>NC_090309.1:6068989-16068989 GCF_039906515.1 Pseudorca crassidens | reverse complement strand
TTCTCATTCACATCACAGTCTGATTTATGTCGGCAGGGAATGGTGGGTGTTCTCTGCTCCATGCAGTAAGTTAGGGTCACAGGATTCTTGTAACTAATAGTTCCACCACTTGCTGGTGCCTCATTCCCTGGATCCTTTTCAGTTGGAGGGCAGGTGGAGGAAATGAGACGTGAAGAAGGCTTACCTGCTCTTAACTACCTCTTCTTGAAAGTGACTAGCATGGCTTCCACTCAAGGACACTAGCAAGAAAAAGTCACATGAGCCCTGGTCAAACCTAGAAGAAGGGGGCTGGAAGACATGATATAGTCAGTACTCAGGAAGAAAAGAGGGTGGGTATGGTGAGCATCTGGCCAGTCTGTGTCACAATATGTATATGAATGGATAGTAAGAGGATATAAAAAGGGAAAGAGTAAATTTACTAAACAGCCAAGTTTACTTGATAAGTAAAAGGTTTATTTACTTAAGAGATAGGCAATTTTTCTTTATTATTTATATTACCTTGCATTTAAGAGCCACAAATATGTAAAATTTTAAAATATCATCCTAAAATACTGGAATTAGCTTAAATGGTGTACAAGGCTAATTCCATCTTTAATACTCAATGACTAGTAATTGCAGCATACTGAGATTTTATAATCCAGCCTCATTTTTGTCCATACCTTCTCAAGAACCTGGACCTCAAGAAACGTGGTCTAAGTTTTGCAGACCATTTGACGGAAGATCTGAAGCATGGACACTCATTAATAGGATAAAAGATTTTAATTAATTTCCATATGCAATTATAACTTTGCTGGTTATTAACATTGATGAGAAAAATTACACAGTTATGATCACTGGCAGGGCTATTAATGTGTTTCTTAATGATATAACATTTGTTTAATGGAAGTATTTCCTTTTATGTACAAGTACCATCCGAGGGTAATTTGTCATTGTTATTAATTCAAGATCGTTTATCTGTCACTCAACACCAGGTCCAATTAAGAGGGAGAGGATGGCATGAGACTCCACTGAGTATCCCTTCCAGGGAGAGAGGTCTAATAATAGAAATGAAAATGAGACAAATATCAAAGTCTGTTTAAAGTGTCAGGCCCCTTATAAGACACAAAAGACCAGAAGATCTGTACAAAGAGAAATCTGACTTTTTTTCCTTCCAAAAAGATGAAAGCTGTTTATGCAGCTTGGGTCATTAGCAATAAAATTCTCTGCGTGAAAATTAAAGTGATAATTTCTTTCCTGCAATAAAGAGATGAGAGTCACTTTGGGGATGGCCAAGGCCAGACTTGAATGTTCTTTATTTACATGCTGCCACCAGGCTGTGATGGAATGAACACATTGAAAGCAATCACCTTTGAATAGATTTATAGTGCAAAGGTGAGTGTATTCATTTGCTAAGGCCGCTGTAACAACATGCCACAGACTGGGTGGCTTAAAAAACAGAGATTTATTTTTTCACAGTTCTAGGGGCTGGAAGTTCAAGATTAAGGGATCAGCAGGTTTTCTTTCTCCTGAGACTTACAGATTGCCACCTTCTGGATGTTTCCCCACATGGCCTGTCCTCTGTACAGGCATTCCTGGTGTTTCATCATCTTCTTAAGGAGACTGATCATACTGGATTAGATCCCCATTTTTATGACCTCATTTAACCTTATTAACCTCTTTAATAGCTCTTTCTCCATGTACAGTCATATTGAGGGTTTAGGGTTGCAACATACAAATTTGGGGAGACACAATTCAGACCAGAGTAGTGATTATATTATTTTTTAATTCCAAACACAGATGAAATGAAAGAGATCTACAAACTCCGGACATCCATCACAAACTGAACCTAGAAAGATAGGCAGAATAAACACACCCTCTCCCTCCTGCAAGGAAGTGTATCCTCTGTGATGATGATTTTTTGTCTACTCTACTTTTACACCTCATGCCTTCCTTCAGAGTCTTAACATTATCTCCATTTAACAGATGAAAGGATCAAGAAGGGAGATTTGCTAACCTCTCCAAGGTCCCACAATCACGAAATTTAGTTTCAGATTCTTCTTAGAACTGTAATCCTTTTTGGCAGAAGTTAGGACTGTGATAGAAGCAAAAAAGCACTCAGGAGAGAGAGAGAGAGGTTGTGAGAGAGAGCTTGGATGTTAGCTATATATGCCCTGTAACCATGCTTCTGCCTGAGGAAACAAGTCTCAGATGGGAAGTGGGAGTCTAATTTGGGACACTGGGGGATGCTGCTGCAGTTAACCAGGCCCCTGGCACAAAAGGAAATGCAGATGTGAGGGCATGTGGAAGAGTCCAATTTCAGACATGTTGAGTGAGGTATCCATTGTTGAACCAGGAAGTACTCAAGTCACAGGGTTAAAGGGAAACACAATGAGCTGTGTGCATTATTTTGTGTAGGGGAGGAATGAATGTTTCCTCTACCCACCCTAGGTTCTTGGTTGTGTCTCTGTAATAAAAGACAGATTAACAAGAGAAAAACAAACAAGCTTATTAGTATGTATATATCATATATAATTGGGAGGGACTCAGGAAAGAGTAACTCAAAGAGGTGGTCTGGAATTCAAGCTTGTTAGCCTGAATAATAAATAAATAAGTAAATAAACTTGTAGACAAAAGGCAAGACAGAGGAAGGAGTTTTTGGGCTTCCAAGAATGGGAAACTGTGAGAAAGTAAACATATGGGAAACTGATGGTAGATAAAGGCTAGTTAGTAAAGTTGTTTATGTAGCATCCTCTGGTGCCATCTCCAGATTGATCAGAGTCTAAAATTGTCTCCCCTGGTAATTAACTTTTGCCCTTCCTGACGGAAAGGGAGGAAGGACACCTTTGAAAATGTAAGTTCTTCTTTTTTAGGCAAATAGGGGATGGGCAAGCAGATTTTCTTTGATCTGCTTCCTCTCAATTGTCAATTACATATTCAATATAGTCTTTATGCCAAAGTGCCATATTTTGGAGTGACATAGTCTAGTGCCCTTCAATTGATAGAGATCTGGAAGTTGAAGGCAAGGTAGGAAGAATCAAAGAGGAAAGTATAGAGGGTAAATAAGAGGGACCAGTACACTGAGAAAAAATATCTGGGTTCACCTCCTACTACCTTACATCAGAGGCAGCAGGACATAAGCTAAGGAATACGGTGTCCAATGAAGGCCACCTTGGGCAAAGTTCTGGCTCAATTACTTCCTAGATGGGAGAAGCTAGAAAAATTACTTTGACATCCTGTGCCTTGGACTCCTTTTGCCTTTCTCCCATGCCCTTTACTTTAAAAAAAAAAAAAAAAAAGGACTGGGGCTTCCCTGGTGGCGCAGTGGTTGAGCGTCTGCCTGCCGATGCAGGGGACGTGGGTTCATGCCCCGGTCCGGGAGGATCCCACATGTCGCGGAGCGGCTGGTCCTGTGAGCCATGGCCGCTGAGCCTGCGCGTCCGGAGCCTGTGCTCCACAATGGGAGAGGCCCACGTACCACAAAAAAAAAAAAAAAAAAAAAAGGACTAATTATAGTATCTCGTCATAAGATTGTTGAAAGAATGAAAAGAAATAATAGAGGTAAACCGCACAGCAAATGTACAACAAGCGTTTTCTACTTATTACTAGCTTTCTAGCGTTGGGCAAGTGACCCAAGTTCTCTGTTTCAAGCACCTCATTTGTAAACTGGGGGTAATGATGCTTTTTTCAAAATGTTATGATAAACATTTTTATTTATATAACTTTATTCATATATTTATGTATTTAGTATAAATATATGTATAATTTACATATAAATATAATTTAACCTATTATATAATACATAGTATTCGTATATACTGATGGTAAATAATTTTATTTACATACACACTTACTTTATAATTTGGATGATTTACTTAAAAGCAGCAGCAGCGACATACCAAGTGGTAGCATGGGGATGGGGCAGGGTGGGAGTATAGAGTTTTGTTTTTGTTTTTTTTTTTTTGGCTGCATTGTGTCTTTGTTGCTGCACTCAGGCTTTCTCTAGTTGTAGCGAACAGGGGCTACTCTTCATTGCGGTGTGTGGGCTTCTCATTGCGGTGGCTTCTCTTGTTGTGGAGCACAGGCTCTAGGGGCACAGGCTTCAGTAGTTATGTCTCACAGGCTCTAGAGAGCAAGCTCAGTAGTTGTTCCATGGCATGTGGAATCTTCCGGACCAAGGATCAAACCTGTGTCCCCTGCATTGGCAGGCAGATTCTTAACCACTGTGCTACCAGGGAAGTCCTGAGAATTTTAGAATAATAATAAAACCAACCAAAAGTCAGCCTGATTTTTATTATCACCATGCCCCGGCGCTTCTAAACACAACCAGTGATGAAACACCCTCCCCACTGCCACTTCCACCATCCCATCATCTACCCCAACCTTCCCACCCCTGTTCCTGCTTAAGAGAGATGCCATACATAATTGTTTCTCTAGTCAGTGGTATGAACAATGAAGACCCTGGATAAGTACTAGCTTAACAAATAGCAAATAGAATTTCTTATATGTGTGGAGGACTTAGTTTTGAAATGCATTTGGGCACATTTACTAATTTGGTGTTGTCAAGGTTGAGTCACCCTGATTGAGATTCAACACAAGTTCACTGCATGTTTGCTGCCTATTACTACTCAGCCCTGGCTGCCCCACGAACCTCCTGGGGAGATATAAAAAGGATCAATGCCTATGCTTCGCTTCAGGCCAATCAAATTAGAATTTCAGAGGTGGGGTGGGTAGTGCTTGGTCATTGGTACCTTTTAAAATTTCTTCCAATGATTCTACCATGCAAGCAGGGTTGAAAAGACCTAAGTCAGGCCATGTGCGTGATGGTTATATGCTTAGACTCTGACATTGGTCTCGAAGGTCCAAATGAGGTGTCTCTCCATGCCTCATTTTTTCATCTATAAAAGGAGAATTAAGAACCCACCTCAAAGGGCTATTGTGAGGGGTAAATGAGATAATCCATGTGGTGCACTGAGAATAGTACCTGGAACACAATAAGAATTCAATAAACACAGGCTATTATAATTATAACAGCACTTTTGCACATGACCCTGGCAGGGTGCCATCACTGTCCATTATATGCATGAGGAAACAGGTTCAAAGAACTTAATTGCTTGTGCAATCAGAGCTTGTAAGTAAGAAAGGAAGAAATTGTTTATGAGCTTAGAGCCCAAGAATAATTTGTACAATACAAAGCCAAGATACCTTGAGATTTATTACACCTACCAAGCACAAAGATTGGTATATGACTATCAAGCCTTTTATTTCAAGTATCTTAACCGTTCTTTGCCTATGGTATGTTTCCATCCAGCACCACACTTTAGACTCAGGTAAGCAGAATTCTGCCTGACCCCCACCTCAGGCTGCCTCATGTTTTTGAGCACCTTCCAGTGGCTGGGACTATGAGGGCTGGATCAGGGCAGTTAGATGGGGAACTCTGAGCCCACCTGGGTCCTGTGTCACCTCCAATTCCCATTTGGACCAGAATATTCCTGCTATCCAGGGTGATTTTCCTTTAATGGAATTGCACAAGATTGGGTTGCCAGAATGGAGCTGACATGCTGATTTGGGGTGAATCAAATTGTTTCTCTAGACAGGAACCCCCCAAAACTTTTTGCTTGGCCCCATTACACCTTAAAGGTGGCCTTGTTTCCAATGATAAAAACTGTATATTTTAACTTTAAACAAGCAAACGTTTTTACTGGAGCTATTGATCACTATATTTCCCTAAGTCTGCATGGGTTTTTTTTACATAAGTCAAAGAAAACAATCCAATAAACATTATGCATATTCAGAAAAAAGTTACAGTGCCATGCAAAAATAGCAATACTATGCACTCTAGTGGATGTTAAAAGGTATTTGTGCATCTTATAAAAATACATTTCTGTATTTTATGACCTCTCAGACTGGTGAGATAGACAAGTGAACACTGTGTGGGTTGATACCTGCATGTCGGCATCCATTTAATCTCAGTGTCCTCATCTGTAAAGTAGGGCTAATAACCCACCTGATGGAATTGTTGAAGGACATGAATTAGATAAATAGGTAAAAACTAGTTTAGCATAATGCGACCGTTAGTAACATTGTAGTATCAATTCTACTAATAGTTTCATGACTAACACTGTACATGCTTCCTAAACAGTGGCCTCAGAGCAGTCTGTAATAAGTAGGATGATGAAGCTACCAACAGTTTGTGCCAGGAATGCGTAGGAGAAAACAGCAATTTCCATGGGGATAATAGGGAATGACTTCTTGGAAACAGTATTTATAGGCTGGTCTTAGAAGAAAAAGCATAGTTCTTCCACAGTATGAATAACAATTTGGAGGTGGGATGGTAAGGAGAAAAGAGAAAAAGTCCCCATGGATTACCAGGAGACATGATGGGGGTGGAGAGTGGCGGGGGTGTGGGGTTGGGTAGGTGGCTGCACTCATGGCTGAGCGAAGACTTTAGGAGCAGGCAGGCCAGTAGATAAGCCTAAAAACTTACTAGAGAAATCCACAGACAATCTTCAATCTTTCCCTTACAAGTCTGCAATGACTCCGAGGGCAGAGCGAGCGCTTATAAAGTTTGACACCTGCCATGTATGTGATGAGCAGAGGAATTACTTTTCTGACACTGCAGACAGACATCACTGCCCAAAAGGCAGTCAAGCCTCCAGATACCAAGTGGACCATGTATCAACTAGGAAACCAGGTAAAAGAACGAAGAAAGGAGCCCACTCAGTCCAGGTGGGAGAGCTGGTGAAATTCAGGACTTGGTCTGAGCTCCCACATCCAGAAGCCTCAGCCAGAACTTCTGTCACTTTTTGGTGCTACTCCAGCTCCTATAGCCCTGCTGGCACCACTCAACAGGAGGTAGGCCCTGGTCTTGTGAGGAGCTGTTTCAAACACAACCTTCCTGTGCAGCTGAATTGCCTTCCTTCAGCATCCTTTTCTCACGCATCTTCACATCCTTTCTTTCCCACCCAGCTCAGTGAGACTGAGTTTCCTGCCCAGCATACATCTGTGACTAACCAAAATGTGGCTAAAAGTTGCTTAAGCCAAAGTAGCAAAAGAAACAGAGAGAGAAACAATTTGTACATCTTAAGAAGCCTTCTCTCCTATAAGCTACTCAGCCTAATTTGGACCATAGGTGGGGATTCAATCAGATGTGGAGACTAATTATTACATGATACAGTAAGACTCTGATTCTCTAGCAGGCTCCACAGGAAGACTGTCCCAGGTAGAGCTAAAAATCAGATGCTACATCTCAGGATCTTGCTCCCCATTTCTAACTGAGGCATTTAGCAGGTCCTGCCAAGAGATTAAATTAGAATCAGTGGCTGCCAACATTGTGCCAACATAATCAGTGGCTGGACATACATTAGCATCCCCTAGGGAGATTTAAAATCTGTATGCCCAGACCAATTACAATGGGGTCTCTAGTGGGGGGGGAGAGTTAGGGCTCAGGGCCCAGTATTTTCTAAAGCTGCCTGGGTGATTCAAGTGCAACCAAGGTTGAGAACCTCTGTCTTAGCTGGGGCAGACAGCAGCCTCTGGAAATGGCATCCTCTCCTCCAACCCCTGATAACCCTAACCAGAGAATCCAAGCCCATCCTGCCATAACGTGGGAGTGAGTAAACCCCCCACCAAAAACAGATGCTCTTGAGAGAAGGAATCAAATGAATACTACTCACTGAAAGAGAATTGGATGTGAACAAAGTTTCTGGTAGAAAAGAATATACCTGATTCTGGGGCTCTGAAGAGATGACATGAGTGCACAGAGAGGAGAGGTGTAAGCAACATTAACTTCATTTGTTTGACACAGAGCCCCACGTCCCTGGAGAAGGCAGTCAACCCACCATAGCCTTTGGAGAAGCAGCTCAGTTTGAGGAGGACGCTCCTCGCTGGGAGTACCAGACCGTAGCCTGTCACTTAATCACTGTGTCATCTTGTGCAAGCTGCTACTTACAAAGCATATTTTTTGAAATATAGCACATACACAGAAGACTGAACAAATGGTAAGTGCTCAACTCAGTTAATCATCGCAAAGTGAACACACACACATAACCACCATGAAGATCCAGAAGGAGAACATTGGCCAAGACAGTTTTGATATATTCTGAGCATCTCTTTTGTGCTGGGGAGCTACACATGCACAGATAATGACATGGAAATGACACAAAAGATCTCAGCCTTAAAAGAGCTCCTAGTCTAGGAAGAGACTAATATATCAACAACTGCAACACTGGTAGCCACATAATTTTACAATAAATTCCTTTTAGGAATTTAGTGTAATGGATGACAATAGATTTATTTAAAGAGTTCCCCATAAAGGAATTATCTATTTTAGGTTCATCCTATAGAGTGCCAGAACTGTGCTTAGGAAAGTCCCTTTGAGTATAGTAGGTGAGACCATGATTCAGAAGATGACAGTGGGTCAAAATGACAGCTAAATAGTTTTATATGAGAAAGGAACAGAAACAGTGGAACTTGAAGAGGGGGGTGGTGGGATGGGAAGGGAAGAGAGAAAGGCAAATAAATATTGCAAAAGTTTGGCTCCACATGAAAGTGACCAGTCAGAAAATCTCAATGACAAGGGTAATCAAAGGACTTTTAATAATAGGGATATTTAATATATCAATTTAAATTATTTATGTTACTACAAATCACCTTCTCTCCTCCTCTATGCCTCCATAAACTCTGTGACATTTGTAAATGCTTTGTGTGACTGGTTTAGGAGAAAAGCAAGGGGAAATGCTGAGTTCTAGAGGTGGATAAACATAGAGCAGAAGGAACGGAACAAGAAAATGAGATTGAAGGAGACTGAGGGTTGGGGAGACAGGTGCTCTGATTCAGAAGTGCCCATGAGAAGGAAACTCCCAGAAATGCACAGAAATCTTGGGGTGGACATTGAATTTCCCACAGGATGTTCAATGGGGTGTTAAAACAGTTTTACTCACATCTCAAAGCTCAGAGTGGCAGCAGCTGACAACTGCTTGCACATGGCATATCCTTGAATGACGTATTTGCCCTGCCCTGCTGTCCTGAATGCCAAGTACAATAAGGTTAGAGTACACAAAATGCTATGTATGCATACACTTCAAGGCCTGTTTGTAATGCAGGTGAGCACTGAAATTTCTCAGGTCACTTCATCCTCTGGTTCACTGTTAACCATTCACGTCATTCTACACAAAAATGGAAGTATGTGCTTCTTCATGATAAAGATCTCTGGTTTTCTGCTATCCCACAATACTTCTGATTAAGGCCCACCCTGGACACACTCCCAGGTATACTCCTCACAGCCTCCCCTCAAACCACAGCATCCTCCAGTTCCAACAGATGAGCAGAAAACCCATCCAGCTCAGCAGAATACACTCTCCCCGGTACACCAAGCAGGTTTCCAGGTATTTGTGATCTGCATCACTTGTCACATTTTAGAACACAAAGCCCGTGCAGCCCACCATCTGAAATATGCATTAAAAGAATGTCAAGGGCAGGTGTGAAGGAGGAAAAAGTCTAAGGAGGACAGTATTTATTTTTGTTTGAGAGAGAGGTCAGGGTCTGAATCTCAGCTGACTGAGACATATGCTGCTTCCCAGCAAAGGGAAAATAGAAAAACAGAAAATAGAATGAGACCAAAAAAGAGCTGTCAGAATGGTCTATCCTATATAGGTCCAGAACTGAGACCAGTGGGAAGCAGATTTGGGTTCAGTTTAAGAATATTGTAATGGCTGCAGCTGACAGGAGTGGGAAGGCTTCCTTTACAGAAGCGGGAAACTCAAGAAAAAAGTCTGAATTGCCATTTGTCAGAAATTCTCTGGGGAGGGGCTGGACAGTCCTAGATGCAAGTCAGAGAGATGCAAAGGAGGCTTCCAAATATACCATGAAGCAACTCCAGCTCCTTCCATGCACCGGACCAATCCTGGTCAACAGGATGGTCCTGAGGCACTAAAAAATTCAAAGTGCTCTGTAACTGTCTTAAAAGGGAAAATTAAGTGGTCTATGAACAGATTATTCACAAAGTGAGCTGTGAAGAAATAATGAGAAGGGCAATTAACTAGATTCTAGAGCTTATGAAACCCCTAAGATTAACCCTCTATTTCCTTGGGGAACGCAGGCACAAGGCGGAGGTTAGGATGTTGTTTGCTGGGCCAAGAAGTGTTTAAGAGGAGTGTGATAGGAAAAATTCTAAAGATCCCCTCCACCAAGAAAATTTCTGTCCTGATATTATTCAATCAAACTAATCTTGGCACTGCTGTGAAAATATTTTATAATTGTAATTAAAGTCCCTAGTTGACCTTAAAATATAAAAAAAATCTGGATAGTACTAATCTGATCACATTAGCCTTTGAAAGCATAAAGCTGTCTCCAACTGCTTAGTGAAAAGGAAGGCAGAGGGAAAATCAGAGAGATTCCAGATGTGAGAAGGACTCTATGACCATTACCGATTTGAAGAAGGACAGAGCCATGAGAGTGATGTGAATGGTCTCTAAGAAATGAGGGTAAACTCCAGCTGACAGCCAGCAAAGAAACAGGAACTTCAGGACTACAACTGCAAGGAGATGATTTTACAAACAATCTGATGGAACTTGGAAGTGGATCCTTCCCTGGGCCTCCAGACAAGAACCCAGCCCAGCCAACACCTTGACTTTAGCACCTCATAAGACCATAAGCAGAGAACCCAGTCAAGAGCTCCTCAACTGCTGAGCTACAGAACTCTGAAATAATGAATGGGCATTCTTTTTAGTCCCTAAGTTTTTAGTAATTTGATACAAGCAATAGTTAATTAATTCAAGGAGCCATCATTCCCCATCAGAAAGGAACATGACAGTTCTTAAATTACAGACTTTTCCTAAACATCCCTAAGGAAAAGCTGACTCTGGTCAATATTATAATGTAGGTGAGTTTATTGTACCCCGAGCTTTCCTTTTTGGCCCCCCCTTTCCCATTTTTGGTGATTCTCATGCTGTTCTATTTCCTTCCCCTAATTAGAGGTTTCAGTCAGGTTAAACTGTAAACAACTTAGCATAACCCTCCCAGGGAATTTGTGCTTTAACTGGAATCAAAGTTAAGCTAAAAGATTGCAGTTTAAGAGTAGGATAGCAGCTGTCATTTTCCCAGGCACCCTTAAAATCACAAAACCTTGTGCCTGTGCTGGCCCTGAATATATGAGTGACATAGGCAAATGACAAATTAAGAAGAAATAAGGTTCAACCTGGCAGTGATAATAGAGTAACAATAAGAATCTAGGCACACCGTATCCTAAGATCAGTTTTCAGCATCTTAGATGTCAGCTATGTCAAATGTTAACTTTAAATGTTTTTTAAGTAAAATATGCAGAGAGAGCCAAATGAGGGAGGCAAAATGCATGAAAAAAATAGACTTTTAATTAGATTCTTCTCATTCAATAGACTATTCACCCTATTTCACCCTATAACTTCATTGATTTTTCTTTTAGAAAAGGAACAAAGACCCCCAAATATCAAAAATACCTTTGACTTAATTAAAAGGAAATATCAAACTGCTGAGAAAACTATGCTTAAAGGGAAGATTGATTTTTTTCCCCTAGTCTATAACAAATGTATTAGCACTAACTCAGTGAAAGATTCCAAGAAAGATATACATTCTGGAAACTTCATGATGTTCATTGGAGTCTACTTTCCAGTGTAATGGGCTCAATTGCATCTCCCCAAAATATATATGTTGAAGTCCTAATCCCCAGAACCTCAGAATGTGACAATGTTGGTTGTTAATGAGTTGTAATGGTTGTTAAAGAGGTGATTAAAATTAAATGAGGTCATTGGGTGGAACCTAATCCAATATGGCTGCAATTCTTATAAGAAGAGGAGATTAGGACATAGACACACACAAAGGGAAGACCATGTGAAGACACAGGATGAAGATGGCCATCTACAAACCAAGGAGAGAGACCTAAGAGAAAATCAACACAACGAACACTTGGATTTTGGAATTCTAGCCTCCAGAATCATGAGAAAATAAATTTCTGTTGTTTAAGCCACCCAGTTTGTGGTACTTTATCGTAGCCCTAGCATATTAATACAAGTAGTATTCCAGACACGTATATATTATCATCTCTCTTACCTTGAAAAATGTCTCCAGATGTTTACATAGTATCAGAAAGAAAAAGAATGTTGTACAACACCTATTTCATTAATTAATCTACTCTTTAATTCGACACATATATATTAAGCACCACAGTATGCTCATGTCAGTACACTGTGAGGTATCTCTGTTAGGTAGGAAGACAGAGAAATATAAAGCCAGTCTCCAGGACTACTCCATTTTCAAAGTTTTGAAGTGGGCCCTTTCCTCCCTCCTCTTCCACCTCTCTGAGCCCTCGTTTTCATCCACAGGGGTGCAGAGACAGGTGTGGTCCACATGGGCGGGTTGCATGGGCTTTGGGGAAGAGCATGCAGCCACTCAGGGGCAGGTTCTTGGTGGAGGAAAGCAGGGAAGCCACCCACGGCACCCCTGCCTCACTGAGGACATTCAGGAGCTCAGTCACCTGGCCACCTTGCACCAGGAACAGCACATATCTGAATGAGAACTCCCTCCCACCAATGGAGAGATGTCAAAACCTACAAGCAGGCTTGAAGACTTTATCTAACAAAATGAGAAACCGTGTGGCTGACAGGGTCTTTGTGCTCCAGCCAGGTGTCAGGCCTGAGCATCTAAGGTGGGAGAGCTGAGTTCAAATCACTGGACAACTACAGACTTCCTGGCCCCACCTACTATCATTTGGTGAAAGCTCGCTGAGAGATCTCCATCTCAGTGCTAAGACCCAGCTCCACCAAATGGCCAGCAAGTTCCAATGCTGCATGCCCAATACCAAACAACTAGCAAACAGGAACACAATATCACACATTAGCAGAGAGGATGCCTAAAATAATACTAAGTTCACAGACATCCCAAAACACACCACAAGACACAGGCCTGCCCACTAGAAAGACAAGATCCAGCCTCACCCACCAGAGCACAGGCACAAGTCCCCTCCACCAGGAAGCCTACTCAACTCACTGAACCAACCTCACCCACTGGGGCAGACACCAAAAACAATGGTAACTACAAACCTGCAGCCTGAAAAATGGAGATACAAAATACAGTAAGTTAAACAAAATGAGAAGACAGAGAAATATGCGGCAGATGAAGGAACAAGGGAAAAATGACCAGAACAAACAACTGAAGAGTAAATAGGCAGTCTAACTGAAAAAGAATTCTGAGAAATGGTAGTAAAGATGATCCAAAATCTTGGAAATAGAATGGAGAAACTACAAGAAAAGTTTAACAAAGACCTAGAAGAACTAAGGAGCAAACAAACAACGATGAACAACATAATAAATGAAATTTAAAATTCTCTAGATAGAATCAATAGCAGAATATCCGAGGCAGAAGAATGGATAAGTGACCTGGAAGATACAATAGTGGAAATAACTACCGCAGAGCAGAATAAGGAAAAAGGAATGAAAAGAATTGAGGACAGTCACAGAGACTTCTGGGATGACAGTAAATGCACCAACTTTCGAATTATATGGGTCCCAGAAGAAGAAGAGAAAAACAAAGGGTCTGAGAAAATATTTGAAAAGACTATAATTGAAAACTTCCCTAACATGGAAAAGGAAATAGTCAATCAAATCCAGGAAACACAGAGAGTCACATAAAGGTTAAATCCAAGGAGAAGCACGACGAGGCACATACTAATAAAACTATCAAAAATTAAACACAAAGAAAAAATATTAAAAGCAGCAAGGGAAAAGCAAAAAATAACACACACTGGAATCTCCATAAGGTTAACAGCTGATCTTTCATCAGAAATTCTGAAAACCAAGGGAGTGGCAGGACATACATAAGGGAGTGGCAGGACATACTTAAAGTGGTGAAAGGGAAAAAGCTACAACCAAGATTACTCTACTCAGCACAAGGATCTCATTCAGATGTGACGGAGAAATTAAAACCTTTTCAGAGAAGCAAAAGCTAAGAGAATGCAGCACAACCAAACCAGCTCTACAACAAATGCTAAAGGAACTTCTCTAGGCAGTAAACACAAGAGAAGGAAAAGACCTACAATAACAAACAAAAAACAATTAAGAAAATGGTAATAGGAACATACATATCGATAATTAACTTAAATGTAAATTAAGTAAATGCTCCAACCAAAAGACATAGACTGGCTGAATGGATACAAAAAATGACCTCTATATATGCTGTCTACAAGAGGCCCACTTCAGATCTACAGACACATACTGAAAGTGAGGGGATGGAAAAAGATATTCCATGCAAATGGAAATCAAAAGAAAGCTGGAGTAGCAATTCTCATATCAGACAAAATAGACTTTAAGATAAAGACTATTACAGAGACAAAGAAGAACACTACATAATGATCGAAGGATCAATCCAAGAAGAAGATATAACAATGGTAAATATTTATGCACCCAACATAGGAACATCTGAAAACATAAGGCAAAGGCTAACAGCCATAGAAGGAGAAATCAACAGTAACACAATAAGAGTAGGGGACTGTAACACCCCACTTTCACCAATGGACAGATCATCCAAAATTAAAATAAATAAGGAAACACAAGCTTTAAATGGTACATTAAGCAAAATGAGCTTAATTGATATTTATAGGACATCCCATCCAAAAACAACAGGATACACTTTCTTCTCAAATGCTCAGGGAACATTCTCCAGGATAGATCATATCTTGGGTCACAAATCAAACCTTGGCAAATTTAAGAAAATTGAAATCATATCAAGTATCTTTCCAACCACAACACTATGAGATTAAATATCAATTACAGGAAAACAAAACCTGTAAAAATTACAAACACATAGAGGCTAAACAATACACTACTAAATAACCAAGAGGTCACTGAAGAAATCAAAGAGGAAATCAAAAAATACCTAGAAACAATGAAACAATGAAAACATGATGACCCAAAACTTATGGGATGCAGCAAAAGGACCTCTAAGAGGGAAGTTTATAGCAATATAATCCTACTTCAAGAAACAAGAAAAATCTCAAATAAACAACCTAACCTTATACCTAAAGCAATTAGAGAAAGAACAACAACAACCAAGAAAACCCACAACATTAGCAGAAGGAAAGAAATCATAGAGATCAGATCAGAAATAAATGAGAAAGAAAAGAAGGAAACGGTAGCAAAGAGCAATAAAACTAAAAGCTGGTTCTTTGAGGAGATAAACAAAATTGATAAACATTTAGCCAGAAAAAGGGGAGAAGACTCAAGTCAACAGAATTAGAAATGAAAAAGGAGAAGTAACAACTGACACTGCAGAAATACATAGGATCATGAGAGATTACTACAAGTAACTCTATGCCAATAAAATGGACAATCTGGAAGAAATGGACAAATGCTTAGAAAAGCACAACATTCCAGTACTGACCCAGGAAGAAATAGAAAATATAGACAGACAAATCACAATCACTGAAATTGAAACTCTGATTAAAAATCTTCCAACAAACAAAAGCCCAGGACAAGATGGCTTCACAGGCAAATTCTATCAAACATTTAGAGAAGAGCTAACACCTATAGTTCTCAAAATCTTCCAAAATATAGCAGAGAGAGGGACACTCCCAAACTCATTCTACAAGGCCACCATCACCGTGACACCAAAACCAGAAAAAAAGTGCCACAAAAAAAGAATAATACAGGCTGATATCACTGATGAACATAGATGCAAAAATCTTCAAGAAAATACTAACAAACAGAATCCAACAGCACATGAAAAGGGTCATACACCATGGTCAAGTGTGGTTTGTCCCAGGAATGCAAGGATTCTTCAATATACACAAAACATTGTGATACACCATGTAAACAAATTGAAGGATAAAAACCATATGATCATCTCAATAGATGCAGAAAAAGCTTCTAACAAAATTCAACACCCAATTATGAAAAAAACCCTCCAGAAAGTAGGCATAGAGGGAACTTACCTCAACATAATAAAGGCCATATATGACAAATCCAGAGCCAACATCATTCTCAATGGTGAAAACCTGAAACCATTTCCACTAAGATCAGGAACGAGACAAGGTTGCCCATCTCACCACTATTGAACATAGTTTTGGAAGTTTTAGCCAGAGCAATCAGAGAAGAAAAAGAAATAAAAGGAATTCAAATTGGAAAAGAAGAAGTAAAGCTGTCACTGTTTGCAGATGACAAGATACTACATAGGGAATCCTAAAGATGCTACCAGAACACTACTAGAGCTAATCAGTGAATTTGGTAAAGTAGCAGGATATAAAATTAATGCACAGAAATCTCTGGCATTCCTATACCCTAATGATGAAAAATCTGAAAGAGAAATTAAGGAAATATTCCTATTTACCATTGCAACTAAAGAATAAAATACCTAGGAATAAACCTACCTAAGGAGACAAAAGACCTGTATGCAGAAAACTACAAGACACTGATGAAAGAAATTAAAGATGATACAAACAGATGGAGAGATATACCATGTTCTTGGATTGGAAGAATCAACATTGTGAATATGATTATACTACCAAAAACAATCTACAGATTCAGTGCAATACTTATCAAACTACCACTGGCATTTTTCACAGAGCTAGAACAAAAGATCCCACAATATGTATGGAAACACAAAAGACCCTGAATAGCCAAGACCATCTTGAGAAAGAAAACCAGAGCTGGAGGAATCAGGCTCCCCGACTTCAGACTATACTACAAAGCTACAGCAATCAAGACACTATGGTATCATCACAAAAACAGAAATATAGATCAATGGAACAGGATAGAAAGCCCAGAGATAAACCCATGCACCTATGGTCACCTTATTTTTGATAAAGGAGACAAGAATATACAATGGAGAAAAGACAGCCTCTTCAATAAGTAGTGCTGGGAAAACTGGACAGCTACATGGAAAAGAATGAAATTAGAACACTCCCTAACACCATACACAAAAAAAAACTCAGAATGCATTAAACACCTAAATGTAAGGCTAGATACTATAAAACACTTAGAGAAAAACATAGGCAGAACACTCTATGACATAAATCACAGCAAGATCCTTTTTGACCTACCTCCTAGAGTAATTGAAATAAAAATGAACAAATGGGACCTAATGAAATTTAAAAGCTTTTGCACAGCAAAGGAAGCCATAAACAAGATGAAAAGACAACCCTCAGAATGAGAGAAAATATTTGCAAATGAAGCAACTGGCAAAGGATTAATCTCCAAAATATACAAGCTGCTCATGCAGCTCAATACCACAAAAACAAACAACCCAACCCAAAAATAAGCAGAAGATCTAAATAGACATTTCTCCAATGAAGATATACAGATTGCCAACAAACCCATGAAAGGATGCTCAACATCACTAATCATTAGAGAAATGCAAATTAAAACTACAATATGGTATCACCTCACACCAGTCAGAATGGCCATCATCAAAAAATCTAGAAACAATAAATGCTGGAGGGGTTTGGAGAAAAGGGAACCCTCTTGCACTGCTGGTGGGAATATAAATTGATACAGCCACTATGGAGAACAGTATGGAGGTTCCTTAAAAAACTAAAAATAGAACAACCATATGACCCAGCAATCCCACTATTGGGCGTATACCCTGAGAAAACCATAATTCAAAAAGAATCATGTACCACAATGTTCATTGCAGTTCTATTTATAATAGCCAGGACGTGGAAGCAACCTAAGTGTCCATCGACAGATGAATGGTTAAAGAAGATGTGGCACATATATACAATGGAATATTAATCAACCATAAAAAGAAATGAAACTGAGTTATCTGTAGTGAGGTGTATGGACCTAGAATCTGTCATACAGAGTGAAGTAAGTCAGAAGGAGAAGAATATATACGTACGCTAACACATATATATGGAATCTAAGAAAATAAAAGAAAAATGGTTCTGAAGAACCTAGGGGCAGGACAGGAATAAAGATGAAGCTGTAGAGAATGGACTTGAGGACATGGGGAGGAAGAAGGGTAAGCTGGGACAAAGTGAATGAGTGGCATGGTCATATATACACTACCAAATGTAAAATAGATAGCTAGTAGGAAGCAACCACATAGCACAGGGAGATCAGCTCGGTGCTTTTTGACCACCTAGAGAGGTGGTATAGGGAGGGTGGGAGGGACATGCAAGAGGGAGGAGATATGGAGATATATGTATATGTATAGCTGATTCACTTTGTTATACAGCAGAAACTAGCACAACATTGTAAAACAATTATACTCCAATAAAGACGTTAAAATAAATAAATAAAACCAGTCTCCACCCTCAAAGTCTTTACAACCCAAAAGGTTGTGAAGTTCAGAAAGACCTGTTTTCAAGCCTTGATATATCCAGATGAGCTTGAATGGGTGACTTAAACTCTCTAAGCCTCGAATTCTTCATTTATAAAACAGGACAACCAGCACAGAGCAGTACTATGAAGATAAATCAGATAATTTATACAATACACTCAGTATAGGGTCAGATACATATTAAGGGCTCAAGCAATATCAATTCATGTCAGTGTAATAATTATTTTATTAATGAGAAGTATATACCCAGGGCCAAAAGGAGTGGTCCAGAAATGGGAGACATTAATATGGGCTTGAGTCATGTGGCCATTCACAAAGGGAAGGTACAGCTTAGAAAAGAGTTATTCCAACCCTTTACATGAGCACAGGGTCAGAAAAGGACAGCAAAGAGGGTCGGAATGGAGAGCAGAGGACTCAGGCAGGGAGGAGGCACTGGAAGCTAATGTTTGGAGCAGGCTGGAACTTGGCGGTTCTCGGGCTCCTATCAGCTTTAGCACAGGGTCCCCTGAACTTGAGGGTTTCTTCTGTTATGTCTTTTTCAATATTTTTATGAGATCCTGGCCTCGTGCATCAACCATATGGATGATGTTAGGCGGAAAAGAAACTTAATCTCCTATAATTCAGTTTCAAATAGATCTTAATAGGCTAGAGTGATGAGCTGAATCTTACAAGATGTCATTTTTACAAAGATGAATGTAAATTCCTACACTTAGGTCTAAACAGCCAACTGCACAAAGTACCTGTGGTACGAATATGGCCCAGCAGCAACTAAGGAGAAAAGGCCCAGAAGTTTTAGGAGACAAAGAATCTTAGTGGGTTGTGGCTGCCATCTTCAATGACACCAATAGAACCTGGGAAATAATTGTTGTTTTATTTTTAGTTAACATTTATTTGATCACATCTGATGTACTGTCTTTAAATTTGAGCATCACATTTCAAGAAGGAAATCAACAAATTAGAACATCCTACTCAGAAACAGATAATTAGAGCTGAAGGAACATCCATTTGTATGTGTATAGGAAGCAAAGGTAAAGAAGGCCAAATGTAAACTGGATTTGTGAGATTGAGCTGGAGAGAAAAACACTGGGAAAGAAAGGTTAGGAATCAGGTGTATAAAGTATGCTCTGAGGACTCTGAGTAGCTTAGTCTAGTTGGAGTAGATATATAAAAAGCAATTATATCTCTTTTTTTCCTCTTCTTTGGATATGCAATGCTTTATGCCTCTACACTGGAAGATAAGTTTTTACCCCACCCCTAGCCCCACTGAACCCACAAAGTAGCTAACAATTTATAAACCAACACAGGAGGCAGCTCACTTAGTAATGGAAACATGGGGGGAGAATAATTTTTGTTCTGTGAAAGGAAGATTCATTGTATTATCTTGTACGCCCTAAGTTACTCTTTTGTACTGGAACCCCATCCCCTCAGATGGGCTGGTAATGGAAAAAAAAACACTTTCTGGAAATCTCAGCTCTGCCCCTTTCTCACCGAGTTTCTTCCCAATCAGGTGAAGTGTGATAAGACCTCTTACCTTGATTGGCTGATGCCCTTGAATGACCCAAGATTGTACTGTAAGATCGAGATTGTCAGCAAGGACCTGTGATTTTTCCAATCTCCTTTTCCCTTTTACAAGCCACTTCTTTCCACCACCACCACTATCAACAGAAGCAAACACAAAGTGTGTTGCAGACACTTTCTTCAGTTCTCCAGAGCCCCATTTGTGGTGATATACCTTCCTAAGTAGGCCTTGGACCTTTCCTAGTTCCTGTCCCTCTGTCAGAAGTGACCTGTCCTACTAAAAAAGCCTACAAAAGAATGAATTTTCTAAACTAATTTGTGACCAAGGTTGTTATGGCCAAATAATGGTTTGATGTATTCTTCACCTTAGTTTCATCTAAGATGGAAGGGCCTTTTATCCAGAACTCAAAGTTGGGAAGCTCTCTTCCAATCCCCCAACTGAAACACATACCTTAAGTCTGCACTCAGGTTGTTTGGGCCCTTAGGTTTCTGGGAACACAAAGGGTAGAAGTTTTTCAACTAGTATTCAAATCATTGTGAGAAATAGGCCTCTCACACTGCTGTGGCTTTAGACAAGTGTAGAATAATAATACACGTGGTAGAAGCTATAAACTCTGGGCAAAAACTTGTCAGGCCACACCAAAAAGAAAATAAAGATCCCAGTCTAAACAGGTAAACAAGAATGACAAACTAAGGAGCTAAAGGGTGCTAAAAACAGAGGCTATTTTTGCAAAGCTCATAAGCTCACCTTACGGAACAAAGCCCATCAAAACAGATGACACCCATATACACCCCCACATAAAGAAGCAGAAAACCAAGATTAAGCCAAGACTGCAAATGTGCACTTAGGGACCCCTGGGTTTCATGATAGGCAGTAGTCAGACTGGTGTCCCCAGCTGCCTACAAGGAAGAGGCATATTTGGGGCTAAGTCAAAAAGTCAGTCCAGACTTTTCCTCTCCTTCCAATGAGAAAGAAACTCTGCAACAAAGGTTGACTATTTACCCCAATTCCTGCCTTGCTCCTTTTCTGAGTGTGACTTTGTATATAAAAGGACTCTGAAGTCCAAAGACTGAGGAGATCTAGGAGGATGCTAATTGGATGACATGCCCATAAAGGGCACTGAAGGATTCTTCCAGCATCCCCTGGAGCATTCTGATAAGGATACGGGAAAGGGACAAAGTAGGTGATTAAATAGTTAATTCCACTAAGGGGTTGTAAGTAAATAAAAGAGTATGGGAGACCCCTGTAAGTTAATGATCATTCAAGAAAGCAGGCTTTCTTTGCAACAAAACCATGCAACAGAAGCATGAGACATGCCCCAAAACAATAAAACAATGGTAAAATGAGACCCACATCCTGCCCAGTGAGGTCAGTAAGTTAATGATTCCTAGAACACGCTCCTCTGCACACACTAAAAGCAAAATTATAGGAAAGGGTGACATTATATTGAAAGCTGAGATGATTTACCATATTTTGTTACCAAAATATGTTACCATTTTTTTGCTCATTTCCATTGCACCATGACAGTGCCGGCTTGACCATGCAGAGATAAGAAAACTTCCTCATCGGACATGGAGGAGGAACTGATGATGGAAGCTCGATGTCTACTCAAGAATGAGGAAGAATGTGGTCTTCTCCCCCTCCCCACTTTTCCTTTGATTATAAAACTGTAGTCCACTAGGTTCTCGGGTGTGGCACCCTCTCGCCTGCCCACTTGTAAGGCTCACAAGCATCCTATTCTAATAAATCACTTCTTATCTGTCACTTTGCCTCTAGCTGAATTCTTTCTACACTGAGACATAAAGAACCAGAGCTTCTCAGAACACCCGCACACCCAAGACGCCACTTAGCAATTTCAATGCTACAGTTGTTGGAAGGAATTAGAGGCCAGTCCCATATACCCTTCCTGAAAATACTGGCCTTCAGCCTTCCCCTCAGTTCCATCCCTCAGATCCTTGATATAACAACACACAAACACCTTTCCTCCAACAACATACAAAATAGCAACCAGGAAACACACCACCTCCGACCTCAGCAATACAACACTACAGCCAACAAAAGTGACTGACACTTAGGAGCACTTACTATGTGCCAGACACCATTCTGCTCATGTGAAATGTAACATCTCATTTAAACTCATTTTTAAAAGATGTACTTGGCAAGTGAGGGAACTGAGACACCCAAAGTTTAAAGGGCCTTGCCCACATCAAATGACTGACTAATGGAAGAGCCAGCCCTACTATAACTAATAAGCTCTACTGGCTCCTGATACCTATACAAGCTGATCCCAGTATTAACCTGCCCTGAAAACCTCTTTCTTGAAGCCACACTTCCTCTATCCAATATTCCACTTTCTCCCAATGTTCCCCTTCTCCCCCAATATCCTAGGACATTTCTTTAAGCACTCCTGCTATTTATTGATGGTAAGAGATGCCCAGTTACCCCACAATCCTGGACCTCATCCTCAGATACATCAAAAAAGTACTGCTAATGCATTTGACCCCCAACCTCCCAGTTCCTATCCTCCTTGCTTTCACCGATCCCTACCTGCAGACTCAAGCCAACGTCACACCTTTTCCTCACTCATAATTGCCCCACCTCCAAGGTTCCCATCTGGCAGCCTTCCCTCTGGATAACAGATGTGTTTCCATTCACCATAGCTATTCCTGCTGTACACGCCCTTCCCATCACAATTCCTGCATATTGTACTTTGCTCACTTCCCACAGCCTATTGATCCCCTGCTGACTACACCATGGAGAGCCAACCTAACAAGGCTTACATTCAGTCATGGTTCTCACTCTCACCCCGTTCCTGTGCCTCAATTCCTCTTGCTCCTCTTAACCTGGTGCAATCACAGCATCTTTATTCCACCCTGTGCTTGCTCAATTAATTAAAATTTTCACTAATGCATTATTAATTGAGATATGGTGTCATCTATCACAAAGCAAATAAATATTTTTCAAATATAACACACTATGCTAATACAGTTATGGTGAAATAGCACTTTCACATATTGCTGGTTGTGATAAAAAAAATCAACACACTCTTCTGGAAGGTATATGTAAATCGAGTCCTTTTAAAGTCAAGACTATGTAAATTTGTGTCTAAATAATTTCTTATTAAAATTCATACCACTTTACTTGGTAATTTGGTTTCTATAAATCTATACTAAGTAAATAATTAGTCCCCCAAAGTGGTGTCTGTGTCCCTCTAAATCTACCCAAATCTACACACTTATCAAGACCCAGAGCAATTTTCTCCACCTCCATGAAATTTTAAGGCCACAAAAAGCTCTCTCTTCTTTGAATAGCTAATGTACTCGGTGTCTCTGCTTCCCATGCCTGGCATTGCTGGCTATCAATTTATTCAGATTCAACAAGCTTTTATGCTACATACTCACAACGGACTGGGAGGTATATTAACACTGGGGAGACAAAGGATAATATGATATGACCTATGACCTTGATAGATCAGCCCTTATCCTTCTCCCTAACCAAGCTGAGGTATCCTTGAAGGCAAGGACATTGGTTTACTTATTTTTTATATATGAAGAACCTAACATAAGTCCTCACAAAAATGCAACAGTTACTTAATAAACTTTTTCCTTAGAGATTCATTTAAGAATACAAAGTGGTGTCATCAATCCCAGAACCCTTATTCCAAAAGGTTCTATCATGGTAAACTGAGAAACATGGTAACATGGTAAACATGGTAAACATGAATCAACTGAGATTCTCTCAACTGTGGATAGTCTGGCTTTGACTGGTGAATATTTGGGGAAGAATTTAATTTTCAGGGTAAACAATGATCTATATTTCCTCTTATGTATGATACAAAAATAAGGTTCCTCCCCCCAAAAAAATTTTACTTAGAAAATTATATTTCTACATACCTAGAATATAATTAAACCCCAAAGACAAATAGGAATACCCATCATTTATTAAAGGTCTATGGCTATATTATCTACACTTTTCCTATAGGCTATCAAACCTCAGAGAAGTTAACAGATGATAAAACTAGTAAGTAGTAGATCAAAAATTTATTCCCAGATCCCTTCCCATTGCACTATGCTATTTTCCTAATGTACATATGTGTGTGTTTTAGAAATAGACATTCCTAGGGGAAGTTTTTTCTGTGTATCTCAAAATACCCAAATGCCACTATAAGTAACTCAAAGATGAGAAACAGAAGACTTCCTGTTAGGAGGGTGCCCTTTCTTTTATCTCTAGCTCTGCCCACCTCCACTCCCACCCCAACATTGACATCATATTAACTTTTTATACTTCTCATTTTGACTCAGTTTTCCTTCTGAGGTCATTTTACTTATTTTCACTTTACAAAAGGTCTATTCGTAGAAAGGATAAGCTAGGACAGAGGCTGGTGCATGGAGCATGAACCTTTCAAGGTACCTGGACTCTTTAAAGGTGTCAATAGAAAAATAGGTCCTGATAAGAAACAAAAGGCTCACTCAGATTAGGATAAAGACGACTGAACAAAGGAATTGTTTAAAAATAAAGTGTCTCTTTTGTAAATAAGTTTTTTTGGTAAACAGTTGTTACTTCTCCCAGATGTGAGGAGACAAGTAGAAGGAGAAGATGCAGGAAGGAGAGAAGTCCACTTTATGAGGAGCAGTAGAGTCAGTCCAAGATGACCTCATAGAGGGAGAGCCTGGAGAATAAATATCCTGGCCTCACTCTCTTCCCTCCCTCTGATTTCCTGCCAGGGATCCCAACTGGCCAAATCCAATAGGATACCTCTTCCTGTGGGCACAGACCACTGATATAATTCACGCAGGTCAGCCTCTGCAGGCAGAGAGCAGGGTAGGAAAGTACAGAGAGGTATGAAAAATGGATTAAGTGGAGTAAGAGATATCCAGCACAAATAGTGAGAGTCATCCGCAAAGATTTGTCAAGTATCACATCTTTCGCATGGAGGATAGAACTTTTAAATGCACAAAGTCGGTACTAGGAAGGAATATTAGATTCAAGATGAGAAATGTCTAAGATATAGGGTGTGCTAATAAAATCCATACACATTTGGTTATGGATAGTTGGATATTAACAAGTATTATTATTATTATGTAATAATAATAATATTTGATTTTCTTATAATTAGAAATGTACAAAATACCCACCACCAGAACCAAAGCATTGTCAACAATGGCATACACAAGAGTAACACATATTTTGTCATATTAGCATCTTGGAAGAGTTCATATTTTATTGGGGGATTCTGTAGTGTATAGGGAATAGAAGCATGGACACAAATCATAGTGAGGACAGAGCACCAGATCTTGGAAGTAGAAGAGCAACTGATTCCTGTGGGGCATCCACCCCCTAAATCCTTTAGAAGTCCCACTCCTTAATACCTCTGTATTACTAGCCTCTGGCGTATCTACCACTTGAGCCCATCACAGTCTCATAGAAGGGAACTGCAAACATATACTTCAAGCCCTTTTCATCGTAATCATGCTCAGCCTTTATTTTACCCTACTCCAAGCATCAGAATACTATGAGGCTCCATTCACCATCTCAGACGGAATCTACGGATCCACCTTATTTGTGGCCACAGGCTTCCATGGACTACACGTCATCATCGGATCCACTTTCCTCATTATTTGTTTTATTCGCCAAATAAAATTCCACTTCACATCAAGCCATCACTTTGGTTTCCAAGCTGCTGCTTGATACTGACATTTCGTAGACGTTGTATGACTATTTCTCTACGTATCTATCTATTGATGAGGCTCATAGTCCTTTTAGTATTAATAAGTACAACTGACTTCCAATCAGTTTTGGTGCACCCCGAAAAAGAACAATAAATCTCCTATTAACACTACTAACAAATACAACACTAGCCTTACTACTCGTATTTATCGCTTTTTGACTCCCTCAACTAAACATATACGCGGAAAAAGCAAGCCCCTATGAATGCGGTTTCGACCCCGTAGGATCTGCTCGTCTACCTTTCTCCATAAAATTCTTTCTAGTAGCAATTACCTTTCTTCTCTTTGATTTAGAAATCTCCCTCCTACTTCCTCTCCCTTGAGCAACCCAAACAAATAACCTAGGAACAATACTTACTATAACCTTATTCTTAATCTCCCTACTAGCAGCCAGCTTAGCCTACGAATGAACCCAAAAGGGCTTAGAATGAGACAAATATGGTACTTAGTTTAAAATAAAACAAGTGATTTCGACCCATTAGACTGTGATTCAAACTCACAAATACCAAGTTTCTCTAATCCATATAAACATCCTAATAGCCTTCACCATATCCCTTACGGGCCTATTAATATACCAATCCCACCTAATATCCACGCTACTCTGCTTAGAGGGTATAATATTATCATTGTTCATTCTAGCAGCTCTCACAATCCTAAACTCACACTTCACCCTAGACAGCATGATGCCAATCATTCTCCTGGTATTCACAGCCTGTGAAGCAGCCATCGGACTAGCCCTACTAGTCATAATCTCCAACACATACAGCACTGACTACGTACAAAATCTCAATCTCCTCCAATGCTAAAATTCATCACTCCTACTATCATACTAATACTTCTAACCTGATTATCAAAAAACAACTCTATCTGAATTAATACCACAACTCATAGCCTACCAACCTCCTTAATCAACTCAACGACAACAGCCTCAATTACTCCCTAACATTCTTCTCCGACCCCCTCTCCACACCACTCCTAATCCTAACAATATGACTCCTTCCCTTAATACTAATAGCAAGCCAATCCCACCTTCTCAAAGAACCACTCATCTGAAAAAAGCTTTACATTACAATATTGATTACATTATAAATACTCCTAATTATAACATTCACCGCCACAGAACTAATCCTATTCTACATCATATTTGAAAACACACTAATCCCCACTCTCATCATTATTACCCGCTGAGGTAACCAAACAGAATGACTCAATGCAGGACTCTACTTCCTATTCTACACACTAATAGGGTCCCTTCCCTTATTAGTAGCATTAACATACCTACAAAATACAACAGGATCTCTAAATTTTCTATTACTATAACACTGAATCCAACCGCTATCCACTTCCTGATCCAATATCCTCATGACTAGCCTGTATAATAGCTTTCCTAGTAAAAATACCCCTCTACGGACTACAGCTGTGACTACCCAAAGCACATGTAGAAGCCCCTATCACAGGTTCAATAGTCCTTGTAGCTGTACTACTAAAACTTGGAGGCTACGGCATACTACGAATTACATCAATTCTTAACCCTTTAACAGAACATATGGCCTACCCTTTCTTCATGCTTTCCTTGTGAGGAATAATCATAACCAGCTCTGTCTGCTTACGTCAAACAGACCTAAAGTCACTCATCACATACTCCTCAGTCAGCCAGATAGCACTCGTTATCGCAGCCATCCTTATCCAACCCCGCTGAAGTTACATAGGAGCTACTGCTCTAATAATCGCCCATGGCCTCACAGCCTCTATACTATTCTGCCTAGCAAACTCGAACTATGAACGAATTCACAGGCAAACCATAATCCTAGCGCGGGGCCTACAAATCTTTCTCCTACTAATAACGACCTGATGACTACTAGCAAGCCTAACAAACCTCACTCCACCCCCCACCATCAACCTGTTCGGAGAACTACTCGTAGTTATATCAGCCTTCTCATAATCAAACCTCACTATTATCCTAATAGGAACAAATATTGTAATTACAGCCCTCTACTCCCTATATATGTTAATCACAACACAACGTGGCAAACACACTCACCATATCAACAACCTCACCCCCTCGTTTACGTGAGAACATGCCTTAATAGCCCTACACATCATTCCCCTATTACTTCTATCACTAAACCTCAAAATTATCCTAGGCTAGGCCCCCTTTACTGTAAATATAATTTAAAGAAAACACTAGTTTGTGAAACTAGTAACAGAAGATCAAAGCTTCTTATCTACCGAAAACGTATTGCAAGAACTGCTAACTCATGCCCTCACACCTAACAATGTGGCTTTTGCGAACTTTTAAAGGATAACAGTTATCCATTGGTCTTAGGAACCAAAAAATTGGTGCAACTCCAAATAAAAGTAATAAACCTATTCATTTCCTCTGCTTTACTCACAGTACTAATATTAACTGCCCCAATCATAATATCCAACACAAACCTCTACAAGAGCAACAAGTACCAACACTATGTAAAAAATATTATCCTTTCTGCCTTCATCACTAGCCTAATCCCAACAATAATATTTCTTCACACAAACCAAGAAGCACTCATTTCAAACTGACACTGAATTACCATCCAAACCCTTAAACTAACACTTAGCTTCAAAATAGACTATTTTTCACTCATATTTATACCCGTGGCACTGTTCATCACATGATCTATCATAGAGTTCTCAATATGATATATGCACTCTGACCCCCACATCAACCAATTCTTCAAATACCTACTCATCTTCCTTATCACTATACTTATCCTCGTTACAGCTAATAATTTCTTTCAACTCTTCACTGGATGAGAAGGAGTAGGCATTATATCCTTCTTACTCATCAGCTGATGATTTGGACGGACAGACGCAAATACAGCTGCCCTTCAAGCAATCTTATACAATCACATCGGAGATATCGGATTCCTCATGTCAATAGCATGATCTTTATTTAACCTAAACGCATGAGATTTACAACAAATCTTCACACTCAACCAAAACTCCTCAAATCTTCCTCTTGCAGGACTCGTACTAGCCGCAGCTGGAAAATCAGCCCAATTTGGACTTCACCCCTGACTCCCTTCAGCAATAGAAGGCCCCACCCCAGTCTCAGCCCTACTCCACTCAAGCACAATAGTTGTAGCAGGGATTTTCCTACTCATCCGCTTCCACCCTCTAATAGAAAATAATAAACTCATTCAAACAATAACTCTTTCTCTAGGTGCCCTCACCACCTTATTCACAGCCATTTGTGCCCTCACCCAAAACGATATCAAAAACATTATTGCTTTCTCCACCTCCAGCCAACTGGGCCTAATAATAGTAACAATTGGTCTCAACCAGCCTTACCTGGCATTTCTACACATTTGCACACACGCCTTCTTCAAGGCCATATTATTCTTATGCTCCAGCTCTATCATTCATAACCTAAACAATGAACAAGACATTCGAAAAATAGGAGGACTATACAAAACCCTTCCCTTCACAACTGCCCTTATTATTGGCTGCCTCGCATTAACAGGAATACCATTCCTCACCGGATTCTACTCTAAAGACCTCATCATCGAAGCCACCACTTCGTCTTATACCAACGCCTGAGCCCTATTATTAACTCTAACCGCTACCTCCCTCACAGCTATTTATAGCACTCGCATTATCTTCCTTACACTACTAGGACAACCTCACTTCCCTCCCTTCACAAACATTAATGAAAATAATCCCCTATTAATTAACCCTATCAAATGCCTATTAATCGGAAGTATCTTCGCCGGATTTATTCTGTCCAACGGTATTCCTCCAATAACCACTCCTTTAATAACCATACCCTTGCACCTAAAACTAACAGCTCTCGCAATAACAACCTTAGGCTTTATTCTCGCATTCGAAATTAACATCTACTCACAAAACTTAAAATACGTATACCCATCAAACTCCACTAAATTCTCCACTCTATTAGGGTATTTCCCCACAATTATACATCGGCTACCCCCTCACCTAAACCTATTAATAAGCCAAAAACTAGCAACCTCCTTACTAGACCTAACCTGAATAGAAATCATCTTACCAAAAACTACAGCCTTTATTCAACTAAAGGCTTCCATAGTAAACTCAAACCAACAAGGCCTTATCAAACTTTATTTTTTATCTTTCCTTATTTGGTATACTCTTGGTATACCAAATATACTCTTGGTATACTTGGTATACTCTTATTTAGTTACCCCGAGTAATCTCCATAATAACTACAACACCAATAAACAATGACCAACCTGTAACAATAACCAATCAAGTACCATAACTATATAAAGCAGCAATTCCCATAGCTTCCTCACTAAAAAAACCCAAAATCTCCTGTATCATAAATAACCCAATCCCCCAACCCATTAAACTCAAACACAATATCCACCTTCTCACTCTCTAAAACATATAACACTACTAAAACCTCTGCCACTAAACCTAAAAGAAACGCTCCTAACACAACTTTATTAGAAACCCAAACCTCAGGATATTTCTCAGTAGCCATAGCTGTCATGTAAGCAAACACAACCAACATTCCCCCCAAATAAATCAAAAATACTATTAAACCTAAAAATGAACCACCAAAGCTAAAGACAATCCCACATCCAACACCGCCACCCACAATCAACCCTAAACCCTCATAAATAGGCGAAGGCTTTGAAGAAACCCCCACAAGACTAATTACAAAAATAATGCTTATAATAAAAACAATGTATGTCATCATTATTCTCACATGGACTTCAACCATGACCAATGACATGAAAAATCATCATTGTTATTCAACTACAAGAACATCAATGACCAACATTCGAAAAACACACCCACTAATAAAAACCCTCAATTACACATTTATTGATCTCCCCACCCCATCAAACATCTCTTCATGATGGCTCCATACTTGGCCACTGCCTAATCATACAAATCCTAACAGGCCTATTCCTAGCAATACACTACACACCAGACATGACAACCGCCTTCTCATCTGTCACACATATCTGCCGAGACGTTAATTACGGCTGAATTATTCGATACTTACATGCAAACGGAGCTTCTATAGTCTTCATCTGCCTTTACGCCCATGTAGGATGTGGCCTATACTATGGTTCCCACGCCTTCCAAGAAACATGAAATATTGGAGTAATACTACTATTCACAGTTATAGCTACCGCATTCGTAGGCTACTTCCTACCCTGAGGACAAATGTCATTCTGAGGCGCAACCGTTATTACTAACCTCCTATCAGCAATCAGCCTCCATGTCACACCATGGACTTCAGAGTTGTCACCAATAAAATGGGAGAAATACAATACACTCTTCTCCCCCCAAGACTGTTGTTGTAATCGACACATGAAAGTCCTTAATACATTATAAAGTGCTGCACACATATGCCTTTTATTGTTGTCTCATTATATAGGTATGTCAGCTCTTTCCAGTAGACTGAAAACCTTTTGGGGACAGAGACCACTCATTCTCCATAGTGTCTATGATACAGCCTGGCATATACTAGTTGCTCAGTAAATAGTTTGTTGATACATAAATACAAGTCAGTACTTTCCAAATATTTAATGGGATTCAGTCATGCCACCATCCCTAAATACAGTGGTTTTACTTAAAGAAACAAAGATACAAAATTAGAGACTCTTCGTGAAATTATTATGAAATTGTTATTAGTGCATGCCAGAGCATGTTATGAAGCAAGTTCTTTTTGCATAAAACCCATCAGTGGAAAGGATAAGCCAGAGGAGGGGCAGACATGTGGACTCATTGCTAGAAGAAAAGAGTATCAATCAAGGTCCCAAGAGGAAGTAGTGCCCTTGCCAGTCCAGGCACTCAGCACAAGCGCAGGTGCAGGTGTACTTGGGCCCAAAGCCACCTCACCTCCCTCCAGAGATCTTTTCCCCCAGAAAGCCATCCGTGCTCTTGCAAGTTTTCTCAACATTATTCCTCTCAGCCGATACTCTTTTGTTGCTGGCTGTTAAAACGGAAACCTTTTATGGTGTATATAAGCCAGAGGTGACACAATTAAATGAAACTATTTGTCATATAAAATTTATATCAGCAGGAATTAAATGTCAAATAACTTAGGACTGACAGCCTCTACTGAGTCATAAAGACTCTAAATTAGTCTTGTGAAGGGTATTCTCATCCAGTCCCTAATAAACTCTACTCCACCTAAGATTTACTTTCCAAAGTGCTGGAAGGAAAATGTCAAGGATGAGGTTGTCTTATCCCTCACAAAAAGTTAAGTGGAGATTCTATGTTCATCCTGTACTAACTACAGAAAGTGCAGCGTAAGAAAATGTAAATCTTGTTTCTGTTTTAATTGTGTGTCATTGGGCCAACTATACCACGTCTCTAATTTTCAGGTAATACCACCCACTATTCCTCACAGCTTCAGGAACCTACGTTTTTAACTAACTTTTTTAACTTTTTTAAACTCTATTTTCTAGAGCAATTTTAGGTTTACAAAAAAATTGAACAGAAAGTACAGAGAACTGCCATATACCCCTCCCTCTTCCATGCTCTCAGTTTCTCCTATGATTAACATCTTTCATTCATGTGGAACATTTGTGACAATTGATGAATCAATATTGATACATTGTTATTAACTAATAATAACAGTTTACATTAAGATTCACTTTGTGTTGCACAGTTATGGGTTTTGACAAATGTTTAATGTCATAAATCTGTCCTTATGGTATCATACAGAATAGTTTCACTGTCCTAAAAAATTGGCTGTTCATGAAAAAAATTTAAGAATGAAGTGAAATAATGAAGGGGTATTTTTTTGGCCTATAAAACTCCAGGTAAGTGTCAGACAAGTGTCGCAGAGATGGGTTTCCTTCATCCATTTATTTAACATACTACTAAATATTGGAGACACAAGATGAATAAGACACAGCTCCATCCCATGGGCACTGGGAAATGTGCACATAAATGACACCACAGATTGCGATGATCTTCATAGTAAAGGTGTCTAAAGAACTAACACAGTTAACATGCATTAAGTATTGATTCTGCACCAGGAAGATTTCCATGCTTTATATCATTTTATACCATTAAAACCCCACAGCCACTGTTGTGGTAGACACTCTCCTCATCTACCTTTTATATATGCGGTCCCAATAGAAGTCAATGAGCATCTCTGCTGGGAGCATATATGAGCTCCAGAGAAGAGGTGACTGAGCTGAGTTTTTAAAACATTTGGAGTCCCCCGGCACATGGCAGGGGAAAGGGTATGCAGAACAGAAGGAGCAAAGGGAAGAAGGGCACAACGAGGTCACAGTGCTCACATGTGTTCAGATGTCCAAGTGCATCAATGTGTTCAGACAACAGGCAAAAAGGAGGTTGCAGCAAGAGGTGAGGGTGAAGTGAAAGACAAAAGTCAACCATGGGAGGTTTGTTACCAACTCCAACTGCTCCCAGAACTCATACTGCTCACTGCACAACAGGCCAATAAATCGAGAGATGAGTTGCTGGGGCAAGGAATAGTGACTTTATTCGGAAAACCAGCAGACAAAGAAGATGGTGGACTAGTGTCCCAAAGAACCATCTTTCCTGGGTTTAAATGTTAATTTTCTTTATAGAACAAAGTGGGTAGGTGAGCAGGTAAAGTAAAAAAGATGATAAGTTGTTGCAAATATTTCCTTGTTCCACCAGACTCTGGAGGGGATGTGTTAATTTCTTCTTTCCTGCAGCCATTCACAGGATGTTTCCTGTGAGCTAAACAAAGGTATTTTAACTTAACACTCAGGCATGGGAGGCAGGGTTCCTGGAGATGGGCCATTATGTATTCTTTATGCTATAGCAACATCCCTTTAGTGATTAACTTGTAGCAAAAGCAATAGAATACAAAGGTTAAAGTAAAAGAAACAGATCCAATACAGAGTCAGATTTGTTCCCTGTTACAGTCTTGGGCGTGCTGCTCAGGAGTTGGTTCTTTAATCTATGGGAAGGTTTACATATTATTTATTTAGCCTTTTGGAGAAATTATTCTCAAGCAGGCTGTAGAACAAGTGGGAGAGCTGGAGGAAAACTAATGAGACTCAGTTTAGTTGGTAAACAATAGGTGAACACATACCATGGGCCAGGACCTCCACTGGATATGGGGATGACGAGATATATTTTAGAAATGTTAAGGAAACCAAAGGGGTAAGTTTCAGAGGCAGGTATAGACCCCAAGAGTTTATGCCTAATTCTTAGTGCAGAAAGCTGGAAACATATGATAGGAACAAAAGTAAAGCACGGTTCTGCTAAAGTCTTGAGAGACATGGAGAACTCGGAACTAGAGCAGCTTTAGGGCCAACAGGCTCAGCAGCCAAGAATTTAGACAGACATGAATTCTGGGCATCAGTTAGGACTCTGGTGGGCATCAGCTTCAGAACTTGGAGTCCAGCATGCATCTTTGCCAGCATCAGCATTATGGTCTGTCACATCATCAGCCAAACAGGGGAGATACTGTCAGATAAGATTAGAAGATAATATTTTTAAATATATCCCAATTTATTTTTTCTCAGGGATTATTTTATTATCACCATCATCATCATTTGGCTTCCTCCAATATTAAATATAGAGTGAAAGTATGTGACTAATTACCTCAGAGAAGATAATATGCAACAAGAAAAGGCTGTAGGTAGTCTTTTGTAAACCTATAGTATGTGCAAACACACACACAAATGCACACACACACAAAATATATCTTGAAAACCATGATTTTCAGATGCAGGAGCCAGGTGCTTGATGGAGGGCAATATTTTTGTTATTCTAAAAATCTTGACTTAAATACTAAATAACTGTCATCTCATGGAAAAAGCCTAGCATTTCTAGATAAATAATTTATTGGAAAGAGAATGCAGAATATGTAAGAGCCAGGTAGGTCCCACCCAAAAGTTTCACAAGTTTTACCAGCTGGAACAAGGTCTTACCCTTCCAAGAGAATGTGACTGCACCAGGCCAAGAATTTTGGAGAATAATTGAGAAAGGCTGGGACCTGGGACCCTTTGCTGCAGTGTTTGACCTGGACAAACATCTCCTCAAGCAACAAAATAGAAAGAAACTATGAGGGACTAAAAATAACTGTGTGCATGCACAGTTGGGGCAAATTAAGGACAACAAAATACAAAGAGACCAAAAACCCAACTGCCATTTCTGAAAAGCCAGGAGCAAAAACAGGGTACATGCCCCCTACACACAATAGCACCAAAGCGGTGGGCAAACTACCTAAGCCACCCCTCCGGCCTGACCCCTGGACCCACCACTACCTTCATCCCATATAAGGAAACAGGTCCCCCCCTAACCCCCCCAACCCCTGCTTAGGGAGTGAGCAGGCAAGCAAGGGAAACTGTTGCTTGTTCTTGCCCCCATTTGCTGCAGCAGGGGCCCCAATAAAGCCTTGCCTGAATTTCTTGTCTGGCCTCTGATCAATTTTTATAGATTAAGGGAGCCAAGAACTCTGGTCAGTAACATAGTGGCCCCTGCAGCAGCCTTTGGTCACAAATTAAATGGGAGATGGTGTGTAAATATCCTTCATCCCTTGGTGGGGGGGTGGGTAGGGCAACTTTCACACGTGTTCTCTGCTGACTCTCAGAATTGCCAGCAGGATTAAGCCCCAGTTACTTACACAGGAAACTCACTCTATTACACAACCCCCACTGGCTGCCTTCCCTTCCTTGTATGCGTTCCATTTCCTACTGAAGTTTCCTGGGGTCATCTCCCAAATAAACTACACACAAGAATCCTTGTCTCAGAAACTGATTTGGAAAGATATCTTGTAACATGAGTTAAATCAATAAATCTGTAGCATTAGGAGAAGAAAGATGGGGAGAGTTCATGTCTAAGGGCCTTAACTTTCGCTGTGATAATAGGAAACAAAGCCATCTTTGCAGAATAAATTTGAGGAGTGGCTGGAGTTGCATAAGTGTTTTGAGGAACAGATGACGATACCAACTGGGACCATGTAGGAAGATTGCAGAGCAGCACTGAGAATCTAGCTAAAGTTGGAAACCACACCTGTACAGTCATGTGCTTTTCCCCTACCTACAGCATCCAGCCATCTGGAAGTTGGAGCAGAGAAGCAGATGGTCAAATTGATCAAAAGTGTTCGGGAATGTGTAGGAAAGTTGCAGCATAAGGACCATGGAGTAAGATAATTGGTATGTTCTTGGCAAGAGAGTGACCAAAGTGATACACTATGACCCAGCAAAGACAGAAAAAGGGACAGAGGAAGGAGTAGAGATAAGGTTGTAGAGTATGTGTGATAAGAGAAAAGAAGCAAGAGGGCTGGAGAGACAGAAATGTTTGCTCAGAGATGGGGAAAGCTGTGCATAAAATTTTAGATACAGATCAGTTCTAAGGGATGACAAGGACTGAGACTTGGCTTTGGGAGGGGACTGTCAATGTCCCAGAACTAAACAACCCAACGTATGTGGTCCAAGTATTAAAGCCTGGATTCAGTATAGGTCTGCTTTGGATTTCCCAATTATCATCATGCTTTGGGTTTTCCTTGAGCCTTTAGAGAAGAGGAAGGATGACATTTTTCCTCTTCATTTGATCTTTGCCCCCTCTGTCTTCTCCCAAAAAGTGAGGAGTTGGGATTAGGTGCTGTGAACCATTGCTCTGTCAGTCTAATCATAGTCAGGAAAATATGGGTAAGCACTTAGAAGTACATAGAAAGGATTCCTGCCCAGAGTGTCAGGCAATACAGGCTCTAAGATTCCTTCCATCTCCGATTGACCTGCAAGGACCCCCGTTCCCCATCAACTAAATGCAAAAAACCTGAACTCATGGGTCATGTCCTGTTTTATCACCTACGCATAGGGAATGCTCAATAAGTTGGGATGAACAGAAGTCCTTCAAAGCCCCTGGGCTTGTAGAAACCAAGAGCAGCCCACAACCAGAGGGAATCTAAACATACATTTTAAACAGAAGAATGTTCCCTCCAGCTCCCTCATCCACTTCAGCCTATGACGTCTTGAATTCATCAGAGAATCTAGAGGATGTCTGTCCCTGTGGCTCCTGAAAACAGGCACATCACCAATGCCAAAAAGACACCCCCCTTCCCAACTCGACTGTGCAGCATTTTGTAACAGTAAATATTGCTAAAAGAACAAAAGTCCCATTGACGCCCCCATGCCTGACGAGGCCTTGACTTGTGGGTGTCAACGCTGGGCCCCTGACTCCCTCTTCATTAATTACACATCAATGACACATTTGCCTGTGTGGCTCTGTGGGCCAATATTTGCATGGTGACAGAGAGCAGAGGAGGCTACATCTTAACGACTTTGGCATGCCTGGCCCTGGGGTGCCCCCGGAGCCTGTGTAGGGGCAATTATAAATATAAGCACTGCTTGCCTAGACTGACAGAGAAAACGAAATCTCTGCTCCAAGAGAAGGAAATTGCTGATGTATATTCAACATGCTTATGAGGAGGGGCTGGGAGAGAAGCAGCTGCATGAGAAAGTAAGTTGCATTATTAATATAACATGATCATCATCACCATTTACATGTTTATTATACTTTAAAGTTTAAGGGGTAATTTTAAATCAAGTATCTTATTCGATCCTCTCCATTAGGGCAGGAACTATTTTTGTGTTATAAACAAAACCTAAATCAGTGCTACGCACAAAGCAGACCTTTTATGAATATTTAGTGTTACAAATGAATAAATGAACTAATCCAAGAATGGTGATGTAAGACAGGCATTATAACTGTCCATTTCTCAGATGAAGCAACTGAGGTACAGAATGTTTTAGGGACTTGCTCAGAGTCACACAGCTAATAGGAAGCAGGGCCAGAATTCAGTCCTGGACTTTCTGTTTCCCAGACACATGTTCTGTCCACTCTACTCACTTATCAGGGAGTTTTGCATGGATGTGGCAATTACGAGTATACATGTCACAAAACAACACCGTCAGTGGGGCATGCTCCAGAAGGATGCCTACAAAGCTCGGAACTCTACTGACCTCCATCAAGGGGAGAGTTTTGTCCAGTCACTGGTCCCAGCAGAGGGCGTAGTGATTTCTTGCTGACAGTGGGCTTGGGGGGACCTGGCTCTTCAGGACTACCACTCACAGAGCAGCATTCACTGCCTGAGGCTTTGGGTAACACCCTAGCAGTGGAGTTCCCAAGACTTTGTTAGATACAGCATGTAGGGACCATGTTACCCCTCTGCTGATTTCTTCCTTAGCCCAGGCTCATCCTTTCCCTCTTACAGTTCTTCCTAGCCCCTGCACTACCATGATGCTCTGGCATCCCCCACCTGCTCTGAACTGCAGGTTTTGCCCTCCAGCACCCCCAAAGCATGGTCAGGGTCCACTTGTCATAACCCCTAAAGCCCATCAAAATGTTGTTGCTAGTGGGGTCAATGTGCCCTTTAGGCTCTAGGCATGCTTCTAGGATGCATTCCTAAAGATATGGGTCCTTAACTAGCTATACATGGCTTGGCCCTTTCTGGGACACTCATGTCTACACTGAATGTAAGAGAAATCCCAAAGAAATCTGGATAAAATGGATGTTTTTCCTTTTAGCCCCAGAGAGGCTGAAGCCCTGGTTTGGGAGCCAAATGAACACATTCATCGCAATCTTCCCAATGGAGGTTGACACTGGATCTTTTAGATACCATGTCACTTACCATATGAATAACTGAGAATGATTGCCAGAGATGTATGGAGAGGAGATTTCATTGGTGGCCTTTAATAAGCTTCTGGCAGTTGAGGGAAGGTGTCTTCTCTTACAGAACTACTCAAGGCTGCCCCTGGATTATCATTTCCCTTCTAGTAATAGCACCTAGATTCTACTGGGAAAGCCCTTCCTCATTCACAGTTCATCATGTTTGGATGGAATTTAACCCCCATGTCCTCAGAGCTCCAGGGATAGGTGTGTGACCAGTCAGAATTTTTCACCCTGGGCCAGTGACCACATCAGGGATGGGCATGTGACCCAGGTTGGTCAAATCAGACTCAATCCCTGGACACTTGCTGTAACTATTGAGAAAGAGTAAGTCACTTTCAATTTGGTGAAAAATAAGTCTAGAATGCTTAGTGGTCATATTACCTGTGGGAAGAAAGAAGCTGATTGAAAATTAAATCAAAGTAGAATGAAACAGATCCAAAGATGAAGAAAGAGTCCTAATGGTGAGAGATTCTTTAACTTAATTTTATCATGACAACAGATGACTCAAGAATGGAATGGGAGTTACATGTATTTCATTATACAGATAACATAATAGAACTATATTCAACAAACTATATATTCCATACCTGTGTTGTTCAATGCAGTAGTTATTAACCATATGTGGCTACTGAGCACAGGTGGCTAGTCCAAATCGAGATGAACTGCAAGTGTAAAAGCACGCTGAATTTCAAAGCCTTAGTGTGAAAAAAAATGGATGTAGAATGTCTCATTAATATGTTGACTACATGTTGAAATGACAATATTTGGGGTATATTGGGTTACATATAATATATTATGAAAATCAGTGTCCCCTATCTCTTTTTTTAATGTGGCTAATAGGACATTTAAAATTATTTACATGACTTGTGTTTTACTTCTACAGTGCTATTCTAAGTGGGGATTTTGATATTCATTACAAATAGTTCCCTAAAGGTTCCATAATAAATAGTCTCTAGGAATATTTGCTAAGAGTAGAATGACTATATAATTTATCATTGAAACCAGGACACTTTAAGAATAAAATAGGATGCTATAAATGATTATGTCAGAACAACAGGTGTATTTATATACCAGGACAGTCATGGGTAACCCAAGATAGATAGTTACCAGGCTAAGATTCCTCTTTTCCTAAAATACAGATTCTTCTGATCCTAGCCCCACACAATTACTATCTTATGTTAGTCTATGGCATATTGCTTTTGGTAATTCTCTATTTCTTCTTATGTAACTGTTTAAATTTTGATTTTCAGATCTTTTATTGAATATGTTGTTAAGGATGGTTTGTTTCACATATCTCCTTTAATTATTATTCATTAATTTGACAAATATGAATTAAGTTCCTGTGATGTTCCCGACATTTTATATTCTAAAGATATCTCTCTTTCTACATATGAGTGTTATGTTTCCTACTTTCTTCTATGCATTGTACGTATTCTGTCAATCTTAGGTGATGAGAACTTCCCCCAAAGATTTCTAAACTGAAAGCAGAAGGTCCTTTTGAATAGAAATATGGATACCAAGACATTTTCTGGGTAACACATTAAGCATCTCCCTACCAGTGGTATGTTAGTAGTGTCACTCTTTAATATGTCATGGAGGCTCTGCAACATCCTTGTGCATGCTGCTCTTGGTCCACATAAACCTGAAACATTTACAGGGAAGGAAATATCAAGATCAATTTTCCAGCCCCTGATGTGGGATTAGAAAATACTACAATATGGACAGAGGTGCCAGCCTCCCTTTTGAGTCCCCACTTACTTGGAGAAAATGATAGAAGTCCAGAAAAGCTTAAGTATACCACACAGAGGAGTACAGGAAAGCCTAACTGTAATAATAATAATTTAAAAGGCTCAACAGGGGAGGGATCCACTTTCAAGGTCATATAGTTGTTGGCAAGACTCAATTTTTCATTGGGCTATTGGAAAGAGGATGCAACAGAGAAGAATAAACCTGACTCCGTGTTAGATCTCTTCCTTCAGCTCTAAACTTTGTGCTCTGTTGCCTGTACTTAGTCATGCTGGTTCTGCTCCTTTGTAAAAGGATGTTGCCTATAACCTGAAATATACATAATAGCCCCTTCTCAAGACTCTGCCTCCCAGGCTTGACCTGTAAAGGTATAATATGATAAAAAGTTGCAGAACATAAATTGTCTTATTGGATGTTTATAGGAACATTGTGGCCAACCTATTTGGACAACTGCAAGAACAAATGATTCCAAAGCCAAGAAATCTGCAACAACCAGCTACACCTTCTCCACTTTTTGATATAAAAGAAGCCTGAATTCCAACTCAAGTAAGATGGTTCTCTGGTACACTAGTCAGCCACCTTCTTGGTCTGATAGCTTTCCCAATAAAGTCACTATTCCTTGTCCCAGCACCTCGATTTATTGGCCTGTTGTACAGCAAAAAATACTAGCTTGGACTTGGTACCAAGGACCTCAGTTCCTAGCTGGCAGGTGGCTGGAGGCCACCTCTCATTTCCTTGCCATGTGGACCTCTCTGATACGGACTCTTGCTTCAACAAAGTAAGCAAACCAAAAAAGCAATAGCGGGAGTTTGCTAGCAACATGAAGTCACAAACTTTTGTAACCTAAGTCACAGAAGTGACATCCCATGCTCTTTGCTGTATTCTGTTGTTAGAAGCAAGTCAAAACATGTTGCACATTACCCCAGCCTGAGAAACACTGCATCCAGCTTTTTGGGAGGGCCAGATGCCCCAGTATTCAGAGGAGCCTATGGATCCTCTCAGGAGTCTGAGAGGTAACCAATTATAATCTGGGTATTTCATAAACTTAATTTCAGTAATAATATACTGAGACAGTAAACTGAAATGTCTTCCATCCCCTGTGAATAGCATTGCCTTGTCATTTCCCACCATATTTAATCAGGGGAGGAAGGATCCAGGCTAAAATAAAGGTGTCCTTGCCCAATGCTGAGTTTTCAAATTGGGGTTTTTGAATCAGGAGTGAAGTGGTAGTCCTCAAAGGAAGGACAAAATGGCTTTCCAAACTCCAAAAGCTTCCCTCTCCATATCAAGAGCAAACCTTGAGCATAGGGACAGAGTCATGGGTGGAGAGGGATAAGGACAGGCAGCCCAGCTACTCAGCACAGGGGAGAACCCCTTCACTTCTGGGGGAAGGTGGTAGAGAGTTCCAGAAGGACCCACAAAAGTGAAATGTCAGCAGTGTCCTCACTCTCTCCTTGCACTTAGAGGCTCCAGGAGTAACAACCTCCAGATCAGGAGGGAATCTGTGAACACTGAGGATGCTTCCTCCACCTCCTGGACATAGCAAGGGGGATGTCCTCTTTTGCCTTTGGCAGCTGTTCAGTCCAACGTGGGGTGGGAGAGGCAGAGCAGCAATGGCAGAGGGAGGCATGTGGAGGACTGAGAGTGGGTCCCAGTTGTTCTCAGATGACCCCAAGGAGGCCCAAGGTTGTGACAGGGAACCAGCAGACTGCAGGGTCCTAGAAATTCTTGGTGCTTATGCAACTCATGTTTTGGCCTACTGTCGGTAGATTCAACAATCTCATCAAAAAGCCCACACCCATAGTGTTTGCTAGAACCATTATTGGAGCTAGAAAGGGGAATTTTGAATGTCTCTCTCTGCAGAGCCTCAACTAGTGTTTTATAGACTCTTAGCATCTTGTAATAGTGAAGAAAAAGTGAAGCTGTCTGGAGTCCAGTCACATGAAGCACAGGGACAATTCAGGCACATCTCACATGACTGCCAGGGGCCACCTCAGGGCCCACCATCTCCACTGTGTTTCTGTCAGCCAGATGTCTTTGGTGGAAAACTCTCCAGGCCCCTAAAGCTGATGCAATGTGACAAGGCTGCCACCAGATGTTCCAGACAGCCAGAGAGTTTTGCCTGGGAACCTAGAGATTCCTGTCCAAGTAGTCCCTGGGAATCCCCACAGAATTGCCAATATGAATTTCACTAATTGTGCTCACATGCTCCCTGCCCTCTCCGTCTCTCTTTTCGCCTTTCCCCTTTTTTTTAAATAAATTTATTTATTTTATTTATTTATTATTTTTGGCTGTGTTGGGTCTTCGTTGCAGCACGTGAGCTTTCTTTAGTTGCAGTGTGCGGGCTCATTGTGGTGGCCTCTCTCGTTGCAGAGCACAGGCTCTAGGCACGCAGGCTTCAGTAGTTCTGGCACGCGGGCCTCAGTAGTTGTGGTGCGCGGGCTTAGTTGCTCCGTGGTATGTGGGTCTTCCTGGACCAGGGCTCGAACCCGTGTCCTCTTCATTGGCAGATGGATTCTTAACCACTGTGCCACCAGGGAAGCCCTTCCTTTTCCCTTTAAGATTGGCTAATCTCCAGAATAAACCTCATCTTGGCAAGTGGGACAATGTCCCATGCATCTCAGCTCTTTCTAGAAGCCCCTCTTCTCACCTGGAGGCCCACAGAACTTAGAGCCCAGTAAGATGAGGCAAAGAGAAACTAGGGGAGACCCTCACTGTCCTGCATGCCATGATCATCATCTGTGGGGTGGAAGACATGACAGCACTGTGGATCTTTTCACCCATGGCCCCCAAAAGATCTAATCCCAGGTTTACTATTTTCCAGGTTGTTGTTTTTTTCCACACATCTGGCAGTTGTCCAAGTTCCTAAAACATATATGCATTGATGCTTGCATGTGTAATGAGACCTCCAGAGCTCTTCTCTTCCTGTCTACATGGTAAAAAATAGGTACGCATAAAAGTTAGCTGAGTGAATAGATGACTTGTGGGCAAGGAAACTCCTTCACACTGGGGGACTGATGGCCCTGAGGTCCTTTTCTGTACAATGATCCTTGGTGTTACTGCTCCAGGGTCCCTCTCTTAGTAAGGAACAGTGGACTCTGGTGCAGTCTGGCCTGGGAATCAGGATACTTAATTGGCCTCATGATGCTCTTGCCATACCCTGGGAGCAGGAAATGTGATGACACTGATGTTGCTTGAAAGTTTCATGAGCTACACTTCCTTCAATATGACTACTTCTTTTCAGTCCTCTCATAGGTTAGCTACCTGCTGTAAACAGCGCCACCCATGATCCAGAAGAAATCATAAGCACCTTTATCAAAAGTGGTAAATTGGGGGGAGGTTTTGATATTTCTTTCTGGACAGACTCCATTTGCATCTTGTAGATTCTTATCAGTTTGCAATAAATAGCACTTGCCAGGTGAGCACTGTTGACAGTCCCTATATGTATTCTGTCAGCCTCAACATCTCAGCATGTAATGTATCACTTACCTCTATGTGTGGGCTCTCCATGGCCTGGTAGCTGCACATCCAATTTAGATAAGCCACAGGAAAACAATTTCTTTACCAAATGGGGGGAAAGGAAAGATACCATCTCCAAACAACTAACACAAAATGAAACTATAAAAGTGTGGTAAGATAAAAGGGAAGTTATCCTTACCAGGTAGAAAACATGGACATGTTTTATGGACCTAATTACCAGAAATGCTAATCAGTGAAGAATCTCATACAAAAGGCTTCCTCCACTCCCTGGCCAGGAGGAAGGGCTCTGTAATAAAAGGAATCTTTGTGCTCTGGATAGAAAGAGGGAAACTAACCCCTACATTTTAGACCCATTATCCTATAGTAATTTCCTCTTACTCTCATGGTTACCGAACACAAGTTGTGTGCCCAGCGCACAGTGAGACCAAACAAACCAAAATGTCGGAGTTTGGAGCAGAGAAAGGTTTATTGCAGGGCCAAGCAAGGAGAACAGGTGATTTGTGCCCCCCAAAATTCCAAACTCCCCAAAGGTTTTCAGCAAAGCATTTTTAAAGGCAAGGTGAGGGAGGGGCGTAGCTAGTTGTGGCAAACTTATTAGTGTGGGAATCCTTTGTTCTTACAGCTGTCCACATAGGTCAGGTCATGACGTTCCTGTAAACCTCCAACAAGACAAATGTTATTCTCTGTTTTGCAACTTTTTAGCTCTATATGAATAGGAAAGTGTTATACTCTTAAAGGTCAGAGCCTTGAGATTGGGCTATCCTGTATATTTCAGGCTATAGGCAACATTCTTAACTCTAAGCAAAGGTAATAGGATACAAAGGTTAAAGTAAAAGAAACAGATATAATATGGAGTCACATTTGTTCTTCCCTATTACACCACCTGTCTTCACTTCGAACATCTCAGACCCAAACAAAACCCATCATAAGTCCCAAGCTTCCACAAATGACTCATAGGAGTGTTCCTCCTCTAAGATGAACAAGGAGATGGGAACAGTTCATGTGTGATACCACCACCCCTCTTCCACTAAAGGGTTCAGGGCACCACTCTCTAAGATAGGTCATCTCTGTATGAACATACAGTTGTAAATTTTAGTCACTTGTCCATTTTCTTCTTGGCCATTTTGTTAAAATTATACTAAAATAGCAACAACAAACACAGCAAAATATTCTACCTATAAATGAAAAGAGATTTTTGTTTATAACCCTGAAGTTGAAGCTTTAGCAATAGAGGCCGAAGCTGGTGTTATAGGCACAGTGAACAGATGTAGAAAGCAAGAGAGACAGGAAGACAGTGGTCATAACTGCAGAGACCATGAAGCAGAATCCAGCTCCTCTTCTTAGGGGTTAATATCTGCTTTCTCCATCTCTCCTGGGACTTGTTGTCCAGGAGTAGAGAACTAGGGAAAGCCTCAAGGATTTTGGTTGGAAAAGCATGAGCCAAGTCAGACTCACTTATAATGCAGGTCAGTATTGCACAGGGAAAGAAAATGACACATATACATAGAGATGCCATCATGTTTTGGGGGGTGGGTTGGGGTGAAAACAAGAGGCATTAATGCTGCAGTGGGATAAGCTGTTACCTGAGGCTGGAAAAGCCAAGTGAACTTTCAAATAGGGACCCTCCCTCCCCAAATAGACATTAGAACTGATTGGTCTCACACTCTGCCTCACATCAGCTTGCTGGCAGCAGACACTGTAACATGCTTTATCTCTCTTGTCCTGAACTTTTCCCTACTCAACATAGTGTGAAGGGTGAAGAAATTATTTTATCATACAAATGGCCTGGACTCCATGAAAGCTTTGTAATTGCCAAGTCCCGTGACGTGGGATGTGGGACTTAACCTTTGGGCCTCCATTTCCTCAGCTACAAAATGGGGATGATTACAGGTGCTTTCTCGTTTTATTGAAACAATAAAATGGAAAGTATTTGCAGCCCGGTGTGTTGCCTCTCATAAGCAATCAATAAACTTAGTTCCTTTTCTCATCCTCTGACTCAACAAGAGTAAGGCCAGCTCTGTGTCACCTGGAAGCTAAGTAGCTCAGTTCTCTAATTCAAAAAGAACTTCTTTTCCAAAGGACAATTAATGGAGAAAGCACTGAGCCAGGAGCCACGCAAACAGGAGGCTAAACCTCTGGTTTGCAAACATCTTTTAAGCAGCTTAACTCTTTCTTAAAAGAAATCCTACGTAAAATGCACGCAGATCTAAGTTGAAACCTGGCTATTTGCCTTTCTACTCATTTGCACCCAGCCCCACCAAGAAAATCCCTCAGCAGAGTTCAAAAAGCGTGGACTTGATGGTTTTCACTTGTCCTTTATTTTTTTTTTTGCAGTACGCGGGCCTCTCACTGTTGTGGCCTCTCCCGTTGCGGAGCACAGGCTCCGGATGCGCAGGTTCAGCGGCCATGGCTCACGGGCCTAGCCGCTCCGCGGCATGTGGGATCTTCCCGGACCGGGGCACGAACCCATGTCCCCTGCATCGGCAGGCGGACTCTCAACCACTGCGCCATCAGGGAAGCCCTCACTTGGCCTTTTAATCTATGAACACCATTCGCCCATTTTGTATGTGTTTCAGTTTTTTAAAAACATATATTAATCTTTCTGTAATAATTATAATTTGTTATAAATTTGTTTATTTATTTTTGGCTGTGTCGGGTCTTTGTTTTTGCGCACAGGCCTTTTCTCTAGCTGTGGTGAGCGGGGGCTACTCTTTGGTGCAGTGCGTGAGCTTCTCATTGCAGTGGCTTCTCTTGTTGCAGAGCATGGGCTCTAGGCATGTGGTCTTCAGTAGTTGCAGCACGCGGGCTCAGTAGTTGTGGCTCACAGGCTCTAGAGCACAGGCTCAGTAGTTGTGGCGCACGGGCTTAGTTGCTCTGCGGCATGTGGGATCTTCCCGGACCAGGGATCGAACCCGTGTCCCTGGACTGGCAGGCGATTCTTAACCACTGCACCACCAGGGAAGTCCCTTTAATAACTATAATTTAAATAAAACTTTAGCACTCAAATAAAGCTCAAAAACACTACAATGTCTGGAATTCTACCATTAGAAATTTGAACCTTGAAGGTTCTTTGGTTTTCTGAGAGTCATCTATAAATCGCAAACTCCTTAAAAGGATTGGTACCATTTCTGTTTTAATCACAGGGATTTTGACCAGTCTGTGAAGACAAGGCCCAGACTGCCCAAATGAGAGATGCTCAAGATAGAAGAAGGAGGATCCAAGAGTAGCAGAAATATAGAAGTGGAAGAAAGACTCCCTCAGCCTCTGAATAAACCCCATCATCTTACTCTCAGAATTCTCCATTATCCTGTAAAGAAAACCAATTTCTTTTGATGTATAAAATGAAGCCTGCTCCCAAACTCACATTTATTATTATTATTTAAGGCAAAAGATGAGTTTTAAGTGTTATTTCAAAACTAAAGATATTGTTTATTGTCTTCTTGCTGTCAGAGTAAATTTCTAAGCACCAGTTATTGTTCTGTAATTTTGTTACTTATGAAATATACGTCTTGAGCATATAAACTAAGACAAGTGATCAGTAACTCAGTATAGGAATGTTCCATAGACGAACTTGTGGCAGGCCTACAAAATTGAGGAAGTGTCATCTCTCTTTTCCCTGCCATGTGGAATCAAGGGAAAAGGCCCATGAAGACAAGAGTGGACATGTAACAAAGAGTAATTTCTTAGTCACTCCATGTAAAGATGCATAATTATTTTCCCCAAAGCTTCCCCTTTTTACTCCCTCTTGATAAAGGTCTTTTCTAGTTATTATGCTGTGTGGGTTCTTCAGATAATAAGTGGGGTAAAAGCTGTACCCCACCTTCTCCCTGCAAGCAATTTTGACTAAGTATCCCAAAACTTGGATTGCAAAATGGTACAGTCAGTTATGCTCTAACAGGACCTATGTGTGCCTGAAAATCATCATGCTATGCAATTTTGTGCAATAAAAATTATAAGACTCATGGCGAAAATGGAGTTGGGAGCACAACATTCAAAACCTTTATCAGTGACACAAAAACAGAAGCTAAGAAACAAATAAAAATGATAGTCCAGTTTGACACATCTAACATGGTTAAGAAAAGCATAAATACAATAATAAATATGGGTCTTTACCTTGAGAAAGACCTGAAGTTTGCCAGGGTACATGGGTATTGGAAGAGTTGCAGATGTGAGTTATTGTGAAGTGGTAGAGAAGGGTTATCTCACATCAGAAGGTTGAAGAGCCCAATGAGGAGAGATGTGGCTCATAGCACAGGCTGCACTGAGGGAGCTGGTAAGTGTGTGTGTACTTTCTGTGCCTTCTTCCATGTCACCATTCAGCAACGTGCAGTTTCTGGACAAAATTGTGCACAAGCAAACACTCAACTCACATTGTGCTCAAATCATGCTCTAATATTTCAATCATGTTGGAACAAATTTGTATTCTCAAAACAAGCATTATAACAGAACTGACTTCTTATCTCTTATTGTCACCCTCCATTCCACCTGTAGAATAAGTTATCCTAAACACAAATCTCATATTTTGTTTAATATGTCTCCAAAAAAAATCAAACAAACAAAAAGAACCAGGCAGTCTAGAAGAATGTATACTTTCTGAAGCATAATTGAACCTGACATTGAAGAAAAGTAAAGTTTGGAATGATGGCTAAAGGTAGACAAGCAGGGGGGAGTGTATGAACCAAAGACTAACCCCAACTTAGGACAAAGCTCTGTATCTCAGGAAAAAAGTCTCATTTCTGATGGGGTCAAGGCATCAAGGGACATGCAGCAGGGAGCATCACCTGCTGCCCTGATGTTAAATTGAAGAGTTTAGGGACATGTCCCAGATATCCCTATCTGCCTTTTCTAACTTGTTAGAATACCGTCCATGAAGTCACCTAAACCTTCCTTTGAAGCCTCTAGCTATCTTCAGGAACACCGTCATACAAGAGCTAGGAAAGAGCCAGGAACACAGTAACTGGGGCATTCGCTCACCATGTATTTAATTGAGCGATCACCATGTACAATGTCTAAGTAGAAAAAGAAGACTGAAACCCCATTCTTAAGAATCTAGCAACCTCACCGCAATCCTCTCTGGAGCTTACAGCTACCTTAAATTACAGAGCTTCTATACCCTGTATTGACAGCTGCTTCTTCCCTAACGTGTTTCTCAACTACTGGTACTCCGAGTCATGCAATTCTTTATCATGCAAGACTGTCCTGAGCATCACAGGACAATTAGCATCCCTACCTAACACTTGCCAAATGCCACTTGTGCGCTCCAGTCTGAATGTCCAAAATGCCCCCACCATGTGGGAGGGGGTGTGGAGAAAAGGGAACCCTCCTACACTGTTGGTGGGAAGGTAAATTGATGCAGTCACTATGGAAAACAGTACAGAGGTTCCTCAAAAAAACAAAAATAGAGTTGCCATATGATCCAGCAATCCCACTCCTGGGCATATATCCGAACAAAACTATAATTCGAAAAGATACATGCACCCCTATGTTCATAGCAGCACTGTTTACAATAGCCAAGACATGGAAACCACCTAAATGTCCATCGACAGATGAGTGGATAAAGAAGGTGTGGTACGTATATACAATCGAATATTACTCAGCCATAAAAAAGAATGAAATAATGCCATTTGCAGCAGCATGGATGGACCTAGAGATTACCATACTAAGTGAAGTAAGTCAGAAAGAGAAAGACAAATACCACATATCACTTATACGTGGAATCTAAAATATGACACAAATGAACCTATCTATGAAACAGAAACAGAGTCACAGATATAGAGAACAGACTTGTGATTGCCAAGGGGAAGGGGGTGGGGGAGGTATGGATTAGGAGTTTGGGATTAGCAGATGCAAACTATTATATATAGGATGGATAAACAATAAGGTCTTACTGTATAGCATAAAAAACTAGATTCAATATCCTGTGATAAACCATAACAGAAAAGAATATGAAAATAAATATATATATATATATATATGAAACAGAATCACTTTGCTGTACAGCAGAAATTAATACAACATTGTAAATCAACTATACTTCAATAAAATTTCTTTTAAAAATGCCCCTTCACATGTTCAGACACATCTGGTAGGGGGCAAAGCCTCCAACTGCCCCTCACTCAACTTCATACTTCCTTCTCCCTGAAGACGCAGGCCTGCCCACTTCCTGAGACAAGTACTCAAGCTGTTTCCGTTCATTTACCAAGAAGAAAACACAGCTGCCTGGGTCCAGCAGGAGAAGACACTACAGCAGGGAAGAGGAGAAAAAGAAAAACAGGAGAACCTTCAGGACTCCTCACCTATCTCCTCACTCTTATTACCCATAAAACTTTAATATCATTTAATCCTCAGAAAAATTCTATAAAACTGGCTTTGGTAAGGAAACTTAGACACATGTTCTTGATCAGGCTTGAGGTTAGAATCCAGTTTTCCTAATTTGTATTCCTCTGTTCATTTCACTACTGCTCATTGCTGTTACCTAGGATTGGGAAAAGAGCCTGAAATCTCTTTTACTAGCAGCTGGCTTCCCTATTCCAAGTTCAATGGTAGTTTGAGTTTGTCATGGATGCTGTTCATGAAATATTTCCAGCTCTCTACCTTTGGGGGCACAAGGTGGTATTAGACTTCCAACACATCTCTGATTCTTTGAGGCTGCATGACTAGTTCTGGCCAATTAGCTGTGAGCATTTAATGGCCAGTTCAAGAAACTCACTCTCTTTTTCCTCTGACATAACAACTCCCGGCATTCAAAATTGTGTGGGTCCAAAAGGAAGGAAGTGTTGGACAGAAGCAATCACTGATCTGAAGTAGACAAATAGTGTAAGCAAGAAAAGTCACTTGCTGTAATAAACAGCTAAGATTTAAGAGTTATCACTGTAGGTTGGTGTGTCCTATCCTGACTCATATCAAGTTACCTCCTTTACCCATATCTGCCCGTGAGTTAGTTCTCAGACATTTGGATGGAATAAAAGAACTCCTAAGATCTAACTCTACATCACACACACACACACACACACACACACACACACACACACACACACACACAAACATAGCATGGGGCCCTAATTTCTTGGCAACAAGTGCCTCCTCTGTCATCCTCCCCCCGATTTTTAAATTTCGGTCATTTCACCTCTCACACTCCTTTCTCACCCCTTTTGAAGCATCAGTCATAATATAGAGTGGAATCAGCTCCAAGATATTCAGTTATTTCTCTTTTGGTTTCCCCCTCCCCTGTTCAACTGCAAGCTCTGGGAGAATAGGTAATGTGCCTCATTCAACTCTGTCGACCATAGAACCTGGCCCTGAGGAAACAATACACAAACATTTGTTAAATAACTGACCTTCATAATCTAGTGCCAACAATAAAAGGAGGAGAAAAATTATCCAGAAAAATTCACTTTTTCTCCAACAATGCTGAGAAGAATAAGAAATGAGGAGACACCCAGGTAGAGGGGAATATTTATGGAAATATAATGCATGCAAAAAACTTTGGAAAGTTAGAGGAGAGTATAAACATATAATCAATTACTACCACCATATAGAAGGGATTTTTTTCCTTTATCACCAGGAAAACTTTTCATTAGTTACATCATGCCCCATAAGTTATACTTTATCAGCTATCAAAAAAAGACTTTTTATCTCTTTCTGGGTCTATGGTCAACAAAAATTCGGCTCCTGGTTTATATCTGATGAATACCAGGATGACTCCAGAGGGAACCCGCTCAATAATCCTATAGCTCATTTCCCTCTCATCCTACTCAGCTATCCCAGATATCCATTGTTGACAAAGTGAAATATGATATTGATCTAGCACTGCACTGTTCAGTCTCCCTGAATCTTTGGGGGTCATTGGCTGGCTGATAGATTAACACAAGTGTGATAATCACTTTTGAAGTAAACTGTCAAGTACATGTACCACGCTACATGCTGTACTAAGAACCCAGGGAAATTGGTTTCTCCCTAGGGGGGTTCTGTCATAGAATCACACTTAATAAAACTCAAACAAATGCTGGAGAAGCAGAGGTTATTACCAAAGCATGCTACTACTTACGTCCTCTGTGATGGAGATCATCTTATCCCAGCCTCTCAGCTTTGGAGATCTTGGTTCTCTCAGTTTTCGGGGGACATTCTGAACCATAATAAGAGCTTAACCTGAGACTAAAATAATAGTAATAGTGGCGCAAAGGGAACATTGTGCCAGGCACAATAATACATAATTGTACATGCATCTCCTTGGAAAGGTGACACAGTGGTTGAGAATACAGACTCTAGAGCTCTTGTCAGACTTCAAATCACAGCTTTCTATTTATTGGTTGAGCAAGTTATTTAACCTCCCTGTGCCTACTCAGAGAGAGAGAGAGAAAGAGACGGACATAGATAAAGATACCTATAGTGTGTGTATGTGTATTTATGTATTTATATATGTTTACAGATGTCCAATGAGATTAGTATGACCAGCACATCCATTTCACAAAACAGAACCTGAGAGTCAGTGAGGTAACAGGAACAACGAGTTTACAGTAAAACCAGCAATCAAATCCAGAATTTTTTAATGCTAAGAAACATATTCTTAAATAGTAGGCATGCTGGGCTTCCCTGGTGGCGCAGTGGTTGAGAGTCCGCCTGCCGATGCAGGGGACATGGGTTCGTGCCCCAGTCCTGGAAGATCCCACATGCCGCGGTAGGGGCTGGGCCCATGAGCCATGGCTGCTGAGCCTGCGCATCCGGAGCCTGTGCTCTGCAACGGGAGAGGCCACAACAGTGAGAGGTCCGCGTACCGCAAAAAAAATAAAAAATAAAAAAAATAGTAGGCATGCTGTCAACAGATATTTATTAGTCAACAAATATTTATTGGGCACCTACTCTGTGCCAGGTACCCTGCTAGGCACTGAGCCATGGGGCTCTGTCACTCACAGCCAAAGCTGGGCAAAATGATGGGAGAAATTCATACCCAAAATGTGTTTTTTGTATTATTTCAATGATGCTTTAACCACTAAAGCTATATCCTTATACCCTCCACCCTCAGTCTTATAACTCACTCAGGTAGATTTTCCCTGGGCAGCATCCTAGAAACCTTTCCATATTCTCAGACCTATTGTCCTGATTCCTATTTCTGAGAGCCCTCCCCTTTGTTAAGTGACAGCAAGCTACCCTGGCTAAATCAGATGACAACTAGCTCTCCTCATGAAGAAAACATTAGGAATCTGTTAAGGGTCTCAAAGGCAAGTTCAAACTAAGACTTTATGGTGATGGTGGAATAGATTTCTAAACTGGATTACAGATTGGACTCTTTCAAATCTAAGATAATACAATTCAATATGCTAAGATCATATTCTTGAAACTGACTCTAATGGTGGGATTTCTTGTACTGTAGTCACATTAGAAGGAGAAGACATTGGATAGAATTGAACTTTAGGAATTACGTATTTTCAGTGTCATTTTATCAACCATGGCAGATGGCAAGCCTACTCAGTGTCTCTTACGGTGGCCCATTTGAACTTGACAACATCAAAGGCTTAGGGTTGCTACATGTTATTCTTGTAACAGAGGAGGGGAATCTCTCTGTGATGGATATGATCCCACTTCCAACTCCTAAATAGTAAAATCAGGAAATCACTGTGATGAGTTGAAGACAGAAATGCAGTTCACAAAGTCAAGTACAGCCAGTTTTAATTAAGTAACCTCACCCTTTTCTTCCAAATTGTCTAATTGTCCAATCCTCATCCAGGTTAGTTAATGCACTGTGGTTTTCAAATTGATCTCCTAGTCCCTCTAAGCGTGTTAAACTCTTTCTTTCTCTTCATAGGCAAATTATTAGAAAAAAAGCACAGGCTTACTATAAATCTTCCTTCCTTGCCTCTCTTTCATCCTTTGCTCATCAACTGATGGCAAGATCTGTCTCCCCCTCTCACTTTAAGGCCATTGAGCCTGTCCGATATGTAGTTTTAGACTGCTGCTCTGCTATCCTATGTAAACTGTACTTGCATTCCCTCTTTGAGCTTTTTCCAAAACCCAGCCTTTTTGTTTATGACCCCAATGCTAAACCTATCACTGTCAGTCCAGAGATACTGTTCTTCAAGTTTCTATCATAGAGTTTCACTATAAATAAAAGCAGGAAAATAGAACATTACTTTCAGAGGGAGGGTAATGTGAAGACTATAGTTTTTTTTTAAAAAAAAAGAGATGTAAATTATTTTAGCATCTTTGATACTGGAAATGATCCAACAGAAAATGAGAAAATTAATCATGTAGAGGGAGGGGGTACTTGCAGGAGCAAATTCTTCACAAAGAGAAGAATTCACAAAAAGCAATCAGTTAAGGGGGGAAATTTAATCTTTCCCCAGAAAAATGGAAGATCTTAACCTGACAGCTTCTGATATCCTGAATGATCTTTTAAGAATTTTTAATTTTCACCAAAAAAAAATTATTTCACTGTTATGATAGTTTCTTCAATGTGTCTGTACACAAAACCATTCAACCAACTCACCAGTCAAGTGTTTATAAAATGATTGCTTTCAAATTGAGAAGGGTAAAAGCCCCTCAAGATCCCCAAACACTGACTCAAAACAAAACAGAGGGAGGCAAAGCCTCTGACATCTCAAGTTTATTGCAGTTGCCTGTGAATCCAGAGGCAAATTTTACCAGCATCCCTCCTGCTCCTAGGAAATCAGATCAATGGTTCTTACCTTTTGCCTCTGTCATAACCACAAGTGCATATTTTCAAACATTCACATTTTCGTGCTTTACCCCAGTCTTGATGAATCAGAAGCTCCTGGGGAGAATGGACACAGAAGGGCAAGATGCAGGGGTATGCTTTATTTATTTATTTTTTTGCAAACTCTTCCAGCTTTCTTAGGTGCACTGAAACTCAAATCCTAAATAGAGGAGCACATGTAGTGGTCTTTATATTCATTGTTTTCCCATTCTTGTTTTTCATAAGCCCTTGTTATATATCTACCGTGTGCCAGGCTCTGTGTTCAGTTTCGAGTATACAAGTTGAAAAACTAGATGGTCCCTGGGGTTTCCCTGGTGGCACAGTGGTTAAGAATCCACCTGCCAATGCAGGGACATGGGTTCGAGCCCTGGTCTGGGAAGATCCCACATGCCACAGAGCAGCTAAGCCCATGTGCCACAACTACTGAGCCTGTGCACCACAACTACTGAAGCCCGTGCACCTAGAGCCTGTGCTCTGCACCAAGAGAAGCCATGGCAATGAGAAGCCTGTGTGCCTCATTGAAGAGTAGCCCCTGCCCGCTGCAATTAGAGAAAGCCTGCATGAAACAATGAAGACCCAGCACGGCCAAAAAAATAAAATAAATAAATTTTTAAAAAGACCAGTAGGATATTAGAAATGAAAAAAATATATATATATTATTTATATATATATTTATATAGATATTATAGATATTGTATAGATATTATATTATATATAATTTTTTATATATTATATATATATTTTTATATATATAAAACATCTTCTTAAACCAATCATCTGTTGATGGCCTCTGGGTTGTTTCCATGTCTTGGCTACTGTAAATAGTGCTTCTATGAACATTGTGGTGCATGTATCTTTTTGATCGCAGGATCATATGGTAGCTCTATTTTCAGTTTTTTAAGGAACCTCCATACTGTTCTCCATAGTGGCTGTACCAATTTACATTCCCACTAACAGTGCAAGAGGGTTCCCTTTTCTCCACACAGTAGAGGCTGAATTTGAGGAGTCAAGAGAGAGTATCTGTGAAGGATCAAAACTTGACTGTTGACTAGACATGAAAGTTTTCTTTCAGTATTTGAACTCTACATAGTTTCATACTAAATTTATTCACACATAAGCCTCTAAATTGTCCCTTTTTTGACCAACTTCTCTGATCTCACCCAGACTTCCAACAGCTGGCAGTACCTTGGTTAAAAATCTTCTGGTAGAAGCTTCCACAGCCTACACAAAGAAATTTCACCTCCTTATGAATAATGACCCCACATACCATGACTCCATCTACATCTCCAATTTTGTTTCCCACTACTTCTCTGCACATACTGAGAGTAGGTACACTGGATTTTTCACTGTTCCCTAAGGAATGGCTTTACTCACAGTGTTCTCATCATTCAAAATCCAATTCCACATTTAAGACTCAGTCCAAATTCTACCTCGTCCATGAAGCCTGCCCTAATTGTTTAAGCTGGTGGTAATCTCTCCCTCCTTTTCACATAGCCCTGTGGTTTAATATCTCTTGTTTACCTTAAAAACATTTATCTCCACTCCATACTTGATTCTAAGCTGTTTGAAGGTGTAACAAGTGTCCCTCACCCTCGTATCTCTGTCCCTAGTCTGATGTCTTCTACATCATAGGCAACCATGAAGGTCTCCCTGGACTGCAATCATATTCATTAATTACAGATTTGAAAGAGCTTCTTTAGCTTTCTCCAAGAGCAACAAAAAAAATCAAAAGATTTATACTTGTAGAAAGTAATATTTTGGCTAAACATAAGATATTTTAATAACTAACCATTGGAACTCTACTTAATATTCTGTAATAACCTATATGAGAGAAGAATCTGGAAAAGAATGGATACATGTATATGTATAACTGAATCACTTTGCTGTACCCCTGAAACTAACACAACATTGTAAATCAACTATACTCCAATATAAAATAAAAATTAAGTTAAATTAAAAAACTAACTATTGGATGGTTTTACCCTCAGCTCCTGCTTAATGGGAATATGATTTCAGATCGTATATTTACAGAGTAAAATTAGGCCATACCACAACTAAATTTAGCTAACTGGTAGCATTAGATATCATGGGAATTGTTGTATAACCCAGAAAGTCTTATTAACTTTACTTTAAGAATATATATATATAAAACCAAGCAGGACCCTACTCCCTTCCCCATATCCTCTGCTTTAGCTCCTCTCTGAAGTACCTAGATAATAGTATCTGATGCACATTTCCTGAGTTGTTTTACAGATGCTAAAACCACCACCAAATGGAAGAAATTAACTACTTGATGGTCATGAGTCCCCTGACCTATATGTGCCTAAGGATTGATAATATTAACTGCTCTGTTACCCCAACATCAACCAATCAGAGAATTTTTCATGAGTTGATCTCATACCCTGTGACCCCTCTCCCTCACTTGGCTTTTAAAAATGCTTTGCTAAAATCCTTCAGGGATTTCCAGGTATTTTGAGCACAAGCCACCCATTCTTTTTGCTTGGCCCTTCAATAAACATTTCCCTCCTCCAAACTCTGACATTTCAATTTGTTTGGCCTCACTGTGCATCAGTAACATATATAATGGGGATGAGTTCAAGGAACATACCAAGTTTGCTTAACCCAATATTCCTTTGCTGGGAAAATTCTCTTTCTCCTTTTTTTTTTCCCCACACTGTGGCAAACTGCTGGGAAAATTCTTAATCAGAAAAGGGGGCAAGAGACCTTCACAGAACCAGGACCCATCTCCAAGTGCCAGAATTTATTATTAAGCTCTGTCCCACTAGATCCTCTGTGATTCTTGGTAGGCAAGTGTTATACTGAAGTCTTTTCACTTACAATGACTAAAGGAAAATTTTTTGTAAGATTTAATAAGAATACCAGCTTCTTTAATGGTTTTCTAAATGTGCTCAGGTAGCTCAGATACTGCCATCACAGCATAAAATTCCAGACTTTTGAATATATTTCATGCTTCTTTTTAATGACCTCGTTAGACAAATCAGATTTTTTGCAAACAAGACAAAAAAAAATTATCTTACAGTGATTTGTGGCCTTCAGTGATCAGACAATACAGAATACATGCTTTCAGAATTGCCAAACTATTACAATAATGAGAGAAAAGGTGCAGACAGAATAAGAGCAAGATATTTACCTTACCCTTGAGGAGTTTATAATCTAGGTGTAGAGATGATATGAACCCAGAATATATAGCAGTGAATGAAAACATAACAGCTCATAACCAAGAAGCTATGACATAGGAGGGTGGGAGGATAATGGCTTACAGTTAGAAGAGTAAGGTAGAGTCTCAGTTTTGCTTCTTGCTTGCTGTACATCTTCAGAACAATTACCTAATCTTTCTGAGCTACTGAGTCCTCTTCTGGAATAATATTTGCCTTACAGAGCCATTTTGAGGATTTAATAGAGAGATAATGTGTGTAAAAGAAAACTTGATAAACTGTAAACCTCTGTACATACAAATCCATTCACTTCACAGACATTTATTGGAAGCTCACTATATGCCAAATACCATCCCCGGCACTACAGAGATCTGAAGATTTAAAAGATATAGTCCTTTCCCTCGGAGAGGTCAATGAAGCCAGGTGGTCTGACAGGCTTCCTTTGGAGGAAGAACTGGGAACCATGAGAACTGGGGTAATGCGAGGAATCAAGAAACGAGAGTGAGACCTGAAACTTCTAGGTCTTGTAGGATATGTACAGTATAGAGAGTTATCAGTGGAAACAATGTTGCCTGCCTGTCATATCCGTAAACAAAGGATGTTACAGCCATCAAGCCATCACATTACAGCCAACCCAATGGTGAGCCCTGAGGGAAATTAGGATAGAAACAGGATGCCCACCATCAAGCCATCAGCCACTGCAGCCACCTCACAGTGGTGCACCCTGAGGAGACTCAGGATGAGAAAGCACAGGATACTGGCCCTAGATAGCTGAGGTGCATATCAAAGGAATGATTTCAATGAGCCCAGACTCTTGCATATTCCCATACATAGAAAAGCACTAAATTCCTTAAGATATGTGGTTTTCTTTAATTAACAATAATCTTTTGATGTTCCGACTACCTGGTCTTTGTTGCAAAAACCCCTCTATATCCTGGCTCCCCTCTTACCTCTTCAGAGCAGTCCCTCAGAGGTATCTAAGAGGCTGCGTCCTGGGCTTAAGTCCTCAGTGCCATCTGCCAAATAAAACATAACTCTCAACTTTTAGGTTGTGCAATTTTTTCTCTATTGACAGAGTCTGGAAGAAAGAAGGGGTTTTTCAGGCAACGAGGATGTATCTCCTAGAGATGGGCAAGTCTGGCATTTCTTGAGTGCGGATCCTGCCTAGAAGAAAGAAAATAAACCATGTGTCTACTTCGAGATCAGGATTATTGAACTCAACCAATGCGAAGTAAAATAGTTGAATTATTCAGTGAAATCAATAGTAACACTCTAAGGTAAATGCATTTAAGCAAAAGAATCTGCTGACTATGCTCAGATTTGGAGAAGTCCCTGCTTGCTTAGGCCAAAGGAGTTCATCTAAGAAAAGCGAGCAGATACCAAGAAGTTAGTCAAAAAGGTGGTTTTAGAGGACTTCTGTGGCTCATTTAAGCTAAGCTGGCAAACAGACTCCATCTCAACTGCCACTTCCCATCAGTAGGTAGCATCTGCCTGGAGCACCCCCTCCAGAAGAATGCTAAGGCTTTGTCTGAGCTCAGTGGGAGAGCCCTGTTGTGATACTATATTAATAGTTGCCTTGAACACTGGCTGACAGAGTAGGCACTCAAGCCCTCTCTTTGCCAGCCCTGCTTATACCTGCCCTAACTCCCTCCTGAGACCTGAGCATGGAGAAGTGAGGTTCAGAATAATGGCTCTGAAGGCCTTCACAGTCAGTTTCACTAGATTAGATTCAGTAAAGCAGGAAAACCCTCATATCACCTACAATATTCACTAAAATGAAAAGATTTTCAACTGAGCTTTTAGCAAAGCAAACCACAGTTTTCATTAGACCCTCCTGGTAGAATAGAGTATAAATAGTATAAATGAAGGTTTTTGCTTTTACGAGGATAGCTCATCTAAAGACACAGATGAAGGGTTACTCCTGACCTTGAATAGCTCACAGCCTACTGGGAGAAAACAATATGAAAACAAATAATAACACAATAAACAAAGTGTTATATAACAACATTTTTCAAAGGGTTCAGTGCCCTTACTTTGCTTAGGTTAATTTGAAGAGCAGTGGCACAGAAAGGAAACATCAAACCCATTTTCTCATCTCCAGGCTGAATCCACATACAAATATGTTTTCTAATGGGTCCTGGAGCAGTAGAGGGTTAATAGCAGGAGTCCCTCCCATTTTCTGTTGGTCCAATTCATAACCTCTTGTCAGGGAGAAGCCCTCTCTTACTGTCTTGCCAAACTACCCCCAAATTCCTGGATAACCTCAACTCTAGAGTGAGATCACATAACTCACTGCCCATGTGTGAACGCCTCAGACATAAAATCTTTGTAAAAATTTACCATGACAGAAGCAGCACGGTATGGATAAACAGAGAAGAAACGAGTTTAAAAGAGCAACGTTTCTAAATAGGCATGTTTCCCCTCTTCAGAATCATGGAGGCAAAATTCCCAGGGGCCCAAAACACCTACACTGTGGACAAGTGTGTTTTCTGATTCAAGACGGTCAGTATTGCTCCATGGAGCCGGAGCTGTGGAGAAGGACAGGAGATGGGCAGGGGATGAAGGACATGGGGAAAAACAGACAAGGAACTGACCTGGTTGCGCTAGCAACGGCTGGCCCAGCCCCTCCCAGGGGCCTGAGGCCAAGTGGCCTGTGACTGGATGGGAGGCAGCAGGAGACCAGCCACAGCTGCCACCTGGTGTTCTCAGGTCAAACAGCACCCGCAGCTTCTTGGCTGAGACTGACAGGAGGCACCTGCTACAGAAACTGCCTGTCTCAGGCAGAGGACAAAGAAGGACTCTGGTGGCGCTTGCCTGGAGCACAGTCCTCAGAGGATCCCCCTGGGCTCAGTCAGAAAGAAATTAAACATCACCTGCCCAAGGGCTGGAAAGTTTTCCTGCCTTGCAGAAAGAAAAGAAAAAGCAAGGTCTCCGAGAAAAACACAGTCCCCAACTAACATAATGAAGAGTGAGAAAAACAAATGCAAGATACCGCCACTAGCTACTGGACACCTACTATGTGCCAAGCATTTTGCTAGGAGCTTTCCATGTGTTATGTTCCATGTTTTCACGTGTGATTAACCCCACTTTGTCCACAGAGAGACAGAAGGTGAGTGAGGTTAAGACACATGTGCAACTGGCATAGTAAATAATGGTTGACTTGGGATCTGAATCCAAATGCAAATGATACCATACACTCTTTATTTTCTCATTTGGGGTTAAGTTGCCATCTAGTGTTTTTTTCATTTCAGGCTGAAAGTTTTCCTTTATTATTTTTTTATCAGGCAGGCCTGCCACTGATAAATTCTCTAAGCTCTTGTTGTTGTTTTTAGTATCATAATTTCTTGTTCATTTTTGATCACTCATTTTACTAGATATAAAACTCTTGGTTGACAGTCTTATTGTTTCTCCAGCATAGATCGTATTATACACCACTTGGTCATTGTGCATAACGTCTGTTGCTAGTATTCTGTTGAGGGTTTTTGTGTCTAGATTCAAAAGCTATATTGGTCTGTAGTTTTCTTTCTTCTAGAGTTTTTGTCTGGTTTTGATATCAGGGTAATACTAGCCTCATAAAATAAGTTAGGAAGTATTGCTTCCTCCTCTATTTTTTGTAAGAGTTTGTAAAGAATTGGTATTAATTCTTCTTTAAATATTTGGTAGCATTCACCAGTAAGCTCATCCGGTCCCAGGTTTTTCTTTGTGGGGAGTTTTTTTTAATTAATACTGCAATTTCTAGCTTCAGACTTTCTATTTCTTCCTGGCCAGTTTAGGTAGTATCTTTCTTTCTATGAATTTGTCCATTTCATCTAAGTTACCTAATCTTTGGCATACAACCATTCATATTACTCCCTTATCATTCTTTATGATTCTGTAAGTTTGGTAGTAATGTTCCCTTTCAGTTTTTACTTTAGTAATTTAGCTGCTCTCACCTTTTACTTGGTCAATCTATCTAAAGATTCATGTATTTTATTGTTCTTTTTAAAATCCAACTTTTGTTTTAGTTAATATTCTCTATTGTTTTTCTAGTCTCTATTTCATTTGCTTCTGTTGTGATTTTATTTTCTTTCTCCTGCTTACTTGAGTTTCATTACCTCTTCTTTTTCTAACTTCTGAAAATTGAAGTTTATGTTACTGTTTTGAGGTTTTTCTTCTTTTCTGATATAGGTATGTACCACTATAAATTTCTTTTCTGACATAGGTATGTACCATATAGGTATGTACCACTACAAGCGCTGTTTTAGCTGCATCTCATAAGTTTTGGTGTATTGTGTCTTCATTTTCATTCATCTCAAAGTGTTTTCTAATTCACCTTCAACCCATTGGGTTTTTTTAGTAATATTTTGTTTAATTTCCACATATTTGTGGATTTTTTTCTGTTTCTGATTTCCAATTTCATCCATTGCAATCAGAGAACATACCTTGTAAGATTGCAATCCTTTTAAATTTATTAAGGGTTTTTTTTTGTTTTTCTGTTTTTTTTGGCCATGCAGCACAGCATGTGGGATCTTAGTTCCCGACCAGGGATCGAAACCACGCCCCCTGCAGTGGAAGCGTGGAGTCTTAACCACTGGACCACCGGGGTAAGTCCTAAGACTTGTTTTAAGGTGTAGCATATAGATCATCCTGGAGAATGCTCCATGGGTACATGAGAAGAAAGTGTATTCTAATGTTGTTGGATGGAGTGATCTAGAGATGTCTATTAAAACTATGTTGTGTGTAGTGTTGCCAAACTTTCTATTTCATTGTTGATCTTCTGCCTACTTTTTATTATTCATTATTGAAGTAGGGTATTGAAGTCTCTATTATTCTCTGTTCCTTCACTCAATGCAATCAGCTTTTACTTCACATATTTTAACATTCTGTCTTAGGTGCATATATGGTTATGGTTATTATAACTTCCTGATGGATTGAAACTTTTATCATTATACAATGCCCCTCTTTATCTCTTGTAACATTTTTAAAGTCTATTTTGTCTTATATTATTAGGATAGCCACTCCAGCTTTCTTACGGTTGCTTCTTGAATAATATATCTTTTTCCATTCGTTTGCTTTCAATCTTTGAATCTAAAGTATTTCTGCTGTAGATGAGATACAGATGGATCCTGTTTATTTATCCACGCTGACAATTTCTTCATTATGATTATATTAATTCATTCACATTTAATGTTGCTATTGATATAATTTGATTTATATCTGACATTTTACTTTTGTTTTCTGGACATCTCAGGTCTTTTATGTTCTCTGTTTCTCCTTTACTGTGTTCTTTCTCATGAAGTGAATATTTTCTAGTGAAATGTTTTATTACCTTGAATGGTTTTTTTCAAATAATTTTCTTAGTGGTTGCTCCAGGGCTTTTAACATATATTTTTACTTACTGACTCTACTTCAAATTTATACTACCTTAATTCAAGTGAGATATAGAAATTTTACTCCTAATACCTCTATTCCCTCTTAACCCTTTTTGTACTATTATTGCTACATATATATTACATTTATAGATGTTACAAACCCATCAATATTTTGTTATAATTTTTACTTCTATGTCTATAAAAGAAATTGAGAAGAGAAAGGGGAACAATTATATAGTTATAAAGTTTGTTATATTTACCTTTTTATTTACCATTTCTCATTCTTTTCATCTGTTCCTGTGGGTTTGAGTTATTATCTGGTATTATTTCTTTACTCCCAAGGTAGAACCTCTACCCTGTGGTTGGGAGCTAGATGAAGGAAGGGACCTCATGACCACACTCATCAGGAATTTAACCTCTTCAACTTGGAGTTGGAGGGGATGAGAAGTGGTAATTGCCTGCCCTTTTTAGTGAGACAGGTAAGTTTTAGTGAGAGCTGAGGGGAAAGGATGACCCATCTTCTTGGCTACACCCACCCAGAATAGAGCTTTAGGCAAGCTGAGCTGGGATAAAGATAATGAGGAAGAAGGCCATGGATCAAATGCCACAGACTCTCACTGTTGTTACAAAATTTTAGTGGGTTTTCTTGAGTATGCTATTTCTTCAGTTTTTGTATACCTGAAGGATTATTTACAAAGACTTTACATTTTTTTAAATAGTTTTCACATCTCTGGTTATTTTGCTGAGGAATGAGTCTGTAGAGCTCCTCATGCTGTATTTTCAAAAGTGGACCCTCTCGTCCTATATTTTTACCGTCTTTTTTTGTTACATACATCCCTTTTTTCTTCTTAAACATTTTTATTGTTCATTTATTGCTCTCTGGTTTGATCATATTGACAAGGCTTTGACAATTTTATTGATTATTTCTAAGAAAAAGATTTTAGTTTGACTAAGCATCTTTTACTTTTTACTTTCTATTTTGTTAATTTCTGCATTCATCTGTACTGATTTCTCTCAGCATATGTCTATATCAATATTTTTCCTCTACATTTTTTTTTTTTTCTGTACGTAGGCCTCTCTCACTGTTGTGGCCTCTCCCGTTGTGGAGCACAGGCTCCGGACACACAGGCTCAGCGACCATGGCTCACGGGCCCAGCCGCTCCGCGGCATGTGGGATCTTCCTGGACCGGACCGGGGCACGAACCCGTGTCCCCTGCATCGGCAGGCGGACTCTCAACCACTGCGCCAAAAGGGAAGTCCTCCTCTACATTTTTTGATGTACTTTTTTATGCTGTTTTAGCTTCTTGAGCTGAAATCTTAGCTCACTGATTTTCAGTCTTTCTTGTGTTCTAATAAATGAATTAAAACTATCAATTTTTCTCTGAATAATACTTTAACTTGAGACTTGATTCCACATATATATATAGTCCTCTTTTGTATTAAGCAACTCATGGATTCCATCTTAATTTATCTTTAAATCGTATGATGTTCAAAGGTTTTGTTTTGTTTTAGGTGAATTGACAGGGCTCTCTTTTATTTCAAATGTGAATGCATTTTAAATAATGATTCTAACCTTATACTTTTTGCTTTGGGGAATTTGTTATGATTTTATTTGCAAACATCTACATGGCTACATTTTATAAAATTAAGGTGCAGACTGTGGAGATGCAGTTAATTTCAATAAAATTGACTTCTGGGAAGGAATCATTTTATGAGTTTCTTACAATATGCTGTGGATATAAACATTCTCAGTTTTCAGAGCTTTTTCTCAGGTATATATCAAAGCTGATTCTGTCAGTAGCCTCTTTTTTGCTGCTTCCCAGCTTTTACGCCTTTTTCTAAAGTATAGCATAGGAATGATTAAAAAAAAAAATCAGTGTCCTGTTTCCTTTTCTGGGATAGATCCATTATTCCTGTTTACAGTGAGGCTTATTAAAGAAAGATAAAATACTTGATTGCCTTTCACACAATTATGATGAAATTATAAAACATTAAGCAAAATGGCTAAGCAAACCCCAATCCAAGAGCTTCAGACATAGGATCTGCAGTTAAGAATAAGTAGAAAATTCACCCATGCATCATCCCACATGCCTAAAAGCAAGCTCACATCCCTTTCCACAAACAAGAGACCAGAGAGTGGAGGAGTTTATTAGTTACTAAAGAAATACCTCCTGGCCATGTTTAAGTGATTGGGCAAATACATTTTTCTTCAGAAACCAGTAACCCATCAGTCCTGGAAGTCAATCTCTTTGGCTAAACTACCACTTTACTTAAAAAGGATTATGATTTAAGGAGCAACACTGGAGATAGCTGTACTCAATGTAAAAAAAAATGTATAGATATAAATATCTTTAAATTTAAATCAGATTCATAAGGGTGGTCAGATGGCAATTTACTGTGACTTCCAAATGAGTATTAAAAATCCTTGAATAAAGCTGCATTGGAGGAAACATGATTTCAAGCAGCAAGGATTGGGGGTCCTTCCCAAGGGACGCCCTTCCTAGGCTGCATTAGAGGAGAGCACAGAGTTCTCAAGAACTAAGAGAACTACTTGTAGATGGGGATAGTCCAGCTCAGACCCTAGACCTTTCAGGACTCCATTCTAAGTATCTGCTCATTAGGTTGGATACAAGGCAACTATACTCACACTGCCTACTGTGGCTTACTGATAATGTGCCAAAGGGCATTTCCTGGGAGAGAGTAAGCATCTGGCCATCCTCACTTGCTCAGTCTCAAACTTTTCCAACCTTTGCCCCAGCCCTCAGGATACTGGTTGTATCTGTGACAGACCATCATTCATTTGTTTGGGCTAATAATAATGACTTGACATTCTAGGGAGGATAAACACTTTACATTTTAACATAGGATTCCTGGAAGTATAGTATATTATCTCAAATAAATAAATTTCTAAAGTTAGGATTTGGAAACACCAAAGCATTTCTCTGTTGGTTCTATATCACATTGTGGAGGTTACTTGGGACAAACGCAAGGCTTCCTGTTCTGCTGGCTTCTTGCAGCTGAATTCCTCACTCACTGTCCCATAGCAAATACTAATTCAGTAGGCCCATCTCCTGAAGACATGTGACTAGGAAGATGCAGCATCACTGGCTCCATGGCTGAGCATCTCCATTTGCCAGGAGTAAACCATCTACAAAGTAAGGCACTGAATCATATCAGTTGAGCAACAGGAACAGAGAACCACTTAGCATGCAGATAAGGACCATTGGCTTTTTCATGTGCAGCAAGAACTCCTCTCTTTTACTCTCTCTTTCAATGCCTAGCAGACATTTACCTAACCCTTAATCTATAAACCAAATATTCATAAGACTAATACTAACTGACATGTTATTGTTAATTTTAGTTTGCAATTGCCAGAGAAAGATAAACCACATACCTCTGTAATTTTGAAGTCAATATTAGGAAGTTCAGTGACCAGATCTCACTTCAGTCATCCCTTGATACCCTTGTCACTGCCGTAATTCTGGGTTGGCAGGACCATGAGGCATAACCAGGATGGTCATTCTGAAGGTGCATTCATCCCATGGGGAGGAACAAAATGGCTAAAAAGCGTAGAAGTAGTGAAAGGCAGACTGCTCAGGAAAGAAGGGAGTAAATTGATCAACTGGATAACTTTGGTTGAATCCAATGCTCATTATGTGTACTCATAATGAGTATTTGTATGCTCAAAAGTGGACAGTAATATGTGAGGCAGGCAAAAATCAAGTTATAGAAAGAAAATGCTTCTAAAAAGGCAGGAGAATTTGTAGCAAGAATTTTGGATGAATTCATATACCATAAGGCAGCATTGCATTTTTAGCACCTTTCTCAAGAGGAAAAAGAAAAGTAACATTCTGTAGCTCTATATCAAGGGAATTTAGGAAGGATTGAATTATAATAAATGAATTTACATGAGGAATCGTTTTTATCAAACATGAATGCTTAAGATGAAAGAATAAGACATTATGCAACCAAAGAGAGCTAAGCCTCTTTAAAATAATCCTGTTAGAATGTGAATTTTAGGATCTGATAATTTATGAATGTCACCAATCCCTGGCCTGTAACCTGTATCTTCGACTCCATGACAGTCTATTCAAAAGAAGGAAATGCTCATTCCCAAATGTGTCTGAATTTACATTTCATCTACTTTCTCATTCCAAGTCCAGCAGCATGGGCAGAAAACACTGTCACCCTGAAATACACTCTAAGGGCCTATGTGAGTTCTGCAGGAGGCTGTGATGTGAACAGTGCTTAAAGGGCTCCCCACCACCACGACAACTCACATACAGCCCCACAGGATGACACAGAACCTGGAATGGTGTCTTTCTTTTAATCCTAGCATTGCCCCAAGAAGTTCTTTGTTAACACATACAAATACCCTCTTTTGGAGCAGTGGTATATTAAACCAATCACCCCACCAAAGTCGATCATTGATTAGTTCCTAAATAGGAACCTGAAAGAATATGACAAGGAAAATGTAAGTTTTAATGGTAGAGGAAGATATTGGTAAAAGTCTTGAAAGATGCTTCTCAAACTTGGCTGATCATCACAGTCACCTGTAGGACATATTCAAAACACAGAATCTTGTACTCTCCTCAATGAAGTGCTGATTCATTAGCTCTGGAGTTTAATGACGAGTATGGTTTAGGATCCAATTCAGGTCAGTCCTGGAAGGGTCTCAACAGTGGTGAGCCCTACGCAGCCATCAGGCAGCACCTAGGCAGTGGGCACACTCGAACACCAGTTACTCCCCTCCTCTCCCTTACAGGAGGGTCAGGGCACAAACACAAGGAACTAATGACAAGATGAGGGATCAAAGCATCAGCCTCATAAATGAAAGCCTGAAGTGCAAGGTAAAGCCCATTTACAAGCTTAATCAGCAAAATAGAGGCCAAGAACACGAGTCATGGGCAAGCATTGTCTTTTCAATGCGTTAGCCTCCTCGCCTAGGTGATGAGGTCCAAGAGAAGTTAGCCTCCCACCAACTTCACCAATCAAATGTCATTCTTCTTGGGCAAAAGATGCAGTAAAGAGCTTACAAGAAGAAACAGAAATGTCACTCCAATGCCACCCCCATTCTGCTGGGAGGAAAGCGGATGTCTCCTTCTAGAAAAACATGAATTAACAAAATACAATTTCTCTAACAAAGACCAACAGAGTTTACCTCTAGGATATGCCCATGGTCATATCAGCCCAACACTCTGATTCTGGTGGGTATCACCAGAGGAGAAAAAGTGATGGGCAAGCTTGGCTTTGTCCTTGATCGTATCCACAACATGTAGGGGAGATACGCACCAAAAACAAAACAAAAATGAAAACAACAAAAACAAAAGTAAATTGGAAGATTTATTAGACATCTTTCATCCAGTTTTAAAAAATGACCACAGCCTTTATGCCAGGTGTAAGCAAGTTGCTTCCCCCAACCCCTTAGGGTGAAGCCTGGTCTTGCCCGTGGGGACTCACCCAGCTCCAACACAGGACAAACCCAATTCCTGCCTCACAGCATCAGGCCCACTCCTTCCTTTTTTGTATGTGCCTATGTCTTACCAGCACTATTTTATGATTCAATTCAATGCTTTTAAGGGGAAGATAAAACAAAAATAACGTAACATCAAATATCAAACCCTGAGGCGCATCAATGTAAGCATTGAGTAGCCTGTAAATATACATGGGAATGTGAGCCTGGGGAGAATGGGGATGCTGAGAAATGTTCACCAAGAATAAAACCGGGGCAGGCTCAGACAAGGTTTCAATGCTTTGAAAGTGTCCATGAAGACATGCAGGGGTCTCTCCTCTTACCATCCTCCTAGTCCCAACAATTTCTCAGTGACTGTTTCTCACTGCTGATCACCTTAGTGATTAATGGCTCTTCCATCTAAACCAAATTGAACATCGGCCATGTTTAAAAAAAACAAACAAAATCTAAACTTCCTAGCTTCTCCAACAAATGCAAACATTAAGAGAGGCTTCCAGATTTCTCTCTCCTCCTTAACTACCTTCCTAGATCCTCACTCTGTGAGAGCACCTATCGAAATCCTCAGCATCTCAATAGATAAACACAGCAACACAGGGCAAACAAAAGCCCTGCCCTCCCTCCATGAATTGATGAATCTAGACTGGAGAGTCCAACATATTCACTCGATGAAGCTTTCAGTTAAGAACCAACAAGAAAGCTGAAGATGAACTCAAATATTAGAGAAATGAGAAACCTGTCATGTATTAAGCAAATATTTCCAATGCAAAATTCACCATGTGAAAATGAATGAAAATCTAAATGTTGCAAGATGAACTAGAAGCAGATGAATTCAAAAGAGAAAGCATGTACACTAAAAAAAAAACAAAAAAAAAAGTTTAAAAGTGGGGCGGGAGGGGCACTTTACTTCTCTTCTACTAGCTGATAATAGTATCTGTTCACGATAATACTTTGATGGTTTGACCCTCTCAAGAGATGACCAAATGGAATTTTGATTTGATTCAGGATATATTTTAGGTGTTTTATATCTTTGGATTTTGAATATATTTCAATCCAGGTCCCATTCAAACTGGTTCCCTGGTTGGTTAAAACAGACAAAAAAGACAAATAGGTTTTATTCCTTTTGGAGGAAAAGTATATATTTACAGTTCATTTATAAACTCAACAAATTAATAGGGTTAGTTCAGGCATTCAGGACGTAACCCACGGTTTCATTTAAGGTCAACTTCTACATAAGATTTAAAACTTAGAAAACTGTGGCCATATTTTATGGATGTTTTATTTCTTGGCCTCACATTCGCCTCATATGACGGCGGCACACCCTTTTATAGGAGACAATAGGTCATTTTTATTTCTCCACATAAAAGTCGCATGACTTTTTTTTACCATAATGCTTTATTTACACCTCCCATTATGATACACAACACTGGAATTGTTGTATTTTATCCAAGAACGATTTGTAGCACACAGAGGTAGGAGCTGACAGTTTAACTTATTTCTTTTCCAAAACCCTCACATCACTGCTTTCTCAGTTGTAGTTCCATAAGTGTCATGTATCAGTAACTTTTTAAATATACCATATTTCTTCTTATGATGGCCACCTTACTCTACTCCTTAAATCCCTAGTTAGGGATAGTAAAGCTGACACAAAAATTACCACCATTCATCATTGCATTATAACAAAGATAAGATACACAGCCACATTTATTGATTGCTTGATTGATTTTGCTTTTTCTCTTAAAATTATAGGCATTGCCAGACAGGGCTTTAGAAAAACATAATATGACACAAAATTCTGAGGTTTAGAAAAATACTATTCCGAGCAGAATTTCTCTTCATGTCTATTATGACATATGTGAGGGTGCTTTTCTTTCAGGATCCTGGATAGCATTTCTGTCCTAGGGCATTTATCTTGTCCACATGTTCCTAGTTTATCAAAGGAAGGATTTACGCAGCTCTGAAAGGCACCGTTAGTGCATTATTGCTTGAGTGCTTTCACATATAGCATGAAGATGGTAGCCATAAACCATGGAGGAGAGAGCAATTCTTCACAACAGTCCTTTAGGTGGGTAAAAACCACTCCTGGCCAACTCTACCCTAGATTACAGCACATGCCATGGCACAAATTCAAAAGCACAAGATCACAACTCATAAACAGTGACACACGTCCAGAGTATGCCTATGCTGATTGCTCTAAGTTCCTCTGAAGGGATCTTCAGGTCCTGTCTTTCTCCCCAGTTTCACTGATGATTTCCTGAAGTTCTAAAAGACTACATATCTCCTATGTGGTTAATAATTATCCCTGATCCTTACTCCATCCTTGAGTCTCACCCTCATTCTTGACACCCACCCACTGTTCAAACACATCCTGAGGTTCCCTCCAAATGGATGCTGGTTTTGCCCAATGACTGACAACTTTTAAAAGGTGAAAGTTTAGTGGTTTGTTTTTCAGAGTATATCCAAATGTTCCCATATTAAAAATGACTGAATTAAACTATCCCTACAAAATGTCAAAATAAACATGTTCCTGGATGCAGCTGGGAATTCTAATCTTGCCTAATACTCACCAGGAACTTGTACCACGGTAACTCACCCAGATCTTTCACAAAGCTCTCCCTCTCCTCCAGAATAATTCTCGCCATCCTCTATCAAAACTCACCCATCATTGTTTACATCTACTTGAGGCCCAGTGCTGTGGTGATATAAGATATGATTGGAGCTGATATGTGTGTGGTTAGTAGGGAAATGCAAAGGAGGGATCATTTTTAATCACCAACTTTGCCCTTTGCAAACATTAAATAATTTACTATACACACACATAAATGTAAGGTATTATGGTACTCATTTTACAGATGAGAAAACTGAGGCCAGGATATTCATATTCATTCCCATATTCACTCATTTAACAAGTGAGAGAGCCAGAATTAAATGTAGTTTTGTCTGATTCTAATATCTATGTCCTTTGTACTACATTATGCTAATTAATCCATTAATATTCTCAAAGAACATTTGCATTTTATCCAAAGCTTTAACATCTTAAAGAACATGAGTGGGCTCCATAATAAATGCAGGTTAAGAGAAAGAAATGTCTTTCCCCAGAGAACCAAGATGAACTTCCCATCAGGCCAACAGTAGGAGCAGAATATGAATGGCCCTCTATCAGCCTCATTCAGATTGCCTTCAGTGACGTTCCAACACATGTCTCTCTGGTTCATTCAAGGGTTGGAGGACAATGAGTCTAAGACTGCTGGCTGACTACCAATAAACTTTCTCTCCTCTCTAATAGTAGTAGAATTTTGGGTTTTTTTTAAAAAGCTCAGTTCATGTCTGCCCAGAGGAAGAAAAAAAAAAAAAAACAAAAACAACTGTTTCTCAGGCTTCTTTGCAATTATATGGGGTCAGAGACCTAAGTACTGCCTGATTAGGCCTAAAAAAATGATGTCACACCTCTAGAGACCAGTTGATATGTACCCCTTGCCCCAGCATTTCCTCCTTTCTGTAGACTGGAATGTAAACCTGATGGCTGAAGTTGGGCAGCCATCTTGGGCCATTGGTTGACACTAGGAAGAGAAAGCACAAAAAAGTGCATCAACAAGTTGAGGGAGTATGGCTTGCTCACAACTTGTAGAGCAGAGGCACCATAACTTAGACTGTCTGCATGCCTGCATACTTCCAGCTCAAAGAAAAATAAACTTCTAGCTTACTTAGTTTGGATGACCTTTTTCAACAGATGAAACTAACAAAGAGGATTGATACTAAATGTCCCCCAGTCTTGTGGGCTTTGCGAAAAATGACCTAGCCTAAGAGAGAGCAATTTTGTTCAATAAACTCTATCTTTGAATATGAAGATTCCAAAAAACGTTAATGAGGAGGAAAAAATTACAAAAATAATGAAATGAAATTACCTCATAGTGGCCTTTTTTTCCATTCTTAATGCAACCAGCATAATCTGAATACTGTTGTGTCATTCCCTATAACCAATGTATTAGCATAAATAGAACATTCAAGTGTATGTAATAATTATTCAATTATAATGATCAAAGGGAAGAGGCTGCTGAAAATCATCTCCGGTGCTGAATTCCTGCCTAAGAAAATACCATTACATTTTAAGAAAAGAGACCAATCGATGCCATTAACAGAAGTGTGCTATATTCAGAACTGTGTATCTACATTCCTTAATAAGAAAGAATAAAACATCATTTTACCTTCTTAAGGGACAGAGAGAGATGGAATATTCCATCATCTCTGAGAGTTTTGTAACTATGACCACAAATCATTAACTTTAGGGGGATTTAGAAACAGATCTGGAGGCTTGATCCTAGGGTCAGAAGGTGAGATTACCTGGTTGGACCAGATTTAAAGTTCCCAAAGATGATGAAGCTGTATCTACTGTATGTCTCTGCAGTTATATTTGGAACCAAGCCCAGAAGCCATGGTTCTTCATCCTCTGGGAATATTCCTTTGCCTCAGAAAGGTGTTCATTACAAGAAACTAAGAACAATGTACATTTTTGAAACATCATGAAAGCCTCTCTTTCAGATCATGGTCCAGACGGTACAAAATCACCTAGGAAGCAACACTCTATCACTATTCCATACACCTTCTGTTGCAGACATGTGGGGAAGCAAAGTTGTGAGCTGCTCCAGGATTTCCCTGAAGCCAAAAATCTGTGCATTTCTTCTCTGGGCAGATTTTCAGCTGCTGTAGCCCAATTTAGGGAAGGCAGCTGTTGGCACATTTGGCCACACACCTAAATGGGAGTCTCTGGCACTCTGAACTAAAAAGTGACATTGCTGAGACAGCAGGAGAGAGTACACAAAAGTGGGGGCCTTGGTAAAGACTAGGAAAATCAAAGCAGTTTTTCTAGATATTTTTTTTTTGAAAACTGTTGGCTAAGCCTAAAATCAGAAACAATCTTCTGAACAAGTGCTTCAGTGCTTGCATTTTGGAAGGGCAAGCTTCTGAAAGCATGTTAAGAGGCAGAAATAGATAATTCCATTGGCTCCTCCTTAAAAAAACTTAGAAAACATTTAATCTCAAGACACCTGCCCAGAGAAAACCATAATTGAAAAAGACTCATGCACCTGAATGTTCATTGCAGCACTATTTACAATAACCAGGTCATGGAAGCAACCTAAATGCCCATCAACAGACGAATGGATGAAGAAGATGTGGTACATATATACAATAGAATATTACCCAGCCATAAAAAGGAACGAAATTAGGTCATTTGTAGAGACGTGGATGGATCTAGAGACTGCCATACAGAATGAAGTAGATCAGAAAGAAAAAAACAAATATCATATATTAATGCATATATGTGGAACCTAGAAAAATGGTACAGATGAACTGGTTTGCAGGGCAGAAATAGAAACACAGATGTAGAGAACAAATGTATGGACACCAAGGGGGGAAAGTGGTGGTGGGTGGGTGGAGGATGAATTGGGAGATTGGGATTGACATATATACACTAATATGTATAATAGATAACTAGTAAGAAACTGTTGTATAAAAAACTAAATTAAATAAAATTCAAAAATTCAAAAAAAAAAAAAAAGATACCTGGAAAACTTACCACCATTTCCAGTAGGAAGTTTTAGAGGATTGTCTGTTGAAAAGAACTGAGAGAAGATGACATTAAAAGGAATAAATAGTAAATTGGAAACCATTTACAGTCAGAAAGAAACACTAGAAAGCAGGTTTTTGGAAGAGGAGGCACAGAAGAAACAGAGAGAAAAGGAAATTACCTCCTTGACTCAGGCAATAATGAGGGTTAAAAACCTTATATAGAGAACCATGAAAATTGGTCAGGGAGAAATAATCACCAATTCATAAGCATTCTGGAAGACAGTTAAAGAGAAGATATGGAGGAAATAAATAATAGAAAACTTCACCACAATTATTCTTTAAAATTAAACAGGGAAGGAAGAAATCATTATTTAAAAGACTTTCAGAACACATATGAAATACAGATGATGTCAGACAAGTAATGTTTAAATTCTTGAATTAAAAATACAAATAATATTTTTTCAGAAGCATGAAAAAGAAGGACATGTGGTATTATGGACAATTTTTTTTTAATTCAAAAATTATTCTGTCTAAAAACAGTCTCTCTTAGGTGGATGGGGAGAAGGAGAAATATAAACCAATCCTCACATAGAACAAACTTTTAGAAATAGGTGCAAAGGCTTAGGAGAAATCTTTTCCTAAATCTATGTTATTAATTAATTAAAAAATAAAATTATTTTCAAAGCTCAAGAATTATTTCTAAAAAAAATGGTATAAAGTAAGCATGCTGGGTATTTGATGTAATAAATAAGAAAATGTTTCTAAAAGAAATTAACAATATGAAATTTAGTGTCTACAAATACAGGATCTTGTCCTTAGATCCAAAATTCAAGTGCACAGGTACAAGGGAAACATGATTTAGCATCTGAAAAAGAGGGGGAGAGGGGATAAAGAAAACTTAGAGGTTTTAATGAATAAGGGCTGTGATTCTCCTCTGCTCTGCTCTGAGCTTGATCAAACCATACCTGTAATATTGGGTTCAAATCTAGAGATGACACTTAAAGAAGATATGATGAGCAGAATAAGGTGATGGAGGCCTGGAACTTTTGTCAAATGAGGAGGTGATGAAGCAGCGTGAGGGTGATGACTGAAATGGAGAAGAAATCTATGGGAGAGAAAATGGTTATAATCAAGATCTGAAGGGTGGAAAGGTAAGGTGATCGATTGTTTCCTCACAGGATATACTTTCAATATCAGTGAGTGTACTGACCTCTGGGGTTGTAGTTTCCCCATCCCTGGGGCTGTTCAAACAGATGCTGAGAGATATTTTCAGGATATTGGAGGGGGAATTAAACATAGAGCAGATCACTGGACTACCTGGCTTTCAAGATTTCTTCCAACTCTGAGATTTTATAATTTTACAATTGGGATGACATTAATTTATTAAGTGAATGTCTCTGCAAGATCTTCATAATGGAACTGTATTAATAGACAAAAAGTTGGTTATACACATACAAAAATAGAAGTTACCACCCTGCAGCCCATTCCTTAGGGATGGCTGCTGTACTTCCTTTCATTTCCTAGGATTCTGTTGTAATCAAGCATTCCTCAGTGATATCTTTCTAATGGCCTTGGGGCTAATCATCAGAAAATAACATAGCAGTGTGTACAGAACTGCAGAATCAAAGGGAAGCAATTGATGAATCTTACCTAGGGGATTTAATGCCCAGCTTCTGCTTGTGAAAACACATCCTAGTGAGGTTAGCAATAAATATTGGCATAAAGCTTGTACTGAAGGAAAAGATGACTCTAAGGTCATATGGACCCAACAAAAATATTTCCAAGAATCAAAGAAACATTACAAGTGTGTCTTAAATTTACAAAACCCAAATCTAAATAGGTAAACTGACAATACAATAAATTTGAAAAGAATAAGGAGCTGTAATTATTCACTTAAAAAGTTTAACAACAAGTTCCCATTTCATCAAGGTTAAGAATGCTCCTCATCAAATATAGGGAACCTCAACTTGCAGGCTAGAGTCTATCTTGGATCTCATGTCATCTCATATGCAGAATTTTCCATCATGCCCATCTTTGTAAACTTTCAATATCACTTGATAGCCACATAATTCCAAAAATTTACAAGAATTTTTCACCACTCACAAAGATTAAATCAAAATGGATTAAAGACTTAAATGTAAGACCTGAAACCATAAAAGTCCTAGAAGAAAGCATAGGGAAAAAATCTCCTTGACATTGGTACTGGTAATGATTTTATGGATATAACAGCACAAGCAACAAAAGCAAAAATAAGTAAATGGGACTACATCCAACTAAAAAGCTTCTGTGTGGCAAAAGAAACAATCAAGAGAATGAAAATGCAACTAATGGAATGGAAGAAAACATTTGTAAGCAATTCATCTGATATATCTAAAATATATAAGAAATTCATGTAGCAAAAAAGCAAATAATCTGATTTTAAAATGGTCAAAGGACCTGAATAGACATTTTTCCTAAGATACTATTCAAGTGGCCAACAGATACATGAAAAGATGCTCAATATTACTAATCATCATGGAAATGCAAATCAAAACCATAATGAGGTAACACTTTAGACCTGTTAGAATGACTATTACCAAAAAGACAAGAGACAACAAGTGCTGGGAAACATATGGAGAAAGGGAACACTTGTGTACTGTTGGTGGAAATGAAAATTGGTGCACCTACTGTGGAAAACAGTATAGAGTTTCCTCAAAAAATTAAAAATAGAACTACCATATGATCCAGAAACTCCATTTTTGGGTATATATCCAAAAGAAATGAAATCACTATCTCAAAAAGATATCTGCACTTCCATGTTTATTGCAGCACTATTTAAAATAGCCAAGACATGAAAACAACATAAGTGTCCATCAATGGATGAATGGATAAAGAAAATGGGGTGTACATACAGAATGGAATATTATTTAGCCATAAAAAGAAGGAAATTCTACCATTTGTGACAACATGGATGAAACTTGAGGAGATTATGCTAAGTGAAACATCAGACAGAGAAATCAAATACTATATAATCTCCATATATATGGAGGGGGGAAAAAAGAACTCATAAAAACAGAGAACAGATTGGTGGTTTCTAGGTGGTGGAGAGTGGGAGTGGGAGAAATGTGTGAAGATGGTCAAAGGATACAAATTTCCAGTTATAAGAGGAGTAAGTTCTGGGGATGTAATGTAATGTACGACATGGTAACCATAGTTAACAAACCTCTATTATATGTTTGAAAGTTGCTAAGAGAATAAATCTTAAAAATTCTCACCACACACACACACACAAATTATAACTGTGTAAGGTGATGAATGTGTTAACTCACCTTATGGTGGTAAGCACTGCACAATATATGTGTATAGCAAATCAAAACCATCACATTGTACACCTTAAACCTACTCCATGTTATAGGTCAATTGTATCTCAATAAAGCTGGAAAAAATATTTTTAATTTACAAGAGAAGCTATAGTATCATGAAAGTGATCTTCTCTGTAAAATGAGAGGAAATATTTACCACTAATAAAAAAATTTTTGAAATGAATTGTGCTTAAATGATTTCAAGATTTTCTGTGCTAGGCTTTAGATAAAAATGGAAGACAGAGAGATAGATGATAGATAGATAGATAGATAGATAGATAGATAGATAGATAGATAGATAGATAGATAGATAAATAGATAGGTAACACATACATACATATATATAGATAGATGATAGATAGATCCTGCTTGAGTTTGTGTTCATTAATTAATATTATATAATTACATAGCAATATACACAAACTCCAGAGAGACTAGGTTCTCTTCAGTTTTCCTAGTTTTGATAACTAAGGATACAGCTAAGAAAAAATAGTAATAACATTCTCTACTTCTAAATTTATTATATATCCATTTTGGGGGGCAGGAATCTTCTAAGTACTTGCTAATTTCAGCCACAGGGTAAACAGGCCCTCTGAGCAGAGGATTTTGGGGGGACTCCTCTAGCTGAGGGTCAATCAGAGGATGTGACCTGTCCCAGAAAGGACCACCTGTGCCCAAGAAGCAATTTGGGTGTGAACAACTTTTCAGCAACCAGTCACATTAGCCCACAGACAAATAACTAGATTAACGCTAAGGATGAGCACAGGAGAGGGGAGTGACCTTGCTGTGTAAGTAAGGACCTCAGCCTCCTCTTGAAAGCAGGACACTGTGGGGCTCCTGGGCAGGAAGGCTTTCAAACAGTTGCTAATCAAGGAAAGGAGCAGATGCATAGAAAAGGGAGGAGCAGCCAAGAAACAATACTGTAACCTTGGGGCAGGGGCAGGATTTCACCTCAAGGGATACACATAACAATGTCTTTAAGCTCTTCTGAAGAACTAAAACACCCACAGAATGGAAGATGTTCCAGAGAGGAGGTCAGTTTGATAAACTTGAAGTTCATCAGTAGACCACCTGAGGCCAGATTAAAAAGTGTAGGAGGAGACCTTCAAGATGGCATAAGAGTAAGACATGGAGATCACCTTCCTCCTCACAGATACATCAAAAATACATCTACATGAGGAACAACCCCTACAAAACACCTACTGAAAGCTGGCAGAAGACCTCAGACCTCCCAAAAGGCAAGACACTCTCCACATACCTGGGTAGGGCAAAAGAAAAAAGAATAAACAGAGACAAAAGAATAAGGATGGGACCTGCACCAGAGTGAGGGAGCCATGAAGGAGGAAAGGTTTCCACACACTAGAAGCCCCTTAATGGGTGGAGACTGTGGATGGCGGAGGGGGGAAGCTTCAGAGCCACGGAGGAGAGCGCAACAACAGGGGTGCAGAGGGCAAAGCAGAGAGATTCCCACAGAGGATCGGTGTCAACCAGCACTCACCAGCTGAGAGGCTTGTCTGCTCACCTGCTGGGGCAGGCGGGGACTGGGAGTTGAGGCTCGGGCTTCAGTCAGATGCAGGGAGAGGACTGGGGTTGACTGCATGAAAACAGATTGAAGGGGGCTAGTGCACCACAGCTAGCCAGGAGGGAGTCCGTGAAAAAGTCTGGAGCTGCTGAAGAGGCAAGAGACTTTTTCTTGCCTCTTTGTTTCCTGGTGCGTATGGAAAGCAGATTAAGAGCGCTGATTAAAGGAGCTCCAGAGATGGGTATGAGCTGTGGCTATCAGCATGGACCCCAGAGATGGGCATGAGATGCTAAGGCCACTGCTTCAGCCACCAAGAAGCCTGTGTGAAAGCACAGGTCACTATCCACATCTCTCCTCCTGGGAGCCTGTGCAGCCCGCCATTGCCAAGGTCCCATGATCCAGGGACAAATTCCCCGGAAAAACACAGGATGTGCCATGGAAATAATTACTGCAGAGAAGAAAAAAGAGAAAAGAATGAAAACAATTGAGGACAGTCTCAGAAAACTCTAGGACAACATTAAACGCACCAACATTCGAATTGTAGTGGTTCCAGAAGAAGAAGGGAAAAAGAAAGTGACTGAAAAAATATTTGAAGAGATTATAGTTGAAAACTTCCCTAATATGGGAAAGGAAATAGTTAATCAAGTCCACAAAGCAGAGGGACTACCATACAAGATAAATCCAATGAAAAGCACACCAAGACACATATAAATCAAATTAACAAAAATTAAATACAAAGAACAAATATTAAGAGCAGCAAGGGAAAAACAACAAATATAACACATAAAGGAATCCCCATAAACTTAACAGCTGATCTTTCAGCAGAAACTCTGCAAGACAGAAGGGAGTGGCAGGACATATTTAAAGTGATGAAGGAGAAAAACCTACAGCCAAGATTACTGTACCCAGCAAGGATCTCATTCAGATTTTATGGAGAAATTAAAAACTTTACAGAAAAGCAAAAGCTAAGAGAATTCAGCACCAACAAACCAGCTTTACAACAAACGCTAAAGGAACTTCTCTAGGCAGAAAACACAAGAGAAGGAAAAGACCTACAATAATAAACCCAAAACAATTTTAAAAATGGTAATAGGAACATACATATCAATAATTACCTTAAATGTAAATGGACTAAATGCTCCAACCAAGACAAAGATTGGCGGAATGGATACAAAAACAAGACTCGTATGTATATTGTCTACAAGAGACTCACTTCAGGGCTTCCCTGGTGGCGCAGTCATTGAGAGTCCGCCTGCCAATGCAGGGGACACAGGTTTGTGCCCCAGCCCGGGAAGATCCCACATGCCGTGGAGCGGCTGGGCCCATGAGCCATGGCTGCTGAGCCTACGTGTCCAGATCCTGTGCTCCGCAACAGGAGAGGCAACAACAGTGAGAGGGCCGCGTACTGCAAAAAAAAAAAAAAAATAGAGACTCACTTCAGACCTAGGGACACCTACAGACTGAGAGTCAGGGGATGGAAAAAGATATTTCATGCAAATGGACATCAAAAGAAAGCTGGAGTAGCAATTCTCATATCAGACAAAATAGACTTTAAAACAAAGACTATTACAAGAGACAAAGAAGGACATTACATAATGACCAAGGGATCAATCGAAGAAGATATAACAAATGTAAATATTTATGTACCCAACATAGGAGCACCTCAATACATAAGGCAAATACTAACAGCCATAAAAGGGGAAATCGACAGTAACACATTCATAGTAGGGGACTTTAACACCCCACTTTCACCCATGCACAGATCATCCAAAATGAAAATAAATAAGGAAACACAAGCTTTAAATGATACATTAAACAAGATGGACTTAATTGATATTTATAGGACATTCCACCCAAAAACAACAGAATACACATTCTTCTCAAGTGCTCATGGAACATTCTCCAGGATAGACCATATTTTGGGTCACAAATCAAGCCTTAGTAAATTTAAGAAAATTGAAATTGTATCAAGTATCTTTTCAGACCACAGTGCTATGACACTACATATCAATTACAGGAAAAAGTCTGTAAGAAATACAAACACATGGGGGCTAAACAACACAGTACTTAATAACCAAGAGATCGATGAAGAAATCAAAGAGGAAATCAAAAAATAACTAGAAACAATGAAAACACAATGACCCAAAACCTATGTGATGCAGCAAAAGCAGTTCTTAGAAGGGAAGTTTATAGCAATACAATCCTACCTTAAGAAACAAGAAACGTCTCAAATAAACAACTTAACCTTACACCTAAAGCAATTAGAGAAAGAAGAAAAAAAATCCCGAAGGTAGCAGAAGGGAGGGACTCATAAGGATCAGATCAGAAATAAATGAAAAAGAAATGAAGGAAATGAGAACAAAGATCAATAAAACCAAAAGCTGGTTCTATGAGAAGATAAACAAAATTGATAAACCATTAGCCAGACTTATCAAGAAAAAAAGGGAGAAGACTCAAATCAATAGAATTAGAAATGAAAAAGGAGAAGTAACAATGGACATGGCAGAAATACAAAGGATCATGAGAGATTACTACAATCAACTATATGCCAATAAAAGGGACAACCTGGAAGAAATGGAAAAATTCGTAGAAATGCACAAACTTCTGAGACTGAACCAGGAAGAAATAGAAAATATGAACAGACCAATCACAAGCACTGAAATTGAAACTGTGATTAAAAATTTCCAACAAACAAAAACCCAGGAACAGATGGCTTAACAGGCAAATTCTTACAAATATATACAGAAGAGCTAAGACCTATCCTTCTCAAACCCTTCCAAAATATAACAGAGGGAGGAACACTCCCAAACTCGTTCTACAAGGCCACCATCACTCTGATACCAACACCAGAAAAAAATGTCACAAAGAAAGAAAACTACAGGCCAATATCACTGATGAACATAGATGCAAACATCCTCAACAAAATACTAGCAAACAGAATCCAACAGCACATTAAAAGGATCATACACCATGATCAAGTGGGGTTCATCTCAGGAACGCAAGGATTCTTCACTATACGCAAATCAATCAATGTGATAAACCATATTAACAAATTGAAGGAGAAAAACCATATGATCATCCAACAGATACAGAGAAACCTTTTGACTAAATTCAACACAAATTTATGATAAAAACCCTCCAGAATGTAGACATACAGGGAAATTTCCTCAACATAATAGAGGCCATATATGACAAACTCACAGCCAACATCGTCCTTAATGGTGAAAAAGTGAAACCATTTCCACTAAGCTCAAGAAGAAGACAAGGTTGCCCACTCTCACCACTATTATTCAACATAGTTTTGGAAGTTTTAGCCACAGCAATCACACAAGAAAAAGAAATAAAAGGAATCCAAATTGGAAAAGAAGAAGTAATGCTGTCACTGTTTGCAGATGACATGATACTATACATAGAGAATCCTAAAGATGCTACCAGAAAACTACTAGAGATAATCAATGAATTTGGTAAAATAGCAGGATACCAAATTAATGCACAGAACTCTCCTGCATTCCTATACACTAATGATGAATAATCTGAAAGTGAAATTAAGAAAAAACTCCCATTTACCATTGCAACAAAAAGAATAAAATATCTAGGAATAAACCTACTTAATGAGACAAAAAACCTGTATGCAGAAAATTATAACATACTGATGAAAGGCATTAAGGATGATACAAATAGATGGAGATATATACCATGTTCTTGGATTGGAAGAATCAACAATATGAAAATGACTATACTACCCAAAGCAATCTACAGATTCAATGCAATCCCTATCAAACTACCACTGGAATTTTTCACAGAACTAGAACAAAAAATTTCAAAATTTGTATGGAAAAACAAAAGACCCCAAATAGCCTAAGCAATCTTCAGAAAGAAATACAGAGCTAGAGGAATCAGGCTCCCTGACTTCAGACTATACTTCGAAGTTACAGTAAACAAGACAGTATGGTACTGGCATAGAAACAGAAATATAGATTAATGGAACAGTATAGAAAGCCCAGAGATAAACCCACACACATATGGTCACCTTATCTTTGATAAAGGAGACAAGAATATACAGTGGAGAAAAGAAAACCTCTTCAATAAGTGGTGCTTGGAAAACTAGACAGCTACATGTAAAAGAATGAAATTAGAACACTCCCTAACACCATACACAAAAGTAAACTCAAAATGGATTAAAGACCTAAATGTAAGGTCAGACACCATCAAACTCTTAGAGGAACACATAGGCAGAACACTGTATGACATAAATCACAGCAAGATCCTTTTTGACCCACCTCCTAGAGAAATGGAAATAAAAACAAAAATAAACAAATGGGACCTAATGAAACTTAAAAGATTTTGCACAGCAAAGGAAACCATAATCAATATGAAAAGACAACCCTCAGAATGGGAGAAAGTATTGGCAAATGAAGCAACTAACGCAGGATTAATCTCCAAAACATACAAGCAACTCATGCAGCTCAATATCTAAAAAACAAACAACCCAATCCAAAAATGGGCACAAGACCTAAATAGACATTTCTCCAAAGATGATTTACAGATTGCCAACAGACATATGAAAGAATGCTCAACATCATTAGAGAAATGCAAATCAAAACTACAATGCGATATCATCTCACACTGGTCAGAATGGCCATCATCAAAAAATATGAAAACAATAAATGCTGGAGAGGGTGTGGAGAAAAGGGAACGCTCTTACACTGTTGGTGGGAATGTAAATTGATATAGCCACTATGGAGAAAAGTATGGTGTTCCTTAAAAAACTAAAAATAAAACTACCATACAACCCCACGATCCCATTTCTGGGCATATACCCTGAGAAAAGCATAATTCAGAAAGAGTCATGTACCAAAATATTGCAGCTCCATTTACAATAGCCAGGAATGGAAGCAACCAAAATGTTCATCAACAGATGAATGGATTAAGAAGATGTGGCACATATATACAATGGAATATTACTCAGCCATTAAAAAGAATGAAACTGAGTTATTTGTAGTGAGGTGGATGGACCTACAGACTGTCATACAGAGGGAAGTAAGTCAGAAAAAGAAAAACAAATACCATAGGCTAACACATATATATGGAATCTAAAAAAAAAAAAAGAAAGAAAGGAAACAATGGTCATTGTTTTGCCCCTTGCATCTAGGGGTAAGATGGGAATAAAGACACAGACCTACTGGAGAATGGACTTGAGGATATGGTGAGAGGGAAAAGTAAGTTGCGACAAAATGAGAGAGTACAATGGACATATATACACTACCAAATGTAAAGTTGATAGCTAGTGGGAAGCAGCTGCATAACATGGGGAGGTTAGCTCGGTGCTTTGTGACCACCTAGAGGGGTGAGATCTGGAGTTGGGAGGGAGGGAGATGCAAGAGAGAAGAGATATGGGAACATATGTGTATGTATATCTGATTCACACTGTTGTTAAGCAGAAGCTAACAGACCATTGTAAAGCATTTATATTCCAATAAAGATGTTAAAAAAATAATGAAAAGAATTGAGGACAGTCTCAGACCTCTGGGACAACATTTAACACACCAATGTTCGAATTATAGGGGTCCCAGAAGAAGAAGAGAAAAAGAAAGGGATTGAGAAAATATTTGAGAAGACTATAGTTCAAAACTTTCCTAATATGGGAAAGGAAATAGATAATCAAGTCCAGGAAGTGAAGAGAGTTCCATAAAGGATAAATCCAAAGAGAAACACTCAAAGACACATATTAATCAAAGTATCAAAAATTAAATACAAAAGACAAACATTAAAAGCAACAAGGGAAAAACAACAAATAACACACAAGGGAATTCTCATAAAGTTAAGAGCTTATCTTTCAGCAGAAAGTCTGCAAGCCAGAAGGAAGTGGCAGGACATATTGAAAGTGATGAAAGGGAAAAACCTACAACCAAGATTACTCTACCCAGCAAGAAGCTCATTCAAATTCAACGGTAAAATTTAAAACTTTAAAGACAAGCAAAAGCTAAGAGAATTCAGCACCACCAAACCAGCTTTACAACAAATGCTAAAGGAAAATCTTGAGGCAAGAAACACAAGAGAAGGAAAAGACCTACAATAACAAATGCAAAACAATTCAGAAAATGGTAATAGGAACATACATATCAATAATTACCTTAAGTGTAAATGGATTAAATTCTCCAACCAAAAGACATAGACTGGCTGAATGCATACAAAAACAAGACCCATATATATGCTGTGTAAAAGAGACCCACTTCAGACCTAGGGACATATACAGACTGAAAGTGAGGGGATGGAAAAAATATTCCATTGAAATGGAAATCAAAAGGAAGCTGAAGTAGCAATTCTCATATCATACAAAATAGACTTTAAAATAAAGACTATTACAAGAGACAAAGAAGTACACTACATAATGATCAAGGAATCAGTCCAAGAAGAAGATATAACAATGGTAAATATTTATGCATCCAACATAGAAACACCTCAATACATAAGGCAAATGCTAACAGTCATAAAAGGGGAAATTGACAGTAACATAATCATAGTAGGGGATTTTAACACCCCACTTTCACAAATGGATGGATTATCCAAAATGAAAATAAATAAGGAAACACAAGCTTTAAATGTTACATTAAAAAAGATAGACTTAATTGATATTTATAGGGGTTCCATCCAAAAACAACAGAATACACTTTCTTCTCAATAGCTCATGGAATATTCTCCAGAATAGATCATGTCTTGGGTCATAAATCAAGGATTGGTAAATTTAAGAAAATTGGAATCATGTCAAATCTTTTGTGATCACAATGCTATGAGACTAGATATCAATTATAGGAAAAAAAACTGTAAATTATACAAACTCACAGAGGCTAAACAATACACTACTAAATAACCAAGAGATCACTGAAGAAATCAACAAGGAAATAAAAACTACCTAGAAACAAATGAAGTAAAAACACAACCCAAAACATATGGGATGCAGCAAAAGCAGTTCTAAGAGGGAGGTTTATAGCAATATAATCCTACCTCAAGAAACAAGAAAAATCTCAAAGAAACAACAAGATCAGATCAGAAATAAAGGAAAAAGAAATTAAGGAAATAATAGCAAAGAATAATAAAACTAAAAGCTCATTCTTTGAGAAGAAAAAAAAATTGATAAACCATTAGCCAGACTCATCAAGAAAAAAAGGGAGAAGACTGTAATCAACAGAATTAGAAATGAAAAAGAAGTAAAAACTGACACTGCAGAAATACAAAGGATCATCACGATTACTAAAAGCAACTGTATGCAAATAAAATGGACAACCTGGAAGAAATGGACAAATTCTTAGAAAAGCACAACCTTCTGAGACTGAACCAGGAAGAAATAGAAAATATAAACAGACTAATCACAAGCACTGAAATTGAGACTGCAATTAAAAATCTTCCAACAAACAAAAGCCCAGGATCAGATGGCTTCACAGACGAATTCTATCAAAATTTAGAGAAGAGCTAATACCTCTGCTTCTCAAACTCTTCCAAAATATAGCAGAGGGAGGAACACTCCCAAATTCCTTCTATGAGACCACCACCCCCTGATACCAAAACCAGACAAAGATGTCACAAAGAAAGAAAACTACAGGCCAATATCACTGATGAACATACATGCAACCATCCTCAACAAAATACTAGCAAACAGAATCCAAGAGCACATGAAAAGGAGCATACACCCAGGAATGCAAGGATTTTTCAATATATGCAAATCAGTCAATGTGATACACCATGTTAAAAAACTGAAGGATAAAATACATACGATCATCTCAATAGATGCAGAAAAAACTTTCAACAAAATTCAACACCCATTTTTTACAAAAACTCTCTAGAAAGTAGCCATAGAAGGAACTTACCTCAATGTAATAAAGGCCATATATGACAAACCCACAGCCATCATCATTCTCAATGTTGAAAGACCGAAACCATTTCCACTAAGATCAGGAACAAGACAAGGTGGCCAACTCCCACCACTATTATTCAACATAGTTTTGGAAGTTTTAGCCACAGCAATCACAGAAGAAAAAGAAATAAAAGGAATCCAAATTGGAAAAGAAGAAGTAAAGCTGTCACTGTTTGCAAATGACATGATACTATACACAGAGAATCCTAAAGACTCTACCAGTAAACTACTAGAGCTAATCAATGAATTTGGTAAGGTAGCAGGAAACAAAATGAATGTGCAGAAATCTCTTGCATTCCTATACACTACTGATGAAAAATCTGAAAGAGAAATTAAGGAAACGCTCCCATTTACCAATGCAACAAAAAGAATAAAATACCTAGGAATAAACCTACCTAAGGAGACAAAAGACCTGTATGCTGAAAACTGTAAGACACTGATGAAAGAAATTAAAGACGATACTAACAGAAGGAGAGATATACCATGTTCTTGGACTGGAAGAATCAACATTGTGAAAATGATTATACTACCAAAAGCAATCTACAGATTCAATGCAATCCCTATCAAACTACCACTGGAATTTTTCACAGAACTAGAACAAAACATTTCACAATTTGTATGGAAACACAAAAGACCCTGAATAGCCAAAGCAATCTTGAGAAAGAAATACGGAGCTGGAGGAATCAGGCTGCCTGACATCAGACTATACTACAAAGTACAGTAATCAGGACAGTATGGTACTGGCACAAAAACAGAAATATAGATCAATGGAACAGGATAGAAAGCCCAGAGATAAACCCATGTACATATGGTCACCTTTTTTTTTTTTGCAGTACGTGGGCCTCTCACTGTTGTGGCCTCTCCCATTGCGGAGCACAGTCTCCAGACGCGCAGGCTCAGCGGCCATGGCTCACGGACCCAGCCGCTCCACAGCATGTGGGATCCTCCCGGACTGGGGCACAAACCCGTGTCCCCTGCATCGGTAGGCGGACTCTCAACCACTGCACCACCAGGGAAACCCTGGTCACCTTATTTTTGATAAAGGAGGCAAGAATATAAAATGGAGAAAAGATAGCCTCTTCAATAAGTGGTGCTGGGGCAACTGGACAGCTACATGTAAAAGAATGAAATTAGAACACTCCCTAACACCATACACAAAAATAAACTCAAAATGGATTAAAGATCAAAATGTAAGGCCGGACACTATAAAACTCTTAGAGGAAAGTATAGGCAGAACACTCTATGACATAAATCACAGCAAGATCCATTTTGACTCACCTCCTAGAGAAATGGAAATAAAAACAAAAATATACAAATGAGACCTAATGAAACTTAAAAGCTTTTGTACAGCAAAAGAAATCATAAACAAGACATAAAGACAATCTCAGAATGGGAGAAAATATTTGCAAATGAAACTACTGACAAAGGATTAATCTCCAAAATTTATAAGCAGCTCGATATCAAGAAAACAAACAACCCAATCCAAAAATGGGAAGAAGACCTAAATAGACATTTCTCCAAAGAAGACATACAGATTGCCAACAAACACATGAAAGGATGCTCAATATCACTAATCATTAGAGAGGTGCAAATCAAAACTACAATGAGGTATCACCTCACACCAGTCAGACTGGCCATCATCAAAAAATCTATAAACAATAAATGCTGAGGAGGGTGTGGAGAAAAGGGAAACCTCTTGCACCCGTGGTGGGAATATAAATTGATACAGCCACTATGGAGAGCAGTATGGAGGTTCCTTAAAAACTAAAAATAGAACTACTATATGACCCAGCAATCCCTCTACTAGGCATATACCCTGAGAAAACCATAATTCAAAAAGAGTCGTGGACCACAATGTTCATTGCAGCTCTATTTACAATAGCCAGGACATGGAAGCAACCTAAGTGTCCATCGACAGATGAATGGATAAAGAAGATGTGGCACATATATGCAATGGAATATTATTCAACCATAAAAAGAAACAAAATTGAGTTATTTGTAGTGAAGTGGATGGACTTAGAGTCTGTCATACAGAGTGAAGTAAGTCAGAAAGAGAAACACAAATACCGTATGCTAACACATATATATGGAATCTAAAAAAAAAAAAAATTGGTTATGAAGAACCTAGGGGCAGGACAGGAATAAATATGCAGACGTAGAGAATGGACTTGTGGACATGGGGAGGGGGAAGTGTAACCTGGGACGAAGTGAGAAGTAGCATGGGCTTATATCTACTACCAAACATAAAATAGATAGCTAGTGGGAAGCAGCAGCATAGCACAGGGACATCTGCTCAGTGCTATTTGACCACCTATAGGGGTGGGATAGGGAGGTTCGGAGGGAGACACAAGAGGGAGGAGATATGGGGATATATGTATATGTGTAGCTGATTCACTTATAAAGCAGAAACTAACACACCATTGTAAAGCATTATACTCCAATAAAGATGTTTTAAAAATAATAAATAAATAAAAAGAAGTGTAGGCCCAGTGCACACCCTGATCCTTATCAGCAACCCCGCCCTTGAACCATTGCTATAAAACTCACCAAACCTTCCCAGGTTGGGACACATAGTTTCTGAGGGGCAGGAGCCCGTTGTGTCCCCCTTTGCCTGAAAAAGCAATAAAGCTATTCTTTTCTACTTCACCCAAACTCTATCCTTCAGATTTGATTCGTCACTGGTGCACAGAGGCCGAGATTTTGGCATCACTCTCTCCTTCATCTTCTGATCCAACTCCAAGAGCTAAGGAGGGAATGACTTTGATTTATGCATGAGAATGAAGTTTTAAAATAATCAGGACTGAGTCTCATTTACTTGAGGCTGCTTTGTTAACAAAAAGTATCTGAGAAATTAGGAAAGCAGACTGAGTCCATAACAATCTTTGCTATGAGGCAGAAAGGTTGGACAGTGCACAACTGGTAGCAGTTGTTTAGAAAAGCGAAACTACTTCCTGTTTATACCCCCAATGAGGTGAGACTCTTCACTAAACTTGTCACATATGATGTATATTCAGAAAATTTCCTAAACAAGTATAAGCTTTGCCTCCCCTGCTGTTTCTCAGTCTAATGCTATATGTATCTAACTACATCTCTATAAAATAACTAAAAATAACTTACATTTGTATGATGTCTTCGATATCACATGGTTCTTTCACCTGTTTTTTTTTTTTAAATCTTACAACAGTAATTTTGGCAGTTTGAATTACACACCTAGAAAATAGTAGATCGGGGACTCATTCTCAAATCCCACAAAACTCAAATTTGGAGTTTCTGTTTACATCTCGAGCTGGTTTCCCCTCCCCAACTATCTGGTTTTGTGTTTTGGGGGTAGCTGATGAGACCCAGTGTGGTCACTTGCTGTGCATCTTCCCCCTCTCTCTTTCCTCTTCCACTGCTCCTTGGACTGTTTCCACCTCCTATTTTTCTTCCTCATCATTGCCCCTTCCCCCCCACACACACACCCGCTTCTGCTCACTTCATGTCTTATTCATCCTCATCGCAAAGAAAAGTCACTGAATCCAAATGCCATCATCAGTGGTGGGCCCTGCAGGAAACAAGCACAGAAGGAGTACTCAGCACTCAACAGAGGAAAAACTTGGTTCTAAAGGGAATAGTTCACAGCTGTTGAGAGAATCAAGATTTTGGTAGGTTGTTTCTCCCCCACTTTGGTGAGAAGGATAAGCTTGGCAAATCAAAGCTGGTATTTCTTCTTTAGTGTCTGATTTAGGAGATTATACATTAGAGGAAAGCACTTGTAAAAGCATTATAGCATTATAGAAAAATAATTGGAATGCTTCATCTTTGCATATCATAGCTTGTTAAAGTAGCTGTAGGGGCTAGCCAGATTAATTAGAAAGAAGGACTATGCAATTTCTCTAGCTCAGCACTCTGATGGTCAGAGATATTCCTGTTCATCCTAGTAAATGTTAAGGCTAAAGATAAACCAAAGGAGTGAATTGAAGGAATTAGCCTAAAAAACGTGGCAGCTTCCTACCACTTACCCTCCAAAAAATGATCTATTCAGAATACGTAAGGAAGAAGTTGGGTTATAATGTTTCCATTGTCCACAATGCTGTATCCTACATAGTCAGGCATGGAAATTGATGGGAAATAACATTTGTTGAGTGTGCTCTCTGAGCCAGACACTGAAATGGGAGCTTTATTAACGTCACATCTTTTAATTCTCCTCAAAACCCCATGAGTTTATCTTCATTTTCAGAGAATGAACTGACACTTGGAATTCAAACTCAGATCAGTCTTATTTCATAGGGCTGCACAGTTTTTCAGTTCTACCAGGTACCATCTGGGATGAAGGTCTTTATCAGTGATAATGGCAGAGATCATGCCACATATCTGTACCATTTTCTGTCCCTGGGCATTGTCCACTTCCTTTGTAGTTAAGTTGGGGCCACTGGACTTAGTTCTGGCCAACGGGAATGTAAGTGAAAAGGATGCACCTCTCCCTGTTGGAGACAATTAGAGTGGTTGTTTCCTCCATGTTACACTTCTCTTTGGAAACCACATGGCAGTATAAGGGAAGCAGGCCCTGGATGACTGAGTTGGCAGGTGGAAGAGGAACCAGCTAACCCATTCTTTTCCACTTCACCCAAAACTCTTTCTCCGAGATTTGATTCGTTACTAGGGCACAGAGGCTGAGTTTCCAGCATAACCTTTGCCACCCTTCAGATCATACATGAGCAGCTGCCCTCAGGCCCACACTTGTGACTTCACTGCCTTTCACAGGGAAGGCTGAGCTTCTCCTCTGAATGAGCCTTCCTATGTGTTAGGCACATTGCCACTTTACTGGCTCTACATTGGGAAGACTCTCACCTATGAAAAACAGAAAAGAAACGTATCCCAAGTTCCCTTTAACTGTAGAATTATTCCTTCCCTCCCTCCTACACCTCACAGACCAACAATCCCAGTGGAATCCCCCTGCCCCACATTGTTCTGAAATGCAGGTTCTGTGGACCTTAGGTCTTGGCTCCAAAGAGTTCAAACACTTAACTTATTTCACGGTAACAAAGGACAAGGAATGTGTCTGGGGGTGGGGGTAAATACTAAACTGAAAAGTAATAGAAGAAAAACAACATGAAGAATCTGGACTGCCTGAAGGCAGGATTAGAAAACTAGATGACTGAGCAGGAAAGAAGGCCACTGACAGCCAGGCTAACTGCTTGACAACTTTGCCTCAGGCCAGCCCTTCCAGGAGACAGGGAATGTGTCTTCTTCCATTACTGTCAAACACTCAAATCACTTTTTAAGATGTCTCTCTAAAGATCACCATTTTTTGCCTCTTCATTACTTCATTTTTTGCTCACTCGTTCGGCCATGCACAATGTGAATGAAAGTACTATGGAAGATGCATTGTGTTAAGACTTCATGGTGGAGTCTGGCCTGCGCTAGCTGTTACACATAAGCCAAAGACCAGGTGCCGAGGTCTTTGGTAACAGCTGACCTAGAGGACAGGGATGTGGTTTCAGTCTTAAGTGTCCATCTCTGTGTTAGAGCAGGCAGATAACTAGATATGGGCAGAGAAACATGGGCACGGGCCAAACGGCAGGAAACCATACATCTTGTAAACAACGGGGTCCTGGGGCAGACAAGGAAAAGTAGAAACCTCCAGACTGACAGGAAAGCACACATTCTGGGGGGCAAGCGTCCTGGAGGCAGATAAAGAAAGGTGGAAAAGGTTGGAATCTCTGGCACCCGAATGTAACCTTTTGCCCATTTTGCTCTCATTATGATAAAATTAGCCTTGCAGACAACAAGTTCCCATTATGCACCAACACCATGAAGCTTCTGATCAAGACTGAATAAGGACAAAAATCCCTCCTCTTCTCGGAAAGGTGGAGCTGGGATGAAAATCAGGGAATACGACCCCCAAAACTTTCCTTCCCCAGTGAATATTTTACCCACTTGTTTTCATACCCTCCATAACTGGCTTGCCAAAGAAACTCAGTGCAGCTACTCACCTCTCCCCTTGAGAGCATACTGTCACTTAATCAAAGCTTGCTTTGCTTTCTTGACTTCCCTGTCTCATCTCTGAATTCTTTCTGCAACGAGACAAGAACCTACTCTCCGGTAACACTCGTACACACACACACACACATGCACACACAACTACCATAAATAACTTCACTCCCTCCAGCACCAGAGATGCTCAGGTCTCAACAGAGAGAGGCCCAGAGAACACCAGCATATGAAGTAGGAGAAAACAGCCCATCAGGGTACACTTAGCACATAGGGGTGAGAAGGACCAAAGTAAGTACTGCAGCCTGTGTTGACTTTCAAAGCACAGTGACAGAGTCCGCCTGCCGATGCAGGGGACGCGGGTTCGTGCCCCGGTCCAGCAAGATCCCACATGCCGCAGAGCGGCTGGGCCCGTGAGCCATGGCCGCTGAGCCTGCGCATCCGGAGCCTGTGCTCTGCAACGGGAGAGGCCACAACAGTGAGAGGCCCGCGTACCGGAAAACAAACAAACAAAAAAAAAACACCCAGTGACAGTGCTCATTAATAATTGATTCCCAGCTAGTGAATGCTCAGAGTAGTGGCTCCACTACTCTTGAGAACAGGATTGTTGATGAAAATCATCAATAAACAATCTATAATAGGAATAGTTTGAGCCAAGTTGAGGACTACAGCCCAGAGGACAGCCTCTCAGATAACTCTGAGGAACTGCTCCAGAGAAGCATGGTTTTCAGCATAGTCTTATATCTCATCAGAACAAAGAACATTAAACAAGTCAGGATACAGTCCTTCAAGGATTCAAAAAAAAAAACATACATAAATAAAAAAACAGATCTGCACGTTACAGCAAACAGTATAGTCTTGGCACCTGCGATGGGAGTCTTATCATTGAAGGAGTACCAGCATTAGTGTCCCAGGAAGGGAGTCATTTAATCTTTATTTAACATGGACTTCCTTTACTTCTAGTCGATGCACCCTTTTCTTTAATAATTAAAGCAGATGTACAATGCATGTTTGATAGGCCACAAAGAGGCTGTTCTAGTTAGCAACAAATTCAAGTTAACTAATGTGTAAGCCAGGATGTCTTCCCCATACATCAATATGTGAAAATGTCTTTTATCAGGATGCAGGGTAGAGGAAATGGGAAGGAACACATGCAGAGGAGCAGAAGTAGGGGGGGAAAGAGTAGAAAACTTGTCTCCACAATACAAGGAAGAATAATGTGGAACAGGCTCTCAAAATGGCTAAAAAACAAATTGCAGTGATCAGAAACAGGACAGGATGAGAAATAGTCAATTGAAAATGAATAGTGTGGATAAGTTCCAAGAGTTCAGAGGAAGAAGAAATCAGAAAAACATCACGTGGAATTATATAGGATGATTGCTGAAGGGGATGAGACCTTTTATAGAAGTGACTAAGAAGTAACACTTAAAAACAGTAGGCAAAACCAGGAAAAAGGTCAAGTGGTCTTGCCAACCCATGCAGGACTGGCCTTTCATCATTTTCTCCCCAGATCTGATCTTACATGTGCCACCAAGAACGGAAGCAGCATGAGTCTGTTTACCCTTCCTAAGGGTCAGCTGCCCTCCCAGTCACATTGCACAAGCCTCACCATGGATCCAAAATGAAATGTTATTTTATCACTGCTTCTCAGAACTTGGTTAAATAATATTCAACGCTCAGATTCAGAGTGTAATATCTTCAGCTTTCTCCATTCCCGGAGGAGCATGTACCTTTTGGTTTTTTACTTCAACAAAACACATAAAGGTATAAATTTAATAAAAGGTCATATTTTGTAATTTGTTGATAAAAGTTCAAGAGGCAAGGGGCTTCCCTGGTGGCACAGTGGTTGAGAGTCTGCCTGCCGATGCAGGGGACACGGGTTCGTGCCCCGGTCCAGCAAGATCCCACAAGCCACAGAGCGGCTGGGCCCATGAGCCATGGCCGCTGAGCCTGCGCGTCCGGAGCCTGTGCTCCGCAACAGGAGAAGCCACAACAGTGAGAGGCCCACATACCGCAAAAAAAAAAAAAAGTTCAAGAGGCGAGACCTGAGAATTTCCACCATGGTAGAACCTTAGATGACAAGCTAGCCAAGCTAGCCAAGCTCCTTCAAGCACACTGACCGTGTGTTTCTAAAGCTAGTGCTTGAGGATAGAGGTGCCTGGCTCCTAATCTAGTCTCTTTGTGAACCAAAACATAGGTCCAATGTGTACCACATTTTATTATCATTCTCAGAACTTGGATCAGAGAATATCTGGGATCAGAGGTAGGAGGTCAAGGTCAGGGTTGAAGATGTAACAAATCAAGTTCCTGAAATCAGCCAATACTGAGATCTGAGACACAGATGAACTGACTCAACCAGAATAAGGATCCACAGCCAGCACTGAAATAGAAGGTGATAGAAGGGTGGGTGAGCACAACATGGCAAGTGACAGAGGTGTAATCAAGAAGATTCTCAAGAGCTCTCTCTCTCTCCTTCCTTGTAGGAAAAAGAAATTGGTAGCTTGGATAGGTTGCAACCGCCTACCTGAAAGATACATGTCAGAGGGTCATTCTGCACTGATCAGCCCAAATGTTACTCTTGAAGAATCAGCCTCATTACCATGCTATTTTTGCCCTTATTACTGATCTAAAGGAGATCACTCTGGAACTCTATTGAGGAAATAGCTAATTTCTCTAGGACTTTCCCTGAAACCTAGACGAAGCTGAACAAGTCCCTTCAGAAACACTGCTTACTGACTGACCCAGTTGTACAATGGCAGAAAGGGCCCAAGAGAAGGGTCTCAGCAGGAAGAAGACTCAAGAAGTGGAGCTGACCTGACCTCCTGCCTGGTTGGACACCTAACCATTGTTTCCAGAAGCTCCCAGGGTCCACAGCCAGCATCTGTCACCAGTGGGAGGTAAATCTGAGAGAAGCAGAAAGTCCATCAAAATGACAAGGACTCAAAGTGTGGAGGACTGCCTGCTTCAGAATCCACCAGGGACCCCACCCTTGATCCATTCAATCAGAAGACCTGGATGTGGGCTCAGGAATCTGCATTTTAAGAAGCTTCCCCTACTTCTACCCCTTAACCCCACTCCACTGACTTAGGGACTCATCCTGTTCTGTCTTCCCAGCATCACCACCTGCAAGAGAGAAGTGTGTTAAATCCTACTGTCTAGCTAATATCATGGGAGAGTGTACAGATCATCACTCACTTCATCCCTCAGGGAGTAATGGAGTCGGGGGGACAAGATACCAGGAAACCCTGGAAGAGGATAGGAGCCAATTACAGAGACCCTAAAGTGCAACCTATCCCAGAAGGGTAGCTCCATTACATTCTGAGCAATTTGAAATTTGGAACAAAGGCTCCCAGGGTATGGCAATATTCAGTAGGTGCTTAATAAAACAAGGAGAAGAGAGAAGGAGGGAGAGAGAAGGAGTGAGTAGAACATGACCAGTCTTACCCCAGTGTTCATTTTAGTCCCCCTGTGTTCTGTCCAGGTTGTACTATCAGCTCTAGTCCACTTGCAATCAACCTCTCATTTTCCTGTGGGTACTGGGGACTCTCATTCATCATGCTGACTCATTTTGATGAAGGAAGCTAAGAGATCCTCAGTCCGTGTTGACTGCCATTCCCTCTGATTCTACAATCAGTCAGCTGCTTAAAAAAGAAAGCTCTTTTCTTCTGTTTTACATAGAAGGTACTTCTGGAGGTCACAGCAGCTGGGGAGCATGCACAGAGAACAAGATGTGGATGGATGTGAAACAGGAGGGAAGGGAGCAGGGCACAACCTTTAAAAGAATGACATAGCCATAGGACATGACATAAACTGGTTAGAAATAACTAGGTCCAAGATGGCAGAAGATTCAACTTCCAGTGGACCTTGAGCTTCATTATACACTCATTGAAATACATCAGCATACTAAATGACACACCCACCAGTATCATGAGAGTTCTGAGGTTAACTGTAAAAAGTCAAAAAGTAGACAGTGGCCTGATTCCTTGAAATTTCTGCCCCTTCCCCAAAATAGTTGGAATAATCCTCCCACTCTATGAAATTACCCAGCCCATAAAAACTAACCACCCCATATTTCAAGGCCTCTCACCTTGTGAGATGGCCCACATTCTGTCTGTGGAGTGTGTTTCTCTCTAAATAAATCCACTTCTTACCTATCACTTTGTCTCTCACTGAATTCTTTCTGCAATGAGACATCAAGAAACTGAGCTTCATTAAGTCCTGAGACCAGGTGTGGTGATCTCAATTAAAAGAGTGGGGGAGGAGCTTCAAGATGGCAGAAGAGTAAGATGCGGAGATCACCTTCCTCCCCACAAATACATCAGAAATACATCTACATGTGGAACAACTCCTATAGAACACCTACTGAACGCTGGCAGAAGACCTCAGACCTCCCAAAAGGCAAGAAACTCCCCACGTACCTGGCTAGGGCAAAAGAGAAGAGAAAAAACAGAGACAAAGAATAGGGACAGGACCAGTGGGAGGGAGCCGTGAAGGACAAAAGGTTTCCATACACTAGGAAGCCCCTTCGCAGGCGGAGACTGTGGGTGGCAGAGCTGGGGAGCTTCGGGGCCACGGAGGAGATCGAAGCAACAGGGGTGTGGAGGGCGAAGTGGAGAGATTCCCGCACAGAGGATTGGTTCCGAGCGGCACTCACCAGCCCAAGAGGCTTGTCTGCTCCCCCGCTGGGGCGGGCGGGGCTGGGAGCTGAGGCTCGGGCTTCCGTCGGATTGCAGGGAGAGGACTGGCAGCGTGAACACAGCCTGAAGGGGGCTAGGGCGCCACGGCTAGCCAGGAGGGAAACCAGGAAAAAGTCTGGAGCTGCCGCAGAGACAAGAGACTTTTTCTTGCCTCTTTGTTTCCTGGTGCACGAGGAGAGGGGATTCAGAGCGAGGCGTAAAGGAGCTCCAGAGATGGGCACAATCCGCGGCTATCAGCACGGACCCCAAAGACGGGCATGAGACGCTAAGGCTGCTGCTGCTGCCACCAAAAAGCCTGTGTGCGAGCACAGGGCACTATCCACACATCCCCTTCTGGGAGCCTGTGCATCCTGCCACCGACAGGGTCCCATGATCCAGGGACAACTTCCCTGGGAGAACACACGGTGTGCCTCAGGCTGGTGCAATGTCACATCCGTCTCTGCCACTGCAGGCTCGCCCCACATCCGTACCCCTCCCTCCCCCCAGCCTGAGTGAGCCAGAGCCCCCGAATCAGCTGCTCCTTTAACCTAGTGCTGTCTGAGTGAAGAACAGACGCCCTCAGGTGACCTACATGCAGAGGTGGGGCCAAATCCAAAGCTGAACCCCGGGAGCTGTGTGAACAAAGAAGAGAAAGGGAAATTTCTCCCAGCAGCCTCAGGAGCAGCGGATGAAATCTCCACAATCAACTTGATGTACCCTGCATCTGTGGAATACCTGAATAGACAATGAATCATCCCAAATTGAGGACGTGGACTTTGGGATCAATGATATATATATACTTTTCCCCTTTTCCTCCTTTTGTGAGGGTGTATGTGTATGATTCTATGTGTGATTTTGTCTGTATAGCTTTGCTTTTACCATTTGTCTTAGGGTTCTGTCTGTCCATTTTTTGGGTTTTTTTAATTATTTTAAAATATTTTTTTCTTAATGAGTATTTTTTATTTTAATAACATTATTTTATTATATTTTACTTTATTTAATTTTATTTTATCTTCTTCTTTCTTTCTTTCTTTTCTTGCTTTTATTCTGAGCTGTGTGGAGGACAGACTCCTGGCACTCCAGCCAGGCATCAGGGCTCTGCCACTGAGGTTGGAGAGCCGAGTTCAGAACATTGGTCCACAAGAGACCTCCCAGCTCCACGGAATATCAAGCAGTGAAAATCTCCCAGAGATCTCCATCTCAATGCCAAGACCCAGCTCCATTCAATGACCAGCAAGCTACAGTGCAGGAAACCCTATGTCAAACAACTAGCAAGACAGGAACACAACCACATCCATTAGCAAACAGGTTGCCTAAAATCATAATAAGGCCACAGATACCCCAAAACACACCACCAGACATGGACCTGCCCACAAGAAATACAAGATCCAGCCTCATCCACCAGAACACAGGCACTAGTCCCCTCCACCAGGAAGCCTACACAACCCACTGAACCAACCTTATCCACTGGGGACAGGAAGCAAAAACAATGGAAACTACGAACCTGTAGCTTGTGAAAAGGAGACCCAAACACAGTAAATTAAGCAAAATGAGAAGACAGAGAAACACACAGCAGATGAAGGAGCAAGGCAAAAACCCAACAGACCTAACAAATGAAGAGGAAATAAGCAGTCTACCTGAAAAAGAATTTAAAAAAATAATAGTAAAGATGATCCAAAATTGTGGAAAGAGAATGGAGAAAATACAAGAAATGTTTAACAAGGACCTAGAAGAACTAAAAAGAAAACAAACAGAGATGAACAACACAATAAATGAAATTTAAAATCCTCTACAAGGGATCAATAGCAGAATAACTGAGGCATAAGAATGGATAAGTGACCTGGAAGATAAAATACTGGAAATAACCACTGCAGAGCAGAGTAAAGAAAAAAGGATGAAAAGAATTGAGGACAGTCTAAGAGACCTCTGGGACAACAGTAAAAGCACCAACATTCTAATTATAGGGGTCCCAGAAGAAGAAGAGAAAAAGAAAGGGACTGAAAAAATATTTGAAGACATTATAGTTGGAAACTTTCTAATATGGGAAAGGAAATAGTTAATCAAGTCCAGGAAGCACAGGGAGTCCCATACAGGATATATCCAAGGAGAAACACACCAAGACACATATTAATCAAACTATCAAAAATTAAATACAAAGAATAAATATTAAAAGCAGCAAGGGAAAAACAACAAGTTACACATAAGGGAATCCCCATAAGGTTAACAGCTCATCTTTCAGCAGAAACTCTGCAAGCCAGAGGGAGTGGCAGGAAATAATTAAAGTGATGAAAGAGAAAAAACTACAAATAAGATTACTGTACCCAGCAAGGATCTCATTCAGATTTGATGGAGAAATTAAAATCTTTCGAGACAAGCAAAAGCTAAGAGAACTCAGCACCACCAAACCAGCTTTACAACAAATGCTAAAGGAACTTCTCTAGGCAAGAAACACAAGAGAAGGTAAAGGCCTACAATAATAAACCCAAAATAATTAATAAAATGGTAATAGGAACATACATATCGATAAACAACTTAAATGTAAACAGATTAAATGCTCCAACCAAAAGACATAGACTGGCTGAATGGATACAAAAACAAACCTGTATATATGCTGTCTACAAAAGACCCACTTTAGACCTAGGGACACATACAGACTGAAAGTGAGGGGATGGAAAATGATATTCCATTCAAATGGACATCAAAAGAAAGCTGGAGTAGCAATTCTCATATCAGACAAAATAGACTTTAAAACAAAGACTATTAGAAGAGACAGAGAAGGATACTACATAATGATCAAGGGATCAATCCAAGAAGAAGATATAACAATGGTAAATATTTATGCACCCAACATAGGAGCACCTCAATACATAAGGCAAATACTAACAGCCATAAAAGGGGAAATCGACAGTAACACAATCACAGTAGGGGACTTTAACACCCCACTTTCACCCATGGACAGATCATCCAAAATGAAAGTAAATAAGGAAACACAAGCTTTAAATGATACATTAAACAAGATGGATAATTGATATTTATAGGACATTCCATCCAAAAACAACAGAGTACATATTCTTCTCAAGTGCTCATGGAACATTCTCCAGGATAGATCATATCTTAGGTCACAAATCAAGCCTTGGTAAATTTAATTGAATTCATATGAAGTATCTTTTCTGACCACAATGCTATGAGACTAGATATGAATTACAGGAAAAAATCTGTAAGAACTACAAACACATGGAGGCTAAACAACACACTACTTAATAACCAAGAGATCACTGAAGAAATCAAAGAGGAAATCAAAATATACTTAGAGACAAATGAAAATGAAAACACAACGACCCAAAATCTATGGGATGCCGCAAAAGCAGTGTTAAGAGGGAAGTTTATAGCTATACAAGCCTACCTTAGGAAACATGAAACATCTCAAATAAACAACCTAAACTTACACCTAAAGCAATTAGAGAAAGAAGAACAAAAAATCCAAAAGTTAGCAGAAGGAAAGAAGTCATAAAGATCAGATCAGATATAAATGAAAAAGAAATGAAGGAAACGATAGCAAAGATCAATAAAACTAAAAGCTTGTTCTTTGAGAACATAAACAAATTGATAAGCCATTAGCCAGACTTATCAAGAAAAAAAGGGAGAAGACTCAAATCAATAGAATTAGAAATGAAAAATGAGAAGTAACAACTGACACTGCAGAAATACAAAGGATCATGAGAGATAACTACAAGCAACTACATGCCAATAAAATGGAAAACCTGGAAGAAATAGACAAATTCTTAGAAATGCACAACCTGCCAAGACTGAATCACGAAGAATATGAACAGACCAATCACAAGCACTGAAATTGAAACTGTGATTAAAAATCTTCCAGCAAACAAAAGCCCAGGAACAGATGGCTTCACAGGCGAATTCTATCAAACATTTACAGAAGAGCTAACACCTATCCTTCTCAAAATCTTCCAAAATATAGCAGAGGGAGGAACACTCCCAAACTCATTCTACGAGGCCACCATCACTCTGATACCAAAACCAGACAAAGGTGTCACAAAGAAAGAAAACTACAGGCCAATATCACTGATGAACATAGATGCAAACATCCTCAGCAAAATACTAGCAAACAGAATCCAACAGCACATTAAAAGGATCATACACCATGATCAAGTGGGGTTTATCCCAGGAATGCAAGAATTCATCTATATATGCAAATCAATCAACATGATACACCATATTAACAAATTGAAGGAGAAAAACCATATCATAATCTCAACAGATGCAGAGAAAGTTTTTGATAAAATTCAACACCCACTTATTATAAAAATCCTCAATGTAGACATACAGGGAATTTTCCTCAACATACTAAAGGCCATATATGACAAACCCACAGCCAACATTGTCCTCAATGGTGAAAAAATGAAACCATTTCCACTAAGATCAGGAAGAAGATAAGGTTGCCCACTCTCACCACTATTATTCAACAAAATTTTCGAAGTTTTAGCCACAGCATCACAGAAGAAAAAGAAATAAAAGGAATCCAAATTGGAAAAGAAGTAAACCTGTCACTGTTTGCAGATGACATGATACTATACATAGAGAATCCTAAAGATGCTACCAGAAAACTACTAGAGCTAATCAATGAATTTGGTAAAGTAGCAGGATACAAAATTAATGCACATAAGTCTCCTGCATTCCTATACACTAATGATGAAAAATCTGAAAGTGAAATAAGAAAACACTCCCATTTACCAATGCAACAAAAAGAATAAAATACCTAGGAATAAACCTACCTAAGGAGACAAAATATCTGTATGCAGAAAACTATAAGACACTGACGAAGGAAATTAAAGATGATACAAATAGATGGAGAGATATACCATGTTCCTGGGTTGGAAAAATCAACATTGCGAAAATGATTATATTACTGAAAGCAATCTACAGATTCAATGCAAACCCTATCAAACTACCACTGGCATTTTTCACAGAACTAGAACAAAAAATTTCACAATTTGTAGGGAAACACAAAACACCCTGAATAGCCAAAGCAATCTTGAGAAAGAAATATGGAGCTGGAGGAATCAGGCTGCCTGATATCAGACTATACTACAAAGCTACAGTAATCAAGACAGTATGGTACTGGCACAAAAACTGAAATATAGATCAATGGAACAGGATAGAAAGCCCAGAGATAAACCCACACACATATGGTCACCTTATCTTTGATAAAGGAGGCAAGAATATACAGTGAAGACAGCCTCTTCTAGTAAGTGGTGCTTGGAAAACTGGACAGCTACATGTAAAAGAATGAAATTAGAACACTCCCTAACACCATACACAAAAATAAACTCAAAATGGATTAAAGACCTAAATGTAAGGCAGACACCCTCAAACTGTTAGAGGAGAAAATAGGCAGAACACTCTATGACATAAATCACAGCAAGATCCTTTTTGACCCACCTCCTAGAGAAATGGAAATAAAAACAAAAAATAAACAAATGGAGCACAATGATACTTAAAAGCTTTTGGACAGCAAAGGAAAGCATAAACAAGACAAAAAGACAACCCTCAGAATGGGAGAAAATATTTGCAAATGAAGCAACTGACAAAGGATTAATCTCCAAAACATACAAGTAACTCATGCAGCTCAATATCAAGAAAAACAAACAACCTAATCCAAAAATGGGCAGAAGACCTAAATAGACATTTCTCCAAAGAAGATATACAGATTTCCAACAGACACATGAAAGAATGCTCAACATCATTAATCATTAGAGAAATGCAAATCAAAACTATAATGAGATATCATCTCACACCGGTCAGAATGGCCATCATTAAAAACTCTACAAACAATAAATGCTGGAGAGGGTGTGGAGAAAAGGGAACCTTCTTGCACTGTTGGTGGGAATGTAAATTGATACAGCCACTATGGAGAACAGTATGGAGGTTCCTTAAAAAACTAAAAATAGAACTACCGTATGACCCAGCAATCCCACTACTGGGAATATACCCTGAGAAAACCATAATTTAAAAAGAGTCATGTACAAAAATGTTCATTGCAGCTCTATATACAATAGCCAGGACATGGAAGCAACCTAAGTGTCCATCGACAATGAATGGATAAAGAGGATGTGGCACATATATACAATGGAATATTACTCAGCCATAAAAAGGAGCGAAACTGAGTTTTTTGTAGTTAGGTGGATAGAGCTAGAGTCTGTCATACAGAGTGAAGTAAGTCAGAAAGAGAAAAACAAATACTGCATGCTAACACATATATATTGAATCTAAAAAAAAAGAAAATGGTCAGAACTTAGGGGCAAGATGGGAATAAAGTTGCAGACCTACTAGAGAATGGACTTGAGGATACGGGGAGGGGGAAGCGTAAGCTGGGACAAAGTGCGAGAGTGGCATGGGCATATACACACTACCAAATGTAAAATAGATAGCTAGTGGGAAGCAGCTGCATAGATCAGCTCGGTGCTTTGTGACCACCTAGAGGGGTGGGATAGGGAGGGTGGGAGGGCAGGAGATACAAGAGGGAAGAGATATGGGGACATATGTATATGTATAACTGATTCACTTTTCTATAAAGCAGAAACTGACACACCATTGTAAAGCAGTTATACTCTAATAAAGATGTTAAACAATATAAATTTTTTTTTAAAAAAAGAAAAAGGCACTGGGTTCTAGCTGGGTTCAAGTCCCAGCCTGTGGGTTCAATCCCAATGTAGGTTTTGGCTGGGTTCGAGTCCTAGGCACATGGATTCAAGTCCAATCTGAGGTGCATGGCTTCAAATGCACAGCACCATAGCTCAGCCCATTCGTGTTTCACCAGCCCTTTAGTTACCCTACAAACCCTACAGTGGGTGGGGAGGGTTGAGGAGAGTAGAGAACAGGGAGAAGGATGTGATTTCTGGACTATTTTACAAATTCTTCACACTCCCTGTCTTATGGGGCCTCTGGGTCTTTCAGCCTGTCAAGAATCAAGGGGACCCCAGTCCTGGCACCATCCTCACTGCCATTGACATTCTTGTTTCTGGACTTTCCACTCCAATTACTAAATTTTTTTTAACTTATTTATTTATATTTTTGGTGGCATTAGGTCTCTGTTGCTGTGCGAGGGCTTTCTCTAGTTGCGCCGAGCAGGTCTACTTTTTGTTGCTGTGCACGGGGTTCTCATTTCAGTGGCTTCTCTTATTGTAGAGCACGGGCTCTAGAGCACAGCCTCAGTAGTTGTGGCACAGGGGCTTAGTTGCTCCACTGCATGTGGGATCCTCCCGGACCAGAGCTCGAACCCATGTCTCCTGCTTTGGAGGGTAGATTCTTTTTTTTTTTTTTTTTTTGCGGTACACGGGCCTCTCCCTGCTGTGGCCTCTCCTGTTGCGGAACACAGGCTCCGGACGCGCAGGCTCAGCGGCCGTGGCTCACGGGCCCAGCCGCTCCGCGGCACGTGGGATCTTCCCGGACCAGGGCACGAACACGTGTCCCCTGCATCGGCAGGCGGACTCTCAACCACTGCGCCACCAGGGAAGCCCTGGCGGGTGGATTCTTAACCACAGCACCACCAGGGAAGTAAGCATGCTCTGTGCCAGGCACTGAGATTAGGCTGTTGAAAATGGAGTGTATATGTTTTATTTTTCAATTTCAAGTTCTTGGTAGCAGACTTGAAAACTACAAAGAATAAAATTAAAATAATCTCTAATCCCATCACCCATCAATAATCACTGTTAACATGTAGATCTATGTGCTTCTGTTATTAAATTTGTAAATATGTACACAACTGTAAATTTTTCATATCGTGATATCATACCCAAATATGGTTCTAATTTATTCTCTTTTTTCTTCTTCAATGTAAAGTAAATGGAGGAATATTTTCCCATGGTCATTAAAATCTTATACAACATGATTTTTTATAGGCTACACTTTTTCTTTCTTTTTTTTTTTTTTTTTTAGTTTTTACTCTTTTTATTTTTCTAACATTTCAAGATGGCCCCAGTAAGCCCTTCATGTTGTCTAGTTAATACATTCTGAGTGAAGATGTTTTATCTTAAATGCCTTTTATGGACTATATTTTTCCCCACTCTGTAATTTTTAATAGTAAGTGTCTTCATGATTTCAGGCTTCAGGATTGAAGCCACACAGTCACTAAACATCCCATGACCTAGAGTTTATTTCTCCAACCTGAAACTGCTTCCCCACATAATAGTTAAAATAATATATAATGTCTAGCATTTAGGGAGAATTACAAAATACTTCATGTTACATAATTTCATTCAACACCAAACAGACTCCAACAGTACTCACGATTATAGTCTTAGGGTCTCCCATTTTGTAACTATGCATTGGAATTTGCCATGTCTGGTGTGATAAAGGAGCTCAAAGTTTCTCTTCCTTGCTTTGTTGTGTGTTTTGATTCTTTTCTGCCCAGCCCTCCAGTAAAGAAATGGCTCAGTATGATTCCTCAAGCAGATTTCTTACTTAAACTCTCCTCATTTTATTCTATCATATAAATTTATTTGACATTCCCATTTTCAGAAATCTGGGTAATTTCTAATTATTGACTATTATTTGTAAAACCACTGGGGTAAACACATTCATCGATAAGTCTTTGCACACAATTTTGATCATTTCCTTAAGACAAATTCCTACAAAAAAATAGCAGAGTGAGCATAGCATTTTTAAAGCTTGTAATGACTATTATTAAATCACTTTTTATATGTAAGTATTTAAATTCTCATTAACACTGAAAGAGCATTTTTACTTTCCTCACCTTTATCAATACCAAATATTGTATTTTTAAAATTCTTTACAGATTTGATAAGCAAAACAAAAATGTTTCAGCATTCCTTTTGTTTGCCATCTTTTGCCAATTGTCTATCATATTCTTTGTCATTTCCCTGCTGTTATACATTGATCTGTTAAAACTTTTTTATATATTAAAGATCTAACCCTCTGAATTATACATAACAAATACTTTTCTATATTTTTCACTTAACTTATTTTATTCACTACTTTTTTGTATTAAATTATAAGCATGGTAGTCAAATATTTTGTGTGATAATTTATACCTTTGCTTTGACGTTGAAAAAAAAATGTTTTTCCCTCAAACATAAATAATTGCCTGTATTTTCTTAAAATGTTCATATGATTTATTACTTTACATTTACTCTTTAACATTAATGTATTTTAGTATACTGTGTGCTATAAGAACGGGAAAATTTTTCTATATAGATAGTTAATTGTCCCAGCACCATAAATTAACAAATCCTTCTTTAAATTAAAAAATCTCTCTTTAATCATATACTAAATTCTTATATGTAAATATCTGTTTCAGGGCTTTGTTATTTTTTTCTATTCAATTTATTTATATGTATTTTGCTTCAATATTATAAAATATTATGTATTTTAGGTTTAAAATGCATTTTACTATCCAGTAAGGTAACACTCATTTTTTTCAAAATTCCCTAATTTTTTGGCTATTTATTCTAATGGGTGAACTCTTAGAACTACATTTCAAAAAAAAAGAAAATCCTGTTGGAATTTAATTGGAATTACATTAAACCTATAAAAATTGGGGAACCCACAATATCTTTACAAATTGAGGGTTCCCATTCATGAACATTTTATTTTCATTCATTTAGTCAAATCTTTTTAATAACCTGTTTTAATAACTTCTATAGCATTCTGTAGTTTTCTTTATCTAGGCTTTGCACCAAATTTGTGATTAAGGTAAATCCTAGGTATTTTACATTTGTGTTGCTCTTATGGATAACATTTTCCCACTATATCTTTGAAGAAGTACTAGATATATAGATAAAAATTATTGATTTTCCCATATTCATTTTAGATTCATTTATCTTTTTACACTCTTTCTACTCTAAATTTCTTTCCATAGCTTCCCTTAGTCTCTATCGCCTTTTGACAATTCGTCTTTCTGTTCGCCCCATACTTCATATAACAAGAAAATTTTCCTGCATATCTTTGTAGTTTGGGGTGTCTATGGTCTGTGGCCTCCCACAGAAGATGATTTGGTTGAGATAATCTAAAGGACCCTTTGCATTTTTTAATATGAGCATATCCATCAGACTGAGACACAGAATGGACATCCCTTTTACATTTCCTCCCACACTCACTCTGTTATCCTACAGATTTTCCTCTGACAATTCCCTCTGCCTTGAATTTCTTCTCCAATCCATTTCTGCTCTATTTACCCTTTACCTTCTGCTCCCTTTCTCCTAGTAGGCTTCTCCCATTTCATGACCAGAATCACTCCTCGTCCAGTGTTCTGAAGGAATATCTTTGTTCCTTTATTATGAATCTATATGTATATCTGACTCCACACCAAAATCTAAACTAGAGAACGAAGATTCCCAAAACTTAGCACTGTGTCTGGCACACAGTAGGTTCTCAATAAATGTTCATTAAGTTGAATAGAACTGAGTGATATTCTCTCTTATATGTGGCTAAGCCAGTTAATAAGAAGAGAATCCAGTGGAACAAGAAATGAACTCTCACATCCTTAGCCATATTGATATGTGCAAAAAAAAAAAAAAGTTCTCCATTTCCTTATTCTGTTTAAGCTAGTGTTTGCTTAAGTCCTAACCACCTGCTGCTCTGCAACTGTATCAGGGAATAAGTCTGTGCTCTAAATTACCAACTCAGAGCTTCCTGGTGGCTTTTCTACTAACACGCTGCCAAGTCCAGAATGATGGGGTTTCTGTTTTAGCTGACAACCAAAACAAAATCTGGCTGCACTAAACATGCTCTTTTCACTCCACCTGCTGCTTCTGCAACTAAAGTGGAGAATGACATACGAACCGTCAAAGTCTGAGGCCAGTATTGTTCTGGGATTCCATGGATTTCAACAGAAGGCATTGAGAAATTGCTTGCATGTTACCTGTTTACTCCTGTAGAAATCACTCATGTAACATAGGAGAAAACTTAAAAACCTTAAAAGCTCTCCGTGGTCCTTCCTGCCCAGGAGTCCATCTCTGATGATAGTACCAAGAGCTGGGACACAGGAGGGCTCAGTAGTCTGCCTGTTTTCTCACCTCTAAAAGGGAAGAACAAACTAGTCAAACTCGTATTTGCTTCTGCAAAACTTCCCTTGCTGTTAGGCAGAAGAGTGGGGATCCCAGACACTGATACAAAATGAAGAGGCATTTGGGGACCAAGAGGCCTTTCAATACCACTCACATCAATCTTGGTGTCAACTAAGACTCAGTCAGAGTGTTTGAGAAAAGTATAGATGAAAAGGTCATCATCTTCACACTGGCTCAACTTGATAAGTCTCTCATCTGCTTTGGGTGAACCCTTCAGGTGTGGGGACAAGGGAGAGGAGGCCTCAGAAGGCCACAGCATCCCCATCAAATCACCCAACCCCCACACTACATAGCACTGGGGAGAGACAACACACTTTCAATTGTCAGATAGTTTTAGTAAATCATAAATAAATAAGAACTGTGGTCAAAAAGAGTAATTTGAAAATTACAAAACATTACATAGTTTATTGAGTACTTACTATGTGTCCAGCACTATGTTAACACTTTAAATGCATTACCTCAAAATCTCACCCTAGGTAACACAACTGGTAAAAGTTCCTCTTATTTCATCCCAACCCAGCAAAGTTAGAAGCTGACTTCCCAGACTCTCCCAAGTTACAGGTTAAAAAATTCCTCCTAATCCCAATAGGGACAAACGGAAAAGAGAGGTTGTCCAGATAGGCCAGATGGATTTTCAGGAAGGTTTCTCTTCCAGGGACACTAGAAATGCAACCTATAGGTAAAGGGCACAGACCTTGGGCTCCATCAGCCTTTGGGGATGTCTGAACCTGAAATGAATTTCTGAAAACATTTCTCCAGATATAACTCTCTCCCCTCCCAATAAAATACCAAAATTGCCTGCCTCACTTGTGGTAGTCCCCATTGTAGGTGTTTTCAGTGAGCTTTAGCTTTAGATAAAGGAAGCTTTATATTATTTAAAAGTGCTAATTTTAAAACACAATGCTAATTTTAAAACACTGTTCATAGAAGCATGTCTTGGGTACATGATTTCTAGACTAAGTTGTCTGGGCTAAGCTATTTATTTAGTTAAATTGACAAAGACATATGCACATATTTTGAACAACTGTTTTCCAAAATACAGTATTAATATACTCTCCCTCAACTCTTTGTTTACTGCTGAGTTATTATTTGGTTCCTAACAAAGAAATCTAATAGTAGAATGAATTCCCTTCCTAGAAATTTTTATTTCCGACTAATATTGTTTGAACTTAGGTGGTACCAGTATGTATTCTCTCACCTAAGTTTAATAAAGGTCAGTTATTTAAAATGTCAGCTACTCAGAACAAAATAATGTTTATCTCTTTGTTTTTAATGAGAGCGAGAAAAGATAGAGGTCATAAATTTTCAAAATATATATTATAGACATATACACACTACTATATATAAAATAGATAACTAATAAGGACCTACTATATAACACAGGGAACTCTACTCAATACTCTGTAATGGCCTATATGGGAAAAGAATCTAAAAAAGAGTAGAGATATGTATATGTGTAAGTGATTCACTTTGCTGTACACCTGAACTTAACATTATAAATCAACTATATTCCAATAAAAATTTTTACAAAAAGATACTATAAAGTCCATTAGCTAACACTACTCATGACTTAGAGAAATGTGCTATAGGCCCTCATTGCAGAGTCTGTTTACTCCTATTTTAGAGACTATTCTAATAAGTTTAGTCATTTGGTATCTTAGCCTATACTTGACTTTCAGCAGGAAATCTAAAGATTTTGTGATAAACAAATTCTAACAATAGTGAGCTCCTGCCCCTAATGACAGTCAAAAGCAGCTATGAGAAGTAGGCATAAGAAATCCAGAAGCAGGTCTGCCTGTGCCCACTGCGGCTGTGCTGCGAGTACTCAAGGGTCAGCTGGAGTCATCTACAGCATTCCAAACACAAAACAATACAAAACAGATAGTGCTCAGTGTACAAGATTATATAAGGATTTACCCAACGGTCTGTTTTTCTTTGTTAATATTTTAAATGCTACTTAAAGGAGTGAGCTTAATTTATAAGCTCCCTGCGCTGAGACTTGGACATTTCATTTTCTAATCACCGGTTGTTCCTGCTGGGCCTCGGATGCCAAATCAACATAATTCCTGCTGCAGTCCATGATGTGGGTGGGGAGTGGTGAATTAAAGGAAGGACCTCCGTGAATTTGAAGTCTGGTGATTTTTAGCTAGACAAACCACTAAATGCCTCTTTAAAATAGCACTAATAACTACTGATAACCAAGTCCCATACATTTCTCTTCTGTTTTAATTTTCTTTGCACATACCCTGAAGACAAAGGAGAATGATGCATCGTCTTGGTGGGGACACTTGCCCTCCTTTGCCTTCTATTTCTGTGCAAGAGTCCCTCGCTTCTCCCCAAAGCAAGAAGAGTCCAGGTTCCCTCCCTCTTACTCCTGCCTCCCAGGGGAGGGGCTCCTAGAATTAGTGAGAGTGGTCACTGATTGGGCAGAAACTCCAGGGGTTGGTGCCAGGGCGAGGTCCTCTGCACAAGCTCAGAGTGGAACTGAATCTCTGGTTCTTGGCTGGAATCTGTGGGTGGGTTAAGAGCCACTCTACTGGCAGGCTTCTTGGTCCAACATTTCAGTTAAATGTGTAAGTGGAGCCTCTTCTCAGTGGGTGAAAGAGGCCCACTGCTTTCCATGTGCCCCGGAAAAAAATTGGGAGTATGAGAAGTGCCTACTGCTGGCTGGGGAAGTGTGTTTCAAAGTCTCCTAGGCAGATCTCCCCACTCACCGAGTCCCAATGCTTAAAGGGCCGGGGCTGGGGTTGCGGGGGGAGGGGGGAGGGGTGGAGAAAACCCCCATCTAAGCCACATTCCCCCACGCACATGACCAGGCATTTAGGTGTGATTTTGCAATAGCCTGCATATTAACCCAAGACTTTGATAACAGTATGGCGGGTGCCCTTCATGTCTCTGTTATCGATCAGAACCAGAGAGCTGAGTATTTGGTTTCCCCAACTTAGCTATCATGCAAGTCCCTCACCAGGCAGGAGGCAGCGAGAGGATCTGAACTCAGGTCTTATTGTTCCAAATCCAGCCCTCTTACAAGTTGTTCATGATGCCATCAGGGCCAAGTTTGTAGGAATAAGAGGTTGGCGATGGAATGTCCCATTTCTACTGATTGTTTTTTCTGATTGGAGTCCCTGATGAAAACAGTTACCAATCTGTTTTTTTTTTTCTTTTTTTAAAGATAGTTTAGAGTAGTGGTTCTCAAGCGTGGGCGGTCTTGCCCCACCCCAGGGCCATTTGGCAATGTTTTCAGACATTTGTGACAATTTTAGTTGTCACAGCTATTGGCTAAGGGACAGACATGCTGCTAAACATCCCTACAATTCATGGAACAGCCCCCACAACAAAGAACTGTGGGCTCCAAATGGCAATAACACTGAAACTGAGAAACCCTTGTTTAAGAGGCTCCGTGAAACATGGGTGCTGACTATAAATTCAGCGTCACATGTAAATGCATCAGAACCGCAGACTGGTGAGAAGGGAGCCACCCTGTAGTATAGTTACTGCAGCTTTTTCATCAGTCACTTTGGATCTCTTAGCCTGGCCAGGTCATCATCAAAACTATCGGGTAAGTGAAGCTTGTATTTGCCCCTCTCTATTCCCTTTATCTTCTCCCCTTCAAAAATCCTCAGCCCATCTGCACCCCCTACCCATCCAGAATCTCTCTGGAGACACTATAACTCCTCCATGCCTAGATTCAGTCCTCCAGTCCTCTCCAGTTCCTGAACTAACACTAAGCAGGACCAAAAAAAAAAAAGGCAAATTAATAGATTTTCCCCAACATAAACTTTCCATAACTAGGAGGGAGTGCCTCATTTTGCTAGCTAGCTGCCTTACATACTGTAGCTCATTAAATTTAACAATAATCTTATAAGACACCCATAATTTCCATTTTAAAGTTAAGGAAATGAAGGCTCAGAGAGCTTAAATAATATGCCCACTTTCTTAAAGATGGTAAGAGGCTGGTATCTGTTCTGTTTTAATTCCAAAGCATACTTTATGCCCCATTTAGTCTGTGCCTGACTTTCCTGTTCTAATGTCATATCAAATTGGATACAAACCATTTTTCAGGTTTCTATTTTAAATTATTGGAAATGAATCCACAAGCCAAATAAATCACCAAATTTTTTAACATCTTTATTGAAGTATAATTGTGTTACAATGTTGTGTTAGTTTCTGCTGTATAACAAAGTGAATCAGCTATATGTATACATATATCCCCATATCCCCTCCTTCTTGTGTCTCCCTCCCACCTTCCCTATCCCAGCTCCCCACCCCTCTAGGTGGTCACAAAGCACCGAGCTGATCTCCCTGTGCTATGCAGCTGCTTCCCACTAACTGTTTTAGTTAGGATCCTTTGATTGCAAGTTACAGAAACCAATTTGATCTAGGTAAAATACATTGGAGCAATATTACAGGGATGTAGGGATTCTCACAAAAACCAAGGAGAAAAAAAAAAAAGTGAAAAGCTGTTGCTGTTTTTTCTCACTGTTTACACCAGACCGACTGTCTCAGCTTTTTCTCCGTTGACTGTAGGGGACCACGACCACTCCACAGCCCCATGTTTTCAGTCTGTTCTCATTCTCTCTCTCTCTCCCTCTCCCACTCCCTATTCCAAATCCTGGAAAAGAATGTTCCCAGTTAGAGACAAATTTCAACTTCTGATAGAGTTAGTCCTCCCCAAGGGAGAAGAGTCATGCCAAACCAACATGGAGCTGGAAGCCGACTCCTGTAGATGAGGAGGAGAGAACAGTTCCTGGAAAATGGGAAAAGTCACTGGGTCATGGGCTCGGCTGGCCCATTACAATGAGAACATCTAATGCCCCAGAGGCCTTTTGTGAGATGAACCCCAGCCCGGAACTGACCAGGTTGGTTTTCTTCTTTACAGAGAATCATGTAGGGCCAACCAAAAGAATTTATGTAGTGAAAGGCGATTATACTAATTTATTCTAGTTTCCTCTGAATTTTGATGAGTTCAATAAGCAGAATAGCAAACTGATTGGAAGACCCTCTGCTTTCTGAACTGTGAGACCTCCTGCTTTCCACTTCTTCAGAGGTTTATTTATCATTTAAACGCATGTCAGCTAATGATCCTGTTAGCACTCTCAGGCCCTACAAGAGTCTCTGAATCAGGGCAGGGGGAGACTAAAAGTGAACAGCTTTCTCTCTGTAGGCATACAGCAGCACCTTCCATGGAAAAGAGCTTTAACTGACTATGTAAATGCAACCTGAGAGTAATCTTACTAGTGGACACAGTCCTTTTCCTGTTTCATAAAACTACTGTATTTATTCTTAATAAGGATGCCTGGCGACATTGAGATTAAAAAATGAGAACAAATGACTGAAAGTTTCACTTCTAGGGTCAGATAGACATTTTGGTCAAAACTATAACACCAGGTCCTGCCTTTTCCCCCATCCTCACACTCAGATTAGTCTTCTAAGCCAAACTGCTTCTTGGTCATTGTAAAACTAAAAGGAAATACATTGGACACCAGAAAATGGTGTTGAGGCATAGAGTAAGTGCAATGAATACAGTATAAGCCAGGGTAAGTGAAGGCACTCTCTCTTCTATCCTATAAAATGCAGATAGCTGAAGAGCTACTGCAGACATCGTAAAGTGGCTATATTTTTAGCCCCTACTCATTATGGCTTTTAGTGAATAGTCTCTCTGTTGTCTTAAGCCATTCATCTTTGAAGAAATATGGCCCCATTTCTGTATTTATTTATCTGTTTAGAATTGGGAAAACATAAACTGTTGCACTATAATAAATTTTCTCACTTTTAATAGTTCAGATGATTCAACAGTAAAATGAAAGTCAAGCATTATTTTTATTCCTTGGATTTTTGTCATTTTGAGTATTCTTAGAACCATTTAATGCCATGATTCCCTAAGAATGGCCTCAATTTGATGATCTATCTTCTGAAGATGGTTTTCTCAAACTTCAGACAGTTAAAAGTAGACTAGAAAAGAGCTTAATCATCTCTTCTTTCTAAAAGTACAAAGAAAGCAGGTGTTTTTAGATAACTTATTTCTAACTCATGCAAATTTCAAAATGTAGAAAAGCAAAAACTGAGAAGACTAAAATTATCCCAAAATAATAGGTTTATCTAGGACACAAAGAGTTAAACAACTCCAGGTTATTCTTAACATGAAATTTAATTGGAAAATATAAAGTTAACAGGATTTTGGATGTACTAAGAATATGATTTAGTGACACCTTTGCTATTCAGGCAAAGAATTAATTTTCATATGTTTTCATATGAAAAGATCGGCATTGGGTTCATCCATTCCTTCTGCCTCACCTTGGTGCCCGAGAATTATAGCACAAGAGATGTTTCAGATAAATGCATACTCTCCATCGCTGGACAGAGCTTCTACCCCAAATCACTGCCTCCTTTCCTGAACCAAGATAAACAAACTAGGAGGTCTGAAAGTTCCCATCTCACCCTTGAACTCAGTACCACAACTACGTAGCCTGCTTTCTTGTCTTCTCTGAGCTTTCCAGATTCAAAGGGGACTCTCAGGAGGAAGGCATTTAAACAGGGAAAATAGTAAAAGTGAAGAAGCAACAACCCCACAAAAGCACTCAGGCCAAAATACTTCCAAAAAATATAGGCCAATAGCCACTGTCCTCCTCCCCCAGATTGAATCTCCGATCGAAATTTCTGAGTCTAAACATTTTCACATGCCTATTACCTTGCAATGTCCAGGGTGAAGAAGTAAGGAAAGGAAATATCCATCTCACTCTCCAGATGGAAGAATAGCCTATCTCCTAATTTTTCCCTGTGTAAACCGTAAACCTTTAATAAATTGACCCATGTTCTGTGCTAACACTTTTTCATATGTCACATCCAATATGCCACCAAAGTGTCATCTCGCCTCGATTCAGCATGTGTGCCTTAGAGTGTAAGCTTTCATTTCTTACTAGAGTATAAACTACTTGTAGAGAAACCTTTGGTCTCCTGCAGCTCAGTAGTTAAGAGCATGGATTTTAAAGTCAGACTGCCTGGCTGTTGATCATGGGTCAGGTCCCTGACTGTCTGATTGTGTTACTTTACCTCCTGGGGCGTCAGCTTCCTCATCTGTAACATGAATGGGAATATTGCCGATAACTGCCTCGTGGCAAGGCAGAGAGGACCAAATAAGAAAATATGTGTGAAGTACTTAGTGTACTATGACACCTGGTGAGTGGTCACTTAATGTGAGCTGGTCATATTTCCCTAGTGTGTGATATATAATAGCCACCATTAGTCCGTTGGATGAATGAATGAATCCTGACAAGCATTTGAGATCTCTCTCAGAAGAATAACTGGCATTATTGAAAAAGACATGGGTGATGCTACAGAACCCTTTTGTGGCTTGAGAAAGGCATATCCAGGGAGAATGGCAAAATAGATACATCTTCCCAGACAAAGGTTTTTGACCCACCCTAAAGGATTACATATTTTCCCTGTTGCTTTGTTTAGCACTGTTTATGACCCAAGAAAATTTCCTTTGAAGGAAACAGAATTCAGAGCTAGGGTGAAAGTAACGTGAAAGGGAAAAGTCTGCACCTTTCATGGGTGCCCTTTCTCTCCTGTCCAGCCTGAAAAATGGTCTCTATCCAGGAAAGAAATGAGGTGCAGAGAAAATTAAGAATGCAAGTAGAAAGTTGATTTGGGTTTCTGCGGGCACTTGAGTGGTATCTCAAAAAATTTAAAGGCCATCTAAAAGTACCTCCTCTTATTTGTGGTCTCACTTCCTGAATGAAATACTCTCTACCTTAATCCCGTCTGGAATTACAGGGCTTTTCTATGTTTGATGCCTCCAGAAACTTAGAACACAAACACCAACCAGAGAAAACTCTATGCGCGAACATAAATTAGATGTTTTCCCCCCCATGGGATGCATCCTAGCTTATAAATTTAGATTATATCTCTACTGTCATCTTGTGATTGAATGGTTTTTAATGACGATATCCCTAAAAAGAGAGTCCAAAACTCAGAACACAAGGAGCTTTCAAGGCAAAAAGCTGAATCCTTCTTTCCCCTGCCTAGCAAGCAATGTCACACTTTCTGATGCTTGGGATCAAAGCAAAGATTTGGGAGGCATTCCAGAAACAGGGTAGGGAGACAGCATGTAGGAAACTGAAGAGAACATGAAGACAGTGTCCACCTGTTTTTCTCAGTCATGTGCAATAAAAGGATTCTATTTTGTCTCACTTTAGATGTAAAAGCTCTAATTTTAGAATTATAACCGCCACCCATCCCCACAGAGCTGTTCATCCCGCAGTCTAGAACACTCTGCCATAATGGGATCAGGTCATACGAGGGCCGTTCTTCTCTCCTATATTCCCGAATAGCCTATCTCCCCACTGGACCTGGGCATCCCCTTTCATGTTCATAATTACTTCCATCCCTTTGAGTCACCTGGAAATTTGAGAAGTCTGTCTCCCACGTACTTTTACAAATCATTGAGTCAATTCTTGACCTGGCTCTGAACACAGACCTCTCTTTTCCTCCGCCTGGATGTGCTGACCCCAGGTTTCTCCAATTCTGGCATAATTGGGAAATATGTGAAGCTCATCTTGGGCACTCCATCCCTCTTCCCTCTCCCCAAGCCCTAACCCTCCATCACAGCCTTCCGCTGCCCATAAAATACTCCCTGGCTGCTCCTTCTTCCCACTGCACCTGGTCTTTCCACTGCCTTTATCCTAAACCTACCTGTCCACTGTCTCCTGTCAAGCCTGCTTTTAGAACTCAGCCTCTGTAAATAAGAGAAACTAATTCACATTAAGTAGCTAATAACAACTGATCATGAATTCTCTGTTGTCTTTGCCATGGAATATTTGTATCCAGCAGAGCAAAATGGACTGAAATACACTATGGGAATTCCCTGGTGGTCCAGTGGTTAGGACTTCTCGCTTCCACTGCAGGGGGCATGGGTTTGATCCCTGGTCAGTGAAATAAGATCCCGCATGCCGGGAGGCACAGCAAAAAAAAAAAAAAAATTAATACGTATCTCATTGTCTGATGGGATTAGTTTAGCTCTTCCTGCAGCCTCCCACCTTCCCACTTTCTTACCAGATTTTTCATCTTCATCTCCTGAGTCAGTGACAAGTGTTACCCACTGGGAGGAATTATCCAGAATACAAAGAAACAAGAGGCTCGTAATGCTTTAGAGCTTCTAAATAAATTTTGAAAAATTGTAGCAAAGACTTTAAAGTCATGGCTTTTTATTTGCAAAGCTTTAGGTTGTTTTAGTTGCAAGCCTAAGCCCTAAAGAATACAGAGCATGAAATGTTAACATCCTCAAATAAAAAAGAATATACGAAGTGCCAGGGTCTCTACCAATCTAGACTAGACTGGCTGAGGCGAAATTAAAGTCAGAGAGTGAAAAAACAGGTGTAAACTTTCCTGTGGATCTCAGAGTCCTGTGCTGAGCTGGGGGTGGGGTGGGGTGGGGTAAAAAGAAGTGGGCCCGAGTTCCAGACACATATGGGGGATTTAAGAACAAAGGCCCCCAGTGCCTTACGTCCTAGGAAAGAACAGCTGCCTGCACCAGCATGGTGAATAGCAAGTGAATAGAGTTTGGAGTTTGATGTGTTTTGGTAGAAATGGGAATTAAGAGACATTTCTGCTCCCCCCCCAACCCTGTCAAGAAGTGAAAGTTCCTCAGAGGGTCTTAGAAATTAGGCTGCAAAGACCTATGAACTTCAGAGACAAAGAGAATGTGATATGTTTCCCCAAAATTCATATGTTGAAATCCTAATCCCTAAGGTGATGGCGTTAGGAGGTGGGTTCTTTGGGAGGTGATTGGGTCATGGGGTAGAGTCCTCATGAATGGGATTAGTGCCCCTTATAAAAGAGACTCCAGAGAGCTTCCCAGTGCCTTCCTCTATGTGAGCACGTGGCGAGAAGTCGTCATTCTGCAACCTGGACCATGCTGGCACCCTGGTCTCAGCCTTCCAGTCCCCAGAACTATGAGTAATAATATTTCTGTTGTTTATAAACCACACAGCCTGTGGCATTTTGTTAGAGCAGCCTGAACTGACCAAGACAGTAGCTAAAGCTACTCAAGTGATGTCTGGGTTGGCCTTAGAGGCTTCATCTCTTATTAAGCAGCCCAGGGCTCTTTGCCCTGCTCTGAGTAGCCCACAATTCACTGCCTCCTTCTGATGCATTTGTCCCTATGTTATCCTTATGTCACTTCCAGCATACAACTCAGGCTTCCGAACCAGACATCAGCATTCATGGGGGTTAGGGAAGGATCTCAGCTGGTTCGTTTTTCTCTCCCAATAACAGGTAAAGACTGCAGTGATGGTGGAAATATGTTCTTCCCACCAGGAAAGCAGGGTCCACCTTGCTACCAAGGATAACCTGGATCTCATGATTTCCAAACAGAAGGGAACAATTCCTTTCAGCCCTCCTTCCTAGAATGTCACCATAGCCTGAAGTTCCCTGAAGTGCCCATTACTGACAGCAGCTGATAGTCTTACACCCTATGCAGCCATAATTTGCCCAGCCCCTGGCAGACTGAACTGGCATTGCAGGTGCCCAGCGAGGACCAAGTGGCAAGAACGCTTCACCTCACTCCTGTTGAGAGGAGCATTAACTTGTAGAATGGCACTCAAAGGCAGAAGGGAGGGGACAGTTAGTGCTGAGGTCACTTCATTAGGCTGACAAGCCAGAACTGGGACAGGAGAGAGGGAGGCAGGGGGAGCAGACAGATGTTACCTTAGAACAGAGGAAGGAGGCACAAGACTGGGTGTGGGGGTTCCCTGTTCTCTTGACATTAACAGTCACAGGGGAGCCTCGCACTTGGGGGTCTGTGCACACTGCCTTGCACCTCCATCTGGATACCATCTGAGGTGTCAGGGAGAAGACCCATCTGTTTCCCTCCACTAGGCTTGCAGGAAAGGACACCAGGAAACTATTTGCAGAAATGCTTCCAGATCAACAGGGGCTCAGAGGCTGAAGGTCTGGCCCTAGGACATTGGGATTATAACGTTTGGACAAAGAGGAAACTGGTGGCTAACCAACCCACAGGGAGGATTCCACTAAAGAGGATGCCCCAAAAAGGCAGAGAGCACCCTGGAAATAAGAGAGAGCCGAAGGGACCCAATACAGTCCACGGGTGTGAGGGTGGTTCTGGTAGTGTCACAAGTGTCAAGCTCCCTTGAAAACTTGTTGGACGTCTCACAAGAGAAGCCATAATAAATTTTAAAATATGGTTGAGATCTATCAATTAGATATTAGATCATGCCATGCTGGCAAGAATCTGTAGTCTCTTGTGGGGAGGCGGGGGAGTTCCTTTACAGCTTGCAGAGCAGTGGGGTCCTGGAGGTATAAACAGAGTCTTCTGCTGAATGAAGATGCCCACAATAATAGGAAAAAGTAGGAAAGATCGCCAGCCTTTCAGTTCCTACCCAAGTCACCGGCCCTATATGAAAGGCTCCCACCTTCCACAGATCATTGCCTCAAAGATCTTTCCTCTGCCGCTCAACCTCTTTGGTCAGCATGCTCTAGGTTTTGCTTCCTACCCAGGCTACTAAACTCTCCACTGGATTTACATTATGTCTGAGATGCTGCCTTTGGTTCCCCTTTGCTCTACAGCCCACAGCTAGTTCTGCCCTACAGCAAGTTCAGGCTGGAACCCCAGACCTCCTGCTAACCCAGGAGGGCCATTCACAGAAGACCAGAGGATCTGGGATAGGAAAGCTGCCCACCACCAAGTTACCACCGAGGACCTGGAAACCACCCCCGAGGAGTGCGTGAGCCACCAGAAACCAAAGATAAACATAAAAGAGTCCTGAGAACCAAATGGTGCAGACTGTCAGAGTCAAAAAACATGTCATCATCAACCCAGGCCAGGATTATCCCAAGATCAGGAAGGGCCTGGGGAAATAAGCATAACATACAAAGGTATGAGGATCTCACTATGTGGGGTGATCCTATCTACCCAATTAGCATTCAGTTCCCTGAACACACAGTCCCAACCTCTAGGATGGGGTTCTACACTGTATATATTTTTAAAAGTCTGTTCTAATAACAAGTAGCTGTTGAGTTAAACCAACTCAGTAATTTAAATAAACTAATACCTGGACTTAGGTATTCCAAGAAGTTAGAAACTTGACAGATTTTATTTTAATAGTTTATTTGAAGCCAGACATGAGTGTGGACCAAGGTGATATTGATAATGTTTAGCAGGGCATCTATCAATCACAGTGGATCAATCAAAATGTGTGCTGGCTGGTACACTGCTCTGGTGCACAGTAACAGCTAAATACACCCTGCTGTGGGAATCTAAGGAGAAGACCCTTTTACTGAGTGATGAGTATGTAGTTATGAGTTATTACAAATATTTATAACAGATACATTATATGCCAACAATTAATAATAATTTAACAATTTTCCTTATCATTACGAGATATCATAATTGTTGTAATAGGTGTGAATTAGCAGATCAGTTGGAACTGAAATGGCCAAGGATTAGTGAGTTAAAGTGTCTTCTTTTTAATGGACCAATAAGAAAAAACTGTTTGGAATGTAAACCTGGGGGTGAATATTTCAAAAAGTAAAATCTGTGTGCCATAAAGGAAAAAATGTTACTAATTTTAAATATGGAAACTAAATATAATGCTTCCTATTCAAAGGGGCATGACAATATTCAAGGGAGGGAGGGGGAAGTTTGCTTTTCTGTTCGGTAAACACCCCAGTGGACATTTCTTTCTGGTGTGAAAGGGCAAGCCCAAGGTTGTGCTGGAGAAAATGGTCGAGACACAGGGAAGGTAAACTACCCTGAGTAGTACAGGAGTAGGATTTGAACGTTCTTTTGAACAACATGATAGGCAGGGGTGGAGGCTCTAAGTTCAGTGATGAACAAGGTGAAGAAACTGTCTCTGAGAAGAAAACCCAACTCACTAACCCAGCATCAGGATGGGGCTCAAATAAGACGTGATCAGAGAAAGATTCTTTTGGGTGACGGCTAGTCAATTTGGGACAGTTTCAAGATACTTCTCTTCTGTACTAGAATTCTTCTTGGTGGCCTCAAGATTTCATTCTGAGACTGTTAACATCATGCTGGTGGTGCTAAGGAGAAATAAAGTGTGGGCCATGGGGTGCATGGGGGTGGGGGACAGGCCCCACGCATTGTCCCCCAAACACACTCTGTCTTTGGGAGATTAAGTATGGGAAGACAGTGTCTTATTGAGGGAGGGCTCTCAATAAGGGCCACATCATCAATGACAAAGACTACAGAACTGAGATGGAGAAGGGCCTGACCGTGGGGAAGCGAGCTAAAACAGTTCAGGAACAGACATGAAAGAAATCCATTTTCTCCCAAATATGCTCAAAGATGGAGAAGGGATTGAAAGTAGTTATGTTGGGCTGGAGACCAGGCAGTGATGGCACATGTGTAATACATAGGCATGCGAGAGAGAGACTGAGAGCCTGGGGGCGCCTACGTGGTATGAAGTAGCCAGAGACCCACTAAAAGTGAAATCTGACAAATGGAGGATTTCAAGTACTTATCAAAAAACATTCTTTCACTGAGAGGGTTTTTGCAGAATTCAATCACACCTAAAAATGGAAGCAAAGTAAGCACTGGAAAAAACTTCCTTCATCCACATGATAAGATATCGGGGCTTTCTAGGTAGACCAGAAATCTTAGGTTCATAGAATAGCAATGTGGACAGCGAGCCGTCAGATCGGCTGACAACTGTAGTAAGCAGTTCTCTCCAGCTGTGCACATAGGGGAGAGGCGTGCCACAGCTTCGGACTAAAGAAAAGCAGACAAGAAAATAAAATGCCACTGGGACGTAATGTCAAAACTGCAGCAAAAGTTGCCTCAACTTCTCTGTCACCGGTAGGCCTCATCCTGGAGGTCTGTTGTATAACCAGCAAACAAAATTGAGACACACTGGAACTGTGTGTACAAAAGAAGAAGAGTGTGTGTGTCACACGTGCCCACGAATGCACATGAGAGCAAGAACGAAATCTAGAAGCACATAAATACATTTACAAATCAGAATGTTGTTCCTACTGGTATACATGTAAACTGTTCTCCTTTAGATGCTATATTAGATCAGATGTCAGCTACTCTACCAGAAGAGATATTAATATATTCATTCATTTATTCATTAAGTAAATTAACATATATTGAACACCCTGTAGGTGTTCAGCATTCTTCTAGGTAGCTTCTTAACATCACAATTAGTTTCCAGAGTTCTGCAGGATGTATAAACCCTCTTTTTTCCAACAAGAAAACCAAAGCTCAGTGAAATAAGTGACTGCCCACTGTGGCAGCTACTGAGTAGCTGCAGATTGAAAGACACGTCTCCTGATCCAGGGGACACCAGATTGCATGCAAAGGACTTTAGACTGTAAGACAGCAGCTCCCAAATTTTTTCACTTGATTCCACATTCAAGTGAACCCCAGAGCTGCCCAAGTGCAAATATTACATATAGTGTGATTACATGTAATGTATTATATGTAAGAAATTATTTAAGGAACGTTTGCTGAATTCCACCTGTGGGATATGCCTGCATTTTAACAAGTACTTATTCTCAAATTGCTCATAGTATCGATGGGGAAGGAAAACGTAAGCAAAAATATAAAATTGTAGCACCATGTCATCGTTTGAATAACCGAAATCAGTACCAGAGACAACACTAAATAAAGTTGATATGATGATCTCAACTCAGGTACTAAGAGGGGAAATAAATCATGTAAAACATTCACAGAAAAGGTGAAAATTAAGCTCAGTCTTGATAAAAAAATTGGAATTTCTAAACAGAACAGTAGAAAAAGGATATTCCAGGAAGAGGGAAAGCTCTTGCAAAGGCACTGAAGTGTGAAACCTCTGGGCTGGAGGAATTGCAGAGAGTTTGTTAGTGGTGGAACACGGCATGAGGGGTGAGATGAAGATGGGCTGGTGAAACAGCTGTGAGTTACACAATGAGAGATCTTGAGAGACATGGAAGTAGCTGGACTGGATCAGCTAGAGCTCGCCCTCAGCCTTATCCGAAGCCTGGAATTAGGTGACTTTCCCCACCCCCACGCAGAGGCTCAGAAAACTCCTAGGAAAAATACTTGAACCCTGTCCTTTAGTAGGGTTTGAAAATGTGCGAACATGTCATACGACTTCAAAAGACAGCAGAAGGAATTCCCTGGTCGTCCAGTGGTTAGGGTTCAGGTTCAATCCCTGGTCAGGGAACTAAGATCCCAAAAGCCATGTGGCACGGCCAAAAATTGAAAAAAAAGACAGCAGTTGGGCTGTATGGTATATTTGAAAATTGCTAAGGGAGTAGATTCTAAAAGTTGTCATCACAAAATAATTTGTTTTGGAACTATATGAGGAGATGAATGTCAACTAAACTTATTGTGATAATCATTTCACAAAAATATGTATGTCACATCATCACGTGGTACACTTTAAACTTAAAAGATATATGGCAATTATATCTCAATAAAAGTGGAGAGAAAAAAAGACAGCAGATGGAAAAAGAGACTAACAAAGTAGTTTCCATCAGGGAAGGAGGAAGGTGGCCGAAGCAGAGCCTGAGGATCAGAGCAGAGGGGAATCTGGGCGTGGTGTGGCAGCTTATTCCAGAACCTCTGCTAACCTAGGCATCCAGTTCAGCCAGAGCTGTGTTTATAAACTAAAAGAACTGGATCACAGATTCCCGAGGATACTTAAACTACTCCAAAATTTTGCTCAAATGAAGGAGGCCAAGGAGATGGTGTTCTGTTTTTCTCTTCCTTGTTCCCTATTCTCTATCTTATAAAAAAATCCTGCCTTCTACCCCATTTTGCAGCTCTCTGCACCCTTGGGAATGGAGACTGCCTGTTTCATGAAGTCTTAAACAAACTTTATTGTATCACCTTCAGTCATTTTTAACACACACTTACACAGGGAAGGAGAGCTGGAATCTCCAGAATTTACTTCTCCCCATGGCAGCCCTTGACTGACAGGAGTGGAGACTTCACAGCCCAGCTCCCTGGTGTCCCATGGGGTAATGCTGGGGCATCACCTACACTCTAGGGCTCCCCAGAGGACCTGTATGAACCCTCCCTGGGAGGTTCCCTGAGGACAGATCTGTGCTTGGTTCTCTCCCCATTACTGTCCTACTTCCCCAACTCTTTACGCCCAGAAGCACTTTCTTTAAAACATCACTTACCCATGAATCCTAATGTTAGAGTCAGCTTCTGAGGCTTTCGAGGTGGTCACTGTCTAGAAATGGGGAGAAGAGAGTGAACAGACAGGTACGGTAGGAGAGAATGGGGGAAATAGAGCTAGAGGAGTGCATGATGGATTAGACTCATGGAGAGAGAAAGGGCTTCCCGGAGCCTAGGAAGTCTACGCTGATGCTGGGGAGATGAGCAGGGATCAGCCTAGCAAAAGGAGGAGATTTTCTAACAGAGGAAGAAGACCATGCAAAGATCCTGAGAAAAGAAACAGCAGAACTAGTTAGGAAAATTGCAAATAAACCAATATGACTCAAGGACCAGATGTGAGAAGGGACTGGCAGGAAGTGGGCAGTGGCTGAGTTCAAATGGCTTCATAAACCAGGCAAAGGGATTCGGACATCCTGAGAGTACTGAGGTGACTTTGGAGATCCCACTGGCAACAGTGAAGAGAGTGGATTAGAAAGGATAAGGTAGAAGACAGGAGATGGAAGACCACTTAGGAAGGTGCTGAAATAATCCAGCCAAGAGACGATGGTGGCCTGAAATGAAGTAGAAGAAGTCAAGCCAAAGAGAGGAAATGGATTACAGTTGAGAGACCCCTTGGGATATTACAAGGTCAAGGCCAGTGAACCAGCCAAGGCAGAAGGTAGCCTGAGGGAATGAGCAAGTTATGGAATATGAAAGTAAAGGCAGCAATTGGGTTACATTTTTTGAAGCTTGACCATAGGGACAGGGAAAGAAAATTCAGGGTTAAAGAAGAATTTGGTGGGGTGAGGAGGGGGCTATTCTTTAGATGGGAGAGAGCTGGGGCATCTTTATAAAATTCAAGGAAAATGAGACACTTCAGCCCAATTCCCTCCCTACCTTTCTTGCTTGTATTTTTCTTCTTTTTTACCTGCCTGAAGGCCTGTAACGACGGATAGTCTCCTGATCCTGTGAGCAAGAATGTCGGCAGCAAAAAGGTAGCAGGACATAAAAAAATAAACACTTTGAAAGTTCAGACTTATTCCTGTCTAAACATTTCTTTGCACATAATTTGCCTTTTCCATTCTGGGCCTTGTAAAAGGGCCATAATGGCACAATCAGTCGTGTTATAGCTGTGAAGGGCAGAAGGTTGGAGGAAAAGTTCAATTAAAACACTGCCTTCCTCAGCCTGATAATGGCTTTGACATTGTGGAGCGTTCTTAGGCAGCAATGCCTACCATCGTGAACCCCCAAAATTGAGAAAGGCTTTGTGTTGCAGGCTGAGAAAGCACCGAACTAAAGGTCTCAGGGACCATGGCTTTCTCATGTTTGAAGGGTGGTTGGCTTAGCCCCCATCTGCCTCGCCACGCGTGTCACCCTCTCCTCTGAACCTCCCCGGAGATGATGCTTTGGATGGTTCCTCCCAGGTGAGCCCAAGAGAAAAAAATAACCACTGCCTGCAGGCCTGGTGAAATAATTCCTCCCTTGGATTTTGCAAAACCCAAAGAGGCTTCTGGTTACCTCAAGAATATATTGAGGTGAAATTGAAACCAAAAGTGAAGAGAGAGTGATTGAAAGTGCAAAGGAAAGTGTTCTCTAAGATAATTCAACTGGATGTTTGCCTAGGAGTTTTACAGTTTACAAAATAGACACATGATCTTATTGGACCCTCACAATAATTCTGTATTTCTCCCATTCTAGAGATGAGAAAGAGGAGACTCAAGTATTATTTTTGGACATCTGCTCTTTTTTGGTTTTTGCTTTTTCATTCTACACTTCTCCCAGAAAGGAATAGATTGAAAAGTTGAGGTGGCATATCTCACAAATGGGTTGGGAAGACTGCTATAAAGATTAGATGAGATAGATCAAGGTGAGGGCTGATCTGAGACAAGAATGTAAAGCCTTTTTGTCCCTTACCCTCTGATGCCCAGGACCCTCATTCCGCCCCTTTGTTAAACAAGCAACTCTTCTGTGTTGCCCATGTGAGTGGCACTCTATATTCTGATGTCACTCACTCCTTCCCTTCCTTCAAAACTTATCTATCCTTACCTGTGTCCTACTCTCTTGGCCTCTCTCTAAGGAACTGATCTACTCTAATCTGATCATTAGACTTCCTAGGAAGCGTCTTCGTCTCTGAGGGTCATGAGTCCCCACGTGTGTGCGAAGGTATTTAAGAAGTAAAGTCATTCCAGTGTTACGCCTCCCTGAGAGTACTGCAGTCTTGATGAGGATCCTGTTGACTCATCATGAACCCCACAGTGATGTGAGAGTTTCAGACACTGCTGTGACTAATGAGAATAGATACTACTGGCTGGGGACTGAGACTATTTTCAGCCCCTTTCAATCAGAGCATCACTGTCTACCCATCACTCTGACCAAAATCATGGCTGATGCCCCCAAATAATCTCAAAATAAAAACAACACATGCAATAAAGAAAAAGCTAGCCCAGATAGCTTTGAGTTTGCAAAAGCTCCACATACTCTTTGTTGCTTCTGTCCAGAGGTATAAACGTCACCTAAGTAATCAATGGTACTTTTCTAAATACTCATTGTGGTTGTCATGATCAGGTCCAGCCAGGTTCTGGCCAAGAAATTAACACCCGGTCAGGTCCTGGCAGCTAGAGCTGGCTCTGAGGAAGCAGTTACCTGAAATAGCCAGAAACAGGTGCAGGTGCAGGTGACTATAAGCCTATGCTAAGGAATACCAAATCAAAATAGCACTGGTCAGATGTTGCCATCTTCCTAGAACTAAGGGAGAGCATGAGATTGAGAATAAGGAATGGAGGTAATAGAGAAAGTTGCTCTGGTGAAGGAGTGTTCCAAGAATAAATGAGAGAGAGAGAGAAGTCAACAAGTCCAAGAGAATTACCGACAAAGTTGAGAGGCACACACTTGTTCTCCTGCCTGACGGCTGGGTGGGATTTGGGGCCAGAATAGATGTATAGGGTCAGGGGGACATCATCCAAAGACATCCTCCCTAGGATGGGCTAATAATTAAGCTATTGTCTTACTGGGGGAAATGCCCCCCATGGGACTTAGTGACCTTCTTCCCAGGATATCATACGACAAAGGCTTTGCTGAGAGTCAGTACTAAGAACCAGTTAGTATGGCTAGGAGGACTCAGCCAAGTGGAGATGTGCAGCCAGTATAGACAACCCATCCTGCAGCCTGTGGCCAAGGCAGTCTTGACTATGCATCTGGGTTCTGCTATGACACTGGAGCTAATGGTCTGAAGCCAACTGGAGAGGACAGCCAGAAGGTGGGATCATGACATGTGAATGTACTCCTTAGGGCTCAGTGACCCTGGGAGCTCAGCACCCTTGGGAGACCTATGGAGAAGGCTTTGAGCCCCTCCAGGGTACCAGAGATACCCCAGGGGCACCACCTCCAGCCAGCACTGACCACAGCTCCAAAGACAAAGCCCAGATGATGGAATCTGTATCTGACACTGAACTCTTCTTTCTTTGACTCTGAGAAATATAAAAACAATTTTTAGAAGGGAAGAGTGAAGGCCAAGAAACCCTGGGAAGGAAGATGAGAGGTCTCAGAGCTTGAAGGTATGCGCTCCAGTCTCAGCTCAACCACTTATCAGTGGAGGGGCCTTGGGCAACTCACAAAACTTCTCAGAGCCTCTCACTCCTCATCTGCAAAATTGAATAACAAGACCTTGTCTGCTCACAGGTCTGTCCTGAGCTCCAGATAAGAATGGTGCCTGCAGAAATGCACATGAAACTCTACCACCACAACATACTTGCAAACTTTACTATTACCTAACATGTGAGAAGCCTGTGGCCTGAGGAAAGTAAGTGACCCACATGTCTATTGTCTTAGTTTTGGTTCCCCCAGAAGCAGATCCTGCAACAAGGGTTCATGTGCAAATAGTTTTTTTAAGAGATGCAAGAAAAACAGAGTAAGGAGAAAGTGAGCCAAGAAAGAGAAAGCAGCCAGTAAAGGATGTGTTATCTGTCCAGCTGCCACAGTGGGCAACGGAAGGTGGATCCCCGAAGAAATTCTGGAAATAGAGTGGAACACACACCTCAGAATTATGCCACTCACATAGCGAGGGAGCTGCAAAGTTTGTATGCCTCCTCCCCAGAGTCAGTAGTTGAGGGCCGCTGGGACAGGGTGTGGGCAGAGTGGCCTTCCATGGCTCTTTAGAGAAAGGCTGCAGACCAAAGGAAGCAGAGGCTGGCAGTTGGAGCCTGGCCAGAGTGAACTGAAGTGGTAAGGCCCACTGCATCTGTGTTTGGCATCACAGTGGCTTGGACAGCTAATAATTGGCAGAGCGAAGATCAGAACTCTGGTTGCCTGACATTCTGTCAGGGTCTCTCCCACTATACCATATCAAACTCTCTCTGACATTATGGGTGAACATTCCTGACCTCATGAGGTTTCTACCCAGACAGCTTCCTACCAGGGTCATTCTTCTCATACATGGCAGCACCATTGGGTCAGAGTTGGGAGATGGCATCTCTTGGCCAAACTGTCCTCTCCAGGGCTTCTGACACTCAGTCCAGAATACCCAGTCTTGTAAGCCCAGTTTAAAGTACCTGACATGAGAATTCATAGATTTGGGGATCTGTTTCCAGGCCGAGGAGTTCTGGATATCAGGGACACACTTTGGCAGAAGGGAGAATAGTGACCCAAGATAAGGGGCAAGTAAGAAGAAAGGCAAGTGCATGAGTCCAAACGGCAGGACCATTAGGGCAGAAGAGGGTACAGAGGATTCTGCACTTGGTTCAGGTACTAAATATGCCAACAATGAGCATCCCTCATGATTCACAGAAACATATATGTTTGGAAAGGCCTCAAAAGCCCAGAGCCGGCCAGACCTGAGCTGGGCATACATCTTGGGGGCACATTGGAGTGACCCAGTCTCCTGTAAGGAGAGGATGCAGGCGCTGGGCTTTCTCCATCCAAGCCCCACAAAAGTGATCAGTCGTTTGTTGAAGGCCTACCTGGCTCTGACAGTCCACAGACTGGGTAAGAAGAAGGAGGTTCTTTAGGAAACATGCAAAGATTCTTCTCTGTGTTTTTATGGAGGGTACAGGCTGAAAGGGAAAAAAGCAAGAGCAAAAACAAAACCTCAAAAGCATTGAGTAAGGAAAATTCTGACCCCTTAGGTTCTGAACTCATAAGTAAAATGCAGTCTGGCCGCCCTGCTGCTGCATGTCATCAATTCTAAGACACATCTTTTCACATTTTAAAATCTCTGAAATTGGGTTGCATCTTGCAGTAACGGTGACCTCCATCTCTTCCAGCCAGAAGGCAATTATGGTGGAATTATTGCCAACGTGCCCCATCGAGGTCAGAGCTATTCCCACTGTCTTCACTCCTGTGCTGAGTTTAATCAAAATTTAGAATATCTTCAAACTAGAAGAGTACAATGTTCGTAATTGTTGAAGTTAGAATAATGGATTCATGGGAGTTTATTATTCTATTCTTTCTACTTTTTTATATGTTTAAACATTTCCAGCATAAAAAAGGAAAACTATCCTCCAAAATACGCAATGATTAAACATTCAAGTGAAATGCTTATTGTATTTTCAGAAAAGAAGAAAACAGAGCAGTGAGGTGTCAATGTGATATTAGTAAAACAAATATCTGACATGGAAGGAATAACTGCAATTTTACATTTTCTTAGACAATAACAAGCTAGCTCTTTCTGGGATCTAAGAAAGAAAGATAACTACAAGTGGATGAAATCATGTAATATTTTGTTACTGAGATTGAAGGCAGGAGAAATTGCCTAGATTTTTGAAATTTGTTAAAGAAGTTTTGAAGCAAAGTGACTAAGTCTTGGGTCACGCTGTCCATCATTAAGACCTTGTGTCATGGTTTAAATGATGCAAAAAGTGATGGTGCATTGTCCCATCAGTGGTGTCTTAGAGTCAACAAAATACAGTATTTCCAATCTTGAGTATTCTCAGTGTTGACTGTCTAATGAAAATTTAGAAATGTGCATATTTATGGAAAGAGATGAAGAGGATTTAATTCAACAAAGTCCCTCCTCTGGAGAGCCCTGTATTTGTGTAGAAGAAATGCTTTCACGGGAGATAGTGAAGTGTCAGGGCTGAGGTCATGTGCTCTGAGATCTGATTGCTTAGGTTTAAATCCCAACTCAATGGTTTAGCAGCAGCTAGACAATTTATCTAGCTGTTCTGTACCTCAATTTTCTAATCTGTAAAATGAGAATAATGAAAGAGACTCCTTCATGAGGTTAAGTGGAAATTAAGTAAAATAATACATGCAAAGAATGAAGACTAGTACCTGATACAGAGGAAGTTTTCAATAAACTGTCATGCTATGGGTATAAGCAGAAAAGGAATTTGTTTACTCCTGCAGAGGAGTAGATGAGAGATAGATGGGAAATTCAGAGAGAGGGGATCTAAGTGATGACAAAAGTTTTTCCTGAGGTGTGATGCTGCCCCCAGGATTCCCCAGGTAAAATCATGCAGATGCATTTATTAGGGAAAACATAAAAAGTGGATACCAGGTGAAACAGAGAAAGCACATGAAACAGAAATAGAAAGCAAGGCCCTGAGAAAGTAAGTCTCTAGGAATTCACCGAATTGAGTAGAAGTCTTTGGATCATCACAGGCCATGCAATTTGGGGTTAGATTCTATTTTACCTAGATTCTCCACCTGAGTTAAAGATATATATATTTTTTTCTTTCTCAAAGATGGCAGTTTGGTCCCATCTTGGGTGCTAGCTCTGCTCAATTGACATGTTGTGCTGAGAAGGATTGGGGAGCTGTGATTTGGGCTTCTCAGAAAACGTCACTGTGAGGGATGAGCAATGTCTGTTCTAGACACTGGAGAACTAAGTCATAACATGTGAACAACATTTTGGCCACCTTGGCATTAGGTCACACTTAGATCCTCATGGTATTAAAATGAAGTAAAAATGAACAAAGCCCCAGCACACAGTACCTCTCTGTTCTCCCTGGCTGGCCCAGGACACTAGCATCTTTGGACAGCTCCCTTCAAAGCACTGGGATGTCACAAAACTCGATTGAGTCTAGGTTTCTGATTCACAGTAAGGTGATTCATTCAACAAGTTCTGCTACATAGGAATTCTCCATCCCCAATCAAGCAACCAGCAGGTATCCAGGGGATTCTTAGCTAATAGACATTCCATCTATATATGTCTAGATCCAGATCTATATCTAGGTATCTCGGCCAAGATACAGATATTCCATCCCTAGGCAGAAAAGTCAGTAGCAGCCAAATGAACTGAAAGTTGTAAAATCCATATTGCTGGCTTGAAAAGGCTTCATTGAAATATGTAGACAGGAAAGAGAGAGAGTAGTTTCAGAGCTCGGATCAACCTTAGCAATCACTCTATTTAAATCTCTCATTGTACACAGGAAGAAATTAAGGTCCAAAGTTAACAGAGCATCAGAGGCAGCTCTAGGATCTCAAGCTTCTGGGATGTGCCTAGCCCAGGACCTCTCCTCCCATAATGCTGGAAATGCATGCCAAGGGATACAATGCAATCTCAGCCCCCGCACCACTCTTGCTGCCCGCTCCCGAAATCCCAGGATAAACCGGACCAATTGGGAAGTTATCTTCTCAGAGAACTTTGACTCCATTAAAAACTCAGCAACCCTCTGCCATGGCAGAGCCATCCATGTGTGTTTCTTCTGAATCCCAAGCCCAGAGGAATTGTCTCAAATTGCATCTATTAGAACCTTATCTCAGAATTTAGCAACAGAGTACAGAAGAGGTTTTAGATCATGCAGCCTCAAAATGAGCCAGCTGTTATTTCTGCTTGAAATGTCAGCTAGTTCCCAAGTCTGTCCCCAGGTGACCTACTGTTATGTTTTATGCCTTTTCTCCAGAAGACTCCTTTTCAATGTAAATATGCTACTTTTGAGGGCACCTTCATAACCCATTAACACTCAAGCATGTTTTGGTTGGTGCAGTTTGCAGAGAACAGAACAAGTCCATGATCTTGGACAAACAATCCCAGAAATTCTTGAGCTTCACACACTTTCTGGTTGGGGAGTATCCCAGGTTGCTTCCTGCTCATCCCCAGCACCAGGGAAGTGCAACAGGGCTTGTGGTACTGTCAGTGGCAGAAGTGATGCCATTCATCAATCATGTTTGTAATATTCACACATGTCATTGTATGTAGCTGTCATTCATTCCTTTTCAATGCTGGATAATATTCCATTGTATGCATGTGCCACAATTTATTTATTCATTTCTCCGTAATAGACACTTGGGTTGCTTCCAATTTGGGACAATTAGGAACAAAGCTGTTATAAACATTGAGTATTGTTTACACATGTTTCCTGGTGCACTTGTGCACACATCTCTCTAGGTATAGCCTCCCAAAAGGATGCCCTGGGTCATAAGGTATGAAGATCTTTAACTGTAGTTTTCCAAGATGTTTGCACCATTTTGTGCTCCCACCAGCATCAGTGAGAATTTCCTCTGCTCCATATCTCACCAACACTTGGTATTTCAGGGTTTAATTTTAGCTATTCTGGTGTTTGGAATGCTATTCCTTGGTGGTTTTATTTTCCATTTCTTTGATGACTAATGAAATTAAGCACATTCTCACATATTTATTGGCCATTTGTATTTCCCTTCCATGAAGAGTGGGTTGAAATCCTTTGTTGATTTTTCTTTTGAATTGTTTATCTTTTTCTTATAAATTTGAAGGAGTCATTTATGTATTCTGTATACTAACCTTTTATAATGATAATTGTTGAAAACCTCTTTCCCACCCCATAGTTCGTCTTTTCACTTTCTTGTTGATGTGTTTTGTTGAGCAGAAGGTTTTAGTTTCAACAGTTGAATAGTTAAATAGTTGGATTTATCAGTCTTTTCTCTAAAGTTAGAGCTTTTGGAGTCTTATTTAAGAAATCCCTCCTTACCACAAGAACACAAAGATGTTGTCCTATATTCACTGGGAAAAGATTTAGAGCTCTGCCTTTCATATTTAGGTCTTTCGTCCCTCTGGCATTCAGACTTACTTGTTCCTTTACCATAGGGCCATAGCATCATGGTTTGAGCACTGACTGGGAGGGAGGCTGCCTGTGTTTGAGTCTGTGTTTGGCTCAGTTACTCCCTAGCTGTGTGACTCTGAGAAGCTGCTTAACTCCTCTGTGCCTCTGTTAAGCCAGCTGTAATAGTGCCTACCTTATTGAGTTTTTATGAGACTTAAATGAGTTAATAAATGTAAAAAGGTTCGAATGAAGAAGGCCTGGCACACAATCAATGCTTTATAGGACTCGGTGATATCTTTGTTCTGCCCTTAATGTTCCTCTGCCAGCTCACGCAGACCCCATGATCAGTCCTTGCCACACCCCAGCCACAGTCAAGGAACAAGGCCCTATGACGCTCCGCGCTGTTGTGATAAATATTCTGCCTGAAGAGTTTCTTCCGGCTGCGTGATTCTCCTGCGTGTGTTGATATCTACGCGCTTCACTTGCCGTCAGCAGGTGCCTTAGCCTCCTACCAAGAGGATGGCCCTAGTTCTGCAGACTTCAGGATCAGAGAGATGTGGAATTCAGTTCTCCCCAGACATTTCTTATGCTCCCTGTGAAGTTAAATAGCTCTGAAAAGAGAAAGGTTTCTGAGCTTTTATCAATCTGGGATGCACATTTCAATCTGGGCGGGGGGTGGGGGTCACTCTGCATGACCTGTCAGAATCTTTTCCTGTCCCTGGGTGGCACCTTTAAGACACCAAAAGTGGCTTCAAGCCAGAAAAGGAAAGGAGCTAATATTTGTTGAAAGAGTTCCAAGTTCTAAGTGCTTCATACATGTTATTCATTATTTAATCCCCCCAATAAGTGTGAGTAGAAGATAATGGATGTGCCAAAATGCTAGAAGAGCTAGTATTCAGGACAAGGTTTTTCTGGCTTCAGTGTGAGAACGCTTTATATCACGCAGCCTCCTGCAGAGGCAGCGTCTGGTAGAATTACTAAGAAGAATCAGTCTCACTCTATTGAATGTTCCACTCATTTTTTTTTTTAATACTGTCACCTCATCTGCCTCCCTGGTCACTTATCCTGGAGCCAGCTTTTGGCTGTACTTAACGCACAAGCTGCTCTCCCTGCAAATGTCAGTACCTAAACGTGACAGCTCACCACACGACTCAGACTGGATTTAGCATCTAAAGCCTCCTTCTCCAAATCGTATGCTAGTGGCTGCCCCTGTGATCTCTCTCCTAGGACTGGCAGCATATGAAGTGTCACAAAACTCCTCCTTTTGCACAGATATATTGATGAATATAGATCAGTTCAAATGTGTTTGTGTGCATGTATACGCGTAAGAAAGGACAGAAGTGAAACAGTAATGACTTGATTAATACGAATCTTTTTTTTTTTTTTTTTTTTTTTTTTGGCTGTGTTGGGTCCTCGTTTCTGTGCGAGGGCTTTCTCTAGTCGCGGCAAGTGGGGGCCACCCCTCATCGCGGTGCGCTGGCCTCTCACCGTCGCGGCCTCTCTTGCTGCGGAGCACAAGCTCCTGACGCGCAGGCTCAGTAGTTGTGGCTCACGGGCCCAGTTGCTCCGCGGCATGTGGGATCCTCCCAGACCAAGGCTCGAACCCATGTCCCCTGCACTGGCAGGCAGATCCTCAACCACTGCGCCACCAGGGAAACACTAATACGAATCTTTGATCATTATATACAGTCGTCTGTGTGTGTGTATGTGTGTGTGTATGACACACACAGTTAAAAGTGTACAATTAAGGTGTGCACTTAATGAAATTTCACATTACCTAACTGGTATTAACTAACTAGAATATTTTTGCTGAACTCCACTTTTTTTTCTGTTTTTTAATTGAGGTATAGTTGATTTAGAATGTTGTGTTAGTTTCAGGTGTACAGCAAAGTGATTTAGCAATATATATATATACACATATATATGTTTGTATATACATATATATATATATATATATATATATTCTTTTTCAGATTCTTCTCCCTTATAGGTTATTAGAAAATATCGAATACAGTTCCCTGTGCTATACAGTAAGTCCTTGTTGGTTATCTATTTTATATATAGTAGTGTATGTATGTTAATCCCAAACTCCTAATGTATCCCTCCCGCTCTGAACTCCACTTTAGAATGATGCAAGTAACTGAGGTACTTGCTGCTATTTTCAAGAATTCACTCAAAAGAGTAAGTTCTGGATTGAGTCTTTAAACAACCCCCTGGGCTCGACACTCTCTGGCATCATGGCCTTGGCTTCTTGGTCTGCAGATCCCAGGCTACATCGCACAGGTTTGGCACGCATAAGAGGATCTTCAACAAATGTTTGTTGTATAAACACATGAAAGAATGAATTGAATCCATTGACATGCAGCCCAACCATCTTTCCACGGCTGGCTCCAGACCATGTCAGTGATCCCTGGAAGTAAGAAATAGCACCCAGGGGGCTGTAGAGGAGCCAAGTCATCAGGTTCATTCCTACAGTCTAACTTAGACTCAATTAGGCAGAAAGTCGATTCAGGCATTTCAGAAATTATTTATACAGCAGGAGTTAAGATTGGAATTTTTCTTCACAACCCTTAACACAGGGCTTCACATGTAGCAAACATTCAATAAATACTAACTGATGGCCTTCAGAAATCTAGATAATTCTCTTAACTAAATTCCTCCTTTGCCATGTGTGTATAGATTAACCAAGGTAAACATTCACGGACACACAAGTGCACCGTCCATCCTGCCACCGCTTCTGTTCTTGGCTTTCCCATCTCCATTTGGGAGCTGGTTGCTAAGGGACCAGGTCTAATTCTTAGAATCTGAGCAAATCCCTTCTCTCCAAACAATATGAGTTTGTTTTTCTTCTTGAGAGTTTGGCAAAAGTTACATTCCCATCCTGCCCCATACACAAGAAGCTATCTCCTACTGCAGGAACCCCATAGCATCAGCACATGATCCCAGCTTGTGGTGGCCTCCTGCCACAGACTGCCTCTTCTTGCCTCTTGCAGTGTGCCTCCAGAAGATACTCAAGCAACCTCAGAAGGCAACCAGGAAAGACATGGTACTTGGATGAGAAGGTGACATAGGCACCTGTACTCCCCGAATTGTTTTATGGGCTTTACATACCTGGAAGGGTACTGCTGAGAATGGTATCTGGCCACTTAATGGCAGGTCAATCCAAGCATGATACAGTCACTTCCACAACTACCAGCAGGCAAGAAGTGAACAGTAAAACAAGATATGACTTAGGCTTTAGGACCGTGTTATGGGCTGAATAGTGCCCCCCCACAAAACTCATATGTTGAATTCTAACCCTCAGTACTTCAGAGTAGGACTGTATTTGGAGATAGAGCCTGGAAAGAAGTAATTAAAGTAAAATGGGGTCGTGTGGGTGGGACCTAATCCAATCTGAAGGTTGTCCTTTTAAGAAGAGGAGATTAGGACACAGACACACACAGAGAAAAGCCCATGTGATACAAGGAGAAGGCAGCCATCTACAAGCCAAGGAGAGAAGGCTTAGAAGAAAACAACCCTGCTGACACGTTGATCTTGGACTTCCAACCTCCAGAGTTGTCAGAAAATAAATTTCTGTTGTTTAAGTCACTCCATCTGTGATACTTTGTTATGGCAGCCTGGGTTGACTAATGCAGGCAGCAAAAAGTCTGGGATCAACCATGACCATTTGTGACATTGGTTAGCACCATAAATACACACCAGAGGCAAAGGGTCATAATTATGAAAGAATAGAAAGTATTAGGGGAACAAGGCACCCCTGTTCTTTTTGTTTATTGAGAAGTTTGCCAACATCTCTGTATCAGTTCTCCATTGCTGCATCAAAAACCATCTAAAGTTTAGTAGCTTAAACACCCACCATCCATGTGCTCACAACTCTGGGAGTCAGCCATGTGGGCTGAGATCATCTGGGCAGTGCTTCTGCTGGTCTCTCCTGAGACTCCCATGGCTGCAAAAACTCTGCAGCTTAACCCGAGAAGGACGCTAGAAGTTGGTCTCGTTCACATGTCTGGCAATTAGTACTGGCTGTTGGCTGTGGTACCTGGGTTCTCACGCTCCAGTAGGCTAGGCAGAGGTGCCTTCCATGGTGGTCTGGGGTCAGCAATCCAAAAGTGTAAAAGCAGAAACTAAAAGGCTCTTTGATACCTAAATTCAGAAGTTTCACAATATCAGTTCAAACACATCCATTTGGTCGAAGTACATCACATGGTCTGATTCAAATGGGAGGAGAATTAAACCCACTTCCTGATAAGAGGTGCAGTAAAGCCCCAGTGCAAAGGTGTATGATCACAGGATGGGAGGTACAGCTGCAGCCATCTTTGCAAACATGTTCCTCCACTCCCTTTGGACTGACCATCAGAATTATCTCCCTGATTATTTAGAAGAATGGATACCAGGCTTCTGTGTGTGAGTGTACCTTAAGGATTAGGAGATTTGTTTATCCATCCATCCATTCTGCAAATAAAAAAATGAAAATTAACTCTGTGCCCAGGTACCAGGAATACAGAAGTGAAAATGACATAATGCTCACCTTCAAGGAAATGTTATTCACTAGGGTCACAGAGATACAAATAAGTGGATCAAAGCAGATTTGCATACAGAGTAGTCAATCCTAGAGAGGAGAAGATCCAGAAAGATTGTGTAAAGGAGAGATTCTTGCCTTAAGTTCAGAAACATGAGGTGCTTTTTCAGATAAATTAGTTAAGAGGGTAAAGTTTTGGGAGAGAGAAAATTCTTGAGTCTTGAGTAGGAGGTTGTATCACATCCTGGCAAGGTAGGGAGGAGGCTTCTCTGCCACGACAAGGAGCATGAGCTTTCTCTGTAGGCAAGAGAGAGACATTGCAGACACTCAGGTTTGGGCTGGTTATGGTCATACTTGCAATTTGGAAAAGTGTGCAGGATTTCTGGAGTCAAGGGAACCAGTTAGTTTCTGCTTTATAACAAAGTGAATCAGTTATATATATACATATATCCCCATATCTCTTTCCTCTTGCATCTCCCCTCCTCCCACCCTCCCTACCCCACCCCTCTAGGTGGTCACAAAGCACCAAGCTGATCTCCCTGTGCTATGCGGCTGCTTCCCACTAGCTATCAGTTTTACATTTGGTAGTGTATATATGTCCATGCCACTCTCTCACTTCGTCCCAGCTTACCCTTCCGCCTCCCCGTATCTTCAAGTCCATTCTCTAGTAGGTCTGTGTCTTTGTTGCCATCTTGCCCCTAGGTTCTTCATGACCATTTATTTATTTATTTATTTATTTATTTATTTATTTTAGATTCCATATATATGTGTTAGCATACGGTATTTGCTTTTCTCTTTCTGACCTACTTCACTCTGTATGACAGACTCTAGCTCCATCCACCACACTACAACTAACTCAATTTCATTTCTTTTTATGGTTGAGTAATATTCCATTGCATATATGTGCCACATCTTCTTTATCCATTCATCTGTCGATGGACACTTAGGTTGCTTCCATGTCCTGGCTATTGTAAATAGAGCTGCAATGAACATTGTGGTACATGACTTTGAATTATGGTTTTCTCAGGGTATATGCCCAGTAGTGGGATTGCTGGGCCATATGGTAGTTCTATTTGTAGTTTTTTAAGGAACCTCCATACTGTTCTCCATAGTGGCTGTATCAATTTACATTCCCACCAACAGTGCAAGAGCGTTCCCTTTTCTCCACACCCTCTCCAGCATTTATTGTTTGTAGATTTTTTGATGATGGCCATTCTGACTGGTGTGAGATGATACCTTATTGTAGTTTTGATTTACATTTCTCTAATGATTAATGATGTTGAGCATCCTTTCATGTGTTTGTTGGCAATCTGTATATCTTCTTTGGAGAAATGTCTATTTAGGTCTTCTGCCCATTTTTGGATTGGTGAAGGGGCCTTTCTAGTTAAGGTACTGTGGTTACAAACAATAGAATACAACTCTGACCAACTGAAGCAGGAGAATTTATCAAAGGCTCTGGAGGATCTCACAGGATTGACAGGGCTGGAAAACCAGGCTTGTAACCCTCAGAAAAGGGATTGCTGAAGAAAGTATGAAGACAAGACCTACTCAGCTCTGCTCCCCACTGGACATGGCTGCTGTCCACACACAGATTCTAGCCATTCTTTCCATTTTGATCATTTTTTAATCAGGTCCCAGCTTTTGGAAGAGAAATTCCAATTGACTGACCTAATGTCATGCTGCTACCTGGCTGTGCCAGGGCTGAGAGAGACTCTCCAGGACCACTCAGAGAAGTCTGTACTGGAAGGTTCAGTATCCACACTTTTGCTCCACAAGACAGAGTGGTAATTCCCCAGAAAGAAACCAGGGTGCTCTTAGGAGGAGGAATGAAAGCTAGGCAGCCCCAAATCGACAATATCCATTATAGGACCATTCTGAGAGCCCAGGTGAAGGACATTGTGCCCCATCTGCTTCACTGGGACAGTGGATGTCCAGAACAAGAGCATAAATACAAAAGCTGCAGGTGATCATGGCCTTAATTTAGCCCATCCTAGATGTTGTGGCCCCAACTCTAGCACCTTACCAATGGCACTCCCTCCTCTACAAGAGAGAAGTTAACCAGTTTGTTAGATTATTTTTCCTGATCAAGAGTATCAAATGAAATAACTAACTCAGTCATGCCTCTGTTTTGACAAAGTTTGAAGAGGTCACCTCTTCCTCACTAAGTTTCCTAAGCATCAGAGACTAACCTTGAACATGATCTGGTACGTACATACATACTCATGCCCCAAGAACTCTACTAGGAAGAGGTTTGTTCACAATATTTAATTTTTTTAAATTCTCCTGTTCCCCCCCAAAAGCAAACATTTATTTCTCTTAAAATAGCTCCTAGTAGCAGCCAGAAAGACAAGAGCTCAAGACCTTCCCATGAAAGTAATGACCATAGCAGTTAATAGCCCAAGGCTATACCATGGGTCATCAACTCCTAGCCCACCATTAATTCTCAGACAGTACTACTAATATAATGCTTTGCAATGTCACTCACAGGGAGAATATCTTCAAATCATTATCCCCCACTTGGCTTATGCTGTTTCTGAGGATGAAGACAATTTCCCTCACTCCAACAATCTACAGACATGACCAACCTCCTGAACGAGTGAGATAGAGCCAGTTTCTGGAGTAGACATTATGGAACCATGGACTTTGGATGCCTGACCAACTTGTTACTGGTCACAGAGTCTATGAAAGAATAGTGATGATGGATTTCTAAATCTGGTTCTAATTTTAAACTTCAACACAGAGTCCCAGAAATGGCATTAAAAGTTTTAGATTTTAGGGACTTCCCTGGTGGTCCACTGGTTAAGATTCCATGCTCTCAATGCAGAGGGTGCATGTTCGATTCTGGGTCAGGGGACTAAAATCCCACATGCCAAATGGCATGACCAAAAAAACAAAACAGATTTTAGATTTTATTTCCAATGAGCCCCATTTAACAGCCATGGAATCTTGTAATAATTGGTTTGATTTTCATGTACTTCCATTTACTAATTTATTAAATGGAGATAATATTCAAGAAGGGTCAAGAAGGGTCAAATAAAAACAAAGTATACAGACTTTATAAACTGTATCTCCCATGTGAGTGAATGGGAGGAGGCATCAATGACTATGTTGACATTTCATAGCTCTGAGACAATTTTTTTTTAATATCATCTTGCTCTCACTAAGCAGAAACTACCTGTGTCAATTTCTCAGTCTGTCTTGCATTGGTTAGCTTGCTAAGAAGCAAACTCTCTGGCCCTAAGAATCTTGAAAGAGAAAGTGGTATAAGGTAGATTAAGCCATTTGTACTTGGAAAAGCCTCCAGTGAGAGCTGGCAGTAACAACCACCCTCCCAATATGGCTGAACTGTATCTTCCCTTCCTTCTCTCTTTCTACTTTTACTTCCATTTTTCTCTCATTCTTTCCTGGATTTCTCCTGTTCATTCACCAATTTATGTATCCACTCACCATCTCTTGCACTGTCTGTTGAGTCTCTACCATGTCCAAGGCACTACACCTGGACAGGTATTCACAGAATGGGTCAAATCTTTACCAGCTGAGGGACCATGGATGAGTTAGTTGTTATTGGGCAAGTGCTCCAGAAATGTAAGACTTCATTACACCTCCACCCCTACCCTGTGCCTTGCACTTGAGGATGACAACATGGTGCCCATTGTTGAATCCTCCATGCATAGAAGTTCTATACATGTTTTTGCTTGATGGAAGCTAATTGAAATCCTTACATAAAGCTTGTACAAAATGAAGCCAAATGCCAGAGTGTCTGCTGTAGGAGTCTCTGAGAAGTATTTTCAGCAAATAGTATTCATCTTCCCACTTGGGTTTTGAACGAGTTGAGAAATAAGATGAAAAGTAAAGATGATGTCAAAAATATCAATGTAATGCTGACTGAGGCTGAATGGGGAGACACAGCTGAGTGTAAGAGCCAACAGGGCCTCTACCTACATCCCAGGTAATGACAGACTTCCCTGTGCTGTCACAGCTGACACTGGGCCAAGGTGGTCCTCCTGCTCAGGAGAGGCCCCTGCACAACTGACAGAAGGGATGACCAGTGGAGAATATTCTTTGTGGGAAGACTTACACTCAGGAAATGCAAGAAGGTGGGAAACAGTTGAGCAACTCATGCCTGGTTATTCTTCTCTGGTTTACAAATAAGTACTCTACCTCCCCAGGGCTGAAGTGACTATAGAAGCGAAGAGAGACCCAGAGTTATAGCTGTCAAGTTTCCTTTAACAGAAGAAGGATAGGAGTGGGGACAAATGTCCCCAATGTCCCCATTAACATCCACTGAAAGAGAGATTTGTATGATTATCACCTTTCTACTTAAATAGAATAAACTTTTTCTTTAGACAATATTCTTTAATTTCATTTTAAGCCACAAGCAGTGCTGCTGCATTCACTATATAAATGATAATTTCTGGAGGCTTTTTATTCTTGTAATCAAACCCGACATACACAGACTAACCCCATGTAAATGATAGGGAAACAGATGACCAAGTCTTACACAGCCAAATAATCTGTTAGTTCTCCAGCTTTTATAATAAGCACTCTTGTAGACTGTTTTCAAATGATTTAATTTAACTTAAAAAATTAACTTAACATCTAACTAGGTGGTAGGTATTCTGTTAGGGACTAACAATATAAAGATGGATGAATCAGAATCTCCCCTCCCAACAAGGTCATGGACTAACATGAGGGACAGACAGGAGAATCAATAACATAATGTGATAAGAACTTCAGCAGAGAAATGAATAGATTGCCATGAAACACAAGTAAGGGAACTGATTACCTGCCAGACAGGAATCAGCAAAGCTATAGAGAGGGGGTAAAACTGGTTTAAAAAAAAAGCAATGAATGAATGGGTTCCCATTTCTGTGATCCAGAGATAAGCTTCCCATGTTCCTCCTCTGTATCTGTTCTTCCTTCTTTGTGAGTAGTCTTGGACCAGTATGTCCAGATTCCTTGTCCTCTCCTTTTTTGCTCTGCCTCTTCATCCAAAGTCTAGAGTCCAGGGAAGACTATAAAACCCAAGTTGAAGGGAAAGGGCACAATGAGAGTATAGCTAGGCCCTATGCATTTAAGAATCTTAGGCAGGGGAGGGCCAGGTGATAACAGCACTTAACACTTTCTGATCACTTATTACATGCACGGTGTTGAGGATCTTAAAAACCAAGACTCAGTCCATCCTTGTGGCAATGAATAATTAATGAGATATTTATTAATTTAGATAGCCTCACCCACCAGAGGGCAGACAGCAGAAGCAAGAAGAACTACAATCTGGCAGCTTGTGGAACGAAAACCACATTCACAGAAAGATACACAAAATGAAAAGTCAGAGGACTATGTACCAGATGAAGGAACAAGATAAAACCCCAGGAAAACAACTAAATGAAGTAGAGATAGACAACCTTACAGAAAAAGAATTCAGAATCATGATAGTGAAGATGATCCAGGACCTCAGAAAAAGAATGGAGGCAAAGATCAAGAAGATGCAAGAAATGTTTAACAAAGACCTAGAAGAATTAAAGAACAAACATCTAGAAAAATTAAAGAACAAACAGATATGAACAATACAATAACTGAAATAACTGAAGGAATCAATAGCAGAATAACTGAGGCAGAAGAACGGATAAGTGACCTGGAAAACAGAATGGTGGAATTCACTGCCGTGGAACAGAATAAAGAAAACAGAATGAAAAGAAATGAAGACAGTCTAAGAGACTTCTAGGACAATATTAAACACATCAACATTCTCATTATAGGGGTCCCAGAAGGAGAAGAGAGAGAGAAAGGACCCAAGAAAATATTTGAGGAGATTTTAGTTGAAAATTTCCCTAACATGGGAAAGGAAATAGTCACCCAAGTCCAGGAAGTGCAGAGAGTCCCAGGCATGATAAACCCAAGGAGAAACATGCCAAGACACACAGTAATCAAATTGACAAAAATTAAAGACAAAGAAAACTATTAAAAGAAACAAGGGAAAAATGACAAATAACATACAAGGGAAGTCCCATAAGGTTAACAGCTGATTTCTCAGCAGAAACTCTACAAGACAGAAGGGAGTGGCAGGACATATTTAAAGTGATGAAAGGGAAAAACCTACAACCAAGATTACTCTACCCAGCAAGGATCTCATTCAGATCTGACAGAGAAATCAAAAGCATTACAGACAAGCAAAAGCTAAGAGAACTCAGAACCACCAAACCAGCTCTACAAGTGCTAAAGGAACTTCTCTAAGTGGGAAACACAAGAAAAGAAAAGGATCTACAAAAACAAACCCAAAACTATTAAGAAAATGGCAATAGGAACATACATATCGATAATTACTTTAAATGTGACTGGATTAAATGCTTCAACCAAAAGACATAGGCTGGCTGAATGGGTACAAAAACAAGACCCATATATATGCTGTCTACAAGAGACCCACTTCAGACCTAGGGACACATATAGACTGAAAGTGAAGAGATGGAAAAAGATATTTCATGCAAATGGAAATCAAAAGAAAGCTGGAGTAGCAATACTCATATCAGATAAAATAAACTTTAAAATAAAGAATGTTACAAGAGATAAGGAAGGACACTACATAATGACCAAGGGATCAACCCAAGCAGAAGATCTAACAATTATATATGCATGCAACATAGGAGCACCTCAATATATAAGGCAAATGCTAACAGCTATAAAAAAGGAAATCGACAGTAACACAATAATAGTGGGGGACTTTAACACCTCACTTACACCAATGGACAGATCATTCAAGCTGAAAATTAATAAGGAAACACAAGCTTTAAATGACCCAATAGACCAGATATATTTAAATGACATTTATAGGACATTCCATCCGAAAACTGCAGATTACACTTTCTTCTCAAGTGCTCATGGAACTTTCTCCAGGATAGATCACATCTTGGGTCACAAATCAAGCCTCAGTAAATTTAAGAAAATTGAAATCATATCAAGCATCTTTTCTGACCACAACACTGAGATTAGAAATAAATTACAGGGAAAAAAACCATAAAAAACACAAACACATGGAGGCTAAACAATATGTTACTGTATAAACAAGAGATCACTGAAGAAATCAAAGAGGAAATCAAAAAATACCTAAATGACAACAAAAACAAGATGATCTAAAACCTATGGGATGCTGCAAAAACTGCTCTAAGAGGGAAGTTTATAGCAATACAATCCTACCTCAAGAAACAAGAAAAATCACAAATAAACAATCTAACCTTACACCTAAAGGAACTAGAGAAAGAAGAACAAACAAAACCCAAAGTTAGTAGAAGGAAAGAAATCATAAAGATCAGAGCAGAAATAAATGAATTAGAAACAAAGAAAACAGTAGCAAAAATAAATAAAACTAAAAGCTGGTTCTTTGAGAAGAGAAACAAAATTGATAAACCTTTAGCCAGACTCATGAAGAAAAAGAGGGAGAGGACTCAAATCAATAAAATTAGAAATGAAAAGAAGTTACAACAGACACTGCAGAAATACAAAGCATGATAATAGATACTACAAGCAACTCTATTCCAATAAAATAGACAACTGGAAAGAAATGAACAAATTCTTAGCAAGGTATAACCTTCCAAGACTGAACCAGGAAGAAATAGAAAATATGAACAGACTAATCACAATTAATGAAATTGAAACTGTGATTAAAAATCTTCCAACAAACAAAAGTCCAGGACCAGATGGCTTGACAAGTGAATTCTATCAAATATTTAGGGAAGAGCTAACACCCATCCTTCTCAAACTCTTGCAAAAAATTGCAGAGGAAGGACCACTCCCAAACTCATTCTACGAGGTCACCATCACCCTACCAAAAACAGACAAAGATACTACAAAAAAAGAAAATTACAGACCAATATCACTGATGAACATAGATGCAAAAATCCTCAACAAAATACTAGCAAACAGAATCCAACAACACATTAAAAGGGTAATACACCATGATCAAGTGGGATTTAACCCAAGGATGCAAGGATTCTTCAATATACGCAAATCAATCAATGTGATACACCATATTAACAAATTGAAGAATAAAAACCATATGATCATCTCAATAGATGCAGAAAAAGCTTTTGACAAAATTCAACATCAATTTATGATGAAAACTCTCCAGAAGGTGGGCATAGAGGGAACTTACCTCAACATAATAAAGACCATATACAACCACGCCCCCAAATGAAATATTCATTAATTAAATTAATGTTTATTGAGTATCAACCATGTGCCAGTACTGCATACAGTAATAAACAAGGTCAGTGACATCCCTGCTCCAATAGACGTTATCCTCTCATAGATTTTATTCACAGAGGGCTAAAGCAATTTGTCCAAAGGCACAATACTAGAAAGTGGTCGAGCCAGGATTGGGACCTTGCTCTTTCTGACTCCAAGTCCTACACTTTCAACACTGTACTGAAATAAAGTCAAAACCAAACAAAATCACGTGTGCAGTCTCAGGAGAGAGGTAAACAACCAATGGAACCAGAGTGTAACTTGAGCCTTTAACCCAGGCATTGGCTACTTCTGGGGTGTGATTGGATGTCTGGGTATTTTTAAGCTGCCCAGGTGATTCTGATGGGCAGCCAAGCGGAGAACCACTGTCCCAGGTGTTGCAAGGAGCTGGTCTGGGATTCCTCGGAGGTAGGAAAGCAGCAAGCCATGCTCCCCCAGGCCCCCTGACTCCAGCTTGAACCTGAGCATCCCCACTTTTATCTTGTTTTTATATTGAGCCTCTGCCTCAGATTGCCACTGATGAAAGAGCCCTGCTGCTAACAAAACAAACAAGTTTGTAAAACATCCATGGGGTTTTTGCATCAAGGAAAATTTTCTCAGCGTCATTTTGAATGTTCCCTACTGGTACCTTAGTTACTGGCATTCCTATATGCTATTGCTGAAAAGAAAAAAATGCTTGAATTATTAGAAAATTGCCATAAACCTAGAGTCTATACTAACCTTTCCATATTCATTCAGTGCATATTTATTGAGCATCACCTATGTTCTAGATGATAAGGATGCCACTTTGAAGTTGAGAGACAAGGTCTGAATTTCAGGAAACATATATTCTAATGGGGGAGGCAAATAGACAAATATATAAATGAGACAGTGTTCAATCATGCACATCTTTCAGTCCAGCGTCCTATCTGCCTGGAGTCCTGTAGAGGAGGACTCAGTATTCCTGCTCGGTCCTCCCAGACCCTGAGGAGCCACTTTCCCTCCTAGCTGGGGGCTCAGTGGCTCAGTTCGTGGGGGTCAGCTGGCATATGTGGCAGCTGCTACTGCTGTGGACTTTGTCCTCAAAGGCTTACCTAAGATCTGATGGAGTCTGGAAACCAGCCTTCCTATGAGGCGGGCCAGGCATTGGTTTCTGGACATCAGAGGGAGGGTCCTTTGATAATGAGCCTTAAGATAACTTCACCTCCCCAAGGCTGCCTGGCTTTTAAACAGTTTTGAAGTGTCCAGAAGCTCATTTTCTGAGAGGTGGTCATTTCGATACATCTTGTTGCTTAGGTCCTGCAGGAACTGACATCCAATGCATTGGATGTCTGGAATTCAGCCTGGACAGAGGATTTGCATCTTTGTCTGGATAAACATTCACAAACAATGAGAGCTTAATTGGTATACTGATATTATCATACAATCCAATTTCAAGGCTAAAGATGGTGTTAATGCAGGAGCAACCACCTATAATCTAACTGGTGGATATATACGAAAGAAGTAAAATAAACATATCAACTGCTGACATGGAAATGAGAATGTTGAAGGTAGTTCAGACTCCGTGGAAACAATCTGTTCTCTTAAAAGTTGTCTTGTCCTTAATATCCTTTTGTAGCCTCAGCAAAAAGGGCTCCTATCTCTTACGGATATGATCGCAAATTTCAAACGAATAAAGTGAATATTAATGAGATTTTTTTTCTTTAAATGGCTATATGAAAACTTCAAACAGTTCTTCCATAGTCAAATCATCCCCATCAGGAATTTCAGACTCATAACTTTCATTCCACTGGGTTCATCTCCCAGATTAAAAGACTTTTTTTATAAAACAGCATTTATTATTTTCTTCTCTTACTGAAAAAGTTATACACACTTCAAAGTTTAAAAACAAATTTAAAGGCACAAAGAAACAGGTTAAATTCACGCAGAAATTTCTAGCTAGAAATATAAATATGAAAAATTTGGAGTCTTTTCCTTCATTCTTACATATTATATAATATTTTTAGATGAATAACAATTCTGCTAAGAACCGAAACTACCCGCACAGCGGGGCAGAGTTCCATAATTAGTGGCAGGTGACTTCCCTGCTGGCGCAGTGGTTAAGAATCCACCTTCCAATACAGGGGACATGGGTCCGGGAAGATCTCACATGCCGCTGAGAAACTAAGCCCGTGCGCCACAACTACTGAGCCTGAGCGCTAGAGCCCGCACCAGAACTACTGAACCCGCGAGTCACAACTACTGAAGCCCGTGCACCTAAAGCCCGTGCTCCGCATCAAGAGAAGCCACTGCGATGAGAAGCCCGCGCACCGCAACGAAGAGCAGCCCTCACTCGCCGCAACTAGAGAAAGTCTGCACGCAGCAACAAAGACCCAACACAGACAAAAATACATATATAAATAAATTTATTTAAAAAAAATTAGTGGCAGAGGTGAAGATAGAAGATGCTCTCTGGCTACAGAATTGGCAAGAAGAGAAATGAATGGCGCTGTAAAAATCCCATGTCTTTCCTTAATGCTTAAAGCTGAGACTTTATTTATAAGGAGATTCTAAATTCCAGTCTGGTCTCACCAGGCTGCCTTTGATAGAGGTAGCCTGTTTGTCATGTTAATGAAGAGAAAAATTCCAAGCTCCACAAAGACTTTTTTCCCCAACAGCTGAAGGGGATAAAGACATATCGGCAAGTCAGGGGCGGAAGTGAGGCATACCCTAAAATAACTTCTTTACCTTTGGGGCCAGCTGGCCTAAAGTCAGGACTGAGGCTGTTCCAGCTCAGGTCAGAGCAGCGGCTGCACAGTGAGAGGTGATGCCCAGAGGCAAAGCTGCTGCCCAGCATTTAAGCAGCCTGGACCATTGTCCACACCAGTGCTTCCCAAACTTGAGCTGGCATCAGAATCCCTCAGAGGGCTTTAAACAACACATCGCTGAGCCCTGTCCCAAAGTTTCTGATTCAGAAGACCTGGGGTGGGGCCTGAGAATCTGCATTTCTAACAAGTCGCCAGGTGATGCCAACACCAGGGGTCCCAGGACCACACTTTGAGAACCACTGGTCTATGCTGACACGTGCTATTGAACACAGGTTCAGAGCTCAGGCTTGCAAGGCAGACAGATCTGATTTTCATTCCTGGCTCCATCACCTATAACTGTGTGAGCCTGGGTGAATAATTTAATTAATCTGAGCCTTTGTTTCCTCACAACTGGAAAGAGACCATAAGATTGTTCCAAGAAATGGATCATGAAAAAAAACAACAAAAAAAGAAATGGATCATGCAATGTAAGTGTTAAGCAGATTACCCAGCTCACAGTAAACACTCAATACATGATTTTGTATTCTTTCTATTAAGTTTCACCTCAACACCCTTCTGGAATCTTTTTGCATTTGCTGGTACTGATCCCCCAGCCCTCTAAAATGCTGGCTCACTCTCTTCCCTTTCCAGCCCACCCTGTGGTAAGGAAACTCCATCTTCCTGCCCCCACTGATCCTCCCAATCCAGCTAGCAAATGCTTCCGACCAGGCTAGTTCTCTGCTGCCACCTTGTGGCCTACACTCACGTAACACCTTACAGGTTAATCTGTCAAGGTGGGGCTTCTGGCGCGGCAACCCCAAAACGGAGCATAAGCAAAGGAGCCAGAGGTGATGCCCACTCGAGCTGCTGGTGGGTAGGAGACCGTGGAGAAGTCTTCCCATCCAGATCAATCTGCAGGGCAATTCAGATCCCGAAGACTGCAAAAAGACACAGGTGCTCACATCAGCACCAGGAGACCAGGATAGCTACCAGGCAGCTGATCCCCAGGCAGGAGTCTGGAGGCTTCCACTGACCTCACACTGGGCCTGGCCAGTGGCCTTCAGAGCAGGACCTCAGTTGTGGTCGTTCCCGAGGACTCCTGGGACCTCCGGGCTTATCTCTTTTGATTCCTCCTGCTGCTGCTGCCAAAGACATGTCAGGGACAAGGCTACTCTAGGGACCCCAACAGTCCCATGCTGGAACCCTTTTTTTTTTTTGGCTGTGACACAAGTCATGCAGAATCGCAGTTCCCCCGACCAGGGATTGAACCCATGCCCCTTTCAGTGGAAGCACAGAGTCTTAACCACTGGACCTCCAGGGACATCCCCTGGAACCCACTTCTGATGAACTGCTCATCATACCAGGTCTCTGGAACACACCCAGTGCTTTAGCAGGGAAAGGAGCAGGACACAGACACAACTGGGCAGCGAAATGAATTCCCAAGATGCTCTTGCTGTCTTGTTTTTCATTCCCGCTGCAAACAGTTCACTGAGGTGTCACAGCTCAATGGGGGAGCAAATGCAAATTACTTTATTTTTAAACGACTTTATCCTTCCCTGCTGGAAAGCAGAGCTCTTAATGACAGTTTTGAACAGAACTCATACTTCTGGGGACACTTCTGGTTATTAAAACTTATTTGGTTCAGTTTTAAACTCTTCTCATGTTCCATCTTTCCACTAAGTACAGGGACCCTGACTCCTAAAAAAGAGGAAGTAGAGGAGGGTCTGGTCTAGCTTGGGGTGTCTCTTTCCCCTTCACTCTGCAGGGTACGGGAGGAGGGTGAGGTCAGGGTCCAATGTCCCTCCACTCAACTGCCGTTCTCAGAGCCCTCTCTCCATTAGCTGCTCTCCTGGAAAACACAAACTGGCCCCATGTGGCAGGAAGCCAAGTGCTGGCTCTCCTGTAGGGACCCCACACAGGGGCTCCTTGGGGCTGTCAAGACTCCCTGAGCACAGTTCCCTCTGGGAGGCGGGGCTCCATCTCCACAGCATCCACCCCCACTGTGACCAGCACTAAAAGTGGACCCAAGGATAATTCGTGCTGGCATCCTCTGGCAACCCTGGTCTGTGGTCTAGTGGATACCTTCCATTCAGTTTCTTTTACCCACAGGAAACTCACATCTTTGTCCACCGAACAACATGAATGCAGGCTGTTTCCATGACTACTCTCATTCCCCAAACACATGGCCTGGACAGATCAGCAAGGAGCATGCCTCTAGGAAATGAAACACCATCTGTCCCTCCTTGCAGGCCCCCCACATCTTCACAGGTGACCTTCTTGGAGCCCCCACCTCACCCCACCCCCTGCCCAGCTGGAGGCGGGGGAGATACACTTTCTCCTTTCCCCAACAGGAGAAACAAGGAAACACCTCTCCTAAGGGACTTCATGCCCTGAGGCTCCCAACACTGATAACATTCCCTCCTTGTGTTCTCTCCTCCCAGAGCAATGAACTCCCCACACAGTGGGAAGTGAGGAAAGTCACCAGAGAGATGCCACCTCTCAGGAAGGTGAGGCTGGGAGAGGGGTACACTTTGGGCTTCTCTCTTTAGAATGTGGGTTATTTGGTACCTCATCATCCACATTTTGGAGCCTCTAGATAACAATTCTGGGCAATTGACAATTCCCACTCAGCATCTGCTCCTTAGACAGTTGGGTGCAGCACTCACGCAGGGCCTGAAAGGAGTAAAAGGCAAAGCACTGATTCTTCTCCAGTGGCTGACACTAGTTCTGCTCTGGATGGGCTCATTTACGACTTGCTTCAGCTCATCATTGCTCCATCTCTGTGTCAGAGTACATGAGGGGTTAGGTCACCACAGGCACCGCCTCCCCTCTCCTCTAGCAGAAGAAAGTAAGACAAGTCAAGGATCAAACAAAGGAGTGGGGCAGGACTTAGCATGGCCAGAGAAATGCAGGGATTACATGGGCAAATCTGGGGGTTGGGAGATATCTACAAACAACTATTTTCCCCTTGACCAGACATGAGCCCAGAAAAGCTTACTTCTTTAAACAGCCTTTTAATAATGCTGCCTTTCATTTTATAAAGTGTGCTACAGTTTGCCAAAGATCTTTTCATTCATTCATTCATTCACATGAGTTTTTTTGTGTGTGGTATAAATCAGTGAGTTTTAACAAATTGATACACATCTCATCACTATCACAAAGTTTTAAACATGTTCATATCCAAACCAAAAGGTTTCTTTGTGTACGTGTGGAGTCAATGTCCATCTCCAACCCCAGCCTCAGACTGCTTTCTGTTACTATAAAGTAGATGTTTCATTTCTAGAGTTTATTAATGGAATAATGCAGTGTTGACTTTATATCTGGATTCTTTTGCTTAGCATAACCCTGTAGAGACTTATGCATGATGATACATACATCAATAGCTCATTCCTTTTTATTGCTGAGTAGTATTCCTCAGTATAGATGTGCCACCATTTGTTTATCCATTCACCTAATGATCATCATTGCGTTGCTTGCAGTTTATTGTGAATCAAACTATCGATATTCATAAACATGTCTGGTGTATATATGTTTACATTTATCTTGGGAAGCTGCCTAATAGTGGCATTGCAGGTTTATATAATAAGTTATGTTTAACTGTTGTTTGTACCATAGTGCATTCCCACCAGCAATATCTGAGAGTTCCAGTTGCTCCATTTCTTCACCAACAATTAGTATAGTTAAAATCAGTAGAAGATATATGTTTGGGTATCTGTCTGAATTCTCTATTCTATTTTACTGGTCTACATTCCATTGATCCATGTAATATTATATCAGTAACACACTGTCCTGAGTACTGTAGCTTTATAGTAAATCTTTAAATGTGTATTGTGAGTCTTCCAGCTTTGCTCTTTTTTTTTTCAAAAGTATTTTGACTGTTCTAGGTCCTTCACGTTTGCATAGAAATCTTAGCGTCATCATTTCAATGTTAAAAAAAGCTTCCTGGGAATTTGATTGAAATTGTATTGAATCTGTAGACTAATTTGGAGAGAATTGATTCTCACAGAATTGTGTATTCTGATTTATGAGAATAGAATATTTCTTCATTGTTTTAGGTCCTCTTTAATTTTTCTCAGCAATGTTTTACAGTTTTAACTGTTCACGTCATACACATAACTCATTAAATATGTCTCTCAGGTTTTTTTATGTTTTTGAATGTTATTGTAAATTACATTTTATACTTCCATTTGCAATATTCCTTGTTGGTGTAGAGTAATATAATAAATTTTTGTATACTGAGCTTTTATTCTGTGACCTTGATAAACACTTATTTGTTCTAGTAGCTTTTTGGTGGACTTCTTAGGATTTTCTACATATAGGATTATGTCCCTGTGAAGAAATAACGTTATTTCTTTTATTTTTGAACTATATGCTTTTAATTTCATTTTCTTGCTGTATTGCATTAGTCAGGACTTCCAGTACAATGTTGAGTGGAAGGAGTGAGAACAGATAATCTTTGTCACGTTCCCTGTCTTAGGGGAAAGCATTGTCTCTTATCATTAGATTTCATATAAGCACTAGGTTTTTGGTAGATGTTATTTTCAGTTTGAGGAAGATTTCTTTTGTTCCTAGTTGGATGAGTTTTTAATCACTGGATGTTGTTTTTTGTTAAATGCCTTTTCTGCCCCTATTGAAGTGATCCTGTTTTTTTTCTCTTTAATACTGTTAAGCATGGTGAATCATATAGATTGATCCCTTCTGTAGGAGTTGTTCCACATGTAGATGTATTTCTGATGTATTTGTGGGGAGGAAGGTGATCTCCACATCTTACTCTTCCACCATCTTTTAGCTCTTCTGATTGATCTCTTAATATTAAATCAACCTTGCATTTCTGAAATGAAATCCCTAATTTTTTTATGGCATACTATCCTTTCTTCACGTTGCCAGGTTTGATTTACTAATATTTAATTAAGGATTTTTGCACCTATATTCATGAGGAATAGTGGAATGTAAATTTACTTTCCTGTGCTTTCTTCGATACCATGATAATGCTGGCCTTATAAGATGAATGAGGCAGTGTTCCCTTCTACTAAATTTTCTGGAAGATTTTGTATAAGATTGGTATTATTTCTTCCTTAAACATTTGATAGAATCCACCAGTAAATCTATCTGAACTTGTAATTTTCTGCCTGAGAATGTTTCTAATTCAGTTCATTTCTAATAAATTCAGTTCATTGAACATATTTAGAAATATCTAGTTGTTCAATTTTTTTAACACCTTTATTGGAGTATAATTGCTCTACAATGTTGTGTTTCTGCTGTATAACAGCAATTATAGTTTCTGCTGTATAACAAAGTGAACCAGCTATATGTATACATATATCCCCATATCCTCCCTCTTGTGCCTCCCTTGCTGTCTCCCTATCCCACCCATCTAGGTGGTTACAAAGCACTGAGCTGATCTCCCCATGCTATGCAGCTTCTTCCCACTAGCTATCTATTTTACATTTGGTAGTGTATATATGTCAATGCTACTCTCTCACTTCATCCCAGCTTACCCTTCCCCCACCCAGTATCCTCAAGTCCATTCTCTTCGTCTGCATCTTTATTCCTGTCCTGCCCTTAGGTTCATCAGATCCATTTTATTTTTTAGATTCCAAATATATGTGTTAGCATACAGTATTTGCTTTTCTCTTTCTGACTTACTTCACTCTGTATGACAGACTCTAGGTCCGTCTACTTCACTACAACTTACTCGGTTTCATTTCTTTTTATGGCTGAGTAATATTCCATTGTATATATGTGCCACATCTTCTTTTTTTTTTTTTTTTTGTGGTATGTGGGCCTCTCACCATTGTGGCCTCTCTCATTGTGAAACACAGGCTCCAGACGCGCAGGCTCAGTGGCCGTGGCTCATGGGCCTAGCCGCTCTGCAGCATGTGGGATCTTCCTGGACTGGGGCACGAACCCATGTCCCCTGCATCGGCAGGTGGACTCTCAACCACTGTGCCACCAGGGAAGCCCCACATCTTCTTTATCCATTCATCTGTTGATGGACACTTAGGTTGCTTCCATGTCCTGGCTATTGTAAATAGTGTTGCAGTGAACATTGGGGTACATGACTCTTTATGAATTAGGGTTTTCTCAGAGTATATGCCCAGTAGTGGGATTGCTAGGTCACATGGGTTTTAAACCTTGCAACCATCCTCGGGTTGGTAGAGGAAGCAGCATTTATTCACTAAGGAGAAAATGGAGATAGGAAATGACTTGCCCAGAACAACAGCATTAACCTCTCTCATGAGTAAAGCACTGCTATCCAACTCTACAAACTTGAACAGGTCTAGCTATTTAACCAGCTTTAAGCACTTGTGTCCAAGGCCTTGAAGGAATGGGGGTGGGGGGGTGGACATGGCACATATAAGTTTGGGTGGAAGGAGGAAAGTGCCAGAATAAGAGCCCACAGACAGGAAGAGTGGGTGCAATTTGGCAGCAGTAGGCAGTAAGTAAGCATAAGCAGTAGGCAGTAAGTAAGCATAAGCAGTAGGCAGTAAGTAAGCATAAGCAGTAGGCAGTAAGTAAGCATAAGCAGTAGGCAGTAAGTAAGCATAAGCAGTAGGCAGTAAGTAAGCATAAGTCCTGAGTGCCTGGACAGAGGGTGAGAGGAAGTTTGTAGATCAACAATCAATCAACAGAAGGCAAACTCGTTTACTTCATATTTTTTCCTCCTTATACAGATCCAAATACTCTCAGATGCACTATGGGAAAATCCCTTCTTGATAACAAAACTTTCTGAGGAAAGAAAGAAAAAACCCCTGAACTAGTTTTAACCATTTTTGTGTTGTTCTAATTTGTCTTAGCAGCAAAGAAACTTTCTTTTGTGAACTCAGGGGCTTCAAAGCCAGCTTTGTTTTCATGTTTGGTATTGATTTAGATTCTCCGGAGGGTATCTTGACATCTCTCCACACCTTCCCTGATTAATCCAGCAAGTCCAACAGGCCCTGCTCCACTGACAGGGAGAGGGAGGTGCAGAGAAATTCAGAGCTTCCTCTGAGGTAACAAAACCTCTCCATAGTGGAGCATGAGCTAAGTACCAAGTCAACACCCAGGGCTGTGTGGGTGCTTCCAAACATCCCAGCATCCTAGCTCTGAGAAAGCACTGAGATCTCTCAGGTGAAAGGGGCCGTAGGATTTTCACATTTTCTGCTTCCTGCCTGACATCATCCCTTGGAAGGCAGCCTCTTGCCTCTCTGACCCTGAGACAGGACTGGACCTGCCATCCAGAATCCTAGTTCCCAGCCTGCCTCACCCACCTCATGGATGGTACTCTGCCATGTCCCCTCTCCTGGCCTCAGTTTCCACATCTGTCAAACAAGAGGCTGGAAGATTTCTCATGTCCTCCTCAGCTGCCTCTTCTCTTTGACGCAATGTCTGGTTGAATCCTTCCTTTGATATGACGTTGAAGTCTTAACCTCAGTCAGCCGGGGCTGCTAGAACAAAATAGCATAGACTGGGTGGCTTAAAAGACAGACGTTTAGTCCAGAACAGGTCTTCATACATGAAACCCTGGTGTGTCTGAAGGAATAGAGAGGAGAGAGAGGCTTGCCAGATGGTTTCAACAAAAATATCTCACACACCTGATAAATATTTATCAGACAAAAAGGGATAACCTTATTCCACTTATATGTCTGATATTTTCACAATTTAGTTCCTGAACATTCAAATCTGACTTCTCAGAGCTGGATTCAGACACTGGCAGCCAGAGCTCAGCAGAACTGTGTGATTTCCAGGTGCTCTGTTTGGCCTGGGGGTAGAGATTATGGGGTGTTACATGATATATCAGAGGAATTTTACTTTGTAGCCTAAACATATTTGTAGCCAGTCTCAGAGACACCAAATCACAGAGAAAAGAAGAAGAAAAATAAGAGAATTCTGTTGTCAGCTGTCTCCCCTTCCTTCACCTAAAAAAAGCAGCTCTCTGTGCTCTGGGTAAGGGGGACATTTGGCAGGATTGGTTAAACTTGCTTACCCAAGATCTGACCCCATCCCTTAGCCTTCAAAACACATGCTGAGAGGAAAGGGAGCTTAGAGCTTGTCTTGGCTGCCTCTCCCGATCCCTGCCCTCTTGGGCCTCAGGTACATTTACCCTGGGGCCTCAACAGAGTGGAAATGGAGAAAACAAGCAGAGAGGGGCAGGGTGGCACCATGGCCTTGGAGAAGATAAAACCGTGAATCCTTGGTTAGTGACTTGGGTTTTCAGACCATCTGGAGCCAGGCATTCAGCCTCAGGTTTCTCATTCATCAGATAGGGACAAAAATACCATCTCACGAGATTAGAGTGTTTTCCTTCCCTTCCTCTCACCCCAAGAGTGCCTGGCATAGACAAATAATTTGAGAATTATTTACTGAATAAACTTCACATTTTGTCCAGAGACAGCACTGAGTTTCCACGTAAAATCTCACTTATTCTCCCCTAATGGATCTTTCTCTCAAGCTGAAAGATGAATCCGGAGTACATCATTTGGAATGTTACCTTGATGTCCAGCTCCTGGCTTATTCTTTTGTCTTTTGTAGTTCTGGGACCTCCCAGCTGAACGCTCTGTTTTCCCAAAGCAGGAGAGAGATAAATAGACCCACAGCTGCAGCAGAGAGGGCAGCTGCTGCTTAATTGAGAGACTGGCCTCCTTCCCATCTGGGACCCCATAGCCTTCATCGTTAGGGTTTGAGATAGAAGGTTTCCAGGTACTGTAAACCTACCACACCTCAGAACTCTCAATCACACAATTAACTTGGGATCTCAAGGGCCAGCTTCTAGCTAAGGAGAAAAAAAATGGAGAGAAATCCCAGCTCCTTCCCCTCCCTCCCCAAAGTCTCAGGAATCAGAAACTTTTGCCTGTTTCCCTTTGATTAAAATTGATTTTAGGTCACCGTTTAGCAGAGACAACAGAACACCACACACAAACCTTGAACTATCCTTAGCCCTTCATCTGGAGCTGGAAATGAATTTTATTTCATGCTCTCACACTATAGCCTGCAGGTAGAAGCAAAGGCTCCACTTCATGAAAGAGTAGGAAAGTCAGGGTGATTCTTCAGAAAGCCCTGTGGTGGAACAGCCTAGCGGGATGCAGGGCTCCATTCCATAACACACCTGCAGGAGAAGATAACTCTGGTTCTCTGGTCACATCATGAAGCTTCCAGTCTTCCTCTGTGATGACATAATTGCTGGTAACAGAAAAGCAGTGGTTCTATTAATTTCCTTTCATGTCAACTCGCCTGCTTTCCTAAGTCACTAACACCATAGACAATTCTCCTCTTTACCTAACAAACTCCTATTGCCATTTCCCTGCACTTCCCTGACTCTGTGTTTGCCCTAAGCTCCAGAACCCGGAACGGAGCACTGCCCGATAGAAACATAATGCTAGCCACACCTGTAACTTCAAATATTCTAGTTACTGCATTAAAAAAGTAAAAAGAATCAAGTGAACCTAATTTTAATCATACATTTTATTCAATCCTATATATCTAAAATAGTATCAATTCGACATAGAATCAATATTTTTAAAATATTAATGAGATATATTCATACTATTTTTTCATCCTATATCTTCAGAACACAGTGTATCTTCTACACTTAGAGCACATCTCGATTCAGATTGGCCACATGTCAAGCACTCAGTAGCCACCTGTGGCTGATGGATGCTGAACTGGACAGTGCAGCCTAATATAACAGCTCACACATTGCAGTCTAATTCGGTGTTGACATGTTCATCTGCCCTGTTAGCATGATGGTCCTTAGGAACAGGACCATTAACAGTGACTGACTCATAGCAGCTGAATAATAACTCCTCGTGGCATGATTGACTGTATTAATAAATCAATGTCACCACTGACCACTGGTAAAAACAGCTCTGCTGAAGGAGGGGAGGGAAAGGGGATGTGTTTGGAGTTAGGTATTTTGAGTTAAAATCTGCTAGGAGATTCTTGGATTATAATGCTCAGAAATAAGTCAAAGATAGAGATTGAGGCTCAGGAAAAGAAAAGGATGAAAATAAAGGCTATGAAGGTATGGTTTGGGAAGGTTTTCCTTACTGCAGAAAGCAGAAACACACCCACCCATTTCACATGAAAACGCTATGGACCATTTCTAAGAAAAATCACAATGGCATTGTAAAAAAAAAAAAAAGAATCCCAGTGCACAAATGCACTGACTACTTCTCTCCTGTGTTATTTACTTGAAGTGCATCCTGGACAAGATGGGAATGTAGGCGGGATCCATATGCAAAGTCCTTCTATGCAGCAGGAGTCTCCCCCTCTGCTAATTGCTCTCTCTTCCTCTCACCCCACTCCTCCAAATGATCAATACTTTCAAACAGAAAAAGAAGACTCTTGGCAAACACCCTCATATTAGAGCAGTGCTTCTCAAACTCTTTTTTTTAGAACAGTGTATATACATCACCCGGGATCTTGTTAAAATGTGGGTTCTGACTCAGGAAGTCTGAGGCGGAGCCTGAGCTTCTACTTTTCTAATGTGTTCCAGGGGATGCTAACGCTGCTGGCCCATGGACCACACTTTGAGCAGCCAGGCATTAGGGGTTAGAGACCTTACCCAGACTTAGATTTTGATTTCTAAAAGAGAATCCCAGAAAGAAAGCACTTTAGCCAACAGGAATAAACAAAATGTCAGGGATCAGATGGGACAACAACAACAACAAAAACTCCCCTGAATCCTGCAAACAAACTCACAAAAGCATCTCTCGTTACAGGTAAGGCCATCTAATTAGTAGGGGATGCTTGTGCTATATAGTACAAATCATGCTGGAATTGAAGCTGAATTTTAATCCCATCTCTTACACTTACTAATGTGATTCTGTGATTTTCCCTTCACGTCTATGAACCTAAGTTTCCTTAGCTGTAAGATAGATATAATATCACATAGCTCACAGGGGTTCTTTGAATTCAAATAACATAGCATATATGACGTTTTCTGACATATGCTAGAGGCTCAACGAATGCTTATTAAATCTCAACCAAAATATTTTCTAGTTACCTGTGTGAGAGTAGCACTGGAATAAACCTGGAAGGATGAGAAAAGAATTTTTCAAGTGAGATATATCTGCTTTTAGGTTGATTAAGGCTCAGTGGTTAGGATATTTATCTTCAACTAAATGCATCCCCTTGTATAAAAGCAATGCAAATACATTCCAAGCAAATGTCTTCAGGGAAAGGGCATAATTTCATCTTTATCTATTTTTATATTTCTTTACAGTTGCCATGAGAGCATTTTAATAACCTCCATGGAGTTGAAAGTGATGCAGGTAATTGCCATAAGTAATTTAAGGGCTATTAAAGCTAACAAACCTCTCCTGTGAAATACCTTGTTAAGCAGTGATCAGCAGATGTAAAAATTGTGTGCAGTGTAAATTCAAGCTCTTTCTCCAGTTAAGCTGAAGTGAAAATATAATTACATTACACATAAAAGGGGGCAGATATTAAAGCTCTTCCTGCTCCAGCCTTGAGTTGACTCAGGCTGAAGACACCCTGGTATCCTAATGAGATCCACTTCCTTCAGAAGAGGGAGGCTCATCTCTGGTGTCATTTCCCGTTACCTGAACTGAGCTAATTTTCCATGCACGCTTCTTAAGATTATAAATCTGAGCATTTCTTGGTGCAGAGCCCACAGGGATCTGGTTCCAGCCTTGGCTTCCAGCCTCGTGACCTGGAGCAATTCTTTTTACCTCCACAGTCATGAACTACTGAAAATATGAAATAAAAAGATTTTATGGTGTGTCCTCAAAGATATCGTTGAGCTCTAAAATTCTCTGACCCTAAACAATTTGTATACTCAGATGCCCCTCTTTTGCCTATTTTAAGTATCAAAAACATAACCATGAATCCAAAGTAGGGAGAAAGGAGGAAAGAAGAAGGAAAGAGAGAGAGAGAGAGAGAGAGAAAGAAAGAAAGAAAGAAAGAAAGAAAGAAAGAAAGAAAGAAAGAAAGAAAGAAAGAAAGAAAGAAAGAAAGAAAGAAAGAAAGAAAGAAAGAAAGAAAGAAAGAAAGAAAGGGAGAAAGAGAGAAAGAAAGAAAGAAAGAAAGGAAGGAAGGAAGGAAGGAAAGAAGGAAGGAAGGAAGGAAGGAAAGAAGGAAGGAAGGAAGGGGAAAGAAGGAAAGAAAGAGAAAATGAGAAAGAAAGAAAAAGAAAAGACCCATAAGTTGATGTTACAAAGTTTACACATTTTATACCTTCCAGAACCTTGTAGGCCACACTCAGAATCAATTTATTCTTCCTTCATATACTGGCCTACTGCTTGATTGCCCTATTTACTAGGCTCACAACACATTAAAAGGGACACAGGCAAGAACACTGACAATAATCATAATCATAAGCAGCTTTTGGCAGGAAGGAGCTCTCTACAGGAGGTCCCTTTTGTCTTCTCACTAACCTTAAGCCAGGCATCCCCATGTTCTATTCATCTCTGTCCATAGCACAACTTTCAAATCTTTTGATCACAATATATCTTGCCTAATCTGTTGTCTCTTTCTGTAGATCAAAGAAGTAGAAATAAGTAACTAACAGATGACCAGATCTCTTCACTTGCTTCCCCTTCACTAATCTTGCAACCAAACTGTGTGGACAAAATAGCATCTAAAAACAAATCATAAGAAGTGGACAAGTCTGCACAGAAGCCTGCACACAGTGGGGGATGGCGATGACTGTGACCCCCATCTCAATGATTAACTGAGATTACTTCCCTTTTTCCCTTTAAAAACTTTCATGGCTGAGCAAAATCTTTGAAGGTGGTTTTGGGGAGTTGCTGAGTCCACCATCTCCCCAGATTTGCAAGCATTCTGATTAAAAGCAACCTTGCTGGGCTTCCCTGGTGGCGCAGTGGTTGAGAGTCTGCCTGCCGATGCAAGGGACACGGATTCGTGCCCCGGTCCGGGAAGATCCCACATGCCACGGAGCGGCTGGGCCCGTGAACCATGGCCACTGAGCCTGCGCGTCCAGACCCTGTGCTCCACAACGGGAGAGGCCACAACAGTGAGAGGCCCACGTACCGGAAAAAAAAAAAAAAAAAGCAACCTTGCTTCCTACCAACATTTGCAAGTATTGATTTTTGAGCAATGAGCAGCTGGACCTGATTTGGTAACATAAAAAGTGAAAGGCCAAAGAAGAAAACAGAAAACTTTAAGAGGGCAGGACGTTTTCTGGCTCATTCTATATACCTATTGTCAAGTACATAGTATATGCACAATAATGATGAATGAATGCAATACTTACAAAAAGCAGATACAATTTTTTTAAGTACAGTGGTCAGGGAACACTTAGTACAGGTACAAACAACCATACACACCTGAAGAGCCTCCTAAAGACTGTTTCACACACTGCAATTTATATCATTTTGTGTATAAGGAAAATTAAACTGTGCTCCATAAGATCTCATTAAGATGGCCAATGATTACTTCTGGTTAAATGTGGTTAAATAAGCACATGTATTTATCTCTGCTGCCTCCTAGTATCCTACTTAAAATGAGAGTAAAGTGATGTGTGTGTCTGTGATCTCCAGGAGGAAAGAGGGGAAATGATCCACAGTGGAAAAGAGATGTTAACAAATATTTTCAGGTAGAAAGCATCAAATGAAATGATCAGAGCTGATAAAGCAGAACAGTGAGGGCCTGCAGAAGGGAACCAAGAAGCCAGCCAGATCAGGCCTCAGATCCCCAGAAAGACTCAGAAGTGAGAGGCACTAGAACAAGGAGGAAAAGGAGCTGAGTTGCAAACAGGATGATTCCTTTAAAGTCTGTTAAGAAAGTGGCTAAATTCTCAGGTTCCTTCTCCCACTTTGGCAGGAAACTAGATGCTTATTTCACAAAGAAAAAATCCAGAGATGGCCCCAGGATCAAAGCAGGTGATAAGGAGAGGCACATGTCAAAAAACAGGGGTGTGGGGCTTCCCTGGTGATGCAGTGGTTGAGAGTCCGCCTGCCAATGCAGGGGACACGGGTTCGTGCCCCAGTCTGGGAGGATCCCACATGCCGCGGAGCAGCTGGGCCCGTGAACCATGGCCGCTGAGCCTGCGTGTCCGGAGCCTGTGCTCCGCAACGGGAGAGGCCACAACAGTGAGAGGCCCGCATACCACAAAAAAAAAAACAGGGTTGTGAATGAAAGTACATACAGATGAGTGAAACCCAGGTGCCCTCATCTCTCTGGACTCCAAAACACTGGCTGCTTGGGGCTACCCCCCTCCTACCACCACACACCCAGGCAGGAAACTGGAGGATTCTTATCTGGAAAAACAGAATACACCCAGAGAAAAGAGCTCTAAATACTGACACTCAGTATTTCCAGATACTAAGTGATACTGACACTCAGAAACTATACTCTCATACAGGATTTTCCCATGAACAGCTGGATCCCAAGCCACATCATATTTGATAAGCCTTGCCTCTCCCTCAAAAAAAGCAACCAATTTGCTCCAATATAATATTCTCAAGTATAAACAGACAAAGAGCACTGGAAGTAAGCCCCCAATAGGAATAACCAACACCAAGCTAACAAAAGAAACTCAGTGAAAATCAAGAGAGTGAAGGGAGAAGAAAACATTGAATGTATATAACTGGTATCCTTAGAGGTAAGAAAAAATATTTATCCATGGCAAAAGAACAGGATGCCCTATTTTTAACAAACAGAAAGAAATTAGAACTCTTAAAATTTGAAAATATAAAATTTGAATTAAAAGATTCAATAGAAAAAAAATGTAATGGAAAGTTTAGAATGTAAAGTCAATAGATGTTCCAGATCAAGATGGCAGAGTAAGAAGATCCTGAGCTCACCTCCTCCCACAGATACCCCCAAACACAACTACATATAAAACTACTATCTCTGAGAACAACATGAAGACTAGCAGAACAGATTTTCTGCAACTAAGGATATAAAGAAAAGACCACATCAGACACATGGAAAGGAGAGGCAGAGATGGGGTCTAGTCAGAACCCACACCCCCAGTGCAGTGACCCAAAAGCAGGAGGGACATCACAACTGCAGAAGTTCCCCCTGAGGAACAAGGGGTACAAGCCCCGCATTGGGATCCCCAGACTGGAGGTCTTGCACTGGAAAGACAAGCTGCCATAACATCAGGCTTGACAAACAGTAGAACTTGCAACCAGAAGAGCCAGAGGGCTGTGGGAAACAAAGACTCTGATCTTAAAAGGTTCACACACAAATTTACTTGCTCCCAGCACAGAGGCAGCAGCTTGAAAAGTACCTGGGTCATATGAGAAGATTTATTGACTAATTTTAGGGTGTGTGCCAGAAGGGCAAGGATCTGGTAGAACTTTCTCTGGGAACAGAAGCACTGGAGGGTGCCTTTTAAAAAATTCTTCTTCCACCTAGCTGGCCCAGCACTCGCAGGCACAATTTCTGTCACTGTCCATAAACCTAGCTAACACCATGTACCCTGCCCCAGCAGTAGCCTGAGGACCCACCCCACTCAATGTGCCCACCCTGACCAGCCCCTCCAAAGCAGCTCCTGTCTCACCCTACCTCTGAAGAAGATTCAGCCAGCACTGGCACCCCTCTAAATTAGCAGCTCCCATTGTGTCCCACTTGATGGGCAGTCAAAATCAGCACCAGACCTCCTCCAAAGCAGCTCCCACTCTGGGGGGCAGGGTTGGGCAGTCTCTCCTACCAGCATGCCTGGAATGGTCACAGCCAGGACCTGCAGGCAGCCAGGCCAGGGACCAGCATCACCCACAAGGTTACCCACAAAAGTCATGGCTGGGCCTCTCAGCCAGCTGGCCTGGGGCACAACCCCACTCACCAGTGTGCCTACAGCAATCACAGCCCAACCACAACAGGAGGGCACACACAGACCACACAGAAAATACCCAGGAGCACCTAGCTCTCATGACCAGGGGGGGATTGTACAACTGGGCCCCACAGAATGCTTTCTACATAAGCCACTCTTTCAAGACTGGGAGACATAGCTGATATACCTAATACATGGAAACAAAAACACGGGGAGTTAAGCAAAATGAGGAAACAAAAGAATAACTTTTAAGGGAAAGAACAAGACAAAAACTTCAGAAAAAGAAATAAACAAAATGCAGGTAAACAGTTTACCATATGAAGAGTTTAAAGTAATAGTCATAAAGATGCTCATCAAACTGGAGAGAAGAATGGATAAACTCAGTGAGAACTTCAACAAAGAGATAGAAAAAGTAAAAAGGAAACTATCAGAACTGAAGAATACCATAACTGAGACAAAAATACACCAGAGGGAAATCAAGAGCAGATTAGAGGGTGTAGAAAGAATGGATCAGTGATCTGAAAGACAGGGTAGAGTCTCAGAAGAAGAGAGAGAGAGAAAGGGACAGAAAATCTATCTGAAAAAATAATGGCTGAAAACTTTCCCAACCTGACAAAGGAAACAACATCCAAGTCCAGGAAGCACAAAGAGTCCCAAACAGGATGAACCCAGAGACTCACATCAAGACACATTATGATTACAATGTCAAAAGTTAGAGATAATTTTAAGAGTAGAAAGAGAAAAACAATGAGTTACACACAAGGAAACTCCCATTAGATTATTAGCTGATTATTTCAGCAAAAATTTTACAGGTCAGAAGGGACTGGCACAAAATATTCAAAGTGCTGAAAGAAATAAAACCAAGAATACTCTACTCATCAAGGTAACCATTTAGAATTGAAGAAGAGATAAACAGTTTCCCAGACAGGGAAAAGCTAAAGGTGTTCATCACAAGTAAACCACCTTACAAGAAAAAAAAATCTCGGGTAAAAGCAAACATATAGAAAAGGTAGTTGATCAACAACATATAAAGCTAGTATGAAGGTTAAAAGACAAAAATAGTAAAATCATCTGTATCTCAAATAATTAGTTAAATGATATACAAAATTTAAAATGTAAAATATAACATCAAAAACAAAACATGGAGAGGGAGGAATAAAAATGTTGTGCTTTTAGAATGCACTCAAACTTAAGTAACCATCAACTTAAAATAGACTACTATATGCATACGTTGTTATATATGAACTTCATGGTAACCACAAATCAAAAATGTATAACAGATACACAAAAATTAAAGAGAAAAAATATAAACATAACACTAAAGAAAGTCATCAAATCACAGTGGAAGAGAACAAGAGAAGAAGAAAAGAACAGAGAAGAACTACAAAAACAACCAGAAAAAAATAACAAAATGGCAATAATTACATACCTGTCAATAATTACTTTAAATGTAAATGAAGTACTCCAATCAAAAGACATAGTGTGGCCTAATGGATTAAAAAAAAATTTAAAAGACCCATATATATTCTGCCTACAAGAAACTAAGATCTAAAGACACACACAGACTGAAAGTGAAGAGATGGAAAAAGATATTCTGTGCAAATAAAAAATAAAAGGAAACTGGAGTATCAATACTTATCTCAGATAAAATAGACTTTAAAAGAAAGACTGTAACAAGAGACAAAGAAGGGCATTACATAATGATAAGGGATCAATCCAACAAGAGGCTATAACACTTGTAAATATCTAAGCACCCAACATAGGTGCACCTAAATATATAAAGCAAATATTGACAGACATAAAAGGAGAAATTGACAGTAATATAAAAATAGTAGGGTAGACAATATGCTACTAAACAATCAGTGGGTCAATGAAGAAATTGAAGGAAGTCAAAAAATACCTTGGGACAAATTAAATGAAAACACAATTTTCCAAAATCTGTGGGATGCAGCAAAGCAGTTCTAAGAGGGAAGTTTATAGTGATACAAGACTACCTCAGGAGGCAAGAAAAATCTCAAGTAACCAATCTAACCTTACACCTAAAGGAAACTAGAAAAAGAAGAACAAGTGCAAAGTTAGTTGAAAGAAGGAAATAATAAAGATCAGAATGGAAATAAATGAGACAGAGACAAAAAACAAAACAATAGAAAAGATCAATGAAACTAAGAGCTGGTTCTTTGAAAATATACATAAAATTAATAAAGATAGACAAAATAATAAAAAATCAGAAATGAAACAAGAGAAGTTACAGCTGACACCACAGAAATAAAAAGTATCATAAGACATTCTATGAAAAATTACATGCCAACAAATTGGACAACCTAGAAGAAATGGATAAATTTCTAGAAAAATACAATCTTGCAAGACTGAATCAGGAAGAAATAGAAAATCTGAGCAGACTGATCTCTAGTAGTGAAATTGAATCAATAATTTAAAACCTCCCAAGAAACAAAAGTCCAGGATGAGACAGCTTCACAGGTGAATTCTACCAGATATTTAATTAAGAATTAAAACCAATCCTTCTCAAGCTATTACCAAGAAAGGAAGAGGACTGAAATCTTCTAAACTTATTCTATGAGGCCAGCATTACCCTGATACCAAAACTAGATAAAGACACTATCAAAAAGATAAATACACTACAAAAAAGCTTAATATCCCTGATGAACATAGATTCAAAAATTCTCAACAAAATATTGGCAAGACAAATTCAACAATACACTGAAGGAATAATATACAATGATCAAGTGGGATTTATCCCAGGGTTATAAGAATGATTCAATATCTGAAAATCAATCAATGTGATATATCACATTAACAAATTAAAGCATAGAAATGATATAATCTTCTCAAAAGATGCAGAAAAGGCTTTTGATAAAATTCTATACTCATTTATGATAAAAACGCTCAACAAAGTAGGTATGGAGGGAACATACCTCAACATAATAAAGGCCAAATATGACCATTATAAAGGCCAAATATGACAAACCCACAGTGAACATAATACTCAACAGTGAAAAACAGAAAGTTTTTCTCTCTAAGATCAAGAACAAGACAAGGATGCCACTCTTTCCACTTTTATTCAACACAGTATTGGAAGTCCTAGCCATAGGAATCAAACAAGAAATAGAAATAAAAGGCACCCAAATTGAAAAGGAAGAAGTAAAACTATTTGAAGATGACATGAAACTATATATATAGTTTTATATATATATATATATATATATATATATATATATAAAAAACCCTAAAGATTCCACTAAAACACTATTAGAACTAATAAATGAATTCAGTAAAGCTGCAGGATACAAAATCAATATACAGAAATCTGTTGTGTTTCTCTATACTAATAATGAACTATCAGGAAGAGAAATTTTAAAAATAATCCCATTTACAATTGCATCAAGAAGAATAAAATACCTAGAAATAAATTTTACCAGAGAGGTGAAAGACCTGTACTCTGAAAACTATAAGACACTGATGAAAAATACTGAAGACAACACAAATAAATGGAAAGATATACCATGTTCATGGATCGGAAGAATCAATATTGTTAAAATGGCTGTATTACCCAAAGCAATCAACAGATTCAATGCATTCCCTATCAGAATACCTATGGAATTTTTCACAGAACTGGAACAAGTAATCCTAAAATTTGGATGGGGCCATGAAAGACCCTGAATAGCCAAAATAGTCTTAAGAAAGAAAAACAAAACAGGAGATATAATGCCCCCTGATTTCAAGCTATATTACAAAGTCATAGTAGTCAAAATTGGATGGTACTGGCACATGGATCAATGGAATAGAATAGAGAGCCCAAAACTAAATCCACATTCATATGGCCAATTAATTTATGACAAAGAAACAAAGAATACACAGTGCAGAAAAGACATTTTCCTCAATTAATAGTGTTGGGAATATATGCAAAAGAATGAAATGGGACTTTTTTTAATACCATAGACAAAAATCAACTCAAACTTAAATGTAAGACCTAAAACCATAAAACTCTTAGAAGAAAACATAGACAGTATGTTCTTTGTCATTGGTCTTAGCAATATATTTTTGGATCTGTCTCCACAGGCAAGGGGAACAAAAGCAAAAATAAATAAACTACATCAAACTAAAAAGCTTTGCACAGTGAAGCCATCAACAAAACAAAAAGGCACCTACTGAATGGGAGAAGATATTTGCAAGTGATATATCTGAGAAGTTAATATTCAAAATATATAAAGAACTCACACAACTCAACATCAAAAAAAAAATCTGATTTAAAAATATGCAGAGGACCCAAATAGATATTTTTCCAAAGAAGACATAAAAGTAGCCAACAGGTACACAATAATGTGCTCAACATCAGTAATCATCAGGGAAATGCAAATCAAAACCACAATGAGATATAATCTCACACCTGTTAGAATGACTATTATCAAAAACACAACAAATGACAATGGTTGGTGAGAATGTAGAGAAAAAGGAAATCTTATGGACTGTTGGTAGGAATGTAAATTGGTGCTGACAGTATGGAAAACAGTATGGAGTTTCCTTAAAAAATTAAAAATAAAGCTACCATATGATCCAGCAATTCAACTTCTGGTTACTTACCTGAAGGAAACAAAAACACTAACTTGAAAAGTTATACTCACCCCATGTTCATGTTCATTACAGCATTATTTACAGTAGCGAAGACATGGAAACAACCTAAGTGTCCATCAATGGATGAATGGATGAAGAAGATGTGAGATATATATGTTAGCCATAAAAAAGAATGAAATCTTGTCATTTGTAACAATATGGATGGTCCTAGAAGGTATACTAATTGAAATGTCAGACAGAAAAAAAACAAAAACAAATACCATATGATTTCACTGTGGAATCTAAAACAAACAAACAAAACAAAACAGAAAGAGACTCATAGGGTCTCTTGCCAGAGGGGAGGAGGACAGGGGTTGGGCAAAATAGATGAAGGTGATTAAGAGGCACAACTTTCTAGTTATAAAATAAATGTCATGGGATATAATGTACAGCATAGGGAATATGGTCAATAATAATGTAATAACTTTGTAATAACTGGATAGAAGGTTACCAGACTTATTGTCATGATCAATTCATAATATATATAAATGTCAATCACTATGTTGTACCCCTGAAACTGATATAATATTGCACATCAACTATGCATCAAGAAAAAAGAAAAAGGAAATAAAAAATAAGAGAATAGTCTCAAGAGTCTCTCAGAAAGCAGAACAAAAAGACAACTATAGGAGAGAAGAGGAAATTTGAGTATCAGTCACTAACCACTGTGTAATAGAGTTCCAGGAAAAGAGAACAGAGTAAAATGAAGATGAAATTATACAAAATATTCTCAGATATGAGAGATGCAAGTATTCAGATTAAAAGAGGCTGCTGAATGTAGAGCACAATGAATAAAGAGATCGCCACATCAAGTTACACTGCTGTGAAATGTCAGAGCATTGGGGATAAAGAGAGGATACTATAATGTTCAATCATTAATAACTAGTTTACATACAAATGATTGGAAATATGAATGTCATCTGACTTCTCAACAACACAGTCAAAGCTATAAGTCAATTGAACAACTTCAAATTTTGAATGAATGTCTGCATCCCAGAATTCTACATTCGGTCAAATTATCAATTAAGTGTGAAGAGAGAATAATACGTTTAATATTGTCAGGTTCTCAAAAAAATATTTCTCATGCATGCTCTTTTAAGAAGCTATTGAAGGATGTGCTCTCCTGAAATTAGGGTATATACTAAGGATGCAAAAAAGGTGGGATTTAGGAAATAAGAGGTACATTTTGGGAAAGAGGCAAAGGGAAGGGGCAGGAGCACATCTGTACAGCACAGCAAGCCTAGAGCACAACTAGCCTGACAGAGCAAGAGGATAGAGGACCCCAGAGTAACATCTCCAAGAACAAAGAAAAACTGAAGATTTGGGCTGGGCAGGAAATAATAGCCATTGCTTTTAAGAGTGAAAACAATTAGTGATAGGACACTATTTGTCTATTAGTGATAGACAAATAAGGAAGTGGGGAAAAAATGAGGTAATGACTAGCTCCGGGAAGGAAAATATTTTAAACAAAAAAGGAAATGTAATCACAAAATACTAAACAGAAAATTGGGCAAACATTTTACATTGTTTTATCTAAAATTTTTGATATACTTAGAAAACAGGGAGGAAAGCAAGGATGTTGGATTATATAGGATGTGAAATTATCACCTAATAAGAAGTTGATAAAAAGTGAAAAATGGTAAAATTTAATAAATCAAAAACCAGCATTCAACTCAAAAGGGATTAGGGAAGAGTAGAGCTGGGGACTTCTGGGTTTGTTTTGCTTTTTGTGTGTGTGTTTTTTTTTTCCTTAAAAGCCTTCTAATTCTGTTTGATTTTGGTAAAAACTTTAAGTGACTTTAAAAATGAAATCAGATTGTCATAAGTAATCTGACCCAAGACAATGGTTATGCTGGAAGTTTTCCCCTAAAGTGAGGAGTACACTAGAGTCAAGTTAGAATGAACATAGCATGAGGGCTAAGGAAAATTGACCAGACCAGCAAATCCAGGATGACCTGAGGCATCACTAAAGTCCAAGGGATCGTGTCCAAAGGGGTGGAGCAAGAAGGACTGAAAATACTCTGGGGTCTGTGCTTGACATCAGGTGAGCACCCATATTTTTAATTAAGATGCCTAAAAATATGAAGGTTGAAGGGCTCTCTGTCTTAGGAAAAATGGCCATGGAGAATATGGGTTAGGCCTCCAGTTCTGCTACATAATAATCAGCCCTGAACTTCAGTCTCTAATGGATAACTGAGTAGCATGTGCTCATGAAAAAGCTCAATAACGTCTGCTGTCTAGGCATGTGAATGTGTCATACTGGGTAGGGACAGTTCAGTGATCATGAAGATACTCAGGGGGTTAATTTTTTTTTTTTAATTTGGCAGTGACTCGCTGCTTGTGGGATCTTAGTTCTCCAACCAAGGATCAAACCCATGCCCCCTTGCAGTGGAAGCACGAGTCCTAACTACTGGACTGCCAGGGAATTCCCCTTAGGGGCTTAAGTCCATCCATATTTCAGTAAGAAACTGGAGCCCCAAACTCAGATTCTACTTTCCGCAGAGGTAGGAACAACCCATGCACACACATGCCCGTGACTTCATTGTCCCCAAGCCTGGGTAGGGTCCGTTCTGCAGATGGCAGACAACACTGGGGATAGAGAAAATGGGGCTGGCATAGGAAGTGACTGACAGAACAAAAATGTCCAACACAAGCCAGAAAGATTCCCTTCAAAATGGTTAAGTTTTATGCTAAGCTTTATTGCTTAAAGCTTCCATTACATGAAATATGCACTTATGTAAAAGAGCTCATTCCCCAGTAATATGAGATTAATGAGGCATCACTGTACATAAAAACTACTGAACTGACTCAGATCAATAGTCTCTCCTGTCCAATACTCTGCCTTTTAGAGGACATAAAAGAATATGAAATTCAAAGACAGAAGCATCTGGATTTAGGGCTTGGAGTCACCACTTTGCATTGTGTGACTTTCAGCAAATTGTTTACCTGCTCCCAGCCTCAGTTTAGTCATCTGTAAAATAGTTCTAATAATACCTTCTTGGTGGTGAGGTGAAAATTCAATGAGATAATACCCTGAAAAGTATCTTTCAGACTATAACATAGTTTAAATATGCTCATTAATTTATCTGAATCATATGTGAAACCTTAATAGCTGTGGTCTATCATGGGTTTCTTTTGTGTCCTGAAGATTGTTAACTTCTTTTTAAAAACCTAATTACTGACTTTTCTATGAATATATTTTTAAAATTCCTAATCTGTTCAGAATTTTGGGTCTCTGATATTCTGATGAAATATTAGCACATTCAACTTCAAAAAAGTGATGGGAAGTTCACAGAATCTTTTTTTTATACCTAGGAAATCACATAACTTAATATTTTCCTACCCCTTCTCACCTGGTACCTGAATCCCTCCAGACCCACCCCATGTTCAATTGTTCTCTTAGTGAAGATCTCCCAGACTGGGATGTTGTGAGTAAGTCTGAAGCTTAACGGGGGCTGGAAGAAAGAATGGACTAAGTTAAAAGATTAGGCTCTAGGGCTTCCCTGGTGGCGCAGTGGTTGAGAGTCCGCCTGCCAATGCAGGGGATACGGGTTCGAGCCCGGTCTGGGAGGATCCCACATGCCGCGGAGCGGCTGGGCCCCTGAGCCATGGCCGCTGAGCCTGCGCGTCAGGAGCCTGTGCTCCGCAACAGGAGAGGCCGCGACAGTGACAGGCCCGCGTACCATTTAAAAAAAAAAAAAAAAAAGATTAGGCTCTAACAGACACTCAGTGAAACATTTTCCAGAAGGCTGCATGAAGCCCAGGCCTTCTCACGTACCCTCAGAAGTTGGGTCGCCCCAAAAGAACTAGGCTAGTGGGTTTGACAGCTGGCTGAACAGGCTTTTCCAGTTGGGGCTCACCACAGGAAGGGGTGTCTGGATATGTGACATAAACAAGGAAGGGACACGGTGCAATTTTGATTAAGAGTCCAATATAAGTTTTCACTTTTTTTATGCCTCTGTTAGGAGACCGTGGTAGGAGGAGTGTTGGATAAAGAGCCAGTCTTAAATCTGGCTTTGCTACCAGCCATGAGACTTTGGACAAGCTACTTCTCCTCCATGGGTTTCAGTTTGTACAAATAAGGGTTATGAAGTAGATCATGGGTTTTCAAGTATGCTTTGTGGATTCTTTGTGTTCTCCAGTTACACATTGGGTCATATCTGGAGAGGCAGAAAGAATGTAAGGACATGGGAGCAAAGGTGTGTCTATGTCTCCCCTCCAGATCCCATGTAACAGGAACAGCTTTCCCATCATCCTTTTTTTTTTTTTTTTTGCGGTACGCGGGCCTCTCACTGTTGCGGCCTCTCCTGTTGCGGAGCACAGGCTCCGGACGCGCAGGCTCAGCGGCCATGGCTCACGGGCCCAGCCGCTCCGCGGCATGCGGGATCTTCCTGGACCAGGGCACGAACCCGTGTCCCCTTCATCGGCAGGCGGACTCTCAACCACTGTGCCACCAGAGAAGCCCTCCCATCATCCTTTATCCATCTTATGTTAAGATTTTTGAAGACAGTGCTCCCTGGCTAAGAAAACAATCCCTGGATTGTATGCCCCTAATGTCCCTTCCAATCCCTTAATTCCCTGATAAATGAACACCCCATGGCACTGGATACATGAAATTGATGAATTCTGGTCTCGGAGGTATAAATTCGCTAGATGTATCCAAATCAGCACACACAGAGTAGCAAAGCTGGCTGGAACCATCCCATATATCTTCAAGAAAATTAATCTGTATTCAATAAAACACTTATTGTTACATAAACATCACGATGTGTTCATAGAAGTAGGAAAAGACACACTCTGCCTTTGTAGGACTTAACACTATTGAGGAGGAAGACTGAAACACATAGGACAATGACAACTCAACCTGTTTCCCCCCAACTCCCCCCCAAAAAAGTGCATAGTTAAGTGAGACATTCTAAGTTACAAACTCTGAATGTGTCTGCATGTAGCAGTAGGGGAAAGCATAGGAGGAGATGGGCCCAAGAAGTGAGAAAAGGCATCGTGAAAGAGAAAAGAGTTTTGAGTTAAGACTTCAAGACAACAACTAAAGTCCAAGGACTAAACACTAAAATACCTTTGAAGGTTTCAAACTGCATAAGCTTAAGTTTAGAAATACGATCAATGTTAACAAATCATGCTGACCTGAAAAATACTCTTTTTTTATAGCAGAACAGTTTCCTTCCCCACCACCACCTTCCCCCATCCCTACCCCTGCTTAACTCCCTACTTCCTTTAAACTTCATTCCAGAAAGGTTTGAGAAGGGAGCTATGGTAAGGAGACATAAGTTTGTTAGCCCAATAATTCAATAATTCATGGAAGTTATGCTATAAAAGGTGTAAATATTAGCCAAGGGAAAAGTATATCTAATATATTTTCATACCACAGAATCTAAAAGACCTGATTTGGAGGCAAGATGGTATTGTGATTTCATACAGAACCTTCGCCTACCCCCTAAAGCAATATGCAAGTCTTAACCTCACTCACACAAAAAAAATATGAGTAGGGAACTATATTCAATATCTTATAATAACCTATAATGGAAAAGAATCTGAAAAAGAATATATATATGTATATATATGTAAATTATTATAAATACGTATATAATATATGACTGAATATATTATATATATTAAATATATTTATTTAATATATTATATATAAATATATTTTTATATATATATAACTTAATCACTTTGCTGTGCACCTAAAACTAACACAACATTGTAAATCAACTATACTTCAGTTTTACAAAATGAGTAGAATGAGGCTTATACTACTGAGGAGGTGACATTGAAACACACAGAAAAACTACAGCACAACACAAAAACAGCCAAAGAGCTGAAGCTCTAGATCTACTGGGCTTGGGCAAGGTAATGGTCCCCGAGGATGTTGGGAGATCAAAGCCAGGCCCCTGGAGTAAAAGCACTGGGATTGGCCTCTCCTTCTGTTACCTAGAAGGCAGGAAAGAGAAAGCAGAGGCAGCCACATGTAGGCTCAGGAATCAGATCTGCAATGTCACTGGAGAAGGATAGCTCTAAGCTATCAGTATAACTCTAGTTCTGACCTGTGGGCCGTTTGAGAAGATTGGATGAAATTGCAAGGATAAGCACAATAAGAATAATGTCATGAACATAAACACCTCCCCTCTCAGCTTACAGTAAAATTCCAAAGTAGGCGAGTAAAACTAATGTCAGAAGAGACAGACACATCAAAAAGACAAGAGATACCAAGTGTTGGCGAGGATGTGGTAAAAACACTTGTGCACTGTTGGTGGAAACATAAACTGGTGTAGCCACTATAGAAACCAATATGGAGACCCTCAAAATTTAAAAATAGAACTACCATATGATCCAGAAATCCCACCTCTGGATATATATTCACAGGAAATAAAAACAGGATCTCAGAGAGATATCTGTACTCCCATGTACACTGTAGCATTATTAACAATAGCCAAGATATGGAAACAACTTAAGTGTCTAATGATAGATGAATGGATAAAGAAGATGTGAGATTGATATATATAGATATTGATATATTGATATATATAAATATATATAAATACTGAAAATTAAACTGTAATCACAGAAGTAAAATAATCTCTGTAGGAAAGGACAATCCGGTAAGTGAGAAGACGATGTTAATAAACTGATTTGGAACACATCAATGTAGAAAATCGATTTTTAAAATAAGAATCAGAAGTTGATATACACGGGAGGATAGACTATGAATCACTCACATATGCCCAGAAGGGGTTGCCCAAAAGGGTTACAAAGGAATATGTGGAGAGGCAAGATTTAAAGAGTTAATGGTCGCTTCTGCTTAAAGAAGCCACTCTTAAAACTCTACTAAAATGACCACGAATGGGTTTTTAAAGGCATAATCCACAAAATAAAAGGAAGAGAAACTATAATACATACATATGTACATACATACATAAAAAAGCTGAGAAGCAGGGCTTCCCTGGTGGCACAGTGGTTGAGAGTCCGCCTGCCAATGCAGGGGGCGCGGGTTCGTGGCCCGGTCTGGGAAGATCCCACATGCCACGGAGCGGCTGGGCCCGTGAGCCATGGCCGCTGAGCCTGCACGTCCGGAGCCTGTGCTCCACAACAGGAGAGGCCACAGCAGTGAGAGGCCCGTGAAACGCAAAAAAAAAAAAAAAAAAAAAAGCTGAGAAGCAGATATGTAGAAAGTGACTTAGTGGACCCAAGAATGCTGAAACCTGAGAGAAGTAAGAGGCAAATTCACTTATACTGTAGAACTCCCAAAGTCTCGAGTTGGTTGCAACAGGTAGCTCTGAAAGATGACGTAAAGGTGATGCTGAGAGCAGGGAAGTTTGCTGAATATCCATCGAACATGAAGTCAGTGGCCCAGACATAAGGAAAGCAGGAGGTCAGAGGAAATGGTTAGTGAAGGAGAGGCCCAACCTCAGTAGAACTACTATTTAATGCCTTTTATACACTGGGCACCATGTAAGATATTGTTTGAGGAAAGGTATTGTCATTGGGGAAAAGTTTTCCCTAAATCATCATCTCACAACATCACAGACTGAGAGTACTGGCTTAACATTCAGCTCAAATATCTTACTGAGTAGTCAGGCAAATATGGGAGGGCCCTGGCCTTAATTAAAAACATCAGAAAGAAGTTCAAATAAGAGCATGAATCTGGGAATGCCAAGGAAGGGTCTAAAGATGAAAACTTCCCATTTTGTTTGTTACATATTAACCTGCATAGTGATTAAACTGCATAGAGTCAGACAGCCAGAGTTGAGTTTCAATGCTACCATTTACTACCCAGCTAACATTGGCAATTTATTAACCTCCCAGGGCCTTGGTTCACTTGACTATAAAAAAATGAGAATATCAATACCTACATCAAAATGTTAATCAGATCTTTCAGGGAGAGAGCAATGTCTGCCAGGTGCTCAAGACAAGAAACAGTCAGCACCCAGAGCACCTTCCTGTCTTTAAACCTTGCTAATGAAGCAGTCATTTGATGGGCTTATAAAAAGGTAAGAATATACTCAAACTAGGCAGTAGTGAGGGCCCCTGATACTCACAGACATAACCTCCTCCAAGTCTGTAAGCTCTGGAGCAGCTATTCTCAACACTGGCTATACAGTGAAATAATGCAATCAACTGAGAAATTTTTTAAACATTTGAAGACACCTCTTCCAAGATAAATAAATAAAGCATAACACGGGTACTAAAAGAGAAAAAAAAAAGACCACAACCAACATCAATCAAATGAGGATTCCTAAAGGTGAGGTAATGTTTAAAGCATCCCAGGTAATTCTAATATACAATCAGGGTTCACAATACATCTCTCTGGACTACTTTCCAACAGTGGCATTACATGAGAACTACCTGGGCACTGGTAAAAATATAGATATGGAACCCCACCCCAGACTAATTGAATCCAAATATTTAAGGCTAGGACACAGGCATTGCTTTTAATTCCTCAAACGATTATTATATGCAGCCAGGATTGACAGTCACTGACTCTAGGGAAAATCCCGGTCAAGACCAGGGTTGGTGATAGGTGTGCCCAAGGAGGCCTTTGGGACACTGCTTAAGTTTACAGACAGTCTTGGACTCTAAACTTCAGCTCAGAAAGAATGCAGACAAATCACGTTCCCCTCATTCTGCACAAACCAGCCCACACCTGAGCTTTACCCTCCAGAACCTGGTCCTCTTCATGTAGAGAAGCAGAGAGGGGTAGGAGGATGAGGCAAACTCAGCCATTCTGCTTTGGCCTAGATGTAATTAGAAGTTCAATCTTGGCCTGAATGGTTATTTAGAATTAAAATAATAAGGACCTTATATACTGATATCACATTTAACTAGCCATCTTATCCAAAGTGTGAGTCTAGCCTCTAGACTCTAGCACAGAGAATCTGGCCATAAGTTTTTGCATGGTGACAAAAATTTGACAGATACATGTGGTTTCTCATCAAAAGCCCCCAGAAGAGGTTTCTGAATGTCTCTTACCTTATTATTTGGTGCCAGGCATTCAGTGATGAATGATCTGTCCCTTCTGCCACTGGCTGGTACAGCCATACAGGTCTCAGCCACAACTGTAAAAGAAAATGCAGCTTGGCATTGCGTTTGGCTTAGCTTTTGCCAGAGACACATTATTGTGTTAAGTATAAGCATCTGCAATGAGAGCTTCCTGCTGATATGAAAAAACACTGAATTCAGAGAATTTCACGTAACAAACAGAACACAGTCACAGGTAACCAAGGCAGAAAATTCCATTCCATTAAGTTCACGGGGTCCTACGAGCATCCATGGATCTATCTGGAGGAGCTTACTAAGGGAAGAGCACAAAGACCATTGCCAAATGCACATGAGACACCCTCAAGGGAGGGATTTCTTTCAGGATTATGAGGTCTTTCATTAGGCAGGTGAGGAGACAGTGAAATTAGACCATTGATATTATTTAATTTTATTCTCAAAAGTTAATAAAGTCTGGGGAAGCTTGGGTTTCACATATTGAGGTAGTAATAGAATTGGGACTTCAAATGAGGGCTCCTGACTCTAGGCACGATACTCTAATTCCAGAGCCATGAACCAACATCTCTGGGTTCTAAAGAACCAGTTATACATTCTAACCAAACAATATAGTCTAGGTTATAGCAGCTTGAAGCCCAGAGGAATAGTTTATTCTACACCAGAAAATTCCCCCAGAATAAATTTCTTATTCGTCATTAGAGATTCATCCTGAGGAGGAAGAAAAAACACATGAACATAAGGATGTGGAAGTACATAGATCTTGCTATACATCAAGTAAGAGTGGTCAATGTGTGTATCTATAGATGTACACATACACATTAAGTATAATTTGCTAATATTACCACAGGAAAGATTTTTAAGTTAATATTTTACTTTAATAATCTCATTTGACAATCCAATTAAATTTTTAGAAAAACTAAATTTTAAAAGGATTGGATTTTTTATTAACTTGGATTTCCACTCTTGTTTTATTATAATGTACTTGTCCTAGTTTTTCTGTGGAGAGTATGATAAGATGGTGTAATGAACCAGATGACAATGTCAACAACAGCAATGACATCTGACCTCCCTGTGATGCTGTACAACACATGAGAGCATGCTGTATATCTTGCCTAAGCATAATCCTAGTGACTCAGTACATAGCTGAATACTCAATTTGTTTGGAAATCTGACACTGTGTAGTTCTTGAATCTATCATGTGTGCTATTCTACTGTTTCACCAAAAGAACTTTTAAAACCCAACTCAAAGACTTTCCATTTGGTTTGGGTGCTGTCATTTGATTTTGAGCTTGAGAGTTGTGAATATTTTGTTTAATACTGGCTTCTTGAATGATTTTCTTGCCACACTCAAATTCTGTTAACAGAAACTAAAATAAACTTCATTTGATTTTTTGAAAATTACACTGACTATCCAGTTGAATTTTAAAGTTTAGTAGGTAAAAAAGAGGAGAGGGAAGATATACATGATTGAAATAATTATGGATTGCAGACTGGTATTTTGCAGAGATAAATTGTCATGTATTATATGCTTTAAATCAATTCATGTATTATAAGCTTTAAATCAATATTATTTTCTACAAAAAGACTTTTTTTCACTGTTATATTAGTTTTTAAATATTTTCTTAACTTTAGACAGTTCATTTTTAAGGCAATATTTCTTATATTTAAACATTTGTAAATAACTGAAATTTTCTTAGTTTCTCCTGCTAATTTTTCACTTAAAGTAAAAATAAAGCTTTGTGTTAAACATATTGTATAGATAAACATTTAATTTAAAAAGTTACTGCGTATGTAATATTATTTACTTTCTTATTCCTGAGGCAGGAGAATAAAGTTTTGTGTTGGGATAAAAACATTTTTGGTGATAGGATAATACACCCATTGTACACTTTACATTTTCTATCACTTGTACATATTAGTTTTTTTGTTGTTGTTCAATGTAAATATTTTTATTGAAGTATAGTTGATGTGCAATATTATATAAGTTTGTACACCTTTATATAAGGTGTACAGTAGAGTGATTCACAATTTTTAAAAGTTATACTCCATTTATAGTTATTATAAAATAGTGGCTATATTCTCTGTGTTGTACAATATATCTTTGTAGCTTATTTTATACTTAATAATTTGTACCTCTTAATCCCCTACCCCTGTGTTGCCCCTCCCCCTTTCCCTCTCCCCACTGGTAGCCACTAGTTTGTTCTCTATATCTGTGAGTCTGCTTCTTTTTTGTTATATTCACTAGTTTGTTGTATTTTTTAGATTCCACATTAAGTGATATCACACAGTATTTCTCTTTCTCTGTCTGACTTATTTCACTTAGCATAACACCCTCCAAGTCCATCCATGTTGTTGCAAATGGAAAAATTTCATTCTTTCTTATGACTGAGTAGTATTCCATTGTAAATATATACCAAATTTTCTTTATCCATTCATCTGTTGTTGGACTCTTAGGGTGCTTCTTTATCTTGGCAATTGTAAATAATACTACTATAACATTGGGGTTCATGTATCTTTTCTAATTAGTGTTTTTGTTTTGTTCAGATATATACCCGGGGTGGAATTGCTGTCATATGGTAGTTCTACTTTTAGTTTTTTTAGAAAGTGCCATACTATTTTCCACAGTGGCTATACCAATTTACATTCCCACCAGCAGTGTACGAGTGTTCCTTTTTCTTCACATCCTCACCAACAATTGTTATTTGTGCTCCTTTTGATGACAGTCATCAAATTTATACAATTCATTGTATATTATTTTCTACAAAAAATACATTTTAAAGCATAGGTCTATCAGCAAGAAAAATGTAAATGAGCATAAGAAGTTATTTCCCAATACTTAAAACATATATACCAAATAAATTATAAAAATTATGAGGTTCAAATCATAAACAGAGTTTTGCCTTATATCTTTATATTTGAGCTCAAAACAATCATGTAATCGCCACAGAAGACTTGACCTTGATGGTTCCAATAACCTGTATGTACTCAGCATCAGAGTCTGATATATGGTAGATGATTAATAAATATTTGTTATCTTCATGGATTAATCATTTTTGGATAGTGAATTTATTTTTAAAGCCGTAAGTTCTATTTTTTCAAGTTTTGAAAAGTAAAGACCCAAATAACTTTTATATGCATTCAAGGATTTAAGCCAAGGTAAAATTCAGTTAAAGACCAAAATTTGAACTAACTCAGGATGTTACCTATCTGTTGCAGAGTGACATCAACACAGGTACTTGCTGTATTATCTGAAAGTTGAGGTTGTATTATCTGTATATTCCAAAGTTATAATCAATACTTTTCATGACCTTTAAAGAATATATTTTTGAATTTGAATATTTTTCCCAATAACTAATCTTTCCTATTGTCTTTTCTCCACTACAAATTGTATCCAGTCAGAAATAACTTTGCTTTGCTCCCAAAGGAAAAGAACAGCTTTACATAGTAAAACAAATTTAAAATGATACCATCAATATTGATCAGACCTTTGTATTATTTTATTAGAATCAATGATGAAAACATACTTCTATTAAATCTTTTATAGTAAATCATATTGATTTATTATTTTTCCACCCAAGGCAAGTGAAATTGTTAATGAAGACTATTTTTTTAGTTTGGCAGGCAACATGAAATCATTTGCCATCTTTGACTAGGAAATCAGTACAGGAAAAATCCTATGCATGTGATGGATGTGGGAAGCCTTGCCAACCAACCTTTGCCACCACTTATTTCACCTGATTTACAGAGCTTTTTATACATCAGAAAATTCACACCAAGAGAAAGTTTTTAAATCTAGAGAATGTGGGAACTCTTCCAGCCAAAATAAATAAATAAATTCCTTCTACATCCCCTAGCCTATGCAAAAGACATTTCAAACACCACACCTAAAACCAAGCTTTGATTTACCCCCAAGTCTGCTCTTTTCTTCCTTCTGTTATTAAATGATGTCAACATTTGCCAAATTTGCTCAGGTCCCCAAACTGAGGGCAACCTTTGACTCCTCTCTTTCCCTTAACCACTACGTTCAATCCAACCACAAATTTTATGTGCACTACCTTCTAAATAGAACCAGAATCAGCCATTTCTTATCTCCTCAATAGCCGAAGTCTAATCCTCTCTCTCATTTTTCACCTGCCCTACTGCAGTAGCCTCTTGACTCCAATCTACACTGATATCTAAGAATCAATCTTTCATCAATTTAAAACTTTTTTCTCCACCGGCTTTTGTCTGACTCAGGCTCCATGAGAAAAGAACCTTCACTATTTTCTCCTTCATTCATTCCCACCTTGTTTGTCTGTTTCTCCTCCCACACTCTCCGTGTTCTATTTGTCACTCCTGGAACCGCTAGTAGTGATAGTGTTACTGAGTCCAAGCTTATAATGCTCAGTGCACAACAGGCCCATAAATCATGAGATTAGTTGTTGAGGCAAGGAATAGTGGGTTTATTTGGAAATCCCACAGACTGAGAGGATGGTGGACTAGTGTCCCAAAGGACATCTTACCTGAATTAGAATTGAGACTTCCATGATACTAAAAGGGGAGGGGGTGTGGCTTGGTTGTGGCAAACTTCTTGGTGCAGGAATCCTTTGTTCTTACATCTCTCCAGGTAAGTCTGGTCAAAATGTTCCTATAAACCTCCAACAATACACATTTATTTTCTGTTCTGCAACTTTTTATCTCTATATGAATGGAAAAGTGTTGTACCTTTAAAGGTCAGAGCCTTGAGAATGGGCTATCATGTATATTTCAGGCTATAGGCAACATTCTTTAACAAAAGGTGCAGAGTCAGCATGACTAAGCACAAGCAACAGAGCTCAAGGGTTAGAGCTAAAGGAATAGATCCAATATGGAGTCAGGTTGCTTCTTCTCTGTTACAATAAGGAAAACATGCAAAGAGGCCCTCATGTGACCCTTCAAAGACTAAAAAGATTTGATCCAAGTGCTATTCACTTTCAGATAGAAATATAAAAGCAGTTGGATTATTTCTCCTTCTAACCTCCCAGTGTGCCTCTTATAGAAATAATGCCTAAAGAGATAGGCAAGCTGAAGAAGGAAAACAACTATGTCAGTAAGAAAAGAAAAATAAATATAAAATATGGTTTTGAGTAATGATCATTTCTCAAAATAAAACAGAATGAGATAAAGAGTTATTTGGGTTATTCAGGGAAAGAAGGTGATTGGATCAAGCCACAAGATTACAAGTTAGAAAGAAGAGCCCAGGACTGTGTGATTTCAGTCAGGACAATGGGCACATCAAAAGTCTGGTATAGGTGCATGAGAGTAAGAGATGAAGATAAAATAAGTTGCTAATCTTGCAGAGAAGGAAATTTGGGAAGATTGCCAGGGAGATTTGCTTCCATACTGTGTTTGGACAGGAGAGATTAGAAGCCAGATTGCAGAAGTTAAAAAGAAGTGTTAATTGAGTCTAGTTACAGACTAAATGTATATAGGATCTCAGTATGATTTGATAGAAAAAGGAATGAGCACAAATAGGAGGTACATAAAAGAAGCAGAATCAAGCAGCTTCCTTATTTTTAATGGACTTGTAAGTTTCCGAATGGGTAAGAAACTAACCCTATAAATATGGGAACCTGAGGATAATACGGAGTGAGTGGGAATTCAGAAGAGTGAACAGAGTTTTAATGAGGTACAGAAGGAAGGGATTCAGAGCCTGGGTGAAAAGAAGACTGTAAATGAAGAAGAGAGAAATTCCTTTCAGTAATAACAGAGGTAAGTGGGAGAAAATAGATTTGGGGAGAGTGTTCTGTGTAGGGAGAAAATGACAGCTGGCATGGGTCTTGTGTAGAGCAGGGAGATTTTTAAGAGGATTAACCCCATCCCCCATGTGTCAATTTCTACCTCTGTGCAATGGAGACTAAATGCAACCACCTCATAGGGTAGTTGTGATGGTTAAATCAGCAATGTGTAAAGAGGCTAAGAACTGAGGGACCTTCAAGATGGCAGAGGAGTAAGACATGGAGATCACCTTCCTCCCCACAGATACATCAAAAATACATCTACATGTGGAACAACTCCTACAGAACACTTACCGAAAGCTGGCAGAAGACCTCAGGCTTCCCAAAGGCAAGAAAATCCCCACCTACCTGGGTAGGGAAAGAAAATCCCCACCTACCATCCCATAGGGATGGGACCTACACCTCTGGAAGGGAGCTGTGAAGGAGGAAAAGTTTCCACACACTAGGAAGCCCCTTCACTGGCAGAGAAATGGGGTGGCTGGGAGAGAAGCTTCAGAACCACGGAAGAGAGCACAGCAATAGGGGTGCAGAGGGCAAAGCGGAGAGATTCCCACACAGAGGATCAGTGCCAACCATCACTCACCAATCTGAGAGGCTTGTCTGCTCACCTGCCAGGGCGGGTGGGCGTTGGGAGCTGAGGCTCCAGCTTTGGAGGTCAGATCCCAGGGAGAGGATTGGGGTTGGCTGTGTGAACACAGCCTGAAGGGGACTAGTGCACCACAGCTAGCTGGGAGGGAGTCTGGGAAAAAGTCTGGACCTGCCTAAGAGGCAAGAGACCATTTTCTTGAGGTGCATGAGGAGAGGGGATTCCTTCCCTGTCTGCCCACAAAATGCAGAGCACCACCTAAATTAGCTCCAGAGAAGGACGTGAGCAGTGGCTATCATCTCAGACTGTAGAGATGGGCATGAAACACTAACACTGCTGCTGCAACCACCAAGAATCCTGTGTGCAAGCAGAGCTCATATCCACACTACCCCTCCTGGGAGCCTGTGCAGTCTGCCACTGACAGGTTCCTGTGATCCAGGGACAAGATCCTGGAGAGAACACACGGTGAGCCTCAGGCTGTTTCAACGTCATACCGGCCTCTGCCTCTGCAGGCTCGCCCTGCATTCCAATTACAACTACCGTACACCCTCCCTCCCCTCAGCCTGAATGAACAAGAGCCTAATCAGCCGCAGGTTTAACCCCATCCTGTCTGGGTGGGAACAGATGCCTGAGGGCAACCTACACACAGAAGTGGGGCCGAAAACAAAGCTGAACCCCAGGAGCTGTGCGAACAAAGAAGAGAAGGGAAATTTATATGTGAAGCCTCGGGAGCAGCAGATTAAATCCCCACAATCAATTTGATGTATGCTGCATCTGTGGAATACCTGAACAGACAACGAATCATCCCAAAATTGAGGCGGTGGACTTTGGGAGCAACTGTAGACTTGGGGTTTGCTGTCTGAGACTAATTTGCTTCTGATTTTTATGTTTATCTTAGTATGGTATTTAGCACTTGTTATCATTGGTGGATTTTTTTATTGGTATGGTTGCTCTCTTCTTCTTCCTTTTTTATTATTATTTTTTTATTTTAATAATTTTTTCTTTATTATTATTTTTTCCTTTTTTTATACCATTCCTTCTTAGCCATGTGGCTGACAGGGTCCTGGTCCTCCAAACTGGTGTCAGGCCTGAGCTTCTAATGGGGGAGAGCTGAGTTCAGGACTACCAGAGACCTCCTGGTCCCACAAAATATCAATTGGCGAGAGGTCTCCCAGAGATCTCTGTTTCAAAGCTAAGACCCAGCTCCACTCAACGGCCAGCAGGCTCCAGTGCTGGACACCCCATGCCAAACAGCTAGCAAGACAGGAACACAAAACCACTCATTAGCAGAGAGGCTGCCTAAAATCATAATAAGTTCACAGACATGCCAAAACACACCACCTGACGTGGCCCTGCCCACCAGAAAGACAAGGTCCAGCCCCACCAACCGGGACACAGGTACCAGTCCCCTCCACCAGGAAGGCTACACAACCCACTGAACCAACCTCACCCACTACAGAAAGATACCAAAAACAACAGAAACTATGAACATGCAGCCTGTGAAAAGGAGACCCCAAACACAGTAAGTAAAACAAAAGGATAAGACAGAGAAATATGCAGCAGATGAAGGAGCAAGGTAAAAACTCACCAGACCAAACAAATGAAGAGGAAATAGGCAGCCTAACTGAAAAAGAATTCAGAGTAATGATAGTAAAGATGATCCAAAATCTTGGAAATAGAATGGAGAAAATACAAGAAATGTTTAACAAGGACCTAGAAGAACTAAAGAGCAAGCAAACAATGATGAACAATACAATAAATGAAATTTAAAATTCTCTAGAAGGAATCAATAGCAGAATAACTGAGGCAGAAGAACAGATAAGTGACCGGGAAGATAAAATAGTGGAAATAACTACTGCAGAATAAAGAAAATGAATGAAAAGAATTGAGGACAGTGTCAGAGACTTCTGGGACAACATTAAATGCATGAACATTTGAATTATAGGGTTACCAGAAGAAGAAGAGAAAAAGAAAGAGACTGAGAAAATATTTGAAGAGATTATAGTTGAAAACATCCCTAATATGGGAAAAGAAATAGTCAATCAAGTCCAGGAAACACAGAGAGTCCAATACAGGATAACTCCAAGGAGAAACATGCCAAGACACATATTAATCAAACTATCAAAAATTAAATACAGGAAAAAATATTAAAAGCAGCAAGGGAAAAGCAACAAATAACCTACAAGGGAATCCCCATGAGGTTAACAGCTGATCTTTGAGCAGAAACTCTGCAAGTCAGAAGGGAGAGGCAGGACATATTTAAATTGGTGAAAGGGAAGAATCTACAACCAAGATTACTCTACCCAGAAAGGATCTCATTCAGATTCAATGGAGAAATTAAAACCTTTACAGACAAGCAAAAGCTAAGAGAATTCAGCACCACCAAACCAGCTTTACAACAAATCTTAAAGGAACTTCTCTAGGCAGGAAATTCAAGAGAAGGAAAAGACTTACAATAACAAACCCAAAACAATTGAGAAAATGGTAATACATAACATACCCTTACATGTTACTGATACATATTGGTAACATAAATATTAATAACTACCTTAAATGTAAATGGATTAAATGCTCCAACCAAAAGACGTAGACTGGCTGAATGGATACAAAAACAAGACCCGTATATATGCTGTCTACAGGAGACACTTCAGACCTAGGGATGCAAACAGACTGAAAGTGAGGGAATGGAAAAATATATTCCATGCAAATGGAAATCAAAAGGAAGCTGGAATAGCAATTATCATATCAGACACAATAGGCTTTAAAATAAAGACTATTACAAGAGACAAAGAAGGACACTACATAATGATAAAGTGATCAATCCAAGAAGAAGATATAACAATGGAAAATATTTATGCAGCCAACATAGGAGCATATCAATACATAAGGCAAATGCTAACAGCCATAAAAGGGGAAATTGACAGTAACACAATCCTAGTAGGGGACTTTAATGCCCCACTTTCACCAATGAACAGATCATCCAAATTGAAAATAAATAAGGAAACACAAGATTTAAATGATAAATTAAACAAGATGGAATTTATTGATGTTAATAGGACATTCCATCCAAAAGAACAGAATACACTTTCTTCTCAAGTGCTCATGGAACATTCTCCAGGATAGATCATATCTTGGGTAACAAATCAAGCCTTGGTAATTTAAGAAAATTGAAATTGTATCAGGTATCTTTTCTGACTACAACGCTATCAGATTAGATATCAATTACAGGAAAAAAATCTGTAAGAAATACAAACACATGGAGGCTAAACAATACACTACTAAATAACCAAGTGATCACTGAAGAAATCAGAGGAAATAAAAAAAAAACTAGAAACAAATGACAGTGAAAACATGACGACCCAAAACCTACGGGTTGCAAAAAAAAGCAGTTCTAAGAAGGAAGTTTATAGCAATACATGCCTACATCAAAAAAGAAGAAAAATCTCAAATAAACAACCTAACCTTACACCTAAAGCTATTACAGAAAGAAGAACAAAAAACACCCAGAGTTAGCAGAAGGAAAGAAATCATAAAGAGCAGATCAGAAATAAATGAAAAAGAAATGAAGGAAACAATAGCTAAGATCAACAAAACTAAAAGCTGGTTCTTTTTTTTTTTTTTTTTTTTTTGTGGTACGCAGGCCTCTCACTGTTGTGGCCTCTCCCGTTGCAGAGCACAGGCTCTGGACACACAGGCTCAGTGGCCATGGCTCACGGGCCCATCGGCTCCGCAGCATGTGGGATGTTCCCGGACCGGGGCACGAACCCGTGTCCCCTGCATCAGCAGGCGGACTCTCAACCACTGCGCCATCAGTGAAGCCCTAAAACCTGGTTCTTTGAGAAGATAAACAAAACTGATAAACCATTAACCAGACTCATCAAGAGAAAAAGGGAGAAGACTCAAATCAATAGAATTAGAAATGAAAAAGGAGAAGTAACAACCGACACTGCAGAAATACAAAGGATCATGAGAGATTACTACACGCAGCTATATGCCCATAAAATGGACAACCTGGAAGAAATGGATAAATTCATAGAAAAGCACAACCTTCCAAGACTGAACCAGGAAGAAATAGAAAATATGAACAGACCAATCAGAAACACTGAAATTGAAATGGTGATTAAAAATCTTCCAGAAAACAAAAGCCCAGGACCAGATGGCTTCACAGATGAATTCTATCAAAATTTAGGGAAGAGCTAACACCTATCCATCTCAAACTCTTCCAAACTATAGCAGTGAGAGGAACAATCCCAAACTCATTCTGCGAGGAAACCATCACCCTGACACCAAAACCAGATGAAGATGTCACAAAAAAAGAAAACTACATGCCAACATCACTGATGAACATAGATGCAATAATCCTCAAAAAAATACTAGCAAACAGAATCCAACAGCACATTAAAAGGATCATATACCATGATCCAGTGGGGTTTATCCCAGGAATGCAAGTATTCTTCAAGATGCACAAATCAACCAATGTGATACACCATATTAACATATTGAAGGATAAAACCATATGATCATCTCAATAGATGCAGTAAAAGCTTTCAACAAAATTCATTTATGATTAAAAACTCTCGAGAAAGTAGGCATAGAGTGAACCTCCCTCAACATAATAAAGGCCATATATGACAAACCCACAGCCATCATCATTCTCAAAGATGACAAAATGAAACCATTTGCTCTAAGATCAGGAAAAAGACAAGGTTGCCCACTCTCTCCACTATCATTCAACATAGTTTTGGAAGACTTAGCCATAGCAATCAGAGAAGAAACAGATATAAAAGGAATCCATATCAGAAAAGATGAAGTAAAACTGTCACTGTTTTCAGATGACATGATACGATACATAGAGAATCCTAAAAATGCTACCAGAAAACTACTAGAGCTAATCAATGAATTTGGTAAAGTACAGGATACAAAATTAATGCACAGAAATCTATTGCATTCCTATACACTAATGATGAAGAATCTGAAAGAGAAATCAACGAAACACTCCCATTTACCATTGCAACAAAAAGAATAAAATACCTAGGAATAAACCTACCTAAGGAGACAAAAGACCTGTATGCAGAAAACTGTAAGACACTGATGAAAGGAATTAAAGATAATACAAACAGATGGAGAGATATACCATGTTTTTGGATTGGAAGAATCAATATTGTGAAATGACTATATACCCAAAGCAATCTACAGATTCAATGCAATCCCTATCAAACATCAAACTACCAATGGCATTTTTCACAGAAATAGAACAAAGAATTACACAGTATGTATGGAAACACAACAGACCCGAAATAGCCAAAGCAATCTTGAGAAAGAAAAACGGAGTTCGAGAATCAGACTCCTGAACTTCAGACTATACTACAGAGCTACAGTAATCAAGACAGTATGGTACTGGCACAAAAACAGAAATATAGATCAATGGAACAGGATAGAAAGCCCAGAGATAAACCCACGTATATATGGTCACGTTATCTTTGATAAAGTATGCAAGAATATACAATGGATAAAAGACAGCCTCTTCAGTAAGTTGTGCTGGGAAAACTGGACAACTACATGGAAAAGAATGAAATTAGAACACTCCCTAACACCATATACAAAAATAAACTCAAATGGATTAAAGACCTAAATGTAAGGCCAGAAAGTATCAAACTCTTAGAGGAAAACATAGGCAGAACACTCTATGACATACATCACAGCAATATCCTTTTTGTCCCACCTCCTAGAGAAATGGAAATAAAAACAAAAATAAACAAATGGAACCTAACGAAACTTAAAAGCTTTTTCACAACAAAGGAAACCATAAACAAGATGAAAAGACAGCCCTCAGAATGGGAGAAATTATTTTCAAATGAAGCAACTGACAAAGGATTAATCTCCAAAATATACAAGCAGCTCATGCAGCTCAATATCAAAAAAACAAACAACCCAATCCAGAAATGGGCAGAAGACCTAAATAGACATTTCTCCAAAGAAGATATACAGATTGCCAACAAACACATGAAAGGATGCTCAATATCACTAATCATTAGAGAAATGCAAATCAAAACTACAATGAGTTATCACCTCACAAAAGTCAGAATGGCCATCATCAAAAAATCTACAAACAATAAATGCTGGAGAGGGTGTAGAGAAAAGGGAACCCTATTACACTGTTGGTGGAAATGTAAATTGATACAGCCACTATGGTGAACAATATAGAGGTTCCTTATAAAACTAAAAATAGAACCTCCATACTACCCAGCAATCCCACTACTGGGCATATACCCTGAGAAAACCATAATTCAAAAAGAGTCATGTACCAAAATGTTCATTGCAGCTCTATATACAATAGCCAGGACATGGAAGCAGCCTAAGTGTCCATGGACAGATGAATGGATAAAGAGGATGTGGCACATATATACAATGGAATATTACTCAGTCATAAAAGGAAACGAAATTGAGTTATTTGTAGTGAGGTGGATGGACCTAGAGTCTGTCATACAGAATGAAGTAAGTCAGAAAGAGAAAAGCAAATACCGTATGCTAACACATATATATGGAATCCAAAAAAATAAATGATTCTGATGAACCTAAGGGCAAGACAGGAAAGATACAGACGTAGAGAATGGACTTGAGGACACAGGGAGACAGAAGGGTAAGCTGGGACGACATGAGAGAGTAGCATTTACATATATATGTTACCAAATGTAAAATAGGTAGCTAGTGGGGAGCAGCTGCATCTCACAGCAAGATCAGCTCTGTGCTTTGTGACCACCTAGAGGGGTGGGATAAGGAGAGTGAGAGGGAGATGTCAGAGGGAGGGAATATGGTGATATATGTATACATATAGCTGATTCACTTTCTTATACAGCAAAAACATAGTAAAGCAATTTTATTCCAATAAAGATGTTAAAAAAATGAAAATTGAAAAAAATAAAAAAGAGGCTAGGAACTGTAACTGATGCAAAGTAACCTCTTACTGCATGTTAGCTATTATCATTCAGTTCTGTCACTTTCCACAACTGCAAAATAATTCTTTCTGCCATAACAATCAATGGGTAGATAGAGCCTTAACATACACAAATTATATTAGTTATTATTATCCTACTTGTTTTTCTGCACAATTCAATTTAGATGCCAAACAACGTAATTTTCATATTGTACAGATGAGGAAGCTAAGCCTCCAACAATGGCTTGTCTCGTTTCACATGGCTGGTGTATAGCAGAGTCATGTCCCAAACACAAGTGTGTGGACCCCAAGTTCTACTGTCTTGACACTAAACTCCCTTTCTGAATAAAGGAGAACTTATGAACAGATTTTCACCCTCCCCCCAAAACTTTTGTCACTGGTTGAATTGCGATTTCCTTGCTTCTTGCCCTTCTCGAGGGAAAGAATTCATTCGAGATGCATAGAGCATTTTTAAGTAGCAAGAGTTTTATTAAGCAAAAGTGGAAGTACTCTCCCGAGGAAGGTAGAGAGCCAGCTGTCTGGAAACCAGAAGCAGCCCTGCAACGGGGTAGGGTTGGGTTTTTTATAGTGTTCCCTCTCTGTGTCCTGCATCATTTGACTGACAAGTTGATTGACAGCTTTTGGTTATATAACTTTTCTCCTAGTGTGTAGGCACTTACCCATAAGCACCCAAGTGAAACCCACGGGGTGGGGGGGCAAAAAATACAATGCTAATTTATTACAAATATAGCATAATGAACCCAAGGTTACCTTGAGTCACCTTTTAGGTCTTGGTGCACCTGCACCATCCTGTGCTGGTGGTTTTATCTTGCTTGGTCCTGATGTGGCTGGAAACCTAGCAGTGGTCCTTGACTACAGGAGGGAGGATCTCTGGGTGTGTTCTGATCATCAGTGTCCCAGTGGGGGAGGAAAAGATGAGCCATCCAGGATGGGGCAAGACCCGCTCATGTCTGACTAGCTACCTAACATTTTGACTAATTGTGGTCATCACCAGACCAAAGATTTTAAAACAACTCAACTTCAACAAATCAGTCCTTCTGTCTCCTTTGCCCCTCGCTGAAAGATGAATGTAAAAAGAGAACCCTTCATCTGATCACAGTGTGGTAGCTCAAACTCTAAATATCATACCCACATTCAAAGCAAGAACAAGGGTTGTAATGATAGAACCGCCATCTACTCTTTTAACAGTAAAACAAAAGTTTCCCCAAAGTTCCCACAGCATCTTCCTTTACATTGGAACGAGGCCACATGACCTAGTCTACGCCTGAGGTCAGTAGGGAACATGGAACAATGGACTCATCTAGGGCTGGGCACATGGTCATCCCAAACAAAATCAGGTCATCCCACACTGGTGATAAGAAGGGGGAATGAATATTGGGCAAACAACTAACCGTGCCAGTCACAAACACTGCATGATTCCCCAAGCTGGCAAGAGGAGAGCCAGGTTCAATAGAAGCAGCCTGTAAGAGAACAAAAAATGAGGGCAATAATGCACTGAGAATCAGGTCTTATCAAGGAATGAGATTATTTTAAGACCTTAGAGAGGTGGCAGGGTTGCCCCATTAATATTTAATTTCTTGCTAACACAGGCTCAAAGCTATACTTACTTTTATTTGTGAAATAGAGTAACATGGGCTTTTTTCTTGCACTTCAAGTATGTGGAACAATCTATCAGCTACATCTGTCTTCTGAGTTCTCTCCTGCTCTACATCCTTTCAGAAACACTGGCATTTTAAAGTAGCCTTCAGTAGAACCCAAAGCAATGAATCATGGAATTTTCAAGCCTTTTGACATTACCAAAAGATGACAAAGCTTTGAGTACAGATGGTTTATGAGGACAAAGATAACTGAAAGAATTGAGCATCACCAAAGAACGTGACCCTTGGGCTGCATACCCAACTGTCTTTCTTTGGACGTCAGTGTGATCCTGAGGAAATCACCTCAAACACACGGGGAGATGGGATTAAAAAGATGTCCCCTTTCATCTGATCTGCTCTTTCCCTCCCAGACACTAGGATGGGATGTTATAAGAGGCCCCCTCATGCTGTTACTTAGTGTACCTATCTGGGACTTGGAGACTGGCTGTTTTTATACATAAATCTTCCCACCAAGTCCTCCCTTCATCCCCTTCCCCATTCACCACCACCTGTCCCAGAACTAGATTACAGATAGGCAAGTCAGTTGGGACAATCTTTTCTTGAAAGATTGCACAGTTCTTATTATGTCATCAATGGAAGCATACCAATTATTCAAGATAGATAAATAGTTCCACATCTCCCAGAAAGCAGGTAATTAAAAATATACAAATGTGAAGATATGTAAATTTTAGCTAAACCTTTAGAGAAGATTTATTATTTATCAAGTAAAAAATAGACCCTTATTTATCAAATAATTTGAGTCCACTCTTCTTGGACCAACTCTACAAGCTCCAGGCCTGCCCCTCCCTCCTCCAGCACAGCCATCTCCTTCTTCAAGACCCAGGCCAGTACCCCCCTCCCTTGCCCACCATCTTCTTCACCTCCTATCTCACTTTTATGCAAATATGGAACAAATGTCCTGTCATCGTTCTGAGACATTGGCTCTGTGACCAACCATTATAATTTTTCCAAGCACACACTATTTTAACTCTACTTTAAACTTTTCATCCAGGTTGTTACCATCACTGAGGAGAATTAAGGGGAGAGTGTGTGCTGACATTTTGATAAAGCAATTGAGACAAAGAAAACAACAATGGACCGGAGCTAGTCCAGAGGCCACAAGATGTGGTGGGCAGTGAGTGAGCAGGGTTGGTAGAGGAGCAGAGAAGGGTGTGCAGAGCTGGACAGCTCCCCAAAACAGAAAGTCACCACCAGGATGTAAAGCACACTCAGCCTTTCTTAAGGAATCTCCAAATCACCCAGAGGAAAAAATCTTGGAAAAAAATCTGAACTTCCTGTAGTTAAGAAAGGACAAGGGCATCTATCCATTGAATTTTGTTATGAAAAGTGAAAGTGGAAATCCCCAGTTACTAAATGGCAGAGTAAAGACATTTCTGCATTCTCAAAATGACTCTTAAACATCATGTAGAAAAGATACAAATAAAAGCTCTTTGATGATCTGGGTGATAACTCTAATCACAGACCATTATTTTTTGTTGTTGTTGTTTTTATATTGGAGTATAGTTGATTAACAATGTTGTGTTAATTTCAGGTGTACAGCAAAGTGATTCAGTTATACATATACATGTATCTCTTCTTTTTCTAATTCTTTTCCCATTTAGGTTATTACAGACTACTGAACAGAGTTCCCTGTGCTATACAGTAGGATGGACCACTGTTTATGAAGACAGACAGCAGACGGATTAATGTCAAGTGACGTGGCAGACCCAGAGAAGAAGTGTCAACTCTAAGTCCCTATGGAATGAAGGAGTGAGGAAACAAATGAGATACAGCCAATTTGACCCCAATATGGAAAAGGGTTAGGAATTGGAGGAACCAATCCAAAGCAGAAGGTGTGAGGAAGTCAGGAGCTAAAAACAGATTGATTGAAAGTTTTTGTTAGGTTGAACCATATGCAATTGCCTATTATTACAGGTTGAACTATGTCCCCTCAAAATTATATGTGGAAGTCCTAACTCCTGGTGTGTCAAAATGTGACCTTATTTAGAAATAGGCTCATTGTAGATGTGATTAGTTAAGATAAGATCATTAGACTAGGCCCTGAGCCAGTATGACCGGTGTCCTTATAAAAAGAGGAAATTTGGACACAGAAACACACACGGGGAGCTCACCATGTAAAAATAAAGGCAGAGATTGTGGTGGTGCATTTAAAAGCCAGGGAATGCCAAAGATTGCCAGTGAACCCCCAGAAGCTAGGGGAGAGGCCTGGAACAGATTCTCCCTCACAGCCCTCAGAAGGAACCAACCCTGCTGACACCTTGTTCTTGGGGTTCTCTCTTCCAGAACAGTGAGACATTAAATTTCTGTTTTTTAAGCCAGCCAATCTGTGGCACTTTGATACAGCAGCCCCAAGAAACAAATCCACCTACATTTGACACTGTTAGTCCAACAAAAAAGCAGTAATTTCACTTGATTCAACCTAAATCCAAGAGATAGTTATACTGTTGGATCCCCCCCTCTCCCCAGCCCCAGCAGAGCCAAGTTTTAGTCTCTGGAGAAAGAGGCAGAGGTACTTCCAAACTTTTGTATGTTAAGCAGATTAAAGCTTAACAACTGCTATTTTAGCAGATGGAGATACATTTAATGACTAGGTAAATCTCAGAAACGGCTGTGTGGCAGGGAGAGGCTAGAGGAGGTGGAGGCTTCGGAGAGGAAGACCAATTTGAGGCCAGATTTACTAGCCCAGGACATTCAGTGAACATGATAGCAGGAGGAGAAGGGGGTGATGCCCTGAGGATGCTGCAGAGTCTCCGAGTTGTAATTCAGAACATCACTTCTCATGGTTTCACATGCCTGGGCTGCACTGGGAGAGCTTAAATGGTAAACTTAAGAATCAGATTCTATGAAAAGACAAGCCACAGACTGTGAGAAAATATTTTCAAATCACATATAGAATAAAGGACTCGTATCCAAGAATATATAAAGAACTTTCAACACACTATAATAAGAAAACAAACAACTCAGTTTTTTAAAAGATTGGCAAAAGATTTGAACAGGCATCTCTCCAAAGATATACGAATTGCAAATAAACAAATGAAAAGATGTTCTGCACCATTAGTCATTAGGGAAACACAAACCAAAACCATAATGAGATATCACTCCATACCTAATACATATATATATATTCTTTTTCATATTATTTTCCATTATAGGCTATTGCAAGATATTGAGTATAGTTCCCTGTGCTATTCAGTAGAACCTTGTTGTTTATCTATTTTATATTTAGTAATATGTATATGTTAATCCCCAAATCCTAATTTATCCCTCCCCCACCCCTTTCCCCTTTGGTAACCATAAGTTTGTTCTCTATGTTTGTGGGTCTATTTCTGTTTTGCAGATAAGTTATTTTGTATCATTTTTTTACATTCAACATGTAAGGAATATCATATGATATTTGTCTTTCTCTGTCTGACTTATTTCACTTAGTATGATCATCTCTAGGTCCATCCATGTTGCTGCAAATGGCATTATTTCATTCTTTTTATGGCTGAGTGATATTCCATTGTATATATGTACCACATCCTCTTTATCCATTCATCTGTCAATTGACATTTAGGTTGCTTCCATGTCTTGGAAATAGTTTTTTGTAAATAGTGCTGCTATGAACATTGGGGTGCATGTATCTCTCCAGATATATGCCCAGGAGTGGGATGGCTAAAATTTAAAAGACTGCTCATACCAAGTGTTGGGTAAGATGTGAAGCAACTAGAACTCTCATACATTGCTGATAGGAATGTTAAAATGGTACAACCCCTTTGCAAAACATTTCAGCAGTTTCTTAAAAAGCTAAATATGCACTGGCCATACAACCCAGCCATTCCACTCCTAGGAATTACTCGAGATGAATGAAAGCATATGTCCACACAAAGACTTGTTCATGAATGTTCATTGCAGCTCTATTCATAATACCTAAAACCTGGAAGCAACCCAAATGCCCATCAACAGCTGAACAGATAAGCAATTTGTTATATATCTAGTCAATGGATACTAACTTAGCAATAAAACTAATCCATTAATTCATGCAAAAAGGTGGATGAATCTTATAATAATTACACTGAGTGAAACAAGTCCAACAAAAAAGGGAACATACTGTATTAATCAACTTGTATAGACTCTAGAAAATGCAAGCTCATCTATAATAACAGTTGCCTAGGGATGGGAAGGGACTGGCGAGGGGTAAGAGGAAGGGATTACAAAAGGACATAAGGAGACTGTTGGGGGTAATGGATATGTCCAGTATCTAATTGTGGTGAGGGTTTCATGGTTTCAGGGATATATATAATATTATGTCAAAACTTACCAATGTTACACTTTAAATGTGTACAGCTTATTGTATATTATTCCACAATAAAGCTGTAAAAAAAATTAAAAAGCTAAGAAAAAAAGAAGTCTATTAAATTGAGATTTTTATGTTTTCCCTTTGGTTCTTTTAAAAAAAATATTTTGGTGTGCTTTAAAACAAAAGACACACATAGAAAAATTGATTAAGCCACAGCGAAGCCATAATAAGAAGGACTCAGGTTACTGGTAATGTTGTTAACACCAGAGGTCATATTAATTGCAAATAAGCATTGTATTTGGTTTTGAGATTCTTGATGACTGGGGAGGAGAGAAGGGCAGGCAATGTAATAGGTTGCACAGTTCTCATTATCTCATAAATGGAAGCATACCAATTATTCAAGAGAAATTCACTCTTGTATTCTGAAAGAAATTTATCCCATGGAGCCTTAGGATGGCCATTGAATGATTTAATGAACAATTCCTCTAACAAATATTCCACAGTAATGGCCAAAACCATCTTGTGTAGCTATTTCCTCAGTTCAGACAAAGGACGTATCATTAAGTCTAAACCATTATGGAGTTAAACCAACATGGTCAGAAAGGTAACATTCTGATCTATCTATAACAGCGAAGTTATATCCTTGCATCCTTAGTTATACAGGTAAACTATGCCCTGAGTCTCCAGGACTCACCTGCTGGTAGATACACACCTGGAGTCCAAGCAAATTTTAGCTTGTTACCTGCCAATGTACATGACCTCAACACTCTGACAAATCTGCTGTCCTCTCAACATTTCTGCCAGATGCCACCCCTGCTTCTACAGAATCTGCAGAGCAGACCTCACCCAGAACAGGGCTGGGTGTTGCACAGGGCTCTGCCAGCTGCTCCGAAGATCACGGTCCCTCACTGGGCCACTTACACTGCTGTCCTCCAGCTTACAAGAGGCCTGCTTCATTACAGTGTGTGACAAAGTAAGGATCCCACCTCCCATTATGTCATTATGTAATGCTCTATTACCAGTTCTGCTGGAACCCAATACCTTACAGAGCTTTCACTGGAAAAACACTCCATTTTTGCTCACCGTCCTCTCACTCCCAAGGTCTGAGACTTGCAACCATGACACTAGGCAGAGGACAGAGTAAAGTGAGTACCTGGGTGTACCCGGCTTCTTCCTCTCTCAGGATGGGTTCTCTCCTAAGAGGGCACTAGCCCCACCTCCACGTGGACCTTGGTTAGGTCATCTGACTCATTCTCCGTGAATGGTTGGCCATCTCCAAATCCATGTAGTTGACACAATGAGCATCAGTGGTTCTCAAACTTTCCCACACGTTAGAATCACCTGGGCATCTTTGAAAAACCACAATGTCCAGGACACATAACAGCCTCCAAGTGATTCCAGTGCACAGACAAGTTTTAAGGCCTGTGGTCCTGACAGAAGCTAAAATCCAGGCTACAAATGCATCAGAAATTCTCTTTTGTCTCCCAAGACTAATGGAATTGAGAGTTAACTTACTTTGGGTGCTATCTCCTCATCCTCAGTCTTGTGCCTTTGCTGTAAACTCACCATCTAGAAGCAAGGAAGCTGAGGAATATTTAATAGAAAGAGAAATGCAAATTTGAAGGTTAAAACCAGGGACTATGAAAAGTCTCAGTACAATCAGAAGAACAAATTTTATGCTCAAGTAAAACACATACCAGGAGTCACCCACTCCCTCCTTTGCTCTCTGCTGTTTGTTTGTTTTGTACAGAAATGATAAGTTTTGTAAAGAAAGCATATTTCAGACTCAGCCTTCCCAGGCATTATGTTTAAGTGACAGCACTTAGGATGATGTATGAATTTTAAAGAGGCAATGTCCAAGCTCATCTCAGGTTTACTTGGGCATTATTATTCATGAAGCCCTTTCCGAGCTCTATTCAAGGATATCTGTAAACTGTCTCCAAAGACCAGGGACCCCTACTGTAATAAGCAAGTCATTTGTATGGAGGAAATGAAAAACCTGCCATGTCTGCCAAATGAAGGCAGACATGCCTAAGCAGAGAAGGATTGATGAAGCAAGATTAGAGAAAGCTGAAAGCTGGGTTAAAATACATCAAATTTGCTGAGTGATGGAGAGCATACCAACAACCACCAGGAATGGATGTTAGTGCCTAGATGATGTTGAATTTATTTATTTTTTTAAGAAAGCAGTACATATGAAAGCTCTAAAACCTAAGATTTACAGAAATTATGGCCCAGGGATTTCAAACACCTGCTACGTCCTGGTGAAGGATGATGGCATTTCTTTTGGCCTCCTTCTCCTGGAACAGCACAGGGTCAATCCTGCTTAAATATATACAGATGTCCTATGCTCTGCAGTCATTGACAGCCCAATTCTCTCCTCAGCACCCAGGAGAACAGCCCTGTCCTGATACACAGACAGTGGCCACCAGCAGGCACTGGCAAAGGTCTCTCATCAAGGGCTGTGACAACCCAACTGTTCTGTGTCCCTTTCATGGGGCCTACCCCGGATCACGAAACCTACAGCCTCATGTTCATTTATTTTATTTAATAATCACTTACAGAGCACTCATCCCATACCAGACACTATTCCAAGCCCCTTATCAATATGAACTCATTCAGTGCTTCCCACAACCCACCCTGTAAGGCAGGTACTACCATGATCTTAATGCTACAGATGCCATGGAAAGGCTGAGTCATGTGTTCAAGGTCACACAAGGAGAAAATGGTAGGGGCAGGGTGTGAATGCAAGCTGACTTCTGGTTTCAGACTCTTTTCCCAACAAGTGTTCTGTACTTCCTTTCGAACTACTCTGTGACCTGATCATGTCTTGCTCTATCACTGTTGTATGACTGCTTACAAACAGGTCTGTGCTATTTAAAGTTCTTTAAAATGAACACGAGGGATATATGCGGGAGGGTGGTATTATTTCTTTTAGACTTTAGGCAAAGGTTGAAAGCAGTGGTTCCCAAATGTTGGCATATGTCAGAACCCCTTGGAGAGCTGGTTAAGACACAGATCCCTGCACCCCTAGAGTTTCTGAGTCAGTAGGTCTGAGTGGGGCCCAAGAACGTACATCTCTGATCAAGTTCTTGGGTGACATTGATGCTGATGCTCTGGGGACCACACTTTGAGAACCACTGGTCTAAAGCATTATTTTTAACCCTTGAGAAACATTAGGCTAGTAAAATTTTGGCTATTAAAGGAGTTCATCTTAAGTCATTTTTATATCATTGGGAATAAAGACAATCTCTCCTGAAGAGAAAAAGAAGAACCAAAGAATACTCTTGAGATTGTGTGAAGACTGAAAGTGAAGATACATGGTTTTCTTAGTTTTTCTGTTTCTGAGAAGAAAAAAAAGATTAAAATTAGTGACTAAACCAGAAGGAAGTTTCAGAACTCCTAAGATTGGTAAGACGGGCCTCTCCAGGAGCCTGTGTTGCAGAAAAAGGTGAGAACTGACAGCACCTGGTGTCCACATGGCATTGGCTCCACTGAAGGGAGAGTGAACATGTCCCTATGAATTTGAATCTTTTTACATATGTCCCCATATGTCACCTTGTTCAAGTAACTAGTACATTATTATGACTAGTTGTCATCCTTGTTTTAGTAAAAAGATATATTGCATAGGTACAATATAAATGGTCAGAATGTATGCTACATTTAGTTTCTCATCAATCAAACAATATTTTCTGTGATTGTGTTATATGCTTAACACTGTGCTAAGGACCAAAATGGCACCAACCAAGTATAAAACATGGCCTCTGCCCACATAAAACTCACAATGCAGCTGGGAAGTCAAGTAACTCTCACTGAAACAGAAAAAAGCAAACAAAATCAGAAGTGAGAGTAATGTTATTTATGATTTATAAAACAATACTTTTTCTTTTTAGTAACATGTACTATTATTTTATCTATTCACTCAGCAAATATGAGTTGGGACAAGTACCATGTTGGACCATGGGAGTAGAAATAAAGGCATGCTTCTTGCCATTAAGAAGTTCATAGTCTGTGGAAGAAAGACACTTAAATATGCATTTATCAAATGTGATCAGAACCATAACTAGTAACAGAAACATGCACAGGTTGTTATTAAAACAGAAAGGAAGATGTGGCTCATCTTCTTAGGCTCAGAGAGTCTTAAAAGTCTCATAGAGAAGGTGATCCTGAGCTGAATCATGAAAGGTGAGTGGGAAATTGTCAAGTATACAAGTTGTACACTAGAGAGGATTCTGCATCCCACAGATGCATGGAGGTCTCACAAGCAAGGCAGATTCCAAGACTTCCAGAGAGATTGTGCAGCCAGAGCAGGTGCCATACAAGGGAGTTGCAGGATAGGCAGTCACCTGTCAGCCTGATGGCCTTTGCGTGCCACAGAAAGGAGATTAGACTTTTACCCAAAACAAAATGAAAGCCATTGAACAGCTATAAGCAAATGTCATGTTTTAGAGAGTACTCTCTGAGAGAATAGAGAATGGAAAGGAAGAGAGAGAGAATACTACAATAATTGATGCATAAGATGATGAGGGTCTGAATTCAGAGAGGAGGAGGGAGAAGGAGGCGAATTATAGAGCTAATTAAGAATATAGACTTGGCACTCGAGGCCTCTCTAAACATAGCTCATGAAGGAGAGGGAGAAGTACAAAACAACAGCATTGAGAGAAAACCTTTGATACATGTATAGGAAAAAATAATTAAATAAGGAAAAAACTTAATCCAAAAGAAAACAAAGAGAAGAAAAAGTATGACAAATAAAAAGCAAAAGCTAAGATTAGCAAAATGAATCCAAATATATTAATAATTATGATAAATATAACTGAACTAAATTCTGAAGTTGAAAGACAAATATTTTCAGGTTGGATTTTAAAAATCCACCTAAATGTCATTCACAGAGAAATGCCTAAAATCATCAGTAGTCAGAAAATTTGAAAGTACAGAAATAGAAAAATTATAGTAAGGAAATCAAAACCAAAGAAGGTAAACATAGCAATATTAATATCAGACAAAACAAACACTAAGGCAAATAACATTTGAGAGAAATGAGAGATGAAAAAGTTCACTAAGGATTTAAATGACCAGAAAGATATAACAATTCTAAATTCATATGTTTCTGATAACAGCCTCAAAATTTATAAAGCAATATTTAAAAACAAAGAAAATCTAGCAAATCACTATTGAACTATGGAATCTTAACATACCTCTCTCAGTAACTAAAAAATAAAGCAAATGAAAAGTCAGTGAGAACATAAAAAATTTTGAGGCACAAAATTAATAAAGTAAATTAATGATATTAACAAAACACTGCATTTAACAGTTGTTGGAAAAGTCAATCCAACATAAAAATGGGCAAGACATATGTATAGGGCATTTACAGAAAAATAGAAAGCATAAATGACTAATAAACATAAGAAGAGATGTTCAACCTCATTAAAAATCAAGTGCAAATTAAAATCATAATGAGATACCATGTCAGCACTACTTTGACATTGGTGAGGATGTGACACCAGAAGAGGCCCAGTGGTGGGAGCTTAATTTGTTTCCACCATTCTGGAGGGTGGTGTGGCATTATTGCCTGAAGTTGACCCTGCATACATCCCTCCATCAGCAGCTTCACTCCTAAGGGAGTGTGTTAGTCTGCTCAGGCTGCCATAATAAAACACAGACTGGGTGGCTTAAAGAACAGAAATTTATATTCTCCCAGTTCTGGAAGCTGGAAGTCCAAGGTCAAGATCAAAGTTGCATAGAAAGTCCATGGTCAATGTTCCAAGACTTCTCCTCTTGGCTTCAGATGGTCATCCTCTTGTTGCTTCTTCACATGGTTGTCCCTCAGGGCACACCTTGTGTCTCTCTGTGTGACCTAATCTCCTCTTCTTTAAGGAAACCAATCAGATTCGATTATTTCCCACCCTAACAGCCTCACTTTTAACTTAATTACTTCCTTCAAGGCCCTGTCTCCAAAAATAGTCACATTCTGAAGTACTGGGGGTTAAGACTTCAATTTATGAACTTTGGACAGGCACAACTCAGTTCAAACAAAGAGCTTCCTTGGAGAAACTCTCTCTTGTGGCACAAAGAAACATGTGTAAGCAACTTTTACTGTACCTGCTATAATAACATATAAAAAGACAAAAAAAAAGGGAAATATTGGAATATAAATGTTCATCATCAGGAGAGTGATAATAAATTGAGATATTTTGGAATAACATACTACTGTTAAAATGAAGTGTAGTTATATATGCTGACATGGGTAAAAATCATAAATACGTATTTTTGAGTGGAAAAAGCAAATTGCAAAAATTCATGCAGAATGACACAATTTATATAAAATTGTAAAATATGCAGAACAGTAGATATTATTCAAGGCATCGTAAATATGTAAATTAAATCAAAAAGACATGCATGGGAATAATAAACAACAAATTCAGGGTGATGCTTACGTGGGATGGGAGGATGGGAATTGCATTTGAGGAAGCATACACAGGGCTTCAATAGTGTTGATTATGTTTTACTTTTTAAGGTGGGAATCAGGTATCCCAGTATTCATTATATTACTATGTATATCTTTTGAATATCTGAAATACTTATCATAAATTAAAGCTAAAATTAAAATATAAGAATTTTGGTTTTCCGTGTTTTCATTTTCTTCTGCAAAGTTATTGATGCTTTTTGAGATTTCTTTTACTTAATAAAGAGTATAAATTTTTAAGACATTTTTAAAGGGGGCTCAACTGTATATAAGAATTCTAAGAACAAAAAGAAGAAATAATAACATAACAATGCTGAAAACATAAAATAGACTATTTCCCCAAAATGAAATGCTACATTACCAAGACAGAGAATGATGAAGGAAGAGTAGAAAAATTGGAAATAAGAAGAGTAAAATGTTTTAAGATGAATAAAGTTGTGGAATGCCAATAATCAATAAATATAAATCAACCTGAAGCACATAACTTAGAAATATATTACAACAGTAAGCACTGCAATCAACTTGGATATCATTCTCATCCTATTCATATCTCTAACTTCCTCATGAGAAAAAGCAAATGTGCCTTTTAGAGTCAAAAGAAAACAATTTTCTTTTCATTTAGCTTTTTCCATAACCGTTAACAAGTCATTGGCACAGGTTTTTGAAAGTCTAGTTATACTTTGCTAAAATGGAAATTAGATATAGACAGCTACTAACAGCTCTCTTAAGAGTTTGAATATTAGACTCATTAATTACATCAGAGAAGAGTGAGATTATGTACAATCAAATATGAATAAATAAAATACAATAGTACTTTATTAATATGTTATTAAAGTTTTAGTAAAATGTTAATACTTTATTAATGACAATTAAGATCCACTAGAATGGTGTAGGTTATAATGAGCACAGCTGATAAAAATATAATCCTTTTTCTCAACAGATTTCTTTGCTGGTGGTGAAAGCCCGGTTTCTTATCACTGACTAATAATGTGCAAAAGGTCCTTCAATTTTCTATGATGGAAATCTCAAGGTCCTGGTCTACTGCAAACATCCCCAACTACTTCAGAGAGGCTATTAAGGTGTCTCCCCTGATGTGATTAATACAGGCCCTTCTGATACCATGTGGTGTCATTTTCACTTCCTCTGCTCTCACTGTCAATCTGGTTCTTTAAGGTCTCAGGCAAAACAATGTGTCATGGTGCATCTTCATCTCCAGCTGACACGCCCCAATGCTGTGCCCAGTGGCACCCAAACCACGCCCTGTGTGACAGTTACACAAGAGGGAAAGACCAGTGACCTGTCTGTGCTACATCATAGCATCCCTGGAGGTGGTAGACTGGACCACATGCAGGTACCTGAGCCAAACACATCCAATCAGAGTTCTTCTCCTGTATTTTCCAGACTAGAGTTGGAAGGACTGGAAACTGGGAACTGTGTCTGTCATTGATTGAGACTTTGGCACATGGTAGGTATTCTCACTGAATGAAGGAAGGAAGGAATGAACCAAGGCACTGTCATTGGCACACCGTGTCAGCCTCAGTCCCTCTTCCCTCGGGATGAGTTTTCTCTACAGGAGCCTCATTTTCTCTTTCACAGGTGACGCCCACCCTACTAACCATCCAGACTTTCTAACACATGGTCGAATTTGGGTAACCATGGTTAGCTTTAAATTGGGACCCCTTTACCTGATCAATTACACCGAAAATGCAACAAGATACTATGTGAAGTAGTGAATTACTCAGTACTCAAAACATATGGGCAGAGAGTGGAAAACCATCTGTTAGAAGTCGGGGGACAGCTTTTCCTTCCATTGGGGGGAGGCTGGGTTACATGACACCTAAGCACATTTCCAACTCTAATGTTTTATTTTCCTAGTAACAGCAGAGTAGTCAGCATCATATTCCCAGGTCTTGAAGACCCCAGCTTTGCTGAGAATCAGGGATTCCTGTAGGTAATGCTGATTTCAGGTATGTCTGCTCTTGGGAAACCAACTGTATTCTTCAATCTTAAGACACATTTTTTTGCACATACTAATATCTCTGAAAGAGTTATGAGTCTTTCAATCAATAGCTTGTCATTGTTTAATTGCCAGTGCTTTTCTTTTTCTTCCTTAGTGGCCCATAAAATAATGGTGTGCCTTACGATTGATGACATCTTTGATTCAATTAAATATGTTAGGCCTTTTTCAGGCTCCTCTGTATGCATAGTCAATGTGTTCTTTTGTTTTTCTTGTGATTTCCGAATATATCTAATCAACACTCTTAAATATATACCCACAGGCTTTGCAGGCAAGCCCCTCTCCCATTTGATAGGGCAAGGACTAATGTTTTGATTACTCAACTACATGGAAGCAAAACAAGCAATGGAAAGATATTTCACAGCATTTAGAGATGTCTTTTTGCAGAGCTGCATTAAGTAACTTGTCTGTCCAGTCCAGACTCATTGGTTACTAAATGAAGCCACTCAGAGGGAAAAGTTCAGTCCCACAACCATAATACACCTCCTATTAAATCAGTGGTAGATATTTGTACATGCTGGGTACTCCCAAATTCTCAGCTTGGAATTTTAGCCATCTTGTTAACAAAGACACTTCTACTTCTTAAGTACTGTAGCCATAGACCCAGGTCCAATCTAAATTTCTCTGTCTTGAAATTTCCTCTTCACCAGAGAGAAATTAAAATCCAGGGAAGAACTCGAAATAGTGTGAATCGTTAACCAAGCCCAAAATTCCAGACTCTGAAAGTTTCTAAAATGTATAAAACTGGAGCCACTGAAGCTGAATCTTTGAGCTGCATGATATTCTGATTGTGAGATGGAGGGTGAATTTCACAAGAAGAAAAAATGTTTGAAAAACAAAAGCCAACCTTCTCTGTCCTTGACCGTTTCTGGGCTCCTGGTTTCCTGTGATGAACATACCCTAAGGTGATCCCCAATGAGCCACATCCTTGTATAATCCGCTCCCCTTCAGTGTGGGCAGAGCCTGTGATTTGCTTCTAACCAATAGAATATGACAGAGGTGATGTCATTCCCACGATGGTATTACATTTTATAAGACCCTGTCTCAGCAGACTGGAAAGTGACGTTCTCTGCTGGCCTTGAAGAAGCAAACAGCCATGTTCTAAATTGCCTATGGGAGAACCACGTTGCAGGGGACCACAGGGCAGCCTCTAAAACCTGAGAGCAGCCTCCAGCCTCCAACCTGTAAGACCCTGGGCTCCTCAGTTATACTGTAAGGAAATAAATTCTGCCAACAACCTGAAGCTCAAAAGTGGATATTTTCCCAGATGAGCCTCCAGATGAGAATGCAGCCCAATTAACATCTTAACTGCAGTCTGGTGACACCCTAAGCAAAGGACCCAGTCATGCATTGCCCCCCCCCCCAGATTCCTGACTCTTGGACACTGTGAGATAATAAATGTGCATTGTTTTAAGTGGTTATATTTGTGATAATTTGTTATGCAGTGATAGGAATCTAACAGTCTCTCTCTTGCTCCTCCACCTCCCTCTTTTCTTTCTATCATCATTGTGTCTGCAAACATTTATTTATTCATTAAGTTAATATATATATTTTTTGAGAATCTACTCTGTTTAATGACCTGGACCAGACTCCCAAGATACAGCAAGGATCAATCAGATTTTGCTCTCCTGGAGTGTACATTCTGGTGAAGGAAGACAGACAATAAGCATAAAAACAACTATTTTTTGAAAAGTGGTTTGAGAAATAAAAATAACCAGGGACATGTTATTTAATTCTCTCTAATTTTATATTTGTTTTTAATTTCTATTCGCCTTTCTTATTTCTTTTTCAATATGGGTAACTACACTTTGGGTAAAATAATAAAATTCATTCTATCAAGTGGATGACCCAAGGATTACTAATTTATCAAAGGAAAGATGGACTAATAGATGAAAGATAAATTACTGCAAAAATAAAATATTCCAGTGAGGCTAACAAAATAAACATGAGCTGGCACTAGGACTCATTAAATAAGAAGGTTTTTAATCACATACACTTCATCCAACTCCCTTTTTGCCTTTCTTTTCCACATAAAGATTTATACCAGCACATTCTGCCACATTCAGATATTTCAACAGTCCCCTCCAAGACTAACTAACCTTCCTCCTCTCCTCTCTTCTCTTCTCTCTCTCTTTCTCAACTAGTTGTAGACAGTGGTAAGGAATCTAGGAACCATGTTACAGAGGGAACATGTAGAGGAATTTGAGTTTCTAGCTTGGATAGGACTTTCCTTGTCCAAGTAACTAACAGGAAATACAACCAAAGTGCTAACAGGAAACTAGACCAATGAGCTCAGGTTACAAATAGATAGATTGCCGACAACTATAAAAATTTTTCTTGATAATTGGAATTTGTTCAAAACATACCAATACACCTAAGAAACTTGTCCCTGGAGGAATTCAAGCAGAGCCTATATGCCTTCCTCTTACAGTTGTTATGGGCGATGCATTTATTACCCCTCTGTATCTAGGTTCGGTTGCAGAGGACAGAATTCACTCTGGCTACTTTAAGCAGAAAAGAATTTACTATGTGTTGTTAGGTGGCTAGTAGAAATACCTGGAGGGCAGGCTCAAGGCTGAGATTTTAGGAGCAACTCGAAGAACAACAGAGCAGAACTCACCCTCTGAGGGAGCCTCTGCCATGCCAGAAAGAAAGCTGAGGAAACAGGAAGCTGCCATCACATCTCCTGGCTCCAGGACCACACTGCCTCTAACCTGATAAGCACGTCCAGAATGGAAGCATCTGCCTCTCTATGTCCACTCTGTCTTCCAAGTCTCATGAGGGTGTGTGCTGCTTGGTGGAAGATAGGACATTTGCAGAGCCCAAGATAAAGGAAGGCTGGGAAATGTAGGCTCTGGGTGCAAGAGAAGCTCTGTAGTATTTGGAAGTTCTCTCTTGGTTCTCTGAATCGTTAAAATCCACCCAAATGTGGTCATTCCCAATTTTAAGTTCCTACTTCTTCCCACAAATGCTCCAACTTTTGCATGTGATCTAGTGAGGCTATGAGCTCAACCTGTGCTGTAAGCCCACATCAGAATCTGGAGCTGACTTTGATTATATCAACTCTTGGCAACAAGCGATAAGAGATTCTCTCAGGGCAGAAGAAACTCACTAGTTCTCTGACTGAGGCTTGAAATGAAATATTAGAAGTTCAAGGTGTTATTTTTGTTTGTTTTTAAATACTATTGGAAGAAGAAAGCCCATCCCCATAGTCCTTCTATTGCTATCCCAGTAGCCACGGTTCTAGTAGGCACTTTCTTCCGGATGAGCCTGGAATTTAGGTAACTTAAGTAACTTTTGTCTCTCCCTGTTATGTCTGGTTTCAGTGCCCATGTTTCCAAACTATACATCCCTTAAAATTACAAATCAAGAGAAGATTGCCTTCCTAACTTTTAATAACTTTCCATAATACTTAACTAAAGTTAAGGAGTTTCTGTTCCTTGCAACCACTGATCTCTGATTAGAGATCATAATATAGCAAATAGCCATTGAATATAAGAAGGATAGCGGTTGAGTGAAGGGTAAAGTTAGAAAAGAGTGTTTTCATGAAATCAGGAAACATGAGTTCTAATCCTAGCTCTGACTCTATCTCCTTGTGTAATTAAACAACTCACTTTACCTCTTGGTGACTACACTTTCTTATCTTTAGAATGAGAATAATATCATCTGTCCCACCTGATTTCCTAAAGAGTTATATGAGATATTGGATGGGAAAAGATTTTTTAAATCTACTGAAATAAAATTACAGGCCAAAGCACACATCAAGAGCCCTAGTTGGTCCTGTGTTTGAATTTAATAACCAGGGAAGGCTGGTCCAAGAAAGCAACTTTTGAGTTGGTAGATGCAACTGGTGGAGAGGATAAAGCAAAGCAGAGAGAGCAGGATTCATCCTGCTCATCCTGTTCACCTGCCCTATCCTCTGAGAAATACATTCAAATGATGCTTCAGTTACCCTGAAATGATCAGTCATTGGGAAGCCAAAGACAGAATGATCCTAGGATAATAAGCCAGTGGTTTCCAGATGTGAATACCAGATCAGTGCATCAACGTCATCTAAGAACTTGTTAAAAATGCAATTCTTGGGCTTCACTCTAGATCTACTATATTAGTTACCTGTTGCTTTGTACAAATTACCCCAAATTTTGGTGGCTTAAAACAGCAAATATCTATTATCTCACAGTTTCTATGGGTCAGGAATCTGGGCGTGGCTTAGCCAGGTGCCTCTGCCTCAGGGTCTCTCACAGGCAGTCAAAATGCTGACCAGGCCTGCAGTCATCCCACAGCTCGACATAGGGAAGATGTGTTTCCAAGTTCACTCACATGGCTAGTGGCTGGCCTCTTGTCCTCATTGGCTGTTAGAGATGTCAGTTTCTTGCCACCTGAGTCCTCTCCACTGGGCAGTTCACAACAGGTAGAGCATCATGGAAACCACAGTCTCTTAATCACAGAAGTGATATTAGACCACTTTTGCTGTATTCTGTTCATTAGAAGTGAGTCTTAAGCCCAGTCCACACTCAAGGGGAAGGGATCGCACAAAGGTATGAACACCAGGAGGGGGAATCTTTAGGCAGGTATCTCAGAGGTTACCCACCAGACCCACTGAATCAGCAAGTCTGAGGTGGGGTCCAGACATCTGTTATAACAGCTCTGCTGGTGATTCAGACACACACTGAAGTTGAAGATCACTGGTCTAGGCTAGAAACAGGTCTCTGCTCAGTGGGATCTTCCTAAAGAGTCTCACTTCTCACTTCCTCCCCAGCCTCACCACAAGCAGAACTGCAACCCACTCCTTTCAGTTCCACACGCGTGATTAGGACTCACAATCGGAGCTGGAGAGAGAAACACCAGTGAAATAATTCCTACTGTCAAGGACCTTACTAAGCCTGGCCACACAGAGTTCAGAGAGCTTGCATCTGCTTTTGCATTTACCAACAGGTACCATTTGCTGGGTATATTCCAGGCATCTGCTGCTATGCTAAATATTTTACAAATAGTATCTGTTTAATCCTCACAAGAACCCAGTGAGATAGGTATCATTATCCCCATTTAGTAAAGGAGGATTTTGAGGCTCAGGCCATGGAGTGACTTGCCCAGAATCACACACAGTAAGTAGCCAAGTTGAGAAGCAAACCCAGGCCTCCTGACTGCAGATTGAATGAGCACCTAAAATCCTAACATCTCTGTCTGTTTCTCCCAGTGACATGTCTCTCTTGAATATCCTGACACCCCACATAATCAAGTCTCAAATCACCATGGCTCTGCTGCCTACAGACCTCATAAATCCTGCTTGCCCCACCAAGAGGAGGAGTTTAGGGAATCAAATGAGAAACTCCAGGTCCCAAAGCCCTATTTCTCTTCCGAAGCTTTCCAGGTCACAAGGGTTCTTTAGGGTCATTCCTTCCATACTTGTGTGAAGAAAGAAATGGATCATAGCCTGGGAGCAAAGCTTCTCTCCTTGTTTGTCAGAAAACTTAAAGTGGTCATCGCTATAGTCGACTGTGTATATTTAAAATGTACGATGTGATGACTTGATACACATATACATTGTAAAATATTTCCCACAATCAGGTTAATTCACACATCCATCACCTTGCATAATTTACCTTTGGATATGTGTGTGTATTCGTGTGTGTTGTGAGAACACTTAAGATCTACTCTCTTCGTAAATTTCAAGTATACGATACAGTACATTAACTACAGTCACCATGTTGTATGTTAGATCCTCAGAAATTACTCATCTTCTAACTGGAAGTTTATACCTCTTGACCACCATCTCCCCTTCCTCACCCCTAGCCCCTGGCAACCACCATTCTGCTCTCTGTTTCTGAGTTCGACTTTGTTTTTAGATTCCACGTGTTAGTGATATTGTGCAGTATTTGTCTTTCTCTCTCACCTGGGAGTTTTTGAAACATCTCAGTGGTGGGCCCCACCTCAGAGTTTCTGCTGTAATTGATCTGGTGTGAGATGCAAGCAGCAGTGCTATTTCAAAGCTTCCCCAGAAATCCTCCTGTGCCCAATTTGAGCATCGCTGCTCCAGTATTTCAGACGCTCTTTAGAGCTGCCAACAAAGGGAACAGGATTTCTTGCCTCCTACTTCTAAAGCCCATCACCCATAAGGACAGGAGCAGAAAGCAGGAGAGCACGGGCTCCGAGTCTCTCCCCTGCTCGCTGTTTCTTCTCCAGCAGAAATCAAACCAAGCACACTGTGGAGGCTCCAGATAGCTCAGAGCAAACAGTCACTACATATGGACTGCGTGGCCTGCACTAGTTTTTAAAATTGTTACGTTTTTAAGCACTTATCTATGCGCCTGATACAAATGATAAAAATACATGGTCTCTGTTCTCTAAGAGCAGGAATGTGCAGTGAAATCATAATGTAACAAACAAAATAAACAAATAAAAATTAAGCCGGACACATGAAAAGATGCTCAACATCGCTAAATTATTAGAGAAACGCAAACCAAAACTACAACAAGGTATCACCTCACACTGGTCAGAAGGGCCATCATTAAAAAATCTACAAATAACAAATGCTAGAGAGGGTGTGGGAATGTAAATAGGTGCAGCCACTATGGAAAAGAGTATTAGAGGTTCCTCAGAAAACTAAAAATAGAGTTGCCATGTGATCCAGCAATCCCACTCCTGGGCATATATTCGGACAAAACTATAATACAAAAAGACACATGCACCCGTATGTTCACAGCAGCACTATTCACAATAGCTCAGACATGGAAACAACCTAAATGTCCATCAACAGAAGAATGGATAAAGGATATGTGGTATATATATACAATGGAATGCTATTCAGCCATAAAAAAGAATGAAATAGTGCCATTTGCAGCAACATGGATGGACATAGAGACTATCATACTAAGGGAAGTAAGTCAAAAGGAGAAAGACAAATACCATATGATATCACTTATATGTGGAATCTAAAATATGACACAAATGAACTTATCTCGGAAACAGAAACAGACTCACAGACATAGGGAACAGACTTGTGGTTGCCAAGGGGGAGGAGGTAGGGGAGGGGTGGATTGGGAGTTTGGGATTAGCAGATGAAAAGTATTATATAGAGGATGGATAAACAACAAGGTCTTATTGTATAGCACAAAACACTAGAATCAATATCCTGTGGTAAATCATAATGGAAAAGAATACGGAAAAGAATGTATATATATGTATAACTGAATCACTTTGCTGTACAGCAAAAATTAACACAACATTGCAAATCAACTATATGTCAATAATATAAATATTTTAAAAAATTAATCCATAACATAGTGTGATTTTTACTCACAGATGGGAGCACCTGTTCATTTATTCATCAAATATTCAATGTGGGCACCTTGTGTGCCAGACACCAGGTCTAAAATGGCAAATGTGGGTGAACAAAGAAAGTTATCTCTACTTTCATCAACCTTGCCGTCTATAGGGAAGATGGACATTAACAGAGCAGCATGCAAATAACTCTAAGCCGAATGTGTGTGCTCATTTCAAGGGTGGAAACAAGCAGACCGCTTCTCTGAAAGAATTAACAAGGGCAAGGAGGGGTTGAAACCTACCTTAAGAGATCCGAGAAGATAGACCTAAAGAATAGCTGGGAAAGACCACGTCAGGCTACGAATGTGCCTGTGGGCCAGAGGTGCAGAGAGAATAAGATGGGGGTGTCCCAGAGCTGGGAAAGAGGTTGGCATGTTACAAAACACAGAGGAAGGAGGGCATGGTGGCTGTGAGTGAGTTGGGTGGAGGTGGGAGAGGGAGTAGGTAGACGAGTCCAGGAAATGGTCACACATGTAGGGTCTTTTGAACTGAGGCTTGACATACATGTTGATCAAAACAGATGTGGTGGAAATCAAAGAGGTTTGCTAATGAGAAGCTCCCCGGGCAGGACCAAGTTTGGTGGGAACTGAAGTTTATGAAAAGAATGCAGGATGGGGAACATAAACTTGCCAGGGGCCCTGGAAGAGCCTTGGAAGGGCAGGGGCAAATAAGAGACGTGAGGCTTAAGCTTGGCTGGTTTTGTGGTAAATCTGTCCACAACCTTGATCCAATTCTGCTTGTCCTGTTGCCTGAAGTCGAAAGGGGGTGTGGGGTGCAGCACGGTGCAGGGGGAGCCTGCCATGCAGCTCCCTAATTAAGACTTACACCCCTTTCTAACCATATGCATTCCCATTCAAGCCAGCATCCCAAAGAAAGCACTAATATCAGGATTCGTTTGCCCATTGAACAAATATGCATGTATTTGCTAGGTTAAGTCTAAAATGTATTAGTTTTCATTGAAAATTATAGAGTACTTAATAGGCTATGAGCATGACCCAAAGAGACATATGTATTTCACATCTAGTGTGTACCAGGTACTATACTAGACTCCAGGGCTACAGCTGTGAATTAGATAGATACACTTGTTCACCTCATGGATTGAGCATCTTAAATTTGCCTTAGCAATTTTCGAGTACGAGAAGGTTTTAGGTCCCCTTAGTAAGTCTAGGCCAGTGACCTGGTCACCACAATTAATGACCTCCCAGAGAGGATGAAGTCCTATAAAAGTAGAACAATCTTGGGCTTCCCTGTTGACACAGTGGTTGAAAGTCCGCCTGCTGATGCAGGGGACACGGGTTCGTGCCCCGGTCCGGGAAGATCCCACATGCCACGGAGCGGCTGGGCCCGTGAGCCATGGCCGCTGAGCCTGCGCATCCGGAGCCTGTGCTCTGCAATGGGAGAGGCTACAACAGTGAGAAGCCCGCGTACCGCCAAAAAAAAAAAAAGTAGAACAATCTTGAAGACTCCTCAAGAATCCTATAAAAGCAGAACAGTCTCAAAGACTGTTCAGCAATCTCATAGAAAGACTGCCTTGTGAGAGAAATGGTGTGATCTCTAGCATTCTGCTACTTGCTGCATTTTGCAGATAATATATATACACATATTATATAATTATATATTATAGTTTATTATGTAGTATGTATTATGCATATATATATATTGCTCCTCTGTGTAAGACATCTTAGTACTTAGTAACTATTTAGATTTTGAAGGCAGATAAAGCCTGGTGAGAAAAGAGGGGCAGAATTTCTGCACGTGGGTTTCCAGGTGTGTGATGTTTGTCTTTTCCAGCAGAAGACTAAGAGCAGGATTCAGCTGTGGCATTGAAGGCTGGATTCCCATGGGGTGATCCTGAGTAAGCCACTGCCCTGAAGTAACTCAGGCAATAATGACTCTGAGAGAAAAGGGAAAATATTGGGTCAACACTCATTTTTTTAAAAAATGCTTTTAGAGAGAGACACATCCTCAACTAGTATTATTATCTACTGTGCAAAAATAGTGCTTAGGCTAAATCGAGTTCAAGTTGAAGTTTCAACAGTTTGACTTTGGATGTCTCTGACGTGGATGTGGGGTGGAGAGGTTATAGGTTTAAATACCTCCGGCACAGAATTTAGAACATTCAAAATCATCTGCTATTTTCTCTCTTTCCTCCATTTCCTTCCTTCCCAGAGTACAACAGTATCTCAAATAACATCTGTTCAATGACCTCCAAACAGTGCCTGGATCAGAATAACATACTGTAGTTTCACCCACAGTAGTCCTAATCACCACTGTCCCAGTTGGCTGAATTACATTCAACACACTCAAAATTCCTGTTGCTTCCTTCCGGTGTGAATTAACTTTATGGTGCATACTTGTCTAGTACAAGGTAAAAGCCTTTAATAAAATGTCTGGCATGGTCTCTTTTGGAGATCACTCAGACAGGTTTCGGTGTATGAGTCTAGGTGACTGGGGGTCTTGTACCCTTACATGTCACCTCCTTTCTATCAGATACAAGAGAAATGTAAGGTAATTCGGAGTATATTGGGAGCATAAAGAATATAGAAAACCACACCTTAGAGACATCATCAAAATGCAGAAGGAAGCAGTTTTGCTGGGGTTTGGCTTTTTTATTTCTGAACTTTGCACATAAAATAATCCCTTTGAGCCTTGCAGAATAGGGTCTTAGAAGTACTTTTTTTTCTCTTGAATATTTATTGAGCACCAAGTAAGTGTGGGGCATGACTGCAGGAGACACACAGAGACATAAAATGCAAGCTCTGCTCTTCAGAATAGACAGTCTGCTCAGGAGGCACAAGATAGAAAAGACTGAAAAAAAAAAAAAAAAAAAAAAGAAGAGGCCCAGCTGAACAGAAAGAGAAGCACAGACAATTTGGGCTCCAGGAAGTCAAATGCCAGCATAGAACCCATGAGATTTGGGGAAGATGGGGGATTGAGAATATTGATGAGAAGGAGGAGCAAGCATTTAGGTTAAAGTGCAGGACAGATTTAACTTACAAGAAGATGGATCTTAGGCAGGCAGGGTGGTCAGAGTGAAACACATGTGGTTTGTCTCAGGGTTCAGACAACGATGGCTCAAGGGCCGCATCCAGCCTGCCATGTGTTTGTAACGCCTGCAAGCTCAGAATGGTTTCTACATTTTTTCATGGTTGAAAACCATCAAAAAATATTTTGTGACACGTGAAAATTATAGGACATTCAAACTTCTGAGCAGACCAAGTTTGACGGGAGCACAGCCATGCCTACTTGTTTAAAATTGTCCCTGGCAGCTTTCTCACTACAGCACCAGAATTAAGTGGTCACCACAGAGAGTTACAACTGGCAAAGCCTAAAATATTTATTATCTGGTTCTTTATGGAGAAAATTGCCACCCCTTGTTTCTCTGACGAGCAATCCCTTGAACAGACCAAAAGGCAGGGGAACTATCGGGGCCCAGATCCTGGTGAGTCTTATTAGGCTTTGGAGTGTCAACATCACTCTCTTTTTTTTTTTTCTTTAAATAAATTTTTTTATTTTATTTTTGGCTGTGTTGGGTCTTCGTTGCTACGTGCGGGCTTTTCTCTGGTTGTGGTGAGCAGGGGCTACTCTTCATTGCAGTGTGCTGGCTTCTCATTGCTCTGGCTTCTCTTGTTGTGGAGCACGGGCTCTAGGTTCATGGGCTTCAGTAGTTGTGGCATGCAGGCTCAGTAGTTATGGCTCACGGGCTCTAGAGTGCAGGCTCGGTAGTTGTGGTGCATGGGCTTAGTTGCTCCACGGCATGTGGGATCTTCCGGGACCAGGGCTCGAACCCATGTCCCCTGCACTGGCAGAAGGATTCTTAACCACTGAGCCACCAGGGAAGCCCTTCATTCTCTTAATAGGGACTCATTGAAGTTCTTGAGCAAGAACAGAGAATGGGGAGAGGTGTGAAGATCAAGACAGGGAAACAATTGTGAGTACTTAGTGGAGGTGTGACCAATACAGACATGACCTGGTTCCCTTCTCTGTTCTCCTAAGGACATTTTCACATTCTCCTTCCTCTTAACCCTCCCCCACTTTCACTTTCAGCTGATGACCTTATCTACATTTCACTGAGAAATATTAAAAAGGAAGATGGAGCAAACAAACAACAACTCCCTCAACCTCCCCCGTGGAGTCCATTGACCCAGAGTTTTGTCCCCCTTCTGCTACACTGAAAAGATACCTGACCTGCAGTGCCTCCCTGAGGCTTTCAGAATAAGGTGCAAACCCAGACCTTGTAAGCAAGCAGGAACCTATGGGGCCTTCCTGGGACAGAGTCCTCCACCTGCCTCTTATTTGTAGAAAAAATTTAGCCTCCTAGGCCTTCCCCAATTTCCAAAAAATAAATCAGAGAAATTTAATCAGAGAAGTGAGAACATGCAGAAATAAAGGAGAACAGTCCAGCAAGAGAAAATAATAATAGTTTAGCCATTAAACAAAGTCAAGGACCTTTAGTTCCTCCTCAAGGACCATAGATAATATTCTGAGCCGTGTTCTTTGAGTTGTTTTGCAGATACTGAAACCCCCACCAGGTGGAAGAAGTTAACTGTATGCTGCCCACAAGCATGTAGACCCCAGATGAAAGGAGCCAGAGGTTGATGATCTTGACTCCCAATTATCTCACCACCAATCAATCAGAAGAATGTCCACGAGTTGGTCATGCACCCCACAACCTCCCTCCCTTACCCTATCTTTAAAAACCTTTCCCTGAAAGCCATAGGGGAATTTGGGTCTTTTGAACACTAGCTACCTGGACTCCTTGCTTGGTGCCTGCAATAAAGTCTGCACTTTCCTTCACCACAACTCAGTATCAGTAGATTGGCTCTACTGTATGCAGGCGAGGGGACCCAAGTTTGGTTTGGGAACAACATCAGGCCCTGCTCCTCTATCTATTCCCAAGTCCCATTGGATTGAATAAGCATGGCTCACAGGATGCACTCCCAAGATGACTTTAGGAAGTGTCATGGACTGAATGGTACCCCCCCCAAAAAAAACAAAGAGCTCAGCAGCCTAGTTCCAGGAATATGTGAATGCTATTTAGAAAAAGGGTCTTGCAGATGTAATTAAGTCTCTTGAGATGAAGAGATCAACCTGGATTATCCAGGGGCCTAAGTCCAATGATAAGTATGTTTATAAGAGACCCAGGGGACACGAGACAGAAGAGGAGAAGATGTGAAGACAGAGGCAGAGATCAGAGCATGCAGCTACAAGCCTAGGAACTCCAAGGAATTCCAACAGTGCCAGAAGCTGGCGAGCTTCCCCCAGAGCCTCCAGAGGGAGAGAAGATATGCCGACCTCTTGATTTCAGACTCTGGCCTCCAGACCCATGAAAGAAGAAACTCCTGTTGTTTTATTACCCAGTCTGTGGTAGTTGGTTATGGCAGAAAACTAACAGGGGGCTATTTTTTTTATCCTGCCCCAATGACTTTTTGGTTCCCAATTAAAAGATTCAGAACCCTAATACTCATTTAAATTACGGAATTGCTTCAGAATTTAGTAATTCCAAGTAATAATCAATCATTTCCACTCAGAGGTAAGGCAGCTGACTACTCTGATCTTCACCATCCCCACCCCCTCCCCCACCAGGCCCAGGGCCTGCTCCAGGCAGGAAGTCCGCTGTCCCGGAGGAGGCGGAGTTGGCCTCACCATCCCCATTTTCCTCACTTAACAGCTGCTGTTATAACCCTTCTGGGGTTGGAACAGGAGAGCAGAAAACTTCTTACTTGGCCAACACCATCATACACTGACTGTGCACTGTCCAGTCTGGGATGATGTTTGAGGATGACTCTTGTTCCCCAGGGGACTTTTCTGGGCTCAGCATCTCCTCCTCTTCACCCCAACCCTGGAAACCTGTCACCTGCAGGTGCCTTGCTGAAGTGACACAGTCTTCTCTGGATTACTGCTTATTCTTTCTCCAGTTGCTGGGACTCACCAAAGACCAACCAGATCACACAGCAGAGGCCTCCCTACCCACGCCGGTGTCAAAATTAAAGTTCTCGCACAGTGAATCATCATTAACTCAGCAGCTGAGATGTTTTCCTTTCCAGATCAGAATCCTAATGAGCTAAAAAGTTATTCAAAGATAGAACGCATTTATTGGAGTAAAAGCCAGGAATGCTGACCTCCACACTGTCAGATCAAATTTCTCTCGAATTACAGCATACCTAACCAGGCTTTTGATCTTGAGCAATTCCAGATCTGACAGAGCTGATAACAGATGCCCAGCCTGATAGAGCTTTGATGGAATTCCTGGTAAAGAAAATGATAAGGAACCACAGTTCCTTTTCCAGGCTGCAGAGACCACCTTGAACCATCCATCTCAACTGTCTGTAGTCAGCGCATGAGTGAGAAGAGTCAAGCTCTGTGCCACAGAAGCCAAAAACAAGGTTCTAACTGGTGCCCGGCCCTCCAGCTTTCTTCTGTCTCATGGCCATAGATCTTACTCTGACCATGCCCCCTGCCAGGGCAAGCCTATCCCTCTTGTTTGTAAAATTCAGGGGGTGGGCAGTGGATCACAGTGGTAATTGTTTGAATAACTGTTTTCTGTACCTTCAATATCCCTGAAAAAGCTATCTATTCCAAGCACCTCCCATCACCTCTAAACTGCTTGGTGATGACGAGCTCCCATGCCCTCCTTACAACCCTCAAGTGAAAAAGGGGTGACTGATTCTTACTCCTGGGCTGACAGTACCCTGCTCTTCCTCTCAGAAAGAGCCTATCCCTTACCACAGCTTCCTGAAGGGGGTGTGAAGCGTTCAAGAAGAAACCTGTTAAGTCTAAGGAAGAAAAAATAGCAATCTTACACCAACTCTTTCAGAAAATTGAGGAAAAAGGAAAACTTCCCAATTACTGTATAAAGCCGATATTATCCTGATACCAAACCCGGCAAAGACATTACAAGGAAATAAAGGTTTGACAAATATCCTTAACAAAATACCAGCAAAATATTCCAGCAACATGTGGCAAGGGTAAGGTCATAACCAAGCAGCATTTGTGAACAGAAATACAAGTTAATGTTTAAAAATCAAACATTTAAATTGACCAAATAAAGGGGGAAAAAATCATATAGACATTTCAATAGATTCAGAAGAATCAGCGGACAAAATTCATCACCTATTCACAATTAAAAAACAAACAACAAAATCATTCGGCTAACTTAGAATAAAGGGAAATTTTCCCCTATGTGTTAAAGGAAGGACATCTATGAACATCCTTGAGCTAGCATCATCTTTAATGGTAAAACACAAAAAAAAATCCTCAAGATTGAAAACTAGGCAAAGATATCTGTTCTCACACCTATTCAACACTGTAGCTGAGTAAGTACAATACAGCAAGGAAAAGAAAAAAAGGGCATGAAGACTGGAACAGAAGTAAATCTCTATTCATAGTTAACATAAATTTTATATTAAAAAAACTAAGAAATCTATTTTTAAAAAACACTAGGTCTAATAAATTCCTTTGGCAGGGTCTTAGGGTAGAGGGTCAATGTACAAAACTCAATTTATGCTTATACATTTTCACAAGAAAAAACTTGGAATATGAAAGACTCAATACTGTCAACCAGCAACCATTTTCAAAATACGCTATAAAACTTAATCTCAATCATCATCCTATAGAAATGAACAAGTTTATTCTAAAATGTATACGGTGTTACAAAAGGCCTAGTAGAGAGTCCAGAAATAGACCTATATGTTTATGGCCAATTGATCTTCTACACAGGCATGAAAGTAAGTTAATAGGAAAAAAAAAGAAAAAAAGGATTTTTCAACAATATTGATAGACCCACTTGAATATCCATAAGGAAAAAAATTCAGTCTTGACTCTACCTCCCCCACACCATGAACAAAAATTGATTCGAGCTTGATATATGAACTAAATGTATAACCTGATATAATAAAGCTTTTATAGGAAAACAGAATATCATCATGAATTTGAGGTAGACAAACATGTCTTAGGATCAGAACGTAGTAAACAGAAAAGAAAAACAGGTATGTTGCTCATGATCAAAATTAAAAACTTTTCATCAAGACACCAATAAGAAAACGAGTGAGCAAGACAGAGAGTGTGAGAAAATATTCATAAACTATCTATCGGAGAAGGTCTTGTATCTAGAATATATAAAGAATTGTCAGAACTCAGAAACAAAAACCCAAAGAAATAGAAGGTAGACAGAAGACTTGAAAAGACACTTCACAAGGGAAGAAATACCAAAAACATAAACACATTGAAAAATGTTCAACATCATTTTTCTCCAGGGAAATGTTAATTAATACCCCTCACACCCCTTACTAGGATGGCTAAAATTTAAAAGATAAAAAACACCAAATGTTGATGAAGATGTAGAACACCAGACTCTCATATTTTGCTGGGGAGAAATTTTCATCCAGCAATTGCACTCCTAGTATCTAAGAAAAAACAGTTTATGTTCACAAAAGACTTGCACATAAAAGATCATAGCACCGTAATCTACCACAGCCAAAAGCTGGAAACCACTCAAAAGGGCCAACAACCAGAGAATCGGTAAACACATTGTGCTATGTCCACACAACGGACTAGAATTCAGCGATAAAAAGAAATGAACTACCGATGCAAGCACTGACTTGGATGAACATCACAGAAATCATGCTGAGTGGAAGAAGCCAAACATAAAAGACTACATACTGTCTCATTACCTTCACATAAATTTCTAAAACAGACAAAAACTCGTCTAAGATGAATAAAAATACAGGTTACCTATTGGGGGGATAAGATGGAACTTCCTGAGATGAAGGAAATGTTCTATATCCTCAAGAGGGTGTGGTTACATACCTTCCTCCATTTGTCAAATGTGCACAGTTAAGACATGCATTTCTGCGTATGTAAATTTTACCTCGACAAAATAGCTATCACAACAAAAACACTGGGGGGAATGGATGGAGGTACAGATCATACAATGATAGCAAAATGTGGATAATTATCAAAGCTGGGTGATGGGTACATGGGAGTTTATTATAATATCATAACCATTTTGTAAATGTTTGGAAGTTTCTGTAATAAAAGCTTTTAAAATGCACTGGGGTCGTGAGCTGAACTTTCACCTTTCATTTGTAGAAATGAAATCAGAAAAACCAGAACTGAATATCCTGCTCAGATATGTTTGAGCTGCTCAGACCAGAGGCGGCAGTGGTTGCAGGAAGGGAGAGAAGTGAGATGAGAGAGTGGCTTCTCAAGACGCTGGGACGGGTGGAGAGGGAAGGTGGGGGAGGGAAGATGAAAGGGGATGGGAAAGGGAAGATGGCAAGTGGGAGAAAGAATCAAGAGGGTGCTGAGCTTCCTAGTTAGGACCTGAGGCATGAGGAGGGAGGGGTTGTCTTGGGATGGGTGTTTAGGGGACAGAACTGGGGGCTGAGCCAGGCCTGGAGCAGCCTGGAATCAGGGGTGGACCCTCAAAAGGATGTTAGGGTCACTGCCCCTCATCTGGATTGTGTCCCTGTCACAAAGCCTGTTAGACAAAAGAAGGATATGTTTGCCCTGGAGGAACCTTGGGTTGGAGGTGCCAACCAGAGAGACCGGAAGTGCCTTCCTCCTCAGCCATCATGTCACCTGGGTCGCCCTGAGCACAAGCAGGAGGCAAGTTCAAGACTTTATGGAGTGACACCAAGCCCTGGCCGAGTCCACTGTCACACACGCATCATGTATATTCTACCCAGGTACCCTGTGGGATGGGGGGGTCATGATCCCCACTTTCAAGACAAGGAAACAGCTACGAGCAGGAACTAAAGTCTACTTGACCCAAAGCCAATCACGACGTGGCCCTTGGCCCAGGCAGAATCCTTGGGCTGTGAAATACATCTCCCGACACCTGCTCTTTGTGTCTCAGCAGCCTGTGCGTGGTTATGGGAGCTCCCAAGACACCTGTTTCCCAGCCCCCCAAGACCTCCTCCAGCCCCTCCCAGGGTCACTGTCCCCAGGCACCTCCTCAAAACGAGCTCTTCCTGGCTCCCTGCCTTTGCCTGGGTGTGAGTCCTCCTTTTTGCATGGCTGGTACCTCCCCAGCCCCTCAGGTACCTACTCATCTCCCTTCCCCAGGAAGGGCTCCCCAAACAGCCTTCTTGAGGTGCTCCTCCTAATATTTTTTGAAGCTCTTGTTTCTTCCAGGGCAGTTACACAATGTGAGAATATTTTGTCTCTCCACTGGAATTGTTTCCTGTTAACAAGCTCCCTTTTAAACAAAAGGATGGATAATAGGTCTCCTGCTTTCTTGCAGTGAATGGCTTAAACCTCAAACAAAGAAATGGAGGCTCTGGGTGGGGAAGGGCAGAGCCCTCCGCAGAACCACAGAAAAACAAAGCATCGTTGAAGACCTTCCATTTCCCAATTAGGCAAAAACTGAAACATGGATGAGCTCCCGCCTAAATCCTAGTGATGGTGATGATGATGATAATGGTGGCACTGACAACAATTAGTTTGCCTTATCACGTGCCAAGGACTTAATATATTTATCTCGAATCTTCAAAACTATCCTACAAGATGGGGACGATTCTATGGATGCATGAGAAAAATGTAACTCAAAGAGATGTAAAATCACTCTGATAAAAGCCCAACTGAAATGTTTACACCCATTCTCTCAAAAGTTTTAGTTACAATGTCCCCTACAGAGCCCACTGAAACACACATATATGCACACGCATGTGCACACACGCTCGTGCACACACACACACTTGTGCACAAACACACACACACACCCTCCATTTCTCCCACTCCCCCCCAGCCCCACGGTGGAATAATAAAAAGCCTCCAAAACCATTTTCAAATCAAGTGGTAGATTTATTGGCTGTCTCTGTTATTCAGTGAGGTTAAAACGTCTCAGCGTAGGACACTCTAAACCTCGCTTTGGCTTCCCGTTGTGCTGCAAGACCAGCAACAGGAGCGCGGGTGGACAGTCAGTGGATGACAGAAGCAAACGGCCGCCGGCTCACATTGCTACAGTGATTCGTCCATAGGTTTAGGGAACATTTCGTTTGTTTTTCTTTCATAGCATCTTCCTCTTTTCAAACTCCTTCAGGAACAGGAGAGAGGGAGAAGAGAGAGGGGATTAAAGATTAAAAATCCAAATTACATTCACGGTCAAAATGATTCTTAAAACGTCTTGTTTTTAGGATCCAATGAGCAACCAAAAATTATAGAAGTAAAATACCAGGATGAGGTTACTGAACACAAAATGACAGTTTTCAAATGAGCGCGTGTCAGTCTGAATTTCACTAAGCTAGATGCGGAGCTTCAACTTTGTCTCCTAAACGCGGGGGCTGCGAGGCTTTGAATTACTCTTGTTTTCTATGGCAGTGTTATCATTAGGAGCTGACAGACCTGACTGTGCTTATCCAAACCTTTAACGCTACACGTGACACACACCAGCCCTTTTAATAAAACAATGGATTTGTTTAGTTTTTCAGAGAATAAAACTGAACACAGATTCAGTTCAGATTTAAACCAAACGTCAAGAACCTCAGAAATATATGAAAAGGAAACAATACTGAAAACCACATTTCTCTAGATTGTAACCATTAGAATGCAGCAAAATGTGTAGGTGCCTGCTGCCACCTACTGGAGTAAAATGGTAACACATGTCTCTGATGTGAATTCAAACATTTATTTGCTTTTTCTCTTCCTTCCCCTCTTTTAAACAAAATTCTTCACACACTCCCTAACCACCCAGATTTCTTTTAAACACTATGGCACACTGTGTCACATTCCACAAGACACGATCATGCAGGGAGTCAATAAAACAAGGAGTTAATTTTATTATCCCTAAGACAATGCCAAAGAAGATTATGCCAAAACATTGTTCCCTCCTGGGAAGACAATCGGGGCCTGTTTTCAGCATGTGCAAAAAGTTTTGTTTTTTGTGGGGTTTTTTTGTAAAGTCCATAATCATCAAAAAAGTAAAGAGAGAGAGAGAGAGAGCCTTAAATGATCACTCAAAGAGATAGGCCAAAAATCACTGCAAAGAGATTATGGAAGACACCAACTAAAATCTGAAAACCCCCAGCCTCTTTAGATCTCCCTCCATCCTGACTCCCAGTTTTCATTTCTTCTTAGTCGGTCTTTAACCTCTCTCCTTGGGAAAAAAACCTATGGAGTTAGCATAGCTATATCCCAAAGGCCCTCGATGGAAAAAAACAAAACACAAGGCAATTCTCTGCACAACCCCCAAAATGGAATTCAGGACACTTACGGACTCTGAAATGCTTTTTTGTATATCATACCTTACTACCCACAAAAGAGCAAATCTAGATGTTTGAAGAATAAAGTTTTTGAATCAGAACACTATTCCTTGTCATGCCCGATTAGAACATTAGGACCAAAAGGTGGAGTTGCTAGAGACTGTTAAGCTGCACACCGGAAAGAAAGAAACAGGAGAGACCCAGAAGAAAACACCATGGTTTCCAGGCACCCTGTGTGGCCTCCCACTTTTAAGGCCAGTAACTTCCGAGCACTCAGGCCACTGTTCCAGCTCACCTTGTATATGGTGGTTCCCAGCTGTGCAGGGGACATGCTGACCACAACTCCCGCACTCTGCAGGGCTGCGATCTTCTCTTTAGCTCCACCTTTTCCTCCAGCAATAATTGCCCCCGCGTGACCCATTCTTCTGCCGGGAGGAGCAGTTAAACCAGCAATGAAGGACACCACAGGCTTGGCCTTGGGACCCTGGAAAATGGGATTTTAGACACTCTGATGAAGAAGTTGATCGAAACTGGACCTCCGACTCATGACTCTGCCAGAAAATGGCAAATGGCTGGGGCCCTTCACTAATCTTCAATAAGAAAACAACACGGGCTTCCCCGGTGGCGCAGTGGTTGAGAGTCCGCCTGCCGATGCAGGGGACGCGGGTTTGTGCCCCGGTCCGGGAAGATCCCACATGCCGTGGAGCGGCTGGGCCCATGAGCCATGGCCGCTGAGCCTGCGCGTCCGGAGCCTGTGCTCCGCAACGGGAGAGGCCACAGCAGTGAGAGGCCCGGGTACAGAAAATAATAAATAAATAAAATAAAAAAAGAAAACAACACAAATATTGAGCTATGACTGAAACCACTGCATTCTCCTTTGAGATGACTTGACTCTTCCTACAAACTCAAAAAAACAATCCTGAAGCAAAACTGTTACCTGTTAAGATATTAAACTTCAAATTCACCCCCACAAGCTGTTTTACAAATACATATGTCACTCTTTCGTTTGAAAAACAAAAAAGCACACTTGAAAATACATAAGTTATGTGATTTGTGATAACGAATTAAGACACAGATCAGGTTGTTTTAGTTCAACATAACTCTGTCTTAATGCTTTTGCATTAAATCTACTGCAAATATGTTAGTTTGGCTGAAGTACAAGAGAAAATCTGGCCTCACACACATATGTACTTGGAAAAGGGAGAAGTATTTTAATATCTGTCAGATAACAGGATATTCCTTGGCACTACACAAACCTCTTCAAATGGTAACCTGAAACCACAGTCCTTTGTTACCTCAAAATTCATTCATCATTCTGGATCTTTTGCCTACAATGATTTTGTAACATCCATTGGTCAGAAGGAAAATACAGATTCACTGAGTTATGTAGCTCTTCCAAGTGCTGATACACTTCCTCATTCAACATCATCAAATCACTCTTCAGTATCACCGCCAATCTCCTTAGAAAAGTCTTTAGTAGGGTGAAGTTCATGGTGGCAGAAACAAGTTTTCCAAAAATATACATTTGCAAGTTCAAACTTTATCACTGTCAACGAATACGAGGAGTTGTTTTCCTTGACACAGCAGGATTGCTTTGTTCATTTTTGAGAAAAGATCCGCCAAATAAATACCAAGGTCTGAACAACCAGTCTGCCTGCCAGACATTCTTTCAAATAAAACGTGTTGCATGAAAAAAGCAGCTAGTTCAGCTCACAACTCAACTGGCAAAGTGCTTTACTTCCCACTTCATCACAAAATACTGACTCCAGGGTCGAGACTTAATAAAATTAATAATTCTTACTGCTTCTTTAAGGACATTCTTAAAGGAAACTGGCTTTTTTTAAAGTGCAAGTGCATGGCAGCGCAAGGTCACTGGCACAGTTCGCTTGGGCTAAGCTGACTCGCGTGAAGGCACCAGCACGCCAGGCTCCGCGTGTCTGACGCTCTTTACTCCAGTCCTGCCCCCACCATTCCTCCCTGCTCTTTACCCTCCAGGAATGCCAGACGGCTCTGCCTCTGGGCCCCTCTCTGCTGAGAAAGTTCTCCATCCTCCTTGGATACCTGGCAAATTCTGACTTAATTTTTAAGGCCTGGCTCAAGCCCCTTCTTCACCCCTAAGCTCTCCAACTCCCAACCCCCCTCCCGCTCTCTCCACAAGTGCTGGTTAGCTGCTCATCTCCTGTTCAGAGACTCTGCTGTGCCTCTGACACATTTCTGCCGTTACCCACAGCACACTGGCTGTAGCTTATTCCCCACGTGCTCCCCTCCTAAACCATGAATCTCTGAACGCCGGGACTACGTTTTCACTTATTTCTGTATGCCCAGCATCTACCATAGTAGAGAACTGAGATGAAAAGACTCTGTAAGTCATTTACTTATTCACTTGTAGGCTCTGCAAAGGATGTGAGCACCTGGTATTCGAGTGGCGCCAGTTTCCACTGGATCCCTCTGTCCCTATCCTCAAATGGTGGGAATATTACACTAGAAAGAAACAAGATTAGGATGAACCTAGAATGTCAAACAAATGTACACTCTGTCCTATTGACGAAGAAGAGTCACTTGAGATTTTTTAAGGAGCGTAAACTAGAATTGAAAAGACTATGAAAAAGCGTAGTCTGGGGCTTCCCTGGTGGCGCAGTGGTTGAGAGTCCACCTGCCAATGCAGGGGACGTGGGTTCGTGCCCCGGTCCGGGAAGATCCCACATGCCGCGGAGCGGCTGGGCCTGTGAGCCATGGCCGCTGAGCCTGCGCGTCCGGAGCCTGTGCTCCGCAACGGGAGAGGCCACAACAGTGAGAGGCCCACGTACCAGAAAAAAAAAAAAAAAAAAAGTGTAGTCTGAGAACAGGATACAGAAATGAGAAGCGTGGAAGCCTAAAAACAGGAAGACAAGTTAGGATGGCATGACTAGAGTCCAAGCAGATGCCCCGGACTGTGGACTCTTGTCCTTGAGCCCAGCAACCTGACTCCTGACCCCTCACAGCGTAAAGCAGAAGTCAGGCAGACCTGGGTAGGAACCTCAGCCCTGGCTGGTTTGCTGTGTGCCTGCCATCGGCAAGCTGCCAGTTTCCTTACTCATAAAAGGACAAAAACATCTAATCCGAGGGTCAAGATTAAACAACACCACTCCTGCAAATAATTACTGTCATCATGATGATAATAATAGTAGTTGTAGCAGGAGGCGACATTACTGAGTGTTCGCTCTGCGTCAGTTACTGTGCTAAGTGCTGAATATGTCACCTGAAATGTCCAAGCTAGAATCTCGTACACAGTAGGCCCTCAATAAAACTTAGTTCCATGAGACCAACCAGGAATAGGAATACATGTGCCAAATGAAACAAAATGTAAAGCTTAGTTTTTCCCACTAAATTCTAAGCTACTCAAGCTATTCATGTATTCTATATACGTTTTTAAATTACGGTGTACAGTTGGCCCTCCATACCCACAGGGTCTGCATCAGAGAATAGAAAATGTATGTGGGAAAAAGATTCCAGAAAGTTCCAAAAAGTAAAACTTAAACCTACCATGCTAGCAACTATTAACAAAGCATTTACACTCTATTAGGTATTATAAGTAATCTAGAGACAAAGTATATGAGAGGATGTATGTAGCTTATATGCAAACACTATGCCATTTTATATAAGGCACTGAGCATGCATGGATTTCTGCAGGGGTACTGGAACCAAACCCATGCAGATACCAAGGGATGACTGTAATGTCATATAACCTAAACTTTTTTTTGTAAAAAGAAGTCAGTTTTTACCTAAATTTTAAACTTCACAAACTTTCTGAGCTCAAGAGACTCTAATAACATTTTACTCCCATCTCCTAACAATTTACTTTATTCTTTCACTATTTGCCATTTACTGGTTCCTAACATGCCAGAGGACTGCGCTGGGCACCAAGTACACCAGCTCCTTGCTCTCCATAATACAGTCTAGAGTGACAGTCAGGTGTTAACTAAGCACGCCTTGCAGAAGGAACAAGCAAAGGCAAGTGAGGATGAAAACAACCGGCACATCAGATGGGACACGGATCTGAAAAGGAGGGTCAGGGTGGTGTGTGAGGGGCTGGAATACCATGCTAAGTCTGCCCTTTGTCCTACATGGATGGCAATAAGCAGGCTGGCGGGGGGGGGGGGGTGGGGGTGGGGGGTGGGGAGGTGGAGGGAAAGAGGAGCAGAGATATCAGGAAAAAAATTACCGAAGTGGTCCAGGTGAGATAAGATGAGAGCCTGCACCAGAGCAGAGGGACTAATTACAGATGACAATGCTCTCAATCTCCACAAACTGCTAAGATCTCAGAGACAGATCTCGGTAACTGAGTGGAAGCAAGAGCTGAGGGAGAAATAAAAGACGGTTCTGGGGTTTCCCTGGTGGCGCAGTGGTTAAGAATCTGCCTGCCAATGCAGGGGACACGGGTTCGAGCCCTGGTCCGGGAAGATCCCACATGCCGCGGAGCAACTAAGCCCGTGCACCACAACTACCGAGCCTGCACTCTAGAGCCCGTGAGCCACAACTACTGAGCCCGTGTGCCGCAACTATTTAGCCTGCGCTCTAGAGCCCGTGCTCCCAACAAGAGAAGCCACCGCAATGAGAAGCCTGCGCACCGCAACGAAGAGTAGCCCCCGCTCGCCACAACCAGAGAAAAGCCCGCGTGCAGCAACGAAGACCCAACCAGCCAAAAATAAAATAAAATACATAAATTTATTAAAAAAAAAAAACACGATGGTTCTGAGGTTTCTGCCTTGGGAACTGCATGAAGTGTGATGCTGATTATACGCAACGACCATTCGCACTTAGGGAACAGGCACTATCTGGGGAAGAATAAAGATGAGAAGAGCCAGGAGGATGAATGGAGGCCCTGGTGACTAGCGCGAGAGCAACGCCAGGGTGGACAGCAGATCCGACAGCAGCAGCGAACAGCTGCTTACTAAGAGTGCTTACCACGTGCCCAGGGCAGCTCTCCTCTATGTTACTGAGCCATAACATAAGAGTCCTACAAGGATGCTGGGAGCAAGACACTACTGTATCCCTATTTTGCCAATGAGGAAACTGAGGCACAGTGAAGTTAAGGAACATGCCCAAGGTCACACAGTTTCTAAGTGGCAGACAGAAGCCAAACTGCTGAGGATCAGGGAGTGAATAAAAAGGAAAAAAGAAAAAGTAAGAGATCCAGAGAGTAACGGGAACTTTTAAAATTACCACAGAAGAAAATCAAGTAGACTCAAAATAGCCCTTGAAAATTCCTTCAATTACATATGCATCACTCTGTATACACTACCCTACAGGTGATATTATCGGTTCCTTTAACTCTCCGTTACTCATTATTTTTCAGCGGCATTTAATTTTGATGCATTCACTCTCAATCTCTTTTACAAGCGTAGACACAAGTTATCTCCCGCCCTCCTGCGCGGCCTCCTGAAGATGCATCTTCACTCATTCGTCAGTGTCAGGAACATCCTGGAAACCATGTGAATGCTCTCCCCAGGTCTTTGCCGCAGTGGTCCAGAGCACACGTTCACTGACTGGGGGCTGGCAGGCACCAGGCTGCTTCCGTCGTTACTGTGCCCTCTCTCTTTCTCTTCCCACCACCCTCCTTCACCCCAGGCACAGAGCTTAATTCCCTTAAGTTACGTGAAATTATGATACAACGCCACACTATTCTTTTTCATTCGAAGGGAGAGGCAACAAGGAAAGCCTTCATAGGACATAGTTAATAAAGCTTTTCTACTTGACCTTTGAAGCGAAGTGCTACTCTACAAGGATAGACTGAAGCTAGAGGGAGGCAAGCTCCTGGAAAAGGGTATAAAGGACAGGTTCTTTAGAAGGTCAGCCTTGACAGAGAAAGAACACACATCCCCTGAGATGAGGAGAAAGGACACCAATGACAGGTGAAAATGGAAATACGCAGGTCAAATGACAGCTTTCAGGCTGATGGCCTGGAAGTTCTCCCTTCAGCAGGAGGCCAACTGACCTACCATGAAGTGTGAGGAGATGCCTGGGGGGAGGATTCATTCGAGAAGCAGAGAACAGGCCCCAGGGGAAACGGGGAGGAGAATCCACCCAGAAAGGGTCCCAAGTTCCCTGAGTGGCCAGTACTCCAGGTGCAGCTCAACAAGGTTTAACTTTATCTTTCACGTTTGCTTAAAAAATTTATCTTTGAAAAAAAACAAAATAACTTCTAAAACAAACCGGTGATATTATTCAAGGGCAAAGAGCTATATATATTTTTTTCCAAACCCAAACTTACTGAATTATGCTGCCTCAAAAATTCTGCAGCATTTTCTTCTGCATTACCACCAATTTCGCCAATCAATATGATACCTTCTGTGGCCGGATCGTTCAGAAAGATTTCAAGGCAGTCAGTAAAATCTGTTCCATTGAAAGGATCACCTCCAATGCCTGGAAAAGTCAAAGAATATCACCAGCTGAAAACTGGATGAATCATATAATTCAGGTCAGGAAATGCTGTTTTACCTGGTTTCTTATTTTGCCTACCCCTTTCTTACCAATATTTTTAAATGTGTCATCACTCTTGCATTTAACATTTAAAAATCACAAAATGCTACATTTATTTCTGCTTATAATATCACATGAATGCTAAACGGTGGTGGTGGGTTCCTGTTAGTCACAAAAACAGCCCTCTTTTTGTTTAACTCCTTATCAAGACTCCTCCCTCCCACAAAATTATTCCTAGATAGTTCTTTAAAAATGAGCTTTCTATATAGTTTCCCTAATTAGGAGAACTTTACTTCTGAAAACACATTAGCTTTTTCAGGGACATGAATTACTGTTTTCTATGTTATAACTTTTAACTTTGTTGGCTTCTGGTGAGTAGTTCATTATCAGTACCTTGTATATAACAGACGATAAATTCTGAAATTAAAAATAATCTGGATTAGCTAATCTGGCGTGTGTGTCTGTCTGTGTGTGTCTGCGTGTTAACATTACCTTCACTGTGGTAGTTCGCTGTGATTTGTTATTTTCACATGAACCGCAAACTTTATTACCATATTGGAGACTTAATACCACATTGGAAATAAATATTGGACATTTGTATTTCTTCTACAGTAAAAAAAAAAAAAAATGAACATTTAAGAAAATGTGTATTGGTGAGAATATCTTCTCTGATTAAACACTTAACCCATTTCTTTGCACAAAGTAACTCTTTCATGAGGGACATTGCACAGGAACCACTTGCAAGTTAAGACACAAGTCCCAGTGAGGGGAGGGGGGGGTGTCTTGATCCCTCTTACCTCTGACCCAAAGTGAGAGATGACAAGAGACCACACACAGAGGCTCCACTATAGGCACATGGCTTTTTAGCACAAGTACTTGGACTCCAGGCAATATTCCCTACAGACTGGCTGACACTCTTAAATTTTTAAGTTATAAAAATGTATTTTATAATAGATAAATACGCAGGACTGGCTCCCTACTCTTCAACACACCACTCAAGAATGAAACTGAGGAAGAGAAGCGGCATCCACTGAGTGCCAGCCACGTGTCATGTCCTGTGCCTTAGCACACGTCGGGCCCGCCATTTCCTCATCCCTCCAAACTCTCTGTGACATGGCAATTATTACTCTTCGTTCACAAATTAAAAACAGAGGCTACAGAAGACAGAACTGCCAACTCTATTTCAAAATCTTTTCTTATTTTCCATCACGCTATCTTGTATCATAGATTGTGCTTCTGCGCATAGAAAAGCTAAATTAATGTTTCATAGTGATTTTACGAATTTGAGTCTTTTTTTTTTTTTTTTTGCGGTACGCGGGCCTCTCACTGCTGTGGCCTCTCCCGTTGCGGAGCACAGGCTCCGGACGCGCAGGCTCAGCGGCCATGGCTCACAGGCCCAGCCGCTCCGTGGCATGTGGGACCCTCCCGGACCGGGGCACGAACCCGTGTCCCCTGCATCGGCAGGCGGACTCTGAATCACTGCGCCACCAGGGAAGCCCACGAATTTGAGTCTTAATAAAAATACTACAGGGTTATATTTTATAATTTTTTATCATAAAATGCTGCCTTTGATAAGCCTCTAAAAGATATTCTAAAAGTTTGAAGGAATATTTATAAAATGAGAACTTCGCCTGGCTTTTGGCAACAAATACCAAGATTATTTCAAAATGTAAAAACTTTTTTATATTTGTAAGCGGGAGGCAGTATGATGTGGCAAAGAGAGAGGTTCCAGGGAGCTCAACCCTCCTCCACCAATAACGCTGCCACAGGACGACATGCCAGCTCAGCGGTGCCTCGGGGGGTTGCCTTAAGAGTGAGATAATGATTGGCAGAGAATTCAGTGACTGTGAAGCACTGAGTGACAGCTGGTAATGATAACAAAATGCGAATTACAGTAATGAAAGTCCTATTTTGAAGGACCCTTTCTTCCCAGCAAGCTAAGTAACAGCTGTTTTCAAGGCCCAAGGCTCTCCAGGAGACACACGTCCCAGGATGTTTGTTCTGAAGCTCGGAAATCAAATCCCAGACCATGAATCTTGAAAATATAACAGTCAGCTTCACGTATAAGCAAATTAAATTCAAGATCACAACATCTTTTTAATAAAATGGCATCAAAATCTCTCACAAATAATCAAATCAATAATTATCATTATACTTATTCAGGGAAGATAGTGAACCCCAATAAAATGAGTTTAGCAAAAAAATCCCTCACCAATGCACAAAGACTGCCCCAACCCAACTTGTGTTGTTTGATGAACTGCTTCATAAGTCAGGGTGCCAGATCTGGACACGATACCTTAAAGAAAGAGAATTCAATAATATTAGGTTGTGTTCATATGACTATCATACAGTAAAATAAATTACAAACACAGGTATCTATAAAACCCATTTTACAATTTGTCAACCAAATAAACGATAACATCAGGTCATGAAATAAGAAGAAAAGACCTAAATTATAGCAGGGAGATTTTAAAAGTTATATAGAGAAGAAAGTGTGTTATTAGTTAGGGTTGTTTTATGACCATAAAAGCAGTTAAGAGAGACCTAAAGTCTTCCACGTAAAACGACTGCAGACATGCAGTAAAATGGAACAATAAACCTATAAAAAGGTCCATAAAGAAAAAAAAAGAAGGCATAAGTTTCAAGTATTAATCTTTGGCTAATAACCCTGATTTAGGAAAATAAATTCATAGTTAGGCTTGCTGTCTCCTGACCACACAGATTCCTCAAGACAGAGCCCTGTTCTCCTACGCTGGTTCGGTAAGAGACTGCCAATGCTGTTGGAGATTCTGCAGTGACTGTCTTTCTTGCTGGACTGGAACCTCCAGGGGGTCAGTAAACAAGACTGTTTTCCCTACACCTGCGTTCCCAGTATCAAGCACAGTTCAGGCACAGAAGGAGCTCAGTAAATATGTACCAAATGGGTCAATACTGAAAATCAATGGAGAACAACCACCCTCTCAAACAAAATCTAATTCCAAGAGTTTTAAGACCATTCACTAACTGGATCCTATTTCACGACAAATGACAACCACTAACACCAACCCCCATCTGTCTCATCCGTCAGTTTTTCCCTATTCTTAGAGCTTTCTTTCTATCTACATTCTCTCTTCTTAACACAGTCCCTCCTCTGTGGGACCTTTCATAACTGAGAAGGTTAGGTAGGTCATGCCTACGTACGTATGCATTTGATGCATTTAGCTTTTAAGTAAAGTACAATCAGTAACTTAATTGTATATCTTTGTGTGAATTACCTAGTCTCCTTTCCACTCCTGATTCTTATGAATAGAATTATGATTGATTAATTGATTTTTATGATAGAATTATGTTCTTGTTCAGGCAACACCCTAGATTACTGGGCAGTACAACTGTTCTATTTATTCTAGTCTTTTAATGGATCAGTATAATAGTGAACAGTAGCACAAGGATTTTGTAATTCTTTTAAGGGGCTTTCATCTAATTATATAAATGATACATAATTTATATAAATGCAAACTGCATACATTTAAGGTAATGAAAGCAATGTTTTTAGGGTAAATTACTCCTGCCATCCTTAAAATACATATATAGTAAAAGAGACTATCACTTAAAAATATCTATCATAGGGCTTCCCTGGTGGCGCAGTTGTTGAGAGTGCGCCTGCCAATGCAGGGGACACGGGTTCGTGCCCCGGTCCGGGAAGATCCCACATGCCGCGGAGTGGCTGGGCCCGTGAGCCATGGCCGCTGGGCCTGCGCGTCCGGAGCCTGTGCTCTGCAACGGGAGAGGCCACAACAGTGAGAGGCCCATGTACCGCAAAAAAAAAAAATCTATCATAAGGATACTTCTGCTTCCAAAAACAGGGGTATTTTCCTGTATTTTTCCTGCTAAGTACAAGTAAAAACCCTGGACATCATATATAAAACAAATATAAGAAATCTCTGAGGGGCTTCCCTGGTGGCGCAGTGGTTGAGAGTCTGCCTGCCGATGCAGGGGACGCGGGTTTGTGCCTCGGTCCGGGAAGATCCCACGTGCCGCAGAGTGGCTGGGCCCGTGAGCCATGGCTGCTGAGCCTGCACGTCCGGAGCCTGTGCTCCGCAAAGGGATAGGCCACAATGGTGAGAGGCCCGCGTACCACAAAAAAAAAAAAAAAAAAAAAAAAAAAAAGAAATCTCTGAAAGATGGAGAGAAGACAGAGTCACTAGGGACCTCAAGACTCAAGCAGTGACACAATGGTGAACAAACCACAAAGAGGATAAATCCAAAGAAATTCCCACCAAAACTCCTAATAAATAAACTTCAGAAAACACAAAGACAAAAAAAAAAAAATCTTGAAAGCAGCAAGAGAAAAGTAACACCTTACCTAAACAGGAAAAACAACTCAAATGACATCAGCTTTCTCATCAGAACCCATGGAAGCAAGAAGTGGAACAACATTTTTTAAGTGCTAAAAGAACTGTCAACCCTAAATCCTATACCCAGTGAAATTATCCTTTAAGGATGAAGGGGAAATAAAGACATTCTCAGATGAGGGAAAAATAAATAATCTGTCACCAACAGTTCCATCATAAAAAAATGGCTAATGGAAATTCTCTAGAAAGAAGGTAAATGATACCAAGAAGGAAGAACACAGCAATAAGCAAAACATGGATAGATAGAAAGACTTTCTCTTGAGTGTCCTAAAAGGAAGAAATAAAACTGTCCCTATTTGTAGATAACATGTTTGTCTACAAAGAAAATGCTAAGGAATCTACCAAGAAAACCCATTAGATTACAGCAACGTTGCAAGATACAAGATAAACAAAAATCAATTGTATTTCTATACATTAGCCATGAGCACATGGACACCAAAATTAAAATACAATAAAATTTACAATTGCTTTCTTAAAAAAAAGAAATAGGTGTAAATCTAACAAAACATATACAGGACTTATATGCTAAAAACTACAAAATGCTTGTGAAAGAAATCAAAGACAATCTAAATAAATGAAAATATACTGCATTCATGGATTGAAATAGTCAACATGTCTATTCCCCCCAGATTGACATAAAGATTTAACACAATTCCCATCAAAATCCCAGCAACAGTTTCTGTAAATAGAGACAAGATCATCTTAAAAATTATATGAAGTAAAGGAACTAGAAGAACTAAAATAATTTAAAAAAGAATAAAGTGCAAGGAAGCGATCTACCTAAAATTTCAAGACTTATCTCTTAGCTATAGTATCAAGATTGTGTGGTACTGGTGAAATCCAGAAATAGACCAACACAAATATGCCAACTGTTTTTCTGACAAAAATGCAAAAGCAACTCAATGGAAGAAAGATGATCTTTTCAATAAATGGTGCTGAAGCAACTGAACACAAGTAGACGAAAAAGAACTTTGATCTACGTCTCACACCTAGAAAAATTAACTGAAATTGGATCATGGGATTTAAATGTAAAACTACAAAACTTTCAGGAACAAGAAAGGTATTTAAGGCTAGGCAAAGACTTATTAGACTTGAGGTCCAAAGCATACTTCACAGGAGAAAAAAATTAGTAAGTTAGACTTCATCAAAATGAAAAACTCTTGCTCTCCAAAAGATCCTGTTAAGAGCATGAATACAGAGTGGGAGAAAATATTTGTAAGCCACATATCCAACAACGTGCTAGTATCTAGAATATATAAAGAACTCTCAAAACTCAACAGTGAAAAAGCAAACAACCCAATTAGACCATGGGCAAAAAAACATGAAGAAACACTTCACTGAAGAAGATATACAGATGACGGACAAGCACCTGAAAAGACGTTCAATATCATTAGCCGTCAGGGGAATGTAAATTAAAACTATTACAATGAGATATCACTGTACACTTATCAGAATGGCTAACATAAAAAACTGTGATACTACCAATGCTGGCAAGGATGCAGAAAAACCGGATCACACATACGCTGGTGACGGAAATGTAAAATGGGTAACAATTTGGCAATTTCTTTAAAAACATGCAACTATCATCCAACCTAGCAACTGCCCTCCTGGGCATTCATCCCAAAGAAACGAAGACTTGGATTATATAAAAACGAGTACACAAATGTTTATAGCAGCCTTACTTGTAACAGCCCCAAACTGGAAACAATCCCAATGTCTTTCAACAGATGAATCATTAAACACACTATGGCATATTCGTACCCTGGAATACTACTCAGTAATAAAAATGAATGAACTACTGACACAACAATCTGGTGAATCTCCAGAGAATTGTACCGAGTGTAAACAGCCAATCCCAAAACGCTACATACTACCTGATATTATTTATACAGCACTCCTGAAATTTAAAATTTTAGAAATGGAGAATTATTAGTTTCCAAGGATTAAGAAGGGAGTGGGAGTAGGAGGGAAGTGGGTGTATCTATAAAAGGGCAAGATGAGGGATCCCTGGAGTGATGGAAAAATTCCTTATGTCTGTATCAATGTCAATATACTAGATGTGACATTGCATTATAGTTTTGCAAGATGTTACCATTGGGGGACACTGGATAAAGGGTACACAGAAATCTGTCTGTATTATTTCTTACAATTACATGTGAATTTACAATTATCTGAATATAAAAAGTTTAATTAAAATAAAATTTTTAAAAAGGATGTAGAAGTCAAGCATGTCACATGTGGTTGAGAGTAAAAAAACGTCTAACATAAGTGAAAAAAATATTGTATAGTTAAATATCTATTTGGAATTCAATCTCTCTTCAATAACATTCAATTAGCTGTTATACAGTTTCATTAGCTATCATTAACACAAACGAGAAAGCCACTATACTATTGTACTGCTGTCATATTACATTACATCCCATTCAGAAATACCCAAGGGACTGAAAAATCCTTCCTTTCCCTAAACTCTTAGCTTAAGGACTGGAAGTCAATGAGGCTTCTGAGAACATTAGTACTAGTATCAAAATAGGAATAGTTAGTACAAAAAATTATCTTTTCTCCTTCACCTCCTTGAAAATCTTGTAGTGTCATATATTTTCTTTTAGGTGAATTTTTTTCTAAATCCTCTGAATTAAAGGCAGTCTCCCAGAGGACTTCCTCATCAATGTGCTACGGCCATCTGGAGAACCAAGGTCTAAAGGACTTCCCTGAACTTTTCTTACTTGTTTTTGAGGTTCATGGGCACCTTAGAAAGCAGGGTAGTGATCAGAAAGGCAACTCAGTACAGGACACACCTTATTCCATGCTCACCTAAGTCTACAGTAGTAGCCATTCCAAGCAGACTGCAGAGTGTAAAGAGTATTCAAATATGTGCAAAAGCATCAGTGGCTATGTGGATCAGGCCCCGACTAGAAATCAGATGGCCTATGGAACTCCCTGCATCCTCCCTCGTAAGAGAACTTGGTAAGTTCTCGACTGGCAGCACGGCTGACAGCTCTAAGAGCCATTAGTAATAAAGAAAAATCATGACCATTAACCCAGTCCTGTAAACTACACAACTGACATTTACTGACTATGTTTAACTATTCTTACTTAGTATTTACAGTCACGGTTTATAGATAAAGTACTGTAAACTCTATTACGGTGGAGAAACAGTATAGCTTAGTGAGAGTTAGGTGTGAAGAGTCTAAAAACCGCCATAATGGGCTAATTCTGAAACGTTAATTTGGTTATTTCCTTGAGGAACTAAACAAGTAGCAGTACAATTTTCCCAAAACATTTTGAGAAAGCCCATAATATCCACTGAGGCAAAGTAATTCTGACAGGACACAGAAAGACTAACAATAAAAATATTCACAGCATGTGTATCTGACAAAGAACTTAAGAGCCGGAATATTTACAGCACCCCCTATAATCAACAATTATATAAAAATTATATAAAAAAGACTACCCAATAAAAAATAATGTGTAAAACACTTGAACAGATATTTCACAACAGAAGATTTATAAATGGCCAATGAGGACATGACATCATTAGTCATGGGGGAAACTCAAAACCATAATGAGACATCATTTTACTCCCGGTAGAATGGCTAAAATTACAGACTAACAGTACTAAATGTCTGTGAAGATGTGGAGTGACTGGAACATTCATACACCGAGGGTGAGGGTCAAGAACGCACAGTCACTTTACAGAACTATTTGGCAACTTCTTAAAAAGTTGAACATGCTTTGACTCTATGACTTAGCAATTCCATTCGTAGGCATTTAACCCAAGAGAAATACCCACAAAAAGACCTGTACACAAAAGTTCACCTTAAATTTATTCATAATGAATCAAACCTGAAAACGACAGAAACATTTGTCAGTAGGAGAATGGACAAATTGTGGTATTCAATAAAATATTACTTACCGATAAAATAAACTATTGATACACGCAAACACATGGAAGAATCCATAGTGTGCTGAGCAGGAAAAGAATCTTTAAAAAAACCCCAAAAACATCTTCACTGATTCTAGAGAATTAGAGTTTCTCAAGCATCAATTCAGGACATAGAATCAATTCACTATAAAACTTCCCTGGTAAATTCTCTTAAAGTTGAATTAATTAAAATGAATTTGATTTGCAGAGTCAAATTCTCTTTGTGAGTTTTGAGCTCAGGACAAGGAATTTTGTTTTTAATCTATAAGAAATATATACTCACCAATTCTTCCTTTCTTGTGAATATGGCCAGGCATGATGCCAATTTTGCATTCTCCAGGCTGAAGGAAAGTAATTCATGGTTTCAGAAAAGTGAAAAAAAAATTGTAACTTCCTAGGTCATACACACAAATATACTTGGACTGATTCAAAGCTAGTTAGCCTTCAGAGGGCTTATTTTTGTTTTGTACACTCACATTGATAACTCCAGGGCAGTTTGGACCAATCAGCCTGGTCTTTTCCTGGCGCAGCAGTTTGTGCTTGACCCGCACCATGTCCTGCTGTGGGATACCTTCAGTGATGCACACGACCAAGGACACTTCCGCCTCGATAGCTTCATTAATGGCAGCAGCAGCAAAAGGAGGAGGGACATAAATGACAGATGCTGTTGCTCCGGTCTGTTCTTTGGCCTGAAACATTAACCACGAAGCACTTTATTATTGGTTAAGTCAGAAACATTGTAAAAGAAATTCAATACCATGATTTTAATGATGTCTTGGGGTCAGGAAAGGACATCACCAGGAGACATCGGATGTCTTCATTCTTCCCATTAACAAGTTCACTTTGCTGTCAGAAAACAGCAGAGTAAGCACGGCCTCCTTTCTGCCCCCTTGGGAAACCCTTCTGCATTGAAAGTTTCTGTGACCTCCCATTCCCTCAGGTGACAGCATGTCAGTACACCTGCAAGCACTGCCTGATTTGCATCTGTGTCCCCTCATTCCTGGGCCATGTTTATTTCTGTTGTTCTACAAGGCACTTACCACCTGTTCGGTACCAAAGACCCTGCACCTCCCCAGGAGAAAAGGACTGGTGAGCCCCAAGCTCCAGAACCCAGCTCTCAACCATCTGTTTAAAAATACATCCCACTTAATAAATAATATCAAGAGGCAGCAAAATGAAGTGGTTTTTTTCCTAGCTGTCAATTTTTACTCTAAATGCATGCTGATTAGAAATAAACTAAAATACACACGCATAAATGGCCACGAAATAAGAATGGGTCAAATAAGGTTAGTCTACTCTACATCACCCCTCACGATGCAAAGCACTGAAAGACCATCAATTTGACCACGCTTCTCTCTCAGTGGTTTCTACATACTCTCTACATGTATCAATACACATGTAGCCTTCTACCCACCTCCACGGTAGCCACGTCTCTTCTCCTGAAAGGAAGCTCCTTGAAGACAGAGACTGTCAGTGATCTCTGGCTCTCCAAGAGTGGCAGCATCTATTCCGTGAGAGGCCCTGAGAGAGACTCTATACAGGCCTCGGATAAGGTTTCACCACAACCCTGCATGCTTAGCATCCCCAGCTACAAATCAAGATGCTGAGGCCAAGAAATATTAAATAACTTGCACAAGGTCACATAGCTAGGAAGTGGTACAGGCAAGATTCAACAATAAGTATATCTGATTCCAAAGCGTCAGTTCTTTTCAGCTACAGCAGGCTGCCTCCCTATAAATGTGAAAATGTAACTTAACCAAGATGCAAATCAAAACTTTTTAGAAGGCTGTGCCATGGGATTCATAATGGATGCAAAAACCAAGTTACGGAACACACAGGTACAACTAGAAGGGACAGAAGTAAAAGACAGGGTCTTTGAGAATCATCCCCAAATGACTCCCCATGTTCCCAGCAACTTAGGGGCTTTCTCTACAGCACCCCGAATAAAAATAGGTATCTTGACAGCGACAGAAGAACAAGTCAAAGGATGCTGACTTGCCAGGGGTTAAAAATAATTCAAAACAATGTTTTTAAAAACTATGTTCAAGATGATAACAGAGAAGTGGGAACCAAAGGAAAAGAGCTAGGATGGAACCAAGTGTAGGTATTTTATGGAAAATATCAATATATCCCATGGGTGCCTACCCCTTAAGGCTACAAACACTTTCAGCAGCTGGACTGTGACAACAGGGTCTGTGCTGGCAAATAATACTGTAGGAAAGGTGTCCGTCCTACTCACTCAGAAAGCTCTTTGAAAGAGCAGAATGGGTGAGAGAGAGTATCTGTCAAAGAACTTACATTATATTCCAAATGTCATATCTATTTGTATCAAAATTAATAATAAATGAATTGCTTAGCAATGAAAACTGTTTTCAAAAGAAAGCAAAAACAGCTCATGACAAAAGAAATCTGCCTAGAGAGATTTTTTTTCTAAAAATGCAAATCAAAAAAAAAAAAACTAAATGATTATTCTACAGAATATACGATTTTTTTTACTCTTTAAAATACAATACACTCAAAACACACATACACGTATACAGTACACCCTATTTTCAAGTTTAAAGTAAAGTGAAAATTCCAATTTGAATATTTGTTTTTTTCTACATTTTAGGATTAAGAATACAAATTAACTTCAATTAGAAGTTAGGGGCTTCCCTGGTGGCGCAGTGGTTGAGAGTCCGCCTGCCGATGCAGGGGACGCGGGTTCGTGCCCCGGTCCAGGAGGATCCCACATGCCGCGGAGCGGCTGGGCCCGTGAGCCATGGCCGCTGAGCCTGCGCGTCCGGAGCCTGTGCTCCGCAACGGGAGAGGCCACAGCAGTGAGAGGCCCGTGTACCGCAAAAAAAAAAAAAAGAAGTTAGTATTCCATAAAGAGAGTACATCTGTAAATGTGTACTGTAAAAAGTGCAATTCTTTAAAACATGCCTGAGAAGTATGTTTATAAAGAGGAGGGGTACATTTTTTAACATCAATACATCAATCCCAAGTACTAAGTTTATTTCCTTGATTTTTTAAATTAAACAGCCAAGAATTTGTACTATGGTTTCTTTTATAATACTACTAGTATTGTACATATTCATTTAAGTGTAGAAAGAGAATGAAAGAATACACATTGAGCTTAAATTAGCTCTCTATAAAAGCAAAACCTGAGAAATGGAAAACACTATATAAAACTTAACTTTACATACTTTTATATCATCTGAAATTTTACAATAAGCAATTAGCTTTGTAGCGAAGAATTAAAGTTTCGTTTAAAATCAATTTAAAAAGTATTAAGAAATCAGCAAATTGGGGAAGAGACTAGAACTCTGTGATTTGTCCATCAGACTCTACAGTCAGGTTTCTCCACACAGGAACACCATACACTACTTACTTACTCTGAGCCAGGCTAAGTCTGCCACTTATCGGTCATGACACTATGTGCAGGACCCTCAACCTGTCTGCTCCTGTCAGCAGCTGGACTGTGACAACAGGGTCTGTGCTGGCAAATAATACTGCATGAAAGGTATCCATCCTACTCACTCAGAAAGCTCTTTGTAAGAGCATCCTTGTCTTTAAAATGGGGATGATAACAGCACCTACCTCGGGCTTGTGGTTCAGCCTGAATGAGGCCATGAATATGAAGCACCTGGCACAGTGCCTTGGCAAAGCACCCACTCGAAGTGTTAGGGTAGGGGGTGGATGCTGACATGTGCACTTCTAACACCCCAGAAGAAGAAATGGGAAGGAAGGAAAATAAGCCAAGCAGAAGCCAAGCCACAGCACTTCTTCCCTATATATATACCTACAGACAAAAATGACCCGGGGGGCTTCCCTGGTGGCGCAGTGGTTGAGAGTCCGCCTGCCGGTGCAGGGGACACGGGTTCGTGCCCCGGTCCGGGAGGATCCCGCATGCCGCGGAGCGGCTGGGCCCGTGAGCCGTGGCCGCTGAGCCTGCACGTCCGGAGCCTGTGCTCCGCAGCGGGAGAGGCCACAGCAGTGAGAGGCCCGCGTACCGCAAAAAAAATAAATAAATAAAAATGACCCAGGCTGCGGAGAAAACATCCTGAGCCTACCTGACTAAAGTGAACACACTGGTTTTTACCGCAATTCAAATTCCTCTAGGTTACTAGAATTTTAAAAAGCAACTGACTCTCCCCAAAGGGGCACAATTAAGATCTTGAACCAAGGCGTACTAGCTCTTCCCCTGCTTTTCTTTTCTTGCCAAACTCAGGTGCCATTAGTTACCTCCTTCACAGTACTGAAGACCGGTAAGCCCAGATGCGTCGTGCCTCCTTTCCCTGGAGTGGTTCCTCCAACTAATTTGGTGCCGTATTCCAATGCCTGCTGGCTATGAAAGGTGCCCTGAGGGGAAAAAGCGAAAGACTAATGATCAGCCAGACTGATCCTGTTACATGTCACTTCTCTGATCAAACTCTGCAATAGTTTTCCGTCTCATTCACAGCAAAAGCAAAAGCAAAAGCATCACACTGGCCACCAAGTCAGTATTCAAGCTGCCTCCTCACATCAGAACCCCTCAACTGCCCAACCTCGCTTCACCCACTGTTCTCCCATCACTCATCCTACTCCAGTCCTGCCTGGCCTCACTGTCCCCTCTGGCTGGAACACCCTTCCCCTAGACATCCACTTGACTCACCCCCAAAGCTCCTTTAGAACTTGACTCAGAGGTCAGGCTTCCCCTGAGCACCCACCCCAACTGCCACCACAACCCCACACACATACAGACACCTCCTTTCTCTGGTTTAGTTTTTCCACAGCACTTATACTTTCTAACGTACCACATAATTTACTCATTGATTTTGTTTCTCTCCCCCGCCACTCCATGAAGGCAATGATTTCTATCTACTTTGTTCACTGAGAGATGGCACCTAAAGCAACACATTCCATACAGTAGGCACTCAATAAGTAGTTGTTGAAAACTGAGTGGATCTATGCGGTCATTCTACAGGGACCAGAAAATGATGACTCACTACTCAAGTTCTATTTCTTAATTCAACGTCTTCATCTTTCAAAACAGGAAACTTAGTCCCGAGCATGTTAACTGACTTATCTTAAGTCAGTGATGGAGTTTTGGAAAGGACCTCAGACCAGTGCTCTCTCTTTAGAGAAATGCCATTCAAAGTGTCATCTGTATACACTAACGGTCTACAGTGAGATAAACACAAAACGAAAAAAGAATGGCAAAAATAATAAAGAAAAATCTAATAAAGAAAACAAAAATGAGAATGTTTGCAGACTTTTATAGCAATATAATATTCCTATGACTTTTACAGTATTTTGTAAAAAATATTCATCTGCATTAGATTAGTGATAAAGCAAAGACACACCCAAACTGGTCTTTCATTCCAGATAGTTAGAGAAGCACTACCCTAGACTACCACACTGTTACATAAATTCCAATGGACAAATTTTTAGTCCTAATGTAGTGCTAAACAGGGATAACATTTCCCGTTAATAAGCTTCTTTCCCGTAATTTTCCCATTATCACCATCCAGTGCAGAGTTAAGAATAGTAATAGCTTTTAGCAGCTCATAACAGCCAGTTCAAGAAATACCACCCACTGGAAATCTGCATTTTTGAGATTTGCTCTGAAATACAAATATTCCTCACTCATATGTGGAACAATGTGTACACTGAAAAAAAAAAGAACTAATGAGACAAAACGCAGATTCTCTACAGAGATAAACTCTAAATTTCAGACCTCATCGTTACGTCTATAAACAGAAACTTAAAACCAACAAATCTTAAGGCTCCCAATTACTCTAAAAAAAAAAGTGAATGAGAAACAGTGTATTTGCCGGTAACTCAGAGACACTGAAACCAACCCTGGATTTCAATATGTAGGCAAATCATTATCTAATTTATGAATCAAAGACAGTTCCAAATAGTGCTTATAGCATGGACAATGGTTCTTAAAAAAAAAGGTCAGAGTTTAAAATGTTGCAGGATTGTATAAAGCTTAGTAAACAGAAAAACAAAATCATACATAATAAACTTAGGTAGAGAATTTGGGTTAATCAAACATTTGATTATATGCTAATAAAATTAACATCTATCCAAAAAGGGACTAAATATGATTTTAATTGGCAGAGGAATGATAAAATGTACTTCATATCTTAGATGAGCATCAACTTTCTTTAGAATGTATATATGTGGAAATGATATTCATAAAACATACGGCTATCAGAATAAGTAAACCAATTTTACCTATGAACAAAATTTCTAAGTTTGGGGTGTTTCTTTTTTCATTGACAGTGGATTGTTTTTTTTAAGACAGTAGAGGAATGGGAGAAAAAGAAGCAAGGTCCACTGCAATTCACATTTTTGTGCCCAATTATTTCAAAAAAAAGTCAGAAAGCAAAAGGACATTTCACATGAACAACCTTCTAATCTAATTCATTTTTAAAAAAAGAACTACAAAATTTTAAAGCAATTCCTAAGTACTTTAAAAACAAAAGTTATAGAATTCTGGATATTTAGGTATCATCCTCTAGATCAGGGGTTAGTAAAATATGGCCTGAAGGACTTGACTTGCCACTGGTTTCGTGAATTAAGTTTTACTGGCATACCCATTCACTGACATATTACCTATGGCTGCTTTTGCTGTTCCAATACTACCAAGTAGCTGTAACAGAGACTGCATGGCCTATTAAGCCTGAAATGCTTACAATCTTGTCTTTACAGAATACGCTTGCCAACTCTTGCTCTAGATCACCAAAACCCTGCAGAATGGATGTGATAATTCTTTTAATCATAGAAAAATCATTAACTTTTAAATTACACAAAAATCATTAATCGCTTTTATTTTGCCATATCTCCTTTAATAATGAAGGAAGGGATACTTTGGGTTAAGGCTGATGGCTATCTTCCAATTGATTTGGTAGTATTCCCTCGTTTAAAACAAGAAAATCTGTGCATCTACTATGGTGAAACCATAAATGTGTACAAATGTTTTAAAGGGCAACTTAGCAATAGCTGTTAAAATTTTAAATACACAGAACCTTTGACACTTTGACATTTTTACTTTTAGGAATCAATTTAACAGACATATATGTATGATATATATTATATACTGTATAATTTGTTTATATATGTGTGTGTGTGTGTATATATATATACACACACACACACACACACACACACAGAGAATGAAAGAGAGAGTGTTCTGTAGAACAAACTCTGTAGAATGCCCATTATATAAGTGTACATATGTTTGTATGAGCAAGAAAAATATCTGGAAGGATACATGTCAACTTGTTATCAGAAGGAATTCCAGAGCAGTAGAATGGTAGGAAGGAAGGAAAGGAGATTCTTATGTTGCATTTTTTTGTGGAATCACGTCACAGTTATATTTAAACTTACATAAGTTCTATGATGTAGGCAGAGGATAGGGACAGAGAATGAATATAAATGAAATACTTCAGGCTATTTTGCCCGCTATTCCCCTGAAGACCATTTGCCCAGAGAGTACAAGACGGGAAAAATCAATGTACTACTTCCTCTTCCCATCACAGTTCCCATGAGCCTCTCTGGGTTTGAGCATTTCCCCACACTGATATGTGCTTAGCTGAGAATTTTTTTTGTACAAGGCCTAAACACAAGCCATCTGCCTTACCTAGACCTTAATTAAAGAAACAGTGATCTGTTCCAATGTTGGAGAAAAACCTGTTGTGTTATACTTGCTGAAAGAAAATATGTGGGTTTCCAACATAATACTGTACTCCTAGGGAGGGATTTTCAAGGTAACATTAAATATAATTTTCATCTTAGAGGCTGACTATAGCACCTAACCCCCTCCTGAGATACAACTCCACTGCTGTACTGTATACTCTTGTGCTACAAACTGTATTATAACTTTTGTGACTTTAAAACAATAGAAAATAATTCAATGTTTTTGTATCTCTAATATACATCTTTTAAAAAGTCTTGAAACACATACCTGCTTACCAGTGAAACCCTGGCAAATAACCTTCGTATCTTTATCCACGTAGAGATGCTTCCTGGAAGTTGTATAGGAGCAATGCCGAATTCCATTCTGTTGCACTGAAAAGTAAAGAAAATATGACACATTATAATTTTTCCAAACTTTTGGACTATGAATTTAACCTGGTGACAAAAAAAAAAAATCCTCTAATTCAGGAGCTATCTTGTGATAATGGCAACTTTAAATGTCACTTTTTAAATAAGATGTATTAAATACAAAAACTAATTAAAGAAACAAACAAGAAAAGACACTGTTGTATTCTCCAGAATCCCCTCTTTACTGAGAACCACAATTTTGTTGCTTTTTCTGAACTGAGAAAGAAGAGGTTACGTTTATAATTTTTATTCCTCAGCAAGAAACCAGGGGCTCACATAAACAGCTCAAATTAAATCCAGGAACTAAAAACTAGGTATCACTCTTACTAATAATGTTTACTAAACAGCCACATGCTTTCCCCATTTGACCCAACATTTTTAAGCCCAACATCAATAAGCAAAAGACGAGCTAAGAGGCAAACTTTGTCACAATTACTAAGAACTACTTTGCAATTCATTCCCCAGTAATAATATTAACATTAAATGTTAAGTCATAGAATAAAACTTATCTAAAGTATAATCCAAAATTACTTAATTTGGTCTCTTCTGATGTAAGTCTCAAGACCTCACATATAAAGGAAGTAGGGAAAATAAAATAAATAGGAAAAGTAGATGAGGGAGAAACATGTAAAAAATATCTAAGTTACTGTCAGCAAACTACCTCAGTGGAAACTGAGAAATCTTAAGTAGCTCCTAAAGCCAGCTCCCCATATTTCAAAAATCAGTAGAAAGTAGAGCACAGATGATTTACGTGGGCTGCCTTCTAAACCCCCATTAGAACCCCAACGTGCTGTCTCTGTGGTCCATTCCTGGCCCTTTCAAAATGCCAGCATCTATCACTAAGGTAGCCCATGAAAGCTAATAGGCCCAGAAAAGAACATCTCATCATAAACTTGTCCAGGGTCCACTCAGTGCTGTTTCTCCTGAATCACTGCTCATACCCTCCTAAATCCTCAGATCTCAGATTCCGTAACTGATCTGCTTCTGGCCCTTTGAACATCCCTTGATTCATCTTCAGCTCACGTACTGACCTCAGCTTCCAACAACTTTGAATTCTGTAGTCCCCTGTACCTCTAAGGAAGAGACAGGCCCGGAATCTGCCCTGACCAACCAGGAGAGACGTATTCTGTGTGCACACAGATCAGATGCATTCTTGGCCTAGACTATGCTGAACAAGGGACCCTGAGGGGGCACTGAGGGCCAAGTCCTGGCTCAGTGTACGCAGCTAAGCACCTTAACCTGGGCCAGTGAACACTACGACAGGAACTGTGGCCTGAGAGCCCACCCTAGCCAGGGCTTGCCCTTGGTTCCCAGTTCTCCCAGCTGGAGACACAGAACCACGATACCTATGGAAGAGCTTTACTCCCCTCTGCTATTCTTGGCAGGACTTGCCCAACAGTCCCTCCCACTCCTGGAATATTCAGTAAATAGCCCATCTATCAGGAGTTTCCAGACAGGAAAGGTACAAGATATGATTACAAGAGCAAATAAGATCAGGACATCTGGAGCCCATACTTGATAAAAGGAAATACTTGCTTTTTGAAGGTAAAGTTTAGTCCTCCACAAGTACTCTTACACTCTACCTTAACAAAGGAGACATCAGACAGTTCAAGTCTCCTTCCATGGGGCAGAAGTGGCCCTGTCACCCTGAGAAAGCACAGGTCTGTCTACATTCATAAAGCATGGTCTCAATACCCAAACAACTCCTATCACTACCTTCTCCTATTCCTTCCCCTACTCCAGACCTCCTGGATCAACTCTATGGAGCTCAAGACTTCACAGCACCAGAATTCTGGTGCTCACAAAAACTACATCCACCAAGTACGATGAAGAGCAGCTCACCTACCAGACAGCCTTGTGGCCCAAGTTGACAAAGGGCCACACCCTTGTGGCCCTTTGTCAACTTGTGCAATGACCCTGCTGTTCTACAGCATCTAGTGAAATGGATCTTGGGAGATTTATCGTGCATATGTGTGTACATGTGCTCTTCCCATCTACGGTATGAGCCCATACCTAGGCTTCAGGTAAGCTAGAACTAATAGACTATCATCACCTTTGAGCCAACCCCAAAATACATGTTCAAAGATAAGGAAATGAAATTCCTGACCACATTCTGTCCCAACAAGAAACCTGTACAATGCCAGACAAGGTAACACTGGTACCGAAATGAGGGGATGCTAGAATCAAGCACTTACGAAACCCAGAGAAAAACCTGAGGCGCCCAGCAAGCCGCGGTGCTCCATAATCACCATACATGCCTTTTTAATTCCAGACACTGGAAGACGAATCTTCCCGATCTCTGGCCCTTTACACCATGCACACTCTCCCAGTTGCCATGGCTGTGAGGAGGACCCCAGACACCTGCCACTCCATGCCACCATGACACAGGTAACAACTGGTGGCCCTATTTAAGGTAATACTGTTATCAAATCAATGATAAGTCTTACCATTGGTGACATCAGAGAATCAAGGAAATTCTTTCTCTTTTGCCATTTGTTTCCATTCAGACAGAAATAATGCAAAATATGTTTATACTCCAAGTAAAACTCACCAAATTTTAAGTCACTTATGTCATTTTCCTTATTCTTCCCCACCACAGACAATCCAAGCCCAGAATCACAGGTTGGAGGCTCCCCAGCGAAAGCAGCCTCTCCTCATCTCCACCTCTGCACCGCTTCACCTTCCCTCCCACAATCCCACCACTCTCTAATCTAGCAAACTACCAGCTGCTATAAATATTAAATCTGTCAGACTGGTCACTTTCTTTCCCTGTTTGATTTCTTCTCCATCCAAATTATCAATTAAATGCCTTAATTTAAAAAAACAAAAAGCCTATTCTACCTCTGCTGAAGAATGTAAAGAGGTTTAAGTACAAATCTTCAATTGTCCGTCCACTACTTAAAGAAGCCCAATCATATTTTGGTTTTAAACACAAACCTGATCTCTATGACAAAACCACCAAGTAACTACAGTAAGCTATTTCCTAAAAAAAAACCTTGAACACAGGACATACGTTAGTGGCCAAACCATCTTATAAATATTTCTCACCTTTCAATCAGAGTCAATGTACTCAATCTCCTGAGAATTTCTCTTGCGTTAATTCATATAAGTTCACATTTAAATAAAACATTGCACAGTGAGGAATCTTTAAATCTCCACATCACATTCATGACTTGTGAATATAATGGGGGGTTTGTAGGGGATCTGAGATTAAGAAGAATGGAAACTGTGAACACTTTCATGCGGTATCTAATCATAAGCACCACACCTGCCCACTGGAGAGCGCACACATTCTGTTACATTCTTTACTGCGTTATTTCTAAGTAAAATTTTTTCAGGCTAAGTTTTCTTTCAAGATTATTTTAAGTCTCATTTAAATACTTTCAGAACTTCTAACTATAAATTCCATGAGTGTAAGGACCACGTCTTGTACACCTTGGTGCCTCCCATGGCATACGGTACAGTGCCTTACAGAGTACGTGCACAGGAAATGTTTGACTGAATTTCAGGACAAGATAGGATCTATGAGAAGAAACACATATAAATATCAGAAGTTCCATCTCTTTCTGTGTGAACTGGAAAAATGTCCATCTTGAACTCCCATTACCAGGAAAGGGGAACAAAACCTACGTCTATTTTTGTACATGCAGAGATTCTTGGTTTCCCAAAAATTCATACAAAGAGTCCAGCCCTAAATGCTACTAGCAATCCTCAAAGTTGTATCAATGTAGTACAAATTCCATGCTAAGCTTTTTTTTTTTTTTCAACAAATGAAATCCAGGAAGCAGTAATGTAATACAAATGGACTATTTCACTACAGAAGAAAAGAACCTAAAGCAAAACACAGCATAGTCAGAGGTAAAGGCAGTGACAGACCAGGAGAGTGGTTTCATAACACCTAACAGGCAAGGAGGACAACCTTAGCAACCTGAGCAACACCAGGGGCCAACAGGATGGAGGGGACCAAAGCCGAACAGAAAAATGGACAAAGGCCATAAACAAGAAACACAATTGGTGACGGATAAATGGTAAATCGACATATGATGTGATATCTGACTTCACTAATATTAAGAAAATGAGTATTGTTAATTAAATATTAGGGCAGCAGAGAGGCCTGAAGTCGGCCACCAGGCAGAATTTCCCAGTGATGAAGGCCTTAGGTCATCTCCAGAGAATGTGGGTGGAGTCGCTTTCTCTTCAGGTTCTTAGAAATAAGCTAGCCTAACCTTGGGACTGCATCCCAAGCAGCTGAAAGCATAGCCCAGGAACCAGACAGGCCTGGGCTCGAGTTTACGGGGCAGGTCTTGTGATCTCCCTTGGCCTTAGTCTTCCCTTCTGTAAGTGGAATAACAGCTGCTCACGAGGAGGCTGTGATGTTGATATGAGATGACACCTGTCAATTGGGTAACAAAGGGTCTGGTACACTCCCTAAACTGGGTTCACATCCTACCTAAGCACAAAAGTCAATCATTTCTAAAAAGAGAGAATATATAATTCATATTTTAAAATCACATAAGTCCAATCAGAAGTGTTTTATGTCTCATGCATATCCTATACATGTTTATGTATAAATATACTAATCCATGTCTACATATAACATATAGTAGGTACACGTATATTAGTAAATTTTTACCATCTAAAACATTTTTAAAGGTGCATCCTCACTGTAAAAATGGGGATAATAATATTATGTACCTCACAGGCAATATGAGAATTAGATGAGTTAATAATATATAGAGCATGCAGAATAATAATTAGCTATTTCACTATTAGCTATTTATTACTGACACAGAATGAAAAGACCAAACTGCTTTGAGATGTTCACTGTGCCAGGATGTCTGCCAGACACAAGGGGCTCAGGGGTAAACAAGATGGACTGAGGACCACGTGAAGCTTCCTGCCCTGTAAGACAGCTAAACATTAAACAAAGAAACACAAAACCACAAAAGTGCCCACTGTAATAAAGGCTGTGAAGTAATGGGACTGAGTAATCTGAGAGAGAAATCTGTATCGGTCAGTCACATGCAGAGTCCTCTCCCCTGCAGAGAGCAACCACATCATTTACAAGATGGTTGCAGGGTGGATGCAAGCTGCGGCCAAAAACCACCTGCCCAATGGGACTCAAACCACAGATGGCATTGTGTGACCAGTACTGTGCTCCTAACCAGTAACCCGAGACTGTTGATGAAAATACTCCTCCAACTCCCCTCTCAAACTATGTCCTTGTTACTCATTTATTCCTGCATGTATTCCTGATTTTAACAAATGTATATTTATTAATCATATGTATTATGCATATATAATCTGCAGGCTATTGGGGTCCCTACCTACAGGACCTTAAAGTATAGCAGAGTAGCTCAGCAGCCGCTTACTTCCAAACCCCAAACAATCCACCGTTCAGATGCGAAATTATATATTCATTCAGTATTTACTTACAAATGAAGTGTAATTGGCTCTAAGTATCATATTTCATCAAATCTAAAACACCACTGATTTTAAGAAGCACTATTAAGCACCAGTATGAAAAAAATGCTGCCAATTTACTGTAAGATACTATCAATTATAAGATACATCCCAATTTTAGAAATGTTATAATGTACAAAAATGTGGGTCTATGGCAACAAAATGCCTGTCCTTTGGTGAAATGAGATTCTTCCCCTATACTTAGAGAAATTATTTTTAACATCCTCAATTAAGTTTTTATGGAAAAACAAGTTTGAGGTCAGAAAATCAAGTCACTTTCTCATGGCTACATTGATACATTTAGATCGAGGCCATTTTGTACTTCTGAAATAAAGATTTGGTTCTTGGATGCAATGACAAGAGACACTAGGTATCAGAAACATCACTATTGAGGGTCCCCTTTTCCAAGCTACACTTCTAAATGTCTTCCAGATTCCAAAAACAGTCTTACACAACTTGGCAAACACATGGAAAAGGCAGGTGACACCTTTGAGCGGAGTAGTAACCTTCTCAACGAACCAGTGAAGTTGCCAAAGAAAAAGAAAAATCAGAGCTTCAAAAAAAGAAGGCTCATGGCTTCCCTGGTGGCGCAGTGGTTGAGAGTCCGCCTGCCGATGCAGGGGACACGGGTTCGTGCCCCAGTCCGGGAGGATCCCACATGCCGTGGAGCGGCTGGGCTCGTAAGCCATGGCCGCTGAGCCTGCGCGTGTGGAGCCTGTGCTCCGCAACGGGAGAGGCCACAACAGTGAGAGGCCCGCGTACCACAAAAAAAAAAAAAAAAAATACTGGCTCTTGAATAGACATTTTCCCAAAGAATACATACAGATGGCCAACAGGGACATGAAGAGGTGCTCAACATCACTAATCATCAGGGAAACACAAATCAAAACCACACTGAGATTTCACTTCACACCTGTTAGAATGGCTATTATCAAAAAGACAAGAAATAATAAGTGTTGGTGAGGATATGGAGAAAGGAAACCCCTGTGCGCCTTTAGTAGGAATGTTATTGGTGCAGTCACTATGGAAAACAGTACTGAGGTTCCTCAAAATACTAAAAATAAAACTGTCATATGATCCAGCAATTCCACTTCCAAGTATTTATCTGAAGGAAATGAAAACCCTAACTTGAAAAGAAGCCACGTTCATTGCAGCACTATTTACAATAGCCAAGATATGGAAACAACCTAAGTGTCCATCGATAGAAGAATGGATAAAGAAAACGTGGTATATTTATTAATATGCACACATGGGCACACAATATGGAATATTATTCAGCCATAAAAAGAGAAAATCTTGCCATTTGTGACAACACACATGGACCTTGGGGGCATTACCCAAAGTAAAATAAGTCAGGCAGAGAAAGACAAATACTGTATGATCTCACTTATATGTGGAATCTAAAAAAAAGAAAGAAAGAAAGAAAAACAGAAACCTGAGCTCACATGTAAAGAAAACAGATTGGTGGTGCCAAAGTTGAGGGGGAGGGGACAAGTGGCTAAAGGGGGTCAAAAGGTACAAACTTCCACTTATAAAATAAGTCATAAGGATGTAATGTACAGCATGGAGACTATAGTTAATAATACTATATTGCACATTTGAAAGTAGCTAAAAGAGAGCAGATCTTAAAAGTTCTCATCACAAGAAGTAAAAATGTATAATTATGTATGGTGATAGATATCACAATAGACAGAGAGACATTACAATATATACAAATATCAAAATATTAGGTTGTACACCTAAAACTAATATAATGTTTTACATCAATTATACCTCAATAAAAATAAAAAACACTAGCTCTTGTTCCCTATTCTCAAAGATCCAACCTACAGGAACTACTGGCTTATGTTTAAAGCAACCTTGCACTACCTCATACTTCTTGAAAAGTTTCACTATTTCAGTTTCAAAGGTGCTTATAAAATCCTTAAGCTTTCTCATGGAAGAAATCTTTCTTATTTTTCATTTTTTTTTCTCTCCCCACTTCAACTGGGTTCTTTCTCTTTTTTCCTAAGAACTGTTTTTTTTTTGGCTCAGTAATTTCTATTGATAAATATTCTAAGCTGCCCCCCAACAGGTCTCTGGAAGGCATCTACAAGTGTTTGGGGTTTTTTCCTAACTCAAATCAACATTGCAACACTCAAGACCTTCAGCACTCCCTAGCAGCTCTAGTTCTATTACTAACCTCAGAGCCTAAATAATTTGTGACTGCCTTTAAAAGAAGTTTGCAATGTGATACTGTTGTGGCTGCGGTTTTTCTAGTGTGAGTGGAAATGGGCTTAGAAATGTGGCATGGGAAAAAGATTTGGGAGATTAAAGGTTTTTAAACATTAACCCTAGAGTTTGTAACCTCTCTAATATAAGAGATACCTTGGTTTTAGATCTCAGACCTCTCAAACCATTAGTGACAGAGTAATCACGTGACTAGGATAATTCAAGGCCACTGCAGCAAGAGAAGCTAAACTAGATAACCTCTTAAGCCCTCAGGATCCTGAGAGTCTAGGAATAAAGAAGTTCCAGCTATGTGAGAACAGGACTGTTAAGTATCGCTAAGGGTGGATTCAAGATCCTGATCTTTTAGACACTCTTTCTTCTCTAGACTCTGCTCCTAAGACAGCAAAGGATTTTTCAGAAATTCAGACAAGCAAGACCCCAGACGAAAAAGACATGGGTATAACAAATCCCTTTTCGCCTTCTGCCTACTAAATTATCCTTTAAATTATATAATAAAAATCTCCAGAAAACATTCCCAAATAAACCCAACTTCTTCCTACTTGCTAAGGTTTGTCCTCAAGTGATCTGGTAACTAAGTGTAGCTACAGAGTGTACAGTCATCATTGTACACTTTCAAAATGTAATCTTCTCAAGAAATGAACTAAGTCTCATCCAATATTCAGTAGCAGCAGTAGAATTAGAAGCAAAGCAGAAGAAAGGGAGAGAGAAGAAAACTAACTTCGGTTGAGCGTCTATCGCATTCCAGGTGCTTTATATAAATTGTTTCACTTATTCTGCATGGTGAACCCAGATCATCCTGTACTTCATCATTTCTAGGATGCACATTTGTTTCATTTTTGTAAACATTTCTTAAATCTGGATGCAACTGATAACCAATGGTGTGTGTCATAATTTTAATTAGCAATCATTTCCCACTTTTAGTGGTAGACCAAACAGCAGTGCATCTTACACGTGATGGTGTCTCAGATTCATTAAAATATGGTAATGTTTTCAAGGTACGTGAAACAGAAATTGAGAAATAGATTTAGAAACATCCCCCAGAGTTATTACATAGACTGTACAGGACTAGCCAGACTTCAAACCCTGATGTGGCTGGTTCCAAAGTCTTTTCCTACACAACCTACCTAACAAACACAGAGACTTTGAACACAGCAAGAATTTTCAGCAGTCAGCGTTACTAGCAACCTTGGGTGTTAAGTTTTCAGGAACTGAAGAATTCACACCGCCTGATGGAGACATTACAAATAAGTTGGTTAAGGTCTCAGCCAACCCTAAGCTTCTAGGAGTTTTCTGGGCTGTGCACCCTTCTGGAGAATCACCCTACAGTCTACAGAAAAGACAATTAAAAGTGTACGACAGTCCTGTTCAAGGCTCAGCCTCATCCTCAAATTTCCTACTGATATCCTCCCCCTACCTCTCAACCCACTCACCCTCCCAGCTTAGTTCATCCTGGACCACTTCACCTCTCACGCCCCAAAAGAGCCTGTCTAGATGCCGCCCCCATCCCGCCGCCACTCATCACCGTGGGATCAAAGGTGTGCCCCCGGATCTGCAGGACTCCAGACCCGAATCCTGGTTCAGCCACTCAAGGTCCCTGCCCGCCAGCTGCCTAAGCCAGGCCCCCGCCCCACATATCCAGCAAAGCTCCCTCCATCCCAGAGGGTCCCCGACTTGGGACCCCCGCCGAGGTCCGGCCCCGGAGGGCCCAGCCGCGTCCTAGACTAGGACGCCGGGCCCAGGGGGTCGGGAACTCGCGGAGGCTTGGAGGAGAGAGCCCCGATCGGACTCACGGAGGAAAGCGCGGGACAGGAGGCGGGCGGCGGCGAGGCCGCTGCTGCCAGAAGTCATGGTCGCAGCAGCAGGGGCAGCAGCTAGGGCTGCGGTCATCCACCAATGACACTCCCAGGCCCCCTGGAAACCAGACAGGAGCCGAGGCGCGAGGAGGAAGTGGGTAGCCAGAGCGTTCGCCGGAACGAATGTCCCTCCGCAGAGACGTCTTCACCCAACACTGGTTCTTGCAGGTGGAGGAGAAAAAGGGCATCTTAACGAAGAAGTAGACAATAGCTCGTCTCTTCCCCGGAAACGTGGGTTTGATTCAACATTAATAACAACGGCAGCTCAAGGGAAACCCCACTGAGGCCGGCCGGCGCGGGGTATTGTGGGAAATGTAGTTCGATGGCCTCAACTTGTTAGTAGTTTAAACGGGGGCCTGCGGGAAGGGAATAGAAGGAGAAAAGGGAGAGTCAAACCCAGGGGATGCGGTGTCAAAAGGAGTGAGGAAACAGTGAGGCGAGGTGCAAAGAGCAATGCAGAACTTTCCAAGGCCCTTCCAAAGCCAAGGTGCCGACCTTTCTTCATTTCCCCGTCTACCATATAGAGAGGATCATACTCCTCACCCCCTACCCTTGCGAGGACCGGGAAGAATTACCAAAGGGAACAGTGACTCTGAACTCGCGCAGTGAAGATGAGGATGTGAAGAGAAAGACCAAAAGCTACTTTCCTGGCACCTAACTTCTTGGAATATGGATCTTTTGGTTAAACAAGCTATCACGCAGCCTTCGGCTAGCACTAAGCGAGTGAGTGCCTCTTCCCTGGGGCTCCTGGAGGACTGAAGTTACAGGTCAAGCGTGACCGCTCCTTGTTCGGAAGGAGCCTCCGAGAGTTCTAGAGTCAAAGGGTTAACAAGAGATAAAGGAATCCAACTCCCTGCCTCCAGCCATGCTTCTGAGAGTCCTCATCATTATCATCAATGAAGTTATGATTCTAACTCACTTTAGTCATGATAATTTACACGGAGATACGTGGTGTAGGAGTGGGATTACCCAGGGAGATTGCCCAGTATTTCCTCTATGACCCAGATATTGCCATCCCTGCTTGGACTTGACTGCGCACAAAATCCCTCCCTCATCTAAGGGATCATGTCCTTGCTATCATTTAAATACTCTCAGTGGTTTCCAGATATGTCCGGTATGAAGAATTATTTTAAATAGCAATGTTCTTCTGAGCTTTCACATGATAATAGTTATATTTTTTATTTCATTTCATTAATTAAATGCATGATGACAAAAAATATATAATTTTGGCATGATTTTAATGAATTTTTACTTCCGCAAGGACCAGGATTTTAGTTTGTTTTGTACACTGACGGTATCATCAGCACCTAGAACAATGCCTGGTACAAAGAGAGAACTCAGTATTTATTGAATTGAACTGAATTGACATATAAAAGAAATACCATATACATTATGTATAGAATCTACACACAATGTTTGATGGACCTAAGGATATTTCAATCCCTTGTAATAACTACACCTCCACCCCAATTCCATAGCTCATTGGTGGGAGGCTATTGCCCTAGACACTAACTATACCATTTATCTTTATATGCAGATTGATTTTGGAGTCAGACAGGTCTGGATTCAAATTCCAGCTCTGCCACGGGCTATGTGACCTCTGGGTCTCAGGTTTTCTCACTGAGATGGGGATGAAACTCTCTAACTCATAATAGGTTTATGACCAATTAATGCATTAATATGTAAAGTTTTTAGTACCTTGTAAGCATTCAATAAATAGTAGCTATTAAAGATAAGAACTTTCTTCTTCACATGACAGGATGATATTTTGAAGTTTTTACTGATGTCAGTAACCAGATGTGGAATAGGATATTTCCATTTGGCAACAAGCCATAATTACCTCCACATCCTATGAAAAGGAGCCTAGAAGCTACCTCTCTCCAAATTTCCTCAAGAGGTGCCCAGACTTCTCTTTGGATTCTCATTCTCACTCCTTGGCACCTCTAATAAGAAAAAGACTGGAATTCATTGAATAAGAGACTTCTTTTTTTTTTTTAACATCTTTATTGGAGTATAATTGCTTTACAATGGTGTCTTAGTTTCTGCTTTATAACGAAGTGAATCAGCTACACATATACATATATCCCCATATCTCCTCCCTCTTGCATCTCCCTCCCACCCTCTCTATCCCACCACTCTAGGTGGTCACAAAGCACCGAGCTGATCTCCCTGTGCTATGTGGCTGCTTCCCACTAGCTATCTATTTTATGTTTGGTACTGTATATATGTCCATGCCATGCTCTCACTTTCTCCCAGCTTACACTTCCCCCTCCCCATATCCTCAAGCCCATTCTCTAGTAGGTCTGCATCTTTATTCCCCTCTTGCCCCTAGGTTCTTCTGACATTTTTTTTTCTTTTTTTTTTCTTTTAGATTCCATATATATGTTAGCATACGGTATTTGTTTTTCCCTTTCTGACTTACTTCACTCTGTATGACAATCTCTAGGTCCATCCACCTCACGACAAATAACTCAGTTTTGTTCCTTTTATGGCTGAGTAATATTCCATTGTATATATGTGCCACATCTTCTTTATCCATTCATCTGTTGATGGACACCTAGGTTGCTTCCATGTCCTGGCTATTGTAAATAGAGCTGCAATGAATATTTTGGTACATGACTCTTTTTGAATTATGGTTTTCTCAGGGTATATGCCCTGTAGTGGGATTGCTGGGTCGTATTGTAGTTCTATTTTTAGTTTTTTAAGGAACCTCCATACTGTTCTCCATAGTGGCTGTATCAATTTACATTCCCACCAACAGTGCAAGAGGGTTCCCTTTTCTCCACACCCTCTCCAGCATTTATTGCTTGTAGATTTTTCGATGATGGCCATTCTAACCGGTGTGAGATGATATCTCATTGGAGTTTTGATTTGAATTTCTGTAATGATTAATGATGTTGAGCATTCTTTCATGTGTTTGTTAGCAATCTGTATATCTTCCTTGGAGAGATGTCTATTTAGGTCTTCTGCCCATTTTTGGATTGGGTTGTTTGTTTTTGTGATATTGAGCTGCATGAGTTGCTTGTATGTTTTGGAGATTAATCCTTTGTTATTTGTTTCATTTGCCAATAGTTTCTCCCATTCTGAGTGTTGTCTTTTCATCTGGTTTATATGGTTTCCTTTGCTGTGCAAAAGCTTTTATGTTTCATTTGGTCCCATTTGTTTATTTTTGGTTTTATTTCCATTTCTCCAGGAGGTGGGTCAAAAAGGATCTTGCTGTGATTTATGTCATACAGTGTTCTGCCTATGTTTTCCTCTAAGAGTTTGATGGTGTCTGACCTTACATTTAGGTCTTTAACCCATTTTGAGTTTATTTTTTAGTATGGTGTTAGGGAGTGTTCTAATTTCATACTTTTACATGTAGCTGTCCAGTTTTCCCAACACCACTTATTGAAGAGGCTGTCTTTTCTCCACTGTATATTTTTGCCTCCTTTATCACAGATAAGGTGACCATATGTGTGTGGGTTTATCTCTGGGCTTTATATCCTGTTCCATTGATCTATATTTATGTTTTTGTGCCAGTACCGTACTGTCTTGTTTACTGTAGCTTTGTAGTATAGTCTGAAGTCAGGGAGCCTGATTCCTCTAGCTCTGTTTTTCTTTCTCAAGATTGCTTTGGCTATTTGGGATCCTTTGTGTTTCCATACAAATTGTGAATTTTTTTGCTCTAGTTCTGTGAAAAATTCCAGTGGTAGTTTCATAGGGATTGCATTGAATCTGTAGATTGCTTTGGGTAGTAGAGTCATTTTCACAATGTTGATTCTTCCAGTCCAAGAACATGGTATATCTCTCCATCTATTTGTGTCATCTTTAATTTCTTTCATCAGTGTCTTATAATTTTCTGTATAGAGGTCTTTTGTCTTCTTAGGTAGGTTTATTCCTAGATATTTTAATCTTTTTGTTGCAATGGTAAATGGGAGTGTTTTCTTAATTTCACTTTCAGATTTTTCATCATTAGTGTATAGGAATGCAAGAAATTTCTGTGCATTAATTTGGTATCCTGCTACTTTACCAAATTCATTGATTAGCTCTAGTAGTCTTCTGGTCGCATCTTTAGGATTCTCTATGTATAGTATCATGTCATCTGTAAACAGTGACTGCTTTACTTCTTTTTTTCCTATTGGATTCCTTTTATTTCTTTTTCTTCTCTGATTGCTGTGGCTAGGACTTCCAAAACTATGTTGAATAATAATGGCAACAGTGGACACCCTTGTCTTGTTCCTGATCTTAGAGACAATGCTTTTAGTTTTTCACCATTGAGAATGATGTTTGCTCTGGGTTTGTCATATATGGCCAAATGTTGTATATATTGAGGTGGTTCCCTCTATGCCCACTTCTGGAGAGTTTTTTTCATAAATGGGTCTTAAATTTTGTCAAAAGCTTTTTCTACATCTATTGAGATCATCATGTGCTTTTTATTCTTCAGTCTGTTGATATGGTGTATCACGTTGATTGATTTGCATATATTGAAGAATCCTTGCATTCCTGGGATAAACCCCACTTGATCATAGTGTATGATCCGTTTTAATGTGCTGTTGGATTCTCTTTGCTAGTATTTTGTTGAGGATTTTTACATCTATGTTCATCAGTGATATTGGCCTGTAGTTTTCTTTCTTTGTGACACCTTTGTGTCACAAAGTGATGGTGGCCTCATAGAATGAGTTTGGGAGTGTTCCTCCCTCTGCTATATTTTGGAAGAGTTTGAGAAGGATAGGTGTTAGCTCTTCTGTAAATGTTTGATAGAATTCGCCTGTGAAGCCATCTGTTCCTGGGCTTTTGTTTGTTGGAAGATTTTTAATCACAGTTTCAATTTCAGTGTTTGTGATTGGCTTGTTCATATTTTCTATTTCTTCCTGGTTCAGTCTTGGAAGGTTGTGCATTTCTAAGAACTTGTCCATTTCTTCCAGGTTGTCCATTTTAGTGGCATATAGTCGCTTGTAGTAAATTTTCATGATCCTTTGTATTTCTGCTGTGTCCGTTGTTACTTCTCCTTTTTCATTTCTAATTCTATTGATTTGAGTCTTCTCCCTTTTTTTCTTGATAATTCTGACGAATGGTTTATCAATTTTGTTTATCTTCTCAAAGAACCAGCTTTTAGTTTTATTGATCTTTGCTATCATTGCCTTCATTTCTTTTTCATTTATTTCTGATCTGATCTTTATCATTTCTTTCCTTCTGCTAACTTTGGGGTATTTTTGTTCTTCTTTCTCTAATTGCTTTAGGTGTAAGGTTAGGTTGTTTATTTGAGATGTTTCTTGTTCTTTAAGGTAGGATTGTATTGCTATAAACTTCCCTCTTAGAACGGCTTTTGCTGCATCCCATAGGTTTTGGGTAGTCGTGTTTTCATTGTCATTTGTTTCTAGGTATTTTTTGATTTCCTCTTTGATTTCTTCAGTGATCTCTTCGTTATTAAGTAGTGTGTTGTTTAGCCTCCATGTGTTTGTATTTCTTACATATTTTTTCCTGTAATTGATATCTAGTCTCATAGCGTTGTGGTCAGAAAAGATACTTCATATGATTTCAATTTTCTTAAGTTTACCAAGTCTTGATTTGTGACCCAAGATATGATCTATCCTAGAGAATGTTCCATGAGTACTTGAGAAGAATGTGTATTCTCTTTTTTTTGCATGGAATGTCCTATAAATATCAATTAAGTCTATCTTGTTTAATGTATCATTTAAAGCTTGTGTTTCCTTATTTATTTTCATTTTGAATGATCTGTCCATTGGTGAAAGTGCGGTGTTAAAGTCCCCTACTATGACTGTGTTACTGTCGATTTTTCCTTTTATGGCTGTGGGATCTTCCCGGACCGGGGCACGAACCCACATCCCCTGCATCGGCAGGCGGACTCTCAACCACTGTGCCACCAGGGAAGCCCCCCCCCCACTATTATTGTGTTACTGTCGATTTCCTCTTTTATAGCTGTTAGCAGTTGCCTTATGTATTGAGGTGCTCATATGTTGGGTGCATAAATATTTACAATTGTTATATCTTCTTCTTGGATTGATCCCTTGATCATTATATAGTGTCCTTCTTTGTCTCTTGTAATAGTCTTTGTTTTAAAGTCTATTTTGTCTGATATGAGAATTGCTACCCCAGCTTTCTTTTGATTTCCATTTGCATGGAATATGTTTTTCCATCCCCTCACTGTCAGTCTGTACGTGTCCCTAGGTCTGAAGTGGGTCTTTTGTAGACAGCATATATATATATGTCTTGTTTTTTTATCCATTCAGATAGTCTATGTCTTTTTGTTGGAGCATTTAATCCATTTACATTAAGGTAGTTATCAAAAGGGAGTTCTTCTGAGTCATGAGTTGTCAATTTAATATTCTTTTTTCCCACTTCCAGGCAAGTTGGTGGGAAAGGGCTCCTAACAACAACAACAACAAAAAATAACAGATGTTAAATCCCAGGCTAACTCCTTGAAGAAATTTATGAGCCCACCATTGTGCCCTAGAGTAGATCAGGTCAAAGAATGCTCAAAAAACTTGAGTTTGGTTGGCCAACCTAACCCAGAGATTATTGTCTGCTTCCTGCCTGGAGAACTCTAGGCAGGAGGCTGGTGGAGCAGCCTTCATTGACAGGCAGGGCAGTATTTGGTGTGGCAAGGTGTGTAATATTCCTGTGGCTGAAATGGATGTTAGGAAAGAAAGCTGAGCTTCCCTCTAAGAGGATCATCTGCTGAGACAATGAACTCTAGAATAAAAGACCATGGAAGACCCTCACCACCTGGAGCAGGAGGGCACAGAGGGAGTTACAAGAGGTCAGCCAAAGAGCACACAACTCACATCAGGATACTATGCAGATGGAGTTCCCTAGTCAGGGAAGGAGGAGAGGAGCTATTGAAAAATCCACAAAGAGCCAGAAACCTAGAGCATGTGGACCCTCAGGATAGAACCACAAATAGTGCCATCAAAGAGATTTTATCCAAACATCACCCCACCCCTGCAGGCCAAGAGCAAGGGAGTAAAGGGGAGGAGGAGTAAAAAGAGAAGAAAAGAGACCTTATTCCTTTTAGCTGCAGATTGGGGAGCCATAGATCATGCCAGACCTGTAAGGGGGGAAGGAGCTTTGAATTAGGTATACTATTGAAGTTTAAAATTGGATTGAATGGGACTTATCATTATTCATTTTTAAAATAGGTTATTTATCCCCATGGATCAAAATTCAAAAGGTACAAAAATTTATATAATGATAAATCTTCCTTCCACTTGTCTCCCCACCACCCAGTTCTTATAGCCTCACATGGCAGTAAGAGGATGAGAGAGCTCTCTGGAGTCCCCTCTATGAGGGCACTAATCCCATTCATGAGAGTATCATCCTTGTGACCTAATCACTTCCCAAAGGCCCCCACCTCCTAATACCATCACACTGGAGTTTAAGTTTTCAACATATGAATTTTGGGGAGACCCAGACATTCAAAACATTGCATCTAGTCCCAATTCTGCCAACTTCTTCCTGGAAAGAAAACTACCCTCTAAAGGGAAAAATGACTGCTTTATCTCTAGTGATAAATGTACACTTAGAACTGTATTGTAGCCAAGAGAAGCTAGTGCCTCTGGGGCTGATGAGCCAGCCTAAACCCTCAGATCCCATTGTAAGTATCACTAATCCTTTCATAAAACAATGTTGAGAATAGGGAGCTTGTATCCCTGGTCTTGTTTATGGGAGACACAAATCAGAAACCCTTAGCCTCAGAGAAAGCTTCAGCTTTTGGAAAATTGGGAGAAGGGCTGGGGATTATTTTTCTCTCAAGTACAGCTTCAAAACAGGGACATAATCACACAGCACAATTTTAAGAAATAACCAGCTAACATCACTGGCTGATGTGAGCAAAGGCAGGCTCTTTCCCCTCTCTCCTTGCAGGGACTGGTACAGCTAACTCAGCTGCCTTTGCCTAAGAATGAGGACAAAGATCTTTCTGACATGCACTCACAGGACCCTCCTCAAAGCCTGTTATAGTTCCTTGAAGGGTTATAGCACCTCTGAAGGGGAGGTTTCATCTGCATTGTACACTTACAGAAATGTCAAGAGCTTTGACCTCTTCTTTAGAAGAAATGGTTTCCAAATATAATTTCTTTTCCCCGTACTTGAGCCCTGTTGCAAATTTGGTCCCTTAGGAAGGAGACTCTGAATACCCTGTGCAAGAGTACCCTGGGGACCAGGTCTTATGGAAGGGAAGAGAAGAGAGAAAGACTGGGCAGAGAGGGAGAGGTCCAGCTGCAGTGCAGGCCCAATGCCAGTCTTGACCAGTGGACTTCAGAACTGCCCTGAACTGGGCAAGATGGTCAGGCCCCTATACCCACCACATGCGTCATCACCACGTGTGAGCAGCCCTGGGAGGGGCATGATCGTGGATCCAGGAAATTCTCAAAAGGGCGGTGGTGGCCGGGGAGACAGCTGAAGTCTCTCTACCGACAGCACTCCCAGTAGGAGGGGGTCAGCACGTCCTCCAGTGAAGGGGCATCTGGGTGGCCCATCACGGTATCAACCAGATGTCCCTTCCAGGAGAAAGCCCGGTGAAAAAGCAAGGATCCTCAGCAAAACCATAAAGAAGACAGCTTGGTTTGGGTGTCACTCCTTTGCCCACTCTGTGACGATCTCCTACTGAAGGGGGACTCCTTTCCTTTTCCCAAGATAACCAGCACTCTCCTGTACTATCCAGCACTGGGCCAGCCATTCCATCACAAGGTTTCTCATCGCCTTGAGAAGTGCAGCAATGCTGTCTCCTAGGGATTAGATACTCTAGGACTATGGCCTAGTTTAATAGATAGTCCCTCCCAAATTATACATTCGCATTTTAACAAAGATCGCCAATGTCTTCACACAAATGAGTGATTCATGTTGAGAATTTCTGGAATTATAGCTGGGAAAGCTGTTTTCTCACAACTCTCTGATTCTTCTAGGATAACTTTCTGTCTTCATCAAGAAAACATCTTTAAAAGTTTTCTCTCTTTCTCTCTCTCTCTTTCTCCATATGTATGTGTATGTGTGTATGCATATATATGTGTATATATATATATGTGTGTGTATGTCTGTACATGTGTGTCTGTGTTTACTTTCTCATTTATTTATTTTTTTTGTAGTAGATGAAAATCCAAGACACAAGGAAAGAGCAAGTTTCCTTGAGAATCTAGGATGTAGCTCAAGACGTAACATTGTGTCCTACTCTGCAGCCTAGTGGAGGGGCAAGAAGAGCCTGCAAGAATTAGTGCTAAAAGGAGAGAAAAGCAAGGCCCTGAGGCCTTGCAGAGGGAAGAAGAGAGTTCTTGAGAAGCTGGTTATAGCCTGAGAGAGGACCCCAACCTGGAGGAGAATGACCCATATTCTTGGAAGACAAAGGATTCCACAGAAAACTACTCCAAAGGCTACTAGGTCATGGAGGCTCTGGCTCAGGCTCATCACTCATCTGTACGCAGCATTTTCATAGCCCAGGGCTCTGAAAATGGCCTTTTCACTGAAGCTTTATATATTTGTGAAGTGAATGAGAGTGTCGGGCTTTGAAGAATGATATCACCTGACAGAAGTTGAAAGGCTCTGCATGTACCCAAGAGGATGCACTCCCTTCCAATTCCGTTCTGGAACACTGTCTAACATGCCCACCAGATTGTTACTTCATTCTCTAGAAGGATGAACCTATATTTAGCTTTGCTTCTTGTTTCATACAAAGGTAATATACTTGTTCATTATATTACATTTCACAGATAATTTCTACTTTTGGATTTATGCTTTTCAATATCTTCCACATACCTTCCAAGGTTAACACATTACTTTTCTAACCAGAAAGAATAATCAATAGTTTGGGTTTTTATGGATGAAATGATGTGATTAGGACCCAGGCTCTGTGACGCTCTATGTTAGCTTATAGATTTTTGTCTGGCAGAGATGCAAATTGTTTCTATCCAGCAGAAAAAGTAACTCCAAAGTTTTGAACCCCCTCCGCCTCAAGTTTTATTGCCCTGCTGGATAATTCCCAGTTTTATATGTCACTTGGAAATATCTGTGCCTCAGTTTCCTCACTTATAAGTAGGGTTGTTGTGTGGATGAAATGAGATATTCCATGTAAAACACTAAGAAAAGAGAATAGTAGATAGTAAACACTCAGTAAATGTTACCCATTATTATCACAGGCTCATTTAACTGAAAAATCCAGGGCATATCCTTCAGGCATAACTCAAATAAGTCATGAGGACTTGTCTCACTCCAAACTTACCTCCTCACAACTCCAATAAAATCCTTCACTGAGAGAATGCTTCCATCTTGGTTCCTCTAGCAAGCGCATTGGGACTAACTGATTGGAAAGACTTGCATGCACTTGTAGGTGCAGGTGTCAGTGGGGTGGGCAGAGATGGGCAGCAGGCATCCCTGGCAGAGGCAAGGCCACAGAAGTGACTCTGCGCCCTGGAATCTGTGTCCTGCTGTCATGGCTCAAGGCCCTAAAGTCATGCACCAACCCCAATATCTCTGCTTATGCCTACTTTGTAATTTTAGCCTGTGACTTTCAAATGCTTAACTAGTAACAATTAACATGGTATCTTTCCTTAAAAATGATTCCCTATGAACTTAGCCCTAAGAGACACAGGATGAAATGGTAAATAGGAAAGAGACAATATTTAAATTGAAAAACAAATGAAAATATCCTCTGCTTGTCCACCCAGTGCTGGTGAAAGGGACACAGCTCACAAATATATGGAACAGAATATACATGGATTTCACCATCAGAAAACCCATGTTACCAAACAGGGTTCTTGGTCTCCTTAATCAATAGAAATTTATCAGAGGCCAGACTAGAAATTCAGGCAAGGCTTTATTGGGGGCCCTCCTGCAGCAGGGGGCAATGAGAACGAATAACATGTTCGCTTGCTTTCTGGCTCACTGAGGAAGGGGGAGCTGGTTCCTTATATGGGTGAGGGTAGGGGCGGGTCCAGGGTTCAGGCCAGAGGGGTGGCTTAGGTGATTTGCCCACCCCTTTGATGGTGTTGTGTGCAGGGGGCATGCACGGTACCCTGCTTTTGCTCCCAGCTCTTCAGAAGTGGCAGTTGAGGTTTTTTTGGTCTTTTTGTATCTTATTGTCCATATTTGCCCCAACTGCGTATGCACACAGTTATTTTTAGTCCCTTATAGTTTCTTTGTATTTTGTTGCTTGTGGAGACATTTGTCCAGGTGCAAACACTGTAGCAAAGGGTCCCAGGTCCCAGACTGTCTCACCTGGAGCTCAGATCTCTGTCCCAGCTGTTTTCAAAGGATCCCAGGGGATTTCCTGTGCTGTGACATAGGTGGCAATTTCTTTTCCTAAAGAAAAGGGAACCCCCCTCCAACACACAGACACATATACCTTCACAAATTTAATCTCCAGAGAGTATCCCTCTTGTATGGCTTTCACGAACCATATACTTTTTATAACTATATATAAAATATGGATCATAACACCTATCTCACAGGGTTATTATAAGGAATAGAAAGAACAACTGCACACAAAAAGTACATTGCATACTTCCTGGCACGTGGAAGGTCCTTGGTCAATGTTAGTCCAATACCTATTGGTATTGGAACTGACATTTAAGGAATGCCTCCAGGTAAAATAGATGGCCAAAAGTTTTGAATCTTCCTGAAAGTGAAATAGAACCAGACAGGCACTTAATGTATCAAGCTACTGAATAGCATCACCTCAAGTGAGAAGTTGAGAGCAGGTTGTTTTCCCAGACCTGTAAACCAACCTGGGCTCTGTCAAGCCCAGTACTCACTATCTCACTCATGAGAGGCAGCAACCCCAGATTCACGGCTCTGTTTTCACCACCACCACTATTCAGGAGATAGCTCCTTGAGGCAGACTTGAACCTCACTTATCAGGGCCTGGCAGACGTGGCCCTGAATGACACTCCAGGTTTTGCAATCAGTTTGTTCTCATTGTCAGAGGCAATCGTAATGTTCTGAGCACAGTTTCTGTAGAGGGGGCCTGGGAGACTTTCCAAGCCTCCCGGGCTTGCTTTCCTGCCAGCAGGACTCAGGCCCCCAGAAGGAGGCAGTTAAAAACCCAGGTGTCACACAAGTGGGAGATGGCAATGAGGGCAGCACGTTTTATTTAAATCCAGGTTTTTCTTGCATTTTATTTTACTCCGATAATTAATCCCCAAACTGGGGAAGCAAAACCCCTCTGTCATCCAAACCAATATACTAATGAGAGAAAAGAAAACTGACACGCCCTAGGTCATATATTTAGAATGAAACAGATCAAAGATTATCACCCACATCCCTTGACACCTAGGCTCAGCGCTGAGTCAGAGCAACAGTTGGAGCCAGTAGGAACCACTGCAGCATTGGCTCAGTGATGCTTCTGCAGGATCTAAGCAATCAGAACCTCCCAAGGGAAGCATCTCAGGAATTTGTATTTTTAAAAAGCTCCGCAGCTGATCCTCATGTAGCCCTGGCATTTGGCGACTCCCTGCCTTTGGCCAGTAGTACTTAGGAGTTCACAATTGCTTATCCTCTGAATGCCTGTTACATACATGCCAGCCCTGCCAGCAGGTATTGACAGAATGTTGCAAAGAGACAGTGTTTCACACTATTTACCAATTGGGAAACAATTAGAAATGAGCTCAGTCATGTTGGGTGGTTCTCTCTGTTTTTATCCGCCCCCTCCACCCTGCCCCCCAGGTTGAGAATATACAATCACCTAGCATAACCATGAGAAGATGAGAAAGAAAACAAAGTTTTTAGTTTTGGGGTTTTTTTTAAGAATGATAGATTTATAGGAAATGCAATGATCATTCAGGAGGTGGAGGATGCCTTGTTACATTGAATGATGGTGAAAGTTCTGCTTCCCATTTGGCCAACTCTGACACCACCCAGGAAGAAAGGAGGAAGGGTGCCTCATTACTGCTGGGTGGGGGTGGAAGTTCAGCATCCCACGTGGCCTCCACTGATACCCTTGCGGGAGGGCTTTATTATTAATGAGTAGGGATGGAAATGCCAACTCCCCACAGGTCTTCTTTGAGGATAGGGGGCACCTTGAGCAAGGATGGAAATTTAGGCTACCCACTTGACCTTTGTTGACAGGCGTGGGGCTGGGGTCATGTTTTTTCCATGGTGTTTGACTGGAGTAGGGTGGTGTCTTAGTCCATTCAGGCTGCTATAAAAGAATACCATAGACAGCGTGGCTTATAAACAAGAGAAATTTACTTCTCACAGTTCTGGAGGCTGGGAAGTCCGAGATCAAGGCGCTAACAGATTCAGTATTTGATGAGGGGTCACTTCCTGGTTCACAGACTCATGTGTCTTCATGTTCAAAAATGCTCCATCACCATAGGATAAATGTTTGTGAGATACTAAGTTTTAAAAAGGAGGTTAAAATTGTGACTTTATACAATGATATTAACTTTGTGAGATAAGGTGGAAAACATTTTATTTTAATGGCTACTAATACTTATCTCTGAAGCCTTCTGTGATATTAGTTTATCCTACACACATCCTTACACTACTTCTTTCTCAAACATAGCTTAACATTTTCCACCATTTTGTACCTCTACTTTAATCATAAAATATAAGGATCCCAATGCCTTGAGGGGCCACCAGTGGGGAATAAGACTTAAATGGTGCCAAAGTAAATTCGAAGTTCCGGGAAAATATAAAAAGCCCCTCCCCATCATCAACTCCTGAGTCTGTCTGCCCCTTTCCAGCTTCACTCACCCTTCAGCCCGCAGACTTCCTGCCAATCTGTGCCGTCCTCCATCCACCTCAAGCTGCCTGCTGTTTATTCTGACCTGCTGCCACCTGGATATAGCTGGGGGAGGGGTGGGAGAGCAAATGGACACTGTGATTGCCCAAGGCCCTAATCTGCTTTTCCACCTAGGCCTGGAAAAAGTCAGGAAACTGCCTCCAAAGGGAGGTGCCTAGAGCTTGATAAGGAGCTGAATTATCTTTTCTGCTGGTTAATAGCTAACTGGCTTGCCTCCTTTATTACCGGTACAGACTCAGCTATCTTCCAGGTTTGCCTGACTGTTAGCCTTTCCCATGTCAAGAAAGGAGGAGTTTCCTTTCACTGCAAAGGCAGTAGAAGAACAAAACATTGAACAGACAGGAGACAAAGATACTAAAGGAAACCTGCTCTACAAAACTATCTGCAGTGTTCCCTGGACCCAGTGGTTAAGAAGGAATTTAATGACTAGAACCAATGAATCACTCGTTCACTCAACAAATACTGATTCAGGATCACCTGTGGGTCTGGACCAGCCCATGATGGTGAGCAAACGAGGCTTCCTGATACTGAGAGGCCTCCAGCTGGGGGCACCAGAGAACAGCCAGGCCACAGGTCTGACGTTTAGTGTCACCCAGGTATTTACTTCTCTTTATTACTTGATCACCATGGACAGAAGTGGTGGATATGGTCTGGAAGTCAGGAGGCCCGGGATTTTGGTCCTGGTACTGATTAAGACTTTTAAAGGTACAACTACTTTATGTATTAAATTTCCCTGTCTCTCAAATGGCAACATGCATTCCTGCCCCTCCTGTTGTCCAGAACTATTTTGAGGATCAAATGTGGACAATAATAGAAGGTGCTCTGTAAATGTAGGTTATGATCATATTATCTGAATGCCTCAAATTCCAGCATCCAAATTATAAGTGGCAAGGGCTGGGCTGGAAAATGAATGAATGAAAACCCAGCTTATCCCTGACAGTTTGAGAAACTGCAGTGTTGTTCAGTGCCCCGTAGCCACACAGCGTCTGGCTCAGATTGTATCCCTGGATGACAAAAAGTAATTCCTGCAACACCAATGAGCCGCCGCCTCTGTTCTTGAAATGAAGGAGACAGAACCAAAGTTTATTTCCTGCATTACAGCCATAGGCAACATAGGAAAGATTTGTTGCTAAATCCCAAGCTCTTGCCAACACTCACCAAATGATGGTAACGATGCTGGGTATGGATTAGAGGCCTTCAGGGTCCGCCCTTGATGAATTCCTGCTAGACTTTCACAAACGTGATTTGGGTCCCACTGAAAGAAGCAGCCAGAGGGCAAGGACTGGACCCCTTTCCCAGGTCAGCAAGGGAACAAAGTCAGCGCTGCCAGCCTGTTGCTGACAACACTCTTTGGACCTGGTACCCAGTCCCTGTCTATAAGGAAAGCTGTAAAGACACGAAAGTACATCTCTGGAGACAGACACCCTACTCTAGGACATCATGATCCCGTGGGATATTTGTATGGGTCAAAGCTGTCTTTTTAAAGGGTTCTGTCTCTTGTGTTCTATGTTCATTGACATACTCTAAAGACACCAGCCCACTTTTATACTCAGATTCGGGAATATAAATTGGGTACTTCGTTCTTAGACATGAAAAGAAACTTGTCCTAAGAAAATAATTCAGATGATTACAATTAGTTATTTAAATAGTTCTTAAAAGCTTAGTCTGCCTTCCCCAACTAGTCATAGGACAGGAGCTACTTTTTATATTTACATGGTTGACTCTTGAACTACATGGTCAGAAGTCTAACAGCAAGGTGTTGGTACCGCTGCATCCCTACTAGAGGCTCTAGAAGAGAATCATTTTCTTTTCCAACTTCTAGAGGCCGCCCACGTTCCTGGGCTCATGGACCCTTCCCTCATCTTCAAAGTGCATCACTCCAACCTCTGCCTCCTTCATCTCACTTCTTTTTCTTTAATTCTCCTGCCTCCCTCTTATAAGGATGCTTACGATTACATAGGGCCCATCTGGATAATCCAGGATAATCTCCCCCCATCTCAAGATCCTTAATCACATCTGTGAAATCCATTTAGACGTGTAAAAAACTGCCAAACTATTTTTCAAAGTGACTGTACCTTTTTGGAGTCCCATCAGCAATGTGTGAAAGTTCCAGTTTCAGCTGTATTTTTAACATCGTAACCTGCTTACTTTGGTTCCTGTGCCGGGCATACTTTCCCACACAGCATCTTTTTGCCTATCCCTCTTGGTCAATAGAGCCTTAATTTGGCGGGGGTGGGGGTAGGCATATGTGTCTAGTCCTAGGTAATGGATCATGATGGTTCCTAGTCATTTATGACAATCCTGTTCCCTACCTCTTCAGCCTTCCTTTCAGCTAGATGTAACCTTTGGACCTTATTCTGGCCAATGAGACATAAGAAGAAATCTAATCTGTTGTAGAGGCTTCTGAGAGAGCTTTTGCTTTTCTGCTATAAAGAGGCAAATATATCCTTTGTCCTTATTCCCTTATTTATCGCTTGAATGACATGATGGCTGGGACTGCAACAACCCTATTGCCATCATAATGAAAAGGCCAAGAGAATCATAAAAACACCAACAACCCTGTTTAATTAAGCCACTGTTAATTGGGTGTTCTGTTACTTGATATCGAACACAACGCTAATGGATACAGTCTTTTTCCTCCCTACTGCTTGGAAGGCTACTGCTGTTAGTTAATGCACAGGATTTTTCTTTCTTTTCTTCATCTTTGCTTTATGCCCAGATATTTGTATTTCAGACATATTCGTCTAGATTTTATTTTGGGGAGGATGCCATTGTGAGAGGCCAAGAAAAGTTAGTGTGTGTTGGGTCTGCTGAAAGCACCCAATGCTCATTGAAATCTCATGTATTTTTACCTCCATGAGTTGGGCAATCCCTATTTTAAACAGGGGAAAAAGCTGACTTAAAAACTTTCTGGATATAGAGTATGGATTTAAAAGGCAGACATGTAGAAGAGGCAATGTCATTCATGAGGCATACCAGGACAAGTTGATTTCAAATGACAAAAATCTGTTCAAACTTATGCCTTTTTGAAAAAGTGTTGGCATTTTTTGGCTCACACAACCAAACTTTGGAAAACACAAATAGCTTTAGAGGTAATGGATCTTGGCATGAAAAGCCATGGGGACTCTAGACTGAGTCCATTTCCCATTAATGCATCTCTATGTGGCCAGCTGTGGTCTTCCCTTTACAGAAGAGGACAGGTCTTCCAGGAGCTCCAGATACATTCTAAAACCACCATGACTAGTGAGGAAGAGAGGATTCTCCCTCCCAGATCCACTTTTTGAAATCTAAGAGAAAGTCTCTGATCATCCCAACTTGAATCACATTCTTACCTCTCAAGTTGTTTATCCTGTTTGAATGTTTTAGTATCTGTCTTTCGTGTGAATCTTTCCTTGAATTGCCTAGTAATTCTTAGTTGTCTGCTTATTTTTGAGAGAGAGGATCTAAAAACTCTACTGGAACCTCCACGCACCCAGATGGAGCTTCTTCAATGAGAATCTCTACAAGGTTGATCTGGCTGGACCACTTAGTTTTAGAACCTCTGTCATCCATACATTCAGATTGTTCCCCTTGGGCTGGTCAGATTCCCCAGAGAAGATTCTCCCAGTCTCCTGCACAGAAGGGTCTAACTGCCAATGTTTTGAGACTAGGGCGACTAACTCATCCTCGTTTGATCAAGACTGTCCCAGTTTTAAAACTGCAAGTCTCCATCCTGGGAACACCTACAGTTCCAGGAAAATTGAGATGGTAGGACACCCTATGCTACTATTCTGGAAGCTAAGTAGGGAAAGATGGTTAGGTGATCTCATAATCTTTTATGCACACATTCAGGTCATCCCACTGTTTTCAGTATGGTGATCCACCCTCAAATGCGCTTAGCATCCATCAGTCTAGAGACTGTTTTACTCACACCAGAGTATAAGTTTCCAGTCTTCTACTACGATTGGGGAGGATGGACCAGATGTGAAGACCTGACCACTTCTTGGACAGAGAGCCATGCTCCTTATTTAAACCCTTATTCAAGAGATGTCTGATACCACTGACACCAGAGTCTTTGGGGATTCTGTAGTGTGTATCAGGTTGGATATTATCCTTCCCCACCATTGCTTACACTCTTTTTTGTGTCTGTTTAATCACTTACCACTTATATTTCTGCCTTCCTGAATCCACATTTTTATAGCTATTGTCTCTTCTCCCATTCTCCTAATGTCTCTGAGTTTATAACTTAAAAAAAAAATCCCTTCTGTAGGGTTGTAGGGAGGAATAAAAGTAGTTTGGCATATTAAAAATGCCACACTTGCCCAAGAGTCTACAGAAATAATCTATTCAAACACTTTTTATTCAAATACCTCAGTGCTTTGGGCAATGTAAGTTTCAGAACTTCCTGCTGTTGTCCACTGTGTGGCACTATCTTCTTACCATTTGAAAACAATTTCTACATTCTGGTATTAGTTTATTGATTTACAACATGTCTTAAGACAACAAAAAATAATGACATAGACTACAAAATCTCGACAGAGGCAAAAATTGACAGCAGTAAGAAATTTCCTAGGAGACAATCTACTGAAGTTAGAATTTTAATTTATCTTGACTTGGTGACTACATTTTTTTTTACACCTTTATTAGAGTATAATTACTTTACAATGATGTGTACGTTTCAGCTGTATAACAAAGTGAATCGGCTATACATATACATATATCCCCATATCTCCTCCCTCTTGCATCTCCCTCCCACCCTCCCTATCCCACCCCTCTAGGTGGTCACTAAACACTGAGCTGATTTCCCTGTGTGATGCAGCAGCTTCCCACTAGCTATCTATTTTATATTTGGTAATGTATATATGTCAATGCCACTCTCTCACTTCGTCCCATCTTACCCTTCCCCCTCCCCGTGTCCTCAAGTCCATTCTCTACATCTGCGTCTTTATTCCTGTCCTGCCCCTAGGTTCTTCAAAACCATTTTGTTTTATTCCATATATATGTGTTAGCATACGGTGTTTGTTTTTCTCTTTCTGACTTACTTCACTCTGTAGGACAGACTCTAGGTCCATCCACCTCCCTACAAATAACTCAATTTTCTTTCTTTTATGGCTAATATTCCATTGTATATATGTGCCACATCTTCTTTATCCATTCATCTGTTGATGGACACTTAGGTTGCTTCCATGTCCTGGCTATTGTAAATAGAACATTGAACATTGAACATTGAAATGCATTGAACATTGTGGTACATGACTCTTTTTGAATTATGGTTTTCTCAGGGTATATGCCCAGTAGTGGGATTGCTGGGTCATATGGTAGTTCTATTTTTAGTTTTTTGAGGAATCTCCGTACTGTTCTCCATAGTGGCTGTGTCAATTTATATTCCCACCAACAGTGCAAGAGGGTTCCCTTTCTTCCACACCCTCTCCAGCATTTACTGTTTGTAGATTTTTTGATGATGGCCATTCTGACTGCTGTGAGGTGATACTTCATTGTAGTTTTGATTTGCCTTTCTCTAATAATTAGTGATGTTGAGCATTCTTTCATGTGTTTGTTGGCAATCTGTATATCTTCTTTGGAGAAATGTCTATTTAGGTCTTCTGCCCATTTTTGGATTGGGTTGTTTTTGTGGTATTGAGCTGCATGAGCTGCTTGGAGATATTTTGGAGATTAATCCTTTGTCAGTTGCTTCATTTGCAAATATTTTCTCCCACTGAGGGTTGTCTTTTTGTCTTTATGGTTTCTTTTGCTGTGCAAAAGCTTTTAAGTTTCCTTAGGTTCCATTTGTGTATTTTTGGTTTTATTTCCATTTCTCTAGGAGGTGGGTCAAAAAGAATCTTTTTGTGATTTATGTCATAGAGTGTTCTCCCTATGTTTCCTCTAAGAGTTTTTTACTGTCTAGCCTTACATTTAGGTTTTAAATCTATTTTGAGTTTATTTTTGTGCATGGTGTTAGTGAATGTTCTAATTTCATCCTTTTATCTGTAGCTGTCCAGTTTTCCAGGCACCACTTATTGAAGAAGCTGTCTTTCTCTCCTCTTTATCAAAGATAAGGTGACCATATGTGCGTGGGTTTATCTCTGGGCTTTCTATCCTGTTCCATTGATCTATATTTCTGTTTTTGTGCCAGTACCATACTGTCCTGATTACTGTAGCTTTGTAGTATAGTCTGAAGTCAAGGAGCCTGATTCCTCCAGCTCCACTTTTCTTTCTCAAGATTGATTTGGCTATTCATGGTCTTTTGTGTTTCCATACAAATTGTGAAATGTTTTGTTCTAGGTCTGTGAACAATTCCGTTGGTAGTTTGATAGGGATTGCATTGAATCTGTAGATCGCTTTGGGTAGTATAATCATTTTCACAATGTTGATTCTTCCAATCCAAGAACATGGTATATCTCTCCATCTGTCTGTAAAGACTTTAATTTCTCCGTCGAATCTGAATGAGATCCTTGCTGGGTAGAGTAATCTTCTTTTTAGGTTTTTCCCTTTCATCACTTTAAATATGTCCTTCCACTCCCTTCTGGCTTGCAGATTTTCTGCTGAAAGATCATCTGTTAACCTAATGGGCATTCCCTTTTATGTTATTTGTTGCTTTTTGCTTGCTGCTTTTAATATTTTTTCTTTGTATTTAATTTTTGATAGTTTGATTAATATGTGTCTTGAAGTGTTTCTCCTTGGATTTGTCCTGTATGGGACTCTCTGCACTTCCTGGACTTGATTGACTATTTTCTTTCCCATATTAGGGAAGTTTTCAACTATAATCTCTTCAAATATTTTCTCATTCCTTTTCTTTTTCTCTTCTTCTTCTGAGACCCCTATAATTCGAATGTTGATGCATTTAGTGTTGTCCCAGAAGTCTCTGAGACTCTCCTCAATTCTTTTCATCCTTTTTTCTTTATTCTGCTCTACAGTAGTTATTTCCACTATTTTATCTTCCAGGTCATTTTTCCGTTCTTCTGCCTTAATTATTCTGCTATTGATCCCTTTTAGAGAATTTTAAATTTCATTTATTGTGTTGTTCATCTCTGTTTGTTTTCTTTATCGTTCTTCTAGGTCCTTGTTAAACGTTTCTTGTTTTTTCTCCATTCTATTTCCAAGATTTTGGATCATCTTTACTATCATTACTCTGAATTATTTTTCAGGTAGACTGCCTCTTTCCTCTTCATTTTTTTGGTCTCGTGGGTTTTTACTTTGCTCCTTATTTGGCTGTGTATTTCTCTGTCTTCTCATTTTGCCTAACTTGCTGTGTTTGGGGTCTCCTTTTCACAGGCTGCAGGTTCGTAGTTCCCATTGTTTTTGGTGTGTGCCCCCATTGGGTAAGGTTGGTTCAGTGGGTTGTGTAGGCTTCCTGGTGGAGGGTACTAGTGCCTGTGTTCTGGTGGATGAGGCTGTATCTTGTCTTTCTGGTGGGCAGGACTGCATCCAGTGTTGTGTTTTTTGGTGTCTGTGAACTTAAAATGATTTTAAGCAGCCTCTCTGCTTGTGGGTGGGGTTGTGTTCCTATCTTGCTTGTTGTCTGGCATGGGATGTCCAGCACTGGAGCTTGCTGGTCATTTATTGGTGCTGGGTCTTAGCATTGACATGGAGATCTCTGGGAGAGCTCTTGCTGCTTGATATTACATGGGTCCAGGAGGTCTCTGGCGGTCCAGTGTCCTGAACTCGGCTCTCCCACCTCAGAGGCTCAGGCCTTACACCAAGTTGGAGCACAAAGACCCTGTCAGCCACACTGTTCAGAAGAAAAGGGAGAAAAGAAAGAAAATAGTAATAAAGTAAAATAAAGTTATTAAAATAAAAAATTATTAAAATAAATAATTTAAAAGTAATAAAATAAAAGAAGAGAGCGACCAAACCAATAAACAAATCCATCAATGATAACAAGCACTAAAAAGTATACTAAGATACACATAAGAATCAGAAAGTATTCAGTCACATAGAGCAAACCCCAAGTCTACTGTTGCTCCCACCATCCACAGCCTCAGTTTTGGGATGATTTGTTGTCTATTCATGTATTCCAAAGATGCAGGGTACATCAGGTTGATTGTGGAGATTTAATCTGCTGCTCCTGAGGCTGCTGGGAGAGATTTCCCTTTCTCTTCTTTGTTCGCACAGCTCCTGGGGTTCAGCTTTGGATTTGGCACCGCCTCTGCATGTAGGTCGCCTGAGGGCGTCTGTTCCTGCTCAGATAGGATGGGGTTAAAGTAGCAGCTGATTAGGGGGCTCTGGCTCACTCAGGCTCAGGGGTGGGTCGGGTACGGGATGCGGAGCAAGCCTGTGGTGGCAGAGGCTGGTGTGACGTTGCAACAGCCTGAGGTGCACCGTGTGTTGTCCCAGGGAAGTTGTCCCTGGATCATGGGACCCTAGTAGTGCCAGGCTGCACAGGCGGGTGGGGAGGTGTGGATAGTGACCTGTGCTCGCACACAGTCTTCATGGTGGCTGCAGCAGCAGCCTTAGCGTCTCATGCCCGTCTCTGGGGTCTGTGCTGATAGCTGCAGCTTGTGCCCATTTCTGGAGCTCATTTAGGTGGTGCTCTGGATCCCCTCTCCTCGCGCACCCCAAAACAATTTTCTCTTGCCTCTTAGGCAGTTCCAGACTTTTTCCCGGACCCGCTTCCGGCTAGCTGTGGTGCACTAGCCCCCTTCAGGCTGTGTTCACACAGCCAACCCCAGTCCTCTCCCTGGGATCTGACATCCGAAGCCAGCCGAAGCCTCAGCTCCCAGCCCCCACCCTCCCCGACAGTTGAGTAGACAAGCCTCTCAGGCAGGTGGGTGCTGGTTGGCACCGATCCTCTGTGCGGGAATCTCTCCACTTTGCCCTCTGCACCCCTCTTGCCGTGCTCTCCTCCGTGGCCCCAAAGTTTTCCCCCCACCCCTCCCCCGTCTCTGCCAGTGAAGGGTCTTCCTAGTGTGTGGAAACTTTTCCTCCTTCACAGCTCCCTCCCAGAGGTGTAGGTCCCTTCCCTATGTTTTGTCTCTGCTTTTTCCTTTTACCCTACCCAGTTATGTGGGGAGTTTCTTGCCTTTTGGGAAGTCTGAGGTCTTCTGCCAGCATTTAGTAGGTGTTCTGTAGGAGTTGTTCCACATGTAGATATATTTTTGATGTATTTGTGGGGAGGAAGGTGATCTCCACGTCTTACTTCTCGGCCATTTGAGGGCCCTCTGTCAGTGACTACTTTTTATATTTACCACATTATATATATTTACTATCACAGGAGTCAGCAAACTTTTTCCTTAAAGACCAGATAGTAAATATCCTGGGTTGAATAGTCTCTATCAAAACTACACAACTCTATTTAGTGCAAAAACAGCTATAGAAAATATCTAAAGAAATGGTCATGGCTGTATCCCAATAAAGCTTTATTTAAAAAAACAGGCAGCAGTCTGGATTTGACCCATAGGATAGTATTCACTAACTCCTACTCTATGCTATTAAGATTCTGATCCCAGTTCCAACCTGTGGCAGAGGGAAGGGTGGTTCTCATCCCAACACGAAATTCTCAGACACCAGCAAAGTGTCTACAATTCAACTCAATTCTGACAAGGATTTACCTGGAGATTGTGTCAGATCCCACAGTTTAAGGGTTCAGTCCCACAAGACTTCCCCCTCTCCCCCACTTTAGACACTAGGCACAAACCCAATCAGCTATAGAATGGAAGCTCCCATGGTCTCTCTGAGCTCAGGGGACCATCAGTGGTCACATGTGAATGACCTGAGGCTCTGAGACCATCAGTGTTGATTTGTTTACTGGATACAGGTTCTTTACAATGTAGCATTTGACAGAGATCCTGACTAATATTTTCAGGAAGAAAAAGGAGTCTTTAGTAGAATTTCTAAATAAAGGAAAGTCATTTTCCTACTATTCTCATTGCATCACACCACATCTAGACTCTCACCTTCAGTTCTGAGAGCCATTTTAGCGTAGAATTAGTAGGAGTTCTGCAAAACTATCATACATAGACTAAAGAAACTGGCATGTCGGGAGGGAGGGATTCAAAGAAGGAAGATTAAGGGAAAGACATTTCTGCCTTCAAATATTTAAAAAGAGATCATGGGGGCAATTTGCAGAACTGACAAGAAAGTAGATTTTGACATCTACCAAAAAAAGAACTTTCTGACAATTAGAACTGTCCAGCAGTGGCATAGAAGTCACACATTTCCTGTAACTGGCAGTGATCAAACATGAGAAGCCTACCTTTTGAGCACCATTCCTGCCTTGTGTATCCAGCAGACCTACTGGACACCCATTCTGTTCTCTTTAATAGCATTTCTTAAATTTAATATGCAATGAGCCACCTGAGAATTATTAAAATGCAGACTGATTCAGGAGGTCTGGGGCAGGATCTGATATTCTGCAGTCTAACAGGCTCCCAGGGAATGCTAATGCTGCTGGCTTATACAGCACATCTTGAATAGCAGGACCCTGTGGCTGAGGCCCTTGGACTTGGTTGGACATTGGAATCACCTGGGGAAGGGGACGCTAGAAAAAACCCTGATGTCTGGGTCTCTCACTCTTAGTTTAATTAGCATGGTGTGTGGTCTGGGTGTCAGGGTTTTCAAAACTCTCTAAGTTACCCCTAACACAAAGTTAAGTTTAAGGAGCACTGCTCTATGGTCTTTCAAAACATTCAACACTGGATCAGAGATCACTTCTGCAAAGACCTTTAATTGGAATAAAATTATCTGGGCTTGGGCAGGTCATCTCATTCATGAATAATTAACATCGATTCAACATTTTTGAGGAAAACTTTGTAATCATCATTAAATCTCATAATGTGTAGGACATTAGACCATAGAATGTCCCACGCCCCCTCCAAATAGCTGAGATGAGAAGCTATTGCCCTGATTCAACATATGTGACTCAAAACCTCCTTTGGCTGTACATTCATTTGACCACAAGGCGGTGATAGAGCAACAAAACATGATACCACAACCACATCCACCACCACCACCCTCACCCCAGAAAGTTGAGCTATGTGACCTATACTTAAGGCCAGAACACTTGCAGACCAGGTATAATTCCCAACTCTGAGGGGTGATTGGTCACAGGCTCCTTTGAGAATTTAACAGCTATAGACAAATGTACACCCACAAACATGAATACAATTTTAAGCAGTTCACAGACCCTGAAATTAAACTGTGAACAGTCAAGCCTAAAGATGAGTTACCCCCCCACCCCAGTATAAATTATATGGAGCCTGAGCACCTCCATCCTTAGGAGCAGCTGACCTTACCTACTGCTTCACAGAGAAGAAAGAAGAAATCTGGTCCAAGTCTACCCATTTACCTAATCCACTTCGACCTTCCTTCCCTCCACACGGAACAGGGTGGCTCTTCTTTACACTGAAGGCTAAATCCTCCACCCGTGTTCCTGATCCCTTCACCCTGGCCTCCAACAAGTTCATGGCCTCTCTATTTTATGCTCTTATATATTTTCTTGTGCTAATTTAAAAATAACTCACTTTTCTCAATACAAAAGTGGTATATGGCTTTTATTTTTAAATATACAGAAAAGCAAAGGATATAACATAAAATACGCATGAATCTCATAAACGCTTATGTTTTTCTTCCGTGGAGTTTGCTGAGTTTACATACACTTGTGCTTTGTTATGCAAACTGTTTTATGACCTACTTAATCTAACATCTTTTAATCTTCATATATTTTCACCTGCCCTTAACCAGAGATGTTCATTTGATTCATCTATAGAAATTTTTAAGCAGATATTTGCCTAAATGCCAATTCCAAAGATTCTTATTTACCAGGTCTGACATGAGCCTAGAAATCTGTATGTTTAGAAAAGCCTCACGTGATTTTGAAGTATAATTCTAGGAGTACGATTGTTACTTTAAAAAAAATGTTTGTGCATAAAGACAATTTTATTATTTCTTGGATAAACTTTACTAAAGTATAACTTAAATACAATTAGCTACACCCATTTTATGTATACATTTTTTAAATTTATTGCAATAACATTGGTTTATGACATAGAAATTTCATGTGTATAACATTATATTCCAACTTCTGTATACACTACAGCATGCTCACCACCAGAAGTTTAGTTTCCACCCATCACCATAGAGTTAACCCCCATTTCCTCCTCCCCACCATCTCCAGTCCCCTCTGAAAATCGCTTCTCTGTTCTCTGTATCTATCTTTTTGGTTTTGTTTGGTTAGGTTTGTTCATGTATTATTACTATTTTATATTCCATATATGAGTGAAATAATATGGTATTTGTCTTTTTCTGTCATTTCATTTAGCATAGTACCCTCAAGATCCATCCATGTTGTCTCAAAGATTTTATATTTTATATTTTATATGGCTGAGTAATATTCCATTGTGCATAAATACCACATCTTCTTTATCCATTCATCTATTGATGGGCACTTAGGATGTTTCCATATTTGGGCTATTGTAAACAATGCTGTGATGAACATAAGGGTGCATATATTTTTTTCTAATAAGTGTTTTTGTATTCTTTGGATAAATAACCAGAAGTGGAATAGCTGGATCATATGGTATTTTTATTCTCAATTTTTTGAGGAATGTCTATACTATTTTTCATGGCGGCTGCACCAATTTACATTCCCATCAACAGTGCTATATTGTTATGATTCTCTTAATTCCTGTGAGTTCAGCAATACAGTTAAAATAATGTGCCTTGGAGTTTATCCAAACATATAGGTGTTTCGCTTCAGGAATTTTTCAGAATATAGTCCACCGTACATCCAGTAGCAGAATTCCATGATTAATATTATGGAATTTTAACTATTAAAGTTGATGGATCTCAGGGCTTCCCTGGTGGCGCAGTGGTTAAGAATCTGCCTTCCAATGCAGGAGACACAGGTTCTAGCCCCGGTCCAGGAAGATCCCACATGCCACGGAGTAGCTAAGCCCATGTGCCACAACTACTGAGCCTCCGCACACCCTAGTGCCCATGCTCCGCAACTAGAGAAGCCACTACAATGAGAAGCCCGCGCACCGCAATGAAGAGTAGCCCGGCTCTCCGCAACTAAAGAAAGCCCATGCGCAGCAACACAGCCAAAAATTAATTAATTAATTAATTAAAAAAAATAAAGTTGATGGATCTCAATTTGTATCTTAGCTCTGCCATTTGCCACTTCTGGACTGATCTTGGGTAAATTACATAACCTCTTTAAGCCTCAATTTCCTTAGTGGTGGAGTAGGTACAATAATACCTCTAAAATAATATGAAGCTGTTGCAATGAATAGTATAATGGTGAAGAAAACTTCACAAAGGATCCGGCATATAAATCTTAACTTCATGTTCACTAAGTTTTAACCATTTTTACTTAGTATTACTGTTTTCTTAATCTAGTTCTCGTAAACCTTTCGTAGCCTAGTTCTTTAGCTATGAAATGGGAATTTTAGGTTTGTTGGAAGTATTTGAGATAATAAATGCAAAACATATAGCACAGTACCTGGTACATAAGGAGCACCCAATAAATAGTAACAATTATTGCTATTTACAAGAGCTCTGAAACAATCAATAGGCAATAAACAAAGCTCTTGTTTGATAATGAATATGACATCTTGCCACATTAAAAAAATAAGTTTGGAGAGATTTGGTAAGTAGTGTTCAATACAGCGATACCTTCATAAAACTCTATGTGTCCGTGTCTTCTATCCTGCACCCTTCTTGGCTCTTGGAATGAATGCTCTTAGCTGCATAAGGTAACGTTAGAATACAATCACCTTCATCGACTAACAAAGAAATTCTTGAACTGAGGAGCAATAAATTATGTCTCCCCCACATAAACTTTGAAAGCAACAGATTAAAATATTCATTGCACATCCAAAATGAAGTCTATTTTGGGGTGTGTGTCTAACACTGCATATTATTATAATATGCTTTTATGTATACTGGGTTGTTTTGATTTTTTTTCATTACTAGTTTATATTTTATTGGCTCTGATTGATTACCTGTGTGTACCTTGCATCTCTGGGGAATTAGTATTTATTATGTCTACATTTGAAGTTTATCTGAATTGTTCTAAACTGAAGTTACTCCATTGCTGTTTGCGGTTCCTGATTAAGGATTAGGAGATCTGTATTCCAGTTTTACCTCTGCCAGGACTAGGTGCCTGACCTGGAGTAAATTATTTACTTTCTCTCTGGGTCTCAGTTCTCTTATTACCAAAATGAGGGTGACTTCCCTGGTGATCCAGTGGGTCAGACTCCACGCTCCCAACGCAGGGGGCCGGGATTAGATCCCTGGTCGAGGAACTAGATCCCGCATGCATGCCACAACTAAGAAATCCGCATGCTGCAACTAAGGGTCCCGCATGCCACAACGAAGGTCCCACATGCTGCAACTAAGACCCGTCACAGCCAAAATCAATCAATCAGTCAATCAATCTTTAAAAAAAAATGAAATGGGGGAGTAATTGGATTGAGTGATCTGTTTTCTCCATTCCAGCTCTATTATTATATGAGTCTCTCCTTTGTAGGTGGTGTCATGCCTGCATGGAAAATACATACCTGAGTATCTTAAGACTGAGAAAATGCAGGTTGTGAGTATGATATGTAAAGCACCTCATACAGGACTTTGCTTTCAAGGCAAGAAACAAATATCAAGGTGTTTTTTTTTAAGGGGGGGGGTACCAAAAAGGACAAAATATAATAATGTTTCAGCGGTGATTATGTCATTTTGGAGGGGCGGTTGAAAACCAAGTCTCTGCCATGTGGTGTAACATTTCCCCGAGGCAGGTAAAAGGCTGCTTCCCCTGATCACTAACCGGGGTAAGGTAACTTCAGTAAGCAACCTGCACGGGGCATCGGTGGGGTCGCTTCCATACAGCATTAGCAGCAGTCTTTGGAGACTTAATCCGGTGGGTCTAAATGCCAAACAAGATCCAGGGTCTGCTTTGGTGAATACGGTGCAGGGACCAATTAATATGGGCTCGTGCTTTGCCTGACATTAAGTCACCTTCCAGGCGGAAAAGAACATCAGCAGAAAAGGACTCGGTGAGGTTTGAGGGGAAGAAGAGCCCGCATTCCTAGCGCCTTAGGACACTCCCGGGAGGAGGTCGGTGGGTGGGGCAGAGACGCAGGACGGTCGCTCCCTTGGAGAGCGGGACGTGAACTGTCTACGCAGGCACTTGATTCTTCTAACCACAGCAAGTTAGATTAAAGCGAATGCCAAGGCAGCCTCAAGCCTCTCGAGGGGCAACAGAAAAGATTCCTGGAGGAGGAGGGAGGTGCAGTGAGCGTGGGCGGTTGATAAGCGAAGGAACAAACATAAGTAACCAACTCCTTTGGCTCCCTCGCCTTCCAGCCCAGCCCGGGAACACTTCCCAGCACGGAGAAGCCGTCAGGGCTAGTGCGAGCTCTCCATCAATCAGTGACGTAAGGAAATTTCCAGAGACAGTCATTGGCTCGACTGCCCGGCACAGTCCTGGACCCAGAGCTGCAGTTGGCTGAGGGGTTGCCGTGGCGACAGGTCGCGCACAGGCGCAGTGAGCCTCAGTGGAGGCCTGGTGGCTGCTAGGCAACGGGAAACATTCTCGGCTTAGAGACAACTTTCTACTAGACCCTGCTTTTTCTCTGTCTCAGGAGACCGTCTGAGGCGGCTGCTGGTCTAGTCTGACTTGGTGAGTCCTGAGGAATCGAGCTGTGGGGCTGAACTCCGAGGCGGGAGACTTATCATGCTTTTGGAGCACATAAGGAAAGGCTCAGAGAGGCAGAGAGGCAGAGAAGGCCAATGGAAAGGCATTTTAGTGATACCTACTACCTACCTAGCAATTTAGAGGGCTGGAAACCGAGGAACAGAGCTATCAAGAGACTTGTCCAAGGTCACACACGGAGTGGTCAGGTCTGGACCTCTGCTAGTCAGTATGGTAACCACTAGCCACAGGGGGCTAGTCTGAATTGAGATGTGCCCTAAAGGTGAAATACTTTGAAGACGTAGTAACAAAAAAGAAACTATCATATTAATAAGTTTTATATTGATTACATGTTGAAATGATAATATTTTGTACATGTTAAATAAAGAACATTATTAAATTAATTTCTTTTTTTGTTTTTGAATGTGGTTACTTGAAAATTTTAAATTGCATAGGAGATTTGCATTATATTTTGGTTGGCCAGTGCTGATCTAGACTAAAACCTGGGCCTGCTGACACCTGGTTCAAGACCTCGTGTGTTGTAATACTGTTTTTAAGGAAAGTATTTCCACCCATCTGGTGGGACCGGAGTGTGAGTGGTGGTGAGGGTACAAGACCGCTACAAAAGGCTCATAGTTCTAGTGTTCTGGGACCTTGCTTATGAATCAGAATCTGCCTTTTCACAAGCTCTTCAAGTGATTCTCATCCACATAAAATCTCCAGAAGCGCTGTTTTATGCTTTAGCCTTCAACTCTTTTTTCCCTTTATTTGGTTTCTCTGTGAGTACCTAGGCTATATATCTCAGATTACCTGCATTAGAATTACCTGCATTTTGAACACTACCCCCACCCCCGGAGATATTTTGCATACTCAGGTGTGAGAAACGATCTCAGTATAATGGCATTTCTCTTCATCCTTCCAAATCTGGACCATTGTGGTCCCCAAATCAGAGGCAGCAACAGCATCACCCAGGAAGTTATTAGAAATGCAAATTCCTGGGTCCCACCCCAGCTACGGGGCTTCTAGAAGGCCAGGCATAGTTCCGAATTTTCATTCCTCTGGTTTAGGTCCTCAGTTTGGGAAGAATGGGGTAACTTTGATAGGTTTTCTTTGGGGATAAGCAAATTCAGCTCTCCGTGGTTCTTAAAACCCCTCCACTTAGCCCTACTTCCCCAATCCTTTTGCTCTACTTTTCATTTTTCTTTTCTTGACCCTAAACCCTCTCCAGGAGTGAAGATGGCTTTTCGTGCCTCAGACAATGAGTTGGACCTGGAAAGTATTGGAGAGCTGATGGAAAACCCTGCGATTACAAGACTGAACAGTATAAAAGCAAAGGGAAGACTGAGTTTTGTAACACCCACAGAAAATGAAGGTGATACACAATTCCTGACATTTAAGCACACTACAAAAGCTCGGGAGAAGACAAGAAAACGACAGCAGCCTATAAAACTAGAGCCTCTGGTAAGTTTGAAAACCAGCATTTTAGCCACTTTTGGCTACAGAGGATGTTGCTTTGGGGGATGGAAGTAATTTCTAGACTCTTAATTAACAAAGAAGGAAAGAAAACCTGAAAGTTAAGACTCATTTATGAAATTGTAAACACACTTATTTATTCAAAATTATTGAGCTCTAAATACTGTTTGAGGTGGTGGGATGCAGTGGTGAACAAAGTTTTCTAGCAGATAAATTCTCTCTAGCATTATGTACAATACGGATACTTAACTATGTAGGCTGTAAGGCTCTTTTAGGTACTGGGGTACCGTTTGATACTAGGAACTTCAGTAAGAGTAATATATATAATTACATAATTTTATTATTTTTAAAGTGAATGCCTAGTGTCCTGAAAAATTTTGTACATGTCTGAAAATAGTTTTAAGAATCCATTTATGCCCTTGGATAATTATATATCCATGTAAAAGACCAGTGAAAGTGCATAAAAAAGTGAAAAGTGAAAGTCCTCACTCGGACTTTCAGATGTTAACTCCTGTTGTTAGTGGTTGCCTTTCAGGCTGTTTTATATGTTTATTCAAATATATATGTGTATATATATATATGTATGTGTTTGTGTATAAACATATAGCTTTAAAGAAAGATTATACAGTACATACTGATCTTCAAAGTACTGATTTCACTAAAACATATGGAAGTCTTTCCAATTTGTGCATACAGAGGTATCTTCTTTTTTTTTTTTAATAGAAGATGTTGGGGATAGAAGTTTATTAATTAATTTATTTATTTTTGCTGTGTTGGGTCTTCATTTCTGTGCGAGGGCTTTCTCTAGTTGTGGCAAGTGGGGGCCACTCTTCATCGCGGTGCGCGGGCCTCTCACTGTCGCGGCCTCTCTTGTTGTGGAGCGCAGGCTCCAGGCGCGCAGGCTCAGTAGTTGTGGCTCACGGGCCCAGTTGCTCCGCGGCATTTGGGATCCTCCCAGACCAGGGCTTGAACCCGTGTCCCCTGCATTGGCAGGCAGATTCTCAACCACTACGCCACCAGGGAAGCCCCAGAGGTATCTTTTCTAACAGCTGCACTGTGTTTTGTTGCATGGATGTGCCATGATAGAGTACCCATTAATTGTTCTCCTAAAAGGAGTTCTGGTTATTTCCTTTTCATTTTGTTGTTGTTATTATTTTGCTATTGCAGATAATGCTGCATTAAATGACTGCCTTTGTACAGATAAAAATGGATTTTCAGAAGTGGCATTTTGTAGGTCATAGAATATGTACATTTTAATTTTGAAAACTATTGCCCAATTGTGCTGAAAGGTTTACCTTTGCACCTACGATGTATAAGAGGTCCTGCTTACCTACATCTTTGCCAAAACTGACGCTATCAGTTCTCTTATTTTTGCTAGACTGATAAGTTAAAATGGCATCACATCTTATTAATGAAGTTAATTGTATTTTCATTCATTCATTGGCATGTATGTAACTTATTTCGTGGATTCTGTTCATAATCACTGTCTACTTTAAAATTAGATTGTTTGCTTTTTTCCTATCAGTTTCTGAGGTTTTTAAAAACATATATATATAATGTATATATGTGTAACTGAATCACTGTGCTGTATACCTGAAATTAACATGATATTGTAAATCAACTATATTTTAATTAAAAAAAATAAATAATAAAAACATATATATACATATATATTATGGACGTTAACCCTTATTCCATTGCTTCTCAAATTTAGGTACTGATTCATGCTGGAGGAAAACATTCTTGAAGGTCCATAGTGCTCATTTGTTATTTTTATTTTAATGTTACTTTATGTGAAAAACGGTTTACCTAGGGATTAATTCAAAATTTTTGATAAACAAATTAACATCTTAAATGCAAAGAAAACTACACAGCCAATTGCAATTCTGATTAACAGAAAATGCAAAGTAACAGATGTTGTTGACACTGAACTTCCATTTGCAAGGTGGGTATGGCACTACCTGCAGCTGCTCTCTTCTCCAGAGAGCAGTGTGCCTGCACTATGCATTGTGGGGAGTTTGGGGGCCTCTCTACTATTTTTTTCCCATGGAATTAGTATTAAACCTTTTACACTTGTTTCTTTCTGACGGGTTTACCTTCATGTGGCAAAAGTGTATAATTAACCCTTGATGATTAAAGTAGTTCCGTTTGACATCAGTGTGATAAATTTATGTATATTGAATTCAACGCCTACTACATGCCAGGCTCTGAGTCATGCTCTGGGGATACAACAGTGAACAAGGGAGAACAGATCCCTGTTGACATTCTAGTAATCCTAAATAATTAAACTGAAGAACGTCATCTAATGATAGGTGCTGTTAAGAAAATAATATAGGGAATGTGGTCAAGACAAACAGCAGGCTACTTTAGATTGGGTGACTACAAAGGTCTCCCTGAGGAGATGTCATCTGAATGAGTCCCAGACTATAGCCTTTATCACCTGCCAGACTGTGAATGGACAAGCCTTCAGAGATTACAGTCCCCAGCCCTTGAGCTGCCTCAGCTGATGTCAAGTGGAGCAGAGGCAAGCTGTCCTCACTGAGCTCTACCTACATGGTAGATTTTTAAGCAAAATAAATGTTGTTGTTCTGTTTTAAGTTACAAAGTTTGGAGCATTTTATTATGTAGTAGGTGACTGGAACAATATAACAAATACATGAATATAGTAGTTCTGCAATATTAAAAATACTAAGGAATAAAGTGAAAATGACATAAATTTCTACCACATGGAGAGAGTAGCTTAGTATTCAAGAGACTAATTTCATGTGTATAGGTACATGTAGTTTGATTTGTTCTGACAGAGTTAGTAATACTATGTTTGTTCTTTTTATCATTGCCATCCTTCCCCTCTCCTCCCCTCCCCTTCTTTGTTCTTTTCTCCTCCTCCTATGCCCACCTCCCCACCTTCCTTCTCCTCTCTCTCTTCTTCTCTTCCCTCTTTCTTTCCCTCTCCCACTCTTCTTCTTTTACATTTTTCCTTACCTTCAATTCTCCAATCTCTGACCCCCATTTCTATAGTATCTGTCATTAACAACAATCTGATGTACATCCTTTCTTGCTTTTCTCCATGCTTAATTTTATATAAATGGATAAATACACACACAAAAATACATATTTTTACATAATTTTTTATGAATACACAAGATAAAAAGATGTAAATTATAACATCAAAAACATAAAATATGTAGGGGGGATAAAATGGAGAGCTTTAGAATGCATTCAAGTTTAAGTTATTATCAACTTAAATCATTACAAATATAAGTTTTTTTAAGTGAGTCTCATGGTAACTATAAAGCAAAAACCTATAGTAGATACACAGAAGATAAAGAGAAAAGAATCTAAGCTACTGAACTACTGAAAAATATTATCAAATCTAAAAGGAAGAGAGCAAGAGAAGAAAAAAGGAGCAAAAGAATCATAAAATAGCCAGAACATAATTTACAAAATGGCAATAAGTACATACATATCAATAATTACTTTAAATGTAAATAGACTAAATTCTCCAATCAAAAGACACAGACTAGCTGATTAGATTTTTTTTAAATAGACCCTTCTATTTTAAATCTCTTATAGGCATCTACATGCTGCCTACAAGAGACTCACTAGAGATGTAAGGGTACAAACAGATTGAAAGTGAAGGGATGAAAAAGGTATTCCATGCAAATAAAACCAAACGAAAGCTGGGGTAGCTATACTTATATCAGACAAATAGACTTTAAGACAAAGACTGTAATAAGAGACAAGATCATTATATAATGCTATAGGGGTCAATCCAACAAGAGGATATAATGTTTGTAAATATGCACCCAATATAGGGGCACCTAAATATATAAAGCAAATACAGATCTAAAGGGACCAAGAGACAGCAATACAATATTAGTAGGGGACTTTAACACCCTTCTTTCATCAATGGAAAAATCATCCCGACTAAAAAATCAATAAGGGAACATTGCCCTTAAATGACAAGTTTGAACTAGTGGACTTAAGAGACGTATATAGAAATTCCATGCAAAAGCAACAGAATACACTTTCTTCTCAAGTGCACATGGAACATTCTCCAGGATGGATTATATGTTAGGCAACAGCACAAGTCTTAATAAATTTAAGAAGACTGAAATCATATCAAGTATCTTTTCTGACCACAGTAGTATGAAACTAGAAATCAATTACAAGAAGAAAATTGGAAAATTCACAAATTTGGTCAAGGAAAATTGGGTCAAAGAAGAAACCAAAAGACAAATTAAAAAATACTTTAAGACAAATGAAAATGGAAATACAACATATCAACACTTATGGGATGCAGCAAAAGTGGTTCTAAGAGGGAATTTCATAGGGATAAATGCCTACATTAAGAAACAAGAAATACCTTAAATAAACAATCTAACTTTACACTTCAAGGAACTAGAAATGGAAGAACAATCAAAGCCAAAAATGAATAGAAAAAAGGAAATAACAAAGATCAGAATGGAAATAAAGGAGATAGACACTGAAAGAACAATAGAAAAGATCAATGAAATTCAATGAAACTAAGAACTGGTTCTTTGAAAGATAAACAAAATAGACAAAACTTTAGCTAGACTTACCAAGGAAAAAAAAGAAAGAGGACTCAAATAAAATCAGAAATGAAAATTTAGATGTTACAACTGATACCACAAAATATGAAGGATCATAAGAGACTGCTATGAACAAATATGTGCCAATAAATTGGACAACCTAAAAGAAATGGTTACATTCCTAGCAACATACAACCAACCAAGATTGAATCATGAAGAAATAGAAAATTTGAACAAACTGATTACAGTAAGGAGATTGAATCAGTCATCAAAAACCTCCCAACCAACAAAAGTCCAGGACCAGATGGCTTCACTGGTGAATTTTACCAAACATTAAAGAATTAATACCAATCCTTCTCAAACTCTTCCAAAAAACAGAAGAGGAGGGAACTCCTCCAAATTCATTTAATAAGGCCAGCATTACCCTGAAGCCAAAACCAGACAAGGATACCACAAGAAAAGAAAATTGCAGGCCAATATCCCTGACAAACATAGATGCAGAAATCCTCAACAAAATATTAACAAACAGAACTCAATAATACCTTAAAAGGAGCTTACACCATGATCAAGTGGGATTTGTTCCAGGGAAGCAAGGATGGTTCAATATCCACAAATCAATCAGCATGATACACCACATCGACAAAACAAAGGATAAAAATCATATGGTCCTCTCGATAGATGCAGAAAAAGCTTTTGATAAAATTCAACATCCATTTATGATAAAAGTTCTCAACAAAGTGGATTAAGAGGGGACATACAACAACATAATAAAGGCCATATATGACAAACCCAAATATAACATAGTATTATGTTAGTATATCACTAACATAATACTCAACAGTGAAAAGCTAAAAGCTTTTCCTCTAAGATCAGGAACAAGACAAGAATGCCCACTCTCAACACTTTCATTCAACATAGTATTAAAAAATCCTAGCCACAGCACTAGGATAAGACAAGAAAAAAGAGATAAAAGGCAAGAAAAAGAGATAAAAGGCATCCAAATTGGAAAGGAAGAAGTAAAACTATTGCTCTTTGTGAATGACATGATACTACATATAGAGAACCCTAAAGAGATCACCAAAAAGCTATTAGAACTCATAAATAAATTCAGTAAATGTGCAGAAAACAAAGTCAAAATACAGAAATCTGTTACATTTCTATACACTAATAATGAACTATCAGAAAGAGAAATTAAGAAAACAATCCCGTTTACAGTTGCATGAAAAAGCAGGAAATACCTAGGAATAAACATAACCAAGGAGGTGAAAATACCTGTACACTGAAAACTCTAAGATGTTGACAAAAGAAATCAAGGAAGACATAAACGGAAAGAAAATCTGTGCTCATGGATTGGAATAATTAATGTTGCTAAAATGCTGATACTACCCAAAACAATCTACAGATTCAATGAAATCTCTCTAAGAATTCCAATGATATTTTTCACAGGAGTGGAACAAACAATCCTAAAATTGTGTGAAACCACAAAAGATCCCAAATAGCCAAAGCAATGTTGAGAAGGAACCATGAAAGATCTTGAATAGCCAAAGCAATTTTGAGAAAGAAGAACAAAGTGGGAGGTATCATGTGTCCTGATTTCAAACTATATTGCAAAGCTATAGTAATCAAAGCAGGATGGAGTTGGCATAAAACAGACACATAGATCAATGAAACAAAATAAAGATTCCAGAAATAAATCCATACATATATGGTCAATTAATTTATGACAAAGGAGCCAGGAATATACAATGGAGAAAGGACAGTCTTTTCAGTAAATGGTATTGGGAAAACTGAACAGTCACATGGAAAAACAAAACTGGACCACTAACTTACACCATACACAAAAGCTAACTGAAAATGAATTAAACATTGGAACAGAAGACCTGAAACTATAAAACTTCTAGAAGGAAACATAGGTTGTAAGCTTCTTGAGATCAGTCTTGGCAATGATTTTTTGGATTTGACATCAAAAGCAAAGGTAACAAAAATTAATATACAGAAATCTGTTGCATTTATATATACCAACAATGAAAGACCAGAAAGAGAAATTAAGGAAACAATCCCATTTACCATCACATCAAAAATAATAAAATACCTAGGAATAAACCTACCAAAGGAAGCAAAAGACCGGTACTCCAAAAACTATAAGATGCTGATGAAAGAAATCAAAGATGACATAAACAGATGGAAAGATATACCGTGTTCTTGGGAAGAATCAATATTGTCAAAATGACTACACTACCCAATGCAATCTACAGATTTAATGCAATCCCTATCCAATCACCAATGGCATTTTTCACAGAACTAAACCCATACACCTATGGTCAATTAACCTACAACAAAGGAGGCAAGACTATACAATAGAGGAAAAAGAGTCTCTTCAATAAATGGTGCTGGTAATGTAAATTGGTACAACTCCTATGGAGAACAGTATGGAGGTTCCTTAAAAAACTAAAAATAAAGCTACCATATGATCCTGCAGCCCCACTCCTGGGCATATATCTGGAGAAAACCATAATTCGAAAAAATACATGCATCCCAGTGTTCATTGCAGCACTATTTACAATAGCCAAGACATGGAATCTACCTAAATGTCCATCAACAGATGAATGGATAAAGAAGATGTGGTACATATATACAATGGTATATTACTCAGCCATAAAAAAGAATGAAATAATGCCATTTGCAGCAACATGGATGGACCTAGAGATTATCACACTAAGTGAAATAAGCCAAAGATGAATATCATATAATATGCCTTATATGTGGACTCTCACTCTCTCTCTCTCTCTCTGTCTCTCTGTCTGTCTCTCTCCCTCTCTCTCTCTCTGTCTCTCTCTCTGTCTCTCTCTCTCTCTCTCTCTCTCTCTATATATATATATATATACACACACACACAAATGAACTTATTTCCAAAAGAGAAAGAGACTCACAGACATAAAACAAATTCATGGTTACCAAAGGGGAAAGGGGGTGGTAGTGGTCGGGGGAGGGCTAAATTGAGAGGTTGGTATTAACATGTACACACGACTATATATAAGGTAGATAACCAACAAGGACCATATAGCACAGAGAACTATGCTCAATGTATAACTGAATCACTGTGATGTATGCCTGAATCTAACACAATATTGTAAATTAACTATACTTCAATAAAAAAATTTTAAATTTATTAAAAACTACAAAAGCAAAGGTAACAAAAGCAAAATAAACAAGCGGGACTACATAAAACTAAAAGGCTTCTGCACAACAAAGTAAACCTTCAACAAAATGAAAAGACAACCTCTGGAAGAAACTATTTGCAAATCATATATCGGATATGAGGTTATAATCCAAAATATATAAGGAACTCATACAACTCATAAAACAATCAAATTTTAAAGATGGGGCTTCCCTGGTGGCGCAGTGGTTGAGAATCTGCCTGCCAATGCAGGGGACACGGGTTCGAGCCCTGGTCTGGGAAGATCCCACATGCCACGGAGCAACTGGGCCCATGAGCCACAACTACTGAGCCTGCGCATCTGGAGCCTGTGCTCCGCAGCAAGAGAGGCCGCGACAGTGAGAGACCCACGCACCGCGATGAAGAGTGGCCCCCACTCACTGCAACTAGAGAAAGCCCACACACAGAAACAAAGACCCAACACAGCCAAAAGTAAATAAATAAATTTTTTTTAAAAAAAAAGGAAAGCAAGGATGTTTAAAAACAAAAAAAATTTAAAGATGGGCAGAGGACCTGAATAGACGTTTTTCCAAAGAAGACATACAGATGGCCGACAGATTCATGAAAATGTGCTCAACCTCACTGATCATCAGGGAAATGTGAATCATAACCACAATGAGGTATCGCCTCACACCTGTTAGAAAGGCTATTATCAAAAAGACAAGAAATAGGAAATGTTTGCAAGGATGAGGAGAAAAGGGAATCCTTGTGTACTGTTGATAGGAATGTATATAAATTGGTGCAGTCACTATGGAAAACAATATGAAGTTTCCTGAAAAAATTAAAAATGTGATCCAGCAGTCATACTTCTGGGCATTTATCTGAAAGAAATAAAAATACTAGCTCAAAAAGATACTTATAGATACGTATAATTGCACCCCATATTCATTACAGCATTATTTACAATACCCAAGACATGGAAGCAACCTATGTGTCCATCAGTGTAAAAACAGATAAAGAAAATGTAGTATATATACACACAATAGAGTATTATTCAGCCATAAAAAGAAGGAAATCTTGCCATTTGCAACAACATGGATGGACCTTGAAGGCATTATGCTAGGTGAAATAAGTCAGACAAAGAAAGACGAATACTGTATGATCTCACATGTGGAATCTAAAGAAAATGAAAACTGAACTCATAGAATCAGAGAACAGATAGGTGTTTGCCAGAGAACGGGTTGAGGGGGTGGGGTGGATGAAATGAGTGAAGGGGGTCAAAAAGTACAAACTTCAAGTTATAAAATAAATGACGTCCTGGGGATATAATGTACAGCATGCTGACTATAGTTAATAATACTCTATTGTATATTTTAAGGTTGCTAAGAGAGAATATCTTAAAAATTCTTATTATAAGAAAAAAAGTGGGGCTTCCCTGGTGGCGCAGTGGTTGAGAGTCCCCCTGCTGATGCAGGGGACACGGGTTTGTGCCCTGGTCAGGGAAGATCCCACATGCTGCAGAGCGGCTTGGCCCATGAGCCATGGCCACTGAGCCTGCGCGTCCAGAGCCTGTGCTCCGCAATGGGAGAGGCCACAACAGTGAGAGGCCTGCGTACTGCAAAAAAAAAAAAGAAGAAGAAAAAAAGTGTAACTATGTGTGATGATGGATGTTAACTAGATTTATTGTGGTGATCATTTTGCAACATATACATATGTTGTACACAGACTAATGTAATGTTATATATCAATTATGTCTCAATAAAAAATAAAATAATATTCAAATAATAGTACTCTTCTAACATATTTGCTGTAAAGATTAATGGGTGTTAAAGTTTTGTCACATAGAAGAAGCTCAATAAATGGTAGTTAATATTGTTATTTTAAAAAAACTATAAACAAAATTTCGGGAATTTGAACCCAACTATATACTATATCATTGCCAGTGGGATTTACCTCAGGAATGTAGGGAATTAACCATTTAAAAAGCAATCACTGTAATTCACCATATTACCCCACTGAAAAAAAAGACATATGATTATATCAATAGATGTAGATAAATCCTTTGACAAAATCCACCACCCATTCCTGATAAAACTCTCAGCAAATTAGGAGTAGAAGAGACCTTCCTCAAGTGAGTAAGGGTCATCCATGAACAACCTACATCTAACCTCAGACTTAATGGTGAAAAATTATGAACAAATAAGGATGTCTGCTCCCAGCATTTCTGTTTAACAATGTATTAGAGGTGGTAGCCATTGCAGTAAGGTAAGGAAAAGAGATAAAAGGAACCCAGATTAGAAAGGAAGAAGTAAAAATTTTCCTTCACAAAGAACATGATCATCTATTTGGAAAATCCAGTGAAAGCTATGAAAAAGTTACTAGAACTGATAATGAGGTTAGCAAGGATACAGAATACAAGATAGTATAAAAAACTAGTTGCACGTCTATGTATGAGCAATTTGAAATTGAAATTAAATAAAAATACTGTTTACAATAGCAACAAAAGTATGAATTGAGGGTAAATCTAATGAGAATGTGCAAGGCCTGAAGAATGAATACTACAAAATATAACAGAGAAATTAAAGAAGCTCTAAATGAAGAATGATACTGTGTTTGTAGTTTAGAAGACTCAATATTTTCAAGATGTCAGTCCTCCTCAAATTGATCTATAAATTTAATGCAATTCCAATCAAAGTCCCAGCAGTATTTCTCCTTTTTGATAGAAATTGACAAGCTGATTCTAAAATTCATAGAAAAATGCAAAGGACTTAGAACAACCAAAACAACTTTGAAAGAGAAGATCAAAGTTTAAAGTCTAATGCTCCTGATTTCAGTACTTACTATTAAACTACAATAATTAAGACATTGTAGTATTGGTGTCAAGATAGACAAATAGACTGATGGAACACAATAGAGAGTCCAGATATAAGCCTATACAATTATGGATTCCACTGGAAGAGTGCCCATGAAAAGTTGCTTGGTTTCCCCCAGACTTTGTGTCATACACCTTTTCCCTTTGTTAATTTTAATTGTTTCCCCCTTTTTCTTTAATAAATAATAACCATGAGTACAGCTACTCATGTAGTTGTAGGCTTTTCGATGATAGCCATTCTTACTGGTGTGAGGTGATACCTTATTGTGGTTTTGATAAGCATTTCTCTAATAATTAGTGATGTTGAGCATCTTTTCATATGCCTGTTGGCCATCTGTATGTCTTCTTTGGAGAAGTGTCTATTTAGGTCTTCTGCCCATGTTTTGATTTGGTTGTTTGGTTTTTCAATATTAAGCTTTATGGGCTGTTTGTATATTTTGGATATTATTTGCAAATATTTTCTCCTATTCCATAGGTTGTTTTTTCATTTTGTTTATGGTTTCCTTTGCTGTGCAAAAGCTTTTCAGTTTGATTAGGTCCAATTTGTTTATTTTTGCTTTTATTCATTTTGCCTTGTGAGACTAATCTAAGAAAACATTGCTAAGATTTATGTCAGAGAATGTTTTGCCTATGTTCTCTCCTAGGTGTTTTATGGTATCATGTCTTATATTTAGGTATTTAAACCATTTCAAGTTTATTTTTGTATATAGTGTGAGGGAGTGTTCTAATTTCATTGATTTACATGTAGCTGTCCAGCTTTCCCAACACTGTTTGTTGAAGAGACTGTCTTTTCTTCATTGTATATTCTTGCCTCCTTTGTCATAGATTAATTGACCATAGGTTTATTTGGTAGGTTTATTTCTGGGCTCTCTATTCTTTTCCATTGAGCTATATATCTGTTTTTGTGCCAGTGCCACATTGTTTTTTATACTGTAGCTTTGTAATATTGTCTGAAGTCTGGAAGGGTGTTGTCTCCAGATTTGTTCTTTCTCCTCAGGATTGCTTTGGCAATTCTCAGTCTTTTGTGTTTCCATATAAATTTTATGATTATTTGTTCTAGTTCTGTGAAAAATGTCATGGGTATTTTGATAGGGATCACATTAAGTCTGTAGATTGTTTTGGGTAGTATGGCCATTTTAACAATATTAATTCTTCCAATCCAAGAGCATGGGATATCTTTCCATTTCCTTTATGAATGTTTTATAGTTTTTAGTATATAGGTCTTTCACCTCCTTAGTTAAGTTTATTCCTAGGGATTTTATTTTTTTGATGCAGTTTTAAACAGGATTGTTTTCTTACTTTCTGTTTCTGATATTTCATTATTAGTGTAAAGAAATGCAACAGATTTCTATATGTTAATCTTGTATCCTTCTACCTTGCTGAATTCATTTATTAGCACTAATAGTTTTTGTATGGAGATTTTAGGGTTCTCTCTATTGCATATCATGTCATCTGCAAAGAGTGACAGTTTTACCTCTTTCCTTCCAATTTGGATACCTTTTATTTCTTTTTCTTGTCTGATTGCTGTGGCTGGGACTTCCAATACTGTGATAGAAGTGGTGAGAATGGGCATCCTCATCTTGTTCCTGAATTTAGCAGAAAGACTTTCAGCTTTTCACGGTTGAGTATTAAGTTGTCTGTGGGTTTGTGGTAAATGGCTTCCCTTGTAACTGCCTTTAGAATCCTATCTTTATCTTTAATTCTCACCATTTTAATTATGATATGTCTTGGTGGGGATCTGTTTGGGTTTATCTTGTATAGGACCCTCTGTTCTTCCTGTACCTGTTTCCTTCTTTAGGTTTGGGAAGTTTTCAGTCATAAATTCTTCAAATACATTTTTGATCCTCTTTTCTCTCTCTTCTCCTTCTGGAACCTCTATTATGCTTAGGTTGGCATCCTTCATATTACTCTCTATATCTCATGTGTTACTTTCTTTTTTTTTTCATTTCTATTTCTGTCTGCTGTTCTGATTGGGTGATTTCCATTATTCTATCTTCCAGGTCACTTATTCATTCTTCTTTGTTATTTAGTGTGCTATTTATTGCTTCTAGATTGGTTTTTATTTCACCAATTGAGTTGTCTAATTTTGATTGGTTTGTCTTTACAGTTTCTAGTTCCTTGTTACAGTGATCTGCATTTCTATCAATCATCTTTCTTAATTCCTTTAGCATTTTTATTATCTCCTTTTTGAACTTGTGGTCTAACAGTCTGGTGAGGTCTGTTTCATTATTTGTTCTTTCAGGAGATTTCTCTCGTTCTTCTAATTGGGAGTAGTTCCTCTGCCTTTTCATTTTACTTAAACTTTCTCTGTCTCTATGAATTCAGGAGAAGCACTTACCTACTGTGGTGTATGAAGGGATATTTTTAAGTGGGAGTGACCCTGTGTAGACTGTGTGAGTCCAGTATTTTTGGTGCAGTGGCTGGGTTTGGTATGAATGACAGCCACATCTTTCCTCATAGTGTGCTGGCCATTATCCCTTGATAGTAGGTATGATTGATGTTGTGGTCTCCAGAGCCTGTGCTGGATGTCAGATGAGACCTCCTCTTTGCTCCATGGCTGTCACAGCCCTGTTGGGGCAGGGTCTGCTCCCCAGTTGTTGGAGTAGAAGCCCTGAGGGTTGGGTTTGATCAGGATCCATTGCCCTTGAGTGTGTGAAATAAAATTCATATTTTATGGCAAGACAAGAAAAATTTAAACATAAAAAATTCTTCTCTGCACTTTGGCCTGCTCTCTTCCCCCACGATGCTTGTGTTTCTGCATTATGCATCAACAAAACCTTCCCCATCAGCAGGAATACCTGCTCAGCCTTAAAGAGCAACATTCTCCCAGCATCAATAAGACAACTCCTTAAAAGATAACATTCCTTCTTGATCTTGTACAGGGTCACATGACCCACCACAATGATGCTTAGATCTGGATCATTTAAACTACCAACAAAATGTCATTTGATGTATAGCCCTCTTTCTCAAAAAAATTTATATAACTGTGCCTTGACTTCTAACAGGTGGAACAGTTCTCAGAGCTTTCTGGGGTGCTCTTTCCTGACTGTAATCCTCAAATTTGGCTTGAATAAAATTTTCCATTTCTTTCTTAGATCGACTGATTAATTTTTCATCGACAAATACATGCCCTGCCCCACAGGAGGTAATTTCTAAAGCAAGTGAGGTCCATGTGGTCACAGTGACCCTGTGGACTGCTTGTGCAGGTGGCGTGGTTCCATCCAGAAGCAGCCCATGGTCACATCTCTTTCTCCGTGTGTTTGTCCCAGACCTACTGCTAGGCTGTGCTGTGGAGTGGGCTGGGGCTGGGGCCGGGGTGCTGTGGCTGCAGGAATCTAGGTGGTCGTGCTGCCACCTGAAACCTGGGCTGCCTCTGTGGCCAACCTCTCCCAGGACCTGTCAGCCGCAGATCCAGCTCCAAGCTGCAGTGTAGAGTGGGCGGGGCCGGAGCGCTTCTGCCAGACACAAAAGAACAGCTGTGTACTCCTGCCCAGGGCCCGTCCACCAGAGACTCAGCGCCCAGCTACTGTGAGTTTCTGTGGCACCACTTAGTGTGCATGCTGACAAACTCTGCATGTGAGTGCCGACAATGGGCTCCAAGGTTCGGTCCGATCCACACCCCAGGCCCTCCAGCCTGTCTCCCTGCAAGTAGATTGAGTCCTCTCCCAGGGCCTGTTGGTCCAAGGTTTGGCACTTTGCCTCTGTGAGTATCTGTGGCCCCATCTGGTGTGCACCTTGAACTGGGAAGTGAGGTGTGGCAGCAGCCGCCAGCACTGGTCTCTCTCTGCCCTGATTGTTAGCAAGCCAGCATGCCCACCCTCATCGGGAGTAGAATTTAGGCTTTTGCAGCCCCTATGTCTGTCCCAGCGGACCTCCCGGCAAGTAAGGGGCCTCTCCAGGGCAAGGGTGTGCCCTTGTGGACCTTCTCTCCTTTACGGATCCCTCCCAGGGGCGCCAGTTCCGTCTCGACGCCTTTTCCCCCTTCCTACCCAGTTGCGTGGAGAAGTTTGTTGAAGCTTTGGTTGTATAGGAGTTCTTCTGCCAGTTTCCCGTTGGTTTTCTGTGAGACTTGTTCCACATGTAGATGTATTTTTGATGTGTTTGTGGCTGGAGGTAAGCTCCATGTCCTCCTACTCCGCCATCTTGATCCCCCTCCAACAATTTTGTTTTTAAAAGCCCAAAAGTGGAAACGACCACCATGTCCATCAAGTGGTGAATGAATAAATTGTGGCGTTTCTACACTATAGGATACTACTCAGCCTTAAAAATAAATGAATTATGGATATATGAAACAACATAGAGGAATCTCAGCATAATTATGCTGAAAGATGGTGGGCAAAAAAAATACATACTATTTTATTACATTTATATAAAGGCCTGGAAAATGCAAACTAATGTATAGTGATAGAAAACAGATCAGTATTTGCCTAGGGAGGAGTATTGGAAAGGAACCTGAAAAGGCTCATGGTTGGGTTCTCTTCATTTTCTTGACAGTTTCATATATATATATATATCAGCACATCAAATTGTACACTTTAAATACATACAGCTTAATGTATGTCTATTATATTTCAGGAGAGCTATTATATCTCAGGAGAGCTGTTAAAATAATCTAAACTGTTAAAAAATGTTCACATTTCCCTGATTGTCTTATAATAATTTTGTTTGCAGCATCCTTGTTAAAATTTAGATCAAAATAAGATCCATGCACTAGCTGGTTAACATTTCTCTTAAGTCTCTAGGTCTGTAAGTTCCCCATCAACTCTTTTATTTTTTCTTAGGAAAAAGTTTTAATGGGCAAAATTTGGTTATTTTTCTATATAGTTCCACAGTCTAATTTTGTTGACTGTATCCCCACTGTGGTAGCTAACCTATATTTCTCTGGTTCTTGTATTTCCTATATGTTGGTAGTTAGGTCTAGAGTCTTAAGTTTGATTTTCTGGGGCCATGAGTACTTCCGTAGCAGGTGTAGTGTTCTTTCATTAAATTGGCATATAGAAGCTGGTTGTCCTTTTTTCCCCAGTTTTATTGAGATATAATTGACATAAAGCACTGTATAAGTTTAACATGTACAACATAGTGATGTGACTTACATGCATCATGAAATGTTTATCATGATAAGTTTAGTGAACAACCATCATTTCGTATAGATACAAAATAAAAGTAATAAAAAAAATTTTCCTTGTAATGAGAACTCTTAGGATTTACTCTTTTAACAACTTTCATACGTAATATACAGCAATGTTAATTATATTTATCATCTTGTACCTTACATCCCTAGTACTTATTTATCTTATAATTGGAAGTTTGTGTTACTGAAGGTTACAATCTATTTACAGTTATTACAAAATATTAGCTGTATTCTCTGCTTTGCAAAATACATTCTTGTAGCCTATCTTACACCCAATAGTTTATACCTCCCACTCCCCAACCCCTATAATATTGCTCCTCCCCCACAACTGGTAACCACTAGTTTGTTCTCTATATCTGAGTCTGCTTTTTTATTATATTCACTAGCTTGTTGTATTTTTTGGATTCCACATATAAGCGATATCATGCAATATATGTCTTTCTCTGTCTTTACTTAGCATAGAGATAGACTTTCTTAACAGTGTTGTAAAATTCACCTCTTATATTTTCATCTAGTACTTTTTTTTCCTTGATCTTTTTTTATTGAAGTATAGTTGATTTACAATATTTTATTAGTTTCAGGTGTACAGCATAGTGAGTCAATATTTTTATAGATTATACTCCATTTAAAGTTATTATAAAATATTGGCTATATTCCTTGTGCTGAACAATATATCCTTGTAGCTTATTTATTTTATACATAGTAGTTTGTATTTCTTCATCCCTTGCCCCTGCTCCCTTCCCTCTCACCACTGGTAACCACTCTATATCTGTGAGTCTACTTCTTTTGTTATATTCACTAGTGTGTTTTATTTTTTAATTCTACATATAAGTGGTAACATATGTCTCACTTATTTCACTTAGCATAATACCCTCCAGGTTCATCCATGTTGCTGCAAATAGCAAAATTCTATTCTTTTTAATGGCTGAATAATAGTCCACTGTATATATATAAGACATCTTCTTTATCCATTCATCTATTGATGGGCTCTTAGGTTGCTTCCATATCTTGGCAATTGTAAATAATGCTGCAGTGAACATGGAGTGCATATATCTTTTTGAATTACTGTATTTGTTTTCTTCAGATAAATACCCAGGAGTGTAATTGCTGGGTCATATGATAGTTCTTTTTCTTTAATTTTTTGAGGAAACTCCATACTGTTTTCCACAGTGGCTGTACCAATTTACATTCCCACTAACAATGTGCAAAAGTTCCCTTTTCTCCACATCCTCGCCCACATTTTTTATTTGTGTTATTTTTGATGATAGCCATTCTGACAGGTGTGAGGTGATATCTCATTGTGGTTTTGATTTGCACTTTCCTGATGATTAGAGATGCATTTCCTCTTTGGAAATGTGCCTATTCAGATTCTCTGCCCATTTTAAAAGTCAGGTTGTTTGGTTTTGTGATGATCTTCAATTAGTTATGGCTGTGGGAAGTGATTAGTGACCTTTGGGTAGAGTGGGAGTTCTGTATGATCCCACAGTAACTGTTGTAGTGAATGGTGGGGGTTTGTATTGGACAATTAGTGAGTATGTGATTTCATGCCTCTGTGTACTTTCTGTCATAATGTCACCCTTAGAAGTATTCATTGGTATTTAAAGGGCAGAATTAATGGAAACCAAGTAGAAAAGTCTTAGTCAAGCAATAGGCCATGGACAATGATGATAGCTGCTAATAATGATTGTGGCTTAGATAGGAAATTAGTCCAGGAAGGTGATCAATTTCCAACAGAGATAGAGTCCAAAGATAGTGAAGAACAAGTTCACATTAATATTTAAAAGATTAACATGTCTTTTTATTTCCCAAAGCCAGTGCTAAAAGCCTACCAAGATCATAAGAAATCAGAATCCATATATGAGCAGAATCGTTACCAGTTAATCACTTCTGGAGTCCTAAAGCCTCCAGGAAGCACTGAAGAAAGAAGTTCTACCAAATCTCTTGTTCAGTTCAAGCGTGAAGATTCTGTGAAAAAGAAAAAACAGGTAAGTATTGAAGTACTTAATTGATCTTTTTAATGTTTGTTTCATACAGCATTGCTAACATGCTTTTAACTCATAAGGATAGTGGCAAAATCTTTTCCCCTTAGGTTATGTAATGGATTGGGGTAATACAGTATTTCCCAGTTCTTCCTATTTAAGGAAAATTTGGACAGTAGAGTAAAATCATAAAGGAAAACTTTTAGCATTCATATAGTGTCTTTTGATCTTCTCTAGAAGACATGTTAAAAGAAGACATAACAGTATTTTGAATGTTATTATAACTTTTATGAAATTTTCATCATTATCCCCCCAAATCTTTGAAGACCTTGGTAAAGGGCAATAAAATGGAAACTGAACCAACTAGAGAGACAACTTTTGTAATTGGTGAGAGTTGTAGAGTGGGGAAGTTGCCTTGCAATGAATAAGTGAATAGTAGTTCTGGGGCAAAATCACTAGAGCCTGGCTTTATGTAAACACCTGTAGATAATTAAACAAAAGAACAGAAGTGGAAGAAAATGTGGAGGACACACCCACAATAAAAATACCAATAAAGCCAAGAATTCTCTGAGCTTTTTATTGAGAGGATCTTTCAGTGCTAGTTGTCTGTCTTTCAGGCTTTGTGCTGCAGTGCTAGAAATTGAGAGTTGAGGACAAGCTCTGTCCTTGAGGATTTCAGAATCTGGAGGTGGGAAATGAACAAGTAAACACTTAAGCGCAGTGAGGTGTGATAAGAGCTCTCACTGATCATTTAAAGTACAAAATAATGGAGAACTGAGCAGAAGAGATGCTTATACTTGGTGGCCAGGGAGATCATCAGTGGAAGAACAGCTACCCTAGGGAACTGCACTAAGCTCGGAGGAATAAGTGGAAAGTTAACAAGGCAAATAAGGTGGGAGAGCTATGGCCTTGGGAGCCATGGGTTTGGGTGAGATTATCCTGAAAGAATATCATATGATAAATTGTATGAAATTGTATAGCTTCAGTTAATTTGGTTTCTGTGAAGTAGAAAGAGAGAACGAGATATTTTAAGTGGGGCCAAGAAAGATCTGATTGTACATTAATTAGCTCATTTGGTATAAAGTGGGTTTCAAGAGCTTGAATTTTAAAAAGAGATTATGCAAACTATTATATTATATATAGGAAGGATTAATAAAACAAGGTCCTACTGTATAGCACAGGGAACTATATTCAATATCCTGTGATAAACCATAATGGAAAAGGATATGAAAAAGAATATATATGTGTAAAACTGAATCACTTTGCTGTACAGCAGAAATTATCACAACATTGTAAATCAACTATACTTCAATACAATTTTTAAAAAATAAAAGCGAGAGAGATTGTGTGCACATCTGGGATGAAGGAAGTAGCTGAAAAGGAATAAGTTATAGGTTATGTTTGGCTGTAACTGTAACTAAGTGAAGAATTCAGTAAAGAGTTAGAGGTTGAATGGAAATGTGGAAGAAAGGGGATATTCTGTTTAAAAGGAGAAGGGTATTTATTCTGAGAAGAGGTTCATTTTTCTGGGTATTGATTTCTCAGAATGAGTTCAGAATGGAAATGTATCTAGTAAGATTTACTGGGAGATGAAGGAAGGAAAGGAAGGAAGGAAGGAAGGAAGGAAGGGAGGGAGGGAGGGAGGGAGGGAGGGAAGGAGGGAGGGAGGAAGGAAAGAAGGACGGAAAGTTGAAGGCTTTGCTTCCGGTAATTAAGAAAGATTGACTTATCGATTGGACTGGGAATCCACCATAGAGGAATATGATAGATGTTCTACAATTTATGAATAAATGCTTCCTCTATTTCCCTCCCCCAACTACTGCAAAATCCAAACATATGTGACTGTTTAAATTGAATCACATCTTCCCACTGAGTTACACAATTAGACATAAAATGAAAATGTTTAGGCCTATTGTTGAAGAAACCTTTCACTTAGAATGCAGTACAACTTTTTAAGAGATATAATAAATAAAATAAATGCATTTCCTGTTAAAATATTAATACTCTTGTCTCAAAAGAGTTAACTACAGCTCTTGTTGAAACATTGGGACAAAGCAATATATATTTTCTCTGGTTCTGGTATCTGGTTTGGCCTCTTCTTTTATATAAGAAAACAGTACCTTTGTTGCTATCCCTGCCCAATAAATGAAAGGAGCATATTTTATCTTTGATTTTAAAGATGTATGTCCTTTAGCTCTGAAATTCCCAGGATTCTCTTCTGAAACTCCTATTCAATGAGGTATTTAATCAGAGAATAATGATCCCTATGAATACAAATCTTATGGGGACGTTGTTCCACAGAGCTTATGGTAATAACTCTCTTATAGAAATGGCAACCTCTATTAACTCTGCTAATAGGCAATAAAGATATCATTTATATATGTACCTCAATTATTCACCAAAGCAGGTGTGCAATACAGATTCTTTTATCTTAAAGCCAGTCCTGTCAGAGAGACAAAGGGATGACTGTTGGAGTTGATGTCACATTTCCTCAAACACGGTTATCAACCTCCTCGGCAGGAGGAGAAGACGTGTTTGATGCTGTCCCAAGTTTGTTGGGGAGGAGCAAAGAAGTGTGAGCGGCACTGAGAGCAGACAGTGGGACCCAGGGATTGGAGCAAAGCTCAAGTGTGTGAACATCGTGGGGACTTAGCCTTGGGGCTCCACACGTGGTCCGGAGCCAGCAGCATCTGCATCTCCTGGAAGCAAGTGAGAAGTGCAGAGTCTCAGGCTCCACCTTGGATTGGCTGGCAGACTCTGCATTTCAACAGGTTACCCAGGTAATTCATATGCACACTGAAATGTGAGAGGCACTGTCTCCAGAACAAACAATTAATTGTGAGTTAATAACATATATGCTTATGCTTAGGACCCACAGGGCGGGAAGCATAAGCATATATGTTACTAACTCAATTGCCTGTTCTGGAGACAGTGCCTCTCACATTTCAGTGTGCATGTGAGGACACATGTACCCCAGTGTTCATTGCAGCACTATTTACAATAGCCAGGACATGGAAACAACCTAAATGTCCAATGATAGATGAATGGATAAAGAAGATGTGGTACATATATACAATGGAATATTACTCAGCCACAAAAAGGAACGAAATTAGGTCATTTGTAGAGATGTGGATGGACCTACAGTCTATCATATAGAGTGAAGTAAGCCAGAAAGAGAAAAACAAATATCGTATATTAATGCATATATGTGGAATCTAGAAAAATGGTACAGATAAACCTATTTGTAGGGCAGGCATACAGACGTAGATGTAGAGAACAGACATGTGGACACGGGGAGGAAAGGGAGGGTGGGATGAATTGGGAGATTATATTTGACATAAATACACTACCATGTGTAAAATAGATAGCTAGTGGAACCTGCTGTATAGCACAAGGAGCTCAGCTCGGTGCTCTGTGATGGCCTAGATGGGCGGGATGGGGGGAGGTGGGAGGGAGGTCCAAGAGGGAGGGAATATAGGTATACATATAGCTGATTCACTTCACTGTACAGCAGAAACTAACACAGCATTGTAAAGCAATTTTACTCCAATAAAAAAATAAATAAAATAAAAGGAGGAAGTTCGAAAAAAAATAACACATATGCTTCTCCAAGGCTATTACATAATACTGATCCCCAATACTCAATGTAACAATCTGTCACATTCATTAAAAATAGTTTATTATGAGTTATGACGACAGCTGTCCAAGATGTCACTCACCAAAAAGCATCAAGGTTGTCAGAAAGAAGTGGGGCTGGTGGGGGGGGGCATGGGCAGGGTGTTGAGGGAAAGGCCCCAGTCAGGGGAGATACAGAGCAACTGAGCAAGGGGAGTGGTGGGCTCTCATAAACACCAGGGAGCTGGTAACATTTTGATGTAATAAACATTTAAGTGAAGGGAGAAGAGAAGGCAATGGGAAGTGTTGCTGGGAGTGCTTGTGGGAAGGAGACGGACATCTGGGCAAGGAGTACTGAGAGGGAATCTATCACTGCCGATCAATAGTTTGAAAGCTTTCAGTTCAAAATTGCTTTCCTTTAAGCCCTAGCTATCTTAGGCAGTGTGGTAATTAGTCCTGGAGGTTAATATTTTGTCACATATATAGGTTTCCCCCCCCTCAAAAAACTAATTTTGTAAAAAACTGGCTTTGTTTAGATCCAATGGCCCTCTGCCGAGGCGTTCTCCCCCTCTCCTGCTAAACTGTCACGTACCAGCACTGGAAGAAGAGGCCTCTACGAGATTAGTTCCTCAACTTACCCTAAGTACTATTTCCACGACCGGGAAGAAGTCATTAAAGCCAACATTCAAGATCCCTTGCAAATCATCAAAATAGTACGTGAAAATGAGCACATTGGATTTCTTTATATGATCTCTGCGGTGCCAAGATCTTCCACTGAGTACAATAGATATAATCTGAAGTGAGTTCTCTTTTATGAAGCAATTTATTTAGCAGCAAAAATTACAAGTAAGATTGCAAATGTTATCCATAATCAATTGCGTGTTAACGATTTATCTGATAAAATATAAGTTGGGTTATCATCCAATGACAAATGAATCTTAATCACAACAATTTTATTTTTCCCATTTATCTTTACTTATAGACATTTTATAGACACTGCTGTGTTTCTATGTTTATATTATATTGATATAATTCCATTTATTTTTAATCGGTATTATAAACATATTTTTGATATTTTTTGATTACTGAGAAAAGAAGACGGCAATGTATAAAAACTAGATGATGCTTGTTTTTTTCACGTCATTTCAGCTTTCCTTAATAGAGTAGAAATAAGGGTTTTTTGTAAGTAAAATGAGCTTGATAATTTAGGGTATTTATATAGATTAATAATACACACACACTCACATATACTCTCTATTGTTGCTAAACACACATTTGTTGTTGAAATAATTTGGAGTCACCCAAATGTGTCTGTGAATTGCTTTAATATTCAGCACAACAGGCAACAGGACTTAAAGATGATGCTGACCTTCCTCTGTGGTGGTTTAGTTGCGTTGAATGCTATAGTTGTTGAGATGGTCTTTCCTCGAAGGTGGTTGTAGTTGAGCATTGCCACCAAATTCTTTGAGCTGCCTTCCCCAGTCTCTGCTGCATAGGAAGATAAAAGTTCTTTCTAGGAATTCTCTTCTCCCTTACTCAGCACTGTAGTTTTGATTGAGTCAGATAACGCTGAAAACAACTCTCCTGCTGGGGAGAAGAAAAACATTTTAATCAAATTTTTAAATGATAGATTTATTGTAAACCTGAAAGAGCTTAACAGGAGTGAGGAACAATTTGTAGAAGGAAGAGAGATGCTTATGAAAATCATTCAGCAAAATGTACTGAGCACGCAATCTATAGCATGACCATTTCTAGGTGCTAGAGCTGTGTTAGGGAACCATCCAGATCAAAATTGCTGCCCTCATGGAGCTTACATTTTAGCAGAGGGAGACAATAATTAATACGATACAGGAGTAAATTATATAGAATGCTAGAATACACTAAGTGTTATACAAAAAAACAGTGTAGAGCAAAGGGGATTGGGAGTTCTTGGAAAGAGGCTCTTAATAAGTTGGGGTGGTCAGCGTGGGCCTCATTGAGAAGCTGGCATTTGGACAAAGACTCGAAGGAGAAGGAGTGAATTATGTGCTATGGGAAGAGGGGAGAAGAGCTTTCCAGACAGCAGCAAAGTGAATACAAATATCCCAAGGCAGGAGCACACCTGGCATGTTGAAGAACCGAACAGCAGGCTGGTGTGACTACAGTAGAATGAATGAGATGACAGACGGTTGATGGCCCTGCCAGCTATTGTAGAAACATTAACTTTTACTCTGAGAAAAATGGAGAACCAAGGAAGAATTTCAAGTAGAGAAGTGCCGTGATCTGAATTACATTTTGAAAAGGACCTCTCTGGTTGTTGTGTAGAGGATGGACTTTTGAGGAGCAAGTATTGAAACAGGAAGACCGATTAGAAGGCTGTAATTATTCACGTAAGAGATAGACCAGGTGGTAGTGGTGGAGGTGGGGAGAAGTGGGTCAAATTCTGGAAGTAATTTGAAGGTTAAGCCAACAGGATTTTCTTTTTAAACTCAACTTTATTGAGATATAATTGACATAATACTATGACCCATTTTAAGTGTAGTTTGATAAGCTTTGCCAAATGTATACATTCATGTAACCACTACCTCAATCAAGAATATTTCTGTCACCTGAAAAATTTCTCATACATACCCTCCACCATGACCACCCCTCCCTGACACCTCAAGCAGCCACTAGTGTAATTTCTATCACAACATATTAGTTATGCTTTTTTAAAAAGAATTTCACACAGAGGGAATCACAGCTGGTTTTTTGTGTCCAATTTCTCTAGCAAAATATTTTTGAGATCCATGTTGTTGCATGAATAAATTTCCTTTCCTTGCTGAGTAGTATTCCATTTTATGAATATACCATAATTTGTTTAGTCATTCAACTGTTGAGGGCTGGGTTTTTTACTGTTTTGTTTTGTTTTGTTTTTATTGGAGTATATTTGCTTTACAATGTTGTGCTAGCTCATGCAGCACAGTGAAGTGAACCAGCCATATGTATACACATATCCCCTCCCTTTGGGATTTCCCTCCCATCCAGGTCACCACATAGCACTGAGTAGACTTTCCCGTGCTATACAGCAGTTCCTCACTAGTTATCTATTTCATACCCAGCGGCATATATATGTTAATCCCAATCTCCCAATTCATCCCACTCCCCCATTCCTGCCCCTGTTGTCCACACATTTGTTCCCTACATCTATGTCTCTATTTCTGCTTTGCAAATAGATTCATCAGTACCGTTCTTCTAGATTCCACATATATGTGTTAATATATGATACTTGTTTTTCTCTTTCTGGCTTACTTCACTCTGTGTGTCTGTCTCTAGGTCCATCCATTCCTCTACAAATGACACAATTTGTACAAATATACCACATCTTTATCCATTAATCTGTTGATGGACATTTAGCTTGCCTCCATGTCCTGGCTACTGTAAATAGTGCTGTAATGAACATTGGGGGCATGTGTCTTTTTGCATAATGGTTTCTCTGGGTATATGCCCAGTAGTGGGATTGCTGGGTCATATGGTCTTTTTGAAGGAACCTCCATACTGTTCTCCATAGCGGCTGTATCCATTTACTTTCCCACCAACAGTGCAAGAGGGTCCCTCTTCTTCACACCCTCTCCAGCATTTACTGTCTGTAGATTTTTTGATCATGGCCATTCTAACCGGTGTGAGGCGATAACTCATTGTAGTTTTGATCTGCATTTCTCTAATAATTAGTGATGTTGAGCATCTTTTCATGTGTCTCTTGACCATCTCTATGTCTTCTTTGGAGAAATGGTTATTTAGATCTTCTGGCCATTTTTTGATTGGGTTGTTTGTTTTTTTGATATTGAGCTGCAGGAGCTGTTTGTATATATTGCAGATTAATCCCTTGTCAGTTGCTTCATTTGCAAATAATTTCTCCCATTCTGAGGGTTGTCTTTTCATCTTGCTTATAGTTTCCTTTGCTCTGCAAAAGCTTTTAAGTTTCATTAGGTCCCATTTGTTTATTTTTGTTTTTATTTCCATTTCTCCAGGAGGTGGGTCAAAAAGGATCTTGCTGTGATTTATGTCATACAGTGTTCTGCCTATGTTTTCCTCTAAGAGTTTGTTGGTGTCTGGCCTTACATTTGGGTCTTTAATCATTTTATTTTTGTATATGTTGTTATGGAGTGTTCTAATTTCATTCTTTTATATGTAGCTGTCCAGTTTGCCCAGCACCATTTATTGAAGAGGCTGTCTTTTCTCCATTGTATATTCTTGCCTTCTTTGTCATAGATTAGGTGACCATAGGTGCATGGGTTTAGCTCTGGGCTTTCTATCCTGTTCATTGATCTGTATTTCTGTTTTTGTGCCAGTACCATACTGTCTTGATTACTGTAACTTTGTAGTATAGTCTGAAGTCAGTGAGCCTGATTCCTCAAGCTCTGTTTTTCTTTCTCAAGATTGCTTTGGCTGTTCAGGGTCTTTTGTGTTTCCATACAAATTGTAAAATTTTTTGTGCTAATTCTGTGAAAAATGCAATTGGCAATTTGGTAGGGATTGCACTGAATCTGTAGATTGCTTTGGATAGCATCATCAGTTTCACAATATTGATTCTTCCAATCCAAGAACATGGCATCTCTCTCCATCTGTTTGTGCCATCTTTGATTTCTTGCATCAGTATAGTATAGTTTTCTGAGTACAGGTCTTTTGCCTCCTTAGATAGGTTTATTCCTAGATATTTTTTTCTTTTTGTTGCAGTGGTAAATGGGAGTATTTCCTTAATTTCTCTTTCAGATTTTTCATCATTAGTGTATAGGGATGCAAGAGATTTCTGTGCATTAATTTTGTATCCTACTACTTTACCAAATTCATTGATTAGCTCTAGTAGTTTTCTGGTGGCATCTTTAGGATTCTCTATGTGTGGTATCATGTCATCTGCAAACAGTGACAGTTTTACTTCTTCTTTTCCAATTTGTATTCCTTTTATTTCTTTTACTTCTTTGATTGACGTGGCTAGGACTTCCAAAACTATGTTGAATAATAATGGCGACAGTGGGCAACCTTGTCTTGTTCCTGATATTAGAGGAAATGCTTTCAATTTTTCACCATTGAGAATGATGTTTGCTGTGGGTTTGTCATATATGGCCAAATGTTGTATATATTGAGGTAGGTTCCCTCTATGCCCAATTCTGGAGAGTTTTTATCATAAATGGGAGTTAAATTTTGTCAAAAGCTTTTTCTGCATCTATTGAGATGGTCATGTGCTTCTTATTCTTCAGTCTGTTGATATGGTATATCACGTTGATTGATTTGCATATATTGAAGAATCCGTGCATCCCTGGGATTCATCCCACTTGATTGTGGTGTATGATCCTTTTAATGTGTTGTTGGATTCTGTTTGCTAGTATTTTGTTGAGGATTTTTGCATCTATGTTCATCAGTGATATTGGTCTGTAATTTTCTTTTTTTGTAGTATCTTTGTCTGGTTTTGGAATCATGGTAATGATGGCCTCATAGAACGAGCTTCGGAGTGTTCTTTCCTCTGCAATTTTTTGGAAGAGTTTGAGAAGGATAGATGTTAGCTCTTCTCTAAACGTTTGAAAGAATTTGCCTGTGAAGCCATCTGGTCCTGGCCTTTTGTTTGTTGGAAGATTTTTAATAACAGTTTCAATTTCATTACTTGTGATTGGACTGTTCATATTTTCTATTTCTTCCAGGTTCAGTATTGGTAGGTTGTACCTTTCTAAGAGTTTGTCCATTTCTTCCACATTGTCCATTTTATTGGCAAATAGTTCCTTGTAGTAATCTCTGATGATCATTTGTATTTCATTTTATTTTTACATCTTTATTGGAGTATAATTGCTTTACAAAGGTGTGTTAGTTTTGGCTTTATAACAAAGTGAATCAGTTATACATATGTCCCCATATCTCTTCCCTGTTGCACCTCCCTCCCTCCCACCCTCCCTATCCCACCCTTCTGGGTGGTCACATACCACCTAGCTGATCTCCCTGTGCTATGTGGCTGCTTCCCAGTAGCTATCTATTTTATGTTTGGTAGTGTATATATGTCCATGCCACTCTCTCACTTTGTCCCAGCTTATCCTTCCCCCTCAGCATATCCTCAAGATCATTCTCTAGTAGGTCTGCATCTTTATTCGCATCTTGCCCCTAGGTTCTTCTGACCATTTTTTTTCTTTTTTTTTTTTTAGATTCCATATATATGTGTTAGCATATGGTGTTTGTTTTCTTCTTTCTGACTTACTTCACTCTGTATGACACACTCAAGGTCCATCCACCTCACTACAAATAACTCAGTTTCCTTCCTTTTTATGGCTGAGTAATATTCCATTGTTTATATGTGCCCCATCTTCTTTATTCATTCATCTATTGATGGACACTTAGGTTGATTCCACGTCCTGGCTATTGTAAATAGAGCTGCAATGAACATTTTGGTACATGACTCTTTTTGAATTATGATTTTCTCAGGGTATATGCCCAGTAGTGGGATTGCTGGGTCATATGGTAGTTTTATTTGTAGTTTTTTAAGGAATCTCCATACTTTCCTCCATAGTGGCTGTATCAATTTACATTCCCACCAACAGTGCAAGAGGGTTCCCTTTACTCCACACCCTCTCCAACATTTATTGTTTCTAGATTTTTTGATGATGGCCATTCTGACCAGTGTGAGATGATATCTCATTGTAGTTTTGATTTGCATTTCTCTAATGATTAATGATGTTGAGCATTCTTTCATGCGTTTGTTGGCAATCTGTATATCTTCTTTGGAGAAATGTCTATTTAGGTCTTCTGCCCATTTTTGGATTGGTTTATTTGTTTTTTGATATTGAGCTGCATGTGTTGCTTGTATGTTTTGGAGATTAATCCTTTGTCAGTTGCTTCATTTGCAAATATTTTCTCCCATTCTGAGGGTTGTCTTGTCGTCTTCTTTATGCTTTCCTTTGCTGTGCAAAAGCTTTTAAGTTTCATTAGGTCCCATTTGTTTATTTTTGTTTTTATTTCCATTTCTCCAGGAGGTGGGTCAAAAAGGATCTTGCTGTGATTTATGTCATACAGTGTTCTGCCTATGTTTTCCTCTAAGAGTTTGATGGTGTCTTGCCTTTCATTTAGGTCTTTAATCCATTTTGAGTTTATTTTTGTGTATGGTGTTAGGGAGTGTTCTAATTTCATTCTTTTACATGTAGCTGTCCAGTTTTTCCAGCACCACTTATTGAAGAGGCTGTCTTTTCTCCACTGTATATTCTTGCCTCCTTTATCAAAGATAATGTGACCATATGTGCGTGGGTTTATCTCTGGGCTTTCTATCCTGTTGCATTGATCTATATTTCTCTTTTTGTGCCAGTACCATACTGTCTTGATTACTGTAGCTCTGTAGTATAGTCTGAAGTCAGGGAGCCTGATTCCTCCAACTCCATTTTTCTATCGCAAGATTACATTTGCTATTCGAGGTCCTTTGTGTTTCCACACAAATAGTGGAATTTCTTATTCTAGTTCTGTGAAAAATACCAGTGGTAGTTTGATAGGGATTGCATTAAATTTGTATATTGCTTTGGGTAGTAGAGTCATTTTCACAGTATTGATTCTTCCAATCCAAGAACATGGTATATCTCTCCAACTATTTGTATCATCTTTAATTTCTTTCATCAGTGTCTTATAATTTTCTACATACAGATCTTTTGTCTCCTTATGTAGGTTTATTCCTAGATATTTTATTCTTTTTGTTGCAATGGTAAATAGGAGTGTTTTCTTAATTTCACTTTCAGATTTTTCATCATTAATGCATAGGAATGCTAGAGATTTCTGTGCATTAATTTTGTATCCTGCTGCTTTATCAAATTCATTGATTAGCTCTAGTAGTTTTCTGGTAGCATCTTTAGGATTCTCTACATATAGTATCATGTCATCTGCTAACAGTGACAGCTTTACTTCTTCTTTTCCAACTTGGATCCCTGTTATTTCTTTTTCTTCTCTGATTTTTGTGGCTAAAACTTCCAAAACTATGTTGAATAATAGTGGTGAGAGTGGGCAACCTTGTCTTGTTCCTGATCTTAGAGGAAATGGTTTCAGTTTTTCACCATTGAGGACGATGTTGGCTGTGGGTTTGTCATATATGGCCTTTATTATGTTGAGGAAAGTTCCCTCTATGCCTACTTTCTGGACAGTTTTTATCATAAATGGGTGTTGAATTTTGTTGAAAGCTTTCTCTGAATCTATTGAGATGATCATGTGGTTTTTCCCTTTCAATTTGTTAATGTGGTGTATCACATTGATTGATTTGCATATATTGAAGAATCCTTGCATTCCTGGGATAAAACCCAGTTGATCATAGTGTATGATCCTTTAAATGTGCTGTTGGATTTTGTTTGCTAGTATTTTGTTGAGGATTTTTGCATCTATGTTCATCAGTGATATTGGCCTGTAGTTTTCTTTCTTTGTGACATCTTTTTCTGGTTTTGGTATCAGAGTGATGGTGGCCTCGTAGCATAAGTTTGTGCGTGTTCCTCCCTCTGCTGTATTCTGGAAAGGTTTGAGAAAGATAGGTGTTAGCTCTTCTCTAAGTGTTTGATAGAATTCGCCTGTGGAGCCATCTGGTCTTGGGCTTTTGTTTGTTGGAAGATTTTTAATCACAGTTTCAATTTCAGTGCTTGTGGTTGGTCTATTCATATATTTTATTTCTTCCTGGTTCAGTCTTGGAAGGTTGTGCATTTCTAAGAATTTGTCCATTTCTTTCAGGTTGTCCATTTTATTGGCATATAGTTGCTTGTAGTAATCTCTCATGATCCTTTGTATTTCTGCAGTGTCAGTTGTTACTTCTCCTTTTTCATTTCTAATTCTATTGATTTGAGTCTTCTCCCTTTTTTTCTTGACAAGTCTGGCTAATGGTTTATCAACTTTGTTTATCCTCTCAAAGAACCAACTTTTAGTTTTACTGATCTTTGCTATCGTTTCCTTCATTTCTGTTTCATTTATTTCTGATCTGATCTTTATCATTTCTTTCCTTCTGCTAACTTTGGGGTTTTTTGTTCTTTCTCTAACTGCTTTAGGTGTAAGGTTAGATTGTATTGCTATAAACTTCCCTCTTAGAACTGCTTTTGCTGCATCCCATAGGTTTTCGGTCATTGTGTTTTCATTGTCATTTGTTTCTAGGTATTTTTTGGTTACCTCTTTGATTTCTTCAGTGATCTCTTGGTTATTAAGTAGTGTATTGTTTAGCCTCCATGTGTTTGTATTTCTTACAGATTTTTTCCTGTAATTGATATCTAGTCTCATAGTGTTGTGGTTGTAAACGATGCTTGATATGATTTCAGTTTTCTTAAACTTATCAAGGCTTAATCTGTGACCCAAGATATGATCTACCCTGGAGAATGTTCCATGAGCAGTTGAGAAGAATGTGTATTCTGTTGTTTTTGGATGAAATGTCCTATAAATATCAATTAAGTCCATCTTCTGTAACATATCATTTAAAGCTTGTGTTTCCTTCTTTATTTTCATTTTGGATGATCTATCCATTGGTGAAAGTGAGGTGTTAAAGTCCCCTATGATGATTGTGTTACTGTCGACTTCCTCTTTTATGGCTGCTAGTGTTTGTCTTATGTATTGAGGTGCTCCTATGTTGGGTGCATAAATATTTACAATTGTTATATCTTCTTGTTGGATTGATCCCTGATCATTATGTAGTGTCCTTCTTTGTCTCTTGTAATAGTCTTTGTTTTAAAGTGTATTTTGTCTGATATGAGAATTGCTACTCCAGCTTTCTTTTGATTTTTATTTGCATGGAATATCTTTTTCCATCCCCTCACTTTCAGTCTGTATGTGTCCCTAGGTCTGAAGTGGGTCTCTTGTAGACACCATATATATGGGTCTTTTTCTGGTATCCATTCAGCCAGTCTATGTCTTTTGGTTGGAGCATTTAATCCATTTACATTTAAGGCAATTATCGATATGTATGTGCTTATTACCATTTTCTTAATTGTTTTGGGTTTGTTATTGTAGGACTTTTCCTTCTCTTGTGTTTCCTGCCTAGAGAAGTTCCTTTAGCATTTGTTGTAAAGCTGGTTTGGTGGTGCTGCATTCTCTTAGCTTTTGCTTGTGTAAAGCTTTTAATTTCTCTGTAAAATGTGAATGAGATCCTTGCTGGGTAGAGTAATCTTGGTTGTAGTATTTTCTCCATCATCACGTTAAATGTGTCCTGCCAATCCCTTCTGGCTTGCAGAGTTTCTTCTGAAAGATCAGCTGTTAACCTTATGGGGATTCCCTTATATGTTATTTGTTGTTTTTCCCTTGCTGCTTTTAATATTTGTTGTTTGTATTTAATTTTTGATAGTTTGATTAATATGTATCTTGGTGTGTTTCTCCTTGGATTTATCCTATATGGGACTGTCTGTCCTTCCTGGGCTTGATTAACTATTTCCTTTCCCATATTAGGGACATTTTCAACTATAATCTCTTCAAATATATTCTCAGTCCCTTTCTTTTTCTCTTCTTCTTCTGGGACCCCTATAATTCGAATGTTGATGCATTTAATGTTGTCCCAGAGGTCTCTGAGACTGTCCTCAATTCTTTTCATTCTTTTTTCTTTATTCTCCTCTGCAGTAGTTATTTCCACTATTTTATCTTCCAGGTCACTTATCCGTTCTTCTGCCTCAGTTATTCTGCTATTGATCCCTTCTAGAGAATATTTAATTTCATTTATTGTGTTGTTCATCACTGTTTGTTTGCTGTTTAGTTCGTCTAGGTCTTTGTTAAACGTTTCTTGTATTTTCTTCATTCTATTTCCAAGATTTTGGATGTCTTTACTAACAGCATTCTGAATTCTTTTTCAGGTAGACCACCTATTTCCTCTTCATTTGTTAGGTCTGGTGGGTTTTTGCCTTGCTCTTTTATCTGCTGTGTTTCTCTGTCTTCTCATTTTGCTTAACTTACTGTTTTTTGGGGTCTCCTTTTGCAGGCTTCAGGTTCATAGTTTCCATTGTTTTTGGTGTCTGTCCCCAGTGGCTAAGGTTGTTGCAGTGGGTTGTGTAGGCTTCCTGGTGGAGGAGACTAGTGCCTGCATTCTGGTCAATGAGGCTGGATCTTGTCTTTCTGGTGGGCAGGTCCACGTCTAGTGGTGTGTTTTGCGGTGTCTGTGGCCTTATTATGATTTTAGGAGCCTCTGTGCTAATGGATGGGGTTGTGTTCCTGTCTTGCTAGTTGTTTGGCATAGGGTGTCCTGCACTGTAGCTTGCTGGTCATTGAGTGGAGCTGGGTCTTGGCGTTGAGATGGAGATCTCTGGGCGATTTTTGCCGTTTGATATTACGTGGAGTTGGGAGTCTCTTGTGGACCAGTGTCCTGAACTTGGCTCTCCCAAGAGCCTGTCCGCCACATGGCTCAGAATAAAAGGGAGAAAAAAAAGAAAGAAAGAAAGAAGAAGATAAAATAAAATAATATGAAGTAAAGTAAAATAAAGTTATTAAAATAAAGTTTTAAAAATAATTATTAAGAAAAAAAATTTAAGTAATAATAAAAAAAAGACAGATTGAACCCTAGGACAAATGGTAAAAGCAAAGCTATACAGACAAAATCACACACAGAAGCACACACATACACACTCACAAAAAGAGAAAAATGGAAAAAAAAAATATATATCATTGCTCCCAAAGTCCACCTCCTCATTTTGGGATGATTCGTTGTCAATTCAGGTATTCCACAGATGCAGCGTACATCAAGTTGATTGTGGAGATTTAATCCACTGCTCCTGAAGCTGCTGGGAGAAATTTCCCTTTCTCTTCTTTATTCGCACAGCTTCCGGGGTTCAGCTTTGTATTTGGACCCGCCTCTGCCTGTAGGTCGCCAGAGGGCATCTGTTCTTCACTCAGACAGGACGGGGTTAAAGGAGCAGCTGATATGGGGGCTCTGGTTCACTCAGGCCGGGCGGAGGGAGGGTTACAGATGCAGGGCGAGCCTGCGGGGGCAGAGGCCGGCATGGCGTTGCACCAGCTTGAGGCACGCCATGCGTTCTCCCAGGAAAATTGTCCCTAGATCACAGGACACTGGCAGTGGCAGGCTGCACAGGTTCCCGGGAGGGGAGGTGTGGTTAGTGACCTGTGCTTGCCCACACGCTTCTTGGTGGCGGCAGCAGCAGCCTTAGCGTCTCATGCCCGTCTCTGTGGTTGGCACTGATAGCCGCGTCTCACGCCTGTCTCTGGAGCTCCTTTAAGTGGTGCTCTTAATCGCCTCTCCTTGCGCCCCAGGAAACAAAGAGGCAAGAAAAAGTCTCTTGTCTCTTTGGCAGCTCCAGACTTTTTCCTGGACTCCCTCCCATCTAGCCGTGGTGCTTTAGCCCCCTTCAGGTTGTGTTCCCGCAGCCAACCCCATTCCTCTCCCTGGGATTCGACCGAAGCCCTAGCCTCAGCTCCCAGGCCCCACCCATCCCGGCGGGTGAGCAGACAAGCCTCTCGGGCTGGTGAGTGCCGGTCAGCACCGATCCTCTGTGCGGGAATCTCTCCACTTTGCCCTTCGTACCCCTGTTGCTGCGCTCTCCTCCACGGCTCCAAAGCTTCCCCCCTTCGCCACCTGCAGTCTCCACCCGCGAAGGGGCTTCCTATTGGTGGAAAACGTTCCTCCTTCGCAGCTTGTCTGCTGATGGGTGGGGTTGTGGGTTCCCGTCTTGCTAGTTGTTTGGAGTGAGGCTTCCAGCACTGGAGCCTGCAGGCAGTTGGGTGGAGTGGGTCTTGGTGTTAAGATGGAGACCTCCAGGAGAGCTCTCGCCAATGAATGTTCCCTGGGGCTGGGGATTCTCTGGTGGTCCAATGTCCTGGACTTGGTGCTCCCACCCCAGAGGCTCAGGCCCAACCCCTGGCTGGGGAACCAAGACCTTGCAAGCCACCTGGTGTGGAGAAAAAGAAAAAAAAAGAGAGGGGGGAAGAAAAAAAACGGACAAACAAAACCCAAGAAAAAAAGCAAAGACCCAAACAAACAAACAACAACAAAAAAAAGGAAAAGAAAACAGACAAACAAAACCCAAGAAAAAAGGCAAAGACCCAAACAAACAACAACAATAAAAAAAGGAAAAGAAAACAAACAAACAAAACCCAAGACAAATGGTAAAAGAAAAACCAAACAAACCAGAAACAAAGCGAATAGAGAAACACACACAGAAAAATCAGTGGTGGGCTGTCCAGGCTCCCAGGTGGGCAGTGACCTGTGATCCTCAGGTGGCAGCGGTGGCAGCAGTAGCCCAACAGGATATTTTTATGGATTGTATACAAGGTGGGCAATCAGAGAAGTGCCCAGGTTGACTTTAATGATCGCTTTGACTGAGCAAGGGAAAGGGGTGAGATGCTATTAAGTAAGACACAGAAGACTGGATGGAACAGATTCTTCAGGGAAAAATAGGAGTTTGGATTTGGACATACTAATCTGGGGATGGCAAAGACAGAAGAGAATCAGGGTGGTTGATGAAAAGAGAATTGGGGTCAAGAGTGGGGACTTTTCTTAAGATAAGAGAAATAGCTTTTTTTTTTAAGATAGGAGAATTAACATATAATGGAATTTAAAGCTATTTGATGTAAAAAATATTCCTTTAATAGTATTGTTATTCCACAACTACCTTACTACTTCTTTTTCTAGTTTTTTATAAGTTTTGAAGAAGAGGTTATGGATCTTTAACCGTGACTCAGAAAAAAATGGTTTATTTGCTCATTTTTACAAACACTTCTTGATTAATGTGTGAAATGTTTTCATAGCTTCCTCCTATTTAAAAAATATTCAGGGCTTCCCTGGTGGCGCAGTGGTTGAGAGTCCGCCTGCCGATGCAGGGGACGCGGGTTCATGTCCCGGTCCGGGAAGATCCCACATGCCGCGGAGCAGCTAGGCCCGTGAGTCATGGCCGCTGAGCCTGCGCGTCCGGAGTCTATGCTCCGCAACGGGAGAGGCCACGGCAGTAAGAAGCCCACATACTGCAAAAAAACCCAAAAAAACAAACAAACAAAAAATATTCAATAACCCAGACATCAAGGAGTGCCATTTGTGATATTAATTCCCCGTTATGAAAGGAGTAAGATTTTGCCAAACAAAATGGATTCTCATCTGTTTACTAGCACAACACAAAGTATTGAAGATGAGTATGGAAATGGTGCTTCTGTTTGATTCAGGAAATTAATTGTCTTTCTAGACTAATGAACACTTCTACTAAGGGAAGTGAGTTGATGTTTTATACTTTTTTGAACTGGCACTAATGATGCTTGTTAGTAATATGCAAGATCTCATTTAAGAAGATGTTGGAATCACGGTTTGTTATTTTATCACGTTTTAGGATGGAGGTTAAATTTTCCGCCCAGCCCCAATTCCAAATATTATAAATCTTATGAGGAAAGACAATTATTTGGATGCCATACAGTTGGAAGCAGCTAAATTGGAAGTTAAAAGTAGTAAATACTGGATCAATGAGATAAGGACACATTATACCAAACTTCTTTTAAAAGTAATGCGATAAAATATAATGTCATCCCATAATTTTTTAAGTGTAGTAAAATACATTAAATGTGCAGTTCTACAATGTTTATCTCTACTGTGGTCCCTCTAAGTGAGAAAATAGTTACATTTACCAAGTTCATTCTAAAGAATAAATTTAGTGGTATGTGTTAGGCATAACAGTTTTGAAGCTTCTTCAAGGAGATGGGTAAATATTTTAGAATATTACCCCGGTAAGCATACAACTGTACACTGCAGATTACCTTGTCCAGCAAGAAGGCATAATGGTGACTCTGGTCAGGTCTGGGGCAAATTAGAGGAAACTAGGTAAAGGATTAGGAACTAGAGAGGTCAGGAAGGGAAAAGAGAACACAGATCAAGAGAAAATAATTCTATTTTGTTAGGACTTTGACCTTGAACAAGAGTGATTGTAATTGAGGTGTAGCCATGAAGTATGGGGGATGGCTGTTGGTTAGAAAGTTTGGTTATATACCCACTTTGTGAGAGGACACCAAAGCAAATCATCACATTTTAAATATCATAAAAGATGATGATTTACTTGTATTTACTACGTTCCAGGCAAAGTGCATACATGAATATACATGTATATATATACATATGTTTTTTAATTCTCACAATAATACTATAAGATAGATACATTTATTACCTCTGTTTTACAGATAAGACACAAAATGGTTAAGTACCTTGCCCCAGGTTGTACGATAAATAAATGACAGTGTGGCTTCTGAATGTATGTTCTTAATTTCTCTGCTCTACTGCCCTGTCAAGATGAAACTTGGTGGTGTCCACGAGACCTCCATGAGACTCAGAGTTTACTTGAAAGAATGTCTTCATTAGCCCCCCAAAAGTGGTGGAAGCCATGGAACCATTTTCTATCATTTCCAAACCTAGCACTATAATCTGCCTCTCATATAAGCCTATTGATTTTTCCAGAACAAATGCAAAATAATGCTTTCTTCCCAATAGAAAATTGATGAATAAAAGTGGAACTGAGATCCCAACTAGAAATCATTCAAAGTTGCACTCTCATCGTGAAAAAAAAAAGAAAAAAGGAAAAAAGACATGTCATACTATTACTGAGACACCTATAGAAAGATATGCTCAGAGAGGAAACAATAAGTTATAAGGTAAACACAGTTTATGTTATTTAAAAAAAGGTTAGAAATTAGGCAACATAATTAGAATTATCTCATATTGGATTTATTAACCACAATAATTTTCCTGTTCTTTTGCCTAAATATCTCATTAGTATGAAAGTGTTATCAAATCAATCAGTAGTACCAAGCAAGCTATATCAACACTTTACTGAAAGATATCCACTCTCCCGGGTAAAGGGGTGGAACTTTTAAAGGCATGTGCAAGAACAAAATATGAAACCAAATTCCATTTTTTGGTTAGCATCTGATCAAGAAGCTCAAGAAGCTAAGAATGCAAGAATACACAATTAATATCTAACGTCAAAATGACTCACTATCGCAGAATTGCAGTTTTACCAGCCTGTGTGGAAATTATTTATTCTATTTGGAGCCAGAAAAGCAAAGGAAATCAATAATACCACTAGATCCACATGTTACATAACAGAGATGACCAAATCCAGGACGTTATTAAAATTTTATTGCATATTGTTGGATGTACAGATATTAATAACTGCTAGATAATAGCACTAGCATCCTTGAAGTGAAGTGTTTGAAGAACTTTGTTCTGTGGAGCAAAAAAGCTACTGGGGTTGAAATATCAAAGGCAAATGAGATATTATGGAAATACTTCTTGAAAATGTATTTTCCATTTAGAGTTTATTCTGATAATCCTGAGATTAAAATACATAATACAGTATTTTATTCACAAAAGACTCCCATATGTAAATGTTTCTCTGCAGTTATGGATTCCAAATTAAATAATATTATCAAAATTGTAACTATAATAAAATCCAATCCACCACCTGACCTTCTGTTTTTAAGCTTTCTACAAAGATATGTGAGCTGAACACCATTATTTGTTGTTTCAGACTTAAATGCCTAAGTGATCCAAAGGAAGAATTTTGTCAAGAATTGGAAAATATTTTGCAAATGATTCAACTTTGTAGATTTAGTGAAGGATAGTTTTTGGTTTTACAGCTAGGTTACTTAACTGACATTTGAGTACCTGAATGAACTTAATAAAAAATATAAGAGCTGCCTGAAAATATATTAACACATACTGACAAAGATTAGGAATTCAAAGCAAAATTTCAGCTTCAGAAAAGTGAAATTTAAAATGGCTCTCTCGTGATTTTTTAGTCATTGTTGAGAATTTAAATCTAAGGAAAAATTAGTAAGTCAAACAAGCGTAACATCTGTGTTTGAGAGAAAGTGTCACCATTGTTTCTAAGGTACTTGATATGGAAATGTTTGGGTTTTAAATCAATTTGTATTATCATAAGAAATTTCAACACCGCATTTATCAAAGCAAGAAAAGGAAAAGCTGTTAGAATTAAAGAATGATGGTACCTCTGGCACATAATTTCAAAAGAACAAGTGATACAAATTCTAGTCAGTGGAAAAGGAAGTTTCCATTCATCAGAGACAGAGCAATAAATCATCATCTGCCATTTGCTGTCTCCCACGTCTATGAAGTGTATTCCTTAGCAGTGGCAACTTTAAGAATTTGAACAGACCATTCATCATGTCTTGATTAGAAATGCAGTAGCTACTTCAAAAATTTATAGTCATAGCTGTGGTTGTTTATGAGCTAGACTTTATTTGGAAGTTTTATAATATTCAGTATTGAATATTTCCCTGAATATTTTGTTTTATTTTTCTTATTATAATTAATGTCTTCACCAGTGTGCCTTATAAAATGTTATCACTGTACAGGTGTGTTGGAACATGTAAAGTTTGGGAAGCATTGCTTCAGAGCAGGGGTCCCCAACCCCCGGGCCGCGGACCAATACTGGACCAGTATTGGTCCATGGCCTGTTAGGAACCATGCCACACAGCAGGAGGTGCGTGGCGGACAAGCAAGCGAAGCTTCATCTGCCGCTCCCCATCGCTGACATTACCTCCTGAACCAACCCCCACACACACACCGTCCATGGAAAAGTCGTCTTCCACGAAACCGGTCCCTGGTGCCAAAAAGGTTGGGGACTGTTGCTTTAGAGGATTGTAGAACAGTTTTCTCCGCATGAGAATCTGGCCTTTGGTTAACTCTGAAGCTCTGTTCCCCTGGTAACTTAATACAAGTAGAATGTCAGTTGTTTCTAGGCAACACTGCTTATGATAAAAATGACCCCTGTTTGGTAAATTATATCTGCATTGAGAGGAACTATAAATGAATTATAAATACCTGAAGGGGAGTCATAGCTTTGGACTTCCCATAGTGCAGCAGTTCTTTTTCTGGGCATGTCTCTGCAGGAACCCTAAAATGTATGCTTATAGTTATTGCAAGAAATATTGGCTCCTCTTAAGCCAGGGTGATTTGCACACCCACGCAATATGGATCTCATGTCCTTGCATCTGAGTTGTCACCTGGGGAGGGGATAGCTCGGGAGTGGCTATTGAATTGTTGCAAGGGGTCCCATGGAAAAGCAAAGACTGATGCTGCCTGGAAGGCAAGAAGTAGTTCCTGTTCTAGCCTTCTAGGTAGAGGGCTGCCAGATATAGTCTATGAAAGTCTAATGAGCATGACCATTTAGTTGAATTGAAGGAGACCCTCTGGTAGGGCAATGTGTAAATATTTCTTTTTCATACTCCTGAAAAAGGAGCCACTGTGATGTCTGACCATTCCCTCCCTAGTACATGAGGGACTTTTTTCCCATATCTATGGAACCTCTCATCTCACTATTGTTTTAATTGTGTATGTCAATATTTTGCTATTTCTTGTTTTGGTCACTGAAATATAAACTTGTTCATATTGGTAAGGAACCGTGGGTGCCTCATAAGGCCATAGTGGGATACCAAGTCTTTACAATGAAATGGATGAGTCCTGCAACTCAATATTACAAACAACAACTCTTAGTTTGTGCCAAATATTGTTCCAAATTCTTTATATAATTAATCTTCATAGCAACTCTACAAGGTGGGTAGTATTGATATGTCCATTTTACAAATGAGGAAACTAAGGCAGAGTTGAGAAATTTGGCAAAGTTCATATACCTAGTGAATTGTGGGACTGGGATTCAAACCCAAGTAGTTAAACTTCAGAACCCAAGCTCTCATGCATTATGCCTAATGTACTCATCCTCAGAATAACAACTACTCCTGACATTTGTGTCACACATTCTGTGCTAGGCATTGTGCTGCGTGCTTTCTGTACATTAATCTTATTTCATCCTGAAAAAAAGCCCCAGTAAAAAGGTATCCTGTATAGTTGAAAGATGAGGAAATTGAGGTAGAGATATACTAAGGACTTTGCTATTTGATAGTGTTTTGTGATTTGCAGACAGGAAATTCAGAATAATGTCTGATGCTCCATCTTTCAATTCTATGATTTAATCTTCTGTGCAATTTCAATTTTAAAATCATTAGAAATCAATGTACAACAGAGTCCTCCTAAATCCTGAGCATCTTTAGGGTCCGAGAAAAGCCAAGAAAGAGGACACAATGTCTCCTCTACCTAAGTGTTTCCCAGTGTGTATTTCCTGGATCATAAGACCTAAGTGATATTAACAGGTGGATAGTAAAAAGACATGTTCTATGATCATGTAAATTTGAGAAACACCAAGTTAAATCACTGATTCTCCCTCTGGAAGACTTTTTGCCCCCTGGGAGACATTTGGCAACGTCCAGAGAGATTTTTGGTTGTTACAACTGGAAAGAGTGGTGCTGCTGGTATGGAGTGGGAAAAGAACAGGGATGCTGCTAAACAGCTGACGGTTCCCAGGATGGTCCCACACAGTGAAGAATTATCGGGCCCCAAATGTCAGTAGTGCTGAGATTGATAAACCTTGGGTTAAATATGATAATTATGCATTTCTGTCCTGTATAACCAAAGAACCTTTTCTTGTGGGATATCTGTTGGGATTAGGATTCTATGAAATATGGTTATGTGATTTGGGCTGTTAGGACTATAAAAATGTCCAAACTGGGTTCAGGCCATATTACTTTCTAAGTGATCAAGTTGGTTCTCAACTAGTTTCTAAGCCTGTTATGCTAAAGTAATTTTTTAGGCAGCTTTTTAAATTTCAGACTAAAGCTGTTCTGTCCTTTCAGCTAGATCACATATTTAGCAGCCTAGAACAGAAAACACAGGTAAATGCCAGCTTGAAACTTTCTCAAGTGAAAGCATTCTAGTTTCCATGTGAGGTCATAATTATAAAAAAACTCTATAATGAGGCATATATGTTATATAATCAGGAACATATCATTTTGAAGCCATATTATCAGAAACCTCCCCAGGTTGCTTAACACAATGACATTTTTCTTGGGCTAGTCCATGAAGAAATTTCAATCAAGTCAAATGTCAGTCAGCAAGTGGAAACACTACAGGTCCTTAGTATTTTCACTTGGATCATCCATCACTTGGATCATCGGATTGTCTCCCTACCCTTCCTTCAGACACACACACACACACACAGGCACCATTTTGGACCTATGACAATTTAGTGGGTGATTACTTCATTTTATACAGAAATTTGAAGAACCTAGAGCAGTGGTTCTCAGCCTTGGCTGCTAGAATCACCCAGGCCCCACCCCCAGAGTTTTATTTAATTGGTTTGTGGTGGAGCCCAAGCAACATCATTTCTTTAAAACTCATCAAATGTTCCCAATATTCAACGAGAGTTGTAGGCCATGGACCTAGAGCAATTGTTCTCCAGCAAGCCCTAAAGGACTTGCAAAAACATAGATTGTTAACCCCCAAGTTTCTGATTCAGTAGGTCTTGAGGGGGCCTCCGAATTTGCAATCCCCACATGAGGTTGATGCTGCCATTCCAAGGACCATATATTGAGAACCACTGACCCTAGAGCACTCTCTTATTGAAGAAACTTCCGTTTCCTCTTACTTACCATTTTGTTTAATTTTCTAGGTGAAAAGGAGTTACTTATCAGATATTTTACCATTTCTGGTTAATCAAACCAGAAGCAAACCAAGCCATTTCTCTTCTCCAGTTCAGGTTAGATCTAGATGCATACTGAATCATGACATTGACCATAATCAAACAGATTGAGGTTTACAAAAGTAAAACTCAGGAAATAGCTAACTTCTTTCCAGGCACTTGTTTGTTTCCCTTTGTCCAATAAATATGTTCAAATCATAATGACTAAAACTGTGTAATAATGAAAATAATGAGACAACTTAAATTTGCATAGGGCCACGTGAGCTCATCTAATTCAACCCAGTACCTTATAGCAGGTAAGGAATCACTCTCTTGTTTGTAGAAATCAGGATGGGAGAAGGGAACAGGGTGGACAAAGACATATGTATTCATTCTATCACAGCCTAAGCTGGAAACCAGCCTGACAGTTGAAAAGGGCAGTGTGTGCACAGAGAAGGAACTAATATGAGACAGGAGGAGGGTGCCACAAACACCCAGCAGAATGATTTGGATTTAATGATATAAGCAATAGGCTGTTCAGAGTTCTTGAGCAGAAGGGTCTCATGAGACAAACCATGCTTCTGCAGTCTTAGTCCAGTGGATCAGTTTAAAAATGAACAGATGCATTTTCCATCACTGCAAGATGTAACAACAGATAGAGATGCTGTTTGAAATAACAACTCACATTGAGATCTTATTGTTTTAGAAAAATTAAGAATTAATTCCAAGAGGAGAAATCATGTTTTTTAGGCCCCCAGTAGATTTCCTTTGAGTTTTATCTGAAATCGACAAGAACAGGACAATTGATGACCTACCACAATCAGCCATGCAATTCTCTCCACGTGACACATCCTTTTAGACATTAATAGAAGCCTTGAGTCTAAGTTTCATTTCAGATGGACAGAGACAGTTTCTACGGCAAAACAATTTGACAAGGGATTCCATGATTCTACACTGAGCAGCAAGAAAACGCTACAGATATTTTTTTTCCAGTAAAGCATAGTTAAGTGGAATTTTATTCAAGACATTCTTCTCAGTCTGATTAACTTGCCAAGGATCTCTGTTTAGTTAATTGGGTCATAAAGTCATCTTCTTTATCAGCAAAGTAGGAATTTTAGAGCACAGCAATTGAGAAAGTTAAGTTCTCTTTTTACATCTTAAAGGAAGACTAATTTTTCTGGTTATTTCCTCAAAGAAAGGCCTTTATGGTACAAACATCCAAAGGAGACAGCTGAGGGAATTCCCTGGCGGTCCAGTGGTTAGGACTCCGTGGTTTCATTGCCAAGGGCCCAGGTTTGATCCCGGGTTGGGGAACTATCCCTCAAGCTGCACAGTGCCAAAAAAAAAAAGAAAAAAATAATAACAAAGGAGGCAGCTGAAGTTTGAGGCTGAATTCTGAATGCCAAGAGGTGCTGAAAAGGCAGCCATCACTTAGGAGTAGTGGATCAACTCCTGGAACAGCTGAGCACTGAGGTTTGTAGTGTGAGGAATGAAGCACAGGAATCCAAGGAGTATATTTAGGGTTCAACCCCTTGGGAACAAACTGCAAAGTCTAAGGAAAATAGGATTCCAGAGAACTGGGCATAGGCCTTCTTAATTTTTGCAAAGATTTCCGTGACCCCACTGCCCCTTCTGCCTACCAACTGGATTGGGCTAGAAGGAAACCCCTGCTGATCTTCAAGAGAAGCATTTCATTAGAGTAGTGAGGAACAAGCCTAGTTTTCAGAAACTTTAAGAAGGAATGGATGGGGAGGATATGGCCATCATAAAGGAAGTTTAAGAGAAGGAAGAAGACAGGGGATTCTAAGTTAAATGGCAGCAGGGTTGAGAAAAAACTTTCTTTAAACTAAAGGGAAGCTTTCTACAAGTTAAAGAGAAGTTCTGCATATTTTTAGATGCAGAGGAAAAGTAGCCAAATGCCAGGAGAGGTAGAAAAAAGTGCTATGAAACCTCTCCACCTCTGTTTGGGTGAAATCCTGAGAGATACACTCAAGGGGATAAAACACAGTGAAGGTGTGAGATTTTCAAGTTGAAGGTACAAGAGAGAACTCACCTTGTCCCCACCATGTTTTCGTTGTTGTTTATTTGCTTTCAAAAAAAGTTCAGTGGTTACAAACATTATTGTGTATCAGAATCACGCAGGGAACTTGTTAAGCTAGAATCTTTGAGTCTCATACATAGAGATTCTGATTCTGTGTTGGACCCAGAAATCTGGATTCTTAAGCACCCCAAGTGATTTTGATGCTGATGATCCAATCTTTCAAAAAGACTCTCATGTGGGCTTCCCTGGTGTCGCAGTGGTTGAGAGTCCGCCTGCCAATGCAGGGGACACGGGTTCGTGCCCCGGTCCGGGAGGATCCCACATGCCGCGGAGCGGCTGGGCCCGTGAGCCATGGCCGCTGAGCCTGCGCGTCCGGAGCCTGTGCTCCGCAACGGGAGAGGCCACAACAGTGAGAGACCCGCGTACCGCAAAAAAAAAAAAAAAAAAAAGACTCTCATGTGTTCGTCTGTCCTGTGCAGAGTAGAGATGTGTAGTAGAGGAAAAGGCTTAGTGGTTTGAGAATGAGAATCTTGAATAGGTAGGAAAATGTAAATAAAAAGGATTTCTTAGTGGTACTGAGCACCAATAAGTTAAAATTCAGTATCATGGACCACATCTGCTACCTTCTAGAAGGGCCTTTAGTAGCAGATAGATTCACACAGGGTGAGTTTTCTAGACACACACCAGGGCCACAGTGAGGTGTTTGTTCTTGCTTTTAGGTTGGTTTGATGATTGATGTTAATGAAACATGTGAAGTTAATTACAGTTTCAAAGACAAGTTGAAATCTCCCACTTTGTAGAGAATCACCTGAAGAATGTCCTAATTATATCTTAAGCTGTTGACAAAGAAAAAAGGAAAAACATTTTAAACATTTTCCATACACCTCACCAGCAACAGGTAATACCTGGCATTTTCCCAGATGTTTCTGGCATGAGTCAACCAGAACACAGACAAAGAGTCCGGCAGTGGCATCAGTTAGGAGCTAAGCAAGTTGAAGTTCTTCTGTTATGGCACTGAATTGGGAGAGCGGCCTTTGAGACTCCCCACTCCACAGCACCATCGGCTCCCCCAGTTCCCTTGTGTGCTCACTTGAACAGCTCTTGCTTTGAGTTTGCTTTCATTCTGGTCCTGTATGCCCTAATTTTAAAAATATTTTTCTTACTCAGTGTTATTAAGACAAAAATAGAGTTAAAACCTAAAAATGATTTTTGCCAATGGTTCGTCATTTTTTGATTAACAGACCCAAAGCATATGAGATTTTGTTCCAACCCCTTAAAAAAAATTTATCATGCATACGTACGTAAATTTGTTTACATACAGCAATTTCAGGGATTTCACAGATGACCTGAAGGCTGTGCTCAAGGGCCATGAACTCCAGGTTCAGAATGCAGAGTTAAGGACTGTAAGAGAAAATAGACGTGGGAAACAGTTGATTTTCACTGGAGTGTTCCCGTCTAAGTTCTTATTTTAAGAAGTTTTAGAGAATCAGCCCTTTCTATTCTCATTCCTTTGTTTCCCACTCCTATTCTTGCTCCTGTTTTTATCCCGTTCTTGCTTTTCTTCTTTACTTGATCAATTTCTTATTATGGATGAGGTTGAAGAATACCCTTGATGAAATAAACAATTTCTTGTTAACGATTATTTTGATATGTGATAAACTGGACATTTTTAAGCTTAATCTGGGTTTTGACTCTAATCTTATCTAGTTCATTTTTTCTTGTTTTGATCTTTCTCATAATTCTGCCAATATTGGGTAGTGTAAAACTCTTTTACACTATTATTATTGAATAGTTTCTGAAGAATCAAAGATAAATAAAAACTTATTTCCATGTAGCGTTCATAAAAATCCATAATTGATTTGTTTTTGTAAAAATCACATTACTGAAACTATCAAGCATATTGCCACAGTTGTGAAATCCTTAAGAGCTATAATAAGTCCAACTGTTGTTAAAAAGCAGCTCCCTTTTCTTGAGTAATTTATTCAATCTAAAAGTAGTCTGTTAGAATATTTTTAATTTTTAAATAATGCTTGTTTTCCAGAAATGTTATATCTTTTTAAAACAGAATAGTAATGCAATTGCTTAATTTTGTGTTGAATACTATATTCACTTGCCCCAATTTTTATTTGTTCAAAGGGTTGTGAGTTATGAGAACATCAGTAAAAATGACTACTATACTATTAGCAAAAATGCAGTAACACATGTTTATAATGATGACATTGAATTTATCGAAATTGATCGATGGGAACAAGAATATCTATATCACAGAGAACTCACTAAGATTCCCGTATTTTCACTTTTCCGGAAATGGAAGGCTTTTAACGTGTGGAAGAAGAATGTCCGCTCTAAAAAAATCAGTGGATGTCGAGAATCTCTACAAAAAGATCTGTTCATTGTTAACCAAGTATGTATTTATTAATCATATTTTAAAAGAATTACTCACAGAAAAACAAAGTATTCGTATAGACTGTCCCTGAAATAGAAGATTTCATCTTTCAAGAGAATTGACAATTTTCATTCTGTTTGTCACTTAAAAGTCTGGTAATCTAGTGTATTTCTACATCTTTTTTTTTTTTTTTACATCTTTATTGGAGTATAATTGCTTTACAGTGTTGTGTTAGTTTCTGCTGTATAACAAAGTGAATCAGCTATATGTATACATATATCCCCATATCCCCTCCCTCTTGCATCTCCCTCCCATCCTCCCTATCCCACCCTTCTAGATGGTCACATAGTACCAAGCTGATCTCCCTGTGCTATGCAGCTGCTTCCCACTAGCTATCTATTTTACATTTGGCAGTGTATATATGTCAGTGCTACTCTCTCACTTTGTCCCAGCTTACCCTTCACCCCCCTCCACCGTGTCCTCAAATCCATTCTCTATGTCTGCATCTTTATTCTTCTACATTTTAACTAGGGTTGCAAAACACTAAAGTATAACAAGAGAGTTGCACAGGTCCCCTTTATTTAGAAGCAGCTTCAGAGGTTTGGATTCATGACCCCCTTTCTTGTTGATCAGGAAAGTTGTATATCCTTTTGAACAGAGCAGGCCAGCAAGCCCTATTACTAATTCTCATTTTTGAGACACTCTGGACTTTATGGTCCAAAATAATTTGGGGGCTTGTTTTCATGGCCCAATAACTCCCAATGTCTCATACATTTTCTTCTATCATGGATTCAGACAGTAGGGAAATTTTAAATATTTACTTTGGAGGAGGGGATTATCATGGAAAAAGAATTATTAAAGGGTAAGTGGCCACATTTAAAATCTGTACTCACTCCTTGAACTTCGACTTGCGGCAGAAGTTTTCTATTTGGCCCCTGGGAATGAGCTGTAACCACCATTACTGTCATGCTCAGTGTCCTCAGCTGTCTATTTTGTGAGACTGGGTCACCTCCCTCTCACATCAGAAGCTTCAAGTTTGCTTTTTACTGGTCATTTTGTTCACTTTGCATATGGTAATCTGAAAGATCATTATCAAGCCATCAGTCACACAATAAAGGAACATTCAAGGAATATGGCTCATATAGGTGTTAGTGCAAAACAGATATGTAAGATGTACCATCTCAGGTCCTCCATCCCATCAAGCGTTCTGGGTTGTGGAAAAGATTCTAATCCTTCTTGACATTGAACTCAACCCCTAGACCTCTAATTTCACTAAGGATCTATCAAGAATTTGAACCTATTTTACTACTTTTTTACCACCTTTCATCTTTTACCTTGTCTTGGACACTATACATTTCATAACTTTATTCCTAGGTAAGTAAAACAGTTCCTCTTGCATTTAACCTGTATCAATTCGTAAGGCTTTTCCTCTTTTTTTAATGTGCTGAGAATTGTCATTCTCTCTGCTCACTATTCATACCAATAGTGCTTTGACCTTGACAATATTTTCTCTTTAATGTAGCCCAAGCAGACTAGAAAGTTCTCATCATTTTAATCTTAGGTTGACGTAACTAATTGAGCCATTGTGTTGGTTTAAATATCTATTAGATGCTATCATTATCCACACACTTACCACTAATCTTTTATTTACAGTGAGTTAATTAAGGGGGTTGATTCTTTTAGACTATGTTGAAGGGATAAATGTGGAGCTGTCCTTGAAATTTTTCTATTTATGATTATTTTTAGTAACCAACCTTATTGGCATCTGTGCCCACATTTCCTAATAACAACTTTATTGAAGTATGATTCATACAATTCATTCTTTTAAAGTATACAATTGAATGGTTTTAATATATTCATAGAATTGATCAACCATCACCACAGTCTATTTTAGAACATTCCCACCATTCCAAAAAGAGTGATCAGCATCACTCTCCATTTCTCCCCAATGCCCCCAGACCACCCCCTGCCCCAGCTCTGGACAACCACTAGTCTATGACTTTTCTCTCTTGATGTGCCTAATCTATTTCATATAAATTCATTTCATATAAATAGAACCATACAGTATGTGGTCCTTTGTGACTGGCTTTTTTACTTAGCATAATATTTTGAAGGTCCATCTATGTTGTAGCATGACATTTCTTTTTATTGGTCAATAATATTCACTTGTATATATATATATATGTTTTATTTATCCATCCACCTATTGATGGATATTGGCGTTATTCCACTTTTTGGCTTTATTATGAATAAAGCTGCTATGAATATTTGTGTACAAGTTTTAGTCTAGACATATGTTTTTATTTCTTTGGGAGTGGAATTGCTAGGTCATTAGTAACTCTGTGTTTAACATTTTGAGGAACTGCAAAACAGTTTTCCAAAGCCACTGCACAATTTTACATTACCACCAATAGCATATGAAGGCTTCAGTTTCTCCATATTCTCACCATTACATCTGCATTTTTCATTATAGCTTTTCTTACTGGTTGTGAAGTGGCATTTCATTGTTGTTTTGATTTCTATTACCCTGATGACTAATGATGGTGAGCATCTTTTCATGTGCCTTTTGGCCATTTGTATATCTTATCTGGAGAACTGTCTATTCAGATACTTTGCCCATTTTTAATTAAGTTACCTGTATTTTACTATTGAGTTGTAAGAATTCTTTATATATTCTGGATACAAATCCCTTATCAGATATATGATTTGCAAAACTTTTCTCCCATTTTATGGGTCTTTGCACTTTCATGATCGTGTCCTTTGAAGCATAAAAGTTCTTAATTTTGATGATGTCTGTTTTGTCCATTTTTTTCTTTTGCTGCTTGTGTTTTTGGTATAAAAATCTATTGCTTCATCTCAGGTCACAAAAATGTAGCCCTATATTTTCTTCTAATAGTTCTATAGTTTTAACTCTTACATTTAGTTCTTCAATCCACCTCAAGTTAATTTTTGCTAATGGCGTGAGGTATGGGTTCACCTTCATCCTTTTGCTTGTGGCTGTCCAGTTGTCCCAGCACCATTTGTTGCAAAGACTATTCTTTCCGCCTTGAATTGTCCTGACACCCTTGTCAGCAACTGCCTGTAAATATGAGGATTTCTGCACTTTCAATTTTTTTCTGTTGATCTATATCTATCCTTATGCCAGTACCACACTATCTTGAGTACTGTAGTTTAGTAGTAAATTTTGAATTTAGGAAGTGTGACTTCCCTGGGCCTCTTGAATTTCCACATGAATTTTAAGATCAGTTTGTCAATTTCTGCAAGGAAGCCAGTTGGGATTTTGATAGGGAATGCTTTAAATCTGTAGATCAATTTAGGAAATATTGCCATTTTAACAGCATTAACTTTTCTAGTCTATGAACATATAATCCTTTTCCATTTATTTAGGTGTTCTTCAATTTCTTTCAAAAATGTTTTGTAGTTTTCAGAGTATATATTTTACATTTCTTTTGTCAAATTTATCCCCAAATATTTTATTCTTTTTGATACTATTATAAATGGAATTGTTTTCTTAAATTTCATTTTGGATTTTTCACTTTATATATGTAGAATATATATTTATTAGAGAGTATATATGTGTATTCTATACATATATGTGTATTCAATGCACATATATATTCTACAATACATATAAAGAATATATCTAAAGGATATATGTATAAATGTATATAAAGAGTGTGTGTGTATATATATATATATATATATATATACATATTCTATATAGCAATACAATTGACTTTTTTTCTTTAACATCTTTATTGGATATAATTGCTTTACAATGGTGTGTTAGTTTCTCCTTTATAACAAAGTAAATCAGTTATACATATACATATGTCCCCATATCTCTTCCCTGTTGCACCTCCCTCCCTCCCACCCTCCCTATCCCACCCCTCTAGGTGGTCACAAACCACCTAGCTGATATCCCTGTGCTATGTGGCTGCTTCCCACTAGCTATCTATTTTACGTTTGGTAGTGTATATATGTCCATGCCACTCTCGCACTTTGTCACAGCTTACCCTTCCCCCTCCCCATTTCCTCAAGTCCATGCTCTAGTAGGTCTGTGTCTTTATTCCCGTCTTACCCCTAGGTACTTCATGACCTTTTTTTTTTTTCTTAGACTCCATATATATGTGTTAGCATACGGTATTTGTTTTTCTCTTTCTGACTTACTTCACTCTGTGTGACAGACTCTAGGTCCATCCACCTCACTACAAATAACTCAATTTTGTTTCTTTTTATGGCTGAGTAATATTCCATTGTATATATGTGCCACATCTTCTTTATCCATTCATCTGTTGATGGACACTTAGGTTGCTTCCATGTCCTGGCTATTGTAAATAGAGCTGCAATGAACATTTTGGTACATGACTCTTTTTGAATTATGGTTTTCTCAGGGTATATGCCCAGTAGTGGGATTGCTGGGTCATATGGTAGTTCTATTTGTAGTTTTTTAAGGAATCTCCATACTTTTCTCCATAGTGGCTGTATCAATTTACATTCCCACTAACAGTGCAAGAGGATTCCCTTTTCTCCACACCCTCTGCAGCATTTATTGTTTCTAGATTTTTTGATGATGGCCATTCTGACCAGTGTGAGATGATATCTCATTGTAGTTTTGATTTTCATTTCTCTAATGATTAATGATGTTGAGCATTCTTTCATGCGTTTGTTGGCAATCTGTATATCTTCTTTGGAGAAATGTCTATTTAGGTCTTCTGCCCATTTTTGGATTGGGTTGTTTGTTTTTTTGTTATTGAGCTGCATGAGCTGCTTGTAAATTTTGGAGATTAATCCTTTGTCAGTTGCTTCATTTGCAAATATTTTTGCCCATTCTGAGGGTTGCCTGTTGTCTTGTTTATGGTTTCCTTTGCTGTGCAAAAGCTTTTAAGTTTCCTTAGGTCCCATTTGTTTATTTTTGTTTTATTTCCATTTCTCTAGGAGGTGGGTCAAAAAGGATCTTGCTGTGATTTATGTCATAGAGCGTTCTGCCTATATTTTCCTCTAAGAGTTTGATAGTTTCTGGCCTTACATTTAGGTCTTTAATCCATTTTGAGTTTATTTTTGTGTATGGTGTTAGGGAGTGTTCTAATTTCATACTTTTACATGTAGCTGTCCACTTTTCCCAGCACCAGTTATTGAAGAGGCTGTCTTTTCTCCACTGTATATTCTTGCCTCCTTTATCAAAGATAAGGTGACCATATGATGTGTGTGGGCTTATCTCTGGACTTTCTATCCTGTTCCATTTATCTATATTTCTGTTTTTGTGCCAGTACCATACTGTCTTGATTACTGTAGCTTTGTAGTATAGTCTGAAGTCAGGGATCTAAATGATATATGTATAAATGTATATAAATAGTGTATATATATATATATATGTATACATATTCTATATAGCAATATAATTGACTTTTGTATATTGAGCCTGTTTCCTGAAACCTTGCAGAATTTATTATTGACTCTAGTAGCTTGATTGTTTTGTATGTGCTTGTGTTTCAATTAATTAATTAATTTAATTTTTATTGAGGTATAGTTGATGTATAATATATATTTCAGGTGTACAACATAGTGAATTTTTAAAGATTATATTCCCTTTGTACTTATTATAAAATATTGAAATAATGCTAATGCTTATCACTTTCAATGGGCACTCTTGATATACCAGCCTAAGAATGAACCATCTAACCCAGATTCCATCGGAAATTTGCAAACAGCAGAAATAATGATGGGAGAAATAAACAAAACACCTTCAGTCTCTCTTACATTCACAACAGCTTTCACGTTTGTCCTTTATGCTGACAGCCAGATATTTAGGTTAGGCCAAAGTAATTTCTTAGATTATATATATTTTTTCTTCCTCCAAATTCCCACTGTCAAACTCTAACTTTTTGGCAGACCATCAATACCAGTTTTGCTGTCCACCTGGATCCTAGCTATGTATCCCTTTACTAATAGAACTTATATTTTTTGGCTCAAGGACTTTTTCTCCAGAGTACACTGGACTTTCTTGCTTTCACTGCCACATTTCAATTACAGACTCATTCCTACTCATGTACTCATGTTAATTTATTTAGTATCTTATCTCAATTCGGAGGCATAGCCTCTAAACTTCTGCTTCTTTTTTTTAAAATTAAGTATAGTTGATTTACAATATTATATTTTTGCTTCATTTTTATCATGAAAATTTCTCCATGAGATGAATCTTAAGGGCTATATGACTTCCTAGATGTTTTGTCACATAAATCTCTTCATTGAGGACTCTACTAATTTTAACTTCCCCTTATTTGTACTTAAAAAAAATAATTAAAGCACTATTTCATGTTGATCTGAATGACTATTGGTTGTCCTATTTTGGAAACTCCTAGAAAAGAGTCCAAGAGTGTGCTATATATAACACTTAAACCAGTGTCACATATAAATAAATTTAAGTTAACTTTTAAAAAATATAATGTTATTGTTCCTCCTTTGATTAGATTAGAAGTGAGGGTGAATGACCTAGAAACAATCTTGGAACATGTGCCTTCAAAGCCACCACCCTAAAACCCTGATTTATGATGATGGCATAGAGGAAGATTAAATTATATTATGTGACATTATTCCACAAATACTTCCACTCATTCTGCCAGCCCACATTGCAAGGTAGACTCTTAATAGTGACTGTTACCCACTGAAATTTTAAAGTTAAAATTTGTCTTTGTTCTATATCATAACCTCTTAGATCAATAGATAGGCCCATCCATTATCCATTATCATTATCATGGTGACTGGACATTGTAAAGTCCTAAGGTAACACTAAGAATCTTTTAATAGCTGTTAGCCAAACCTAGTGAAATTTAAGATATTTCCCCATCCTCTGTTACTTGCCCTCAATTTCATGGTTAAAAGACATGTATTCAAAATGAAAAGAAAGGACTTCAGACAAATTAAATCTGATAATTCAAAGAATACTTTCAGAACAAAATTTCAGAAGTGTTCCTTTTCAATGTACGCACTTTGTAGCTGTAGCTGAAATTAACATATAGAGCTATTTATTTTCCTTAATTAGCATTCTTGCTTTCCCAATATTTTTATACTTCTAAAAGGCAAAGGTTTTGTTTTTTTTACTAAATAATGATAAATTTCTATTTTCATTTAGTATTTGCGACCAGCTCTCCTTAAAATAAATGAATTGTGTTATCAATTGAGTTTTATGGGACTTTGTTATATTGAAAAATATCACACTTACACCCTGCAAGAATTTAAAGTTGCACAAGCCGTATGGCTAGAGGAGGTGAGGAACTTTGTCTACAAGTTTCAAGAATTTTTTTTTTCCCTATTACTGATACTTTGGTACCACTAATGATACATATTTATCAACGTCTAGGTGACAGGGCGCCTAGAAGAATTTCGAAACGAGGCCAAAGAAGTGGTCAGAAAGGCTTGTCGAGTTGCTCTGTGTGCTGCAGGATTTATGCCTGATGACTGTGCATATGAACTTATTGAGGGTATGAAAGGGAAAGAACTCCAACAGATCAGAAGTGGTGGCTTTCCGAAATGTTAACTCGTTTTCATTCCACTTTTCTATTTTAAATAAGGACCCTATTTTTCAATTCTTCCAATCTTTGCTTGATAGATTATAAATTCAATGTATATTGTAGAAGGGGATAAAACAGTAAGTACCACAACTTCCTTGCATTACCCTTGCTTGTGTATAGTATTTCTAAACTGGTTACAGGACCTTTATTTCACAAGCGTTTTATAGTGGACTCAGGGCCTCTCTGCTTAAACGTACGTCCAACCTACTAGTACAGACAATAGGTTTGTTAAAATTAAGGGACTGGATGGATCTCAGAACTGGCCCCAGCTGGTAGGGACTCTAAAGGATAATTTTATGCAGGCAGAAAAGGAGGGTAAATGTGTTCCTGGAAAGAGGTGGCACGGGACAGAAATCAGATCCTGTTAAAGAAGATGTTAGTAAGCTGTCTAGAGGCTTTTGTTAAGTTGAAATCCTTTGATGAGGAATTTGTTTGGATAACTGGGCTGTTTTCTGGAGTCTGAAATAGCTCATGAACCAAAGCATTTTGTCATTTTTGAATTTTACTTGTCTCTTAATCCATATTGAAAGAAATGGAGTTTTTACACAAGAATTCTTGTCTTTGTGTCTTCTGTTGTTCTTAGGTCACTGTAAAATGCCAGAAAGCGGAAGTCTCATTGAGTTGCCTACTTCTGGAGACTCCAAGAAAATGACATACACAGAGCAGGCCAGCAAAAGGCATCACTGCATGAGGCTAACATGGTAAATTGTTATTCTTTCTTTCAAGAAAAACTAGAGCATCCATCCTTCTCAAGTTTCATTAAAGTTAAAGCCATCATCACAGGATTCACTAGTGACAAGGGATTTGGAGGACACAGTAACCTGAATGCAGGCTCCAGAAGCCTGCCCTTCCAGCTGCCACCTAGCAAAGCAGCCAGAGAAGGTGGAGGGCATGTCCAAGGCCAAGAGCTCCTCTTTGATCACTAAGGCTTTGTTTCCCTCTAGCCCAGCCAGGAGCACTGGGCAGGCTGTAGTAAGGAGAAGTCAGGCACACAGAGATTTGTGGGCCTCCTGGAGTGGATCTAGAGGGTCAGCTCCACCTGTCTGGTCCCTAAAGAGCTACAGGCAGCTGCGTGGCCACACAAAGTTCCACCCTCTTCCTAAGGCAGGTTGCCACGGACAGACCAGGGAAGAAAATCCACCTTCCAGGATCTCACCAGGACCTTCCACCTGCTTACCCAACTGGGTCTTGCCATTGTCCCAGAGTTTGGATTCCACGTCATTCTAAAACCTCATCACTGCAACTAACTCTTGCAAACAAAATCACCAAACATTATCTGAAGAGTTGTATGTGGCACTAGAAAACACTGATGACTGTTACTCCGTGCTCACTAACTTGGTCCACATTTTACAACCATTTAATAAATCTTAATTGTGCCCCAGTTTATATGTGAGATAATCTGGTAGTAATGTCTGTATTGCAACAGAAGGCAGTGAAGCAGTCCTGAGGCCACTATCATAGGCTAGAGGCCCTTCAGGCTCCACTTAAGCAGCATAAAAAGTTATTTCAAATGCCTTGCTGACTCAGTTTACATTCTAAGCCCTCAAGTAGGGAAACATTAAATTTTCATCTTTGGGTTAGCAATTGCTGTCAAACAACATTTATTCAATAGCAAAGATTTTATTACCATTAGAATGTAAGTCACAGACATATGCTTACTGATTTCTTCTTTAAAGCATCTTTAAAAAAAATCTTATGGCCCCTAATGAGCTATGTGCTTTTTTCATAACTATATTGCTCATTAAATATCCTACTGAATGGTTAGAATGCCTAGCTAAATTGATGCTGTATATTTGAGTATATTTGTGTTTTAAAGTGAAGAGTGTCTAAGAACAACTGTTCTGGACAATTAATCTCTGATATTGTAATATAAATGGAAAGTCAAAGAGAAATTATGATATTTAAAATTTTAAATATTTGCATTAGAGTCACTTTCAAAAATAGGTAGTAAGTATAGAAAATTGAAGCAGTATTGTTTTTCTTTTTTTTATATTTCAATACTTTAATCTACAGTTACAGTATTTCACTTTTGTCAATTATTTGTTCCAATAATGTCCTTTAAGACATTTTGTTTTCTCTCCAAGAAATGATACAGTTCAAGATCATGTAGTTGTCATGTCTCTAATCTCCTTAACCTATGCTTTTTAGCTTTTCTTTGTCTTTCATGGTAGTGAGATTTTTGAAGAATACAGGCCAGTTGTTTTTTCAGATGTTCCTCAATTTGGATTTACCTACTAAAAACAGTTAGGATTTGTTTGCTGTTTCTCCCCCTAGACAGAGAGCATATAGTGAAAGTACTTGGATTACTCTCTGCCCTGCTCAGTTTGGTTATGTTACACATTTGAAATACAGTTAATTGGATTGATTTGGTTTGTTTGCATTTACTTTAATGTTGTTTTCCCCCATTCTTGTTGGTTCACTTTTATTTTACTGAATATGTAGAATATCAGGATGACTTCAAAACTCAAAACTATACCAAAAGGCATTACTCAGAGATGTGTTCAGTCCCTTCTCTTTATATCCAGCTCTAGGCAACCAAGATCTGATTTCCTTCCCTATAGTTTTTGCCTTTTCCAAAATGTCATATGAACAGATCTATATAATACATAGTCTCTTGTGTCTTTTACTTAGCATGCTTTCGAGATTCATCCATATTCCGTATCAGCAGTTCATCCTTTTTTAGGTATTAATTTCTTTGTTTCTTGCCATAACTTGGTAGATGCTGTTGTCCTCATTTTACAGATGACAAAACGATGCACAGATTAGTTAAATAAGCCCAGGTTCGCACAGGGAGAGTAGAGCCTGGATTTGAACTCTGGCAGTTTGATTTTTTTTTTTTAATTTTGAGATAATCATAGATTTGCAAGAAATTGCAAAAAACGAAGTGAAGAGAGGTTCTGTGTACTCTTCACTTAGTTTCCCTCAGTGGTCACATCTTACATAACTATAAATATAATATAAAAACCAGAAAATTGACATTGTATGGTGTACAGTGTATCATGTTATCACATGTGTAGATTTGTGTAACTACCACCACAATCAAGATACAAAACTATTCCATCACTGTAAATATTGCCCGCATGCTACCCCTTTATAGTCATACTCACTCCTTCCCCCCCCCCACCATCCCCAATCTTTTTTTTTAACATCTTTATTGGAGTATAATTGCTTTATAATTGTGTGCTAGTTTCCGCTGTATAACAGCTATACGTATACATATATCCCCATATCTCCTCCCTCTTGCGTCTCCCTCCCATCCTCCCTAACCCACCCCTCTAGGTGGACACAAAGCACCAAGCTGATCGCCCTGTGCTATGCGGCTGCTTCCCACTAGCTATCTATTTTATGTTTGGTAGTGTGTATATGTCCATGCCCCTCTCTCACTTCGTCCCAGCTTACCCTTCCCCCTCCCCGTGTCCTCAAGTCCATTCTCTACGTCTGTGTCTTTATTCCTGTTCTGCCTCTAGGTTCTTCAGAACCTTTTGTTTGTTTTTTTGTTAGATTCTGTATATATGTGTTAGCATATGGTATTTGTTTTTCTCTTTCTGACTTACTTCACTTTGTATGGCAGACTCGAGGTCCATCCACCTCACTACAAATAACTCAATTTCGTTTCTTTTTATGGCTGAGTAATATTCCATTGTATATATATGCCACATCTTCTTTATCCATTTGTCTGTCAATGGACATTTAGGTTGCTTTCATGTCCTGGCTATTGTAAATAGTGCTGCAATGAAAATTGTGGTACATGACTCTTTTTGAATTGTGGTTTTCTCCGGGTATATACCCAGTAGTGGGATTGCTGGGTCATATGGTAGTTCTATTTGTAGTTTTTTAAGGAACCTCCATACTGTTCTCCATAGTGGCTGTATCAATTTACATTCCCACCAACAGTGCAAGAGGGTTCCCTTTTCTCCACACCCTCTCCAGCATTTATTGTTTGTAGACTTTTTGATGATGGCCATTCTGACTGGTGTGAGGTGATACCTCATTGTAGTTTTGATTTTCATTTCTCTAATGATTAATGATGTTGAGCATTCTTTCATGAGTTTGTTGGCAATCTGTATATCCTCTTTGGAGAAATGTCTATTTAGGTCTTCTGCCCATTTTTGGATTGGGTTGTTTGTTTTTTTGATATTGAGCTGCTTGTATATTTTGGAGATTAATCCTTTGTCAGTTGCTTCATTTGCAAATATTTTCTCCCATTCTGAGGGTAGTATTTTTTTTTCTTTTCAAGCTTTATTCGTCTAAATGACTATCTAATTGAGAACACAATGCATGTCGTAACAGTAAATTCTACTAGCTACCTTTTGGATTATCTCACTGATAAGTTAAAACAGACACCTTCAGCAGATGTCATTCAGAAATGGATTACAGAAGAGAAGCCTGAAGTCGCTGATAAAAAGGTATATTCAGACACAATTAAGAAAATTCATTGGTCAACATTTATTGAGGAGTCCTTACTATGCACTGTGAATTATGCTATTTTCTGTGTACTGGAAAAATAGGAGAAATGCTTAGAGAATTTCACAGTATAATCAGAATCTACCATACACACATGAAATGACAGAATGAAAATCAGCATATCAGCAAGTATCTAATAGCAGAGAAAGCATCCATTGTGCTGAATATTACAGTCTCTCTCACAGGCACTTGCTAAAGGTTCCTCATGTGTTCACTCAATAAATATTCCTTAAGTATCTACTATGTACCAATCCCTATGCTGGGTATTGGGTACATGGTGATGAAAAGCATAGATAGAATACTTGCCCCCAAGAAGCTTACAGTTCAGGGGTCATCGTGAGCATGAACTGGCAGAGAGAAGCAGGGAAGGTGGTATAAATCAAAGATAAACAATGGTTTAGAGGCGAGGAGGAGCAAATCATGGGAGCAAACCTTTGTGCTTTCAGTGAAAAACCTCTTAGGAGGATGTTGGTCTTAGAAACACAGAGTAATGTGAGACATTTGAGATTAAATGCACAAATCTGTGCATTCTAACATAGCTTATCTGATAGCCCAATAAGCTTTTCCCCAGCTCCATCCATGACAGATACCCAAACACATAGCAAAACATGCATATCTGGTTTCATCAAGCTTCCTACCTTCATATCTCTGCTTCCCCCCAGGAGGCCCAATATGCAGTTTCAAGGCCTGTCACTCTTTGCCATAGTTTTCCTTTTCTCCAAAAGTTGAATTTTAGCTGCATACTCCTTTTCATTACTTTCTCTCCTTCCCTATTCTCAATTCCTTTTTTTCCTCAATACTACCACATTTTGAAAGTAACATTTATCTTTCTAATTATAAAAGTAATATATGCTAAGTGCAGAAAATTTGGAAAACACAGAAGTATACAAAGAAAAGCATCCTCTGCTATACCAAGTTAACTATTTCCAAGGGGGAAAGAAAGGAATCATACTTTACTTACTGCTTTATCACCTACTTTTTCCACTTAGCAATGTATTATGAAAAATCTCCCTAATCAGTATGTATTTGTTCCATATAACATTCTCACATAGAAATGTATTATACATCTTGTAAATAATTTTCTATTATTGATCACTTTCTCACTAGTCCAAATAATGCTGCAAAGAATATCTTTGTCTATACATTTTTCATACATCTCTGATTCTTCCCCTTAGAAGAAATTCCTAGATGTGGAATTGTTGGATCAGAAATATGCTCACTTGTTAAGGCTTTTGAAACTGATGCATAACTTTCTAGAACGTTTTGTGTCATTTTACAGTCTTCCTAGCAATGTTCGAGAAGGAGCCTTTGGCCATATGCACACTAGATATTATCATTCATTTCAGTCTTTGTCCATCTGATGGATGTAAAGTAATATGTCACTACTTTTATATGTTATATTCCTTTAACTGCCACCACAGTACGGGGATAAGAGTATAGGTCTCATGATGAGAAAGACCTGGGTGTCAGTTCTGATCTGCCACTTACAAACCAGTGTGTCCTTAATGAAATGTCTTACCTTCTCCAGATCGTAGTTTTCTCATGGGAATAAAAATGACGCCTGCTACATATGATTGGTGTGGGATTTACATGAATAGTTAGCACTGCCTGGCACACAGTAAATACTCAATAAATGTTACTGAATAAACTATTAATATCTTGAGGAAGAGAAGGAGGAGGATGTTGATTGATATTTCCTTTAGAAAATGTCAGATTACGCCCTTTGCCCATTTTTCTATTTAAATATCTTTCTATTTAATATCAATTATGATGTTATTAGTATATATTTCTATTGACTATATCAAGTATATTTCTATTTAAATATAACCAACCTTCTATCTGCATTACTATATACATTACTGATATATTTTTCCAGTTTGTTGTTTGCCTTTCCACCTTGTTGATAGTGTTTTTACAAGGAGAGAAGTTTTACACTGCCATGTAGTCTTTCCATATTTGCCTTTATTTTTTAATTTCTATGGTAGTATTCTTTGAAAGACATGCCAACATTATAACATCAGCTAATTGTGTAAGCTTAAGTTTATGTGCCTTCTGTAATACAGAGGTTTTTTAAATTTTAGACCTTGGTACCTATATCTTTATAACACTGCAGAAGTGCTCATTTCAGGGGGCCCCCGTGTTGGAGAAGCAGGAAGAAGATGAATCTCTCATTCCCATGTTTGTCACAGAACTGATTTTGACAGTCCAGTCACTGCTCTTTGAGCCTCCTTTGGAAGATTTTCTGGTATGTGTTTCCTCCTATAACATCCGTGTATAAATACCTTTCTGGAAAATGAAGCAACTGTTCTACTGTCACATGGTTGGCAGGGTTGCTATTGTCCCTTCTCCAAAATGATCGTAAGGAAAAGACAAAGCATTGTTCTGCACACAGCATGGCATCTACCTAAAAGGTATCTGAAAGTTTAGCACATTTTCTTTAACTTGAGACAGACTAGGGGCTTGGTAGGGTACACCACCGAGAGAACAGAAGCTATACAAAATGTAAAATTGACTAGAGGCATCCCTCCAAGAAATCACTGTGTTGTAAGTACCATTTTTGAAATCTTTTCAAGTATGTTGCATCTGAGCGTTGTTTCGGTATCGACTGCTGTGCCGCAAATTACCACCTATTTGGCAGCTTAAAGCAACAGCCATTTATTACTTCAGTCTCGCGGGTCAGGGATCTGGGCACTGCTTAGCTTCTTCTCCGCTTCAGGGCCTCTCCATGCAGGCTGCCCTTCGGGGATTGTCTGGGCTGAGGTCTCCTTAGAGGCTTGAATGGAGAAGGATCCACTTCCAAGTTCCCTCAGGTGGTTGAAAAAAATTCATCTCTAAGCAGCTATGGGATTGAAGTCCCTGGTTTCTTGAGGGAAGTCCAGTGGGCACCACCCTTAGATCCTAGGAACCACCTATAGTTCCTATAGTTCATGTGGCGAACTCTATAAGCAATTTACAATATGGGTGTTTGATTCTTCAAGACCAGCTGGAGAATCTCCTTTGAGAAGGGCCCAATCCCTCTTTTAAGGGCTTTCACTTGATTCAGACAGGTCTACCCAGGATAATCACCTTTTGGACTAACTCAAAGTCAACCTAATTATATCTGCAAAGTCCCTTCAGCTTTCCCTGTAATATAACATAATCATGGCTGTGGCATCCCATTACATTCACAGATCCCCCCATACTCAAGAGGAGGGGATTACACAGGGCATGTAAACCAGGGAGAGGGGATCTTAGGAGCCATCTTAGGGTTCTGCCTTCCCCATTTGGGTACAGGCATAGATTAATAAACCAATCAGAGTCTATATTTTCTGCCCTTAGCTGTGTATTGGTACAAAAGCACTAGTAGTCAGGATCTCTAGATTCTAGTCTTGACTCAGAATCTCTAGATTCTAGTCTTGACTTTACTCCTATGGGGAAACCACTTACCTCTCTGGGGTTCAGTTTATGCGTCTGTGAGATGAGGAGGCAGATGAGTTTTAAGGTTGCTTCCCCTTCCAGCAGTCTGTGACCCCGTAATTTATCAGATCATCAGGCTATTTTAGGTTATTTACAAGGACAAGCAGACTGCTGAGTTCCCTGTGGTTGGACCTTCATTCAGGACCTCCCACTCAGAGAGGCACTGGGCTCTCATGTCCCTTCTGGGCCAGAAGGCTCTTGGCCTTCACGTGGAAGGCAAAGGTTTCTGTGCAGCAGATGATGCAAGAAAGCTCTCTCCAGCAAGCAGCTGGTTATTCTCCTTAAGCTCCAAGTGACAAGCCTTGAAAACCTTAACATTCTCTGTATTTCCTGTTGTAGGGTCCAACTCCCCACAGGGGTGTTTTTAATTCCTACCCATGAAGTCATAGGCCAAGCATGTTCATGTGTTCACACCACACATAAGATTTTGCTTCATGTAATCCCAAATTAGCCAAGGGCAGTATAAACTGCCATGAGTGGATCACTCATCAATTTTCTATTTTTTCTTGCTCTGATTTTGGTCATTAGTCTTAACATTTCAAACACACATACACACATACAGCTTCGTCTAAAGGAAAATTATATACCTAAATCTTGACATCTGACATTGTTTTTTCTTGGGTTAACTATGGTTTCCTAATACTTGATCCAACATACATTTTCCACTTCTTTTCTTTCCTATTGTGTTTGACAGACCTCCCGTGGCATATGACTCTATTTACTGCTCCCGCCTCTGGAAACAGACTCCCCCTTGGTTTAATTTCTCATGGTTTTACTCCTGTGCCAACATTTTTTCCTTTTCAGTACGCTACCTTGGAGTCACTTTTTTTGTCTGACCTTTGACTGTTGCGATCCTGAAAGGCTCCCTCTTCTTCACATTTTATATGTTCCTCTGGGGGCTTGTGTCCGTGCCTGTTGTTCCAACTACCACTTCTAGAATGGTGACTTTAAATAAATATTTCCATCGTGTACTTTTCTTCTAGACTTCAGACTTGGAGCCATCTGGAAATCTCCACAATTAACTCCAACTCACCAAAATAAATTGAACTTATCAACTTCTTCCAAAACTTGCTCCTCCTTCCATATCTCCATTTCAATGAAAGGCAGTATCCGCATGCCCAAACCAGCAATCCAGGAGTCATCCTAGATCCTCCCTTACCTCTTTGAGATCAAGTCCTGTGTGTTGACCTTAACTGCACCTCCCCTTGATGGGAACCTCATCACCTCTTACCTGGCCTGCTGTGATAGTCTCTTCTGATAGTCTCTGTGATAGTCTCTGCCTGCCCCTCTTCTTTCTAATCCATTTTCTACATTGCTGACTACAAGATTGTTTCATAGGCAAATCTGATCATGTCACTTAAAATTAAATTTCTTCATTGTCTATAGGATGCTCTGTGAGATGTTGATAGGCATTCTAGGAGAAAAGGGTTTGTGATATGCATTTGCACATTAACAAGTATGGAAAATCCTGTTTTGTAGATCCAGAGGAAAATCCTGTTTAACCTAAGGTTTCTTCCCAAACTTATGTGACATTGGGACCCTTTTAACTCAGGGTAGTCCATGGTCACAATCTGGGGAATGCCAGACCACCGGCTAACACTGGAACCCAGCATCACTCACAGGGCCTTTCAAGAAGGGGCCGACTGCATCATGACTGCATTTTTCCACACTGACACTTATGCTCCAGCACCCAGACCTGCCAGCCCCCCTTGGGCCTCTCACACACAATGACTTACAAGGACTGTACTCCCATCTTGTATACTTGACAAGCTCCTGCTCGTCTTTTAAGACTCTTCTCAAGAAGTACCTTTATATCATTTAGTTATATATTATTATAAATTAATTCGTGCTCATGAAACTTCAAAGACATATAAAAAGATTATTAAAATCATCTGTAATACCATGTGTTGGAAATAGAAACAACCTTTTAACATTTTTATACTTTTTTTCCAATCTTGTTTTAGTACATACTGATATACCAACACACCTAACTTACCATGAGATTTTACACACACATTTTTAAAATGGGATGTTATACACCAGTTTCATCCTGCTCTTTTTTTTTAACTTAAGATTACATTATAAGCTTTTTCCCATGTCACTAATCAATCTTTGAAGAGATGCCTAATTTCCATTCATATAAATATACCATAACTTAACCATTCTATTTTTGAACACTAAGGTATTTTTTCTAATTAGTTTTTATTATAATTAATGCTTCAGTGACTGCCCTTCCACATGAATCATTGTTTACCTAACTAATTTTTTCTCTTAGGATTGATATCTAGGATGGAAATTACTGCTCAAAGAATATGAACTTTTAACCCACCTTTTGAACTTTCCCTGATTCTCTTAGGCATACTTTGGCCTTCCTTCCCTTATGACTTTTCTGTGTTTTGCTCATATTTCAGATGAATGTAATATATTTATCTTAATGTGTTGCAACTTTTTGCTTATCTACCTCTCTTTCAATTAGAATACATATTTCCTGAAGACAGGGGCTGTGTCTTCTGATTTGTCATATATTCAGAGTCAACGCCAGTACCTGGCATTGTTGAATGAGTTATTCTTATTTATTTTAGCAGTTTAGAAAATTCAAAACTTTTTATAAATATAACCATGTGTGTGTTTACATTTATGTTTGTGCTTTTCTCTCCAACAGCATGGTATTTCAGGCGCAATTAACCATTTCCAAAACACTGTGTTATCAGTTCCTAATCTTGTGCCTGATTCATATTTTGATGCTTTTACCAGCCCTTACATTAACAACAAATTGGAAGAAAAAACTTGTGGATTTGGTCCAAGCTTATCAGCAGTGTTTGATGATGATAAGAATTTTCACACAATTATCTTTCAAATAAAGGTACACTTTCTTTTACTAAAACTATTTTTATAATATTTTTGATTTTTAAGAAACTGGGTAACATATTTTCTTCCTGTCTTATCTTTAGATTAAATGCTACTTAATCTCTAAATGCTAAAGTGATTTTTTTTAAGTCCTGGTAGATTAGAGCACTGATTATAAGAAAGAGACTTAAAAGTACAAGCTATTCAAGATGGTATCACTTTTTTGGGGGGGGGGGAAATAAGGTTAAAAAGGAGGAAGAGACATTATCTGAACACTGGGTGGTACAGGGAAAATAGAGCAACTGGTGAAAATGTAAGGCCCTGCAAGACAAAAAGAACCAGAAAACCAGAATACACCCAACTCTTTCCCCACAACCAAAAACTAAAATAAAATAATCTGCACATTGCTCTACTGACAAAACAGAATGCCCTTGAATTATAAATTTTGTAAATCACTCAAATCCATGAGCTGAAGAAATTAAAATATATTAAATACCTGAGAAGGTACTATAAGGGGAAAATAGAAAGTGAAAATTAAAATATTCCTTCTCTTCCCTCCCATAAAACATGAAACAAAGGCTGCACTATAAACTAAAGTAAATAGCCTCAATATTAAATCAAAAAAATTCAAAATTTAAAATAAAAATGGAACTTTTTTAAAAAAGACAAAATATCTCAGAAATCAAGACTAAATTGCATCATGCCGGAGAGAATAACCTGAATGAAAATGTGATAATTAGTATAAAGACAGGAAAACAATCAAGAGAATGAAAATAAGCTAGAGATAGAAGTAAAAATGGTCAGAGAGAAAATAATTGAAATAGAAAACAGGCAAAGAAGAAATAACATACATATAATTGGAGTGTCTGAAGGAGAAAAACAAAACAAAGGGTAGAACAAACACATAACTATAGTCCAAGAAAAGAAAATGTGAATCTATATATTGAAAGGGCCCACAGAGTGCCTTGGAAAATTGACCTAGAAAAATCAACTCTGAGATACATCCTTTTAAAACTATTAGCTTTTAAAGCTAAAGAAAAATCCCTCCAGGTCTCACAGCACAATAAAAATAACTTACAAAAGTAAGAGAATTAGACTAGCATCAGGCTTCTCAAAAACAACGTATAAAGAAAGGCAATGATGGAACGGCATTTTTAATGAAACTCAAGAGCAGATAATGCGAATCAATAATTTTTATCTAACCAAGCTAGTCCTTCAAATATCAAGGCTATAGAAAAATAGTTTTAAAAAGGCAAGGGCCTAGGGTTTTTGGTGCTGATCAGGATTTTTTATGAAATTGGGATGAGTTTCATCCAACCAAGAGATAACTTGGCAAAAGGACTGATCTTCCTATTTCTGGATCCACATGTAAGGAGCTTGGAAGTTGCCACTCTATTCTAACAAGTAAAAAGCTGAACACACTGACTGAACAGACTGCTATAGGATCTGTAATAGAGGGGAGGACACAGGGGAAACCACAGCCCTCAAGATTGTAGAGACAGAGAGATGAAGACGGGAGTCATGGCTTCTGAGAGCAGAGACTATGAGCAGAAGCCTCAGTGAGAACCAGTGCCAGACAGGAAAACCTGAACTGTAACTGATGAATTGCAGGAGGCTCAGTGTGAACAACTCGGAGAGTTAAAAATCTCCGGGGACCCAGTTATAGGGAACCCCCACATTATTATGAAATTTACCTGCAAGAACTCAACCAGATTCTCACAGTAAATATTAGAGAAAAATTCTCTCATGCTTCCAGCAGGGAGAGGGGAAAAGGAATAATTTGAAATATGTCAGAGCACCCTCTTCTCAACAAGGCCTACCCTCAGAGGAAACTAGTTAACCAGAACCTAATTTGCTAATGTATTATTTGATCCTAACTTACCTGGGAGAGGGGAAATACACAACTCCAGCCCACTCTAGCCATCTGTCCCACCTAAGGAGAGAGAAAAAATAAGTGAGAAATATTTATGAAGTTCACAGTTCAGAAGCATTGGCTCACTAAAAGACTGAGACCTAATCAAAGGACTATAGAATATATCCCCTCCGCTGACACATACCATCCCCTTACTAAGGACCTATTAACAGCAGTTCCTTTTACCAAATACATCATGTCCAATTATCAAAAAAAAAAGTTACAAGGCACATTAATAAGGGGAAAAAATTAGAAGACAGAGCAAGTATCAGACCCAGACATGGCAGGGATATTGGAAATATCAGACCCAGAATTTAAAACAACTATGATTAATATGCTGAGGGCTCCAATGGATAAGATAAACAGCATGAAAGAACAGATGGGCAATGTAAGCAGAGAGATGGAAATCCTAAGAAATAACCAAAAAGAAGTGCTAGAGGTAAAAAACAAAACATAACAGAAATGAATAATGCCTTTGATGAGCTTATTAGTAGACTAGACACAGCTGAGGAAAGAATCTCTGAGCCATAGAATATATCAATAGAGTCCTGAAAACCAAAAAGCAAAGAGAACAAAGACTGAAAAAAACACAACAGACTATCCAAGAACTCTGTAGGACAACTTCAAAAGGTGTAACATATGTGTAATGGGAATACTGTATGATTCCAGCTATATGACATTCTGAAAAAGGCAAAAACATGGAGACAGTAAAAAGGTCAGTGGTTACCAGGGGGTTGAGGGTGGGGAAGTGAAGAGGCAAAACACTGATTTTTAGGACAGTGGAAACACTCTGTATAATTCCATAATGATGGATAAATGTCATTATATATTTGTCCAAACCCATAGAATGTTCCATACCAAGAGTGAACCATAATGTAAACAATGGATTTTGGGTGATTATGATGTGTCAGTGTAGGCTCATCAATTGTAACAAATATACCACCCTGGTAGGGGACGTTTAGTCTTTCTTTAGAAAGACTGAAAATGAAGTGGTGCTCAGTGGTGTAGAGACAAATGTAAACAATAAGAAAGCAAGATTTGTGATCCTATGAGTCAGGGCTATAAATTTCTATGCACCACATATATATACAGGAAACACTTGCAAAAGGCAAAGAGTTGCAATGAGACACAAATGGAACATAAATAGAAACACTGTGAATAGAAGACTTTAACATGCAACTCTCATCATAAGGCAGGTCAAGTAGGAGAAAAATAAATAAGGGTATAGAAGTCCTAACTAACATAATCAATGACAAATAACAAGGAAATAGCCATCTAAACAGGAAAAAAAAATGAGGGATTGCCTTGCAGACATTTATCCAAATAAATTTGAAAACCTAGATTAAATAGATAGTATTTTTAGGGAAACATGGTAATCTAAATCAACCACATTAAAAATAAAAAGCTTACCAAGCTCCACAGAAGAAATAGAGGAAGTTATCAAAGAAATACCTTGTAAAAAGCACCAGGCCCAGATGGTTTCACAAGGGAATTTTATCAACTCTCCAAAGACCAGATATTCACAATAGCACATAAATTGTTCTAGAATACTGAAAATGCTTGGTGGAAAAAACTTCATTGTTATAACAACAAAGCAGGTAATATATAATATTTAGGAGTAAACCTAATAAGAAATGTTTTAAAAAACCTATATAAGGATATCTTTTTAAGTTTTCTTAAAGGCTTCTGGAAGACACAAAAATAGACTTAAAGAAATATTCTTAGATGGAATGACTCAACATAATAGATATCTGTTGTCCCTAGGTTAATCTATAAATTTAACACAATGCCAATAAAAATACTAATAAGCTTTATCATAGAGCATAAGTTTATAGTAAAGCCTATATGTAATAATAGACATGCATAGAAGCTAAGAAAACCCTAAAAAAGAAAAGCTATTTGGGATATTATTCTTACCAAGTATTAAATATAAACTCTATAACTAAAAGATTGTGGTATTGGCTATCAGACCAGTGGAACAGAATAGAAAATCCAGAAATACACCTAAGTACACATGAAAATTTATTAAATAAAAAACATGGTATTTCAGATCACTGAGATATATTTGGACGTTTTCATAAATAGTGCTGGGATAACTGATTAGCCTTTGGTACAAAGTTAAAGTTAGATACATATCTCACATTGTATATAAAAATAACTGGATCAGAGATCTAAAAATTTATTTAAATCATACAAGTTCTAGAAGAAAACATGGGTGAATTCTTCTATAATCTTGTTCATAAAGAAAGGTTATCTAGCTATGACTCAAAATCCAGATGCAATAATGGCACAAATTGATAAATTTGATGGTATAAAGTTTTTTAAAACTTTTCAAGGCAAAAAAATATATAAACAAAGTAAAAATACAATTACAAACTGGGAGAATCTATTTGCAGCATACAAATCACAGCTAAGGGCTAATATTTTTATACATGAAGAACTCTTGCCAATGGGGAGCAGGGAGGAGACAAAAACTCGGTAGAAAAATGGTCAAAACATATGATAGAAAACTCACCAAAAACAAGAACCTAGACACATGAAAACATATTCTACCTCATAAGAGAAATGCAAATGGAAACAAAATTGAGGTAGCATTTCTCAACTATCAGATTAGCAAAATTCAAAAGTATGACAACACATTCCATTGGCTAGCTTATGGATAAACAAATGCTCTTCACACTTTGCCTTTGAGAATGCAAATAATGGAGAATTTTACAATATATAACAAAACTACATGTTATGTATTTACCATTTGATCCAGCAATTCCACCTTTAAATATGTACCCAGAAGATGCATGACCAGCAATACAAAAGTACATATGCACTAGATTTTGTTAACATTATTATTTTTATAAAATATCAGAAACTCCCAAAATACATAGGATGAACTATGGTACATTTACACAGAGGAGGACTATGCAGCTGAACAAAATAATACGGAAAATATCTACCAACTAATATGGAGCGATTTCCAGGATACATTGTTAGGTGAAAAAAGCAAAGTAGAAAAGAATATCTATAGTGTGCTACTTTTTATGTCAGAAAATAGGGAGGGAGACGAGATAAACCAGAAACTAAGGAAATTTGTTACCTAGAGGAGACAGTGGGAATGGTGTAGACAGGATGGTGGGTATGGAGTAGAAAAGATGGGAAGAGTCACGCTTAGTTCTGAGTATACTTTTTAATATAGCACTTAAAAATCAATAAGAATGGGGAAACAAAACCGTAAAATAGAATACAATGAAAACAAAAGAACTAGACTATATTTCAAATGAATAACATAACCACACTGCAAGGAAGGGGAAAAAAACTAAACCAAGTAACTTTTAAACACACTATTTTGCCCATATACCCTAAGCTAAAGACCACTATAACTATAATAAATATTGAATTCCACTTAGTCTGTTTTTCATAGTGGTATTAGTGTGTTAGCAATTCTGAAATGACTTTCTGTGTATTCTGAAGCTAAGCAAATAACTAAATATTGTGGCTAATGAAATGAGGTTATTCATCCCCATCCAAATATGGAAGAGGAAAAGCCAGAATGGTGTTATATTGGAACTGGAGTTATGAACTCATGATCTTTAATTGATCGATAGAAAGAGCACTATGTATAGGGTTTTGTGTATATATGTATTTATGTGAGGTGTTTGTGTGTATCCTAGATCTGCTTGCTGAGATGACCTAGAAGCAGTGACATCCTAGTAACAATGAGCATATTTGGTGTCCACACATTGTTTTCTGTATATCATTCCAAATCAAAAGGAACCAAATCTCTTTGGAGAAATGGCTTACTCAAAACCTGGGGCAGGGAAAGTACAAGAACAGCCCAGAGCATATTGTTGAACCAAAAAATAACAAGGTGCCTAAGGAGTAATGGCGACATGCAGAAAAAATTAAAAAGCCAACTTGAAGGATCTCCCTGGGACAATTTGACCTTTAAAATAAGTAATGATTATAACAGTCTTTGAATAAAATGAGAATACATGAGTCCATTTTGTGAATGAAGGAATGGAGTGAGAATGGAAAGCTCTTCCTTACAGTAAAATGCCAATTAGTAAACGTAGAAGGAAAACATAAGGAAAAATCACTGCTGTAGAAATAGGCAAGAATCTCTAATTCATACTAGAACGAGTATGCAAAGATATGATGAGGAAAAGGATATTGTCTCAAAGCGTTTCTGCATAGAATATTTATTGATTTAAAGAGAGAAAATAGTAAGTTTGCAGTAACGAAACCTCACAGACAGCACCTTAACTAACATGTTAACATCACCAGTAATGGGACAAATGAACATTCTGTGTCTTTTGACACTATTCACAGGGAACATACATCACTTATGTAGTATTATTGCCAAAAATGTATAACTGAATGTAAGCATTAGGAAGTATAACATACACACACAGGAGATACTTTTCGAAAATGTTAAAGGTCACGAAAGACAAAGATTGAGAAATTGTTCAGATTAAAGGACACTGCAGAGATGTGGCAAGATACAATACAAGAAATACATGATACGATACAAGATACAAGATTCAATACATGATCCTGGATAGGACAGTGGACCAGGAAAAAAAGGTTTTTTATTTTGTTATGAAAGACATTATTGGGACAAATGGCCAAATTTGTATAAGATCTGTAATTGATAATAGTATTAATATCAATGCTAATTTCCTGATTTAGGTCATTATACTATGGTTCTATAAGAAAATATCCTTGTGTTTATTAAACAAACCCTGAAATATTTAGGGGTAAAAATGTCTGTGTCTGCAACTTTCTTCCAAATGGTTCAGGGTAAAATAATATAGAGAAAGAGAATGATAAAACAAATGTGATATATTGTTAAAAATTAGGGAATTTCAGTGGTGATATATGGAATTCTTTGTACTATTCCAGCAAATTTCCTGTGAGGTTTAAAATCATATTTTGAACATGTTGGTGGAGCTTTCCATTTACAGACCTCCCGTTGTGTTTCTAATACCTGCATGATCATGTATCAGAGACTATTAAATCTGCTCAAAGGAGATATACTTTTTTTTTTTTTTTTGCTGTGGGGAAAAGGATGTTCTTTTTTATTATTAATTTTTATTGGAGTATAGTTGCTTTACAACGTTGTGTTAGTTTCTGCTATACAGCAAAGTGAATCAGTTATACGTATACATATATCTACGCTTTTTTAGATTTCCTTCTCATTTAGGTCACCCCAGAGCATTAAGTAGAGTTCCCTGTGCTATGCAGTAGGTTCTCATTAGTTATCTATTTTATACATAGTACTGTACATATGTCAGTCCCAATCTTCCAATTCATCCCACTGCCCCTTCCCCCCTTGGTAACCATAAGTTTGTTCTCTACATCTGTGACTCTATTTCTGCTTTGCACATAAGCTCATCTCTACCATTTTTATTGATTCCACATATAAGCAATATTATATCATATTTATTTCTCTTTTTCTGATTTACTTCACTCTGTATGACAGTCTCTAGGTCCATCCATGTCACTGCAAATGGCACTATTTCATTCCTTTTTATGGCTGAGTAATATTCCATTGTATATATGTAGCACATCTTCTCAAAGGAGACATACTCTGACATAATTTCTTCCCCTCAATTTTTAATGTAAATAAATAAACAGCAGAAATATTCTGGAAGATTACATAAGAACCTATTAAAAGGAAATAAATGAACAAGTAACTAAGCCATCCAGGGTGTGTGCTATTGTTTGTAATGAAACTTTCTACTGCTACCCACTATCCCTAAAGCAAGAGTCTGAATCCATAAAGCAATAACCTAGCACTGATGTGTTGGGAATGAGCAATTCCATTGATCATCTCTAGTTTTCCTTGGGACAAATTGCAGTCATTTGCAAGAAGTCTCGGTAGGAAATGTAAGGGAAGGCAATTGAGTGCAGCCAGGGAATAATGGACCAAGACCAACAACAAACTGATCCTAACTGCTGTTCATAGGCATTGAACTATGATAACATGTATTGACATGGGTATTGTAGGAAAAACTGTGGGGAAGTGGAGGTTGGAGCCAAGGTTAAAGTGAGGGGAAGGAAAGAATTTTATTAGGGCAAATTATGAAGACATTTTGGAATAGGAGACTTGACAGCACAGAGAAGTTAATAATGAGATTAGGCAAGTAATTTTGTAACTATGCTAAATGATTTTGCCCTTGCTCAAAAACACTAACCAAGATACAAAATTTGCAGTTTGGAAAATAAATAGACATTGTCTCTTACCATATATTTACTAGTGATGTATAAGTTCACCATGAAGCTAAAAATATTACAGGTGTGCCTCCTTTCAATCATAAGGAACAATTCTTTGAAAGTCAGATCTGAATGTGTATTTTTTTTTTTTAGTTTCATAAGAGAATACATTAATTGCTTCTTGTCATCCAGGATGGTATCTTTCCTCACTTACGTATCCTCAGGTCAAAGCATAGTGTTGGGCACAGAGAAGGCATCTGTGTTTGTTCAGTTTTATTGAATTGAATTCTGCTCAGGAAAAATATAGTTTGTCTGTTTTTTTATAACATTTAGGAAACCATACAGGCAGCATTTGAATCTGCTCAATTATATGCAGCTACGTTTGAAAAGTTTCAGATATTCTTCAAGGAAAATGAAAGTCTTGATTTACAAGCTCTTAAACTTCAAGAACCTGGTAAGTTTTCTGTTTGTCCTTACTAATTATGTTTGACAGGTATATCAAGGTTTATCATTGTGTATGTTTCTGTTTGGTGGTGTATGGTGACAGAAATGGTAGCCCCAAAGCGTTGGCCTGACAAAATGCAAGAATTTATTCATTTCTAGATTATTTGCTGTAGAGCCACTTTTTTTTTCTTTAGGTTTACTGTTACTGTTTTATTTCAGAATATTATGGGAAAGAATTCCTCCCCAAAAGCTTATCTTTTAGTGTCAAGTTGTACCAGTGCTAAGGTTATATAGCCTTTACATGGGAAGGAGTCAAAAGGAATGTTTACCTCTCAGATTCCTTTAAAAAATGTTTACATAGTGCAACATGTGTCTCAGGAATTCAAGTTACTCTATTTCTGTGGCCATATTGTAACCTGGTGGGTATGAATCCACAACTCTTAGTCATGAGATCAGTTCCAAAGGGAAATTATTTTATTAAACTCGTTATCTTCAACAAAAGGAAATAAAATACAATATCCAAGTGAAATTTCCGGCAAGAAAGTTCCCAAATGTTTACAAAAATTAAGTATATATTATTCATTATTACCATTTAAAAATGTGAAGCATATCATTCATATTCTTTTTTTATTTCATGAACTGGCTTTATTCCTTTATTTTCTTATGCACAAAAATGATTACTCTGATACTTTGCCTCACAAAGCAACACTGATTTTTTCTGTAAATTTTTATGCTTTTGTTTCAACCCATTCTTTTTATTATGCTGAAGTATTTTAAAGTAAATTAGACTTGCCATCCCTAAATGAAATATTTCAATATTCATCTTTAAAAAACATGTCCCTACAGAACCAAATTAATATTATCACACCTAATAAAAAAACCAAGAATTCCTTAATATCAACATTTAGTCCCTATTCAGAATCCCCCAAATAAAGCAGTTTGCAGCTAGTTTGACCCAGTATCTAGTCCAAGAGCAGGCACTATACTCACTTGTTATGTCCCTTAAGTTTTTAAAATCTGAAACAGACCCTTTATTTCAAGACACTGACTTGCTCAAGAAACCGAAGTGGGGTCTTACTTTAGAAAACAAATTAGACAAGTTCATTTCTACTGTTCTTCACCAACACTGTCACACTGAGACTTAGTGTGTGTTGAACTGAAGGGAACTGACAGGGACACAATGGCACCAGGGTGGCAGTAAGGTGTGGAACCTGGCATTTCAGCACATGGAGTAGGCCTAATCCAAATAACCAGTTCTAATCCCCTAGATCTTCTACTCATAACCTTGAGCCAAGGCCTCCTAGTATCCTGTCACCTTGTTCCTCACACTGGATAACTTTACTCCCTCACCAACCACTCATCTGGATGAGGCCACCAAGCTCCCAGGTTGCCCTTCTTCTAGTCCTGCCTTGGCTTGTCAATTCTATCCAATCCTGGAACCAGGGTCTCATAGGTATCAGCTGTTTGTTTTCTGGGACTCTGGAGTGCATTGGTCTGGACCCCTAAACGTTGTGTTCCTCCTTTTGTAGGAACTCCCTGGTACTTCCTAAACCTCGTACCCAACTGTTAGCCAGAGGTTAATAGAATGTAACTTTGCCCCTTGGATACCATGCCATGCCTGTTATCATATTCCCTCAAACTATTCTAACACTGCCTAGCACATATTATAGACACTTAACATATGTCTGTTTAACCAAACTTTTAGCCACACTGACCTCTGTCTAGCCCCAGAAGATGATCAGGGGACAGACTCTGGCTTCCTGAACTAATCAGCCATATCTCACCCCTGAATTTCTATAAATGTCAGTGTTTACTAATAATTTCTATACTTCCTGAGCACTTATGATAGATCCTGTGCTAAGTGATTTTCAGGCATCTCATCTAATCCTCATAATTCTATGAGGCGAGTATTCTCATTTTACAAATAAGGAAGTGAAAATATATAGAGATAAGGTAACTTCAAGTTTACACAGCTAGTCAGTGGTTTAGAAATCGTTTTCTCTGACTTGAAAGTTTGTGTGCTTAACTATTGTACAAACTGCCTCTCCTCTATCTCATAAAGAGAGAACTCTTCTATCAGCTTTACTCTTTTGTTTCCCTTTGAACATGGCTATATATGACCATGGCCAAGTCATTTAACCTCGAATGATCTAAATTTCTTCATGTATGAAATGAAAGTATTGGACCAAATTGGTGTTTCCCAAGCTAGTATTCCTTGAACCACTATTCTGAAGGATATTACATGATACCATGAAAAAATGAAAAAGACTCTGTGTTCAAGTAAGTTTGGAAAATACTTGACCAATCCACATTATACAGGTTTCCTTACCAGAAGTCTTCTCAGATCATTTGATATACTTATTTTGTCAGTTCTCAAAAATACACACATCAGGGCTTCCCTGGTGCGTAATGGTTGAGAGTATGCCTGCCAATGCAGGGGACATGGGTTCGTGCCCCGGTCCGGGAAGATCCCACATGCCGCGGAGCGGCTGGGCCCGTGAGCCATGGCCGCTGAGCGTGCACGTCTGGAACCTGTGCTCCGCAACGGGAGAGGCCACAACAGTGAGAGGCCCAAGTACAGCTAAAAAAAAATAAAATAAAAAATACACACATCAAAACCTTCTGAAATGAGTAGGACAGATAACTGTCATTCCTTTTTTGTATCACGAGGAAGCCGAAGCTCAGGAAGATCGACTTTGGGTAAGTAACTTACCCAAAGCCACAGATGGGTTAAAGACTTGAGCCTAGGTCTTCTAACACTTTGTCTGATTTGTCCTTTTTTAAAAAAATATTTATTTTATTTTATTTAGTTATTTGGTTGCACCGGGTCTTAGTTGTGGTTCATGGGCTCTTTAGCTGTGGCATGTGAACTCAGTTGCGTCATACATTTGGGATCTAGTTCCCTGACCAGGGATTGAACCCAGGCTCCCTGCATTGGGAGTGAGGAGTCTTAACCCCTGCGCCACCAGGGAAGTCCCTGTTGTGTTCTTTATACTGTGTCAAACTCTCCCTTGTATCCAGGAGAGAAGATGATATGAATAAAGGCAAGAATCAACACCCTTTTCTCTTTGGGATGGTAGAGGGGAGGATTAGAGAAGGAAAACAAGAAGCAGTAAGGAAATCAATCTGACTCAAGCAGAGAGAGTAATTGGAAATAAAGTTAACTAAATATTTAAAGGCCGAGAGGTACAGGATTTTGAAAGATGAGTAAAGTAGTTTAGTATTATATGTGTATTAGTAAGAGCTGTTTTTGACCAAGAGTATGATAAAAGTGTATTTAAGGTAATCAGGCTTCCACTGGTTTGGAAAAGGGAGAAAATGGCGATGGGAATATTATCAACATTCAACTTCAATATATGGAAGACACAAATTGACAAAGCCTTAGCCTCGATGAATGTTTACTTTGAGTTACCATGTGGGAGAACCCTTAGATTAAGCCAACTTCAAACCAACCTGACTCTAGAATCTAATCCATTCTAAACCAGATCCTCTAATACAATTACAAGTTATTTTCATGTGCCATTTTTAACAGGAGCCAGAGAACATATTTACATTATTAAATATTAGTTTCAAGAATAAAACATAAAGCATTATGAATTAACATTTTAAAGTTACACAAGGTCCTCTACATATGGATAATACATTATAAATATGTATGTAAATTTATTAATGCAATGATTTTTAATATATCTTTATAATGATCCTTTAAAATCTCATACATATGTTTTATGCTTTATGTGAATTACTTTACCTAGATGTTAAGTTCTTTAGTGAACAACTGGAAAAATATCACAGACAGCACAAGGACGCAGTAGCTCTAAGATGCACCAGGAATGTAGGATTGCTGCTCATTGACACTACGCAACTAAAAGAAAAACTAATTCCATCACCTTTGCGATGCTTGGAGGTAACTATGAACTAAGAAAGTTTTAAATTATGGTCTCTACAACTATTTTATGATTTTTCTCTTGCAAATAACCTATCTTTATTTTCCAGTATTGCAAATATTTAAAATTAACGTTAGTCTATTGCGCATCCTTAATTTCTAGGAAAAGTCCCATATTCTTCTTTCTGTCCCAAGCACAGTCAGCTTTCGGGTGAGGAGACAGCAGCCCTCAGACTAGCCTCTTACACCCATTCCTTTTTCCTTTGTTGGAGCATTTCAAGACTTGCTACAGAAGAGACACCACTGTAACAGCTCAGGATCCTAGTGGGAATGCTGGTTGATTCTAGGATACTGAGATCAAGTTTAGGAGATCATTTCCTGATCTGAAGCTGTCCCTAAAGATCTGATTATATTTTGGTGAGTTGTAGAGCTGAGGAAACTTGATTGCTTCTGCAATAACTTACAGGTCTTCCTTTAGAGTCATATATACTGTCAAATACCTCCAGAGAGATAATGGTGTAGAACAGAGATTGTCAAACTACAACCCACAGGACCAGTCCAGCCTGCCACCTGTTGTGTACGTACGGTTTTACTAGAACACACCCATGACAGTTGGCTTATGTATTGCCTATGGTTGCTTTCTCACTACAAGGGCAGAGCTGAGTAGTTGTGACAGAGACCATATGTCCTGAAAATCTAAAATATTTACTATTTGGCCCTTATAGAAAACTTCTGCTGACCCCTCGTGCAGATGAAAGAAGACAGAGCCCTGTCTAAAAGGCTGCAGGCCTGAGTGCTAGTATCTATTCTGTCACTAATTCGTTGTATGGCATTGGGCTTTCTTCTAGAGCTTTGCTGCTTCATTTGCTGCAAAAGAAAAAATATATAGAATTCAATTTCAGCAAACATTTCTGAGCACTAAGAGCACTACTATATACCAAGCCAAGGAACACTCAACTCAAACTGGCTTCAGCAATCAGAAAATGTATGGGCTATGCATCTAAAAAGTCCAGAGAGTGGATGGCCACCAGGGAGGTGTAATCTAGTGACTCAGTAGTAGTTTTAGTCATTCTCTATACCAAGCCTTCTGATGTGCCAGCTTCAACCTAAAGCTCACATGCCTTCACATTTCTCAAATGGCTGTCAAAAGCTCCATAGGCTAATTATTTCCTTGTTCATGTCCAGGGAGAGAGAACATGAGAGATCTCTCATCCTTAAACAAAAGTCTTGTGTTTCTACTTAACTGGATCAGCTAAGGTCAGAGGTTCGCCCTAATCCGATCACATGAGCCAAAGGAAGCCATGTTCATATTTGCCTTATGACTGATCAGACTCCGTCTTTGTTTCTAAAGGGGAGATCAGTTTCCTCCAAACCACATAACTACCACCCAACAGGAAAGAAGTGGAGTTGATGCTGGGGAGGGCACCACAATGTTCACTATACAGGGCAAAGCAGCAGAAAGGGCACTTACAAAAGATCAGAGCATTTAGGCAAACTTTTTAATAAGTTGTGCAATCCAGCTTGTTCTAGAAATTATCTTCAAAACTAGCCCTTCCTATTGGTTCAATGTGAAAAACACCAGCCCCTTCACATATACTGCTGCTTCCAATACCTGCCGACTTAACAGCCATTCAATTAGAATTTATCTAAAATATATAATAAAATGGAAATACTCAAGTAGTTATGATTCACAGTTCCTTTTTCTTTCCTAGGTGCTAAATTATATGCTTCCTCGTCTAAGCAAGAAAAAAGTGGATGCCCTTGTCTCTGAGGCACAAGATGCAGAATATAAACTTGAATTTGTCCCAACTACCACCATAGAATATGTTAACAACTTACTATTTCTTGATGAAATTCAGGAAAGGGTGAGTTGATTCTTACATAACTCACTATTCCAGATCTTGTGGTGAGTAAGGAAGGCAAGTAGGAGAAATTGAGGGACTGAAGATCAGGAAACAGCTGTCAGAATATCAAAAACACTTTCAGGCAAAGTAAGTATATGCCTTACATCACAGTAGTAATGACAGCTAACATTGATCAAACTCGTACTACTAGCCGGGAATGCATTACATTTTCTACATACATTACATTTTTGATCCTTGCGAAAACTTAAGAAGTATAAAGAATTTTTATTCTCATTCTGCAGATGAGGAAACAGGGACAAAACTAGGTTATGCTGTCCAAGATCACAGAACTTTTTGTAGTGGAGCCGGAATTTACACTTGGGTCTCTGACTGCAAAGCCAATGCTCTCAACCCCAGTTTATTGCAATTCTTATTTGTGATAGATGATAATAGAATTGTAAACTTGATATTAGTCATAATGGAAGTCTTGATCCTCCTTAACCTATATTTGCATAATAGTCAGGAACCTTCCAATTAGAAATAAAAGAAACCCAACTTTAGCTTAAACAGGGAGGCGGGACAGGGAGACAACAGCAGATACGGGGACTCAAGTAACACAAATGCTGGGGTCCGCTCTCTCCCTCCCTCCCTCCCTCTCTCTCTCTGTCTCTCTCTGTCTCTCTGTCTCTCTCTCATACACACACACACACACACACACACACACACACACTCACTCACTCCTTTGTCTCCCTTATTTCTCTCTCTCCGAAAACGTGGTTTCCTCCTCCCATCTTTCCCCTGTGGCACGCAATCTAGCATTTAGTTTCAATAGTCAGGTTTTTCAGTCACACCAGTTGGCATTTAAAATAGAGTTAAATCATTTTCTTAAATATCTGGAAATTGAAGATATGTTACAAATTTAAAAATACAACCTGAAATGTGAAATAAGTCATTAACAACAATAATCTGTTGGATAATGTTATATATTGTTAACAGAATTAATAGTAAAGGCTATTTCATGTACCTATAAAAGTAAAAATTTTGTTTCTCATTTCAAGAAACAACACCTTCTCAAATGTGATGATCTCAAGATGATTGTGGTTTTCCCTCAAGTCTACTTATACATCATCCCAGGAGGCTAAAGATGCCCAGCATTTATTATTATCTGCAGTCAGAAAGACTGTCAAATAACCAAAACCCAGTTGAGGTTTAGCCCTACCTTAGGACAAAATGTGGACCCTATTTAAGGAGGAAGGAATATTCCATGGAACACACTCCACCCACACCCACACCAAGAATGTGACTAGGCTTAGGAACTTACCAGAGCCAGGAATAAGAAGGCTGTGGGAAACCCAGGTGATCCTCTCTCCTCTCTGCATCTCTCTGAGGGTCTGCTTTGCTCCTTTACCTCTGCAAACACATTCCTCCTGCTGTTTCATCCTCAGCAGCACACGTGGCCACCAGCACCTCCCAGGTCACATGTTGCAAGTCTAGTGGGCCACCGAGAAAGAGAATCTCTCTCCTCTGATATCAATTCTAAATGTTTAATGAATGGATTCAGCCCCCACCCTTACCCTGATCCTGTTGTATAAACTGTGGAAGGAAGGATCATGTAGCAGGGGGTAGACTGCTCTCTCTCTGGTTCCAGAACAGGAGAGTCGATGTGCCATATGCAGAAACCCAGACTGTGTCCCGTCTCCATAAGGTTGTCTGTGCATGGCTGGGTGGTGTGTTGGGGAAGCAGCCTTTCTTAGGAAAATGCTCTGCACACACAGACAGCTTTTCTTTGGAACCTAATCCATTAGTTCCAAAAACGTTGTAAGCACTCACTTAGCAGGACACAAGGATGACAACAATGAGTAGACTTGCTTTCAAGGACCTCAGAGTCCTTGAAATGAATGAATGACAGCAGATAACTCTTATACAATGGATAAAGGTACAAGATACTGTTGTGGGCAGGGTGGTGGTGGAGCAGAGGGAGGGTGCAGTCATTCCTATGAGTTACAGAAGGCTTTGTGGAGGTTGGGGCATTTAAGCTTTGTCCTAAAGTCCATCTATTCAGGTAGGCATTCCAGGAAGAGGGAAATTTGCATGCACAGACCTGAGGCAACGTGGCAAGAACAGGATATGGCAGTTGGTATGCTATGTAGAAGGGGTGTTTGGTGGAGAAAGCTGATGAACCATAGCTAAAGTAGTATTTCCAAGGATAGGAGAGAAGGAATGGATTCTAGTGATATTAAGTAAGTAGAATTGAAAGGACTTGGTGGGCAACTGAATGAGGGGACAGCAAAAGAAATTTGAGATAACTCTTAGACACCCTTTTACAGTGAATGGGTAGACCACCAGCCAGCATAGGTAGGGCAGGCCACATAATCACTGTCTGACCAAACATTTTTGAGAGTGAAAGAGGCACCATTAATCATCATGCCAGGACAATACCTTGGTGTAAACCAAGACACTCCCAGAGAAAACAGGACATATGCTTACTCCACGTACCAGAAATCCAGGAAGGTGAGCAGATTTTGGTTGTCAGACTTAGTTCTATTTGTAACTTATTGAAGATGTTAGACACTTTTGGTTGAAAGTAACAAAAACTCACATAGTTAGCTTGGAAAAATGAGAAGAATTATTCTAAGTTTGCAGGGATATCTTTTGGAATCCAAAGGTATGGATAGAGCGTAGCCTTTAAAAAGGGCAGGAACTAGGGACTAGAGCAGCATAGGGAAACCAAAAAGACCTCTCTTTCCATCTCGCATCTCTGCTCCTCTCTAGAACAGTGGTTCTCAAAGGGTGTTCCCGACACCAGCTGCATCAGTGTCACTGGAGAACTTGCATATTCTCAGGCCTCACCCTGGACCTTCTGAATCAGAAACTCTCAGGAGGGGTTCAACAATCTTTGCTTTACCAAACTTGCCAGGGCGATTGGGATGCAGCTAAAGGTTGAGAACCATCTCTCTAAAGCCTCTCTGCAGTTTTCATTTCCTGTTTAGGACATGCTTTGTTACCCCATGGAAGCAAATAGCCTCCGCCAACAGCTGCACCCTAACTCTTCCCAAGTTCAAGAGAGAGATCACACTAAGCTGGTTTCACTAGGTCCCAATTTGACTCTCCCTGGTTCAGCTTGTGGCCAGGAGGTGGGTCAAGTTGTAGAACATGGATACTTGCTCTATAATCTTGTGGCAGAGTGGCAGGGAGGAGGGTTCCCCAAAAACTGGGGAGTCCTTGCCAAAAATGTAGTAAAGGCACTGTCCACTGAAGGAAGGGCATCAAAGCAAAGATGTTTAGTAGTCAGTAATAAAGGTTTCAGAAGCCTTTATTAAAGGGTAGTGTGAGTCTCACCATAGATCAGGGTTCTGAATCTATGGGTACATGGTCCACACACCTCAGGGGCTGCCCTGGGACAGTCACTGCTCAACACACAGGCCTGGAATGTCAGATGTTACAGCTGGGCATCCTCACAGCACCTGTTGTCTCTGAAAACTTCAAATATTGGCACTGTTTAATCTACTAGAGAACAAAACAGAGAGACAAAACTAAACACCTATAACAGTAATACTAACTATGCTCAGCTCTGAAAAACTTACCTCCTGGGCCTTATTACCTGCATCGTAGCAATGACTGTATTTGCCACCCAGCAGGCTCCAGCCAGTTTGATCTGCATTAAACGCACCCCTCTGTGTGCTGGCTCTTCACAGCGTGATATTTCCGATGCACAGCAGCTGTCTCCTATCAGACAATCTTAACGGGTATAACAAGGACTCTGATTTATTTAACGAGCAGCTAATGTTTCTGTTTAGATTGAAAGCCTTGAAGATGAAGGGAATGTAGTGGTTCAGATGTACAAGCTGATTGAACAATATCAGGTTCCCACACCTCCCGAAGACTTTGCTGTTTTTGTCACTATGAAGCCATCCATTGTTGCTGTTCGGAATGCCATTGATAAATCCGTGGGTGACAGAGAAACAAAGATTAAGCAATTTTGTGTGCATCTGGGCAGAGATCTTGAGGATCTAAGCAATGAAGTGAATGAAATAAAGCTGCTAGCACAGGTAAGCTGAAGCAGGATTTAAAAATCTGTGTAAAGGCTGACTATTCCATTTTAATAAACCATTTAGAAAGCATATTTCATTTTAATCTGGTTTAACTTTTGTTTTTTTATGGCTTAATTCTCTGAGCTGCTATTGAAAACTGAAAGTGTTTCTGAACCTCTCTTAGATACCGAATAAATTCTAGGCCATTGCAACTAAAGCATGTATGCAATATTGAATTCTCCTTCTGCTGGTTTCTATTTATTATTATGAAATGAGTGTTTTTATAACCTGTTAGCATATTTTATAGTTATTGTGACAATTTTAGGGTTTGCTTAGCCGCATATTAGAAAATTCCCCCTTAGAAAGAGGTAGAGTATAAATTGATAAATGATAAAGAAGAATGTTTGATTAACTTGCATCAATTTTCCTATACAAAAGATGCAAGAGGAATTATTTTAAGAACTTAGACTAGACATCCGGATGATTCTTTTTTTTTAATTTTTAAATTTTATTTTATTTATTTTTTATACAGCAGGTTCTTATTAGTTATCTATTTTATACATATTAGTGTACACATGTCAATCCCAATCTCCCAATTAATCCGACCACCCTGCCACCAATTTCCCCCCTTGGTGTCCATACGTTTGTTCTCTACATCTGTGTCTATTTCTGCCTTGCAAACCATTTCATCTGTACCATTTTTCTAGATTCCACATAAATGCGTTAATATACGCTATTTGTTTTTCTCTTTCTGACTTACTTCACTCTGTATGACAATCTCTAGGTCCATCCACACCTCTACAAATGACCCAATTTTGTTCCTTTTTATGGCTGAGTAATATTCCATTGTATATATGTACCACATCTTCTTTATCCGTTTGTCTGTCGATGGGCATTTAGGTTGCTTCCATGAGCTGGCTATTGTAAATAGTGCTGCAATGAATATTGTGGTGCATGTGTCTTTTGGAATTATGGTTTTCTCTGGGCATATGCCCAGTAATGGGATTGCTGGGTCATATGGTAATTCTATTTTTAATTTTTTAAGGAACCTCCATACTGTTCTCCATAATGGCTACATCAATTTACATTCCTGCCAAGAGTGCATGAGGGTTCCCTTTTCTCCATACGCTCTCCAGCATTTTTTCTTTGTAGATTTTCTGATGATTCCCATTCTAACCGGTGTGAGGTGATACCTCATTGTAGTTCTGATTTGCATTTCTCTAATAATTAGTGATGTTGAGCAGCTTTTCATGTGCCTCTTGGATCTGTATGTCTTCTTTGGAGAGATGTCTATTTAGGTCTTCTGCCCATTTTTTAATTGGGTTGTCTGTTTTTTGTAATATTGAGCCACATGAGCTGCTCATATAATTTGGAGATTAATCCTTTTCTGCTTTGTTTGCAAATATTTTCTCCCATTCTGAGGGTTATCTTTTCATCTTGTTTATAGTTTCCTTTGCTGTGCGAAAGCTTTTAAGTTTAATTAGGTCCCATTTCTTTATTTTTGTTTTTATTTCTGTTAGTCTAGGAGGTGGGTCAAAAAAGGTCTTGCTGTGATTTTTGTCAAAGAGTGTTCTTCCTATGTTTTCTTCTAAGAGTTTTATAGTGTCCAGTCTCACATTTAGGTCTCTAATCAAATTTGAGTTTATTTTTGTGTATGGTGTTAGGGAGTGTTCTAATTTCATTCTTTTACATGTAGCTGTCCAGTTTTCCTAGCAACACTTAATGAAGAGATGGTCTTTTCTCCGTTGTATATCCTTGCCTCCTTTGTCATAGATTAGTTGAACATAGGTGTGTGGGTTTCCCTCTGGGCTTTCTATCCTGTTCCATTGATCTATATTTCTGTTTGTGTGCCAGTACCATATTGTCTTGATTACTGTAGCTTTGTAGTACAGTCTGAAGTCCTCCAGCTCCTTTTTTTGCCCTCAAGATTGCTTTGGTTATTCAGGGTCTTTTGTGTCTCCATACAAATTTTAAGATTTTTTTGTTCTATTCTGTGAAAAATGCCATTGGTAGTTTGATAGGGATTACATTGAATCTGTAGATTGCTTTGGGTAGTATAGTCATTTTCATAATATTGATTCTTCCAATCCAAGAACATGGTATATCTCTCCATCTGTTTGTGTCATCTTTGATTTCTTTCATCAGTGTCATATAGTTTTTGGGTACAGGTCTTGACCTCCTTAGGTAGGTTTATCCTTAGGTATTTTATTCTTTTTGTTGCAATGGTGAATGGGATTGTTTCCTTAATTTCTCTTTCTGATCTTTCATTGTTAGTATATAGGAATGCAAGAGATTTCTGTGCATTAATTTGGTATCCTGCAACTTTACCAAATTCATTGATTAGCTCTAGTAATTTTCTGGTGGCATCTTTAGGATTATCTATGTATAGTATCATGTCATCTGCAAACAGTGATAGTTTTACTTTTTCTTTTCCAATTTGTATTCTTTTATTTCTTTTTCTTCTCTGATTGCCATGGCTAGGAATTCCAAAACTATCTTGAATAATAATAGCAACCGTGGACACTCTTGTCTTGTTCCTGGTCTTAGAGGAAATGCTTTAAGTTTTTCACCATTGAGAATGATGTTTGCTGTGGGTTTGTCATATATGGCCTTTATTATGTTGAGGAAGGTTCCCTCTGTTCCCACTTTCTGGAGAGTTTTTATCATAAATGGGTGTTGAATTTTGTCAAAAGCTTCTTCTACATCTATTGAGATGATCATATGGTTTTTATTCTTCAGTCTGTTAATATGATGTATCACATCGATTGATTTGCATATATTGAATCCCACTTGATCATGGTGTATGATTCTTTTAATGTGTTGTTGGATTCTGTTTGCTAGTATTTTGTTGAGGATTTTTGCATCTATATTCATCAGTGATATTGGTCTGTAATTTTTCTTTTTTTCTAGTATCTCTGTCTGGTTTTTGTATCAGGGTGATGGTGGCCTCGTAGAATGAGTTTGGGAGTTTTCCTTCTTCTGCAATATTTTGGAAGACTTTGAGAAGGATGGGTGTTAGCTCTTCTCTAAATGTTTGATAGAATTCACCTGTGAAGCCATCTGGTCCTGGACTTTTGTTTGTTGGAAGATTTTTATTCACAGTTTCAATTTCATTACTTGTGAATGGTCTGTTCATATTTTCTCTTTCTTCCTGGTTCAGTCTTGGAAGCTTATACCTTTCTAAGAATTTGTCCATTTCTTCCAGGTTGTCCATTTTATTAGCATAGAGTTGCTTGTAGTAGTCTCTTAGGATGCTTTGTATTTCTGTGGTGTCTGTTGTAACTTCTCCTTTTTCATTTCTAATTTTATTGATTTGATTCCTCTCCCTCTTTTTCTTGATGAGTATAGCTAATGGTTTATCAATTTTGTTTATCTTCTCAAAGAAGCTTTTAGTTTTATTGATCTTTGCTATTGTTTTCTCTGTTTCTATTTTATTTATTTCTGCTCTGATCTTTATGATTTCTTTCCTTCTAATAACTTTAGGTTTTGTTTGTTTTTCTTTCTCTCGTTCCTTTAGGTGTAAGGTTAGACTGTTTATTTGAGATTTTTCTTGTTTCTTGAGGTAGGAATGTATTGCTACAAACTTCCCTCTTAGACCTGCTTTTGCTGCATCCCATAGGTTTTAGATTGTCATGTTTTCGTTGTCATTTGTCTCTAGGTATTTTTTTATTTCCTCTTTGATTTCTTCAGTGATCTCTTGGTTATTTAGTAGTGTATCATTTAGCCTCCACGTGTTTGTGTTTTTTATGTGTTTTTCCTGTAATTGATTTCTAATCTCATAGCGTTGTGGTTGTAAAAGATGCTTGATATGATTTCAGTTTTCTTAAATTTACCAAGGCTTGATTTGTGACCCAAGATGTGATCTATCCTGGAGAATGTTCTATGAGCACTTGAGAAAAAATTGTATTCTGTTGTTTTTGGATGGAATGTCCTATAAATATCAATTAAGTCCATCTTGTTTAATGTGTCCTTTAAAGCTTGTGTTTCCTTATTTATTTTCATTTTTGATGATTTGTCCATTGGTGAAAGTGGGGTGTTAAAATCCCCTACTATTATTGTGCTACTGTCGATTTACCCTGTTATGTTATGTATTGAGGCGCTCCTATGTTGGCTGCATAAATATTTACAATTGTTATATCTTCTTCTTGGATTGATCCCTTGATCATTATGTAGTGTTCTTCCTTGTCTCTTATAATAGTCTTTATTTTAAAGTCTATTTTGTCTGATATGAGAATTGCTACCCCAGCTTTCTTTTGATTTCCCTTTGCATGGAATATCTTTTTCCATCCCCTCACTTTCAGTCTGTATGTGTCCCTAGGTCTGAAGTGGGTCTCTTGTAGACAGCATATATATGGGTCTTGTTTTTGTATCCATTCAGTGAGTCTGTGACTTTTGGTTGGAACATTTAATCCATTTACATTTAAGGTGATTATCAGTATGTATGTTCATATTACCATTTTTCTTAATAGAGAAGTTTCTTTACCATTTGTTGTAGAGCTGGTTTGGTGATGCTGAATTCTCTTAGCTTTTGTTTGTCTCTAAAGCTTTTGATTTCTCCATCAATTCTGAATGAGGTCCTTGCCAATTAGAGTAATCTTGGTTGTAGTTTCTTCCCTTTCACATCTTTAAATATATCATGCCTCTCCCTTCTGGCTTGTAGAGTTTCTGCTGAGAAATCCGCTGTTAACCTTATGGGAATTCCCTTGTATGTTATTTGTCATTTTTCCCTTGTTTCTTTTAATAATTTTTCTCTGTCTTTAATTTTTGTCAGTTTGATTACTATGTGTCTTGGCATGTTTCTCCTTGGGTTTATCCTGCCTGGGACTCTGCGCTTCCTGGACTTTGGTGGCTATTTCCTTTCCCATGTTAGGGAAGTTTTCAACTATAATCTCCTCAAATATTTTCTCGGGTCCTTTCTCTCTCTCTTCTCCTTCTGGGACCCCTATACTGTGAATATTTGTGTTTTTAATGTTGTCCCAGAGGTCTCTTAGGCTGTCTTTATTTCTTTTCATTTTTTTTTTCTTTCTTCTGTTCTGCAGCAGTGAATTCCACCATTCTGTCTTCCAGGTGACTTATCCATTCTTCTGCCTCAGTTATTCTGCTATTGATTCCTTCTAGTGTATTTTTCATTTCAGTTATTGTATTGTTCATCTCTGTTTGTTTGTTCTGTAATTCTTCTAGGTCTTTGTTCTTTAATTCTTCTAGGTCTTTGTTAAACATTTCTTTCATCCCCTGTATCTTTCCCTCCATTCTTTTTCTGAGGTCCTGGATCATTTTCACTATCATTATTCTGAATTCTTTTTCTGGAAGGTTTCCTATATCCACTTCATTTAGTTGTTTTTCTGGGGTTTTATCTTGTTCCTTCATCTGGTACATATGTCATTTTGTCTGTCTTTCTGTGAATGTAGTTTTCATTCCATAGGCTGCAGAATTGTAGTTCTTGCTTCTGCTGTCTGCCCTCTGGTGGATGAAGCTATCTCTGTTTTTACTTTTGTATTGAAGTATTTTTGTATTTTTGCACAGAGGAAGCTGTACATAAGTGTAATAAGTGTACAAGTCAGTGAGTTTTCAGAAAGTGAACACATCCATGTGTCCACTACTGAGATGAAGAACTATTGCTATTGCCATCCTTAGTGTCTCCCCTAGTCACTAACCCTTCCTTCCTCTCCAAAGGCAGCCACTACCTTGAATTCTAAAGCCATAAATTGGTTTTGCCTTTTTATGAACTTCAATTAAATAGAATCATACCTTTATTGTAAATTGTAATCATTCCATTTTTTTGGGGTGTGTGTGTGCTGCATTGGGTCTTCATTGCTGTGTGCAGGCTTTCTCTAGTTTCAGCGAGCAGGGACTACTCTTCATTGTGGTGTGCAAGCTTCTCATTGTGGTGGCTTCTCTTGTTGAGGAGCATGGGCCCTAGGCACACAGGCTAAGTAGTTGTGGCCCATGGGCTTAGTTGCTCCGTGGCATGTGGGATCTTCCTGGACCAGGTTTCGAACCTGTGTCCCCTGAATTGGCAGGCAGATTCTTAACCACTGAGCCACCAGGGAAGTCCCATAAATTGTAATTATTCCTTTATTGTAAAATGATAATTTTCCTTATATCATATTTTCTTCTTTCTTTTCCATATTGTATTCACCTCTCCTTACCTGAAGTCACGTTAGCTGAAACAAATGTAATAAATGAAAACAGATGAGGGAAAATGTATTAGGTATTCTTTAAAAGCAATATTATCCCCAAGTTACTTCTTTATACATTTCTGTAATTTTTACAATGTATATGCATTGCTTTAAATACAGAAAAACAACAATTTTAATATATTTTCTAAAAATTAGAGTGAAAAGAGAATTAGAAGAAATATTTTTTGAAAACGTTTATTAATTCATTTATTTTGATGGTATACATCAAAATAAGAATGAGTAATCAAAACCTATCTTAATTTTACAGGATCCACAGATTTTGGATATTAACGCTGACCAAGACAAAGTAAACGTCATGTTGAATGATCTGCAGTCAGTTCTAGATGATCTTCAAAAACGTGCATTTCAGTATAAATCCTATCAGAAGAATTTTAAGGTAATGACAGCTCTACACATATGTTTCTAAAATATGTGCATAGAAATGGCATTGGTGCATACGCATTTTCAATAATGTGACTGTAAGTATTCAATGTTTGGACACCAATGTGCTAGTCACTGTGCTGGAACAATCTGAAATACAAAATATGACATGTTCTCTGCCTGTGAAGTGTTTAAAGATTAGTACACAGGTTAGACAAAATGTCTTTCTAATTAAAAAGTAATTGTGAATTTTAGACAAACCCTCAGACCAGGGACTGTAGCTTCTATGTTAAAATGTATGTGGATTTTTAAATGTGGTCAATTAAAACCCCTCTATTCTTCCTTAAATAATATTCAAGCTTCTTTTACATTCATGTGTGTATTATGATTCCATCAATATTGCCTAATTTGCCCTGGTTTGATGTGCCAGTTTGATGAAAGAAGACAATTTGGCTAAGCCAGGGCAAAGATGGATACAAAAAGGGTAGGTTTAAAAAGCTAAAAGATATGCCTCAAAAAAATGAAGAGAAATGAGTGAGAGATATAAGTGCTCTGAACAGCTATTAGAGAGACCAAAAAGAAAAGAAAATAGAAAAGATTCCTAGGATCGAATCCAGAGGGCCACCAGCAATGAGGGAGGGGTTAATCAGTTCCCCAAAAGTTTCAGCGGAGTGCATGGACCTCACATGGGGATGCACCTGTCTCTTCCATAGCCCCAAATGGATGGCCAGAAAGTGGTCTGAGCAGTCTGAGTGTCCACTCCAGATCCCAGGGCTTGGTGGAGCAACCTGCAAAATAATGACCTGGCACTAGACAATGCAACTGGTACAATACTTGATTCAGGAGGTTTGTGCATGAGAGAATTAGGGTTCATAGTTTTTCCCAGATTAGTTAACTGACCTGTAAGACAGGAAAGTATGCAGTAGGACGGGAGCTGTGGCGGAAATATTGCTTGATAAAGGCTATAACTAACAGGTGGGCACTCTTGGGTCAGAAAGAATAGCCTTTCTTGAGCCAGAGCCTGAAATAGAAGTGTGTCTCCCTCCTTCCACGTTCCATATCTATACTTTACGATCCTTTAGGATCACCTCATATCAACCTTCCTCTGCAGCTCTCAGTCATTAGGAGGATAGGAGTGAAGGCCTAACTGGCCTAGGAAATCATCTCTAATTCTTAATGAAGTCAAGGCCAGATCCCTAATGTCAGGGTAATGCTAGCCTTGTAAAATGAGTTTGGTAGTGTTCCCACCTCTTCAATTTTTTTGGAAAAGTTTGAGAAATATTGGCATTAATTCTTTTTTCTCCCCCCAAATGTTTGGTAAAATTTACCGGTGAAGTCATCTGGTCCTGGGCTTTTCTGTGCTGGGAGGTTTTGGATTACTCATTCAATCTCCTTATCCTTATTGGTCTGTTCAGATTTTCTGTTTCTTCCTTATTCAGTCTTGGTGGGCAGTATGTTTCTAGCAATTTATACATTTCTTCAAAGGTATACAATTTATTGGCATATACTTATTCAGAGGAGTCTCTTATGATCATATGTATCTCTGAGGTGTAAGGTTTTTTTTTTTAGCATCTTTATTGGAGTATAATTGCTTTACAGTGGTGTGTTAGTTTCTGCTGTATAACAAAGTGAATCAGCTATACATATATCCCCATATCCCCTCCCTCTTGCATCTCCCTCCCACGCTCCCTATCCCACCCCTCTAGGTAGACAAAAAGTACCGAGCTGATCTCCCTGTGCTATGTGGCTGCTTCCCACTAGCTATTTCTTTTAAATTTGTTAGTGTATATATGTCCATGCCACTCTCTGACTTCGTCCCAGCTTACCCTTCCCCCTCCCCATGTCCACAAGTCCATTCTCTATGTCTGTGTCTTTATTCCTGTCTGCTGCAAGGTTCTTCAGAACCTTTTTTTTTTTTTAGATTCCATATATATGTGTTAGTGTACGGTATTTGTTTTTCTCTTTCTGACTTACTTCACTCTGTATGACAGACTCTAGGTCCATCCACATCACTACAAATAACTCGATTTCCTTTTTCTTTATAGCTGAGTAATATTCCATTTTATATATTTGTCACAACTTCTTTCATTCATCTGTCCATTCATCTGTTGAAGGACATGTAGGTTACTTTCATGCCATAGCTATTGTAAATACAGCTGCAATGAACATTGTGGTACATGACTCTTTTTGAATTACAGTTTTCTCAGGGTATATGCCCAGTAGTGGGATTGCTGGGTAGTTCTACTCTTAGATTTTAAGGAACCTCCAGACTGTTCTCCATAGTGGCTGTATCAATTTACATTCCCACCAACAGTGCAAGAGGGTTCCCTTTTCTCCACACCTTCTCCAGCATTTATTTGTAGATTTTTGATGATGGCCATTCTGACCGTTGTGAGGTGATACCACACTGTAGTTTTGATTTGCATTTCTCTAATGATTACTGATGTGGAGCATCCTTTCATGTGTTTCTTGGCAATCTGTATATCTTCTTTGGAGAAATGTCTATTTAGGTCTTCTGCCCATTTTTGGATTGGGTTGTTTGTTGTTTGATATTGAGCTGCATGAGCTTCTTGTATATTTTGGAGATGGATCCTTTGTCAGTTGCTTCATTTGCAAATATTTTCTCCCATTCTGAGGGTTGTCTTTTGGTCTTGTTTATGGTTTCCTTTGCTGTGCAAAAGCTTTTAAGTTTCCTTAGGTCTCATGTCTTTATTTTTGTTTTTATTTCCATTTCTCTAGGAGATGGGTCAAAAAGGATCTTGCAGTGATTTATGTCATAAAGTGTTCTGTCTATGTTTTTCTCTAAGAGTTTTATAGTGTCTGGCCTTACATTTAAGTCTTTAATCTATTTTGAGTTTATTTTTGTGTATGGTATTAGGGAGTGTTCATATTTCATTCTTTTACATGTAGCTGTCCAGTTTTCCCAGCACACTTATTGAAGAGGCTGTCTTTTCTCCATTGTATATCCTTGCCTCCTTTATCAAAGATAAGGTGACTATATGTGTGTGGGTTTATCTCTAGGCTTTCTATTCTGTTCCATTGATCTATATTTCTGTTCTTGTGCCACTACCATACTTTCTTGATTACTATAGCTTTGTAGTATGGTCTGAAATCTGGGAGGCTGCTTCCTCCAGCTCTGTTTTTCTTTCTCAAGATTGCTTTGACTATTCAGGATCATTTTTGTTTCCATACATATTGTGAAATTTGTGGTTCTAGTTCTGTGAAAAATGCCATTGGTAGTTTGATGGGGATTGCATTGAATCTGTTCATTGCTTTGGGTAGTACAGTCATTTTCACAATGTTGATTCTTCCAATCCAAGAACATGGTATATCTCTCCATCTGTTTGTATCATCTTGAATTTCTTTCATCAGTGTCTTATAGTTTTCTGCATGCAGGTCTTTTGTCTCCTTAGGTAGGTTTATTCCTAGGTATTTTATTCTTTTTGTTGCAATGGTAAATGGAAATGTTTCCTTCATTTCTCTTTCAGATTTTTATCATTAGTGTATAGGAATGCAAGAGATTTCTGTGCATTAGTTTTGTATCCTGCTACTTTACCAAATTCATTGATTAGCTCTAGTAGTTTTCTGGTAGATTAGATCTGGTAGTTTTCTGGTGGCATCTTCAGGATTCTCTATGTATAGTATCATGTCATCTGCAAACAGTGACAGTTTTACTTCTTCTTTTCCGATTTGGATTCCTTTTATTTCTTTTTCTTCTCTGATTGATGTGGCTAAAACATCCAAAACTACATTGAATAATAGTGGTGAGCGTGGACAACCTTGTCTTTTTCCTGATCTTAGTGGAAATGATTTCAGTTTTTCACCATTGAGAATGATGTTGGCTGTAGGTTTGTCATATATGACCTTTATTATCTTTAGGTAAGTTACCTATGCCTACTTTCTGGAGGGTTTTTATCATAAATCAGTGTTTAATTTTGTTGAAAGCTTTTTCTGCATCTATTGAGATGATCATATGGTTTTTATTCTTCAATTTGTTAATATGGTTTATCTCATTTTTGATTTGCATGTATTGAAGAATCCTTTCATTCCTGGGATAAACCCTACTTGATCATGCTGTATGATCCTTTTAATGTGCTGTTGGATTCTGTTTGCTAGTATTTTGTTGAGGAATTTTGCATGTATGTTCATCAGTGATATTGGCCTGTAGTTCTTTTTTTGTGACATTTTGTCTGGTTTTGGTATCAGGGTGATGGTGGCCTTGTAGAATGAGTTTGGGAGTGTTCCTGCCTCTGCTATATTTTGGAAGGGTTTGCGAAGGATAGGTATTAGCTCTTCTCTAAATGTTTGATAGAATTTGCCTGTGAAGCCATCTGGACTTTGGTCCTGGACTTTGGTTTGTTGGAAGATTTTCAATCAGTTTCAATTTCAGTGCTTGTGATTGGTCTCTTTATATTTTCTATTTCTTCCTGGTTCAATCTCGGAAGGTTGTGCTTTTCTAAGAATTTGTCCATTTCTTCCAGGTTGTCCATTTTATTGGCATATAGTTGCTTGCAGTAATCTCTCATGATTCTTTGTATTTCTGCAATGTCAGTTGTTACTTCTCCTTTGTCATTTCTAATTCTATCGATTTGAGTCTTCTCCCTTTTTTTCTTGATGAGTCTGTATAATGGTTTATCAATTTTGTTTATCTTTTCAAAGAAACAGCTTTTAGATTTATTGATCTTTGCTATCATTTCATTCATTTCTTTTTCATTTATTTATGATCTGATCTTTATGATTTCTTTCCTTCTGCTAACTTTGGCTTTTGTTTGTTCTTCTTTCTCTAGTTCCTTTAGATGTAAGGTTAGGTTGTTTATTTAAGGTTTTTCTTGTTTCTTGAGGTAGGATTGTATTGCTATAAACTTCCCTCTTAGAACTGTTTTCGCTGCATACCATAGGTTTTGGGCCATCGTGTTTTCATTGTCATTTTTTTCTAGGTATTTTTTGATTTCCTCTTTGATGTCTTCAGTGAACTCTTGGGTATTTAGTAGTGTATTGTTTAGCCTCCAGGGTTTGTATTATTTACAGATTTTTTTCCTGTAATTGATATGTAATCTCATAGTTTTGTGGTCAGAAAAGATACTTGATACAATTTCAATTTTCTTAAATTTTCCAAGGCTTGATTTGTGACCCAAGGTATGATCTATCCTGGAGAATGTTCCATGAGCACTTGAGAAGAAAGTGAATTGTTTTGTTTTTGGATGGAATATCCTATAAATATCAGTTAAGTCCATCTAGTTTAATGTGTCCTTTAAAGCTTGTGTTTCCTTATTTATTTTCATTTTTGATTATCTGTCCATTGGTGAAAGTGGGGTGTTAAAGTCCCCTACCATCATTATGTTACTGTCAATTTCCCCTTTTATGGCTGTTAGCATTTGCCTTATGTATTGAGTTGCTCCTATGTTGGCTACATAAATATTTACAACTGTTATATCTTCTTCTTGGATTGATCCCTTGATCGTTATGTAGTGTCCTTCTTTGTCTCTTGTAATAGTCTTTATTTTAAAGTCTATTTTCTCTGATATGAGAATTGCTACTCCAGCTTTCTTTTCATTTCCATTTGCATAGAATGTCTTTTTCCATCCCCTCACTTTCAGTCTGTATGTGTCCCTAGGTCTGAAGTGGGTCTCCTGTAGACAGCATATATATGGGTCTTGTTTTTGTAACCATTCAGTGAGCCTGTGACTTTTGGTTGGAACATTTAAACCATTTACATTTAAGGTATTTATCGATATGTATGTTCCTATTACCATTTTCTTAATTGTTTTGGGTTTGTTATTGTAGGTCTTTTCCTTCTCTTGTGTTTCCTGCCTAGAGAAGTTCCTTTAGCATTTGTTGTAAAGCTGGTTTGGTGGTGCTGAATTCTCTGAGCTTTTGTTTGTCTGTAAAGGTCTTAATTTCTCCATTGAATCTGAATGAGATCCTTGCTGGGTAGAGTAATCTTGGTAGTAGGTTTTTCCCTTTCATCACTTTAAGTATATCCTGCCACACCCTTCTGGCTTGCGGAGTTTCTGCTTAAAGTTCAGCAGTTAACCTTATGGGGATTCCCTTGTATGTTATTTGTTGCTTTTCCCTTGCTGATTTTAATATTTTTCTTTGTATTTAATTTTTGACAGTTTTATTAATATGTGTCTTGGCATGTTTCTCCTTGGATTTATCCTTTATGGGACTCTCTGCACTTCCTGGACTTGACTATTTTCTTTCCCATATTAAGGAAGTTTTCAACTGTAATCTCTTCAAATATTTTCTCATTCCCTTTCTTTTCCCTTCTTCTTCTGGGACCCTTATAATTTGAATGTTGATGCACTCAATGTTGTCCCAAAGGTCTCTGAGACTGTCCTCAATTCTTTTCATTCTCTTTTATTTATTCTGCTCTACGGTACTTATTTCCACTATTTTATCTTCCAGGTCACTTATCCATTCTGTCTCAGTTATTCTGCTATTGATTCCTTCTAGAGAATTTTTAATTTCATTTATTGTGTTGTTCATCATTCTTTGTTTGCTCTTTAGTTTTTCTAAGTCCTTGTTAATCCTTTCTTTTATTCTCCATTATATTTCCAAGAGTTTGGATCATCTTTACTATTTTTACTCTGAATTCTTTTTCAGGTATACTGCCTATTTCCTCTTCATTTGTTTGGTCTGGTGAGGTTTTACCTTGCTCCTTCAACTGCTGTATATTTCTCTCTCTTCTCATTTTGCTTAATTTACTGCATTTGGGGTCTCCACTTCACAGGCTGCTGGTTCGTACTTCCCATTGTTTTTGGTGTCTGCCTCCAGTGGGTAAAGTTGGTTCAGTGGGTTGTGTAGGCTTCCTGGTGGAGGGGAGTGGTGCCTGTGTTCTGGTGGATGAGGCTGGATCTTGTCTTTCTGGTGGGCAGGACCATGTCCTGTTGTGTGTTTCAGGGTGTCTGTGAACTTATTATGATTTTAGACAGTCTCTCTGCTAATGGGTGGGGCTGTGTTCCTTTCTTGCTAGTTCTTTGGCATGGGTGTCCAGCACTGGAGCTTGCTGGTCATTGAGTGGATCTAGTTCTTAGCATTGAGACGGAGATCTCTGGGAGAGCTCTCGCTGATTGATATTACTGTGGCCAGGAGGTCTCTGGTGGTCCAGTGTCCTGACTCTGGTCTCCCACCTCAGAGCCTCAGGCCTGACACCCAGCCAGAGCACCAAGACCCTGTCAGCCACATGGCTCAAAAGAAAATGGAGGAAAGAAAGAAAAATAAAATAAAGTTATTAAAATAAAAATTTTTTTGTTAAAATTTAAAAAATTAAATAAAGAAAGAAGAGAGCAACCAAACCAATAAACAAATCCACCTATAAAAAGAAGCACTAAAACCTAAACTAAAGGAAAAAAAATCAAACAGACAGAACCCTAGAACAAATCGTAAAAGCAAACCTATACAGACAATATCTCCAAAGAAGCATACAGATACACACTCACAAAAAGAGAAAATGGAAAACATATATATATATATATATATATATATATATATATATATATGAAAAACAAAGGAAGAGAGCAACCAAATCAATAAACAAATCTAATGATAGTAAGCTCTATATACTAAACTAAGATAAACATAAAACCAGAAATAAGTTAGATGCAGAAAGCAAACCCCAAGTCTACATTTGCTCTCAAAGTCCACCGCCTCAATTATGGGATGATTTGTTGTCTATTCAGGTATTCCACAGATGCAGGGTACATCAAGTTGATTGTGGAGATTTAATCCGCTGCTTCTGAGGCTGCACAGAGAAATTTCCCTTTCTCTTCTTTGTTCACACAGCTCCTGGGGTTCAGTTTTGGATTTGGCCCCACCTCTGCATGTAGGTCACCCTCTGGTGTCTGTTCTTTGCCCAGACAGGAGGAGGTTAAAGGAGAAGCTGATTAGGGAGCTCTGGCTCACTCAGGCCTGGGATAGAGAGAGGTACAGAATGCAGGGCGAGCCTGCGGCGGCAGAGACCAGCCTGACGTTGCACCAACCTGAGGCGTGCCATGTGTTCTCCCGGGGAAGTTGTCCCTTCATCACGGGACCCTGGCAGTGGCGGATTGCACAGGCTCCCAGGAGGGGAGGTGTGGATAGTGACCTGTTCTTGCACACAGGCTTTATGGTGGCTGCAGCAGCAGCCTTAGCATTTCATGCCTGTCTCTGGTGTCTGCACTGATAGCTGCGGCTCGCGCCCGTCTCTGGAGCTCATTTAGGCAGTGCTTTGAATCCCCTCTCCTTGCGCACCCCGAAACAATGGTCTCTTGCATCTTAGGTAGTTCCAGACTTTTTCCCAGACTCCCTCCTGGCTAGCTGTGGCACAATATCCCCCTTAAGGCTGTGTTCACACAGCCAACCCCCATCGTCTCCCTGGGATCTGATCTTGAAAGCCCGAGCCTCAGCTCCCAGCCCCAACTCACTCCAGCAGGGTTCCACCGGTGAAGGGGTTTCCTACTGTGCGGAAATATTTCCTCCTTCACAGCTCCCTCCCCGATGTGCAGGTCCTGTCCCTATTCTTTGTCTCTGTTTCGTCTTTTTTCGTTTTCCCTACCTGGGTACGCGAGGAGTTTCTTGCCTTTTGGGAAGTCTGATGTCTTCTGCCAGTGTTCAGTAGGTGTTTTGTAGGAGTTGTTCCACATGTAGATGTATTTTTTATGTACTTGTGGGGAGGAAGGTGATCTGCACGTCTTACTCCTCTGCCATCTTGAAGGGCCCCCTGAGGTATAGATTTTAATGTCTCCTCTTTCATTTCTGATTTTATTTCTTTGCATCATCTCTCTTTTTTTTCTTAGTCTAGCTAAAGGTTTGTTTATCTTTTCAGAAAAAAAGCTCTTAGTTTCATTGATCTTTTCTATTGTTTTTCTGTTCTCTATTTTTTTTATTTCCACCCTGATCCTTGTTATTTCCTTTCTTCTGCTAACTCTGGGCTTAGCTTGTTCTCCTTTTCTAGTTCTTTGTTGTGTAAAGTCAAGTTGTTTATTTGAGGTCTTTCTATTTTCTTAATATATCCATTTATTACTATAAACTTCCCTCTCAGAACTACTTTTGCAGCATCTCATCGGTTTTGGTGTGCTGTGTTTCCATTTTTATTTGTTTCAAGATATTTATTTTTATTTCCCTTTGATTTCCTCTATAAGCCATTGGTTGTTCAGGAGTGTGGTGTTTAGTTTCCAAATATTTGTAAATTTTCCATCTTTCCTCTTGTTGTTGATTTCTATTTTCATACCATTGTAGCTGGAAAAGATAATATGATTTCAGACTTCTTAAACTTGTTAAGACTTCTTTTGTGGCCTATCATATGATCTATCCTGGGGAATGTTCTGCATGCACTTGAAAAGAATGTGTATTTTGCTGCTATTGTATGCAATGTTTAAAGCCCCAGCTTATGGCAAAGCTCACAGTTTCTGTGCAACCAACCTCCTGGGGATTTTCCCACCTCCAAGGCATGAAAACAGCTTCTTCAGATTTTCTTGCAACCTTTCTCTGTCTAGGGTTCATATACAGTCCACTGGGTTAGAAATAGGTAAGAAACTAGGCTGTTCACTCCATCTTTAATCTCCCCATTCCCTCCACCAACTACCACACAAACATCCTCTCCCTCTTCTATCATCTAAGATATAAGCCCTAAAGGATATCATTGCCTCTAAAGACTGATCTGTTTACCCAATAGACCAGACAGGTATATACATGTATGATCCAGCTTGAGAAAGAATGCCCTTAGCACTCTTGTAATATTTGTGTCTTTGGAAAATTTCTAAGTTCTAAGGAAATATAAAGAATTATATTTTGTCACTCAAATAGAAATCTGAATATACATGGGGTTTTGTGATTTGTTTTTTCATTGTTTCTGTCTCTCCTTTTCTTTTCCCATTTGGGTCCCACCCATATTCTGCTAAGGTGTCACTGTATCAAAAATTATTGATAGGAAGATAACATAAGATCTCTATATCAGAAAATTAAATAGTACATTTTGCTTATTATATTTTAAAAGGTAGAAGTGTCCAAGTTTGAAACTTTGGAAGAAGTTAGTGCTGAATTGAAGCTCAAACAATTGCTCTGGGATTCTTTATCTGAATGGGATCAACTCCAACAAGAATGGTTACAGGTAAAAAAAAAACAACAACTTTCATTTCTTAAATCATTTTTGTATTATTTAACCTTAGAAACCTAATGGTATGAATTATAGTTTTTTAAAAAAATAAGCTGGTGTATTCTTAATTTCAGCAAAACATGCAGTGTTATTTTATGGGAATTATTATCAGCTTTCTGGTGAAATGCACAAAGGTCTTTCTGCCACATAAGTCTTTAAGTACCACAGAGAAGACTACATTATTGTAAGGCAGGTTTCTCAGGTCCTCCAAATAAGATAACTAAATGAAGGAGTCATCAAAGGACCTCACAGCATGGCATTTAACTTCTTTGTGGTTTCTGAACACAATGTTGTCCCAACACACTACAGCCAAGTGTTATTAAGGTTTGTAGGATTTTATTCATGATCTACACACATTAGATTTCTGTTAGCCTAGGTTCTGTTTTTATTGTCCTTTTTTTAATTAATTAATTTATTTATTTATTTTTATAATATTGTGAAAGAACTTGACTCATTGAAGGAACATGGTAAGTGTTTTTTTTTTTTTTTAGATGTTAGGGGTAGGAGTTTAATTAATTAATTTATTTTTGCTGTGTTGGGTCTTCGTTTCTGCGCGAGGGCTTTCTCTAGTTGTGGCAAGTGGGGGCCACTCTTCATTGCAGTGCGCGGGTCTCTCATTATTGCAGCCTCTGTTGTTGCAGAGCACAGGCTCCAGACGCACAGGCTCAGTAGTTGTGGCTCACGGGCCCAGCCACTCCACGGCATGTGGGATCCTCCCAGACCAGGTCTCGAACCCGTGTCCCCTGCATTAGCAGGCAGATTCTCAACCACTGCACCACCAGGGAAGCCCTTATTGTCCTTTTAAAAAAAAAAAAAAAAGAAAGAAAGAAAGCCCTTTTGTTCCCTGTGATAGAATAGAATCCCAGTAATGAGATCCAGGATCTTCCCTTGAGAGCTTAATAGTAAATTCTAGTAATAGTAAATTAGGGGACCAGGTATCATAGGGTTTGGTTTTTAGGGTCTACCCTTGCGTTCAAACCTTAACAAGTGTCAACCCTCTAGGAGGCAGAATAGATGACCATCTGTTCTTTCAAGTGTGATATGGACATGTAAGAAATACCATCAACTTCACAAATATTGTTTTACACTTGCTTGTTCAGCTTCCCTATGCTGGTGCCTATAATTAGAAGTCACATATCTGGGTACAGTGATGCAAGAATGTTTCCCAGATAATGTTCTAGGTACAGTAGATACCAGTGGAGAATAAAAAGGACAAAGTCCAAACCCTCACAGAATTTACCTTTCGGTGGAGAAAGTGGAAAATAAACAAACATATATATACTATTATATCAGAGAATTTTAAGTGCTTTTGTGTAACTCATTTATCACTTATCTCAGAATTAGAAAATGCTCCTGAGTAGTAAAGAAGAAGCTTAGAGAGTTTTCTGATTACCACCATAGATTAGAGCAGTAGCTTCTAAAGTGGGACAAATTTACCATAGGAAGTATACAAAAAGACCCATTAGGGAGCAAAAAGAAAATGTTGAATCCAGAAAAAAAAATGAATGTTTATAAATTTTCTTTTTTAAAAATTGAGGCATATTTGACATGTTAGTTTCAGGTGTAAAATATAATGATCCAATATTTCTGTATATTGCACAGTGATCACCACAATAAGTTCAGTTAACATTTGTCACCTTACATAGTTACAAAACTTTTTTTCTTATGAGAATATTCAAGATCTACTCTCTTAGCAGCTTTCAAATATGCAATACAGTGTTATTAACTATAGTCACTGTGCTGTACATTACATTCCCATGATTTATTTATTTTATAACTGGAAGTTTGTACATTTTGACCTCCTTCACTTATTTCACACACACACACCCCTCCTCTGGAAACTACCAATTTGTTCTGTTTTAGTTGTTTTGTTTTGTTTTGCTTTAGGTTCTACATATGAGTTATTCTGTTGTTTTGTTTGCTTTTGGATTCCATATACAAGTGGGGTCATATGGTATTTGTCTTTCTTTGTCTGACTTATTTCACTTTACGTAAAGCCCTCATGGTCCATCTATGTTGTCAAAAATGACAAGGTTTCATTCTTTTTATGGCTGAATAATAGCCTATTGTATACATATACTACATTTTCTTCATCCATTCATCCACTGGTGGCCACTTAGTTTGTTTCCATTTCTTGGCTATTGTAAATAATGCTGCTATGAACTTGGGTGTCTGTATATCTTTTTGAATCAGTGTTTTTGCTTTCTTAGGATAAATAATCAGAAATGGAATTGCTGAATCATATGATAGTTCTATTTTTAATTTTTTGAGGAATCTTAATACTGTTTTCCACATGGCTGTTGTGCCAATTTACATTTCTGTTAGCAATGCACAAGTGTTCCTTTTTCTCCACATCTTTGCCAACACTGGTTCTATTTTGTCTTTCTGATACTAAAATTCTAACAGGAGTGAGGCGGTATTTCATTGTGGTTTTGATTTTAATTTCCCAGTGATTAATGATGTTGAGCATTTTTTCATGTACCTGTTGGACATCTGTTACGTCTTCTTTGGAAAAAATATCTATTCAGATCCTTTGCCCTATTTTTAATCAGGTTGTTTTTCTGCTATTGAGTTCTTTATATATTCTGGATATTAACCCCTTATCAGCTATATAATTTGCAAATTTTTTCTCCCATTAAGTATAGCTTTCCTTTTCATTTTGTTCATGCTTTCCTTTGCTGTGCAGAAGCTTTTTAGTTAGATGTAGTTGCTTATTTTACTTTTGTTGCCTTTGCTTTTGGTGTCAAATCCAAAATATTGTTGCCAAGACCCACCTCAAGGAGCTTATTGCCTATATTTTCTTCTAGGAGTTTTTAGGTTTCAGGTCTTAGGTTCAAATCTTTAATCCATTTTGAGTTATTTTTGTGTGTGGTCCAGTTTCATTCCTTTGCCTCTAGCTGTCCAATTTTCCCAACACCATTTATTGAGAGACTGTCCTTCCCCCATTGTATATTCTTGACTCCTTTCTTGTAAATTAATTGACCATACATGTGTGGGTTTATTTTTGGGCTTTCTCTTCTGTTCCATTAATCTATGTGTCTGTTTTTGTGCCAGTACTATGCTGTTTTGATGACTATAACTTTGGATAGTTGGATAATCTGAAATCAAGGAATTGATACCTCCATCTTTTTTATTCTTTCTCAAGATTGCTTTGGCTATTCTGAGTCTTTTGTGGTTCCATACAAATTTTAGGATTGTTTGTTGTATTTCTGTGAAAAATACCACTGGAATTTTGATAGGGATTGTATTGAATCTGTAGATTTCTTTAGGTGGTATAAACATCTTAACAATATTAATTCTTCCAATCCATGAGCATGGAATATCTTTTCATTTTTACAAATTTTCTATTACCATCAATCCATATGCCCATCTGACATAATATATGTGTACACTTACATGTTTATGTAACTGAGAAATATATTTATAAATACATGCATACATTGGAATGTATGTTTAAATCAGTTATATTAAAGGGCTACATGATCAAATAATAGGAGACTACTTGGTGAGACATTTCTAGGTCACAAGAGTAAACATTAGCTATTTGTAACTTTACAATGGTTGGCCCTCTGGAATAAATTACAGGGATTGCAATACTGCATTTGGTGATATGGGAGAAAATGATATGAGTGTAATAAACAAACAATGCCTGATACACTATTAGAAATCTTAATAAGTAGAGCCATTTCCAAAATATAGAGTCAACTTGGTTTAACAACATAGCTATCAAAAAATGTGAGTAGAGTAAAAAAAATTTACTATTTCAAGTTTGCCTTTTATCATATGTCTTAACTTCTTTGTTTTCCCCTCAATTTTCATAGTCTAAATTTGACTGCCTGGATCCAGAATTTCTAAACAGTCAAGTTTCCAAATATGCCAAATTTGTGACTCAATTGGAAAAAGGCTTGCCACCCAACAGTGCAGTGCCCCAGCTAAAAAGTAAGGTGGAAAATATGAAAGAAAAGGTAAGTTTAGTAGAAATTATTTCCAAAACTCCAGGTCAATCAGTTACTACTTGATGCTAATGAGACCAAAGCCAGGAATTCTTCTCTGTTTAAATTAGTCAGCTTTGCAGAGAGAAGAAACAACAGACAAATTCAGCTACTGTATTGCAGAGGCACAGACTGCATCCCTCTCTTCAACTGGCCAAATCATGCAATTGATTTTTATGAGAATTCTAGTTGTTTCTCATTCTCACCAGCACTTGTTATCAATAGGGAGTTTATTTATTTGGTTTGGTTTGGTTTTCATTTTAACCTTTCTAATAAATGTGTGGTACAGTCTCATAATCATGACGATTTACCTTTTTCTAATGATTAGTAATGTTGAACATCTTTTCCCATGTCCATTTGCCATCCATCTACCTTCTTTGCTGAAATGTCTGTTTGAATATTAGCCCAATTTTTAATTGGGTTGTTTGTTTTGTTATTAGTGAGTTTTCAGAGTTCTCTTTTTTTGGAACTTTAAAATCTATATTTTATTTAATTTTTGACACATAGAGAACAGTGTCCATTGGCAACGATGATCCTTGTTCATTCATTCTTCTGTTGACTCTCAAATAGTAATTAAATAGTACTCAGAAAGTAATGGTAAAAGAGACTACCAGCTTGAAAATTTGTAACACAAATGATATTTGACACACCAAAAAGTTTTTATACATTTTACACAGCAGAAGTTTTTAGAATTTACATTCTAAAGACATTAGGGTCTAACAATTCATAGAAGAACAGCAAAGATTTTTTTTAATTTTTATTTTATATTGGAGTATAGTTGATTAACAATGTTGTGTTATATAGTCATGATATAAGTCCTTTTTCAAATATGTAACTTGAAAATAGTTTTCCCGGTCAGTGGCTTGTCTTTTTAGTCCCTAAACAGTGACTTTCACAGAACAAAAGCCTTAAATTTGATAAAAGTCCAAGTAATATTTTTTTCTTTTACAGATTATCTTTTTAGTATAGAATCTAAAAACTTTTGCCAAACCTAAAGGTCACACAGAGTTTCTTCTATATTTTCTTCTGGAAGTTTTTTAGTGTTGCTTTTTTTTTTAAATTAAAGTATATGATTTGAGTTATTTACATTTTTACACATGGATATTCAGTTGATCCAGAACCATTGTTTGAAAAAAGTATTCTTTCTCCATTGTTTGCCTTTTCATCTTTGTCAAAAGTCAGCTGACCATATTTTTTAGTCTGTTTCTGGACTCTCTATTCTGTTTGGTTGTTCTGTAAGTCTATTCTTTCACCAATACCATGCTCTCTTGATAACTATAGCTAGTAAGTCTTGAAATCAGGTAGTGTTAAGTTCTCCAACTTGTTCTTCTTTTTCACAATTTTGTCAATTCTGATTCCTTTACCTTGTCATGTAAATGTTAGAATTAGCTTATCATATGTATAAAAAATTGCTGGGATTTTGGGTGGACTGTGTCAAATCAATAGATCAATTTCCAGAGAATTGACATCTTAACAAGATTGAATTTTCTAATCTGTTACCTGCCTATCCCTTTATTTAGTTAGGTCTTCTTTTATTTCTTTTCATTAACATTTTATAATTTTCAGTGTACAGATTATGCACATATTTAAAACTAAGTATTCTTTTATGGTATCTTAAATTATATTTTTTTTCATTTCAAATTCTAAGTGTTCATTGCTGGTATGTAGGAATACTATTGACCTTTGTATATTGATCTTATATCCTGTGATCTTAATAAATTCACTTTTTAATTTTAGGAGATTTTTGTACATTATTCAGAATTTTCAACATAGAAAATGATTTCAACTGTGAATAAAGACAATTTTATTTCTTCCATTACAATCTGTGTGCCTTTTATTTCTTTTTCTTGCCTTGTTGCACTGGCCAGGATTTACTGTACAATATTGAATAGGAGTGGTGAGAGAAAACATCCTTGTCCTTTTCCGTATCTTAGAGGGGAAATATTCAGTCTCTTTTTAAGTATGATGTTAGTCAAATTTTTTTATAGATGCCCTATATTAAGATAACAGTTTCATAGTTTCCTGAGAGGTTTCTTTTTTTTATCATAGATGGGTGTTGATAATTATCAAATGATTTTTCTATGCCTATGATCATATGGTTTTTCTTCTTTAGTCTATTAACATGGTGAATTACATCTATCAGTGGTCAAATATTGAAGCAGGCTTGAATTCCTGAACTGAACCTCACTTGGGTCGTGATGTACTATACTCTTTTATATTGCTGGATTCAAATTACTAATATTATTTGAGGATGTTTTTGCGCCTATATTCATGAGGGACATTGATCTTTAGTTTTCTTTTCTTGTAACATCATTGTGTGGTTATGAGTTAATACTGCCTCATAAAATGACTTGGGGAGTGTTCCTTCCTCTTCTATTTTCTGCAGGAGATTATACAGAATTAGTATTATTTTTCACTTAGATGTTTGGTAGAATTCAAGAGTGAAACTATCTGAGCTTGAAGTTTTCTCTTTTGGAGGGATTTTAACAAAAAATTGAATTTCATTCATACAAAATGATGGACAAACCCACAGCCAATATCATCCTCAATGGTGAAAAACTGAAACCATTTGCACTAAGATCAGGAAAAAGACAAGGTTGCCCACTCTCACCACTATGATTCCAAAACCACTATGATAGTTTTGGAAGTTTTAGCCACAGCAATCAGAGAAGAAAAAGAAAAAAAAGGAATCCAAATCGGAAGAGAAGAAGTAAAGCTGTCACTGTTTGCAGATGACATGATACTATACATACAGAATCCTAAAGATGCTACCAGAAAACTGCTAGAGCTAATCAAGGAATTAGGTAAAGTAGCAGGATACAAAATTAATGCACAGAAATCTCTGGCATTCCTATACACTAATGATGAAAAATCTGAAAGTGAAATTTAGAAAACACTCCCATTTACCATTGCAACAAAAAGAATAAAACATCTAGGAATACACCTACCTAAGGAGACAAAAGACCTGCATGCAGAAAATTATAAGACACTGATGAAAGAAATTAAAGATGATACAAATAGATGGAGAGATATACCATGTTCTTGGACTGGAAGAATCAACATTGTGAAAATAACTGTACTACCCAAAGCAATCTACAGATTCAATGCAAACCCTATCAAACTACCACTGGCATTTTTCACAGAACTAGACCAAAAATTTTTACAATTTGTATGGAAACTCAAAAGACCCCAAATAGCCAAAGCAACCTTCAGAAAGAAAAATGAAGCTGGAGGAATCAGGCTCCCAGACTTCAGACTATACTACAAAGCTACAGCAGTCAAGACACTATGGTATCATCACAAAAACAGAAATATAGATCAATGGAACAGGATAGAAAGCCCAGAGATAAACCCACGCACATATGGTCACCTTATGTTTGATAAAGGAGGCAAGAATATACAGTGGAGAAAAGACAGCCTCTTCAATAAGTGGTGCTGGGAAAACTGGACACCTACATGTAAAAGAATGAAATGTGAACACTCCCTAGCACCATACACAAAAATAAACTCAAAATGGATTAAAGACCTAAATGTAAGGCCAGACACCGTCAAAATCTTAGAGGAAAACATAGGCAGAACACTCTATGACATAAATTACAGCAAGATCCTTTTTGACCCACTGCCTAGAGAAATGGAAATAAAAACAAAAATAAACAAATGGGACCTAATGAAACTTCAAAGCTTTTGCACAACAAAGGAAACCATAAACAAGACCAAAAGACAACCCTCAGAATGGGAGAAAATATTTGCAAATGAAGCAACTGACAAAGGATTAATCTCCAAAACATACAAGCAACTCATGCAGCTCAATATCAAAAAAAGCAAACAACCCAATCCAAAAATGGGCAGAAGACCTAAATAGACATTTCTCCAAAGAGGATATACAGATTGCCAACAAACACATGAAAGAATGCTCAACATCATTAATCATTAGAGAAACGAAAATCAAATCTACAATGAGATATCATCTCACACCAATCAGAATGGCCATCATCAAAAAGTCTACAAACAATAATTGCTGGAAAAGGTGTGGAGAAAAGGGAACCCTCTTGCACTGTTGGTGGGAATGTAAATTGATACAGCCATTATGGAGAACAGTAAGGATGTTCCTTAAAAAACTACAAATAGAAGTACCATATGACCTAGCAATGCCACTACTGGGCATATAGCCTGAGAAAACCATAATTCAAAAAGAGTCATGTACCGCAATGTTCATTGCAGCTCTATTTACAATAGCCAGGACATGGAAGCAACCTAAGTGTCCATCAACAGATGAATGGGTAAAGAAGATGTGGCACATATATGGAATGGAATATTACTCAGCCATAAAGGAAACGAAATTGAGTTATTTGTAGTGAGGTGGATGGACCTAGAGTCTATCATACGGAGTGAAGGAAGTCAGAAAGAGAAAAACAAATACCGTGTGCTAACATATATATGGAATCTAAAAAAAAAAAATTGGTCATGAAGAATCTAGGGGCAAGACAGGAATAAAGATGCAGGCCTACTAGAGAATGGACTTGAGGATATGGGGAGGGGGAAGGGTAAGCTGGGACAAAGTGAGAGAGTGGCATGGACATATATACACTACCAAATGTAAAATAATAGCTAGTGGGAAGCAGCCACATAGCACAGGGAGACCAGCTCGGTGCTTTGTGACCACCTAGATGGGTGGGATAGGGAGGGTGGGAGGGAGGGAGACGCAAGAGGGAAGAGATATGTGGATATATGTATATGTATAACTGATTCACTTTGTTATAAAGCAGAAACTAACACACCATTGGAAAGCAATTATACTCCAATAAAGATGTTGAAAAAAAACATGAAAAAAAATTTTTAAATAAAAAATAAAATAAAATAGATTCTCTATTGTTGGTGAAAAAAAGAAAAAAAAATTACGGCTTATATCAAAGATACACAGAAATCAAGTGAAAGAATTTTCAATGGCCCAAGTTGTAATGATTTGACCGAACAATAAATAATACAATATTGTGTTATAACCCAAATTATAAAATAAATATCCATGAATTCATATTGACATAAGTAAACAACTGAGTGGATGAATAGATAGATAAATAGGTAGATAGATAGACAAAGGATAAAAGACAAATCTTCTACAAAGAAAAATTCCAAATAACTTATGAGGATACTGCATCTCAAGACAGTGGAGCTTTATTTATTTTGATGCTCCATTGTTAGATGTATTCACACTTAGTATTACTATTTCTTCTTGGAGAATTGACCCTCTTATCATTTACATATTTTCCCTCTTTATTTTTTATAAGATTTCTTCTTCTGAAGTCTGCATTATCTGAAATTAATATAGTTAGTACAGATTTCTTTTAGAGTTTTCATGATATTACTTTCTCCATTTTTTCACTTTTAACTTTTCTATGTCTTTATATTTAAAGTATTTCTTGAACAGCATATAATTGGTTCCTGCTTTTTTATCCAATCTGATTTTTAAAAAGTCTTTTAAATGACATGTTTAGACCATTAATATTTAGAATATTATTTGTATGGTTGGATTAAAATTGTCATCATGCTGGTTTTTTATTTGTTTGTTGTTTCTTTTTTCCTCTTTTTCTTTCCTCTCTTGATTTAATTGTATATGTTTTATGATTCCGTTTTATCTTCTCTATGGAGTTGTTATTCATACTTCATTAAAGCAATTTTTAGTGGTTATCCTAGATTTAAAATATAGATTTTCAATTAATCCAAAACAACCTTCAAATAATATTATACTGCTTCATGCATAGTATAAAGAGTTTATAATACCATATTCCCAATTCTCCCTCTCATCCTTTGTATTAATGTTGTCATATATTTTACTTTTATATGTAGTATAAACACTACATGTTGCTACTATTTTTGTTTTTTATAGTTACCTTTTAGGAGAATAAAAATAGAATATGAAATTTATTTTACATCTGTTCCATTTCCAATGTTCTTCATTTCTTCGTATGGATCAAAGTTTCTGACTCATAGCATATTCATTCTGCCTGAAGAACTTCCTTTAATATTTCTTACTGAGTAGGTATACTAGCAATGAACTCCCCAAATTTTTGTTTTGAGAAAGTCTTTATCCTTTATTTTGAATGATATTTTCACTGGTATATAATTATGAGTCGGCAGATTTTGTTTTTTCTTTCAACAATGTAAAAATATCCTTTTGTTATCTTTTTACTTGCATGATTTCTGACATAAAGTCTGCTGTAGTTCTTATCCTTGTTCTTCTGTAGATAATATGTGTTTTTTGTCTGGCTGCCTTCAAATTTTTCTCTTTTTCTTGGTTTTTGGCAGTATGAAGTGTGATATGCCTGGGTGTATGTTATTATTGTTGTTTACCATTTATATTTATCCTGCTTGATATTCTCAGAGTTTCTTGGATCTCTGGTTTTGTGTCTGCCTTTAACTTTGAAAAAAATTGAGCCATTATTTCTTTGATATCTCTTCTGCTGTGTTTTCTATCTCTCTTACCCTTCTGGGATTTCTATTACATGTATGTCAGACCATCTGATATTGTACAAAGCTCAAGGATATTCTGTTCTAGGTTTGGATGGGGGCAGGGAAGTATTTCACTGTTTTTTCTCTTTGTGTATGAGTTTGGGTAATTCCTACTCACTTACCTTCAAATTCATGGATTCCTTGTCTGTGTTCATCTCATCAAAGACATTCTTTGTATCTCTTACAGTCTTCCTCATTTCTAACATTTCCATTTGATTTTTAATTATAGTTTCCATCATTTTATTGACATTTCCCTTCTGATCTTGCATGTTGTCTACCTTTTCCATTAGATCCATTAACATATTAATCACAATTAGCTTAAGTTCTATCTGTTAATTCCAACATATGTGTCAGATTTGAGTGTGATTCTGATTAATTTTGTATCTTTTGGGATGTATGTTTGCCTTGCCCTTTCACATACTTCTTAAATTGTTGTTGAAATCCAGACATCTTATGCAGAACAGTAGATACTGAAGTAAATAATTTTTATGCCTGGAAATGATCATGCCTTTCCTTCTACTTGGCCTTCTGTGTGGCATGTTATATTAAATCTGGTTAGAAATTCGGCTAGATTTGAAGTTTGGTGTTGCTGTGGTTGCCCTCAGTATACCACAGTATTCAAATTGTTCTAGTGATACCTTGTGTTTAGTTTGGACTTGTTTGCCAACGGTCATTTTTTCAATTTCTGTTTTCCCTGACCTTGGGTCATTCTTTCGTTTTATGCCCAGAGAAAATCTGTATCTTGCAGCTTTCCACTCTCTATTCCACTGTTATTTTTACTCAGTACTTGTTAGCCTGGTGGAAGAAGTGAGGAGGAATATTCCCTTGTGTTCTGATTAAGTTTCTATCCTAACAAAGCACTGTGCTCCTTTTTCACAAAATTCTGAGCTTCACAGTTGTTCCTGTCCCTCCTCCAGCTTTAGTAATATTTGTAATATTTAGTAATATTTGTAGCCCCCAGGGACTTCACACTCTCATGCTACCCTACATTCAGTCTTAGCAACTTATTTTTAAAATTCAGCAACATCTTCTAACTAGTTTAAACGGCAACCCAAGGCATCTCTCCTAGGTAAGCAAATTCTCGGGTCCTGTTTCTTGCTGTGGAGAAAACTGTGGGTACCAGTGTCTCTTCAAATTTTGACTTCGTTGGTTTCCCTGAAGCCTCACTTTTCTGATGGGTTCAATACAAGTCATTAACTTGCAGTTTGTGCAGACTTTTCTTTGCTGTAAGAGTGTCAGTGGTGTTCTTTCCAGCTCTTTATGTGCCCAAATTGAAACCAGAAGCCTTGGGCTGTTTTTCAGATAAAAAGGATGGTGTCTCTGAGAGTGTTTGTTTTCCAGCTTCCAGTTATCATTGACCTGAGGAACCCAACTCTGAAGCCTAGACATTGGGCAGCTATTGAACAAACAGTTGATGCCACCCTAGTAGACCTTGACATTCCATTAACCTTGGAGAAGCTCTCTGAGTTGCATGTTTTTGACTTTGGCCAAGAAATCCAGGACATTTCTGGACAGGCTTCTGGAGAAGCTGCCTTAGAAACACTTCTTAAAAAGGTAAGCCTGAAAAATGTATATTCTGAAGATCAGGGAATGTAAAGGTTTTCATATTCAGTGAGATCAACTTTTGTTTTATCTGAATGGGTTTTTCAACATTGCAGCTTTCACCCTCTCATTATCAGTTATCCTTGTGCTGTTTCCTTACATTTATATCATTATTATTGTTATCACCTCTATAAATATCTTCTTTCTGCTTAGCTTATAATCCAACAGGAACTTGATGGCAACAAATTTGCATGCTTTATATAAAGAACCACATACCAAGGAAGATCTCTTATGCCAAAATACATTACCTTTCAAACTTACACACTAGAGAAGATTCACTATATGAAATGCTTCAAAATCACATTGAGAAGATTTCTCTACTTAGGATATTTAACCTCCTTACTCCAAAAACACACATCTTCCAAGCATCTATGTAAAAAGAATTTTTTTCTTTTAATTAAAGCATGAAGTGGGAGGGAATACACATGAAAGTATCACAAATTATTCATATGTTTTAATGCTGTTCAATAAAATTAAGCAAATCATTGTCATCTAACCTAGAAGATTTTAAGAATTTTAAAGGCAGAAGGAGATTAGGATAATTATGGAGTTTTCACTTGTTTCATTCCACATGCATTTATCAAGTACCTACACACAAATGAATTGAGCTATCCTAAGACTTGAACTATTTCTAAGGTGGAGGATTCTTGGAAAACAACTGAATTTGTCGTCCTCCCTCACCGTGACTCCAAAGATGTGTTTATCCTGGGTGGCACAGATGACATACAGGTGGGTAACTGGGTTATTGAAACTTATGTTGAAGGTTCTTGTGAGACCTAGTCCTAAATATTCTATGGGAGGTTATTATGAAGGACTGAAATATGAGAGTTGTTAAACAAGGAAAAATCTAATTGGGAAGGCAATACATGAATATGAATAATTGACATGAATACTTGTACATGAAATATTTAGCAAAGCAATAGATATGTTTTATATATATATGAATTATAATCTTGTAGTTGATAACTGTTGAGGAATTTAGAAGAGCAAAGAGATCAGTTGTGGCTGAAGTGATCAGAGAATCCTTCCTAGACCAGGGAAGACATGCTAGACCTTAAAAATCTGGGGGTCTGATAGGCATAGATGGGAATGGAAGGCATTTCAAACCATTTAAATGAGGCAAAAAAGTGTGAATGAACATTTCAGGTTTATATCACACTAAGAAGCTAAATTCACTCCAATTTTTTGAGATTAGGAGTAGATGGTCATGCTCTGTTAACAACAAAAGAAGATAAATCTAACCCATGTGTTTGGAATATTCTTAGTGACTTAAAATCCAAAGGGCACATTTGTTTAGCAAAAGAATCTGGGAATTATGACTCAATTTAAAAAGCAAAGTCCACACAGAGACCTATGTTCAATATCCTGTAATAAACCATAATGGAAAAGAATATGAAAAATTGTACACATATGTATAACTGAATCACTTTGCTCTACAGCAGAAATTAACACAATATTATAAATCAACTATACTTCAATAAATTTTTTTTTACAAAAGCAAAGCCCTGGCCTGTTATGGTGTACCCAGCCCAGAATTAGAGATGAAATGGCTTTGCCAGGTGTAGTCTGGAAGAGCAAGACCAGACGTCACTCTGTGCGGTAGAGGGGAGAGCAGACCCAAGATGGAAATCAGTCAGTATGAGGCCAGGTGATGCCAGGTGATGGGGCTTCTGCTCTCAAGAAGTTTATAATTTAAATAGAGCAATTAAAATTCTTTAGATTAACAGACACAGTTTTTTAAATGTACATGTTCTGCGAGGGGTGCTGTGGTGTAAGAGGAAGGAGTAGGGGAGGGGGGAGGTAGAGGGAAAACTGTCTATAATCATCCAGAGCTTGACATGAATGAGTTCACTTTTCCTCTTCCTCAAGATAATTGAGGGAAAGTGATGTTTCATTGGGTAGGGAAGGCACTTACTTTTTCAAGTTTTGAGCACTTTGAGAAATAAAGACCTGGATGACCAAATGATATAAAGAAGGTACCATATACCTTGTAGGGGGGAGACTGGAGAAGAGTGCTGAGCTAAACAGAAATGTGTGCCATTAATAATTACAGAAACAGCCAGGATTTGACAATCAGAAGTTCCTTGGTGACATTTAAGAGAACATCATAGTGCATTATAAGCCCTAGTGAAGGAGAGAAGGAGGGGAAGTGGATGGGTGGGAAACAGTAAGTGAAATTAAGCTGTTTATTCAAAAAGTTGGCTTTTAAATGGTTTGGGATTAACATATACACACTACTATATATAAAATAGATAATCAACAAGAACCTACTGTATATATAGTACAGGGAACTCTACTCAAAATTCTGCAATAACCTATACAGGAACAGAATCTGAAAAAGAATGGATACATGTATGTGTGTAACTGAATCACTTTGCTGTACACCTGAAACTAACACAACATTGTAAATCAACTATATTCCAATATAAAACTAAAAATGTTAAAATAAAAATAAATGGGCTGTTGGAATTAAATATCTGTAATTATCTTTGAGAGCAAAAACACATGGTGTCGCATGTATTTTCTTCGCCTTTCCTTAAAGGTCCTTCTTGATGACAGCACCATCAACATTGCGACCATTGCCTCATCACGTTACGCTGGCCCACTGAAAACTCGAGTGGATGACTGGCAGAAACAACTTGCTTTGTTTAATCAAACACTGGTGAGTAAGGATCATTTCAATTCATGGACTCAGAGAATTGGATTTAGAAATCATTTGTTCAGTCACTTAAATATTGTACAGTTTAGATATAAGGTTTAATTATTGACATTTTATTATACTCAAAATGTAAGGAAAATGCAAATATATTGAACTCTTCTTTGCAAGACTATACCATTACCCTTGTATTAGTTATTATTGCTGTGAAAGAAAATACCACAAACTTAGTGGTATAAAACAATCTACATTTATAATCCCACAGTTTCTGTTCGTCAGGAGTTCATAACTTAACTGGGTCTTATACTCAGGGTCTCACGAGGGTTCAGTCAAGATGTGGACCAGGACTGGGCTCTCATCAGAGGTTCAACTAAGGAAGGACGTTGGCAGAAATCATTTTCTTGCAATTCCGGGACCGGGGGCTTCATTTTCTCACAGGCTGTCAACCAGAGGCCATCCTCAGCTCCTCCATGTTGCCCACAGTTTTTTTGCATGTGGACTTCCTCAACAAAATCGCTTACTCCATCAGTCGAGCAGGGAAGAGAAAGTCTCCTGGCAAGACAGAGGTTACAGCCTTGTGTACTGTACACATAACTGTGTACATCCTATTATCTTTGTATATTCTCCATAGCTAGAAGCAAGTCACGGTGGCACCCACACTCAAGGGGAGAGGATCACACAAGGTCAGGAAGCCCAGGTCTTGGGGGCCACCTTAAGAGTCTAGCCACAGCAACCTCATATTTACTAAACAAATACTGCTGCTTGAAGTCTCCTTGGCACCCTTCCTGTCATACACACCTTCTCTTTATTTTATTCAACCTCAGATTATCCCATAATAAAGAACCCACTTACTCTGGTCTCACTTTGTTCCCATCCAATCTCTTTCTTAGACTTCATTTTTTTCCCTTGATTTAATTATGTTGTGGTTTTTATATGTTCTAATATGAAAAGGTATCTGTGAAATAATAAAGGCACTAAGTAAGAAAAGGCAATTTGTTCCATCCTCATTTCATAGAGATCTCTATGGTGAATCCATCCTCTTCAATGGACTCTTTTTAATCTGACGCCTGTCCAGCCTTCTGTACTGATGACTGAGCCCCATGAAAGGAGAGACTAAATTTAGATCAAAGTAAAGGGCGTGTTTCCATAGAAGGTCCTTAAAAGAAGCAGTGCTGAATAGTAGGGATCCTCCAGAGAATTAAGTGTGTAGAAAGTGTGAGACCTGAAATAAACCAAGGAGTGGTTGGGACATTAGGGCTTAAGCATAGCCCCCAAATCTAGAGTGAGACACGAGAAACCCTTTCACGGATCTCAGGCCGGCACAAGTGATGGCAGGAGGTGCAGAGGAACGGTGAGGTCTATAGACTTTAGATCTGACCCTGCACTTCTGCTTTCTCTGATTAACAGTGATTGTCTCTAGGAGGAAAGTGATGTGTGATTTTCTTCTTCCTCCCAGTGTTCTGTCTTTGCCACATGTTCTGTCACAAGCAGGTTTTACTTTTTTGATCGAAGAAAATGAATCATATTTCTTCTTAAAAAGAGGGAGAGGGAAGAATGATAGACATAATTGAGGCAAAAAAGAAAACACCTTTTTTGCTAACCTTTTATATTTGGAAATAGTAAGTGAATCACTAAACTTACCACTTCCCAACCCTTCAGATTCCTTTAAGTAAGCATCGTGCCTCCACCTAGAGTGTCTCCTCTGGGCATTTTAATCCTCTTTCTCTGGGTCCATTCTGGTTACCACACAGTAGTAGATTCGTTATAACTCTACTCAGTACAAAAAATGGGTTGAAATTAGGCTGAGGTGAGACTTGGACCTTTTAATGAGGTTTCATTTCAAAGGACCTGTGAGAAGCTGCCAAAAGGAAAAAGATACAGTGAATCCCCATGTAATTATTTTTAACGTAACTGTATTTTTTCAACCTGAGGTTAAAAATCTGGTAATGTCCCTATTTTTCTCCTAGGAAGAGTGGCTGAACTGCCAGAGAAACTGGCTCTACCTAGAGAGTATTTTTAGCGCTCCAGATATTCAGAGGCAGTTACCTGCAGAGGCCAAGATGTTCCTTCAAGTGGATAAGTCATGGAAAGAAATCATGAGGAAGGTGAACCGGCTGCCTAATGCTCTCCGAGCAGCTACTCAACCAGGTAAAAAAGAAACCACAAAGGAATTACAGTTATCTAAAATGTCCATCACCTGTAAGATTCTAATAAAATGTGGTACATTCAACCCTTGATTCCAGTCAGCGTTGATGACCAGGAACATTTGTAGTACATTTGACACTCATGCTAAACAATGTGAATTGAACACTGTTGTTGTTATTTTATTACTATTTTTATTATTATTATCGTCATCATCATCATCATCTTTCAGCTCAGTTCATAGTTTTGGCACACAAGGATGTACTTTTTTTGCTGTTTTTAGAATTAGGGGATTCTGCCACAGAGTATCAGTGATGCTTCCATCTCACAATTTAGGCTACAAAAAATACATTTACATTCAGTTGACCTATTCTGTTAAAGTTCTCACAGACCTATAACCATAAAAATTTCCACACCGTATTTTAAGTAATTCATTAAGACCACTTACGAATATTGCCACTAATGGTAATTCTAATCTCAGGGTTGAAATGTGTTTTATTTATTTTTTAAATTAATTTTTATTGGAATATAGTTGATTTGCAATGTTGTGTTAGTTTCTGCTGTACAGCAAAGTGAATCAGTTATACATATACATATATTCACTCTTTTTTAGATTCTTTTCCCATACAGGTCATTACAGAGTATTGAGTAGAGTTCCCTGTGCTATACAGTTGAAATGAGTTTTAGTAAGTTCTGTTTCTAGGGATGTGGAATCAAAGTCCTTCTGGGTGATTACACATACGTGGTGATTGAACTTTACGGTTTGTATCACAGCCTTAGCAGGATTGGTGGTTGTTCTGCAAATGGCAGCACACTGCCTATCCTGGTGATACGGACAGAGAGCTTCCTTGTCAAGCAGAGGCAGACTGCTGGACTATACTCTTTGCCCAAAGACTCTTACATAAAACATAAACAGGCAGGAAAAACTCTGTGGGATGATAAAATCGAAAACCTTAAAACTTTGGGGCTTCAAGAGGCTGCCCACAATCCTTGGTTCCTGGTCCCCTTCCAGTCACAACTGCATCACTCCAGCCTCTGCTTCTGCCATCACATCTCCTTCTCTGCCACTTATAAAGACCCCTGTGGGGAATTCCCTGGCAGTCCAGTGATTAGGACTCCTCTCTTCCACTGCAGGGGGCACGGGTTCGATCCCTCACTGGGGAACTAAGATCCCACAAGCTGCGCAGCATGGACAAAAAAAAAAAAAGACCCCTGGGATTACACTGGGCCCACTGCATGATCCAAGATAATCTCCCCATCCTATGATCTGTAGCTTAACCACATCTGCCAGGTGCCTTTTTCCATAAAAACTAACATATTCTCAGGTTCTCGGGATTAGGACATGGGTATATCTGAGAGACCTTTATCTTGCCTAGCACATCCACTTAATGTGCATATCCAAACCTTTTGCTGCAAAAATATTAATGTGTTTTATTACAGAGTGCTGCCCCAGTGCCAACTGGACTTTTGTTATATAATGTAACTTTTGAAATTTTTTAAAAAATCCAAAATACATTTGGTCCTAGGGATTTCAGATAAAGGAGTGTGGACCTGTATATATCATTTCAGGTGATGATAAAGCAGTGAAGAAAAATTAAGCAGGGTAAAGGCGCTAGAGAGTAGTTGGGGGCTGCAGTGTGTGTGTGTGTGTGTGTGTGTGTGTGTGTGTGTGTGTGTGTGTGACGAAAGGATTTTTTTGATAAAGTGGCTTTTGAGTAGAGATCTGCAGGAATGAGGAAATGAAACATGTTCGTGGATCTAAGGGAGGATTGTTAAAGGCAGAGAGAAGAACAAAGACCCTGCGGTAAGAGCATGCTTAGCGTACATGACCGTCACCAAGGAAGCCAGAGTGGGGTGGAGTGCAACGCACAGGAGAGGGCTTAGGAGTGAGGCCAGAGAGGTGAGTGTGCTTGGGCGGCGGGTTGGGGATTGGATTAGGTCACTGATCACGTAGAGACTCGGAGACTGTGGAAAAGACCGGATTTGATTCTCAGACAGGTGGGGAAGCCAGGCACTGTGATACACACCAAAACATCAAGTGAGACATGAATCTTGCTCCTAAAGGTGCTACAGTTTAGTGATAAAGACATAGGATGCTATTGCCACAATTTTTTTGCATCTAAATATGGCAGAAAAAACAGAAGACATGAGTAAGAAGGTGACAGAGAATATGTAGTGTTTAGAGAACGGCAACTGTTTGGCTTTGGTTTGCGCACCCCTGGCCCCCAAAGCTGGGGGATGACAGATAAAAAGGTTTCAAGTTAATTACCTGTTCATCTGTGGCAAATATCAAAATTAATGTTATTATTAAAAGTTATAGTTAACATTCTTAGCCAACCCCCCCAATTTTAACTTATTAAACCATTCTTTCATCAAATAAAACCAAAACTTTAAAAATGTTAATATCATATTTTACTTCCACTTAAAATTATATTCTCTATTTATTTTAACACAACTTTACCAGTACCTTTTTTTTCAATGAACAGGACTTCTGGAAACTTTTCAAAATAATAATGCATTACTTGACCAAATTCAGAAGTGTCTAGAGGCATATTTAGAATCAAAAAGAGTTATCTTTCCAAGGTAAGTTTATAAAGCTACCAACAATATTTTTTAGTAGTTAAGAGTATCCATTAATTTGTTAGGATATATATAAAATCAAAACATCAGGGAACCAAAGAGGGAAACAAGAAAGATATTTCATAATAACAATCCAGCTAATATCTTGATTGGAGCGTGTAAGTGTCAAGGATAAATATACAATATTTGGTTTAAGTGGATAAGTACCCAAGGTACTGGAAAGATTCTTGATCACAGCATTGTTTCACTGCTGGGAGTGTATGTGTGTACCTGCATGTGTGTGTGTGTCCACAGATGGGTATGTAAAAAGTTAGAGACCTTTGTTGCCTGAGCTGGTTTCTTTAGGTTAATTGGTGGCCTAAGAGGGTTACTGTAGAAGTCATCTAAGAGGTCATTTCACAAATTCCAAATGAAATTTTTTACTCATCCATTCGTTCTAGAAACATACCAAATGTTTTGCTCAGTGATAAAAATACAAAGAAGAAAAGGCCAGATCCCCACTCTGATGGATCTCATGGTTAACAGGTGGACAGTCATGTAAACACACCATTTCAATATAATTATATATGACTACACTATGACTACCTGATGGTAGCAAGTGCTCCAGACTTCAGTCTTTGGGGCACATTGTACCGTAACACAGACATTATCAAAAAATGGCCCATCTTTCATGGATTTTACCTGTTAGATGTAAAGGAGATGGCTGTTAAGGTCTCTCCTAGGACAAGCACTGAGTCAGCCAGGATTAGGTGCTTATGTGGGTTACTTGGGTAAGAGGGGTTGTTGCTGGGTACCAGGACTGGGTATGTGTGTGCACAAGATATCCAAGAGCTGGAAGATTTGATTGAGTTTAACAGATTCAGGCAACATGGGAAAAGACAGAAGAGTTTGAGGTTTGGAATGTGCCTTTTATTTCACTCTTAAATCAGTGGTTCCTAACTTGAGTCTCCCAAGACCAGAGAAAATCTGTACACTGTTATAATCTTTAAGGAAATCTGGACACAAATTTACCTGTGATAATACTGAACACCAAAAAGCATCAGCTTTTATTTTTCCTTTTGTTTAGAATTACATCAACTAGGTCTACAGTGTTTATTATGTCAGGAGGCTCTGCACACCACTGATTTCATGCTCCAAGCCTTAATGAAGGCTTACTATGAGCCATGGACCAAGTTAGGTTCTGGGGACACAAGGTGAATATAACACTGTTCCTTCTCCCACAGGACTCATAGTCCAATCTTGACAGTTATCTGTTTCATTAGTCGAAAAGAGGCAAGGGTACAAATTATTACCCTATGTGGTATTTTAAAGAAGCAAGACTAATAGGGTGCAACCCAAAACATCTTTGTTTCTAATGACAGCCTCTGTGTTCCCTACTAGGGGCTAGTTTCTTCCTGTCCCTGGCCAAAATCTTGAGCAGGCCTCATGAATTTTTCTGGTCGTTCTCTGATAATAATACAAAAAGTTCTCATTACCTTAACCCATTAAATGATCTATAATAATCAAAACTCTGAACTTCTTTCAAAGTGAAAACATCCCCCTTCTCTGGCCTAAGCCTGTTGCAAGGCTGAAGGCTTAAGTGATGATGAGGATGTGTGGCATCAACCCTCCCCACTTCCTATTAGGTTCCTGAGGTCTCCAGTTTGGGGGCAGGAAAGGGAGGAGAGGCAAGACGGCAGGAGAAGCCTGACTTGGCTGGTACCCAACTGGGCCCCTCTCTCACGTGGGGCCTTCCACGTGCTAATGGGATCCCTCCAATCCCGAGGGATCTCTCATAGGCAGCTTCCTCCACAGGAGTGAAGTGTCTTCTCCAGCCAGACCCTCATCCTTCTCTCTTATCCCTGGGCATCCAGGTGTGCCCCTTCTCCAGTTTTTTTTTTTTTTTTCCTAGGGTATCTTCATGTCTCCAAATGGCCCTGTTGGGCAGTATCTAAGAAAATCCCAGGCAGGATCACACCAGCATGGCCCCCATGTGTGTAGTCACAGAACCAAATAAGGTTCCTGCAGCCACCCATTCATCTATTCAACAAATTATGTACTGAATACCAGGTATATGTGAGGTACAAGGCCAGATTCTAGGGAAAACAAGTAATATATCTTCACTCTAGGAGCTCAAAGCCAAGTAACAGACATACAACCAAATCAGTATCTTAGCAAGTGCTGGCATCTTTACAATTTTTATGAAAAATATCTGCCTTTTATGTACCAGGCACTCATTCCAGATGTTTGAGATGCATCCACCCTAATCTTTATAAAAATCATATTTAGAAACACATGGCCTCCCAGACCCAGGACCCATGGGATAGAGGTCCAGTAAGTCAGTGGATGGGGACGATATGTGCCTAAGGGATTTATCTTTCATGTCCATACAAGGCTTTGCTTCAGTTTCAAGTTACATTTTAAGTATATTCTTTCATCTAGATTTTACTTCTTGTCAAATGATGAGCTTCTGGAGATTTTGGCTCAGACACGAAATCCCCAAGCTGTGCAGCCACACTTGAGGAAATGCTTCGACTCCATTTCAAAGCTCGAATTCGCTCTCGTGCCTCCAACGGAGGGAAGAATTCCTGGCATGGAGGCAGAGCCAGAAAAGATTTACACTAATGATATTTTAGCGATGCTGTCACCAGAGGGAGAAAGGGTAAGGGCTTTTTGTTTATGATTCTTTATGCGTCAACTTTGTTACTCTTCTAGGGTGGAGGGTAGAGGTTTATTCATCATCATGCTAAGCATTCATCAAGTGCTGCTGTGATCTGGTCTTCTGCTGGCTCAGCAATTTCAAAGATAATCAACGATAAAATTCTTGCCCTCGAAGAACTCAAAGTCTAGCAGAGACATAGTCGAACAATTGAAAAGCCCCACAGAAAATGCAGTAACAGAGGCTGTGCTCTGTTCTTGGGAACAGGGTAGAAAGTACTGGAGCCAGTTCTTAACTCTCCATAAGGGGAACAAGAGCCGGGTGGTTAAGAGCTAGTTCTACTGCCCGGACACATGGATTCCACTCCCAATCTTGAACCTCATCTGTAAAACAAGGATTAGTAATACTGCCTGATTAATGAGTTGCTGGGGATTTTCAAGTGTGTATGTAAATTACTTAGAACAGTACTGAGCAGGTGCTATGAAGTATTAGTTGTCATTGTTTGGCAGCAGCCTCTCCAGGGCCCGGCACAGTGCCTGTAAACACCAAGCAAGTGAATGCATTAGTAGACTGTGGGGAATCAGGTGACCAGACAGAGGAGAATCACACATACATACACACAGGCAGCCAAGGAAGGTGGAGAGGAGACATGGGAGGGACAGCATTCCATACAGAGAAATTGTGCAGGGAAATGCCAAGGCTTTCAGTCCAGGTAGAGCACAGTAGTGTATCTATGGGATTGGAAGGAGCCCACAGACATTTTTCTTGTCCTACACATGCACCCAATGCTCATAGCAGCATTATTCACAATAGCCAAGACATGGGAGCAACCTAAGTGCCCACCAACAGATGGATGGATAAAGAGGACATGGTATATGTATACAATGGAATATTACTCTGCCGTAAAAAAGAATAAAATTTTGCCATTTGCCACAACATAGGTGGACCTGGAGGGTTTTATGCTAAGTGAAATAAATCAGACAGAGAAAGACAAATACTGCATGTTTTCACTTATATATGGAATCTAAAAAGTAATACAAACTAGTGAATATAACAAACCAGAAACAGATTCACAGGTATAAAGAACAAACTAGTGGTTACCAGTGGGGAGAGGGGAGGGGGGAGGGGCAAGATAGGGGTAGGGGATTAAGAGTTACAAACTACTATGTATAAAATAAATAAGCAGCAAGGATATATTGTACAGCACAGGGAAATACAGCCATTATTTTGTAACAACTTTAAATGGAGTATAATCTATAAAAATACTGAATCATTATGTTGTACATGTGAAACTAATATAATATTGTAAATCAACTATACCTCAATAAAGAAAATGTTTTTACTTGTCCTAAATTGATCCTCTTGCAAAAGAATTTGTTCATCACTAGTGCAAAAGAGAAAGGGGAAGGCCTAGGCTAGGATCCAGGGAAAACATGACATTTAAAGGGAGTGTAGAAGAAGAACAGATGCAGAAGCCCAGACAACCAGGGCAGTCAGGTCATTGGTAGTCCAAGAAATAAATATGAAAAGGGCTTTAAAGCGTCGATTGGACTGGTTGATTGGGAAAGCACTGGTCACCTTAATGACCTGAACAGATTTAGAGGAGTGGTTGGAGCCAAAAATCAGATGGCAGGAAGTAAGGGAAAAAAGTGGAGGAATTCATTTAGTGCACATAAACTCCTCTTTCCGGGAGTTGGCTCCAAAGGGAAGCAGTGAAATAAAGCACCAAGTGGGGGCGGGGGAGGGGGGCGGTGTAAAGAGAGGTGTAGAGTGGGTATCAGTAGAAGTACCAGTGTTCACGTTCAGGCTTCCATGTTTACCTAGCTCAGGGTTCCGTTACGAAGCACACAGAGTGTACAGCCTACGTGTTACCACAGCCTGATTATCTTCCAGGTGAGCCTGGGGAAAGGCCTCAAGGCCCGAGGCAACGTGGAGGAGTGGCTGGGCAAAGTGGAAGAAGCCATGTTCACATCTCTGCGTCGCCTGTGCAAAGCTGCCATCGCTGACTATCTGGGGAAACCGAGGACAGTATGGGTGATCGCCGGCCACCCTTCTCAAGTAACTTACACTCCTTAAATCTCCGCCTCTGGATCCTGTTTGGGTGAGATGCATCACACACTGAAGAAAGGTGTTTCCATGCAGGTGATCCTGACCATTTCTCAAATCATGTGGTGCCGCGATTTGACGGAGTGTTTGGAAAGAGAAGACGGTGATCATTTAGAGGCCCTGGAAGCTTTTGAAAAAGTAAACTTTGAGGTGAGGTTACGGCAGGGTGACATCGAGCATAGCGCTGTGCCAGATGGTCCTAGTGGCTTTTATTGGCGTGGTTAATGCAAATTCACTACTTCAGAAATTGTAAGCCCCTGACATGACATCCAAAACTTTGGGCTTCTCACTAAAACTATTTCTGTTCAAGTTTTCTCAGCGACACTACCCTGATGTTTGTGTAGTATGTATATGAATATTAAAAATAGAAGGAAAGCGTAACTCAAGAGGAAAATGTCAGGATTATAATGGTTTGCCACCTTTAAGAAGAAATGTTATCCTGGGTCCTGATATCTCTCCTAGAAGTGGATTCAATCCCAGAAAACCACAGGATTTGTGCCATTTCTATTCTTAGGCCCAACATGTGCTTTTCTACTGTTTTATAGAAGCCTCAGGCAACTATCAGTAAAGCAATAAATAACTGAATGAATTAAATACCATTCTACACAAATTTTTGAGCTATTGTTGGGAAATGCAACTTTACAGCCAGGCCACATCTTTAACTCCAAATTCAATTCTACTTCCAAGCAATGTTGCATTTTTAAAGACTCACCCTTAAAACAAAAAAGGAGGAAACAACTTTCTTGAAATAGGAAAAAACCTCTCTCATGAAGGTCCTCGATAGAATTTCAACTCAAAAAGCCCCAGAGAAAAGACTCGCTAAGGAAAGTCCCATTGACCTCTTTGTAGAGGTGGCCCCTGATCAGGGCCAGCCTGAGTGAAAAATCAGCACAGCAGTTCAAGGCTTTCAGAGGCACTGCCCTTCTCTGAAAAAGATTTAACCATTTATGTGAAAATCAGGAACTCAGTCTATCAAAAAATGCTTTCGTTTAATCAATCATTGGCTTGGTTTAAATGCTCAGGATTTCTGACTATTCCCCCCTCCCTCACCAAAAAAAAAAAAAAAAAACTATCCCTGAAAATGAAGAGTACTACCTTAGTCACATTTGATTTTTAGGGAGAACCGTGTTCTCTAGAGACATCATCACGTGGTGGTTAAGAGCATGGGCTTTCCTTGAGGCAAATGTCTACTCAAGTGTAATTTTTTGCTACTTTATGTCAATTTCCTTACCCTCTGTGACCCTCAGTTTCCTCTAATGTGAAACTGGGGTAAAGATGGTATTGTACTTCACAGAAGCCTTATAGGAATTAAATAAGTTAAACTGTTGTCCTGGGTCACAGAATTACAGATTCTTACTAAATTTGGAATAGACATTTGTCAAAACTATCTAATTTTATAGGTATCTAATTTTATAGATAGTTTCAAAAAATGCCTATTCCAAATTTAATAGTAAAAAGATATACATGTAAGCTGATTTTTGAAAATTATATATCACTTTTTTTTTTAATTTTTAGAGATTAAATGCCCTGGCTGCAATAGTCCGAGGCACTCTTCCTAAATTACACAGAAACATCATAACTGCCTTAATTACTATTGATGTACACGCAAGAGACATAGTCACTGAACTTGTTCAAGCCAAGGTAACTCTTTCACTTAAATAAAATCATATATTTCTTTCTGAAATTAATGCATCTAATATGTGTATCATTGTCATCACTTATGTAGGTAGAGGTAGTTGAGTCCTTTGACTGGCAGAGACAACTGCGCTATTATTGGGATATAGACCTGGACAATTGTGTGGCAAGGATGGCGCTCTCTCAGTATACTTATGGCTATGAGTATTTGGGTGCATGCCCAAGATTAGTTATTACTCCTCTCACGGTAAGTTACTGATCATTTAGGTTCATTACTGCTTTTTCCCCACCAAAATAGTTCTGAAAAGTTTCCTCCTACCATTAACCCTTGAAAGGACTTGCCATGAATACATCTTTGTAAAGCAGAGATTTCTGCTTTTTGATCATGTGCCTGGATTTTTTAGTATATTTCAATTGCTATAGAACCTTTCATAAAAAAATAATGACCCTCCTGCTATAGAAAGGAAAGGACTTATGAATTTGTGGCCAGAGTCAGTTCCCTTCAATAATGACAATTTATCAATTTCTTCAGGATCGCTGCTACCTTTGCCTCATGGGGGCTTTGCAGCTCGACCTGGGAGGTGCACCAGCTGGTCCTGCTGGCACGGGGAAAACTGAGACTACCAAAGACCTTGCAAAAGCTCTCGCCATCCAGTGTGTGGTCTTTAACTGCTCTGATGGTTTGGACTACAAGGTATGGTCCTGGCATCTGAACACTAACATTAAGTGTTTTATGTGGCTTTCTCTATTTGCAACATGACATAACAAAAGAAGGAGAGAAAGGGGTGATGGCAAGCTAGGGAAAACTAGTGGGGCAAGGAATGATTAAAGTAGAATAAATAGAGCAAGAGAGGAGAGTCAACACAAGGCAATCTGAGTGGGCCAGGTAGGAATCAAGGCCAGGGGAGGATTGGTCAAATGGTGGTGAGATTAAAGACCTGTTCATGTCAGTAGGTAGAAAGAGGGGAGATGAGATACAAGACAGAATAGCAGGGAAATCTAGGAACAAGGAATAAGCTTACAGGAAGAGACGAGTTACGTATTGAAACGTGTGGTGTTACGTATTCAGAGTTACATATTGAAAATGAAACATGTAGGAGGTGAGAATTCACGGTAAGATTTTTCATTGAGTAGTTCTCAGAATTTTTCACTCTTAAAAATTATTGAGGGCTTCCCTGGTGGCACAGTGGTTGAGAGTCTGCCTGCCGATGCAGGGGACACGGGTTCGTGCCCCGGTCCGGGAAGATCCCACGTGCCGCAGGGCAGCTAGGCCCATGAGCTGTGGCCACTGAGCCTGTGCGTCCAGAGCCTGTGCTCCACAACGGGAGAGGCCACAACAGTGAGAGGCCCGCGTACCGCAAAAAAAAAAAAAAAATTTTTGAGACCTGGGACTTCCCTGGCAGTCCAGTGCTTAAGACTTCACCTTCCAATGCAGGGAGTGCAGGTTTGATCCCTGGTCAGGGAGCTAAGATCCCACATGCCTCATGGCCAAAACATAAAACAGAAGCAATATTGTAACAAATTCAATAAAGACTTTAAAAAATGGCCCACATCAAAAAAAAAATCTTAAAAAAAAAATTATTGAGACTTCCAGAAAGTTTTTGTTTATATGTATGGATTACATCTATTGATATACACCATGTTAGAAATTAAAATTGCATTTAAAATATTTGGGGGGGGGGACTTCCCTGGTGGCGCAGTGGTTAAGAATCCGCCTGCCAGTGCAGGGGACACAGGTTCGAGCCCTGGTCTAGGAAGATCCCACATGCCGTGGAGCAGCTAAGCCTGTGCGCCACAACTACTGAGCCTGCACTCTAGAGCCCGCAAGCCACTACTGCTGAGCCCGCACTCCACAACTGCTGAAGCCCGTGCGCCTGGACCCTGTGCTCTGCAACAAGAGAAGCCACCACAATGAGAAGCCCACGCACTGCAACAAAGAGGAGCCCCTGCTTGCCACAACTAGAGAAACCCTGCACACAGCAGCGAAGACCCAACGCAGTCAAAAATAGATAAATAAATAAAATTTAAATAAATAGCCTTTCTTTTAAATAAAGTAAAATAAAAATATTTATTTGTTTTAAAATAACCATAATAAATTCATTACATGTTAGCATAAACACACTTTTTAAGAAAAATAGCTATTTTCCCAAACAACTATAAATAGTATAATCTATAAAAATATTGAATCACTATTCTGTATACCTAAAAGTAATGTAATATTGTAAATCAACAGTACCTCAATAAAAAACGTTGATGAGGATAATTCTTTATAGAAGAATCACAGCTAATACATGCAGAGGGATAACATTAGAAATTACTATTTTGCAAACTCTAAAAAATTAATAGATCTGGTAATGATCAACTTTGCTAAAACCACATTAAAAGATTAATTGGAAGGTTTGTAATGGATGGATCAGGCTAATTATCCATTGGTCAATCAAAACATCACTGAAGGGGCTTCCCTGGTGGCGCAGTGGTTGACAGTCCGCCTGCTGATGCAGGGGAAACGGGTTCGTGCCCCGGTCCGGGAAGATCCCACATGCCGCGGAGCGGCTGGGCCCGTGAGCCATGGCCGCTGAGCCTGCGCGTCAGGAGCCTGTGCTCTGCAACGGGAGAGGCCACAACAGTGAGAGGCCCGCGTACCACATAAAAAAAAAAAAAAAAAAAAAACCTCTTAAAATAAAAAAATCACTGAATTTGAGACAACCAGGAAACATGTATCTTCTTCTTTGGTACACAATCTGAATTATTCCTGTTCAGAAATTTTTAAACCTCAAACTAATGAATTTAATTAAGTGTCTAGATTTAAATACAGTTTTCAAGAAGTATATAAGGTAGAGAAACATGTTAACCACAAGAATTCAATCAGCCAAATATGGAATGCAAGAAATTCCAAAGGGAAAATAACCTATAGACCTTTAAAAAATAAATTGCATAAAAGGGGGAGGATGCAGAGAACTGTTATAAATTTAAAGAGATTAAAAGACACATTAACCGTAAAATAGATAGCTAGTGGGAAGCAGCAGCATAGCACAGGGAGAACAGCTCAGTGCTTTGCGACCACCTAGAAGGGTGGGCTAGGGAGGGTGTGAGGGAGACGCAAGAGGGAGGAGATATGTGGATATATGTATATGTATGGCTGATTCACTTTGTTACACAGCAGAAACTAACACAACATTGTAAAGCAATTATACTCCAATAAAGATGATAAAAAAAAAAGACACATTAAGCAGTGTTTGGACCTTGTTTGCATCCTTATCCTACTGTAAAAGGATCATTTTAGGACCATTGTGGAAAATTGAACATGAACTGTTGTTAGATGACATCAAGGAATTGCTTGGGTTTTGGTAAAACCAATTACTTGATTTTTGTTTGAATGTGTTAATGGTATTGGTTTGGGTTTTTTTGTTTTGTTCTGTTTTTAGGTTCTTACACATTACAGAATCTGTGATGAAATACTAATGATGTCTGGGGCTTGTTTTAAAATACTCCAACAACAGCATAAAGTGTTGGAATTATTTTAAAAAGAGCAAAATGTTGATGATTGTTAAACTGAGCACCTTCTTTTACCTCTTGTGTATGTTTGAAATACTCTGATACAAAAAGTTCTTTTAAAGTATAAAGCATCAAAATTAAAATGGCAGAAATACCTCCAAAAATTCTTTTTTAATGGTCAATCAATTGCTACACAATTAGTGTCTTTCAAAAAGAGGTGCGGGGGAGAAATTAGCCCCTGACCGCTATCAGCTAAGAGCTGGCCTGGTTCAAACAGACTCTGTGCTTCTCCAGTTGAACTCAAACAGCTTCACAGACCACCAACATCAGACTTGGTCACTTTGTGCCCATGATGCCGTGAGACAAAAACCACACCATAATCAAATCTGAGAACAGACACAAACAAGAACTCTGTCCAAACCACAAAAATGACCGAATATCCTCCTCTCTCCACTAACTGGAGTAACTGCTACATCTTTACTGACACCTTGAGCCACACTGCCCTATAGACTCCTAGATAGATGTTATTATGATACCCATCAGAGAATCACCTCAGCTTTCTGCCAACAAAAATTTAGAGTGACGTGGTGTCCCCTAAAAAGACATGTTCAAGTCTTAATGACTGACAACCTGTAAATCTGACCTGATTTGGAAGTAGGGTCTCTGCAGATATAACCAAGCTAAGCTGAGGTCTTACTGGACCTGGATGAGCCCTAATCCAATAATTAGTGGATTTGTAAGAAGAGGAAAATTCGGTTATAGACACACAGAGAGGAGAAGGCCATGTGAATATACACAGAAGGTGAGCCAAGGAACACTCATCATTGGCTGCAAACATGAAAAGCTATGAAGAGACGAGGAAGAATACTCCCCTAGGACTTTCAAAGTGAGTATGGCTTGGCCAACACCTTGATTTTAGACTTACAGACTCCAGAACTATGCAAGAAATAATTTCTGTTGTTTTAAGCCACCCAGTTTACAGTCATTTGTTACAATCACCCTTCAAAACTAATACATAGAGCAATACCCTGCTTCATTGAACCTTCCTCAAACTTTCCTATAAGAAGTCCTTTTAATGTTCTTTTACTGAGACATCTCATGGTTTCCCATGGTCTGTGGTCTCCCTTTTGCAATAAGCAATAAACCCAATTTTTTTTTACCATGGATGAGTTCCAGTGATCTTTTTTTTTAAACATCTTTATTGGAGTATAATTGCTTTACAATGGTGTGTTAGTTTCTGCTTTATAACAACGTGAATCAGTTATACATATACACATGTTCCCATATCTCTTCCCTCCTGCGTCTCCCTCCCTCCCACCCTCCCTATCCCACCCCTCTAGGTGGTCACAAACCACCTAGCTGATCTCCCTGTGCTACGCGGCTGCTTCCCACTAGCTATCCACTTTACTCTTGGTAGTGTATATATGTCCACGCCACTCTCTCACCTCGTCACAGCCTACCCCTCCCCCTCCCCATATCCTCAAGTCCATGCTCTAGTAGGTCTGTGTCTTTATTCCTGTCTTACCCCTAGGTTCTTCATGACCTTTTTTTTTTCTTAGATTCCATATATATGTGTTAGCATACGGTATTTGTTTTTCTCCTTCTGACTTACTTCTCTCTGTATGACAGACTCTAGGTCCATCCACCTCACCACAAATAACTCAATTTCATTTCCTTTTATGACTGAGTAATATTCCATTGTATATATGTGCCACATCTTCTTTATCCATTCATCTGTTGATGGACATTTAGGTTGCTTCCATGTCCTGGCTATTGTAAATAGAGCTGCAATGAACATTTTGGTACATGACTCTTTTTGAATTAAAGCTATGGGCATTGACTGCAGGCATGCTATAGGGAGATAAATTTTAGCAAATAGCCCATATTGAAGATAAAGATCTGGAATTTTTTAAATTGAGGTGTAATTGACATATTATATTAGTTTTACGTGTACAACATAATGATTTGTTATATGTATATATTCCAAAATGATTACAGTAAGTTTAGTTAACATCCATCACCACCAATTTTCTATGTCTTTGAGTTCATGTTTTTTTTAGATTCCACATAGTAGTGATATCATACAGTATTTGTCTGACTTATTTCACCTAGCATAATGCCCTCGAGGTCCATCCATTACATATTGTCACAAATGTGATGTATATGTCACAGCCAATTTTCTTTATCCATTCATCCATTGTTGGAAACTTAGGTTGTTTCCATGTCTTGGTTATGGTAAATAATGCTTCAATGAACATGGGGGTGCAGATATATTTTTGAGTTAGTGATTTTCATTTTCTTTGGATAAATACCCAGAAGTAGAATTGCTGAATAATATGGCACTTGTGTTTTTAATTTTCTGAAGAACCTTCATAATGTTTTCCATAGTGGCTGCACCAATTTACATTCCCACCAACAGTGCACAGGGGTTCCCTTTTCTTCACATCCTCACCGCACCTGTCATTTCTTGTCTTCTTGATAATGGACATTCTAACAGGTGTAAGGTGACGTCTCACTGTGGTCTTGATTTGTATTTCTCTGATGATTAGTGACGTTGGGTATCTTTCGGGATACCTGTTGACAATTTATTTATGTGTCTTCTTCAGAAAAGTGTCTTTGCCCATTTTGAAATTGGTTTGTTTGTTTGTTTTTCTATTGAGTTGTATGATGTCTTTATATATTTTAGATATTAACCCCTTATCAGATATATGATTTGCAAATATGTTCTTCTATTCCTTAGGTTGCCTTTTCATTTTTTTGATGGCTTCCTTTGATGTACAGAAGCTTTTCAGTTTGATATAGTCCCATTTGACCTGGAATTTTCTTCTTTTAAAACTTCTGTCCCATTAATATCCCTTGAGAAGTCTTCCTGTACCCCCCACCACCCAGGGAATGAAACCATTGCTCTACAACATGAAGGAGTTCCTCAGCTTTGTCATCCATAAGACCAGCTTCATCTTTAGTCTTATCCATTCTGTTGTTTAGTCCATCTATTTCATTTTTGTAATCTTGACTATAATATGATTAATTTCCAGGTATTATTTCTTATCTCTCACTAATTCTTTCTTAGAGCATCTTGTTTTATGATAGGAATGCAATTTCCTCTAAAATCTCTCTGAGGGTTCCATTTGAATTTTTAAATCTTTTCTTTTGTTCTCCAAATTACCTCCATTTTCTTCAGGGTTGCTCATTTAGTTTATTCTTCTTCTCTCTTCCTTGTTGGTGATGTTTCTCAAATATGTGTTGACTTCTACTACTTAGTTCTTAAGTGAGCACTGAGTTGATTAGTGAGAACAAATTGTTTCCTCAAAAGGCCCCTGCCTTAAAAGAAAAAGCTCCCCTGATCTCTGTGGGAGTGTAGTATGTTTGGTTAGCAGGCTTCCCCATACAGTGTGTGGGCATGGGCAGCCAGGAAGCCAGAAACATTTTATAAATGCCAAAATAATAAGGACTTTTCTTCTAGTAGTGAAGTTAAGTGGGTTTCACTCTTGGATGGAGCTGTCCATCCTTTTGACTCTCAGTTGAGTAAAGTGGAGGTCTGAAATCATCTGTCTTTTTTTATCTCTGCTTTCCTTATCTCCCAAGCCTAATGTCTTCTTCCAATATCTCCTTATATCTCCCAAAGACAGACCTCCCCCTTTCTCTACAAGACAGTCCTTGGGTTTTGGGCTGGAGGGAGAGTGTCAGCACTGCCAGCCTTAAGAGCCCTGTTTACTCTACTTGGAATAAGGAGAGGGAAGGACAGAGAAGGGAAGGACCAACAAACCTGATCTTTCCAAGTACTCATCTTTGGCTAATTCCCAAGGATCACCCTGGGACCTGTGTCTGCTTTTCTTGCATGTATTGCTGTTGGGTTCGGAGTTTCTTGGAGACCCCCCTGAAGGGCAGTTCTTCCTTCCCTCTGTCTTGGGCCTGCATTCTGCCCTTCTCAGTTGAGTAATCTGTATCTATGTATTTTCCATCTTCCAAGATTTTTTTTTCAAAACTTTCTTCCTGCTGCTGGTTTCCCTTCCCATTATACTTTTATCAAGCAGGTACAGGTATAAGTGTAGGTACAGAAATGGAGAGAGTTCTACCTTTCTGTCATTCATGGGCATTTAGGAGGAAGGGATGGTAGCAGTATATGCTCAGTTGACCATCTTGAAACAAACAAACAAAAAAACATTAGCTCTATTTTTAAAGAGATAGAGATGGTATAATGCAATATTTGTAAAAATGCTTAACCCAAAATTCAAGTCTCTAAAGGAACTTTCCTGTGTAGATAGCCACAAGTACATATTCATTCTCCTCCACCATTAAGATTCTGCTGTAGAAGAAATTAACAACCATTACATTACCCTGTGCAGCTGTGCTTCTGCTCAGTGGTCCCTGTTTGTTGTCTGCCATGTGTAGTACCTGGTAAAGATGATGAAAGCTTCTACCAGTAAAGTTTTTCAAGGTTTTCTTAAGTCATTAAGTGTGTCTATTCTAGGTGTTAGTTTCTTTGGGAACCTGTGAAGTATTTACATAGGTGAACAGAGGTTATGAAAAAGTAGGAAAATTGGTCAGATTGTCATTTTATTTAAAAATAAAAATTAGCTTCAAATCATTTATAGAGAAGACAAAAAGATAATTCCTCTTAGAGAAAGGTGTTAACTTCTGACATAAGACCAGGATTCACATAAAACCATTGCTGATTTCCAGATACCACCTATTTTCCTTTTACTATTTCAGCTCAAAATTTAACTTTTGAAAGAGTTCAACTCTACAATATATAGTTGAATGTATTTTGATTTCAGATGATGGGGCGCTTTTTCAGTGGTCTGGCACAGTCAGGGGCCTGGTGCTGCTTTGATGAATTTAACCGAATTGACATAGAAGTTTTGTCAGTCATCGCACAGCAGCTCATTACCATCAGGAATGCCAAAGCTGCAAAGGTAAGGCGCTGGTCAGTTGTCTGTGGAGATCGCGTTTCTTAACTTCATAATGAATTTACAGCATGTTGCATCTTAGGAAGGACAGTGCTAACTTTAGCCTCTGTATTCCAAGTTTCCAGTGTCATTGGTGAGTATTACAGCAACGGGACTTAGTTGGATGAATTAATTGCTCATCCAGGCAACACAGAGAAACAACTGAATGGCAGACATTGTGCTGGGACCTGAGGATACAGAGCTGGTGAGACTCAGTCCCTGCCCTCATGGAACCTTGTTCTTCCCACCCTCAACACACGTGCACATGCGCGCACACACACACACTCTTGTACTCCCTGTCCCTTTCTCCTCCACCTCTCTTTTCCTCCTCACCTTTCTTATTCTTGCCTTTGACATATACTTCTCTGCTAGGTTTCTCTAATGCTGCCTTATCTAGGCTCTACTGCCTTCCTCATGACCCCTAGTCTCAGTCTATTGCTGGTAGAAAAATGAGAGAGGAGTCCTGGAAAACCCAGGGGGACCTTGACTCTCCAGAACTCACTGGACTGGAAAAGCCAAGGAGTGTAGGGCCAGATGAAGATATTAAAAGGGCCTCACTATTTAAAATCTGATTTAGCCCATATGAGCATGTTCCTGGAGAAGGGTGTTGTACTGGGAAGGTGATGGCAGTGAAGGATGGGGCCAAGTCCCCTACCACTCTGTGTTGACCTTGTGAGATTATGTCATGAAGTCACCAAAGGGCAGATTGATGGTCAGCCAGTACAAACCAGAACAGCCTTGCCAATTGTTTAATATTTAAATAGTCACTGCCTTGAGCCCCTGGAAGGTCCCCACCATTACCTTGGCCCCTACCTGAAAAGTCTCAGACCTCCTCAGAATCCAGCCAGAAGGGTTCATCCTGACCTACAAAAGGGGCCTCTGGACCCAGCTCCCGCTCTAGGGACAAGAGCCATTCTCATCAGAAAGTGCCCTGCTAAAGAGCTGTTAAATATTTTATTGCCTCTGCAAAAAATCATATTATAGAACAAGTAAAAAAAAACAGAAATTGGACTTTTACCAGCTACTAAATTGTACACGTCATTGTACTTTACACTTATTTCATCTTCACACCAAACCAGTGTGAAGTAGATGGCGTTTTCCCAAGCTACAGGTCAAAAAGATTCAGAGACATTAAAACATTTCTGGGAACAACATAGAACCAAGACACACATCTAAATCTGTGTGACCGTGAGGTCCACGGTCCTCCAACTACACACCCTCTGGGAGGCCCGCATTAAAATCAGGGACCACCAGATATAACATAATGTCAGTCATTATCACCACCCTGAGCGCTTAGCATGCTTAGCAAAGCCTCAGGAGCAAGGGAGAAGGAACCAGAGAGAACGCAGGCAGCCTTGAAGCATTGCCAACTGGAGGGCAACCATGTGAGGTGAAAGGAAGGTAGGAGGACATCTGAGACTAACCAAATCTCACCCTTGACTTTGCCAGTGGTCAGAGGAGATAGTTGGAGTAGAATACGCCCCCTAGAATACGTGAAGAAACTAAAGCACAGCAATTTACAGGTTTGAATAACACAAAAGCCATTAAACAGCAGCAGGACTGGGGTCTCCAGTTATGGGGTCCAGCACTTTCTCCTCCAGGCTATGACACATCACCCCAGCTCTGTCATGGTCTTCCCCTGTATTCTTTGTGACTGAATATAGTGCCTTCATCCAGTCACCCACCTAGAATCCTGGAATTCGTCTTGAATTTTTCCCATTGCCATCAACCCCAGAATCTAAGCCATCACCAAGTCCATTCAATTGTATCTCCTAGATCTCTCTCATCTCCAATAAGAACTCCCTAATTCTGGCTCTCCTCATCTCCCCAATAACACTCCCTACTGGTCCCCCTGTCTGTAGTTTGTCTAACCTGTCCAATGCCATCTTTGGTCCTATCACTCTGCTCAAAACTCTCTGTTTCCGCCCATCCATGGAACAAAATCTAAATTTTTTAGCCGAGCATGCAAGGTTTATGATGCTCAGGGCATAGCCTACTTACACTTTCCTCCTAGAACTTTTCCCTTTAGCAAAGTGAATAGCTGGCCATTCCCTGAACATGCAATGCTGTTTCTTGTTCTTGCTCCCTTTGACTGGAATGGCTGCCCTGTTCATCTATGGGAAATGCCCTCTTCATTCTCCGGGTCTCACACGGGCTTCCCTGCTCCTCATATGAGCTTTGCTCCCTGCAGGCTCTGCACACACCTCCACTGTAGCATTGATTGCACTGCATGGTCATGGTCCTAGGTCTAACCCTACACAACAAGCCCAGGAGTTTCTCAAGGGCTCTGCATGCCCATTCCTAACCCATTGCCTGCCTGGCACAGATGCTCAATGGATGTTTGCTGTTGAATGAAAGTGAAGGGGTAATTCCAATGACTCTAACAGTGGGGCCTCAACCACTCAAGGACTAAGGTCAGATTCGAATTTCTTAGGGACTCCAGAAAGTAGTGGCGGAGAAGGTTTAGTGGCCATTAAATCTAAGTTGAATTGAGGAGTCTCAGCGAAAGATGTTGAGGCCCAGAAGATTACAGGTCTGGGCCAGGAAGGCGGAGACACCTGGGGCAAGGCAGGGGCAGGAAGGCAGAGAGCAGGAAGCACGTAGCCCGGAAGAGATTGGGAGTGGGTAGGACAGAATCAGGAGGGAAACATTCCCAACAGCAAGAGTCAGTAGTCTTTGCTTGAATGCATGTTACACAAGTTTTGTACTCGAGTAGTAATTATGGGAAAGAATTTACAGATGTTGGGGGACGTGTTAGCTTATATTTTCTCTTTCCCTTCAACAGCTCTCTAGATTCATATTTGAGGGGCGGGAAATCAAGTTGGTTATGACTTGTGCAGCCTTCATCACAATGAATCCTGGATATGCAGGCAGAACTGAGTTGCCAGATAATTTGAAAGCCCTGTTTAGGCCCTTTGCGATGATGGTTCCAAATTACGCATTGATTGCAGAGGTGAGCTTCACATTATAAAGCAGCAAAAACTTAAGCTTATTTCTTTTATTTAGTATTTGATTATTGTGGTAGAAAGTTTCCCTTATGAATGCAGTCTAGCCAAGGTTATACAGTATTGTTTCCTCTTAAGTGTGTAGATATCATTACCACATAGAATGTTTTGTTCTGTGTGTATGTGTGTGTGTGTGTGTGTGCATGTGTGTTTGTGTGTATGTGTGTAACTGCTATATCCCTAAAGCCCAGGATGGTATCTGGAATATAGTAAGCCCCCAAAACTGGAATGAATAAGTAAGTATAATTAGCCAGTCCATTGGGGTTCATCAGTTTGTCTCTAGGAATTAAAACGTCTAGATTATTCTAAAAAGACTGTATTATTCTCACTTCTCTCGCTGCATTATTTTTTTTAATTAGAGTCAAGGGATGTTAAGTAAAAGCAATACTAATCACTAATGATGGAGGTCAGGGATTTGTTTCTAGTCTGTATCAACTTAGTCAAAAAATAGCAACATTAATAAGCTAATTCTTTATGATTGTATTTGTTCCTTCTGTATCTATCTAGGAATCTTTCTATTTAAACTTTTTTTTTGTTTCTTCATACTAGTTAACACCCAGTGTATTAAATTTTATATGTATTTTTCTTGGCACTTTTTACCGAGGCATAATTTATATATAGTAGAGGGCACAGATCATAAGGGTACAACAGAGTGATTCCTTACACATGTATTCACCTGTGTGATCACCAAGACCAATATATAGGATGTTTACAGGACTCCGGAAGGCCCCTCATGCTCGCTGCTGTATTTCACAGCAAGGGATGCTACCCCTTTTCGAACGGAGCTTCTCAGAAAGCACATATTACTCCTGTGGCTAATAAATTCCTGACAACAGCTAATTTAAAATATTCCTCTGCATGAATTAAAAGTAATTGCCTAAGAATAGAATAGACCATGCCAAATCCTATCATTAGAAAAAGTACAACTTTTATTAGTATAATGCCTACAGCATCTCATGAGTCCCCCAGTGTCCTCTGTGGGTAAGATGGGGTGGTGGGCAGTTAAAGCAGGTGGCATCTTCACTCCAGACCCCTCTCTGGACAGGACAGTAAATGACTTGCTCATTGTCCAAAGCTGGTAGGAAGAAAACCAGGTTTGGAACTCAGTCCAACATTGTGTTCACATCTCACGTTTTGTCCTATTGTTATATTACTCAGTAATTAATTGGAGAAATTTAAAAATCCAGTCTTCTGAGTGCTATTCCTATTGTTGTTACAGATTAAATGAATCAGGGTCTGTCATCAGTAAATATTTTTAATCACCTGCAGTGCACAGAGTACTGTGCTAATAGGTAGTGATAGAGGAATGAAAAAAACAGACACCAGTATGAAATCTCTGCATTATCTCAAATCACAATTCCAAGGCCAACTGCAGTGATTTGAGTAGATTATGGATTGAAGGAAGTGTCCATATCCACCTCCACGTATCATCACTGATTTATTTAACCAAGGGTGCAGAAACTTGTCAGAGGCAAGGTGGCTTCCTAGGGCAGGGAGAGGCTGCAAATCTTTGTGTAGCTTCCCTTGACTCCCAGGGAGCCTAAAGGGAGTGCATCACTGACACTGTCAGATCAGGGAAGCTCAAGTCTTGCTTTTATACTCAGGCCTCACAGCACCATCCAGCCTCCACGATGTGAACATTTTCACAGTGGGCTCTGCTGCTCCTCGAACCAAATGTCACCAAGACCACATCTTCATCTGTCGAAAGAAAGCAGAATCAGTGCTCAGACATCCCCATATAATATCCCACCTTCCACCTTGTGGCACAAAACCTTTTTCCCTTCAATCTTTACATTTCCTTGTTAAAGGGTATAACAACTTGGAGAGATACAATATAATACCTAAAGTAGATTTTGAATACATTGGTATTATGCTAATATGTTTTTATCAATATAACATAATAGACACTGCATTATATTTTCCCATTCTAGGTAATTCTATATTCTGAAGGATTTGAATCCAGTAAAATATTAGCAAGAAAAATGACTCAGATGTATAAGCTTTGCAGTGAACAGCTCTCTCAGCAGGATCACTATGACTTTGGCATGAGAGCCGTGAAGTCTGTACTGGTCATGGCTGGGTAAGAAACCAAAGTGGGCAAGAGTCAAGTTTCCAACCATGTCATCACTTGCATTTCGTGAGTAATTCACAGATGGCTCTTAAAGCAACTTAGCAAGTGATTAATAAATGTGAGCTGCTGCTGTTGTCATCATGCTTACCTTGACAGCCCCCTGCTACAGTGAAATGGGGCATCTCTCTTCATCCCAAGGTTCTTCACTGTGAGAACCAACATAGCTGCCCCCAGACCAAACCTGAGTCTCCACTAGGCTTTGGGTAACTTTTGTTTCCCCTGAACTTGTCACATACAATGGGTTTCAGTGTACAAAAGGCTTTACCACCATGAGGTAGGATGATGAGAGTTAAAAGACATACAGTTTGTTATGCAGATACACTAATTAAGTCATACACGTCACCTGACAAAGCATACTTCAGTTTCATCATTGCATCCGCAGTCCAAGCTTTTATCCTAGACGCCCCCTCTCTCTTTACAGTTTGGTCCAAGGCTGAGCTTCTTTCTAGTTCCTAGTAGAGCAAGATCCTTTTCTCTTCTCAGGACCCAGTTTCTCTCTTTATAACCTCTTGACATGCCCACCTGTGGCATCCCCAGCTTGTCCAGAGTCTCTGAGGGAATCTATCCTCTCAGGCCGTGACTCGCTGGCTCAAGCTCCGCCCACACAGGACCCCTTCTGCCTGGCTCCTGTACCCCAGGCTTCTGCACAAACCTCCCTGGCTTTCTACCCTCTGTTTCTTCTTTCAACCTCCTAGATACAGTATTTCTCCTCTTTATAGGATTGCCATTAAAGGAAGAGGGATACTAAGGAGTTGAGACACTTGTATTCAGAGAACACGGGCAAGACAGACAAAGGAGCAGTCATCTAGAATATAATGTGTGAGGGCAACCATGGGACTGTGCCCTGGGTTCGTTGGCAGGGGATGGAGGGACTTTCTAGAGGAGGGAATGTCTGAGCTGGATTTTGAAAGAAAAATAAGAGCCAGCAAAAGACCAAAGCAGAGCATTCTGGGATAAGAGAAAAGGGAGTCACAGGGATATGAATCATCATGATGTATTCAGGGAACTGTAAATACAGGTTGGATAAAGTCTGGATTGATGGGGGGAGCTTGAGAAAATGTCCTTGTCATTCTCCTCAAGGCTATGTAGCCTGTGCCTGACTTGTCCGTGTGCTCTCTTGGAGATGGACACTGGGCATGCAAGGGAAAATGGTACCCTCCTTCCAGCAGGAATCTGCAGTGGCGTGCCCTCCACAGCTTTCTGCAAGCAGAATCCCCGACCCACAGGTTTGGAAAATCACATTCCATATTATGTTCTTGCAATGTCATCTGAATTATTCCTTTAAATTTAGGTCTTTAAAAAGAGAGAACCCAGACCTAAGTGAAGATGTGGTATTGATAAGAGCTTTACGAGACTCTAACTTACCAAAATTCCTAACAGATGATGCTGTTCTATTCAGGTAAATTTCTAGGTGCGACAGATAAAGCATAGCTACTGTGTAGAGGTAAAGCATAGTTTATCTTCAGATATGTCTGCCTCTAACAAGGTATCATCTTTTCTAGAGACACCTATTGCAATTTTTAAAATACTAGTTTAAAAGATACTAAAGTTTTAGCCTTAATCCAATCATTTATTTTTTTCAAAATATTTATCACCAAGCTGCATGCTATGCAAATTAGCATTGGGTTACAAACTCCTGACCTAAGAGAAATTCCTGACTCAAAAGAAGCAGATTTGGGCCCCCACATAAATGTGATTGCTTTTATCTATTTCTACTTTTATTATTTAGTTTTATGTTTATCCAAGTCATATAAGTATGTGGTTTTAAAAATAAAATGCTATTATAAGTTACTCTCATGAAAAACAACAGTTCCCTGCCCTTCACCAAGTCCCACTTCCCGAAGGCAATCATTTTTCAATTCATTCATTCGTTCTTTCCTATTTCCCTCCATATTTTTTTAACATCTTTATTGGAGTATAATTGCTTTACAACGGTGTGCTAGTTTCTGCTCTACAACAACCTCCATATTTTTTAGTACCACGTTTATGCCATCTCATGACTTTTCCATTTTAGATGTTATCTATTAAGTTACTAACAGAGAGATGAGGGTATGCACACGCACCTCTCCCCCTCCACCCATCCTCTCTGTGTAGTCATGTTACAATATAACTGGAGCTAAATATTCAGGATTTCCATAATTTATTATAGAAATATAAATGTTACCTAAAACTGCACTATCTTTCCCTTGTTATTAAATTATCTAGCTTTTCATCTTCCCTTCATATATTATCTTAATTTTTGTTTTTTATTCCTTTTACCTACTTTTCTATAAATCTATCACTAATTCATTTCAAATTCTGCCAGAATATAAATCTCCTAAAAACAAAATCAAAAACGACCTTCAATCGTACAAAATATTCTCTTGAATTTGTCTCCTTGGAGCCCTCATCCTCCTCTCTGATCTACACTGGTTGCCCATTACCCCTGGTGCATGTCTGTCATCCTGGGATGCCCATTTATGACCTTGCTGGGGATTCTCTTTGCCTTTATCCACTATCAGATCCCCTGTTACCCAGAACATGTGTCTACTCACTTTTGGCAGAACATGATGAAAATTTCTATACAGTTATGTTTGCACAATTATGATATTGCTATGAGTGAGATCCTAAGAAGTACATTTCCTAGATCATGGGGTATGGACATTACGGATTTACATAGATCCTATCAATATGTCCTCCAAAGACATTTTACATTTATATAAACAGTTTTATGAAAATGCCCATATCCCTTTATATGTTTTGGAGGGAGAGATACCAAAATAGTAGCCTATTTTATGTATATTACTTTAATTATTAGTACCACTGAGCATCATTTCTTATGTTCATTACTCATTTATATTTATTATTCTTAGAGCATTATTCTATTGTGCTCTTTTACTTAGCAGTTTGTGGGAAATCATAAACTTTATCTGGTATAAAAATTGGAAATATTCTCTAAGTATATCACTCACTCTTTATGTTTAAAGGCTTTTGCCTCACAGAAGTTTGATTTTTGCTTGTTTTTATTTTTTCACTTTATCAACTTTTTTAAGTTATAGAATTTTTATCTTTTTGAGGTAGACTTTCTTAACACAGTGTTGTAAAGTTCATCTCTTATATTTTCATGTAGTACCTTTTTTCCTTGCTCTTTTTTTATCGACGTATAGTTGATTTACAATATTGTATTAGTTTCAGGTGTACAGCATAGTGATTCAATATTTTTATAGATTATACTCCATTTAAATTTATTATAAAATATTGGCTATATTCCTTGTGCCGAACAATATATCCTTGTAGCTTATTTATTTTATACATAGTAGTTTGTACTTATTCATCCCCTACCCCTATCTTGCCTCTCCCCCTTCCCTCTCACCACTGATAACCACTCATTTGTTCTCTATATCTTTGAGTCTATTTCTTTTGTTATATTCACTAGTTTATTTTTTTAGATTCCATATATAAGTGATAACATAAGGTATTTATCTTTCTCTGTATGACTTATTTCACGAAGCATAATACCCTCCAGATCTATCCATGTTGTTGCAAATGGCAAAATTTTATTCTTTTTATGGCTGAGTCATATTCCAACGTATATACGTACCAAATCTTCTTTATCCATCCATCTGTTGGTGGACACTTAAGTTGCTTCCATACCTTGGTTATTGTAAATAATACTGCTGTAAATATTGAGGTACAAGTAGCTTTTCAAATTAGTGTTTTCATTTTCTTTGGACTTATACCCACGAGTGGAATTGCTGGATAATATGGTAGTTCTATTTTTAGTTTTCTGAGGACCCTTCATACTATTTTCCATAGTTGGCTGCATCAGTTTCCCACCAAGAGCATAGAAGTGTTCCTTTTCTCCACATCCTCACCAACATTTGTTGTTTGTGGTCTTTTTGTTGATTGCCATTCTGACAGGTGTGAAGTGATATCTCATTGTGGTTTAGATTGGCATTTCTCTGATGATTAGTGATATTGAGCATATTTTCATGTGCCAGTTGGCCATCTGTATGTCTTCTTTGGAAAAATGTCTATTCAGGTCTTCTGCCCATTTTTTAATCGGGTTGTTTGTTTGTTTGATATTGTGTTGTATGAGCTATTTATATATTTTGGATATTAACCCCTCATCATTTGCAAATATTCTCCCATTGTCTTTTCATTTTGTTGATGGTTTCCTTTGCTGTACAAAAACTTTTAAATTTAAGTAGGTCCCACTTGTTTATTTTTGGTTTTGTTTCCTTTGCCTTAGAGACAAATCCAAAAAATGTTGCTACAATTTATGTCAAAGAGTATTCTGCCTATGTTTTCTTCTAGGATTTTAATGGTTTCCAGTCTTACATTTACGTCTTTAATCCATTTTAAGTTCATTTTTTATATGGTGTGAGAAAATGTTCTAATTTCATTGTTTTACATGTAGCTGTCCAGTTTTCCCTGCACCACTTATTGAAGAGACTGTCTTTTGCCGTTGTATATTCTTGCCTCCTTTGTCATAGATTAATTGACCATAAGTGTGTGGGTTTATTTCTGAGCTCTCTATTCTGTTTCATTGATCTATGAGTTTGTTTTTGTGCCAGTACCATACTGTTTTGATTATTGTAGTTTTTTAATATAATCTAAAGTCAGGGAGTGTGATACCTACAGGTCTTTTCTTCTTTCTCAAGATTATTTTGGCTATTTGGGCTCTTTTGTGTTTCCATACAAATCATAAAACTATTTGTTCTATTTCTGTGAAAAAATGCCATTGGTATTTTGAGAGAGATTGCATCAAATATATAGATTGCCTTGGGGTAGTATGGTCATTTTAACAATGTTGATTCTCCTAATCCATGAGCATGATATATCTTTCCATCTGTGTGTCCTCTTCAATTTCTTTCATCAGTTTCTTATAGTTTTCTGAGTACATGTGTTTTACCTCCTTAGGTAGGTTTATTCCTAGATATTTTATTCTTTTTCATGTGATTGTAAATGGGATTGTTTTCTTAATTTCTCTTTCCAATAGATTGTTGTTAGTGTATAGAAATGCAACGTGTTTCTGTATATTAATTTTGTATCCTGCACCTTTGCCAAATTCACTGATGAGCTCTAGTAGATTTTTGGTTATGTCTTTAGGATTTTCTATATATAATATGATGTCATCTGCAGAAAGTGACATTTTTACTTCCTTCTTTCTAATTTGGATTCCTTTTATTTCTATTTCTTATCTGATTGCTGTGACTAAGACTTCCAATACTATGTTGAATAAAAATGGCAGGAGTGGGCATACTTATCTTGTTGTGATTTTGAAATAAAAGTTTTCAGCTTTTCACCATTGAGTATGATGTTAACTGTGGGTTTGTCATAAATGGCTTTTAGTATATTGAGATATGTTCCCTCTATATCCAGTTTCTTGAGAGTTTTTATCGTGAATGAATTTTGAATTTTGTCAAATGCTTTTTCTGTGGCTGTTGAGATGATCATGTGATTTTTATTCTTCCTCTTTTTTGTTAATATGGTGTATCACACTGATTGAATTGCAAATATCAAACCATTCTTGCCTTCCTGGAATAAATCCAACTTGATCATTGTTATAAAGCAGAAACTAACACACCATTGTAAGGCAATTATACTCCAATAAAGATGTTAAAAAAAAAACAAAAAAACAACAACAAAAAAATGATGTATCATTGTTGAGAATTTTTGCATGTATATTATCAGAAGTATTGGCTTGTAATTTTCTTTTTTTTTTTTTTTTAGTGTCTTTGTCTAGTTTTGGTATCATGTAATAGTAGCCTCATAGAATGAATTTGTGACTGTTCCCTCCTCTTCAACTTTTTTGAATAGTATGAGAAAGATAGCTATTAGCTCTTCTGTGTATGTTTGATAGAATTCCCCCATGAAACCATCTGGTCCTGGACGTTTTCTTGTAGCAAGATTTTTTTTTAATTACATATTCAATTTCACATCTAGTGATCAGTCTGTTTATGTTGTCTATTTCATCCTGATTCTGTCTTGGAAGATTATATGTTTCTAGAAATTTATCCATTTCTTCTACATTGTCCAGTTTATTGGCATGTAATTGTTAATAGCATTCTCTTATGATTTTTTGTATCTCTGTGAGATCAGTTGTATATTCCTCTCTTTCATTTCTTATTTTTTTATTTGGTTCCTCTATCTTCTTCCTTAGTGAACCTGGCTAAAGATTTATCAATTTTGTTTATCTTTTGAAAGAAACAGCTCTTGGTTTCATTGATCTTTTCTATTGTTTGTTTGCTTTTTCAATTATATTTATTTCCTCTCTGATATTTATTACTTCCTTCCTTCTGCTGACTTTGGGCTTCGTTTCCTCTCCTTTTTCTGATTTCTTTAGATGGTAGGTTAGGTTGTTTATTTGAGATTTTTCTTGCCTGTATCACTATAAACCTCCCCTTTAGAACTACTTTTGTTGTATCCCATAGATTTTGGAAAGTTATTTTTTTTATTTTCATTTGCCTCAAGGTATTTTCTGATTTCCTCTTTGCTTTCTTCATTGACCCATTGCTTTCTTATTAGCATGTTGTTTAGTCTCCATGAGTTTGTGTTTTTCCCATTTTTCTTCCTGTAATTGATTTCTAGTTTTATACCATTGTGATCAGGAAAAAATGCCTGATATAATTTCTGTCCTCTTAAATTTGTTGAGACTTATTTTTGTGGCCTAGCATATGATCAATCTTGGAGAATATTGCATGTGCACTTGAAAAGAATGTGTATTCTGCTGGTTTTGGATGAGTGTCCTGTAGATATCTATAGGTCCCACTGGTCTAATGTGTCATTTAAGACAACTGTGTCCTTGTTGTTGTTGTTGTTGTTTTTGGTCTGGATGATCTGTCCATTGATATAAGTGAGGTATTAAAATCCCCTACTATTATTGTATTATTGGCAATACCTCCCTTTATATCTGTTAACATTTTCTTTGAATATTTAGGTGCTCCTCTATTGGGTGCATATATGTTAATGAGTGTAACATGCTCTTCTTTTATTGACCCTTTTATCATTAATAATGTCCTTCTATATTGCTTGTTATAGGCTTTGTTTTAAAGTCTATTTTGCCTGAGTATTGCTACCCCAGCTTTCTTGTCATTTCCATTTACATGAAACATCTTTTTCCATCCCCTAACTTTCAGTCTGTGTGTGTCTTTAGCTCTGAAGTGAGTCTCTTGTAAGCAGCACATAGATGGGTCTTGTTTTTGTATCCAGTCAGCCACCCTATATCTTTTTTATTGAAACATTTAGTCCATTGACATTTAAAGTGATTATTAATTGTTATGTACTTATTGCCATTTTATTACTTGTTTTACGGTTGTTTTGTAGTTCTTCTCTGTTCTTTTCTTCTTCTTTTTGTTTCTTCCCTTGTGGTTTGGTGATTTTCTTTAGTGGTATACTTGTGTTCCTTTCTTTCTTGTTTTTGTGTATCTATTGTAAGTTTTGATTTGTGGTTACCATGCTGTTTATATATGTTGACCTATAACTATATCTACTTGATTTAAACTGATAGCCGTTTAAATTCAAACGCCTTCTAAAAGATCTACATTTTTTTATTCCCCTCCCCCACATTTTATGGTTTTAATGTCATATTTTACATCTTCATGTTTATCCCTTCACATTTACTGTAATATAGTTGATTTTACAATTTGTCTCAATCTTTGCACTAGCTTATTTAAGTGATTGATCCACAGCCTTAACCATATATTTGCCCTTACTAGTAGGATTTTTCCTTCCCTACAAATTTTTACTTCTTGTTGTAGCCTTTTCTTTTCCACTTAGAGAAGATCCTGTAACATTTCTTTTAGGGTAGGTTTAGTATTGATGAACTCTTTTTGTTTTTGCTTTTCTGAGAAGTTCTTTATCTCTCCTTCAATTCCAAATGATAATCTTGCTGGGTAGAGTATCTTAGGTTGTAGGATACTCTACCCAGCAAGTAGTTAAGCACTTTCAGCATTTTAAATATAACATGTCACTCCCTTCTGCCTGCAAGTTTCTGCAGAAAAATCAGCTGATAGCCTTAGGGGAATTCTTTTGTATGTGATTCTTTGTTTTCCTCTTGCTGCCTTTAGAATTCTCTCCTTATATGTAACTTTTGCCATTTAATCATGATATGTCTTGGTATGCATCTCTGCATTCATCTTGTTTGAGTCTCTCTGTGCTTCCTGTACCTGGATATCTGTTTCCTTATTTGGGTTTTCTAGTTCCTTATTAGAATTCTCACTGTGCTCATCTATTCTTTTCCCTAGTTCAGTTAGCATTCTTATCACTAGTACTTTGAACTCTTTATCTGATAAACTATTTATCTCTGTTTCATTAGTTGCTATTTTAGATTTCTTTTCTTATTCTTTCATTTGGAACAAAGTCCTCAGACTTCTCGTTTAGCTTAACTTTCTCTGTCTATATGAAATTAGGTGAAAGAGTTACCTATCTCAGTCTTTTAAGAGTGTCCTTGTGTAAGACCCCATATGCAGTCTGCACTGTGCCCAGTGGCTTTGGTGGGAGAGCTGGATCTGAAGTAAGCACAGGCCACATCTTCCCCCAGCGTGTACTGGCAGCAATCCCTGGTGGGAAATGGGGCTGGAAATGGAGGGGCTAGAGCCAGAGTCAGGTGTGAACCAGGGCTTATCCTATGCTCAGTGGTCAACACTTGCCCTGTGAAGGGCAGAGGCAGGTCCCAAGGTGCTGAAGCAGAAGCCCTGAGGTTGGGTCTGAGCTGGTTCTATTCCCTCTAAGTGTGTGATCTACCCCTCCCAGCATCAGCACCTTCACTCTAGAGGAGCAGTGCTGAGTGAGAAGGGCCGGACTGGATGCCAAGTGCAGGTTGGGGCAAGTACTGGGGTGATCCCAACACATCAGAGTTCCAGGCCACTCACAATCCACTGCCTCCATAAGCTCCATCAATAGCCTCCCTTGCCCTATTCAGATGCAGTGCTGGGTCCAAACCCACTCCTTCCCCCTAACTGCACAGTCTCCTTGGCAATGGCAGCCTTCACCCTAGTGGGGAGCTGCACTAGAGCTAGTAGTGCTGGAGCAGGTGCTCAGCATGGGCCAGGGCACAAGGTGGGAGACAGGGGTTGTGGGAAACCAGTCAGAGTCCCAGGCAGTTTCATTCTGTTTCCTCCCCCTTGTTCTTGGGAGTAAACAACCATGGGTACACCCCTCACAAGTGGAGTCTGGGTTTCTTACAGCTCTGCTGGTAGTCCCACTGGCTTTCAAACCAGCTAAGAGGTCTTGTCTTCCCAGTGTCAGCCCCCAGGACTGCAGTGCCCAATGTGGGTCAAACCCCTCACTCCCCAGGGAGGACCTCCAAGCCCATGTAATTCCCTGCCTCTTGTGTGTCCCCTCCAACAGGCACAGGTACCAACCTAATCGCTCTTTCTCTTCCCTTCCTACCTGACTCTGTGTGGATCTTTCTTTACAATTTTGGCCGCAGAAGAGTCTTTCTGCCAGTCTCCAGTTTGTTTTCAGTGAGAGCTGCTCCACATATAGATGTATTTTTGATGTGTTCATAGAGGGAGATGAGCTCACATCCTCCTACTTCACCATCTTGATCTCCCTCATCTTGTACGTTTCTTGTCATTTTATATTAAGTTTTTTACTGCCTCTCAAATGTTTTTGTGTTATGTAGTGTAAGGTGGGAGTTTAGCTTCTTTTTTTTTTTTTTTAAACTGGGCCAACCTTTATTATTTTTTTTTAAACCCCACATTTGTTTATTTATTTTATTTTTGGCTGTGTTGGGTCTTCGGTTCTGTGCAAGGGCTTTCTCTAGTTGTGGCAAGCGGGGGCCACTCTTCATTGCGGTGCGCGGGCCTCTCACTATCGCGGCTTCTCTTGTTGCAGAGCACAGGCTCCAGATGCGCAGGCTCAGTAGTTGTGGCTCACGGGCCTAGTTGCTCCACGGCATGTGGGATCCTCCCAGACCAGGGCTCGAACCCGTGTCCCCTGCATTAGCAGGCAGACTCTCAACCACTGCGCCACCAGGGAAGCCCCTAGCTTCTTTTTTACCCATAGAACCATACCATATTAACTGTTTCCTACAGAAACAGTCCATTTTTCCTTTACTCCCTTTTTTATGTAGTACTAGTTTTCTATTTCTATTTCCATCTTATTTTTCTGAATATTTATATACCATTATAAGCACACATAAGTGCTTTGGGGAAAAGTTGAGATATAATTTTTAAAATAAACTGTTAAATTTGTCACCTGTATGTTTGGTACTATGCCACATATTGTGTATAATACAAAAATGTAAGAAATATTCCCTACCTCCAAAGGCTCCCAATCTACTTAAGAACATTGGTCTACTGTACAAGAAACAAACAAAATCATGCACAATATCAGAGAAATGATAGATTCTGGTATAACACACAGGATAATCTAGTACTGTGTGTTCAGAAGCAAAGATAATGAGAAAAATAGGACCCATAGTAATGTTTAATAAATTAATTGTAACAAACATGGGGAAATATCAACGACCAGTGTTCCTAACTTATTTTCTTTTATTTTTTACAGTGGAATCATATCTGACCTTTTTCCTGGAGTCCAAATTCCAGAACACGATTATGGTATATTGCAGTCAACAATTATAGATGTCATGAAGAGACAAAATCTTCAGCCTGAGACATGTATGGTTAAAAAAGTGATACAGTTCTATGAAACCATGCTAGTAAGGCATGGTGTTATGTTAGTAGGGCCAACAGGAGGTGGCAAGACCACAGTTTACCAAATACTAGCAGAAACTTTAGGGAACTTGAGAAAACTTGGTGTAGACAATCCCTTTTACCAATCCGTTAAAACATATGTTCTTAATCCTAAATCAATTACAATGGGTGAATTATATGGTGAAGTTAATAACATAACCTTAGAGTGGAAAGATGGTTTGATGGCACTAAGTATCCGAGCAGCTGTGAATGATACTTCAGAAGACCATAAATGGATCATCAGTGATGGGCCAGTAGATGCTCTTTGGATTGAAAATATGAATACAGTCCTGGATGATAACAAGATGCTTTGCCTGGCTAACAGTGAGAGGATTAAACTCACACCTCAAATCCACATGCTTTTTGAGGTAAATTGCATATTCCTTACTGTGGAGTGAAATCGTTCATTAGATTAGCATACCATCATTAATTTTTTTCTCTTACTGATGTACCATTGACTATCTGTAAGGCCTACCATGGTGTTTTGTTTACATACTAAATATTTACCAAATTGTCCTTTTATAATAGATTGTCCATTCTGACAACCAAAGTCTCTCAAATGTTTCTGTCTCTCTATAGACAGGAAATACAATAAATTCTAGCTTCCCAAGCATTTGTTTCTTTTCCTTTGGAGGCAGTATATATATATATATATATATATATATATATATATATATATATATATATATATATATATATATATATATATATATATATATAAATTTTTTTAAGATGAATAAATCATCCTTCTGTGGTATGAATATTTGGTGATGGGATTGGAAAAGGAATGTGGGCCAAATACAGCTACAAAATATTATGGAAGATACCACCCCTGCTGTATTCATTCATCAAACATTAATTGAATAACTACTATGTCCTGGGTATTAGGCTAGGTATTGGATATAAGAATGAAAAAGATAAGAAGAAAAACAAAAAGAAGGGAAAAGAAATACTTATACCTTCCCATAAGGATTTGACAGTAGCCTTCTACATTTTTTTTTCTCCTTACGCCTCACTTAACTTTTTCTTCTCCATTTTTAATCACTTATCGCTCCGCCATTCTCTTCCACACAAAGCCTTACAGTGTTAAACTTTAAATGTGTGATTCCTTAACATTGAATTTAGAGGAATAAGGAAGTATCATGTTAGCCATTTCCTGTTCGACGTTTTTCAATTTTAGGTGCAAGATCTAAAGGTTGCCTCTCCTGCAACAGTCAGTAGATGTGGGATGGTGTTTGTGGATCCTGAAGAACTGAAGTGGATGCCTTATGTTAAAACCTGGTTGAAGAGTGTTTCTAAAAAAGTAAGTGCAATCAGACACTCCCCACTGTCTCCATCTGTCAGGGCTCACCCTTCCCTCGAGTGCCCAGATAGCAATTGGTTAACGCCTCACTGTGCTTGATTGAGGGAATCCCTGCATTGTACATAGCTCTCTCCCCAGAATTCTTGGGATCTTCCAGGAAGGTTGTGTAGTTCCCAAAGCTGTCCTCACTTTTTGTTACCCTGCCTGGCTTCTCTCCAGACTGTTTTCTCTCAAATATAAACACTTCCTTGAGTTTCCCCAAACGCAGGTAGAACAACCTGGGGCATTAAAAAAATGACTTTGCAAGAGGCTTGAGATAATGAAAGGGAAGTACCTGGAAGGAAAAGAACAGTAAATCCAAGCATTGTTACAGTTTTTAGATTTTAGGAACCCCTAAAACCTCTCAGAGCCAAGAAGAAGAGAAAACCAGTTTACCTCCCACCCAACCTTAGGTCGATTACCAAAGACAAATTCTAACCTCAGAGGTACCATTCCACCCAAAGTGAAGGAAAGCTTTTACATTACTATTCAGAACAACTCAGTTCCATATTATCTTCTGTGCCCTCTGCATTCTAAAATACGGTTCCTCTTTACCTTAACAAGCGATGTTTTTTTCTTTTTGAGATTTCATTCTTTTTTTTTTTTTTTTTTTTTTGCGGTACTCGGGCCTCTCACTGTTGTGGCCTCTCCCGTTGCGGAGCACAGGCTCTGGACGCGCAGGCTCAGTGGCCACAGCTCACGGGCCCAACCGCTCCACGGCTTGTGGGATCTTCCCAGATTGGGGCACGAACCCACGTCCCCTGCATCGGCAGGAGGACTCTCAACCACTGCGCCACCAGGGAAGCCCTGAGATTTCATTCTTTTTTATTGCTGAGTAGTATTCCATTGTCTATATATACCACTTCTCCTTTATCCACTCATCTTGTTCGTTTTTTATTATTAATATTATTATTTATTTATTTATTTTTGCTGTGTTGCGTCTTCATTTCTGTGTGAGGGCTTTTGCTAGTTGTGGCAAGCAGGGGCCACTCTTCATCGTGGTGCGCCGGCCTCTCACTATCGTGGCCTCTCTTGTCGTGGAGCACAGGCTCCAGACGCGCAGGCTCAGTAGTTGTGGCTCACGGGCCTAGTGGCTCTGTGGCATGTGGGATCTTCCCAGACCAGGACTCGAACCCGTGTCCCCTGCATTAGCAGGCAGATTCTCAACCACTGCGCCACCAGGGAAGCCCTGTTCGTTTGTTTTTTTTACTTGGGGTAGAGTTGCTTTACAATGTTGTGTTAGTTTCTTCTGTGCAACAAAATGAATCAACTATATGTATACATATATCCCCTCTCTCTTGGACCTCCCTCCCACCCACCCCCATCCCACCCATCTAGGTCACCACAGAGCACCAAGCTGAGCTCCCTGTGCTATACAGCAAGTTCCCACTAGCTATCTGTTCTACACATGGTAGTGTATATATGTCAATCCTAATCTCCCAATTCATCCCATTTCTCCCTTCCTCACCATGTCCACATGTCCATTTTCTGTCTGCTTGTCTATTCCTACCCTGCAAATTGGTTCATCTAATGGATAAAGAAGATGTGGTACATATATACAATGGAATATTACTCAGCCATAAAAAGGAACAAAATTCGGTCATTTGTAGAGATGTGGATGGACCTAGAGTCTGTCATACAGAGTGAAGTAAGTCAGAATGAGAAAAACAAATATCATATTTTAATGCATATATGTGGAACAATCTTTTTAAGTGTTTTGCTCCATCTCATCTCAAGAAAGCCACTTCAAGAAAGCCATCTTCTTTCTGCATCTCCCCCTCCAAAAATGAATCAGAAAACTATTGTTTTCCTTATTCTTAGGCAACAACATTTTAATAATTTTGTGGTAAACTCTCTGAGTACCTTATTTTTTTTTAATTTCTTATTGGAGTATAGTTGATTTATAATGTTATGTTAGTTTCAGGTGTACAGCAAAGTGAACAGAGTACCTTATTAAAGACAGTAATTCTCAGAATTGAGACTTTATCATGGGCTGCCAAAAGATGTTAAACATTTCTGAATTCACTCTTTTAATAGACTTTATTATTTAGAGCAGCTTAAGGTTTATAGAAAAATTTAACAGAAAGTATAGAGAGTTGTCGTATAACTTCCCTCCTCCAAATAGTTTCCCCTGTTATTAACATTTTGCGTTGGTGTGGTACATTTGTTAAAACTGATGAACCAGTATGGATGAACCATACAGTCTTATGAACTAAAGTCCGTAGTTTACATTATGGTTCCCTTTTGTGTTGTACAATTCTATGAGTTTTGATAAATAAACAATATCATGTATAATATCATACAGAATAGTTTCACTGCCTTAAAAATCTGTGCTCTACCTATTCATACATCCACACCCTCTCAACCCCTGGCACCACTGATTGTTTTTACTGTCTCCATAGTTTTACCTTTTCCAGAACATCATATAGCTGGAATTATACAGTATGTAGCTTTTTCAGATTGACTTCTTTCACTTAATAGTATGTATTTACGATTCCTCCATGTCTTTCTGTGACTTGATAGCTTATTTTTTTAGCACTGGATTAATACTCCATTGTATGGATTTATCAAGTTTATCCACTCAACTACTGAAAGACATCTCAAAGTTTCCAAGTTTTAGCAATTATGAATAAAGCTCCTATAAACATTCACGTCCAGGTATTTGTGTAGACATAAGATTTCAACTCATTTGGGTAAATACCCAGGACTGTGATTTCTGGATCATATGATAAAACTATGTTTACCTTTGTAAGAAACTGCTAGTCTGTCTTCCAACATGGCTGTACCATTTTGTATTCCCACCAGCAATAAATGAGAGTTCTTGTTGTTCCACATCGTCACCAGAATGTGGTGGTGTGGTATTTTAGATTTTAGCCATTCTAATAGGTATGTCGCGGTATCTCATTGTGGTTTCACTGTGCAGTTTTCTAATATGTTGAGTGTCTCTTCATGTGTTTATTTGCTGTCCATATTTCTTTGATGAGGTGTTCAAATCTTTTGCCCACTTTTTATTAGATTGTATGATTTTTTTTCCACAGATGTCAATGACTACGCATTGTGCTTTATTTTTATTTATTTATTTATTTATTTATTTATTTATTTTTGCCTGCGTTGGGTCTTCATTGCTACACATGGGCTTTCTCTAGTTGTGGCGAGCAAGGGCTACTATTTGTTGCAGTGCACAGGCTTCTCATTGCAGTGGCTTCTCTTGTTGCAGAGCACAGGCTCTATGTGCACGGGCTTTAGTACTTGTGGCATGCAGGCTCAGTAGTTGTGGCTCACAGGCTCTAGAGCGCAGGCTAAGTAGTTGTGGCACAATGGGCTTTGTTGCTCTGCGGCATGTGGGATCTTCCTGGACCAGGGATCGAGCCCGTGTCCCCTGCATTGGCAGGCGGATTCTTAACCACTGTGCCACCAGGGAAGTCCAGGTTATATGTTTTCTTATTATTGAGTTTTGGGAGTTCTTTATATATGTTGGATACAAGTTATTTATCAGATATGTGTTTTGCAAATATTTTCTCCAAGTCTGGCTTGTCTTTTCATTCTCTTGACAATATCTTTCGCAACACACACATTTTTAATTTTAATCATCTAACTTATCAATTTTTCTTTCATGGATTGTGCTTTTGGTGTTATATCTAAAAACTCACTTCCAAACCTAAGGTCACCTAAATATTTTCCTCTGTTTTCTTCTAAGAGTTTTATAGTTTTACATTTAGGTTTATGATCCATTTTGAGTTAATTTTTGTGAAAGGCATAGTATCAATGTCTGGATTCTCTCTATCTCTCCTTTTTTTTTTTTTTTTTTTGCATGGGGTTGTCCAATTCTAGCACCACTGTTGAAAACACTGTCCCTTCTCCATTGGATTGCCTTTGTTCCTTTGTCAAAGATCACTTGACTATATTTGTATGAGCCTATTTATGGGCTCTCTATTTTGTTCCATTAATCTATTTGTCTATATTTTTTTTGCCAGTATCACACTGTCTTGACTACTGTAGCTTTACAGTAAGTCTTGTCAGGTAGTGTCATTCCTTTGACTTTGTTTTCCAATATTGTGTTCACTATTCTGGGTCTTTTCCCTCGCCATATAAACTTAAGACTCAGTTTGTTGATATCCACAAAATAACTTACTGGTATTTTGATTCAGATTGCATCAAATCTATAGATCACATTAGGAATAACTAACATCTTCACAATATTGGGTCTTTCTATGCATGCTCATGAGCTGTCTCTTAATTTACTTAGATGTACTTTGCTTTCTTTCATCAGAATCTTGTTATTTTCCTCATATAGATCTTGGAAATATTTTGTTAAAAATATACCTAAGTATTTTATTTTTTGGTGCTAATGTAAATGGTGTTGTATTTTCAATTTCAAATTCTAATTATTCATTGCTGGTGTATAGGAAAGTAATTGACTTTTGTATATTTACATTGTATCCTACAGCTTTGCTATAACTACTTATTAGTTCCAGGAGTTTTTGGTCAATTCTTTGGGATTTTCTATGTAGATAATTGTTTCATCTGTAAACAAAGACAATTTTTTTTCTTTCTTCCCAATCTGTATACATTTTTTCCCTTTTATTCTCCTATCGCATTAGCTAAGACTTTCAGTACAATGTTAAAAAAAGTGGTGAGGGAGCAACATTTTTTTTTAAATCTTTGGGAATCAGTCCTTTACCTTACACAGATATTTAAAATGTTTCTCTTTATACTTCTTCTTTTTCATTGTTCTTAATTATGAGAGATATCATCAATAGAGATGACTACATGAAATATATGTTGACAGTTTAACAAATGATTATAAAATAAACACCTCTGTACCCATTACCAGATCAAGATGTAGGACATTATCAGTGACCCAGAATCTCCCCCATGTGTCCCTCCCAAGTCATAGAAGGGTTTTCCTTAATTTAACTTGTTCCATATCTTGTGATGCTTATACCCTTTAGTCTAAAATCACAGGATATATTGCAACATACAAGTTGGAACCAACCCTTTTTTTTTTTTTTTTTTTTTGCGGTGTGCGGGCCTCTCACTGTTGTGGCCTCTCTCATTGTGGAGCACAGGCTCCGGACACGCAGGCTCAGCGGCCATGGCTCACGGGACCAGCCGCTCTGCGACATGTGGGATCCTCCCGGACCAGGGCATGAACCCACGTCCCCTGCATCGGCAGGTGGATTCAACCACTGCGCCACCAGGGAAGCCCTGAACCAACCCTTTTTTAACTTAATTATATATTTTATCTGGTCTTGCTAAAATATTATTTGTTTGTTTGATTTTTCAGCTGAATGAAGAAACTCAAGAATATATGTTGAATCTTTTCCAGCGTTATGTTGATGACGGTTTAAATTTTATCAATAAGAAATGCAACCAAGCAATCCCACAAGTGGACATAAGCAAAGTTACTACGCTCTGTTGCTTATTGGAGTCTTTGATACTTGGGAAAGATGAAGTTAATTTGGCAATGGTAGGAAAGGTTTTCTTACTGCTATAAAACTAGGAAAATGTGATTATTGTATACATGCTCTGCAAATAAACAACTCCAAACTTTCTGTCATATGATTATTTGATTTTCAAGTTAATTTTCTAGGGGACTAATGACTATGAATAGATTCATGCAATCTCAGATTTGGAAAGAATTTAGCCTATAGATTACTCCGCTACTCAATGTTTAAACTTCCTTACAGTATAACATAATCACAGTGTGTGTCTACTTAAATACCTTCATGCAGTTATAAACATAGTTATAATAGTTGAAAGACAACCTTGAGCTTTTGTTCTACATGCTCCTTGCCATTCATTTTCCCATCAGAGTATTTAAATATATACTATTATAAACCATCACTCTGTGCACCATTGAATGAAATATAAGAAACATACAATGTGCCCTTTTAAAAATGCATAATTCTAAACAAAACAGACTTTAGACTTTGCAATTTAAGATTCTTTTTACGTTAGCATATAAAATATTAAAATTCTTTCCCTTTGTTCTTTCAGGAGCAAACAAAACTGAACACCGTACTGTGTCAGACTTTTGTATTCTGTTACTTATGGTCTTTAGGTGGGAATCTAACTGAAAACTACTGGGATTCTTTTGATACATTTATTAGAACACAATTTGAAGATAATCCTGATGCCAGGGTAAGAGCCAAATAAAGTTAACTTTAACATAATAACTCTGAATCATTAAAATTAAATTTCAAGACTAAAACTTTAAAAGCCTTGGTCCTACTACAAATTCTTCATGTAAAAGTGTTTCTAAAATTATTCACTTTCTTAAACTATAGGTAACGTTTATTGTATTAAAAATTTTAGGAGTTCTCTCCTGGCCATGTGAAGAAAGTAAGGTATAAAAGTGTATAAAAACTCCCTACTATTAGCAAAAACATTGAATTTTAGTTTGTAAACTTATTTTTTCACAGTGTTATGGTTTAGCAATTCTGAAGCTACTTTCTGTATGTTCTAAAATTGAGCAAATGAATCAATATATTGAAGATAATGGCAACGAGGTTTCTCACTGTTAAGAGAAGGGACTTAACAAATATGGAAGAGAAAGATTAGAATGCACCTTGTGTTATTGGATTGGAATTATAGGTTTTGGTACTCATGGAATATATATATATGGGTCTATACATCCATCCATACATAAATTTCTTACTTCTGTCTGCTGAGAGGAACTAGAAGGAATGACACCTCAATAGCAATGAGCATACTTAGTTACTGATTTCTAAATACTATTCTCCATGAAAGAGAACCAAAGCACCTTAGTGAAACAGCTGATTCCAGTACTGAAGCAGGGAAAGTTCGAAGAGCCCAGAATATCTTTTGTCAGATAGTGAAGAAGTGCTTGAAGAACGACGGCACGTGTCAAAAGAGCACAGGAGAAGATTTTTCACTATGTACTCAGTTTTTTAATAGTAATATCCTATTATCTATTACTCTGTACAGCTGCTGTTGGATTTTTGTTTCTTGCCTTAGTAAATGGCCAGACAGCCATGTAATAGTAGCCAGAACTCAATGAGTGTTATAGATTCTTCTTTCTTTACTGACCTGAGTAAAGTGAATGGATTTTTTCTTCTAATTAATTTTTTTCAAGTATTTCCTCTTCTCTTCTTCCTTGTTGCCTCTGAATAACTCAGGTTCTTTTCATTTCTTTTCTTGGTTGTTAAAATAGCCTATTTATTATTCCCTTGCTTTTGGTCCAGTCCTGTCTAATTCACCTATACACCATTGTTTTTTAGAATTACAGGTTACAATCTATTAATTGGTCATGAAATCAGTTGAAAGACTCTTAACCCAATTTTTAAAAATGAAATATCCACTATCACAACTTTTAGTCAACACTATATTGGTGATCCTAGCCAGTGCAATAATGCAAGGAAAAAATAAACTTTAGAAAGGAAATGAAACTGTCATTATTTGCAGAAAACATAACTGAATATGTAGAAAATCCTAAAGTTTTCTTAAAAATAGAATAGAATATAAAATAGAGTGATAGTTGGGGTGAATATTATACATATTTGAACACACATATATATATGTATGTACCATGTCACCATGTCAAATTGAGTCACTGTCAAGTGTGCTTGAAACACCACTGCTCTGTACAGCTGCCAGAATGAACTTTCTGAAATGTAATCTGATCATGTCACACACCTACTTAGAATCCTTCACTGAACTCTTGCTGCAAGCTCTTTAATAAATGACATTTTTGTAATTTGGCCCCATCTGTGTTTCCAGACTTATCTCTTATAGTCCCCAACATGCATGCCGCTTTCCATGGCTTCCAGACCTGTTTTCTGAGCCTGAACCCTGACTCCTTCTTCCCCATCCCCATCTCATCCCTTCTTTACCTTGCTTGAAGGACAAAGACTGACTCTTGCTTGTCCTTCAAATCTAAGTTGTAGCATCACCACCCCTTAGAAGCCCTCCTAAATCTCTAGCCACAACTATAACTCTCCTGCAAGTAGAAATGAGCCATCTCTCCTTTGTGAGTGTACTAAACTCCACTATAACCCTTATTTCTCCATGAGTATTAACTAATGTGCTTGTGTCCCCCAGGTAGATTACAAGGTCATTGAAGGCAGAGGTTGGGTCTCATTCAGCATTTTCCCCTAACACCAAACACAGTATTTGGCATGGAGTAAGCCCCTGAATGTTGGATTGAATTGAAAATGATTTACAATTCTAATATGGGGTTTTGATATAGTCAATATATCAGGTTTTTACTGTACTGCATTGCATGATTAAGCTTAAAGAATTAGACTCTGATCTTAAACAACTACTTTTCCACAAAGGAACAAAAATCCAAATCCATCCATGTTCCATGACTGCCTTTGTTTCTGTGTAAATATTTCTGTTGCCATGTGTCAATCCTATTGAAAGTGATGTTTAATTTTATACTCTAGCTTCCCAGTTCTGGTGATCTGTGGAGCATTCACATGGACTTTGACACCAAACGGCTGGATCCCTGGGAACAAATCATACCCACCTTCAAGTACAGCCGAGATATTCCGTTTTTTGAAATGCTTGTCCCTACAGCTGACACAGTGCGCTTTGGGTATCTAATGGAAAAACTACTGGCGGTCAGGCATTCAGTGCTGTTTACCGGAATAACGGGAGTTGGCAAGGTAGGAAACCTACATCAAACAAGAAGTTCTGCCCGAAACAAGGGCATGGTGAACTTAGAATTGTAAGCTCCGTAAATAATACCTTATTTCTCAGGGGAATTCCTTTTGAATTTTGATTATTTTTTCAGGAAGAATGTGACTGTGCTGAATCTATATCGACTGCACAGTTTGCCACTTTCTGAATAAATCCTGGGTGTCAATAATATATATAAACCAGAAAACCCTGTGGACCAATCTTCTGTGTTTGGGGGCTTTTATGTTGTGTCCTTTAGAAGTTCTAGGGCTGCCACTGCACAGGTTAAGGTGGGAATTTGTCAAGGCAGTTTGTGTCCCCAATGGACTATTGATGAAGGTCAGTCTGTCCCCTCCTGCCCATTTACTTCTACCCGACACAGCGATGGTGTTTAGAAAAAGTGGAGTATAGAGGAAAAGGCTGATTGTTTGGTCTTCTTCTTGGTTTGGGGGGAATCCATATAAACAGACACTCACTGTTTCCCCTCTAAATTATTTCTGAGTTTCTAAATCTTACTATCAAATTGACTTGGATAGTAACCAAGATGGCTTTTGGTATGATCCTAAAATAAAAACTTTTGCTGAGATAGAGCTGATTAGGATATTTCTTTGGCTCTGATAAATATCATTAAACGGAATCTCCAGGAAGAGAAAGGCAGATATTTCAATCTGGCTTTAACCTCTGTCCTTTTCTGTCCTGTTTCTTACTCATTGTTCTGGAATATTACTGATATAGACAATTGAAAGATTTTATATTGAATGAGAAATCAATTAACATTTTTTTTTATTTTAAAGTCTGTTATTACAAAAGGACTGCTAAATAGAATTCAAGAATCAGCTGGCTATGTTCCTGTTTATCTAAATTTTTCTGCTCAAACTTCATCTGCAAGAACACAAGAGATCATTGAATCAAAACTGGAAAGGAAAAGAAAAAATATTCTAGGTAAGAATTATCCTTGTCATTTGTCTCACACAAATTAATTATTAAATGCTAATAAGTCACATAAACCGTGTATGTAATAAAATTACAATTGGATATTTTCTTTGCTTAATTTATTTGTAAAGGTAATTCTGTTAATGGTATTCTTTCCTGGGTATAGATCTAGATATCTTACTGTTAGCAAGCAGGTAGTTTATTTCTATCATCACCTTCAACTCAGAATATCTTCAATCTCTGCCTCTCCAAGGCTTTCCCTCTCTCCACTCATGCCATGCTTTCAAACCTGCATTGATTTCCCTTTATTTAAAACAAACAAACAGGGGCTTCCCTGGTGGCACAGTGGTTAGGAGTCCACCTGCCAATGCAGGGGACATGGGTTTGAGAGACTGGCAGGATCCCACATGCCGCGGAGCAACTAGGTCCGTGCGCCATGACTGCTGAGTGTGCACTCTGGGACCCGCGAACCACAACTACTGAGCCCCCATGCCACAGCTACTGAAGCCTGTGCGCCTGGAGCCCATGCTCTGCAGCAGGAGAGGCCACCACAATGAGAAGCCCGTGCACCGCAACGAAGAGTAGCCCCTGCCCGCAGCAACTAGCGAAAGCCCGCGCACAGCATCAAAGACCCAATGCAGCCAAAAATTAAAAAAAAAAAATTGAAAAAAAACTCTTTATGTCTGGTGCACTGACTTATCTGAACAAGTAGGGAATAAGCATGAAAATGTTTTGGTGTTTCCTTCAGTCAGCGCTTTCCGCCAAGCTTTGTGGGATCTCTCTCACCCTGCCTTATTAACCGCTTAGATAAATACCATAACCTTCTGGTCACTTGCAATTTTGAGTCTGGTCCAATGTAAAGCTTCAATCCAAACCCCAAAATTTATTTTTGTCTTTTTTTTGTTTTTGAAGTATAGTTGATTTACAATGTTGTGTTAATTTCTGCTGTACTGCAAAGTGATTCCGTTATACACATATATACATTTTTTATATTCTTTTCCATTATGGTTTATCCCAGGAGATTTGATATAGTTCCCTGTGCTATACAGTATGACCTTGTTGTTAATCAGTCCAAACCCAATTTAAAGCTCTTCCTCTCCTCTGCTGTAAGCCAGGTTTGTGGCTGGAGGCGCTGGAGGGATATGGGGGCTCTTTTACTCTTCCCACCCTCCCTCTAGGAGGCTCTAGTGTATCTGGATGGGAGGAGAAGGGAAGGACAAGGTTCTCCCTAACTGAAGTTTAGGTGGGCCTCTGTGGATTGCCCCTGCTTCTCCGTTGGCCTGATGGTTGTCCACGCTTTCAGCGTGGCAGGCTTCCAGGAGCAGGTTTTCTCAGGGCCTCCCAGAAGAATTGTGCACAGGCCAAGCATTGACCTTCCCACTGGAAGGTTCCCTGATGTTGGGAATCACGGTCTCAGCCCCACTTTGTCCCACCCTCCAGTGGCACATCCTGCAGCCTCCTGCTGCTGGGGTCCACTTGCCCAGCCCACAGCCCTCCTGGGTGGAGCACTAGGCAGAGCTCAGGCCCAGCTACCTTCCACATTGTCTATCATCTCACAGGCCCTGTCATGCCAGCTGCTTTCCTAGCCCCTCTCTGTTACCCTTTTCCTGCTCAGGTAGGCGCAGGGCAAAGGAAGCCAGTCTTTCTGGTGGGGGCCCCAAATTTTTATGAATGGTACTCATAGCACGCCTCCCCACCCCTGACCTGCTACTTGGCTTCCAAAGGCCAGAAGATGAAGTGGGGCACTGAGTTTGCCTCATTCTCTTTGGAATTGTCACATGCTGGATGCCAGCGTAGTGGAGTCACTTCCTCTTCTTAAGTTATTCTCTCTTCTGTGTTATCACTCTTTTTTTTCTTCTGAATGTATATATTGACTTTCTGTAAGTTAAATATGCCATTGTACAGCTCCATTGCACTGGCTTTCCCTTTGATGTAATAAGGATGTTTTGAATATCCTGTCCTGTTTTCCCTGTAAGGGGTGGTGGGATGGCATTTATGTAAGGAAACTTTTGGGATTTTTCTGCTTCCTCCTGTGAAAAGGAAATGACTTTACTCACCCCAGGCCCAGGCCACACAGTTGGTGAGGGCAGTGGGAGTGGCTGGGATTGAGGAAGGTCAACTGAAGTGCTAAGATCCACAGCTTCTTGTCGGAGCCTGGATGGGGCCAGAGGGAGATCTCTCGTCCTCAAGACAAGACTCTGCTGGGACCCTTCTCACTCTGTAGAAAACTGAGCTCATTATGACCTGCACGGTGTTCACTGAGTCCAAAGCCTTACCTAAGTCTCGTCTTACGTTTACCAAGGGCAAATAATAATTCTTAAATTCATGTTGTTTCCTAGGAGCACCAGGAAACAAACGAATTGTGATTTTTGTTGACGATTTAAACATGCCCAGACTGGATCACTATGGCTCTCAGCCTCCCATTGAATTACTTCGGCAATATCAAGATTTTGGTGGATTTTATGACAGAAACAAACTCTTTTGGAAAGACATACAGGTTACTTTAGGTTTTAAATACTTTGCATGTTTCAGTTTAAATGGCAGTGAAATATGGTGTATTCATTTGCTAGGGTTGCCATAACAAAGTACAACAGACTGGGTGACTCAAACTATAGAAATTTATTTTCTCACAGTTCTAGAAGGCGGAAGTCCAAGATCAAGATGTCAGTAGGGTTGGTTTATTCTGAGGCCTCTCTCCTTGGCTTATAGATGGCCGTGTTCTCCCTATGTCTTCTTATGATTTTCTCCCTGTATCCATGTCCAAACTGTCTCTTCTTGTAAGGACACCAGTCATATTGGATTAGGACCCACCATAGTGACCTCATCTTAACTAAATTACCTCTTTAAATACCCTACCTCCAAATACAGTCACATTGTGGGTTACGGGGAGTTAGGGCTTCAACACATGATTGGCCAAGAGGAGGCAGAGAAGGACACATAATTCAGCCCATGACATATGGCCTCTGCATTTCTTGTGTGTAACTCAATTCATTCAGTCTGTATTGGCTTCTCGCCATGCTTGATTCATGAGATTTATAGACAACTGAGACAGCCCCGGCCTCCTGGAGGGCTCAGCTTTGGAAGATGGATGAACATGTGTTTATAATGTAGGTTGATAAGTGGAAAGAGACTGGAGGGGAGCAGGGGTGGGCACTGGGTTGATGATGAGAGAATCCTTCCCAGAAGAGGTGATGTCAGAACAGGATTTTGCAGGCAGAGCAGGGCAAAGCAAGGAAAGGGAGTTATTTACATCTCAAAGCAAGTAATATGAGACACCATGGGGGTGTGGAATGTGAGCAGCAAAGCAGCAGGACATGCAAAGGTCAGCCCAGGGGGCCATGGTGCCATGATGAGGAATGTGATTAGGAGCCTCTGAAGGAAACATTGTAGAAAGATCCCCTTGGCTGCAGGGAAGGTATGGACTAGAGAGGAGGCAAGGCCAGAAGCACCTACAATATCATGTATTGACCAGTAGAACATGTTATGACCAGAGGCTCAAAGGAACCTAGCCCTGTATTTCCCCTAGGAGCAATGGTTCAGGGTGCATTAATTCAGTGTTCCTGGCAATTTTATAGAACACAGCTACCACAAAAAACAAGAACTGACTATACTTAGTATTTATTAAATATATTTTAACCTAAGGTACAAATTCTTACAAATTTTTAAGATTAGATTTTTACATAGGAGTATTTATACAAGATAGATGAGTTAGCTAAGTAACCTTGAGTAACTTATTTATCAACCAGGGCCTTGATTTTTTCATCTACAAACCGGAGATAACAACAGTGATCTCCTGAGGTGGTTGTGAGAATTAAGTCAGATAATGTGTTGGAAAATATAACACAATGCTGTCCTAGGGTAGGTCCTCCAAAACTGTTGGTTGAGTCCTACTGTTGGGATGGGCACATTGCATGTCCTTCTTTGCTGGGTGACCCGAGTGGATTTCTCTCCATACAGGATGTAACGATTGTATCAGCGTGCGCACCTCCAGGTGGTGGCCGCAACCCCGTGACCGCCCGCTTCATCCGACACTTCAGCATGTTCTGTCTCCCGATGCCCTCAGAGCACAGTCTGAAACAGATTTTTCAGGTGAGGCTGGATTCCAACTTGGGCAAGAGGGGAAAAGAAAACTTATTTGTTCCAAGATTCACACAGAACAGTCCGTTTCTAGGGAGCCCATCCATCATTTCCTCAGCAGAAACCAGGTAAGCACAGGGGCATCTGGGCAGTAGCTGACAGGCATTTGCATCATGGCCTTCTGCGTTTGTGGTCTCAGAGGTAGTTTTAGGAATGCAGAAAGCTGGTCAGAACACTGCCCCTACCTCTAAAGAAGGCTATGTCCCAGGCCCTTGACTCTCAGCAGATCTCATCCCTACTCAGCCCCGGCCTCTGTGCTCGTCTCCTCGCTGATCGCCATGTCTATGTCCACTTGCCCAGCAGACACCACCCCTGATAACCCAGCGGGCTCAGGCTCAACACATCAACCCAGAATTTATCATCCCTGCTGCCACCACCCCCCCAGCAGAAACAACCACGCTTATTTCTTCCATCTGCACAAACTTCCCCAGGGGACCACTTCCTCGTCCTTTAACTGGGGGAAATAACTGTGTCTGCCCTGTAAGGGATCAGCAGAAGGGTTCAGAAAGTGTAAGGCATTAACCTAAGTAGAATGATGCGAGACCACGAAGCAGCATGACCAGAGCGAGTATGTCATACCAACCAGCAAAGACGCTCAGAGGAGACAGCCAGTGAGCTGAGTCCTACAAGGTGGAATTGACAGGGGTGGACAGAAACACACAGGTGAATGTGGTCACAGAGGCAGGAAGTGGTAATGTGTGCATCCAGGTAGGATGAGACAGGTGACTGGTCTGAAGAAACTGGCTTTGGTTGCAATCACCCAGGAGCCAAAGAGGCAGTGATACAGGCATAAAGTGAGCCTCTGCATTTACCTGCATCAGCCTCTCCTTCCAATGGGGTCTTCTTAGAGGAGAGAAAGGACCAGAACCAGTACATACACAACAGTCAGCTGGAAAGTGGTTTTCATATTGAAATTACATCCATGGGAAATTATTTTTAATAAATTTGAAGTCGTTCCAATAAGCTGTTTAGGAGCTAATGCCAAAAGGATACATAAGAACTGCCACATTTCGGAAAACTTTTAGAGAGTACTTTAGAATAGGAAAGGATGGGAGCTTATCTACCATAATTAAGTAGCAAGTACAGAACATGACAGGAAGTGGGTAATGGGGACCAACACAAGTATTAGACTTTTTTAAATCCTACCTTTTGTTGAGAACCTTTATGTGTATATTCTAAAGTTTGAAGTGAGTGATTCCCACCATGGTATCCTGACACACTTTGTGATGTGATCAGTGGTGAGGGGGTGTCCCAAGTAACTTATGCCTGATGATAAGGTACTAAATTCGCAAATTATTTTACATTTTAACAAATTCAAGCAAATTCAAAGTTACCCTAACAACAACAACAAAATGTCATTCTTAATGATTCCAAAATATATTTTTGGGTGGGAGGAAGAAGGTAGAGTCTGAGCTCCTGGAAATGAAACTGATCCCAACCTTCAGCCTCCTCCCTCTGCCTGTGGGAATCACATCTACGGAAATGTGTCACTTACAGGAACATCAGCCAGCAAACACGTTACAGATGAAAACAGGCAGGAACTGCTTTTTCCCACTGTAACTTAGAGGCTATCATTTAAAACTCACCCTAGCCGTGGGTGGTAATAGAAATGAAATGCAGCAAAACTGAGAGATTCTGGGTTGGACTGCATTCAGATGGGAAGTATATTTTTCTCATTAGCAGAACAGACTGGAGATTTTGTCTGTAGAAAAAAAGGCCTTGGATCCCAAACTTTTTTTTTTTTTTTTTTTTTTTGCGGTACGCGGGCCTCTCACTGCTGTGGCCTCTCCTGTGGCGGAGCACTGGCTCCGGACGCGCAGGCTCAGTGGCCATGGCTCACGGGCCCAGCCGCTCCGCGGCATGTGGGATCTTCCTGGACCGGGGCACGAACCCGTGTCCCCTGCATCGGCAGGCGGATTCCCAACCACCCTGCCACCAGGGAAGCCCCCAAACTTTCTTTTTAATCACAGCCCATCTAAGCAGAGTTCACAGCCCACCTTTCCTGTCCTTATCGTATGGAGGAGAAAGAACTTGGGGATTACCAAGAATTGAAAAAAGCAAAATCAATAAGTTAAAGTAAATTTGTTGTTTTGTATATATATGACAGTATTTATATATATGTAACTATACTATATATTAGATAGATATGGATGTAAACTGTGTTAGTATTTGTGTGATGGAGAATAAACAGACTGGGATTTTTATTTTTGTCATATTAGGATGGTCCTACTCAACATGAGGTCCAAAAAGGAGAATGTTAAATTCATGCTGGGGGCTCGGCAGGACAGTACCTCAAAAAGATAGTCCTCACAAACTGCTTTTACAAATAATGTTTAACAGAAGGCTCATTGAAAACAAATACTTTGATTTATTTCAAACTATGTCATATATGAGCCCCAAATCTAAAGTCACAGGGGCTGACTTGCAAGCATTTGATATGCACTCTGGCGCCTTCTCCCATAAGTAATTCCAAGGCTAATGGTGATGGGAGTTTATCTATTTAAAAATCTAATATGAGTTTCCCTAGCAACTGGGGCTAGAAGGCTAATAAATACGTACTCTCAGCTTGTGGCAAGTGATATATGAGAAGATCAGAGAGCCATAAGCGAGACTGACGGGAGGACTTATCTTAGATTGGGTAGTCAGGGAAGGCCTCTCTGAAGGACATGTAATATCCAACATGAAGGATGAGAAAGTCCCTGCAAAGCAGAGAGCCCTGTGGGAATGGGTCCTGGGGGAGAAGAGAGCATGGGTAGTAAGGCCAGGGAGGCTGACACAGCGTCTGGTGGGGAGAGAGGGTAAGGAGAAGAGGCTGGGCAGGGGCAGAGCATGCACTGGTGGGGGTGCAGGGCCTTATTTCCCTGATTAAAGGTAACAGAAGGTTGATGAGTGGGAATGGAGAGGCCAATGAGTAAGGAGGGAGTGAGGAAGCCCAGATGAAAAGGAGTGAGGACTGGAATGGGGTGTCGTCAAGGGGAACAGAAGGAAGCAGGCAGATTCAAGAAATGTATTCAAGAGCGACTGTGGGGGACAAAGAAGGGCAGGTTTCAAAAGAGACTTCTAGGACTTCCCTGGTGACACAGTGGTTAAGAATCCGCCTGCCAATGCAGGGGACACTGGTTCGAGCCCTGGTCCAGGAAGATCCCACATGCTGCGGAGCAACGAAGCCCGTGTGCCACAACTACTGAACCTGTGCTCTAGAGCCTGCAAGCCACAACTGCTGAAGCCCACGCACCTAGAGCCCGTGCTCCACAACAAGAGAAGCCACCGCAATGAGAAGCCCGCGCACCGCAACGAAGAGTAGCCCCCACTCGCCGCAACCAGAGAAAAGCCCGCGCGCAGCAACGAAGACCCAATGCAGCCAAAAATAAATAAATAAATTTTTGAAAAAGAAGAGAAAAGAGACTTCCAAGTTCCTGATCTGAGTGGAGGGTGGGGCCATACACTGAGCTAGGGAAGCGGAAGGGTGGGGAGTTCACAGGTATCAGTAAGTCAAACTTTCAATATACATGAGGGTGAAAGTCTACAGATTTGTTGGTCATTCACCCATAAGAATCAGAGAGAGGACTTCAGCTCATTTCCAGACAAGTGTGAGCACTCCGTGAAGACCCTCTGGACCCACAGCCAGATGAGGTCTAATTACTTGAGAGTGGGTTCACGGTAAGTCCACTGGTCGGCTGTGAATGCTGCTCAGGCAGCACCAGACAGTCACAGAGGACAGAAGTGAGTCCATTCTGGAGAACATATTCTGAAATGGAAAGAAGAGGGTGTTTTTGTTTTTTGTGTTTTGAGTTTCTTTCATTGAAATGTAGTTGATTTACAATGTTGTGTTAGTTTCAGGTGTACAGCAAAGTGATTCGGTTATATGTATATATATAGTCTTTTTCATATTCTTTTCCATTACGGTTTATTACAGGATATTGAATATAGTTCCCTGTGCTAACCACTAGGACCTTGTTGTTTATCTATTTTATATATAGTAGTTTGTATCTGGTAATCCCAAACACCTAGTTTATCTCTCCCCCAGAAGAGTTTTTCCTTTAATTAATTTTTATTGGAATATGGTTGCTTTACAATGTTGTGTTAGCCTCCACTGCACAACAAAGTGAATCTGCCATACACATACAGATATCCCCTCCCTTTTGGACTTCCTTCCCATCCAGGTCACCACAGTGCATCAGGTAGAGTTCCCTGTGCGATACAGTATGTTCCCATCAGTTGTCTATTTTATACATAGTATCAATAATGTATATGTGTCAATCCTAGTCTCCCAATTCCTCCCTCCCCCCACCCTTTCTCCCTTGGTATCCATACATTTGTTCTCTACGTCTATGTCTCTTTTTCTGCTTTGCAAATAAGATCATCTATACCATTTTTCTAGATTCCACACATATGCGTTATTATACGATAATTGCTTTTCTCTTTCTGACTTACTTCACTCTGTATGACACTCTCTAGGTCCGTCCACATCTCTACAAATAACTCAATTTCATTCCTTTTTATGGCTGAGTAATATACCGTTGTATACATGTGCCACATCTAGAAAAGAAGAGTTTTAACATCCACATGTCCTTGCACTGTAATTTGGTTTTCTACTTATTATTAGAAAAAGTATCATCAGATCTGGAGTATATGAAAGATAAATTTTGGTTAAAAAATAAATCTAACCCTCTCATATTACATTTCTGATTCTAGGCCATCTTAAGTGGCTTCCTAAATGACTTCCCACCAGCTGTAAAACAAACTGCATCCAAAATTGTGGAAGCCTCAGTTGAGATCTATAACAGGATGAGTGTGGATCTTCTGCCTACACCAGCCAAGTCTCATTATGTCTTTAACTTGAGGGATTTATCCAAATGTGTGCAAGGTAGTGTATGGAACCTTCATTCTCTGCCCTGCACCCTCCTTCCATTTCCATTCACCCCCAGATCTCTCAGTAGAAGTGTGTGTACATGGGTGTCTGAGACTTGCCTGGGAATCCCATTACAATGTCCCTGTTCAAGTCACCCTCCACCCCCACCCCAGACTGGCTACTTCACAGCTTTCCTCAAACCACCCTCCCATTTCTCACTCCCAGCTGGTGGCCTGTCTTCTTTTTCACTGAAAAAAAATAGAAGCAATCAAACCAGAAGGGCCTCCTCTTCCAGATCTCCCAGACATCCTGCATCTGCCTTCCCTCCCACTGCAGTGGTTCAGCTGTCCCTGCCCCTTACATGTGCCAATAGTCCCCCCCACCCCAGTATTGAATCGCATCCCCTCCTGCCGACTCAAGGATTTTGCTCTTATAATTCCCCCTTCTCTTCTGCATTGTCAATGCTTCCTCTTCTATCAGATCATTCGTTAACAGCATAAGACCCTGCTATAATACCTCACAACTTAAAAAATAATTCTCTTTAGGCCCCATATCCCCCTTCTGCTACCCTCCCCATTTTCACCACTAATGTGTCCCCAGTTTTGCTTTCAAAAAATGAGCTCACCATTATTATATGTGTATATCCACTGGGGAACCATCCATTTCTGGTAGTGTGGGGATAAAGTTGGACTTAAGGATTTCCTCCTTAATTAAACTACTAGATATTCCACAATTGTAGAATTTTTCTTCTTTTCTCCTTTTCTTAAAAAACAGGTATCCTCCAATGTGATCCAGGAACAATAAGAGAAGAGATACAGATATTTAGACTTTTTTGCCATGAATGTCAAAGAGTCTTCCATGACCGTTTGATTAATAATGAAGATAAGCACTATTTCCATGCTATTTTGACAGAAATGGCCAGTAAATATCAATCTTTATATCAATCTTTATTTAGCTAGGTTTTTTTGTTTTTTAGTAGAAAAACAATTTGGTTTCTAATCTGAGCCATTAGACTACCAGGGAGACACAATTTGGTTTCTAAAATGAGCAAAATGAATTGTAAACATTCATGAGTAAAAGGTTTTTTCTTCATATATTTATATATGACCCAAATATATAACAATATATGAAATATTATGAAAATCATTTCATTGAAATTCAGGAAGGGTTAATATTCTTAATTCAGTATAGCATTTTAAGTAGAGGAGGGAAAGTAGGAAAAAAAATAGCATTTTGTTGGATAAGAAACCAGGATATTTCTAAAGTATTTCTTATTTATTAATATGTATTCAATATCTGTTATTTAATAAAATGTTTACTAATAGTAAATATTCTTAATCTTAAATCTGGGGGATTATCAACCAGACTAAAGTGGTATGGCATTAACATGGCTTTCCCTCAGTTTCATGTGTACCAATTAGGCTTCTAAATAAAGTAACAGGGGTTATTATTCTGTGTATCTTATTATTAATATCCTGCATTCCAGCTTATTGTTATACTAAGAATTGATTTTGTTTTTTGAATAGACAAACATTTTGGAATTGCAATAGGCCTGGAATATTTTTTGACTAAGCCCATCATATTTGGAGATTTCGTTAAGGTAAGTATGTTGTATTGACGACTACATTTGAAGGCTATAAAACATTTACTATTTTCTACTTCAAGTTCATATTCTATAAGAGCTTTGCACATGAGAAGATTAGAGATCTAGACCAGGGGTTAGCAAGCTATGGTCCATAGTCCAAATCCACCCACCGCCCATTTTTGTAAATGAAGTTCTATAGGGACTCAGCCACGGCCCATTTGACTGTACTATGTATATGACTGCTTTCTAATGACTAGGCAGAGTGGAGTAGTAGCAACACAGGCTATACGACCTGCAAAGCCTAAAATATTTACTATATGTCCCTTGAGAGAAAAAGATTGCTGACTTCTGATCTAGTTACATTCATTTTAATAATAGTTTGAATCCGAAACCCATCAGATATTCGATTTGGAAGGAAGCAAAGAGATTTAGTCTCTTAACTCAGGACTCCAATTCCTTTCCTAGAATCCTGTGTAGTTCTTCAGCCTCTGCTCAGAGGTTTCCAGTTATGGGAAGCTAATTAGTTAGCAGTTCTGCCTTCTTCATTTCAGGGTAGCTCTAATTAGTACCAAAATTTTCCTTGTACTAAGTTCCTTAAGTCTGTCCCCCCAACAACATCTACACATAGGCCCTAATTTTACCCTCTAGACCTACCTAGAATAGACTTATTCTAGATGAGTAACATTATTCTATGTTAGAAGACTTCCGTCTAACCACCCTACCTATGTTGACAGATAGCTGTCTTGTTTTACCAAGTTGACTCTTGTTTGGGTACAACATTCCTACTGTCCCTGAGAGGGCAAGGGCCATGTTTGTTTTGTTCACCCTAAATCCCTAGTTTCCTGCACAGAGCTAAGTATATAGCAGGCTCTCAATCAATGCTGTTTAAACAAATGAATGGACTCATCTTTATATCATACACATATGCAATACCTCACCACCCTGATAACCCCTGACAACTAAAAAAAATACTAAACAATTTATTTGTATGAAATATATCTATTTTTTAAATTAATTTTTATTGGAGTATAGTTGCTTTACAATGTTGTGTTAGTTTTTACTGTAAAGCAAAATGAATCAGCTATATATATACATATATTCCCTCTTTTTTGGATTTCCTTCCCATTTAGGTCACCACAGTGCATTAAGTAAAGTTCCCTGTGCTATACAGTACGTTCTCATTAGTTGTCTATTTTATACATAGTATCAATAGTGTATATGTGTCAATCCCAATCTCCCAATTCCCCCCACCTGCCCCCCTTTTCCCTCTTAGTATCCATACATTTGTTCTCTATGTCTGTGTCTCTATTTCTGCTTTGCAAATAAGATCTTCTATACCATTTTTCTAGATCCCACATATATGCATTAATATATGATATTTGTTTTTCTTTCTGACTTACTTCACTCTGTATGACAGTCTCTAGGTCCATCCACATCTCTACAAATGACCCAATTTTGTTCCTTTTAATAGCTGAGTAATACTCCATTGCATATATGTACCACATCTTTTTTATCCATTCATCTGTAAATGGACATTTAGGTTGCTTCCATGTCCTGGCTATTGTAAATAGTGCTGCAATGAAAATTGTGGTACATGACTCTTGTTTAATTATGGTTTTCTCAGGGTATATGCCCAGTAGTGGGATTGCTGGATCATATGGTAATTCTATTTTTAGTTTTTTAAGGAACCTCCATACTGTTCTCCATAGTGGCTGTATCAATTTACATTCCCAGCAACAGTGCAAGAGGTTCCCCTTTTCTCCACACCCTCTCTGGCATTTATTGTTTGTAGATTTTCTGATGATGCCCATTCTAACTGGTGTGAGGTGATACCTCATTGTAGTTTTGATTTGCCTTTCTCTAATAATGAGTGAGGTTGAGCAGCTTTTCATGTGTTTTCATGTGTTTGTTGGCCATCTGTATGTCTTCTTTGAAGAAATGTCTATTTAGGTCTTCTGCCCATTTTTGGATTGGGTTGTTTGTTTTTTTGTTATTGTGCTGCATGAGCTGCTTGTATATTTGGGAGGTTAATCCTTTGTCAGTTGCTTTGTTTGCAAATATTTTCTCCCATTCTGAGGGTTGTCTTTTGGTCTTGTTTATGGTTTCCCTTGCTGTGCAAAACCTTTTAAGTCTAATTAGGTCCCATTTATTTATTTTTGTTTTTATTTCAATATTCTAGGAGGTGGGTCAAAAAAAGATCTTGCTGCGAAATATGTCTATTTAAATGTATTCTTAAAATCAAAATCCGAAGTTTATTTTCAGGTGGTGATTATATTTCCTGTGTGTTTCTAACGATATTATTATCAAATGGGGAAATGAAGCAAAGCAAAAAGAGTAGTTGGACTCTTCTTCCATTGCCTATATGTGTTTTAGTCAACGGTTCCAAAAGAAAATGTCCCTAGGGCAGTTGCTACGGCAAAGACAAGAAATTATCAATAGGTCCAAACGGACACTCAGTTGCCTATAGTTTACACCAAATATCATGCTCAATGATTTATTTAATTAAATGACTGCTGTGTAAAAACTATGTATAGTTCTGGCATGACTTTTTATAACACAATCTGCCATACATAATTTTAAACAATTTTGCTTTTCTGATGTCAACAGCTTAAGAGCAAAAGTATGAAACCAGAGTAAGTTAAAGTGAGAAAAAATTTCAAATCATTTCTGAGCTTCTGTGTGAGTTTTATTGCGAAGATCATTGAAATTCCAATGTACCACTTGAAGAGGTTGAATTAAATGAATTTTTCAGTTAGCCATGAACGTCTGAGTTTCTTTAAACTGATTTCCTTGGTTTTAAAACCCTGCTAGCATATATAAGCAAATGATTAAATAAAAATATAGATAAAAGAATGTTCCCTCCTAAGGTTATGTATATTATATACATTTATATATCAGAATTGATCCAACTTGGTTCTTCTCCAATAAATCATCTAGTTTGGAGCAGATAAGACTGACCGGATTTATGATGACATGCCTGATATGGAGAAAATCGCAAGTGTTCTACAGGACTATCTTGATGATTATAACCTTACAAATCCCAAAGAAGTAAAGCTGGTGTTCTTCCAGGATGCTATAGAGCATGTTTCAAGGTATAGTGCCATAACGTGCCTAATAATGCATTGATCTAATTTCATTTATATTAAAAGGTAAGGATTAAGTTGTAAAACACTCTTTAAATAGATTGCTAGATGGACAAAGGTCTATTAGCAAATCTTGCTGTAACTTAAAAGGTATTTTTGATATATTTAAAATATATATGACATGAACATTTTATGGAATCTCAGAGGTCATTATCTTTGCTAAATATTAATAGATAGTTTTGGTTTTCTAAAATGTCCTATCTCATTCCAAAAAAAAGGCCTAAAGTTGTTTACAGATATGTACAGTATAACCAGGCTGATTAACATGCATGACTAAAGAAATAGGGGGTTTTGCTTTGTTGATAGCAAAACAAGTTGAATGCAAGGATCATACATTCTAACTGCTTTTGAGTCTGACTCATACCCACTGCAAGTATCCTTTAAGGGTCATCCCCAACACCTAGTTATCCAGCCTGAATATCTGTAGTCCTTGGGGCATATACAACTTTTTACAGTGGCTCATGTCGTGTTGAACAATTCTTAAATTGTAAATATGTGTTAAAAGTGTTGAAATGATAAGGTGCTACTGTATAGCACAAGGAGCTATATTCAATATCCTGTGACAAACCATAATGGAAAAGAATATATATATATATATATATATATATATATGTATATATGTATGTATGTATAACTGAGTCACTTTACTGTACAGAAGAAATTAGCACAGCATTGTAAATCAACTATACTTCAATAAAAAAATTTTTTAAGTGTTGAAATGACCCTTCAAGAGTAAGTCAAAATCTACTCGCTGTGACTTCTGATACTCATTCCATCCTTTGGAGTGGTAATAATAATAATAATGGCACTGAGTGTGAATATAAACCGTGATATGGAGTATCTCATTTAACTCTGATAACACCTCTGTATGGCTCAATATCATGATCTTTCTAAATATAAGGCTCAGAGAATGTTCCAGTGGTCTGTTGCTACATAATAATCCACTGTAATACTTAGTAGCTTTGTTTTTTCATTATTTCTCATGGCTCCCAGCCATTCTCTCCTGGAGTCTCTCATGCAGTTGCAGTCAGACAGCACCTAGAACACCTGGCCCATCTCTGCCTCCCTGTGGACTCCACTGTCTCTCCAGCAAGGCAGCATCAGAGTGCAGGGGCTTCTTACACAGTGATTCAGGGCTCCAAAGGCTCGTGCCCCAAGAGAGAGCCAGGCAGGAGGCAAATGGCCTTTCACAACATAGCCTTGGAAGTCACTCAGCATCACTTCTACCATACTCTGTCATTAGAAGCATCATACAGGGCTACCCAGGTTCACAAGACAGGATCAGAGACTCTATCACTTCATAGGGTCAAAGAGCAAGTAGGACCAGAAACATTATTGCAGGCATTTTTGGACAATACCGTGTGCCACAGAGAGATTAAGTGAATTGTCCGAAGCCCTCTAGCTGGTGAGTGGCAGGCTGGGGATCATATCCAATGCTTTGATTCTAACTTCACTGTAGATGCCTCCACCAAAAATGGATCCACTCTTTTTCCTAACAGCCCTCCAAATATTTGAAAATCATGACCAAGTTCTTCTTAGCTTTACCTTCTCCGGGTATAATTATCCCAGATGTTTCACTATTGCCTATTAGCAGTTATTTCCAGTTTTCAACATACTGAGCCCTTTATAACTTTTCGATGTTTCACTTAAAATGTGATACCCAGATTTGATATAGTATTCTGTGGAATAAGCAGTGCAAAATGTGTGTGAGGACAGGATTTCCCATGGTCTACTACCATGGCAAGATTTTAATTGCTTTGTTTGTTTCTCTTGTCAACTGTATTTTAGTGTTGGACCTTGTTAAGACTGACAGATCTCCAGGATTTTTTTCCATAACCATAAGCAAACCAAGTCTTTTGCCCTTCCTATACTTCTGCTATTTAATTAACTCTAATTCAAGGATTTATGTTCATCACAGCTCAAGTGCTGTAACACAAAATAGTTTGTCATTGGGTTGTCAGGATACCACTTGCTTCCCATCTGTCCCCCTGCCAATATACCCACACACTAACTCCTAACAAGTTTTATTCCCATAGCTCAAGCAAGCCCTAAGCCTGAAAGAAAAAAGAAAAGAAAAGAATGGCAGAACTCTGGTCTGAGAAACTTCCTGAAGAATAGACCAGATGATAGGCAAAGTCGGCTTAATTATATTTATACTCTCTCTTTCTTTTGTGAAAGGGAATCACCAGGCTACTCAAGGTTTGCTTAAAATATTACAGAAGGAAATTAAAAACCATTTGTAAAATGGGGGAGATTTAGTTTTCCTGCAAAAAGGACCACCATGTAAGTAACTATGTAGACGTGTTCTCTTTTTTTCTAGAGAGGAATTTCTACTTGTCGTAAGTAAGAGCTCTCAAACACCTACTGCTGATTAGCAATTGGAAAGGACTTCCATTATGAACAAGAGTTTTGGGAAAATCACTAAATATTCAGCAATATAGCTGATACTACATTTCCATTTGTTAACATTCTAGGTTCTTGTTTTGTTTTTGTTGCATAGGATAACTGAATAAAAGCCTTCCCAACTCAGAAAAAATTAAAATTTACTTCAGAGCCTGTGCTTTCGAAGAGCAGTTTGCACCAAGCTGTTTACCTATTACATACCCCCAAAGTTGTCACCATACTGCAAGGATGGTCAAATGGATCTCTCTGTTAAAATAAAGTTACTAATTAGGAGAGCCATCTCTTGCCTACTACAGCAGAGAAAATGTAACTTTGGAGGATTCTCAATGGAGGGAGTTTTTTATCCATTGATATGTAAGTTGACAGAAAAGATAACACTGGGAAGCAGAAAGGACAAGTAATTTGTTTCAAATAATCTCAGATGGAAAAAACAAATTACTATAATGTAAATGAAACAAGGGAAGAGTAACATATAAAGTGCAAGATATTTATGATATTCAATATTTTCATCCACTATAGAGCCCTTGTGCATTATGGGAAGAAATAACAAAACATTATTACATATCCATTCAGCCCTCAATTTTATACTCTCAGAGGTAGCTGAGGAGGTATAAGCAAATGATCTGAAGTGTCGTCTGTTAGATGTGCATTGTGATAGAGATATAGCAGTGGCAATAGTACCTGTGGGTCTTAGTTGTTTTAGGGGAGGAGTTAGCAAAGGATCTGTCAAATGAAAAAAAAGAAAAAAATGCCCAATGTAAGGGTTATGAGTTAAGTTTTATTTGGGGGAAAATGAGGACTATAGCCCAGAAAACAGCCTCTCAGGTAGCTACGAGGAACTGCTCCAGAGAGGTAGGGGCGAGGTGATTTTGGTGAAGGGGGTACGTGCAGTCAAGCACACATTTTGGCAGAAGGTTGCTGCTAGTCACAAGGAACAGATGTCTCCATTAACGATTTTAGTGCTTTTCTAGATATGAGAAGATGCAAGAAATTGAGTTCATAAAATCTCCTGAAAATAGATATCTGAAGATCTGTTCTGCCAGTTTTTCCCAGAGCACAGAGTTCCTCATTCCTCATCTCCACCCTGAACTCCTTTCAGGGTGTGCTGAAGGTCAGAGACTGCAGTGGTTAGTGACTTCATTCTTGTAGAACCAGGTGGCAAGTGAGTTTTTAGTTGGCAGGTCCTAGGGAAAGGAGCTACAACCTTCTTTCATAAAGGGCCAGATGGTAAATATTTTAGGCTCTGCCACAGACCCCGTCACAACTACTCAACTCTGCCATTGTAACACAAAAGCAACCACCGCCACTCAGTGAATAAATGAGCACAGCTGTGCTCCAATAAAACTTCATTTATGGACACTCATGTTGGAATGTCATGTGATAATGTCACATATCATAAAATATTACTCTTTTGATTTTTTGTCAACCATTTAAAAATCTAAACACCACTCTTAGCTCATAGGCCATAAAAAATTTTTTTTAATTTTTTTGAAAAACCTATCTTTGGGTTAAGTTTTGGTCCATAGGCCATCTTTTGCTCACTCCTGTTCTAGACAAAGCAGTGTTATCAAGACTTTCTGGGCAGTGAAACAGCACACTCACCGTAAGGGCAGGAGAGAGTGTGAAGCTGTAGAAGACCAATCTGAAAGTTTAATACTATTTCAGAAGATACTGAATAATGACCTAGGAGTCTGTGCTTTGTCCCAGAGGAGCATTTTCCAATCAGTCCTTGTAGGCTCCCCATTCTAAGCTCATACTACACAGCTCCTATGCCCTGCCACCAAAGCTGATGGCACATAAGAACTATTTAACCACTGTCGTCTAATTCACAGTTTTTAAGGTCTTTAGAAGTTGATTACTTCAATATAGGTGATTTGGTGATAGTGTACTGAATTTCAGAGGTAGTTAGAATGAGAAATCACATGTTTATTTCCTTTTTTCATAAACGTAATTTTACTTATAAAAATGCCTATTACCAAGATCTTTTTAATGATAGAACTACTACATAAGGAAGACATCTTTATATTTCCTACAAGGAAGAAATAGATCTACTTTGTTTTCTTTAAAAAAAAATAGTGATTACTTTTTCTGATTATATACTAAATACACTTATTGCGGAAAATTTACAAAAACATTGTTCATAATTCCACCTCCTCACCTAGAGACAGTCACTTAAAATTGTATGGTGCTTTCAAATATATTTATAAGCATATATAATTTTTTTACAAAATTCAATTATGGCACATAGAGTTAGACATTATGCCTTTAACACATTTCATTTACCTCCACAAGCCTATATAATTAAATATTATTTTAAAGCATGGCTTTAACAACCACATTTATGCCATCCTAACTTATTTTCTAACTTATTTTAATGCAACCTCTTTTTTGTTTCATGGCTTTTCTCTCTCTCTCATGATCTGAAAGGATTCTATTTGCAGCTAGCATTAAGGTTTGTTTTTTAATATTGTCAATATGATAACAAAACCATGAAAAGAACTAAATATCCATCAGTAGGGAACCGATTAAATAAATTATGATATATCTATTGCTGTATTCACTAGCATGAGAATGTCCATAAAGCATTATTTAGCAAAACAGTCACAAAACAAAATGTGGTGTAGAGATTAATTCCATTTTTGTAAACACACACATACAAGTCAACAGACATAAATTTATTTATGAAGCACCTACCGTGTGCTACACACTGTTCCCATAGAGAGCAGGACAGCATCCAGGCCCTCATGATAGAGCTTACAAGTGGTAAAGTGTTAGCAGTGTTTTTTTCCCATCAGTTACAATGATCATGTTTTTCTTTCTTAATTAAAAAAGTAATAAAACCATTATCCTTTTCAAATATTTGAACTTTGTTTTTTCCAATTATCAGCATCATGAATTAAAAATAGAGTAGATGACAGATACCTTCCTATTAAAAAAAAGAGAGAGAGAGATTGAGAGAGAGAAATTAAACCTGCTTTTACATTTCTCCCATGATTTCTTAGTTTCTGATGACCCAATCTGAGATTTTCGGTGATAATTTTTTAAAAAGAATTTTTTTACATTTGCATCTTCTTTTTAATGTGAGTTTATTGACATTACCATTACCTTTTTTTATATATAAATTTATTTATTTTTGGCTGCATTGTGTCTTCGTTGCTTCAGGTGGGCTTTCTCTAGTTGTGGTGAGTGGAGCCACTCTTTGTTGCAGTGTGCAGGCTTCTCACTGCGGTGGCCTCTCCCACTGCCGAGCACGGGCTCCAGCCACGCGGGCTTCAGTAGTTGTGGCTCGCGGGCTCCAGAGTGCAGGGTCAGTAGCTGTGGCGCACAGGCTTCATTGCTCTGCAGCATGTGGGATCTTCCCAGACCAGGTCTCAAACCCGTGTCCCCTGCATTGGCAGGCAGATTCTTAACCACTGCGCCACCAGGGAAGCCCTACCATTACCTTTTTATCTTAACAACAGTATATGAACTTGACTCTCATACAAACTGCTCACTTTTATACTGACATCCCTTCCCCCTTTTTCTTGAGTTTCTGAATTTTATTCATACTTCTCTGTATACCTCCAAGGACTCTTTTAGGAAGGATTTGCAGGTGGTTTACTCTCTGAGAAATAACTTGATAGCTTTCCCTCTTAACCATTGTGGAATGTCATCTTGTAAAAGAGATGCCTGAGGCCAGCCTAAAATTATTTGTCCCTTTGGGAGTAATCTATTATATCTATTTTTCAGATGCTCACAAATTTTCAATTATGTCTAAAATATAGATTTCTCTTTCATACTTTGATTCACATATGCATGCAGGCATACATTCACCTACACACACACACATAGTTTATTTTATATTTATAGATCTCCTAGAAAACATTTAGTGTTTTGCTTGTCTTCTTTGACTTTCTTTCCTGACACTGAGTGACTTGCTCAGATCTAGGGGCTCAGCTCTAGGGGTTTCTTCTGTTATTTCAGCTCTCTCCCCTCTTATTTCTCCTACAGTTCCTATTGTGTGGCCTCTGGGATTCAATTTGTTTCTCCTGTTTACCTTCCATTTTCTCTCTTGTCATTTTTAATATCATTATCTTTTTTTCTCTGAGGCCTGGCTAACTTCCTTGTGTTTGCCTTCTACTTCACCTATTCAATTTTCCACAGTATCCTATTCGTGAGGCCCATCTTCCACTGAGGTTTGCAATTTGGTAGTCAGACTTTCCATCAACAATCAATTTTTCCTACACTTGGATTTTTTTCCCCTTTCTGAGTGCTCACTCTAGTATCATGATTGCAATTTTTTATAAATTCTTATTGTTAACATGAATCAGAAATTTTCTAAAATTTTGTTGATATAGTAAATCCATTTCAGGTTATTCCTGTTGATGTTTTCTGAGCTGCAGTCTCCTCTCCTACATTCAGTGATTTTTCTCTTGCTCATCCTTAGAAATAGAGACCTGCTTGCCCATATAATGGTTAATATAAGTAGTGGCCTAGAGCAGCCAGGCTCCTTAACAAAATCCTTCACGCTTTGAAGAAGGGAGAGGAGATTTTTACCTTACTGTATTTGCGTGACCAAGGCCAACAGCCTATAGGAAATGGGGGAGAGATGGATATAAGGAAACCAGTGGTGCTTTTCTCCCAACCATGAACGTCAGACATACCCTGCTCTTCCCTGTGGCCTTTGGCTGGGGGATGACCCTCCAGAGGCCACCAACCTTCCACACTGGGGCAGGCCCTCTGAGCAGAAGCCTTGTCTGTACACTTGAAATAAACCTTTGTCTGCTTTGTCTCCTGCAGGATCGCCCGCATGATTCGTCAGGAAAGAGGCAACGCCCTGCTGGTTGGAGTGGGAGGCACAGGAAAGCAGTCTCTTACAAGACTTGCAGCTCACATATGTGGTTACAAATGTTTGCAGATTGAATTGAGCCGGGGGTATAATTATGACTGTTTTCATGAAGACCTGAGGAAGCTGTACAAACTGGCTGGTGTAGAAGACAGGAATATGGTTTTCCTCTTCACGGACACCCAGGTACGTATCTAAATAGCCAAAGAGCAAGAACAGGAAAAGGACAAGTGTTACAATCACGTGTGTGAGCTTCAAATAGTTTTTAGGATGTAGTTCAGGGAATCATTCCCTCTAATAACAGAGTTCTTGGGCCTTATGAAAGACTTTAACGATACACTTTTACTTCTTTTACCAACTATTGCTTCCCCCTTTAAATTCTAAGTAAGTAAATGTGATCAGAGGTTAAGAGGGCGAGAAAGGACTTAACTTTTCTTGGAGGGAAAGGGCATAGAAAACAGAGGTAATAAACTATTCCTGTAGAAATAAATATAAGAAAGTAATTCCCTAAGTGAAATCAATTAGGGAAACATGCTTCACTCAAGAAAAGGAAAAAATGATGGATATGTTTTGGTTAAATTAAATTTAAAATTAAAATAAGATTACATCTATGTCTACAACAAATTTAACTGATCCTGAATTTATTCCATAATAGAGGATTGTCTACAGTGATTACACTTTTAATGTTAGGGAAAATAAACATTTATAGAAATCAGCCAAGGAATTAAAAAGTGATAAATCTGGTGCATAAATACTTTAAAATTCATTTTAATTTTGAAAACACTATAAAATGACTAAGTACGAATAAGGTGGGAAAATTGTTTTCAACATCTGTGACAAGCAGTGACCTTATATCTGAGTATGTAAATATTTTTTACGAATGAGAAAAGACCCACAGCTGAGTGTGTGGCCACTGTGTCCTGAGCCGAAGTCACATAACCTCCCCATACCACATGCCCCCGTATTCGGTGCCCTGCCCCACTAGACCTGGCGTCTAGTGCCCCAGCGTGCCCCCACCCACTGCTGAAAGTCTCCCTTACCGAAGTCAGCCCATAAAGTCTGGAAGAGGTGACTGCATCTTCAAATGGGCAGACATCTATGTAAGTCTACAGGGATTGTGAAGAATCAGGGAACCGTGACTCCACAGTAAACCTCCAATAACCGGCCCCAAGAAAGGGAGATCCACAAATTGCCCCACAAAGAATTCGGAATAATTGTTCTAAAGATGCTCAGAGAGCTACAAGAGAACACATACACAATTTCGTGACACCAGGAAAATAGTGCAAGAACAAAGTGACAGCAAGTGACATCGCCAAGATGGTGACATAGGTCAGTCCCGACTTTGCTCCCCCTCACAGGGACACCTAACAGTTATTCACGGATGAGACACGGAGAAAATCCTAGAACCTGGAGGGTGAGGCTGAAGCACACCCCTGCACCACAGAGACCAAGAAAGTCCACGTTAGAAGAGTAAGAGGAGCAGCGACACACTGACCACGTTGCCCTCCTCCCAGGCCAGCACAGCACCACATCAAGAGGTCTCCTCTGAGCCTGGGGTCTCTCCAGTGGGAAGAAAGAGCCCAGGGTGGACATCCAGCTCCCGCAGTGTTCTGGGTAGCGTCTTGGGAGTTTCACTCCAGTTTCCAATCACAGGGATGGTGGAGGAATCTGCAGCACTTGACCTCTGGGAATCTGATTGTGACGGAGAAGGCGTAAGGATGTAACAACCAGCACTCAGATCATGACAAAACAAGTTCTTACCCAAGCGCCCAAGAGTGGTCCAAGCCAGCAGCTTTGCTCATCCGCAGAGCCAGTCTGATCAGGGAACTCAGCTGGGTGCAGGTCTGCCTGATTCGAGGTCCTCAAACGAAGAGCCTTGCCAGCCCTGGAGCCTGGTCCGGTCCCCCCACCCACCCAGTCATACCCTGCTCACTGCTGAGTGTAGCTCCTGGCTCCACCCAGCCAGAAAGCCTGGCCAGAACACCTGGAAAGCTGTGTAGCCCAGCAACGCTCAAGAGGAGAGTATGGCAGACAGAGTAGATGGCCCACAGGGCAAAGCCAGTGGAGTGACACTGCCCAGCCATGGAACTTGGGGTGAAGATCAGCTTGAGTCCAGACCACAAACAAAGAGCCTTTCCAGACTTGAAGCCAGTTTCCTGCTCCTCCCAGGCAAGGCAGCTAATTCACAGTCCCATCTACTGCTTAGTTCCCAGCCCCTCCAAGCAGAAAGCTTGACCAGAAACACCTAGGAAGATATTTGGAACCAGCTCTCCTTCTCCACCTCAGCAAGGGAGCTAATTCATAACAGTGCCCAATGGTGAGTGTACCTCCCTGCCACGCCCCACCCCACCAGACCACAAAAAGCCTTTTTGGGCTTGGAACCCATTCTCCCACTCTGCCAGGGCAGGGAAGCTAATTCATAGCCCCACCTACCGCTAAGTATAGTACCCAGCCCCAACAGTCTAGGAAACATGATAAGAGAACCCAGGCAATCACAGAGCTCATCCTATAGCCTTGCTCATTTAAAACCAAGTCAGAAGTCCTGTCCAACTGTTCTCAGCCAGTTGCATCACCCATGACCTCAGAGCTCAGGCATTATCCCTACCCTAAAATAGACATTGATAGCAAGTCCCACCTGCTCAAAGATATTACCAGTTGATATGTCCAGAAACCCAAACTGAGCTGACTGGTGAAGAACAATCTCTGCCAAAGTGAACCAGTAAAGTCTGGAAGAGAAGATCACTTACTCAAATGTGCAGATGACAATGTAAGGAATCAAGGATCATGAATAATCGGGTAAACATGTTACCACCAAAGGAAACTAATAAAGCCCCAATAACTGACCCTAAAGAAGGGAAGATCTGTGAATTGTCAGACAAAGATTCAAATTAATCCTCTTAAAAAATTTAGTGAACTACAAAAACACACAGATGGACAACTAAATGAAATTAGGAAAACAATGCATAAACAAATGAGAAGTTCAACAGAGAAATAGAAACAATTTTTTTAAAAAACCAAACAGAAATCTTAGAGCTGAAAAATACAATGACTGAACTGAGGAATTCAATAGAGAGCTTCAAAAGGATTCAACCATGTGGAAGAAAGAATCAGTGACCTAGAAGACAGGACATTTAAAATTATCCAGTCAGAAGCATAAAAAGAAAGAAAAAGAGTGAAGAAAACCTATGGAACTGATGGGACACAATCAAAACAAACAATATCCACATTGTGGGAATTTCAGAAGAAGAGAAAGAGAAATGGACAGAAAGTATATATTGTATATGGTATGAGAATGTAGTCCAATTCCTTATGGATGTAGCTGTCTAGTTTTCCCAGCACCATTTATTGAAGAGACTGTCTTTTCCCCATTGTATATTCTTACCTCCTTTGTGTAGATTAATTGCCCATAGAAGTGTGTGTTTTATTTCTGGGCTCTCTATTCTGTTCCATTGATCTATGAGTCTGTTTTTGTTCCAATACCATACTATTTGAATACTGTAGCTTTCTAGTATAGTTTGACCTCAGGGAGCATGATACCTCCAGCTTTGTTCCTCTTTCTCAAGATGAGTTTGGCTATTCAGGATCTTTTTATTTTCATAGAAATTTTAAAAACAAGCTCTGTTTGGTTCTTCTTTATATCTTCTCTTTGTTAGACTTCTTACTGTGTTCATCCAGTCTTCCCTCTAGTTCACGAGGATCTTTACGGTCATTACCTTGAACTCTTTATCAGGTAGATTACTTATCTCCACTTTGCTTAGTTCTTCTTCTGAGGTTTTATCTTGTTCCTTCATTTGGAACATATTCCTCTGTTGCCTCATTTTGCCTAATTCTCTGTTTATATTTCTATGTGTTAAGTAGGTCACTCTCATTGATAGTTGATCTGTAAATAGTTGTAATTTTGGTGTGCCGTGGGAGGAGGTAAGCTCAGGGTCATTCTACTTTAACATCTTGGCCACTCCCCCAGGGTCATCTTCTCTTAAAGATAAAATTAACTCAGTGTGAATTTTAGATCATATATTTGCTTTGTAATATACAGGCAGTAAATGTAAAATGGTTGAATAAGGTATAATGACCACTCTGCTTTCTTCTACAGATTGTAGTAGAAGAGTTTCTAGAAGATATAAATAACATCCTGAACTCAGGTGAAGTGCCGAATTTATTTGAAAAGGATGAACTGGAGCAGGTTTTAGCAGCCACCAGACCAAGAGTGAAAGAAGCAGGAATTTCTGAGGGGAATAGAGATGAGGTAGGACATGTCAGAATGGTAAGAAGGTTTTGGAAAACAAAAAGTTGTCTTAGCCTTTTTCCAGTGGTCCACAAATCCCCTTAAGCAGTCCATGGATAGAATTTTTTCAATATAATTTGTTTCCTTTGTAATCCTATGTATTTTATTTCCTACATTTAAAGCATTGGTTCATCAGGTTTCCAGAAACTGTTATGGAAAGCAGAAAACAGAAACCCTACTACCGCATGGAGATCATAGATCTGTCCAAACTGGAAAGCTTCTCTTATCCTTCTTAAACACAAATTTATTTCACACACACCCAGTGCCCTGCTTAAGGAGTTCAGTACTTTTGACTGCCTTTCCTATTGGCAAGATTATGAAATGCATTCTCCCTCTCTGTCAAACTCTCTCTCTCTCTCTCTCTAACACACACACACACACACACACACACACACAGACACACACACACACACAACACAGCTGCTGTCCAGATCCATTTCTCCAACACCGTGCTACACTCTGTAAGCAGCTATTTGTCTAGCCCAGGCCTTTCTCTTCTTTCTGCACCTTATCTAACTTTTTGGGCCAGTCTTTCTCATATCCTCTCTTCCGTGTCCTTTCATGAGAATTCCCTCCCCTGCTAGGTCAGGACTTATAGGTACAGACAGCCAATGTAAGCAGAAATGGCTTTATTCGAGGGACACAACCATTGGGAAGGCTAAAGAAAGGGATTCCAGGCTGAATTCCTTGGAACGATTATGAAATGACACTGTAGAAGTCAACAGTCAAGGACACTGCTGCCTCTGCCACAACCGTTCTGCTGATCCAGGAGACCTCTAACCAATCAGTGTGCTACTGCTTCAGCTGCCAGCTCCAAAGTCATGTGTCCCCCACCACGTTGGGAGCAGCTGAAGTAAGGAGCCACATCCAGAGATGGTGACCCCAGGTCCATGCCATTTCTGCCAGGCTCTGTACCTGCAAAAATAGTTGCCCTGTACCCTGTCTCTTTCTCCCAATGGTCTCCTACCCCAAGGCAAAGCCTTGTGTGACTACCTCTCTCCACTTTATTCAAGGGGTCTCCTTAAATCCACTGATGAAGAGGACCTACGTCACATGCTAAACCCAAGTTGCAACAGCGTCTGCAAAACGTCATTTAATCTTTCCAGTCTGCATGAGAAAAAGGGGTTGGAATGGGATGTTAAAACAATTCATACATCCACTATGCTAACATTTTTTTAATTTGATATTGGTAGAGTCAGATGCATTAGCCAACACTTATTTTCATAGTTGGTTCAGCCTTATTCTAAATTGAAAATGTCTTTCTTTTTGTCAGGTGTTTCAATACTTTATCAGCAGAGTCCGTCAGAAGCTGCACATTGTTCTCTGCATGAGCCCCGTTGGGGAGGCCTTTCGGTCCCGATGCCGGATGTTTCCATCCCTTGTGAACTGCTGCACCATTGATTGGTTTGTCCAGGTCGGTGACATCACAGGATATCTCTTTGAGAAGTAGGACTCGCTTGATTTTTTTTTTTTTTTTTTTTTTTTTTTTTTTTTTTTGCGGTATGCGGACCTCTCACTGCTGTGACCTCTCCCGTTGCGGAGCACAGGCTCCGGACGCGCAGGCTCAGCGGCCATGGCTCACGGGCCCAGCCGCTCCGCGGCATGTGGGATCTTCCCAGACCGCGGCACGAACTCGCGTCCCCTGCATCGTCAGGCGGACTCTCAACCACTGCGCCACCAGGGAAGACCCGATTTTATTTTTTTAATGAAATATAATTGATTTATAATGTTTCAGGTGTACAGCAAAGTGATTCAGTTACATATATATTCAATTGTATATATATGTGTGTATATATATATGTTTCAGATTATTTTCCATTGTAGGTTATTAAAAGATATTGAATACAGTTCCCAGTGCTATACAGTAGGAACTTGTTGCTTATCTGTTTTATATATAATAGTGTGTATCTGTTACTCCCAAATTTCCAATTTATCCCTCCCCCTACCTTTCCCCTTTGATAACCATAAGTTTGTTTTCTATGTCTGTGAGTCTATTTCTGTTTGTAAATAAGTTCATTTGTATCATTTTTTAGACTCCACATATAAGTGATATCATATGATATTTGTCTTTCTCTGTCTGACTTCACTTAGTATGATAATCTCTAGATCCATCCACATTGCTGCATATGGCATTATTTCATTCTTTTTTATGGCTGAGTAGTACTCCACTATATCTATCTATATCTATATCTATATCTATATCTATACCCATTACATCATTTTTTTTTTTTTCGGTTCGCGGGCCTCTCACTGCTGCAGCCTCTCCCATTGCAGAGCACAGGCTCCGGACGCACAGGCTCAGCAGCCATGGCTTACCGGCCCAGCCACTCCACAGCATGTGGGATCTTCCCATACCAGGGCACGAACCCGTGTCCCCTGCATTGGCAGGTGGACTCTTAACCACTGCACAACCAGGGAAGCCCCATTACATCTTCTTTATGCATTCATCTTTCGATGGACATTTAGGTCTCTCTTCCATGTCTTGGCTATGGTAAATAGTGTTGCTATGAACATAGGGGTGCATGTGTCTTTTTGTATTAGAGTTTTTGTCTTTTCCGGGTATATGTCTGAACTTGCTTGATTTTAAAGTGGTAACACATTGTCCAATAACTCCTCAAGGGTACTTACATTAGAGCTTCAAAGCCCACTAGGGATTTACTCATGTGCAAGGGATGATAATGACAATCATTGAACAAAGGCAGAATGGAATTTATAAAGAAGAGAAGACTATTAAATTTACCAGTGTAGAGTTACCATTGATCTTGACAAGAGCTGTTCCGGTGGAGTGATGGGGTAGAAGGTTCAAGAGAGAAGAAAGGAGGGGAATCGGAGACAACTCTTTCAAGGAGTTTTCCACAAAGGAACACTATGAGATGGGTAATAGCTAGAGGGATATGTGAGGTCAAGAGAGAAGTATTTTTTCAAGTGGAGAACACAAACAACACACGTGTGCTGATGGAAATGATTCAGAAAAGAGAATTATATTGATGGTGCAGCAGAGTTAGGCATTGTTGGACCAGTGTCAATGAATAGGCAAGAAGGGATGTGATGGCTTCACCTGTGAAGGGGCTGACATGGGCAGGGAGCACGCACAGCTCACCCCAGAGTGTAAGCCCACAGATGCAAGTAGAGGGGAAGACGTGGGGGTGAAAATTCATTGAAGTTCTGTTTGCATTGCTTCTATTTTTTTTTTAGTGATGTGGGGAGCAAGGTCATGAACTGAGAATGAAGAGGAAAGAGGAAGTGTTAGCAGTCTGAGGAAGTAACATAGGGTGTGAAATACTCAGGAGGATACAGGAGTGACGGATGAGACGATGTAGAAGCATTTCTGGGCTGAGCTAAGAACCCGCTTGAGCTAGTTGCCATGAATTGACAGCGAGGCCAGTCAGCACAGCTGTGGGGGGTTTTCTCCAGCCGTGCTACCTGCACAGTTGCAGGTGTGGGGTAACAGAGAGTTGCACTTGACTGAGCAGAGAGACAAGAGAGGAGCAAAGGAGTTGAGGTGAACAGGACAGTGATTATAACCGTGAACCTGGCACTCTAACTGTATAATAAACGGAGAGAGGACATGAGGTCCTCATAATGGATGTGATTTTATTCATACAATTATGCTAAAAACACCCACGTTTATTCAATCAATCAAATAGTTTTTGAACAACTTCTGTGTACCAGACACTGTGCTGGGGTCAGCAAATGCAGACCCAGGACCTCCCTCAAATGAGCACAGCCATTCAATTCATGAAACATCATGGACACAAGTAGGAGTTAACAAGCTAAAAGGCGGGACAAGGCGAAAAAGACTTTCAGAGAAATGCATTTTTCTTCATAGTTAAACTGTGTATTATGGAAATAAGCAACAGACTTTCCAAATCATATCTTTATTTACAGTGGCCCAAAGAAGCACTTCTTTCTGTATCAAAGACGTTTTTCTCAAATGTTGATGCTGTAAATGAAGAACTGAAAGAAAAGCTCTCCCTCATGTGTGTGAATGTCCACTTGAGTGTCTCCAGTATGGCGGAACGCTATTACACAGAGCTCCGGAGACGGTACTACACAACGCCCACCTCCTACTTGGAACTCATCAATCTCTACTTGTCTATGCTGAGTGAAAAAAAGAAGAAGTTAGTCTCAGTAAGTTTAATATTATTAACTTAAAAAAAAAACTTCTTTTTTTGCTTGGACTCAAAACTTTTGCCAGAATGAGTGGAAGATCTATGTTCCATCTTGCCTACTGGACCTCTCTCCATCCCATACATGCCCTTGAAAACCTACAATATGACCCAAAAGTGTCTCATGCTGTCAGTCCAAAGGCCTTCCCCTTCTTTGATATTTAGATTTTTTTTTTTTTTTTTTTTTTTTTGTGGTACGTGGGCCTCTCACTGTTGTGGCCTCTCCTATCGCGGAGCACAGGCTCCGGACACACAGGCTCAGCAGCCATGGCTCACAGGTCTAGCCGCTCCGCAGCATGTGGGATCTTCCCGGACCAGGGCACGAACCCGTGTCCCCTGCATCGGCAGGCGGACTCTCAACCACTGCGCCACCAGGGAAGCCCTGATATTTAGATTTTGTCTTCTATCATTACATAAGGGTCCTTGACTCAGGAGCATGATATGGACATTGCAACAGAATTAAAGTTAAGCAGAGAACTAGTCACCTCTGCAATGTTTAGTAAGAAGGAGAACTTTTTGTTAAATAATAGAGATGGGGGTTTGGTGGTCTAACGTGTCAGTGGTTACCATTAAGAGCAAGGACTTCGGTGTCAGGCAGACCAGGTAGCACCTCTGCTCTACCTCTTTCTTCCTGTACAACCTTGAGCATGTTTTGTAACTGTTCCAATCTTAGTAGAAAATAAAGTTTTAAAAAAATATGTATCTACCTCTTGGATTGTTGTAGAATTTAAATAAGATATGATTTGTGAAGTGCTTGGAATATGACCTAACACAGATGAGGTGCTCAGAAAATAGTGGCTACTGTCATCATCAGGCTATTAACGTGACCTAAAATTTTCAACATTTTAAATAGTAAAAATGGAAGCATTTACCATTTAGATATTTTAAATGTCTTTCAGAGGATTTTTACCTGGTAAATGTATGCCTAGTAAAATAACGTGACACATATTTTTGAAACATGACAATTTGAACCACGTTTTCTGTCTCACCCTCAAAAAACAGTTATTCCGAGGTGCCTCCTTTACCAGATACCACTCCTTTGATCCTAGTCAAGAATTTCCTACCACCGGGGAGTAAGGTTTAGATCAGCAACTAGGGCTAAGTACCCAGGACACTATCTCCAGGGGGTCTCAGCCCTGCTGATCCACCCTGAGGAAACAAGCTCCCAGAGCTGTGACTTCCAGGAGTTTCTATTTGAACTCATCCCTCATTCATTCAACATGCCACCAAGCTACCACAGGGAATAAAAATAATACAGTGTGGGCCTTCAGTGACGTCCTACTCCTGTGGCCAGGGGGCATGGATCCAAACCCACTGTGGTGAATATCAGGGCCATTTCCTAGAGTTCTGTTACCTGAAGCTTTCTGTACATTCACAGTGTTAACTATTACAAACCGATTCACCAATTCTGCAGATGTGAAATTCTAGTACATGAGTAAGAGATGCCGGTAAACTTATAATACTCATCATAATAGATATTTTCCTTGTCATCTAGGCACGTGAACGGGTTAAGAATGGTCTCACCAAACTATTAGAAACAAATGTACTAGTAGATGAAATGAAATTAGATCTTTCAGCTTTAGAACCTGTCCTTTTAACAAAGTCACAAGATGTTGAAGCCCTGATGGACAAACTGGCAGTGGATCAAGAAAATGCTGATCAGGTATGCAGCATCACCCGACAGTGGGTGAGAAGGCTTTGACCACCAACTGATCCCTTATATACAATGACAAATGATTGGATTTTTAAATATGTTATGAAAATAATTAAGTGATAGGTCAATTTAGCCATGCTTTTAAGCCTGGCTCTCTCCCTGAGAATGAGTGAACCCAACGAGTGGGACAGAGAGAGTTGTGAGAATAGTACCAGCTGCAAATATAAAGCAGCGAATCTTCTCCTAAGAAGGAACTGTCTGTTCTAATAACTTTGTCTCCATTATTATCAACATGGCATGAGACGGACAAAGGAGAGCATAAAATGCAGTAGAGACAAACTTCTTTCATCATTGATCTAATCCAAAGGGGCAAATGTGACCCACTATGATTGGCTTTGCTTTGAAACATTGAAATTCAAATACTGAGACCACTTAAGCAGTCGTGTTTCAATGGTTAGGTCCGAAGCGTTGTGCAAGAAGATGAAGCGATAGCAAAAGTGAAAGCCGAAGAAACCCAAGCCATAGCTGACGATGCTCAAAGAGATCTTGAAGAAGCTCTCCCTGCACTCGAGGCTGCTAACAAAGCACTGGATTCCTTAGATAAAGCGGATATATCTGAAATCAGAGTTTTCACAAAGCCCCCAGATATGGTCATGACTGTGATGGAAGCCATCTCTATTCTCTTGAATGCCAAGTGAGTACCTCACAATCACCCATTACCAAAATACCTGGTGGAATTTCTTTGCTCCCTTTCTCCATTTTCATTTACATATTTTCATTCTATTCTCCACCCTCTCATCAGTTCGGTCTGTCATTCAACAAATTGATTCCACAAGCATTTTCTTGAACATCTATTTTGCACTAGATGATGGAAAATATAAGTTCTTCCGTACAAGGCACTTACAGTCTAGTAGGGAGAGAGGCATGAAAAATAATTTCAAGACATGTGAGAGTTGCATAGTATTAGGAGTGCCAAGAAAAGAGTGCCTAAGTCCCCCTGCAGAGGTGTGAGCAGGTTTTTTGAGAGACAAAGCTCAGGTGGAGAGTAGACCATGGAGAGAGCTCAGGGATCTTTGATGCTCATGGATTGGGTGGTGCTGGGCAGGAGGGCAGTGATTGAATCATGAACGGTCTTGTATGCTGTGCTAAGCAGTTCAGGTTTCACCTAGAAGATATGCAGTTTTCAAACTTTCTTTAGTAATATAAACTTTTCTTCAATAAAAATTGTGTTATAAGAAACCTTTCCAAGGAAAATTGATCAAAGTGAAGGTAGGGGGCCCAGAGGACTCCCCCGCCAGGCCTCCCTGCTAACCCTCTGGCCAGCACCTCGGTGGGATCTGGGGGCTCTTCAGAGCACAGATGGAGAGCCCTGGCCACAGCGGACTGAGAACCATTGAACATTGTTGACATAATCAGATTTTCATGTGAACCTGGCCAAAGTTCACAAAGAGTGAGTTTGACTGAGAGACAAAACCTGTTCGAAGGTGATTGTAGTGTCCTGGCAAGAGATTTTAAGGATCTAAACCAAGCAAAGGAGATAAAGATGTGAGTGCCTGGGCTGTTTTTGAAGTAAAACTATTATTCCTATAATGCCTTACATTTCTATGACTCTATGATTTTATAATTGTTTCTCTACCAAAACTGTGTTGTATGGAACATTAGTCATCCAACTACTTGTCCCCCCATGAATGGTGGTGCACATAACTACCAATTACTGGGATTATAGTATTGAGATTAAAACTACCCACTTTTGGGGATAACATTTTTAATTAATTTATTTTTATAGAGATATAGTTGACGTACAATATTATGTTAGTTTCGGGTTTGCTACATAGTGATTTGACATTTGCACACATTGTGAAACAATCACCACGATAAGACTAGAAGCCATCTGTGGGATAATATCTTTTCCTTTTTAATTGGACTGGTACTTTAATAGTATTTTTAAAATTTATTATAAGTAACACATAATTGGACAACATTAAAAACACATCTTTGTAACTTCTTTACATTAACTTCAATTTTCTGTCTTGCTTGGAACTAATAATAGTAATAGTAGCAGTAAAACAAACCACATTTTGGGGGGGTAACTAATATAAATGTCATTCTACAAAATTTGAAAGTCAGTTAGATGCAAACAAAATAAATTTTTATAACTGTAGCTCAACCAGTAAATAAGAGCATTTGCAGAAACACCATTTTAAGTATTTTTTAAAAAAACAAACTATACACACTATGAAAGTAAAATTGCATAAATATATGCCTAGAAAACAAAAGTAGTAGCTCGTGGTGCTCTTAAAGCCTAGTAAAATGCTTTCAGTAAATTGTGTTATATTTGCTTTATAATAGGAAAACTCAGAGCAAGTTAAACGTTACATAACTAATAACATAAACAATTGACATAACTCTGTCTGAATTCCATCTAATCATGCCTAAGTGACATATTTTCTTATTTCTTTTTTTTTTTTTTTAATTTTTGGCCACATTGGGTCTTCATTGCTGCACGCAATCTTTTCTCTAGTTGCGGCGAGCCCCCGCACGGGCTTCTCACTGCGGTGGCTTCTCTTGTTGCAGTGCACTGGTTCTAGGCACATGGGCTTCAGTAGCTGTGGCACGTGGGCTCAGTAGCTGTGGCTCACAGGCTCTAGAGCGCAGGCTCAGTAGTGGTGGCACACGGGCTTAGTTGCTCTACAGCATGTGGGATCTTCCCGAACCAGGGCTCAAACCCATGTCCCCTGCATTGGCAGGCGGATTCTTAACCACTGTGCCACCAGAGAAGTTCCTGATTTTTTTTTTAATCTGTGGGATAATATCTTAATGTCCTCAAAGGAATACATTTCTTTTGTTCTTACACTCCCTCATTACAATGCTATTAACTTATCATGTGTATTTTTCAGGCCTGATTGGCCAACAGCAAAGCAACTTCTTGGTGACTCTAACTTCCTGAGAAGACTTTTAGAATATGATAAGGAAAACGTTAAGCCTCAAATCCTGGCAAAGCTTCAAAAGTATATTAATAATCCTGATTTCGTGCCTGAAAAAGTAGAGAAAGTATCCAAAGCATGTAAATCCATGTGCATGTGGGTAAGAGCGATGGATTTGTACTCTCGTGTAGTCAAAGAAGTCGAACCAAAGAGACAGAAACTCCGCGCTGCACAGGTACGTCATCTGTGTTGTGATATTTTGTAGAATCAAAGGCCATGATCATCAATCATTCAAGCTCCCTTTGTGGTGCCGCTGACACCCTACACAATATAGATAGTAATCATGCTCTTGAAAATTAGTTTTTGTTTTAAAAAATAGCTAGCAAAGATTGTTTTTTTCAGAAATGACCTCTGAAATCAGCCCTCTTCCAGCATAAAAGGAAAGTAAGTCCTTAGTATATTCATATCGTCAGGCCTATGGTAATTTTTTACTTTATTTTAGTTCTAGCATCTGATACTCTATGTTTCTATTTGCTAAATACTCCCACACTTGATGAGGTTCTAAAAACCAGCTTAACTACCCACAGTTGGATGTGAGGCCCTAAGCAGAACAAAGAATGATCATTTAGTGGAACAGGTTACCAAAAGAACCACAGCTATAGAGCAGGGGCTGGCAAACATTTTCTGTAAAAATCCAGACAGTAAATATTTTCAGCTTTGCCGGCTCTATGGTCTCTGTTGCGATTACCCAACTCTGCCGTTGCAGCACCAAAACAGCCATCAACAATTCAGACATGAGTTAAGTGTGGTTGTGTTCCAATATAACTTTATTTATGGTCATTGGAAGCCAAATTTCATACAATTATCATGTGTTATGAAATACTATTCTTCTTCTGATTTTTCCCCCCAACCATTTAAAACTGTAAAACGATTCTCAGCTCATAAGCCACACAAAAACAGGCAGTGGGCTAGATTTGGCCTGCAGGTCATAGTTGCAGACCCCTGCTCTAGAGAACTAGTTAGGAAAGATAGTTTTCACTATTGCATGAGTATTTCATTTGTTTTATCATTTAAAGTTAATAGTCCATTTTAGTAACCAATTCATCCTCAAACGCTTGGTACATCTGTTTCTCTAATCCTTCTATGATTTATTTTGTTGGGCTTTGTTTTTGTTTTGTTTTGTTCTGGTTCTGCTTTTATATTTTATTCTCTCATATATGTTTTAACTTTGTATATCATATCACTATCTTTTAGGACAAACTCTTTTAAGAGAAAGAAAACATAAATCCTATTTTTTTAAAATGAACTATTATAAATGGGCAAATTTGAGCTTCTTTGGGGGCCTGTTCTTATTTACTTGATTTTATTAGGCTGAACTTGATATTACAATGGCTACTCTGAGAGAAAAGCAAGCATTACTAAAAAACGTGGAAGATCAAATACAGGCCTTACAACGTGAATACGACAAAAGCGTGAATGAGAAAGAAAGTCTGGGTAAGTAACTCATAAAATTTATGCTGGTCAGGAAATGCCTGATTTTCAAAAGGAAGAAGCGTTTTCCGGCAGTCAGGTCTCAACCTCCATCCAGTATGTAGGGCATATTTGCGTTAGATGGATGGCCTTAACCTTCTAGTATAACATTAGTATATTGTATATATTCAACTCCTATATCTGAATAAGGCTTTGGGGGGGAATGTTACATTATAACACAGAGCAGCACATGAATTTGATCCAGAAAATAAATACCACATGGGCAGAAAGAGAGCGCTATCTTCAGCCAGAGTAAAGGAGTATCAAAAAGGAACTCTCAGCATGGAAGAGGCAAACTTGGACTTGGCTCTGAAATGGGTACTAGTGCTGAATTGGTGTGAGGTTTCCCAGAGATGTATTGACGTCATTAGCTAAGTCATGCTCATTCTGCTATCAGCAGAAGCAGATGAACAAACTTCTTATACTGTAGGCAAATATTGAATAACATAACCCGGTTTTCTTTAAATTTTCTAGCAAAGACGATGGCCCTGACCAAAGCACGTCTGGTACGTGCTGGAAAGCTGACAGCCGCATTAGGAGACGAGCAAATCCGTTGGGAAGAAAGCATCGAGAAATTCAACGAGGAGATATCGAACATCATCGGGAATGTGTTCATAGCAGCAGCTTGCGTGGCCTATCATGGGGCCTTCACAGCCCAGTACAGGCAATCGGTGGGTAAACGTGCTTTCTGTGAGGAGGGGTGAGAAGCAGCTGAAACTGAGGGAGGCGGGGTGTGTGTGTGTCATTTTTCCAAGTGTAGAGGGAGGTTCTCCATGAACCTTAGGTATTCATTCCACTGCCCCCAAGTCAGTGATGGTTACCCCTAGGCTTTCCTTAACACAATCCCCCTTTTCCTCTCCCGCCTTAGAAAGTTACTCATCGCTTGCTTACACAGGAACCTGAGGAAGAAAAAGAGACAGGGAGTCTTCCCGACTTAGGATCGAACGAGGATGAAGTGTTCTGAATTGGTGAGGGCCTGCTACAAAGGGCTCAACGATGGGAAAGAGCAGGAAACTGAATTATTTGGAGATATCTGCAAACCACTTTTATGAAATGCCTTCCTAAAAATGTTTATCCCTGTCCTTGAGTAATAAAACCTGGTTGGTATAGGACTCATACAGATTCTATAGGAGCTCAGGGATCATCTGATGCCAAGCGGGCAGTGGGGCCAGGGGTGCTCTTGGGGGACAGACAGTTCCCTAGTGTGCATGACTGTGCCACTCATTGAAGGAGGTGACATGCTAACACCCCTCTGCTCGATTTACTAATTGCCAGTAGCCCCCTTGGTCATTGTGATAACTCCCAACTTCTCCACGTGCTGCCAGACTCTCCCACCTACACCCGTGGGTGAAGGCTACTGTGACAACCCCTTTCTTTTCTACACGAGAAAACTGAGGTCCAGACAGGGCGTGGGACATGCCCAAAGCCACAGCTGGTTAACGGCGTAGTTCTAGCCCCCAGATCTCTTATTAGTCCACTTCTTGTGTCCTGTGCTCTGATGCCAGGATGCCTGTGGAGTCTGGTAGTGATCTCGGGTGGCCTCGGCCTGCAGCGGCTTGAAGCAGGGTTTCCGTTCCTGGCCAGCGATTGAGGTCGGGTCGTGGTGGTGAGAGCACTGAATCCTTGCCCCTAGACCAGTGGCCAGTGACAAGGCCCTGACACTATGGCTTTGCAGAAAAAGAATTCCCACAAAGACAGAAAGTAGTGAAACAAGTAATTTACTAGGAGGAAAAAAGAGTACAGTACATGTGGATAGACACACGGGCAGGCTCAGGGAGAGTCGCACCCTCATGGCAGTTTGAATCACTTTTATGGGGCATTTCTTCCGGGTTTCCTTTGGCCAATCATTTTGAGTTGCCTGGTTCAAAATATGTATTGGTATAGCTCAGGATTTCCCATGTGTGCGTCCACATCTCTTAGCCAAGATGAATTCTACCGAAGAGGCCTATGGGTAAGTGAGCATTAGTTGACCTCACTCCCCTTTTGACCTCCAAGGAGCCTTTCTGTGCATGTGTAGTCGGGGAGGTCTCCTGACTTCAAGAATGAGGAATATGTATCTTCTATCTGGGCAGGGCCCAGCCTCCTCTCTCAACTGTCCTGTCATTCCCATCTGAGAGTATCGGTCCACAGGAACAAACTCAAACCATTTGCCCCCGGGACCCATCTATCTCCTGCCTAAGTAGGACTTGTTGTGTGTATCTTCATTTACTGAGTATTCCTGACTCTATACAAGCTTTTCTCCTTCTACAGCTTATAGAGTGTTGGATCCAGGACTGTCAGTCTCTAGAGATCCCAATCAATCCTGCCTTCAGTCTCATTAACACTCTTGGCGATCCCTACGAAATACGGCAGTGGAACACAGATGGGCTGCCCCGTGACCTGATATCAACGGAAAATGGCATTCTGGTCACTCAAGGGAGACGGTGGCCTTTGATGATTGATCCCCAAGATCAGGTGTGTAACCAGCGCTTCAGATAAAGAGCAGCCTATTAACTCTGCTTAATATTGCACTATTACAAATTCTAAAAGTGGACTTTAACGTACTTGTAAGAATCTTGGACATTAGACCTAGAAGGGAGTTGAGCTGTCTTCTAGTCCACGTCCCTCATTTTGTGGAGGTAGAAAGTAAAAAGAGAGGAGTCCAAGTGCTCTAAACACTTGATTTTTTAAAAATATTTTTATTGAAGTGTAGTTGATTTACAGTGCTGTGTTAATTTCTGCTGTACAGCAAAGTGATTCAGTTATCCATATATGTGTGTGTGTGTGTGTGTGTGTGTGTATACACACATATATATACATTCTTTTTCATATTCATTTCCATTATGGTTTATCACAGGATATTGAATATAATTCCTTGTGCTATACAGTAGGACCTTGTTGCTTATCCATTCTATATATAATAGTTTGCATCTGCTAATCCCAAACTCCCAGTCCTTCCTTCCCCCACCTCTCCTCCCCCTTGGCAACCACAAGTCTGTTTCTGTTTCATAGATAAGTTCATTTGTGTCATATTTTATATTCCACATATAAGTGATATCATATAGTATTTGTCTTTCTCTTTCTGACTTACTTCACTTAGTATGATAATCTCTAGGTCCATACATGTTGCTTCAAATGACATTATTTTGTTCTTTTTTGTGGCTGAGTAATATTCCATCATATATATGTACCACATCTTCTTTATCCATTCATCTGTTGATGGACATTTAGGTTGTTTCCATTCCTTGGCTATTGTGAGAAGTGCTGCCATGAACGTAGGGGTCTGCACACTTGATATTGATTGGGTTTGTTTAGGGGGTTGACTATTTGTTTTCTGTGGGAGGAGAAATTCATTCCTGTCCTTGTTCTTTGTTCCTAAGAGGTCTAAGGAGTGAGAATGAAGTCAAGGTGTGATGAATTTTAGGGCAATCCTGCCTGGAATATACAGAATCCCATTATCTGAACTTAAGTCCATGGATCAATTGTTCTAAATGGGGTTTAGAAAAAGGAATCCATTTGAAAGCAAGGGAGACAAGCTTGAACACCTTAAGTGTGAGCTTTTTTCCTAGATGGGTCTTTTCTTCATTTGCCCCAAATTTGAACAAAAGCAAGAATCCCAAATGTTAGATTTAAAAGGTATTTTTATTTGCAGTGGGAGTGGTATATTTTTTTTCTTATCTTTCAAACTTGTTTCTAGATTGAACAAAATTTCTAAAGTTTAAAAACTTCCACTTTTTTTACAAACTCGAAAGTAAACATCCTGCTTTGTGCTTTCTCATACAGGCAAACCGTTGGATAAGAAACAAAGAAAGCAAAAATGATTTAAAGGTCATTAAACTCACGGATAGTAATTTCTTACGCACACTGGAAAATTCAATCCGACTTGGTTTACCCGTCTTACTGGAAGAGGTTTGCTTTTTACTTTTCTTTTCTTAGTTTCCAACCTTCAGATCGCATCTGGAATCCTATACAGGCCATGTCTGCCTCACACTAAAGACCCCAGTCAGTGCACTTTTCTAGCTGGTCAAACCAATTGCTTTTCTCCTTAAACAATACACTCTCGCATGGGGAGCAGTCTGTGATTGATCGAATATTTGGAAGATATGCCTTTGGTGTTAAGTGGGATGGGCTCTGTTTTCTAACACTGCTGATTCTCAGGCCTCGTGTGGCTCTTGATCGTTAGCGGCCCCGAAAACTCAAAGCAGCAGTGTCATCAGGGAGTATCTCCTCGCACCAGTGATGTGAAGCCAGTAAAACACCCCAAAGGGCATAAACATTATTTTCCACTTAGACGTAAAGTCAGAATTAGATTAAGGGGTATGATATAAACTTTTATTTTAAAAAAATTGATGTTTGTTGAGTCTACATGCTTTATTTCCTCAGAGTCACTCCAAGAGTGATGTTTTTGAAACTGTTCATTCATTCAACACACATGGTTTGAGAATTAATGGCAAACAGTACAGATGCGGTTCTTGCCCTTAATAGTTTACGATCTAGTTGGGGACAGAGATAATAACCAGAGAAAAGAGAGAGGAAATGAGACAGAAAGGGAGGAAGAGAACTTGCAGTAGGGGCTTTGAAGGGACAAGCCCAGTGCTGACATAGCCTATAAAGGGGTGCGGGGAGCTAAAGTAGATGCATGGCTACAGGTGGTAACATTTAAGCTGTGACCTACGTGATGAGCTCGCCATGGGAGGAGCTCAGAGAGATGGGCTTTCCAGGCAAAGGGGACAGCATTTACACTGGCCTTGGGCACAAAAGAAACTGGGTAATAATTATGGTTTATTTCCCTAATTTCCCATTGTATTTTATGAGAAGGATGAGTAATTGAACACTGTGAGCTGAGCCTCAGTGTAACCGTGTCTAGAAGGATCTCTGCTGCAACAGAATGGTGAGAAGCCCAGAAAAGACTGCAGACCTGGGGCAGCTTAGCTGCAGCCCTGGCATGGTGCCTAGAATAATCAGTAATATTAGCAACAGCTACCACTCACTGAGTGCTCACTGCATGCCAGACTCTGTTGTTGGTATTTAATGTATATTAACTCTTTAATTCACACTGCAACCTTACAAGGTGTGATGAGGAAACTGAGGCACAGTATACCATCTGAGCAGCCTTGACCATCTAGAAAATCCACAGCAAGTTACCATGCTCCCAGCTCAAGCTACAAAAAAAGCACAGGAAGCTTCCATGTGTGGCTTGTGGCCTTGACCAAAATGGGCAAAGTTCTGTAATGGGTCCCAGGCCCCCATTCAAACCCTGAAGTTACAGGAGAGAGTGAGGTCTCCAAAAATCCTTGGCCCAGTTATGTTAGCCCCAAACTAGTTTCTTTCTTTTTTTTTTTTTAATGTGGACCATTTATTTATTTGGCTGCATCGGGTCTTATCTGCAGCACACAAGATCTTCATTGTGGTGCTCAGGCTTTTCTCTAGTTGTGGCGCACGGGCTCTAGAGCATGCAGGCTTAGTTGCCCCACAGTATGTGGGGTCTTAGTTCCCTGGCCAGGGCTCGAACCCGCATCCCCTGCATTGGAAGGCGGATTCTAAGCAGCTGTGCCACCAGGGAAGTCCCCTAACTGGATTCTTAAACCCCAGTTTACGTCGTGACACAGGAGGTCCTGAGGGAATTTCTTTTCTCATGGCAATGGACAAAAGACTTTCTGTGACGTTCTACCCCTGGAGAGCAGAGCCTCTTAGCTGTAGCTGCGTGCTCTTGGGCGTGGGGAGTAGGGCCCTGGTTAGAGCGGGGCCAGGAAGAGGACACTCTGACTGAAAGAGGACTGAAAGAGGACACTTCCCTGCTTTCTGTGACTTGGTGTCATTCGGATTGTACACCTAGCTGCTTTCTACATTTGTGGGGTGGTATTTTCAGACTTTGTCTCCACCCATTCATGGGTGTGAAATCGAGTTAATCGACCTCAATCAGCATTTTTTAATGAAATAGAATAGACTTTTGCTTGTTTGTTTTTAATTCACCTGTATTGGTAACAACTTGTAAAGCAGAATGTGACTTAAGCACTACATTTCATACAGGTCTTTTGTCTCCTTAGGTAGGTTTATTTCTAGATATTTTATTCTTTTTGTTGCAATGGCAAATGGGAGTATTTTCTTAATTTCACTTTCAGATTTTTCATCATTAGTGTATAGGAATGCAAGAGATTTCTGTGCGTTAATTTTGTGTCCTGCTACTCTACCAGATTCATTGATTAGCTCTAGTAGTTTTCTGGTAGCATCCTTAGGATTCTCTATGTATAGTGTCATGTCATCTGCAAACCGTGACAGCTTTACTTCTTCTTTTCTGATTTGGATTCCTTTTATTTCTTTTTCTTCTCTGATTTCTGTGGCTAAAACTTCCAAAACTATGTTGAATAAGAGTGCTGAGAGTGGGCAACCTTGTCTTGTTCCTGATCTTAGTGGAAATGGTTTCAGTTTTTCACCATTGAGAACGATGTTGGCTGTGGGTTTGTCATATATGACCTTTATTATGTTGAGGTAAGTTCCCTCTATGCCTACTTTCTGCAGGGTTTTAATCATAAATGGGTGTTGAATTCTCTGCATCTATTGAGATGATCGTATGGTTTTTCTCCTTCAATTTGTTAATATGGTGTATCACGTTGATTGATTTGCATATATTGAAGAACCCTTGGATTCCTGGGATAAACCCCACTTGATCATGGTGTATGATCCTTTTAATGTGCTGTTGGATTCTGTTTGCTAGTATTTTGTTGAGGATTTTTGCATCTATGTTCATCAGTGATATTGGCCTGTAGTTTTCTTTCTTTGTGACATCTTTGTCTGGTTTTGGTATCAGGGTGATGGTGGCCTCATAGAATGAGTTTGGGAGTGTACCTCCTTCTGCTATATTTTGGAAGAGTTACTGGGCATATACCCTGAGAAAACCATAATTCAAAAAGAATCATGTACCACAATGTTCATTGCAGCTCTATTTACAATAGCCAGGACATGGAAGCAACCTAAGTGCCCATCAACAGATGAATGGATAAAGATGTGGCACATATATACATTGGAATATTACTCAGCCATAAAAAGAAACAAAACTGAGTTATTTGTAATGAGGTGGATGGACCTAGAGTCTGTCATACGGAGTGAAGGAAGTCAGAAAGAGAAAAACAAATACCATATGCTAACACATATACATGGAATCTAAAAAAAAAAAAATGGTCATGAAGAACCTAGGGGCAAGAGGGGAATAAAGACGCAGACCTACTAGAGAATGGACTTGAGGATATGGGGAGGGGGAAGGGTAAGCTGGGACAAAGTGAGAGAGTGGCATGGGCTTATATACACTACCAAATGAAACTAGAAAAGAAAAACTAGCTCTGTTTTAGTGCCTAAAGTATCACAGTATCTCACTTAGTAGAAAGAAATCTTATCTTCCCCTTAAGTAGTTGTCATGCCATACAGATTTTTAAATGTTAACAAAAATAAAGAAATACTTGAAAACATATTATCAGAGGAAATGGAGACAGAGTGTTGAACACGTAGCCACGTAATCCTCAGGTAGAGCTTAGTCTACTTCTTCCACATGGGATGTGTCGTAGAATAGACTTTAAAAAGCACAAAATTGTATCGTGGATAGTAAGGAAAAACCTTATCTCATAGACTTTTGTTTTAAGAATTTGCATGCTTGGGTACCATATCACAATATGAAATGGATTTGTGAATTATTGATTACATCAAATTTTGACAGGGCCCCCCTCACATACATGCTGTACAAAGATGTTCGTCATGGGGTCTGTTGGCAATGTGTGCATGCCCAGGTTCTTACCAAAAATCAGATTTGCTTTGGGGGGAAAAAAATTGCTGTCATGTAGAATAGAGATCCACAAACTTCTATAAAGAGCCAGATATTTTAGGTTTTTCAGGTCACATACAGTCTCTGTACAAATATTCTCTGAACAAATATTCTTCTTTGTCTTGTTTAGTTTGGGGGCTTTGTTTGACAACCCTTTGAAAAGGTAAAAAACATTCTTAGCTCAAGAGCTATACAAAAACAGGCCCCAGAGGACCAGATAGGCCTGCAAGCTGGAGACTGCAGCTCCTGACTTAGAAAAACCATGAAGGTGAACAGAGCTTCCTTTGTCTGGGGTCTGTTCAAGGACCACCCTGTGGGCTCTTCTTTCTTAGCTGCTTTCTCTTGGGGCCGAATCGTGTGTAAGTTTAGTCCAAATAAATATATGTCCTTCCTATGCTCTTATCTCTTTAGAGTATCAATGAAACAATCCCTGGAAAATGTACACTGTTAGAGGTAGTGAGAGGAGTTTAAGAAATATCCATAAGATCACAGAAAAATTGCCCGTTCAGAGTAAAGTCTAAGGCCCAAGAAATTTGGAAAAGTTGCTGCCATCCATTTAATGACTTGTTTTTTATATTTTTGTTTTAATGTTTAAGCTTAGAGAGATCCTGGATCCAGCTCTGGAACCCGTCCTTTTGAAACAGACTTTCATCAGTGGTGGACGAGTGCTCATTCGCCTTGGAGACTCGGACATTGATTACGATAAAAACTTCAGGTTCTATATGACGACCAAATTGCCAAACCCTCACTACCTGCCTGAGGTACGAGCTGCCGGCCTGAGAGGGTTTTAATGGTGTGATGGGTCTCCCACCTCTGTCCCCTCTGCCACACCCCTCCTCCCACCATCCTCCACTCGCTTCTCTTCTGAGTCCTGACCCTGATTCCAGTCACCCTTCGGCTCACCTTCTGGTTGGAACTCAAACCCCTCCCCGCTTGGCCCCCAGGCCCCGCCCTGTCTCACTCCCCTGTGCTCCTTTTCGGCTCATGCCTTGTTCTCCCAGGTCGCCAGCCGCTCCTCGGGACACGGGACACCACTCCCTTCTAATCATTCTTCTCTCTCCTCAGAACAAGGCCATTTGTCCCCTCTTATTTCCCCTCTGAGAAATGAATCAGAGCCTAAGAGAGCCTCTGGGGGAGGGGGTACCTGTCAGTGTCTAAGTGTGCAGGTGCCCAGCAGACAGCCTGCTTAAGAATTCTGGTGACCACCAACATTGGAGAATCATGATTCTAACGTCCAGTGTCTGTACTTAGAGTTCTGGGGAAGGGGCATCTTGTCCCTTCCCCTTCCTCATGCTCTCAGACTATTTGAAGGGAGCTGTGTGAAGCCCACATCCATACACAGGTGTCTGAACCACAGTAAGATCCAGAAGAAGCCCTACTCTTGTGCTGCAGAGCCCAAGGCAGTTGTAACAGAAATGAAGACAGCTGGGACCCCTTTCTCCCTTCCCGCAGGGGGCACAGAGGGGCAGCTCTACCCCAGCAAAGCCCGCTGCAGACTCTGGTCCAGGCACAGCCACTCACTCTGCGGGGTCTTCCCTGCCCCGCGGGCCTCCCGTTCTCTAATGGGGCCCAAGCAGTGAGGAAAGGGACTTCAATCAGAACTTCAGTCCTCCATCCTCCACTAAAAATCATCTTGGGATACAGCATTCCAAAGAGTGTCATTTCATTTTAGTTACTGAATTCCTCATAGCTGTCTGTCTTCCCTAGATGTGTTCTGGTTGAATGAAATTGACACATTTCTTGCATAAAATGAGGGAAATGCTACTGATATTAAAAGCCTAGGTCAGGGTTTTCCTTGTCGACCTCAAGCAGTTTAATTACACAGCTGCTGCCAGAGCTCATATCCCAAGTTCCCTTTTAGAGTTGAGAAAAGTGACCCGTGTGCTGACTCACAGCCTTTGATTTCTCACTTTATTTAACTTTTGAGAGGGAACATCACACACCTCCCCAATCCCAGCTCTGTGACTGCAGGTAAATTATTCCATTTCTTGGATCCTCGAGTCAATCAACTATAAAGTGGAGACAAAGGCCACTTCAAGGATTTGTTTATGAAGATTAAATAAGAATAATGTGTGTAGATAAAAAACAAGGTCCTACTGTATAGCACAGGGAACTATATTCAATATCCTGTGATAAACCATAATGGTAAAGAATATTTTAAAAGTATGTATATGTATAACTGAATCACTTTGCTGTACAGCAGAAACTAACACAACATTGTAAATCAACTATACCTCAATAAAATAAAATAAAAATTTTAAAGAATAATGTGTATACGGACTTCCCTGGCGGTCCAGTGGTTAAGAATCTGCCTTCCAATGCAGGGGATGCAGGTTCGATCCCTGGTTGGGGAACTAAGATCCCACATGCCGTGGGAAAAACTAAGCCTACACCACAACTACCGAGCCTGCGCGCTCTGGAGTCCACGCGCCACAACGAAAGATTCCGCATGCTGCGACAAATGTCCCACATGCCACAACTAAGACCCAACACAGCCAAATAAATAAATAATTTAAGAAAAGAATAATGTGTATAAAATATATGACATTCAAACACTTATTATATTTGTGATTTTTGCTGTTGACTTATTCAATAACATCAGAATATTATAGTAACATTTTTTCATAAAAATAGTATGATGAGACAAAGTATGTAAAGCTCTATGTATTATTAATAAGATCATCTTTTTAACAAAGACAAACTAAGTGAAAGTCGCTATAACTAAGTGATTTTTATTAGCATATTTAGTCCTCACAAATACCCTATGCATTTTTTCTATTTTTCCAATTTTTAAGGATCAGGACCTGAAGCTCAGAATGGACTGGCTTGTCCCACATCCTACATACACTGAAGGGTACAGCTAGCATTTGATCCCTGCTTCTTTCTAACCCTTCACTGGCGCACCTTTCCTTAAAACATCATTCTCTAATGGTGGCATTTGAGAAACAAGATTATCACTCATGGCAGCAGGGAAAATCACATTATAATTTTGTAAGACTAGGATTTTATTGCTTGCTGTGGGGGGGGCGGGCAGTGAGTTCACCATTAGACCCAGGATACATCCAGCTGGGTAATAATGAGCCCTATTCTAATAAAGAAAGCAGTTCCTACTTTATTCGTCTGAACTGATTACTCTATGCTTCTCTTCTAGGTGTGCATCAAAGTTACCATCATCAATTTCACTGTAACCAAATCAGGTCTGGAGGATCAGTTGTTAAGGTAAAAGAAAGGGGGTGGGGGGGGGCAAAGGTTTCCTAATATTTCGTTTAGAAATTTTGACTAAGAAAAAGATTAGCTCGCAAATAGAGGATGGGAGCAAATGATGAAAGAACAAGTGAGGGGAGACGTAAGTTCGCATGTTTAAATGGGAGAGGCTAGAGGTAAAGCACCTTTTTTAGGTGTGACCAAGAATCACTTCATGGAGGTGATGGAATTTCAGAGTCTCCCATGTCAGGTTGGAAAGGACGTTCCAGGCACCATTTCAGCTTGGCACAAGCAACCGTTAGAAACAGAAATTGAATGACTAGAAGACATCAAGCACTGAGCAGGTTTTCCTAAGAGAAGATGAGAAGAAGCCATGGGAGCTGTGGGGTGCAGTTCTCTGAAATACAAGATAAATAATCAGAGCTTATACATAGTGCTTTGAATAGCCACTGGGACACCCAGCAAAAGAGGGCCTTGTGCATGAGGATGTGGCTGGTAGCATTAGTATTCAGCTAAGTAGTATTCAGGATAAGAACAATGAGAAATAGGAAAAGAAAAATAGAAGAAACTTCAGGGCCCTGACAAAGACCTAATTAAGGTCTCATCACTTTGGCATCAGTGATGTCGTGCGGCTTGAGAAGCCTGAGTTGGAAGAACAAAGGATTGAGCTCATTGTGAGGATCAATGCTGACAAAACCCAGCTGAAAGCTATCGAAGAGAAAATCCTGAAAATGCTCTTCACATCTGAGGGAAATATTCTGGACAATGAAGAACTTATTGACACACTCCAGGACTCAAAGGCAAGTAAAATATTTTTATTATTTATAGAAAGTGTGTTAATTTGGGCTTCCCTGATGGCGCAGTGGTTGAGAATCTGCCTGCCAACGCAGGGGACACTGGTTCGAGCCCAGGTCTGGGAAGATCCCACGTGCCACGGAGCAGCTAAGCCCGTGCGCCACAACTACTGAGCCTGCGCTCTAGAGCCTGCGAGCCACAACTACTGAAGCTTACGTGCCTAGAGACCATGCTCTGTAATGAGAAGCCACTGCAATGAGAAGCCTGTCCACCACAACAAAGAGTAGCCCCTGCTCACCGCAGCTAGAGTATAATTGCTTTACAATGTTGTGTTAGTTCCTGTTGTATAACAAAGTAAATCAGCTATACGTATACATATGTCCCCATATCCCCTCCCTCTTGCATCTCCCTCCCACCCTCCCTATCCCACCCCTCTAGGTGGTCACAAAGCATGGAGGTGATCTCCCTGTGCTAACCTGCAGAGTCTTTTAAAGCAAGAGCGGTAGCCACCCCTGAGCTGCCGGGGCAGACACAATAACGTGCCTGGCTAGCAGGCCCCTCACCAACCGAAGGAAAGGTAGATAAAATGTAACAACTGCTCTTCTTGTCTGCATTTTTCAAACAAAGCATGTCACATAAAGAATTGGGACAACATATAAGTTGAAAGGAACGACACAATTACATACACATATTAATGTCACCCCACTTCAGGAAGCTTCCCTGGGTTTTCCCAGCTGGAATGAATGGCTTCCTTCTTGGAACACCTGACACCTTATCTGCACCTCTAATACAGCACTTGTCACTCTTTACCTTATGTCATAGCTATCCAATTACATGTCTTTTCTCTTCTGTTAAGTTGTTAAGTTCCATGCAGCAAGAATCTATTTTACAAATTGTATGAGTTCTTGGCTTTCCCCTTTGCCAGCTCAGAAACTCATTTTCCTGGGTCTGCTAAGTTGTTACCACCCTTCTGTCTGCTATTTCCTCTTCCGTTCCTCCCATTTTTGTGGATTTGCAGTGTTTTTTAAAAATCCCTTCACTATAACTCTGTCATGGTTTCAGTAGGGAGTAAAGGTACATGTATTGTGACTGCCATCTTTATCTGTCAACTAGTTTCTGTTTGCAAGGATTTACCTTGAAGAGGTCCTTTCTGTAGAGTAGAGACAGGACTGATTGCTCCTGGGTTGCATTTCCTGCCACTTCCTGCCTATAGTTCATACTCCCCTAAATTCCCAGAGCCCTCATTTAAAACTAGGTCTATCTTCCCTCACCACTGTGGAAGCCTTAAGTCTCTAGGACATAATGTCTATAAGTAGTTACTAAACTCAACTGAGGTGTATAGTCTTCTAATATTCTCTGGCCAAAAGAAGAAAATGGTTCACTTTGCTTTCTCTTTAGCCCTGGGTTCTGCATTATCAGGGCCTGTGCTCACCAGGGAATAAAGCATTGTTTGTGGGTAGATCTCCATAATTCAACTGCTCCCATGTCAATCTCCCTTTTTCTACTCAGATGTAAAGACTTTAGTTGAGTCCAGTATTGAGACTGGTGTTTCTCACTCAATTCTACCCTTTCTTGCCTCCTCAGGTTCCTAAGGGGTCAACATGGGGAGAATGTGAACCTCTGATTCCGGGGCACAGCTTCTGCACCAAGTCCCTCCCCACCCCCATTAGTGGGCTGGGGAGGACAGTCTAGATAGACTTAGCCACTAGCCACGTGCGGCCGTTGAGCCCTTGAAATGTGGCTAGTCTGAACTGAGATGTGTTGTTAGTGTAAAGTACACACCAGATGTCCAAGACTTAATCTCCCAAAATGTAAAAGTATCTCAATAAATTTTTATGTTGATTATATATTGATATATATCAAGATAGATTAGATTATATTGGGTTAAATATATTGTAAAAATTCATTTTACTTGTTTCTTTTTACTTTAAGTTAGAAAAGTTAGAATTGTATTTGTGGCTCACATTATATTTCCAGTGGGCAGTGTGGCTCTAGACAGGAACCCGATGATCCCCTTCAATAGTGCAAAAACTGACCAGCGAGCCCATAGTGATTGTTCACAGTCCGTGCCCTAGACCCTGTGACTTCCTTGAGACAGAGGATCTCCCAACCTAGGGATGTCCACACCCGAAGAAGATGAGGGGGAGGGGGAGAGCAAGGACAGACAGCCATAGGGAAAGACAGAGAGACTGAGGGAGACAGAGAAAGGTATCTTAGAAAGCCTGAAGGCCAGGATCCCCAGAACCACAAACCCAAAAGACAGAAAACCAAAAGAACAGCAACACACCTTGTAAACATCTCCAAATTACTTACATTTTACAACCCTTCACAAACGACAGCTTCTACCCTTGAGTTTCCCTGTCTACACCTGAGATGCCAGGAAAAGAGAGAGAACATTAGACTTGCTTGTTATTCAAGAGTGGGATGTGGTACCACTTCCTTCCAGCCTCTCTCCACCTGCCTCTTGTGGGCAGTTTCATGGGTGTCCCTTCTCCCTTCATACCTCCTTTTATTACGGGAGCCCAGAATCATTTGAGGACAAGGAAACTGGGGAGCAACTGGGTGTTAGAGTTTCCATGTCAGAAGTTATCCAGGCTCCAGGCTCAGAGAAGTTCTGCTCCACTTCTTCCTGGGCTCCTTGTGTTGCCTATTTCCATTTGCCCATCCCTAACTCTGCCTGGAAAGGAGGTCAGCTCGGCCAGAAGAATGTCATTGAGTCCTGAGACTCAGTCATCTGTCTGGGGGTCCCCTTATTATAATCACAAATTCCTCATCTCCTTCTTTCCTTCCTAGACCTAACTGGATATGTTCCAAAAATCCCACCATTTTTTGGAAACAGATCCTGAAGAACTTGTTTTCTTGTGTTTATTCAGATCACTTCCGGTGCCATTAAAATCAGGCTGAAGGAAGCAGAGTCCACTGAACAGATGATAAACACTGCTCGTGAGAAGTATCGTCCAGTGGCCACTCAAGGCTCTACTATGTACTTTGTTATCGCGAGCCTCTCGGAAATAGATCCCATGTATCAGTACTCACTAAAATATTTTAAACAGGTAAGTGTGTTGTTACTGTTGTTAGTGAAGTTTATCACTGGCTTCTCTTTAAACCCTGTTGAGTTACCTCCTGCCTCAGGCAAATCATGAGTTTAGTTATTGGATAAAATCCTCCAAGAGTTTGAGTTCAGACTATGGTTTAAGCACAGCCCTTAAAGACTCAGGTGGCCGGTATGCACAGAACAATCCACAGAGGATGAAAAGAAAGCTTCTTTGCAAATTTCATTTTTTCTCTTGGCTTCTCAACTAACAGCTTGCTTGTTTTCCTTCTTACCTGCTTTTCTTTTCTTTAAAGAGTCCCAACTCCATTCTATTTCTCTATACTTTCTCTCCAGTAATACAGCTTCCTTTCCACTGTTAGAGTTTTCTGTGTTGCATCCCAAGTCTCAGATAGCTCTGACCTTATGCAGATTGATTTCTGTATCTTTGTTTTTCCAGAACTTGTTATAAAACTCGCTCTCCTCCCAACCCCTGGGTTTTATTTACAGGGGTTTTACTTGCCTTGCCCCCTTTCCTGTGTTCCTTTCCTACTTTCACCATGTAACTGGGAGAATTCCTTTGTTTATTTATGGTTTCTCCACTTGGTCTCCTATTCACAGTTTAATTTTCTCTGATGTCCCATGAGTAGGATATTTTCAACTCTCATCCTCTTTTTAAATTTTTTTTCCATATCCCTTTTTTTTTAACATCTTTATTGAAGTATAATTGCTTTACGATGGTGTGTTAGTTTCTGCTTTATATCAAAGTGAATTAGCTACACATATACATATATCCCCATATCTCCTCCCTCTTGTGTCTCCCTCCCACCCTCCCTATCCAATCCCTCTAGGTGGACGCAAAGCACCGAGCTGATCTCCCTGTGCTATGTGTCTGCTTCCCACTAGCTATCTATTTTAAATTTGGTAGTGTATATATGTCCATGCGACCCTCTGACTTCATCCCAGCTTACACTTGCCCCTCCCCATGTTCTCAAGTCCACTCTCTACGTCTGTGTCTTTATTCCTGTCCTGCCCCTAGGTGCCTCAGAATCTTTTTATTTTATTTTACTTTTAGATTCTATATATATGGTATTTGTTTTTCTCTTTCTGACTTACTTCACTCTGTATGACACTCTAGGTCCATCTACCACACTATAAATAACTCAATTTCGCTTCTTTTTATGGCTGAGTAATATTCCATTGTATATATGTGCCACATCTTCTTTATCCATTCATCTGTAGATGGACACTTAGGTTACTCCCATGTACTGGCTATTGTAAATAGAGCAGCAGTGAACATTGTGGTACATGACTCTTTGAATTATGGTTTTCTCAAGGTATATGCCCAGTAGTGGTCGTATGGTAGTTCTATTTTTAGTTTTTTAAGGAACCTCCGTACTGTTCTCCATAGTGACTGTATCAATTTACATTCCCACCAACAGTGCAAGAGGGTTCCCTTTTCTCCACACCCTCTCCAGCATTTATTGTTTCTAGATTTTTTGATGATGGCTATTCTGACCGGTGTGAGGTGACACCTCACTGTAGTTTTGATTTGCATTTCTCTAATGATTAATGATGTTGAGCATTCTTTCATTTGTTTGTTGGCAACCTGTATATCTTCTTTGGAGGAATGTCTGTTTAGGTCTTCTGCACATTTTTGGATTGGGTTGTTTGTTTTTTTTGATATTGAGCTGCATGAGCTGCTTGTAAATTTTGGAGCTAAATCCTTTGTCTGTTGATTCATTTGCAAACATTTTCGCCCATTCTGAGGGTTGTCTGATGTCTTGTTTATGGTTTCCTTTCCTGTGCAAAAGCTTTTAAGTTTCATAAGGTCCCATTTGTTTATTTTTGTTTTTATTTCCATTTCTCTAGGAGATGGGTCAAAAAGGATCTTCCTGTGGTTTATGTCATAGAGTGTTCTTCCTATGTTTTCCTGTAAGAGTTTTACAGTGTCTGACCTTACATTTAGGTCCTTAATCCATTTTGAGTTTATTTTTGTGTATGGTGTTATGGAATGTCTAATTTCATTCTTTTACATGTAGCTATCCAGTTTTCCCAGCACCACGTATTGAAGAGGCTGTCTTTTCTCCAATGTATATTCTTGCCTCCTTTATCAAAAATAAGGTGATATGTGTGTGGGTTTATCTCTGGGCTTTCTATCCTGTTCCATTGATCCATATTTCTGTTTTTGTGCCAGTACCATACTGTCTTGATTACTGTAACTTTGTAGTATAGTCTGAAGTCCAGGAGCCTGATTCCTCCAGCTCCATTTTTCTTTCTCAAGATTGCTTTGGCTATTTGGGGTCTTTTGTGTTTCCATACAAATTGTGAAATTTTTTGTTCTAGTTCTGTGAAAAATGCCAGTGGTAATTTGATAGGGATTGCATTGAATCTGTACATTGCTTTTGGTAGTATAGTCATTTTCACAATGTTGATTCTTACAATCCAAGAACATGGTATATCTCTCCATCTTTGGTATCATCTTGAATTTCTTTCCTCAGTGTCTTACAGTTTTCTGCATACAGGTCTTTTGTCTCCTTAGGTAGGTTTATTCGTAGGTATTTTATTCTTTTTGTTGCAATGGTAAATGGGAGTATTTCCTTAATTTCTCTTCAGATTTTTCATCATTAGTGTATAGGAATGCAAGAGATTTCTGTGCATTAATTTTGTATCCTGCTACTTTACCAAATGCATTGATTAGCTCTAGTAGTTTTCTGGTCGCATCTTTAGGATTCTCTATGTATAGTATCATGTCAACTGCAAACAGTGACAGCTTTACTTCTTCTTTTCTGGTTTGGATTCCTTTTATTTCTTTTTCTTCTCTGATTTCCATGGCTAAAACTTCCAAAACTATGTTGAATCATAGTGGTGAGAGTGTACACCCTTGTCTTGTTCCTGATCTTAGAGGAAATCATTTCAGTTTTTCACATGGAGAATGATGTTGTCTGTGGGTTTGTCACATATGGCCTTTATTATGTTGACGTAAGTTCCCTCTATGCCTACTTTCTGCAGGGTTTTAATAATAAATTGGTGTTGAATTTTGTTGAAAGCTTCTTCTGCATCTATTGAGATGATCATATGGTTTTTCTCCTTCAATTTGTTAATATGGTGTATCACACTGATTGATTTGCATATATTGAAGAATCCTTGCATTCCTGGGATAAACCCCACTCGATCAAGGTGTATGACCCTTTTAGTGTGCTGTTGGATTCTGTTTGCTAGTATTTTGTTGAGGACTTTTACGTCTATGTTCATCAGTGATATTGGCCTGTAGTTTTCTTTCTTTGTGACATCTTCGTCTGGGTTTAGTATCAGGGTGATGGTGGCCTTGTAGAATGAGTTTGGGAGTGTTCCTTCCTCTGCTATATTTTGAAAGAGTTTGAGAAGGATAGGTGTTACCTTTTCTCTAAATATTTGATAGAATTCGCCTGTGAAGCCATCTGGTCCTGGGCTTTTGCTTGTTGGAAGATTTTTTACCACAATCTCAATTTCAGTGCTTGTGATTGGTTTGTTTATATTTTCTATTTCTTCCTGGTTCAGTCTTGGAAGGTTGTGCTTTTCTAAGAATTTGTCCATTTCTTCCAGGATGTCCATTTTATGGCATATAGTTGCTTGTAGTAATCTCTCATGATCCTTGGTATTTCTGCAGTGTCAGTTGTTACTTCTCCTTTTTCATTTCTAATTCTGTTGTTTTGAGTCTTCTCCCTTTTTTTCTTGATGATTCTGGTTAATGGTTTATCAAGTTTGCTTATGTTTTCAAAGAACCAGCTTTTAATTTTATTGATCTTTGCTATTGTTTCCTTCATTTCTTTTTCATTTATTTCTGATCTGATCTTTATGGTTTCTTTGCTTCTGCTAACTTTGGGAGATTTTTTGTTCCTCTTTCTCTAATTGCTTTGGGTGTAAGGTTAGGTTGTTTATTTGAGATGTTTCTTGTTTCTTGAACTAGGCTTGTATTGCTACAGACTTCCCTCTTAGAACTGCTCTTGCTGCATCCCATAGGTTTTAGGTCGTTGTGTTTTCATTGTCATTTGTTTTTAGGTATTTTTTGATTTCCTCTTTAATTTCTTCAGTGATCTCTTGGTTATTAAGTAGTGTATTGTTTAGCTTCCATGTGTTTGTATTCTTTACAGATTTTTTCCTGTAATTGATATCTAGTCTCATAGCATTATGGTCAAACAAGGTACTCGATACGCTTTCAATTTTCTTAAATTTACCAAGGCTTGCTTTGTGACCCAAGATATGATCTATCCTGGAGAATGTTCCATGAGCACTTGAGAAGAAAGTGTATTCTGTTGTTTTTGGATGGAATGTCCTATAAATATCAATTAAGTCCATCTTGTTCAATGTATCATTTAAAGCTTGTGTTTCCTTATTTATTTTCATTTTGGATGATCTGTCCATTGGTGGAAGTGGTGTGTTAAAGTCCCCTGCTATGATTGTGTTACTGTCGATTTACCCTTTTATGGCTGTTAACATTTGGCCTATGTATTGAGGTGCTCCTATGTTGGGTGCATAAATATTTACAATTGTTATGTATTCTTCTTGGATCAATCCCTTGATCATTATGTAGTGTTCTTCTCTGTCTCTTGTAATAGTCTTTATTTTAAAGTCTATTTTTCCTGATATGAGAAGTGCTACTCCAGCTCTCTTTTGAGTTCCCTTTGCATGGAATATCTTTTTCCATTCCCTCACTTTCAGTCTGTATGTGTCCCGAGATCTGAAGTGGGCCTCTTGTAGACAGCATATATACAGGTCTTGTTTTTGTATCCATTTAGCCAGTCTATGTCTTTTGGTGGGAGCATTTAATCCATTTACATTTAAGGTAATTATCGATATGTATGTTCCTACTACTATTTTCTTAATTGTTCTGGGTTTGTTATTGTAGGTCTTTTCCTTCTCTTGTGTTTCCTGCCTAGAGAAGTTTCTTTAGCATTTGTTGTAAAACTGGTTTGGTGGTGCTGAATTGTCTTACCTTTTGCTTGTCTGTAAAGGTTTTAATTTCTCCATCAGATCTAAATGAGATCCTTGCTGGGTAGAGTAATCTTGGTTGTAGGTTTTTCCCTTTCATCATTTTAAATATGTCCTGCCACTCCCTTCTGACTTGCAGACTTTCTGCTGAAAGATCAGCTGTTAATAACCTTGTATGTTATTTGTTTTTCCCTTGCTGCTTTTAATATTTTTCCTTCGTATTTAATTTTTGATAGTTTGATTAATATGTGTCTTGGCATGTTTCTCCTTGGATTTATCCTGTATGGAACTCTCTGTGCTTTGTGGACTTGATTGACTATTTCTTTTCCCATATTAGGGAAGTTTTCAACTATAATCTCTTCAAATATTTTCTCAGTCCCTTTCTTTTTCTCTTCTTCTTCTGAGACCCCTATAATTCGAATGTTTCTATGTTTAATGTTGCCCCAAAGGTCTCTAAGACTGTCCTCAATTCTTTTCATTCTTTTTTCTTTATTCTGCTCTGTGCTAGTTATTTCCACTATTTTATCTTCCAGGTCATTTATCTGTTCTTCTGCCTTAGTTATTCTGCTATTGATTCCTTCTAGAGGATTTTTCATTTAACCTATTGTGTTGTTCATCATTGTTTGTTTGCTCTTTAGTTCTTCTAGGTCCTTGTTAAACATTTCTTGTATTTTCTCCATTCTATTTCCAAGATTTTGGATCATCTTTACTATCATTACTCTGAATTCTTTTTTAGGTAGACTGCCTCTTTCCTCTTCATTTGTTTGGTCTGGTGGGTTTTTACCTTGCTCCTTCATCTGCTGTGTGTTTCTCTAAATTCTGATTTTGCTTAACTTACTGTGTTTGGGGGGGGCGTCTCCTTTTTGCAGGCAGCATGTTCGTAGTTCCCATTGTTTATGGTGTCTGCCACCAGTGGCTAATGTTGGTTCAGTGGGTTGTGTAGGCTTCCTGGTGGAGGGTATTGGTGCCTGTGTTCTGGTGGATGAGGCTCAATCTTGTTTTTTCTGCTAATGGATGGGGTTGTGTTCCTGTCTTGCTAGTTGTTTGGCATAGGGTTTCCTGCACTGTAGCTTGCTGGTCGTTGAGTGGAGCTGGGTCTCAGCCTTGAGATGGTGATCTCTGGGAGAGCTTTCACCATTTGATATTATGTGGAACCGGGAGGTCTCTGGAGCACCAAGACCCTGTCAGCCACACGGCTCAGAAGAAATGGGAGACAAAAAGAAAGAAAGAAAAAATAAAATAAAATAAAGTTATTAAAATTAAAAATAAAATTTTTAAAAATTATTAAAAATTAAAAAAGTAAAAAGAAAAAGAATGAAAGAAGAGAGCAACCAAACCAAAAAACGAATCCACCAGTGATAACAAGCACTAAAAACTATACTAAAAAACAAAACGGACAGACAGAACCCTAGGACAAATGGTAAAAGCAAAGCTAAACAGGCAAAATCACACAAAGAAGCATATACATACACACTCACAAAAAGAGAAAAAGGAAATATATATATATATATATATATATATAAATAGAAGAGAGCAACCAAATCAGTAAACAAACCTACCAATGATAATAAACTCTAAATACTAAACTAAAATAAACATAAAACCAGAAAGAAATTGTTGCAGAAAGAAAACCCCAAGTCTACAGTTGCTCCCAAATTCCACCACCTCAATTTGGGATGATTCATTGTCTATTCAGGTATTCCAGAGATGCAGGGTACATCAAGTTGATTGTGGAGATTTAATCCGTGGCTCCTGAGGCTGCTGGGAGAGATTTCCCTTTCTCTTCTTTGTTCTCACAGCTCCTGGGGTTCAGCTTTGGATTTGGCCCTGCCTCTGCGTGTAGGTCGCCTGAGGGCATCTGTTCCCTGCCCAGACAGGACGGGGTTAAAGGAGTAGCTGATTAGGGGGCTCTGGCTCACTCAGGCTGGGGGGAGGGAGGGGTATGGGATGCGAGGCGAGCCTGTGGCGGCAGCAGCTGGCATGACGTTACAACAGCCTGAGGCATGCCATGTGTTCGCCTGGGGGAGTTGTCCCTGCATCATGGGACCCTGGCAGTGACGGCCTGCACAGGCTCCCGGGAGGGTAGGTGTGGATAGTGACCTGTGCTTGCACACAGGCTTCTTGGTGGCTGTAGCAGCAGCCTTAGTGTTTCATGCCCGTCTCTGGGGTCCACACTGATAGCCGCAGCTTGCGCCCGTCTCTGGAGCTCATTTAGGCAGTGCTCCAAATCCCCTCTCCTTGCACACCCAGAAACAATGGTCTTTTGCCTCTTAGGCAGGTCCGGACTTTTTCCCGGACTCCCTCCTGGCTAGCTGTGGTGCACAAGCTCCCTGCAGGCAGTGTTCACGCAGCCAATCCCAGTCCTCTCCCTGGGATCTGAACTCTGAAGCCAGAGCCTCCCAGCCCCCACCCATCCCAGTGAGCAGACAAGCCTCTCAGGCTGGTGAGTGCTGGTTGGCACTGATCCTCTGTGCAGGAATATTCTCCGCTTTTCCCTCTGCACCCCTGTTGCTGTGCTCTCCTCCGTGACTCCGAATCTTCACCCCTGCATACTCCCCGTCTCCGCCAATGAAGGGTCTTCCTAGTGTGTGGAAACTTTTCCTCCTTCACAGCTCCCTCCCCGAGGTGCAGGTCCCATCCCTATTCTTTTGTCTCTATTTTTTCTTTTTTCTTTTGTCCTACCCAGGTACATGGGGAGTTTCTCATCTTTTGGGAAGTCTGAGGTCTTCTGCCAGCGTTCAGTAGGTGTTCTGTAGGAGATGTTCCACATGTAGATGTATTTCTGATGTATTTGTGGGGAGGAAGGTGATCTCCACGTCTTACTCCTCCGCCATCTTGAAGATCTCCCCGCTCTCATCCTCTTTTAGGCAGCATTCTAGTATCTTCCAAAAGCAAATTCAATGTCACAAAACTTTGGCAAGCAATGTCAGTTTACCCGAAGATTTCCAGGGGAGACAGAGAGTTTGCATCACTCATCACACAGCAAAATGTATCAAGCATCCACAGGGGTCCCCTCTGTTCACCTCCGGAGTTTCTCTCAGCCCATCCCCCACACGGCCTCTCTGGCTGTTTCCCATCTAGCAGCTCCCATTCCCCTCTTGTCTGTATTGTTCCCTTTTCTGTGCAGAGCAGTTTAGCTCACTCTGGCTTCTTTAATCATTATGTGCTCACACCCATAATACAATTCAAAGGCGTCGCCATACACACCACTCACAGTAGAAAACAGTAATAATTGTAAATAGATCCTCTTTCCCTGCCACACATCTTTACTTCCTGCTACATGCCCTTATACCTCTAGCCAGGGCTGGCTCTCACTCCGGAGGCCAGGCCAGCCCAGGCCTCATGTTTTTAAAACAGTCCTCTGTACTCTGGGAATCCAAAATGGATTTTCACAGACATTGCCCATCAAACACAGTTCAGGTTCCAAAGCCACATCCAACCTGTCCCTGTTCTGTCTCTAGAGCCACATTTCCCACTAGTCCTCTGCCAGCAGCCAAATGGATCCATTCACATTCCCTGGACTCCCCAGATGCTTCTGTGTTTATGACCCTCTCTGTTTAGAATGCCCTCCCTCCCAGATTAAGTGCCACCTTCTCATTAAGTGAAGCCTGTGGATAAGGCTGCAGTCTTCTGGGGCTGGATGTCCAAAATGGTCACTTACGTGGCTGGGATATCAACTCCTACAGTCACCTCTCCATGTGGTTTGGGTGCTCACAACAGGGCTGCCCCAAGAGGGCAGCTCCCAAAAGCAAATGTTCTAAGAAGCCAAGGTAGAAGCTACAAGGCCTCTTCTGACCTAGCTTTGGATGTCAGGCAGCACCACTTGTGCTATAGTCTCTTGGTCAATGGAGTCACTAAAGCTAGCCCAGATTCGAGAGGAGGGGATTTAGGCTCCACTTCTCCATGGAAGGAGTAGCAAACAATTTGCAGCAGTCTTTCTCCAACACCTGTGAATGCCTCATGTGGAACTTCCACCACTCTGCTTGGGGTGGTGGGCTCTTCTCTCCTGCTGAAGTCTGACCTCCCAGAAGGCAGGAAGGAAGTCTCACCCAACCCTGCTTCCCCCCGTGGCGCTTAGCACCATATGACACATCATGAGTGTCTCATGAGTGAAGAGGCTGTTTGCATCCCTCCATTAAAAATGGCTGTTGAAATATTCAAACAATTTTTATATACTAGACCAAGCTTGGTTTTTCCTCTAGATGTCTTGTTTGGTGGTCAGGGGGCTGGCAGCAATAGGAGCTGCAGGAGAGAACGGAAATGAAGAATTGAGAGAAATGAGAGGCATGTTGTGTAGGCACACCTGGGCTCTCTTCCAACAAGAAGTGCATCTGCTGTGGCAGCCTTTAGAAGCCATTTCTACTCGGGTCACAGCTCAGTTCCTCAAGGCAGGGGTTGCCGTTCTCACGCCTCTTCCTTTAGTTGGTGGGTATTAAAACAAGCAAGGTAAAGATTAGTAAATCCTTTAATTCTATCTAAATGACTTTGATAACACTTTTCTCATCCTGGGTGTTTTGGAATTCATGCTTTTCAAGGTTTTAAAAATCTCCTTCAAGAATTAAAAATGAAGATGCCCTGAAAATATCTTGAGCCAACAGAAAAAGGGTTATAGGATGAATCATCAAAACACTGGAGTTTTGCTATTTGGAAGGGAAACTAGAAACCCAAAACACAATTGTAGGTGACAGCCCTGACCAGGACATCCTCTACCAAACCCATCCATAATTCCATTTCACACTGAAGTTATTTAGAGTGTGTCAAGATTCGCCATGTTTTATTTTGGCACCGAACTTACGAGGTCTTCACTGGACTTTAAACTCTCTGCCTCTTGTCAGGTTCTTAAAGAAAACTCTTTGCTTCTAAGTGTATTAAAGTAACAACTCCATTATTCTTTGTTGACCAAACTTTCCAGAGAATTAACAAGGCTTTCCCAGTTCTCTAGAATAAGTGAATGCTTCCTCCAAGCCCTTTTAATTTTAGGGAATGGAGGCCTATCTTTGGGTGAGGAGACAGACAGTCAGATCCTTTCCCCTTGTGCTCCACCCTGTTAGCAGAATGAGTTGGGGGTGGTACAAGGAGGCCTGCACAAGGACAGTGCAGCATTTTTAGGGGCTTGTGAAGCACGGTTCTTGACCTTGATCTGCCTTGGCCCTCAGTTGGTCTCCAGTGTCCAATCTGCTTCAATCTGTCTGATCTCGCCATGAGCAATGCATCTCGATCCCTCTCAAGGTGACCAATGAATTGGGCAGCCCTTCCTCACCTGGCACCTTTGCCCCTTGTGCTGTGGATCCTCAAGGCCGAAGCCATAAGGATGGTCCTCTCATCCCTCATGAGACCCCAGTCTCTGCTGCAAGATCCCCTTGGCCATGACTTGCAGGCAAGCCCCTGAGTTCAGGCTCTGCTCAGATTTGTCACACAGCTCAAGACCCTTGGGAATTTCTGAATCTCCCCTCCCCCTGCCCTTGTGCTACTTGGAAGTGGCAGGAAATGGGTGGGGCTGCCTCTGTCCCTCTCACCTGAGCCTTCCATGCCACCATCTCTGCTGCCTTCCTGATATCCTTGTAATGTGAGTCAACTTTTGGGGAGGAGGCCTGTTCCCAAAATTTCCAGGTGGGAAGCAGGGTGGAAGTCTTCTTTAAAGCTGGTTCCTCTTAAATTTCAAAGAAAATTCTTACACGTTCTTCCCACACCCTAAGAATTATCTTAGGAAAATGCCAAGAAGAGGGCATGACCTTACCTAGTCCTTACACCTCTCATCCAAAGTGATTATCAAATGTGAGTTGAGGATATGAGAAACTCGTTTTGCCAGCTCACCTTTATTTTGCATTTTCTGTCCAAAGTCAATATTATGCCTTTTCAATAGTCAAGAATTTGGCACTGGTCCATTTCTGGAAAATGGGGAGAGAAAGAGGAGTGCACAAAATAAGTATTACATATAAACGTGTCAATTTGGGATGAATTCTGGACTTTTTCATGGTACAGTATTCACCACCTGTGCTGCTATTTACTCACTGAGTTTGGGGCAGTCAGGGTGAGGAGCAGGGATATTTTTTCCTCCATGAAATTGAATTAACTCAGAGACACTGATAGAGTTCTCTTTCACAGTTGTTCAATACAACAATCGAAACCTCTGTGAGGACAGATGATCTACAGCAGCGCATGGAAATTCTACTAGAACAGACTCTCCTAACGGCTTATGTCAATGTCTCGAGAGGACTTTTTGAACAACATAAACTCGTCTACAGCTTTATGCTCTGTGTTGAGATTATGCGTCAGCAAGGAAGCTTAACTGATGCTGAATGGAATTTCTTTCTCCGAGGTTCTGCAGGATTGGAAAAGGTATCTGTGTCAAGATTAGATTGTGAATGTTATTAGATAGAGCCCACAAGCACCTACCAATGCTCCACGGTGACTCTGGTGGCTGAAGGTTATACATTCAGCTGTGTGGCCCGCTAGGGGTCAGGGACCCAGACTATAATTTAGTTCTGTCTTTAGTCACTATATAATGTTGGTAACATTTGACCTCTTTGTGCAGCGATGTCCTCACCTGTAGAAAAGAGATGTTGGGAGTAACCAGTGAACTAGTAGATGGGGACATGTTTTGAAAAGTTGACCATCTTACAAATGGGAAGAGTTGAAATCCAATAAAAGTTGTAATTCACAGATCTGGCCACACTGTTTGTGAAACAATGACCCCCTCTTGCCTGGACCCATCTTTCATTATAAAGCACGGGAAGGACTAGAACTTGATTGTTGACTTCTGTCATACCATAATATTTGCCTAAATTGCCCCAGCCCCTCAAATTGGCCTAACTCACCCATGTACCACAGACCTGGTGGCCCACAGAACTGAGGCACAGTCCCCCAACTCTTGCCTGCAAGTCCATCCAGTCCAGCTCTAAACTCTTGGCTCTGTCTTCAATCTCGAGCCCTACCCTTGGCCCCTACAGACCTGACACCTGCATCTGTTTGCCAGTATTTGAGCCTCAGAGTAACACTGGGACATTGGACTTTGTGCTTTCATTTGACTCTCAGCACCCTGCACTCCCAGGACAAGCCCAAAGAAGACCTCTACACCAGATGGTCCTTCTTTCCTGACCCCCACCCACCCTGTATACATACATATTCTGTTAATCCTTGCTTAACACTGTCTTAACTTCATAATCACAGTTAATAGTTATATAGGGTTTTCTATGTGTTTTATGTATATCTACTCATTTATTTATTTCAGTATTCCTGTTGGATGAGTTCCTAATTTTATCTCTAGTCTGAAGATAAGTTAATTAGGCACAAAGAGATGATGTAACTCATCATGATCACACACTTATTAGGGTTTGGAACCAGGATTCAAACCCTTGCAGTCAAGTCTGTAGAGCTTGCCCTCTTACCCACCTCACTCTGTTACTATTGGTCAGTCACTCAGCTAAGCCCTTCCCGGCATTGTCACCCTTCTTCCTTCACAGTATTCTTGTTAACAGCTGTGTTTACAGGTTTTTCAAGCAAAGGCTCAGAGAGGTTAAAGACCTTTCCAGAATCACATAACTAATAATCATAAAAACACTTAACAAATGAAATAAAAGAGAACTTCTTCAACCAGATAAAGAGCATACACAAAAACCCACAGCTAACATCATACTTAATAGTGAAAGCCTGGATGCATTCCACCAAGGATCAGAAACAAGAAGGATGTTTGCTCTCACCACTTCTTTTCAACATTGTACTGGAAATTCTTGCCAGGACAGATACACAAGAAAATGAAATGAAAGGCATCCAGATTGGAAAGGAAGAAGTAAAACTATCTCTATTTGCAGATGACATGATTTTGTACATAGAAAACACTAAGGAATTTACTTAAAAAAAAAAAACTATTAGAATTAATAAACAAGCTCAGCAAGGTTGCAGGATACAGGATCAATGTACAAAATTAATTTGGATTTCTTTACATTTGCGATGAACAATATAAAGTGAAACTAACAATTCCATTTACAATGGCATCAATAATAATAAAATACTTAGAAATAAATTTAACAAAAGAAGTTCAAACTTATACTCTGAAAACTACAAAACAGGCTGAAAGAAATCAGGACCTAAATCAATAGGAAAACATCCCATGTTCATGGATTGGAGACTTAATATTGTTAGGATGGCAATACTCCACACACTGATCTACAGATTCAGTGATATCCCTATCAAAATTCTAACTGGTTTCTTTTCAGCAATTGCCAAACTGATCCTAAAATTCATACAGGATTACAAGAGATCTAAATCCCAAAGCTTACTACAAAGCAGCAGTAATCAAGACAGCAACATATTAGCATAAGGATAGACATATGGGTAAATGGAATCAATGTGAAAGTCCAGAAATAAAGCGATGAGTCTATGGTCAACTGATTTTGACAAGGATGTACTGATACATACTACAACATGAATAAACCTCGAAAACATTAAGATGTTACAGGATTTGTATTTAGAATAGATAAAGAATTCTTATGAATCCATAATAAAGACAACCCAACTTAGAAATAGCCAAAGGACCTGAATAGATATTTCTCCAAATATATACATAAGCACATGAAAAGATGTCTGACCTCATTATTTATCAGGGAAATGTAAATCAAAATGATAAGGAGATGCCATTCACACCCACTAGAATGGCTAGAATCAAAAGACAGATAATACTAAGTGTTGGTGAACATGTGGACAAATCAGAACCTTCATAAACTGCTAACAAACATGAAAAATGGTGCAACTGCTTTGGAAAACAGTCTGGCAGCTCCTCAAGCAATTAAATGTAGAATTACCACATGATCCAGCAATTCCACTCCTAGGTATATATCAAAGAGAAATGAAAACATAGGTTCACACAAAAACTTAGACATGAATATTCATAGCAGCACTATTTGTAATAGCCAAAATGGTTAAAGCAAGCCAGTCCATCAACTGATGAGCAGGTAAACAAAATGTGGTATATCCATAACAACAGAATATCATTCAATCATAAAGAGGAATGAAGTACTGATACATACCACAACATGAATAAACTTTGAAAACATTAAGCTAAGTGAAAGGAATCAGCCACAAAAGACCACATATTATAAAATTTGATTTATATGAAGTATTCAGAAGAGGCAAATGGGTAGAGACAGAAAGCAGTACCAAACTTTCAAAGTTTTGTTTCAAAGTACTAAATTTTCAAAGAACTAGTTTCAGTTTCTTAGGGCTAGAGGGCATGGGCAGATGGGAGGGGAACTGCTAAAGGATACATGGGGGTTTTTGAGGAGATGAAATGTTCTAAAATTGACTGTGGTCATGGTTACACATAACTGTGAATTTACTAAAATACATTGGATTGTATGCTTTAAATGGGTGAATTGCATGGTATATGAATTGTATCTCAATAAAGCCATTTAAAAATGTGGTATAAAACCTCAGGCAAATATTCATGAAATTTTCAAAGAACAAGTTTCAGTCTACAATCACAGCTGTTTTCCTGTCTCTTTTTAAACTGTTTAGCCACATGCAAAGGCTTCATGGAATATTGCCAGATGGCACAATACTTTTCCCAGAAATTTCTGGGAATATATGAAATGATTAGACGTATACACACTTAGCCCAGCTGGAATGAGATGTTCACTTGTCTTGCTACTGATTTTGCTATACTACTCAACTTTTCCTATCTCCTAGAGGTGAGAACATCTGGGAACTGGATTTAAAAACTAGTTCTCTAGGAAAAAATCATTAATATAAGAATATTTGAGGGGTGGGGAGAGACTGGTGTGACATATTGGAGGACAGGCTAGAAGTAGACTTTACAGATTTTATTTTAACCTTTCACCAGATCAACTGCTCTCTGCATATGTCAACATGAAAAGTTTCATCAGCTGTACTTCTGTTCAAAGGCCAACAAATAGAATTGACTCAACACCATTTCTATCTCACTATATCTTATATTTGTCCTGGGTAAATGGTTATTTTTAACATTCTATTAGAGCTTGATTTTTCACTTAGACAAGGTGAAAGCATATTCTGTGGTTGTCTTTGTGACAACTTTCTGTTCTTTCTGTCTTCTAATAGGAACGCCCACCTAAGCCTGAAGTTCCCTGGCTGCTTACTGCCATGTGGTTCGCATGCTGTGACTTAGAAGAAGAATTTCCAGTTTTTAAAGGACTTACACAATACATAGTGTTACATCCTATTTCCATACGCATAGGTAAGACGTCAAAAAGGCTCTGCTATATGGGGTTGTAAACAAGCTTGTGAATCCTAACTTTAAGGTCTCCTTTAACCTCTTCTGCAATATCAATAATTTTCACTAGGAAATGTCTTCATTATTAAGAAATTGTGAATTATTTGTTTTCCCAATTTCTTGAGTTGAATGCTTGGTCCATGAATTTTCAATATTTCATGTTTACTATTATACCCATTTTAAAAAGATGCATTTACCTCTAGGTATTGCTTTAGCTGCATCCCATACTTTTTTTTTTAACTTTTTATTGACGGATAACATACATATGGAAAAGTACACAAATCAGAATCAGCAATTTGATTATCAAAAACCGACTATACTTATGAGCCACCACCCAAGTCAAGAAATAGACCAGTACCAGCATCACAGAATCCCCTTATACTCCTTCATAGGACCCTTTCCCTTTTCCCCAGAGGTTATGCCTGCTCTAATTATAACATTTTATGTTACTTTTTCCCCAAAAGTTTTACTCTGTAGCCCTTTTGATTCTAAAAGTATACTTTTTAATTCAAACGCATTTACGATTTGGGGGTGCTATCTTTTTATTTTTTATAATTTACTTACATTGTAGAAATTATACTCATGGTTTGCATGAACTTGTTTGTAATTTATTTATACTTCAGTTTATGTAAAATGTTCCATGTGTGTCTTTTCTTGGATGCAAAAGATATGTAATCTTTTGAACTAAAGATATGTAATCTTTAGTTCAAACCTATTAATTGTGGTGTTTATTTTACTGTCTTTTATACTAAATCTGTAAGGCTCACCACTATGATTGACAATTTCTCTTTGTAATTCTGGAATTTCTCCCATTATATCTTGTGGAACTGATGCTGTTAATTATAAATGCGTTTAGGATTACTATCTTTCTAGCAAATTATTCCTTTTTTATTAAATAATATTCCCCTTTACCCTGAATAGTGCTTTTTGCCTTAAAATATATTTTCTAAGGTTAATATTGTTACAGCAGGATTATCTTCATTAGTATTCCCCCTTTATATATTTCTACACTCTTCCTCTTCAAGTCTTTTGTGTCATCGTCATGTTTTCGGTGTATCTTTAGTTGGATTTTGCTGTTTTGAGCAATGTGAGAGTCTCTCTTTTTAAACGGGCAAGTTTTAATCCAATTATTGTAAGGATGGTTATTGATCCATTTCAGTGGCTCTCAACTATGGAAGATTTTGTTCCCCAGGGGACATTCAACAACATCTGAAGACATTATTGGTTGCCATGACTGGGGTGGTGCTGCAGGTATCTAGTAGGTAGAAACCAGAGATGTGACTAAACATCCTACAATGCTCAGAACAACCCTCCACAACAAATGACCACTTGGCCCCAAATGGCAGTAGTGGCAGGGCTGAAGAATCCTGATCTATTTGGATTTACATCTATCATCTTATTTTGTAGGGATTTTTTCCATGGCAGGCTTTTTCTTTGCTTCATTTTTATTTCTTCTTTCTTGCCTTCAAGTGAATTGTCCACATTCTTTTTTTTATTTCCCCTGTACTGATTTGAAGTTCTGTGTTCTATTGCTTTTTTTTTTTTTTTTTTTTTTTGCGGTACGCGGGCCTCTCACCGCCGCAGCCCCTCCCGCCGCGGAGCACAGGCCCCAGACGCGCAGGCCCAGCGGCCATGGCCCACGGGCCCAGCCGCTCCGCGGCACGCGGGACCCTCCCGGACTGGAGCACGAACCCCTGTCCCCTGCATAGGCAGGCGGACTCCCAACCACTGCGCCTCCAGGGAAGCCCTATTGCTATTTTTAGTAATTATTCTTCTACTTCTCATATGAATGTTTATTTACCTGAATATACCTAGTAAGTGCGGTGGTTTAAAAGCTACATGAACCAGAATTTCTGGGATCCTAATATGTTCATTTGATTTCTAAATAAAGACTAGAAAAAATAAAATACTCTTCAATAAATAAATCAAATAAAAATTATGTTTCTATATTGTGGACCAGTTAAACAAGGTAGCTAGAAGTAGAACACAAAAGAAAAAATACTTATAGGAGAAGCCTAGTGATGGACAGTTAGGGACAGATCTGAAGCAAAAAAGGCTAGATGGATCCTCATAAACACAGAAGCAAAGAAAGTGGGAAGAGGTAGAGGCTGAAAGGTTAAGTAATTCTGGGAACAACTCGTCGTGTTTGGACAAAAGGCACCATGTTATTCCTGTCAACTGGGACCAAAATATTAGTAATTTAAAACAACCATCCTGCTTTCATTTGTTAACTTTCAAGGTTGATTCTGGAAATCCTGCAGAATGGTGAAGGTTTGTACATGTCATAGGATGGCTTGTGTTCTAAAACTGAGCTTTGGATCTTTGCAGGTTAAGTTTAATAATTAATTTCAATGCCACTCTTACCTTCAAAGGCTTCCTAATTGCCTCAATCTTGTGTCTTTGATGGTTTCTAAGTGCTTCATGTCCTATTAGTTGAGAGTTATAATTTTAAATTATCATGTCTTGTTAGTCAAAGCCCTGGTGATTATACCAGTAATGAGAACCTGAAGAGAAAAGAAGTCCTTTTGGAATAAGTGGTTCTACTACCTGGTCCTCAGAATAAAGCATCCACTTTCAACTAGAAAACACTGTGGTATGCTGTGCCCTGTGGTCTCATACCATGTAATTGTGTATATTTCATATAGAAATTAGAAGTCTTGCAGAGGTACATACTCCATGGCTCCAGGGCCATGGTCTTAAGTGTCACTACATTTTAAACTGTCACCAGTTCTGTGGTTGCTATTGTTAGGCCCTCAGAGGAGAGTCCCAGTAGGCCAGCTGGGGAAAGTGATTTCCTAGCCCGCCATGGAAGCCAACTATTTTGCCTCATGTTCAACCGCAGCAGCCTGTTTCATCACTAGATGGTTGTGCTGGTTTGCTGGGGGGCTTACACCGTACTGTGCTCCCTGCACCTGCAGGAATTTCTTTTTTTTTTCCTCCCATTCAGTGGGTTGCCTTTCTTTTTTTTCTTTTTTTAAAATCATTTCTTTATTTTTTTCCCATGTTCAGTATTAGTTATCTATTTTATACATATTAGTGTATATATGTCAATCCCAACCTCCCAATTCATCCCACCACCACCACTACCACCCCGCTTTCCCCACTTGTTGTCCATACATTTGTTCTCTAAATCTGTGTCTCTTTCTGCCTTGAAAACTGGTTCATCTGTACCACTTTTCTAGATTCCACATATATGCATTAATATACGATATTTGTTTTTCTCTTTCTGACTTACTTCACTCTGTATGACAGTCTCTAGGTCCATCCACGTCTCTACAAATGACCCAATTTCGTTCCTTTTTATGGCTGAGTAATATTCCATTGTGTATATGTACCACATCTTCTTTATCCATTCATCTGTCGATGGGCATTTAGCTTGCTTCCATGACCTGGCTATTGTAAATAGTGCTACAATGAACATTAGGGTGCATGTGTCTTTGGGAATTATGGTTTTCTCTGGGTATAAGCATAGGGTGGGATTGCTAGGTCACATGATAATTCTTAGTTTTTTAAAGAACCTCCATACTGTTCTCCATAGTAGCTGTATCAATTTACATTCCCACCAGCAGTGCAAGTGGCTTTTCTCCACACCCTCTCCAGCATTTGTTATTTGTAGATTTTCTGATGATGGCCATTCTAACCAGTGTGAGGTGATACCTCATTGTAGTTTTAATTTACATTTCTCTAATAATTAGTGATGTTGAGCAGCTTTTCATGTGCCTCTTGGCCATCTGTATGTCTTCTTCAGAAAGATATCTATTTAGGTCTTCTGCCCATTTTTTGATTGGGTTGTTTGTATTTTTAATATTGAGCTACATGAGCTGTTTATATATTTTGGAGATTAATCCTTTGTCTGTTGATTCCTTTGCAAATAATTTCTCCCATTCTGAGGGTTGTCTTTTCGTTCTGTTTATAGTTTCCTTTGCTGTGCAAAAGCTTTTAAGTTTCATTAGGTACCCATTTGTTTATTTTTGGTTTTATTTCCATTACTCTAGGAGGTGGGTCAAAAAAGATCTTGCTGTGATTTATGTCAAAGAGTGTTCTTCTTATGTTTTCCTCCAAGAGTTTTATAGTTTCTGGGCTTACATTTAGGTCTTTAATCCATTTTGAGTTTATTTTTGTGTATGGTGTTAGGGAGTATTCTAATTTCATTCTTTCACATGTAACTGTCCAGTTTTCCCAGCACCAGTTATTGAAGAGGCTGTCTTTTCTCCATTGTATATCCTTGCCTCCTTTGTCATAGATTAGTTGACAATAGGTGCATGGGTTTATCTCTGAGCTTTCTATCCTGCTCCATTGATCTATATTTCTGTTTTTGTGCCAGTACCATATTGTCTTGATTACTGTAGCTTTGTAGTATAGTCTGAAGTCAGGGAGTCTGATTCCTCCAGCTCCGTTTTTTTCCCTCAAGATGGCTTTGGCTATTCAGGGTCTTTTGTGTTTCCATACAAATTTTAAGATTTTTTGTTCTAGTTCTGTAAAAAATGCCATTGGTAATTTGATAAGGACTGCATTGAATCTGTATATTGCTTTGGGTAATATAGTCATTTTCACAATATTGATTCTTCCAATCCAAGAACATGGTATATCTATCCGTTTGTGTCATCTTTGATTTCCTTCATCAGTGTCTTATTGTTTTCTGAGTGCAGATATTTTACCTCCTTAGGTAGGTTTATCCCCAGGTATTTTATTCTTTTTCTTGTGATGGTGAATGGGATTGTTTGCTTAATTTCTCTTTCTGATCTTTCATTGTTAGTGTATAGCAATGCAAGAGATTTCTGTGCATTAATTTTGTATCCTGCAACTCTACCGAATTCATTGATTAGCTCTAGTAGTTTTCTGGTGACATCTTCAGTATTCTCTCTGTATAGTATCGTGTCATCTTCAAACAGTGACAGTTTTACTTCTTCTTCTCCAATTTGTATTCCTTTTATTTCTTTTTCTTCTCTGATTGCCGTGGCTAAAACTTCCAAAACTATGTTGAATAATAGTAGTGAGAGTGGACATCCTTCTCTTGTTTGTGGTCTTAGTTGAAATGCTTTCAGTTTTTCACCATTGAGAATGATGTTTGCTGTGGGTTTGTCGTATATGGCCTTTATTATGTTGAGGTAGGTTCCCTTTATGACCACTTTCTGGAGAGTTTTTATCATAAATCAGTGTTGAATTTTGTCAAAAGCTTTTTCTGCATCTATTGAGATGTGGTTTTTATTCCTTAATTTGTTAATGTGGTGTATCACACTGATTGATTTGCATATATCGAAGAATCCTTGCATCCCTGTGATAAGTCCCACTTGAACATGGTGTATGATCCTTTTAATGTGTTGTTGGATTCTGTTTGCTAGTAGTTCGTTGAGGATTTTTGCATCTATATTCATCAGTGATATTGGTCTGTAGTTTTCTTTTTTTGTAGTATATCTGTCTGGTTTTGTTATCAGGGTGATGGTGGCCTCATAGAATGAGTTTGGGAGTGTTCCTTCCTCTGAAAGTTTTTGGAAGAGTTTGAGAAGGACGGGTGTAAGCTCTTCTCTAAATGTTTGATAAAATTCACCTGTGAAGCCATCTGGTCCAGAACTTTTGTTTGCTGAAAGATTTTTAATCACAGTTTCAATTTCATTACTTGTGATTGATCTGTTCATATTTTCTATTTCTACCTGGTTCAGTCTTAGAAGCTTATACCTTTCTAAGAATTTTTCCATTTCTTCCAGGTTGTCCATTTTATTGGCATAGAGTTGCTTGTAGCAGTCTCTTATGATGCTTCATATTTCTGAAGTTTCCATTGTAATTTCTCCTTTTCATTTCTAATTGTATTGATTTGAGCCCTCTCCCTTTTTTTCTTCATGAGTCTGGCTAAAGGTTTATCAATTTTGTTTATCTTCTCAAGAAGCAGCTTTTAGTTTTATTGATCTTTGCTACTGTTTTCTTCATTTCTATTTCATTTATTTCTGCTCTGATCTTTATGATTTCTTTTCACCTACTAACTTTGGGTGTTGTTAATTCATCTTTCTCTAGTTCCTTTAGGTGTAAGATTAGATTGTTTATTTGAGATTTTTCTTGTTTCTTGAGGTAGGATTGTATTGCTATAAACTTCCCTCTTAGAGCTGCTTTTGCTGCATCCTATAGGTTTTAGATTGTTGTGTTTTCTTTGTCATTTGTCTCTAGGTTTTTTTTTATTTCCTCTTTGATTTCTTCAGTGATCTCTTGGTTTTTAGTAACATATTGTCTAATCTCCATGTGTTTGTGTTTTTAATGCTTTTTCCCTGTAATTGATTTCTAATCTCATAGTGTTGTGATTGGAAAAGTTGCTTAATATGATTTCAATTTTCTTAAATTTACCGAGGCTTGATTTGTGACCCAAGATGTGATCTATCCTGGAAAATGTTCCGTGTGCATTTGAGAAGAAAGTGTAATCTGCTGTTTTTGGATGGAATGTCCTAGAAATATCAATTAAATCTGTCTGGTCTAATGTGTCACTTAAGGCTTGTGTTTCCTTATTAACTTTCTGTCTGGATGATCTGTCCATTGGTGTAAATGAGGTGTTAAAGTCGTCCACTATTATTGTGTTACTGTTGATTTCCTCTTTTATAGCTGTTAGCATTTACCTTCTGTATTGAGGTGCCCCTATGTTGGGTGTATATATATTTATAATTGTTATATCTTCTTCTTGGATTGATCCCTTGATCATTATGTAGTGTCCTTCCTTGTCTCTTGTAACATTCTTTATTTTAAAATCTATTTTGCCTGATATGAGAATTGCTACTCCAGCTTTCTTTTGATTTCCATTTGTATGGAATATCTTTTTCCACTCCCTCGCTTTCAGTCTGTATGTGTCCCTAGGTCTGAAGTGGGTCTCTTGTAGGCAGCATATATATGGGTCTCGTTGTTGTATCCATTCAGTGAGCTTGTAACTTTTGGTTGGAGCATTTAATCCATTCACATTTAAGGTAATTATCGATATGTATGTTCCTATTACCATTTTCTTAATTGTTTGGGGTTTGTTTTTGTAGGTCCTTTTCTTCTCTTGTGTTTCCCACTTAAAGAAGTTCCTTTGGCGTTTGTTGTAGAGCTGGTTTGTGGTGCTGAATTCTCTTAACTCCTGCTTGTCTGTAAAGCTTTTGATTTCTCTGGTGAATGTGAATGAGATCCTTACTGGGTAGAGTAATCTTGGTTGTAGTTTCTTCCCTTTCATCACTTTAAATATATCATGCCACTCCCTTCTGGCTTGTAGAGTTTCTGCTGAGAAATCAGCTGTTAACCTTGTAGGAGTTCCCTTGTATGTTATTTGTCATTTTTTCCTTGTGGCTTTCAATAATTTTTCTTTGTCTTTAATTTTTATCAGTTTGATTACTATGTGTCTCGGCATGTTTCTCCTTGGGTTTATCCTGCCTGGGACTCTCTGCACTTCCTGGACTTTGGTGGCTATTTCCTTTCCCATGTTAAGAACGTTTTTGACTATAATCTCTTCAAATATTTTCTTGGGTCCTTTTTCTCTCTCTTCTCCTTCTGGGATCCCTATAATGCAAATGTTCATATGTTTAATGTTATCCCAGTGGTCTCTTAGGCTGTCTTCATTTCTTTTCATTCTTTCTTCTTTATTCGTTCCACAGCAGTCAATTCCACCTTTCTGTCTTCCAAGTCACTTATCTGTTCTTCTGCCTCAGTTATTCTTCTATTGATTCCTACTAGTGTATTTTTCACTTCAGTTATTGTATTGTTCATCTCTGTTTGTTTGTTCTTTAATTCTTCAAGGTCTTTGTTAAACATTTCTTGCATCTTCTCGATCTTTGCCTCCATTCTTTTTCCAAGGTCCTGCATCATCTTCACTATCATTATTCTGAATTCTTTTTCTGGAGGGTTGCCTATCTCCACTTAATTTAGTTGTTTTTCTGGGGTTTTATCTTGTTCCTTCAGCTGGTACACAGTCCTCTGCCTTTTCATTTTGTCTGTCTTTCTGTGAATGTGGGTTTTGTTCCACATGCTGCAGAACTGTAGTTCTTCTTGCTTCTGCTGTCTGCCCTCTCACTCTGCAGGAATTTCAATGCTAATTCTTACTACATGTTATAACCAGAGTAAGGGCTAACTAGAATCCTAAGCCTCATGTGAGATGCAAGCCCATTTCTTATAAATATTCCAGGGGGGTTGAGGGCAATGTGTTCTGTTTATTAGGGCATAAAGTTGTAGTGATGTCAATTCATATATTATTTATATGGTAAAAATTATTTATACCAGAATTTTTAATTTGCTTTATCTGTCACAGACTGACAGTTGTGTTATTTCCTATCATTAATATGTTTTTCTGCTTTTTCTTCTGCCTTCAGCAGTGATGGTTTGATGTATTTTTATGCTATTGTCTGACACATATAGGTTTATTTTATTGTGTTTTTATTATTGGGTTTGTATTTTAATTAATATAACTTGAACAATTTCATCCCATTTAATTATATTTGCCTTGAATTTTAAGATATCCAGTGTTACTCTTATCATGGCAGGTGTTTGTTTTTGCTCACATATGATTGATATATCTCTATGCATCCTTTTATTTTTAACTTCTCTGTCATTTGTTTTAGCTTTGCCTTTTGTTAAGTGGTTTGAATTCGTTTTCTGATCCAATTTTAAATTCACTATTTTTTAATTAGGTTGGGTAGGGGGAGATTAAATATATTTACATTTGTGGTAATGTAAAAAGCTAATGGTAAATGTAGAGAGTTTTTAATTACCAAATATATTTATTTAATATCAAAGTCAAAGCAACTTTAATTAAAGCATATTTTTAAATTGTGTTTCCAGGATCTTTTGAGACTTATCTTAACCCACCTGAATGCGAAGCCTATTCTAAAATAAAGGAGGATGATCAACTCATGACAACAGAAAGGGTGCCCACAAACCATAATTTTTGGTGTCCAGAATTAAGTTATTTCCATAAGCTAATTCTTATTAAATGCTGTAAAGAAGAAAAGGTAGGAGATTTTTTCATTAAAGAACTGTGTTATAATTACTTCTACTAAAGCTCACCAGCCAGTTATGATTCATGGACTGAAGTAGATTTGTTTAGAGAGTAGCAATGGCCAAGTTTGGGAGGTGGTTTGTGACTCTGTGTTATTAATAAGAAATAGAGACTTTGTTATTAATAGAACATAATGTTTTATACAGAAAATGATGAAAGATAAGGTTGGAGAGCCAGCCAGGAACCTGGTGGGTCTTCCCTGGTGTGTGCCATGGGAAACTTGTGCTCTCTGCTAGAGAGGGCAGGGATCTGCTGGACAGCATTAGCAGGGGATTGATGGGCCTTTCAGATCTTGGCAGCAATGGGAAGAAGGCATTTGAAGAGAAAAACACCATAGTTACCAAGACCAGTTTGAAGATGGTTGATGTAGTTTATATAAGAAATTACAGCAGTCTGCATAAAAAAAGAACAAAATAATGCCATTTGCAGCAAGATGGATAGACCTAGAGATTATCATACTAAGTGAGATCAGACAAAGACAAATATCATATGATATTGCTTATATGTGGAATCTAATTTTAAAAATGATACAAATGAACTTATTTACAAAACAGAAAAACTCACATATCTTGAAATCAAACTTATGGTTACCAAAGAGGGCCTGCTGTATAGCACAGGGAACTCTACTCAATATTCTGTAATAACCTATATGAGAAAAGAATCTGAAAAAGAATGGATATATATAGAGAGAGATAGGTGTATATATATATATATATATATATATATATATATATATATATAGCACTTTGCTGTACACCTGAAACTAACACAACATTGTAAATCAACTATGCTCCAATAAAAATTTTTCTTTAAGTTATGGCAAACTGAATTAGGATAGAGGTAGTAGATTAAAAAGATGGAGGGGAATGTGGAGATGGGGCAACTGTGTTGCTCCTAGTTTCTTCATGGGTGCCAAAGGGGATGGTTGTATCAACAACTAAGCAAATGTGAAAGGAAAAACATGTCAGAGAAAGATGTCACTGAGTCTGCAGTGTCCACCAGTATCAGAGTGTATAGTAGTATGGAGACCAATTAATATCTGGTTATAAAACTCTAGAGAGAGGGCTTCCCTGGTGGTGCAGTGGTTGAGAGTCCACCTGCTTATGCAGGGGATGTGGGTTCGTGCCCCGGTCTGGGAAGATCCCACATGCCGTGGAGCGGCTGGGCCTGTGAGCCATGGCCGCTGAGCCTGCGCGTCTGGACCCTGTGCTCTGCAACAGGAGAGGCCACAACAGTGAGAGGCCCGCGTACCACAAAAAAAAAAAAAAAAAAAAAAAAACTCTAGAGAGAAATATGGCTTAGAAATAGAGATTGGGGAATCATCAACATTGAGTTGGAAAGTAAAACCACAGGAGTTGTTAAAATGGTAGAGGAATAATAGAATAAGAGGACAAGTGGGCAAAGGATGAAACCCTGAGAAGCACCAACTTTGAAAGGGCAGAGAGAAAGGATGAAGAACCCATGAGAAGGAAGAGGCAGAGGGGCAAGAAGAACACCAGGAGAAAGAAGTGACGTGGAAACCAAAGAAGTATAGAGTTTCGGTACAGCAAGTTATCAACAGAATGAATGAATGGAGGATGTTCCTATGAGAAATGAGAGAAAGAAAACTCGCTGGAGAAAGCCAAAGCATAGCTGGGAAATATTGAGGCTATGCTGTAGGATTTTCTGCCATCTCTGTAGGAACACTGAAAGGCTGTGGGGTCAACCTGGGCTACCAATAATTACAATAGATGAATAGAGGATAAAAAGCCATTGAGACTGTTGGTAAAAGTAGTTCTATAAACGAGGAGAGATCTAAGAAGGAGCTTACAGACTGGGAGAAGAGGAAAAACCTTGAAAGTTTCTTTGGAAGCAAATGTAGTTGGACTAGAGGAGTAGCACAGCTAGAAGGATGGGAGAGATTGTGATCAAAGTTGAACTTAAAATTTCTGATGAGCAGTTCTAAGTGATGACAATGTCCTGAGGGTAGCCATGGGTGTGGGTGACTGAGGAAGTGATGAGATGATCTGCATTAGAGTTAGAGGTCAAGGAACTGTGGTGTTAGGGTGTGGGATGGCCTTATGGACCCTGAACCTGGGTTGTGTCACCCCAGATGGTGAGACACAGTTGATAAATCATTGGAACGGACATGAATGGAGAGGAAAGCTATGAGCAGATGGAAAGTCTTCAGTGAATATGGGACAGTGGCTACCAGGTTGGATGCTGACAAGAATGAAGGATGACTAAGTGGCAGGTGCCCCAAAGAAGAAGGAGTTTTAAAGATTAAGACATGTGCTAGAAAATTCTAGACTATAGGAAATTGTTGTTTTTTCAGGTTCTGTGTCTCTGTGTATGAGCTTAGGTTCTTTAGGTTACAACCATAGAGAGTAAACTTAATAAGTTTAAGAAAAAAATGATTTATTAAAATTAAAAGATACTGGGGGGTAGCTCATTTCCTCTTTCAAGGAAAAGCCAATTAATCACGCTTCAGGAAGAGTAATAATCTGGGCAGTTCAATGAACATAGCTCTGTAGTATTGCAATTATCAGCACTCAGCTCTCAACTATAAACTGTTCCTCTAGTTTCAAATTCTTAAGAGAGAGATTCTGATTGGTCCAGCTTGACTTAAGTTTTACCCCTGGTCCAGTCAGCTATGGATAGGGAAATTGCATCATACAGTAAAAATATGACTACTGGAAGATTTCCTGGAGAAGAGATGCTGGTCGGCTATGTCCATGCAAGATCCCACCTGCTGTGAGGCCTTGTCTCCCAGCCAGCATTCCCATTTCTCTGGTCCAGAGAAGACCAGACTCAGGAAAGACCTGAGAGTCACCTTCCAATATTTGAAGACTGGTAACTTTCTCTTAGCTTCTGTTCATAGAACATTTAACAATTACCTTGGTAAGTAATTATTGTATTCTAGGCACTGAGGCTACAATTGTGAAAAAGAAAAAATTCAAAGTCCATATTCCCATGGGCTCACATTCTAGTGAGAGAGAGGGGAAAAAAAAGAATAAAATATTTTCCATTTGCAAAAAGTTCTTGGAAGGACATGAATGGGAAGTTTCAGTAAAAGTAATAGAGTGAAAGCTAGTTTAGGGTGGGAACCAAGGAGAATCTCTTTGAAGGGGTGATATTCTCAACTTCTCATATAAATCATTTCCTGTGTCAAACCAACATCCAATTTGGTGGGGAGGTAAGGGGTGAGCAGCAGCTAGACGTGGAGTAGTACCCTGGCTGGGGAAGCCTAGCAGGGACTGGAGGGAGGGCCTACTGGGAGAAGAGGGTCCCAGAGGAGAAGGGCCCAGAAGAGCTCAGAGACAGGCCTTCAGGCTGTGGTCAGAGCTGCTGCTCATGGGAGCAAATATGAAATAAATAGAATGGGAAATGGAATCAAGCCCTGAACCGGAAGTGGGCGGAGTCACTCCCCTTGGGCACCACCTAGGCTTTGATAGAAGCAAAGGGGCTTCACAAGGGATACTTGCCCACCCTTCCCAGCCACAGGCTGCAGGTCAGCCTGAGGGCAGGGATTCTTTTTTTCACTTGGACCCTTTGAAGAATATAATGATAGTTGCAGGCCTTCTTAGAAAATGCATGAATGCTCTCCTACATATGATTTTATAATTCTAGGTTAAGAATTCCGATCTTAGGAAATGAAGTTCGTTCTCTTTCTCTCTCTCTCTCTCTCTCTCTCTCTCACACACACACACACACACACACACACACACACACACACACACTTTTTTTTTTTTTTTAACCTTTTCATCCTCTGCACCCATTTTCCCCTCTCTGGCAACCACCAATCTGTTCTCTGTATCTAGGAGTTTGTTGTTGTTGTTGCTGTTCTTAAGACTACACATATAAGAGAGGTAATATATTTATTTTTCTCTGTCTGACTTATTTCACTTAGTGTAATGCCCTCAAGGCCCATTCATGTTGTTGCAAATGGCAAGATTTCATTCTTTTTCATGCCTGAATAATATTCTATTGTGTGTGTACATATATATACCACATTTTCTTTATTCATTTATCCATTGATGGACACAGGTTGTTTCCATGACCTAGCTATTGTAAAAAGTTCTGTAGTTAACATGGGGTGCATATATCTTTTCAAGTTAGTGTGTACATTTTCTTAGCATAAAGACCCAGAATTGTGAGTGCTGGATCATACAGTAGTGCTATTTTTAATTTTTTGCAGACATAGACACTGTTTTCCATAGTGGCTGCACCAATTTACATTCCCACCAACAGTGCCCAAGGGTTCCCTTTTCTCAACATCCTCACCAACACTTATTTCTTGTCTTTTTGATAATAGTCATTTTAGCAGGTATGAAATGATATCTCATTGTGGTTTTGATTTGCACTTCCCTGATGATTAATGATGCTGAGCACCTTTTTCATGTACCTGTTGGCCATCTGTATGTCTCTTTTGGAAAAATGCCTATTCAAATCTTCTGCCTATTTTTTAATTGGATTGTTTGGGGGCTTTTTGCTATTGAGGTGCATGAGTTATTTGTATATTTTGTATATTAGCCCCTTATCAAAGATTTGCAAATATTTTCTACTATTCAATATGTTGCCTTTTCATTTTGTTGATAGTTTCTCTTGCAGTGCATAAGCTTTTTGGTATGATGTAGCCCCAATTATTTATTTTGACTTTTGTTGTTTTTGCTTTTGGTGTCAGATTCAAAAAATCATTACCAAGACCTGTGTCAAGGAGTTTACTGCATATGTTTTCTTCTAGGACTTTTATGGCTTCAAGTCTTATGTTTGAGTCCTTAATCCATTTTGAGTAAATATTTGTGTATAGTGTAACATAGTGGCTGAGTTTCATTCTTTTACATGTGACTGTCTAGTTTTCCCAACACCATTAATTGAAGAAACCATCCTTTCCCCATTTTATATTCTTGACCCGTTTGATGTAATTTAACTGACCATATATGCCTGGGTTTATTTCTGGGCTCTTTGTTCTGTTCCATTGATCTGTGTGTCTGTTGTTATGCCAATATCATACTGCTTTAATTACTTGAGCTTTGTAACATAGTTTGAAATCAGGGAGTGTGATGCCTCCAGCTCTGTTCTTCTTTCTCAAGATTGCTTTGGCTATTAGAGGTTTTTTTGCAGTTCTGTACAAACTTTAGGATTATTTATTCTAGTTCTGTGAAAAATGCCATTGGAATTTTGATAGAGATTGCACTGAATCTGCAAATTGCCTTGGGTATTGTGGACATTTTAACAATATTGATTCTCCCAACCATGAACACAGAATATCTTTCCACTTATTTGTGTCTTCTTCAATGTTTCATCATTAATGTCTTGTAGTTTTCAATATACAGGTATTTCATCTCTTGGTTAAATATATTCCTAGATATTTTATTCTTTTTAATGTAATTGTAAATGGGATTGCTTTCGTCTTTTCTCTTTCATATAGTTTGTTATTAGTATGTAAAAACACAACAGATTTTTGTGTCTTGATTTTGTATCCTGCAATATTACTGAATTCATTTATTAGTTGTAACAGTTTCTTGGTAGAGTCTTTAGTGTTTTCCATATATGACAGTATGTCATCTGCAGACAGTGACAGTTTTATTTCTTCCTTTCCAATTTGGATGTCTTTTTTTTTTTTCTTATTTAATTGCTCTGGCCAGGACTTCCAATACTATGTTGAATAAAAATAGTAAGAGTGGGCATCATTGCCTTGTTCCTGTTCTTAAAGGAAAGGCTTTTACCTTTTCACTACTGAGTATGATGTTAGCTGTGGGCTTGTCATATATGGCCTTTATTATGTTGAGGTATGTTCCCACTTTGTCGGAAGTTTTATCATAAATGTGTATTAAATTTTGTCAAATGCTTTTTCTGCATCTATTTTTTAATATTTATTATTTATTTATTTATGGCTGCTTCAGGTCTTAGTTGCATCACACAGGATTTTTTGTCACAGTGCAAGGGCTCTTCATTGTGGCACACGGGCTTCTCTCTAGTTGTGGTTCATGGGCTCCAGAGCACGTGGGCTCTGTTATTGCGGCACATGGGCTCTCTAGATGTGGCTTACAGGATCAATAGTTGTGGTGTGTGGGCTCAGTAGTTGTGGCGCATGGGCTTAGTTGCCCCACAGCATGTGGGATCTTAGTTCCCTGACCAGGGATAGAACTCGCATCCCCTGCATTGGAAGGCGGACTCTCAACCACCACACCACCAGGGAAGTGCCTTTTTCTGCATCTATTGAGGTGCCTATATGTTTTTTATCTTTCATTTTGTTAATGTGGTGTATCACAGTGACTGATTTGCAAATGTTGAACCATCCTTGCATCCCTGGAATAAGTCCCACTTGATTATGTGTATGATCCTTTTAATGTATTTTTGAACTTTGTTCGCTAATATTTCATTGAGGATTTGGCATCTTTATTCATCAAGGATATTGGTCTGTAATTTTCTTGAGGTGTCCTTGTGTCTAATGACAGTGAGCATATTTTCTTGTGTTTATTGGCTATTTGTAGAACTGTCTCTTCAGATCCTTTGCCATTTTTTAAAACTATTTGTCTTTTTCTTATGGAGTTGAAAGAGTTCTTTATATATTCTAAATAAAATTTCCTTAACAGATACATTATTTGAAAGAAAAAAAGTTCTCCCACTCTGTGGTTGTCTTCACTTTCTTTATGGTGTCCTTTGAAACACAAAATTTTTTTAATTTTTATTTTGGTGATTTCCAATTTGTTTTTCTTTTGTCACTCATCCTTTTGATGCCACATCTAAAAAGCCATTGCCTAATTCAATGTCATGAAGATTTACTCCTATGTTTTCTTTTAAGAGTTATAAAACTTTATCTCTTACATCAAGATCTTTGATCCATTTTGATTTAATTTTTATATAGTGTTAGGTAAGGAGCCAACTTGATTCTTTTGCATGTGAATATCCAGTTGTCCCAGCATCATTTGTTAAAAGACTCTTCTATCTCCATTGAATGATCTTGACACCCTTGCCAAAAATCAATTGGCCATAATTGTGAGAGTTTATTTCTAATATATCAGTTCTAGTCCATTGATCTATATGTCTACCCTTATGCCACTACTGCACTGTGTTGATTATTGTAGCTTTGTGGCAAGTTTTAAAATTGGGAAGTGTGAGTCTTCCAACTTTGCTCTTCTTTTTCAAGATTATTTTGACTATTCTGGGTCCCTTGAGTTTCCATATGAATTTAGGATCAGCTTGGAAATTTCTGAAAAGAAACCAGTCAGAATTTTGATTGGACTCTGTAGATCAATTTAGGGAGTATTTGCATCTTAACATTAAGTCTTCCAATCCATGTACATGGGGTGTTTTTCCATTTATTTAGATCTTCTTTAATTTATTCCAACAATGTTTTATAGTTCTCAGAGACTAAGTTTTGCATTTCTCTTGTTAAATTTACTTCTAAATATTTTGTTCTTTCTGTTGCTATTGTAAGTGGAATTGCATTCTTAATTTCATTGTTGGTTTTCTCACTGCTACTGTAGAGAAATAGTTGATTGCTGTATATTTTTGTATACTGCAAACCTGCTGAACTTGCTTATTCTAACAGACTTTTACTGTGTTTCATAGCATTTTCTATATACAAGATCTTGTCATCTGCAAATAGAGATGGTTTTACTTCTTCCTTCCCAATCTAGATATCTTTTATTTTATTTTCTTAACTAATTGCCCTAGTTAGAACATCCAGGACAATGTTGAAGAGAAGTAATGGCAGTGGATGTACTTGCCTTGTACCTATCTTAGGAGGAAAAGCATTCAGTTTTCACCATTAAGTATGATGTTAGCTGTGGGGTTTTCATTGATACCTCTTAACAGGTTGAGGAATTTCCCCTCTATTTCTGTTATGTTGAGTGTCTCTCAAGAGTGTTACATTATTTTATTAAATTTGTTTCTGGAGGGGGGAAATGTTACTTTATAATTTTCCTTTTATAAAAATATATTAGAATGATAGAATTGTTACCTAAAGAGACATTTTTTTTAATTTACATTGCCTGAGCTATATTGTTTTTTTCCAGATTTACTGAGATATAACTAACAAGTAACATTGTTTAAGAGGTGTAAAACATGATGATTTGATACATACATATATTGCAAAATGATTACCACAATATGGTTAATTAACACATCCATCACCTCACATAATTACCGTGTGTGTGTGTGTGTGTGTGTGTGTGTGTGTGTGTGTGTGGTGAGAACATTTCAGAATTAATCTCTTAACTTTTAAATATATAATATTGTTAACTGGAGTCACCATGCTATACATTCGAATGCTACTACTTATTCATCTTATAAGTGGAAGTTTGTACCCTTTGAAACATCTCCCCATTTCTCCCCCCTCCCAATACCCTGGCAACCAGCATTCTACTCTCTGTTTCTATGAGTTCAGCTCTGTTAGATTCCACATGTAAGTGATACCATACAGTGTTTATCTTTCTCTAATTTATTTCACTTAACATAATGTCCTCGAGGTCCATCTTTGCTATCACAAATGGCAAGATATTCCATTGTATATATTTACCAAATGTCTTTACCCATTAATCTGTGGATGCATATTTAGATTGTTTTCATGTCTTGGCTATTGTGAATAAGGCTGCAATGAATATGGGGGTGCAGATATCTCTTCAAGGTAGTGACTTCATTTCATTCAAATAAATACCCAGAAGTGGGATTACTGGATCATCTGGTAGCTATATTTTTAATTTGTTAAGGAACCTCCATTCTGTTTTCCATAGTGGCTACACCAATTTACATTCCTGCCAACAATGCAAAAGGGTTTCCTTTTATTCACCAACACTACTTATCTCTTGTCTTTTTGTTAACAGCAATTCTAACAGGTGTGAGGTGATAGCTCATTGTAGTTTTGATTTGCATTTCCCTGATAATTAGTGATGTTGAGCACCTTTTTATGTACCTGTTGGCCATTTGTTTATCTCCTTTGGAAAAATGCCTATTTAGATCCTTTGCCCATTTTTTAACCAGATTGTTTGGTTTTGCTATTAAGTTGCATGAGTTTCTTACATATTTTGGATTTTAACACCTTATCAGATGTATGGTTTTAAGATACCTTCTCCCATTCCATAGGTTGCCTTCTTATTTTGTTGGTTACTTCTTTTGCTGTGCAGGAGCTTTTTAGTTTTGTATAGTCCCTTGTTTATTTTTGTTTTCATTGCTTGTGCTTTTGGCGTCATATCCAAAAACTCGTTGCTAAAACTATGTCAAGGAAATTTTCCCCTCTGTTTTCTTCTAGAAGTTTTATGGATTTGGGTCTTATATTTAAATATTTAATTCATCTTGAGTTGATTTTTATGAGTGGTGTAAGATAGCGGTCCAATTTCATTCTTTGCCATGTGAATGTCCAGTTTGTCCAACACCAGTTATTGAAGAGACTATTCTTTCCCCATTGATTATTCTTGGCTTTCTTGTCAAATATTAGTAGTAGACCATATATGTGTGGGTTTATTTCTGGGCTCTCAGTTGTGTTCCATTCATCTACGTGTCTGTTTTCTTGTCGGTACCATACTGTTTTGATTACTACACCTTTGGAATATAATTTGAATTCAGGAAGTGTCCTGCCTCCAGCTTTGATCTTCTTTCTCAGGATTGCTTTGGCAATTTCAGGTCATTTGTGGTTCCATATAAATTTAGGAATTTTTTTCTATTTCTGTGAAAAACATCAATGGAATTTTGATAGGGATTGCATTGAATCTATAGATGGCTTTGGGTAGTATGGACATTTTAACAATATTAATTCTTGCAATCCACAAACACAGGATATCTTTCCATTTGTTTATGTCTTCTTCAATTTCTTTTATCAATGTCTTGTCAGTGTACAAATCTTTCACTTCCTTGGTTAAATTTATTCCTAAGTATTTTATTGTTTTTGATGCTATTGGAAGTGGATAGTTTTCTTTTTTTAATTTATTTTTTATTTTATTTTTATAATTAATTTTTATTGGAGTATAGTTGCTTTACAATGTTGTGTTAGTTTCTACTGTACAGCAAAGTGAATCAGTTATACATATACATATATCCCCTCTTTTTTGGATTTCCTTCCCATTTAGGTCACCACAGAGCAGTGAATAGAGTTCCCTGAGCTATACAGTAGGTTCTCATTAGTTATATATTTTATATATAGTATCAATAGTGTATATATGTCAATCCCAATCTCCCAATTCATCCCACCTGCTCCCTTTCCCCCCTTGGTGTCCATACATTTGTTCGCTACATCAGTGTCTCTATTTCTGTTTTGCAAATAAAATCACCTATACCATTTATCTAGATTCCACATATACGCATTAATATACGGTATTTGTTTTTTCCTTTCTGATTTAAGATAGTTTTCTTTATTTCTCTTTCAGATATTTCACTGTAGTGTGTATAAACACAACTGATTTTGTATGTTGATTTTGTATCCTGCAACTTTACTTAATTCATTTATTAGGTCTAACGGTTTTTTGGTGAAGTCTTTAGGATTTTCTACACACAGATGACCCTTGAACAATGCAGAGGTTGGGGCACTGGCCCTCTGCACAATAGAAAATCTACATATAACTTTACAGTCAGCCCTCTGTATCTGTGGTTGCTCATCTGAGGATTCAACCAACCATGGATTGTGTAGTACTATAGTACATTTCTATTGGAAAAAATCCACCGTATAAGTGAACCTGTGCAGTTCAAACTCATGTTGTTCAAAGGTCAACTGTATAAGATCTTATCATCTGCAAATAGTGACATTTTTACTTCTTCCTTTCTGATTTGAATTCCTTATTTCTTTATCCTGCCTAATAGGTCTGGCTAGAATTTCTGATACATTGTTGAATTGGAACCTCATCCAGTATTTTTGTAATGTTTTTCCTTTCAATTTTCAGGTGGTTTTTGCTCTTACGGACTTTGTAATAGAAACTCTTGGGAAATCCTTTGTAGAGACACCACCCATGGACCTGCCCTCTCTGTATCAAGACATGTCATACAAAACTCCCCTGGTATTTATCTTAAGCACAGGCTCAGATCCCATGGGTGCATTTCAGAGGTTTGCCCGGGACAGCGGGTATTCAGAACGGTAAGGTCATATTGTGCAGTTTTAATAATTCATATGAACATCTCCTTGTTAAAATTTGCCTTTTTTCTTCCCTTTGTGGAGTGTAAATTCCTAATTCAGGTATTCCTTACTAAATAAATTAAGACACTTTAATATTTAGCTATGCATGTTGTTAAATGGTGTTAAGTATCATAAGATCAGATGTAAACTTCATTTGAGCAAAGGGGAGATTGTTTAAAATGTTGAAGTATAATAATCTAATGCAATAGTGATTAGTTATTTAAGACAATTTTAATGTAACTGTAAAAGGATTGTAGTTTATTCCTTATGCTCAAATGTGCAAAAAATTCCATAGCTCTTTATGTTGTATTATTAATCTCATCTTTCTCCTGAGCTTCTACTCTGCTGGTTAAGAGAGGGAGGGGAAAGTTTAAACTTGTGAATTTACAATATTATATTTTCTTCTGGTTTAAATGTCTCCAGGGTAAGTTGATTTGGCTTCTTTCTCATGAAAGTTCAGTCTTCCTGACTCCTTCTTCCCCCACTCCTCCCCAAGATGGTGTCCTGATGGGTAGGAAAGTGCACAAGACCACAGAGTGTCAGAGGAGAGTAGGGGGTCTCATATCTAGGAAGTCATCTCCAGCTCTGACAGGCCCTTGCATGGAGTGGCTGGTCTGGCCTGGTCCCTGGACTGGCAATTACAAGATGATGGATCCCATCTGTTCTTTGAAGTTCATAATCTATATTAGTCAGGCTTCTCCAGAGAAACAGAACCAATGGGATGTATAAAAATATAATATGTATATAATACCCTATCTATATTTTATCCTATATATGTGTATATATATTATGTATGTAAAATAAGAAACTGGTTTACATGATTATGGAGACTGATAAGACCCAAAATCTGCAGTCAGCAAGATAGAAACCCAGGAGAAATGATGTGTAGTTCTAGTCCAAGTCCAGAGGCTTGAAAGCCAGGAGTAATAAGTCCCAGTCTGAAAGCTAGTAAGCTCAAGACCCAAGAAAAGCCAGTGTTTTTATCTGAATCCAAAGGCCAGAAAAAAAGCAATGACCCAGCTCAAACAGTCAGGCAAAAGGATTTCCCTCTTACTCAGCTTTTTTGTCCTATTCAGGTCTTCCATTGATTGGATGGGGCCTATCCACATTAAGGAGGGCAATCTGCTTTACTCAGTTTACTGATTCAAATATTAATCTCACCCAGAAGCACCCCCACAGACTCATTCAGAATAATGTTTGACCTAATGTCTGGGCACCATGTGACCCAGTTAAGTTGACACATAAAATTGACCATCAAATGGTCTTACACATTTGCCTTTGATTCTGAAGTCCTACCAAAGAATTAGTATACAGAACTTTTAAGAGCTGTTGTGAATTAATAAGAAAAAGAAAACAGTTCGATAGGAATAAAGACAAAAAACGTGAAAGGGAAATTCTCAGAAAGGAAATCTAAATCCTGATAAGCATATGAAAAGATGTCCAACCTCACAAGTAATTAGGAAACAACAAATTCAAACCATTAGAAGATGTCATTTCATACTCATCAAATTAGCAAAATGTTGGCAAAGATAGGGAGCTGTAGAAACATTCATATTGCAAGAGGGAGTAAAAAATTGGTTAAAATCACTTTGAAGAATTATTAGCAGTATATTAAAGTTGAAGGTAGCATTCCCCATATCCCAACAATTCACTACTGAATTTGCGTGTTCCAACAAAATCAGTCACAGGCATGCAAGAAGCCATGTTCAAGAACATTTGGAGAAACGTTTATAATACCAAAAAAAAAAACACTGGAAACAACCAAATTACCCACCTAGAAAAATGATTATATAAATTGTGGTTTATTCGTAAAATTAAATACAATACACTATAGCCATGAAAATGAATAACTATGACTACATATATCAATATGGATGGGTCACACAAACTAATATTGAGCAAAAGATTTAAGTTGCACAGAAACTATAGAATATTGGAGAAGTTTGATATAATGTATAAAATTTTTAAACATATATATTATACATTGTTTAGGAAGTCATATTTTTTCAATAACAGTATAAAGAAAAATAGGGAAGTTATACTAAAACCAGGATAGTAGTGACCTTGGGAGGTGAAGTTTGGGTAATGAAAGAAGTGAACAGGGAGGGACACGCTGCAGACTTATATCATGTAGATAATGTTTTACTTCTTAAGCTGGGTTGCGGGTACTTGGATACTTATTGTAAATATTAACTTTATAACTTTTGTATGTCTTAAATATTTCATAGGAATTATTAAAGGTAAAACAATTCAAGACAGCAATCAGAGAATCGAGAGGGGTATTAATAGTAGTTAATGCGTGCTAAGTTCCTGATGTATTCAGGAGGAAAAAAGAAGTACAGAATAGCTCTATATTGCTGTAGGAAAATTTGTAGCTGAATGAGTATGTTGAAATTTTAAGGGAAAATACTGAAATAATATATAATGTATAGCTTCCAAGCCAGCAGAGGGACAAAAGAATATACAATGCAAATTTTAATCCAACATTAGATAGGAGAGAAGAAGAAAAAAATTCAAAGATAAAACATAGTAAACCAAAAAGTCAAACGAAAGAGTAGAAATTAATCCAAATATTTAGTTGGCCAAAAAGTTCGTTCGGGTTTTCCATGTTATGAAAACCCGAACCAACTTTTTGGCCAATCGATACCTAAATAAGAGTAAATATCTCACCTGTGAAAAGATAAAGAAAATCAAACTGGATTTTCAAAACAACATTCAATTCTATACTACTTAGAAAATGTAAATGCAACACAAAAACAGCACAGGAAGATAGAAAATAAAGAGATGCAAAAGATATACTATGCAAATACTAACCAAAAGAAAGCTGTTAACAGTTCCAATGCATATCACGAAATCAAGTTTGAGGAAAGATATATACATGTTAGAGATAAAGAGGGGAATATATGATATACGAGAAAAAAAACCACAAAGAAGAAACACCAATTGTAAACAACTAACAAAGCTTGAAATATGTAAAGCAACAACTGGAGAAATTGATACAAGGAGAAACTGGTAAATCAACATTAATGTGGAAATTTTTAACACATCTATAATGATAACTACTGTGAAGCACATAAGATTTGCAAAATTGGTAAGGATATAAAATATTTCGACAATGAATTAATGAAATTAACAACCTTGCTCTTTACACTCAACAAATAGAACAAATGCAAGATCTTAAGTACATAAGGAACATTTATAAGAATTAACCATGTTCTGAAAAAGACACGTATTTCAAAAAGATGACAAACATTCTCTGCCCACAGTAAATCTTAGAAATCAATCTTAATTTTTTTAATATTTGGAAAAGAAAAAAATGTCCTCTGAACAATCTCTCTGTTCAAGGGAAATCATAACAGCAATTGTCCAATAAGTGGAAGTAAATGACAAAAACAGTGTAACATATCAAAAACCATTAAGGTTTAGAAATGAGGCACCTAACAGTAAATTTATGCATGTTTAATAACTTCTGGTTTCAGAAATGTCAAGCTAATATTCCCACTAAGAATAATTAGGCAATCTGAAACTTAATTATTAAACTCTAACAGAAGGAAAAAATAATAAGCTAAGAGCAGAAATTAGTGACATAGAAAATACACATTCGATGGACAAGATCTAAAAGAACAGAAGTTTTTTTTTGAAAAGTTTAATAAAATATAAATCTCTGCTGAAACTACTGAGAGAGACAGACAGAGAGAGAGAGAAAGAGATACAAAAAAATTGTATCATGAATGAATAAGAGAATATCACTACAGACCAGCAGACATTAAAATGGTCATAAGAGCATGTTACTTTTTTTTAATTTTGCCAATGAATTTGAAAATTTTAATGAAATGGAAAAATTCTTCCAAAAACACAACTTTAAAAGAAACTGAGAATAACCAGAATATCTAAATAGTCCAATAATAGTTAATTGAATTCATTACAAAAAACCTTCCCACAATGCTGGGTTTATTTCAGTAATGTAAGGATGGTTAAAATATTGAAAACTAATTCATCACATTAAAAGAATAAAGGAGAGAAATCCTTTTAAAAAAGAAGAAAACTATTATTTAAATAGACACAGAAAGAGCATTTGTTAAAATTCAACATGCATTCATGGGGGGAAAAGTCCCAGTAAACTAAGAATCTGGAAATCATTTCTTAAAAAGAGAAAACCAGAAATAAGACATTCTTCTACTCTGATAAATGGTATCTTAAAATTATTTAATGGATTTAGCAAGGTTACTGGACATGAAATAGGTTGTATTAATGCATACTAGCAACAGGAACTCCCATTCATTGCTGGTGAGAATTCAAGATGGTACAGCCACTTTGGAAGACAGTTTGGTGTTTTCTTACAAAACTAAACATACTCTTATCATATGAGCCAGCAATCTGGTACTTACCCAAAAGAGTTGAAAACTTATGTTCACACAAGAACCTACTTTACACAAGGATGTTTATAGCAGCTTTATTCATAATTGCCAAAACTGGGTAGCAACATAGATGTCCTTTAGTACATGAATGGATAAATAAACCATGATATATCTATACAATGGAATACTATTCAGTACTCAAAAGAAATGAGCTATCAAGCCATGAAAAGACATGGCTGAATGTTAAATGCATATTACTAAGTGAAAGAAGCCAATCTGAAAAGGCTATATACTGTATGATTCCAAGTATATGACATTCTGGAAAAGGCAAAACTATGGAGACAATAAAAATAAATAAATAATAACAAAGGGTTTATATCCAATGTAAAGAACTCTCAGAAATCAATAAGAAAAATACAAGTGAACCAGTAGAAGAAAAGAGGGGAGGGATATAAAAGGGAATAGCCAAAGTCGAATAAATAAACCTATGTAAAGGGGAAACAATTTAAAACCTCAGTGAGATACCATTATATATCCACCAGGTGTCAGCAAGGATGTGGAAAAAACAAGTACTCTCATCTATTGATGGTAGGTGTGTGGAATGGTGGCATCACTTTGAAAAACAGTTTGATATTATAAAAAAAGTTAAACATACACATACTCTGTCAAACAGCAGTTCCATTCCTAGGGATATACACAACAAAACGGTATACACATGTATGGACTTGCCTGGTGGCGCAGTGGTTAAGAATCCACCTGCCAATGCAGGGGACACGGGTTTGATCCCTGGTCCAGGAAGATCCCACATGCCACAGAGCAACTAAGCCCATGTGCCACGACTTCTGAGCCTGTGCTCTAGAATCTGCAAGGCACAACTACTGGGCCCATGCACCACAACTACTGAAGCCCATGCACCTAGAGCCCGTGCTCCACAACAAAAGAAGCCGCCGCAATTAGAAGCCCGCACACCACAATGAAGAGTAACCCCCACTTGCTGCAACTAGGGAAAGCCACACACAGCAACTTAGACCCAACGCAGCCAAAAATAAACAAATTAAAATAATTTTTTTATAAAAACAGAGTACATGTATATCAAGAGACATCTATGGAATGTTTATGGCAGCATGGTTTGCAACAACTAAGAACCAGAAATAACCCAAATGTCCATCAAGAGCAGAATGGATGAATGAATTGGGATATAAGCACACAGTGGAATATTATTCAGCAATGAAAATGAACTACAATGACACACAATAATATGAATTAATCTAAAGAAATATTGTTGATCGAAATAGACCAAATATAAAAATATATATGCTATTTGATTCCATTTATATAAATTCAAAAACAAGCAAAATTAATCTATGGTGTTAGAATTCAAAATAGTTGTTGCCTTTGAGAATAAGGAAGGATACTGATTGGGAGGGTGCTAGTAATGTTCTTTTTTTTTTTTTTTTTGCCCTATATGGTGCTACATGCGTACATTCCCTTTAGGAGAACTCATTAAGCCGTACACTAATGATTTGTGTACTTTTGTAAATATGTTACACTTCAATTTTTCAAAAGTTTTTTTAAAAACTGACCTATAGCGTTGGAATCAGGACCATGGATACCTTCAGGATGGAGGAAGGGAAAATGATTGGAGTAGAAAGGGGCATAGGAGAAATGTCCCTGGAGTGTTGGCAAAGTTCTCTTTTCAACCACAGATGTTTATCTGAGATAATTCAAAGAACCATAAATTTGTTTTTTGCACTTCTGTGTGTTATAGTAAAAACTATTTTTAAAAACAAGAAAATAAGAAAAAACATTTGCACATCTATCAGAATGAGGATTTGAAATGCGTGCATATGCTAGGCAAGAGCCTACCATATTTACATTTCTTGATACTTGCATTGCTTAAAAATAATATAAAACAGCATTTCATTGTTGTTGTTGTTCAATTCAGGGTGCAGTCAATTTCCCTGGGGCAAGGACAAGGGCCGATTGCTGAAAGAATGATCAAAGATGCAATGAAATCAGGAAACTGGGTATTTTTGCAAAACTGCCATCTTGCTGTTTCTTGGATGTTGGCAATGGAGGAGCTAATTAAAACCTTCACAGATTCAAGTATGTGGAGCACATAGCATTTGTATAATACCTTTTTCGTGTGGCCTTTCTTATTGAATCCAATCCTTGTAATAATTATTTATTGTTGGCATTGTTTTACCCATATTAAAAAGGAGAAATCTGAGATCTAGAGGGGTGTAGTTAAGTTACACAACCCAGATTCAAATAAAGATGTTCAGACTCCAAGCTGAAGGTATGATCCCCTGGATCATTTCTGTTTCATGTTGCCTTCTATGGGAGGCCATTCGAATTCAAACTAAATTATATCTAGGCATGATGAAAAGAAATAGAAACTGGACTTAGGACAAAACAAGGAAATTAAATCTTTCGCTACAGAATGAGAGAAGTTCAGGAACAAGGTTCAAATTAGAACCAATTCTCAGAGTAGTGTTTTACCACTTTTTATCCTCTGTAACCCACATGACAATCAACCTTCACATGTGTCTCATAGTCACACACACACACACACACACACACACACACACACACTCATGGGGGTGCCCAGCATGAGTCATGGTTGCCACCACTAACTATAATATCACCACCTTCTTTCCCACTCAAGAAAGTATAACGGACTGCAAAGAGAGAAGAAGTGGACCTAGAATCTACTCATTTTTATATAATAGTGTAAAAACAGTTGAAACCTTAGGAACTGTATTATTGGTAATAAGCTGTGTGCACCCCACTTTACCACTCTCCCTGGAAGCCATGAAGGAGGATACCCAGCCTGGGATATCCAGGGCCCTTTCTCTGGGGTCCTCCTTTTTGCCCTGACCACAGAGGGCTTTCTAGGAAGGTGAGAGATATGCACATGATCTCGCATGTGACTTTCCTCATTGCTACCTATTAAGTTTGAAGAGATGCTCCTTTACAGTGCGGCCAGCCTGCACTGGTTACCAAGCCACAACCAGGGCTTAGCAGCCTTCCCCTAGAAGGCCCCTCATTCCCTGGGTATCCCCTGCCCTGTCTTCTGCAGGCTGCTTCCATCAAGGATAGATAGTCATTAGCATCTACCATCCAGAATCTCCACTCTTTCCTGCCATCCAGAATCTCCACTCTTTCCACTCTTTGCGATGCAAATAAGAGATGGCTTGCTTCCCGCTGGGCCTGTGGCTTATTTCTATTTACATAATTAAAGAAAAATGACAAGAAGTTCTTTACCACTGTTCCTAATCCTGATTAGGATTATAATTAGGAAAAAAAAATGCTGGGAAGTCATCTAAAAAGCAGTTTGCTGCAGTGGTACTGTGTGAGCCTTCCAAGTATGGACCTGTAGTTCAGCTTCACAATGACCTGGACAAGAGTGCCAGACCTTCAAGGAGGCTGGATGGGCTATGGAAGCCAACGAAGGTGTTGATGGATTTTAAGTGTTTAAGTGGCTAGAAAAATCCTCTCCTGGCCCTCGTTACAATTGTTTATTAACTTAACCATTTGAGTTCTCATGTTTAACTTGAACCAGAAAAAAAAAAAAATACATTCAGGTAATAAACTGAAAAGAGAAAGTGAATGAAAGAAAAAAGAGAGAGAGGAAGAAAAAAACCCTCTGGGCTTGAAATTCTAAGACCTGATTAGAGTTTCACCCCCACCACTTCCTGACTGTACATATCACGCCTCTTCTCTGGACCTCAGTTTCCCCCGCAATAAAATGACTGCATAACGTCATTGCTAGAAGTCCCACAACTAAGATGATTTCTAATTCCATTCCAGCCCTAAACTTCTATGACGTCTATGAAAGTTAAGATTCTTGATGCTTTTGCAATTATAAGAGAAAAGGTACTTTAAAAAAATGCTTCTCTAAACCTGGCCTTTTTCACTCTTTGGTTCTTTTGGTTAATGAAATCATTAGCCCTAAGACTTTGATGATTTTGACTTATGCCTAATAGTTTTTACCATACAAGCAACTTTAGTGCTGTTCTAGAATTGTACTAGAATTAACTTTAAATTTTAGCTATTTAATATAGCTCATGAATTTAGATTACCAAACCAAGAAGCATAAATTCAGCTTTAATCTGCAGTCATTCATTTAATAAATATTCGAGAATCTACCGCGTACCATGCATTGTTCTAGATGCTTAGGGTATGTTGGTGAACAAAATAACCATAGTCATCTGCCCTCATTGAGCTTACATGCTAGTGAGGGGAGAGAGACAATTAACAAACTACATAACAAATAAGTAATTTATAAGGTATGATAGAATGTGTTCGGTGCTTTGGAAAAAATTAAAAGGAAAGTAAGGAGAAACAGAAAGTTTGGGATGGAATGGGGGTGAGGAAGAAGGGTGGATAGCAGTTTTAAATGGGGTGGTCTAGATAGACCTCTTTCAGAAGGTGGCATTTGACCAACACTTGAAGAAAGTAAGGGAGTCTAAAGGAAGAGCATTCAGGTAGAAGGAACAGCTAGTGCCCGGGTCCTGCCTCGGAGGGAGCAAGCCGAGAGTGTTGGAGAAACACCGTCACTTGTACTTAGAGACCAATGCCAAGAAAGGCCTCCTTCGATGATGCCTGTGTCTTCCTGTGATGCGATCAATGATTTTCCCAGCTCTGCTTTGGCCTTTTGAACCTGGAATGGAGCTTGTTCTTTCTTAGGTTCTCTGTCCACAGCTCAGAAAGGAAGCGTATATTGACTTAACTTCTTGATGCTGTATGTGAGGTCTCTGTTTCCCTGCTCCCTGAGCTCCCTTTGCAACATCTCTGCAGAAGGGACAAATTTCTTTTTTCTCCAGAGGGCTTTCTGGCCATGTTCACGCAATTTTCCTTAAATTGAATGGCTAAAAAAATTAAAAATAAATAAAAACAAACAAAACCTAAAACCCCTTCTTGAGCATAAATGTAGTAACTGTCCTCTCTTTCAATTGAAAATTTTCCCAATTTCAGAGGAAAGGCTCTTAGCATCTCTATCATGTATTGAAAATTAACGTGAAATTAAACTGAATAATTGAGAAAATAATTGAGTAATTTCTTTACTCAAATGTGCCAGCCTCTAGACTGCCAAACTGACTTGTGTGAAGAGCTTCTGTAAAGAGTCCCCTCACCTCCATTCTAGAAGATGTTACAACATAAAATACTTAAAATAGAAAACCTAGTCTTTAAACAGAACTTACAGCATATTTTTTTTGCTATGCTATAATAATTATTTCTTACAGAAAAGTGTTACTAAGAGGTATGCATTTTCCTTTTTTGTCGTTTTGTCTTTGTTTTAAACAGATATTGTTATCAAGGACACATTTCGACTTTTTTTAAGTTCCATGCCTAGTAATACATTTCCTGTTACAGTTCTTCAAAATTCTGTCAAGGTAACGTATGGTTGGCCTGTAACATGATTGGCCTCAGGGTGTTCGCCGAGTGGGTCCAGGAAGCCCAGGCTTGTGCCAGGTTGTGTCAGAGTCCGGGTGGCCCAGGTGGGGAAGCGGGAGTCAGTGTCCCTTCACCGGAGAGTGAGCGGGGAAAGAATTTCCCAGGCCATTGCCCATCCTTACGTGCCCTAGTGCTGCTGGTCGTTCAACACCTCCACTCTTCCCCTCTATAAGAAAACGTCAAGGATGCAGAGGAATGAGTACAGAACCCCTCCCAGAGTTAAGAGAATATTTCAGCACTTGGGAAACAGGAAGGCCCACAGGGGGTATGGTTGCTGGATTGCAAGGCTGGAAGTTTCCAATATGTGGGAAGCCTCTGCATATGAATGATCACTCAGGAACCAGGGATGCCTCTTCCCTGTCTGCCCTGTATCATCAAGGCAAAGTGTGGGGTGATGCCGTATGTCGAGATGACCAGAAAATCCAGTGCAGAAAGCCTGAGCATCCTTTCTGGTCCATGTTTAGAGAAATGGACCCCAAATGGAAGTGTCTGAGGTTCTTGTTGAGGTGGTTCACACACTATAGGTCTGAGGACCCCCTATTCTCCAGAGACTGAGGCCAAGCAAGATACACAGCAGGCGCAAACAGGGCAGGAATGCCTCCCAGGCGTTGGTTATTTACGTCCCCTCACTGGCTTCAGCCCATTTGTGTTATTCGGAAATAACGCGTATCTGTACAACCACCCTCTCTGCCGCGGGTGTCTCTACAGGTAACCAATGAGCCTCCAAAAGGTTTACGTGCAAATATCAGACGAGCATTTACCGAAATGACACCTTCATTTTTTGAAGAAAACATACTTGGAAGAAAATGGAGACAAATAATATTCGGCATGTGTTTCTTCCATGCAATTGTTCAGGTACACTCAATTTGTATTTTAATAGAGACAAGAAGTGTATTAGGTTAAAAATAAATCGATAAAAAGAATTAAATAAAAGCTTACAAATGGCATTGTGAAATGCTGAGGGCCCTGTTCTGTCTGAACCCAAGTTGTTTCAACTCAGTCCCTGATCTCTGTACATCCCTTGCCTCTGTATCTCACAGCTTTGCCTCCCAGCTCTGCTCTGACCTAAGGAACACCTCTCCTGGTTGAATGCAGTAGGTCAAATTCAAGAGCACGAAATTGATCTCCACAGCTGTGCTTCACTCACAAAATCTGCTTCCCTTCCAGAGTCTGCTCCTGAAATCGGTGGCCCCATTCTCTCAATCACCTACACTGTTTCAGGATTATTTTTATTCTTCCTCCTTTACACATATATATCTTGTCAGTCGGCAAGTCTTCATTTTTCTTACAATAATTTCACTCTCACCTGCTCCTGTTGGAGTGGGCTTAGACCCTTGACAGCTTCCTCCCTGTGATTAGAGCTCCAAGTCCCCTGAAAAGTGGCCTTCAACTGGGCACTCCTTTCCCCCTCTGTTCAGACCTCACTGCCCTGATCTGGTGCCCATCCTGTGGCCTCGTACTGGGCACTCCTTTCCCCCTCTGTTCAGACCTCACTGCCCTGATCTGGTGTCCATCCTGTGGCCCTTGTACCAGAATTCTGACTCCAGCTCCATATCTCTGTATGGGGTCTTGATTAGACAGGCTGCCTGGTTTTCAAATGTGTGTGGTCTGCAGATGAAGAATCAGTAGAGAAGAAACAAAGATTAAAGATGCAAAATGTGGGATAAATAAGTAAACAAGGTCCTAGAGGAGATCAGAGAGGCTGGGATTGGGGCTCCCAGTGGGAGGCCTTTGTTCTATTAACAAAAGCAGCTGAGATGAGGGATGGTTTAAGATTTAGGGAAATTTTGAGATGGAGAGGAGGAAACATGGTACAGTTGCCAAGATATAGACCAACCTAAGTGTCCCTCAACAGATGAATGGATAAAAAAGATGTGGTATATATATACAATGGAATACTAATCAGCCATAAAAATGAATGAAATTTTGCCATTTGCAGCAACATGGATGGACTTGGAGGGTATTACGCTAAGTGAAATGTCAGGCAGAGAAAGGAAGGACAAACACTATACGATATCACTTTACATGTGGAATCTAAAAAATACAACAGGGACTTCCCTGGTGGTCCAGTGGTAAAGAATCTGCCTTGCAATGCAGGGGACGCCAGTTCGATCCCTGGTCGGGGAACTAAGATCCCACATGCCACGGGGGCAACTAAGCCTGCACACCACAACTACTGAGCTCACACACTTCAGCTAGAGAGCTTGCGTGCCACAAACTACAGAGCCCACGCTCTCTGGACCCCACTCACCACAACTACAGAGCCCACGGGCCCTGGAGCCTGAGCGCCACAACTAGAGAGAGAAAACCCTCATGCCACAACTAGAGAGAAGCCCATGTGCTGCAACTAAGGCCCGACACAGCCAAAAATAAATAAATAAATAAATAATAAATCTGTTTTAAAAAGTTATTAAAAAAAGTTATTTAAAAAAATACAACAGAGGGCTCACCTGGTGGCACAGTGGTTGAGAGCCCGACTGCTGATGCAGGGGACACGGGTTCGTGCCCCGGTCAGGGAAGATCCCACATGCCACGGAGCGGCTGGGCCCGTGAGCCATGGTCGCTGGCCTTGCGCATCCAGAGCCTGTGCTCCGCAACGGGAGAGGCCACAAGAGTGAGATGCCTGCATACCGCAAAAAAAAAATACAACAGAGACTTCCCTGGTGGCTCAGTGTTAAGGCTCCGCACTCCCAATGCAGGGAGCCGGGGTTCGATCCCTGGTCAGGGAACTAGATCCCACATGCATGCCGCAAGTAAGAGTTCGCATGCCACAACTAAGGAGCCCACATGCCGCAACTAAAGAGCCTGCCTGCTGCAACTAAGACCCAGTGCAACCAAATAAATAAATAAATAAAGATTTAATTACAAAAAATAAATAAAAAATAAAAATTAAAAAATACAACAAACTAGTGAATATAACAGAAAAGAAGCAGACTCACAGATACAGAGAACAAAGTAGTGGTTATGGGGTGGGGAGACTATCTGGGGTGGCAGAGGGGGAGGTACAACTTATTGGGTGTAAGACAGGCTCAAGGATGTATTGTACAACACAGGGAATATAGCCAATATTTTGTAACAATTGTAAATGGAGTGTAACCTTTAAAAATTGTATAAAAATTAAAAAATAAATTTAAAGGGACCTCCCTGGTGGCACAGTGATTAAGAATCTGTCTGCCAATGCAGGGGACATGGTTTTGAGCCCTGGTCCAGGAAGATCCCACATGCTGTGGAGTATCTAAGCCCATGCTCCACAACTACTGAGCCTACGCTCTAGAGCCCATGAGCCACAACTACTGAAGCCCGCGCACCTAGAGCCCTTGCTGCACAAGAGAAGCCACCAAAATGAGAAGCCCACGCACTGCAACGAAGAGTAGCCACCACTCACGGCAACTAGAGAAAGCCCACATGCAGCAATGAAGACCCAATGCAGCCAAAAATAAATAAATTTTAAAAGTAATAATAATTTTAAAAATTTTTAAATAAAAAAATAAATTTAAGAAAAGAGGAGGGAACATGGGACCAATCATCTGATACAATCAATAGTTTAGAATTAAGAAATTAGATGAGATAGGGAGATAACAAAGAAAGGGAAAGATTTCACTATGGGGAGTTATGAAACAAGAATTGAGATTCTGGGTATCAGTTTAAAAAAAAAAAAAAGGCCACTATAGAGAAGTCAGCATGTAAACAGCACATCAAGCATGACTGAAAAGCCTGGGTGATAGACAGACTTCTTAGAAGAGTTGGGGGCAGCTCTCTCCACCAGATGGGTGACTAGTGTCAATACTTTTATGCCAAAAGACTCTAGATGGGATAGTTTTCCCTATTTTGATGGAGAAATATTTTATTTTACCATGAAGAACAAATGTTCTTTTGACAAGTCTATCACAGTTTCACATTTCTCGTAATATCAAATTTTCTTTGGGGAAATTGGCAAAAGGCCAGTGTTGGAGGAAGAGGTGCCTGCCCTGTTTGGTGACAGCCAAACTGAAAGCCTGGGTCAAGTTGAATGTCATGATTTTAACCGATTTTGCACAATGAGGATGTTCAACTTCAACAGAAACCTTTTAGTTTTCAGTATTTTACACAATTAATTTTATCAAACTTTAAGACCATTTTCATTTTCTATTCTAGGAGAGAAAAAAGTTCGGCCCTCTTGGTTGGAATATCTGCTATGAATTTAATGACAGTGACAGGGAATGTGCTTTACTGAACCTCAACCTTTACTGTCAAAAAGGAAAGATTCCCTGGGATGCATTGATTTACATCACTGGTCAGTATGCCCACATCTGATGTCCAGCTGTGCACCACACAGTTGTTGGTTTACGCCCACCTGGCTTATACCAAAATGATGTCCTCCCAAGCCTTTGGTGACAGTGGTGATGACTTCTGATACTGCCTTTGAGAAGATAAGACCATGATAAGAATATCATAAGAATATTTACACATAGGAAATGGGATGAATGTTTTCCCAAATAATAATAGCAAAAACTTAGATAGCTCTTGCTACATGCTAAGCATGTTTTAAGCATGTCCCATGAATTAGCAGATTTAATCCTCACAACAACCCTATAAGGTGAAAACTATTATATCCCTATTTTACACGCGAGGAACCTGAAGAACAAGGGTGAAGCCAAGATTTAAAGGCAGGCAGTCCAGCCTCCAGAGTCTGTGCTCTTAAATTCAAAGAATCGAAACATGATTGACTAGTCGAGACCTGTTGAGTTAGGTGTACTTATGAAAAAGGAAAAACTATTTCAGGAATTACGATTTTTAACAAATATGAATTGTGGCCAAATGAGATCTTACTGCCAAAATCAGATACAATTTAGACCATGTAGACCCATATAATGAAGAACAGATTCCCACTGGGAGGTGAGGGAGGGAGAGAGCAGAATGGGAATGGATGGTTTTCATTGGTGAGCAAGGGAAATGGGGAACAGCAGAGAGGTATCAGCTGATCTAGAGCCTTGAACAGCACGTGACACCTTGGAGCATGTTTGAGTGAAGGGCAGCGAAACAGTATGGAGATGCATGAGGACCCATCCCCAGGGTGGACCAAGAGAAGTAGGCATGGAACCTGGGAAGCTACCTTGTACTCCTGCTCTCAGCCACTCCTGTGTGGCCAACATTGCTTAACATAACAGTGAGTTAGGCAGAATTCTTCTCTGGCACCCTCTATGTACCCTGAATTTTCTGCTTCCTAGCTTTTCTCTCCCTTCCTTCTCTCCTAGAACACTTGACCTTTCTGGTTACCTAAACTTCTACTGCTGTGGAAGTAACTGTGTTTTGTTTTTTTTGCGGTACGCAAGCCTCTCACTGTCGTGGCCTCTCCCGTTGCGGAGCACAGGTTCCGGACGCGCAGGCTCAGCGGCCATGGCTCACGGGCCTAGCCGCTCCACGGCATGTGGGATCTTCCCGGACCGGGACAAGAACCCATGTCCCCTGCAATGGCAGGCGGACTCTCAACCACTGCGCCACCAGGGAAGCCCGTAACTGTGTTTTGAAAAGAATAGAAAGGAATGAGACAATGATGTATCTGCTCTCATCACTACTATTCAGTGTTGTGCTGAAGGTTCCAGCCAGGGAAATTAGACAAGGAAAAGAAATCAAAGACATCCAGATTAGCATGGAAGAAGTAAACCTATCTTTATTTGCAGATGACAAGATCTTGCATGCAGAAAATCCTAAGGAATTCACACACACGCACACACACACACACACACACACACACAAACTGGAAGTAACAAATGAGTTTGGCAAGGTTGTAGGATACAAAGTCAATACACAAAAATCAACTGCATTTCTATATACTGGCAATAAACAATTAGAAAATACTTTTAATTCTATTTATGATAACATCAAAAAGAATAAACTACTTAAGGATAAATTTATCAAAAGAAGTGCAGATGTGTGCACTGAAACCTGCAAAGCACTGCCAAAGAAAATTAATCTAAATAAATGAAGAGACATGACATGCTCGTGGATTGAGAGACACAATATTGTGAAAGTGGCGATAATCCCCACACCAATCTATAGATTTAACACAATCCCTATCAAAATCTCAGCTGACACTGTTGCTGAAATTGGCAAGCCGATTACATTTGGATGGAAATGCAAAGGGCTCCAAAAAGCAAAAACAATCCTGAAAAAAAAGAATGAAGTCAGAAGAGTTACATTTCCTGATTTCAAAAGTTATACAAAGCTACAATAATCAAAACAGTGTGAGACAACAAGGACTTACTGTATAGTACAGGGAACTATATTCAATATCTTGTAATAAACTATAAAGGAAAAGAATCAGAAAAAGACATATAGATATATAAACATATATGTGTTAGCGAATCACTGCTGTACACCTGAAACTAACACAATATTGTAAATCAACTAAATTCAATTTTTTAAAAAAAACAATATGGTACTGGCATAAGGATAGACATATAATCAATGGAACAGAATTGAGAATCCAGAAATAAACCCTTATATTTATGGTTAATTTATTTTTTTAATAATTTATTTATGTATTTATTTTTGTCTGTGTTGGGTCTCTTTCGCTGCACGCATGCTTTCTCTAGTTGCGGCAAGCGTGGCCTACACATTGTCGCGGTGCACGGGTTTCTCACTGTGATGGCTTCTCTTGTTGCGGAGCATGGGCTCTAGGCACGCAGGCTTCAGTAGTTGTGGCACATGGGCTCAGTAGTTGTGGCTCGCGGGCTCTAGAGCATAGGCTCAGTAGTTGTGGCGCACGGGCTTAGTTGCTCCAAGGCGTGTGGGATTTTCCCGGGCCAGGGCCCTAAACTGTGTCCCCTGCATTGGCAGGCGGATTCTTAACCACTGCACCACCAGGGAAGTCCCTGGTCAATTTATTTTTAACAAAGGCGCAATAGGAAAAAAAACAATAGGAGAAAAAAAGGCAATGCTTTATCCAGGCAATGATATTTGCTTGTGGTGGGATTTTAGGCAGTCATTTATGGATTAATCCAGAAAATCCAGGTTAGTACCACTGTGCTAAATGCTGGAAATACAAAGATGATGTAGTCCCTGCCTACCAAAAACTCATGGGATGGAGATAATAAATAAATTAGAATATGGTATGACAACTACCCAAATAGAAGTGTGTGGACAATGCTGTGGGAATTCAGAAGGAGCAAATAACGCTACCTGGAGGAATCTGGGAAATCTCCGCCAAGGGGGCAATGGTTGAGTGGGGCACTGGATGGTGGGGTGGGCTCAGCAGGAGAGAAGAGGCAGGAGAGCACACTGGCAGAGAGAACAGTGATGGTAAAGCCCAGCAGTGTCGGGATGTGGCATGCCTGTAGACACTGTGAGTAGTTCATGAGCGCCAGAGCAGAGTATAAAGAGGAGATGTATATGGAGGAAAGCTTTATCTTCAACAAAACTAAAAAACAAAGGTGATCTGCGGGCACATCTTGAAAGCCTGTGTGTGTTGTTAATAAATTTGGGCTCTACCTTATAAGCAACGGTTGGCAATTATAGTCTTTTAGGCTGGGAACAGGTGCAACCACTTCTAAAGCTATAACAAAAGCAAGGTGAAGAATTGAACAAGGGGATACAGCAACACCAAGGGGGAGACTAGACAGGAGAGAATAAACAGAGAAAGATTAAGGAGGCTTTAAATATGGGAAGGTATTTGGGGTTGGAGGGGGTGGGGGACGGTTCTTAAAATTTTATAGAGTAAGCTACAGTGATGCCTAAGTCCAAGAGACAGCTCTGAGCTCAAAGTGGGCAAAGACAGAGCCAGACCTAAGGCCTATCCAGTTTGTGTCGGACCATCCCTGAGCCAGCCCACAGGGACAAGCATGGAAGAGAAGGGGAAGACACCACATCAGGATTTGCAACGAGACCCTCAGGAACTGTGATGCCTGGGCCAGGACAGGTGGTGGACGTGAATGGTAGACGCCCCCTCCCAACATCTGTCTTCTAAACCCAGAAGACTCCGTCCTAAAAGTAAGCCTAAAAGTGAGCCATCTACCCTGAATCAAATTATTCGAGTTCCTGGTTTACTCACTTTGATCCAAGAAAAACATAACACTAAATCTGGACGCAGAATCACAAAGTCTGATGATTTTTAAGGTGAATATTTCTGTGCTACTTCTCAAAATATAAATATTTTTGTTTAAAAAAATTTGTTTGGCCCTGCCGCACGGCATGTGGGATCTTAGTTTCCCAACCAGGGATCAAACCCGGGCCCTCTACAGTAGAAGCATGAAGTCTTAACCACTGGACCGCCAGGGAAGTCCCCGAAATTTTTTTTAGAATAATGCACTTCAGGGCAACATTTTCCTCTCACCAGTGACTAATTATTGGAGTCTGCATTTTTCCGGCCACCCTCCTCTCCCAGACACCATGATGCAATTGAAGAAACTTGACCTTTATATTCCCATCTAGCCCTCAGGATCCAAGTTGGTCTGAAGCTAGATGGACCCACCACAAAGATTTAACCCAACTTTGTGTTGCAAGATTTCCCAGAGAGTGACTGAAGAGTATTCTCAGGAAAGCACAGCAGCATCTCTTTCTTCCCTCTTAGAATTGCTAATACAGGGAGTCAGTTACTCGATCATCAGCTCTGGCACTTACTCCCCAACGTCCTCCCTCTAAGTGGCTGAGCCAGTAAGACTGACCAGAAGTGCCTCAACAGGAGAGGGAAGATAGGTGCAAGCCAGGACGCTACTATCCTGGAAGAAATAAATTACTGAGATTCCAAACACAAATAACTTACTCTCAACCAACCATCTCAGCTTGAAAAAGAATTTTTTAAAAAATCTTGACATAATGAAAGAGATGGAGATGAGAATGGATGAACATTTAAAGGATTCAAAAGTTGGCAATATCAGTATCATAAGTAAAATCCTTTTCAGAAAACTACAGAGGTGAATAATGAATTGTAGCAATGGGTCTGGAATTTTTCCAAGGAATTATATCCTCCAGCAGTACAATCATTCCAATGCAGAATAGATAACTTTCCTACTTGTAACTTGGGGATGATGATGGAGCATAATTTCTCTGTGGAAAGAGATGGGATACCAACAAATTGTAGTTCCCCATAACATAATTTCTGTGAGGCAACTTGTCTCCTTCACTATGGATCTTTCTTCCTTGACTTAATATCAATGATTTATAAGGTATGTATAGAGTTTGAATGGCTTGCTGTAAATGTTTTGGTTTCATTTAGCTCATCGGCCCCCAAAAGAAGCAGTGGTTCATGGAAAGTATGTCTATTTTAGAGTACTACAGTCAATGATGGGATAAGACCCCAAATCAATATTTTTGAAGAAAAAACACAGGAAGAAGAAAGAAATATGTAAACAGATCTCACTGGCTTTAGTATCAGTTATTTGGGAAAAGCAAAATAATTAGGGGAGAGAACATATACTAGATTTTTTTCTGCTTTTTAAAAGTTGACTTTTATTATCTTTGGGGTTGGGGTAATAGAAGAAACTCAATGTGCTATTTCCACTTTCAGTACCAAATAAATGTGTGAATAAATAAACCTATTAGAATGTGGGTATGCATATCAATTAAAAGCAAACAATGTTTTTAAATGCAAACTTCTTTTCAGGTGAAATTACATATGGTGGTAGAGTTACAGATACCTGGGATCAAAGATGCCTTCGTACTGTTTTGAAAAGATTTTTTTCTCCTGAAACATTACAAGAGGATTATAAATATTCTGAATCAGGTGAGTGACTTTTCAATATCATGGAAAACAACTTTTTCCAAAAAGTCATTGACAGCATCTCTGAGTTTTCCATCCAGGAGCTGTCTGTGTCCAGTCCTCACAACCCAGACTCCACACCCTCCCATCCTCATGCTTGACCACCTTCAAAATGGCTTTGGTTGTAAGAGTACAAAGATATCTATTGTACGATAACCATTTTGAATTATTTCTGCTCTAAAGTGGGTGGTATTCTGTGTGTTTTCAAAGTTCCATAAATTCGGAACACACCTCTCAGTAGCACATCCCTGGGTTCTCAGAACCTTGAAATGTTCTGCAGGTTAACACCCTGAAAGGTTAGGACACTGATTAGATGTAAAGGCCTTAAGAAAAGGTAAAGAAACTAGACACAGGGATGAAGGTGAGGAAAAACCATTCCTGTTTCTCTGTGAGGCAGTTGATTATACCCACCATCTGAACAGACAGAGAAGCACCAAACCTGGCAGTACTCAAAGCTCGTCTATTTGAGACATATTGCCTTCTGTGTTTTCAATAACAGGTATCTATTTTGCACCCTTGGCTGACAGCCTACAAGAGTTTAAAGACTACATTGAAAACCTGCCTTTGATAGATGACCCAGAAATATTTGGAATGCATGAAAATGCCAACCTAGTTTTCCAGGTATGTGGCCTTTCTACTTAAAAGACATATTCATATTGTGTATATAAACCTGAAACATCAATAATCACCTCACTGGCTCTGTAAGTTATAATCTTCTTAAATAAACAAATAAAATAAATGTTTCACCTCGACTTCAACATCTGGTTCCAATTTAGCCTGCTCCCTCTGGATCCTTCACAGAATCCTAAGATCGTCATTCATCTTCTTGTCACCAGCCACCCCCTCAGCTTCCAGCCTCTGCTTAGTCCATAATCTACCTGCTAGTCTCCTGCAACATGGAGATTTGGATGATAATCCAGACAGCCCTTTTTCTTTTGCACTTCTCCCTCCATGCTGGGCATATTTGTAACATATTTCACAAAGATTTATGGACCCCCCCCCAGAGGAGTAGGTTATAAAAGTACAATAGCAAATATCCAAGGCAGAGAAATCAAAACACTGTTCTTTAAAAGCACAGTTTATCAATTTTGCCATTGCAACAACATGGATGGACTTGGAGAGCATTATGCTAAGTGAAATAAGTCAGACAGAGAAAGACAAATACTGTATAACATCACTTATATGTGGAATCTAAAAAATACAACAGGAATTCCCCAGCAGTCCAGTGGTTAGGACTCTGTACTTTCACTGCCAAGGGCCTGGGTTCAATCCCTGGTCAGGGAACTAAGATCCCACAAGCCACATGGCATGGCCAAAATAATAAAAATAAATAAAAATAGAAAATACAACAAACTGGTGAATATAACAAAAAATATAACAGGAGCAGGCTCCCAGATATAGAGAATCAACTAGTGGTTACCAGTGGAGAGAGGGAAGGGGGGAGGGGCAAAACAGGGGTAGGGAATTAAGAGGTATAAGCTACTACATATAAAATAAATAAGCTACAAGGATATATTGTACAACAGGGAATATAGCCAACGTTTTATAATAACTGTAAATGGAGTATAACTTTAAAAATTGTGAATCACTCTGTTTTACACCTGTAACTTATGTAATATTGTACATCAACTATATCTCAATTTTTAAAAATAATTTAAAAATTAAATTAAATTAAAAAATAAAAGTACAGTTCATCAAGGTGACAGTACCAGACCACAGCAGTACGTCCAAAGAGCAAACTGGACAATTTTACTCCCCCAAGAACCTCTGATGCCACACCATTACCTAAGGGTAGTCCGAGCTCCTGAGCATGGCAATCAAGGCTCCCCCATGACCGGGCCATTACATACCCTTCCAGTTTTATTATCTGTCATAGTCTGGCATCTTTGGTGAACCAAAGCCACGAAAAGAGGTATGTCCCTGGAGCCCTGGAATACTCTAAAGGTTGGAGACTAGGTTGGCCTCACGAAGCTGAAGGGAATCCCCTTTCTTTTCAACTTAAATTTGACCCCTACAAGTTAGAGACAAATTAGAGGGTAAGGTCTGCGTAGATATCAAAGAATCCATGCAAAACAACAGTGGAAATTCTCAATGATCATGTTCTCAGAGAACATGACATGACCTATGTCATGTTCTCTGCCCTAAAAATTGCTTTGCCATTCAGTGAAGAGTTAGAATATCTTATTTTTCCTGATTCTACTTTCAGGAGGAAAAACAGGTGGCCAAACCTAGTGTTAATATTCAATCATCTGACTGCTTGTTCTGGAGTGGGTGGGCGCGGAGGTGAGAGAAGGGAGAGAGGAATGTGGAAATGGTAGGCTCACTGCATCCCGTGAGAAGCACAGGACTTTTGGGTGGGGTAACACTCTTGGCAGTATATACCTGGGAATGTAGTTTTTTGTGTTTTCATTGGTTCAGAATGACTGAGAATGAGACAGTAGGCATGTAGTGAGCCCCAAGTTATGTTTTTCTTCCCAACCTCCCTTCCTTCATTTTTCTGGTACAGTACATCCCCTACCTCTTTCTTTTGGGAAAATTTCCCCTTCCTCATTCCATTAGATTCTGGTAAAACTTCCAACCACTCTCTACCTTCACAGAGGTGGGCATGTAACTCAGGCCTGGCCAAAGGCAGCACAACACCACCCAGCCCCTGGAATTGGTCCAAGGAGCAGGGACATGGCCCACACTAGGTGCCTGAGATTCCTTTATAGGATATATAGATCCTAGGAGGGAGGAGGGAGGAAAATGCCTTTCCTCTGGAATCACTGGCTACGATGCTGCATCTCTGCAGCATTCTGTGCCCTCATCCCTGACCCCCCACCCCTTCTTCCTACCAAATGGAAGAAGGTCATCTGCCATAGGAAAGAATGAGAGAAACAACCAAATATGCACGAGAGAGAGTGCTAGATCCATCCATGCCTGAAACCCACATGACTTGTGTCTTCTTCTTCCCATCTATATGTGCCAAGAGACCCCTTCTCTTTGCTTTAGCTGGTTTAAGTGAGACAATTCTGCCTCTTGCCATCAACAGAGACTTAATGCAAAAGATACAAATGATTCCTTCTTCAGACCAGCAAACTGTACTTACATAGATGCGTACTAGAGACTAGTAAAGAAAATTGAACCTGGCTGCGCTAAATGTTTCAAGACTTTTATCTAACCAACAAGTCAAGAACTAAAATGGAAAAGTCATAATATTAAACAACTGGCACTGAGCAAGGAAACCAAACTATTTAACCATAACATTAAGTAGATAATGTCACATATGTGTTTAGGACCTAATGAATATGTCAAAAGTCATGTCTGAAAGAAGATCTATTATGTAAAATATAACTTTTACAACCAAGATCTGTAATCCCAGGTTCTGAACTCTTTTCTCAGGTAAGTGGATAACGAGTGTTGTGACTGGTATAAAGAAAACCTCTAAGAGGTTCCAACAAATATACATAAGAAGATACCATGTTTCTGAATTTTAAAAAAAAACTAGAACAATTGAGAATATTTAATTGACCTTGGAAAATGAATTTCTAAGCATAAAAAGCAATTGAAAAATAAATCACATTAGAAAGAGCCAGAACATGTGAGTATATCCAAAAGGCCATAAGAAAATTAAATGACAAAGCAAAACATCTTTGAAACAACAACCAAAAAAAATCAGAAAAAGTTAACTGTCCACACATGGGACACTTTCCAGAATAGACCATATGTTAGACCACAAATTAAGTATCCATAGTTTTAAAAAGATAAATATCATACAAATTATCTTCTCCAACTACGCTGGGATAAAATTTGAAATCAATAAAACTAATGTAATCAAAACACTTGTACTGCATAAAGACAGACATATAGCCTGATGAAGTAGAATAGAAAGCCCAGAAATAAACCCTCACATATATGGTCAAATTATTTTTGACAAGGGTGTCAAGACCATTCAATGGGGAAAGGACAGTCTTTTCCACAAACAGTACTTGGAAAACTGGACATCCACATGCAAAAGAATGAAGTTGGACCCTTACCTAACACCATCCACAAAAATAAACTCAAAATGGCTTAAAGACCTAAATGTAAGGCCAGACACTATAAAACTCTTAAAGGAAAGCATAGGCAGAACACTCTATGACATACATCACAACAGGATCCTTTTTGACCCACCTCCTAGGGAAATGGAAATAAAAACAAAAATAAACAAATGGGATCTAATGAAACTTAAAAGCTTTTGCACAGCAAAGGAAACCATAAACAAGACGAAAAGACAACCCTCAGAATGGGATAAAATATGTGCAAATGAAGCAACTGACAAAGGATTAATCTCCAAATTATACAAGCAGCTCATGCAGCTCAATATCAAAAAAACAAACAACCCAATCCAAACATGCGCAGAAGACCTAAATAGACATTTCTCCAAAGAAGATATACAGATTGCCAACAAACACATGAAAGGATGCTCAACATCACTAATCATTAGAGAAATGCAAATCAAAACTACAGTGAGGTATCACCTCACACCGGTCAGAATCGCCATCATCAAAAAATCTACAAACAGGGCTACCCTGGTGGAGCAGTGGGTGAGAGTCCACCTGCCAATGCAGGGGACACGGGTTCGTGCCCCGGTCCAGGAAGATCCCACATGCTGTGGAGCGGCTGGGCCCGTGAGCCATGGCCGCTGAGCCTGCGCGTCCGGAGCCTGTGCTCTACAGCGGGAGAGGCCACAACAGTGAGAGGCCTGCGTACAGCAAAAAAAAAAAAAAAAAAAAAAAAATCTACAAACAATAAATGCTGGAGGGGGTGTGGAGAAAAGGAAACCCTCTTGCACTATTGGTGGGAATGTAAATTGATACAGCCACTATGGTGAACAGTATGGATGTTCCTTAACAAACCAAAAATAGAACTACCGTACGACCCAGCATCCCACTACTGGGCATATACCCTGAGAAAACCATAATTCAAAAAGAGTCATGTACCACAATGTACATTGCAGCTCTGTTTACAACAGCCAGGACATGGAAGCAACCTAAGTGTCCATCAACAGATGAATGGATAAAAAAGATGTGGCACATGTATACAATGGAATATTACTCAGCCATAAAAAGAAATGAAATCGAGGTATTTGTAGTGAAGTGGATGGACCTAGAGACTGTCATACAGAGTAAAGTAAGTCAGAAAGAGAAAAACAAATACCGTATGTTAACACATATATATGGAATCTAAAAAAAAAAAAAGGTTCTGATGAACCTAGGGGCAGGACAGGAATAAAGATGCAGATGTAGAGAATGGACTTGAGGACACGAGGAGGGGGAAGGGTAAGCTGGGACGAAGTGAGAGAGTGGCATGGACATATATACACTACCAAACGTAAAATAGATAGCTAGTGGGAAGCAGCCGCATAGCACAGGGAGATCAGCTCGGTACTCTGTGACCACCTAGAGGGGTGGGATAGGGAGGATGGGAGGGAGACGCAAGAGGGAGGAGATATGGGGATATAAGGGGATATAAATATACATATAGCTGATTCACTTTGTTATACAGGAGAAAATAACACAACATTGTAAAGCAATTATACTCCAATAAAGACATTTTTAAAAAAAGAACTAAAGATATAAAATTCTTAGAAGAAAACATAGGACAAAAAGCTTCATGACATTAGATTTAGCAATGATTTCTTGGATATGACACCAAAGGCAGAAATAACAAAAGAAAAAAACAGACAAATTGGACTTCATGAAAGTTTATTTTATTTTAATTTTTTCATTTTAATTCAACAGAGAGAAAGGCAACCCACAGAATGGGAGAAAATATTCATAAATTATATATCTGATAAGGGATTAATATTCAGAGTATATAGGGAACTCCTAAAACCCAACAACAAAAAAACAAACAACCCAATTCAAAAATGGTCAAAGGACTTGAATAGACATTCCTCCAAAGAGAAATGTAAAATGGTACAGCCTCTGTGGAAAACAGTATGGCAGTTCCTTAAAAAAAAAATTAGATTTACCATATAATCCAGCAATTCCACTTCTGGGTATATACACAAAAGAATTGAAATCAGGGACAAAAAAAGATATTTGTGCACCCATACTCATAGCAGCATTATTCACAATAGCTAAAACATGGAAGCAACCCAAGTGTCCATCAGTGGATGAATGGATAGGAAAAAAATGGTGTATACATACAATGGAATATTATTAGCCTTCAAAAGGAAGGAAATTCTGCACAGCATGGATGAACCTTAAGGACATGACACTGAGTGAAATAAACCAGTCAAATAAAGAAAAATACTGCATAATTACATTTATATGAGGTATTTAGAGTAGACAAAATTTTGGAGACAGAAAGTAGGATGGTGGTTGCTAGAGGCTGGCGAGAAACGAAATGATGAGTTATTGTTTAATGGGTACAGAGTTTCAGGTTTCCAAGATGAAAAGAGTTATGGAGATGAATGGTGGTGACAACATTATTAGTGTATTTAATACCACTGAACTGTACAGTTAAAAATAGTGCAGATAGCAAATTTTATATTATGTGTATTTTACAACAAGAAAAAAATAGAAAATAGTTAATTATCTTTATTATAGAATTATCTCCTATAAATCAATAGTAATAAACACTAAAACTCAAAATGTACAAAATATATAAATAATTTATAAAGACAATACAGATAGCCAATGAACTTAGTTTTTAAATGTTTAACTCTACTAATCCTCAAAGAAGTGCAAACCAATGAAAAACTATTTTGCGCATCAAATTGGAAAGGATTTTTTAAGCAATGATAGCAATTCTTACAAAGACAGAAAGACAGGTCCTCTGATACACTATTATTGGGAGTGTAAGTCGATACAGTGTTGTTAGAAATCAATATAATAATACACAGTTTAAAAATATGCCTTTGGTAATATATCATGTAAAGAATGTAAATGATAGTGGATGAAATTCATATATAGATATTCTATTCACAGAGTTCTAAAAAAAATCTGGAAAATAGAAATATCCAAAAAGTAAATAAACAACTATATTAATTATAGTGCATTCAAACCAGCGAGGATCAGTCACTTAAAACAGGACTCATGAAGATTTTTCAGTGATGTGAGAAAATGTTCATGAAATTGAAAAAGAATAAATACTACATAAATTGTATGGGTTCAATATTTAAAACTATATGCACATATATACAGAAAATGTCCAGGGGGTGGGGGAGGTAAACTAAAGTTATAAATATCTCTGAAAAGCAAGATCATGAATAATTTTTCTTTATACTTTTCTGTGTTTTCTAAATTTTCAATAATAAGCTATAATACTTTTCTAAATTCTACCACTCTATTTTTTTTTTTTTTGGCTGCACCCCATGGCTGGCGGGATCTTAGTTCCCCCACCAGGGATTGAACCCACACCCTCGGCAGCGAAAGCGTGGAGTCCTAACCACTGGACCGCCAGGGAATTCCCCATAATACTTTTCTAATTGGGAAAACGTTATTATTTTACTGAAGTATAGCTAATCTACAATGTTGTGCCCATCTGTGCTGTACAGCAAAGTGACTCAGTTATACACATAGAGACATTCTTTTTTTTATATTCTTTTGCATTATGGTTTATCACAGGATATTGAATCTAGTTCCCTGAGCTATACACTAGGACCTTGTTTATCCATCCATTTTTATCCAATGTTTATCCATCCTATATATAATAGTTTACATCTGCTAATCCCAAACTCCCAGCCTTCCCTCCCCCACCCCCCACCCCCTCTGCTCTCTATGTCTGTGAGTCTCTGTGTTTTGTAGATAGTTTCATTTGTGCCATATTTTAGATTCCACGTATAAGTGATATCATGTGGTATTTGTCTTTCTCTTTCTGACTTACTTCACTTAGTATGATAATCTCTAGTTGCATCCATGTTGCTGCAAATGGCATTATTTCATTCTTTTTTATGGCTGAGTAGTATTCCATTGTATATATGTACCACATCTTCTTTATCCATTCATTTGTCAATGGACATTTAGGTTGTTTTCATGTCTTGGCTCTTGTGAATAATGCTGCTATGAACATAGGGGTGCGTGTATCTTTTTGAATTATAGTTTTGTCTGGATATATGCCCAGGGGTGGGTTTGCTGGATCATATGGTAATTCTCTTTTTAGTTTTCTGAGGAACCTCCACACTGTTTTCCACAGGGGCAGCACCAACTTACACTCCCACCAACAGTGTAGGAGGGTTCCCTTGAGAAAATGTTATTTAAATAAAAGTATGTTCTAAAACTGAATTCTCATTATTTCTTCCTCACTTTCATAACTGCCTTTTAAATAATTAGCCAAAAATTGTTTAACCATTTTTTACTGTGGTAAAACACATGTAACGTGAAATTTATCATTTTAACCATTTTAAGTATACAGTTCAATGACATTCAGTAAATTCACATTGTTGTTCAACCAAAAATGTTCAACTATAACACTGAGAGCTAAACACTGTCATTTCCAATGAGCACATTTTACCAACTATATCTTCAATATAAAAAACAAAATTTCTGGGCTTCCCTGGTGGCACAGTGGTTGAGAGTCCGCCTGCCGATGCAGGGGACACGGGTTCATGCCCCAGTCCGGGAAGATCCCACATGCCGCGGAGCGGCTGGGCCCGTGAGCCATGGCCACTGAGCCTGTGCGTCCGGAGCCTGTGCTCCGCAATGGGAGAGGCCACAACAGTGAGAGGCCTGCGTACCGCAAAAAATAAATAAATAAATAAAATAAAATTTCCTTGGTTTTGGCCACTGCCATTATTTCTCTAATAAACTATGTGTGAAAAATTACTTTTTTGAGAATTTGGTTCTTCACTGTTCTGTCTCTTCTCACCATTACAGTACAAAGAGACCAACACTTTAATCAACACCATACTTGAGGTTCAGCCGAGGTCATCTTCTGGTGGAGAGGGAAAGAGCAATGATGAGATTGTCCAAGAACTCGTTGCTTCTGTCCGGACCAGAGTTCCAGGTACTAAGTAATTCCTAGCATACATGTACAATGGGACTTTTAGGAATAAACTCCGAAAGCTGAGTGACAGGCAGGTGTCCAAATCTGCTTATTATGCAGATTTTTTCTTTACATAGAGAGCTCTTCTGACGTAGAGCTCTCCACTTATAGACGAGAAGCCTATAGCACCTTGACATCTTAACTGCCAGAAGCATGAGGAACAAGTTGGTTTCTAGCTCAATGTAACTTTAACCAGACTTTTTCCTGAGTTTTCTAACATCTCTAGACTTGTACTGTCCGAGACAGTAGCCGTTAGCCACATGTGGTTACTTCAACTTTAAATTAAATTTAAAATTCATTTCCTCAGTTGCACTAGCCACATTTTAAGTGCTGCCATACTGAACAATGCAAATGGAGAATATTTCCATCATCATAAAATATTCTATTGGACAGCCCTGCTCTGGAATCCATTTCATTTTTTTTTTTTTTTTCTCCAACAGGAGAGGTGGCTAGATTATTTCACTTTGTTTTCTGGTGAGTTAGGGAATCTTCCTGAATCATCACAGATCCACTTTCACACTTTTCTTAGAGTGACTGTAGATTTAGATGTCTTCATATATTGTTCATGGTTGGAAATGTCATTATAGGGGAAAAAAAAGATGAGGCATAAAAAAAAACTAGTGACTGTAAAAGTAAACTGTGTTTCTGTCTCTATTCACAATACTCCGGGATCAAGTGTATGGGTTCCCCCCTACATTAAGCAGTTACTCTCTGGACACCAGCTGGGTGTCCTACAATTCAGTTATGACTTTATCCAGAGTGGGCACAGACCCCACGGTTTAAGGGCTCACAAGTCCCACAAGACTGTCCCCACTTCAGAAGCCAACAAGTCCCCAGGGTGTGACCTGTACTTCTGACCAACCAGCCATAAATCGAGGATTCCCACAACCCCCTTCTGGGGTTCAGTAATTTTCTAGAACAACTCACAGAACTCAGGGAAGTGGTTATTTACATTTACCAGATTACTTAATATGATATACTAAAGGATAAGGATAAACAGCAAGATAAAGAAGTACATAAGGCAAGGTCCAGAAGAGTCCCAAGGGCAGGAGGTTTAGTCCTTCCTGGCACATGATGCATTCACCAACCCAGAAGCTCTCCAAACCCCTTCAGTTAGGTCTTTATGGAAGTTTCATTACGTAGACATGATTGATTAAGTCACTGGCCCAGAAGAGTCCCGAGGGCAGGAGGTTTAGTCCCTCCTGGCACATGATGCATTCACCAACCCAGAAGCTCTCCAAACCCCTTCAGTTAGGTCTTTATGGAAGTTTCATTATGTAGACATGATTGATTAAGTCACTGGCCTTTAGTGATTAACTTAACCTCCAGCCCCTCCCCTCTCCCAGGAGGTCAGAGAGTAGAGCTAGAAGTTCCAACTCTCTAATCACATGGTTATTTCCCCTGACAACCAGCCCCTCGTCTTTAGGGGTGGTCCAAGAGTCAGCTCATTAACATAAACTCAGGTGTGGTTGAAAGGGGCTTGTTATCAATAACAAAAGATGTTCCTTTCACCTTCATCACTCAGGAGCTATTTCAGGAGTTGGGGTCAGAAACCAACAATTATAGAAATGATGCTCCCATCACTCTTATCAATGAGGAAATTATAAGAGTTTTAGGAGCTCTGGCCAGAAGCTGGGGACACAGACCAAAAGACATATTTCTTATTACATCACAGTAACACAGACTAAGTCTTGCCAATACTATTAAGGCCCCCGGAAAAGAAAGGACCTGTGTGACCTCAGAAGTCAGTTATGTTCCTCCTAAAGCAGCCCCTCAAAAGACTCTCTTCTTGAGTGTAGAATTGTGTTGATATTGAAGCAACTGAGTTATTTTAGGAAGCATTTTTAATAAACATAAGATGGAGGACTGGGTGGAAAAAGGGATGAAGGTGGATGGCTGGCTGGCTGGATGGATGGATGGATGGATGGATGTGGATGGAAAGTTAGTATACTTGTTTCATAGAGTTCCATTGACACCTAGGAGGTTTTTCTCTCCACGCTTCATAGTTTGTACTTTTACTGTGAAATGATAAGCCATGCCATCTGCTGAGACAAGGGGCAGGGGTGCAATTGGCTCAACAAGAGAACTGAGGTTCCGAATAGCCCGAGGGGACTGACAAAAGGAGAAGAGTGTAGGCATGTAACCGCAGCCCTGTGGACCCAAGAGCTTGCCCTTACCCACACTGCTGTGTGATTTTTCTACGGCAGCCAAAATGTGAGTGGTTAAGAGGAAATTGATGTACATATCTCAGAGCCACTTGTTTTCTCGCACTTTACTCATCTATGTAAGGAAAATGCAGTCCCTTCATTTTTTAGAGCTTATATGAACCTCCACTGGGTGGATTGTAGGGGAAAAGAAGAGCACAATTTTCGATCCAGTTTGAAACATGGACCCATTTCACAATCCAGTCAGTCCCTTTGAACAACACTCAGTAACCTGGGATAAATGCTGTCTCTCTCCTCTCTCCGGGGGTGTCCTGCCCCCAACCCCTCCTCTCCTAGATGCAACACGGGTGTGTAGGGAAGAGCGAGGCTTACATATGCCGCATACACACAAGGCAGAGGAGACGACTCGGGACCCCTGGTACCTCTGGTCTCAGGGATGTCCCTTGTCTACCAGGTAGCACTTGCCACTGAAGTCCGAGCGGCCTGACTCCCGTTCAGCCTAGGCCCCAGGGACAAGAGAAGTTGGCTTTAAGAAAGGTTAAGATAAGTGCATTCCAATAGCAATGAGATAAGGAGAGAAATCAACAATCATTGATCTGACAAATCAGCCGTGTGTGTTTCAGAAACTCTGGAGATGGAGAACGCTTCTGAGAGCCTTTTTGTCAAGGATCCTCACGGACGCCTTAACTCCTTGACCACTGTTCTTGGACAGGAAGTGGACCGGTTTAACAATCTGCTGAGGCTCATACATGTATGCACGCTCACTGCCATCCTTGCTATTGGGTATCAAAGCTTTGTGCAGAGTGTATAACAATGTGAAGTTTCCATTCCCATCACCTCAACATTTCCATCTGGATATGCTAACAACCCTTCAAGCCCAACTTGTCTAAACCTGAATTCACCCTCCTCTAGTCTGTGTTCCCTAGCTCTAATAATGGCCTAGTGACTATGTGGCCTTACAAACCCTTCATTATCCTAACTTGCACCCTTAGAATTACCATTGACTCATTAGGAATTTGACCAGGAACCTAAGCACTCAGTTAAGAGAGATTCAGTGCTTGTTCCTGATGGCTAGTTTGCTTTTAATATCATAGTCTTTATGAAGACTATGACAACCAGAGTTTCTTAAATTGAGGCCACAAAACACCTAAATTAGGGTCCACTGTGCTGAGGTTCAAATGTAGATTCCCTGATTCCACTTCAGACCTACGGAGTTAGGATTCCTTGAGGAATTCCTGGGGATATGAATTTTAAATAAACTCCCCCAGATGATGTCAGTGCAACTAAAATTTAGGAAGAACTATTTAGACCTTTGCCTTATGCTCAGGAATACTTTCTGAATGGCATTGACTTTGTAATGCTGGCTACAGGACTTCCTGTTGTCTCTGTGCATAACTTTAATAAGGGAAACTATTAGAGACCAAATATTGAACAGTAACAGGAAAAGTTCTACTGCCAAGCAGGGAACCAAATACCTAGCACAGAATCAAGGCTGAGTGATAAGATTGGGAAGGGCAGCTAGGGTAGATCTTTTAAAGACCGTCTCTTCCGTATTAGGAAAGGAAAGTCTCCACATGTTTCTGGTCGTCTGGCAATACCCAGGCTTGTGAGTTAGGGGGCCATTGGGTCAGCTGAATACGTTACGTCATCACCTTGGGCCTATGACATCTGGTTAGATAAACCAGTGTCAGCAGGCCAGGTAGTCAGGTCAGAGCTTATTACCTTCTACATTGAATGAATCAGGGTATAGGTGAAGCTGCTGTGATAAAGATCCCCAAATACAGTGGCCAAAACAGGATAGAAATTCACCACTCTCTCAGTTAAGAGCCCAGACAAAGCTCTGTCTAGGACAGGTAGTTAATCTTGCTTTGTGAGCTCATCCAAGGATCTCAGCTGGAGAGCTGGCTCGTCCAGTCTCAACAGGTAGCTCCCATCTCTGAGACTAAGGTGGCCATTCCAACTGTCCCCTTTTGCCAGCCACTGGGACAGGGGAAAGAGAGCTGAGGGAGAGCAGCTTCCTCGTAAAAATGTAGCCCAGAAGTTGCATACATCATTTTTTCTTGTATCCCTTTAGCCAAAGCTTGGTCACATGGCAACACCCCAGCTGCAAGGGTGGCTGGGAAATGTAGTCCCAATATCTGTATTGGATTGCTCTGTGCCCAGATAAAACTAGGAGGATACTGTTGTTCGGAGGAGGAAGAGGAGATGGCTGCTGCTCATCTCTGACATCTTCCACATCATGTATGGCCTTTCACCCACTTAAAGATGGACAAGTCCAAATGTCACTTCCTCATAAAGTCTTCCTGGAACACCAGCCCTTCCCTCCACCACCAGATGACAGGGACCCCTCCTCAGGGCTCCATCACTTGAGGTGTCTGTGTCCATCACTGTTTTTGTGTACAATGTACCACCTTGTTTTGTAATAACTCCTCCATGAGTATGGCTCCCCCAGTAGACAATGAACTTGAAGAGAAGGAGACTAGTATATAAGTCATCTCTGTTTCCCCAGTGCCTGACACGTCCTAAATCTTCCATGAATATTTGAACATGCAAGTGAACGAATGTGGCTCTCAGGAACAAAGCGGTCACTTCTTCTGGTCAAACAACAGTGTCCACCACTAATGGCAGTACTCACCTAAAAACAAGTAGAAGAGATAGGAGCCCTGGGAGAAGCAGCCTGCAAGGCAATCAGGAGTCAGAGCCAAGCACTCCCATTGGAGGGAGGGGTGGTGGCCACCACTGTATGCTGGGCCTGCACCAGAGATCTCCCTCATCCTGGCACCTGCCCTGTCCTGCCTTGCCCTGGCTCTGTCCCAGCCTCCCTTTCACCTCCCCCAGCAAACAGCAAGGCCTCACAGTGGTAGTGATAAGAAAGGCCAGGGGAGGGCGGGAGCCTCAGGGGCCTCGGGCTGCCATCTTGGTGAGCTCACTCTCCTCCAGACGGTTACAGAACTGTGAGACAGGGCAAGTCCTGGGAGAGACAAGGCCGCTAACCATAAGGGAGAACATTCTGACGTGCGCTCTTGCCGCTGGACATGGCTACATGTTAGCTGCCTCCTCTGAGAGAACTGGCCGCAATGTGACCTCTGTCTACGCTGTTTTGGAAGGCACTAGCAGCCTGGCCTCTGCAGCTCCCTGACTTAAGTGTTCTCCATGAATCTTAGATAAGCCTTCTGCTACCTCTTTCCATTTTTGGTGTCTAAGGTGGAGGGTTGTTTGGGCTCTGGCTGAGGCCCTTTTTCCTGAGCTCTGCTGCAAATGGTTCCTCAGATCCTACTTAACACTCCTCTCTTCTATCACTGCCTCTTGTGAAAAGAGTTGGGAGGAGGGGAATAACTCCATGAAGGAATGGAAGGATGACTAGACCTGTCTTGTCACATGTCGCCCGTCTCTAGAACTATCTGCATGTGGTCCTAGGACTTAGTTTTTTAATCAACATAAGTTTGGTCTCTAACATCTTCCTGTAATATCTTCCCCATGTATGGCAGTAGTTGTCACAAAACTGGAACCCATACAAATCTATATGGCTTGCCTTTATCTTTAGCCAGGTGGCGGATATAACCCTGAACTTCCCATGGCTGCTGTGGGTCCAGCATCTCCCAGGACTACTGCCGGCCTCTGTCTTTTTTTGAGATGAGGGGAGGATAAGGGACATACATTTAAAAAGTGTTTCCAGGGGCTTCCCTGGTGGCGCAGTGGTTGAGAGTCCGCCTGCCGATGCAGGGGACACGGGTTCGTGCCCTGGTCCGGGAAGATCCCATATGCCATGGAGCGGCTGGGCCTGTGAGCCATGGCCGCTGAGCCTGCACATCTGGAGCCTGTGCTCCGCAACGGGAGAGGCCACAACAGTGAGAGGCCCGCGTATCGCAAAAAAAAAAGTGTTTCCAGTATAAGGAGGCTCTCTGGAATCAGCTGAAAGATTGGTCTCATCTAAGAATCTCCCCTTTCTGCTATAACTCCTGGGGCCGCAGGCTCCCCCTGGGCAGAGTTAGAGGTACTTCCCACGTCCTCATCCCCCTGTCCATGGTTCCCAATCACTAATCATTAGGCCCATTCTTCCTTTGGCCTGGACGAGAGCTGGATGATGGCTTTTCTCAACATACTTGGGGGCCATCTCTCCACCTTCCCTTCTTCACTTCACTGGATCCTGCTATTATGCCTGAATCACCTCCCCTACAAGGTCTTACACCCCTCTGGTCACATGTAAAAAAATGCATGAAAGATTGGAGCGTCTGGCCCAGCACATAGTTTACAGAGAGGATGGAACCCAGCAAGCAGGTCCTTGAGCGTAAGGCAACACCTGCTACCATGAACAAGTTTCATTCCCACCTGATAATTACATCTGTGAAGGGCACCAACCCCTTTTTATTCTTTCAGACCTCTCTAGATACGCTCAACAAAGCCATTGCTGGATTGGTGGTGATGTCTGAAGAAATGGAAAAAGTGTATAACAGTTTCCTCAACAACCAGGTTCCCTCTCTGTGGTCCAACACAGCCTACCCATCCCTGAAGCCACTAGGATCGTGGGTCAAAGACCTTATTCTGAGGACTGCATTTGTGGACGTAAGAAAATTCACGTCTTTGGGGTCTGATGAATTTGATGACACGGTTGGCCCTCAAGCTCTTAGGAAGCCCTCGCTAACTGAAATATTGACAACCATCGAGGGATCATCTGAACCCAAAGAAACAGAAATTTCCAGAATAGCATCAGTTTGAAAGTCTTATGCTGATTATAGTAGAGTTTGCCCTAGACCCTTATCCCCACAGTCCATTTTAATTCCAGGTCATCCTTGGAGTTTCAGATCTAGTTCATGAGATCTCACCATGAGGTACAGAACCAATCTGACATGGGTCCAAACGGTCAGGTGTGACCTTGCCGCCCTCTCCCCCTTCTAGAACTTCTGTAATAACCAGGTTCTGGGTTTATGGTCAGCCTGGTGGGTGAGGAAGGGGGACAAGGCAGGCAGTAAGAATGGGGCTGGTGATAACTCAGGACCGGTTTAGATTCTGCCTCCTGGACACCCTCCAAAATACGACTTTGATTTAAAAGACAAATTCTATCTCAGAAAAAAAAAAAAAAGTACATTATGGTGTAATGTTTCTCCTTCAGCTGTGGCTCAAAAGAGGACAGCCTAAGTCCTTCTGGATCTCCGGTTTCTTCTTTCCTCAAGGATTTCTAACAGGTACCAGTGCTTTCCCTAGAAAAATCCCATAGGAACGATCATTATGTGTGATGAGCTGTGCCAGGTTTCTAGGAACTTTGAAAATGGCATGGCTGCTGATGGCCTAACCAAGGGGTTGTTGATTATAAGGCAGCCGAACAAGGCCCTGCTCTTCCTCGCTTGCTGGGGTGGGGAAAGGATGGCAGAAATAGCAGATGTTCCTCCAGCAACCTAATGCCCACTCCTCTCAGGTTACCAGTGCAAATGCTGCTGCCCTGTGAGTGCACACAGCTACCCCACATGCTCAAGGGCACTACCTGCTCTCCACCTTCTCTGGCCCCACCTCTGAGCAGCGTCCTTCCCTCTAAAAAATACTCTTACTATCCCTCCAGTGGCCCTCAGGGATTCTGCCCAGGACCCCAGAGGGGACCAAGGTCTCTGGGCTCCTAGATGCTAATGAGCCCAGCCCTTCATCTGTCTCATCCTGAGTCCCTTCTAAACAGCCTATAGACAGCCCATACAAGACAAGCTACGCAAGATGCTAAAGTTGGGGAGATTGGGCTCTGAAACTGCCTCACGGGCTTGTCTCTCTCATTGGCAGAGCGGTGCACTTCAGACTTGGCCTCCCCTCCCTTCCCAACCAGGACCAAAATTCGCACATGCTTTTGCTCCACCCCTCCCAACTAATTCAGAGTAAGATGTCAATGGTTGGGTCCTCTGGATGGAGAGGAAGCTCTCTAACGCCAGAGCATCCTGGTTGAGGCGAGTGGGGGCCATGTTTGGGCAATAGTAACCCAGGTTTCTGGCTTTCATATTTACAGGAACTCTTCAAAATCATGCTCGGAAATATAATTTGCCTATAGATGAGCTGAGTTTCAAGTACAACATGATTCCTATCTATCGGGATCAAGCCACAGTTATAGACGCTGCCAAGACAGTGCAGTTTGGACAAGAACTGCCCATGGACATGGAGGTATTGTCCCCCTGACAGTTGTTACAGCACAGCAGCTTCTGTCCCACTGTCATCCAGTATCTTAGGCAATCTCCCCTGCCCTACCCCCCCCCACTTTCTATTTGCAGGAGTGGGAGAGGGCAGGGTGGGACTCACAGCCCCAAGACAAGCTCCCCAATTAGCAGTGACCGGATGAGAACTGCCTAAATTAGTCTGACCTGTAAAAGTATATTTTACAGCAATACTGTAGATACCTACAGTAACTTTCTCATTCGTGCGGAGGCAATATGGCAAGAGGTTAAAAACCAGAGTTTCAGCACTGGGCAGCCCTGAGTAAATTCTGACTTTCTCCCTCCCCAGTTGTGTCTGCAAGAGCAATTACTAACATGTCTGCACCTCAGTGTTCACATCTGCAAAATGGGGCTCATGCCACCAACCTCAGAGCTGTAGGGCAGTGTAACTGAAACTTCAGGTGTCATGTGACCAGCACATAGTGAGCCCACAATAAATAACTGTTATCATAAGCTAAACTTATCTGCCTCGTTCACTCAGCTGCCTCCTAGCAGAATTGATATGCTAACTTCATATATCATATAACTGTAACTACATCACATAACCAGTAGGAATGTATCAATACTAAGGAAGCAGTTCAGACTCTTTGCTTACATAGTTTACTCCCTCTAGAGCAGAGGTTCTCAAAATGTGGTCCACAGACCAGCAGCATCAGCATCACCTGGGCACTTATTAAAAATGAACTTATTTACAAAACAGAAATAGACCCACAGATGTAGAAAGCAAACTTATGGTTACCGAAGGGGGAAGGGGGGAGGGATAAATTAGGAGGTTGGAATTAACATATACACACTACTATATATAAAATAGATAACCAACAAGGACCTACTGTATAGCACAGGGAACTATACTAAATATTTTGTAACAACCTATAAGGGAAAAGAATCTGAAAAAGTATATATGTATATGTATATATATATATATAGAGAGAGAGAGAGAGAGAGAGAGAGAGACATAGACATATATATGTTAACTGAATCACTGCTGTATACCTGAAACTAACACAACTTTGTAAATCAACTATACTTCAATTTAAAAAAGAAAAAGAAATGTAAATTCCAAGGACTCATTCCAGATTGAATCAGAGACTGGGCTGGGACCCAGAAATCTATATTTTAACAAGTCCTGCAGGGGGTTCTTAGCCCACTTGAGTTTCAGAACCCCTGCTCTAGAATATCTCAACATCGACTGCAGGTTAGAATCACCTATGGAGCTTTAAAAACATCTGATGCTCAGTCCACACCCAATTACGTCAAAATCACCCCAATTATATCAGTCATCATTATATTTTAAAGCTCCCCTGGCAATTCCAGTATATAGCTGTGAGAGCCACCACTGCCGATCTGAGCTGCCCACTTTCAACGTGCTGAGATATTGATGGGGCAGGGAAACCTCTGCTTCAATGCACCTGTCCACCCCAGTGGGCCTTATTAATGTAATTTTCTATGTGTGCTGTGAAATCAAAGATCTGCTCCAGATTGCTTTTGCCAGGAATGTGTTCACTAGCCGGTCAGTGTAGATGGGGTAAGTGGCTTTTACTAAACCTTTCTTAAAGTATCATGGTATTAGTAGGAATTGTTCCTGGGTAACTTAATCAGTATCCACCCACTCAGATCTGCTTGATCTAGTGTTTGCTCTGATTAGCAAAAACACACAAAGATGAGATTGATCCCATATTCATGGATTACTCTATGAAATGCTGTAATACCCCATGCCTCTTAATTGCCTGTATCTTAAAATGACAATGAAAGAGCTTACGTCTTTAAGGGAATTTGTTTTAGCATCAAAATTTTTTTGATGCTAAAGTATTTGCATGCAAAAGTAGGGGGAAATCAACTGAAAGAGGCACTCCTTGTTATTTTGAGACCCTTCTTAGCCAGGAGGGCATCGGAGGCCCAGGTCAGGACTAACTGAGGCTGCAGGAGGGCAGGACGACACCCACATAAAAGCCCTCATCCAGTCTGTCCTGGATGCTGGCCCTGCTCTGTGCCCGGCGCGCTCCATGTGCCACATAGACTGACTCTGACGGACAGATGTTTACAGTGACCACCGGGGCCTCCGTCCCTCCAGCCTGCCCCAGTCTACACACATCTCCACGTGGGTCATGTGCAGTGAACCACAGTGATGCCTGGGAATGCCGCCTGCCTTCTGTGGAGACTGCAAACTGTATAGTCAGCCCATCTCCTGGTCCTCCCAGCAAATGTCTGCAAGACACAGCGGGAGACTGTTGGATGACTTGAGTTCTGTTACAAACAGCAGGGCCACTGTCAGCCCATTGCCGCCTTTGTGCCATTTAGGAAAAGGCACTCGCTCTGTGTGTGTGCAGACGGCTCCTACACACAGCTTGGCAAGTGGATGGCAGGATGGTTTCAGCCTCTACTCAGGCAAACCTGCACAAGCATATAGAGTAGCCCCCAAAACAGGAAGGCCTTGCTCTACCTTGCTGCACGCGAGGGACAAACTACAGGACACTAGGTAGTAAAGTCCAACCAAAAAGCACTTACCATCCTTTTATTCACTATAAAACACATCCCTTATGACCACACAGCTTGGTCCTCTGCCTGCAGGTGTGAAGCTCCAGTTATCCAAAGGTCTAGGGCCCCAGAACTGGCCAAATTCACTCAATGTTTGAGGAAGGATACACAGAAGCCCACAACTGGAAGAAATTGTATACCAGTGGTGACATCTAATCACAGGACATTGAGGGACAGGGGCTCTGTCTCTGTCTCTCTTTCTCCTGCAAAATTTCTTTTTTTTTTTTTTAATTTATTTATTTTTGGCTGCATTGGGTCTAAGTTGCTGCATGTGGGCTTTCTCTAGTTGTGGCGAGCAGGGGCTACTCTTCATTGCAGTGTGTGTGCTTCTCATTGTGGTGGCTTCTCTTGTTGCGGAGCATGGGCTCTAGGCACGCAGGCTTCAGTACTTGTGGCACACGGGCTCAGTAGTTGTGGCACGCAGGCTTAGTTGCTCCGAGGCATGTGGGATCTTCCCGGACCAGGGATCGAGCCCATGTCCCCTGCATTGGCAGGCAGATTCTTAACCACTGCACCACCAGGGAAGTCCCGCTTCCTGCAAAATTTCCCTTAAAAAACTTTCCATAAAAAAAAAAAAAAAACTTTCCATAGGCACTCTGCAAATATTATTGCCAATATATAACCTCTCTTCTGGAACGGCACCCAGATCTTTGAAAGGCCTTGCTAAAAATAACAGATGATAATCACAGCCCTCTTGTCCATCCACTTCCCATGAGAAGGGGAAAATCCTAATGTCATGATATCAGAGTCTGAAGCCCATCAGTGGGTTTCCCAGGGGTACCCCCTACCGGACAGCCTGTGGGAGTGTGAAAAGTATGAGATTTGGTGACAAACTGAAAAGCAAATTATTTCACCTTTTGGAGCCTTGGCATTCTCCTCTCCAAAATGTGAGTGATAAGAGAATCTCTGGATTGGTTCTTAGAATTGAGTGAGGATGTAGGACTAGGAGGTGGCCCACAAAACTGACCCCTCCTCCTCTTCTCACCTATGAACTTCTGGGTGTCTTTCAGTTGCCCTCTCCTGAGGATGGTGTTCTTGTCCATGGGATATTCATGGATGCTTCTCGATGGGACAATGAGGAGATGGTGATAGAAGACGCACTGCCCGGACAGATGAATCCAATGCTGCCTGTGGTGCATTTTGAACCCCAACAAAATTATGAGCCAAACCCAACACTCTACCACTCCCCACTTTATAAGACAGGGGCCCGGGCAGGAACACTCTCAACCACAGGTGAGGATGTTCTAAGATCAGTATAATGACCGAATGCAAACTACAATCATCAAAGTCCAAATGCTGAACTGTAATGTACAAAGGGTGATCTTGGACCAATTAGCCAGGCTTAAAATAAGACCACTTATAACACACAAATGTATAAATGCTGTAAATTCTATTTGTTTTAATGCTGAGTGTAGATTAATATTATAAAGCCAATACTTGCTTCTATTAGTCTGATGAGTAGAAAATAGTTTATTTTGTGTGTGTGTGTCTTTCAATTTATTTATTTATTTTGGTTGTGCCGGGTCTTAGTTGTGGCCAGCGGGCTCCTATTTGCGGCATGCACGTGGGATCTAGTTCCCTGACCAGGGATCGAAACCGCATCCCCTTCACTGGAAGGTGAATTCTAAACCACTGCGCCACCAGGGAAGTCCCAGAAAGTAGTTTATTGAGCAGTGCCTTCTAATTGAAAAATGATGGACTGAGTAGACACATCTATCTCTGATCAAATCCACTGAGACTCAGCGTAGAAAAGAGATTTTAAAACAAATAAGTGGAATGCCATGCTACAAAAAGAGAAATCTTAGTAGACCTGAAACTGAGATACAGCCCTGAAAAAAAGGAACTGGATAAAAAGATAAGCTGAAGATTGAATGCAGACAGCTAGAGAGTGAGACAAGAGAATGCACTGAGGAAATCCCTCAAAGGACAGCACAGTGCAATATTTTTAAGTGACACTGTGGAAGGAGTTAAAATCACCAACATTTATCTAGCAGGCAATCTGGAAGGAGAAAGGAGAAAAAATGGAAGAGCAGTAATATTTGAAAAACTGGCTGATAATTTCCCAGAACTGAAGAAACAGTTGAGTCCTCAGATTGGGAGATCTCACAAAGTGGTAGGGGTAATTTTTTAAAATATACAATGAACAAATAAACAAATTTTAAAAGAAACCTAGATATATCAGAGTGATACCTAAGACCATCAGAAATAAAGAAAATTCTCAAAGAGATGAAATGCATTAATATACTACAACTAAAATTCCAGAAAATGAGAATCAGATTGACTTCAGACATGTCTCATTATCCACAGTTCATATAAAAATAGAGAAACTTCTTCAAAGGGCTGAGGAAAAACAACTTTGAACCAGAATTGCAAGTGCAACCAAATTATCATCTGAACGAAAAGTTGTAATAAAGACCGTCTTGGACATACAAAGGCTCTAAATTAATCACCACTGATCCTCTACTTAACACACACACACACACACACACACACACACACACACACACACGGTTAAATCTTTAATAGTTTGACCATAAAAATGAATTTATAATAACTTGGAACTAAATTTCCAGATGACAGAAATACGAGAGGGGAGCCAGGAAGAAAGAACTAAAAAATCTTTCTCATTTGAATGGAGAATATAGATACTGATGATATTTATTTTTCTAATAAAATATTCAGTTAAAGGGTGTTCTCTAAGGGTAATGTACAGACTAGAACTAAAATAGACATTCGTGTCACATGACCTCCCACTCCTATGACAAATCTAAAAAAGTATTCAAAGGTATTTTTTAAATTAATAATGGTATTTACAAGTTTTTGTAGGGACATGTACTTTTTTTTTTTATTTTTAATGGTACGCAGGCCTCCTCTCCCGTTGCGGAGCACAGGCTCCGGACGCGCAGGCTCAGTGGCCATGGCTCACGGGCCCAGCCGCTCCAGACCGGGACACAAACCCGTGTCCCCTGCATCGGCAGGCGGACTCTCAACCACTGCGCCACCAGGGAAGCCCTTGCCCATTTTTTAATAGAGTCATTTTTCTTCTTATTATTGGCTAAAATTCCAACAGGAACTCTGTGGTTTTCAGGAAAAGGAACAAAGAAAAGGTAGTAATTAAAATGACAGTGCACTGGCACAAGATTCTATAAACAGATCCAATGTACTGGAGAGAGCACCCAGAAACGCACTGTGCATATATGGGAACTTGACCTGTAATACCAGCATCATTTAAAATTGATCAGGAAGATGGAAATTATTCCACAAATGATGCTGGGACAATTGGTTATACCAAACTTAGATCCTTATCTCCTACCACATACAAAAATTAATCACAGATGGACTCTATAGACTTAATCATCACTAAAATTTAAAATTATTAACCTTAATGAAATAATGGCTCTAAGTAATAATTATCAGCTGCTGCTGACATTCCAACAAAGAAAGACAACCAGACACAAGGCGTTTCCTGATGGAAGTGCACACCACCTAGGAAGTATTCTTGCCAAAAAAACTCAACCCTGAATGTGATCACACCTCTAGATCTAACCACCCTTGCAGGAATAGAGGAACATGTGTAAAGTCACCACAGGGATGCTGTCAACAAGAGCCAGACTCTGGGAAACCTCACAGGAGAAATAGCCTGGTTGTTTCAACAAATATATTACAAGGGGGTGGCAAAAGGAACAGAGGGGAAACTACCTGTTAAACAACACATCACTGTTGCAAGGTATGGACCTTATTTGAATTTCAATTCAAACTAATGGTTACTATACATATACATTCTGCATATGTACTAAAAAATGTCATTCGAGCACCTGCCAAGGCACCATGCAGGGAATGACGTACAAAGATAAGGAAAGGGGAGATGTAGGCATTCTCTGCTGGGGACACCACCACCTGCCCCGACCTCCACACAGATGGGGTTTGCTGTGAAGGCCAGAAACAGCAACCCCATCCTGAGGGCAGGGTCCTCTTCTCAACCTGGTCCTGGCCCCCCTCAACCAGGCACAGAGTGAAGAAATGGTAAAAGTGCCCTCTTACTTCAGATGTCCCAGAGCTGAGGGACATACCTGTGACTGCACTGAGTCATCTCAGGACCCCAGTGCCTACCTACTGGGTGGAACAAAGGATGGATGGATGGATGGATGGACAAGCAGATGGACAAACGGATGGATGCCCAACCTACCAATTGTATCCCCTGAATCCCATTAAAACTCAGGCCTCAATCCTAGTCCAATGCTCCCTGAAACAAACTGCAGAGAACCTGAAACATAGTTTATAAGGTTATACAAGGTCTAAGCTGGACAGGTCCTAAAGGATCATTTGTTCTAACATCTTCATTTTATACAGCATAAAACTGAAATCTGTAGAGGACTATTTGCCCTTCTTCTTTAGAGGCAAAGTCAGGTCTGGAGCCCGGGTGTCTAAACTCCCAGTACAGTGGTTTTTGTATTAAGGGGTTATTCTTTAAAGTAACAACCCTTTTTTCCCTGTATTCTTAACTAGGTCATTCAACCAACTTTGTGGTGACCATCCTCTTACCCTCCAAGCGGTCCAGAGATTACTGGATTGCCAAGGGATCGGCTTTGCTCTGCCAACTAAATGAGTGAAAAGGTGCCACCTCTGTGCTTAAAAAGAACCAGGCCAGAGATCTTTCCTGATGGGGGAGAAAAGTCTGCGTAATTTATATGCGAGCAAAACAGGTTTACTTCTGATCTGGCTTAAAGGTAGCAAGTGTGGCTTTTATTTCTTTTATAACCTAAAATAAAGTGTTTTGAGTTTCTCTTTCTGGTGGTAATTCAAGCTCTGATGTGAAAGCAGTGAGTTCAGCGCTCACCTCTTAAGCCTGCTCCCCCTCCCCCATGCAGGAGGCAGCTTCCCATCAGTAAGGGGGGTGGCTGGGACGGGGGTAGGGGGGTGGGTGCGGGGGGTGGCTGGGACGGGGGTAGGGGGGTGGGTGGGGGGGGTGGCTGGGACGGGGCGGGGAGGGGACTGGGGCGGGGGGGGGAGGGGCGGCGAGTCAGACCTCAGCACTTCCTCATCCGCATGGGCTTCCTTCCTCTTCACGCTAATGTGAAAGGCCCACTGTACACGTCAGTCTCGTGGCCCTACGTTCTTCCATGTCTAGACCAGTTTAAGGCTCAGGGCCCAGCACATGAGATCTGGGCCCATGGTGCCATTCCCCCATGCTGTGGGGCTGGATTACAATCCTTAGAAAAGCCTGCGGTCTTTCACGATTGTGCAGGTCGCTCCCACTCAAGGGCAGAGGAATTTTCCGCTTTGGGGTAAAACTGTATGAAAACTGGCCAAGTCACCCTCCAGGTGCATTGGCGCCCCTGCCACCTCAAAAGCAGTGCTGAGATGGAGCAGCCGCTGTGGTTTGCAAACCATTTTGCGTCAGCCCTGCCAACCGCGTCTGTTGCTTCCTCGGCCCGGATATGAGCCAAAAAATTGGGTACCACCCAGCTAGGATGTGAGCCTCTGGAGAAAGCCACGCCCCCTGCTTACAGGAAGAACAGGGTCAGCCACAGCAATCCTGTAGACTCAAGTCACTGAGAAGCAGGGAGCACCACCTCTATTAGGAATCAGAGGGAAGAGGTGCCTCCTAAGTCAGGGGAGTGGCTACAGCTGCAGAAGTCAGAGGGTTGACATTAGGCACCGCAGCAGCTGTAATCCGAGGTCAGAACGCTGCAGGAAGCTGCACCAGCCTCATGCAGAGCCACTGCACACACTTGTGTCTGCTGGAGCCTGCACATAACTGCCACTACGACCGAAGAAAAAGGTCTTCTGCCCCTTTCACCTTCCAAATCTCACTAAGTGTATCTCATTAGAAGACTCTCGATCATAGCAGCAAGGGAATCTCGGAAAGTTTAGCCCTCCTACCCCTGCAATACAGGGGGCACAGAATGGAGCCAAGGTGGTGAACATGGATCCTGAGTGCCATCACATCACTTGGTAGGACTCAAAGATCTCCTTGGCCCTGGAAATGACCAAGAATGAACCCACAAGAAAGTCTCTGGAAAAAGGAAGGGAAGGCCACAGAGCTGTAAGCCCAGGCAATCAAGGTACCTGAAACCAGATACTTCTTATTGGCCCCATCCAAGTCCTGGGCAGACCCTCTGGGTTTTTATGAGCTGCTCAGAGACCCACGAGAACCAAAAGGAAACTCTGCCACAGGCGGGAGACCCTGGTCTGTAACCATGGTGGCCACAGGGGGAGGGGGGGCGGGTATCAGCTGGGCAGGGCTGAAAGTTCCCATTTCAGACTCAACTAGGGAAATTCTATTTTTAGTCATTTTATATACAGATTCTTCATAAGACTTTATTTGGAAATCACAAAGACATATAAATAATTAAGTAACACACAGGACAGGGACGGGGGGAGAGGATGAAAACCATTTTCTTGCACAACACCCCTGACAAAGCCTACCTATCCACCAGTCTTCAGCATGTGGATGAGACACCCTCACACACTGTACATAATAAAAGCACTTGTCAGAGTGCAGGACCCACACTAGTCACCAGACCTTGAATAGACAGGAGCAGAACAGAAGTTCTACAGCCTACCAACTGTTGCATCCAGAACCAGGAGAGGATGGGGAGAAGAGCAGCAGGAAGGAGGAAAGGGGCAGGGTCCATGGCTGCAGGCAGACCCAGGAGTGGGCCCAGGAGTGCAGCAGGGATAGTATTCAGAGCATGCGAGCAAAAAGAGCTGTTTGCTTGGTATACACACTGTGGCAAAAAATCTACACAAAAGAAGTATTTAATAATTTTCTTACAATTAATTATTTTCATACAGCTCATTACGTTACAAAACTATACACCTCCCCCAAGCATTGCTGGATAACCCAAAGTCATTCCTTGGGAAAAGAAGAATCAACGCTGGCTTTTTAATTTTGAGTCTCTTCTCCTGGGTTGGGCCTATCAGGGCCAGAGCACAGTGTGGAGTACAAAATGGCTGTCCTTCAAGTCCGAGGCATCAGGTCTTGGCTTCTCTGGTCATTACAGGAGGGTTGTCTCTGTTTGGAAAGCCAGCACCAGCACCCATAACATAGGTGTCCAGACAGACAGGCAGGCACTGCTGACCACCATCTGGCTGTGGGGAGACTGCCCAGGGCGAGGGAGCCGCAGCTTGGCGGAGATGCGCCTGTCCAGAACGGGGACCTGGAGCTGTGGGATCCCAGCACTTGGAGGCAAAGAGAAAGACACAGTCTCAGGGCACAGCAAGAGCCACTGGATACTCCGAGGCCCCCAAAGGCCTGCACAGCTCCTTCTCACCTCTCTCCTCCAAAGACAGGAATGTATCTTAGTACGTTAATAGATTTCCTATGTCTTGGCCCTCGTGACTACTGCTACAACAAAACCAAATGATACAGGCACGAAGATTAGCACACTGAACAACTCTCCCCCAGCTATCTGCTTCTTGGTTCAAGGATTATTAAAATTAGTTTCCTCAGACTTGCTAATTATCAGCCTCTGGGCAATGCCAAGCAGGGACCCTCCTCCCTGACCACACAGAGAGGCACCGCCAAGCCAGGAGGATTCCTCTCCGGGTCTCTGGCTCTCTCCCCTACCCCAGCTTGGGTCTCATGTGAACACCACGCAGCCTTCCCAGGTCAAGACAGAACAAGCGCTGGCTCACCTGGTCCTTTCAGCTCAGCTCTGGTGTAAAGTGCCCAATCCCTGCATGGCCACCTTGAAAGGAAATGGCCCAGACTGAGAAGGTACTAAACAGGTCAGTGTATTCCTCCATCAGTGAAGGATGGTTGAGGAGCCTCCCCGTGTCAGGCACCATGGGGCACATGGACACCAACAGGATCTGTCCGTGCTCTCCAGGTTACATCTGGCTGCCAGCTTCTGTCCATTTAAAAATGCAAACCCCACAGCACACGGAATGCCTGCCTCAAACCTTTCAGTGGCACCCTACTTCTCTCAGGCGTGAGATTCTCACAGTGATTCCATCCAATTTACCTTCTAGACCTACCTCACCCCTCTTCCCACTGACCTCCCAGGCTCCAGCCAGAATTACTTCATCTTGGTTCCTTTAACATGATCACTCTCTCCACATCAGACTTTTGCACTGTTCCCCTTGCTGGAACTCCCTCGCCTCCCTGTTCAGTTGTTTACACATTCATTCAACATTCATTATTAAGCACCTATGCAGGTATCAGATGCCTGCATCTCCTGATCCAGACTCAGAAGCTCTGTTCATTGGGCTTCACTTTGTCAGGCTTCTACTCAGCAGCAAGCAAAAGGTCGCTTCCTCCAGGAGGCCCTTCCTGACACCCGCCACCCTAAGTTAGGTAGTAATGTCCAACACACAAACACACACACGCGCGTCCCCGCAGCCCCCTACACTCCCCTTGTGAATAATCAACTCAAAATCCAGCTTCCTCCCCAGACTGTGAGCTCCATGAAGGCAGGGCCAGTGTCGGTCTGGTTCACCCCCAAAGCCACAGCACCAACACAACAGCGGGCACATAGGAAGAACTCAAAAAGTTTGGTATAAATTGAACTGTAGCCTGGATCCCAGGCCTCTCTGGTGTAGTTCTTCCAGCAGAAACCAGGCTGGGTCCCCATCTTTGGCTCCTCTACCCACCTCTGATCCACCCACTGGGCATCTCTGCGAGTGCACATTCTGTGGTCACCATGCTCCCTGCAAAACGTAAGGGCTGAACAAGCCCATTCCTACAGAGGTGCTTCCAGCTCCGGAAAGCTATGAGCTTCTCCCTGATCTGCGGTGGAGAAAGGGCTGGGAAATCAAGTTCTTCTCAACCTTTATTCCAGCCTCATACTACTTTTAACAGACCCACCCATGCCCCCCGCCCTATCTGTTCGTTAACAGAGATAAATATGGGGTCCTGGCCCCGGCCCTGGCTTGAAGCAGTTACTTTTAATCTGGATTCACCTCCACCAGAGTGGACAGAAGACCGCTGTCCAGGCCATGAGAAAGGAGAAAGGTTGCACCGTGATGGTGGGGCCACTCACCCCCTACCACAGCCTTGAACTTCCGCCCCTGAAGCAGTGTGACCCTCATTCCTGGGCTGCCGCCCACCCGCACTTCCGGGGTGAGGACTGACCGGGCGATGGGCTCGTGGCTGGCCCAGGCCGGCCCAGCCACCTCACCTCTCCTCCAGTCGGACCCACAGGTCGATGAACTGCCGGAGCCGCTGCCTCCGCTGCGGCCGCCTCCGCTTCTTCCGGAACTTTCGTCGTGCCTCGCCCGGCAGGTAGGAACTTCTGGGCAGAGGCTGGTGGAGCGGCAACAGTGGGGGCCCGGCAGACCCAGCTTCCGGTACCTGAGCTTCTGGGGCAGGCGCTTCCGGAGCCAAGACGGCAGAGGGGGCGGGCTGTGACAACGGGTTTCTGGTCTCTTCTCTGTAAACAGAGGAGGAAGGAAGAGGAATTGAAGGAAGGTCCCCCAGCATGATGCCCTCCCCCGCCTTTAAGGCTCGGGACCTCACAAAAGGCAGATAATGTGAAAGTTCAAGCCGGCTGGGGAGGCAGGGGTCTCAAAACCACCTCGAAAAGTGATCACTTTGACGCCTTTGTTTCTCCCTCACATACCCTCATTGTACTCTCTCCAAATCCCCTAGCTCTGGGGAAGAAATAAAAGATTCTTTCTTAACCGCTTATAACTACTGCACCTGCCTAACAACGGCTCACCACTGCCTAGAAAGTCACTGAAGATTACGGCGTTTTAAGAGGAGTGAAAAATGTTTAAATGCTCTTTACTTAGAACAATTGAAGTGGCCCTCAACCCTGTTCCTCCCTCCTGTATCCCTATAAGGGCTCTGCTCAGAAAGAGGCTCTTCAACAGCCACAGCAGCCTGCCCAGATCCCTCAAGGATTATCACGTGGCTGCCGAGAAGGGGAAGAAGGAAGGAGGTACCTCCACAGCCAGTGCCCTCGTTATGTCCTCACCCACCCCTTCACTATGGGCATCTCCCTGGTTCTGGGCCCAGAGTCCCTCGCCCCTTCTTCTCCCTGAACAGGAGCTCCTTTAGGGACCTCATGCTCTCTCATGACCTCACCCAGGAGCACCGTAGAGAAAGAAGTGCACCACTGAAAACTCTTAGACGCTACCCTCACAGAACACAGTCAGGACAGCTGCTGCAGCCATCCACATCAAACTCCCCAGGATCGTGGGAGAGGGTGAACCCAGGCCTTTGCACTGGATCTCACAGACTCTGATAGAATTAAGGGTAGGGGCACTGAATAGATCCCTGGCAGAGGAAACTACATGAACAGGGAGGAAGGGGCTGGAAAGCTAAAACTGGGAGAAGAAAGGGCAGAAAGAAAAGGGCTGTGCAGGCGAGGAGTCCGAACTGTATCCTGACTCTGACAAGTTGTGTCACCTTTGGTTTCTTCATCAGTAAAGGAGAAGAAACCCCCACCCCACAGGCTGGTGTTGAGGGTTAACTGAGAGTCGGTGTGAACCAAGTTACCACCTGACAATTGATCAATAAACGTTCCTTCCTCCCCCCGGAAGTGTGAGCAGCCCAGTAAATGACAGGACTGGTTCTCAGCTTTCATTGTGTGTCAGAATCTCACGGAGAGATTTTTTAAATATTGACTCCTGACCTCTCTTCCCCCAGGGGCAGGTGTCAGGGTTAGAGGCAGATTTAAGGAGTCTGAGAACAACCAGCAACACACACACACACACCCATCCACACTCCCAAGCGGGGCCCTCTCTGGCAACCCCAAAGATAGTGTGATAAACCGCAGCCGTGAGAGTCAGCCTGGGGCCAGGGGCTGAGAAGTGATCAGAGGGCCCAGCCCACCCTGCTTTCCAAGAGCACACGGTCCAGTGGGTGAGGAGAGATCCACAGACCCTCTCCGCCAAACAAGCAGAGAATCCCTAAGGGCTGGGCTCTCCCCCCAGAGCTGAAGGAGAACGGGAGGGAGAGATGGATGGAGGTCTGCAGCAGGGCTTTCTCAGTCAGGGGAAGAGTGGAGGGAGACTGCAGACAGTGGAAAGGAAGAGCATTAGCAGAGGTGGAGAGGCAGCGGCGAGGACAAAAGGTTTTCTGATATCAGAGGCAGATCCGTGCTGGGAAAAGGTGGGGTCTGGGTGCCGAGGCATCGTCATGAAGAAACTGGACTTTGGAAGAGGACAACAAGAAACCCTGAAGGTTTCTGAGTCAGGGACACTTGCAAGATTAGTCCCACAGAAAGGTGGAGAAGGGACCAGAGGGCGATGACCTTAGGAACAAAGGGGGCAAATCTGAGAGAGATTTTAATGGAAGAAGCCAGAGGCCTGGTGAAGGTGGAAAATGAGAAGAAGTCTTAGGTGAGGGCTTTTGTAAACTAGAAAGTACTGTGTGAAGAACGGCTGTTACTGATAAACGGAGTGCAAGATATGGAGAGAGGTGGGGGATGAGATAAGCCCAGGATGTAGTCAAGTTTTCCAGAGAATCATGGCTCATTGGGATGGAAAGCGGGCTCCCAAGGAGGAACCTCTGGAGTGACAGGATAGAGGAGGACCTGGCCTGAGACAACATGAGGTGAAGGTGGGTCTTCCGAGGAGAAAGAGGGCACCCGGAGACCTGGAGAAGGGAGCCATCGGGCAGGCACCACAGCTGGACCCCCTCTCCGTCCCCTCAGCAGAGGGCATATATTTTCCTCCTGGAGTCCTCGCACCGCAGCTGAGGGCTCTGCCAGGAGGGGGCGCTGGTGACCACGATCTGGAGGGAGTGGGAGAGGAATGGAAGGTGGGCGAAACTGTGTTCCCTCAAAATTCACATGCTGGAGCTCTAACCCCCAGTACCTCAGAATGTGGCTGTATTTGGAGACAAGACTTTTAAAGAGGTGATTAAGTTAAAATGAGGCTTTTAGGTTGGGCCCTAATCCAGTCTGACTGGTGTCCTTAGAAGAGGAAGTGTGGACACACAGAGACACCAGAGTTGTGTGCACACCAAGGAGAGGCCACATGGGGACAGTGAAAAGGCCACCTGCAAGCCAAAGAGAGAGGCCTCAGGAGAAACCAAACCTGCCGACACCTTGATCTTGGTGTCTAGCCTCCAGAACCATGAGAAAATAAATTTCTATTGTTAAAGCCACCCAGTCTGTGGTATTTTGTTAGGGCAGCCCAGACTGGTACAAAGTGGGTAGGAAGGGCCACCTTGTGCCCACTAGGACTGGACACGGGGCAGAGACTAGCAGGGAGGCCAGCGTGGGGCAGCAGCATTGATGAGGGTGGGAGATCCCGGCCTCCTGAACTCTTTACAGAAGGGGCCACAGGGCAGGAGGGTGACTCTGCATAAAAATGAGAAGTAAACAGACCTGGGGGTAGGAAACAGCTCAGAGAAAGAGAAGGGGCTTTGCTTCTGCCCCGGAGATGGGTCTGACAGACACTCCCAGCATCTCCAGGCCCCCTGACCTTACCTGAGGACTGATTCCACCACCTGCCTCCCTAAAACTTCCCAAGGGCCCAGGTCAAAGGCACTGAGCGTTAAGTCAAATCACCCCTCCTGGGCCCCAGGACCAAAGAGCATCCTCCCCTTACCTTCCTTTCTGCCCCAAGCACTGCTGAGGAAAGGCCAGTGTGGCCTCTACTGCCCAAAGTGCCTGGCCGGCCAACCCAAGTCTGACACAGTCCCAGCCACGAGGGGACGCCAGCTGAGCTGGGGACCGAGTGGCCGCTTGGTGTCCGTGCTGGGGCCCTTGGAGTCTCTCAGGACACAGCCCACCCTGGCGCCCAAGCAGCCCTGTGCGGCTCTCAGCTCCCCTAACTGCTTCCTGACCGGGATAGAAGCACAGGAAGGTTACTTGTTGATGGGTCGTCCAGCGGGGGCGTGCTCTACCTCATAGCCTTCGTGCCGCAGAACATCAAGAACTGTGTTGTTGCCCATGAAATGCCCTGCAGTAAGAAAAATGATCAGAAATGTGGCAGCTCTCGTGACCCCCAAACACACACCCCAGAACCAAGAAATAACCCTGCCAACCCCGTCCCTTCTAACCAGCCCAGTACAGTTCAGAAAGCTTCTGCAAGGGGGCCTCTCAACAGCTCTGCCAGGGTAAGCCGTGTTTCAGAGATAAGGACTCAGGATCAGAACCATGCGGTGAGCTGCCTCGAGTCACACAGCTAAGAGGACACCAAGTTCCAACCTTCCACCTCCGGATCCAGAGCTGACAGTCCTGACCATTCTTGTTTATGTAAGCCAAGCACCTCTGAGACCCCAGGCCCCTTCTGTCCTATGTCTACTTAAAAATGCACAATAAAACCCTCCTTTTAGCAGAAGCCACCAGAGCTGGAAACCTCAACCTGAATTTTATTTCACTTTTTTCTTTTTCAATAAAAAGCAGGGAAGATCAACCAGATAAGCTTACAGTGGCATCGTGAAATAAGTATTTTAAAAGGATAGATCCTGGGATGCATCTTCTTTCATTTCAGGTTTTGATGCTCAGAACTGACATGATCCTCTGGGGTCACAATGCCCCTTTCTGTGACAGTTGGCACGTTAATGTCCTAAATGGCTAATTAAGTTGCAGCGCTCCATCCTCTGATCCAGCAGAACAGAGGCATCGTTATTATCTCCATTTGAAAATGGAAAACAGGTAAAGGAGGCTCAGGACTTCACACACAAAAGAAGCAGCAGAACAGAATCTAAACCCAGGCAGCTTGGCCCCAGAGTCTATGCAATGTGGACAACCGAATACTCAAGAGGCAGAGACCAGGAAAGCAAATTAAGGTCCATCCAAACTCTCCCTTGCCCTGACGCCACAGCACGAAGAAGCAGAGGGAACTTAGAGCAGCCTCTGGGAGCCTGGGGAGCCCGAGGGTGGTGTTTGGGGCAGAAGGTACTGGGCTCTACTGCATTCTTGGGTCCAACCGTAGAGTTTAGGACCCCAAGACTGATGAAGGGCAACTGACTCAGATGAAAGGGACGTTGGCAAGGCCCAGATTAGCCCCGGTGCAGAAGCACAGCAAACTCATGTATAGAGTGTGCCTGGACTCGGGGCCGGGGGAGGAGACTGAGCTTGCAGAGTGTTGCGGCGATGGCTTCCACTCTCCCAGCCGTTACCAAGTCCATGTGACAGGGAGTAATCACAATAATAAAGATAGTTAACATTTCCTGAGCATTACGAGGTGCAGGGCACTGTTCTCAGTGCTTTACACATCATTCAGCCTCCCCCCAACAACAACCCTATAAGGTAGATGTATAATTACCCCCATTTTACAGATGACGAAGAGGCATAGGTGGTGCCCAGGTGGTCTGGCTCCAGCGTCCATGCTCTCAACCAATTAGGAATGAAAACAGGATTTGTCGAGCAAATGAACAGCCCCTATTAGCAATCTTTATCATTAAGGACCAAGCTATTCTGTGTGACTTCAATTTCCTTCTACTCCAAAGGTGAGCTCCATTTCTCATCTTTAAATTTCATCTGCAGATCCCCGTGACAGACGTCGCTGTGGCAGTTTAAACCTCTGGAGCTTTCAGTTTGGGGAGATCCTCACTTTACAATCAAAAGTGTGCTAACCACACAGCATTTTAAATTTCTCACTGCCAAGGCTAAGAGTTTGGGAGCAATTTCTGAATTTCTGTGGTTCCCTCTGGTCAACTCAGCCTTCAGAAGGCACCAGAAGAAATAGACTCATGAGGTGGAGAAAACAGCCCCACAAAGATAACTGCACCCTGGTGGCTATGCAGGACACTCCTGATACCCAGAGTGCCCAGGGGCTGTGAGGTCTCTATCCAGAGCTGCAGCCGTATGCAGAACCATGACTGAGAATCAGGCAAGCCCAGGTGTCCCAGTGTCACCTGTGCCATCTGTCCAGCACAGTCTCCATCTGGAGGGCTGGCCCTCCAAACTGCCCAGGTCCAACCCACCTGGCAGGCTGACGTCCTCTCAAAGCCTCTCCTTGCCCCTCTGGGGCCTGACCCCTGTCGGGGTGCCTGCAGGGTGAGGGCTGACAGCTGAAAGCCATTCATTGACACAGGCCAGACATGGGCACAGCGCCACACAGCACAGTCCACAATCCAACTACGGAACACGGGACTCACGGAGGAGGAAGCCACTCCCAGACCCACCCAGGGCTACCAAGGCCGACACTGCGATTTGTTTCATGATAGAATTTTTCAACAAACAAGGTACAGGAACCTGACCCCTTACTCTTTTCTACAACAGCTTTATTGAATATCATTCACATAACATAACATTCATTCTTTTCAAGTGTACGATTCAGTGATTTGGGGAACATTCACAAAGTGGTGCAACCCTCACCACTAATTTTAAAGCATTTTCGGGAGCTGAGATTTTGATAGGGCTTGCGCTGAATGTGCAGCTCAGTCTGGGGAACGTTGTCATCTTAACACTATTTATTATGTCTTCCAATCCACAAACATGAAATGTCTTTCTATTTACTTAGGTCTTCTTTAATTCCTTTCCATGATGTTTTTAGTTTTTATTTTGCATCTGCTCTTCACTAAATTGAGTCCTTAGTGTTTTTCATGCTGTTGTAAATGGAACTGGTTTCTTTTGTTTTAACTTATTTCTTTTCTTGAAGTATAGCTGATTCACAATGTTGTGTTAGTTTCAGGTGTACAGCAAAGTGATTCAGTTTTATACATGTATATATAAATGTGTATGTATGTGTAAATATATGTACGTATATATTCTTTTCTGATTCTTTTCCATTATAGGTTATTACAAGATACTGAATATAGTGGAACTGGCTTCTTAGTTGCATTTCCACATTATTCATTGCTAGGGTATAGAAAAACAACTGGTTTTTGTATATTGACCTTGTATCCTGAACTCGGTTATTAGTTCTAATAGGCGTTTTTTGTGGATTACTTAGGATTTTCTATCCACAAGATGATGAAAAAAGAGATGGTTTACTTCCTCCTTTCCAATGTGAATGCCTTTTATTTCTTTTCCTTGTCTAATTACCCTGGCTAGAACCTTCAGCACAATGTCGAAGAGAAGTGGTGAGAGCAGACATCGTGTCTTGTTCCTCATCTTAGGGGGAAAGCATTCAGTCTTTCATGATGTCAACTATGAAAAGATGTCAACTTGATGAATGGATAAAGAAGATATGCTATATACACACACACACACACACACACACACACACACACACACACACACACACACAATGGAATATTACTTGGCCATAAAAAAGATGACGTCAACTATACGTTTTTCATAGCAACTTTTTTAACAGGTTGTTAAAGTCCCCTTCCATTCCTAGTCTGATGAGTGTTTTTATCATGAAAGAGTTGCATTTTGTCAAATGCTTTTCTGCATCCATTGAGATGATCGTGTGATTCTTGTCTTTTATTCCATTAATATGGGATATTACATTAATTTTCAGATGTTGTGGTAAGCTAAATAACGGTTCCCCAAAATATATTCAGATCCCAATCCTTAGAACCTGTGAATGTTATCATACATGGCAAAAAACGGAGGTAGATGTTTTGCAGATGTAAGTAAGCTAAGGATCGTGAGATCAGGAGATTACACTGGATCACTCATTCTGCTATTCCGGAAGTGTTTCTCTCCAATCCCCGCATTTTACTGGTAAGAAAAAAAAAATAAGTGGGGTGACTTGTTCAAGTTTATGAAGCTAGTGGAAGAATTGAAAAGAAACCTAGACCAGCAAATACACACTTCTGCACACTACCCAGCCTCCAGCATTTCTGTCCTTAATTCTGGAGGCTGCAAAGATATGTTAAAATCACTCAAGAAGATAAGAGAATTTATTTCAAAAATCCCACAAAAGGAAATAATTTTCCCAGTGTATTTCCATGTATACTACTCATGGTTAATAATAGCTGATGTATCAGCCCCCAGCCTTAGACTTAGGACGCTACAGTCAGGGAGGAGAGAGAAAACAGACGAATTTTAAGGGAAGTTAAAAAACAGAAAGGTGCCAGTAAGAAGTTGGGATTAAGTGCTGAGTTCAGAAGAGGGAGAAATGCCTTCCTGGCTGCGGAGTGTATCAGGAGCCCCACGTGGAGGGAGAGCTAGTGTCACAGGCACCAAAGTTTCAACCACGACGGATACTCTGACATCATCAAAAAGTCAAAGAAGGTGTCACTCCTCTCACCGCGTAGCAGGGCCCACCTCAACACTCCTTCCTCGGGAGAAGCAGCAGAGCCCTGGGTCTAATCAGAAGTAGCCTGCAACTCACCGGCTCCAAAGGCAAAGAAAAAGCCTTTGTCAGGGAACTCCTCCAAAAGGGCCTTCACCCGCTTCCCCATTCTCTTGTTCATCTTGTAGATAAGCTCCCAGCGGAAGTAGCTGTCGATCTCCTGAGCAGCGATGCGCTACACAGGTGGTAGCGTGGCATTAATGAAATCGGGAACCTCCGCCAAAATAAAGAGAAAACGATTAAGGGCAACAGAGTTATGAACAAAGCTGCTTAATTTGAGCATCAAATCACCAAGGCCAGAGGGTCAAGACGCTGTCAAGAAAAAGGTAAAAAGTGACACACGATTCTGGGAGCCTCCTGCCGGCTATTTTTCCAGACAGTAATATCATTCTCTGTAACCCAAGTGAGAAAATATTAAATGAAGTGCCCTGAAAGAACTCTTAGGCTATGTCAAACGGTATTTCTGTTCCATCTAAATGATTCTGTTTGGGGAATTCCCTGGCGGTCCAGTGGTTAGGACTCCTGGCTTCCACTGCAGGGGGCACAGGTTTGATCCCTGGTTGGGGAACTAAGATCCCGAAAGCCACACGGGCAGCCAAAAAAAAAAAAAAAGATTCTGTTTGTTGCCACGTGTTTCTATAAGGAAACCATTTCTGTGCATAGCACGTCACAGTTGTGTGTTTTTTTTAATTGAAGTATAGTTGATTTACAACATTGTGTTAGTTTCAGGTATACAGCAAAGTGATTCAGTTATACATATAGTTTTTTCCAATATAGGTTATTACAAGATCTTGAATACAGTTCCTTGTGCTATACAGTAAATCATTGTTGTTTCTCTGTATTATGTTTAGTAGTTTGTATCTGTTAATCCCAAACTCCTAATTTATCCCTCCCTTCCCTCTTTTCCCTTTGGTAAGCATAAATTTGTTTTCTATGTCTCTGAGTCTGTTTCTGTTTTGTAAATAAGTTCATTGGTATTATTTTTTTAGATTTTACATATAAATGATATCATATATTCATCCTTCTCTGTCTGGCTTACTTCACTTAGTATGATAATCTCTAGGTCCAGCCATGTTGCTGGAAATGGCATTATTTCATTCTTTTTTATGGCCAAGTAATATTCCATTGTGTGTGTGTGTGTGTGTGTGTGTGTGTGTGTGTGTTTATATACACCACATCTTCTTTATCCATTCATCTGTCAGTGGACACTTGGGATGCTTCCACAGCACATCCATAGTTTTAACTTGTTTGATTCACACAAGATTTTTTCATAAAAATAATTTTACACAATTACATACTTTAGAATCAATCATTATGATTCAATTAACAAATACATCGAACTTCTATAGACATTCAACTGTTTTATAAATTCCTTATCTTTACATTTTCATTATTTCTCCAATTCCCATTTCTCCCTCTCGCTCTCTCCACTGTTCTTTGCCCTACTGGTGAATATTTCACCTGATTCTAGCGCACATCTTAGCCAGTTTCAGTATTTTGGCTAACAACAGGGTGCTAATACACCAAAACTGTGACAATCAGGAGTGGTTTTTGCAACACAGTAGCTGTAGGCGAGGCTGACACGTTGCATTGGTTCTCTCCCCAGCCCCAAACCTTGGCCTCGCCCCACCGCCCCCCTCCTGCTCCCTGGAATTTAACAAGGTTAAAAATTACCCTAGTCAGGGCTTCCCTGGTGGCGCAGTGGTTGGGAGTCCGCCTGTGGATGCAGCGGGCAACGGGTTCGTGCCCCGGTCTGGGAGGATCCCACATGCGGCGGAGCGGCTGGGCCCGTGAGCCGTGGCCGCTGAACCTGCGCGTCCAGAGCCTGTGCTCCGCAACGGGAGAGGCCACAACAGTGAGAGGCCTGCGTACCGCAAAAAAAAGAAAAAAAAAATTATCCTAGTCAACTGCAGAGTAGGATATATACCCTACTCCTTCTCCTACTTCCAGTACCCTTCGAAAGACCTTTTGAAAATCCTCACACACTGTAATATAGACATCAATTTCCATTTTCTGGATAACAGCTCTCCTGTTATTTCCTTGAAATGATATTCTTTCATTTTCAAGTCAAGAGCCTTCATCTTCTCCTTTGTCGTCTTTTTTTTTAATCATGTCATTTATGTAAGATCCTTCCCTCCGATTTCCAAAATCTCTTCTCTTCCGCACAGCAGTGCCTTTCCACCAGCAGCCTCTCCACGCAGGCAGCCCCAAATGTGCAAGGTGACCTCCCCCTGCCGTCCTGCTCCACCTTCTAAATGCCAGACATGCCCTACAACCTGCACCACTCGGCCACGTGCCTGGCCCTCATTCCACAACGGCAGGCACATTCCCCATACCCCACAGCACCCGCAGGGGCCCCGTGAACAGGACAGGCGTGGAGGAGCCACAGGAGAGGAACGCGTAAGACAGCTGTCCCCAAACAGCTCTGTCAGCCATGCCATCTGCCCGTATAACTAACTCCCAAGCACCTCCCAACCCAAAGTTAAAAGATTAACTGTTATCTGCCGCCTCAAATTTTAATTTCCCAAGTGACCTTGACCCTTCTCCCCACTTCCCCCACCCAGGGTGTACGTAAGAATGATCACCACCAAACTCTGCTATGTCTTTTTTAGTGTATTTCTTCTTTTCCACTTCCTCTTGCTTGCTCTGCCTTGGTTTTACTTCCTCCTTCTGTAGACTTTCTGGAAAGTTCCTTTTATCTTTTGACATTTGCAGGGTGAGTCCCTCTCCCTGGGACATTCCTTTTTCACCTCTTATACTCACTCCCATTTCCTATGACAGGGTCCCCGGATCTAACAGACCTGGACAGCATCACTCACACCCACCAGCTCCCTCCTCTCTCTTTTCCAGTGCCCTGAAGGTGGGCAAGACAAAACACTCCCCCATGTCAGAAGCTCAGCTGGACTCGCCACTTCCATGTGATCTTAGTGGGGAAGGGAAGGAAGCCAGGGTTTGTCCCACGGGAAGCTTGTTGATCGAAGCATAACAAATATCCATCCTACCTCCCTCCTGTAGGGAGGCTGCCATCCTCTGAGCCCTGGCCGGCCACTTTCTTCCCCTAGGTGGCCCCCAGGTAAGGCCTGGCCTGTGTCTACACTGACTGCACCAGTTCGGCCACACTCACTACAGTACTGCAGGATGGAATCCATGACCGGAAATGCTGGCAGCCTCCCCAGCTTCTTATGTGCCCCTCCGTAAGAATACCAGGAACACTTCCCATTGCATCGTGCTCACATGTTTCTGGAAGTCACCAGAAGCTACAGCCAAAGCTCTGCTCCATCATTTCTCAAAAGTTACCTAAGCCAGCAAGGAGGCTTTCAGACTCAGACCCTTCTCCTCTCTGAAGGCTGGTTCATGCTGCCTGCTGCCTAAGCCATGGGGCCTGCCGCCAAGTCCCTTGAAGCTTCATCCTTTGACTTCGTCTGGGAATTAGCTCTCATCAATGCCCCTCTCAGTTTTTTTTTGTTTTGTTTTTTCAAATGAATTTATTTATTTATTTATGGCTGCATTGGGTCTTCATTGCTGCACGCGGGCTTTCTCTAGTTGCAGCAAGCAGGGGCTACTCTTCATTGCGGTGCACGGGCTTCTCATTGCGGTGGCTTCTCTTGTTGTGGAACATGGGCTCTAGGCGCGAGGGCTTCAGTAGTGTGGCATGTGGGCTCAGTAGTTGTGGCGCACGGGCTTAGTTGCTCCACAGCATGTGGGATCTTCCCGGACCAGGGCTCAAACCTGTGTCCCCTCCATTGGCAGGAGGATTCTTAACCACTGAGCCACCAGGGAAGTCCCCCTCTCAGTTCTTAAGTTTCCTAAAGAATGCTTTTGTTAGCTGCAGCATCCCACTCAACACCTACATATGCCCAATTGTATTTTTAGAGCCCTTCGTGACCTCGATCCTCTGTACACAGGATGTCCCAGTGTCAGCAGGTGACATCCTTATTCTTGCACTTAAATGCACCCTGAGCTGAGCAGGGGATAAGGGCTCTCACCTGGGAGCTGTCATGGCTGAAGATGATGGAACTGAGGTCCCCGCAGTTATAGTGTTTGATGAGGTCCTCTGTTGTATAGGGGATCTGAAGGCCGCCCGCTCACAGGCTCTCCTGCTGCAGGAGGGGCTGGTTTAAAGCAAAGATGACCTGAGGAGAGAAAATATAGGTCTCTTTTAAGTCCTCTGACACAGCAATCATTAGCTGCCGTCTTATTTCTTTTGTCCATGGCTGGCAATAGCCTCACCTGTGTTCGTTATATAAGGAATGGACCCTGCCGCTACAAAAGGGAATGCAGGGCTTCCCTGGTGGCGCAGTGGTTGAGAGTCGGCCTGTCGATGCAGGGGACGCGGGTTCGTGCCCCGATCCGGGAAGATCCCACATGCCACAGAGCAGCTGGGCCCGTGAGCCATGGCCGCTGAGCCTGTGCGTCCGGGGCCTGTGCTCCGCAACGGGAGAGGCCACAGCAGTGAGAGGCCTGCGTACAGCAAAAAAAATTAAAAAATAAAATAAAAAAGGGAATGCAAGTCCCTGGACCGTGTCCAAAGAAAAGGAGGACAGTCCTGCCCAAGTCAGCCCCCAGCAGATGACACCTGGGGAAGTGCCTTAAGAGGGACACCGACAACCTGAAACTCTCCCATGAGAGTGATCAAGAGGTGAGGGTCCCAAAGAGCTGGCTTGTGAGGCCCTGGGGAGGTGGGGCAGGGAGGGACACACAGACAGACACACGAACCAACAGGTTCCAATTACATCAAGGACTGGACAGGACTGGACACAGTACACACAGGTCTTTTCCAACCATCAGGGTGGCATCTGCCAGCTAATGGATTCATTAGGTCCATGGGATGTTAATGGAAGTTATTGTGGGAAAAGGAGGGGAAATGAAGGCTACACAAAATCAAACAGATTTTTATCTTTATGAAACTCTGCCAAGTCTTGACACACTAAAGTGTGCTCTGCTTCTCCCCGAGGAGGCGAGAGCGTGCTGGGTTTCCCAAGCTGATTTCAGGCACACATCACAAGAGAAGGGTTAACTGGAACATCTTTGGGGACAATTCAGACTCAAGGAATTTTACAAAGCAGTGAATTGCCCTTGGCACTGGAGAGCTAGGTCAGAGGGGGAAAGGCGGGGATTCTGGCACCTTTCCAGGTGAGAACTGGGACCAGCCACCCTCTACAAGCCTCCTGACAGCACTGTGGCATTTTCCCTCTCATTCACCCAAGTATGGACACAGACATATCACCTTTGACAGCTGCCCCAGTAATCAGTGTATAGCATACTGCCTTTGCTGGAATGTTCCCCGTCTCCCTCTGGCTGAAATGCAGACAGGCGGGACCTGTCTGATCATGAGGTCTTCAGCAGGGAATTTTCAATTCTCTGGAGATAACACATTGCAGGTCTCAAGTCATCAAATGACACTATGCAGCCCCAATCCCCTTCTTTCTCCTCATCATTCTGAGTGGCGAAGAGCATGGGAGTCTTGTCACCTTGCTTCCCACAGGCCACCACGTGTGAGCCTGCCTGCCACACACACTCCTTCCACACCCCTTCCTCCCTGGGTTACTCTGTCCCTGTCAAGGCACCTTAACCAAATGGGGAGGGGGGCAGCTCCCTCTTTGTATAATCCCCTCCTCTCCTCTCTTCTCTCCACATCCCCCCCTTCCTGTCAGAGACACCTCCTCCATCCTCTCCTGGAGGTCAGCTCCCCAAGGATCTGTAGACCAGCCTCTTCTATCTTGGGACAGGACCCTCTGGGCCATGCTGTGTTCCCACCCTCCCCAGCCCTCCGCTGGTGATGTGAGTTGACAGAAGCAAACATGTCCATGGGCATGTCCGCAAATTTCAGTCTAAGTGAGGAAACTCAAGATGAGCCCCTGGGTTCTAAAGCCATACAGTGAGGACCTATCCACACCACTGGGTGTTGCTAAACGGCTTTCAATCAGCTGGAGGAAGAACCTTCGGAGGGGAGGCCAGGGGGCGTTATGGAAACACCTCTCAGGTTTGCCATGCCCCAGGCTGAGGCTTCACACGTTCTGTCTCAGTATAACTCATCCAAACCAAGATCCCAGGGTCTGATCGGCTCACAAACACCTGCTGATGGCTTTTAGTGTTCTAAAGGCATTCGGGATGAGCCCAGGTTACCTGTTGCTAAGAGACCTTCCTCTAAGAGTTTCCATTGATTCTGGAATGTTTTTATTAAAGTGTTCTTGGTATTTAGAGAAGATTGGGCCACTCATTCTAATAGACTCACCAGTCTGCAAATTGGGGAACACTGTATGGGCCACATTATATTATATTAATAATTATATTATTAACATTAACATTGTTAATGTTATTAAATATAACATTAATGTTTAATAACATTTAATGTTATTAAATATAACATTATATTAATGTTATATTTAACATTATATTTAAATAAGAACTTTGTTTATTCAGTCCCCTCTCAACGTATTCAAGGGTCATCTGTTGACAAGACGCTTACAAAGACTTGCTAGGATGTTTGTCTTTGCTTTTGATGATTAAGGTTTAAATAAGTTTGCATAGCAAAACTAAGCCAGTAACATTATTTTCTGAGTGCTGACTATGTACCCTGCTAAAGAGTTCGCTTCTGTTCTCATTTAATCCTCTCAACATCCTAAAGTAGTAACTACTGTTAAATCTATTTTAAAGAACAAGAAAATGAGGGGGAAAGAAGTTAAATCATTTGCTTATGGTCACATAGCTTAGTAAACCAAAGTGTCCCCACAAAGTGTGTGAACCCAAACAGTTCAATACCAGAGCCCGAGATCTTCACCACCATGCTGTACACGAGGTGCACTGCTACCAAGTTGCGTAACTGACTTCGGTCATATGGTCTCATTTAAATTATTAGGCTTATGCTAAAGACCTAGGAGTCTGAAATTGGGAAGAAGGGAGGGAGGGTTAGAGGAGGGAGGAGAGAGGGAAATGGGAAAGCAGGAAAGGAATCAGAAAGAAGGGCACACTAAAGCTTTTCTTCACCCAGATAAGAGTAGCACTCACACTATACCTAGAAAACAGAAAATTTTATACAAAAGAAGTTTTAAATTGCCCGTAATTTCAACACTCGAGTTATAACTGCTTTTAACAACATGTGGGTATATATTGAGTATATTTTCTTTCAGTTTATTCTATACCTTTTATACAATTGATTGTATTATACATAATATTTAGTATCCTTAACTGTGTCACCTTGCTGTACAGCAGTAATTAACACAACACTCTAAATCAACTACACTTCAATTAAAAAAAAAAAAGTGGGCTTCCCTGGTGGCGCAGTGGTTGAAAGTCCGCCTGCCGATGCAGGGGACGTGGGTTTGTGCTCCGGTCCAGGAAGATCCCGCATGCCGCGGCGCGGCTGAGCCCGTGAGCCATGGCCGCTGAGCCTGCGCATCCGGAGCCTGTGCTCCGCAACGGGAGAGGCCGCAACAGTGAGAGGCCCACGTACAGCAAAACGAAAAAAAAATTAGTATCCTGCACTTTCTGTGTGACAGTGTAAGCATCTCTCACTTGACAGAGTTCTTAGCCTCACATTGCATGTGATAGGTCATCACTTAGCTAAACTTTCCATTGTCAAATAGTTAGGTCTTCATTTTTTTTAAACTATCATGAATAACACCATCAAGAGCATCTGGGAGCAGAAAGTGTTTTGTATTTTCAAATTATTTCCTTGGTATTGATTCCTACCCAGTCAAAAGATATTTACTATTCTTTTTTCTAAAAACCTTTTTACTTTTGCATTTTTCTTTTTTTAGTAAAAATTTAACTCTCCATTAAAACACAAATTCAGTAAGCATTAAGTGGTAATGCAGACAATCTCCCAAAGCCAATTTTATACAGAAGCCCTGCCTCCGGTACGATCTGTACCTCCGTGCCGATGCAGCCCCAGCAGCGTGCCAGGGAAACCGCGCTGCTGCAATTGCACACGCCCACTGTTCCCTCTGCCTGGAAGGCTTCTCCTACCCTCATCCCTATGGCAGACACACACGTGTCTTTTGAAATAGCAACAGGAGAATCTCCTCCTCGTGAAGCCTCTGTCATTAACTCCCAGGCACGGTGAGACCATCTCCTCTTTGCCCAGAGCCTCCTGTGACTATTCTATTACACCGCTAATGGCATCGCCCTGTGTAGCCACCCCGAGAGTAGCAATCGTGTCCTCCTCACCTCTGCATCCTTCCCATCTGGCACACAGGACACGACATGCTGTAAACATTCAATAATTTTTTTTTTTTCTTTGCGGTACGCGGGCCTCTCACTGTCGTGGCCTCTCCCGTTGCGGAGCACAGGCTCCGGACGCGCAGGCTCAGCGGCCATGGCTCACGGGCCCAGCCGCCCCGCGGCATGTGGGATCTTCCCGGACCGGGGCACGAACCTGTGTTCCCTGCATCGGCAGGCGGACCCTCAACCACTGCACCACCAGGGAAGCCCTCATTCAATAAATTTTGACTGAACGAATAAGGTTCAGAAATGGCTCTGCCAAAAACTGAAGTCTGAAGCAGGATGGACACTTATAAAGGAAGCCCAGCAAAACCTCGCCAGCCAAGTCAAATAGGGAGCATATCCAGACAAGTCAGACTCACGAAACTTCTCAGAAAAGTAAGTGGGGGGTGGAGGTAGGGGAGGAGTATTAGGCCTAATGTGGGGGCGTAAATCTTACCCCCAGAGACTCACGTTTCCTTTGAGCTTATCCCTCAGCCAGCTTTGGGAGGTCTGCATTTGGACTTATTCCTTAAATGCTTGTCCCTACCAAGCCTCCATTCTCTTAAACTCCCATATTCTCCTGGTATACATCAGGATAGGCTAAGCTCTGCCACAATAACAAATGAAACCTGAAATTTCAATGGCTTAGCAAATGTCTGTAGATTGCTCACACAAAGTCTGAGCGAGGTAGTGGCTCTCTCTAGTCCCTTGAGAATCCAGTTTGGTTTATCTTGTGACACTCTTCTCCCATCAGCTTCCATGGGAGGCAATGGAGTGAACATGGCAGGTGACCTACTGTTCTTAAATGCCTCAGCCTGGAATTCCCACAATTCATTGGCTAGAAGTAGTCACATGGCCTTGCCTAATCCTCAGAGAGGCTGGGAAATGTAGTTTTCCCATTTGCCTAGGAAGAAGTAATGTCCCTGAGACATTAAAATGGTTGACGGGGAGTTTAGTGCATTAAGTTATTCAGGATATCAGACGCGTCCCTATTCAGAATTACACACAGTCCTGGTGGAAGAAGAGCATCAGGACAGTAACCTGGCTAAAGGTGCTCATCCTGAAGGTTCCCTGGCAGCCTGTGGTCCTCAAGCAACAGAAGGTCTGGGGACAGCAGAGGCTGGGGATGGGGGTGCGGGGAAGCACGGGATATGGAGCAAAAAGCCAGTCGTAATACTGGGTTAGCCTAGAATTCTGGAAATTGAGTGGCTGGCCAACCAAGCATCATCAAGAATGAGAGAGTGTAATGGATCTGAAAGGTGTCATGAAAGGTCATTCTTTTTTTTTTTTTTTTTTTTGAAAGGTCATTCTTGTGTCAACTAACAAAGAACAGAATCACAGCAAGTACAGTGCTAACTATTGCTGAAGTTCATTCATTCTTCTTCCATTCATTAATTCAGCCAATAAATTGTTATTGGTGCCTACTGATCCAAGCACTGAAGATACAGTAATGAACAAGAAAGACAAGATCCTTGCCATCCTAGGGTTTTCGTTTTACCTGGAAGTGCGGGAGGTGATGTCAAGAAGAAGAGGGGGGGCTTCCCTGGTGGCGCAGTGGTTGAGGGTCTGCCTGCCGATGCAGGGGACACGGGTTCGTGCCCTGGTCCGGGAGGATCCCACGTACCGCGGAGCGGCTGGGCCCGTGAGCCATGGCCGCTAAGCCTGCACGTCCGGAGCCTGTGCTCCGCAATGGGAGAGGCCACAAGGGTGAGAGGCCCGCGTATCGCAAAAAAAAAAAAAAAAATAAGAAGAAGGGGACGAATAGGGGGCTGGTGTATCACAGAAAGACATCACCCTCCCAGAGGCAGTGGCCCAAAATTAAACTTTCACTCTATGATTTCAGGCTTGCTAGAACAGCCCATCCACAAGCAAATCTAAACCCTTCCCAGATTAGCCCCTTGCTGCTTTGCCTTGGCAGGAAGGAGGTCCTTCCGTGTGGCACCCGGCAACTCTGAGGCGGCCATACTACAAATACATGTCTTTTAAGGAAGTGTGAACAGTGAACTGTGCATGTGTCTGAGTTGGTACTAAGTCTTTCTTTTTTTCCTAAAAAACCACAGAAACGCCCTTTTTAACTCTCTAACACAACTTCCTATACTCACCGAGTCTTTTCTTCTAGAGCTGCTACAACTTTCTAACTGTTAACCTTGGAGGCTTCAATCCTGTGCTTATTTATAGCCTAACTACTTGTGAGAGGCCTTAAGCATCTTGCAGATGAAAAGCCAGCACCGGATAAGCCATTGACCACTCTGCCTCAAGTGCCCGCCTAACAGATTTAGCGGAAGGGGCTGGGTTTTCTTGGCTGGAAAGAGCAAGGATCCCAGCCCACAGTGCTCCCCGCAAGATCCTGAGCACCAAACACAGGGCTCGTTATCTGTTCCATGAAACGCATTCAGTGAAAGCCAAAGGAAGGCTCAGAGAAGCACCTAAAGGGACAGTCTGGCCCAGGTATTCCTAGAAGGCAGCCACCCCAACTCCTCCCTCCGTGGCTCAAGACGTGGAGACTTTCTGCAGGGACCTGGGCAAGCCTCTGGTGCAGTTTATGTTTAACGGAGAAAAGCTCTTACTGACACTAACTAGACTCCTGGGAGAAAGACCAGACATGGTTTCCTGAGGAATAAGTCTCTGAGTGAGGCCCTGCCAGGGTTTCCTTGGAGCCTAACACACCCAGTGACTCTGAGCCCTTGTTAGCTACCATCTTCACCACCACACAGCCAAGGAGGTGAGTCTCTGCCTCCTCCAAACAGCAGCGCTTTATCACCTCTGCTGCCCAGACCTCAGCTCAATGTCCACTCCTGGGGCCACCAGAACTCTGTCCAACCAGGGGCAGGTCCCCGGAGGCACTGCTGGAGGTGCCTTCCTTGCCGCAAACCTCTGGTGCAAAGCAAGGGTGGCCACTTGTGTCTGCCCCTGAGTAGAGGAGGTCACCACCCCCAGGTCCCTGCAGAAAGTCTCCAGTCTTGAGGCAGAGGGCAGGGAGGACATGAGGGCTCCACAAAAACAACACACAGCCCCCAACTCACCCCAGCTAAAGCCACTAAGGGCCAGATCCAGCTTCCTCAGAAACCTACAGGGGCCTCTCCAAAGAATTATCAACTGTCGATCGTCCTTATGTAGTTTACTCTCCTTGCTGTTCTTGGCAAAGTCTGGGCCAGTCTAACAAATGTGGGGTTCCAGGATGTGACTCACAGAGAAGCAAATTCCTAAGAAACAACTCTGTTTGGCTAAGTTGACCCCAGAGGCATCTTGTCTCCAGTCAATTCCTTTCTTTGGGGTTTCTGCTAACATTTTCTCACACGTTGCACTGGTTAGCTAGGACTGTCTTAACAAACTGTATAATTTAAACAACAGAAACATATTGTCTCACAGTTCTGGAAGCTGGAAGTCCACAATCAAGGTGTTAGTGGTGTCATGCTCCCTCTGAAGGTGTTAGAGGAGGATCTGTTCTAGGCCTCTCTCCTAGCTTCTGGTATTTTCCTGGCTTGGGACAGCATAACTCCAATATTTACATGGCGTTTTCCCTTGTGTGTCTCTCTGTGTCTTAAGTTCCTCTTTTTATGAGGACACAGTCATATTGGATTAGTGCCCACCCCAATGATCTCACCTTAACTTGATCATCTGCAAAGACCCTACTTCCAAATAAGGTCTCGGTCACAGGTCCTGGAGATTAGTATTTCAGTGTGAGAATTTAAGGACACACACACAAAAAAAAAGAATTTGAGGACAAAGTCTACTCCTAAGGCATATCAATCTCAGCTCTACTCTCTTTTGAATAGTTAATATGGGGCTTCCCTGGTGGCGCAGTGGTTAAGAATCCGCTTGCCAATGCAGGGGACACGGGTTCAAGCCCTGGTCCGGGGAGATCCCACATGCCGCAGAGCAACTGAGCCGGTGCGCCACAACTACTGAGCCTGCGCTCTAGGGCCCACGAGCCACAGAACTACTGAAGCCCGCGTGCCACACCTACTGAAGCCCACATGCCTGGAGCCTGTGCTCTGTAACAAGAGAAGCCACAGCAAGGAGAAGCCCGCACACCGCAACCAAGAGTAGACCCCACTCGCCGCAACTAGAGAAAGACCGCGTGAGGCAACAAAGACCCAATGCAGCCAAAAAATAACTAAATTAAGTAAATAACTTTTTTAAAAGATAGTTAATATGCATATGGTAAAAATTTCAAACAGTACAAAGAAATGAATCTCCCTCCCATTCCTGTTCCCCAATCACCCTCTCTAAAAGTAATCACTGCTGCCAGTGTCTTGAATCTCTTTCCAAGGATAGTCTCTGCATGTAAAAACAGACAGATAGATACACAGACAGACAGATAATAGATAGGTAGGTAGATAGATAGATAGAAAGAAGCAGAGATATCACCTCCACCTTTTATTGGTTTTGTTTTTGCTCCTTTGGCCTTTAAGCAGTCAAATAAAAACCTTTCCATAAATAAATACTGAAGCTATACATTACAATGTAATGTAAAACAATCAAGGAATAAAAAGCGAAGTCTTGGCAAACAGAGGTAACTTCCATTGTTTCTGAAGTAAATGCAGGCTGAGACTTCCTAACCACAAGGTTAAATCAATGACTAAGGCGAATCATAGAAAAGGAAAAGGGAAATTTCTGACAGCAAGAAGGGACAAAATGAAGGTTTCCTAGGCCTTTCCAGTGAGAAAGCAGGTTGGATACAGAAGCCCCTTGGAGGCATCCCAGAGGTGACCCCACTGCCCCTAATCCAACGATGTCCTGGGACCTCTGCTCTGGGCTCAGGCTGAGTCAGGCAGATCCCAGGGAGAAATCCCGGCAGAAGTTTACAGTTGAAGATTTCATACAGTCCTACAAGGATTCAGGTTCCTTTCTCCAAGATCTCAGAGGAGCCTCCCCTTCCAAACACGCAGATGGTTTGGTTTTCTCAGAAACCTCCCAAGCCAACTTTTTTCCAAAACACAGATTATAACTCATTATCCATCACATCATCATGGACCTAAATCTCAGCAGGCCTCATGCACCGCTCTGCAGCTCGTTCATCTCCATTCCTCCAGGCATCAGTCCACACGGTGCATCCAGGGCTGCTCCACGCTTCCTAACAGCTGCACATAAACCAGGACAAGCACGTGCACTAGCCCCCTTGGAGGCGCCGCTTCTGTAATGACAGCTCTGCTAGTGTCAAGCACCGCCTACATTCCCCCCCCCCCCCCCCCGCAGGTGACTCCGACATGCAGGCGGGGCTGGGAGCGATTGACTGAATTCAGTCAGGGTCAGAGCTCTAAGAACCTCAAGAGATGAATACCGACTACATTCAACTCTTTCAAATATGAAATGTCTTCCGAGAGCTGCAGTGAGTTACTGGCTGAGTCCTCCGACCCTGACTGACAATTCTCCTCACCATAGTTTGCAGAGTCTGACTCATATCCTCACAAGGAAGGATGTGGGCTATCAGGGTGTTGGCGGATGGGGCCAGCATGCTCCTGGAACAGTACCGTTTCTACGGTTTTTCCACACAAACATAAGCCGTTCTGCGGACTCAACTAACTAGAAACCTCCACTTAAAACATTATTTCAAAAGAAATCCACATTCTGCCTTCTCCAGTCCAGCTTTGGGAATGCACCAGGAAGCTCCAAGAATTCCTCTCTAGGGCTTCCCTGGTGGCGCAGTGGTTGAGAGTCCGCCTGCCGATGCAGGGGACGCGGGTTCGTGCCCCGGTCCGGGAAGATCCCACATGCCGCGGAGCGGCTGGGCCCGTGAGCCGTGGCCGCTGAGCCTGCGCGTCCGGAGCCTGTGCTCAGCAACAGGAAGAGTGAGAGGCCCGCGTACCGCAAAAAAAAAAAAAAAAAAGAATTCCTCTCTAATGCCTCCTATATGGTTGCCATCCTGCCAAGCTACTGTGCTGACATAGCAACAACCAATTCTCTTAAAGAAAAACTGCTGGGTAACAGACACCTTCACACAGGTCCTTGTCACTCACTGTCAATCTGTTAACAGCACCTGAGGGCAAAGCAAGATGCATTAGAGAAGAGAGGATGAGAGGTGGAGGGGGTGGAATATTAGAACTCTGAGCGCCTGGAGGGGACAACAAAGAGATCAGCAGAATGTATTTACAATAATAGTAATAGCAATAATGATAATAATAGCAGCAGCAATCCCTCCCCCACGCTGCAGTCAGCCGTCCTCCGGGAGGTGGAACTGCATTTGGGGAGGAAGATTGGGGCCCCTGCCCTGAGGCATGGCTGTTGGCAGGGCAACAGGACAAAAGGGTCTGTGATGGCAACAGGTCACAGAGGGCAGTAAAGGATAACCACGAACACTCAGTGGGAGCTCAGGCCCAGGTGAAGACCCCAGAGAGAAACCATCACAGTCACTTCCTCACCCCAGAACTATAGTTTGGTCCTCCACATCCAAAAAAAAAAAAAAAAAGGTGACGCCAAGAGCCTCTAAGACCTTAGAGCAAACCAGGCTACTTCCCTTGAAACCTGTAAAGATTTCTGTCCTCAACATGCAGATAGCAGCTTTGCCTAAAGCTTTGCCACCAGCCATTCTTGCTGGCTTCAGGGTGTCCCCCTTGGGCTCATAGGAGGACTTCTGACCTGTTGGGAAAAACCCATTTACCTCTTGAGGGCACCAGGGGAGGGTCCCAGCGGCATCCAGGCCATCCCAGCTGGGGATACAGTAGATAGGCCTGTGTCTACAGCAGAGGACAGGCAGAGCCCAGTGCAATCCTCTGCAAGGAGATGGGCTCAGAGTGCTTCTGAATGGGTCCTGCAAAACCTTTGTTGTTCTCCAAGCCTCACCTAGAAAATGCATTGTATTTGGAAGGACTCACAGAAGCCACCAGTGGGGGATCTGCCTCCTTGGAGAGGTTCCCAGTGGTCTCCAGAGTGTGCCAAGATCTACTTTTTGAACCCCTATTACCCCAAGTCATGTGCTCTGCTCTATCGTGAGACATTTTTAACTATTAGAAAGTCCTTCCTTCTTTTTGAGCTCCCTGTCTCGCCATGATTGCCATGTACTCATTTTTGTATGTATCAATACAGTGTGTGTTTCCACACATGCATAATTTGTGAGCAGCCATGAAAAGAGAAAAAGTACATGTCCCACTTCTAGGAATCACACCTATGGAAATACAAGCACAAGTGTGTAATAAATATGATAGTGTCGCCAGTGAATTTAAGGTTCTTTCTTCATCGTGAAAGAATTTGAAGATGAAGTGATAGGTAAGAATCAGACTTATTTAGAGAGAAATACACTCCACAGACAGAGTGTGGGTCACTGAAAGGCAAGAAGCAAGAGGCCTCGAAATATGGGGTGGTTAGTTTTTATGGGCTGGGTAATTTCATAGGCTAATGAGTGGGAGGATTATTCCAACTATTTGGGGGAAGGGGCGGGGATTTCCAGGAATTGGGCCACGGCCCACTTTTCAGCCTTTTATGATGGGCCTCAAAACTGTCATGGCGCCGGTGGGTGTGTCATTAGCATATGCTAATATATTATAATGAGGCTCAAGGTCCACTGGAAGTCCAGTCTTCCGCCATCTTGGACCCAGTTGGTTCTCACTAGTTTTCATCATGTCCTATGGCTATGTCATTCTTTTAAAGGTTGTGCCCTGCCCCTCTCCCTCCTGTTTCATTAGTGCACAAGGATGTTCCCTGGGGAACTGTAACAGAGCTCTCCCTGACACTGGGACTGTTCAATCAAAATTGGAATGACCCAAGAGGGAGAAGATATGGAGATATATGTATATGTATAGCTGATTCACTTTGTTATAGAGCAGAAACTAACACCCTACTGTAAAGCAATTATACTCCAATAAAGATGTTAAAAAAAAAATTGGAATGACCCTTCTTCTTCGTAAAAACACCAAATGGCGTATGACGCCGGTGCTGGGAGAGGGCCCAGAGGCCCCTGGGGGCCCTGGAATGGGAAGCCCCGGTGACTTCCGCAGAAGCTTTGGCAGTGGCGTCCGGGGTCAGGGTCACAGCCAGGGTCAGGGCCTCAGAGCACATGGAGGCAAGGCTGAGAAGCAGGAGTGGCTCCCCGTCACCAAGCTGGGCCGCCTGGTTAAGGACCTAAAGATCAAGTCCCTGGAGGAGAGCTGTCTCTTCCCTCTGCCCATCACGGAATCTGAGATCACTGACTTTTTCCTAGGTACATCCCTCAAGCAGGAGGTTTTCAAGATTATGCCTGTGCAAAAGCAGACCCGTGCTGGCCAGCAGACCAGGTTCAAGGCATTTGTCACCATTGGGGATTACAACGGACATGTCGGTTTGGGTGTCAAGAGCTCTAAGCAGATAGCCACTGCCTTCCATGGGGCCACCATTCTGGCCAAGCTCTCCATCATGGCCGTGTGGCGAGGCTACTGGGGAAACAAATCAGCAAGTCCCATACTGTAACTTGCAAGGTGACTGGCCGCTGTGGCTCTGTGCTCACGTGCCTTATCCCTGGCCCCAGGGGTACTGGCATCGTCTCAGCCCCTGTGCCCAAGATACTACTGATGATCGCTGCAACTGACGACTGCTACACCTCTGCCAGGGGCTGCACTGCCACCCTGGGCAACTTTGCCAAGGCCACTTTTGATGCCATTTCCAAGACCTACAGTTATCTCACTCCTGATCTCTGGAAAGAGACAGTGTTCACCAACTCTCCGTATCAGGAATTCACTGACCATCTTGCAAAGACCCACACCAGAGTTTCCGTGCAGAGGACTCAGGCTCCAGCTGTAGTCACCACATAGTTTTATATGAGAAAAATAAAGTGAATGAAGCCGTAAAAAAAAATTGGAAAGACCGCATAGAGAGGATTCTTGCCCCCAACAGAGCAGGAGATTGGATGTGATGACCTCAGATGGTCATCTACTTATAAGTCCTTGAGTTTCTCCATCTCAGGAAGCGAGGGAAGCAGACGCCCTGGTCTCACTTTCTGTCCTCTCTGCCTCCCTTGTTTCTCCCCCCTCAGCACAGGCCATGAGGCTCCATGGAACTTTCCATGTCTGTTAATTAATGGCCCTCACCCAGATCACTGTGTCGGGTCAATTTCCACCACTGGGGAAAAAAACTCCACAAAACCATCCTCTTATTTCAGACTTTTTTCTCCGGCTAGGTGTTCCAGAAGTGCCAAATCACTGTGCTCCCTCCTCCCCCAACCCTCTACCCAAACCACAGCCCCTGAAGAGACAGCCCTACATGGGATGTGATTCTGCCTGTCCCCTCCCTCCCCAGGCCATGCCAGTTACACCTGGGTGGACATCTGACTCAATGGTATAGCACTGGGTGAACCACGAGATTTACATCCAAAGAGTACATCTACCCCACAGAATAGACAAAAAATCATCCACAAGCCGAAAATACTCATCTCCAGGCCAAAAAGCAATTGTTTTGTTTCAAGTCTCTTAATCTGCATTGGTTGAGATTGTATGAGGGGTTAAGAGACAGCAAGAAAGGAAGAACTAGTGGAAATTATTGCAATTATGATAAAACTCCAATTAGCATGAAGTTTCTAACAGTGCAAAGACTTAAAGGGACTTACTTTTCCCCTTCGAAAACACAGCTAGATAGACAGATTTCTCCTTTCACTTCAGTGTTTGTCTTTTATTATACTGTCTTTTAGAAAAAACATGATCAGTCCACCCAAAACCATGTCTTGTCAGCTGAATTCACTCTTCCCCTTCCCTCCAATGACACACACTCACCCCATCTGCACTGTCTTCTGAAAAGTTGTGTTCACTGGAAGAAGTAACAAGCTTATTACCTGACAGTTTAATTCAGTGTTCAAATGCCACCCTTCCTTCCCCACTCTCCCCGCCATGTCTCCCTTTCCACTCTCCCCTTGCCTCCCCACATCCCCTCTTCTCTCTCCCTTTCTTTCTAGGCTTGTGGAAAGAATCCATTAAGCTCTCTGTCCAACACGTGCAGCAGACTTCTTTCTCTTTCCCGAGACTTCTTCAGCTGTGGGGAGACCCAGGTCCCAGTTGGGACATTGTTGCGGGAGCCCACAGGCTGAAGGGGCGGGCGAGAGGGCTGGGGTCCGGCAGATGCCTTTTTTGTCGAAGATAAAGGCCTCCCACTCCCTTCGAGCCTCTCCACTTTCCAGCACTTTCACCGCCCTCCGATCAAAGGGCTGCTCTGAATATGAAAGGCACCGCCCATTATGCGGCTCCCGTCAGCCCCACCTCACCCCGCCCCCAGCCGCCCAGCTCTCAAACAAAGCCCCTGGCATCTGTCCAGGCGCAGCCCTCACCTTCTGGGGCGTTGGGTTGTTGCGTCTTCTTTTTTTCTTAGTTCACTTTTGAGAGCCATTCGGTCCCTTGAAGTATAGTTGGGGAGCAGAGGGGAAGATCTCTCTCATCCTCAGAACATTCCGCCCGCATAATTTTTCAAGACACCTTGAGGATTTCCGGTCCTTGCCTCTCCCACCTCACCTGGGTATCCACGCAGTCAGGACGTCCCCCTCAAGCTCATTTATTTCCCCCTTTCCCAGCCACACTTAAAAATCGCTTTTCCAGGGGCTTCCCTGGTGGCGCAGTGGTTGAGAGTCCGCCTGACGATGCAGGGGGGGCGGGTTCGTGCCCCGGTCCGGGAAGATCCCACATGCCGCGGAGCGGCTGGGCCCGTGAGCCATGGCCGCTGAGCCTGTGCATCCGGAGCCTGTGCTCCGCAACGGGAGAGGCCACAACAGTGAGAGGCCCGTGTACTGAAAAAAAAAAAAAAAAATCTTTTCTCCTTCTTTACCTGAAAGGGGACTATGCCCTTGGAAGATTCTAGACCGAACCCTCATGGCAAGACGACGGAGAAAATCCTGCTCCTTTTCTGTCATGTTAATAGATGGTGCCAGACTTAGGAACTAAAGCTTCCACACACATCTCTGAACATGAGGTCTGCTTTTCAGGGGGAGAAAGATGCTTCTCAAAACTTGGACCTGAGTTCTTCTCAGACAAAGGATTCAAGCATAAGGACCAGAGAAACTGATTTTCAGGGATGTTCCGACCTGAAGAAGTGTCGTTTTGTAAATGATGACAATTCCTGAATACCAGGTGAGGACAGGGAGGGAACCTGGAAGAACGCACCAGGCAGACTGGGCCTCTTCTTCTGCAATCCCTGCCACCGCCTTCCTGCACACCCTCCAAGCCCTCTCCTCCCTTGGTCAGGTTCCCCGACCACCCACCCCTTCCACCCAGCCCATATCCTGCCCTGACTTCATGGCTGACTGAGCACATCTGTCTCCTGTTATGGATGTGGACTGAACTGTGCCCCCCCACACCCCCAATTCATAGGCTGAAGCTCTAACCCTCACTATGACTGTATTTGGAGATGATAATTAAGGTTAAATGAGGTTGGGCTTACCTGGTGGCGCAGTGGATAAGAATCTGCCTGCCAACACAGGGGACACAGTTTCGATCCCTGGTCCGGGAAGATCCCACATGCCTCAGAGCAACTAAGCTTGTGTGCCACACTACTGAGCCTGCGCTCTAGAGCCCGTGAGCCACAACTACTGAGCCCACGTGCCACAACTACTGAAGCCCACGTGCCTAGAGCCCGTGCTCCACAACAAGAGAAGCCACTGCAATAAGAAGCCCGCGCACCACAACAAAGAGCAGCCCCCGCTCGCCGCAACTAGAGAAAGCCCACACGCATCAATGAAGACCCAACGCAGCCAAAAATAAATAAATAAATAAATAAAAATTAAAAAAATATATATATATGTGGTCTTTAAAAAAAAAAAGAAAGGTTAAATGAGGTCATTTGGGTGGGGCCCTGATCCAATAGGATTGGTGACCTCTCTCTCTCTCTGTGCAGAGAAAAGGCCATGTGAGGAACCAGCAAGAAGGCAGCCATCTGCAAACTGAGGAGAGAGGCCTCATCAGAAACCAACCCAGCCAGCACTTTGATTTTGTATTGTGAACCTCCAGCACTGTGAGGAAATCAATTTCTGTTGTTTAAACCACACAGTCTATAGTAGCCTGTGATGGCAGCCCAAGCAGACTAGCACACCTCCTTTCCCCAAATCCCACACCATGCTGGGGTAATGATAAGAATTAACACCAATCTCTCCATCTCTAAGGCCCAGTGAAAGTTACAACCTCTGCTAAGTGCTTCAGGACTGTCTCAGTCCCTTCCTAGAAATTTCCATTCTTTTCATTTCTACTGCCCTGAAAGGTAATTTTCCTTTAAATTGTTAAAAGGAAAACAAGATAAACAAGACCAACAAGACAGACAAGCCCCAGGAGCAATAAGCTATGAAGAATGATATGAAGAACGAAATGAAAAGCACAATAAAGCTAACTTCACACACTTAACCACATCTGGACCGGCTACTGGGCCTAATTAGGCATATGTGGTAAGCAGCTCACAAAATGGCTACACACTGTATTTGCTTCTGCCATAAAGAATGTCGCTCGCCATCTGGCTCTACAAGGACTGAGTCACTTGCCACTGCAGTCATTGACCTTCAACACATCCTGAAAGGAGTTCCAGGTGGAGATCAGAAATGAGGTACCCTGTGCTCTGGGAAAACTGGCAGAACAGGGCTTCAGACAGATATTTTTAGGAGAAATGTTTTATGAACCTGGATTCTAGCATCTTCCCATACTTAGAAAAGCGCTAAAATCATTAACAGAGACACCTGTTCCTTGTGACTAGCATCAACCTTCTTACCAAGATGTGTGCCTGGTTGCACGTACCCCCTTCGTCAAATCACTTATAGACTGACTGCCCCACTTACCTCTTGGAAGCAGTTCCTCAGAGTTATGTGAGAGGCTGCCTCCTGGGCTATAGTTCTAGTAATTCCCCAAATAAAACTGAAACACATCTCTCACAAGTGTTTTTATTTCAGTCAACAGCTTTAACCACCACAAAGGGACCCAGAGCAGACTTCTCTCCTTCACCTGAACTCTATAAGGATCCAGAGCCTTGGTACCAGCAGGGTCCTTTGTGCCCATCCACCTCCTCAGCAGGTCCAAACGAATTTACGTAAGCCTCCCCTGGTTCTTGGATCTCCTGATAATTGGTTGATGATCCTGAGCTCTATTTGGTGATATATAACAGGTACCTAGCCCACCAGTTGAAAGACACTGGGAAAAAAGGTGGCCTCCCCCCAGCTGAAAGATACTGGGGGAGCCCAGCTGAAAGACACTGGGATTTGCTCAGTTGAAAGACACTGGGCAGTCTGGACTGGGTGACTAGGTGGGCAGGCCTAAAGTCATTCCTAAACAAGGGGCATCAGAAATCCAGCCTCCAGCGAACACTCCAGCCAGGTGTATGTACTTAACGAAACTTATACTTACAAGTTAGTTATTTAATTGGGTATTAAAGGAAATATCACACTGAAAATGGCCCAAATGGGGCTCTTTTCTTGCATACGCAGTTAACGTAGAGAAAGCTAGCTTGATAAAACATCTGTTCAGAATTCTGACCCTAAGGGAACAAGTCCTTCTAGGAAAAATTTGTATTTCTTTCCCTGTGCGCAGGAATTCTTATCTTATCAGACCATCTCCAATTCCTGAGACTGAGAAAAGGAAAAAACGCTGTATGTCACAGCAGTAGCCAAGTTTCCTTGCCAATTGCATTGTAATCAGGTGTTTAAACTATGCCTTTCAAAGAATTTTCTCATTTATAGACAGTTATTGCTTTACTTTGGTGCTTTTGCAAAAAATCCTTCGTCTTCAAGAAGATTCATAGAAAGAACTTTCTGACAAGAACAGATTTCTGATAAATTTTGGATCGTACCACTGAACTGAGTAAGAAATTAAAGAATCCTAATGGAAAGCCTGACGGCTTCATAAAACTCTTAGCAAAAAAGATCAGTTACATAGGAATGAGTGAACTGGTGAATATCGTCATAATTTTTATAGTTTTTGTCTGAAATATTACTGACTTTTAATCTGTGTTTTCCAGATATAAGGAAACCTTTCCCCTCAAGCTAATTATGACTTACAGCCACATGGTAAATTATACCTTTGTAAGCAGAATTGAAACATTTATCTTTTCTCTCTACCCGATCCCTCCAGAAATTGGGAAACTTATGTTCCCAGCAGCCTTATCAGATGAATAAGAAAGGTCACCTCCTGACAGGTGCAGGAATCGCAAGATATTCTGGGGACCTCAGGAACACAGGAATTCACCCAAATCACAGGCAGAATCTGTGGCAAGCCCTAGGTGTGGCTTTCCTGGTCTTGGGAGGCCTTTTAGAAACTCAATCTGGGGGTTTCCCTGGTGGCGCAGTGGTTGAGAGTCCGCCTGCCGATGCAGGGGACGCGGGTTCGTGCCCCGGTCTGGGAAGGTCCCGCATGCCGCGGAGCGGCTGGGCCCGTGAGCCATGGCCGCTGAGCCCGCGCGTCCGGAGCCTGTGCTCCACGACGGGAGAAGCCACAGCAGTGAGAGGCCCGCATACAGCAAAAAAAAAAAAAAAAAAAACCTCAACCTGAGGTTCCTTATGAAAAGCTCCAGCCCAGCCAGTTTAAAAGAGCCTATGTGATCCATTAACCAGCCTTATTTTGCAAACAAATTAGTCTTAATTTGGCTGTATGTGGTAGAGATTAGGGTAATTTTAGAGAGAAAAAGATTATGTTTCAGTGAATGGTAAATGATAGTTTTGTTCACTGAGGTCTGTATTTACTGCCTCTACTCACTTCCCAGAGAGTTCCTTGTGGTTATATTACATGACTGTTACGTTTAAATGAATTATTAAAAGGACATTCCAAGTTTGTTTCTGAAGCTTATCTCAGTATTCTATCCTTGGAGGAAGACCAGGTGCCCCATGAGCTGCAACCAGGAGATTGTACATACAGGAAAAGGCATCATTTAAAGAACTATCTCCAACCTAGATGGAAGGACCCTTATCGGGTACTCTTAACTAGCTCATGCGAAGTGAAACTGAAGGGAATTGACTCTTGGATTCATATTTCCCACTTAGGAAGGGCCCCTGCACTGGACTGGTCTATTGAGAGGACTGCTGACCTCAAAATCACCTTAAAACAATGTTCAAACAGAGGAGAAAACTATACCCACAGCAGGACAAGAAGATAACATCAGAAGTAGACAGCTATCTCAAGATGCCAGACCTGACCCACATGACTATTTACAGTGTTTTCTTAATTTCTTGGACTTTTGCATAAATCAGTGTTTTTCTATCATGGTCACAAATCCCAGGCAGATTTTAAAAATTAATACAAGTGTTGGGTTTATGGTCAAGTACCTACATCCAGTACTTTGGGGTTACCTTGGTGGGTTTTTCTTCTCTAAGGCTCTAACTGGATGGCCCTTAGGAAATTTATTCTAGAAGAAAGACAGGCTGTAGGTCCGTTCGGGCCATTATTGACATCACTCGATGGGAATCATACTTGTTCTGACCGTGACCATAAATATGAATTTTCTTTAAAAGTTACTCAAGCCCAATCAGAGCAATGAGCTAAATTTCAGTCAAAGAATAGAACCTCCTTCAGTTATGGGATGGATTTATATGGCTAACACCAGGCTGTGATCATTTAAGTTGAAAAGTCCCCTTATGTTGGGAACAATTAAACCATCCAAGGCTAATCAAACTAATAACACTAGGAAATTGGGCTGGTGCTGGTGTGGAACAGACTGGGCAGGCAACTGGGAATATAGTAGCCTGCACCGAATGGAAATTCTTGGCTTAAATTCTTACTTTTGGCCCTATTAATGCTACTAGCTATATTACTTATATTCTACCTATTTTACAAGATCGTTGTTTCTTGCATTACAAAATGTGTTACTGAGACTCCCATAAAAGCGATGACTAGGCAACTTGAAACAATTGACCCAATATATAGCTCTATTTGAGATCAATGATTATAATAGTGTAACTGTAGATATGGAAGGAAGCAACAAGAGGGAATCTTTCCTGGACCATCACGGACTAGTAAGACAGGTGGTCCAGAGACTTTTCGCTACTGTTAACAGGGCCTAGTCCAGTAATAGCACATTGAATGGCCTACCAGCAAAATCCCGGCCTGGCCTAGGAATGAGCATTCCTAGCACTGTGGTACAAAATAGTCAGGAAATGCCTTCCAAACCTACATTAAACTTATGATCATGAGGAGGCACTGCCAAGTAAACAATGTCACTAGCCATCTGGCTGTACCAGGATTGAGTCATTAGCCACTGCAATAGTTGACCTTTAACATAGCCTGACCTCAAGGAAGAGATCAGGAACGAGGCACTCTGTGCTCTGGGAAAACTGGCAGAACAGGCCTTCAGACAGATATTTTTAGGAGAAAATTTTTGCAAACCTGGATTCTTGCATCCTAGCAGCAGCCTTCTTACCAAAATGTGTGTTTGGTCCAATGTACCGCCATCGTCAAAATCACATCTATACTGACTGCTCCCCGTTCCTCTTGGGAGCAGTTCCTCAGAGCTGTCAGAGAGGCTGCCTCCCAAGCTATAGTCCTCAGGAAGTCCCCAAATAAAACTGAAACTCACAGCTCTCACGTTGTGTGTGTGTACTCCAGCCAACACTTCTAGAGTCCAACCTGCCTCTGGCCTTTCTCTTACTTTGCATTTTCTCCAGTATCAGCAATCATGGTAGGTTTTCCTTTACACAACGACCTAGATGATGCTCACGATCAAGTCCGCACAGAGAACAACTCTAAATGGCAGCTATCCCCCTCCCCAAGCTGTCTCACTCCCCAGACCCCACGTGTCTCACTCCTGATGGCCCAGAGTCCAGGGCTAACACAACTGAAGCTGTCAGCCAAGAGGCTAACTACCTCTGACACCCCTGCAGAAGTGACCCGTGTCTCGGCCCCGTCCAGCCCACACTCAGCTACCAGGTGAAATGTCCTGCAACTCTGCTCTTTATGCTCTCACTTCCCCTGGAAAACACCAGTGTTGCCCCCCTGCCCTCAGAGCATGCAGTGATGTCCCTACCTCACACTCGTTCTCCAGCCTCATCACACCTCACCCCTGCACAGCCCAGCCCACCCCCATTCGGCCAGCGCAGCGTGCTTTAGGCCAGGCTCGCCTACACTGCTGGCCCAGCTGAAATATCTCCCCCTGTTTCCTCTGCCTGTGTAAATCCTAGCTTTTCCTTGAAAATCAGCTCAAATGCTAATATGCTTATTAAAGTAAGCTGGATAGCAATTAGAAAGTAATACTGTTGTACCTTTCCCCCATCGATCACATTCTTTAGCAGTCACGTCACCACAGTGGCTGCAGAAAGTGGGCCTCCTCCAGCAGAGGCCACATCGAAAGCCCACCCCACCTGCAGTGGGTCACTTCAACTACCAGCAGCAGAAGGCCTGGAAGGCACCTTCATTTTCAGGCTCTTCAGTCTACATGGTGCTCTCGAGGTTCAGGGCTGGTTTGGAGAGAAGCTATAAAACTGTGCCACAGAACTGGAAACCACTCCTAGAAAGGAAGGGAAGGCCTCCCTAGGGCACCCCACAGCCTATGAGCACACACCTCACGGCCCCCATGAGGTGCGTCCAACTTGCACTGCTGCTGGCCCTGGAGCCACCCACCAGGAAGCTGGGAGAGGCACCCTGCCATTACTGTGCAACCAGCCTCCCTGCCCTGGTGGCAGGAAAGAAGTTACTCTGGGAGGATTAACAGGGGAAGAAGTCAGGGAAAAGACAGAAACAAATCAGCAGAGTCAATGCTGCGGTTTTGGTTGTTTAAGACAGCGTGGCCGGACAGAGTGATGAGAAAACAACGATCTTCAGGAAGTACCTTCCAATTAGGAAATATCACCTGTGCAAGGCACTGTGCTAGACTCATTTAAAAAAAAAAGAAAAAAGTTAAATCAAGAACCTTGCTCTCTAGGAGTTTCCATGCTAGTTTGGGAGCTGAAATTAACAAACACATGGAAAGTTAGACACCAATCTAAGAATTAAATAAACATAAAAAGCCACTACAAGGCAGCAAAAGAACAACTGCCCAGTGGGGATATGGCAACAGATGCTCTTAATTGAGGAGAAAAAGGAATCTTTGGCAACCTGAGGTAACACTCAGAGGCAATACAAGGACAGGGACCAGAATGGTGACCAAGAATAGAGACCAATGGTTCTCAAACTTGAGTGTGCATCGAATCACCTGGAAGGACTGGTTAGACCAAACATTGCCAAGTCCCACCCCACAGCTTCTAATTCAGGAAGTCTGGAGTGTGGCCCAAAATTGTGCGTTCCTAACAATTCCAAGGTGACGCTGATGCGGCCGGCCCAGCACACACTTTGAGAACATTCCGCCTCAGAAGTAGGAAGTGGGGGCCCTAATGACTGATCCAGCTCACAGCTAAATCTTATTAGTACTACACAATGGGCTCACTTTGTTTTAGGTACTTACCAACATTTAAAAACCAGGGCATTTCCCAGAAAAACCCAGACTTCTGACTTCTCTTTTTAAAAAAATAGAAAAGTCTGGCAACTGGATGAAGGTGGTCAAAAAGAACAAACTTCCAGTTATAAGATAAATAAGTACTTAGAGATGTAACAGGCAACATGACGACTGCAGTGAACATTTCTGTGTGCTATCGATGAAAGTTTGTAAGAGAGTCAATCCTAAGAATTCTCATCACAAGGGAAAAAAAACATTTTTTTCTTTGTCCTTTTTTTTGGTTATCTATAGGAGATGATGGATGTTAACTAAACTTATCGTGGTAATCATTTCACAATCTAGCATTATACTGTACCTTAAACTTACATGGTGGTATATGTCAATTATATCTCACTAAAACGAGAAAAAAGAATAAATTATATAATATACTTCCAAATTATGAATTTTAAAAATGGGAAGGTCTGGCCACACTGGGTGCCCATTTCTACGTGGCCAGCAATCGACTAGGACCAAGCAGCCACTGTCCTCTTCACTTGGCATATTCACCCCACAAATGCCACAATTCATGTCACTCCCCACTCCCAACACAGGCCAGTTTCATGCATGCGTATTGCCTACCCAGCCCCTGCAATCCATGATCTACATAAGCACCTTTAATAACCATATGGGATTCAACAACCTGGAGAGACCATAATTTAACCAGTTCCCAGTGGCTGCTGGGATTGCATCAATCACACTGCAATTAATAACAACCAGCATACATCTGTGTCATTTGCTCAATCATTTCATGGGATAAATTCATAGAAGTTGGATTGCTGGGTCAATTTGATACACAGGACCCCTGCAAAAAGGTTAAAGATACCATTTAAAATCAATTATAACACAAAATGAGAAAAACCAGCTAGCTAGATGACACGCTTTTTTCTCCCCCGCCCCCGTTACCCCACACCATGCAGCATGTGGGATCTTAGTTCCCCTACCAGGAATCGAACCCACACCCCCTGCATTGGAAGCACAGAGTCTTAACCACTGAACCGCCAGGGAAGTTCCTAGATGACACTCTTTTCTAGTCGGTCATTTTAAATTAACCAGTGGCAGTTCTTACATCTTCCATTTTGGCTCCACTCTAAGCCCTCTAATACCATAAATATTAACATCCAGTTAAACTTGCCATTTTATTCCATGACTTCTGCCACCTAAAGTTCTGTGACAACATCCTTTAGTGACAGCCTCAAAAACCACTTTGCTACAAGAGAATCAGCCACACTGCAAATGCCTACAGTGTACTCAGCGCTGCTGGAACCCCCTCGCCTCTCCCCATGGCACACACAGGTTTTCACCATGAGGTGGATACTTACAATGAGACACCTTTGAAATGATGCCAAAATCTGCCCCCCACCACCCAAACTCTGCAACTTTACCCTGGGTCCTTATTATGGGCTGAATCGTGTCCCCCCCAAAATTCATGCTGAAGCCCTAACCCCCAGTACCTCAGAATGTGACTGTATTTGGAGAAGGGTCTTTAAAGAGGTAAGTTAAAATGAGGTCACTAGGGTGGGCTCTAATTCAATATGACTGGTGTGCTTATAAGAACAAGAAATTAGATGCACCCCAATGTTCACTGCAGCACTGTTTACAATAGTCAAGACATGGAAGCAACCTAAATGGCCATTGACAGATGAATGGATAAAGAAGATGTGGTATATATATACAATGGAATATTACTCAGCCATTAAAAAGAATGAAATAATGCCATTTGCAGCAACATGGGTGGACCTAGAGATTATCATACTAAGTGAAGGAAGTCAGGCAGAGAAAGACAAATATCCCATAATATTGCTTATATGTGGAATCTAAATAAAATGATACAAATGAACTTATTGACAAAACAGGAACAGACTCACAGACTTAGTGAACAAACTTATGGTTACCAGGGGGGAAGGGTGGGGGGGGAGGGATAGATTGGGAGTTTGGGATTGACATGTACACACTGCTGTATTTAAAATAGGTAACCAACAAGGATCTACTGTATAGCACAGGGAAAGCTGCTCAACATTCTGTAATAACCTAAATGGGAAAAGAATTTGAAAAAGAATAGATACCTATATATGTATAACTGAATCACTTTGCTGTTCACCTGAAACTAACACAACATTGTTAATCAACTATGCTCCAATATAAAATAAAAATTTTAAAGAACGAACAAGAAATTAGGACACAGACACACACAGAGGGAAGCCCACGTGAAGACACAGGGAGAAGACGTCCATCTACAAGGCAAGGAAAGAGGCCCTCAGAAGAAACCAACCCTGCTGACGCCTCGATCCCAGACTTTCAGCGGTCTCTAGAATTGGGAGCAAATTAATTTCCGTTGCTTAAGTCACCCAGTCTGTGGCACTTTGTAATGCCAGCCCCAGCAAACTAATACAGCCCCTTATGTCCACTGAAGGTATTTAACAGCGAGTCTCACTTCATGTCCTAGGGAATAGACCAGAAAAGCAAGATGAAAACTCCAGTCTTGCGCTATCACACAAGACTGACCCTTTACTGCTCCTCGTCTCTTCTGCATAGTCCTTCTCTCTCTCATTGCCCACTGTTTGTCTTTTCTCTCTTCCAGGCACTGGCACCTAGATTCTGAACTGTCACACCCCAGAGCAGAGCAGGGAAAGGGGGAGGGGGAGGGCTGGGGGAGGTAGAGAAGGTGTGAGGTGGGAAGGGGAGGGCCAGAATCGGAGCCCAAAATGAGGGGCTGACAAGGGGGAGTGGGGGCAGAGAGGCACAGCCAGGTATCAGGACCCTGAGCTTGGGTTCGGTCACAAATTGTCTCAGATGTCTACAAACCCTTTCTCTCTGCCCAGCGCTAGGTTTGCGGGGCCATCCAGAAGGGATTTTCACGCTACAGCATCTCAGCATCACTTCTGGACCTGAGGGGAGGTCAAAGATATCAGCAGTCCTGTTGCACAGCAGCCAGTCTATGACCATAACGAATGCGGACAAGGCTGCCTAGTCACAGACAGCACAGGGCATCCCCAGAGCTGGCCTCTCCCTGAGAAGTCAGTCAGCAGTGCCCTCACTGCTGATATTCTGCACAGTGATAAGCAACCTCACCTACCCAGACTCCCCTGGAGAGCAGAGGCTGGTAGGAGCCCGGTTCTCATGTAGGGGGGAGTCAGGGAAGGCAGGAATGGGGTAACTCCACATTTCGTGATTCCAGGCCCCTGCTGAAGCTGACGCCGGAGCCCTGCTCGCTCCCTTTTAAGCTCTGAGTGGCTGTGAATAAAAAGGGAAGGGCCTCGGGCTTCCCTGGTGGCGCAGTGGTTGAGGGTCCGCCTGCCGATGCAGGGGACGTGGGTTCGTGCCCCAGTCCGGGAGGATCCCATATGCCGCGGAGCGGCTGGGCCCGTGAGCCATGACAGGCTCGAGGCCCTCGTACCGCCAAAAAAAAAACAAAAAAGGGGAAGGGCCTCAAGGAAGAGAGTGGGGAGGGAGGGTGTCACAGAAGCATCAGGAGGGAGATAGGAAAACAGAGATGCCATAATGCCCATGGTGTGACATGATACATCCACCTCCAGGGTCCAGGACAGGCCCCCTGCTCCATCCCTAGGCCACAGAGCACCTCCACCTGCAGAGGCCTCACCTGGCTCCTTGCAGCGTCCCGGGTAACAGCTGCCCCAGTCGCACCCGGATACTTCCTCTTCCCCTTCCCCCTTTCCACCAAGCCAGGCAGACTCTGCCTCACCTAATCCTGCTTGGCAGGTGGATTCTTTGGAGGAGGGACAGACAGCTCTCCTCCCCCTCCTAAAGAGACACACTGGGTGTTATTCCTAAAGTCTAGCGTGTCGTGGAGCTGATCCACCAAGAGCTGGCTGCCGGGGTCTCAAAGGAGCTCGCAGGGACATGGGGCCAAAATGCGGCTGCAGCATCCCTTGAAGTGCTTCTCTTATGACCCCAAAGGCAGCCAAGCAGGGTCAGATCCAGCTGAGGTCAGAACCCCAGCAGCACATGTGGGATCCATGCATGTGTACAAAAAGACCTATCTTTTTTAAGTTTGCTTTAGACTTTAGAGGGGCCGCCCAGAGCCAGGGGAAGGCAGGATCAATAACTGCTTTGTCTTTGAATCCCAAAAATGAGAAACAGCGTGCCCAGCCCATGCTGAGTGCTTAAAAAATGTGTCCAAATAAAGACTAGCAGTAAAAGGAAAGGTGACTCCCGAGCAGGCCTGGGCCCAGGTGGAAACACAGAGCTGAGTCTGCGGCGTCTGAACATCACAGCCAGCCATAGGGACACAGTTCATTCAAGTTTCCATTTCTGGTCAAAATATAAGAAATTAAGGGGATGGCCAAGGTGAAGACATGCTGTGGAAGACCCCGCTGGGGGAGCTAGTGGCCCAGCCCATACCTCCAATTTCTGAAGACTGTGCCCACCTACAGCGCCTGGGTTGATGCTCTAGGGGAAAGAAGGGACAGGTTAATTCAAGGACGAGATGTCACGGCTCCTGGGGCATTTACAGTAACTGCAGCACTTCGCCCCGCTCTGTATAAGAACACAAAAATATTATATGGCAATGTTGGGAAAGAATGTTAAAAAGCAAAAGAATGCAGTATAAGCAAAAAGATTGGATTTAATGTGAATTTTAAGATGTCGGTCTATATCTACACAGCCGTCAGAAACGTTGTAATCCACTTTTGTAAGTAATCAGCACACACTCATGTTGTATCCCGGTTTAGCCAAGGTATCCACAAGTTCACTGGTTTCCCGTTGCTCTTTCCAAGCTCTGCCCACTGAAATCAGACTTTCACACGTCCTACCTGGCTGACACATTAGCCAACAACCACTAGTGAGCACCTCCCACGTGCCAGACACCACATTAGGAGCTGGGGTACAAGGACCAAGAGACCGTAGCCCAGCTTTGGAGGAGCCTGCACCTTGGGGAGAGGCAGTCTTCAGGTCTCCTGCAGAGGCTGCCACGGGGACACTGACAGGACAGCAGAGGGTCATCTCTGGACTTAGGAGGCCTTCACAGAGGACATAAGCCGAATCAGCCATCAGCCAGAGGGACAGCATGGGGAGGGTTCCCAGCAGAAGGGACAGTGGGTGCCTACACTGACCTTACATGCCTCCTTCACTAGGCTAGGAAGAATGTTCTTTTTTCTTTCTTTCTTTTTTTTTTTTTTTTTTGGCTTCCCCAACCAGAGATCGAACCCAGGCCCTCGAACCCAGGGAAAGCACAGAGTCCTAACAACTGGAACGTCAGAGAATTCTCGGAAAGATGTTCTTGTTCACAAGCAAAGCTGCCCATATTTTAGGGAGCAGTTCCCTTTCAGAGGTTTCAGGTATTTTTTTCCAGGTATTTATTTTATGTTTTTGTTTTTGTTTTGCTGTACGCGGGCCTCTCACTGTTGTGGCCACTCCCGTTGCGGAGCACAGGCTCCAGACGCGCAGGCTCAGTGGCCATGGCTCACAGGCCCAGCCGCTCCGCGGCATTGTGGGATCTTCCCGGACCGGGGCACGAACCCGTGTCCCCTGCATCGGCAGGCGGACTCTCCACCACTGCGCCACCAGGGAAGCCCCAGGTATTTATTTTAAACCAAACCTATCAAGGAAAGGTAAAATGTCAAGATCTCCATCTTTTTAAATTAAAGTATAATTGATTTACAATGTTGTGTTAGTTTTAGGCATACAGCGAAGTAATTTAGTTACACATACATATCTATATATTCTTCTTTAGATTCTTTTCCATTATAGATTATTACAAGATATTGAATATAATTCCCTGTGCTATACAGTAAGTCCTTGTTGTTTATTTTATATACAGTAATGCATATCTGCTTATCCCAAGATCCCAATTTATCCCCTCCCTCCTTCCCCCTTTGGGAACTGTACGTTTGTTTTCTATGTCTGTGAGTCTGTTTCTGTTCTGTAAATAATTTCATTTGTATCAAGATCTCCATCTTCAAGCACATTCCACCTCAATTATGGAAAATATGGTCAGTCTCAAAGATATGATCGCTTGCTTTTATTGGAATTTATGACTAGGGAGCAGCAGAAACTCCCTCAGCAAATCAGACTGTAAGTCTGGGCAGGTGGCAGGTAGTCTGCGTAGAGACCCTTACCATGCTGGTCAGGCGTCATCCACGAGGGCATCATGAGCTTGACGTACTCAAGGTGGCGCTTAAGGCGGCCGTAAATGTCCCTGGGGAGCACGTCCTGGAGGTTCTCACCTCGTGGCAGCATCTGACAGCTGGTGAGGGCCGAGATAGTGTAAGGGTCCATGAGGTCCAGCTCAAAGTACACGATGCTGCTCTGCTGAAAAGCCTCCTTGGAGGTGTCCGGGATGAAGTCCCAAACCCGGGTGTACGGGACATGGATCGTGCCAGAGAAGTAAGACAGTGGGTCTCGCTTTATGGTCCACAAGAAGGAATTCAACTCATTTTGCTAAAAGGAAAAGAGACAACATCAAGGCATGATATGGAGGGACAGGAACCTGAGAGGTAAATTAGAGAGACAAGTCACCCTGCAGGAGAAAAATGATCAAAATAGTCCAGGCAGATTCACCTACCAGGGGCAGGAGTCCTCAAAGCAGACTGAATTTCAGCATCCCCTCCCTTTTCTCATCGAAATGTTGACTAAAGATGAGAAAGCAATACAGTCACCAGCTTTGAGTTTGCCCCACGCCTGCTCTAGCAGCTGGACAGGAGTTAAACAGGGGATTCTCAAGGGACCACAAGGACGCACCTGGTACAGGTAAAGGGACACCTGAGGAGCCCACTGTTACCTCCCAGGCACACCCGGTGGTTTCTACTTCTTCGGGTCTCAAATTCAACAACCCCAAAGGCAGAGTCTCTCAACTCTGGCTGCACATTTGGAATCACCTCCAAAGCTTCTAGAAGTCTGATGTCTGGGTCTTATCCCAGGTCAATCACAATGGGATCTCTGGAGGTGAGATAAGAGGTTATTATATATATATATATATATATATATATATATTTTTTTTTTTTTTTTTTTTTTTTTTGCAGTACGCGGGCCTCTCACTGTTGTGGCCTCTCCCGTTGCGGAGCACAGGCTCCGGACGCGCAGGCTCAGCGGCCATGGCTCACGGGTCCAGCCGCTCCGCGGCATGTGGGATCTTCCCGGACCGGGGCACGAACCCGTGTCCCCTGCATCAGCAGGCGGACTCTCCACCACTGCGCCACCAGGGAAGCCCTAGGTGATATTTTTAAAGCTTCCCTGGTGACTCCAAGGTGCAAGCCAAGGTTGACTCCACAGTCCTAAGAAGCCCCTGATTGCACAGTTTGCCCCTGTCCCTTTAGGACATGCATCGTCCTGCATTTCTCTCTTACAAAAGCCTTCTGCTTCAGCAGCAGAGAACTGGATGGTTCCACGATGTCTCCCAACAGTTTTATAGGCTGAGCACTGGTTACATCCTGAGGCCAAGCCACTTTGCCCTTTGGCCCCGAGTGTCTCTCAGTCTCAACAGCGGGCATTTATGAAACATCTGTTTATTAAGAGCTACTGTACAAAGAAGTGCACAGGGCAGCCCTCAAGGAGTTCAAGTGTAAAGGTCAGATATATGCATGGGGTGAGCCCCACATCAAGCAACCCAGAAATGTGAAAATCCAGGTTTTATAGGAAAGAATATTTGGAATTCATTCTCTGTCAAAGGCTTCGTTTCAGCAGCCCTTTAAGTAGCATGCTTTCCTGGATGGTGGGGTTTCAGTTTACTGTCAGCTCTCATTATGTATCATAGTTATGTTCTATAAAGTCCCTGTGAACACTGAATTACCGGATACTGAACCACTGCTCCTAGGGGAAACACAGGGTTAGGTTCCTGCGAGCCTCTGGTCACAACGCTTTAGTCAACAGAGCAATACATACCTCGTTTTATGTTTTATGTGTGCTTCTGTTGAAAAGCACCTTCTTTAGTATATTTTGTTGACTTGTGAACATTGAACTCATAGCCAACAACACCGTAACTCATGCCTGCATGAGGCTCATCTAACTCATGTATTTTCTCCCTAAGGCACATCACTGCCCTCCTGTGCTTAGGAACACTAGACAGCACTTCATTTTGAACAGTGAAATCACCTCCAAGAAGCACAAAAATGCAAAAAAAACGTGGCACTAAGTAAACTACAAAAAGTACACTTGTTTACTTGTTTCTAGTTTGAGGGGTGAAAGAGACAAGCCAGAGCACTGACTCATTCGACCTCCGCTGGAAGCCTGTACATCCAGCCACTCAAATTTTTTTGCAGTTCTGGGCACATCTGCACGTGAAAGTGAAAGCACCACAAGCTTGGGGTTCACAATTTTAGCAAGCTGGCAAATTCACAAACATGAAATCTACAAATAATGAGGGTCAACTATATTTGCACTTCTGTGTCATTGTTTCAGCAGCGGCAACCTGGTCTCAAATGAAATATTACACAGAATCTCAAAATATAAGACCGATGAGGGTGGAGCTGGCTGAAGCAGGGGCCCTACTCTCTTCAGCCTGCTCTTCTCCACCTGTCCCCCTGTCACCTTCACAAAAACACCATGGGACCACTCAGAGGAGAGCAGAGGCAGGGAAGCACGTGGGCTGGGGTGACATAACAGCAGGGGGAGGTCAGGGGCCAACAAGCCCACAACTTTCCACAAAGGACATTGGCTAAGCAGCCTCAGCAGTGCTGGCCACAGGGGAACAGGCCTGGTGCCCCAGAAGGGACTTTTCCAAAGAAACTAGAAATCCTGATATTAAATAAAATCTTCCAGTTGGGAAATGAGACCTCAGTTTTCTCAAAACACCATGCACGCCAGATGGAGCTTATCTCATTAGCCTCCAGCCTGTGACCTTGTTTTATAAAGTATTCAAATTATAGTTCTGCTCACACACCCAGCTTTTCAAGAATGCACTAATTATGCTCAATTCTGCTTCTGTCTCAGCCACCCCACTGAGGTTTGGTTTTTTTTTTTTTTGCCGTGCTACATGGCTTGCGGGATCTTAGTTCCCCAGCCAGGGATGGAACTCAGGTGGTGAAAGTCAGATAATAACCCCTATCATAAGTAATGGTAATAAACAAGTTAGACAAGTAAAAGTTAAATGACTGAACGAATGAGAGAAAAAACACATTTTTTAAATAATTTTTAAAACCTGATCCTTTTTGACCCACCTCCTAGAGAAATGGAAATAAAAACAAAAATAAACAAATGGGACCTAATGAAACTTCAAAGCTTTTGCACAGCAAAGGAAACCATAAACAAGACCAAAAGACAACCCTCAGAATGGGAGAAAATATTTGCAAATGAAGCAACTGACAAAGGATTAATCTCCAAAATTTATAAGCAGCTCATGCAGCTCAATAACAAAAAAACAAACAACCCAATCCAAAAATGGGCAGAAGACCTAAATAGACATTTCTCCAAAGAAGATATACAGACTGCCAACAAACACGTGAAAGAATGCTCAACATCATTAATCATTAGAGAAATGCAAATCAAAGCTACAATGAGATATCATCTCACACCAGTTAGAATGGCCATCATCAAAAAATCTAGAAACAATAAATGCTGGAGAGGGTGTGGAGAAAAGGGAACCCTCTTGCACTGTTGGTGGGAATGTAAATTGATACAGCCACTGTGGAGAACAGTATGGAGGTTCCTTAGAAAACTACAAATAGAACTACCATATGACACAGCAATCCCACTACTGGGCATATACCCTGAGAAAACCATAATTCAAAAAAGTCATGTACCAAAATGTTCATTGCAGCTCTATTTACAATAGCCCGGAGATGGAAACAACCTAAGTGTCCATCATCGGATGAATGGATAAAGAAGATGTGGCACATATATACAATGGAATATTACTCAGCCATAAAACGAAATTGAGCTATTTGTAATGAGGTGGATAGACCTAGAGTCTGTCATACAGAGTGAAGTAAGTCAGAAAGAGAGAGACAAATACCGTATGCTAACACATATATATGGAATTTAAGAAAAAAAATGTCATGAAGAACCTAGGGGTAAGATAGGAATAAAGACACAGACCTACTAGAGAACGAACTTGAGGATATGGGGAGGGGGAAGGGTGAGCTGTGACAAAGCGAGAGAGAGGCATGGACATATATACACTACCAAACGTAAGGTAGATAGCTAGTGGGAAGCAGCCGCATTGCACAGGGAGATCAGCTCGGTGGGAGGGGACCGCCTGGAGGGGTGGGATAGGGAGGGTGGGAGGGAGGGAGACACAAGAGGGAAGAGATATGGGAACATATGTATATGTGTAACTGATTCACTTTGTTATAAAGCAGAAACTAACACATCATTGTAAAGCAATTATACTCCAATAAAGATGTAAAAAAAAAAAAAACAACCTGTTAACGGTTGAATTAGTATTAAGAGATGAATGGTGTACAGGGTCTCCAGCCAGTCCTCAGGCATCCTCTTAGGGAGTAATGAGAGTCCCCAGGGTTATTTAAATACTACTTCAAAAAGCCACATGGAAACTGTAGTCTACAGAAAAATGGTTGCCAAAGGCTAATCAAGCAATCAAATGTCTCACTGCTGGTTAAAATTAGATCAAGCTGGTAGAAAAACACTGGTTAGACAGTAATCAAAAGCTGAGGTTGACAGTTATGTCTTTGGTTCATTTTAAATGGGTAACAGAATAATTACCTTGAAATGCAACTGGTTTGCCAGAGCTGGGCTTCCAAGCATAGGTTTAGTTTGTTTTATTTGTTCATTTTAGTGGGAAGAGTTGGTGATCAAAGGGGTCTTGGATGATGATACGATTGGAGACCACTGACCTATACATCTGGTTACACAAGTTCCACACAGTCTACCAAAGGGCTTCTACACAGTTTCCAACTGGAGACATGGCAAATAGTTGAACTATTATTATTAAACACATGGGCACCTGATTCATTGTCATCTATTAGGAGACCATGATAGTAAACAAATATATTCCAAGAAAAACCAAACCCATACTGCAGGATCATAACATGGGGTTGGTGGGGAGTGGTGAGGGGGTGTTTCATTTTGGTTTGGTTTTGGACACTTAATGTCCCTAGTGTCCCATCCTACCTCAAAATGCCTACACTTCTCTTCAGGAACAAAGTCTGTTCAATTACATGTATCCATTCTTAGTTTCTTATTTATTTTATTGTTGTCTTTTCAACCAGTATGAGTCTAAAAATAGGGTTATTGTGTGATCTTTTCACTGAAAACTGCTCAGCTTTTTTTTATATATAATATTTTTCTGAGAACATTTCTTGGTTGATTTTTTTTTTTAATATTTATTTATTTGGCTGCATCAGGTCTTAGTTGCAGCTCGCAGGCTCCTTAGTTTCGGCTCGATGGCTCCTTAGTTGTGGCATGCGAACTCTCAGTTGTGGCACGCATGTGGGATCTAGTTCCCTGACCAGGGATTGAACCCGGGCCCCCTGCATTGAGAGCGTGGAGTCTTAACCACTGCGCCACCAGGGAAGTGTCTGCTCAGGTTTTTTAAAAAACAGTACTCATGTTCTGGCATCCAGCCATGCACTGACAGTCATGATGCTGAAAGCAGCTGGCTGATACTGACTGTTCGCCGTGTGCCAGGCACCATCCAAGCGTTGCACATGGATGGTTCTGCTGCATTTGTTCAACGCTCATTTCTTTCCCAACTATCAATGCTGTGCCCCCCAAGCGCCAGGCACGGCTCTAGGCACGAGGCACTAGGAATACAGCAGTGAATGAAGTATGGGTCTCTGCCTCCGGTATGTTAACGGTAACTGCTGAGGAGAACACAGAAGCAGAAGGGGAACAGGAAGTACTAGTGGAGGAGGGATGTTGTCTTAAATAGGGTGACCAGGGAAGTCCCTGAATGTCCAGTAGGTCATTTAAGCCTTGCCGTGAAGGAGGTAAGAGGTCAAAGTACAGGACTATCTGGGAGCAATCCCTCCAAGAGGAGGCAACAGCAAGTGCAAAGACCCTGGGGCAGAAAGGCCCTCAATGTGTTGGAGGAGCAGGAAAGAGGCCAGCATGACTGCAGCTGGACAGCTCCAGAGGAAGGCAGGAGGCAAAGGTCAGAGAGGTCAACAAGGCCTGGCCGCACAGGGCCCCCGTGTCCCTGGAAGGGTGGAGGCTTTTATGCTGAGTAGGATGGAAGCTGGTGCAGGTTTTTAATGAGAGAAGTGAAACGACCTGAGTTAATGTGTTGACAGGATCACTCTGGCAGCTGTGATGAACAGACTACTGAGAGATGAGGGCAGATGAAAGAAGGTCAGTTAGGAAGTTACTGAGATGACCCAAGTGAGAGAACAGAGCAGTACTGACAGACTTGATGAGAAGTGATCAGAGATGGGATTCAGGCTGTATTCTGGGAGCAAGGGCCAACAGGATTTGCTGATGAATCAATTAATTAAAAGGATGAAGTTACCATCAACCCAGATGGAGAAGACAGGGTGGAACAGGATTCGAGGGAAGGTCAGAAGTTTGGTGCTGGTCCCGCTGAGTCGAAATGTCAAGCAGACATCCAAGTGGGGAGGTCGAGTGGATAGGCGGATACATGAGTCTGGAGTCTGGGAGAGATCTGGGCCCCCGATGAAAAAGAGGGTGTGGTCATTTCGATGTTATTTAAAGCCATAGGACTAGATGAGATCTCCAAGGGACTAAGTGCAAACAGGAGAGAATGGGTCTAGAAATGGTCCAACTTTGTGAAGTCAAGGGAAAGAAGAGAAGCCAGAAGAAGAGAAGTGGCCAGCGAGGTAGCAGGGAAAATCAGAAGAGCAGGAAGCCCACTGGAGGAAGAGCTTCGGGGAGGAGACAGTAAGCCAGTGGGTTGGATGTGGTTGATGGACTAAATAAGCCGAGGATTTGGGCAACTGACCTCTGGATAGAGCAACACGGAGGTCGCTGGCGACCCAGACAAGAACGGTTTTCGTGGCATGGTGGGGGTGAACGCCTGCCCGGTGCCCACATAGGAGAGATGGGGAAGAGAGGAAGAGGGAGGATACACACCTAAGTAAGACACTGGCTGTTTCCAGACGGAGACATCGAGGCCTTGAGAGGTTTATTATGCTACAGAAGGTCTCATAGCTGCTAAGCAGTGGATCCAGGATTTGAAGCCAGGGAGGCTGGCTCCTGAGCCCCAGGTTTTAAACACCGTATCAGGCGGCCTTAGCATGCAGCAGACATCCCCCGCGATTCAGACTTACATCTTTTTCGGTTCGTACTCTGCTAGGTGCACCATCGCTCGGGAGGACCACCTGACTCCACATCTAGAGAGGCTCTGTCCAGCTCCCCATTTGGGGCCTCACTGACCTACCCAGATGAACCCACACTGACATCTTTCACTCCTCAGGGGGCCATCCTTTCCCATTCTCTCTTTAAGGGATAACACAGCTTGGGGGGTGGGGGGCTTTGCCACTTTTTTTTTTTTTTTTTAAGCCAGGGGTTTTAAAGTGGTTTTAAAGAAATGATCCTTATCCTGTGGAGCTTCTTCAATACATGGAGTTCTGTTCTGACCCGGGAGGGCACCCTGTCTCCCACTCTGGCTACTGACACCTGTCTACCAGGCCCTTCTGAAAGGCGAGTCTTCAGGGCTTCTGATCAGGGAGCTCTTACCTTGTCTTTGCCCACAGGTGAGCCCCTAGGCTGCTGCACTGATCTTAGGGGTGCAGCTGCCCCTGCCTCACACCGACACCCTCGGGGGAAGGGCTATTTGTCTCCATAAAAGAAAAACAAAATGGCTCTACCACCCCCCTTTCACTGTAATTGTGGCCCCTACCTACTACTAGAGGGAGTCATTATCTTAACATTCTGATGATTTCAAAGGAAAAAAAAAAAATTAACACCATAACAGGTTTCTTTTAAAAGAAGAAGACATGTCCATGGATGACAGAGACACACGAAGTTCTGCGGACTGAATCACCTTACCGGAGATTTTAACACACGTGTGTAATCCATACAATGAAGTAAAGCAGCACAATGACAGCTTGTGTAACGTGGGCTAAATCCCTAAGCCACGGGCCCGCTCAGCTCTTCCCATCCAGCTCCTGGACCTGAGATAACTGCTCTTTTCCAAGAGGACCCTTCAGCAGACCAGCTGGAATGATATTAAAGTAAGTTGGCTTTAGTGTGCCCTTTTCATTTGAGAAATATTTATTTAGCATCTACTATGGCCAGGCACTCTTGTATGCACTGGGGATGCAGCAGCAAACAAAAATTCCTATGCTCATGGAGATTGGAGGGGGGACAATAAACAAACATTTTTATCAGATGGTGGTTAAGTGCTACACAGGAAAATAAAGTCGGAAAAGCAGATAGGAGGGCAGGGTGGCCGGGGAATGGGGGCGTGACATAATCTTTAATAGGTAATCGGGAAGGGTCTCATTGAGAGAATTTGAGCAGAGCCCAGACGGAAGTATGGGAGCAAGCATGTGGATATCTGGGTGAAGAAACAGCAAATGTGAAACAACGCTAGCAGGAATGGTAAGAACGCTCCAGAGTTGTGTTTGAGTGTTGATAAGGAACAGACTCAACCTGTGTGGCGGACTTTGGCTCAGAAAACCTCTCTAATGATTAATGAAAGTTGAAAACCAAGCCAGCTATCAAGCCACAGTCCTTCCAGAAAGCTACAGGAAGCTGCCACACCGGATGGGAGGCTGGATTCCAGACCCTCACTCTACAATCTCAACACCCCAACCCCCTGGGGGACCCACCCACGGTGCCCTCTACAGCCTGCAGGTCAAGCAGACAGCCCTGCCACTGACTGACCTTCTGACCTCCACACAGGACAAGGCAGTTTGCCCACAGAATAGAACACTGATTCTCAAAGTGTGGTCCAGGGACTTGTGAATGTCCCCAAGTCCCTTTCAAGCAGTCTGTAAGATCAGAACTATTTTCATAATAATACAAAGATATTTTCATTCTCTCACAAGTGTACAAACAGAATTTTCTAGAGGCTACAAGTCTCTAGATAACATCACCCTCCGACAGTCAATGACATGTGTGCTTGTGTATTCTTGCGTTTTATTAATATTTCCATTAACCCACACAAGTGTTTTACTATGAGACCAAAAAGTATGAGAACTGACAGAACAAAAGACCCACGAAGACAGATTCAACAGAAGGGAGAAACAGAGACCTTATCAAGACTCACTCCATAATATTATTACAAGTTGGTAATAGATTCGCAAAAGTGCAAAGCACTCTGCTTTCTTATGAAAGGATGGACTTCTGCCTTGTATAACAAGCCCGCAGCTGCCACACCGCAGCAGAGTTTGGAACGATCCCTGGTGAGGATTTCCCTCTTCGGCCTCCACGCGTCCACGCGTCCGCAGCCCAGGGCGCCCTAGGAACACAGTGCAGCTTCCCGGGCAGCCCTGTGCGCCAGGAACGGCTCAGTGAGGTCACCTTCTCCCTTGCTGTGGTTAAGACGATGAATAAAATCACGGAGGGAAGTGGACGCGGCCCCGGATGCTGCGCAGGTGTCACCGAAGGTGGGCAGACCCCTGAACTCCGGCAACCGGCGTTCGAGGGCGCTCAGTCTACGATCACCCTCCCCAGCGCCAGGGATCCACAGAGACTGGACCCACCGATGTAAACTCGCAAAAGTCAACTTCCACGGAGCTCAGAAGAGAGGGACTTCAGACCTGCAGAAAATTCCGAGCGTAGGAAAATTGATCAGGAAATGGAAACGCTCTTCTCGAAAGAGGCTCAGCCCCGGAGACGCCAGACCTGCCGGGTTTCCGTTCGGCTTCTGCTCCTATAGGGCTGGGTGGACACGGGCAGGTCACTGGGGCTCTCTCACCTCGGCTCCCCTCACCCCAAAACGCTGATGCGAAGATCTAAGGAGGCGCCGGGTGCGTGAACGCTAGGCTGTCAGACCTGGTCTCTCCACGAACGCGCTCTGTAACCTGGAGCACAAAAGTCCCTCTCTGAGCCTCAGTTTCCCATATCAGTAAAACAAGGGGGATGGCTTCAGCTCCCCCCACATTCCACCTAACTCAGGCACTGAATAGACGAAGGTTAAATCAAGCAGCTGCTGGGGGCTATTACCATTTAGAAACAAGCAGAAATGAAACGCTAGGGACGAGCAGGCAGAACAAACTTAAAAGTAAATGTGCCCAAGTCCCGGGCCCACTGGGTCTTCGCGGATTCGTCCCTCAAACGCCAGCGAAGCAGGCTGGCGAGACCCGGGGGACCCGGCCCGGGACTCCCTTCGGCTGACGAATGGCGATGGCTGCGGGACAGGGTCTCTCGTGTGGCCGGAGTTCTGCACCCCCGCCGGAAAGGGGAACCCGGGGGCTCGGCAGGAAGCGCGAGCTAGGAGGCGCCGCCGTGCAAGGTGGGAGCCCGACCCGCTGAGTCGGCTCGGGGTCCAAGAGCACGGGGCTCAGTGCGGTTGGGAAGGTAACCACCCCCAGGAGGTGCCGGGAGGCGGCCGCGCCCGCGCCCGCTGCGCGCCTTACTTGGGCCTTGAGCTTGCAGTTGGCGGAGGCGGGCGCGCCGTGCGGAGGGGCTGCGCTCGCGGGCAGGAGGCAGAGGGTCGGCATCAGGAACCAGCTCCAGGGACTCATCCTCCTCTCGGTGGCTCCGAGGCCTGGGGCGCAGAGGGAAGGAGGGACCCAACAGTGGCCTCCCGGCTCGGCTAGCCCGCGGCCGCTGGGCTGCGTACTCGCCCGGCGCCCGCCATGGCGCGCCGGGCTCGAGGAGCCGGGGGCGCTCGCCCCTTTCCCCGCGCCTCTCGCCGGCTCCCTCCGCGGTTAGCGCGACCGCCTCCGGGCGGGGCTCACCCCCAAGCCCGGAGGCGGCGGCCAAGTGAGGCTGAACCCCGACCCCGCCCAACCCCTCCGCCGCCCGTCTGCCCTGAGCAGAGGCAGCCGCGGGATACGCGGCCCCAGTTCTCCCGCCCAAACCCTGCCCCGGCCGCCGGCCACCCCGTGAACCAGAAGGGAAAAGTGAGGCTCCAGGACTGTCTTCTAAATTCAACCGAAAATCGTACTAGCTCCTGCCCTTACGTCTGCGTTCACGCTGCCAATTCTGAGGGTGGCTCTTGATGGAAAGAAATAGACCAAAGAAATAAATGAAAGGCTATTTTTAAAGGCAAGTTCATGTAAACAAAGGCAATCGCAGGGAAGTTTTGTCTGTAAAAGAGGAGACTAGTCAGTGTGTGCATTCAGTTAAAACCCGGAACCACGAAAACCGGCAGTCCATCAAGTGCCCTCTTAAGGGATTTGGGAGAGTAATAGGAAGGATTAACAGCGAACTCGAAGGATTACTGCAAAGATTAAATGAGGACATTTAGGACGCACATAATAGGTCTGCAAAACGTGGTCGCTCTCTTTCCGCTTTAAACTCCCCAAGGGGTTTTTTCCAGCAGTGACCCTTCAGGAAGAAAAAGTTATAAAAGCAACTGGTTGTGCCTGGCCTCTCCCACCTCCCACCCAAGGCCTGGGTGCACTCCACCACCTTCCTGTACAGCCCAGACTCCTGCCCGATTAACTTCTGAGTGGTGTTTAACGGAGCATTCGTAGGCAGGGTATCTTAATTGTTTTAAGTCCCCGTCCATTTTGGGAATCTGATGTAAACTTTGGAGAATCTCGGGGGCGGGGGGGGGGGGGGGGGGGGGGCGGCGATTTGCTCACAGTGGGAGGAGGAGTTTTCTGAGCCTCTGGTGCCCATCAGCAGTACTTCCAGTTAAGAGCCCCAGGTTTTTAAAAGGCAAGTTTTTCAAGCTTTCATTCAGGTTTTCCAGATGTGTGTGTGTGTGTGTGTGTGTGTGAGAGAGAGAGAGAGAGAGAGAGGGAGGGAGGGAGGGAGGGAGGGAGGGAGGGAGGGAGAGACAGAAGGAGGGAGAGGGGGAGAGAGGGAGAGGGGGATTGAGAGAGAGATCTCAAACTTTTCCCTATTCTAAATTCGAGTGAGGATTTGCTTTCTGGAGTTGACTCTCTCTCCTGTCTTGAAATAACTCCTTCGTTTCAGCCCGGCGGCAATCATTGGTCCCCAGCCGACCCAGAAGGCAGCCTGTCCGGGTTTTCAAGTTGCCAGCGCTGCCACCTACTGGAAAAGGAAGTTCTCTCTGGTTGTGAGATGCAAGCATCAAGAACTCAAAAGGAAGTAATTAACTATTATTTCATACTCTTTCCCCCACTCCAAATGAATTCTCATCCAATCAGCTGTGGCTAGAGGGAAGAGGGGGAGGAATAATGTGTCAGAAAACATGACTGAACTTGTTAGTCTTCTTACTGTCTCTTTTCTGTTCCTTTGATTTCTACTCTTACCTTTATTATTTCCTTCCTTCTACTTACTTTGGATTTACTTCGCTCTTCTTTTTCTAGCTTCTTAAGGTGGAACCTTAGATCACTGACTTTTAAACTTTCTTCTTTTCTAATACAAATATTTACAACTATAAATTTCCCTCAAAGCACTGCTTTAGCTGCATCACACAGATTTTGAAAAGATTTATTTTCATTAGCATTCTGTTGGGAGTACTTTCTAATTTCCCTGGTGATTTTTTTTTTTTCTTTGAACATGGATAACTTAGCAGTATGTTACTTGACTTCCAGGTTATAGATTTTTCCTAGATATTTTGTTTTTACTGATTTCTAATCTAGCTCCATTATAATTATACTCTGTATAATTTCAAATAGCTTAAATTTGCTGGGATTTATTTCAAGGCCCAGAATATAGTCAGACACTGAGTTTGAAATGTCTAGTATATGGATAACTTTGTTTGGTTCTAACATTTTTGAGGTGGAGCTTCCTGCCTTAGTCAGACCCATCATTAAGGAAGATTTATTCTATAAGACACTCAGTGTCCAAACATTCAGTAGAATCACATCTACCCTACATACATTGTCCCCTAACACTCCAGGGTGCTTCCCCAGACCTGGTGACAGGCAGGTGGGCATGGCCTGGTCCTCACTTGCCTTCTAAAGACATCTAAGCTGAAAGTCTTCCTTGCTTCCCTTTCATGGTCAGAAAGGAGATGCTAAAGGTCCCTGTAGCCTCCCCTCTGCCTATGCACAGAGTTTCTGTATCAGGTTCACCTCCCCCAAGTATTGTTCTTGGTCCATACCTCTCACATCCCACTGCCAAAGACCTGGATGTTTTTAATCCTTTCCCTCCTCCTTCTATTTCTCCTTCACGTACAGTTGATACCCTGGAAACCCTCCTTCTGTCCACCTACTCTTAATTTCTTCCTTTGTGCCCCTACCAATGGCTTCCTGAATTTACACCAACCTGTGAGTCTTGGTCCCTTCATAGCAGTCACCTGAGGAAATTATGCCCTGGATATCTTTTTGCTCTTTCCCCAAAATCAGATCTTTCCTCAAAAGCAAAACTTTCAGGATACACAGAGGATTTGCTGTGGCTTCTGCTGCACCTCTGTGCCTTTGCCCTGCCTGGCTTGGCCAGCCTGCAGCCATCCAAGTCCTGAGTCACTTACCGCACCGCAGGCTTCCCAGAATGGTCAAAACAGCTGCCTCCTGGTATTCATACTTTTGTTTAACCCCCTGTCCTTGAGTGTGAGCGGGACCTGGGACTTGCTTCTAACCAATGGAATGTGGCAAGAGGGATGGAATGTGCAAGGAGTGCCAAGGTTGCTAGAGTCTCTCTTCATTGCTGTCTTTGAAAAAGAAGTTGCCTCCCCTAATTCTGCCAACAACCTGCAAGAGCTCAGAAACAGATCCTTCCCCAGTGGAGCCTCTGCTGAGAACCCAGTCCTGGGAAACACCTTGATTGCAGCCTTTTGTTACCCTAAGCAGAGGATCCGGTTAAGCTATGCCTGAACTCCTGACCCAGAGAAACTGCAAGATAATAAATGTGTGCTGTGTGAAGCCACTGAGTTAGAGGTGATTTGTTACACAACAACCGAAAACAAATACACCAGGTGAAGCAGGGTGCCAAGGAATTCCCAGGAGTTCCAGCATGGTGCTCCACCATCAGGGTGTGTTTTCGAAGTGGGCAGCTGAAGACGGATTTCCTACACTTCTAGGTCTTCAGACTCCATGCATTCCTGGAAGGGGGCTAGAGTTTTGCCACACTCCCTTGGTCACCCAAGGTTGGCACCAGAACTTCTAAGTGAGAAAGGGCGGCAGTCATCCCAAAGCTGCATTGGCTTAGTCAGTACACAGATCCTGAGAAGGAAGAAACATCCCCTGACAGCCAGAAACTGACCTGGCTCTATCAGTGAGGACTTGGTTGGCAATATCCACAGCCAGGTTGTGGTGTTCTCCTGCTGAACGTAAATAATTGACAGAATATCAACATCTGCCAAGGCCACTCTGTGACTATGATGGATAAAGACAAAAACAAGCCCACTCCACGATCGTGTCACAACACAGACAAAACACGAACACTATCCAAACCACAGAAAGGACTAAACATCCCCTATCCTGACTAATGAGTGACTGCCGCTTCTTTACCAACCCCAGCTCTAGCCTGCATCATTCCCCCCACCTTATAGACAAGATGTGTTAAGATGCTGTTATGGGCTGAACTGTGTCCCCACAAAATTCATATGTTGAAGCCCATACCCCTGTATCTCAGGAGGTGACTATGTTTGAAGATAGGGTCTTTAAGCAGTGATTATGTTAAATGAGGCTGTTAGGGTGGGTCCTAATCTAATCTGACTGCTGTCCTTATAAGAAAAGGAAAATTGGACACACAATAGATTTGGACACACAGGTGCCCTCGGATTTGGAGGGATGATCATGTTAGGACACAGCAAGAAGGTGACCATCTGCGAGCCAAGGAAAGAGAGCTCAGGAGAAACTAAATCTGCCAACACCTTGACTGTGGACTTCTGGCCTCCAGAACTTGAGAAAATTAACTTCTGTTGTTTAAGCCACCCAGTCTGTGGTATTTTTGTCATGACAGCCGTAGCAAACCCACATAGATGCTCAGTCAGAATTACAACCACTTCCTGAAAACATTTAATCTAGAGCAAAGCCCTGCTTCCTTGAACTTCCCCCCAGGTCACCTAAAAACACAAGCCAAATCCTATAACAAGCCCTCCCAGCACCCTCTTACCGAGATGCCCCACAGTTCCCCAAGGTATGTGTTCTTCCTGGTTGCAAAGAGCAGTAAATCCAACTAATTCAACTTCAGGTGTGTCTCTGGTGGTCTTTGCCTGAAGGGTGTTGATAACTGCAGTTCTGCTTGGGGCCACTTCAACACCTCCCCTAACCATCCCTTGTGCTTCTACTGGTCTTACATCAGACCTGACCTAAGGAGAAAGTTTCCCATTGTTGGCACATTTCCATTCTCCGCCCCCTCCTCCCCCTCTCCAGCCTCTCCCCTCCCCGCATCCGCGTGGGTGACAGGATGCTGAGGTGAATGGTCCCTTGCTCCTGGAAACCTGGCACAACTTTGGTGCCAGGTGTGAATGATTTTTGACAGAAGGGGCTTAATGGTGAATCAGGATGAACTGAGGCCTCCTGGTAGAGCACTGGAGACACTGTGAATGGTCACTGCTCAGCTAGCTCCTGGCTCAGGCTTACTCTGTGGACTATATAAGCAGAGGCAAGTAGCTGAATTACCAGACATTGGAGAGAATTTTTTTTTTCAGAGAGGGGAGGAAAGACAAAGAGACTAGAGACAAAGGAAACTGGAGAAGGCTACTGGGGGGGAAAAAGAAAGCAGAGATGTTGGCCACTGAGGTTTTTATGATGTTTTATTGTCCATAACTAATGAAAATTTCAGGAAAATTTAGTAAATTTCAGGACAATTTTAAAATTTAGTAAAATTTCAGGAAAATTTAAATTACACACCAATCCTAGGGAGGTGGGTTTTGGGGTCTCTGATAGTACAGCATTTAGCTTCAAGGGGCCCTGGGGAGGAGAGAAGGCTTCCAAAGAGGAACCAGTCACACACAAGTGACAACAGTCTAAATGTGTCAGTTTCACTAAACAAAACTACAGACTTTTTTTAAAGTGACCTAAATGATGGGTGCATTTTTACATGACAGGTGACTGATTGTTCTTTAGAAGCTTTCAAAAGCTCTAACTTGCTACCCAATGTATGTTTGGTGTGCATTATATTGATGTTTTTGTCCCCGATGGTTCCTGCATCCCTTCCAGAAACTGCTACATTCATTTCTTCAACACACTTACTAAATACATGAGCATTTCAATGCCAAGTGAGGGGTTTAGAATGATGACTCGAACAGACAGGACGCCTGGCCCCCTGGAGTACTGCTCTCCTCCCAGGATGCTCATCAGACTCAACCTGGGAGACTTCCAAATCTACTGAGGCCCAGGCCCACCGCTGGTTAGTTAACCAGCAACCTTCTGGGGGACTGTGGCCCCAGCATCAGTTTTTTGGGTTTTTTGTTTTTGTTTTTTCTGGGGGCCGTGCCGCGCAGCTTGCGGGATCTTAGTTCCCTGACCAGGGATTGAACCCGCGCCCTCAGCAGTGAGAGTGCGGAGTTCTAACCACTGGATTGCCAGGAAATTCCCCCAGCATCAGTATTTTAAAAGCAGCCCTGGTGATGCTATGTGCAGCCAAGATCAAGAGACAGACCGACAAAAAGAAAATTACAAGGTGGTGGAATGTGTGCAACAAAGGTCCATGGCCACCCATAACCAAGCCCTCCTTCCAGGGAGAGCCTCCCAGCGGAATGTTATCTCAACAGAGACCTACAATTTGAGTAGGAGTTAGCAGGAGAACAGCATTCCAGGGAGAGGGAATGGTGCAGGCAAAGACCAGAGGTGTGAGTGAGAGCTAGCTAGTTCATGGAATTCAGCCTGGTGGACCCATCAGTGGAAGCAGGTGATAGGGAGACAGGGAGATGCCAAGCACTAGCTGGTGAAGGGCCTGCACTCTGGGCAGAGTTGGCCCCCGTCCACAAGGCACTGTTGAGCCCCCAAGAGTCCCAAGCAGAGGAGTTGCACAATCGAATGTGCACTTTAGAAGGATCCCTCGGGCTACAGCGGGGAGGGGAGATCGGAGGTCGCAAGAGTGGAAGTGGTAAGACCAGTCAGGAGAGGCGATGGGGACCCAGACCAGGCTCTGGCAGGGGACGAAGAAAAGTGAAGTGACATCAGGGAAGTGAAACCCACCAGCCGGGTGGTGACTTCGATGTGGGAGAGAGAAGAAACTTCCCAGAATTAGCCCCCAGAAAGGGCCTCCAGACCACACTCTCTGGCCTCTACTCAGCAGCCTTAAGAACCCCAATTCAAAAGTGCTCAGACAGTCCTTCACGCAGCAAGAGCGGTAGGGGAAGGGGGGAGCCTGTCTCTCGTTTTCTCCGTGCTTAGGAACACCAACTTCTTCTAGATGCCCCCAAACTCCTTTATCCCAGCCTCCCCCTGAAGTCTCTTGAGCTCCCCCTGGCCTTTCCAGACCCCCTCCTAGTCTTGCCCACCCTTAGCAGAGTCTTATTGCCTCAGACGGTTTCCCTTTAGTCCAAAACTGTGAAAAAGCCCAACCAACCTGGAGTCCCACCTCATCTGTGCCACTTATTACCTGTGTGACCTTTGGCAAATCAAGTAACCTCGTGGAACCTCAGTAAACTTTAGCTTCTTCATCTGCAAAATGGGACTAATAATACCTGTCTCGCAAAGAAGTGAAGATCAGAGCTAACATAATGTAGAAGAAGCCAAGCAAAGTATATAAAACTAAAAAGAAATGATACCCATGATATAGAAAAGCACATCATTTTTAAAAAGGCAAGAAAGAAGAAAGGACATAAGTCTGGTTAGAAAATCTGCAAAGATCATAAAGAGGTTGAAGAAAGAAAGAGAAAGAGGGAGGGAGAAGTGGAGGGAGGGAGGAAGGAGAGAGAAAGAAAAATACAAATGTCAATAGATAGATGAGAAGCACCTCATTAATTTATTAAATAAAAGCAAATCACTTCTGGTGAAGGATGGTGGTCACGGTTGCACAGCAATAAGAATGTACGTAATTTCACAGAACTGTACACTCAAAAACGATTAAAATGGTAAATGTTGTTATGTATATTTTACCATGAGTTAAAAGATAAAATGAAATATTCCTTCAACAGAGCAAAACAAAACAACTAAGCACATTTTTCACCTCTTAAATTGGCAAAAGTAAAAGCATGCAACATCCAGTAGGAATGTAAAGGCTCTGTGCAAGGCCATTCAGCACCATTTAAAATATGCATGCCCTTTGACCTCGTTCTACCCTTTGTACAGATTCTGCTATAGGAATCTGTCCAAAGGAAATATTGACACATATGTGCAAATACACACACATCCCCCACAGTTTGGGAATCACCAAGCTGGACTCACTGAAGCATTAGAACGATAAGAAATCTCAAACAATCCTTATAATGAAAAGTTATTTGGCCGTTTGAGCAAATGAACGAATGAGGAAGATCTTTATGCTCACACCAAACTGGTGACTTCTGGGGAGCGACATCCGTTTTTACTCTCTATGCTTCTGTCCTGCTGATTTTTTTAATACCAAGCACAGCTTTTATAATTCATCTAATTTTAATGATTTTTTTTGACCGAATGCTTCTTGAGCACTCACTCCGTGGCTTGACCAGTTGGGAGCGTGCCTCCACTTCAAAACCTAACGACCTCCTCATTCTTCCCGGCGGCTACAGAACTCTCCAGAACGGGGCCTGCCTGCTAGTTTTCATGATCACAGATAATTCTGCAGGGAATAGTGCAGGGGAGAAAATCAGGGCTGAGGAAACCGTGGGGATAGTCATCATGCCTATGACTCGGACTTGTCTGTTAGGAGCAGTGGTCCCGAGTGGCTGGTCCCTTCCAAGAGATGGAATGTGCCACCAGCATCCCCAGCCAATGTCTCTCTGCTGTCCTCTGCCGTGACCCCCATTTGGCCCCTGAGACCTCATCAGCCTTTGAACACCACCTTGGCATCTGGCAACTGATACTCTTACGATGGAGGGGGGAGGCTTCTCGTCCTTGCTTCTTCATTCCTTGCCACAGGTCTGTCGTTTCCCAGAATTGCAGATTCTTTTTGCCACATGAATGGTGATCAATAGGCGGCCCGGCCTCACAGACCAATGTTAGTAGCCTTGGTGAGTGAGAATCTCTGCCCGAATCCCTTCTAACCTGTAGGCCATAAGCCATTCTCTCCAGGGGCTCAGAGACCTGCTTTCCTTCTTCCTAAGAACCCTGTGGAACTTCCTTATAGCCCAGAATTCCAGCCCAAGGGTGAGCTTCTTCCCAAGTCTGTATGGACACGCTTAGTCCAAGGACAGAGGTACATCTACAGAGAAAAGTATATTTTACAGTCTTCCAGAAATAAGGCATCCATAAAATTATTTTCTCCAGTTGGTCCTTGTATACACACATGTACAACTTTAAAAAAAATACATTCTGGGCTTCATACTCGATATTTTTCCGTAAAATAACTGCACGGACATGGACAGTGTCCCCAGCTGTCAAGAACCACCCGCCCTTGTTCAGGGAAGCAGAGCACAGCATAGAGAGGTTAAGTCCCTTGCCCAAGTCATTGCATCTAGTAGATGTCAGATTCAAAGTCACATACTCTAACTTCAGAATCCAAACTTTCACCTGCTTCACTGTACCTCCTCTCATTACCAGCTCACATTTTCTTTAAGAAGGAGATATATTTGTTTATATTATTATTATTAAGATTTTTTTTAAACATACACAAAAGAAGGGGGAAGAGTATGAACCCGTGTGTACCTATCACCCAGCTTCTGAAGATCATATGAACATCTCTAGAGCCAGTGTTCCACAGAAGAGTTTGGGAATCCCAGACCTAAGCCAATGCGAGTAGCTCCTTCAGAACTTGGTCAGAAGAAAAAGTTGAGGGTGATCCAGGTGGTACCCAGGAGAAAGCAGACCAGACCCACAGGGGAACCAGAGGGGTCATGAAAGCTGAAGGGGCTGGGGGGGGGTGGAACTCAGAGTTCCTGGGGGGCTGCTGGCAGCAGTCAAGTTCCAACCCTAAGACATTCTTACCCTAAGTCCCCTGGGATGGACACTGTGAGGCACAGCCCAGATGCCCCTTCAAGGGAGGGCTTGCTGCCCTAGCTGGCTGAGAGCACTGTCGTCAGACAGAGGTCAGGTCCTTCAGTATTGTCTGAGCACCTCCAATGGCCGTCTCAGCCCATCTCGGGACAACTCTAGCTCCAGAGGCCAATTGGGGTGTCAAGAGGACTGAGACTGTCACAGCTTGACTTTTCCCTCTGCCCAATCTCACTTCTTTCCTCCCCTTTGACAGGAGGTCATCCTAGGGCACTCCTTAAGAAACATCCTGCACATTAAACCATCTCGGAGTCTGCTTCCCTGGAAACCCAACAAGCAACACTACCTTTCTCTAAAAATCATTATTAATGCAGTCACCCAGAAAGTCATCATATTGGGGCTGTGATAACTACTACACCCCATTCATAGAAAACATACAGATATCAGGACAGGAGAAAGACAAAGCATATGGGAGAGACTTTTACATCATACGTGTCTGGGCAATATGCGACCCATATTTGGGGGGCGGGGGGGACGCAGCTTGCTCTATTTCTCTGGGAGTTCTTGGGAGCCCACTCCGGCATACGGGGAGTGGGTGAGACAATTAAATGTGATTCGGTCTCTTCCTGCTCAAAGCAGAGTCTCCTAGGGCTTCATTCAACTCTCCCCCACCACCCCGGGGAGAAATGCTCAATCTGGGATCGTTCCTTCTCTTTTCCTTTTCCCCGAGGAGGTCCAAGGCCCAGAAGTTCACCTGTCACTGAAGCATCTGATGCTGGTGTAACTCAGAGCCTGTTTTCCTGGCTGACCTGATTTTGCAGGTTACCTGACATCTGACTGCCACTTTTCTTAAATCTCTGGCTTGGGCAGCCTTCCCTGGGGCCTTCTTCACAGGGCCAGTTCACCCCTGCTGTGGTGACACCCTCACCTCTGCAAACTTATCAGCCAGTCCCTCAGGGAACTTCCATATTTCTCACGGAGGCCCTGGGGCGTTCTTGGACCTCTTACACTCGGGCCAGCGGGTCCTGCAGGTCACAGGGAACTAGGTGTTCTCTAAGACCAGGCTGCCTGACTTCTGTGATGGTTTTTTTGATGTGTCAACTTGACTAGGTTATAGTCCTGGCTATTTATTGAATATATATATATATTCAATATGTACATACATAGTCAGGTGGTACGGTAAATGCTATGAAAAAATAATCAAGCTGGGTGAGGCTCTGGATACACAGGGAGGGACATTTAGCACAGAACCTAGCACATAGCTTTAGTTATTTCTATTAATGCCACTACATCACCCAAACCAGCTGGAGACCTCTCTCTGTCACCCACTACATCACATCCACTACTGCTTATTTTCTGCGATGATTAAGTCTCAAATTCTCCAGGTTTTTTATCCCCACCTCCACTCTGTGAGTCTGACCCTCATGACGTCTTACCTGGACAGCCTCCTCCATCCCTCTTTGCATCTTTCCTTGCTCCTCCCTGCCTCAATTCTGTTGAGATTTATACCAACATAGCTTCAAATCACTGCTCTTCCACTCAGGACCATGAGACCCCGGGCAATTTCCTTCGGTTCTATCTTAGTGAGCTTGGGCTGCCATAACAAAACATGATAGACTGGGTGGCTTAAACAAAAGACACTTACCTCCCACTGTTCTGGAAGCTGAGAAATTCAGAATCAAGGTGTCAGCAGTTTCAGCTCTTGGTGAGGGCCCTCTTCCTGGCTTGCAGACAGCCACTTTCTCACTGGTGCACACATGGCCTTTCCTCCGTGCACATGCGGGGGCGGGGGGGGGGGGGAGAGAGAGAGAGCTCCCATGTCTCTTCCCCTTCTTAGATTAGAGCACTAATCCCATCATGAGAGCTCCACCCTCATGGCCTCATCTAAACCTAATTACCTCCCAAAGGCCCCACCTCCTAATACCAATGTATTGGGTATTAGGGATTCAACATACGTATTTTGGAGGGGACACAAACATTCAGTCCATAACAAGCTCCCTAGGTCTTTGTTTCCTCATTAGTAAAATGAGGGTAATGATACTCCCTCCCAAGGATGTCGTAAGGGCTCAACAACCCAGTAGTAGTTGTGGTTGAGATCATTATTATTGAGATAACGCAATTAAAACATATAGCACCAAACTAGCCACATAGAAAAGATTGCATAAATATCAGCTACTATTATTAGTGGCATTACACATGCCTTAAGACTCAGCTCAAGTGTCCACAGCCATGTGGACCAGCCCACGTCATCACTGAATCTGGTGTAGATTCGTCCTGTTATATCCATCACGCATCATCATATCTATTTATTTACGAGTCTGTTTCCCATTACAGACCATGAACATCTCAAGGTTAGAGGTCAAGATGCCTTGGAAAATCCTACACCTGTTCTGCTGCCCAGTCCCTGCCCAGCACCAGGAAATGCTTATTGAATAAATACAGGAGCAAATGAAAGAATGAGCCATGGCAAGTGAAACTCAGATTCCCAGGTAAAGGTTCCCTGGTTTACTCAACCGGTTACAACATGTATTGGCCCATGCTTTGGGGACAAAAGTTCGTATGTTTGCATCAGTTCACAAGAGAGCTAGGAGTCAGAGTTCCTGTCCTGGACCAAACTTGGCACCTGTACTGACATGTGATTTAAATGTTGGTGGGTGTTATCTGCTGAATGTGTCTCCTCCCCAAAGTCATAGGTTGAAGTCCTAACCCCCAGTACCTCAGAATATAACTGTATCTGGATATAAGGCTTTGAAAGAGATGATTAAATTAAAATGAGGTTATTAGGGTGGGGCTCAAATTCAGTCTGACTGGTGTCCTTATAAGAAGAAGGAATATGGACACACAGAGGGACATCGGGGATGTGCGTGCACAGAGGACGACCATGTGAGGACACGGTGAGAAGGCAGCCATCTACAAGCCAAGGAGAGAGGCCTCAGAGGAAGCCAAACCTACCCACACCTTGGTTTTGGACTTCTAGTGTACACAACTGTGAGAAAATTGATTTTTGTTGTTTAAGCCACAGTCTGTGGTATTTTGTTATGTCAATACAAATGGTAATAAAGTAGGTGGCTCCCCTCCCACTTCTGTATCTAGAAACCTCCCCTAACTTCCTGGCAAACATTTTCCAATCAATCCCAGATATCATCTGATTTTAACTTCAGGACTCTGACAGTTTTTTCCACCAATCACCACTATGCCCCAAATGACCCTGTCCCTTTAACCTGTCCAGAAACCTCTTTTGAAGAATTCATATTCAGCTTGGGAGCATTTATTGGGCAACAATGGAATGCAAAAATAGAACAATACTGAGACTAGCTCAGAAAATACTCCAGAGAAGTAATTAGCATAGTGCAGGAAAATTATCAAAATGAACCAAAGTAGTTGAACCACTCCCCTTCATATAATACTTCTCACCTACAAAATTCTTTCAGATAGTTGATCATGAGAGCTCAATTACTATCTTCATTTTTTAGATGAGGAAATTGAAGCTCAGAGAATGAAGTGACCGTCCAAGGACCCAGGGCTAGTACATAATGGTACCAGCACTTGGACCCAGGTCTCCTGAGTCCTGAGGTGCTGTCTGAGGTGCTTCATAAATATATCTACACCTTCATCAGAAAAGAGGGGTTTGCCTGAAAGCACACATTTACCACATTCCTTTCTGGAGGTACAGAAAAACCTTTTTTCTCCTTGCCTGTTATAAATTATTACTCCTTTCCCAGTAAAGCTTGTAATTGGCTTTTCATAAGGCTTCATTGGGAGGAAGCTTAGAAATTTGGCTCCAAGTCAAAGAGTAACACATTACATAAAAGAGACAGAAAAAGAATATGAATTTTCAAATGAGCAAATTAACTAAAAAGAAAATAGAAATTTCACATATTCTTTAAGGAGGAGGATAAAAAAATACAGTATGCAGAAGGGGGCAGTTTTCTAGAAATTATGCAAATTAAAAAGGAGTTAGAAATGAATGAAAATTGTGACAACTACAAAATTGATTCAAAAAGCAGAGAGAATTTATCCTACACAGACGCTTGCCCAGGTTTTGTTTGCTTTAATTCATTTGCATCATTGTTTGTGGTGGTCCCTTGCAGCAGACCCAGGCGAGGGGACCTGGCATTTTAGTGGACTCCCCTCCACACACAAACACCATGCAAACTCTGAGCACAGGCTTCCTCTGCTCTGTGTCCCGGAAGCAAAGGGTGACCGCGCCTCAGTGTCAGGGAGCTTTGTGGGCTGTGCTGCTGACAGCACCAAAAATGATGTGCTTCTGTGTTTGGGGATGATTGGAGTGATAGAGACATTTACCCAAGCTCTTCTGTCACTCAAACTTTTTCTCTCATAGATTCTTGCTTAATGATGATTCCCAGGAGTACCAAGTGCCCATTTTCTTGCTTCTTTTCCTGTTCCAGTCTGTGCCTCCAAAAATTAGCACAGGAATTCCTGCAGCTGCAGGAATCGCTCACAAATTAACACAGTATTCCCAACAGTTGCATATGCAGCTAAGGAATATTTTGCAATAGTAAACGGCTCATATTATTCTTTAATTTGTGTATGTGTAGGTCTGGACATAACACTTATGAAGCAAAATACAGGTTCTTTCCATTGGCCACGAGATGGATGCTGAATGCCAGAACTACAAATAGTTTAGTTTTTATAAAATTATTCATTGAATTCAATTACACCTACAAAAATTTTAATTAACTTTTATTTTTTAAATGTTGATTTATAATTTTGAAATTTATTAAAAATTATTTGTATTTTGCCTTAGAATACTAGATAATGTTACTATTTTAGAAGAAAATATCCTGTTTAAAATATATATGAAATTTAATTTTTCTGTTTTTTACCTAATTGCATTCACATTTTTTGATGAAAATAAAGTGGATCCTCGTTATTCATGGATACCATAGTTGAGAATTACCTACTTGCTAAAATTTATTTTTAACCCCCAAATCAAGCTCACAGCAATTTTGTAGTCATATGAAGACATGCACAGAGCGCTGGAGTATTTGAGCCCCCGACACGCACCTTCCCAGCGGAAGCCAAACAAGGCAACACTCTGCCTTCTTATTTCTGCTCTTATACTATAAATGTGTCCTTTTTTCCAGTCTACTTAGTACCTCGTTTTTCTCATTTTTGTTGGTGATTTCACTGTTTAAAATGGCCGGACCAGAGTGCTGAAGTGCAGCACTACTGTTCCTGAGTGTAAGAAAACTGCGATGTTCCTTACAGAGAAAAATGCACTTTTTACATGAGTTTTGTCCAGGCATTTTATGTTGTTGGTTGTGTGCATTCAATGTGAATGAATCAACAATATATACTAAATAAGTTGTCTTTCAACAGAAACACACACAAAAATAGCTTATGTGTTGATCAGCTGATGAAAATGTTCTGACCATAGGCTTACAGGAACCTAACTCTATTTCTTGGAGCAAGGGTTTGATATTCACTAATTCAGCATTGGTGGTGACTTTATAGTACAAAACTACCCTAAATAATGGAAATCGCCTATATGTTTAAATTTTGTACACTTTGAATACAATTACATTTTAATTTTTGTTTAGGTCATTACCATCTATAGAACACAAGTTATGTAAAAATCTTGTTAACCACACAGTCACTAATTATGCTTAAGTGAGACCAGGAAAAAAATTGTGGAATAAATTTCTAATAATGTATTAGAAATGTTTTTATTAGTATGTCTTAATTGTATTCTTCTTTTAAACATTCCCAGACCATCAATAGAACACCCAGACCTGCATAAGACTTATCAAATTCAATTATCTGTGAGATTTTGCCCACTTTCACTCATACAAAAACCATCACTTGTCACATTTTTAAAATTACATCATGAAATTGAATCTGTTATGCAGGAGGATAAAATATATTTTATTTAACAGTATGTTAGTTTGCTTTATAACTTAAATATTTAGACACTTGGTATGTGAGTCTCCATTTATACTCTTGCCCTGGGATCTGTAAACATTAGGGACAGTAGTTTGCAGTAGCAAACCGCTGAAACAATATAAATGTAAATCAATGTGTATAAATTACTGTATGATTCATCCATATAATAGAATCTTATACAGCCTTTAATAAGAAAAATTAAAAATAGTGGACTTGGAAGCAAATGGCTAGGATTCAGATCCTGGCTCTAGCACTTACTAGCTGTGTGACCTTGATTTATTTAACCTCCCTGTGCCTCAGTTTCTTCATCTGTAAACGGGGAATTACTAGTACTTTGCTCGTAGGACTCAGAGTCAATATGTGTAAAGTGCTTAGAACAGTGATAAACACATAGAAGTTGTATGTAAATTTCACTCTCAGAATTAAATGTTCAGTATTTGCACTGGCATGATACAATCTCTAAGACAGAGTAAGGGAAAAAAGTAAAGTGCAGAGAGTGTAGCAATATACTATCATTTGTGAAGATAAAAGAATACGTATGTGTACATATATGCTTTTATCTCCACAAGAAACTGACAATAGTGATGGCTTCCAGGGAAGGAAATGGGAGATCTGGGGCTTGGAGGTGGGAGAGAGATTTTTCACGGTATGTCCCAGTTACTCCGTAACAAATCCAGCCCAAAAGCTTAGTGGCTTAAAACAGCAGTCATGTATTTTTCATGGGTTCTAGGAAATCTGACAGAGCCCAACAGGGAGGCTCATCCCTCTTCCGTGATGTCTGTGGTCTTTCCTCTCTCGTTGCCCTTATTTCATTTAGCCGATATTTTAGGTTGATTTTTCAGGTCTGTGTCCTCCACCAGACTATATGATCCCCGAGGACAAGAACCACAGCTTATTCATCTCTGCGTCACTCACAGGACATAGCATAGGTGCTCAGAAAAATCTTGGTGGAGTAAATGAAGAAGTAAGAATTCATGTCCCAATTAACACAACACTGTAAATCAACTATACATCGATTTAAAATAAATAAATAAAAGAATCTATGTCCTCATTTTTTCTATAGTCCTTTTGTTTGTTTGTTTTTGGTTTTTGTTTTTTTTTGCGGTACGCGGGCCTCTCACTGTTGTGGCCTCTCCCGCTGTGGAGCACAGGCTCCGGACGCACAGGCTCAGTGGCCATGGCTCACGGGCCCAGCCGCTCCGCAGCATGTGGGATCTTCCTGGACCGGAGCACGAACCCGTGTCCCCTGCATCGGCAGGCGGACTCTCAACCACTGCGCCACCAGGGAAGCCCTCTATAGTCCTTTTATTCTTCATTTCCTAATCCCAGGTATGCCCCCTACCTCTTCACTGGCTAATACCATGCCACAGAGGTTGAAATTTCACAACCTTAGGAACAACCTCCTTTGTTTTTAGGTAGATGCATCTTGTATCAGAATGACTTTTCAAAGAATTTTATCAACTAAGAGCACTGGTGCTATAGACTGAATGTGTCCCTCCGAAACTCATATGCTGAAATCCTAACCCCCAAGGTGATGATATTAGGAGGTGAGGACTTTGGGAGGTGCTTCGGTCATGAGAGTAGAGTCCTCATGAATGGAATTAGTGCCTTATAAAAGAGACTCTGCAGAGCCGCCTTGCCCCTTCTGCTATGTGAGGACAGTGAGAAGACGGCTGTCGATGAAACAGGATGCACGTCCTGACCGGACATCGAACCTGCCAGCGCCTTGACCTTGGACTTCCCAGCCTCCAGAACAGTGAGAGATAAATTTATGCTGTCTATAAGCCACTCAGTCTATAATATTCTGTTACAGCAGCCCCAACAGACTGAGTCAACTGGAGTAGAAAATAAAGGACTGAAGCGCATTGGCAAGTACTGGTGCAGAGAGCAGATTTCACATACAGATCGGGGCAGGCAAAATCCAGGACCTCGGGGCTTTCCTCTGAGATATATACAAGCAGGGATGGGGGATGATATTCATTCGGGGAAAAAAATAATTCTTTAACATTTAAATGAAAGGAAAACACAGAAAACAGGCTATCCTGTCAAAAGACACAAGTAGTAGTATCTTAACAGCTAACACTGAAAGTCCACTGAGGAAGGGAACCAGCTTCAGAGGAATGTCTCCATCAGTTGCTTGTGGTACAGAGAAAGGCCCAGAAATCTCCTTTCAGCAAAAACCAAGGTAGCAGAGAACAAGTACACTGTTCTGCTGGAGAGAAAGAGGGGAGTTGGTATTTCTCAAAGGGAAGAATGGAGAGAAGAAGGAGGGAATCAGAAAATGGAAAAGAGGACATAGTGAGAAAGTGGGAATTTGGGGCTACCTAGGAAAAGCACAGAGTGGGGGATCTCCCAAGGCACCCAGAGGGCTTTTAGGATCAAGGATGTGTCATAAAAAATATAGATTTTTCCCCTCCCCTTAACCCACAAAACTTTGGTAAAAGGAATGCTGCACACACCAGCCTTATAGTCATAGTTGCTTCGAAAAACGAAATCAAGGCCAAGGGCTGTCCATGTTTGGAGATGCATCAGTGTGGACCAAAAATTCAGAGAGACCGGAAGTAACCATAAGAGCAGAATATTCCGGAAAATTCAGAGAAACCATGGGAAAGCATCAAATAGGATGTCTTCATGAGACCCCAGAGGATAACTGGATTACACATAAAATTGCAGAAGCATGTGTTGTGGAAGTGAAAGGAGAATTTAGAAGTTAAAGGGTTGATCTCTGAATAATAGATGCTAAGCCACTGATTGAATAATCCCACTTCAGCAGTGTTTGAACTGCTGGCCATGACGAATTAGTGGGTGATAAAATCAAATTGGCAGGTCACAACTAGTAATTTTAATGAAATGATAAAGTGTAAAGGGATAGTTCAACCCCACTAGCCAGGAGGGAAATGTAAATTAAAACCCTGATGAGATATAATTCCATGCCTATTAGAACAGCTAAAATTAAAAATAGTGACAATACCAAATACTGGTGAGGATGCTGAGAAACTTGATCTCTTATATATTGGTAGTGGGACTGTAAAATGGTGCAGCCACTCTGAAAAGTTGTTTGGAAGTCTCCTACAAAACTAAGCATATACTTACCACATAACCCAGCAGTCACTCCCCGGGACATTTATCCCAGAGAAATGAAAATTTATGTCCACACGTACCAAAAAATGTACACAAATATTCATAGCTGCGTTATTTTTAATAGCTAAAAACAGGAAACAGTCAAAATGACCTTCAATAGGTGATACATTCATACCAGGCAATACCACTCAAGACATAAAAATGAACGAACCACTGGTACATTCAACAACTTGCATGGATCTCAGGGTCATCACGATGAGTGGAAAAAGCCAACCTCAAAAGACAAAATTTTGCAGATGGAGAACAGATCAGTGGTTGCCAGGGGTTATAGCTGGGGGTGGTGTGCTGGTAGATGAGATTATAAGAGTAAGTAGCACCAGAGATTCCCTTTACGGTGTTAGAACAGGTCTGTATCTGGACTGGGGTGGTTGTACAAATCTATACACGTGATAAAATTGCATAGAACTACACACACACACACACATACACACAGGGAAGAGTGCATATAATTGGTGAAATCTGGAAAAGGTCTAAAAATTGCACCAATGTCAGTTTGCTGGGTTTGATACAAGATTACCGTTGTGTGAGATGTTGCTATCTCGAGTACACAAAGGACTTCAGTGTACTGTCCTTGCAACTTTCTGTGAGTCTATAATTATTTCAAAACACAAAGATTTTTTAAACGAAAAGGAATAGAACAGAGAAAGAGGGCTTCACTCACAGTAAGAGTATCAGTTCTGGTGAAACATTTGTTTCATTTTTGTGTGCTCATGTGAGTCCTGGGTCACCGTGTGAAATGTACTTCTTGGGAGATGGGAGGGCAGTCATCAAGGTCAAAACCAGTTTGAAAAGCACTGCTTTAGAGCAAGCTTGGAAGACTCAGAGACCTAGAAGGGGCCAGGCGGATGGTATGAAGAAGCGAGACAGGTCTGGTTCATTCAGATGTCATCACCTCTCTTTTTCCCGTGTATCAGTCATAGTTCTTACAGTGGCAGGTCTCATAACGATATAAATATTCTTTACTTCCACAGACACATATGCTTTTTCTTAATTTTTTTTTAACTACGTGGCACTTTTGATCCACGTGTTCTCCCACTTTTGATAGTGAATTCGTTTTTCTATTGCCAAGAAACAAATTACTCCAAATCTTAGCAACATAAAACAGCATTTATCATATCACGGTTTCTGGGAATGGCTAAGCTGGATGGTTCTAGCTCAGGGCCTCCCAGGAGGTTGCAGTAGAATTGTCCGTCACAGCTGCAGCCTTCTGAAGACTCAAATGCAGCCAGAGGATCGACTGCCAAGCTCACTAGTTGACAATCTTCAGCTCCTCACTGACTGTTGACCAGAAACTCACCATGCAGGCATCTCCTTAGGACTGTTCCCAACATGGCAGCTAGCTTCCCCTAGAAGGAGAGATACAAGAGAAAGAGAGAGAAAGTCAGGCACCAAATAGAAATTCATCTTGTATAACTTAATCTCAGAAATGGCATACTATCTCCTCTACCATATGCCATTGGTCACACAGACAAACCCTTGTACAATAGAGGAGGGTTGGACATGAGTGAGAACAAGAGGCAGGACCGTTAGGGGCCATCTTGAAGGCTGATGTCTACAGATAGAGACCTGGGAACAAGAAATATTTACCTATTATAAGTAAAACACCCATACATATATAATACATGGCAATTGACACTGGTCTCCATGCTGCAAAGACATTAGGGAGTGTTGGAGAATCCAGTAAAGTGAAGTTGACATACCCCATTTCAAGGGGGCAGCTGCTAATCATGGTGCTGCCATGAGAAAATATAGACCCAGGGTTGCTAGATCTTCAACTTGGAAATCTTCCAATGTTTGAGTATTGCCTTAAGTTTTTTGTTGAGTTTAATGTGGCCAAACAAAATAAATAAACCATCTGGATCCAAGTTGCAGGTTACAAACCCTGCTGCAAGGTCCAGGTGAGGGTGGTGCCGCGGTTGAGAGCTCAGGGTTTGGAATCAGACGTGGATTCAAGTTCCAGCCACGCCAATTTACCTGCTGTGTGACCTTGACGACGCCTCAGAGCCTACCCCGTAAAGCAGAGTTGATCAAAATAGTGCCATTTCACAGTGTTTCGGTGAAGTTTAAGTGAGATAATACATAAAGTTCTTCTCTCAGGGCCTGGAACACAACAACTGCACAAAAATATTAGTTGCCCTCATTACTGTTACTCTAACACCAGAGGTGAAAACTGAAACAATAACTTCCTCACCCAGACTGTACTGGGACTGTTAGCCACTGGGGCAACCTCAGCAACTGCCAGGCTTGATTTAGGGGTTCATCCACACATCTCCAGAGCAGAACAATCATTACTGAGGCTGAACCTCAAAGGCCCACTTTACTTTCTTCACCATTTTATCTTGGGGAGTCCTTAAACTCCATGACCTACAAAGAGAAACGGTGTTTGAATGGTATGGAAAACAGAGACGTCGCATCTTGATCTCTTTCCTTCCCATACCTCCTTGGTGTGAGAGTCACACAGCTATTTTCAGGCTGGCAAAGCTGACAACCAAAAGGAGGCTGTTTCACACCTGGAATAACAGCACAAGAAGGACCCGGGAGGTCATCTAGGGAGAAGCAGTCTTGCTCACTTGTGAACCTACTGAAGCCCAAGGTCTGAATCATCTCTATCACAGTCCACATACCTGGCTATCCACTCCTCATTGAATGCCTCCAGGGATAGGGAACTCATCACCTCCCCCAGAGTGGCTTATTCCATTTTGGGTAAGAATTTTATGCATTTGTTCAAAGAATATTGATTGAGCACTTATTATATATCAGGCATTGCATTTGGCGTTGGTGATGCAGTGGTCAATGAGACAAATGAGGTCTCCCATTTCCTAGTGTGGGAGACAGACAATAAAGAAATGAATTTATAACATGTTTGGTAGAGATAGATTTGTTGATGAAATAATCAATAAACAATCTATAATAGGAAAAGAGTTTTATCTGAGTCAAACTGAGGACTATAGCCCAGAAGACAGCCTCTCAGTTAACTCTGAGGAACTACTCCAGAGAACCATAGTTTTCAGCACAGTTTTATATCTTGTCAGAGCAAAGAACATTAAACAAGTCAGGGATACATTCCTTCAAGATTTCAGAAAAAAAAAAAAATAGATCAGAACACACCCAGCGAGTCAGTATGGCCTTGGCACCTGGGAAGGGAGTCATTTCATTGAAGAAGTACTAGCATTGGTGTCCCAGGAAGGGAAGCATTTAATCTTTATTTTTAACATGGGCATTCTTTACTTCTGGTCAATGCGCCCTTTTCTTCAATGATTAAAACAGATGTACAATGTACGTTTGATAGGCCACAAATTCAAGTTAACGCATGTGTAAACCAGAATGACTTCCCCATACCTCAATATGTACAAATTTCTTTCATCAGATTCTAAGAAGAAAAATGAAACAGGGTAAAACTTTAGAGAATGTCAGGGGTGGTCAAGGAGGGTTCTCTGAGGAGAGGATGCTCAAGCAGTTTTCTTAATGAAACGAGAAGGTACACAATGTGAATATCTAGACTAAGAAGAACATCTCCCATGAGCATTTCATCAAGGAGTAAACAAAGCGGAAGTAAATGTCTTCCTAACATTCAAAGGAAATCTGGACTGAACTCTTTCTGCTTATTCATACAGCCAGAAATCTCACTGCCACTTGAGAGTTAATCCTGTGACGTCTCCCTGTACTTGCAGGGTTAATGGTCAGGCAGAGAACGCTCTGCATCTGTCCCGATCAGGTTCATTTCATCATATTTTGTCCATTTCTCCACTGGATCCACTTTGCTTTGGCATTTACAGTGTTGCATCCTTCCTAATATAGTCAGCATTCTATCTACATCCCCATTCAAGTCCCTAAAAAAAGTCGTCAAATTGGCCAGGTCTGAGGGCTGGAGTCCCATGGCAAATCTCCAAAGGCTACCCCCCGCCCACCAGATTGACAGTCATCAAGACTCCCTTTGGTCTCTCTTATTAGCTCTTCGATTTCCCGTGCATCCTTCTCAATGAAGATGGAAACGTAATTGGAGTTGAGTGGTCCTCCTTTCTCTACACCATCTGTGAACAGTACACAATCCGTTCCAAGCAGCAGGCTGATGTGTTGTCAGACAAATGACGCCCCAAGACATAAGGAAACACAGGGCACAAGCATGAGCTTGTTGACTGACTCAGAGTCATTCAGTTACTACATAGACTTGTCACTAAGAGTCTCATCATCTTTCTATCTTCCACATCCAGAATACTGACAGATGCCCCGTGGGCATTTGATAAACCTCTGTTGAAGAGTACGTGTGTGAGTATTATAGAAGATATTTAGGGAAAAATCCCCAAATGAGACCTAAGACCCTGGCACCCCTAAGTTATGATTTTTCTATCTCATGGGAAAATGAGTTGTGTTGCTACGTAACAAAAATTCCCAAGACTTAGTGACTTACAAAAACTGCAACATTTATTTTGCTCATGAATCTGGAATTTGGCCCGGGACAGCCTGTGTCTGCTCTACTCAGCATTACCTTACGTGCTTGCACGCTTAGTGGTTGATGCTGGCTCAGACCTCAGCTGAGGCTTGTGGTTGGAATGCCTGCAAGTGGCCTTTCCTTAGAGGTGCTTGGTTTTCTCAGAGTGTGGAGGCACCCAGAGAGAGAGTCAGGCAGAGCTCTGTGGCTCATAAATCGAAAAGCATAATTTCTGCCACATTTTATTCACTAGAAGAAAGTCACGAAGGACAGTCTATACTCAGGAATTAGTGGGACAAGTGTCAAAGAATATGCTGACTTTTAAAACCATCACCCGTAGGATTGAATGAGACTAATAGGTTTGACCGTTGTTCTTAAGCAACAAATGCCTGAGAGGATCCCTGCTTCCTTAGAGATGGGCCACAGAAGTGCACTGAGTGAGAATAAAGAATGTCTGCAAGTCTACTTAGAGCTCCTTAGTTTGGAAATCATGCAGGCTTGATATATTTGAAACATGTGTCTCTACAACTGTATCGAGAAGACAATATTCCCTTGTTTCCCAAATAAAAGGAAGTTGGAATTGGACTTCACCAAGGGTCCAAATTAGGACAACTTCACAGGCCATAGGTGGGACCCAGGAAGGTAATACCTAAATAACACTTGGCATTGCATCTGTAGAGGAATCCAGTGCCACTGAGACGCTCCAAAGAGTCGACGTCTCTGGATGTCTGGATATTTTCATGCTCAAGTCTGGCAGATCCTTCAATCGTGTATGGTAGAGACAGCTCCAAGACCCTCCACCCCTGCTCTTACTCCTGGGCACACAGCTTGACTACATTTCCCAGCCTCCCTTGCAGTTAGGTGAGATCATGTGACTGAGTCAGGCCACAGAGATGAGGACAGAACTCATGGAGACTACTTCCAACCTGGTCCATAAAAACTCTAGTGCAGTCCTCTGTCTTCTCTTTTCCCATCCACTGGCTAGATGGAGTAAAAATCCAGGACCTAGAGGGCAGAGAGATGAGAGAGAAGGTACATGAGTCACTACATGGAGGAAAGCTGCCTGAACAGAAACAGCATAAAATGTTGCTGCGTGAATGGAGAATAAACCTCCTTTGGAGGTTGTTTGTTACGGTTGTTTGCCTGACTGTGAAGTTGGATTTTTATTTAAGAAATGTTCATTCACCTCCCTATCCCACCATGGGTGGAATATAATACTTCTCCATTCCATTGAGGGTGGGTTTGGCCTATGGGATGTTAACAGACAAGAGGTGACATGACATGCTTTTACACACACTTCAACACTTCTGCACTCTCTTTTGCAACAGCCGTCTTGCTGTTTTCCTATCACCTTGAGAAGAACAAGTTCCAGCTAGATCCTGGGCCAGAGCATGAGACAGCTGTGGAGCAGACCTAGATCCAGTGAGCCTAGCTAGCTCAGCTAGCTCAACCCAGCAGCTCCTGCCTGCAGGCGAGTGAGTGAGAATAAGTGATTACTGCTTTAAGCTACTGAGTTTTGTGATAGTTTGTTACACAGCATACTGTGGCAATAGTTGGCTAATACACTAATGAAGTGTGTGTGCCATTCTCATGGGGCTGCCATGTTAAGCTTCCACTTGATGCCTCCTCTTCATCTCATTTAAGTTTTATGCCAAAACTCTTTTACATATAAAGAGGTACAAGGAAAGACTTGCCCAAGGTCACACAAGGAGTTTGGTATATCAAATTCATGAGCCCAAATTTATTTCCTTCTGTTCCAAACGCACTGAGGGAATGTGAAAAAAAGCGGTTAAAATCAGGAAGGGATGGAACAGAACTTAGGATGTTTCCATCAAATGCCACTTCAAAAGTGTTTGGTAATACGCCTTGACATTTGGAAACTTCAGGACAAATAAAACAATGACCAGCTTCACCTCCTGGGTTGTTCATTTGTGGAACTAAAGATGTTGCACAGGATGAAGATACAACTTTTCTAAGAAAGATTTGAATAGTTGCAGTATACCACTCCCATAATGGGTTAAAAAGGGAAACAAGAACCTTTGTAGGGACACCTTCAAGGTTAACTCAAGGAGGAAAATGGAACCTGGGGACACAGCATCCCCAGGAGCCCTGTGAGAGAAAGAACACCGCAAGGCCCTGGGGACGGCCTGCTCTCACCACCGCCTTTCAAACCATGCTTGCATCAAACATCTAAGGGAGCACCAGCCACGGGTCCTGCAGGAGTTGCCCAGCTCAGGGAAGGGAGACAACCGGCCCCCAACCTGAGCAAGGAGCAGTGGAAACCTATCTGCAACCCTCACCCCCACCCCGTCTTTTCATCTCTAGGACCCTTGGCTCGAATTCTTTTAGTGTGAGACCCCGCAGGGGTTCACCTCCCCGAGGAGAGGAAAAGGGGGTGGGGTGGGGGGTTTCTGGTGTGCTAAAAGCCAAAGACGCGCGGACTGCTCAGGGGTTGGGTGTCTCCTGCGAGCGGGGACGGCTGCAAAGCGCGCGAGCACGCCAGAACACCCATACTCACAACGACACGCTACACACCCACACCCACACCCAACCATACACCCCTCCCCCGCTGGCCCCCCACGCGCCTCCTGCGGGTGAGGAGCAGACTCCCGGAAAGGGGAGTGCAGCACCCTATAAAACTGAGGGCCTGGCGCCCACCCTGGCCGCGCCTGCAACCTCCACGCTGGGGACCCGGAGAGCTGTGGGCACTGGGCGCAGGGGCCCCGCGCGCGGGAAGTGCCGCGCCCAGCCCGGCGGGTAGCCAGAAGGAGGGCACGGCGGGAAAGCTAGCCGCCCGCCCTGGCCCCGCCCCCCCCAGCCGCCGGTGCCGCCCCCGCTGCGGCGGGCGAGGGGCGGGGCGGGGCGCGGCATATATAAGGCTAGGGGCGAGCGCCGCTCTTTTGTCTCTTGCTGCAGCGACGCCAGTCAGAGCACCGGAACCGCGGGCTTGGAGCGGAACTTTTCGGTGAGCGGTGCGCTGGGGCGGAGGCCCCATCCGGGTGGGGTCGGAGCCGCCCTTCCCCGACGGGACGCCCGGGCCGGCCAGCCACGCCCTAGGGCTGTGGATGGGGTGCGGGACGCGCCCAGATCCTTGGCCTCCGGGCTGCCGGGAACGCCCCGGCCGGAGTGCCACGTCGAGGGGCGGCGGCGGGGAGCGCGGAGGGGGCCGCTGGCCCCGGCTCCGGGCCAACCGCCTTGGTTTGCCCGCTAGGTTTGTCTTAAGAAAATGGCAGACAAGCCGGACATGGGGGAAATCGCCAGCTTCGATAAGGCCAAGCTGAAGAAGACGGAGACGCAGGAGAAGAACACCCTGCCGACCAAAGAGAGTGAGTCCGCCCCCGCCTCCGGGTCCTCGAGCTCCCAGCCCAGTCCCCACCCCGCCCTTCGCCTGAACCGAGCCCCGCACCCCATCCGGCCGATTCCTCCCGTCGGGCAGCCCCAGCCCCCCTTTCTGTTGCACAAGGCGCCTGTCCCCAACCCCAAGCCTCTTTCTTAATCCCCAGACCTCGTGGGTGCCTCGCCCAGCCCAGGTTTGTAAGCGCCTCGGTTGGCGGGTTGCAAGAGGTTCCCATCCCCCAGTGCCCGCTTCCTGCCCTCCACAGCCATTGAGCAGGAGAAGCAAGCGAAGTGAAATTTCCTAAGAACCTGGAGTGTTCTCCACCTCCATCATCTTGGAGACCCTAGTCGTGATGTGGAGGAAGAGCCACCTGCAAGATGGACACGAGCGACAAGCTGCACTGTGAACCCGGGCACTCCGTGCCGATGCCACCGGCCTGTGGGTCTCTGAAGGGACCCTCCAATCGGACTGCCAAATTCTCCGGTTTGCCCTGGGATATTATAGAAAATTATTTGTATGATTAATGAAAATAAAACACACCTCGTGGCATGGCTGGCGTGGTCTGAGTCTGTTAGTTGAGTATGCGTGGGTAGTGCCACTGCAGCAGAGCTCCAGCCACCGGAGTCGGAGTTCCTGCCGCAGAGCGGGGGAGGGGGTCGCAGGATGGGCTGGCTTGCAGGGACCATCTCTTAGTTTTGAGTTTCCCTGCTTCTGTGTAAGATTTTACGGGTTATTAGCCGCCTACTCTTGCAATCCATGCAAAATTTAACCCCACTTTTCATTCCTGGAAGCTGTTTCGGAAAATGCTTTTTTAAAAGCAGAATTTGTTTTTGATAAGCTTTTACGGTCTCACCGTTTTCTCTGGCCTCATAGTTGTGGTGAACACCAGGAGAGAACAGTGATTTAAAGTCTGAGAAGAAAGGGGGAAATGACTGAATCTGGAATGTTGGAAATTGGGCGAGGTCACAAATTCCCCGAGAGGCTTTCTCTTGGAGCTTGAAAAAGGAGGCATTGGAACAAAAACAAAGGCGGGATCCAAGGAAAGAACAGCAAGAACATCACAACTGGAGGAACCAACACCAGAACTAGAGAAGCTGTGGGGGACAGCCTAGCTTTTTGTCTTTTAACCCGGGCTCAGAACCTTCCACAAAAGCGTTAGCCATTAGAGGGAGTGCTGGGCCGAGCAGCCTCCGGTGCTGTGATCAGCAGGGAGAGTGGGATTGTGGAGGGAGGGCTGGCGCCAGCAGGGGCAGCAGCAGAGCCCTGCTGGGTCACACCCGCTGGACCCACAGGGAAGGGGCGGGCCCGTCCAGAGGCCCTAGCGGAGGAGGAGAACCTGGGGCTGCAGGGCATTCTAAAGCACAAGAAACAGGCTTGTGGTTTCAGGGGTGGAGTTTCCTTTTAAGGAGGGAGGAGATGACACATCGTGTAGTGATTTGTCCCATATCTGCCTGCGCGTCAGGGGCCGGACACTGGGTGAGGGCAGGTAATTTGAATGAGGTGTGATCCCAGTCCACGGGGCCTTAAAATGCAGTGGGTGAGATCTCCGCCACAGTAGACCACAGTCAGGGATACCAAGGCCAAGGGAGTCACTGCCCATGTGACATGGAGTGGCTTGACAGTGAAACCTGTGCTGTGGAGGGTAAGTGGGCCTGGGGAGGAGAAATAAGGAAGGGACACATTAAGAGACCACCGGGGCAAGGGACACTAACCTTTACTGAGGTAAGATTAAGATTTCTGAAGCGATAACTCACAGCCCGCTTGCCTATCTGCCTCTCCTTTCCCCACCTTGGCGAGGCCCCAGTTAACTCATTTTCTGAGTGTAAAACAAGAGTGCCCTTAAGTCTCCTGGATTTTTGTCTTCTTAAATTCTTAGGAAGAGCAAGGCTCTCATGGGCACCCACCACCTCAGAATAGAAAGGATTTTCAGAAATCTTTAAATTTCTTCAGAAATTTTAAATCAGAAATCTTAAATCAGCTGTGGGCCAGGCACTGTGCTTGGAGCTTTAATTCTCAAACTCTTATTAAGGCAGTATGATTATCATCCCATTTTATAGACGGGGAAACTAGGGTTCAGAGAGACTAGGAATTTGCTGAAGACACACAGCCAGTGAGTAGTGGAGCCGGAATCTGGGGCCAAGGGTGTGCTTTGGGGGATCTTATAACCCCAATGTTCAGGACATCCACTGCATCCAGCGTTTCATGAGCATCCACTACTTGAAGCATATTTATAATTGCCCCTGTTGGGGTCCATTGTTGGGAGGTTGAGGAAAAGGAAACAAATCACTACTACCTTCAAACAGTAACACAGTTGGTGGTGAGAGGGCTTTGGCATTCCCAGGACCCTCTTACTCTCAGAAGATTCCCATGACTTTCTCACCTGCTCCGCAGGAAATCCTTTCTATTCTGAGGTGGTGGGGTGCCCATGAGAGTCTTGCTCTTCCTAAGAATTTAAGACAAAAATCCAGGAGACTTGGGCTTCCCTGGTGGCGCAGTGGTTGAGAGTCCGCCTGCCAATGCAAGGGACACGGGTTCGTGCCCCGGTCCGGGAGGATCCCACATGCCGCGGAGCGGCTGGGCCCGTGAGCCATGGCCGCTGAGCCTGCGCGTCTGGAGGCTGTGCTCCACAACGGGAGAGGCCCCAACAGTGAGAGGCCTGCGTACCACAAAAAAAAAAAAAAAAAAAAAAAATCCAGGAGACTTAAGGGCACTTTTGTTTTCCACTCTGAGACAATGAGCTAATTGGGGCCTCGCCAAGGTGGGGAAAGGCGATGCGGATAGACAAGCGGGCTGTGAGTTATCCCTTCAAGAATCTTATCACACCACATTGGTTTACAAGGTAAGGCTGGCCTTCCTCAACCCATCCCAGCTCCTGAGCTGCTTCAATGTGTGCACATCTCTTGGTCTGAATGGCAGAAACCCCGTAAGACAGACCCAGAAGGCCAAGCACTGGCCAGGAAGGCTGCCTTCCTAGGCCCCACCTCTCTCCCCATGGTGGATTGCAGGGAATCCCGTGGGCATCACAGTGGAGTCAGCACCAGAACCTGGAGTGTCAGAGAACATTGAAGCACCTCAGGCCCACCCTTACCTTCCTTCCTCCCTCCCTTATCCCACCATTTCTATTCCTTGCCACCTGGGAATACTGACACCCTTGGGAGAATTATACTGAATTACCGGTTTCTGCCCTTTTCCTCCTATCTAAGCATTCAGGAACCAATTATGAGTCTAATCACAAAACAAGGCTTGCTCTGAAACTAAAATACAATTGTAACTTTTCTTTTTAAACCTGGATTTCTGGCTTCATTTTCTTATTTCATCCCTAAGGCAAGCGTTAATAATTCGGCCTCCATGTGATGAATGGGGCTCAGGGCTTGGGACTTTCCACTGTCTTTGTTAGGGTGCACCAGGGGACTCAGGACGACAGAAGGTCCCCATACACACACTCCACCTCCTATTCAATAAGCTGAGTGCCTGGTATGTACCCCAGGCTGCTCAAGGTGCTGGGAAAACAGATGGAGGCTGCCTCAGGGAGCACCTAGGCTAGATTAGAAGGAAGACCCAGCCTGTCTTCCCAACACTTCCCAATCCCCCAGATCGCTCTCCCACCCTCTTCTCTCATCCTCAGGCAAGCACTTCCTCTTCTCAGGCAATATTAGGTGCCTTAAAATAATAGTCTCTCTAGATCCCTCACTCAGCATCCCCTAACGTTAGCATCTTACTTCATTATAGTCCAATTATCAGAATCAAGAAATTAACATTACACTACTATTAATCCCACTCCTGGTCATGTACCCAGACAAAACTATAATTCGAAAAGATACATGCGCCCCTACGTTCATAGCAGCACTATTTACAATAGAGAAGACACAGAAATAACCTAAATGCCCATCGACAGATGAATGGATAAAGGCGTGGTACATATATACAATGGAATATTACTCAGCCATAAAAAAGAATGAAATAATGCCATTTGCAGCAACATGGGTGGACCTTGAGATTATCATACTAAGGCGAAGTAAGTCAGAAAAAGAAAGACAAATACCATACGATATCGCTTATATGTGGAATCTAATATATGACACAAATGAACATTCTATGAAACAAAACACTCACAGACATAGAGAACAGACTTGTGGTTGCCAAGTGGGAGGGGGCTGAGGGAGGGAAGGATTGGGAGTTTAGGATTAGCAGATGCAAACTACTATATGTAGCATGGATGAACAACAAGTTCCTACTGTATAGCACAGGGAACTATATTCAATATCCTGTGATAAAACATAATGGAAAAGAATATGAAAAAGACATATAACTGAATCACTTTGCTGTACAGCAGAAACTAACACAACATTGTAAATCAACTATGCTTCAATAATTTTTTTTAAAATTATACTACTATTAACTAAGCCAAAGATCTTATTCAAATGTCACCAGTTTTTCCACTAACGTCCTTTTTCTGTTCCAAGATCCTACCCAGGACCGCACATAACATTCACTTATTTCTCTTTAGTCTCCTGCAATCTGTAATAGTTCCTCAGTCTCTCCTTGTCTTTTATGACCTTGACACTTATAAAGAGTATGGCCAAGTATCTGCTGAATATATCTCAATGCGGGTTTGTCTTATGTTTTCTCATAACTGGACTGATGTTCTAGATGTATTTTTTGGTAAGCTGCACCACGTTCTTTTTGGAGTGGAAAGAAAAGATTAAGTGCCTTAGTTCTCATGCTTTTTGCCACCTTCTGTCATTTCCCTCGCATGGGAAAAAACACTCCTGTGTTTCCCCTCTCTACTCTTCCTGCACTACTCAACCATACGTGCAGGAAAAACTCCTCTGTTTCTCCTTTACTCCAGCATTCTACTCACAGAATACCCTACCTCAGGTCACCAAATGGGTGGATTTTCCACACCAAGCAATTCTCAGATTCTCCAGACACCAGCTGGGTGTCCCACAATTCAATTCAGTTCTGACACCATCTACCTGGAGTTAGCATCAGAGCCCACAGGTTAAGGGCTCAGTACCACAAAACTGCCCCCTCCTCCCACTTCAGACACCAATTGCAAGTCCAGCTTGACAGTATGCATCTAATAGACTGAGGCTGAGCAGAGCTGTCCTATGACACAGTGACCCCAGGCCTCGTGATACATTCCAGAGGGACGAGTGCATGTGTCCACCAAAGAATCTGTCCAAGAATGTTCCATTCATATTGGTCAAAGAGCAAAAACAACCCAAATGTCCATCAACAGAATGAATAGACAAATCTGTTTTATTCACACAGTTAATCACTGAGTTACTCAACAATAAAAAGGAACCAAGTGCTGATATCTAATATTGTATGATTAAATCTAAACGACAGGGCTTCCCTGGTGGCGCAGTGGTTGGGAGTCTGTCTGCCGATGCAGGAGACGTGGGTTCGTGCCCCAGTCCGGGAGGATCCCACATGCCGCGGAGCGGCTGGGCCCATGAGCCATGGCCGCTGGGCCTGCGCATCCGGAGCCTGTGCTCCACAACGGGAGGGGCCACAACAGTGAGAGGCCTGTGTACCGCAAAAAAAAAAAAAAAAAAAAAAAAAATATATATATATATATATATATATATAAACGACATTCTAGAAAAGGCAAAAATAATTTTTGACGATAAAAGTCAACAGAACCTGGGGTGATGGAAATGTTATATATCTTGATCAGAGTGGTAACTATGTGAGTGTGTAAAAAATTATCAAGATAGACACTTAAGATTAACACTTATATACACTTCACTATATGTATGTTTTACCTCAATACAAAGATTTTTTAATCCTATGAAGAACTAAGGATTCCCAGCTTTTAAGACCACATACCACTAGCTCAGAGAGAAGATCAGAAGATTGTATAAACAGAGCCTGTATCTGGTTCCAAGGGGCAACAGGAAAACATGTTTCTCTGGCCCTTTCCTTCCTTCTTTCCTGCCTTTGAGTATTTCCCCCCGTTTGAATGACCCTCCATCTCTTTTCTAATTGGTCAAATATTAGCCTACAAGGCCTTACCAATCACCACCTTCTCCGATTAGCCCACCTCATTTCCCAACCAATGCCATTCTCTCTGTCCTGTCAGCTCCTATCTGCCCCTCTCTACGGGTACTTGGACATGTCACCTTCTCAGTTAGACTGAATGGAGAAGGATCTGTATTCATTGATACTGGTGGCACCCACAGTAGCCAGTACATAGTAGACACTCAATAAATAATTATTGAATTGTCACTGAAATACCCCACTGGCCTCACCTGCTACATCTTGGCCATACTACAGCCAGGCTGCTATCAGGCCCCCTACTGTCTTACTGTGGGTTCTCTTCTGCATTGAAAGGGCCTAAGCATTATCGGCATGTGGGAGTGACCATAGTTCAGGGAAGCCAAATAGCTTCATTACCCTCCCAGAACCAGAACAGGATGCAATCCTATGACAATGAAGGGAAGTACAGTGAATTCACAATTGAGGCTATTGATGGAAAGCTATTTATTAATTACCCAGATGGCAACTGTGAGTCTCAACCAGTTAAAAGAGTTTAGATATTGGGTTGCTGATTTCTGTGAAATACAGAGTCTGTGCTTTTGTTCAGTTTAATTCAGCAGGCATTTTTTGAGTGCTAGTGAATTCCTATCACTGTACTAGGGCTGTGGAAGCTGTAAAAGACTAGGGCTGTGGAAGCTGTTAGTAGACCAACTAACTACACAAAAGGTGGAATGAAGTAAATGGTAAAGAGGGAGATCAGCAAAGCACCATGGGAAGGTATATGAAGGAACCGTGAACTCTGGACAGGTGGTTGCTTCATTGGGAAGAAGCATTTGAATGAAGACCCAGAGGAGTGAGAATGGGAGCAGGGCTTTCTTAACAGAAGGAGGAGCAGTGCATTGTGATACCATAGCATGTTCCGTGGAGGGAAAGGGCAATGGTTCAGTGAAAATGGAGGACACCTCAAAATTAGCCTAGAAAGGTAAGTTGAGTTCTTTATCCTATAGACAGTTGAGAGCCACTGCAGATTTGAGGTTGGGGCAAAGTGATCTGGAATGTATTTGATAGCATGAGAAGGATGTTGTGGCAGACACAGAGGGTTATCTACCCGACCACTATCACCATCACCACCAATTCTACCATCGCCACCATCACCACCACTACCACCACACACTTCTCATCCTCTGCTACCCTGCCTTCTTCATGGCCAAGGGAAGCCCAGTTGTATTTAGATATAAACAGTTGATGAACCTCAAGGGGCACAGCCCCAGGAGCAATGCTTGATTATATAAACCTAAAGCACCCAGGGGTTCAGCATTATAGAAATTTGTGAGGTTGTTTTGTTTCAGTTTGATTGTCATAAAGATTAAGGGACACTGTCGATAGTTCATGGACAAGGATCAGGAATGTCTGACATCCTGCAATGCACAGGGCAATCCCATATATCAAAGATTTGTCCCATGCCCTGCATGACTTTTTTAAAGATCCTTGGGCTTCCCTCGTGGCGCAGTGGTTAAGAATCTGCCTGCCAATGCAGGGGACACGGGTTCGAGCCCTGGTCCAGGAGGATCCCACATGCCGCGGAGCAGCTAGGCTCGTGAGCCACAACTACTGAGCCTGTGCGTCTGGAGCCTGTGCTCCACAACGGAAGAGGCCGCGATAGTGAGAGGCCCGCACACCGCGATGAAGAGTGGCCCCCGCTCGCCGCCGCTGGAGAAAGCCCTTGCACAGAAACGAAGACCCAACACAGCCAAAAATAAATATAAATAAATTAATTAATTTTAAAAAATGGTCCACATTAAAAAATCTTTAAAAAAAAAGACTATTGTGGTATAATTACGTATAGAAAAGTACACAGATCATTAAGTATACAGCTCAATGAATCTTCACAAACTGAACACAGCCTAGTGTCTCCTTCCAGTCATATACTTATTCTAACTGCAAACAGCATGTACACAGTATGTCCATTTTTGAACTTTATATAAATGGACCCATGACTTGTGAATAAACCACTAGACATTCATGTAGATGAAATATCTCTTTATAATCATGTGACTCCAGCAACAGCCAATTTTATTCTACATTTTGCATTTTCCTGGAATGCAACCGCCATGTAAATGTAAATTGAAGGAAGCCTTTTTTTTTTTGGCCAGGCCTTGTGGGATCTTAGTTCCCCCACCAGGGACTGAACCCAGGCCCTCGGCAGTGAAAGCACAGAGTCCTAACCACTGGACCGCCAGGGAATTCCCCCAGGGATGCCTTTTTTTCAAACTCAGAGCTTTACAAAGAGTTGATTGCCATTGCAGAAAATTGTGGCATGGAGAGCAGTATCTCTTTTAGGTTTTGAACTGTTGTTACAACACAATTGTATCAGTGTTCGTCTGAAGCTGTGGACTGCTTCTTTCTGTGCAGAATATTGTTGTGCCATATTATATTAGTCAGCTTTTGATAGGTTGTGAGGCAGTAACAAACAACTCCAAAAATCCCAATGGCTTACAACAACAAAAATGTATCTTCTGTTGCTGTTCATATATACATCAGTTGAAGCTCTGTTCCTGTTGCACATGTCTTTTTCATTTTGAGAGCCAGGATAAAGGAGCAGCCCTATCTGAGACATGCTGCTGTCATAGCAGAGGAAAAAGGTATAGCAGAACCACGCAATGGCTTTTCAAGCTCTTCTCAGATGTGACACTTCCATTCACATTACACTGACCAAAGCAAATCATAAAGCAAGCGTGACATCAGTTGGGTGAGGCAGTGCAAGTCCCATGCCCTCAGGCTGGGATATCTAATTCTGGTATAGGGAAGGCAGGAAATAATTTGGAGTCATAATATAATTTACCATATATATTGAAATGCATATGCATATAATTTTTGCCAATTATCTTTCTTTATTTCACCTTTATATTCCAATGAGAGCTTGTATTGATTTGTTTTTCAAGTGCATGTGTGGATACATTATATTATCTTTGATTTTCATTTCATGAAAGAGGAGTGCCATAAAATATTTACACAAAAAGAGATGTTGGTTCTAAGAGGTTGAGAACCGGCAGTCTGAACCAATCACGGTAATTCCATTACCCTGCAGTGACTGACTGAAGAATAGGTATGGGTTGCAATTCTGGCCAAGGAGACCCAAGAGGAAGCCTGCAGGGGGGACTTCAGGGAAGATGGTATCTGTACTTTGAAGACATAAGGAAAAGTTGCATGTGTCACTGTGTGAGGATGTGAACCTCGAACCACAGCTGTCATCTCGAAGCCATGAATGGCCATGCCCAGATGCTGAGAGTGGAAAAATGGAAAGAATCTGGGTACTTGAGGAGTTCTTGAGCTGCTGAGTTTTCCTGAAAATGCCTCATCTTTGAACTTTCTGTTATATGAAATAATACATTTTTCTTACATTTAAGAAATCTATAATTGCGTTTTCTGTTCCTGGTAGTCAAAAGTATTCAACAATGATCACCTGGAAATGGGAAGACTGTGTGGGTAGAGGTGTTGATTTGTAGGATACTGTTATAGTCCAGGCAAGAGGTAATGAGGACTTGAATGAGGGGAAGACATGCACATAGTGGTGTGCTGGTATGTGTTTCACAACCAGCTCTCAGTTCGGGGTGGAGGTGGAAAGGAGCTGAATTTGTAGCATCTGCCAATGTCTATGGTGTAAGTATTGCCAATTTCAAGCTGCCAACAGTTTAACCACCAACTTCCCTGCTTTCTGAAAATTTAACAAATGGATCTTTGCAAGCTAGCGCCAATTGGCTTCAGCACACCACTGGCTGGGGGGAGTAGGAAATCAGGACAGATACAAAAGATTTTGCAGAAGGAGAATTAGTAAGACTTCAGATTGTGTGGGCAATTATAGAAGTTGTAATCTGACAAACAGGAAAACAGAAACAAACCTTTGCTTGTCCATGTGACTTCATTTCTGTGCTTCAAGAGTGGAAGATCAGGGCTTCCCTGGTGGCGCACTGGTTGAGAGTCCGCCTGCCGATGCAGGGAACACAGGTTCGTGTCCCGGTCAGGGAAGATCCCACATGCCGCAGAGCGGCTAGGTCCGTGAGCCATGGCCGCTGAGCCTGCGCGTCCGGAGCCTGTGCTCCGCAATGGGAGAGGCCACAACAGTGAGAAGCCCCCATACCGCAAAAAAAAAAAAAAAAAAAAAAAAAGTGGAAGATCAAAGCATCCAATAACCAGGGCATTTCCCGGAAAGTACATTGGGAGACACAGTATCACTTTGGAGGCAATTTTACAGTCCCCAAATCAGTATCATAAATTAATTTTATGGCCAACACATTGTACAGAGATACAATAAAACAAGGCCATGATAAAGTGGGTGTGTCTGGCACTGAGCCCTGGGAAGGGCAGGGTGAACTTGTAGGACCTCACAGCGTCCTAGAACCTGCGTCAGGCAAAACATCAGTGGGAGTCTGCGTGGAAACACCCGGTGGGAGGAAAGCAGGCCAGGTTGGCCAGAATCAGCGAGCTATTAGGGCCAGCCAAAGTGGAGATGCTATAGTTCATTAATCGATCGATCCATTGTTTTCTCCATTTATTCACCACAATTTATTCAGCACCTGTTAAGTACTGGGTCCTAGGCTACGCATGCTCAGGATAAACAAAACGGATTTCCTGGACCTCATTCTCTTACAGGTAAGATAAACAGGTAACCTAGATTACTGACAAAATACAGGAATTCTGTATTCTGATTTAAAACTAAAAGGGCACTAGTATTATTTTTTTACCTCCTCAGTGAAATTTAGAAGACTGAACCCTTAACACTGGAAGATGACCCTGTTGGCTCAGCCCTGGCTTTTTTCAGCATTTATTCTGAATTTCTGTAGCATTTATTTCTATCTCTGTATTGTTAAATTGATGTGTTTCATAGAAATCAACAAGATCAGAAGGACTTTGTTATTGGTAAGAACATAAAAACCACTGGCCCCATGAATGCTACTGAAGATTATCAAGGGACTTCCCTGGTGGCACAGTGGTTAAGAATCCACCTGCCAATGCAGGGGACACGGGTTCAAGCCCTGGTCCGGGAAGATCCTATATGCCGCGGAGCAACTAAGCCCGTGCGCCACAACTACTGATCCTGTGCTCTAGAGCCTGCGAGCCACAACTACTGAAGCCCATGAACCACAACTACTGAAGCCCGCGCTCCTAGAGCCCGTGCTCTGCAACAAGAGAAGCCACCGCATGAGAAGCCCGGGCACCACAACAAAGAGTAGCCCCCGCTCACTGCTACTAGAGAAAAGCCCGTGCACAGCAACGAGGACCCAATGCAGCCAAAAATAAATTAATTAATTTTTTTAAAAAATCGAGCACCCAAACCACAGCTAAGAATATTTTCTACATTATGGAGGAATCCTTTTCTTTAGGAAACAGAAAAATTCTCACTTTTGTATCAGTGCAGCCCCAAGACCTTCATCTGAGGCATCTGTGACTAAAAAGAACCGATTCTTTGAGTTATTTTTTTGTCCAAGTGTTATCTCCTGCCAAGCTGTCCCTTACTTTGTTTCCTGCTACTTAGGTGCCAGGTTATTTGATATGGCTTGTTCTTAGGAAAAAACTCAGTGGAGTGCATGATCTTATCCTGAGGATTCTTTGGTGTTTTATTCTTAAAAATCCTATCCAACCTGGCTTAAGCAAAAAGGATTTATTTACTCACGTCAGTGAGAAATTCAGGGAGTAGTTTCTGCTTCAGGTGTGCTGATGTGAAGATAGTCAAATGATGTCACAGGGACGTGGTTTCTCTCTCTCCAACTCTCACCTCAAACTTTTCCTTTTCAGGCTAACCCTCCCCCTCATGGTGACAATACAGCTGCTAGTGCCCAGAGACTGCATTCTTCCCATGCGTAAGAACAGTTGAAGAGAAGAGAGAACTTCTCTTCAACCAGTTCAAACATAAACCCTGGACCTAACTTTCAACGGCCTGAATTAGGTCAAGTGTCCATCCCTGACACAATCACACTGGCCGAGATAAGGGAAGACAGAGCTTAGTTTAAAACTAGGTCCCATAATTACCTATATGGGAAAAGAATCTAAAAAAGAGTTGATATATGTATATGTATAACTGAGTCACTTTGCTGTATAGCAGAAACTAACACAACACTGTAAATCAACTATACTCCAATAAAAATTAATTTTAAAAAGATAAAATAAGGGGATTTCCCTGGCGGTCCAGTGGTTAAGACTCTGCGCTTCCAATGCAGGGGGCTCAGGTTCGATCCCTGGTCGGGGAACTAAGATCCAATTAAAATAATTAAATAAGATTAAAAAAACTAGGTCCCGTGCTATCCCTGGAGTTAGGAGATGGGTCAGCTTCACCAGAATCACAGGGACATCACATGCAGAAGGAGTACATGTGTGAATGAAAATCAAGGACTAGGGGCTTCCCTGGCTGTCCAGTGGTTAAGACTTTGCCTTCCAATGCAGAGCGTGCGGGTTCGATCCCTGGTCGGAGAGCTAAGATCCCACATGCCTCCCGGCCAAAAAACCAAAACATAAAACAGGAGCAATATTGTAACAAATTCAGTAAAAACTTTAAAGAAAAAAAGAAAATCAGGGACTATTATTAAGAACAGGGTAGGACTTCCCTGGTGGCGCAGTGGTTGAGAGTCCACCTGCCGATGCAGGGGACACGGGTTCGTGCCCCGGTCCAGGAAGATCCCACGTGCCGCGGAGCGGCTGCGCCCGTGAGCCATGGCCGCTGAGCCTGCGCGTCCGGAGCCTGTGCTCTGCAACGGGAGAGGCCACAACAGTGAGAGGCCCGCGTACCACAAAAAAAAAAAAGAACAAGGTAAATGGATATTAAGCACCCAAACTCCTCCATATCCACCACAGTCATGTGCTAAACTGGAGTCTAAAGGTCCCATTTTAACCTCTTAACCCCTGGGGACTGCAGGGGCTACTGTGAGTCTGATCCTGGGGGTAGGCAGATGTGAACTGGTGGAGAAAACCTAACTTCTCTGTTATCACAGCCCTATTCCCAATGTCCCTGCCAAAAACCAGGGCTGGGGCAAAGGCCCACACACACACACACACACACACACACACACACACACATCACCTGTGTACATACATACATATATGTATACATGTATAGATGTGTGCATGTTCCTGCACATATATAAAGAGGTTTTTAAGGAATTGGCTCACAGGATTATGGAGGCTACTGAACCCAAACTCCATACAGCAGGTCAGCAGTCTGGAAACTTGAACAGTTCTTCCATGCTACAATCTTAAGGCAGAACTTCTTCTCTAGGAAACCTCCATTCTTGCTCTTCAAGCCTTCAACTGATTGAACAAGGCCCACCCTTATTATGGCAGGTAATCTCCTTTACTTCCAGTTAACTGATTGTAAATGTTAACCGCATCCACAAAATACCTCCACAGCAACATCTAGACTGTGGGGTTTTTTTGGGTTTTTTGCAGTACGCGGGCCTCTCACTGTTGTGGCCTCTCCCATTGTGGAGCACAGGCTCCGGATGCGCAGGCTCAGCAGTCATGGCTCACGGGCCCAGCCACTCCACGGCATGCGTGATCTTCCCGGACCGGGGCACGAACCTGTGTCCCCTGCATCGGCAGGCGGACTCTCCACCACTGCGCCACCAGGGAAGCCCTAGACTGTGTTTGACCAAACAACTGGGCATCACAGTCGAGTCAAGTAGACACGAGAAATTAACCATCATCACAGTGACTGAGGTTGATTGTCCATTTCATCCTCACAAGCACCCGGATTCCAGCAGCCATTGTCTCCTGGGATCTGGGCACCGGACCATGCCATGCCAAGCTTGGCTGGCAGCAAGGAACGCCCAGTGCAGAAGTCTGGCTCCCACTCCCACCCTGGGCCAGGAAATGAACTATATGTTGGATGATGGAGCAGAAAGCTGGAAGGAGCCTCAGTTCTGAGCCTGGGATCTCCATGCCACTATGCCAGACTTGGGTTGCCTACTTCCGGACTTCTTTTGAGGGAGAGGAAGAAGCTTCTATGATGTTTAAGTCATTGGGTTTGGTGGGCTTCTCTGTTATACGCAGCTGTTACATGAGCCCAATTCTATGTAATACAAAAACCAAAGAAAATGAAGCTCACTTAAGAAAAGATGATAAAGGACTAAACAAGAAAGCATTTTTTTTAATAAAGCATAATTCAAGATGATGGAAATAAGACTACAGAGATTTTTTTTTTTACCATAAATATAAATTAGTTTTAAAAATCCTTCTAAAAGACTCAGACTGGGTCAAAACCATTTCAATCATATTTTTTCAGGGAAGGTACATCAGCAAAAATTTTCAGAAAGGTTAGGGTGTTAATAACAAACAAAGTAAAATTCAAGCCAGAAAACAGTCAACAATTAAAATGTTGTTTAATATTGCCACTGTCTTAAAAACATTCACAAACTTTTATGCACTGAATAACATACACACACACATGCACACACACAGGCACATACATGCCCATTGTTACCACTTAGAAGAGTGCCAGGCCCAGATGGTTTCACAGATGATTTCTTTCAAAGCTGCAAGAAAGTAGTAACTTCACTACCTCAAAATTTGTTTCAGTAGCTAGAAAAAGACATATGCTACCAAAACATTTTACACAGCCAAACTGATCCTGAAAACAAAACCTACTATGAATATTGTTGCAAAACTAAATAAAATACTAGCAAAATTAATCAGGAAATAAACTAAAATAATACTACAACAATGCTGCTAATTAAAGTTTACTACAAGAATGCAAGGATTGGGACTTCCCTGCTGGCGCAGTGGTTAAGAGTCCGCCTGCCGATGCAGGGGATACGGGTCCGAGCCCTGGTCCGGGAAGATACCACATGCCACGGAGCAGCTAAGCCCGTGCGCCACAGCTACTGAGCCTGCGCTCTAGAGCCGGTGCTCTACAGCAAGAGAAGCCACTGCAATGAGGGGCCCGCACACCGCAAAAAAGAGTAGCCCCCACTCTGGCAACTAGAGAAAGCCCGCGTGCAGCAACGAAGACCCAACGCAGCCAAAAATAAATAAATAAATTTATTTAAAAAAAAAAGAATGCAAGGATATTTCAATATCAGAAAAATTACTGGTCATATTTCAGCACATTCATTGGGAAAAGGAATATATATATATATATATGTTTATCTTGATATGAGCCACAAAGTTTGCTTTTTATTTCAGCTATATTTGATTTTTTAAAGTTCTTGGTAAATTAATCATAGATGAGTTCTTTCTTAACAGGACTAAAAATATCTGGTTCATACTAATTAGCCAACATTATTTAATGGTGAAATATTAGAGTAATTTCCTTTAAAATCAGGAAGGATATCAGGTTGTGAATTAGCGTCACTGTGTTTTAACATCGTTCTGGAAGTCTTAACTATCACCATAAGAAATAAGAGGCATTATTATGGAAAGGAAAAGAGAAAAATGTCATTATTACAAATAATTATCCAAATTAAGATTCAGCAAATAAATGTTAGAATTATTCAGAGAGTTTGGTTAGATTATTTAAACCACAAAATAACCATAAATCAACTGCAGCTATAATCAGAATATATAAAGAAAAAATGCCATTCATAAAGTTAAAAAAAAGACCTAGCAGATTATATTTTCAATAAACTCTGGCAGACTGTATTTTTTATTTTTTATTTTATTTTATTTTTTTTGTGTGCTATGCAGGCCTCTCACTGTTATGGCCTCTCCCGCTGTGGAGCACAGGCTCCAGACGCGCAGGCTCAGCGGCCATGGCCCATGGGCCCAGCCGCTCCGCAGCATGTGGGATCTTCCCGGACCAGGGCACGAACCCGTGTCTCCTGCATCGACAGGCGGATTCTCAACCACTGCGCCACCAGGGAAGCCCCCAGACTGTATTTTTTAAATTCTCAGCAACAGTAAATCCCATCCCACATGCTCTTCCTCAGTGTGTCCTGGCCACTCCCCTATAAGAGACAGAGTCCAGGTCCCTGGCCCTTGAATCCAGGCTGGCCTTGTGACTTGCTTGGAACCAAGAGAATTCAGCTGACTTCTGAGGCTAGGCCAGAAAAGGTCAGGCCTTGTTCCCCCTGGATGCCTGCCCCCATCCATATGCCAGGTAAGAAGTCCTATCCTCTGAGGCCACCAGGTTGGAGGGGTCACTCTTAGCACTCCAGCCCACAGGCTCCCACAGTCCCAGTTGAGCCCAGCCTTCCAGTGTCCCCATCAAGGGGCCAGATGTGTGATGACTCCACTTTGGAACTTCTAGACTACCCCATTTGCTAGCTGAGTACCATGAAGTACCATGAAGTACCATGAAGTGACCTCAACCTCAATGCCACAAGGAGCAGAATTGCCCAGTTGAACCTGCTCAGACTCCTGACCCACAGAATGCAAAATGGTGCAGCCACCGTGGAAAACAGTTTGGGGATTTCTCCAAAAGTTAAACATAGAACTATCATCAGACCCGGCAATTCCACTCCTAGGTACATATCCAAAAGAACTGAAAGCAGAACTTGAACAGATGTTTGCACACTCAAGATCGTAGCAGCATTATTCACAATAGCCAAAAGGTGGAAACAACGCTAGGGTTTTTCATCAACAGTTGAACGCTAGGGTCCATCAACAGATGAACGGATAAATAAAATACGGTATATATGGACTTTGGAATATTATTCAGCCACAAAAAGGAATTAAATTTTGATACATGTTTCAACATGGATGGACCTTGAAAACATTATGCTTAGTGAAATGAACCAGACACAGAAGGACAAGTATTGTATGATTCCACTTATATGTGGGACCTAGAATAGGCAAATTCATAGAAACAGAAAGTAGAATAGACGTTACCAGGGGCTGGGGGAAGGGAGGAGTGGGGAGTTATTCTTGATGGGTACAGAGTTTTTGTTGGAGATGATGAAAACGTTTTAGGTATAGATAGTGGTGATGGTTACAAAATACTTTGAACGTATTTAATGCCACTCACTTGTACACTTTAAAATGGTTAAAATAGGAAATTCTATGTTGGGTATACTTTATCACAATAAAAAAAAAATGTCCCTGATCCACAGAATACGTGAGATACAGCAAAATAGTTGTTTTAAGCCACTAATTTTGGAGTCATTTGTTAAGCGGAAGGAAACCAGAACACAACACGTTTAGGAATAAATTTAGCAAGAGATGTACAGAACACTACCAAAAGTCTACTGGTGGAAACTGAGCATGATTTGCATAAGATGGGAGATAAATTAGTCAGAGTTCTCTAGTCAGGGTTTCTAGACAAACAGAAGGTCCTGCCACTTCCTCCCTAGTCTCTTCCTTTGGGGTCAATCTACATCATCCCTCTCTCCCTCACTAGGGCAGCCTAAAGCATGTTAAACCCAACAGAGTTTGCTTCCCACCAGCACTGCTCACCAATGTACCTGTCACGCAGGACATGATTTGTACCAAGAGACGTTTGCCCCACTCTCATCTTTATCAAACTCGTAAATAAAATAAACACTTATAATAACACCTTCATGTAAATGTAGTAAAGACATCTCTAGACAATGTTGCTCTTTTTATTAAGCTGCAAAAGGGTGTCCTTACAAAGCAAGTCTGTAGGTACCTCCCTCATTCCCACGCCACAGATCACCCTCTTCCAAGCACATTGCTGCCTAGCCCCTTCTTTTCAGAAATTCTAGAGGCCTTACCAACTACTGACACAAGGCAGATGAATGGCCCTTTAGCCAAGGCTGTGCCAGCGCTTCTGCCCAGCTTACCTGGAGGTACCTACCGGCTGCTGGAGGCCCTCACATGGCTGTGTCCCCCTCTTCTGCCCACAGGCTCAGGGTGCTGAGGGGGTCTTTCCAGAACCTCTCGGTCACACTCGGGGCGGGGCGGGGGGCGCAGGGCCTGTCTGCCTGGCCCACCCAGATGCCAGGCTTAGTCCTCGGCCTCGTCAAGCCTGGATGCCACGGGCGGATTCAGGGCAGGTCTAGGCAAGTGGGATGCGCAGGGCTATTATTTTCAACTCAAGCGTCATGAGAGCGTCTGATGACTCGGGCGGCAATTTCTTGAGCCAACACCGTCCATCATGTGGGAAGGAATTGAGCCTGAGGGTGTTCAGAATCAGCCATGGGGCAGGATGGAGTGGAAGGCACCCCCCAAGGCCGGTCTCTACTGGGCTCAGGGCTCCGTGGCCACGTAGAGCAAGAAGCGGCTTGAGATCCAAAAGCGCCATGCTCCGTGCCCGGCAGCGGCGTTGCACAACTCATGGGATACCCGGAGGCGCCATTCTCACAGAATCCAAAGTAAAGTTGCCCCTTGGAATGAAGCGCCGCTGTGGTCCTGTCTCAGCCTGTGAGGGACCCACAAGCCAGTGGAGGAGAGAGCACGCTTGAGCTGGACCGCGAATGAGGTGAGGAAAGGGAGAAAGGGCCTTCCGGACAAAGGGCGTGTGCCCAGCGCAAAGGCTGTGAAGGGTCTCGGCATGCGGGTCTGGCTAGAGCCTAAGTGCATGGAATTTGGATGGAAAAAGAGGGTAGGAATAGCTGTGAAGCTTCCCCAGGGCCATTCTGGGGAGTTAAGGCTTTATCCTGGGCCACACATTTTTTTTTTTTTTAATAAATTTATTTATTTATTTTTGGCTGCGTTGGGTCTTCGTTGCTGCACACGGGCTCTCTCTAGCTGCGGCAAGCGGGAGCTACTCTTCGTTGCGGTGCGCAGCCTTCTCATTGCGGTGGCTTCTCTTGTTGCGGAGCACGGTCTCTAGGCGCGCGGGCTTCGGTAGTTGCGGCACGCGGGCTCAGTAGTTGTGGCTCTTGGGCTCTAGAGCGCAGGCTCAGTAGTTGTGGAGCACGGGCGTAGTTGCTCTGCGGCATGTGAGATCTTCCCTGACCAGGGCTCGAACTCGTGCCGCCTGTATTGGCAGGCAGATTCTCCACCGCTGCGCCACCAGGGAAGCCCATCCCCCAGCCATTTTAAATGTAAGAAGCTTGCAGATATGCATTGCTAGGCCAGCACGGTGTTTTAAGAAATTTTAAGTTGGCATGGCTTCAAGAGGAGCTCATGCTCTCAACCAGACCCCACCAAGACCTGTAGTCTGCAAACATGCCCAGCCTCACCCCTATGCATCATTTCCCCAGCCCTGAAGCACATGAGTTTATGACTGTGCAAGGTCGTGGGGTGTTGGCTCTGGACGGCACACGTAGGAACTGGCAGAGGAAAGAGGGGGTACCATCAGACTCCATTCCCTCTCACTGGATGATTGGGGGTGAAGTGCCCCCCCAATCATCATCACGATATGAGGTGCCCAGGCTTCCAAGGAAAGGCTGTGCCCTGGTCCCTACCAGGCCCTGGACACAGAGCACTTACTTCAGGGTCAGCTTTCCTGTCCTTGCTTAGACCAACACTGTCTGGGCTGCCCCTATTTCGAGGATTGCCCCTTCCTCCCTGGCCCAGGACTCCCCATTCTCTGTGACTCTGTCCTCTCCCAGGGGAGCACTGGATGTGTTAGAGGGAGAGCAGACTTCTCTCATGCAGGGTTGGAGGGACACGAAGGAACTCAAACCACCGGCCTGCAGGCAGCCACAAGCAGGTTCCAGGTACACCAGGGCACAGGTGGTGGCTATTGAGCCAAAGACCTTAGGAGGGAGAACGAGCGCCATCTTGTGTCCATTTCTGGAGTGGCAGCAGAGAACTGGGACACGTTTCTATATTTTGTTCCAACTCTGTTCCAGGTCTCGAGCAAAGCAGAAAAAATACAGACAGTAGTGTAGTATCGAAAGCCCACAGCAGACCAGAAACAACAAATGTAAAACATTCCCTCTTCTCTGACCACAGCTGACCTCCTCCATGTTCCCCAGACAGTTCACACTGGGAGGGTTGAGGATGGAGGATCCTTTATGAGTTTTTGACCTCAGAAAGCTTCCTCCTGCTTTGATCCAACTTCGGAGTTCAGTTTGGGCTCTCAGGAGGTTGGGGGCTTCCCTACAGATCCCTGCACTCTACCAACTCTTGTTCAGCACTCTACAGCTTGTTTACTTTTAAGCTTGAGAAGCATTTAGAAGTAGAAGGAGATGCAACTTTCCTAGAGGAGGCCTTCAGAGGACCCTTAAAAGAGGGTGTTAGTGCAGCCACCAGGGCCTCAGCCGGGTCTCTGGTGGGATTTTTCCTCCTTTCCAAAGCTGCTTTTCCACCCATACTCACACACTTGTGTTGGGCACCTCTCAACACAAGCCCTATCTGAGTGGGTAGAGTCCCAAACCCAGACACATGGGCCCTTATTATCACCTTGACTGCTGAGCACCACTCGGAGACAGACAGGAGAGCAGGTCTGAAGGCATTTTGAAGAAAGCAGGTCTGGGACCAATGACCCCTCCCCAAACTGTCTGTAAGAGGAGAAGATGCCCCAGAGCTTAGATGTTTTCTTAATTAAGGATTATAAGTTTGCATGGAATATTTCTGTTTGATGATCCTTGCAATTCTCTCCCTGGACAATGTTTTTTCTTCTTCTCCTTTTCTTATTTTGTTGCACTGTTAATTTTTTTTTTTTTTTTTTTTTTTTTTTTTTTTTTTTTTTGGTACGCGGGCCTCTCACTGTTGTGGCCTCTCCCGTTGCGGAGCACAGGCTCCGGACGCGCAGGCTCAGTGGCCATGGCTTACGGGCCCAGCCGCTCCGCGGCATGTGGGATCTTCCCGGACCGGGGCACGAACCCACGTCCCCTGCATCGGCAGGCGGACTCTCAATCACTGTTCCACCAGGGAAGTCCTGTACTGTTAATACTCTTAAGGTCACCTTAAATCCATTCTGGCATAAGGGGGGTGGTATACATATATAGGTATGTGTACTCAGAGGCTGGCAAATAAGAGGTCTTTTGAATTCGTGAGTGAGTGATTCATGAGGCAATGTAATACCAAGGTTGGAAAAGGAGGGGGCATAGGTGAGCACGAGAGTTGTGTTCAGGTCACAGAAGGGGACAAACAGAAGCAGGAGACAGTCAGAAAATGAAGCAGGTGTTGGTGTCCAAAGGCTGCTTCAGCCAGCAGCTCATGGCAAAATGGACAAGCATCACTAACGCACCAGTGGAAGAAGGGAACTGAGTCAGTCAAGAATACAGATTTCTGGGCTTCCCTGGTGGCGCAGTGGTTGAGAGTCCGCCTGCCGATGCAGGGGACACGGGTTCGTGCCCCGGTCCGGGAAGATTCCACATACCGCGGAGCGGCTGGGCCCGTGAGCCATGGCCGCTGAGCCTGCGCGTCCGGAGCCTGTGCTCCGCAACAGGAGAGGCCACAACAGTGAGAGGCCCACATACCGCAAAAAAAAAAGAATACAGATTTCCCCCCGCCCACCCCAAGGTGGCACAAATGCTATAAAAAATAAAAACATGCTAGACTGGTCCAAAGTCCAAGGGCAAGCAAATCTTCAACTCACACATATTTTTTATAAACCCCTAAATTCACAAGCAATTGCCAGGTATAATAATAGTGCTTCCTGAGTAAACATTTTCAGAAATATTTTTTTGTATAGAAAACATTTAATTAAATTAATTTCTTTAATTTTTTTAAAGAAAATGCTTCAGCCATCAAATTTGTCAGCAAAATGAAACAAGGACACTACATACTAAAATGCCAAAGTTACATGAGCAAAACCAACCAACAACAAGCCAAAAACACCTGATTTTTTTTTTTTTTTTTAGGGCTGCATTCTGATGTATGTAGGGATGGAGTGATGTCCGGCATTTGCTTTAAACTTCTTCAATAGAGACTAAAAGAAGAAAAATGAAAAGGAGAGGATAGGTAGACAAAACAAATGTGGGGAAATGTTCATATGTGTTGAATCTGAGCAATGGGTACATGGGGATCCTTTTTCTATTCTCCGTACTTTTGAATATGTTTGAATGTGTTCATGAAAAAATATGAAGACTTCCAGTTTCAGCTAGAACATGTAAACAGCTTGGAAATTGTCATCCCCTACCTCACAACAAGAAGAAAGTGAAAACTAACAACTTTTCTTAGATCCATCAAAAAATTGAAGAGGTAGGGCAAATCTCCATGATGAAAAATGGAGAGAAAGGGGAGTAGAGATCCTCAAAGCCAAGCAGACATTGCTGGAGCCAGAAACTGGTAGGGAACTTAACAGCTATTTTGACGAATGCCTGGAGGCTAAGTGTGGACTAGATTGAGAGTGAGAAACCCCTGGGGGTCCAGTCTTAGGGGCTCCACATTTTCATGAGTTTTGGACACCAGGAACCCCATCTGGTTCTCACTGTAAAGATCCAAGAAAAATCTCCTGATGTTTCAGGTAGGGAGAGGGGAAATGTAACCATTGTGAAATATGCCCAAGTCATTCTCCATTACAAATGTCTGCCCACTAAGGGCAACTACTCTACCAGAGCCTTATCCGACTTGGGGGTGGGGATGGGGGCAGCATTAGGCAACTCCAGCCCCCTCTAGCCTTCCTGTCTCAAGTCAGGTGAAGGAAAAAAAGTCAAGGAAGTGCTTCTGAAAGTCACAGCTCAGGGACTCAGGCCCTCCCCTCCCCCACCCCCCAAAAGAACAGAGACGTAATCAAAAGATTATAGAATCCAATACCTTACTACCACTTCAGCAGGACTCCTGCATAATAACAGTGGATTACCACTGAGATAGTTGGAATATACAGACTGTATTTAAGAAGGAGTTCTTGGAGATGGAAGCAACTTAAATGTCCATCAACAGATGAATGAATAAAGAAAATGAGGTATATACGTATGATGGAATATACCTATCCATTCTTTATGAAGAAGGAATTCCCGTCATATGCTACAACATGGATAAATCTTGACGATATCATGCTAAGTGAAATAAGCCCATCACAGAAAGACAAATAGTGCCTGATTCAACTTATACGAGGTATCTAAAGCAGTCAGGCTTACAGACACAGAAAGAAAATGGTGGTTGCCAGGGGCTGAGGGGAGTGAGAGGCAGGGAGTAGGTGTTCAGTGGATGTTGGATTTCATTCCGGATGGGGAGGTGCTGGGGATCAGCTGCATGGCAATCTGCATGGGGTTGACGGTATTGTACCACATACTTGGAAATTGTTGAGAGGGTGAATTTTATGTTATGTGGTTTTTTGCCACAATTTTTTAAAAGGCGTTCTCGGAAAACTAAAGACAACAATGAAGGAAAAAAAAATATGGTAACTACAGGAAACTGAAGCCTCTGGCACCTACAGCTATAGTATACACTAAACACGGCCCGGCTATGTCTAACCAGATTAACATAAACCTTTCACATGAAAGCTTAATTATCTCAGTTTCTATCACCAATACATCATGTCTAGTTTTCAACAAAAACTATAAGGCATGCTAAAAGATTTTTTTTTAATACAATTGAAGAAACAAAGAAAACATCAGATTCAGATATGACACAGATTTTGAAATTATCAGATAGGGAATTTAAAATAACTATGTGTAATATGGTAAGGGTGCGAATGGAAAAAGTAGACAACAGGCAATAACAGATGGTTAATGAAGCATAGAGGTGGAAACTCTAGAAAGAATCAAAAGGAAAAGCTAGAAAGAAAAAACACTGTAACAGGGAATTTCCCTGGCAGTCCACTGGTTAAGACTGGTGCTTTCGGGCTTCCCTGGTGGCACAGTGGTTGAGAGTCCGCCTGCCGATGCAGGGGACACGGGTTTGTGCCCCGGTCCAGGAAGATCCCACATGCCGCGGAGCGGCTGGGCCCGTGAGCCATGGCCGCTGAGCCTGCGCGTCCGGAGCCTGTGCTCCACAACGGGAGAGGCCACAACAGTGAGAGGCCCGCGTACCGCAAAAAAAAAAAAAAAAAAGACTGGTGCTTTCACTCTCAAGGGCACATGTTCAATCCCTGGTCAGGGAACCAAGATCTCATAAGCCGCGTGGCGCAGCTGAAAAACAGAACAAAATAAAACAAGTAACAGAAATGAAGAATGCCTTTGATGGGGGACTTCCCTGGTGGTGGACTGGTTAAGAATCCACCTGCCAATGCAGGGGACATGTGTTTGATCCCTAGTCCGCGAAGATCCCATGTGCCGCGGAGCAGCTAAGCCCGTGCACCACAACTACTGAAGCCCGTGCACAGCAACAAAGATGCAATGCAGTGAAAATTAAATTTTTTTAAATGTTTAGGATGATAAATTTAAAAAAAGAATGCCTCTGATGGCCATATGAATAGATTGGACATGGCCAAATCAGTGAGCTTGAAGATATGTCAACAGAAACTTCACAAACTGAAATGTAAAGAAAGAAAGAAAAACAAGAACAGAATAGCCAAGTACTGTGGGGCAATTTCAAAAGATATAACATATATGTAATGGGAACACCAGAAGAAGAGAGAACAGATTAGAGAAATAACTAAAGTAATAATAACTGAGAATTTTTCAAAATTAATGACCGCTTAAAACCACAGATCCAGGAAGCTTTGAGAATACCAAACATAATAAATAAAAGGTCTACACCTGGTTATATATTCAAACTGCAAAACCAAAGGCAACAAGAAAATATTAAAAGAAGCCAAAGGAGAAAAACAGCTTACCTATAGAAGAATAAGGATAAGAATTACATCCAATTTCCCATCAGAAACCATGTAAACAAGAAGAGAATAGAGTGAAATATTTAGTGTTGAATGAAAAAAACACCTACCTAGATGTCTGTATCCAAAAAAATTATTCCTCACAAGTGAAAGAAAAATAAAGACTTCCCAGACAAAACTTGAATTTGTCATTCATAGACCTGCCCTTCATTTTAACAAAAAATGTTGTTTTTCAGAGAGAAGAAAAATGATAAAAATCAGAAAATCAGATCTACATAAAGAAATGTTAGAAAGTAATGCAACATTGTAAATCAACTATACTCCAATAAAATTTTTTAATAAAATAAAATAAAAAAGAAGTGTTAGAGAAGGAATAAATAAAGGTTTAAAAATCTTTTTTCTAACTCTTAATTGATCTAATTGATAATTGTTCAAAGTTATGATAGCAACAATGTATTTGGCAATTATAGCATCTGGGTAAATGAAATTAATGACAGCAATCTTACAAGGGACAAGTGGAAGGAATTGGGAATGCTCTATTACAAGGTACCTGCACTACTTGTGATACTCATGAAGTGGTATAATCTTATTTTAAAATACATCTAGTTCATTGCAAATGTATACAACAAACTCTAGGATAACTACTAAAAAAGAAATATACTTGATATGCTAAGAGGAGAAAAATAAAATTTAGAAAATACTCAACTAAAACCAGAAAAGGCAGGAAAAGCAGGGAAGATAAAAAAGAAATAAAGAAAAGCAGGAACTTGAACAGATACATATATAAGGATGTTCATAGCAGCATTATTCACAATAGCCAAAAAAGGAAACAACTTTTATCAAAACAATAAATGTCCATCCATCAACAGAAGAATGGATAAACAAAATACGGTATATCAATACAATGGATTATTATTCAGTCTTAAAAAGAAATGAAATTCTGGGCTTCCCTGGTGGCGCAGTGGTTGAGAGTCCGCCTGCCGATGCAGGGGACACGGGTTCGTGCCCCGGTCTGGGAAGATCCCACGTGCCGCGGAGTGGCTAGGCCCGTGAGCCATGGCTGCTGAGCCTGCGCGTCCGGAGCCTTTGCTCCGCAACAGGAGAGGCCACGGCAGTGAGAGGCCCGCGTACCGACAAAAAAAAAAAAAAAAAAAGTATGCTTTCAAACCATGGTGGAATCAAACTAGAAATCAGTAACAGAAAAATTGCTGGAAAATTCCCAAATATTTGGAGATTAAACAGCACACTTCTAAATAACACAAGTCAAAGAAGAAGTCACAAGAGAAATTTTTAAATATTTTGAACTAAATGAAAATGAAAATACAACTTATCAAAATGTGTGGGATGCAATGAAAGCAGTGCTTAAAGGGAAATTTATAGCATTGATTGCATATAATAGAAAAGAAGAAAGATCTAAGAATAAACAATCTAAGCTTCATATTATTATGAATCTAGAGAAAGAAGAGCAATATAAGCCTAAAGCAAAGAGAAGAAAAGAAATAATAAAAATTAGAGCAGAAATCAATGAAACTGAAAACAGGAAATCAATAGAGAAAAATCAATGAGCCAAAAGCTGTTTCTTTGCAAAGACCAATAAATGGATAAACCTCTAGCCAGGCTAAGCAAGAAAAAAGAGAAAAGACACAGATCACTAATAACAGAAATAAAAGAGGGGTCATCACTACTGATCCCAAAGACACTGTAAGGATAATAAAGGAATATAATGAACAACTCTATACCCACAAATTTGATAACCTAGATGAAAACGGACCAGTTCCTTGAAAGACACAAACTACCAAAATCCACACAAGGAGAAATAGATAATCCAAATAGGTTTACACCTATTAAAGAAACTGAATCAATAATTAATAACGTCCCCAAAGGGCTTCCCTGGTGGCGCAGTGGCTGAGAATCTGCCTGCCAATGCAGGGGACACGGGTTCGGGCCCTGGTCTGGGAAGATCCCACATGCCGCGGAACAGCTGGGCCCATGAGCCACAATTACTGAGCCTGCGCGTCTGGAGCCTGTGCTCCGCGACAAGAGAGGCCGCGATAGTGAGAGGCCCGCGCACCGCGATGAAGAGTGGCCCCCACTTGCCACAACTAGAGAAAGCCCTTGCACAGAAACGAAGACCCAACACAGCCATAAATAAATAAATAAAGCAAACTGTCAACAAGTAAAAATAAACACTATAAAAATAAATAAATAATGTCCCCAAAAAGAAAGTACCAAGCTGAGATAGTTTCATTGGTGAAGGCTTCCAAACATTTTTTGAAATAATATCTATTCTCTACAGTCTCTTCCAGAAAATAGAAGCAGAGAGGACACTTCTGATCTATGTTTTCTTAGACTTGGTATTTATCTATTTGTCATCTATTAGTCATAGGCAAAGTTATTTACCTCTCCCCTTCAATCCAGAGCCCTTACCCTTTATCTAACTCTCACAAATAAAGACAATATTTCTCCTGGCCTAAATCAATCCAGGGTCAAATACCAGACACCTAGGAACAGCCCTGATGTCCCAAAGCCCACCAGAAGTATTCAAACTAGCCAGTCCTAAGCTGTTTCCCTTACCTGCCTTGCCTTTTCCATGGAAAACACAATAAAGGCTCTGCCCCAGACTTTCTTGCTCCCTCTGCCTCCTGACCAACCTTGGTGCTTCCTCACATGCCCCTGCCTGCAGTGGCATGCCCTCCTTCTCTTATGAAATGGAAGTAATAAGTTATTCTTTCAAAAGTGGTTGTCTTTGTGTCTGTCACCTTACCATACCTGGTTAAAACAAATCCTGAGAACACATTTTAGAACAACTTCCTAACTCATTGAATGACGCCAGGCTTACCCTATCACCAAAATCAGATAAAGATATTATAGGAAAGGACAACTACAGATCAATATCCCTCATGAACATAGATGCAATAATCCTCATCAAAACATTAGCAAATCTTGGGCTTCCCTGGTGGCGCAGTGGTTGAGAGTCCGCCTGCCGGTGCAGGGGACACGGGTTCGTGCCCTGGTCCGGGAAGATCCCACGTGCCACGGAGCGGCTGGGCCCGTGAGCCATGGCCACTGAGCCTGCGCGTCTGGAGCCTGTGCTCCGCAACAGGAGAGGCCACAACAGTGAGAGGCCCGCATACCGCAAAAAAAAAAAAAAAAAAAATTAGCAAATCCAATCAAACAATGCTTAAAAAGAATTATACACCGTGACTAAGTGGGATTTATTCCAGGTATGCAAGGCTGATTCAACATTCAAAATCAATTAATGTAATCTAACATGTCAACAAGATAAAGAAGAAAAATCTTATGATCATATTGATGGATGCAGAAAGTGCATTTGACAAAATCCAACAACGATTCATAATAAATGAACACCCAATCAGCAAACTAGGATTAGAGGGGAACTTCTTCAAGTTGATAAAGAATATCTACAAAAACCTCACAGCTAACATCATACATAATGGTGAAAAACTAGATGCTTTCCCCCTAAAATCAAAAACAAGGAAAAGATATCTGCTCTCATCAATCTTATTGAACGTAATACTGGAGGTCCTAGCTTGTGCAATAAAATAAGAAAAAGAGGGGGAAGGGTATATGAATTGGGAAGGAAAAGATAAAACTATCTTTGCTTACAAATGACGTGAATGTTTAGGTGCCTAAAGAATCAATAACAACAAAAAATTCCTGGAACTAATAAGCATTATAGTAAGGTTTCAGGATAAAAGGTAAATATACAAAAGTCTATTACTTTCCTACATACTACCACGAACCATTGGAATTTGAAATTAAAAACACAATACAATTTACATTAGCAGCCCCAAAAGATAAATATTAATACTTACGAATATGTCTAACAAAATATGCACAGGATCCATTTGAGGAAAACTATAAAACTCTAACTAAAGAAATCAAAGAAGATCTGAATAAATGGAGAGAGACGTTCACGGATAACATTTAATATTGTTAAAGTGTCAATTCTTCCCAAATTGATCTGTAGGTTCAAGGCAATCCTAATCCAAATCCTAGCAAGTTGTTTTGTGGATATCTACAAACTGATTCAGAAGTTTATATGGAAAGACAAAAGGCTCAGCATAGTCAACACAATACTAAGGAGGAAGAAGAAAGTCAGAGGACTGACCCTATCCGACTTCGAGACTTACTGTAAAGCTTCAATTATCGAGGCAGTGTGTGGTATTGGCAAAAGAACAGGCAAACAGATCAATGGAACAGAACTGAGAACCCAGAAATAGACCCTCACAAATATAGTCATCTGACAAAGGAGCAAAGTAGTTCAGTGGAGAAAAGACAGTCTTTTCAACAAATGGTACTAGAATTAATAGACATGCATATATAAAAATAATAATGATCTAGACACAGACCTTACACCTTTCACAAAAATTAACTCAAAATGTATAATAGATCCAAAGGTAAAATGCAAAACGATAAAACTTCTAGAAAATAACGTAGGAGAAAACCTAGATGATCTTGGAAACAGTGATGACGTTCTAGATACGACACCAAAAGCACAACACATGAAAGGAAAAAAATGATAAGTTGGACTTCATTAATGTTAAAATATTCTGCTCTATGAAAGGCACTGTCAAGAGAATGAAAGATAAGCCACAGACTAGAAGAATATATTTGTAAAACACATATCTCATAAAGGACTTGTATTCAAATATACCAAAAATCTTTGAAAATCAACAGTAAGAAAAGAAACAACCCATTAGAAATTGGGCAAAAATCTAAACATACCGCATCAAAGAAGGTATACAGATGGCAAATAAATATATAAAAAGATGTTGAACATCATATGTCATTAGGGAACTTCAAATTTAAACAACACTGAGAGAGCATCACACATGTATGAGAACGGCTAAAAAAATTTTTTAATAAGAAAGAAACCTGACAATATCAAATGCTGGTGAGGATATGGAGCAACAGGAACTCTCACTGATTGCTGGTGGGAATGCAAAATGGTGCAGCCACATTGGAAAGCAGTTTGGCAGTTTCTTATAAAACTAGACATAGTCTTACCAGGGAATCCAGCAATCACAGTCCTAGGTATTCACTCAGTTGAGCTGAGAACTTCTCTGTAGGCAAAAAGCTGCACATAAATGTTTGTGGCAGTTTTATTTATAATTGCCAAAAACTTGGAAGCAATCAATGGAACATTATTAAGTGATAAAAAGAAATGAGCTATCAAGTCACGGAGGAATCTGAAATGCATACGACTAAATGAAAGAAGCCAATCTGAAAAGGCTGTATGATTCCAACTATCTGACATTCTGGAAAAGGCAAAACTCTTAGAGGTGGTAAAAAGATCAGTGGTTGCTGGGCGCTGGGAGGTAGGGGATGAAAAGGTTAAGCATAGGAGTTTTTAGGGTGGTGAAACTATTCTATATGATGCTTTAAGGGTAGATACAAGACATTATGTATTTATCAAAACCCATAGAACTATAGACACAAAGAGCAAACCTTAATGTAAACTAGAGACTTTAGCTAATAATAATGTATCAAAAATATTGGCTCTTTAATTGTAGCAAATGCATCACGCTAATGCAAGATGTTAATAATAGGAGAAACTGTGTAGGAAGTTGGTCTTGTGGGAACTCTCTTTACTATCTGCTCACTTTTTTCTGTAAATATAAAACTGTTCTAAAAATGATCTATTAATTTTATTTTTTTTAAATATTCATTTATTTATTTGGCTGCGCCGGGTCTTAGTTGAGGCACGCGAGATCTTCGTTGCCGCTGTTGCGGCATGCAGGATCTTTAGTTGCGGCATGTGGGCTCTTAGTTGTGGCATGCAGGATCTAGTTCCCTGACCAGGAATCTAACCTGGGCCCCCTGCATTGGGAGTGTGGAGTCTTAACCGCTGGACCACCAGGGAAGACCCTAATTTAAAAAAATATATGAAGCTTTTATTGATAGCTAGCATTGCAATATAAGTGAGCACAAATGTTTTTGCCTGTGATTTCCTGCTACCCCATGATTCTCCCTATCTGGGCAGCTAGAACAAGAGTCTCCCCCTTCCACTGGTTAATGGCAGGGCTATTATAGAGGAATGAAGAAGAAAAGAGTCTGAGTCTTGGCTTTAAGTTTTCAAAACTCCAAAGATGATTTAGAAGACTATTCTATCCATTAGGTAAGGTTTTCCCATGAAGGAGGAGGGAAGAAATGTGCTGGAGTGAGAGAGAAGAGCTGAAGGGGAAGCAGGAGGGTGAAAAAGACCTGAGAAGCTCCACATCTCCATCCAGATAGCTTTAACAAAACATCATAGACTGAGTGGCTTGAACAACAAACACTATTTCTCATGCTTCTAGAAGCTGGGAAGTCCAAAATCAAGGTGCTGGCAGATTCCATGTCTGAGAGGGCCCTCTTCCTGGATTGCAGTTGGTCGTCTTCTCCTTATGTCCTCACATGACCTCTTGGTGTGTGCACAAGGAGAGGGAAAGATCTCGTGTCTCCTCTTTTATAAGGACACTAATCCCATCATGAGGGCCACACCCTCATGACCTCATCAAACTCTAATTACCTCCCAACGACCCACATCCAAATACCATCACATGGGAGTTAGGGATTCAACATATGAATTTGAGGGGTACACAAGAGTTCAGTCTATAGTAGTCCCCCAAGCTACAGGAGAGGCCAAGAAGAGGGAATAGTGAGAGAAACCCAGAAAGGCATGGGTGATAGTCCAGGGGCAAAGAGGCCTACCCTTCCCTTCCTGGGGAGGGAGAGACTCTGGGGCTCCCTTGTGGGAAGGGGGAAGAGGCCCAAGACAGCCTCGGGAGCCTGACTTCCCAGGCTGGAGCCTGAGGAAGCATGGCCAAATTTCTCCCTCGCAGGAGCTGTGAAAAAACGAGAACTGTGGGGACCCTCAGTCAGGAGAAGCAATGACACAGCAGTGACTTTGATGGACCAGAAGGACAGTGTCCACCACAGTGGACACCAGCCTGACAGACAACAGCAAGGATGGACTCCCTGCTCATCCAAATCCCCACCTGATGCTGTGATCCCCTCCACGTTCCTCAAAAAATCAGACTAACAATTAATCGAGGAAACTCTGACTGAAAAATAGAAGTTAGGTTGAGTTCTTTAAGTACAGAAAATTACATGTCTTATGCACCTGAGTTTGTGGGTTAGGATTCACTCACACAAAGACTAGATAAACCTTCCTTGCTTCAGCCTCCAGGGTAAAGACGCGCTCTCTCATTTACTGCTCTTTTAGCACTCTTTTCTCATCAAAGGCATCCATCATAACTTTCAAAGAATGCCTTAAAGAAGAAAAAAATTATTTTTTCAAACACAGCATGCTTTCTCCCTTAAAACAGGGTATGTAGCAACACATTCAGAGGTGCATGTTAAACCAGCATCTGAAATGCCTTCCTGGATAACACAGTCTACCCAGGAGCAGCAGTTCTTCCAAATGACGTTTCTGATACACAAATAGAGTGGAGACGAAAAATTAGTTAAATATTTTTGCTGCCTTTGGTAACAAGGATGATCTGAACAGATTGTTACCATACACAGAAGCTTCTGTGTGGACAGCTCTACCTACCCTCCATCCCACCAGATCCCATGCCCATTCCAAGCCTCCCTTTCACACCTGGTACTTGAAATGTGACTTAATTATCTTTTCTTACCCTGTATACAGCTCTGATTGGATGATTATATAATAATTGTATATACTTACATATCATTATAGGTATAGATAATGATTATATATTATCTATATATATGTGTAATAATTATGTTTACTGTCTTTTTAGAGGATGGAAAGACATAGAAACATGAGATACAGGGCTAAACCCTTTAATGTAATGGAGAATGGTTAACTTTTATTGGGTGATTACTATGTACTAGGTTTTCCATTCATTAACCCTTTTAGTCCTCACAGTCCTATGAGAGAGGTGCCATTATTGTCCCAATTTTTTAAGTTAAGGACCGTGAGGCACAGAGAGGTTAAGCAATGTGTTAAGCAAGGCCACACACACAGGAATCCAACACCAGAGGCCATGCTGGTAAGGACTGTGGCTTACTGCCTCCCATCATGTGAGTCTCATGTAATGACATTTACATACATTATTTACTCTTACTGTAGTACTACAAGTTAGACGTCATCCCCAATTTTCTAATGAGAAAACTGTGACCCAGAAAGGTTAAGTGATTTTCCCCGCAAGACACCCAAATATTAAGTGGTAGAGGTGGAATTCCATTCTCAGAGAATTTTCCATCACACCAGTAGAATGCAAGGTCAGTGAGGGCAGAGATTTTTCACTTTTGCTCATTGCTGTTTCCCCAGCACTGAGAACATTGACTAGCACACAGCAGGTACTCAATATATGTGTGTTAAATAAATGAAGGCTTCCCCTGCTACAAATGCCGAGATAAGCAACAATTATTGTCAGGAGGTTAGGATCACGTATCCATGCAGACAGCCTTGATTTCATTGTGCAAGATTCGGGGATCTCCCAGCTGTTTGCAACTCAGATTCTTCAATTTACATATGAGGGGAAAGTTATATGATATACATCTACTCATCTAACCTTCATCTTTTTCCAGAAAGAGTTTAAGGAAGTTTACAGGCTTATAACCAAAGAGAGATGAAAACTGAGGCAAAAATATGATGGAGACAAAGTAAAGCCAAGAATGGGGCTCAATAATTCGGAGCTTAAGGAACTCAATGGTTGCTAGGTGGGCCTTATATTATGCTCCAGGCTTCCTAACAACCTGTGCGAAAGGAATATCTGATTAGTTACACAATCCACAATGTCTGTGAGATGAAGGCAAACTCCTGGATCCGAAGAAGTACAACTGTTCTTAGTGCTAAAATCAGAAAAACCTCTATATTGGAATTTCTCATGAAGGTGACTTGTGTGCGTTTTATTAGAAACTCAAAAAGTGAAACCAGAGGAGGAAGGTCCCAGGGTAAGAATTTAACTGAGACTTTACATAGTCTAACAGAGCTTATAGCTCAGTGCACTGGATTGCATGCTAAGAAACAAGTCCCTACGCCTTGTCAGAGTGATATGCCATTGTGTGATAGACCTTACAGTTTTCTAGTTTACTTAGCTGAGGACACAGCAGTAAGCCTGCATAGAAGGGATGTTCCTAGTGGAACTCCACTGGCCCCTCTCAGATCCATGGGGATGCACTGGTGACTATTCCCTTAGCTGCACTAAGACATGACCAACATTAATTCTCTTCAGTTGTTTAGTTACTCCAATCCTTCAGTTAAGTCTCTTCTAGACATATGGAATTACAAAGTGATCATGGTGGTGATGGTGGTGGTGGTGATGGTGGTGATGGTGGGGTTGGTGTTGGTAGTGATATTGGTAATAGTAATGGTGTTGGTGGGGGTAGTGATGGTGATAGTGATGGTGGTGATGCAGGTAATGGCAGGGGTGGTGGTGATGCTAGGGGTGATGGTGGAGATTATGGTGATGGTGATGGTGGTTTGCAGAATACAGGGAATGGGCAGTAAAGCTAAAGCAAGTGTAGCCTACTGCCACATTTCTACAAAGTTGGAAGAAAACACAAACCACAAAGGAGACTAATCCTAGGATTTCTGGGCACTGACCAGCAGCCACAGGAGAAGCACAAAGGTGACCTACCTCTTTTGCAAGGCAGTACCTTCCGGAAGGGCCAGGATTCTCCTCAGAAAATAGTTTTACATTCCTGTAGGTGCACAGGCAAAAGAGACCTCAAAGTTCTACTCTAAATGACCTGGCCAGGGACTTCCCTGGTGGTCCAGTGGTTAAGACTTCGCCTTCCGGGCAGAAGGTCTAAATAGACATTTCTCCAAAGAAGATATACAGACTGCCAACAAACACATGAAAGAATGCTTAACATCATTAATTATTAGAGAAATGCAAATCAAAACTACAATGAGATATCATCTCACACCAGTCAGAACAGCCATCATCAAAAAATCTACAAACAATAAATGCTGGAGAGGGTGTGGAGAAAAGGGAACACTCTTGCACTGCTGGTGGGAATGTGAATTGGTACAGCCACTATGGAGAACAGTATGGAGGTTCCTTAAAAAACTACAAATAGAACTACCATATGACCCATCAATCCCACTACTGGGCATATACCCTGAGAAAACCATAATTCAAAAAGAGTCATGTACCAAAATGTTCATTGCAGCTCTATTTACAATAGCCCGGAGATGGAAACAGCGTAAGTGACCATCATCGGATGAATGGATAAAGAAGATGTGGCACATATATACAATGGAATATTACTCAGCCATAAAAAGAAACAAAATTGAGCTATTCGTAATGAGGTGGATAGACCTAGAGTCTGTCATACAGAGTGAAGTAAGTCAGAAAGAGAAAGACAAATACCGTATGCTAGGGCTTCCCTGGTGGCGCAGTGGTTGAGAGTCCGCCTGCCGATGCAGGGGACATGGGTTCGTGCCCCAGTCCGGGAAGATCCCACATGCCGCGGAGCGGCTGGGCCCGTGAGCCATGGCCGCTGAGCCTGCGCGTCCAGAGCCTATGCTCTGCAACGGGAGAGGCCACAACAGTGAGAGGCCTGCGTAGTGCAAAATAAATAAATAAATAAATAAATAATAAAATAAAATACCGTATGCTAACACATATATATGGAATTAAAGAAAAAAAAAGTCATGAAGAACCTAGGGGTAAGACAGGAATAAAGACACAGACCTACTAGAGAATGGACTTGAGGATATGGGGAGGGTGAAAGGTAAGCTGTGACAAAGCGAGAGAGAGGCATGGACATATATACACTACCAAACGTACGGTAGGTAGCTAGTGGGAAGCAGCCGCATAGCACAGGGAGATCAGCTCGGTGCTTTGTGACCACCTGGAGGGGTGGGATAGGGAGGGTGGGAGGGAGGGAGATGCAAGAGGGAAGAGATATGGGAACATATGTATATGTATAACTGATTCACTTTGTTATAAAGCGGAAACTAACACACCATTGTAAAGCTATTATACTCCAATAAAGATGTGAAAAAAAAAAAAAAAGACTTCACCTTCCAATGCAGGGGGTGCAGGTTCGATCCCTCATCAGGGAGCTAAGATCCCACATGCCTCCCAGCCAAAAAACCAAAACATGAAACAGAAGCAATATTGTAACAAATTCAATAAAGACTAAAAATTAAATAAATGACCTGGCCAAAATGGTTTTCTTCAAAAATGTATGAAGGAAGCTGAAATCTGACACCTGACTCGGCCAAAATAAACACTTATTCAGTGACGCAGAGAACCATTGCCCAGCTTTGAGCAATGCTGCCTCCTCGTGCCCCTCTCCACCCATGAGGTGTTTGCAAAACTGCAAGATGGCATGGAAGGGTGACTTGATTGTTTAGGTCAGGGGTAGGCAACCTTCTCCCATCAAGGGACAAACAGCAGATAGGCTCTGCAGGCCATATGATCTCTGTTGCAACTACTCACCTCTACTGCTATAGGGCAAAAGCAGCCACAGACAATATGTAAAGAAACAAGTGTGGCTATGTTCCCATAAAACGGTATTTACGAAAGCTGATATTTAAATTATGTATAGGGCTACCCTGGTGGCGCAGTGGTTGAGGGTCCACCTGTCGATGCGGGGGACACGGGTTCATGCCCCGGTCCGGGAAGATCCTACGTGCTGCGGAGCGGCTGGGCCCGTGATCCATGGCCGCTGAGCCTGCGCGTCCGGAGCCTGTGCTCCGCGACGGGAGAGGCCACAGCAGTGAAAGGCCCGCGTACCGCAAAAAAAAAAAAAAAAAAAAAAAACCCCAAAAAATGTATAATTTTCGCAAGTCCTGCAATATTATTCTTCCTTTGATGTTTTTCAACCCTTTAAAAATGTAAAAACTATTCTAGCCTTGCAGGTCCTATAAAAACAGGCGATAGACTGGATTTGGCCAGCAAGCCATAGAATGCCAATCCCTGGATTAGAATGCCAGTTTCTAAACCAGTCAAGAGCTGGGGAACTTCTACCAGAAATCACAGATTGAGTTTTAGATTCATTGAACTGTGGGACCTTCTTTCTGATGACAGTTCTGCCAGCTGGGACCCCTTCTATCTATTTCAGTGTGACAGAGCCATCTCTTCATCTGTGACAGAAAGCTGGTCTTTCTGTCCTCTGCAGCAGAGGCTGAGCTTCCATTCCAAAGCTGGCCCAGATCATTAGGAAGAATGTTATAAAGAAGGGAAAAGAGGGAGGGTAGAAAACAGTTCCCAGGCCACCCCACCCCCCGGAGGCTCTAACTGCTTTGCTTCTATTGCTGTTGGCTGTCCTGGTGGTGCTACTTTTTTTCTTTCTTTTTTCCTGTGTTCGGTCTTCGTTTCTGTGTGAGGGCTTTCTCTAGTTGTGGCAAGCGGGGGCCGCTCTTCATCCTGGTGCGTGGGCCTCTCACTATCGCGGCCTCTCTCGTTGCAGAGCACAGGCTCCAGACGCGCAGGCTCAGTAGTTGTGACTCACGGGCTTAGCTCCGCAGCATGTGGGATCTTCCCAGACCAGGGCTTGAACCCGTGTGCCCTGCATTAGCAGGCAGACTCTCAACCACTGCACCACCAGGGGCTTCCCAGCTTTGAGCAATGCTGGGGCTTCCCACTACTTTGTGGGCAGAAGAAGGAACCAAGTTCTAACTTCTGAGGGGGCAGACCTGGGGAAGGCACTGGTCTACAGGATAGGCGTGGAAGTCACAAAAACGCCAGCCCCAAGCCTTGATTTTTCATTCTTTCTCTAATGCCTGTTATCATATTCTTAACAACTGTCATGTCAAAGTATAGCATTAAAGGGATTTCCCTGGTGGTCCAGTGGCTAAGACTCTGCACTCCCAATGCAGGGGACATAGATTCAACCCCTGGTCAGGGAGCTAGATCCCATATGCCGCAACGAAGAATTTGCATGCCACAACTAAAAATCCCACGTGCCACCACTAAGACCTGGAGCAGCCAAATAAATAAATAAATAAATATTTTTAAAAGAAACATATAACATTAAAAATATAACAAAAAGTCACCACCATTGGTGGGGAGCACCCTAGCTAGAGCCTTAGCTTTGCTTCTGTAGTTCCTGCCGCAGAGTCAAAGGCAGTAGAAATATCAACAAAAGCTTTAAATTGGGTGGTGGTTCCAAGTTCAAGGTCTAGAGTCAGGTAGGCCTGCTAGTTACTAGCTCTGAGATCTCAGTCAAGTTACTTGAAACTGCAGTCTGTACTCCACTGCCATGGCTACTGAGAATAGTCCCTACTTGTCCACCATCTTTGGGTCAGTCCTTCCAGATTGTTCTACCTGGGGGAAGCTCTGCATTGGCTGAGCCTGTCACATGGCAGCACCCCAGTTGCCGGGGGCAAAGCATCTGGCCACCTTTCAGCTTCTACCTTGCTTCCTATCAAAGTATGTACATTGGGAGATGCTCCCCAAATAGGAAGGAATACAACTAAAAATGACACTTCACTGAATTAATTACATTGTAGAATTATTGTAGAATAATACTTAAGGACATAGAAAAAATGCCATTTATTGGTAGGTCAAATTTTAAAAGATTACAAAGTGAATGTATACAGTATGATTTTATATATATGTATATATATGTTAATGGAAAAATTAAGACCAAAAAGTTAAAAGTGGGTACCTCCAGTAGGATGATAGGATTATGGGTGGCTTTTATTTTCTCATTTGTGGTTTTCTATATATCCCACCAGGGAATACCCACTAAGCTGGCTATAATCAAAAAACAGATAATAACAAGTGTTGACAAGGATGTGTAATGGTGCAGTCACTTTAGAAAATAGTCTAGCAGTTCCTCAAAAGGTTAAATATAGAGTGACCATAATACCCAGCAACCCCACCCCCAGGTATATTCCCTAGAGAAAAAAGAAATATATGTCCACATATAAACTCGTACACAATGAATGGATAAACAAAATGTGGCATACACATACAATGGAATATTATTCAGCCTTAAAAAGGAATGAAGTTCTGATACATGCTACAACATGAGCGAAGTTTGAAGACATTATGCTAAATAAAATGTCAGTCACCAAAGAATAAATATTGTATGATTCTATTTATATGAGGTACTAAGAATAGGCAAATTCACAGAGACAGAAAGTAGAATGATGGTTGCCAAGGGCTGGGGGGAGGGAAGAATGAGGAGTTATTCTTTAATGGGTAGAGTTTCAATTGGGGAAGATAAAAAAAGTTCTGGACGTAGGTAGTGATAGTGGTTGTACAACAGTGTGAAAGTACTTCATGCTCCTAAACTGTACACTTAGAAATAACTAAAATGGCAAATTTTATGTTTATGTCTATTTTACCATAATTTTTAAAATAATTACCAAAAGTTTTAAAAAGAAGTGGAAATGAAACAAATATAGTTCTATAAATGTAAGCAAATTATTTTATACACTTAATAAAGTATTCTACAATAATTTTATAATGATTAATATGGTAACTTTTTTTTTTTTGGCCGGGCAGCTTATGGGATCTTAGTTCCCTGACCAGGGATTGAACCCAGGCCGTCAGCAGTGAAAGCACAGAGTCCTAACCACTGGACCACCAGGGAATTCCCTGGTAAATTTTATATTATTCATATTTTACCACAATAAAAAAATGTGTACGTGAATATTCACAGTAGTCAAAAAGTAGAAACAGGGACTTCCCTGGTAGTGCAGTAGTTAAGAATCTGCCTGCTAATGCAGGGGACATGGGTTCAATCCCTGGTCTGGGAAGATCCCACATGCCGCAGAGCAACTAAGCCCGTGTGCCACAATTACTGAAGCCTGCGCGCTCTAGGGCCCACGTGCCACAACTACTGAGCCCATGTGCTGCAACTACTGAAGCCCATGCGCCTAGAGCCTGTGCTCCGCAATAAGAGAAGCCACTGCAATGAGAAGCCCGCGCACCGCAACAAAGAGTAGCCCCTGCTTGCCGCAACTAGAGAAAGCCCGTGTGCAGAAACGAAGACCCCACTGCAGCCAAAAATAAATAAAATTATTTTTTTTAAAAGTAGAAACAAACCAAATGTCCATCAACTGATGAATAGATAAAATGTAATATATCTGTACAATGAACTGTTATTTAGCAATAAAAAGGAACAGAGTACTGATACATGCTAAAACATTGGTGAACCTTGAAGACATTATGCTAAGTGAAAGGACGGACACAAAGGCTATATATGGCATAATTCCATTTATATGAAATGATAGAATACACAAGTCCATAGAAAATGAAAGCGGTGCCTGGGGTTGGGGAAAATTTCTCCTGGCGAGTAAATGTATAGTTGCTACTGGCTGGGTTTCTTTTGGGGATGGTGAAAATGTTCTGATTGTAGTGGTGGTTGCACAACTCTGTGAATGTATTAAAAGCCACGAGTTGTACAATCTAAATGGGTGAATTGGAGCATATGTGAAGTCTGTCTCAACACAACTGTTACCAAAAGCAGTTAATGGGGGGAAAAGCAATCTATAAAGGCATAAGCAATTTTAAATTTTAAATGCTAGATGGTAGAGACACAGATTAAATAGTAAAAACAACCAAAACAAATGTTAAAACTATTCAAATCCAGGGCTGACCTCTCCTTGAGACGCCATATTCCTCTAACAGTCTTTGGTTCCACAGGGCCTGGGGGTCCTGTCTGGTACAAGGTTGCTATGGTCTGAATGTTTGTGTCCCCCCAAAATTCCTATGTTGAAATCCTAACCCCCAAGGTGATGGTATTAGCAGGTGGGGGCGTTTGGGGGGTCATTGGGTTATGAGGGTGGCGCCTTCATGAATGGGATTAGTGCCTTATAAAAGAAACCCCACAGAGCGCCCTAGCCCCTTCCTTCATGTCAAGACACTGAGAGAAGACAGCTGTCTATGAACCAGGAAGCAGACCCTCAACAGACACTGAATCTGCTGGCTCCGGGAACTTGCACTTCGCAGCCTCCAGAATGGTGAGAGACAAGTTTCTGTGGTTTATAAGCTACCCAGTCTGTGGTAGTTTGTTCTAGCAGCCTGTGAGGACCAAGCCAAAGATGAAGTATCATGCAACCATCCTAAGGCAGTTCCAGACTGAAGGTTTCCTGCTGAGGGGTGCCTGAGAAAGCTGGCAGAAATACAGCCGCTTTCCTAGGGCAGAGCACGTGCTCAGGAGGCCTACGCTGGATTGGGACACTCGTAATGTTTCAAAGATGCATGAAATTTCATATCAAAGTCTCATGTGCCTCTACGCCTCAAAAAAAAAAAAAAAATCCCATGTACCTACATGGGCTGAACCAGGGTAGCAACTGCCCCATGTATAAGGCACGGATCTCACGGCTTCTACAGCACCCCACTCCTACCTGACTCCCAGTAGGTACTCACACTTGCTTTACCTGCCTGGTCCCAACCCCCTGCTTAAGGTTTCTAAGGGCAATGAGGGAGTCAGTTCATCAACTCACCTCTTTGGTTTGAGGGGGTAGGGGGATCACCCTGGGGCTGTTTTTTTGCCTTTAAAGAATGTTCTGCAATTCTTGGCTAAATTTAAAATGTGAATCAGAAAAGAAAAGGCTTGGTGGTGAGAGAGGCAAGGGACAAAATCCCTCCCCGGGGGGAAAACAAGTCTAGATTTAGAAATTACCAGGAGCTGGGCTCCTTGAGCCACCTTGGCCTTGAACGTCCTACAAAAGAAGGACATCAGTGAGGATTTAAGAGGTACTTAAGACCCCGCCCTTGTGGTGGCCTTTACAGTTTGGTTTCAGTTTTCAACACGTGGCTTTAAAAGGGACTTTCCCTATCAGTGCAGGAAGCGTTGACAACAGGAACAGCCCCAGAGCAAGAAGCAAACTGAGCTGAATTCAGCTACAGCTGGTGAGCAATAAGCTTGAGATGCTGGATTGTCCCACAGCTGGCAGCAGCTGGAACCAGCCAGGGGCCCGTCAGATCGGAGACTAGGGACCTGACACAGACCAAACCCTGAGGCTTGTGAAAGCACAGAGCCTTTCTTAGGAGGTGGAAAAGGAAATGAAAGCCAACATTAGGTTGAGCAGCTACTGGCAACGCTGAAAGTTCAGGCCAAGTCCACGTGAAGAAAGATGCCCCAGGTGGCCTTTCTGATGCAGGATAAAGGCATCATCTCGATGAACCTCAGCCAGGGACCCCGTCCCAGACACACAAATTACCATTCCCCTCCCTGTCCTCAGGTAAGGAGAGTAAGGAGAGGGGTGCCTTTAAAAAAAAAAAATAGACAATACATTAAAATTGTAAATGGTGGCCTTATTTGCAAAGCAGAAATGGAGACATGGAGAACAGGTGAGGGGAACAAATGTAAAGATACCAAGAGGGAAGTGGGGAGTGGGATGAATTGGGAGATTGGGATTGACATATATACAATCTTGATACTACGTATAAAATGGATAACTAATGAGAACCTACTGTATAGCACAGGGACCTCTACTCAATGCTCTGTGGTGACCTAAACGGGAAGGAAATCCAAAAAAGTGGGGATATACGTATACGCATAGCTGATTCATTTTGCTGTATAGTAGAAACTAAAACAACATTGTAAAGCAACTATACTCCAATAAAAATTAATTTAAAAAAATTTTAATGGTGAGAAGTACACATTGAAGTTTCCCTCTCATCGTCTCTTGGACACCCAGTTCCTCTCCCCAGAAGAACTGTAAGTTTCTTTTGTTTCCTTACAGAACTAGTTTATACATAAACGAGATATATATATATATATATATATATATATATTTACATATATGTATAATTTTTATATATATATTTTTTCTAAAAACGGCAGCATATTATAACGCAGTTCAGACACTTGCTTGTCCACTTCTCAGTATATCATGGAGAATGTTCCAGATCAGCACATACAGAGCTTCCTCTTTGGTTTTACAGTTGCATAGGATTCCTTTGTGTGGTTGCACCATCTTTTTTATTAATATTGAACATTAAGGTTATTTCCAGTCTTTGCTATTACCAACAGCGCTACAGTGAAAAACCTTGCACATATGTAATTTCTTGCATGTGCAAGGAAAGTACATTCCTGAAAGAGAAAATGCTGGAAAATTTTTGCTCGTTATTGCAAAATTTTCCTACATAAAATCCATGCCAATTTACCGTCCCCCCAATTTGCAATTCAGGGCATGTGCTCCAGGTAGGAATTGAGATGATTCTGCCCCGGGGGAAAGGGCTGCTCCTTCCTTCCAGAGCTCTTCCTTTCTACCTGTATTATTCGTAATCATCAAATTCAGACTGGTCATTTGGTCAGTCTCCCCAGCTCTGGCCTGTGAACCCCACAAGAGCTAAAAATTGGGCCTTATCCACCTTTGTACCTCCAGTGTCTGGTCCAGAGCAGGTGATCAATAAATGTTTATTAGATGCGTGAACAAATTAATAAATTGGGCTCCTAGCTTCCATCTAGGAAAAAGAATTGGAAACTGTAGAATAAGGACTAAGCCTGTAATAACCGTAAGAGATTTCTTAACTCTCTGCAACTTTCCTGTGTTTGGGGGTTTTGTCTTCTCATCTGTATTTCCCTAGAGAGATTAACAGTTAAATATCAAAACTCTTCTATTTGGCTCTTGCTGAGTCATATCCTTTATAAGAAACTGGTGAATACAAGTAAATTGTTTCTCTGAGTTCTATGAGCCATTCTAACAAATTACTGAACCTGAAGAGGGGGTTGTAGAAACCCCCGATGTATAGCTGGTTGGTCAGGAGTACAGGTGGGAACCTGGGCCTTCCTATTGGCATCTGAAGTAGAGGCATGCTTGTGGGACTGAGCCCTTAACTTGTGGGATCTGACGCTAACTCCAGGTAGGTAGTGTCAAAACTGAATTGAATTGTTGGACACCCAGATGGTGTCTGGAGAGTTGGCGAACTGGTTGTTGTGAGGAAAACACCCACACATTGGATGTCAGAGTATCGTAAGTCAAAACAGTTCAGGCCTCCCCAGCTCCCAAACCGGAAAACCTGGCATCATCTTAGATGCCACCCTCCCACTGCCCACCCTTACCACTAGCCAATACCACCCTTACCAATACCTTGACAACTTATCCTGACTCAACCTCTCAAATATCTCTCATCTCCCCTCTTCACCTTTTATTCATCCGTTTACTCATTCAGTCCGATATTTACTAATTACCTTTTCTGTGCCAAGTTTTATGCCGGGCATTGGAAACCAATGAGACCTGGCCCCTGACTTAGGAAAATCACACTCTGGTCATGACTTAGAAAGAAAAATACAATCATAAAGCAATGGAATTCACGCAGAGACAGAGAAATGCCCAGAACCCCATGGAGCCCAGAGCAGGGGTCCCTCGCCCAGCTGGGAGAGGTGGGGGATGGGATGGAGATGTCAGTAAACTTTTCTTGGTGGAACGATGCCTGCGTTTTAAAAGTTTAAAGACTGAAGGGGAACTGGCCATGCCAAGAGGAGGGAAGAGGACATAGTAAGCGGAGTAGGCAGCCTTGAGAATGGCCCAGAGGTCAGGGCAGCATGGACAAGAGATCGTTAACGGCTCTCCCCTCCCATTCTCCTCCACCAGAAAATCTCTCTAAAGCTCAAATTTGACTTCCTGTCTCCCCTGCTTGCTGCCCTCTGCTAGTTCCCCTTCCTGATCTGTGGCTTCTCAGCGTCACCTCTGTTCATAAACTTCTTAGGGTGCCCTGGACAGTATTTCCTGTCTCTGCACCTTCATCTCTGCTCTTCTCTCTGTCTGGAATTTCCTGCCCTGCCTTGGTGGATTTGGCGAACTCCTATTCCCACTTCAGTGTGACTCAGCTGTGACTCAGATGTGACTCTTGCGCAAAGATCCCCTCCCACTCGCACTCACCTCTGTGGTGCACGTATTCCAGGGCCGTGAACTTCACCTATTTCCAAGTCTCCCTCCCGCTCCGGCTGTGCGGGGACAGACCTCCTGGCACTGGCACCCACTGGCACCAGGACTGGCACCCACTGGCACCAGGACTAGCCCACAGCGGATCTTCAGCAAATGAGGAAATGAGGGCTACTGACCAGGTGAAAATGCAGCCGATGACCCGGAAAGCAGAAGCTGCTGGAACATTCCTGAGACCCTTTAGAGCTAGAAGGGGCTTGATGTTGGGGGTTGGGGGATGCTGACTGCAGAAGGCCTGAGCTGAGGCTTGATGCCTCTGTCTTCAGCTCTGCCGCAGACCCTGGCTCCAGACACAGCCTCAAGCCTCCCAACCAAGGCTCTGACCTGGCTTCTCAACCAACCTGCCTCCTCTTGTCCATGGATCCGTGTAGACTCCCATTTATAACCATGAGATGCCGTGGCTTAGAGGCACCGTGTAATGGTGATTGTGTGGTTATTATGATCGCGAAGTTGTTCTGTTTTACGTAGCATATAACTTTATGTACATCGTGAATAAGACTAGTAAAATTCTCTGAATTAAAAAAATCCCAATTGAATTTTATTTAATTACAAAAGCAAAGCTCTCTCATTTTGAATGTGCACAATATTCAGCAAAGTCAGGAAAAGAGCCCATCAGTCCCAACCTCCCACTTTCCCAATCCTAATCACTAGGTGTGACTACTGTTAACAGTTGGGTGTGTGTCCTTGAAGGTGTATGCAATTTTGCTCCCTCCCCCGAAAAAAATATACATGTATATATGTAAACAACTTGATGGACATCTCTGTCAAAACACCTAATTCTATTTGATTCTCTTTAATAGCTACATAGTAAGAATTCATCATATCAGAGGTGAGCAAACCATGACCTCCACACCAGAGATGGCCCAGCACCTAAATAAAGCTTTACTGCCACACAGCCAAGCCCATTCATTTACATATTGTCTGTGGCTGGGTTTGCGCTACAGTCACCGAGATAAGCAGTTGCATCAGAGACTCTATGGCCCACAAAGCCTAAAACATTACTATCTGGTCCTTTACAGAAGAAGTGTGCCAGCAAATTCCCTGGCAGTCCAGTGGTTAGGGCTCTGCGCTTCCACCGCAGGGGACACAGGTTTGATCCCTGGTCGGGGAACTAAGATCCCACAAGCCGTGAGGCTCGGCCAAAAAAAAAAGTGTGCCAACCCCTGAAATATATGGCTGTCCCATGCTTTATTTAATCTGTCCCTTATTAATCACATTTACATTGTTTTCATTTGTTCACCATTACAAACAATTCCACCATGGGGATCAGTGAGCGAGAACATGACAGAATGTGAAATCAATGTGTTCACACAGAAAGACTTCCTTTAGGGACTTCCCTGGCGGTCCAGTGGTTAGGACTCCACGCTTCCACTGCAGGGGGCACAGGGTCAATCCCTGGTCAGGAAACTAAGATCACACAAGCCATGAGACGCCCCCCTGCCCCCCCCCGCCAATAAAAAGAGATTTCCTTTAAAGGGGGTCTTCAAGTTAATAGACCAAGTGGCTCATGAGGGGTTTCTGGGATTCTGAGCAATTGTTAAAGTAATTGAGATCTCGTTTTCATGAAAAAGAACCAGGACACCCACCAAAAAGCATCAAAGCACCCTCCAGGATCCAGGATTAGATGAAAATTCAGGGATGTAAGACAATGAAAAATAGATTCTAACAACCAGTGGCCTCCTCTCTATGATGGCGGGACATAAAGGAGCCAAAAAATAAGGAAAGAGAAGGAAAGGAAAGGAAGAGTTACCAACTGCATGCCAGGCACGTGTGCTGGATACTCTGTATACAGGCATGGTGTTCCAAATGTTAAATAACCGTTATGGAATGGGCATCAACCAGTCAGAACAGACGCAGACCTTAAACAATTGGTATCGCTGAACCAGTGTGAGCCACTGAATATCATACTGCCCATATTAACCCTCAACTGAATCCCCACAGTATTATGCCACCTGACAGCCAAGAAAAGTAACTTTGAGGAAAAACGTCAACCTGCACAAAATGTCTCTTCCTTCAAGGAAGCCTCAGGGATTATCCCCTCTGCTCTGACCGCCAATGATAACTGAAGAAGCAATTATCAGAACTTGTGCACAGTCTCAGACTGTACTGGGGAATATGGGTATGTATGTGTACAGTTAAAGTTATACATAGGTATTTACCCAAAGAAGATATACTAATGGCCAATAAATGTTTGAAAAGTTGCTCAGGATCATTAGTAGTTAGAGAAGTACAAATCAAAGCCACAGTGAGGTACAGCTTCACACCCACTAGGATAGCTCTAGTCACAAGATGTACAATGAGAAGTGTTGGCAAGAATGTGTGGACACTGGAACCCTAGTACGTTGATGGTAGGAATGTTAAATGGTACAGACACTGTGGAAAACAGTTTGGTAGTTCCCCAAAAAGATAAACATGGAATTACCTACCACAAATGACCTAGAAACTCTAGTCCTAGGTAGATACTCAAGAGAAATAAAAATGTGTTCACACAAAAACTTGTACACAGATGTTCATAGCAGCAGCATTGCTCAAATAGCCAAAAGGTGGAAATAACACAAATATCTATCAACTGATGAATGGGTAAACAAAATGTGGTATATCCACGTAATCGAATATTATTCAGCCACAAAAAGAAACGAAGTCCTGATAAATGCTACAGCATGGGTAAGCCTTGAAAACACTGTGTTAAGTGAAAGAACAGAAAGAAAAGGCCACCTACCTGTTGTATGATTCCATTTCTGTGAAATGTCCAGAGTGGGCAAATCCAGGAACTGGAAGTAAATTACTTGTAGCCAGGGGCTGGGGGGAGGGGGATTGGGGAGTAACCACTACTAGACTCAGGGTGATGAAATATTCTAGAATTAGATAGTGGAGATGGTTGCACAACTCTGTGACTATACTAAAAACTGCTAGGTTCACCCTTTAAAAGGGTGAATTTCATGATATGTGAATAGAATTCTTTTAACAGTTACACATTGTTATATCAATGAACTTCATTGCTGATTAACCTTAATGGCTCGTGCCACAGATCTCCCTGTACAAGAGAGAATATTTGCTTCATTTGCATAATTTTGGCACATCCCACCTGAGCCCTCATTCCAGCTAATCCTGCTGGTTCCTTTTTGAAATCAAGCTCTGTGCTCAGCCCTGCTACTGAAGGGGCCTGATTCAGACTGTGTTTCTCCCCTAGGCCCTGTGGGCCCCATGCCACACTTCAGACCCAGCCTGCTGGCTTTCTTCCTGCATACCGTGCCCTGCTCGGCCAGACTGCCACCGTGGTGGGGACAAAAGTTAGAGCCACTCCAGGATGGGAAATAGCCTCATTAAAGAAAGAGACAGAGAGAGAGATTGAGGGGGAAAGGGGAAGAGGGAGGGATGGAGGAAGGTCCCAGGTCACTGGAAGCCAAATCTTGCTCTTGACTCATTTATTTATTTGATTTGCTGGATATTTTCTTTTGTATTTTCTTTCTCTTTCCTTCCCCTCTTGAACCCATTTATCCATCCTTTCTATTGGGCTGGCCAAAAAGTTCGTTCAGGTTTTTCCACAACGTCTTACTTTGTTCTTACAGACCAGGCACAGGATCGGGTCCTGAGGAAGCTGCATGTCTTCTCTTTCAGGTTTGTTCTTCCCTTTGGTGAAGCGTCTCCTCCTTCTGGATTACTCCCAGCTGACATCCTGGCTGACTTTTGCCAGCGGCCACGTGGCCTCGATGGTGGATGTCCTCGGTTCCGGGAGTCTGTCAGCAATGCCTCAGCAGCTTCTGACAACTTGAAGTGCATTCCTTGTATCTTCCTATTTCAAGGCCCATGTTCACTGGAGTCCAGTGTCCTGCCTAAGAGACACCCCTCTTGCCCACAGTCTATTTACAAGAAGCCAGGGGGTGCTAGACACTCTCCAAGTCACCAGCTCCTTACACTTCTCTAGGTCTTTAGGGGAAGGGCAATTAACAACACTCAGTCTTCGTTCGGGTGGAGGGTCACTTGTAGCGAGGAAGAGGAGAGATGACTTCATAGGGGGATAGGACTGGATGAAAGGATCGTTGGTCACAAGCTAAGAGCAAAGCCAAAGGAAGAGATGAAGAGGAAGTCCTTGTTCATGAAAGGTCAAGATGAGTCCTACAAGCCAGATACATGGAGCACAGTTTGAGGCAACATGGCAGGGTTGAGGGGGTGTCCAACTACCTTTACAACAGGCTTTTTTTTTTTAGCCGCGCCACGCAGCTGGCAGGATCTTAGTTCCCCCACCAGGGATTGAACCCGAGCCCTGGCAGTGAAAGCGTTGAGTCCTAACCGCTGGACCTCCAGGGAACTCCCACAATAGGCTTATTATTTTTAACTGCTATATATGTCTTCCTCTTTGGGGGCCAAGCCTTGCCTAGTTTAATTACATGGTAATAACAACAAGAACAACAGTAAGTAACACTTATATAGGCTCACTCTGGGCCAGACACTACGCTTGGTGCTTTACATGAGTGAATAAACCTTACTGGGTGGGAGGAGCCACTGTTTGTGCTTCTAGACCAGCGGTCCCTGAGCTCTCCCCACGAGAGTTCTGAAGAATTGGCCTCAGTGGGAGGGTGGGCAGCCGTGGCACAGAGAGAGCACAGGACACTGGGTTCAAAAAAATCAAATGCAGACTCAGAACCCTAGTAGAGGAGCACCCGGGACAGTATCAGGAGCCAGGCTGCAGACCAGGATTAGAAAAGAAATCAGAGTGGGAGGTGGGTTCCCAAAAGGGGACGATGCTCAGCACCCCATGGAGGGGCTCGTTCTACACCACCTAATCCCAATAAAGCATGATAAATTTAAGCCGGGTCTACGTCAAGAGTTCTTAAGGCGCTTCCCTGGTGGTTTAGTGGTTAAGATCCCGCACTTCCGGGCTTCCCTGGTGGCGCAGTGGTTGAGAGTCCGCCTGCCGATGCAGGGGACACGGGTTCGTGCCCCGGTCGGGGAAGATCCCACATGCCGCGGAGCGGCTGGGCCCGTGAGCCATGGCCGCTGAACCTGCGCGTCCGGAGCCTGTGCTCCGCAATGGGAGAGGCCACAACAGTGAGAGGCCCGCGTTCCGCAAAAAAAAAAAAAAAAAGATTCCGCGCTTCCACTGCAGGGGGCTCAGGTTCGATCCCTGGTCAGGGAAGTTCTGCATGCCAAGAGGTGTGGCCAAAATAAAAGAGTTCTTCGGGCTGCACGTGGAGTAAGATTGGGGGCTAGAGGTATGGGGGTGAGGCCCAGATCTGGACGTGGAGCAGGGAAGAGGCCGGTATGGATTTCCAAACCTGGTTTTCCCATGAGCTGTGATAGGGCACCGTCGGGGGAACAAGGGCAGGAGTCAATGCTCTGGGTGGTGCTCAGAGTCAAAGATCCAGTCCACAGGGAGGACACGGAAGAGATCAAGACAGAACAGTAGGACCCAAAAAAAGCCAAACCCAGGGATGGGGATCATGGACAGGGCAAGAAGTGATTTCAGAAACACATAGGTTCATTGGGCGTCCCTGAGCCAGAGACTCCTGGGGCCATATTATAAAGAAAAGGCATGGGACACAGCAACACCGGAGCTCAGGAACAGCCCAGGGCTAACAGAGCTGAGTCTCTTTGCAATGTGCTTCCTGGAATGAAGGTGGGCCCATGGGCTGCATAACAGGATGCTGAGAAAGACGGTCCAAAGTGTCAGTCTGAGGGGCTGGGTAGAAATAGACCAAATTTCAGGAGGCAAGACAAGGACGTTCAGAATGGAGAGAGGAGACAGTCCTGGAGAAACTCCCCCTTGCCCCTTGGAGCAGGTCAAATGTGGTTTTATGCCCCCGGGAAGAGGGTACTGATGACAGCTCACCATATGCTGGTTCAGACAGAGGCTGGGTCCTCACTCCTTGCTTGCTCAACCCCACCACACAGCCTTGGGAAGGACCGGCTCAAGAACTGGATTAGAGAAAGTAGCCGTGGGCCAGCCGTGAGGCAGCGTTTATTGAGTTCTTACTGTGGCCAAAAGCAGTGCTAAGCATGACTCTTTACTTACAGTTCATCTACCCAGACTTTCCATTCTTTCTTCCTTCAATGAAGTTCTCCTTTTGATTATTTATCAACCACAACCTCTACAAGAGCCTTTGTTTTAGGCAAAATGACAGGTATCTGTTAATGTTTAGGCAAATGTGTAGGCAAAATGACAGGTATCTAGGAGTGGGGCCCCTGTAAACACGTTATTCTTTGTTTAATTTTTTTTGTAGTTTTCAGTCACTGAGATTTGGGAGTTGTTTGTTACTGCAGCGTAATTTACCTTATCCTGATTGATCTAAGTGCATAGAGGAAGGAAATCAGGACAGGCTTCACAGAGAAGCTTGGGAAGATGAGGCCAATTGGAGCAGCAGAGAGCAGAGAAAGGGACACTCTAGAGGGTGATTGGGGTGTGGAATCACAGAGCTGCACAAGCCACTGACAGGCTCTGAGGTCTGATGTGGCTGTCATGCAGGACACAGAGAGGAAAGGAAGTAGGGTGAGACGAGGCTGCAGGGAAACATAGGGGCCAGATCGTGACAAATCTTAAAAATATACTAAGGAGTTACAGAAAATGAGGAAACAACAAAGGTTTTATTGAGTTAAACCCTAGTGGGATATATATTTTAGGAAAATGACTAGCTGCAGAGTAGAGAGAAAACAGAGTAGGAGGAGGACCAGAGGCTAGAAGACCAGTTAGGAGGCAACTACAAGTTGAGAGTAAAGTGGCGAAGGCCTAAATCAGAGACTGACAAAGTTTTCCTGTAAAGGGCTAGACTGGAAATAGTTTACGCTTTGACTACCATGCAGTCTCTGTGACCACTACTCAACTCCTCATGATAGCACAAAAGCAGCCAGAGATAATATGTAACAAATACACATAGCCATGTTCCAATAAAACTTTATTTACAAAAGAAGGAGGTGAGGGCCAGATTTGGCCCATGGGCTGCTGTTTGCCTAGCCTCGACCTAAAGTAATAATAGGACAGCTACCATTTTTTGAGACCTGCCATGTACCAGGCACTTTTCAGACATTGTTACTGATTCTTTCAACCTTGCAGGGAGGGATTATTGGCTCCATTTTACAGAGAAGGAAACTGAGGCTGAGAGCTGTTGGGTAACTTGCCCAGGGTCATATGGCTGGTATATGGCAAAGTCAGGATTCAAAGTCAGGTCTGACTCTAGAGCCCAGGCTCTTAACCCATGCCACCCGGAGGCAGCCAAGAAGGAAGGGACGGGGGATATACAGGACTGTCAGTTCTCAGTGCCTGAGAGAATTCATTCGCTCACTCATTCATTCATTCATCCAACCTCCCTTCAACACATATTTTGCTTTATGCTATTTGCGAAGTATTAGGGATTTGAAGATAAATGAGATGTGCTTCCTGTCCTTGAGAAGCTCAGAGTCTAGCATTTAAACCTATAACTGGATGTGGGGATGAAGAAAGGGAAGTGTGATTTATTAATAAGATCAAGGAAGTAAAACAGTGAAATCGCTTTCATCCCCACCTGCTTCTTTCCTCTAAGCATCCAGAGAGCCCTCCAGTCCTTTGGGATCAGAGACACCCAATATTTTCACCTTCTAGCAGGAACGTGTAGGTGATTTACCATGAAACTATTGAAGTTTAAGCTTCAGGGTCCCTTACTTCCTAAAACAGGCCCTTCTAAGGCCCTGTGTCTAATTTTGTATTTCTTTCTTAGGAATCACCCCTCAGAAGTGTATAGGCCTCAGGCTCCCAAATCTGGATCTGCCCTTGAGTGAATGTTTCACAGAGCCAGGTCTGTGAAACACTGTTTTTAGGAATTACCAGGGGCTAAGGATCCTGGTTTGGGCTCTCAGGGAAACTAAGAACCTGGGCTTGCCCTCAAAGTCACAGGTGTGGCCAATTCAAAGTCGTTCCCCTTAACAGCAGCTGGTTCTGCTCCCTTTTCCTTTAAAATCAACCCTGGGCCCAGTGGTTTCTGCTGACTCAACTCCTTGGAATTTAAGACACCCAGGAATTCAAAAATCTTCCCATCAACCTCTCAACAACCTCTCAGTGGGCCACTGGGGCAGCAAAGGACACAGGCAATCCTAATGGTACTGGGGGTGGGCCTGAGGCTGGGCAGGAACTGAGAGCCACTGAAGGTAGGCTGCTGGCCATCACAGGGCTTCCCAGGCCGAGGACGTCTCTCCAGCTCATCCGTAGGCCCAGAGGAAATCAAACTCTGCAGAGCTGGCTGTTTTACGCTCATCCGAGTCACACATGACTCAAAGCTAGAATGTTGTTTGTGTGAAAACAGGAGGCCTAACTGGCAAAATAATGGGCTCTGGCCATTGCTCAGAGTCCTGTGCCTTGCCAGGCAAACCCACAAAGCATCCCAAATTACAGGCTGGGAATTGGGTGAGTGAGTGAGCACGACGCTGAGACTCCTTCAGGGCAGGTACTACGCCTGTGTTGTCCACTGTCACATCTCCAGCATCTGGTACGGCCCCTGACCCATGGGAGGTGCTCAATAAAGACTTGGATTAAAGAAAGTGGATTAGCTGTTCTTGGGAGATAAATCTGTTTCTCCTAAGATGAATTAGCCATCCTTTGGACAGTTCCCTCTAAATGAACAGCACTGACCAATGGTTTCAGAGCATCTTTTTCCTTGGACAGTGTGAGAGACACACTATAGTTTCTAACCTTGTGGCCTCCCCTTTTTTGGATTCTGTGCAAGTCACACACAAGCCTCTTGTTATGACTCGTTACCTGCCAAGCAGTCACCTTATTAACAGTTACATTCCAGGGCTCTTTTCCAAAGCTTGTTTTAACTCCTTGGTGGGTGTTGGGGAGACAGGTGACATACTGAGAATCCCCACCGGCTGCAGGGACTGGCTCATCCATTCGGTGTGGGTTCCACTCACTTCACTTTCAAAGGGCCTCGGGTTCTGACTTTCCTTACAGCCACCAGTCCTCCTTAAGTCCATTCTTCCCAGGATCTTCCTATGTGGGTCTGTAAGGGTTTTAGTTAGCATATGATTTTTTGGCATAGTTGAAGCAGGAAATGCTTTCATGAAGAATTCAGCGGCTTGTGGAGATAAACCATGATGTCAGAGGGACATCAGGATGCCTGGACTCATTTTGGACACACCATTCATTTCACAACTTAGCACCCGAAGCCCTCTGTGGTAGCCAAGTGCAGGGCTGTAAGCAAAGTTTGTAAATGAAGAGACACTCCCTCCCAAGGTCAGCAAGCTGGTAAAAGGGAATAGCTTAATTGCAATCACGGAGAATTGTAAAATGAACTGGGAGCGCTTAGTGGGGTGATCCTCCAACTTTGCATGACCGGGATCCCTGTGGGTGTTCTTTCAAATGCAGATCCTTGGGCTCCACCCCTCAGAAACTCTGACCAGTAAGTCCGAGGGGGCTGGGAAGGTTTTAACAAACAAGAGCTCCCCCCTCAACCCCCCCCCCCAAGAAGGTGATGCTACTGGAAGTGGCCCCAGCACACTTGAAGGGGTCAGGAAATTGTTCACAAGGGCAGGGGTCTACTGCTGACTTTTTTTTTTTTTTTTTTTTTGGCGGTACGCGGGCCTCTCACTGCTGTGGCCTCTCCCGTTGCGGAGCACAGGCTCCGGACGCGCAGGCTCAGCGGCCATGGTTCACGGGCCCAGCCGCTCCGCGGCATGTGGGATCCTCCCGGACCGGGGCACGAACCCGTGTCCCCTGCATCGGCAGGTGGACTCTCAACCACTGCGCCACCAAGGAAGCCCTCTACTGCTGATTTCTAAAGGAGGAAGGAGTAGAAACTTACCAGGCACAGAGGCACAAAATGGCCTTACCTTCGACTTTGAGAAAATGAAGGCCAAGAGACACAGCTCTGCCTAAAACAACTTTATTTCTTATGACTGTCAGCAGAGAATGAGTCCTATTGCCTGGTGAACGCTTACTTCACCTGGGCTCCTCTTGTCTCCTCCATCCTCCCCGCTGCCTTACTCAGGCACAGACACACACACACACACACACACACACACACACACATGCCTTCCCCTAAGCCTCTAAACACACTGGAGTCTCCCCCATTCCTCAAATCATCAGAACCATCCCCTTTACTCTGGACCCCTCCACTTACCACCTTCTAGTTCCCATTTATTTCAATGAGAAGCTTCTTTAAACATAAAAGAAAGAAAAAAAAAAAGAAACAAAAGGGATATGAAACTAGTACTTGTTCATTAGAGAAAATTTCAAAACTAAGGGGGAAAAGGCCCTTCACATCCACATCACAGACTCTCAAGACACTCTTATCAGAATGGCAATTCAATTAATTCTGTCACCAGAATGTAAATGGCTTGAGGATGAGGACGTGATTTTCTTTTTCACCCTTGTAAGCTCGGTGGACACAGAAGACTCCCAATAAACATGTATAAATTGAACAAATAACATAAATCCTTCATATTATCCATTCAGTCTTTATTTTATGTATTTGCTTTATTAGAAAACAAAAATGGCATCATGCTGTTTATACATCATTTACAAAAGGATCAGTGTATGATTAAAGTCTGATTTTCTTATGGAAAAGATACCACAAATATATTTCTAGCTGCTCTGGGTTTGGATAAATAATTTATTTAGGGGCTTCCCTGGTGGCGCAGTGGTTGGGAGTCCGCCTGCCGATGCAGGGGACACGGGTTCGTGCCCCGGTCGGGGAAGATCCCACATGCAGCAGAGCAGCTGGGCCCGTGAACCATGGCCGCTGAGCCTGCGCGGCGGAGCCTGTGCTCCGCAATGGGAGAGGCCACAACAGTGAGAGGCCCGCGTACCGCAAAAAAAAAAAAATAAAATAAAAAATAATTTATTTAGGTTGTCTTCAGTCTTAAGTATTAAAAAGAACATTGTGATAAACGTCCTTGTATCTAAAATCTTTACATGTATCAATCATGCTTTAAAGAGACCAAGTGAGTTGAAGTGGGATTGCTATATCAAAGACTGGGCAAAATTCTATGGTTCTTTGAAATCCTGTCTTGGAATGGTTGTAACAATTCATATGAATTGTTATTAATAAAATAAACAAGATTTTAAAAAATCAGTGATGGGGGCTTCCCTGGTGGTGCAGTGGTTGAGAGTCCGCCTGCCGATGCAGGGGACACAGGTTCGTGCCCCGGTCGGGGAAGATCCCACATGCCGCGGAGCGGCTGGGCCCATGAGCCATGGCCGCTGAGCCTGCGCATCCGGAGCCTGTGCTCCGCAACGGGAGAGGCCACAACAGTAAGAGGCCCGCGTACCGCAAAAAAAAAAAAAAAAAAAAAAATCAGTGATGGGACCTTATATTAGATAAAGTAGTCAGGAAAGGCTTCTCTGAGGAGATGACTTTAGGTTAAGGCTGCTACAGGAAGAATCAGGTACGGACACTCCAGGGATAGGAAAGGAAACCACTCTGCAGCCAGAGCAACCCATCTAACACGGATCACATAGTGGGGGCAGAAGACAAGCTGAAGTAAGTAGAGGCAGACCCTACCAGGACTTTAGACCTTGGTAGGAATTTGAGTGATAGTCTGTAAGAGATGGGGAGCATTGAAGGTGAACCATCTGAAGGGCTCTAAGCAGTGGATATATGATCCATTTGTAACTCTGAACTGTAGCTCTAGGAAGGAAACACATCAAACTATAACAATGTTTACCTCTGGGTCGTAGGTTTATAAGTGATCTTTATTTATTTTCTTTATGTTTTTCTGTATTTGCCAAAATTTCTCCAATGAGTATGTATTACTTTATAGTTTTAGAAATTTAGTCAAAAAAGGGGAAAAATCTAACTAGAAGTGGTACAAAGGACAACAGAAGGGGTATGATTAGTGGCGAGGGGCCAAGATGTACTGAGGCTCGAGGAGGGAGGGTAGCAGCCTGGAGTGGTTTGGTTGCCATGGGAATGGAAAGGGATGAACCTGACCAATGTTTAATGGGTAAAATCCACTGGTGACTGATTGGCCACAGGAGGTAAATGGGAAGGAAGTCTAGATGACTACTGGGTTTCATCTTGGGTAACTGACTAGGTTGATGATGACTCTGCTCAACCCAGTAGAGGATACAGGAAGAGCACAGACATGGGAGGGAAGGTAAGAGTGATATCACAGGAAATGAGAGTGGCCTACAGCATAAAAAGCCAAGCAATCAGATGAATCAGGTTATAAAGCTGAGGAAGAGGAGTGACATTTTATGAAGCTTGACTATGAAGAGAAAGAAACAATAAGGTGGTAAGCAGAGGGAATGTAGGGCTGAGGTGTTTCTTGGCCAACGGAAACAAACCAGCAGAGGCTGCATGGCTGGAAGTATAGATGTTAAGGAGGTGACTGAAGGAGTATGATCCAAGATGGGGTGAAGTGAGATCATAAACAGAGGTGAGATTAAACTGGAAAAAGGACATCTTGGCTCTTCTGGGATGGGAGTGAGGGCATGAAGTAGCAGGATACACATGTACAGATTCCTTTGGGGGTTAATAGTGGGAAGGGGAAGTTCTTACTTTGTGAACTATATTCCCTCTGTGAATTAGGAGGTGAGGTTATCTATTGGGAGGGTGGATAGGTAAGTAGTGGAAGCCAAGTGGTGAAGGTCTGTAATAATCTGAGAAAGGAAGAGGGTGCTGATCAGATAAGAACTGCTCAATGGTACTGAGGTCCAGCTGAAGTTGGATCCACTAGATTTTGTAACAGTTCCCCCCCGCCTGACGAATCCGCTTATTTGCATCATATTTTACATTGTGTTCTGCATGCCAAGAAAATATAGGTGGGGGGAAATCGTCATGCAGTTGATTCCGGATTGGGAGTTTGCAGGGGTGGTGCAGCTTGAGAATGAGGGGTCTAAAGAGCTGAAGGTCATAAATGAGAATAGTTTTAGTTGACCATAGGGAACCCACTGGGTCAGGAAGAGAATACGGTTAAAAGAAAAAGAAAAGAAGTTAAGTGGAAAGATCAAAGGATTGAGGTCCTAAAGAAGTAAAAGAATAGATTTAATGGCAGAGTAAGAAAACTGGAAAAGTAGGCAGTCACAATAAAACAGGAAGTCGTGTAGTAGAGTTCTGGGTGTGGTCAGTAGAGGGGAATGGGTGGCTGAAGTGCAGGTGCACATAGTTAGATTGTTAGAAACCAAAGCATTGCAATGCTGTGCTTGAAAATACTCAGAGTGGCAGAATTTGAAATGAAAACTGGAAAGTTGGAGGCCTCCATGACTCTTACCTAGTGACAGTGAGGTGGGTGGAGAGCACAGAGCGGTGAGGTACCAGATAGCATGAGCCTTTCTGACCCTTTCCAGGGCTCTAGGGAGGTGGCAGAAAAGGATGGTTAGCAGCAGGGCCTCTGAAACACACGGGGGCTCAAATCCTGGCTCTACCAGCGACTCGGTATGCGGCCAAGTCAATTAACTTCTCTGTGCCTCTCTTGCCTTATGAGTAAAATGAAGCTATAATAGCACCCACAAGAAAAGTGCTTATCACAAGCTCTACCTGTAGCAGAGCACTACTTAAATGTCAACATCATTATGATTTCTTATTTGTGCAATGAAGGGGTTTTAACAGTCTCTAAGGCAGAGATTCTCAAACTTTTTGGTCTCCGGATCCCTTTATGCTCTTAAAAATTACTGAAGACTCCAAAGAACTTTTTTTTTAATGTGTATTATACCTATTGATTTTTTAAAATAAATTTATTTATTTTATTTATTTAATTTTTTGGCTGCATTGGGTCTTTGTTGCTGCGAGCGGGCTTTCTCTAGTTGTGGCGAGCGGGGTCTACTCTTCGTTGCAGTGCACGGGCTTCTCCTTGTGGTGGCTTCTCTTGTGGAGCACAGATTCTAGGCGTGCAGGCTTCAGTAGCTGTGGCATGTGGGCTCAGCAGTTGTGGCTTGCGGGCTCTAGAGCACAGGCTCAGTAGTTGTGGTGCACGGGCTTAGTTGCTCTGCAGCATGTGGGATCTTCCCAGACCAGGGATTGGACCGTGTCCCCTGCATTGGCAGGCGGATTCTTAACCACTGTGCTGCCAGGGAAGTCCCCTATTGATTTTTAATTAAAATTAAAATCTTAACATAACCCATTTCCTAGAAAATCTTTTAACATAACCCATTTCCTAGAAATACAAATATTTTTAAGAAAAGTAATTTTTCAAAATAAAAAATATTTGGAAGTGTGACATTGTTTTACATCCTTGCAAATAGTACCTCTAATGTTTGGCTTAACTGAAGACAGCTGGATTCTCTTAGCTGCTTCTGCCTTCTATCTACTGAGATGTGCTGTTTCAAGTATACAAGAAAACCCAAGCAACTCACCCTCTGAAAGGGTCTTGAGGACCCTGGACAACACTTTGAGAACAGTTACTTTAAGTTTTCTTCCAGCTTTATACCACACTACTGGATCCGAGACAGAAAGGAATCACGTGATTGTCTGTCTTGGAGGAGTTTAGCTAAGAAACAAGATGAAAACTAATTATAAATTATGCACAGCATAAGTGAGCACAGGGAACTTACTGGTGTGCCTGAGGGGCAAGGAAGGCTTAACAGAGTACAAGGAATTTTAATTTAGGCTTGAATTTCTTGTCCTCCCTTTAAGCAGAGGGAAGCACATGTGCAAAGACCCAGAGGCAGGAATCAATATAGTATGAGATAGCACAGGGTACACTGGCAGAGGCAGGAAAAGTCCTTATGCTGGAAAAGAATGTTGGGCCTTATATGAGAAGTTAAACTTCACCCTCTAATCACAGGAGGCTGGGGTGACAAGAGTTTGCTTTTCTTTTTTAAAGTTAGGTTTAGTGAGGTACAATTTACACAGAAGTAAAATGTAATCTTTTAGGTTTACAGATCTATAAGTTGTGACAAAGGTATACAGTAAACACAACACAATCAAGACAGTATTCTCATCACCTCTGTAAGTTCTCTGTAGTCAATCCCCATCCCCCCACCCTCTCAGCTGCAGGTCACTATTAATCTGATTTCTGTTCCTACAGTTTAAGTTTTTACTTTTTCTTTTTCTTCTTTTGGCTGCGCGAGCAGCTTGCGGGCTCTCAGTTCCCCAACCAGGGATTGAACCTGGGTCACAGCAGTGAAAGCCTGGAATCCTAACCACTAGGCCACCAGGGAACTCCCTAAGTTTTTACTTTATAAAATTATACACTCACAAGAAGTTGCAGAGAGAGCCCACGTACACTCCCCCCTGGCCCCCATGGTAATATCTTACAAAACTATAGAAAAATATCAAACCAGGAAACTGACATTAGTGCAATTAACTAGACTACAGACCTTATCCTGATTTCACCAATGTTTATGAGCATTAGCTTGTGTTAAGGTACATAATTGGGCCATTGTATGGATTTGGGTTGGCAAGGCAAGGACACAGAAGAACTCAAGGAAGTGCAGGCAAAGGAAAGGACTGGAAGAAGCATTCCTGGAGAACAAGAATCATTTTTTTAAACATTTATTTATTTATTTGGCTGCACTGGGTCTTAGTTGCGGCACGCGGGATCTTTTGTTGCAGCATGGGCTCCAGGGCGCGCAGGCTCAGTAGCTGCGATGCGCGGGCTTAGTTGCCCGGCGGCACGTGGGATCTTAGTTCTCTGACGAGGGATCGAACCCGAGTCCTCTGCATTGGAAGGCGGATTCTTAACCACTGGTCCACCAGGGAAGTCCCAAGACCAAAAATCATTTGATGAACAATTTGGTATGAGCGTTTACATTAATCCTTTTTTGGGAAATGCAGTCTCCTATACGAAGGACAGCAAGCAGGTTGTTTTAATTGAAGGGCCTGATCTCTAGTTGAATTGAGGAAATGTTTCATCTACTCATGAAAACCCTGAATAACCATAATATTCCTGCTTACTCTTATTCAAATAGGAAAAAATACATTTTTTTAGTGTCTTCATTTTCTTACTTTTGCCTGATTGAAAACAACGTTAACTGTCAAAGATCCGATATTCCGTTCAGGTTTAGACAGTCATCTGTATGCTCTCCTTAATAGGATTAGCTAACATTTCCCCAAACCAAAAGAAACTAACTCTTATTCCTTCCTGGAGTATTTGTCAGCTCTCCTACCTGCTCCAGCATTTTACCTGACTATATTACTGATAATGCCCTAACCTCTATAACTTATTATTTACAGACATCATTTACTCATCACAAGACTATGGGGTGTTGCTGTCTTCACTTTTACAGCCCAAGAAATTGAGGGTCCTAAGAGTTTGGTACCAGGGAATCACACACACAATACTGTACAATGCTTAGAAAGACACTGGCACAGGGCAAGCATTCAGTAGATATTAGCCTTGTTGGAAGCCCTATTTTCTCTATCCCACCAAGCCCCCTTACGGCCTAGATGAACCTCCTTCTTCAACAACTGTGCTGGCCTGAATTTAGGCAAAAGCTCCGTACATGCACTGGAAGTATTTCTGGTGACAGTCCTCATTTAAACCCATTTGTTTAAACCTTAGTTTGACTGGGAATTAGTTTATCATTAGTTACTACCAAATAGTGACCTAATACTTAGTTCCCTGACTTTTAAGATGAGCTTTTAAAAATACCTTTCAAATCGAGAAGCGTCTTGAAATCAGATGTAATGAAATATGGTAACAAACTGTGTTTTTACTGTGTCCCGTGCTGGATATTTTATATACACTTTAGCTCTTAATCGTCCAAATACCTGTTGTTATTATTATTGTTATTATCATGTGTAATCGCGCTCATTTTAAAGATGGGACAGTCAAGGCACAAGGAGGCTAAGTCATTTGCTCCAGGTCACACAGATAGTAATGGTGGAAAGGAAAAAGAGTAATCCCAAAGCAAGCACTACCTTAGAATCCAATTTCAGTAGACTCAGCCTAGGGACACACTTCTAGTTTATGGAGAAAAACAAAAATTCAAATATAAAAGGGTAAATGGCCAAGGTTACATAGAGGATATCAGAACCAGAATCCACGGCATTTGTCTTGACTGCAAAGTGCGATCTCTTTCCACTAAACCACGCTACCAATCGACACGTGGTAAGGGGCTGTATAAATATTTGATGAACTAATTAAGGCCTGAAAACAAAGTTGACAAGGAAGAGGGTAAAAATGTAAAAGATAGATTAAAAACAGAAAAGTAGTTCACGGACAGGAAGAAAAGGAAACACACACATATACAAACACACCCCAACAGTTTTCAGAGAAGAATATTCAGGGTGAGCCAAGGTGCTGGAACAAACTTTGCGCGGGTGCTGCCGGACACCCGGGCTGGAGGGAGCGGAGTCTTCGAAGTAGATGGTTCCCGAGGAGCCGGCCCTGGGTCACAGCAGCCAAGACCGGCCGCCTCCCGGCTGGCCTCTCGCGTCCACGCCCTGCCGACCGCGAGTCACCCCGCCGGGCAACACCGGACGACTCCCGGAGGCCAGCCGCCTTCCCCTTTGGGGCCGCTGGCTTAAAAAGAAATACAAACACATGTCCCCAGCCGGTGCGCAGCCTCCCGTCTGGATCGGAGGCCGCAGGGCGCTGCCCGCTGTCGGCCCGGCAGCCATGGGCCCGAAAGGGGGGAGCCTTTCGGGGTCCAGCTCGCTGCCGGGAAGCACCCGCCGTCGCGGTTGGCCCGGCCTACCGGCGGGGCGCCTACGGCCCGGGCTCGGATAGGCCCCAGGCGGGGCTGGGGGCGGCCGAGGGCCCCTCGAGCCGCGCGGGCCGGTCATACTGGCGAGCGGCTGGCGCCAGCGGCCGAGCATTTCCTCTTCCTGCCTACGCGCTGCGCGGCGGCGGCGGCGGCCAGGCCGAGGCCGGGCTCGGGCGCCCGACCGCGGCCTGCCGACGAGCGCGGGCAGCCGCCGCCGCGCCGCCCCGCCGCCCCCGCCGCCCCCGCCGCGCCCTCCAGCCGTGGGGCTCCGGGCTGCTAGGCCCGGCGCGGGCTGCGAGAGGCGGGGCCGACGTGCGGGCGGCGGAAGGAGGCGGAGGAGGAGGAAGAGGAGGAGGAGGAGGCGGCGGCCGGGAGCCGGGGAAGAGGGGCGGGGGGTGGGCCGGGGGAGGGGAGGAGCGGGATTTGCGGAGCGCGGCGCCGCCGCCCGGAGCCGGCGGGCCCGAGAGTGACCGAGTCACGGCGGGCGCCGGCGGAGCCGCGGCGTCGGACCCGCCTCCTGGAGGAGCTCAGCCTCGGCCAGGCCCGTCCCCATTCCCGCCCCGTGCCGCCTCCCCGCCGCAGCCGCCGCCGCCGCCGCGGGAGCGCTCCGCTGCCCACCCCGCCCCCGCGGCCGAGCCCGGGAGTCGAGTGGGAGTCGGCCGGCCGGCGCGGGCAGCGCCGGGACCCCGCGGGGGACACTGCAGCCGGAGCCCGGGAGGGGCCGCGCCGCCACCGTCTGAACTAGGATGTCCCGACATGAAGGTGAGAGGAGCCCCCACCCCCACCGCCAGGGCCTCGGCCTACCCCGCCCGGGCCGGGCGCCGCGGAGGGCGGCCGGGAATCGGCGGAGACTTGGGCCGAGCCCGAGCCGGGCCCGAGGCGCCGGGCCCGAGAGCGAGCGAGGGCGGAGAGCCGCGGCGCAGCCGCCGCCGCTGCCGCCGACACCGCCGCGGCCCTGAACTGGGCCTGGTGCCGGAGGCGGGGCGACCGGGCAGGCCGGAGGGTTTGCACTGTCATGGGGCGGGGGAGGGGGAGGGGAGGCGGCGGGGCCCGTTACCGGCGGGAGCCGGGCCCTCGGGACTGATACCGGACGCCGCGGCCCGCCCGCCCGGCCCCGGAGTCGCTGGGCCCCGGCGCGGCCTAGCGCTCCCGCCGTCCCGGAAGGGCCCGGCGCGGCCGCCGAGCGGGGCCGCAGACGGCGGCAGGAGACCGAGGAGCCGGCCCGGGACCCGGCGGGCGCGTCCGGTCGCCGGGAGACGACGGCGAGCGCCCCTGCCTGCGGGCGACTGCGGGGTGGGCGGGAAGGCTCTGCGGCCGGGGAACGGGAAGCCCCCGCCGCCTGGAGCCCGCCCCGGCCTCGCGGCTAGGCCTCGGCGCGGCCCTGAGCTCGGGTAACCAAGTTCCCGGGGCGGATCCGTCCCGGCCGGGCGAGCAAACTCCCTGCTCGGTCACCCGGTAGGAGGGGGACTGGCTCCCGGCCGGCCGTGGGCCCCTCTCCCGGCGTGCGTGTCTCCCTAAACCAGGTTTTGGTAAATGACCGTGGTGAGGTCTGTTAGTGGTCAGGGAGCGTTTTGGACTTTGTTTTGCGATTTAAAAACATGATGGGGGTACAGTTGCAAATCAGCAGACAGCTCTAGCCCGGCCCCAGGGCACAAAGAGAAAAATGTTTAGAGCCGAGGTATAGGCGTTGATCTGGTAAAAAATAAGTTAACTTCAGTTTGCTGCCATATGGTTTAGAAAAGGGGGAGGGGGGTTGTGTTTTCTTTGTTTCACTACCACAGGTATTTAAATAAAAAGTATTACGAGACTTGGCGAAAAGTTTATCCTGGTAAGGTTAATGCAACATTGTAGAAGTGGCTTGAAGATATTGTGTACTCTGGATGTTAAAATACTGTATAGGTGATGTAGGAGTGGAGAAAGTTTAGTGAGTCACATTTGTGTGTGCATCACACTGTTAGAAGGGTATTCTTAGGGAAATACAGGCCTTAGACTTTAAAGATTGAAAAACTCAGATTGTTCAAAATTATATTCAGAGCATTACTAATTATAATGTAATTTGAGATGGACTCCAAGAAAATATTGTGTCCAAGGGTTCTGTATTTTAAAGTCAGAAAACTAATAGGAAATAGGTTATATTTTCTTCACTTACTGTGTACAAGTGTTGGACAGTTTGAAATAATAAGGTACATAGGCTCATACAAATATTTAGAAGCTATGCCTATTTTCCCATTTTCTTCTACTTAATGGCAATACATTTTCTATCTTGTAATTTAAAAGAAGTTGTAATTAAAGTTATAATAAAATTTTAATTGGGGATATTAAAGTTTATTTTAGGCTGAAGTCGTGTGTACATTGACCACCTTCAAGACAAAACGAAAGTGAGTAATGGCTGCAGGCTCTCTTACTCATAAGAACTAGGAGAGTTAAAGTTACAGAAACATAGCAATGGAAGAAGGGTGTTTGAGACCCATTCTCCTTGCTTTAAGAAAATATCCAGGTAGTTCCAGATGGAATATTCAGATTGAATGGTGTCCTGGGAAGATTCCTTTACCCTCAGTAATCTTTTAGAGTAATTAAAATCCCACAGCGTGAACATTCTTGAATGTAACACAAATTCTGTAATTTAAGCCCAGTTTTCCCTGTTTGGTCCTGTGGAAAGGCATGTGGTCATGAAACTTACATTTACCGTTTAGTTACTTGAATATTACTGAACTCCTCAGCACATGAATAGCACACCTTTTCTGGTAACTTACATAATGCCAGAGGTTTCTGAAGAAGGAGCATTCCTATAATGTATCAGTTTAAGACTTATAGTACAATATTTGACAAGTGATTACTTTTTAAGGATCTGGTTTATGGCCTAAGGCAGGAATGGCAATCTCATTAAGAATCACATTTAATTCATTAGATATATGTTTTGTGGAATTTTAGTTTAGGCTGCCAGTTATTTTCATCAGTAGAAATTTAGCCTATCAACAAATGTAGAGTTTGACACCCTCGATATTATAGTTTGTTTCTTACCCTTTCTTCTTTGGGCCAAGTAATCCCATTTCTTTAGTGGTATGATTTTTGAGCCCTTTCAATCGTCTGTCCACCTCCAAATTCTCTGTAGTTGTTGTTTTCCTTTCAGTAGTATGAGCCAGGACTGGGTGTAGTAGTCTGCGAAAAGATCTGAACTGAGCTGCCTGTACTGTTGTGCTTGCATTGAGCTTCCTTTTCAGTGCCTTCTGTAGGCATGTAATTTGTTAGTTTGTCTTTGGGCCCATCCTAATGAGTTGCGCTATTTTACATGTAACATGTAACTTTGGACAACACAGCCCCAGGATGGACATCTGTCAAGCTTAGAGTCTGTACTTGGTGAAGCAGTGGACTACCTCTGAGAAATGAGATGCAACTAGAAGCATAGAAAAATGTCCTAGCCCAGGGGTCAGCATGCTTTTTTCTGTAAAGGACCAGGTAGTAAGTATCATAGTCTTGGCAAGCTATAAGGTCTCTGTCCACTCTGCCGTTGTAGTATAAAAGCAGACAGCATGTAATTAATGAGCACAACCATGTTCCAGTGAAAACTTTCTTTATGGAACTGCTGTTGAATTTCATTTTAATTTTCATGTGTCATGACATATGATTCTTTGTTTTACCATTTAAAACTGTAAAAACTGTTCTTAGCGTGCAGGCTGTTCAAACACAGGAGGTGGCCGAATTTGGCCCATTTTGGCCAGCAGGCTATAATTTGCCTACTTTTACTCTAGAGTAGAGCTTTAGAGAGCTGATAGAACTGGAATTGTTGGGAGTCCAGAAAGGGCCCGCTCTGCTTGGTGTTTCCTTTGGGAATGGGGAGCAAGTCCATGGACTGAGCCAGTTCTGTACCTGTTTCCAGCAGTACCATGTCAATTGGGATAGAAGTCATTGTTCCTGAGGCATGGGAAGCAGACTCCCCAACCACCTTCCCAGACACTGTCTGAGTGGAGATGATGGTACTCTACATTGTCTCCCGCTTGCCCAACGTGACTTTTCCAACCAGAATTCCAGGGCCTTTTAATTCACTTTGTAACGTTCTTGTCATGTTAACAAACATTTTACAACATCAGTTCCTAGTCACTTTATGTTCAACATACCAACACCATCTAGTTCCATGTTATACACAGTGAAACCAATCATTTTCTATTTCATTTGTAAGAGTATTTTTTTTAATGTTTCACTACATACTTTCCTTTTAAATACATTTAAAGTATAACTGTGTTATGCAGAGCTTAAAAACTATATAATAGCTTTGCACATGTTTTTAAAAACATCAAATTACTCAGTGCTTATTAGCTAAAATGAAATTATGAGTGTTCTTGCATGAGTTGGAGCCTAATTGATTACCTGGGGTTATTACCTTAAATCATTCAACCTTTTTTTATTCGCTACTATGTATAAGGCCCTGGGTTAGTTACGGAGAATGTGGGGATGAATGAACAAGACACAGCTTCTCACCTTAAGTTTGGTGGGGAAGGTGCATGTGTGCACAGCTTCTACCGCCCAGTAGACATACCATAAGGAAGGGATAAACAAATTGATGACAAAATAATTACCAACTTTTTTCTTGCTAATTTTGCCCAATTTCAGAGAGGGAATCTACTGTGATTCCTAACTCCTTTTTCTTGAGTGCCGCCTCAGCTTTTTTGTGGGCTACTCTCGATTTTGGATAAAATTGTTCGAGATTTCAAATAGAGTTCCTATCTCTACCTGATTTATATTTCCCCTAGTTTTTTGAAGATTTTCATATGTAAAAATGATAGTGAATAAATGGACAAGTGATGATACTGTGTTATTCTCAGAAGCATCTGATACTGTTTATTTTCAGAATGTAATGTACAAGAGTAAGTAGGCCATTACTCTAGTTTTTGAAAGTTGTACCATTTTTTTGAAATTGTAGAACTCTTCTGTTAGTAGATTTCTCTTCTCTGAAAGTGCTGTCTGATGCTAAAATGCACATGCAGACAATCCCGTAGTGAATTGCAATAATTTTGTTTTCAGGATTTGGGGACTGGAAAGCCAGGATTGGCAATTAGCATGTGATTTTAATGTGGTGACTTTTGCCTTCCTGTGGCAAAGTAGATTCACTCCCACTGAAAAGAGCTTTGCCATCATGTCAGAGAACTTATTTTACTTAAATGATCTGTTGAAAGATTATGACATTCTTACTTGACTTTAAATTTCAATAAATCATGAATTACATTTACCTTGACTTTCAATAAAGGATAGAACATAAATATTTTAATTTCTGGGGTCTTCAATTTCATGATTTTGTATAAAGTTGATTTTGAAGCCCATTTTCCCCATATATTGACATTTGTGTTAAAGTTAAAATGTGACGAAATATAACTTCCCTCTCTTATTTTAAATTAGAAATTTAATTTGGAAGAAATTCCTTTTAGTCTTAGAATTTTAAGAATTTATTAGCAGCAATCTTGCTTAAAGATTGAAAACTTTTTCACAGTGGAAAATTAGGAAGCTTCTGATGTGAAACTACCAAATTCCTTCATATTACACTTGCGACATTTCAGAAAAGAAATCCATGCCCTTATGAGTCATTACTTAATTTTCAAAAATCAGCTTTATAACATCTACCATATATATTTGCTGAGATTTGGGTGTTTCTTTTAGACTGGGGGTTCCAAAAGTTGTTCTTAGTGAAGATTAAGGTATCGTTGTGTTATCCTAAAAATAGTGTGTTTTTAATTTCATTATTGCTGTGTGGCTACATTCATGAATACGGAAACGTTTCCTACCCATCATACTCATAAAATTTAAAAGGAGTGCTATTCATAATTAAAATCTTTGTTGATAAAAGTTTAATTTCATGTTAATTTTAGTGTTGTGCTAGGAGCCATGATGTTGTTTATTTCCTTAAAATGATATGGTATGCTTTTTTAGTCACTTAAGCTATTCATTATAATTGAAGAAAGAGTCTGTAAGAGATATACAGATCAGAGCATTTTTTAAATGTGCTAATTTTTATATATTATCTATGTCCTGATTCATGTTGGAGATATTGGATAAGGCAGACAGTTTCCTGAGGGAACAAATTACCTACGTTCCATGGGAAGGAAGTGAGCATTTTGGGTGAAAAGAGAGGACGTTTTGGGGATGGTAAGGACAAGAGGCCAGGAGGGTGATGGCAGAGGAAAGTTAGGGTGGGCCTGAAGCTTGGAAATTATCTGTAGTCACAGGGAGTCAGAAACACAAAACTATTATGCCGATGAAATGTCTTAAGAGCTGCATGCCAGGAGGTAAAAACTCACTGTCCTGTGAAACTAGCAAGAGATGAATTGCCTGATGAGGCACCTTCCAGGGTGCCATCCCTGCTACCTTTCTCACTGCCTTCCCACATGTTTGTTAATCCGTGTTTTTAGCTGTGTCTTTCTGAATAGTGACAAGCAGAGTGTGGGTCTATCCAGTTCATGTACATGGTCTGTGTATCTTTTCAGGGCCACAGTACCAGCCATCAGTCCAGCAGACTTTGCCCGTAGCCACAAGGGGTATCAGGGAGAAAGTATGGATGGATCCTTGCAAATCCATCACTGCTGTGAGAAAAAACCAGCTGAAATCACAGGAGTGGGTCGGTCAGTCGAGTCACCTTCAGCTTGGAGGGACAGACAATAAGTGGGTGAAGCCTCTTGACATCATGACTAATTAGGTTTGCACATTATGTTCTGCTGAAGTGTGTGTCTGTGTGTTCCTTCTCTTGGTAGTATTCATTGCCACTGTCATGAACTTCAAATTTTTCTACAGTCAGAGGATCTTCATTCAGAGCACCACTTTAGAGTGCTAACTTGATGAGTTGACCATTCGAACAGTCACAGGTATACTGAACTATAATGTTTGGTTTTGACTTTTGTTTCTTTTGTTCCTTAAGACTCTGTCACCCTCCCCATCCACCCAGCAAAGTTAAGTTCCTCCGGTGGCACTCCTGCCTCATTCTCCAGGCGTTTTTTTATGCTGCAATTGTTTACTTGTCTGCCTGCCCCACAAACTACCTGAGGGGTAGGTATAGTGTTACACTTACCTTTGTACCCTACCACCTAGCATAGTGTCTGGCCTTTGGAGGCCCAGTGAACATTTGCCGGTGATTGTTAGAGATGTTAATACTTGTCTAAAAAATGGTGAGACTGGACAATGCATTCCTGTTTTTATCTGGAGGAACTGGTTAAGAGGGAGAGAGATTGTAGGAAAGAGAACTTGGAACTTCCATAAAAGTCAGAGGGGATGAATAAACTATGTACATAGAATGAAAATAACTTAGGGTAGCTGACTCCTGTGGGGATGGCCTGGGACTGGACTCCGAGGTACTGTTTTGTTCTCCTTCTGGCTCTGGTTTCAGATTAGCTGGCTGTGGGTTCTGCATATTAATTGTACTGTGTATGAGTTTTTTGGTTCATTCAGTCATTCATTCAGCAAATATTTATGGACTACCTACTCAAGTACCACTCAGTCATCTCCAGAGCTTGCCGCAAGTTGTTGACCCTTGCTGCAGGATGATGATATTCAGCGGGTTAGAAACACATGTTTGGGAATTAAATGCTGTTGCATAGGTTGTGGCTCTTTTCCAGTGTGCTCGAGTTAGTCCTTGAAGTTTATATTTTATGACAGGATAGTTAAGTCATGTAAGTGTTTTAATGTTTTGGCAATATTTGCTCCCCCTCCTTTTTTTTTTTTTTAGCTTATTTTCATTCAAGCTTCACAATCACTTCTAATGCTGTCCAGCAGTACATTTCTTTCTTTAACAATATTATCCTTAGACTGTAAGACTCAACACACATCTGCATATATAAGTATCTTTTTGATATTGAATACTTAGAAAAGAGCTCAAGGGATTAAGCTTTTTGTATTCAGTATAGTTTTTTTGCGAAGTCCTTATGGTTATATAGCAACTGTTGGGGTGAGTAACTAGACCCTACTTCCTTCTGTTATTCTTCCTCAGCCAGCATTCTCCTTTGGTGTCCTCTGTGATTGTAGAGGTTTGGCAGTGCAAGCAAATGAGAAACTTTCTAAGTCAGGAGTTAAAAACATTGAAATAAAATGGGCGGGGATTATATAAAGGAGTTGTTACAGATGTGTCCCTTCTCTGCAAGAATGAAATACATGCTGGGAGCTGGGGGTTGGTTTGGTGTTGGGAACCAGGTAGTTTTCATAATCAGAGATCTTACGTTCATCCTTATTGACACTACTAGGGATTCTGACACAGTTAATTGCAATTTGAATTGAATGTCACCTGTTCACATGTTTGTATAGCTATAGATATGGATATACATAGTAGTCACAGAGGTAGAACCAGTCTTCCTATCCTTGGGAAAAATGGTGATTAGAACCTCAAGTTACAGTGGATGAGCATCTGGCCCGTGGTGATCCTGTATTAGGCCAGGATCAGGGAGCTTCACTCCATGTCAGACATACTGCATATCTTCAGGCTCATTCATTGTTCCATATCATTTTCTGCAAGCTTCTTAGAAATCACCCAAATGGTAGAGGAGATAGCAAATCTACTTGCAGAATTGGGGTGCATGATCACACTGTCCAACAGAAATCTAATTGCAAGTCACATGTAATTTAAAATTCTCTGATAGCTACAGTAACAAAACTAAGGAAGTGAAATTAATTTTAATAATTTAATGCTTTTAACCCAATATATACAAAACAGCATTTCAACATGCAATCAGTATACAAATTGTTTATGAGATATTTTTACATTCTTTATTCTTTACAATGCTATAAAAATCTAGGGTATAGTTCACACTTAATACTTTTCAATTCAGATGCTAGATTTTCATAAAGAATACTTGGTCTTGGGCTTCCCTGGTGGCGCAGTGGTTGAGAGTCCGCCTGCCGATGCAGGGGACACGGGTTCCTGCCCCGGTCCAGGAAGATCCCACATGCCGTTCAGCGGCTGGACCCGTGAGCCATGGCCGCTGAGCCTGCGCGTCCGGAGCCTGTGCTCCGCAATGGGAGAGGCCACAACAGTGAGAGGCCCGCGTACCGCAAAAAAAAAAAAAAAAAAATTAATACTTGGTCTTAGTTGAGACATACTTTAGACTCATATATCGGGGGTCTGCTGATTCATCTTTTGATCATGTACTGTCTCTTTTTGTAAGTACATGTTGATGCAGTATTGCCATCTACTTAATGGTCTGTTCATTAGCATTCTAGATTTCTGTTCCTAGAATTTCTCTCCTATGAAGCTAGGTTTTACCTTACTTTTTCACCTTAAAATTATTTTTAACTTACTTTAGCTGCATATAACCATCACAATAGAAACCTACTTTATAAACAGCTACAAATGTATATAAATTCTAATCCCTTTGTGAGCTGTTCAGATTGATGAGGTATAAAGTAATGGCTTCAGGGTGATTTTAATGTGAGTTTGGGGGTTATTTTAAAGTCCCCTGCATTGACAAATGTAGAATTTGGGAAAATTGTTACTAGTCCATTTCAAGTTCTATTATGGTGAATTCATCATTTGAAAACAGTGACCCCCTAGGCTTGGTAATTTATTGTCGATATATTTCATTGTATAGATTAGATCTCTAGTATCCATCTCCAAAAGTCTCTTGGCATCTAGCAATAGAAAGACAGGTGGTTATGATTGTTCTTTAAAGTAATTTTAAGGAAACTGACTATGGAGTTAATACTTAGCCCACTATCAAGGTTAGCCACCCACTGGTGACTTCTCTCTTTTACCTATTTGGCTTATTGTTTTCCAGTTACAGCTAGATTTGCAAGTGAAAATAGAGTGTTTGGAAGACAGTCTGTTAAAAATTAAAGACCTAGTGTTTTTCTGTCTTCATTTTATTGGAGCAACATTTCCACTGAGCAGTCAGTTTTACGGTTCTTTTTTTTTTTTTTCCCTGCAGTCCCCCTCCAGCCAGATCACTGGAACATAAGGAATCTGTGGCTCTCTCTCTCTCTCTTTTTTTTTTTTTAATAGTATAAAAACGCTAGTACTGTCATTTTTGGATACTCTCATCCAGTGGTTCTCAAAGTGTGGTTCAGGACCAGCAGTATCAGCATCACCTGGGAATTTGCTAGAAATGCAGATTCTTGGACTCTACCCTAGACCTACCAAATCAGAATTTCTGGGGGTGGGGCCCAGCAGTCTGTGTTTTAACAGGCTCCTACCTGGACCCAGTTACAACCAAAGGCATTCTTTGCCTGAGGTTGTTATTGCTGGTGACAGGCACACAATGGTTGTGGGACCACTTTTCATGGTGTGATACTAACCAAATGGAAATGGAGCTCATGACCTTGGCATCATTCTTCTTGAACGTCATGCTGTTGTCACCTGAGGGGGTGAAGAGGAGCATAGCTCTCTGCTCCAGACTAGTTCTATTTGTTTGTTTACTCAACATATATTTATTGAATGTGTACTTGGGGCTAGGCACTATTCTGGCCACAAGGAAACCATAGTGAACAAAACAGAGAAGCTTCCTGTCCCTCTGACACTCACACTCTATTAGAAGGAGTATACTGGGGGTGTATGGCCTACAAGCCAAACTTGGCCACTGCCTGTTTTGGTCAATAAAGTTATATTGGAGCACAGCCACATCTCCTCTTTCCCATATTGTCTAAGCTGCTTTGTGCTACAGTGGCAGGGTTGAGTAGTTGTGACAGAGAAAGCTGAACATATTTATTCTCTGCCTCTTGGCAGAAAAGGTTTGTGGATCCCTGAGAAAGACCATGAAAGAATGAATAAGTAACAGAGTGTTAGGAGGTGACAAGTGTTATGAGAACCCATACAACAGGTTAAGGGAATAGAGAACGGGGGCCTACTTTAGATACGGTGGTCAGGAAGGGCCTTTCTGAAGACAGAACTTTAAAAGAAAAAATTTGAATTAAGTGAAGGATGTGTAAAGGAGGGTACAGCAAGTGCAGAGGCCTTGAGACTTGGAATGCTCTGGGAACAGCAGTGAGGCCACTGTGGATGGCAGACAGTGATCGAGGGGGAAGAGGTAGGAAATGGAGTTGGCATAGCCAGGCCAGACCCTGCATACCCTGTATGGTGGGCTGTGGTGAGGACTGTTGAATTGTTAGTGCTTTGAGAAATACACTGTAGAAGCCCTTCTTTAGAGAGATCTTTCTGGCAAAGGCTGGAAACTAAATCCCTAATGAAGCACATTCCAGCATCTCTAAGAAACATTTCTTTTTGAACTTTCCCCTATACTCTTCACTCTAGGGAGTCCACCAAGTAGGAGAATGGGAGGGAGTAGACTGCAGAGCTAAGAAAACATGAGCGAGTTGGAGAGAGGTAGATGGGACAATACTGAGGAGACCAGGGTGTCTAGAACAGGAGCCTCCCATATGCCAGTAAGTCCTAACTTCCAGTTCAGTGCTAGGAATCTGGTTTCTGTAAAAGGATACTAATATACTTCTTTGGCCTCTTCCCAAGGGTTGTTGTGGAGATGAAATGGCAGCACATGTAAGAATGTTTTCTAAGTTAGATAAAGTGCTGCACAAATGTAAGGTGATGGTATTTTTATTATGGGAGATAAGATTAGAAAGGAAGATTGGAGCAAGGTAGATAGGGAAGGATTTTGATTGCCACACTAAGGTCAGTCTTTTCCTTTTTCCATACAGGTTATGGGATGGAAGGGGGGTTGGGGTAGTGCATCAAAAGTTTTAAGCAGAGAAAGGGCATGATGAAGAGTGGCATGTTTTAGGAAGAGTAGTGGGATCCGTGTGCAGAGTAGGTTGGTGCCTGGGGCAGGGACCAGTTAGAGACTCTGGCGGAATGAGCTTGAAGTTAAAAGGACCTGAATTAGTCAGTGACAGTAGGAGCAAAAAGAAAAAATATGACTTGAGAGAAAGTCCTATTGCAAGAGAGGAAGGACTAAAGTATAATTTCAGGACAACCAGCCAGGGTGCTGGGAGGATAGCAGGTTCTTTTGGTAGTTAAGGAAGATAGGAAGGGACAGGTGGGGAAAAGATGGGGAAAAGAATAATTTTCAGCTTTTGACGTTCTGAATTTAAGGTGATGGTAGGCCATTAGGTAGAAATCAGGAGTTGAGAAATACTACACTGGGGCTCAGGAGAGAGAAATCTTGGTTAGAAAAAAGAATTTTATAGCCGCCTACATTGAAGTCTGGGGATTGGCTAGATTTCTAAGGAAGAAAGCATCTAGAGAAGGGAGGATCAGAAAGCAAAGGGAGAACCATGATTGTGATGTGACTTGGAAGCCACAGACCATTCCTGACCACCCATCATCTGCAATAGCACTTGTCATGCAAGTATTGACTTACTCCTTTAGATATAGGCTGCTTTGAATAGGGGTGAGAGGTAGAGTAGATGAGGAGGTGGGAAGGGGAGAAACTAATACTAACCAAACATTTGCTATAGTAATAGTAGTATTTATTGAGTGCTTACAATCCGAGGGGCACTGTGCTCAGCATTTCACATGTACCAACTCATTTAGTTCTCACAACTGTCCTGTGAGGTGTATATTTATTATCCCAGTGTAATGGATGAGGAAGTTGAAGCACTGAGTTCAGTACCTTGCCCAAGGTCACACAGTCTGCAATGAAGCTGGAATTCAAACCCAGGTCTGGGTTCTCAACATTAAGCTGTACTCTGTACCAGGCACTTTATAGACTGGTTCCTACAGCGGGGATCACAATTAAAAGGCTTAGTAAAATTTCAAAACAACCCAGCAGATATGTTATCCTTTACAAATTAGGGATTTGAGTCTAAGTAAGAGAGGTTAGCTTATTTGTCCTAGGTCACCCAGGTAGTAAGTGGTAAAGCCAGGACTTGAACTAAGTTCTGTCAAAAACCAAAGCCCATGATCATTTCATTTCATTCAGAGGTCAGTAAACTTTGTGTACAGAGCTAGATAGCAAGTACGGCTTTGCAGGCCACGTGGTCTCGACTGCAGCTACTCCACTCTGCTGCGGTGGTATGAAAGCAGCCATAAGACTAAACATAAACAGATGAGCGTGGCTATAATCCAATAAATCTTTATTTGTGGATACTGAATTTGAATTTCATATAATTTTCAGGCATCACTGAATATTATTCTTTTTAAAATTTTCTAAACATTTTTAAATGTAAAAACTGTTCTTAGCTTGTAGGTTGGACAAAACAGGTGGTGAGCCAGATTTGGCCCATGGGCAATGGTTTGCTGACTCCTACTTTAATCCATTCATTTAATAAATATACATTGAATACTTTCTCTATGCGGAGACATTGTGTTGGGCACTGGGGATGAAGAGCAGAGGGAGTTCCAGTTCCAGCCTTCTAAGATGAGACAGGTAATTACAATACAATGTAGTATGAACTATAATAAATTTATACCTGCAAGGTATAGTGAAGGAATAGATATGGGAGGCTTCTCAGTTTTATGGATGAATTCATGAATGCATCCCAAAAGGAGTTATGTATTTGAGCTGTATCTGATGTTGGGGAAGAGTATCCCATGGAAAGAGACATGGGCAGAAAGAATTTTGCTCTGAGGGGAGACCATAAGAAATTTAACATTATTGGAGCAGAAAGGGAGGGGCTGATGCCAGGAGATGAACCTTGTCAATAGGATAGGTTAATGGGAACGAGTTTTTAGGAAATTTTAAACCAGTATGACTTTTGTGTTCTAGAAAGAGATGCTCTGAAGGATGGATTTGCGGGGGGTGGGGCGGGGGGACGGACAGGTAAGTTACCACAAGATAAGATAATTGCTATAGTGGGTGCAAATGAGAGACCTATCTGGTGAATGGTTAGGCGTGGGGATTTTGGAATAATGAAGAGTCTAGGAAAACTCGGGGTTTGGGCTTCATTAGTTGGGCAGTGCTATTCATCAAGATGCATATCTAGGACAAAGAAGCATGCTTTAAGGGTGAAGGTGGGAAGTAGGGAAAAGAGAAGTGACTTCCATATTTAGCATGTTGGGTTTGAGGTACCTGTGGGACATCCGGGTAGAGATGACCAGGGACAGTTGAACATGTGGGTCTGGAATTCAGGAGGAATAGGTCTGGGCTAAGATAAATCCATAGTGGTAGAGTTGATTGCTCAGTGATGGTGAGAACATGCAGATTAAGAAGATTGGTAGACCAATCATTCAGCCCTTGGGAAAAGTTCACGTTCAAGGAGCAGGAGGACTGGCTGAAGAGGATAGCCTGGAGAGCGGGAGAGCCAGGGGAGAGCATTGTCACTGAAACTTAGGAAGGTGACGTTCTGGAAGGAGGATATGGTTAGTATTGCCGCAGAAAGGTCAAGAAGATAAGGAGTGAAGTGTTCTTTGGCTGGGACTGTTGGAGTGAGGAAGGTTGTGGAACTTAATGAGCACCTTCAAAGGCATAGGCTGGAGCCCAGATTGCAGTGTATTCAATCCTGAAGGAACATGAGAAACTGGAAACACTTCTTAAAGATTAAGCTGTGAAGGAAAGGAGAGATGTCTGTAGCTAAAAGGCAGATACTACAGACTGATACTAAAGACTGGGAAAAGTCATTCACTCAACAAATACTGTGCCAGGTACTGGTGTTGAAACTGGGGATAGAGTAATGAAAGATAAGAGGAAGTTCTCAGCGTAGAGCTTATGTTTTAATGGGGAGGTTGGATACAGAAAAGGAACACATAATTTAATTTTGGTTACTGATAAATATTCTGAAGAAGATAAAGCAGACTGGGGGATTAAGGATTGAATATGATGGGAGGTGAATGAGTGGTCTGTGTGTTTTTTAAAAAAAGATTGGTCAAGAAAGCCTTTCAGAGGAGGGTGACCCATCTCAAGCAGAGACTTCAGGTATACAAGCCCTGGAGTTAGAATGAAGTAGGTTATGCGAGGAACAGGATGGCTGGAGCTGACTAGGTGAGGAGGTGGGGATAGCCTGGGCCAGATTACATGGGGCTTTACAGGTGATGGTGGGGCATTGGGGTTTAATCCTTTGAATGTGGATCTAACAAGGACACAGGCAGGCCAGGTGGGTGAGAGGAGGGCCATTTACTGAGATGTGGAGGGGAGGAGCATTTGTGGAGGCTGGAGTCAGGAGTTCCGTTTCAGACATATTAGGTAAGAGATGTCTGTTAAATGTTCAAGTGGAGATGTGTGCTGAATCAACTGGAGTTGGTTGAATGAGTGTGAACAGGTACAGGCTCAGCAATATCATTAGGTATCTTAAAGTCAAGACTTGGTGTGATTCTGCTGCCTTTCTTTCCAGTTTATTGTGGCTTGAGTCCCTGAACCTTTTAGTAGGTAAGTGTCTGTTTGGGGGGGCCTGTGAACCTGTTTTTTTCCCCCAAAGTAGCAAGAGAGAGGGAGCATAGAGGTCACAAGCCCGGTGTGTCTCCTGTGCCAGTGTTGCAGTGATACAGGTCCAGGCCAGGAGAGCTCAGTGTGGAACTTAGGCCAGTTTGGCAGCTGGATAATGAATTAGTTTATTTGAATGCTTTTCTCTCCAATAAAATCAAGAGAAGATAGAATAATAGACCTTTTGGTCCAGAGGAAATCAACCTTTTTTTTTCCCAAATAAAATTGCAGTCTGGAAAGGCTGAGTCACACTACCTGAGATCACAGTGAGGGCTAGAATTCAGATCCTATGACTCTTATTCCAGGCTCACTTTGTACTATATATGCTGCTGGGATGAAGTTACCCAAAACTGTAGGCTCAGGGAGAGTTATTAGTTTGTAGATACTCTGAGGCTAGATTTCTTCAGTGGATAAAATTTTCTGTTCACTCAAGGTTTTTTTTTTCTGAGATGCTGACAAGTAAATTTATCCATGGGACTTTGGAGCCAGACCACCAGGGTTCAGACCCCAGCCTGGTCACTTACTTTACAAACTGTGACCTTGGGTAAGTTGTTCACCTCTGTGTGTATCATTTCATGAGGTGGGCATAATGCTAGGATGGTTATATTTGATGGTTATTATATATATAATGTTTAGAATAGTGCCTGGCATATGGTAAGCACTCATTGTCTGAGCCATCATCATCATTTTCATCTTGGACGTACGAAACAGTTGTCTACCATACTTCTCAGTTCCGTGCCTGTAATTTGAGTGTTAACGTTATGCAAAGTATATAAGAGAAGATATAGGAAGGTAGGGTAAGATAAGGTATATAAGGTAAGATATAGTCTCTACCTTTGAGGAATTTGCATTATAATGGAGGGAGAAGTTTTAAAAGGCTTACCTATTTGTTATAGGACAGTGAAAGCCATGAATAATCTCTTACTTTCCTAACATTCTGTGAATCTGAGTGTTCAGATGAAGGCAAAGGGACTAAGGAGAAAGAGGTTTGAGCAAGTTTTGTGGATAAGGGACTTGCCTGGGTAGAGGAGAAGCAGACATTCCAGACCAATGGGGTGGGCAGAAATGAGTATGTAATAAGAAGGCCAAGGTAGGAAAACACAATTTGTGAGAATTTGTGAACAGTGAAAAGAACAGTTTTGCTAGGGAAAAGGCCCATGAAAAATAGTAGTGATTAGGATATATTGAGGATATATCAAAACCAAGCATACCAGACTTATCTCTTTTGATTGGGCTTCTAAATTGGTATATCAAAGTATCGCCATAGACAATATCTTTCATTAAGGTGTATAAAAGACTGTCATTGTCCTCGTGGACAGGATATTAGCTCTATTAGATGATGATGTCAGAGGAGTGCATCACTGAGTAGCTCAGAGTGTTGATTGGTAGATTAGTGGCAACCTAGAGTAAAGAGAGGACTAAGGAGGTGATTCTGTACCTCTTTTATTCTGTTCTAAGATTTTTTTTTTAATTGACTGAGATTAACACATTGGTAATATATTCCCCTGTTCTGTTAACCAGGTTCATCACATCAGCATTTTGCCATTTTTAAATCAATTTCCTACCCCCTTCCTTTTGGGGGGCTTTGAACATTTTTAAAGCAAATCCGAGACCTGTGTATTATTTTACCCACAAATATTTCAGTATTTATCCCGTTGATAGGGATGCACACACACGTGCACACACACGTGCCACAGTATCATTATCACACCTCACAAAATTAACAGCAATTCTCTAGTATTATATAATACCCAGTTCATCTTCAGTTTTCCCAGTAGTCTCAGAAACGTCTTTTTAAAGTTAGTTTGTTAAAATCAGGATCCAAAGAAGGTCCACATAATTACATTTGGTTGTTATGTCCTTTAAAATCTCTATAACAGCCCCCCACCCTTAAAAATGCTATTTAGTTTTTGAAGAAACCAAATCATTTCTTTGGTATTTCTAACATTCTGGTTTGCATTTTTATGATGTCATTTTATCATATTCTTTCATTCTCTGTATTTCTTTTAAGCGGTAATCAGTTCTAGAGGGTTGATTCAGATGTTTGTTTCATAGAATATTTTATAGGTGCTGAATATTTCATAATACTTATTATATCACATTAAGAGGCCCATAATGACTGGTTGTCTTAGTGGATTCAAATGTCAGCTGTCCCTCCGTTGGCAGTTACTGATGTAAGCTGCCTGGATCTGTTGTTTCATAGTGATTGCAAGATGTTGATTTTTCCATTTTTGTTTTCCCTATGTTTATTTTATTCATTAGAATTTTTCTATAAAGAACTCTGATTCACGTACTTTAAAGAAATCACTGTAATGCTCTCATAAAGGATAAATGAAATGAAATAGTGCCTTTCAGGATGTGAATGCTCAGGCATAATTAAATTAGAGGAAATAATGAAGAGGTTAGATACTTGTACCTATGTAAGACTCACTGTGAGTCAGATAGCTTCAAATGCAAATCCATACAGACATGTTGTGTTGGCAGTTCACCTTCAACAATGTTGCCATCAGTGCTGTTTCTGTTGAACAACTCTTGGTGTCAGGTTTTAAACAATTTACCCAAACAGTTACTGATGATTTCAGTGTGTGTTTAAATCTTACAAAACATACTTAGTATCTATACGTAAAATTCAGTTAGCTTCCAAGTTCAAATAATTATAAACAGATTTTTCTGTTTGGACCTTTGAAAGATATGTGAAAGGTAGAACAGCAGTTCTTCATTGTGTCATATTGTCCATCACATTGCAGGTTTCTTAAATCCCTGGCACTGACCTCCCAAATGCCAAGATGACACCCAAATTTCAAAATGCCCTTTCGGAAGTAATACCACACTCTTTAAAAACCACTAGTCAGGGCTTCCCTGGTGGCGCAGTGGTTGAGAGTCCGCCTGCCGATGCAGGGGACACGGGTTTGTGCCCCAGTCCGGGAAGATCCCCCATGCCGCAGAGTGGCTAGGCCCATGAGCCATGGCCGCTGAGCCTGTGCGTCCGGAGCCTGTGCTCCACAACGGGAGAGGCCACAACAGTGAGAGGCCCGCGTACCGCCAAAAAAAAAAAAAAAAAAAAAAACCACTAGTCAAGTGCAAATATTATTAAGACAGGAAATCAAATAACCACTATAAATAAACATTTGAAAATAGGAGGTAAAAACCACCTCTCTTGCTTCCCTGGTGGCACAGTGGTTAAGAATCCGCCTGCCAGTGCAGGGGACACGGGTTCGAGCCCTGGTCCGAGAAGATCCCACATGCTGCGGAGCAACTAAGCCCGTGCGCCACAACTACTGAGCCTGTGCTGTAGAGCCCGTGAGCCACAACTGCTGTGCCCACGTGCCACAACTGCTGAAGCCCGCACGCCTAGAGCCCATGCTCCGCAACAAGAGAAGCCACCGTCATGAGGAGCCCGTGCACTGCAATGAAGAGTAGCCCCCGCTCACCACAACTAGAGAAAGCCCGCGTGTAGCAATGGAGACCCAACACAGCCAAAAATAAATAAATTTAAAACACAACAAAAAAACCCAAACCACCTCTCTTTTTGCTAATATCACTTTATGCCTAGAAAACGTGAAACTCTTTTAAAATTATTACAATTATTGAGATAATTTAGTAAGCGGATTGGTGTATATACCTAGAGGTGAGAATTGCTAGGTCATAGGGTAAGTGAGCAGCTTAATTTTCATTTAAAAATTGTTCTTGCGCTCACTTATTTTCTGCCTCGTAGAATTGCTTGTTTCTTCCTGATTGTTACCAGTCTTAAGGATATTAAACCTTTTTTATATTATAGGACTTTTTTCTGAATCGCATTTGCCTTGTATATGCTTTGGCTCCCCCAAAGACTTTTCACTTTTATTATAGACCTATCTCTGTCTTTTCTGTATGCCTTCTGGGTTTCATCCTGCCTTAAAAGGCTACTTTTTTGCCTTTTGCCATGCCCACAGTTTTTTTGTTTATTTATTTGTTTTTTAAGACAGAAAAGATAAAAAGAAATTGAGGGAGTGACTTGAAGGCATCCATATGGGGAGTAGGGAAGGTGAAAGCACCTGCTTTAGAGAGACAGGGAGGACCTGGAGGTGGGAAGTAAATCCCAGAGTAGACTGAGCGCCCAGGAGGTGAGGGACGTTTGTGAAGCAGGCAGCGAGTGTGAGGGACCTTGTAGGACAATTGTTGGCCACCGATCTGTTCAGTAACTGGGGGACCACAAATTTATTTGACCTTGACTTCCAGCAAGAAATACATTTTTACAACACCCAGAAAAACACACACAATGGAAACAAAAGTTTCATGAAACGGTCCCCTGTTTGCAGTGTACTCTGATAATTTTCAGTTGTTTTCAAGAAATTCTGATTAAGATCCACTATATTAATGATTCTCAACCCAGTCAGACCTAGTGCCTCATTTATTCTTATAACAAATATTTTAAGGCTGTTGATTATCCTGAAATAAAGTTAGTAGATAGGTCATCAGGTACCTTAGATGTTACAGTGAAGTAGTTGACGGCCTGTACCTACTTATAGTAAATACCTTCGGATTCAATGTAAAATAGCTAGCTAGTGGGAAGCAGCCGCATTGCACAGGGAGATTAGGTCCGTGCTTTGTGACCACCTAGAGGGGTGGGATGGGGAGGGTGGGAGGGAGGGAGACGCAAGAGGGAAGAGATATGGGAACATATGTATATGTATAACTGATTCACTTTGTTATAAAGCAGAAGCTAACACACCATTGTAAAGCAATTATACTCCAATAAAGATGTTAAAAAAAAAAGAAAAGAAATAGGCTCAGAAGACATACCGTATAAAAATCATAGGAAAATGAAAGAGTTGAGATATATGTAGATACTAAAATAAAAACTGTTAGAATAAATAAAAACAATATATGATAAGAGGAAGAGGGAAATTTTTAAAAATGGAAAATATGATAAGAGAGGGAAGTAATTTTACTTGATGTGAGGATAACATAAGAAATTAGACTGTCCACATGGAGAAGTAAAAGTAGTATCACATACTCACCAGTGAGTTTGACCTTATTTATACCTGTGGGGTCAAAATAATTCCCTGTGAAATGACCTGGCATGAGACAAGGAAGTGATGAAGTCTCACAGAAAACCTGGAAGAAGTCATCATTAGCAACCTGCTTTCAGACTCTAGTACTTAACTACCCTGCAGGGCATATCCTTTGATGGGCAGTGGGGTGTAGAGGATGGATTAGAAAAAGAAACAGTTAACAGCCATGTGGTAAACTTGGAGAGACATTCTCAGAGTAAAAAAAGAAAGAGAAGCAGCCCCAAAATAAATAAGTTTAATAGTTACTTTTCACAACATAGATTTCTAATATCGGATAACATATAGGATGATCTTGATGTGAAATTTTTTTAATGTTAATAAAGTTTAGAAAGAACCCTCTGTTTCATAAATCCTTACTAACTTAGTGTTTAGAAATAAATCTATTCAGAGACGTCTCTGTTACATACTATTTGAAAGTTATGGCTATAAAAGCAGTCTGATAGAGGTATGCTGTACTGGAAACTCAGCTACTACAAACAGCTTGTCATCAGATTTTCTGAAATGCTAAACAGTCTTAGTCCTAAATGAAGCAAAACAGTCTTTTCTTAACTTATAGGATAGTGTCACACCTGGAAAATAAGTTAACTAAAGCGTCAGGAAATATTTTGTGTTTATGGGGAAGATGGAGTTTGGTAGTATGCTCAATTTTAAAGTTTTTTGTTTTAATTTCCTACTTGAATGTCTGGTGGGAGATTTGGAAAATCTTGTTGGGATACTGGGCAATTCTTTATTGCATTTCCAGACTCCTAGCATCTTTGGTGCCTTTCCCCCAATAAATGCCAGTAGGACCCCAATCATTGTGGTGACCAAAAAATAACCCCCATAGGCTCCCTGGGGATGGTACCTCCCAGGTGAAAGCTTCTGTGATTAAACTGATTTTACTGGGTCCTGAGCTACAGTTTGCAAAAACACTTAGGGAAGCCTCTGGGTCCTCCTGAAAACTAGTAGAATGACTTGCAACATTATTGCAAATGTAAGATGGTTATTTCCCTAGTGTTGATAGGTCACTTCAGTTTGCTTTTGTTCTTTACATTCTGGCTTTCATACTCCAAGACAGATATTGATGGTCTTAATAAACTCATTTGACCTCCAATTTAGATGGCCTCATCCTCCAGTGAAACACTCAGAAATTCTTTCAAAGGCATGTATCAGTTTGTCTAATCTCTAAACACAGCCCATGCATTGACAGAGCACTCACTACACTGTTTTGAGTGTCATTCATTGAACCATCTGCCTCCTTGTTTCTTGGTTTTTTTTTAATAAACTTTTTATTTTGTAGTAATTTTAGATTTACAGAAAAGTTGCAAAGATGGTAAATAGACTTCCCACGTACCCCTCACCCAGTTTCCGCAGATGTTAACATGTTAACTTGACAAGTTTGTCATAACTAAGAAACCAACATTGATGTATTGTTACTCACTAAACTATAGAGTTACTCAGATTTTTACCAGTTTTTCCCCTTATATCCCCTTCCTGTTGCAGGATGCAGTTCAAGATTCCATGTTGCATTTAGTGCTTCCTGGTTTGGACTTGAGTAGCTGCATGGAGAGCAGTGCGTTCTTTCTCTGTACTGGGTCTGTGTGGAGCCGGCACATTTTCTCCACACTGCATGCTCTCTGTTCTTCTCATTTTGTCTCTTAGTAATTTCTCTTGACTGAGTTTCTAGATCTTTTGCCATTCTGTCAGTATGTTGTATTTGTTTCTCATTTTAAAACAAGACATCCAGAACTGAATGCAGTTCTTCACATATGGTCTGACGAGAGCAAAATGTTGTGGAAATATTACAGTTGTGTGTCCCACATGACAGTTAATGTAGCCTAAGCTTGTTTGTTTATTCCCTCACTTTTGTAAGCAACTGCATCCCATATTGGGCTAATACTGAAGCTGAAGTTCTGCTTACTTAATTCACCCAGAGTTTTTTTGTTTTGTTTGCTTGCTTGTTTTAATCACATGAATTGCTCTTTAATCCAACAGCAAGACATTATGTGAACCCCTTTAAAAATTCATCTCGTTTGTTTTGGCACACCCATTTGCCTCTTTGAATTTCTATCCTGTCCTCCAGTGTTTTAACTGTTTCTTTTATGCAAAGCTTATAAGTATGCTTTCTGTCATTTTCTAAGACACTAATAAAAATATCGTATAGAACAGGGTCAAATACAGGACCTTACCATGGCACAAGATGGCAAGTGAAAAGAAGCTGTATAGCAAGTATGTAACTGTATGAGGAAGCTAAAAAATGTTGTCAGCATAGGCTGAAGGCCGTGATTCAGTGTTACTTATATGCTGACTGGGGTGGCGCCTAAACTAGAACTCTTGCAGAATGAGAGCAAATGAATTTTTTGGAGGACTGGTAGGTGGAGGGTCAGTTTTACCTAAGAATGGAGCCAGCTGTTATTCCTAAGACTGTCAGCTTATGCTTCATTTGACTGGATGTGCCTGAAACTTCTACTTTAAGAGTTCATGAGCCTTTCTTGAATTAGGCCTTTTTATGAATGGCATTGAAAATTTTGGAGGACTTTAGACACACTTTTTTTTTTACTATCAAGGATTTTTTTTTTAATATTTATTTATTTATTTTTGGCTGCATTGGGTCTTCGTTGCTACGCACGGACTTTCTCTAGTTGCAGCGAGTGGGGGCTACTCTTCATTATGGTGCGCGGGCTTCTCATTGCAGTGGCTTCTCTTGTTGCGGAGCATGGGCTCTAGGCACGCAGGCTTCAGTAGTTGTGGCACGTGGGCTTCAGTAGTTGTGGCTCGCAGGCTTTAGAACGCAGGCTCAGTAGTTGTGGCGCATGGACTTAGTTGCTCCATGGCATGTGGGATCTTCCCGGCCCAGGGCTCGAACCCGTGTCCCCTGCATTGGCAGGTGGAATCTTAACCACTGCGCCACCAGGGAAGTCCCTCAAGGATGTATTTGAATGATACTTCCTTTTCAGTAGTGCCTGTTCATGTATCATTTCCCATTTTTCTTTTTTGTTTTTCCTGTTGGTCTTTTCTTAATCTTTAAGAGCCCATTGTTTGTTGTATTTGTTGCAAATATTTCTCTCTATCTGTTGTAATTGACTTATTTTGTGGCTCTTTTGTCAATATTAAAGTTTTATACTTACCTATTATCAAATTTACATTGTGCTTCCTTGCCTCCTTTATGGTTTCAGGTTCCCTGTATTGCTTAGAAACTTCTCACACACTAAGAGGTAAAATAAAGAGATCCTCTTGTAGTTTCTTTTAAGAAGTTCATGGCTTTTTTAAAAAATCTAAACATACTTGCCATTTTTAAGATATATGCCAACCAGTCAGTCCTTTTCGTTGAGAATGGAATTTTTATGCATGTGTGAGAAATGTGTCATGCATTCAGAAATGTGCAAGATGTCTACATTCAGTAAAAAGATAATAAAACAAAGGACATTGTATCCATCTGTATTAAAACATAGGCTGTCTCCCAGACATGTCCATAACCACTATCTGGACCTTTGTCTTGATCGTCCTCTTGCCTTTCTCTATAGTTTTATCCCCAGTAAATCTCTTCCTATCTAAGCAGCGTATTGTTTAGTTATGAATCGCTGAGTGACAAGCTCAGAGCTCTCTGTGTGAGGAAAGGGCAGTTTGCACCATTGGACACAAGCTCCTAGGAGAGGAGAAGCTGAACAAAGTCTGTCTTCAGCCTCCCTGGGAGTTTCCCAGAGACCCTTTGCAGAAGTCACTGGGTGAGGTCACGAGTGGACCTTGAAAGATCAGGGCCACCACAGAGCGGGGGATTTGGCTGGGCCTTCGTTTGGACCAGGGTGGATCTCCAGCCGAGATGCGGTCAGAGGACAGCCACTCACATCCCCCGCTCTCAGGAGCAGGTCAGAGCAGAACACCTGTGGGGTGAAGCTGAACTCCCTCCTGGAGTGGAGAACAGGAACTTACTTCATCAGCCAAGTCCAGATGAGCAGCGGAGCCTGGGCCAGACGCCCTGAGCATCATTCTGTCCTCAGGTCAAAAGGAAAAAAGTATATAATTTTGTGTGTGTGTGTGTGTAGTTGATTCTTGTTGTTCTTGGTAGCTGTGTTCTATAAAGTTGCCGTGAACACTGAAGTAGCAAATACTCAACCAATGCTCCAGTAGAAATACAGGGCTACGTTCCTGTGAGCCTCTGGTCACACTTTCATCAACAGATCAATACATAACCTTGTTTTCTGTGTGTTTCTGTTGAAAGACACCTTACTTAATATACAGTTGATTCATAAACATAGAAGTCATAGCTAACAGCACTATAATTCATGACTGGACAGAGTTTATCTAACACATATTTTCTCAGCCTTGTGGTGCTTAGGAACACTAGACAGCACTTCAGCACTTCACTAGGGGCCACTTTAAACAGTGAGATCACCTACAAACAATACAGAAAGTTGAAAAACGTGACAGTACATAGACCATGAAAAGGATGCTTGTTTACAGGATGAACTGAAACAAGAAGGCAGAGCGGCCACTTGTTTGAGCTCAGCTAGGAATGTGCACATTGGTAACTCAGATGTGCATGAGTGACTTTGAAAGCACTGCAGGTATGCTATGTAAGTCTGTATGTGTATGTGTGTGTGTATATATACACATACACACACACATGTACACATACACACACACACGTACACATACATACACACACACAAAAAACAGGGAAAGTTAATCCAAGATGTTAGACGCCAGGATAGTAACTTGGGGTAGTTACTACCAGAAGGGGCGTAAGGGAGACTTTTGTTCTGTTAACTTGATCTGGGTGTTAGTTACGCAGGATGTGTTCACTTCGTGAAAACCAAGCTGCGTATTTATGATTTGTGTATTTTTCTAAATGGTGTTCCACTTCAGTAAATAGTGTAAAACAAACAGTACTGTGGCCTCAGGATCTGGGCGGTGGCCACTCATTGGGCACGGCTTTTGAGTGTCACTGCTCTGTTGTGGACAAGTTGTTCTCAGCTACTGCATGGCTGTCATTCTGGGGGTTCCCACTTCACCATCTTCCTGCTGATTTTAGTTGCTTCTCTCTTATTTTGGATCTCCTGTTTCCTAGATTCGATCTCCCCATTATTTCCTCTTCTCACTCTTCTGTAGTTTCTGGAGAAAGGGTGCACTGGGAATAATTTTGTAAGAACTTAACAAATATGAAAATATTGTTAATACTACCCTCATCCATGAATGATAACTTTGCAAAGTATATAATTTTAATTTGGAAGTTCTTTCCTTTAGAACTTTGATGACATTAGTGTATTACCTTTTGGAGTCCAGTGTTCCTGTTGAACATATCAAATTCTTGATCTTTGTGTGTGACCTCTATTTCCTTCCTCCCCTATTCCCTCTCCTGGAAGGTGGTAGAATCTCCCTTAAGCCTGCTCTTTTGAAATGTGGTTACTTGCTTTCCTTTTATCCATTTTGTTCGGTACTGTATGGGTCTTTTCAGTCTGTCAATTATATCCTCTTTTCTGGAAAGTTTTCTTGAATTATTCTGTTGATTATTTTCCTCTCCTCCATTTTCTCGCTTTCAGGGTAAAGTTTTAAGAACTCTTAGGATTTACTCTGTTAACAACTTTCATATATAACACACAGCAGTGTTAATTATCTTTGTCATGTTGTGCATTTCATCCCTAGTACTTATTTATCTTATAACTGGAAGTTTGTACCTTTTGACTGCCTTCATTCAGTTCCCCTTTCCCCCACCCCCTGCCTCTGGTAACCACAAATCTGATCTCTTTTTTCTATGAGTTTGTTTGTTTTTGAAGTATAATTGACCTACAATACTGTGTTAGTTCCTGTTACACAACATAGTGACTCAATATTTCAGTACATTTCAAAATGATCACTACAGTAAGTCTAGGTACTATCTGTCACCATGCAAGGATATTACATAGCTATTCACTATATTCCCCACACTGTTTATTTCATACCTGTGACTTGTTTATTTTGCAACTGGAAGTTTGTACTTCCTGATCTCCCTCACCTATTTCTTTCCTTTCCCTACCCGCTCCCCTCTGGAAACCACCTATTTGTTCTCTGCATCCGTAGCTCTGTTTCTGTTTTGTTATGTTTGTTCATTTGTTTTTTAGATTCCACATATAAGTGAAATAATACAGTGTTTGTCTGACTTATTTCACTTAGCATAATACCCTCTAGGTCCATCCATTTGTCACACATGGCAAGATTTCGTTCTTTTTATGGCTGGGTAATATTCCACTTTATACATATGTATATATACGTATGTATGTATACATACACACACACACACCCCACATCTTCTTTACCTATTCATCCATTGATGAGCACTTAGGTTGCTTCCATATCCAGCCCACTGTAAATAATGCTATAGTGAACAACATAGGGGTATATATATCTTTCCTAATTAGTGTTTTTATTTTGTTCAGATAAATACCCAGGAGTGGAATTGCTGAATTGTATGGTAGTTCTATTTTTAATTTTTTGAGGAGTCGCCATAATGTTTTCCATCTCCCTGATGATTAGTGATGATGGGTGTTTTCTTCATGTGCCTGTTGGCCATCTGTATATCTTCTTTGGGAAAATATCTATTCAGGTTTTAATCGGGTTTTTGTTTTGTTTTTAATGTTGAGCTGTGTGAGGTTTTGGTATGTTTTGGATATTAACCCTTTATCGGATATATTGTTTACAGATATCTTCTCCCATTCACTTGGCAGCTTTTTCGCTTTATTGATAGCTTCCTTTGTTGTGCAGAAGCTTTTTAGTTTGGTGTAGTCTCATTTGTTTATTTTTGCATTTGTTTTGCTTGCTTCAAGAGACATATTCAAAGAAATGCTATTAAGACCAATGTCAAAGAGCTTCCGGTTTTTTCTTTTTTTTTGGTTGCACTGGGTCTTAGTTGCGGCAGGTGGACTCCTTAGTTGCGACTCACGGGCTCTTAGTTGTGGCTCACCTGCTCCTAAGTTGCGTCATGTGCGCTCCTTAGTTGCAGCCAGTGTGCTCCTTAGTTGCGGCATGTGTCCTCCTTAGTTGCAGCCGGTGGGCTCCTTAGTTGTGGCTCACCGGCTCCTTAGTTGTGGCATGCGAACTCTTAGTTGTGGCATGCATGTGAGATGTAGTTCCCTGACCAGGGCTCGAACCCGCATCCCCTGCATTGGAAGGCAGATTCTTAACCACTGCACCAGATGGGAAGTCCCACATTTAAGTCTTTAATCCATTTTGAATTTATTTTTGTGTGTTGCTAGAGAGTAGTCAGTTTAATTCTTTTACATGTAACTATCCAATTTTCCCAACACCATTTATTGAAGAGGCTGTCTTTTCCCCATTGTATATTCTTGCCTTTGTCATAGATTAATTGCCCATATAAGTGTGGGTTCATTTCTGGGCTCCCTGTTCTGGTCCCTTGATCTATGTGTCTGTTTTTTATATTACTTTGTAGTATAGTCTTGATGTCAGGGTGCATGATTCCTCTGGCCTTGTTCTTCTTTCTCAGATTGTTTTGGCTATGCAGGGTAGTTTGTGTTTCCATACAAATTTTAGAGTTATTTGCTTTAGGTCTGTGGAAAATGCCAATCGTATTTTGATAGGGAATTCATTGAATCTGTAGATTGCCTTAGGTAATGTGGTCATTTTAACAATATTAACTCTTCCAATCCATGAACGTAGTATACCTTTCCATCTGTTTGTGGTGTCTTGAATTTCTTCCATCAGTGTCTTACAGTTTTCTGAGTACAGGTCTTTAAGCTCTTTAGTTAGGCTGATTCCTAGGTATTTTATTCTTTTTGATAGGATTTTAAGTGGTATTGTTTTCTTAATTTCTCTTTCTGATAGTTGTTAGTGTATAGAATATGCCACAGATTTCTGTATATTAAGTTTGTGTCCTGCAACTTTACAAATTCATTGATGAGTTCTGGTAGTTTTTTGGTGGTGTCTTTAGGATTTTTTTATGTATAATATCATGTCATCTGCAAACACTGACAGTTTTACTTCTTCCTTTCCAATTTAGAATCCTTTTATTTCTTGTCTGATTGCTGTGGCTAGACTTCCAATGCTATATTGAATAAAAGTGGTGACAGTGGGCATCCTTCTCTTGTTCCTGATCTTAGAGGAAATGCTTTCAGCTTTTCACCATTGAGTATGATGCATATGTGACCTTTATTATGTTGATGTTTGTTCCTTATATGCCCGCTTTGCTGAGAGTTCTTTTTTTTTATCATAAATGGATGGTGAGTTTCGTCAAAAGCTTTTTCTGTATCTGTTGAGATGATCATATGATTTTTATTTTTCAGTTTGTTAATGTGTATCACATTGATTGATTTGTGGATATTGAACCCTCCTTGCATCTGTGGGATAAGTCCCAGTTGATCATGGTGTATGATCCTTTTAATGTATTATTGAATTAGATTGCTAGTGTTTTGTTGAGGATTTTTATATCTGTGTTCATCAATGATATTGGTGATATTGGTCTATAATTTCCTTTTTTTGTGTGATATCTTTGTCTGGTTTTGGCATCAGGATGATGCTAGGCTTGTAGAATGAGTTTGGAAGTGTTTCTTCCTCTGCAATTTTTTTGAATAGTTTGAGAAGGATAGGTGTTAATGTTTGGTAGAATTCACCTATGAAGCTGTCTGGTCCTGGACTTCTGTTTGTTGAGAATTTTTTGATTACTGATTCAATTTCATTACTGGTAATTGGTCTGTTCATATTTTCTATTTCTTCCTGATTCAGTCTTTGCAGATTATACATTTCTAGGAATTTGTCCATTTATTCTAGCTTGTCCATTTTATTGGTATATAATTGTTTGTAGTAATTCCTTATGATCCTTCGTATTTCTGTGGTGTCAGTTGTAACTTCTCCTTTTTCATTTGTGATTTTATTGATTTAGGCCCTCTCTCTTTTTTCCTTGATGAGTCTGGCTAAAGGTTTATCAATTTTGTTTATCTTTTCAAAAAAGTAGCTCTTAGTTTCATTGATCTTTTCTATTGTATTTTTAGTCTCTATTTATTTCTGCTCTCATCTTTACGATATCTTTTCTTCTACTAATTTTGGGTTTTGTTTGTTCTTCTTTTTCTAGTTCCTTTATGTGTAAGGTCACTTTCAGGATATTGAAACGTCGAGATTTGGGTTCCAGTTTTCTTCTCTTTAACGTTCTATTCTCTCTCTTTCCCTCCTGCACCTTCTCCTTCTGGAAATAATTTAGTTAAGATTTAACTCAGACTCTTCTCTTTTCAGTAATACTTGCATATTATTCTGTTGTCAACAGTGCCTTGAGTTCCCTAGGTCAGAGGCCCTCTGTTTTACCCTCTTTAATGAATAAACTTCCTATTTCCACTTGGAGTAGAATATGTTGGAAAGGCAACTTACAAATTTAACTGCTTCTGGAAGAGTTTTTACATCTTTCATCTTTAAATGATTTCCACTCTAATCCAAGTTCCAGCAATACCTGATGCTGCCAGTCCCAGACATTTTGTTGAATGTGTACTGTAAATTGGGTGGTTTTTTTGCTTCCCCCTTTACCCATACAAGGATTCAGCTTTCTCCAACCTCCTAACTCCATTACCACTCATCCATCTGCTTCCCAGCTTCCAAAATTTTGTTGCTATTATTTATTTGTGTTGTCCCTATTCTTATGAAATTGTCTTTTTTAAATTCCAATACTAGATTTTAAGATTTTCAGAAAAGAACAAAATTAGGTCTTACCTTATTATCTGTTCTAGACCTTATCATCACAGAATTATGGTTCAGTCTTAAATGCCACTGTCCAGTGCACTGTTGTCCAATGCAATAGCCACTAGCCATGTGAGCCCTTGAAATGCAGCTGTGCAATTCAGTGTGGAACTGAATTTTTAATTTTATTTGTTTTTGTTTGTTTGTTTCTGGCTGTGTTGTGCAGCTTGCAGGATCTTAGTTCCCCGACCAAGGATCGAATCCATGCCCCCTGCAGTGGAAGTGTGGAACCCTAACCACTGGACCACCAGGGAATTCCCTTTATTTTATTTTAATAAATTACATTTAAATAATCACATGCGTCTAGTGGCTGCCATACTGGACAGTGCAGGTCCAGTGCTGGTGAACTAGGAGTTGGAATGTAAATTCTAGTCAGCATATCTACTACATGGACGTTTTTTTCCTGTTTCCTTCTCCTTAATTTATTTCTTCATTCATATCAGTGTGGACACGTGGATTTCTGTATTATTCAGTGGGCATTATTTTTTTATTATTGATTTTGATGCTCAAATTATCCCAGATTTGGACAGTGGAAACCCCATTCAGGTTTCTTCTGTGTCCTTTTGACATGTACCCTCTTTCTGGATCATTCATTCTAGACCTTAGACATTACAGGCTCCTCACGTACTCACCCTGTCCTAACCTCTGGAATCATCCATTTCTCCAAGGAGCTCTGGTTCCTCTTAGTGGAGGATAATGGAAACCAAGATCTGGTTGCTTGGTGGGCTCATTGCTGCTGGACCAGCACTGCTTCTAGGCTCTGTAAGCTGACAAGGGATTTTTAAAGACTGATGGCTTTGGACAGCACGGATAAAGAGATATTTCTATCATTGCAAAAAGGGGAAAGATGGGGTTACTAGAATTTAGGAGTTCAGAGACTCCTACTTCCCCAGGCCCATCTCTACACAGCTGGTGCTTGGCCTTTGAGTGGATTCAGCTGGTTGGTGATGAGAATGCCAGAAGAGCTTGGTGCTAGAACCCCTCTGCTGCTGGAGGGGTGCTTTCTCTCTCCCTCTTTAACCTCCCATTGGCAGAACGTGAACCAGAAGCCAGCTGCCAAGGGAGTATGAATAACTTGAGTTTGCAAACCCTAGACCATTGTTTCTCAGCCTCAGCACCACTGACATTTTGGGCCAGGTGGCCATCCTGTGCTTTGTAGGATGTTTAGTAACAACATCCCTGGCCTCTATGCACTTGATTCCAGTATCCACCCCACCCCCAAATGTTTCCATATATAGCCAGCTATCCCCTGGGGAGGCAAAATGACCCCATTGAGGACCACCTCCTGGACCATCATTGCAGAAAAGAATAGAGAAGGGTAGACTTGGAGCTGAGAAACAGTAGTACTAACCAGCACCCTACTTTACTTTACACAACCTTGAAGTGTGAAGGAAGGGAAGAGAAATTAACATTTACGTTCCTGTTACAGCCCTGCAATATAGAGAGATTAGTATATGCTTTTTTTTTTTTCTTTAGTTGATGAGGAAAGCAAAGACCAGTTAAGTAATTTCTTCGCAGTCAGGCAGGGTTCAAATCCTTGCTGATAAAGTTATTCGTTTACATGCTCTTGAAGTTTGTGCTTGAATTTTTAGGTTGTAGTTATTGCCATAGTCTTTTTAAGTGGGGCAACTATTCTTTTGAGTGTTGCATTTTCAAGTCATTATGGATATATTGTCAACCTGGGTGCATTTTTTGGATGGTGCCCTACTGGAGCCATGCTTAGAATAATGGCTAAAAATGTTCACAAACAGAGGGAAGAAGAAACATGAATAATATTTGTTAGGCAATTCCCTGGTGGTTCAGTGGTTAGGACACTGTGCTCTCACTGCTGAGGGCCCGGGTTCAATCCCTGGTCAGGAAACTAAAATCCCGTAGGCTGTGCGATGTGGCCAAAAAAATAAATTATGTTAAAGCCAATGTCTTATTTTGTTTTTTAGTTTTGGATACTTATATTTAAGTACTAGTTAACTTGATTTCCTAGAGATTTGCTTCAGACTATACAAGCACTGCCTATTTTTCTCATTTTGCCTTTATGCCTAGTCCTTTACTTCTTTCTATTCCATATTGTTGTGTGTCACTCTCAGTGGTAGAAAGACATGTCCTCTCTCAAAGGAAATCTCCCAAAGATCAACCTAATACTTTACAGTACCTTGCACCTTGCATGACTCATGATCGCCTCAGACCTAACATCCAAAGTAGGCTAGTGTGCTTTCTAAGCCAGACATAAACCGCTTTTTCTCTTCCAGTGCTAGAGCATTCTCTGTACTTTGCGTTATTCCTAGTCCTCTCCAGAGTTTTATATCTGTTGTAGGTCTCTTTGCTTTAAAATCAGTGAAGGAACTAGAGCAGACACAAACATAACGTAACAGTTGAAGGTAGGATTTTTGAAGACCTGTTAGATTTAAAATCGGTTCGCCTAGAAAAGAGGAAGGGGACTTCCCTGGTGGCGCAGTGGTTAAGAATCCGCCTGCCAATGCAGGGGACAAAGGTTCAGTCCCTGGTCCGGGAAGATCCCACATGCTGCAGAGCCTCTAAGCCTTTACGCCACAAGTACAGAGCCTGTACAGACCCAACACAGCCAAAAAAAAAAAGAAAAGAGGAAGAAGTGACTTGATTCTTTTTTTAAATAAATTTATTTATTTATATTTGTTTATTTTTGGCTGCACTGGGTCTTCGCTGCTGTGCACGGGCTTTCTCTAGTTGTGGTGAGTGGGGGCTACTCTTCGTTGTGGTGCGCAGGCTTCTCATTGCAGTGGCTTCTCTTGCTGCGGAGCATGGGCTCTAGGCGCATGGGCTTCAGTAGTTACGGCACACGGGCTCAGTAGTTGTGGCTCGCGGGCTGTAGAGCACAGGCTCAGTAGTTGTGGTGCACGGGTTTAGTTGCTCCGTGGCATATGTGATCTTCGCAGACCGGTGATCAAACCTGTGTCCGCTACATTGGCAGGTGGATTCTTAACCACTGCGCCACCAGGGAAGTCCCAGAAGCGACTTGATTCTTGTCTTAAGCTGTGTAGTGGCTTTCTGAGAGCGGATTTAGAGTAATTGCTTTATGTGGAGGAAACATGGAACAAAGGGACCTGAAGTTGTGTTTCAGTGTTTTGAAGAGAAGGTACCTCAGGGACTGCTTGATATGAAGCGTTGTGTCAGGGTGAGGCTAATTGTGGGGCTCTGTTGTACTCTCCCAACTAGAACAGGTCATCTTATATTGCTCTTATTTGTTGGATGTGTTCCCATAGTTCTCTGCCACTTACTCTTCATACTCTATTTTAATTGCTTGTTTACTTATCTTTATTCCCTATTAAACTTTAAACACTAAGTGGGCCTATAGGTGCTCAGAAACTTGTGTTCATTGAAGTAATGTTGTTACAGTAATTTAATACAAAATTATCTCCTAATATCCGTGCAGGACAAATCCTTTACACTATAATAGAAAGGGCTGTCATGTGCAGACTGTGAATTTATCACAAATAAATGTGCAGACATTTCTAGCTCAAATAATTATTAAATAGTATGTTTTCTGGTCCCTCCCTATTCATCTTGTGGTTTTCTTCCCCTTTCCCTAAAACAGTTGCAGAAGATCAGTTTTAAAGTGTTTAAACCATAGGCAGGATGTTCTGGGGTGGGGGGGTGGCAAATCCCATTAAGTATGTTTCACCCTTTAGTTGTTTAAAATGACATTCTTCTCTCTCACGAATATATGTAGTCTGTCTTTCCAGGAAAGGCAAGAGGTCCCCTACTGCTCTTTGTACTGCATTGGCCAACTATGCAATGGGAAGGCATTCTAAACAGCAACTTCAGCCTGTTGTCAGTGCCCACTAGTACGCTGTCCACGTTGTCTGTGCAGTGCCTAGCGTACCCAGATTATACACTGTGCTTGGGAGAAGTCATTCTGTGAATGCTTAGCTTGAAACTCAGTGACTAGTTGATACTTCAGCAAGAATTAACAAGTACGGGATATAGAATCCATCTCTGGGGCCAAAAAACATTAGTTTTATTCTATAATTTCATTAGGTCAACTATTTTACCCATTTATACCTCAGTGTAAAACCAGCCATCCTGTCAACCTTCCATGCTACTGTACAAGTTGAGATGGGATTGGGGGAGTTTTGTCTGTGTTAGGTTTTCGTGGAGTTTTTAACGAAACATTTTAAACATGTAGAAAGAAAGATTTTGCAGATATGGACGAATTTCACTTTGTACCCTTTCTTGATTCCATTCTATTTCCTTCCTTTTTCTCCCTACTTCCCAGAGGCCATCACTTCTTGGAGCTGGTGTGTATCCTTTCCGTTCACATTTCAGCATGCTTTCCACATATGTATGTGTCCATAAACTCTAATTATAGAGTATCGTGTATTTTAAAATTTACATAAATGCTTCCATGTGGTTTGTATCCTTTTACAACTTGTTTTTGTGGGGACTTATACATGATAATAGCAGTTTGTTGGAGTACGATGTTCTAGAATTTCATTATGTGATTATGTCACGTATAATAGGTTGTTGATTCCCATGTCTGAAGATGTGTGTATGCCAGATTTCCTTATGTTTGAAAAGACCAAAAAAGAAAAATAAATTATATATTTGAGTCATATTGATATTCTGCTGTGATTTGAAAGAGTGAGGCCTGACATGTTTCTTGCTTACTGAAATTTTATTTTTTTTATTTTTTAAGGTTTTTTTTTTTTGTCTTTGTTTTGTTTTGGTTTTGGCTGCGTTGGGTGTTCGTTGCTGCACACGGGCCTTCTCCAGTTGCAGTGAGTGGGGGCTACTCTTTGCTACGGTGCACGGACTTCTTATTTTGGTGGCTTCTCTTGTTGCAGAGCACAGGCTTCAGTAGTTATGGTGCGTGGGCTCAGTAGTTGTGGCTCGTAGGCTCAGTAGTTGTGGCACATGGGGCTTGGTTCCTCCGCGGCATGTGGGATCTTTGCAGACCAGGGGTCGAATCCGTGTCCCCTGCACTGGTAGGTAGATTGTTAACCACTGTGCCACCAGGGAAGTCCCTGAAATTTTAAATAAAAGAGATGGTGATGTTTTTAAACATTTACCAATATAGGACATGGATTTTCAAAAAGTTAAGAGAACACTACTCTAGAATAAGAACTTAACAAAATAGTGACTTTAGGTAGAGCTGTGTTTGATCAATTATCAACCTCTGGAAATATATATATATGTATATGTAAAAACACCTGCCTTGAAAGTAATTCCTCAATCTCAGGGTTTCATTTTAGAGAAGCTATGTGGTAGGTAAAATTAAAGTCTCTCACAAAATAAAGAATTAAGGGAAGAATAATAAACATGACATTAAATGTATATCTCTATGCCATAGTAAATAAAAGTTCTAAAGACATCCATTTCTGAAACAAACAAAAAACAGATTAATTGTTGTCAGATGATCTGCTTTAGTAGGTAACCCTTCATCGTCATCACCGTTGGTCACTTCATGATGGTGCGCCCTAGGAGCAAGCTGCATAGTGCTTGTGGGCCTCAGTTTATTCATCTGTAAAAGAAGAACAACAGTTCAGTGACCAAGCCCTTAGCAGGTGCCTGAGGCAGCAAGGTCAGTTAAACACTAATTGGTTAGTGGAGATGATCTGAGGGAGAGTCTCCTATGTCATTTTTTTTTAACATCTTTATTGGGTTATAATTGCTGTACAATGGTGTGTTAGTTTCTGCTTTATAACAAAGTGAATCAGTTATACATATACATATGTTCCCATATCTCTTCCCTCTTGCGTCTCCCTCCCTCCCACCCTCCCTATCCCACCCCTCCAGGCGGTCACAGAGCACCGAGCCGATATCCCTGTGCCATGCGGCTGCTTCCCACTAGCTATCTACCTTACGTTTGTTAGTGTATATATGTCCATGACTCTCTCTCGCCTGTGTCATTTTATACCTGTTTTAAGGGCTTTAATTTTTCAGACGGATCCCAATAGGTTTGAAACGTAATGTATTTTTTACTAGTGTTCTCCTTTACAAGGCTCTGCAAAATGCTCATGTAATCACTAGATATTTTAATAAAAATTACCACCTTCTTTAAGGGCACTTGTCTTTTTGGGAGGGCTAGAGCTTTCTGCCCTTGCCCTGCAGGCCTGCCTGGAGGGTCTTTAAAACAGGGCAGGGCTTCTCTGGTGGCACAGTGGTTGAGTCCGCCTGCCGACGCAGGGGACATGGGTTTGTGCCCCGGTCCGGGAAGATCCCACATGCCGCGGAGCGGCTGGGCCCATGAGCCATGGCCGCTGAGCCTGCGCGTCCGGAGCCTGTGCTCCGCAACGGGAGAGGCCGCAACAGTGAGAGGCCCGTGTACCAAAAAAAAACAAAAAACAAAAAACAGGGCAGTGTTTCTGATTAGTGTGCATTGTTTATAGCAACTAAATGGAGTTGCACACATATTTGGAAATATTGAGATTTTAGTTTTGGCTTTTATATATGAAATTGTTAACACAATCTGTGGCTGATAAAAAACCTGCTTCCCAAGAACAGACCCTTCGTTTATACAGCTGGCAGCCAAGCTCTTTTGGGCTAATGTTGCCGAATGGGGGCTGATGCCTAGAAGTATTCGGCACAGCATTTTTGCTGACTTAATTTTCCTTTCTCCTACGGGAAACAAGTACCTGTTGTTCAGTCCCTTCTTTTTCCCCCCTACTTTCATCATTCAGTCATTCTTACATCAAGAGGTCTATTATAGACACACATTAATCCTTGTTTCCCTTCTCTCTTTTGAGCTCTTATCTAAATACTCTAGGAAAATGTCCCTTTCTCTTTTCATCCACTTCATTCAGCAGATACCCACTGAATTCCCACTTTGTCCCAGGCATTCCTTACACACCTCTTCTTCCTTCGTTTTATGTGTGAGTCAGAAAATAGCTCTAATCATGGCTGAGTGTAATAGTAGATTGAGTAATATAGAAGCTTCTCTATTTCCAGATGAGAGGTTCTGAAAGACTATTCCTAACTAAGCTTACTCATGAGCAAGTCCATTGTTACTAAGGTAGGTTTCTGTTCGCAGGCCAGGGATGCATTTCTACGAAATAAGAGCATAGAACAGTTCTTTAAAACCAAGGAAAACAGCCAGTTGTTCCAAAATGGACCAAATTTCACTACACTAAAAACTTTTAGAAATGAATTAAACTTCCCTCTGAAAAAATGCATAAGGAACTCCTTAAATATAATGTCCAACCCCTGCCTTTCTGTCCACTTTGTTGAACAGACATGAACTAGCTTGGAATCATCCACAGCCATGAAAGAAGTTTTATCGTATTTTCCAACTACCTCATGACTTTGTTGTGAGGATTAATAAAGTAATTATGAAAATGGGCGCACAATAAATAGTGATGGAAGTTGCTGCTATTACCACTGGAGTATTATAGCTCTGTGTAGCAAAGACCTTTACTCACTGCTGTATCTTGGCGCAGAATAGATAGTAGTGGAAGGATAGGTGGCTGCTCCTCATTGTTACATGTCATCAAACTTGTAGAATTCCACCTGAAAACAATAAACCGGAAGTTAGAAAGCTGAGTCCCAGTACAGAAAAGGTTGTTTTAAATGGCCAGGTAAATGTATCACAGGTTCAAGCAAGTCTGCTAAGTGTGAAGAACACACATACTACAAGATCTATTTACCAGGCTGTTCCATGTTTTCCCATAAAATTCCTCGCCATCACCCTGCCCTTGTTCTTCTGAATCGTACCCTCCCCAGGTGTATACGCTCCTTCTGATTTCTCTTTTCTCTGCCCCTAGCGTCTCTTTAACTATAGGTCTTTTCTTTTTTTTTATTTTATTTATTTTTTAAATTTTTCTATTTCTGGCTGCGTTGGGTCTTCATTGCTGCGCTCGGGCTTTCTCCAGTTGGGGCGAGCGGGGGCTACTCTTTGTTGTGGAGCACAGGCTCTAGGCGCACAGGCTCAGTAGCTGGGGCTCACGGGCTTAGTTGCTCTGCGGCATGTGGGATCTTCCTGGACGAGGGATCGAACCCCTGTCCTCTGCATTGGCAGGCGGATTCTTAACCACGGAGCCACCAGGGAAGTCCTAAAGGTCTTTTCTTTTTTTTTTTTTGCTGTACGTGGGCCTCTCACTGTTGTGGCCTCTCACTGTTGTGGCCTCTCCCGTTGCAGAGCGCAGGCTCAGCGGCCATGGCTCACGGGCCCAGCCGCTCCGCTGCATGTGGGATCTTCCCGGACCGGGGCACGAACTCGTGTCCCCTGCATCGGCAGGCGGACTCTCAACCACTGTGCCACCAGGGAAACCCATCTCCTTTTGAGTCTCTCCCTTTATCATATGGCATAGATTTTTTTTTTAATAAACGTATAGAATTACGTGTGTATTTAATTGGGGGGGGTGCGGGATTCTGCTCCTAATTCTAAAAATAATTGAGTAGGGCTTTCTTTTTTCTTTAAAAAGAAACAAACTCCTAGAGTTACTTTACCTTTGCAAGGCATGATTGATTCTATTTCCCCCAATGTTTCTTTTTTTTTTTTTTTTTGCGTTACGCGGGCCTCTCACTGCCGCGGCCTCTCCCCCTGCGGAGCACAGGCTCTGGACGTGCAGGCCCAGCGGCCATGGCTCACGGGCCCAGCCACTCCGCGGCACGTGGGATCCTCCCGGACCGGGGCACAAACCCACGACCCCTGCATCGGCAGGCGGACTCTCAACCACCGCGCCACCAGGGAAGCCCCCCAATGTTTCTTTAATAGAAGGGGGGAAAGCTTTCTACTCCTGATCTAGGCTCCCAGCTTGTGAAGCATTATAAAATTTGTCTTAGGTTCCAGCAATTTTGCTTCTAGAAATATCCATTGATCATCTTCTTTAATTCTGGCTACTTCTGCTGTTCACTGAATTATAATAGTTCATTTCTTTAACTGCTTGTGTTCATCTGAGATCCTCTTCAGAAGGTTGCATGATTCTTCAACCATCTAAATGCAAAGAGCCTCTTTGGGAATTGCCCTTATCATTGTCAAGTTATTTTAGTGGCATAGTTCTCTGTGCAGATCTTAATATTAAAATTGTTCTATAGCATGTAACACACACACATTCTTTTTTTAAAAGTCACACTTATTTAGAGATGCATAGGGCCTGAAGAGAGAATTCACTGAAGTAAAAAGAGAGCCTTCTCTCCAAATTACATGGCATCTAGAAGTCAAAATAGATTGTCAGTGGCAAAGGCTGAATAATCCCAGGGCTTCAAATTCAGGTGGATGGAGTCTCTTCCTGTTGTGTTTCTTTTCACTGTGTATCTTGACAGATAGCTTTCCCTTTGTCGACCTTCCCTTCCCACCACCTCTCTGTTCCCTACCTAAAAATTCGTTCAAATCAAAAGAAAAAGCTGTATCAACCTTTGGGTTTTTCTTTTAAAAGATATATAAATGTATATTTAATGTACACGTAATATATATATAAGTAAATAAACCTTTGTTTATTTTAGAAAATTAAGAAAGAAAAAAGACTTTACATATTATTTCGGTGGATTTTTAAACATCTGTTCCCACTAGAGGGCATTCTTTCCTTTGATTTTAGTTCATAGCTTTTATGTATTTATTTTACAGAACTGCTAAATATAAAGGTAAGTGTTGAGGGTTTGAATGTGTTCAGATATACCTATTATAGATAGGGGTTGTCAGATATACACCATTCTTTTTATGTAAGTTTCACACATGGGCGTGTCAAAATTGAGGATAAGCTGTATTTCCTAGCATTTTTGTTTGTCTTGTTAGGTGAACTTGGTCAGATGGGGAATCACAAATATCCCACCATAACTTTAAGATGTAGCTTGTGTAGATGTAGATATGGTACATATATACAATGGAATATTAGCCATAAAGAAAGAATCAAATAATGCCATTTGCAGCAACATGGATAGACCTAGAGATAATCATACTACGCGGAGTACGTCAGAAAGAGAAAGACAAATACCATATATCACTTATATGTGGAATCTAAAATACGACACAAACGAACTTATCTCCAAAATGGAAGCAGACTCACTCACAGGTACAGAGAACAGGCTTGTGGTTGCCAAGAGGGTGGGGGCGGGGATGAATCAGGAGTTTGGGGTTAGCAGATGCAAACTGTTATATATAGGATGGGTAAACAACAAGGTCCTACTTGTATAGCAACAAGGTCCTACTGTATAGCACTATGTTCAATATCCTGTGATAAACCATAATGGAAAAGAATATGAAAAAGACTGCATACCTGTATAACTGAATCACTTTTCTGTACAGCAGAAATTAACACAACCTTGTAAATCAACTATACTTCAATAAAATTTAAAAAAAAAAAGATGTAGCTTGTGCTAGTTGCCATGTTACAAAGTAGTGACTGTCCGAATTTGTTTATGACAATATGGCTAAAGCTAGATTATTCAAGGATGAGTTGCGTATTTTATTATTTGGTTAACTCAGTTTTTGCAGGGTGTATATAGTATAGAGTAACTGAAACCTAACATTTTTTAAATCCAGGAGATCTCAGTGCTAACACATAGTGGTTCTCCAGCCTTGCCTCTCAAGGCGATATTTTATTTGACAATATTTGAATTCTTGTTTCTATTATAAATGATATTTTTCTATAGGAACTTTTTTTTAACATCTTTATTGGAGTATAATTGCTTTACGATGTTGTGTTTCTGCTGTATAACAAAGTTAATTAGCTATATGTATACATATATCCCCACACCCCCTCCCTCTTGCATAGGAACTTTAGTTCTTAGCATCTTAAATATATCTTATTGTTATCTCACCAGAAGGAACTTCATTCTTCCTATCAAGGAATTGATCGTTTTACATATGCCACGTATATGTTCTGTTTCAGATTTTCCTGAGTCTCCTGGTACCAGGTAGAACATTGTTATTAACCAAGCGACTGTGCATTGAAGAGCTGGCTTGTTTTCCCTGATAGGAAAGCACCTGTAGTAGACACAAAGGGAGCACATTTTGTTAGTCTGTGTTATAGAGTGAATTCGGACAGGTATACTTGGAAGAGGTTCTGTTTTGAGTGAGAAATCTGGGGTTCTTTTCAAAGCTACATGAGATTTAGTAATTTCGAGTTGGGGCAGAGGGAGACCGGGTTACTGTTGGGAAACTGTGGCAAAGCCTATGCATGCTTCTGTGCTTCTATTCAGAGACTTCGAGCTACTGTCGAGAGGTGGTATGGAATCGTCTCTAAAGTGAGATATTGACTAAAGCTTATGATGACAGATTAGAAGTATTAAATTGGCAGAGCTGTTACAATGAGAAGGAGTAGCAGGTTGTCTGGAAAATTATATGTGATAAAATATTTTTACTTCCGACTTCTTATTCATAGTACACTCTTCACCAAAACAAATACTCTATAACATACTTGCTGCTATAGATTATTATTAAAGTTACTCTTACTTATGTTGTAAGAAACCCTGCCGAGAACTTACCTAATATAATGTTTAATGGTCAGACTGAAATATATATTTGTGTTTGAAATAATGACCTTGAATCACAAAAGTTGTTAAATGTCTTTTTTGGGTGGGGGGAGAGGCACATGACTTGCGGGACATGACTTAGTTCCCCCACCAGGGATTGAACCCGCGCCCACAGCAGTGAAAGCACGGAGTCCTAACCACTGGACCGCCAGGGACTTCCCCCAAAACATACATTTTAGAAATGATTCCATCAAAAATAGTTAATAGGGCTTCCCTGGTGGCGCAGTGGTTGAGAGTCCGGCCTGCTGATGCGGGGGACACGGGTTCGTGCCCCGGTCCGGCAAGATCCCACATGCCGCGGAGCCTGCGCGTCCGGAGCCTGTGCTCCGCAACGGGAGAGGCCGCGGCAGTGAGAGGCCTGGGTACCGCAAAAAAAAAAAGTTAGTAATTTTTTAAAAGAACCTCAGTTTCTTAAAGGGCTAACAGTTACTGAACTCCAGCTGGATTGTAGGTGAAGCCTGACACCACTCGACATCCTCACCCCTTAGGAGAGCATTTAGATTTAGATAGCTTCGAATTTTATCAGCCAAGTAGAACAGGCAAGGGACAGGCATCATCAGCATGTCCCTACTGAAACTGATGCAGTGTTTGGCAATATCACCATCCCCAGTCGCCTTAAGCTTTGTTCATTTATACTTGTCGGTGGGCATCCCCACCACAGAAAGAAAAGTGGGGCCCGCAGAGTAATGGTGGATGGGACATGCCGAAAAGTTAGTGTTCAAAACTGAGCTTGCCTTTCAGGCACCTCTTTAGCTCAGTTCACACTACATTTTGTTTGACAAAGTTATTGTACCCTGTTACATTAAACTTTCATTTGTGAATCTGAATAGATACTTACCCCTTTTCAGTACCTTCAGTGCTGTGCTAAAAGCATTGTCATGCTTGGAAGCTATTTTGAATAGGCAGATTTTGAAGTATTCCATCTTTTTGCCCACCATCTTTTCAGTGAAGCTTTCTTTGTCCACACTATTTATCCTGTTTTGCTTTATTTTTCTCCATGGCACCTATCTTCCAACTTGCTTTATAACTTAGTTTGGTTGTATGCCTGTCTTCACCCACTCTTTTAGGCTATCATTCATTCTTTTTTAATTCATTCTATAATGGACGGTTGATGGCCCTTTGGGTTGTTAACAGCCTTTTTTTTTTTTCTTTCCAGTTGCCAAAACTGCTTTGAACATTCTTTTGCATTCTTCTGGTGCTCCTGGGCAAAAGTTTCCCCAGGGAATAGATTTAAGAGTGAAATTGCAGTCACAGTAATTGTACATGTTTAACTTGACTAGAATATGAACAAAATTTGCAAAGTAGTTGTGCAGATATGTGTTCCCACTAGCAGCGTCGAAGAGTTTCTGTTGCCCCTTGTCTTCTCTAGCACTTGATATCAACAGACTTCCAAGCTTTTGCCAGATTGGTAGATGTAAAATGATAGCTCATGATGGTTTTATTTGCACTTTTTTGGTGACTAATGAGATGAGAGTCTTTTCATATATTTATTGGTCAGTTGTGTTTGTTGTTCTTTGTAGTGCCCATTGAGGTCTTTGCCCATTTTTCTGTTGGATGTTGGTCATTTTTTACTGATATGTGAGAGTTCCTTAATGTATTCCTTACTTCTGTCTGTCACGTATGTTGTATTTATCACCAGTTTCTGGGCGTTGTCTCTTCTGTCACTCTAGGGTATTAAAAGTGAAGGAAAAGTCTTAATTTTAACGTGGTTGAATATATCTTTTTATGGTTTGGGCGTGTGTGTGTGTGTGTGTGTGTGTAAGAAATTGTTTCCTACTCTGAGCTCATAAAAATATTCCCTACATTGTCTTCAGAGATTTTTTCACTTTCCTTTCACGTTTGTCTTTAAACCATTTGGAACTGGTTCTTGTGTGTAGGATCTGTGAAAGAGATCCAATTTTATTTTCCCCATATATGGGTGATCACCTGTCCTAGGACCATTTATTGTCTACTCTCTCCTTTCCCCACTGATCTCTAGTGACCTTACTGTCATGAAACAGATTTCAACATGTGTGCATCTGTTTGGGGGCTTTCTATAATGTTCCTTTGGTCAGTTTGTCTGTCTCTATGCCAATGCCATTCTATCTTTATCACTGTAGCTTTATAGTAGCTCTTGATATGTTAAGCAAATCCCTGCATCTTGTTATTCTTCAGGAATATCTTGGCTATTCTTGACCCTTTGCAAATTGTGTAAAAATTTGAGTCAGCTTATCATGTTCCACAAAAAATTCTTTTGTGATTTTTTTTTATTAGAATTGTATTGAATCCACAGATCAATTTGGGGAGAATGATATTTTATTATGTTGAACCTTCTAGTCAGTGAACCTGGTATTTTTATTTTTTTAAAGCTCTTTGTCTTTGAACACATTTTTACTAATTTACTTCATAAAGGGCTGCATATCTTTGGTTGGCTTTTTTAAATTTATTTATTTTATTTTTATTATTTTTGGTTTCGTTGGGTCTCAGTTGCGGCATGCGGAATCTTCGTTGCAGCGTGCGGGCTTCTCTCCAGTTGCAGCACGCAGGCTTAGCTTCCCCATGGCGTGTGAGATCATAGTTCCCTGACCAGGGATTGCACCTGCGTCCCCTGCATTGGTAGGTGGATTCTTAACCACTGGACCACCAGGGAAGTCCCCTTTCGTTAGCTTTATTCATAGGCACTTTTCAGAAATGCTACTACAAATGACATAACGTTTTTATTGTGGTAAAATATGCACAGCATATCATTTTAACCCTTTTTGCAGGTACAATTCAGTGGCATTAGTACATTCCCATTGTTGTGCAACTATCACCACTGTCCATCTCTAGAATTTTTTTATCATCCCAAACTGAAACCCATTAAACAATACTCCCCATTCTCCCTTCCACCCAGCCTCTGGTAACTAACCACTGTTCTACTTTGGTTTGTTGGGTTTTTTTTTGGGGGGGGGGTTTGTTTTTTCTGTGAATTTGACTAATCTGAGTACCTCATATAAGTGGAATCATAAGTGGCATTTTAAAAATATACCAGTATTTGTCTTTTTTGAGTGAAGAAATCAGTGTTTTATTAAATTGGTTTTTGTATTTAGCTAACTTGCTTAAAATATTAATTTCAATAATTTAGCTGGGGTTTTCTGTATAAACAAGCATATCACATGTGAATAAAAGGCTTTCCTACTATTAATTAAACCTGCCTATTGAGTTTTAAATTTTAATTAATTTTTTGTATACCTAGATAGTTCATTTTCAAATCTGTTGGTCGCCTCTTCAAGCTCTTCTTTATTTCTTTTAAACTGTTAAGTGTTATTTGATATTCGATTCTGTTATAAACTGTTTGCCATTCTGATTCTGCTGTTTCTGCTACTTTCTGATGGTGTTTTGTTTTTTGTTGGTATTTTGTGTATGAGCTGTCATTCCTTCAAATTTTATTTCTGCCAGCTGCCTGGTGGCAGTACTAATTTAGGACCACTTTAAATTAAATTCTTGACCTGAGAACCATTTGGGAGTCTGAATTTGGGCTCTCCACTTATAAGAAGTCTGGACTGGTTTGTAGTTATAACTTTTCAGGGTTTTGTTGTTGTTGTTGTTGTTTTGTGCCTGGGGAGAGGGGGGTTTCACGGGTAAGTTTTGTAATTCCCTAGGGAGGGTTTCTAGCTCACCCATATACTGAGGGTATATTAGGGTCTCAGCTTTATGAGGAGTTGCCTGTTCAGACACCCCGCCGTGGCAGACCTTGGTCTTTGCTTCCTGTGTCTGTCCTGCAATGCTGTGAAAATTTAAGCTCAGATTTTTCCAAATAGATGCCCACTTCTTGAGTGATTCCATTTAACCATTCCTCTTTCACTTGGGTTTTACCCTCTTGCTAGTTCATCAAGGCATTTAAAACGTTTCTCTGCATTTTTTGAAACATTTTAAGTTATTTCCATTAGGAATGTAAATCAGGGGAACAAATCCACCATGTAGTTGGAAATTCCTATATCATTTTACTGTGTTGTTTTTAGTCATTTTGGAAAGGAAATCTGGGATTAAATGCATATTTTTTTATTTATAAAATTGAAATGGAGAGTGGCCTTTTACGGCTGCTGATTAATGATATTTCTTTTTTTTATAGGTGTCAGCTGTGATGCATGTTTAAAAGGAAATTTTCGAGGTCGCAGATATAAGTGTTTAATTTGCTACGATTACGATCTTTGTGCATCTTGTTATGAAAGTGGTGCAACAACAACAAGGCATACAACTGACCACCCAATGCAGTGCATATTAACAAGGGTAGATTTTGGTACGTATTTAATTAAAATTTTAATGAATTATCATTTAGAACTTTGTGTGTATGTGTATGAAGAAGTAAAGGCAAAATGTTCTAAAACTGTCCCCAGTAGCGTACATGAGGCTCCAAATTCATTAAAAATAACATGAGTCTTACTTTTATATTCTAAGTAATTTTTCCTCTTATAGTTTATTTATGAAAGCCATTCAGAAATAAATACAACCGGCAAGGTATGAAACGGAAGAGTGCCTCAGTAAAGAAGGAATAAAGTTTAAACTGACCGTTCTTGCTAACAATACACAAGTCTTCTTGCTCTGGTTATCAGGAAGCAGATTATTTCTACAGTTGATTAGAAGGCACTGTCAATTCATAAGAAAAGCTTTAAATGTTTCATGCTGTAATTTCTTACTAGTCAACACTTGTTATTATCTGATTATAGCCATCCTAGTGGGTGTGAAGGTGAAGTGGTGGTATCTCACGTGGTTTTGATTTGCATTTCTCTGATGGCTAGTGATGTTGACCATCTTTTCTAGTGCTGATTAGCCATTTGTGGATCTGCTTTGGAGAAATGTCTATTCAGATCCTTTGCCCATTTTTTAATTGGGTAATGTGTCCTTTATTATTGACTTTTAATAGTTCTTTGTGTATTCTATATACAAGTTCCTTACAGATAAATGACTTGCAGAAATTTTCTCCTATTCTGTGGGTTGTCTTTTCACTTTCTTGATGGTACGCTTTGAAGCACATAAGTTTTAATTTTGATGGTGTCTAGTTTATCTGTTTCTTTCCTTTGTTGTGCTTTTAGTGTCATATCTAGGAAACTATTGCCTAATCCAAGATCATAAAGACTTAAAATTATGTTTTCGTCAAAGGGTTTTATAATTTTAGTATTTACATTTAGATCTTTGATCCATTTTGAGTTAATTTTTGTGTGTGGAATGAGGTAGAGTTCCAACTTCATTCTTTGGCATGTGAATATCCGGTTGTCCCAGCGTCATTTGTTGAAAAGACTATTTTCTACCCAATGAATTGTCTTGGCATTACTGTTGCAAATCGGTTGACCAGAGGGAAAGGGGAAATTGGGGTGTGTTGGTCAAAGAGTACAAAGTTTTGTTATGCAAGATGAATAAGTTCCAGAGATCTAATGTATAGCATGGTGACCATACTTAACGATATTGTATTGTATAGTGGAAATTTTCAAAGAGGAGATCTTAAATTAAATCTTCTCAACACACACACACACACACACACACACAAAATGGTAACTATGTAGAGGTAATAGAGATGTTAATTAGCTTGATTGTGGTGATCTTTTCACAGTGTATACATATGTGAAAACATATTTATACCATAAATATATACAATTTTTATATGTCAAAGATAGTAAAGCTGTTAAAAAAGAAAAATCAGTTGACCATAAATGTCAGTTTTAATTTCTGGACTCTCAATCTGTTCCGTTGATTTATATGCCTATATACCAGTACCACAGTGTCTCAATTATGTAGTAAGCTTTGAAATCAAAAAGTATGCGTCTTCAAGCTTTGTTCTTTTTGAAAGTTGTTTTGGGTATTCTAGATCCCTTGAATTTCATGTGAATTTTAGGATCAACTTGTCAAGTTTCTGCGAAGGAGCCAACTGGGATTTTGGTAGGAATTGTTTTGTACCTGTAGATCAGTTTGGAGAGCAATGTTATTAAGTCTGCCAACCCATGAATGCGGGGTATCTTTCTGTTTATTTAGGCTATCTTTCTGTTTATTTAAGTCATCTTTCATTTCTTTCAGCAAAATTTTGTAGCTATCAGAGGATAAGTTTCACACTTCTTTCATTAAGTGTATTCCTAAATATTTTATTCTTTTTGCTTTTGTAAATGGAATTTTTTAAAATTTTTATTTTGGATTGTCCATTGCAAATTACAGAAAAAGAATAGGTTTTTATATATAGATCTTGTATCCTGTAATGCTACTGAACTTGTTTATGAGTTCTGATAGTTTTTTAGTGGATTCGTTAGGATTTTCTATATACAGCAGGGGTCCCCACAGCTACTGGAACCCGGCCTCACAGCAGGAGATGAGCGGCGGGTGAGCAAGCGAAGCTTCACCTGTATTTACAGACAGTCCCCATCGCTCACATTACTGCCTGTCAGATCAGCGGCAGCATTAGGTTCTCACAGGAGCGGGAACCCTACTGTGAACTGCACATGCAAGGTATCTAGGTTGCACGCTCCTTATGAGAATCTAACACATCATCTGAGGGCAGCTGAGGCGGTGATGCCAGTGCTGGGGAGCGGCTGCAAATACAGATTATCATTAGCAGAGAGGTTTCACTGCACAGAGATCATAATAAATCAATTGCTTGCAGACTCATATCAAAACCCTATCAGTGGGCTTCCCTGGTGGTGCGGTGGTTGAGAGTCCGCCTGCCGATGCAGGGGACACGGGTTCGTGCCCCAGTCCGGGAAGATGCCGCGGAGCAGCTGGGCCCGTGAGCCATGGCCGCTGAGCCTGCGCGTCCGGAGCCTGTGCTCCGCAACGGGAGGGGCCACAACAGTGAGAGGCCCGCGTACCGCGCAAAAAAAAAAAAAAAAACAACCCTGTCAGTGAGTGGCAAGTGGTGAAACAAGCTCAGAGCTCCCACTGATTCTGCATTATGATGAGTTGTATAATTATTTCAATATATGTTACAATGTAATAATAATAGAAATAAAGTGCATAATAAATGTAATGTGCTTGAATCATCCCAAAGCCATACCCCACCCCCACCCCGCCCGCATCCATGGAAACTGGTCCCTGGTGCCAAAAAGGTTGGGGTTTGCTGATATACAGGGTCACGTCATCTGCTAATAGAGATAGTTTTACTTCTTCCTTTCCATCTCGATGCCTTTCCTTTCATTTTCTTGCCTAATTACTCTGGTTAGATCCTCCAGTAAAATATTGAATAGAAATGGCAAGAGTGGACATTCTTGTCTTGTTCCTGGTCTTAGGCGGGAGGCATCCAGTCTTCCACCAGTAAGTATGATGTTAGCTCTGGGTTTTTTGTAGATGCCCTTTATCAGGTAAGAAAGTTCTCTTCTTTTTTTTTTTATGTTTGTCTCCACCTACCCCAAATTCACTTGGCAAGTCTTATGCATATAATAAATGGTCAATATATATGTAATGGGTAAATATTTTTAAGATAGTCTTAATTTCCCTAAAAATGAATGTGCACGAATCTACCATGTAGTAAACACTTTCTTTCATTTTCTCTTCTCACAAAAACGATCATATCCTCTTAAAGTAGGTATTTGTTTCATGTTAAATAATGAGATCTTTGTAATGAAGTGACATAACATACTAAGTGTACTTTCAATTGCATTTCCTTTTGTGCTCCTGATAGAGAAAAATAGACTTATTCCTTGGCATGTGTTAATCAGGCAAACAGATTATTCCCACAGACTCTCACTAATTGGTCAGTTCTTCAGTAACCAAGTTGGGCAGAGTACGTTGTGGTAGTTCCCCATTCAAGTTAGCATTTATAATAACTGAATGCTTAGGGTCCTTCCTGCTATATGAATGGTATGTTCTGTAGATAAATAGCTGCATCTAGGAGTTAGCATATTGATCATTGTCATCTGTTCTTTCCCTCTGAGCACTTGTGTTCTTGTATGTGATATATCCTGCTGATTCTTTGTATTGACATTGGTGTTGCCACAGTATATACAGAGATAAAGAAAAAAATAAATTACGATAAAATTAGAACCAGATGTGAAATTAGAGATGTTTCAAAATTAAATGAAGGGATATAAAGCTGTTTGCTTGCTTTTCTCTTAAGGCTGTAGTAGCAAGTAGAGAAGGAATTTGGGAAGAGTGACATAGAGTCCTTGGGAGAATAAGGATGTTACAGAGGTAAACAGAGAGGTACCTAAGCACTCCTTGACAAAGTGAGGCTGTTGGTGGAGATTTCAGGCACCCTGGGTTTTTTTACGTTATTGTACCACATGGTTACATTTTCATATATTTTTTAAAAAACGAATAATAATTATTTCTCAATGCAGTTCCACTCTGTTTTTCAGATTTGTACTATGGTGGGGAAGCTTTCTCTGTAGAGCAGCCACAGTCTTTTACTTGTCCCTATTGTGGAAAAATGGGCTATACGGAGACATCTCTTCAAGAACATGTTACTTCTGAACATGCAGAAACATCAACAGAAGTGGTAAGTGAAGCAGCCTTGTGTCTAAATGATATGGTAAAGTATATTATTTCTAACATAAATAAAGCCATGTCACTATCATCTACCTCCTGTTAAGTGTACTGTTACTGTTTGTGTGATAACTGTTAAATTATCTTCAAACAGCAAATTTTACGCATCCTAGGAGGGAGGCTGCACGTGTACAAGATGATGCCCCCTATTTGTCCACACTAGCCTTTCTTGCGGTGTTGCTGAAAGCACAACGTGGAATCTTAACCAAATTCAGGAGCCTTCAGTAAACACGTGGTGAAAAGGTTTAAAGCACCCCGACCTGCAACACATCGCTTTCCATAGTATTCTAGCTGCCTGATTGATTTCCCTTTTATAAGGAAACCTTCACAAGGAAATTTTAAAATCTTTGGTCATATACTAAGTAGAAATCCATTGTCACATCTCATTGTGATAGATCAGTGACCTTCCTTGGTTTTCATCAGATCATATTTCTTGCTTCATAGGTCAGAGCTTTGAGGTCCCTAGAAGTTCCTCCTACTCTGATCTTTGCCAGTGGCCTGGGACCCAGAATAATACCCAAAGAAAATCTTGGCTTGAAAGCTTTTTGGATATTTTACTTGACACCTGAGTCAGCATATATCCAACTTCAAGAAATGATGAGTGCACCCCAAAGAGTCCCCTTCCCCCCGTTTACCATTGGTAACAGTAGATAAAGTGAGCCATGAGAGCTGGAACTGTGGGTGTGGAACTCGGAGAGTTTGGGCCCAAGCATTTGCACATTGCTTCAACTCATAAGCCCCTGAATGTACTCAAAACAAATTAACTGAAACTCAGGAGAAGTAAAGTAATAGTGTATCCAAGGACTCACAGCTAGTAAGGGGCAGAGTCAGGTGTTTGAACTCAGCCAGAGTCCCTCTGGGTTGTAGAGTCCCTACTTAACCACTGTCTTATTCTGTCTCCACTACAGCCCTGCTGTTACAGCTGTGAGAGTACAGGTTCACTGTTATCTCCACTTACACTGCTAGTTGATGTTAAAGTTGTTATAAGATCCATAGTTCAAACAGTTGGTAAATTTACATTATGTAGTTCTCAAATCAAATTTTACCGTCTGACAACTCAAAAATGCTCTCATCTTGCACCTTGGGGAACCTCAGAACACTATTGTCACATTTTACTTGTGTTCTTAATTTGTTCTTTTTATTCTACAAAGGTGATTTTGCTTCCTTTTGGAACAGTCCCAGATGACAGTGTGAAGAATGAATGCTGATTTGATTGCATCTCTGTCCTGGTTGTTGTGGGAAAGTTGGAATAATTTCTCTTTGATTTAAATTCTGTTAAGTTTGAGAATTTATTTACCTAGATACAATAAGGAGGGGTTTCCCTATTGTAAACCTGGCATTCTTAAAATCATTATTATATTAGCCAGTAGGCCCTAGTGTAGTAGTTCCATCACCCCTTTGGGACAGGACAATGTGTCGGTTTTCCACATCTAAAACTGGGGAATCCAGTGGAAATTCAAGTCCTCTCCATGAATGAAAAGCTAATTATTCATTTTTAAAAATGAGAGTCAACTACCAGCAGCCTTGCCTTTATTTTTTTCCAGAAAGTAAATACAATTTATTTATAGTCCTTTGTACCTGATACACAGTTTGAAAATTAAATACCATCTACAAATAGTTTTATGGTCTGTCTCTCATAAGTTGTGTTCAGTTATATGCCTTCGTTTAGTTCCCCAACTTTTGGAACATAGCTCAAGGCAGCGGCCATACCATTTTTTCATATTAGTATTTGTGTAATATTTTAAGGATTTCTTTCTCCTCATGGGCTCTTAGTCTGCATGAGCACCGCATCTACCTCGCTTCCCACTCATTAGCACACCCAGACATTTCAAAGTGAAAAATAGCAAGCAGGCAAGAATCTTTGATACAAAGGTGCTTGATTCTTTGAATCATGTAGGTCGTGTCCTAGATCCGGGGCTGACATCAGCAGGTGTACCACGTGTGGAATACTGGCCAGTGTCCATGCTCAGTGATTGCTGCCTGTGCCTTGCCAGGTGTTAAGTATTTTGAATGCCTCTAGGTATATATGTGAAACACATTATCAGCTCTGATGTGTTACAGTTATACGTAAATGTCCATGTGATATTATTATGTGTGCCCTCTCAACACCCTCCCCCCTGTGTTTTGCCAAGTCATGGTAATTAAAACATTTTTGAATTCTGGAGTTCAGGAGTGACTCATGTCATTTTGGAAGGTAGGGAATTAGATTCACATAATAGCTGTATCTCTGTTTCTATTCCTGTTTATATTTTTCTTCCTAAATGCTCAATTTTCTATCCTTCTTTGCCCCTGCATTTCCTGCATATCTCTCCTCTGTACCACCAGCTTGTACCTTCCTCTAGGACTTAAGGATCTCACTCCTCTAACCAGCATCCCTTTGGAACATTTAGGAGTGAGAGGATATATCCCTGCAGATATTACTGTCACCACTAGTAAGCACTTACCAATACCTGACATAGCTAGTAAGAAAGTGTACGGAAGGTTAATTTTTAAAATAACTTTGTAGTCTTTGTGTGTATATATATATTTTGTTGTTGTTGTTGTTGTTTGTTTGTTTGTTTTGGGGTTTTTTTTTGCGATACATGGGCCTCTCACTGTTGTGGCCTCTCCCGTTGCGGAGCACAGGCTCCGGACGCGCAGGCTCAGCGGCCACGGCTCACGGGCCCAGCCGCTCTGCGGCATAGGGGATCCTCCCAGACCGGGGCACGAACCCGTGTCCCCTGCATCAGCAGGCGGACTCTTCAACCGCTGCGCCACCAGGGAAGCCCCTTTGTCTATATTTTTGTCTCCTTTTTCAACTTGGGACTCTAAGGCCCCAACCTAAGATTTGCCTCCTTTCTTAAGATTAATTTAAGATTGCTCAAGAGGCTTTTGATTTTGAGGATATGGAGGATCCTTCAAACTAAAAAACATCTGACATAGAATGCATAGTGAAGATGATTAAAAATTTTACAAGCAGATTGGGTGTAGTCTCAGGGATCTTTTTATAAACACCAAATCTGATAAGCAGTGTGATTTTGAAGTTAAGCACAAGTTCTTAAAAACCCTCATAGTTATGAAATCTGGTTGATTGGGACTAGTTTTTGGTTGCGGGAAGAATTAAGAGGGGAAGTAGCACAGTATGTAATTATCAAAATCCATCAAGCTGGTAGTAGAAGTGAGCACTAGAGGTCAAATGGGATTGCAAACATGAAGGATTTGTTGAGGAAGTGGTAAGAATGTGGAAGAAATACGGTGGGAAAGCTTTGAACATAAAAACATTAAGCATGACTCCTGAAATTTTTCTTAAATCTTACATTTGAGGTGACTTGCACTGCAGCTAATTAGAAAGCCTTCAGGGATTTTTGTTGTTGTTTTTAAATGAAATGTAGCTTTACCTCTAATTAATGATATGTAATTAATCTTTCACTTCCTTGTTTAATAAATCTCTTGCAATTTATATTAAGAACATTATGCTTTAAAAAGTAAGAGTACTTTTGTTCACCAACATTTTCTTCTCACTTCTAGAAATCTGTGTTGCAGTATACTACTCCGTTCATAATTGCATCAGTTCTCTAGCATTCCCTGCTAGAAGCTTTTTGCTTTCTATTTTTCATTTGGTTTTACTCTTTGGTTTCTTTCCTCTCCAAAAAGGGGAGGTTAGGGCAATCTCCAGCTTTTAGGTTTTCATACATGTAAGTGATACAGTCCCTCCTTTTTTTTTTTCTTTTAATTGTGTTAGTTTGTTCATTTTTATTTTCCCAGGGATACATCCGTATAAGTTTCTGAACTTGGCACAAGGTTATTCATAATATCATCTTATTATATTGTCGATGTCTACACTATCTGACTCTTTCTCATTTCTTTTTTGGTTTGTTTTTTTTTTACCTTTTTTCTTTTTTTAATTAATTTTTATTGGAGTATAGTTGCTTTACAGTGTTGTGTTACTTTCTACTGTACAGCAAAGTGAATCATCTTGCACCTTGGGGAACCTCAGAACACTATTGTCACATCCCTCCTTTTTTAATGAAGACCTAGATATGTTTGTAACAAATTGAGTTTAATTTTGAAATAGCATGGTTGTATTGTGTTCTATTTATACTGATTTGATAAGAAGTAAAAACCAAGAAGAAAGAATTATTTTAGAAATTTTTCACAATCTGACTATACAATTTTATTCTTATGGAGAAACATGATGACATAAAAGGACTTTTAAATTTGTTTTTAATGAGTCAGAATAATCTGTTTTAGCTGATAATTTTTTTAATATTTAGACGGTTGTTTGTCAATTAAAAGGAGCCATAGAACACAGAATAGAAATTATCATCATTGTGGCGTTTTGTGTATAAACAGATGCATTTGATACCTAAATTCAACAAGCAGGAAAATGTAAGATCTAATATACTGCAAACCAAAATAATGTGACAGGTATGGTTTATACATGAGGGCTATGAAAGGTTGCATATCTTTAAATTGTGTATAGGACTTTTAAATTTTGACCATCAAAATAGTATCTGTATTTCATTGAAAGACCATTTTAATATGTAGATATATAGAGCTAACTTCCCAACACAGGTATTTCCTTATTAGGAACAATAATAGTGGAGTGAACCACAATTTTTACAAATCTTCTAATCTAATCTTGTACATTTTCTTAAATATTATAATTACCTATTTACTCTTATAATCAGGTAATCAAGAAAAGTAAGCATTTAAAAGCCAAATACACATTTTTTTTTTTAAATAGGCTTTAATTGACTGTTACTACTTGCATTCTTCTTCAAAGAATGCAGTTGGATGCTGTCTGCTTTTCTGTGAACTAACAATGGTATTTTATTTAATAATAGTGGAGGAATACATAAAACTACCGTTGCTACAGGCAACCATATAGCTACTACTCATTTGCATTTAGCTAGAGAGATTATAGAAGACCAGGATTTGGTACTTTTACCATTTGTGCTTTTCATTACTTTTGACTCAGAACACTTTCTTTTTTATAAATCACTTTTTTACTATCTTTAGTATTTAGCTATCTTTGCACATTTTTAATAATAGTTATTTTGAGCATATTTACTTGTTTAAAATCGGATAGTAATACTTTTGATTTTAAGGGTGATACAGCCATTGGTTTCCCAGTAGATTCTTGAGTTGATAGCACAGAAGGAAATGATAGGAGACACGTTGGGCATTCCAGATTGTTCTAGGATAATTCAATTTATGTGTGTGTCCTGATATTTTAAAAGATATTTCTATAAGAGATCAGTTCCTTAAGGTGATATGAAAACCAGGAGGGGAATCATTTAGAATATTATGAAAATGAGGTAATAAAAGCTTTTCCAAGAAGGTGTTGTGCCTGGTATTTCAGAGTATATTGTTATCCTGGGTAGGGTTTTCATTGCTCTGTACTTCCCTCTGTGTTGAAGTAAACTCCTGTAGGGGAAGGTGAGTAGGCAGTTTTCAGAATGGGAAGAACACCCAGTGTGAAGGGGAGTGCTGGGTAAGAGCAGCAGGTGTAGAGACATTCACTTTGAGTTCTTTTTTTCTTTGGCCACTGGTTTGGTTTCTTCTTTGTCCTGTGAAATACTGGCTTGTCTAGTTCAGTGTCTGGACAGCTAATTTCAAGTCAGTGCATAGAAGTGGGGCCTCTTCTTGCAGGGCTTGCAGAAAGATTTGTAGGGAAGGGGGTATAAATTAAAGATGGGACCTCTCTGGCACCTATTGGAAAATTATAAGGTAGCTCAGTAGTCCTTTAAACACTTTTCAGCCTTGTCTCTTCTCCTGGTATCCCTTTCTTCCCCATCGTGCCTCTCAGGTTAAAAAAAGAAAAACTGGTTAAGAAAATTATTTGAAGACGCCAGTCTCGGTCTTCATAGCTGAGGTTATTTTTTCTAGGAAATCCGACCAAACTCAGCCTCACTTGACAAACTTGTAATGCTCTTGAGGAGAGAGCATACAAAGCTTCTGTCATTGCCAGACACTCAACTCATAAACAACATAAACCCACTAACTTACGTGGAGTCATTTGTGACTTTTCACTAAAACTGTTGCTGGCTTTGGGCTCCGCCTCCCTGTGCCTGTCTCCCTGCAGCTCGCAGGTGCTTACGGACACACTATGCAACAAGAGGTGCCCGTTTCCTTTTCTTTCTCTAGGTCAACAGGGGAAATAGATAGCTTACCCCAGGATAGGTGGAAACAGTGAAGCTTACACTGCAGTTCTTCTTCTCAGTACTCGTGGATATGAGTGCTCATATTCAGAGTGAACTGTGAACAGGATAAAGAAATGCGAGCGCCCTGACCCCTTTGGAGTTATTTTTCATTGTGGCTAAATTATGTTTTTTCAAGTGTTATGAATTTCCAGGACATCAGTATACACATGTAATTTAAATCTATATCCAAGAAACATGTTTAAAACCAAAACTTTATTTATTTAGTACTCTTAAATCATATATAAAAATGTAAGGAAAACTGAAATTTTTGTATTTAACAAAAACTCCCTAACATTCTAAATGCTGCTCTTGGGAAGCAGGTGACAGTTCCAACCTCAGCATTAAAATGGGGAGAATGGAACTGAGGAGAAAAATAAATTCAATATGAAGTAGCTTATACTTAATTATAAGTTAATTTGAGTGTTCCACTGCAACAGCAGAAAATTAGATTATAATCGAGTTGAACATTGTGATCACTCGGGTCTTGAAAGAACCTATATCTGTATTGACAAAACAGATGGCTAAGGTGCATGTAGCTACAATTTAGATGGTTCTAGAGAAGGCCCAAAATGAGTTTGTTGACCATGTAGCATAGATTTTCCACTAGTGCTTTTTGTATGTCCTCAAAGCAAAACTTCACTCTGGTCTTATTTTCATTATATCTGCAGATTTTATAAGATAAACTACTTTTAATTACTCAAGAGATCCAAAAATCTGGAGTTATCAGTTAGCCTTAGCAGTTGTTAATTCAGTAGAATGTCAACTCTCTTTTTTTAGTATGAGGATTAAAATATAATGCATGTGAGGGGTTTTGTATGTCATGGCTTTAAATTATAATAGCTCCTTTGGGTCACCACCTTTCAGTAAAAGAAACTTTGTTAAAAACACCCCCATTGAATTGCAGTTGATCAGAAAATCTGCCTTACAGAACAAGCCCGTGGTATTTCTAGAGCTGAATTTGAGTTCCTCAAAAGGAGAGACACAAATTGTGCCCCAGATATGAATTGTACCTAAGTATTTACTCAGTAAATACTTAATGAATTAGTTAATCCATAGTAACAAAATTATACAGTATGGCAAATTTAACCAGTCAGAACTTTAAGTTTACCAGCTTACCTGGACTTCACAGCATAAGTCCTTTAACTTACAGAAATTAGGACACAGTTGTAAAGAGCAGCACAAGAGAAGGTATGCTTATCGCACTTCCAGAAGTTGCCCTTATCTTAAACGACACTCACAAGGCTTTACTTAAATGTTTTTATTTGAATTTATTACATAGTCTACATAAATATCGTAAAAAAGGAAGACCCCAACTTTAAAAAGAGGCTATTTTTGTAAATGTCCTTTGGACACCTGGTTTGGAGCTCAGAGCACAGTAAGCACATAAGTTGCCAGAACGCATCATGTAGTGAACTTGGGTTTCAGAGCTAGCTTGGGAAAACCTAGGTAACGTTATACTAGAAAATTAGTATAGTATCAAACAACACAGGAAAATTATTTGGCTTGAAATTATGTTCTTGTGTTATTATTGGGGAAAAACAGCACATTCACATAAGGATGAAGAAATAATCAGAGCTTTTCTGAAGACAGTAGAGCTATGGCAGTGGGCAGGTTCTTCACTGCATTTTAATTTTGCTTCAGAACTTATAACTCTTCAGATACAAGGCTGTTACTTTTAATCTTTTCAACCACGATTAACTTCATAACTTGACTCACAGCTGTAATAAAGGAATGAGGAATGGAAAAGGGGGAAGGAGTTTTGAAGTAATGACCGGACAAAAAACAGGGAAACAAAGGAGGATGGGGGCTGCAGAAGGGCTAGGGTGTGAGAGAAAGTGTGGGTGCCTGAGAAGAAATTAACTGAGGTGTTAGCTGTGATGGAGGAAATGGGTCAGGGTGGGGCACAACATTTACTTTGCCCTCAGACGGATGACGTCAGAAGAAAGGCTGTTCTGGGTCATGCCTGGGTCAGTTATTAAGGACAGCTTAGGGAAACATTTGCTGGTCTTTCTCAAGACTTCATATATTCCTAACTTCTCAATGTGTCTCTCCAACTATTAACCAGGAGCGTTACATCTAATATGTCAAGTGTGAAGTAGTGCTTTCCGAAGTCATCAGATTCTTGGAGTAAAGCACGATGGCTGTCAGCATAATAAATTTAAAACATGGCCTCTACCCACACAGACTTTATAGCATGTCTAAAAACCAAACTAGCTCTTTTGACACAATTGGAGAAAAACGCAAGGAGTCAGGGCTTTGTGACTTGAGGTAGGCCTTGAAAAATGGGTGTTACTTCAAAAAGTGGACAGAATGGAAGGAATGGTATTACTCGAGGGAAGAGACATGAACCAAGATGCAGTGTTAGAAAGAACACAGGATGTGGAAAGGATGGTAAGGCATTGATTGTTGTGTGAAGTAGTGGGAAAACTGAATCAGCCAAATGAAGCCAGATAGTAGAGAACCTTTAAAGCCAGAATATTTGTCCACTTGGTTTGGTGGACAATAAAGAGAAGTGTTTGCCCCTGTACAGAGGAGAGACATTTTCTCTACCATCATGGCACCTAGGCTCTCATTTGGGAAGGGAAGGATGGTAGGGTTTGAGTGATTCTGTAGTTCTTTTGAAACGGGATGAACTTAATCATAATGATTATGTGGATGAACATGGATCAAAAAAGGGTAGAGGGGCTTCCCTGGTGGCGCAGTGGTTGAGAGTCTGCCTGCCGATGCAGGGGACGTGGGTTCGTGCCCCGGTCCGGGAAGATCCCACATGCCGCGGAGCGGCTGGACCCGTGAGCCATGGCCGCTGAGCCTGTGCGTCCTGAGCCTGTGCTCCGCAACGGGAGAGGCCACGACAGTGAGAGGCCCATGTACCGCAAAAAAAAAAAAAAAAAGGGTAGCAATTACAAAGAAGCTTTTGCTGCCTGTTATAAGACCATGATCATCAGAGAAGTGATGCCTCAGACATTTGGTATCACCAGAAAGTAACAATAGAAGATGATGTAAGGAAATCACAGCTTTGGAACATGTATTCTCAAAAGGAGAATGTTTCTCATGGGTGTAAAATTAGATCGAAGAAATAAATGAGCTTATCAGGTTTGTGATCCAGAAACCTAGTCGAGAAATGCCGATTGCCAGGGCAGTTATTTCACTTAGGGTGTTTGCTGTGAGAAGAAGCGTGGTGTCCCAGAATCTGAGTTCAAGGGCAGTTTCAAGTGGTCTGAGAAGATGATGCATCGAAGTGGATCCTCCTCATGGTGAAGAGCCTACCTCGCTCCCCAGCAGCTGCTGAACGAATTTGGTGAAAGACCGGTCTCTCTATAATGCTGCAGTCTAGCTTCAGTGAAGGCCAGGTTGTATGCTGGATCGGATAGGCAGTTTTTAAAATGCGTTTTTCTGTAGCAGTGAACAAAATGGGCAAGAAGTGTATTACGAAGCCTATCCAAAAAAAAGGAGGGAGAGAGAGAGAGGTAAAGAACTCACCACATCACAGGAACTTAAATCCTCCTCTCTTGTTGTTTTAAAGCACTGTACAGTAGCCAGACAGAATGCCACCTGGAGAGGGTTTTCGAGCTCAAGAAAGAAGCTGGGGGAAATCCGAACTTGCTTTAGACTGGTTGATAATTATATGGGGCGCTTTGCTTTTAGATTTCTTTTTTAATATAGTAGCCTGTCACAGGGAAAAAGATTTTGTAAATTCAGTAGTGACTTAGCATTTACATGTTGAATAGTAACTTCAGAAGGTATGTTCTAGACATTGGTCACACAGGTGACCACCGGTGTTAAGAATCTGTACTGACTGGTTACTCACTGGCAATCATGCACTGGGAACATGTGGAAAAATGGAAACTCCATTATGTTTTTGGCCTGGAGTCTCACCCCAGTACATGGGTAACGGCTTCCAAAGGTGCTACAGGTAAAAAGCAGGACTGACGGTGACCCTCAGTGGCAGGATGACGCAGAAGGGGAAGACTCGAGCAATAGCAAAGATTGCTAAGACTGAGAATAGCAAGGACATTTGTGAATAAGCTTGTGGGGGAGGGGTAGCTAATGACAACATTTGGTGTTTCATACAACAGGGTAAGTATTATTTTTCAGTACCTTTGTATATTCAAGCAGTATTTACCAAACTTTCTAATTATAAAGTAACTGGGACCCTTGTCAAAATACAGATTCTCAAACCTAGAATCACTTTCTAGGCAGGAGTCTAGGAAACTATTTTTTTATATATATTTTTTTTATTTTATTTTTTATACAGCAGGTTCTTATTAGTTATCTATTTTATACATATTGGTGTATACATGTCAATCCCAATCTCCCAATTCATCCCATCGCTACCACTCCCCCCCCGCCGCTTTCCCCCCTTGGTGTCCATACGTTTGTAGGAAACTATATTTTTAACAGATGCTCCAGATGAATTATATCCTTAGCACATTTAGGAAGCACTGACTTAAGCCAATTCAGTAAGCCTTAACGTTGACAAATTGTTGTAATTTTTTTAATTTTTTATTTTATTGAAATATAGTTGATTTACAGTGTTGTGTTGTCATAATTTTAAGCTAATGTGTTAGCTTAAAATTAATGGAATTTTCTTGTTCAGGTGATAGATATTTCTATATCATGTGGCGGTAGAAGTATGATAAATACTAATGTTGACAGGCTCATAATTTTAGGGTTAATAGCTTATCCTTTGTGTGGAATTTGCCTGTCCTGTAAAAGGTATTAGGTACCATCTCGGGGAAGTAAAGACACACTCAGAGCTAAGCTGCATTTGTGCTCCTGGGTGCAGGGTGGCGTCTGTCTCTATTCCCACCTCTTTGTTTCTCCTGCCCCACTTTGCTCTTCTTTTTCTCCCTTCCTCTTGTTCTCTCAATTATCTCTCAGAAAAGTAGTACAACCTTGATTTACCAAAGTTTTTATTCTAAAACATGAGTTAGCTTGCTAAGTATAAAATGTAAAAACTTGTAAGGTGACCGGGCCTCCAGTTCCATCAGCACTTAGTTTTCCCTTCCAGGTCTTCATCTGAATTAGCTTCATGTGGCCCCAAGTGTCACAGCATCTTCCACTTGGTTCTAATCTAGCCTCTTGATTTTTGTGTGCCAGCTGCCAAACTAGGTGGTCCTCCTACCCCAGTAATTCCTTATCCTTGGTAATTCTTTATCCCTAGTTACTAGAGAAGTGTTTGCTTTTGGTATTTCTCTCTAAGGGAAGCAGTCTGAATACCTTCATCCTGCCTTATCCCGATAGTGAAATATAAAAGATTTTGAATTACAGAACTGAAATTAATATACAATATTGAAGGATCCTGATTTTCCTTCTATTTTACATCAAAGGTGATTTTCTAGTTTGTAGGAGATTATCAGTCCTATTAGGACATTCTTAGTATGTTTGGTATCTGTACTTTCCCATTCTGTCTTCCTTCCAGGAATGCATGTTCTCAAGGAGACTTTCCTCATCTAAGTTCACTTATATGCATCCTCACAGTACTGCAACTTCTGTAGCTATCTTTGTGCAGTTCAAGTTATAAATAGATAACCACCTTTTGGTGGTTATTTTCTCTTTGGATAAAAATCTCATACATGCAACTGGAGGTTGTTTCTGCTTCTCCAAACATTGTCAATCTTTTTCGTTTTAGCAAATCTGGTCACAGTTCCCAAACAAGAAAGAAATCACACTGTCCTGCATTTCTCAAAGAGTTTACAATCTAGCTAGACAAGACAGAAACATGTGAAAAGTAAAATAAGTATATCAGACTCTACCCCACAGTGTCACAGCACAGGAGTGGTACAGACAGTAAAACCCAAGTTCCTGGTAAGGAGAGAGTTGATAATCTGTACACTTGTAAACAGATCCAATTGCTTTTCTCTCTGGCACCAAAAAAAAGAAAAAAAAAAAAGTTTCTAGCATCTTCTGAAAAAACACAGGCATAGCTATCTACTTCTTTCATTTGCCTCACAAGTATGTCCCATTGTGACCTCCCTAATTCTTTTGCACAGTCTTGCTTAAGTGTTATTTTTCTTGAGCAACTTTAGGTTTTCTTGAGGATATTTCTCAGAGTCCTGAGGCAGATAATCAGGACAGCTGACTGTTCGCACATTAAGGGGAACCTAGGATCACATCAGAGTCCGGGAGCTTCTGCTTTCTAGTCATTAGAGATAGGGATTTGTGTTCGCTTAGACTCTAGGAATCAGAGTGATTTGTTTTCCCCTCCGTATCCCGGTATTGTCCTTCCAGGTCTCGCCTTTTTCCTGCTGCCTCATCTCCAGTGCCGCTCTCCTCTCCCACTTGCTGTGAGCCGGCAGTAAGGTCAACCAGATGCCCAGTTTTACTCCAGGTGAAAGAACTTAGGCACAGGACACATGTATTGGCAAGATGAATCCTACCCTCAGCTCTCCTGTCCCTGGAGGGGCACAAGCTGAGACCTTTCTTTGTCCGAGTCCTGTGGCTCCCTTTGGTTGTGTCCTTTGCTGATATCAGACCTTTCTTCTTGGTTCTGTTCTTTCAGGTTGAAGTTCTTCATACTTCAAGGCTTGGCTACCACTCTTAGGCCATCATCTGTCCAGTTGGATTTCTGGAAGAGTAAGGGGCTTTCCCCTGAAAGTTGTGCATTCTTCCTGTCCTTCCCTCTCTTGCCTCCTATTTCACCACTTCTGTTGAAACTGCTGTTTCAGAAACCACATTCCCAACCTGTCAAGCCTCCTCTGCCTGTGGACACGTTATTTTATTTCTTCTTTCTCCTCTGTCCCTTGCTCTCAGGCCCACAGCGAAGTTGTCTTCTACTCCTTGACCTGCTCTGATCACAAGCTTTTGTCCTACCTCCCATCCTTCTGGGAAGTAAAGTTCTAAAAATGGTCTCTCATACCCACTCGCCACCTTGGAAGTCCCATTCATGAATCGATAGAGCATATTTGCATATTATCAGTAGTCATTGTCTGTCTTACCATACCACATTCAAAGTACTTAAGTTCGTGCAGTTGTGTTTTTAGTAAGAGCTTTGCTGTCTTGTTTGGCTGTTGGCCCTCAAGTCTAGCTTACTTTAGGGAAGCTTATGTCTCAGCCTTTACCAGTAAGACCGGACTTAGACATGAATGTGCACTAAATAGCACACTAAAAAACTCTTTTTATGGAAACTGTGTTACTAGACCATGCAGATGAATTGGACAGGCTGTTGGAAGTCGTTGCCAGAGCTCAGATTTGACCTGTGTGTTTAGAATTATCTGTCTGAGCCTGACAGACGTCTGCTTCGGTGGAGTCACAGCACTGATGCCTGTGGTTCTTGTTCAGCCTCTGCAGCTGTTCACTAGTTCAGGATCTGCTTTGTTTTTGCCTGGTTAAAACCTGGTCAAGGTAAAATGTATAGTAAAGTATTCATCCGGAAACATGTCTGATCAGTGTTCATCTGTAAGTAAACCTGCTTTCTTTACTTTCATTTCAGATTTGTCCAATATGTGCGGCATTGCCTGGAGGCGATCCTAATCATGTCACGGATGACTTTGCAGCTCATCTTACACTTGAACACAGAGCCCCTAGAGATTTAATATCCTTTCGAGAGGCAACAAGGGGAAACGTTGTTTGTAACATTTATCATTTCGATGAATTTTAAGGACGGCATCCCCAAAGAGGAAAACTAACCTCCAGACTATCTTAGTTGATTTAACCTTTTCCTAAGAGTGACTCAGTGTTAAGGTGCAATTTCTTATTTCTCTTTTTCTGTGCTATGACTGTTATATTAATCATGCTCAGTAAGTGAAAGTTCCCTTGCTCGTCATCTTTAGTTCGTTACCATCAGATTTTTTTTAAGACAATTTGACCAGGTTATAAGTCTTCAGGAGGGTGTTTTCATACGAAAGAGGAAAATGCTAATCCAAATTAAAATCTCGTTCATTAACTATACGGAGGATGTATTTGCTTGCCACCCCTGTTCTCTGTTGCCTCACCCTGTTATAGGCTGGATGGTGGGCAAGTGTGTGTCGTGGGGCTCCCTTCCCTTTTGGAGTTTCCTTCTCCAGAGAGAGCCATTTCCTGCCCAGTCTCTGAGTAGGATAGCATAAGGTCAGGTCCAGCTCTAAATTCCTTTCCCACTTTCATTTCTGCTTCCCCTCCCAAACCAATCTCATGACAGTTCCTGGCAGTATTCCCTAATAATCTCCAAGAGATTACTGGCCCCCCAGAGTAAGTTAATTTTGTAGACTCGGTGCTTCTGGTTTCAAGTTATGAATTGTTTTTCTGAAACTATCACCTATTAACGTAGGGTTCTGTTCTCATGTAAAGGTTTTAATGTTCGCTGCAATTTGAAGCAATTCAAGAGCTAATCACAACCTTTCTCCCTGCCAGACTTCATTCTGATTCCTTTGCTTGCCTCCTGGCAGTCATAATTCAAGCTTAGACTTATTTGAGGAAGAAACTGGTCTGGTGGTTTTCTTGTCCTATAGGTCCCATCCCTTGCTCACAATTCCTAATTTTCTAATTAGAAATATGGCCCTTTAGAGTTAGGGGAAGATAAGTGGAAACTAATGGAAAGAAAAAGATATCGACCCATCCTGAGAAGTTAGAATATCAGCCTGGACTGAGCCAGTCTAGGACAAGTACTGAAAGAGGAACCCACTCTTCCTCTCTCCTAAATGCAGGGGACACTAAAAGCAAAGTGAAGAAAGCGGTGCTTGCTTGTTTTTGTTTTTGTTTTTTTCCAAGAGAATATGAAAATCCAAATAGGCCAAGAATACTTTAGCCTTAGGGTCACTTCTCATTTTGTATAAAAGAATCCTATAACGATACCCGGAGTTATGCTTGATCCCTGCTTCACTCCATCTTCATGGAGAAGCTGGGCAAATAACTTAAAACCGTGCTGTTATCCTGCACTTTTTCAGCAAGTTCAAGGGCCTCTAGTGAAATTAGTATCCATTCAGTAGAATGTCCCGTATCATCTACATGCATTTTTGTAAGATTTTTATGAGTCTTTCATTACCAAGAAAAGATTAACTTATGCAAAATATAAGAATAAGAGAAGTCATGTGTTGCATATTAGATTACTAACAAGTATTATCATTAAGTTCTGGAAAGCAAAATGTTGGCATAGCCGTTTTCCTGGAAGCATAACTGATTTCTCAGGTACTTCAGGTGCTGCTGTGGTAATTTTGTTTGACATGAGGGAGTGACTTGTTTCTAAGCCTCTTAAGCACCCAAACTTCTTTTTTTTTTTTTAACTACTTTGATGGAACTCCTCCTAAAGTGCACTTTTTACACTTTTTAAAAGCAGAGTGTGATGATCACAACATTGCTTTCTGCAGAACCCAAGCCACCGTCATACCACCATGAAACAGTGCATCATGGTGGCGCCTGAGGGCTTCCTGGAGCGGCCACCCACCCTGTCCCCACGTGACTCCTGAACCATCAGCTGAAAAAGCTGGGAAGTCAACACAAAAATTAATCTGTATTATATAGCTGTCTGTTGGCTGCTTTGTTTCTTTTTTTTTTTTAATTTTTGTTAGAGTATGCTTGATTTAGAGTGTTGTGTTAGTTTCTGCTGTACAGCAAAGTGAATCAGTTACACATATACATACATCCACTCTTTTTTAGATTCTTTTCCCATATATTGGCTGCTTTGAAAGAAGATCTCCCCTGCTACAATAGCTAGTTCACCCAGTCGCCCTCCCCACCCTCTTTGCACACTCACACTCACCTGTGTGGAGGCAACACAGTGTTGTCTTCACGAGTTTTGGCAGCTTTTTGCTCCTCAGGACCTTCTTCAGTGTAACTCACACGCAGGTGCGTAAGATGGTCGAGGCTGCTGGAACTTTGACTTCTTGAGAAATGTGCTGTTACTCTGTCTGTGTCCACCTGTACAGGAAATTCAAATCTGGTTTTCTGCTTAGCAGCAGCATTGGAAGAAAAAAAAAAAACTTGACAGATTAAAACTAATAGCCAGAAGGAGTCTTTTACTCCTGAATTTAAATTATTTATACTGTTCGGTTCTCATTACAGATGGTCATTGAGATTTGATTAGCCTGCATATTAGCACAGTTCTCACCAAATATAAAAAATTGCTGGTTATTATTTGTGGTTACTTCGGTATGAACGTATATGGAATTCAATACTGAGTTGAGGGTAAGAGAATGTCTCACCCTGGGTGTCTGACCAGGCAGTGCCTCTCACCTCGTTTGGCAGTGTTAGGAGGGAACTTCTTCCCACCTGGAGAAACTTTTTTCTCTTTGAAAACACACACACATGCACAACATACACACACAGTATACACATACTCACATGTTGCTTTATATTTGAGTGTCTTTTTTTAGAGTTAATAGCCCTCATAGATACAGTTGTACCATTTGTATTCTAAATGAAATGTGCTATTTTAAAATGCTTATAATTTGGGAAATCTGCATGTCTATCTTGCAAGGACTCGAGTGATTTTTTTTTTTCTTTCTATGAAATACTTCAGTTTTTTCCTTAACTTTGGAGTTATGATGAATCGAGTGGCGTTCGACATGTACGTAGAATGTTTCACCCTGGCCGGGGATTGGGAGGTCCTCGTGCACGTAGATCAAACATGCACTTTACTAGCAGTTCTACTGGTGGACTTTCTTCTTCTCAGAGTTCATATTCTCCAAGCAATAGGGAAGCCATGGATCCTATAGCTGGTAAGTTAGTTTCACATTAATAAAGGAAATGGCTGGGGATGGTGGAGCTCCCTTTAAAAATTTTTGGTAGGATTTGTATTCTTAGTCTCTTATCACACGCCACATGTTCCTTGACAAAATTCCTCTAAATTTTATAAGTATAAAATATGTTTAAAGTAGACCACATAAAGTAGTTCATATTATTTTGGCATTTCTTTAAGTACTTAGAGGTATAAGAGAATAAGGAACAGTCACTGTTCTATTTGTGGCCTCCAGTGAAACCCAAGAAAGTCATAGAAGATGTCAGAGTTGAAAGACCTGCAGAATTTCATGGCTCAGCCTCCACAAGCACACAGATAAGAAAATTAATTGACAGGACTAAAGAATTAAGCTCTTCTCATGGAAGAAAGTCAAGTAGGAGTGTTTTGTCCTTGCCTTGATTTGAGAATTATATTATTGTGGAACATTCGTGTTTTAATAGCTTGGGAAAATCTTACTTTAAAAAACATTTGGGGGCTTCCATGGTGGCGCAGTGGTTAAGAATCCACCTGCCGGACTTCCCTGATGGCGCAGTGGTTGAGAGTCCGCCTGCCGATGCAGGGGACACGGGTTCATACCCCGGTCCGGGAGGATCCCACATGCCACAGAGCGGCTGGCCATGGTCGCTAAGCCTGCGCATCCGGAGCCTGCGCTCCGCAACGGGAGAGGCCACAGCGGTGAGAGGCCCGCGTACCGCAAAAAAAAAAAAAGAACAATCCACCTGCCAATGCAGGGGACACGGGTTCGAGCCCTGGTCTGGGAAGATCCCACATGCCGCAGAGAAACTAAGCCCGTGCGCCACAACTACTGAGCCTGCGCTCTAGAGCCCACGAGCCACAACTACTGAGCTCACGTGCCACAACTACTGAAGCCCATGCGCCTAGAGCCCGTGCTCCACAACAAGAGAAGCCACCGCAGTAAGAAGCCCACACACCACAACGAAGAGTAGCCCCCGCTCGCCACAACCAGAGAAAACCCGTGTGCAGCAACGAAAAACCAACACAGCCAAAAATAAATAAATAAATTTGTTATTTAAAACAAAAAAAAACATTTGGGGCTTCCCTGGTGGCGCAGGGGGACACAGGTTTGAGCCCTGGTCCGGGAAGATCCCACATGCCACGGAGCAACTAAGCCCGTGTGCCGCAACTACTGACCCACGAGCCACAACTACTGAAGCCCATGTGCCTAGAGCCCGTGCTCCACAACAAGAGAAGCCGCTGCAATGAGAAGCCCACACACCGCAGTGAGGAGTAGCCCCAGCTTGACTCAACTAGAGAAAGCCCGCGCACAACAACAAACACCCAATGCAGCCATAAATAAATAAATAGGAAAAAATTATTTAAAAGAAACAACAACAACATTTGAACACGTAGTTCATAGCCAAGTCACCGGTCTCATGCACGGCCAACCTGGGAAGCCAGCAGCAAAACACAAGGTTTGACAGTCAAAATGTCAAGTCACTGTAGCCTGAGACCCTGAAAGACACAGTAAGCACTGGCAGGCAGTAAGAGTCCAGGGAGCCTGTACAAGTCCGAAATGTGTACGTACAGTGGAACGCATACCTGAAATGCAGCTGAGTATACATCCGTCATCGAAAGTAGGAACAGTCTTATTCATAAAATCTTCCTGAAAATGTGAGGTATTCAGTGTAAAATCGTTCTTTTAAACTTTTTTTTTAATAGATTTATTTATTTATTTTTGACTGCGTTGGGTCTTCGTTGCTGTGCACGGGCTTTCTCTAGTTGCGGCGAGCAGGGGCTACTCTTCGTTGAGGTGCTTGTCACCTCAAGGCTTCTCCTTTCAGTGGCTTCTCTTGTTGTCAAGCATGGGCTCTAGGTGCGCGGGCTTCAGTAGTTGTGTCACGTTGGCTTCAGTAGTTGTGGCTCGCGGGCTCTAGAGCACAGGCTCAGTAGTTGTGGTGAACGGGCTTAGTTGCTCCGCGGCATGTGGGATCTTCCCAGATCAGGGCTCAAACCCGTGTCCCCTGCATTGGCAGGCGGATTCTTAACCACTGCGCCACCAGGGAAGCCAGTGTAAAATCTTAATTTCAAATGTGCTTTGGGCATTTGGATGTGCAGTAAGCCCCAAAAAACTGAGTTTTGGGAATTTTAAAAAATACTTCTTCATCTAAAAGGATATTTACCTGCTGTCTTTGGTAGCAGGCTCTAAAAGTTAATGTGATTTCTGGGGGCAAAATTCACAGTTGAGACACTTTCTCCATTCAGTTTTTTTCTGTCAGTGAAAATTAGTTTGTGTTATTGATGGACTATGTGAAAGAATGGTGTTAAGAGCCCCTGGAATAAAACAGCAGTGAGCAATAAGGCAGAAATGTGCCCTGGAAATGAATTTTAATGGTGAAGAGCTTTGCCAGCCTAGTAGTGTTGAAAGGGCAATCATCAAATCCATGCAAGCCAGATAGACCCTCCACGTGGAAGAAGGCAACTACTGCACCTCACTTAGATGACAAGGCAGGGACAGAGAGCCACCTGGCTTCTGATGAGCACAGCCTTGTCCAAACAAGAGCGTCTAAATAGGCTGTACAGTCAGGAGCTAATCAGCTTCACTGGGCATCACCAGTGGTCCTCACTGCAGTGGTGTTCTGGGGCTCTCAAACAGCAGTACCAGAAGGTTCCAGAGAAAGAAGGCAGAGGCAAGTGTACAACCGTCACAGTTAGAAATGATGCAGGTCTCTTGGATTTAATTCTGAGAGTCATTCAATCATTAAATAAATGTTTGAGTGCCTACTATGTGTCAGGTGCTGTTCTAAGAACCAGGCATATCGTAAACAGTAGACTTGATCCGTGCCTTCATGGGGCTCACGTTGAGAGGGTTTTTGTTGTGTTTGGACCAGCAGATGAGCCACCTTAGCCTACTAAGATACTAAGAGAAAGTGTAACTAAATCAGCCCATTATGCAGACAACTTGAAAAACAATTTGCTATGTTTTGCTTAAGAATAATTGTATGTGAGCTAATATTCATATGTATTTGCATTTCCCATGCACAACACATACACAACTCTTGCCTCTAGGAGGCATCCTAAAAGGTATTAAGCTCCAAGCTGGAACTGTATGTTGCCACAGGTTACCTTCCCGTTGACAATCATTTTTAATGTTCCTCTGGTAAAAGAAAGATCTGTAGCATTTTGTTTTCCTCATATTGAAGTAGACATTAATGTCTTCATTTCCATTGGCAGAGCTTTTATCCCAGTTATCAGGAGTGAGACGTTCTGCAGGAGGACAGCTTAATTCCTCTGGCCCTTCAGCTTCTCAGTTACAACAACTGCAGATGCAGCTGCAGCTAGAACGGCAGCACGCCCAGGCAGCACGGCAACAACTGGAGACTGCACGCAACGCAACCCGACGTACTAACACAAGCAGTGTCACCACTACAATCACACAATCCACAGCAACAACCAACACAGCTAACACAGAAAGCAGTCAGCAAACTATCCAGAATTCCCAGTTTCTTTTAACAAGGTAGTTCATTTATTAATGTAACTTTGAGAAGTAGTATTTTATTAGCACCGCGCAGCCTGAGATGACCTTTTCTCTTTTGTGCTTATATGTGTTCTTACAGACTCGGCCTTTGATCAAACCATTAAAACTCACAGATCTCTAATCAAAACTGTATATTCAGTATTTCCTTAAAAATATGAAAAATAATAGTTTATTTTAGATAAACTAGGAATGCTGATGGTCTTGTTCTGACGGTGTGTCATCATCTGATATGAATTTCTTTTCCCATGTTGCCCATAAAATGTAAACATCATATCATTACATATATGGGACATACTAGGTACATTTATTGTCATAATTAACATTGCTGTCTTTTTATTGCCAGTTTCAGTCTGCTGTGAAATATCCAAAAGTATAAGAGAAGATTTTATAATGTGGTGGTTTTCTCCTGAGACTTTCTAAAGAAGTGGAATTTAAATTTTTGTGGTTAGCGTACACAAAATAACCATTTAAAATAATGGTTCACCACAGTGTAAAAAATACTTAGTACACACAGTAAATGGCTCTGCTGGATGGAGTAGAGTTCTTATTTGCTTCTGAAAACTACCATTAGCAACCAAATATGTTCCTCTGCTGAGACCTCGTAGGCATTTTATGTGACTTTTAAAAATAAAAGAATTTTAGAAAGAGCAGTAATGAGTAGGCTCAGCAGATAAAGAACCTGGACTAATTTGGACTTTTAATGGAATAGAGAGGAATATAAAGTTAAAAACTGTGACACGAAGAAGAAAATTAGTGTAATATATCAGTTATCTCCAAAAAGTAGTGTGTGTGACAACTAGATGTTAGAAGAAAACACTATTTCTGTGTATATTTCTTTTATTTCATACTTTTAAACATCTCTGTTAGTACAGTGGCACATGTGTATAGTTGTAAATAACATATTGTTGATGCAGAATAAAAACTGTTTGCACGTCGCTGCAAATAGGACCCCTGTCAAGAGCCCCAGCTTTTACTAGTTTGGACCTTAGGCAAGTCACTTCACTTCTCCAGACCTCAGTTTTATAATATCCCATGAGTTTTGCCGCATTAGAATGAGAATTGTTTTGAGGATGAAATGGAGTACAGGTATGTGTATGGTCTGGCTCAGTATCTGGCATGTAATAAAAGCCCAGTTAATGGTACTTATTATCATTTGGTATGGATCTAAGGAGGAAGTTTCAAGTGGAAATTTTACCTTTGTATTATCTCTGCAAAGTGAGTAACTGTGCCTGATTGATTATCACCAGAAAACGTGGCTTCAACGTAGAGAAAGCACAGAGCCACAGATCTAGGTACCTACCTCAGAAAGGAGCCCTACCAGTGTATGTGTCTGCTGAGGGTTCGCTGGCCTGGGGGGTGGAATGAATGTCTTGCCCCACTGCCCTTTGGAAAATACATCTTCCCACCTTTGCTCCAGTCTGGTTTTTAGTTTTTGTTTTTTGAGCTCCAGACTCAGTGAGCTTGATCTGGGACTTTTCTCTATGTAGTTATTCTAGACCAGACAGCCAGCAACCAGGGCACAGTATGGGTGGCCTCTGAGTGCTTTCCTTGGATTCTGGTTGTAGCTTCTGGAAGGCCCCCTTTCTGTCATACTGTATGTTGCATAGTACCTTGCAATTTGTAGACCACTTTCTACATCTTTCATTGTGTCATTAGATCCTGACTCATATAGTTTACCTAAGGCAATATTTCCCAAAAAAATATTCCCTGGAACTTTATATATTCTAAGAAATATAAATAGTTGTTTATGTTCAAGTTTTTTTCCTGATGAATAAGTTTGGGCAAAACTAACTAACAAATAGTTTATTTACTCTTGGGCGTCTCAGAACTTCAAATACATTAACATGTGTGCTGAGAATCTTCAAGGCTAGGAGAGGGTCTGCGATGTTTCCAAGGGGAAATCCTTTTCCCTGGCCACACAGCTGTCATGTGACATGTGTGGGGCTCCAGCCTCTTCTTTGGTCTCTTTGACCAGGGGCAATTCCTGTTCCTGTTGCCTTGGAACTGATGGTGGGACACAGTTTCTTTGGGATCCAAAAATGGTTGACCTTTTAGAAAGCAGTTGTGTAAGTGCCTATGTCAGATTCCAGTCTCTTGGTAATGGAGCCAGCTAGTTTGGCTAACTCCGGTTTGAAGCTCCTTACAAGCTTTGCAGTTACTTCTAGATCCCAAATGAAGTTTGGCCATCAAGACATCTAGTCCTAGTACCGATTTTATCTGCCCCCCTCAGGAGTGAAACATTTTCTCAGTTATTTCCTAAAAATCAACAGTGATACCAGAATTACATGCTCTCCGAAGGTTTGGGAGCCTCAGCCTGTATGTTTCTAGTTTGCCTGCTTGCTGTGTAGGTAGTTTTCTATGCATCCTTTCTCTTTCTAATAGGTTTGACTTTAGTTTGTTGTTCTTTTTAAGGCCTTTTCCAAAACTAAGGATGTGGAATGTACTTCACTTCTTAGCACTTTCAAAGTTTTTGATGGAGAATATGTAGCCTATTGCTCAATCTCCTGTTTCATTAGATACTCTCTTATATTCTTAATTTGGTTTTAATCATAAATGTCATCAGTCATTTCCTTTCAGTGTGGATTTAATGGCTTTTATGTAGTTGCCTTCCAGATCCTTTTGGTTCTTTCAGTTCTTAAATTTAGATCTTTTGTTTTCTAAGCCATGGATCTAATCATTGAGCGGTTTTGAACTTGATGGCTGTGAGATTTTTGAGCACGTCACTTAACCTCTTCCGTTTCTTCTGCCTATAACTTGATAATAATGAGACCTAACTCGTAGGAGTTAAAAGAGATAATCCATACAAAAAGCACCTAAAGCAGAGCCCATGGTGAGTGCCCAGTACGCCTCCTCCATTGCTACTTTGGGATGCCCCCGTGCCTTCCAGCGTCGGTGGGACAGCAGGGAACAGGTGCGGGGTGTAGACGAACGTGGGCTCCAAGTGCACCTGGCTTCTCCGGGAGGAGCACCTGTCACGCGTGCCTACTGAACCTCCTTTCACTGTCACCATCTTCTCCCTGTTTGTTACTTTTCTTGATCCCAGTGCTCCAACCAGTTTCCCTTTCTTTCTTTGCCACTAAAAATGTAGAGAAATAAAATTAGCACTGAAACTAAGCAGAATTTTGCATAAGTCACTTAACAGGTTAGTAATAAAAATTCAGCTCTTGACAGCCGTCCAGTCTCTGTGCAAACGAACCAGGTTTCCCAACATGACACAGGTCTCATAAGTGCCTGTTGTCAGGTGAGCATACTGGGCCGTTAAACCTTGGGTCAGACTTGTTACACAGTCCTTGGTAGAAGCGTAGGTGCGCACATGCTCGTGCGTGCGTGTGTGTGAGTGTGTGTGTTTGCCCTCTCAGTCTTCTGGACATATCTTCATTTCAGGAAGAATTAGATGGAAATAATAGAGAAAAGCCAAGAGAACTTTTAGGATTTTTTTCGGTTGACTATTCTAATCACTGCAGATTTTGTTTTTGTGACCAGGGTTGCTACTTTTCCTCTTTTTACTACCCACTGGTAAAATTTTGGTTGGGGAAATCACTACTTCCCCAAGTATCTAATCTGGTAGAAATTTTGTTTTCCTTAGGAAATTTTTCACCAGTTTTCTCTAAAGGGAGTATGAGAAGTGTAAATGTATTTTTTCTCATTGAATCTAATTAAAGCATAGACTTGCACCTCGGGGTAACAGTATTGCTGTTACAAGTGTGGGGAATTCATCTCAACATAATTAACGAGGTAAATTAGAGCAAGGTGTTCCATTAATACGTCTCAGATTCTGAGTTTTGCCGCCTGTGAAGCTTGTACAGAGTAGGACATTGTAGAAATTGACCACGACATTGTTCATTGACTCTTTACCAATAAGCTCTTTTCTTTTTAATTTACACAGGTTGAATGATCCTAAAATGTCTGAAACAGAGCGCCAGTCCATGGAAAGTGAGCGCGCAGACCGCAGCCTGTTTGTCCAAGAGCTCCTTCTGTCCACTTTAGTTCGTGAAGAGAGCTCGTCCTCAGACGAGGATGAACGGGGGGAGATGGCAGATTTTGGTGCTATGGGCTGTGTAGATATTATGCCTTTAGATGTTGCTTTAGAAAACCTAAATTTAAAAGAGAGTAATAAAGGAAATGAGCCTCCACCACCTCCTCTTTGATGACATCCCAATTCGCAGACAATGTCCTCTGTGCTGTATTTGCCAATGAAAGTGGACAACAGCTATCTTGGGTTTGTTTGGTGATTGTAATTTCAGGTCTGTCACTCTGTTACATTGTGTACATTCAACAGGAAGAGAGAAGATATATATGATAATCATTTCCACTTAACTAATTTTTACTTCTAGCAGGTAAATGTAGGTAGCAGTGCAGGGGTGATCTCTGCTTCCTGTACCTTGACATGCAAAAGGCTCTCCTAATACTCCACATTCAAACTGAAGAGGAAAATTGAAATCTCTAATGAAGCTGCTGTGTGTATTTATGAATATTAATGAATAAAAACTGCTTGGATGGTTTACCTTAACTACTGCATGAGGTTTTTTGCAGCGTGCATGAGTTTTAGTGACCTTGTTATTTAAAAAACTTAAATACAAGGAGTAAAACTTAAAAATAAAAGCCCAAAGCTTTCCCAAACATTATTCAATGGTTACGCAGCAAAAGGATTACTTGACAAAGTAGCTTTTGAATAATGTCTGCCTGAATCACCTTTCTTTGTGTGCCTCTACGCACAAGCCAGCTCTGCAGTGGAACCTGGGGTCGTAGCCGGTGTCGCGCTCCGCCCTGTGTGACTGTCCTGTCGCCCTGTTAGTCATCTTACCGTGTGGAGCTCAGCCTGTCTAACTCATCCATAGAAGACACACCAGTACAGCTACTGTGGGAATCTGCTGCAGGCGTCTGTGTGCCCTGAAAACAAATCCTGTTCTACTTGTTTAAACTTTTTACTTTCTGTGGTGGTTTAAATTTTTTTTCAATTGTTAAATATGTTTTATTCAGGTGTAGATGAATTTCATTTATTCACTGTTCAACAAAGTTAACCTGAATTATGTTGTCTTTGTTTTTGAAAATCTCACATTCTCAATCATACTTTGCATTATTTATGTATTTGCTTCATAGTTTGCTGAGACAGATCAGTATCAGGGGAGCTTTGAGGATTTGCCTTCCCAGACTTTGTCAATATATTACAACCAAATTCTTAATGCTAACTTTAGCACCTTTTATTTATTGGGTTTTTTCCAGCATAAAAAGCAAAGCGTTTTAATTGAATCATGCCACCTATATGCCTATATTATTAATCCTATGTGTAAAAAAAAAAAAATGTACAACTCTTTTGGGTTTGTTTTGGGGTTTGGAGGGGCCGGGATATTTTTTATTTTCTGTTTCAGTTTTTGTGCATAGACTTTTCACAATAGCTCCAAGGCAGGGACAGTGGGTTTGGGGTTGGGGGGCAGTTTTTGGAATGTAAATTTAGGACTTTTAAAAAAGGTGCGCACAGCTTCTGATAAATTTATAACTAGACTTAACCTAATCATGTCTTGTTCCAGTGCTCTCTCCTCTGAGCCCTTTCCTCCGTCTCCCCTCTTCCGCTGTAGTCCTTTCCTTCCCCGTCTGTGTTTCTCTGTTTCTTCAACACAAGCATACAGACTCAAGCACCCTCCGGTGTTTTCCCGAGAACTGTGAAGTCCATGCTCATCCAGATGTATCCAAAAAAGATGTCACCCCACATTTCTAAAAAACTGTTGCTTCTCCTTCTCTGAAACTTCAGACTCCAACAATTTCCAAGTATCCTAGCTTTGTTTTCTTTAGTTTCTGTGATGGAAAATGTTTTAAAGGAAAATTTTACACCAGGCTTCTGGTTATGCTAGAAGTCCAGTCCAATAGGTTTTTTTTTTTTTTTTCAGTTGGTTGTTGAGACGTTTCAAAAACCAGTTTTCAAGCTGTGGTCTTTTCACACACATCTTCTGCACATACGTCACACATTTCAATAAAGCATTTTCAAGACTGTTGACCACTTGGATTTCTTTGGTGTTGGTGAATTAGCCTAACCATCATTCAGAGATTGTATATCTCTAATCTAGTCTTTTGGTTTGTCTGTGGTTTGGGGGGGTTTTTTGTTTGTTTGTTTCATGCTAGACTTGAAGGTCCTGATTTTGTGTGGATGCATTACTTCGGATGTGAGAGATAGAAATTGCCAATTCTTTGCTTTCCCTTTACTGCACACGCTCTGGGAAAATGTAAGATCCTTCCTTTTTTAACGTGGTTTGAGGGAACAGCTGTAAGTCCAGTCAGGGCAGTTTAATTGAGATGATCAATTTGACACTTCAGAAGACCTAAAGGTTTATAAGATTCCATCTCAGAATACTGTATATTAATCATTTTTTACCAGATATTTTACAAATACCTCACCTCATCCTGTATGTAATCAATAATAATGTATTAGGGTAGAAAGACACAGATTATCAATATAAAAAATATATTTAAGCCCTTCAAATTCTTGTGTCCTTTTTCTTTAGTTTCTGAATTAACATCATATTACTGGGATTATTGAATAAAAATAATTGCAAAGACGGTGATGTAGAGGAGAGAGAATCACTATACCATTGTTTATTTTGGCTACAGCTTCACCTTTCTAAGGACCAGACCCTGAGTTTTGAGAGGTTTTTGTTTTGTTGAGTTTTGAGTGTCTAGGCTGTACGTTTGTAAGTGTTCTGCAGTGCTTCTCTTCACTTACTGCGTGGAAATAATTTAAATCTGCTCACTTGTTCTGGAAGAAGTTTAATGTCATGACTCACAGAGAAACCACCCCCCACCCCACCCAAAAAAAAAAAAAAAGCTAGTGAAGGGGAAGACCTACAGGGAATGTTTGAAACTGTATTTGTTTCTATTTCTGTATAATTTATGGACTAGAATATGCTGTGTCTTAAGAATCCCAAAGTATCAGTAATTCCTGCTAAACTGTAACTGTGTAGGGGTTTGTGGGCTTCCCACTCCTGGATAGTTAATCATGGAGAACAATGGAATTTTGGAATTTCAAATAGTAGAACCTACCGCATGACTTTCTCAGATTGTTTTTCGTTCCTTTAGTTTTCTAAAATATTTCCGCTCTTTTGAACAAATAGAAATGCCTGTGCTTTTATGGCCATTGTCATAAGATACAATTTCTGTGATTGGCTACAGTGAAATATTTGGATTTGTATTTAGATTGTATTGGTCTTTTGTTTGTTTTCTTTTTTAACCCACAGAGTTGGAGCCTAGGTTTGTTACGCAGTAGATTATTTCGTTTATAATTAGACTCAGGCAATAGAAGAGAAGGTCCCTCTCCCTGTGACCCACAAAGAAATGTAGTTTAGGATAGCGGATTACGTCATTAGAATAACAGAAGCAACACAAAAATCCATCCATCCCATTCAATTTGAATTTCGATAACGTACAAAGAGATTTTATAATACTAAGCCTGTTGTATTTTTTCTGGTCTGTGGGCCACAGTTAGAAACAAAAAACAGGTAAGGAGTTTAAAGAGTTCTCTTGACGGCCCCTCACAGCAAGTATTCCATTTCCCTTGTGTATTTTACTCCATGGCTCTTGGGAGGAAAGGTGGTCAAGAGGAAAGATAGTGGAAGGAGGTGCTCGGTGAAGAGGGCTCTTCTGAATGAGGTCCCTGCCACTGAAGGTGTCTGGTAAAAAATAGGAAAGTCTGCTGTAACTGGAGTCTGATGATCAGTACAGCCCTGTGAAACAGCAGTGTGTAACAAACTATCCAAGTGGGTGCTAAAAGCTCTTTAACACATGTATCAGTTTTGTAGCAAAGAGCCCCACATCAGTGTTCATATATGCGAGGTCTGCCGTTTCTCCCTTATTTGCAGGGGAGGCACATGCAAAATTGATTTCATGTGCAGGAATAAGTAAAATGCTATGTATGAAAATTTCCCGGAATTATATGCTGAAGTTGTGATGTCTGGCACAAAGGTCTTGCTTTTCCATGCTTATTTTATCTATTTGGTGGGGGCGGGGGGGGGGGGCATGCTGCACAGCTCATGGGATCTTACTTCCCCAAATAGGGACTGAACCTGAGCCCTGGCAGTGAAAGTGCCAAGTCCTAACCACTGGACCGCCAGGGAATTTGCAGACTTTTCTGGTCATTTGTGACAATGTTGTGAAATTCTGTGGCTTTAAACATGGCCTTAATCTGAATAAGTTCATCACAGTATTACAAAGCCAAATTTAGGTTACTTTGTTTTTCAGAATAGTGTAGAAATGTAATTCCTATGCCATCAGCTTCAACCATGCTCAAGAAATGCTTTGTCTTTGTTTCTGACTAGTACTCTTGGTTCTTCTAGTTTTCAACCCATCTCTGTCAAATAATTGTTCTGTAAATAAATACATGAGCTTGGGAAGTTCCTGATTTAAGGAACCCTGCAGCAAGCCTTGCTAACGTGGTTAGCAGGTTCAAGTATGAAAGATTATTCATCTCTCAGAGAGGCTGGTCCAGAACCTCAAATCCACATGACATTTTAGTCAGTTGCTATCAGGTGGGTAGTGCCTTGACTGGCCTCCTCAAATTACAAAGCGTGATGCTCCCCTCAAGTTCTCAGGTTTTACAAAGTCAGTTGAACTTTACAGCAACTAGTAAAAGAGATGGTTCAATCAAAAAGAAACCCTTCAGCATGACTCTGTGTCCCTGATAGCTGTCCTTGGTGTGCAGACTGTGCACGGATGGATGTGTGCATGTGACCTGAAACCCTGCGGGCCACACGTGCGCACACTCTCCTGAGGCTGCTCTCCTCAGACCTAGACCGATGAGTTTTAGAGTCTGAGGTCTTCACTGATACTTTAGGAACCACCAAGAACCTAGTCTGTACCTTGTTTCCTTTGTAGACAGTGGGTGTGGCCCCACTGTCTCCATAAACCACCATCACCCCTGATCTCTCATTCATGTATACTTTTTGAGCTCTCAGTAGGTACAGAGCTTTAGTCCAAGCCTAAGCATTGCTTACAGCTTGTGGTTTTCACAGACGTTCCCCCCATAAGAGAATTCATCAGAAATGACTCCTAGAAGAGCCTTTCACCCTCACCCAATTGGGAGTGTTTTCAAAGGTCACCAAGCCTGTTGCCTTTGGTAGATAGGGTGACCGGTCTGATCTGGTTGAGAGAGCTACTTCTTTAAATCTTGCTGTCAGACTGGAGTGCCCATGTTTAGCATCCCGCCTTACACATAAAACATCAATCCGAATTTGATGTTTTAGCAAAGCCGGCACAAAAACAGTTGGGACATCCTATTCTGTAAGCTGCATGAGGTCCCAGTTCTCTCCTTTTAGATCTTCTGACCACACCCTGTATAAAAGGTTTTAACACTTGAGGTAGAAGCAACAATATTCTTAAGGTAAGATTTTGTAATACTCCTAAATCAGCAAGTGCGCCGGACCAACTAGGAAGCAGGCCTCAGCCACGGTCTCTACCAGCTGAAGATTTCATGGATTCTTACATCCTGCATAAGGTGCTCTGCCTAGTCTGGAATGCCTTTAATTCTGTCTGTGAGAGCCTCTCATGACAAGACACTAGTTTCACCAATTAAAAAAAACCATCTTTGCATATGCAGCGTGCTAATCAAAATCTGCTGCCTTGCAAAAGAGCTTGTCACTGGAGTGCAAGCAGATTGGATGGCAGCCACCTTGTTCACTGACCAGTCTGATTTAAAGCTTACCTTGAAAAATATCCCACCGACAATACAGCAGTATTTTTAAGTGAATTACATCGTAACAGGCGCCCAGACTAATTGACACTGAATCCTTACATGGATTATCTTTTATAACATCATCACTTAGCCACCCAGTTTATCTGTGTGGTCTGATTTGAATATATTTTGGGGTACATATATAAACAAACTTTGTGTTATACAAGTCACTTTCCATTTCATTCATGTGGAGCGTCAGTGGCTCTGTTGATTACCTCTTTAAGTAATGCTCAACAGACGCTGTGGTACCAGTGTCTTAGCTGTTCTACAGGGAATTTTCTACAGTTTTAAATGCCCCATGAATAGCTTCTTCCTCTTGTCCCTCTCTGCTTCCTCTATTTCCTCTGTCTTCCATCTGTGTGTGTGTTTCGTTAGTGCTTCTGGTGACATGTAGAAGTTTTAGCTCCGTTTGCCTACAGAATTTTCAGGACCCACCCAGGTTACCCTGAGACCCATTGCTGACGGCACTTGGGATGAACACGAAGACTGCTGAGCCGGAGAGGTGAAGGTGTGGCCTCTGCTCAGTCCAGACAAGGACTTCGGAATACTTACCCTACTCACAGCCTCACAGGACAAGCAAGACTACAGAGAGGGAATTGGGAAGGAGCCCCCGGAACTTCGTCAGCACAACATGAGTCCTAACCCCCCGCCCCAGGACCTGAGAGGGGACAAAGCTTAATCCTCATCAATTTTTTTTTTCCCTCTTCAGAGTCCCTGTTAACTTTTTGCTTGTTGCTGCTTTTTCCCTTTTGGAACAGCCAAATGCCTCCAATGAACAAAAGTGGGTTTAAAAGTGATTGGTGAAAATCATAAAATGTTTGGCATCTCCCTGAACAAGAGCCTTTCACTTTAGCCCAGGGCTCTAAGGGTTGAGATGAATGAGCCTGGAGTGGTCTCTGGGAGGGAAGATGGAGTGTATCTTTTTTTTTTTTTTTTTTGCGGTACGCGGTCCTCTCACTGTGTGGCGTCTCCCGTTGCGGAGCACAGGCTCCGGACGCGCAGTCTCAGCGGCCGCGGCTCACGGGCCCAGCCACTCCATATGGGATCTTCCCAGACCGGGGCACGAACCTGTGTGCCCTGCATCGGCAGGCAGATTCCCAACCACTGCACCACCAGGGAAGCCCCGGAGCGTATCTTTTAAAAGTAATTTTAGTATATTTCAACAAGGCTTTCAATTCTTTGTAGTGTTTTTTTCCCCAGGTTCTCACCATTCTTTGGTTACAGAGCACCAAACAGGTCCATCTGAGTAAACCAAAACCCACCATGTAGACTTTCAGGTGCTTGTCCAGTGGCCCTGGCGCCAGACATTTTTATCACACTGACCTATTTCAAATTGCCTTCCAGGCAGCCAAGGATTGGCTAAGATTTCTTAAAGAAGGCAACAAAGGTTGCTTTTCACAATTTATTATGCTGTTATAAGTTAGATATGGTTACAGGGCATTTCACCTAGAATTTAGGGCAGTATTTGATGAAGAATTTGGAAAATGCTCAGCTTTTCCATGTTTATGAATTCTGTAACTGCCATAACAGATGGTAGTCAGGAGAAAGAATGGAATAAGATTGGTGAGGAGAAGTGTTGGAAAGATTACAATGAATGGTAAGAATGGATATGAATGTTGAGCATTAGAAATTAGGGTTCAGCTTATCACCTGAAGGTTCCCTCTCCCACCTTAAAAGTACCCAAATATGCCTGGACTAGTAGACAAGTCCTCACGTCCCAGGCAATAACTGGCCAAGAGTCTGAAACTTGCAGAATTCCCTGGATTACTGATTCGCTCACCCCCAGGGAGGGGGAGGGAAGATGATGGTGTTCCTTGATCAAAGGTTAGAATTTGAAATTCACAGCACAGATTAAAAGATGCGTGCTTTCGAATCAAGAGCGGTGGATGGGGTTTGAAATCCAGTTGAGTTAAAGGTGAAATTTTGGGAAAACCTGGAGAATGGATCTCCGGGATTAAAGTTCAGGGTTGGAAAGTTTCGATCGCCGTCTGAATGCAGGGGTTCCCCGGAAACACTCCTGACAGGTGAACATCCACCCAGAACAGGAAGAAGATAAAGTGCAGTGGGTACAAGCACAGACGTGGGTTTCAGTCCCGGATCTACCACTTACTAGATGTGTGATCTTGGTTGAGATAATTAACCTTAATTAAACAGTTTGCATATTTCCTCACTATTAAGTGAAACTAATAATAGTATTAAATAAAGTGCTCAATCAGTGCCTGGTACAAAGTAACCATTTCAATAAATGGTAGGTGGTAGATCAGATGGCAGAGAACAGCACGAGATTCGCCTGGGAGCAAACTCCAGACGGCGCAGGCTTCTACAAAGGCAGTGCATTGATTCAGTTAGCCTGCCCTCCTTCCAACACTTCTAAGAGATTCTGGCAACCATCTCCATGAGGCTCAGTGACCTAGTAAACAACCACGAAAACTCAAGATTCTTTATCTGGAAAGATCAGGGGGAGGGACGTATCACCCCAGGTCAGGTGACCACAGGTCTAAAGAATAGAGATGGACCGAGGCCCTACTGAGGACCCTGCCACCTTTCCATTCACTCAATTTGTTGAGCCCTCCTACGTGCCAGGCACTGTTCAGGCACTCGGGTTCTACAGGGAGCAAAGCAGAGCTGTCCCCAGCACAGTGGATAACAGTCTGCTTTCTTTTCAGTTGCTTAGGGCAAAATCTGTTGGGGTCATTTCTACTCTTTTCCTTTCACTTCACATCCATTTAATCAGCAAACTCCGTTGGCTTTAATTCCACAACTTGTCCAGGAACGGACGCTTCCTCACCATCTCCACGGCTGCCCGGGCCCAGATCACCGCCATCTCCCGCCAGGACCATCGCCGTGGTCTCCTGACCAGCATCCCTGTCTCCTCGGGGTCTGTGCTCAACGCAGCAGCTGGGCCATCTTGTTAGAACCCAAGGAAGATGCGGTCACCACATGCCTCAAATCCTTCCGGTGACTCTCTTCTCTCTCAGGGTGAAGGCCAGACTTCTCATCTTGGCCCCGGGGCCCTGCAGGATGCAATTCTTGTGACTTTTCTGTGCTCATCCCCTGCTACTCTCTTTATTCCCCCACCCCAGCCCCACTGGCCACCTCACTGTCCTCGGGCTCAGCACAGCTTCGGGACTGTTGCCTTCGCAGTTCCCTTTTCTTGGAAGGTCCACATTCCCTCACCTCCTCCTCCTTGTTAGTGAGGCCTTCCCTGACCTTTCAGTTAAAAACAGCAATCCACATATACACTACCAGACGTAAAGCAGATAGCTAGAGAGAAGCAGCCGCATAGCACAGGGAGATCAGCTCGGTGCTCTGTGACCACCTAGAGGGGTGGGATAGGGAGGGAGGGAGGGAGGGAGGGAGACGCAAGAGGGAAGAGATATGAGAACATATGTATATGTATAACTGATTCACTTTGTTATAAAGCAGAAACTAACACACCATTGTAAAGCAATTATACTCCAATAAAGATGTTAAAAAAAAAAAAAAAAACAGCGATCCCACCCACCCAGACTTCCCCAGTCCCTTTCCCTGTTTCAGTGTTTCCCCAACACTCCTATCATCATCTGACTCCCCCTCACACACACATACATACACACACGTACACACACACATATTCATATAAACACATACATAAACACATACACATGCAAACATACACACATACACACATTCATACACACAGACATATTCATATAAACATACATATACATAAACACACATTCATACACACGTACATACACATATATAAACACATACATACATACACATGCATACACACATACACATATGCACATACATAAACACACACACACATGAATCCCAACTTTCTATTATTCACCACTATTTTCCTATGTCTACAACAATGTTTTTGTCAATAGTAGGTGCTCCATAAATATTTATGGATGAAAGGATGACTATTGTGGGCCAGGTTCTGTTAAGAGTGGTTTTGGGGCTTCCCTGGTGGCGCAGTGGTTGAGAGTCCGCCTGCCGATGCGGGGGACACGGGTTCGTGCCCCGGTCCGGGAAGATCCCACATGCCGCGGAGCGGCTGGGCCTGTGAGGCATGGCCGCTGGGCCTGCGCGTCTGGAGCCTGTGCTCCGCAACGGGAAAGTCCACAGCAGTGAGAGGCCCGCGTACCGCAAAAAAAAAAAAAAAAAAAAAAAAGAGTGGTTTTTATGATTTTAAAAGTACACACCAATATAAAATACTCAGCTGCTGTGGAAAAGAGCTTGGCAGTTCCCAAAAGAATTAAGCATAGAGTTACCATATGACCCAACAATGCCACTCCTAGGTATATACCCAAGAGAATTAAAAACATTTGTTCACATATACACTACCAAATGTAAAATAGATAGCTAGTGGGAAGCAGCCGCATAGCACAGGGAGATCAGCTCGGTGCTTTGTGACCACCTAGAGGGGTGGGATGGGGAGGGTGGGCGGGAGATGCAGGAGGGAGGCAATATGGGGGTGTATGTGTGTGTATAGCTGATTCACTTTGTTTTAGAGCAGAGACTAGCACACCACTGTAAAGCAATTATACTCCAATAAAGATGTTAAAAAATAAAAATAAAAGTAAGACTCAAAAATAAATAAATAAATACAGCTCTAATTAACATAATTTTTTAAAAAAGATGTCACATATATACAATGAAATATTACTCAGCCATAAAAAGAAATGAAATTGAGTTATTTGCACACATTTTAAATCAACTATGCTCCAATAAAATTTTTTTTAAAACCTGAAAAAAATAAAGCAGTAACATGTAGACAATAAAAAAATTGTGCCAATAAATTTCAAGTTTAAAAATCAATTTTTAAAATGAGTTGGCATTATAATTATTTCAATAAAAAATCTGATCTTGAGTGTAAAATTGTAAATGTTAAAATGTTCTCTTAAAGCATATTTGCCATTTTCTAATATACTATAACTTTACTTCTCTAAGCCTTATTATATTATCACATCAGTTCTTAGTTCTATAAAAAAATTTAAATGTTATAACCTTTCTTACTTAAAGCCAGAACCAAAAATAAAATTATTTTTAGAAAATCACAGAAAGTTTTATTGCCCAAAGATACTTTTGAGAAAGTTAAATGCAGTTCAAAGCAAGAATCTATAAATAAAATTACATCCTCTCTTGGCTAAAGTGTTCACAACTGTAGACATAATATAGTTTTAACTTTTTGCATTCAATAGACATTATCCATTAATCCCAATGAAATATATTTTCCCTCTGGGTTTTGGTAGTTCCAAGCAGAATCTTTAAGAAAACAGAATTTAATCTGCTGTTCTGTGGTCTTATACTGTTTCAGCAGAGTTGGGCTTGAGGTCAATTAATATGGCAGATATCAGAGGAACGAATTTTCTACTATCAGAAAAAAATATTCATCTGTTCTTATCCAGATTGTATCCTGATGTATCTCTTCAACCAGTATCTATTCTCTGGCTCCCAGTACATCCTATAGAACCATAGCTAAATCTGGGCTTCTGAACTCTTAACATTTTTAAGAACTAATTATGAGTAAGGGAAAAAATAAACTACATATCTGTGTATTAAAAAAAAAATTTTGTTCACACAAAAATTCATACATGAGTGTTCATAGCAGCATTACTCATAATAGCAAAAAAGGGGAAACAACCCAAATGTCCTTCAAGTGATGAATGGGTAAACAAAATATAATATATCCATGCAGTGTAATATCATTTGGCCATAAAGAGGAATGAAGTTCTGACACACACTACAACTTGGATGGGCCTTGAAAACATTAAGGTAAATGAAAGAAGCCAGACACAAAAGGCCACATACTGTATGATTCCATTTAAATGAAATGACCGGAATAGGCAAATCCATGGAGACAGAAAGCGGCTTAGTGGTCACCAGGGGCTGGGGGGACGGGAGAGTGACAGCGAGTGGGTACAGGGTTTCTTTTTGAAGAAAGTGTTCAAAATTAGATAGTGGTGATGGTCGCACAATTCTGTGAATATACTAAAACACTGAACTGTATACTTGAAGATGGTACATTTTATGTGAACTTTACCTAAAAAATATATACCTGTGTTAGATATTCTTAATATCTAATTCACCATCTTTCAGGTGATGAAACTAAGTTCAGGGCAGCGGCTCTGCCCTGGTGCCGGCAGCCGCAGTCCGACCTGGGTCTTGCTGGACCGCCCTGCAGTAACTCGGGGCAACAGCTGGTGAGCAGCCTAGGGAGCTGCTGCCCTGAGGCCCTTTCTTACCTGTCTCTCTGCCATTCAGAAGCCTGCTGCGAGGCCACTTCTGCTCCATGCCCTAGTTTCCACCTGTCTCCCTATCTTCCACAAGGATACCCCTGTGTCTGTCCATACAACTGCTTGGCTAGAGCACCCCACTGCCCCTGCCATCTGTCCCCCAGACTTCTGGCTCAGGGTCATCCTATAAGGATGCAAGTTGCTGACACCACGCTGATTTTGCTTTTGCTGCCTGTGTGTGTAACACCCGGTCTGAATCCACGTGGGCTCAGTATCTCCTTGCAGCCCAACCTGTGGACGAGTGGCCGGCCAGCCTGGCAGCTGAAGCGGTGATCCTCACTGCCCTGTCGGCCACCACACTGCTGCTTTGGGAATGCTTAACACTAAGAGGCAGGGATGAAATAAATTTCCCCAGGTCCTACAGCTGCTGGAGCCAAGATCCTGGCCAGGTGGTCTGACTTGAATCAGACAAAGCAAACTTCATCTGGCATGATATCTGATGTGACAGTACATTTAAATAAGGACATTTCTGGAAAATATAAAGTGATTTGTTCTTTTGTTTTTAAATAGTGTAGATTTTTATTTTGTATTTAAAATATTTTTTTAGGGCTTCCCTGGTGGCGCAGTGGTTAAGAATCCGCCTGCCAAGGCAGGGGACATGGGTTTGAGCCCTGGTCTGGGAAGGTCCCACATGCCACAGAGCAATGAAGCCCATGCGCCACAACTACTGAGCCTGCGCTCCAGAGCCCGCGAGCCACAACTACTGAGCCTGCGTGCCACAACTACTGAAGCCCACGCTCCTAGAGACCATGCTCCACAACAAGAGAAGCCACTGTAAGGAGAAGCCCATGCACATCAACAAAGACCCAACACAGCCAATAATAAAAATTAATTAATCAATTTAAAAAAATTTTTTAACAGAAGGAAAATCAAACACAAGTTTAATAATATGTATACATGGAAGGGGCCCAGGAAAACTGAGTAACTCGCCAAAATGGCCCCAAACCCCCCGCCTTGAATACCATCTTCTGCTTAAGACAAGAGAGGAGGTGGGGGTGTGATTCATTCTTCTCTGACCTCCTCGAAATTTCTTCCTTAATCTTTATCACAACAAATTAAGAGTCAACTCAGAAAAGTCTCTCTGGGACAGTTAGACAGTCATCCTTAGGAAAATTTGGGGTAGGACACTTAAAGCTACTTAATAACTTAGAAACACTGGCCTAGGAATACACATACATATCTTTCTCCAAATTAGAAATTAAACTGGTAGCTTTCATGCTATATTTGAATATTGCCTCCAACATTGCCCCTGCAGTTTCCAAAGGCTGGAGGTCATCACCCATTAGGAACATTGAGGTCATGGCATGTCACCTAGGCCTTCAATTGCCACCCTGACCTTCCAGCTGCCTCTTCTGTCCTCGAGATGGACAAGCTTGGCTAATTCCTGTGAAGTAGAGGCAGCAGATGCTGAGAAGTTTCTGCTTGTTTGTGGTCGAAGGGATCACTTCAGCAGTGACGGAAGGGATGGAGGTGGTGGCAGGGTACCCATTCTTGATCTTCGAGGCTGGCGATCAGCCATCACGAACGGGGTCCATGTTGACAAGGAGGCAGGGAGGCCCGGGAAGTGCCAGATCGGGAATGAAGCCCAGCGTTGGGTGAGGCTGGGATTTCACAGTCCCTTCCCTCCGAGCCTGACTCTCCTGCTCTGAGACCCGGACACTAATAGCTTCCTCCCAGACCAGCTGTGTCAATGAGCAGGTGTCATGTCTGTGAAATCACCTGGCAGTCTTACACCGAGAAGACTCCAACCACGGGTCCAGGGAGGAGAGGCTGGGGACCAATCCATATTTCCATGACCCCAGCCATGGAGAAGCCTGTCCTTCCAGCTTTAAGAGCAGGAGGGCATTGCCTGGTGAGAGACCTCTGAACAGACTGTCTCAGTATCAGGGATCTGGGCCAAGCTGCCCATCATCTCAGCAACTTTTAACCTTTTATTCAACTGTGGTCGGAGTCAAGCCAGCAAGAACCAAGCTGAGCGTTTTTCAAAGAGCCTTGAAAGGGGGGTGGCCTTGTATTGACTACGGATTCTGAACATTTGCAGGTGACTTGGACCTCACACGTTGCAGCAAAGATGCCTCCCTATTTAGAGAGAAAGGAACTAAGCTTGCTGGTACCGTAGCTAATGTTTATTGGACCCTTAGTTTGATCCAGGAATTTAGTTGTAGTATTTCACCCTTTCATTTAATTCACTATCATTACCCCATTTTAGAAAGGACCTAACCGAGACCCAGAAGTGTTAAGTAACCTGCCCGGGGTCACGCTGGCGGGCGGGGGTGTGCCTCCCAGCAGGGTGAGGTTGGAGGGTCTCCATGGCAGGGACAGAATCTGGAAAGCCTGCCAGCGTTCAAGAACAAACAAGGATGAAGTTCAGGATGTGGCCACCTGGGGGCAGTGCATCAACACCAAATGGAAAGGCAACCCCCCCTGCCCAACCCTCTTGGAGGCCTCCAAGGGGTCCGTTTTAACACTTATAGGTTTCCAGAGCAGTAGTGGGAATTGGGTAAAAGTGTAGTGTTTCCTCCTCTGCAAGAGCTCACTCAACAATGGGCCAGGCAAGACTACAAAGCAATAGAGAACAGGTGGCAGCACTTACCTACCTGAAGCCAGGGGCTTGCAATTATCACAGCAAGTAGCAAGGCTGAAGTGGCAGCCGACGACGGGTCAGAGCAGAAGGGAGTTATGGAGATGGTGACAGAAACATCTTGGCATAACCACAGGCAAAACAGTTGCTTAGCCAGCAAGAGAGCTACTCAAATTGAACCATCAAAAGAAATCAATGATGGGACTTCTCTGGCGGTCCTGTGGTTGAGGATCCGCACTTCCACTGCTTCGATCCCTAGTCAGGGAACAGAGATCTCGCATGCGCTGTGGTGTGGCCAAAAAGTGAAAAAAAAAAGAAATCAAGGATGATGATGATGATGATGATGATGAAGCCACACCCCCTTGCCTATTTCTACACTGAGCCAGTTTTCCAGCCCAGAATCCATTGACTAAAGAAGAGGCTGGCAGGAATTCCCTGGCGGTCCAGTGGTTAGGACTCGGCGCTTTCACTGCTGTGGCCCGGGTTCAATCCCTGGTGGGGGAACTAAGATCCTGAAAGCCGCTCAGCATGGCCAGAAGATAAAAGGAAAAAATAAATAAATAAATAAGAGGCTGGAACTCCAGGAGGAAGGACCCGGTGACACATGGCAATTGAACATGGTAATGATTCCTTCTGGCCTTCTCCCAAATGGGACCTATGGCTAATAACTTGGGTAATTGAGCCTCAGGAAATATGTAAACATTTGGAGGATATTTGCCCACAGACTCCCAGCTGACTTTGATAACCTGAGACCCAAAGAGTAATCATGGCCCCTTGTTAGGACAGGAGCATGTAGGGCAAGGGAGTAAATGGCATTAAATAGAGTTCTACCCAATGTTCAGTTTGCAGTAGGTCCACTGAGGTTTGTACTACCCCGTGGTCATTTCCCTTGTCCCCAGTGTGTGTTAGAAATAGACATACTTGATACTTGGCTTAATCTCTAGAGTTCTTTTTTTTTTTTTTTTTGCGGTACGCAGGCCTCTCACTGCTGTGGCCTCTCTCTTGTTGTGGAGCACAGGCTCCCGACGCGCAGGCTCAGCGGCCATAGATCACGGGCCCAGCCGCCCCGCGGCATGTGGGATCCTCCCAGACCGGGGCATGAACCCGTGTCCCCTGCATCGGCAGGCGGACCCCCAACCACCGCGCCACCAGGGAAGCCCTAGAGTTCTTTTAATTATAGTGATTTGAAGGCATATAATGGTATCTCAATGTGGTTTTCTTTTTTGTTTTGGAGGGGTTTTTTTGTTGGTTTTTTTTGTTTTGCTTTTTTGGGGTTTTTTGGCTGCATCAGGTCTTATTTGCAGCACGCGGAACCTTCGTTGTGGTGCACGGGGCTCTTCGTTGCGGCACGCGGGCTTCTCTCTAGTTGAGGCACACAAGCTCAGTAGTTGTGGCGCACGGGGTTAGTTGCCCCGAGGCATGTGGGATCTTAGTTCCCCAACCAGGGATCAAACCCGTGTCCCCTGCATTGCAAGGCGGATTCTTTACCACTGGACCACCAGGGAAGTCCCTCAATGTGTTTTTTTGTTTGTTTGTTTTTTGGGTTTTTTTTGCGGTACGTGGGCCTCTCACCGCTGTGGCCTCTCCCGTTGCGTAGCACAGGCTCCGGACGCGCAGGCTCAGCAGCCATGGCTCACGGGCCCAGCCGCTCCACGGCATGTGGGATCTTCCCAGACCGGGGCACGAACCCGTGTCCCCCGCATCGGCAGGTGGACTCTCAACCACTGCGCCACCAGGGAAACCCCTCAATGTGGTTTTAATTTATTTTTCTAAGTTGACTAATGATATTCAGCATCTTTCATTTGCATATTAGACATTCGTATATCTTCTTGGGTGAAATGTCTGTTTTGCCCATTTGGCTTGTTTTTCTTCTTACTGAGTTCAGTTCCTTAGATATTCTGGAAACAAGTCCTTACCACATATATGCTGTGTAAATAATTTCTCCAAGTCTGTGGTTTGTCTTTTCATTTTCTTAATAGTGTCTTTCACAGAGTGAAGGTTTTTATTTTGATGACTATCATTTTTATTGATTTTTAAATTCACATAACATTAAAATTAACCATTTTAATTGTTTTCCACATTTCCATTGTTTTCCACAGCAGCTGCACCATTTTACATTTGCAGCAACAATGCACAGGGTTCTAATTTCTCCACATTCTCACCAACACTTGTTATTTCCCATTAAAAAAATAGCCATCCTAATTAATGTGAAGTGGTATCTCGTTGTGGGTTTGGTTTACATTTCCCTAATGACTAGTAATATTGAGTATCTTTTCATGTGCTTACTGGCCAGCTGTATATCTTTTTGGAGAGATGTCTGGTTAAGCCCTTTGCCCACTTTTAAACTGGGTTGATTTTTTTATTGTTGAGTTGTAGGAGTTTTTTACATCTTTTGGATATTAATCCCCTATCAAGTGTATGATTTACAAATATTTTCCCTCATTCTGTGGGTTGTCTTGATAGTGTCCTTTGAGACACAAAAGTTTTTAATGTTGTCTTTATAATCCGTTTGACTTGATTTAATTAAAAAAATAAGGCATGAAGTTAAATGAAGTTCATTGTTTTTACATATGGATGTAGAATTATTTCAATATCATCTGTTGGAAATATTATACTTCCTCCATTGAACAAATGTCAAAAATCAAATCTCCATTTTTCTGTGGACCGATATCTGGATTCTCTATCCTATTTCACTGATCTGTGTATCTAAGTGTTCAGCAATAGCACATTGTCTGGGTTACTTTAACTTTAAAATGGGTACTATAATTCCTTCCCTTTCATTCCTCTTTTTCAAGATTGTGCTAGCTATTTTTTGCCTTTATTTATTAACTTTAGAATATCTTGTCTAGGTCTATAAAAAAATTCTGCTGGGATTTTTTTGTTGGATTGAGTTTAATGAATTTAGGGAGAATTATTATCTTTATTATGTTAAGTCTGCCAATTCATGAACATGATATGCCTCTCTGTTTATTTAGGTCTTTGATGACTTTCATTAGAGTGTTGTAGTTTTCAGCATACAAATCCTGTACGTATATTAGGTTATACCTATTTTATGTGTTTAGTACTATAAATGTATTAATTTATAATACTAGTATTTAGTATTATAAATGACTGTTTTTTTAACTTGGGTTTCCACTTGTACATTTGCTAGCATATAGAAATATGGTTTCTTTTTGTGTGTTGGCCTTGTATCCTGTGACCTTGCTAAATTCACTTATTAGCTCAAGGATTTTCTTTTTTAAAATTTTTATTTATTTATTTATTTATTTTTGGCTGTGTTGGGTCTTCGTTGCTGCGCGCAGGCTTTCTCTAGTTGTGTCTAGCGGGGGCTACTCTTCGTTGCGGCGCATGGGCTTCTCATTGCAGTGGCTTCTCTTGTTTCAGAGCACAGGCTCTAGGCACGTGAACTTCAGTAGTTGTGGCACGTGGGCTCAGTAGTTGTGGCTCGCGGGCTCTAGAGCACAGGCTCAGTAGTTGTGGCGCACTGGCTTAGTTACTCCGCAGCATGTGGGATCTTCCCGGACCAGGGCTCGAAACCATGTCCCCTGTTTTGGCAGGCGGATTCTTAACCACTGTGCCACCAGGGAAGTCCCAGTTCAAGGATTTTCTTTTCTGGACACCTTGGGATTTTCTATATAGACAATCATGTCATCTGACAATAGAAACAGTTTTATTTCTCCTTTTTTCAATCTCTATGTCTTTTCTTTTTAAAGCTGTTTTTACTCATAAAACTTCTGACACCAAATGCGTGAGTTTTTCCCACATCAGCAATCAGCTCTGACACCAACTGGGTGTCCTACAATTCAAGTCAATTCTGACACTAACTACCCAAAGTTAGCACAGACTCCACAGGTTAAGGGCTCAGTCCCACAAGATTGTCCTCCTCCTCCATCCCAGCCACAGATGACAGTCACAAGTCCCAGCGTGCCACCTGTACTTCTGACAAACCAGCTATCAATCGGGGGTTTCCATGACCACCTTATGAGGTTCAGATTTTGCTAGAATGGCTCACAGGACTCAGGAAGACACTTCACTTATTATTATCAATGTATTATAAAGGATACAACTCAGGAACAGCCAAATGGAAGAGCTGCATAGGGCAAGGAATGGTGGAAGGGTGTTAGAGCTCGCCTGCCTTCTCCGGGTATACCACCTTCCTAGCACCTCGATGTTCTCATCAACCTGGAAGCTCTCTGAACGCCTTCATTTTGGGGTTTTATGGCGATTTTGTGATGTAGGCACGATTGATTGAAACATTGGCTGTGGTGATTGACTCAATCTCCAGCCCCTTTTTCTTCCCCAGATACACTGGGGAGATAGAGCTGAAAGTTCCAACCCCCAATCATGCCTTTGTCTTTCTGTGACCAGCGCCTGCCCATCCCCCGACCCCAAAGCCATCTAGGGGCTGTTGAGAGTTGCCTCATGAGAACAAAAGATGTTGCTGTCTCTCCTACCAGGAAATTCCCTGGAATCTGGGAACTCTGTGTCAGGAACCAGGGACAAAGACCAAATACAGATTTCTCACTGTAACCTTTGTAACCTGACTTCCACCTTGCGGACGCCCTCTGGCTCTCTGACTTACAGGGAAAGGCAGCTGCCGTATTGTGAGCTGCACTGTGGAGAGGTCCCTGCGGCAAAGAACTACGGTAGGCCTCTAGCCAACAGCCAGTGGAAACCTGAGACCTTCAGGACAATAGCCTGGAAACAGCTATTTGAGAGAGTTTGGAAGCAGATCGTTCAGGCAGAGCCAAATATTGATGGAATCCTCAAGTTCAAGTTCATCTCCGTCTCCATAGCAGCAGGGTGGGGCTGAGAGAGGATGATGACAGAGCTTAGCCCTCAGGAGGGAACCACAGGCTTCACTGGCAGGGAGGGGTGGTCTTCACACCCAGCAAGGTAGGGAGGCTGGGGGAGGCTGGGACTTGGTCCTAGACCATGCCCCCTGGGTGGGCTAAAGATCTGGCGTGGTGCTGTTGGAGGACCAAGCAGTGGCAGTCAAGGTTCGGGATGACAGTCCCAAGGTGGCCCCCGAGGGACAGGGAGGGGATTCGGTGACCCTGGGAAGTCAGATGGGAGGGCAGCTAGGGGAGGATGGCCTGTCCACAGACCCTGATGGTCTGCGGGGTGGTGCTCACAGGCAAAGGATAGAGGTGGCCAAAGGCACACAGGACCTGTGGGGCCCAAGGGTTGGGCTGTGGCCTGAGCCAATAGCTTGGAGTAGTAACCGGAACTAGCACCAATTCGGACCCCTGGACCCTGGGGAGACGGGGCCCCAAGTGGGTCGGGAGAGACAGGAGCAGGGGCTGAGATGGGAGTCACTGGACCCTATGAGTCGCCTGCCTTTCACTGGCAGCTGAGCTGAATTTTAAATTTTTATTTAACAAATATTTATTTAAGACATACTGTGCATCAGTAAGAACTTTTAAGTGTTTTTGTTTGTTTGTTTGTTTTTGCTGCGCTGCGCAGCTTGTGGGATCTTAGTTCCCTGACCAAGGATCGAACCCAGGTCCTCAGCAGTGAAAGTGTGGAGTCCTAACCACTGAACTGCCAGGGAGTTCCCAGGATTTTATACACATTAACTCATTTAATCTTCACCACAACCCTCTGAGGAATGAATGGTTATTAATTTCCACTTCATACATGAGAATTCTGAAGCACAAAGAGATAAAGTATTTTGCCCAAATTCACCCAGGAAAAGGATTCAAATACTGTCAGTCAGCCTCCAGAGTCCTTGCTCTTGATCACCAGGAGAGAAAATAATGATCTTCCTAATTGGAGGTGTCTGTCGTTCTTCCTGAGTTTGAAAGTAACAAAAGAGAAGAGACATAAAAATATTTGAACGGGGCTTCCCTGGTGGCGCAGTGGTTGAGTCCGCCTGCCAATGCAGGGGACACGGGTTCGTGCCCCGGTCCGGGAGGATCCCACATGCCACGGAGCGGCTGGGCCCGTGAGCCATGGCCGCTGAGCCTGCGCGTCCGGAGCCTGTGCTCTGCAATGGGAAAGGCCACAGCAGTGAGAGGCCTGCGTACCGCAAAAAAAAAAATTTGAACAATGTAAAGGGTATAAACAGAAAAGGAAAATTAGCCCATGTTTGGACATAGTCATGTCTACAGCTAGTTTTTAACACTATGTATCAGATCTTTGGAGATGAAATTAGCAAATGAAAACGATGACAGCCAGGCTCAGGATGGCGCAAGACTGAGAAATTGGGGAAGGAGAGGATTTGGATGGGGAGGAAGAAGAGTTGAGAGTGGTACAGAGTAGCTTGTGGGGTCTCTAGGATGGAAGGCAGTGAAGGGCATGTGCCAGGGGGTCTGAGGAGACCCACAGGCCCTGGGATGGGAAGCTTTGGCACTTATGAATATTCCAGGCCAGCTGCTGGACCTTCAGGAGCACAGCCACCCTTGGCAGTGGACATAGGTGGGTCTTGAGCTGGCAGGATGCAGAAGACATCCAGCCCAGGAGGACTGACCCCTCTCTCCATGCTCCGAGTCCATTGATGGGTCTGGGGTTGGCAGGGGAGAGCAAGGTCTCCTGGATCCCCCATCCAGCTTCCCTTAACAAGCCCCATAGGAGCTCCAGCTGTCAATCACCCCAGCCCCCAGCCCCCAGCCCCCAGCCCAACCTTCATCTTAGGGAAGAGGCTGACGAGCAGAGATGCCAGGCATAGCAGCAGCAGGTCTGACCAGGAGGGTGGTGACTGAAGATTGGCAACGTTGCAGAAGGGTCAGTGACTCCCCCCAGTCCAGGGGATGAGGATCCTGGCCTCCAAGGACAGTGAGGGCCCCTGAACAATCAGATCGTTTTCTTTTCGTGAGATTTCCAAGAAGGCCTAGACTTCTTTCCTCTTCAGGATTCCTGCTGAAGGTAAAGCTTGCGGGCCTAGGACAGATCAGGTGGTGCTCTCACGAAATGAGCAAAGAGAACCTGGGAAGAGGCATGAAGCCGTCAGCTGAGTGGCTGGAGGAGAGAAGCAGAGCCGAGCAGGGTCTCCAGAGCCGCCTGGAGAGATGCATGGTCTGCTCGGTCTTTGCCCTTCTCGGGCAACCTGCTGCTGTGGGGCCGTGCGTTGAACCACGACATCCTGGTCCATAGTGGCTGGCTTCAGCGCTGTTGGTTTCAAGAAGAGTTAAGGGGTCCAGCAGCCCACATTCAAGGAGAGAGGATTATATGAGACATGAATACTCAGAGGCAGGGAATATTGAGGTCCCTCTTAGAAGCGGCCAACCACAGCCCACCTTCTGGCCCTCAAGGATTCAGGTCCCTATCACATGCAAAATACCTTCTCTCATTCCCAAGGTCCCCCAAAGTCTCCTCCCATCACAGCATCAGCTCAAAGTCCAGAATTTCATCATCTAAATCAGGTCCAGCTGTGGATGAAGCGGCTCAGGTGCGGTTCACCCTCTTGAATATGGTTCCTCTCTGTGGATTTCTGAAACTGAAGAGGTGAGTTCTTTGAAACCCTCCGCCGCTGCCCCGCCACGCAGTGGTGGGACAGACACGGGATAACTGCTGTAGACATTCCTGTTCAAAAATGAGAAAAGGAAATTGTTGGTCCACAAAAATTCTGAAATCCAACTAGCTAGAGCTTGCAAGTTTGTTGATTAGTTTTCAAGGCCTGGGAATAATTCTCTATGACTTTTGGCTGTTCTCTGTAGGCTCCTGTTTCTGCCTCTGAGCCCACCCTTCCTCTATTGTGATGGGTAGTGCATGTTTGCACCTGAATAGTTTACTGAGTCTGCTTCCTTTTAGCAAAAACTTTGGAGGTCCTGCAGCCTTTTATCATTTTGTACATCCCTGTCTCTTTCAGCCCCAAGTCAGTAGTCTTTCTGCTTACATAGTTTTCTTAAAAACTTTGAGGGTCTTCTTTGCATCTCACTGGGGTTCATTCCATTCAATAAAAATTATTCCCAGAGGTCTGTTTAAGATTAGTCCTTCTCTACCTTGGGCTCCGGCTGGGGGACAGTGCTCTTAAATGTCCTAGAGATTCTACTGTTTGATTAGAGAGTATCTGAGAGGGACACACTTAACCTCTTGAAAAGGCTTTTTTTTTTTTTTTTTTTTTTTTTGCGGTATGCGGGCCTCTCACTGTTGTGGCCTCTCCCATTGCAGAGCACAGGCTCCGGACATGCAGGCCCAGCGGCCATGGCTCACGGGCCCAGCCGCTCCATGGCATGTGGGATCTTCCCGGACTGGGGCACGAACCCGCGTCCCCTGCATCGGCAGGCGGACTCCCAACCACTGCGCCACCAGGGAAGCCCTTGAAAAGGCTTTTTATGTGACTGAATAATACTCTGATTCTTTAAATCTTTCTGAGGTCTGCACAACAGGTTGCATAGTTATACCCTTGCCTTTATTGCCAGACCATGTGTTTCTGGGAGTGCTCAGAAGTCATTTCTCAACTTTAGCGTAGTTTGCCATTAGAGGGACTGAGAACTTTCAAAACCATTAAGTCCTGGCTCTTTTTTTTTTTTTTTTTTTTTTGCTTTTCTTTTTTTTTGGCTACGCCATGAGGCATGCGGGATCTTAGTTCCCTGACCAGGAATCAGGGATCAGGGATCAAACCCGTGCAGTGGAAGCGTGGAATCTTAACCACTGGACCACCAGGGAAGTCCCTTCATTTTTTTTAAATTGAAGTATAGCTGATTTACAATATTTTGTTAGTTTCAGGTATACAGCGAAGTGATTCAGTTTTACATATATGTATATATTTTTTTCAGATTCTTTTCCATTATAGGTTATTACAGGATATTGACTGTAGTTCCCTGTGCTATACAGTAGGTCCTTGTTGTTTATCTATTTTACATATAGTAGCGTGTATCTGGCTCCTTTTTGTTTAAAGCCCTTCGTTTGATTTATCCTTCTTCTCTTGTGTTCTACTAGAGCAGCAAGAAGAAACCGGGAGGCGCCTTCTGCATCTTGCTTGGACATCTCCTCAGCCAGATCACCAAGCTCATTAGACACACGTTCCACCTTCCACATAATTGCAGATGACAGTATCACAAAGCTTTCTGCCATTATGTAACAACTCCTGGCCTCTCTTTTTCTCTAGTTTCTAATAATACTTTCCTCATTTCCTTTTGAACCTTCACTGGCAGCCTCCTCGAACTCCAGATTTCTATTCACAGTCTGTTCAAGGCAATTTAGGCTTTTTCTGACACACTCCGCAAAATCTTTCCAGCCTTTGCTCACCACTAGTTTCCAAAGCCACCCTCATACCTTTAGGTATTTGTTATGGCAGCCCCCCCTTTCCAGATACCAAAATCTGCATTAGTTATCTGTTGCTACATAACAAATCACCCCAAAGGTTGGTGGCTTAAAACAAACATTTATTACTGCATAGTTTTGGTGGGTCAGGAACCTAAGCATTGCTTAGCTGAGTTCCCTGGATCAGGGTCCATCGCAGGGTCCAATCAAAATGTTAGTAGGGTTATGGTCTCATCTGAAGGCTTGACTAAAGGAAGATCCCGTTCCAATCTTACCCACATAGCTGTTGATAGGATTCAGTTCCTCAGAACATCAGTTCATCTCTGGCTGTTGACTGACAGTCAGCCTCAGGTCCATGTCAAGTGGGCCTCTCCACAGGACAATTCAAGCAAGACGGAAGCCACATTCTTTTATAGCCTAAGCTGGGAAGAGACCTTCCATCACATTTGTCAGAATCAGGTGACTGTGTCTCATCTACGTTCAATGGGAGGTTATTATACAAAGATATAAATACCAGGGGGTGAGTATCACCGGGGGCTATTTCAGAAGCTGCCTACTAAATAAGCATTCTTAAAATTCTCTTCTTCCATGGATTTGTAAACTCCCCTCTGCAGCCTTCAGAGATGTTGGTGGACCTCAGCTGTCTGCTTTTCTCACACCACACCTTCTCCCTCACTGAACTCAATCGCATTACTACTGGTGACTCTGGGGTTCGCTCCATTTAGAAGGACTCAGAGGTACCAATATGGCTCGATGACAAGGCAAGACTGATAAAAAGATACAAAGAATAATAGGGTGAATAGACATGTATTCATCACGCAGTTTAAGAAATAAAACAATACTAGTTCAGTTGGAGCTCTTGGTTCCCCTCCCCATTTATGGCCCTACCCTTCTTTTTAGAAGCGACTGCTGTTCTGAGTTTGGTGTTGATGCTATTCTGTATTTCTTCATATTCTTGCTATGTACGTATGCATTACATAAGTCATGTTTACTGTTGTTTTGCATGTTTTAGCCTTTATGCAAACATAATCATATTATGTATATTTTTCTGCAACTTGCTTTTTTGCTCATATTATGTTTGGAAGATTTATTCATATTAATACATGTAGCTCTGGTTTGTTCCTTTTCATTGCTTCATAGTATTCCAGTGCATAAATAGACCGTAATGTATGCTCTTAAATGAACATTGTTTCCAATGAGTTCTCTTATAAACAGTGCATGATAGATGTTGTTATACTTGTATATTAGGACATGTGTGGAAGAGTTTCTCTAGAGTATATACCAGGAGTAGAATGTAGGAAATGTGCAACTTATGTTTTTCTAGATAATAACAACTAGCTCTCCAAAATGGTTGTCCCAATTTATGCTTCAACCACTAATGCATAAGGGTTTAATTTGCCCAAGTCCTCAACACTTGAAGTGTCAGGTATTAAAGTGTTTGCCATTCTGATAGATGTGAAATGGAATCTAATTCTGCTGCCAGCACTGTGGTAGGCTAGAAATTCTTAGATGACCTCCCCCAAAAAACAAAAACCATTGTTTGTACTGTTTTCCTGGGTTTGCAAGAAATAGAGAGAAACCTTCAAAGGGGAAAATTCCTGAAAGGCAGAGTTGCCTGGACAGTAAATGCTGACAGAAGCCCTGCAGACAGGAGATTGAGCCTTGGACCAGCAGCAAAAGAGGTGTGTGGGAGCTGGGCCTGAAATTTTAATGCGAGTAGAATTGCTGGGTATGAAACTCTATGTTGAAATTTTTATTGAACTATAATTACAATATTATATTAGTTTCAGGTGTACAGCATAGTGATTCAGTATTTTTACAGATTATACTCCATTAAAAGTTATTACGAGATAATAGCTATAATTCCCTGTGCTGTACAATATATCCTTGTTTCTTATTCTATGTTGAAATTTTTGATGAACAGCCAGACTGCTTTCCAAAATAACTACATTATTTTACATCCCACCAACAATATGTAAGGGTTTCGGTTACTCCACATCCTTGCTGACACTTGTTCTTGTCCATCTATTTGATTATTGCCATCCTAGTGGATGTGAAGTGGTCTGTCATTGTGGGTTTTTTGTTTGTTTTTGTTTGTTTTTTTGCGGTATGCAGTCCTCTCACTGTTGTGGCCTCTCCCGTTGTGGAGCACAGGCTCCGGGCGCGCAGGCCCAGCGGCCATGGCTCACGGGCGCAGCCGCTCGGCGGAATGTGGGATCTTCCCAGACCCCGGCACGAACCTGTGTCCCCTGCATCGGCAGGCGGACTCTCAACCACTGCGCCACAAGGGAAGCCCTGTCATTGTGGTTTTAATTTTCATTTCCCTCATGATTAATGATGCTGAACATCATTTCATGTGCTTATTTGAAATGATCTCTTTGAAGTGCTAAGAGGAAAATAGATGTCAGTCTGAAACTGTGTACCTTGCAAGGCTACCTCTCACGACTAAGGACGAAATGGACAGTTTCAGGAAAACAAAAAAGGGGAGAGTTGTATATCATGGACCTATACAAAAGGAACTTCTGTAAGATGCTGTCTTAGGTCAGAAACCCTTAGAACAGAGCCTGTGATGGGGTCCTTGTACAAATGATTCATTGAGGTAGCGCTCTCAGGAGAAGTCTATAAGGAAGTGAGAGAGCAAGTTAGGGCAGGAGAGGCAGAGAGAGTTTCAGCTGAATCTAGCATCCGACTAATCCCACGGGGAGCTCTGGAGTACAGATAGTCCTTCAGAGTTCTCCCACTTTGATATTTGGTTGATGTCCCCCAACCCCCAGAAATCGGCAGTTCGTCATTGACTGTGCCTCCTCAGGGGGGAATAATTCTCCAGGCCCCTACAGGTAAGGTTGCTCCTCTTGGCTAAAGGTAATTCTCCAGGGCAAGACGCAGCTGTGGGCTTTTGGCAGCCAACACTCACAGCAGCCAGGGGAGTGTGCACCAACCCAGGGAGATCTGAGTGGGGCGCTGACAGTGTTTACGGCTATACTTCATGAAGAAGGAAAATGACCTGAGATGCAAAAAGAACTGGAGAGCAAAGAAACTTATAAATATATAGGAAATCTGAACAAGTACTCTCTATTACAATTAATCATCATCATCATCATGCCTAATTTCTAGGGTTAAAAACCACAAAACTACAATACTGGACAAATAAACAAGATCCTTAGATGATTTCAGAAGGAATGTTAAGATAGTAACTTTAGGCTTTCTTTTGTAACTTTTTTTTATTGAAGTATAGTTGATTTACAATGTTATGTTAGTTTCAGGTGTACAACAAAGTGATTCAGATATACATATAGATAGATATAGATTCTTTTTCAGATTCTTTTCCATTATAGGTTACTATAAGATATTGAATATAGCTCCCTGTGCTCCTTTAGGCTTTAAGTGTGCCTGTTAAACTTTCAAGTGTAGCTACTAAAAGAATTTTTAGTGTATATAACTTCTCTACTAGCAGAAGGAAAAAATAGAATAAGAAAACAAAAAAATTTAAAAATCATTGTTTTAAAGAGACAAAAAAGGGGAAAAAATGAAACAGTATCTTATTGTGCTTTTAATTTCGATCTCCCTGAATTTTAATGAGAAATGTTTCATATATTTGTGAGCCATTCACAGATTCCTGCTTCTATCTTCTTGCCCATTATTCTTTTGGATTCAAGTTCCCCCCCGCCATCTTATGTATCTGTAGGAGTTCTTTATATAGTTACCCTACAAATCTTTTCATGCGTATATGTGCTGTGAATATCTTCTTCCCTTCTGAAATTCAAGCAAGCAATAATGCTATTGGGTCAGACATTTTTGGAATTACCTTTGGAGGTTATGGGAGTTTTTTTTTAAAAATCAAAGTAATATACATACATAGTTTTAAAAGTCAAACAATGGCTAAAAGTCTATACTAAAATCACTAGCCTGCTGGTTCCCCCCTTCTCTCCCTTTTGTCCCCTCTCCAACTCCCTAGAAGCAATCACTTTCAATTGTTTTCATTTTTTGTTAGCATGTACCTCTATATTTTTAAATAACATGCATGCTCTGTCATCTCTTAATAATCAGTCTTATTCATTACTCATTCACTATTCACTGACATCCCATTGTGACAGAAAGGGACTTTAGCTCTCTCAAACCCACCCTCCCCTGAATCCCTCTACCCTTTTAATATATCACCATTTTTTGGTGAAATCGATAATCAGGTTTTCCATTATTATGCCTCTGAAATACTGTTCACAGCTAAGCCAGGTAGAGTATTAAGATTACATTTCCTTTCTAACATAACAGTTTGTGTCTGCCTTCTCCGAATCTCTGGCCACGTCTTCCCCTGCATTCCTACAGCTCTATACAATGCCTCTTAGCACAATTTTCCACAGGGTCGAATGTATCCCGTCCATTGTTTTCACAGAGACCTCTATCCCAGAGATCTCTGTTCTCTGTCCTCCAGTCTGAACTGGCTGGTTTCTAGGTGTGATGCACAGTAGCTTTCTGAGAAGGGACACGTTCTTTTGTGTGATTATTTGCTGGCTGGTCCATTTTTTACTGTGAACATCTGAAAAATGTCTTTGTTTCATGGACACTTCATCGATAGTTGGGCTAGGCATGGGATGAGTTCTTGGGTTAAAAACTTTGCCGCTCAGAATTTTATAAGTGTAACTCCATCGCCTTGGAGTTGCACTTGGAGTCCATCTTTCAGTGTTGTCACTCCTTGATAAAATGAAAGACTGTCGTATTCTAACTTAATGAATGTAATATCTTATCTTTCTGAGGCTATTAATTACAATTTCTTTGAGATGTTCTTCTGCTCTGCCATCTGAACTCAGAAGTCTCCTGTCCCACAATTAAAATTAAATTGTAAATAGGTGTATATGTTGTTATTCAGCCTCAGGTCACCACCGTGGAGGCGCTTGAAATGATCCTCAAACTTTCGTGTCCATCACAATCCCCTGAGGAGTTTCTTAAAACTGCAGTCACTCCCTCCCACACCCAGATGTGCTGATACAGTGGGTCTGGGGCAGGGCTCAGGAATGCAGGCCCTCAAGGCGTTTGCATCTGAGAGACTCCCCTTGGAAGGGGTCCTGCCTCCAGGTGTCATGGGAATGAAGTCAAATTATAGTTCTGGCTCCATCTCAGACCTGCAATTCACTTCACCTTTGTGGGCCTCAGTGTCCTGGTCCTCAAAGCACAGATAACGTCTGCCTGCCTTCCTCATCCTGTGTTATGTGGACCAATAGAGATGATGTCTCAGAAAATCGTTGTAAACCACCTGGCCCTCTCAAGATGTAAGGGAGGGCTGTGACGATTCGTGCTGCATGACCAGCTGCGGAGTGTGTTCAAGTCTCACCACGGGCCATGTGATATCACGAGGCCCAGCATCTCAGATGATAAGATGTAGAGTTTGGACTCAGCGGTTCTCAACCTCGTCTGACCATCAGACTCACCTGCTGATGACAGGGGCCACCTCCGGAGATTCTGATCTAATAGGCCTGGAGTGGGGCCCGAGCATCCGTGTGTTTTAAGACGCTTCCTTCCTGATTCCTATGTGCAGCCTAGGCTGAACCACAGGCTAGGTGATCTGGAAGGCCTCTGTCAATTCTAAAAATAATCCAGGGCCTGCTGGGGCTTGCCGGGCCAGAGATGCAGATGGTGGTACCGGATGGGCTGGGGCTACCACCGCAGTTCTTGGCTCTCCCATCTCTGCTCAACTCCAGCAGGACCCTCTCCCCTACCAGCCAGGCCCTCAATTTGCCCTGGCGAGAGCAGCTCAAGCTGTAAGGGGTCACAGCTGTGCACCTGGCAGGCGGCCCTGAGACACAGTTCCACGCAGCTTTTGAGCTGAGAGGCAGGCAGCTGTGGGGTCACGGGATGGGGGTGTCAGCTGTCTGGGGGGCCAGCTTGGTGCTGAAGTGTTTGCAGACCTTGGGGAGTGAGGGGTTACAGCTGGGGGGTGCTGCATTTTTACAAAAGGTTTTAGAAAGTCTTTTCACTTCATTAACGTGACACATGATCATTATTTCAAAAACGTCAAAAATGCATAACAAGGTAAGAGAAAAAGGAAAACCAAAAATCACAGATAAAAGTCACACATAATACTACGATCCAGCAATAATCTGTTAACATTTTGGAATATTTCCAGGGTCACGTTCATGTCATGACCCTGACAGAGATGTGTTTATTCCACAGCAGTCAAAAGCTGAGCCTCGCAGGGATTACCTCGTGAGATCGTCGCAGGACTCGGCAGGTAAGTACTCCTGTGACTCCCGTTCTTACAGGTAACGAAACGAGCAAGACACCTACCCAGGGTGCCCCAATCGGTCTGGCTCCAACACCCTACTACTCACTCCCGACCACCGATAAAGCAGACGCAGGGCACATTAAAGGTATCTTTCAAAAGAGAAAGTTCTGTGTCCTCTTTTCCCTTAATATCTCCTGACATTTTACCCCAAATCATTGAAATGCTTCTTTAGTTTACGGGTAATCAGAGAAAAGCAAATCAAAGGTAAATACCATTTTTCACATAGCGCATTGACAACACTTTAACGTACTACACACATGCGTATGTTCAAATACCTTGATTCAGTAATCCCATTTCTAGGAACCTCTCTTAGGGAAATAGAGAGACAGTGGAAGGTTTTGTTACGAAAGCATTCATTGCAACATTATCTAGAGCTGTAAAAAATGCTGTGGAAAATCACTTAAATGTATACCATGCAGGCTATTACTTCAGAAAATTATGCCAGCACTAAAAATCACATTAGAAAGTGTATTTACTGGCACGTGAAAATATTTCCAGCATATGTAAAGCAAAAAAAGTATGATCCCAATTTGTTAAGTTTGCAAAAATGAATCCATGTGAATTAAACAAAAGTCCAGTTCCCCCTAAAATTAAAAGGGGGCCACAGAGCCTCTCCAGACGTGCAGGGTATGTTTAGGGTGGGCTGAATTCAGGTACCGGTTTATGGCATACTCAAAATTCCCTTTGTGGGTGTGAGGGTCTGACAGACAGTGCAGTGATAGGCAGCTAGACAAGTTCAAGGAGAGACCTGTGTGAGGGCCAGAAGGAACCTGCCCAAGTAAAATCCTGAGTCAGGGCAAAAAAAACCCCTGGTTTCAGACATGTGCCCTAAAGCCACAGTGCCAAGGACAGAGCCTCGGGGTTGCAAGTGCCACTTTGCAAACAAGTTGCTCCTCCCACGGGTAACCGTGAGGTGCGGCTCCCTGGTGACTGGCAAAAGGCTGTATTTGTGCAGTTATGGTTAATGACACCCCTGAGCAATGCTGGACAGGCCAGGGTTTGCAAATATGTTCTCGGAACAGCCAAGAAGAATGGATCAATGTTACCAATTGTATTTCCGAGTGGGGGGATTGACCAATAATTTTATATTTTTGATATCTCTGTATTTTCTACATTTTTTTAATATTGAACACATATTAGTCTTATAAAATTCTGCTTAAGAAAAATTTCAAATATACCAAAAGTAAAGAGACGACTAAAATGAATCTTCATGTGTCCATCGCTCAGCTTCAACTATTCTCAATATTCTGCCAATCTTATTTCATCTACGCATACCCCAACTTTGTTTTTTCTGGAGTACTTTGTTTTATTTTATTTCATTTTTTGGCCACGCCTCGTGGCTTGTGGGATCTTAGATCCCCAGTTGAACCCGGGCCACAGTAGTGAAAGCACCGAGTCTTAACCACTGGACTGTCATGGAATTCCCTTTCTGGAGTATTTTACAGCAAATTCCATCGTTCTATCTCAGGCCAGTGGAAGCCCCTTCTGGTTGTCTCCTGTGCCCTTTTGAAATGGCTCCATTAGTCTTTGACAGTTTCTGTGCTTTCTGACACAATAAGATGTCCCTGCTTATGACAGACTTTTAAAGATGGTCATAAGTTCCTCCCATCCCTGTATGCATGCCCTTTTGTATACGACTTTGCAGCTTCTCCCATCAAGAGGTGGAATCCATTCTCCTCCCTTTGGAGATGGGCTTGCATCTGACTTGCTTTGTCACTGGGACATTATTGGCAGTGCACAGTGTACCGAGTTCATTTGACTGAGTCCATCCTCAGTTTTGACAGAAAATAAGGGAGACGCCTAATAAAGCATGAACTCTGTATTATATGGCGTGGAGGATGGTAAGCTAACGTGTCAGCCCCAATCTGTATTTGTTATCTATTGCTGCATACAAATTGCTCCAGAATTTACAGCCGACATTTATCATGTCACAGTTCTGTGGGTCAAGAATTTGGGACAAGCTTAGGTAAGTGGTTCTGGCTCAGGATCTCCCATGAGGTTGCATTCAAGATGTCAGCTGGGGTTTCAGTCATCTAAAGGCTTGACAGGGACTGGAAGATCCACCTCCACGATGGTTCCCTCGCGTGACTATTGCCAGAAGATCTTGATTCTTCATCATGTGGGACTCTTCACAGGGCTGCTTGAGTGTCCTAACAACACGGCTGCTAGCTTCTCCCAGAGTGTATGATCCAAAGGAGAGAGCGAGGAGGAAGCCACAATGCCTTGTGGGTCCAAATCTTGAACGTCACACACTGTCACTTCTGCTACATGATATTCATTAAGTGAATCACTAAAAATAACTCATACTTAAGGAGAAGGCAAGGAGGCTTCACCTTTTGAAGGGAAAAGTATCAAAAAATGTGTGGATGTCTTATAAGACACAATATTCTCCCACTCAAATTTCCTTCCCCAACTACTCCTTACATACTGCTCTCTTACTCATAGGGCAAATAAGCCTTACCAGTTTAACAGAATATAAAAGGGAAGATTTCATTCTGAAAAAGGAATTGTTAGTGCTGCAACTTAGCTGTCCACCCCTGTCATTTTGCAGTTGTTGTAAATATTGCAAAATGTGTATTGTGTGTGTTAAAAGTGATGTGTGTTGTGATGCACTCAGTATTTTTTCAGTTTTTTTGTGTAGGTATTTAATATGTCCCTCTGGTTATATTACATATTGTGTTAGCACTAGCATTTGTGGTTTACAAACATGTTTGACAGTCTCTAAACGGTAATTTTTGAAGATGCAGTGTGAAAAAGAAAAGGAGGATTCTGGCCTAGGTTTATAAACAGTTTTGATTAAGTTAATGGTGAAGGTTTTCAATCTTCCAAGTCATTTCAATGTACTAAAGGACAATAGATATAAAAAGTTCATCTTTATAATGAAATATATTTATGAATGGGTTTTACATGGGTCAGTAATTTGAGGTGTTCTGTTCCTTTGTGCACTGTCCGCAGTGAACAACTTACACATTCAGCAAAGGCTCTCTCTTAGTCCATCTGGGCTGCTGTAACAGACTGTCATAAACCAGGTGGCTTATAAACAGCAGAAATTTATTTCTTACCATTCTGGAGGCTGGGAAGTTCAAGATCAAGGCACTAGCAGATTCAGTGAGACCCATTTCCTGGTTCGTAGAGCTGTCTTTTCACTGTGTGGAAGTGAAGGGGCAAGGGAAGGGTTTCTTTTATAAGAGCACTAATCTCATGCATGAGGGCCCTACCTTCATGATCTAATCACCTCCCAAAGGCCCCACATCCAAATACCATCACATTGGGTGTTATGTTAGGATTTAACATACGAATTGTGAGGGGACACAAAATATTAGTCTATAGCAGGTTCCAAAATTGAAAGGCACTTTACAAATAACAGCTATTTGACAAGTAAAGGGGCTAGTTATTGTAAATGGCTACTGGAATCTCTAAACAGAGTCAAGTTTTCATTAAAAAAAATTATAAACAAGTGAAGAAGCTCCAAAAGCAGGAGCTTGTTGCCCAGGAATAAAAAGGTCATACTGTTGGTGAGAATCTAATAATACCAGATGTAAGATGGGAGTTGACTGAGCTCTAAAGCAAGGTACAGTGTGAGAAAATGGAAAAATTCTGTTCCCCCAAAATACAATAACGCAGTGTGCTGATGACAGTCACATGATGCCAAAGACGTTTTATGTAACACACTAAAATCAACGACATCTCTATCCAGGCTGGTGAGTCAACAGACTTCACCAGTAAATATCACCCCTTAATATTTGTGATATTTGTAAATAATGGTGGAATTCAAGACAACTTTTTCTGCTGCAAAGAGCTGCTACGTAATTCGTTAACAGGATATAACAATTATAAACACATATATGGCTAACAAAGAGCTCCAAAATATGTGAAGCAAAAAATGACAGAATTGAAAAGAGATATAGATGATTCTAAAGTAATAGTTGGATATTTCAGTACTCAATTTTCAATAATGGTTAGAACAAGTAGACAGAAGATCAACAAAGAAATAGAGGATTTGAATAGCACTATAAACCAGTTGGACTTAGCAGACATCTACAGAACACTCCACCCAATAACAAATGAATAGAACTTCTCCAATGCACATGGAACATTCTCAAGATAGACTATATGCTAGCCCATAAAACAAACCTCAATAAATATAAAAGTGTGGAAATATAAAGTCTGTTCTTCAACCACAATGAAATTAGAAATCAAAAACAGAAAGAAATTTGGGACCCTCACAAATATGTGAAAATTGAACAACACAGTCCTAAATAACAATTGGGTCAAGGATAAAATGAAGAGGAAAATCAGAAAATATTTTTAAATGAATTAAAACAAAGCCACAGCAAACTAAGACTTGTGAGATACAGTGAAAGCTGTGCATAGAGAGAAATTTATAGCTATAAATGCCTATATTAAAAAGTAGAAAGATCTCAAATGAATAACTTAATCTTCCACCTTACACACTAGTAAGAGAAGTGCATACTAAATCCAAAGCAAATGAAGGAAGAAATTAGCAAATATAAGAATGGAGATAAATGAAATACAGAATTAAAAAAATAAAGAAAATCAACACAAAGTTATTTTTTTGAAAAGATCAACAAAATTGACAAACATTTAGCTAGACGACCAAGAAAAAAAAAGAGAAGACTCAAATTACCAAGATCAGGAATGAAAGAGGGGACATTACTAACAATCTTACAGAAATAAAAAGAATTAGAAAAGTACAGGTAATTATATTCCAACAAACTGTAAACCAGGATGAAATGAACAAATTCCTGGATAGACACAAACTGCCAAAATGAACTCAAAAGAAATAGAAAATCTGAATAAACATATAACAAGTGAAGAGGTTGAATCAGTAACTTAAAAATTTCCAACACAGAAACGCCCAGAATCAAATGGTTTCACTAATGAATTCTACCAAGTGTTTGAAGAATTAACACTGACCTTTCTCAAACTCATCCCAAAAAATAGAAGAGAAGGAATACTTCCTAACTCATTCTACAAGGCCAAAATTACCCTGATACCAAAGCTAGACAAAGGCATCACATGAAAATAAAACTTCAGACCAATATCCCCCTATGAATATAGACACAAGGATCCATAATAAAACACTAGCAAACCAAATACAGCAACATATAAAAAGGTTTATACACATCGACCAAGTGGGATTTATCCCAGGAGTGCAAGGTTGGTTCAACAAATGAAAATCAGCTAATATAATACACCATATCAATAAAATAAAGGACAAAGGCCATATGATCATCTGAATAGATTCAGGAAAAGCATCTGACAAAACCCAACACACTTTCATGATGAAAACACTTTAAAAACTGAGAATAGACAGGAATCTTCTCAACCTGATAAAGGCCATCTATAAAAACCCCACAGTTAATATCACACTTAATGGTGAAAAACTAGATGCTTTCCCCCTAAAATCAGGAACAACACAAGAATGTTCACTCTCAACAACTGCATTCAACATTGTACTCGAGGCTCTAACCAGGGCAGTTAGGCAAGAAAATGCAATAAAAGGCAACCAGATGAAAAGAAAGATATAAACTTTCTTGATTAGAAGATCTTGCATATAAAAAATCCTAAGGAATTCACTTTAAAAACTATGAAAACTAATAAAAAGTTTAGCAAGGTTGCAGGATACAAGATTGACATGTAAAAATCAATGCATTTCTATATATTTGTGATGAACAATCTGAAAATAAAATTAAGAAACCATTCCATTTTCAATAGCATCAAAAAGAATGAAGTCCTGGGAATACAGTTAACAAAAGCATAGAGTTCATACTCTGAAAACTACAAAACATTGTTGAAAGAAACTAAAGAGAGCTAAATAAAGGGAAAGACATCTCCGTGATCATGGATCAGAAGACTTAATATTATTAAGATGACAATATTCCCCCAATTGATCTACAGATGAAATGCAATCCCTATCAAAATCCCAGCTGACTTCTTTGTAGAAACTGACAAGCTGATTCTAAAGTTCATTTGGAATTGACAGGGACCCAAAATAGTAACAACAATCTTGAAAAAGGAGAACAAAGTTGGAAGACCTATACTTCCTGATTTCAAAATTTACTACAAAGCAAAAGTCATCAAGACAGAGTAGTACTGGCATAAGGATAGACATATTGATCAATGGAATAGAATTGAGAGTTCAGAAATAAAACCATTTGTCTATAGTCAACTGATTTTTGACAAAGGCACCAAGATCATTCAATGGAGAAAGAATTGTTTTGTCAACAAATGATGCTGGGACAACTGGATAACTACACGAAAAGAAAAATGAAGTTGATATCTTACCTCACACCATATACAAAAATTAACTCAAAAGGATCAAAGACCTAATATGAGAGCTAAAACTATTAAAGTCTTAGAAGGAAACATAGGGGTAGATATTTATTACCTTGGGTTTGGCAATGTGTTCTTAGATATGGTACTAAAAGCACAAGCAACAAAAGAAAAAATAGATTAATCTCTATCCAAATTTAAAATTTTTGTTCTTCAAAAAACACTACCCAGGGCTTCCCTGGTGGCACAGTGGTTGAGAGTCTGCCTGCCGATGCAGGGGACACGGGTTCGTGCCCCGTTCCGGGAAGATCCCACATGCCGCGGAGCGGCTGGGCCCGTGAGCCATGGCCGCTGAGCCTGCGCGTCCAGAGCCTGTGCTCCGCAACGGGAGAGGCCACAGCAGGGAGAGGCCCGCGTACCGCAAAAAAAAAACAAAAAAAAAAAAAAACACTATCCAGAGAATGAAAAGACAACCCACAGAATGGAGAAAATATCTGCAAATCATATATCTAATAAGGGATTTGGGGGACTTCCCTGGTGGTCCAATGGTTAAGACTCTGCGTTCCCAATGCACGGGGTGTGGGTTCGATCCGTGGTCGGGGAACTAAGATCCCACATGCCACACAGCATGGCCATAAAAAAAATATATATATATATATATATATATATATATATATATATATATATATATATATATATAAAATAAGGGATTTTTATCTAGAACAAATAAAGAATTCTTACAACTCAACTCAATAATAAAATACAAATAATCCAATTTAAAAATGGGCAAAGAACAACAATGTGAAAGTATTTAACACTACTGAACTGTACACTTAAAACTGTTACAATGTTAAGTTTTACGTGTATTATACAACAATTAAAAAACATTTTAAATAGGCAAAGTTTCTGAATAGATATTTCTCCAAGGAAGATATAGAAATGGCCAATAAGCACATGAAAAGATGCTACACATCATTAGTCATCAGGGAAATGCAAATAAAAACTACAGTGAGGGCTTCCCTGGTGGCACAGTGGTTGGGAGTCCGCCTGCCGATGCAGGCGACACAGGTTCATGCCCCGGTCCGGGAAGATCCCACATGGCGCGGAGCGGCTGGGCCTGTGAGCCATGGCCGCTGAGCCTGTGCATCCGGAGCCTGTGCTCTGCAACGGGAGAGGCCACAACAGTGAGAGGCCCGCGTACCGCAAAAAAAAAAAACAAAACAAAAAACTACAGTGAGATACCCTTTCACACCCACTAATATGGCTGTAATCAAGAAGACAGATAATAAGTGTTGGTGAGGATGTGGAGAAATTGTAACCCTCATATACTTCTGGAGGTGATATAAAATGGTACAGCCACTATGGAAAACAGACTGGCACTCCCTCAAATGACTAAACATAAAGTTAACGTATGTAAACTTAAAGTGGAAACGTATGTAAACTTAACAAAAGTTAATTCCACTCCTAGGTGGAAGAGAATTAAAATCATATGTCCACATAAAAACTTGTACATGGTAATTCCCTGGCGGTCCAGTGGTTAGTACTCCGCGATTTCACTGTCGAGGGCCCTGTTCAATCCCTGGTCAGGGAACTAAGATCCTGCAAGCCACGTGGCCAAAAAACAAAACAAAACAATAATGACAACAACAAAAAAACTTGTACATGAATGTTTATAGCATCATTACTCATAATAGGAAAAAGTAGAAAAATCCAAATGTCTATCAACTCACAAATCTATAAACAAAATGTGGTATATCTATATTATGCAATATTATTAAGCCATCAGATGGAATGAAGTACTGACATACACTACAATGTGAATGAACTAAGTGAAAGAAGCCAGTCACAAAAGGCCACACAGTAAATAACTCCATTTAAGAGGTTAGTGGTTGCATTGGGCTGGAGTGGATGGGAGACTGAGGGTCACAGCTAAAGGGTATGGGATTTCTTTCTGAGTTGATGAAAATATTCTAAAATTGACTGTGGTGATAGTTACTCATATCTGTGACTATACTAAAGACCACTGAATTGTACACTTGCAATGGGTGAATTGCATGGTATGTGAATCACATCTCAATAAAACTGTTTACAATTTTGTGAAAAGGAAAGAAATCAATTAATTTCCAAAAAGTTAAGCTTAGCTTACTTATTTTTTTTTTCAAGAGAGTTTGGCTACAAAGTCATTTTTTTATTTTAGTGGGGAAAAAACACACACATAACACATACCATACCTCATTATCATCTTGTATAGTTGAAATTTGAAGTAAGACTTTAGATCTTTTTGAATAATGTAAAATAGTCATGTTGGACTTTTTAATTTAATGATTTTTTGGCTGTGCTGTGCAGCTCACGGGATCTTAGTTCCCCAGCCAGGGATTGAACCGAGGCCTTCAGCAGTGAAAGCGAGGTGTCCTAACCACTGGACCACCAGGAAATGAAGGCTGAAATTTCCTTTACCTACACTAGTGACTTGCATTGGAGTTGATATCCTTTGTGACTGGAGAAACCACAAAAAAAGAGTGTGCTAATAAGTTAAGCAAAATGCACACTCCACAGGGGGAAAAAAATTCTCTACTCGAAAGGGCACTGTCAATTATTATTGGATGATTATATCTACATTTTACAAATCATGCTAATGTATCATGAGCTGTAGGTACAATTTTTATGTAAGGTTCCCTGGAACCCAAAAATAATTTCAAGAGTTCCTTTGGAGTAAAAAGATTGGGAGAGACTGCTCTATAGGTAACCATTTATGCTTTCATTTTTTTCTTTATGAAAATATCAGCAGATACATTTATATATTCATATTTCCACAGCTTTCTTACCCAAAGGACAGCATACTGTGCACTATTATGTACCTTGTTTTTTCTCATTTAGCAATATATCCTGGAATCACTGCATAGAGGTAAGTAGTATCTTAAGCAGCTTGGGCTGCCATAACAAAATACTATAGACTGGGTGGCTTATACAACAGAAATTAATTTTCTCACAGTTCTGGAGGCTGGGAGTTTAAGATCAAGATGCCAGCATGGTGAGTTTCTGGTGAGAGTTCACTTCCTGGCTTGTAGATGGCTGCCTGATCACTGTCTCCTCACAAGGCAGGGAGAGTAAGCCCTTCTGTATCTCTTCTTAGAAGGGCACTAATCCCATCAAGAGGGCCACACCCTCATGACCTCTTGTAAACCTAATTAACAAAAGGCTCCATCTCCTAATATCATCACGTTGTGGGTTATGGCTTCAACATAAGAAGGTTGAGGGAACACAATTCAGACTATAGCAACGGGGATTCTTATCATTGCTTTTTACACCTGTATAGTATTCCATTGCACAGATATAATATTCAACCAGTTCTTATTGATAGTCCTTAAGATACACTCTTTTTTTTTTTTTAAAGGATCTTTTTTTTTTTAGATGTTGGGGGTAGGAGTTTATTTATTTATTTATTTATTTATGCTGTGTTGGGTATTCATTTCTGTGCGAGGGCTTTCTCTAGTTGTGGCAAGCGGGGGCCACTCTTCATCGCGGTGCGTGGGCCTCTCACTATCACAGCCTCTCTTGTTGCGGAGCACAGGCTCCAGACGTGCAGGTTCAGTAGTTGGGGCTCATGGGCCTAGTTGCTCTGCGGCATGTGGAATTTTCCCAGACCAGGGCTCGAACCCATGTCCCCTGCATTAGCAGGCAGATTCTCAACCACTGCGCCACCAGGGAAGCCCCAGATACACTCCTTTTTATCACAAATAGTGCTGCAATGAACTCCTTGTTTGTATGTCATTCATAGTTTTACCTGTGACTCTTTGTGATAAATTCCTAGAAGTAGGATTGCTAAATCAAAGGGTAAATGCATATTTAATTTTGCTAGATATTGCCAGGTTGCCTTCCATAAAGATTGTATCACTTTGCATTCCGTGAGTAATGTAGGAGAGAGCCTAACTCCCTACATCTCACCATCACAGTATGCTGTCAACTTTTGGATTTTGCCAATCTTAGGGGAGAAATATTATCTCAGGAAAAGGGAGAAATATTATCTCAGGGTAATTTTAATAAACACTTCCCTTATTATGAAAAAGATTGTACATCTTTGCCATTTGCATTTCTTTGTCTACTTTTTTTGTATATTTTTCTCATTTTAAAAATCGGGGAGTGGGCTTCCCTGGTGGCATAGTGGTTGAGAGTCCGCCTGCTGTGGCAGGGGACACGGGTTCGTGCCCCAGTCCGGGAAGATCCCACATGCCGCGGAGCGGCTGGTCCCGCGAGCCGTGGCCGCTGAGCCTGTGCGTCCGGAGCCTGTGCTCCGCAACGGGAGAGGCCACAACAGTGAGAGGCCCGCGTACCGCAAAAAAAAAAAAAAAAAAACCAAGAGGACTTCCCTGCTGGTGCAGTGGTTAAGAATCCACCTGCCAATGCAGGGGATGGGTTCCAGCCCTGGTCTAGGAAGATCTCACGTGCCACAGAGCAACTAAGCCCATGCGCCACAACTACTGAGCCTGCACTCTAGAGCCCGTGCTCTGCAACAAAAGAAGCCACCACAATGAGAAGCCTGCGCACCACAACGAAAAGTAGCCCCCTGCCTAGAGCAACTAGAGAAAAGCCCCTGCACAAAAACAAAGACCCAACACAGCCAAAAAGAAATTAATTTTTTACAAATTAAATAAAAAATCAGGAGCACTTCATACATTAGGAGTATTAGCCTTTTGTGATACAAGCTGTAATACCTTTTCTCCATTTGTCAATTTGTCTTTTGAAAATTTATGGTATCCTCTTTCTCTCTGTCTCTTAATTTACCTTCCACAAAGCATATTTATATCTTTATGGTTAAAGTTATCAATCTTTTCTTCTATTTCTTCTGATTTGTGAAATTATTAATGTTTTCCCCATTCCCAGGCTATAAAGAAATGCACTCAGGTTTTCTTCTAGTTTTTATGTATTTTCATTTTTCACATTTAGATCTTTTACTCATTCATCATTTATTTTGGTATATTAAAAGCATGAATCTCATGTTACCTTTTTCTATATGGTCTCAACATCATTTGTTAAAAGTTTGTCTTCTCCCCACTGATTTGAGACACAACCTTTTCTTGTATGCCAAATTTCCTTTTGCACCTAGGTCCATTTCTGGATTTCTATTCAATTCCATTGGTCTGTCTGTTCATGTGTCACTTCTATGCTGTTTTAGTTATAAAAGCTCCATAACGTTTTAATGTCTTTGAGGGCTAGACTCTCCACTTTTCTCTTAAGGAATTTTACTAGCAAATCTTGCTTGTTTATTCTTCCTTTTTGGAAGAATAGACTTTTTATAAAAATTTTATTCAACCCTACAAAACAAACAATCAAAATCTGATGATAATTTCCATTGACAGCATGACTAATATATCACTAAACTTAGGGAGAATTGACCTCTTTACAGCACTGAGTCTTCCAATCCAAGAACATGATACATCTCTCTATTTGTTCCAGTTCATTTTTGTGTCTTTCATGCATGTTTCATAGTTTTTACTCACAGAGGTTTTGCACATTTCTTTTAGATCTACAACAGATATTTTATTCTATTTTTGCTATTTTATTGTTTTGTTTGTTTTTTGTCTGCACCAGGCAGCATGCGGAAACTTAGTTCCCCGACCAGGAATGGAACCCGTGCCCCCTGCATTGGAACCACAGAGTCTTAACCACTGGACCACCAGGGAAGTCCCTATTTTTGCTATTTTAAATGTATATTCTCATTATATCTTCTAGTTGCTTAGTGTCTGTATATATGAAGGCTATTGATTTCTACATGTTAATTTTATATCATGATACTTTACTAAATTTTTTTTACCATTTGTGATAGTTTTTCCTTCAACCCTTTTGGGTGTTCCAACTAAACAATTATCTGCAAAGAGAGATAGGGTTGTTGTTTGTTTGCTTGTTGCTGCAAAACATTATTGTTTCCATTTGGTCTAAGGCTTGAGAGAATGTTCCAGGGTGGTTAAAAAGCTGCCTAGTGGCTACAGAGACAGGCTCAGGCTGAAGCTCTGACATCAGGTGGGGAGCAGAGGGATCCCTCAGAGGCTGCTGGGCTCTGGTGGCTCCTGGTCCTGCTTCAGAGTGAGCCTTTCCAAGAGATACTCTCCCAGCTCAGACTAGGGGCTGGACAGCCTGCAGAACTTAGTCAGGTGGTGGTCCAACTTCTTGATGAGTTTCACTTGTTTATCTAGGAAGTGGCTCTCCAGGAGGTCACAGAGATGGGGGTGGGGATTGTACAGGCAGAGCTCAGGGCATGCAGATCCCAAAAAGCCTCCAGGGCCACAGAGGCTTCCATGGTGTCCAGGGTTTTACACCGCTCATCCTGAGACAGCTTCTGCAGGTCCTGGGAGAAGGTGCGGCCACTGTGCTGGTTTTCCATCTTCAAGAGACATGAGGAACACTGGCACTTCTCCTGGGTCTCCTTCCCTCAGAGCCACATCCTCATGGTCAGAATAGAAGCCCAGAAAGAAGTGGGTGTAGGAGGCCAGCAGATGCAGGTTGACCAGGCAGTTGACAATGGCCTCCGTCTAAGTGCAATAATCCTGAGGAATCTTGGAGCTCCTTGTTGGTGGGCAATAAGGAGCTAACCTCTGCACTGGCTGGTCCCAGAGTCAGGGGGTGGCCAAGAAGATGGTCCTGGAGGTTGTGACTGGAGAGGAGGTTGGAGGGTGGTCAGAGGTTGGAGTCCTAGGTCTCTTCCCTCCAAACACTTGAAACAAGGGACAGATCCACAGGTCCACTGGGCATGCTGCTAAACAGAGGTCATTTTTATCTCTTCCTTTTCAATTATATTTCTTATCTAATATGCTTTCCCTTGTAAAATATGTGTTGGCTAATACTGCCAAAATGATGTTAAACCATAATGGAGATAGTAACACTATTCCTAACTTCAATATTTCTACATTAAGTAAGATACAATGCTAACTATTGGGTAGTATATAAAATCAGGTTTGAATTGTGTCAGGTGCCTTTTTACATTATCTTGTGGGTTCCCCTGAAAACAAACAAAAGATTTTGTACAAATAGTTTTGGGGAAAGACAATCCCAGGGAATAAGAGGGAGTGAAACAGAGAAACAGGGAAAGCCAGTACACGGATGCATTAACAAATTGGCCACCATTATAGGTAACTAGTGCTTGATTCTGTGGGACCATCTGAGAAGCCATATGATATATTCTGAAGCGTTTACCGGGTCATGAAAGAGAGAAGCTTTTATCCATTGGCTTTTATCCCCCATTGACCAAGATACCTCACACTTCAGGGTTGCACATGCATGAATGCTGAGGTTTCTGCAGGCATCCCATGGTACCATGTCACAAAAGCCCTGGAGCAGACAATAATATTTATCTCACAGTTTCTATGGGTCAGGGATGCAGGAGTAACTTAGCTGGGTGGTTCTGACTCAGGATCTCTCACATGGTTGCAGTCAGGATATCCACAGATCCTGCAATCATATGAAGTCTTAATTAGGGTTGGAAGATTCACTTTCAAGATGACTCATTCATGGCTGTTGGCAGGAAGCCTCAGTTCCTTATCACATGTGCCTTTCCGTTAGTTGCTTGCATGTCTGCTCACAACATGACCACTAACTTCCCTGAGAACAAGTGATCCACAAGGAAAGAGAAACTAAGCTCCACCTCTTGAAGTAAAAAATATGAAAGAATTTGTGGACATATTTTTATTTATTTACTTATTTATTTATTTGGCTGCACCGCACGGCATATGGGATCTTGGTTCCCCAACCAGGGATCAAACCCCTGCATTGGGAACACAAAGTCTTAAACACTGGACCACCAGGGAAGTCCCTCTAGACATATTTTAAAGTCAGCACACCATCATAATATAGTCCAAATAGATCAGGACTATCTGAACATCCTGAAGAATGTCACATTGGTCCATTATGTCAATAACATCATGTTTATTGGAGCACATTAGCAAGAAGTGGGAAGTATGTTGGTGCCTTGATAAAATACGTGCTCTCCAGAGAACGGGAGATAAATCCTAGGAAGATTTGGGGGCCACCACGTCAATTAAGTGTTTAAGGATCTGTCGAGAAAGAAGCACAATACTTGGTAGCTTCTTTGGGTTCTGGAGATAGTATGTTTCATCCTGGGGAAAACTGCTCTGACCTATTTATTGGATCACAGGGAGGGCTGACAACTTTGAGTGGGGCCCAGAGCAAGAAAAGCCTCTGCAACTGGTTCACGTAACATTACAAGCAACCCTGCCACGTGGGCCATGCGATAGAGGAGATTGTGACAGTAGGGGTTTCTATAGTGAAAAAAAAGACACGTAAGGAGTATATGGCAAACCCAAGACAACTATATGCCACTGGATAAACAGCTCCTGGTGTGCTCCTGGGCCACGATAGAGATGGAACATGCGGCTATGGGACATCAGGTGACCACAGAGCCGGAACTGCCTATCATGAGCTGGTTTCTGTGAGACCTACCAAGTTACAAGACTGAGTGAGCCCAGCAACAATCCGTTATAAATTGCAGTATTACATAGCAAGTAGGGCCAGAGGCCAAAGCAAGCTACACAAGCAAGTGGCCTAGACCACTAGGTCATCCTCCACTGTCGTACTGGTGCGTCTTCCTAGAACTACTCGCTCATGGAAGAGGCAAAATTCCAAGGTTGATTCCTGGGTGAACTGCCTTGATATCTGGTGTAAAAGCCAAAAGTGGGCCGCTGATACGGAACAGTCTCACTCAGCAGTGACCCAGGAAGAGTGCTGAGGGGACATCCCCCCAAAGGTCAGAGTTTTGGGTGGCACATCCGGTCATCTACTTTGTGTAGAAAGAGAAGTGGCCCAGGGTAAAAATACATACAGACTTAACAGCAATGGCAAATAGATCAAGGACCTGAAAGGAAAAAGACTGGAAGATTGTAGACAGGAGGTACTGGAGGTAGGTAGATGAAGAGTCTGCAAACATTTTCTGTAAAGGGTCAGAACAAGTATCTTAAACTTACTGACCGTATGGTTACCAATGCCACTCTTCCACTCTGCTGTTGTGCAAAAACAGCCATAGATGACATGGAAATAAATGAGCATGGTTTTGTTCCCATAAACCTTTACTTACTTATTTATTTATTTATTTTTAATTTTTTTTAACATCTTTATTGGAGTATAATTGCTTTACATTGTTGTCTTAGTTTCTGCTTTATAACAAAGCGAATCAGCTATACATATACATATGTCCCCGTATCTCCTCCCTCTTGCGTCTCCCTCCCATCCTCCCTATCCCACCCCTCTAGGTGGACACAAAGCACCGAGCTGATCTTCCTGTGCTATGCGGCTGCTTCCCACTAGCTATCTATTTTACATTTGGTAGTGTATATAGGTCCATGCCACTCTCTCACTTCGTCTCAGCTTACCCTTCCCCCTCCCCACATCCTCAAGTCCATTCTCTACATCTGCGTCTTTATTCCTGTCCTGCCCCTAGGTTCTTCACAACCTTTTTTTTTTTTTTTAGATTCCATATATATGTGTTAGCATATGGTATTTGTTTTTCTCTTTCTGACTTACTTCACTCTGTATGACAGACTCTAGGTCCATCCACCTCACTACAAATAACTCAATTTCGTTTCTTTTTATGGCTGAGTAATATTCCATTGTATATATGTGCCACATCTTTAAACCTTTATTTATAAAACTGGCAGTGGGTGGATTTAGTTTGCCAACTCCTGGTACTGATGGACCTAAGGAAGTAGGCAAAAGTGTGAATGTCTTTGTACTACATTTCAATGACCACATGAGAACATCTATGCACAGAAGAGCCATCAGACAGAACAACTCAGTCAGGTGATGTCAGCCAGCCTCTGTTTTCACCCATCCAAGTGCTGGCACAATCATCTCAGGAATGGAATAGGCATTGTGGAAGGATTGGTGGCTATTAATTAGCCCAAAAGCATGAGCTCCCACCCACCATAGCATTACTGCTATGCAATACCCAATCTGCCAGCAGAGGCCAATACTGGGTCCCCAATATAGCGCCGTTCTTCAAGGAGACCAACCAGCCACTTGGAGCCAAGCTGACTATTGCACCCCTCTGGGAGGAGCATTGCTTCGTCTTGACTGGAATTAACATATGTTCTAGATATAGTCTTGCTTTTCTGCCTGCAGTGGCTTCGGAAGCACCCTATCTGATGACTTAAGAGTGATCTACCAGTAAGGAATTCTGCATAACATCACCTCTGATCAAGAAACCTAACTTACAGCAAGGGAGGTGTGGCAATCACCATATGACAATGGGATCCACTGATCTCATGCCACACATACCACAGCACTCAGAAGTTTCTGGACTACTAAAATGGTGGACTAGCTTTTTGAAGGAATAGCTGAGGTACTAGCTTAGAGATGATACTCAACAATAATGGGACATCATCTTCCAGGATGTAGTATATACCCTAAATCAGTGTTCATTATATAGTCTTGTATCCACAATAGACAGACTACATGAGTTTGGAAACCAAGAAATGTAAGTGGGAGTGGCCTTACCTACTATCACTCTCATTGGCCCACCTGGGGGATTTGAGCTTCCCATCCCTTCAATTTTAAGTTCCAGAGATCCAGGTTCCCAGAGGGGATTGCTTCCACCGGAGGACATAGTAAGTGTTCCCTACACTACTGCCCATCATCTTGGGCTCCTTGTGCCAAGAAATCAGCAAAAAAGGAAAGGAATAACCATACTGTGAGGAGTAATTAAATGTTTGTGATCATCAGAAGGAGATGGGGTTGTTGTTACTCAGTGGAGGTGGGGAGGAATGCGTTTTGCACCCAAGTGATTGATTCACTGAGAAATCTCTTGGTATTCCCTGCTCAATATTTATGATAAATGGACAGGGAAGCAGCCAAAGTCCAAGAAAAGTATGGTGACAATGGGCTCAAACTACCCAGTAATGAGGGTCTAGGCCACCCATCAGATAAGCCATCTAGATTGAAGATGAAAGAAATCTTGAATTGGAGACTAGAAGGTGGCTAGACTAGAGATTGTGGCTTGAGACCAGCTGAAACAGTGAGGGCTATAGATTGTCCCACTAACCTTTCTCCCAAAAGTCTTCCCAGGAAAGAAGATTATTCAGAACCCTGGAGCTGTTCCCAGATAGAGCGAACTGACTATACAAAGATAGCAGATCCAAGTGGTGCAAGGGATAGACTGTAGTGAATGCTGTGGTGTGCCACACAAAGTTCCCTCTTTAGGACTGAGAGACTCATTTCCTCAGCTGCCAGGAGTATCGGCTGCCAATGGCTCACAGCTGAATCTTTCTTAGAAATTGCTCTGGGCTAAAGAGAGCTGTCTTGCCCTACTCTGGTGGCAGCCCATATTCAATGACTACTCAATGTTTAAGAGTGCAAAGTCTGCCCCTTGCCTCATTTGGGGGCAAGTCTAAAGGAACATTCTAGCTCTAGGGCTCCAGATCTAGGCATCCGCTGAGTCCTCTGTTGCAACTACTTTGCAGTTCAACTTTTCCATCTAATTCAACCCTGCCTCCCTCCCTAACGTACCGACGTTGCTCCTAAGATCATTCCCTAACACACCTGCACATAAATCTTCTCAGAATCCGTTTCCTGAGAGCCTAACCTAAGACTGCTCTTGTTGCTCTCACTCTCCCAGTCTCCCTTGCAGTTGTGATACAGGATATACAACCCAGGCTTTGACAGACAGACATGTTCACTTTGGAACTGAAATGAAGTTGAAGGCAAAGTAAAGGCAACTACAGAAAACCAAAAACTTTGAGAATTTATTGCCAGCAGACCTCCTCTGGGAGAAACAAAGGGAATTTCTTTTTCGTTTTTTAAACTAATATTTATTGAATGCTTACTGTATAACTGGTATGGTGCTAAGCTTTATTAAATGTTTATGTCATTTAGTCATTACCATGACTTTATTCTGTGGGAACTTTTTTTTTGGCCGCACTGCCCAGCTTGTGGGATCTTAGTTCCCCGACCAGGGATTGAACCTGGCCCCAGGAGTGAAAGCACTGAGTACTAACCACTGGACCACTAGGGAATTCCCCAAAGGGAGATTCTTCAGGCAGAAGAAGAATGATCCCAAGTAAGAGCACGATAAAATAGGAAGTAATGAAAGGCATCAGCATAGGTAAGTATATGGGTAAATAAGTAGAAATGACTACTGATGTTTGAAACAATAACCTAATATTTGGTGTGGTTTAAAATATATGTAGAGGGCTTCCCTGGTGGCGCAGTGGTTGAGAGTCCTCCTGCCGATGCAGGGGACACGGGTTCGTGCCCCGGTCCGGGAAGATCCCACATGCCGCGGAGCGGCTAAGCCCGTGAGCCATGGCCGCTGAGTCTGCGCGTCCGGAGCCTGTGCTCCACAACGGGAGAGGCCACAGCGGCGAGAGGCCCGTGTACCACAAAAAAAATAAAAAAAAAAAATTAAAAATAAAATATATGTAGAATTAAAATACATGACTGCAATAGCACAAAAAGCAGACAGAAGATAATGGAATTAAGCTGTACTAGGGTTAGCTGAGACATGGTAAAAGTACTAATTTAAGGTATACTCTAGTAATTCAGGGATGTGTGTTGTCATCTCTAGGATGACATTCACAGAATCATTAAAGCATGTATTACTAACAAAGTAATGAACCATAAAGGAGAAAAATATTAAAGAACAAATGAGAAAATAAATGCTTTAAGATGATAGATCAAAATCAAATGTATTCATACTTTTATCAAATGTATATTATCTAAATACTCCAAATTTAGAGAATTCCCTGGTGGTCCAGTGGTTAGGACTCTGCACTTTCACTACTGAGGGTATGGATTCAATCCCTGGTTGGGGAACTAAGATCCCACAAGCCACTCGGTGTGGCCAAAAAAAACCAAAACCAAAAACAAATTTAAAGATAAAATTCTTAGATTGTATTTTTAAAAAGTAACTATAGGGACTTCCCTGGTGGCACAGTGGTTGGGAATCCACCTACCAATGAAGGGGACACGGGTTCCAGCCCTGGTCCGGGCAGATCCCATGTGCCACGGAGCAACTAAGCCCGTGCACCACAACTACTGAGCCTGCACACCACAACTACTGAAGCCCAAGCCCTAGAGCCCGTGCTCCACAACAAGAGAAGCCACCGCAATGAGAAGCCCACACACCAAAATGAAGAGTAGCCCCTGTTCACCACAACTAGAGAAAGCGTGAGCGCAGCAACGGAGACCTAAAACAGCCAAAAATAAATAAATTAAATATTTTTTTTAAAAAAGTAACTCTATGCTTCTTACAAAAGCTACACCTGTAACATGAGGATACAGTGTGTTGAAAGTAAAAGGATAAAAGAAGGTAAAGGTGAAAACACTAACCTAAAGAAAGCTGCTTCATCTATAGTAATATTAAACAAAGGAAACTTTAAAAAATAATATTACTAGAAATATGAGAGACATTTCATAATTAAAAAGAGAAAGATATAATAATTCAAATTTGTATTTGCCTAATAACATAGCGTCAGAATCTATGCAGGAAAAAAACATAACTAAAAGGAGAAATTGACAAAAACTACAAACATAGCTGGCAATTTTAACATATCTCTTCCTCTAAGTGATAGAACAAGGCACACAAAATCAACAAGGATACAAAAGACTTGAACAATGCAATTCACAAACTTGACATACATAGAATATTGCACCAACAACTGCAGAATCTCTGTGCTTTTAAGTGCACATGCAAATTTCAAAGAACTGTCATGCAGAGTATGTTCTTTGACCACAGCAGATATAAGTTAAAAAACAACTTAAAAAAGGAAAAAGAAAATTTGAAAATCTCCAAATGTTTGGAAATTAGGTGATTTTTAAAAAATATTTATTTATTTAGGCTGTGCCAGGTCTTAGTTGCTGCACGCGGGATCTTTAGTTGCAGCACGCGGACTTCTTAGTTGGGGCATGCGAACTTCTCAGTTGCAGCATTCGAACTCTTAGTTGCAGCATCTAGTTCCTCAACCGGGGATCAAACGCGGTCCCCCTACATTGGGATCACGGAGTCTTACCCACTAGGCCACCAGGTAAGTCCCCTAGATAGGGGTCCCCAACCCCTGCGCTGTGGACTGTTAGCGGTCCGCAGCCTGTGCGGCACTGGTCTGCACAGCAGGAGGTGAGCGGTGGGCGAGTGAGCGAAGCTTCATCTGCCGCTCCCCATCGCCTGAACAATTCCGCACCCCCCACCCTCCACCCCCACCCCGTGGAAAAACTGTCTTCCATGAAACCAGTCCCTGGTGCCAAAAAGGTTGGGGACCACTGCCCTAGGTGATATACTTTTCAAGAGAGAAGGTATATCATAGTAGTGAAAGGGGAACATCAGATATTAAACATATTGACATTTAAAAAGTAAGAGGATATTTTGAAGAACTCTGCCAATAAGTTTGAAAATTTAGATGAATGGACAGATTCCTTGAAAAACTATGAAAACTGACATAATAAGAGCTGAAAAATCTGAATAGTTTATTTATTTATATTTATTTTTTGACCACACTGCATGGCTTGTGGGATCTTAGTTTCCCGACTAGGGATCAAACCCAGGCCCACGGCAGTGAAAGCGCCGAGTCCTAACCTCTGGGCTGCCAGGGAAGTCCCTGAATAGTTCTATTATTATTAAAGGAGTAGAACCCATAATTTCAAAATTTCCCACAATACAAACTCCAAGCCCATGTGGCTTCACTGATCAGTTCTTTCAGACTTTTAAGGAAAAAATAATACAATTTGGGGGATTGTGTTCCCCCAAAAAGATCTGTTGTTGTTCTAACCCCTCGTATCTCAAAGTGTGACTTCGTTTGGAAATAGGGTCATTGCAGATGTAATTAGTTATAGATGAGATCACATTGGAGTAGGATGAGCCCCTAATCCAGTATGACTTGAGTCTTTATAAGAAGACAGCCATGTGAAGACACAGAGAATGCCATGTGAAGATGAGGGCAGAGATTAGATTGGTGTGTCTACAAGATAAGGAACAACGAGGATTGCTGGCCATCACCAGAAGCTAGGGGAGAAATGTATATCAGTTAGGGTTCTCCAAAGAAACAGAATCAATAGGAATACAAATAGATATAGACATAGATAAATTGTTAGATCAATCGATCTATCTCTAGATAAATAGATACAGAGAGAGAGAAAAAGAGAGATGTATTATGAGGAATTGGTTCTAGTGATTATCGAGGCTAAGACCCACCCTCTACCATCTATAAGCTAAAGACCCAGGAAAGCTAGTGGTATAATTCCAATCCAAGTCTGAAGGCCTGAGGACCAGGGGAGCTGATGGTATAAACACCAGTCCAAGGGCTGGAGAAGGCCAATATTCTAGCTGAACAGGCAGGCTGGATGGGACCGAATCCTCCTGTCCCCTGATTTTTGATCTATTCAGACCCTCAATGGATTGGATGATGCCCACCCACATTAGGAAGGGAAATCTGCTTTACTAAGTCCACCGATTCAAATGCAAATCTCATCCAGAAGTACCCTCACGGACACACCCAGAAATAATATTTAATCTGGGCACCCTGTGGTCCAGTCACGCTGACACAAAATTCACCATCAGACCCAGAGAACAGACCCTCTCTCAGAGCCCTTAGAAGGAGCTAACTCTGCTGACACCTTAATTTTGGACTTCCAGCCTCCAGACCTGTGAAAGAATACATTTCTGTTGTTTTAATCCACCCAGTTTGTGGCACTTTGTTAGGGCAGCCCTAGGATACTAATATACAACCTTATATAAACTATTCCATTGAATAGAGAAAGCAGGAATAATTACCAACTCATTTTATAACACAAGCTCAATATAACACAAGCTCAATATAACAAAAATCAATTGTATTTCTACATACCAGCAATAAATAATGAGAAAATGAAATAAAAGATACAATTTAGATAGTACTAAAATATAGAAAATACCTAGCAATAAGTTGAACAAAAGATATGCACGTTTCTACATAGAAAACTAAAAATTATCACCCACAGAAATTAAAGAAAACCTCAATTAATATGAAAAAGTAAAAATTTTCTGGTTTCATCAATGGGAAGACTTAATATTATAGGATATTAATTCTTTCCAAATTGATCAATAGATTCAGTATACAAAGCCAATAAAAAAATTCCAGCAGATCTTTTTTGTGGAAATTAACATGCTGATTCTAAAATTTATATGTGTATTAATCATGTTTTTTATTTTCTATATTTCATGCCGTTTTCATATCTCGGGGGCCTCGCTAATCCAGGAGAGACTGCCCTCCCAAGGCAAGCTAATTCCTAGAGATAGCAAATGACCCTCCTATGAACGAGCCTTTCGTGTCCAAATCAAACAATGCAACACCCATACCCCCACAGCCACCATCTTTACTAGGCTCTCACCGGGCTCTTCTACTCTAGGCCAATACTTCCTTGCCCTAATGATCCCAGAGCCAGGTACCAGGTAACTCAAGACAGAGTCTATACACCAAAGCTTGCTGAAATTATTCAAGCAAGCCAGTCCCAAACCTGCTTAGCCTGCTTACCCTGCCTCTCCTCTTCTTTCCCATGAAAACCACAAAAAAGATTCTTGCCCATGCTTTCTCCCTGTTCCTTCTGCCTCCTAATGAACCCTGGTGTTTCTCCATGTGGCCCTGGGTAGGCTGGCATGTCCCACCCTCTTGGGACTGTGAGTAACAAACTATCTTTTCAAAGGAAGCCATCTCCTGATCTGTTGGCCTCATTATACATCAGTAATAATAATAAAACCTACATTATAAAACAATATGGCATTTAAAAGGCCAAAAATAGCATAGATGATCTTGAAGAACAGTCAAAGGACTTTCACTAACAGATTTCAATACTTGTTACACATCTATAATGTGTCATGGGTGCCAGTTTAGGCAGATAGACTAAGGGAAAAATCTAGAGACAGACCCACACTTACACTTATGATAAAGGTGCCACTGCAATGAAAGGGGAAAGGATGGCATTGGCAACCATACATATGGAGCGGAGGACCGTGACCTCTAATTCAAGCCATACACAAAGATATATTTCAGATTGATTATAGATCTGAACTTAATGTAAAACAATATAGTTTCTAGGACATAATAGAGAATATATTCATGATTTCGGTGAGAGCAAAGATTTCTTAAACAGGACCCAAAAGCACTAAGATAAAGGGAAAGAATGATAAAGCGGACTATATTACACTTAAGATTTCTATTCCTCACATGACATCATTAGCAGAGTAAAAAGGCAAGCCACAGGCTAGAAGAAAATATTTGTATTAGACATGTCTGACAAGATCCTCATATCCAGAATATATAAAGAACTCATACAAATTCATAAGAAAAAAACAGGCAACCCAAGAGAAAGATAGGCAAAAGTCTTGAACAGTTACTTCATAAAAGAAAATATCCAAATAACCAAGAAGCATATGAAAAGGTAGTCAACAAAATTAGTCTTTGGGGAAATATAAATTAAAATCATAATGAGTTACTAATATACACCAACCAGAATGGCTAAAGCTATTAAAATATATACTGACAAGACCAGGTATGGACAAGAATGTGGAGGAATGGAACTATTGTATACTATTAGTGGAAGTGTAAATTGGTGTATGACCATTTTGGAAAATTCATTGGCAAAATCTAACAAAGCTGAACAAATGCCTATCCCAAGATAAAGCAATTACACTCCTAGGACTCAATGGAAGTGAGTATCCAACAATGTAGAGAACAATGCTCATAGCAGCATCATTTGGCCAAAAAATGTGAAAATACTCAAACATCCATCAACAAAACAATGGGTACAGAAATTGTGGTGTGTTCATATGACATAATTTATACAGCAACTCAAAAAAGAAAAGAAAAACTACTGCTACGTGCAATAACACGGATGAATCTCACAGATATAAGGTTATGCAAAAGAAGATAAAAATACTGTATGATTCCTCTTATATGAAGTTCAAAAACAGGCAAAACTAGTCTATGGTGATATGTATCAGAATCGGGACTATTTTTAGGGAAAGGTAAAGACTGAGAAGAGCATGAAGATTGTTCTTAACGTTCTAAATCTTCTTCTTGGTGGGGGTTACACAGACGTGTTCCATTTGTGAAAATTCATTCAGCTGTGCACTTACTTTTTTGCAGTTTTGTGCATGTATGTTTAACTTCAATAAAAATTTACTTAATAAAAATCTTCCCTCCTTACCAATAACCCCAAAGCCCCTCCTGGTTTTCTTTAAGTCGGTGACGTATAGTTCTCTCAGTCATCCTTGGCTTAGAACCCGAGTCACCCTAGAAGATCCCCCTTTCCTCAGTATGCAAGTCCTTTTTTTTTGCGGTACGCGGGCCTCTCGCTGTTGTGGCCTCTCCCGTTGCCGAGCACAGGCTCCGGACGCGCAGGCTCAGCGGCCACGGCTCACGGGCCCAGCCGCTCCGTGGCGTGTGGGATCTTCCCGGACCGGGGCACGAACTCGTGTCCCCTGCATCGGCAGGCGGACTCTCAACCACTGCGCCACCAGGGAAGCCCAATATGCAAGTTCTTTTGACCTTTCCTTATAAATTTTCTTAGAGCCCCAGATCCCTCCCCTCAATCCATTCTCACTGGCCCACCCTAGTTCAGATCAAGCCGAAACAATTACATTAACCCCTTAACTAGTCCCCTCCCTCTACTCACCCCTGGCCAATCTATTGTGCAATGTCCACTCAGTATAAGAGTTGGCTCTAGAGGCGGCACACACATACATGAAAATATGATTCACAGTTCAATATATATCAGTAAATGCCAAATTAGTGATAACAGACAAAGGGACAAGAGTTGAGAGAAACCATAGTAGATGTTGAATAAATTCTCCCCCACTACAACATAAGTTCCATGAGGACAGCGGTGTTTGGTTTTGTTTGCTTGTTTGTTTTTTTAATTGTAGTATAGTTGATTTACAATGTCGTGTTATTTCAGGTGTACAGCACAGTGATTCAGATATAGATATAGATTCTTTTTCAGATTCTTTTCCCTTATAGGTTATTACAAAATATTGAGTATAGTTCCTTGTGCTATACAGTAGGTCCTTGTTGGTTATCTATTTTATATATAGTAGGGTGTACATGTTAATTCCAACTTCCTAATTTATCCCTCCTCCCAAGTATTTGGTTTTGCTTTATTTTGTCCATTGCTGTTTCCAGTGCCTCCTAGCACAATACCCGACACATAGTAGGTGAACAATAATTTGTTGCATTCAAACTAACGTATAAATTAGTGACTGAATAATGGCCATTACTATTATTTCCACCATTCTATAACACCTCAGGACTTCCTCTAAGATGTGAGTTCATTTATACGTTTGCTCATTAATTCAACGTCTGTTGATGGAGTGCTACATACGCACAGGATATGATTTATGCCCCAGGGAATTTGTAACCTATCAAGTAGGTAAAACAAGGACAGCTGTGACTACTGTGGTAGTGCCCAGGCACAGCATCAGCTGACTCTCATTCTTTTTTTTAAATTATTGACTTCTAGTTGATTTACAATATGTTAGTTTCAGGTGTAGAGCAAAGTGATTCATACGGGCATATGTGTGTGTGTATATATATATATATATATATATTCTTTTTCAGATTCTTTTTCATTGTTATTATAAGATATTGAATATAGTTCCCTGTGCTATACAGTAGGCCCTTGTTGTTTATCTATTTTATATATAGTAGTGTGTATACTTTAATCCCAAACTCCTAATTTATCCCTCCCCCTCTTCCCTCTTTGGTAATCATAAGTTTGTTTTCTGTGAGCTGACCTTCATTCTTATCTTCCTCTGCCCCATCTACTTCAACTGCAGATCCCAGGGAGACCTGCTGGCCTTCACGCCATGTTAAATAAAATATATAAAAATCATGTTAAATAAAATGATTTTTTTTTAATTATTATTTTTTTGGCTGTGTTGGGTCTTCGTTGCTGCACGCAGCCTTTCTCTAGTTGCGGTGAGCGGGGGCTGCTCTTTGTTGCTGTGGGCGGGCTTCCCATTGCAGCGGCTTCTCTTGTTGCGGAGCACAGGCTCTAGGCACGTGGGCTTCAGTAGTTGTGGCACGCGGGCTCAGTAGTTGTGGTTCACGGGCTCTCGAGCGCAGGCTGAGTAGTTGTGGCACATGGGCATCGTTGCCCCGCAGCACGTGGGATCTTCCCGGACCAGGGATCAAACCCGTATCCCCTGCATTGGCAGGCGGATTCTTAACCACTGTGCCACCAGGGAAGTCCCAAATAAAATGATTTTATTTAACATTTCCCTATTTGGGGACCTTGAGGTTATTTCTAGCTTTTCACTGTGATAACGACACTTCTACAGGCTTCCTAGTGTACCTTGTTATTTCCTTAGTATAAAATCCTAGAAGCACAGAGGTGAGTCAAAGGTTTACACTTTTTAAAAATTTTCATAGGTATTGCCAAACTTCCCTTCAGAAATGTTACACAAGAGTATGCCCAGCAGCTGTATGTTTCTCAGCACAAGGGCCAAAGCTGGGTGTTGCTATTCTTTTCTACCTTTGCCAATCTGATAGATGAAAAATGGTATCTCTGTGCTGTTTCAATTTGTATTTCTTCGAGGTTGATGGGTATGGTAGGTTGATAATGGCTCACTCCCAAAGATCAGTGTACTAATCACTGGAACCTGTGAATATTACCTTATAAGGAAATGGGGTCTTTGCAGGTGTGATTATAAGGAAATGGGGTCTTTGCAGGTGTGATTAAGTTAATGATCTTGATGGGGAGATTATCCAGGATGATCTGGGTGGGCCCTAAATGACATCACAGCGTCCTTCCTTGTAAGAAGGAGGCAGAGAGATTTGACAAAGACAAACGAGAAGGCCATGTGACCACAGAGGCAGAAACGAGTGATGAGATCGCAAGAATGCCGGCAGCTACCAGAAGCTGGAAGAGGCAAGAAGTATATTCTCCCTGGAGCCTCAGAGGGAACATGGCCCTGCCAACACCTTGATTTTGATTTAGTGAAACTCATTTCGGACTTCCGGCCTCGAGAACAGTGAGAGAATACATTCCTGGTGTTTTAAGGCACAGTTTGCAGTGATGTGTTACAGCAAAACCATGGGAGGCTAATACGATAGGTTTTTCACATGTTTATGGACCACATGAAAAAATCCTTCTGACTTTCAAAAACTTGTAAAAATGAAATATCACGCAATAACATGAACAGTATAATTCTATTTTCGTGAAAGTAAACCTGAATATTTGTATATGTGTTTACAGGTGTACACAACTGCCTAAGATGTCTGGGAAGATGTACATCAAACTAGTAACAGTGATTAACTGGAGGGAGATGTGGGAAGGAGGTGGGGGGAAGAGAAACTTTTAGTTTTTTCTCAAGATGCATCTCTGTTGTTTGAAGTTTTATGAAACTATATTCATGTACTAATTGTGTGAAAATATAGATAAGTCACATCTGCTTGCTGTAAACAATAAAATATGTAGAAAGTAGAAAACAAAACTGTCCCTCTCCTCTCAATTATCCCCCTTCCCAGAAATATTTGATAATAATTTGGCGTGCGTCTTCTCAGGCTTTCTTTCCATGAAAAAGTAAACACAGGTATGTCATTTTTAGAGAACAAAAAAGAAGAGTGAGTACCATATACATTTTCACTTAAGGGTGTTTCTCCAAAATCATTTTAGGATCCTTACGTGCAGGGGCCTCATTCTCCTGGGCTAGTTGTTGCACAGACTCTCACCGTAAGAAAGTCCCAGAACTCTTTTTTTCACCAACCTCCCTGCTGCTTTGAACTTTCTTGTATCTGTGAATTTGACCATACGTATACACATCGCTGGTAAAACTCCTCTGCAAGTCGCGTTTAAAATAGTTTTAAGTACTCCCATTCTGCCTTCCAGTCTGGTTTTAAAACGGACGCTCCCACCAGTAGTTCCCCACTATGGAGGACACAAGATCCACTTTTTCAAACTTTCCTGAACTGGGTGGAGAGATGATATTTTAACGTTATCACAGGAGGCATTTCTTTAAGCATGAGGCTGGTCGGGCATTTTTCATACGTTCATTGGCTCTCGAGGCAGCTTCGTGAACGCTTCAAAGGTCACTGGGCAGACAATCTTCCTTCTCAACGAACCAAATCCGAATTCTTTCTGAAACCAAGACCGTGAGTTATTCGATTAAGGACCTAGTCCGGAGCTATGGGGCGAAGGTGATCTTTGGGATTTCAGCTTGGGTGACTCTGGACACCTGAACAAAGTCGAAAACCTGAACTGGGGCGGGGGGCGCGTTGGAACCCCACAGGAAAGAGGAGCGGGAGGCCGCCCGGCATATTCCGGGGTGCCATATATTTCCCCAATCCTGTGCCCTACGCAGCCGGCGAGGGCGACCAGGCAGGGAGGGACCCAGCGCTGCGAGGTCTCCAGGCACCGAGAGTGTCCCCGGCCGGTCTGTGGGTCCGAAGCTTTCCCGCAGGGGGCAGTGCCGCCCGCCGGCGCGCGGATCCGGTGGGAGGAGTGTGGAGCCGGTGCGGAGTTCTGGGGGCTCTCGGGAAGAAAGTTAGGGGATGCCTAGGGGTGGGGGCGGGACCCGAGCGGTCGGCCGGAGGGTGGGGACAGGGCCGCGGGGGTGCAGGGTAGGGCGCGGGGAGGGGGTCTGGGCGAGTCTGGGCGCGAGGGCGGTGCAAGCTGCGGGGAGGCGCAGCCCCGGAAGGTGTGAGCGAGCGGCAGGCGAGTGTGAATGCGAGTGTGTGCGCGCCGGAGCTCTCCGGGTTCTGCGAGGCGCGCGGGTGTCAGCTTGCAGCAGGGCTCCTCCCTCCGGCCCCCCTGGCCCGCGCGCCGGTCCCTCCTCCCTTTCCCCGCTCGCCCCTCCCCGGCGGGCCAGGCGCTGGGACACCCCGGCGGAGCAGGCGGCGGCGGCAGCGAGTTGGGGAGCCCCGGGCTCCGCGCTGCCGGTGGGGCCCGAGCCGAGCCGCCCCCGCCCCGGCCCGGCCGCGCCGGCCCAGCTTCCCTCCGGGCCACGCCCTGTCAAACTTTGTTGCTGCGGCCGCCGCGGCGGCGAGCGGAGCGGGCCGGCCAGCGGGAGGGAGGGAGGGGCGGGCGCCGGGCCGGGCGCGGGCGGCGAGGGGCTCCGAGAGCGGCGGCCCCGGCCCGCGGCCCCACCATGCCCCAGCTCGGCGGCGGCGGCGGCGGCGGGGGAGGCGCCGGCGGCGGCGGCTCGGGCGCCGGGGCGGCCGGCGGAGGGGATGACCTCGGGGCCAACGACGAGCTGATCCCCTTCCAGGACGAGGGGGGCGAGGAGCAGGAGCCGAGCAGCGACAGCGCCTCGGCGCAGCGGGACCTGGACGAAGTCAAGTCGTCCCTGGTTAACGAATCGGAGAACCAGAGCAGCAGCTCGGACTCGGAGGTGAGGAGGCTTCCGCGGCCGCCCCGGGGGACCCCAGCCCCGCGCTCGCTCACCCGCCTTCGCCTTTGTGTCTCCTCCGTAGGCGGAGAGGCGTCCGCAGCCCGCCCGGGACGCTTTCCAGAAGCCGCGGGACTATTTTGCCGAAGGTAAGTGCCGGCCCCGGCAGCCCCCACTCCCGGCCCCGCGGCGCTCGGCGCTTCACCTCCGGCCGATCTCGGTACCCCTTACCCCCGTGGCCGTGCCCCTGCCCCTGCTCTCCGCCCCTGTCGGCCTCAGCAGTCCTGGGGCGCTCGTGGGGGGCGCTCTGGTGTCCGGTCCCCACTCCGGGTCCCTAGCCGCGGCGCTGTCCCGGGGACCCCGACCTTACCCCCTCCTTGGTCTTGCCCGCAGTGAGAAGGCCCCAGGACGGCGCGTTCTTTAAGGGTCCCCCCTACCCTGGGTACCCGTTCCTGATGATACCGGACCTGAGCAGCCCGTACCTCCCCAACGGACCCCTGTCTCCGGGAGGAGCGCGCACGGTGAGTGCCCGTCCCGCTGCGCCGGGGCGGGTGGGCGGCCGGGGCCCGCGAGATGCGCCCCCGGGCTCGGCGACAGGGTGGGGGATGGGGGATGGGGCCGTCCCGTGAGGATCCTGGGCAGAACTTGCTTACGGGGTTGAACTACTCTGGCGGTCGAGGGTTAGGCTGCTCTAGGCAGTGCCTGCGTGAAAGGAAAGTGCCTTTACATGCTCCCCTTTTGCTGGGAGCGGCTTTGGGGTCCACCTCTGGGGTCCTCCTTGGTCTCCAGAATTCTTTGCCCGCACTAAAGGGAAACTTGGATTTGTGCCGGTTGGGCGGGGGTGTATGTGTGTGTGTGTGTGGGGTCTCGCTTCCTTCCTGGAAATCGGTCAGCTTTCCCTGGCAGTTGGGCAGTGGGGCCGGGGGAGCAGGGTTGGCGACGCTGCCCCACGACTCCAGTTTCGCTGGGCGGCTGTGAGTTCGTTCCTAAGAAACCCAGTATTCGTGGCGGGTTATTCACACACACCCCTCCCCACCCCCAGCCCTCGCGCGGGGGCCTCAACTTTTCTGTAGAGCTCGGGATTTTAAACTCGCCGAGATGATTTCGAGGGCGAATCGAGGCATTCTTCAAGTTGAGGAACTTGGCTTTTTCGCCCTTTGTTGCCCGCTTTTCTCATTTAAAGCGAGCGCTGCGACACTTTAAACCTGTTAATGGGCGCGCATTGTGTGCTGCGCGCTGGCATTTAGAGCCGTGATTAAGCAAATTGACCGGGCCCCAGACGACGTGCAAATGAGGGCGGATTCCTTCGCCCCCTCCCTGGCTCTAACTCCCGCCCCCCGCGTCGCGAGGGGCACAGCCCGGGGCTGGCCAGGCTTTTTTGTCCCCTGAGTTGCCACCCCACCCGAGGGCCCGCTGCCCAGGTGCTAGGTCCGATGGCAGATCTTGAGTGAACACCTGCCTACTATGCGCCAGGCTCTTGCGCGCTGCTGCTTGGGCGCCTGCACGCCGTAGTGGTTCACTTTGCTCCCTGCCCGGTTTCCCAGTGCCCGCCAGTTCGTGCTGTTGTTGATTCGGGGTGGAAGGTGTTTGGCGCCTTAAGAGCTGACCCGACAAACTCACTTTATGCTCAAGTTGCCCTTAAATAATAATCATAGTTAAAGGGCTGCCTGGGAAACGCTGGTGCTGAATGGACCATCCCTGCCGTCATGGTACAGTGGTCGGTGGAGAGTGGAGACATCTGCCGCCGGTTCAGTGGGGCCGCTCTGCCGGCCGGTTGGGGTGTGGGAGTGGAGGTTGGGGACTCTGGCCAACCGAGAGCAGAGTGGAGCCGCACAGCCCTCTCCTTTCAAGCAGGGAAGACCCTGCACCTTTGGCCCTGCCTTGGTGCATCCTGGGAACTCCCGAATGTAAGTCCTGAATATGAGCTGGATGCGGGCATCTGGCTGTTGCTTTTTCTCATTCATGTTAAAAGAAAAATGTGTGAGTAAAAGTTGAGCAAAACAAACTGCAGTAACGTCGTTCAGGTTTTCACAGATTCTCTTCCGTGTCCGCAGATGTGGCTCAGTTCTGAAAGTTTTAGTAGGGTTTCTGTACGTGTGTGTGTGTGAAAAGGTAGGTCACTACACTATCAGAGTCCCTTTTCTCCATTTTACCTTTAGTTGTCTGGGAAAAGGAGTTTGACATTTCTGTGAGTCAGCACCGATCCATGTCCTGGTGCAGGTAAAGTCGCCAGAAATGTTCCAAATATGACTAATTCTTTCACTCAAGCTAGCTTTTCCTTTCCCCTTTCTCACCAGGGCATTTTGATTCTTCCTCTTTAAATGGTGACGACTGCCAGTCTTCATATGCTGCTCTTCCCCTCCCCCTCAGGAGCCCAAATGGGACAGATTTTGTTTGTGTCAGTCCCCTACTTTCTTTTACCATCTTCTACCACCCTTCCTTCTTTCTACCATCTTACATATACTTTTGCCTAAGAGCTTCCAAAGGCTGCTTCTTTTTGGTACTGGCTATTCCTGATTACTGCATCCAGGCCTGCATGGGATTTTTGGAGCCCTCCTTGAGGAAGCCAGCCTTTCCCCTCTGTCCCTTTTGACTGTCCCTGCTCATTCCTGCAGTTGTTCCCTGCCTGAGCCCATGTCACTGTCCTGCTTTTTGAGCCTCCAAGAACACTCACCCTCTCCCTGTTGATCCTTCATACGGGACCTAGTATGTCCTGCCTCACTCTCCTGTTTCCATCTTGCCTCCCTGGTGAATTGCCCTTGCAGAAAAGTAAGTTCAATGCCCCCATTGTTTCTGTGCCCCTTATGTGTCTGTCATTGTATTTTGACCTGCCTGGTTACAAAGTTTATTGAAGTTTCCTGCCGTTAGATCAGCTCAGTAGAACCTGCTAATTTGACTCTATCCTTGGGCATCAATGACTGTTAGGAAAGCAAGGGAGGAAACACTTAAGCACTTGATTGTCTGGACTGTAGGACTGAGATGATGCTTTTCCTTTGGATGATTATATTAATGTGATTAATGATTATATTAATGTGATACTGTAGGCAAACTATAGGTGCAGACAGTGGGCCTCTGTAGGGGTCCCTGCCTGGTAAAAGGAATGTATTGATAGAGAGATATGGGGGGGAGAAGGGGGAGGAAGGTGGCTGAAGGGTGAGGGGGGTGGTGGATTATATGATCTGGTCTCTCTTTTAGCAGCCTAAGTCTTTTTTGGTTTCGCATCTGAGTTTCACAACCTTAGTCCTTGCTGCTCTAAGGCCTATAAGTGGTATAAAATTGGGTGACCTTAGTTCTCTTACACCCTAACACTTTCTGGAAATACCAGGCCAGAGGCAAACGTGAGGTTTGGCTGGAGCGTTCTCAGGGTATTAATTGACCCTAGGAATAGTATTAATTGACCCTAGGAATAGCAACAGGGCTGCAGCGCCCTCACCCACTGGCAAAATTCCTTCTGGGACAACTGGGGGCCGGCCAGTCCTCCAGTCTGGCCATCTCCTCCCCGTTCATTACCTTTGCCCTCCACTCTGGTTTGGCTGGGAGGCTGGGAAGTGGCCTCTTCCTGAGGCTCTTTAGAGAAGAGGTCCCCTTAACCCGGGGTGTGTGCCAAGCCTCCGAGCCGTGATTCATTCTCATCTGAAGCTCTGGGGACCCTGTGGCCTGTGAAGAGAGGAATAACGGCCACAAATCACTTTTCACTCCTTCCAGTAGTCACACGAAATTATACATTCATTCATGAAAAGGCTTCACCAGTTCACTAAACCACCTTGGTGCTGTTGACTAGAATTTGGTTAGGAAAATGTAAGTCAGCACAGAAGAAAGCAGATGTCAAAAATAGTTGGACTAATCAGAGCCACAAAGAAAATGCAGCTTGTGGTTCAGCGAGTGAGCAGCAAAGTGACAGGCGTTTGACCGTGACCACAGTGTGAGTGCTAATGACATTTTGGAAAAGAGCACTTCCAGGTAGGGTTGCTGAGGAAATCTATAGTTTGGGGTCCAGTGTATACATTTTAGAGCTGCCTTTGTGCAGCTCAGGCACCAAGTTATTCATAGATTTCTCAGACCATCACAACTCAGATTTCTGTAGGAAATTACTCTGTCCTCCAAACAAGTCCTTCGCATCCCACTGCTTCCCATGGGCAGTCCTGCTGATATCCTGGGTGCTCCTGTTTCCTTCCTGACACAAAGGAGTCCAAGCAGAAATCTTTGTGTACGTATAGAGACGTTTTCTGGTTTTTAGGAGTTGTATGTAAAAGCCAAGTATTGATAAAACCTCTTCTTTTGGAAGATCGGTATAAACATGCTGCTTTTGGGAAAGTTCTTTTAAGCCATTTCATCTAAATATAACTTCTGTTCTATTTTTCTCTAAATATAACTCAGGGTTTAATGAGGGCTTTTCACATGGAATGAGCATTTACGAGGGCCTTGCCTGCGTTGCTGAAGTTTTGGCACTTAGATTTCTGGGGTGACAATTGATGACAAACTCTGTGGAGGGACTCAAACCCTGTCAGTCCTTTTTCTTTGGGTGGGTGGATCTGACAGAGAATACCTGCTTGCTCTGTTACAATTTTGGAAAGGTTTAGGTTGGTCTGATTCTTTAGTGATCTTACTTCTGGGGAATCTTGAAAAAGTAGGCCAGCACATGTACACACACACACACACACACACACACACACACACACACACACACACACACACACACACACACACACACACACATATCTAACCTTCAATACAGAGTGTTCCAGCCTTTACAGTGATGTGCAAATTTACCCAAAAAAATTGTGGCATAAAAAGGAATTTAAATGATTAACTCGTTGGAAAATGCATAATGTAAAGATCCTATATTCGAACTTAAGAGTCCATTTTTACTTGCTAAAACTGGGGAAATTCAGATTGGCATCCCTAAGATAAAAGTCATAACGCGGGCTTCCCTGGTGGTGCAGTGGTTGAGAGTCCGCCTACCGATGCAGGGGACGCGGTTTTGTGCCCCGGTCCGGGAGGATCCCACATGCCGCGGAGCGGCTGGGCCCGCCAGAGCAGCTGGACCCGTGAGCCATGGCCGCTGAGCCTGCGCGTCCAGAGCCTGTGCTCCGCAACGGGAGAGGCCACAGCCGTGGGAGGCCCGCGTACCGCAAAAAAAAAAAAAAAAAAAGTCATAACGCCTTGACTTCCTCTGATATTTATTGTAGGCCTATCATGGTCATTGACTAAGGGACTGTGGGAGTTAGGCTGAATTAGACCCAGCTTTGCCCTGAAGGACCTAAAAATCGAGTTAGGAAGAAGTGATGTTAGTACCAACCACTATAACAGGAAGTCCACGTTAAGAGTCAATAAAATTCAGAGAAGAATTTTCAGAATAAAAAGAATAGAAAAATTGTCTTGGGCTGGCATGGTCAAGGAGGGCAGGTAAAGGAAGTTGTTTTAGACTAGTCCCTGAAACTCATCACTCTTTAATTCAAAGTAATTTTTGTTAACTATAAAAAATTTAAACAGTACAAAGGTATTTAGAGTGAAAAGCGGAAGTCCTGCACGTACATCTGAAAGTAGAAGCCAGCACAGGGAGAGCAAAGGCATGGAGTGGGGTAGAAGTTCAGGGCCATTTGGGATAATGCAAGTTTTTCCATTTGCCTGGAAGGGTAAGGGGCCAGACCTTGAATGCCAGTGAAGGAATCTGGCCTTATTCAAGAAGTAGCAGAGTACCATCCAAAGTTCTGCTGGGAAATAATGTGACTCGTACATGTGCTTAAAAGGATAATAATGATTGTGGGGAGAGGACCTGGGAGGAGCTAGAATGCTTGCGAGACTCGCAGGAGGCCAGGGGCGAGGTGAAAGGGGCTTAAGAGTATCTGAATGGAAAGGAAGGGTAGCATGAGGGAGACTGGCAGGGTTGCTTGAGTTTGCGTGGGAAGAGGTGGTGGATGGATGGAAGGGAGGGAGGGAGGGAGAAAGGGGCTGATGTCGCAGTCAACTCCTGGTGTCTGAGCCTGGGAGACGGGGTGTGACTTCTGGCAAGTGGGGCCCTGGCCCTCCATCTTTGCCTCCCCAGTGCTGGACAGATGCTTATGAAGTGTTGTAGCAATAACAGCCCACGCGGTCTGTCAGAGGGTCTCACTTAGAGGCACTGCTCAGTCTCGTTGGAGAGGCACTGGGTTTGAGGGGATATTGAGGGAATAGTTGAAGCTTCAGCAACAGGATGATGCAAGGGAGCAGGAGAAGAAAGGAAGGAGTGCTCAGAGCAGAGAAGTCACTGAGGGAGGATGGAAAGGGGTCTCTGCCGAGGTGGGAGGAGAGCTTAGGGACTGCGACTGCACGGAAGCTGGAGGGGAGGGAAGGGGGTGGGGTGCTCCTTAGTGTCAGATGCCACAGAGAGAGGGGAGAAGAGGACTGAGGACTCAAAAGGAGCTTTGGGAATTCACTAATCAGGAAGTAATTGGTGCCTGCAGAGAGCAGTATTCCAGGCAAGTGATGATGAGAACGGTAGGTAGGCAGAGATGCCAGCCTCAGGCTTCTTCGTCGGGTGTCGAGGTGCTGTAACCAGGACTGGTCCTGCCGTGTGGCCCGTCCCTCACTCCTCAGCCAGAACCCACACCAGACTCCCACACATGCGAGCAGCCTCCTGCCTTACACATTTCACTTTCTATCTCCCATAACCTGGAAGGTGCTGGAAAACCAGACTCTGGGCAACCCATTTAAGAAGATGGGCTGTGGCAAAGAGAGGGATGGGAAGGGCTGCAGGCTCCGGAGAGAGTCCATGTAGGATCCTGGAGTGGGAGCTTGTTTGTACTAGCGGTAGGGTAGGGTGGAGGGTAAATGGGGAGGAAGAGGAGGAAGAGATGAGATTGAGAGCTTCGGGACGAAGGCAGTGTTCTTCCCTCATAGATGGAGATGCTCCATGGCTCCACCCACCAACAGTAGGTATTGTTCTCTCCACTCTGCGGGTGAGCCCAAGCGTTGAAGAAGGGGATGTAGAAAAAAAGCGCAGAGGTGGAGTTGCAGAAATCGAGGGGGAGTGCATTGGTTGTCTAGATGACTTTGGGATTATCAGTAAAAACCAAGAGCAAGTTGGCTGGGGTTTTGTTGGCAGTAGGGAGACCACAGGCCCTTCCTCTGTACCCAGTTACAAAGCCAAACTTGTTGGGAACCTTTTAGCTACATGTGAATAATGAGATGTTTGTGCATTGATTGAAAGATATGACATACTTGGGAAATTTTTCCTCTTTTTATTGTCTGGAGCTGGCTGACTTTGAAGGGGGATAGAGGTGAGGATCAAAACACAGCTCATTTTCAGTCAGGGACAGATGTTGGCATGTGTTAAGTTATTGGGGATGGGAAAGGACTGGGAAAAAAAAGCATGTAGAGAATTGCCCCATATTGGCTAATCTAATAATGTATTTTTAGAGGAGGTTTTTATAAGTCCCATGTGTTACTGTTCTCTCCCAAACTGGATTAGATTTAGGGAGCAGTGAAATAATTGCAGTTTCCAAAACCTTGGCATTTGGGAATGAAGGGACATGGGGGGAGTGAAGGGGGCTTGCCTTTTCCTCTATACTGTGTGTGCCGCCCAGGGAACAACTCTGGGGCACTGGGCAGCTTCTTTCTGAGATGCTGAGTTATCCCTCGATCGCCAGGTAGCTTTAAGGTTCTAAAGGTTTTAGGTTCAGAATCCTAAGTCTTTCCTTTTCATTATGTGTACAGCCTACAGATTTTCATGGGAAAATGACCTTTTAGTTTACAAGTACATTTTGAAGTTTGAAAATTAAATCATAAAGATGTTTTCCTGAACATGACCCTTTTCATGAGATTTTGTGGAAGTAGTAAGGGACGATAACTCCAGTCACCTGGAGCTCTCAGGACAGGCAATGAAGTCACACATACACTTTCAAACTGTTATAGCAGTTTAGAAATCTGTTCCATTCAAGAGGAGGAACAAGACTGCAAGTGTTCACCCCAATTGTGGAAAATAAGTGTAAACAAAAAATTCACAGAAGAAACTACGAACGCCTACTAATTATGTGAAACTATGTTCAGCCTCCCAGGTAGTCAGAAATGTTCATAAAGATAAGCACTATTTTTTGGCCACCAAATTAACAAAGGTTTTGTCTTACTGAGACTGTTCAGTGCTGGCAAATGTACGGTGAACTGGGTGCTCTTAGTTGCTGTTCCTGAAGGGTGTTGACAGCCCACTGCATTGGGAAAGCACTTGGCAATGCTTGCTAAAACCTTAACATTTGATTGCTTCTGACCTAAGGAAGTAGATACTTGCTATTCCCATTTTGCTGCTGGGCAGACCGACTTGTAGAGGTCAAGTATCTTGTTCAGGGTCACGCAACTCATGGACAGCACAAAGATTTTAACTTGGTTGTGAGTGCCAAGGCTGGGTCTTCCCATTTCACCCTTGTGACTTTCCACGCATGCCTGATGTCACTAGCTCCTCCCCCTCTTGGGAGAAGGGCAGCTGACCTTTGTCTCCCAGTTCAGAAATCCTGACGTGAGTTACCAGTCAGGGTGGAGGGCAGGTAGATTTGTTCCAACTTTACAAATCGGACCTGGGAAGGTACCTTCCCAAATAAACAGTTGTGTAAGTGAGTGAGCGGCTTTGGTTGAAGTTCTTCGTCCAGTGCTATCTGTGCTCTACAGGCATCAAATAACCTTTAGGTGGCGGCCCCAGGAATTTTACCGCCATGTTACCTTCCTTCAGAGAAAAAGTGGTTGTCTGTTAACAGAGACATGAACTTTTCTGAACTGGGGGACTGTTTTTTCCTGTTGAGATCAGTGAGGTTGGAAGAATACACAAGTGTGTCTTTGGGGTGGAAGGAGGTGGGAGGGGCAGGCTTGCTCGCTACCCCTGCAATTTGGATTACAACGTAGTTTGGTTGACAAACCAAGCTCTGGTGAACCAAGTATGCAAATATTATTTCCTTATTGTGCGTTTTATAAAATATTTTATAAATTGGTTGCTTTTGTTAAAGTTCTTTACAAGTTAAAAATAAGTCCCAATCACCTGTAACTCTGAGTAAATTGACTGTTAAAGAAATAAATACTAGATTTTTACAGAGAATTGCAGAGAATGTGTTAGTCCCCACCACCACCCCTTTTCTGTGTGTGTGTGTGTGTGTGTGTGTGTGTAAGATGGTTTGAAATTAGGAATCAGGTAATTTGATATCTTTTTATTCACTTACCAAATTTATCTTCCAGGTGGTCTCTTTCTGAAAACAGTAGCATGGTGGAAAGAGTAATAAGGGGCTTCCAAGTCTGGTTAATAGAAGTTGGGGAGGCGCCGGGGGTCCTTTCTAAGCCCTCTTGGAGATCTGTGTATTACAAGGCATTAATCTTGGCGAGATAAATGTCTTATATACTTCATAACGTGGATGGGGCCGTTATTTGTAGGAATATCTATAGAAAGTGTGTTGTGTGGAAAAACAAAGATGTAAATATGAGATAGTAACTGTGATTAAGAAATAGATGGATCTGATGATAAGGAAGAAAAGCAAAAGAAGTAGGAATGAGCAGTATGAAAAGTTGAGTTTGTGATTGACATGTACACACTACTATATTTAAAATAAATAACCAACAAGAAAAAAAAAAAGGAAAGAAAAGCTGATCAATTTACAAGTCCAGATTTGTTGGCAGTAGTGATTTCTGATATTTTTAGGACTATACTGTTTCCGTAAATTCCAAAGATTATATACCAGAGTCACTAGAGTCAGCTGGATTTATAAGACATACCTTCTAGGAGTGCATTGGGGGTTCCTCCCTGAGTTTCTTGTGCAGGGGACTCCACATGGGTACCCTGCAGCCCTCTGAGCTGGAAGGGACCATCCAGCTCACCCCAGTGGTGAGAAACACAAGCTCAGGGAGATCGTAGGCTTGCCCAAGATCAATTATGAGTGATGGAAACAGGACTAGAGCTCAGCTGCACCCCCTGGAGCTTTACCCTCTCCACTACTCAGGGAGATCGACAGCAACCCTGGCAGAAAGCCATGCTATGGAGAAAATGCATCTCAAAGTATTTCTTTATTAAACTAGAACACCTGACCCATGATAAATGATTCATAGACATTTGTTGAATGTCGACAGCATGAATATTTAAACATCAATATTTAAAAAAAACAGCCTTGTAGGCATCTGCAGTGGTCCAGGGTGCTGTATCACACCATTTACAACTGTTACCACATCTGATAGTACCACCTCTGTTTTATCCACGAGGAAGCTGAGCCTGAGAGAGTAAGCGAGGGTTCCAGAGACACCTCTCCAGAAGGTCGTAAAGCCATCGTTCCAATCACAATGCTGCAATTTCCCCTCTACTGAAAGTGGACGGCCAAATTAATGTGAAAATGCCATTTGGAGCAAGATAACAAAGAAATGGTGTGTGAACAAAAAGTGACTAATGAGTAACATCTCTGCATTCATTCTTTTCAGTGGCCTTCCCAGCCCTTTAACAGGAGGAACTTGTAGTCACTGCTTCTGCCTGGGGTAGACTCAGAGCCTTAATGGTTGGTGTCTTCATAGTTTCAGAGATGGTATTTGTTGCGATCTTAATCTTCCTTTGCTTTTCTGTGCTGTGCAGCTCCATGTAATCTATGTTTTTCCCCTTCAGTTTCCCTTGTGTTTTCCTCTGACATCTTGAGGTACTAAACTTGGATCTTAGATACCACAATATGCAATATTGGTATATGCATCTGTTGACTTGGTCTACTGCCTACTTCCACTCCTGACCAGCCCCACTTGCTTGTACATGTGTGAATATTAGTTTGTATGTAAATTAGATACAGTCATTGCTTACTAATCATATCATCTATTTAAACATTTCCAGACGGGATACATAGAGGAGAGGTATAGCGGGAGTCTTAGAGATTCGTGAGATGAAAACACTTCGTACTTCTACTTTACAACGTAAGCGTTTCTGTTAATAAAATGATTGTCGGGGAGAGAGACATTGGTCTGAAGCTTTGGAGTGGGAAAGAGATCATCCTCATGGGCATGTTCCCGGGCCTCCTAAGGAAAGTTAATGCAGGAAGAGGAGGGGATGGTGAGAAAGTCCAGAGATGGGGAGAACACCTTAGTAAGCTGCTCCTTTGAGCTTGCACCAAAAGAGAGGAGAGAGGAATGGTGGAGAGAAGCCCGAGGCTTGAGGGGTAGAAAAGCATACTCCACTGACCAGCGATATTTGTGGCTAAGGGGTCTGGGACTAGGATTTGGCCGCAGTCAGTCAGGCCTTGGACCCTAGCCCAGCCATGGTCTGGCTGTGTACCCCTGTGCCCTAGGGCCCTCTTAGGCAAAATGGGGATAGTGGTAGTGTTTGAGGGTCACTGAATTACATTTTGACTGAATGGACTGTGTTTTAAAACCAGGATTTTTCCAAGGCTAAAACTAAATATCATAGGATGAATCTCTGAGATATAGAAAGAAATCAGAAATGTCATCAAAATAATTTACAGTATTATTACAACTTGATTAAGATGTTTAGTGACCAAAAAAATTTTTTAAACACATTTTTAAAAATAAATTTATTTATTTACCTTTGGCTGCATCGGGTCTTCGTTGCTGCATGGCCTTTCTCTAGTTGTGGGGAGCGGGGGTCTCTCTTTGCTGCCGTGCACGGGCTTCTCATTGTGGTGGCTTCTCGTTGCGGAGCACGGGCTCTAGGCGCATGGGCTTCAGTAGTTGTGTCATGTGGGCTCAGTAGTTGTGGTTCATCGGCTCTAGAGCGCAGGCTTAGTAGTTGGGGTGCACGGGCTTAGTTGCTCTACGGCATGTGGGATCTCCCCGGAAAAAGGCTTGAACCTGTGTCGCCTGCATTGGCAGGTGGTTTCTTAACCACTGTGCCACCAGGGAAGCCCTCAAATGTCTTTTGAAGTAAAAAAAAAAAAACATTAAAAAATTTTGCTGGGGCTGGGGAGTGTCTGGAATGGCCCCAAGACCTGTGTTATACTTAGTTGTCATGTATCTTTAGTCTCCCTCAGTCTAGAACAGTTTTCTTTTTTTTAAGATTTATTTATACATTTTATATTTTATTATTGCTGCTTTGGGTCTTTGTTGCTGCACACGGGCTTTCTCTAGTTGCGGCGAGCGGGGGCTACTCTTCGTTGCAGTGTGTGGGCTTCACATCGTGGTGGCTTCTCGTTGCAGAGCACAGGCTCTAGGCGCGCGGGCTTCAGTAGTTGTAGCACACGGGCTTCAGTAGTTGTGGCTCGCAGGCTCTAGAGCACAGGCTCAGTAGTTTTGGCGCACGGGCTTAGTTGCTCCGCGGCACATGGGATCTTCCCGGACCAGGGCTTGAACCCGTGTCCCCTGCATTGGCAGGCGGATTCTTAACCACTGCGCCACCAGGGAAGTCGTAGAACAGTTTTGTTTCGTTTTTTTTTGCGGTAGGTGGGCCTCTCACTGTTGTGGCCTCTCCCGCTGCGGAGCATAGGCTCCTGACGCACAGGCTCAGCGGCCATGGCTCACGAGCGCAGCAGCTCCGCGGCCTGTGGGATCTTCCCGGACCGGGGCACGAACCCGTGTCCCCTGTATCGGCAGGCGGACTCTCAACCACTGCGCCACCAGGGAAGCCCCAGCACAGTTTTTTGATCTGTCTCTTGTGTTGACTTTTTAAGAATACAAGCCATTTATTTTGTAGGACCTTGAACTTTTTTTTTTTTAATGATGTTTCTTCAAGTAGATTCAGGTTGTTTATTTTGAGCTACAAAACTGCATAATTGATGCAGCATTGATGTCTTTTTCAATGCTTCTCCTAAGCGGTGCCGTCTGTTTTTCCCCATTATACGTGGTGTTAATTTTGATCACTTGGTTAAAAGTTGGTCTATCAGATTTCTCCAAGAGAGTTACTATTTTTCCTTTTTGTAATTAATAAGTGTCTTATGGGGAGATACTTTGAGACTATGTAGATATCCCGTTTCTCATCAAACTTTCGCCTGCTGGTTTTAGCATCTACTGATGTATTTTGCCAGAAACAGTTATCACTGTGGTAGTGGCCAGACTGGTGGTCAGATATTTTTGTTTTATTTATTTATTTTTGCATTTTTTAGTTGAAGTATAGTTGCTGTACAATATTATGTAAGCTACAGGTGTACAGTATACCAATTCACAATTTTTAGAGGTTATACTCCATTTATACTTATTATAAAATATTGGCTATACTCCCTGTGTTGTATAATATATCCTTGTAGTTTATTTTATACACAGTGTTTTGTACCTCTTAATTCCCTACCCCTATATTGCCCCTCCCCCTTTCCCTTTCCCTGCTGGTAACCACTAGTTTGTTCTCTATATCTGAGAGTTTGCTTCTTTGTTATATTCACTAGTTTGCTGTATGTTTTAGATTCCACATATAAGTGATATCATACAGTATTTGTCTTTCTCTGACTTATTTCACTTAACAATAATGCCCTTCAAGTCCATCCATGTTTCTGCAAATGGCAAAATTTTGTTTTTCTTTATGGCTGAGTAATATTGTGTGTGTGTGTGTGTGTGTGTGTGTGTGTTGGTCACATTTTTAAAGTTTGACATTTTAACACAGGAACAATTTCTCAGCTCTATGAGTTGCTAGATTATTTCTGTTCTCTATAGCATATTTGTGAATACTGAATAAGATGAAGGAACAAGATATTTTGGTCCTTTTTAAAAGATAATAGTTTGTTCTTCACAGTTTTTGTGGCAGCATCAATCAATGATTAATCAAGAAATTACGGTACATGATTTTGAAATCTTGTGAAATATTGAGGTCGCAGAGTTTACATTCTGTTCTGTGTTCTTCATAGGATGTAAAGAACTTCCTAGTTAGGATTTTTAGGTTTTTATCTGATGACTGGAGTTTCTCACTGTCTGTCTGGATTTGGTTAAATGCAATCCCAGGGTTTCTTTAAACATGTTTTTCTGTCCCCTGTAGTTCTTGAAAATCATTAGCTGGATTTAGATTCTTGATCAAGCTTCAAGGTTCCCTCTCTCTTCTTTAATTTATTATTTTATTTTTTATCTTTTTGGTTCTGTAAATTGACTTTTATAGACTTTATTTTACTTTTTAACTTATTTTTGCAAGACTCATTCATAGATGTTGTCCTTACACTGTGACACACTTAAGGTCTGGTTGTCTCTCTGTGATATTAACAGCCACTGAAGATCATCACCCACATCCATTGCTTCCTGAGCAGTTTCAAAATGGCGATAGTCTATGTGTATCATTACTTCTTCATCTATCAGCTGTAATTTTTTTTTTTTTTTTTTTTTTTTGCGGTATGCGGGCCTCTCCCGTTGCGGAGCACAGGCTCCGGACGCGCAGGCTCAGTGGCCATGGCTCACGGGCCCAGCCGCTCTGCGGCATGTGGGATCTTCCCAGACGGCGGCACGGACCCGCGTCCCCTGCATCGGCAGGCGGACTCTCAACCGCTGCGCCACCAGGGAAGCCCTGTAATATTTTTTAAAAGAGAAACTACCCCTCGGGACTTCCACGGTGGTCCAGTGGCTAAGACTCTGCCCTTCCAATGCAGGGGGCCCAGGTTTGGTCCCTGGTCAGGGAACTAGATTCCACATGTCACAACTAAGTGTTTGAATGCCGCAACTAAAGATCCTATGTGCCACAACTAAGACCTGGCACAGCCAAATAAATAAATAAATATTAAAAAAAGAAAGAAACTACCCCTCATCAACTATTAGTTACCTTAGATCAGAGGTCAGCAAACTGAGGTCCACAGGCTAAATCCAACCCAATATTTATTTTTGTAATTAAAGTTTTATTGAAACAGCCATGCCCATTCGTTTGCATATTGTCAGTGGCTGCTTTTGCACTGCAAGGGCTGAATTGAGTAGTTGTCAGTGAGGCCATAATTGGCCCACAGAGCTGAAAAGATCTGGCCCTTGACAGAAACAGTTTACTGACCACTGCTCTAGATGATGTGGAAAAAGCAATTTAAATATTTGATTCTTTCCCCAGTTTTCAGTTGGTTTCCAATTACCCTGCAAAGGTGACCACTGAAGTTATTTCTTAAAATATCGTTACAAATTCATAGACTTAAACCTATTTGGTATGTAGTTCAGTCGATTTACAATTATTATCTTTATTGAAACTCAGATTGCCCCATCTTTAGCCAGTGGGAGCCTCATCAAGATGGCTTCTGAGTCTTTCTGTGTACGCAGTCCTAGTGGTCTTGTGGTCTTTGATGCTTCCCTGATGACTGGTGTGGTTCCAAGTTCATCTTGTGGATTTCCTGCTGCAGACCTGGAACCAGCCACTTCTAGGAGCTCTGCTTCCTTTCAGTGTAATACGTTGTTTATAGACCATAGTCTGAATGCGAAGGGTGCGTGTATATATAGGTCCTAAAGGTTTATTCCGTTTAATGTATGAGCATACCAGGCAATCAGTAGAATTTAAAAGTAGAATATAATATGCATGTTGTAATTTTAAAACAATCACATTTTTGTTCTAAAAGTATGTAATGTGCTCTATTTTTAATGTACTTTTAGTCTTAATAATGTTAATTAATCCTCCTATTTATTTAGTAATTGTAGTTGTAGATTAGAATTGCTTTCTATGAAATTAACATCTTTCATGCTTATATTTTATTCTTTCAATAAAATATATACATATCTGCTTCTGCCAACTGCTAGCATTTCAACGGATAAAGCTCATAAGATTTCCACTCAGATTACCTGTGGAATGCTTCCGTGTTTTTGAAAGGGCACGTTCAGGTAATGACAGCAAAGCCAAACATGCTTCCTTTACTTATTTCTCACATTGTGACACTAATTAGATGGATATGTGGGTCAGCTCTGTGACCACGTGACCATCCATCATGCAGAAGCTCAGGCCTTCTGAAGACCGAAGCCACAGCTGAACAACACAGTTACATTGAATGCTGAGGCCGAGGCCATATTTTTTATATTCCTGGGACCTACTTCATGGTTGCAAAGATAAAAGTTGTACAGGGGCACAAAGAACAACGCCTGGTCCATAGTAAGGACTTCGTTAAGGTAAACTCATCATCAGCTTTGGTGGTCCTGGGTTTTCAGGCCTCCCTAGCCCCTGGGAAGTGTAGTCTCTAGTCTCTATATGGTACCATTCCCTGGGCAAGCGCTTATGTTCAGTTTTGGATTGCTGGTTTTCTAGAATCCGTATTCTTAGCAATCCTGGCTGTCATATTTCCCTTTCGATTACCATTGCCCCAGCACAGTGCCTTGTACACAAAATCTGTACTGTGTGGATATTGGTTTAATTGCATTTCTCTCTTTTTAATATATCGTATATAATAAAATAAACAGCAAAAACCTGTCTTCCTCCTGGACATCTTTAGACTAACAAGGGAAATCATTTTTCACTTCTGAGACCTTTCAGGGCGTAATCTTCAATACATTGATCTTTGGTGGGTTGATCATTTTAATTTTAATTTTTATCAAGATTTTCTCAGTTAATTCCAGTATTCAGGCTGTACATTCTCTTAAAAATGAAGCAGATTTCTATGCTGGAGACAGAGTGCCCACGGGTGTGTAGCTGTGGACAGTCAGTCCTTCATCTGTGATGCTGGGAGTATTTAGCAGTTGTGGAAGCCATATGTTTTTAGGCCTTTGCCAAGGAAAATACTTTAGAATTACATTAGCAACTCCAAGGTATTTTGGCTGTTCTGAATGGACACATGATAGTTTTCCAATTACATAAACTAGAGCTTTTGTTTTCTGCTGAACTTTCTTATAGGCTATGGGAACAATAGTGCCTCTATCAGCATTTCCCAGAGTAACATCCAGGGGATGTTAAGAGTTAGTCCTATTGCTTCATTTCTGCAAGGCTTCTGGGGCCTTTAACATGCCAGTGTGCACTGCGAATCTCTTAGAGAGGAGTGTATTACGCAGGATTCCTTGGGCTTATTTGATCAAGGCTTTCCTTGTGCTTGGAATACTACCCTCCACCTGGCGTCCCCCACCCCGTGTATAAGTCTCACTGCATACTCCCTGGCTCCCAGCCTTAGATGTGGCCCTGCTGCAAATGCTCAGCTCCCTGTACTTGACCATGTTTCTTTGCTGGTAAATATGTGGCTTAACAATGACCTGATACACACTTGTCTTCTCTGAAGCCTACCCTCACTGAAGAAGTCGGGGAGTGGGTCCGTTCTGTTCTCTATGGGAATCTCAGCATCAGGCATTTAGAATGGCCCTCCATAAGTATTTGTTGGATGAGTGAAGGGATGTAGACCCCTTTATTTCTGAGTAGCATCTTGCGGAACCAGAGCTCTGCCAAACCCACTTTGGGAACCATAGCTCAGTCTTCATTTTCAGTGTGAATAACTAGAGTTCTGTAGACCTTCATAATGCTACTGAATGTACGCAGTGCATCCAACTAGCAGGGAACTGTCAGTACATTTAAAGATGAGGCTCACAGGTGGCCAACAAACACATGGAAAGATGCTCAACATCACTAATTATTAGAGAAATGCAAATCAAAACTACAGTGAGGTATCACCTCACACCAGTCAGAATGGCCATCATCAAAAATCTACAGACAGTAAATGCTGGAGAGGATGTGGAGAAAAGGGAACCCTCTTGCACTGTTGTTGGGAATGTAAATTGATAACAGCCACTATGGAGATTCCTTAAAAAACTAAAAACAGAACTACCATATGACCCAGCAGTCCTGCTCCCGGGCATATACCCAGAGAAAACCGTAATTCGAAAATATACATGCACCCCAGTGTTCATTGCAGCACTGTTTACAATAGCCAGCTCATGGAAGCAACCTAAATGTCCATCAACAGAGGAATGGGTAAAGAAGATGTGGTACGTATATACAATGGAATATTACTCAGCCATAAAAAGGAACGAAAATTGGGTCATTTGTAGAGACATGGTTGGACATAGAGACTGTCATACAGAGGGAAGTAAGTCAGAAAGAGAAAAACAAATATCGTATCTTAATGCATATATGTGGAATCTGAAAAAATTAGTATAGACGATCTTATTTACAAAGCAGAAATAGAGACACAGACGTAGAGAACAAACGTATGGATACCAAGGGGGAAGAGAGGGTGGTGGGATGAATTGGGAGATTGGGATTGACATGTATACACTATTGATACTATGTATAAAATAGATAACTAATGTATAGCACAGGGAACTCTACTCAGTGCTCTGTAGTGACCTAAATGAGAAGGAAATCCAAAAAAGAGGGAGATATATGTGTTTGTGTAGCTGATTGACTTTGCTGTACAGTATAAACTAACACAATATTGTAAAGCAACTATACTCCAATAAAAATAAATAAATAAATATGAGGTTCAGTGCTTGAAATAACTTGACTCAGTGGCACATGGTGAATCAGGTGGGATTGGAACCTTCTTTTCCTGATACCTGTCCCTGGGCCCAGTACCCACAGGCCGCCTGCAAGTCCCCTCTCATGTTGTTAGTTACATAAATGGGAACCCGTGTTGAGACTGGTGGGGGAAGGAGAAATCAGATGCCCCTTTGTGTACTCATTAATGCAGGTAGAACAAAAGGCCCAGCTTGGTTTTCAAGTTCAAGTTTGGCTCACATGTGGTCCTCAGTGAAGATTATGATCTCGGATAAATTAAAAACAAATGTTACAGAAGTCGTGATGAGGTAGAAACGGAGTTCGGGATTCTCGTTTTTAAACACTGGGGTAAGCAGAGACTCCTCTTTAAAGCAGACATTCACCTCCCCCTCTTCCACTCTACCTCTCTGCCTATCATTATGATTACTGTTCATTTTCACTTAAATTAGCAAGGCGGTTAGGTGTGTACACGTGGTCTCACGTCAGCGTCCTCGAGTTGGTTCACCAAGCCCCTCGCTTTTCTGAACCAGGCAGACAGACGTTTAGTCAAATCCGCTAACGCATCCAGTGAAAAGGGAATTGCACATTTGGCAAAAATGCCTCCTTCCTTGGGCAAGACCCCCAGCAGCCTGCTGCCCCAGGCGGCTCCTTTTCCTCAAGCGTGCTCAAGGCCAGCGTGCGAGGAGGGAGCACACAGGGTCCCCCTGTATCTTCTCCCCCAGGCTGAGCTCCCGAGCACATTCTTGACTGGAGCTGGGAAGTCCTGGGGCCCGGCGAGTTTACGCACTAAATGGGGCTCTGTATGTCTAAGCCAAATTAAGTCTGCGGGCAGCCTTTACAAGCACAGTGACTGCTTTACAGATGTAAAGAAGCTCAAAAGTACTGTGTATGTTCGTAGCCTCAATCCCTGTAAAGTTTCCACGAGCACATTGCAACGGCTCTGTACACGGAAATTTAGTTCCTCTGTTCTCACCCTGCTTACCTCTTCACTCTGTCAAAGCATGTGTCATATTAATGTGTGTGTTTGTGTGTGTGTGTGTGTGTGTGTGTGTGTACACATGACTAGTTCTCAACCGGGGGCAATTTTGTCCCCCAGGGGACATTTGACAATGTCTGGAGACATTTTTGGTGGTTACGATTTGGTGGGAGAGGGATACTACTAGCATCTCATGGGTAGAGGACAAGGATGCTGCTAAATATTTTAAAAGGCACAGGGTAGTCCCTCACAACAAAAAATTCTCTTGTCCCAAATGTTCATAGTGCTAAGGTTGAAAAACACTGGTGTACAAACACATATCATACATGAATAAAACCACACACATGTGTGTGTTCACATGCACATATGAATATATGCACACATGTGATTATATGTATACATACATATATGTGCACGTGCATATATGTCTATGCACACACACATACTTTTTTTTTTTTTTGGCGGTACGCGGGCCTCTCACTGTTGTGGCCTCTCCCATTGCAGAGCGCAGGCTCAGCGGCCATGGCTCACGGGCCCAGCCGCTCCGCGGCACGTGGGATCTTCCCGGACCGGGGCACGAACCCGTGTCCCCTGCATCGGCAGGCGGACTCTCAACTACTGTGCCACCAGGGAAGCCCCACATACTTTTTTTTAAGAAGGGACATTAGAGATACTGGTTGGATTTTAGTTACAGTTGAAGAAACTGGGTCCCGGAGAAGCAAAGAGTTACTCACCTCACAGAGCCAGTGAGAAACATAGCAGGGGAATTCCCTGGTGGTTCAGTGGTTAGGACTCCGTGACTTCACTGCCGTGGACACAGGTTCCATCCCTAGTTGAGGAACTAAGATCCTGCAAGCCACGAGGCTGGGCCAAAAAAAAAAAGAGAGAGAGAGAAACATAGCAGGACTCGTACCTGAATTTCTCTTCGTTCTGAACAGTACTTTTTGCAGAGGTAACAGTCTCCTTCTTTGAGTGTTCTGTGTCCCAGAGGAATATTGTATACATTAACTCATTTAACCCTCAGAATGACCCTGCAGGTGGGGACTGTGGTTATTCCTGCTTTACTCTGGAGGAAATCAAGCCTCAGAGAGGTCAAGATGCTTGCCTGAGGCCACTCAGCCATGCAGGGGCAGGGACTGGTATAGAGATCACATTTGCCCGGCTCTTCCCACCTGGTACCACCTCCCACTGGGCCACGCGGAGGCTCGTGTGAGCTTGAGGGACGTGGCCTGTACAGAGGAGATGCTGAGCGGGGTGACCCGTGGGGCTCTGTCCAGCGGTTGTATTCTGAGGCTCCAGTTTGGAAATGGTTCGTAATGCCTGAGTGCTGTCTCTGAGAAGCCCTGAGCTATGGAACCCACAGAAGTTTAGGTCCCACAGCCCACTGCCTGGTCCACAGCACTGGGTTGGAGGCCTCTGGGGGGAGAGCAGGAATGATGGTGGCAAATCGGTCTGCATGGACCCGGGGAGCTGGGTGGGGCAGGACTGGAGAGGCCCCGATGGGTCTCCTGCCTTCCCCTCCTCTCTCCCTCCTTCCCTGCTCAAGGGAGGCCTGGGGGTTACTAGGAGGTGAGGGGCAGTTGGTGGTAATTACTCACCGTTTGTGCAGACGGTGGGCACGGCTTGGTGCCTTCTGGGATAGAGAGAGGCTGGGGGACTCTTGTCAGAATGTTGTGTGGAGGACCGAGAGGAGAGCAGGCGTTCTGTGGGAAGGAAGAAGGTTCAGAGTCACCTCCTAGGGAAGTCACTTCAGATCCTCAAGTATCCAAAGTATAAACGAGGCACCAGCCGCACTGCCTTTCAAGCTCTGGCTGCGTGGGCAGCAGCTAGAGAGCTGGCGGCCACGACATCTGCCCAGCAGCTCCCTCAGCCTGTCCTCAGGATCTGACCAGTGAGTGCGCACTTTGCTGCCTTGTCCCCTCTGGCATGGGTGCTCTAGAACGTAGGCAGTCCATTGCCCTCTGTCTGGGACCTCTCTGTCCTTCTGGGTTTGGTGTCTAAGAGACCATCTACAGACTCCATGTGAAGCTGAAACCCATCCAGCGCTCCAGGGTCCGAACTTTCCCGAGGGCTGTCTCAGCACTTTTTAGACGTGTTTTGTTGTGGGAAGGTAAGAACCTGTGTAAAAATGATGCCTTCCCTAACCCTGTGCTGAGAGAGGTTTGAGGACAGAGAGAAAGCCCCCATTGCAAGTCCTGAGGAAAAATCATTGCGTTGGAATTGTATAGGTCAGGCTGGAGTAGTTTGGAGAGATGATAAAGTTTCCTGTCTCCTTGCGGGGAAAAAAAACACTCTGGGGTTTTCTGCTCTCGATGTTTCTTTCATTCGCATGTCCTTCTTTAATGGAATGGTATGGTGCCTCTCTGTAAGTGGATATGTGAGCAGAGCAGCATGCTAATTTCTCTCTCAGTCAGGCCTGCCGTGAGACCTGGTTCTTTGGAGATGGTCCAAAACCAAATAGCCACAGCTCACCTGCCGAAGGGCCTCCTGGCACCGGAACCCCCGCCATGCCTTTCTGTCTCTCCTTGGAAGGTGGCCCTCCACCCTAACAAAGATCTCTGTTATGGAAGGACCTCGCCTTTCAATCTCCGTCTCTGGTACAAATTGTCTTCCCTTGGGCGAGTTTGTGTCTCCGTGTCGGCTGTGAGGATGTGGAAGCACAGTCGGGCTTTGTGGTGGAGGAGGGCTTTGCAGCGCCCTGGAAGGTGGGATTCAGCCTTGTATACGTGAGTAGCAGCAGGCTGTCTCTTCGGGAAAAGGGGATTTTCCTGGAACGAGAGAGAGGCTGGTGCCCGAGACCAGAAACTCTTCCTGGTGTTTCTGCAGCCTCTGCAGCTTCTTCTGGCCTCATGGTCCTTTCGAATGGCCTATAAGGCAGCCCTGGAGCCTGTTCTCCTGGAGCAGCTCTGATTCCCTGAGCTCCTGCACCAACCACTGACCCTCCGGACCCTGGTCTGCACCTCTTTTGTGGTCCAAAGAGCCACACCTTGCCCCTCGTGGGGCTCGGCCGCTGGGGGCTTCTCGGGAAGCAGTGGGCAGATGCCCGCCCCGCTTTGGCTTTTCCTCACTCTCTACGTCACCGTCATTGTCTGTGTGCAGAGATTCTGCAGTGATGGTCTCTGCACACAGAGCCCTGGAGGCCAAGAAGGGTACAGGTAGCTGCCTGCACTTCCGAGATCTTGTGGGGTATGAAGGGAGTCAGGTTTGGCTCTTCCTACTGCTTTCCACATCAGGGCCTGTCCTCTGACTAGTTTTGGGGCTGGGCCCTTTGCCATCAGAGAAGGGAGAGCCCTGAGGAAATTAAAGATCTTATTCAGGCTTTCTTGGCCCAAGGCCTGTGGAAACCTTGATGAAAGGGATGCTTAGGGAGAAGTGGGACATCTGGCTACTCTCCAAGGCCCCTCACAGCAGGCCTGGGCCTGGACCAGGTATCCTGCCGGCCATGCTGCTCTGGCAGCCTCCTCCTGCCACGTCGGCCAGTTTGCTTCTGCCCCTCAAAGTCCTTCTTTGCTTACTTTCTCCATCGGCTGCTTATGGGGGCCAGCTTCCTCCCAGAGCGTCTCTGGTGCTTCCCTGGTGTCGCGGCTCACTCCTCCCTAGGTGCTCTGAGTGATGGTCGCTTGGTTTCTGGGGTTTGGAGCCTGCTTGCCGTCCCAAGGAGAGCTTTGCTGAGTATTCGCACGTGCCCAGATGGACCCGGGGACACCGCCACATGAGGGAGGAAAGGTGTTACTTGCCATGTCCGATCTCTAGCCAACACTTTTCTCCCCTACCTAGAGTCTGTGTTGTTGATTTTTTTTCTTTTTCATATTAAAAAATAATAACAGTTCTACACGTTTTAACACATATAGATTCATGTAAATAGACTTGTGTAATTCCACCACTACAGTTCCAAACCCCTAAAAACTCTGTGCCGCAACCCCTCTGTGGTCATGCTCTCCCACCCACCTCTTTTCCTGGCCACCACTGCTCTGTCCTCCGACGTGCTCCCCAAAGATCTGTGGTCCATGTTAACTGTATCTTCCCATAAATTTCACTGGTACCTACTGCCGTAAGATAAGAGCATGAAAATGAAGTCCACTCTTCGGAAAGCCTTCCACCTTCCTTTGCTTTTGCACTTTATCATGACTGTGCTGAGCCCTGACACCTCCTGAGCACTTCTGCAATACGGACAAGTCAGCATTAACCCGGCCCTCTTCCTTCCCACCTTCAGCCGTGCCTGCATGTCAGCATTTTTTATCTATTGCATCCCGGTTTTCCTGCTCATCGTAAAAACACCTCCCTTAGCCCAGTGCTTCAAAATTATGTGTAATAGGAAGAAACAGACGAAGTCTAAGTTTAAAAGAATGCTGTCTGTAACAATAACCCTCAGCTGGAGATTGCCAAGGGAGAAAGAGTTGGAAAAAAGTGCACAGGAAACTCTTGACATTGGATTTGAGCCCATCTTTTATTTTTGAAGTCTTGGTACATCTTTTTTTTTTTTTTTTTTTAAGTTAAGAGGATTAATTTTATTCCAGAACATCATTTGTAAGTCATTTGTAGCAAGAACCCACAAATCATTCCTGTTTAATTGGAGTAAGACAGGGTGTGGTTGTCAAGGTCGGTCTGGGCTCCCCAAGCCCGTGTGGAAGAATTAGGGCCACAGATGTGTTCTGTCAGCTCCCAGACATATGAATGCCCTTCCTGGGCTGGCTTTGGGGAACTTGCCAGTATCCTTCTAGCTAAGGATTTACCAACCACCTTGCCCTCAGAAAAAACTTCTACTTCCCCTGCCCGTATCCTTCTGAGTACTGTGACAGCTTTGACTCACAGAGAGGTTTTTCTCATTTAATTAAGTGTTGACTCCAGAGTCTCCAGGATAAGTTGCAGTTGCCCAGTTTCCTGGTAAGTTTTCAGGTTCTCCGGTGGTTTGGAAGCGTGAATGAGCTCGAGATATTTTTTAGGGTAAATAAAGTCTGTAAAATGTGATTTGGGTGCTTGGTTTTCGGTGCCAGGACGTGAAGTGATTGGCCCTTGTCAGAGGGGAACAGAGGACAGTCTGAAGGCTGTAGTTTTCTTTAAGGTGGGTTCTGAGCTGTGAGCGAGGGGAGATGTGCCCAGGTGCGGGGGGCTGGTTTCCTGAGCTCCAGGCTCTCCCTTTGGCCCAGGCCTTGCCCGCCTACCTCCTGGGATGCCTGCCTCCAGGGATTGGATGGTTGACTGTGCAGAGAGGGGACGACTTCCGTGTGCAGAGAATGAATACACCCCTGTTGTCGTGGTCTTTGTGGGGAGCCAGGTTAACGTGTGAAGCACGTGGGACAGACAGCAGGTCCCGATTTGTACCCTTGTGCAGATTCAGCCTGTGTGAAAAGGTGAGAACGATGTTCCACACTGTGGGCTGAGGGTTTGTGGTGATTCACTTGGGCAGAGGCGGGTTGCACTCCGGGTCAGCCCCTTGGCCAGGTTGGTGCCAGGACCCTGGCCTGAGAGCAGGAGCCAGAGCTGGAGGGGCACTGGGCTTGGCCAGGTCCTTACAGGGAGAACTCAGGCTCCTGGGTCAGCCTCCCGGGTGGGAGCCAGGGGAGCAGTCCCACGTGGGAGACCGAGGCCGAGGGTCTAACTAGGCAGACTCAGCAAGGCAAGCCAGTGGTGGACCCACAGGCCTGGGGGACTGCCCTCAGAAACAGGTTTGGAGATCAGAGCCGTGAGTGCCCATAAGATTGAGAATTACTGACCCATCAGAATTCCAGGGAACTGTGGTTTTTCTGAATGTTCACGTGCTTAACCCCTGTGCCCAGAATCTCTAGATTATGGGGTCCTGGAACATGTATTATTAAGAGCTCCCTTTTAGGGGCTTCCCTGGTGGAGCAGTGGTTGAGAGTCCGCCTGCCAATGCAGGGGACGCGGGTTCGTGCCCCGGTCCGGGAAGATCCCACATGCTGCGGAGCATCTGGGCCCGTGAGCCATGGCCGCTGTGCCTGCGCGTCTGGAGCCTGTGCTCAGCAACCGCAGAGGCCACAGCAGTGAGAGGCCCGCGTACCGCAAAAAAAAAAGAGCTTCCTTTTAAATGTTGGTGCACAGCTCACGTTGAGACCCCCTACCTCGGGCAGCAGTGGGGTCCGGAGGCTGCTCTGTGGGTACAGACAGAAGCCGGGCCCAGCTGGACAGTGAGATAACAACAAAGTGGGGAGTGCCTTACCCAAACCAGGCCACCCCTTCTTAAATCCCTGATTCACAGAGCAGCAGTCCTCACGCTTTCTTGGTCTCTGCAGATGTATCATCTCCTCTGTTTCTAGCTGAACAGTATGGTTTCAGCCCAGCACGGATCAAGCCTTCCCGTGCTCTTTTGTCCTCGTGGAAGACACTCTTGTTTCTCCTTTAAGATCGTCTCCGAGGTCACCTTCTGTTGCTTTGGGGGTGGTGTCTTGATCCCCTGCTCCCTGTATGCACCTCAGCCGGGGTACTTCTCACTTTAACAGCTGTCTGCTTGTTTCTGGTATGAGACTGGGCTTCTGGAGGTCTAAGTCTCGGTTTCTGGTTCATCTTTGAGTTCCTGGCACGTTAAGAGCTTCGTAACCAAAGCTTATGGAATTAATGTTTTCACGAAATGGCAAAAGGCATTTTAAACTCCCTCCCCTCTTTGCCACCGTCCCCCTGTTCATCAGCATTACTCATCCGCTCACACCCAGCAAAGGCGGCTGTAGCTGAGCCTGAGAAACCAGCCCCAGGCGGCCCCCAGCACGCTCCTGAGAACCACTAAGATAAACACAGAACGCACTCTCGCCGAACTCCGAGAGGGAAAGGCCTTCAAAGGTCATAGGGTCCAGAGACTCTCGACCCGGGCTGCACATTAGAATCATCTGGGGAGCTTTTAGCAAATGCTCGTGCCCAGCACCCACCCCTAGAGATTTTGGTTCAGCTGGTCTGAGGTGGGACCCGTGCTTGGGTGGAATTTCCTTAAAGCTCACTGAACATTTGAATGAAAGGATTAAAAAGGTCTCTGAGCGAGTTGATGGCTCCCCAAAAGCCCATAGGCTGGTGGTAAATTCGCCAACAGTGACCGCTGGATTCCCCAGGCCCCTCCATCATCCAGTCCTGTCATTCTTGATGACAGACTCGGCCTTGATCATTCCTCCTGCCCAGGGACCAGAAGCCAACTCGGAACAGAATCTAATTTCAAACTGATGAGTGGCACGTAAGAAGACGGGGTATGATGGGCTCTGAATTATGGCCTCCTTTTTTCAAGCCATATATTTGAGTCTGAATATTAATTTGCTAGGGCTGCTGTCACAGAGTGCCACAAACTGGTTGGCTTAAACAACAGAAATTTATTGTGTCACAGTTCTGGAGACTAGAAGTGTGACAACAAGGTGTGAGCAAGGTTGGTTCCTTCTGAGTCTGTGAGGGAAGGACCTGTCCCAGGCTTCTCTCCTAGGCTTCTAGATGCTGTCTTCTCCCTGTGTCTCTTCACATCTTCTTCCCTCTGTGTGTGTCTGTGTCTAAATTTCCCTCCTTTAGAAGGATACCAGTCATATTGGATTAGGACCCACTCCAGTGACCTCATGTTAAATTGATTCCCTCTGGGAATATCCTGTCTCTAAATAAAGTCATATTCTGAGGTTCTGGGAGTTAGGACTTCAACATATCTTTTGGAGGGACATCCCACTCAACCTTTAACTACTCCAAGCTTTCCACCTTAGCTGCAGCTTTTAATGGGTAGAGCCAATAGTATAGTTTTTTCTTTACATCTGTTCCCACCCTCAAATTGCTCAGAGCACAAAGCCTAGGGCTGGTTGCTTCTCAACATTCAGCACTAACTTGCCAAGGGACTGACATCTGGTCCCCTGGTTCTGCGTACACTTGGAGGATAAAGGTTTACATTCAGGCTACCCCAGAGATGGACATATTTCTTGATAGCGGCAGGAGCAGCTGAGAGGCTGGAAGGAGAGGTGAGCTACGAGGGGTGGGCCTCCTTGTCCCAGGTAAAGGCTGGAGTCAGGTGCTGGTGTAAAACGTCAGTCTGAGTGGATGCGTGAAAACTCTCTGGATGGAGGGCCTGTGTTGCTGGTGGTACTTCCTTGGAATGTACATACGTTATCATCGGTGAGTGGTGAGGGAGTCGTGAGGGTATAGACGGGAAGCGTGTTTCATGGCTTTGCAGGTCATACATCAGCTGCTCGCTCCTGAGGTTCCTTTTTTGGATTTTTAATTTTTTTAATTAAAAAAAAATTTTATTGAAGTATAGTTGATTGACAGTGTGATTCAGTTATATATATGTGTATATGTATTCTTTTTCAAATTCTTTTCCATTATAGGTTATTATAAGATATTGAATATAGTTTCCTGTGCTGTGCAGTAGGTCCTGGTTGTTCATCTGTTTTATATATAGTAGTGTGTATCTGTTAATTCCAAACTCCTAATTTATCCCTCTCCCCACCCCATTCCCGTCCAACGTCAATGTCAATGGATATTGACACTGGTACATTGCTGTTAACTAGATTACAGACTTTATTCATTTGTCACCATTTTTAACATACCCTCATGGGGGGTGTGTGTGTGTGTGTCTGTGTGTGTGTGTGTGTGTGTGTGCGCGCGCGCACGCATGCGTTTGTGCACTTCTATGAAGTTTTATCCCATGTAGAGATTTATGTAACTACCCCAACAATCATGATACAGAACACGTTTTTGAAACTTGGTTGTGAGGCACATAGCCTAGTGAATTACTTGTCAGTTGTTCCATTAGCCGGAGCACTGTCCATCAGCCTCAGGGCTGGAGGTAGTGATTTGACTTGTCCAGAGGCCTCATAGCACTTGGACTCCAGTGCTAGGTGTGGTCGCCATTTACAAGGTCCATTCTGGACCTGGAGCCCCACAGCAGGAGTCTTGGCTGGCAGAAGTGCTCTCACTCTGTAGGCACAGCACCCGTGTCCAGGGCCTGGGATCAGAGTGTTCCTCTGGGCTGGGTAGAGGGAGTAAATCAAGAGAGAGGCAGGGAATGAGGGCAGCAGCCAACTCCCTGGGGTTCAGGGCCTCAGGGGATGAGGGGCCAGGTAGAGACTAGAGAGATGCCTGGGCGGACGCGGTGTGGGTTGTAGGGGAAAGTCATAGCTTGGTGAGCATGGGGGTGCCCAGGGGGCATCCTTCCATGAGCCCCTGAACGGACTGTGCTGAGTACTTCCTCTGCTGGGCATGACTTCTAGATGGAGGATGGGAATGTTAGTTGCGTTGCTGCCATTGCTGTCGGGAGGTCATGGTAGAAGAGAAGATACTTGAGACAAATTCCAGAGCACACTCAAAACAAAGGTGGTAACTTTTTCCCCAAGCCAGTCATGTGTTTATTTTATCTTTGGCCCTTCCCAGTTACAGGACATCTGATTCAGTGGAACACTCCATTCTCCAACCACGCAGCGTAACAGTGCTCACTGTGTCTGGGTGTATGGTTTCAGCTAGCCATTTGGGGATATTGGTGCACATGTGTCTATTTTATGTTTTGTTTGCTGATTTTTCCAGTTTCTTTGGTTAAGGTTTTCAGCCGAGTACTTAACCTTTATGGTCAAGAGATGGCATCCTGCTCCATCCCTGCAGACACAACCCCCGCTGGATGATTCCAGCATCATGGGGCTGCCTGATGGTGAGAGCTAGTACGTGGTGCTAGACCACCTCCTGAGAGCAGGTGCTGGGACGCTAGACGGAAGATGCCGAGAAGGAGAGGGAAGGCTGGTTCAGACAGGCAGGCCCCACACAGGCCCTGAGGGGGCTCCGGGAACCCAGGTGGAGGTGGGACCAGCATAGTGCCAGGGAACTGGGCGGGGGGGCCTCGGTGCTGCCAGCCTAAACACCAGCTGCTGACTGGCAAAGCTGGGGTTTAGACGGAACCCGGGAGTTGCAGCCCCATGCAGGTCGTCAGAGGAAGGCCTCAAATGCATGTGGAAATACAATCTTTAAAACCAAACGTAGGGCAGGAGACCAAGGTTGCTACCATCCCAGGAAGGAAATCTGATTGAGATGATGTCCCACCTCCATTGCCTTCATTCAGCTCACCTGCCCAATATTATCAGTTCCATCTTCCAAAACACCATCATCTTGTACCTTCATTTCTAGGAAAGCAGCAATTGCTCCCTTTCCCTTCCACGTCTGACCTCACCCCATGGGGTCAACCTTACTTCTAACCAGTCCTGTCATTCAACAGTCTCTGAACCCCGCCCCTTCCCCACACTTAGGGTGTCTCTGCTTCCCTTCTAGACTCCATCCCGTAACATTCTGTCCCTTTTGTAACAACACTGGCTTTGATGAGCTGAACTCCAGGTTAGCCCGCTGTCATATTTTCTCCTATGTACCTCACAATCAAACACAATTGGTTTGTGATATAATGGTATTTTTATTGTCAACTTCTGTATGTTACTTATGTCTGTGTGATTAGTGAATAAGACAGAGCATACTGTGTTGTTCCCTAATTGTTGCCATGTGTAGGCCTTGTCTCCTAACTAGGGGGAGGGCAGGGAGCCTGTGCTATGTATTTTGTCCACCTTGGGCACCCCGTGTGGCCATGTACACGTTCCATCAGTGGTTTGCTGAGCGATGGATACAGCCATTCCCCATCATGAAGTGCCTGAGAGCTCTGGTCTGGGTCCTTATTCTTCAGCCTTTAACAAAGCAAACTGGGATTTATAACCACTGGCTCCCTGTCTTAGTAGTCATTAGCCTGGAATGCAAGCGGCTGGCAATCCGGATACTTTAAGGAGTGCTTAGGTTTTATTTGAGTGTGAGATAGTCAGCTGAACTCCTTTTGAGGTAACCGTGAAAGATCAGAATTGGACAAAAGAACAATATTTTCTTGGAGTTAAAAGTTGATGTAGCTGAAACCTGCTTTCTGCAAACTCAAGTCTAGAGCATGACAAGGTAGACTTGAAAGATAAGAATTTCAGAGGGAGGGAGATGAGATCCCAAGGGCCAACAATTTGCTAACTCTCTGGAATGGCTCCCTCTGCCCAGTGCGTGGCAATGTCCACACCGCCTTCCCTTCGGTGTGGAGAGAGAAGCTGACGTTCTGCTGCGTCGTCTTAGGGTCGGGGCGGAGGCCATGTGTTCCCTACGTGGGCTTCATTTTCAGAAGCATCAAGTCTAACATTTTTAACAAAGTAAGCAATCTCTGACTATAGAATAAGTCAGTTTGTTACGGTGGGAGTCATACATAGTTATCCAAAGGACAGGGGAGTTCCCTAATGGTCCAGTGGTTAGGACTCTGCGCTTTCACTGCCGGGGTCCGGGTTCAGTCCGTAGTCAGGGAACTAACATCCTGCAAGCCATGCGGTGCAGCCAGAAAAGAAAGAAAAGAAAAGAAAAAGGAAATCGAGCCATATAGAGAATTGAGATACTAAAAACATTGAGGAGCAAATAACTCTGCTCCTGGTCTGGAGTGCTGGTCGTTCCAGCTACCACCAAATTCTGTTCTAAAAACACGCCAGAATGGCCAATTGTAGCCAGCAGCTCCTCCTTGGTTACTTTGCCACCACCTTCCTGTTGCTGTTCAGACTTCCCTGATCATGAACGGAGAGAGTTCCCTCTGATTCTTCTTACCTCTCTGTCTGCTAACTGGAGCAGACAGATCTTAGTACTGCACATCTCAAGAAAGAAACATGGCGCCTGGGAAACTCACCTGGAGCGGAGTTTCGAAAATTAGTTTTTCCTGTCTGCCCAGGAAGCCAGCGCACAGTAGGTGTGACCGTCTCGTTCCCTGACAGGACCTTCAACAGGAGGACATGCAGGCGACCTGTGGACAGAGAATTCCCTGGGGTTTTCCTGTCCAGGAGCATTTCGGAAAATGCACACCTTGAAGTTAGTTTTGTTTCCATTTGCTGAAAGAATAGTGAGGCAGTTGGGTTTTCAGACTTTTGGGGGGAAGGATTGTGTCAGGGTGATGTGGGGCAGGGGGTGGGGAGCTGGGATTCTGTTTTAAAATGCAGCTGCCTGGACTTTGCCCCTGGATGTTCTGATTCGGATAGGCCGGGACTGGGCATCTGGAGGACTCCTAGGGTGATTGTGACGACAGGGACACCTGGAAGCCTTGTGGTGTGTGCTCCTGACTCACAGGGCCTGATGGTAGACTTGAGTGAGAAGCTATGTCTCCTTTAGGAACCGTCACTGCTTCTGTCGTGGGTCACTATCGTCAGTGCAGGCCTCACCGTATGAAAACTGCCCTTCTTACAGTTCAGAAATAGTCGATGATCAGCAATTCCCTATGACTGGCCTGAGAGAAAGGCCACAAAATGAGGCCCACTTGGGCTTGGAGCCGAGCATCTCCCGTCTGCTAGCCTCCAAGCTTTGGCCAAGTCATTTGGCCTTTCCGGGTCTCTGTCTTATCACCTGTAGGATGGGGATTGTAACGTCACCTTTGCCAGGTTATTGTAAAGGGTAGAGACCACGCATGCCGAGGGTCTCTGGCACACAGTTGCTCTGTTTTTAACCTCTTGGGATAACTTTCCCCACTTCTTGCTCTGAAACACACCCTCTACTACTGCTTGGGTGCTGGTGGTACCCTGGGGAGACGATTGGTTAGTCTCCTGTGCTCCCGTGTGTTCTCCTGGACTGTCCAACGAGGTGGGTCACGCCATCCCGCAAGGCCTGTCGGAAATGTCTCCTGATGTCTCCTGCAGAAGGCAGATTCCAGTTACGTCTCCACCACAAGTGCCCCTGTGGTGCTTTCTACCCCAAGTCATGCTCAGCTGACTGTCCAGCTTGGTGTACCCAACAGCGTTGTATGACACGCACCAGGAAATGATGTTGAGGTAACAGTGAGGTGATAGTCAGTCCTTCTCTCACTCCAGGTAGAAGCCGGCATTCTTCCTACCTGAGCTGACCTCCCGTGACCCCTTTGGCTCCGCCCCTGCACAGACCTTGCTCCATCCATACTTCTCATTCCCCTCTGGGCTCTCTCTTGTCTCAGGCCCTTTCCACTTGCTCTATGCCCCCTTCACCTAGAATATTCTTCCCTGTAACTGCATGGCTCACTCTCCTCCCCCCTTCTTTAGTTTAATTGTCACCTCCTTGGTTTCCTGGCCGCCCTGTTTCAAACCGCAGCCCTCTTGCTCCCCCTCCACAGGTTTATTTCACTCCATGACACTCGCCACCACCATCTGTCACCGTCCCTCTCCTCTCACTAGCATGTCAGCCCCACAGGGGCTCATCTGCTGCTGTATCTTGGCACCAGAGCAGTGCTGAGTGCACAGTAGGTGCCCAATAAACGGTTTTCAATAAATGAATAGGTGGTCACAGTATTTTAAAAGATCCAAATTTGCCTCCTTTCCCCACACAAACCTTGCTTCCAGAGAAAAATTAAACTCATCTAATAAGCCTTCCTTTCCAAAGGAAAACGAAGACAACAGGGTGATAGCCCCAGCTCTTTCTACTCAGTGTCAGCAGAGGGGCCTCATCCAGATGCCTGACTGAGACGATTCGCTCTGAGCATCCGCACAAGCAGGGACCTGCACTGAGATGCTGAGATGCGGGGAGATGAGACATCCTGACAGCGAGCACTGGGGGCCCAAGACAGAAACCCAAAAAGAGCACCCTGCGGGGATAAATTTATTTGTTTATTTTTGGCTGCGTTGGGTCTTCGTTGCTGCGCGCGGGCTTTGTCTAGTTGAGGTGAGGGGGGGCTACTCTTCCCTGTGGTGCGTGGGCTCCTCATTGCAGTGGCTTCCCTTGTTGCGGAGCACAAGCTCCAGGTTCACGGGCTTCAGCAGTTGCAGCACGCGGGCTCAGTAGTTGTGGATTGCGGACTTAGTTGCTCCGGGCATGTGGGATCTTCCTGTACCCAGGGCCCAAACCCGTGTCCCCTGCATTGGCAGGCGGATTCTTAACCACTGCGCCACCAGGGAAGTCCCGTGGTTTTTAGTATATTCACAGAGTTGTGCAACCATCACTACTACTTAAATTTGGGACCTTTTTCATCACCCCAGAAGCAGTCACTCTCCATTCTCCCTTCCACCCAACCCTTGGCAAATGTATTCCTCTATGTTCTGGAAGTTTCATATAAATGGAATCATGCAACATACGATCTCTTGTATCTTGCTGCTTTAATTTCGCCTAATGTCCTTAAGGTTCATCTGTGTCGTAGCACGCAACCGCACTTTATTCCTTTTTATGGCTGAATAATATTCCATTGTATGGATGTGTCATGTTTGGTTTATCCATCGATGAGCACGTGGACTCTTTCTCCCTTTTGGCTACCGCTGAACCATGCTGAAATGTCATGAAAGGCTTGATGCTAATGGGGTTTCCTTGCCCCTGAATTGGAGGTGATGTGGCCCACCTCCCAGGCGGGTGTGAGGATCTGCAGAGCTGTAGACATCTCATCCAGCTGGTTTGTTGTCCACCCTGAAAGTGGACCTTTCTCGCTTCTGTGGCTTTTCTGTGCTGGTGTATGATGTGTGAGATGATCAAAGTGTTCCTCTTCTTGGACCTGTGAGTCAGATTTGAACTCAGTATCCCCCCCACCCCTCCCTCCCATCTCCACTCCTGCCCACCTGGTTTCTCCACAGTCAGCTCCGAGGGCAGCCAGCCCTCCCCAGCTGTGCCCTCCCCTGCTGGGCATCCTGGACATCTTCCACAGCCCCTGCAGGTGCCTGTGAAACCTGCCTCTCCTCAGGACCATTATACTAAGCCAGCTCTGCGGGCCTTTTTGACATTACTACCTCAAACTGTTATCTATGTTTAAGTGTATGTTTTCGTGTTACTACGTATGGATTTTTTTCCTTTGATGTTGTCTTGCCTCATGGCCTCAACCAAACCAAACTGCAACATGGCCAGACAGTGTCTCGGAATGTCCTGTCCCCGGGCCCCCCAGGTGCAGCTCACAGCGAGTTCACTGAATGCTGGCTGGTTGGGTGTCTGGGAGTTTCGAGCCCTTTGCCGTGTAACTGGAGAGGATGGAAGGGTGAGTGGAGGCACCTGCTCAGCTGTACAATGGTCTTGGAGGGGGGATCAGGTTTAAATCATTGCGAATCCTGTTTTAACCTCCCATTGTTGATTCCTGCAGGTGCATGGCTGAACTAGCTGAAAAGTAACCCGAATTTTGGTCAAAACTTTGAACCACGGGTTTTCGTGGCGACCAAGCCCATCTGTGTAAATTCTACAGGACAGCAACTGCTGCCCGGCCACCGTTTGGCAGGACCTTTGATAACTCGCGTTCCCTTCTCTGCTGGCCACAGACTTGGGCATTTAGTTAGGCTTGGGGGGCAGGGGGTGACTTGCGATAACCGCCTCCATAACAACGAGGCCCGCCCGTTCTTTGTCCACTCCCATTCTGTTCTCCAGATGGATCAGGTAATCCACATTAGCAGGTAACTTAGTTTTTTTTCACTACCTCTCTGTTGCCTGCGTTCATTGTCTGCTGAGATAATAGTGAACAGAGAAAGAAGAAAGTTAAAATAGGAAGCTGGGAAGGGCAGGAAGAGAATCTGCAGGCCCGGTAAACAAAAGTTGGCTGTAACACGAGCCAGCGTGTGGAAGTGTGACCAAGTACTCCTGACTATCTGGGCGCAGACCCTGTGCGCTTTCATTTTGGTTGGCTCATCTCCCGTCTCTCTGTTACCAAGCATGTTTAGGTCAGCTTTTTTGGGGAGCGGGGAGGTGGGGAGCTGTTGTTTCTTGAGAAAAGGAAAGATCATCAGATGGATCTCTTAAAATCAGAGTTAGAGACTGGACAGCTAGATGGGGCAGTTCCAATGAAAACAGACTTCCTTCTGATGAAATATTTACCAGCTCTTGCAGGAAGCCGTCTCCTCTTCGCCATGGTGAGAGGCACTGAACCTTTCCCCCTCATGGCAGGGGTGTAGAATGATATCTGTCGGGTGTACTGGGTTCGATAAAAAGGCCGGAGCCAAGCAATTTGCCTCAGTTGCCTCGGACATACCCTAGCCCACTGTGAGGCCAAGAAGCACCAACTGATCAGAAGCTCTGGTGCATCGGTCCAGGCCCTGGGAGATCTGGGTTTGGGGCTCTGATCCTCCTTAGACTGTGTGTTTACCTTGAAGCAGACAGTGATGAGATCTGAGATGTGGAGGTCCCTGAGCCCACCCGTTCCTGCAGGTAGATGATTATTCAGTACCTTCCTCCCCACACATCTGCGTGGTCAGGAGACGAGGGTTTGGCAGGTACTTCCGCTGTTGGACAGCTCCGTTTCCAGGGGAATATCTTCCTTGTATTCAGCTATTATCTTCTCCATTCCTCACTCTAGAGTCCCCCAGGGTAGGTCTCACCCTCCTCTGTATCCCCGGCTATTGGGCCATGGTGTCTCAGGGTAACTGGTCCTCACGTGGGCTGTGCCCTTCTCATCCCTCACCATCCTGTCAGATATGGTTTTCTGCAAGTTATCTGTTCCAAAGGAAGATCAGCGGATCCTGGAAGCCTGATATGGGGTGTGTGTGTGTTGGGGGGGGGGTATGGGGTGTGTGTGTGTGTGTGTGTGTGTGTGTGTGTTTGTGGTCAGTATATACCACATTATAGAAGAAGGGAAAAGGATGATAATCCCGTCACCTAACAAACCTGTTTTCATTTGAGTATTTCCTTTGTCTTTAGTCTGATGAATCCAATTATATAGTTATAATCAGAGTACAATATACAAAGTTTTGAGGGTTTCTTCGTTCACTGTGCAATCATTTCCCCCACAGTTCTTCTAGGCATCGTAAGACAAAGACTAAAGAACACAAATATTTTGCGGCTCCCGTGAGCATTGGGATGGGTGCACCTCGTTCAGTGGAACAGGTACAGCATCGTGACAGTGACTAGAAAAGCAGATCAATGATGTTGTGGGCCCCTGCCCCTGAGAGGAAGCAGGGGACCTTGAGGGGAGGGGAAGGAATGCGGCGTGGGGTAGGATCACGTTCTGGGCTCCCAGGAGCATCTCCATACATAGGACAGTGAGCTCTTTAGAGAGGAAAGGAGTAAGTTTTGGAACTGTCTTAACCTTTTAGAAGAGGAAAGAAAACAGTGCCCTTTTTACATACTTTTCCGAATTTCCTGTGTTTCATGGTAGCTGGTTACTGTTTTGGCTTCCTTTCATGGTAGTAAACACAGTCTGTTTTGTTTAGCAATTTCCTTCCCCCTCAAATACCATCCCTGATCAATTCTACCTTTCCCTGAGTCATATGTTCACAAGTCTCTTTGCTTCATCTCTCTCTCCCCTTAATTCATGTATTGAGCCCCTGCTGTGCACTCAGGGTTCCAGAAGGGGCCGTGGTGGGTGTTGAGGAAGAAGGGGCAGCCTTGTAGCAGAGTGGTAGGTGCTGGAATCCCCACATCCAGATGCTTCCACCCACCTTCCCAGGGGCTCGCTCTCTTGAGGCTCAAAACTCTGACATTTAATGAGCTCTTCCTAGATAGTGATTTGTCCATTTTATAGATAGGGAAATCGAAGCTGAGTTAGTCGCTAACGTCGGGTCGGCGTGGACTCACCGAAGCCCTGGCTCGGCTGCAGTTGCCACCTGTCCCGTCTGAGCTTTGAGAGCCACAGACAAAGGCGGTCAGGGCTGCATTTTTAAACACCGTTGTCTTGAGTGTCTCAAATAAGGGGTCACTGTGGAGGTTCAACCAGCCCTGCTGGGGTCTGTTGTGAGTGAGTGGAGCTTGGGTGGAGGAGACAGACAAGAAGAGGGTGGAAGAAGGAGATATAGGGGCTGGTTAACGCAAGATGAGAGAGAGTGGCCACCCACAGGGGAAGGAAAGGGTCCTGGCAGGCTGAGCTGTTGTTACTCAGACACCCGTTGAGCTGCCTTCCCTCCAAAGCCATCTGTGTCCTACAGGCATTGTCTTCTTTTGCTCTGTAGCAGCAAAAAGAGAGTAAGTTGCCTTTACCGCCATGTTAAAAAAATCAATAGAACCACTCACCTTGAACTCAGAATGATGTTGACCTTTCGAATGAAATTGGGAACGCCTGGAGTTTGTTTCCTACCAGTTGGGCACAGAACAGTTTCTGCTTTTCCTTGGAATGAAACACAGCCCGAGTGCTAGAGTACAGGTTCTCCAGTGCATCAGCACTGCCTGCTGGTTAGCTCATTGCTGGGCACCGCCCCAGAGATTCTGACTCAGTAGGTCAGGGGTGGGGCCCTGAGAACTGGCATTTCTAACGAGGTCTCCCGAGATGCTCGTGCTGCCACGGCTGGGACCTAACTCCAAGAACCTCTGTACTAGCGCACATCTCAGATTTGGGCCTCTGCTCCCATCTTCACCCCCGCCCCCCAAGACCCAACACAGTAGGTGTGGTAGAGAGCTACTGGCTAAAAGAGAATTCATTTTCTTGCAGCACAGAGTAGTCAGGAGAGTTTGGCTGAGTCCCGGAGCTGCCCCCTGGCCCGGCCGCCAGCCCCCTTCGTCCCTCCCCTGAGGCTGAGCCCCTCCATGTACATGCCACCCCGTGCAGAGGCTAGAATAGGGCTGAGTGAGCTGGTGCAGAGAGGGCCTCGCTGCGATGTTGCTTTAGCTCCTCTTGGCACGTGAAATTTGACGAGCGAAGCGTTTTCCGTGGTAAGTGCATAAAAAAGATTTATCCTTTCGTGAAAGAAAGAAATACAACATTTCTCTTGAGTCATAACTGTTGTTAGATGCTGAATGAGGGAAGACGGTTAATGCTCTGTTCTTCTAGACAATTTTCTCTGACTTTCTTTTGCTCTCAGAGGATCTCTGGAGTTAATTTTTAATGGCTTCGCGTGTGTGCAGGAGTCTCACTCTCCTGTGAAGGATGTCTCTGGTCAGGACGCAGCTCAGCAAGGCCCCGGAACGGCTCCAAATGGGCCAGGAGGGGCACAGGGGCACCAACTGGGGAGAGGGTCAGGAGGACCTCCTTTGGGTCGGGGGAGGGCGGCAAGAGAGAAGATGGAGGGCTGGGAATCTGGTGTTGAGCCCCGAGGCTTCCGGTCAGCAGAGTAGCGCTCTTTTTGGTTGACTTTGGGGCCACAACGTGTAAGCCATGGGCCTCTCTGCCGGTAGGGTGTCCACTTGCCTGGTTCTCAGCCATCTCGGCCTCATGGCCAAACCCAGCTTGTTACCATCCCCTCTCAAGTGTACTTGGAATTCCCATCCCGGCGAGTCTTCTGTTGTCCACATCGCCTTCCCCCTTGGTCCTCACAACAACGACTCCCCGACCCCCCGGGTCCCTATTTGTGTCCGTGCCCTCTGCCACCTCCTTAGGTTGCTCTCGCACCTTGCCTAGACTGTTGCAGTAGTTTGCAGCCAGCCTCTGCTTTCTCCCCCTCCCTCCCTGCCCTTCCCACCACTACCATACTGCCATCCTAGAACCTGCTGAGTCCAGGCTGCTCCCCACTCCTCCAGGAGTGCAAAACCCCTGATGGCTTCCCGTGGCCCATGAGAAAGATCCCGTTTCCTTGGCATCAGAGTTTTCCTATCTGGCCCGTCCTGCCCGGCCAGAGTAAGAGCATGGATGCCGGTGAGGGTCTTGACAATCCCGATAGCTTCTGGCTGTTTCAGCCGTTGAAAGGAGTGTGTCTGACAAGTTGATGGCTTGCCAGAGGACAGCCTCCAGCAAGAGGTTTTGCTGCTCTGACCCACGTATGAAGGAGAAGGAGAACGCCGGTGAAGTGGGAGGGAGAGACCCATGTCATGGAGCAGTGGAGAAAGCCGGGGAGAAGGGCCCAGTCATAAAGACCAGGTTTCTCCGAGCCTGGCTAAGAAAGGCCCCCTTCCGTGCAGACCACCCTCGTTGGGAAGACAACTGGAGAGGCCTGGGTTCTGCTGGTGTTCATCGTGGAGCCCCCCAGAGCATTCTGAGATGCTGACCCTTACAGGGCAGGCCCAGACCACTGATAGCCACCTCTGCTGGCTGAGGTTCCCAAATGAGTTGAGGCCTGAAAAACTTTGCTGAAGACAATAAATGGGCTTTTTAGTTTTGTTCTAAGTAGAATTTCAGCGTTCCTGATGCTTGGCATCCGTTATGTCATTTTGACAGAGAACACAGGAGCTTCCGCAAATCTATCTCACCTTTGTAAAGGAGGGAAACGGACACTAACACAGAGGGAACGCGGTCTGGTCTGGGTCTGGGAGGACTGTTGAAGGGACCGCCAGAGCGTTCTCTTGCCCCATCAGATCACCTGGGGGGAATATTGAGTCAAGGCCGTGACTCAGACTTTAAAAGGGTCTTAGACGACTGGAGGTTGCCTGTGGAGGGGTGGTCAGGGTGCCACGGGTCCTAAACTTTATCAGAGGAGAAGATGCTTTGCTGAGCTCCGGAGGGGAGGAAGAGAGGGAGGGGACAAGGGCTGGGCCTCGGAGTTGAAGGGTGTCACAGTGTGCGAACTTGGCTCTTTGTAAGGGAGACCAAGCCACAAATCAGACTGTCCAAAGGTGGACTAATGGCCCAGCATCAATAATAATAACAGCTTATGTTTATGGGATGTTTTACAGTTTGCAAAGCATTTGCATGAGCGGTGGTAAGCTCTCCTTCTCTGGAGGGATTCAAGTTCAGGAAGGGATGTTGTTGAGCAGATTCAGGCCCTTCTGAGTTAGACGGATCCAGACGGGTGTTTTCCAAATGGTGTATTAGAATTATGTGGGGTGCTGACAGGCGTAGAGAACAAACCAGCGGCTACCCGCGGGGAGAGGGAAAGAGGGCGGCAAGATCAGGCTGGGGGTTGAGATACAAACTACTAGGTATAAAATAAACAAGCTACAGTGATATATTGTACAGCACCGGGAATAGAGCCAATATTTTATAATAACTGTAAATGGAGTATAACCTTTAAAAATTGTGAATCACTTTGTTGTACACCTGAAACTTATAAAATATTATACAGCAACTACGCCTCAAAACATTTCACTGTGGAAAAGGAAAAGAATTATGTGGGATGCTTTAAAAATATTCAGTACCTCGGGGCTTGCTCAGACCTGCTGGCTCAGCATCTTTCAGGGAGGGACCAGGAGTCTGTATTGGGCTAAGGCAACCAGTGTGCCCAACAGCCCTGGGAGAACGTCCACCACACACAGCAGGGACCCCTGCCTGTCATGTTCATCACGGTGCCTGCCACACGGCAGGAGCATGACAAATGTTTGCTGAGTCTGTGTGCTGACATTTGTCTATGTAATTGCCCTGATCTCTCCTACGGCCTTTTCACCACGTCATCTACAGTGTGGGTGCCCCAGACTCCTTACCACTCTTTGAACAAACACACCACATACATCAACTGTGCCCAGGCTTTGCTCACCCTGTGTCCTCAGCCTGGATAGATGCTCTGCTTATTCTGCTACAGAAGTCCCACGTTTTTGTTGCGCGCTCCATGCTAGATGCCACTAAGCCGTCCAGCCAGCCCGTCACCTGCGCTCCCCTTTCAACGAGTCTTCCTTGAAACCCTCTCCACTGGGTCCACTTAAGAGAGAGAAGTCCTTTGGGCTGCTCTCAGACTGCAGCATTCTTGAGCATCTAGGTGCCCTCCCTGATGTTGCTCAGTGAAGAATATTTGCAGGCTCAAAACTATCTATATGGGGGCTTCCCTGGTGGCGCAGTGGTTGAGAGTCCGCCTGCCGATGCAGGGGACACGGGTTCGTGCCCCGGTCTGGGAAGATCCCACATGCCGCGGAGAGGCTGGGCCCGTGAGCCATGGCCGCTGAGCCTGTGCGTCCGGAGCCTGCGCTCCGCAACGGGAGAGGCCACAACAGTGAGAGGCCCGCATACCACAAAAAAAAAAAAAAAAAAAAATCTATATGAATATACGTACATACTTTTTTCGACATCTGCAAAATTGAACTGGGTTGACTTAAATTTAATGTTTGATTAAATGACTTCTAGATGTAAGGACATCCTTGCCAGCTTAGTCAGTTGCTACTTAGCGCCTAGGTGCGGTATCAAAAGGATTGAGCTCCGCCCAGCATTATAATTGTGGAGTTTTCCAGATGCTCTTCCACGGAGGTCATAAGTTCTAGAGGCTTCTGTAGTCATGAGCTCCCCCTTGGCCTTTATCTTCTGGCTCACAGTGGTCTCTGCTCTTTGCCTTGCATATTCTTCAGAGGTTAGTGACCTCCTGAAGTGAGGCTTGAGGAAATAATAACCATAATAAGAGTAAGAGCTGGTCCCTGAGGAGCACTTCCTATGCACCAGGCGCCGGTCCAAGTGTCTGTATTTATTCCCTCATGCAATCTCTGTAGCAGCCCTAGGAGGTTAGTGTTACAGGTGGGGAAACTGAGGAGCTTTGAGGCTTCGTGATTTGCTCAACGTCGTGCAACCAGCAAACAACAAGCAGTTAGCAGTCTGCCCGTTTGCTTGCAGGTCTGAAGCACGCGAATCCCAGCCCCAGCCCCAGCCCCAGCCCCAGCCCCAGCTTGCTAAGGCTTCTCACAGCCCTTCCCCTTCCGCAGGCATGCGGAGTAGCTGCTGCTTAACTGGGGCAGTCAACTGTTTCTCCGGACGGAAGAAGAGAAGAGGAGGATGGTGGTTTCAGGTTTCATAAATTTCTGAGGCATCCTGCCCTGTGGTCCTGCCTGGCTGGGGGCTTCTTTTGGCGGGGGCATGGGGTGAGCGGGGGCAAGACTTGCAAAAGAGAGAGGTACAGGGAGCAGAGGGCACCTGAGAGAGGGTTGGATCACCCAGTAAGCAGACCTGCCTAACAGGAGTGGCCAGCATGCATTTGGGGTGGGGGAGGGTGGAGGGAACGCATTCCTTGTCCAGTTTGGTGTGTGGCCAAAAACCTAAGTGTAAGTAAGTAAGCCACATCCTTTAAAATGGCCCAGGGAAAGTCCCTGCTTTGGAAGGTAGAGGACGGATGGGAGGCTCGCAGAGGTATGTGTGCTTCTGTACTGGGCCTGGGAAATAAATAGCTCATAGAAAAAAAGAATAGATGGCAGGGAGAGAGTTCAGTATAGCAAGGCCGACCTCAGGCAGCTGAGGTTCTTTTATATGATTGAATAATCATAGGGGAGCAAGAGGCCAGCTGGAGGAGGAACCCAGCAAAGAAGCCTCGTCTGTGTCTCTGTCTTTTTTTTTAAATTAATTTATTTAATTTGTTTATTTTGGGCTGCACCGTGTCTTCATGGCTGTGCGTGGGCTTTTTCTAGTTGCGGCGAGCGGGGACTACTCTTGGTTGCGGTGTGCGGTCTTCTCATTGCGGTGGCTTCTCTTGTTGCGGAGCACGGGCTTTAGGCGTGCGGGCTCAACAGTTGTGGCTCGCGGGCTCTAGAGCGCAGGCTCAGTAGTTGTGGCGCACGGGCTCAGTTGCTCCGCGGCATGTGGGATCTTCCCGGACCAGGGCTCGAACCCGCATCCCCTGCATTGGCAGGCGGATTCTTAACCACTGCGCCACCAGGGAAGCCCTGTGTCTGTATCTTACATCTAGGTTCATTGGTCCGGCGGGTATATGTACAACATGGTCAGGGTGCTCACGTGGGGTTTCCGTTCTCCCCAGATCTCACTCATCAGTCATGAAGCAGGCATTTGGTGCGTGCCAGCGTGATATGAGTGCTCTGGTCCAGTGCCACGTCTAGGGGTACGTGGGAGGCATGCAAAACACAACCCCCATCCTCAAGAACTGAGTTTTAACGGGAAGACACAGAGCTTTGTATAAAGCAGTTAAACAGCGTGGGTGGGCTCTGTGACGTCGAAGGCCACACTGAGAGTGTCAGACATAGAGGCTTCTAAGGACACTGGAGAAGGAGGAGCCAGCAGATCTGCGGACAAGGCAGGATGTGGGGGAGACCTCGAGGAATAAGTGGGATTTCACCTGGAGCCGACAGGGAAAGATGGCAAGGAGAGACCAGTCCTCACAACTCAAATCGCGTGTCACGGATGGAAAGACGGCCATCCAGGCCTCTCCGGACAGCCTGGGACCCGGTTTGTTCTGCAGCCACAGCTGCTGGCCTGGCAGGGGCCGCAGGCACAGGGCCCCTGATATCCTCTGTGAATTCGGGCCCAGATGCGGGCTCTGGACGCCCTTAACGGACAAGCAGGCAGGTGCCGGCCCAGGGTGCCGTGCAGCCTGTGGCGGGCAGGAGGGCTGCAGGGCGGCAGGAATGTGTTAACACCAGCAGCTGGCTGCTATCTGATCCTGGCCCCGCGGCGACTTCCGCTTCCCCCATTGTTAACATACCAACCAGACTGTGAATGAATGAATGAGTGGGTAGAAAGGATTCCTGTGTGGGCTCTCACAGCCGAGGTAAAATAACCCCAGTCTCCTGGCCGCCAGCCTTTGGCATTGGGAAACCCCAGGTGGGACATGACCCTAATGAGTAGACGGACCTGAAGCCCAGGATTGTTATCGTTTTAATTGGGACGCGAAAACTCCCCAAATGGCTTAACACAATACAGGTTTATTCCTATTCCCGCAAGCCCAGATCTTTCCATCTAAGAGCTCCGCCATCTTCTGGAGCAGTGGTTTCCCACTTGGAGTGTGTATCGAATCACCCGAGGGCTTATTAAAACACAGAGTACTGAGCCCCACTCCCACGGTGGTGGGCCTGAGAATTTGCATTTCGAACAAGTTCCAGCTGCTGCCGCTGCTGGTCCAGGGACCGCACTTCGCAAACCACCATCCCAGGGCTTCTTCATTCCCCACTGAAGCTTCTGCATCCAGCCAGGAGCCGGGGGATGAGAGGGGGCAGAAGTCAGTCACGGTGGCTGCACTCCAAGAGAGCCTGAGAAATAGAGTCATCTTGTGGGCCTAGGAGGAAGATAAGATAGCATTGTCTATGCCACAATCAGAAAGGGCAGCCCAGATCCTGATCGCACTGCTGTCTGCCTGGAAGGCTAGATTTCAAAATGCATGTGTGGAGCAAGTCGACCAAGATTTGCCTTTACTCACCACGGCACCAGGGCCTTTCAAGAAGGTGGAAAGGACCTTCGTGGAGCTCCTTATTGAACGTCTAACTGGTCCCACCATGTGAGTCATTTGAGACTCAGGTTCCTGTGCCGGATGGTCCTTGGCATCCCCGGTCCATCCTTTACAGCTCAGGCCTGAGGAAGAAAGCTGCAAACCGTAGCCGAATTGTACACGGTGGGCTTTGTTTTGGACGTTCGCAGTTCCTTCTCGGTATTTGTCTTCATTTTTGTGGCCCGATGACTCTCAGAGCCTGTAACGCTGCTTGCTTGTATAGGGCAGGAGGTGTTTTTTAGTCAGAATCTTAGCCATGGTGAGTAGGCATGTCATTTAGTTCAGGCCTGATTTGGGGTAGAATCAAAGAGTGAATCAGCAGGTGTTGCGTGCCTGTCTGTGCCGGAGGATGCAAGAGAACACGGCCCCAGGCCATCCTCAATGACCTTATCTAGTTGTAGATGCCAGAGCAACCCAAATACAGGCATTCCTCATTTTATTGCACTTTGCAGGTACTGTGGGGTTGTTTTCTTTTTTAAATAGCAGCTTTATTGGGACATAATTCACATATCATAAAATTCCCCCATTTTAAAGTATACAATTCAGTGATTTTTTTCCCCCCTAGGATTGTAATACATTTTTTTTTCCAGTTATACATATACATGGATCTATTCTTCTTCAAATTCTTTTCCCATTTAGGTTGTGACATAATGTTGAGTAAAGTTCCCTATGCTATACAGTAGGGCCTTGTTGGTTATCTACTTTAAATATAGCCGTGTGTACATGTCAATCCCAAACTCCCTAACTATCCCTTTCCACCACCATTCCCCACCCCGGTAACCATAGTTCGTCCTCTAAGTCTGTGAGTCTGTTTCTATTTTGTAAATAATTTCATTTGTATCATGTTCATTTTGGTAATTCTCACAGTATTTCAGACTTTTTCATTATTATTATACCTGTTCTGGTGATCTGTGATCAGTGATCTTTGATGTTACTACTGTTAATTATTTTGGGGCACCAGGAACCGTGCTCATAATGAGATGGCAAAGTTAGTCAACAAATGTGTGTGTTCTGACTGCTCCACCAACTGGTTGTTCCCCCCGTCTCTCTCCCTCTCCTCGGGCCTTCCTGTTCCCCGAGACACAACAGTTTTGAAATTAGGCCAGTTAATAACCCTACAATGGCCTCAAAGTGTTCAAGTGGAAAAAGGAGTCGCACATCTCTCACTTTAAATCAAAAGCTAGAAATGATGAAGCTTAGTGAGGAAGGTGTGTCCAAAGCTGAGGTAGGCTGAAAAGTAGGCCTCTTGGACCAAACAGTTAGCCGAGTTGTGAATGCAAAGGAAAAGTTCTTGAAGGAAATTAAAACTGCTACTCCAGTGAACACATGAATGATAAGAAAGTGAAACAGCCTTATTGCTGATGTGAAGTAAGTTTCAGTGGTCTGCATAGAAGATCAAACCAGCCACAGTATTCCTAATCCAGAGCAAGGCCCTAACTCTCTTCAATGCTGTGAAGATGGAGAGAGGTGAGGGAGCTGCAGAAGAGAAGTTTGAAACTAGCAGAGGTTGGTTCATGAGGTTTGAGGAAAGAAGCCATCTCTGTAACATAAAAGTGCAAGGTGAAGCAGCAAGCACTGATACAGAAGCTTCAGCAAGTTATCCAGTAGATCTAGCTAAGATATTGATAATTAATGAAAGTGGCTACACTAAACAGCAGATTTTCAACAGACAAAACAGCCTTCTATTGGAAGAAGATGCCATCGAGGCCTTTCATAGCTAAAGAGGAGAAGTCAATGCCTGGCTTCAGAGCTTCGAAGGACATTCTTACTCTCCTGTTAGGGGCTAATGCAGCTGCTGACTTTAAGTTGAAGCCAGTGCTTATTTACCATTCCAAAAATCCTTGGGCCCTTAAGAATTATGCTAAATCTCTTCTGCCTCTGCTCTATAAATGGAACAGCAGAGCCTAGATGACAGCATATCTGTTGGCAACATGGTTTACTGAATATTTTAAGCCCACTGTTGAAACCTAGTGCTTTGAAAAGAAAGATTCCTTTCAAAATATTACTGCTCATTGACAATGCACCTAGTCACCCAAGAGCTCTGATGGAGATGTACAGGGAGATTAATGTTGTTTTCATGCCTGCTGACACATCCATTCTGCAGCCCATGGATCAAGGAGTCATTCCAACTTTCAAGTCTTCTTTTTTAAGAAATACGTTTCGTAAGGCTATAGCTGCCATAGATAGTGATTCCCCTAATGGACCTGGGCAAAGTAAATTGAAAACCTTCTGGAAAGGATTCACCATTCTAAATGTCAGAAAGAACACTCGTGATTCATGGGAAGAGGTCAGAATATCAGCAGGAACAGAAGAAGTTGATTCTAACTCTCATGCTTGATTTTGAGGGGTTCAGGACATCAGTGGAGGAGCTAACTGCAGATGTGGTGAAAATAGCAAGAGAACTAAAATTAGACGTGGAGCCTGAAGACGTGAATGAATTGTTGCAATCTCATGAAAAACCTTGAATGGATGAGGAGTTGCTTCTCATGGATGAGCAAAGAAAGTGGCTTCTTCAGATGGAATCTACTCCTGGTGAAGACGCTGTGAAGATTGTTGAAATGACAGCAAAGGATTTAGAATATTACGTAAACTTGGTTGATGAAGCAGCGGCAGGGTTGGAGAGGATTGACTCTGACTTTGAAAGAAGTTCTACTGTGGGTAGAATGCTATCAAACAGCATTGCATGCTACAGAGAAATCATTCGTGAAAGGAAGTGTCAATCAATGTGGCCGACTTCACTGTTGTCTTATTTTAAGAAATTGCTACAGCCATCCCAACCTTCAGCTACCACCACCCTGATCAGTCAGCGGCCCCCAACATGGAGGCAGAGAGCCTCCACCAGCAAAAAGATGATGACCTGATGAAGGCTCAGATGACAGCCTTTTTTAGCAATAAATAGAGCATTTTTAAATTGGGGGGTGGGTACATGATGCTGTTGCACACTTCATGGACTACAGTATAGTGTAAACAACTTCTGTATGCACTGGGAAACCAAACAATTCGTGTGACTCGCTTTATTACAATATTCGATTTATTGCAGTGGTCTAGAACCAAACCCAGAAGATCTCTGAGGTCTGCCGGTGAAACAAGGGAAGGCTCAGTGAGGGCTGTGTGTGTCCAGTGGTCAGATCAGAGAGTCCAGCTCAAGGCAGAGAATGGCCCCAGCAGCTCAGTCCTGCTCAACCCACTTCTGGAGCTTCTGGCTCAGTTCTGGGAGCTGCAGTGTCAGCAGGCCTTAGACAAACAGATGATGGGGAGGGGTCTGCGGGAGGCCCTGGCCTGGGGAGGATGGAAGGTGATGTGGCAGGTTGGCCGTCACGAGCTCTGAAAAGTTGGGCTGTAGTTGTAGGAGCAAAGCTGACGAAGGGTGCAGTTGGGGGGTGGGGAGAGCTGGAGCTACGTGGGAGCTAGACAGAGTGAGGGGGATCTTTGACTCGGGGTATGGAAGGAGAACTTTCACACCATTGCGGCAGTTCGAAAGCACAGCGCGCTACTGCGCACCGGAACTGTTCACGTGGAGTGGGTCAGATTCCACATTCAGACGATGTCTTGGGGAGAGAAATTGGACTAGAAGAAAAGCGAGATGTCTGGAGGCTAGAAATCTGGAAAGACCGTTTTTGTGGAGCTGGTCTTCAGGCAAGCTATGAAGGTCAGGCAGAATCTGGGTGGATAGAAGAAAGGGAGGGTTTCACAATATATACATGCATCAAATCGTCACATTGTACACCTTAAGCTTACATAGTTTGTCTATTGTATCTCAATATGTATCTCAAAATGAGGAGGGAAGGCCTTCCAGTCAGCAGGTGGGCATTGAGGGTGGGCCAATGCCCTCCCAAAGGAGAGGGGCCCGAGGAATGGGCCAAGCAGGCCTTGACAGCAGGGAAGGGGGGCTGGACCAGGCCTGGCAGAGCCAGTGTTCTGGAAAGTGGAATCCAGCTGAGGATTGTGGGATCTTCCAGGGTAAAGGTGACCTGGAGGTGGTTTTAGAAGTTTGGTGGCGAATGTCCGGATTGGGTTTTGGTGGAGAATATAAGGGACAGTGGTTGAATTTAAGAGCCAGCTTATGGGGAAAAGGTCTGTGGACTCTCGCGTTGAGTCCTCCCTTCTGATCCCCACAGCACCTCTGCAAGGCAGAGTCTCTCAGCATCTCAGAGAGGTCAAGGGCCTGCCCCCAGGTGTCACAGTCAAGTTGAGTGACGGGTCTGCCTGTGTCTCAGTTTCCTGACTTCACATCTGGAGTTTGTTCCAGCTTTCAGCATCCTTCACAGCCCTGAAGAATTTCACATGCCTTAAGAATGCCCCTGCCTGGGCAGAGACTAAGAGATGCCTGGGAAATCAGCCTTAGGCAAGTGCGCTCTAGGGTAGTAAGTGAAATCGTGGGGGCCAGGCCTGCGCGTTGACTCGTGAATCTGTGTCACGGCGTTTTACAGACGAGGCGGCCGAGGCACGGAAGGGCTAACTAGGTTGCCTGGCCCCGAAGCCAGATGCCAGAGCCTTCACTCTTAACCTCGGGGCAGCCGGGGCCCTCACAGAAGCTAGCTTGGCCCAGAGTGGCCTCAGCTCTGGAGGGGGTTGTCCTGTCTGTGCTTGTGCGTCTTCTCCGGAGGCTGCCTTGAGGGAGAGCATGACTGTGTCTCAGCCTGAGGTGCCACCTGCACTAAGGTTGTGGCGGCTCATGGCCTATGGTGGGCTTTTGTGACCAGCTGGTGGAAAGGAAGAGCAGCGGAACTGGAGGCCCTCGTTGCACATCGTTTGTTGAGGCCCTGCTTCCTGGTCTGTTTTCGTGTTCTGCTGCCTCATTTTAACTTGAGGGTCATATCCTCTGAGCAGCCTGGCCAGGAGATGAGCGTTTACCTGCCAGTCAGGAGAGAATACAGGGGAAATGGTTTCAGGGCCCAGAGTGGCAGGTTAAAGCTCAGGGCTTGCTGCAAGCGACTGTGGCTCCTCCTTGCCCTCAGGGGGCGCCATTGAGACCTGATGCCTCCTCTCTGAACGTTCTTCCCACATGGATGGGATAAGCAAGCGATGGCCCCTTATAGATCTCGTGGACCACACTTCCTGTTTTGTTTTTTTTTGTTTGTTTGTTTGTTTTGCGGTACGCGAGCCTCTCACTGTTGGGGCCTCTCCCGTTGCAGAGCACAGGCTCCGGACGCGCAGGCTCAGCGGCCATGGCCCACGGGCCCAGCCGCTCCGAGGCATGTGGGATCTTCCCGGACCGGGGCACGAACCCGTGTCCCCTGCATCGGCAGGCGGACCCTCAACCACTGCGCCACCAGGGGAGCCCTAACTGTTGTTTTTATATGCGTATTCCCCAGATTATATGACATAAATTTATCGTTTGGTAAATATGATTTCATGACCCTATGGCTTTTATGGTGCCTCCTGAATTAGCATAGGTGAAAATTTTGTTTCAACAGAGTTTTAGAGTTAAAAGCATTTAATTAATGGAAGTTGGTGATATGCTCACTGGATCTGTGACTAGAATTCTTCAAGAACGAGTTCCTCAAGAGGCATTTGCCTAAGTAGTTCCATTAAATATCTATATAAAGAAATAATAAAGTCGGGAAGGAAAATACTAGATGGGTAATAAATGCATCTTCCATACCATTATCTTGCTTGGAATATAAATTCTTTGTTTTGTGTCAGAGTCATGCTATACTAATGAGGGAACATCAACAAGCCCTCATCCTCTTATACCTATATATACACACTATCCTTTTCTTTGCATATACATTGGTGGTTAGCTCATATGGATATCTGCTCTTGTTGGGTGGGTATAGTTTGGTGAAAACCCATCATCACCACCATCGCCGCCAATGATGCCAAACCAGATAGAGATTTTGGAGGAACTGACCTTGGTGTTGTCAAGCAGGTGGAACTTGTAAGAATGTTATTATTTTCCTCTGACTCCTTTTCATGCTGCTCTATTCTCCAAGCACCTAGTGCCTTTTTCATTTCCATTCCTTTTAGAGGCTCCTCTCAGCTGTCAGCTGGAGAGTTCTTGATATCTGATTCACCCCAAGATTCAAAGCTCATATCTTATCTCCCAAAGGAATTTTGTGGATGAGCCTCTAAGCCAAAGGTATGACTGTCTAATAGTGGAATTTCAGTCATTTGGAACAAACCAGAGGAGAAGATGTAGTGAGAGGCACTTCCTGGTGTTCTGTGAATAACTGAGCTCAGATATCTCCATATTTCCTGCTTTTTGCTAAAAGTTTAATAGTTTATGTTTTACATTTAAGGCTGATCCATTTTGAGTTACTTTTTGTATAGGTGTGGAATTGAAGTTGATATTTTTTTTCATGTGGATGTCCAGTTGCTCTAGCATCGTTTGTTGAAAAGGCTACACCTTCACTATTGAATTCATTGCACAGCATAAAAAAATCACCTGGGCATATTTGTGTGGCACTAACTGTGAGTTCTCTGTTCTGTTCCATTGATCTATGTGTCTAGACTTCAACCAGTACCACGCTGTCACAATTACTGGAGTTATATAGTAATCCTTAACATTGAGAAGAGGAATAACTTTATTCTTTTTCAAAATTATTTGGGCTCTTTTAGGGCCTTTCACTTAGGTTTACAAAAAAACTTATACATGAATAGTTACAGCACCATTGTTCGAAATAAGCACAAACTGGAAGCTACCCAGATGTTCTTCAGTGGTGAATGTTTGAACAAACCGTGGTACATCTACACATACATGGAACACTACTCAGCAATAAAAGGAACAAATGATCAATACGTGCAACAAGGTGGATGAACTTCAAGGAAATTACACTGTGTGAAAAAGCCAATCTCCAAAAACTACATACTGTACTATTCTGTTTATATAACATTCTTTTTTTTTTTTTGGCGGTACGCGGGCCTCTCACTGTTGTGGCCTCTCCCGTTGCGGAGCACAGGCTCCGGACGCGCAGGCTCAGCGGCCATGGCTCACGGGCCCAGCCGCTCCGCGGCATGTGGGATCTTCCCGGACCGGGGCACGAACCCGCGCCCCCTGCATTGGCAGGCGGACTCTCAACCACTGCGCCACCAGGGAAGCCCTATGTAACATTCTTGAAATAACAAAATTACAGACATGGGGAGCAGCTTAGTGGTTGTCAGGGGTTAGGGTTGGGGTAGGTGATTGGTGTCCGTATTAAGGGGTAGCATGAGGGAGTCTTGTGGGATGGTACAGTTTAGTATCTTGCTTGGTTACACAAAGTTGCATGGACACACACACACACACACACACACACACACACAAGAGTGCTTGTAAAACTGGTAAAATCTGAATAAGCTCTCTGGATTGTGCGAATGTCAGTATCCTGGTTCTCATAGTGTACTACAGTTATTTATGCCAGACGTTCACATCGTGGGAGGCTGGGAGAAGAGGGCATGGAACCTCCCTATTCATTTCATTTCAATTTCCTGTGAATCTGTAATTATTTCAAAATAAAAAGTTAAAAAAACACACAACAGTACTAAAATCTGTTCATGTCGCATCAATAATGGCAAACCAATAAAAATATGGATGTGTGGTTGCCTCTGCAAAAGGAGGGCAAAAGGGCTTCTTCTGGTCCCGTAACATTTTATTTCTTTAAAAAAAAAAACCCAGGGGGGTCTTCCCTGGTGGCACAGTGGTTAAGAATCTGCCTGCCAATGCAAGGGACATGGCTTCGAGCCCTGGCCCGGGAAGATCTCACATGCTGCAGAGCGGCTAAGCCCGTGTGCCACAACTACTGAGCCTGAGCTCTAGAGCCCACAAGCCACAACTACTGAGCGCACGAGCCACAACTACTGAAGCCTGCGCGCCTAGAGCCCGTGCTCCACAACGAGAGAAGCCATGACAATGAGAAGCCCGCACACCACAACGAAGAGTAGCCCCTGCTCGCCGCAACCAGGGAAAGCCTGCGCACAGCACCAAAGACCCAACACAGCCAAAAATGAATAAATAAATTTATTTATTTTAAAAACCCAAAAAACAAAAACACCCAGGGGACTTCCCTGGCAGTCCAGTGGTTAAGACTCTGCACGTCCACTGCAGGGGGCACGGGTTTGATCCCTGGTCAGGAAACTAAGATCCCACATGCTGCGTGGTGTGGCCAAAAATAAAAATTAAAGAACATATATAAAAATATAAAAAAATATGTTCACATGTATTTTTTTTAAATAAATTTATTTCATTTATTTATTTATGGCTGCGTTGGGTCTTCATTGCTGTGCGCGGGCTTTCTCTAGTTGCGGCGAGCGGGGGCTACTCTTCATTGTGGTGCGCAGGCTTCTCATTGCAGTGGCTTCTCTTGCTGCAGAGCATTGGCTCTAGGCGCGCGGGCTTCAGTAGTTGTGGCTCGCGAGCTCTTGAGCGCAGGCTCAGTAGTTGTGGCGCACGGGCTTAGTTGCTCCGCGGCATGTGGGATCTTCCCGGACCAGGGCTCGAACCCGTGTCCCCTGCATTGGCAGGCGGATTCTTAACCACTGTGCCACCAGGGAAGCCCCTGTTCACATGTATTTAAAAAAACAAAAACAAAAACAAAACAGTACCTGAAGCAGATATGACAAAATGTTAATATTTGTGAATTTGGGATGATGGGTTTGTTAGTGTTGTCATGTTTTCTCTGTCCTTTTTTAAAAAAATATGTCTGAATTATTCCATTATTTAAAAAATAAAGTAAATGTAAACAAAACTAATAATTATGCCAGGGTGCATGTCTGTCTCCATGTTATCTTGATCTGTTCACTGAATTGGTCTGAACATTTAATGTTTCCTTACTAAAACTACTTAGTCCCAGACTTCTCCCTCCTTCCTGTGAATTACTAACTCTGGGTCAGGAAGCCTAGGAACGCAATCCATCTTTGTTATTATGACAAGCTAATTTAATTTTAATTGCTCATTATAGAATTGCATTATGAGGAGGAACTATCTTTAATTATCTTTTGGGGGGGTTGTTTCTGAAGTAATGTGATCTGGGGAGCTGAGAATCATCCTTTCCCAAGTAGCCACCTGACAATGAGCTTAAAATATTTGTGTACAACCGTGTAAATAGACTTCTCTGCCCCTCTAACTGGCAGAGCCTGCCCTCCCCTTGAAGCAATTAAAAGAATTCCAGGTGGGTGGTTCTCCCCTGCCTGGTCCTATTTAAAAATACAAGTGTCATTTCCGAGATTTTTTTTTTTTTTCCCCTGGAAAACACCGAGTGACACAAGAATGGGACCATGTCTCTCCAGTCCTCATTTAAATATTGGCCGTGTCCTTTCGAGATCATTTTTCTTGGGGACATGTTCAACAATCTCAGGTCAGCCAGAGTCCTCGAGGGTCACCGTGGGTGTCAGGAATGCAGCCTTAACCAAGGTACACGGCAGGCGCGAGGAGGCGCCCTACAGCCCCCCGGCCCAGAGCCCCATCTCACTAGTAAAGAAAAGCCTCCTGTGTTTATTTGTTGTTTGTTGGATTTTCATTTCTGCCTTCAGCGATCGCTGCCTTCTCTGCGTAGTGCCGTCCTCTGCTGCCGTCGAGGTGGGGTGGTGGTGGTATGCGGTTGGCGCCCAGAGGATGCCATTGAAAACGCAGAGACGTCTTCACACTGCTCTTTGTGGTGTGACGGCTTCCCTTCCCGTGGGCAAACCACTGGGGAGCCCTCCCGGCTGCCCAGTGGCTTTTGTGTGTGTGCAGCTTTCAGCTCCTGTCCATCAGCCTGAATGGGCCCATTCAAGGGCATTCATGCGCCTCAGAGACCCCGGCCGCCTGGACACAATCAGCTGAGAAGGGCGCCGTGGGCCCCGCACATGAGAACGCACCGGCTCAGCCTGCCACCGGGAGCCCCCGATTGTTCAGCGGAGCCCGGGGCCCAGGACTGAGCCCAGAGGGGTGATGCTGGACAGCCATTTGGGGCTCATTCATTCTGTGCGCTTGGGAGCTGTGGTAGCGAGGGGGAGGAATACCTTGCCACAAAGGAGGAATGTGCAAGCTCGGGCCTGCTTGAGCTTATCTCTGGCTCTGACCTTCAGCCTTTATCTTTGTGTACCACCCGTCTGATCCCCTGCTTAAGAATGGAGACCTTGCCATTTTTTATCGTCACAGCCCTACATACCGGAGGCCCTCAATAAATGCTTGAAGAGTGAACTGAGGCTGTGCTCCTTCCGTTGAGGCCCAGGGCACACTGATGCTGGAGATGTGCACTGCTGTTCCCGGACGAGGCTTCAGGGCGCTCTGCCCTTGGGGTGCGGGCAGCCTACTGGAAGAACTGGGCTCACCTCATGTTTGGAAGGACAGTAGCTTTGAGACCCTGAAGGGACAAAGGACATTTTCAAGGTGGGACGTGGCCGTGGAGAAGGGCCCTTTGGCTGCTAGGGACCTGCATCTGGAATTTGAAAGGCTGTGCAGGGAGTGGCCCGAGGCCTCTGCAGAGGTCAGCCTCAGGCCCTTTGTAGGAAGGGGCAGTTCCCTGGGCTGACTTGGAAGAGGTTAGGGGTAAACGTGGATTTGGGAGCTTGGACTTCATTGACTCCCTGTGGCTTGTGCCGTTTGGCAGCCGACACTGTCAAAACCTCTGGCCGTCAGCTCCAGCTCGTGCTCTCCCCGAGGCTCAGGCACCCTAGGACCAGGCTGAGAACATGGGGGGAATGAAAAGGACCGGCCAAAATGCCAAGGAGCCTTAGCGTTCCCCAGCTTTACAAAACTGTTTGGTGAAAACTGCAAAGAGTCGCAGTAGTAGGCAAAGAAACAGTAGCATCTTCTATTTACTGGGAATTTACTGGGCTAAGTGCTTTGTATATAATACTTCATTTGATTTAAGCTGTTACGCCGTTGTGTACGCACCCACACGTTTGTAAAATACATACATGTATGCGTTATAAGTGCTTTAAGTATTTCAAGATTATTATTCCCATTTACAGAAGGAATAACTGAGGCTCAGAAATAGTAAGTGGCTTCCCAAGGTGAGAGTCAGAGCTTCAGTGGAAACAAGAGCTCAGGCTCTTAGCGGTGAAGGTGTTGGCTGCTGCAAACATTACTCGGGTGCAGTGAACCAAGTTATTGTCATAATTTTTACCTCCATTTTAAGTGCTAATCAAAAAGGAAGAAAAGGAAACACACACTTTTATTGGGACCACGACATTCAAAACGTAGACATCTTAAGAAGAATTAAGAGCCTCACAATTTAGTTGGGGAAACGCAGCACATAAACATAGAAACACTTTCCAAACTGCCAGCAGCCAGAGTGGTGGATGCATCTGTGCTGAGGACGGGAAGCGAAGAGCTTTCCCATGTGTCACGTAACCTGGGGAGGTGGTCACGGACCCACTGGCGCAAATGCATGGGCTTTTTTCCTGAGGAAGGAGTAGATTAGCTCCGTGGCTAATGGAAGGATGTGGATTCGCTTACCATGATGCCAGCTTTAAAACATCTGGCCCCGACAGCTTGTCCTGAAAGGCGCAGGCACTCCATGAGTTCTCACAGACCTGGGTCGAGGGCCAGCTCAGCCTGGGGCGGGTCACGGAACCTGGCTGTGAAAAGGGATCCCTCCTACAAGTTTGTCAGCATTGGAGGCCTAGTGTGTGCTCATTGCTCTAATACTTAGTGCATTAGAAGGTGCTTTCTTCATTGGATGTGGCCAACTTCCCATGAAAGGACGAGGCTTCATATTCAGCTCCATAGGGAAAAAGCTCTTCATAGGAAGGGGACAAAATTCAACTTCAGGCCACCAAGAGAAATCGCCTTGCAGCATAGAACTTGGTGTAGTTTTGTTTCCACTGTGGTCCCAGAATTCGTTTCCTCTCTTCCTGTGCTGCATCTGACCAGAGTGTTCCAGCGCCATGGCCTGGTGGCCTCTGCAGCCTTGGTGGTCTCTTTTCAGAGGTTCTGCTTCCCTCTAATCTAGGGGACTTATTTCAGGCTAGAGAAGATTGGTCAGATTGCGAATGGCAAGGTGTGTTTTCTTCCCTCCTCATTTCTGAGTTTAAGCATTGAAAGACCTTGAGCAAAAGACCTTGCCCTTAACCCCTAGAAACTCAGTTTCTTCATCTGCAAAATGGGGATAACAGTGGAAACGGTGGGGCTTAGGTGAGATCAAGCACGTAAAACAGGTACAGCGCTGACACCTAGTAGTAGCTCAATAAAATGAGCTTTTCTCTTTTCAGTTGAATGAATATCTCCTTGCCTGGGGAAGCCCTGGCTGATCGCCTTTGATATACAGAGCAGTCACTAAAGGCTTCTGTGTCCTTTTATCCTGTCATGGGTGAGGGAGGGTGGAGCCCAGAGAGGAAAGTGACATGTCCAAGCTGGCCAGTCCAGTCTGAGCATTGTTCAGGTTGGACTGGATCCTGGACCATGGGTTTGTTCTCTCTTCCTTTTTTATTTTCTTGCTCTAAAGGACATTATTGGGACAATTGGCAACATTTGAATAAAGTCTGTAGATTGGACGATAGTATTGTATCAATGTTAATTTCATGATTAAATAATTAACGTGGTAATGTAAGAAAATGACTTTTTGAGGAAATGTACACTGAAGTATTTAGAGGTAAAGGGGTATCTTGTGTGCAACTTAGTCTCAAGTGGCTCAGACAAAAATGCCGCATAAAGACAGAGAAAAGGATAAATGGAATGTTAACATTTAGGGTATTTAGGTGGAGGGAGTTGTTTTTGTTTTTGTTTTACCATTCTTGCAACTTTTCTGTAGGTCTGAAATTATTTCAAAATAAAAAAGTTAAAAATAACCCTCTTGTGGTCAGGGCTCATGTAAAGTAATAGCGCTTGGGTGTCAGAGTTAACTGCAGAATAGACTCGTGATCAAGGCATTGTTTCTAGAAACAGTCGCCCTGGTGGGGGTGTTTGTGGGAAAGGATGCGGGTGGGGCACCCAGGACTGTGGCCCTCGGGAGCTGGGGGATGAAGACCATCTGAGGGGCGAGAGAAGAGGGTGAATAAACTGAGAAGGAGAGAAACGGTCTCTGAACGTGGGATCTTTCCACCAAAAAAAAGGAGGGACTACCCTCAGAAATGATGCGGGCAGAGACTAGGAGACAACAAGGCTGCCAGGAGAAATAGCTCTGATTTGGGCCCTGGAGAGTGAAAATCATGAGAGAACAAGGCAGGGTGGGTGGATGGGGCTGTGGGCTGGATAAGTCAGAAGGTCCTGTGAGGATGGCTGGGACCACATGCTGCTCGAAGACCGTCAAGCTTCAGGAGTGTGTGCAGAACACGGGCTCCCCAGGTGCCCTGGAGCCCAGGGTAAACAGCTTGTGTGAGTCACACAACTAGTGGTGTGTGCCCCATCATCGTAGATACCCCAGGAGGGGGTTATCACAGGAGAACCAGCAGAAAAACACGGGCACGAGACTTGGGGCTGAATCCTCAAGTCCTTGGCTAGTGGCAGCAGGAAGCCGCCACAGCAGCAGTGCACACACCCTGGTTCAAGTTTAATCCCTCCAAATGCTGCTTTATCTGAAAGTAGCACATGGATGGCTCTTGTTGCGAAAGATTCAAACCAAACAGAGGCAATGCGTCACAGGCCTCCTTCAGCGGCACCCACCTCCCCAGTCCGATCCCAGAGGTAAGGGGTGTGGACAGCTTGTCTCCCTACAGCTCCTTTTTCAAAATACTTGCAGTATCCTGTTTGCATGGCCGTGGGATTGTGGGCTCTGGCGGCAGACCTCCTGTGTTCACAAACCCCCTCCCCTACCTCCAAGCTTTGTAACTCTGGGCAAGTTACTTACCCCCTTTTCTGTGCCTCCATTTCCCTATTTTAAAAATCTGAATAACAGACAGGGTTGTTGTAAAGACTAAATGAGTTGGTACATGAGAAGAGCTTGAAACAGTGCCTGGCACATAGTTTGGTGCCCAGGAAATATTAGCTATTGTTATCTATTGACATACAAGGACCTACGTCTTTGAGTTAAAAACCAGAGTCCTACTCTGAATATTTTTATCAGTAGGGTTCGTAGTTACAAGCAATAGGTGTCAGCTGCCTGATATCAGCAGAAAAGGAATTTCTTTAAGGGACATCAGGGTGCTTCCCAGACTTGCTGGGAAGGCTGTGGACTGAAACTGTGGAAACTAGGTAGCAGCCGACCCCATGGCCACAGTTATTGCCACAAAACCGGAATGGCGAGGACACTGCCACAGTTGATTGGCAGCCTTCAGAGTGAGAGGTGGATCCTGCCTCCTACCAGGACTCATAAGGGTGGCAGAGATTGCTAAATGGGGGAAGGGAGTTTAGATGCCAGGGGGCCAAATGTCTCCCTGGATAGTATATTATTCATTCATTCACGTCAGCATCCACAGAGACAGATCTTCTTGTTCTTTTTCGTGGTTGTGTAGTATTCCCAAGATGACCCTTGGCTCACTGGACCACTCACTCTCCTGGTGACAAACTTCTAAGTTGTTTATGCCTTTTGCCCCTATTGCAACATGCCCCGCTGAACATCCTTGTACATATGTGCCATTTCTGTCAGGTAGATGCTTTGAAATGGAAAAGTATAAATGTATTCATTATTTTTCAAGTTAACATTTCTTATATTCTGTGGACATTGAAAGACATTGTGAATATAAATAAACAGTATTTTAAGCAGGTTTTTAAAATTGTGGTAAGGGCTTCCCTGGTGGCGCGGTGGTTGAGAGTCCGCCTGCCGATGCAGGGAACACGGGTTCATGCCCCGGTCCGGGAAGATCCCACATGCCGCGGAGCAGCTGGGCCTGTGAGCCATGGCCACTGACCTGCGCGTCCGGAGCCTGTGCTCCGCTGCGGGAGAGGCCACAACAGCGAGAGGCCCGCGTACCGCAAAAAAAATAAATTAAAAATAAATAAATAAATAAAATTGTGGTAACATACCCATCACATAAAAATTACCATCTTAACCATTCTTTTTTTTTTTTTCATCTTAACCATTCTTAAGCGCACAGTTCAGTTAAGTGTATTCATATTGTTACTCGACCATCACCACCATCCACCTCCAGGACTTCATCTTCCCACACTGAAATTCCACACCCATTATACAGTAACTCCCCAGCCCCCTTCCCCAAGGCACCTGCTTTCCTACCTTGTGTCTCTATGAATCTGGCTGCTAAACATTTTTATAGTTTTTTCACAGAAGTCATCTGCACAGGAATGATGGTTGAAGGGCTCAGAGATATTTCTGATGGGGACCTTGAGCGTTTTAAAAGACGGTGGGAGGGAGGACTGAAGACACCACCAATGGTAACATCTCATATTTTTCTAGCACATCCCTTGGGCCTGGCATTCTGCCAGCGCTCTGCGGGCAGTGGTTGTCACCCCAGCTGTAAGTTAAAATCACCTGGGAACTGTGACGTTAGGACGCCCAGGCCAGGCCAGGTGGTGAGACTCAGGCATCAGGACGTTACAAGGCTCCAGGTGATTCCAATGTGTAGGCAAGGTCAAGAACCACTGCTTCTAGAGGACAGCTGCATTTCATCACCATCCCGCCTGGAACAGGCATTATGATTATTCCTAATCGACAGATAGGAAACCAAGTCACAGTGAGTGAGGCATTCTCACCACCCAGCACACACCCCTAACTGCAGTGATCTCACTGCTGCCTTCCCGGATGACAGGGTGGTGGGGAGAAACAAGCCCCCCTCCATGGAGGAGGCCGCCGCCTCTTCCTCAGCCCCTCGTGTTCCCCGGCCTCACCGGCCTGCCTTCAGATTGTCCAAACCCAGCTGTCCCGGGGAGTCACGCTTGGGGTTTGAAGCAGCGTGTGATTATGTACGTATCTGTTTTGATTTCCCAGCTGCTGGCACTCAGTAGGCATTTGCTAAATAAGAGATGAACGAATGGGAATAAAGCAGCAATGAACAGGAGCACACGCACAGGTGGAAAGTCGAGAACTAGTGCCCTTCTCTTGACGGCGGTGAAGAGTAAGAACACACATACCAGTGGTGAATATTTCAGGTGCGCGGTAGGGGCTTGGACCAGCTAGATGCGATCCTGCTCAGAGTGGGGTTAACTTCCGAAAATGGAGACAAGCAGGACTAGAACTGTAGCTCTCAAGCCCACCTTCGAAATCACCTGGGGAGCTTAGGAGCCAGCACTGGCCGGTCCCCGCCCCCAGACTCAGATTGAATCAGGTCTTTGGTGGGAAGTGAGGCTGAGGGACAGGGATTGGAAGGTCAGAGGGGCCAGGGGTGAGATGCCACAGCAGGAGCTGGTGCTGGGACCTCACAGGAGGCTGGATTGAGACCATCCCGGCTTGCACAAGCAGTAACGTCGGTCAGACCAAGAGCCCTGCAGGGTCATCGGTTGGTTCAAATTCTTCCCTATGGGCCTGGTGCTTTGAGAGCTGCTCAGACGTTGGACTTGATTTTTTTTTTTTTCCATTCTCTTTTTACAAGTAACCAAAATAAAACATGCCTGATGGAATATCCCACATTTCAACGTACTGGAGACCACGGGTGCACTGATGGCGGTTCCGGGGCGGGGGTGGGGGCTCAGGCTCATGTTGGGACGGGTGAGACCCCTGCTACTTTCTGTCTGTATTGGAATTTCTTGTAAATGTGGTATTGGTTAGGAAGCTTGTAGTCCATCACCGGAGTTGTTCAGTGTTCAGGCACACACAGTCTGCTCTCTGGCCGTTATCCAGACACTCACACATGCCGTCGGTGAGGTTGGCTTGTGTGTCTTCGCGGCTCAGTGGCCAGTTCATTAATGTGTGATGTGTCGCCTTGAGGAACTGTCTCCTGATGGATGGTTTCAGGCTTATTGCACGTTTGGGGTGCATCTTGCTTGATTTTTATGTGTGTGATAAGGACACGAGGAGTTGCTCAGTAGTGCGGGAAGCCAGCATTCCCTGGTGGTCCAGGGTGTGGAGCCGGGGCGTGAGTCTCAGCTCTGCCATGTGCCGCCTGTGTGGTCTTGGGCAAGTCACCTAATCTCTCTGTGCCTCATTTTCTTCGTTTTTAAAATGAGGAGGGAATTCCCTGGCAGTCCACTGGTTAGGACTCAGTACTCTCACTACCAGGGCCCCTGGTCAGGGAACTAAGATCCCACAAGCTGCTCAGCGCACCCCACCCCCTCAAATGAGGATAATAGTAATGGTATTACAAGGCTTAAATGAGTAAAAAAGTAAGTGCTTAGAACAGTGTCTGGCAGGGCTTCCCTGGTGGCGTGGTGGTTCAGAATCTGCCCGCCAATGCAGGGGACACGGGTTCGAGCCCTGGTCTGGGAAGATCCCACATGCCGTGGAGCAACTAAGCCCGTGTGCCACAACTACTGAGCCTGCGCTCTAGAGCCCACGAGCCACAACTACTGAGCCCGCGTGCCGCAACTACTGAAGCCCACGTGCCGCAACTTCTGAAGCCCTCGCACCTAGAGCCCGTGCTCCGCAACAAGAGAAGCCACCGCAAGGAGAAGCTCGCGCACCGCAACAGAGTAGCCCCCGCTTGCTGGAACTAGAGAAAGCCTGAGCTCAGCAACGAAGATCCATTGCAGCCAATAAATAAATAAAATAAGTACAGTGTCTGACAAATAATAACTATCACATAAGAATTTTCTATTGTTGTTTCTAATATTATTATTATTATTATTTTTTTTTTCGGTACGCGGGCCTCTCACTGTTGCGGCCTCTCCCGTTGCGGAGCACAGGCTCCGGACGCGCAGGCTCAGCGGCCATGGCTCACGGGCCCAGCCGCTCCACGGCATGTGGGATCTTCCCAGACCGGGGCATGAACTCGTGTCCCCTGCATCGGCAGGCGGACTCTCAACCGCTGCGCCACCAGGGAAGCCCTCTAATATTATTATTTTAACGACTCTTGGAAACAAAAATTTTCTACCACTGTTTCAAGATTTGGATTCATTGAACCTCATGCATTCTCAACCAGAAAGGTATTGTCCCCAAGGAGGTGAAGAAAATCTAGCTGTGGTGATGGTACATGACCCTCCAAAGGGTCACTGTACATAAACAGATGCCCAGTGATTCATGGAAGAGGGGAGGGCACAGTGAGGCAAAAATGCCTTCCAAGGCGCGGGGATGGTGGGGGCAGGTAAGAAAGAAAGAAAGGCCGAGAAACACTCTGTTACCTAAAGACTATTTTAAGATCCAAAGCCAGTCTCCTAAAAGCCTGTTAGCATTTGCTACCACTTATCTGTGGAAATCAAGATTTTTCTCAACGCTTTGCAGTTAAAAACAAGAATCAGAAATAAATTACTAGGTGATGTGGCGGATAGAAGACAGCTTTCAACCATATAACCGTGGATGTCAGGACACAGCAGAGCACCTTTGTCCTTCCCACTGAGTTATCTGGTTTTCACGTCGGATTTGCGTGCTCCTTAACCCAAACGTTTCCTCCCCTGCGGGTTTGAGCAGCCTCCCAGTTGTGCCGCCTGGGTGGGTGACAGGTAGCAAGCGGAGCCCGCAACGGGGCAGGGGGTCCCTCCCGCTGGCTCTTGTGGAGGTGGCTGCTTGGGCAAGCAGAGCTGGGGACCTCTGCCCAGAGCACTGGCGGAGTCACAGGCGTAGAGAGGGGCACGCAGTAGTCCTGGGTCTTTGCAAGGCTGTCTGCAGGACTCCACGTTCAGTGCGAGGAAAGACAAAGACCTTCTTTATAGGAACAAAGGCGGGTGGCGGGACTGAAGCCCCCAGATGGTGTACAAGCCTGAAAACCCAATCAGGTTGACCAACAACCTTAGGTTACAGTCATGTGGCATCTCCCTGACTCCTGAATTTCCCGTTTGGGGTTTTATTAGCTTTTAGTCAAAGGTGACATTGTGAAGAAACCCAGATTAGAATTCAACTTACAAAACAGCTGAGTGAGAGAGGAAGCAGGGTGGAAGGGCCAGGGAACTGCATAGAAGATCATCGAGAGGTTCCTCAACAAAATCAGAACCCAGACAGCCCCTGTGTGTGTGCGTGTTCCTTTCAAGTGTAGGAGAGGTGGAGGCGGCCCCCTTGTTCCTGCTCTCAGGGGCCTGCTGAGTCCTCGGATTGGGGAAGAATTTCCCACGGGGGGGGCTGCATGGGTGCCCGGAGCGCCTCCCACAGATAGGCTAATGGACAACACGCACTGGCTGTGATGTTGCCAATTGGAAACAGCTTTGGGGCTCCAAAACGAACGTGGAGACTAATGCAGACCTGACGTGGGTTTCACCAGCTTATGGGAAAATAATGAAAATCAGACAAGCAGTGTTCTAGGTAGAGGAGCACTTGGGGGTGGCTTACCTGAGGGTGAGCAGGTGAAATAGCCTCATCTTCCCAGCCTTGTAAGAAAAACTGCTTGTTGTCGGGGGAGGGAGAGGGGTAGCTCCATCTTACCAAATCCGAAGGTGAAGTTGGTGGACTTGAGCCTTTGCAGTGTTCCCAGACGGAGGCTCCTTCCAGCCTTTCTGTTTCCTGTGCCAGCAACACCTGTGCCGAGTGGATGTTCCTGAACAGTTCAATGGCAGTAGCTAGAAGTAAGTTATGTTCCCAAGGACTCAACTGTAATTTGATCCCCACCCCAGCTCACTATGGTGACCTCAGTGTGTGTCTTAGCCATTTTGTACTTCAGATTCTCTGTCTGTAAAATGGCAACCTACTGATCTTTTTTTTTTTTTAATGTGGAAGAGACAATAAAACAAAATCCCAGTTCTAACAACCAGAAACTTCGAGCCATTTAAATTTTTGTTTGTCTCTTGTTTATGAGAAAGGATAAAATAACAGATATCTAAACCAACACCAGGCACTCTTTTGAAAGCTCAGATTCTAGGGCAGCCAGTTCTCAGTTCTGTCTGCACATTAGAATTAACTGGGGAGCTTTTGAAAAACACTAGTCCCCAGGTCCCACCCCAGATCAATTAAAGCACAGCCTCTGGGAAGGAGGTCCAAGCATCTGTGTTTTTAAAAGTTCCCTGGGTGAGACTAATGGGCGGCGGGGATTGGGGACCATTGTTTGGGGTATGCCAGTTGGATGTAAAGATTCAGGCTTATTTCCAGAAATATTGTACAGATAATTTTTTTCTTTCATTCCTTTAATGGCTTGAAAATAAATCCTGTTTATTTTATTGAGCTATAATTTACATACCATAACATTCACTCTTTTATTAGAGCAAACAATTCCATGGTTTTAGTGTGTTCACAGAATTGTGCAACCATTACCACTATCTAATTCCAGGCCATTTTCATCACTCCAGAAAGAAACCCTAAGCCGTTAGTAGTCACATTCTCTTATCTCCTCCCTCTAACCTCTGGCAACCACTCGCCTACTTTCTGTCTCCCTGGAGCAGCCTATTCCAGACATTCTGTATAAATGGAATCATATACCATGTGGCCTTATGTAATTGGCTTCTTTCACTTAGCATAATGTTTTCAAGGTTTATTCAGTATTGCAGTGTGAATCGGTATACGTTCCTTTTTTATGGCCGAATAATATTCCACTGGAGGAATATACATTTTGTTTATCCATTCATCAGTTGATGGGCATTTGGATTGTTTCCACTTTTTGGCTACTAACAAACAGTATTATGAATACTTATATTTGTGCATAATTTTTTGTGTGTATGTTTTTAATTATCTTGGGTGTATACCTAGGAGTGGAATTGCTGGGTCACATGATAACTCTCTGTTTAAACATTTGAGAAACTGCCCATCTGTCTTCCATTGTGGGTCCACCATTTTACATTGCCACCAGCAGAGTATGAGGATTCTAATTTCTCTACATCCTGGCCAACACTTGTTATTGCCTGTCCTTTTGATTGTAGCCATCTTAGTGGGTGTGAGATGGTATCTCATTATGGTTTTGATTTGCATTTTCCTCATGGCTAATGCTGTTCAGCATCTTTTTATTGGCCATTGGCATGTCTTTAGAGACATGTCTGTTCAAATCTTTGATCTTTAAAAATTGGGTTGTTTGTCTTTTTATTGTTGAGTTATAAGAGTTCTTATGTATGCTGGATACTACATCCTTATTAGGCATATGATTTGCAAATATTTTCTCCCATTCTCTGGGTCGTCATTTCATTTTCTTGATAGTATCCTTTGAGGCACAGAAGTTTTGAACGTTGATGATTTAGTTTTTCTTTTGTCATTTGTGCTTTGTATGGAATATCTATTTAAAAAACCATTGCCTAGGGGCTTCCCTTGTGGCTCAGTGGTTAAGAATCCACCTGCCAACATGGGGGACATGGGTTCAATCCCTGGTCCAGGTAGATCCCACATGCGGCGGAGCAACTAAGCCCGTGCAACCGCAACTACTGAGCCCGCGTGCCTAGAGCCTGTGCTCCACAACAAGAGAAGCCACTGCAATGAGAAGCCCGCACAACGAAGAGTAGCCCCCGCTCGCTGCAACTAGAGAAAGCCCACGTGCAGCAACGAAGACCCAACACAGCCAAAAATAAATAAATAAATTTATTTTTAAAAAATGAAACAAAAAAACAACCATTGCCTAATCCTAGGTCATGAAAATTTATGCCTGTGCTCTCTTCTAAGAGTTTTGTAGTTTTAGCTCTTACATTTGAGGTCTTCAGTCAATTTTGAGTTAATTTTTCTATATTGTAGGGGGTAGGTTTTATCACCCCCAAAAGTTAGGGGTACAGCTTCCTTCTGTGCAAGGTAGTTTGATAATCTTAGTATGATAGAGCAGGCCATGGGATTTGGGGGCTCCAGCCTCCTTACTGTAACGGTGAGGAACTTGAGGTACTGAGTTATATCAGTGGAGGGGCAAATAGTAACCCTAGCATCCAATAGAAATCTAAAATCCTTCCTGACTTGTGAAAGGTTAGAGTCTATTCTCCATGTTCCGTGAATTTTAATAGCATTTCTAACATTTGAAAGCTAGCACTTCTTTCTGAGGTACCGTGTGCACCTTGACACCAGATTAACTAAAATGACTGCAACACTGCATCATCCCTACCACAGATGAGATGCCAACTCAGTATCATGTGTTTAAAGATACTAATTCTTGAGTAGTTAGACAGTCAAGAGTAACTGAAATGCAAGTTCGGATTATGGATACATCAGACGCAAACTAAATGGGAAAGTATATCATGAAAGAAAAGTAATTCCAAGTGGATTAAAATGTTAGGAGGCGAAAAAATTAAAAGGCACTTTAAAAAGTTTTGCGAAAGATGTTAAAGCATCCTGTAAAACCGCAGCAAGTGATAACGATGTGCTGATAGACCGAAAGAGCAGAAGAAAGAACTCAAACAGGCTCCAGCACATATAGAGGAAGGGGTGACTTGGAAGGGGGAGTCAGGTCCCTAACCTCATGCTGAATTCAAATATATCAACTGGATTAAAGATTTTGTTTCATCATTCTTTCTAAATGTAAGAGAAGAATGTATGCTGATGGTAGTAGAACATTCAAACAATGCAAGTGACCTCTCCTTTCTCTCACCCTGCCTCACTTACACGCCACACTCCTAGCTGTTTGGTGTGTGTCCTCCCGGACTGGTTTGAACATGTACATACTGTTGTCCCTCTGTATCTGCAGGAGGTTAGTTCCAGGATACCCCGTCATGGATACCAAAGTCCGAGGATACTCAAGTCCCTTATATAAAATGGCATACAGGCATACCTCACTTTATTGTGCATTTGCTGTATTGCACTTTGCAGATTTTTTACAAATCGCGTTTTTTTTTTACAAATGGGAAGGTTTGTGGCAACCCTGCATTGAGCAAGTCTTTTGGCGCCATTTTTCCAACAGCATTTGTTCACTTTGTGAACAGATGTGTTTCAGTGTCACATTTTGGTAATTCTAGCAAGCTTGCAAACTTTCTCATTATTATATTTGTCATGGTGGTCTGTGATCAGTGATCTCTGATGTTGCTGTTGCAACAAGATTACAACCCACTGAAGACTCTGATGACGGTTAGCAATTTTAGCAATAAAGTATTTTTAAATTAAGGTATATACATTGTTTTTTAGACATAATGCTATTTCACACTTACTAGACAACAATATAGTGTAAACATGGCTTTTATATGCATCGGGAAACCAAAACATTCACGTGACTTGCTTTATTGTTATTTCCTTTATTTATTGAAAGGGTCTGGAACCGAACCACAATAGCACCAAGGCATGCCTGTAGTATTTGCACGTAACCTATGTGCATCCTCCCCTAGACTTCAAATCATCTCTAGATTACTTGTAATACCTACTACAATGTAAACGCTATGTAAATAGCGTTTGCCAGTTTGTGGCAAATTCAAGTTTTGCTTTTTTTGGGACTTTCTGGAATTACTTTTTTCCCCAGAATATTTTTGATTCACAGTTGGTTGAATCCATAGATGTGGAACTCAAGGATATGGAAGGCCAACTGTACATATATTATTTGTATTATTATTTTGTACTATGTATTAGTATTTTGTAATACTACTATGTATTATTTTGTATATTTTTAACACAAAGAGGATCATATTATTCATACTCAGTCATGTGTGTGTGTGTGTTTCCACTTACTGTGTCTCAGAGACCTTTCCAGATCAGTACATAGGGGTCAACCTCATTCTTCTTAGCTGCTTTGTTGCATTCCACAGTAAAGATGACCTTGAAACCATTCCCATGTTGATAAACATTCAAAAAAACCCTTATACATGTCTCTGTGTGCCCACAAGTTAGTCTTTCTCTAGAATAGATTACTAATAGCAGATTTACGGGTCTAATGGTATGTGTGCATTTTAAATTTTAATAAATTAGGCCAAAATGCCATCTGTTAGAAAAAGGCTTTCTGTAAATGGACATGCAAATAGAAATTACACTTCCATTAACAGTATGGTAATGACTTTCCATATTCTCAACAACTGTTTAAATTTAAACTAATTCAATGGGCAGAATTTGTGCCTCATTTTTTTGGTTTTCTTTATAACAAAGAAAAAAAAATCTTCAACTTTTGCATAGAAAAATACCTGGGAATGAATGGGATTGGGAGAACTTTTCATTTTCTAAATTTGAGTCATGTTTCATGTTTTAAAATAATAAAAATTTAAAATATATATATATGTGTATATATTGCTTTTGTAAATTGAAAAACGATAAAGATATTTTTTTAAACAATATCAAACAACCCCCCCCCCTTAAATAAGGTAGTTTACTGTCCCCATTTCCGTCTCAGTATAGAGCTGGCCTTAGAGCTGAGGGCAGCAGGAAAGTTGTGTATTAAAAGCCCTTTGTTTTCGTGCAACAAAGATACCACACATCTGTAGGACCAATTGGCAACCAAAGGTTGAGTATTTCGAGTCTTTGAAATGATGGATTCCTGTCCAGATAGATTGTTGTGAGCCTCTGCACCCTGGGGCGATGGATATATTCATAGAAGAGTTTGGGGGCAGCAGACAGGAGTGTGTCAACTCACGTCCTTTTTTTTTTTGGCTGTGTTGGGTCTTTGTTGAGGTGTGCAGGATCTTTCATTACGGCGCGGGCTCTTCGTTGTGGCGCGAGGGCTTCAGAGCACATGGGCTCTGTAGTTTGCAGCACGCTGACTCTCGTCGAGGTGCGCCAGCTCAGTAGTTGTGGCGCACGGGCTTAGTTGCCCCACGGCACATGGGATCTTTGTTCCCTGACCAGGTTGAACCCACGTCCCCTGCATTGGAAGGCGGATTCTTTACCACTGGACCACCAGAGAAGGCCCTCAACTCACGCCCTTTATCCCAGTTTTTTTCATATAATAATTTCCAAGTGGTTTTCCCAACTCCAATGGGTTTTAAAAACAGTGGACATTATGTAAAAGTTAAATGTTACCACTTTAGTTGGATCCTGGGATTGATAAATCATCAAGGACTCACCTACTTGGATGTTTTCTTTTCTTGGTATGATGTCCACAGTCGACCTCTTACTACTGACAAAGAAAGACAGTTCCAAGTGAATGTACAGCCGCCTGGGGAGCATTAACTCCCTCCTGTTTGGCTCTTGGACCCTGGCCAGAGGGTCTTGGGGCAGAGGCCGTGGTGGAAAATGAGGGCATGTGGCCCAAGGGTGACTTCTTTGTTGGGATTGCATCCAGCTTGTGGGAAAGTTGGTGGCCTTTCTCCCACCCATGCCACCCTGACTTGCCTTGTTGGTGGCCCTTTTATCACTGAGACCTTTTGTATTGATATTAGTTTTTGACCGGACAGGTTGCATTCCTCCCTGCCCCTATGGGGCTATATGACCACAGAATGTGTCAATGGGTTAGTGGTTTTGTGCCAAGTTAAGATTCAGATAGACACTTAAGATGACAATGCAAAAGCTACATGAACAGTCATGGTCCTGTTTGCATTTTAGGGACAAAACAGTAATCCCTGCCACTTACTGATTGACTGCCAAGTTCCAGGCTTCAAATGGGTGCTCTTCATAAGTCATCATTTCATTTAATTTTCTGGAAAATCAGTTCCAGAGCCTGAAGTCCTACAGCTAGCATGAGGCAGACACCAAACTGAGAACAGGATTTGTGCTAAACCAGACCAGGCAGAGTCTTTAAACTGAGGCTCTTTCATCTCTTTAAGCTTGTTTGAAGGCTCTTTTCTGGGCCAGGCACTAATGTTGGTGCTGGGAATCCAGAGTTAATGCCTCCCTTCAAGGAGCTCATAGTTCAGTGATGAAGAGATCCTCTTTCATTTTGTGCAACATAAAATTATTGCATGTATTGTTATTTTAAGAGGAGAAAAGAAACCCCAGGAAACAAAAAAAATTATAAGATATTTTACTCTAGTAAAAAGGAAAATCCAGTCCTCTAAGGATTTGCCTTTAAGACTGTGCACCTTAAATCCAGTCCCCTGAACCTGAATGTGGACTCCGCTCTCCAGCCAGAAACATCATTCTGCACGACAGTGTGCAGGGGTGGTATTCTGTCACCAGAAAATGTTTAGCTACATTTATTCCTCATTCCAAGGTTTTCTCAAACATTTAAGAAGCACCTTCATTGATGCAGAAACAAATGAGGATTTCAGCCCATAGTTTAATAATTAATATTAGTACTCTTTTATAATCGGTGTGACAGACGTTTCAAGCCGTCTGTTCCCTGCTTTTATAAATCTTGTAAACAAAGTCGACGTTTGGGACTTCCCTGGTGGTCCAGTAGTTAGGACTCTGCGCTCCCAGTGCAGGGGGCCCCGGTTCGATCACTGGTCGGGGAACTATATCCTGCATGTCGCAACTAAGACCCTGAGGAACCAAATAAATAAATAAATATTTTAAAAAAGAAAAAGAAAAAAATAGTTGTTTAAAAAAGACAAAGTCGTTGCTTGATTGTCACGGATTCAGTTCCAGGTGACCGCCTGTCTGTCTGCCAGATGTGGTCTTTTTCTTGTTCTTTATGCCACTTTCTCGCTCATTCACATCCACCAAGCTCTTCCCACCCTGGATCTTCCTGAGTGCTTCCCATTCACCCCACTCTTCATCTGGGTAACCCCCTCAGCCTCCAGGGCTCAGCTTCGATGTCCCTTTCTTTGGAGAACTTCCCTGATCCCCTAAACGTAAATAGGTCCTGCCCTTTTTGTTCTCCTAGCACCTTGCCCATCCTTTTCAGGCACTTATCTCAAACATAGCTTTGTATTTTGTATACACACCTCTGCCTGGTATCTTTCTCTCCAAGAGCAAAAACCACATCTGTCTCACGTCTGTCTCTCTCCCATTACACAACACCCATCGTGGCGTCTGGATTGTGGTTGGCATTTACTAAATGATGGGGAGATATTTGGGTGGGTGGATGGACTGATGGGCAGACGGATGAGGTCCTTCACTGGGTACACTGACCTGGCAGGCGCTTTCAAGGTACTGGTCATATAGCAGGGAAGAAAATGGCAGCTTTCAAGTTGCTCACCTTCTGGTTGGGGAAAGAGACAGTGAACAAATATACAGTGTCAGGTATTGATGAGGAAAATAAAGCAGAGAAAGAAACGGAGAGAGTAAAGATCGGGATGCTGTTGTATGATGGTGTCAGGAAAGGCCTCACAGATGTGACGTTTGAGCAGAGACCTGAAGGAAGTGAGGGGGCGAGAGCCATATCTAATTCATGGTAGGAAAGCTCAATTCTTACCATTACATATTTTCCGAGTGATTTCTAGATGTGTGTTTATCTTGACACACACGCAGTTTTAGTTTTTCCACACATCTGGAGCCAAATATAGCTGGCCTTCTATATCCGTGGGTTTCGAATCACAGGTTTGACCAACTGCAGGTTGAAAATATCCAGGGGGAAGAAATTCTAGAAAGCTCCAAAAAGCAAAACTTGAATTTGCCACACAGTGACAACTGTTTACATAGCATTTACATTGTATTAGGTGTTACAGTTAATCTAGAGATGATTTAAAGTGTACGGGAGGATGTGCCTAGGTTATATGCAAATATGACACCGTTTCATATAGGGGGGATTGGGTATCCATGGATTTGGGTCCTGGAACCAATCCCCTGTGCATACCGAGGGAGGACTGAACACCAAGTCCAGTGGAGGGAGAGCCTCTGGAATGCTAGGAACTCCCTTTTTCTGTGGAAGGGACAATTCCAGGAAGAAAAAAAAAGAAAAAGATGTTTATAGGCCGCATTTTTGCTGTCTTCAGTTCATTTTTTATTATCTTGAGGAAGTGATGGATTATAAAAAACGGAATTTTTTTCTTCTTCCCCATGGGAGTCAATATGAAATTAATACGAAAAAGTTAAGGGTTATTTTTCAAAATATTCTGGGCTTGGGAGGTTCAGCCCCATTTGTATGTCATTGATTTCTTTTTCCTCCACATGTTTTGTAGATTTTGCAGGAGTCATTGAAAAACAGGGTCAAGTATTTCTCTTAATCTAAAAGCGCCGCAGGGTGAACAGGTAAAGAGGGTGGTTTAGTTAGGAGAGTTTTCTCCAAGTGGGACAGATGAATGTGTGTTCCCAAGCCACCCAGGAGAAGGACCTGGGGCGTGAATAAGGAAGTACATCCCCAGGCAGCAGCGCAAAGGAGGAGGGTGACTGAGGACCCCAGTGTAGGGCCCACGAGAGCACAGAAACCCATGGAACATCTTCTCCTTCCTTTGCTTGAGGCTGTGACCAGAGGTGCGTGTGAAGCCAGTGGCACTTGAATGAGACGAGAGCTCAGTTGGATGTGCTGTAGCCCCACCCATCCTCCATAGTTGGGGGTGAGGGCCGCAATGCCAGGAGTCGCTGGCCAGCCTGCTTCTTTTCCTGTGGTCTGCTCATTGCCTGTGCTCCCAGAGGGAGCTGCTCGAACCCTGAATGTCCAGGTGGGCCTCTTGGGGCAGAGGAGGGAGTAGAGAACTACAGGGAGGATGCTCAGGGGCTTCAACCCACAGAACCCTCAGGACAGTGATTCTCAAAGTGTGGTCCACGGACCTCTGCTTCAGAATCTTCCCGGCTGCTTGTTGAAATGCAGGTTCCTGGGTCATCCCAAGGAGCAGAAGGTGCAGCATTGAGACTGAAGGCTGACACAGGGAGTGGGTGATGGGAAGAAACACCTTTGCACGGAAACCTACCGCTGCAGCTATTGCATTTCCAAATTATGAGATGATTTTCCCCCCACCCAAATGTGACCGATACGTCCAGTCCTGGGGAGTCTAGCAGACCTGGGGTGGTTGCAGACGGGGAAATCAGTGAGTTTGGTGTTTTTGTTTTGGATGCACTATGCAGTGTGCGGGATGTTAGTTCCCCGACCAGGGATCGAACCCGTGCCCCCTACAGTGGAAGCACGGAGGCTTAACCACTGGACCAGCAGGGAGGTCCCAGTGAGATTGCTAATGAGTTAGGAAACGGTTTATCTTCTTTGAAGGGATCTCCCATTTGAGACATAGGTGTCTCTTGGTAAGAAAAAAGGCATTTCGATCTCCGTGTACCTAAAATCCTGGAGAAGGAGAGGATCTAGAAGGACCTGTCCTAGGTTGTGTCCCTGGGGACAGGACAGCAGTACTTCTTGGGTCCCAGCCCTGTGTCAGGCTCTGTGGGGGACACTCCCCGCGATAGGACCATTGCTGGGTCCTTCTAGTGACTTCAGCTCTGCCTCTCTCCTGCCTCCCGAGAGGTCCCCCTTCCTGCCTAATCCCTGCTCCACACACACTGAGTGTCCCCATCTCCATTCCAGCTTCTCCCAGGAGCTGCCTGCCCTGATGGGGAGGCCTTGGACCTCACACAGCCGCAGACTCTCCCTGAGCCCTACGGTTTCTCCCCTTGGCAGGCATCTCTAGCGCTGCCTCCCGGTCATTGCCAGGTAGGCGAGATAGACAGGCTTTCTTGTTTGAGTAAACAACAAATGTGAACAGCTAGGAAGGAGAGAGGGGTTGCACTGACACAGTAGCCGAGACAATAAAGATTGGAAAAGAAGAGGTAAAACGATCACTGTTTGCTGAGTGAAACCCACCATAAATAATGAGACACAGCCATGACTCATCCAGAGGAGGAAGAGTTTTCAGTAGACCATCGAAGGGAGCATCAGATGACCGCAGAGGGCTGGGTTCGTCCAGGCTGTTCCCAGCACTTTAACCTTGTCTGTTAGGGACTGTTCCTTCCATGGGGGTGTGACAAAGGTGGCATGGCCCTGAGAGCTCTAAGAATTTAGGTGTCCAGGGGTCCAAGTGCTTATTATTTACCGAGAGCCTCTCAAACGTAAACATGACATTACATTACGTAAACATAAACGTGCATTAAGGAATTGATTTCCCTTCCTGGAACCACAAGAGATAGAGCATATCAACAGTTATTTACAACTTTCATGAGCTGGAAAGAGCATGCGTGGGGCTGCCATCAGTGCCCGTGCCTTTAGGTAAGAGACTCAGTGCCTCTTAACCCTTCACGATCTGCCTTTGTTTAAAAAGAATAAGCTAGGTCAGTATTATCGACCCAGCAGGTGAGGATTGTGTGAGCTGATACACGGAAGGGTCTAGAACAGCTTTGGCATGTAGTAGCGTTTCTGTAAAGGTAAGTCTCTCCCCTCTTCTTCCCAGGAGGGCAAGATGCTGTGGAGGATTTCGTAAAACATGACGAATTCTAAGACCTCTGTCCTCACTTAGCTTGTAAATTAGGGAAGAAGGGCTGTCTGAAACCACAGACACTGAAATCAGGATTCCAGACCTGGAAGGAGAGATCCCACAGGGCTGTGCCTGTTCAGGTGTAGGATGCGTTGTTCACAGCAGGCACAGAACTGCCCACTGGCCCAGTTCTGTTTCAGACATGATTTGGGGCTAGAACAGTGATTTTATAAAGTTTGAAAATGTCATGTAAAAATTCAGACTTCCAACTTCTCTTGAAAAATCAGCGCCATAGCAAGGCTGGGCCTGCCTGGTAACGGTCGGTGGCCCCCGTCTGATGGGCCATGCCCACCCCTCCAGCAGAGCCATGTTGTGTCGGGGCTGAGAGCAGGGCTAGATTCAACCCTGGCCACACCACTTAGCCAGGGCCCCACCCTGGCCCCATGGCGTGACCGTGAGCATGACCTCTCTCGAGGTCTGGGCAGCGGCAGTACCTACCTCATAGGAAGCACCAGATCATTATTATTGTGGCTTCTGGTTTTTTTTTTTAGGCTGCGAGGCTTGTGGGATCTTAGCTCCCCGACCAGGGATTGAACCCATGCCCCCCTGCTTTGGAAGCGTGGCGTCTTAACCACTGGACCACCAGGGAAGTCACTGTGGCTTCTGTTATTATCAGGACTACTCTCTGCCTGGCTTTGGGAAGCGTTCACGTGTTTGACCTGTGGTTCCGAGGAAGGAAGGCTCATTGCAGTCTGGGGTCTTGATGTTTTTTCCGAGGAGTTCCCTTTTGAACTGAGTCTGAACTGGGAGAGAGAGGAGAGGATGCCGGGCAGGGGAACAGCAAGAGTAAAAGCTTGGAGGGAGGAGCGTGCATGCTACTTTAAGTGGCTGCAGACACATACAGCTGTCCTGCCATCGCCGCTGAGCGTTTTCTCACCTGCTTCCGTGTGCCTTGCACAAGGTTTGGAGCTAGGTGCACCTCCGTACCTTCAACCCCTGGGGAAGGAGGTGCTCACTCACAGGTTGGGCGTGGGCACTCCTCCTCTGGACCACACCCCCCCCTGCTCAGCCTGTTGTGCTCAGGGTCACTGTTGGGGTCCCAAGAGAGGCATGGGAAAGGTCAGAAGACTCTCCCGTATCAGTTACTGAATTAGAAAATAGACCGGCGTTTAGAAACCCCCAGGACTAGAACAGGACAAAACTCATCTCCCAGGACAAGAGAATCTGTTTGATTCCAGGAGGAGTCCTGGAAGTTGGTGAGGTAGGTGGTGAAGCAGAAGAGAGGTGTATGGGCCGAGACTGGGGAGCCCAGGAAATCCCTTGAATGTGAAATTCCCTGCGTGCCGGGGGGCCAGGGGTGTGGGGATGGGCCCCAGCTCCTTTTTGGACCCGAGTGGCAGTGAGGGAAGACTGCATTGGGCTTCAAAATGCTGAACTTGGGAGTGGCCTGCGTCTACGTCAATTTTAAGTTCTGAAATTTTCTAGCAGTCCTCATCACAGATACTCAGACATACGGCCTACAAGTCAAGCATATGCTATAAGGGAATCCCCTGGTGGTCCAGCGGTTAGAACTCCGCGCTTTCACTGCTGGGGGCCCAGGTTCCATCCCTGGTCAGGGAACTAAGATCCCGCAAGCCGTGCGGTGTGGCCAAAAAAAAAAAAAAAAAAAAAAGAATATACTATAATTCCATATTTCCGTCTCTTCAGTTGTTTCTTGCATCTAGAAGTTATACCCAGAAATATCCTTTGTGGCATCCCGTGCCCCGCAGTTTTATTTGGAAGGTAGGCCACTGTATTTGTGTGTCAGCCATAAACGCTAGGATGAGAGCATGAATTCCGAAGGATCTGCCACTTCCGGCTGGTAGCATTAGATCCTTTGGAAGGATCCTGTGTCGTAATATGACAACAGATTGAGAATTTTAAAACGCTCATGGAAACAAACAGGTGCTCAGAGCAGCTAAAAATAACCACCCTGGGAAGTGAAATTGGGGCAGTGCCAAGGAGTTAAGGTGAGCAGCTCTGCGCTTCAGGGGGAGGTCAAGACGGTGGGGAGAAAGCCAAGAAAAGAAAATCCTGCCCCTCCCAGCTCTTTGCTTAGGATCCCTTCCTGTTGTGCTGGCCTTTTTGCATCATCTCCACGGAAACTTCTTGCAATTCCACCCCCTCCACCCCCTCCACCCACCCCCCCCCCCCCACCCCCGTATAGCTTTCCTGCCCAGGTTTCTAAGTGAAAGTCCCAACCCTACAGGGGGCCCATGTGCGTGGATGGCAAGTGGGCGGCCTCCTCTTTCCCCAGTGGGTGGTGAGAGGTGTGAGGGACAGCCCGAACTGGAGGGCACTCAGAGCCCAGACCTTCCTGCCCCCCCAGCCACATCCTCCCTGGCCTCCTGCACTTCCTGAGGAGTGAAAGATGGTGGTTGTCAGCGGGTGAAGGATGAAGGTGACAAGTGGTGTAAACACAGCTTGTTACTACCAGATTCAGTTACCAGCAGTGCTCGAAGACAAATGGCCAGGGGCTTGTCCACCCCTTGAGGACAGGGCGTCTTAGACACCACGAACAGGGTCCTGGGAAGAGGAATTCCAAGTGTCATGGAATTGTCTTGCACAGCTGGTATAGCAGACAGGACTAGTTGTGTAATGTCGGGTTTTCGTTGTTGGTAGTTTTGAATTGGGAGCCCGGGTTTGACCCTGAGAATAACCCAAACTGTGAAGAAGACATGTCTTTACACCAGAGACACACTGTGTGATTCCACGTGCTCAAAAACAAGCAAAGCTATCTATGGTGATAAAGGTTAGAATAGTGGCTGCCTTGTGGGGGGGGCGCAGAAGAATATTGGCTGGGAGGGGACATGTGAGAAACTTCTAGAATGGGTTCTAGAATGTTCCATATCTTGATCTGGCGGTGGTGACACAGGTTTGTCCGTATGTAAAAATTCATTGAGCAGCACATTTAAGATGTGTGCATATCACTGCATGTATCTCTTTAATAAGTTAAAAAATTAAGACATGCATGAAAAGGAGGCCTGGGAAGAGAAACACCTTGGCAATATTTGAATAACCTAGCTTTTACCACACTTGGAGTTTGCTGTTCCATGGCCCCAGGTCCTAATAGTTGGACTTGGTTCAGTCCAGAAATTTAAAACGCCGGCCACTTCGGAGGAATAAAAGAATGACAAGTCTCTTCCAAGTTTGACAGTCAAGAGAGTCATTTGGGAACTGCCAGCCCCTCACCCTGAATCACGGTCTCCACCCGTCCACAATTTAATGAGGGTATTGGGGCATCAGCTGCAGGCTGACCCAGCTTTGAGTTGCTACTCTGCTTCTTACCAGCGCTGGAGCCTTCTAGAAACATCTTGCCCCTCTCTGAGGCTCAGTTTCTTGGTTTGTAAATGGGCTGATCTCTTAAGAGTGTTCTTCGATGCGGGAGGACCTAAAAAGTACTCACGGGGTGCTCAGTACCTCACAAGTGATAATGAATATTAATGCTGCTGCTTCAGCAAATTGTGCAAAGTTCCAGGGAGCTCCAGGAGCCACGGTGCTCACCAGTGAGAGCGCCGGGCACCTCTGCAGTGGTTCTCACGAACAGTTCCCACACGACCCAGCTTTTCATACAGTTGGGCCAGCTACAGGGTGCAGAGGCCCCCTCTGGCTTGGCAGGATTCTCTGGCTGGAGCCTCTGCCGGTTCTCAGAGGAGGAGTGGGGTTGAGCTGGACAGCAGTGTACCCACGTTGAAGCAGCTGTGGTGAACATCTGGCTCTGATTATGTGGCTGGGAATGGCCGGGGGTGGGAGCTCCGTGATTTATAGATTGCTCCTCTGGCTGTAAATCCCATATGTAATTGTGACTTCTCTGTCCCTAATTGTTTGCAGAGAAGAGAGGAGCTCCATGGCTTACAATCCCTGGCAGGGCCGGAGGCTGCTGGGGGGTGAGGTTTGTTGCTAGGACACCACCGTCTTTGTTTTGGTCCCTGCTCAGCAGTGTTTTTAAGGCCCTGTATACATTTCTCTGTATTGTTAATGTAATTTGTTCAGGCAGTGAACAGCCAAGTTCAGCCCAAGGAATCCGATACTCATAACAGAAACACCAGAGGCCAGGTTTTTGTGGTCAAATTAGGGTTTTGAGGCCTAGGACGAGAATGAACCATTTGAGCTGGGCCAGGGGGACAATCTGCCTTTCTCTCCTGTGCTAACACTGGCCGGGGTTCAGCTTCCTTGCGGAGCTTGGCTTGGGGGGCTCCGAGTCCCTCACATCCAGCGCTGTGTTAGGTGGGGAGTAGGGCTTCCTTCTCTGAGAAAAGGAATGCAGACTTTATTCGGAAGGGATGAAAGGAGACTAACAAAGTATGGGCAAGTTTGGGCCCTCTCTGCCCAGCCTTCCCCTCACCCTGGCTCCAGGTACCTTTAATCTACGCCCGCCCCCGCCCCTGAATTACTTGACTGGTGCGGAAATCATAGCTGGGATCTGCTGAGAAGGTATGTGACTGTGCAAAATGCAATTGGCCCGTTTCCGTTGCCTCTGAAGACCTGACAGCCCACTTGCCATCTGGGAACCGCACGTCCTGCTGTGCTTGGAGTTTTCGGAAACGATGGATTCCAAACAACTTTCAGTGAGTGGTTAGTGACGTTCACTTAGTGCATTTTACCCACTTCACTTTGCCTCAGAAAATAAAGCAAATCAAAACAAACATACCAGCCCACAAACGTCTTCCATGCTTTCTACTGCTTTGCAAATGTACACATGTTGTGAAATTAATCAGCCCAATATTATCAACCCCCTCCCTTCCCGCCTGCCTTAGAAGAATGCCTGGTGTGCACGCATCCATCCATGCATTTAACAGTTACGGAACACCTTCTGGGGTTGCCAAGTAGAATCCGACAGGGTCCCAGCCCGTGGGAGCTTGTGATGCAGGGAGACAAACAGGAAAACCAGTCCTTACAGAACTGATAAAGTAGACTAAAACATCACCTGGAGCAGCTCAGGCTCGGAGGAGTGAGGGGAGGCCCTGGCAAGGAGGTGTGTGAGCAGAGCACTGCAGGAGAACACAAAGCATCCGTTCTAGTAGTAGCCGGGGTCTCCCTGGCTTGCTTTCATTCCAGTGACTCTCCCAGGAAGGGGAGACAGTTGCCTTCTTCTTACTGATCCTGTTGTCTGTAGAATGCTGGGGATTCACCAGAAGTCTTCAGAGGCTAACCATCTTCATTCAGTAGGTGAATGGCATGACTCGTGGTGTAGACGTCTCCTGCCCTGACTCCTTCCAGACACTGACATCATCTTAGAACAGGCTGATGCGTTCGGGGCCTGTTCACTCAGCAGTAAATGTTCGTAAATGACTGGACCAGATCAGCCAGCGAACTGCCTATTCTTGATCGTAATTGACTTCTGTACACCTCTCCCCCCAGTAGCCTGTACTACAATTAAATAGCACCAATCAGTTTATATTCAAACAGTTGTTTCCTTGTTTGTCTTCTCCATTAGATCATGAATTCATTAGGATCAGATACAGTGTTCTTCTCTCCCCATGCCTAGAAGAGTGCCCGAGAGGTGTTCACTGTGTATTTATGGGGTAAAAAATTTCATGTATATATGTCTTTTATCCCTTAAGAAATTTGGTTTTCCAGACAATAAATGCTTGCTTTTCAAAACGCTAAAAGTAACTTTAGCCATTTTTGATGGGAATATTCTAAAATGCATCCTACCCTTTTCTAACTTCTTAAATAATGAAGGTAGAATCTTTTTTTGTTTTGTTTTTGATGACCCAGGATCAGCTCTGTGAACTCCAGTTTTGGCTAGGACCAAAGTAAAATGAATTTTTCAGAGGCTTTTATGTAGAACCATTAAATGGTTGAGTTGAAAGAACAAAAATTTTAAGCCATCTAGTTGATCTCCTTTTATAGACCAGGAAAATGAGCTGGAACCACCAGCCGGGTCTGACTCTCAGCTGAGTGTATTTCCCATCATCCCACGCCTTCTGCCCATCTCTTCTTCTTCCGCCCTGTCCCCTCCTGAGTAACTGAAGTGAGGCTGCTTCCTTTCACCTGCAGTTAAGCAACTCAGGCTGGAGGGCTGCACACCTTTCTGTTAAAGGGAGATGGTAAGCTTTCTGACCTCTGTCTTGTCCATTTCTTACTAGCTCCCAGAGTAGAGAGTTTATACTACTTATATAGATACTATACATCTACTAATTTCAAACATCTATATTCAAATCAAGAACTAGGAACTATTTAATTAAAATAAGCCCTTGTTCCACTGAAAAAACTCGTCATATTGTCCTTTACTAGAGTTCTTGCTCTTTAATCTGTAGGCGGGGTCCCTGGACCTTTGTCCAGGATTTTACTGACTTGATTTAGAAACACCACTTAGTTGCTGGATGGCCTGACCACCTGCAGATTAAAGTGGCAGCTGACCGGGGCTTCCCTGGTGGCGCGGTGGTTGAGAATCTGCCTGCTAATGCAGGGGACACGGGTTCGAGCCCTGGTCTGGGAGGATCCCACATGCCGCGGAGCAACTAGGCCCGTGAGCCACAACTACTGAGCCTGCGCGTCTGGAGCCTGTGCTCCGCAACAAGAGAGGTCGCGATAGTGAGAGGCCCGCGCACCGCGATGAAGAGTGGCCCCCTCTCGCCGCAATTAGAGAAAGCCCTCGCACAGAAACGAAGACCCAACACAGCAAAAATAAGTAAATTAATTAATAACTCCTACCCCCAGCATCTTTTAAAAAAAAAAAAAAAGTGGCAGCTGACCATGTAGGTAAGGGGAAAGACATGAAGTAATACTGCAGGAAGGTGCTTGTAACGGAGGGTCATGATGGTGACATAGAATGTTCAGAAGAGGTTAAATGTGTTCTACTTTCCGTTTAAAAGAAGAAGCAGGGTCAGGGAAATGCTAATTAAAATAAAGAGATGGCAGAAATTAAAGTCTGAGAGTACAGGTGTTGGCAAGGATATTGGTTAGTAAATGATTCTTAAATTAGTATAATACTTTGAGGAGTGATTTGGCACTATCTAGTAAAATAAAAGATGCCCATATCTTATGACCCAGCAGATCTCCTACACATGGCACAAGGGACATGACCAAGAATAATCATTGCTGCACTGTATGCAGTAGTACAAACTGGAACAGTGTATGGTAGCCATCGATATATTAAATGCAGTCATATGGTAGAATACAGTGAGTTAACCAGATATATGAGTGTTAACATGAATAGATTCCAGAAGTCTAATGTTGATGGGGAAAAACAAGCTGCTAAAGGATACCTAAGATGTAGTACCATTTATATGAAGGTTTAAAACTCTCAAGAGAGTGTGATTACATAGGAGAGTGTCCTGGTGCTTTAGGGTAAGGTGTCACGATGTCTACATATTACTTTCAAAAGGCTCAGCAAAATGAATGTGTGTGTGTGTGCGCGCGCGCACGCGCACACACACGCACACATGTATAGGGAGGGAGGTAAACATAAAGCAAGTTTGGGAACGTGTTAATGATGATTAACCTGGTTGAAGGGCAAATGGGTTTTCATTGTTCTTCTCCTACAGTTTTCCTGTAAATTTGGAGTTTTTCTAAATAAAAAGTTGGGTAAAACACCCAAATTGAGTCTGTAAATTGTGAAAATATATATGTAATGAGTGTAGAAATATGCAGAGGCATGATAAACAGCACGTTTGGACAATAGTTACTTCTGGGGAGGGTGGGGAAATGGATGGCTGAGATTGGGTACTCTAGCTGTGTATCAATAACACTTTGTTTCTTTTTTTTTTTTTTAAGTCGGGAGAGCTCTGAGATCACTATGGGAAAACGTTAAATTATTCAGTATGGGTAATGGGTCCATTAGTACTTCCAACTATTTTCTCTACTTTTCAAAATATGGATAATATTATTATTTATAGGTAGTTGGTTCTATAACTAAAAGTAACATTTTTAAAAAATTTTATTTATTATTTATTTTTGCTGTGTTGCGTCTTTGTTTCTGTGCGAGGGCTTTCTCTAGTTGCAGCAAGCGGGGGCCACTCTTCATCACGATGCGCGGGCCTCTCACTATCGCGGCCTCTCTTGTTGTGGAGCACAGGCTCCAGACGCGCAGGCTCAGTAGTTGTGGCTCACGGGCCTAGTTGCTCCACGGCATGTGGGATCCTCCCAGACCAGGGCTCAAACCCGTGTCCCCTGCATTGGCAGGCAGATTCTCAACCACTGCGCCACCAGGGAAGTAACATTTTTTTTAACTACAGAGAAGTAGGTAAATGATTTAGATTTATTGATTTATTTAAAAAGTTAGGGTCGTACTTGGAGGGACTGCATTTCAAGTGGCAGGATGGGGGGACAAATCAGTGTCCATTTACATGTAGGGACCTTATGCTGGGGAAGGGCAGCCAGAGCCAGTGTGCAGTCCAGCCTGCCTCCTAGGGGGCCTTGAAGGAAGGTTGGGGAGCAGTGGGTTGGGGTCCCCTTCAGGATACACATCTTGACTTGAGGTCCTTGAGGAGTGCAGAATGGTTTGAATTTAGTGAGAGTGAGCCATGAAGGAGAGGCTGACGTGGGCTGCCAAGGCCACAGAAATCTTAGAAATTAGGACCTTATTTTAAAGGAAACTGAGGAGCTATTGGAAAAAGTGTGATATAATGCCAAGTCTGTTTAAATTTTAAGAAAAAAAAGAATAAGAAGAAGGGGGAAGAAGGGGGAGAGGGTAAGGAAGAGGATGGAAGGAAGGATTAGAAAGGTATGAACATGTGCGTGTTTGTTTATATATGGCTGTACGTTCTCGAAAGGAGATGGGGAAGATTCACCCCAGACGGTGGGCGAACACATACAGGGGGAATATTTCCTTGTGTTAACTGAGCTACTCGAAGAGAGAGAGAAGCATGCTTATGAAAGAAAATTTGGAGATTGGGGGAAGATTTTTTTTTAATGTCCCTGAGTCCTGTCATCCAAATATAACCATTTAAATATGTTGGTCCAGTTTCTGCCAGACCTTTCTTTTGGTGTGTAAATTGTGCACTTGCTTCTCTTTTCAAACACCAGTGTCTTCGTACTGAGGTAGAATTTGGTGGCTTGCTTTTTTCACGTCATATGTTATCACGAGCTTTGTCTCCAACTGACACACGTAACCATTCCCCTTATTTTTAGAAACTCAGATTTTTCTGGTATTTTACTCTTATAAACAAGCATCCAGTGCATGTCTTTTGTGTGTAAAGATTTTTATAAATTTAGGATTATGACCCTAGTGTTGATTCCCAGACTGGGCTCATGGAGTGAAAGCTTAGAAGCGTTTTGAAGCTCTTCGTCGTGTTGCCAGATTTCCTTACAGTGGACTCAACCAGTTTATACCTGGGGCTACTGTAAAGTACCCATTTCTCCTACACCCCTCCGTGGTACTCCTATTCTGTGGGACAGAATCAGTCGTATTACAAGTCCTTTGTAAAACAAAAAAAATGTAATAGCTTCAAGTTGTTGCTGTTTTTACTGGTTTTCCCAGGCCGTACATCCTATACAGTCGACTTGATTGTGTCGCCAGAAAAAAAGCCTGAGGGGGTGGGTGGATATCACCTTTTAATTCGCTGTTAGGAGCAAATGTCTGAAACTTTCCAAACTTTCCAAAACTTAGTCTAAGCTTGGATAGATCCCTTGCCTTTTGAAATCTTGGTTCTCTCAGGATTAATGCTCTATTTTGGGGGGAAGAGCATATAAATGTTCCCCAACACATTATAGGGTGTATTGAAAATCCTTTGAAACACACAAGTTGAATCCAGTAAATCATCTTAAGAGATGTGTCCAAGCATAATTTTGGCTCTTATTGGTAGAAAACATATTTTAAGATGGAAAAAATAATCATTATGAAGCATAGAGAGCTCTCAACCATTTCTTTGGAAATACATCTTGATAACAGCAACTGTTCATCATAATACAAAACAGAAAGAGGATTAATCTGCTGAGGCATAAGAAGTCCCGCCAGTTCCTAAATGCTCTAAATAGTTTCTTGGAGATTTTTACAGTGTTTAGGCCTCAAGGAAAACCAAAGCTTCACCTCCAGGTTTGGTAGCAAACAAACGCCGCTTCTCAGGCGCTAAGCTTCGATTGCTTCTCTGGTAATAAGCTTCGTGCACCTTTGCTAGGAAGCTGGACAGCTTGTCAGCAGTGACTGTCGATACAATGCAGGAAGGACACTTGCTGATGGACGAGGTGGATAAGCCGTCAGGAGGAACGCCCCTGCCGTGAGCTCTGCCGGTTGCCCGCCCTTGGGAAATGGGGTGTCCAGATGCCCTGGACTGCAAGGTTGCCTCCCCGACCCAGCCACACGTGACACCTCTCCTCCGCTGTCTGCTGCTTCCTCCCAGCAGCCTGGTTTGCATTTCTTCGAGTTGGAACGGGGCTTTTCCATTCCTCACTGGCTCTCGGAGACCTGAGGATCGCTTTGCATCTGAGAATAATTCATCATGTGCTGAGATCAGAGGGCTATCTGGTGCAACAATTTGTTGTCTGGTCTCTGCCTGGACACCTGCAGTGATAGGGGCGGAGCCGAGCCAGCGGAATTCCTCCTTGTCCACGTGACAGCCTTTCACATTCAGAAGACAGACGTCTGTTGTCTTCTCTTCACTGACTCTCTCCAGACAACATAGTTTTGAATGTCCCTGGGCAGCCGCTCTGCTCTGGACCAGAACACCATTCCCTGGGCACTGGGGAGGAGCATCAGACAGTGAAGCAGCCTCCTTTCTGGGGCACCACAGGGCAGGATTGACACCGCCAAAGTTATTGTCATATGTGTAGCTGTCAGTTCAGCCATAATTGCCCTTCCATGCCCTTCCTACCCTTAGCAGTGGAATATCTGTGAGTGTAGGGCTTTATCTCTGTGAACCTCTGTCTTCATGGGTTTATCCCATTTTTCCAATAGGGTAGGGGTTATACGCGCAGACCCTCGGGTCAGGGTAGATTCAGATCCCACCCTGGGCTAGTCTGATAGCTTCCTTGTGCCTCAGTCTTCCCACCTGTAAAATGGGACAAACAGCTCCCACCTCAGATGATTGTTGTGAAGATGAAGTGAGTTTTAATGTTAGTAAACAGCACCTGGATGTTGTTTAAGGCAATGGAAATGTTCGCCCTGTTGAGATGCTTTAGCATCTTCACTGTGTTCCCTCCAGGTCTGCCCAGGGAACCTCCCGGATCAGCAGCCTGCATGGCACACAGGTCTGGGCTGAGTAGCTCCGGGCTAGAGAGTTAAGGCTCCCATATCATTCATTCTGGCCTCTGTATGCCTCTGTCTTCTCTTTTGGGGGGTTATTTTATGTGGTGTTTTTTGTTTTTTGCTTTATGCGTGTTTGGTTTTGTAATTGTTATTTTATTTTATTACCTTTTATTTATTTATTTTTGGCTGCGTTGGGTCTTCATTGCTGTGCATGGGCTTTCTCTAGTTGCAGCGAGCAGGGGCTACTCTTCACTGCGGTGCACGGGCTTCTCATTGCACTGGCTTCTCTTGTTGTGGAGCACGGGCTCTAGGCGCACGGGCTCAGTAGCTGTGGCTCATGGGCTGTAGAGCGCAGGCTCAGTAGTTGTGGCACACAGGCTTAGTTGCTCCACGGCATGTGGGATCTTCCCGGACCAGGGCTCGAACCCATGTCCCCTGCATTGGCAGGCAGATTCTTAACCACTGCGCCACCAGGGAAGCCCTGTGATTGTTACTTTAAATCTCTCTCAGCACACTTCCTAATACTCAGCTTGACTAAATGATCTGTGTAAATCTTCCATGTACTTCTTTTTCTTATTTTTTAAATTTTTACTGGCGTATAGTTGATTTACAGTGTTGTGTTAGTTTCAGGTGTATAGCACTGAGTGTATAGTCCACTCTATTTTTTTTTAACATTCTTTTCCCATATGGGCCATTACAGAGAATCGAGTAGAGTTCCCTGTGCTATACAGCAGGTTCTTTTCCATGTATTTCTTCTCCTTTTCTCTCTAATCAGATTTTCTTCTCCGAGCTCCTACCTCAGATTTACTCATTACTCAACAAATACTGACTATACATATTGTTGTACGCATGTGGGTGCCATGTTGTCCTGGCCACTGGGGCCACCGCCGTGATATGAGTGTCCTGGTGAAGATGCCATTCCTGGGATCTGGGTAGACATGTGTATGTCTCATCTTCTAAGGCTGGCCGACCTCTGTGAGGTCACAGTGACCCTCTGCACGAAGACCTTGAATTTGTTCACCCCAGTTCAGCATACGGGCACTAACCCACTTGAGACCATAACTATTTTCTTTTCATCCTCTTCCCATTATTTTCTCTTCATCCTCTTTCCATTATTTTCTCTCCTACTTATTAAGGAATGTCTCCTCCACTATTATTGTTTTCTTCCCAAATCATACTCAGGAAGAGCAAGACCTCAAAAAACAGAAACAGATATGCTTCAGTTCTTGAATATATTCCTCTTTACCTTCACCTTGTTGGAGATAACAGCAACCGGAATTATAAAGAGTATGCTGTACTTAGATCTTGGCGGGTCTAATTTAGGAGAACAGAGCAGATTCTTTATTGTTTTATCCTGGCCTGGAGAGTCAGTATACTGTTTCCTCACTTGTTCTCTAAAAGACTTAATTCAGAGATTTTTTTTTTTTAACATAGTATAAAATTCACTCTTCATGGAGTTCTATGGATTTTGACAAACTGTACCACCAAAGTCACAGTATAGAACAAGAACACCACCAGATTCCCCTGGGCATCCCCTTGTAGTCGACCCCTGCCCTGTAATCACTCCCGGATCCTGGGAACCGCTGATCTGGTCTCCATCCCTATGGTTTTGCCTTTTCCAGAATGACATATGAGTGGATTCGTATAGCGTGTAGCCTTCTGAGTCTGGCTTCATTCGCTTAGTAGAATGCATTTGAGATTTATTCTTGTCACTGCCTGCGTCGGTGTTTCCTTTTCATTACTAAGTAGTATTCCATTATATGGGTAAGCCGGAACTTGCTGATCCATTCACCTGTCAAAAGACATTTGGATTGTTTCCACATTTGGATGGTTATATATAAAGCATTCATCTAAAGTTTTTGTGTGAGAGAATAATTTTTTTCATAGGGCTTTTTATTTAGTCATTTTACTTTTCACCTCTATTGTTCCACTCTTATTGAAAGGCTGTGGGAGTTTTGGTGGAATCTACGTCTGATAAATTACAGATGGCTGTGCATTTTGTGAAGGAATGCTGCCCCCATTCTTTCAGAAAAAAAAAACCCCAGGATTTCAAGAATTCCCAAACAAATGCCAAGGATTTCTCACCTCTAAGAGGTACTGGATTTGAACCACATCTATCCACTGGAATTTATTTTATGCGCGAAGTGGATCCCCTACTTAAATTTTCCTTCTTTGCCTTTGGGTTGATATCTTTCTAAATCACAAAAATACAGCGATGCTGAGCAAATGAAGAAGATGCTAAAGGTCTGGGAATCTCAGAACGAGGGTTTATCCTCAACTTTGGACACGTGGGAAGAAAAGTGAGGTGAGCAGTAGTGCATGAACACTGGCATTATCCCAGTACAAGGGACGGGTGTTGGGAATGGGATCAGGCTTGGAGATTTAACTTGCTTCTGAAGGACATTCCCAAATCCTGCTCTGGGATAATTCCCCAACTACCATTTAATCAGCTCCATTAAACCCTGCCCTGTCTAGTGCACTGTGCTCCAGACACAGCTCTCCTGGGCTCTCAGTAATAGCTCAATTGTGTGTAAGTGGCTGTGAAGAGGCTCTGTGTGCTGGATGAATAGGCCCCATCTCCATGGAAACCAGCTCTGGCTGAGGGGCTGACCTTTGACCCACTTGTTGCCACCATACTGTTAACCACTGGTGCCTCTTGGGTGGAGAAAGAAAGCAAGGAAATGGCTGTCAAAGTTGTTTTCATTTTCCCTTAGTTTAGGCCTGGGTCCACACTAAGTTGAAATAACACACCAATATTCATCCAAAGCACTTAGATATTATGAGTTTAATTTAATTACAGATTCTGTCTGTCTTCCCTTGTTCTCCCCCAAGCATTTTCCTTATCCTACAAAGCAAAACTCAGCCCTGGTGACAGGATAGGTTTGTCATTCCCGCTATGGAGTTGCCCGGGAGTGTAGTTCCTCAGGGGCAGACCCATGTCCCTGGAGTCACTGTGGTGTGACCATGGGCCCATTCCCTCATCTGTACACAGAACTGATGCACTCCCTGTAACCCAGAACCTTGTGAAGGTCAGTGAGAAGACGTGTACCTGTGAGGCTCTCCACTAGCCTAGACATTAGGATCTCAAGTGCAGGGGTAAATCATCACCGTTTTGGCGATGATAAAAAAACTTGGCCACAGGACCACCTTGCAGATCGGCCAAGATGGCTTGAGCAACCCTATAGTGATTCCACAGCTTGTGCCCTGTCTGTATCAGCAAGTATTTTGGTCCCCGTGGCACTCTGAGTACAAGTAGATTTTTTTTTTTTCAGGCTCCATCCTCTGCTCTGAGCTGACTTGGGTTGTCATGGTTGTCCTGGACCCCATGAAGACATCACAGACAGAATCAGGCCTGTCATCCTCAGGTTTCCCTGCAGAGGGGCCCCTGGCTGGGGTCAGACTCCCGGGGCTCCTCTGCTAGGTGTGTAGCGGAGGCTTCTGGATGGGATAGTGTAAACGTGCTGCTTTGTCCCTGAAGCCCAGAGTGTAAAAGTGAATATTTCAAGAAAAAGCTGATTTGTCAGGTTTCTGGCTGGGGCCATCCCATCAGACAAGTTAGGTCATCTCTTGAAAAGGAATCTTTTTATTCCATGAGTGGAGGAGGAAACTGACCTTTGGTTCCTGCAGTACTAAGACCTGGGATGGGGTAGGGGAGGTTGTATGTATTTATTCCTCCGAGAATGTGTCAGGCCGGGGGAAGTGGGAACACAGGAGGTAGTAACAAGAGCCCCAGACTAGTTCCTTGGAGAAAGTTAGTCAGAATGCAAAGTAAGGATCCTTCTTCAGAGACAGAAGTCTCAAAAGTTCCATGGCTTTCCAGGAATTACAGGAATTGTATTCTTCAGACCTCAAGTCACTATCTTGAGTTTTTTTTTATTTGTACTTTGATCTCATGTAATCCACATTAGTGTGGGAGACCTCCATTACTACAGAGGTTAATGGGGGTTGCTTTCGAGATGTGTCTCGTTTGAGTTTCCCGCCTGGCCTGGAGTATGGTCAAGGAGGTAATCATCTGGGGCACCTCTTAGGATTGGAGCGGTCCAAAATACTTTCCAGGCCTTTAGTTAGTTAGTTTACTTCTAAGATATTTGGACAGCTCGTCTAGTGGGGACTTTTTCTGTTTTCCTGCAACTTGGTCGAGGCTTGGATTCTATGATACTCAAGCAACGATGCCCACTGCGATTGTCCCTGGCCGGACCCCTGGTCACCTGGAGGTCTACGGTGTGCCTACCTTTCCGTCGCTTATTTTATGGGACTCAGATGGTGCAGAACAGCTGCTCGGGTCTTGGGCCGCGGAAAGGCAGCCTGCGTGGGCGTCCACGAGATCATTTACTGTAAGCGGTTCAGCACGCTTTTCCAATCCCCAGAAAGAGCCATTATCAGCGGACGGACTATTTACGGGAGACTGGGCTGGAGTAGCAGTTCCATTGCCCCAGGTTGTGGGGAGCCGGAAATATACATATATTAACCCTGGGTTTGGGGAGGGGAGAAATGAGCGTCCCCTTCATTCTGCAGCTGTGTAAACAGTCCAGGGGGAGAGGGGCGAGCTGCGGATAATGGGGGAGGAGGGAGGGTGCCCGATCGAGGGGCCTCCCTGGGGGCCCTGGGAGGACTCTGAGCCAGGTGGGGGAGGGGCGGATAAGAATGTGAGGCATAAGGAGGGGGAGTTACGGAGACTCTGGGCTTTTCGCATACAGAGGACACAAGTAGGGGTGATGCGAAGTGATGAAAAGCCTAAGTGGTCTGGGCCTACTTGACCGAAAGAGAAGGAGCGAGAGGAAAGTGATTGGGGAAGAAGGTGATGGGGGAAGGCCAGATGGAGGGGGCGTGGCAGATGACAGGCTCTTTGCCTTCGGGGTCAACGTCTGGAAGGGCTCTCTTTCTCGACTCAGTCGCTTGTTCCAGCAGCCAATGATTATTGGGTTCCTGCCGTATACCGAGAACAGTTCTGCGCAGTGGCAGCGGGCAGGGGGTGGAGATTCCTTTGTAGGACATTGGCCCTATTCACAGAGAGTCCATAAGCCTGTGGGGAAGAAAGGCCAGCATACAAATGACCCCCCTCCTGGCCCTTTGTGTCCTGCAAGGGGGTGTCGGAGGAGAAGGGGCGGAGGCAGCGGGAGCACGGACGGTGGTCGGAGGGTTAGCGCCTTGGCTGGGGCCAGGTACTGGGGGAAGGGCTGGAGCAGAAAGGCTAGAAACAGGGAGGAGCAGGGCTTTGGAGCCAAGTCTGGGTCTGAACCTCAGCCCTCACTAGGCACTGTCTGATCTGGACTCTTCCATGGCCTCTGACATGCAGATGATGGCAGCTCCCAGGGTGGGGGATTAAACGCAGTATTTTACCAAGTGTGTTGAACGTATACATAGTAGGAACTCGGCCATCATGCACTGCCACGGGCTACTACTCACTCCTGCTTCATTCAGCGCTAATTTATGGGTTGCCTTCTAGGGCCAGTCCCTGTTCTAGGATCTGAGACAGGCTGGCTTTCTGCCCTCAGGGGCATCACATTCTACTGGGGTAGACAGATAAAACACCACCAGTAATGATGTGCTGGGCAGAGAACTAAAACAAGGCGGCATGTAGGGTTGGAGGAGCTCCTTCAGATTGGTGGACAGGAGGACTGTTGAGATATCGAAGTTGAGGTGATGAGGGTGACAGGGAGATCCAGGTGAGGGTGTACTGTTGAAAAGGCCACGGGGTGGGAAGTGGGAGACGGAATCAGAGAGGAGGGCAGAGGCCAGACCAAAGTGTAGCGATTGGATTTCACTCCGTGTGCAGAGGAATTGATTGGAGGATTTTAAGTAGGGGGGTGTGACTTCATCATCAATATAAATTTCAAAATAATTCTCCAGCTACTGTGTCAAAAAGGGATGGAAGGAAGGGACAGGAGTTGGGTCCATAGCGGGTGCCTAGTTTGGAGGTGCGTGCACCTCACCTCCTTTGCTGGATCCAGCCACCAGGCTGAGGTCCCCCTGCCACCCCTGTGCAGGCCCCTCCCCAGGCAGATGGTCAGGGCCCGCCCTCTCCGGGTTCCTCGTAACTTCTTCCCACTGCTGCTGTGAGGGTTGGAGCGCTGCCCTGCCTTGGACGTAGACAGGCGGCATCCTTCCCCTCCTTCCTGGGCACAGTGCAGACCATTTCCTATCTGTGTGCGAGGCCCTCCCCAATTCCTCAAGCCCTGGGAAACTCTATGCCTCCCAAACGCAGTAGGAACAATAGATCTAGCCCAGGTTTGCCCCTGGTCCGGTGGATGACTTTGCACCAAGCCCTCTAGGGCAACACTGCTCAGTCAAAATGTAATGTGAGCCCTAGAGGTAATTTTAAAATTTCTAGTAACCACATTTAAGAAAAAGTTAAAAAGGGACTTCCCTGGTGGTCCAGTGGTTAAGACTCCGTGTTTCCACTGCAGGGGACACGGGTTCGATCCCTGGTTGGGGAGGTTCGGCATGCTGTGTGATGCGGCCAAAAAAAAAAAAAAAAAGAATTAAAAGGAAACAAGTCAATTAATTTTAATGATGTATTTTATTTAACCCAATTTATCAACAATATTATCATTTCAACATAAAAAGTTATTCCCAAGGTGCTTTATGTTCTTCCATATTGAGTTTTTGGCATGTGTTTTACACGTGCTGCACCATCATTCCATGTACGCTGAAGCCACTTGTGGCCAGTGGCCACCGCACTGCATGGGTGGCTCTGGGAGCCTCCCTTTCCTCTTCTGCACAATGGAGATGAGTCCCTCCCTCACGAGGCTGCGGTGAATACAAAGGAGAGGAAGACTGAGGACTGCAGTGGAGGTTTAGGATCTTAATAAACTAAGCTATCATCCCAGAAGGTGTGGATGGGAAAACCGGAGTGCGACTAAGAGGGTTGATGTGGGAATTTCCCTCCTGATTCTAACAGTCACCATTTTATAAGCAAGAGATAGCAGAAACGCGCACAGACAATTAAAATGATAAATTGCCTAAAATAGTGCATATACTTATGGACTAAATTACGTGGGGGCAGAATTTAGTGTCTGACTGAATGAAAAGGTAATCTTTCAGCAAAAGGAAAAAAGAGAGAGAAAAATGTATTTCTTTTCCCTAAACCATGGTATCGGTAAACATGTGTGATGCTTTTTGTTAACTTGTATTTTAATGGAAATATTAAATCTGTGGCTTTTGTTTTTGTTTTTAAGGAAATAGAGAAAGGAAGGAAGCTGGAGGGTTTAAATTCGTTATGCTAGCTTTGGATTCTGCAGAATCAGGAAATCAGAAAGTACAAGTTCTCAGAGCAGTGACATTTAACTTGTTGGGAAGGGCACACCCAAGGTCACCCATTTAAAGGGTTTGTCTTCCTTTTCAACATTTTTCACAGAATGTCTTTTGGAGCTCAGCATTTTTTTGGTTTTTCTTTTTCAGTGTGGGAACAGAGTTCGAACACTAGGGTTTTCTCACTTGACTCTGCGAGTGCCCTGTCCTCAGTGCTTCCTGCATGATAGCACTCAGTGGAAGTTTGTTGACTGACGCATAGGTCGTGCCTTAAGGATGGGGAAGCAGTAGGGAAGGTGTTCTTCCCATTCTTTGGCCTGGGGGACTGCATGTGTTTTTAAACAGTCCTTGTTTGTGTGAGATAATTCAGGCCCCAAGTATATTTTTATTTTATTGGCTCCCTTAGAAACATTAAAAAAAAGAAGTTAAATACAGCCACTGTTTATTTTTAGTATTTTAACTAAACTCTCCTAAGATTTAGAAGCTGGACAGCTACATAGGTCTAGGAATAATTTGTTTCTATTTCCCCATAAATACTCCTTTCAGGTTTCTTTTCGCTTTCTTTCTTTTTTATGGCCAGGGAAGTTTTTTAATTACCCAGATTCTAAAAACATGTAGCTTGAAGAAACTGATGAGAACATCTTCCACCATCTGGATCACTTCAAACCAAACCAAACATTTACCTGCAGGACCCCAGAGGGAGGGAGACTTAGATGTCCTCCAGCAGGTCTTTTCCTTTTTAAAATATTTATTTTTTTATTTTATTTTATTTTTTTTTGGCCGCGCCGCAAGGCGTGTGGGGTCTTTGTTCCCCAACCAGGGATCGAACCTGTGTCCCCTGCAGTGGAAGCGTGGAGTCTTACCCACTGGACCATAGGGAAGTCCCCCCAACAGCTCTTTTCCATCTCTGACACTTATGATCCCATAGTTCTTCCGTAGGCACCTTGAGGTTTGGAAACCTCATGGCTGCTGGCTTCCCTGGGGCATTCCTGCTACCCCCATACTGCCAGCTGCCAGCTGCCAGCTGCCAACATAGAACCCATGTCACATAAAGCGCAAGTCCAGTAAAATGCCAACAGCCGGCCAGATCCACACTTGTCTGTTTGTGAACACATAAGAATTTCGTTCCCTTCTGTTCCTGCAGGATGCCTGAAAGAATGGTCCTACACTTGGTCCTTGAGGTTTTGTCAGCTTAACTTTCTCCTCCAAGCCTGACCACACTATTATAACAATACAAACCCCAACCCCGTGTCTCTGGACCTCAGAGGCTGCACTCAGCTCTGTGTCCTCCTTCTTGAATGGGCTCCATGTCACAGTTTGTGGATAGCAAGCGTGAAGCCTCGTCCCCGGGCTGTTTGCTTCCTGCCATTTCTCCTCTTGGAAAATCTCTCGTTTTCTGTCTCCTGCAAGAACTCTCCCCCGACACCTCTATCTCCCTCTTTCTCAGCCTCCCTATTCTTAGAAGTAGCTATTTTGTCTCGGACTTCCCTGGTATGCTGCTGCACTTTTTTTTTTTTAAAGCTCTTGAATGAAAGGGCATGTTTTTCTTTCTCCACTTAGATGACAGACCTTTCAAGGTAAAGCCTCCTACAGTTCTTCCAGACCTCGGTGCGGCCGAGTATCAGCACACAGTAGTTATTCGAAACTAAGTACCTTGAGTTGGCTTCTAGTTGAACCTCATGTACCTTGGTCAACGTGGGCAAAATGGAACGCATTCAGCTCCAGTAAAATTGGCATACTATTGCAAAAGAACTCATTCTATAAATCACGATGGCTACTCCTTGGGAGCAGGAAGCGCTTGAGATCCCCTTGCTCTCTCTTCGTGTTTTGATGGAGGGGACATTGAGGCCAGCTATCACCCAGAGGTGGGTACAGAAGACTGAGCGTTTGTAGCTCATTGCCAGGAATGGTGAAGCTGAATGGAGGCTTTTCAGTAGCTCACATGGGGCTTCCACGCTTCGTTTGGAGTTCCTCAAGGGCCATTTTGTATCCTGCGATGAGGCGTTTGGGACACAGGGTCCACCTCTGCGCCAGATTTGAGTAGAAAGGGATGAAGGGGGCAAGCGTGGGCACTGTACTCGGGGACGCTGTGCTTACGCGTTATTCACAGGGACTCAGTTGTCTGAGTAGAGAGATATAACCCATTTCTCCTGTGAAACCATTGTCTGTGTCTAAACGGAAGAGGTGTGGGAAGCGTAGCAAGGAAAGGGAGGGAGCCAGACCAAGGGGAGCTGGCAGGGGTGTGGGGTGGGGAAAGGAGAGCTCCCTGGCCAAAGAGGCGGGATTCTTGTTCCATGAAACGTGAGGCAGTTTGGTTCACCCACTCATTCCGGAGATACACGTTGAGCCACCCACTCTACGTGCCCTGCGCCAGGTGAGCCGAATATACATGTTAGGACGCACAGGGTGCACAGTCCCCGTTCTCAGGGAGGGACAGGCCAGCGGAGTTGGCCTTGAGGGACAGACCCCATCCCCTGCCAGTCATGGACCACAGTGGGAACAGCACCCCTAGAGGTGCGAGATGCCATGGGCAGAGGGTTCTGCATCCAGCCCCAGGGAAAGAACTAACGGGGACAAGGCAAACTTGTGGCGTCCCAGCCCCTCAGGGAGGGTTCAGGGCAAAGCCGCCAGTTCATTTGTTCATTCACTCGCTTAACAACTATTTATTGAAGACCTCACTGGGGGGTGACTTTTCAGTAAAGACTGAAGGTGGGGGACTTCGCTGGTGGTCCAGTGGTTAAGAGTCTGCCTTCCAATGCAGGGGACATGGGTTCGATTTCTGGTCGGGGAACTAAGATCCCACATGCCATGGGGCAACTAAACCCGTGCGCCACAGTTACTGAGTCCGTGTGCTCTAGAGCCTGTGTGCCACAAGTAGAGAGACGCCTGCACGCTGCAATGAAAGATCCCGCATGCCGCAACTAAGACCCAACACAGCCAAATAAATAAATTTTTTAAAATAAATAAATAAATAAAGGGGAAACGGCAGAATTTGCTGATAAGGGTATAAGAAGAAGAAAAGAGTCAGGGGTATCTCCTAAATGACAGGAAGGGTGGAAGGGCCATTAACTGAAATGGGAAAGACTGTGGGACGAGCAGATATGGGGAGGAAATCGCCCAGAGCTCCGTTTAGGACGTGTTGCCTATGAGCTGCTGTTGGGACATCCAGTGAGAATTACTGATGGGCAGTAGGGTAATTGATTTCAGGGAAAAGGTCTGGGTTAGAGAGAGAGAGAGACCTTAGAATCATTGGCACACTGCTGGTACCCAGACAGGAGATCCCTGGGGGATGAGGGCTGAGAGGAAGGTGAAGGGCTGATCCCTGGCACTGCAACTTTCACAGCAAGAATTGACAAGGGAAACTGAGGAGAGCAGCCGAAGAGCTAGGAGAGCCTGGAGGGTCCGGGGTCCCTGAGCCAAGGAAGGGAGTATGTGAAGGAAGAGGGAGGGATCACGAGTCAGATGCTGCTCAAGGGCCAGATAAAGGTAAAGGGTGAGCTAATGGAGGTCACCACTGTCCTCAAAAACGTGGTTGCCATGGAGTTCCCAAGGTGGACATGGCACTCTGCTGGAGAGCGGGACAGACTCCAGGATGGGGCATCAAGGCAGATGCTGGGGCAAAGGAGGCTCCTCTCCAAAATGCCAGGCGTGCCTGGCCACCGTGGAGCCTCGGGAGGGAGAGTCCCTGGAATCTGCGCTGAACTCCCTGATCTGGGAAGACTGGCGTCATCGGTGGGTCAGTGTTGGGTTCCCACAATGCAAAGGACCGAAGCTGCCTGTGTCCCAGGACTGGCTCAGGAGCATGGGATCTAGGGGACTCCTGGGAATCGAGGGCCTCGGTCACCACTCCCTCTGCCGTCGTAGATAGAGTGAGTCGCTGAAGAGGCTCCCGGCTGGACACAGCGCAAACAAGAAGCCCCGGATGGGCGGCCAGAAACCACAGTGGGAGATCATGGAGCTCCAGGATCAGGTCCGGAGGGCCTCTTTAAAGTGAACCAGCGACTGTCATACAAAGGGGTTTGTCAGAGGGACTCTGATAGACGGCAGCCATGCCCCTCGGGGGCAGAGCGGCGCTGGCCCTGGTTCTCGAGTGACCAGCCAGCCTTGCTTCCCCAGGAAGGTCTCCATCTGAGAGGCAGCCGGGCATTCCTTCTGACCAGTGGCTCAGGGCAGGACCATCCCCGCTGCTGACTTGATGCAGTCGTGTTTTTTGTGCTGCCACTAGTCGGGGAGGCTGGCCTGGCTCTGGCCTCCAGAGAGCTTAAGTCTCGCGGTAGAAGAAAATGGGTGATGGGCTTCTCAACACAAGTGAGTGGGGTGGAGTTCCAGCTTCCAATTACTCATAAGCTTCTCAGGCTTAGAGGAACCTTAAGCTGCCCTCAGAGGAAACTCAATTAGATCAAAACTGGATTTAATTGCTTAATGAATTCTAAATGTGCTGAAATTTAAAGGCAAGCTTGTCTGGGGGCCTGGGAGGGTGAGGTACTATGAGGAGTGTCACATGCCTTTTCTGACATTGAAGAACGGAGCTCACCCCCAACACTCCCAGCCTCGCCCACGGATGTTCCAGATTATGTCATAGGTGCTCGGGTTCCTGGCTGATTGACACACCTAAGGACTCACATCCATTGTCTCATTTGCTCCTCAGAATAGTTCTAAGAATTAAGTGCAGCTGCTGTAATCATTCCTATTTCATAGGCGATGAGCTGAGGCTTATCGAGGTAATGGACTTGCCCCTGGCAGGGCCACACTTTCCACCCGGTTCTCCTGATTTCCACATCTGGCCATCGCCTGACAGGGCAGAGGGAAGAGGAAAGGAAGTAGCCCCTCCGACAAGTGTATTCACGGATATTGCCACTGGCATTTATTAAGAACAGATGGGCCAAAGCTTCAGCAGAGTTGCAATCCTAAGGACTCCTCAGCATTTAACTCTCAAGACATTTTTTTTTTTCCTTATCTCATGAAATCATGCCGTCTAGTCATGATCTGATACATGCACCCCAAGGAGGGTTTGACCCACATCTGCTTGGTGTATGGGGATGAAAAACAACCTTCCTTCTTCCAGACTGTAGGATTTGTAGGACCAGAGCGTTGGCCTATGGCTGTTGTCACCATAGGCCTTGGCTATCCACCATTCTCTGTAAACAGCTTTCAATGAGATATATGCCATTTGAGTGGGAGGGTTTTGTAGTTATTTCCTTCATAACTGAGACAATTAACTGGCTATGCTCTTACCAAGTTCTGTTTAATTGCCCCACTGGGTTTACGTCCAGACAGGAGGCCCCTTCTGTCTTTTTTTTTTTCTTTTAAAATATTTATTTATTTGGGTGCACCGGGTCTTAGTTGTAGCACACAGGATTTTAGTTGTGGCATGTGGGATCTGACTTGCAGCATGCGGGATCTAGTTCCCTGACCAGGGATGGAACCTGGGCCCCCTGCATTGGGAGCATGGAGTCTTAACCAGTGGACCACCAGGGAAGTCCCAGGAGGCCCCTACTGTCTTTCTGAGATTTGACATTTGAGCAAGTACACATGCTGTGAGTGGTTCAGTAGACTCCATATTGAACTTGATAGACTGATACAGTAAACAGAGCCTCCCAGGACCTTGTTTCCCCAAAGATGGCCAACTTCGGACCCTACCTGTTGATTATTATAGTATGTTATGTATTACATATATCATAGTATAAGTCGTATATGACTGTAGTATAGCAGTATGACCACTAGTATTAGTAGCCTCTCCCTCCTACACACCCACATTCATTCTTACACATCCTATTTCAGAAGATTTATCTTCTTAAAGGCTTGTTTTACACTGAAGACAAGTCTAGGAGGCCAGAAAGCAACAGCTAAGCTAGAACCTAGTCCTAAAATTCCGGTGCCTTATTAGAAGAAATCTCTTCCAATTAGACCATTTTTCTTTCTGTGCCAAGGCGGATATTTTGAGAAATCTGATCAAATCTATTCAGATTTTTGGACTTAACTTACAAAACTTAAACAAATGGATTTTTGGGGGCACTGTTTCAGGATTCGCATAAAATCAAATAACATCCAGTCTCCTTCTCAGGCAGCTAAAGTTGAGTTTTAGGCAAAATCGTGAGGGGCTGGAAATGGGCTTCAGATGGTGAGGCTGTTCGTGAATCCTATGGCTCTGTAGAATGAAGTGTTAATGTTGCAGCTGGATTCTATTCCTTTGTGAACATGCAAATTAACAATCTTCAGTGGCTCCCTCTGCCTGCATACTTATATTCCAGTCTCCAAATGTGTTATTTGTTATTAAAATCACCATATTTATGTGCGGGGGTTTGCGGTGACTTCCCCAGATGCACTGACCCTAATTGTAACCATACAGGTTATTCCAACATACTTGGATATTTCAAAAAAGAAGAGACTCTAGGCCAGCATGCACTGTTAGTCGAGTGTAATGCAGAAGTGTGAGGGCGCCTTGTGGGCTGCGTTCGGTTCTGTTCGGCTCCAAGAAGGTATCTTCCAATCTTGATTAAACAAATGTGTAATTGACCTGGAACCTTCCAGGTGACCTATTTTTAAATCAGTAGTCATAATATCGTTACGGATCTTCAGGCTTTCCCAATATTTGCTTTTTGTGAACAGAACATCTAGGGAGCCTGCTGACTGGCCCCCTGCAGTATGGAGGACAGGTGTTCCCCAAATGTGACTTTGGGGGATCTGCGGCGTTTAATAACAGCTGCATGGTTATCTGGTGGTTGCCTTTTCAGCCTCGCCCATGCGTGGGAATCACCTGAGGAGCTTGTTGATTTCATGCAGCTTCTGCTCCCACAGGTCTGAGGTGGTGCCTGAGACTCTGCATTTCCAACATAATGCAGGTGGTGGTGATGATGCTGGTCTGAGGAGCACACTTGGAGTAGCGAGGCTCTAGAGCCAAGTACACGCGACCCAGTTTCCAAACTCGAGGGGGCCAGGCCCCCAGAAGGCCGTTTCTATCGGCCCTAGATTTTCCTAGCCTCTCCCCTCTAGCGCATACACGTTTACATTTGCAGAGGAGAAAATCAGGAACATCTGACAACATTTGTTTAATGTTGATTGCTGTGGGGCCCTTTGGGAGTTGGGAGAAAGAAGAGCATCTCAGCCAGCCGCCCGTCCCCACCCCAGAACCATCGAGATGGTGAGCATCGTGCTTGTATTTTTCCAAAAATGTGCATGATCATGGCGGATCCACCCATTTGGCTTTACAATCCCAGAGGCCGCTCAGCCAGAAGGGAACGATTGGTCCAGAATCAACCCACCCAGGGTGGCAGTCCGTTCTTTACTGCTCTGTTTAGACCTGGCCTGAGGATTGACATTTCCTTTTACTGTCTCAAGCGAGAGCTCTCCTGGGCTTCTTCCAGCAGCCCACATCTCCTCCCAAACTCTGCAATCCTGCGGCTGCTCCATAAATAGTTGTTGACTGACTTGACTCATTCCCTAGGCAAAAAAAAAAAAAAAAAAAAAAACCGCAAGGCAGGAGGAAGGAGGGAAAGGCGGGAGTGGATTTGGTTTTCTGTCTCTCCTTAGTATCCTAAGGAAAGGCCCAGCCTACTGTCTGATTGTTTGCAGGATATAGCTATTTTCTTATAGCTCTCTTACGAAGTAGCATTAAGAAATGTGATTTTTGTTGTTCGCTAATTGCAGTTTCTTTCTTTGGATGCTTTAAAGGCAGAAAGCATTTCCCTCCAGAATTTCCTACCGGGAACCCAGCAGGAAAACCAGCTGCCGCCACCACCATGACTGCTTGGGAAATATGGCCCCTTGCTGTCCGGTGCTGATACGGGCCCTGTTTCTTGCAGTTACCCTTACAGGGGTGAGCAGAGACCTTCGGGGTGTTTGCTCTGGCGACCCCCAGGTTCTGCATGCTTTAAGGCTTGGGTTTTCCCCCCGGTTGTTCAGCTGTGAGAATCCAAGGACGTGTTTGTTCTCTCCTAATTGCATACTGTGCCTCTTCCTTTTCTCTCCTCCAGAATTGGAAGGGGTTTCCCTGGCTTGACAAAGTGAGCCAGGAGAAGGGGGCTTTGTGACAAGGGGCCTGTTGTATTGCAAACACCCCGTCTTCTCAGGCTGGCCTGAACTGTCACTCCAGTGCCTTTCCTGGGGTCTCTGGAACCTTCCTCAGAACTTACATAATCTTTGTCACTTCCAAGAACCCTTCCTGGCACAAGGCCTCCATAAAATCATTCGCTTTTGAGTCTGAGCTCTGGTGGAGCCTTTCTCTGAGTTTTTTGCACCTGGGTGACACTCAGGCCTTTTCACGGGACAGTAGAAAACCCCTGGGCTCCAGGGGTGAGGAAGAGGCTCAGTTTCCAAATCTGTGAGAAGGAAAAGATAAGATAATGGTTCTGGATCCACACTGTTGTCTTAAGGATTAAGTGAGTTTGCATATGCAGAGACTTAGGGCAGTGCTGGACACAGTAACTTAACTGTTATTATTGTGGTTTTTGTGTGGCGTTTGCATTGCTTTTTTTCTATAGTACGAGCTTATTCAACTCATCTTTGGGTTCCAGTGTCTAATGGAGTAGATTGTATGCTCAATAAATGTTTCTTTTAAATGAATGATGGGAGGGATGAGTTACAAGCGTGATATCCTGGTAGATGTTTAACAACTGGCTCTGGGGGTGGAGGGTGCCCTGATTTGTAGTGTTTGTCATTTTCCATGGTGTAAAAACTCCCACCATGACCAATTTCAAGCTACCAATGTGGCGACAGTGAACACTGGGTTTGGAAGAGATGCTGATAGTCCAGGGCCAGCTGGCTCTCCTGCACCGCTGGGAGGCGTCTGTGATAGACAGAAACCATAAGGCTGCGGCCATCCCTGGCCTCTCCCCCTACCACACATAGGAATTGGTAATTTGGCCTTTTTATTTATTTGTTTGTTTTTATTTTTGTCTGCGCTGGGTCTTAGTGCAGCACGCGGGATCTTTAGTTGTGGCATGCAGACTCTTAGTTGCGGCATTCATGCGGGATCCAGCTCCCCGACCAGGGATCGAACCCGGGCCCCCTGCATCGGGAGCGCGGAGTCTTACCCAGTGGACCACCAGGGAAGTCCCAATTTGGCCTTTTTAAAAAACACTCAATGAGAAGATCTTAAACATAGACTAGTTCAAAAGTGGGATTTTTTAGGGGGACTTCCCTGGCAGTCCAGTGGTTAAGACTCTGCGCTTCCACTGCAGGGGGCACGGGTTCAATCCATGATCGGGGAACTAAGATCTCGCATGCTGCGTGGCTCGGCCAAAAAAAAAAAAAAAAAGGTGAGATTTTTAATAAGCGTGTGCAAACTTCATATTACACTACTTTGTGTATTGTGTATGTTCAAAGCCCCCAGGTTGTGCTGTCCTCTCTGAAGGAAGCCCTGCTTGCAGGGAATTCAGCACATCTGGGGGACAGATAAATAACCTTTGACAGACCTTTCAGAGCCACTTAGAAAAGGGAAAGCAGAAAATAGAGACCCTGGAGGACACTTAATGTTCAGTCTGCGCAGCAAAAAAGGTGGTAAAGGAGTAATTAGCAGGTTTCTAAATAGCAGCTAAGAGTTAGGGGCCAAATGTGGAGAGCATAGCCTGAGGCCACCATAGCGGGAGAGAGCTCCACCAGCCCCTGTGTCGGGAGTGAAACAGATGTTAGTACCAAGGTCCTACTTTGTATTTAGGAGGTTTGTATGGTTTGTTTGTTTTGGGGCTTGGGTCTAATTGAACAATTTAGGAGTAGAAAGAAAAATTAAGCAATTTCTCATGCTGTCTGAATAATGTGTTGGAATAACCAAGAAGAGGTTAGTGTCACAAGTGGGTAGGTCATGGCCCCGCTTAATGACCCATATCTGGATAGGATTATTGTCTAGAGTGATGACCAGCTTTCATTCTCATCACACACAAAGAGAAGGCTTAGGGGGAAGAAATAAAAAGCCCCGGCCTTTTATTGTGCACAGCATATAGTGTAAACAGTGTGTGCTTAATACTTGTTTGTTTCAGTAAAGGCTTTTTCTAGAAGCTGTGCCCAGCGAGGGGTGGGACCTGCCTGAGGTCACACTGCTAATGGGGCAGCGTTGACCAAACCCAAGTCTCTGGCCTCCGCCTGATGCCCTTTACTTCTCTCAGCACCTGGTAAGGGACCCGCTGGACATAAGAGGCACTGGGGGAGAGGACTGGACAACAGCTTCATGTTAGATGCCCCCTCTTCTTCTCTAGCATCACTCTGGCAAGTCTCTGCTTCTTGATTGTTCCCTGTGACTGACATCTATGTCTGCTTGCCCCTGAAACTCGCGGACAGTTTCCCATTCTAGTTCAGATTGCAGTTAAGAGACATTCTAGGGGCTTCCCTGGTGGTGCAGTGGTTGAGAGTCTGCCTGCCGATGCAGGGGACGTGGGTTCGTGCCCCGGTCTGGGAAGATCCCACATGCCACGGAGCGGCTGGGCCCGTGAGCCATGGCCGCTGAGCCTGCGCGTCCGGAGCCTGTGCTCCACAACGGGAGAGGCCACAACAGTGAGAGGCCCGCGTACTGCAAAGGAAAAAAAAAAAGACATTCTAGATGCTTCCCTGCTGGACATGCTGTGTCTCTGGGGTGTGTGTGTGTGTGGTGGGGAGACGGGAGTGACAAGAGGGTGGGAAGGAGGTAGTGTGACAGAAAGGACTAAAAGAGTGACTGATCACCCAAGGAAACGGGGAGCCCTGGGTTGGTCTCCCCTCCAGCCCTGCCCCCAACAGGTTTCACCTGCACCTCTGGTTTCCAGTGGTTCTAAGCTGAGAAACACTTGCTCTCTTCTCTTGAAGCCATAGCCATGGGCCTGAATTGGCCGCCATAGGGACTGCCCCCTGCACAGTTGCAGGACTTCTAGAGAATTCACAGACCTGGTTACAGGCAGTTACATCCTTGTCATAACATGCAGACAGCTCTCCAGGCAGGCTGCACAAAATGGGTGTGCACTCTGTCTTCTTGCTCTTATACCTGCTCCAAGCCTCAGTGGGACCGCTTGGCATGAGTCCTCTAAAAGAGGTCCCTGCCCAGCACTGCTCTTCCCTGTGGGTCTGGGGAGTACCTGGCTCCAGGGAGGGAATGGCCGAGCAAACCATGAGCGTATGTGTGTAATGAAGCAACTGTCTGCTCCAGCCCGTTTCTGAGGAAGAGCTCCAGAAGTGTCTGCACACAAACAGTGTCATCTGAATAAGCCGTGGTTCTGAAGCAGCCTGCACCGCAAGCTCCCCCAGGACCCTGGGCCTCTGCCTCCCCAGCCCTGCCTGGGGAGCCCTACCCCATCCCTACTCTGCCGCTAGTATCCAGCTCCACGGGTGGGCTTTCCTCGGAGCTAGTCCTGTCCCTCTTGGGGCCCAAAAGGGCAAGCTGAAACTTCTCGAGCTCAATAGATGACAGCTCAAACAAACGAAAGTACTTACTGATTTTAAAAACCTCAGAAAACCGAAAAACTGCATCTTTGTTGCCTACTGCAGGAAATTAAGCCTGGGGAAAACAGCACAGCAGTTTCTCAGAAAGCCTAAAATTAGACCAACACCACCCCAAAAGAGATGGTCCTGTCCAACCAAAGTGTGTCACAACCTGGGAGAAGGTGGCCCCTGACCTTATGACAAAACAAGGTGTAATATAGGGAGAGCAATGAGACTGTTGAACGATGCATTCTGAGCCTTTGTTACGTTGAATATAAACTTTAGGGATCCGTACCTTTTTTTTTTTTTTTGGCCCCGCCATGCGGCATGTGGGATCTTAGTTCCCCGACCAGGGATTGAACCCGTGCCCCCTGCAGTGGAAGTGGGGAGTCTTAACCACTGGACTGCCAGGGAAGTCCCTAGGGATTCATGCTTCTGAAAAAGAATCAGGGGCCTCTGAAACTACAGAGGTTTAGGATCCTACTCATTGTGTGGCTGACATGTTTACTATCTGATTTTTTAAAAACAGTGTTGGTCATTTTCATGAAGAATTTGGCACCAGGGCAGAAGTGCAATTCCTGTTTCACCGTTGTTCCTAAGGACAGAAACAGCACCTGCTTACGGTGGGAGGGAGGTCTGGTTTGTGCTGCCACTGGACCCACCTGGTCATGGGGTCCGTGCTTTGTCCTGTGTTGGCTGGTTCATGCTGGAAAATCAGTGCAACAAATAACCACCAGCCTCCTACTGACTGCAGCATTGGGTTGAGCATCGCGGGAGGTTTAAAGATGAGTATGACGGTGACCTTGGACTTCCTATCTGCCCATCTATCAGGACAACAAGACTAGTAGCTGAACTGACCTCAAGGCAGAGAAAGGTCAGTGTCTCAAGAGAATGATATGCTTTGGAGCCTCAGAGAAGGAGAGGTGCAAGACCAACCTGCCCACCTTAAAAAAAAATCCCATTTCTTATTATCATTATAGGAGCCAGACCCTATGCTTGCTAAACTTTAACTCTGTTACACCTCAACACAACCTGATGAACTGAATTATACTAATACCTTTTTAACAAGTGGGAACTGAGGCTCAGAAAGGGTAACTTTAGACCAAGGTAATACAATTCATAAGGGGTGCAGTCAGGATGTAATCCTAGCGCAGCCAGACCCTGCGATGGTCTGTGACCTTGCAGGGGGGCAGGGAATGGCAGCAGGATCCCTGGGGTCTTTAGAACAGCCTCTTGCTGTTCAGAGCCCGCCAGAGGGCTCATCTCCTGGAGCCAGGTGGAAGGGCAGAAAGCCCTGCGGAGCACCGGGCGGCCAGGTGAGCGCTTTATTTGAGGCTGCTCTTACATCATCTCGTTTGTGATAATCATTTGTAGACTTGTTACCACTGCAAACCGTAAGCAGCAATGACCATGAAGTGATTCCCCTAGCAGTACCCAGGGGCCCGGGCAGCACTGCCTGGAAACATGGTTGATTCGGTCTCAGGGTGGATGTCGGTGTGGATTAGGCAGGCTTCTGAATTAAAAAACCTTTCTAACGGAGCACAGGTTTATTGCATGTGAACTTCGCCGGGAACTTGGGCCAGGCTGGCAAAGGGCTCATGGAGCGAGGGTCTGCATGCGTCTGTTGCAAGTCAGTGGAGCCCCCGCCTGCATCTGGGGAGCTCGAAAGTTGTTTCACAGCCTTTTAAATATCCCCCGTTGCAGTCTTGTTTGCAATTAATTTGTACTATCTGTAAAGAAAGGGTTTGCCCAGTAAAGGTAACTCTGGCACCCTGACCCACCCTAATGAGTTTTGCCTGTGTAAACCCTATTAATTGTGGCTGTTGCTTTTTTTTTTTTGCGGTACGCGGGCTTCTCACTGTTGTGGCCTCTCCCGTTGCGGAGCACAGTCTCCGGACGCGCAGGCTCAGCGGCCATGGCTCACGGGTCCAGCCGCTCCGCGGCATGTGGGATCCTCCCGGACCGGGGCACGAACCCGTGTCCCCTGCATCGGCAGGCGGACTCTCAACCACTGCGCCACCAGGGAAGCCCGTGGCAGTTGCTTTTTAACTGTCCTTAAATTTCTCGTACGTGCACTGCCCCAGGGTTTCTGTTTCTGTTGGGGCTGTATTCGCACCCCAACCCCCAAAAGTCTCACCAATCTGCACGCCGCCCTCACCCACCCCCTGTCTGGTATTAGTACTATGAACGGGATGAAGGTCAGAAAAATGGTCTCGTTGGCCTAGACCAGGAGCCACGGGCATGTGAGGAAAACAGGAGCGGAAACCCAATGGTTTTTCTCAAGAGGGCCAGGAACTTCCAGGTCAAGAGAAGAGAGACTTTAGATTGTCGTGGGGTCATCTCCATGTAGGGAAGGACTCCAGCAGCGCTGTGCACAGCTGGGACAACTGCTCTGGGTGTGGTGGCAGTCTTAGTGCCTCGGACACAAAGCGTGGTCCTCAGACAAGCATCCCTCAGGAACTCGTTAGAAATGGAGCATCTCAGGCCCCACCCCAGACCTGTTGCCCCAGAATCTGCATTTAATGAGATCCCAGGCTAATTCCTGTGAACAGAGGCACTGCTTCAGGGCAGGGTTGCATTAGAATCGCCTGGAGTAGAATTTTTGAATACTAAGGACAGGCCTTTATCTTGCAGCCGGAGCTGAGAAGCCACTAGCCTGGAACATTTAAGAACCATTTCTACACCTAATACTCTGCTTCTCTCCCCTCTCCCTCCCCTCCCCTCCTGCCTCTTTTCCAAGTTCACGCAGGTGTGCGTACCTGCACACGAGAGTAAGAAGATGGCATCGACGTGGCGTAGTGTCTGCTGGTTGCCTCTGTTGGGGCTTAGTGAGAGAACAGGCAACCTTCCCTGAGAGCCTTGGGTCAGGGGTCAGAGTCTCCAGCTTCCTGCTGCTGTATCCCCTGAGAATCCAATTTTGCCAGGAGAGAGGAGAAAAGCTAAACTTGGTGGGCTGGGTAACCAGGCCTGCCCGAGGGCTCCCCATCCCAGCGCTTTGGTCCCTGGTCCCTGCAGGACTCTCCTGGGAGCTGGGGGTTCCTTACAGGCCTGAACTCAGTCATCACAAGGCCAGCACATTCAGATCGGACTGAGTGGGGGTAGCTCCCCGTTAGGACCTTGTTATGGGAGCACAGCCAGCCCTCAGGAGCCCCACCCCATGTGGGCAGTGGTTACTGTGCAGTGATTGACTGGGCCTGGGGCCCCCGGAGCCTTTGTCTGAGCCCTTGTCTGAGCCCCTTGCATCCCTCCCCGGAGGCCATTGTCTGGGTTGGAGGGTGTTAATCCACAGCCCCTGAGAAGCTGCCTGGCAAATGGAAGGTTAATGTGCAAACAGCAGGGAGCGTTGTCAGTGTGTGTGAAGCTGGACACCAAGTGGAAGGGAAATAGTTAAACCTCCTATTCACGGTCCCAGAGAGGAGGGAGGGGTAGCCTCGGGAGCAGGCCTGGGCCTTGTGCTAATCTGGCTGGAATGTAACCAGTTCGGGCAGTTTCTGGCTTAGACGTGCCTCCACCTCTCAGGGGCTGGCGTCCCCCCCAGTCCCCTCTACCTTGTGTAGGCCCAGCAGCCCAGGCCCCCGGGGGCCGGTCTTTGTTTGCAGCAGCCAAGCTTCAGAGGGGTCCTGGTTAGACTGCTTTAAGACAGGAGGATGGGGAGAGGTCCCTGCAGCCCTCGCCGCCCCCCGACACCGCAGGAAGGAGCTCGGGGAGGCAGCTGTGCTCTCCTCAGTGGGGGAATCACAGGCTCTCTGTTGCAGGAATTGCATGGGGGGTGGGGTGGGCAGAAGAGAATGTTGTAGGAGAAAGACCCCAAACCTGTTTGACCAGGCTGCTTTGCTGCCTGAAGGCCTGGGAATGCTGAGAGGGAAGCCCCTGCTTCCGGACACACTGAATTATAACAGTGGGGCCTTGTGTGTGGAGGGGAATGCTGTGAGGCGGTGGCCAGAGGGGGGTCAGCTTACAAGGAGAATGTGTTCGTGTGCTCACTTCTGCAATTTACAATCAATTTTTTTTTTTAATTGTGGACTTGGGCAAATCACCTAACCTCCCCCACCCCCAATTTCCTCATCTTTATTTATTTATTTATTTTCCAGATTTTTTTCTCTTTTTTGATGTGGACCATTTTTAAAGTCTTTCTTGAGTTTGTTACAATATTGCTTCTGGTTTGTTTGTTTTTTTTAAACATTTATTTATTTATGGCTGCGTTGGGTCTTCGTTGCTGCATGCGGGCTTTCTCTAGTTGCGGTGAGGGGGGGCTACTCCTCGTTGCGGTGGTGGGCTGCTCATTGCAGTGGCTTCTCTTGTTGCGGAGCATGGGCTCTAGGCGCGTGGGCTTCAGTAGTTGTGGCACGTGGGCTCAGTGGCTGTGGCTTGTGGGTTCTAGAGCGCAGGCTCAGTAGTCGTGGCGCACGGGCTTAGTTGCTCCGCGGCATGTGGGATCTTCCCAGACCAGGGCTTGAACCCGTGTCCCCTGCATTGGAGGCGGATTCTTAACCACTGCGCCACCAGGGAAGCCCTTGCTTCTGTTTTTTATGTTTTGGTTTTTTGGCCGCGAGGCATGTGGGATCTTAGCTCCCCAACCAGGGATCAAACCCGCACCCCCTGCATTGGACGGCAAAGTCTTAACCACTGGACCACCAGGGAAGTCCCTACAATCAACTTTTAAAACATTCTCTATCTTGGTCTGGGTGATGCTTACATAATATTGTACATATTAAAAATACATCGAGCTACACAGGTTTCAGGCACTTCCCTATATAAAATGTATACCTCCGTTTAAAAAGCTTTTATTTTTGAAAAAAGAAAGAAAGAAAGAAATCCTCCTTCCCAACCTGCAAGGCTTTGCCTGGCTGGCACAGCTGCAGGGAAGCGGGGGACAAGGGTTCTGGGCCCAGCGCGTGGGCATCCAAGCGCCCGGAGTACTGTGGATGTCTGAGCTCCCACACCGACATTTGCAGACAGAATGAAGTTTGCAGAGCAGCCAGATTCTGGGGCTTCCCCACCGCAGCCCGCCACTTTGCTCTCAGGATTTGGAGAACACATCAAAGCAGCAATTTTAGGAAGAACTCCCAGGGGCCTCCTTGGACTAAGTCACCTTCCCAGCTCACAGAGGGCCACGGAGATGGCTCTGGACAGGACATGCGTACCGGGCAGCCCTGGCCACCTGCTGGCCCCAGGTGGCTTCCCCCACCCCTGGGGAGCCTGTGCCCAGTGCACAGAGGGGATGATGGTCCACCAGGCAGAACCCTAGATTCTTCTTCTGCGCTGCCCACCAGCAGATCCACACTGGGAGGATTCCCCCGTAATGAATTTCATGGTTCCTTCTGTCTCTGATTCCATGATTCAGGATCGGGAAACGGTTTTCCTCTGTATTTTTAGGCCACGAGACTCAGTCTCACATTCGAATCTTGGCTCCTCCACCCCTAGCTGTGTGGCCTTGGTGAAATTACAGTCTCTCTAATCTCGGCCTCCTCATATATGAAAGGGAATAAAAACAATACTGAACCCGTAGGCTTGTGAGAGGATTAGGTGAAAACCAGTGTTGTTGTATTCATTATCTGGGATAAAGGTTAGCCTCTAACATCATCGTAACCAAAACCACAGGACACTGTGCCTCCGCGTCTCGCAAATCGAATTCTTCCCTATGTTCAGTGTCCCCCTTAGGCTGAGCAGGAGGGGCCCCTGCCTTGGGCCCCCCACTTTAGGGGGCCCGCTCTGCCGCTAGCATCCCTTGTCTTCCCCACAGTGTAGAGCACCCGTGGGCCCAGGAGCTAGGGGGTGTTCTGAGTCCAGGGCCTGCTCCAGTCTCTTCCTTAGGTCCCTCCTCCTGGGTGTGCCCTGAGTATGGTGTGCACACCCCTACATTGGGGGGGCCAGGGGACTGCTTGCTTGCCTGGGGCTGAGGTATCTGGGTGTTCCCCTGTGTGGTCCTGAAACCTTATGGTACAGGATGGAACTGGGGGTAGAAGAGAAAGGAGGGGCCCTGGGTCAGGCTCTTCCACCACCACATTCTGGTCCAGGACTCAGAAGTCTAGGAATTCTAAATTTGAACCTATAGCCTTTTCGTCACAGTTAGGAAGGCATATTTGTCAAGGCAGGAGGATAGGATATATTTAACAGTTTGTTAGCTTGAGTTTTAAGTTTTACATATGTCAGCACGTGGGCTTTCCTCTACCCTCTTGTCACGGGCCCTGCAGGTCTTAGGGGTGGGTCTGCCTGGGTGCCCCCTTTTCCCTAGTCACAGCCACTGACCTCTGAGGCCCCCTCCGTAGTTGTCTTTAAGAAAATGTTGTCCCAGATCCTTCCATTCAGAACCTTTGCATATCTATTAATACACTAGTTCTGGAATAGAGCCCCCCCCACCCCCGCGTAGATTGTCCAAGTGGCAACCCAGACCCTCCATTCTTCAAAGTCTAGGTCAAATCCCACCTCTTTGCCTGCACCACCCCCTCACATCTATCACTCAGGGCACGAGGCCTGTCTTCCCTATTGGGCCGAGGCCATCCCAAGCCCCAGTCTCTCTGTCCCCACATCACCGCACAGAGCGCTTGAGCCCGGTAGGTGCGCAGCAAGTATTTGTGGAATGAGAGGTGAGCTCGCTGCAGACTAATTAGTGTTCCGTGGACCTGTGTTGATTTTCTCAAACTGCTGTGTCAGTCAGGTCCTCCCACCCCATGTAAACATATTCAGACCCTAAAGAAAATCAGGCAACCAACCTTTAAGAAGCCCAGTCAACCCAACCCTTGTTTTTATTATCTTTGGGGTGGGTTTGCTTGGGAATTTGTATCTGTAGAAAATCTTAGCGTTCGCTGCTGTAAGGCAAATTTTTTGCATTCATTTATTCTGTCAGTGGTTTGGCTCTATAAAGCAGAGGGCCCGCCTGAGGGAGAATTGTGAAAGAATCCGAGTTTGTCTTTGGTGGTAGGAATTAAACAGCTTCTCCAGGCCTTGCCCTCAAACTTCAGCCCAGTTTACTATTGAAAATCGTGTCTCAAGGGGTAAGGAGAGCCGTGGGATAATGGAGCCTGAACATTTTTGAGATATAGCCATTTCGTTGTCTTTCTTCCCTCGGAGAATAGTCTTTTGGGAAAAACTTGGATGGAGACCTTTAGAACCACACAATTTTTTAAGTTGAATTCAAGCCTCAAGTCATGGCTTGATTCATTTTTTTCCTGAACAATGGACAATAAATGCTGGTGGAGAGCTGTGAAATGCCGGGAAAAGAAGGGAGGGCGGGTTGGCTGGGCGTTCCTGGGCATAGGCGAGGTCACCAGACATTGTGCACGTGTGAGGGAGGGGCTTCAGAGAGGGATGGGGCACCCCCAGCAGACCTCCCGGGGCCTGCCCCAAACTACAGGCTTAGCTGGCTTCTCCATTTCCTGGACTGAAGCACCTGAAACTAAGACATCCCCAGGAATCCCCTGGCGGTCCGGTGGTTAGGACTCCGCTCTCTCACCGCCGAGGACCTGGATTCGACCCCAGGTCGGGGAACTCAGATCCCACATGCCGTGCAGCCAAAGAAAAAAAAAGACGTCCCTGGGGACAAGCCTTGCAAACTCACCCTTATTTACTAAGGCAAACACTGCTCTGTCCACAGTGTTACAGTGACATCAACAAGAAGAAACGATGCTGGTGGCTAATGGCTACTGAGTGCTTACAAGGCACTAGCACTTGACGTGCATTCCCTCATTTAATCCTCGGTACAGCCGTGTGCAGTAGGCGGTGTTACCACCCTTGTGTTACAGGTAGGGAGGCCAGAATTTAAACTGAAGAAGAGATAATCCATGTTTCTGATTCATCATTTAAAGAAACGTCATATGTGACGGGCCTGGCCATTTGTCAACACCTGTTGAAAGATGTTTCAGTGGTCACTTGACAAAGATGTGTTGAATATCACGCTGTGACCTGTACCATAGTTAGAGGTACGTCTAAGTGGTGAAACCCCAAAGTAGCCGTCCTCAACTGTAGGATGTAGAAGTAGTTCTGTTGGGATTTGGGGCTTTCATTACAATTACTAAGCATTTGCTCACCCTCGATCATCGTAGCTTCTTGTGACAAGCCCTATATACGTCTTCTGAGTTCCTTCTTGCCCATAACCTTTCTGCCATTTCTAATTAGTATCTTCGTGGTTTATAGTACTGTGTAGTGGACTGTGTACTCAATAGCATTGTTATAGTTCTTGACTACTTAAGGGATTATTGCTGGTGTGTGTGTATTTGTGTGTGTGGGTGTATTCCAAAGCTGTAACATTTACTTTTAATAATATTAGGAGAATTATTTAATCCCCTCATGCCCACCGTAAAAGTTAACTAGAATACCCGAAGGCCCACAAGCCTGTACGTGAAGGCGTTTGCTTTCTACTGAGATGCAGGCCACACCTCTGGATTCCCACTCCCGTGGCCACTGTCTATGCAGCATTAAAGGGAAGGACATTTTCAGTGGGTTTGGGATTATGAAGCACGTGAGCTCGGGCCCACGGACACCTCCCTGACAGCGTGGAGAGGACGTTGTGAAGTGGGCGCCGTCTCTGATTCCACCAGCACCCACGTGTCTTGACAGAGTTTGTAAGGACAGGAAGGTATGCATTAGCTGTGACCAAAAGCCAACCTAAGCGATCAGGGCAAGTACAAGTAGGTGTTGTCATAGCTACAAAGAATATGCTGTGAGCCCGGGGCCTCCTCTCGGGAGGAAATCTGTGGGTGCCCTGGAGCCTCTGACAATCCAAGTGAAGGAAGGGAGAAAGTGGTCTGCAGGCCTCAGGGATGTGACTCGGAAGAAACTGTGCCTCAAGTGCGCGGTACAGGTGTGCGCGGTACAGGTGTGCACGGTACAGGTGTGCGCGGTACAGGTGTGGGCCGTTCAGGCAGTCTCATCAAGGACTTGTTAGAGATCCAGGTTTGAAGACTCCCGGAGAGAGTACTGCCCAAAGAGAATGAGAATAAACTGCAGAAGAACGAGCCATTATACACATGGGGGTACCCGGCAACCTTAGGGTCTCTTGGGAACCCCAGAAGCAATTCGAGAGCAAGGGTAAGGGTTGTGGTCCCTGGAGCTGATGCCTCATACTGCCTTCTAGCAGGTTCCCTTGGGATTATGACTCAGGGACCGAGGGAGTATTACTCCTGAGGGTGGGGAACTGGAGAATAATGCTGGGTATTCGTTACTGCTGTGGCTTCAAATATACCCTGTCCTCACCCCAAACTTGGAATTCCAGAAATAACAGGAGGTCACTAGCAAGCCTGTCTGCCCTGGAACAAGGGTCTCAGTTGCTCTGTCTCATGTACCTTGTGATGGCTACACATCCTCTGGATGCAACTGGGGGGGGGGGCTGAGGTCCCTCAGGAGCGCCTTGGTCCAGCCCCTGGCAAAGCATGGCAGGTTTTTGCCCAAAGCACGGGGCATGACAGTGAAGCACTCGGAGAACAGAGTAAGGCGGGGTGGCTAGAGCATGGTTGGACGTTGTTGCTGGAGGTTGGGGGCAGGTGTCTGGCAGTGGGAAGGGTGGGCTAGGGTCTTGATGCCCATGGAGCAGGCAGGTTTTATTCTGCAAGCAACACAGAGCCACCAGAGCTCTCGGCAAGGCGGTGAGGCAATCAGTAGCATGACGGATGGGCTGGCCCGAGGACGGGCCACAGGCAGGAGGTCAGTTGGCAGTCTTTGCAGAGGTCCAGGGCAGTGAGGAGGAGAACAGAGCAAAGGGAATGATTTGAGAGACCGTCCAGAGTTAGAAGGACAGGACGTGGTCCTCCGTCAGATGTAAGCCTGAGGGAAGGAGCAAAGACTGTCCCCAGGTTTGTGAAGTAGTCAGAGTGACCTTGCGTCCTGGTTCATACCTGTTGTCTGATGTGTTAGGGTTCTCCAGAGAAACAGAACCAAGAGAGTGTGAGTGTGTGTGTGTGTGTGTGTGTGTGTGTCTCTACACAAGCATAGAGGCTGGCAAGTCCCAAGAACTGCAGGGTGAATCAACAGACTGGAGACCCAGGAGAGTCGATGGTTTAATTTCAGTCTGAGACCAAAGACCTGAGAACCATGAGTGCCAATGATGTAGTTTCCATCTGAAGGCTGACAGGCTCAAGGCCCAGGAAGAGCTGATGTTTCTATCTGAGTCCAAAGGCAGAAAAAAAGCTGATGTCCCAGTTCAGAGGTCATCAGGCAGGAAACATTCTCTCGTTCAGGACGAGGTCAGCCTGTTTGTGCTACTCAAGCCTTTAACTGGTTGGATGGGGGCCTACCAACCTTACAGAGGGTGATCTGCTTCACTCAATCTACCGATTCAAATGTAATCATCTCATCCCCAAAACACCCTCACAGAAACGCACAGAATAATGCTGACCGAACATCTGGGCACTCCGTGGTCCGGTCAAGTTGACCTCTAAACTAACCATCACACCTGGTGTAATTGTTAAAATGTTCCCCTTTGCTTTAAAAAGAGCTCTGGTGTGCAGGACGTTAGGAAACTGCATCAGGGCTGAGTTTCGCTGAGTCTGTGTGGGATCGAGCTGCCTGTGTCAAGATGCAGAGGAGGCTGCTGGGAATGAGAAGTGAGGTTGGGGCAGCCACAGGTCGTGCCCACTACTGGGTCCTGACCAGCCTGCAGGTGGACGGGCTTACGCAGGGAGGAGGATTGAGAACACAGCCTTCGAGGGGTAGACCCGACACTAAGGGCAAGTGGAGAACCAGCCAAAAGGGGGGTCCCAGAAGCTGAGGGCCTTCTTGGGGAGGAGAGCTGGAAGGTGACATTGAATTTGTAGTTAGAGGGTCAGCAGTAACCTTCCAGGAACAGTGTCAGTGACATGGAAGCCAGATGGCAGTGGGATGAGGCACTGGGAGTGGAAGGGACAACGTTGGGTGTTTTGGGGGTTTTATGAAAAGACTATTATATATATACAATTTTTTCGTTTTTGGCCATGTCCCACGGCCTGTGGGATCTTAGTTCCCCAACCAGGGATTGAACCTGGGCCCTTGGCAGTGAAAGCACAGTCCTAACCACTGGACCGCCAGGGAATTCCCCCAAAGACTATAAAATAAGGGAGAGATGGCAGCAGCACAGGGGCCCACCCAGTCGTGGGACGCTGGCCAACTGCTCTGATTTTCCTTCTTTGGGGAGAAAAATGGAAATTGAGAAGGAAGAAATTAATGACCCATTCAAACCATGACTTTGAGTTTAATGCAGCATGTATTTGAGTATCCCTGGCCTCAAGGAATTAATAAGTAGTGTGGACATCTACGAACGTAACATAGAAAATAAAGGTGGATCAAATAGAGAATTTGGCCAGCGACTTACCAAAAGCGTTCAGATGAGCCACACTTAGCCAGTCTGGCTCTGTGTGCATCACGGATCCCGGGACATGGAGATGGAATCGTCACTCATTTCAAGGATCGCCTTTCAGAGTCAGTGGATGGGAACCAGGGCCTCAGGAAGGAAGTGGCAGAAATGTGGAATCTTGGGGTCATCGGATGCGGGCCCTGAACAAGGACTGATCACCTCCCAGCCCCACTCCCCAAACAGCTGCCTGTGAAAGTTCAGTTCCGTAAGCAGCCTCATGCCCAGGCTATGCCTAGAGTAGGTGTGCTCCTGGGTCACTTGGGAAATGACATGAGATTCAAGAAATATTTTTAGGACTTCCGTGCTCTGAAATGTATCCCCCTTCCCCAACCTAACTAGCCTAGCCCAGATGCTTGAAATTCCATAAAGACCAAGCCCTGGATTTGGTTGGAGAGGTCGGGGAATGCGCTGCGGCCCCTCTCCCAACCCAGAAATAAGACCTGTCTTGTGCTGACGCCAGTAGGAATGTTAAAGGGATACTGGTTGTGATGGTGAATTTGCCGAGTGACGTCAGCAGGAATCATTTCCTGTCTCACCTCCTGATGGTTAATTTGTGAGACTCTGCAAAGGATGCTTTCAGGTTGTGGATTCTCCATATTTCCCAGACGCTTCCACTTTGAACTTTATCCATATAATGGTTTCTCTGTAATAAAGGTAGTGTTTGAGTAAGCATTTAGGCAGGGGCGGGACATGGGACCTGGCATACAATAAGAAACACTTAAAAATGTTTAAAGGGTAAGTGGGTGAATGCTTGCTCCGGGGGATAAGGAGAGTGTCAAAGGGACAGGATCAGATCCACGGAGGTCATCTTTGCACGAGAAGCCCAGTGGGTAGAAACTGCGGAGAGTTCTTAGGGGGAAGGGGTTCTTAGCAGCTGAAGAAAGCTCTTGAGTGTACTTTAGCATCACCCGGGGAGCTTTAAAAAAGAAATAAGGATACTCTAGTCCTACCCTAGAACATGATAGGGAGGGGAGACAGGAATCAGTGTTTTCAAGCTCCTCCAGGCAGGTCCCAGGGAGGTCTGAGCTCCTGTAGGCTGGGTTATCTCCACAGCCCTTCCCCTCTGGTCGAAATGGTACCCAAACTTGCCCCCTTTGGGGCACCCATCAGTGTTCAGTTGGGAAAGGAAAACAGCTGGAGGAAGCGTGTCAAAGGGCACTGCCTGTGGAGTGGGGCTGAGTGCAGCTGGTGGTCACTGCTGGCCCAGCGCATCTTGCCCAGAGACAAGTAGAGATTCTCGAGGGGCTGATATCACCCCTTTTCAGGCCCTAGTGGTGACGGTGGGGGGGAGTTGTCAGGGGCAGGACACCACTTGAGGAAAAATAGCCCTTAGAAATTCAGAAATGAGAGACTAGAGATTTGAATATAGACTTTACTGATTCCCCCCCCCCCCGATCAGTTTTATCTGTCTTTAAAACTTCTAATTAAAAAGCAATTCCTGGGCTTCCCTGGTGGCGCAGTGGCTGAGAGTCCACCTGCCGATGCAGGGGACACGGGTTCGTGCCCCGGTCCGGGAAGATCCCACATGCCGCGGAGCGGCTGGGCCCGTGAGCCATGGCCGCTGAGCCTGCGCGTCCGGAGCCTGTGCTCCGCAACGGGAGAGGCCACGACAGTGAGAGGCCCGCGTACCGCAAAAAAAAAAAAAAAAAAAAAAAAAAAAGCGATTCCCAGTGCCTATATTTGTTTTTATACTTTAAAAGCAATATATGTGTAGCCAAAAGAAGAAAATTAAAACACCCATAATCTTGTCATCCAGAGATGAGTTCAGCTCACCTCCTGATGTGTACCCTTCCAGACCTCTCTTCAAAACATATATGAAGACTTTTTTTCAAAAGTGGGATGCTATACATGTTTGGTATCCTGCTTTTTCATTTTAACAGTATACACACTTTTCCACGTCTGTAAATATTCACCTACTTCATAAGTTAGGATATCATATTTGTAGCATAAGTTACTGAATATCTTTCAGCTATTATATAAACAGCTCTTCAGTGAGCATTGTTGAGCTATATTTTGCTCACATCCTTAATTATTTCCTTAGGATATATTCCTAGGGGTGGTAAGCCTTTGGAAGACTTGATACATACCTGCAAATTGCACAAGAAAGCTTTACTAATTTACTTTCCCACCAACAGGGTATGAAAAAGTGCCCACGGTAACTAAAGAGGGGGAAAGCCTTAGCCAATATGACAGACTGAAAGTATTTAACTCATTACTGAGTTCATAACTTCTTTACCTCAAATTCTGCATACAAATGGAAGTGGAGCCCAGAGATTTCCCTTAACTGTTTGGGTAAGTACCTAGACCAAAGGATCTTGACTGCCTCTGGGATTTTGAGGCCTTTCCCTGATGTGGTTTTCAGTACACATGGCATCTATCCTGATCCAAAGTCTTTGTTCAGGCTAGTCCTTGGCCTGGCCTGCTCCCAATGTGTGCATGGGAACCACCAGGGGGCAGTGTGGAGCTATGGCCACATTCAAAAAGTCTTCTGGATTCTCCAAAACAAAATCTTGAATAATACAATCATTCCTTTGTTGTGTGTTATATGACTTCTGCTGATTGGCATTCATAATATTGCTTTGCTTAGAGTAATATTTCATCCCCTTCCAATTATTTTTATATTTTCCCCTGTAAGTTATATGTTGGTTGAAAAAAATAACCCGATCATACTAGCTCTTCTGCAACTGGGGGCCAGGATGCCTAGGTTGTTCTAATCCCAGCTCTGCCAGTGGCCTGAGTGCCCTTATCTGAGAAATGCCAGGATGGACTGGAGGAGTGGTGTGGTTTATTTCTCTTCCAACACTAGTATAATGAAAGGGTTAAGAGTGTGGCCTCTGGGATGAACAGGGCTTGGGCAAGTTACTTAACCTCTCTGTTCTATTCCTCTGTTAAATGGGGACAATAATAGCATCAATTTATAAGGCTACGGGACTTCCCTGGCAGTCTAGCAGTTAAGACTCCGTGCTTCCATTGCATGGGGCATGGGTTCGATCCCTGGTCAGGGAACTAAGATCCCGCATGCCACATGGCGCAGCCAAAAAAAAAAAAAAAAATTTATAAGGCTATGAGGATTAAATGAAATAACGCATGGAAATACAATAGTTTGGTACAGTGCTTGGTACAAGGTAACTGATCAGTAAATGTTATTTTTTTATTATTAAATTTGTTTATTTTTGGCTGCCTTGGGTCTTCGTTGCTGCGAGCGGGCTTTCTCTTGTTGCGGCGAGCATGAGCTACTCTTCATTGCAGTGCGCGGGCTTATTGCAGTGGCTTCTCTTGTTGCAGAGCATGGGCTCTAGGCACGTGGGCTCAGTAGTTGTGGCTCGTGGGCTCTAGAGTGCAGGCTCAGTAGTTGTGGTGCACGGGCTTAGCTGCTCCGCGGCATGTGGGATCTTCCCGGGCCAGGGCTCGAACCCCTGTCCCCTGCATCGGCAGGCGGATTTTTAACCACTGCGCCACCAGGGAAGTCCCAGTAAATGTTATCTTTAAAGACGTCTGTTTACTCTTCTATGCAGACGGTTTGCTATCCTTGGCTTCTGCGCCTGCGCCTTTTTTTACCTGCTTACCTAAATGGTAATACCAGACAGAATATGAATTCCAGAAATGCTGTGTTCCACGGTAGTGCTGAGCGTCACAAGCCTGGTGTCATCATCCCCCCCCATCAGCCCTACAGAAGAGATACCAGGTTATTTTTTGTGATCAATATATAAACTATAGGGCTTCCCTGGTGGCGCAGTGGTTGGGGGTCCGCCTGCCAATGCGGAGGACGCGGGTTCGCACCCCCGTCCGGGAAGATCCCACATGCCGCGGAGCGGCTGGGCCCGTGAGCCATGGCCGCTGAGCCTGCGCGTCTGGAGCCTGTGCTCTGCAGCGGGAGGGGCCACAGCAGTGAGAGGCCCGCGTACCGCAAAAAAAAAAAAATATATATATATATATATATATATATATATATATATATATATATATATATATAAACTATATGGTGAAATGTTAAAATAGTTGGAAGCAGATATGATATCAGTGAATTTTTTTTAATTGATCAGTCTTATTGTATTAAGTAAATGGAGTCTTTATCGCCTGGTAGACCACCCACTACCAGTAGATGGTCCCACTGGCTCTATCCACTGCCTGCCCAGAAGGCTGTGGTTATCACTGCTCTTGCCCTAGGCCAGCAAGGGTAGGGTCTCTGGTAACAAACCGCAGGAGCATAGCCACTGATTGCCTTTGACCTTTAGATGCATTTCCACCTAGAACTGGCTGGGAAGCAACACCTAGAGGGTAGAAGCACTTGTGTCTCTGATTCTGTTGACTCTGAAACACCCTGCCATAGTCATCAAGCAGCTCTCAGATGATGTGCTGTGCCAAGGGCTGTGGCAACCCGAGGCACGAGTAAGTGGTTCCTGAGCCCAAGAAGCTCCAGGGGAGATGAGGGGGGATCCGCGAGCCTGGCTATGAGCAGGGAAGTCAGTGGGGCAGCAGGATGTGTGCATGACTTGCAGGAGGAACTAGGAAGCCATTGCAAGGTCAGAGGTGGTAGAGATGAAAAAAACACTGGGGCAGCCCATGGACAGGACGTAGCCAGCAGTGAGGGAGAGGGTGGAGGGAAAGATTTCTGAGGTTTTGACCTGGGAGTGCACAAGAGGATGGTGGGTCTGGGTGAGAAGCATTTGGGAATAGTGGTGTGTCTTGGGACATGCTGACTTTGGGGTTATGTCTGCAGACCTCTCCCAGTTCCTAGGGATGCCGCCCGTGATTTGCTGTAGCCTCTGGTTGACCGTAGTAAACACGTGCTTCCACAGCAGTGTTCCTCAAATGTCCCTTATGTACATAATCTTTGCCACATAGCACCTATGGCATCTACTTAACAGTTTTCTTTGAATTGACTCACTTTATTTCTACTTTTTAAAATGGAACTTTATTGAAAGTAATAGTGTCCAAGAAAGCAGTTTTCCATGTATATATGTACACACACACATATATATATAGGCTAATGCCTACTAAAGTATTCATTTTAATACTAAAAATAGGAGGTGTTATTTAATAGAATTGAGATGGGAATTGGGAATGAGGTGCAATACCCTTTCATGAAGTGAGGAGGGGACTTCTCTGGTGGTCCAGTGGTTAAAACTCCATGCTTCCACTGCTGGGGGCACAGGTTCGATCCCTGGTCAGGGAAGTAAGATCCTGCATGCCACATGGAGTGGCCAAAAAGAAAAACAGAAAAAAGAAATTTAAACATTAAATAAATAAATTTTTTAAATGAAGTGAGGAGGAGGCATGAGCTTGGTGTGATAACGCATGTAAAGTGTCAACATACAATATACCCACCATAAACATTACTTTCTTAGCCCTTCCACCATCCTATCCTAATTTCCTGCAGCCTCACTTCCATATGAATGTAGAATCTTTTCTGGTCCCTCTGCGTGACTAACCCACTCGTGCACACAGATCTGCCTACACAGCAGCATCGGATGCAGGAACCTGGACTTTGGGCTCCGTTATCAGGAGTGACAGCCCTGTGTAGAGATGGCTAGTGTGGCCTTATTCTCAGCATCCTGTCTCGCCGGTGGGGTCCCAGATCTCTCCCAGAGCTGCCCACCTATTGAGGGACCTCCTCAGACATTTCCCATTTCCTGGTGCCCAGGAGTTGTTGACTTTGGCCACTGCTGGGGCTGTGGGAGCCACGGAGAGGGCTTCTGGAGTGAGGCCCTCGGAGCTCCATGCACTGGGAGGCAGCTCCAGGCCGCCCGGCTGTTCTTTTGTGTTGTGTACTTTACTGGCCCCAGATAAGTGCTTCCTGTTGCCCATTGATTATCCACAGATCCTGCTTCCTTTCTCCTCAATACCTGGGATGCCTTCCAGCTTCTCCTCCCACAGGGGAAATCCATAAACTTCAGAATTCCCAGGCCTGCTTTTGGTCAATGGGCTTTGCAGTCATTACAGGTTTTGCTATCCAGTCACATTCTCTATGGCTCCTTCCCCTCTGTCTAGGAACGTAGCTCCTCATGTGCCAGCGGGAGGGAAATGTTCCTGAGGCCTGGTCTCACCTCCTTTTCGCCAGCCGGAGTATCTGTATCTGCTTCAGGCTTAAATCAGAATGAACAGCCTACACCTCACAGATCAATCTTAGCCAACTATTAGTGGCTGCCTGGTGTACTGGGTTGAGAATTCTGAGGTCTTAACCCAACATTAATTGGGAGAAGCGCCTGACCTATTAGCAGTGTCTGCCATGGGTCCACCAGGGGAGTGTGGCAGCACCCATGCCCGGTATTTGCGATCCCAAGATTCCAGGATGAAATTGAAGCTTCTAGAAGACAGAGAGCATGCCCTCGTACCCTCTCAGTCATACCATAAAAGTCCAAAGCCCCATATTCCCGTGCCAGCTGGACCATCAACTAGTTCATGACCTTGTGTAAATCCAAGAGCTTCCAGCAGGCTCAGTTTCCCCATCTTTAAAATGAGGATAATACCTGCTTTATCCATATTTAGGGGTAAGATCAAATGAGGTAATTAAAGTGCTTTCAAAAGTCAGTGACTACAGGGACTTCCCTGGTGGTCCAGTGGGTAAGACTCTGCATTCCCAATGCAGGGGGCCCGGGTTCGATCCCTGGTCGGGAAACTAGATCCCACATGCCACAACTAAGAGTCCGCATGCCGCAACTAAGAAGTCTGCCTGCTGTAACTAAGACCCAGCGTAGCCATAATTAATTAATTAATTTTTTTTTTTAAAGAAACTAAATGACTACAGAAGTGTATTCTCCCTGTGTGACCCACCCAGCTCAGATGCCACCTCCTCTGTGAAGTCTTCCGGTCTTTCCACGAGAATCCCGCCCATTTCAATCCCTCTCTTCTCTGAACCTGTCATCTGCTGACTTACATTCCAGTTGTTTATATGGCTTTTAAAAAACCTCCCCTGTGGCATATCGTGCATATAAATCACCACCCGATAGAGGAGGTACCCATTAAACGTTTATGGGGTGTTCTGTACAGAGCTTTCCCTGCCTCTTGGTCAGTTTTATAAGTCCAAGTAGGCAGTTCTGTAAGAATGGGAAGCCACCTGATAGCTTTAAATAGGGTAGTCTTGTGTTTTAGAAAGATGTTTCTGGGAGCCAGTAAAGGGCGGACGGGAAGAGATGGGGAGAGAGACAGAAGCGGTGGTGACACTGTGGAAGAAGACTGGGACCCCTTCCTCTCCATTCACCACGCCGTTCTTTGATATGGACAACAGACATTTCATCAATCTGAGGCCTGATGACCTGCAGCCCACCCCCGCCCCCTTCGAACTGGGTTGCTCCCTGCAAGTGCCTCCGGGATAGCGTGGAGCAGACACTGAACAGGAGCCAGGAGACCAGCTGCAGGTGCTGCAGCGGCCCAGCTGTGAAGAGGGAGGACCTGAATCCCTAGAATCTAGAAAGATGCCCAGGGTCCGTGGAACTTGGTGGCCAACAGGAGGTAGGGGAGGCAGCTGAAGACATTAAGGTGGTAGATTTTGAGGTTTCTTCTTGGGAAAACTGAAGGCACAGGTTGGGGGGATGAAAACAATTAACCTAGGGTTGCTGTTATTTTAATAGCTTTGCTTACTGTTGCGGTAGTATGCTATACAGTTATTGTAAAAATTTCAAATGAATAAGAAAAGGGCAAAGAAGAAAGTAAGAGAATTGCCCCAAATGCTAAAACCCAGTGAGAACATCTTGGCGACTGCCCTCCCGGGTTCCGCCGTAACTGGCTTTTCTCACTGAAGAGTTGGTCCGAGACATTTATGCAGGTCAATAAATGGAGACCAACCAGAGGCCACACAGAACCTGGAACCACAGGAGCCAAGGCGGGAGAGGGCTTCCGGGCAGGAAATGTGTTTCCCCAGAGATGCCTATAGGATTTGGCAGGTAAAAGGCCAGTTGCCTTTATTTTCTTTCTCGAGTCATCAAGGGCCTTGCAGTCACAGAGACGGACGGGACGGTGGTGGGAAGTGGAAGCAGCAGTGATTTCCTGGGCTCACCTCTCCCTCCGCTCGCTAGCATGCCCCAGAGACCGTGCCCTCGGCTCCTATCACATCTGCCCTTTTCCTGCCCGAGTGAAGGTCCAATGCAGTAGAGGCTGCACAGTCCTCCGTAATTATGAGGAACCCCAGCGACCCCTCTCACTCACTCTCACCCTTTCCCTGCCGCCCCCATAGACTGTAAGCCCTTTTGGCTACACATCTTTTTTCGGTTCTTCAACCCAGTACCTATACTTGTGACAATTCCCAGCCTCACTTACAACAAGAGAGATGTGAATTGAAACTACAGTGAGCTATGGTTTTTCACCTGCCCATCTGGTAAAGATCGTTAAGTTGAATAACACAGTGTGGGCAAGGGCTCGGGGAGATGAGCTCTCTCGTGTGTTGCTGGTAGCGAACAGTTTAGACTGGGAGGTCTTCGGTAATCCTTCTCAAAAAGCTAAATGTACATACCTTTGACCTAGCCGTCCCCTCACAACTGGAGATGGGTCCTACAGTTCTACTCAGACATGAGCAAAGTGTGAGGATATTCATGGTGGCAAAAGTCTGGGAAGCACCTGTACGTCTACAGTTATGGGACTCGTTAGTAGATTATGGTACTTCCATGCTGCAGTTACTGTGAGGCCGTTAGCAGAAAGAGGCAGCCCCCTATGTACTGGTGTGGGGTCAGCTCTAGGTGCACACGTGGTGCAAGGGCAGAGGCCACAGCGCGGCCAGGACAGGTGATCGTACATGATAGCAGGGGTGTACCGTCCGTATACGCCAGACGTGGCCACGACAAGGCTGGAGCCAGAGGACAGAGGAGGACTGGTCAGGCAGGGGTCCACCCAGGGAAGGAGGGCCCGGCATCCAAGGCCAGTTCCCGTGAAGAAGCTTCTCTCTGGTGTGTCCATTGTCGGGCAGTGAGCACAGAAACTACCTGGGCCCAGCAGACCCAAGTTCAAAGCCACTGCAAGAGGCTACATAGGACTCAGGAGGCCTGTAGCTCTAGGCTTGGAAAATGAAGGATCCAAAAGCAGTTTGTTTAACTTTGACTTTGCTGGAAAGCCCAGGTCTCTGCCCCAGAAGTCCCTTTACCACAGAGCAGCTGTACCCAGAGCTCTGGGGGCAGAGGTCCCCTGCTCCTTCTGAAAGGAGCACACAGCGGCCAGGAAGACATGCTAGGCCAAGTGTCCAGCTCTCCCTCAAGACCACACATGTCAGCCTCCAGCCATCTGTGAACACAGCCAGCAGTCCCAGCAAGTCGGGGCAGATCTGAGATCCCCTCAGCTCCCGCCTACAGTCATTGGTGTTGCCCCAGCCAGTTATAAGCATCTCTTCCCAACACTGCCATCGGCGGCTCACTGCGAGAGCTTGCAGTCAGCCACGGTGGGAATACTTACACCATGAATCCCAGCACATGCTGCAAAGCAGGGCCTATCGTTTTGTTTTTGTTTAGGGAGCCAGCTGTTAAACGTTTACCCACACAGGGCCTCTCCCCACGAAGCACCCAGATGAGTGAAGAGCCAAACCCTGTTAATAGCTGTCCCTGGGAAAAGTGCAGGTAATGCTCACTGAGCGAGAATAACTAAGTCTTAGCGACTAAACACGCATTTGCCGAGAGCTTGCCGCGCACCCAGCTCTCGGTCCTCTCCGAGTGATCACCCCTCTAAATAAAAAACCCGTGATTCAGGGCTTCCCTGGTGGCACAGTGGTTGAGAGTCCGCCTGCCGATGCGGGGGACGCGGGTTCGTGCCCCGGTCCAGGAGGATCCCACATGCCGCGGAGCGGCTGGACCCGTGAGCCATGGCCGCTGAGCCTGCGTGTCCGGAGCCTGTGCTCTGCAGCGGGAGAGGCCACAACAGTGAGAGGCCCGCGTACCGCAAAAAAAAAAAAAAAAAAAAAAAAACCCTTTATGTTCATGTTACAGGTGAGAATGCAGAGGCTCTGAAAGGTCAGGTAACGTCCTCAGGTACACAGGTCAGAAGTGGGGATCAGCTAGGACTCCTGGTTCTGTATCCGTTGAGCACCTCAACCCAGGCGCCACTCCCAGGCGTCCACTGTGCTTTAGACAAACAGCTGCATTTGATTTTTCTTCCATAGGAGGCTGGCTGGTCCAGGTCCTGGCCTTCAGGCTGATTAAGTAAAATAGCCCCATTTTAAAGGTGAGATGATCTAGTCCAGAGAAGTTCGGAAGAGCCTGGAACCCTGCTGTGTCACTTCTGTGCTGTGTCTTCCACTACTTAGAAATTGGCCTCTGCGGGGGAGCCAATTTTAAAAACAACCCTTTCATCAAATCTGGTAGGCAAAATGGCAAGATTCTCTGAATTGGGAGGGGAAGAGAGTAGTTTGAGGCCATCCAGGAAAGAAGGGGAATTATTGGGGAGGAAGTGGAGGAGATGGGTGTTTATGGGGAAACTGAAACCCAGCCATCCCACTCTTGTTTTCTTCTTTCTTTTTCTTTCTTTCTTGTTTGTTTTTTGGGCTGTATCATGCAGCATGTGGGATCTTGGTTCCCGGACCAGGGATGGAACCCGCGCCCCCAGCAGTGGAAGCACGGAGTCTTAACCACTGGACCACCAGGGAAGTCCCCAGCCCAGTCTTATTTTTGAGTTTACTCTTCAGTCATGGAATAATCTTGGAGCCCCTCTGCTGCCAGTGCACAGAGGGGCTCCAAAAATATTTGTTGACTAAGTTGCTGTGACAGGTGCTAGACAAACAAAAGTCACTTCATTGGTTTAAAACACTACCGAACTGTGGTTCTAAATAACTTTTCCAAGGAAAATTGTGTCTGTTGTATTAAATTGCATAGTCACTTATTATAGTGCTTTGTGGATTTATTAATTGGATTTATTTGCAACAACTCACCTATCAACAAAGCCTCAAGAAGGAACCCAGGCAACTTCCGTGATGGTCCAGTGGTTAAGACTCCGTGCTCCCAATGCAGGGGGCCCGGCTTCAATCCCTGGTCAGGGAACTAGATTCCACATGCCGCAACTAAGACCCAGCACAGCCAATAAATAAATAAAAAAATATTCTTAAAAAGAAAAAGAAAAAGGGACCCGGCCTTCTACACTTGAGCAAAACAAAGAAGGTGATTATACTCGGAGGTTAGTGCCATTCATAAAACTAAGCAAAGGCAGAAACTACTCATCTTTAGAAAAAGGAAATAAGGGATAAGGGTGTAAACCTTATTTTTTATGCTTTTGCTCCTGGAATTGTGTCTAATTCATCGTTCAGGAACCATTTCTTCTAATACTTTCATTTTATCTTCCTCAGTGACTTCTGAAAACTAAACGTTGTTCCCACTTGGGAAAGCTGTTCTGTCTCCTCACTGATGAGTTCATTACTCAATGTTGGTACGTTTTCAAAGTTAGATCAACTTATTGTCCACTTTGATAGAAGATAGAGGACTTTAAGAAGCCTCCAGGAACAGGCAGGGTTGGGTATCATAGGCTCCAGGCTGCATTTACAAATTCTCGGCAATACTAAGCCGACCGAAGTGAGAACCAATCGCTTAAGAGTGAAAGGGGCTCCATTATGTGTGTCTCATTGTCTCTAAAGGATTCAGGAAGAGGCTGGATGACCCATGTTACAGATGTGGAAGCTGGGGCTTATGAGACTGATAACATGCTTAAGCTCAAGGTGGGACAGGGTCTGGAGGCATCATGAATGTTGGCTTCTGGGCAAGGAATTGAGGATGCGGACGTGACCATTGAGGAACTGACGGTTCAAAAGACAGGCAGAATTTGCAAACGGATAACAACAGCAGCATAGTGAGTGCCATGGGAACACCAAGCGCAGCTGGGGCCCAGAGGTGAGTGTGGCTGGCCGTTGTGTGCAGCTGGAGAAGCCTTGTCAGGGAAGGTGACCTTGGTGCAAGGAGGGGATAGAGTTTCCCACGAGTAGAGGATACACCAGGCCAAGAACCAGTCGAGCAATATGGCACAGAGTGCATTAAGAACTTTAGTGCAGGGACCTCCCTGGTGGCACAGTGGTTAAGAGTCCGCCTGCCAGTGCAGGGGACACGGGTTCGAGCCCTGGTCGGGAAGAACCCACATGCCACGGAGCAACTAAAGCCCGTGCGCCACAACTACTGAGCCTGCGCTCTAGAGCCCACGAGCCACAACTGCTGGAGCCCGTGCGCCTAGAGCCTGTGCTCTGCAACGAGAGAAGCCACCGCAATGAGAAGCCCGTGCACCGCGACGAAGACCCAACGCAGCCAAAAATTAATTAATTAAAAAAAAAAAGAAAAGAACTTTAGTGCAGCTGGTGTGAGGGGGTGTGGGGATGGTGAGGGTTGGAGCCAGAAGGATAAGTTGGCCCTAGACTGCTGGTGAGTATCCCCTGACCCAGCAACCAACCAGGAAAGGATTTTCAGTAGGGAAGAGATCTGGTAGGTTGGTTTTTAGAAGTCTGAACTCTTGTAGGGTCTGGGAAACCACTGCAATTGTCCCAAAGAACAATTTCATCCCCGACTGTGGCAGAATGGAAGGTAAGGAAAAACTGGCAGACTGTCCACATTTCTCATTTATAATACGGTTCTTGATGTTAAAGATCGTCTTTAAAAGGAAGCGGGGAGCATTTTGCACGACGTCCTCGCACTGTGGGGCGGACGGCCATCTGCCTGTGGGGTTGGGTTTCTAGCCTGTGCTCCTGGGTGGCTGCCGCACCATATCAGCTCCTGGGAGGGAATCCTGGGAAGGCCTTTTCTCTATTCATGGGGTCCCAGAAATCTCCATTCACCACTGGGGGCCAGAGAGGCAGGAAAGGCTGGTCACCTAAAGTGGGTAAGCTTCTGCTCTGAAGCACAAAAACCACAAGACGGAAAAGGTAGAGAAAGGGGCCCTTTCTGTGTGCACCAGGCCTGTCCCTCCCGCCAAGGAGAAGCAGAAGGGATTCTGTGGAGTGGGGTCTTCTCACCTGGGCATCTTTTGGAGCTGACTTGCTTCCTGACTTCTGGCTGCAGGGCACCCCCCTCCGGGAACACTGCGATTGAGTCTGTGACATGAGGCTTTGCTTCCTCTCTTGCCCGGGCCCTGCTTAAAGGGTTTTCTGTGAGAACGTGTGAGTGGGGAGAACGTGGGCGTTCCCAAGAGTCCTGGAGACTCCCGTCTCCACCAAAGCAAGCTTGGAACTGGGGGGCCTGGCTGGGGGAGGGGCCGTTCCTACCTTCTGGGAGGCGGAGGGTTAATCTCCAGAGCTCATTGGCAGTTCTGCCTCTGGACAGGGCATGCTGGGATTTCCTCCCAGCTGTTTTACATCATGAAGATTTGTATGTTGGGGAAATTCCAGGGCACAGCTGCAATTAATCTGCTGCACAGTCTCCAAGCTAAGCGGGATTCTGTGGGCCCAGTGCCCCACCTCCCTGCAAGAAGAGGGCTCTGGCTCGCCAGTGAGAGACGCTGCAGAGGGACCCTTCCCTAGGCCCAAGTTGAGCGGCAACAGCCCACCTGACCAAGGGATATCCCCAAGGAGGGTACTGGAGAGGAGCCCAAGAGGCCAAAAGGGACCCAGAACATTAAGAGAAAGAGCAGCGGGCTTCCCTGGTGGCGCAGTGGTTGGGAGTCCGCCTGCCGATGCAGGGGGCGCAGGTTCGTGCCCCGGTCCGGGAGGATCCCACATGCCGCGGAGCGGCTGAGCCTGCGCGTCCGGAGCCTGTGCTCTGCAGCGGGAGGGGCCACGGCAGTGAGAGGCCCGCGTACCGCAAAAAAAAAAAAAAAAAGAGAGAGAGAGCAAGCGGCACCCGTATACATGATAAAGCCCAAATAACACTGATAGCAACACTTGATACAGACAGCACCAAAAAAAGAAAACTTGTTCACTCTTCGGAATGTAGAAGTATGAATCTTAAGACACTCATGTTTAGCATTCCACAGTATATACAAGAACGAACAAGCCATCGTGACTGAATAGGGTTTACCTGGGGAATACAAGGGTGCTTCAGTGTAAGAAAATCTATTACTTATGTATCCATCCCATGTCTGAGGCAAATTAGAGAAACCACCATTTTGGTGGATTCTGAGAGAATTCAGCAACTGTCCCAGGGAAAGCGATTTAAAAATAGGAACAGGGGCTTCCCTGGTGGTGCAGTGGTTGAGAGTCCGCCTGCCGATGCAGGGGGCGTGGGTTCGTGCCCCGGTCCGGGAGGATCCCGCGTGCCACGGAGTGGCTGGGCCCGTAAGCCATGGCCGCTGAGCCTGCGCGTGCGGAGCCTGTGCTCTGCAACGGGATAGGCCACAACAGTGAGAGGCCCGCGTACCGCAAAAAAAAATAAAAATAAAAAAAAAATAAGGAACAGAATCATCCTTCCTTAACAAGGTAAACACAGGTTTTAAACCACAGCCTCACTATACTTAACTGTGAACCACAATAGCAGAACTTCCCATATATATGTATGTATGACTGAATCACTGTGCTCTACACTTGAAACTAACATGACATTGTAAATGAACTATAAAAAAAAGTGGAAGGGACTTCCCCAGTGGTCCAGTGGTTAAGACTCCGAGCTTCCATTGCAGGGGACATGGGTTTGATCCCTGGTCGGGGAAATAAGATCCCACGTGCCACGCGGCGTCGCCAAAAAAAAGCACTTCCCCAAGTGCATTCCACGGAACTCCAGTCCCACAAAAAGAGTTTCCCAGATTCAGTAAGATTGGTAAACTGCCTGTCTGGCCTGTCTCAGAGAGTCACCGCACACAACAGCATGTTCAGTAGCATTTGTAAATTGAGGGTTAACAGTCCTCACCATTTGGGTTTGGTTTTTTCTTTCTGTTTTTTGAGAATCAGAAGAGAGCGCTTATCCCATAAGTGGTGGCTCCTGCTGTTGCTTGGCCGTCAGTGCATTGATGCCACACGGGTCCCATGCGTTCCATCATGGTGCGCATCCCCCAGGAGGGAGGCGCTGAAGTCTGGCCATGATAGACTGGTCAGGAGCCAGTTGTGGCCAGTTGGATGGAGCCTAGCCTGGGCTTGGAGAAGCCAGCAGTTTTAATTTGCCCACATGCCATTACTGTGCAGGGAATCTAGGCTTAGCCACACATCTCTTAATCCACAGGAACATGCTCCCCACCAATGAGTGATTAGCCCTGTGGGGCTGGCCGCACATGAGCATTACAGCCAAGAGAGATTTATTTCAGCTGATTGTTGGGCTGAGCCTGGCCTAGGAATTCAGAACTGCACAGCCACCTCCAGATTTCTGGGAAGGAGGTTGGGAAGGGTTATAAGCGGTGTTGCTACCTCTTTCTGCCCCAACTCATGGTTCTGAGAAGCTCAGCTGCCCCTTTAGAATGTTCCTTTCCTCAGAATTACAATCCAGAGGCCTTCCATGACTAAGCTGCAGGGACTCCAAGTCTTACAGGTCTTCTCCCATCCCCTACTCCCAACACTGGTTTCAAAATCTTAAAAAAAGCAGAAAAGTGGAAAGGGGGAAGGGACAGCCCTCCACTTCCCTACGACTCGGAATGAAGCCCTGTCTGCACACAGACACACACCCCCAGCCCCCGTCATCGACCGGAGCAGGAAGGATCCTGGGAAGACGCACACTATTCCCAGGACCACCTCTCCACGCCTGTCTTGTCTGTAAGGAGCCAGACTGCAGCAGTGGACGGGGCTAAAAATTTTCACCCACCCTCCAAGCCTCCAGGTTTCATTAAAATTAATGAGTGAGAGTGGCCCCTATGTAGAGAAAAGGGAACCCTCCTAGGCTGTTGGTAGAAATATAAATTGGTACAGCCACTATGGGAAACAGTATGGAGGTTCCTTAAAAAAAAAAAAAAAAAAAAACTAAAATTAGAGGTACCTTATGATCTAGCAATCCCAGTCCTGGGCATGTATCTGGAGAAAACTGTAATTTGAAAAGATACATGCACCCCTATGTTCCTAGCAGCACTATTTACAATAGCCAAGACATGGAACCAACCTAAAGGTACATTGACAGATGAATGGATAAAGAGGATGTGGTACATATATACAATGGAATATTACTCAGCCATAAAAAGAAAAGAATGAAGTAATGCCATTTGCAGCAACATGGATGGACCTGGAGATTATCATACTAAGTGAAGTGAGTCAGACAGAGAAAGACAAATATATGACATCACTTACATGTGGAAATCTAAAATATGATACAAATGAACTTATTTACAAAACAGAAACAGACTCACAGACATAGGAAACAAATTTATGGTTACCAAAGGGGAAATGGGGTGGGAGAGGGAGAGGGCTAACTTAAGAGTTTGGGATTAGCAGATACAAACTACTGTATATAAAATAGATAAACAAGGTCTTACTGTATAGCACAGGGAACTATATTCAATATCTTGTAATAACCTATAAAGAAAAAGAATATACATATACATGTATAACTAAATCACTTTGCTGTGCACCAGAAACTGACATTGTAAGTCAACTATACTTCAATTTTTAAAAAAAGAGTGGACCTCAAGGGGAGAAGAGGCTACTGTGGTTTCCTCCCATCAGAAGCCCAGACGTCTTGGGGGGGGGGTACGTAACCACCAAGCACATGATAGACAATCATAAATAGTAGCTACTACTAAAACCCCTTATTATGCGTGTGTGTATGTGTTTATATGTATGTTTGTACATTGATCGCCCCAGTACCAAGGCATGTGGACCCTCATGCATCTTAGAGTATAGTGGGTACCAGCTCCTCAACCACTAGAGCAGTGGTTCTCACTAGGGGGGCAGTTTTGCCCCTCCAGGAGATATTTAGCAAAGTCTGGAGACATCTTTGCTAACCACAACTGGGCCGGAGAGTGGGAGTTACTGGCAGGGATTCTAGGAGGTAAAGCCAGGGATGCTGGCAAACATCCTAAGATGCACAGGACAGCCCCACGACAAAGAATTCTCTAGCCCAAAATGTCAATAGCGCCATGGTTGAGAAACTCTGTGCAGGCACCCTACAAGCCTGCTATGTCTAACAGCCCATAAGGTCAGCGGGTAGTATTCTTAAAGACCCAAAACTGCAGCACTGGCCCAAACCAGGATTCAGATCGATTTCTCTGGGCCACCCTGACGTGGTCGAAGAAACCTTCCCGGTAAGCACCAAGAGTGAAGAAGTGTTCAGTGTGGACCTTTGTGACTCTAAATAGGGAATCAGATGCTGGTAGAGTTGATGGATTTTAGGAACACTTCTTTTGTGTTTCACGTGGCGAGGGGTAAATTTGGAACGCTTCTCTTTAGCACCTGATATTGCTTGTAGAGAAATGAGTGTGATGGTTAGCACTCGAGGGTAAGCTCCAGCCACCTCAAGTGTCCCTGCAGGAGAACATGGCCGTGTATGTATTCATCCAGCTTCTGGGTGGCCAACCCTGTGCAAGGCAGAAAAGGAGAGAGAAAAGGCCATCAGAGCAAAGGCTGTGGGGGGCAGTGGAATGTTCAAGAGGACAGTGTTATGAAAAGCCTTATGACTCGTGTTGTGGTGAAGAGTGTGGGATTGGAAGTCAAGAGACCTCAGCTCCAACTCCTCATAACGTGGGCAAGTCATTCACCCTGAATTTACAAACTCCATTAGCTCGTCGGAAAATAGGACAGTCACCGTGACTTGTCGTAGCAGGGATGCTGTGGAGGTTAAACTGGTTTACGTGTGTAAGTCTGCTTTGAAAACTGCCACCGTAGCACAAGTGTTGTTGTTCACTGAGGAAATGAGTTTAACTCACTAGACCGATGTTTGTCCAGTGCTATTAACTTGCCAAAGGCTTTTAAATCACGGTTAGTTCATCTAGGAAGTGTAGGCTCCTGGGAAGGGAAATAGGTGAGTGAGGGTGTGAAGGAAGGAAGCAGATAGGATCAGCAAAGCACAGGGATAGAGATGACATTCAGTTGGGGGGAGGGGCAGGGCACCAGAGGGTCCCGAGTGGAGCAGTCCTTATTCATTCCCACCTCCCATGGCCAGGCATCCCTGGCCCATCCCAGCTGCTGTTTCTGCCACTCGCTGGCCCTTGGCAGACGTGTCCTTGGGTTATTATTCCTGCCTGTGGATACCTTTTGGAAAGCCCAGCCCCTGCCCTCTCAGTCAATTTTTGTGGTTGATGGAGAGTAAAGGGGCACTGCCCATCCTCCTTTCCTGACCTATGCTCAGAGCTCAAGGCCAAATCATGATTTTCTCCCCCTCCCCTGAAATTGAATGACCAGAGCAAGGGATGATTCAAAGGCTTCTTTCTGTCTCCTTGGGAAACTCTTCCTGGAGTCACCACGTTCTATTAGAGCTCGAATTTTCAAAGTGGCCTCAAGAATTCTGCAAAGAGGCTGCATGGCTGGTCTGCTGCCCAGAAGCACCATATCAGTGTTGACACTCGGACAACATGTGTATTTTGCTCCTGGCAAAGACTAATGGTTTGCTTATGAAAATAATAGCTTCCATTTATCAAATGTCTTCCACGTGCACAGCACTGTGTTCAATACTAGACATTGTCCCTAATCCTTCTAACAACGTGTAAAGTTAGTGATAATCGCCTTGCTTTATGGATGAAGTAACTGAGGCTCAGAGTTGTTAAGACACTTATCCAGGGTCACGCAGCATAATCGGCAGAGTGAGAACCTGAACCTGTGAACTCTCAACTCCAGAGCCCGTCACTGCCTCTCCACCCATTCTCTCCCAGACTCTTGCCCAACACTCTGCCGTGCTGGGGTTGAGGAGAGGCTTTTCGTTTAAAGACAGTGTGTGTGTGTGTCGGGGATTTATTGTTTGGTTTGGTTTTTTTGCAGTAATACATGGGAGAGGGTAGGGTACTGGAAAATCTTTTCAAGATCGAGAAACACTACAACGAAGTAAAGGTCCACATCTTGAATATGCACAGATATTAGTCGTGACCCTGGAAGTGTCAGGCAGATGGTTTTCATTCATTCATTCACCAGATAGTTCTGGAGAGGCTGTTTATTTCCTGGGCAGTGTTGTGTGTGCTGCTGTAAGAGATGGAAGTGAACAGGCAGGATCACCATCTGGGAGCCCTGGGTCCCTCGATGCGCCTTGCTTGTCCCACCGCTAAAGACCCTCGCCAATAGGGTCTTTGAATACTTTGGTCAGTTGTGCTGTCATGTTTTTACCCCAGAATGACGGAGGGGCTGGTGGCGGTAGTGGTTGTCAAATGTATGCTCTACACTCTTCTGATCTCTGGCCATTGACACAGTAAGGAGCGTGCAGGTAACATAAGCCACGGTCGCACCCCCACACCACAGAGCGCCTCCCCGCTCACTTGGGGTGCATGAGAGGCCCCCGCTCACCAGCTGCATTCTTTTCTGTCCCCTGTGCAGTACCTGCAGATGAAATGGCCCCTCCTCGATGTCCCCGCCAGCGCCACGGTCAAGGATACCAGGTCACCGTCCCCAGCACACTTGGTAAGTCCGTTTCTCCTTAAAGCATGGAAGGGACACTCGCTGTCTTGTCCCATGTCCCTGCCTCCACCTTCCCGCAGTTCTAGCAAGTATTGCCCCAAGTGTGTGAGCCGAACGAGTCAGGGGCACAGCAGTTAGGGTGTTGCCCGTGCACGCCCCCATCACTGCCACCTCGGCACGCGCTCATACCACCCGGGATGTTGTGCGATCGGAAACGCCAGCGCTGCCCCTGGCTGGTGACCCCCGTCCTCCCCTGCCGCCCCTCCACCTGAGCAGCGGCGTTCTCTATTCTCTCCTTTCTCTCCCGCTGGAGCTTGGTCAGCAGCCCCCGATTCTCCTGCAGAGCTGCATGGCGACACTTGAAGAGGCTCTTCTATAAAGGATGTTAGAGAAAAGAATTAAATTAAAACATAGGCAAACAAAAATCCCGAGGGGCAACTGAGGCCTTCCTGCCAAGGTCCGAGGCAACACAGCCACAAAGGAAGGTCTGGAGTGTCCCGGGAGGAAGAGAAATGGGATCTGACAGGTCTCCTCACCTGGGCTTGCAACAGACTGAAATTGTTAGGACAGGAGATGTTCCCAGCCGGGACCCTGCACCCCCTTTTCCTGGACTTTCTTAAGAGCTTGGGGCAACCCACGTGCCCCATAAGCTAACTGATGTTGTCCCCTGTGCAGTGGATCTCAGAAACACAGAGGGTCCAGTTAGAAGGAACCCCAGCTGGTGTGACTCATCCATTTTACAGACAGGGAGACCTGGGAATACATGATGCTTCTAAAACTTTATTAGGGCAAATTTCAGTGGTTCCCTTCAGCCACACTGGGTTGTTTTCAAGCAAATCCAGACATAGTATTTCATCTCCTTCAGGACGTTTTAAGATATCCTCATAGCCCTTTTTCGTTAAAAGCTTAGAGCCTAGTTGAGGAGAAGGAAGGTATACATAGAGAGATACATAATGGCACAGTGAGCCCGTATGATTTCCAGGAATCGTGAGACCAGCTTACAGTGGCAGAGCCCTTGGTAGTTCACAAAGCAATGTCATGTGTAGTTCTGAGGTGCCCGTCACAGCCACCCACTGGGGAGACACGTGGGGATTGCTGTTTCACAATCTCTAGGAGAAACCAGCGAGCAACAGGGCCAGCCGTCCTGTGCAGGCTCCCCTGAGAGGTCTGTGGCCAGTCACCAAGTCCTGAGTAGCCTGTAGGGCCTGTGGCCCTCCAGATTCCAGGACAGCTTGGGATGGCCGAGCGCGAGGTACAGGCGCCCTCTAGTGGTCAGTCATTGTGGAGGACATGGCATCCCAACCCCCACCCCCACCTCCCAACAAAGTTGGCTTGTCCCCTCCCAGCACAGCTGTCTCTGTTTCAAATCTTTGCTTGCACCCCACCCATCCTGTGGCATCCCCCAGCCAGTATCCTTCACATACTGTCTTCGTATCTTCTAAAATCTTCATTTACATTTAGAGGAAGGGAATTCTCTTTAAAATTAACACACGGACTCTTTGAGTTTCCCATCCTCCCTGTTGCAGAGCAATCCAGCTCTGAAAAATGAAATAAAAAGCCTGTGTATGGCCCTCCACCTCCTGTGATGCATCATCTTATTTCCCTTCTAATGTTCACCGCCCAACTTCACGCAAGAGCTAGACCTTCCACCTCCATCCCCGATCCATTTGCCATCTGATACCTAGTCTAGTCATTTGCCCAACTTTTTCTCAACCCTCTGCTTCCTGTAATTCTTTCATTGGCTCCGGGAGACTGTATTAATAGACATTATCAAGGGTTTTTTTGCCCTCTCTAAGCTTCCATTTTCTTTCTGGTTTCTTTTTCTTAAATAAATCAGCTACTCATCCTCACTTATTGTCTCATTGTAAGTGGCATGAAAGTATATGAAATCCCTAAGCTCTTAACAAGGTTCTCTACCCATAGTTCCCACTGCCAGGCAAACCTACAGCCACTGCAGATGTGTGTTATACGAATATGATCTCAGGACTGCGGTGGAGCAGGGGCTCATGTTTTGTCTGAGAGTGGAAAACCGGGAACAGTGGATACATTACATGGTAGACAGCAAAATGGATACTTTTCTAGTAAGTTGTATATTATTACACTCTGCACTCTAATATAGATAAACAGACCTCAAAAACTTAAAGAACATTCATGGGAGAAAACCTTAACATTAACTTGAAATTCTGTAGACTGGGAGAAGACCGCCGTTCTCCATTTTCAAGTCAGGGCTTCTCATTCTAACTTCTGAGAGACTCGTGTGTAAGTGTATGTAGGAGCCAGACCTGAGATGCCTGTGTGTTGGAGGTTGTTTAATAAAGTGGGCTTGAATCCCACCTCCACCTCTTCCTACTTGTGCAGCTGCAGGAAATTACCTCATTTCTCTTTGCCTTGGTTTCCTCATCTATAAAACAGGAATTAGAAGAGGACTTGACCTCAGAGTTGTGTGAAAATGAGGCCGCACATTGTAATGAGTTTAGAATTGTAACTTGCACAGAATAAGACTCAGTGGTGGCTAGCTTGCTACTATCACCACCACCACCACTAGCACTGCTTTGATGAAGGGAGGAAAAGAACAATTAAAATACTGTTCATTTAGCAGACTAAGAGGTGATGAAGGCTCGAATTATTAGGTGCCAGATCAAACAGACACATTGCAAAGGTAACGGAGGTAATAAGCCTGGAGAATTTAGCATCTGCTCTCTCAAGGATATGATTTTAACTGTTCTGGGGTGGGGCTGGTATCTTAGTTTTCTAAGCTCCCTGGAAGATTCTAAGGGGCAGCCAGAATTGAGAATCTGATATGCCCTCAGCGCATATCAGAGGCAAAAGGGAAGGAGGGACCAGAGACCATCCCTGTTTATTAGATGCTGGGTTCTGTAGGCTGCAGGCGTAAGCAGAGAAGCAGGTTACCGGAAGTAGTCGGAGGTTTGGATGCTGGCTTTATTTATTTTTTTTTTTTTTGGCGGTACGCGGGCCTCTCGCTGTTGTGGCCTCTCCCGTTGCGGAGCACAGGCTCCGAACGTGCAGGCTCAGCGGCCATGGCTCACGGGCCCAGCCGCTCCGCGGCATGTGGGATCTTCCCGGACCGGGGCACGAACCCGTGTCCTCTCCATCGGCAGGCGGACTCACCCACTGCACCACCAGGGAAGCCCAGCTGGCTTTTTTTATTAGAAAAATGAAAACACTGGATTATGGAATTCCTTTTGGAATCATGAGCAAAATATTTTGAGATGAGTTTGGCCCTGGGAGAAGGGCAAATGGAGGAAACAGCCTGCATACTTGGAGAGATGCAGTGAGTCATGTCGAAGCTGCCTGTCAGGGATGTGTGTATAAATAAGCCGTAACTGGGCCAGGGTGGGGATGGAATTGCGTGTTATTACCACTTAGATTTTTATGCCTTTGAAACAAGCTCTAAAAACTAAGTATCCCTGAGTGTAGACTGTTACCCTGATCCCTCACCGTGGCCCACGTGCCTGCTCCGTGTCATTCCCTCCACCCTCTCCCTGGAACGCTGTGCCCAACCACACAAAACAAATATACGCGCTTCCAGCGTATAACGAACCCAAAGATAGGACTCTCAACTCTTGTTCACGTTTGTTTACCTAGCACCTGTCATGCCTGGCACAGCATAGGTACTCAGGAAGCATTTGTGAATGGATGGAAAATCAGTGATCTGGGGAAAGGTAGATGCCCACTTTTGAACCCCTCTCTGCCTCTGAGTCCAATTCCTCTTCTCGTTCAGGATTTTTAATAAAATCTTTTTTTTTTTTTAATTTTTTGACCACACCGTATGGCATGTGGGATCTTAGTTCCCCGATCAAGGATCGAACCTGCACCCCCTGTGTTGGAAGCATGGAGTCTTAACTACTGAACCATCAGGGAAGTCCCTAATTAAATCGTTTTTGAAACCAGAAAAGTAATGCATGTGTGTGTAGAACACTTGGGAAAATGCAAAAGTACGCAGAAAAAGACCTGTAATCCCACAACCCACAAGCATTTTATTTCAGTCTCTTGTCTGTGTGTGTGCACACCTGTAACTTGCTTTCTAGATGATGACTGAATACTTCTTTTAACCATAGTGAACACCCTGTTTTAGCACTAAGCTTTGGGCCACACTCAGAAGCAAGGCGCAGAGCTTTGCCTCCAATGGCTAATGGAAGGCAGGGCCTGGAAGCCCTCCTAAAGGGTGACTGTCTCACTGCTCCGAAGAAGTAGCTGAGCTGAGAGCTGAGAAGCCTGACTTTGCTCCGCATGCCAGTTCTCAATTAAAAACATTCATCGAAGTTTCCCTTTTTAAATTGTATAGTTTCTCCATCTTATAAATATACCTGTGAAGACCCCAAAACTCATCACGTAGCCCGTTGCTGCTCCACTCTGCCTCCAGTGCTGATTTCGATTCCTACTACACAGTATTCACTTTTTATTTGGATATAAGTTTAAACTTTCAGAAAAATTGCAAGAATAATACAAGGAACTCCCATATACTTTTTATCTAGATCCAGAGATTTTTGTCCCATCCCTTGCCCACCCTCCACTTCCTCCCTCTCCCTCTCTCTCTCTCTCTCTCTCTCTCTCTCTCTCTCTCTCACACACACACACAGACACATGCAGTATATATGAGTTTTTCTTAACAATTTGCCAGTAAGTTGGAAACATTGTGTCCCTTTACCCCTAAATACTTCAGATGTATTTCTTAAGAAGAAAGAGAGTATCTTACAATGACCACAGCACAGTTATCAAAATCAAGAAATTAACATTTCATATTACCTAACCCACAATATATATTCAAATTTCAGTAAATGTCCCAGTAGTGTCTGTTAAGCTGTATGTGTTTCTTGGTCCACAGTTCAACCCAGGATCACAGGATACATTTCGTTGCCAGTCCTCTAGTCTCCCTTAATCTCGCAGAGTTCCTTAGCCTTTCTCTCTCCTGACCTTGACATCTTTGGAGAAGTACAGACCAGCTATTTTGTAGAATGTCCCTCCATTTGGGTTTCTTTGAGATTTCCTCACGGTTAGATTCAGGTTGTGCTTTTTTGGCAAGAACACCACCGCACTGATGTGCGCCTCTCCGTGCATCACGTCGGGAGTCCGATGTCCATTTGTTCTTATTTATTTATTGTCCATTTGTCCCAAAGTTGGTGATGCTGGCTTTGATCGTTTGATTAAGGTGGTGTCTGACATGTGTTTCCTCTGTGAGGTTATTCTTTTCCTTGGTAATTAATAAGTGCTCTGTAGGGAGAGGCTTTGAAGTTACATAAATGCCCTGTTTCTCATCAAACTTGCACCCATGATTCATGGCAGGCATTGAAGATTATCGACCTCCATCATTCCTTTATTAGTTTCTGCTACTGAGATTTAGCTTTTGGGAAACCTTACTTGTGTCTCCCAGCTCATTACTCTTAGTGAAGAGCAGAATGGACATCGTGGCAAGTCAAGTCTGTGCACTGATGACACAGATGAAAAAGATGATGGTAGAGGACAGAAGCTAAAAACCAGTCTACAAATAGTGTTCCTGAAGAAGAGACCACACAACCAATAAAAACGGCAATGGGCAATAAGAAAGTGAAACTGGACTTTAAAAACAAAAACTAGGGGGCTTCCCTGGTGGCACAGTGGTCGAGAGTCCGCCTGCCGATGCAGGGGACACGGGTTCCTGCCCCGGTCCGGGAAGATCCCACATGCCGCAGAGCGGCTGGGCCCGTGAGCCATGGCCGCTGAGCCTGCGCGTCCCGAGCCTGTGCTCCGCAACGGGAGAGGCCACAGCAGTGAGAGGCCCGCGTACCATAAAAAAAAAAAAAAAAAAACAACTAGGGACTTCCCTGGCAGTCCAGTGGTTAAGACTCCACACTTCCACTGCAGGGGGCATGGGTTCCATCCCTGGTCGGGGAACTAAGGTCCCACATGCTGCACGGCATGTCCAAAAAATAAAAAACAAGTAAATAAATAAAAACCCTCAAGCGTATAGCTTGAAAGCACTCACCTGAATTCTACAAAGTAAATGAAAGTTGACATTTACCTAGACACGTCCTTGCGACAGTCTGAACTGTAAGGGTTTAATTTTTTTTTTTTTTTTCCTACAAGCATCTATGCAGGAAGGAAAAGGCCAGTGTCAAAGGAACAAAAATAAAGGTAAACTCAGGATTCTCTTTGGCTGCCTTTAATGCCAGCAAACAGTAGAAAAGGGAGAGTCTTGATAAGGAAAGATTTATACCAAGAATTTTGTGCCCAGTCCAATTTGCAAAGACCTCAGAAATGTCCCACTGCTTCCAAGAAAGACCTAAAGCACCTTCTAATTCCTTGCAGCGTTTTCTCTCTGCTGCTGCCCTACAGAGACCCTGGTTTATCTTCACATCTTTCAGAGCCTTCAGCTTACTGCTTGCTGCCTGTGAGGAGCTCAGAGAATATTTGTTAGTACGTTAATATAGACTCTCATCCTGTCATTTTCTTCTCTGCGCTCCAGTCCACTGGCTTCCTGGGGGTTCCTCAAACACGCGGAGCATCCTGCCCACCTCGGAGCCAGTGCGCTGGGTGCCTTCTGCCAAAACACCCTTCCCTCTCATGCCCACACATCTCACTCCACTGCCTTCGTGTATTCATTCAAAAGTCATTTTCTCATTGAGGCCTTCCCTGGTCAGCGTGTGTAACTTACAAGCCACGCCTGCCTCGCTTCTTATCTGCCGTCCCTGACTTGATTTTTCTCGTTAACATTTATCACTAATATGTTATTTATTTATTTATTTGGCCTATTGACTGTCTGTCTGTCCAATTAGAATGTACCTAACGCAAGGATAGGTATTTTTGTCTGAAAAGACAAGATTCTCTAGTGCGTTCACGAGACTGTGCCTGGCACATAGTTGATGCAGCATAAATACCTGTGATCCGTATTTTCTGCAGGGCCAATTAGATCAGCAATCAGCCATGTCGTCAGAGACCCAGGTTCTTTCCACCTCTGCTTGTTGGCCTCCAGCCCTTTGACTGCCCAACTCGGTCCCTGCTGTGTAGACAGTCTCCACAAACATCTGCCCAATAAATAAAAGTGTGAATTTCCATTTCTCTCGAAAATTCTGTATAGGAGACGTATGTTCAAATTTCCTTTCTTTAATAGGATACGATGACAGAATTGGCAAAGAGCTTACATTTCGCCTTTAAAGTAGTATTTGTTAGAGAGTGGTGTGTGTGTGCACACAGAGAGAATTGGGAGTTTTTTCCCTCAACTTTAATTAAGTTCCTGTTTGCCCCTGCTTATATTATAAATCCACCGCTATGATTGGACTGGTATTTTAGGAACAAACCAGTTTCCTTTTTCCCCCAAGTCCTGCATTTGAGCACCTAATCTCTTGAAAAAACAGTTCTGGCCCACTGAAAGAGAAGGTTTTCTCAATCACTAAACAAACGATTGATTGTGGATAGAGCATTTTTTTAAATTAATTTATTTTTTATTTTTGGCTGTGTTGGGTCTTCGTTTCTGTGCGAGGGCTTTCTCTAGTTGTGGCAAGCGGGGGCCACTCTTGATCGCGGTGCGCGGGCCTCTCACCGTCGGGGCCTCTCACCGTCGCGGCCTCTCTTGTTGCGGAGCACAGGGTCCAGATGCGCAGGCTCAGTAGTTGTGGCTCACGGGCCCAGTTGCTTCGCGGCATGTGGGATCTTCCTAGACCAGGGCTCGAACCCGTGTCCCTTGCATTGGCAGGCGGATTCTCAACCACTGTGCCACCAGGGAAGCCCCGAGCATATTTCTTAAACATATAAAGTCAGGTACAGTTAGCAACCCGGTGCACCTCTGAGGATCTTTTCTGGGCAGCCTGTTGGGTGGTCTGTGTCTGCTTTGTAGGTGATCCCACAGAATTAAGGCTCCTCTTTGCCTGATCTAAAAAACGTTATCCTTCTTATCGCTGAAATTCAGATCAGGAAGAAAAGGAGGTAGTGAATTAACACTTGGGGCAAGAGGCTTTGTGAAGACCTCAAGCCAGTTACTGAGAGAAGCAGGTGGTGGAGAGTGGCAGGGCCTCATGGAAGGACGGTTTGTGGAAAGGTGGCTGGTCCATCTGTGGTGGTGCGTGGGCTTTACTTAGAACTTGGAAGAAAGTCATGAACAGTAGAAGAGAGGATGAATTGCTTCCTCAGGACCAGGAGTTTCAGGGAGAACTTTGGCTTGGACCAACCCTAGAAACAGACCAAAACAGACAAGAAACACTTGAGCTGGGAAAGGGGTGGGTCTGCCTGATGGGCTGGAAGGATTCAGGTCCAAGGTGGCTCTGAGATGCTCTTCTTTGGATAAAACTGGACTCGGCTACCTTGCCCAGGGAACACCTGTACTCTGGGTTGGGCGTGCTCTTTGCACTGCAGAGCAAGCTGTCCACTGAGAGGTGTGTGTTCTCAACATTCCTGCCCTTGGCCTGGGTTTATGCTGTGGACATCCTGCCCCTGGGGACAGCGAAGGAGCAAAAAGAGCGCGAACTTTTCTTGGGAGGGTAGCCTCCTAGGAGAGCTTTGCCTGAGTCAGCCCTAAAGGGAGTGATTTTTGCTAATCAGTCCCAGAGGCCTCATCTTCCCAGGCTGACCAAGGAAAAGTCTACCTTCCTTTTTCTTTCTGAGAACCCACCACCTTCCAGTCCATTTTCTGGAAAATGACGCCACCTAATGGGAACCAATACTAGTAACTCATGGAGTGTTAAAGTGAGGAGACCTGCATTTTAAATATAACTCACACATTTCTGCTTTGTACTTGACTGTCCACCCATTCGGTGCTGTTTGCCAGTTTCTTTGTTTTTTTCTTTTTAAAAATTTTATTGCAAAATTCTCCGACCATATACAAAACCAGACAGTACAAAGAAATCCCATGTACCCATCTCCTAGCCTTAACAACCGTCAGTATTTTGCTGTGTTTATTTCCTCTATCTTCCCAACACCCCTTCCCTTGTTTTTTCTTTTATTTTTTTTGAATTTTTGAATTTTATTTTTATATACAGCAGGTTCTTATTAGTTATCCATTTTATACACATCAGTGTATACATGTCAATCCCAATCTCCCAATTCATCACACCACCACCACCACCCCCTGCCACTTTCCCCCGTTGGTGTCCATACATTTGTTCTCTACATCTGTGTCTCAATTTCTGCCCCGCAAACCAGTTCATCTGTACCATATGTCTAGGTTCCACATATATGCATTAATATACGATATTTGTTTTTCTATTTCTGACTTACATCACTCTGTATGACAGTCACTAGGTCCATCCACGTCTCTACAAATGACCCAATTTCATTTCTTTTTATGGCTGAATAATATTCCATTTTATATATGTACCACATCTTCTTTATCCATTCGTCTGTCAGTGGGCATAGAGCTTGCTTCCATGACCTGGCTATTGTACATAGTGCTGCAGTGAACATTGGGGTGCATGTGTCTTTTTGAATTATGGTTTTCTCTGGGTATATGCCCAGTAGTGGGATTGCTGGGTCATATGGTAATTCTATTTTTAGTTTTTTAAGGAACCTCCATACTGTTCTCCATACTGGCTGTATCAATTTACATTCCCACCAACAGTGAAAGAGGGTTCCCTTTTCTCCACACCCTGTCCAGCATTTGTTGTGTGTAGATTTTCTGATGATGCCCATTCTAACTGGTGTGAGGTGATACCTCACTGTAGTTTTGATTTGCATTTCTCTAATAATTAGTGATCTTGAGCAGCTTTTCATGTGCTTCTTAGCCATCTGTATGTCTTCTTTGCAGAAATATCTATTGGGGTCTTTTGCCCATTTTTGGATTGGGTTGTTTGTTTTTTTAATATCGAGCTGTGTGAGCTGTTTATATATTTTGGAGATTAATCCTTTGTCCATTGATTCGTTTGCAAATATTTTCTCCCATTCTGAAGGTTGTCTTTTCGTCTTGTTTGTAGTTTGCTTTGCAAAAGCTTTTAAGTTTCATTAGGTCCCATTTGTTTGTCTTTGTTTTTATTTCCATTACTCTAGGAGGTGGATCAAAAAAGATCTTGCTGTGATATATGTCATAGAGTGTTCTTCCTATGTTTTCCTCTAAGAGTTTTATAGTGTCAGGTCTTACATTTAGGTCTCTAATCCATTTTGAGTTTCTTTTTGTGTATGGTGTTAGAGAGTGTTCTAATTTCATTCTTTTACATGTAGATGTCCAGTTTTCCCAGCACCACTTATTGAAGAGACTGTCTTTTCTCCATTGTGTATCCTTGCCTCCTTTGTCATACATTGGTTGACCATAGGTGCGTGGGTTTACCTCTGGGCTTTCTATCCTGTTCCATTGATCTATATTTCTGTTCTTGTGCCAGTACCATATTGTCTTGATTAGTATAGCTTTGTAGTGTAGTCTGAAGTCAGGGAGTCCGATTCCTCCAGCTCCATTTTTTTCCCTCAAGACTGCTTTGGCTATTCAGGGTCTTTTGTGCCACCATACAAATTTTAAGATTTTTTGGTTCTAGTTCTGTAAAAAATGCCATTGGTAATCTCATAGGGATTGCATTGAATCTGTAGATTGCTTTGGGTAGTATAGTCATTTTCACAATATTGATTCTTCCAATCCAAGAACATGGTACATCTCTCCATCTGTTTGTAGCATCTTTAATTTTTTTCATCAGTGTCTCATGGTTTTCTGCATACAGGTCTTTTGTCTCCCTAGGTAGGTTTATTCCTAGGTATTTTATTCTTTTTGTTGCAGTTGTGAATGGGAGTGTTTCTTTAATTTCTCTTTCAGATTTTTCATCATTAGTGTACAGGAATGCAAGAGATTTCTGTGCATTCATTTTGTATCCTGCAACTTTACCAAAGTCATTGATTAGCTCTAGTAGTTTTGTGGTGGTATCTTCAGGATTCTGTACGTGTAGTATCATGTCATCTGCAAACAGTGACAGTTTTACTCCTTCTTTTCCAATTTGTATTCCTTTCCTTTCTTTTTCTTCTCTGATTGCCATGGCTAGGACTTCCAAAACTATGTTGAATAATAGTGGTGAGACTGGACATCCTTTTCTTGTTCGTGATCTTAGAGGAAATGCTTTCAGTTTTTCACCAGTAAGAATGATGTTTGCTGTAGGTTTGTCATATATGGCCTTTATTATGGTGAGGTAGGTTCCCTCTGTGCCCACTTTCTGGAGAGTTTTTTTATCATAAATGGGTGTTGAATTTTGTCCAAAGCTTTTTCTGCGTCTATTGAGATGATCATATGGTTTTTCTTCAATTTGTTAATATGGTGTATCACATGATTGATTTGCGTATATTGAAGAATCCTTGCATCCCTGGGATAAATCCCACTTGATCATGGTGTATGAAACCTTTTAATGTGTTGTTGGATTCTGTTTGCTAGTATTTTGTTGAGGATTTTTGCATCTATATTCAACAGTCATATTGGTCTGTAATTTTCTTTTTTTATGGTATCTTTGTCTGGTTTTGGTATCAGGGTGATGGTGGCCTCATAGAGTGAGTTTGGGAGTGTTCCTTCCTCTGCATTTTTTAGAAGAGTTTGAGAAAGAGGGGTGTTAGCTCTTCTCTAAATGTTTGATAGAATTCACCTGTGAAGCCATCTGGTCCTGGACTTTTGTTTGTTGGAAGATTTTTAATCACAGTTTCAATTTCATTACTTGTGATTGGTCTGTTCATATTTTCTATTTCTTCCTGGTTCAGTCTTGGAAGGTTATACCTTTCTAAGAATTGGTCCATTTCTTCCAGGTTATCCATTTTATTGGCATAGAGTTGCTTGTAATAGTGTCTTATGATGCTTTGTATTTCTGTGGTGTCTGTAACTTCTCTTTTTTCGTTTCTAATTTTATTGATTTGAGTCCTCTCCCTCTTTTTCTTGATGAGTCTGGCTAATGGTTTATCAGTCTTGTTTATCTTCCTGAAGAACCAGCTTTTAGTTTTATTGATCTTTGCTATTGTTTTCTTTGTTTCTATTTCATTTATTTCTCCTCTGATCTTTATGATTACTTTCCTTCTGCTAACTTTGGGTTTTGTCTGTTCTTCTTTCTCTAGTTCCTTTAGGTGTAAGGTTAGATTGTTTATTTGAGGTTTTTCTTGTTTCTTTTTTTTTTTTTTTCTTGTTTCTTGAGGTAGGCTTGTATTGCTATAAACTTCCCTCTTAGAACTGCTTTTGCTGCATCCCATAGGTTTTGGATTGTCGTGTATTCATTGTCATTTGTCTCTAGGTATTTTTTGAGTTCCTCTTTGATTTCTTCAGTGATCTCTTGGTTATTTAGTAACATATGTTTAGCCTCCATGTGTTGGTGTTTTTTACATTTTTTTCCCTATAATTGATTTCTGATCTCATAGCATTGTGGTCATAAAAGATGCTTGATATGATTTCAGTTTTCTTAAATTTACTGAGGCTTGTTTTGTGACCCAAGATGTGATCTATCCTGGAGAATGTTCTGTGTGCACTTGAGAAGAAAGTGTAATCTGCTGTTTGGGGATGGAATGTCCTATAAATATCAATTAAATCTGTCTGGTCTATTGTGTCATTTAAAGCTTCTGTTTCCTTATTAATTTTCATTTTGGATGATCTGTCCATTGGTGTAAGTGAGGTATTAAAGTGCCCCACTGTTATTGTGTTTCTGTCGATTTCCTCTTTTAGAGCTGTTAGCTGTTGCCTTATGTATTGAGGTGCTCCTATGTTGGGTGCATATATATTTATAATTGTTATATCTTCTTCTTGGATTGATCCCTTGATCATTATGTAGTGTCCTTCCTTGTCTCTTGTAACATTATTTTAAAGTCTATTTTATCTGCTATGAGTATTGCTACTCCAGCTTTCTTTTGATTTCCATTAGCTTGGGATATCTTTTTCCATCCCCTCACTTTCAGTCTGTATGTGTCCCTAGGTCTGAAGTGGGTTTCTTGTAGACAGCTTATATATGGGTCTTGTTTTAGTATCCATTCAGCCAGTCTGTGTCTTTTGGTTGGAGCATTTAATCCATTCACGTTTAAGGTAATTATCCATATGTATGTTCCTGTTACCATTTTCTTAATTGTTTGGGGTTTGTTTTCGTAGGTCCTTTTCTTCTCTTGTGTTTCCCACTTAGAGAAGTTCCTTTAGCATTTGTTGTAGAGCTAGTTTGGTGGTGCTGAATTCTCTTAGCTTTTGCTTGTCTGTAAAGCTTTTGATTTCTCCATCAAATCTGAATGAGATCCTTGCCGGGTAGAGTAATCTTGGTTGTAGATTCTTCCCTTTCATCACTTTAAGTATATCATGCCACTCCCTTCTGGCTTGTAGAGTTTCTGCTGAGAAATCAGCTGTTAACCTTATGGGAGCTCCCTCGTATGTTATTTGTCATTTTTCCCTTGCTGCTTTCAATAATTTTTCTTTGTCCTTAATTTTTGCCAATTTGATTACTATGTGTCTCAGCGTGTTTCTCCTTGGGTTTATCCTGTATGAGATTCTCTGCACTTCCTGGACTTGGGTGGCTGTTTCCTTTCCCATGTTAGGGAAGTTTTCAACTATAATCTCTTCAAATATTTTCTCAGGTCCTTTCTCTCTTCTCCTTCTGGGACCCCTATAACGCAAATGTTGTTGCGTTTAATGTTGTCCCAGAGGTCTCTTAGGCTGTCTTCATTTCTTTTCATTCTTTTTCCTTTATTCTGTTCCACAGCAGTGAATTCCACCATTCTGTCTTCCGGGTCACTTATCCGTCCTTCAGCCTCAGTTTTCTGCTATTGATTCCTTCTAGTGTATTTTTCACTTCATTTATTATATTGTTCATCTCTGTTTCTTTGTTCTTTAATTCTTCTAGGTCTTTGTTAAGCATTTCTTGCATCTTCTCTATCTTTGCCTCCATTCTTTTTCCGAGGTCCTGGATCATCTTCACTATCATTATTCTGAATTTTTTTCTGGAAGGTTGCCTATCTCCACTTCATTTAGTTGTTTTTCTGGGGTTTTATCTTGTTCCTTCATCTGGTACATAGCCCTCTCTCTGCCTTTTCATCTTGTCTATCTTTGTGTGAATGTGGTTTTTCTTCCACAGGCTGCAGGATTGTAGTTCTTCTTGCTTCTGCTGTCTGCCCTCTGGTGGATGAGGCTATCGAAGAGGGCTGTACATGTTTCCTGATGGGAGGGACTGGTGGTGGGTAGAACTGGGTGTTGCTCTGGTGGGCAGATCTCAGTGAAACTTTAATCTGCTTGTCTGCTGATGGGTGGGGCTGAGTTTCCTCCCTGTTGGTTGTTTGACCTGAGGCGACCCAGCACTGGAGCCTACAGGCTCTTTGGTGAGGCTAATGGCAGCCTCCAGGAGGGCTTATGTGAAGGAGTACTTCCCAGAACTTCTGCTGCCAGTGTCCTTGTTCCCACGGTGAGCCACAGCCACCCCCCGCCTCTGCAGGAGACCCTCCTACACTAGCAGGTAGGTCTGGTTCAGTCTCCTGTGGGGTCACTGCTCCTTCCCCGGGTCCCGATGCACAGACTACTTTGTGTGTCCCCTCCAAGAGTGGAGTCTCTGTTTCCCCCAGTCCTGTCCAAGTCCTGCAATAAAATCCCGATAGCCTTCAAAGTCTGATTCTCTAGGAATTCCTCCTCCCGTTGCCGGACCCCCAGGTTGGGAAGCCTGACGTGGGGCTCAGAACCTTCACTCCAGTGGGTGGACTTCTGTGGTATAAATGTTCTCTAGTTTGTGAGTCACCCACCCAGCACTTATGGGATTTGATTTTACTGTGATTGCGCCCCTCCTACCGTCTCATTGTGGCTTCTACTTTGTCTTTGGATGTGGGGTATCTTTTTTGGTGAGTTCTAGTGTCTTCCTGTCGATGATTGTTCATCAGTTAGTTGTGATTCCTGTGCTCTCGCAAGAGGGAGTGAGCACATGTCCTTCTACTCCACCGTCCTGAACCCGAGCCTTCCAGACCTTTAGTCCTGTTTGTCAGTTTCTGATGAAGCCAAACTCAAGAGCACATGGCCAGTCAGGATTCATAATACTATTAAGTATTTTAAGATGGCTCTGTGTACATATATCCAATCATCACATAGTACACAGTAAATATATAACAATCTTATTTGTCAGTTATACCTCAATAAAGCTGAAATTTTAAATTAAAAAAAAGATAGCTATAAATGATATAAATGAAAAACAGATGTACAAGAAGTCTAAATGAATGGAGATATGCCAAAATGATAATAGTGACTGGGTTAGGCTAGTGTGATTCTGGAGTTTTTTTGGCTTTTGTGTGTGTGTGTGTGATTGTGTTTTCTAAATGTTTTATAATATAGTTTGTATTTCTTTCTTAGGAAATTTGTGTTCTTCATAAGTATAGTTTTAAGTAGGTAATAATTAAATTGGGAAATACAGAAAGGGAAATAAGAAGAACAAAACCACCTGTAGTCCCACCACTCAAATATACTTACTGTTTACTTGGTGTGCTTCTAGTCTTTTTGTTTGTTTGTTTGTTTTTTCCTCCACTGCGCTGCACTGCTGGTGGGATGAGATCTTAGTTCCCCAACCAGGGGTTGAACCCCAGCCCATGGTAGTGAAGCACTGAGTCCTAACCACTGGACCACCAGGGAACTGCCTCTAGTCTTTTTTTTAAATCATAGAATTTATGTGTTTTTTTTAAATTGTGATCATTTTGTGTAATTCTTTTTATCATTTACTGTCACTTTAGTAATAATTCTATTCCTTTTATGATACTAAAAATCACCCTTTAGACAAAGCTGTTTCCGGGAAACCTCAGTGCATCATTGAGTTGCATCAGGATCCTAGAAATCTGACCTTAAAATAATTTTTTTGTACTCTTATTTGTGTGATATGTTCATGTACGTGGAGACCTCTTCAAAAGCCAGTGAGGGAACAGGTGAAAACAGTAAGAAGAAAAGAATTTTAGAATTTATTGTGCAACGTCAAATGAGCCCACTAAGGGTGGTGATAGGAAGTTGTTCAAGGTGAGGTACCAGCAGGGTCCAGCCGTGTGCCAGCGCCACCTAGTGGTTTTGGTTATGAACCATCTGCATTCTTGGTCTCACTTCTGTGAGTTTGAGAGCTGGGCCCCTGGGTTCTAGGCCTTGCTCCAGGACTCTGCCTCTCATCTCTGCTTAGCCTGCTGAAAATGGAGCAAGATTACTGTCAGCACACGAGCGCCTAGGAGATGTACATATAGTTGCTTGCATGATGAGTACCCAAGGGGCACTGAGTAAAAGGCTGAAGGGCTCAGGAATCTATGAAACGAAACATTCAACTGGGAAGACAGAAGTTTGGAAATCTGGCCCGTGAGATGCCACCAAATCATCATCCTGTTTACGAATCTCTTTTTTAATAACTCTCTTCTCCACTTGTAACTCATTTACCTTATTATCCAAAAAAATGTGTGTCAGTCCTTTCTCTGACAGATGTTTTGATTAGGCTGTTGAGGTGCCAGGAAGTGCAAGAGAAGACACCCTGGTTTGTTAGAGCCGTAAAGGGCTGATAGGAATCCAGTTCTACCACTTACTGGCCCCGTGGCTCAGGCTAAGTCACTTAATCTTTCCCCACTCAGTTTCCTCATTCCTCAAATGAAGATAATCATAGCTTTTTTGCTAGGTTATAATAAGGACGATAGCCATTTTTATAATAAAAATCTTTATTGTTAAGTCAGGTTATGCCAAGGCAATTAAAAATTAATTCCGTTTAGTAATTCCAGGACACACAGGTTTTTCCGTTTTTTAACGTTTCTGAAGCAGGATGTGTTGGTGACATGCCAGTGTTTTTGCTTTCTTAACAGTTACGTAAAATGTACTCCTTACACTCTCTGGTATTGTAAATGAAACGTGATAATTAAGTCAGCAGAGTGTTTGAGACTCTCCAGGGAGAACTGTTTTAAGTGCTCTTGGTGGTATCTGTAAACCCTGAACATGACAACTGGTTATATGAGGTCTGATGGTGACAGTTCCCTCACTGCTCTGTTACCAGTCTCAGATGTGAACCTATGAGCTACCCTTTCTAGGAGTACTCTTCGAGGGCTGAATGGGTTGTTGCATGGAAAATACCTGGTATCTATTCAACCAAGTACATAACAATAGGTTTTACAGGAATATCTTGTTGTATTGTACTTTACCGTGCTTCGCAGATATTACATTTTTTATGAATTGAAGGTTTATAGCAATCTTGCATCCAGCAAGTCTGTCGGCATCATTTTTCCAACAGCCTTTACTCACTTTGTGTCTCTGGGTCACATTTCAGTAATTCTCGCAATATTTCAAATTTATTCATTATTATTATAATTGTTATGCTGACCTGTGATCACTGATCTTTGATGTCACTATTGCAAAAAGATTACAACTCACTGAAGGCTCAGATGATAGCACCTTTTGACAAAGTATTTTTAATTAGGGTATGTGCATATTTTTTTGGACATAATGCCATTGCACACTTAACAGACTACAGTACAGTGTAAACATAACTTTTATACGCACTGGGAGGGACTTCCCTGCCGGTCCAGTGGTTAACACTCTGCTCTTCCACTGTAGGGGGTGCAGATTCCATCCCTGGTCAGGGAACTAAGATTCCACATGCCGTGCAGCACAGCCAAAAAAAGAAAAAATTTCTTTTAAAAAAAAAAAACAGATGTATGCACCGGGAAACCAAAAAAGTGTGTGTGATTTGCTTTACTGCAAATAAAGCAGTAAACGGAACCTGCAGTAGCGCTGAGGTCTGCCCGTACTCTCCACCTCCTTGGCAACTGTCCCTAGTCTTTTTCTCTCTGTCTTTCAGTCTAATAAAGTTCCTGTTGTTCAGCACCCGCACCACATGCATCCGTTGACGCCCCTCATCACCTACAGCAACGACCACTTCTCCCCTGGCTCCCCTCCCACACACCTCTCCCCAGAGATCGATCCAAAGACAGGTGAGTCGGGGCCTGCTCAGGCTGGCCCAGCTCCACAGCTCCAGTGGGGGCGGGCTTTTCTTCTCGGGGAGTATTTCAGCCCTGGAGTCGGACAGACCTGGGTTCAAACCATGTCTCCAGCTCTCAGTTGTCTCTAACCCTGCCCACTAAGTTTAGCCTTTTCAGTTCGCTCGTCAGTGCCTTACGTGTCCCTTCTGCATCGCTGGGTCATTGTGAGGATGAAAGGAGATTAAATGAGATGATGCACAGGGCCTGGCTCCACGGCATTTGGCGTTGCTCTGCCACTGCTGCTTCTACGTTAGAATGTCTTAAAACTTTAAGATTGGAATGACCTGGAAGGGGAAAAAAAAAATCTCCTTTCTCATTGACTTTGAAGTCTAGCCGGCTGCAGGCTGCGCCTCCTTAAACCAAAACCTAGGCCCCAGACTGAACATATGGAAGTAAACAGTCTAGCCAGACGTAAGTATAGCTATAAAGCAGTAGACTGAGTTGGCTTCTTGTTTTTAACTTGCTCACCAAACGCCATCCCAGAGGGAGCCAGAGTCTTCATAGAATTCCCATAGCGTTTCCATGGGTCAGAGCATTTTTGGAGCTTCTCTTGAGACATCACAGCTACTACGAGTTACAGATAATAAGGAGGACAAATGTGGAACAGAGATCCAAAGCTTATCTTTCCATGAATGAGGCAGCTTTTCTAGCTGATGACTCTGGGGATATCTTGGGTCTCTCAGTCCAAAATTTCCTGCCTGTGTCTTGGACGACTCCTGTATGAGCAGCTGGAAGTTACTGGTGACAGAGGGCAGAGATAATAAAAGAAAGGGCCTTCCAAGCTCCAGGGCACCTGGGAATATAGGGCAAGGAACCTCCTGTTTGATATTATTTTAAGGTGTTAATGTAGGGCCAAGGAATTGTCTGACACATCTCTCTTTGGAAGCAGGAATCCCCCGGCCCCCTCACCCATCTGAGCTGTCTCCGTATTACCCACTGTCTCCCGGAGCTGTGGGGCAAATCCCCCATCCCCTCGGCTGGCTCGTCCCACAGTAAGGAAACTTACAGCCTTTCTTACCCTCCCTCCTTCCTTCTGCTGAGTTCTAACTTCTGTACCTCCAGCCGGTCCTGGTGGTCTGTATACAGACGCCCCCCTTCCCCCACGTAGAGCCCTCTCACCAAAGCCCAGGACTCAGACCTCCCTGCTCTCCCCAGCGCAGTGTCCCCCCAACTCTTCCTTCCTACTTCCTGCCTTTACTTATCATCCTTTCTTCCCAACCACCTCTCCTTCCCTGTCCCGAACATTCCCATTTTAGCCAAATTGCTAACCAGATTTCCTTGCTCCTGGCCCTTATAGGCAAGGACAGCCCATGTACTCCCTTCCTCCCGGCGGCTTCCGGCACCCCTACCCTGCGCTCGCCATGAATGCCTCAATGTCCAGGTGAGTCCTGGGACTGGAGCTGTGAGCAGGAAGTGGCAGTGCAGGGAATGGTTGTCTACCAGCATCCCTGCCATTTCTGACCGTTACACAGCTTTCTCTTGGCAGTAAGCGAGGAGGCAGGTGCTCACCTTTCCTCCCGCCTCTCTGATAAGGTGGGGATGGAGACCATAGGCTCAGCCCACTCTTGCCCCATCTCTCTAAGAGAAGCATTTCAAAGCCCTCACACTCAACCCTCCTGCATGTCCCCTCACGGGCTGGGCTGGGCTTTGTGGCACTGAAGCATTTTGAGTACATCACTCTGAAGCTGGGAGATTAATTGTTCCTGCAATGATGTCAGGAGAGGGGAACAGCGAAAGGGGATTTCTGTCTCAGTAGCCGATCTACCTGACAGTGGTACCGCCAATGACAAAAGAAGTGCAACCCACAGCCTGAGCCCTTCTTTCCCCCCTGTGTACTCTGGCCTCAGACCCGCTGCATCTTCTTTTGTGTTTTTCATCCTACCTGCTTTCAGCACCAGATATAGGAAACCTGCATGCTTGTGGGGGAAGGGAGGTTTGTTGGGTGTTTCCCAAACCGGTTCTGTCGAGGTCAGTTCATGGCCTTCCGTTGCTCCAACACTGCCCCAGCAGAGGTGTTTACACACCTCCGCCATCAAGACTGGGGGCCCGCCACATCCTCTGTGGGTGACAAGCATTCTGCCTGAATCCCTCTGTTGTCTTTGTTTCCATCTGGTACATAGCCTGGTTTCCAGTCGGTTCTCCCCTCACATGGTGGCTCCGGCCCATCCTGGTCTGCCCACCTCAGGGATCCCCCACCCCGCTATCGTCTCCCCCATCGTCAAGCAGGAACCAACGCCCCCCAGCCTGAGCCCGGCCGTGATCGCGTGAGTAACAGGCAGCCTGAGGGGGGGTGGCCAGTCTCTGAGCAGCGAGTACCATTGGTTGCTTTCTTGGGGACATACAGCTGGCAGCCCGGCAGCTTCCTCAACTACACCCTCTCCCTTGGGAACTGTTCCCTTTGACCCCTGGAGTTCCCATCCTCTCAGAGACACCGTGCATCTCTTCTCCCATTAAGGAAGGTTTTACAACCAGGACTTTGAGGCTGAAAGAGAACCTGAGAGAGCTTTTAGCTTCCTTCTCCCCCTTCCACCCCGCCCCCCATACACTCGAAAATTGTAAGGCCCCAGAAAGGAGAATATTCTCAAGGTCACATGGCTGACCGGTGGCAGAGCTGCGCCCAGCACCAAGGCCTGTGCTTTGTCCACTGTGCCATAAAGACAGCAGGAAAGCCAAAGTCGGTCGGTGCCTCGTAGCCGAGGAGACCTCCTCTCTCCGTTTCTGCCTAAAGTGCCCTGCCCCCTCCTCTTTCTCACCTGCGGCCAGTGCGTCCCAGCTCTCACCACCACCCTCTGTTCCACTGTCAGGAAGTTGTCCTTTCCTGGAATATGGCCGGAGGTCTGTCAGAGGCTAGGAGCTAGGTGCTCAGGCTCTGAAAGCAACCCCGGGCAACTTACATTATCGTCCAAGCAACAGCATCTCCCCTCCCCAGAGGCAGACAGCCCTTAGCCTCCTAGAGAGATGACAGCTGATACCAGCTAACCTACAGCCTTATGACTTCCCAGGAAATCACCCGTCACAGTGAAAAAAGAGGAAGAAAAGAAACCCCACGTGAAGAAGCCTCTTAATGCCTTCATGTTATATATGAAGGAGATGAGGGCCAAGGTGGTGGCCGAGTGCACCCTGAAGGAAAGTGCAGCCATTAACCAGATCCTGGGGAGAAAGGTAAGGCCTGCCCTTGGGCTCTAGGCTGTGCGGCTCAGCGTCCCCCACGCTCACCGCTCTGTCGTCGCTGGTCCTCTCTCCCGCAGTGGCACAACCTGTCCCGAGAAGAACAGGCCAAGTACTATGAACTGGCCCGGAAGGAGCGGCAGCTTCACTCTCAGCTCTACCCAACCTGGTCAGCCCGAGACAACTACGTACGTGCCCATCAGACACCAGGAGCAGCCTCTGCGAGAGGAAGAGGGGCAAAGGAAGCTGACTCCATTGATAGAGGACCCTGTCAACGGAGTCAGCTTCCAGGGAGGCCAGGGAGAAGTCTGTATTTCTCTAGAAATAAGGAAGACGTTTTAGTTCTCGGGAGGGCAACAAGGCCATGGTTTGGTATCCTGGAGACAGAATCAAATTTGTGCCTGTCCATTGGAAATGGACTCAGCCTTTAATTCCAGAATTCAGGGTGCAGTGTGAGCTGTGTGCTAGCTCTGTGGTCAGTGTCTCTAGCCAAGGGTCGCCAGCCTGGGGCTCAGAGACCAATGCGTAAGCCGCTGCCTGCGTTTCTGATGACTCCCTGAAACTGGGAAGGTTTTTGTATGTATGTTGTTGCTTGCTTTTTTGGTGCCAAAAGGCACAAAAAAAGTTTTTTGGGGTTTATTTGGGTTTTTTTCCCCAATTGAACCCACGCCCTCGGCAGTGAAAGCACAGAGTCCTAACCACTGGACAGCTGGGGAATTCCCAGCTGCATTAGATTTTCAGTGAGACCTGGGACCCCTCAGAAAAGATCAGGAACCTTACACGGTTCTAGGAAGAGAAATGGAAAAATCAACCTGAAGGGCAGGAAAAGAATGAGGCCTTCCGAGAAAGCCAGGCCACCGGAGCTGGAGGGAAGGGATCCAGTGGGGGAGGGAAGCAGTGTTCCAGGAAGGCTCACTGTGCCACCTGGTGAGGCTGCTGCGGGGAGTGTGATCTGGGTGCCCAGTGCAGGAAGTATCCTGTCTCCCCGCTTCATAGCTGGGAGTCCCCCAGAAAAGCCGGTTATTCTGTGCCTGGTTACCTCTTCCTTTGACTGTATCTTTCAGGGTAAGAAAAAGAAGAGGAAGCGAGAAAAGCAGCTGTCCCAGACCCAGTCCCAGCAGCAAGTCCAGGAGGCAGACGGTGAGTGGACAGGAGGGCCCTGCATCTTTACTTCCTTTTCCCTGTCCCAGCTACACCCGCCGGTACTTTGTACCCGGGACTCTGACGGACACGATGACAATGCCGTATGATAGCTGCTATGTTCAAGGCCTTATGTACACTCAGGGGGCTGTTATTATTATCCCCTTTTTGGAGATGATCTGTTAAGAGGCTCGAAGAAGTGAAGGGATTTTTCCAGTCACTCTGCTTGTTAAATGGTCCGGCACTTTGTCACTTGGAAGGCTCTTTCCAATTCAGTTGAGTTGTGTCTTATTTGAGGGTTAGGTTCTAAAATCAGTGCATAAGGTAAAAACTGAATGTCACTGAAATGATCCTTGAAATTCCCTTAGGAAGGCAGCCCATTAGGGATGGACATATCACCTATCCGTGAATCCAATAGAATCAGGTTTTCTTCCAATGTTTGTTTGGTCGAATAACAGAAATAATTGTTCACTTGGATTGGGGGTGCCCCCTTTGTGCCACAAATATGTACTGTATCTTTTTACAGCAGAATCACACCCAGCAGAGAGATGCTCACACGGTGACCAGTATTTCAGTCAAGCCTCCCATCTCATGCTCACTCCAGGACAAGTGCAGAACTTGTTTAGTTCCATCTGTAGTGCTTTTTTTAGGCGGGGGGGGGGGGGGGGGGGAGCTGCACCACCCAGCTTGTGGGATCTTAGTTCCCTGACCAGGGATCAAACCCAGGGCCACAGCAGTGAAAGCGCCAAGTCCTGACCCCTGGACTGCCAGGGAAGTCCCCTAAAGTGCTCTTTATCACCTTGCTTTTCTTTTCATCTCCTTTCCTACCTTTCTAATATCTGTATAATCTGCATATTCATCTCCACAGGAGTCCATGTAAGTTAACTATGTATATGATGCAAAATCCACTGTATACCACGTTGCTTAGCAGGTGCTGTACTATCTCTGACAGCACCATAAACCAAAGATCTCAAAGCAAATTGAGTGGAGATCCATCCCCAGAATGATGAGATTTCAGCAGGAAGATGAAGATGTGATAGGCTGAGCTACTTTCCTTCCAGGCAGGTTCTGAATGAGTCGTTGGCGTTTGGGCATTGCCCCTTGTCTGTGCTCTAGGTGTCTTGAAAGCCACAGCCGTCACTTCAGGTTCTCACTTCCCTCCCTGTACGCATTCTTGTTTCCGGAGTTGATGTGTGCAGCTGGGCTTCCTCGGCAACCTCCGCCTCCCACCACGCTCCTAGCTGCTAACTCTTCCGTGTGGTTTTTTTATTTCCCCTAGGTGCTCTGGCCTCCAAAAGCAAGAAGCCATGTGTCCAGTACCTGCCCCCTGAGAAGCCCTGTGACAGTCCTGCCTCCTCCCACGGCAGCATGCTGGACTCGCCGGCCACACCCTCCACGGCCTTGGCCTCCCCAGCTGCCCCGGCCGCCACCCACTCAGAGCAAGCCCAGCCCCTCTCCCTCACCACCAAGCCAGAGACCCGGGCCCAGCTGGCTCTCCACTCGGCTACCTTCCTGTCAGCGAAGGCTGCCGCCACCTCCTCTGGCCAGATGGGCAGCCAGCCCCCCGTCCTGTCCCGGCCCCTCCCCCTGGGGTCCGTGCCCACAGCTCTGCTGACGTCCCCCCCTTCCTTCCCAGCCACTCTCCATGCCCACCAGGCCCTCCCCGTGCTCCAGGCCCAGCCTCTTTCCTTGGTCACCAAGTCTGCCCACTAAGCTGCCCACTGACCTATGCAGGCTGTCACGTGACTCATCGAGTAGTAATGATGCAGAAGAAGAAGAAGAAAAAAAAAAGGAAACTTTATTGGTCAATATTTGACCACTCTGGACTGTTCTGTAAAGTGACTGGTAACAGCAGCACTTTACATTTTGTAGATGTAACCAGTAGCTGATCTTAAGGCTTTTTTAAAAAACAAAACAAAACAAAACAAAAATCTTTAAAAAACAAGAACTGAAAAGTAGTGTGTTATTCTTCCTGTATGTGCAGCGGTGGATGGACCTGGGCAGAAGGCACCTCTGTCTCTACCTCCTGGACTCTCTGCCCTCCTGCCTCTTCCCATCACCCCCCAGCATCCCAGCTTCCCCCACCCAGCCTGCATGTTGGCCATTGCTGCCATTTCTAGCCCGCAGCCTCTTCATCTACATCCCATTCCTGGACATTCCCTTTTACCTGGCCCACATTTTTCTCCTTTGCTCAGCTCCGTGGGTTCTTGCCTTCACCTTCGTCCTCTGCCCAGTGTAAGGCTGTCACCATGTGAGAAGACACCTCGGCCTCGTTTGTCTCCACCAGCATCCCTTTTCCCTCAGTGGCCCTAATGCCCCAGTCTCCAGCTTTTGGTGGGGGAAGAGGTCTTCTGCAGTGGTTCTTCCCCGCATTTAAAGGGATTCAAGGTGCCTGCCACTTCCTCAGTGAAGAAGCCTGTGTACCACCCCCTTACCAGTCGAGATGTCCCCTCACAGCCCCAGAGTGGCAGACAGGACCTGGCTCCGAGGTCTGGCTCCCGTCACCCAGGTCCGTGCTAGCGCAATCTGCCAAAGCTCTGAAGACCCTCCTCCCTCCCCCATCACCTCACATGCTTCTTCTGTGTGTATTTCTTTTCATTTTTATGGGGTTTTTTGGAGCAATTTAAACTCCCAGTTGTTTATTTTCACAAAAGAAAATAAAATTGCAGTTGCAAGACCTTTTCTGAGTATTTTAGTCCTTTTCTTGAATCAAGCCCCCTTCTTCACACCAAGCCCTGTGTGAGATTTTTGCAGACATGCAAAGGAGGAATGCTGCTTATTGGAAGAGGATATAAATCATGCCTGACACGACTAGAAAAATTCAACCCAGTTTCCAGCCTCGAATGTACACAGACCGCTCAGTATAGATAACTGAGATACAAAGGGATGAATCTTTTTATTTTCGTTTGTCTTCTTGTAATTGCCAAGATAGGAGAGGTATCCTTGGATTGCTTTGCATGTATCTAGCACTGCAATAAATTTTTTTTGTTGTTATGGTGTTATTGAGGTATAATTCACATAACATACAATTCACCCATTTAAAGTGTACAATTTGGGACTCCCCTGGTGGTGCAGTGGTTAAGAATCCGCCTGCTAAGGCAGGGGACGCGGGTTCAGTCCCTGGTCCAGGAAGATCCCATATGTTGCAGAGCAACTAAGCCCATGCGCCACAACTACTGAGCGCGCGTGCCACAACTACTGAAGCCCGCGCTGCTAGAGACCGTGCTCCACAAGAGAAGCCACTGCAGTGAGAAGCGTGCGCACCACAACAAAGAGCAGCCCCCGGCTCACCGCAGCTAGAGAAAGCCTGCGTGCAGCAACGAAGACCCAGCGCAGACAAAAAAAAAAAAGCACAACACATGAAGTGTACAATGGTTTTGACTGTGTTCAAAGTTGTGTAACCATCATCACACTGGACTTCAGAACATTTTCATTACTTCAAAAAGAATCCCGGGGCTTCCCTGGTGGCGCAGTGGTTGAGAGTCCGCCTGCCGATGCAGGGGACGCGGGTTTGTGCCCCGGTCCAGGAAGATCCCACATGCCGCGGAGCGGCTGCGCCCGTGGCCCATGGCCCGCTGAGCCTGCGCGTCCGAAGCCTATGCTCTGCGGCGGGAGAGCCACTGCAGTGAGAGGCCCGCGTACCGCAAAAAAAAAAAAAAAGAATCCCCGTACCCTTTAGAACTTACCCTCCACTTCCTCCTTCTCACACCCCCATCCCCACCTCCAGCCCTAAACAACCATGAAGCTACTTTTTTTTTTTTAACATCTTTATTGGAGTGTAATTGCTTTACAATGTTGTGTTAGTTTCTGCTGTAAAACAAAGTGAATCAGCTATACATATACACATATCCCCATATCTCTTCCCTCTGGCGTCTCCACCCTCCCACCCTCCCTATCCCACCCCTCTAGGTGGTCACAAAGCACCCAGCTGATCTCCCTGTGCTATGCAGCTGCTTCCCACTAGCTATCTATTTTGGTAGTGTATATATGTCAGTGCTACTCTCTCACTTCGTCCCAGCTTACCCTTCCCCCTCCCCGTGTCCTCAAGTCCATTTTCTACGTCCATGAATCTACTTTTTATCTCTGGCTTTGTCTGTTCCGGACATTTCGTTTAAATGGAATCATACACTATGTGGTCCTTTCTCACTGACTTCTTTCAACAGAGTATTCTCAAGATTCATCCATGTTGTAACCTGTATCGGCACATCATTCCCTTTTTTTTATTTTTTATGATGGTAAAATAGATAAATAACAAAATTCACCACTTTAACCATTTTTAGGTGTACAATTCAGTGGCTTTAATTACCTTCACAGTGTTGTGCAACCATCACCACTGTTTCCAAAACGTTTCATCACCCCAGAGTCTCTATAACCATTAAGCAATAACTCCCTCATTCCCCTCCCTTCAGCTCCTAGTAACCTCTAATCTACTTTCTCTTTCAATGAATTTGCCTATTCTAAATATTCCATATAAATGGAATCATAAGACATTTGTCCTTTTGTGCCTGGCTTATTTAACTTAGCATGTTTTCAAGGTGCATTCATGTTGTATCAGAATTTCATTTTTTGCCCCGGACGCGCAGGTTCAGCGGCCATGGCTCACGGGCCCAGCCGCTCCGCGGCATGTGGTATCTTCCCGGACCGGGGCACGAACCCGTGTCCCATGCATCGGCAGGCGGACTCTCAACCACTGCGCCACCAGGGAAGTCCCTAGGATTTCATTTTTTTTAAGCCTTGTCTTCCTTTACCTTTTTTTGAGTACTTGCCAGATTTTTTTACCCTACTCAGACATACAGCTTTTTAAATTGTGGTAAATATAAAAAATATAAAATATATATATTATATATATAATATAATATATATATAAGTGGACAACCTAGTGGCATTAAGTACATTCACAGTGTTGTGCAACCGTAACCACTAACAACTTCCAGAACCATTTCATCATCCCAAACAGAAACTCCAAACCTATTAAATATTAACTCCCCATTCCTCCCTCCCCCCAGACATTAAGAACCTGCAATCTACTTTATAGCTTTATAAATGTGCCTATTTTAGGTACCTCATATAAGTAGAATACAGTACTTGTCCTTTCATGTCTGGCTTATTTCACTTAGCATAATGTTTTCAAGGTTCATCCATATTGTAGCTTGTGTTGATATCAGAACTTCATTCCTTTTTATGGCTCAATAATAGTCCATTGTATGTATAAACTACATTTTGTTTATTCATCTATTGATGAACACATGGGTTGTTTCCACACTTTGGCTATTGTGAATAATGTTGCTGTGAACTTTCACATACAAATATAACGTTGGGGGCTTCCCTGGTGGCGCAGTGGTTGAGAGTCCGCCTGCCGATGCAGGGGACGCGGGTTCGTGTCCCGGTCCGGGAAGATCCCACATGCCGCGGAGCGGCTGGGCCTGTGAGCCATGGCCGCTGAGCCTGCGCGTCCGGAGCCTGTGCTCTGCAACGGGAGAGGCCACAACAGTGAGAGGCCCGCGTACAGAAAAAAAAAAAAAAATATATATATATATATATATATATATATAAAACGTTTGAGTCCCTGTTTTCAATTCTTCGGGATTTATATGTAGAAGTGGGATTGCTGAGTCATATTGGTAATTCTATGTTTAACATTTTGAGGAATTTGCCAAACTCTTTTTCATAGCAGCTGCAACATTTTACATTCCAATCAGCAATGTTTGAGGGCTCCAATTTCTCCACATCCTCACCAACATATTATTTTCTTTTTTTAAATACAGTTTTTAAAGGTTACACTCTATTTACAGTTATTACAAAATACTGGCTATATTCCCCATGTTGTACATTATATCTTTTAGCCTATCTTACACCCAGTAGTTTGTACCACCCACTCTCCCACTGGTAACCACTAGTTTGTTCTCTATATCTGTGAGTCTGCTTTTTTTGTTATATTCACTAGTTTGTTGTATTTTTTAGATTCCACATATAAGTGATGTCATTCAGTATTTGTCTTTATCTGTCTGACTTATTTCACTTAGCATAATGCCCTCCAAGTCCATCCACGTTGCTGCAAAAGACAAAATTTTGGGGTTTTTTTTATGTCTGAGTAGTTTCCCACCGTATATATACACCACATCTTCTTTACCCACTCATCTGTTGATGGGCATTCAGGTTGCTTTCATATCTTGGCGATTGTAAATAATGCTGCTATGAACATTGGGGTGCATGTGTCTTTTTGAATTAGCATTTATGTTTTTTTTCAGATATATAGCCGGGAATGGAATTGCTGGGTCAATATGGTAGTTCTATTTTTAGTTTTTTGGGGTTTTTTTGCGGTATGTGGGCCTCTCACTGTTGTGGCCTCTCCCGTTGCGGAGCACAGGCTCCGGACGTGCAGGCTCAACGGCCATGGCTCACGGGCCCAGCCGCTCTGCGGCATGTGGGATCTTCCCGGACCGGGGCACGAACCTGTGTCCCTTGCATCGGCAGGCGGACTCTCAACCACTGCGCCACCAGGGAAGCCCTATTTTTAGTTTTTTGAGAAGCCTCCGTACTGTTTTCCACAGTGGCTGCACAGATTTACGTTCCTACCAACAGTGTACAAGGGTTCCCTTTCCTCCACAGCCTCACCAACATTTGTTATTCGTGTGTTTTTTGATGATAGCCATTATGGCAGGTGTGAGGTCATATCTCATTGTGGTTTTGATTTGCACTTCCCTGATGCATTTTCCTATTTTCTGTTTTTTTATCATAGCCATCCTAGTAGGTGTGGAGTGTGTCTCACTGTGATTTTGATTTGCATTTACCCAACTAATACTAATGATGTTGAACAACCATTCATATGTTTATTAGCCAGTTATCCCAGCACCATTTGTTGAAAAGACTAATCTTTCCCCCGTTGAACAGTCAGCACCCTTGTCAAAAATCAACTGACCATAAATATATAGGTTTATTTCCTGACCCTCAATTCTATTCCATTCATCCATATATCTTTATGCCTGTACCACACTGTCCTAATTACTGTAATTTTGTAATAAGTTTTAAAATTGGGAAATGAGAGTCGTCTGATTTTGTTCGACTTTTTCAAACCTGTATTGGCTATTCTGGGTCTCTTTCATTTTCGTATAAATTTTAGTATCAGCTTGTCAATTTCTGCAAAGATACCACCTGGGATTTTTATAGGGATTGTGTTGGTAGATCAATTTGAGGAGCATAGACATTCTAACAATTATGTCTTCCAATCCATGAATATGGGATGTATTTCCATTTATTTAGGGCTTCTTTAGTTTTTTTTAAATAATACTTTATTGTTTCAGAGTGTACGTTTTGCATTTCTTTTGTTAAATTTATTCTTAAATTTTATTTTATTATTTTTGATACTACTGTAAACGGAATTTTTCTTAATTTCATTTTTAGATTGTCTGTTGCAAGTGTATAGAAATATAATTGATTTTTATATATTGATCTCACATCTTACATCCTTGCTGAACTCGTCCTAATAAATTTTTAGAAAATCCTCAGGATTATCTTTATACAAGATCATGTTATCTGAAAACAGAGATAGTTTTACTTCTTCCTTTTCAATCTGGATGCTTCTTATTTTGTTTTCTTGCTGAATTGTCTTGGCTACTTACAGTAAGAAGTTGAGTAGAAGTGGTGGGAGCAGACATAGTTCCTTATCTCAGGAGGAAAGCATCTAGTCTTTTACCATTAACTATAATGTTAGTTGTGAGGTTTCTGTACATGCCCCCTTCAGGTTGAGGAAGTTCCCTTCTTTTCCAAATTTGTTGAGTATTTTTATCACGAAGAAGTACAAGGAAATTTAAGATTTATTCAAGTTGCACCCTACCATTCCCTTAAACCAAAATTGGTGTGAGTTAGGAGTTAGCGCTAAAATCTGCCTTCTCTACTCCTATTCTAGGTAGAAGCACTTCCTGGAGAAAAACCACACACCTGAAATAGGTGCCACAGTAGATTTGTGCCTCACATAAGCCAGGCCTATAGCCTATATCCAGTCTGTTGGTATTACCTCCCAAATTTATCTTGAGTCCAACCACTTCCCTCCATTCTCACTGTCCCTATGCTAGTCCTACTAGGACTATTGCAACAGCCTCCTACCTGATTAACTTCTAAATCCACTCTTCTCTCCCCACCACCCCAAGAGTAGATTCTTCACCCTAAGACCAGACTAATCTTCAAAAATTCCCAACTCTGGGGACTTCCCTGGTGGCACAGTGGTTAAGAATCCGCCTGCCAATGCAGGGGACATGGGTTTGAGCCCTGGTCTGGGAGTATCCCACATGCCGCAAAGCAACTAAGCCCCTGCGCCACAACTACTGAGCCTGTGCTCTAGAGCCCACGAGCCACAGCTACTGAAACCCACGTGCTCTAGGGCCCACCTGCCACAACTACTGAGCCCGCATGCCACAGCTACTGAAGCCCGCGCGCCAAGAGCCCATGCTCCACAACAAGAGAAGCCACTGCAATGAGAAGCCCGCACACCGCGACGAAGAGTAGTCCCTGCTCGCTACAACTAGAGAAAGCCCACAGCAACAAAGACCCAACGCAGCCAAAATAAATAAATAAATAATTCCCTACTCTATCTTTTCCCTACTTAAACAGCTGTAATGGATTCTCGTTCATGTTAAGATAAAATATAAAACCCTGGACATAGCCCACAAACTCTGCATGATTTGGACCCTTATTTTCTCTCCTGGCTAATAATATGGACACAAGATCAGGCTTAATAATTTGCCATTCCCCTACCTACATGCACAGACACAAGCGCACACAAACACGCACACGAGTGCACCAAGCCAATATCCTTTTTTTAAAATTGAAATATGGTTCATAGACAATATTGTTAGTTTCAGGTATACTACATAGTGATTTGACATTTGCATACATTACAAAATACATCACAATAAGTCTAGTAACCATTTGTCCTAAGCCAAATCCTTTAATGCTAGTCAAGTATTTATTTAGGGGAGGTGGAGAGAATTTTAGAAACATTCATTTACCAGTTCACTTCCTTAAGCCAGAGTCACAGTTCTGAACTAATTTGTAAAAGATTTCTCACTTCTCTCTGATTCTTATTCTCTCCTTAGTAATGAGGGTGTGTGTGAGAGATTTTCTTACAACAGAGAAACATTGAGAAGCATATTAAAGGGTTTTTTAAAGATTATTTTTATTTATTTTAATTTTATTAGTTTTAGTTTTGGCCACGCCCCTTGGCTTGTGGAATCTTAGTTCCCCAACCAGGGATCGAACCCCAGCCACGGTAGTGAAAGCACAGAGTCCTAACCACTGGACTAAAAGGTTTTAAAATAGCAAAACAAAGTACTTTTTCCTGACAACTATATTTACATCATATACTAGTCCTTAAAATTCTTCAGAAATTCACCTGACTAGAACTGCATGCCACATAACCCAAATATTGTACTCAGACTGCAGAAGAGTGTTATATCTCCTGGCAGCTGTAATCCTTTTTGGCAGGATTACATTTCAACCTGTGTTAATGGCAACCTAGATCATTTAATACTTAATCTGGCTGGAGGCTCTGCTCCAGTCTCATCCCCCGCCATTTTCTTTTTACTTTTTATAAATTAATTTACTATTTATTTATTTTTGGCTGTGTTGGGTCTTCGTTGCTGCGCACGGTCTTTCTCGAGTTGCGGCGGGTGGGGGCTACTCTTCGTTGCGGGGCACTGGCTTCTCACTGCGGTGGCTTCTCTTATTGTGGAGCATGGCCTCCAGGTGAGCAGGCTTTAGTAGTTGCGGAACGTGGGCTCAGTAGTTGTGGCTCACGGGCTCTAGAGCGCAGACTCAGTAGTTGTGGCGCACGGGCTTAGTTGCTCCGCGGCATGTGAGATCATCCTTGCCCAGGGCCCGAACCCGCGTCCCCTGCATTGGCAGGTGGATTCTTAACCACTGTACCAGCAAGGAAGATTCATTTCTTTAAATTTTTATTGGGTGTAATTGAAATTGATTTACAATATTGTGCCAGTTTCAGGTGTACAGCAAAGTGAATCTGCCATACAAATACGTATAAAGAATGGACTTTTTAGAAAAGATCTTTGGCTACCTCGGAGGGCAGTTTCCGTGGGGTCAGGACAGAGGGGAGCAGGGTTGCAAAGGCTCCCGCTACAAAGTGATGGGGTGGGTTTCCGTTTCCAGATTTCCACGCATTTGTGTACGGCAGGGAAAGAACCACGAGAGAGGGAGAAGGTAGAAATGTAGGCAGAAGATGGGGCGAAGAGGCGCTGGGCCACAGCGATTTCACTCCCGTGGGATCGTCCGCGGGCCAGGGAGCTCCTGCTCTGCCTATATTGTCTCATAAGTATAAGGGCAAAGAAGAAAAGGGGGAGTAACGGTCTGTAGCGGCTGCTATGTAGCAAAGAAACCAGAAAAAGGTGGATACGCCTTCCACAGGGGACAACACGGCGCCGACACCAAAAAAAGAAGTAACATCCCGGAGAAAACAGCTTAACCACACACACCCAGGCCTTTTCCCAAGCCCCGCCCCTCGACCGGGTATGGCTGCGGGAGACGCACGCAGGAAGGGGTGGGGCATGAGCGCTGAGCCCGCGCGCTGATCTCGCGAGAGCAGTAGAGGGCGGAAGCGCAGTCTGTGCAGGATGAGTTTACGGGTTGTGTTCGTCTTGCTGAGCTTCGCAGCGGCGGGTAAGGCCCCCCCCCGCCCCGCCTCCCACAACAACTCCTCGACCCACCTCCACTAATCCCAGTCACGCCGCCAGGCCCACCAATACTCACCGTGGCCGGTCGCCACCTGACCTCACTTCTTCCCTGCCCGACCCTCGCCACCCCTCCGCTCGCCATCAGCCCCTTCCTCTGTTTGCCCGTTGCAACGTTCTGAGGATTCCTTCCTCTCCGCCTGCCTCTCTTCAGCCAGACGGTTTCTCTGTTTCAGGCTCCACGCAGCCCACTTCTTTGCCAGTCTCCTCAGCAGTCGCTCCGAGGACAAGTCCGGCTTCTACAAGAGACTCCAAGCTCACGTTGAGCCTGCAGCCTGAGCAAGGACACAATGACAGACCCCCTCAGAATCGGAGTGCCACGAAAGCCGTCCCTGGCAGTTCGGAACCCGAGCTGCAGCACAAGAATGACCGCCTTGGCAATTCCTCCAGAGACCAGTCCACCAAGTCGGTCTCCAGCCCCTCTTCTGATAACAAGGAGCCCACCAAGTCCGATTTAAACACAGTAACTGACAAAGCTCTGCAGCCTTCCAGAACTGAATCTGGGGGAAAAGTATTGCTAGACTCTGACCGCTCTTCTACCCAGCAGGAGGAAGGAGGTAAGTCTTTAGAACCACCTGAAGATGAGGAGCCCAAGGAGACTGAGGAAGGGGATACAGAGCCTGAAGAGGGTGCACCGCCCAAAGACGAGAAAGAAATGCCTGGCCCTGCCTCCAGTGAGAACCGTGGAAGCACAGTTTTGAATTCCCGGAGTAGGGAGAAGGGTGACCGTTATAAGGATAATCTTGGAAGTTCCAGTGCAGAGAGCAGCCACTTCTTTGCATATCTGGTGACAGCAGCCATTCTCGTTGCTGTCCTCTATATTGCCTACCACAATAAGCGGAAGGTAAGTCAAGAGTTGCTTTAAGAGGAGGAATGGGGGCTTCCCTGGTGGCGCAGTGGCTGAGAGTCCGCCTGCCGATGCAGGGGACACGGGTTCGTGCCCCGGTCCGGGAAGATCCCACGTGCCGCGGAGCGGCTGGGCCCGTGAGCCATGGCCGTTGAGCCTGCGCGTCCGGAGCCTGTGCTCCGCAGCGGGAGAGGCCACAACAGTGAGAGGCCCGCGTACTGCAAAAAAAAAAAAAAAAAGAAAAAAAAGAGGAGGGATGGGATTTCCTCCATCCTGAAAGGTTGGAGTGTGGGTATCCATCACTCATCTGCCTGTAAGCACTAGGAATTTAAAAACAAACTTCATTTTTTTCTGAGACCCTGCTAGGGTTCTTTATTCTTCTTTCAGAAATCATATATTTTCATGTCTGTTTCCTCTGAGTGCCTTCTGTTGTTGCGTCAGGTGCCAAGTTTAGGACGTTATTATGCTCTGACCCAAATTAGGGTCTCCTCCCGTTATCTTGGAACTTACAATCTGTCACAGCCTGAGAGGACCCGAGTACCTGACAGTCTGTAAGTAGTTAGAGCCCTTATCTTCCTGTTTCCCCTCTCAAAAAGACAGTGCTTCCTGTCTTATTATTTCTAGCTTCCTTTCCCAAGCTTTTGTTTTCCATGTGCAGTGGCAGAAAGAATGGTTACATAGTCTTCAACACCAACAGCAGAGAGCCCAGGGACTATATTTTCTGCAGTCAGTTGAGTTTCTGATTAGACGAAAGGCCAGAAATTGCATGGATACACTCATCATTTACTTCAGCAGGGTTTGTTGTGTTGCTTAGTAACCACTCTAAGGACAAAATGATTGCATTCCTTTTTTTTTTAATTGAAGTGTAGTTGATTTACAATGTCGTGCTAGTTTCAGGTGTACAGCACAGTGATTCAGTTATATGTATATATATTCATTTTCAGATTCTTTTCCCAAAATGATTTCATTTCTTATTCAGCCCTAAGAATTTAGTAGTTTCTGTAAGCTGGTTAAAATTGAAGGATCCAATTCATGATAGCCATAAGGCCTAGGGCTGTGAGAAATGAGGGAAGACATTTAGTAAAAGTGGTAATTCCTGGGAATTCCCTGGAAGTCCAGTGCTTAAGGCGCTGCACTTTCACTGCAGGGGGCATGGGTTTGATCCCTGGTCAGGGAACTAAGATCCTGCACGCCTCACAACACGGCCACACATACACAAAAAAGTGGTACGTTCCTTATTCTACATCCAAGTGCTCCTCATGGAGAGTAACCTTAGGTATGAAATGAGAGTGGTAAGGTTAAGATGAAGCAAAGTGTGGGGTGAAAGAGTACATTTGCAGATAAGTTAATTATCTTATCTGCACATTAATTATTGCTTAATATTAAAATAAAAGGAGGGTGGATGGGTCAGCCTGGAGGAGGCTAAGTTGGGGAGGAGCTGGCGGTTCTTTTCACCAAGTGCTCTTGAGTAAATCATACAGACCACCAAAAGCTAGAGCCCAGAAGAGCCCTCCTGCATCTCTCATTTCCTGTTTAGCAGTATAAAGGATTCTGATGTAACTAGGCCCTGTCCTCCTTATAATTGTTAATAGGGCCTTTCTGTGGATGTCCTGCTCTTTTTACTGTCAGGGTCATTAGGGCCACCACGTGATTACCTCTGATTTCAGAGACTGAAATATGTCATTAGAGAGTCACTTGTTAATCTCTGACTTGTTCCTTTCCCCAGATTATTGCTTTCGTCCTGGAAGGAAAAAGGTCCAAAGTTACACGGCGGCCAAAGGCCAGTGACTACCAGCGTTTGGACCAAAAGGTAAGGAAGGAAGGAGGGATATGCAGTCTCACATGGGCCCAGCAGTGGGCTTGTGTTTGGCATGGCGGTAGCAGCAGCTGATTCTGGGGTGCTGTTGCCACTGCCCCGCCCTTTTCAGACCACAACATATAGACATTCATGTGAACATGTCTGTGATGTTCGAGCTAGAAGAGATTCTCAAGGCCTCTGCAACAGCTTCTTCCTTCAACAGATGAGGAAGCTCAGGCCCAGAAACATTATGATTTTTTCCCCTAAGTTCCCACTACAAGTTCCTGTGAGAAATGAGGGAAGACCTGAGGGCAACTCCCTTGGCTCCCAGCCTGTACTTTTCACACTCCATCAGCACTTCGCAAATTTTCATAGGCATGTGACTCACCCTAGGAATTGTGATTAAAAAAAAAAGCAAACTCTGTATGGGGTGAGCCTATGTTTCTTCATTTCTAGGGAGTTTCCAGGTGACACCACAGGCTGCTGGATCCACACTCCGGGTCGTAAAGCACTAGGCCACACGCCCTGGAAGCAAACAAATCCAGAAATGTAGGATCTGGGAGCTTCCAGCTCCCTAGATCAGCCCTGCAAATAGACTTCCTGAGTGCGGCCAGCCCAGGCCTCTGCCAGAAAGCAAAGCCCTCCTTCCACCCCAGAGGCAGCCTGCCTGCGTGGGGACACACTGCCTTGCTGCCGGCATGCGCCCTCCCTCCCTCTGTGCAGCCACAGCCAGGACACTGGTAAAGAGTGGTTGGTGCCCGACTTCCCACAGGGAACACAGTCCGCATACCAGTTACAAAATAAGCCGCGCAGCTCAGAATCTCTTTGTTTGCTAGCCCAGTAGGTCAGCTGCACAATATAACTCTGGCCTAGAACCTTCTCAGATAATTGACTTCAAGGATTTCTTTTCCCCTTTGTTATAATTTTTTTCTGATTAAAAAAAAAAGTGCATGTAAACAATTCAAAACAATATAGGATGGTGCACAGTAGACGCCCAAGATTCCCATATGCCCTCCACCAAGTATGTATCTTTCTAGTGTTTGTTTTATTTCAAACTGACTTTTAAAATAATTTTATGTGCTATTATTTTATCAGTTGCTGTTTGTATGGTGGAGGGTCAGTTTGTCTTAATTTTGAATTTTTCTCCTGAACTTCAACTCCTATAAGATCTTCCCCCCGCCACCTCCCACCCCAAGATCATAGCAGTGAGGTATATTCCTTTGGAAAAAGATGAATGTTACCAATAGATTGTATTGCTCTTGTTTCAGATTTGATTTTTCTGTTCTTGAGAACCTTGTCCTCCCTGCTGATTTGTTTCTAAATCAAGAAAAATGAAGAGAAAACTACTGTGACCTAAGAGACACACCCCCTCCTCTAGGGTTTGGTGGCAAGTCGGGGCTGGCAGAGGCAGGGGGGATTGCTTTGGGTTTTGCACCTGCACTTTGGCGAACTTGTCCTCCTGTGTTCCCGTTATTTATGCTGGTGTCTTCCAGCCTGTCCCCCTGAGTGTGAGTAGGGAAGCATGTGGGCGTGCCCAGCTGTGACCAAAGGGAGACCTCAGCCCTGGGCAGGTGACTGCTGCTGACTGCCCTCCCTCGGGTCTTGGCCCTGTCGTAAAGTTAGCCCTTGAAAACAGCATTGCACTCGCCACTACTTACCTTCGCGGACCTAGGAGAAAACTACAGGCTGTAGTCTGTTTCTACCAAGGCCTCTCCCTTTGCGGGGATGTGCCCTACAAAAGATGTAGAATGTAGTGAATGCTGATGGGCAGAGGGCTCCTTTGAACACGATTCTCTTCAAAGGCTTCAGCAGCAAACCAAAACTGCAGCTAAAAAACATGCTTTACTGCCTGCGAGTCCAGCCTGCCTAGTGCAAGCTCTTCACGTTCTTCTGACATTTTCATATTATTTAAGACGAAGTGAAGCCACTTCCATTTAGTTGTACTGAGCAGAAAACTGAACTTGGGGGTTCTGGGAGGAAAGCTGTAAAGCCACTACGCCCATCACAGATGTTTTAAAAATCACAGTTACGATTATTGAAACATTGTGTTCATCCCTACTCACCATCATTACAGAAACTTTTTGAAGGAGGGTGAGTTCATGCCTTGGGGCAGAAAGCAAGGACTGTTTGGTTTGGGTCTAAAAATTTCGAAGGGCTTTTATGAAACATGTTTCCCACAAACTCTATTTTGCCTTTGTTGCCTAAAATAGACTTACATTTACAAACTGACTATACTCCCTCCTTTACCTGAATCTAGTTAATGGTCCTCTTATCTGATAAAAAACGCCAAGGCTAATTAGTAAAAATTCTCCTTCTGTCCCATGTCAGGGATTATTAAAATTTAAGAAACTCAGGGGACTTCCCTGGTGGTCCAGTGGTTAAGACTCCTTGCTCCCAGTGCAGGGGGCCCGGGTTCGATCCCTGGTTGGGGAACTAGATCCCGCATTCTGCAACTAAGACCCAGTGCAGCCAAATAAATGAATAAATATTAAAAAAAAAAAAAAAAAAGAAACTCAGAGAGTTCCCCTGACATAACGGAGGGTAGTGTTTTGGATCAGCTTATTGTTTTATTTAAATCTGTTCTAGTTGTGCTACCCTATTATCAAGAGCCTAAAGAGAGTTGTTTCTGGGGGGGAAAAAAAAAAAAAACTGAAAGAGAATAGCTGATCTCAGGGAAATGCAAAGAATGTGGGAAGTGAGAGGAACAGGATGAATTGTAGGCCATCGAAGAAGTCTGGAGGAAGAAGGGGCCATCCTGTTTGTCATGGTATCTTCCACCTCGCTTAAAACAGCCCGTGACTTTGAGTTGAGACTTTCATTCTCTGCAGGTAACATCTGTAGAGGTAAGGAATGAGGACTCTTCTTGGCATCATCCCCTAAGACCATGGTTATTTACTCCCTTTTCTGTCTCCCCTTTCCCTGCCTTTCTTCCTCCCCTCTAATGTTTTCTCTTTCTTCCTGTCTCCACTCACCCCTTTCCTTCCGTCTTCGTGCATGCCCAGATTCCCCGATCCCATTCATCCTATTTGTGGTCCAGCTTCCATTCCCTTGCCATGTATCTTCCTCATAACCTTTACAGAGTCACTTTGGTCCTTGTCTTCCTGCTAATAATGGTTTCCCAGAGGTTCAGATCCCCAGATCCAGTGGCTTGTTCTCAAAGCTCAGTCTTGTCCCTGATAGAATTGGACACTTAGACCATCAAATCAAACTTCCCCTCTTCTGGTCTCTCTGTCCTGGCTTCTGAGAACTCCTTTGTCTTACCCTGTGCTGGTGGAGGAGAAGGCCCTCCAAGACAGGTCTTTGTCTTTTCCTTTGTTTCCCTAGAAACTCATCCATTCTTTATCCTCTGAGTGAGTGACTCCCAAGTTTTTATCCTTGGCCTAGTTCCCAAAGAACCCAGTCCTGCTGTGTGCTGAATATTTCAGCTTGGTCATCCTATTGTCACTGAAACGGAATTTCTCTCTTCTGCCCCTTAAGCTGCCCCTCTCAACTGCCCAATCTCTTTAATCACCTCAACTCCAAACTGCATACTTGTGCCGTTTTTATGTCTTGTCACGAAAGTCCTATCCATTTTTAGAGAACCATCTCCAGCTACAGTCTCCATTTTCCTTGTTTCCCTGCCCCACCCACACTGCCACCCATTCCACTTCTCTCCTAGATTTTTTTTTTTCCCAAGAGCCACCTTAATTGGTCTTCTGTCCATTTTTTGTGTATGCGAAGAGAGCAGAGTGATCTTTCCAGAGTACTTGCCGTGATCTGAAGCGTGTCTCGTGGCTTCGAGAATCAAGTTCGTGGACTCTGGTGTTCAGGGCTCCGCAGGCCGGCACTGTCCTGCCTGTCTTTCCCTGCATCCTCGCTGGGCCAAAGGTCCCTCTTGTCGGGCCCGTCCAGGCCTCTGTGCCTTTTCGTCCTTGCTGCGTCCTCCAGTCCCTGGCTTCCGGTGGCTGTTTTCCAGTTAGGGCGCGTCCCCCCACCTTCTCTTCTTTCCCTTGCCTCCCCGAAACCTGTTTCCTCAGGGCCCAGCTCACGTTTGCCCATGCACCTTCCTGACTCCCCTGCCCCGCGTGATTGGCTCTTTCCATTTTACTGTAATAGCTCCTGGTAATGCCACTCACACATTTTGGAACTTGAGCAAAACAGGGCAGCCGGTATCTGCCATCTCTGTCTGGTCTCCCCAAGAAAATGAATCTCCTTCAGGAGCACCCAGGGCGCCATCTGCGTATCTGCCTAACACGGGACAGTCCCCGGGGACTTGAGTTCAGTTTCTTCTTGCAAAGGAGACATGTTCTTTGTTCAGGACATCTGGCTGTGACTTAGGTCTCACACGGCTCTTTCTGGCTACTGGTTGCTGTCCCTCACTGATGGACATTGATAGTAAGGAGGAGAGCAGAAAGCAAGGTTGGTTTCAGGCCCCAAGTCGGTTGGCACCAAGTGGACGCCTAAGTATTGTTGTAGCGTCTGCAAAGCTTCACTTCTTGAGCCTCTGAGAAGTAGGTTTCTTGTGTGAAAGAGTACAAAAGAATTTAAGTTTCACTTTAGAAATTGCACTGAAAGAAATCTCCCACAACAAAGGAAAAGTTGTTTTCTGGGTAGTTGTCTTTTTGAAGATAGACTCTTTGAAGCATGTTTTCCTAGAGATTGTGCAGATGAGGGTGGCCTGGTGGGGGAGGGGAGGATCTCTCCAGCTGTGGGGGGGGGGGGCGCGGGGAGGCGGGCATGAGAGGTGCCCTATCCAGATGGCTCTGTGCTTCCTTTCCTGGCCCCAGTTTTTGGTGGCAGGGTGGTTTCTATTTGGAGGAATCTGTGCTTCAGAATTATTTGAAGAGTCTACCTCTGGACTCTGTGGGAGTGGAAGGCTAGTCTACCTAGAAAGGCTAAGATAACTCAGAAAGACCTGACAACTAGCTATGTACACACTGACATTTCTTTTCACATAATGGCTTTCAATGAAACTTTTGGTGACGAACTCTAAACCTCTAAAATTCCCGATAATGATTCTCATTTTCTTCTCCCATTTCATGTCATTTAATTCAAAAGCCTGCCCCTCATTTTTGCAGGGTAACTTGTTATGTAATGCTGCATGTGTGATGAAAGCTAGCACGCTTTGCACATGTTCTGAATCATTTGAACAGGGAAGACGAGTATGCCATACACCAGACCCTGTACTTCTGCCAGCTGTTTTGTAAAAACTCTCGCTGGGACAGTTGCGTTTGGCATTGTCTTGCTTAAGAAAGAATCCTGAGAAGAGATTCTCAAGTTTAATTGAACCATACATCCAGAACCAAGGCTGAATCTCACCTCAGTTTCTTAAGTCACGTGTGAATTTCCTAAATATCCCGATCTAGAAACTCCTCTGTAAAGGCATTGGGTCTGAGCTGTATAGTGTTTCAAGCTGCCAACAAAGTCAGCTTCCTCACACTTGTCGATATCCTTTTAATTCAGAAGTCTAACATGTTCAATAAATGGTTGATTGTTGAAATTGTTTCCCTTCTTTTTTTGTTTACCCAATTAGCAGGATACTACTGTTTTGCAATGTTTTGTATTTCCACCTTGTAACTTAATGATAATCACTTAATTTTATTTCTTTAAAGCTTATTTGGGGACTTCCCTGGTGGTCCAGTGGCTAAGGCTCCACGCTCCCAATGCAGGGGGCCTGGGTTCGATCCCTGGTTAGGGAACTAGATCCCACATGCCACAACTAAGAGTTCGCATGCCGCAACTGAAGTTCCCACGTGCCACAACTAAAAAGATCCAGCATGCCGCAACAAAGATCCCATACGAGGCAGTGAAGGTCCTGCATGTTGCAACTAAGACCTGGCACAGCCAAATAAATAAATAAATATTTTTTTTAAAAAAAAGCCTATTTGGTCTAATGACAAGTATTTTTCCACATATAATGTTTTACCTAGCTTTTATGAATGCCGTCACCACGTAGTTATGTATCTCTGCACAGAAACCAAAATAAATTTCAAATGTTAAAGCTCTAAAATCATTAAATTTAATTTTTCTCCTTATTTTTTAAAAAGCAGTCGATATACGACATTATATTAGTTTCAGGTGTACAACATAGTGATTCGATATCTGTATACATTGCAAATTGAACACAGTAAGTCTAGTAACCATCTGTCACCATACAAAGTTATTTCAGTATTATTGATTATATTGTACCTCTTAATCCCCCTTAATAAATTTATTAGTACTGTATTGAAATTGATTAAAATAAGGCCTAACGTAAGTGGAAGGTCATTTTTTTTTTAAACCTTTAGCCTTCACTCACCTTCCCACCCAATCCCCACGTAAGAACCAATACACCGGAAACGCATTCCCAAGCTTTGCACGTGGTCTGTAATTTTCCATGTTCTGATTGACTGCCTGCCAACCTCCTCCTCCTCACCAGGCAGCCCTTGTCCTAGGTTGGGAGTAGCTGGGCTTCTTGTCATAATACACTCGTTACCTCTTAGGGCTCGTCCTTTGCTGTACCCTTGGCTTGAAAGCTCTCTCCACCTGCATCAACCCCAGTGAAGTTGTCTTTCCAGGCCTCTGCCCTGACGGCGAACGCCCCCGTCTCGCTGTGTATTTTAGGAAGCTAAGTCTCGAGGCTCAGGCCCTGAGGTCTGGGAGGGTACCTTGATGCTGGCATGGTGAGAACCCAATTTAACCCCGATCATAAGGAAGACGAGCCCAGGCCCTGGCTGCATGCGCATTGGATGTTCTTCTGTAACATACACCTTGCTAACTAATGCGTCCTGTCAGCCCCCTGCCCCCACGTCCACATGGACCCTATCACAGGCGGTTCCCCACCCGCTGAAAGCCAGTGGAGCCAGAAAAATGGGATCTGAAGCCTCAACCTATGGAACTACAACCCAAACCGTGCTCATCAGGCACCCTCCCTCCGCTGTGTAGGACGCCCGCGGAGAGGCACTAAGGGGGAATGGGAAGAGAAGCCTCGGGCCAGTGGGACCACCCTGCTTCAGCCGCCCCACACTCTCAAGGGTTCTGGCCACCTGACCAAAGAATATTTGGTTTGATGGCTCTGAGTTAGGAGGTGTGGGTGCGGGATGCAGAGCGCTGCCTGATGAACCATTAAAGTCACCCAAGTCAGTAACCCACGCTGGGCCTTTTGTAGAGACAGCATGTTATAAAAGGTATGAAAGGGGCTTCCCTGGTGGCTCAGTGGTTGAGAGTCCGCCTGCCGATGCAGGGGACACGGGTTCCTGCCCCGGTCCGGGAAGATCCCACATGCTGCGGAACGGCTGGGCCCGTGAGCCATGGCCGCTGAGCCTGCGCGTCCCGAGCCTGTGCTCCGCAACGGGAGAGGCCACAACAGTGAGAGGCCCGCGTACCGCAAAAAAAAAAAAAAAAAGATATGAAGGATCACCACCTGCCTGGCTGGAAGAGCTTCAGTTTAAGAACCACCATCTAGGGACTTCCCTGACAGTCCAGTGGTTAAGAGTCTGCACTCCCACTGCAGAGGGCACGGACTTCAATCCCTGGTCGGGGTAAGATCCCACATGCTGTGCAGCACAGCCAAAAAAAAAAAAAAAGCGCCATCTATGCTACACTTCTGCGTCGGACTCTTATTCAGAAATTAAAAACGAGTACTTTACGTGATCAGAAAGACATGGGTAAGTCAGGGGCTGTGCCGGAGCACTGGCCAAATTTCCTCTGACTCATCCCTGACCAAACTAGTTCTTCTTCTTCTGTGCCTGGACCCTTGAGCCAAGCTTCTGAAGATCTGAGTACAGGTTCCGCTTCAGGATGGCGCTGCTGCACAGCAGGGCCCCTTGCAGGGCTCCCATCAACCCACAGGTGAAGACATCCTGGCCTAGGAGACAAAAGCAGAGGCCCGTGTGCACTGCTGCCCCCCCCCCCAAGTGGGGGACAGGGATGGACAAGAGCCCCTGGGCCAGGGCTGCCCAGAGATGGCTTCAGACCAGGACCAGGACCAGGGTCCACAGCTGCCGAGGCAGCCCAGCTCAGGGTGTGGGAGGCTGCAGGGGGCAGCAGGATCTGAGGGCAAGAATGGAGGACTCTGGGTGACAGGGAAGCCCAGGGTCTCAGGTCCTGGCAAAATGCAGCAGTGAGTGTACCTGTCAGGTAGAGGTTGGGGATGGGGCTCTGGGCCCTCATGGAGGCCATCGCACCAGGATGCAGGCGGCCCAGGTCGTGGTCAGCCCCGTAGCAGGCCCCCCGGGGGGCTGCCAGGTAGAACTGATTTGTCAACGGGGACCCTCCAGTCACACTGTCCACCTGAGGAGGCAAAAGAGGCAGCCGAAGAGTGGGAGTGGGACCTTGTGAGACCCTCACCTCCTTTCCTGCCCCTGCACGAGCTGCCTGCCGGCACGGGCTCCCTATCCTTTCCTGGAGCTCAGTCAGCCCAGGCCTGGTTCCCCTGCCCCAAAGAAAGGGTAGAGATGCACCAGCCACAGAAATCTGTCCTCCTACCTTCCCCTCCAGCTGTGGGAAGAGCTTCAGGACGACCGACAGAGCGGCTTCAACAAAGGAGCTCTTGAGGGTCTCGTAGCCGCTGCTCCGCTTTCCCTGGGGCTCGTCCCGCCACTCCTCGAACCACTCATAGGAGGTGGGCACCAGCACGACCCCTGTGGAGCGGCCTGGGGATGCAGGGCGGGGTCACTACTGCTGCCCCTGCCCCGCCCAAGCCCCCGCCCCAGAACCTCAAGCCCCACCTGAAAACCGGTCCTCCCACGACGGGTCCTTGGCCGACGGGAAAGTAATGAAGAGAACGGGCATGTGCTCTACAGCCTTGTCCGCAGGCAGAGAGAGGTAGTGCTCCATCCTGGGGGAGGAGAGGGGCTGTCGGTCCCGGCCTTGTTCCCCGTAGCCAACAGCACCACCCCGAGGGTAGGTCACCCCCAGGGATCCCCGAAGGGATGAGGCCAAGGCACAGCCTAGGTAGGGAAAAGCCCTTTGGGAGTAGATTCTTGCCCATTTCCTCCCATCCTGCATCCTGCTGCTTCTCCCCCAGCATCAGGGGAGGGCACCCTCCCCACACACGCACACCCACGCCTTACGCCATGTCCATGTCTGTATCAAAATAAACGTAGTAGTTGGTAGACGGCAGCCCCAGGTCCTTCTTGGTGCCTCGGAGGCAGATGAAGACAGAGAACATGCTCAAGCCGGGCCGCACCATCCCCAGCTGCCGCTTCACACCTGCAGAGGCGGCAGGGCCGCGTGAACAAGGCCACCAACTGCTGCCCCTGCCCCGGGAGCCTGCGGACGCCCACTCACCTCATCTGCAGCCTCAGACGTTTGGACAACTCGACCCGGCAGGAGCCTGCTCTTTGGTCTCCTGCCTGTGGATGCCACGGCCTCAGACTTCTGCTCTGAGCGCCTTGAGGAGCAGTGAGTGACGCCTGGCTCTCTGAGCTGCTCGCTGCCTCCCATCGTCCCCTTAATGTCTCAGCTATGAGCGGATGACGGGCTCTGCACTACAAAGACCACGGCTAGGAACAGTATTTCGTTGTAAGCCTTGGCTTCGGTATTAAGTTGAATACAAACCATCTAATGACTGAATATGCATAATTCCTCCTGTGCTGAACAGTCAGCACAAGGCCTTAAAATGGTAAGTGATGCAGATGAACAGATGCAAATGGCATCACTGGCACTTGGCATTTCAGGGTTCATCTGGGGAGGAGGGAAGAATAGCACTGAGGAGGAAGGCACCAGGCACCGTGGGAGCCTCTGGTCCCCTGGACCGAAGCCACTGGGCATTCCCACCTCTCAACAGCTGAGCCCAGACCAGTTTTCTGGAAGTTGCTCCCACAGAGTCTTATCCTTTTTTTTTTTTTTTTTTTTTTTTGGCGGTACGCGGGCCTCTCACTGCTGTGGCCTCTCCCGTTGCGGAGCACAGGCTCGGGACGCGCAGGCTCAGCGGCCATGGCTCACGGGCCCAGCCGCTCCACGGCATGTGGGATCTTCCCGGACTGGGGCAGGAACCCGTGTCCCCTGCATCGGCAGGCGGACTCTCAACCACTGCGCCACCAGGGAAGCCCCGGAGTCTTATCCTTTGTTCCCATTCCCAGGACCATTTCCAGCCTCTGCCTGAGGGATAAGTCGCCACTGGCTGCTCTGCTTAATTCATGTAACAAATATTTGTTGAGGACCTAAAATGCGCTGGATCCTCTGCGAGGCCTTGGGAACACTGCAAGGAATCGGACGTGATGCCTGTCCACTGTCCACTTTCCTGAAGAAGCTGGCTCTCCTATTAGAGGCTGCGAAGACCTGAGTGCTACGGGGAGGGTGACCATAAAACTTATCATCCAGAACAGGCCACTTCTGAGAGTCAAGGGGGCGTTGTAACAATTACAGTAGGACAACGGGCATATGACACCCAGCTGTGGGAGCGCCGAGCCGCCCAGCTGTGGGAGCGCCGAGGCGGGGCAGGGGATGTGGTGAGTAGTAGTAATTGCCCTGGAAAGTCAGGAGCACCTTCTCCCCTGGGTCCCAGCATCGTTGGGGAACCACAGCTGTGGGCACCCCCTTTCCAGGTGGGGCAGGGTGGGCACAGAGAGAACCAGGGGCCCAGGAGTGATACCCCCAGGTCTTCAGAAGCCCCTTAGCACAGCCATCACCTCCACCCAGCCCCTCCTGTCCCTTTCCCCAGCTAGAAGGAAGGGGTCCAGGAGCCACCCACCTGGCAGAAAAACAGAACCTTGGGTCTCAAATCAGGCACACGACGATGAGACCAAGCCCTGCTTCTCCACACCAGCCTTAGCTCCCCTACTGATTTTGTCAAACTAGTCTTCCCTACTCAAAACTCCTCCTCTCCAAACTACCCTCCTCAAAGCTCAGCCGTGGAATTTAAGAAAGGCACTCCTGTTCACAAAGGCTCCCCCTGCCTGACCACCCCACCTCCACCCTCGACCCCAACTAGCACTGCCTGTCCCCAAGGCCACCAGATATCCTGTTCCCATCTCTGAGAGGGAGACAGAACTGTGAGAATCTCTACCCCCAAACAGCTGGAAACGTAGGAATCCCAGCACCTGGGGTCTCTGAGTTAAGCATCACTGCTGCCACTGTCTGAAATGCTCTCAAACTGGGATTCATGCAGCTCCCGCTCAAGAGAGGCAGCTGGTCCTTCAGGCAGGTAGGGGCTGGCACATGAGACTGTCTTCAGGGCTGGGATACGTAAGAGCAGTGGAAGCTGCTTCCGCCAGTGAAGGGAGGCAAGCTCGGCAGCTAAGTCTGTGGCATGGCTGCCTGGAGAGAAGGCGGGCCTGGGGGAACACTGGGCCTGTCAGGGGACAGTGTCAGGGTTCAGAGGTCCTGGGAGAGAGGGAGGCACGAACCAAAGGCCACCGGGCGGTCTCTGCCCCACCCCACTCAGCTCACCCGGCCTGAGAGAGGGGAGGCCCCTGCTGGCAGCAGGTGCCGGCCGAGGCCCAGCTAAGTGAGGCAGAGGGCTGAGGAGGCCAGTTCCCAGGAGCACATGGCCTGTACCTCAGAGACAATCATGACGGCCACCCACCCTCTCCCCCACCAGGAAATCCAAGGCCTCACTTTTCTACTGAACCCACATCCCTGGGCCCGCCCTCTGGGGCGGAGCGCTCTTTCCACAGCGCTCCTCCCCGGGCACCAGTGAAGTCCGGGGTTTCCACCCCAAACTCATCGTGAGTGGCTCCCTACTCCCCACCCCAGCCAGAGGCCTTTACGCAGATGCCTCTGCCTCACCCTCCAGGATCGCCGGTCCCCTCCCAGCCAGCGGCCTCCTCCCCTCAATCACATGGGGAGCTGCCAGCTACATTTCCAAATGGTGACGTCTCAGCTAACCTTGGCTCAGCCACTCTGTTCCTTGTGGGCCGACCTGCTCTCCTGCCCCTTCAAGTGAGGCCTTCGCTCTGGAAGCCCCATGCTTCCCAGCCCAGAGCAGGCCAGCAGCCCAGGCTTAGGAGTCAGACACACCAGCCTTCTCCTCTCAGCTTGGCCACCTCCAGCTGGGTGGCCTTGGGCAGTTATTCACCTGTGTGCCTCTGTTTCCCCAGCCATCACCATTAGGGTGACGAGCCCTCTACCCAGTGGCCGAGGATCAAGGCAAGAACAAAAACAGGCTTTTAGTTTTGGACGCGGCGTATCAGTGGAGATGACTAGACTGAGGCTTATTTTGAGTTCAGGGCTCACGGAGCGGAGGATACTCCTGCAGCCTCGGCACCAATACAGAGCTGCTTCCTGAAGAGGCAGGCCCACAACAATATTATCAAGGCCTTCTTCTCCACGCCAGCCTTGGCTCCCCTTACCAACAATATCAGATCAGGCTTCCCCACTCAAAATAAGTGAGAAACTAAGGAAGGAAGCAGGATTCATAGGGCAAACTCAGTGAAAGTCCAAGAAACGTTCCTTTAGGACTCAACCCACCATCATGGACTAGCAGAGAGATGATCTAAGATCTAGGGAAACTGGAAATGGGCAACTAGGACTGGAGACTTGAAAGAGGAAAGGGAAACATGGTTGAGGTGATAAGGGGAAAGGGAGTAAATATGCCAAGAATGAAATGAGAGATAAGGACCAAAGGGTCTTTGGGGAGGATGTGATACAAAGGAAGTTGATGCCACCCCCTAAACAGAGGCCTTCTGGGAACGGATGTTAGAAACCGGTGTGCTCACCTTTTCTGCCTATGGAGGGTCAAAGGGCAGTGCTAATGCTGGGGGAAGCATCAGCCAGGCTGAGCCAGCTGGTTGCAGAGGGCAGGCCTGGGGCACCTGGAGGACAGTGATGCAGCCCAGTCGTTTACCTGGCAGACAGCGGGCCTTCTCTGGCAACAGGTACTCATAGGTGTTGAATAATCCTGCGTTGGAGATCACGACAGGGCAATAGATGCTCACCAGCTCCTGACCCTTCTTCACAGTGACACCTGCAGGCACAAGAGCTTGGCTGAGGTTCTGTAAGCTCCAGGAGGATGAGAAAGGTCCCTATTCCCCACCCCCCAGATCTCTCCCACATTGACCCCGAGCGGGCAGGCCCCAGGCCAAACTGCAAAGTGAGGGAACCATCCTGAAGCGCTGCCCTCTTGGCTCACGGTCCCCGCCCTGGCTTCCTACCTCTCTCCCCACCCTGCGTGGGCACGCTTCTCTTGAGCAACCCACCAACCTTCACACGAACCCCGAAAGAGCCCATGGGCTGAAGGCCTTCACTGGAATCCTAGACCCTTCTTCACAGCTGCCAGACTTCCCGTCCCAACTTGCTCTTTTCAAAATCCTCCAAAGACACCTCAACCTCTACTTAAACTCCAAGGTCTTGTCTCAGCCTTCCCTGATGTGGTCCCTTTCGTGCGTCCAGCCTCATCTCTGGCCATTCTCACTAAACTATTAGGTAGGACTGTATGAAATAGCTGATAGTCAACCGTTTTTTTAACCTATAAATGTGGCAGTCTCTTATGATTCAACCTAACATTTTCAGATGCCTAAAAATACTCAGCTCTTTCATACCTCTCTGCCTCTGCACATTCTGTTCCCCCTGCCTGGAATAACCACCCCTCCCCTCTGGCTAGCTTCCTCTCACCCTTCATGACCTCCCTCTGAGGCCTTCCCTGTTCCACCACCCTCTGTGTCACCTCCATCCTTGGTGCCCGCCTCTATGTGGCACTTTAATTATAGCGCAGTCATCTTCCCTGTGAGACTGGAAACTTCTTGAGTTACAGATTAGGATTTACTTATCTTTTATCACCTAGCACGTGAAAAACACAAATAAATATATCCGCCACTGAATTTAATTGAACTGATAAACCCACCTTGGTCCACAGACCCCCTGACGGCTGGAAGAACTTGCTCATGAACATGAGAGAAAGTCTCACACATCAGACAGCCACCCCCCTCTCACCACCGGGAACTTCCCAGTCTCCTCTACACACATGCCCTTGGAGACCGCTGACGGTCTTTTCTCCCTTGATTTTTGCGTGCCCTGGGCTACCCACTCACCACCTCCTCCTTGAAAGATTCCTCTGGTGAATTTACTGTCACACCAGCTCTGTTTTCCCCAGGCCTCTCTCTGCCCCCTTAGCTGATGCTTCTGAAGCACCCGCAGCCGGGATGGCCTGTTCTGTCTACCAGAGTCCTTCCTTGCATAGAGCCTCTCCTCACAGAGTTCATCCACGGTGGGATTTTGACGCTCTGTGCAGGTGACAGCAAACACCTGAGCCAGGGTAGAGTCTGGGTCCCACTCTGCCATTTACAGATTGAAGGCAGGGCATCCTGCCGGCCTCCACACCACCCTACGAGCACCCAGGTTACGTACTCACTCCATCAGTCACTGAACAAACAGTTACTGGACTCTATTATGTGCTAAAGTCTATAGACATAAAGATTAAAAAGACACAGTCCCTACACTCAGGAGGTCCTAGATTACCAGATAACTATTTTTATCCATTGAATAAATGATGAAATACTGTTCTCTGGGAACCATGCCACCCTTTAACCTTCCCGTGTCCTTTTTGCTTCCAGGCCAATCGCTATCCCCGGGCAGCCCCAGACTGGGACAGATTCCAGGCTTTAACCCCCGACTTGGAGGTCAGTTCTTCTACACCTTCTGCCCTCAGTGCTTTCTTTGCTCTGCACCCAGAGACCCCAGGTCTCTCCCACCCCGGCCAGGGACTGTGAAGACAATGCAGGGCTCTTACCGCAGGCTTTCCCAGCTGAGTCCAGCAAGATGCTCTGCACAGGGGCCCTCGTCAAGACAGCACCCCCGGCCCGCTGAATCACAGGGATGGTGTGGAAAGCGATTTCACTGGAACCCCCTCGGGGATAAAAGGCCCCTTTTATGTAGTGGTCAACCAGCAGAGCATGCATGGCAAAGGTGGTGTGGCTGGCGGTCACGCCTACAGAAGGAAGGAAGGGGTGATGAGGCAGGAGGGGCAGCGCTACCTTCGTTCAGAAAGGAATACGGGTTCCCATCAGAAAACACGCAGCCTTTGGGAGTTCCCTGGCGGTCCAGTGGGTTAGGACTCGGTGCTTTCACTGCCAGGGGCCCGGGTTCAATCCCTGGTGGGGGAACTAAGATCCCGCAAGCCGTGAGGCATGGCCAGAAAAAAAAAGGAAAACACGCGGTCTGAGGCTATGCATCCCAGGATCCAAGTGATCCCCGGGGCTCAGGGCAGCCAGAGGGCCTGTTTCCATCCAAATGTGGGGAACGGGGAACCTTACAGGTCTTGGGGCCACTGGGAATGTCCTCCCTGCAAACTGTCATGCTGCCAGGGAGGACAGTTTTGGTTGGAAAGGAAAGTCATCCAGGGCGTGGGTGAAGGGAATTTTTATCAGTGTGTCCAGTAGGGAGGCGGACAGACATCTCCTCCATAAGCTCCAGAGGGTGTGTGCTCTTCCATTTCAGTCAGCCAAGCAGGCTCAGGAAGGAAGACTGAGAGCCAGGAGCTGCCTGGGGCCCAAGGCCAGTACCCACCATAAGTGGGAAAGATGTAGCTGAGCACGGCCTGGAGCTCCGGGGAGGCTGGCAGCTCCCGCAGGACCTCGGCCAGGCTCTGGGTGGATGCATGGAGGAACGAAGAGAAATGGGTGAGCAGCCCATACTTGTTGAGGACCTGAACCATGAGCAGCGGGAGGATCTTCAACAAGATGGCATGACTGACTCCTCTGGATACCACCTGGGGAAGGGAATGAGCAGGGAGGAACAGATCTCATCTCCTGACTCACCTTTCCAACAGCCTGCATAGCCCGAGGGCCAGCAACACTTAGCCCCGGCTGAACTTGGCTGAATTTGCATTTTAAAACTCTGTACTTGGGAAAACAAACAAACAAACAAACAAACAAACAAACAAAAACTCTGTACTTGGGACTTCCCTGGTGGCAAAGTGGTTAAGAATCCACCTGCCAGTTTAGGGAACATGGGTTCGATCCCTGGTCCGGGAAGATCCCACATGCCACGGAGCAACTAAGCCCGGGAGCCACAGCTACTGAGCCCGCATGCCACAACTACTGAAGCCCACTTGCGTAGAGCCCGTGCTCCGCAATGAGAGAAGCCACTGCAATGAGAAGCCCGCGCACCGCAATGAGTAGCCCCAACTCGCTGCAACTAGAGAAAGCCCGCGCGCAGCAATGAAGACCCAAAGCAGCCAAATATAAAAAAGTAAATAAATTTATAAACAAAAAAACAAAAAACTCCATACTCTGTGAATTTTTCCCATTCTACCCTCAGGTGAGTCCTTTTTTGCTTCTCAGTTTCCAGCCCAAATTCCTTGTGAATAATCCCAATCAGATGAAGTGAAAAAGTGGTGATACGACCACAGGGAGGCCAGTGTGGTCAGGGAGGCCAGCGTGGTCAGGGAGGAGAGCTGAGCGCCCCCCAGAGGCCAGAGTGAGAGTGGCAGCTGCGGAGCCCAGGCTCCAGAGACAGAGGGCCCCCGGGGCACAGAGGCCAACTCCAGTGGAGGCTGAGCTCCAGACAGACAGGCCTGTTCCTCCTTCCTGCCTCCCTTACCCATCACTCCGCTAATGAGGAAGGTCAGCCTTGCTGGGAATAAGCAGGGGGTCCTCAGCATGTCCGTGTTACCTTAACCAGCCTTATATACTTGTCGATGGCAGCTTCCTCCTGGGGAAACTTCTCCTTGAGGCCCTGTACGTAGGCTTTCTCCCCACTGTACATGGGAAACTCCTTTCGGCCATTGGGCCCTTCTAGTACCATGATGTCAAAGGGAGAGGCCGTGGGAGCCCAGTCCAACTGCCCCTCAGTGATCTGGTCCAAGATAAAACGGCCAAAGCTGCCCTCCTGCATGCGCCCGATATAATGGATTCCTGTTGGGAGACAGAAAAACAAAGTGTCATAGGGATATGGGGATCGAGCCCTGGAAAAGCTCCAACAAGGAAGCAAGGTGAAAGAGGTTGTCCTGCAGGGCTGAGTCTGTGCCCAGAGGGGGTACCCACCCTTTCTGTAGAGGGGGGTTGCAGCAGAAACCACCAAATCCCTGCCCAGTTCGGCTGCCGGCGGGTACAGCTGTCAGACAAGGAAAGCGGTGCCCAGGGAGAAGACGGGGCCTCCAAAATCACAGAAATGCCCAGGATCGTCCCACCATGGCTGCTCCAAACCACCAGCTCCCAGCCCTTTTCCACAGAAGCCTTACCCGTGTCAAATTCAAGGCCATTCTGTCCAAACGTATGACAACAGCCTCCCGCCTTGGTATGTTGTTCCAGCACCAGAACTCGCTTGCCAGCTTTGGTCAGGATCGCCGCTGCCGCCAGGCCCCCAAAGCCACTGCCTATGACCACCACATCCAGCTTCTCTGGCACTCGGCTGGCTGAGAAAGCTGCAGCAGATGGAGGAGATGGAGGTGGGGGCTTCTTGGGGGGCAGTGAAAGAGCAGTGATGTGGAAACCAAGGCAGAATTCTCTAGCCTGTACAACGCCAGAAAACTCTAGAGCAGTTTGGCAAGGAGCTCCTGACTAAAATGTCTCAAACATTTTACCTGGGAAATATTCAGGACCAGCCAGGCGGGGTAAACAAAGTGATTTGGTTTGATCTGAACTGATTTAAGAAAAGCCACTATGTAGCTGGGGATGTTTCCTACTTGCAAAGAAAGTAAAAAATCCACAAACTATCATAGGAACAAAACAATGCTGCAATACAGGCTGAGAAACCTAAGTGCAGACAGAGAGCGAGCTAGGGAAGAAAGGAAACAAGGAGGGGGACGGGGCCAGTGCAGGCTGCTGGCTCATGGACTGGTCCATTCACAAGCAGGTTATCTTTGGAAAATGCAGGGTCTGCAGTTAGCAGTGGAGCAGCCCAGTCGGATGATGGTTCTTCAACATCCTGATGCAGAGGCAGGACAGAGCTGCTCTGAGAAATCGTGGAGGTGGGGTTGAGGAGGAAGCACCTAAACAAGACAAAACTGGACAGCCCGTGGTGCTGTATGGGCACTTCCTACACAAGATCTGTTCTCTCAAGATCACTCCTAACTGGTGGCGCAGAGGTTAAGAATCCACCTGCCAATTCAGGGGACACGGGTTCAAGCCCTGGTCCGGGAAGGTCCCACACGCTGCGGAGCAACCAAGCCTGTGCACCACAAGTACTGAGCCTGTGCTCTAGAGCCCACAAGCCACAACTACTGAGCCCACGTGCCACAACTACTGAGCCCATGTGCCACAACTACTGAGCCCACGTGCCACAACTACTGAAGCCCACACATCTAGAGGCTGTGCTCCACAAGAGAAGCCACCACAATGAGAAGCCCATGCACCTAACGAAGACCTAACATAGCCATAAATAAATAAATAAATAAATATATTTTTTTAAAAAAAGATCACTCCTGAAGAACTGAGATTTGGAATTTTTCAAGCTGCTAGGGAACTCAGTAAACTTTCAACTTTTCAAATGTTTTTTAAAAGACCTATAGTGAAAAATATATTTCATATTCACATCCCAGAACGTATGTTAGTATATAATATAAATACCTGAAACAGAAGTTTCACAATACTTACCAGAACCATGTATTATGCACTCTGATATTTTCCATTCTACTGTCATTTAAACTGTTAGTTGCAACAGTTAAACTAGTCATCTCATTTTTAGACCAATCCAGATAAATGGAGTGACTTGCTAATGTTTTCGCAGCAAATTAGTGACAGAGTCCAATTAAAACTCTGATCTCAGAAGTTCAAACTAATAGCCCTTCCACTTAGAACAATACTGTCTCCAACTGTGTAGCAAGACTTGTTGCACAGAATACTAAAATTTACAAGTGAACAGGTGAGAGAGATCTCGGATATCAACAGATTATTCTCTTTACAGGTTATTCTTTTTTTCTTTTTTCTTTTTTAAGCAGTAGAACTCTTTCTTTAAAACCTTAGAGGAAATTCGCAAATACTTTTTAAAGATGACAGTGCAGGTCAATGGAAGAGCAGCTCTGAGCCTGAGTCACCCTGTTGAGTCTCGTTTCAACAAGAGATGGGAGCAGGCATAACCAGTCAAATCACTTGATGGGCCAAATGCAATTTCCTATAAAGGTTTCTGTGCAGCTCTCCCAAGTCCCTGAACCCATGGGGAAGATAAGTGAAAACGTTAAGGTCTTAAAGCAAAGTAGGGGAAGGGTCTCTTGTTTATCCGGTTAGCCACCTCTTGTTTATCCGGTTAGCCACCGCTATACTAAGTGGTAGGGCCTGAGCGTGGCTATGCCAAAAACTTGGCTCGCCGAGGACGATGCCCGCGCCCGTGTGGCCACGATTCCCCGGGCCTGCGGGGACCAAGGCTCTCGCCAGTGGCGGACTCTAAAGCGGGTGCCTCCACGTGCAAAGAAGCCCTCCCATCACTCTGCATCTGGGGAACGCTAACCCGCGAGGATGTCCAGGCGCAGCCTCAGACCCCGGGGTCCCTCCCGCTCACCTTGCTTGAGAACCTTCTTCCTGGCCTCGTTGTCGGTCACCAGGGGCGCGGGTGGCCGCTTGACATCCTCGGAGAAGGGGTTCGGGGAGCTGCTGGAGAACAACCCCTTGCAAACTTTGCCGAGGACGGCCAGCAGCAGCAGCGCAGCCAGCGGCAGCAGCAACAGCCACATCGCGCTGGCGTCGGAACCTGTCCGCTCCGACTGCGCCCGGGCTCTGCGGCCGCGGCTCTGCCCAGTTAGCTTATCCTCGCACCCGGAAGGCACTGCCAACTTTGGCCACTGCTCAGCCAGGCCCTTTTTGGCCAGAAGCCAAGTCTCCGGCGGAGATTGACCATTGCGGCTCTTCATACTCACGTCTCTGGAGGCGCGGAGGGCCGTGCGCATGCGCGGAGGAGGCCCGTGCGCATGCGCGGAGGAGGCCCGGAGGGGCTGAGGCACCCCAATCGCGAAAGCTCTGGGAACTCGGGGGCTCAGCGGGCGAGACCCGGGGGTCCAAGGAGAAGGAATGTGGGGCGGAAATGGTCGCTCTGGGGCGAGACAAGGCTGAGAGTTGCAGAACAGAGAGAGACTCCTTACTGGCAGACCGGAGACATCGGTTTTGGTCTCGCTGGATGACCTGAGGCAAGTTGCTTTCCTGTTTTCCCCACCGAGAAAGTTGCTGTCCGGAGTCCCACCCTCTCTGGCTGGGTGTCTCGATGGACTGAGATCTCTGTTAACATACGCGTATCCCAGCCGGCGAGCACCGGGATTTGTGACCCCAAATTGGCCAGTAGTTTTGGCTGCGGCGCCCCCCTGGGATGGTGATGCCTGCGGCGGAGGCCTGGTCGGGGCTGGAAGGGCCGGGGAGGCCCCAGCGACAAGGCCGATGAAGGAAGTGGCACACCTGTGTGCGCGTTTTTATTTAAGGTGTGGACCCAATTTCTAGATTAAATACCTATTCAGAGAGTTTAAGCTCCAGCAAGCTTAAACTTAAAATCATTGCCCTTAATGTAGCTCATTGCCTAAAGTGGGTGCACCATAAAAATAAACAAGGACTTACTGTATAGCACAGGGAACTATATTCAATATCTTGTAATAACCTATAATGGAAAGCTATTCGAAAAAGAATATCTGTATTCAGATATATATTATATATATAATTGAATCACTGTGCTGTACATCTGAAACTAACATGACATTGAAAATCAACTCTACTTCAATTAAAAAAAATTTTTTTTAATTAAAAAAGTAAAGTGGGTGGGCTTCCCTGATGGCGCAATGGTTGAGAGTCCGCCTGTCGATGCAGGGGACACGGGTTCGTGCCCTGGTCCGGGAAGATCCCACATGCCGCAGAGCGGCTGGGCCCGTGAGCCATGGCCGCTGAGCCTGCCCGTCCGGAGCCTGTGCTCCGCAACGGAAGAGGCCACAACAGTGAGAGGGGCGCGTACCGCAAAAAAAAAAAAAAAAAAAAGTAAAGTGGGTGCACCATAAATACTGAATTTGGAAAGGATCCATCTTTATAGGATGGCCATTTCTTCAGGCCCAGCCATGAGGAACTTGCCTAATATTGGTAGGAGTGACTTTGTGATTTCCAGTACTTGCTTGTTTGACAGTTTCTGCTCTTTTCTTTCTCTCTTACAGATAGTAACTGTCCCTATTGAAGCCCCCAGCAGGGCGGCAGCCAGAACTGAGGCGCCAGCAGGCATGTAAAGTTGGTCATGCATCTCTGCTGCTTGATACATTTCGAGCCCAGTAACAGAAGAGCCTTCCTGAGATTGCCGTCACCATACTTGCCTGTCACCTTCGCAAGGTTGGCCAGTGTGTGAGTGTTTGGTCATATGCTGTCATGGAGGTCAAGGGGGAGGGAAAGGAAAGGGAGGCAGATGCTGAGACCCCAGAGAGAGCTAGTTCCTGAGGAGCACTGCCCTCCCCCTCAGTTACAGTGAGCCAAATGTCTAGCCCTAGAGTCGGGAGGTGTTCCTGCTCTTGGTGTTAGGAATCAGTCAGTGCGTCCTGCCCCCTGACAAAGAGTCCATCTTGTTACTGGCAGCCAGTTTGTAGGGAACCCAGATCATATTCTCTGGAGGGCTGACCTCAGGGCAGTGCCACCCTCCGTCCTTAGTCAGCCAAGTCTGGGTACTTCCCTGGTGGTCCAGTGGTTAGGACTTCACGCTTTCACTGCCAAGGGCCTGGGTTCAACCCCTGGTCAGGGAACTAAGATCCTGCAAGCTGTGCAGCGTGCCAAAAAAAAAAAGTCAACCAAGTTTGTGAGGTACGACTGCCAGTCATCTGCATACTTATCCACATTCTTGTTGTGACAGACATCCGTGGTGTCCACTTCCCCCATGATGAGGTGTGGGCCTGTCCAGCCCTCTTCCTAGGGTGGACTCATGGGAGGAAGGGCTTCGAGCTAGCCACACTGGCTAGGCAGCTGCCACATGTACAATGTTGGTGCTAACTGAGGAAGGGTAGGCACAGTGTTGCATTTTGAGTTTCTACCGTCGTAGGAACCTAATCTGGTATTAGGCCCAACCTGCGTCTGAGACCTAAGCAAAGCCTGAGCATTTAAGCTAAGACCGTGCACCGACGTGTCACTCTAAATCAGCCTCACCCCTTTGAGATGCTGCCCCAGATCTCAGTAACTTCATCGTCAGAAACAGATCCCCACCACTTACACTGGTGCTGCCTCCTGGGTACTGATGGTCCAGCTCTCGGACTCCTGCAGGGACCCCTTCTTTCCATCCAGTGACATGGATAGTAAGAGGCAGGCATTTGGCTAAAGAAGACTGTTTATTCAGAATATGTTTACAGCTGCTTGAAGATTTTTAAAGTCAGTTCTTTTTTTTTTTTTTTGCGGTACGCGGGCCTCTCACTGTTGTGGCCTCTCCCGCTGCGGAGCACAGGCTCCTGACGCGCAGGCTCAGCGGCCATGGCTCACGGGCCCAGCCGCTCCGCGGCATGTGGGATCTTCCCGGACCGGGGCACGAACCCGTGTCCCCTGCATCGGCAGGCGGACTCTCAACCACTGCGCCACCAGGGAAGCCCTCAAGTCAGTTCTTAACAGAGGCATAATTGAATGATGAAACCAGTTTTATTCTTTAATTTTTTTTTTTTTTTTCAGGGCTGATGCTCCGGAAACCTCAGGGACTCACAGAAACCTGCACCCCGGTGATGGCACACAGGGACTGTTTTCTTGTTCTTAGTCTAAGTGGTTGCCAAGAAGGAAGGCAGAGGTAGAACAGTCGGATCTAGGGCTCTCCCCAGAGCTTCTAATCTCAGACCTTATTAAACTCCTTTCTGAGCCCAAGGACAGAGTTCACTTGAACAAATGATTTTGAGTCATGAATGAAAACCCTTGCTCTTTCCATAATGAGAAAGAATTAAGAGGGGGACAGGTAAGCAAGCACTTCTGTTTGGGAAAGAAGGCGTTGGTTTGGGTTACGTTGTTAATGGTAATAAGACAGAGCGTACCTCAAGAGGACGTGGACCTTCAGAAATGTGTAGGAAGAATCCTCACTCTAGTTCTCTTTGTTCTACTAGAAGAAGCTTCTAGTCACTTCTGGGTCCATTGCCTTTCCTGACAGCTTATTTTCTAAGTGGGCTATGGGGTTTGGGTCTGGATTTGCTTGGGTGGGAAGAGAATTTCAGGCAGAATCCCCCAAGAAATGTGTATTTCATCAATTTGGGTTGCTTACCTTACTGGCCCTTTCTGTCTCCAGTGCGTGTTTTGGCCTGGTTATTGTCAGGACCCCTGAATCAATGTGCTGTGTCTTTTCTTTTTTCTTTTCGGCTGCACTGGGTCTTAGTTGCAGCCTGCAGGATCTAGTTCCCTGACCAGGGATCGAAGCCAGGCCCCCTGCATTGGGAGCACAGAGTCTTACCCACCAGACCACCAGGGAAGTCCCCCAATGTGCTATGTCTTCGTGTTAGCCTGGTGGCTTACCCTGCATTCCTTACCTTTTTTCACCACCTTGCCCAGAAATAGTCTTAAATGGAGCCTGTGGGATTCAGTGGCCAGAATGGGGACAAAGCCTGTGCTTTGGGAGTCCAGGGAGGTTTTTGTCACTGTTCTAAGATAGATGAACTGTTCTTCCAGAGAACATCTATCTTGGGACACTAGAGAGGACTGAATCGGAGAGGGAAAGGAAGGATGCGATGAGTCCTGAGCACACAGACTTCTCCAGGGAGCTGTTCAGCACGATGAATTACCAGATATTTTTGAGAATGTATCTCGAGCCTAGTGCTGTGCAAATGGTCTAAGAAATATAAAACAAGTATACGAGAAGGTCCCTGCACTCAAAGCGGCAGTCTGACTGGGGAGATGGGTCTTTTGCAGAGGTCCTTGTGCCGCATACAGAGGGGCTATAGGACTTAGAGACGTGAGGGACCATTGTAGCCCCAGTTGGTAAGGTCGGCCTCCCCGAGGAGGTGGAACTGATCTTGAAGGGAACAGAAAACACTGAGAAGGTGGAGGTGGGGGCGGATTCTGGAGGAAAATCACATGACCCAGGGGTTGGAGGTGAGAGGAACTGCAGCACATATGTTCATTGGATCAAATTGGGAGACAATAGTGCTTAGGCATCGTGAGGCCAGTTATGGAGGAGTTAGCTCAGCTGTGGTGTGTTTAGTGTCCATTCTTGTGTCCCAGGCAAAAAGAAATCAAAAAAGTCAAAGCTGTGTTTAAGGAGTGTTAGTTGGCAAAAATATGTGGAAGGGATTAGAGTAACAGGACAATCTGAGATTCTCGGTCCTTGACATAAGCAATGATTCCTTTAATTATTATTTTTTCTTTTATTTATTTTAGAGAAAATAATTCTGCAGATGGTTCAAAATCCAAAAGTACAGAGGATGTACATATAGTGAAAAAACTACCTTCCACCCTTGTTCCCCAGCTACCCAATTTTCCTGATGGAGGCAAGGTTACTACTTCCTTGGATATAATTCTGGAAATAGTCTCTGTAAAGACACGCAAATATATTTATGTGTTTTTTAGAAATTCAAATGGCAAAATAGTGTATATACTCTGCCCTTTGTGTTTCACTTAATATATCATGAAGATTGTTGCAAATTGTCCATAAAGTACTTTCTTACTCTTTTTTATGGCTGTATAGGATCTCATTGAGTGGATATGCTTTAATTTGTTTAAAATTCGTCCATTAGTGACAACTAGATTTATCATGGCGATCATTTTGAAATGTATAGAAATATCAAATCACTGTGTTGTGCACCAGGAACTAACAATGTGTTGTAGGTCAATTATACTTCAAAAACAAACAAATAGGGACTTCTCTGGTGGCACAGTGGTTAAGAATCCGCCTGCCAATGCAGGGGACACGGGTTCAATCCCTGGCCCGGGAAGATCCCACATGCCGCGGAGCAACTAAGCCCGTGCACCACAACTACTGAGCCTGTGCTCTAGAGCCAGCGAGCCACAACTACTGAAGCCTGCGTGCCTAGAGACCGTGCTCTGCAACGAGGAGCCACCACAGTGAGAAGCCCGCACACTGCAACGAAGAGCAGCCCTCGCTCGCCACAACTAGAGAAACACCATGCGCAGCAACAAAGACCAACGCAGCCAAAAATAAAAAAATGAAAAACAAACAAAGGAACTCATAGAAAAAGAAATCAGATTTGTGGCTACTAGAGGTGGGGGTGGAATTGGATGAAGGTGGTCAGAAGGTACAAACTTCCAGTTATAAGAAAATAAGTACTAGGAATGTAATGTACAACATGATAAAGATAACACTGCTGTATATTATAAATGAAAGTTATTAAGAGTAAATCCTAAGAGTTCTCATCGCAAGGAAAAAAAGTGTTTTTTTCTATTTGTTGATGTATCTATAGGAGATGATGGATGTTCACTAAACCTATTGTAGTCATCATTTCATGATGTATATAAGTCAGATCGTTATGCTGTACACCTTAAACTCATACAGTGCTGTATGTCAGTTATATCTCAGTAAAACTGGGGGGAAAATATAAAGTATAATAAAATAAAATTAAAAGTCCATTAGTGGACAGTCAGGGTTTTTCTAGCTTTTTGTTTTTATAAACAGTACTACCATGAATGACACTGTCAGCATGTCATTTGTACATGGATGACTATATGTGTTAGATAAATTCCTAGAATGAAATTGCAGGCCCCAAATGTGCACAGCATATGTGATTTCGTCAGATATTGTCAAGCCAGAGAGGTGGTACCAATTCACTCTCCAGTGTCTTATAACTCTTGGTCGTCTAGCCAGCACAGTGTTAACACACTTCTTGATCTTGGATAATAGGATAAGTGAAAAACATTATCTCGGAGTAGTTTTATTTGACATTTCTCTTGTTATGAGTAAGGTTGAGCATTTCTTCACGTTTAAGAACTATTTGTGCTTCCTTTTATGTAAATCATATCCATGCCAGTTTTTCTACTGGGTTGTTTCTTTTCCTTACTGATTTGTAGGATCTTTTTTTTTTTTTTAACATATTAGGAAAATTAGCCCTGTATTGGTGATATGAGTTGCAAAAAGTTGGTCAGATGGTTTTTTAAGCTCCAGTAGGGGGAAGGTTTGGCTGAGCAGAAAGGCCAAAAGTGAGGAAAGTGCTACACTCAACTTTACTTACTCAGAGCCTTGAGACCTTGAACGGAGCAAGGAAATCTGTATAATGTTATATTAACATTGGGCTTCCCTGGTGGTGCAGTGGTTAAGAATCCGCCTGCCAATGCAGGGGACACGGGTTCGATCCCTGGTCCTGGAAGACCCCACAGGCCGCGGAGCAACTAAGCCCATGCGCCACAACTACTGAGCCTGCACTGTAGAGCCGCGAGCCACAACTACTGAGCCCACGTGCCACAACTGCTGAAACCTGCACACCTACAGCCCGTGCTCCGCAACAAGAGAAGCCACCGCAACGAGAAGCCCGCACACCACAACGAAGAGTAGACCCCGCTCGCCACGAGTAGAGAAAGCCCGCACACAGCAGTGAAGACCCAACACAACCAAAAATAAATAAATTAAATATATTTAAAAATTTTTTTTTTAAAGATTATATTAACATTAAGCTTTTCGTGGTTTTTCTTAAGACTGATTAAACAGGAGTTTTCCCTTACAGTATTCCTTGTAGTTGACTTCTCAGGAGTTCATCCATTTTGTGTGTGTGTGTTATTGGAAAAAGGTGTGACGTTTAAGCTGTCATCTTTGAGGGACTACTACGTGCCCAGGAGACTGACTTTGGTTTGTCTTGCAGGTTGAAGGTGTGTCTGCTGGGTACCCTCCACCATGTGACAAGGACAACAGTGCTCTTCTGGCTTTCAGGGGAATTCCTGTACGTATCACCCACACCTCAGTGCTTCCTGTCGGCAGAAGCTTGTGTTACTTGCTGCTATATGGTGCCAGGCACCGGGACACAGGAGGGCACAGACCCTGCCCTCCAGTAGCTCACACTTTGGATGGGGGTGTGGGGAAGGCACAGGCATGCAAGACAACCTCTATCTGATAAGATACTTGTTATAATGAGGCAGAACATAGAATGCAGCGGGAATACCGCAAGCACACCTCTGTCTCAGTTGAGTTGAGTGGATTTTTGTCTGTTTGCTCTCCAAGGAGAGCATATATTCATACCTGTCCTCACGTCACTCAACTGCTCCGTCATAGTTGGCATTTTCCGGGTGCTTCTCTTTAAGATTGGTTTTAACCAACCCATGTGGGAAGACTAGATTCTTCTGGCCTCCAGTTTCGAGGACACTCAGTACAGCGGGTGGGACTTGTTTGTGTGGGTGGGGGGACGTGGACTCTGCCCTCGCACTAAGGGTCAGCTGCCCCTACAGATCTCAGAGTTGAAGAACCACGGCATCCTCCGGGCCCTGACGGCAGAAGCGAATAATGGCTGGGAGCAGGCTGGTAAGTCCCCCTCGGAGCCTGGGTGGGACTCAAGGCGGAGCTCCCTGTGGGTCTGCTTTTCCTCATTTGAATTTCTCTCACTACTTTTCCTGTAGAATTTTATATATATATATATATATATATATATATATATATATATATATGTACATTTATTTATTTATTTTTGGCTGCGTTGGGTCATCATTGCTGCGCGTGGGCTTTCTCTAGTAGCAGTGAGCGGGGTCCACTCTTCGTTGCGGTACGCGGGCTTCTCATTGCGGTGGCTTCTCTTGTTGCAGAGCACGGGCTCTAGGCGCGCGGGCTTCAGTAGTGGCATGCGGGCTCAGTAGCTGTGGCTCGCGGGCTCTAGAGTGCAGCTTCAGTAGTTGTGGCACACAGGCTCAGCTGCTCCGCGGCATGTGGGATCTTTCCGGACCAGGACTCGAACTCGTGTCCCCTGCATTGGCGGGCAGATTCTTAACCACTGTGCCACCAGGGACGCCCTTCCTGTAGCACTTCATAGAGTTATCATCCTTCAAGGGAAGTTAGAGACCTGAGTTCTAATTTGGCCCCACAAGCCCTGCTGGTAGCTTACTGTGCGCCTTTGGGCAAATCATATAATCTCTGTGTCTACAGTGGAAATATTAGTACCTCCTTTGTCCTCAAAGGGATGTTGTGATAATGAAATGAGACAGAGTGGGTGAAAAGCCTTTGAAAAGTTATCCTGTTTTATCTGCTTGACATGGCTCTTCCCATACTATATTTAAAGCTCATTCCACTTGCTAATTTATTACACAGAAAAGCACACTCACCAATTCAGAAGAACCAGTTCTGGAGCCAGATATCTCTGGCTTAAGTCCTGCCTCTTTCACCCATCAGCCCTATGACCTTGAGCAAGTAACTTAATCTTTCTGACTCTCACTTTCCTCATCTATAAAACAGGGATTATATCAGAACCTGTATGATAGGAGTTGTGTAAGGATTAAATGAGGTAGTGTAAAGTGCTTAGCACACAGAATGTAAATCATAGTGAACGCTCATTGGTGTGCGTTGTTGTCTTTAAATTCTGTAAACTGAAAATGTAATCTCTAAGAATATGGGGTCTGTTAAAAATATTCCAATGTAGAAAAACTATATGGAGGTCTGTAAAGTATCTTTTAATTGAATTTTGTCTTTACCATGTGGTGACAAACCTAACATTTATTAGAGATGTTGCCTTAAATGCTAAAGTATTTTCTATTTCAGTGCAACTGGCATTTATGTGCCAGATATTCCTTTTTTTTTTTGTGGTGCACGGGCCTCTCACTGTTGTGGCCTCTCCCATTGCGGAGCGCAGGCTCAGCAGTCACGGCTCACGGGCCCAGCCGCTCTGCGGCATGTGGGATCTTCCCGGACCGGGGCACGAACCCGTGTCCCCTGCATCGGCAGGCGGACTCTCAACCACTGCACCACCAGGGAAGCCCCAGATATTCTTAATCATACTAAATAACTACAATTTTTTCCCCAGATTGCTCTCAGCAAATTTAAACTAATAGGCCGACTAGATCAGCTGTGCCGTTTACTATGCGAATAAGTAGAAGAGGGCCTAAATAAAGGAGGCAGTTGACAAAAGGAAAAACGATAAAGAGCCGTACTAACGGGACCTGGGTTTGTTGTCCTGGAGATTCGTGCTGTGGCTCCTCGTTCTTCTGTCAGTTTAGGGGAAAAATAGTATTTATGTCAGGATCATCTTCAGAGGTGGGAGTCCTAAAGGAACCAGGAAAGGAGAGAGATGCTCTTACACGGGTTGGATGTTTGTCTCCAGTTTGGGCACCAGATTGCGTTGCTGCTTGAGACCTCGGACTTTCTCTTGACTACCTTGCTGTCACAGTAAGCTCCCACACCCTTGCCTGTGAGGTTTGTGCTCCTGGCTCACAACCTTTGATCAACCCGTTTGCAGGTGAAGGTGTGGGGGGTGAAAGATGGATCGAGTTGCTCATAATGATCTGAAGTCATGAAGTCAGTGAAGCTGGATGTGGATGAGGGGTGAAGGGTGGGGAGCTTCTCAGCGTCGTGATGAGATCCATGGCTGCTGCTCCGCTCTTCTTGTTTAGCCACTTTGTCCCTCTTTTTCATCTCCCAAGGGTTCAGCATGCTGGAAGTAAGTTTTGTTTTCTTCACTGTCCCAGGTTGAGTGTTCTGTATTCTGTTGAAGTTACCTAGTTTGGAAGCCCTGGTGTAGTCTGCTACCCCGGGCTGGGGCTGGCAAGATTGAATGTCCTAGAAGTCCAGGATTCAGGACCCCGGACCCATCTCATCTGCTCCCACCGTCCACATCCCTGCTAGACCCGAGCCCACAACTGCGTCAGTGATACTAGCTGATGTTTATTGAGCGAGTGGCCTTTGGGCCACGCACTCCCCTAGAATCTGAAGAGTTACGTCCTCCTCACAATAGTTGGAAGAGTGATTACCAATGGTTAAGTGACCTGCCCGAAGAAGCGCAGCTCGTGAGGGACAGAGATGGAAAGTTGACAAGCAGTTTGGCTCTGCGCTGTGCTTTGCCAGCTGAGCCCTCCGGCTCCCCAGCAGCCTCCTTGTCCTCGTTATCCTTTAGTGTTTTGATTTTGGGGTACCTTTTTCTTTAATTTGCAAGTATACTTACAAAACAGTTCACTGTCACGTGAACGTCCTCAGCCCGGATTGCGAGGCAGAGGGGAGCTGTCCTAACCTGCTTTCACCGCCCAGGCTAGAAGGCTCACGAGTTTGGGTGTCAAACAGAGGTCTCTCCATCCTGCCCACTGTCGGCCAGTGTCGTCCGTAGCAAATGGGAAAAGCCAGTGATGGGCCATGCTGCCAGCAGTTTGGCCCAGAGAGTGGCAGCTGTGGTGTGGAGAAGAGGGCTGTGTGGTGGTTATAGAGCGCCTGTCCTGCTGCTTTTTTCTTCTGTTTCCCTCGCTTTTGTTGTGCTTTCATTCATTCATCACACATTCATTGTGGGGACTTCCCTGGCAGTCTAGTGATTAGGACTCTGCACTTCCACTGCAGGGGGCACGGGTTTGATCCCTGGTTGGGGAGCTAAGATCCTGCATGCTGCAAGGTACAGCCAGAAACAAAACAAACAAACAAACAACAACAAAAACATTCATTGTGCACCTGTCATGTGTCAGGCGCTCAGAACCCTACCTTCCTGTGGCGCCCAGTGCAGTGGGCAAGACAGTTTGCAACATGGTGGTAAGCATGGGGTGTCGGGGTCTCTCATGGAGCAGCTCCTAACGCAGATTACAGAGGCTAAAGAAGGCGCCAGGTGAGGGTGATGCCGGAATTGGCTGAAGGATGAGATGGAACTGTGCTAGAAGGGGCTGGAACTGAAGGTGGGAGAGCGGGGTGTGCAGAGGCACCCAAGGGGGCTGTTGAGAGACTTCAGGTACTTCTGGATGCCCCAGGACAGAGCCAGAGAGGTAAGGAGTCTCCCGATTGTGAAGAGTTGGGGTTTCATCTTGAGAATTATGGAGACGCCCTGGAGGGTTCTGAGCAGCAGGCTGCCGTCAGATCTGCCTTTTTGAAAGCTCACTCTGGCATGTCAGAGGGTAGCAACAAGGCCCAAGGCAGGCAGGGAAGGCCAGGGGCTACGACAGCAATCCGGACACACCTCGATCTCAGACGGTCTCCTTTTCTCACTATTGCAGTTATGAATACAGAGGTGCTCCGAGCCCAAGAAGAATGGGAAGCTGTGGACAGTATCCAGCCAGAGACAGGTAACTGCCTCCTCACAGCCCGCTGCTGCTAAGCACACGAGCCACCCGTGCGGCTAATGTTCTGTGCCTCTGGGATTAGGATACAGAATTCCTGGGTCTTCTCATTTCCAATACGTGACATAGGATAAAATCTCTTTTCCCAATTCAGAGGTGATGCCATCGACCTCTGGAGGGAATGGGGATGAATGCCTTGGGGAGAGGGCTGCCAGCCGTGAGAGAAGACAGGGAGGACCTTCATCAGGGTCAACGTCTGCAGGGTGATGAGGTCAGGCAGAGGATGGAGGCAGGCAGCCAGGACCCCTGTGTCAGGTCGAGCAGGCTGTTCACTATACAAGCAAGTCCCTGGAACTGGGGGCTGAAGCCATCTGCTGGAAGCCTCTGTCTCTCGTGCCTTTCAGGAGGTTTGGATGGAGCTGCGGGAGGGGAGAACTGGGACCCAAATCTAGCCTGAACCCCACTTGAGCTCCTGAAGAGATGTTAGAGTGGACTGTATCAGCCATCACCTGTATTGCGGACTGATGAGTCAGTACCCTGTGGCGAAGGCTGGATAGGGGATCATTCGTATCCAGGGCGTGAGAAGGGGCAAAGTAGAAGATAGGAAAGGCCCCTAAACAAACCTGTAGCATGCTCCTGCATGGGTACCTCCTCCAGGCAGTGACTTGCCCCCGCTCACAGATGAGTGGACATTAGGGGCCCCTGCAGATCTATCTCCACTCACTTCAGCCTCTGCACAGCCGGGTCCGAAAGGGAGTCAGCCCAGCAGATAACGCCACCCCCTTGACAGAGGAGGCTTGGTTGTAACTGTAGGTGTCTGACGTTTACAGCTGAAAGTCAGCGCTGGGCTTAGAGGTGGCAACCGGCGGCCCTCAGTAAATGTCTGCTGATAGAATGACTACTGTTACAAGTGCCAGAGTGTCTTCCCTTTTGCCACAGGGAGCCGGGCCAGCTCAGACCAGCCTGGGCAGCTAATCTCTTTCATTGAGGCCCTCCAGCATTTCCAGACCGTGGACCTCTCTTCCTTCAAGGTATGACAGTAGGGAGGTTTGGGGGTCTCAAGCAAAGCACTTTCTTCCCAGGAGCCAGGTTTCTTCCCCACCAGGATAGGGCACTGGGCAAGCAAGATGGAACTTTCCAGGCGAGGGCTCTGTCTCGACTAAGAAATCTCGGGGCGCAGGATCACAAGTGGCCAAGGACCCACATGTCATGTGGGCCCCAGCGGCCTTTCAGGGACTGTGCCCCCAGAACTCTAGTGGCCCTGTCTTATAGGGGCCCGTGGAGCTGCTCCCTGCTTTCTCCTCCTAGGGATGGGGAGGTCTGCAATCAGATGCTAGGGAGTTCCTTGGGGAAGCAGGGCAGCCTGTCCAGAGAGCTGAGTAATTCACTGCCACCGCAGGAAAATCTTCCATCCCCTAGAGGAACAAGAAGTTATTTGGGAATTTAAAAAATATGTGGGGTTGGAAAAAGAAAGAATATGAAGGAGAGTAAAAGCTGACAAGCTTTCTGGGGAATCTTGGTGACCAGTAGTAAGTTTAGAGAACTGTGATCCCAGATCTTCAACCTAAAGCCTGGCTCAAGGAGCGAAGCTAAAAAGATAGGAATCAGATTGGCTTGTAGGACCCAGAGATCCAGAGGCTGCCGAAATCAGAGTATCCTAAGCCCTGCGGCAATGGCTGTGAACAAGGAGAGGTCGGCAGGAGCTGGTTTAGGCACTGCTGCTGTGGTGTGGACAGAAGGCGCCAGCTCCCCGCAGGGGTATCCTGCTCCAAAAAAGTGCCCACTGACTGTCTTTTTGTTTGTTGGTTTGGCCGTGCCACATGGCATGCGGGATCTTAGTTCCCCGACCAGGGATTGAACGAGCGCCCCTTGCATTGCAAGCGTGCAATCTTAACCACTGGACTGCCAGAGAAGTCCCCCCCACCACTGACTGTCTTATCTTGGAAGCTGAGAGAGCTGTTAGACTTTATATTTATGTCCTTTACAGAGAGAGACAGAGACAGACATACAAAGGGTAGAAGCAGCCCTGCTGGGAAACTTGGCCTGGCATCTGTGAGATGCCAGCCCCCATAGCCAGCCACCTCTAGCTTCCTTGGTAGTCAGTGACATAGCTATTTCTGGAAAAGCCCAGAGGACCAAATGTAGACAACCGGATGATAATGCCTGTGCTCGGGGACATCTCTCTCTACTTACAAAGCGCCTACGAGCTGGAAGAGCCTGTCTCCAGAGATTCGCAGATGCTTCACAGCTTCTGCCCCATTTCCCTGGCCCAGAGGCCAGCCAGTTAGTGGGAGAGCCACTCCTTTCTGCAAGACCGGTCCTGTACTGAGCCTGATGGTAAGTTCATTAAAGCAGATGATCACAGCACTCTGCCTATTGCCTGCACCTTCCTCCCCAGAAAAGAATCCAGCCAACGATCCGAAGGACCGGGCTTGCTGCCCTCCGGCACTGCCTCTTCGGGCCTCCCAAGCTCCACCAGGGCCTCCGTGAAGAAAGGGACTTGGTCCTGACCATCGCTCAGTGTGAGTGCACGGGGGCTGCCCCAAGGCAGGCGCCGCGTGAGTGGTCAGGCAGAGAGCACAGTTTGCCTACCCGGTTGCTGAGACTAAGCCAGGGCTCCTGCATTTACCATGCTGGGGGGAGAGCAGAGTGTCTGGAGCACCGGCCAGCTCTGTCTGGGCTGTACTGTTCTCTGGGAAGCACTCAGTCCTCCTGTGAGGGCCAATCCAACAGAGCATGGGTGTGTTTTGGGGCAGGTGGCCTGGATAGCCAAGACCCAATGCATGGCCGAGTCCTCCAGACCATCTATAAGAAGCTGACCGGCTCCAAGTTTGACTGTGCCCTCCACGGAGACCACTGGGAAGATCTGGGCTTTCAGGGTAAGAGAGAGGAATGGTTCGTCTTCTCCCTGACTCCTTATTCCAGGACTAGCGTGAGAACCCAGGCAGTCCTCTTCCTGTCATGTCAGCACCATGAGACAGGATATCTGGGGCAGAGCATTTCAGGAAGAGGGTACAGCAAATGCAAAGGCCCTGAGGTGAAATGTGTGTACCTCTTTCTGAGAAATAGCAAGGAGTGTGGCTGAAGTGGACAAGGAGAATAGTTCGCTCGGGGCCTTGCAGGCCAGCGTGAAATATTTACTCTAAGTGAGATAGCAAGCATGGGAGTGATAGGATTTAGAATCCAGTGTTTTCTTTTTATTCTTTTCTTTTACTGTCGATGACAATTTTTTTTTATATTATTTCATTTTTTTGAGTGAAACAAAATGATTTCACCTGTTTTGGGACTGTACTATTTTTTCAAAATCCTATCAAATTACATTTGTATAGAATAGGAAAATATCTTAATTTAAAAAGGAAACTTTATATACTCATAATTAATTGGTGCTCTGTTGGTACTGACAATGTGTTTAAGTCCCTTTACCTTCCTTCATCTATAATATAATTGTCCTAAATATTCCCTCTGTGTACATTGAAAATGACATCAGTGTTATGATTTTTGTTTCAACCATTAATTAAAATAACTCAAGAGGAGAAGCAAGGTCTGTTGTATTTACCCATATATTTACTCTCTCCATTGTTCTTTCTTCTGATATTCTAAGATTCCTTCTTTTATCACTTCCTTTCTGTTTCAGGAACTTCCTTTAGCCATTTTCTAAAGTAGGTCTGCTGGCAATAGATTCTTTAGCTTTCCTTCATCTGAGAATGTCTTGATTTCCCCTTCACTCCTGAAGGATAATTTCTCTGAATGTAGAATTCCAGGTTGACAGGTCTTTTCTTTCAGCGCTTGAAAATAAATGTGCTACTTCCTTTTGGCCTCCATGGTTTCTGATGAGAAATCTGCTGTCACTTGAATTATTCCTCCTTGTTAGATAAGAAGTTGTTTCTCTCTCTGCTTTCAAGATCTCTTTTGTTTGTTTTTTTTCTTTTGTTTGCAGGAGTTTGACTCTGATATGTCTTAGTGGGGATTTCTTTGGGCTTATCTTATTAAGGGTTTGCTCAGCTTCTTGAATCTGTAGGTTTATGTCTTTGGCAAATTTGGTAAAATTTCAGCCGTTATTACTTTGAGTACTTTTTTCAGCCCTGCTCTTTCTCCTCCCTTGTACAACTCTGATGACACAGATGCTAGATCTTCTGTTACTGTTCCACAGGTCCCAGAGGCTCTGTTCATTTTAGGGGGATCTCTGTATAGCTCAGAGGTCTTCAAGGCTCTGTTTATTTTGTTTTGTTTTTTCTCTATTGATCAGATTGGGCAGTTTATATTGTTCCATCTTCAAGTTCACTGGTTCTTTCCTCTTTGGTCTCTATTCTGCTGTTGAGCCCATCCAGTGAGTTTTTAATTTTAGGTATTATATTTTTCTGAAGTTTCTGTTTGGTTCTTTACATCTGATATTTCTTTACTGAGACTTTCTGTTTTTTCATTTTTTTCACATGTTTGTAATTGCTTATCAAAGGCATTTTTATGATAGCTGCTATAGTAGTTTCCCATTGTTGCTGCAGAAAATTACCACAAATTTAGTGGCTTCAATCAACACAGATTTATTATCTTCTAGTTCTGTAGTTCAGAAGTCTGACACAGTCTCACTGGGGCAAGATCAAGGTGGCAGCAGGGCTGCATTCCTTTTTGGAGGCTCTGGGAGGAAATCTATTTCTGTGCCTTTTCCACCTTCTAGAGTCCACCCACGTGCCTCATCCTTCAGAGCCAGGAACGCAGCATCTCTCTGAGCTGATTCTGTCCTCACATCTCTCTTTCTGACTCTGTGCTTCTACCTCCCTCTCTCACTTTTAAGGATTCTTCTGACTACATTGGGCCCAGCCAGATAATCCAGGATAATCTCCCTGTCCTGATTAGCAACCTCCGTTCTAACTGCAACCTTGATTCCCCCTTGCTGTGCAACAGAACGTACTTGTAGGTTCTGGGGATTAGGACGTGGCTATCTCTGGAGGTGCCAGTTATTCTGCCTAGGACAGCTGCTATAAATTCCTTCCTTATCAGGTAATTCCAACATATGTGTGATCTCAGTGTTGCTATCTGTTGATTGTCTTTTCTCATTCAAATTGAGGTTTTCCTAGTTCTTGGTGTAATGAGTGATTTTTTATTGTGTCCTAGATATTGTGGGTATTATGTAATGACAGTGTTGATCATCTTTAAATCTTCTATTTTAGCAGGCCTCCTCTGACACTGGGCAGTGGGGGAAGGGTGATGTCACCTCATTACTGCCAGGTGGGGATAGAAATCCAGGTATCCCACCTGACCTCCACTAATACCACTGGCTGGGTGGGGCAGGGGTGCCTCATTGCTGTTCCCATGTAGCCTCCACTGATGTCACGAAGGGTGTGGTGGGCTCCTTAGCACTAGAGAAGGATAAAAGTCCCAGCTCCCTGCTTCTTTGACTGCCTTGTTACAGTCAGGCAGGGGAAGTCTAGGCTGTCCACTTGGGCAGTGATCAAGGTAACCAAGTCATTGAATCTCACAGAGCAGGGATTTCATTAAGCACCCTGAATTTCCTCTTGGTTTTTGTTTTAGGAACAAATCCAGCCACAGACTTGAGAGGAGCAGGCTTCCTTGCCCTCCTGCATCTCCTGTACCTGGTGATGGACTCAAAGACCTTGCTGATGGCCCAGGAGATCTTCCGCCTGTCTCGTCACCATATCCAGGTGGGGCTTTGGTGGGAAGCCAGCAGAGAGGGCTGTAGGGGCTAGGACCTGGGCACAGGGCTCTCCTGAGTAACCGTGACAGCTTCGCAGGTAGATCTCCAATTGCTGAGGGCCCTCGGGACAGCTGAGGCAAACTGGGCATGGGCATCCCTGTCACCCTGACCTGGCTGGAATCTGAGCTCCAGCACTCATTAGTGTGTGTCTCAAGCAAGTGCCTCAACTCTTCAGGGCCTTGGTTTCCTCATCCATAAAGAGGAAATCTTGGAAACGTCAGCTGGATAGTTGGGAAAATTAAATGAGGTAATGTACAAAAGCGCTAGACACAACTGTGGTACCAGCGTCTCAGCTCACTGCCCTCCCAGTATTGGCAGGTTCTCCTGACCCTGGAGGAGGGGGGTCAGCCTTTATTTGCCCAGAGAAGAAGGTTTGCCTCGAAGTGTCAGGTAACACATGGACTTGCTGGAAGGCCAGAAGTGGCTCCCGTAGCCCTCAGGTTCTGTCCAGGCCTGCTCTCCAGGGTTGGTTTGATGGTTTTCCCCTGTAGTAAAAGGTGGTGGTCCCCCCATTTAGAAAACATACTTGACCTGTTTCCTGCCACTCATCTATCCCAGATTCATGGGGCCTGGAATTCACTCATGTACTAAACAGGTATTTATTTAGGATTCCCTGTGCTAGTTATTGTTCTTGGTGTTTGGGCAACATCAGTGAGCAAAACAGACAAAGATCCTTCTAGCAGAGAGGACAAGACAGTAAGCCTAATACATAAATAAATTATAGAGTATGTTAAAGGTGGTAAGTGCTACGTAGGCAAGGTTAGGAGAATGTGGGAGGATTACAGTTTTATGGGGTATTAGGGTAGCTCTCACGAGAGGGTGAGACTTAAACCAAGCCTTGAAGGAGGTGAGGATGTTAGCCAAGCTTGTATTTGGAGGAAGAGCATTCCGCACAGAGCGGGCAGCTAGAGCAAACGTCCCAAAGGAGGTGTATGTCTGGCATGTGCAGGAATGGCAGGGAGGCCAGCTGGAGCAGAAGGGGCAGGGAGGGCAGTAGGAAGGAGGTGATGGGGTAACGGGGACCAGACGGTGTCGGGCCCGGTAGGCTATGATGAGGATGTTTGCTTTTACTCTGAGTCAAATGAGGGTTTTGAGCAGCCTGGAGTGACACGATCCAACTTACATTCTTAAATGGATCCTGCCAGCCGTTGGGTTGAGAGTAGTCTCTGGTGAGGGCTTTTGTAATCAAGTTAGAGATGATGGTGATCTGGACCAGGGTATTTTCAGAGGAGGCGTTGTGAAGTGATCCGATTCTGGATGTAGAATCTTGAGCGTATGGGCTGTAGAGAATAGAGCCAGCATATTTTTCGAATGGATTGGGTACAGGTGTAAGAAAAAGAGGCATCAATGGTGATTTTTAGCCTGAGCAGCTGGAAAGACAGAGTGGCCACCAACTGAAATGGAAAAGAAAGAGCAAGGGTGGGGGTGGTTCCATCTGCCATATAAATTTTAGACTGAGGTTATGCGTTTGTTTGTTTCATAAATTTACTTATTTATTTATTTATTTTTGGCTGCGTTAGGTCTTCGTTGCTGCACGCAGGCTTTCGCTAGTAGCAGCGAGTGAGGGCTACTCTTCCTTGTGGTGCGCGGGCTTCTCACTGCAGTGGCTTCACTTGTTGCGGAACACGGGCTCTAGGCTCACAGGCTTCAGTAGTTGTGACACGTAGGCTCAGCAGTTGTGGCGCACGGGCTCTAGAGCACAGGCTCAGTAGCTGTGGTGCATGGGCTTAGTTGCTCCGCAGCATGTGGGATCTTCCTGGACCAGGGCTTGAACCTGTGTCCCCTGCATTGGCAGGCGGATTCTTAACCACCGTGCCACCAGGGAAGCCCCAGGTTATGCGTTTTTGACAACTACGGAAGTGATGTACCTCATGTCAGGAGCGCACCCATGTCAACGTGTCTTATTACTGGTGAAGTTAACCTTGGGCACATGGTTAAGGGGATATCAGCCAGGTTTCTACGCTGTAAAGTTACTATTTTTCCCTTTGTAATTAATCACTGTCTTGGAGGAAGATACTTTGAAGCTATGCAAATATCCTGGTTTTCCTCAAACTTGGTTCTAATAGTGATTTTGTTTCCCTCATTCCTCCTACATTTATTAATTTTTAAATTTATTAATTGGAATTCTTCTGTAAGAAAGAATTGTCTTTGCTATTTATTGATTCAGGTACTTTTTATATCCACATGGACTCAGATTTTTATTTTATTCTATGGGATATAACCCAACACTTTTATTATTTATTTTGTTGCTAAAATTGTTCCCATGTCGACCATTTTTTTTTGTTTTACATCTTTATTGGAGTATAATTGCTTTACAATGGTGTTTTAGTTTCTGCTTTATAACAGAGTGAATCAGTTATACATATACATATGTTCCCATATCTCTTCCCTCTTGCGTCTCCCTCCCTCTCACCCTCCCTATCCCACCCCTCTAGGTCCCATGTCGACCATTTTAAGAGCTCTTTCAAAAACAAAAAAAGCTCTTTCAGGTGGTACCTGTGCCCTTTCACCATGCCCTGTCCTTTTTTGAGCACTTTTCTACTTTCTGGACCCTAAAGATGCTCTAGGCTCTTGTATTTTCCCTGCATGATTCCCAGCCCTGAGATCAACCACTTCTCCAAAGAGCTCTTGTTCTTTAGTTGGAGAATGATATTTGGAAACCAAGATCTGAGTGCTGGGTGTTCTCACTGGTATTAGGATCTCACTGCTTCTAGGCCCTCTCAGTGTCCAGAGCTTGGAAAATATGTATGTGTCACTGATTCCCTCCTGACTCTGAAAGGAGTGGCCTCCAGTGGTGAGCAGACCTGCCCAGGGGCCAGCAGCACTTCACAGAGAACAGGAAGGGGGGTGTGATGCTGCTTGAGGGAGAGGAGCTGAGAATGAGTGGCTGAAGGTCAGACTTGCAGCATTTTCTTCAGATCATTTTGTCTTCAAGCTGGAGTCAGGCCGGCCTGCACTGCAAAAACAGACTGTTCCAGTAACTGTGTTGTTGGTCATATTAGTTAATTCTCAGAACCTCAGCTTCTTCCTTTGTAACATGAGAAAATAATCCCAACTCCGTAGACTTATTCTGAGTTGGAGAAAAACCGTGTAAAGTGCTAAGCACATTAGTCATTCAAGGAGTGTTAGTTATCAAAGTAACTTTTGATTTCTGTGAGCAAAAATACATTTTATATACATCTTATAGATAATACACGCATACGTAAATATATGTGGTGTTTTCAAAATCATATCTGCGCTCGCGCCTGCACACACAGACACAACACATACATCCACACATATACACACAGCCATTGTAAGGTAAGATAGATCCATTTTGAATCTAAAACTTCTTGACTACAAAACAAATAGTCACACAGTTCCTGCCACCTGGGCAGTTTTTCATTTCGTTCACTGCATATCTCTGTTACCTTTTGAGGAAAAGTACCCATTAAACCTGACGGTTTCACATACGCCCATCTCTTCCAGGAGACACTGGAGGAGGCAAGAGGGGACCTCGTGAGGATCTGGTCTTGAGGTATATCAGGACCCATGAGTTGAGACTGTGGGCGTATTCTGTGCTCTTCACGATGCGGGGAGGTAATGTCTGGGTCAGGTTTGAGAACCGGACCAGTTAGCCTGTGAAACAGTGCAGTCTCTTGTAGCGACGCTGCTTTGTTATAGGAGGCCCAGAGGTTGAGGCATATCTTAGCAGTCACTGGGCCAGCCCCTTGTTGTAGAGACAGTGAAGACCCAGAGAGGGGAAATGGCTTGCCCAAGGTCCCCCAGCTAATGAGTATTTCCTAGAAATCATCTCTGACCTCAGTGCCTCCCTTTCTTGTGGGTTTTGAAGGCTCTCTTGTAAGATCTTCCTGCAGAAATATGGAAGCCAGGGTAGAGGGTTAGTGCCAATTCAGCATCCCTCATTCGTTTTCAAGGACAGGCTTGACTGAGGTGAGGGGGTAGGTCATTGGATATCTGAGGGAGGAATGTCCCAGGCAGAGGGAAGAGCAAGACGAGAGAGGAAGCCCTGGGTACTTGATCTGGGTCCAGACCAGCCTGGCCACTTTGACCAATCTGTTTCTCATCCCTTCACCTGCTGGCCTCTGTGGAATTTATTGTGGATTTATACTTACTCCACAACATGCATGTCAGACAATAAGAAGGAATAGCAGCTTAAAATAATAAAATAAGAGGGCTGGTGTAGGTGTCAGGAAGCTAGATCCTAGTTCCATCTGCAGTATCATTACTTAGCTATGATTTGAGGCAAGTCACCTAGCCTCTCTGGGCCTCCCTTTGCTGTTTTATGAAATAAGAGATTTGGCCTAAAAGATTCTAAGGTCCCTTCCGGCTTTATGATTCCTTGAGCTCTTAAGTAACTCCAAAGTTTAAAGGAAAACTTCACCTCAAGCCCTTATGGATCTTGAAAATACAGTTTTCCAGGAGGCACGTAGGAGACCAGAGTAACAGTTGGGGGACTCAGACCTGCCAGAAGCCAGTCCTGTCTCTTTTCTAAGGAGAGAGCTGAGGTCTCAGGTACCTGTGGTACATCCTACTAAAGGGGAATTGGCCAGAAAGTACAGATGCTGGGGGAACCCAGGACTCCATGAAAGTGCATGGCCCACGCTGTCCTGAGGAGGAGGAGTGCTAACAGTTCAGATGCCGAGACGCAGGCCGCATCTGGCTGATTGCTGGCAGGAAGGGAAGCCCCTCGCAACAGTAGTTACAAACAGACAACAATTTGTATAGCTTTCCTTGCAATTTCCGTCTGTTATTTCATCCCATCAACATGACAAGCCTGCATAAAGGTAGGGCAGAGATGATCCTTGTAAATCTTCATTTCCTGGCGAAGGAACATGAAGATACTACAGACCAATATCGCTGATGAATATAGATGAAAAGATCCTCAACAAAACACTAGCAAACAGAATCCAACAACACATTAGAAGGATCCTACACCATGATCAAGTGGGATTTATCCCAGGGATGCAAGGATTCTTCAATATATGTAAATCAATCAGTGTGATACACCATATTAACAAATTGAAGGAGAAAAACCATGTGATCATCTCAGTAGATGCAGAAAAAGCTTTTGACAAAATTCAACACCCCTCTATGATAAAAGCTCTCCAGAAAGTGGGCATACAGGGAACCTACCTCAACATAATAAAGGGCATATACAACAAACCCACAGCAAACATCATTCTCAATGGTGAAAACCTGAAAGCATTTCCTCTAAGATCAGGAACAAGACAAGGATGTCCACTCTCGCCACTATTATTCAACATAGTTTTGGAAGTCCTAGCCACGGCAATCAGAGAAGAAAAAGAAATAAAAGGAATACAAATTGGAAAAGAAGAAGTAAAAGTGTCACTGTTTGCAGATGACATGATACTATACATAGAGAATCCTAAAGATGCCCCAGAAAACTACTAGAGCTAATCAATGAATTTGGTAAAGTTGCAGGATGCAAAATTAATGCACAGAAATCTCTTGCATTCCTATACACTAATGATGAGAAATCTGAAAGAGAAATTAAGGAAACAATCCCATTCACCATTGCAACAAAAAGAATAAAATACCTAGGAATAAACCTACCTAGGGAGACAAAAAGACCTGTATGCAGAAAACTGTAAGACACTGATGAAAGAAATTAAAGATGATACAAACAGATGGAGAGATATACCATGTTCTTGGATTGGAAGAATCACTATTGTGAAAATGACTATGCTACCCAAAGCAATGTACAGATTCAATGCAATCCCTATCAAATTACCAATGGCATTTTTTACAGAACTAGAACAAAAAAATCTTAAAATTTGTATGGAGACACAAAAGCCCCCGAATAGCCAAAGCAGTCTTGAGAGAAATAAACAGAGCTGGAGGAATCAGACTCCCTGACTTCAGACTATACTACAAAGCTACAATAATCAAGACAATATGGAATGGGCACAAAAACAGAAATATAGATCAGTGGAACAGGATAGAAAGCCCAGAGATGAACGCACGCACCTATGGTCAAGTAATCTATGACAAAGGAGGCAAGGATATACAATAGAGAATAGACAGTCTCTTCAATAAGTGGTGCTGGGAAAACTGGACAGCTACATGTAAAAGAATGAAATTAGAACACTCCCTAACACCATACACAAAAAGAAACTCAGAATGGATTAGAGACCTAAATGTAAGACTGGACACTATAAAACTCTTAGAGGAAAACATAGGAAGAACACTCTCTGACATAAATCACAGCAAGATCTTTATCGATCCACCTCCTAGAGTAATGGAAATAAAAACAAAAGTAAACAAATGGGACCTAATGAAACTTAACAGCTTTTGCCAAGCAAAGGAAACTACAAACAAAATGAAAAGACAACCTTCAGAATGGGAGAAAATATTTGCAAACGAATCAATGGACAAAGGATTAATCTCCAAAATATATAAACAGCTCATGCAGCTCAATATTAAAAAAAACAACCCAATCAAAAAATGGGCAGAAGACCTAAATAGCCATTTCTCCAAAGAAGACATACAGATGGCCAAGAGGCACACGAAGAGCTGCTCAGCATCACCAGTTATTAGAGAAATGCAAATCAAAACTACACTGAGGTATCACCTCACACCAGTTAGAATGGGCATCATGAGAAAATCTACAAGCAACGAATGCTGGAGAGGGTGTGGAGAAAAAGGAACCCTCTTGCCCTGTTGGTGGGAATGTAAATTGATACAGCCACTGTGGAGAACAGTATGGAGGTTCCTTAAAAATAGAGTTACCGTATGACCCAGCAATCCCACTCCTGGGCATATACAAAACTGGGCAGCTACTAAGTGGTGAAGCTGGGGCGAGGACCCCCATCACCTGACAGCTCGCCCAGCCGTGGGCTCCTTACAGCCAGCAGCCCGCCTCAGAGTCACCTGGGGGGATGAAGGAAAGGAGATATTTCTATCTGAATTCCAGTTTTCACTGCTTTTTAGTAAGTAGGCTTTTATAAAAATATTCCTGAGAATGAATGAACACTAAGTTCGGATCCTCTGTTAATTATGTTGCTACCATGTTCTTGTTCCCATATTTATTTTTAGACTGAAAGGAAGCAAGGGAAGGGATGATATTATACAAATATTATAATTAAATAGGCAATACCCGAAGGTAGAGATGCATTGCTGCTGACCTCAGCTACCCACTGAGGCGCAGATAATAATTATGAACGTTTGTTAGCACCTCCTCAGGCCAGTGCTGCACTTAGCATTTTGCACATGTGATCTAAATTACTCCTTAGAGCAGCTCTGTGAGGTAGGTTGTGGGATAATAGAAAATGTAGACTGTGGATAGTAAAAGCTACCCTGGTGGCGCAGTGGTTGAGAGTCCGCCTGCCGATGCAGGGGACGTGGGTTTGTGCCCCGGTCCGGGAAGATCCCACATGCCGCAGAGCGGCTGAGCCCGTGAGCCATGGCCGCTGAGCCTGCACGTCCGGAGCCTGTGCTCCGCAATGGGAGAGGCCACAACAGTGAGAGGCCCGCGTACCGCAAAAAAAAGAATAAATAAAATAAAATAAAATAAAAGCTACCCTGGAGAGTTTTTGTAAGGATTAGCGAATTGACTCCACTGAGCATGGCCCTTGTGTGGGGGTCCCCAGGACCACTGGGAGGACTCCCAGGATTTGGTGTATAGTTGTACTCTCAGCTGTGATTTACTGCAGCAAAAGCAAAATCAGCAAAGGGAAGAAGTGCATGGACAACATCCATAGGAAACCAGGTGCGGGCTTCCAGGAGTCCTCTCCCAGTAGAGTCACACGGGACGCACATAATTCCTCCAGCATCGAATTGCGTAACACGTGGAATGTTGCCAACCAGGGGGCTCATCAGAGATTCAGTATCCGAGGTTTTTACTGGGGGCTGGTCACGCAGCACCATCTGTCTAGCACGTACCAAAATTCCAGAATCAGAGCGAAGGCAGGTGTTCAGCATAAACCGTATGGTTTGCACAGTTTGGGTACAATAGTCAGCCTGAGGGGATGGTGGGAACCCTCTCAAAATCCAAGTTCCCAGATGCCAGCCTTATAAGCAGGCCTTTCTAAGGACGGCAATCTCAGGCCTGCTGTGTTCATTTTGTTTTTTAACATCTTTATTGGAGTATAATTGCTTTACAATGGTGTGTTAGTTTCTGCTTTATAACAAAGTGAATCAGCTATACATATACATATATCCCCATATCTCCTCCCTCTTGCGTCTCCCTCCCACTCTCCCTATCCCACCCCTCTGGTCACAAAGCACCGAGGTGATCTCCCTGTGCTATGCGGCTGCTTCCCACTAGCTATTTTACATGTGGTAGTGTACATACGTCCATGCCACTCTCTCACTTCGTCCCACCTTACCCTTCCGCCTCCCCGTGTCCTCAAGTCCATTCTCTATGTCAGCGTCTTTATTCCTGCCCTGCCCCTAGGTTCTTCAGATGTGTTCACTCTTTTCTGCATAGCACTTAAAATTTATTTCCTTTTTGGTCTTGAGAGACGGGAGAGCCGAGTCTCACAGAGTTCGGGTGGCCTTCCTAAGTATACACAGCTGGCAGGTGGCCAGGCCAAGACCTGGAATCCAGGTGTCATGGAAGGCCCTGAGAAAAATCCTTGTGGAGCCAGAAGACCTTCTACAGTTCAGTGCTGGCCACTGGAACTTTTTGCAGTGAAGGAAATGTTCTCTATCTGCACTGTCCAGTGTAGCAGCTCTTAAGCAAGAGTGGCTATAGAGCACAGGAAATACGGCTGGTATGACTAAGGAGTTGAATTTCTAATTTTACTTAATTTTCAATTAATTAAAATTTAAATAGCTACACCTGGCTAGTTGCTAGAGTACTGGACAGCACAGTTCTCCATCACAATGTAAGGGATTTTTCTTCTCAAGGAAGCAGATGGGATAAATAGACTTTGGCTCTTGTTCTAAGCTAAGGAACGCACTGGTCTATGTGTCCCTCTCAGCCGATGTCCTTGTGTGGGTTCAAGAGCGGAAACTAACATGCAGTATTTGCAGATCCCCTGGGGAAAGCCTCTTTTCATTTGCTTGGGTTTTTGTTGTTAAAGAATAGGAAGGAACTGGCCCCTCCAAAAAGAAAGCATTCAGGTGGATGCTATAGGGAATTTGGAGGCCCTTCCTGGTAAAGCAGCCCTGCTGGACCCAGTCTGCCCCGCTCGGGAGTGGGACCTGCACAGCCCATTCTCAGGCTTCTGTGTTACTAAGAGATGGGGTGCGCCCTAAGTCAATGCTGACTTTCTACCTACTTGTACCTTCTCTGTCTGCTTTTGGGTGAAGAGCTTATGAGCAAATAACCAGAAGCCCAGAGAAGGGGAGAAGAGATTTTAAGAACCTATAGAATTGGTTAGATAACTGAGCCTCACTCCTCTTGTGTCCATCCAACCCCAGGGGGTGATGTGGTCCACAGGCAGCACACGGGGCGGGCCTGGTGAAGGCCACGGAGAGCTGATGCGTCGGATGTTGAAGAGGCTGGAGAACTAGCACAGGGGTTTGTGCACCAGCTTCGGAGTGAATCGACCTCAGTAGGAGTCTTGGTTCCAACACCTTAGGAAAGTTACTTAAGGTCACTGACCCTCAGTTTCCTCCTCTGTAAAATGGGAAGATTATTGTGAAAATTAAATGTAAGCATCAGTATTACCAGCTGCTTGCCTCTGGCTGTGATTGTTATCTCCTGCGGGCCAGGTCGGGTTGTGGGTGACGGGAAGCACAGAAGGTGAGAGCCTAGATTGCCACTGACCCAGTACCCACTCCATTCCAGCAATTCCCCTTCTGTTTGATGTCCGTGAACATCACCCGCATCACCATCCAGGCCTTAAGGGAGGGATGTCTCTCCAGGTGAGTCCCCACGCTGGTCACCCTGCCCTCCCCGGCCAGCAGAGCCTGGTTCCCTCCCACCCCACCCCCACCCCCCGTGCCTCATCCTCCCAGCTCTCCCTCACCTGCTGGTTCTGGGGTACCTGGAGAGATCCCCGTGCACCAGCCTCGCAGCCCATCTCTCCTCCCCAACCCTGACCTCAGATGTGAAGGCTCCTTGGGGACAGGGCGGGAGGGCCCCAGGTGTCAGCCTCTGTCCACTGCCGAGCGGGTGACCTCCCTCGTCCTGCAGGGAGTGTAACCGGCAGCAGAAGGTGGTCCCGGTGGTGAACAGCTTCTACGCCGCCACTTTCCTCCGCCTCGCGCACGTCTGGAGGACGCAGCACAAGACCATCTCTGACTCGGGCTTTGTCCTCAGAGGTGTGCTCGCTCTTCTGGGGAGGCCTAGCTCCTGCACTCCTGGCGTCCCCGGGTTCAGGGACCCCAGGGTGGCTGCTGGACTGGTTTGGGGTGCCTTCCTTTCCCCCCACCCCCCATTCACGGCTTCTCAAGTTCCAGCTTCCCCAGGCCTCCAATCCCACCCTCAAGAGCCTGCCACTCTCCTTCCTCTGCCGCCACTCTTCTCCCTTCCTGGCCCTGTACATCCGGTGACTATATTTTCTGAATCAAAAGCTGGGCCCAGCAGTTGGACTGGCTATTCAAAGTTGAGACTGTCCTGGACAGGGTAGAGCGTGTGGTCCCTGTGGCCGAATCTGGTTCCTGGGTCTCCCTCTCTGGTGAGCTCTCCATCTTAGACGACTCCTTCACCCTCCTCTCCAGAGCCTCTGGGTTGTGCATTCCACAGCCCCCACAAGCCTTCTGCTCCCCAATCCTCTCTGTTCCAGACTTGGAGGTGTTGGCCAAGAAGAGCCCCAGACGGCTGCTCAAGACCCTGGAGATCTACCTGGCTGGAGTGTCAAAGGGACAGGCCTCCCTGTTGGGGGCGCGGAAGTGTGCTGGGCCACAAGCCCCTCCCTCCAAGGATCTCACTTTCACAGGAGTGTGTGACCTGCCACCACACTCCTCTGAAGGCACATGGCTGATCTGACCAACCCCAGTGAGCGGCCACCGGATCAAAAGCCTTGAAGGGGCTTTCGGAGGGTGTACCCTGGCACCGTTCTGCCCCTTGCGGTCCTAGCAGAAGGGATGTAGGAAGCCTGTTTGGGGAGCCAAGGACCCTCACCTGCATGAGACATTAGGGGCTGTTAAATTTGACCCACTCCCCGCAGACCTGCCTCCAGAGCAAGGAACACTTTGCCATAATCTTAGTTGGGCTACAGCTTCCAGAGTTGGGTTCCAGGTCATTTCAGTGACAGATCATGAGGTGGGAGACCCCGTCTGGGTGTTCCACACAGCCTACATCAAAGGTATTCCCGAGGAGAGGTGCCGGAGTTCTGACTCCTGGCAGCGGGGCTTTCAGGCCTCGGGTCCACGGGACAGGGACCAGACGTGGGCTGAGTAGTTAGAATGTGAAGGGAGATGGTAGCGGTGGCAGCAGCTGACAGGGGGCAGCATGAACCAGAGAGTGCACACGGGCCTGCCTTCCTCTCCATCCCCTGAGGTCTCTGGCCTTGCACTTATCCCACCCTCACCTCTCCCCATCCCTCCTCCCCACTGCTTGTGACACAGAGCCAGGCACTGGGCTAGGTGTCTGCTGCTGCCCATCCTAACCGCCCACCAGCTGGGCTACCCCCGTGGAGGCTGTGCAGGTCCCATCAGGGATGGTTCTCTGGCCTGGGCGAAGGAAGGAGGAAATTCACGTACCAGCAGTTTTTAAATAAAAGAATTCTTCTGGGTTAAGAGTCTCAAGTGTTTTCCTTCCAGACAAGCTTTGTGCCTTCCTGTGGCCCTGTTATCCCAGGGTCCCCTTTAGAGCCAGGCACTCGGCCGGGTGACGTCCTGGTTGTCTCTGGTGCTGGTCACGGGCCCAGGAGAGGCTGCTGTGCCCTGGCCACACTCCCGCCAAGTTCATACACTGTCCAGCCTCACCCTGCTGCACTTACAGACCCGGAGTCTCTGCACGCTCTAACCAGTGGGCAAGGCGGCCCTGGCTCTTGTTAAAGTTGGCTGGTGTTTGTCCTATATTTGCTTCTGGGGAAGCTAGCTGTTGTCGCTTCACTCACAAAAGGGCCTCCAGGGCTTTGGCGCTGGGGAACAGGGGGCAGGTGAGAGCCCCACTGGGCTGCTCTCCCGTCCTCTGACCTCCCTCAAGTGGAGTCACGGAAGACAACTGTCCAGCCCCGCAGGCCTCTCCAAGTCCGCCCCACGCAGGGGGAGGCCCATCGCAGAGATGGAGACGACAGATGGCCACCCAAGTATGCAAGGGGCTCCTGTCAGCAGGAGGCCTCAGGGGCGGGGCTGGTAGTGGACCCTGCTGCTTGCCTTGTGCCGTCTTTGACCTAAACTAATCCTCTACCTCCTTCGTCCTGACGAGGCGCTTAGCTGACCAGCAGAGATGGCAGCAAGATTACTGGGCCTGGTGGGGTTAGAACGCAGCCCAGACTCCACTTCCGAATGTCAAGTTCAACGGTTCCTTTCCTGCAGATTCCTTTCCCTCGCTCAGACCTTGAGGCCAGCTCAGCAGACCTCGACCGTCAGTGCTCAGCCCACAGCACAGTCGGGACCAGCATTCGTGGGCCTCTAGCTGGAGGGGAGGCCAATGGCCTCTGCAGAAGCCTGTCCCACATCACTCTTGGTGGGATGCCCTCCGGACAACTTCGGACCTGGGAACATTCGCAATAACAGTCCAGGGATTAAGTTGCAGTTCTGTTGATGGATTGGCTGGGGGGGACGTCTAAATGCTCCGAAAGTAGATGCAAAAATCTTAATCTATGCATTTTTCTTGGGAAAGGCCTTCCAAGGCCTTTCATGAGAGACTTAAAATGCTTCACAACCCTAAAAAGGTCAGAAGCATGGATTTGGTACAACCCTTGCTCTTTCCCCTTTTCAAAGTCATCCCTGGAACACGCTCTTTGCAGAGGCTGTCCAGTGGACTCCCGGGATATCTCTGTGTGGAGAAAACAGCAGGGGGATGCACGGGGAGCTGATTGCTCTATGCTTCTCAGCACAAAAATCACTGAGATGAACTTGATCAGAATTTCTATTTGGGACGGAAGATCAAGCATGTCAGAGCTCAGAAGCCACTTAGCCTGGAGGGCCCGGGGTGAGAGTGGGTCAGGACGGCTGCAACCCTGCCAGGCCTCGTGGACTCCGGTCCTTCTGGTCTGGGCTTACGCAGCTCCCGCCTTGCTCATACCACGCCCCCCACCCCGGCCAGGTCATGTCCCCCAGGGTGGGACTGCTTTGGGGCTACTCCATTCTCTGCCTATTTAGCTACCTAGCCTCTCTGCTTTTCCAGCCACTACCCCGTTACACAGGAGAATGAACTAGGGCCCAGAGGAGGAAAAGCAACTTGCCCAGGCTCAAACAGAGGCAGGTGAGAACCAGACCCCATGACCCTCGGACACTAGTCGGGTGCTTTTCCCACGGCCCCACGTGGCCCTGAGCTCATCAGCCGAATGCCCGACGCAACGACGTGACAAGCCAGCCTCCCGCACAGAGGTGCAGAGCTGGGCTCTTGCTTGGTGAGCACACATCCTTTGGAAGCTGCCTTGCAGCGGATTATTGGGGCCCCTGAGGAAATACTGGCTTGAATGGAGATGAATCCCATAGCCGCCGCCACAACCTTCTCCCCGTCGGGAATGTGAGACTGAACCGAACCTCGGGCGGAAAGTGATCCTGAGCCCTGGCCCTGTGCCACCTCCCTATTGGGTTCACAGCAGTGCCTGCCAGGCCCACTGGGACTCCTGGCCCCTCTGCCTCGTCACGCAAAGCCAGCTCTGGCCTCTCACGGGTGGTGGAATTGTCCCCTGGGCCCTACTCCGCCCAGCATGACTAGGTGGAGCGGGAAGAATTAGCCCAAGGCAGGCAGTGCAGGCAGAGGGCACTGGTCTCCTTTATTGATCATCCGCGGGGGCACCTCGGCACTGACCAGGAAGCTGGAGGAGAAGCAAGCGGGCAGCAGGTGGGGGCAGGGAGACGCCCGCCCTCATTTCCAGTCCTTGAAGAATTGCTTGAAGATGGGACTCTCGCGGCCCTGAGGCAGGATCTCCACCTGTGGGATCAGCAGGGGAGGAGTCGGGCTCACAAGGTTGCCACCTCTGCCTCTGCCGGGGAGGGCCGGAGCCAGGGAGGAGGGTGATGGGCACCAGGCCCAAGTCCATATGCCATCCAGGCCAGGGAAGCTTCCCCAGATAAGCCAGGAGACGAGAAAGATTACAGGGACGCGGGCTGAGAAAACAGATTGCTTCGAGGACTCAGGTGCGGTTTCACAGAGGCACCAATTATACATGAGCCTTATCAGGTCCCATCAGGTTGACCTGTGGTGTCGCCGTGCTGGGATGAGCAGGGGCAGAACCAGCTAGGGACCTCGGCCCAGAGGAGATGCACAAGCCCCAGAGGTGCACCTGACTTGCTGGGCTCCCAGGGGAGCATTGCCCAAACACCCTCTTAGAAAATATCATGTATGTAAAGCTTGGAAGGATTGAGAAGGGCTTTCCCACTGGGTGGGTCTGGGAGGGAGGCCTGACTGCTTCTGACTGTGCCCCAGGCTTTCCCGTCCTTCTTGTCCAGTCTGAGAGGCAGGAGGCCAGGGAAGAGCCCCAGGAGGAGGGCGTTGGGGGGAAGGGAGGCTCCTCACCTGAGTGTTTGGGGCATACCGCATGCGGGCGATGAAGTCCTCAGCCACTTGCAGGGCCGCCTGCCGTTCCTTCTCGTTAGCTTTGCGCCCTGGATCGTAGGGAGGAGACCTTTTTTTATTTCTTGGCCGCTCCGCAAGGCTTGCAGGATCTTAAGTTCCCCGGCCAGGGATCGAACTAGGGCCCCCAGCAGTGAAAGCCCAGAATCCTAACCACGGGACCACCAGTGAATTCCCAGGAGGAGATTTTGTAAAAGAGAAGGTACCCTCTCTAGCCCACACCCCACTTCTCTCAAGGAGACTTAAGGGGGTTCAGAGAATAGCTGGCTCCTTTTAAAATAAATGGACCAGGAGGCACTAAGAACATTCAGGGGGCTCTTTGGAGGGGGGAGGTTAGCCCCTCCCAACCTGGCAGCTCCAGATGAAAACTGCCCTCTGCCCGCTCCAATCATCAAAGCCTTCTGCTAGGGCCAGGGCCCTAGGGATATTCAGGGAGAACTAATGTTTCCCAGGCATCAGACTCTCAGGCCCCTCTCTCCCACTCCAGGGCCCCTCGCCTTTTGAGTCTGTCAACTGCACTGTTATCAACTGTTGTTTTGCAAAATGCAACTGGACAAAAAAAAGGATGTGATTGACTGTAATCTTACTCCCACAAAGCCAGATGCCAACATCGGCCTAATAGTTATGCCAACTAAGAGCCGATAAAAAGGGAGAGCAGCGTCCTCCCTTCCTGCCTGCAGGCAGTCCCTTTAACCAAACTGCGCTCCAGCTGGAGGTGCTTTTCCAAAGAGACAATGTTGTGAACTGTGGCTGGCTCTCCAGCCAGGCTATGAAAATCTAGTTAGCGACAACGTGTCTGAAATTAATGTGCTGTATCCTTCCTTTGTGATTACGAAATACTTCTCTTCCTTGCTCCCAAGTTTCCTGTTTCTCCACTGGTTTCTTGGTTCTTTTTTTTTTTTTTTAAATATGCATTTGTTTGGCTGGATATCTTCGTTGCTGCGTGCGGGCTCTGTAGTTGCGCGTGCGGGATCTAGTTCCCTGCCCAAGGAGCGAACCTGGGTCCCCTGCATTGGGAGCGCGGAGCCTTAGCCACCGGACCACCAGGGAAGTCCCGGTGTCTTGGTTCTTTGCTTGGGGTTAAATACACTTCCGTGGGCATCTGGGAGCACCACGCCCACCCCATTGGGTCTGTGGGAAGGTACCCAGAGGCAGGAAGGAAAAGTCAGCCCCAGAAGCACAATGCTCCCCCACCCGACCGCCTTACTTCTTAGAAAGCTGCCCTACTGCCTGCCACTCCTGCCCCTTCCCTGAGGCAAGAGTGTTCCTGCCTTGTAGCTGCGAAGTTAGAACACCTAACGTTTCTCCATCCTCCTGGCTGGGAACTTCTCTTGGCCTTGGTTGACCCCACAAATATTTCTTGAGCACATGCTATCTCGTCAGGACACTCGAGACCATATGGTTCCTGCTTTCAAGAGCTTTATAGTGTGGGCAGGGAGGTGAGACACGTTCAAGAAAAAAGACAAGCACAGAGAAGTGAGGAGGCTCCCGGTACCGCTCAGAGACTCAGAGGTTTGTTACATTTTCAGAGTTGGATCTAGCAAACAGGCTTCCACACAACAGTATTTCATTCCCAGCCAACCCAATCTCTTGGAAAAACAAGTTCTACCAGTTCTCTACCCACTGCATAAGGTGGGATTTCATATCTAAAATCGATCTCTCACACCCCAAGGCAGAATGGCAGGATCTGGGGTCCCAGCAGCCAAAGGCCTAGGAGAGCTCTGTGACAGTGGCCCTCAACGCGCAGTCCTGGACCAGCAGCAAGGCCTGGGAGCTGGTTAGACGTGCGAATTCTCAGGCTCTGGTACAGACCTCCTGCATCAGAATCTCAGGGGTGGCTTCCAGCTATGGGTGTTAACAGGCCCTCAGGTGATTCGGAGGCAGGCTAAAAGTGCAGAACCCTTGCCTGGGCTGGGCGCAGGAAACCCTGAGAAAACCCACAGCCGCGGAGGCTCCCTGAGTCAGCCGTCTCTGGGTCGGCTGAGCCCTCCCGCGGGAAGCCTTGCCCGGTCAGCGGCTGCAGGGGTCTCAGGCTGGGCTGCAGAAGCCACACGTACCCTTCCAGATGTAGATCTTGCTGCAGAGCCCGTTGTCCAGCACAAAGCAGTCGTCGGGTATCAGCATCTCGAGGGCAAAGGGGCTGGAGTCGGCCACCTTGGTCAGGCTCATCTGTCCAGTGGCATCAGAGACCTGGGGGAGGATGGGCAGTGCCGTGTCACCTCCTCCCCGCTGCGGCTCCACCCACTGCCCCAGGCCACGCAGCAGACCGGAGGTGGAGGAAACACGACAGGCAAATCCTGGGCGACCCCCAGCCCTACTTCAGGCGCAACCACCGCCTCACAGTGCCCCAGAATTCATGGAAGTTAAGTAGACTCCCAATTACGAGCGAAGGTAAAGAATCCCACAAAGTAAAGCTCAGCATGGGCTTGTTTCAAACCTCCTTCTCCAAGAGCGGGCCGGAAGCGAAGTGGCATTCATCTCCTCCAGCATCCGTTCACTTCCCATCCTACCCTCGCTCCAAGCCCTGGATAAACCACCCTGGTGCCTGGCCCAGCCTCCCACTGCTGCCTCCCCTCCTTTCAGCCCCACAAGCACCCAGGCTCGTACCCCGCCTGGTCCTAGGGCAGGCCCGGGGCGCCCACCTTATACAGAGCCGCAGCCTGGGCGTTTGTCTGGTCAGCTGTGAGGTCTTCCTCAGGGTTGCCCTCCTTCAGAGCGGGCTTGGGGCCCAGGACCTGCAGGGGTCAGGGCAGGCCACGTTTCCAAGGATTCCTGGGCACCCAGCCTGGACCTTCCCAACCCATCACAGCCAGGGCCACCGCCCCAGTGGGACAAACTCTGTCTGCACAAGAGCGCCGGGCAGAGGTCGGGAGGGCTAGGTCCTCCTGCCTGGCCACCAGTCCCTCCGTCCCGAGGGGTACTTGACTCTGAATCCCACCAAGGCACCCGATGAGTTAGCCAAGCCCTGAGCAGCACCGCAGATGCCCTCACAGCCCTCCACCCATCACCCTCGTGCCCCCAGCTGATCACTGCCCCTCTCGGTGGCTTCCAAGCAGAGCTACCCTCCCCACATCTCTCAACCTGGATCATGTCGACAGGCTCCTCTCCATCGGTGACGATCTCCACCTGGGCCTTGCCCTGCCGCTCGCTGTCCCGAATGGCCAGCGCCAGGTCCCGTGCCTTGTTACGCTCCAGGATGTTGGACTTTGCACCACACCAGGTGAAGATGTTCTGGAGGGAAGTGGGGAGGCACGGGTTAGAGCCAACTGCCTGCATCCTGCCCTTCACAGGGTCCGCAGAACTGCCCTCTGAGGCAAGACGATCGAAGACAATCAAGAAGGCAGAGGGGGGGCTTCCCTGGTGGCGCAGTGGTTGAGAGTCCGCCTGCCAATGCAGGGGACACGGGTTCGTGCCCCGGTCCGGGAAGATCCCACATGCCGCGGAGCGGCTGGGCCCGTGAGCCATGGCCGCTGGGCCTGCGCGTCCGGAGCCTGTGCTCCGCAACGGGAGAGGCCACAACGGTGAGAGGTCCGCGTACCACAAAAAAAAAAAAAAAAGGAAGGCAGAGGGGAACCAAGGCCTCTCCGGGCACGGGAATGACAGTCTTTGGCAAGAGCGATTCTCTGCCCCGCATCTTTCTCCACATTACTTGGGTCATATATTGAAACATCTTTATCTTGTTTATAATCTATCTTCCCTGACTAGAAAGTAAGCCTCCTTAGGGCATGAGTGTTTTGTTTTGTTTGGCTTGGCCCACTGCTGTATGCCCAGTGCCAAAACAGAAATGGGCACATCTTTAGGCCTACAATAAACACTTATTGAATGAATGAATGGGTGAATGACATCCCTGGGCCCAGTATCTCACACACCTCTGCACCCCCGCCAGGCACGGCCCTCATCACCCCTCCTGAGCGGGTCCCCTGCCTCTATATCTCACTGCTTCCAGTCCTCCTTCCAAAGAGCATCTGGGTTGCTCTTCCTGTCCCAAATCTTTAGCACGACAGATGCGGTCCAGACCCTCAGAGAATCAATCTCCTCCCGCCCTGGATCTCAGCTCCTTAGCAATTTCCACTCCCGCCGCTCCTGTTCCCACCCTGGGTCCCGGTCAGGCTACATCCTTCCCTGCTGTCCACATGCATGTCTGCACCCTTATCTGTCTCAGTGCCTCGGCTTACCCATCATCTTCGCCTGGAAGGGCATTTCCCCTCCGTGAGGGTCCAGTCAAATGGCGCCTCCCTGGGACAACGGCTTGGGCTTGGGCTAGAAGGCCTCTCCCTGCCCCCAGATCCCCCAGCACAGGCCACTGCCCCTAAGAGGGCCCTCATCATCTCCTGCCATGGGTTACAGCCAGTGACAGGCCCGTCTTGGCTGCCTGCCCTGGGTGAGCAATTTGTGGTCCCCGTGCTGGCTCAGAGCAGACACATAGATTCACGGAGGGAAGGGATGAGCGAAGTGATTAACGCATGGGCTGGGAGGCGGCTTAACTCGGAGCTACAAGGCTCCAGGAGTAGGAGAGAGTAGGCTCCAGTGTTAGAGGCGATGGCCAGACAGCAGAGGGAGGTTTCTGTCCTAAGAAATACAGGGATGTCTTGTAATGGCTGCAGTGACCCCACTTGGAATGGGCTTATAGCTTCTCAGCCCCTCTCCCTTTGCCCTGGCCTCCTGGTCCCTGACCTTTTAAAACACAATGCTGGGGCTTCCCTGGTGGCACAGTGGTTGAGAATCTGCCTGCCAATACAGGGAACACGGGTTCAAGCCCTGGTCTGGGAGGATCCCACATGCAGTGCAGCAGCTAGGCCCGTGAGCCACAACTACTGAGCCTGCACGTCTGGAGCCTGTGCTCCACAACAAGAGAGGCCATGACAGTGAGAGGCCCGTGCACGGCGATGAAGAGTGGCCCCCGCTCGCCGCAACTAGAGAAAGCCCTCGCACAGAAACGAAGACCCAACACAGCCATAAATAAATAAATAAATAAATTTAAATCATATGGGCTTCTAAGAAGACCTCTGCCTAAAAAAAAAACCCCACAATGCCAGGGAGTTCCCTGGGGGTCCAGTGGTTAGGACTCAGCGCTTTCACTGCTGTGGCCCCAGGTTCAATCCTGGTTGGGGAACTAAGATCCCAGAAGCCTCAAGACACGGCCAAAACACACACGCGCACACACACACACGCGCGCGCGCGCGCGCACACACACACACGCACACACACACACACAGTGCCAACACAGGTGGGTGCTTAGTCAACCCTGCCTACCCACCTGGCCCAGGTCCAGGATGAAACAGTCCCCTGTGTTGAAGCTGTCCCAGCTCAGTGCCCGCTCGGTGGCACGGATGTTCTTCTTGCCCTTCACCTGGTAGAGTTTCCTGATGGCAGCTGGGGTGGCCCCTGGCGACGTCTTGTGAAATGCTGACTCCACACCGCCTTCCTGCAGCCCAGATGGCCAGCCTGAATGGAGGCCCGAGCACTCCACACCCCATCCCACTGGGAGGCAGGCAGAAAGGTGGGGAGGACCCAGCCCCGTGTGGGTCTGGGACTTTTGCAAGGTAAGGACCAGCTGGAAGGGGTCCCGACTCTGAGAGCAGCCGCAGGTTGGGGTACGGGAGGTGGGCTCTAACCTGGTACTTGAGGCCACGTGGGAAGTAGCTCATGAAGAGGTCGGACTCATTACCCTGTACCTCTCGGTGCTGCACAGGCCGCTCCCCAAGCAGGGTGTTGAGGTGCACGGCCAGCACGGCGCAGGCCCCCTGCTCATCCCGGGATGACTGCTGGCCTGGGGCGAGTGGGAGGTGGCAGGGCACAGCCCGTGAGACCCTTGCCAGCCCCGACCCCTGCCCGGGCCAGTCCCCCCACCAGTCCTCCCAGCCCTCTCTTACTTACCTATCCACAGGTGCAGGTGGGAGAGTTCTTCCGGGCCATTGTGCAGCACTAGGTAGGAGTCTCCCGAGAAGAAGATACCCTGGTTCTCAGGGGCCACGGGCACCGGCTTCAGCTTCTCCACCCGCCATACGTGCAGGCCGGGATCCTGCACCGAGGCTGGGAACGGAGAGCCACTGCGGGAGGGGGGAGGGTTGGTGGTGGCCGAGGCCCACAAGTGGTGGAGGAGACGAGCAGAGAGACCTGGGCAGGCCTGGGGACTGCGGTGTGGGGGTGAGGAGGGGCAGCCCTCGGAAGAGAAGAGGGGAGGGGTGAAGGGAACGGGGTGCATAGCCTACCTCTGGGGGATGGGTGAGTACATGCTGTCACCGGATCTGGAAAGACAGAAGAAGCCATTATTATTACAAATGTCATGACAACCAGCCTTTCTTTTTTTTTTTTTGCGGTACACGGGCCTCTCACTGTTGTGGCCTCTCCCGTTGGCGGAGCACAGGCTCCGGACGCACAGGCTCAGCGGCCATGGCTCACAGGCCCAGCCGCTCCGCGGCATGTGGGATCTTCCCGGACCGGGGCACGAACCCGTGTCCCCCGCATCGGCAGGCGGACTCTCAACCACTGCGCCACCAGGGAAGCCCCATGACAACCAGCCTTCACACTGGTCTGGGGAGGTCCTTCCGGGTGGCCAACTTTCATACTCAACTAATTCATCTCCAAGAGCTCAAGAGGAGGTTACCCCTGGCTCCATTATGCGGGCAAAGAAACTCAGGCTCAGAGAGTCTAAGTCCCAAATCATGCAGTGACTAGTAAAAAGCACTAGGAGTCTCTGGCCCTGGGCCAGTGTCTTCCCCTTGCTGTGACCTCTCCTGCTTCCAGACTCCTAACTCTGGGCATTGCATGAGGCTGGGATACATCTCTCTAAGCAATAACTGCTTATATTTGAAAAGTCTAAAGTCAATGACTTAAAATCAATAAACCAAAAACCAAAACAACAGAGAAAATCAGTGAAGCTGGTTTTTGGACAAATCAATAAAATTGATGACCCTTTAGACAAACTGATTAAGAAAAGATGCAAATTTCCAATACAGAAACAAAAGAGATGACCATCTAATATCTATTAAAGAAATTGAAATTGTACTTAAAAACTCCCCCGCCTCCAAACAATTCCAAGTCCAGATAAATTCTACCAAAAACTTAAGGAAGGCATAATACCAATTCTACACAAACTCTTCTAGAAAACAAGAGAGCACTTCCCAACTCATCCCATGCTGCCACCATTTTCCTGATATAACAAAACCAGATAAATATATTATAGAAAAGAAAATTAGACCAAGATCCCTCATGAACACAGGAAAAAAATATTAACAAAATTTTAGCATATGGAGTTCAGAAATATATAAAAAGATAAAACATCATGACTAAACAGGGTTTACTCCAGGAATGCAAAGTTGGTTTAACATCTGAAAATCAATGTAATCCACCCTATTATCAAGCCATATGAACAAACATAAAATCATCTCAGTAGATACAGAAAAATTATTTAGAAAAATTCTATATCCATTTTTGATTAAAAAAAAAAAAAGCTTTTAGCAAACTAGGAATAGAAGGGAACTTCCTTAACCTGATAAAAGGCATCTACCAAAAGCAAACAAAAAAATCTCAGAAAAACCAAAAAAGCTACAGCTATCATTAGACTAAGTGCCTTCTCTAATACTAAACTCCCTCCCTAGGGAATTTCCACCCCCGCCCCCCGTTCCCAGGCATCAGCTATCACTTCTTTTTTTTTTTTTTGATTAATTCGTACTGGCACATAGTTGCTTTACAATGTTGTGTTAGTAACTACTGTACAGCAAAGTGAAATCAGCTATTCGTATACACATATCCCCTCTTTCTTGGATTTCCTTCCCGTTTACGTTACCACAGAGCATTGAGCAGGGTTCCCTGTGCTCTACAGTAGGTTCTCATTAGTTATTTTATACATAGTATCAATAGTGTATATACGTCCATCTCCCAATTCATCTCACCCCCCCTTCCCCCTTGGTGTCCCTACGTTTGTTCTCTACGTCTGTGTCTCAGGTATCACTTCTGTATGCCCAGCTCCCCTCAAATGCCAGGATGATGAATATCATCTTTATTCTGTAGGTCAGTAAGAGCAACCTTTTTTAGACAGAAGTTATTCAGGGAAAAAACAAAGTGCTAAAGGCAAGCATTTTAAAAAAATACTATCTTTTAAAAAATTTCACAGGTGTAGTAGCCATAGCTTCACTCACTCTCTTTCCTACGTTCCCATGACTAGAGAGTTTTTTTCTTTGGCTGCAAATGCAGAGCCCACACCAGCAAGCACTGCCACCCAGTTCATGCTGTGCCGCTAACAGGGAGCCCCAGTGGTGCAAGGGAAGGACCTGGGGAACTTCAGGGTTAAAAGGCACCATTAGGAGACTCTTGGGGGTTGGGGAAGCAGGAAGGGCAAAGGGCGATCTTTGGGGGATGGACGGGAGAGCAGAGGATGTTGAGTCTGAGTAGGAAACAGAGGGGGAAACAGGAGCAGTGGCCATGGGTGTAAAATACCAGGTGAAACTGACTTTCCTTTTCCTTCCTAACTTAAAACATAGCTGAAGGCATTTTTTGGAACCACACTTCCCCAAGGTAGAGGGGAGGCAGCGAGGCGGAGGCTTGGAGGAGGGAAACTTTAATGGTTCTCCATCCCACATAGGGTCACATGCTGTGCCCACATCCCCTGTAACGGACAGCTCAGCCTGCGACTCAGGCCTGAAGTGGTGACGTGGCCACCCCCAAGACCAAGCCAGTGAGGAGAGCTCGTGGACAGAGATGGCGTGAACAAGTGGGCCAACTGTCAGCTGTCTACCGTTTTTTTTTTTTTTTGCCGTGTCACACGGCATGCAGGATCTTAGTTCCCCATCCACCGATCGAACCGCGCCCCTGCAGTGGAAGCGTGGCGTCCTAACCACTGGACTGCCAGAGGATTCCCATATTTTTTTGTTCTGTGTCCCGACCTGAGAGCTCAGGCCATAACTCAAAAGCAGGCAGCCCACTTGCGGGGCTACAGGCCTCCAAGAACCAGTGCAGTGTTTAGGTGAGAGGGGTTGGCGGCCTGGCCCTCATCACTTTGGCTTTCCAGCCCGGCCGCTGGTTAGAATTACCTTGGGATCTTATAAAAACATCGAGGCCCAAGCCTGAAGATTTTGATTCCACGGGTCTGGAGTGAGGATGGGCATCTGCATTTTGAACTATGTTCTAGGTGGTTCTTATGCTGCCAGTTAACTGTCCAGACCAGCATCTCACACCTGCCTGCATATCAGAGTCATCTGGGGGCTTTAAAAAAATCCCAACGCCAAGGCCAGTTAAAACCAGACTCTCGGGGCTTCCCTGGTGGCGCAGTGGTTAAGAATCCGCCTGCCAATGCAGGGGACACGGGTTCGAGTCCTGGTCCGGGAAGATCCCACAGGCCGTGGAGCAACTAAGCCCGTGCGCCACAACTACTGAGACCGCGTGCCTCAACTACTGAAGCCCGCGTGCCTAAAGCCCGTGCTCCGCAACAAGAGAAGCCACCGCAGTGAGAAGCCCGCGCACCGCAACAAAGAGCGGCCCCCGCTCGCCGCAACTAGAGAAAAGCCCGCGCGCAGCAACGAAGACCCAACGCAGCCAAAAATAAATAATAAAATTGATTCTTTAAAAATAAAAACCAGACCCTCCAGGGTAGAGCCCGGATGTCAGTGTTGGAGAAGTTCCAGATGACTGTAAAGATGCCCACCAGCCTTCTGCTCACAGCTCTGCCCCGCAAGCGCCCACTGCCATCGGCCTGTCACTCCTCTCCCTCCAGCTCCTCTGCCCAAGCCCACAGCTCCTCAGCTTCCTCAGTGTGAAGCTCCACCTCACATCCATCCAAGCCCCACCACCCCTCTGGGCCCATTGCAAGCCGCAGCCATCTGAGGAGGCTTCTAGGACACTGGGTGGCCTCGGCCTTCTCTGGGAGTTCTCCCAGCCCTCTCACCTAGGAGCACACCCTTCATTTCCTGCTTACAGGCTGTCTTGGAGCATGACCTGACCGCTCAACCAGAGCAGGGGACATGCCCGGTACTCCTGCATTCCTTAAGCAGCCCACAACAGGGTCTATTCAATTCCATTCAGGGTCTATATTGGGAGCTTGGCACTGGGCAAAATGAGGGCGGAAGGGCACAGAAATAAAGAACAACCCATGCGAGTCTCAAGGGCTAGCTGATGGGGGTGGAGAAGCAGGAAGCCATCACATGCAAGGGACCGCAGCCAACCTACCCTACGTGGGGAATGTCACAGAATCACAGATGCTGGCATTAGAAGGAGGCTTATTACCTAGTTAATCCTCTTCCACATCTGCCTCCCAACCCCTACATCCCTCACCATCCTCTTCTCCACCACTTCCAGTGATGGGGAACTCACCACCTCAAAAGGCAGCTGCTTCTGTCCCTCTTACGTTAAAGCCTTTACGTTTTCCCACTCTGCCACAGTGTGCTGGGTTATGGGCCTGGCCATCTCCCCAACTAGACTATAAAGGCCTTTTGAGGAGGAGGCATATTTTGCCCTTTTGGATCGAGCTGGAACCTTACACTGTGCCTGGAACCCTGCAGGCGCTCAGAGAATGTATTTGATTAACTGGACTTTCTCCAGTTATTAGACCAGATGGAGGCTAAGAGGTAGCACAGGAGGGCTTCCCTGGTGGCGCAGTGGTTAAGAATCCACCTGCCAGCGCAGGGGACACGGGTTCGAGCCCTGGCCCAGGAAGATCCCACATGCCGTGGAGCCGCTAAGCCAGTGCACCACAACTACTGAGCCTGAGCTCTAGAGCCTGCGAGCCACAACTACTGAGCCCACATGCCACAACTTCTGAAGCCTGCGCGCCTAGAGCCCGTGCTCCGCAACAAGAGAAGCCACCGCAATGAGAAGCCTGTCCACCGCAACGAAGAGTAGCCCTGCTCACCGCAACGAGAGAAAGCCTGTGTGCTGCAACGAAGACCCAATGCAGCCAAGAAAATAATAAATATAAATAAATAAATTAAAAAAAAAAAGATAGCACAGGAAAATCAACAGGCAGGAGCAGCCCTGGAGGCAGAAAGCAGAGGCTAGGGGTAGGGGCAGGATGTTTGCCCTGCTGGCTGTCCCAAGGTCCTGACTCAGGAAGGAGCCGGGCTTTGAGGACACACTGTGAAGTGGGGGGGTCAGTTATGCAGACCTTTGCGGCAGTGCTTGCCAGCTGTCAGAATGACAGGTCCTCCCCGCTATCTGTGCCTTCCTCAGATCCCGAGTCCACTGATTCCCAACAGGTCCCTTCACCGCACAGTCCCGGTTTGCCCTTAGGTGTGAAATGCAACAACCCCTACCCTTCTCCCCTAGAAAGAGATAGGGGTGAGTGTCAGCACTTGAAATGACACCAGCTCCTCCCAGCCTGGAACCCGGACATCTGCAGGAGCTGCTGGGTCCAGAGGCCTTGCCTGGAAGCTCTTCGGCCAGTGTTCTCTCCCTTGACACCAAGCAGGACTCCTACCCTTTCCTGGCTCCACCTTCGCTCCCGCACCCACCCCTACCCTACCCCAGGCAGCTGGCTGGACCGTGGGCTGGGGTCTTCTTGAATTTGCAAAATAATGGACCGTGCCACCAGTGGTTAAGACTCCACGCTTCCACTGCACAGGGCACGGCTTCGATCCTGGTCAGAAAAAAAAAACGGACCGTGCCACACAGTTTAAATTCAAATGTGAGGCCTGCCCACCCCCACCCCAGCCATTCCAGCCCACCTATCTACCATCACGCCACCATCCTGTCTTAGGAACAAGTATCCTCAAATCTGAATGCACCTCCAGGCTGGCTGAGGACCTTCAGGTGTCTGGTCACTCAGTGCGGTGGCCTCTGTCAGGAGGTTGGGCACCACAAGCCAGGACAAGCCCCGGCCCAGGAGTTCCTTACCCGTATGCCCGGGCAGTTGAGGCTCCAGTGACTGGAAAGGACGGCAGGTGGGGTACACCAGTCCTGGACAAAGCGGCTTCCAGAAACGTGAGCCTCTGTTTCTGCCCTCGCCTGCCCACCTACGAGAGTCCCGGCCAGCCCATCCCCCGCCGAGCCTCCCTCCACTTTCACCTCTGCGCGCAGCTCTGCTTCCTCCCACTTCTGCTTTTCAGGCTCTGCTTCCTTCCAGCCAGCCCCCCCCCACACACACACACCACAGCCTCTCCCTTCCCTCTGCTATCTCCTGATATTCCCACCCATCGACCCCACCCCTGGGCTCCTTCCCCAGCTGGTGCCGAGGGCAGGAAAGGGTAGACTGTGCTGGGCGGGCAGGCAGTCCCTGACGGAGGAGATCGACATAGGGGACTAGCAGGGAGTGCGGCCAGGCTGGCTCCTCAGACACCCCCATAGGGAGGTGGAGGCGACGCCAGCTTGGAGGCCCATCACAGTGGCCTCCACCGGCTGCAAGCCAGGGCTGGCAGCTCTGAGTCTGGGACCTGCGAGGGAAACCACAGGAAAGCCAAGACTGCCTACATTCCCCGCTCGCCGGCCTGAGGCAGGCACGTCTGCCTGGCCCCAGCCTCTGCTGGGTTAGTCACATTTCCTGGGTAGGGTCACTGGCTCTGAACCACTTTTTCCTCCTTCTCGACTTGCCTTTCTCCTCGCCTGAATGCATACATTTGATTTTTTTTGTTGCCGTTGTTAAAGTTCTGTTCCCGGGGAGTGGCTGAGGCCGGGAAAACACTCTTTGCTGTGTCCCGCATGCTGGATGCCTCTCAAATCTACCCTTGCTCAGCTTCTCACTCACCAGATGTTGACTGTCACACAGTCTCGGCCCAGGGTGCTCTGAGGGACAGCAATAAAAATAAGCCTGGTTCTGGCTCAACCCAGGGGCCATCTTGCCTCCATCACGTCGTAAGGCCCTGGAGCTAGTCTGGTCCAACTCGTTTGTCCGCTTTCTAGAGGAGAATATGGAGGCCCTGAGAGCACAAGTGACTTGCCTGTGATTACACAGGGAGCACGAGACAGAGCCCGGGAAGCTTCCACGCCCTGTGGAATCCGTGCAAGAGGATGCAGCGGAGTCCAGAAATCTGTCCCACCTGTTCTGGACACAGGCCAGGCCTGGCCCAGGGTTGATCAACAGGCTAGTTAGAGACAAGGCTCAGCCTTCAGGGTCAGGCCCCACCCAGGGGGCAGCAGTGGAACCGAATCAATGCATGTGTTAGAACTTCTGGACCAGAACAAGATAAGTTGAATGTCTTCTTCAAAGAACACAAACGCTAGCTGGCACCTGAGTGTCTCCATGGCCTTAAAAAGAGGGTCTTGTCCTCACGAGAGCCATTGGTTGGGCAGATAACGTGGCAGAATGGAAAGAGTTGGACAGTTTGGCTACTTACTGGCTCTGCTTCCTCCTGCAAGTGACTTAACTTCCTGGAGCCTCCCTGTGCCCTAACTGTAAAAGGGGCATGAAGACAAAAGTGAAGATTAAATGAAATGGTATAATTAATGAGCAAATTATAGACGCTCAATAAACCTAGATGGATTTCTCTTGCCAACACTGAATTTACCATGGGACCCCAGCACCTCCCGAAGCAATGCCTGAATTCCCTCTCCCTTCACGGTTTAGCAGAGGGAAGGGATGGAAAGTTAAACCCCAGATCATCTCTCCGCGCCCCGCCCTCGCCCTGCCCCACCCCGCCCCAGCGAGGTTCGTCGACTCTGGTCTGCACTGGGGCAAAACCCGGGTGGCTCTAGGGCTCTGGACTCCGCAGGGCACAAGCATGAATGGGAGTCACTGCTCTCTCTCCACACTGGAGCCTCACCTGGCTAAAAAGGTGTCCCCATCACCACGGGGTGGGTACGGGGGGGCGGGGGAGACGTTTGCAAACTAACAGCGAAACAGAAGAGCAGGTCAGTTAAAAGAGTCTAGGACTCTCTAGCGCCTTGGAACTCTAACAATAACTAACGTTATTAATCACATTATCTGGTAACCAGACTCTAAAAGTTGTTTTTTAACAGGCTCATTTTTCCTCCCTCTCCGGTCTCCCCAGCAGGTACGCCCAATTTGTCCCAAATGGAGGAAGATAAAGCATCTCTTTAGCACTGACTCACCCCCTCCCGCCCTTCCTTACGGGAAACGAGGAGACCTGACTAGACACGCGGCTGCGCCCCTAAGAGAAGAAGGGGGAGCCGGGCGCGCAGAGGAGGGGGCCCGCGACCAGCTGAGACCCTCCGACCCCTACAGGGGGAGCCCAGGCGCCGAGTGGTCAGACCCCAAGCGCTACTTGCCTGCCTGCGCCCTGCTGACTTGCTCCGGCCACTGTCTCTGCCGCCCTGCCCTGCCCTGCCTCCCCTCCCCGCTCCCGCCCCCGACGTGAACGGCTAAAAGCCGCCCAGAGTGAATCAGAGGGAGGGGCCCGAGCTGGCTGGGGACGCTGCTGAGCCCGCCCCTCGCAATAGTCGTCTCCCCCTCCCCCCACCACCCCCGCCATGGGGGAGACTCGGCTCTGAAACGAACCTGGAAGTGGGGCGGGTATTCGGGAAACTAACAACAGTACTCTGCAGAAAACTTGGCGAGAGCAAGGCAGCGTTCACAACCCACTCAACTGTTAGGATTTTTGGCCTGGATTAAGCTGTAACAGCTACTCTTCCTTAAGTGCTTACTATGTACTCAGTGCTGTAAACGTGACTTCGTTCAGCCTTCACAACTATTTGTCATTATGCCGCTTAATAGATGAAGTCTCCCGGAGGCTCAGAGAGGGTAGGTAACTTGTCCAGGGTCACACTGCTAGTTCAGTAGCAGAACCAGGATTCTAATCTAGGCTGGTCTGGCCTCAAAGCTGGTGCTAGAACTGGAACTCCTCACCCTTCTCGGTTTTTTTATTATTATTCTTTATTTTTAATTTTTTTTGGCTGCATTGGGTCTTCATTGCTGCACACCGGCTTTCTCTAGTTGTGGTGAGCAGTAGCTGTGGCGAGCAGGGGCTACTCTTCCTTGCGGTGCACATGCTTCTCACTGCAGTGGCTTCTCTTGTTGCGGAGTACGGGCTCCAGGCGTGCGGGCTTCAGTAGTTGTGGCGCACGGGCTTAGTTGCTCCGCGGCATGTGGGATCTTCCCAGACCAGGGATCAAACCCATGTCCCCTGCATTGGCAGGCAGATTCTTAACCACTGCGCCACCAAGGAAGTCCCACCCTTCTTGTCTTTATTCAGAGGAAAACAGGCCAGCCAGTGTCTCCGCCCAGAGGCTAGGCCTTCCGGAAGTGAGGACAGCAAGTGGTCCACACTTCCATTCTTGCTTCTGAATGGAGAGAGCCCTGCACAGGAGGCAAACCCCGGCAAATGTCAGCTGACAAGAGGCATCAGGATTAGGACGTGGCCCCTTGATGCAGTGGTAAGAGGACTTTTCCTTTCTTGGGAAGCAGCTTGGAAAATTCCAACCAGCATGACTTTCTCCAAGGCCCACTGATGGGGCCTGGGGTAAGGGAAGCAATTCAAAGCCTGGTTCTACTCCTTTCCACCTGGACAACCCTGAGCGACTACACTCTATTCCTGAGTAATGCTTAGAAACCGCCCCACGTGTCCACCCTCCTCTGACCAACTGGTCACTTACAGACTCAGCCTAAATATCCCTCCTCGAAATGTGCAGTAATCCCTGACCTCCTCCTTAGTCCTCCCTGGGTGCTCTGGGCATCAGGCCACTGGGCCATCTGAGTCTTCAGACTCCGTGGGAAAACTTTTCAGCCATACCCTGGGAGCAAAGATGGAATTATATCCATGGGCCACCTAGTCAACCCCTGGCCCGCTTCTGGACAGCTGAGCCCCACCAGGACCCTACTAGGCGTAGTGTATGCTCTGCTCTGCTATGCTAGGCAGAGCACTTCCACTTTCTGCATTTTTAAGGTAAAATTTACAGTGAAAATCACAACTCGTAAGTGTGCATTTGAATGAGTCTTCACATATGCAAACACCCATGCAACCCACATCCCTACTGAGATATAAAACACTTCTACCACACCAGAAAGTCCCCTCACCACCCCTTTCTCTCATCTGCCATGTGTGCCTTCCCCATCACACTGTTAGCTCCTCCAGCCCAGGGACCATATCAGGTCATCCTTGTGACCCCAGCACCCAGCAGAGCATTCAGCAGGTAAGAGACACTCCAAAAAAAAATTTTTCTTTTTTTTTTTACTGAATTAACAGAGAGCAAACTCCTCAAATTCTAACAGTGCCCTAACCTCTGTCACCTTGGGAAAGTCACTTAAACCTTCTGAACCACAGGTTCCTCACGTGTGAAGCAAGGACAATTACCCCAGCCCTCCTACCTTGAGGGCTTGTGGGGATCCAATGAGATGACCTATGGGAGCCTCTTTGAAAAGAATAAAGGCCTAGACACGTGCAGCCTGCCATTATGATTAATAAACTCCTACTTCTAAAACAAACATCTGGCTAAAATAAACCAGGAGAGGAAGGCATCGGAGACTGACTTCCAGGCTTTGGCTACTTGGGCTCTGGCCAAGGTCTGCAGCCGCCCAAGATGGCCAGCTTTCTGGTTCTGTTCCCATAGACCCAGGCTACGGACTGATTTCCAGGGCTAAGCATTTCCTGAAATTGCAAAGGATTCTCCCTAAGTGAGTTCCCAACCTGGCTTCTCTAACTACCCTGCCATATGGCCCTCTCTGAGCCTGCTTCCCATCTGTAAAATGCAGCACTAGACGAGGAGTCCCTTCTGGCTCCTCTGACTCCAGTCCAGAGGGGCAGATCAGGCTGACCTGTTGCATTTCCTCAGCCTGGGCGGGGCGGGGCAGTGGCGGGATGGCAGGGATCTGTTGCAATACCTGAAAATTCCAATATCACAGCTCCCCCAGAATATTCCTTTGAAGGCACTAACTCAGGATGCTGCGAGTCTTTTTTTTTTTTTTAATGAATTTATTTTATTTTATTTCATTTATTCTTGGCTCCATTGGGTCTTCGTAGCTGTGCGCAGGCTTTCTCTAGTTGTGGCGAGCAGGGGCTGCTCTTTGTTGCAGCGCAAGGGCTTCTCATTGCGGTGGCTTCTCTTGTTGTGGAGCACGGGCTCTAGGTGTGCGGGCTTCAGTAGTCGTGGCTCGCGGGCTCTAGAGCGCAGGCTTAGTAGTTGTGGCGCACGGGCTTAGTTGCTCTGCAGCATGTGGGATCTTCCCAGACCACGGCTTGAACCCATGTCCCCAGCATTAGCAGGCCGATTCTTAACCACTGCTCCACCAGGAGAGCCCACTGCTAGGCTTTAAATTTGATCTGCAGTGAATTTTTCTAAATCATTTCAGCTTCTCTGAGGAAGAGTTGGGGGTCTGGATGGCCATATTTTCTGAATAAAGCTCATGATTAGAAAGTTTCTTTTCAATCACTGCTGGGTGCTCAGAGGCGTCCTGGATGGTGACACCCCAGAATTCCTTGGTGACCTGTTGGGAAAATAGGACTGTCCAGTACAGCATGAATGAGCGGGCCAGGAGAAGCTCTGGTGTAGCATTGTGGTGGCAGGGAGGGTACCGAGTGACTGGGGCAGGAGGGACTGGTCCCCAGGGAGGACACGAGAGGACAGGTTTACCCCCTCAAGGCCAGGGTCACATTGGGTCCTCACGGCATTGTAAGTTCATGATAAGAGCTAACGCTCTTGAGTGTTGGCACTGTATGCCAGGCACTGTCCTTCATATGATTTTCTCATTTAATCCTCCCATTTGCCCTCTTATTATCCTCATTTTACAGATGAGAAAATGGAGGCCAAGTGGGGTCAAAATAACGTGCTCCGGGACTCCCTTAGTAAATGCAGAGCGAGGTGGTAGGACCCCCGGCCTCCCCTCCCAACTATCACTGTACATCACTGCTCTCCCGCCTCCTGTCCCAAGGCCCATCCTGCTCTCGGCGTTGAATGCTAGTGCCAGCTCTGAGTCCTTCACACATAAGGGGCTACCCCCTGCTCATCCTCTAGATACTGGGATTTAAAATTTTAAAAAAAGTTTTATTTATAAAAATAGTACAGGGCTTCCCTGGTGGCACAGTGGTTGAGAGTCCGCCTGCCGATGCAGGGGACACGGGTTCGTGCCCTGGTCCGGGAAGATCCCACATGCCGCGGAGCGGCTGGGCCCATGGGCCATGGCCGCTGGGGCTGCGCGTCCGGAGCCTGTGCTCCACAATGGGAGAGGCCACAGAGGTGAGAGGCCTGTGTACCGCAAAAAAAAAAAAAAAAAAAAAGTAGTACAGAGTACTGATACATGCTACAACCTGAATTTTTTAAATACCATGCTAAGTGAAAGAAGCCAGACACAAAAGACCACATATATGATTTCATTTATGTGAAATGTCCAGAATAGGCAAATCTGTAGAAACAGGATGTAGATTAGTGGTTGCCTAGGGTCCGAGGGGATGAGGACTTTAGGGGGTGACTGCTAATCAGTACAGGTTTCTTTTGGGGGTGATGAAAATGTTCTCAAATTAGTTTGTGGTGACAATTGCACAACTGAGAATATATTTAAAAACACTGAATTGCACATTCAATAAGGCTGTCAACAAATGAAAGGGCTCTGTAACCTATAAATGGTTACGTCCTGGCTCGACTCATTTGCACCCCACTTAAAAAAATTGTATAGAAAGGTTCCACGTACCTACGACCCAGCTTCTCCTAATGGGACATCTTACTTAACTACAGTAAGTGTAACTTCTCCTTTAAAGTGTGGCTCCTGAAGGCCCAGCACCTTTTCTCCAGTGCTTCAGAGTTCAGATAACACCTCACCCATGCCCGGGGCTTTACAGTTTACAAAACACCCCCTCCACACACAGCCCCTACCCCCCAACTTGATCCTCAAAGCAAACCCGTGGGCCAGTGTCGCTCCATTTCTTGGTTTTCGTGGTCAAAAGAGTCCTTTTCCCTCCCTGGCCTCCTTCTGTAGGGTTGCTAAATTTGACAAAAATGTTATCTGTCAGCTCTATAGGGTAATCATCTCTAATGTGTCCAGCCGGTCCTGGGCGGGTCTGGTCATCATTTTGAGACACCATTGATCGCAGACTCTTAAGAACTGAAAGGGCCCTGGACTGTCGCCTAGTCCAGTCTTGCCCAGCAGGCCTGGGCTGGGCCTCCCAGGCCAAGTCCTCACTCTGGCTTTCCCTACCTTCCTACCCGGCCAGAGCGCGCCCATCTTCGTGCCTCAGTTTAGCATCTAGCGTCTTGTCCTCCAGGCGCCGGCATGTACATCGCGGGGGCGGCGGACCGGGGGAAGGGCCAGGGGGAGCTCGGCTGGAGTTGCGACACCGCGCCATGTCTACTGTCCAGATCCAGGGCACGCGGGAAAAAGCAGGAATAAGGATGGTACCACGCCGGGCCCAGGTGGGACCCCCGACGTGCGGCCCCACCCAGGCCCAAACTACAAATCCCAGCAAGAGTGGGCCGCGGGGCGGGACCTCGGGAGCGGTGGCCTGCGATCCCTGCGCCAAGCCCGGGACCAGTGGGTCCTCGGGGGAGAGATCAGGAGGACAGAGACGCCACAGCGGACCTCGAAACACACTCACAGACACACAAACACACAGACACAAACGCGCGCACCGGCCGCGTTGGTCCCTCCCCCACGAACTACAGATCCCAGCAGGCAGTGGGTGCGGGGCGGGGCTTCGGGGAGGGTGGCGCTCACGACCGGAAGTCAGCGTCTGGCGAGGTGGGCTTACCGGTGCGGGATGTGGGCTCCCCTGCTGTGGGGAAGAGGGCCCTTCTCTCCCCGCAGCCTGGCTCCCCGCCCCCGCACACACTGCTCCACCGTGGGGTCGCCGGCCCGAGCACTTCTCAGCGATCCAGAGCCCCGCCCTCCCTACCAGGCTGGGACTGCCGGGGAAGGGGATGGCCGGTGGACGCTTGGGCCAGCTGCCTTGGAGGGACGCAGAGTCTGCCTCCTTGACCCTCTCCTCCATCGCCTGGAGCGAACTCCCTTTTCCTGGAGCGAGGAGCAGCCCGGACCTTGAGGCAGGACTAAGACTGTTGGGGTCTCTGTGTGGCCTGCAGGTCTCCTGGAGAAGGCCAGGGTCCTTCGAGTTCTGGGGTATAGGTCAGGATGTTCGGTCCACGCTGTGTGACCGCTCTCAGCGCCCTGCGCCCAGGCATCAGCTTTATATGGCAGAGGCAGGTAACAGTGAGGCGCCGACCGGAAGTAATAACCAGGGCACTCTCGTTCAGTATGCTGGCTCTCAAAGTGCTCACACCTCAGCGTCGAGCGCCAGGACTCTTGTCCTAACTTCCCGGGTCGCGTAAGTATCCACTGAGACACTACAGCAGGGACTTACCCAAGCCCTTCAGTGCCAGTCAGGAGCTCAAGGGTCCAGCCTGTCTGGTGGGATGAGCAGTGCTGAGGCCCCACTTCACCCACCTTCCGGGGCCAGGGCAGTCTCTCTCCTGAAGCCTCTTCTCAGCTGATTTCTGGCTCCCAAGTGAGGATTCAGGTTACACCTGTATCAGGAGCAGTGACACCACAGTGGCCAGCAACACATTGGCCTTTCCGTCTCCAACCCCATTTTCAGAGTTTACACTTTCTGATCTGGCCATATACTGCTGTGACCCTGATCATCAAGGTAGATAGGAAAATACTTAGTTTATGACGGTATAGCCACGACCCTGTAATGTCAGTGAGAGTTTCTTCTTCTGTAGTTGGGTGGAGACCAGCTGCTTCCTAGACATATTCCTAAATTTAATCTTGGAAAAATTAGAAACAACTCTAGAAAGGATATTCAAAGTAGAACGCCCAGATTTCCCTTTGGTAACTGGAGTAGGGGTCATATGTACTGGTTAGGTGGTCTCTAAGCATGTCCATTGCTGCCTGGGAAGTTCTCAAAGGCTTGGTTTTCCAAGTATTTCTGTTAAGACTGAAAACAGTGGGGAAGGGTGGTTGGGGGGACAGATTGGGAGATTGGGATTGACATGTACACACTGGTCTATATAAAATAGATAACCAACAAGGACCTACTGTAGAGCACAGGGAACTCTGCTCTATAGTCTGTAATAATCTAAATAGGAAAAGAATTTGAAAAGGAACAGATACATGTATATGTATAACTGAATCACTTTGCTGTACCTGAAATTAATACAACATTGTTAATCAACTATACTCCAATATTAAATTAAAATTTAAAAAAAAAAGACTGAAAGCATTTTTGCCCCTTTCCTGTTTGCCCATTTCTGTTCCTTAAAAGAACCTAATTACAGGAGTGAGTTCACTAGGCAATTGAAACTAACTCCTGACTTATGCTCTAACCTGTTGAGTCTTTTCCTAGATAAAAAGAAGAATAAAAAATTAAGCAGTTAAAAAATGACTAGCTCTCTCTCCACAATTGCCCCCTTAGCAATCCTGCAGGCAGATCACACAGGCAAGATCACACCTGAAGAGTCAGCCAGTCTGCACTCAATGGAGAATGATGCAGAACCCAACCTCCTGCCTCGATGATTCACTGAGATTCTTCCCCCTCATTTTTCCCTTTAAAAACTGTCATGACTGAGCAGAATCTTTGGAGTTGGTCTCTGGACACGAGTCTACTTTCTCTCCAGATTGCCCACTCTTCTGGTTAAAGCACCTTTCCTTTCTACTGACACTTGCCTCTCAAATTATTGGCTTCTGAATAGGGAGCAGCCAAACCTGGGTTCAGTAACTAGACAACCAGCTTTTTGTTAAGTAGCCCCTCTGCCCCTAGAGACGAGAGATAGTTACCATAGAAACTTGGAGACAGCCCTTGCCCCATCAGTGCAGTCTTTATAAGAGCCCATTCTCTCCTGCATTCCAGGACTTAGCACCAGACTCTTGAATCAGTAAGAGCCTGTGTGACTTGCCCAAGGATATGCCAAAGCCATTTAATGCCTATCCCTGCTTCCTGAAGATCAAGCCAGCAGGGTGCAGTTAAAGTAACAGGGCAGTGTTATGAAGTCATGACGGAAAATGTGTCTAAGGGTAAGGTGCCCCAAAAGTTGGGTTCTTTCCCCCTCAGGGCCTTGAGAGCAACTCAGGAACATACATATTCTATACTTGAAAGTACCTGCACCTATACTGGTTACACATCCTGAGGCAACAGCAAGATTCCCATTTGGGGAGAGATAGCCTTAGCGCACGAATGCTTTCAATAAAAGTTTGTTTAAACTGGCATTTAAAAACCATAAACAAATTCATTGTTTTAGTAACCCCTTCCACCTATAGTGGAATTATAGTTGAAGTTATCTTTAAGGTTTTGAATACTGTTTGTACATATTTTTCTAATCTTTCATTTGCGTAGGACTTCACAGATTTCTGCTGATTTTTTCTTGCACCGACAACTGGATGAAGCCCTTGCCGGTGGTCCTGCAGGCCACACCCTTTCCTCTGGCAGCCAGTCTAGGGGGTGAGGGACAGGCCACCACGCTTCTTCTCACCACCAGGGGCCGCCCTTTGCGATGGAACAACCGCTCAGGTCCGTAGAGCCGCCGGGACGACGGGGTGGGACGCACTGAGGGCTTTGGTCTTGTGTACATAATTAGATGGCTCTGGCCCAAGGCCCAGCATCCACCTCCACTCTGGTCTCAGCTTTTCCGTTGGTAAAGGTGGGGAGGGTGATCTCAGGGCTCTCCACACCTATCAAGGAAGGATGTGCAGATGAAGACACATCCGTGAGTGGCAGCGCCAGGTCTCTCCTAGGGGGAGGGTAGAAGGCAGGCCAGTTGTCCATACTCTTTCTGCTCATCAGTCCTGAGAGAAAGCAACAAGGAAGCAATGGCAACAGGGGATGCCTGGCTCTCCGGATATGAGCTGAAGAAGGAAGAAGCCTAAGCAGGGCCATACTACATCTGGCCAAGGCGGGGGCGCGGTGGGGTGGGGTGGAGTGCAGGGAGAGTGGGGGGGAAGAATAGATGCCCCCCACTCCACTCATTAAGGTAAATAGAGGAAAGGATCCAGTAGAGTGAGGGCAGGGTCAAAGGTACCCAGAGGAGAGTCCTTGGTAACCATTTGCATTTAGAGAAGCAGATAAACAGGGAAAGGGCCTCAGGACACTGCTCAGCCTAGGCGCGGGGGGTTAGGAGCCAGCCATGGGCCTTTCAGAGGAGAGAGACGGAGGCTGTTCGGCGGGAGGTGGGGTCTTTGAGCAGGCGGTGAAGAATGAGTAAGGTTTGAATGTGCAGCTACAGCAAATATTTTTCGAGAGCCTGTTCTGTGCCAAGCTGTGGGCCGGGCACTTGGGATTTGGCAGTGAACTGGACAGACACAGTTGCTACCCACTGAGAGCTCTTACAGCTGAGTGGGAGTCCACAGTCTAGCCCTGAAATGTACCCATAGATTTAACTACGGTGGGAGCCCAGAGAGTGTGTGGGGACAGACTGCCGTGGTCTGGGACCCCTGCTGAGGGTGACTTCAGCTGTGGCCTGAAGGAAGAGGGAGGCAAGGGGCGGGAGTGTTCCTGCAGAAGAAAGGCAAGTGCACAGCCCCCAGGTAAGGAGACTGTTTGAGACTAGAAAGAGATGAACAGAGCCAGGAACTATCATAAGTGTTTGCAGCCATCCTGCCCCCATCTTACCCAGGCTTCCTGCTACTGGGACATCTGCTGGGTTCTCCCAAGGGCAGAATCTCAGCAGTGGGCTGATGCATCACGTTTAAAGACACCTAAAGGAGCTCTGGTGATCTGCAAGATAAGGAGTTGAGGTGGAGGGAGAGGGCTGGGGTCTGGGGGGGGACAAGGTGCTTGCACCATCTGTGAAGATTGCCAGTTGCAGAGTCGATGAGAGTGGACTTTGTGGGGGTTGGTTAAAATTCTTAAAGTAGGGCTTCCCTGGTGGCGCAGTGGTTGAGAGTCCGCCTGCCGATGCAGGGAACACGGGTTTGTGCCCCGGTCCGGGAGGATCCCACATGCTGTGGAGCCGCTGGGCCCGTGAGCCATGGCCACTGAGCCTGCGCGTCCGGAGCCTGTGCTCCGCAACGGGAGAGGCCACAGCAGTGAGAGGCCCGCGTACCGCCAAAAAAAAAAAAAATCTTAAAGTATAACATACCTATGAGAGAGTCCTTTTTTCTTTCTTTTCTTCTCTCTCTCTCTTTTTTTACTGTGTTTTGCTATACTTTTCTCTTTTTTTTGGCTGTACCACGTGGCTTGTAGGATTTTAGTTCCCCGACCAGGGATTGAACCCAGGCCCTCAGCAGTGAGAGTGCAGAGTCCTAACCACTGGACCACCAGGGAATTTCTGTGTTTTGCTATACTTAAGAGTGCTTTCTCTCTGTCATATTCTGTAAGGACAATAAATATCTAAATTCCTTCCACCTGAAATTTCCTTAAGTCAACAGAGTGCAGAATGGGCCAACTGGGCCTAGTCATGGTGGAACCACAGAGAGAAGGTGAGTGTGAGTGAGTCTGTGGGGAGAAAATGGAAGGGCTGGGGCTGGAGAGGTAGGTAGGGCTGATCTTACCAGGCAACAAGAAGCCTTTGTCTCCATTCAAGGAGCCATGGTGGGGAGGGCCACGCAAGGATTCCAGGCAGAGCTACATCTTGAACAAACCTGTTGTGAGCAAGTTCCCGAACAGGGAAGGGCAGGCTGTGTGGGACAGAGACGGAGCACCCCAGCAGGGGCAGAGGGGACCAGGGCAGTGCCGGCTTGTGCACTGTACCCTAGAGGCCAGGGAAAACCAGCCTCAGCCTCGACCCTAACCCTTGGCGAATCTGTAGAAATCTCGTGCACTGCCCCCCAGAAAAACACACCAAGTTTTGTATCTGCTTTCAGAGAGATGGAAGGAGAGCCTGTCACAAACCTCTGAAGCTGCAGCAATCCATGATCGTGCACCAGGGGAGACAGGGGCCAGAGACCCCTCTTAGGAGGCTGGTCTGTGTCGTCCATGCTTCAGCCCTCCGTCGCGTGTCACAGCTGCCACCAGAGTAAGCTGAGTCAGCAGGCCTGCGAGGGCAGCGGCGGCGGGGAGGAGGAGGGACCTCTGCCAGCTTGCGCTAAAGCAGCCCCAACATTGCCCTCCGCTTCTCAGCACTGGGGGACCCCTTCTCTCCCTCCTCTCAACCACCTTCCTTCAAGATGGTCCCCGACTTTAAATTTAAGCCAGTCACAGACAGTTCGGTTGGCCTCAGGCCCCTCCCGAGGAGCTTCTTGGGCCTCTAACTTGACTACTTGCTCAGGTCAAAATAGCCTGAGGACTCATTCATTCTCCCTCACCCCTCACAGGACCTGCTCTCCCCTCCCCATCCTCTGAGGCCTGAACTCATGGTCAGAAAGTTCTCCTTCCCTCTTTCGACCCCACCCCTGCCACTTGCCCCGATGGATTCCCATTCTCCCCGGAGAAGAAGCCTTGTCTTAACAGCATGCTTCTTTTTTTCCCCCCCACTCTTCCCCCTACTTCCCTGGCTTAGGGGACCTGGCTGTCCTGTGGTGGCCCCAGCCCACACCCCGGAACTCCCCCTGGCCCTGACCCCCACTCCCAGGGCCCTACCTTCTCCCAGGCTGTCCTTCTCTTGGCGCTTCCTTGTGGTTGAAATCCAGGTCATCCCTCCTTCTTTCTCTTCTTTCCTTCTTCTTTTTATCTTTTAATCTGTACTGACTGATATTTTTAAATTATAAAATTAATTAATGCTCGTCATATAAAAGGCCCAAGAGTATAGAAATGTAAAGCTATGATACTCATTTCTACCTGGTCCCACTTTCCCATGAGACACCTGTACCTGGCCTCACAGTTTGGCCTTCTTGGTATCCATGTGATGATCCCACTGATGCTGTGTCCCTAAGTTAGATTTCTTCACTGAAAGTAAGAGAAACCAACCTTAGCTAGTTTAGGCTGGAAAATAATTTTTTAAAAATATTCTGTAGCTCGCCACATCTCCAGGAGAACCAGAGAACCAGCCAGGAACAATGTCTCAAAGGCCACAGCCAAGCTGGCCTAGTGGAGGCACCTCTGGGCCAACACTATTGATCCTGGCCCTGGGTGGTACCACTTGGGATCTCAGCCTCCCTGGCCTCTGGAAACAGGATATAGCTGTCACCTCCTCCCTAGAGTGGATGCCTCTTTTTTTTTTTTTTTTTTAATAAGAGACAGAGTCTCTTCATCTTTTTTTAAAAATAAATGTATTTATTTTATTTTATTTATTTAATTTTTGGCTGCTTTGGTTCTTCGTTGCTATGCACGGGCTTTCTCTAGTTGCGGCGAGTGGGGGCCACTCTTTGTTGCGGTGCATGGGCTTCTCATTGCGGTGGCTTCCCTTGTTGCGGAGCACGGGCTCTAGGCACGTGGGCTTCAGTAGTTGTGGCATGCAGGCTCAGTAGTTGTGGCGCACGGGCTTATTTGCTCTGCGGCATGTGGGATCTTCCCGGACCAGGGATCGAACCGTGTTCCCTGCATTGGTAGGCGGATTCTTAACCACTGCGCCACGAGGGAAGTCCCGGATGGATGCCTCTTGGTGCCTGCTTTGGATACAAAGCCCAGCATGGGGGCATCTGACTGGCAGAATGCCTGCACCCCAGCCGTAAGAGAGGCTGGGAAGGCCTCATCTGGCTTCTGTGAATGGAGGCAAGGATTCATACGGTGGAAGTGGCCCCAAACACAGGAAGTGATCCACAGCCAGTGGGAATGGCAGACCTTCAGCCTCTAGGGGTCCAGCCACCACACCTCAGCATCCCCTGCTCCGCAGCCTGCACTCTCTCACCTCTGAGACCTCTGGCCACAGCCTGCTTACCTGTCCTCCATCAGGTCCTCAGAAATCACCCCCTCCTGTTCACAATGCTTCCCACGTCGCTCACACCGGGGACCCCCGCCAGCCTTGGCCACCTTCCCTGTCTGCTGGCAGCAACTCCATGGACCGTGGTACCACCTACTCAGGAAGAGCTGATATTTACCGCACATGTGCTGTGTGTTTCACGTGTTTCAGCTCATTCAACAGAAGCGCCTCCACCGCAAGGAGTGCCTTGTTCCCACCCCCACTTACACAGGGGGAGACTGCAGCACAGAGAGATTGAATGTCTCCTGGGGCCTCTCCATCACTCGGAGGGTCCCCTGGAGCGTAGGGTCTGTGTCATGTTTCTTCTCTGCTGGCCACCCCCATGTTCCCCATGAGCTAAAGGCTGAGTGTGATTCTAAAGATGTCCTAGGAGTCGCATCTTCTCAGAACGTTTCCCTTAGAGCAGCGTTTCTCAAACTTGACTGATCATAAGATTGATCTAGGATGCTTGTTTAAAGTAATATAGATTCCCACTTCCCTCCTGGAACATCCCATTCTTAAGCTCTCAGGGAGGGTCTGGGAGTCTAAGACTTTTAACAAGCCCTCCAGTTGATTCTTGTGATCATGCAAGTGGGGGAACACTGCTCTAGAGAGCTGTTTGTTTTCTTAGGGTGGGTTTAGACTATGTTGGGCCTGAAAACGATGGCCTGTTCTTACTGGAGATCAGCAGCTGAGCTCTGGAAAATGTGGAGAATCACTGTGTGCTATGGAAGGACCATAAAACTGGCACTCAGGTGCTGCCAGACAATGGGGCAATGGAACCTTTGAAATGTGAGTTTCCAGTAATTCCATTTCTAGGAATTCATCCCGAGGGAATAGCTATGATTGTACAGAAAACAGTCCTGTGCCAAAGATGGAGAAAGAGGTTGTCCAAATCTGCCTGTGCCATCAGCAGGAAGCACGGTGCTACAGGGCTGGCTGCGGTGACACAAAGCTGTGAGGAAGCCTCCTTCCATCCCCTTCTCCCTGATCTGCCCAGGTCAGTGCCCCCACCCAGAAGGCATGGATTCCACCCTCTGCCTGGGGCTCTTTCCCTCACCCAGGCCCTGGCATTTACCTATGCAAAGCCCTGAACAGAAGGAGGAGGTGGCTGTGGCAAGGGCAGTCTGGACTGGGAAACCCACTCAGTTTGGAGTTTGCAGCGGGGTGGTGTCTAGAGCATCTTGCTGACTTTGACAGCAGGTCCCCTTGGTGAGGGAAGTTGCCCCCTGCCTTATGGCCCAAATGTGGAACAAAGGTCAGCTGGGGAGTGGAGGTCGGGAGGAGATTCTTGTCCCTGACGCCAAGCCTGGATTCTTTGTTTTTCTTTGCACAGTTTTTCCCATGACACCAAATGGGCCCCCCTTAAGCCACCCCAATGACTTTTCATAGCTTCTTTTTTTTTTTTTAATAAATTTATTTATTTATTTTTGGCTGTTTTGGGTCTTTGTTGCTGTGCGCGGTCTTTCTCTAGTTGCTGTGAGTGGGGGCTACTCTTCGTTGCGGTGCGCAGGCTTCTCATTGCAGTGGCTTCTCTTGTTGCGGAGCATGGGCTCTAGGCGCGCGGGCTTCAGTAGTTGTGACATGTGGGCTCAGTAGCTGTGGCGCACGGGTTTAGTTGCTCCGTGGCATGTGGGATCTTCCCGGACCAGGGCTCGAACCTGTGTTCCCTGCATTGGCAGGTGGATTCTTAACCACTTTGCCACCAGAGAAGTCCCCATAGCTTCTTTTTTATTGAAATAGAGTTGATTTACAATATTGTGTTAGTTTCAGGTGTACAGCAAAGTGATTTGGCCATATATATGTGTGTGCATGTATGTATATATAGTTTTTAGGGGATTCTTTTCCATTATAGTTTATTACAAGATATCGAATATAGTTCCTTGTGCTATACAGTAAATTCTTGTTGTTTCTCTTATATATGGTAGTGTGTATATGTTAATCCCATACTCCCAATTTATCCCTCTCCCCTCTTTCCCTTTTGGTAATCATAAGTTTGTTTTCTATGTCTATGACTCTGTTTCTGTTTTGTAAATAAGTTCACTTGTACTCTTACTGTTGTAGCCTCTCCCATTGCAGAGCACAGGCTCCGGACGCGCAGGCTCAGTGGCCATGGCTCACGGGCCCAGCTGCTCCACAGCATGTGGGATCTTCCCGGACCAGGGCACAAACCCGCGTCCCCTGCATTGGCAGGCGGATTCCCAACCACTGCGCCACCAGGGAAGCCCCATTTATACTATTTTTAAGTTTTATTTATTTATTTAAAGATTTTTTTCTGTTTCTGTTTTTGGCCATGCCACGATTGAACCCAGGCCACAGCAGTGAAAGCCCAGAATCCTAACCACTAGGCCGCCAGGGAACTCCCAATTTGTACTATTTTTTAGATTCCACATATAAATGACATTATATGATATTTGTCTTTCTCTGTCTGACTTACTTCACTTAATATGATAATCTCTAGGTCCATCCTCATTGCTGTAAATGACATTCTTTCTTTTTTTTTTTTATGGCTGAGTTCATAGCTTCTTAAGTGTCCGTTTGCCTGCAGGTCTCAGGAATCATGTGGCCTTTGAAGACTGTGGCCAGCTCCAACCCTGGACCCTGTCCCCAGTTCCCCCAGCCCCATGGCCTCCAAAGATGCAAGTTCATGGCCTTCATTCTTCCTTTGTGCCAACAGCCAGGACATCACCAAAATGATAACCACAGGAAAGTTACAGTGTCCTGGAAGGATCTTATATTCATGATCCTCTTCTGTGTTCCCTCATTCCCTGGTCTAAACAGAGTCAGACACCAGGCCCTGCCCTTTCTTTTTGCCTCAACACTTCTCAGAAGTCAGAGTTCCAAAATTCACCCGGGTAACAGAGCACCGGGAAGTTATGGGCTCCCTAAGGAAACCAGTGATTACTGATGTTTCTAATTCCATCACAGGAAAGGAGGGTCAGGACCCAATCCTAGATGAGGTACAGGAAGCTCAGTGGTTAGTGCACAGGCTGTGGGTTTGTGCAAACCTTGGATTGAATTCCACCTCCAACACTTACTAATTGTATGACCTTGGGAAAGTCACTCCATTTCTCAGAGTCTCAGTGCTCTGGACTGAATTGGGTCTCCCTCCAAATTCATATGTTGAAGCCCTAGCCCCCAGTGTGACTATATTTGGAGATGGGGCCTTTAAGAAGGTAATTAAGGTTAAATGAAGTCATGAGGGTGGGGCCCTGATTCAATAGGACTGGTGTCCTTATTAGAAGAGATCAGAAATCTCTCTCTCTCCAGAATTCTCTCTCTCCCTGCATGCACAGAAGAAAGGCCATATGAGGACACAGCAAGGAGCTGACCATCTGCAGGCCAGCAAGAGAGCTCTCGCCAGAAACCAGCCCTGACAGCACCTTGATTTTGGACTTCTAGCCTCCAGAGCAGGGAGAAAATAAATTTCTGTTGTTTAAGCCACCCAGCCTGTGGTACTCTGTGATGGCAGCCTGAGCTGACTAATACATTCATTCTCCTCGTCTGCAAAGCAGGGATAAAATTAGGACCTGCATCATGAAGCTATTGTGAGAATCCAGTGAGGAAATTCATGTGTAATGCCTGCCTGTTTAACTTTCCTACAGCACCTTCAGCACCTGGAACAGTGCCTGGTGTATAGTGGATGTTCAATAACTACCTACTGAACTACATCCACCAAGAAAGGAAGCTGTCAGACTCAATATAAGTGTGTATTTCTGAGCTTTTCACTAACCTCCATCTCCTTGATCATTGATCATCACTCACCAGCAAATAACAGCAGGCACAAAGGATTTAAGAAAAGTGTCTGCAGGGATGGTCTCCTGTTTTTAATTGGATCTGCCATTAATACCCTGTCTTCTGTGAACTGGGAAAGGGCTTGGTCTGGCTCATCCTGAGTAGAGTCTGAGTCTCTGGGAGGAGGCGACATTGACCAGGCAGCTTTGGGGCCCTTGGTCCAGCCTTGCGGGCCTGGGCATTGAGGAGGGAGCTCTTCCTCCCGTGGGGCAGGGGGCAGGAGCTGCAGCTGTGGGATGCAGTGGTGGGGGAGCTAGGGCTGGGCCCTGGGAGTGGCATGGACGAAGTTGGTCTGGAGCTGGAGGCCACAGCAGGCCCACCTTCCTGGTGCTTGCACGATGCAAATGATGGGAACAATAGGGCCCCTGTCCCCAGGCCATTTGTGGCAGAACCTGGACCCTGGGGAGGCATAGCTCCTTTACCTTGGCCATGGTGAGACTTGGTTCTGGGGGCAGCCCCAGGTGCACAGACCTGCCCACCCCTGGGGCCCAGGACTCCAGGCAGGGAGAGACATCCCACCTGAACTGACCACCCCCTTATTTTCCTCCCTGACTCTTTCCAGGACAAGCTCAGCAGGAGCAAGGCCAGGTGAGTCCTTGGGCTCCTCTCTTTCCTCTGCCCTCCTCTCTTGTTTCCACCTCGCTGTCCCTTTCCTGGGCACAAGCATCCTTAGAGCAGTGCTGGTTCTGCCTGGGCCCTCCATGCCCAGTGAGACTATTCATGCACCTCCACCCCCTGGAAACACTAGGGCCCCCCACTGCCAGCTTCCCACAGGCACTAGCTCTGCCCCCAGACGCTTCCTCCTGCTGCCCTGGTCCCAGGCTGCCGTCACAACTCCAGGGACGCCATTCATACCGTCATGGATGTGAACGTCCCAGGGTTGTGCATGGTCTGGCTGACACAAATGCAGGGCCCCTTGGGCAGAGCTGACTGGAGTCTGATTGCAGGTTGGGGCCACACCTTCCACCCCCAAGATGTGCAGGTAAGTGACCAACCCCCAGATGCGTAGGAGCCCCTGCAAGTCGAGTCTCCCCTGAGGACTCTGGACACCTCCTGCCCATTATAGTCCGGTGCTGCTAAGTCACTGGGCCCTAGCTCTTCCACCTGTCTCGGTCAGAATTAGGGATGCATGGGGTAGGGGACTGGCATAGGTGGAACAGGCTGTGAGACCCCCCTATCTCCAAAACGCCTCACTGGTCTTGCTGCAGTGTTGGAAAGGCCCACCGTGAATGGTTCCTTTGAGGCCACTGTAAGAGTGCAGATGGTTTATTATATTTTGGAGAGAGAGTAAGTCATTGTGCTAGAGAGGGACTGGGCCATGAGGATATGAGGACAGTCTCACCAGTCTCCCATCCAGACTCCCCTGCTTGGAGAAAAGATGACCCCTGCCCATCTCCTCTGTCTGCCTTAGGGACCAGGAGACGCAGGGTAAGTTCAGCTGCGGAGCTGGGGTGGGGGTGGGGGGAGGCAGCGGCCACCACGGCTCCTGCATCTCTTCCGTTCTCCCTGTGCTCAGCATCCCTTCCCAGAAGCCCAGGAGGAGGAGGAAGAAGAGGAGGATAAATATGAGCTGCTCCCCTGTGAGGCTGTGCTCCGCCACCCAGCCCCCACCCACCTTCCTGGCACTCAGGAGGACTCTTTGTACTTGGGTGAGGGCTGGGAAGTTGAGGCAGGGAGGTCAGGTGGTCAGGCAGGATGGGAGGGTCCCCACAAGGGAAAAGGGCCCAGGCCTTGCCTCATCTCCCTCTGTCTGGCCTGGGGCAGCGAGGGGAGGCCTCAGCTGGCAGTCACTGAGGCCTCTTGGCTGGGCAGAGAGAGAGGGATGGAGGAAGGGAGGGAGGGAGGGAGGGAGGGGAGAAGGGAAGGAGGATGAGTGGGAAGGGGAGAGGAGCCTGGAGGGGCAGTGTAACCAAGGCAACAATGGGAAAGCAGGAGGCCTGACAGGGTCCCTGGGGCCTGGCGTTCCCCCTCTGAGATCCTAGCACAGCTCGGAGCAAGGGTAGGGATGCCAGGAGAGCCCCGGCTGCTGCTGGCATCCCACCCCGACAGCTCCCAGGCTCGGCCAGGTGGGGGCAGGGAAGCTGGCCGCCTCCAGTTGCCATGGAGACGGGGCTGTCGGGAAGCCAGAGAGCACAGAGGGGAGTGAGGGAGGGAGGAGGGAACAGAGGCTGGGTGGGGGGCAGGAGGAAATTTGGAACCTACGTGGGAGGAGCCCACCGGGTCACAATGCTCAGGGGTCTTTTCCAGATCACTCTGGCCCCCTGGGCCCTCCCATGTCACCACCACCACCGCCACCACCGCCACCGCAGCCCCAGCCCGAGATGATGAAAAACCTCCCCACCTGCCCCACCCCAGGCTACCATTTCCCAGTGAGTAAATCTAAGACGCATCTCATTTGCAAGATTCCCCCACGTCTGCATTCAGGAGGCCCCTGAAAAATTAGCTGCGTCAGAAGCCAGAGCCCTGTTAACAGTCGCTCCTCCCACCTGCCTGGCCTGGTCCTTGCACCCTCCCCATCAGCATCACCAAAGACTCACCCTTCTCGCCTGAGCCGGGAGAGGGGAGCGGGGCTGGGGTGGGGGTGAGGGGGGGTTGAAGCTCCGCTGCCCCTCCCGGACCCTAAAGCCTGTGCAGCCCTCCCTGCCTACAGAGGGGAGAAATCCCTCACTCAGCTGCCAGCCGCTGCCAGCTCTCACCCCCGCCAGGATCCCGTTTGTGGGCTTTGAGAGCTACCACTTTCATCGTATATTTTATTGGAATAAAAAGTAAAACTGGGAGAGATTCACACCAAAGAAAGAGCCACAGAATAGAGGCAAAGAGGAGAGTCGCCTCCTTTGCACATTAACGCTTGTGTTGTGTTTTTCAAGCTGCACAGATATACGTAGTCCCTTTGCCTCCCACCCCGGCCAGCCTTGCCCTCCCAATGCCGCAGCTCCCCTCCATAGCCCCCCACCCGATTTTCCCTCACGCCACCGCATTGTGCCCACAGCCCAAGGCAGCATGGAGCCCGCCGGAGGCCACAAAGCAGAGCTGGCCCTTTGGGAGGCGAGGTAATGAGGATGTCCTCTCTCCTTCCGAGGCCCACCTACTCCCCACCCCGAGAAGGGGAATCCTGACCTCCATGAGGTCGGGGCCGGGGGAAAGTTGAGCTGGCCTTACATTGATCTCATGCTTTGTCCGGTCGCTGCATCCGCCACAGCTGTTCCTCATTTTTACCTGCCAATCCCCTCCCCCCCAGGCAGGCAGTTGGGGAGGAGACTGAGGCCCCGAGACACGTAATGCTTTGCCTGAGGTCACAGAGTCCCTGACTCCGGGGCCCCTGCTGCACCTGCTGAGGTCTCTGGGTCAGGCGGGGGGCACCCCGGGGGTGTGAAGTAAGGCGATCGGGGGTGAGGATGGCTTTCTCCTGGGACTTCACAGCTGGCTCTGAGGATCCCCTCAGAGAAGTTCCAAGGATACACCACTCTTCCAGCCTAAGTTTCACTGAATTTCTTTCTCCCTGCTGCTGCTGGCTGGTGGGTCTCTCCTTTTCCTCCCAGAGCTGGGTGCACCAGACCGGGCAGTGAGTGGCCCCTCACTCTAGGATTCTGGCTAGGAAGTTGTTGTTGGTGGTGGTGGTGGTGATGGGTGAGCTGGGAGGGCCAGGAAATATCCCTAAATCCAGGGAAAAGACCCGAAGCCGAGCCTCTCCCCCTCTGCCACAGGCCCTGGCAGGGCGTCCGCTAGTGTCCTTCTGGGGAGGGCCTCGCTCAGAGCTCCCCTTGGGTGCTCACTCTCTCTGAGCACAGGACGGGGGAGGTGCTCATGGGCGCCCCCTTCCGGGCAAAGGAGTATTTTCAATCATTCCAGGTCCACCTTGTGGGCGGCGCCGTGGGGGTGGGGGGTGAGGTGCCAGTAGCTCCCCCAAGTGATGGCTTCGTCCTCCCTCCCACTCACTGGTCAAACCCTGGGTCTCATACGCCCCTTCCTACCCTAGGTGCCGGGCCCAGCAAAGAAGCCCGAGGAGGACATTTACCTAGATTGTGAGCCCAGTCCAGGTGAACCCCTCCCTCCCTCCGTCCACCCCGCCCCGTCCTGCCCTGAGGCCCTCTGCTGCCCAGAGGCAGCACGATGCAGTCTCCTGGCTCCATCTCCTGCCCTTGTCCTCTCTCAGCACCCCTACCATCACACATCTGCCTTCAGACACCCACATGGACGCCTCTGGTCCGGGCTGCCCCACACAGTGCCTGACAAGGAGGGGACCCCCTTAGAGCAAGGGCTTGGTTGGGGGGTGGGGGGGCGCTTCCCAGCTGTTGCAGCCAGGACAGTGCTCTGCCTGGTTGGAAGGGCTCCCCAAAAGTCAGGCTGCAGAGAAGCTGTCCCCTGCCCCGCCCCGGTCACCCGGATTTCCCCGCTTGGTGCTCAGCTCAGCCTGCCCTCTCTGTTTTAGTCCCGGCCTTGCCTCAGACTCTGAGCTCCCAAGTCCTGAGGCCCCCAGTCCCTCTACCAAGGACATCAGTGGGGCCCAGGTGAGTGCCGCAGGTGTGTGCTGGGGGCCTGAAGGGCCTACCCAGGCTTCCCAGCCCTGACCCTGGGATCTCCAGGATCGGGTCACTGGACTTTTTCTTTTGAAGGAGGTAAAGCCCCTGAGCTCTGTTCCCCAATTCGCTCCCCACAGGCCCACCACAGCCCCCCAGGAAGCTCGGAATGTAAGAGGCTGGGGGTTTGGGCTGGTGGTGGGCTGAGCGGGGAGGGAGAGAGGGAGGCTCAGGGTAGGACTTCCAGCCCAAAGGAGCAGGCCTGCAGGGCCAAGCTCTTCTGACCCAGCATCCTGTGTGCCAGGGAGCGTCGAATGCCACCTCTAAAGGTGAGTACCGCCATTGTCAGCATGAACCCAAGCCCTCTGGCAGGGCCTCCCCTGCGGGCCTCAGACTGCCTCCCAGCCCCCCACATCCCGCTTCACTGAGGGGGTCCCTGCAGCTCTGACTCCAGCGGAGAGCAGGTCTCAGAGGACCCCCTGGGCATTCTGCAGGATCTGCACCAAATCAGGAAGCTCCCAACCTGTACCTTAAAATCACTCCTCACTTGGAGGTCACGCGTGGCCTAGCCGGTGGGTCCTACCAGAGCCCTGGGGCGGGGGAGTGAAGCACTGGGTGTCCCGCTTTGGGCTTCAGGCCTTTGCACGCCCTCTGTGACCTCCCCAACCTTCGCAGCTGGGCCCCAAGCCTCCTTGGCCTAATCCCCTCTCAGCCCCAGGGCTATAATCTGCTTCTTCCGGCAGGAAGGATAGCCTCTCTTTGCTCTGTAGCTGCCACCCAGAATGCCTCAGCTGCCGAGGTGAGGAGGGGCTGGGAGAGGGCTGGTGGGGGAGGCCCATGGGAGCAGAGCCCAAGTCCCTACCCAGAAGCCCTCTCGGGTGGGTGTCCACCACTGAACACGTGTGTGCAGCTCCAGGCGCGGACACATCTTTGTTCTGCTCGAGTGGCCGTGAGCACGAATAACTGCAACCCGGGGGTTCTCTGCTTCCCACCCCCGATCCGGTGCCCTGGCACATCGCTGAGCCGCTGTGTGTGTATGTACAGGAAGGCGATCTGCTGGGCCAGCCTTGGTACTCAGGGAACTGTGACCGCCATGCTGTTGAGAGTGCCCTGCTGCGACGCCAAAAGGTGGGGCACCTCAGGCCCCCTGCGCCTTCTTGGGAAACCGTTTCTGCCCACGGACTGAGGCTGGCTGAGCCGGCAGGAGCAGCCGGGCAGGGGTCGGAGTCAGGGCTATAGCTGGAAGGTGAGGTTGACGATGGGCTCTCCTCCCCAGAACGGGGCCTACACCGTGCGCCCCAGCTCAGGCCCTCGTGGTTCTCAGCCCTTCACCCTGGCAGTACTTCTCCACGGCCGGGTCTTCAACATTCCCATCCGCCGGCTGGATGGCGGGCGCCACTACGCCCTGGGCCAGGAAGGCAGGAACCACGAGGAGGTGGGTACTGCAAGAGGTAGGGGCTGAAGGGCAAGACACAGCAGAGCAGCCCCTGGGCCCAGCCGGGAACACTGCCCTGGGGAAGACCCCCCTTTTTTGCCTTTTTCTGGAGTGGGTGGAAATCTCAGTGGCCAGCGCCCAGAACTCCTTCCCAGAAGCCGGCACTTTGAGAAGAGGCCCAGTCTGCTCTGGGGGAGACACCCCCTCCTGAAGAGCCCGGCCTGCATGGGGCCCAGGTGGGGGCATTTGTATGAACCCAGCTGGGAGGAGGGCAGGGCCCAGGTAGTCCAGATTCGTGTCTGTACCAAGGACTCAACTTTGCACCCAGCACTTGCTAGGCTGCAAACTAGAGACAGTCACCACTCAGCTCCCCACACGGAAGGCCCCGGGCAGAGGCCTCAAAGTTATTTCATCTGGCCTGGGAAATAGGAGTCCGGCCAACAACATGCGCACGGGCGCCATCCCAGGAAAGGCCTGGAATTGGGCAACAAAATGCAGTGGGGCTTCATGGGGCAAACAGGAAGGAAAATATTTAGAAAAATGTCAACAAGCTCCCTCGCCAGAGCCCCCCAGCTCCCTCAGGAAGTTTCTCCCTGCATGAGGCTCATGGATGCCCTGCTTCCCCGTGCAGCTCTTCTCCTCCGTGGCCGCCTCGTCCAGCACTACCTGCAGCACCCCCTACCACTCGTGGACAGACACAGCGGCAGCCGGCAGCTCACCTGCCTGCTCTTCCCCACCAAGCCCTGACGCCACAGCGCACGTGCACCCCGGCCTCCGGTTCCACAGTTTGCTCCTCGGGCTGTCTCCCTCTCCTCTCCCAGGTCTCCACCCCGCCAGCCCCCGCCCCCCCATCCCGTGCCCCAGTCCCTCCCTGCAGGCCTCCCTGAGAGGCATTGGGAAGGGTCGCCCAGAGACAGAAAGGGTCCCTTAGATCCCACCCCATGCTCACCCAGAGCCTGGCACTGCCACTCCCTGCTGCACCTCCAAGACTGGGAAGCACGGGACAGGCAGGGCCTCCATTCCCGGCCCCCAGGCATGGCCTCCCGAGCTGCTCTGAACAAAGGCCTCCTCTGGGAAGCTGAGCCTCAGGGGGATAGTAAGGGCACTGCTGCTACACAGAGGGAATCCTCTCACATTCTGGAGGAGGCTTAACACGGGGCTGGCATCTGGAAGGAACTTGGTCGCCCTGAACATAAGTTTGCTTTCAATAAGTATCTGTTGAATGAATTCTTGAATTCCGTTGAGTGAAGCAGAGATGGCCTCCATGAGGCGCCAAGGTTCGCAAGTGCCCCAGGGCACAGCCTGGGCCCGGGAGCGCCGGAGCAGTGGTGGCCAGGCCAGGACAGAGGAGCCAGCCCCATTTCTGCCCCTGACTGGGGCCTTGGCCCTTAGATGGTCTGTTGTGGCCGCCCCGGGTGGCTCAGTTTTGTTTCCTTCTGTTTGTGGGAATCGGGGTGGGGGAGGAGAGAGGCTTGGTGTTGCACGGCCACCCCATGAAACGACAAGAATGGAGTTCGGTACTTGACCACCACCCATTTACCGCACAGCGATCCATCGGGGAGAGAGGCGCCTGATTTTGCGCCCTTGGTGTCTGGAGTAGGGAAGACGGGCGGACCCCCGTTAATATCTGGGTATTGAACGCGCCAGGCCGCTATGGAAGGCTCCACGCGGAGTTCAGAGAAGACGAGAGGCCATCGGGGCACAGCTGCGCGACCGGCGCGGCCGGGGAGGGAGGCTCCAGGGCTGGGGGCTCGGAGATAGGCCGCTGGCCCGCGGGCGGGCGGGGCGGGCGGGGCAGGCGGGAGAGCGGAGGAGGGCGGCCCCGCGCGGGCTGGGCCGAGGGGCGGGGGCGTCCCCGGGCCCTGGCGCGGCGCCCGGAACACCCCGTGCCGGAAGCGCATGTGACCGTGACTCCGCAGAAGTCGCGAAACAAAGGTCGGCTCAGCGGCTGCCGGCGCTCGGGCTGGCACGGAGGGTTCGGACTCCTGCCCCTGGCCGGGGTCCCGGCTCTGCCCCGACAGATCCTGCGCGCCCAGGCCGGGCGGGGAGGCTCCCGATCCCCCTGAGGCCCTGGGCGCCGGGGTGGGAGCAAGGGAGCCCCGGGGAGGTGGTGAGGGAGGGTGGCCCCGCGGACAATAGGTGACACAATGCAAACACGAGGCTGGGTGGACGCTATGGGGTCCAGGCTGGGGTGAGAGCGTTGATGGTTGCCTTCACCACTGCCGGCTCTGGCAAATTACCCTCTCCCGACCTTAATTCCTGTAACAGAGGTGAAGATAATTGTCCCTATGAGTTATCCTATGGTTGGGAAGCTTGAGTGAAGCCGTCCATGTGGAAGGGGAGGACAGTGCAGGGCCTAATGGGCTGCACTCTGGTCCTTCTTTCCCAAATGAACGTGCATGTGAATTCCAGTCAACGAACTGCCGCTTTCAGTGTTCACACAGCAGGGCACCAGGAGGAAGAGCAGGGTGGGCACTGCTGTGCACCGTATGTGGGGATGGGGCCCCAAGACAGCCTCCCTCTGCTCGGTTAGCCAGCCCTGGCTCCCTCTAGGCGGTGGATGAGAGTGGCCACTCTACACTTTCCCCAGGCTGACTCAGGTAGGAACTCAGGGCTGGAGAATGTGGGGGGGCCACCTTGGGGAGGGCCTCAGGGTACATATGGAATTGATTAGAACCCTGCAGTTCTCCCTGCAACCCAGTACTAAACCAAGCAGTTAATGATTAGGACAATAGTGTCATAGACTCAGTGTTGGATGCACATTCCTGAGTTGTTTTACAGATACTGTAACTGCCACCAGAGGAAGAATGCTAACTGTATGATGACCATACTGTAGCCATGACATAAGCTGCTCCGTCTTGAGCAGTACTGAATCTATGGCTAGTACAATTCCAAGAACTGGCCTCAAGAGAACAGGATTAACATTATTGCTCATAATGTTCTATATCTTTGTGGGCGTCAAAATGATTGTAGCTTGCTCTGCCCGTATATGTAAGCGGGCAAGTAAAACTGTCAGCAAAGAGATGCTTCAGACCCAGGCTGACATCTTCCATTTTGAGAATACTGTGCCCTCTGTCAGCGTGAAGAAGTTACAGAAGATAGACCGTCGCCCGTAGTCCCGTAGAAATGGAATGATATTTGACAGTGGGGAATTGAAAGTAGCTCTTTCGTCCCTTTCCTGTTTGCCCATTTCTGTTCCCCTCTAACCTTAAAACAACCTAATTATAGGAATGAGATCACTAAGCAGTTGAAACGAACTTCTGATCTCTCCTGAATGCACACCATGCCTTGTCTAACTTGTTGATTCTTTTTCTAAATTAAAAGAAGTAAGAATAGAGAATTAAGCAGTTAGAAAATGACTGTCTATCCACAATTGCCCCCTTAGCAATCCTGCAGGCAGATCACACAGGCAAGATGACACCTGAAGAGTCAGCCAGTCTGCACTCAACGGAGAATGATGCAGAACCCAACCTCCTGCCTCGATGATTCACTGAGATTCTTCCCCCTCATTTTTCCCGTTAAAAAATGTCATGGCTGAGCAGAATCTTTAGAGTTGGTCTCTGGACATGAATCCACCTTCTCCCCAGATTGCCGGCTTTTCTAATTAAAGTAACTTTCCTTTCTACTGACGCCTGCCTCTCAAATTATTGGCTTTTGAGCGGTGAGCCGCAGAACCTGAGTTTGGTAATGCAGACAGTCAGACTCCTGCATCCCCCACCAGACGTCGAGGTTCGACTTCTCTGGAGGAGCCCTCCATCCTAGAGCCTGTTTTTACCGAGTACTGAATTTATGTAGCGCTGAAGCCACGTGGCCTGTGGGAGGTGAAGTAGAGGCCACAGCGCAGAGCTCGGGAGTTAGTGGCTCAACAGGGACTCTGCTTAGTCCCAGCTGGGGGACTGACTTTAAGGGGACTAGTCTCATGCCTTCCCTCCCTGGCGAAAAAAGAGAGGAGTAGTCCAGGCAGTGGGGACAGTCTGTGATAAGGGACCCAGAGGGCCAAAAAGAACATGGTCTGGAGAGCAACTCAGCCTCACTAGTGCCTCCTCAGACTGCAGGTCTGTGCTTACATGTCCCCTTCTCCAGGAAACCTTCCCGACTGCCCCAGCCTGGGCTCAGGCACTTAACACATCTGAGAGCAGTTGCTTTTTCACTCCAAAGGACCAACTGCTACAACTGCCCACTATTGTGTATCCAGGGCCTGGAATAGAGTAGGTGCCAATATTTCTTGGAAGAGTCACTGAATAGGTCAAGTCTACCCTGGATCCCTCTAAAACTCATAGCGTTCCTTGATCAGGGCTTCCTTTGTAAGAGAAAAATCAAACCCAGTGCTTCCCAATAGAACGTTCTGTGATGATAGGAACGTTCTGTATCTGCATCGTTCAGTACAGTAGCCATTAGCCCCAAGGGCACTTGAAATGTGACTAGTGTGACCAAGGAACTGAATTTTTAACAATAATGTCATCAATTTTCAATTAATTTAAATTCAAATAGCCACTTACAGGCACGGCTGTACTGTTGTTGTCTCTTGCCTTCCTGAGTGTGAGGGACAGCGGTAAGAGAGAAGGCTGGAGAAGTTGGTGGAGGGGCGCTGGGTCCGGATGACACCAGGAGGCCTCCGTTATGAGGGTGAGCCACCAGGGAGGCCCTTGAAGTGCTTTTAATCTCAGTTGTCCCAGATGTTTCCTTACTGTGCAAATCTAGTTAAGGGGAGAGAGGGGCGTTGGGAGCAGAAGGATTTCAGGGACGTAGAGTCTGGTCTTCAGACAGCCATGGACCACAATGCGGATGTCACCCGTCGGTGACACAAAAGGAGAAAAACACCACCTGAGAAGTGAGCTCTTCCTGAAGCAAAATGATTCCATTTAATGGGCCATCCTTTAAAGAGAAACCAAGTTCCTCCTTCTTTGGGGGATTAAATTATATTTTCTTTCAGTTCACTAGATTTTGCTGGGCCTCATCTTTAAAATGGGGTGGGAGGGCTTCCCTGGTGATGCAGTGGTTGAGAGTCCGCCTGCCGATGCAAGGTATGCGGGTTCGTGCCCCGGTCTGGGAGGATCCCGCATGCCGCGGAGCGGCTAGGCCCGTGAGCCATGGCCGCTGAGCCTGCGCGTCCAGAGCCTGTGCTCCGCAACGGGGGAGGCTGCAACAGTGAGAGGCTCGCGTACTGCAAAAATAAATAAAATAAATAAAATGGGGTGGGAGAAACAGGGTGGTTGGCCTAGGTAACCTCCCAGGGCTTGTCCAGTCACCCGAGCTCTCCAGGGCCCAGGGCCATGTACACACTGCCTGGGATCGTGTCTCTGTCACCACCTGGGCTGCCTCCCCACTCCTCTCTATCTCCCCCTGCGCAGCTCCCCGCCAGCCCCTCCCTGCTCAGCCCCACAAGGTTCGCCGTCCCGCTGAGCTCTCCTTGTGCCCCTTGGGGAGAAGTGCCCAGGCTGCAGTGCACTCGACTAAATGATAACCCAGGAGATACAATTTATAAAAGGCAAACGTGGGTCTCGAAGAGCCAAACGTTTGTCCCGAGATAATGAGGGGATCAAGCCCAGCCTCCAAGCAGACCTGGAAGCTAGAAGGACAGAAGGTCATTGCTGAGGAGCAAAAACTCAAGAACAAGCACCGATGCAGGGGCTGAGCAGGGGGAAAACACGAAAGCAGACCAAGTTCTGGCTGAAGGCTGATGTCATAGACTCCTAGGACCCCTGAGCTGGGGAGCCATCTTGTCCTGTGTCCTCATGCTGTAGATGAGATTAAGGCCCAGGGAGGGCAGAGGGGTCTGTGATTGGGGGGACGGGGGGTGGCAGGGGCAGGCATGTACATTTTTTTCTCTAGCACCACCTCAGCTGGGGATAAGGCCTGGAGATGGAAAGGCACTGAGGGAGAGAGACTTAGAAACCAAGTCCGCAGGAGGCCGGAAGCGCTAAGTTAGGGCTGATCCAGGTCCCCCACAAGCCCTTATGTGCCTGCTCTGGTCTGTCACTCTGCTCTGGCCCCCTTCACAAGTCACCTTTCCTTTGTCCACAGCCCTCAGCTCAGCTCTCTGGACACCCCAGACATCAGCCCCAGATGGGCTAGGAGCAGGAGGCTAGTAGGAGAGCTGGAGAGCTGATGAGGACCCTCAGGAGGACCCCTAAACTCCACAGGCCCTTATTGAGAAGCTCTGGGAATCGGGGAGGTGAAGTGGAGCTGTCATTGCACTTACATTTAGAACAGACTCCTGGGACTTCCCTGGCGGTCCAGTGGGTAGGACTCTGTGCTTTCACTGCAGGGAGTACAGGTTCAATCCCTGGTCGGGGGAACTAAGATCCCACAAGCCAGGTGGTGTGGCCAAAAAAATAAAAAAAAAACCAGACTCCGCCCCCCCATCCCCCAGTACACTTTTGCACCCCAAGAGAATCCAGGGACAGAAGAGGTGTCAGCAGCTGTCAGGGATGCTTTAAATCCCAAACACTGTGGCTGGGCCTGGGGAGAACAACAGAACCAGGAGTCCCTCTGTGAAATTCCTGTCTCATTCAACCTGAGATGAATCATTAACAGATCAAGCGCGAGGTGGAAGGCCACACTGAAATACACATATCCTGACCTTGTCTGTAGCACCTGCTGCTGTTGGTAGAGGGTCATTTTTAACGTGGTGATGTCAGAGGCCAGAGAGGAACCAGCCCCAAAGTCCCCAGATCTACTTGGGAGATGCCACCAACTCTAGGAAGCCTTCCAGCAAGGAGACCTTGGGCAGGCAGGGAGAGCCCCTAGGGCCCTGAACTGTGCCCGCCCTTGATCACATGGGCCGTTCTTGGCCCGGGAAGCTGGGAGCTGGGGCAGCTGGGTGACCTGGAAGCGGAGGGCCTGAGGAGACCCAGGCTGCCTGTTCCTCCTTGTCACCCTCTCCCTGAGAGCAAAAGGCAAGGCCAGGAGGCTCCTGGGAGCCTCCTGCCTAATTCCCAGGGCCTGGCTGCCAGCTCTGCAGCTGATGCAAGGCCAGGGGTGAGTGAGCTCAGCCTGTTCCTGGCACGTGGAGCTTCCTGTGCCCCACCCCTCCCTAGAAAACACACCCGTTCGTTTCCCCCTGCTCTAGCCCTCCTAGGTCTCCAGCTCCCTTCTTCTGCCAGCAGAGCAGGACCACCTAAGGATCTGGGAGCAGGCCCTGCCCGGGGCTAGGGTAGCGCTAAGCATTTCTGAGTCAGCCCTGCTCCCCTGCATGGGCGATCTGTGAACAGCGCTGGGACCCGGAGCCCCGCCTCCCATGGAGCTGCCCAGTGGGAAGAGAGGGCCTGGGCACCCCTTGGTCCTCAGGTTCTGTCCATGCCAGCCCACTTTGTCTCCAGACCTCCTGATCCCTTTATGGGTTTTGGGGTTTTTTTGGTTTTCTTTGTGGCCGCACCACGTGGCATGCAGAACTTCCCCTACCAGGGATCGAACCCCTGTCACCTGTAGTGGAAGCGTGGAGTCTTAACCAGTGGACCGCCAGGGAAGTCCCTTATCCCTTTAGAAGGGTGGACTCTCCCCTTCCTGCTGTCATCTCTCACTTTCAGTGCCCAGGCCCACGGGAGGAACGCCGGGGCCCTGCCACCCTCTCAGGGACCCTCGAGGCATCATCAGCTCAGGATGAGGCTTCATTCAGCGTCCATTTAGGATGAGCACCCATTTGCTACGAGCGTGGTGACAATCACCTGATGTGTGATAACCTAGCGTGTAATAACGGATGACATGCAGGCCTCGTTTTACAAAGTGCTTTCAGGATGAATTAGTGCCTCAAGGGATCCTGGTGACGATGCTGTGACGTAGGAAGGCCTGAACTGAAGAAGCTGAGGCCTAGAGAGTTATGTGGCAGAGCCAGGAGCCACGCCCACAGGGTCTCCCCACATCCTCGTGCTGCCTTGGTCCTGTCACCCGGGCGTGCCCCCGATCAGGAAGCAGGCTTGCTTGTCACTGGAGACCCAGTTTAGACAGAGGGACTATTTTCAGGTAAAGGAAGAGCAGATGGGGAGGCTGGGAGAACAGGGCTTGTGGGTCTGGGGTAGAGGCACGCTGGGGCCAGGCTTGCCTGGGAAGGGCCTGGAGACCTCCCTCTGCGGGGAGGGCAACATGGGAGTTGCAGTTCCTGTGCCTCAGCGGCTCACTCAGACCGAGGCTCACCGGCCACGCTGGCCTCGGGCACCTGCTGGGCTGGGGATGCTGGACCAGGCCCTCCAGGTTTGGCCCAGGAGCAGTGGCAGTGGCCATCTCCAGCTTCCCTGTTGATGCCAGGGTTGAATGAAGCTGTCTTTGTCATCTGCCCCCTCCTACCTTGGCCTGCGCTCTCCCTTCAGCCATGCCTGACCTCCCTGGGTGGCCACACACACACACAGCTTCATGACCCTCCCCACCCTCCTGGTAGCTCTTGCTGCTGACAGAACTTCTGAGGCCGGTGCACTCAGGCTGCGCAGTTGGCGGGCGGTGAGCACAGAGTGTCCTGTGCTGGAGGACAGCCTGTGCCAACCGCACCTGTCTCTCCCGGACTCAGATCTGTGATGAAGCCGGAGGGGAAGAGGGAGGATGTATGCCCTTCTTGGTGGAAGGCTTCAGCGATGAGACACCCGGTTCCAGGGGCCACCTGAGACCTGGCCTGCAGGGCTCTCCATTTGTCTGCTGTCCCATCCCTTCACCCACCCCTCGTGGGCAGAGAAGGGGGAGCTAAAGGAGAAAACCACACGCAAAGCCAGCTCCTGGTTCTGCTCCAACCTCGAACCAATTCCTGGAAACGCGACAATCACTTTCAAGTCTGAAGTATATTTATCTTTTATTAGATATTACAATCACTTGGTATTACATGAAAACAGCATAGAGGGGTATAATCCAGAGAAAAACAAGGTCCTCCCACCCCTTTTACTCAGCTGCCTTGTTCTCCCCAGAAGAAAAAGCAGTGTTACCAGTTCTTTATGTATCTTTCTGGAGATAGGCTGGATTACCCATTGGATATTTGATTATCGGAGCTCACCCTGCAAGGTCACATCTTGCTGAACTTTTCTACTTAGGATGAGGAAGGATCAATTTCCCGGCTTTTTTTTTTTAATTAATTTTTATTGGAGTATAGTTGTTGTATACAATGTTGTGTTAGTTTCTGCTGTACGGCAAAGTGAATCAGTTATACATATATCTACTCCTTTTTATTTTTATTTTATTTATATTTTTGGCTTGTGGGATCTTAGTTCCCTGACCAGGGATTGAACCTGGGCCATGGCAGTGAAAGCATCGAGTCCTAACCACTGGACCACCAGGGAATTCCCCTCCACTGTTTTTTAGCTTCTGTTCCCAGATAGGTCATTACAGAGTATGTCAACTCCTCTGCTTTGAACAGTCCTTGAGAACAAGACAGGAGGTGACCAGAGAGAAACTTCCACAGGGACTCACGTTCCAGCTGTCTCCCCTTCTCCACCCTCCACCCGTACCTCGTGGATGCCCAAGGCAGAGGTGAAGAAGGGCAGACGGGCTTGGCCTTGTTTCTTAGAGAGGGAAGCTGAAGGGCCCAGATGTTCAGGAGACTCAAGGTCATGCAGCAAATCCGGGGCACCCCAGTTTTCCTCTACCATCACCCCACCTCCCTAACATCTTCCCTTTGTCTTGCAAGCAACCCTGAGTGCCTGAATATCTCATTGTCACAACTAGACCATGGACGTCCCAAGGGCAGGGGCGAAGACTCTTCTTCTGCCCTCCAAGCTGGACTCCGAGCTGGGCCCTGCGTGCTCTCAGCAACTGCCAACAATGTTACCTGAATCAAGTGAGAGAGGCAGAGGGTGTGGTGTTCCTGCAGGGGCCCCCCAAGGCCATGACGTCTGTACCTGGACACACACACATCCCTGCCCGCCACTCTCCCTGCCCCACAGGCCCCGGGCCTCCTGACTTTTCTCTTACACAGTTGGCTCAGTTAATGCCCCTGCTCACAAGGCCAAGGCCGTGGGCTGGCTCCCCAGGGGTGGAATCATCCTGAGACAAAATGTTCTGTTCCCTGCCCATGAACTGTACAGAGTGTTACAGATTACAACTGGAGGACAAAAAGAGACTGTCCCTCCGTGAAATGCAGTGTACATTTCTCCTGCCGGAGACAGGTGACTTCCTTTGTGATCATCTCTCCCGATTCCTCCTCACGCCACCCCTGTGATCCTTGGGCTTTCTCTGGGATGAGCCCTGGTCCATCCTCCCGTCTGTCTTTCATGTAAAGGCTCACTTTGGTAAAGCAGGTCTCTCTCTGAAGGTCACAGAGTGCCCAGAGGGATTCAGTGCTCAGAAAGAAGGGACAGTGGCTTCAGAAGGTATGAGCTGTGCCTGTTTAGTGATGCAGCAGGAACAAGGGGAGACTTTATTTATTTCAGAGAACAGACAGTATCTGCCACGGCTATTCTGTGAACTCAGGCTCAGCTCTAGGGTGGATGTGAGGACACCAGCGGAGTGAGGGACTCCTGGGAGGCGGGGTGGCAGAGAGGCCCGTGGACCAGAGGGGCTGCTGACTTAAAAGGATTGGAAGGCCATGCTGCTGGAGGGAGATAGACAGGTGGAGGTAAGGGGGCTGGAATCAGAGAGGGGATTCCTAATCATGAGCGAGGAAATGGTGAATCCAAGGTATGGCAGGTCAGGGGTCACAGAGAAGGAATCTGGAGGCTCCACCTAAAAATCAATGTACTCACAAAAGGACTCATCTGGGCTTCCCTGGTGGCGCAGTGGTTGCGAGTCCGCCTGCCGATGCAGGGGACACAGGTTCGTGCCCCGGTCCGGGAAGATCCCACATGCCGCGAAGTGGCTGGGCCCGTGAGCCATGGCCGCTGAGCCTGCGCGTCCGGAGCCTGTGCTCCGCAACGGAAGAGGCCGCAGCAGTGAGAGGCCCGCGTAACACACACACACACAAAAAAAAAAAAAAAAAAAAAAGGACTCATCTGCTCCGAGAACTGCCTCCCCTTCCTGCTTCCTCATTCTAGCTCAAGGCGTCACCATCCTGATGGGCCAGGGTACTTGGTCTGGGCCCAGATCGCACCTGATTCTCACCAGGCTCCCCAGGGACCAAAGCTCTATTGTGGGATCTCAGGTCCCAGCTGCCTTCCTGGAATTCCAACCATGGCCTCCCGCCAAGTCCACCACCCTCCAGTGCTTCCCTCTCTCTGGATTTCCATCACAATGGCTGTGGGAGGTCTGGGGGAACCTGGCTGGGAGTAAGGGATGACTGCTGAATTAAATGGAATGGAATTGGTGTGTTCAACCACTGACCATTAAAAATGGTGGCCTTTCTTTCATCTAGCCATGACACCACTCCTCCGAGAAACTGTTTACAAGGTGCTAGTAGAATCACCCACGTATACAGTAGGCCTTTGTCAATAGTATGAGCAACAGGGGCTTCCCTGGTGGCGCAGTGGTTGAGAGTCCGCCTGCCGATGCAGGGGACATGGGTTCGTGCCCTGGTCCAGGAAGATCCCACATGCCGCGGAGCGGCTGGGCCCGTGAGCCATGGCCGCTGAGCCTGCGCATCCGGAGCCTGTAGTCCGCAGTGGGAGAGGCCACAAGAGTGAGAGGCCTGCGCACTGCAAAATATATATATATATATATGAGCAACTACATCACAAGGGTTCACAGCTAGTGAACATGCTCTCACTTGGCCTCTGGGCCTTCACTCTTTCATGGTTTCCCATCTGTATCACTGGCCCCTCCTTCTCTGTATATTTTTCTGGTTCCTGTTCACCTTCCTGACATCTAAACATTGGAGGGCCCAGTACTCAGTTCTTCTACCCATCTCTGTCCTTATTCACACCCAGATGACCTCATCCAGAGATTTAAGGTTCATCCCTCTATGCTGACAGCTCCTAAATTTATATCTTTAGCCCTGGCCTGTCCCTTGAACTCTAGGCTTGAACACCCAACGGCCTACTCAAGACCTTGACCTGGATGTCATAGCCATGACCATGACAGACGTGGCCAATATAATCTCCAAAAACAAACTTCTATTCCCCACCGAACCTGCTCCTGCCGCAGCCTTCTCTAGCTCAGAAAACGGCTACATGGCACCTTCATTCTTCTTGTGCTCAGACCAAAACAAGTTTAAGACTTGATGTGTTTCTTTTTTTAAAAAAATAAATTTATTTATTTATTTTTTGGCTGTGTTGGGTCTTCATTTCTGTGCGAGGGCTTTCTCCAGTTGCGGCGAGTGGGGGCCCCTCTTGATTACGGTGCGCGGGCCTCTCACTGTCGCGGCCTCTCCTGTTGCGGAGCACAGGCTCCAGATGCGCAGGCTCAGTAGTTGTGGCTCACGGGCTTAGCTGCTCCGCGGCATGTGGGATCTTCCCAGACCAGGGCTTGAACCAGTGTCCCCTGCGTTGGCAGGCAGATTCTTAACCACTGCGCCACCAGGGAAGCCCCCTTGATGTGTTTCTTTTACTCACACTCCACAGTCAATATATCAGTAAATCCCCCTGGCTGTACCTCCACAATACATCCACTTGCCCCTGCTGCCACATTCCTACCCACTGATGTCTTGACCACGGCCTACCAGGCTCCATGTCATCTGGCTCACTGCCACCTCCCTGCTTTTGCCTCCTGCCCCTCCCCCTCTCTGCTCACGCCACGCTGGCCTTCTTGCTGCTCCTCAGACACCCCAGCCTGCTCCTGCCCTGAGGCCTGTGCACTGCTGTCCTTTTGGCCTGGAATTCTCTCGCCGCAGCACTCACGGAGCTGGCTCTCTCATTTCCTTCTGGTCTCCGCTCAGATGTCACCTCCTCAGTGAGCCCTCCCAGACCACCTGAATCAAGATGGCCAACTCTCCCACAGTCCACATTTTAGATCCCTCCTTTTTGTATATTTTTTAAAATTAATTAATTTATTTTTGCTGTGTTGGGTCTTCATTTCTGTGTGAGGGCTTTCTCTAGTTGTGGCAAGCGAGGGCCACTCTTCATCGTGGTGTGCGGGCCTCTCACTATCGCGGCCTCTCTTGTTGCGGAGCACAGGCTCCAGACGTGCAGGCTCAGTAGTTGTGGCTCACGGGCTTAGCTGCTCCGCGGCATGTGGGATCCTCCCAGACCAGGGCTCGAACCCGTGTCCCCTGCATTAGCAGGCAGATTCTCAACCACTGTGCCACCAGGGAAGCCCCTGTATTTTTTTTTTTTACAGCACTTATCACCACCTGGCATATCGTGTGTGGGTGTGTGTGTGTGTACACACACATAAAAATAAAATATTACGTATTTCTTGGTTGTTTATTACCCGCCTCTCCTCTAGAATATAAAACTCCATGAAGGAGGAGAATTTGAACTGTGTACTGCGACTCCAGCATCTAGAACAGTGCCTGGCACAAGAGTTCCACAGTTATTAAAGTTGTTGAATGAATCAGGCTTAGAGAGGGTAAATTAGTTGCCCAAGGTCAACTAGCAAATGTAGAGACTCAGAGGGTTAAATAATTTGCCCAAGGTCACAGAGTAGGGGTTGGGGCAAGGCTGGGTCTGGAGTCCAAGTCTGAATTAACCACAAATGTAACTACTGAACTTTCTACCAAAGCCAATCACCCGGATTCGTCCAACCACCACCTTCCTGAACAGTATCCTGCCCTTCAGCCTTTCCCTAGCTTCAATCCATTCTTTCGAAAACGTAACAAAGTTTATGTTCTTTGTATAATTATAGCATAATACATGCCCAGCCTAGAAAATATTTTTTAAAAGTAGAAAAAAAAAGGTACCAATTGTCCAGAATCCAGAGACCATGTGGTTGCTATGTTGCCACTTTATTCCAGTCTTTTCTGGGACATTTGTGCATAACAGAAATCATCATGAACACTGGGGCCACTCATCACAAATCCCTGGTTCTAAGCCCAACATAAAAGAAGTGAAGGCATGTAACAGGCATAGAAAGAGAGGCAGGCTTTGGATAGAAGACACAAAGACAGGAGGTCTCCCCAGGCCGGTGGCTGTCTCAACAGGAACCCTGGGGAAAGTGAGAGGTAGAGTCAGGTGGGAGGAAGGTGTGGAGAGCTATGAACAATAGCTGAGGCTGCAGAATTTGGGCTCATCAAAGGAAACCTCCAAGACTCCTGTGTCAAACATTGTGGACTGGAGTGGACTTAGCCGTGTAAGGCTGGTTTCTCCTCCAGCAACTGCTCAGGCCAGCGAATCCCTGGCGGGTCGGGCGGGGGGTGGCTCCTGTTAAAATGCTGATTCTGGTTTTGTGGCCTGGGTGGGCCCAAGATCCTGTGTTTCTAACAAGCCCCCGGGTGATACTGATGGACTATACTTTGAGTAACAAGGACCTGGGTGCCTTTGGGTGGTCAGTTTAATCCCTCTGGCTCCAGTTTTCTCATCCACCAAATAGGGCTCTGACCACTTCACTGGGTTGCCACAGGGTCAAATGAGTTCGTGTTTGTGAAAATAAAACACAAACCAGAGGTAGGGAACAAATGTCAGATGTCACCATCATGTCTTGCTGCCGGGATGAATGTGATAAAATACACAAAAGGCCTCAGCGGGTGTGCAGTGGATGTTGGTTGCTCCTTCTCCAGAGGCTGCAATGCATAATGGTCTGATGCCAGGCAGAGAGACCAGATCGTTCCCAACTTTCAGGCAAGTAAGGAATCCCTCTGGGCTGGGGTGTGGTCAGGAGGATGGAAAGGAGGGAACTGATAGGTGTACATGGTTCCATGAGCCCAGGGCCACAACACAGCTGAGAAAATGTAGGCCTGGGCCTCTCCAAGGGGAACCCACCTCTGACCCCCCAAAGCAAACTCCATCCCTATAAACCAGTGAGAGCTCCCATGCTCTGTCCTATGAGCCCCGTCAACTCAGCTCCCAGGTCTGCTCCTGGCTCACGACGTCAATTCTTATGCTTGCCCTGCTTGTTGACCCCTCTTACCCTGGTGATCTGACATAGACCTTGACCGTATCTCTGCCTCCTCCCATCTACCCTGCCCTCACCCCCTTGTCCCCCGCCCCATCACACACCACTTTTATTTATTTATTATTATTTTTTGGCTGCGTTGGGTCTTCGTTGCTGCACACAGGCTTTCTCTAGTTGTGGCGAGCGGGGGCTACTCTTCGTTGCGGTGCATGGACTTCTCATTGCGGTGGCTTCTCTTGGTGCAGAGCACGGGTTCTAGGCGCACGGGCTCCAGCAGTTGTGGCTCATGGGCTCTAGAGCACAGGCTCAGTAGTTGTGGTGCATGGGCTTAGTTGCTCCACGGCATGTGGGATCTTCCCGGACCAGGGATCGAACCCGTGTCCCCTGCATTGGCAGGCAGGTTCTTAACCACTGCGCCACCAGGAAAGCACCACACACCATTTTTTTTTTTTTTTTGGCGGTACGCGGACCTCTCACTGTTGTGGCCTCTCCCATCGCGGAGTACAGGCTCCAGACGCGCAGGCCCAGCGGCCATGGCCCACGGGCCCAGCCGCTCCGCGGCACGTGGGATCCTCCCGGACCGGGGCACGAACCCGTGTCCCCTGCATCGGCAGGCGGACTCTCAACCACTGTGCCACCAGGGAAGCCCCACACACCACTTTTGATGTTTGTAATGGACTTCTATACCGACGCCAGCCTCTTCCAGGTGGGGACCCATTCTGCCTGGTCTGTGTGACAGGTCACATACCCACTGCGTCTCACAGCTATTTACAATGTGACGAGTGTGAGAGCCACTAGCAGCAGCGGGTGACTCCGCTGTGGGGATTAACTGTGCCAAGGGAGAGGCAGGAGTGGAAAATAGATCCTAGGTTTCAAGCCTGGAAGAACGATGAGGTCAGTTTGGAGCGTTGAACTTTGGGGCCAGCATTGGTCTGACAGCAACGTGGAACTTTCCCTCAAGCAGGTGGATGTGTGGGTCTAGAGTCACCAGAAAGGTCAGGCGGGGCGGGGGGCTTTGGAGGCAACCACATAGATGTAATGGCTGAATCTGTGTAGAGAGAAAAGAGCAGAAGACTGAGGATTAGACATCTGGAAACGTCTCTGTCCATCCATGAAGCAAAAATAATTCTCAGGAGGGAATTCCCTGGCGGTCCAGTGGTTAGGATTCCATGCTCCCAGTATAGCGGGCATGGATTCGCTCCCTGGTCAGGGAACTGAGATCCCACAAGCCTCGTGGCATGGCCAAATAATAATTTCCAGGAGAAGGAATCACTCTAGCCAGATCCTCAGATCCCCAGTGGCTTCCCTGCTGGCCTATCATGGGGTGGGGTGTAGGGCGCCCAGCCAGGAGGGCAGCTAGTCTGGGCCTCACTTTCATAAATGGGTCTCAAATTTAGACTCTTGATGTTATTTCCAAATAGGATTATATATACAGTCACAGAGAGGCCCTGAGAGAAATGAAAAAAAAGACATTTATCAGATTTAAATGTGTGGCTTACTGACTGGACTTGCTGCACAATGGATTCATATTTCATTAAAATTCTGTGAATCACACAATGATATTTTATTGTATCTCTTATGTTAAAGTACTAGTTACAGGTGAACATTTAAAATATACCATAATTTGGTCTTTCTAACCTGGCACGCTTTATTGTGTGATAAAGGATCTCCCTAATTCGAAGCAGGCAGGACTGTCTTTGCTGCTGTTTCTAACCCGAAGAGCCAGAAATCCAGCTCCTGGCCTTCAGGGGCTTTACTGTCCAGCCTGAGTTACCAGCTGATGTCTTCAGCTGCTTCTCAAGTCAATCTGTCTTAGAGTCCGGATTCACCTGGACTCAGAATATTCTTCCTTTAACTCCACCTCCCACCTCAACCTTAAATTACTCTTAAATTAAAAAAAAATTATTCAAAAGAGCTTTACTTTTTAAAATTTAGCTTACTAACTGTGCTTGTGCTCTGTCCTTCAACACTTCCCCAATTTTCTGCTCCTCGGTAAGGAAAGCACGCTTGAAACTGTCAGACTTGAAACCACTGTAAGCCCTGCTGACACACTTTTTCATTTTAGGCAACCTCAAAAGAAGTTTAGGTCTCAGAGCATGAACTTCTCGAAGTCAGCCTGGGCACATGTCACTGGCAGATTTGGTGCTTTCCTAACCTTTTTGGTATAAAGGTAAACAATTCTATTACCAGGAGTAATAGTTTTGTAGGATAGCCTATATGTCAAATGCCAGACCCTTCTAAATGCCTCTAGACACTGTCTCCAGAAAAAAAAATTTATTTTTAATTGTGGTGAAATACATGTAACATAAAATTTACCATCTTAGCCGTTTTTAAAGTGTACACTTCCGTAGTGTTAAGTGCATTCACATTGTTATGCAACTGATTTCCAGAACTCTTTTCATCTTGCAAAACTGAAATTCAGTACCCATTGAACAACAGCTCCCCTTTCTCCCCTCCCCCCAGTCCCTGGCAACCACCATTCTTCTCTGTCTCTATGAATTTGACTACTCCAGGAACCTCATATAAATGGAATCATACATTTGTGTAACGGGCTTATATCACTTAGCATAATGTCTTCAGGATTCATCCATGTTGTAGCATGTGTCAGAATTTCCTTCCATTGTAACGCTGAGTAATATTCCATTGCAGGCATGAACACATCATATTTTGTTTATCCATCAGCGGACACTTGGGTTGCTTCCATCTTTTGACTATTGTGAACAATGCTGCTATGAACATGGATGCACAGATATCTTTTCAAGACTCTGCTTTCAATTCTTTTGGATATATACCCAGAAGTGGAATTGCTGTATCATATGCTAATTCTATTTTAAATAATTTGAGGAACCACATACTGCTTTTTATAGTGGATGCATTATTTTATATTCCCATCAACAGCGTACAGGGATTCCAATTTCTCCACACCCTCAACGACACTTACTTTGTTTTGCTTTATTTAATTTTAATATTTATTTATTTATTTATTTATTTTTGGCCATACTGCGAGGCATGTGGGATCTTAGTTCCCTGACCAGAGATCAAACGTGGGATCTTGGCAGTGAAAGTGCGGAGCCCTAACCACTGGACCACCAGGGAATTCCTGTTTTGTTTTGTTTTAATAGTAGCCATCCTAATGGCTATGAAGTGGTATCTCACTGTGGTTTTGGTCTGCATTTCCCTAATCACATCCCCAGTGATATTGAGCATCTTTTCATGTGTTTATTGGTCATTTGTATATCGCCTTTGAAGAAATGGTTTATTCAAGTCCTAGGTCCATTTTTTAATGGAGTTGTTGGTTCTATTTTTTTGTCAAATTGTAGTTTTTTTTTAAATTTTTGAATTGAATTTTATTTATTTTTTTATATAGCAGGTTCTTATTAGTCATCAATTTTATACACATCAGAGTATACATGTCAATCCCAATCGCCCAGTTCATCCCACCACCACCCCACCCCCCGCCGCTTTCCCCGCTTGGTGTCCATACGTTTGTTCTCTACATCTGTGTCTCATTTTCAGCCCTGCAAACTGGTTCATCTGTACCATTTTTCTAGGTTCCACATATATGCGTTAATAAACGGTATTTGTTTTTCTCTTTCTGACTTACTTCACTCTGTATGACAGTCTCCAGATCCATCCACGTCTCTACAAACGACCCAATTTTGTTCCTTTTTATGACTACTATTCCATTGTACATATGTACCACAACTTCTTTATCCACTCGTCTGTCGATGGGCATTTAGGTTACTTCCATGACCCGGCTATTGTAAATAGTGCTGCAATGAACATTGGGGTGCATGTGTCTTTTTGAATTATGGTTTTCTCTGGGTATATGCCCAGTAGTGGGATTGCTGGATCATATGGTAATTCTATTTTTAGTTTTTTAAGGAACCTCCATACTGCTCTCCATAGTGGTTGTATCAATTTACATTCCCACCAACAGTGAAAGAGGGTTCCCTTTTCTCCACACCCTGTCCAGCATTTGTTGTGTGTAGATTTTCTGATGATGCCCTTTCTAACTGGTGTGAGGTGATATCTCACTGTAGTTTTGATTTGCATTTCTCTAATAATTAGTGATGTTGAGCAGCTTTTCATGTGCTTCTTGGCCATCTATATGTCTTCTTTGGAGAAATATCTATTTGGGTCTTCTTCCCATTTTTGGATTGGGTTGTTTGTTTTTTTAATATTGAGCTGCATGAACTGTTTATATATTTTGGAGATTAATCCTTTGTCAGTTGCTACATTTGCAAATATTTTCTCCCATTCTGAGGGTTGTCTTTTCATCTTGTTTATGGTTTCCTTTGCTGTGCAAAAGCTTTGAAGTTTCATTAGGCCCCATTTGTTTATTTTTGTTTTTATTTCCATTACTCTAGGAGGTGGATCAAAAAAGATCTTGCTGTGATTTATGTCAAAGAGGGTTCTTCCTATGTTTTCCTCTAAGAGTTTTATAGTGTCCAGTCTTACATTTAGGTCTCTAATCCATTTTCAGTTTATTTTTGTGTATGGTGTTAGGGAGTGTTCTAATTTCATTCTTTTACATGTAGCTGTCCAGTTTTCCAGCACCACTTATTGAAGAGACTGTCTTTTCTCCATTGTATATCCTTGCCTCCTTTGTCATAGATTACTTGACCATATGTACGTGGGCTTATTTCTGGGCTTTCTATCTTGTTCCATTGATCTATGTTTCTGTTTTTGTGCCAGTACCATATTGTCTTGATTACTGTAGCTTTGTAGTATAGCCTGAAGACAGGGAGTCTGATTCCTCCAGCTCTGTTTTTCTCCCTCAAGACTGCTTTGGCTATTTGGGGTCTTTTGTGTCTCCATACAAATTTTAAGATTTTTTTTGTTCTAGTTCCATAAAAAATGCCATTGGGAATTTGATAGGGATTGCACTGAATCTGTAGATTGCTTTGGGTAGCATAGTCATTTTCACAATAGCGATTCTTCCAATCCTAGAACATGGTATATCTCTCCATCTGTTGGTATTATCTTTAATTTCTTTCATCAGTGTCTTATAGTTTTCTGCATACAGGTCTTTTTGTCTCCCTAGGTAGGTTTATTCCTAGGTATTTTATTCTTTTTGTTGCAATGGTAAATGGGAGTGTTTCCTTAATTTCTCTTTCAGATTTCTCATCATTAGTGTATAGGAATGCAAGAGATTTGCATTCCTATTTTGCATTCCTAATTTGCATAGGAATGCAAATTCCACTATAGGATTTGCATTCCTAATTTGCATAGGAATGCAAATTCCACTATAGGAATTTGCATTCCTATAGTGTATAGGAATGCAAGAGATACATTAATTTTGTATCCTGCAACTTTACCAAATTCATTGATTAGCTCTAGTAGTTTTCTGGTGGCATCTTTAGGATTCTCTATGTATAGTATCATGTCATCTGCAAACAATGAGAGTTTTACTTCTTCTTTTCCAATTTGTATTACTTTCCTTTCTTTTTCTTCTCTGATTGCTGTGGCTAGGACTTCCAAAACTATGTTGAATAATAGTGGCGAGAGTGGACATCCTTGTCTTGTTCCTGATCTTAGAGGAAATGCTTTCAGTTTTTCACCATTGAGAATGATGTTTGCTGTGGGTTTGTCATATATGACAAACCTTCATTATGTTGAGGTAGGTTCCCTCTATGCCCACTTTCCGGAGAGTTTTTATCATAAATCGGTGTTGAATTTTGTCAAAAGCTTTATCTGCATCTATTGAGATGATCATATGGTTTTTCTTCTTCAATTTGTTAATATGGTGTATCATATGGATTGATTTGCATATATTGAAGAATCCTTGCATCCCTCGGATAAATCCCACTTGATCATGGTGTATGATCCTTTTAATGTGTTGTTGGATTCTGTTTGCTAGTATTTTGTTGAGGATTTTTGCATCTATATTCATCAGTGATATTGGTCTGTAATTTTCTTTTTTTGTAGTGTCTTTGGCTTTGGTATCAGGGTGATGGTGGCCTCATAGAATGAGTTTGGAAGTGTTCCTTCCTACACAAGTTTTTGGAAGAGTTTGAGAAGGATAGGTGTTAGCTCTTATCTAAATGTTTGATAGAATTCACCTGTGAAGCCATCTGGTCCTGGACTTTTGTTTATTGGAAGTTTTTTTTTTTTTTTTTTTTTTTTGCTGTACGCAGGCCTCTCACTGTTGTGGCCTCTCCCGTTGCGGAGCACAGGCTCCAGATGCGCAGGCTCAGTAGCCATGGCTCACGGGCCCAGCCGCTCCACGGCACATGGGATCTTCCCAGACTGGGGCACGAACCCGTGTCCCCTGCATTGGCAGGCGGACTCTCAACCACTGCGCCACCAGGGAAGCCCTTGTTGGAAGATTTTTAATCACAGTTTCAATTTCATTACCTGTGATTGGTCTGTTCATATTTTCTATTTCTTCCTGGTTCAGACTTGGAAGGTTATACCTTTGTAAGAATTTGTCCATTTCTTCCAGGTTTTCCATTTTATTGGCATAGAGTTGGTTGTAGTAGTCTCTTAGGATGCTTTGTATTTCTGCAGTGTCTGTTGTAACTTCTTTTTCATTTCTAATTTTATTGATTTGAGTCCTCTCCCTCTTTTTCTTGATGAGTCTGGCTAATGGTTTATCAATTTTGTTTATCTTCTCAAAGAACCTTCTTTTAGTTTTATTGATCTTTGCCATTGTTTTCTTTGTTTCTATTTCATTTATTTCTGCTCTGATCTTTATGATTTCTTTCCTTCTGCTATCTTTGGGTTTTGTTTGTTCTTCTTTCTCTAGTTCCTTTAGGTGTAAGGTTAGATTGTTTACTTGAGGTTTTTCTTGTTTCTTGAGGTAGGCTTGTATAGCTAAGAACTTCCCTCTTAGAACTGCTTTTGTTGCATCCCATAGGTTTTGGATCATCGTGTTTTCATTGTCATTTGTCTCTAGGTAGTTTTTGATTTCCTCTTTGATTTCTTCAGTGATTTCTTGGTTACTTAGTAATGTATTGTTTAGCCTCCATGTGTTTGTGTTTTTTACATTTTTTCCCTGTAATTCATTTCTAATCTCATAGCCTTGCGGTCAGAAAAGATGCTTGATACGATTTCAATTTTCTTAAATTTACTGAGGCTTGATTTGTGACCCAAGATGTGATTTATCCTGCAGAATGTTCCGTGCGCACTTGAGAAGAAAGTGTAGTCTGCTGTTTTTGGATGGAATGTCCTATATATATCAATTAAATCTATCTGGTCTATTGTGTCATTTAAAGCTTCTGTTTCCTTATTTATTTTCATTTTGGATGATCTGTCCATTGGTGTAAGTGAGGTGTTAAAGTGCCCCACTATTATTGTGTTACTGTCGATTTCCTCTTTTATAGCTGTTAGCAGTTGCCTTATGTATTGAGGTGCTCCTATGTTGGGTGCATATATATTTATAATTGTTCTAGCTTCTTCTTGGATTGATCCCCTGATCATTATGTAGTGTCCTTCCTTGTCTCTTGTAACATTATTTATTTTAACGTCTATTTTATCTGCTATGAGTATTGCAACTCCAGCTTTCTTTTGATTTCCATTTGCATGGAATATCTTTTGCCATTCCCTCACTTTCAATCTGAATGTGTCCCTAGGTCTGAAGTGGGTTTCTTGTAGACAGCATATAGATGGGTCTTGTTTTTGTATCCATTCAGCAAGCCTGTGTCTTTTGGTTGGAGCATTTAATCCATTCACGTTTAGGGTAATTATCGGTATGTATGTTCCTATGATCATTTTCTTAATTGTTTGGGGTTTGTTTCCATAGGTCCTTTTCTTCTTTTGTGTTTCCCACTTAGAGAAGTTCCTTTAGCATTTGTTGTAGTGCTGGTTTGGTGGTGCTGAATTCTCTTAGCTTTTGCTTGTCTGTAAAGCTTTTGATTTCTCCATCGAATCTGAATGAGATCCTTGCTGGGTAGAGTAATCTTGGTTGCAGATTCTTCCCTTTCATCACTTTAAGTATATGGTGCCGCTCCCTTCTGGCTTGTAGAGTTTCTGCTGAGAAATCAGCTGTTAACCTTATGGGAGTTCCCTTGTATGCTCTTTGTTGTTTTTCCCTTGCTGCTTTTCATAATTTTTCTTTGTCTTTAATTTTTGCCAATTTGATTACAACATGTCTTGGCGTGTTTCTCCTTGGGTTTATCCTGTATGCGACTCTCTGTGCTTCCTGGACTTGGATGGCTATTTCCTTCCCATGTTAGGGAAGTTTTCAACTATAATCTCTTCAAATATTTTCTCAGGTCCTTTCTCTCTCTCTTCTCCTTCTGGGACCCCTATAATGCAAATGTTGTTGCGTTTAATGTTGTCCCAGAGGTCTCTTAGGCTGTCTTCATTCTTTTTTTTTTTTTTTTTTTTTTGCGGTACACAGGCCTCTCACTGCTGTGGCCTCTCCCGCTGCAGAGCACAGGCTCCGGATGCGCAGGCCCAGCGGCCATGGCTCGTGGGTCCAACCACTCCGCAGCATGTGGGATCCTCCCAGACCGGGGCACGAACCCATGTCCCCTGAATCGGCAAGCGGACTCTCAACCACTGCGCCACCAGGGAAGCCCTGTCTTCATTCTTTTCATTCTTTTTTCTTTATTCTGTTCCACAGCAGTGAATTCCTTCCAGGTCATTTATCCGTTATTCTGCCTCAGTTATTCTGCTATTGATTCCTTCTAGTGTAGTTTTCATTTCAGTTATTGTATTGTTCATCTCTGTTTGTTTGTTCTTTAATTTTTCTAGGTCTTTGTTAAACATTTCTTGCATCTTCTCAATCTTTGCCTCCATTCTTTTTCCGAGGTCCTGGATCATCTTCCCTATCATTATTCTGAATTCTTTTTCTGGAAGGTTGCCTATCTCCACTTCATTTAGTTGTTTTTCTGGGGTTTTATCTTGTTCCTTCATGTGGTACATAGCCCTCTGCCTTTTCATCTTGTCTATCTTTCTGTGAATGTGGTTTTTGTTCCACGGACTGCAAGATTGTCATTCTTCTTGCTTCTCTGTAGTTCTTTATATACTGGATATCAACCCTTTATCAGATATCTGATTTGCAAATATTTTCTCCCATTCCATGGGTTGCTTTTTCATTCTGTTGACTGTGTCTTTAATAAACAGAAATTTTAAATTTTGGTGTAATCTAATTTATATATGTTTTACTTTTGTTGTCTGTGTATTTGCTGTTACATCTAAGCAATCATTATCAAATCCAACACCATGAAGCTTTTACCCTATGTTTTCTTCTAAGAGTCTTATAGTTTCAGCTTTTACATTTAGGTCTTTCATCCATTTTCAGTTAATTTTTTTAATATCATATAAGGTAAGGCTCTTTTGTTTTAAAAGCAAAATTTTTTTCCTGATTATAAACTTCATGTTCATTGTAGAAAACTTAGAAAAGCATAAGCAAAATAAAAAACATCCCTAGTCAGTGATGTGCTGATAAAACTGCTTGATTTACAGTGTTTGCCAATTTCTGTGGTATAAATACTCCCACCATGGTCAATTTCAACCAACTTCAAAATGCAGAGTAGGAAAGAGATGTGCACAACTGGCTGTCACACCACTGCCACTAATCCACCACCTGGCCATAGCCATAGCTCAAGTACATGGGAGTCACTCATAGCTATACAGTGGCCTTACCCACTTTCATTGCAGCTGGGAGTTCATGTGACCTAATGACTTAGTGCTGGCAAATGAGATTGAGAGGAAGCCTTTTTAGGGGAATTTGGGAAAAATTTTCTGATAAGTTTAAGAAGCATGCTAATGAGGCCCTTCTCTGCCTCCCCTTTGTTCCCTTGTTTCCTGCCTTTGGATATGATATCTTATGTGATGCTTGGAGCTAATGGAGCCACGTTGTGACTATGAGGAGAAGACCGTGACAATTTTAGAGATACCGACTCAGCACCTGGACTTTGTGGAACTACTAAAGTAAATCTTGGAAATGTCCATGTTCAGATTTCTTGTATAAATAACAGATATTTTTTCTGGTTAAGCCAGGAATAAGCATCCTCTTTGAGGGCCAGATAATAAATATTTTAAGCTTTGCAGCCCATACATTGTCTCTCACAACAACTCAACTTGACTGTTATAGCATGAACACAGTGATAGACAATGTGTAAAGGAATGAGCATGGATGTGTTCCAATAAGACTATTAGGGACACTGAAATTTGGATTTCATAAAATCTTAACATGTCACAAAGTCTTACTCTTCTTTTGACTTTTGCTCAATAATTTAAAAATTTAAAAACCATTCTTAGCTCTTGCACTCTACAAAAACAGGTGAAGTCTAGATTTGGCCTGCAGACCATAGTTTGCTCACCCCTGGGTTAAGCCCCACTAGTTGGGTATTCTGTTACTGCAACTAAAAGCAGTCCTAGTCCTAGTTTTTTTTTTTTAATTTATTTTTGGCTGCGTTGGGTTTTCATTGCTGCCCACGGGCTTTCTCTAGTTGCGGCGAGCGGGGGCTACTCTTCGTTGCAGTGTGTGGGCTTCTCATTGCGGTGGCTTCTCTTATTGTGGAGCATGGGCTCCAGGCGTGCGGGCTTCGGTAGCTGTGGCTCAAGGGTTCTAGAGTGCAGGCTCAGTAGTTGTGGTGCACGGGCTTAGTTGCTCCTCGGCATGTGGGATCTTCCCAGACCAGGGCTTGACCCCGTGTCCCCTGCATTGGCTGTTGGATTCTTAACCACTGCACCACCAGGGAAGCCCCCTAGTCCTAGTTTTTAAAGGACTGTCCTTAAACACACATGTCGTGAGCCTCATCCACTTTTAACACAGAGGAGTCAGAGATGTGGCGCTGGTTTCCCCCTTAGTTGGTTTTCCCTAACATTAATCAACACACACCAAAAACACATTGAACATGTTGAGACCGGGATAACATAATTTGGAGCATAAACTGGGACTGGGATATGCATGAGTGTCTCTGGCAGCTCATTTGCCTGAGTGATTGAGCAGACTTCTGGGAAAACTCTCATCCCAAAATACCACTAAGTTACTAACTCATGACCATCTTGGCCCACTAAAAAAAAACTCTGGTCAAGGGAGGAGAGGGGCACAGTGTGTCTCAGACTAGAAATACAAAAATAGAAAAAACTTTTTATTTTTCAAATTTGTGTGGCCATAAGTAGCTTTAGGGCCCTCCAGTGAACATCACACAGTAGGGATGAACTAGGTTTTTCCTCATCCTGCAATAGAACATTCTGCTGTGTTAGCATCACAAAGCACCAGCATCTCCCAGAGCCTAGTGGTCCCAGAAGATACCTGGTGGGGGACTCAGGACAGTCCTCATGCCAGAGAGGAGCCCGTGTATTCCCAAGTCTTTGTGAGCCACCCGGAAAGACTTCCGGAAAGTCTTGATGACCACTTTGCAGGGACTGGTGTTGCACGGCTAGTGTGTAAGAGAGAACCAGGTTCAAGCACAAGGGGTGGGGGACAAATAATGCATCTTGGCCTTCTTACTCAAGTCAGTGTTTCTCCCTTGGCCTTCCTTTTCGGTGCCCTCTCAGAGACCTCCCCAGTGTCCCTCTGCCTGCCCCAGCTTCTCCCTCATCGAATCCAGCAGCAGCAGAGAATCACAGGTTTCCTGTGGACACTCAGCTCCTACCTCAGGAGATGTGAGGGGCTTTTTCTCTCCTGTCCTCTCCCTCTGACTTCTGCCTTCATGACTGACCAACAAGATGGGGGACATAGAAAGATCCCCAGATTTCAACCTGTTATTTTCTATCTGTAAGTAGAGCCTAAAGAACTATGTGTCTCGAGCCCCTTTCTTAGGGACTCTCCTTGCCCATCTCCATAACTGCGGGAGTTGCCATGTTACTAAAACATGACTCCACCTCCTGCCACATTATTGGTCCTGGTTGGGACAAGGGTCTACTCCCAGGCCAATCGTGGTGCTCTGCTCTCCTTGGCAAAATTAGTTGGTCTAGAAGGGGCACCTGACTGATGCTTAGTTCCCCAGAGTTTTTGAGATAAGGTTTGAGAGAATCAAATGTATTTCTTTACAGAAATTTAAAACAACCAAAAGTCGGCAGAAATCAATTAATATTTCCCTCCTGAAATCCCCTAAAACGGCAGTGGAGGAATTTGTAAAATCGTATAAAGGAACAAGGACACAGGGAACAGGAGAGGAGACATAGCAACAGAATTTTGGAAGCTGGAGAGCAGATGGTCGAATGATAACTGAATCAGAAGACCTGAGAAAGCTGAGTCCCAAACTGGCTGTGGGAAAAGCCAAGAGACAATCCCCAAAAAGCCTGAGATTGGAGGCGCCAGGTACCACTCACTCAAAGTAAGGTGGTCTTAAAGGTGGTCTTAAAAGTGGTCTTAAAAACGGGAGGACTGATTAAATGTCTATTGAAGAAGCAACCAGACCACCAACCCTCCCCCAACAGTCCTTAGTGAGTTCCCGTCCCTCCTCCTACCCCAGCAGAAGATACTAAGACTTCCACTAGGAAAGGGTAAAACAGGTTTTCTGGACTGGGAGACCTCAGTCACCGTTGAGGGCATAGGTGTCATATGGGAGACAGGAGGTTTAAGGAGGGACATTCTACATACTAAATGAGGAGACCATCTCTCTTCCACCATTTTTCTTTTTTCTTTTGGCCTGGCCATGCAGCATGTGGGATCTTAGTTCCCTGACCAAGACAGAACCCACGTCCCCTGCAGTGGAAGCGCAGAGTCTTAACCACTTGACCGCCAGGGAAGCCCCTCTCCCCAATTTTGCAACGAGAGCTGGCAGTCAGACTTATTCCCTCTGGGCAAGAGACTGGGAGAAACTTTTCTGGGAAATCTGACCAAGCCAAGAAAGACCTATGGGTACTGAGAGAGGTTTCCCAATGAATCGGCCTCAACAGATCACTCTACAGTGAAGTCGCCAGTTGACCTGCCCCCGCTATTACGCACATGAGGCTTCCAGTTAGCTTTTCTGTGCCCCACTCTTAAATATGTGTGCAATCAAGACGTCCCCAGGATGATGGCCAAGTGAGGCCCCAAGACCATCCTATACAGCAGGCTGAAAGAGCAGCCAGCCCATACAGACTGGATCAGGTCAAAGGCACTAGGCGAAATTTCTTCAAGAGGATGAAACTGATGGAACACGCATTACATATGGACACACTGGGAGATTTATACCACTCTGGTAGGAGTCGGGAGTTTGGGATTGAATTAGCAATAACTACACTGAAAACCAAGCAAATGAAAAACAAGGCATTTAGTAACTCTGGGGATAATAGAATTGTGCAGTAAAGGGAACCTATTCTGTTGGGATGATTGAGAGGGTAGGGTGAAGGGGGGAAGGGTGGCAGTCAGTTCTCACCCTCCGTAGTGAGAAGTCAATACACAGTGCCTAGAACTCTTTCATGGGTTCCAAGAGCAACACCAATCGATTCTATTGAATTCTCTGCTTTTGCTTAAGGTCGTCAGAGTTCTCTGCTATTGCTTGAAACTGAAAAAATCATAGCTAAACTGTTAGCCATGTGACCTCTGGCTAGTCACTTCCCATCACTGGGTCTCAAGCTCCCCATTCCTATAACAAGCTCCTCTTCTTGGATTTGTACACCTTTTAACAGTCAACTTTAGGGACTTCCCTGGTGGTCCAGTGGGTAAGACTCTGAGCTCCCAATGCAAGGGGCCCGGGCTCGATCCCTGGTCAGGGAACTAGATCCTGCATGCATGCTGCAACTAAAAGGTCTCGTGTGCCACAACAAAGAGCCTGCGTGCCACAACTAAGACTCGGAGCAACCTAAATAAATGAATAAATATTAAAAACAAACAGTCAACTTCCTTCACGTCCTCTCTCCCCTGCTCAGCCTTCCTACCAGTATCTGTCACACCCATTTACCAAAACTAAATTTCCTTTGGAGGTGAGTGCCCTAGTCTATATTGTATCACAGTGAAAGATGCTGGGAAACAATGAATGGAGGGAACCTGCCAGGAAATTCCTGGGGGAGGGGCTGGGGGAGAAAGGAACTTGGAGTTTCTTGTATTTAGGTGTGATTCTACTGCTCCCTGATCTTGTTTTTTGTTTGTTTGTTTTGTTTTGGTGGCTCCACATGCCTAGCGGGATCTTAGTTCCCCGACCAGGGATTGAACCCAGGCCACAGCAGTGAAAGCAAGGAGTCCTAACCACTGGACCGCCAGGGAGTTTCCCTGCTCCCCCATCTTGGACTTTCAGCTTGAATTGTCCACACTTCAAATTGCAAGTTGATTTATTTATAAGTTTTATCTCACCTACATCTTAGACAAATTGGAATCAAATTTACAAAATTAATAAAATATAGGCAAAGACAATTAAAAACTACAGACCAAAACTCAAGTAAAAAGGTCAGAGAAATGACTGTTTCAAAGGACCTGTGATGATGGGAGGAGCTTCAAGATGGCAGAAGAGTAAGACGCGGAGATCACCTTCCTCCGCACAGATACATCAGAAATACAAAGGACCTGTGATGATAAATTGATGGAATGAAGTGCTAAATTTTGTTCCAAGTTTGTTGGGACAAAATAGAAATCACATAATTTTGGAGTTACTCCATAATCGAAAAATATTTATTCACTACTGATCATTCTGGATTATATTTGGCTGCATATAACAGAAAAAAAGCGAATAACAGTTTTTTTGTTTTTTTTGTTTTTTTTTGAGGGTAAAGGAGGTCTGAAGTTGGGAAACCAGGGTTAGTCTGGCGCCTTTCTGGTCATCAAGGGCCCAAGATCCCTTATTGTTCAATAAGGCTGTTCAAGCTACAGCTACCACATTCCAGGTAGAAGTAAAGATGAAAAGAAGGGTATTTCCTTTCTATTTTAAGGAGACTTCCAGGAAACTTCATCTAATACTTCCACTTACATTTTAATGTGCTGAACTTAATGACGTGAACACACCCAGCAATAAAGGAATATGGGAAAGTGTTTCAGCTGGATCGTGAAGGAATGCTGAGGTAGGCACCTTGCAATTTCTGCTACAAACACTCATTATGTGGAAGGTGCTTCCGGCCCAAAGAACTAAAGATGAAGACGATGCAGTCCTTGTCCTTAAGGAACTCACAGATTTGGGGAAGACCCTAATAATCAACTGGATTATTATACCATTAGAAAAGAACATTTTCTAAAGATGTAAACAAAGAAATGTGGGAAGAGAAATGAGGTAGCAATGAGCTCTGTCTAGAGAGACAGGGAAGATTTATAGAGAAGGTAACAGTTGAGCTGGCCCTTAAACAGAATAGAAATACAGAGCAAAGAGAAAGCATTCCGTGTGCAGGAAGGAGCATGCACAAAGAGAAACATTAAAACAGATGGATTCTCTGGGGGGTAATTTGGATTCTTCTTGTATGTCTTTAAAATAGGGTTGTCAGAGTCCTGATAGAAGATTAGGCCAAAGTAAGGTGAAAACAGGTCCCCCAAACTCCATAGAATGAAGGTTGGTCATTCTGGAGGGAATAGGAAGCCCTGGAGGTTTATAAGCAGGGATATCACGGGAGCAGATCCTATGTTCAAAAAAGAACAATGGAATGAGAGAAATAATGAACCAAAAGTGGTGTGTGTGGGGGACATGGGAAGCAAAGTGACCGACTAAGGGGCAAGCTAATTGTTCAAGCGATCTGCATTAAGGGCCTGAACTAGTCAGGAGAGCACATGGGGATGGGAAGGAGGGAATGGTTTAGAGAGACCAAAGTTGACTTATCGCAGGTTGGATGTGGAGAATGAGGAAAAAGCGGAGACAACCAGAGGAGTCTCAGGTGTCTAGTTAACCCCTCAGGAGCTTCTGATTCTCAGTCTCTTCTACCTTCTTTAAAAAACAAGGTGCTACCACATGCCTGGTACTCTTCTCTGTGCTGGGAATTCACAGGTGGGCAAGACTTCCTGCCCTCATGGAACTCATGTCTTGCAGGGAGGGGTACAAATTAACTGAGCAATTTAAATACAGTGTGGGGTTAGGAACAAACATGCATCATGAGGAGGCAACTTTAAGAAGCAGAGTCTAGAGAAAATCATTGATGAATGGCAAACAAACATGGGAATCAGGGTTAGACCTGTCCATTACAGGGTAGTCACCTGGACGCTGGGCTGTACTGAGGGTTCTTTAGAAGATCCAATGCCCAACCCCACCCCCGCCCCCACGCCCGGCAGCCAGTCTCTAGGGGCATATATAATAATCTACATCTTTAGTTAGTGCGGACGTTTCCTCCAGGCACCTGAGAGGAAAGTTCAAAGTTCATCTGGCCTGCAATAACTTTCTGTGATAGTGAGGGTGTGGGGAGGGAAAACTTTCTTTCGGAACTGTAGGTGGGAATGTGTAACTAGCTAGGCCTTTCTGGACGGCAACTTGGCAATAAATATAAAACACCTTGGGAATATACATTCCCTTGACCCACTGATTCTTCTAGAAATCTAACTCAAAGAAATAACTTAGGATGTAAGCAAACTGTTTATATTAGCAAAAAATTAGAAATGAACTTCTTGTCTTACCATAGAGAATTTGCCAAGCAAATTCATCCGGTTGAATTCCATTCAGCCATTAATAGCCAATTATATTTATAATTGAACTAGAATGTACTATTTTAGTATATGGGTTACTTAAATCATGATATGCTTAAGGCAAAGAACAGATTAATGAAGTACATTACAAATATATTTGTGAAATGATACCTTGGAATAGCAACAGACTGACACCCAGAAAACCTCATAATCCGGAAGATCTAATAACTGACATTTTCTAAGTCTGATCTATGCTTGATTATTGAACTTTTACTGTATTATAAAAATTCGAAGCATGCAAAACTTGCAAGAAGAAGAGTAAAACCAAAAAAAATTTGATCCCAATTCCATCACTCAGAGACAATTTGCTACTGACAGTTAGGGACCATCCTTCCAGATGTTTCTGTATACAAACATACGGATAAGAATGAGAATGAAAGCAAGTGTGTGTTTGTTCTTTTGCGTGTAGGTGAGAAACAGAAATAGTTATACAGAGAATGGAAATACCCACGATAGCATCACAAAAAATGGGATCACATTTTTCTTTTAAACAAAGTCGAATGTTTATCAGGAGAAAAAACTTGAAGGAATTCTTGAACTTCAGAAAATATTTCTTGACACCAAGATATACAGCTTCCTAAAAATAGTCCTTTTTCTTAAAAAAGGACAACATTAAGATTTTTGAGTCATTTTTAAAAACAACATTTCAATTTTAGACAATATTGATTGACTTCCAGCCAAGACCACACGAGGTAATCAACACACGTATTTTCTCCCATTTCCTCTCCCCTTGCCTCCTCCTTTTAATTTTTTTGGTTGTATCATTTTCACATAGGAAAGATTAATGATATTTACATCCCATCCTTTTACCACAATTCCCAAAGCTGTCTGATCGGTTCTGTATTTAAGTGGATCTGGTCCTTCTTATTGTTCTTTTACCATGACTTTTCCATTTCTATTTTTGGAGTCAACCCTTCATTTCGTCATCAAGTAGTCTTTTTTTCATATCTGTCTCATGGATTCTTGCATGCTTCAAAGGGCCTGTGTCTTTATACTTAAAGGGCAAATTGGGTAAAAATTCTTGTGTCATTCTTTCCCTCACATCTTTCGAGACATTGCTCCTTTGTCTTCTGACTTTGAGTGTTGCTTTAGGGGAAGCCTAAGGATACTGATCTTACTCTTTGTACATGACTTGCTTCTTCTACTTGGACACTCTTAAGATACTTTATCTCTGAAATTCAGCAACTTCATCAATATATACCTTAATCAGTGTATTATTTAGGATATAAATTCAGACAGAAACCCAAAATAACAGTGGCTTTAAGACAGACTGTACTTGTTTCTCATTGAATGATATAAACTGATACAGCAGCAATGCTTTAATGAAACTGCCAGGAATTCAGGCTCTTTCTGTTTTGGTGCTCTACCATTCCTAGAGTGTTGTCCTTGCCCACATACACCAAGAAGAATATTCTAGTCAACAGAAAGGGAAAAAGAGATAAGGGAATATCCTTTCCTTTAAGGATATACCCAGAAGTGCAAATATTAATCTTTTGCTCACATCCCATTGGACAGAACTTGGTCATATGACCCGATCTAACTGCAAGGAATACTGGGAAATATAGTCTTAATTCTCGATGACCATTCTACAATTATGGAAGAAGGGAGAATGAATACTGGAGGAAAAACGAGCAATCCTTGTTATGATCCATCTGACTCAGTTTTTTCCTAGGATATGGTCTGTCCTTTTAATCTGTAGATTCAAATCTTTATTTCAGGAAATTTTTCTTCTATAACATCTGTGAATACCTGTTCTATTCTATTTATTGTGTTTTCTACCTTAGGAATGTGTGTCTTTTTAATTTTAACCTTTGTATCTATATTTGACTTCTTTGTACATGTCTTCCATTTTAATAATCTTTCCTCTAAATATTTTTACAAGGCTTTTCTCTGTTTCATTTTGTTTTCATTTGTGTTCTCAATTGTATTCATTCAGAAAACCATTTCAGTTCTATTTATTCCAGTTTATATTGCTCCTAATATATAGTTATCCCTGTGATGTTGCTGGGTTTTTTTTTTTTCTTCTTCCTTTCTTTCAAAACTAGGCCAGCCTGCTTTGCATCTCCTTCTGTCTCCTTAGAATCTCTTCCTTGCACTCTTGCATCTTTCCTTGAGCTCTCTTGTCAAACAGAAACCATTTCATCTCCCATTCTTTGAGGTCATGGAGACTTATTCGTTGGACTCTGTTTCCTGAAGTAATCTCCCTTTTTTCCTTTTTTAAAATGTATTTATTTTTAATTGAAGTATAGCTGATTTACAATGTTGTGTTAATTTCCACTGTACAGCAAAGTGACTCAGTTATACACATATATACATTCTTTTTGATATTCTTTCCCATTATGGTTTATCCCAGGATATTGAATATAGTTCCCTGTGTGATACAGTAAGACCTTGTTTTTTATCCATTCTATATATAATAGTTTGCATCTATTGTACTAACCCCAAACTCCCAAGTCCATCCCTTCCCCATCCCTCCTCCCCCTTGGCAAGCACAAGTCTGTTTCCTATGTCTGTGAGTCTGTTTCTATATCGTAGATAGGTTCATTTGTGTCATTTTAGATTCCACATATAAGTTATACCATATGGTATCTGTCTTTCTCTTTCTGACTTATAAGTAATCCCCTTTTGATGTATGTTTTTCGTCTGCTTTTTGCTTCCGTGTCTCTCCTTTGAGGGGATGTGAGGGCCACTTAAGATCTATGAGCAGAGTAAGGGAAGGGGACTGGAGAGGTTCCACCATTCAGGAGACACACTTGATTTTTTTTTTTGGCCCCATTTTTAACATTGTGATATTTATACTGCCAGACAGATTCATGCACAATTTTTCCTTACAAAATGAGATGACAATATACATACTATTCTGCAATCTGTGTTTTTCATGTCATATATCACAAAAATGTTTTTATGGCATTAAATATATTTCTCCCACATTATTTAAGTAGTTACATTGCATTCTATTGGCATGATATATCATATTTTTTAACCCAACCTCTATTGGTGGACATTTCTATTGTTTCGAGTAATTTACTATTGTAATCAAACTGATGCATAAGTTAAAATCTTTTATTTTGACTCTCTAGATTTAAAGCTAAAGTTGTGGAGGATTTTATAGGTTCCCACTCTCTCTTTTTTATTAAGATATAATTCACTTGTCATTAAATCTACCCTTTAAAAGTATAACTCTGTACTTCAAGACTGTATAACTCAGCGGTTTTTAGTATATTCACGGAGTTGTGCAACCATCACTATCTATTTTCATCACCCCAAAAAGAAACCCCATATCAATTAGCAGTCACCCACATACCTCTGTCCTCCTAGCTCCTGGCAACCTCTAATCTACTTTGTCTCTATAGATATGCCTATTCTGGACATTTCATATAAGTGGAATTATATAATAAGTAGTCCTTTGTAACTGGCTACTTTCACTTAACATAATGTCTTCAAACTTCCCCCACATTGTAGCATATATCCTTTTATGGCCAAATAACATTTCATTGTATTAATATACCACATTTAGCTTATCCATTCATCGGCTGATGGACATTTGGGTTGTTTCCACCTTCTCGGTATTATGAAAATATTGCTATGAACATTTGTGTACAAGTTTTTGAGTGGACATATGCTTTTTTAAAAAATTTTTATTAGAGTACAGTTGATTTACAATGTTGTGTTAGTTTCTGTTGTACAGCAAAGTGTATCAGTTATACATATAGCCACTCTTTTTTATTTTATTTTATTTCCATTTTTTGGCCACGCCTTGCAGAATGTGGTATCTTAGTTCCCCAACCAGGGATCGAACCTGTGCCCTCTGCAGTGGAAGCACGGAGTCATAACCACTGGACCACCAGGGAAGTCCTTATACACTCTTTTTGAGATTCTTTTCCCATATAGGTCATTACAGAGTACTGAGAAGAGTTCCCTGTGCTATACCGTAGGTCCTTATTAGTTACCTATTTTATATATAGTAGTGTGTATTTGTCAATCCCAGTCTCCCAATTCATCCCTTCCCTCCCCTGGACATATGTTTTTAATTCTCTTGGGTATACACCTAGTACTGGAATTGCTGGATCATACAATAAGGCTGACTTATTCTTTTTTTTATTTTTGGCTGTGTTGGGTCTTCGTTGCTGCACGTGGGCTTTCTCTAGTTGCAGCGAGCACGGGCTACTCTTCGTTGAAGTGTGTGGGCTTCTCATTGCAGTGGCTTCTCTTGTTGCGGAGCACGGGCTCTAGGCGTGCAGGCTTCAGTAGTTGTGGCTCACAGGCTCAGTAGTTGTAGTGCACAGGCTCAGTTGCTCCACGGCATGTGGGATCCTCCCAGACCAGGGATCGAATCCGTGTCCCCTGCATTGGCAGGCGGACTCCCAACCACTGAGCCACCAGGGAAGCCTGGCTGACTTATTCTTAATCCCCTTGTTTCTAATTCTACATGACATCAGCAACACCTTTCAGATTTAGTTTCTGTAGACTGAATCTACAATTTCCTGCTTGGTCTGGTAGTCACCTTGCTTTAAGAGGTGGAGGAAGGGGCCTTTGATATAACATTCAACTGTTTTCACCCTATGCCTCATGCCCACTTTACACAGTATCTGATGCCTTCATGGGGTCAGCATACACTTTAAACAATGTTTTCCTCCACTTTGCTAATTTAGTTGCCTCTCACTACTCCATCTCTGTCTTTCAAAAACTTGTTGAAATCTCTCCTCTCCTGATGTCTCCTGACTCCTGTGGGGGTTAGGCCTTTTCATATTCCTTTACTATCATTTTAGTAGGGTTTTGGGTAGGGAGGCTATAAACACACCTGTTTAACTGGAAATTGCTCTAATTATGCATGTCTTTCTGGTCATTGCTCATCTTTTTTTTTTTTTTTTTTTTTTTTTTGCGGTACGCGGGCCTCTCACTGTTGTGGCCTCTCCCGTTGCGGAGCACAGGCTCCATACACGCAGGCTCAGCGGCCATGGCTTACGGGCCCAGCCGCTCTGCGGCATGTGGGATCTTCCCGGACCAGGGCACGAACCCGTGTCCCCTGCATCGGCAGGCGGACTCTCAACCACTGCGCCACCAGGGAAGCCCAATTGCTCATCTTTGAAAGAGACCAGCTATTCGTTAAAAATTAGTTTAGAGAAAGATGAGGCAAGTGATCTGGACAGACCAGTTTTAAACTGACTGTTTTTCTTTGAACACTTTATCACCAAATCTGTTTTCTCCTCTGTCTGGTGTCATATCTTCCCAGTTTTCAAGATAAACGGAGTCAGTGTGGTATCATTCCCTAAGACAGGCTTTGTCTTAGTCCATCTGGGCTAAAAAAATATATATATATATATATATATATATCTCAATCATAGGATGGGTGGCTTAACCAACAAACACTTATTTCTCACAGTTTTGGAAGCTGAGAAGTCCAAAATCAAGGCGCCAGCAGATTTGGTGTCTGGTGAGAGCCTGCTGTCTGGTTCGTAGACTGCTCTCCTCTCACTATGTCCACACAGGGCAGAAGTGGTGGGGGACCTCTGGGGGGGGTCTCCTTTATAAGGGCACTAATCTCATTCATGAGGGCTCCACCCTTGTGACCTAATCACCCCCTAAAGCTCCCACCTCCAAATACCATCACACTGGGGATTGCGTTTCAACACATGAATTTTGAGGAGACACAAACATTCAGTGTACAACAGACTTTCTGAAACTTACTGTTCCCTCATTCCCCATCCCCCATCTCCCCTCACCCCCAGCAGGTTCCCTCAGCTAGGAGGTGGGGACATATATAATTAATATGATTACTATGCATGGCTTCTCCATTACCTCCACCTCCCTATTCCCTATGTCCTGCAGGGTGGAGTTACTTCTCTGGAGTCTTTCCAGCCACTCGCCTTATGGTTCTACACAATGGATCATTAAGATATGAACCTTCCAGGACTTCCCTGGTGGCACAGTGCTTAAAAATCCGCCTGCCAATGCAGGGGACATGGGTTCGATCCCTGGTCTAAGAAGATCCCACATGCCACAGAGCAAATTAGCCCGTGCGCCACAACTACTGAGCCTGCGTGCCACAACTACTGAAGCCCACGTGCCTAGAGCCTGTGCTCTGCAACAAGAGAAGCCACTGCAATGAGAAGTCCGCACACCGCAACGAAGAGTAGCCCCCACTCGCCGCAATTAGAGAAAGCCTGTGTGCAGCAACTAAGACCCAACGCAGCCAAAATTTAATTAATTAATTAATTAGAAAAAAAGTGCCGTCTCTCAAACCACTAAAAAAAAGAAAGTTTAAGATGAGCCTTCCAGAACAGTGCCCTTGGCTTTATTTGGCAGTATATGGCTTCCTTGTGTCATTGAAGCTGGAGACAGGTAGAAGAATGTTTAGCACTGTCTGTAATAACAAAAAGCTGGAAACATACAAATGACCACTAGCAGGAGAAGGGTAAATACAGTGCCACATATTCATACAATGGAACATAATTCTTTTAAAAAATAAATTTATTTATTTATTTTTATTTTTGGCTGTATTGGGTCTTTGTTGCTGTGCACGGGCTTTCTCTAGTTGCAGCGAGTGGGGGCTACTCTTCGTTGCAGTGCACGGGCTTCTCATTGCAGTGGCCTCTCTTGTTGCAGAGCACAGGCTCTAGGCACGTGGGCTTCAGTAGTTGTGGCACATGGGCTTCAGTAGTTGTGGCTTGCGGGCTCTAGAGCGCAGGCTCAGTAGTTGGGGTGCACGGGCTTAGTTGCTCCGCGGCATGAGGGATCTTCCCTGACCAGGGATTGAACCCGTGTCCCTTGCATTGGCAGGCAGATTCTTAACCACTGTGTCACCAGGGAAGCCCTGGAACACGATTTATCAATAAAAATGAGTGAACTGTAGGTGTGCACAGCAACATCGATGGGTCTCAGAAACATACATTTGAGTGAAAGAAAGTAAGTCACAGAAGAATATATACTCTGTGATTTCAATAAAATGCAAAAACTCCCCCAAATTAAAATACATTGTATGGGAAATACACATGAAAAGTAAAACTCTAAGAGGTACAAACTATTATGTATAAAATAAGTTACAAGGATATATTGTACCACATAGGGAATATAGTGAATAGTTTATAATAACTATAAGTGAAGTATAACGTTTAAAAATTGTGAACCACCATATCATACACCAGTAACTTATATAATATTGTAAAACAACTATACTTCAATTAAAAAAAATAAAAAGACAGGGACTTCCCTGGTGGACCAGTGGTTAAGACTCTGCACTTCCACTGCAGGGGGCATCGGTTCACCCTTGGTCAGGGAACTGAGATCCCGCGTGCCACGTGGCATGGCCAAAAAAAAGAAAAAAGAGAGATAAAAGAGAGTAAACCTCTATCCTCCTCTAAAATCCTATTTTTATGTGTATGTTAAAAAATAAGGCTTATGACTAATTGCCTATATTTTTAGTTATTTATGTACTGGTATAATTTATTCTGAAAACTTGTAAACTTTCTAAAGACAGAGGCTCCACAAACTATGGCACAAAGTCTTGATATTAGTAAGAATGAATCAAAGCTTGTTGAATAAATGAATGCATAAATCACTCTTGTTCTCTTTTACACTCACGCAGAGATCTGAAGGATTGTTAGGAATAACTATATCTAAATAGCTATATGACTATTACTATAATTTTAGATAAAATATAAATATCAAGTCCTTCAATGTTAAGAATTTTTAAAAGAGGTCCAGAGATACTGGCACCATGGCTTACCTTTCAGCTCACATATTCGTGGAGGAAATAGCGCACACTAGGGTCAGTTACCCAAAGATGTCATAGCTGGTAGTAGGGTTGTGGTATTACATTTACACTTTCATACCGTATAATATGGTACCTATAGAAATAAAAGAACTGTATTTGTACCCTTGTTTTAGGACTCCCTAATATAATTAAAAATATGTGCCTCATAATATTAGTCTTTTGATACATTCTGTGAAAAAAGGATATTTTGTTCAAATATGTTTGAGAAACTATGCAAATTATACTTCCCTCTTGGCAATTAGTAATATACAGTGACATATTAAAGGTTTCCAGAAATCAGATAGCTTTTAACAAGATTGTTTAACCTTCATTAACCTTGTCTCCCAATTATAATTGTCCTTGGAATGGTCAAGTTTCATCTAACAACTATAAATATCCCAAGGAAAGTCTTCCATGGAAAATGTTTTAGAAAAACTGTTCTAAGATATTACTTGGATTGCAAAGCGCAAAAGATGTGGTCTAAATCCACCTTTAGGGCGAGGTATTTACAATCCTTTCTTTTTGATCTGGAAATGATCAATTTGCCTATGAGGGAAAGTGTCAGGGTGCAGGTGAGGGTGGGCGTACCTGTGTATGCAGGTACACAGCAGGAGGGCAGGAGTATGGAAGCATCCCATACATGCCAGCTGCTGGCAACAGTGGAAGCGGATTCCAAGTATGCACTTATTAGACCTCAAAAGCTGCTGCCTTCTTTCCCCTGATTGTATCTGCTTTGTCCTTCCATCCTTTCTTGTGAAGCTGCTCTGGCTCAGAGGTACCCCACTTATTTTGTTATGATGATTTATGACTTTATCTAAATTCTCCAACTATACTTATAATTAATTACATAATTCCATTTCCATAATGTTATATAACACACTGTCTTATCCTACCCCACATCCTGGGGAACGATATTAAAACAATAAAATAATTATGGCTGAAATTCATTGGTATCCTAGTTAGAACATTTAGTTCCAACTATCACAGAATAACCAAATGTTTGATAAAACTTACAAGAATAAATCTATGGGTGTGAAATTTATTTGTACTCTTATTTTAAACTGTGCCACGAGTTAGGATATAATCAAGTATGCAATAAAAGTTTGTTGAATAAATCAATGCATAAGTCACTTGTGTTCTCTTTCACATTCACATGGAGGATCACTGGGAGTGACAATGTCTGTATATTTGTATATTTGCATATGTATGAATCCATATGTATGTATCTATATAAGTTTATAGACATATATGTAATATGTAATTTCCAAATGTGATTGTAATAAAATTTTAACTAATGTGAAAAAAAAAAGAGTAGGGCTTCCCTGGTGGCGCAGTGGTTGAGAGTCCGCCTGCCGATGCAGGGGACACGGGTTCGTGCCCCGGTCCGGGAAGATCCCACATGCTGCGGAGCGGCTGGGCCCGTGAGCCATGGCCGCTGAGCCTGCGCGTCCCGAGCCTGTGCTCCACAACGGGAGAGGCCACAACAGTGAGAGGCCCACGTACCGCTAAAAAAAAAAAAAAAAAAAAAAAAGTAAACCTCTAAAGAAAAAGAAGGGAATGATTAAGTCAAAATTCAGCATAATCGATACAGCCTGGAAGGAGAAAAAGGGGTGTGACTGGGATAGTCCACACAGGACCTTCTAAGGTACTAGTTAAATTGGATTTTTAAAACTAATTAGTAGGTACATGTGTTCATTTTACTGTTATTAGTTAAACTGTACATATATGTTAAGTACATTCTTTAGTTATTCATAATAAAAGGTGGAGTGATTGATTTCTCTTTGTTTCATCTTTTAAAAGATGGAGTTGTTTCTCTTCTTCATCCTTTGGAGGGTTTTTTTTTTTTTTTTTTCTTTTTTTTTTTTAGCGGTACGCGGGCCTCTCACGGCTGTGGCCTCTTCCGCTGTGGAGCACAGGCTCCGGACGCGCAGGCTCAGCGGCCATGGCTCACGGGCCCAGCCGCTCCGCGGCATGTGGGATCTTCCCGGACCGGGGCACGAACCCGTGTCCCCTGCATCGGCAGGCGGACTCTCAACCACTGCGCCACCAGGGAAGCCCTGGAAGGTTTTAAGAGTGGAGAGAGGAGTAAAATATGCTCCCCCCGCCCCATTTTTTATCAGTGACTCTCTCTCCAGGGATTTGAATAATTCACATGCACAGAGTGTGAAGGCACAGGGCATTATGGAGCTTGGGTTTCCATGTAAACATTGAAGAGAAAGTTCATGGAAAATTGACATCAAGAAGTTTTGTGACTTCCAAAATTGTGTATTTTTGAAACCCTTGAAAGGAAAATGGCTTTAATTGGAAAATGGCTTGGGTACTTGTTTGGAGGACTGGTGCAACAGTACAGAGGAAGAAGCTAAGAGGACCTCACCTCCAAGTGGGCCTTGTTGACTCCCAGAGAGAGTGGAACAGGAGTCCGGGAGGAGAGATGGTCTAGGGGAGTACTGACTGGCCCAATGTGAGGCCTGCTTGACCCAGTGCCCGAGTGGACCCATAGCCACCTCAAATGGCATGATGCCTGTAGGAAAGGCCAATATCTTTCCCAACTCAGGAGCTGTATCTATTCATGCCAGAAGAAGTGTTGAGTTGAGCCCCGAAGGCTCTAAGCCATGGCCCAGAACAGCCTTCATGTCGGAGCTTGGTGAATAGACAGGGGTGGGGGTGGAGCAGTTGCCAAGAGAGGTCAGCAGGACCTTGCAGTGCTGGGGAGGGAATGTGGACTTTACCCTGAGCAATGAGGAGCTGTTAAAGGGTTTAAGCCAGGAAGAGGAAGGAGAAGATTTGATTGAGAAAATATGTAATAAAAAATGCTGGTAAGACCAGTAATTCATTTAAAGGAATCTATATTGCATGAATCGCATCAGCATCTACAATTATAGTAATGTCCATATGTGGCCCAAGTATGTTTTCATTCTATGGACAATGCCTGGGGCAAATCAGGATTCAGAGACCACAGAATTTCGCAAAATTCTGTGCCCACACCCTCCACTCCCAGGGTTAGGCTGTGGGTCTAGTTAATGTTAATACTAAAACTCTTCTTCCTGACAGCAATTAGCAGCAAGTTCGGCTTCTTTCCCTAAGTGGGGAAGACCATGTCCCCAACACTAGGAGGAATGTTTGCCTTTCCATTTGCTCTAAGGGACACACACCTAAGTCACGTGAGGCTCTTACTTCTAACCACTTAAATTTCCGCCCACAGCGAGAGAGGAACTAATACCCAACACATATTTACACTAATTAGGATTGTTAGCAAAACTAATAACTAGTATTATGACACCAGTCTTGAATTTGCCTTACTCTTTTATTTATTTTTATAGGTAAGAAGTGGATTTATTTAGAGAGAAACACACTCCACAGACAGAGTGTGGGCCACCTCAGAAGGTGAGAAAGGCCTGCCTTACTCTTTTAATCCTCACAACATCTGCTGAGGTAGTTGCTATCATCGCCATTGGAATGAACCACTTAATTATATAATCTTTTGTTCAGTATCCACATCCCGTGATAAGGTCAAGGAGAGCACGGAGCATATCTGCCATGTTTCCCCTTGGATCCCTGGTGCCTAGAACAGTGCCTGACACGTGGTCATCATTCAAAATGTGTTTGTTGAATCAATGTTGAGTCCCCCTTTTACAAGTGAGGACACCAAGGCTTAGAGATGTTAAATAGCTTACCAACTATTAGGTCAGCAGCTAATCCCAAACCACATCTGTTAGACTTCATCTTCTTACTGGCTCCCAAATCGTCTAAGGTTTTATAAGGATCACATAGCTCGGTCAAGTTTCTAGCAGTTAAACAGAAATCTACTGAAAGATTAATTAACACCTTCTAAAAAATCTTAACCATTTTGAGAACATAACACAGAATTCAGAGGTGAGCAGTAGGACAATGGCTGTGTTTAAACTTGCCGTGTTTCATAAAGATCTTACACTGAGAAATTCACACCTGGCATTTGAGAACACAGGCTGGCATAGAGCTTGGAGGAAGTATTGTTAGGAACTTTCCCAGCTAAATTCCTCCCAAGCTTATTATCAGTAAAGAGAGTGTTTTCATTAAGATAGAGATCATTATGGTTTTATAGCTTTCTCCTCAACTGCTGCCTTTACCGGGCTAAGGCTCCAGTTTTCATGGGCCACCTGGCATTCCTCATTTTTACCTTATTTGCCTGAAATAGTTGGCCAAGGAAGCCTGGGTCCTGATTCCAGCCCCTTCCCCACATCCAGCTTGGCCTGGGCACAAATTCCCTTATAAATACTCGATAGTCAAAGGCCTCTGGAAGAAGCATAGAAAAATAACATTATCTTTACCCATAGAAAGGGTATTGAAGCAACTTGTACAAGCTACCTGTGGTGAGAGAGGCAAGTTAAGTCTCTGAGAAAGGGCTCCATTGGGAGTTAAGTAACAAGTCCTGTCCTATTCCCACTCCATCTATTTCTAGGCAGGAGTCTCGCCAAGCTTCCAGGCAAACCCTCAGCCAGACAATGCAAGAGCAACTGATGTACGAACGGCAGGTGTTACCCCAATCAAGAGAGAGTCCAGACCCTCTCCCGGATCTGTCATCCATGCCTAGGCGGGGAACTGCAAAACACCAGTCTAAGGGGGCACACATTCTCTCCTCACCACAACAGGGCTAGAGGTCAGGGTGCAAAGGTTTCAGAAAACTCGAATTCTCTGTAGTTTTAGTAAATAACATTGTATAGCTTTTGATGATCTCTGAGCCATTTCTGATGTGCAAAGTGTTTTCACATGCACCTCCTATTGAGGTAGATGGGCCAATATTATTATTCACAAATTAGAGATGAACAGAGAGATTGTTATTTGTCTAAAGCCATGTCATTCTCCCCAAAACCAGCCTCCTGGCGTACTGCTGCTCAGTCATGGTGTTTGGCTTTTCTCCCTCTTCAAGTCAATCATCTGCTGCTTTTACATCACAAATTCTCAACCTTTGGTGTACCATCACTTAGAAAACCTAATCTATGCACTGACACACACAAGCATGTGTGCACACACACAGACACAATTGAGTATTAACTCTCATGACTCTCAGAGCTACCCTGAAGACCATGGACAGAGGCTGAGAATCCTTTTAGAAGTAACATGTGTGAGACCAAAGGGACATAATAACCAAATGTAATATATGAACTGTATTTTCTGGTTCCAAAATTCAGTTACAGAATACATCTTAGGAACCACCAGAGAAATCTGAATATGGAATATATATATTAAATTTTATTAAGGAATTTTCTTAAGTGATATTAGGTTAATTTTCTTTGATGTGATAATGGTGTTTATTTTTATTATTTATTTATTTTTGGCTGCATTGGGTCTTCGTTGCTGTGCGCGGGCTTTCTCTAGTTGCGGCGAGCGGGGGCTACCCTTTGTTGCAGTGCGCAGGCTTCTTATTGTGGTGGCTTCTCTGGTTGCGGAGCACGGGCTCTAGGCGGGTGGGCTTCAGTAGTTGTGGCTCATGGGCTCTAGAGCGCAGGCTCAGTAGTTGTGGCGCACGGGCTTAGTTGCTCCGCGGCATGTGGGACCTTCCCAGACCAGGGCTCAAACCCCAGTCCCCTAAATCGGCAGGCAGATTCTTAACCACTGCACCACCAGGAAGTCCCAATGATGGTGTTTATTTATGGGGGAGAATATACTGATTTTTAGGAGATGCTTAAGTACTGAGAGGTGAAATATCATGAAGTCTGCAACATGTTTTCAAATGGTTCAGAAAAATATAGAACAATATAAGATCGAACAATATGACATTTGCCAATATTACATCATTTTTAACCTATGAAAACAGCAATTGCAGGATTTAACCTAATTTATAAGGAAAATACAGCAAACAATTATCAGTTTAACCTAGGTGGTGATATATGCATGTTTATTGAAATGTTCTTTCAACTTTTCTGTACATTGGAAAATTTTCATAATAAATACATTTTCCTAATGTATTTATTATGAGAGGGTCTGGGCTCTCTCTTGATTGGGGTTGCATTGTTGGGGAAAAAAGAAGTTTCTGTTTGTGATACCTCTCAAATCTGCTCCTCTGTTAGTTATCTATTGCTATGTAAGAAATTACCCCAAAATTTAGTGGCTTAAAACAGCAAACATTTCTAGGTAAATACTTGAAAGAACTGAAAGCACAGATTGAAAGAGATATCCGTACATCCATGTTCACAGCAGCATTATTCACAATAGCCAAAAAGTGGATGCAACTTAAGTGTCCATCAGTGGATGAATGGGTAAACGAGATGTGGTCTATACATACAATGGAATATTATTCAGCCTTAAAAAGGAAGGAAATTCTGACACATGTTACAACATGAATGAAACTTGAAGACACTATGCTAAGTGAAATAAGTCACAAAAGGACAAAGAGTGTATGATTCCACATAAATGAGAGCGCTAGAGTAGTCAAATTCATAGAGACAGAAAGTAGAATGGTGGTTGCCAGGGGCTGGATGAGAGAATGAGTTAGTATTTGATGGGTCTGGAGTTTCAGTTTGGGAAGATGAAAAAAGTTCTGAATATGCATGATGCTGTTGATTGCACAACAATATGAATGTACTTAATGTCAATGAACTGCACACTTAAAAAGGGTTAAAATGGTAAATTTTATGTCATGTATATTGTATCCCCCTCCCCCTCTACACACAAAAACATTCATTATCTCACAGTGATATGCCAATATTCTGTTCACTAGAATCAAGACACGAGGTCCAGGGCTTCCCTGGTGGCGCAGTGTTTAAGAATCCACCTACCAATGCAGGGGACACGGGTTCGAGCCCTGGTCCAGGAAGATCCCACATGCCGTGGAGCAACTAAGCCCATGCACCACAACTACTGAGCCTGCGCTCTAGAGCCCATGAGCCACAACTACTGAAGCCTGTGTGCCACAACTACTGAAGCCCACACGCCTAGAGCCCGTGCTCCACAACAAGAGAAGCCACTGCAATGAGAAGCCTGGGCACTGCAACAAAGAGTAGCCCCTGCTCACCACAACTAGAAAAAGCCCGTGTGCAGCAACGAAGGCCCAATGCAGCCAAAAATAAATTTTAAAATAATGATAATAAATAAATAAATAAGAAAAGAAAAAATTTTTTAAAACAAAACAAAACAAAAAAGCAAACAAACGAAAAAAGGCACTAGGTCCACTCAAGGGGAAAGGTTACACAGAGCATGAAAACCAGAAGGTCAGGGTCTTTGAGAACCTTCTTAGAAGCTGCCTACCACAGTCTGCCCTCTGAACTCAATGACTCACATCCCCTCTCATGTGTAAAATACATTCACTCCCTCAGAAGGTCCTCAAAAGTCACATCCCATTACAGCAACAGTTCAAAATCCAAAATGTCATCATTTAAATGAGGACCAGGTGTGGATCAGACTCCAGGTATAGTTCCTTGAATGTACTTCCTCTCAATCTGTGCACCTGTGAAACTAGACACGATATCTACCTCAGCACGAATATGCACACTAGTGGAACAGGCATAGGATAAACACTGTAGACATGTCTCTTCAAAAATGCGGAAAACGGGGCTTCCCTGGTGGCGCAGTGGTTGAGAGTCCGCCTGCCGATGCAGGGGACGCGGGTTCGTGCCCCAGTCCGGGAAGATCCCACATGCCGCGGAGCGGCTGGGCCCGTGAGCCATGGCCGCTGAGCCTGCGCGTCTGGAGCCTGTGCTCCGCAACGGGAGAGGCCACAACAGTGAGAGGCCCACATACTGAAAAAAAATAGTCACATGAAAGGTCATAGCAATTCCAAAATCCAGCAGGCAAATGGTGGAACTTACTCGACTAGGTCTCAAGGACTAGGAATAATTCTCTGCGGTTCTTGGCTATGCCCTCTGAGTTCTTGGTTCTGTTCTCTGAGCCTTTCTTTTCATGAAGGGTAGCCCATGGGTTTGCAGCTAAGTAGTTTCTTAGCCTTTTTCTGCCAGTAGAATTTTGGGGTCCAATGGCCTTTTTTCAGTTTGTATAATCTCCTGTGCCTTTCGGTCTAAGTTGGCAGTGTTTTCACTGATATCATTCTCACAAAAACTTTGTGAGTCTCCTGTGATTCTCATTGGGGTTCTCTCCATTAGACAAAAGCTGCGCCCACAAATCTCTGCAAGATAAGTCCTTCTCCTTGGCCTCCTGCTGAGACAGCAAAGGAACAATGATGCTCTTAAGCTTTCCAGAGTCTCTGCTGTTTGAGAGAATCTGTGAAGCATACATGTTTCAAAAAGCTCTTTGTGTGTCTGAATGGTATTCTGAGGTACTATCCTAGTTCTTTCTGCGGTCTTAACAGAAGACTTACAGTCACATCTTTTGCTCCATCTCTAGACCTCTGTTGGAACATCCCCTTGGACTTAAACTTGCCTCAGAAGCCATTTCTTAATTTTAGCATCTTTTACCTCTGGAGAGGCTGAGAATTTGTAAAGCCATCAAGTCCTAGCTCCTTTTTGTTTAACAGTCCCTCCCGCAGTTTATCTCTCTCCTCTTGCGTTTTACTGGAAGCAGCAAGAAGAAAACAGGCATCCACTTAAACACTTTGCCTGGAAATCTCTGGAGCTAGAAGCTCCTGCCACAGTCCCTTCCTCTTCATTCCCACCGCCACTACTCTCTCTGGGTGAGTGGTACTCAAAGTCTGGGGAGGTCAGGACCCCTTTACACTCTTAAAAATTACTGAGGACCCCAAAGAGTTTTGTTTATGTGGGTTATATCTATCAATATTTACTGTATTAGAAATTAAATCTGGGAAATTTTTAAAATATTTATTAATTCATTAAAAAGTACCCTATCGGGCTTCCCTGGTGGCACAGTGGTTAAGAGTCCGCCTGCCGATGCAGTGGACACGGGTTCGTGCCCCGGTCTGGGAAGATCCCACATGCCGCGGAGCAGCTGGGCCCGTGAGCCATGGCTGCTGGGCCTGCGCGTCCGGAGCCTGTGCTCCTTAACGGGAGAGGCCACAACAGTGAGAGGCCTGCGTACCGCAAAAAAAAAAAAAGAAAAAAAAAAGAAAGAAAATAAATAAATAAATAAAAAATACCCTATCACATGTTAACATCAGAGTGATGATGCCATCACACATCATGCAGCCTGTGGAAAACTCCACTGCACAGTCATGAGAGCATGAGAGTAAGGAAGGTAAATAATATTTTAGTATTGTTGTGACAGTAGTTTTGAACTCACAGAGCCCCTGGAAGGGACTTGAGGTCTCCTAGGGGTCCCCAAACCACACTTTGGGAACTTCCATCTAGATCATTCTCCTCAGAGCGCCGGATCAAGTCTCAGTCCCTCACCCGCCCACACCTGCTTTCTTCCCACCTCGCCACTCACCCCTAGGACTTGGCTGCCCAAGCCCTCCAGCCCAGCAGTTGTCCCAAGCATCCCCACTCTGTCTTAAGGACGTTGTTGTTCTTTCCCCTCATCCTCTCCTTGCCTAGAAGGTCCTCTCCTCCTTTTCCACCTGCCCCATGGCTCGGTGGTCACTCCCACAACCAGACTCCTGAGATGCTGTTCTCAACCGTCCTCACTCAGCAACTGTGGGCTCTTCTTGGCAGGTGTGCGTGCTGTCTTCTCCATGACCAGGTGAGCCTGGGGTCAGAGGCAGCCTGGATTTAAATCCTGACTCTGTGTCTCATCAGCCTTGTTTACATTTTTTTCATTGGAATAAAAAATTACATAGTAGCATATGCTTCTAGAAGAAAAAAGAATACAGAAATGCGTAAGGTAAAAGGTAAACCGCTTCTCCTTACCCTCTTCATTCTCTACTCCCCAGGTGGTACCAACTGTGGGCGGCGTCCTTTCAGACCCTTTCATAGACATATATACATATGTCACCTATAAGTTTCTTTTTGTTTTTCTATTTTTTACAAAGAAGAGAACATACCTATACCTACGTCCTAGAACTTGCTTTTTTTTTGTAAAAGCATCATGGATATTCTTTGGATAGATCTACAATATTATTTTTCAATATTTTCCAACAAAAACAAATCTTATTATTTGAATGCTTTCATTAAATAAATCCCACGAGGGTAACAAACCTTAGAACAAATCACATTTGGACAAAAAGTCCATGTTCTGAGTCAGGGTAAAATGTCCAATTAACAGTTGAACCAGAAACTTCTACTATTTGAACTTATTTTACTTGTTGCTGTATGTACTTAAATAATATAAAGAAAAACTCTAATTCAGAAAAAAATAATGTGGAAATTGATAAACTAGGAACAAAATAATTTAAACCATTTAGAGACCCAGTTTACACCACAGGAAGAAAATAAAGTTTTCTGTACGAAGAAAAGCATCACACTTTTTAATATAAACTAATTAAGAATGAAGTGCTCCGTTTAGCTGTCCTCCTGCTCTAGGTGATGCCTCCTCGCCCATCTGCTTTGGATGCCCACTTATCAGTTATTCAGAACCTTCTCTGTTCTGTCCCCCTAGCCCTCTCCCAAACACTCATGAGCAAATAAGTAGGCCACGTGGATAACTTTCTCTAAAAAGAGTACAGAATTTCTGCCCTCTTCATCTCCACTTTCCAAATACCTTTGGCTTGAGCTTATCTCTTTTTTTGCAGTTTAAGGACTCAATGAAAGTTGCCCGTGAGGGAGCAGGCAGGATCTCCCCCACCTTTGTGAGGTGGCTCCTTGTGTCTCGAGCTGGCTGAAGTGCTAGATAGAAATGTACAATTCCTCCCATTCAAGAACAGGAAGAGCACCCAAGAAATCGAGTCCCAGCTTCCCTTCCCATTTTCAGAGCATTTCGGAGATTCCAAACAAAGCCAGTTAGGCAAGAACTTATTTAAAGCCTTGAGTTCTTTTCCACACCAAAATTTTATATTTTAAACTGTTATATAAATTGTAAGCCTGTCAGCTTTATCCTTTTATGGTTTTTGTATTTTCAGTCTTGTTTGGGAAGAGCTTTCCTAATCTCAAGATTAAAAAAAAAAAAGTTCTCCTGTATTTATTTCTAGTAATTTCATATGGTTTAGCTCCTCAATCCATCTGGAATTTATTTGGGGGTCTTTTCTCAAATTTATGGGTGAATTAATCCCTCCAGCAGCATTTCCTTATTTATTTGAAATGTCTCCTTTAACAAGTAAAATATTCTTTTTTTCCCATAGCTGTTTCTGGATTGTATTCTGCCCCAATGTTTTGTTCCACTGATTCTATGTCTGCACACATTGTTTTTATTACTATAGCTTCAAGGTATGTTTTGATATCTAAAAGAACAGCCTCTTATTTTCTTTCTTTTCCCAACTTTTCTTGGGTCTTTTTTTTATAGTTCATTGGTTTTACAACCTGAAGTAAGTCTGAGTCAGTTTTCTCATCTGAAAAGATTAAGACTATGGACTCTACAGTCATTTTTTCTGGATATCAGCAAGGTCCACCCAGGCAAATGCAAAGTCTTCTAGGTCTTTTAAGCAGAGGGGATTTAATACAGGGAATTGGTAACATGATATGGAAGGACTAAGTAGCTTAATGCAAAAATATTCTACTGGGGGTGCAACAGGAGGAGGATGTACTATTGCTAAAGCGTAGAGTGGGAGCCATGTGATGGAATCTAGAACCCCATAAGGTTGCCTGATGGGAGTTGGGACCATGGAGCAAGGGCCTGTGGAGCAGATACAGGAGCCATGGGAGACACAGCTGTTGCCAGAGACACCACAGGAAGCAGAGAGAGGGACAGGGAAAAATACTCTGGCTTCTCTCCTCCTCCCTTTCTCCAAGCTTCCATTAGTGCTTGCCATTGGCTGAATCAACCGGGAAACTGGAGAGCAAGGGAGCCTGGAAAATGTAGTTCCCTGTGATATAGCACAGAGATTAGGAAAGGCAAGGGAGTAATCAGCAAGAAAAAGCATTTGGGCACAACCACATACCAGTTGTGTGACCTTGGAAAAGTTACTTAACCTCAGTTTGTCTCAGTTTCCTCCTCCAAAAAGTGGGGATAAAGAATAATTGTGGTTACCTCACAAGGCTCTCATGGGGATTAAGTGCATTAATACGTGTTAAACACTTTGTAAGCATTTAATAATAGTATTTATTATTATTATTCCATAAAATGAAGATAGCAATACCTATCTTGCAGAGCTATGGTCAACAATGAAGTGAGATAATGATTGCAAAATGTTTGCATGGTGTTGTACATCTGGTACTGGGTACTTCCTAAATGTTAGTTCTCGTAGCCTCAGCGTCTCACCCTTAGTATGTACTCAATAATGGCTGTATGGGCTTCCCTGGTGGCGCAGTGGTTGGGAGCCCGCCTGCCGATGCAGGGGACGCGGGTTCGTGCCCCGGTCTGGGAAGATCCCACATGCCGCGGAGCGGCTGGGCCCGTGAGCCATGGCCGATGGGCCTGCGCGTCTGGAGCCTGTGCTCCACAACGGGAGAGGCCACAACAGTGAGAGGCCTGTGTACTGCAAAAAAAAAAAAAATAATAATAATAATAATGGCTGTAGCTGATGATAATGATGCCTTCGACCTGGGGAGGATGCAGCCTCCTCAGACTGAGGAGGAACATTCTTGCTCTGCTAGAGAGCTAGGGGGACTCTGGAGGGCTGGGCCTTCAAGGGTTTGGGCAACACACAGCCTTACATCAACCAATATGCCCACATACGGAGATGGATTTGGAATGACATCCTGCATCTTTCTCAGGTTCCTTCTCCTGCTACCGTTGGTGCCCCTTCTTTGATTTTAGCCTATTCTTTTTGGCTCATGCAGATAACTGTGCATTTCTGTGTTCACGTACACACTATGAACGTTCATGAGTACACAATCCTGTGTGTGTGTTGAGTACTTTCCCACTTATGAGCATTGCCCCTCTGGTCCTCCCAGCAAGCCCGCTAACGCAGACAGGGCAAGCTTCATTATTATCCCTGCTGAACAGCAGTGGAATCCAAGACTTCAAGAAGACGAGTGGTACACCCAAGGCCCCCGGGGACTTGGGACAAAGCCATCTCACTCAAGTTCAGGATTCTTCCTACTAATATCTCAGGCAGCCTCCCACGCGCATGTGTGAGTTAATGTGCATATACACACATGTGTGTACTCCACATATACACAGTAGATTCAAATCTCTGAAGGGAAGGTTCATGCCTTATCGATCTTAATATTCCCTGCCCCACATAAAATGCCTGGCAGCTGGAAAAGAAAAAACATTGTGGAATTGAGTTGGCCTTGACTCTTGAACAGGACCCTCCTGGGGGAGGGGTGGGGAACACAGATGAGAATTATAGCCAGAGCCAGGGTTCAAGACCAGCTTGACTGAACTCTACAGTGCTCTGACCCTGGATTCCAGCTCTACCCAGACCTTTCTCAGGTCATCACAGAGCAGAGGACCTGGTCACCAGGAGGGAGTGAGATGCTCAGGGAGACAGATGTGCCCACCTGGCTCTGCCCTGGGGTGTGTAACAGCTTCTTCTGGGCGGTGGGATCCTTGGCAGGCAGGAGTTTGCTCTAAACCTACTGTGCTAATCAACCAACTGCCTCAGCTGCCCACCCGGGGCCTGGCACCCACACTGGTCCTTGGCAAACCCGTTGAAGCAGGAGCCTCATTCATGTGGGCACGGAGCACTGACAGGAACCATGGGACACTAGAGATGAGAAGCCCGAGCTAATAAAATGGTTGCCATTGGGCACCAGTGTTTGCCAGGCACGTCTACATCAATACTTGTTCTATTCTTCACTCCGCCAAGGCATGGGCGCTGCTGGGGTCTGACTCAGCCCTCTGCACTGGCTTCAGCTATGAACTCATTCCCCTCCGACATTTTATTTATTTATTTTTAATCTTTATTTATTTATTTGGCTGCCCTGGGTCTTAGTTGCTGCATGCGGGATCTTTAGTTGCAGCATGTGGGCTCTTAGTTGCAGCATGAGGAATCTAGTTCCCTGACCAGGGATTGAACCTGGGCCCCCTGCCTTGGGAGCTCAGAGTCTTAACCACTGGACCGCCAGGGAAGTCCCACCCTTCTCCGATATTTTAAAGATTCTACGTACTCAATTGATTTGGCTTTGCTTTGCATCTGTGCTCTTTCTCCCTATCCTGAAATGGGATGTCACTCTGTCCTGTCGGCTGGAAAGACTTCTGGAGCAGGAACGCGGAGGCGGGCTCAGCACAGGTGGCCCAGGCAGCTGCCCACGCCACTGCCATGTGCTTTCAAGAGCCCTGTTGGCTGCCCCATTCTCCCCTCTGCCCACAGACATCCCAGCGCCCCTGAGCGTCAACAGGAAAAGGTCGGGTCATGAATTAGACAATGGGCAGTGAGTGGGAAGAATAAAAGCCAAAGGCCTCACATGGGGACTCTGAGACCGCATGCACCCCGCCCCCGTTACCCCTCAGGCCTCATTTCCTCTTACTCTCCCCTCACATCCCTCTTCACTGTTCCTGGAACATGCCAGGCCCACTGCTACCACAGGGCCTTTGCACTACTCTTCACCCAGACGGCCCCACGCTCCCTCCTGCTTCCTGTTCAGTGCTTTGCTCTGATGTCATTTTCTTGCCGAGGCCTTCCTTGACCACCTCCCTACAATTGCAAGCCCCATCCCCCACCCCCTTGCTTTTGCCCTGTCTCCTCTCACCGTCCACCTTAGTTATCTGGTTGATGATTGTTCTCCCCACCTCCGCAGTTTTGTCTGTTTGCTCACTGCTGTTTCTCCAGCACCGAAGCAGCGCCTGACACGTAGCACATGCTCAGTGACATTTGTTAGATTTTTGCGTGGATGAGGCTGGCCTGTGAGCTGATTCCAGACAGCCCTGGGTTTGAATCAGCCCCACTCCCTTCTGGGCCTGACTCAGTTCATCTGTCTGATGACAGGGGCGCATGTGCCGCTGGGTAAGCTGCCTTCCAGTGGTAATCATTGGTGAGTCTGGGTAATATCCTCTTCCCACCCAAGAAAGGCCCGAACAGAAGGCAACGAGGGAAGGGAGGCAGGAAGCAGCTGCCAGGATGACTAACTGGGATCTTAAGTCATTGTCCCCCAGTGCCAATCGTTACAGCTCAGCAAGGCTCAGGATTAGTGAGACTCATGTGGCTTCCCGGCCTGACCCGGCCCAAAAGGGCCATGAGGCGCACTTGGAAAAATAACTCCATCACAGAGAGCTGACACTGAGGCCTGGAGGAGGAATTGAGATGTGCTGGACTTTGTACAGAAATTTTGCAAAACTAGACTTGATTCAGCTCTCATTCAACAAATACTGTACTTATAAGGACTCCCTCAGTGCCAGGCACTGCTCTAGGCAGGAAGAGAGCAATAAACCAGAGGAGAGAGGTCCTGCTTTGACCTGTGTGTTTACTTGTGAGTCCTGGCGTGCCATCCCTCCCCAAGGCCCAGGGCCTGCTTTCCTTCCACCTCCTGCTCCCCAGTATTTTAAATCTCCCCAGATCTACTGGCTGCATCTAGATAGATAGATGCCATGTATCTCAAAACCAAAACGACAGCAGCAGCAAGAACCTGCGCTCCCGCTAGACCACTGAGACAAGAACACTGAGTCCCCCGTATCCCTCTCCGTCATCCCAGTCACATCGACTTTGTGTTCTGTCCCCCTTTCGGGAAGCTCCAGCTCTCTTTCTCATTCTCAGCATCTTCGTGTCTTTGGTCCTACCATTCCCCAACAAAGTCACCTTCTGTACCTGTGGGGTTAATTGCTCCAGTGGTTCCCAAACTAACTGTATGTCCCCGTATTCAGCCCCTTCGAACATTCATCCTTATCTGAACTGTATGTCCCCTGTATTCAGCCCCTTCGAGCTGTATTATCTGAACCGTATGTCCCCATATTCAGCCCCTTCGAGCTGTATTATCTGAACTGTATGTCCCCCGTATTCAGCCCCTTCGAGCTGTATTATCTGAACTGTATGTCCCCTGTATTTAGCCCCTTCGAGCTGTATTATCTGAACTGTATGTCCCCGTATTCAGCCCCTTCGAACATTCATCCTTATCTGAACTGTATGTCCCCCGTATTCAGTCCCTTCGAGCTGTATTATCTGAACTGTATGTCCCCCGTATTTAGCCTCTTCGAGCTGTATTATCTGAACTGTATGTCCCCTGTATTTAGCCCCTTCAAGCTGTATTATCTGAACCGTATGTCCCCTGTATTCAGCCCCTTCGAGCTGTATTATCTGAACCGTATGTCCCCTGTATTCAGCCCCTTCGAGCTGTATTATCTGAACCGTATGTCCCCCGTATTCAGCCCCTTCGAGCTGTATTATCTGAACTGTATGTCCCCTGTATTCAGCCCCTTCGAGCGTTCATCCTTATCTGAACCCTCCCCTCCCTTCCCTCTGCCTCTTCAGAACTGCTCATCACATCACCCTCTCACCTTCAAGGGGAGGCAGGCTTCTCTCAGTTCCCTAACCCTTGAGAAACTCTCCACCACACAGAACACCTGCTTACCATGAGTGCATTGTCATCTGTACTGCGCACACACCTTTCCATGTAACTACCGACTGTCCGAGATTGTTTCCTGTATGCATGTCTTATCTCTCCGTGAGACTGTAAACTCCTTGAGGGCGGGGACAATTTCTATCTTTCTGTATCCTATACAGCCCAGTACCCACTCACTCGGCAATCAATCAGTGACAGATCTGACCTGGATTTACCAAATGGTAATATTTAAGAATAATACATTTGTTTACAGATGTTAAAAGGAAAATGTAGCATGCAAGGCGGTATTATACGGTCTGATGACCACGGTGTAAACTATGTACTCATAAGGGTAAACAAGGTAATCGGTAAAAATAAAAAGCATTTTGTCAGGGTTGTTGGACTATGAGTGACTTGTTTAATAATCTGTAACTATTGTTAGTGCATTGTTTATGCATTTGAAAAGAGTTTTTTTTAAATACGTGGAGGGCTTTAAGTGTCATCGAAGCATTCCGCTCTTGGGTACAAACTCATTAAGTCTTTCTTACGAAATAAGAGGGAGTGGGAGCGGGGTAGGCAGGACTGGCAGTCCTTTCGAGATTTTACTCAAGTTGTATTTATACACAAATAGCTAAGCAAAGGGGGGAAGACGCCAAAGTCCAAGTTTTGCCTGCAAATGTTTATTCCCTGAGGATGGGACAGAAAAAAATAAACAGCTTAAAATAACCAATGAAATCACGTGAGCTGTAAAGACTTTTTTTCTCTCCACCAGAATGGGAAGTGTGTGCATTCCCCTTGAGTTTCCTGGTGTTTTGTGCTCTGAAGCCCCAGCGAGTGGGGAGTATGACTGGGAGAGGGAGAGGCTGGGTACACTGTCCATCCGGGCACGGACAGCTCTGGGCACAGGCTTCCTTTGAGTCCTTAACCTCTTCTGACATATTTATTTTATTCATATCAGACTGGGGGCTCTCAAAGATGAGGACCATGCTCTTTCTGTCAAAGACGTGGCTCCAGGGCACACCTAATATCTAAGAGGAACCCAAGAAGTCATCGGTCCAACGCCCTCATCAGACCCAGGAGGGCCAGGCTCAGAGGCGTGTGCAGAGGCCACATAGCCTGGGATTCTTGGGGGGGGGGGGCTCTGGAGTGCCCAAGCCCAGCCCCCAGTGTCGCTCAGGTATTCAGAACATCCCTCTAACGAGCGTGGGTTGAGCATAGATTCCCTGGGCCAGAGAGATGGCAGAAGAACGGCAATAAACAAAGCGTGCTCCCTAACATTAAGGAGCTTAGGATTCAGAGGGAGAAATGGGGCAAGTTCACCGATAACCAGAATACAAAGCAGAAAGGAAGAAGCGTTGCAAGGGGCACGCGCGGAGGAGGCGGGGAGCCTCTGAGGAGGTGCGCTGAGAACGGCTCCAACGGCATGAAGCTGGCATTAAGGGGTTCAGGATGATGCAAATGAGGTCAGAGGCACCGAAACAGTTGCATTCATTAAACAAATACTGGCTGATCACCCACTACCAGGTGCCAAGCAAGGTTCTAGGCACTTGGGAAGCAAATCTCTCCCCCTGTGAAATTTACATTCAAGTAAGAGAAGGGACTTGCCTGGTGGTCCACTGGGTAAGGGCCCGGGTTCCATCCCTGGTTGGGGAACTAGACCCCGCATGCCGCAACTAAGAGTGCGCATGCCACAACTAAGAAGTACGGATGTTGCAACTAAAGATCCTGCATGCCGCAACAAAGACCCAGCACAGCCTAAATAAAAGTAAATAAATATTAAAAAAAAAAAAAGAGTAGGGACACTACACAAGATATATAAGTAAAAGTAGGTTAGGTGGGCTGGTGAAAATGTAAAATTGTGCAGCCACTGTGGAAAACAGTAGGGCAACTTCTCAAAAAATTAAACATAGAATTATCATTTGATCCAGCAATTCCACTTCTGTGTATATTCTCACCCCATGAAGAAATCTGGGGTAAGAGTAGTCCAGAAAGAGGGATCAGCAAGTGCAAAAGCCCTGAGGCAGAAACGGCCAGGGGACCATTGTGCCAAAGCCATTGCCATGAGAATCCATGGGTTTACCTTGGTGCCTCTTTGGTTGATTCCAATGGTACTAGGGAAACTGCTTAATAGTGGAACTGGGAAAAATATTCCTCAGTCCTGGGGGACAATGCAAGAGCATAGGTTCTTATTTGGGTGAGAGGTGGGAGGAGTGAATTGGCTTTATTGAACTCAGAGCAAAGTCACTATAGGCTCTAGCAGTTACACTTCTTTGGGGAAGTGTATGATCACTCAGACCATAGAGCTGCATGGAACCATAACTTCATTTCTCTGGAAACAATTCTGCTAGGACAGGAACTGAGAATTCTTTCTCCATGACTTGTGGGTGAGTGTGTGTTCTATGAGAACACTGGGTTTTGCATTTCTCATTACACTGCTCTCATAGCTCCTGGGTTTTGAAGAGGTCACTGTCATTAAATTCTTTTATGACTTTCGCCCCCATCAAACCAAGGATAAAGGTGAATAAAGAACTCATCCAAAGCAGAATGTTCCAACGCCCCAAGATAATTTCTCTTCATAAAACCTGGAGTTTCATGCCAGGGGCATTACATAAAAATAAAGCCAGAGTAACCAAGCACAAATTATATTGTTATAGACAAGGCTGTGAGATGAAATCTTTCTTTCAAGATATTTTAGTTGCCAGATGCCAAAGATAGTAGACTCTCTTCTTGTTGAGACTTTGCCAGCCTTGTAGCTAATGCCCACTGTAGCTGCATTAAAGGCTCTGGGGCACCTCTGCCAAGACGTGATGGCCAAGAACCAGTGATGACTTCAGCGTAGGCTTTCTCCACCTGCCAGCCCTGCCGCCATCTTGGTCTGGCCTGCACACCAGCTTCCTGACTCTGTCTGATTTGCAGGTCCCATTGGATTGTTTGTCCTCACAGTAAAGTTTTTAGGAAGCTAGCTTAAAGTTGAACGCTGAGGGATGCTGTGGCCCTAAGGGATCGTCTCTGGAATTCTCTGCTAAGACCCAGTGTGTCTAAGCCACGGTGTTATGGAAAGAGCATAGGAAGAAATAGGAGACAGGAAGTCTGAGGCTTAACCATGATTCAGCTCTGTGCTGGTTACCATCTGCTTGCTTAACCCACCCTAGAGCCACGCCCTTCTGGACTCTGCCCTGCCCTGTGCCCCAGGAGACTGACCTGTATAGACATCAACAGGCTCCGTTGTCTTCTGGCCTAAGTAAGGCCAACGGGGATCTCTAGGAGGAGAGAGAGGTTGGTTGTTAGTTACCCCGACTCCTTCCTAGGTCGCCGCAGGCTGCCGTCTCTTCCCCCTGAAGGTGTCTCTCTCCAGGTTCTGGTGATTGCGCCCTCCTCTCTCTTTCACAGGCCTAGGTAGCTCCCCAAAACTCCACAATGTCCCTTGCATTTCTCCCGCTTTTGTAAAGAGTTCCTTTATTGAATTCTGCTGAAAAGATCCAGTTTAAGTGTGTCCTCTTCCTCCTGCCGGGACCCTGACTGATGTGGTCATGAATGAGCTGGGTGGCCCTGGTCACATCAACTTAGGTCTTGGTTTCATCATCTTTAAAATGGAGATAGGATTTCCCTGGTGGCGCAGGGGTTAAGAATCTGCCTGCCAATTCAGGGGACACGGGTTTGAGCCCAGGTCCGGGAAGATCCCACATGTCGCGGAGCAACTAAGTCCGTGCACCACAGCTACTGAGCCTGCACTCTAGAGCCCACGAGCCACAACTACTGAAGCCCGTGCGGCCAGAGCCCATGCTCCGCCATGAAGAGAAGCCCCCACTCGCTGCAACTAGAGAAAGCCCGTGCGCAGCAACGAAAACCCAACGCAGCCAAAATATAAATAAATAAATTTATTTTAAAAAATAAAAATAAAATAAAATGGAGATTAAAATGCCAGTTCTTACACACTCATTCCAGAGTTTTCATTAGGTTTATAATGCATATAAAGTACTAAATAAACACGTTTTAAAAATAAATATGCTATCTAAGTTTCACAATTCCAGGAATGCCTAAAAATAACATGTTATCTTTTATATGTCAATATACTGCTACCAATATATGACACGTTGGGTAGTTTTTCTAAAATACACATGGGTTTTTATTAAATACCCAAAAGGTTAACTGGTTTTCACTGTGATAAACATAAACACATTAGATGGCCAATAATAATCCTAAAATCCCAAATTCAGGAAGACAGATAAGACAAAAACACTTTCCATATTTTGTACCCTTCAAGGTAGTAATAATTAGAATTTACCCTTCAAGGTAGTAATAACTAGGAAAAAATATCTAAACATACATATTGACATATCTTTCCTTTTTCATAAATAAAAATAGCTTTATTATCACCATTAGCTACCAAGAGTCAACCTGGTATAGGAAAAAGGACATTGACAGACTTAAAAGACATGTCCCGAATTTATTTTTTTTATTTTTAAAAACTGTAACTTAATTTTTATTTTATATTGGAGTTTAATTTATTTACAATGTTGTGTTAGTTTCAGGTGTACAGCAAAGTGATTTACTTATACATATATCCATTCTTTTTCAGATTCTTTTCCCATACAGGTTATTACAGAATATTGAGTAGAGTTCCCTGTGCTATACAGTAGGTCCTTGTTGGTTATCTATTTTAAATATAGTAGCGTGTGTATGTTAATCCCAAACTCCTAATTTATCCCTCTCTGCCACCTTTCCCCTTTGGTAACTGTAAGTTTGTTTTCGAAGTCTGTGAGCCCGTTTCTGTTTTGTAAAACATGTCCTGACTTTAGATGCCACTTCTGACACATCCTATATGTGTGACCTCAAACAGAGCATTTAATCCCTCTGTTTTCATCAGATCTGTAAATGGGGGTTACAGTTGTCTCCTCTACTTCTGTATGAGATAACAGTGAAAGTCCCTTGTAAATGAAATTGAGCTATTGGTAATTGCTCGCCCAAGGCTTCTTTAAATACGTCATCTCTGATTATTCTCATCTGATTAAGATAAGTGGGGGCACTAGGGCTGCCCTGATTTGAGACTCAGAGGGGGATGGTGTAGGTCTTGGGGGAAGGAAGTGAGGGGACAAGACTAACTAGCACGGAAGAGCCACCCTGGGCTGGCTGTAGTCCAGACATAGAAGTTGGGCTTAGCGGCGGAAAAGACTGGTCCTTGCCCTCGAGGACTTTACCCTTTAACTAGGGAACTAAGTGTAACCCACAGAAAATCTTTCCTGTGTGCTTCACAGGAAGCTCCAAGCTCACTGAGCACTGGAACACCTCCATTAGGCTGCAAGGCGGAGCTGGGCCTCCAGTGGAACCCAGGCGCAGGGGTGAAGCATGGGCACCCAGCAGGGAGGAGGCTGGCTGTGGGGAGGGGGAAACAGCTTTAGGAAGGGGACAGACTGCCGGGGCCTCAGGGCCAGGCATGATAATAATTACATTCATGCATTAGGAAACAGAAAGCCACCACACAGTTGTGAGCAAAGAGTCTCAAGGTGAAAGTGGATTTTTGAGAAAGATGGGTTTGGCAGAGATGGGCAGGATGAAGTGATGGAAAGACTGCAGAAAAAAGATTTTTTTCCCACTCCTTTAAAGAAACCTAAATATTTGCAGTATAACTCGTGACTTAGGATAAGTGGTTCTACCTCCTAACAAACACAGGCCCCTCCCAGAATATTTGTTTTCCCTTTAAATGAAGTTTATTTACCCTTCAAAACAAGACGCTTACACTACTGTGAGGTGACTGTCACAGCTCTGAAAGTCCCAAATCAGATGGTGGGTCTCTACTCAAGACCCTGTGGATTTACAACCACACTTCTCGTGCTTGTCACACTCTAGTTACCAGAGTATGTGGGCGTTTAAAAAAAAACGACAACAAAAAACTCTTCCCACACAATATTAACCCTTTGGTATTTCAGAGATGAACAGTGAGGTTCAATTTGGCCCTCTTTTTGGTTTTTGTGAGCTGCGTTCCCTTATTGTCAACTCACCCTGCAGACCCAGCTCAGCAGTGAAGGCTTATTCACTATCCCACCCAGGCTTTGGCTCAGCTTAGACCCAGAAGCACCTGGATTAGCTCCCTCAGTAGCCAACAACATTTTGTCTCGGGTCCAAGTTGTTTATTTATCTTTCCTAGGCTATTTGAGTCATTGAAAGAAATGTATTTGCTTTTACAACTTCTCTATTCCCTAGAATGTTGCTTCCTTTTTTTAAATACATGACATGATAAAGAAGTTATGCTGAGTGTTTTTTTAGCAGATTTTGAAGGAGGGGGAGGGAGGGTCTAATTTGAAATAGAGAAAGAGGGAATTAGCCTTTTATTTGGTTTTTATTTTTCCCCTGCATTGTCATCTTCACCATCTATGTTGAAATGCAACATATATTGGCACAGAACACACGAAAGGCACTGGTGTACATAAACGTCATAACTCCTGCCCACTGGGAGCTTCCAATCCAGTTGGGTGGTCTGTATGGAATCAGCTATAGGTTCTGGGTCAGGACAGAAGTCTAGAGGAGGGGGCGGTGGTCAAATGAAGGGAGTCAGGGAAGATTTGGAGGAGGTGGGGCCCCAAAGGCTTTGGACCTGGGAGACCCAAGCTGAGGGATGGGTTCTGGGCAGGGAGAAGCCCCAGGAGAGGCTGCAAAGGCTGACACAGGCTGGCTGTGTCTGATAAACTTGGTGTGCGGGGTGCACTGGAGAAGCGGGTGGGGCAGAGGGAACGACAACTCTGAAGGTAGGGCCGTGATGGAGCAGGGGCTCAGAACCCCCGGTCTGTGGCTGTCTTCAGGGGTCCTGAGCCCTGAAGCTGTGCTGCTTTGGGGGTATGTTTGTGCAGGCTTCAGCAGCGATGGCCACGGAGGCCCAAGGAGTTTGGGGAGAGCTTTGCATGCCTTGGCTGAAGGGTCTGGATTTTACTCCATGGAAGCCAATGAGTTTGGAGGCCAAAATGCAAGGTATCATGGGGAAAACAGTTGTTGTGTATGGGTTTTGTTGCTGTCGCTTGGTTTTTATTTTTTAAAGATTAATCCAGAGGTGGTGGGTTAGATGAGGAGGAACTCAAGTAGGGAGATGATTTCAGTCTCTTATGGTTCAGGCATGAGGTGAAAAAGGACCAAACACGATGATGGGAGGGGCAGGAGAAACATTATAAAAGACAAATTGGCAAGAGTTTGTGACCACATGTGACGGGAGAAAAAGAATGTATTAGTGAATCAAAGTGACCAGTCAGCCCAAGCTAGGTATAACCAGGTTTATATGCAATACTGGCTTATTTCTATAGCTTCTTGCTTTTAACAACAGATTTTGCTTACAAACTGCCCCAAGGATCATTTTCTTGAAGGATCAACATGCCTTCTCAAAAGGGGGTGTGAGTGACCAACAAACTTGGAGCTCCTTTGTAGACAGAGAAGTTGGGCCGGGGCACCCTGTTGAGCTGACAGTGGCCAAACACGTAAGTTTCCAGGAGAAAGTCACAACAGGCCTTAGGAATTCATCAGGTTTCCTTGTTACATCTTTCTTTTAACTTATTATTAAACAGGCAACATAAAATCATTGAAGAGAGTTGCAGAAAACAGGAGAGAGCATTTCCATTTTTGGCTTTGGCAGCTAGATGCCGGAATAATCCTGCTGACCAAGGCAGCGAATGCCCCAAATAAAAGTCCATATTTGTTGAAAACCCACTACACTCAAGACACTTTGGAATTTTAAAACAATTAATTCAAAGGTAAGCTGTAACAAGGAAATTAATGTTTTTTAATACCACTTTCACTTAATCAAAGAAATATTAACACTTTTGTTATCTTGAAAAGAATGGATTAGCCAGAATATTGTTTCCAGACATTTGTTTGGTTTTCACTGGACTTTTTGTCTTTGGGTCAACAGAGTTTGCTCCTGTCGGTGCAGCTCTGAGTGGTGCTTGTGAGCCAGACCCCACCCAAGCCACAGGGGGAGATTTTCCAGGTTGTTCAGGCAAGGTTGTCACCTCCTGTGCCCGGAAGTAGGGGTCACTGCAGTGCAAGCTGACAGGCTTCTCTCTGGCCCTGTCTCAAAGCCCCTTTCCAACAGGTCTGCTAGAACCTGAGGATGAACAGAGCAGGGACTGAGGCTTGGGACCGGATGGGAAGCTGGAATCCCTCTGGAAAATCAATTCAGCATTATCTAGACAAGTCGAAAATGTATAAACCTTAAGTCCCAGAAATAACCCCAGAGAAACTCTTGATGGTGGGCCCCAGGAGTCACATGCAAGAATGTTGGCAGCAGCACTGCCAGCAACAGCAAAGAAGTTGCAAACAATCCAAACATCCATTGAGAGGCAAATGGAGAAAAAAATGGCAGAGCGTTCACATAGCAGAGTATGATACAGCTATAGGCCACGGCATACAGGAATGTCACAAATATCATGTGGAGTGGTGAGAAAAGCAAATCAAAGAACACGTACTGTATAATTTCGTTTATATAAAGTTCAAAAGTGTGAAAAACCAGCAGATGGTTCAAGGATGAGTATTTTAGGGTAAAATTACAAAGAAATGCAAGAGGATAAGCAACAAAAATTTAGGAGGGGGCTGGGATGGGAAGAAGTACACAAGGGGGGCTTCAATGGTGTGGGTTGTAACATATCTTAAACTGGGTTGTAGGTAGTTGGGTGTTCATTTTTTACAGTTTCTCATATGATCTATGATATGCATTTAATATTGAATTGGATTTTGAAAAACAAGATAGGGGCAGAAGTCTCCTTCAAAAGACTTGATTACAAAGCCTTATCCTCATATTCCCGGAACTCAAAACTCATCAACTCTATCTTTGTTTAACAGTCAGACAAACAAAATGAAGAGGCCAAGTACGTATATGTAGCAAATGTAGATGGAGAAAAATGACCCAAGAGCCCCAAGTTTCTCTGTCTTCTGGATCATATTTGTGTTTTAGCATTTCTTCTTTTTTATTTTTCATTTCTTATTGTAGTGGGAGGCACAAACTACTGGGTGTAAGACAGGCTCAAGGATGTATTGTACAACACGGGGAGTATAGCCAATATTTTGTAATAACTGTAAATGGAAAGTAACCGTTAAAAACTGTACTGAATTTTTTTAAAATTTTTTAAAGAAAAAAATAATAATGCAGATAGTAAAGTCTATGGTAAGAAGATATATTTTGCATGAGAGTTTAAACTAGCCAGTTTGATAAGAGGTAGACAGTATGATGAACAGTGGAAAGCAGCTTTATTTATGGATGAAATTGTTATTGTCAAAATACAAATAAATAAAAAGGATTCAGGGGCTTCCCTGGTGGCACAGTGGTTGAGAGTCCGCCTGCCGATGCAGGGGACACGGGTTCGTGCCCCGGTCCGGGAAGATCCCACATGCCACGGAGCGGCTGGGCCCGTGAGCCATGGCCGCTGGGCCTGTGTGTCCGGAGCCTGTGCTCCGCAACGGGAGAGGCCACAACAGTGAGAGGCCCGCATACTGAAAAAAAAAAAAGGATTCAGTGTTGAAATTGTGAAATCGTAAAGAAAAAATGAGTTATAGAATAACAAAAAAAAAAAAAACCCAACACATTTCTTGAGTATGTCATAAGTTAGGCAGGGTTTAGGTTATGAGGACTGGCCAGTGGCAAGACATGCTTCCTGCCCTCGTGGAGAAGACAGATAATTAAGCAATAGCGGTAAACGAGTGCTGCACGGAAGTACAGGAGCGGGGGGAGACAGGGCAGCGGCAGGCAGCTGAGCCTGGGGAGATGTGCTTTGGAGGGTAATAAAAGCAGATGCTATTTCATACTAGGCCACGTTCTAGGCACTTTACATATTCTATACACCATAGACGAACTCGCTGAGTCCTCACAACAACCCTAGTGAGGTAGGTGCTATCATTAGCCCCGTTTTTTTGCAGATGAGGAAACTGAGTCGCAGAAGGGTTAAGTGACCAGCCCAAGGTCACACAGCTAGCAAGTGCTGAGCCAGGGTTTAACCCCCCCTGCACACTGGTGTTCTTAACCACCGCCCTCTGCTGCCCCTCATGCTTCCCTGAGAAAGTGACATTCTGGCTGAGGCCGGAGAGAGGAAAAGCAGTCCGGCAGAAACAGAGGAGGGGGTGGTGAGAATTCTGGGCAGGGCCCGTGTATGTATCACTTGAAGGTGATACAAGGAGCTAAAATAAGTATTTAGCCACAAAAAGTGTGAAAGACCCTTCCAGCTGAGAGCAGTACTCTTTCATCTCTTTTTTTTCGGGACTTGGCCTAGAAGAAGCAGTGCCGGAATGAGATGAGGTCCAGGGGAGGTGGTCTGCGCTCCGTCAGTTTCCCTGGGTGAGACACAGCCCTTGGTGCCAGGGCTCCAAGGGTTTCCAAAGGCCCATGGCAACAACTGCCAGGGCTCCTGGGAACGTCCCCAGGCATCCAGGATCCTGCCGCCTTGCCAGTCTCTCTGTCCCCTCTTGGCCTTATTTCCCAGATGGACCCAACATCAATCAAGGATGAGACCTAAGGCACGACCTAGCAAACAGCTGGCAAACTATTTTTAAAATCCAATTTAAAATTGTGTATGTGTAAGCCCCAGTGTATTTCTCTGGGGGATTCTATCTTTCAAGTGGAAATTTTTTTAAGTCAAATAAGGTAATCTCTATTTTGATTCCCATCAAACCCAAGTGCAGGGCCCTGCGGCCTAGGGTAAGTGCTAATCCACTTTAAGCACAGGCAAGTCGGAGCTTGGGAGCCAGGGCGACTCCAGGACCCAGAGAGAAAGGTCAGGACTGCTGATATTTATCGTGTTAACACTGTTAGTGTGTGTTTGGCTTTGTCTGGTAGAAGAGAAGAAATAGAAGATATGAGTTATGGCTGTGGACGTGGGGGAGAGCGAGCCTTCGGGGATCTGCCCGAACGTTGTTCAGCTTCCTAAATCTTGGACTCTTGCTAGCCCCTTTCCAAGAAAAAAAAAAAAAATCAAGCATTCGTAAGAAATAGGAGTGAGGAGAGAGGAGGGTGCCCGGGCAGGGAACAGAGCAGAGAAAGCGAGAAGGAGGGCAGAGAGGGGTGGCGACTCAGCTCGCCAGCACTTCACAAGGCCTGCTTGTCTAACTCAGGCCACTGTCTTTTTGGTGATTCTGCAGTTGCCTAGCCTCGGCCTCAGGCGCCACTGGTGAGATAAAGCATCTTGTCCCAGGGCCAGCCGCATAGCTTATCCTGCGAGGATGACAGCATTTTGCTTCCCCTGACAAACACCTTTTGCATTCAGCCAATCAGATTTACTTGTCTGCGCTTTTCTTCTTTCTGAGGCCTAAACTGGATGGATACATCTAGAAAAAGGATTTCCGCAGCTTTTTTTTCCCCCCAGGTACTTTCTAAATTTCATTGCTCCTACCTCACTCTTTTTGTCTCAAACAAATAAACAAACAAACTTTAGGATAACCCAAAATGACCCTTGGCTGCCTGAAGGGTCAGGCCTGTTGTGGCCACAGCCCTGGCCAGAGTCATCATCCAAGCAGGTGAAAAGTTTTTTGTTTTTTTTAAATTAATTTATTTAATTTATTTACTTTTGGCTGCACTGGGTCTTCATTGCTGTGTGCGGGCTTTAGTTGCGGCGAGCGGGGGCTATTCTTCATTGCAGTGAGTGGGCTTCTCATTGTGGTGGCTTCCCTTGTTGCAGAGCATGGGCTCTAGGTGCTCAGGCTTCAGCAGTTGTGGCATGCGGGCTCAGTAGCTATGGCTTGTGGGCTCTAGAGTGCAGGCTTAGCAGTTGTGGTGCACGGGCCCAGTTGCTCCACAGCATGTGGGATCTTCCCGGACCAGGGCTCGAACCTGTGTCTCCTACATTGGCAGGCGGATTCTTAACCACTGTGCCACCAGGGAAGCCCCCAGGTGAAAGTTTTGAGTCATTGGAAGGAGACATATCCTGGGGTGGAAAGGAGACGGTCCCAGCCAGGCGAGGTGGGCCTGGAGTGGAAGGAAGCTCCAGACAGAAACACCTAATAATTTGTTTGCTGTGATGGGACCCAGGGTGGTGCTGCAGGAGGCTGCTCTCAGGAAGGACAGTTCTAGGAAGAAGGAAGGGAATAAGGCAGGGAGCCAAGTCAGAGGAGGGCTTTTCAGATAAACCACGAGCCTATAAATATAACTTCCCAGGGTTCAGCAATTGCTAGTGTCTGCAGCCATGAAGTGATCACAGTTTCACCAGGCAGCTCATGCTCAAGTCTCATCCTTTAAAAAGCCGTTTTTTTTTTAAAGTTTATCTTTTGGATAACTTTAAAAAAAAATTAATTAATTTATTTTTGGCTGCATTAGGTCTTCATTGCTGCGCGTGCGCTTTCTCTAGTTGCAGTGAGTGGGGGCTACTCTTCGTTGCAGTGCATAGGCTTCTCATTGTGGTGGCTTCTCTTGTTGAGGAGCACGGGCTCTAGGCATGTGGGCTTCAGCAGTTGTGGCACATGGGCTCAGTAGTTGTGGCGCACAGGATTAGTTGCTCCACAGCGTGTGGGATCTTCCCGGACCAGGGCTCGAACCCATGTCCCCTGAATTGGCAGGTGGATTCTTAACCACTGCGCCACAGGGAAGCCCTAAAAAGCCATTCTTGTATAGAACTAATGGATAGCAAACCCTCAGCACGTGTCAGGCCCTGATATATGGTAACTGCTCTCTAAATACAAGCCGATATCATGATTATTATTGAGCAGAAAGCTGCCTTTCCCAAATATGTAGCCACTGGCCCAGTGCTGTCTTTAAAAGCAACCAGGGGACTTCTTCAGCAGTTGTGAGCTATAACAACTCTGCGAGCTATACATTTACAATATGTGCATTTTTTCTGCTTGACTGTTACATATTAATAAGAGGTTAATGGGGGAAAATCTCATGCATAGGATCAAGTTAACTGGAGGAGACAGAGAGTGAGATAACTTTGGTTCCACAAGGTAAATGTGGTGATAGAGAAATATACAACGTGTGTTACAGCCATACAGACAGAGGAAGGAGCAAGCAGCTGAGGCTCAGGGATGGAATAGGGTCGGTGAGATCTCCTGGAGGGACTCTAGAACTAAACAGGAGCTGAACACCATTCTCTGAGACTGAATACTAGGAAAGAAAGTAAATCTTGTTTTAGATACACTTATAGAGAGAGGGCTGAGATGTTAAAGGCACTCACCCCTGAGGGCCTCGTTTGTCCCCTGAAGTAGAAAGGCAAGATAGGCCACAAAGATGAGAGTGGAAGTGAAATGTGAGAAATGAACATGGTGACCGTTTAGAATAACTGGGGAATGAGAGCCAGAGCCAACCAAGGATAAGTAGAAATAATTTGATGGGTGGTACAGGGAGAGCCCAGCAGAGCTACAGACCGTGAACTTGGAGTGGGGCCCTTCTCACTGGTGGCTGGCCTTTTCAAGAGCATAAACAGAAAGTCCAGGGTAGCTTAAAAATTCAGCCGTTGTGTCTGGCCAGGAACAGAGAACATCAGTTGTGTGTGACCCCACTCCCTCCTGTTTTCCTCTCACAGCTCTGATCGTTCCTCAGCCTCACTGAGGGTTCCTCTTCCTCTACCCAACACTTAAGGACAGGGATCTATAGAGTCCAACTTTGAACCTGGCCTTTTTTTTGGTCTACCCAAATCCTAAGTTTCAACTACTACTGGTTGTCGATCTGATGTGTTCCATCTCCAACTCAGAATTCTCTGAGCTCCATCCGTATATGCCTACTCAACATGATCCAATTCAACATGTTCATCAACTCAGCACGTTCACAACTGAACTCATTGTTTTCTTTCCCACCCTCTTCCATCTCTATCCCTCTCCTTCCTTCTGAGTGTTTCCTTGGACAGCATCACCATCCACTCACTTGCCCAAAGCAGATGCCTCGGCCCTCTCATCCTCCTTATCCAATCAGGCATCAAGACCATCAGTCTCCAGGACTTCCCTGGTGGCCCAGTGGGTAAAACTCCACACTCCCAATGCAGGGGCCTAGGTTCAATCCCTGGCCAGAGAACTAGATCCCGCGTGCATGCCACAACGAAAAAATTTGCATGCCGCAACTAAGAGTCCACATGCCGCGACTAAGAAACCCGCATGCTGCAACTAAAGCCCTTAGTGCTGCAACTAAGACCCAGTGCAGCCAAAATAAATAAATATTTTTTAAAAAAAGACCATCAGTCTCCCTTTTTAATAACTCTCCTGTCTGAGGCAGTGTCTCCACCCCCGCCATCACTTTCTCAGTTTGGGCCCTGCTCTGTTGCAAAAGCCTTTGACCAGTCCCCCTGACTCTAGTCTCATATCTCCTCTCCATCCTCCAGCCCGCTGCCCTGGTGACCTTCCTAAAACCCAAACGATCGGTCACAATGCTTTCATTAATGCAGCTAAAACAAGACAGTCCTGTGTCAGGACAAACCATAATCTCCCAACTAAGGGATCCCTCTTCTCCTTCTTCTTTATCCCTCCACGTTCCTTGTCCGTTTCTAAAATATTTATTATTTTAAAAGTCTTGTATTCACATAGTATTAAAAAAAATCAAATAGTATAGAAAAGCATCAAATAAAAGGCAGAAGTTATCTTTTCCTCCTGCCAACCCCCAGAACCATTCTCCAAAAGTTACCACCACTTCTTATGTACCCTTCCTGAAAGAAAAAGTCTGCATATATCTATTTTTTAATTTAACACAAATAAGATCGTATTGCTGTGCACACTGGTTTATTTTTTTAAACAAAACACATCTAGAAGATCTTTCCATGCCAGTATATACAGGTCTACCTCATGTTTTAATTATTGCATACTTTTCCATTACGTGGGTGTATTTAACTTATCCCCTGCTGATGGATGTCTAGGTGCTTTCCAGTTTTTTTGTTATTCCCGACAATGTTGCAGTGAACATCCTTGTACATAATTTTGGCATAATTTTGCCAGTATATTCCTAGGGCAAATTTCTAGCAGTAGAATTTCTAAGTCACTGGGAATAGGCATTCAAAATGTAGACAGACATTGCTGAATTGCCCTCCAGGAGAGCTGAATCTGTTTATGCTCCCAGGAATAGTGTATGAAGGTGCCTATTTCCCCATAATCTTGTGAACACTGGGCATTACCAAACTTTTGTTTACCATTCTGATGGATGACAAATGGAATCTCATTGTTTTGCGATGCATTTCTTTTAACTACCAGTGAGGTTGAATACATGTCTATTACATGTCTATTCGCTATTTGTGTTTCTTGTAGATTGTTCACATCCTCTGCCTATTTGGTGGTTAGTTTGAGTCTGGGTGTGTGAACTGTTGTCTCTCCCAGGGAAGTTAATAGATTGATAGAACTCCATGAATTTCAACTTTGCCCAAATAGGAGCCTCAAACAATCGAAGATTGAGTGGTCCCTGAAAGCTAAAGTAAGGATCTACTCCTGGAGTTTTCTGTCCAGTGATGCTTGGCCCAGTCAGCTGACCACACCTTACTTCTTATGCAAGCATCACCCCAAAAAGAAGCCGCATATCTATTAGCAAATCATTTCCATTCCCTTTTCCTCTCAGGTCCTGGACACCATTAATCTACTTTTCCTATTCCGAACATTTCATATAAATAAAATCATAATATGTGATCCTTTGTGACTGGCTTCTTTCACTTAGCATAATGTTTTCAAGGTTTGTCCACACTGAAGTATGTATCAGTATTTCATTCTTTTTTATGGCCAAATAATATTCTATTGTATGGATATACCACATTCTGTTTATTATTGATAGACATTTGGTTTGTTTCCAACTTTTAGCTATTATGGAAAAACTGCTATGAACATTCATGTACTAGTTTTTGTGTGAAATATGTTTCAGCTCTCTTGGGTATATATCTAGGAGTGGAATTGCTGGGTCATACGATCATCCTATGTTTAACTTTTTGACGAAACTACCAACCTGTTTTCCATAGTATCTGCACCATTTTACATTTTCACCAGCAATATATGAGTGTTCCAATTTCTCCACATCATTCTCAACACTTGTTATTATGTCTCTTTTATTATAGCCATGCTAGTGGGCATGAAGTGGTAACTCACTGTTTTGATTTGCATTTCTCTAATGACTAATGATTTAGACCATATTTTCATGTGCATATTGGACATTTGTGATCTTCTTTGGAGAAATGTTTATTCAAATCCTTCTCCTATTTAAAAGTTAGATTTCTTGTTTTTTTATTGTTGAAGTGTAAGAGTTCTTTGTATATCCCGGATACTAGACCCTTGTCAGATATATGATTTGTAAATATTTTCTCCCACTCTGTGGGTTGTCTTTTCACTTTGTTGACAGTTTCCTTTAATGCAGAAAGGTTTTTAATTTTGATGAAGTCTAACTTATCTATTTTTACTTTGGTTGCTTGTGTTTTTGGTGTCATATATAAGAAACCATCGCCTAGGGACTTCCCTGGTGGTGCAGTGGTTAAGAACCCACCTGCCAATGCAAGGGACACGGGTTCAAGCCCTGGTCCGGGAAGATCCCGCATGCCACGGAGCAACTAGGCCCGTGTGCCACAACTACTGAGCCTGCGCTCTAGAGCCTGTGAGCCACAACTACTGAGCCCATGTGCCACAATTACTGAAGCCCACGTGCCTAGAGCCCGTGCTCCACAACAAGAGAAGCCACCACAATGAGAAGCCCATGCACCAGAACAAAGAGAGCCCCCACTCGCTGCAACTAGAAAAAGCCCCGGTGCAGCAACGAAGACCCAACACAGCCAAAAATAAACAAATAAATAAATAAATTAAAAAAGAAAAAAGAAACCATTGTCTAATCCAAGACAATGTAGATTTACTCCTATGTTTTCTTTTAGGAGTTGTGTAGATTTAACTCTTACATATATATCTTTGATCCATTTTGGGTTAATTTTTCTATAGGGTGTGAGGTAGGGGCCCAGTTTCATTCATTTGCACATGGCTATCCAGTTGTCCCAGCACCATTTGTTGAAAAGACTATTCTTTCCCCCTTGAATGATCTTGGCACCTTTTTGAAAATCAATTGACCATATGGGGACTTCCATGGTGGCCCAGTAGATAAGACTCCACGCTCCCAATACAGCGGGCCCGCATTTGATCCCTGGTCAAGGAACTAGATCCCACATGCACGCCACAACTAAGAGCTCACATGCTGCAACTAAGGAGCTGGTGAGCTGCAACTAAGGAGCCCGCAAGCCACAACTAAGGAGACTGCCGGCCGCTACTAAGACCCCATGCAACCAAATAGATAAACAAATATTTTAAAAAAAGAACGTCAACTGACCATAGATGTATGGGGTTTATTTCTGGACTCTCATTCCTATTCCTCCAAACTTTCCTTAATGTGCTTTGTTACTTTTATACATATATATATTTTTTATACATATTTAAAAAAAAAAATAAGCCTAAAAAATAACTGTAAAGAGGAAGGGATAGCTGTATTCATGCTCGGCTCCCAAGAGGAAAACCTACATGGGGTCCACTTACTATTAGACACTGTCTTTTGTGATTTGGTTGCTTAGAACAAGAGCAAAAGCTGAGAGTTATACAAGTCTTCAACACCGACTCCCTCAGGTTTATGTGCTCCCAAGTGTGTCTGAGGGAACGTCAGGAGGGAAGCATGGCAGGAGGCCAAGGGGAGAGGGTCAGAGCCTGGCAGTGTCATTGGTGGCAGCAATGGGCCAGAGTCCAAAAAGAGGGCAGAGTCTGTACACACCAGGCCACATCTACAAGGCGTGGTTTGTGAGAGATGGTTCTCAAGGCCCAGCCAGAGTCCAGAAACCATGAATTTAGTCCAATCTCCAATTCTCAATCCAAAGGAATGCCTAGGGCAATATCTCTGGAATAGATACTGTGGAATAGGATATATCAGAACACTGTAACTTAGGCTGGGACTGTGGGCAGTATCCAGGGTGTGGGGGGGGGGCGGGGTTAGGGGGGAGGGATCGAGGGGGAGAGAGGGAGAGAGAATGAGAGAGAGCAGTCTATTTTGTAAAGTTTGTATATTTAAAAAAATTAAAATTCAGTGGTCTCCCTAGGGACAAATGACTTCAAAGGACCAATTAATGGAGCATGGTGGGGAGCTGTCCTTTTCAAAGAGGGCTCTGCAGTGGTGCTGACACCTCAGAAGCAGGTTGTCTGGTATTTGGGACCTTCCCATGAGACTTGTGCCATAGAAAATGCCTACTCTACCTGGGGAGGCTAGGCTGACTGGACTGAAGCAGGTTCCTCCACCACACTCCACACCCTAGAGATAACTCACTTTTGTTGTTGCTGTTAATATTATTTTTAACTTACAGAAATAAGTGTTGCAAATTTTTACAATTTTAAATAACACAGGAGTGAATACAGGAAAAGCATAAATCTCACCCCACAGAAGTAGCTGCTATAAAGCTTGGTGCTTAGACTCCTAGTATTTATTCTATGAACCCAAACATAGTTTATATATCTATATAAATGTGTATATATATATATACACACACACACACACACACACACATTTGTACTTACACATATGCAATAATTTTTACAAAGATGAAAATTGTTTCAATTTTTTTATACAGAAGAATATCACAGACCTATTTTCAATCCATACATATAATTGTACCTCATTCTTTTTATTTTTAAATTTTATTTATTATTTATTTATTTATTTTTTACTTATTTTTATTTTTGGCTGCGTTGGATCTTCGTTGCTGTGAGTGGGCTTTCTCTAGTTGCGGCGAGCGGGGGCCACTCTTCATTGCAGCGCGCAGGCTTCTCACTGCAGTGGCTTCTCACGTTGCGGAGCACGGGCTCTAGGCGCGCAGGCTCTGTAGTTGTGGTGCATGGGCTTAGTTGCTCCGCGGCATGTGGGATCTTCCCAGACCAGGGCTTGAACCCGTGTCCCCTGCCTTGGTAGCTGGATTCTTAACCACTGTGCCACCAGGGAAGCTCCTCATTCTTTTTAATAGCTGCATAGTATTCCATTGTGAATGAATGAATGAACAATTTTTCAATTTCTCTGCTAGTATCCATTTAGGCTCTTTCCATATTTTTGCTATTACAAAAAATGTTGATATAAACACACACAACATATTTACACATCAAATGCTAATATTTCTTTAGAATAGGTTGATAATAAAAACAAAAATAAACAAATGGGACCTAATGAAGCTTAAAAGCTTTTGCACAGCAAAAGAAAACATAAACAAGACAAAAAGACAACCCTCAGAATGGGAGAAAATATTTTCAAATGAAGCAACTGACAAAGGATTAATCTCCAAAATTCACAAGCATCTCATGCAGCTCAATATCAAAAAAACAAACAACCCAGTCCAAAAATGGGCAGAAGACCTAAACAGACATTTCTCCAAAGAAGATATACAGATTGCCAACAAACACATAAAAGGATGCTCAACATCACTAATCATTAGAGAAATGCAAATCAAAACTACAATGAGGTATCACCTCACACCAGTCAGAATGGCCATCATCAAAAAATCTACAAACAATTAATGCTGGAGAGGGTGTGGAGAAAAGTGAACCCTCTTGCACTGTTGGTGGGAATGTAAATTGATACAGCCACTATGGAGAACAGTATGGAGGTTCCTTAAAAAACTAAAAATAGAACTACCATACGACCCAGCAATCCCAGTACTGGGCATATACCCTGAGAAAACCATAATTCAGAAAGAGTCATGTACCACAATGTTCATTGCAGCACTATTTACAACAGCCAGGACGTGGAAGCAATCTAAATGTCCATTGGCATATGAATGCATAAAGAAGATGTGGCACATATATATAATGGAATAATACTCAGCCATAAAAAGAAACGAAATTGAGTTATTTGTAGTGAGGTGGATGGACCTAGAGTCTGTCATACAGAGTGAAGTAAGTCAGAAAGAGAAAAACAAATACCATACGCTAACATATATATATGGAATCTAAAAAAAAAGGTTCTGAAGAACCTAGGGGCAGGACAGGAATAAAGACGCAGATGTAGAGAATGGACTTGAAGACACAGGGAGGGGGAAGGGTAAGCTGGGACGAAGTGAGAGAATGGCATGGACATATACACACTACCAAATGTAAAATAGATAGCTAATGGGAAGCAGCTGCATAGCACAGGGAGATCAGCTCGGTGCTTTGTGTCCACCTAGAGGGGTGGGATAGGGAGGATGGGAGGGAGACGCAAGAGGGAGGGGATATGGGGATATATGTATATGTATAGCTGATTCACTTTGTTATAAAGCAGAAAATAACACACCATTGTAAAGCAATTATACTCCAATAAAGATGTTAAAAAAATAAAATAAACAAAAACTCAAAAAAATAAAAAGAATAGGTTGCTAGAGGTGGGACTGCAGGTTACTAGGGAATGTAAATTTAAATTCATGAGATACTATAAAGGATTCTTAACTTGTAGTATATGGTTGAGCTTCAGAAATTACATATTCAATTATGTGTGTGAGTATATGTGCTGCGTATTTCTAGGGAGAGATCCCCAGCTTTCTGCAGACCTACAAAAAGGGTTATGAACCACTGTGCTGCAGGGAGCTGGCATTTCCCTGTGGCTCTGGACCACAAGCACTGAATTTGCAGGTTTTGAGCAATTTAACTGAGGAGGAACTTGTCCAGCAAGGGCCACTTCCTGTCCAGGTCCAGTGTCACCTGCAAGGAGAGCAAATAGTGGCATCCACCAAAATGTCCTGCCCCTAGGGTAAAGGTGAAGCGCCACAGACACACAGTCCTGTGTTCCTGGACGGTGCTTAGGCTCAATTGGATGAGATATGTCTGGTCAGCTGGTGTTCTTGGATCTCAGGTTGGGAGGCCCTCTCCATACTATGGCTTCATCTCTAGGAAGTGAGGGCAGTGGCCAGCCTCCAATCTGCTTCACCACCCCTCCTCGCCTGTGTTGCTCCCACATCCAGGGTCCAAAAGCCCAGCCAAGTGGGACTATTTATTCCCTGTCAGGCTATTCCCAGAGACTCACGTCTATAGTAGTCCACACACAGGGGCCTTACACCCTGCAGGGCTGTGGGCTTCATCAGGGAAGACTTTTAGGGACTTACAAGTTCATCTCAATCCTCAGAGACTGAAAGCAAGGCTGCCTTCCAGACAGGGCACAACTTGGACCCTGACTTTTGAACTGCAGCGTTAACTATAACTTTGCAATGTTTCCAATAGCTTAGTGGTTCTCAACTGGGGAGCCCATTTTCAGTTGTCATAACCTGTGGGGGTGGGTTGCTACTGGCATCTAGTGGGTAGAGGCCAGGGATACTGCTACACATCCTATAGTGCACAGAATAGTGCCCTACAACGAAAAATTATCCAGCACAAAATGTCACTGCCACCAAGGTTGGAGAAACGCTGCAAAATATCTGATTATGGGCTTCCCTGGTGGCGCAGTGGTTAAGAATCCGCCTGCCAATGCAGGGGACACAGGTTCGAGCCCTGGTCCGCGGGAAGATCCCACATGACTTGGAGCAACTAAGCCCGTGCGCCACAACTACTGAGCCTGCACTCTAGAGCCCACAAGCCACAACTACTGAGCTCACGTGCTGCAATTACTGAAGACTGCATGCCTAGAGCTCGTGCTCTGCAACAAGAGAAGCCACCGCAATGAGAAGCCCGCGCACCGCAACAAAGAGTGGCCCCCGCTTGCCTCAACTAGAGAGAAAGCCTGCACGCAGCAATGAAAACCCAACACAGACAAAAATAAATTCATTTAAAAAAAAACAAAGTACATGAAAAATTCTTCTTTAATAGTGCAAAAATTTGTATTATTTCTTTTTCTCTGTGAACTCCAATCTACTTCCCCAGCAGAATTTTATACTAGTGTAATATATTTTATATTTTATCTTGCAAGTCTTTTATTGATCACCCTATCACCTATTCTGGACCAAAATATGCATATAAATTGAAATACATATATCAGAAAATGTTTATTATAACTATAAGTGTCTAAGAGTTAGCAAAATTTCCTTTGGCTTGACTTACCAATAATCAGTAAACGACTGATCAAAATAAATATATTCTAACTTTTTATAATTATCAATCAAAAAAGGAAAAACATATAAACACACGTGTGTGTATGTATACTAGTTTAAAATCCATGAAAGAATATTACTTATTGCTAGAAAGAGACAGGGTTCGTTACTGATCTATTTTTCATTTTTATAGGTATAAGCACTGAGCAACCTTGTTTATATAAATAAGTAAATAGTTAGGGAAGGGACTTTGTTAGAACAATTTTACTAAATGTCTTTAACTCTTTCTGAGTTAAATGCCCCAAAACAACAAACAATCAAAAGCCACATAAGGATCAATCATCAGAAAAACGAAAGCTCCACTAAAGGCCAAACTAATGGGGGAGCTAGAGACGGAGCTTCCTGTTCTTTAGATTCCTGCTTCTACCCTCCCCTCCTCCACACGTCTTGTTTTTCCCAAACTCACTGTACAAATGAATTAATTCATTTCCCTATCAATGAGGTTAAGTATCATTTCGTACGTTTGCATTTCCTCCTGGGTGAATTACTCACTTACACTCTTTTTCCTAGTTTTCATGGGCTGTTTGTCATTTTCCCATCAATTGGTACTAAGCCTTTGTCTGTCATATGTATTGCAAATGTTTTCTACTATTGTTTGTCTTTTACTTGCACAGTAATTTTTCATTTTTATGTAGTTAAGTCTATCAGTCTTTTTTTTCCTTTGTGGTTTCTAGATATTCTCCTACCCTTCTCATACTTCTCACGGGAAGTTTTGACAGCCATTTGGAAAGTAATCTGACTGTAACTACTAACGTAAAAATGTACATATCCTTTGTCTCAGCGATCCCACTTTGAGACATCTCATCCACAAAAATAAAAACACTGCTTCACAAAAGTATATGTACAAAGATGTTACCTTCATCAGCATTGTGTGTATGGCAAAAATGAGAAACAACTTGAATACCAACCATTAAGGCAACAGTTGAATGAACTGTATGGAGTCACAATATAGTATGTTTTACTGTTATTAAAAAGAATGATTTTGCAGAACAATGTGAATGTTCTTAATGTCACAGAACTTTAAAATGGTAAATGTTATGTTCATTTTATCAGAATTTTTTTAAAAGAGAAAAAAAAAATAGAATGATTTCTATCTCTATATTGTGTCCTGGAGAAATGGCCATGTAAATTGTTAAGAGAAAAATCCATGTTTCAGGTAAATGTGTGTGTGTGTGCGTGCGCGTGCATGTTTATAGAAAAAGGTATGGGAGGATACAAACCAAATTTTATGGTTAATTACCTCAGGGAGTGTGAAGTATCTATCCTATGACTTGTAGCAAGGAACATGAATTTAGAGCTCAGATCCAATTTCAAGTCCACTACTGATTTGGTGTGTGACCTGGGAGAATTACATGTTAGTTCCTTCATGTATAAAATAGGAAGAGAAATAATATATGCCTCACTGGAATTGTTGTGAGGCACAGATATTAGAAAAGTGCCTGTCACGATAAATTATAGATATCATCATCATATTATTGTCTCCTTCAGTGTCTTCTTCATTGTACCCTATGCATTCTTCCATCCCTGTCTACCTACTGGGATTGTTAAAAGATCTGATTATCAGGAGAGAAAAACAGAGAAACAAAAACAGACTACAAGAAGCCTAACACTGAGGGGATTCACATAGTACTTGTTTCAGAACCCACTAGAGCTAGTTTGCTTCTGAGGCCATGTCTGAGCTTTGGCCCTAAAGAACTGGCACAATTTTGGAGACGTCTGGCCTAGATTTCTTTCTTCTTGTCCTGTCATCACATAGAAGGCAGTCTGGAAAGCTTAGGAGCTCTCTTCTCAACAGCTCCACACTTTACTATTGCTTTTTGATATACCTAGTGTCATCTCCCTCTGTTTTCCTGTCAAATCAACAGCTTCTTGCACTGCACATGCTTTCTCTTACTTACTGGTACTCTCTCCTTAACTGGCAGATGGATAAGACCTGGAGTCATCATATTTGCTGAGTCCCACACACCAGTTCATCCAATACCAACCTTGCCTCTTTCATGGAACTACTGCCACATTAACGTTCTTTGGTTTGAGATCCGGAGGCTTTAGGCGATTCGATTTTTTCTATGTGTTTTGCAACATTTCACATTCAACAAATCTCATTCATGTTAAATATGAAATAAACCAATAACCCCTCCTAGTTTATTTCAGCCTTAGGGCACTAATGTATGGAATCGGATACCTCATTCCTCTCAGAACAGGATGACGATGAGCTTCCCTGTTAGGAAAGAGCTCTCAGGGTTATAAATTATAACGCTGGTGACTAAAACAACGCGGTGGCTCTTTTCATTGATTTTACATGATCCCCAGGGTTTCTCATTTCTCCACTTCTTTGTGCCATCCCTTATATTTACTCATCCTTTCCTTGTGTCTCTTTCCCTTTCTCCCTCTCTTCTCTCTCCCTCTCCTCCAACAAACATTCTTAAGCACCTTCTGTGTGTCAGGCTCTCAGCAACAAAGCCTGAGCAAAACGGACCACCTTCTTATTGTCATGGAGCTTACAAATCTAATTGGGAGTTGAGACATTCATCAAATAATCACCAAATCTGTATTTCAAAGAGCACTGAGTGCCATGTAGAAAAACACAGGACCCTGTGAGAAATCTGTGTAGGTGAAGATTTCATCCAGAAAGAGGCAGCTGAAGGCTACATCCAGGAAGTGGCAGCTGAGCTGGGTGGGAAGGATGGGGAGGAATTAGCCAGGCATCTCCCCTCATTTAGAGCTATGGTTGGGCAGAGACCAAGTCTGTCATGGCACCAATACTGGGTCTGCTTGACAGAAACGCTTGTAAATATTTGTGGGAGGAAGGGACAATGCGAAACATATAAATCAATGAAAACGTGCTTTGTTTTGAGCATAATCAATTAAGAAATTTAACTGTTAATAGTTAAAAGAATGCAAAGTAGAAGACAAAAAGGAGAGAGTGGCACAAGATGAGGTTAAAGAAGTAGCAGCCAAATCACACTGAGGCCTTTAAGGGTATGTAGGGATTTTGGTCTTTATTCTAACAGCAATTGGAAGCCACCGAAGGGTTATTTTTTACAGCTAACTATTATGTGCTAGATACTGTGCGAAAGACTTTGCTTGCATGATTTTGTTTAATTCTTGATGCAATCCTATGAGAGTATGATTATTACCCCAATTTTACAGACTGAGGACCCTGAGGAGTAGAGAGGGTTAGTTGTTTGCTCAACACTGTTAATAAGTGGCAGAGGCTCGACTCCAAAACCCCTACCCTTAACCATTAAATTACGTATGCTAAGAACAAGAATGAGTAGGTAAGCAAGTATGAACAGCTGATTCTAATCTCCTTGGCAGGAACAACCCCATGTGGAGTTGTTAGCATAGGGGTATCAGGGTTTAATGACCTAATCATTGAATTTAATCTCCTTGCTCTGACTCCATATTAATCAAATAACTTTACATTCTAGCTTCCCCTATAGATTTTTCTGCTGGAAGATAATGCACTGAGCAGCCTACACATGCAATTTGTTTCAGTTGGTAATTTTATTCCACATTGTAAGTTAACAAATTGGCATTCTGCTTAAAAAAAAAAAGTGAACTACTCTAGAACAAACAAGAAATGATTAACGTCTTACACAGTTATTTTTCCATAAGTTAGTTTGAAAAACAGAAACAAATATAAACATCTATATTGTCTCTTTTGTGATTTAGCCTTTTCTTGTTCCCTGCTTTGAAGGACCGTGGATGTGGTCATAAAGTCTAGAGATGGGCCCTTTTATAACGTTCTTTGTGAAAGCCCCAAGCACAGCCCAAGTGCTTCCATTGTTTCCCAATCAGCAAACCCACCTTTCCTCCCGCAAGCCGCGGAGAGGATTGTTCTTCCGAATTCACCTAATTCTCTGAGCGGTAAGCAGCTGGAGGCTGCTGCGAGGGGTCTTATTCATCTCCCCAGGGTAACGTGCATCCTATCCTAGGAGCAGGCGGTCTCCTAATAACATCATTAAACCCGAAGTTCATGCGCTCGGGGCCACCGCGACAGCAGCAGCCCCCCGGCCCCGGCCCTGCACCAAGTCCGAAGCCCCTGTGCGGGACGGAAGTGACACCGGCCCACCCGCCACTTGTGGGCTCCTTCCAAACGGAGAGCCATGAAATCGGTCCCCGACTCCCGGCTCCTCGTTGGCTCAAGTTTGGTTTTGTTCTTTTCCCTTCTCTCCCTATAATTCCTTTAAATGGGCAAACCTGGCACAAACGCAGGTGGACATTTTAAAGTGAAAGCTTCAGGAAACAGACCATCACCTTGTCAAGAGATCTGCTGAATCACATACAAGGGCGTAAACGGGGCTCCCCCACCCCAATATTCAACAGTCTCTTGAACAGAAGACTGAAATCATACTCTAAACATCGACTTTTTTCCTCCTCCAAGAGAGTAAAGTCAGCAAATGCAAGGTGAGCCTTGTGAGCTGCCTCCTTTCTTGGGGAAAAGGCTGGAGCCAAGGGGCCGAGCGCGGCCTCCACCGTAGGGTCCACAAAGAGTGAGGGCCTCTCTCAGAAACTGTAGCGCTGGGGGCGGAAGGGGGACGGCAATCGTTGAAATCGATGACAGAACTCTCTTTATTCCGCTTTTCGGCCATTTTCACCACAGAACCATTAACCAAGAAATTGCCAGCAACTAGACGGCCCCCCGCAGGGCTGCCAGCCGCCGGCTGCGCTCAGGGCGAGGATGCACAAGGCCGTGCGAAGGATCGTACGCTGACCAGCCAAGATGGCCACTTTCACGTGGCTGTGGGCCACTGGCTCCCTGTCACCCGGGCATCCCCAGGCAGGGCAGCCGGAAAGACCCTCGGGGAGAGCCAGAGGACAAAACCCCCGACGATTCCCGCTGCCCCCGCTGGGGGACGCGACCTAGCGGCCAGGTAGCCCGGCCAACGGTCGGAAGGGAGGTGCCATTGTCACAGCACAGGGGAGCAGGCCCATAAAGCCCTTGTCTCTCTTCCTCCCACGTCGAACACGGAAGCATACAACGACCCAGTATATTGCCTTTCCCCTCACTCCTTATTAGTGCTTAAAATGGCGAATATTCGCGAGAGGGGCGCGTTACCTCCGCTCCCTTCCCCCTGCCTGGCAGAATGGTTCGGTCGAACTCCCCTCGGTGCACCGCCCCTTCCCCTCCCCCGTCCCCGCGCGAGTGGCGCATTGGCGCGTGGCGCCGAGGGGCGGGGCCCGAGCCGGGCGCGCGCGGGCGCCGTGTATAAATAGTAGGCCGCGCTGCCCGCCGCCTCGTTTGCTCCGCGCCGCCCGCTCGAGCTGACAAGAACGCGGTCTTTTGCTAGCGCGTTTCGCACTTGTCGGCTCGCCGCTTTTTCTCCTCAACGCCACTTTCACTCACCGCCACCACCATGAACGGGCAGCTCAATGGCTTCCACGACGCGTTCATCGAGGAGGGCACGTTCCTCTTCACCTCCGAGTCTGTGGGGGAAGGCCACCCAGGTGAGGTGACGGGGCCTGGAGCGAAGCGAGGGGCGGGGCGCGGGGTCGGGACTGGCCGGCAGAATCCGTCGGCCGCGGTGCCCAAGCCGGTGGCCCTCTCCCGGCTGCTGGTGGAAAGAGCGGCGGCCGCGCGCCTTCCTCGTGGCGCTGCCGCTGCCGAGCGCGTGGCCGCCGCCCCCCCTTCCTCTCTCCTCCCCTCCCATCCGGCCGCGCGCCCCGGCATGCGGAAGATTCCAGAAAACGAGAAGGGCGGGGGCCGTGGCCGCTCGTGTTCTAGCCGGGGAGGGCACTAGTTCCTTCTCCCCGCCCTGCGGTCCGAGCCACCTCGAGTGGGCGGCCCGCCTCGCGTGCTCGCGTCCGGCCCGCGAGAGCGCGCGCCCCGCATTGCAGCCTCAACCACGTGTTTGCCGCATGTGGCTTCTGGGCGAGGGAGCCGGCTGGTTTGCAGAGCGTGGCCCGGACCACCGGGCCTCCGCTCTTCCCGTTAATTCTTTGGCTACACTGAAGAATACGACATGTCCTTAGCCGGTATATGGCCTCGCGTCAAGGTGACAGCCTCCAACTAAATATAGTGCTTGTCGGAGGAGGCATTCCTTATTTGGATCGTGCGTGAAAAGGATAGGAAGCATGAATTAAGTGTATGGCGCCATTGCGTTGGGGGTGTTAGGCAAGGTTTTTACTCCATATATCATCCTCCGGGCTTTGTCCACCGGTCCGCCATTATGGCGATCAATTTACACGTGAACGAATGAAGCTATTTCAAGGAACTTTCGATCCCAGCCTGAAAACCTCACCTAGTGAAGATCGTTATTCTAATAGACGGGTCCAGCCCTTTCTTGGGATGACCACAATGACAGATGCCTCGTCTGTTGGTTTAAGGATCCATTTCCCTCTAGCAAGCTTACTGTGCCTATGATGAAATCCCACGAGCAACCTAGTGGTAGAGGAGAGGACAAACCCCGAGATCCTGATGAGTGAAGGTCAGGTGTGGTGTGGGTGGTTTTGTTTGTTTTCCCCCAGCGCTGAGAACTGCACTGTGTATTTGAACCGCCTTTTATTAACTTAAAGCTGCAGGCATTTGTAAATGTTTAGATTGTCCTGGGCCTCTGACTGGACTGCGGTACACATTTTGCTTAAGTTTTTTTTAGATGGTTATAGAAAATTTAGGAAAGTGATATTCGGGGTTTTTTTCTGTTCTCCTGATTTTTAATAGAGGGCAGTACAGTGAGGGGAAGATCAGCAAGGATTCAGAATACATTTGGGGATTTTCCAGTCTATTCGGCTCTTGTTCCTGGATTACTCTTAACACAAAATCAAATGCCGTTTTATTCCCTTTGTTCATGAAGTGTCGTTGCTTTCCTCATTTAACTCTGACTTTATTTCTCACTGCCCTAATTGGCGTTCCTTAGAATCAGGGAGAGATTGATAAACGGTTCACCTTTCTGGTTGGTTAGATTTATAATGAAAAATTTAAATTCGGGGGATAAGATGTAAGTACCATTGTCTTTGAAAATTAATGCTGTGAAGGTAAATGTTCCTTGCTTTGCTTTTGAATGGAAGATAAAACACTTTCTACTTACTTCCATTTAATCAATCTCCATTATGTGGCTATCCTGTTTAACAATAGAAATTGTTTTTGCCTAGGAACTTAATTTTTCAAAATGTCTGATATACTTTAAAGATGGGACTGAAGTCCTTGTAAAGGTGTAAAGTGCATATACTGCAATGAGCTTAAGTGTATTAAACATGCTGGGTGTTCTGCTGGCTTATCTGAATTGGTGATCTGTGGTACAGCTATATGAAGAACAAGGTGTCAAGTTAGGAAACATGTAGCACTATATCCAGCATTTATTCTTCAGGGAAATGGTTTCTGCGAAAGCAGTATAGCAGTTAAGATCTCCATACTTGGAATGTCGCTGAAAATGTACACTTGAAAATGGTTAAATTGGTAAATTTTATGCTGTATAGGTTTTGCCACAATTTTGGTGGGGGGAGGGTGCCCTGCCAAGCGGCCTTCAGGATCTTAGTTCCCTGACCAAGGATTGAACCCATGCCCCCTGCAGTGGAAGCACGAAGTCCTAACCACTGGACTGCCAGGGAATTCCTGCCACAGTTTTTTTAAAAGAAAACACAGAGATCTTCCCAGCTGTAGTTATAGGGGAAGGGGGCATGACATACATGACATTATCAGTGAATTAAAGAAATTAAGCCAGGAATTTTTTTCTTCCCCAGATAAGATTTGTGACCAGATTAGTGATGCTGTTCTTGATGCCCACCTTCAGCAGGACCCCGATGCCAAAGTGGCTTGTGGTAGGTTCAGAACACTGCTTTATCACCTGATGAAAAGGTAGCATGAAAATTACTTCATAAAAGTGATGTTTGACTGTGAACCTCTCTTTTACTAGAAACTGTTGCTAAAACTGGAATGATCCTTCTTGCTGGGGAAATTACGTCCAGAGCTGCTGTTGACTACCAGAAAGTGGTTCGTGAAACCATTAAACACATTGGATATGATGATTCTTCCAAAGGTGTGTTTTAATGAGTGGGCTTTCTAACCTCATTTTTCCAGGTATTTTTTTTCAGTCCTCTCTAGCTATATCTTCTAGAGTGTTCCTGGGAATATTTAATTCTACTTGTATATTTTTAGTGTTTTTGTTCCAGCCCTATTCTTTAAAAGTACTAAGTTTTAGGTATATTTGATTTCTCTAGCAGCATTTAGAATTCCAGATAATTTTAAAATGACAAATTTACTTTGTCGTAAATACAAAGTGTTGCTATGGCCCTTTAAAAACAAACCAAAAAAACATCGTTTTGTTTATAGGGTTTGACTACAAGACTTGTAACGTGCTAGTGGCCTTGGAGCAACAGTCACCAGATATTGCTCAAGGTGTTCATCTTGATCGGAATGAGGAAGACATTGGTGCAGGAGACCAGGTATCTTGGTAGACATCTGTTTGCATCTCTTCTAACATTAAATTCTAAAGCTTGGATTGATTGCATTGGTAACTTTTCCTTTTTTAGGGTTTGATGTTTGGTTATGCCACTGATGAAACAGAGGAATGTATGCCATTAACCATTGTCTTAGCACACAAGCTCAATGCCAAACTGGCTGAACTACGCCGGAATGGCACTTTGCCTTGGTTACGCCCAGATTCTAAAACTCAAGTAAGTGACGAGTGTCAAAACTACACACATTACATTGGCACAGGACTTCAGTAAGGTGTTTTGATTAAAGCTAAGAGAAGAATATGGTTTGTTCTCTGTATTGTAATGTAGGGTAGAGAATCAGGAACAAAGCTATTGTTTAATAGATTGATGTTCTGATGATCTGTTTCACTTTCAAGGTGACTGTGCAGTATATGCAGGACCGAGGTGCTGTGCTTCCCATCAGAGTCCACACAATTGTTATATCTGTTCAGCATGATGAAGAAGTTTGTCTAGATGAGATGAGGGATGCCCTAAAGGAGAAAGTCATCAAAGCCGTTGTACCTGCAAAGTATCTTGATGAGGATACAATCTATCATCTACAGCCAAGTGGCAGATTTGTTATTGGTGGGCCTCAGGTAAGGTCTTACAATGTCAATTCAGTTGCTTTTTTGGGTCTTCTGTTACTTGCTAAAATTTGGCTACTTCCACCTTTTTCCTAGGGTTTTTGAAGCCTACCTGTGCCTCTTCCGAGGATATTTGCCAAGTGATATTGAATAACCATTTAACAAGCCTGATCTAGAACCACTGGAAAGGATTAGGCATAAAGTAACTTAAATCCTATAATTTCAGGGTGATGCTGGTTTGACTGGCCGGAAAATCATTGTGGACACTTACGGTGGTTGGGGAGCTCATGGAGGAGGTGCCTTTTCAGGAAAGGATTATACCAAGGTGGACCGTTCAGCTGCTTATGCTGCTCGTTGGGTGGCAAAATCCCTTGTTAAAGGAGGTCTGTGCAGAAGGGTTCTTGTTCAGGTATATACTTCTATATAACTGGGTTGACTAAAAGGCATGTAAGCGGGAGGGCATTTAGCAGTTATCTACTTGTCTTTTTTTGATACCAGTGTATTACACAAGTATGTGGGTCTTTTGATCACTGACTCTTACGACATTTAAATTCTTTTAGGTCTCTTATGCTATTGGAGTATCTCATCCATTGTCTATCTCCATTTTCCATTATGGCACCTCTCAGAAGAGTGAGAGAGAGCTATTAGAGATTGTGAAGAAGAATTTTGACCTCCGCCCTGGGGTCATTGTCAGGTAAAGATGGTAAAGACTATTGCTAGTGAAAAACATTGAGGGTGTGGGTGTGTATGTATATATACTTGATATATTCAAATCTGAGAAAGTGAAGGTGTGAAGGAAGACTGGAGTGGGGAAACATGGTAATTCCTAGAATGTGTTGATGTCATTTTTAAATTGCCGTCAGTAAAGGCTTAAATTATTAGGAAAACTCTAAAATTACAGTGCTGCATGGCTTAGACTAACCACCCTAGAAAGTCCTCCACATTTGATATAGGCTTTGTGCTCCTGTTACCTAAGGGATGTTTACTTAAAAGAAATTTTAGTACAGATGAATGGGCATGGCTGTTACAAAGAATATAACCATGGTAGGGTGTGGGCATGGGACCTCGGTAAGTATTCCATGATTTTAGATGAGCTTTTGACACTTGCAATGTCTCAGAATAATGACAAGTTTTCATATTTGTTGAGCCAGGGACGGAAAAACAAGAACTATAGTTACTAATAAGGACTGTGCAAGGAGTTTGGACACCAGGGAAGTAACAAACACTTTTGCCACAAACTTCTTTCCTAGCATACCCCAGAGAACTGAACTCATTTGCCAGAAGTCTTGAAAATGAGTCTTGCTGATTGTTTTGCTTTAATTTAATTGAATGCTACATATTAAGTTACGGACTTGTATATTCCAGGGATCTGGATCTGAAGAAGCCAATTTATCAGAGGACTGCAGCCTATGGCCACTTTGGTAGGGACAGCTTCCCATGGGAAGTGCCCAAAAAGCTTAAATATTGAAAGTGTTAGCCTTTTTTCCCCAGACTTGTTGGCGTAGGCTACAGAGAAGCCTTCAAGCTCTGAGGGAAAGGGCCCTTCTTCCTAAATTTTCCTGTCCTCTTTCAGCTCCTGATCAGTTGCAGTCACTCTAGTCAATGACATGAATTTTAGCTTGTGTGGGGGACTGTAAGTTGGGCTTGCTATTCTGTCCCTAGGTGTTTTGTTCACCATTATAATGAATTTAGTGAGCATAGGTGATCCATGTAACTGCCTAGAAACAAACCAACAGCACTGTAGTAAACAATGCTTTGAAATTGAACCTTTGTGCCCTATCACCCAACCTTCTAAAATCCTAATTGCATTGACTTTCCCACCAAATGCTGAAAATGTCCTTGTAACGTGCACGTAAAGTACTTGTAGTTCCATTATAGCCTCTGTCTGGCAATGCCACAGCCCTGTCAGCATGAATTTGTAATGTCTTGAGCTCTATTATGAATGTGAAGCCTTCCCTTATCCTCCCTTTAACTTGATCCATTTCTAATTATGTAGCTCTTTGTCAGGGAGTGTTCTCTATCCAATCATTCTTGCATGTAACGCAAGTTCCAGTTGGAGCTCTAGCCTGACATGAGAAAGGAAAAAAAAAAAAGGCAGTTACCATTAAACCATCTCCCTGGTGCTTATGCTCTTAATTGCCATCTCTTAAACAGCACCAAATCAAAATCTCTCCACTTTTCAGCTGTCTTTTGGAGGACGTACGTAATAAGGTTTTTATTTAGTAAATCAATCCTATGCATGGTTTCAGCACTAGCCAAACCACCAACTCCTAGCTCTAGAAAAACAGGCACTTGGCACCCTTGTGATGTCATACAAAGAAGTCACAGGGCTGTACCTGAGGGTCTGTAGGTTGCACACTTTGGTACCAGATAACTTTTTTTTTCTTTATAAGAAAGACTGAGCACTCCACACTGCACAATAAGTCCTCCCAGGGTTTTAACTTTGTTTTGTTTTCAAAACCAGGTCCAATGAGCTTTCTGAACAGCTGGTGTAGCTACAGAGAAACCAGCTTCCTTCAGAGAGCAGTGCTTTTGGCGGGGAGGAGGAAATCCCTTCATACTTGAACATTTTCTAATTGCTTATTTATTGTATTCTGGGGTATGGCGTAAGTACAGAGAAGCCATCACCTCAGATGGCAGCTTTTAAATTTTTTTTTTTTTTTTTTTTTTTTTTTTCCTCAACACCATGATTCCTTTAACATGTTTCCAGCATTCCCAGGTAGGCCAAGGTGTCCTACAGAAAAACCTTGGGTTAGACCTACAGGGGTTCTGGCTGGTGTTAACAGAAGGGAGGGCAGAGCTGGTGCAGCTGGCCATGGAGAAAGCTGACTTGGCTGGTGTGGTACAGAGAAGCCAGCTTGTTTACATGCTTATTCCATGACTGCTTGCCCTAAGCAGAAAGTGCCTTTCAGCATCTATTTTTGGAGGTTTATTACGTATGTCTGGTTCTCAATTCCAACAGTTTAATGAAGATCTAAATAAAATGCTAGGTTCTACCTTAACCTGTGTCCATTATTCTTTTAAAGTGTTTTGGTATGAATATGAATTGAACATACTTTTTAACCCTGAGTAATCGTAATCCCACCCATGGTTTAGGGAAATCACTTCAATCCTGACTGCAAGCAGTTTGTAAATCATATCCCTTGCACTAAGGAAGTTCAAGGTTTGGTCTCAGTTTGTCTAGCACTGCCTTTTTTGGCCAATACACTGGGCAAAATTCACAGCTCCTTATTACAGCAGCCAGTTCTACACCATCAGCAGTGTTTTAAATTATCTAAGGTTAGGGGCATAAAAACCATTAACGTGAGTGTAATGTGGAAGGAGTGATAGTGTTCACTTCAGAAAATTTAAGCCAATTTTCATCTTTTTGAAAATGTAGAAAGTTTATTTAATGCCTTAAGTTCCCTGTCTATATAAACAGGTGTTAAAGGCTGCAAGTTACATGTTCAGTACATACTACAGTTTGAAAAGGGTTTTTAAACAGTGGTGAGAGAAAAGCTTATTCTAAAATTGTAGAAGGTTCATCAGCCAGAGCTTGGACCATCCTTCCTTAAGCCTAGCAGCCACTTGGCACATGTTCATACCAGCACGTATGAGATCAAGTGGTTCAAACACTTCACTGTGCTCTGCTGTTGCAGACGTGAGGCCCAAGGAATGCTTATACCTGGTTGCCTGGAGGCTTAGAAGTTTAGAAACATTTGGGAGGGAAGGCAAGGTTAAATCTTCTGACCTGCTCTGAAACTTGAGAAGTTCAACTTTGCATGACATTGAAAAGCTCCAGAAAAAGTTTAAGAAGCCTTTAGATCACTGCATTGCTATCTGAAGATAAGTTAACCATCTTGACCAAATGGGATGAGGATGAGTACATGCCTGTAGGCTGGTGAAGTGATACCAGAGAGAGAACTGCTTTGAGGTTCGGTTCAATATTTATTTACTAGGATGACCCCTGCTTTCAAGGAGTTTGCAGACTAAAGAGAGTGACCTTCAAGGTGGCTTGTCCTCTACCTAGCCGCGGGGTGGAGGTGGGGATTAACCAGCTGAGGGAGGAGAGTAGAAGCAAAGGCATGAAACAGCAAGGGGTGAAGTGATTACAGCTGAGAATCAAAAGCATGAAGTGTTAATAGAAGAAAATGTCGTATTTCATGTTTAAGTTGAAAATCATACTTTTCTACAGAGTTTCAAGGGGGATGACACTGGTCAGGGATAGAAGATCTAAATGCTCGGGGTAGGATGCAAAGCCTTCTGGCGAAAAGGACATTAATTACCAGGGCCTGAATACTGAAATCTGAATAACCCAGATTTTCACCAGTGAACAGCTTTTCTTAACCAGTATTAGACTAGCACCTTTCTTCATCCCACCCAAACATTTTCATTTGGAAAACGAGACAGGTTGCAGGAAAGCAGCATCCTTGCCTGTATTAAGAAAGATACTTTTTGCAGGAGTTTCCTTCTGAAGTGAAGAGTTTTTTTTTTTAACCAAGTAAAAAGGAGGGTGTGGGCAGCAGTTGCGGGAAAGGACATGGTGCCAAGGTGTATCGTGTCGCTGAGATCTGCAAAAGGACTGAAAACCAGTGTTTCCCCCACATCGGTGCAAGATGCCCTGTGGCACAGCCATCACTGACCCACAAAATGCCTTGTATGAATCAGAGGGACTTACTGCCAGGCCCCACTTGGCCTCAGCTGGGTGCCCTTATTCAGCCCCAACCTGCACAACTACATGGCAGCCGTGCTCTGGTCTATCCCTAACTGGATTCCAGTATAAAGGCTGAAAGAACAGAGGTGGTAGAGATGAATTCAATAGGTCCAAGAAGTAGGAGGCAGAATTAATGGGACTTGAAATCTCAAGAAATGTGAGGAAAAGAAGAGTCAAGGCTGATGACTCACAGATGGCTTGGTTAAAAAAAAAAAAACAGTTGCCATTCACTAATAAAGGAGACGCAAGTCTGAGTTGGGGATGAATGCAAGTTCTGTTTATGACAGAGTTTGAAAGCTCTGTAGGATATCCAGCTGGAGCTAGCTAGATATACAGGTCTAGGGCACAGGAAAGAAACCTAAGCAGCAGCATCACTGGAAACCATGGAGTAGACATAATCATCCCAAGTGTGTACAGTGAAAAGGCAGCTGCCTAGGAAAGAACCCTGAGACTGGGTGGAGTGGAGCACGCGAAGAGAAGCCTGAAAACAGATGCGATCCTTTATCAAAGTTACTGGGACTGCCAGTCTACTGACGTCTCTGCCCGGAAGACCGTGAGCTCCCAAGCAGGGCCTGTTTTTTAGTTTGTTTGTCTTTTTCTTTTTAATTACTCTACGCATTCTAACTTCCTAGCCCAGGGCCAGGCCTCTGAATTTTCACAGCATTGAGGATCCTCCTAAATCACATCCAAACTTTCTACATCCAGAGTCTACAAAGCGACTGTCAACATTCCCTAATCCCTCACCACTGTTCGGTTAAATCTTACTTTACATCACCTCCTGCTCATTAAAGGCTAGAATAATGCTAAATACTAAGCTTATTTGTAGATAAATACCACTACTAATCACCTAAATTTCGTTATTTAACTCTTGCTATTCTAACTATGCTCATGACTGCTACTGAAAAACTGGCTGTATAAATAATAGGAGCAAAGAAGGAACCAAAATCGCAGTGAAGAGAAAATTATTCTCTGTGCATTTAAAACCTGATCACCATCCTAATCATACTTTATAATTGGACAAGTTTTAAGCTACATTATTGTCAAGGATTCTGAAAACTACAAGCAGCAGGGTGCAGGACCTTTAAGTCAAACAGACTTGAGGTTCAAACCATCAGTCCACCCCTTATTAGGTATATGTCTTATGAGCAAATTATATTACCTCTCAGCCTCAGTTTCCCCAACCATAAAATAGGGCTTATGGCCGTTAAGGACTAAATGTAATAATGCTGGAACAGTGCTTCACACAGTGCCTAGCATATGGCAAGCACTTGAGAACAGCCAGCTATTATTTTCATCATGGAACATTAAATCTCTTTCACCAAGGAGCCAGTCACTTTAAACCTGATCCTTACCCTTTCATCCTAGAAAGACATTTTCACGTTGTTTTTTAACTCCCCAGGCCCCTCAACCTTGGATTGATAAATCTTATCCTTGCTTTACTTCCTTGGTTCCTCTAATCTATCATCTCTGAATTTATCAGAGCTATGGATAAGGAAGAAAAATGTAAAAAAAATCTGAATTTTTCAGATGTCCACTGCATAGGTAATGGTCTTGTAACGCTGCTCCTATATCTGTACCCAACATCTGGCCTCCCTCAGAACTCTGAGTGGACAGTGTCAGCATTTGGCTCAGAAGGATTAGGATTTGAAGAATCTGTGTTTGAAAGACTCGGCTCCCCAACTGGCTCAAAGGGTCGCAAGTTCGCATAAGTCACCTCTCGGGCCAGCTGCTCCAGGGAAGGGCGGCCTAATACCAGATTTCGAAGTGAGATACAAGTCATCAGAAAGCTGAAAAAGAGGGAAAAAGCCAGCAATCCAAACTCCTGTTTCAACATAGGCATTCTGGCCAAAGCCCTTAGGGGACACCTGGTCCTACCCCCTCACCCAGGCATAAATGAGACTCTCCCCTCAAGCACCCCAACATCCCAGTTGGAAAGGCACCCCACTCCTTATACAGTCTGGTAGAGGACTCCAGGGTGGGGTAGGAATAACCCACAGGGAGGCTGGAGAAAACTTGAGGCAGAACAAGAGGTGGCCATCAGACACCACTTACTCTCCCATTCAATCAGGGAGAGGAGAATGGAGAGGACAAAAGGGAGGAATTTAGCACTGGATTGTCCTTTCCTGGGAAACAGTCCCTACTGTTACCCTCACCAGAGAAAAGTTACTCAGCCTGCAAACATCTAATGGCAAAGACACGTACTGCTGTGGGTAAAACTTACCTGCGGCGAAAGACATAGAGCTTTCGCAGCAAGAAGCGGAGGAGTCGCTCGTGGAAAGGGGCATTTCGCCGGCGTTCGATCTCCTGGAGCCTTTGCTGGCGTCTAAGAAAGGTCTGAACCAGCGGTGTTGGCTCAGGGCCCCCTTTGACTTCCCCTTCCAGCAGAGGTTGCAGCTCTGGAGGCAGAGGCTCTGTTTCTGCCCGAAAGAAGGCAAAAAGACGAATCACTGAGAGAGAGAGAGCATTCTCTCTCCTAGAACTCCCCTTTCCCCAGCTAGACGCTTCAAGTTCATTCTTTAATGGCTAGATCCTCACTCACAACACTGACTTCTTGTAAAGCGGGCTATCTCAGCCCAAATCTTCATATACTCACCACTTCCATTCTCCACCTTCTCCTTCAATTCTTGCAGGTATGCCAGGTCTTGCTCCAGTGCAAGCTCTGTAGTGTTGACATAGATGTACATGTAGCAGGAAGGACTGGGCGACATTGTATACACCTTATGGTACTCACCAGCAGGCAACTGAAAAGAGGGAAGAAACAGATCTCTTTCACCCTCTAGTCTTTCCCTAGCCAGCCTATGGCCTCCCTACACTGTACACCGTCGCAGACATCTTTTTTCTTGTGTGTTACAGTCCAAAGGAACTGACCTCTAGAACCCTGAATGAGGCTATTCACAGCCCCCCTGGGGCCCTTGCTTTTTGAGCTCCCACTGCATTATTGTTATGTTAAAGTATTTTGAGTCTGTAATAAAAAAACTCTACTAGTCTAAACTTTTCTACCATTGTTTTATTCTGTCGTTTTTGTTTTGTTTTTCTAATATTTATTTATTTATTTGGCTGCATCGGGTCTTAGTTGCAGCAAGCGGGACCTTCATTGTGGCACACAGGCTTCTCTCTAGTTGTGGCGCACGGGCTCCAGGGCGCATGGGCTCAGTAGTTGCGGCACGCGGGCTCTCTAGTTGTGGCGTGGGCTCAGTAGTTGTGGCGCGGGCGGGCTTAGTTGCCCCAACAGCATGTGGGATCTTAGTTCCCCAACCAGGGATGTACCCACGTCCCCTGCATTGGAAGGTGGGTTCTTAACCACTGGACCACCAGGGAAGTGGTGTTCCCTCTACCATTGTTAATTCAAGCAAAATACCTGCATTTTTTCTCCCTCCTGAAGAGTCTGGTTCTTCTGTTCTGCCACCAGCTCCACAGTTACCTCTCCCTGCAGCAGCTGGATGCTAGTGTTGCCCAGGTCTTCGCTCACAAAGTTCTCCAGGTGCAGCCCTGTTGGGCAAGAGTTCCCCAACCCACCCCATGGTGGAGTGAACTCAGCCCCAGCCGGAACAGAGAAATCACACCTTCACCAACACCCCCCACCTCGGGTTTCAAAAACCTTCCTCCCACCAGGAGAGGCCCCTCCCCACTCCATCACACGCCATATCCCTGGCCAACAAAGCCAAGAGGGAGACAGCAAAGCCTCCTTGCTCTCCTCCGTACCAGGGAAATCCGCGATGAAGACCACCTCGGTGTGGTTGTCCAGGCTGCTCTTGATTTCCTGTAGTTTGGTTCTCCAGGGAGACAGGTCCATCAGTAGCGGCTGCAGCCAAGGTGTACGCTGGAAGGGGGACCAGGTAGCCTGCACGATGTCCACACGAGGGTCAAAAATCCTTAGGAAAGAAAACCATGTTCTAAGGAGGCCACAGCCACCTATGCACTGGCATTTCCGGTTCTGTTCTTTTCATCACTGTTCCCAGATAGAAGAAACAGGTTTTTCAGAAAGAAGAAATGGTCTACGTCAGCATGTTATTGCCAGTTTGGGACAGAGAAAGGAGGGGAAAGAGATTCTGCAGCACTAGGAAGAGTGGGAGTTAGTGGCCACCTGACAAGAGCTGTGATAACAGCTTCGAAAACAATAAGTGCATTACCTTTTCTTCAGGATGATGGTGCCCCCTGCTGGAAGCAATCAGCTATGCCCACAACCAGGTCAACAGGGACATGCACCCGAGGACAGCCTTTCAAGCAAGACAACACTGGGGAGCATGGGCTATTCATCTTGGCAGAAAGAGCTGGACTTCATTTCTCCCCCTTCTCTGCTCCCCTTGCCCACCTCTGCTGGAAGCGGTCATTGATGGAGACCCAAATATCAAAGTAGATCTGGGGCTCAGTGACATTGTACTTGGGAAGCAGGCGGCTCAGGCAAGTGGCATATTGCTTCAGCATGTCCGCATGATCCTTCCAACGCCGGCTCTGTGTGAATACCTGCCCCAAACCCCCACGTTAGTCTCACCTCATTGTTATGGAGCCTCTGGATAGGTCATGCAATGCCAACGGCACAGAGAGACCCCTGCCTGCTGCCAGTTCTGACAGAGAAACAGCAACAACAACAAAACCACACAAAACTCGCTGGAAGAATTTCTCATTGCTGGGCTAGCGGTACTCACCTTTCCTAAATCTCATCTCAGTTCAGGGAAGTGAACGACATCACCCTATTTCAACCCCCACCAAAGAAGCGCTCCACAGGGCTCCAGAGAAAGGGCAGAGTGGGCCCAAATGTGTTTTATTTCATAATTGTGTTTACGACCAAACCAGACCCCAAAGCTCAAGGGGGCCTCTGAAGGCCAGTAAATCATCAGCATCAGACATCTCACCCCAGGGTTGAGGTAGCCCAGCTCGCCGGTGCGGCCATCACGGTAGGTGATCTTCACGTGCTGGTGGGAGCGGGAGTGCACCATCATGTCCCAGGAATAGCCGTACAGCCCGTTTGTCCAGTTGTTATAGCCCTGAGGAGGCAGGGCAGCGGCAATCAGCTCGACGGTCCTCACACTGACACCATCCTCCACCAAGAGAGGTCTGCAAGACCAGCCCTGTTCTCTCCCGGTTGCCGTCGCCTCCACCGCTGCCCAAGGTTAACCCCCAGCCCACACGTACCTGGGTGAGGAAATGGGAATAGGGCAGGAAGAGCTGCTCCAGGAGGTAGAGCAGGGTGAAGGCGGCGCCCAGCCGATGGCGCAGCCCTGGCTTCTGACCACCTTTGGCCCGGCTCCTCTTATACACGCAGGAAGCACTGGGCTGGGGGGCAGTCCTGAGGGGCAGCAGTTCTTGCAGCCTTTTCGGGCAGTGAGCCACCAGCTTCCGAGGCCACTCGGGAGAGCAGAAGAGAGGGCTGCTGGCCAGCATGACGTAGGGGAACATACCTAGAAAAGCAGGGAGAAAACCAGCACGTCAGGAGTTTGGCCGGAGGAAAACGTGGGTAATCGCCTCAACCCCCTTCCCCTAGGCAGCCTTTCCCAGGTACTCCACTGATGATGAAAGAAGTTCTCAACTCCAGTCTATTTCTCCCTGGAGAAACTTACTACACAACATACTTGCTGAGCCCGGAAGCCACCAGCCGCCTCCCTGTTTGTTTCCATCTCACAGAGACCGTATCCGGCTCAGCTTGGCGCCCGTCCCTGTCACCACCTCCCACTGCCACACGTGCCGCTGGCTCGTCCCTCTCCTTCACACCTGTGGTTTCCTATTTCCCACCAGAGTACAGGAACTGACCAATGCTGAAGAGCTGGGAATTCATGCAGTGGAAGTAGGACACGAAGAGGAGGCCAATGGATCTTGAGGCATCAAAGAAGAGCAGGAAACCGGCAGAGAGGTCGAGCAGCAGTCCGCACCAGTGCACCACCAGCAGACTAGTCATCTCCTCAGACAATACAAATCTGCGGACACCAGGGTCAAAGGTCAGGCACCAGCACTCACAGCGCACTCACAGCAGATGTACCTCTGCTACGCTGTCCTTGCTGCAGGATCCACCCCAGCAGGTGGGTGGAAGAACTCTGCACAAAGACATCCTCTGGTAGGGTTTTCCAACCCCTCTTCATTTCCACATACTTTAGGTGGCCATCTTTTTTCAACATACCCTATGTAATAAGCAAGAGTGCATCTCCGAGGGCACAATTTGATTGAGCAGTGTGTGTTGTGGCAGGCAGGTTCTTCGTGGAGGTTATACATTGAGAAGAAACTGTAATAGGGGAACGCTTGGCTAACATCATCATGGTGTCAAACTTTAGGAACTGGGAGATGACAGGAAAGAGGGAAAAGAACAAAGTAAAACAAGAGGAAAGAAGAAATGGGAGGAAGAGTAATGTCAGAGAGGAGCAGCTCTGTTTTGGAAAGAGTTGGCAACAATGGTATTGTCGGGGTAAGGGGCGCCGACTGCCCATCTGCTCCGCACGCCGACCAAGGAGTCCCGGCGAGAGGCTGGGGTGGCCACCCGAGGACAGAGGCACCACCACAGCAACTGCTGGGGCCACTGCCTCACTTACCAAGCCACCTAGCCCTGGCGCTTTCCTTTCCTTTACTGCTTTTCCCTTTGTTTCCGCCCACACTGTAAGTCTCCCAGGGGCAGCTAGGCCTAGATCTTTTGATACCATCAACTCTGCCTTCTGCTGAACAGGGAGATGAGTGGACAGAGGGAAATACGTGCAAATTCAGGCAAAGTGGGAAGAGCAGCCGTGACTGCAGACCTGAGGGAGTCAAGCCCCCCACTCTGCACCTGGGCCACATGAGGCCTCTTGCCCTGCCGCTCACTTGAAGGGACTGAAGAGCCAGTGCCGGGACAGGTATTCCATGGAGTAGCCTTCCACCCAGTCTGCGTCCAGCTTTTTCACGCCCGCAATGAAGTACACAATGAAGATCTGCAAACACAAAACGAATGTTCAAACAAAGTCAGAACCTTGTCCCCTACAGACAGTCACAAATCAGTTCTGATGCCAGTTCACGGCCCAAGGGAGACTAGATCCATTCTTCTATTCACTCATCTCATATATTCACTCACCCGACATCCTACAGATGCCAGGCACAGTACTAGGCACCAAGGAAAGTCATAATGTTACTCTTTCCTCATGAGGATTCTAATCCAGTGGGAACAAAGCTCGACTCTTTCTATGACAAGGTGAGAGACCCCAGAGATTAGGGGGTTGGAAACAAGGGGAAGGCCAGCCCAGCTTTCCAGCAAGAGGGGGAAAAGAGAAGATCCAGGGAGGCAGAGCAGAGCCTAGTCTGGCAGTGGAACAGCCGTGCTGACAATGGCTGCTGAGAACACCTCCCCCTCTCCTGAAATCCTGTACCTGGCCACGCAGCACAGCATAGTTCCAAAGGGGCACGTGGGCGTTCCGCTTCCGGGCATTCAGCAGGCCGTCCACAGACCTGCAGCGAGGGGGAGAAGGATAGAGGACAGCTTCTTAGTCCAGTCCCATTTCTACCTTGGGACTGGTAGAAATGCTTTTTAAGTGTAATGCTCTCTCTATCCCAGGATGTCTCCCACACCTTCTCTGGTCCTCTGGGCTATTCTGAGGTCCTTTAGAATTATATGAGCATACTGCAACAACGACTATTTTAAGTCACAACAGAAATATTACTAGTGAGTTATAACAACGGAAAGTTCAGTGTTTACCATTCGTTTAGTTAGCAAATTAGTTTCTCCTAAAGAAATAGATTGGGAACAAGACTAAAATGCTAGAATATGGCTGAATATGAAAAAGAACGAATTTGAGGCAACGTTTGAAAAGCTAAAGGTGTATGAAAATATATATAGTGCATTTAAAAACAAGTTTCAATTTCTAAGACAAACTGACACTTCATAGACCTGGATGCTAGGATCTAGTGCCAGAGGGTACCTGCTAACAGCTTACCTAGGCTAAGAACTGATAAAACCAGGCTCCTAAGATTAGATGTATTCTGGGGAGGCAGAAGCAAAGTACGTTTTCAAGAAGACACAGAATGAGCAGAGAAGCCAGGAAAGGGGCAGCTTATACTTGTGCTCAAGAGCATGGGAGCCTGTACTTAAGGAGACCTGGAGTCTCACTTACGCCTCTTACATGCTATGTGACCCTAGGCAAGTCCTTTACTTCTCTAAGCCTTAGTTTCTTCATCTATAAAATGGGAATAGCACTATGGACCTCATGGGGTTATAATGTGGAAAAATTAAAAGCGTTTAGCATAGTGCCTGGCACGTGGAAAGCCTTCAGTAAGTGATGGATATTTTTTCAAACTGTGTAAAAGTCATAAAAATGAGACTTTTCAGGGGTATTCTGTCAAAAGTGCGTCTTTGTGATGACAGCTGGCCACTCTGAATGAATGTAAAGGTTTACAAAAGGAGCATCTGCATGTGTGTGTTGATGAAAGAAGTTTAATTAATGACTGATAAATCACCAACAAATCCAATGTCTGAGATTTTTTTCCCCCTATACTCATGTTACTGACAGCTCATACTCGCTTTTCACTTAATAATGGGAGAACCCGTAAAGGTCATCTGCCCTGCCACCCTGCCTCCAAATCCCTTCTCCATCTCCCCTAAGAGATGGTCACCTGAGCCAGAGGTCGAGGAGGGTTACCTCCTCCCGGGACAGCACTGCTCAGCAGCCCTGGTGGGCCCTCTCCTTCTGACATGACTCTGCCCCACAGCAACTTCTACTCTTGGCTCTAACTCTGCCCCTCTGGGCTCACACAGAGAAAGTCTGCTCCCTCTTCCACATGACCACCCTTGTAGTATCTGAAAACAGCTATGTCTGGCTTTAGTCTTCTCTTCTTCTCTCTAAGAGGATTACAGGAAGTGGATAGATCAAGGCACCTGGGGAGATAGGGAAAGAGTGAAGGGGTGGGAATGGAGCCATTTTGCTTTTTTGTCACCCCAAGAGCCCCAACCTCACGGACCCTTCCCTCTCCCAAATCCATCCAAATCAAAGTGTCACCCTGTAACCACACTCTGCAACGCATGGCTGAAAATACGTTTGCTGGGACAAATTCTAGGACCTCCCCGGGCCCCTATCTCTGGTAACCATCCTGACGCAGCCAACCCCTGCCTCTTTTCCCCAGACTCATACCAGTAGCGGTTTGCATCCATGAACGTCAGCTGAAAGGCCAACAAACCATACAGATAGGAGTGGTTGTTCCACGATGTCTTGTCCAGAAGAAACACATACCAGTATGGCAGCAGGAATAACACACAGCTTATCCGGTAGCGCAGGCCCAGCATCATGCCCAGTGCCCCTGGGATTTGTGGGGGAGAGGATTAAGAGGTCAGAGGGGTACTACAGGCCCAGCTCCCCTGGGACAGGCTGTGGGTAGGATTAGGAAAGGTCATCAGACATTTTATAACCAAGTGAAAATAAATTTCAATTAAATGTTATTTCAACATTTTAAACAGAGTTACGGGGTCACAGCTCAGATGACACACAGGTCAGCAGGATGAAATTATAAGTCACGGAGGAAGTGAAATAAGAAACCCAAGACCTTGGTCATTCACCAGCATGCTTTGTATTTCAGGGTTTGGGGTAGGCCAGTCAATACTCCCATCTCTCCTCAGTTTCCCTCACCCAGAAACATGATGGTGTAGACCAGATACATCCAGTCAAGTGGCAGTGGCTGCAGGGCGTCCAGCAACGGGAAGCGGCACACCTCCAGCCCATCCAGGTATCTTCGGTCCAGGGAGCTGAGCCCCCGCTCCTGGGGAATGTCCAGCACCATCATCAGCCCTGAGAAGGCAGAGGGGGAGGGGGCCGCTAGGCCTTAGCAAAGCGAGCCGTGGAACATGCTGGAATACAGTCGAGCACGCCCAGCTCCAGGGTCAGACTTCTTTCCAAACCCCGGAAAGAATTCATTCAACAATAACCACAGAGCGCCTACTCTGTGCTAGGCATTATGCCAGTTGTGTGATCTCAGACAGCCACTGCACCTCACCGAGCCAATTCCCCATTTGTGAAAGGGGGCTCATAATATTTTGCAGGGTTTCAGAGAAGATTAAATGAAAGAAGTGTACAAAATGCGATCAAAGCTGTTCAGATTTGATAGTAATATTTGTAAAGGTCTGCCCTGCTGGCTAGAGAAAGTGCTCTGGGGTGGTGCTCCTCAACCTCTTTTACTTTCTGGCATACCTGGCAGAGCAGTGTCTGGCCAGCACACTGGGGCAAAGAGAAGGGGTACTCAGGCCAGGAAGGCATCTCCAGTTAAGGCAAGATTTCTCAACCCCAGGACTATTCAGTTTGGCCTGGTTAATTATTTGCTGGGAGGGCTACCGTGTGGTTCATAGGTCATGCAGCAGCATCCCTGGCTTCTGTGTAGGTGCCAGTAACCACCTATTCCCCTTCCCTCCCACCCCCAAGATGTGACAAATACAAATGTCTACAAACATTGCCAAATGTCCCCTGGAGAGCAAACTCACTCCCCGTTGAGAAGCACAGGGAGTAATATCTCAGCATATCTGTAACCCATTCCAAACATACACGCTGTGGCCTATGAGTTAGAAAGATCTGGATTAGGGAGTCACGGCCTAAATGTCTGCCCTGTCACCTCTGCCATTTCTCTAAAGTCTAGTCCTTAGCATACTTACTGGGCAACTTCATGCCACAAATAAAATGGGTTCCTGTTCCTCTACCTCTATATTTCCTATAGCCTCAGACCAAAGCATTTCTGGTCTCCAAACCCTAATCGGAGACAAAACTGGGTCACAACGACCTCTTCCAGGATATCAGTAACTTCAGCTCTTAGGAAAAGGAAGGTAAGTCCACTAAGCAAGTAAGTATCCAAGAAATGGACAAGGGACGATTGTCATTTTCCCATCCCCAACCATGCTGGCCCCTCCCAGAAACTGGACTTACCAAAGAGAAAACGGAAGACTGCCAGGCTTGCAGGATCTGTTGGTCTATTCAGCAGGGTCACCAGCTTCCCCCAGCTGGACACATCTGTCCACTCAAAACCCAAGAGCTTCCCCATTCGGCTGCCCTGACGGCGCCCTGAGGTCTGTCCAGCCTTATCTTTCTGTACTTTATCTGCAACCGATAAATGGAGAAAGTTGTGGGTGCGCGTATGGGAATGGAGATGCTTTAACATAGGCTCCTCCTCAAATCACAGAAATCACAGGCCCAGGTCTTCTGCCTACCTGGATTCTTCCACTGATCTCTGACTACCCGAAACATCCCTGCAGTGCAGCCCCTCCTCCAGGATCCCCCAATGCCCCAGAACCTTTCTCAGACAGCAGCCCTCTAGCCGCAAAGCGTCCTGAATGTCATCAATACCCCGAAGCCGAAGACTGCAATCTCTTTCTACGGCTCCTTCCCATCGGAGGCTCCCTTCCCCAGGTCCCACAGGGAAGCCCTCCGGTCCCCACCCTTCTGAAACCCGCGCCCCTCTCTATCCGCCACAAGGCGGGGCTCTGACCCTACCTGAGTCGGGCGGGGACAGCGCAGACCGAGCAGACACCGCCATGGCCTCGGGGAGGTAGGTCGGCCAAGAGTCACCATCCGAGTAGGTGCGTCGCGAGGGAAAACTCCCCTAAGTCCCGCCTCCCCGACACAACAGCACCCGCGAGGCCGGCCGGAAAGTGCCGGGACTGTCGTGAAGAGCCCTAGTCGGCCGCGCCGGGCTCCCTGCTTGGCGGCAGAGGGCGGAGCGAGGAGCCTAGGGCGGGGCGAAGCGGCCGCGAAGGGGCGTGGTCAGGCCCCGGCCTCCCCGGTGACCCAGGAGGAGGGAAGATGTCACCGGGCCTGCTTCTCTTCCACCGAATGACCAGTCTCTTCCCTGAGGCCTCCCGATCCCTCTCCGCGCTTTCAACCTAAGAAGACTCCGAGATCCCGCAGCTTCCCTGGGTCACTCCCCGCACCCATTAGGCCTCTCCAGACGTGAGCAGCGAGGGCGCAAATGTCAGACTCTTCCCAGAGAGGTTCCCGCCGAATTAGGACGCACCTGGAAGGGCTGCCCCGGTCTAGAGACTGTGTGCAAGTTTCTTTATTCTCTCTTCCAGTACCTGCCATGAACCAGAGGTTTGAAAGCAGCAGGGGAAACCGGAACAACATAGCTGCAGAGGGTATGCAGAGTAGGGGCAATGAATAGAGTGGTCGATCAAGGAAAGTCTTAAGAGAGGTGAGTCTTGAACAGCGTTGTAACATCTAATTCTCTGCACTGGGATTGACCAGCAGGATCAGAGGAAGGCATCTTACACCAGGGGTTCTCACATTTTTTAGTCTCAGAACCCCTCTACACTGATACACACGTTATGGAGAACCCTAAAGAGCTTTTGTTTATAATGGGTTATATTTTCCCATATTTACCGTATTGGAAATTTACACTGAGAAATGTTTAAAATATGTATTGATTCACTAAAAGAAAAAAGTAATAAACCCATTACATGTTTATATAAATAACCTTTTTAAGAAAAAGTATATTTTCCATACCAAGAAAATACATGAGAATAGTATTCTTTTACATGCAAATCTCTTTGATGTTTGGCTTCATTGAAGAAAGCTGGATTCTCGTATCTGCTTCTGCATTCCATCTGTTGTGAAATGGTGTTGATTGAAGTATGTGAAGGAAACCTGGCCTTACCGATACTTAGTTGGAGAAAAGAGAAGCATTTTATTATTTTTTATTTTTATTTTTTTTGCGGTACGCGGGCCTCTCACTGTTGTGGCTTCTCCCGTCGCGGAGCACAGGCTCCGGACGCGCAGGCTCAGCAGCCATGGCTCACGGGCCCGGCCGCTCCACGGCATGTGGGATCTTCCCGGACCGGGGCACGAACCCGCGTCCTCTGCATCAGCAGGCGGACTCTCAACCACTGCGCCACCAGGGAAGCCCAAGAGAAGCGTTTTAATAGCCTGTTTAGATAACTGGATATTCTTTTGTACCACACCCAAACTTACAAGTAGTCGTTTTTTAAAGGTTAGTCAGATGTGAAATTGAAAATCATATAATGAACTTTATGCTCTATTACATTAAAATCATTGGTATATCTTGCGCTTTGAATGGACCTTTTACTCACGCATGATTTTGTAAAATATGCGTGGTCATTTGGAAAACATTGCTTCACTGAGTTACACAGCTCTTTTAAATGCAGAGCCTCTTAACGTGGAGCAACAGGAACTCTGCTTCCATTACTCGTGGGACTGCAAAATGGTACAGCCACATTGGAAGACAGTTTTGGCATTTTCTTACAAGACTCCACATGCTCTTACCATATGATCCAGCAATTGTGCTCCTTGGTTATTTACCCAAATGAGTTGAAAACTGATGCCCACACAAAACCTGCACGTGAATGTACAGCAGCATTATTTATAATTGCCCAAACTTGAAAGCAACCAAAATGTCCTTCAATAGGTGAATGGGTAAAATAAACTAGCACATCCATATGATGGAATATTCAGTGATAAAATGAAATGAGCTATTAAGCCACAAAAAGACATGAAGGAAGTTTAAGTGCATATTGCTAACTGAAAGAAACCAATCTGAAATGGCTACATACTGTGTGATAACCTGGAAAAGGCAAAACTATGGAAGTAGCAAAAAGATTGGTGGTTGCCAGGCATTGGGGGGGAGGAAGGGAGAGAAGAATGTAGCGCAGAGGATTTTTAGAAGGGTGAAACTGTTCTGTATGATACTCTAATGGTGTCGTGGTGAGTTCATGTCATTATATATTTGTCAAAACCCATAGAATGTATAATATAAAGAATGAACCCTAATGTGAACCATGATTATAGTTATAATATATGGTTATTAATATAACTATATAGTTAATAGTTATAATATCACTATTAGCTTATCAGTTGTAACAAATATACTGCACTAATACAAGATGTTAGTAATAGGAGAAACAGGGAGAGCATGAGGGGTATATGGGAACTGTCCGTACTACTCAAAAAAATAAAGTCTATTAATTTGAAAACAAACAAAGGTGATTTGAGCTCACAGTTTAATTGCACAAGTGCTTTTTCTTAGAAACTATGAAACATCGTATTTGGGTATGCAGAAGCATTGTATGCATATTTCCCATTTCTTCACACAAAATAGTAAAAAGATCTGTATTCCAGTGTCAAGAGTTTATAAAATTATTAATTTGTACTTCTTCATTAAGGATGTTCTTAATTGACACTGGCATTTTATTTTCTATTTTTACTTTCTTTTTAGGCTGCACACTGGCATTTTTTTAAAATTGCAAACGCATGGCAGGAAGGAATGCAATGACTACTCCTGCAATTTGGTGCCACCGTCTCACTCCTGCTAAGTTGCCAGCAGTTTTGCCACCATTGCTTTTTGCATCATCAGTGCAAATGTCAACACAGTTAAAAAGGCAAATAACATCTCAGTATTATTATAGTAGTTTTGTCCCTAAGGACTCCAGGGGTTCATGGACCATGTGCGGACAACCACTATCCTAAAGGGAAAGGGCGGCAGGGGTAGATGTAAAAGTAGAGGTTACTGGGCACAGTTGTGTTTGGCAGGTGGAATTACTGGGCTAACAAGTGTTCCTGCTGTTGAGGGTCTGGCCCACTTCTAGGTCATCCTAATAGGCAAGGGGGGCCAAGTCACTTTGGAAGCCATAGATCTATTTAGGGGATGGATCTCTTAATCCACTGTCAGATCCCAGTCCAAATGAATACAGTGTGGGTTGGGAAGTTTGGGCTAGATCTTCCAGGATCACTCAAAATTAGATGGTTCCATTAAGTTCAGTGTTGATGGTCTGTTACGTGCCAAGAACTGGACAAGTTACAGAGGAGGAAACAGAAATGATTAAGTTGTGGCCTCTGTCCTATAGAAGTATAATAATAAAAATATATAGAAATAATAAAATAATAATAGAATGTAGGAAGTCATAAGTATTAAGTGAGGTTCAAAGTGCTACGGGAGCACTGAGGAAGAAATGAATTATGACTGGAGAAATCAGGAAAGTTTTTTTGAAAACTTGGGCCTTAAAGGATGAGTAAAATTTTGAGAGGAGAGAGGGAAATCAAAAGTTCTCAATAGTCTTGGGTGAACTGAGAGCATTCTGTGTAAGAGAACTACAGCTAGTAAATGAGCTGTGCTAACTCTTCACCTTTCCATCCCATGATTTTAACTTGTTTTTGTTCAAGGCGTTGATTTCCAGTTTATCCTTTCAGGACCAACATACAGAGACTCATGGCATCAGACATTCATTTATCCATAAAATAGTCCAAAATTTACAAAAGGAATTTCTTCATGGTTCTTTTCTAATAAAAATTCTCTTTCTGTCTGCACTGTGGAGAAAGAAGCCCTCTTTCAGATCTCTCAATTCAATACCCTAAACATTTAGTGACTGCCTACTACGTGCAGGATATATGTTATTTTCTACGAGGGGTACCAAAGTAAAAACACAGCCCCTGCCTTCACAGAACTTAGAGTCTCAGAGGAGTCAAATGTGTACGTAGTTAATGGCAAAGCATATTATAGGCTCTGTAAAAGATACAGTGTGATGGCGATCAGAAGAGGAAGACTTTAACTTCAGTGGGGAAATCTGGAAGACTTCATGGAAGCAATGTCTCAAATATGAATAGACTTGCCATAGGCAGTGATGAATGAAGGAGGATAGTCACTCATCATGAGACAAGTCCATTTGAGCAAAGGTATAAAAGGGAATGATGTGTTATGGGAAGGGCAGGTAATTTAGTATGACTGGGGGGCTGGGAGGTGAGTCTCATGAGAGATAAGCTTCAAAAAGCAGGTTGACAGCAATCTTGGAATGCTAAGGAGTTTGGGCTCTACTCTGGAGGTGCAGCATACTCGAGTCAGTGTTTTGGGAAGATAACAAGTAACCCCAGGAGGAATGGATGGGAAAAGAAAGGTCAGTTTGGAGGTGGCTGGAATTGTTCAGAGAAGAGATAATGCCCGGCATTACCTAGGAAGCACAAGCTGATATGGAAAGGAGGGGGTGGATTTGAGAGACATGACCAAGACTTAGTGATGTCCCGTTGTGTGTGTAGGATGGCTTAGCGGTTCCTAACTTGGGACACTGATATAATGGGAGTACTATCCAGGAGGAGGAACATGGGGAGAAAATAAAGGGTTTGGGTTGGCTGTCGGATGTGTCTGTGGACTGACCAGGGTATTGGAGAGGAAGCCGTGGCAATTGACAGAGATGTACAGATTTGGGGATCATCCATAAATGGCTGTTGAAACCGTAAAGGCATTGATTGCACTTCCAGAGGGAGAGCGGGGTTTCTCAACCTTGGCAGTATTGACATTTGGTCTGCATATTCTTTGTCGTTGGGGGGATGGGTGAGGTGGGGGGAGGGGCTGTTCTTGGCATTGTAGGAAGTTTAGCATCTTTGGCCTCTACCCACTAGATGCCAGTAGCACACCTCCGCCACCAGTTGTGTCAAACAAAAATATCTCCCGACATTGTCAAATATCCCCTGGAGGGCAAAATCAACCCCACAGAGAACCGATTGCTCTAGGAGAGAGTGCGGAGTCAAAAGATGGCCAAGGGCAGAACCTTTGGGTTCTAAGGTCACGGTAAGAAAGGAAGAGCACACTGGGAAAGATGGGGGTGACTGTGTCACAGATGGGGTGGCCAGTGGTGTAACAGTCTATAAAGAGGGTTTTGGAGACAAAAGAGGCCTAGGCAGTGGGGAGAGCTTTATGATCTTTCAGGGAGCAATTCCAACTGAGCCTCCCAAACGTGCTTTCTTCTTGTTCGCTAGCCTTTTCCCTGAGAGGTACAGGAGTCAACTGCCCCCTTGGGCCATAAATGAGACTGGGATATATGCCAGTGTACCACAAAGTTTGCCTGGTTGCTTTGCAGGATGTTCATATTCCTTTTCCCCTATTTTCTCATTCCATTTGTTCTATTAGTCTCCTTTTTCATTTGTAATGTGCTTTAGCAGAAATATATACCCATACCATTTAATCCTGATAATAACCCCGCAAAATAGCTTTCATTCTTATTCCCATTTTGCAGATGAGGAAACCAAAACTCCCAGAGGGAACCTTGCCTAAGACAGCACAACCAGGGAGCCATAGAGCTGATGCCCAAATCTTCTGATCACGCAGGGACTGAAAACACTCTTCATCACACCCCAATTGCTTCTTTGGTTGCAACTCCTACCATGTAGCATCTTTTCCTTACAAAGTGACTGACACTCCCCTTCTCCTGGGACAGAGCCTTCCTTGACTGTAAAGGAATCAGTGACTTTTGTTCTCTTGTTCCCTGACCACAGCACCATTTCTGCTCATAGAGTATTGTTTGGTGCCTTACTGAATGTCTCACCTTGTGAGGGTGTTAGCCAGATGGTCTTTTTTCCTTCTTCATTTTCTTCTTTTTTTTGGCCATGACTGGCGGCTTGTGGGATCTCTGTTCCCTAACCAGGGTTTGAACCTGGGCCACAGTAGTGAAAGCCCAGAATCCTAACCACTAGGCCAACAGGGAACTTCCCAGATGGTCTTCTGACAAAGGGTAACATTGTAATGTTTGTACAGGTGAGGCCAAGCCTGTGGCAATTCTCTATGGTGAAGATGAGGACAGACAGGTCACAGGCCCAACTGTGGGCACTTCGGAATCTCCCTGATGGTTGCTGGGTCTAGGCCAAGGGTCATCTCCCTCAGGGACACGCGTGTATGTCCAAGGCTTGCAGTGGCATAACAGACCCCAGTAACTCCTCAGCTGTTGGAACTCTCCTTCCCTCCCTGGGAATCCTCTGTCATTTCCTCCTGCTCCCCACAAACTTCCTACTCTGACCCTTTGTTTCTTGGCACCCCTCATGTTCTCTTAACCACCAATTCACTTAGCATCTGGAATTCTTAGTAATAGTAATCACAAAAGCCACCATTTACTGAGGGTTTTTAAAGTACCAGGCATAGACAATGGAGGTAACTGAGGCTTAGAGATGTTACATAAATCTGTCCAACGTCACATAAATATTAAGGTACAGATCAGCATATCTAATAGAAATGTAATTTGAGCCACATTGGTAATTAAAATTTTCTATTAGCCAAATTAAAAGAGAAAAGAAACAGGTGAAATTAATTTTATCAATATTTTTTTATTTAACAATATATCCTAAGTGTCTATCAACAGACCAATGGATAAAGAAGATGTGGTATATATATACAATGGAATACTACTCAGCCATAAAATAGAGTGAAATTTTGCCTTTTGCAACACCATGAGCGGACCTCAAGGGTATTATGCCTAGCGAAATAAGTCAGACAGAGGAAGACAAATACTGTCTGACAGGGGTCCCCAACCCCCGGTCCTTGGACTGGTACCAGTCCACATCCTGTTAGGAACCGGGCTGCACAGCAGGAGGTAAGCGGCAGACAAGTGAGTGAAGCTTCATCTGCTGCTCCCCACCACTCCCACCGCTCCCCACCGCTCCCATCGCTCCCCACCACTCCCACCACTCCCCATCGCTCCCCACTGCCCCCCACCGCTCCCCATCGCTCCCCACCACTCCCCATAGCTCCCCACCGCTCCCCATTGCTCCCCACCGCTCCCCATCGCTCCCCATTGCTCCCCACCGCTCCCCATCGCTTGCATTACTGCCTGAACCATCCCTCCCACCCCTCCACACCCCTTCCGTGGAAAAATTGTCTTCCACGAAACCCATCCCTGGTGCCAAAAAGGCTGGGGACCCCTGCTGTATGATATCACTTACATGTGGAATCTAAAAAATACAACAAACTACTGAATATAACAAAAAAGAAGCAGACTCACAGATATAGAGGACAAACTAGTGGTTACCAGTGGGGAGAGCGAGGGGGAGTGGCAATTTAGGGGTAGGGGATTAAGAGGTGCAAGCTACTATGTATTTTATAATAGCTATAAATGTATTTTATAATACATTTTATAATATTTTATAAATAGCTATTTTTATAATATTTTATAATAGCTATATTTTATAATAGCTATATTTTATAGTAGCTTTTTTATAATAGAGCCTTTATAATAGCTATAAATGGAGTATAACCTTTAAAAATTGTGAATCACTATAGTGTACACCTGTAACTTATATAATATTGTACATCAACTATAACTCAATAAAAAAATAAGGCACTTGGGAATTCCCTGGCAGTCCAGTGATTAGGGCTCCGCGCTTCCACTGCAGGGGGCACGGATTCGATCCCTGGTGGGGGAACTAAGATCCCGCATGCCGTGTGGCCAAAAAAATAAATAAATAAAATAAAGCACGTTACAGATTTTTTTTTAAAGGGAAAAAAAAGATCCAAAACATTATTCCAACATGTCATCAATATATAAAATTACCAAAGAGATATTTATAGTCTTTCTCTCATAGTAAGTCTTTGAAATCTGCTGTGTGTTTTACTCTTACATCTCATCTCAGTTTAGACTAGCCACATATCACATGTTCAACAGCCATTTGTGGTCAGTGGCTACTGTATTGAACAATGAAAGTATAGATCAAGGGTTCTGAGCCACCTCCGCTTGGCTTCATTGTCGCCTTTCTAAGGATGGTGAGGAGTGGGGCAGCCACGTTCTCTGTGAAAGCAGACTGATCCTGTCCCCCAAAATTCAGGTCTGAAAAAGATAATAATCTGATCTAATTGGGAGTAAGATTTCATTATAAATGAGAATAAAGGGTCTCCAAATGCTACAGAGGTCCAAAATTTATTAGACTCTTTAAAAAAGCATTTGTCAGAGAAGCTGACATTTCCCTCTTGGAACTGGTACTTCTTCTGGGATGGGACAGGAATGTTTGTTCCTTTCTGCAGGTCCCTGTTATTGTTCTTTTATCTCCATAAACACTGTCCAGGAAAAGTGGATTTTCTCTGGCCTGGAGCCAGGTTGGTGGAAAAATCCTTTGCCCTGGGCCCTCTCTCTTGTCCATAGGGCAGTCGCATGACCCTTTCTGATGGGGCTCACCAACAGACGTGGTGGCCTCGGAAGGGACGTGCAGGATTGTTGAACTCTGGAAGGAAAGGAGGGTTGGTGAGCCATCATTCCCTGATTTGAGCAGTGGGCAGCCCTTTGTTCCAGGCACTGTACTAGGCACATGGCATGTGCTATCCTTTTACTCCTCACCACCACCCTATGAGGTTAAGCATCAGCACTTGCAAAACCCAGGCAGGTGAAAAGTTTCACTGAGTGTGCAGCTTTCCGACACCAGAGCCCAGGATTACAGCGTTCCAGACTCTGGGGGTTTCAATGCTTTCTGCAATAAGACGGACATGGGAACAAGGGTTGTCCAGCAAGAAATGTTCATATCTGTGTTCTGTTTCCATGCGAACAAGGTCTGGCAGGGTGCGTAGGGTTGATTTCAGTCTCTAAGGATTGGGGGTGAGATACTCAGCACATAAAAAAAGGAGATGGGGGACTTCCCTGGCGGTCCAGTGGTTAAGTCTCCGCTCTTCCACTGCAGGGGCCACGGGTTCCATCTCTGGTCAGGGAACTAAGATCCTCGGCATGCCGCGTGGTGCAGCCAAAAAATAATAAAAATAAAAAAAGGAGACGGCTGCCCTTTCTATACCAGGAAACCTAGGAGGACTGCTTGATCTTTCTTTACTTGTTCCTGACAAGTTAGAAATGTGGTGCGGGGGAGCCCTGTCGCTTTAAGCCTAAGCCCTGGTTTCCCAGGAGACTTGGGAGGGCAGTGGAGTGCCCGCCTACCTGGGGAACCTGAGCGAGGTGTGGCCGGAGAGGCTCTGGAGGCGAGGTGGGCGGGCGCAGGCTGAAAGTTGGACAAGCAGGAAGTGAACCGACGGCTGCCCGAGAGGAAACAAGCTAGGCGAGAGTCCTGCTGCCGACAGGCCCGAGCCGCTCGGAAACATGGTGAGAGAGCGGGAAACTAAGAAGGGGCTGATTTCACGAGCAGCCAGAGGGGGCTGGGGGCTGGGGAGCAGCAAAGGAAAGCTGGTGGCAAAATCTGAGGGCTGGGCCAGCGCTGACTGTGACCTCTCTTCTTTGACAGCTGGGCTGCAAATAGGTCTGAGCTGCCTGGGCGGGTGTTCCTGCTCTTCTCTGCCCCCTCCCTCCCCTGAGCCCTGAGCTGGCCCGGAGTGGAGCTTCGGTGGGAGTGTGAGCTCCTAATTCATCTCCTCCTCCAGCCCTCCGGCCTTTGGCCTTCGGGTGTTGTGACATTCCTGGGCAGTGCCTCTGCTGTTCCCAGTGCAGATTCCAGCCCAGCGGCAGGAATCCCGCTCTGCCCCTCACTTTATCCCTGTACAGAAACCCAAAGAATTTGTCTCTCCGTCGAGTCCAAGGAAACTGCCCCCTCTCCATAAACATGAGGAAGAGAGCTGATGGTTTGTAAAAAAAAAAAAAAAAAAGACAGAAGTTGGTTCTCTGTAATAATCTAGTTTGGACCCACGCCCCTGGCTTGTGTCTGGAAGTCTAGTGGGTCAGGGAGGGAGGAGCTTAGTAGTGTTTTTCCCTCCCTGTTCAAAAACCTTATCAGAAAGCCTGACGATGAGGCATCAGCCAGGGAGGACTTGCCCTCCATTTCCCCCAACACCCAGGTTGCTGTCTGTATGTTTCATACTTGCTTAAGTAGGCAATGGCATGGTGCCTACGCGAGGACCTTAGTGGTGGGGAAAGCAGAAGTTTGTGGCCCAACGGCTGTCTCTCGCGGGGCCTTGTGAGGGACTTGGAGCCTGGTTGCCGTGGCTCAGGCTGCCCAGGAGGCCGGAGCAGCTCTCCAGCTGCTGTCTTGAAGAGAGGGCGGGTTAGGCTAGGGGAGGGTGGTCTGTGGGGGGAGGGGCACAGGCATTTTTAATGAGGACCGGTGGGATCTGGGAATTCACAGGTAATGGTGGGGCTGTGCCTTGTGAGCTGCTGGCTCAGCGGTCTCCTCTGACCCTCTCCGAGGAACAAGGAAGCAGTGGAGAGGGCTTTGGGGGTGTGCTTCTTGTCGTCTCACATGCCCTGAAAACCCACAAAGAAGTTGGATCCAGTCTGTCTCCTAGCATGGCTCTCACCATCTGGGGCTTAAAAATGCATTTGTTTTTGATTACACAAGTACTATAAGGAAAACATTCTCTCTGCAAACAGTTCAAGCATTACAAAAAGCTAAGTCCACCTTAGACCTCCGTCTCCTCCGGCCTCTGAGGCTGAGTCTCAGTCCCTCCGGCACTCGGCCTAATTAACCCCTGTGTGGCTGCCCAGGAGGAGGCCAGCGGTGGTGGAGGAGATGACCGTGTGCGAAACCTGCAGAGCGAAGTGGAGGGAGTCAAGAATATTATGACCCAGAATGTGGAGCGGATCCTGGCCCGGGGAGAAAACTTGGATCATCTCCGTAACAAGACAGAGGATCTGGAAGCCACAGTGAGATGATGGGGAGCCCAGTGGGGGCCAGGGGAAGAGGGGGGAGGAGGATTATTGGGGGCTTGAGGCCTGGTGGTCTTGGTGACAGAATGATCAGGAGGGAAGTCTGCCTTTTTACCTGTGTTGGGAATTGATGTGAGCTGAATCCCCACTTCTGATTCTGCTCTACTCCACTGATTGGTACTGGGATCCAGGGAATGGGTTCAAGGACTGGGGCTGGGGATGCGGGGGTGGACCCATGGAGACATTTTGTGAGACTGATGGATGGCTCAGTCAGCCTGTGCTGTCTTAGGCTTCTCTCCTATGAAATCGACTTTCACTTTGAAGGCTGCCCTTGACAATCATTTGGACCTGGCCTCGCCAGGACAAAAATATTGGCTCCAGAAAATCCTCTCAGGGCCTTTGGCCTTCCCCAGGAGTTATTAGGCAGGGGGTGGAAAACTGTTAGAGTTTTGCTGAGCCAGCTTTAAAAAGAAGCTGGGAAGAGGAGTAAAAGTCTTTGATCCCAGGATCCTCTGCTGGCTGAAGGCTGGAATATCTCCCACACATCTTGCTAGATCTCGTTCTTCTCTCCCTCCAGCCAGAGGCTGAAGCCAGCTGCTCAGGGAGGGAGTAACTCTAAAGTTCAACAGAGGGCTGGAGACTTAAGATTCCGTGTCCACGGAGAGAGACTGGCCATGGCTTTCTGAGTCCTGTGTGTAATCTTGAGCATAGCTCATTTGACTCCCTGGGACTTAGTGTTTTCTTTCCACAGCCCAGGCTGGGAAGCATGGCCCAGGGAAACAATTTCTGCAATTCAAGTTGGGAGAGGAAGAGCATTCTCCCTCAGTTCCAACCCCTGGACTGCCCTGGTCCCTCCTCCAGCTTCAGCGGTCCTCATGTGGCCAGAAGTTATGGAACCAGGGAGATGTGTCCACCTGGAGCCTGCACCCCTCAGCCCCAGTGTCTGCCCTCCCAAGGGTGGGTTGTGCTGCCAGTGTCACAACCCTGGGTGTGAGCATGCATCAGAGGCCCCTCAGTGTGCATGGCAGTGCGGGGGTAAGAAGAGAAGGGGGCAGGCAGGGGACCAGAGGGAGCCCAAGGATTCTGAATTTGAATTGGTTCACCAGATGGTTGTGAAGGTACATTTGTCAAGGTAGGAGGAAGAACTAACTATTTTATTTAGCAGTCTGTTGCCTCAACGTAGCACTTAAGTGTTTAGATGTATGGCGTGTGGGTCTCGGTGTGCTCATCCCAGCGGCGGGAGGCACTGGGTGATTCTGCCTTATTCCCAACAGTCTGAGCACTTCAAGACCACATCGCAGAAGGTGGCTCGGAAGTTCTGGTGGAAGAATGTGAAGATGATCGTCCTCATCTGCGTGATTGTTTTTATCATCGTCCTCTTCATCGTGCTCTTTGCCACGGGTGCCATCCCTTAAGTAACTTAGGGAACCCCTCCCACCCTGCCCTCTTCTTGGGGGGCAGCCTTCCATAGTGGGTGCCAAGAGGCACCCTCTCGCCTGTCCTTCTCCACAGGGAATGATGCTCCATCCTCCCGCCCCTCATTCTGGGGCCCCTCTACCACACTGTCTGACCCAGGGAGCACCTTGGTCCCCAGAAGGAGAGAGCTGGACTGTGGCTGTGTTTTAGGGGTCCTCAGAGTTGGTTGGAGAGACCCAGAAGGGCCAGCACATGGCTGGGAAACTGATGGAACTGAGGGTGGCCAGTGGGCAATAAAGACCTTTCAGTATCCCTATGCATGTGAGGTACTTTCTCCCTTTCCATTTTGCCTTTGGCCCTTCCATTTCTTTTCTCCCCAAGGACGCCCTCTGGCAGAGATCCTCCCATTGGAGGCCCAAGCTGTTGGAGGAGTGGAGAGCATATGTTTGGAGAAGAAAGATGGAAACTCTCTGTCTTTCTTTATCTCCCCTTGTTCCATCATTGTCACTGGTCTCAAGAACAGGAATTTTCTGGAGGTCTTGGTGCATGGAAAATTCAAAACCTTCCCAGCATTTTAGGGTAGTATGTAAGACTTTTAAGTGTCCCCTCTGGGACTTGCCATTTCCTTTATTAGTTTTCTGCTGGAAGTGTTAGCTGAGACATGAAGCCTACCTGGGCAGAGCATTTAGGAATCTGGTTAAGGGCCTCCCACCCCTCCCATCATTGCCATTTCTCTTTGGTGGCCCTGTTGTAGTCTTAGAGTGAGGGGGTTAGAGGAACTAAACTGCTTTTCCTTCTCTTGTGGTTCTGCGAGTTCTATTTGTCTTTTGTCTGCCCCTGTCCTTCTGGAACTTAGCAGGGCCTCTGGGTCTCAGCTGTCCTGAGGGGGTGAGCATCTCTCACCCGTGTCTCGTGGCTGGGCACAGTCAGTGTCACAGGACAGGGCCTATGGCCTTCCTTCCCCTCCATGGACAATGGACCTCTCTGTCTTTGGGCCTCCCTCCTCTCCACCAGGTTCCACCATCATTGTCACTCTTTCCAGTGCCCAGTGCGCCTTGGTTTGGGGGAAGGGTTTATGTCATCTCTGTCCCTATTTCCCCCATAGGCTTTCCAGAATTGAAAAGAACCTGATTTGGGGAGGGAATCTGGAAGGGGCGGGGTGGGGAAACAGGACTGGGGACTAGTACTGGCAAGTCAGGTTCTAGAATCATGCTCCGGGGACTTCCCTGGCGGTCCAGTGGTTAAGACTCCACACTTCCAGTGCAGGGGGCGTGGGTTTGATCCCTGGTTGGGGAATTAGGATCCCACATGCCACGCAGTGCAGCCAAAAAAAAAAAAAAAAAATAGAATCATGCCCCGAAAACTAGGAAGGCAGGAAAGCACAGAAGAGACCCTGGGGGCAGACTTTGTCAGGACCCTGTCCATCCTCTCTCTTCTCAGTCCACTCCTGGACTCGAGGTCCAAGCAACTGGGGTGATTGGGACCTAGTCTGTCCAGGCCGGGGGTGGGGTCTGTGCTCACATGGGGCTCAACGTGGGAGAGGGAAGCCCCCAACCCCCTTCCTCAAGAGGGGCCACCTTTGAGATGTTGGGATGGTATGTCCTGGGATAGAGAACAGGTGGCTGGCGGCTTCTCTGCAGCAGTGAAAGGGCAGGCTGGGGATGGATAGACTCAGCTCAGGAAGGCTCTGGACAGGTTAGACACACCAGCCTCCCTCATCCTCCAGCTGAGGAAGGGGGTCATATCAGGACAGGGCTGCACTTGCCCACGTGGTGAAGGGGAAAGAAAGAAAAAGCTAGAGCTAGCATCTTCTCCATGGGGGTCTGTTTTCTCTTTTTGGGGGGAGGTACGCGGGCCTCTCACTGTTGTGGCCTCTCCCGTTGCGGAGCACAGGCTCCGGACGCGCAGGCTCAGCGGCCATGGCTCACGGGCCCAGCCGCTCCGCGGCATGTGGGATCTTCCCGGACCGGGGCACGAACCTGTGTCCCCTGCATTGGCAGGCAGATTCTCAACCACTGTGCCACCAGGGAAGCCCTGTTTTCTCTTTTAATTGAGGTGAAATTCGCAAAACATACAATTGACCGTTTTAAAATGTACCCTCCAGTGGCAGGTAGTGCACTCATGATATTTATTGTGAATAAACTTTATTTAGTTTCAAAACTTTGGCGTGGTCGGTTTCTGGTTATGGGTGAGTAGCACTCACCAAGGTGGCAAAGACCCTGTCCAGCTGTTCACTGCGTTTCCTGCGCCTAGCACAGTGCAGGACAATGGCGCTCCTACAGGTGCTTGTTGAATGAATAAATGACCCCTCCCCAGATCAACCCGGTCTACCTGAGCTGGGATGCGGTTCCAGAGAGGATTCCCTGAGCCCGTTCCAGAACCCACTCCACTGGGACCATTTCATAGACTGGGGTCCCGAGCTGTAGACCAGGCACCACGCTGATTGGGCGGAGGCCCCACTTCACCAGGCTGGGGAGTCATCCCGAGCCGGGCGCCGGCGGCTCGGGGAGAGGTGCCGAACCGGGACCCCGGGAGCCATCGCCGGCCGCTTCCGATTTGACTGATTCGACTTGGTTTCGGTCGCCGCTCCCAGAAGGCTCGCCCCCCGCCCCCGCCAGGCAGGCCCCGCCCCGCCCTCCGCTTCCTCCCAGATCCCTGGCACTGCGGCCGCTCGGGCAGAGGAGCCGGAGCGGCGAGGCAGCGGCGGCGGCGATGGTGAGGGCCCGGGGCCGGGGCAGAGGGCGAGCGTGGAGGGGTGCGAGGCATGAGTCCGAAGTCCAAGGGGTGGGGGCGTCCTTCGGGACGGCGCCCGGAAGCAGGACCGGGGCCGGACCCTCAGCTCGTCGCGCGCATCGCGGGAGGGAAAGGGCGGCGTGCGAGGGTCCCGACTGCCCAGCGCCGAGCGAGCTGGACTCCGGCTTCCCACTTGCCGGGGCCAAGCGGTTACGAGCACCAGCTTCGGAGTCAGACTCCGGGCTGAGATCCTGGTGGTGGCCACTTACCCGCTCTGTGACCCCGGGCAAGTCACTTAGCTTCCCTGAGCCTCTTTTTCCGCATCGTGAAGTGGGGTCAGCGATACCCGCCTTGCTGGGTCCTTAGTGGGTTAGAGGAGGTACAATGGCAGAGACCTGCCTGGCCCTCAGAACCTGCTCCTGAGAAGTGGTGGGTAATATGGTGACCTCTTCAGCCCTTCCTGGTGCTGTGAGGACACAAGTCTGGCCCAGGGGTTGGAAACCTGAGCCGATGGGGTGGTTGAAGCCAGTCCTGTGGCAGGGTGTTGGAGGGCAAACTCCTTCCCCTGGGGACAGAGTAAGTAAGATGTTTACTATAAAAGTTCCACTGAAGTTATCAGAGTGTGGCATAGCCTGACTCCCTTCTAAGCCGTACCTAGGGACACATTCTGAGTTGAGTCATCCCCCGCTCCTGCTGTAGACTCTGGCCTCTGTCCCCACTTGTCATTTCCAGGCAAAGGTGTCAGGAGCAGTTGGTGCCAGTCACTTCTCCCCTCCCCTGGAATTCCTGGGGAAGTTGTGCCCGGCAGGAAGCAGGCTTGGTGCTTTAAGATTCTGCCATGGAGGGACTTTCCTGGGGATCCAGTGGTTAAAACTCTGCCCTCCCAATGCAGGGGGCGCAGGTTCGATCCTTGGTCAGGGAACTAAGATCCCACATGGCACGGCCAAAAAGAAAAAAAAAAAAAAAGATACTGCCATAAAAAAAAAAAAAAGATTCCGACATGGAGAAGGCAGCAGAGGTGTGATGGATGTGGATGTGGCCTGGCTGGGGGTCGAGATGCCTGGATGGCCTCATCTCCAGGGAACTGGAGGCAGGAAGAGGAAGCAGGGCAGGAAGGTAGCACTGAGCTCTAAGGCCAGGCCAGGAAACTGAGGGAGGCCCAGGGAATGGGACGGAGCCCAGAGCCCACTTCCCAGCGTGCAGAGCAAGGAATCAGGCAGGGTTAGGATGGGCTTGCGGCTGGGCCTTAGCACTTGTTGAGAAGAGGAAACTCTTGAAATGAAGGCTGAGGCTGTGATAATTTACTGGGGGTTATTGGGAAACTCTGGGACTCTCACAGGTTCATCTGAGGCAAATAGTGGATCTGAGCCTGGGGACTGATCTCTCTCTCCCAACCATCTCCTAGCCCCTTTCCTCTGTTTTTTCTCTTATTCCTGCCCCTTTGTCCACCCCCGGCACTCTCCCTTCCTTCTTCCCATCTGCCTTCCCTACCTGGTCCTTCTTGCTTTCCCTTCTTTTCTCCTCTTTTCTGATTCATTCAGTTAACAAGTATTTCTTGGGCATTTCCTTTGTGGCAGTCATGGGGACTGGTATAGGGGATAGAGTAGGAACAAAATAGTGATGGGAAAAATAGAAACTGAATGGGTAATGAATTCATTCATCCTGTAGGTGGTCCTCACTCATGCTCTGTGCCAAGCATTTGGGTTTTGAGCCACAGGCCTCCCTCATTTGCACACAAGTTGAGTTGGCAGCATCAAACTTGATGAGTCTTTAGCCAGCCAGCTAAAGCATTTGACCTCCCTTTACCCGCATCCAGTTTAACACAGGGGTTAAGAATGTGATCCTTGGAGACTAAGTGTATTCAACTCGCAGATCTTCTACTCACTGGCTCCGTGACCTTGGATGGGTGATTTAACCCCTCCGAGCCTCAGTTTCGTATAAAACTGGGGTGAGAGTACTTTCCTCAGTGGATTGTTGTGAGGCTTAAATGAGATAAAGTGAACAAAGAGCTAGCAGCACAGTTCTCAGCTCAGAATATGTGCTCATCGAGTGGGAGCTGTTATTACTGTCAAGAGGTAAAACCTTCTCAACAGCCTGTAGCGCCTGATGGAAATAAAATAGATATAGGTTATCAAAGGCCCATGTCAAGTTTTATATTTAGGTTAGAAACGATTAAGTGCACAAGGTGGCAACAGGGAAGAGCTTGCTTGGCTGTGTATTTTGTAAAAATATTTAAGAGGTTTTATTGACCACAGGTGTGGTTCCTGGGATCTGACAGCTAAAAAAAAAACCTAAGGAAACTTGGGCTACCGCAATAATAGCTATTATTTATTGAGCATTTAGTATGTGTCAGGACTTGTGCTAAGCACTTTATTTATAACATGCCACATGCCTTAGCTAATGTTATGGGAGATATTATTGTCACCACTTTATAGATGAGGAAGCAGAGGGGTCAGAAAGGTCATATCCCCAGTCTTTAGTCACTCAGCTGGTGAGTGGCAGAGGCAGGATTTGAAGGAACCCAGGGCTGTAATGCAGAGCCCGGCTCTTAGGCTCTGAGCTCAGGCGAGCGCTGACCCAGGAAGGAGGTGATACACCAGGTCGCTGCCCGGGTCCCTCTGAAGATGACAACAGTGACAGCTGGGGTAGGGTTTCGTAGGCACTAATCAGGAAAGAGGGGAGACAGGAGAGTTTGGACAGGGAGGTTTTTAAGAGCTTTCTTTTCAGAGAAACCAGCTGTATTTGGCCTGGAAAAACCCGAGGAGAGATTTGAGAACTGAAGGAGGGATATTCTGCACACCGGGTAACAGTCTGTCGATTTCCTGTGTAACTACCATCCTCCGTCTGCCAACAATGCTGCCCCTACCCAAGCTCGGAAGTGCCTCTCACCCTCCCTTCCTCTCTCACCCACCCTTCCTCTCTTGCCCTCCGTTCCTCCCGGCCCCCCAGCCTGGGGACCTCTCCACATACCCTTGCAGGTAGCATTTCTACATGCCTTCTGGTGGCCTCTGGCCTGAGTTATCTCACTTTCGTTCATGCCAGTCTACCACCAACAGAGAAAGTCTCCTGACGCCCCTCCAGGCTCAGAAACCTACATAAGCTCTTGATCCATCCCTCCCTCCATGGAAGCTTCCTCATCTTGACTTTTACCCTCTGCCAGATCCGCCGCTGTCCAGAGTGTGTCTCTGTTTGCCTGTGGCAGTAGTCTCCACCACGTGCCCCCCGCCCCCATCCCCGGTCCCTCTTGGTTCTCAGGAATCACCTGTCTGTGGGCGGCTCCACACTCGCTATTTGTATCTCATGGGGTAAACTCATTACTCTTCTCTAACTGTATCATACACACTTCTTTCCCCCAGCCTATAGCGATCTTTTCAAGAACCGGCCCAACTCATTCTGAAAATATTTTCCACGCATCCACGGTGTGCCAGGCGCTATGCTGAGTTCTATGTGGCAGGATGCAGCGTGGCCGTCCTCTGGTCTCTTACCTCCTTCCACACCCCGCAGCTCTTTATTTGAATCACCGTGCCAGCAGAGACCCGTGCATACAGTGTCCTTTTTCCTCTGGTTGAGGGGGGCCGAGGAGGGCTAGAGACTTGAGCCTCAGGCCTCTGTGTTCCCTGGAGCGAATGTGTTCTTTTAGGCCTGGGCCCATCTGGGCTCCGGACAGGCCTGGCTTCTCAGTGGCGGAAGGAGGCTACAGCTTGCAGTGGGAGGCACAGCCAGCTCTCCTGAAGAATGTGACCCAACATCACCCCATGTTGGAGAATAAGATGACAACAGCTGTAGCATTTAGATTAGAAAAAAATGATATGTAACATCCCACCAGTCTCTAGCAGTGATTCTCATTTTTTTTTTTTTTTTTTCTTTGTGGTACGCGGGCCTCTCACTGTCGTGGCCTCTCCCGTTGTGGAGCACAGGCTCCGGACGCACAGGCTCAGCGGCCATGGCTCACGGGCCCAGCCGCTCCGCGGCATGTGGGATCTTGCCGGACCGGGGCACGAACCCGTGTCCCCCACATTGGCAGGCGGACTCTGAACCACTGTGCCACCAGGGAAGCCCTGATTCTCATTTTTGAATCTTGGTCCATTCCCAGGTTTTTGCCTTGGACTATTTGAATGTGAGAGACTCCAAGTAATGGAGACTTGTTGAATAATTTAGTCATAATAATAGTGGTGATGGTGGTTGACTCAGGAAAACTCAAGAGATGAGTACAACTTCCCTGCTTTCTTCATAATGCTTCCTTGTTCCCCAGCTACTGCTTCCCCCAGCCCATGAGTGTACCGCTCTGTCGTGGTTTGCCGGCCCCCTCTCAAAATGGGTTGCTTTTCTAGCTCATGAGTAAATATTGACCTACTTGGGTTTCAGATGCCTGCCCCTCGAAACTCCTGCTGGGCTAGATAAACACACTGGGATAACAAACTTGAGAATGACAGTTGCATTTGGATAAGTTATAATGCAATTGGCTCACTCATTGAGTCCTTGTAGATGGTCAGCATTGTGCTGGCCTCCTGGGCCTCCAGGCTGGTGGCAGACAAAGGCAGGGCACTGGCCCCTGCCCTCCCCCTGGGAGCTTGTGGTCCAGTTGGGGAGATAGGATTCATATACTGGGAATGCTTGGAGGTTACATGCAAGGCAGCTGCAGGGATCCTGAACGGGGATTCTTCACTGAGTAGGAGGTGGCCCTCTGTGACCACCAGATCCCTTCCCTTTCTCTGGTTTTAAGTGGAATTCAGTCAAGTGCCAAAATGTCTTGCCGCAGACAATGGGCAATATAGTCTGGCAGGAAAGGGAGCCTGGCCCATGCTCTGCGGGGAGGAGATGAGAACAGGGTTGGGCTCTGGGGGACAGGGCTGGAGGAGGGAGTGCCTGTGGTTTGTTAGTCCCCTGGGATTCATCTCCCGACGTGTCCCTGGACCTCCAGCTCTCACCAGGGCCCCGTGCCCTGGGTCTCTCCCAGTTGCATGTGTCCAAAGCCCAGCTTCTTTCTTGCTTGTGGCCCATGTGTTCTTCCTCTTCCTGGCCTCTCCCCCAGCTTGGACCCTGCATCTCCCTTCCCAGTCCTCTGAAATGAGCTGGGTTCTTTTGTCAGGTGAGGGTGCTGCCCAGGCTGGGAAATCCAAGAGCTGGTCTCTCCTGTGTGAGTTGGATCCCAGTGAAGACCCTGGCTAGCTGGAAAGCTGGAGGCCAGAGGCCAGGAAGGCCGAGGCTCCCAGGCAGACAGCGAATGAATCGACTTTGAGCATTGATGTGGGAGCAGGGTCAGGCCAGGAGGCAGAACTGGCTTGACCAGTCAGAGGCTGGAGGAGGGAGGGGAGCGAAATCTGATCTCAGTGTGTGTGTGTGTGTGTGTGTGTGTGTGTGTGTGTCTGTCTGTCTGTCTGTCTGTCTGTCTGTGGGGTTAGGCAGAGGCTATAACGTGTGGTGATCCAAAATTATCTGTCTAGCTCAGTGGGCTGGATCTCCTCCCTGTCTGGCTCTGGCCAAGTAGCTTGGTTCTGTGTTCTTTGCTGCCTCCTTAGGCCAGTGGGAAGCCACAGGGCAGGTGCACAGTAGGTTGAGGCCGTCCTAGAGCAGGTGAGCCAAGTGTCTGCTTTTTGGGAGGGTGGGTCCTGGGAAGGTCCCATCCTCAGGCAACTTAGAGGAAGCGAAGATGCTGGAAGTCAAGGCAGACCTAGGACCTGCCTTGATGGGCAAGGGGAGGAGCCAAATGTGAGCCGTACACACCCAAGAGGCCAGCCCTTCCCTCTGCACATATCAGACCCTTACATGAAAGGCGCTGTTCCCCTTACTCATACACTGCGCAAGCACGCGCGCGCGCGCTTGCCCAGTGGGGCAAGGAGGCCACTAGGTCTCAGGACCAGATGAGGGCCAAGCAGGGGCCTGATGTAGCCCTGACCTTGGGCTTGGTGTCCAGGCAGGGAAAGAGTTGGAGCGGTGCCAGCGGCAGGCGGATGAGGTGACAGAAATCATGCTCAACAACTTCGACAAGGTCCTGGAGCGCGACGGGAAGCTGGCGGAGCTGGAACAGCGTTCAGACCAACTCCTGGACATGGTGTGAGGCCTGGAGAAGCAGGGAGGGGGAGGGAGAGGCTAGGAGGGGCCCTCAGAGGGAGCTCTCAGGCTGTGCTCAGGGTCTCCCGGCTGGCTGTTGGTAGGGCCTGAGGCTCACCCAAGGGCCGGTGTGGGGACTGTGGGTTTCTTGAGGCATCCCTAGCCTAGCTGTGCAGTGGGTGGGGAGCTCTCATGAAGTACGAAGGCCTTGGTTTGAAGCTGTGGATCTTCCTAAAGGTTGAAGACTGGCATTGTTAACTGGGGGGAGCCTGTAGGCCTGTGAGTCAAGGGCTACACCAGTGTGGGAGACCAGGAGTCAGGCTGGGAGGGTCCCAGGGCAGGCTGCGTAGAGAAAGGGAGCTGACAGGTTGGGGAGGCTGCGGGAGGAGACTAGGCCTTGTCGGGGTTGGGTTGGAAGGAGCTGGTCCAGGGCTCTGGGGAAACCACTAACTCCTACCCTGTGTCTGGGGGTGTCCACAGAGCTCCGCCTTCAGCAAGACAACCAAGACTCTGGCCCAGAAGAAGCGCTGGGAGAATGTCCGTTGCCGGATCTACTTGGGGCTGGTAGTAGGCGCTGGTGTGCTCATCCTCCTGATTGTGTTGTTGGCCATGTTTCTCCCACAAAGCAGCAAGGGCAGCAGTGCCCCACAGGCCCAGGATGCAGGTGCTGCCTCAGGGCCTGGGGAATGACACAGCTGGGCCTGGAAAAGAGGCCGAATAGCCACACTGGTCGGTTCTGGTCTTCAGAGAACCCTGGAGTTTGCTCCCTTCTGAGCCACCCCAGTGAGCGTGGAAGGGCAGCAGCAATTTGTGCACCTTTGTTACTTCCTATTACACCAGAGACTGGCCCTTGAGGGCAACCTGATGCGCTGGCCATGCCAGGGCAGCCCCACCTGGAGCTTAGTAAAAGCTGCTGTTGGGTTAAAAGCTGCTGTTTGGTTACAAACTGGTGTATGTGTGTATGTGTGTGTTTGAAGGTCTTCAGATTGGTTCATCCTGCCCTGCCTCCACCCCTGGGGCTGCTTGGAAAACAGAAAGTCCCAAAGGACTCCAGCCTTGGGAGATGGCCCTTCTCCCTTCTCAGCTTGATCCAACCCTACAGACAGATCCTTCTGGGGTGCATGTGTAAAGACACAACAGCCCCCAAACCAGACCCTTCAACCAGTGCCCTCCAAGTCTGTTTCCCTGAGAATGAAATCTGTTATTTTTCTGAGTCTTGGGATGTTCAGAGGACCCATGGGACTCCAGATAGGATGACAAAGAGGAAAGCACTTCCAGATCTTTATATCACAAGGCTCTCACCTTCAGAGAGACTTTTCCCCTTGAGCACCTCTGCTCCAATTTCTCCCTCAAGCTTTACAGCAGATCACAGGTGGGGTAGGTGGCAGGAAAGGGAAAGGGCTTCCTTCTATGGTGCTGTAATGCAGAGTCACAAAGTTTGCCCTGTGGGAAAGACTTGGGGCTTTTCAAAGGGCCAGGGAGGCAGTGCCTTCAGGGCACCAAGTAGGATCGTTGGGTAAAGGCCGGGGAAGAAGGAAAGGCCCTACCAAGACCTGGGAAACAGGGCAGCCACTGCCTGAACTCCTTAACTGCATGTCAAACTCAAGAGCGGGTGGGAAGGGGAATTCAGGGTCAAGTGTGCAACAGAAACAGTTCCTTGTTAGGTGGAGTGAGGGCTACTGACGGAGAAACAAGAACAAACCATCGAGTTGTGTGGAGCTGTACCCGCACAGAGCGTGTTACTTTCGCTAGGCTCACCACCATCTGCCTTTCCCCGGGAAGATGGAGGCAAGCACCCGGTGCTGCACTTAGGTGTGCAACACTACTAAGAGGCCCTGTGAATGTGGACTTGGGTTTTACATATGTAACAAGGGATAATGACCCTGAGGAGTATTTATACCCTATGTACAATATCTCTCAATGTAATGGTTCTAGATGCCAACTAAATCTAACTATTGTCCAAATCATTTAGTGCAGTCATTCTCAACCTTGCCTCACATCAGAATCACCGGTAGAGCTTATTAAAAAAATACCACTCCCAGGCCTAGATCAGTTAAATCAGAATCTTTGAGGCTAAGTATCAGACACGGTTTTTTTTGTTTTTTTCCCTAAAGCTGCAACCCCGCCTCTTCTCTCTCCAGGAGATTCATGGGTAGCCAGGGATGCAAACCACTTGTTGAATTCAAGCCACTGGTTTTACAGAAGCTGGGGGAGAAGTTGAGCAATGGGCTAAAGGTCACACAGATAGTTCCATGAGCTGGTAAGGCCCTAGATTCCCCTGCAGGGATCGTCCTCCTCTCGGTTGGGGAGGCTGCCCCACCCTTTATTATTGTGCCTAACACAGAAGAAATGAGCAGGGAATTTTTGTTTGTTTTGCGAGAGTCGTGGAGGAGTGAAGCGCCAAGTCCTGAACAAATTAGATGCAGAAGTGCCCGGCGAGGCCGCGACAGAGCAGCGGGAAGCACCCTGACACCAGGCCTCCCTAGGCTCGCAGAACCATGATCCCTGGGCCAGGGCCTCCCTCCGTCTCTGAGAGACCTCTGACATCTGTCCTGCCGAGACTCTCTGAGCCGCAGAGCGGATGAAGGACCCCTACAGCCCAGAGCCTTGGTTTTTCAGGGCTCTAGGGACGCGAGCCACACGTCCCTCCCACGAACCTACTCTAGGCTGGGACTGCAAGACGAAAATTTTCTGACCAGCCCCGGCCCCTGCCATTGGGGGGGGGGGGGTGGGGGTGGTCAGCCTTTGGTCACCTGACTTAATTGAGCCAATGAAAGGTGAGAAAATTAATACTTCCGCTTTCCCTGAGGCGAAAGAGCCACTGTGCCCGCCTTCGGATGCTATGATTGGTCACCCTCCCTCAACTCGCCAGTTTATTGGCCAGCACCGCGAGGCTGAGGTGCAGCGGGGTCTGAGGGCAGTGTCAGGCCCGCTGCCATGGCGTCTTATTTCGATGAACACGACTGCGAGCCGTTGCACTCCGAGCAGGATGCCCGGACCAACATGCTGCTGGAGCTCGCCAGGTGGGTGCGCGGGGCTGGGAGGTAGGGCTCACGCAGCAGGTTACTGGGCTGAAGCTAGCTGGAGAAGGCGGATTATCTGGGGCAGTAGATTCAGAGGAGGACGGATAAATAATCTGGAGAGTTAGTTCCACAGTGAGATTCGGGGGAAGTCGATCATTTGGATCGTCCTTGGAGGGGCCCGGGCAAGGGGGTTCTGGAAAAGACGAGCTGGCGAGTCGGGGGAGTCGGGGCCGCAGGGCAGTGGGGCTCTAGGAGATTCTGGAATAGGCGGGTCATGGGGGCGGGGTAGGGGCCGTGTGGCTGTGAGTGGGCATATTCGTTAGGAACTCCAAGCATGGAAGCCACGCTGCCACTTGGAATCTGGCTTTACCAGGTCATTCCTGCGTGGCCTGGGTAACTTCTCTGAGCTGTTGTCTCATGTGTAAAATGGGAATAAACAGCCTGCGTGCTTGGGGTTGTCTGATGGCAGCTGTAAGCCATTTCCCGCTGTGCTTTTTACGTAGTGAGCACTACTGAGGCGTAGCTATTAGTACTAGTAGCTGGGCAGAGTACTTATCTGTTAATGCTTAGTGGACTGCGGGGGCAATGAGAAAGTATGGGTTTTTTTGTTTTTTGTGTTTTGGCTATGCTGGGTCTTCGTTGCTTCACACGGGCTTTCTCTAGTTGTAGCGGGCGTGGGCTACTCTTCGTTGCGGTGCGCGGGCTTCTCATTGCGGTGGCGTCTCTTGTTGCAGAGCATGGGCTCTAGGCGCAAGGGCTTCAGTAGTTGCAGCACGCGGGCTCAGTAGTTGCGGCACGTGCGCTTACTAGTTGCAACACGCGGGCTCTAGAGCGCACAGGCTTCAGTAGTTGTGGCACACAGGCTCAGTAGTTGCAGCTCGTGGGCTCTAGAGCGCGGGCTCAGTAGTTGTGCACGGGCTTAGTTCCCTTTCAGCATGTGGGATCTTCCTGGACCAGGGATCAAACCCGTGTCCCCTGCATTGGCAGGTGGATTCTTAACCACTGGACCACCAGGGAAGCCCCAAAAGTATGATTTTTCTTTGGTTCTGACTTTGGATTCTTCTTCCCAGGTCCCTTTTCAATAGGATGGACTTCGAAGACTTGGGGTTGGTAGTAGATTGGGATCACCACCTGCCTCCACCTGCTGCCAAGACTGCAGTTGAGAACCTCCCCAGGACAGTCATCAGGGGCTCTCAGGCTGGTGAGAACACTAATTCTTTCCACTATTTGGGTCAGGTCTGCCAGACCCACCCCCTCTGGAAGCCAGACTATGGTCTGGCCCTTTAGTTTTCCAGGCCAGGTTGGGGCAAGAAGTGTCCTTCAGGAATGGGAGCTGGGAGGTAGGGCCTATAGCAGCTCTCCTGATTAGCACTCCCTCCTCAAGAGCTCAAGTGCCCCGTGTGTCTTTTGGAATTTGAGGAGGAGGAGACTGCCATTGAGATGCCTTGCCATCACCTCTTCCACTCCAACTGCATTCTGCCCTGGCTGAGCAAGGTACTGCTTCCTTTTTCCCAGCCCTCACCCTGCCCTGGGCCCAGTTCTCAAGCCGCTTTCTGTTTGTGGACTACTGGGGGGAATCAGAGACGGGAGAGGGATAGGGGTGGGATTTGGGAGCTGGAGACGGTTTTTAGCTTATCAAGACCAGACCTGGGCTCGTACACTGCACTGCTTTTCCCAGACAAATTCCTGTCCCCTGTGCCGCCACGAGCTGCCCACTGATGATGACACTTATGAGGAGTATAGACGAGATAAGGTAGGGGGCTGGGTAAGTGGAGTGGGTGGTGACGGGGCTCCCTGAGTCCGTCCTTGATGCTCTCGTTCCCCACCTCAGCAAGCCTGAGTAGGCCTCATGGTCCCTGACTCTGGCGGCCTTCCCAGTGATTTTAGTGAGGGGCAAGAGCCTTGGCATTGCAGGTGCCCAGGGCCTGAGAACAGTGAGCCAGTCCCACGGTGGCTGCCCTGTCCCTTCACCCACAGGCCTCGGGGTACGGCCCCTGCCCAGTGCACCCTCTTTCCTTCAGGCTCGCAAGCAGCAGCAGAAGCACCGACTCGAGAACCTCCATGGAGCCATGTACACATGAGGTGGCTGGGACGGCACACCAGTCCTCCACAACACCTTCCTCGTCTGCCTCGGATTCTCATTAAAAGTTTCTTTACCCATCCTGCCGCTCCATTGCTCACAGGCCTGGGCAGGGACTCTGTACTCTCCAGTGGGTCTCTACTGCTATGGGGGAAGGTGGTCCTGAACCGTAGAAGGTACCAGGCTGCCAAGCCTGCTGGCCTCAGGGCAGTAGGGCCCAGGTCAAGCACTTGGCCACCGACCAGACCAGCCAGGGCTTCGGCCTCTGTGTCTGCAGTTGGAAAGCAAAATGTGTCAGGGTCTGGCAGCCAGTAATTACTTAAAAACAGTAAAGAAAAACTAGCCCATCTCTCTCCCTCCCCCTGCAATCTTTAGTCAACCTTAGAATCCCAGGGGCTTTCTTTAGCGTCACTGCAAAGACTGCTTCTAACAAACAAACATTTCCAAGTTATTCTCTGTATCCTCCCTTCCTCCTATCCCTTAGTGTGGAATCAAGCTTCAAACCAGACTCTGAGCAGGACAGGAAGTGTGAAAGGATGGAGTCGGCTCTTTAGACTGTTTAAAGGCCCAGAAAGGGCTTCAAGCCCTTGCCGGGTATTTGGATAGCACTTGGCATCCCTCGTTTTTCTCAAAGAGCAGCGGGCGCTCGGGACCCTCCCTGGAGGCAGAGGCTTTCTCCCATCCTTTGCCTAGGGAAAGCCAGGATCAGGCCCTCTCCGACTCTCCAGAACAGACTACAGACATGCAAATTAGAATTCTTTTAATATATATATAAAAAAAAGTACTAAAATACCCACGTGGTTCTGCTGTGTTATTTGCCCTAAAGAAAGGGACAGAGTGAAGAATCCCAGTGCAGCTCAGTGGGCCCAGAAGTGGGCCTTCCCACAGACTAAGGAGTGCTCACCCCCGCCCCCAGACTGCTGTCCCTCTTGCTGTTCCCAGCCCCCAATTCCTGCAGCAGGAAACCCCAGTGGCACTGGGGAGTAGAAGGCACCTGAAGGGCTGGCTGGGTGAATGAGGATACGTGACCTTTAAAACATAAAAATAACACTGCGGTGTGGGGAGCAGGCTGTGCGCAGCTTGGGCAGCCGCCAGGGCCCGCTCCTGTATGGCACAGGTGGGTGTGGGATGGCCACTCCTCCAGGAGCGAGGAAGCCTCTGTCCCAACAGAATACTTTCTCAAAATCGTTTTTTGGTACAAAATAAATGCGAAGGAGATAATGGGGTGGGGAGCTGCGGAGGCCGGGCCAGCCACCCTCCCCAGACCTCAGATCATGGCGACGCTCTCAGGGGCACAGTTGAGGTGTGTGGAGGTGCTGCTGCTTCCGGACGACTTGCAGGCCCGGCCGGGGGCGGGCTGCAGTGTGGCCACCAGTGTCTCCGAGGAGACTGCCCCGAACTCATAGCTGAAGGTGCCGTAGAAGATGAGGATGTCGATGACAAACACCCACTCGCATAGGGCTGCCCCGTGCTGCAGCTGAGAGCTCTCGTGGATGAAGAAGACCCCGCCTGGGATGGGGCTAAGGAAATGTTCAGTGGGATGGGCGGCAGCCTGGCGACACCCTTTCTGCCTTCCCGGATATGCGGCTAGGCTGGGGCCGAGGACCAGGCCTCACCTCCCGGGAGAGGGGGGCAGAAGACCACCCTGGGTGGGGGCGGATCCCCATCTTGGGTGGGAGAGGGCCTGGGCTACAGGAGGAGCTCCTGGCCGCCCTGTCCTGGAAGGATACTGAGGATCAGAGAGACAAAGGCGATGGCTGCCAGCACGATCCGCAGGTAGGCCACAGCCAGGTCGTGGGGGGCAGTGGCCCCGTGGTAGGAGAGGGCACAGTGCAGGCAGACAAAGAGCAGCCCGGCAGTGAAGGCCACGCCGGTTCCGACGTAGTGCAGAGACTTAGCGTGATCCACCTGGGCCCGGAGAGAGGGGCCGACCCGTGAAGCAGCTCCCTCCACCCCGCTCCGTCTCTCCCTCCCGGGCTTTTCCCCTCCCGGGCCCTGTTCTTCCCACCCCCAACCCTGAGGGGCAACCCTCGGGAAACTGAGGGCCCCTGCCGAAAGCCTGGCTCCCTTCGGGAAGTGCAAGAGGTGGGCGGGCGGGCGCACCTGGAAGTTGCCCACCACCACCAGGCCCGCAGCGTTGGTGCAGCCTGTGATGAGCGTCGTGGTGTTGACCCAGGAATGACGGCTCTGCTCCAGGAGCTGCCCGTAGCGCAGGAGGCAGATCAGGGCCACTGGGGGAGGAGAGCACAGGTGGGGCCGGCTCTGGCCCTGGCCCAGTCCAGCGAGCCTACCAGCTTTCCCCAGATACTCTGAGGGCAGGAAGGGAACGGACAGGCGGGTGGTGTGCCCTACCAGCGTGGCCGTGTGCAAGTTAGCCTTGGGCCTTCAAGGAACGGAAGAGAAGTGGCCCCGCTGGCCTTAGCTCGTGGCGGGGTAGGCGGCGCGAGGCCAGGGCTTCCTGGGCCTCTTTGGGGAGCAGGTGTGAGGGCGGGCAGGACTGAGCGGGTTGGTGGTCGGGCCGAGGGCACAACTCACCCATGAAAGCACCCACGTTGCCAATGAGGCTGAAGAGGCAGCTCTCTGGGGGGTATGTGCCGCACTTGCTGAGAGGAGGGGGCGAGGACAGAGTGAGGGGGGGGGCAGGAGCACCGGAAGGCCCCGTTCTGGCCCGCCTGCTCTCCCTTGCCTTATCTGTGCCTGTTCCTTGGCAGGCAAGCCCGACTGATGAGAAGGGCCAGGGTCCCTCACAAACATTTGGCCCTAGGCTGGCCGCACCTCCCCCCAAGGCAGAGCTGGTGTGCGTGCTGGGGTAGGCAGTGCCCAGGATTGCTCGGCAGACCCCGAGGCTCTTGGACTCCCTGAGACCGTCAAGGCCTGCAGGGGGTCTGGCTTCCCTTAAGCCAGAACTTGGGCTGGGCAAACGGAGAGCTTGAACTTAAATCCAGGTGCCTCCACTTACTAGCTGAGGGACCTGGATGGATGACATAGCTCTGTCTCACTTTCCTTGCCTATAAAATGGTGAAAACAACAGCTGCCTTAGTGCTAGGAGAATTAAATGCCGCTACGCATGTAAAGCATTCAGCACAGGGTCCGGTACATAGTAATTGGTAAGTAATATTGTAATTAAGTGCTCTTAATGGAATTATTATTCCTGAGACCCAAGGACAGGCCTTTGCTGGGGGGGCTTAGTTGGGAGTCTAGCAGGGCCTTGGGTCTCTGTGACCTGCGCGGTTTCTAGGCCTTACCTGATGAGGGGGACATCGTCCAGGGTGCAGCAGGTCTTGGGGCCCCCTTGCTCAGTGGGGTCAGGAGAGCAGGATTCGTTGTAGGACCTGGCAGGCAGGACAGAGAGTAGCCTGGGGGAAAGGGGTTCCCCCAGGCCCTCGGCCTGTAGCCTCAGGCCTCTCGGAGACCACCCTCCCAGACCTCCCTTGGCAGGGGCAGAAGAGCCCACTTCCCAGGGCCCCCCTGAGACAGAAGCCAAAGGGGCGAATGACGGTGGGAAGCAGGTAGGTGGGCACGAAGCCATGCCTGGGGAGGGGCAGGTGCTGCCAATGTCAGAGAAGAGCAGTGAGGCCCAGTGTCTCCATCTGGCTCGAGGCAGCCCCGGCCCCAGAGGGAACAGAGATGAAGGGAGCTTTAGAGTGAAGCTGTCTGCAGAGTGCGCCATACCAGTTCTCCACGGGGCACACGTGGTGGTTCATCACGGCCATGGCATACCTGCGGGAGCACAACTGTCACCCTGCCCCATGATGCACCCAGCCTTCTCCCACTGACTCTTTTCCTTTGATTCTGCCCCCATTCAGCCTTATCGTCCTTTCCGGGGACTCAACTTGGGGTGGCCCTGGGGCTTGATGCTACTCTAGAACCCACAGCCTAGTCCCAAACTAGAGGACCTCTGGAAGTTGCCCTGGCTAGAAGTGTGTCTGTCAGGGCCACCCTGCTGGACAGCAGTGGTGCCAGCTTGTCCCAAGGGGCTGTGTGCCCAGGCACCAGGCCAGGCTTTGCAGACAGCCAGAGTGGCCCTGGGTACCACCCTGGAGCCTGCAACAGGACAAGGGACTTTGTGTGTGCCATCAGGCTCCTGTTGGGTCCTGTCCCTCCTCAGCCGAGGTCCATTTTGTCCCCTAGTTGCCTCCCCCCATCCCCCTCTTTACTCACACAGTCCATAGGCCAGTGATAGAGAATGCTGACAGGCTGACAGGAAGGAGGATCCAGGCGGTCATGAGGGAGGGGAGCCAGGGTGGTGGTGGTGTGGGGGGAGGACAAGAGGTAGGTGGGGAAGAGGGTGTGGACCCAGCTACCTTAAGGTACTTCGCCAAAACCATCAGCTGCCCGGGCCTGGTGGAGAGAGACAGGTCAAAGTCCAGGGTCTAGTGACTGGCCAAAGCCGGTGTGGGGGAGAGGAAGGTGGTCAACACCAGATGCAGGGCTCCCGCTGCGGCTCTGAGCGCCCACACTTCGGGCTGAGCCCCCGCCGCAACGTGGACACCCTCCGGCAGCCACCGGGGGCCTCCGCGTTCCACCCAGATGTTCAGAAACGCCGCGGGGCCCTAACATCTGGAAAGGGGGCCACTCTCCCTGGCCTGAGGGTCCCGGGCTGGGAGAGGGGCTGGAGTCAGGACAGTCCAGGGGGCCACGCCAAGGAAAGCCTGGGAGGGGATCCGGGGCTGGGTGGAGAGGCGGCCGGGGGCAGGCAGCCACCTGACCACCAGCGCCGCGGGGAAGGGGCGGGTTCACGCGGGAAGCTCAGCCCGGCCCGCTCCCGCCCGCGTGGGCGCCCGGAGCCCACGGTCCGCTAGGCCCCGGGATCCGGGGACCCGCGCCTCCGCAGGTCCGGGGGACGAAGGGGCCCAGTACGCACCTCCCCGGAGCGCCCCGCCGCCGCCGCCACCGTGTCTGCTCGGCCCCCGCGTGGCGCCGTCCCCGGCTGCGGCCCTCGGAGCTGCCCTGAATGGTTTAAAGGGCCGAGCAGCCCCTCCCCCGGCGCCCCGGACCGAGCCGCGCCGCCCGCCGGGACGTGGAGTCCGCGCCGCCCCAGCCCTGGCGCTCGCGCCCAGCCGGGAACTACAACTCCCGAGCCCCCGCGCCCGCGTCACGCTGGAAGGGTGGGCGGTGCCCCGACTTCTGGGGACCTGGACGCCGAGGGCGGTGGCCTGGGACCCCAGCGGAGGCTCTGACACCGATGCGAAAAGGATAGTCCCGTCTACCTGCACCGGCGGGGGAAGCTTCGGGAGGCGGGGAGCTCCGGGTGTGCACTGCCTTCCCGCTGCACGTGTGATTGTCACCGCGCACGTGGCTGGAGGAATCCTCCCTCAGCCGCCGCGCACATTTTGCAGCCTGGACTGGCCGACAGTGACTTCGGGCAGCCTCCCTCCATGTGGCACCCCGTGCCTGCCGCTGTCCAAGGCGAGGTGGGTCTGCAGAGAAGCAAGCACAAAGCCTTGGCTGTTCCTTAGGAAACCAGCGCTCTGGATTTGGCTTTTGCTTCCCTCGGCTCAGCAAACTCTGGAGGAGGGCTACTTTCATCAGATACATTTTATTTTCCGGGGTACTAGTACACAGTGTACTGTCCAGAAGTCAGTGTCCAAAATGTGTTTCCTGACTGCTGAACACTCACTTGAAACAATATCCATTCAAAGTAGACACACTTGGCCAGGTGTTGGGAGGCAAAGGAGAGGAGAGGAAGGCAGGAGACCCAGAGCAATCTGGGAAAAAGCAAACAACTGTGAGGATAAATTACCCAACAGCTTCACCAAAATTTATGTTGAATGAAAAAAATGCACAACCTAAAAGTTGAGAATTGTTTTATTCGGTAGACTTTCTGAGGACTCAAGCCCTGGAGGAAGCCTCTCGGATACCTCTGAGGGACTGCTCCAAAGAAGCAGGGGAGAAGCCAGGATGGGAGTTTTTGCAAAACCCAGGTATTTGTAATATCAAAAGCTTACTGTTAATTAAAGACCAGTAAACAGACACCTCAAGTTAAAGAATTAGCGCTTTTCTATGTATGGGAAGATACAAGAGTCTGGGCTCATTGAAATCATTCCTTTGATACGCACCTTAACTATCTACGCCAGTATCCTGCTTTTCTCCACCCTGAATCCCCTCAGGGTGCACAGCAGGGGATGGCCGCAGGCTTGATGGTCACATCTTTTTTCCTGACATGGCAGGAGACATTCTTCGTCCACACTTAACAGGCCAAGGGTGCCCTCCTAGACATTCTTTTCATGATTAAAAGAGCAGGAGGTCTTCCTTTCACACACTGGAAGTGTAACTGGCACTCTAAACGGCAGCCCAGCATATCTGTTGGAGCCCTTGTGAGACAACACTGGGGCTGACAGACGTTTACTTGAAGGGAGCATGGGCCCAGGCTGCTGGGAACCAGGGAGCTTAAGTTCGGCAGCACTGGTGAAGCAAATGTAATAGGCAGAAACAGGGCCCTGTACCATGGGGGAAATGGAGAAGATAAACTAACTGGACGACAGCTTGAGGAAGGAGAAACCTTTCTGGACCTAGTGGAAGGTAAAAACACAAACAGGAAAGCTGTTGGAGGGCCCTCTTCCAAATTGCATCAGCACAAGCAGTTAAATCAGGGTCAAAAAGTATGGCAGTGCACAGCGATCACCGTACAAGAAACCTGGCTGAAGGACCGGGGGGTGGAAAATCCAGTCCGTCTGCTGGCCATGCTGTGCCCCAGGACAAGGGAGTGCCTCTTTCTAATTTACCAAGAAGCACCAACTTCCTGCCCAGGAGTGTTGTCCTTGGAGCAGACACCTTTTTCTCCTCTGCCCAATGGCGCCCTGAACGCTCAGCATTTCCTACTGCTTTGGAAGCTTTGCAATTTAAAAAAAATATATATTTTCTTTTTTTGATGTGGCCCATTTGTAAAGTCTTTATTGAATTTGTTACAATATTGCTTCTGTTTTTTATGCTTTGGTTTTTTGGCGGGGAAGCATGTGGGATCTTAGATCCCTGACCAGGAATGGAACCTGCACCCCCTGCATTGGAAGGCGAAGTCTTAACCACTGGACCACCAGAGAAGGCCCCTGGAAGCTTTGCAATTCTTAATCAACATTTACTATCACCTGTTGAGCTGGGTTTCAGTTCCTCTCCCACCACGATCATGGGGAAGGCCTGAGAAGGCTACTCAGGTTCTAAACTGGCCGTTCTATCCTAAAGTAGGGGTAAGGCAAGCACCCCAGAACCTTGACAAGGAGGCAGATTTGGGTTTAACGTGACAATCAGAGTCATCCCTAAAACAGAGAATTAGCCCAAGACAGAAGGGCTCTTCATGGGTAGTCGGTAGGGAGGAGTTGCGTATCAGGTAAAAAGTAGGACCAGATATCTTTAAAAGGCCTTTCCAGCTCTAATGCCACGTGAGTCTACTTGTTATGCTCCAACCAGGACAGTTCTTAAAATAGGCAGAACAAGAGATGAGATTTCAAGTGCTGATTCTGCGCTGCTGAATGACTTTAGGGCAGCATGTAATCTTCATTTCCTTATGTACACAAGTGATTTCACAACTCTTGGCAAAAACAGTGCTATAAAAATAGTAAGTTTATTGGCTGAAAAAAATACTGTATTTGAAAAGTACCTTCCTTCCAGGATTTTCAAATAATTTCCATGTCACTTTATTCATCCAAACGCAGAAACGAAATGAGAAAAGAGAAGAATGTATAGCTTTTTACACACTTAACACGACACAGCCAGTGCAACCAGTCTCATTCTGGTGGCTCTGGGAAGGCAGAGGGGCCATTCACTCTCTTCCCTTCTGGCATCACTCCACCTCCTGGGGAAATCTGGGGTGGCTTGGTCATTTGATTCCTCAGGGACAGGAGTTCAAGGAGGGAGCTTAAAACGTTTCAGATAATTGTCACCATTCCATGGTTCTTCTTCCCAAAGAAGGCTCAGAGGTAGGAAAGTAATCTGTCCTTAGTTTTCTTTCTATATGCCCCATTTATATTTGTGACCAGCTGGGGGATCCCTACCTTACCATCCACAGATCCTGTCAGATGCACAGCAAACTGGATACCCGCCACCCCAAAGGGTTTCTTCCAGTTTCGTGGGCTAATCTCTAGATGGCAGTGCCCCTCAGAGTGGAACAATGGAGACGGAATGTCCCTTTCAGACGCTCATCCACAGGGAGAAGCATTTTTTTTGGCCACGTCGTGAGGCATGTGGGATCTTAGTTCCCCGACCAGCAATCGAACCTGCATCCCCTGCATTGGAAGCGCAGAGTCTTAACCACTGGACTGCCAGCGAAGTCCAGGAACAAGCATTTCTTATTGCCCACGTTGGTCCTACCGGCTGGCCGGGCTCCTACTCTCACTCAGTACAAAAGGCTTTGCATTCTCCTTTTCCCTTCTTGCGTTACCTTCTTCAAAGACTTCCACACTTGCCAGCTGGCTGGAACTCAAGCTTTAGTGTTTACTCTCGCACAGCCCAAAGCCCCTGCAGGCCCCAGCTTCCTTCTATTAGTAATCACCCACTGTGGCCCAGGAAACACAAAGCCTTAAAATCCAAGGCTTAGCCTTAGTAAGTGAAGATCACTTCATTTTGGATGAACGTCAGATATGCTTGTCAGGCTACAAGACTGTGTTTTTTAAGGCGGCTGAGAATATATCTAGTTAAATGAGTGTTGATTCTGAAGCAGTCTGCCGGAAAGCCCCAGCTAGTCTAATGCTGTTGCCACCGCACCAAACAGCACAGGACAGTCCTCTTTGGGACATCTCTAGAGCCTCTGGGAAATGCTCTGGAACATGCTCCTTGATGGCAAAGCACTGATATTTGAAAACAGCTGGAAGACATCGAGAGGCAAGTCCGGTAACCATACTGGATAGTACTACCTTGGACTGGGATGAGGTGTGGCAGAAGCAACGAGCGAAGCTGTAAGGCTGTCAGTGGGCTGAGGGCCATCACCAGAGAAGCATCTCAGGCACACCTGCAGTGATGACACCATCACCACCAACAGGCCTGCTCTGAAGGACAATGCCTCATTTAAGTACCAGGCTTAGCGCTTTATATAGTCTCGTGGCACAAATTAGCTACAAATTAGAATGTTTTCTTGAGTGGAAAATATTTGATATGCACTTGATATAAAGCAAAGGGCCTCAAGAAAACGCTTGCAAGCAAGATATTACCATCATTCTCTTACCTGAGAGTGTTAGGATTACACGATAAACACACAGAAGGACAGGATAGGTACACAATTCTCACAGGAATGGAGGCTAAAATTTCAGGTGCCATGCCCCCAACCTCCTCTTCTGGACTTGTTTCTAAATTCTATAATAAATCCAGGAAACGGGCCATCCAGCCGTGAGAAGACGAACCTCAAAATATTTCCAGACTAGGAAGCCTAAAAGTTCCAGTGAAATCCTATGTCCAAGTCAGAAGATCAGCTGAAGAGCTGGAAGACTAAAATGACTGGTGCTGAGCTGCAGGAAGATTGGGGATAGAACATGGCATAGTCTCCTCGACCCGGGAGGCTCTGGAGGGTAGTTAACGTTAAAAGTCAAAAGGCACTTGCAGCCTGGCTGAATGAGGACAGACTTTCTCCTTCGAAAGCAGAACTGAGCCCAGGACTGGCAAGTTTAAGGCATTTAACCTTGGGCCAGCCCTGGGGGTCGAGAGTGTGCTGGTCCCTGGCTGCCTTCACAACCAGGTCCTTCTAATTTACCCACCTCACTCACCTTCCCCGCGAGCTGCGACTTGCTGCATTTTAACGATGGAGTCGAAGTAGCTGCCTTGCCCCATTTCAGAGGGGGTAGATTTGCAGGGGTGTATAGGGCATGAACCAGAAGTGCTCTCAGGTGTCCTTTAAGAGAAAAGCTGCTGAGAGGGACCAGCCAGACTGATCTTGAGACCCTGATGAGGAAAGACCTGTGGGGCAGGGGGCTTTGGTTTGAAGAAGTCTCAGTGCTCACGGGCTCACTTAAACCCCATACTTCAAGTCACTGAGGTTAGGCCCATTTGCTGGAAAACTGAAGTGGCTTGGAACTGCAGTGCGTGGGATCGCTTGTGGATTTCTCAGACTGTAGCCCAACCCTGCATTAGGAAAAATGTTCACTTAGGTGAAAGCAGTGATATTCCTGGGATCTTTACTCTCAGGATCTACTGGGAGTTTTATATACTCTATACTCCTGGGAGGTAGGAAAGGAGAAAGCACAGAGCAGGGGAAGGGCAGATGAAGGAGGTTTGTTTCGCTCCCTCTAGGGCTCTCTTCAGGCTTTTTTTTTTTTTTTCTTTTTCCCAACTAGGGCTTGAAACAGACAATTATTGCTAATGTTGAATTTCCCTTTGTATGTACATTCAAGGCTGTTAAATCACATTTGGAAACACGGTTTCAGGCTTGTTTTGATAATTCCCTTTTAGCCTGAACAGAGGATGGTCTGTTCACAGCTAGGGATGAGGCTGGAAGCTGGAATTCTGTAGTCCGAACCCTGGCAGGTTTTGCTGCAAGAAATCCTCACAGTTTAATCCTGGCATCATCTTTCTAGATCTCCTTACCTAGACTGTGTGAAGCGGTGGAGCATGGAAGAAACCTGCAAAAACCACGGAAGGGGAGGAAGACATCCTCACAAGTAGGCGTCAAAGAAGATCATCTCCCTCGACTGGTATCAGAATTACTGGGAGAGCCTGTCAGGAAGGTAGACCCCAGTACCCCATCTCCAAAGTCCTGAGCATCCGTAGCTGAGCAGTCACACTGGGAGGTGGCGGGCGGGGTGGAACTGATGGATTGGGAGACAAAAAAGATGAAGGAAAGAAAAGAACAAAGAAACAGAGCTGAAAAGATGATCTAGGAAAGCACGGATGGAAGTGAACAGAAACACAGAAGAAAGGAACCATAAAATAACAAACGGGGCTTATGGAGCAGCGTGGTCAGATGCCCTGGCGCATGTGACCTTGGTGAGAAAGCAGCACGTTGGCAGAAGGTCTCATAAGCCTCATCTCTCCCCGGAATCTTTGCTTCCAGAACACCAAGCTAACCAAACAAAATTCTCAAAAACGTCCAGAACATTAGGCTGGTCAAATGAGCCAATATACGAGAAAGAATGGCTACAAGGGAGGTGGCCAGGCGTAGTCCCTGTGACACCCTTTTCCTGTGGATGTGGCAGCTCTGGGGCGGGGGGGGGCGGGGCTGGTCCTCAAGATCAGCTCAGACTGGTCCTGGCACCCCCAAACTAGGGGCGGCTCCCTGGACAGCGACTCCAGTCTGGTCAGTGTCGGTTCTGGCGCTTTGCAATCTCCTCCTGGATGCGCAACTTGAGGGCCTCTCGCATGGGTGGCTCCAGAGGCGTGTGTGCTGACACCTCCTCGCTCACCCTTCCTGGATCATCATCCTACGTGGAGGAAGGGTCGGGAAGCTCAGGGCCTGGCCTCTTCTGAAAAGGCGACCTGCCCTGTCCCTAGACAACACTCTCAGAGAACTCTGTTTGACTCACAACTTCTTGCCAATGCCTGTCATTTCCCAGGTGTCCCCTGTAATAGTGACTCTCAACTGGGGGCCATGAGCCCTCCCTGTTGCCCGCTGAGAATCACTGTGTGACGGGAGTGACTTGTGCTCAAAAGCATCGCCCAGCAGTCTGTGCTCTCATGTGGAACAAACACTTCCCACTGGCCCTGAGGAAAACAGTGGCTCCAGGTCCGGCAGTGATTTCCATCACGGCCCAGGACCTTCAGGCTGCAGCTGTTTCCATCGGGCGTACCTGATACACGATAACTGAAGTGACGTCTCCGCTGTCCGCCTCATATTCTAAGCAGAAGAGCTGATGGCCAGGGAGCTCTGGCTCAGAGCTGCCACTACTGCTGCTTTCACCAGACTCCTCACAGCCTGGGTTGCTTGGGTGGGTAGAGCCATCTGGAAGGATGAACCAGAGTGAGAGGGAAGGGAGGAAGGCTGCTGGAACCCCTGCCCAAAGATGATACAGGAAAACATATTGTAAAGCCCCAATCTTCTCATGGACCCAGAATGTACCTGTGTGTGTGTGTGTGTGTGTGTGTGTGTGTGAAATCAGCCGCCTATCAGGAATTTTATTCACCTTTGTATCCCTGCCCCAGGACCAGCACAGTCCTACCACGCAGTCGGTATACAGTGCACATCTGTCTACACGGTTGTAAGGTAGTGGAGAGATGAATAGGGCTCTGCCTGGGTTCAAATTCAGGCTCTGCCATTTACTTCTCTGATATCTCCAACAAGTTACGAAACCTTTCTCTGCCTGTTTCCCTGACTGTGAATCAGAAATGATAATAGTTCCCATCTTACCGGGTCCTCTGAAAGCTAAATGAATGACTGCACATAACCTCTAAAAACACTCATAAAAGAAGCTCAAAAAATTTAGCATCGCACATTAACTACTGTAATCTCTAGATCACAAGTAAGCTGGAGAAAAAAACCCATTAACTGGGTCTGGGCTTCATTCCACAATTATGTCCTCGTCGCCTAGAGCTGTGCCAAACTTTTTTCCTGTTAGCTGGTGGGAGTGCGAAAATATAGTACGCTGGGGGCAAAGCGGCGGACAACTTGCCGACTCTCAGGGACGTCCGGTAATAGTGATGCTTAACTGCGGGCCTTGAGCCCTCCCTGTGCTGCGGGCAGAATCACTGAGCGGCGATTGGGGAGCGTCGAGATAGACGTTGGAGATAAAATGAGCCTTGGGAGGTAGGACATAGTTTTTTCCCAGACACAAAAGAAGAGCGCGTGTAGGCAGAGGGCCCGGGGGCAGAAGAGCGCGCGGGGCGGGCGGCCTCACCTCGGTGTCGCGGCAGGTACACCTGCAGGTCGGGCTTTCGGGGCCGAGTGGGCGCGGGCGTGTGCCGCCTCCTCGCCTTCTCCCTGGCCGCCTGCTTCACCTTCTTGTCGTAGTCGTCCCTGCGGGGAGCCGAGCGGGAGTCAGGGACGGCCGAGCCAGGCCAGGCTGGGACTGGCAGCCGTGGCGCGGGGCGGGGCGGTACCGGGCGAGCTGGTTCCGTCGGATGTGGTGCACGAAGCCGTGGCTCATGTCCAGCCGCCCGCCAGGCTTGCAGCAGAGCCCGGGTCCGGGCCCCGGCGCCGCTTCCATCTGGAGACCCTGTGCGCGGAGCCGCCGCCACCGCCGCCGCCGCCGCCTCCTCAACGGCCCCAACTGCCACCCTCCTGCCCCCGAGAGCTCCGCGCCCCTCTTCACTCGACTTTCGACCCTGCGCCCTGACGTCGGCCGGGAAATGGCCAGCCGGGCCGAATGTCCCAGCGCGCGGAGTTCCTGGAGCGGGCGGGGCGGGGGGCAATGGGGCATGCGCAACTTCCACTCCGGGGCGGGGCTTTTCTTTCGTTGTGACCTTATCAGTAGGAAACCAGGATTTAGGTTTAGTGCTGCTACATCAGAAAATCCAGAAAAACACAAAGCACCCATCACACCACTCAGCGTTCGGTGTGGAGCCTTCCCGTCCTTTTTCCTGTGCTTGGATGCTGTGAAACTCCATCACCAGCTGCGTGACCTTGGCTGACTGTTGCACCCCGCTGTGTCTCAGTTTACTCATTTGTAAATGAGGGCACTGATATCACCTACCTCCAAAGAGGTCGTGAGGAGGCGAGTGCCAGGGCAGGGCACACAGCGGCGCCCCGGCCGCCCAGCCCAGCCCGCGCCCGCCCGGGGCTCCGCGCCGCCGCCGGCGGGGACGCTCCTTCCAGCCAGCGCAGCACCAGAGCTCTGCGGACTTTCCCGCTACCCAGCTCGTCTCGGCGCCCACCGGACCGATGTCTTAACTCTCGGCGTGGGAGGACCCAGGGCCTTTCAGGCGTCTGAGACTGTGCCATTTTTGAATCCTCTTTAAAAAGAGATAAAAGTAGGAATCCGTGATTAGAACAGGGACAGACTGGTACATCCGCACAGTGGGATGCCGCTGAGCAATCAAAAGGAACGAGCACTCAACAACTTGGATGAATCTCAAAACAAACACGCCGAGTGAAAGAAGCCGGGGATAAAAAGAGGACTCTCTGGGTGCTTCTATTTATATAAGACTCTAACAAGTGACACTGATCTCTAGCGACAGAAAGCAGATCAATGGTCGGGGCAGGGGAACACTTGGTGGATGGTGGTTAGGTTCATTATCTTGATCGTGGTGGTGGTTTCAGAGTGTATACATACCTCTATCAGTATTCAGCAAATTGCACACTTTAAACGTGAATTTTTTTTTTTTTCGGTACGCAGGCCTCTCACCGTTGCGGCCTCTCCCGTTGCGGAGCACAGGCTCCGGACGCGCAGGCTCAGCGGCCATGGCTCACGGGCCCAGCCGCTCCGTGGCACGCGGGATCCTCCCGGACCGGGGCACGAACCCGTGTCCCCTGCATCGGCAGGCGGACTCTCAACCACTGCGCCACCAGGGAAGCCCTAAACGTGAATTTTATTGTATGTCAATCACACCTCAGTAGAACTGTACAAAGTATTGAATAGTTCAGGGCTGTGGAAGGGGTCGTGAAAGTCACAGACCCTGAAGCTTGAGCTTCAGTAGCGTCACTAGTCTTCTGCTCGTCGTTTGCATTTTTCTGTGATACCAAGAACAATCCTCTAAATGTGGAATTAGAGCCGTCGGATTGCTCCACGAAGGCGATGACTTGGGGATGTCGCCTAGTTCTGTGCAGGGCCGTCGGTCTCCGAGGCTCGGAGACTGGAGACGACCTGCCAATTCTGTTTTGGGGACACAGAGTATCTTGAAGACACCTGGGGCCCAATGACAACTTTTTTTAATCCAGAATTTCCGCAGCCAGTGAAAGGTTCCTGCCTCTTTAAACGAGTAATAATTAAAGTGGCAGTAGGCCCGCCTATCGGCCTCAGGTGCGCGCGCTCCCGCAAAGACCCGCCCCCCCCCCCGAGGCGTAGTACTTCCCAGAAGTTCTCTGCGGCTTGATTTGTCCCCATCGGCGACTCGTAGAAAACCTTGGGCTTGATAACAGCGCCGCTCCTGATTGGCCGCTTGCCGCGTGCTTGGTCTTCCTTGGAGTCTGCGCCGGGCGACTCGGCCGGTGGTGGCGATGTCCGGCCGGTCCAAGCGGGAGTCCCGTGGATCCACCCGCGGGAAGCGCGAGTCCGAGTCGCGGAGCAGCTCGGCTCGTGTCAGACGGGAGCGAGATCGGGAGCGGGAGACAGAGGCTCCGAGCTCCCGGGGCAGTCTGGTGCGCGTGAAGCGGGAGGTCGAGCCGGCGAGCGCGCGCGAGGCCCTGGCGCCCGTGATCCCGGCGGTGCGGGTGAAGCGGGAGCGCGAGGCCGACGAGGACTCGGAGCCTGAGCGGGAGGTGCGAGGTGCGCGGGGCCGGGCGCGGGTTCCACTGTCGCGTTCTTCTTTTTCTTTTTCCAACCTTCTCTCCCCACGGGGAAGTCACACTCCACTCGCGACCCGACTCCGTTTTAATGAGGATAGTACTAGTCTTGATCAGGATCGTAGCTATAGCGTTTCTAACAGTAATAAGAACAGGTAGCTTTCCTTTATCGGATGTCTAATGCGGGCCAGGCGCTGTGCTAATTGTTTTACAGGTGTCCCTTCTTTTTAGTTTTTTACAAAATACCTGAGGAGTGAGTCTTGCTGTAATTTCTGAGTGGAGAGCCTGAACGCTGTGCACTTGGACCACACTGCCCTGTTATCCAGGGCTGTAGCAGCCAGGAGATATGGATTCTAGTCCTGCCTCTGAGACTGAGTCACGGTGGTTTGGGAAAGTGATTTTCACGTGTCTGTCCCTCTCTAGGTTAACGGAAGGAGTCCTGGAACCCATGACCTTTGAGAGCCCTAATAAGCCAGTGAGTCTGTCAGTTCCCATCTATGACTGTACCCTCTGCCTTTTTCTGCTGGACTCGTTCTGCTTCTCTTAGTAATTTCTGGAGACTTCTTGGCCAAGCCATGGTACTCTGTAGTGTGTACACTCTTTTCCAACTTGTTGATATCTTACCAATCATTAAGTAGGTTTCTATCATTTCTGAAGCTTTTCCTGTTTACCTCAATTACATCTTTTCCTTCTCTGAACTTGGAACTTCTGCATTGAACATGTTCCTATGTACTTGTTTTCTGGTGAGTTAGCAGGTGAACATATCACAAGGCTACATGTTAGGGGCAGTGTTCATGGGGGGGGGTGGTCTTCATTCTCCAGGATTTTATAATTCAGTCTCTGCACCTGGTTATCTATATAAAATTATACTCTTATGTTAACTCTTAAATTTCTAGCTCAGAATCCTGTGTTTGACATATTTTTATATTACCCTCAGGGTCCAGATTAGCACCTTGCTCGTGGAAAGTGCTTGATAAATGTTCTTTGAATAATCTAGTTAATAATTTCAGGGTATTCTTTGATTTCCTTTACTTAAATATTCTGTCAGCCTCATGTTTCCCTTTCTTTGGAAGAGAAATTGTTTCTTAGATATTTTGTATACTTACGGTAAGGAGATTGTTTTCTCTGGGACACACTAGGATCCCAGTTGAGGTTACTGCTGTTTTCTTTTTTCCCTTTTATTTTTTTCATGAAATAGATTATAGGTACTAAGATGAGCTAAATGTCAAGCACATGTATAGTTTAAAGAAGAGTGTGGATATATATCCTTAAATCTACCACTTGTCAAGAATTGTGAAGGGTCTGAGATTTTACCCTTTTTGTACACTACCAAGTTAGCCTGCCGTGGTTTCATGGATGCTGATGGAAGACATGGAGCTATTGGGCTTGAGACAGCTTATTGCAGCAATAACAGTAGCCAGAATATAGCATTGTCACTTCACTGAGTCAGTTCCCACAGTGCAACACGATGAGAACCCATACACACAGTGGGTGGCCTCACAGGACAAGAACTCTAAGCTTAGACAACCCAAATCTTCTATAATGGGCTGTGAGCTTGCCTCCCCTTTGCTCTGTAGGGACACACTGTCTCCTACTTCCAAAGCTATAGAAACAAACTTCACTGTACAAACAACTTTGACAAGATAGTCTGGAGGCAGTCAGTGCCTCTGGTCACAATATGTGCAGAAGTTCGAGAGACCCATGGAGAGTTGCCTCCCGATGCTGTTCAGCTTAAGAAGTGGTACTTAACCAGTACCTTAGAAGCTCCCATAGGCCCCTTCCTAGTTGCATCTGCCTTCCTTGCTTGCTTGGGTAATCACTGAATTTTTTCTAATCATTTCTATTTTTATTATTATTTACAGTTTTACCTCACATATACATCCCTGAGTAGAACTGTATTTTATTTTGTATTTGTTATAAATGGAATCATACTATATGTTGTCTTCTGTTTTGCCTTTTTTTTTTTTTTCCGCTAGCCATATTGTTGACGTTTATCCGGCAACACAGTGTTCTATTGATGATATACCAAAATGTATTCCTCCCATTTTTATATGTTGTAGACATTTGGGTTGTTTCCAGTTTGGTCTCTTTCAAATATTGCTGCTATAAATATTCTTTAGTAAAGCATTCCTCATGGCACATGTGCAAAAGTTCTCTAGGGTATATAAGTAGGAGAGAGATTGCTGGGCCAAAAGGTCTGTGTATTTTCAGCTTTGATCTTGCTGTACTATTTTCTAAGAGGTTGTAACAGTTTATACTCCCACCAGCAGTTACATGAGCATTCTCACTGTTCTTCATATTTGCCAACACTTGGAATTGCCTGATTTTATTTTTTCCTCTCTGGTAGGTGTGAAGTGGTATATCATTGTGCAAGGAAATTTGCATGTTCTTGATTACTGGTGAGGTTGAGCATCTTTTCTTTCTTTCTTTTTCTTTTTGGCCATGCTGTGAAGCTTGCAGGATCTTAGTTCCCCAACCAGGGACGAACCCCAGCCCCCTGCAGTGGAAGCACAAGAGTCCTAACCATTGGACAGCCAGGGAATTCCCAGCATTTTTTCATAAGTTTGAGGGCTGTCTTCCTCATTTCCTTTTGGGTTGTCTTTTTTTTTTTTTTTTTTTTTTTTTAAATCTCCACCAGATTTCTTTATGTAATTGCAAGCAATTCCTTTGTTGGTTATATGTGTTTCAAGAATATCCTCTCAGTTTGTGGTCTGTTCCGTTAAGTGGGCTTCTTTGGTGTTGTCAGGCTGCCTGTACAGGAGCTCATCCTGATTAATTTTTCCCATTTTTGTGTTTGTTTGTACTGGTAGTTGACCCTGAGTGTGGGTTTCCCATTTTCAGAGCTTTTGATGCTTTTCCTTTCAGCAAAAAATGGCCGCATGGATTCTGAGGATCGGAGGAGCCGCCACTGCCCCTACCTGGACACCATTAACAGGTCGGTAGCACAGGAATGCCTAGGGCAGCAAAAGAACAATGGAGTCTCTGCAGAAAGTTCTTTGGACTGTACGTTAAAAATACGTTCCAAAACTTTAGCTCTTTTAAAGCTTTCTGCCCAGAAAACTGTGCCTCTTGCCTTGTTTTTTAATCTTTGCCCTTCAATTTAAAGTGTCAGAGAGCATGTTGTTTTAGGGTGGGCATATGCAGAAAGAGCTTTTAGCTCATTTTGAATTTGTATGAGGAAATAAAGGGATATGTGGTGTCGATGACAATAGCAAATTTAAATATTATTGAGCACTGACTGTGTGCTAGGTACTACTCTAGGTGCCTGGGATTCAGCAGAGGAAAATCAGACAAAAATATATCCTAAAGCAGAGGTGTTTACCCCATCTTGGTATTCTTTGATCCCAGATGCATTTTAGGATGGTTTTTCATTTATGCCGTAGGGTGGCACTGTCTAATAGACTTTTCTGCAACAATGGAATTGCTCTTTAAGGGCTGTCCATTGTGGTAGGCACGGGCTACTTGTGGATATTGAGCACTTGAAATGTGGCTTGAGGAACTGAATTTTAAATTTTATTTAATTTTAATTATTTTACTTTTAAACACCAGTAGCTATGTGTGGCTAGTGGCCCCTTTAACTGACAGTGCAGCTTTCCTGGGACCATTACCAATTAATCAGAGTTAATGCTTGGGAATGAATCCTCTTGCCACCTGTGAATTCAGTGGAGGTAAACTTTCTTTTATCGCTTAACCCGCCCAGTACTCATATACCATTACTTTGCACTTGAATAGATAGATCTGTTTGTAGGTATTCCCCTAAAGTTCTTCAGGCTTCCCGTTTATTTTTATGGACAAAAATAAAATTTTCTTTTATGAAAGGGTTTATTCACTCTTTTTATGTCCTTCCTTTAATGTCTTTTAATTTGGAATGCTGTTGGGGCCCTGTTACTTTAGTCCTACTTGTGGCTTTTCCTCCAGAGAAAGTAATGGAAGATTCTCAACTGGTTGTGAATACTCAAAAGAAAGAGGGTCGTTGATGGAGATGCCTTTGCACTGCTTTGGGGCTTGGTGGGTGGCGGTGCTATATTAAATGCCTAGGTAAGGAAGAGTTAATGTTCCCCACGGTTTGTATGTGATTGTTGAACTGTTCTCTGAAGGCGGCTGTGTGACTGCAGAACAGGAAGCCAGGGACACTGCTTCGCTCAGGTGCTCACCTAGGCAACCATCCCTATTAATTGTTTCTGTTTTGTTTTGGTTCTCTTAGGAGTGTGCTGGACTTTGACTTTGAGAAACTGTGTTCCATCTCCCTCTCGCATATCAATGCGTATGCCTGTCTGGTGTGTGGCAAGTACTTTCAGGGTAAATAAATGTTTTGCATCACATTTTCAGCACTAGCCACAGTTCTATTCAGGGATTTTTTTTTTTGAAGTAAGTAAGCTGCTGTTAGGAATCATGTCTAATAAGCCCTATCTTTGTTCCCAAGAAGGTGGAATACTCTTAGAAAATCCACAGGAGGTTCTCTGATTGGTCAGAACCTGAATACATGTGAAAGGAAGAAAGAACTAGCCATATGAGAGACTATGTAGGAAGTACCAGAGACTCTGGGTTTTTGAATCTCTGATGTTTTCTATACTTATGTCTTTTTCTGAGAATCCTTTTACTCTAAGGAATTTTTCATTCTGTTCTTCTCTGGAAATTTATTATTTCAGTTCATTCAGAGCAAGCAAATGCTTTGTACACAGTATAGTGGAGGATTCAAAAGAATTATAAACTGCATTCTTTGCTGTAATAAGGATCTTATAAACTGTCAAGGTTAACACGTAAAACAATCAGCAGACTCTCTTAAGACCATAAAGATTACTGCTGGACTGTGTGGCGCTGAGTATAAATAAGGATGATAGGAGTTGAAATATGCAAAAATATGCAAAGGATGATGGGAGTTGAAATATGCAAAGTTGAAATATGCAAAGATCATTGTTAGCTGGAGTGTTTGTGTAGAGTTCATGGAGGAGGTGGAACTTGTACTCTGTATGCAGGACATAGAGTTTGAATAGGTTAAGGGTGAGATGCTCTAGAAAGGAGTGGCAACGTGAACAAAAGTATGTGGGTACAGGATTGTCGTGAATGTGGACAGTTGAAATCTCAGGACTAGGTGATGATGGACTGTCACAGATATGTACGTGTGTATGTGCAAATCAGTGTATGCATGTACGTACATGTATATGATATATACATGGATATTCCTAGTTTCTAATACGTGAAACTAGCTCATATACATAAACACATACATATATGCACACACACAGACACATACATATACACACACACGCACAAATACACCCACACATATTTTCTATGTTCATGTATATGAAATTAGTTCCCTTATGTCTTGTGCCATCTAGGGAATAAAGATAATGCGCTCTTCTTTCTTGCTAATTTTTGTGATGAGAAGAGTTCATGTGGGAGATTCCTTTCGTGGATGGTGTAGTACTTTGTTTTTGCTGATACTAACATGTTCTGGTACAAAATAATGAAAGGAAAATTACCCCTCATCTGTGTGCTTATGGAGTCTGCCCTTCTCTCATAGCCTTTCACTCTTCCCTACAGGCCGGGGTTTGAAGTCTCATGCCTACATTCACAGTGTCCAGTTTAGTCACCATGTCTTCCTCAACCTCCACACCCTCAAGTTTTACTGCCTCCCAGACAACTATGAGATCATCGATTCCTCGCTGGAGGATATCACGGTGCGTGTCCAAGAGGGTTGGTTTGGAACCAGTTATCCTGGGAGCCACCCCAGGGCTCCTGAGGATCTGCCCCACCCAAGGTCAGGGAAGAATCTCTGACAGTCTCGAGAGGCTCCTTTCGCCTTGGCAGGAACCAGAGAAACAGAGTAAGGAGGTCACAATCCATAATTTTGGCCCATGGTCTACAGCCTAGCTCTGATTTCTGCTTTTAATGTTGAGGGTTAGGACTGAAGGCATATTGCTACTTTTCAATTAGGGTGAAAGCATTTTTGTGAAATAAATTATCCTTCCATATTTTGGAGTAGGGATGTGAATTGGGCCTGCTGTAGGACCTGCTGGATGCCAAGAGGTATACCAGCTTCCGGCTACTTTTGACATGATGCTGCCAAAATGGCCAGCATGTCCATCTGTGGGCTCTGGTTTGTGCCCTGTGCCAAGAGTCACTGCACTTGAGTGAGGAGTGTGGATAGTCCTCTTGGGCTTTGATTACTGTTGGAACTGTTGATTATTGCTTTCCTTTTCAGCAGCGGCTGCATGTTCAATAGAGTTGAATGCTCTATTTATTAAGGAAAGCTTGGTTTTCAGAGTGTTTGAAACACTACTTACTCCACTTCCATATGTTTTATAACAGTCTATTAACGTTGAAGTTAAAGTGGTTAAGGACAGTATTTATAGATGGAGAAACTGAAAGGAATTCAAGCTTTCAAAGTGAGTTAGTGGCGACCTCTGACCAGTGTGTGACATGATGACCCTCATAGGTCTAGGACAGGGAAGGTTCTGATCCTGCCCCTCCAGTCACAGGGAGTCCTGAGATCTCAGTCCTGCACAGATAGGAGGTGACACTCCTGTTCCTGCACCGGGCCTGTGTGCTGGCTCTGTGTGAGGTCCCACCTGGGACTCAGACTCCTGCCTCCTGCAGACTTGCGTGTCCTGCAGCTTCTCCCTGTTGTTTGTCACGGGTTTGGCTGAACCTGCGGTCTGAGGGCAGGCCTGGGATTCAGTGACTTTGGGTTAAACACAGAGATCACCTTCTAGATGAGCAACGTGGGGCGGGGCCCATTGCATGTTACCTCAGTCCTTAGACCTACTGTTGGGAGCCCTTTGGGTGGGTGGTGAGACGTTCACGACCAAAGTATCTTTTCTTTTGGCAGAAATTGCTGTTGCGGATATATCTTGTGAACTCTGTAGACTGCCCTAAAACAGCCTAGGATTTTCTTTTGCTTTTCAGTATGTGTTGAAGCCCACTTTCACAAAGCAGCAGATCGCTAACTTGGACAAGCAAGCCAAGTTGTCCCGGGCATATGATGGTACCACTTACCTGCCCGGTATCGTGGGCCTGAATAACATAAAGGCCAACGACTACGCCAATGCCGTCCTTCAGGTAGGTTGGAGGCGGGAACCATGAGGGAGGGGGCAACCCGGGAACACTGTGAAGCTTGGCTAAGAAACAGCTGCCTTCTGGTGGAGTGCAGTCAGGTGGTCCTCAGACCCCGAGTCTTGCCAAGGACTCTTCTTGGGTGTTTGTTCTGCCCCAAGCAGAACATTCCCGTCTGCCTGAGGGGCTGCCACCAAATGGTGGACCAGTTCCAGCCTCTGGAGCTTCCAGGGAATGGGGGATGGAGCTGCGCGGGGCCTGCAGTACCAAGTAAGAGACACGTGAGCTAGATGATCCTTTTTCTTTTCATGGTGCAGATGTTCATTGTGTTGGCTCTGTTATGTCTCTGTCCTGCCCCTGTGCTGAAGTCCTGCAGTGGGAAAGGCAGAAAGCCAAAGTTGTCCTGTTTGCAGTTGTTTTGCTTTTTTAAAAAAATTACACAAGTAATGTGCGCATATTGTAGAAAAATTAGAAAACGTTGGTAAGCATAAGAAAATAATCATCCTACTTCACTCAAAAAAAACTGGTTAAAAAAAGTATAAACAAGTACTTGTGTAGGGGGAAGATATAGAAAGTATAAAACAAAAGCTTCGTTCCTTTTTTTCCCTAGTACTCTGTCCTGGGGTAGTTAGCAGTATAGAGACCTCCAGAACTTTATTCTAAACGCAGGTACACAAGTGCATTATATCCTGTCATGTGGCAGTATTATGGTTTATTTTGTTATTTCCCAATTGATACATAAAATTTCACTTGTCTCACATTTTTATTTCTGTTACCAGTGTTGCAGTGAGTATTCTTCTATATATATATAGTCTTGTACTTCTTGTGACACTGTTACATTTTGTTATATTTCTTTTCTAGACTTGAAAAATATTTGTATTTTTTATCTATAAAGTAATGTAGTATGTATCTTTGTATGTATTTTAACTTAAAAGCATATTATGAAATCAGTAACTATTCTTGTGCAGCATCCTTAATGTTTACATGTCAGTCCATTTTGTTGAATTTAACTTATTTAACCTTCTTTTCTTCTTGTATTAATGCACCTTGGGCCTAGATTCTAGGCTGTAGGGGGTTTGTAGCAATTTACAAATCCACCAGCAACACAAAAGGGTGTTTTTCTTTTTCTTTTTTTTTTAATTGAAGTATAGTTGATTTACAGTGTTGTGTTAGTTTCTGGTATACAGCAAGGTGATTCGGTTATGCATACATATATATATATATATTCTTTTTCATACTCTTTTACATCATGGTTTATTACAGGATATTGAATATAGTTCCCTGTGCTATACAGTAGGACCTTATTTATCTATTTTATATGTAGTGGTTTGTATCTGCTAATCTCAAACTCCTAATTTATCCCCTCCCCCACCCTTTTCCCTTTGGTAACCATAAGTTTTCTATGTCAGTGAGTCTGTTTGTGTTTCATGGATAAGTTCATTTGTGTCGTGTTTTAGATTCCACATGTAAGTGATATCATACGGTATTTGTCTTTCTCTTTGTGGCTTACTTAGTATGATAATCTTTAGGTTCATCCATGTTTCTGTAAAAGGCATTATTTCATTCTTTTTGTGGCTGAGTAACATTCCAGTGTGTGTGTGTGTGTGTCACATCTTCTTTATTCATTCATCTGTTGATGGACATTTAGCTTGTTTCCGTGTCTTGGCTGTTGTAAATAGTGCTTCTATGAATATTGGGGTGCATGTGTTTTTTCGAATTATAGTTACCTCCGGATATATGCTTAGGAGTGGGATTGCTGGATCATACAGTAGCTCTGTTTTTAGCTTTTTAAGGAACCGCCATACTGTTCTCCATAGTGACTGCACCAATTTACATTCCTACCAACAGTGTAGGAGGGTTCCCAAAAGGGTGTTCTTCATCTTGCATTGTCACTGTTAGCATTGAAAACAACTTTTTCCATTTTTTTTTTAATGTATTTCATTTATTGATTTTTGGCTGTATTGGGTCTTGGTTGCTGTGTGCGGACTTTCTCTAGTTGCGGCGAGTGGGGGCTACTTTTCGTTGTGGTGCGTGGGCTTCTCATTGTGGTGGCTTCTCTTGTTGTGGAGCATGGGCTCTCGGCGCGTGAGTTTCAGTAGTTGTGGTACGCGGGCTCAGTAGTTGTGGCTCATGGGATCTAGAGCACAGGCTCAGTAGTTGTGGCGCACGGGCTTAGTTGCTCTGCGGCATGTGGGGTCCTCCCGGACCAGGGCTTGAACCCATGTCCCCTGTATTGGCAGGCAGTTTCTTAACCACTGCGCCAGCAGGGAAGCCCAACTTTTTCCATTTTGATAGGTATCTCCATTTTAATTTACTTTTTAAGGATTCACTTCTAAAGTTGATTATTATATTTTTTCATGAGTTGTTGGGCCTTATGTGCTCATTTTTCTATTAGTGGTCCATTTTATTGAGGATTAAAAGTATGCTGGAGAGGGTGTGGAGAAAAGGGAACACTCTTGCACTGTTGGTGGGAATGTAAATTGTTACAGCCACTATGGAGAACAGTATGGAGGTTCCTTAAAAAACTAAAAATAGAATTACCATACGACCCAGCAATCCCAATACTGGGCATATACCCTGAGAAAACCATAATTCAAAAAGAGTCATGTACCAAAATGTTCATTGCAGCTCTATTTATAATAGCCAGGACATGGAAGCAACCTAAGTGTCCATCATCGGATGAATGGATAAAGAAAATGTGGCACATATATACAATGGAATATTACTCAGACATAAAAAGAAATGAAATTGAGATATTTGTAGTGAGGTGGATAGACCTAGAGTCTGTCATACAGAGTGAAGTAAGTCAGAAAAAGAAAAACACCGTATGCTAACACATATGTATGGAATCTAAGGAAAAAAAAGGTCATGAAGAACCTAGGGGTAAGATGGGAATAAAGACACAGACCTACTAGAGAATGGACTTGAGGATATGGGGAGGGGAAAGGGTAAGCTGTGACAAAGTGAGAGAGTGGCATGGACATACATACACTACCAAACGTAAAATAGATAGCTAGTGGGAAGCAGCCGCATAGCACAGGGAGATCAGCTCAGTGGTTTGTGACCACCCAGAGGGGTGGGATAGGGAGGGTGGGAGGGAGGGAGACGCAAGAGGGAAGAGATATGGGAACATGTGTATATGTATAACTGATTCACTTTGTTACAAAGCAGAAACTAACACACCATTGTAAAGCAATTATACTCCAATAAAGGTGTTAAAAAAAATCAGATGTTCAAACTTAAAAAAAAAAGTAGGCATATATATATTGGCCTTTTTTTTTTTGCATATGTTGCACATATTTCGTTCTAGTTCTTTTTTGGCCTTTAAACTTTGTTCGTGATATTTTTGCATGAAGAATTTGGTAAAAAATTGTAAAAGTATATCTGTGAATTTTGGTGTCTGCCATTGGTGTCATGCCTGGTCCCTGGAGAGGTCAGATTCTTAGGTGGAGAGAGACTTTGTGGACTGTTCCTCTTACAGCCTCTCGTGGCTTTGTGAAGACTGTTACAGGATGGACAGATAGGATTTGGATATGGGCAGGGCAGTTAGTTTTGGCTTTGTGATGGGTTTCAGTCCCCACAGGAAGTTCTCTTTATTTATACAAATAAGTAGATCACCTGGCTCTGTAGCGCGATGAATAGTGCATTGGACTTCTATTTATACAAACAAGGAGATGAACAAATCCTTTGTGATGTTTCCACTAAAATGGGATTGAATGGACCAAGTACTCCACCTGGAGGCCGAATAATTTCTCTCCGAGGACACCTACTGCTTGTATTGTTGCTGAAACCAGGGAGCAACCTCTCTCCACAGCATGGATAAGCAAGAATTAGTATAAACTATCCATATGCTTCTCCTTTTTTGAGAGTAACTCTAAGCAGGAAATCCTTGTTTCTTCAGCTGAGCTAAGCTTGTAGGGGCTTTCCTGATCACCTCTATCGTTACCCTGAGTTGTATCCTGAGTTGTCGTCCCCAGAGATACCTGGGTCTTCCCCAGAGACACCTGGGTTTAATTGTGTTTAACAGCATCCTTCTATCCTTGCTGAAAGAATTACCTTGTCAAAGAAAGTTGTGCTCATGGTAAGCATAGCACTGACGAGGATTCATAAACCCATCAGGAGGGACCTGTGGGGAGACTATGCATTTATTTAGGGTCTGTACCGTGGTCTCCTTCCCAGTTTCATAACTCACACTAATAAGCATGTGTTTCTTCTTGAACTAACATGGCTGGTCTTTATCTTTTTGTTTAATGAGATAAAATTAATTTTTGTTCTCTTAAACCTTTTAACTATTTTCCATCATAACAGAGTACATTCATTTTTATATACAGTTGTATTGTTTTGTTTTGTTTGGTTTGGTTTTGGTTTTGGCCATGCCACACAACATGTGGGATCTTAGTTTCCCAACCAGGGATCAAACCTGTGCCCCCTACAGTGGAAGTGCAGAGTCTTAACCACTGGACCACCAGGGAAGTAAGTCCCTGTATCATTTTATTACCACCCTCTCAATACCACATTTGGGGAAGACACCAGGTTTTACTAAGATGTTTTTCATATTGTTTTAATGTACAGTTGAGAGATGGGGGAACTGTGGTCTCCAGATAGTTCTCTCTGCCCCAGCCAAATACATGGTGAAGAAAGAGTATCTGGGTTTCTAGCCTTCAGTTCCTGTGAATCCAAACATAGTCACAGGTCTAATTAGAGTAAACAAAGGAAATTTTTAATTAAGTTGGTCATCAGATAGGGATTTGAATACCTTTTTTTTTTTTTTTGCGGTACGCGGGCCTCTCACTGTTGTGGCCTCTCCCGTTGCGGAGCACAGGCTCTGGACGCGCAGGCTCAGCGGCTCATGGCCCCAGCTGCTCCGTGGCATGTGGGATCTTCCTGGGCCGGGGCACGAACCCACGTCCCCTGCATCGGCAGGCGGACTCTCAACCACTGCGCCACCAGGGAAGCCCGAATACCTTTATTTTAAAACTCCTTTGTTATACCCACGTTAGCAGAGTGTCTGCAGAACTGAACTTTCTGTGAAACTCGCTATAAAGGATGTTTCTCTAATGTGAACTCTGGGGGGGATTCTCTGGGAGTGCATTTGCTTCTGATTCTTTAAGGCATCACAGGCACAGTTCTATTAGAAGAACTTTAGGTGGACAAGCTTGGCTCCCAGGGGTCCTGAAGAAAGGCTGTGGATTAATTGGAGTGTTTGTTTGATTTCCAGGCTCTGTCTAACGTTCCTCCTCTCCGAAACTACTTCCTGGAAGAAGACAATTATAAGAACATCAAGCGTCCTCCTGGGGATATCATGTTCCTGTTGGTCCAGCGTTTTGGAGAGCTGATGAGAAAGCTCTGGAACCCTCGAAATTTCAAGGCACATGTGTCTCCCCATGAGATGCTTCAAGCTGTCGTCCTTTGCAGCAAGAAGACTTTTCAGATCACCAAGCAAGGTAAGGAAGGAGTAATTCATGTTTTCTGACTTTAGGGCAACACAACTAGTTTGATGAGCACATTTACTTCCACTTTGCTGTGAACCTTACAGTAGCCGGAGCGAGTGTCCAGTGCATACTGTGGTTGGGTTCCTCACTCTTCCTTCCTCAGCCTGCCCTGCCCAGGGTCCCAAGCGATTTTAGCTGGATAGAAAGTCTGTCTGCTTTGGTGAACTAAACTCTACGACTCAGGAAAACCAGGAGGCTGGGAAAGGCACCATCCCTTATTAAGCGCCTGCCACTTTTGGTTCTCATTTCGCCATGTTGCAGACTAGAATATTTTATTTTGACTATTTTTATCTCTCCAAACTCAATTAGTTATTGCCACATGAGTAGCTCTTAGTACCTGTATCTGATATGATATTCTCTAGCATCCAGGTCAGTTGATTCACCATTCACTCATGGTGCTAGTAGGTTTTAATGCTACCAGGATAAGAAACACAGTTTTTTCTTCCAGGGGCTCCTATTCTAGTGGGGAAGATAGTTACGTAGAAAGATGATTACAGGGTGTTAAGTGCTGTGATAGAGGAAGCACAACATGCTATGGGAGGGAGCACAGAGTAAGGACGCCTGTCGAGCACATGGGAGGTGGGCTGGGGGTCAGAGTGAAGGAAGAGACGCCTAAGTTTTAGGTAGCGGGGAGACAGGGTGGGGTTGGGCATTCCAGGTAGAGAGGACACTGGACAGGAGCATGGAGCTGCCTGGTGCAGAGAGAAGACTGTATGTGGCTGGACCCTTGGATCCAACGACGAGAGCCGAGGTGGACCAGGTGTTGGGTTTATATGCCACTATAAGGAGGCTGGATTACATCCTGATAACGGTGGGGAGTCAGTGAACGAACGCTTTTAAGTAAAGATGTGCCTTCACATCTTTGTTTTGAAAACATTCTGGCTGAGGAGTGACTTAGAAGGGAAGTTCAGTAATGGCCTTTTTTTTTTTTTTTTTTAAACGGTACGCGGGCCTCTCCCTGTTGTGGTCTCTCCCGTTGCGGAGCACAGGCTCCGGACGCGCAGGCTCAGCAGCCATGGCTCATGGGCCCAGCCGCTCCGCGGCACGTGGGATCCTCCCCGACCGGGGCACGAACCCGTATCCCCTGCATCGGCAGGCGGACTCTCAACCACTGCGCCACCAGGGAAGCCCAGTAATGGCTTTTAAAATTTTAATTTTAATTTAATTTAATTTAATTTTTTTTAAATATTTGGCCATGCCGCATGGCTTGCGGGATCTCAGTTACCCGACCAGGGATTGAACCTGGGCCACAGCAGTGAAAGCGTCAAGTCCTAACCACTAGACCAGCAGTCCCCAACCTTTTTGGTACCAGGGAATGGTTTCGTGGAAGACAGTTTTTCCCCAGACTGGGGAGGGTGGTGGGCGGTCAGGCGGTAATGGGAGCGACGGGGAGCAGCAGATGAAGCTTCCCTCGCTAGCCTGCTGCTCACCTCCTGCGGTGCGGCCCGGTTTCGAGCAGCGGTCCTCGGCCCAGGGGTTGGGGACCCCTGCACTAGACTACCGGGGAACTCCCAGTAATGGCTCTTGATGGGTGATGAGACTCAGGTTTGGGATAGAGGAGATAATCGAAGATTTTGGTTGAACCAGAGAGCCAAGGGAGAGAGTAAAGATCAGAAGACTTGAGAGTTTGTCCTTCAGGAGTGCCAGCGTGTAGTGGCCATGTAGAGGAGGATGCCCAGGGGACGGGATGGCGTGGCCGGAGAGGAAGGAGAAACACTGAGAAATGCCAACCTGCATGTGGTTTGGAATATCGTACTGTCTCCCAGCTTCGACATACCATCTTTCTTTCTTTTCCAGGGGATGGAGTCGACTTTCTCTCCTGGTTTTTGAACGCTCTACACTCAGCTCTGGGGGGCACAAAGAAGAAAAAAAAGAGTAAGTCATGTTATTTTGTGAAAGGGAGACCTTTTTTGTTTTGTTGCTTCTTTTAAAAAACGCTCTGCAGCTTCCCATCCTTTTCTTCTTACCTGTTTATCTTTTTGTGTTAGGGTAGTGTCTCTGTATATATGGACTAAATCTTGTTCCTGAATGGTTTCCTCTCCATTTTTCTTTATTAGAATATGGTTATATCTAAAGGCATTTTTAATAAGTGGAAATGGGTATATAATTGTGCTCTAGAAGTCCTGACCCAGTTTCAAGCTGGGGGGCTGGGCAGCATGCTGTAGACATGCTAGCGGTGCCAGAGCGAGGGCTTGGTGGGTGGGTTGCCTGGCTTGTAATTTGGTGGAACAAACTAAAAGCTCGTGCCTCGCCCTGAGCATGTACTTGGGGAGATGAGGCTGGCCGCTCTTTTCATTCTCAGACCTTGAGTCCCTGTGTTTCTTAGCATCCAGGTTGGCTTAGCAGTAGCTAGACATTTTTCAAGAATGCCAAAAATAACGCTTAGCTTAGAGACCGCTGAACCAGGTGAATAATTTTGGAGACCTAATGCAGTTTTCTTCTTTCTGTGTTCTGATGGTGTTGGTTTCTTCATGTGGGATTGTGGCCTCATTCTTTTTCTGTCACATAGCCCTGCCACCTCTTCAGGTATCTTCAGCCTGTGTGCCCCATCTCTCTTGGGAAGAAGATAGACATAAAATAATTATTTACACAAATACTTATAAAGGTATAATTTAGTTGTATATGTTACAAAGGTTCTTCTCTGCTTAGTGAGAGCTTTGGGTCTTCTGCTGGAAGATGCTGGTTTATTTCAGAAATTTAGGAGTTAGGACTGTATTTTGGAAATGCTTTCCAAGCTGACAGAATTTGCATTTTGATTTCTGTTTGTGCAGCTATTGTGACTGATGTTTTCCAGGGGTCCATGAGGATCTTCACTAAAAAGCTTCCTCATCCTGATTTGGTGAGTGGCTTGAACCGAGTTTTGGACCGATTTATATCACCTGAGGGGATTTAGGGTTGATAGAGAGATGCTTAGATAACTGGTACAGCCTTTTTTTTTTTTTTTTGTGGTACGCGGGCCTCTCACCGCTGTGGCCTCTCCCGCCGCGGAGCACAGGCTCCGGACGTGCAGGCCCAGCGGCCATGGCTCACAGGCCCAGCCGCTCCACGGCACGTGGGATCCTCCCAGACCAGGGCATGAACCCGTGTCTCCCGCATCGGCAGATGGACTCCCAACCACTGCGCCACCAGGGAAGCCCCGGTACAGCCTTTTGCTCCAGGAAGAGGTTCTACAGTACACCTGCCAAGTGGCACTTCCTCTAGGTTCCTGTTGCACCAGTGTGCTTCAGTTTGGGAGGTAGTGGTTGGATATAACAGTTGACCTTTGAACAACACAGGTTTGAACTGCACTGGTTCACTTATACGTGGATTTTTTTTTAATACATAAAACTACTACGTTTACGTTTAGCAGTTGGTTGAATCCGAGGATGCGGAATCTGTGGATATGGAGGGCCAACTATAGGACTTGAGCATCCGGGGATTTTGGTATCCAAGGCAGCTCCTGGAACCAACCATAGATACCGAGGGATGACTGATTTCAGTGCTCTGGCCACTGGGTGGTGCTGGCGTGTTTTTTCCAGAAAGCTCAGATAAGCTTTCTAGATCATCTAAAAACTTTTAAAAGAGTCTGGTATTTAAATAAAATCTCTCTGAAGATGGAAGTCCGGTTTTTGCATTAATCTAAACAGGTACAACTGCACGTGAAACTTTCAGTCTCTTGGGCACCCCTCTTGGTTCACTTCAATATTAAATGAAGTAAATGTAACAGAAACATCGTTTCTTTCCATCTGTGGTGTTCTCCACTCTGCTCACACTCCTTCCCTCCTTTTGCTTCTCCCTCACTGCTAGCCAGCAGAAGAAAAAGAGCAGCTGCTCCACAATGATGAGTACCAAGAGACGATGGTGGAGTCCACGTTTATGTACCTGACGCTGGACCTTCCTACTGCCCCCCTCTACAAGGATGAGAAGGAGCAGCTCATTATCCCCCAGGTGCCGCTCTTCAACATCTTGGCCAAGTTCAACGGCATCACTGAGAAGGTAGCCCATTAGCACACCTGCCCTGCTGATACCCCGTTCTCTCTCTTGACATTTTTCTTTTTATACTTGGAAATTGCCACATGTCTATGTAATGCGTTTATTTTAAAGTATATTGTGTTTATTGAGCCTCCCAGACTTCCTGATGTTTCACCCCCAACTCTTAACTTGAGTTACAGTGCCTCTGGGTAGTATGGAGAAAGGAAGGGGGTATTTAGGATAGTAGGAACTCACAAAAGTACGAAAGACTCCCGTCTTTTAAAAAACATGACATCAGTATTAAAGTGGAAAAAAAACCAAAACTAAAATACAATGAAAAAATTTATTCTTGTTCTACCATTGCTCTGCATCAAATTAAAGGTTTCTTTTTATCTGCTGAGTTAACCGTTTCTCGGTTTAATTCCCTTCTTCATCCTAGACAAATTTAATCCTTTTTGATTCTTTTAAACTTTTTAACTTTGGTTCTTTTTTTTTTAACTTGATGCCTCATTCCAAACCTTCTCTGCTCTCTTTTTTAGCTAAGGTTCATTGGTTTTCAGATAGTAAATGTCCATTTCTCCCCACCACCCCCATCCCCTTCTCTTGCTCTCTCTCACACACGCACACGCACACGCATAGAGATAGGTAACCTAAAGTATCTAGCCTGTTTCTTAGGCTCATTTCATTTTGGGGAGGCAAAAGACCTTGGGGCTCATCTAGTTCAGTTTATTTTATTTGGTTTTAGTTTATATTGGTTTTAAATGACAGAGCTGGGGATATTTTCATCTGACTTTTTCAACTGTGCCACATGGTCCCTATTACTACTGTTTGTTCAAATTTAAGTAATATTAAGATTCCCGTGGACCCTCAGTATTGATTTAAATTTATTGTTATTATAATATTACTTAAAATAGTATAAACATCAATGTTGGTATAAGCCTTTTATACCTACAGCTTTTAAGCATGTATTAAATTATAACAAACTTACACAAACAAAACTTTGAATCCAATAAAATTGGTTAATAGTGCTCTTGTAATGTGAGTTTAGCTAAAACCTTGCTGTGTGAATGTGGTACTGATGTCCAGGGTGAAATCCTTCCCCCCCGTATTTTCTCATAAATTCCAGAGAAACCTTTTCAAGTTAGGCTATGACATCATTTAGGTGTTAAATCTGTCTATCCTTCACTACTCTGAGATAATTAAAACTAGGGCTTCTTGATGTCAACTTGTTCATAGACACAGATGTGGGCAGTGAAATCTCTTGGCATTTACTTGATTAAAAATTTTTCTTTGCTTTTAGCACAGTATTTTATTTCAGTCACGCAGAGAGATGAGTTACTTCATATCACCAAAAAGACATTTTTTCCAATAGTGCTTATACCCTTAGATGATCAGAAATTTACTTAAAAGAAGGTGTGGCTGTGGTATGTGTGCTAGAGCGGGAAAGTTTTTATTTCTCCAGCGCTGTCAGGTTACTCATCATGTGGCAAGGGAACTTAGTTTTTTAAAAAGTAGCAGTTCTATGGAGATACAATTCACAGCACCATATAATTAAGCGATTTAAAGTTTACAGTTCAGTGGTTTTTTCCTACATTCACAGATCTTTGCAACCACCACCAGAGTCAGCTTTAGAACATTTTCATCATCGATGTTTTTTCTCGCCCTTTAGTTATCATTCCAACCCTCTTCTCTCCCCCAGCCCTAGACAACTACTAATCTGCTTTCTGCCTCTGTAGATTTGCCTCTTCTGGAGATTTCATATAATATGTGGTCTTTTGTGATTTGCTTCTTTCACCTAGTATATAGCGTTTTCAGGGTTCATTCATGTTGTAGCATCTATCAGTACTTCATTCCTTTTTGCAGCCAAATAACATCCCATTGTATGAATACACCACATTTTGTTTATTCATTCATCAGCTGATGGACATCTGGAGTTGTTTTCACCTTTCTGCTGTTATGAATAATGCTACTATAAATACCAGTCTACAGGTTTTTGTGTGGACATGTTTTCATTTCTCTTGGGTGGGTATTGGGGAGTGGAATTGCTGAGTCATATGGTAACTCTTATGGTTAGCCATTTGAAGAACTGCCAGACTGTCTTCCAAAGTGGCTGCACTATGTTATGTTCCTACCACCAGTGTGTGAGTGTTCCAGTTTCTCTACATCTTCACCAATGTTTGTGATTGTTCATCTTCTAGATTATAGGCATCCTAGTAGGTGTGAAGTGGTATCTCATTATGGTTTTGATTTGTATTTCCCTGATGACTAATGATGTTAACCATTTTTTCATGTGCTCATTGGACATTTGCATATCATCTTTGGGGAAATGTTTATTTAGATCCTTTGTGCATTTTAAAAATTAGGTTATTTATCTATTTATTATTATTGAGTTGTAAGAATTCTGTATATGATCTAGATACCAGTCCCTTATCAAATGTATGATTTGCAAATATTTTCTCCCATTCTGTGGCTTGCATTTTCACCCTCTTGATAGTATCATTTGAGGCATAACAGTTTTAATTTTGTTGAAGTACTGTCTAGATTTTCTTTTATAGTGTGTGCTTTTGTTGTCATATGTAAGAATCCATTGTTAAATCCCAGGTCATGAAGATTTACTCTTGTGTTTTCATCTAAGACTTTTGTAGTTTAGCTCTTAACATTTCAGGGCTTTAATTCATTTTAAGTAAAGTTTAGTATATGGTATAAAGTACAAGGTCCAACTTTATTCTTTTGCATATGACTGACTGTCTAGTTGTCCTAGTACTATTTGTTGAAAAGACTATTCTTTTCGCATTGAATGGTCTTGGCACCCTTGTTGAAAAATCATTTGACCATAGACACACGGGTTTATTTCCGGACTCTCAATTTTATTCCATTGACGTATATGTCAGGACCAGAGTCTTGGTTATTACTGCTTTGTAGTTAGTTTTGAAATCAGAAACTGTGAATCCTCTGACTTTGTTCTTTTTCAAGATAGTTCTGGCTGTTTTGGGTTCCTTACAATTCCTTGCACATTCAGATTTGAGGCTCAGCTTGTGGATTTCTACAAAGAAGCTAGCTGGCATTCTGACAGGGATTGTGTTGAATCTGTAGATTAGTTTGACAATTATTGCCGTCTTAATAATAGAAGTCTTCTGATTCATAAACATGGGGTGTTTTTCTATTTATTTATCTTCTTTAATTTCTTTCAACAATGTTTTATAGTTTTCAGAGTATGTTTTGAACTTCTTTTGAGTTTATTCCTAAATATTTTATTCTTTTTGATGCCATTATAAATGGAGTTGCTTTCTTAAGTTTAGTTTTGGCTTGTTAATTGCATGTGTGTAGAAATACAGTTGATTTTTGTATATTGATTTTGTATCCTGCAGCCTTGCCAGACTTTTAAAGTGGATTTCTTAGGATTTTCCACATACAAGATCATGTCATCTGCAAACAGAGATAGTTTTATTTCTTCCTTTCCAATCTGGATGCTTCTTATTTACTTATTCACGTTTTATTGCCTAATTGCTGTGGCTGGAACCTCTAGTACAGTGTTGAATAGAAGTGGTAAATGCAGACATCCTTATGTCGTACCTGATCTTAAGGGAGCGCATCCAGGCTTTCACCAGTAAGTATGATGTTAGCTGTGGATTTTTCATAGATACCCTTTATCAGGTTGAGGAAGTTCTTCCTATCTGTAGTTTATTGAGTGTTTTTCTCATGATAAGGTGTTGGATTTTGTCAAATGCTTTTTTGTGTCTAATGGGATGATTGTATGGTTTTCGGTTATTCCTATTTATTGCCTTATTATTTTATTAATATGAAATGGTACATTACATTAATTGATTTTTGGATGTTAAGCTACCTTTGTATTCCTGGATAAGTCATACTTGGTCATGTATAATTGGTGTATAAGTCTTTGTTGTTGTTTATGTTGGAATTGGTTTGCTAGTATTTTGTTGAGGATTTTGGCGTCCATGTTCATAGAAATATTGATCTGTAGTTGTCTTTTCTTGTGATGTGACTCTCTAGAGAGTGATGGTCTCATTGGTATTTCCTCTCTGATTATGATTAGTTTTTCATTCCTATCTCTTAGTTTTTACTGTACTACATTGTGTTTGTGTTAAGGAAAAGTAAATATATGTTCACTAGTTTTTAAGCCTCTTGGGCTGAGGAGAATGTCCTGGGCCCCCACCACTCCATCCCCTCAAACGTGCTGAGTGAGGCCTCAGTGAGTGTTGCCCAACAGATTGCACTTGACCCACCAGTCTCGGGGCCTTTGAGGAGGAAGGAACGTGGGATGTCAGTTGACAGCTCTGCTGGAAAACCCTCAGTGATGAGGGGCTCCTCGCTGCCTCCTAAGTGCCTGTTGCACCGTGCATGTGTCTAGTGGTCAGGAAGCTCTTCTTTATTTTGAATTAAGTGAGACTCTCATGGTTTTTAAATTCTGAGCTTTTAACAAATCCTCTTTTTCACTTGACATTTTTGTTTTCCTTATAGAAAGGAATATCCATACTGTGGTTGGAGTTCAACAGTATGATTGTGTGCTGGCTGAAATGCAGCCCACAGTTGAGGTATTTTAGCCGTAGCTAAACAGCTACTCCTCAGCCTTGTACGTGGTTTCTGGGATCAGGTGTCTTCTGAATTCTACATGTAAGGCAAAATTATATTAAAAAACCCCAAACAAGGGCTTCCCTGGTGGCGCAGTGGTTGAGAGTCCGCCTGCTGATGCAGGGGACGCGGGTTCATGCCCCGGTCCGGGAAGATCGCACATGCTGTGGAGGAGCTGCGCCCGTGAGCCATGGCCGCTGAGCCTGCGTGGCCGGAGCCTGTGCTCCGCAACGGGAGAGGCCACAACAGTGAGAGGCCCGCGTATCACAAAAAATAAATTAAAAAAAAAAAACAACAACAAAAAAAACTCAAACAAGCCAGAACAAAACTCATGTCCCTGCTCTAATTTGATAATTTTTTTTCTCTCTCTAGGAATATAAGACATACAAGGAGAACTTTCTAAAGCGCTTCCAGCTCACCAAGCTGCCTCCATATTTAATCTTTTGTATTAAGAGATTCACTAAGAACAATTTCTTTGTGGAGAAGAATCCGACTATTGTCAACTTCCCTATTACGTGAGTGTTCCCCTCCTTCACTTCCTCTTAGGGGGCATGAGCTTGAATTTCTTTTTATATCTTTGTGCCACTCTTAGTTTTGGACTGTCTTAGTTGGAGATTGCAAGGCACCTACCTACACTACATAAGTTAAGGGTTTTTATTGGAAGGATAGAGATATTTTAGGGGCCTCAAAGATGGATATTTCCCTGCAGGCAGTTCCTCCTTTTTCTTCTCTCCTGTTGCTTGCTGGGAATTGTAGTCTTTCAGTAAAGGGAAAAACAGTTGGTAAAAGTAGGGTAGGACAGGTAGGATTCTCCTGGCTTTGAAGATAATCCTGAGCAGTTAGTCTGTCCATCTGTTTTCTGGTCATTGCATCTCGTATGCTATAGTTAAGGATGGACAGTGGGGATGACTCTAGATTTGTCTTGCTTTCTTGGGGCCCTACTACCTTATTTCTTCCCTAGAGGATAAAGTCTGAAATGTGTTCAGTTTCTCCCTATTGATGAGGACGTTATACATTTTGATGTATAGTCTTATTTTTAATTGACCACGTAGTTGTCTTTTTGCAGACATTTATGAGTGTTCTAATGGGACATTTGGAGGAGTCGCAGAAGGCTCCTGCAAGACCCTTTTGGAGGTAGACAGTTGGTTTCCAGTTCTCAAGAGACATGGTTTTTCCCACTCTGAAGATGATCTCTCTGAGAACATGGAGAAGCCTGGTGGCGGGGCTGGCAGGAAGAAATGTGGGTCTGTGTGTGGGCTTTTAGATAAGGTAAGAGCGGAGCCCTAAGGTGGTTTCTTACTGAGAACGATTTGGATGGATGGATGATAGGATTACCGTGCTGTAATAGCTCAGAAGTGTGGTGTTTTTAAACCTTAGAAAGTAGTTGGGAGCTGTAAGGGGCAAATGTTCATCTTCTTCTCTTGTCTTTCTACCTCCATTGCTTCCATTTTCCAGATGTCCAGACTGCTCCAGGACTGCCAGTGTTCTCCTTTGAAAATAGTACCGGTTTTTTTTTTAAATAAATTTATTTATTTTATTTATTTATTTTTGGCTGCGTTAGGTCTTCGTTGCTGCACGCAGGCTTTCTCCAGTTGCAGCGAGCGGGGGCTACTCTTCTTTGCGGTCGCGGGCTTCTCATTGCGGTGGCTTCTCTTGTTGTGGAGCACGGGCTCTAGGCGCGCAGGTTTCAGTAGTTGTGGTGCTTGGGCTTAGTTGCTCCGCGGCATGTGGCATCTTCCCGGACCAGGGATCGAACCCGTGTCCCCTGTATTGGCAGGTGGATTCTTAACCATTGCTCCACCAGCGAAGTCCCAGTACTGGTTCTTAATTCTGTGTAGTGTTTAAGAGGGTAGTAACTAATATTAAAGAAGTCAGAGTTCTGTGCCATCCTAGCCATGTGGCCTTGGGCAGGTCATTTGCATATTCTCTCCTGGATTAAATGAGAAGCTTGGACTAGATAAGCCCTAGGGGTCCTTCCAGGTGTAACATTTTTTTGTGTGTGTGTGTGTGTGTGTGTGGTACGCGGGCTTCTCACTGTTGTGGCCTCTCCCGTTGCGGAGCACAGGCTCCGGACGCGCAGGCTCAGCGGCCATGGCTCACAGGCCCAGACGCTCCGCGGCATGTGGAATCTTCCCAGACCAGGGCACGAACCCGTGTCCCCTGCATCGGCAGGCGGACTCTCAACCACTGCGCCACCAGGGAAGCCCCAGGTGTAACATTTTATTGTTTCTGGTTCCATCATCACCAGGACTCTTAACAGTGGGGGTTGAGGAGAGAAAACCTTTGTAGTTAGGATTACAGGAGAACTTCTTTTTCTCTTTTCACACACTTTTCGTCCTGTTCTTCTCTAGTATTGTGTTTATGTGACAAGTAGAATGAAATTGGGGCACATGAAGGTCAGCTCTCTGCCAACTTGCGTAGGACCACAGAGGGGCTTTCCTTGAAAGTCTGTGTATCAGGGTTTTAGTTCAGAACTGGGCTTCTGTGAATTGCCACAGTCACCAGTTTGTTCCTGGAAGGAAGGAGCGCTCTTGACTCCAGGGCAGCTCCAGAGGAAGGACTATGTGTTGGTGGTAGTTCCTGCTCAGTCACCACAGAAATTTCCTTACTCCGGCAGTTCTTTTATATTGGACCTGTAGTATGTTTATTTTGCCACCAGTTGCATTTGGATTTTTGGTAACTGACTTCAGTAGTTTGTCTTTCAGAAAGCTTTGGAGAAGTTGAGAAAAAGGTTACTTCTCAACCAGTCAGCCTTTTAGAGAACATCAAACTGTGTGATTGATTCTGGAAACCTGTACTGTAATTACTTTGTGCACTGTCATTACTTTTAGACTAATATGGTTCTAGGTTAGCCAAGGTCCCCGCTTCTTGAAGAGGACCCTTATCAGACCTAATTCTTCTCCTGTGTTTTACTCATAACACATTTTCTTTTTACCAGAGATTGATTCAGACTTGCAGGGATTAGGACCCTCTGCTCATTTGGAGGTAGGGTTTCTGGAGCACAGGTTTCAAGTTTCACTTCCAGCTACTTAGGTGGTCTCAAAATTGGACAGTTCTGATTGGCGGATGAGTATGGTTTGCTCTGTTGACTGTTTTCTAAAACAAATGATTTAACATGTATTTATTCCCTTTTGTCACTTAAACAGTTTCGTTTCAGTCATGGAAACTTGAGTATAAATACTTCTGAAGATTTCTCTAGGACTCATTCAGAGAAGTCTGAACAGCTGTTGTTAAAGCTGAGAAAACCATACAAGAAGTCAGTTTTTGGCAGCCGGGAGGCATTTCTAGAGCTCACATGGGTTTCCTCAGACTCATATCTAAATTTTATTTTACCAGTGATTGTTTAGGGAATTCCGTGGTAGTCCAGTGGTTAGGACTCAGCGCTCTCACTGCCGGGGCCCAGGTTTGACCCTTGGTGGGGGAACCAGCATCCCGCAAGCTGAGGGGCCAAAACAAAACAAAACACCCAACAAAAAGCAGCAACGACTCTTTGATCTATATGGGACACTGTCAGTCTGTAGAAATAAATAGCTATCATGAACACATAGAAAGGTACATAGTATAGTTAGGACAAAGATGTTTATTAATACATGGTTTGCATTGAAAACTTTTTGTATTTTTGGAGAGATAATATATTCATAGTCTAAAGTTCAAAAAGAGATACATATCTGGAAGTGACCACTGGATGTGACTGCTATTAGCATTTATTGTAAATCCTTCCAGAGATGACATTACTGTGTTTTGTGTTTTGAGTGGTAGCACATCAGCCAGTTCTACAGCGATTAGAAATAGGATATAATCTCTCTTATTCTACATTGTATTTAAATTTTTATAAATATTTGTAGGCTACAGAAGGTTATATTTTTCCTGAAAATAGTGTAGTTAGCATTCTCTTAATATTCATGTTAACGGTCAATCTACTTCCCTATTTAGCTATTCGAGAGATCTTAGTAATTGTCATCGGAGTCTTCACAGTAAGCATTTATTATAGCTCTTGACTTCGTAATAACCGGTGTACATGTATATACTTCAGCTGACAGAATTCAACAAATAAAACACAAAAGCAGGTTTTATTCTAAGTACATCAAGAATGCTTCTCTATATTTTAAAAAATGAATGTTCAGGTATTAAAAATAAATTTTATATTTCTAAGTCCCAGTTGAAGGAACCTAGTCAGTAGTCTCTTTTGGCAACTAGAACTGAGAAATTTGGAAGCTGTGGGGTAGCCAGTGTGGGTTCCATAAAGGAAAGAAAGCTGGGTGGGAAAAGAGTAAAGCTGATCTCAAAGCAGAAAAGAGGGCAGGTGCCTCTCGGATCTTGCTGCCTCGCCAGTGCTTGGTTTCAGCTGCATTTCCTAGTCTGAAACCCTTGAATAAATACCCCTTTTGTGCTTAAACTACCTAGGGTGGATTTTTGTTACTTGTAACCTTTTGCTTATTTAACTAAAAGAAAAACAAATAAGGTTCCAGAAGATCAAAGAAAAAAATAAGTCGGATTGATCTGCCTGGTTTGCCATATTGAAATTGTTACAGTGATTATATACAGTGACAACCCACATGATCAGCCTTTCATAGACTAAGGCCAGAGACCAGGTGTCCCCTTGACACTGCAGCTGCAGCTGATTCCCAGATAGGGCAGAGGGTGGGGCGGTTACACGTGTTCTCATCTCAGAGGAGAAGGTGGCACTCATTCTCACAGAGGAGCCCTAGGTTACGTCACCTGCTTAAACTCAAACACAGCTCTGAGGTGGCAGAGCCCCGATTCCAGATCGGATCTGAATGACTCCAGGCCCTGCACTTTTGACTGCTAGGCTTTTTTTTTTAGATTTTTAAAAAAATTTATTATTTATTGATTGGTTTATTTATTTATTTTGGCTGCACCGGGTCTTAATTGCGGCACATGGGATCTTTGTTGCGGCACGCGGACTCTTAGTTGCAGCACGCATGCAGGATCTAGCTCCCCAACCAGGGATCGAACCTGGACCCCCTGCATTGGGAGCGTGGAGTCTTACCCATTGGACCACCAGAGAAGTTCCTAAGCATGCTTTTATTTTTTACTTTTTATTTATTTTTTTAACATCTTTGTCGGAGTATAATTGCTTTACAATGGTGTGTTAGTTTCTGCCTTACAACAAAGTGAATCAGCTATACGCATACATATATCCGCATATCTCCTCCCTTTTGCATCTCCCTCCCACCCTCCCTATCCCACCCTTCTAGGTGGTCACAAAGCACTGAGCTGATCTCCCTGTCCTAAGCATGCTTTTAAAGTGTGCTTTTCCCATAGAGCCAGTCTTCCCAGTTTGACTCATTTTTATGGCAGATTATATGAATTTCCACAAACCTGGGCTCCCATGGCTCTTCAAGCCCACCTAGATACAGGGTCCTGAAATAGGGTTCCAGAGCTTCATGGTCCATTTGGGTAAGACAGTTAACCTCTACAGGGCTAACCTAGTAGGCTTTGTCTGATCTTCACTTTATTTTCATCATCATCAGAAATGTGGATCTGAGAGAGTACTTGTCTGAAGAGGTACAGGCAGTGCACAAGAATACCACCTACGACCTCATCGCCAACATTGTACACGACGGCAAGCCCTCTGAGGGCTCCTACCGGATTCATGTGCTTCATCATGTGAGTGGGGCTGACTTCTCATGGTGGCCGTGGCAGGAGCAGGTGGTGTTCCTTTGGCACTTCAGAGGGCGCTCCTTTCAGTTTGCTCTTTCTTATCCTTGACCTTGGGATTCTGCAAGTAATAGAGGTGACAGTGGTCAGTTTAAGGCAACGGTTCTCAATTTTGGCTGCACATGGGACTCCCCTGTGAGCAGATTTTAGACTCCTGACACCTGGGCCACCCCAGGCCAGTTACGCGAGAACAACATAATTTGTGCCTGTTGGTTTTCAACTGGGCAGAGGCCAGGGATGCTGCTAAATAATCTTACAGTGCACAGGCTGCCTGCGCAGCAAAGAATTTTCTGGCCCAAAGTGTCAGAGTTAAGACTGCGTTAGATTATCTGGAGGTGGGAACCAGGCATCATGATGTTTTAAAGTTCCCAGGAGATTTCCAGTGTGCAGCCAAGATTGACAAGCACTGTCCTAGACTAGAGCCTTACCACCTAGAGTGGAATCCTTACCAGCAGCACTGACATCATATAAGAACTCGTTACAAATCGCAGAGTCTCAGACCCCTCCCACACCTCCTGAATCACAGTCTACATGTTAACAAGACCCTCTGATTGGTATGAAATTAAAGTTTACAAAGCACTGGTGTGTAGGTTCCCTTTCAGCTAAAAAAATTTTGTGAATTTGCTGAAAATGGCTGAAACGCGCTTAAGATATATTTGGTATCACACAGATTACTAGCACAGATTGTTCTAATTTGATTAGTCTTCTGGGGCCGTGGGTTTAATAATAACTAGCTCTGTCCATCAAGCGCTTTGCTGTGTGCTAGACAGTATGCCACGTGCTCATGTATGTTCATCTCGTTTATATCCTTAAAACACACTTTCAAGATAGGTGTTAATGCCGTCTTTTTACAAGTGAGGAACCTAGGCTCAGAGTTTGAATAATTTATCTGAAGTCAGTAGAATTGGGATTTGAACCTAGATATTTGGTTTTACCGGGAATAGGGACTTGATTATGTGATCCTGAGCTTTTGTTGTGTCTCCTGTTCTGAACTACTGGAATACCCAGAATTCCTGGAGTGTATCTGTCTTTGGCGTTTCTTAGAAGTTGGGATGGGTGGGGCTGGTGAGCTTCCAGAGGTGCCTCTGCCATAATCCAGAACCCTCTTTTCCCCCTTGTTTATGGAAGCATGAAGGAAAGTAGATTTTGCTGTATTTGCAGCACTGTTTTTTTAGGCCAAAGGAAACAGGTTAGTACGGTGGACAGTGTCCACCAAGGACACTTTTTCTTGACCAACTTGCTGTGTCCTCTGGGACGGGGGTGGGAATGTCCACTTTGGGTTAACACTGCACCTCCTAAGTCAGTGTGTCTATTCCGTCACTTCTGAGCAGCAGGGAGACATCTTAGGTGAGGAGTAGAGGGCTTCCTCTTCTTTCTCTTTATTGTCCTTAAAAGGCGTACAGTGTTTGAGACTCCATTGTACTTCAAGGAGTCCTCAGCAGGAATTGAGTTTGCCAAGATGAACACCCTAAAAAGTCTTAAAATTGAATGATGCCAGGCAGAGGCCGTGCACCCTTTTACGTACAGCTCTTGCTGGGTGATGGTCTAGTGACTATTCTGATTTTTCTAGCTTTCAGCTGTGATCCCTTCCCTCTCATACCCTTTCAGTTTCAGAGAGCAGACTAACCCAGCCCTTCGTACTCTCTGCAGGGGACAGGCAAATGGTATGAATTACAAGACCTCCAGGTGACTGACATCCTTCCCCAGATGATCACTCTGTCGGAGGCTTACATTCAGGTGGGTTGGCCGCAGACTCCAACGAGCACCGAGGAGATGGAGCGTGGGTCCAGTGAGAGCAGTGATGTAGGTGAAGGCATGGAATGGGATTGAGTTAGGTTGGGTGCCTTTTGACATGCACCGGGGAGTGTGGTGGGACCAGATTATATGGCCCTTGAAGCCCAGGAGTGACCTTCAGGGAAGAGAAGGGTGGAGAAGCAGGTAAGAGTGATGAGTGAGCAAGGAGGTTCTGCTTACGGTGAGCCAGGTTAGTTTTGCGAGTGTGTGGTCTGGTTTCAAGGAGGAAGAGCCCAGAACCATCCGGGCTGCCAGCTAGGAGTTGTCTCTGAAGCTTCCCCAGTCCCCCGGGCAAAGTCAGCACTCTTCATGACCCCACCGCACCGTCCTGTCTTCGTGGAGCACCAGCTGGACTAGTGTAACTGTCCTCTCCACTGGGTCGGGAGGTCATGGAGTAGAGTATCTCTGTCTTCTTTTTCTAACTGTCCTAGTACATGCAGAGAAGGAAGACTGAGGCTAAGAAGATGCTATAGCTTTGTAAAAAAGGAGGGAGATGCTGCTCATTCCAGAGATAACTCTTTCCTTGGTGACTTTGTCTAAAGTGGCAGGTCTGACTATGAGTCACTTTTTAGAAAAGGAGTTTGGAATGGGAAGAGAAGGATGGGTAGAAAAGTGATAGTTGAATGAAGGAATTTTCTGAAAGATTATGAGTTAGTTTCAGGGGACTTAACAAATACACAAGTGGGGTGATATTGTCCATTGCCTAGCGCAGATTTAGGTACTTGATACATATTTGTGGATTGAATGCCAGCTCCTAAATATCTATTGTATTCATTTCTTACAGATTTGGAAGAGGCGAGATAACGATGAAACCAACCAGCAGGGGGCTTGAAGGAGGCATCTAGAGCTTTGCTCCCAGGGGGCTTTGGCTGAAGATGGAAATACGAATACTGAGCACAGGCTGATGGCCCAGCCCCTGAGCCAGCCCAGGTTTTATGTGTCCTCGTTCACACCAGAGCATCCCCGGTCCTTCTGCCTAGGATGGCTCTGTGCTGTCACTCAGCTGGTCTTTGATCAATTGATTGTAGATGGATCCTCCTTTCTCCTTCCTGTCTGTCTCCCTTCTAGCAGGCCAGGACTCTTTTACAGATGTATGTAATTTATTTCTGAATAGCTGGGAGTAGCTGAAGGACAAGATAGTTTTCTTCTATGCATCAAAGCCTCAAGATTTTAGGAATTAGAGCTTGAAACCAGTAACACCCTTCTTCCATCATAGGTAGATAGTTTTCCTGTAGTTCTCTTCATTTCTTTGTGTTCTGGGATGGATTAAATATTTTCCTGTTTTTAAACCAGCCTCTTGTTTCATATCCTTCCCTTAGACTGCTACCTAAGGGGAGGATTTAAAAAAAAAAAAATCCTCACAAACTGTCTACCCTATAGTCTGTTATCTGGTGGACATCATGCTTGTCTCTTCCTGTCAGCCTGTGGGTGGTGTGTCAGTTTAGGATGCATTTATCTCTAAGTAACAAAATATCTGACTGAAAGAGATAAATTATTATTGGGCTTAACTAGAAGTCTGGAGGTGGGTGGTTTCAACGTGCAGTGCAGGGCTGTGTGAGGAAAGAGGGAGGGAAGGAGGTAGGAAGAGCATCTGACTGTAGTGCAATTCTGAACCTCTCAGCCAGGCCGGTGGGAAGCCTGGAGCACGGAAGAATCGAGCAGAAGTGGTTTTCGGCAAGCTCATTGATTAGGAGCTGCCTGGAGGAAGGGTGGCCTTGGCCTGGACACTGTGGCAGACCTGAAGATGTGGGGGATCTGAAGATACAGCCGTTGGTGGCCGTCAGTCAGCTGAAGCAAGTTCTCTTAATGGGAGGTAGGAGCCATGCACCTCTGGCTGCCACCCTTTGCTTCTGGGACACAATAGAGTCACCCCTCGGTATCCTCAGGGGATTGGTTCCAGGACCCCCGTGGACACCAAATTCTGAGGAGGCTCAATTCCCTTATATAAAATGGCACAGTGTTTGCATGTAACCTACACACATCCTCGCGTATACTTTAAATCATCTCTAGATTACTTACGATGCCTAATACAATGTAAACGCTATGTAAGTAGTTGCCAGGCATGTGGCAAATTCAAGTTTTGCTTTTTGGAATTTTCTGGAATTTTTTTTCCAGAATATTTTCAATCTGAGGTTGGTTGAATCTGTGGCTACAAAACCTGCAGATGTGGAGGGCCGACCGTACTGTCCTTATTTTCCTCTGCCTCTCTTACAGCTTCAGCATTCCTTTGTGGGCTCATCTTCCTCTATCGAGCCATTAAGAGTTGGGATCCCTCAAGACTCTGCCAGGCACTTTCTTCCCACTGTTTACTTTTTCCCTAGGCCATTTCAACTATGCCTATGGCTTTACTTACCAGTTTAAGGGAGATGACTCCAGTCTTAATCCCAGACTCCTCTAAATTCTTGAACTTTAGAGCCAGCTGCCCACTCGATATGTTTTGGGTGTCTTAAAGTCAACTCAAGCTCAACATTGTTCAAAACTGAGCTTGTGAGTTTTCTCCTCAATCGTCACCCCTTTCTGGAAGTTTCTGTGTAGGTGAAGGGTTCCCTTATTCATCTAGTTATATAGGGTGGGTAGTTTTCCAGGTGTCATCTTCCCCTCACCCCTACTTCCCTTGTCTAATCTAATACCAAGTCCTGTCTTTTACTTTGTGTCTTTTGAATCTCCCCACTTCCTTTTGTTCTCTGCCACTGTCTAGTCTACGCTAGTGCCAGCTTAATCCAGGTCCAATCAGGAGAGAGAAACCATACAAAAATATGATCGGGGAAAGTTTAACTTCAGGAATTAATAGCTATAATGGGGCTGGAGCAACGAGGAAATGGCTAGTAATAAGAGAAGGTAAGAATAGCAGATAGAAGGAACAGCCACTGCTCCTTGGGGTGACATAGAGTGTCCAAGGCTGAAGTCTAGACCTTGCTGAAAATCTGTCCCGCTGGAACCTGTCAGAAATCTGCTCTCTAGTGCACTAAGGAAAGCTGTTTACAGGAAGGCTTCTCACTCTGCTACCAAACTGTGTGGGGAGGAGGGAGGTGCCTGGTGAAGCTGCTGGCTGCTGCTGGAGGCTGTGCACTGCAGAATCTTCGGGCGCGGCAAGAGCCTGATGCTGAGAAAGCTGCACACGTTGCCTTCGAGGGAGCCCACGGGAACCGGGAAGCAAAGCCCTTTCTCCCTGTGGTGTGTCTCCAGCACCCTCTTCTGCCAAGCCTCAGTGGCAGCTGGCAGGAAAAATCTAAAGGGCTCCAATCCATTCAGAGAACAGGCAGAAGGGGTGAATTTGGAGCTGAGGGGCACTAAATTGATAACCTGCCCAGTCCACCCCTTTGATGACTCAGCTGCCCTGTGTGCTTTTTTTTTTTTTTTTCCAAAGTCTTTTGAATTTGTTACAATATTGCTTTTGTTTTATATTTTGGTTTTTTGGCCAAGAGGCATGTGGGATCTTAGCTCCGCCGACCAGCGATGGAACCCTCACCCCCTGCATTGGAAGGTGGAGTCTTAACCGCTGGCCTGCCAGGGAAATCCCATGCCCTATGTGCTCTTTCACACACACAGACTCCCATCCAGCAGCCACCACAACGAAGAAGACAGCTCCTTACGCCTAATGGAAACAGCTGCCCTTCCTATGAGAGAACAAGTTTTCATCCTTTCTCAAAATGAGATGCAGTCCCAAGAGTCATGTATCCACTGATAGTTATATGTATTACTCCTCAAATCCAGTCATAGACACACTGAATATTATGTTACCTAAAAAGACTGGGTTGCAAGGTTAACTGCCCACAAGTTAACCTAAAAATGGGAAGAAGAAAAAATGGTTAGCATAGGCAAGTTATCACGTACATGTAACAAGCCAGTAGAAAACATGAGCAGAGCTACTTAGAGTCCTCGTTTCTGTAACTGGCCACCATACTGTGATTGATAACCTGTGCTTGTTTCTTCCATTTCCCTACCCCTCCCTGTGTTCTCTGCCCTCAGCTCAAACCACAGCCATTCGGGGTTCTTCACCGGGTACAGTGACCCAAATCTTCAGTATCTAAGACCCTGGCTCCTTAATCATCCTGCCCCCACCCCCCACTTTTTTGGCTGCTGTGGTTTTTCGTTAACCTTTGCTGTTGGACACACTTGCCTCCGTTGTGTAGAAGCAACCCAATTGGCCTTTGGTAATCAGGGTCAGTCACTCAGGCAAGTATAATAGATGACACCCCTCCGCCATACTGCCCTCCTCCACACCTGCTGGTTCACTAGCATAAGGAGCCCCAAATGTCCAGGTGGCCACGTCTCATCTTACAATTTAGCGGAACCATTGTTGTGTCTTTTGGTGGAAGCATTCCTTCTTTGGGAACTAAAATCTCCAAACCAGCAGGGCTTAAAATTGCTGGGACGGGAAGCAAAAATTCTGCGAGAAATCTGTTAGTAATAGGGTAGTCACTCTGCCATCCACCTGTTTTCTAGACCCATATATTTTGAAGAGAGCACCATACAGTGGTCTCTGATTCAAAGCATGTACTACATCCTGTAAAACAAGAGCACCAAATGGTACGGCAACTGTTTGTTTGTTTTAAGACATATGTGCTTATTTATTTATAATTGGCTGTGCTGCACGGCTTGCGGGATCTTAGGTCCCTGACCAGGGATTGAACCCAGGCCCTTGGCAGTGAAAGCGCCGAGTCCTAACCACTGGACTGCCAGGGACTTCCCTGTAACTGTGTTTTCAGTAAGCCATTCCACCTTTCCGTTAGGCTACCCACTTCCAGATGATGGTGTGTGTACGTGGTAAGTCCAGTTAATCCTATGGGCATGAGCCCACTGCTGCACTTGCTTTGCTGTGAAGAATTCCTTGATCAGATGCAACGCTGTGTGGAATGTTGTGATGATTGATAAGGCATTCTGAGAGTCCACGGATGGTGGTGCTGGTAGAAACATTGTGGGCAGGGAAGGCAAATCCATATCCAGAACACGTTTCTAGTCCTCTGAGGTTGGATCTGCGCTCCTTCCATAATAGAAGAAAGTAATCAGCCTGGCACTAGGTGGCTGGCCAATCCCCACAAGTAATCGTGTCCATACTGGGGACTCAATGTAAATCCCTGCGTTGGCAAATTAGATAACTCAGCAGAAGTACTACTCAGGTCAGGGGAAGTCTGTTGTTGAGCCCACGCATAACCTCCATCCCTGCCACCACGGCTCATGAGCTCATTGAGCAAGTGCTGGGGGAGGCTGGAGGAAGAGGCTGCTTACTGCATCCACAGAGCATGTCATTTGCCCTGACTGTTAAGAGTCTCTAACGCGGTGGATACCTTTTGGTGGGCATTCTTGCGGAGCACAACTATTTTCATAGTATAGTCTTATTCAAGTTGTCCACCCATATACCTCTTCCCCAAACTTCTTTTTCACCAGTGTTACAATCCTGTTCCTTCTGAATCCCTAACCATCCAGTCAATCATTGGCAACTGCCCCTGAATTAGTCTAGATCTGTAGTTCTGGCCATCTCACACTCCAAATGGTGAACAACCAAATATACTGCTTGAAGCTATGGCCACTAGAGGATTTTCCTTTACTTCTGTCTTTCAGTGTCACCCTGAGTGGGGATGAAGTGCAACTGTCCACTTACTGGTTGTGCCAGCATATTATACAAACCCATCTATAAACTGGGCTTGAGTTTTGTCTTTTTTGGTCAGCTGGTCTGAAGGAACACCCCAGGAGGCAATGCAACAGGAGTTGTGTCAAAGGAATCTGCTCATGGAAACTTGTGCCTTTTGGACCTGCCTGAGCTTGGCATTCCATTTAATGGCAGGTTGCAGCTGTACCTGCCCAGCATGGCAAGGTGTCAGACGACAACCAGTTCACGACAGGAGGATCAGGCTGCATGATCACCTGATGTCCCATTGTCAGGTGCTCTGTCCCTGCCATGGCCCCATAGCTAGCCAGAAGCTGTTTCTCAAAAGGAGAATAGGTATTTGCAGAAGAGGGCATAGCCTTGCTCCCAAATCCTGGGGTCCTGCACTGTGATTCTCCCACTGGTCCTTCCTGGAGGCTGCATACAGCATTCCTGTTTGCCCGGGTCACTTCGAAATATCGTTGGCTCACCCGGATCATAAGGCCCAAGTAGTAGAACAGTCCGTTGTGCAACCTAAACTCGCTGCAGAATCTTCTCTTATTCTGGTCTCCATGAAACTAGTAGTTATACAGCTGTAAGTGACTCTCTAGATAGGTTAAAAATAGCACACTCGGGGCTTCCCTGGTGGCGCGGTGGCTGGGGAGTCCGCCTGCCGATGCAGGGGACACGGGTTCGTGCCCTGGTCCGGGAAGATCCCGCATGCCGCGGAGCGGCTGGGCCCGTGAGCCATGGCCGCTGAGCCTGCGCGTCCGGAGCCTATGCTCCGCGGTGGGGGAGGCCACGGCAGTGAGAGGCCCACATACTGCAAAAAAAAAAAAATAGCACACTCAAATGTGATCTATGTTGTCTTCAAAAGTCAAAAAAGCCTACTAAACATTGTACTGCCTGTGTGTGTGTGTGTGTGTGTGTGTGTGTGTGTGTGTGTGTGGTGACATGAGGTACAGCAACTTGGTGGTAATGTTTTGACATACTTTCGACCATTGACCCCGAGAAACTTCACTGAGGTGACTGGTCCCTGGATTGTATTGGGGTTAAATCCCACCCTCTCGTTTGTGTATGTCTTACTAAGACATTTAAAATACTTGGTACTTCCTGCTTATTGGACATTGATGACATCCAATGTCATCAATACAGAGGACTACTGTTATGTTTTGTGGAATGTCAAGATGATCAAGATGGCTGTGGACTGTGACAGTAGAGAGTGGAAGAATTGACGTTGTCTTCATGCAAAAATGTGAAGGTATACTGTTGGCCCTGCCAGGTAAAAGCAAACGACTTCTGGTGACGTTTATAAATTGGCATGGAGAACGAGGCATGCAAAGTGCCAGAGGCTGTGCTGTATCAGTAAAGATGCTACGACTGGGACAACAGCTTCCATCAGAGTCAGCATCTAAGCTTATGACTGTCTGAAGTCACTCTCCAAGATCCATGTGACTTCTGCACAGGCCCTCTGCCACTGTCATTCTAGTCTACGCTACTGACAGTTTATCCCCACATTCCCTTGTTCCCTCCCCCCAATTCATTCACACTTTAGCCAGAGTAATCTCGTTTGTTTTTCTTTTTGTGGTACGCGGACCTCTCACTGTTGTGGCCTCTCCCGTTGCGGAGCATAGGCTCCGTACGCACAGGCTCAGCGGCCATGGCTCACCGGCCCAGCTGCTCCGCGGCATGTGGGATCTTCCCGGACTGGGGCACGAACCCGTGTCCCCTGCATCAGCAGGTGGACTCTCAACCACTGCGCCACCAGGGAAGCCCTTTTTTTTTTTTTTTTTTTAATATTTATTTATTTGGCTGTCTTTGTTGCAGCACGTGGGATCTTCGTTGCTGCGTGCGAGATCTTTGTTGTGATGTGCAGGGTCTTTTAGTTGCGGCATGCAGGATCTAGTTCCCTGACCAGGGATTGAACGTGGGCCCCCTGCATTGGGAGGGCAGAGTCTTTCTTTTTGAATTTTATTTTATTTAGTTTTTTATACAGCAGGTCCTTATTAGTCATCAGTTTTATACACATCAGTGTATACCTGTCAATCCCAATCTCCCAATTCATCACACCACCACCACTCCCCCCGCCACTTTCCCCCCTTGGTGTCCATAAGTTTGTTCTCTACATCTGTGTCTCTATTTCTGCCCTGCAAACCGGTTCTTCTGTACCATTCTTCTACGTTCCACGTATATGCATTAATATATATTTGTTTTTCTCTTTCTGACTTCCTTCACTCTGTATGACAGTCTCTAGATCCATCCACGTCTCTACGATTGACCCAATTTCGTTCCTTTTTATGGTTGAGTACTATTCCATTGTACATATGTACCACGTCTTCTTTATCCATTCGTTTGTTGATGGGCATTTAGGTTGCTTCCATGACCTGGCTATTGTAAATAGTGTTGTAATGAACATTGGGGTGCATGTGTCTTTTTGAATTATGGTTTTCTCTGGGTATATGCCCAGTAGTGGGATTCCTGGGTCATATGGTAATTATATTTTTAGTTTTTTAAGGAACCTCCATACTGTTCTCCATAGTGGCTGTATCAATTTACATTCCCATCAACAGTGCAAGAGGGTTCCCTTTTCTCCACACACTTTCCAGCATTTGTTTGTAGATTTTCTGATGATGCCCATTCTAACTGGTGTGAGGTGATACCTCATTGTAGTTTTGATTTGCATTTCTCTAATAATTAGTGATGTTGAGCAGCTTTTCATGTGCTTCTTGGCCATCTGTATGTCTTCTTTAGCGAAATGTCTATTTAGGACTTCTGCCCATTTTTTGATTGGGTTGTTTGTTTTTTTAATATTGAGCTGCATGAGCTGTTTATATATTTTGGAGATTAATCCTTTGTCCGTTGATTCATTTGCAAATATTTTTTCCCATTCTGAGGGTTGCCTTTTCATCTTGTTTGTAGTTTCCTTTGCTTTGCAAAAGCTTTAAGTTTCATTAGGTCCCATTTGTTTATTTTTGTTTTTATTTCCATTACTCTAGGAGGTGGATCAAAAAAGATCTTGCTGTGATTTATGTCAAAGAGGGCTCTTCCTATGTTTTCCTCTAAGAGTTTTATAGTGTCTAGTCTTACATTTAGGTCTCTAATATATTTTCAGTTTATTTTTGTGTGTGGTGTTAGGGAGTGTTCTAATTTCATTCTTTTATATGTAGCTGTCCAGTTTTCCCAGCACCACTTATTGAAGAGACTGTCTTTTCTCCATTATATATCCTTGCCTCCTTTGTCATAGATTAGTTGACCATAGGTGCGTGGGTTTATCTCTGGGCTTTCTATCCTGTTCCATTGATCTATATTTCTGTTTTTGTGCCAGTACCATATTGTCTTGATTACTGTAGCTTTGTAGTATAGTCTGAAGTCAGGGAGTCTGATTCCTCCAGCTCTGTTTTTTTGCCCCTCAAGATTGCTTTGGCTATTCGAGATCTTTTGTGTCTCCATACAAATTTTAAGATTTTTTGTTCTAGTTCTGTAAAAAATGCCACTGGTAATTTGATAGGGATTGCATTGAATCTGTAGATTGCTTTGGGTAGTATAGTCATTTTCACAATATTGATTCTTCCAATCCAAGAACATGGTACATCTCTCCATCTGTTTGTGACATCTTTGATTTCTTTCATCAGTGTCTTATGGTTTTCTGCATACAGGTCTTTTGTCTCCCTAGGTAGGTTTATTCCTAGGTATTTTATTCTTTTTGTTGCAATGGTGAATGGGATTGTTTCCTTAATTTCTCTTTCTGATCTTTCGTTGTTAGTGTATAGGAATGCAAGAGATTTCTGTGCATTCATTTTGTATCCTGCAACTTTAGCGAATTCATTGATTAGCTCTAGTAGTTTTCTGGTGGCATCTTTAGGATTCTCTATGTATAGCATCATGTCATCTGCAAACAGTGACAGTTTTACTTCTTCTTTTCCAATTTGGGTTCCTTTTATTTCTTTTTCTTCTCTGATTGCCGTGGCTAGGACTTCCAAAACTATGTTGAATAATAGTGGTGAGAGTGGACATCCTTGTCTTGCTCCTGATCTTAGAGGAAATGCTGTCAGTTTTTCACCATTGAGAATGATGTTTGCTGTGGGTTTGTCATATATGGCCTTTATTATGTTGAGGTAGTTTCCCTGTATGCCCACTTTCTGGAGAGTTTTTATCATAAGTGGATGTTGAATTTTGTCCAAAGCTTTTTCTGCATCTATTGAGATGATCATAGGGTTTTTATTCTTCTATTTGTTAATATGGTGTATCACATTGATTGATTTGCATATATGGAAGAATCCTTGCATCCCTGGGGTAAACCCCACTTGATCATGGTGTATGATCCTTTTAATGTGCTGTTGGATTCTGTTTGCTAGCATTTTGTTGAAGATTTTTGTATGTATATTCATCAGTGATATTGGTCTGTAATTTTCTTTTTTTGTAGTATATTTGTCTGGTTTTGGTACCAGGGTGATGGTGGCCTCATAGAATGAGTTTGGGAATGTTCCATCCTCTGCAGTTTTTTGGAAGAGTTTGAGAAGGACAGGTGTTAGCGCTTCTCTAAATGTTTGATAGAATTCACCTGTGAAGCCATCTGGTCCTGGATTTTCGTTTGTTAGAAGATTTTTTTTTTTTTAATTATAGGTGATTTTAAAAATTTATTTATTTATTTATTTATTTATGGCTGTGTTGGGTCTTCGTTTCTGTGCGTGGGCTTTCTCTAGTTGCGGCGAGTGGGGGCCACTCTTCATCGCGGTGCGCAGGCCTCTCACTGTCGCGGCCTCTCTTGTTGCGGAGCACAAGCTCCAGATGCGCTGGCTCAGCAGTGGTGGCTCACGGGCCTAGTTGCTCCACGGCATGTGGGATCTTCCCAGACCAGGGCTCAAACCTGTGTCCCCTGCACTGGCAGGCAGACTCGCAACCAGTGCGCCACCAGGGAAGCCCTGTTGGAAGATTTTTAATCACAGTTTCAATTTCATTACTCTGTGATTGGTCTGTTCATATTTTCTATTTCTTTCTCTTTCAGTCTTGGAAGGTTATACCTTTCTAAGAATTTGTCCATTTCTTCCACGTTGTCCATTTTATTGGCATAGAGTTGCTTGTAGTAGTGTCTTATGCTTTGTATTTCTGTTGTGTCTGTTGTAACTTCTCCTTTTTCATTTCTAATTTTATTGATTTGAGCCCTCTCCCTCTTTTCCTTGATGAGTCTGGCTAAAGGTTTATCAATTTTGTTTATCTTCTCAAAGAACGAGCTTTTAGTATTTATTGATCTTTGCCATTGTTTTCTTTGTTTCCATTTCATTTATTTCTGCTCTAGTCTTTATGATTTCTTTCCTTCTACCAACCTTGGGTTTTTTTTGTTCTTCTTTCTCTAGTTCATTTAGGTGTAAGTTTAGATCGTTTATTTGAGATTTTCCTTGTTTCTTGAGGTAGGCTTGTATTGCTATAAACTTCCCTCTTAGACCTGCTTTTGCTGCATCCCATAGGTTTTGGATCATTGTGTTTTCATTGTAATTTGTCTCTAGGTATTTTTTGATTTCTTCGGAGATCTCTTGGTTATTTAGTAATGTATTGTTTAGACTCCATGTGTTTGTGTTTTCTACATTTTTTTCCCTGTAATTGATTTCTAATCTCATAGTGTTGTGGTCGGAAAAGATGCTTGATATGATTTCAGTTTTCTTAAGTTTACTGAGCCTTGATTTGTGACCCAAGATGTGACCTATCCTAGCAATGTTCAATGTGCACTTGAGAAGAAAGTATAATCTGCTGTTTTTGGATGGAATGTCCTGTAAATATCAGTTAAATCTATCTGGTCTATTGTGTCATTTAAAGCTTGTGTTTCCTTATTAATTTTCTGTCTGGATGATCTGTCCATTGGTGTTAAGTGAGGTGTTAAAGTCCCCCACTGTTATTGTGTTACTGTCGATTTCCTCTTTTATAGCTGTTAGCAGTTGCCTTATGTATTGAGGTGCTCCTATGTTGGGTGCATATATATATTTATAATTGTTATATCTTCTTCTTGGATTGATCCCTTGATCATTATGTAGTGTCCTTCCTTGTCTCTTGTAACATTATTTTAAAGTCTATTTTATCTGCTATGAGTATTGCTACTCCAGCTTTCTTTTGATTTCCATTAGCTTGGGATATCTTTTTCCATCCCCTCACTTTCAGTCTGTATGTGTCCCTAGGTCTGAAGTGGGTTTCTTGTAGACAGCTTATATATGGGTCTTGTTTTAGTATCCATTCAGCCAGCCTGTGTCTTTTGGTTGGAGCATTTAATCCATTCACGTTTAAGGTAATTATCCATATGTATGTTCCTGTTACCATTTTCTTAATTGTTTGGGGTTTGTTTTCGTAGGTCCTTTTCTTCTCTTGTGTTTCCCACTTAGAGAAGTTCCTTTAGCATTTGTTGTAGAGCTAGTTTGGTGGTGCTGAATTCTCTTAGCTTTTGCTTGTCTGTAAAGCTTTTGATTTCTCCATCAAATCTGAATGAGATCCTTGCCGGCTAGAGTAATCTTGGTTGTAGGTTCTTCCCTTTCATCACTTTAAGTATATCGTGCCACTCCCTTCTGGCTTGTAGAGTTTCTGCTGAGAAATCAGCTGTTAACCTTATGGGAGTTCCCTTGTATGTTATTTGTCATTTTTCCCTTGCTGCTTTCATAATTTTTCTTTGTCTTTAATTTTTGTCAGTTTGATTACTGTGTGTCTTGGCGTGTCTCTCCTTTGGTTTATCCTGCCTAGGACTCTCTGTGCTTCCTGGACTTGGGTGGCTATTTCCTTTCCCATGTTAGGGAAGTTTTCAACTATAATCTCTTCGAATATTTTCTCGGGTCCTATCTCTCTTCTCCTTCTGAGACCCGTATAATGCAAATGTTGTTGTTTTTGATGTTGTCCCAGAGGTCTCTTAGGCTATCTTCATTTCTTTTCATTCTTTTTTCTTTATTCTGTTTGGTGGCAGTGAATTCCACCATTCTGTCTTCCAGGTCACTTATCAGTTCTTCTGCCTCAGTTATTCTGCTATTGATTCCTTCTAGTGTAGTTTTCATTTCAGTTATTTTATTGTTCATCCCTGTTTGTTCTTTAATTCTTCTAGGTCTTAGTTAAACATTTCTTGCATCTTCTCTATCTTTGCCTGCATTCTTTTTCCGAGGTCCTGGATCATCCTCACTATCATTATTCTGAATTTTTTTCTGGAAGGTTGCCTATCTCCACTTCATTTAGTTGTTTTTCTGGGGTTTTATCTTGTTCCTTCATCTGGTACAGAGTCCTCTGCCTTTTCATTTTGTCTATCTTTCTGTGAATGTGGTTTTCCTTCCACAGGCTGCAGAACTGTAGTTCTTGCTGGTGGATGAGGCTATCTAAGAGGCTTGTGCAAGCTTCCTGATGGGAGGTGGGAGGGCATAGTCTTAACCCCTGGACCACCAAGGAAGTCCCAGCCAGAGTAATCTTTTGAGGCACAAGTCTAACCAAATCATTTCTCCCCCACACCCTGATCTCCCACTTAAGGCCCTTCATTGGCTCTTAGAATCAAGCCTGAAATTAGCGTCTCTAGTCTCACCTCTCAGGATGTTTCTCCTGATCCTGATTCCCAGACTCCTATTCTGTTGCTCACATATGCCAGCAGGCCCCAGGCCTTGCTGCCACCCACTTCCTTTTCTTGGGCTGCTCTTTTTCTTTAACTTGCTCCTCTTTCGCCTCTCTGACTCTCGTATCTGCTCAGTCAGTACCACGCATTGGTCTAATTGATGGCATAGTGCCGAGTCTGTGCTCTCTGTGTCCTTCTTTTGCAGAGATGATTTTGTCTCCTTACACCCTCCCGAGGTGTTGACGATAGATGCAGTTGCCTGAAAGGTTGGGGACCACTGCTCAGGCTGACTGTCATGTCCTGTGTGTGTAGCTTGAGGTCCTTTGTGGGTGACATGTGGGTGGCTTCCACCACTGCTGTCTGAGCTGGGGGCCTGGCCCACGTGTCTTTATAGCTGTGATTCCAGCATATGCTTCCTCTTTGGAGACCTCAGGCTCTGGCTGTCTGAATCACAGATGGGAAAAAAGTGAAATTTATGCTTTCTCAGCTGGATGTCACAAAGGAAAAGATAGATATGTGGAAAACATATCCTAAATTTGAGAGACTTATGCTAGAGGAAAATCTGCACCATATAGGACAGTAAATAAATAAATATACCTGATATATTTTTACTGGTAAGACAATAAAAAGAACACCCCAGCAGAAAATCAGGCAAAAAACCCAAATAGGCATTTCACGAAAGATGAAATATAAATGGCCAATAAACATGTTAAAAAAAGTTTACTTAGTAACCAAAGAAATGCAAATTAGAATAACCGGAGGTCATTTTATAGTTCAGCAAAGATTTGAAAGATTGCTAATATCCAGGGTTGGAGAGAGTGAAAAAGAGGCACTTGTTTACTATTGAGATAGAAATGGTACGGCTGGTAAAGGACCAGTTTGATAATACAGACTATGTTAGAAGTAAAGATGTACATGGTTTTTGTCCCCAAAATTTCATGTCTTAGAATTGATTCTAAGGAAATAATCAGACTAGTAAGCAAAGATGTTACTGCCAGGATTTTTATTCTTCACAACATTGTTGATAATAGTTGTTTTAAAAAGTAAAGAGTTTTGGGACTTCCCTGGTTGTCAGTGCGTAAGACTCCATGCTCCCAATGCAGGGGGCCTGGGTTCGATCCCTGGTCGGGGAACTAGATCTCACACGCATGCTGCACCTAAGAGTTCACATGACGCAACTAGGAGTCTGCATGCTGCAACTAAAAGATCCCACATGCTGCAACAAAGATCCCGCGTGCCGCAACTAGGACCCAGTGCAGCCAAAATCAATCAATCCATCAGTCAATATTAAAAAAAAAAAAGTAAAGAGTTTTTATCAAGAAAAAAAGCATGCAGCAATTAGCAGTGATGATAGGTATCTGTATTTATTGACATGGAAAAGTTAAACAAAATTTTTAAAAATTTTTTACTTTCCTTGATTGATTGATGTATAGTTGATTTACAATGTTGTGTTAGTTTCAGGTGTACAGCAAAGTGATTCAGTTATATACATATATAAATATATATAGTTATTTACATATATAAATATATATAGTTATATATATAAATAGTTATTTATATATATATAAGTATTCTTTTTTTTTTTAACATCTTTATTGGGGTATAATTGCTTTACAATGGTGTGTTAGTTTCTGCTTTATAACAAAGTGAATCAGTAATACATAAACATATGTTCCCATATGTCCTCCCTCTTGCATCTCCCTCCCTTCCACCCTCCCCATATGTAAGTATTCTTTTAGTTATTTATATATATATAAGTATTCTTTTTCAGTTTCTTTTCCATTATAGGTTAGTGCAAGATATTGAGTGTAGTTCCCTGTGCTATACAGTAGGTTCTTGTTGTTTATCTATTTTATAGGAAAGATTATTTTAAATGAACAAAGCAGTTTACAAAGCAGCATGTATAGGGTGTCCCATTTTTGTAAATCTGTTATATCTATTTTTGTACATGTGCAGAGGAAGGTTTGGAATAATGTTATATATGTTATAAATGTTATATTGATTGTGTAGTGGATTTAAAACTTCAGTCATTAATTGCGGGACATAAATATAATTGTATTTGTCTAGAACTGAACTCATTTTGGCTCATAAGCCCCCCATACTTAATATTTCCATTTGAAAAAAACTCAGTGCCTTCTCATTTAATGCACAGCCAGCCCATCTTGGGCAACTAACCACTGGACCCTCCTTCCCTTACCCCTGGGACTGATCTACACATTACCCTGTTGTGAGGAGAGATGTCGGTGACTGTGCTGTCCTGGGCACTCCAGGTCTCCACCCAAGCGGCACTCATCTTATCTGATCTTCACCGTCTTGTGTTGGCTACACATGTCTGACTTCTCATCCTCTCAAGGTCCATGAAACTGTCACAGCTTTGTTGCCAACCATGGGCTCTTGTGGGCCCACCATCTTGTCCAGAGCCCATCCTGATGGCCTCTGGGCTGTGAGGTGTGCTTGCTGTCCTGCATCATGTGGGTGGGCTCCCCCTGAGGCAGCCCCCAGGCCTGTCTGCCCAGGCCCCTCCCTGAGGCCATTCTCTTCACTCTTTCTGATGTGTCCTCCTCAGGCTGCACCCTGGCAACTGAAGAACGAGCCCCTCTACTGCTATGGGACACAAACCCCTCTTGGGGCTTTTCCTTCTTACCTTCCTCTGGGGTGCAGGGTGCTGGGAATGTCTCAGGGCCCCCCACCCTGAGTCTCAGCTGTAGCCACTTCTCTCCTCCCATAGATGGTTGACTCCTGACCTTTTGAGTGAAGCCTCCTCTTCCATTATCAGGAGCTCATTCCCACACTTGCTTTTGGGATACACTGTTAGTGCCTCCCGTCCTTCAGGCTGTCACTCTTCATCTTCCCAACCAAGATTTTTTGCAAAATTTAAAACACTCTTTTCTCTCAGGGACCTTAGTCTTGTAATTGAAATAATGGCTTTCAAGACAATAGTCTGCTATAGATTTACAAAAAGATTTACTTAAAAGTTCAAATTCAGAGGCCAAGGGTTTGTGTCAATCTTCCCTACCCCAAGCGCAGGCTGTATAAAAAGCTCTTCCTGGGCTTCCCTGGTGGCGCAGTGGTTGAGAGTCCGCCTGCCGATGCAGGGGACACGGGTTCGTGCCCCGGTCCGGGAAGATCCCACATGCCGCGGAGCGGCTGGGCCCGCTCATGGCCGCTGAGCCTGCGCATCCGGAGCCTGTGCTCCGCAGCGGGAGAGGCCACAACAGTGAGAGGCCCGCGTACCGCAAAAAGAAAAAAAAAGCTCTTCCTGGTGCTCGAATGGTGGAGCCATTCAGGGTGGAGCCAAAGGGTGGGCAAATGGATTGAAAAAGTCTGTAGTTCAGGGTCAAAGTCTACATCCACTATAGCTCTCCTGGGATTGGTAGGATTGTGGGTAATTTCAACTGTGTTTTGGTCTGCAATTTCTGAATTTTCTACAATAAACATGTATTTCTTTTATAATAGGAAACATAATAAAAGTTCTTTTATTAAGTGAAGGGACACTTCCAGGCATTTAGGTCTTTAATGCTAAAGGTTAATTAATTTGGTGGGTTTTTTTTTTTTTTTTGTATATTTTGGGTTTGGGGTACCCTAACAACCTCACTTCATCACAGTGGGTGGGCTCTTTGGGAGGGGGGAGGGTAACAGGTGGGGCCAGCCTGGAAACAGTTACAGGAGGGAGGGGTGACATAGGCATGTATTTCTCCATCATGAAGGAGGGTAAGGCTGCAGCTTCTGCAGCATCTTAAAGGGCAGTGTCTTCTTTTAGGACAAGGAGATAGCACTTTGTTAACATCCCTATGGTTGCTGTATTACCTGGGAACTGATCCCCAGCGGGACCAGCCCCAAGTGAGCTTTGAGGAGGTAAATCACAGCAGGAATCGAGTCACCCTGGCATTTCAAACAAAAATTGGGAGTTCAACCTTACAAAAAGCAACAACAGCTCTTAAGCAGGAAAATGTTCAAATACTGAAAATGCCCAATCACCTTCCACCAGGCTTGAGCACTGCTGTGCTCACCTTTGACCGCACCAGGGACTTCCTGATGTTTAAAGAAAGTTTAAGGATTTCACATGTCTATCTTTTCTGGTACTTCATGTTCCCATTTTTTATTCTTCTGAATCTTGAATTTTGTGAAAGTGTTAGCAGAATAATTAGAAAAGCTAGGATCTTGTGCACGTGGAGATCGGAGTGAGGCAGGGCCCAGCTTTTCCCCTGCTGTCCTCTTGCAGCCAGGACTTGGAGAAGCGCTGGGGCCCACAATGAGATCCCCTCGGCCCAGCCCTGGGGAGATCTCTACCCTGTGAGAGTGAGGCGGGCTCAGGTAGTGTGTGAAGGTGGCCCCGGCCTGGAAACCCCCTCTGCAGACCCTCTCCAGAAGATGCAGCCTTGGCCGTGCCTCACACCCAGAGTGGACGGAAGTGGCTCTGGTTGCAGGCTGTGGTTAGAGATAGAACAGACCAGGCTGAGGATTTGGGGAGCAGGCCGGGCTTCCCCCTGACCTGCAGATGGAAGAGGCTGGCCCCGGGGTGTGAGCTGCAGGAGGGCAGCGGGCTCACTCCTTTATTCACAGCTCTGGCCCTTGCCCCTAGAATGTGGCCTGGCCACAGGCACTCACTGCATTTTTTAAAAATGAGTGAAGAAATGAATAAATGACCTTTGTGTTGGGGTCTTGCTCTGGGGAGAATTGTAAAGTTGACCAGGTTTGCTCTCAGGGGCACTTCCCTGCCCGGAGGCACCTGGCAACAGAGGCTGCATCTGACCCACCCCTCCGTCCTAAGGTGCAGACCTCTGACCGAATGACAGGGAGGGAGAGAGGGATGTGTCTCAGGAGTAGGGAGACAGGTGAGGGCGGAGTTCCTGGCCTCTGAGGGGGTGTCATCTTCGGGCAGCAAAGTCTGATTTCCCCTGAGTTTCAGGAAAGGCTGGCCTTGGTCTAAACACATACAAGACTGAAGAGTGCAGAGGGTGAGCTGTTAGGGGGAAGCCTCAGGCAGGCACGGAAGCTCCCCTGAGGGCTGGGCCAGGGCGAGGGAGCTGGGAGCTGCGCCTGGCACTGAGCGCCATAGGGATTCTGGGCAGAGGGGTGAGCAGGTTCGAGAGAGGTCCTTCTGGTGAAGGTGCTGCCAGGGGCCCTCAGGAGCCTCGAGTTTGTCCTGTGAAGAGGAGGAGGGAGCAGGCAGAATCAGTGGCTGTCCTTTCCTGCTTGGGGACAGAGGGGCTCCCCTCCTGATGGGAGGAGGACCTGCCCACACTCCCGTCAGCTGGGGGCCTGGACTCACCTGGCATGGCGTTGACTTCTCATCAGAAGTCGGGTCTGTGGACCCACTGGAGAGGACTGATCGGGGTCATGCACATCCCCACGGCCTGCCACAGGGACAGCATTAAGGCCTGAGGGCTTGCAACACCACCACCACCCCCCCCCCCAGCCCCATTCCCAGCTCTGAGGATGTTAGGGAATCTCCTCCTGGAAGGGGCGGCTCTCACTCCACCTGCCACCTGGTGGGAGCTCTGGATGTGACCTCGTGGACTCCTTGGGCCACTCCCTGAGCCACAGGCCTTCTGGGTTTAGAGCTGGAGGAGGTGGGATGCTTGCCCCAAGATTCTCACTTGGTACATCAAGCAGACATTGCTCAGTGAACACCCCCCATCCCAGAATGCACATCAAACCACACTCCTTAAAGCTGCCCTCTCCCTTCCCGTACGCCTCTTTTTCATTCTTTTGTGGCTTTCTCTCGACTTCTCTGAGACTGCCTTTTCTATCGTAAAACATGCGAGGGCATGTCCCAGTTGGGGGCCTGTGCTCCTGGGGCTGCCCCGCACCCGGGGGAATGGGGCCCTTGAGGACCATGGACCGGAGAGGGTGGGGGTCCTGGAGCTGAGGAAAGTCCTGGGATCAGCTGGGAAGGGTGGGTGTACCTGGCAGGCGGTGTGGGCATCCCAGCCCCCGGACACTAGGGTCTGCAGCTGGGGTGCGTGCTGCTCCACGAACTGCTCACACTGAGGAAGGAGACAGACACAGGGTGGGGTGGGCCCAGGCCCAGGGCAGGGCTCCCCTGCCTGGCTGTCCAGGCCTCCCCACTTAGATGGATCACTCCAGGGCTCCCCCCGACCTCGTGTAGGTCCAGCCCTCAGTCCCCACTGAGCAGCTCCAGCTATAAGACTCTGAACAAGCCGCTGTGGGCTGAAATGGGGGTTTCTGCCAGGAGAGCCAGGGACGTTGGAGGTGGAGGCACAGGGGCAGAATCTCATCCCCCTTTTCCCCCTCCCCCTAAATATCATTTCTGGAAGGCATCCTAAAGCTCATGTGGTCTTGGAGACCTGATGTGATGGGCAGTAGGGAGGACCATGTAGAAAGCGGCCTCCTGGGACGGGAGCCAGCGCCCACTCTGAGTACCGGGACTCCAGGGCTTCGGGCCCAGCCCTCTCCTGCAGGGGGGTTGGTCCCCACTGAGTCACACCGGGAGGAGGGTTGGCTCTGGGACAGGACTGGGACCCTGGAGAGACGGCCAGGCCCTCTCGGGCTCCTGCCGGCCCTGGCATTACTCATCACCTGGTAGATGACCGGGCCTCCCTCCTGGTCCGTGAGGGAGGCCTGCTGGTCCTCCAGAGCCCACACCCTTTGTCCAGAGACAGCTCCTGACCTTAGCGGGTTTTGCCCTAAGTTACAGCGCCACCACTGTTTGACCCGTGTCCCGTCTGCCTGTCTGAGCTCCTTGAGAGCGGGGGGAGTATCTCAGCGTATCTCTGGCTGGGAAGCCTTTCCTGGGCTCAACCCTCCACCACCGGCAGCCCCTGATGTGCCTGTCCCTCACCTTCTGCCTATCCAGCCAGGAGCCCAGGCAGGCCTGGCGCATTGCCTGTGGCATGGCCTGCTCGCTGCTCTTCCCTGCCTGGGTGGTCACAGACACGCAGAGCTGGCACTCAATGTCTTGCGGTAGCCATTCTCCTGGCAGGGACCCCAGAGCGGTGAGGGCTAGAGAGAAAAAACAGTCAAGGATGCCCTGCAGAGTATTCAGTTCCTGTCCTCATTGGTGCAGTGCAGGGGCACCTGGGAGGGAGAGGGTCGTGCAGGGCCAGGGTGGGGAGGGCTGAGAGTGGGCGATGGGCAGGGGCTGGGACTGCAGGCTCACCTGGGCCAGCTCCGTCCTCGCTGGAGCACCGGAGGGTGGGGCCGCAGAGCAGCTGGGGCAGCACGCGGTCCAGCAGTGTGTTTATTAGGGTGCCGACATAGTGCTTGGACAGGAACTGGCAGATGCCGCCCACCACCGGGGCTACCCTGTGGCACACTTGTACCAGCATACCCTGGGGTGAGGGCCGAGAGAGGGCAGGGTCGGACCTTCTCTTGAAAGACCTAGTCAGTGCCCAGCACTAGCTGGTACTTTGTAGACCTTACCTTGTTCCCTTGGAGAATTATTATGCTGTTTACAGTTAAGGACCCTGAGCATCACAGACTCCAGGGGACTTGCCCAGAATCACTGAGCTGGTGCAAGACTCAGGCCATGGACCCACCTTTGACTTCAAAGAGTCTGGAATTGCTGAAATTCCAGAGTTGCCCAGAGAGGTGGGCATTGCCAAGGCCACATGGCAGCCTGGGGCAGTGGCAGAACCGGACCTGGGTCTTCTCCCTCCTGACTCGGGCGTGCTGTGCTTCCCCGCTCCCGTCTGTGCTCCAGAGCCTGCGGTTTCAGGAGTCCCTGGGGGAAGCCAGGAGTTTCCCCACCTCACCCTTGATTCCAAACACAACCTCCCAGCTGAGTGGCAAGGAGAGAGGTGGCAGGCACGCTCCTCCCTCCGCACCCTTATTCATACAGCCAAGAACTTACATGCATGAAATAAGCTACAAGGACATATTGCACATCTCAGGGAATATAGCCGATATTTTATAATAACTATAAATGGCATATAACCTTTCAAAGTTTTGTGAATCACTATATCGTACACCTGTAATGTATAATACTGTACATCAACAATACTTCAATTAAAAATAAAAGAACCTATATGCGGCAGGCTGGCCTGGGCCCTGCTCCTGCTTGCAACACTCCGCTGTCCCCTAGCACCAGAAAGGCGGAGGAAGGAGTAGGGCAGAGGGACGTGTACTTCTCTGGGATGTGACACATTCCAAATGGCACATCTCACCAAATGTACCCATTTGCTTGCATCAGATCCCACACTCGGCCTCCCCTCCTGCTCTGACGAGGTATCCCTGCTCTGTCAAAAGCTGGCCCATCTCCTTGTGCATTGGGTCCACCCTGCCCCCACCTGCACACGTGCTTCACCTCTGCATGCCCCTCTCTGTCCTGCCTCATTGCTATTCCCTCCTGCCGATTGGTCTCTTAGCATGTGAACACGCTAAAATAGCTTCTCTCATTAAAAAGCCTCACCCCGGGACTTCCCTGGTGGCCCAGTGGCTAAGGCTCCGTGCTCCCAATGCAGGGGGTCTGAGTTCCATCTCTGGTCAGGGAACTAGATCCCACATGCTGCAACTAAGAGTTCGCATGCCACAACTAAAGATCCTGCACACCGCAACGAAGATCCTGCATGCGGCAACGAAGATCCCGTGAGCCGCAACTAAGACCCAGAGCAGCCAATACATAAATAAATAAACAAACAAACAAACAAACAAATAAATAAATAACTTCTAAAAAGAGTCTCACCCATCTCCCCTCCCCTTCCCAGAAAAACGTCATGAAAGAGTTGTCAATACTCAATGCTACACTTTGGTCCCCGTAACTCCTCCAAAACAGCTCTCAAGGTCACAGCATCCCCCTGGACATGCGTTGTCAATCCCTCAGCAGCTCTGGGGCCTGATGACTGCTCCCTCCTTGATGAAATGCTTTCTTCTCTCAGCCTCTGTGACCCTCATGCCGTGGTGTCCCCACCTCCCTGGCTGTCCCTCCTCAGGTTCTTTCTCTGGTGTTTCCCTTTGCTTGGACCGGGCTTCCTTCTCCTCGACCTGGTCCACACCACGTCCCTGTATGATCCCAACCGTTCCCTTGGATTTCAATCTTGTCTGTAGCCTCGACTCTCGGACTGATGTCTCTGGACCTGGCTGGGGGATCTGGCTGCCTACTTGTCGCCTCCTCTTGCCTGTTGCACAGGAGTATTGCACGGCCAGGAGAGAACTCATGATTTTTCTGCCCAGACCTGTTTCTTCTCAAATCTACTCATCTCAGCTGGGGCCATTCCAGAGAACCCACGGCTCACGCCAAAGTCCGTAGCGTCATTGCCGATTCCTCTCTCGTCCCCACTCCCCAGGTCCCATCCATCGCTGAGTCCTGCAGAGCCCCCGTTCCAGACACGTCCCCAGTCCCCCTCCTAGCTCCACCCCCCCATTTCTGCAATCACCTCCTCACTCTCATTATTCGCTCCCATCCGCCCAATTCATTCTTCAAACCGTAAGAGCTTGATCTTGCTGCAGTGTCAATCCAGTCACGGCCTTCCCCTGCCTGAAACCCTTCCACAGCTGTGAACTGTGTTCAGAAGAAGGTCCAGGGTTCCTGCACTTGGCTCCGGTGTTTCTCCCGGGCCCGCCGACCACTCTCCCGGAGCCCACCTGAGGCAGCCACACAGCTGACCAAGCTCGTTCTGCTCGAGGCCCTTTGCCCGTCGGTTCTTGTCATCCTCCAGGCCTCAGCTTAGCCATCACCTCCTCAGAGATGCCCCCTGACGACCATCCTAAACCTCCTCCTCCATCACTGTCCCTCCCCTCATCTGTTTTAATTCTCTGCTCTGAACTAACCACTACCTGAAAGAAATCTCTCCCACCACAATGTAAACTCAGGAGGGTGGGGATGCCCTCATCTGGAAGGGCCGACAGGGCAGGGCGTCTCCTCACTTGGGCCCCATTTCAGGGCAGGGCTGTTGGGTGATGGTCACTACAGGTCTGGAAGACCCCAGGTTTGGGGCAGGCAGGGATGGAGTGTCCATCTGCGGAAATTCTCCTTTTGTAAAATGAAAGAACCGTTTCTACAAAGATGACTGAGATTCTTTTCTGTACTTTGACACCTGGCATAGTACCTGGCACACAGTCGGGGCCTCACAGTGGTTTTATTTCTGTTTGTTTTTTTCTCCCCCGTGGCTTGAGGGAGCTTAGTTTCCCGGACCAGGGATTGAACCTGGGTCACGGCAGTGAAAGTGCCGAGTCCTAACCACTGGACCGCCAAGGAATCCCCCACAGTCGTTGAACAGGCCCTAGGCCTGGCACCTACCAGGCCCAGCCTGAGTGCCAGGGTCCCTTGGGGGGACAATGCAGCCAGCTGGCCCCTGGTGGGCATATGAGGAGGGGTGGGGGGAAGCGGAGGTGTGGGCGGCCTCGTGGCCCCGGATGCCTCACCTTGGGAATCTTAGCTTTGATCCACTTGATCATATTCCTGCAGAGCCAGCAGAAGGGAAGGGGCATGGGAATGGATAACCGCTGCTCGGAGAGATCCTGGGGGAGAGAAGCGCGCTGGAGGCAAGCTGGACAGAAGGCTCCTCCGGGCTCTGCCTCGCCCGACTCGCCGCCCCTTCCGTGTCCCCGCCTCCTGGTTGTGCCGTAGGCCCTGCCTGGAGCTGCTGGTCCCCTTCCCAACGCTGCCCCTCCCAGGCCAAGTGATCCAGGGCCTCGGCCATGGCCCTCGCTCTCTGGATCTCCATCTCACCTGTGTCTGCGGCCCGGGCCTCTCCTGGAGGGCCCCAGGCAGCATGGAGAGGACCAGCTTGTCCTGCAGGGGGCCTGATGGCTCTGGCTCCTGCCCTGGCTCTGGTTGCCCACGTTTGCACAGGCCCAAGGACCCGCAGATGGCCTTCGGGTTCTAGGGCACAACGCAGGGTGAGAAAGTGATTGGGACGGGGGAGGGGACCCCACTCCCCCTCCGTCTGGCTCAAGGACCCAGGCACCAGGTAACTGCCTTTAGGCCTGGAATGGGGGAAGCAGGCTGGTTTGGGGCTGTGGTTTAGGACTCCGTTGGGGTGAGAGAGGAGACCAAAGGCAGAGAGGGGGTCAAGTGGGGACTTTGGGACACATGTCTGGGGATGTGTGTGAACGAGTGTGAGCGTGGATGTTTGTGAGAATGAGTGAGTGTAAGTACGTGAGAGTGCGTTTGTCGTGTGAGCGTGTAGACGGCGTAGGTGTTGCGTGAGGCTGTGTGCAGTGAGTGTGTGGCCGAGTGTTTGTGCGAAGCGTTCGAGGGTGTGTGCCGGCGCCTGAGAGCGTGCAGGCCCACCGTGTACAGCTGAGTGGGAGGCGCTGTCACCTGGGTACAGGCCGAGGAGCACTGAGTTTCCTGCACCCCGTGTGGGCAGGGGGTGGGCTGCCACGTGCGGGGGTAACTCAGGGACAGGGAGGGCGTGAAGGCTGTGCAGGAGGCAGGATGGAGGCGAGGCAGGAGGGCCTCACCATGTGGCTCTGGAAGTGGCTGATGACCAGTGGGAAGTAGGTGTCCAGCATGAGGTGGCACTGGGACCCCAGCAGCTTCAGCGGGAAGACGTCACACTTGTGCTGCAGGAATTCCCGTATTGTGTCCTGGGAGGCAGGCGGGAGAGGGGACTGTCAGCCTGGCCTCTCTGAGGTCTGCCCCGCCTGAGCCCTTGGACATGGGGCCATCGCCCACCCGAATGGCCACCTTCGCCCAGGGCCCCGGAGTTGGGAGGGGGCTAGTGAGCCGCACACTTGGGCGCAGACGTGGCTGCTCCCCTCAGGAAAGACCGTCTCTGGCTGTGCTGCTGAGCTCACCTCCAGAGCCCTCTCCCGGCCAGGAGGCACCTGGGATCACCCCCAAGCTGGAGAGGCCTCCTTTATGGGGCTAACCGCTTCTCTTTCTCTTAATCCCCAAGCTTCAGTCCAGGGTCTGGGCCTCATTACCTGGGAAATGACCTCCTTGACCATCTTGATGAGAAAGTGGGTGATGTCCTCACATTCCTGGCACAGGTCAGCCTGAGGAGAGGGCCCCAATTTGGGGCACATGAGTGGAGGCCATGCTCCCAGCTCAGGTGGCTGAGGCTGCTGGGGTGCTCCAAGACACAGGCAACTGCCCACGATCCCATCCCATCCCATCCATCCCATCCCATCCCAACCCATCCCATCAATCCCATCCCATCCCATCCATCCCATCCCATCCCAACCCATCCCATCAATCCCATCCTGTCCCATCCCATCCCATCCCATCCCATCCCATCCCATCAATCCCATCCCTTCCCCCCCAACCCATCCCATCACATCCCATCCTGTCCCATCCCATCCCATCCCATCCCAACCCATCCCATCAATCCCATCCCTTCCCCCCCAACCCATCCCATCACATCCCATCCTGTCCCATCCCATCCCATCCCATCCCAACCCATCCCATCAATCCCATCCCTTCCCCCCCAACCCATCCCATCACATCCCATCCTGTCCCATCCCATCCCATCCCATCCCATCCATCCCATCCCATCCCAACCCATCCCATCAATCCCATCCCTTCCCCCCCAACCCATCCCATCACAACCCATCCTGTCCCTTCCCATCCCATCCCATCCCAACCCATCCCATCAATCCCATCCCTTCCCCCCCAAACCATCCCATCACATCCCATCCTGTCCCATCCCATCCCATCCCATCCCAACCCATCCCATCAATCCCATCCCTTCCCCCCAACCCATCCCATCCCTTCCCCCCCAACCCATCCCATCCCTTCCCCCCCAACACATCCCATCACATCCCATCCTATCCCATCCCCTCCCATCCCCTACAGGGGCTCCAATCCCATCCAGAGGCTACCCAGGACCCTCTATCCCAAGACCTTTGGTCTCGGTACATCCTTGGGTGGTACTCACAGCTTCCACATGTCCCCAGACTTCCTGCAGGCAGTGCCCTAGGGCTCTGCACTGCAATGCTTGCTCCAGGCTTTGGCACCAGAACTCGGGGCCCTGGGCGCAGGCCGGGGATGAGGTGGTCCCGACAGCTGCTGTTTGGGGCCAGAGCAACCTTGGGATCCGAGCCACACCTGGCACCCTGGCCTCACCCAACCTCCAAACCCAATTTTACTGGGACGCATGACTGTTAAACATGCTGGAGTCGGACGGCTCTGTGTTCTACCTGCTATAGTGCCTGCCAGCTGTGCGACCTTGGACAAGCCCTGGAGTTTCTCTGAGTCAAAACCCCCTCATTGGGCTTCCCTGGTGGCACAGTAGTTGAGAGTCCGCCTGCCGATGCGGGGGACACGGGTTCGTGCCCCAGTCCGGGAAGATCCCACAGGCCGTGGAATGGCTGGGCCCGTGGGCCATGGCCGCTGGGCCTGCGCGTCCGGAGCCTGTGCTCCACAACGGGAGAGGCCACAACAGTGAGAGGGCTGCGTACCATAAAACAAACCAAAACAAAACAAAAAAACCTCCTCATCTTTAAAACTAGGACGAGGTACAGACTGAGGATAATGCGTGGGACAGAGCCAGGGCTCAGTAAGTGGTGGAGGAGGTCGTGGTGCCCCCTCCACACCTGGCCCCGGGGTGACGAGTGGGGTGAGGAGAGGCTGGGGAGACTCACCAGTGCCCGGCCCACAGAGCGCAGGCAGCAGGAACAGCCACGGCAGCAGGTGCGACATGGCCATGGCTTCTCCACAGTCTGGACACCCTGCCTGGGGTGGGGCCCTTATAGCTGGGGGCTGGGGCGTGGGAACAGAGCCCTGTGGGAGCAGCCGTGACCTCAGTGTTTGCCTTTGCCCTGGAGGGCCCTCCAAGTGCTTTGCTTTGATCCCCTCCTCTTCCCAGCAGTGACACTCCTGCCAGCCCCCACCCCACCCTGGCTCCTGCCTGATGTCCTGCTCCCCTGGGAACCCCTGCACAGCCACATCCTATCCCCCATGGGCCTGGAATCCCTCCAGCCAGGGGGCTCTTGAGTCTTCACATCTGGTCTCATCTCTCTGGGTTATGGAAGGGAAACTGAGGCAGGACCGGGGCAGCCAGGGTGACTCCCCTCAACTCCCATCTCTCCCCCAGGCCTCTCAGCCCTCCTCTGCTCTGGAGCAATTGCTCTTAAGAGCTTCCTGCCTGCCTCTTGACCCAGGGCAAGCACCGGAGGGGCAGACTGGGAACCCTCCAAGGCCACCTACCCCGCCCCCCCCCCCTTATCCTTTCCGTTCAGGAGGAAGAAGCCTCTGCAGCTGCCAGGCCAGGCCCCCCTGAAACAACGCACACCCAAGGACAAGCTCACCACCCCCGAGGGGCAGACGTGAGGGCCGAGAGCAGCGAGTCGGGCGTTGGCTCATGGCCACCAGCGTGGCTGAGTCCTGGGGTGCCCTCTCCAGCGGAAGCTCACGGGCGCGGGCAGGGTGGGGACCAGCACCGATGGACTCAGGATGGCCCAGGGACTCCCTCAAAGTCACACAAGGACTCGAGCAGTTTCTGTTGGCCTCAAGCCCTGGCTGGTATGACCAAGAGTGTGGCGTGTAAACGTGTGACAAAGATGGGGACCCCATGACTTGTATTCGCCCAAGAAGGTGGGACAGGAGGTGCTTGTAGTTTAGTGAGTGGTAAACAAAGGAGCCGCACAGGGCACACTCAGGGCGGCCCGCGCTGCAGGGGGCGGGGTCTGCGGATGGCTGCCTCTGGGGGTGTCGGTCAGGGTGTCTAAGTGCTGTCACGGGGGCTTCCCATGGCCCCTGCTTCCTTCTCACAGCACAGAGCAGGCTGGTTCAGGAGGTGAGGCTCTGGTCCACGCAGTCACTCAGGAGCCCAGGCCCCTCCCTCTGCCTGCTCTTCTGTCCCCCAGGGCTCGGGGTCCTCCCCTGGATCCTCCGCATCTGGCCAGCAGGGCACAGAGAGAAAGAGGGGGAGAGAGGGAGGGGAGAGTTGGGGGTCAGGCCTGGGAGTGGCCTTCATTTCTGCCTCCAGTTCACGGGCCAGGATTCCATCACACTGTCCCGCTTAACCGCGGGAGGGCTGGGGGACCTCATGTGCCCGTGTGCCCAGGGGAAAGCGACATGGAGGTGGACACATGGCATTGTCTCAGATCCACCACACTGAACACAAAACTGTGTGTTCTGTGGGGTTTTCTGGGTAGTGGGTCCATGGCTCCTATCAAATCCTCAAAGAGGGGTCAGTGTCTCCACACCCTTGAGAGCTGCCATCCACGGGGGAAAAAAATAAAGAAAACACAAAAAGCCAGCCGTAGACCAAGCTGACCTGGCCTGGGGCAGGGGTGAGGACGTCTGCCTCATGGTCCCTGGGATGGGTCCCTGGTTCCTCTTGTTCTGACGCCAGTGGCACCGCCTTCTCTGATTAAGATTTGGCTCCTGAGTGAGGTGGGAGAAAGATGGACAGGATAAACAACAATGGATAAACAACAAGGTCCTACTGTATAGACTAGGGAGCTATATTCAATATCCTGGGATAAACGATAAGGGAAAAAATATAAAAAAGAATGTATATATGTGTATCACTGAGTCACTTTACTGTACAGCAGAAATTTACAAAACATAGTAAATCAACTATACTGCAATAAAAGATAAATTTAAAGCACGGAAAAGAAAGACAATAAAATTTGGCTCTTCTCACGGGGCGTGGCTACAGATAGAGCCTGCACGGATCTGCTGTACAGCCAGCTGTCCTCCTGACCCATCTATTTCCCATCCTGTAGAAAAGAACAGAGAAACATTCTGTCAGCCATCCCACGATCTGAGAGTCCATGAACTTGAGTTTGTCAATAAGAGATGGCTCCCCTCCTGGCGTGTGGACAATTTGACATTTCTGAGGGCCAGTTCCTTGTGACCAAGCTACACACTTCATGCTTCCTGCCTAGTACCGTGCCCACAGCCCACCACAGTCTACACCGCACAAGCCAACTCTTGCCTGTCCCCAGCCACCCTGTCTAGAAAGTGGGATAAATGTCTGTCATAGTAAATAACCTAGGCACGTGTCCCTGAGGTACCGCAGGACCAGAATGCTCTGCGTACAACTGGAGATGGTTAGGGACAAGGAAACAAATAAATGACCATGTTGACCATTTCCTCCATCCGATGATGCCGTGAGCTTGACCCTGCTATGTTCCCATCACAGATCTGAGGAATGTTGCAATAGAGAGTAGGTAATCACTGGGCTTTTCCCGTGAGTTGAATAAACACTTGAAATTCCAATCCCCTTCCCTTTTCATCCAGGTGACCTCATTTGTCAAGTGAACTCAGGTTTACTATGTTCTGATCAGAAGTTGCCAGTTGGTGGACGGTTAGCCAATTTTATAAACTTCTTTCCTTTTTTTGGTGAAGAATCTCAGGAAGTTCATTACCCAGCGGTAGAAGGGTCACATCTGGCCTTTGGATCCCAAATGTGGTAGGGAAATGGGGAATTCTTTCTTCCTTAGCATGAGCTGGTGTATCAGTCAGATTCACCGATGGCAAGCAACAGAAACTGACTCAGGCTAAAGTAAGAAAAGGGAAGTGATTAGATGTCCATGGATGCCTCAGGGTGGAAGGGAAGACCTAGAACAGAGCTTGGACAGGAGCCAGCCAGCTCAGAGGGTCTTAGAAGCAGGGATAGCACTTCAGTCTGGCCCAGGTGCAGTCACTGGGATGAATGAACTTCCACCATTCCCCTGTCTTTGTGTCTCTTGCTTCAAAGCCAGATTCCTAGGAAAGCAAGTTCAACTGGCCAAGCTTAGATCAGAGGCTTGCCTTTGGCTGTTCTAAGATGGTAAGAGGGAAGTCTGGCACCAGGAGACTTGGGTGACACTTTTGGCTTATGAAGTGGAGGGTGGGTTCCTGTACACGGTAGCTGTCGGATCATTCCCCAAAGGAAATTAGAGTGATTATTAGGAAGAAGGAGGAGATGCTGTGTGTCCAAATAGTGTCAAACATCCAACCCAGCTTGTAATGATGGTAAGTACTGTTCCTGAGGTACTTCAGATATGAGGACATTTCTCTGATGGGAATCAGGAACTGTGGATTCCTGGTTCTAGGGGCTTGCCTGACCCAAAGTAAGATGTGCTTTCCCATATACTCAGGCTGAGAACCTTGGCGTTGACTCAACAGACTTCCAGAGTGCTGCCTGTGGGCACAGGCCAGGGGCCCAGACAGGCGTGGGTTTCATTCAGCTGAAGTTGATCTTGGCTGCCGCTTTGCCTCTTTGGTTTCCTTATCTGACATGGGACCAAAAATACGTGCAAGACTCCTGCGATGTACTGTTAAGATAACTCATGTGTGTGCCTAGCATGGTGTAAGCTGTGCTGAGAGGTTGGGGGAGTTACCTGGAAGGTGCTGGGGAGCCAGTGAAACATTTTACGCAGAGGATGAGGTGATCAGAATTGCAGTTGTCCATAGTTAATGAGATAATTCTCCTCTGCAGGCTGTACCCCAGGGAGAAGTTGGAGTCATCAACTTGCCTTGCTGCAGACTCAGCCCCTGTTCCAGCAGTTGGGCAGCTGCCCCATCCCTGGAACCCAGAGCCTGGAGGTGGGCTCCTATCCTGAGTCACAAGACTCATCCCACACGCCTGCCTTATGTTTCTGTTTTAGATGCTACAATCCCTCCTTAGTGTCCTGCTGAGGACCAGAGAATCACTGTATCCTCAGAATCGTTGTTGAATGCCCCTCCCCTACTGCCCAGGTCATTCCCACCCAAGGAGATGTTTTTTGGGAGTGGGGATGATGCTCTGGGGAGCACCTATAGGTGCTCTTAAAAATCACAGGACCCAGGCACTGCAGGCTGCATGCTCACGGGCAGAGACCTAGGGCGGGGAGGGGCATGGGTCCCAGGCCAGTGGGACCCCAGCGCCTCTGTGCAGCCCCAGGTGAGGGAACCAGGTAGGAGTGCGGGCTGGTCCAGGGATTTAAGGTTCAGTCAGCTACTTTGAAGGTGGACCTGAAGCAGCCCAATGTAGTATTGAGGGGTTGTATCCCAAATTTTTGAGGATGAAGACACTTTACCATCAAGACATTTTATGGAGACCAACATGGTAAAATTTGAACCTTAAGTTATATTGACTGAGAAAGTTAATGATGATCATTAATATATATTAATATAATAATATATACATATAATGCTATTGTTAATAATATGAATAATTAAGAAAGTTACTATGTTCAATGACACCTTTAAATACATTTATAATTTGTTCACAACAGCATGTGCATATCTTTGAAAAATGTTTTACGTGTGGGTTGACTTTACCGGTCTATTTCTGGCTGTCCACCTTTTGGAAGGAATGTCTTTCCAAGGTGCTGGGTGCCCTCAGTGGCCTTTCGACCTCCATCCCCACCGGCCTAATCTGATTGGACCAAGGAGATGTCCATAGGGGTGGAGCCTAGCCTATGGCCTGGTGCACAGAGATGCATGCGCTGGGCCAGTCAGAGGCCTCGATCTAGAATTAGAACTAACACACCGGGAGGGAGGAGGCTGCTGAAAGCCACAGTCTTGGGCAGCTCTAATGGCTGCAAACAGGGGGACCAGAAAGCATAATGAAGCAGTTCATGATTTCTCTTCATTTTATTTTCATTTTGAAAATAAAATAACAATAATAATATTTGTGGTAATAAAAATAAAAGCTGAGTTTTGTTGAGCATTTTCTTGATGCCCAGCTCAGTTCTAAGTACTTTATAGTATAACCTCACGCAGTCCTCATGAAAACTCCAAAGCTGTACGGAATTTCCAGATGGGGAAATTAAAGTTCAGAAAGGGTAAATAACTTGGTCAAGGCCTACGCCTAGGAGGTGGCAGATCTGGAATTAGAGCCCAGGCCACCTCTTGCCCTCTCCTGCCACTCCAGGAAGCAGGACTGGTAGCCCTAGGGCGGTGAAGGGAGACAGCGACTCTGTGTAGCCACTTTGATTTCCTGAGGCAATGTCTTTTTTTAAAAAAAAATTATTTATTTTTGGCTGCATTGGGTCTTCGTTGCTGTGTGCGGGCTTTCTCTAGTTGCGGTGAGCAGGGGCTACTCTTTGTTGCGGTGCGTGGGCTTCTCATTGCGGTGGCTTCTTTCGTTGCAGAGCATGGTTTCTAGAGCACGTGGGCTTCGGTAATTGTATCGCATGGGCTCAGTAGTTGTGGCACGCGGGATTTGTTACTCCAAGGCATGTAGGATCTTCCCAGACCAGGGCTGGAACCCATGTCCCCTGCAGGAGGATTCTTAACCACTGCGCCACCAGGGAAGTCCCCTGAGTCAATGTCTTGATCTGTGGTTGGATTGCCACAGGATTCCCCCATGGGGCCGCATCCTCTTCCTTCAACTCTTCTTCAACCATGTCGACTGGGTCTCTGTTTCTTGCCTCAGAGGGAGACTCTAACCTGTAACCCGAGGCAGTGAGGGTGCACACGAGGATTCACGTCCCTTTATAAGTGTCTGGGGACCCTAGAGTATGAAGGGGCAGGGCCCTGAGAACCTGCTCCAGCTCCTTGCTGGGACCTTCAATAAGTCTGGTCCAGCTTGCTCTCCACCCCCAGTCTCACTCAGGGACGACGTTCCGAGACTGGGGGACCTGAGCTGTGCCCACCTAGGGGGAGCAGATGCCCTGTGGCCTGGGCAGGGTTTGGGTGGACTTGCTTGAATTCCTTACCCAGACTTGCTTAGATGTGGGCTTTTCTTTTCTTTTTTAAAGTTGTGGTTCGTATGAGCATATATATATATATAGTTTGTTTGTTTGTTTGTTTGTTTGTTTTTTGCGGTACGCGGGCCTCTCACTGTTGTGGCCTCTCCCGTTGCGGAGCACAGGCTCCGGACGCGCAGGCTCAGCGGCCGTGGCTCACGGGCCCAGCCGCTCCGCGGCATGTGGGATCCTCCCGGACCGGGGCATGAACCTGTATCGCCTGCATCGGCAGGCGGACTCTCAACCACTGCGCCACCAGGGAAGCCCTCGTATGAGTATATTAATCCTGAAGTTGCTTCCTGTCTCCAGCAGTCTTGGGTGATCTGCTATGATGACACTATTATCTAGACGCATCAGGAACCCACTCGAAGGCGAAGGTACAAGTGCTGCCACCTACTGGACGAAAATTAACAGTTTCATCACAACTATATGAAAAAAATTTTGCGCAAGCCTCAAAGCTCCCAACCTCTTTCTTATTTTACGCATATTAACTCTAACTATTCTGGGTCAACTTTTCATAAAAACAATTAGATTCCAATAGAAAAATGTCCTCTATTTCCTAATAAATAGCTAATTAAAATGTGTGCTGTTTATCCAGGATTTCCTGTGTGCTGAGCACTTTACATGCATTATCTCTGTTATTCTCACCGCAATCCTACGAGCTAGATATTGTTATTATCTCTGTTTTATATATAAGGAAGGTGAGATTTGGAAACACTGAATGACTGCTTGCTTCCAGAGTCCACCCACTTAAACACTGGGCTGTCTTGCCTCACCTTTAACAGTAACAGTGTAGGACTAGCATTTCATTATTTGACTAAAATCACACAAACTTCAAAAAAAAGCATCACACATCCTGAAAATATCTCAAGTGTATTCCATGATTAAGAAAATAAGTAAATATATTATAGATAGTGAGAACCAGGTCTTTTACTGTTGAAAGAGGAGTAACAAAAATGGAAAGGGGGAGGGTTAGAATGCACCCTGTGAGGTTGGATTGGAATCAGGGGAATTGGTGTGAGCTCATGCTTTTACACACATAGATGGTTAGATATAGAAATAGAAATAGATGTAGGTGTATATGTATGTGTGTGTGCATACAGACATATATTCCCTACGTTTGTCCTCTGGAAGGGACTAACAATAATGATACCCCAGTAGCTATGCATATACTGGCCTCTAGATCTTGGTTTCCAAGTACCATTCACTAACGAGAAGAAAAAAAATTCAGGGCTCCTTGAAGAAATGGCTGATTCTAGGGCTGGAGCAGGGAAAATATAAATGAACTTGGAAGATTTTGCTGTGCTAGAAAAAGTGCTCAGAAACTAAAGGACATGGGGGCCACATTGAAGGGGCTTCCAATGGCCAAGTCTGAGACAATTTTAGTAACAAAATAATGATAGCAATATATTATAACTCCTAGAATAAAGCAAATAACCATGACTCCACATCGATATAAATAATTGCATAAATAAATAAATGAAGAAGAAGAGAAAGCTCTTCCTTACAAAAGAATTCCAATGAATAAATGCAGAAGGAATGATGGAAATAGGAAATCACCATTCGGCTAACAACACAGTCATTGTTGCAGGCAAGAATCATTGATGAATAGACCCACAGACATAGAAAACAAACTTATGATTACTGAAGGGGAAGGGAGGGGAGGGATAATTTAGGAGGATGGGATTAACATGTACACACTACTATATATAGAATAGATAACCAACAAGGACCTACTGTATAGCATAGGAAACTATATTCAGTATTTTGTAATAACCTATAAAGGAAAAGAAGATGAAAAAGAATATATATATATATACATATATATATTCACGGTGCTGTACACCTGAAACTAACAGAACATTGTAAATCAACTATGCTTCAATAAAAAATTAAAAAATAAAAGTAACAAAGAATCATCGATGAATGTTAAAATTAGTGGGGGAAAGTATGATGAGAAACCAGACTTAGGTTCAGAGTCTCAAGACATGTCCCCACAAAATACTTATCAATTACAAAGGGAAAGAGAGTAAATTTCCAGTGGATAAATCTGATAGGCACCACCATATCCAAGGGGTGAAAGTTCCCATTAGCAGGAATGAGATGTATCCGCTTCACGTGGCTCCCGGCGTGATGAGCTGAGAAGGACACAACATCTCCTCTGCGGTGTTTGTGCCAAAAATGCAGAACCTCAATCTAATCATGGGAAAACACCAGGCACGCCCAGAGTGAGGAACATTCTACAAAACAACTGGCCACCGCTCTTCCAAAGTGTTATGATCAGGAAAGACAAAGCTCGAGGGAACTGTTCCAGACTGGAGGAGATGAAGGGGACATGACCACTCAGTGCTGTGTGTGAGGCTGCATCGGATCCTGGGTAGAAGGAGAACCCCAGTGGGGCAATTGACAAAGTTGGAATAACGTCTGGAGATAAGTTAGTAGTGTTGTATCAGTGTTCATATCCTGGTCTTGATAATTATGCTGAGGTTATAGAAGATGTTAACATTTGGGAAAGCTAGGTGAAGCGGACTCAGAAATTTTTTTCTACTATTTTTGCAATGTTTCTTACGTCTAAAATTATTTCAAAATGAAAAATAAAAAAATGAAAAACAAGCTTGTAATGAAATATACGTAGGTAAAAAATGCATTTAAAAAGGCATTACACATGGGACTTCCCTTGTGGCATAATGGTTAAGAATCCGCCTGCCGATGCAGGGGACACGGGTTCGAGCCCTCGTCTGGGAAGATCCCACATGCTGCGGAGCAACTGAGCCTGTATGCCACAACTACTGAAGCCCGTGCACCTAGATTCCGTGCTCTGCAACAAGAGAAGCCACTGCAATGAGAAGCCCGTGCACTGCAACAAAGAGTAGCCCCTGCTCACTGCAACTAGAGAAAGCCTGCGTGCAGCAACGGAGACCCAATGCAGCCCCCCCAAAAAAGAAAAAAGAAAGCATTACACAAACTATTATAAATAGAATGGATAAACAGCAAGGTCCTACTCTATAGCACAGGGAACTATATTCACTGTCCTGTGATAAACCATAATGGAAAAGAATATAAAAAAATGTATATAAGTGTGTAACTGAATCACTTTTCTGAACAGCAGAAATTAACACAACATTGTAAATCAACTATACTGCAGTTAAATAAAAGGGTATTGCAAAACCCTTTTTGCAATAATCAGGTTTCTGATTATCCAAAATTTGAAACCTCCCCCAGGCCAGAGCCCAAACTCTTTGGTCTTCGGTCTCTTCACCTGTCAGAGAAAAACCTCTACGTTTATCACAACACAGAGGTAGAAAGAAGGGAAGTGTTTGGGCACGTTTCGAACAAGACACGCGTAAACGTTCCTTAGAGGTTTTAGTTGAATTGTAGAACACACATCAGACTGACCAAATCCTCTATTCCAGTTTTGGAATGTTCTGACTACAGCTTCTGGTTTATGTTGCTATGTTTCACAGACATCCCCAGAGCTGCACACAGCAGGATCTTAGTACCCCAAGCAGGGATCGAACCCGTGCCGTCTGCAGTGGAATCGTGGAGTCTTACCCACAGGACCGCCAGGACTTACATTGCTTGCTTTTACCATACTGGCCCTTGGGTGACACACGTAAGGGGGCTAAAGCAAAGAGATCATATCTGCTGAGGCTTAAAATAATAAAAATGATGATGATAGCTAAGCGATCACATGCCAGGCAGTGGTCCAAATGCTTTAATGATTAAACCAACCCTGGGAGGAAGGGTCTATTACTATACGCACTTTAGGGAGAGGGTGACGGACTTGACCAGGGTCCTTTTGTCTTTCATGCACAGCTAGTAGCTGGTGGAGCCAGGATCCGAACCCAGGCAGAGCGCCTCCAGAGCCCACATGCTAATGCGTTAGAAGGGGGTGCAGGGCTGAATGCAAGGTAACTGGGCGTTAACCCCCAACCCCTTTTGGCTTTGATAGAACTCCTCACTGAGTCTCAGAACAGAACGGGATCAGTGATGGTAAAGCACCGGCAGGGACTCTGGGAGGTCGTCCTGGACCCGCTCTCATTTGCCAGGGCTGTGGATGTACCTGCAAAGGGCTGGTGCGTGGACTTCCCCATGACACCAACTCTTGCATTATTAGCCGTTTACCCAGCCACTTAGCACTTTCTCCTGTTAAGCACCACAGTCGGGATGCTTGGACGTTCTGATTCATGGGGGTTCCTGATACTCCCCCTTCTTGTCAAAGTCCTTTCTGATACTTGGGGTGCCTGAGACTGTTCCTGTTGCTGAGTGAAGCCCAAGTGCTGACCCCTGAGGTGGGACAAGCACCCCTTCTGGGCAAGTGCAGGATGGAAACCTAAATAGGAACAAACTTGAACAGCCACAAACTCCCCCCAGTTTTTCTCCCCCCACGTCATGTCCTCTGAGAAGTAACATACATAGAAAGCAAGGGTCTGGACCAGGAATCCTGACCTTGCTGTGTGACCTTGAGTAGAGTCCTGCCCTCTCTGGGCTTTGGTTAACTTAGCTGTAAATGAGGGGGTGGGATCTGGTGATTTCTAGGGTCTCTTCCAGCTCCTGCATTTTGTGGCACCAGGAGCTCGTGACAGGGCAGAAGGAAGCCAGGCCCGTTCCGGATGGACGCGAAGGTGTTTGCTCTGTGCTCTCGCAGAAGAGCTTGGCTGAGGTGTTAGTTAGGGAGGGACTGTCACTGCTCTGGCCGCACACAATTAGGGCTGAGGTGACTCAGAAGGGAACACGCCATGTGTTAAAATAAGAGCTGGCATTTCTGAGAAGGGAAGTCCAGGAGCCAGCCAGGATGGGATTAGCTGTTGATAAAGGCCCAGCATTGTTCTCAGTCTCCCCTGAGGCCCACACCACATCCCAGAAGAGGAGAAGCCAGGTCCCTGGGCCCTAACAGGGTTGGGACAAAGCTGAGGCGTTGCTGAGGATGAGGTCCAGGGGGGCCATGTGGGGCTGCGGCCAGGACGAGGCAGGGCCATGCAGTGGTCAAGGCTGCCCGGGCCTGAGTGCTGAGTGCCCTTCCCTGTTGCTGGACTTGGATTCTCACTCCAGGGCCAGAGAGGGTTTGAGAGGGGACGATGGACGTGGACACCGAAAGCCTAATAATGGGCGACCTGAAACTGCTGTCCTAGGCCAGCAACGCTGAGCAGTCCTCAGCCCACCCGCCAAGGTTCAGGCCAGAGTCAGGGAGTGCTGCGAGGGGGGTGGGTAGCACTCCGATTCAAGACTCTTCAGTCTCGAGAAACAAAGCCTGACAGGAATGCGAGGAAGCCACTGTTTACTCTTTTCAAGTGTCCCACCAAAACGTGTTCTAAAATGTCTCTGGGGGAGGACGATGAGGGGGGCAAGGCCCGAGCTCCAGGAAGCGGAGAGGTGGGCGAGGACCCCGGACTCTGCAGAAGCCACAGCTGGGAGACCACCTCTCCTCTAACTCCCGGGGAGCAGACCCACGGGGAACAGGGTGCAGGCCCTCTTCGGAGTTGAAAGCGAGCCGGAAATAAACGGGCTCAGGGGATCTTGTTGGAGCAGGAAAGGCCCAGATTCGTGTTCCAAGAAGGGACCTGTGGGGGCAGTGAACATTGGTGACTCTCCCAGGGGTTGTTGGGTGGCAAGCGACAGACATCTGTGAAGCTGGCTCAGCTAAAGAGGAAATTAGGGCAAGGATCCCGCAGGACCTGAGGGTAGCGGGAGGATGAGAACAGGCACCGGGAAGCTTGTGGAACAGAGTGGGCGCTAAGTCACTGTCTCAGCCCCCTCTGCACCCGGGCTGCCTGGTCACCTGTCTTGGTTATTCATCCACAGACTTTGTCTCCCAGTTGGACCATTGCTGCTCGTGGCCTCAAATGGTCTTTCCCTACATGGCAACCACAGGTCTTGAGATTTGTAACCTTCCAGATACATCTGACCAGAGGCCCTGGGGCTGAGCCCTAGATTTGAGAGAGAGGGGGGGAGAGAGAGAGAGAGAGTGATTGGCCCAGCCTGGCCAGGATTCACCGCCGTCTAATGGGCTTGCCAGGTGAGGCAGGTCCACAAGGACAGCGCGGGAGCTTCCACTTTGGCTTAGGTGTGTGTGTGGGAAATTCTTGCATCCCAGAAATGATGGAAACAAGGAGGGAGTGGGACCAGGAGGCCGGGGGCCAAGAAAACCTCCTGACGCTGGGGCTCCAGGTGAGGAGAAGCCCAGGAGAGAGCTGGGAGGGCAGGGGAATCCAGGACATGCTTCCACATCCGTGACCCGGACAATGTATTCACAGATGGTGAAGAGTGGTGTGAACTTTTTTTAAAATATATTTTGTTTGATCGAAGGAGAGTTGATTTACGGTGCTGTGCCCATCTCTGCTGTACAGCACAGTGACTCAGTTATACGCATAGAGACATTCTTTCTTTTTTAAATATTCTTTTCCATTATGGTTTATCCCAGGATATTAAGAGTGGTTTGAACTTTTTGTGTTAGAACCTCCTGTGAAGAGAATCTATAACCTGATTGCCACTGATACAGCAAAAGGTTCTGATTTATCGAGGTCATTTTGCTCAAGGTAACCTCAGAGAGAGAAGTGGAGGAGTTTAGAAGACACAAATTTTTTTATAGCCAGGGGAGAAATTTCCTGCCCAGAAAGGGGAAAGGTCAAGACATGTATGTGTGTGTGCAACTCTGGGTCCCACCCCAGACCAAGGCAATCAGAATCTCTGGGAGGTAGGTTGCTGAGTGCCCCCTGTGTTTCCCATGTGCACCCAGGGGTGTCATTCACTGGTCTCGGACAGACAACAGGTCACGCTCCTTTTCTCCATGATAGGCACCCAGATATTTGGAGATGGCTGATAGAAGTCAGCTTGCTCCATTTCCTAGGCCTTGGGCTCTGCCAGCTGGCATCTAAGAGCCTCATGGTGCAGAGGGGTGCTTTGGATACCCCTGTTTCTGTCAGCGAAGCCCCTGCCCCTGCCCTGCCTCTTAGCAAGGCAGCCCTGATTCCTCCTCCACTAGGTGTTCAGGCAGTCAGCTGGCATTCACCACGTTCAGCAGACTGTAAAGCATCCTGTCCGTGAGAAGCTTCTAGAACTATTGAAAGATAGAGACAGTGCTTAAAGACCCCAACACTTGTAGGGGGGCTGACTGTCTTAGTTTTCTGGAACTTTCTCAGTTTTAACACTGAAAGTCCTGCATCCCAGGAAACCCCTCGGGCCTGGGCAAGTTGGCCCAGTGACTTACTGAGGTAGAGCACACGTGGGAAAGATACTAATTCAGGGTCAGAAAAGCCCAGCGCCGGGCTCTGCCGTCTTGGAGAATGTTGACTTTTCTCACACATGCACATTACACAAGCCAAAAAAAAAAAAAAAGGCAGGCATTGTTTAAACTTATAGCAGTTTATATTCTAGGAAAAGGTGGTATAAGTCAAAAAGATAAAAATTGGATCAATTTTCCCACAGAAGCAAGTACCATGATGAGAAACCCTGAGCAGGGAAAACTTCTATAAAAAGTTCTATCCTGGCCCTGAACAAAACTTCTTTAATTTTCTAAACTTTTTAAAGTATTTCTCTGAGGTAACATGGAGCAAAATGTTCTCTTAGAAAAATCAGACCCCAAGAGTAATTAACTGGACATTGAATACCTGTACTCTGGGCAGTGTAAGATCTCTCAAAGTACATGTACACCAAAGAAAAAAGACAGATCAGTAATTTGTCACATGCAATGTTATTTTATTTGTTGAAAAGATACCTATGTAGGGGTTCCCACTGAGAGTTAGAGGGGCGCTCCTAATCACGGCAGCACGCTGGAACCACTGGGGAGCCGTAGAACCTACTGATGCCTGGGTACCACCCAGAAATGCTGATGAACTCGGACTGGGTGCCGAGGGGCGGAGGCTCTACCTGGGGTTAAGAGCTTGCAGCAAGAGAGGGGCAGGGGAGGAGGAGGTTGCCTGAGGTCTGGGTTCAAGGCCTAGGGTCTTGAGTACTGGAACACTGAGACACAGACTAACTGGAAACAAAACCTTAGTGGTCATTGAAGTCAGTCTTCTCATTTTGGGGAACTAGATCTAGAGAGATGAAGGGACGTGTCCAAGTCCTTTAGCATTTAGATGTAAAATTAGAACATAGGTATTTTAACGCCTTATCCTTGTATTCTTTTCACACTTTGGTGGTTTTAAGATATGCCCACAAATTCCTTGAAATTCTGCTCTTTAAAAAGTGAAGCTTAGACATATATACACTACCAACTGTAAAATAGATAGCTAGCGGGAAGCAGCTGCATTGCACAGGGAGATCAGCTCGGTGCTTTGTGACCACCTAGAGGAGTGGGATAGGGAGGGTGGGAGGGAGGGAGACGCAAGAGGGAAGAGATATGGGGATATATGTATATGTATAACTGATTCACTTTGTTATAAAGCAGAAACTAGCACACCATTGTGAAGCAATTATACTCCAATAAAGATGTTAAAAAAAAAAGTGAAGCTTAATTCCCTTCCCTTTGAGTGTGGGCTGACTTAGTAACTCATTTCTAATGAACAGAATATGGAGGAACTGATGGTTTGTGACTTTGGGGACTAGATCATGAAAGCTCTATCTCTTGGATCACCCGCTCTGGGGAAAGTTAGCTGACATGCCCGTGAAGACACTCAAGCAGCCTTATGAAAAGGCCATGTATTGAAGATCTGAAGCCTCCTGCCAACAGCTTTGTGCGGGTGCTATCTTGGAAGCAGACCCTCTGGCTCCAGGCAAGCTCTCAGGTGACTGGGGTCCTGACTGACATTTTGTCTGCCACCTCCTGGGAATCCCTGAGGCAGAACCATCCAACTAAGCCACTCCTTAACTCCTGACCCACAGAAAAGGTGAGATAATAAAAATTTTAAGCAGCTAAGTTTTGGGGTAATTTGTTACAAAGCAATTATAGCAAATACACACACCAACCTAAAATATAATCTTTCAGAGTCAGTAATATCCAATTTTGAGGATGAACTCTAGTGCAGTAGGAGAAAATGAATGAAAGGAATAGGGAGTATAGCAACATTTTCCTTCTAAGGGAGGATGAGGCGGTGGGAAAATCACTCTGTATACTCATCCTTTCTATTGATAGAGGCTGGAGAAAGGAAAGGTGGAAGCTTCAAGGTGTCTGGCAGCTCTTCAGTCTGTTGAAGCTTACAACCTAGAGTTGGTGATTTCTGTTTTAACAGGGCTCACAAAGCAGGCCTGAAACTGCATAGGGGTGGGAAAAAGACATCGAGCAACTTAGAAGAATCATGGTGTCTGACATTTCATCATACCATTGGTGCTGATGTGAGGTAAACTCTAAGCGTCCTGTGAGGTCCGCTGCACACACAGAGGCCCCGGGAGCTGGAGGAAGGACTCTGAGCTCTCTGCGTGGGTCAGTGCCGAGCAGGGGTGGGAAGGGAGTCAGGAGAGGGCCCGCGTGAAGCTGATGGTTGAGCCAGAGAGCAGAGAGATCTTGAGGGCCATGGCATCGGTCAGGCCATCAGGCAAACAGAAGCCGTTCTGCGTCTTGGGGACCTCAGCTTGCAGCCCTGGAGTGTGAGGGGAGAATGTGGCAGGAAGTGGGAGCTCTTGAAGTTCTTTGATGTACTTGCATCTGACCAAGCCTCTGAGAAAAATGGCTTCTGCTTCACTCCTGTATTCTAAGTCCAGGGCAAGATTCCCTCATCGACAAAGTCTAACCTGGGAGCACACGAGGAAGGGGACTGTGGGAAGCAGCTTCCAGCCCAGGTGGCGAGGTGACACACTGGGGTCAACACTGGACTTCCCAATGGACAAGCCCTTGGGGAGCTGCCACTGAGGGCTGGGTCACCGGGGGGATGTTCCCTCTTACTTAGTATAAAGAAAGCAAGCAATGCTATTTGCTATTTATTTGCCAAATGTTATCTTCAAGAAATATCCAGAGAGAGGTCTTCATGTCGACCAGAAACTGTTGCTCAGGAAATAAGTAGATGGTCACTGTGGTTGGTGACACAGGGCTCCCTGGTGACAGCCTGTAGACAACTGGCCTCTGCCCACAATTCTTCCTCGGTCATGCCTTCATTTAATGCTTTGATGTCTGGTCTATGTGGAAAGCATCTCTTCAGCTCATTGGAGACCCTTATCTTTGGGAAACATTGCCTGCTAGGTCTGCTTTTGGTGATTCTCAGAGCACACAAGTATATTCATGACTCTGAGAACACTCTTTTCAGAGCGTGTCTGTTAATGGCCTGTGGTGCTAAATGTGAATGGGGTCTGAATAGTCAATGCTCCATTAAATTGGAGAAATAGGGATGCTGGTTTGGAATGTGTGGACATCAGGAATAGAGATTCCTGAGGGCAGCCAGTGAAGAAAACAACTCCAGGGACTTCCCTGGTGGTGCAGTGCTTAAGAATCCGCCTGCCAACGCAGGGGACACAAGTTCAAGCCCTGGTCCGGGAAGATCCCACATGCCGTGGAGCAATTAAGCCCGTGCGCCACAACTACTGAGCCTGCACTCTAGAGCCCACGTACCACAACTACTGAAGCCCGCGCACCTAGAGCCCATGCTCCACAACAGGAGAAGCCCCTGCAATGAGAAGCCAGCGCACTGCAACGAACAGTAGCCCCCGCTTGACACAACTAGAGAAAGGCGCGCGCAGCGACGAAAACCCAAGGCAGCCAAAAATAAATAAATACACAAATAAATTAAGAAAACAACTCCAGAAAAGTTTGTGAACGCTCTCCATGTGAAGGCATACAACATGTGAATTGTCATATAATTCCCCAATTCAAGTATTGCCTAAAATAAGGTCTAGGAATTACTGGTGCTATTGACGGCACAAAGTTGTTGCATACGCTCCCTACCCGACCCCCACGCCCCCAAAGCATGTAAGAAAAAATCTGTCTTCCTGAATTTGGGCCTCTGTAATTAAGAATGGATGCTAATGAACTGCTACCTTTGCATACTCCAGGAAGAAAGGGCTGTCATGCAGGTGAGTAGAGTAGGCACGTTTACACTAGAGAGATTTTAACTTCTGAAGAGGAAAAGTTCATTTCAAGCCTCCTGGAAGTACTTACTTGAAGCCCTACCACTAACCCTAGAGGATCAGAAAAGACGGCCTTCTTTCCTTCCTTAAGACACCTGACTGCCACCTGCCAGAGAACGGTAGTAAGTATTCAGGTTCACAATCAGGGCAATGTGAAGGGGGCCCTAGGGTTGTGCAGTGCACTTGCTGGGCCTCTGCACATGGTACCCTGGTGTGCTCACAGGTACAGGTCGTTCAGGTTCCAAAGGACATTCTGCCAGCTTTCACTTGGACCTATTGAATGTCCTTTAAAAACAAATGTTGTATTTTGCAAAAAAAAAAAAAAAAAAAAATCCCAGCTTTCATTCTCTCCTACTTCCTGAGTCTCCTCTGCCTGCTGTAATCTGATTAGCAGAAACCTACCAGGTGCCCACCTTGTCCTGTCCTATTCAAAGGGAAGAGCCACCCCCTCTGTGGGCTCCTGCCCACCCTCCCCCATCACCAGCCCTGCCCAGGTTCCTTGGGCAGCTCCCCTTCCTGCATCTGCTCCAGACCATCCTTCTGGTCTCCCTGAGGTACCTCCCCGTTCCTTCCTCCCAGGCCTGTGGGACCCTCTAAGAGAAGGGAATCTGGAGCCCTGCTTGCCACGAGTGGCTTATGAAGCTTGTGGCTGGACCCCCCCAGGGCCTCAGCCTTCCTTGTTGGAGGATGAGGGGTGCTTTGTGGGTGTGAGGACAATGGTTTGCTTGGTCAGGCCATCTGCGAGGTCTGGTGAGTGAGCTGGGCCAGCAGGGAGCGTATCCAAGACCCGACGTGAAAATGACCACCATGGATTCAGGCAGGAAAGAGCTGGGTCCCAGGGAAATCAGCCGAGGCAGCAGCTGAAGAGGCTAAATTCCTCCCAACACCAGAGAACGAGGTCAGAGTTCACAGGGCAAAGGGTCCCCGAGAGCAAGTGACACTTAGATGTGATCAATGCCAGGGCAGAGGCTATGGACCCTGCTAAGCATGTCGCTCGTGAGGAAGGTTCCACTGGGGTAAGGCACTGACTCTGGGATGGGGCTCTACGTTGGCATCCAGTTCATTGGTCAACTCACATGCTGAGTTGGAAGAGACCCTTGACTTCCTGAGTCACAGTGTCCTTGTCTTTGACACAGGAGAAGGCCCGCCCTGTCCGACTCAGAAGTGTGTTGGGAGGAGAGGGCTTTGGAGGCCTGACGGTCCTTTCAAAGCAGTGATGCCTGGAGGGGTCTATGGGTTGGGCGACTGGAAATCGGGGAGCTCCAGACCAGGGTCAGTGATCCCAGTAGTGGGGTGGAAGGAAATACTGGACTGGCTTGTCCCCAGATTTCTCCATCTGTAGGGGATGGAAGCACCCGACCTTGACCTTGGCAATTTCTAGAGACCTGGCCAGGCCAATGCTCTCTATGACGGCAGCAGCCGGCTGCTTCCCTGCTGGGACTGGTTGCCCGCTCCTGAGCCCCAGCTGGACCTGCTCCAGGCTGGGCTGTCACTGGGCGAGCTGTCATAGCTGAGAGGGAGGTCAGAGCCCAAGCTGGGCCCTCTGAAGAAGGCCCAGTATCTCAGAGGCACTTTAGCTCCTGAGGGGAATAGAAGAACTTGCGAGGTTTGGTCCCTGTCACCTGAAAGAAGCCACCTGCAGGGCAGGCTGAATTGGTCAGCCTGATATCTACTAGCCCCATGACCACCACAGCCTTATATTTGCTTATGCATTAGCCCTTGCAATTCCTTCTCACTCATTCCTCCACTCAACAAATATGTATTGAGAGCTTGACACGGTCCCCGTAGAGCTTACAACTTAGTGAATAAACAAGTAAATCAATGTGAAAAGCAAATGTAATTCCAACTTTTGGTAAAAGCTAACAAGGAAATGAACAAACAGGGTAGAAGCCTCCCTGAGGATGTGTCATTTAAGCTGAGGCTTGAAGGATGAGAAGGAGTCAGCTGTGTGAATAGTGTGGGAAAGGATTCCAGGCAGAGGGAACAGCAATCTGTGAAAGCTCTGAGGCGGGGTAGGGCTCCTTGCCTTAGAGACAGCAAGGAGTCGAGGGGGACTGGATGTAATGAATGAGGAAGACAGGGTGGGAGACCGGGTCAGAGAGACAGGCAGGGATCAAATCCTGTGGCTGTAGGAAGGAGTGTGGATTTTCTTCCAAGTACCACGGGAAGATGCCAAAAGGTTTTAAGGCAGGTGTGATGGGATCTGACTTAAGTTGTAAAGAGGTTACTCTGCTGTGTGGAAGGAGAGAAGAGTAGAGTAGGAGGCTACTGCAGGAGTTTGGGTGACTTGGACAAGATAGTGTATCAGACAGGATGGGCTAGGTTGCACTGCAGTAACAAACAGGTCCTAACCTCAATGGCTTAACAGAACTAATATTTATTTTCAGTTTTTTTGCGAGTCAGCAGATGGGCTCTGCTCGTATTTATCACTCAGGGACTCAGGTTGACAGGGTGCCCGTCTCAACACAATTTCCATAATCCCCATGGCAGGAGGAAGGGAAGTGTACTGGCTCTTAAAATTCCCCACCAGAAGTGACAGATGCCTCATCCTCTCCATGTTATTGGCTAAGTAAGTCATACAGGCATTGCCTAACTTCAGATGGGGTGGGAAAGTGTCATCCTCCCATATCCCCAGGAGGAGAAAAGCTGGACCACACTCATGACCATCACAGGCCATGAGAGTGAAGACGGAGGAAGTGAATAAATTCAAGATATGTTTTGGAAGTGAAAGTAACAGGTCTTACTGATGAGTTATGTGTAGAGCGTGGTGGAGCTGAGGGACGAGGTTAGATGATTCCCAGGCTCGTGGTTTAAGCATCTGCCTGGTTGGTGGTCCCGTTTGCTAAGGAGTACACTGGGTGTGAAACAAGTTTTGAATGGGGACCAGAATGAAATATTTGGAGTTGGACACGTCAAAGATGGCAACTGAATTATGCAAAATTTCTGGAGCTCAGAAAAGAGGTTCAGGCCGGATACAAATTGGGGTGTAATCAAATAAGTAGTGATGAACACCTTGGGAGTGGATGGGCTCACTTCAGGAAAAGGTGCAGACAAGTAAGAGGGTTCAAGAATGAGCCCTGGAACCCCATCACCATGGGGCTGAGGGAGGATGAACAGCCAGCCAAGCAGAAGAGGAGAAGCCAAAGGAGTGTGTGTGCCACAGACACAAGACAACTTGGGGGTTTTTAAAGCTGGAGAGGCTGCTAAGAGGTGCATTCTGATGAGGTAAGGAAGTGACCCCAGATGTGACACAAGCAGCTTTTAGTCCAGCGGTGGAAGGGAAAGCCCCGTTAGTGTGGGTGGAGGCATGAACGGGAGGACAGGAAGTGGATACAGCATGTGTAGACAGTCCAGTGGAGAAGTACAGCCTGAAGGATGTCTCAGGAGCTAGTTTTCTTCCCCGTTCCTAAGCTCTCATCAGACAGGCCCAGGGGGCAAGATGGCTGCCTCAGCTTGAGCCCTGCTCCCTTGTGCAGGTAGAAGAGTGTGTATTTCTTGCCCCGGAATCTCGGCAGGATCACCACTGCTTGCATTCGGTCGTGTTTCTTTGTCCGAACTAATCCCAGAGCCAGGGAATTCAGGGCTCTGATTGTCCTAGCCTGGGATGTGCTGCTCATCTGGGGTCCATGACCCCAGAAATTCCATGGGAGAGGAGGTTGATCCCAGAGGGAAGTTAATGTACAAATTCCAGAAGGATGAATTGATATGGGTGGTAAAAATAATAGATACTCCCTAAATCATGTTATATCCAAATATCCCATGTCTAAGTTGATGTTTGCCTTACCATTTACATAAAAACCAGGGGAAAGAATTGCCAAAAGCATTTTGTTTCAGGACACCCTGCACTCCCACGCAGAATCATTGCCTGTCCAGATAGGCCGTGGCCCTTTCAGAGCTTGGGGTACCTGAGAGCCCTGGGCCAACCCAGGGAGCAGATGTCCTGACCCCAGAAGGTGCCAACTCAACGGGGAGTGAAGTATATCCTGACCACTGCTCCCAGAGGCAGAGACCCCTGGAATGAACCCACTGCCCAAGTCACAGAGCTAACAGCTCAAAGAATTTAGTTTATTATTATTATTATTTTCGGTACGCGGGCCTCTCACTGTTGTGGCCTCTCCCGCTGCAGAGCACAGGCTCCGGACGCGCAGGCCCAGCGGCCACACCTCACGGGCCCAGCCACTCCGCGGCATGTGGGATCTTCCCCGACCGGGGCACGAACCCGTGTCCCCTATATCGACAGGCGGACTCTCAACCACTGTGCCACCAGGAAAGCCCAAAGAATTTAGTTTTAAAAAATCTAGGGCTTCCCTGGTGGCGCTGTGGTTGGCGATCCGCCTGCCGATGGGGGGGACGAGGGTTCCTGCCCCGGTCCGGGAGGATCCCACGTGCCGCGGAGCTGCTGGGCCCGTGAGCCGTGGCCACTGGGCCTGCGCGTCCGGAGCCTGTGCTCCGCGACGGGAGAGGCCGTAACGGTGAGAGGCCCGCGCACCGAAAAAAAAAAAAAATCTAAAAGGTAGAGAAGGATGTATGTGGAAATGTAGATCTCAGTCCCACCCCAAACCCAGTCTCCTGGGTCACCTTCCCAAAGTGAAAACTTATGACCAGTTCCTCATGTATCATTTCAGAAATTTTTAGTGCATGTGGGAGCATGTATATGTCCCCTGCCTCGCTCTCTATTTTTTTTTTAACAAAATGAGTGCATTCTATATATACTGTTCTGTATAGTACTTGTTTGTTTCTACTTAATATTACTTAGTGATTGTTCTATCTCAGTACAAATATAGTTGCCTTATTGTATTTAATGGCTGCATTACTTTATTGTATGAATGTACAATAACTTATTTTAACTGGTTCTCTATTAAATTGGCTGTTTCCAATTTTGTGTTAGAAAAACAAACCTGTAATGATTATCCTAGATCAGGCGCCTTTGCCCACACGTGCAAGTATGTATGTAGGATAAATTCCTCCCAAAAGTTAAAGACTATGTGCATTTAAAATTCTCATAGGGGTTGTCAGGATTCCCTTCCAAAATTTTTTTCTTTTTACCAGTCGACATTTTCACCAATGATATATAGGACTCCTGCTTCCCCATCTCTCACCAATACCAAATGCATCTGAATCCTTGCGGCTCTTTCAAAGTTTCAGTGCAGCAGTGGAAAGGCTGAAACTTGGAAGCAGGCTGACTTCAGTTGGAATCCTAGCTCCTGCTAGCTACTAGTTTAGGGCCTGTGGGTGAGTTATGTAACATCTCTGAGCCTTGTTTTTCATATCTGCAGAGTGGGGATAATGATTGTACTAATTACAATCTCTTTTTGCAGCAAATATCAGAATTGCCTCTGGTTAGCTTAAGTTGATAGGTAATTTACTGGTAAGACTGGGAGCGGCTCACGGCTTCTGGGTGGAACTGGAGCATTTGACCTCAGGCAGGGCCAGATAAAGCCAGATCCAGGACGGCTAGCAATGGGTTTGCGAACTTTCCTTTTAGAAAAGAATTGCTCAAACTCTCTGTGGTTGAAGGATCAGGTTTTTAAGAATTCCAAACGTCACATTCCAATGCTTTTGAAAACGCAATAAAAGCAAAGGACTAGAAAAATGAAATTTTAAAAGATATACATAATACTAACCCCATTTTAAATTCTTGGGTTTAACAAACATAAAGTTACTTGTTAAATGGCCATAAAAGATTTTCAACGCTTACTCAATTTCTGTGCTTACCTTGTTGAGGGCTGAGAACAATGGACAGACCTCCTCTGGCCTGAGACAATACTTTGGGTATCACTGCTTGGTCTAGAGAGCTGCTAAAACACATTTACTTCCAAGCAGCCCCAGTCTTTGCCACTCAGGTCAGTATTCCAAATTCTTGGAAGGAGAATCTGATGGACTCAGCTTGTATCAGGTGCCCATGGGGACAGATTAATACCTTGGGAGAGATGGGCTTACCTCGGGAACAGTTATAGACAAATAGGAGAGTGCGGGGATGAGCCTGGGAACTCTGTCGCCATGAGGTTGGGGGAGAATGAGCAACTGGACAAGGAGAAGACAGGCAAGGACAACATGGGAGAGAGGTGTCAACAAATTCAGAAGATGGGGTGTTGATGGATGAAACAAAACTCGGTGATGGGGGAACGCAAAAATCCAACTGCCTTCAGAGGAAGAACAGATGAATTCTATTGCACAGAATAGTGATTAGAGTCAACAATACTGTATTATAAACTTCAGAGTTGCTAAGACACTAGATCATAGCTGTTCCCACCACAGAAAAGAAATAACACTTTTGTAAGGTGCTAGAGGTGTTAGATAACACCGCAGGAGGTAACCATATTGCCATATATGTGTATCACCTTAACGTTTGTGCACCTTAAACTTACACAATATTATATGTCCATTATACTTCAATTAAAAAAAAAAGCAACCTGATTCACTCCATAGAGCTGCTGACTAGTTCAGGGATCAGAGGCCCTGGGTTTTCTAAATGTGAAAAGTAGGGTTGGGGCAGGGGTAGGGCTGAATACAAGCGGATTGGCTAAAAGTCTGTATTTGATCCTGCAGACACTTGTACTGACGCCAGCAGAAGGCAAGGCATTTCTTCTCTAGAGAAACTGAGCCAAGGGATGCTGGACTTGAGGACACTGGGCACAGCAGAGGCAAGGGCGAGGCAAGAACTTGAAAACGGGATGATTAAATTAATGAAGGAAATGGCTGAGTCCCGCTGAATAACCCTGGAATGAAGTGTGGAGTCTACAAGCTCTGCTGCCCTACAGAGAGCTTCCAGCCGGCTTTAAATTGTTAAAATTTGGACATGTCACATATACAGAGGAGAGCACAAAATGTATAGGTACAGTTTCAAGAGTGACAAGAGTTCCCTGGTGGCCTTGTGGTTAGGATTCCAGGCTTTCACTGCCATGGCCTGGGTTCAATTTCCGGTTGGGGAACTGAGATCCCGCAAGCCGCTCGGCCAAAAAAAAAAAAAAGAGTGACAATAAGATGCACCACCAGTCCACCAGGGACCCAGCAGCAGGTAGGAGGATAGAACCGGTACCTGAGAGACCCCTGGTCCCCTTGGTGTGGCATCCCATCCCCTCACCCCGTAACACTATCTGGACCTCTGTCTTGATCATCCTCTTGCCTTTCTCTATAGTTTTATCCCCAGTAAATCTCTTCCTACCTAAGCAGCGTATTGTTTAGTTATGAATCGCTGAGTGACAAGCTCAGAGCTCTCTGTGTGAGGAAAGGGCAGTTTGCACCATTGGACACAAGCTCCTAGGAGAGGAGAAGCTGAACAAAGTCTGTCTTCAGCCTCCCTGGGAGTTTCCCAGAGACCCTTTGCAGAAGTCACTGGGTGAGGTCACGAGTGGACCTTGAAAGATCAGGGCCACCACAGAGCAGGGGATTTGGCTGGGCCTTCGTGTGGACCAGGGTGGATCTCCAGCCGAGATGCAGTCAGAGGACAGCCGCTCACATCCCCCGCTCTCAGGAGCAGGTCAGAGCAGAACACCTGTGGGGTGAAGCTGAACTCCCTCCTGGAGTGGAGAACAGGAACTTACTTCATCAGCCAAGTCCAGATGAGCAGTGGAGCCTGGGCCAGACGCCCTGGGTGTCCTTCTGTCCTCAGATAGTGTAAGGAAGTGGGCACCTTGGGGATGGCAGCTTTCACTGTGCCCGTTGGTGCCCATCACCCAGCACATCAAGTGCCCAGCTCCCTCCCCGCTCTCCCTTCAGTCATCCTGGATGCCTTCCTCCTCCTGCCTTGTTTCCTGCCTCCGTCCTTCTGAACTTTCTTACTGTGGTCCAGCATATCCTCCAGCATCTTTTGGAGAAGAGCTGTATTCTAGGTAAATTTTTTGGGACTTTGCATGTCTGAAAAAGTCTTTTTTCTTCTCCCTACTAGACTGAGATTTTTATAGGTTTAAACATCTAGATTGGAAATAATTTTCCTTGTAAAATTGCTTCAATGTATTCTTGCTTTTAAGGTAACTATGAAGCAGTCAGAAGCCATTCTGGTTCTGATCCTTTTTTCACATGTTCTGTTTTTTCTCTCTGACGCTTGTCAGATCTCCCCTCATCCCCCCGTGCTCTCAAATGTCACAACAGTGTACCTTGGTGTAGGTCTATTTTAATCTGTTTGTCTGGGTATATACCAGCCCTTTCAATCTGGAAATGTACATCCTTTAGTTCTGAGTAATTTTCTTAATTTGTTTCTTTATTGGTTCCTTCCTTTTGTTTTTTCCTGATCTCTCCTTCTGGAACTCAGAGTGATTTAGATGTTGGACTTCCTATTCTGGGTTCTCCAATTTTCTCTTTTTGTTCTACTTCTGGGAAATTTCCTCAGTTTTTTTCTTTCTGTTGAGTTTTTCAATGCTGCTATCAATTTTCACCTTTAAAAGCTTTTTAAAATTCTCTTACTGCACTTTGAAAAAACAAGCATCCTATTCCTATTGATAGAATATTTGATGGATACAGTACGTTTTCTCATCTCTCCGAAGATGTTACTATATTAACATTCTAAGAGTCCTCTCGACACACACACATATTGTCTGTTCCTGGGCTGTTTACTGTTCTCTCTCTGTGTGTGTGTGTGTGTGTGTGTGAAGGGCTTTAGGTCTTTCCTTCTGGGATCTCAGATTCCCTGGAGAAGTTTTCTCAAATCTCCCGCCTAGAGGTAAAGGTCTAGCTGGGTTGATCTCGGGGCCGGTGGGGAAGGAGAGCCAGGGGGCCTCAGCTTTCAGCACACAGCAAACCCACTTTTTTCCCTCCTGCAGCTCACATCCTCGCCTGTGCCAGTGACCTCTGGCCTGAGACCCTCAGTATCCCCCTTTCCAGAGAAGACACTTCGGGGCTTGAACGGGTAGGGAAAGGAGCTGCCCAGTGTTGCAGGGGAGGGGAGGAAGGACCAGCTGCCTCTCACACAGCTTCCCCCTCATCCTCCTGAGCCCTCCATCCGAGAGTTTCTGGGGGCTGCCATCTCCTGATCTCTTGAAAATCTCATAGCAGAGATGCAGTGGTTCTTAGTTTTCTCTACCTCTGGCATCAGCTCCTCCTGTGCTCTGTCCGATCAATCCCTCCTTACCCATCTGTTTTCCAACTTCCAAAGTTTGGCTGCCATGGTCCCATCTCCTGTTTTCTGTGCTTTTTGATGTCTCTCTCTCCCGCCCCCTTTAATCTCTTTACTATAATGTTGGTGGGGTTCAGGAGGGAGAAACATTGCATGTGTGTGCTCAACCTGGTCTCTTAACCTGGAAGCTTCCAATCAGCTTTTTAACATCACCCTTTTATACATGAGCAGCCAAAGATCAGCTAATGGTTGAGGAAATGCTCTGTCTGAATAAGAAAGAAAAACCAAGGCAAACAAAAGGAGAACAGGCTTACGAAGGGAAATAAAGTCAACGTAGGAAATAGAGGAAAACTTCAAAAAATATAATATCCACATGGAATAGTCAGTATGTATGTTTTTTCCCCTTGAAACAGATAACTAGAGAACTTTAGGGACAAGTAGTCTTTTAAAATCTTAAAAACACATGAAAATGCACATGTGAGAGTATTTATCACATGGTTTCTAATAGCAGAAAATTTATATAACCTAGATTTCTAAAAATAGAGGACTAATTTAATAAATCATAGTATACAACCATAATAAATATCATAGTATACAACCGTGCAGCGGTTAAAAATGATGTGGTAGAAACGTACTTGTGCAAATGGAAAGTAACTCATAATATATCACCGAAAGATTACAGTACAGAATCAAAATATTTACAGTAAAATTCTATTCTGGAAAAAATATTATGTATATGTGCACAGAAAAATGTACTACTTCAGCTACCAGATGAATTCTGTCAGACTGGATTTAAAAACCTTTATATACAGTTACAAATTTGGAAAAATACGTCTCAAGAATATTAGCAGAGATTACCTGCAGGTATGGAATTACAGGTGAGCGTTATTTTCTTCTTTGTATATTTCTGTATTTAGTCAATTATTTTTCAAAATGCACATATTACTTTATAACCAAAATTCAGTGTTTCTTTGTTTTGTTTTGTTTCTAATGTTTATTCCATTTGATCCAATGATTCCTTTCCTATGCAAATACCCTAGAGAAATAAAGCAGATCAGAAGAATCATCTAAAACAATTTTTCACATAGTATTATTTAGAATTGCCAAAAAAAATTGGAAAGGAGCTAATAACTGACAAACTGAGATTGGTTAGATTATATTGCACTTATACATTGGACTACTCAGCTATTAATTCATGCCAGAATTTTTTTTTTTTTTGCGGTACGCGGGCCTCTCACTGTTGTGGCCTCTCCCGTTGCGGAGCACAGGATCTGGACGCACAGGCTCAGCGGCCATGGCTCACGGGCCCAGCCGCTCCGCGGCATGTGGGGTCTTCCTTGACCGGGGCACGAACCTGCGTCCCCCGCATCGGCAGGCAGACTCTCTACCACGGCGCCACCAGGGAAGCCCTTGCCAAAAGTTTTTGATAGATAGCATGTATAGATATAGATAGTATGACCTCTGTGTTGTTTAAAATAACTAGATATATATTTAGGCATATTTAGGAAAAAGACTTGAGGAAGCACATCAGACTATTATAAGTACAGTAAGTCCGCTACATACAAACCTTCAAGTTGTGAACTTTCAAAGATGCGAACGTGTGTTCGCCTGTCCAATCACGTTAGGCGTGAGTGGAATTGCAGCTTGTCCTCTGTCTCCTATTGCTGACGATCCTTCAGCTCTACCATCTCCCACCTCCTCTCACTCCTCCAGTCAGTAACTCTTCTTGCCTGTTCACTCGATGCTGTTGTACTGTACTACTGTACTTTTCAAGGTACTGTACGATTTTAAATGTTTTCTTGATTTTTTGTGGTTTTTTTAAAATGTATTATTTGTGTAAAAAGTATTATAAACCTATTACAGTACAGTACTGTATAGTCGATTGTGGTAGTTGGGTACCTAGGCTAACTTTGTTGGACTTATGAATGTGCTCTCGGAACGAAACTCGTTCACATGTAGGGGACTTACTGTAGTTGGTTGTCTCAGGATGATGGGATTGCCTTACCTAAGCGTGATTTCTGGGAGGGTTGAGATGTGGTCTCTTACTCACCTTTCCATTCCCAGGATCTTGTCACTACTTACAAACATCTGCCAAATATGTGAATGTGTTATAGGTGGTTTTGATTTTCTTCTCAATAATTTCCTGTATATTCCAAAATTTCTACAATAACATGTTTAATTTCATCATCACAGTACATTAAAAATTTTAAAAATAAATGTATTTATTTAATTTATTTATCTTTGGCTACGTTGGGTCTTTGTTGCTGCACACGGGCTTTCTCTAGTTGTGAGCGGGGGCTACTCTTCGTTGCGGTGCGTGGGCTTCTCATTGCGGTGGCTTCTCTTGTTGTGGAGCACGGGCTCTAGGTGCACGGGCTTCAGTAGTTGTGGCTCACGGGCTCTAGAGCGCAGGCTCAGTAGTTGTGGCGCATGGGCTTAGTTGTTCTGCGGCATGTGGGATTTCCTGGACCAGGGCTCGAACCTGTGTCCCCTGCACTGGCAGGCGGATTCTTAACCACTGCCCCACCAGGGAAGTCCAGTAAGTTAAAATTTTTTAATGAGGAAAAGTACAAAGGAAAGGGAAAACAGTGGAGGAGGTGGTGCAGAAAAATTCATCTTTTCCTAAATTGACTTCCTTCTCCTTCCACCGACCACCTCACCCCCACCTCCCCAGATTGGCCAGGTTTGGGGTTTCCAGAGCATCCAAGGTGCAAAACACTGGCACCTGGCCCTATTTCCCTGAGTAGGCGGACCTGGGTGGGCTGGGGGGAGTGTGGCAGTTCTGTTCAGTTTCTCCAGCCAAGCCAGGAGTCCCTGAGCCAGGCCTGGTGTATTTCACTTGTCATCATATTTTGGTCTTGCAGATGTCTAGGCCACCATGGGCATCCTAATTATTTTTTTGGGTGCAGATTCTTTGCCAGCACTGGGAGGTGGTAGCAGGCAGGAGGTGGGCTGGGGGAGACAGACTACTGGAGAGAGGGTCTCATGCAGAAAGGGGATGACAGAGAGAGTAGAGGAATGAGACAAGAGAGTCACCAAGATTCTCTGTTATAATAATAGCAATAGTTACTGCCTTGGGTCTTTACTGTGTGCCAGGTACTGTGCGAAACGATTTTCATGGATTATTTTCTCTACTCTGCGCAAAACCCACATAAAGTAGGATCTGTATTATCATCCCCATTTTACAGATGAGAAAACAGCCTCCGATAGGTGAAGGAGGCCACGGAAGATCACACCATGAGTGAAACTGCAAAGCTCTGGGTTGAAAAACACCTAAGGCTCTATTCTTTTTTTTTTTATTTTGCGGTACGCGGGCCTCTCACTGTTGTGGCCTCTCCCGCTGCGGAGCACAGGCTCCGGACACGCAGGCTCAGCGGCCATGGCTCAAGGGCCCAGCCGCTCCGCGGCATGTGGGATCCTCCCGGACCGGGGCACGAACCCGTGTCCCCCGCATCGGCAGGCGGAATCCCAACCACTGAGCCACCAGGGAAGCCCTAAGGCTCTATTCTTAGCTGTGCCTGGCACCATGTTGCAAAGAGGCATTTCCCAGACAGCTGTGAAGTGGGGGGTCCAGTGAAAAATCTCTGTCTTCTCCATTGGAGTTGAGAAGTTTCCCAGAGAGCGGAAGCTGGAGGCCTTGGAGACCCTGCTCAGCTGAGGCCCTGGGGGCCACCAGGGGGCAGCAGAGGCCTGCACTGGCCAGGACGGCCATGTCCCCAGTTGACTGCAGGCTCCGGGCAGCTGTCCTGACTCAAAACCTGAACTGCCGGTGGCCAAGAATAGCCAGGGGCTGTAGTTCACGTGGATGCTCCTTCCCAGGGTTTCGAAAGCCCCTCACGTCATCCCTATCATTTCACAATCCTGCTCACAGAGCACTTTTTCCATCTTCCTCAAACAGGTTCTATCTTGGCCGGTGAGGAGAAGGCTTCAGGGACACTGCCTGCAGACAGCATGTGTGATGCTGGGCTGGGTGCTGGGATTTTAAAAACACCCCATCAAACAGGTCTTACCCCCAGGGGACACTGTCACAAATAAATAACCAAGGTACACTGTGTAAACTGCCATAATACATATACATGTGAGATGTGGCGTCAGCACAAAGTGGGAGAAAGAGGGCTGGAATTATATCTTAGGGATTTAGCTCAGAGGTAACCCAAGGGAGTGTGCCCATCTGTAGGAGTCATCTTTCCCGTGAGTAGAAGCAGAGAAAGAGGCTGAGAATGCTGGTCTAGAGGGTAAGGGGTCCCAGGTTGAAAAATATTAGATGCGATGAGAATGTCAAGTGTTCTAGAAATCATAAAGTTTGCATCTCTTAAGTCCTGCATCAGGGTGTGAATTGGGACAGTTGAAGCAGACCTAACCTGGGCTCAGGAAGCTGGTGAGGGAGGGTGGAGGAGGGTAGTAGGGAGGTGGTTATAGGGTCCGTTGTCAAGGTCAGTGGGCTCCAGGACCCAGCAAAGCTAGCTGGGAAGAGACCCAGCCTCTCCTACCACCCTTTGTTTACAATGGCAGCCACAGTCCTTCATCCCCAGGGAGGGCAGAAGAGCTTGGACCAGCCCAGGGGCTGGAGTTCAGTTAACCAAGCCATTCTGGTTAAATAAGGGTCACCCTTAGTACATTTAAAATTTTAGACTTGGGCTTCCCTGGTGGCGCAGTGGTTGAGAGTCCGCCTGCCGATGCAGGGGACACGGGTTTGTGCCCCGGTCCAGGAAGATCCCACATGCCGTGGAGCGCCTGGGCCCGTGAGCCATGGCCGCTGAGCTTGCGCGTCCGGAGCCTGTGCTCCGCAACGGGAGAGGCCACAGCAGTGAGAGGCCCGCGTACCGCAAAAAAAAAAAAAAAAAAAAAAAAAAAAAAATTTTAGACTTTTGGAGTTAGAAATCGTTCTAAAATATAATCTCATCCATAAATATTTAGTAATATTTAATAATTAATATGGATCAGTCTTTCTACCTTTATATAGTCTCTCTCTCTCTCTCTCTTTTTTTTTTTTGGTCACTCAGCTTGTAGGATGTTAGTTCCCTGACTAGGGATTGAACCCGGGCCCTCGGCAGTGAAAGCATGGATTCCTAACCACTAAACTGCTGGGAAATTCCCTGTGTTGTCTTCTCTAGGGCATTAATGGATTCCTACTCCACCGGTTTTCTAGAACTAGAAATTAAAGAAGTGAGAGATGGGAACTTCCCTGGGAGTCCAGTGGTTAAGACTCTGTGCTTCCACTGCAGGGGGCATGGGTTCAATCCCTGGTCAGGGAACTAAGATCCTGTGGGCAGCCAAAATACAAATAAATAAATAGAAATAAGTGGGAGCTGGGGCTGAATGAAAATTTATGACATTAATGTGTTACATGTTTTGGTCACACGTTCCCTCATTTTGTTTCTTTTAACAACACTGGGAATATCATTACCATAGATATTCTCGTTGGACCAGGGAAGAAGCTGAGGCTCTGACTGGGGCTTAGCCCCACGTGGTGAGTGAGTGGCGAACGGGCCTCCCACGAGGTTCTCTGGTGTTCGGCCCCCAGGCCTCCCTCTTCTTCCTGGGGCTTCTGTGGTGTGGGAAACACCTGGGCAGCTTTCATTTCGTTTGTTTGTTCCAACAAAGCTGGACTGCTTTTGCGGCATCTTTCCCCCACCCTGAAGGCCAAACCCCAAATAACCCCAAGACACTGAAAGGAAAGGGAGAGACCTGTGAGTTGTGTGTGGGTGTATGACAAAGGCCTGTGTAAACGCATTCAGTCGGTAACTCTTTGTTTGAGCCCCAACTGTGTGCTCAGCATGGGGCAATTGAGTGACCCCCCAGCGTGTCCTCATGCCTGTCCCTAAACCCTCCAAGGGCAGGCCCTGGGGACCCCGTGTCTATGGAGGACCAAGTTACGCCTGAGCTCCTCCAGGCTGCCTCGACGTGCCCTCGGGGTGCCCCTCGTCAGAGGAGGAAGTGGGCAGGTAGGCTGTGAACCCGTCTGCCAGCCCTGCCGGGTGAGCTCAGCGTGGTTGAGGAGCTCAGAGGAGGGCTCTCGAACCTGCCAGTGGATGAGGGGCAGAGGGGGTCCGTGTGCGGAGGTGCGTCACCGACAGGTGACACGGGAGCTGTCCTCTGAAGGGTGAGAGAAATTCGCCAGGCGGAGGGAGGGCACTCTTGGCAAGAGCACGACGTGAACAAACCTCAGAGGCTTGGGAGCGTGAAGCACAGAGAGGACGGTACGGGTATGAAAGTGCATGTGTCTGTGAGAGACGGAGAGACAGACAGAGAAAGAGGCTCCATGTATGTTCGCTTAACTTTCTTTGGTCCCTGATTTCCCCCTTGAGCCCCTGCCTCAGGGCTCGTGGCCCAGCTGTGACCTCTATGGGTCTGTCCCTGCTCCCCTGTGGGCTCAGGGCTTCTGCACTTGAGCCCCACAAGGGCTTCCCTGTTCCCTCAGCAGCTCCCGCCTCGACTTTGTTCTTCCTAAGCCTGCCCTAAGCTTGGCTTCCACCAGGACACTTGATCCCATCCCGTGGCTGGCAGTGGGGTGCGGCCCTCAGAGCAGCTGCAAGGATGGTGTTGACTCCAGATGGAAAGTGTTTCGAGAATTCTGACGTGACATCACACTGTCAGGACATTGCGCTGGCGGTAACCGATCTGGGAGAGGCCAGGTGAAGTCATTGCCAACCTTGCCCCTTGTCCAGGGCTAGCTCAGATCAAGGAGCTTGGCTTGGCGGGTGGGGATCTGGAACCTAGGGGTGGCACAGGGAGGGGCCTTCTGGGTGTCCAGACCATCGCCAGGACCAGCCCAGAGGCAAACGGATGCCCTTCCTCCGCTTCCTGTGACTTGAGCCCAGCGGAGGCCCCGCCCTCGCATCCCCGGCTGTGGGCGAGGTTCGTTTTGGCTGCCCTCCGGCTCTCCTACCCACCTGGGGCCTCGGCCACCTCTCCTCCCGCAGGCCAGGCCTCCACTCCCAAAGGGCCACTGACACTCTGCATGTGGCTTCTTTGGCCTCAGCCCTGCGAGCTCTGCTAAGCCGGGCTGAGCCAGGTGAAGAGCTGGGGCTGCCCCAGCCGCCTGCCGGAGGGTGAAAGGGGAGCCCTGCCACAGCTGACATCCGCGCCCGGCCCGGACCCAGGGCTTGTCTTCAAGGCACCATCTGTTGCCTCCGAGGGCTGAGCGGGGACAGGAGGCTGGCACTGGAGCTCAGAAGGCAGGGCTGGGAGGCGGAGGTCATGGTGGTTTGGGGGTGCCCTTGGGGAGAGAGCGCCCTTGTTACCCCCTCTTCTTCTGCCACCATCACCCACTTGTGCAGGGTTCGGACCTGGGGCTGAAGAATAAGAGAGTTAGAAGTGATCAGCCCCCAGCTCAGGCTGGCTTTGGCTTCCCCAACATCAAGAGCCTTCCCTTCTGGGGAAGCCAGAGGGCACAACCAGATGGTCTACAGCCCAGGCAAGCGTCCAGTCCTAGGCAGCACAGCGGTCACCGTGGAATCATGAGACTGGAACTGGGCACTGGGCATTGGGCCACAGGATGGGCTGCCTGGGGGTGGTGCCCTGGTTGGCTCTGCCCCTCCCCGGGAGCAGGCCAGGCTGAGCACACAGCCGGACACAGTGGGAGACACCTCGGGGTTGGAACAAACCCCCAGCTGGTCAGGACCCTCAGGACAGGACCGGGTTCACAGGGACTGGGGAACAAGAGAGCCATCTGGGCCCTTGGCCACCTGCTCCTGCCGCCTGCTGTTTGGAAGGGGCCAGTGGGTTGGAGAGAAGAGAGGAAGGGAAGGTGAGGGGATCTAAAATTCAGGAGGGAAAGGTAGAAGGAAGAGAAAGATGTGAGAGAGGAGAGGACAGAGAGAGGGAGGAGAGGGGCGAGGAAGGCTACAGGCAACAGACGCTTAAACAAGATGGCAGCTTTCCTTACATACAGCTGTAGGGAGCTAGTCCAGGGCTAGAGTGAAAACCAGGGCTTGCGTTCTTTTTCCACCATTCCTAACAATTCCAAGCTGCAGCGTGGAGGAAGGGGTGGGGGAAGGGCACGCCCCTCGCTTTAGGGACCCAAGTGGGCGTTGCACACGTCACTTCCCCTGACAGCTCACCGGCCAGAATGTAGTCACCAGGGCTACATCTAGCTGAAAGAGAAGCCGGGAATCGTCGTCTTTGTTCTGAGCATCCACGTATCCAGAGTAGAAGGAATGAGAAAGAAGGAAAGTGGATATAGAGGCAGGAAAATAAAAAGGAAGGGAAGCGCTTGGAAGGAGGAGGGGCGGGGACAGGAAGGGAAGGAGGGCAAAACCCTTTGGAACAGCTTGTACTCGTGGCTAAACCTGACCTCCCAGCACACCTGGCTCCACCCCAGGGTGACCAGGTCTAGGGGTTTGTCATAGGCAAGTTCCTTGGGGGCTAGGAGCCCTTCCCCTTCTCAAAGACTGATTAACCTGCTTTTGGGGCCCAGATCTGAAGTGGGCTGTGGCTACTTCAGTGAAGTCTCTGCGGAAGGTCTGCATCTAATAAAAGGAAAGAAAATGAAGTGCAGGGTTTTGCTTTCCCACTTAGCCAAGAAGAGGCTCTGGAGTGTACCTGGCAGTCATGGGGAAGGATGTGATAAGTCATACTGAGTCAAACTCTTTCAGGATGTAAGGAAGGAACTTGTCCAGTTTTCCTCAAGGTACGTGAAGGTACATAAGACATGGGACCATCTCACATTATCAACTAGGTTGCTCTGGGTCACAAGTAACAGTAAACACAACCAAAGTGTTCAATAAGAGCACTTATTATCTCCCAAAACAAGAAGTCCAGAGGAGGGTAGTTCCAGGATCGGTTAATTCAATAGCTCTGTGATGTCTGCGCTCTGATTCCATTTTCCAGAAATTCTCATAGCTTTTCTGTTTGGTTATAAGATGGCATCTGGACTTCCAAGCATTATGTCCTCCCAAAATTGCTTTCAAAGGAAATATTTTCCTCACCAGTGTCATTGTATCTGAAAGGATAACATTTCCCAGAACCTCTCCATCAGAATTCCCCTCCTCTTGGCCAGACTGGGTTATATCTCTGTCCCCCAATCAAGTACTGGCAAGGGGGAATGGGATTACTCCTTCCCACGATGGTTGGTTTAGGCCAATCATGATTCATCATCTGGGGCCCATCTTCTCTGAGTACACTGCATCTGGATTCTCAACAGACAAGTTCTGTTATCAAAGGAATAGGGCACCGTGCTTTAGGGAGCCATGGCTTTTGGTTAGGCTTAGGGAAGACATTACTAATCACTTATAGCTCTCTTTCTCTGACAGTCATTGTCAATCAAAGTTGGCACAGGAGATAAAGCATGTGTCATCTCGGCCTCAGATACTGTGAAGTAAGGGAGCAATAATTCAGGGTATCTTTAGTGACCCAGTCATCTTATTGACTCACATGGTGTCTTTAAATATGTCTACAAATTCTTTGACAATCTTTCCTTCAAAAAGTGGCAGCATATGCCCCTCCCCTTGAGCAGGGGCTGGACCTGGTGACTCATTTCTAATGAACAGAAAATGGCAAAAGTGATGGTGTGTGAATTGCGAGACTAGATATAAAAGGCAGTGGAGGTTTTGCTTTGTTCTCTCTTGGATCACCCGCCCGGGGGAGGCCAGCCACCATGCCATGAGAGTACTCCAGCAGCCCTACCAAGAGGCCCATGTGGGGAGGAACTGAGACCTTCTACCAACAGCCATGTGAGGGAGCCATGCTCGATGCGGATCTTCCAGTCCCAGTCAAGTCTTCAGACGACTGCAGTCCCGGCCAACATCTTCTCAAACTTTGGGGTTTGAGAAACCCCAAACCAGAACCCTCCTGCTAAGCCACTCTCAAACTCCTGACTTTCTCACAGAAACTATGAGATAATAAATGTTTATTGTTTGAAGCCACCAAGTTTTGGGGTAATTCGTTGTGCAGCCAGAGCTGGGACTAGGGCAAAGCAAGTGAGGAACCCAACCCTGAAAATGAGTGCCTCCCTAGACTTTGTGCACTGGTTTCCTCACTGGCCTCACCTTAGTCCCAACCTTGTGTCTAGCAGTATGTAAACTTCCATGCCCCTTTCCCCTTCCCAGCATTCTCCAGCTTGTACTTGAGTGTCCTTGGGGTTCTGAAGAAGCTGCTTCCTTCTCAGGGTCCAAGGGTGGAGCATGTGACTAAGCCTGTCAGCACATTCCAGTACCCTTAGGTCACGGTGACGGGGTCGGTTGTAGCGTGTGACCCCCCTCCTGTCCAATCAGAGTAGATGTCAAGCCTTTTGCTAGGGATGCTGGGTCAGACATGATTCCACTCTTGTGACTGAACAGGGTAAATGTAACCATGGGACTTCTGGTAGCTTTTTTTGGGACCTCTGAGGGGAGTCAGTTTGGGGATAAAGCTGTTAACAGGATACAAGAAACTGGGTCCTTGGTAATATTGTTCAGCTGCTAGATTAACACCTACCTAAAGCCAGTCTCCCCTCAGAACTTTTCAGTCCACTGAGCTAAGAATTTCCCTTTAAGACATTTAAACCAGTTTGAGTCTGGTTTTCTGTTACAGGCAAAGGAAAGCCCAAATGTGACGTTAAACACACGGGGGAGACCCCACATTGGTTACTCACACAGATGCTGCCAAGGATCCAGCTGTTTCACACTGTGCAGAGTAAGTATCCAGATGTTCCGTCGAATGTTCTTGTTTCAGCCAGATGTTGGATATCTTGTAGATGGAGGGTTAACAGGATTTAATGCTTAAAAGCAAATACTCCCCCTTTCTCCTCCCTCCCCTGCCCCCCATCTAGGTGCCTGCCCACCTCTAGTCACGTCCGGATAGTCAGGTCCCACCCGAATCCTCAGGTAGGCGCTATGATTTGTATCATGCGGTACAGCCTACCCCACTTGTCTCCTTCCTCCACAGTTATTTGGACCAGGAATTGGTATCTAGCCCACAGAGCCGGTCTAGACACTGGGCAAGAACCCACGTGTGGCCTGACATGAAGAGGCGAGCTAGGGCAATCAGAGTCTTTCTTTGTCTCTCTGAACTGAGATATCCTGAAGAAGGAAATGGTTTCAGGCAGGGCCACGGAGCAGAGGCGGGGCCGTGGGAGAATGTTAAGCTAGCAAAAGTTATTCAGGGAGCAGAAATGAGGAGCAGGTGAGGCTACAAGGAGAGAAGAGCTATCCTAGAGTCCATGGAAAGAATAACCGACACCCTGACAGAGGGAGTGAAGCTACGGAGAAAGAGATGGAGAACAATTAGTCAGGATAGGCTAGATTCTGCCGTGGGAACAAACATCCCCCAAATCTCAGTGGCTTAACCCAACAAGGGTTTTTTCCTGACCATACACGACTTGTCCATCACCGGTGAGCAGGGAAGGCCCTGCGCACTGTGGTTGTGTGAGAACTCAGGCCAACGGAGGCTCCACTTTGACCCGGGTTTCCACGATTGCAGAGGTGGGGGAAGGAAATTCAGCCAATGATATGTCAGCTCTTAAGGCTTCTGTCCGGAGGTGACACATGCCCCTTCTGCTTACAATTCATTGGCTAAAGCAAATCTCATGGCTGTGCCTAATTTTAAAGGCAGAAGAGTCGTGCGATGCTACTGTATGCGTGGAAAGAGGAAAAGCTTGAGCATTTGTGAGCAGCCTTATTGATATCCACAGAGAGGGGAGCTGGTCCCTAGAGCAGCCTCAGATCCCACAGGTCCAGATTTCACGAGCCCCTGCCACACCGTGGACTGTATTCACACAACACCTGCATCGCCCTTTTTGTCCCACACGTGCCTTGCAATGCCCATCATCCTCCACACGTACGTTTGTTTGTTTCTTGCAAATTAAGACCTCCCTCCTGGGACTTCTTATTTCCTTTGAATGCTACTCTCCCACCTGGGGACTCCCTTCCTCAAAAGCAAAACGTGGGGAACTCTCTGGCGGTCCAGTGGTTAGGACTCCGCACTCTCATTGCCGAGGGCCAGGGTTCGATCCCTGGTCAGGGGACTAAAATCCTACAAGCAGCGAGGTGCAGCCAAAGAAAGAAAGCCTAAAACCAGTACAAACCATCTTTGTGTCTCTGTGTTATAGCAAGGTGGGGATCTACAGGCCCTTCTGCCTCGGGAATGTCAAAGAAGGCTTCGGAGAAACTCTATTTGCACATGAAGACTTCGGAGGTTCCCCGGCAGGGAATGCCATATCTATGAAGTTTTCCAGTTCTTACTATTTGCCAAGCACTGTGCTAAGAACTTTGCCTGAATTATCTCATTTAAAATACTTTTTGACCTCACTTTGCAGATGAAGGAACTGTGGCATAGAAACTGTGGCAACTCCCTTGAGGTCTGATTTTCGTATCTATGCTCCTCACATGATAGTATACATCCAAGAAAGATGGTGAGGTGGGCTTTGGGGCTGATGGGCCAGCCTGGGGGACCAAGGTTAATCTCTGAGGAGAAGATAAGGGGAGGGGGAAGCTGCCTCAGGTGGGTAGAGAGCTTACCTCCAAGGAGGAAAGACATACTTAATGGGGCAGGGTGTGGTATCCTTCAGATGCCCTTGGGCCCAGACTCAAGTCCTACTTGGAGAAGATTGAGAGATTGAAAGAAAATAAGCTGTTTTCGATTGAGCACATATAGTGACCAAATTGTGGTCTCCAAGCATCCTTTCTCACTGAAAGGAACCAAGGCTTCTTGGAGAACTGGCTGTTTCCAGGTCCAGAGCAACAATTATATAAGATAAGCCCAGAGCATCTTTTATTAGAAGGTAAGACAGCTGTCAAACACCACTGAGGTCGTGTCAAAAGGACACAGATGCCAGACTGAAGGAGCTCCTCCTGGATAAAATGGGATCATTTGAGCATCAAATACAAAACTGAACAAACGAAAACCCTGCAATGAATTGAAACACGTTAATTTTTTTTTTTTTTTTTGCGGTACGCAGGCCTCTCACTGTTGTGGCCTCTCCCGTTGCGGAGCACAGGCTCCGGACGCGCAGGCTCAGCGGCCATGGCTCACGGGCCCAGCCGCTCCGCGGCATGTGGGATCCTCCCGTACCGGGGCACGAACCCATGTCCCCTGCATTGGCAGGCGGACTCTCAACCACTGCGCCACCAGGGAAGCCCCACGTCAAATATTTTTTAAAGTCTATGAATTAAAATATGATAATAATAATAAAAAACATTCAGAGGCTGCTTAGAGAAAACTAACTCACTATTCCGAGAAGTGATAAATAAAGGGAAAAAAGTTTTCAAAAAGCTACCTGTGGGGCATCCCAATGATACAGTGAAGTTAAGGGTTAGTTGAAAGGCTTCCCATGTACTCTCCAAACCTGCCTCTGGCTTCTTCCAGGCCTGAATTTCCACCATTAGAGACTCATTTCTTTGAGGTTAGAAATGTCCTGAATTGGAGTCAGAGTAACCTTGGGAAAGGTTTGTTAACTATTTTCCTCACAGATTGTGATAGAGGAAAAGTGGTGAGTCCCATGGTTCCTGGAGTCTGAACAGGTAGGGGTACAGCCAGAGAAGAAGGGCTGGAGGAGAAAGATCTTGGAACTGTCGTGGAGGGCAGGAGAACCCCCCCTGGGCTCCAAAGTGCAGCTCCTCGGTAGCCCAATCAGATGAGGTCTGGTCCAGCAGGTGGAAAGAATACCAGAGATGTACATTTTATTATACACCCCAGGTGATGCAAACATGGTTGTCCTGCTACATTTTCTGGGGAACACTGGACCACGGTTCCTGAATCTCTTCTACTGGCTGTGTGACTTTCTGCTCCGGCAGCACTGGACTGTCACAGCTGAGCACTTACAGCCTCTGCAAACTTCACGGGCCCCTCACCCTGGGACCTCTTCGTTACCGCCAGGTGAAGCCTTTAAGATGCCAGGCCCTTCCCTGTGTGGGAAAGCTGGCACTATGGAGAAGGGACACAGCCACACGGGTCCCAGTGGGAGCTCTGAGCTGCCAGCCCTCACTGCCTCTCACAGCTTCCCATGTGACAGACCGCTCGCTCAGGGCCCCTGACTCTTGACAACACTTCTCGGGCTCTGCCGGACCTGGGACCCTATATCCCAGCCCAGGCCCTGAGAGGCCCTCAGGCCTGGGATTCCTCTTTCCTCCCCGGTGCCCTCACGGGACCCTTGTCCCTGGGCAGGGGGCTGTTTGCAGCCCTGCTGACCGGCTCTGTGGCTGACCCAGATTGTGGCCAGTCTACGCTCACTCTGGAGTCCGCTAAGCATCCTCACCACTCCCTTTCCTACCCTACCACCCCACCTAGCCCCTTCCTGTCCCTTGGGCCTCTCCCATCCCTCCCTCCCTGCTTCGTGGTCCTCTCCCACTGAGATGAGCACCCAGATTCCAGGCCCGAGTCCATCCTTCCCTAGTAACGCTCCTCAGCCCACCTCTTCCCCAGGGACCGAGCCCCCAGTTTGGGGCTGACCTTCCAAGTCTGGTCCCCACACGCCCAGCCCTGACTAATGGGTCCTGGCTGAGCGCCCCTGTCCTGACACCTGGCCTTTGCCTGACCCCATGGGTAAACTCGGGCGCCAGCCTCAGCTCCCCCTGGCTGGCCTGTCCCCCAGCACCCGAGCCTGGGTTATGACATCTTTCCACTGAGCGGCTCTTATTTGGAGAAGGCAAACACGCCAGCACATGCACACACGCACCCCTCCTCGCCCTGACGCCACACGCGCTGGCGTGAAAATCCGGCTGGCCGTGTTTATTTTTCTTCCTTTAATTTCCCCTTTAGAACAAACACCAGTCCTGTAACACAGACCACCCTCTCCTTTCAGATCCGCAGCCTGCCGCCCCCCACCCCCGTCCTCCCCGCGCAGCTGTGAATGAGAACAGAGTAAGTCTTTTAGCAGGAGGCAGTGGCCTAAATGAATTGATCCCAGCCTCCAAGCCAGCAGGGAAGGAGGGCTTGTGAGCATGTGCGTTTGCTTCTTAGAAAATCTTTGCACATCCCCGAGCTCCTATTTTTCCCTGTGCCTTGGAGCAAATGCCTCCCCACCTCACCCCCCTCCGTTCACATTTGATTTGAATTCCTTTTTGGTCCCTTGCATTTTGTTTTCTGTTTTCTACAAGGGAGCCTGAATCAGGGCCTCAGAAAAACAAGGCCGGGCTGCCAACTGGAAATGTTTGCTCTGGGGGCGAGTTCGGAGGCTGGCGTCAGGCGGGGCAAGATCCGTGCCAGTGGAATGTGATTTGGGGGGGAAGCTGCAGGTCACTCAATCGCTGGCAGCCCGCCCGGGAGCAACTGAATGCTTTCTGAGCTCTGTGTGTGTGTGTAGACTTCTTTCCCTCATGCAAACAGAACCCTGGAGACGTGGAGACAGAATCATTAGGAAGAAACTAGACAGAGGTTTGGAAAATCAGGGGAACCAGCGAGATTAGGTGGGTGGGTGGGTGGGGGAAGAGGATGCCAGGATCTGTGTGGCTACTTTATCCAGCACCCACTGTGTTCTCTGCCTAAAGCTGGGGGCTCTCGGGAGCAAGGGGAGGTGCAGACCACTCTGGCCCCCGGTGACCCATAGGCTCTTTGGAGAAACAAGGTTCCCAGTACAGGACACAGTCAGGCCAGCCTGGAAGTTCCCCCGAGCAGGCTGCATGAATGGCTGAGGGTGTTCAGGGTAGGCTTCCTGGAGGAGGTGTGGTAGGGTCCCAGCCCTGAAGCACGAAGTACAGCTCTTCCTCTGCTTACAATGGGGTTACATCCTACTAAACCCATCAGAAGCTGAAAGTGCTGTTAAGTTGAAAATGCATTTAATACAGCCAACCTACTAAACATCACAGCCCAGCCTAGCCTACCTTAAACGTGCTGAGAACACTCCATCAGCCTACGCAAACCTATTCTGGCAAACACAAAACCTATTTTATAATAGAGTATTGCCTATCTTATGTCATGTATGGAATACTGGACTGAAAGTGAAAAACAGAAGTCGTCTGGGTACAGAATGGTTGTGCGTTGGTGTGACCGCGGGGCTGGCTGGGAGCTGCGGCGGATGCCGCCCAGCATCTCAAGAGAGTATGTACCGCGTGTACAGGAAAAGAACAAAATTCAAAATTCCAAGAAGAGTTTCCACTGAATGTGTATCACTTTCGCGCCGTCATAAAATCGAAAAATCTTAAGTTGAACCGTTGAAAGTCAGGGACCGTATGTGTTGTGTTGAAAGGAAAGGAGAGGTGTGCAGGAGACTGTTAGTAGCAGCCATGGGCCAAGGCTGTGCCGAGCCCTTTACAGTGACGATCCCTTATCCTCCCAACAACCCATGAGGGTCATGGATCTTTCTATCCGACATTGCAGAGGAGGAAACTGAGGCCCAGAGCGATTAGGGAACTTGGCCAAGCCCCTGGCTTGTACGTGGTCAGGCGGGTTCAGCTCAGAGCTGTCCTACATGAGAGCATGACTTCTCCCCACCGTCGAGGGTCTTTTCCCGCTTAGCCAAGTTCTCTGAGTAAGGGCCTGTCTTTGTTTTTCTATTTTTTTGTCCCTGGAAAAAGAACTGTTCAATCTGAGTTGGGGATCTAAGATGCCAAGGTAGACTTTCCAGAGGGCAGTGTGACAAGCGCTGGGAGATCCGAGAGGAAGTTGCTTTGCCTCACCATTCCCAGGAGGTGACGGCTGGCAGTCCTGCCAGGGTGCCTGGCAAGCCAGGCCTCCCCAGTAGCCTGGCTCACCTTATCAATGACCTGTGTCCCCTCCCGCACTCCTCGGCATACCCCCGTCACATGCCAAGTTCTTCCCTACCGCAAATGTTCACCGTGGGACTGCCCCCTTCAGGGGTCTTCAGAAGTTATCTGCTAGTCTGATAGCATGAAACCCAGGTGGACCAGACAGAATGGTTTTATCCAGGGCAACGAACATGACCCAAGAGCTGGAGTCGGGGGACCCAGTGGCACCGGTACTTCTCAGTGATGTCAAGCGAGTCTGTCCCCTGAGGAGTGGTCTGTATGTTCCCTGAGCTGTCATAGACGGGAGGAGAGAATCTAAGATGCAGAGTTGATATCCAGGTATTTGGTGGGAGGGTGGGTGTCTGACCCACCTCAGAAGGATTCTTGGTCAGAGAAAGCAGAGTCTATGGCAGGGTCTCTCCCAGACTCAGGAGAGGAGAAGGAAATAAGCCAGGCTTGGCAGGGAGGAGAAGATGGGGGTGAGGGAGTGGAGTAATGGACAGGATGGTTAGACCCAAGCTCGTCGGGTAGAGACCAGATGGATAGCTGTCCATTTGATTAGAGCGACTCCACTGGCCATTTGGGGATTTTATTGTCCTGAGGCCAAATAGTTGGTGAGTCTCACCCATTGATTCTTTTTGACCATCTAACCATTAGTGTTAGGTAAACACTGGCATGGGGTCACCTGGGCCTGCCAGATCGTCTTCATTGGTTGAACTGACTTAATCCTGTGAGATGACTGATTGTACCAGTTATTTCCAGGAAACAGGCAATTGACTGTATTAACCAAACTCAATCATTGTTTTGGGTTTTCAGAGACGGTCTTCGGATCTGACATCTTTGGACCTCAGAGATATTTAAGCTCCCTGCCACTTACCAACAACAGCCAGCCCCCAAGAAGGCTGGGGAAGACCCTACAAACAATGGGCTTTGGGACTCAGTCTCCCCCATCAATAAAATGGGAAGACTGGACTAGACCAGGAGGGGCCAACACATGGCATGAATACTGCCCTCTTCCTCTTTCATCCATGGCAGACATTGCTAATCAATTACAGCACTCATTCCCATGGGACCCAGATCCAGCCTCAGAATCCTTTTCAACACAGGGCTTCAAGCAGCCCCTACCAATCAATTAGATTTGGCATGCATGATAAAAAGCATTTGTCCTTTGGGAGATTGGGATTGACATATATACACTAATATGTGTAAAATAGATAACTAATAAGAACCTGCTGTATAAAAAGAAAATAAAATTCAAAAAAAAAAAGAGAGAGAAAAAAAAGTATTTGGCCCCCGGGCACTAGATGGTCTCCAAGCCTCCCTCCAGCTGTGCCAATCTAGGATTGCAACTGATGAGGCGTCTGAGGACTCAGCCTGGAGACCACCAGATCAACAGCTGTCACTGGGGCTTCCCAGGTCTGTGGCCCTGCCCTTGAGCTGGGCCGTGGAAGAGCCAGTACCTTTCTAATTTTCCACATTGCTAATGAATGTGCATTGCGTCAGCTCCGTCCTGCCCCCTCATGTGCTCCGGCTGCCGCCATCAGAGGGGACTTTTCTAGAGAGCTGTAAAAATAGTTTTTTAAGGAGCCTGTACAGAAGAAGTAGCCAAGCCTTTTTTGTTTCCTTTCTTTTCTGAGGGAATGGGGGAGATTGGTAGGGAGTACTTCACAATGAAGGAATGTGCTCCTTGGGGAATTTAATGTTGTTTTCCTAAAAAAAAAAAAAAAAAAAAGAAGAAGAAGAAGAACTTATCATACACTGGTTTCACATCTAGCCACAGAGCACGCCTGTGAGGATTGGTAACAGCTCCCGGGAGATCACTGGCTTAAGCCAGGTCTTGTTAGGCTGTTGACAACTAGGTCCTGATGAGGAAAGCACTAAAGGGCCTCTGGCTCGCTCCCCGCCCGACCCCTGGCTGATCCAGCTTCGGTGTTCCAGTGGGATTGATGGCTTCGTGACAGAGCTTCTCTTGCCTGCAATAGGGGTTAGACCTGTAGGAGAGTTTTCTCTCTAGCGAGTGAATGTTTCATTTTCCCCCATTGTGCTCTGGGTTTTGGAGAGGCTTATGACAAATGCTAAGATGCTGGGGATGGGAAGATCTCGGGGTAGGCAGGTGCCATCACCTTCTCACTCTTCCCATTTTATAGATGAAGAAACTGAGGCTTGGGACTTCCCTGGTGGTCCAGTGGTTAAGACTCTCCGCTTCCAATGCAGGGCGAGCAGTTTCGATCCCTGGTCGGGAACCAAGATCCCACAAGCCACGCGGTGTGGCCAAAAGAGAAAAGAGAAGAAAGTGAGGCTTGCAGGGGGCAGGGGACAGGGGAAGCAGGTGACCAAGGGAAGGGTACATAGCTGGTCCTGGGAAGAGAATGTATCTTTCGACTCCCAGACCAGAAAGTCAAAGCTGCAGGACAAGTCTGCTAATGTCCTGCCCAGAATTTCTTGAATCTGGGTAACGTGTGCTCCTGTCTCAAAAGGTGACACACTGTCACAGAGCCCTGAGACATAGTTATACACTTATGCTTTATGCTTTTAATTCTTATGTAACTATAAATGGAAATAAGTCAATGAATTAATAAACAAAACTACAAAGGTGATAAAATTCACATTAACAGCATGGAGTTATGATGGATAACGTCAAGCAGGCGTTGCTCCTTCCTGCCACTTTCTATCTCCTGTGGGTGGCAACGCAGACCATAAACGTGATGCGTAAGCGTGTGACAAGGAGAAAAGGGCTGGTGGTCGTTCCAGTTGTAAGTGGGTAGTGAGGGGAGGGCTTAATGAGGAGGTGACATAACAGGAGGCTGGGGGGAGGTAAGGGAGTGAGCCATGGGCATTTGTCAGGCCAGGGGTCTGCCTGGCCAGATCTCATGGACCTTCCAGCCTGGTTCAAATGCCTCTTCTTTCGGGAAGTCTCCCAGAGCAGTTCTGCCGTGCTCAGGATTCCCACAGCTTTCCCTACAGAGTGTATCGCTTCGTGCTGTGTTTACGGCTCTTAACAGATTTGTGTAATTTCTCTGCTGGACCTGGAATGCCTTGAGGCGGATACCTCGTGCCCTCTCACCAGATGTTAGCTCCGTGAGGCAGGGGTTTTTGCTCTGTTCACTGCTGTATCCCTCAGTAGCTGTCTTTGTGCTGTAGGTGTAGACAGCCTCAGTAGGTGTCTACAGATGTGTGTTGAATTGCCACAGGTGGACCAAGTTGGAGATGGGAATCACCTGCGCTCCTGATGGTACACACCTCATCTCTCTGACCCAGTCCCATCGTGAGGCCTGGCTCGGTCCAAGGTTTGTCAAGTGAATGAATGACTGGTGATTTGCACCCATTGTCCCCCACTTTGTTTATCAGGCCAGGAGACACGAAACCAGAGAAAAGAGAGTGAATTGGACCAACCACCAGTTCCCGGTGGTCAGAGCAGCTGTCCCTGGGACATGATCAACTCTGGATCCACTGGTTTCTTCTGTTAAAGCAGCTGGTTGACTAGCTGAGTAAGACCTGGTCCAAACTGAGCAGTGAGCCTTCGTTCATTCAGTAAATATTTATTGAGTGCCTACTGTATACCAGGATTGTTCTAGATCCTGGGATATAGCAGTGAACAAGGCAGGTAAAAATCCCTGCCCTCATGGAGCTGACACTCTGGTGGGGGAGACAAATAAACAAAAAACCCAGTTATACACCTACAAACATAATATGTCAGATAATGGTAAGTACTTGAAAAATTAAAGCAGGGAAGAGGTAGAGATATTGAAGAGGAGGTTCTATGGGGTGCCCAGGGACAACCTCCCTGAGAAGGTGACATAGAAACACCAGAAGGGGGTGAGGGAGGAAGCCACGAGTCTACCTGGGCTACCTGGCATTCCAGGCCACAGGAACAGCCAGTGCAAAGAGCCTGAGGCGGGAGGGAGCTTGCTGGGTAAGTTCAAGGAGTAGCAAGAAGCCCAGTGCGGTGAGAGCAGAGGGATGGGGCGGGTGGTGGGGGAGGACTGAGGGGATGAGTCAGAGAGGAAAGGGAGGACCAGATGCCAACCTTGGCTCCTGTCTGAATGTTCCAGTTCTCTATTGCTTGCATATCAAACCACCCCAAAATGTAGCGGCTTAACACAACAATTCAGGATTCATTCCCATGGTTCTGGGGGTTGACCGGGCTCAGCTGGGCGGTTTTCGCTTAGGTTTTCCCATGTGGCTGTAGCCAGATAGAGGTTGGGGCTGGAGGTGTCTGAAGGCTCCCCTGGGCCAGGTGTCCAGGCGCCTTTCTCACTCACAGGTCAGGCACCACGGTGCTCCCCACGAGGCCTCTCTCTCCAGCGGAGTCACCTGGACTGCTCACACGGTGGCTCAGGGCTCCCACTGACAGCAAGCTGAAACAGCCAGTGCCCTTGAAAGCACGGTGTCACCTCCACTCCCTCAGGCCTCCATTAGCCAAGGCAATCCGGGTTCCCAGGGTGAGGGGACGGACCCCCGTCTCCAAGCTTGCAGGGGGCGAGGACTGCTGGCAGCTCCTAACACATCTGAGAAAAATAGGAAGTCACGGAGAGGTTTTGAGCAGAGGAATGACATGATGTGTCCTAGGTTTCAAAGGACATCTGGCCAACTGTGTGGGAACCTGGCACCTACCAGCCTGTTGTGCCAGGCTCCTTCTGGTGCTTGTTGAACCCCTCCTCTCCTGAGCCAACCCTGCCGTTTCCTCCCTGACCACAGGAGCCAGGACTAAGTGCGCCCCACGGGCTCTGCCTGTTGCAGGGGAAACTGCTCCATTAACCACAGAGCATGTGCTCAGGGCTGAGAAGGTGCACCCTAGCCCATCCCAGAGAGGGAGCCCCAGAGAGGGAGCCCCAGAGAGGGGCTGCTGAAGGCCTTCCTCGCTCCCTCCTGCCGTGCCCTTATCCAGCCCCTTTCCCAGCCCCAAAGGCTCTCTGAATTTTCCACAGCGGGGATGGTCACTTGGATAGAGAGAGGTAGGAAGGAAGACTGGAGAGTGAGCCTGGAACAGCTCTCTGCCTGGATGTCTCATTCCTGTCTCCTGGATCCAGCATCCTGCTGGCTAATGGGGGCAGTGCAGACACTGCGACTGAAAGGTAGGGAGGGGCCTTGGGGGCCACAGGCTGACTGTATTCTGCTTTCTGCTCACTCCCTTGGGTGGTCCTATCCAGGGTGGCTATGAGCACAACTCTGGAAGGCACCGATCACATGCCTTCTGGCAGTCTAATTTCTGTTCTTCCTCCCTTTCTCGAATGGATGACACACCCACTTTGGAACAATCTAGACAGCCGGAAATAGGAACTCCGGATTCAGGAATGTAGTGTTCCATGTAGCAAGTATCCAAGGTTCCATCCCATTTGGCCAAGAAGATGGCAATCTTGAGATGTTGCCCTGCAGAGCTATCCTGTCCTCACCCATGGGTGGTGCATATGCACTTAGGAATTGCTGGGCAGGTTCCACCCAGCAATGCTAGGAGGGCACCAGTACCTGGATAAGACCTGGGATCCATATGCCTGAGACCATCAAATGTCCAGAGGCACTGCCCTTGCCATCTGACTCTGACCTGGAAGGAGCTGGAGGGTCATTGAGCTGGTCCAAAGGAGGACAGTGGCTTCCCTTGAGAAGAGGATAGCAAGAAGCTCACCCAGGCTGGTGGCACATGCAGGGACAGCCAGGCTTCCAGAGAGGCCACCCCTGTAGATGGCCCAGTGACTCACCTCCCCAGATGCTACTCACGGAGGTCTCAGGAGGCAGCAAAACACAATGGTTCAAAGCTTAAGTCTTTGGGTCCGTTGGCCTGGGTTCAACTCCCACTTCTGTTATTTCCTTTCCATTGGCAAGTTTTTGTTTTGTTTTGTTTTTTGGTCTAGGAGCCTCAGTTTCCTTATCTGTAGAATGGGTTTACTTCCCTGCGTTGTTATAAGGATTTAGTGAACTAGAGCCTGTAGTCACTCCCTGTGTGGTGGTGAGTTTTGCTGCCTGGCTTTCTAACATTTGTTCCCAGTGGCCTAAGCTCTAAGCTCTTGCCTTCACTTCCCTTTCTAGTTTCATTCCTATTCCCTGGACCGGCCATACAGGGGATGTGGAACCTCCCAGTGGCACGATCATGCTAGCCCAGAGTAACCACAAACACTTGATTCAGTGGGGGATGTTTTTAATGTAGGGCATAGGTTTTCTTTGGATGTCTGTGTTGTCCCATTCCAAACAGGGGGTGAGACCACCTAGAGCCTGGAGAGCCTTTCTATCCTGGAAATTCTATGAATTCACAAAATCCAAATTGCTGTCATTGCAGGGCTACCACTCCTGGCTCTAAATCCTTGTGGGGAGACGGCTATGTTGTGTGTAGTCCAGACAGTGTACATACCACCAGGGGGTGCTGGCAGGCTGGTCTCCCTCCACTTCTCCAGGAGACTGAGGGAAGGGAGCCCTGGGTGGCCGGTTTGCCCTTAGGCTGGGGGACCTTGGGCAGTTAGCCTGGACTTCGAAGGTCTGCCACCTGGTGGGCTGAGAATCACAATAACAGGGACCCTTCACATCACTTGGGCCCTCCTGTTCTGGTACATGGCATTCCATCTTATGACTAAGGGGATAACGCCCAGATAGCAAACTGCGGCTCAGAGAGGTGAAGGGGCTGCTCAAGGCCACACAGCTGCTGGTGAGTGGCAAAGCACTAGGCTAGCCTGATGCCAACCCCTGGGCCCCGCGATTTGACCGGCGGGAGAGGCAGCATGGCGAGGGAGCATGTCCTGGGAGACTGGCTGGGTCTGAGTCCCGTCTACCTCCACTCAGTGCAGATGGCCACTCCTATCCACTCCCTTCTCTTCCTTCCACCCCTTGGGATCTCAGTGACCTTCTCCTCTGTTTTGGAAGAGTTGGTGACAGGCTCAGGATCAGCATGAGTGTGGAGCCTTCGCTATTCAACCAAGACACGTGACTTTCCTGGAGCACAGCCTGGCCTCTTTAGGGACAATTTTCAGTCCTGCCAAGAGACTTCTGCACGCCCTAACTAGCCATGGACACCCCAGCCTGCAAATGCACCCCGAGCCTGGGGGGAAAAGCTGGGATGCAAGGCGCCTGGGCAGCTGTGCTAACCCAGGGTGCGTAAGGCCACCGTCATCCCACTTACCTACCAGGCTCCGTGCTGTACTTGCAGCCTCATTTAATCCTCATGCCAGCCCAATGAGACAATATTACGATCTCCATTTTACAGAGGGGGAAACTGAGGCTCAGAGAGGACCTCAGCAGCTCTGGAGAGGGGGTCTTGGCTTTCCCCCCAACTCTGCCACCGACTGGCTGGGTGCGTGAGGAGTGGGTAGGCGGGGGTCTCAGCTTCTGCTTGTGATCTGGAGAATGTAAAGGGCATGAAGCCTTCAGCAAAAGTTTCCTGGAAGACAGGGAGGAAGGAAACAGTGGCTTTTCGGGAGCTCACAAACCCAGGGGTTCAGGCAGGACCTCAGTGGAGGGCAAGTTGCAGCAATTCTTGTGAGTGACCACATGCAGAGGCCAGCAAGAGTGACAGGGGGCTGTGCTGACCAGCCAGGTTTACAGCAGGAGGGGAGGCTTACAGGAGGAGGGGAGACTGGAGCCAGTCATCAAAGAGTGAGAAGAGTGTTCTCTTCAGAGGGTCCCAGGCTGGTGGGGGAAACAGAAGGAGAATGGGGACTCCTCTCTGGGGCTTACCCTTGGTCTTCAGGAGAGAGATAAGGTATGGGAAGATGCTGAGTGCCCAGGGAAGGGGGTGCCTCAGGCAGCACACATTTCATGATGCCGGGACCCATCCCGGTGGAAAAAATGAGGTTTTGCATTGATCAGAAAACTGCATGCCTCTGCGTGTGTCCCTGTGTGAATGTTGACGTGTGAAGGGATGTTTGAAGTCTTATGTCAAAGTCCTTTTACATCTGTGATCTCTTTTTACTTCCCCAACTATCTTGAGAGGTTGGCTGGACAGAAATATCATCCTCAAGGACAGATTCAGAACCCCAGTGGGATGAACTGTCTTGCTCAGGGTCATGGAGCTTGAGAGTTGAAAAGCCAAGTACAATCTATGCTCTTGTCCCTGAACTTTCTTCCTGGACCCCCATCCTACCTCACAGGACACTGTATGGCACAGGTCACCATGTCATCTGCCTCCTCCCACCCCCAGGGCATTCTCCCCTAGAGGAGAGAAGGCACTCTGATGAACCTGCATTTTCACCAGAAAAACCCCACCGGGTTTGGTGGGTCTGGGGATGGGAGTGAAGGACTGAAACCAGAAAGATGAAGATTCCAGTGGCTGCAGAGGTCAGAGCCCAAGGCCAGGGTCAAGGGTCTATCTTCTCTCAAACTGCTTAAAGCAACCACCACCAAGGAGGAACTTACTACCACAGAGAAAGGACCCGCGAAGAGTGAAGGACCGTGTGCTGGTCCTCAGGGCAGCCTCCGGGAGGTGGGCTCGGGTGAGGGCCCACTAGTTTGCTCTTTATTTTCCCCCAGAATCTCCAGTGGGATGGCACTGGGACCGAAGGTCTGGGTAGTCGACCTCTGTCCCCTGCCAATAACAGTGGGCACCTACCTGCAAAGCTCTCACTTTGTGCCAGGCAGCTCTGAACGCTTTGCACATATATGCTCAATTAATCTTCACAACACCTCGGGAAGAAGGTACAATTGTTACTTCCATTCTACAGATGGGGAAAGGGAGGCACAGAGAGGTTCAGTGACTTGCCCAACGACACTCAGTTTGTAAGTGGCAGAGCTGGCATTGGAACCCAGGAAATCTGCCTCTAGAAGCTATTCTGCCTCTGTTATTAATAATAACCAAAGCTTCCATTTGACTGGTACCCCCTATGTGCCTGGGGCTGAATTCCCCACAGCAACGCAGCGGGCAACCTGCGGTGAGGTGACTTGAGATTCTCCCAGATGCTGCGTCTAAAACCAAAGCTTCCACGCTGCTCGGCCTCTTTAACTCGCTGCGTGACCGTGGGAAAGCCCGTTCCTTTTCAGAGCCTCAGTTTGCCTGGCGCTTAGCCCTTCTGCTCCTGGTCTCTCTGCTCCAGCAAGTGACCCGAGCGGATGGGGATGCGGTGCAGGGGGAGTGAGGGTCTCGGGCAACCCCAGAGCCTTTCCCTTCCCTCGTCGACCTACCCCCACCCCCGCCCCCCAGGAGAAGTCGCCATTCTGTTTCTTTCTCGATTGGCAAGCTGGGGTGGAGGGCTGGACGTGGAGGTGCTGGGTGCGGAAGGCGACGCTGCGTCACCGAGAGGTCATTAAGGCCAGGGAGACAAGGCCCGGCTCTGATCTGGGGAAGGGCCGAAGGGCCTAGAGGGCACGTGCTCGGGAGCGGACTGTCCTCTGGGGACAGAGAAGCGCCCCGGACTTGAGGAGGGGGCGGGGAGGGAGAGTCAGAGGACCAGGTTCTGGGCAGAAGGGATGGGGGTGGGGGGAGGTGGAGAGGACGCGGACAAAGGAGGCGGCCAGCAGCCCAGCTGTTTTGAAAAATGCTTCCTGTTTCTTTAAAGGCGCTCGCGGCTCGGGCGGCCGGGGCTGGGGAGGCTGCGGCGGGAGCTGCCTCCTCTCCGGGCGGCGGCGCTGACTGATCTCGCGAATTGGGCTTCTGTGTAAACTGAGGCTAAACAAACACAGATGGAGCGCAGCGGGCGTTCTCCAGAAATGCTGGCACGGCGGCAGCGACTTCAGATGACACTCTGAGCGCTCCGGGAACGGACAGCCTGGCGGCTTCGCGGAGCCGGCGGCGCAGCTGCCCCGGACGAGGGGGAGAAAGGGAGGGAGGGAGGGAGGGAGCGAGCGAGCAGGGGGAGAGCTGGAGACTCCGAGGCGCTGAGCGCCGCGGCCGCCCGGGCAGAGCCGGCGCGCAGCGTGTAGAGCGAGCGCGGCGGGCGCGCTTCCCGGGCAGCCCCACGCCCCTGCCTTGCGCGCTGCCCGCGCCATGAAGCACATCCCGGTTCTCGAGGACGGGCCGTGGAAGACCGTGTGTGTGAAGGAGCTGAACGGCCTCAAGAAGCTCAAGAGGAAAGGCAAGGAGCCGGCGCGGCGCGCGAACGGCTATAAAACTTTCCGATTGGACTTGGAAGCGCCCGAGCACGGCGCCGCCGCCACCGACGGGCTGCGGGACAGGACCCAGCGGCTGCAGCCGGTCCCGGCCCCGGTGCCAGCCCGGGTGGCGCCGGCCGTTCCCTCAGGTGGGGGCGCGGACACGGCCGGGGAGCGCGGGGGCGCCCGGGCTCCGGAGGTCTTGGACGCGCGGAAACGCGGCTTCGCCCTGGGCGCAGTGGGGCCGGGACTCCCCACGCCGCCGCCACCGCCGCCGCCTCCAGCGCCCCAGGGCCAGGTACCTGGGGGTCCCGAGGCACAGCCTTTCCGGGAGCCCGGCCTACGTCCCCGCATCTTGCTGTGCGCACCGCCAGCACGCCCCACGCCTTCGGCGGCCCCTGCTCCCCCGGAGCCCTCAGTGCGCCCGGCTCCCCCCACGCGCCCTGGGGAAAGTTCTTACTCGTCAATTTCACACGTAATTTACAATAACCACCCGGATTCCTCCGCGTCGCCTAGGAAACGGCCAGGCGAAGCTACCGCCGCCTCCTCCGAGATCAAAGCCCTGCAGCAGACCCGGAGGCTCCTGGCGAACGCCAGGGAGCGGACGAGGGTGCACACCATCAGCGCAGCCTTCGAGGCGCTCAGGAAGCAGGTACCGGCTCCCAGCCACACACCCTCACTGCGCCCGGGTATGACTGCGGGAGTGGGTGGGTAAGTGGCTGGGGGACTTTAGGGAGGATGAGGGCGTGGGTAACCGGCAAGTTGTCCCCGCCCGGTCGGCCCCAGGGCCCAGACAGGTTTGGGTCCTCCTGGGGCAGTGACCTTTGCCACAGCGTTGGTACGGCTCTTAGTCTGCAAAGTCGGGGTGAAGGTTCGAGATCTCTGGCTCGGGCACGCCCTGGTTACAGCCACCCCCGTCCCCCCTGGGGTGACCCTGTCTGCGCGTCTGACTTCACCCCTCATAGTTCACTTTTATGGCAGCGAATATTCGTCTCCCGGGGTCCCTTGGGCGCGGTGGGGAGTGGAGAGGGGCAATGTGGGAATCTGTCTCCGGCGGGGAAAGGGGGAAGACCCTTACCCTTCTGGCAATTTGGCGTGGTCTTGGAGGCCCGGAACGCTGCGGAGGGGTGGTCCTGGCTTTGCCAGAACATAAGGGTCCCGCAGCCCGCGGGAACCTGTCAGCACCTCCTCAGCCCCCACCTCCCAGCAGGGATGCCCCTGAACTCAGGTTGCTTCTGCGCTCTGCACCCCTCGCTCCTGGTGTCCCTTAAGGACCCGGGGTACAAGCCTGAGCCCCCTCTGCAGGGGCGGCCTCAGGAATTGGCTGGAGAGGGCCTTTCCAGGAGATCCCCTCCACTGCTGCCGTTCGCCGCCCGCCGCATGCTGAAGCAGGCAGGTCTGCTGAGGGGACTGATTGGTTTGGGGAATCTTCAGAAACTAGTTCTGGGTGGGTTAGGGGCTTCTTAGTTTGGGGCAGGTGGGGGCTGTCCTCACCAGACACTGTCTTCTGGGGCCGATGGGAAAGAATATTTGTCCAAGAGTTACCCATAGTGGGGAGTGGCAGTTTTACAATTCCACTTAGACAAGATTGAGACTGCCCCGGGATTCTAGGCTGGGCATTTTCACAGAGCGGAGATCTAAGAAGAGTGTAGTAAGTGCCCCCTGCCCCCAGCCCACACAGGGCATGGGGAAGGGTTGGGGGTGGTGGATGTGACTGGTTTGAATGGTCAGGATTTTTGCTTGCTCTGCAGCTGACTTCCTGTGTGACTTCAGGAAAGTTACTTACCCTCTCTGGGCTTTAGCCAACAACAAAGGATTTCAGAAAACATGATCTTCTTTTTGGATCACACACTCTCCTCTTCCTCCTGTGGGTGGGGCAGGGAAGGTGCCTGTGTCCATCCATGGGAAGGGAATTAAACTCCTGGGGAAAAGAGTTTCTATGACTTTTGAGCCAAAGTGTCACATTTGGGCTTGAGTAAGATGATTGGTCAGTGAGGTGGAGTGGAGTGGAGGAGTCAGATAACTGTCATAGACAGTTGGGACCTTGGGCAGTGGGCCCAGTGGAGAATTCAGTTTCACCCTCAGGCAGTGGCTCTGTGTCAGAGGGTGGCAGCCTGGAGGGCATCCTGCTACCTACCGCCCAGGATGGAAGGATGAGATGGCAGAGAGATGACTGTCCACCTGCTCACCTTGCAGCTAGGGCAACCCCTCTCAGATTGGGGAGGCCACGTGCCCAGAGCATCACAGCTGGTGAGAGGATGGTCAGGGCTGGCACCTAGGTCCTTTAACTGACAGTTCAGCGTCCTTTTTACTCCTCCAGCTGCCTCTTTCAGTTCCGAGAAAGTATTCACGGTCTCTGTGTGTTCAACTACATCTCATTTGTCCAGTGGCTTTAACTTCTTTCAGTAATAAATTCCATCTTATTTGATCTTAACATCCCTGTCGATTGAATTAGCTTTCCATTTAATGGAATGGAAAACTGGGGCCTGGAGAAAGAATGAAGGAAACGCTTCCAAGATCGCCTAGTGGGTTAGGGAAGGTGACAGAAGTTTCTGGAATGCCCGCCTGGCCAAATGCTTCTCACAGTGTCAGCTGTATCAGCGCTGTGGGCCCTGCGCTCGCAGTATTGTTAAGTCGGAAGGTGGGTGTACACATGGCTGACTCTCTGAGATGAGATGGTTAATCGTGGTTTCCTTTCCCTTCCACCCTTCTTGTGCGGAAGTTCTATATAAGAGGGACAAATTCAGGGAGAAAGTGTGCACACACACACACACACACACAGGTACAAACAGCTGTACCTATACACACGATCAGTACTAGTGCCCAAGAGCACACACAAATGCGTGATCAGAAGCGCCTCCTCTGGTTTGTTCCCCCCCTTGCCCAGTCCATCTGTCCCTTCCCCAAAAAGGCTGCTGGTGGGCACCGGTCTATTGTCTGCGAGGGAAAGAAGTATCGCTAGGGCACACTCACCATGTCCACATCACAGCCTCCATCCGATGGGGAAAGTCCTGTGTCTCAGAGGCACTCCTTCCTCCTCTGGACCTCAGTATCCCACCTGTAGAAAGTGCGCACGTGAATACACACTCACACTCGTGTGCGTGTGTGTGTGTGTGCCCTTATCCAGGCAGGCTGTGACTCTGGATCTAGGCGTAGGCTTGACTGTCTGAAATGGACCCTGGGAAAGGAGGGTGAGGAAGAAGGATGGTTTTTCCTGAAATGAGGCCATGGCTGTTGCAGCACCGAGGTCAGGTCTGGGGCTGTGGCTCTGGTCTGGGGCTTCATTTCTCTGAGCAGCTTCCTGGTACGGTGAAAAGAGCACTGGGCGGGGAGTCCGGAGGCTGGAGTTTGAGTTATACCTCTGCTGTATGCGTTCTGTGTGACCGTGGACAAGTCACTTTCCCTCTCTGAGCCTCAGTTGCTAAAGTTGGAAAACGGTGTTAATGCTTACCTCATACACCGCTTCTCTGCAGAGAGCGCATGAAGAAAGGAATGGGGGCCGTAGGAGGAATGAACATTTCTCGAACGTCTGCAACATCCTCAGGGCTGGGCAAAGGCCTTGACAGATGTAGAAATAAGAATTCTGTAATCATTTTAATAAGAATCATAGAAACTGCCATTTATCAGATGCTTCCTTTGTACTGGGTCGTGTGCTAAGCGTGTTATGCGTATTAGTTCATTTAATGAAGTAGGTATCGTTTCCACCCCCCCACCCCCCCGCCCTCATTCCCACCCCTGTTTCACGGATGGTGAGGCCGAGGTTCAGGGAACTTCTGCAAGTTGGTGGAGGTCTCGCAGCCTTTGGCCACCGCATGAGGCCTCCTGGGTTTGCATTGCATGCCTCCCCGGCCTGCCATTCACTAGGCTTCGGGGTGCCGGCGCCCTCCCGGGCATGGTGCAGTCACAGCCTGCGTGGCTGTGTGCCACTGTCATTGCAGAGCCTGGATTCGAATCGGAGTCAGCGAGTCGCTCCAGGGCCCAGGCTCCTGACGGCCCCGTTCTTCAGCCTGGTGACCACCCGGGAGCTGTCCACCCCCAGCAGGGGGAAGCCAGACAGTCTTCTGTGTTGTCCAACCCGTCATGCTCTCAACCAGGAAGGGAATGGGGTGGGGGGCCGCTTGGCCATGAGAAGTGCAGGTGGGGGAGAGGGAGGCCCCCGGCAGCGGGGCCAGGGGGTGCGTATGCGGGGCAGATGGTCAGGCCGCAGCACATGCCACCAGCCCAGCTGCTCGGGGCCCCCCCCGCCGCCTCACGTGAAGGCCATGTGTGCATAGCTGGGCCTGGCCCATGTGCAGGGCTGCTCCAGGCCGGGTGGGAGAGGGTCCAAGGGAAAGCCTGGCCTTGCTGGGCGGGTGAGGGGAGGGGCCAGAGCTGTGGGCCTCGGCCTCCCCCGCAGAACCTTCTGGTTCACAGGCTGTGCTCACCCTCGGGGCATCTGGTGTGTGTGCTGCAGGTTTCCTCTCAGCATTGATGGAGGAATGGCAGCCGAGCCAGGCAGAGGCCTGGGGCGGCAAGGAGGAGCCCTCAGGACTTGCTGAAGTACCACACCAGCGGCCCCTCCTCTGCTGCCCCTGGAGTGTCCCAGGGGGTCCTCAGCAAGTGAACTCAGGATGGCCCAGGAGGGGGCATGAGGACGGTACCCCCAGCCCAGCACCTCCCTCAGTCTCAGACGCCACAGGATGCCAGGGGCCCATGGCCCCACTGCAACCTGTACCCCCTTCCTCAGGGAATGGGGGACGGACCTGCTTGCATCCAGATGGGAGAGGGTGATAAAAGCCTCTCTCCTGCCCCCTCGCATCCACAGTCACCACGACAGTAGCTTGTTGAGCCTCATTGCACGGGGCGAGGTGCCTTACCTGGCCCTGTTGTTGTGCCGCCTTCCCATTTCACAGATGGGGATGCTTACGGAGGTGGAGCGAGTGACCAGGATTTGTCCTGTCTGGCCCTGGGCCATGGCTCTTAACCACTCAGACCCAGGTTCTCAGGGTCCAGCCTCGTTGCTGTGTAGCAGGTTGGGATTTTGTTTAAATAGAACTTGACAAGGATCTTAAACAGCCTGTGTAGAGCAGCTTCATCCCAGGGAGCCAGCACTCACTGACATGAGCCGATTAGAGAAAAATTTCAGATGGGATCAAGTGCTCGGCTGTGTGCCGGGGATGTAGTGATGTTGGAGCTGTGTGGGTCCAGGAGTCTTGGTGGGCGTCTTGGGCTGGGTCTGAAGGGTGGGGTAGGAGTTGGCACAGAGGCAAGAGGGTGGAGGGCTTCCAGGCCTCCCCTGCATTGGCTGGTTGGTTCCTGGCTTTGCTTCTCTGTAGCGCCTCCCTACATCTGCCCATGGCGATTCCATTCTGAGATAGCAGGTATTCTGATGCCCATTTTATTGGTGAGGAAACTGAGGTCCCCTATGGTTGCGGACCTAAGATCACGTGGATGGCCCGGAGTAGAGCTAGGTCCTCAGAATCCCAGGCCAGTGCCCTTCCTGCCTTTTCCCACTTGCTGGAGCCAGGAGAGGGTCCAGCTTGGGGTAGGTGGGATGGAGTCTTTTAGGGGCACTTGGGACCTGGTGAAAAATCCCCATACTGCACCTGCTCCTCTGAAGCGTAACGATTCTTGTGGGGTGAGCATGAGGCAGATCCTTTTCCTTTACAGGAAGATTTGCTGCCTGTCGGTAGCTGGAGCCGAGCGGCCCTGCTGCCTCCTTTGGCTTCTGTCGCCTGCCCAGGCTGAGCAGATGACTGCTGTGTGGTCTCCGGCAGGTGGTGGGATGGCTGGGCTCTGGGCCACGCTGTGGACGCTCAGAGAGGTAATGCACTAAGGCTGGGGTCCCGTGGAGTCCAGGACTCTCCATCCCCTGCTCAGAAGGGGGGGCTGCCCACCTCCCCACCATAGGCTATAGATGCTCATCCAAACCCCCAAGCCATCGCTTCTGGCTGATTGGAAAGAGCCCAGCTAAGTAAGGTGTGTGTTCAAGACCCAGCTCATCTTTCATCAGCTGAGAGATACAGGAAGTTCTTACGCTCCCTGGGCATCAAATGCTTCTCTGTAAAGTGGAAGTCGTCATTTCTACCTCATGGCGCTGTCGAAAGATGAATTATATTCACAATACCCAGCCCTCTGCCTGGCCTTAGTAGATCACAAGAGACAGCAAGGGGATGACCTAGTTCCAACAGTCATCCAGGGTACCCAGGCATCATTCCCGCTCTCCAGATAAGAAAACTGAGGCTCAGAGAGGTGAAGCTACCTGTCCAAAGTCACCCCGATGTTTGGGATTCAGACCAGCTCTTTCTGCCTTACCTTAACCTCCTAGAATCAGATCCTCATAGGCCAGGGTGCCTCTGAGCTGGGCTTTTGGGGGCCCAGCTCCTGCATCCTGGGCCGTGGGCACCAGCATCACCACCGCTGGTGGTGGGAGTTTGGAGAGCCCAGTGGCCAAGCCCCTGGTGGGAGCTTGGGGAGCCCGCCTTCCTTGGGCGATAAACACACGAGCTTCTGGCTCCAACCGGGTCTTAGCTGAGTGACCTGGGGCCCAATATGTCACCTCTGTTTCCTCATGTGCAGATGGGGTAACAATCTTTATTTGGGGGAAAGTTTCAACGGGCTGAAACTACCTGTGAATAGTGACCACGGTGCCAGGTAAACAACCAGAGCTCAATAGATGGGTTGGTTTTCTTTTTAAACTCCACAGTTGCTTCTTAATTTATTTTTGGCTGCATTGGGTCTTCGTTGCAGCGTGACGTAGGGCTTTCTCTAGTTGCGGCGAGCAGGGGCCACTCTTCGCTGTGGTGCATGGGCCTCTCATTGCGGCGGCTTCTCCCGCTGCGGAGCATGGACTCTAGGCGTGCAGGCTTCAGTAGCTGTGGTGCATGGGCTTAGTTGCTCCGTGGCAAGTGGGATCTTCCCGGACCAGGGCTTGAACCTGTGTCCCCTGCATTGGCAGGCAGATTCTTAACCACTGCGCCACAAGGGCAGCCCCCTCAATAGATGGTTTTCTTGTTAGACCTGGACTTTGACACAAGCAGTGGGACAGAGTGACAGATCTGGGGCAAAACTGAATCAGAACTTGGCACGGGAGTCCCTAGGTCAGCCTTGGCCTCACCTGTTGCTCGGTGGTCCCGCAATGACCCTGGATCCCCATGTGCAGATCCCTTCCAAGATCCCTGCTCCCTGCTGGCAGGGAAGCCCAGCTGCTCAGGGCCCAGGGCTCAAAGAGCTGGGTAACTCCCAGCATGGCCTCTGGGTAACAACACACTAGGGCTTGTGTCACAGAGCTGTGCCCGGTGTCCAGAGCCTCCACCAGGCAGGCACTCCCTCCCTGGGTGCAGGGGAGGCACAGGTGCTAGGCTGGTCCCTGAGACCCATGCCCCTGCCCCAGGGAACCTTTCTGTGCCACAGACCTTGTTCATTTGTTCAGGCTGATAAAGCAGGATTCTCTGGACTCTGGATGAGAACAGGCAACGTGCATTGTTCTGCAGGCTTTTCTCAGATGGGTTTGGAGCTGTGGCCAGGACTGGGAGGGGGAAGGGGAATGCACAGGAGTTGGTGGTCCCTGTGTCACCTCCCTGCCCCTCCCTGCGTTTCCTGGCCTGGTGAAGGACAACTCCTTGGCTGCTAGAGGATTTTTTTTTTTTTAACATCTTTATTGGAGTATAATTGCTTTACAATGGTGTGTTAGTTTCTGCTTTATAACAAAGTGAATCAGTTATACATATACATATGTTCCCATATCTCCTCCCTCTTGCGTCTCCCTCCCATCCTCCCTATCCCACCCCTCCAGGTGGTCACAAAGCACCGAGCTGATCTCCCTGTGCTATGCGGCTGCTTCCCACTAGCTATCTACCTTACGTTTGGTAGTGTATATATGTCCATGCCTCTCTCTCGCTTTGTCACAGCTTACCCTTCCCCCTCCCCATATCCTCAAGTCCATTCTCTAGTAGGTCTGTGTCTTTATTCCTGTCTTACACCTAGGTTCTTCACGACATTTTTTTCCCTTAAATTCCATATATATGTGTGCTAGAGGATTTTTGAAAGGTGACAGCAAACTTCACCTCGGGCCTGTGGCCTCAGGACCCCCAGGGGGTGGGGGATGAGCAGGCAGTATGTCCTGGCTCCAGATCTCTTGCTTCTCACCCTCTCTGGAGACCCTCTTTAGAGACCCTCTGCAACACCCACCGTAATAATGCCACTGACTTGTATCAGGCCTTACTATGTGCAGCGCATATGCCATCTCCTTTAGTCCTTACCACGCTCTGTGGCCAGTCCTGTTGGCAATATGACAAGGACACCAAGGCTCAGAACGGTTATGTCTCTTGCCCAGGGTTTGTAGCTAGAGCCAAGAGTTAGCCCAGGTGACCAAAAGGTGTATGAGCTTCACCTCTGCACCAAATAACTAAATCTTTATCCTCAGAGAATTTTGGGAATTCCTTGGCGGTCCAGTGGTTAGGACTCCATGCTTCCACTGTAGGGGGCGCGGGTTCAATCTCAGGTCCGGGAACTAAGATCCTACAAGCTGAGCGGTGTGGCCAAAAAGAAAAAGAGAGAGAGAGAGAGAGAGGGAGAGAGAGAACGGTTTTTGAACCCAGTTCTAAACCTTCTGGAGTCACCTGATAGATATGGAGGGAGAGCGTTCATTTGTTCATTCATTCCCTCAGTCAACAAACCCTTTGGAGGCCGGTGATGGGCAGGACCAGGGCTAGGCTCTGCATACAGAGGCCTTCCCCTGACAGCTCACACAGAGACTGACCATTAAATGAGTCCCAGTAATCAGGAGTTAAGGACAGATGGCGGGCTATCAGAGCACCATCAAGGGGAGGCAGCCCTAGTCCCCGGGGTAGGGTTGGGTGGGAGGTCAGGGAAAGCTGCTGGACGAAGTGAGCTTTAACGTGAGATCAAGATGTTGACGCGTTTAGGGTCCTCATCTGAAGCGGCTCTCTTGATCATGCTTTCTCGACCACAGCGCTGCTGACGTTTTGGGCTGAGTCATTCTTTGCTGTGGAGGCACCGTAGGATCCTGAGCACTGTACGATGTTTAGCAGCTTCCCTGGCCTCTGCAGGCCAGTAGCCCCTCCCCGCCTGCTCCCCGGTGGTGACGATCAAGAGTGTCTGCAGACATTGCCAGCTGCCCCTTAGGGACAACATTGTCCCTGGTTGAGAACCGCTGGTTCAGAACAGTGCCCGGCGTGCTTGTTGAGTGGTCCCTGCAAGGCGCCCCACTCTCTGTGGGCTGAGGGTTCGTACCAGGTATCCGTGGTGGGGATGGACGCTGCGTGTAGATCCTGGAGAGCCGTAGAGAGGAGGATGCCGCAGCCTTGGCTGCAGTGTACGTTTGGGCCATTTAGGTGAACGACGCGTCAGAGCAGCTGTATTGGTTAGCACCTGTCGGGTGGACTTTGTGGTGATGTCTCCATGTTACGACACAGAACTCTGCTGCAGTCTTTGTAGCTTTTTGCTCAAGCAGCAGGAGCATTGGTGGACAATGTTAGAGACCCCATCGCTTCACGCATACAGATCCCTGTGCCATTAGTGAGTGTCTAGTTGGTGATGAACGTCAAGGCTGTCAAGTCTGGTTGGGGCTGTCCTGTTGCAATGCCCAGCAGCGCCCCAGGTCCAGAGGGCGGAAAGAAAAAGAGAAAAGCAAAAGAAAGCCAATCGTGTGTGGGCCCCCCAGCTGAGCACTGACACTTTGCTTCTGGTCTGTTCCCAGAGTCCGGGGCACCTAACTCTGCTCTGACGTTATAACATCCCTCTTGAGTGTAAGTTCTCTGATGGCAGACCCGAGTTATTATCTGTGGTCGGACCCCAAGTGCCCAGCAAGACAAGTGCCACTGAATGAGTAAATAGACCCTCAGAGCTAAAAAACATCGGTTCTCTCTGAGAGATTCCTTCTCAGGGAGGGAGGGGGGTGGAGCTCTGTCCTGGGGGAACTCACTGTGTTTCGTGCGCACTGACGTTCGGGCAAGAGCTAAGTCTCGGTTACTTCCCCTGTGACGTGGGAACGTGGATGCCTCCCAAGGTGGTGAGTGTGGAAACGGCGGGTGCTCAGAACAGGGAATAAAATCCGGGTTGAGGGACTCGATGGGCCACCTCTGCCGCCCTGCAGTCCCCTGCCCGGCGGTGCAGATGTCAGTGAGAGGGGCCCTACCCCTGCCTGGCTGAGGTGCCCCCAGGCCGTTCTCAGCAGAGAGCCTGGCAGCCCCTCCTGACGCCTTCTCACCCTCCAGGTGCCATGCTACTCATATGGGCAGAAGCTGTCCAAGCTGGCCATCCTGAGGATCGCCTGTAACTACATCCTGTCCCTGGCGCGGCTGGCCGACCTGGACTACAGCGCCGACCACAGCAACCTCAGCTTCTCCGAGTGTGTGCAGCGCTGCACCCGCACCCTGCAGGCCGAGGGCCGTGCCAAGAAGCGCAAGGTACGTGCCAGCCACGCAGGCGGCAGCCTCCTGGGAAGACAGAGAGGTGGGGACGGGAGCCTGGGGAGCCCCTCACTCCCCCCAGGCTTCCAGAGGGACTGGTGAGCTCGGCCCTTAGGAGCTTTGCTGGGGTTCGCGCCAGCTTCAGGGCTCCTCAGACCCCTGGGACTGTGTGTGACTCTGCTCCTGGGAACGGGGCTGCTGGGTACCTGGGACAGTCACCCTGGGCCTGCGTGTGTTCATCACTTAACTGAGGAGGACAGCTTATCTCTGAAGCTCTTTCTGGCCTTACGTGCTCTTAGGATGAATCCCCCATGCGACCCCTGATGGATGTCATATCGAGGGAGATCTCCTGAACTGGTAACAGCCCAGGAGAGCCCTCTGGTGTGTTTTGGTAATGTGACTTGGCCTGTGGGTTACCTGAGGCCGCGCCTTAAGGCACGTGATATTCATTCATTTGTTCTGAAGAAATTTGCTGAGCCCCAGCCATGTGCCGCGCTTGCCGGGCAGGGGTATAAAAATGATACACATACGGTCGCAGCACCCCTGCAGCTCACAGGATGCTCAGAGACCCTCCTGCCTGTGGATAAGAGCAGAAGAGTGTAGGAAAGGAGGCACTGGAGGCCTGTGCTGGGGCAGGGGAAGGCCAGGCAGAGAAGGGACAGGTGACCTCTCCTGCCCGAGGGAGTTGGAAAGGTCATCTTTGTGTAAGTGGTGTTTGAGCTGGACAACAAGGAGGTCACCGGGCAGATGAAGCAGGAACAGTATCTGAGGCAGAGGGAACAGCCTGTACAAAGCCTGATGTGTTTGGAGAAATACGGGCGGGAGGAAAGGTGTCGGGCACAGCTACGCTTCCCAGATGGCCTAGGCTCCCAGCATTTCCAGTTGGGGGTCATTGCCAGGCTGTGCGGAGCAAGGCTCATGGCAACCCTCTGGATCTCTGTGCCCACGAGGCTAGAGGGAGAGAGACAGAGGGTGGGACCCAGTCTGCATCCATGAAGAGGGTAGGGGTTAGAGATGCCTGACTCCCCTGGGCATCCAGGGATGGGGAGTGGGGGGGGGGTAGCCAAGTGGCTCCGGCATCCTCCATTCATTCCTTCCTACCACCTCCTCCTTCCTTCCTGGCCGGCCCCTCCCCGCATCCCTGACATTCCTCCCCCAGCCCCCCTTTCAAGGAGGCCCCTCTCTGGGTTCTCCAGGTTTCCCAGGGGCCCCTTCAAGAGGCTTCCAGCCAGGGAGGCCCTCTGTGGACTCTCCTGCCCACAGCAGGGAGGGCCCCGGCACATCCCCACCGCCAGCCACTGCCGCTGCTGCGGTGATGGCACGTTGCGATCCTGGGAGTGATTTAATGTGGACCAATTAGATGAAATCTTCCTCAAGTGGGTGAGAGAGGAAGCGCCACTGGCTGCTCGCAGGGCGGCTTTTCCTCTGGAAGGTGACGCGGGTAAATTAAGGGCGTGATTGATGGCCCCATGCAGCGCTCGGTGACAAAGGAGGGTTGTAAACTCTCGGTGAACTTCCCCTGGCGTTCGGTGGTGGTCGGTCGGAGGTGTGGATGGGCAGGATGGACAAGCGCCATTTCCTCCATCTCTGCCTCTCATCCCCCCTCCCCAAGTCCTCCCGTCAGCCACCAAAGGCCAGAGTGCTGGGTCCCCCTCCTTCCCTGTTCTTTGATTGGAGCAAGTGCCCTGGGCTGGGGAGGAAACTAGACACTTGGGAGGTGAGGGGGAAGAAGGGGGGTGGTGGGGTGACGATGCCCAGCAGAGACGAGCTTTTGGCTTCCCCTGAAATCACATCAAATCTAAGACACCTTAGAGACTATCTGGTCCAGCCTCCCCATTGTCCAGATTGGGAGACTGAGGTGTTAGATTGTGGGTAAGAGCATCAAACAGCCCGAGTTCAAGGCCTGGCTCACCACCTACTATTTTGGACCCATTTCTTTACTGCCTCAGTTTTCTCCTCAATAAACGGGGATGGTGGAAACATCAGAGATGTCCAAGGCCCTTTCTAGTCTGACTCTACGAGCAGAGGTCCTGCCTCACCTCTGAAGAGCAAGGGGCCCCTTGCATCCTGCAGCCCTTCCTGCCGAGCGGGCTGTCCTGAGGCTGCCATCTCCCGAGGACCATGCCTGCACAGCCACCGTTGCCCAGAGGACTTAGAGGGAGGGATGGGACAGGGTCTTGGGGCTGCTGGGGCATCTGAGGCCTCTTGGGCCCTGTAACTGCCCTGGTAGATTGGCGGATCACAGCACCACCCCACTCCTGGTGTGTGTGCCTTCCTGCATCTGTCACCATGCAGGTAGGTGAGTTTCAGGGATGCCCTCAGGGGTGGACTTCAGTGACCCGCCCAGTGGCCCTGAGTGCCTGGGATAGGCCATCCTTTTGTTAACCAGAACCAAGGGAGCTGGTGTCCCTGGAGACGCGTTCCTTCATTTGTTCATACATTCATTCGTTCAGTGTCTATCGAGCAGCGGCAGTGAGCTCCGTGTTGGGGAATCCCATCCTCAGCACGTGGGCACTGTGACGGGTATTTGCGATGGGGCGGGCTTGACCCTCCCTAGTCCCTGTGGACGGGGCAGGTGGATGTCAGGCTCAAATCAAGCCCCTGTTGCCCCTCCCCTGCAGCCATTCAGGGCGGCCTGAGGGTTTGGGGATGGGAGTGAGTCAGGCTTACATTCTAATGGAGGATAAAGAAAGGAAGAAACTAGAAAATGATGCTGATGTCAGTGACCAGCTGAAAGGAAGTCTTTCATAAATGGTCATCACCAGTGCCGCTGATGGCGCTCTGAGCTGTCCCACGGAGTGTGGCTCTCTCACCGTTCATGTGCCCCAGAGGCTGGGCGACCCTTTTCCAGAACACCACCTTGACAGACTGTACTCAGTGTTCCCTGATGAGCTGCCTTGTCCCTCCAGACCTGTGTTAAGAGTGGGATTTAAAGTGATCTTTCCTTACCCTCTAGGCCCCAGGCACATCCTTTTGCCCGTCTCAGCCCTTCCTTGCTGGGGGTGGGGACCTTGACGGGTGAGTCCTCTATATCTGGACCTCACAGGAGGTGACTTTGAGGGTCCAGGGTCCGTTTGGAAGCCCTGGTCGTGCAGAGAGGCTCGTCGGAGGCTGCCAAGCGGAGAGACAGGTGGGAGGAGTGGGAGGGCTCTGCAGAGCTCAGCTCGAGCTCCGGCTGCAGCCGGAGATAATGCACATTAAGCACCTGGCTCTGGGCCATGTTTCCGCAGCTCCTGTTTTTAAAGCAGCGACTCCTGGGAGCTTCTGAGGAGGAGAGAAGGGAAGAGAAGCAGAACTGTTCCACACCTGGGCAGGGTGGGCATTGCCGGGCCTGCGGGATAGGAGACGAGCAGTTTCCCACAGTCTAGGGCCCTGCCTTCCAGTGAATAATGATAATAATAATAATGACAGCGGCAGCAGCTACTAACACTGATGGCATAGCTTAAGCCCTGGCAGTAAATGGCCAGTAAGTTCCTGTCGCCAGGTTTCTCACAGGCCCCAGGTTGGCGGGGTGGGGTGGGGGGAGAGATAAGTTCATTATGGTGGGCTGAGCTAAGGGCCCTACCAGACACCTGGGCACCGATTGGTGACCCCAGAGCTGTGGCTGTAGCCGTGTGTGCCAGCTGGGCAGGGAAGGCTGGCTCTGCAAGGCCAGAGGCTGCTTCTCACCCTGTGGGTGGTCCAGTGCCAGAGGAGGCAGTGAGGCTGGCATAGCTCGACCGCATCTTCTCTCTTCCTGCTGCTTTCTGGGTGGGGGAGGCTTTTCGTGGTGATGGCAGGTTCGAGGGTAGCCGGACCCCTGTTGGGAAGAACATCTTGGGTGCAGACTTCTGTACTTTTGGTGCTGGGGGCCAGCTGAGGTAGCACATTGGTTTTGGGTTGGGGGGTCAGTGGGAGCCGAGAGGGTTCTGTCTGGGTGGTTGAAACCAGGCCTCGGACAGGACCTGGTGGCACCTGCTCTCTCTGTGGTCTGTTCCGGAGCCCCAGAGTATGTGAGGCAGTCTCCAGCTCCTGCTCTGGCTGGATCCAGCCCCTCGTGTGCAGGGTCTCCTGCATCCCCAGAGTCCCCATTGAGGGACACTGTCCTGTCTGTGTCCCCACATGCCACGTACGCAGTCACCCCCACTGGGGCTTTGGTCTCCACTTCTGTAAGGTGAGTTGACCCCAGAAGTGATTTCTACGGCCCCTTCTGGTCAGACTTTCCGAACTGAGGTCACCTCAGCTCCTTTCTCCGTCTCAATGACAACAGGCGTTTACTCTCCCCCCCTCTGCCCATCATGGGCATTTCACACAGATCTGAAAGCTGCTCACAGAGGCTGTCGGGACCCCAGTGCAGTGCGCCCGGAGAATCCTGATACTGCCTGACGCTCTTAGAGCCTGGATCCCACGCCAGGCGAGGTGCTGGGTGCTTAGTACTTCTGACAGATCACCCCGTCGACTCCTCCCGCCACCCCTTCAAGGTGGATCCTGACGTTGTCCCAGGAACAATGAATCTTAGGCTCAGAGGCCCGAGGAACTGGCCAGTAGGAGAGGTGCCCGGGGCTCCTATCACTTCCCTGTCCCGCCCCCCGCATGGAAATGGGGTGGTGAGAGGAGGTCCTGTTTCCACATCCTCCGAGCCATGTTACTGAGTTAAATACCATGTGCTTTCAAAGCCCATGGAGTCCGTCTATGCTGGGAGAGAAGGGGGGTGGGTGGGAAACCACCATTAAATTCCCTTCTTGTCATAAAAGTGGATGCAATTTATTTTTTCTGGCATTCCAATTACATAGACGTTTGTCGCCAGCTGTTTGTTCTAACACGGAGTGTTCTCTCAGCTGCCGTTTCTCCTCTCTCGGTTGACACCGTTAGTCCACACGGCTGGCAGGGACTGGGATGGAGGGGTCGTGGGCTGGGGAGCCCCCCAGGCTAGCTTCCTTGGAACGCAGAACTTGGCCCTCTGCTGTTCGCCGGGTGGTCCCGAGGTGGGGGAGAGACTGGGGCACTGCTTTCCCCTCTCCTTTCACACTGTCTTCACCTCTTCCTCCTCTCCCCCGCTGACACGCACTCACAGACCCCACCCTTCTCCCCACCGTGCTGTGTATGAATGAAAACTTGGGGTCTCGGACAGTGAGAAGGGACCAACCTCTCCTGCTCAGAAAGTCAGAGACGTGCAAAGTCCCCTCTGATGCTCTAACCTCCAGGGCATCTCTTCGAGCCAGTGCCCCTCTGGAAACCCCTTCAGAGGCTCAGTGGTCCAGGATGCTACAGGTGGGTGTTGAGTTGAGAGAACCCTATAGTTCCTTTCAGTTCTCTCTGGTGCTGTCATTTAACTTTAAGGCACATACAACAGGGAGACCCTTGGCAAGACCACGAAGTAGGGGAAGTGTAGGCTTTGGTGCTGGAGACCTGGGTTTGAATCATGGCACTGGTACTTCCTACCCATGTGACCTTGGGTGTGTTACCTAACTTCTCTGATCCCCCGTTCTCTCGTGTGTAAAGTGTGAGCTTATAAACCTTCCTCGCCACCTTGCTGGAAGGATTAAAGGAGATCCAGTATGAGAAAGGGCTGGCCTTTTCTCAGTGCCAGAGGGAAATCTCAGGAATTTACAGCCACAAGGTAACAACTTCATATGGAATCCCAGGAAGGATCATCTCAGCAAAGGGCAGTGCCTGGAATGGATGAATGACCAGACAAAGGGCAGATAAGGGCAAATAATTCTGAATGGGGGACTCCTGTTTGTCCGGCGTTCGGGGCAAACCCCCTGGCCCTGCATCCTTAAAGGGGGGCGAGCACCTAGCCAGTCCAGAAATCCCTGGGCTTTCAAAGTTCACGGATTCATACCAAAGAACATGCATAACGTGTGGTTGTACGTGGTAATAATGCTAATAAACAGACTCTCACCAACAGTCGTGCTGACCGAGCGGGGGGTGCCCATTGCGTGCCGAGCACCTCCCATACTTTATCTCTACCCTTTATGCTGACCCCACAAGTTAGCACCACTTCCCCATTGCACGGAGGGGAAACTGAGGCCAAGAGAAGGGCAGTAGCTTGCCCAAGGCCATGCAGCGAGGAAGTGGTGGAGCTGCTTTGAGCCCGTGTCTCTTTGGTTCCAAACTCCGAGCTCTTCAGCCGCGCCCGGGCCCTGAAGCTCACATACCGCCCAGCAGGGTGGCCTGAGCCCGGAGACCCCCAGCAAATGCGGGTGCAGGGCCTTGTCAGGAGCAGCAGCTCTTATGTAAGCAGCCAGGCTGTGGCGCTTGCAGGCTCCATTGAGCCGCGGGGAGCCCACAGACCGCTGGGGGTGGCAAGGGGTGGGCCGGGCCGGTGGGGGTGGTGGTGTCAGCAGCCCCCCGCCCCCAGTGCCGCCGCCAGCGAGGCCTGACACGGGGTTAAGTTGCCCTGGCGGCCTCTGGCTGCAGCTGGGAGCGCGCCTGGTTCCCATTCGGGCGCTGTGGTTTTGATTAGCTGTTCCACAAGGCGGGCCTGGTGGCGAGGCCCTGGGAGCTCCGCTGGAACAGAGGGTCCCCCGCCCGGCCGCCGCGGCCCCCCCTCCTGGCAGCCCCAGACTCCAGATGTTCCGAGCGCTCGCTGGGAAGGCCTGCTGGCGCCACGGAGGGCAGAGGGCAGGGAAAGCACGCGAGCTGGAAGCCCAAGCACTCAGTCACCGCAGGCCCTGGCAGCCCGCCCAGCGCTCTGCTGGCACATTCCCCAGCTCTCCCCTGGCCATCTGTTCCCAAAAAACCCTTTCAGAGCCTCATCATCACTCAGGATACAACAGCACAAGCAGCTGGTTTGGAGGCAGCAGGGAAAACCGTGCAAAAGGTCCTTTGTGAGAGAGGAAACTCGCTTATGAATAACAGGGCTGGACGCCGTAAAAGTTGGCGGCTGGAATCCGTGTTTCTCAGGCGCCGCTGTTTTCTCCCGACTCTTTATCTCTGCTCTTTATTTGGTTTCCCCTTGTTTTCTTTTAATGGTGTTTCTTCCCCTTCTTGCACCAGTTGTGACTTTTCTTCCTCCTCTAAGGTGCCTGAAGGCCACCTAATTAGGTATCCTGGACGCTGCCGAACTGTTTTTCCTTCCCAAAGTTCTTAAAACGGGAGGCGGTTAGAAGTGACTGTTGTCATAAAACCCGGGCTGGAGGAGACGGGGCAGAAAGAAGGTGCCCGGGAGGGCACAGTGTGGGCAGGGCAGCAGAAAGTCGTCAACCCGAGGGAGGGTCGGGGGCAGAGAGAGCGCGGAGACTGCCATCAACACATCGGAAGGCAACACGGAGACGCTCTGGGAGAGCAGTGGCATTAATGAAACGCTCAGCGCCTGGCGCCCCAGCTGATTGCAGTATGACAGGAAGCCTTTTTTAAGAACCGCCGCCACCGCCAGAAACTTCTGGGAGACGTCTGCCTGGAATCTGGGCACCTCCTGGGAGCAGTCCCCGGGTGGCCTGAGTGGGGCCCTTGGGCTGTGCTGGGGCAGGGCTGGCAGCTGGGAGGCCAGCATTGGCGGCGGTGGGGAGGGGAGGGCAAGGCCTGGCCACCTTCCTCACACCCCCTGGACCCCTGAGGGGGAGCTGAGAGTCAGGCCCAGGGCTGCCAGGTGGAGGTGGGGAGAGGGACACCTCCCAGGTGTCAGATGGGCGTGACCTCATGGGGGGGTCACGGGGCAGGGGCAGGGGACTGGGGGCTTCCCCTTTCCTTTCTCAGTGCCGGCACCCCTTTTTCACTGCCTGCCCCAGCGCTGTCCCGTGAGACCCAGCAGCTCGGCTGCCCCTCACCCCGGCAGTGGAAAAAGCCTGTCGTCCACATCGCCGCGGGTGGCCGGTCCTCACACGCTGAGGCTCGGGCTACGGAGGGCGTTTCTTCTGCGCTTTACTCAGGCGCCGTACTTCACTCCTTTCTCCTCTCTTCCCAGTTTCGGTTGGAGAAGTGGCAGCTCTGGCAGGACAAAATATATATAAGTTTATCACAATTTCAGGGCCATTCGTCTCCCCGTCTGCAGGGCTGGGCATGGGCCGAGGTCCCCCCTCCCTGCTAAGGCCTGGGTGGGCAGCTACCTATCTGGACTCTGAGGCTGGTCTCGTCTCTGCCCAGGGGCCTGCGTAGCTGGGTGGCCTTGCTCAAGTGTTGTATCCGGGAGATGCCAGCCTGACTGCCCACCTATCCAGGGGTCAGTGGCACAAAGGATGTGAAACTGTTTTGTGAACTCTGTCCTCCCTCCCGTGTCTGCTGCCTGAGAAGCTGGTCCCCGTGGAGCCGAAGGTGAGGAGGGCCTGGGGAAGGAGGCGTGGCCGCTGGCCCCAGGCCCCTGGTGATGACGTGGGGTCCGACCAGTGACCAGAACTTGCTTTCCAGACCTGGAGCTTCCAGAGGAGCAGTGGGAGGAGAATGGAGGGCAGGGCTGCCCTCCCACTGCCCATTCTTGAGCCCCTGCCCCTGGCACAGTGGATCGCCTGGCACAGGGGGCGCCAGCAGGCCCTGGTTGTCCTTTTTCTACCTCCCCCTGCAGACTGGAGGCTGGTTCTAGGGGAAGGTATAAATCCCTGCCTTCCTGACCTCCTAGTATAAACGTTTCTAGAGGGCGAAGCAGGAGCCTTTCCTGCCTTCACGGTGCTTAGTTCTCTGCCCAGACTTCACGGCCACCTGGGGCCTGGCCCTGCCGCCCAGCTGCTCCCTGGCTCAGTTCATACCCACCTGCGCCCCTCCCAGCAGCTCTGCTGAAAGCCAGGTCTGACTGCCTCACTCCCCCTGCTCAGGACCCCTCAGGGGCTCTCCACAGGCCAAGGGTAGAGGCCAGACTCCCTTACAGGGCACCTGCCCCTCCCCCTAAGTGACCTGGCTCCAGCCGGTCACTCCCGGTGTCCCAATTTACACTCCATCAACGCAGAACTCCTCGCCCAGAGGGGCTATTTTTGGCCTCTGTGCTCACGCCGTCCCTTCTGCCTGGAATGCCCTTCTACCCTGTCTGTCTGGCTAAGTCCTGCTCCTGGAAGCCCTCCCTGACCCCTACCCCGGCCTCCACCGCAGGGCCCCATAGCATGGCCACCTCCCTGCCCTTACCATAGGGGGGTGTAGAGTCTAATTCAGGAGAGCATCCTATGATACAGTATGAAGTCATGATATATTATGTGATACTCCATTATGTGATATTTGAGAGCTCATTTTATTGTATTTTTAGGTGATATGTTACCTGATAAATTATGTGATATTAAAACTCTGTACTACATTACCTTATGTCACACAATGTGTGTTTAGGACACCTCTCTAGCTAGACTGTCAGCCCTTTCATCTTTGTGTCCCAGCTCCTGGCACAGAGGAGGCTGCGAAGTAATGCACAGCGTTCCTTCCACGAAAATCCACACACGCTGGGGCTGAATATTCCTGAGCTGAAGGCAAAGACTCTAGGGAAGCGTGAACTAGGGGCTTTAGGACACAGACAGGGAAGTGCCCCTGGGCTCCCCCAGGCTCCTGTTTGGGGAGTTTGGGCTCTTGTTGCCTTGAATCAGTGCAGAAAGCTTTGCATTTCAGATCACAGAAACGCCTCTAGCAGCAGCTTAAACTAACAGGGCTCCTGTTTCTCACAGTTAGGAAAGGTGAAGTGAGGAGACTGTTCCCTGGCTCCAAGGCTCTGGTGATGCTAAGGCTTCGGGCTTCTTTCTTGGTCTTTACCTCATGACTGCACAGTGGCTGCCACAGCACTGAGTACTTCATCCACACGCTACATCCAAGGCAGGGCAGGGCCTTGCTGGGAAGAGCGTTTCTCCTCACCAGTTCAGTCAGTCCTGTCCAGCCATCCCCTACCTGCCCTGGAAGAAGGGGTGCTCTCCCTGAAACTGAGGAGGACATTGGGGCCTCTCATCTGGGAGGACAGTAGGGTAAACGGCCACGTGGCTCATCCCTGGAAAGTTGACCCTGATTTTTGACAGAGTGGTTTTCTTCCCAATGGGGCTGACGGATGTCATCATAACCTCAACCACAGTGTCAGAACCCCATCTCTGCGAGTTTGCCTACTCCTCCCCCCAGCCCCGCAAAGTGAGGGCCAGTAGCCCTGTTTTAGTTGACAGCACTGAGGTTCAGGGAACCTAGGTGACTAGGCCACTGGTGACCTGGTTCCTCTGCACAGTGCTTTTCAGTTTGCAGAGCCTTCTCATGCCTCTTATCCTCTTGAGTTTTGCAGTGACCTCCTGAGATCCACGTCACTAACCATGGGAGCTAGACGAGGAGGCTGGGACCCGGGGGGTGAAGTCACTCAGTGCCACACAGCTGGGTGGGGCCGGGCAGGACCTAGGCTCATCCAGCCCCGTGAAACAAGCGCTTCTGAATCTAGACCATCACTGCCCTCTGTTCTCCCAAGGTGAGGGGGTCTAGCAGTGACGCGGGTCTGTCTCAGCACAGCCACTCATGAGCTCTGTCAGCTCGAGCACTTGCCTTCTCCAAGCTTCGCTTTCCTCATGAGACGTGGATAGAAATGTCCATGGGTGAGGAGGGTTCAAGGAAATGATGGCCATGAAAGGGCTACGTCAACTGGCTGCACTACGCAGTCACTGGGGCTCCTGGAGGACACTGCTGTCCATACGGAAGGTGGGAAGAGGGACCTTGAGTGTCCCCTCCCCACCCAGGGACTTAGACTGGGTGGACTTGACTCTGTTGCCAGGCAGCAGACACCGAGTCCGTCCTTCTGCTGCGTGTGTGTGTGTGTGTGTGTGTGTGTGTGTGTGTGTGTGTGTGTGTATGTGCACAGGTTTGTTGGGGCATCTGTAGGCACTGTCTGCCAGGATCAGACGGAGGGCCTCCCACATGGTGGACTGAGTGTCTGGCACTGGGGAGGTGCCCGGAGGTCTTCAAGGGTTTCAGAGCTTCCCCTCTCCCCCAGGGGTCAGGATCCACTTTGGCACCCACCCACCCCCTCCACGTTTACACGCAGTGGTGGTTCGTTTATTCAACAGAAGCAGAAAAAGATGAATTAAGCTCGAAGGACGCTGTACGTTTATTTAAGAATAAACAGTTTTGAGTGTTTACTATGTGCCAGGCATTGTTTTAGGTGCTGGGTCACTCTGGAGAACAAAACAAAGGCCCCACCCTTTGGAACTCAGGCTGAACGACACAAAGCCCGGGCAGGAAAGCTCACAGGAGAGCCCTGCAGGACCTTGTTCGCAGCCCACTGTGCTTAGCTCTGTGCACAGTTCTTACAAGCCTGCCTCCCTGGAGGCTCGGGTCAGAGCAGCTGAGCAGAAACAACCAGGAGACCAGCTCCTGGAGCAGGTGCAGTGACAGCCCCCAGAATCACAGCCAGTGGCCTGATGGCGTGGGAGGAAACAGAGAACAAAGAGGGCAACACCAGGGGCTCAGAAAAGCCAAGGGATTGGAGCCATTTAGTGTCGGGGTGAGGGGCCCCGGGAGCCTCAAGGACCTGGGGAGTCCTCTGTAGACTGACGTTCCCAGGCTTGACCTTGAGTTGTCAAGGGGAAGCTGAAGTTCATCCAGTAGCGTCTGACGGAGAATGCAGGGAAGTGCATCAATTATTGGGAACTGGGACCTGTCCAAGCTGTTTGGGCACAGAAAACACACGGCTTCCTTTCTCTAGGGAAAGTCACTCCTGCTCAGGGGCTTGTTCTCCTGCGGGGGCAGCGCTGGGCGGGTCAGGGTCCTTGTCTGTTTTGCTCACGGTGGGGGGGCCCCCCGTGCTCCGAATGGAGCCGGGCACAGTCTGAACACTCAGTACGTGCTTGCCGAATGAATGGAAGCGTGAAAGCCCAAGCAAGTGAGGTGTTTCTAGCTGCCTTCCACACTATCTCATGGGCAGCTAGCTCCTCTCTGCCGTGTCCCCAGTGGGGCCCTGGCCACCTGATGGGGAGACACAGTTCCTGCCTTGAGGAGCTGACATGCAAATGGGGGGAGACCCCCCACACACACATACATACACACGTGTGTGTACTGACATGTGGCTGCCTCACCCTGAGTGCTTGGCTTCGCAGCCTTTGTGACCTTTGATCCTCTCTTCAGCCTCAGACAGTAGACTACTATTATTGCCATTTTATAGGTGGAGAAACCGAGGCACAGAGAGGTGACGTCAGTGCTCCAGGTCCCACGGCTGGTGGAATGGGGAAGTCAGGATTCAAACAGAGGCTGTGTGATGCCACAGCCGGCACCTTTAGCCACTCCGCTGCACTGCGTCCGTGAGGGTGCTTGTGCGTCAGGGAGCGTATGTACGTGCACTTAAGTGTGTGTGTGGGTGAAAGATCCGTTTCTCTTCCCAGTACTGTTGTGGTGTCACTGACGGTCAGGGTGGTGGTGAGTGAAGAGCCCTGATCAGAGATGTCCTACCCTTTCCTGCATCCCACGGTATCTCCAGAGTCTGGCTATGAGGGGCTTAGGGACGATGGGAGGGGCCAGAGGGGGGGTTTGCACACTGTTTTTTCAGAAATCATTTGTCCAGGGGCCTGGTGGCCTCTCCCAGCCACCCCATTATCGCCTCCACTGATCCTGAACTATCCACAGCTAGACTCTGACTGGGGGTCTCCTGAAGACATGCTGTGGGCTTTGCAAAGGCTTGTGGGCCGGCACTTTAGCATGAATTGGCTTGTCTGGTTGATGCCCCCTCCCTCCTGCTGTCGCTTTGCTATAAGGATTGGGGAGGGGAGGGGAGGGACTTCCCTGGTGGTCCAGTGGCTAAGGCTCCGCGCTCCCAGTGCAGGGGGCCTAGGTTCGATCCCTGGTCAGGGAACTAGATCCCACGGGCCAGCACTAAAGATCCCGCGTGCTGCAGCGAAGATCCTGTGTGACACAACCAAGACCTGATGCAGCCAAAATAAATTAAATAAAAAAAACGATTGGGGAGAGGGGAGGCACGGAGATATGCAGAAGCATGATGGGGCCCCCGGGGACCCCCGACACTGTGGTTGGGGGTGTGTGTATATGGGTAGTGTTGGCGGGGGGTGGGGGGCGTGTGTGAGGGTCATGAGTCGGGGCCCTAGGGACGCTTCCAGGGAGCAGGGCCTTCCTCACCTGGCTGGGCCACGTGTCTGCCCAGCTATCTGCTGCCCTCCAGCCCGGGTGCCTTCTCTGGCTATGGGGCAAGGGCAGGAGCTCCTTGAGCTTCTGGGATCTGGAAGGGCAGCGTGCAGCGAAGTGGAATTGGCTGGACAACCTCACAGGACGGGGAGCAGATGGGAAGCTGCAGCAGCTGGGCCTCAGGCCTCACCCAGGCCAGCTCGGCCCTTGCCGTGCCCTGTGCTGTGGGTGGGGTGAGGTGGGGACCAAGAAAGGCAGATAGGCTGACAGACGTGGAGAGAGAAGTAGAGGGGAGGCCAAGAGAGAGCTGGCACAGAGAGACGCGGCGGGAGCACGGAGAGAGAAGCAGAGATGGTCAGCCTGCAGCCCGAGAAGGGTCGGCCCGGCGGCCCCTGGGGTCTCCCTGCCCGTCCCCTGCAGGCGTGGGTTCTCCCTCTGAGCTCTGGCCCGGCTCTGCAAGCGCCGGGCCTCCCACCTTCCCTTAGGCCCCAGGGGATGAAGACTGAGGCTTTCTTAGCACCAAGAGAGGTGGCAGCTGGGGGGGTGGCTTGAGGACTTTCTAGTCCCGATTGCCAGTGAAGAAGCTGAATCCTCTAGGGACTGAGGGGTCTGCCTTGCTCTGCTGCATCCTAGCGTGTGACCGAGGGCCTCCATTTCCCCATCTGCAAAATGGAAGCAGCGACAGCACCTCCCAAGGACTGTACAACCGCACATGCAAAGGAGTGTGTTGGGCTCCGGACGAGGCCGCCCTCAGCCGATTCACGGACTACTGTCCCCAGGCCTGGGAGGATGACCTGGCCCCCTGTCTCAGGAGCCCGTGGTGGAGCCGTGTGGGGGGAGCAAGTGGGCGATGGCAGCTGCAGCAGCCATAACTCGAGCACAGAGGGGTGTAGGAGGAGTCGGTATGAAGTGCTTGGAGGCTTCAGAGGGGAAACACATTTCCCCAGACTGCAGTGAGGTGGGTTTCGGGGCAGGCAGCTGGACTGGAGGCCTCATTGTCCTGGACTGGGGACACAGCAGGGACACAGCCAGCAGAACCCTGCCCTCCTGGAGCCTCCGTTCCCGTGGGTGGAAGTACTCCGCGCAAGGCTGTACTGGAACAGAGGGGACGCCCGGGACTGGACGGTGCTCTCAGTGCTGGCCCGGGTGCCTGGGTCCCAGCTTCAGCTCCAGCATCTTAGCACAGGAGGGGTCCCCAGTGTTACTCAGTGGTTGTTTCCTACAGCTAGGAAAGTTCTTCTGTATGTCCTTGACTGACCCTGAGGTTTGAACATAAATGTTGGCCCCAGTCAGCGAGCGGTTTAGACTGCTGGACCCACTGTTGCTCCTGACCTGGACCGGCAGGGCAGGACGTCCTCCTAGCATCACAGGAAGCTATCTGCACCCCGTAGCCGGGAGCTCCTGGCAATCATATTCACTTCTCTGATGAGTGGCCTGGAGGGACACAGCGGGGGGTAGGGGGAAGAGGTGACTCGACAGCATCTACCAGGATAGCATTTTGGTGGTTTCTGCTCTGCCCTGGGGTTAGACTGTAAGCTGCTGCAGGGCAGGGCCTCCAACCCTGACGCCTGTCACAGAGCTGACAGGAGGAACTCAATAAATCTTTGATGACTGAATGAAGTTTTCCCCCAGTTCATGGTCCCCAGGCGGATTCTCCTGGCTCACAAGGGGCTCTGGCTATAACTTTGCAGCTCTTAGATCCTGGCACCTGGAGAGCCCTCCCAGCCTGGACACAGTGTGGTCGTTGATTCACACCGTGTTCCTGCCCTTAGCAAAGGGCCGCCAGCTCCAACTGCTCATAAATTTCCTGCCTGTCACCCGTGGCGCCCAGGCCAGGCGAGGCGGGAGGCGCTGGGGGTGGGCTGGTCCATACCTGCTTCCAGTTCCCTGGGAAGTTTGGAGGCCAGAAGCCCAGGCCTATGCTCGTGCCCAGAATAACCTCAGCAGAGCCTGGCCCTTGGAGAGGTGGAAGCAGATCTGCCAGATGCAAAGATGTATGGGCTGGAGTGTTGGAGAAAACACAAACACCAGCTTGCCGTGCAGTTTGCACAAGCTGATTTCACTCCATGAAATCCAACATAGGTCTGCCTACGCATAGGAAAAGTATGTGGATGGATGGGCCTAGAGATGATCATACTAAGTGAAGCAAGTCAGACAGAGAAAGACAAATACCATATGATATCACTTATCGGTAGAATCTTAAAAATGATACAAGCGAATTTATTTACACAACAAAAACAGACTCAAAGGCATAGAAAACGAACTCATGGTTACCGAAGGGGAAAAGGGTGGGAAGGGATAAATTAGGAGTTTGGAATTAACAAATACGCACTACTACATATAAAAGAGATAAACAGTGAGGACCTACTGTATAGCACAGGGAACTATAGTCAATGTCTTGTAGTAACCTATAATCGAAAAGAATCTAAAAAAATATATATATATATGTACATATATGTGTGTGTATATATATATATATATATATATATATATATATATATATATAACGGAATCACTTTGCTGTGCACTTGAAACCAACACAGCATTGTGTATCAACTAGGAAAAAAAAAAGGAAAAGTATGTGGAACAGCAATCACCCAGCACTATCATGGTTTCTCTCGGTGGGGAGATGGAGGTGATTTAAATGGTTTTCTTCTGTTCACTCTTCTGTGTTTTCTAACTTTTCTATAATTAACATATACTACTTAGGCGTTTACAAAAATTTTAACAGTTTTTTAAATTATAAATTAATTTATTTATTTTTGGCTGCGTTGGGTCTTCGTTGCTGTGCGCGGGCTTTCTCTAGTTGTGGCGAGCGGGGACGACTCTTCATTGCGGTGCGCGGGCTTCTCGTTGCGATGGCTTCTCTTGTTGTGGAGCACAGGATCTAGGTGCGTGGGCTTCAGCAGTTGTGGCACACAGGCTCAGCAGTTGTGGTGCACGGGCTTAGTTGCTCCGCCGCGTGTGGGATCTTCCCGGACCAGGGATTGAACCCGTGTCCCCTGCATTGGCAGGCGGATTCTTAACCACTGTGCCACCAGGGAAGTCCCAAAATCTTTAACATTTTTATTGAGATTATAGTTTACCCATTTAAAATGTACAATTCAATGATTTTTTAGTTTTTTCACTAAAATGTGGCCATCACCACAGTCAATTTTAGAGCATTTTCATCAGCCCCCAAAGAAACCCCATATGCTTTAGCAACCTCCTCCCTCCCAGCCCTAGGCAACCACTAATCTATGGGTTTCCCTGTTCTGGACATTTCATGGGAATGGAATCCTGTAATACGTGGGCTTTTGTGCCTGGCTCCTTTCACCTAGCGTACTGTTTTCAAGGTTCATCCAAGTTCTGTCATATGTCAGTACTTCATTCCTTTTTATGGCTGAATAATATTCCATTGTATGAATATACCACACTTTGGTTATTCATTCGTCATGGATGTGACTTAAGTAATTTAAAAGTTGTGCTTATTTTTAAAAAAGAATTCGTCTAAAGCAGATTGGCCGAGATGACAGTTGGTTCCATATGACTATTTCTGGTTACTTCTTTTGAGACCTTTCAGCCTGTGATGCCATTTTATGTTTTCAAACACCAGTGAATCACACCAAGGACCCAGCTCTTTGCAGGAATGGGAGCTGGTGCTTACACTGTGTGCCAGGCCCTGCTGGGAGTGTGGCTCTCTCGTCCCATTGATTCTTTGCAACTGAGCTAGAAAGTGGATACTATTACTGTGCTCATTTTATCTTTTTAATTTTTACTGGAGTATAGTTGATTTGCAGTGTTGTGTTAGTTTCAGGTGTACAGAAAAGTGAATCAGTTATACATATACATATATCCACTTTTTTTCCGATTCTTTTCCCATATAGGTCATTACAGAGGACTGAGTAGAGTTTCCTGTGCTGTACAGTAGGTCCTTATTAGTTACCTATTTTATATATAATAGGTGTATATGTCAATCCCGATCTCACAGTTTATCCCTCCCCTGTGCTCATTTTAAAGATGAGTAAACTGAGGCTTTGAGAGATCAACCAGCCTGCCCAGGGCCCCAGAGTCCCGCTGACTTTGGGGCCAAGATGAACCCTAGCGGTCAGCATTTAGAACCAAACCCTTTCTAGCCCATATATTGGTGTACGTAAAAGTGAAATGTAAATTAATGCCTGATAGTGTGGGGCTTGAAGAATACTTCTCCCATGCCCTCCCTGCTTGTCTTTCATATTTTAGTTTTAAAGTAACATTGCAATCTGACTGCTCCTTTTAGGACAAACCATAAAAAGCAAAAAACTCAGGATTTCAATCCCATTTGACGTCTTTTTCTACACATAGAAGGCTCTATACAAATTGCTTAAAAACAGAAAGATGTATGATTTGAAAACAGTCAAAAATGGTTAAATAGGGCTTCCCTGGTGGCGCAGTGGTTGAGAGTCCGCCTGCCGATGCAGGGGACACGGGTTCATGCCCCGGTCTGGGAAGATCCCACATGCCGCGGAGCGGCTGGGCCCGTGAGCCATGGCCGCTGAGCCTGCGCGTCCGGAGCCTGTGCTCCGCAACGGGAGAGGCCACGACAGTGAGAGGCCCGCGTCCCGCAGAAAAACAAAAAACAAACAAACAAACAAAAAGGTTAAATAGGTGAAGTGACTGAAAATGAACTTAAAAGGTAAAATAACTTATAGGCAGAAATAATCGTTTTTTTAAAAATGCCCTCAAGTGATAAAATTACCCTGAAGCACATAGAAATGACGAGGAGAGGAAACCAATCCACTTAAAGCCAGGGACAAACTTAGTAAGCAGAGGAGGTATAATTAGAAATTTAAAAACTGGAAGTGAACAAAACCAGACAGATACAACATTGTTCCTGGGTTCACAACAATTACCAAAAGTTCCCCTAAAACATAGGCACAGTTACAAAAATGCTCAGTGTTACATTTGAAATAGGAAACGTATCTGGTGGTACTTAAATGCTACAGTAAATAAAATGCCTGGTAACTGGAAATATTCAGACGTCCGACAAATAACAAATATTTATTGAGATGCTACTGTGTGTCCAGACTGTTCTAGGCTCTGGGGCTATAGCAGCGAACAAAACGACCATGTCCCTGCCATTGTGGAGCTGACGTTCTGACCACAAATGAGTGAGCAGATAAAAAGATGATTTCTGGGAATTCCCTGGCGGTCCAGTGGTTAGGACTCTGCACTTTCACTGCCGAGGGCACGGTTTGATCCCTGGTTGGGGAACTAAGATCCTGAATGCCATACTGTGGCCAAAAAAGAAAAAAAGATGATTTCTGAATGTGATAAACCCAGACACTTTGTCACCCTGACCAAATCACTTCAGTCGGACTCAGCACGTCAGACCTGCTGAAAGGGACCTGGGAGGCATCTTGTCTAGTCATTTTTAAAGTTTGTATTAGTGAGCAGCAAGACCTGTGTTTAAAGGACATCTTTTGTGTGGAGGGGTCACGCTGCAGGGGGCTCCTCAGGACGGTGAGAGCCTTACCCAGCCATAATCAGAGGCTTGGCCGCAGTGGGAACACCACCCACAGAAGGCCAGAGCCAGAGGGGACGCAAGAGGCCCTTTCAAGCTGTGCTTCTCACATGGACCCAAGCAGGATGTTGCCAGGAGTTACATGAGAAGGGGGTCTGTGGTGTGGTTGTCACAGTGGGGAGTGTGTCCAGCCCTCTCCCCTGTATTTGCAGTTATGCTTGCATGTGTGCGTGCACACACATCCACACCTACACTTACGTACACGCGCGCGCATGCACACACACACACATACCCCACCTCTTCTGAAGGGATGGCATAGGTAGGTTTGTCTCCTGTCTCTCAGCCACACCAGATTGGTCTAGGGGAAGGAATCTGACCGAGGCTGGACCAACTGACTGCCTTCACTGGGTCTTCGGGGTTGGGATGCTGAGAGATTGGGCCAATGGGCAGACAGGCAAGAAAGAAGCAGAGCCTGGAGGTGGCTGAGTGATGTTGGCAGGTACCTGGAGGGAAGGGCCATAGCTTGCCCCTACCGTAGTTCAACAAGCTTTCCTGAGACTTTCCCCCAGCCCCTCTGAAATGCCCTTGTGCAGCCTTAAATAACGGGAAGAGTAGAGGGAGTTTCTACTCCTCACAATGCGGTTGCAGTCACACAATCAAATGGGTTGGGGAAACACTGGGTAAGTAAAGCCACACGAGTTTCTTTACTGTAGGACTTTTCAGAGACTTTAATATGTTCATATACACGGTGACTTTCCAAAGTCGGGCCAAGGTCTGTGATGTTTCCCAAACTCATGGGATATACCTCACCTGGCTAGTATTCTGAAGAGCACCCTTTGGGGAGCGCTAATCCACGTGCGTGCACTTGCCGCACAGGTGAAGGAATTAAAGCACAGAGAGGGAGAGTCAGTTCCCCAAGGTCACACAGTTGGTTAATTGCAAAAAAAGGTCGTGGCACCTAAGGCCTCCCAGTGTTCTTCCCACCACGCTCCAGTTGACATAAGGCTTCCTTGGACGGATGATGCATGTGCTGGCATTCCTGGACCAAGGTGGGTGGTGGGAACGCAGGTCCAGTGTAGACGTTAGGGAAAGGGTGGGGTTGAGAATTGCAGGTCGGGCCTTGGCGAGAGAAACCCCTGTCTCCCTTGCTCTTGGGTGGTAGCCATGGCTTCAGTGGAGTCTGAGAGCCGACGGAGGGCTTGGGGCTGGGCCCGGCCAGGCGGCCGCCTTTACAGGGCAGCCAGTGGGATGGCTTCAGCTGCCCCAGCCTTCCGTGCCTTCCCTGACCGCAGGCAGACTGAACAAGGGAGGAACTCCGGGCCAGTCCTCCGCAGGGCCCGCCCAGGCAGCCAGCGCCGGGATGACGCGGCTGTAAATCACCCCGTGGACCACAGACCCAGTGCCATCCCCACGGGTTTCCTTTCCGCTTCTTAATCCTCCTCAGACTCGGTAACAAAAAGCAGATTCCTGCTGGGGCCAGCCACGCACCATGGGCTCGGAGAATGTGAGCCTGGATTCACCACATCAAGATGCTACCTCCTCTCACTTTTCCTTTTCCCCTTCTTAGCCTCTGTTAGCTGGAGGACACTCCCTCCTCCTGGCTGGGCTCCCTCGCCCTCCCTGGACCCCACTTCCAGCCTTGCCCGGGCCTCGCACCTTGGCTGCCTGCCCAGCGCCGCCCAGGCCTGAGGCTCACTAGGGCCTGTGGTTAGCAGCCCCTCCAGCCTCGTGGTTTGGCTGCAGCCCGGCTCCCCGAGCCTCCCTTTCAGCAGGAGCAGGCTCCTTGTGGTAGAATAAACACTGCCGATCTGGATTCGAATCGTGGTGCTGCCAACTCGTAGCACTTACCTCTGAGCTGGGGACGTGAGAAGCGCCCTGGCATGTCAGAGGTGCCTGACAGATGTTTTGCTGCAAAAATAAGTGCTTAGCTGTTTGTTCAGGGTTGTTGCAGGAAACGGGAGAGAAGGATTTGGAACTGCGGTATTAGGGCTGTGCTGTGCCCAGTTAGCGGATGGCTGTTATTCTCCTGCGTCTTCTGGGTGGACTGGGAGCCCCTGAAGAGCCTCCCCACCAGCTCTGACCTCCTCCAAAGCTAAAGCCCGGCAGCCCCAGGACCTTTTCGCATCTCCTGTCCCTTCCTGTAGCAAAATCATGCCTCTGGTCAGTTTTCTCATGAGCAACACCAAGTTCAGCTGCCAGTGTGAAGTTTCCGAAGGTCAGGACTGCAAGGAACTGAAAGACGGTCTAACCTAGGGGTTTCCCAATTTGCCCCAGAGCACCTGGGTTCTCACAGCCACCCCAGGCTCCACGTTGGAAGGAATACTGTAGACTCTGGGCTCCCCTCTCTCTGTGTCCCCTGTACTCTCCCGATCCAAATAGACTAGAACCGTGTTCATCTGTTTTCTGGGTTCGAATTCCCAGGTCAGACTTCATTTCTACTACAGCTGAGGACACTGTCCTCTTATAGATGAAGACACTGTCATTTTATAGATGAGACCACTGAGGCCCAGCTGGCGGGGGGATGGGCTGCACCTAGAGTCAGCCTCCTGGCTGCCGGTGTAGTGTCTTGTCTGAAGGGTGTAGGGCAGCGGTCCCCAACCTTTTTGGCAGCAGGGCCCGGTTTCGTGGAAGACAGATTTTCCACGGACCATGGGGGAGGGGAGGGTTCAGGCGGTGATGGGAGCGATGGGCAGCGGCAGACGAAGCTTAGCTGGCTCGGCCACCGCTCACCTCCTGCTGCGCAGCCCGGTTCCTAACAGGCCGCAGACCGGTACAGGGGTCCCGGGGGTTGGGGACCCCTGGTGTAGGGAGAAGGAGGTAAGGATGCCATTCCCGTGGGGGGACAGGGCTGACTCTGATATCCCTCAGAGGTGTGACCTGGCGGACTGTGGTATCAGGATCAGGGGTCCCTGAGCTTCCTCTACAACCCCGCCCATCCCCCAAACCAGCAAAATCAGCAGTGGCTCTGAAATGCAGCAAGGTAGGGGTGGGGAGTAAGGGGACGACGTGGGCTCTGGCAGCAGCCGGTCCTGGGTCCAGATCCTGGCTCCATCCCTTACCGAACCTTTCAAGATTCAGTCCCTGCCTGGGCCATACGAGTCCCTCCCGAGCCCCTCCCCGGGCAGCCGCGAGGATCGAGTAAGAGGAGGTACCATGGGCACCGGCACCTGGTACAGGTCGGCCTTGTGGAGTCAGGACCAGTAGGGGCTACTTCTGACCATTGGTTGGTTTTCGTTTGTTTGTTTTTTGGCTTTTTAAAAATTTTTATTTATTTAATTTTTATTTTTGGCTGCGTTGGGTCTTTGTTGCTGCGCACGGGCTTTCTCTAGTTGTGGCGGGCGGGAGCTACTCTTCCTTGCGGTGCGCGGGCTTCTCATTGCGGTGGTTTCTCTTGTGGATTCTCATTGTGGTGGCTTCTCTTGTTGCGGAGCACGGGCTCATGGGCTTCAGTAGCTGTGGCTCGTGGGCTCTAGGCTTGTGGGCTTCAGTAGTTGTGGCGCACGGGCTTAGTTGCTCCGCGGCATGTGGGATCTTCCGGGACCAGGGCTTGAACCCGTGTCCTCTGCGTTGGCAGGCGGATCCGTAACCACTGCGCCACCGGGGAAGCCCTTCTTTTTGTTTGTTTGCTTGTTTATTGACGTATAGTTGGTTTACAATATTATATTAGTTTCAGGTATATAATATAGGGATTCAAAATTTTTATAGATTATATTCCATTTAAAGTTAGTATAAAATATTGGCTCTAATGCCTGTGCTATACAACATATCCTTTTAGCTTATTTATTTTATTTTTTGTTTGTTTCTTTATTTTTAAAAAACATTTATTTATTTATTTATTTGGCTGTGCCGGGTCTTAGCTGCTGTTTCTTTATTTCTTTAGTTTATTTTTTTATATTGGAGTATATTTGATTTATAATGTTGTGTTAGTTTCAGGTGTACAGCAAAGTGATTCAGTTTTATATATAGATATATACAGATATCTATTCTTTTTCAGATTATTTTCCCATATAGGTTATGACAGAGTATTGAGTAGAGTTCCCGGTGCTCTACGGTAGGTCCTTGTTGATTGTCTGTTTTAGATACAGTAGTGTGTATATGTTAATCCCAACCTCCTAATTTCTCCCTCTCCTCCCATTGGTTGTTTCTTTCAGGAGTGACCGGCCATGGGCTTGTCCAAGGACGCTGCTGTGGGCCCTCTTTCCAGTCAAGCTTGAGGAGAAGGTGAGCTCGCCAAGTCCAGCCTTGTCGTCCTCTCTAAGTTGCCACCGGATGCTCAGACCACCACCTCTCAGGACAGAAGCTTGCCTGCCCCCTCTCGCCCTCTCCCCCCGCCCCACCCCGCAACCACTCCACAGTGACTTTGCACTTTGCTCTCTGCCTGGTGGGACGGGGAGAGCAAAGCCTTCCCCTTGCCCGGGCCTGAGGCCCACCGTCTGGCTGCAGAAATTCATTGCCAAAGATTCGACAGAGACACTGAACAAAATGGGGTGAGAAGACCCCATAGTGAAAAGCCACACTGTTGCTCTGTGATGTTTACTCCTCCTGTTGCCCGGGTCCCATCTCACGCCAAAGAAGAGTCAGCAGTTCCACTAGGAACTCGTGGAAAGGATGGACGTTTGGTGACTGTTGGAAGCGCTTGACCCTCTGACCCGGAACTCCCTTTCTACAGCTGGGCCCCGAGCTGGCTGGACGCAGATAAGCCTTCTGGCTTATCGGTGATAGGGAGGCTGTGACAGGGAGGCTGGGGGCACCTGTGGGGAGTGAGGTCTGAGATCCCGGCCCCCCTCTCCTTCCCACTGGCTGCCCAGGCCTCTGACCCTGATTTTCCCATGTTCCCTGGGCGCAGGCTCCTTCTTGGGCCCTAAGCATCGTGAGAAGTGAATGGGAGGGTGGGGGGCAATACTGACCACCCGTACCTCACCCCAGGGACTTGCCCCAAGGTGACCCCCAGCCGGTCCAGCCAGCCACTCCTTGCCAGGGCCCCGCCCTCCTGACTGGGCACACAAGATGGCACCCTGCCTGGGGGCCGGCGGGCTGTGATGGCTGTGCAGGGGGGCGGAGGGGAGGAAGGGACCAGGGGAATGGGCCAGTATGTGGGGAGGCGGGCATGTTCAAAGTCAAGGCCTGTTCCTTCCTTGTGCACAAGGCCAAAGCTGTTCACATCTGTGCTCAACCATCTGCTTCAAATTGAAGTAAAAGCCCCAACATGTAACGAAAACACTTGCTTGTGTTGATGGACTCCGTGGGTGACCAGGACTTTGGCCGGTCAGTTGGAGAGGGCTGTGGGGGGAGGGAGAGGTTGAGAGCCCTTCGGGAAGTGAGCTGTATGTGTGTAAGGGGGTGGGGCCCTCGCCATGGCCTCGGCCTGGACTAGTGACCAGGAGGCCAGGTCAGGAACGTGCCTCGTTCACTCCAGACTGTGAGTTTATAAGGTGGGGACTGAAGTTTTAATCCCATTGTACAGATGAGGAACCTGAGGCGGGGAGGAGACAGGGCCAGGCAGTGACAGAAACAGTTCTCACATCAGGGCGGCCTCACTCCACTGCCTGTGCTCTTAGTGCCTCTCCAGCCCCATAGGCCAGCTCGTGCCCGAAGTCTTTGTGTGGCCTTGGCCTAAGATGGGGCAATAATGGTTCAGTGGGGATGGGGGAGGGTTAATAAGAGGACAAGGAAAGGACTGTCAGGCCAGAGGGCTGTGTAGGAGGGGCAGGGCTGCCCCAGGAGAGGGGAGGTGATGAGGGAAGGAGGCTGTGCCCTTGCAGAATACACACCTGTCCCATGGTTCCGCCCAGTGTCACCCTCTCTTGTCTACTCCCGGGCTCCTGGGCTGGAGCTGCAGTGTCTGCGCCTCCTCTTGCACCAGTGTTTTCCAGACATGGCTCTGGCCAAGGACCGAGCTGTGTGGGCTGGTCCTGGATCTGGGGCAGAAGCAGGGGCCACAGGCTGCTCATGGAGCTCCTCAGAGCAACAGTGCCCTGGAAACAGGCCAGGTAGAGTGGGCTTGGAGTGGGGGGGAGGTGGTCACAGTCACCCCAGGCCTCTAGGCACAGATGACAGACTCACTCTGGTGTCCCTCTGAGCCTCTGAGTAACACTGGTGGCATTTCCTAGGGAAGCAGGAAATGTGGACCAACCTGCATCAAACTTGTTGACATAAGAGGACCCTGTTACAAACGGTTTGGGGAGATACCCCCATCCTGCTGACAAGGGAGCAGACCTGTGGCCTTTCTACCCAGAAACAATAATGGTCTCTACTCCCCACCCCTCTCCTGCTCAAGGCCTTCATTACGTACTTCCCTTCCATTCTGAAGCATCTATTGATCACCAGCTGCATAGCCGACTCTAAGCTGGGTATCAGGAATAGAGAGATGGATCCCATGCAGTGTCTTCACAGAGCTCAGAGTTCTGAACAGAAGGTGGGACGGACAGATAGGCAAGCAAATAACTGTGATACAGTTGGATGACTAAGGTGTTGTTGGAAGTTTCGGGAAAGAAAAAGGTAACTCTCCCTGGGGAGGTATCCTGAAGGGCTATCCTAGAAAGGAGCTATGTGAGTTGGGTCATGAAGGATGAATAGAAGTTTTCTGAGCAGAGGAAAGGAAGAAGGACTTTCTATGCAGAGAAGTATTCAGCCCTCGAAAGACATTGGAATCACCTGAGGAGATTTTAAAATACTGACATAAAGTATTAATACCAAAGTTCCGTCTCTAGAAATTCTGCTCTATTGGTCTGGAGTGTGGTCTGGGCATCTGGGATTTTTAAAAGCTCCCCAGGTAATTCCAATGTGCAGGCAAGGTTGAGAGCTACTGGTTGAAGTGGGCTGAGATCTCTGACAAGTGATTTAGAATCACTGATATGGGCTCCAGGCTGTGCCAAAAATGTACAGGGATATGTGTGTGTGTGTGTGTGTGTGTGCGCGCGCGCGTGCGCGTGCGTATCCAAATAGACAAGCTAATTGTGATACCATCAGACGACGGCACGAACGTATGCACACAGGTATGTGTGTATATGAGTGATTGAAAGTCCACGCTTTTCTTTCCTTTTTCGGCTCCTCTCCCAATACAGCAGCTTGTGTTCTTGTGCACACACATGTACACACACACACTCCTTCTCGTGTGCATATGCACACCCAGATACCCACTGTGTACATTCCCAGGGAAGGGAAGTCCATTTCACATGGGTTCAGATTTCATCGGCAGCCTTCTCAACAGTTTGTGTAAACAGCCACGCAAGAAGGCCCTCAGCAGAATAAAAGTTATGAAGAGCCACCCTCGTGGGCCTTGACAGCGCCCGTCCTGGGCAGCCGAGGGTGTGGTCACAGATTTGTTTGCACACACCCGCTCTGTGCTCCGTTGTTTGCTCTGGGTCCTGGCTCCGCATGCCGGGGATGGCTCATCGGACACCAGCCACAGAGGGAGGGTGTCCATGTTGGAGGCCACGTGTGTACACACGTGTCTGCAGCTCTGGTGCATGCCTGGTTCCTGCAGCGTGCTTGCTTCCTGCTCTCCAAAGGACAAAACCACAAACAATGCCTCTGCGAGTCGGAGATCTCCCCAGCTCAAGGCTGAGCCTTCCAAGACTCTTCAAAAACTCCGTGCACATGGGCTGCCCGCTGCTTCCCGGTTCCGGCCTCGGACAATGCCAGAAGAGAGGTGTGAATTCTGGGGAGGGCCTTCCACATGTCCCTGGGCCCCTTTTTGGTCTCACAGCGTGGCCAGGGCCCCAGTGGATTCTGTCACCCCACACTGTCCTTCCTCCCGGCCCCATGGCCCACTGCGCTGTCCTGGACCTCCTCCTTCCCCCGCCCCCCTCCACCTCACCTTGTCCTGTGCTGTCCTATTCCTTTTCCTGATCCCTCCCACCCATCTCCCCTTCCTTCCGAGCCAGTGAGAGAGGCAGGAGCCGGCAGGTCTCAGGGGCTGGGAACTGGGTAGCAGAGCCGTGAGCAGGGACCGTGTAGGGAGCTGAGGTGCAGACAGGGCTCCTGTGTGCCCGAGATACAGGGCAGAGACCTGGGTACCGCTAAATAGGCTGAGCTGTACAGTAAGGCAGCCAGGGCAGGCCTGCTAGGGGCCTGGAGCAGGGGTTGCACTTGCCTCCCACCTTCCACGCTGCTTCCTGGGCTAAAAGGGACTGTTGCCAGCAGGCCGGCTGACAGATAGCCTGGCCTTCTCAAAGCAAGACTCAGACATCTCCATCGTGTTTCCTTCAGCGGATTTGTGTTGCCATTCTCCCTCTGTCTCTCTGCCACCTGCACAGCTGCTTTCCGTTTCCAGGCTCCAGGACGACAGGAAGGCATGGAGGAGACCCTGCCTAGGCAAGGGGTGGAGAGGAGGGGGCGGCTGGCTTGGCCCTTTGCCCCAGGGTCCTCACCTTCTCACGGGTCCCCTCTGGTCCCCTGGACCCCAGACAAGCTACGTCTGCCTCCCTAAAGCCAGGCACTCCAAGGAACTTGGATTTATAAATAACGACTTTGTTTTACGGCTATGCGGGCATGTGTCTAATCTCCACATGGCGCTATGAATTCCTAGAGGGCAAAGATTAGGTCAAATACATCTCCAAATCCTTGAAAAGGCCTTGCAAAATGTATATATTGGTTTCTTTGTCGAATGAATGGATAAAAATGAAAAATATGGTAAGTCACGCATGTATTTTCTTCCTTCCGCAAATAACTACCAAGCAGCTAATTTATTCAAGACCCTGAGAGACTCGGACACAGGCCTTTGCCAAGGCTTCCAAGAGGCTCAAAGGGAGAAAGTCCAGAGCAGAGTGGAGCCCAGGCCTGGGGCTTTTTGCTCTTTCTGTGGCTGAGCCTTTGAGAACTGTGCTCCTGCAAAGAGGAGAGCTTCATGGCACCTGCACCTGGCATGCAGTAGGTGCTGAATAAACATTTATTGAAGGTGTGGGGATGAATGAATGAATGAACGCTGCCCCACCCTCGTGCCCCTCCTCAGACATCTCTAATCGATGGTGGCTCTTTTTCTGCCTGGTCCCTGAAGCTGCCCGAGTTCAGGACAGTGCTTCAGGCAGTCACTATTAATCCATTGAAGAGATGTGCTCTCTTGGCCGTCTTGGTCTCAGGGCTATCCTGTGGTAAGTGGTAGGTGGGGACACCCTCAGACCAGCCTCCTGGGGCACCATCAGGATGATAAGACTGAGGATATGTGAGGAGGTCGCCTTCCTTATGCCCATAGGGCTGTGCGGCCACCTCCTGGCTGGCCTCCCACTTTCTGATCTATTCCCTGCCGCCCCTTCCTCCTGCTGATGGAGGTGGTTCCTGAAGTTCCTGCCCTGGACCCATCGCCTCCAGGCAAAGTCCAGTCTCCTTAGCTACCTATAGGACTTGTCACGGATGGTCACATCCCCTCCCCCAGTGACTCCAATGCCTCCCCAGACTCAGTGACCCCCAGTTTGGGCATCTAAGGATGCTGGCTGAATCCTATCCCCAGGTGTTAACAGCCCTTCTTTCTTAATCATGTCTCAATTCCCTTTCCTCTGGCTGCCCACAAAACAAGATTCTTTCTGGACCCTCGTGTTCACTGCAATGGAAACAGTTCCTGTTTAATCTAACTTTCCTCTATTGCATCCACCCAGGCCCCTGGTTCCCTAGGGGAAATCTAGATTTCTCAATCCCAGAACCTGGACAGGCAGAGAGGCCCTGCTTAACCCAACAGCAGTGGCCTGGGTACATGTCCTCCTATCCTAAGGACTCGTCTTTCCTGTTCATATATATTAATCAGAACATCACTTCGCTGCCCCATCTTCATTGAGAAGCCAGCATTGCCCCAGATCTCTGAGGATTCTTGAGGGGCTTACATCCCATGGTTGTCTCTGCTTTGATCTAATTATCTCTCTCTCAATCGCCGCCTATGGCTGATGCCTTCTCTTTACTCCGCTTTAGTTCAAGGGAACATAGCCACTTTCCCTTGATTTCCCCAAAACATCACTCACACAAGGCAGTTGTGTATAGAGGAATTATTTTTCTCCTTCCTGATGATTTTTAAAAATGTTTACACTCACAGAAAACCAAATAAGACCTTGCCTTTTTCTTCCCAATTTATTTAGCTGATTTCATGTATTTTTGACAGGTTCATCATGTTTCCGGCAGTTATAAATATTTTCCCCTCTGGCTTCACTCTCTGACACTACATTTCTGGGCTGTGACTCACCGAAGTTGTCCCACAGCTGGGGCTTGAATCCAGTCTTTTTTCTTCAATTTAACATCTCCCTACCCAACCCCAGGTCACCACCAAATCCCAGCCTGAAAACAGGAGACTATAAAATACGATGCCCAGTGGAAAGGTCACAAGCAAATATGACAGCTGGCCGGGCAGCTCACCCACACTCAGCTGAGCAGGCATCCAGGGTCTTGCCTCTGGGAGGAGAGATGCATGACCTGGAGAGATGCACATTCCTTTCCCCAGGCTCTCCTATAACCAAGGGCAGCTGACTGGTAATACCATGGGGAGGAGGGGACAGGACAGAGCCTGCCCCCTCCCCCAAGAGGCAAGCAGGGCCCTGAACTTAGCCCCGTGCCAAGCCCATACCCCAAACCACATTCAAAGCCATCTGGCCCACAGACAACATGTGTTCCTCCTCCGGGACTTCATTTCCATCCCCACAATCAGAAGTTTCTAGAGAATTTTCCTCTTGCAGGCACACATATGCATGCAACTCACACACTTTTTTTTTTTTTTTTTTAATAAAGAACTCAAAACCCTTCCAAGTCCCAGGAAATAAATTTCTATTTTTGGAGAAGAAAATAGAACAAAAAAATCAAGCTTCGGGTATGCTTTGGGATAGCTATGCTATGCTTTATTTTCTGAATAAAAATCAGGACAAAGGGTTTGACAAAGATTTTAGTGTCTCCTTCAGGTGTGAGAGGCAGCCTAGGAAGTCAAATGTTGTAACTTCAGGGGCAGATCTAAGATTAAATAGGGGGACTTCCCTGGTGGGGCAGGGGTTAAGAATCCATCTACCAGTGCAGGGGACATGGGTTCCATCCCTGGTCCGGGAAGATCCCACATGCCGCGGAGCAACTAAGCCCGTGCGCAACAACTACTGAGCCCACGTGCTGCAACTACTGAAGCCGTGCGCCTAGAGCCCGTGTTCCGCAGCAAGAGAAGGCACCACAGTGAGAGAAGCCTGCGCACTACAACAAAGAGTAGCCCCCCGCTCGCCTCAACTAGAGAAAGCCTGCGCAAAGCAACGAAGACCCAACGCAGCCAAAAATAAATTAAAAAAAAAAAAAAAGATGTATAGGCTCTCTAAGAACAAAGTGTTCAGTGATCCTCTCCACTGGGAACCATAGCTAATATATCCCCTTCATAAAGGCTCTGAAAAGTCCTGCACAAGGAAAACCCATTTAAATTTTTTTAAATTTATTTTTTATTGAGTGAAAGATTCTTTAAATTCTACAGTGCTTTACAATTTTCAAAAGTTTTACACACATGATTTCATATAATCCCACATAACAACCCTTTTTAAAAAATATATTTAATTAAAAATTTTTTAAATTAAAAAAATTTTTTATTAAAAAAAAATTTAATCCCCTACCCCCGTACTGCCCCTCCATTTAAATTTGAGGACACAGTGTCTCCCAAAGTTGTTTGACTACTTACTCTTTAAAAAAATGTTTTTATCGTGGTAAAATGTATAACATAATATTTATCATTTAAATCATTTTAAGTACACAGTTCTGTGGCATTAAATATAGTCACAATGTTGTGTAAACATCACCACTATCTATACCCCAAACTGTTTCATCATCCCCAACAAAAACTCTGTACCCATTCAACAATAACTCCCCCTTTCCCGCCTCTCCCAATACACCCCTGGTAAACTCAATTCTACTTTCCGTCTCTATGAATTTGCCTATTCTTAGTACCTCATATAAGTGGAATCATACAATATTTGTCCTTCTGTGTCTGGCTTATTTCACTAAGCATAAGATTTTCGAGGTCTATCCATGCTGAAGCGTATATCAGAACTGCATTCTTTTTTTATGGCTGAATAATGTTCCGTTGCATGTGTGTGTTACATTTGGTTTACCCATTCATCTGTTGATGCAGGGCACTTATTCTTTATTTCATGCCCCAATCTCTCACTGGACACCATGTGGGGAGGTCCATGGAACACAGTTTGGGGACTGCTGGTTAATGGGGATTTTGGATGGGCCAGGATTTCCTTACCCACATGGCTGCCCCAGGCACTGCCAGAGGCGCTCTGATCGGCTCAGTCTCGAAACTGAAGGCAGAGGCTGAAGCTGTCTGCGAAGGACCCGGGAGCGGTGATCAGTGATCAGCGCTGGGGGAAAGCCAGGAAGAGCCCTGCCCTCCAACCCTCACAGGATGGTGGCTGTGCTGAGGAGACCTGCTGGGATGACTGACAGCTCCGTGCTGGTGACATCTGTCAGGGCGGCCTCCCTTGGCTTTGATGACAGGACTGGACCAGAGCCAAGCCTGAGGGAGGCCCCAGCCCCCTTTTGGCAGCCTCACAGGTGCACCCTGTCCTGCTCCTCAGGGAGCTGGACAGACTATTCCGAACCACTGCCCTCCCCACGGGCACTGGGAGCCAGCACTTCCCACGGGCAGACCTGCTGGGGCAAAGTGCGTGCCCTCTGTGCTCACCCCCCTCCAGAGGGCCTTCTGCTGTGCATTCTTCTCCCAAGCTCAGGGATCTGGGAAATGCAAGGGAGGAAACACCCAGAACCAAGCCCCTTGTGACTGGGGGGAGAACGCGCCGTCCTCTGGGAACCTGGGGGCCTGGGGTCAGCTTGGCCAGACCTTCAACTCCCCGTGTGACCCGTCTTGAGTAGACAAGTAGACAGTGGCTCTGTGACCTCCAAGGTCCCTCGCAGCTGATTTCCATCCTGGGTTCCACACTGCCTTGTCCTGCCTGCATTTCTGAGTTCAAGGCTCAGATTACAGCTCCCCACACGGGCTCTCCCACCACCCGGACGCTGAGGTTCTTCCTCCGTCTCGCTAGAACAGCTGTATTTCTCCTGAGGGATTACCTTTTGAACCAGAGAATTATTTGAAGGAGCAGTTACCTTCCAGAGTTGTTAAACAAAAACCAACAGAGCATCTTTAGAGAAATTACAAATAAACAAGTGGTCATCCTTCTAATCTGGGTACAGCTCACCTCCCCAGACCCCCAGACTGCTGACCTCCTGCCTCAACGAAAGGTCCTTTAACCTTTGTCCAAACTCCACACGCCTCGGGCCTCTCAGGACACCCACTTTCCCCCTTCTGGCACTGTTGCTTGCCTCTCCATCTATGTTTCTGGCTTGGTTGTGGGCTCCTGGAGGACAGAGAGTAGGTCTATCTGTCTACACATTACAGGACAGTCCTAGGCCCTGTGGCCTCGATGTACAGCACTGCTGGCCTGGGCTGGGAGGGCTCCTAGGGTTTCCTTGCCCTGGTGAGGGGCCGCAGGGTGAGCCCAGAGGGTCCTGCCCATCCCTCTTCAGCCCAGGTTGTCCCGCAGAGCCCAGCAGAGATCCAGGCAAGGGAGAAAGTATTAAACAGGATGAGTGTCCTCAGCACGAAATAAATAAGGAGCGGACGCCAGACGGAACACACAGGGAGTGGAACCCCGGGAGTACGTGAGCTTCTCCAGCCCGAAGGTATTCAGAGGATTGAAGTGAAATTGACTTGCCCACAGGCCGAGGTGCAGGGTGTTCGTCCCTCCCAGGGCCTGTCTGCCCTTCCCTCTAGGTCCTGAGACCACTGAGACCCACCTTCTCACAGACCTGTAGCCCCCTCTCCCACCTGGGCCAGGCTGTTCCCAGGGTCTTCCCCCCATCCCGCTCACAGAGCCCGCTCCTGCTGGGAGCCAGGCCTCTGCTCTGCTCCCTCCTCTGCCCATTGGCTTCTGACATCTCCTGCTTTCCCCTCCCCAGCCTCCTTTCCTCAGTACATGGATTCAGGTGGCAGCCACATTTCCCAGGCACCCCCTGGCCTGCACTTTGTCACAGGTGCCAGGGGCCCTGAGGCTGGTTCTCAGCCCCTCTGCTCACTGGCTGTGTGACCCAGGGCAAATGCCTCCCCTCTCTGAACCTCAGTTTCTCCATTTGTAAAATATGTGGTTTGAGGACATGACGACTAAAGCCTCTTCCAGCTATATAGCTCTCTCTCTCCAGAAAATATCACTCAGCGCCAGGCTGAGTTAAAAATCTGTTTCATCTCTATTTTAAATTCACCATTTTCAGCCTGCCCTGCCCCACCAGGCATCACCCACAGCAGGAAGGGAGAGGCATTTCATTCCATCTGCTTTTCTCACTCAGGACTGGCCTCTGCTGGCCTGGCCTCTCCCCAGGCACCCGGGCTCCTCCCAGGGCTGTGGCCTTCCTCTGGCCGGGCTCTCGGTCAGGGACTCATTTCCTCCTCCAGGCATGAGCACTTTTCCGAGGAGCCAGTGCCTGTCCTGGCGGCCTGGATGCTTCCTTAGAGGCAGGACCTGGATCAGGCCCCGCCCGGCAGCTTGGCAAGCACCGACTTGCTGCTGATGGGACTTAATTAACGCGGGGATCCGCTTTCCTCCCGGCCCTGGGTGAGAGGCGCCCTTCTCGGAGCTCAAGGACACAGGGCACTCCATTGTTCTCTGGAGCCGGCCAGCTGCCCCTGCAGCCCCTCATCAGGCTGCTCAGCTGCTGCCTCTTGATCCCCTCTGCTCTCACTGTTCTTTCCACTTCCCTTCCTGAGGGGCTTGTACAAGTGCCCACGCTCAGTGACTGAAGTCCTCCGTCAGGGCTGGACCAGCCCGTCTCCTTCAGGATGCTGGTCCTTAGGTCCTCATCAGACTTGACCTGTCAGCCAGCACATTTGACGCAGCCCATCCGCCCTCCCTGAAATGGAGCCCAGTCTCCCTGGGTTGCTCTCTACCTCTCTGGTTGCTGTCCTCGGCCTCCTTTGCTTGTTGGGATGCCCTGCGGCCTGGTCCTCAGTCCCCACAATCTCCCCCTCCTCCCTCCCTCAGGGCCGCATGCCCTTTGTAGGCTGTTGACTTCCAAATTCCTACCTGTATCCCAGAGACGGCTAGATCCCTCTCAGGGTAAAACCGAGTCCTTGCAGTGGCCTCCAAGGCCTGTACCACCCGTACATACCTCTATCTGGTTCTTGGACACACCAGACCCATTCTGCCTCTTGGCCTTTGCGTCGGCCGTTCCCCCACCTGGAATGCTCCACTCCTGCATATCCCCATGACTTGTTCCCTCCCCTTCTTCAGTGCTTTGATCAGATGCCACCTTCTCAGTGAGGCCTTTCGTGATCACTGTTTCAGAGTGCAACCCTCTTCCCCCCACCCCACATACTCCACTTCCCCTAGCATTCTCTCCGTCTTTCTTTCTGTTGTATTTTTCTCCATGCTATGTCTTTTAAATGTATCTGGTTTTTAAATTGATTCCTCCCTCTGCAAGATAAACTCGATGGGATCGCGGATGTGTGTTTGTTTTATTCATTGTATTCCTAGTGCCTGGTACATGGTAGTTAATCAACAAATGTTTGTTGAACAAATAGGTGGGTGTTTCAGTAGATGTCCTAGTACATGGATCTTCATGTTCTGGGTTTTTCACTTCTGTAGAGGAGATCCTGGAAGTGAGGTTGTTCTAAAAAAATGTACATATAGATTTGTTTTTAATTTTCATAATCAACTCTAGATTACTTGCCCAAGAGGCTGTAGCAATTCATGCCCACTGCCCTGCTTGTGCTGGATGTTTTCACCCTTGAATGTGTGATGTCAGCGTGCTGGAGGCGGGGGAAGGCATCTCATTGTTTTAATTTTCATTTTCCTGACTGATTAGAGAAGAACATGCTTCTTATTTACTGACCTCATGAATTTTTATTTCTATGAATTGTCTCTTTTATAGTCTTTGCTCCCCTTTTTTGTTGTTGTTGTCGGGGAGAGAGGCTTACCTTTTCTAATGAGTTTGTAGAGGGAATCCTCATTTCTTAAAAGAAAATCCCATACAATTCTGATACTTATGGAGCTTCTGGAGTGGTCTAGAGTGAACATCTTCCTGGTTTGCCACTTCCTGACATGCTCTGGGGTCCCCTGTGCATTTTGGAATTAAAGACGTTTTAAAGTTTTTTTCTTGTTGGTTCTTTGTCTCTTCTACAATGTACTTGTGTTAGTTTTTTAAAAAAAAGATATTAAAAAAAGTCATAGGAAAATCCTTGTGTTGTATTGCCAAGTGGAAAAAACATTTATAATTAGGATGTACTTTTTGATGACAGCTACATAAAAAGGCTCTCTGTATATAGAAACTCTAGCAGTGAATCAGCCAAAGTGAAAAGGGGGGGATTATGGATAATTTTTCCCTACTATGGGAGACAGGCAAGTGGGGGAAGAGGGGGTGGTGCTGAATCCCCAGCGGAGAAGGATAAGCTGTTGGAATCACGGCACTTGGCCTACTCTCTCCTCTGGACCTTGGCAGACATCACCAATCAATCACTTCAGTGGTTCCTCCTAAGCCCAGACTTAGCCTTAGAACCTTTCTCAACCCAGGAGTACAGGGAACTACTAGTCATAGATCAGAGCTGGCAGGCAACATTAAACCCATCCACCCATCCTTGCCCAGGCGGGAGGCAGTGCAGTCAGCAGCAGCCCCGCAGAGGCCTCTCTTGCTGGGGCGGTAGCACGCTCCCCGGCAGCCTCCTGGTTGCATAGGGGCTGCCAGTTGGCTGCGTCTCCCCAGAAGTGCCCTTGTTGAGGTTCCAGGGGTCTTTTCAACCTGCCTTGGCTCCCATCACTCATACCAAGCATCAGTTTCTGAAATCTCTTTTCCTCTTGCTCCCTAGGGCTCATTGGAACCGGGAACACTGTCTTCAGCCTGGGTGCTTAGACTGTGACTTGGCCCAGACCCTGGCACATCCCCTCAGGCACTACACCTTAGCGGCTCCCAGCTTTGGTCTGACTCTCTGTTCTGACTTCCGTTCTCACGGCCTGCCCCCCACCACTGATCTCATGGTCTCAGCTGCGATTTCGTGCCCTGGTACTACATCCCACTGGCACATCCTCACGGTCTAACCAGACCCCTGGCCCTTCTCCTCCTGCTGCCCGTGCTTGGCTTGTCTCTGAACTGACAGATTTTCCAGCAAGACTCACGGCAGGACACCCAGGAATTTCTCACCGACATTCTTTTTAGACCAGCTTGGGGGAGGTGGGTTGATTAGAAAGGATAGGAAGAAATATTGTTTATGTCTTTTTCTATTTTGGGGAAAAATAGTAAATGATATAGAAAAATGACAGAAATGTATGAAAAAACTGCCAGTAATTCAGCCACGTGGAGATAACCACAATTATTGTGCTGGCAAACATCCAATCACCTCTCAGCCTCCGCGCCCATTGAGATCTGCGTATATCAATTGTCTTAAATGGCATCACGCTGTTATTCAACATGCGTTTTTCACTCGTCCATATGTCATGAGCATTTTCAAGGATGCCAGTGATGAGAAACATGGTTTCCCTTGCCTAGAATGTAAATTATATTCCACAGGGTCCTTTTTTCACCTGGCATATCTGCATTGTTGCTTCTTTGGAGGCAGAAACTTTACTCATGCTCCATTTCCCTCCCATAGTAACAGACCACCCACCGGGTGTCCAGCCACTACCACAAAGACAATACATCCCAGCTCCCCTTGGACTGTGTTTGGTCATGTGACTGAGTTCTAGCCAATGGGGGGTGAGCAGAAGAGGAATATGCACAATTTTTTGGATGTGTCCTGTGGTGGTTTTATACATGTTCATAAATTCTTTGACACTCCTTTCATTAAGGTGAAGCCTAATTCCCCTCTGCTTAGGTTTATGCTGTGCTTAGTGACTTGCCTTTTTTTTTTTCTGAATTTTTTTAATTGAATGAAAGATGCTTTAAATTCTATAGTGCTTTACAATTTTCAAAAGTTTCACACACTCGATTTCATGTAATCCCATAATAACCCTATTTTCTCCCACCCCATATTGCCCCTCCCCCATCCCTCTCCTCACTGGTAACCACTAGTTTATTCTCTATATCTGTGAGTCTGCTTCTTTTTGGTTACACTCACTAGTTTGTTGTATTTTTTAGATTCCACATATAAGTGATGTCATACAATATTTGTGTCTTCCTGTATCTGACTTATGCCACATTAGCATCATGCCCTCCAAGTCCATCCATGTTGCTGCATGCAAATGGCAATATTTTGTTATTTTTTATGGCTGAGTAATATTCCATTGTATACATACGCCACATCTTCTTTACCCACTCATCTGTTGATGGACACTTGGGTTGCTTCCAAAGACAATTGGTTGCTTCCAATTGCTTCCTTGGCAATTGTAAATAATGCTGCTATGAACATCAGGGTGCAGGTATCTTTTCGAATTAGTGACTTGATTCTAATGGACAGAATATGGCAGAAGTCATAGGTTAGGGCAAGGAAGCAGTTGGCTTCCTCCTTGCTTTCTCTTGTAATAAGCACGATGGGGAAGCCAATTGCCATGTCATAAGGACAATCAAGAAGCCCCTATGGAGTGGCCCACGTGGCAAGGACCTGAGGCTTCTTGCCAACAGCCACATGACGGAGACATTTTGGAAGCACATCCTCAAGCCTCAGTCTAGCTGGCATTCAGATGGTCACAGTCCTGCTGACATCTTGACTGCAACCTCTGAACTCCTGACTTGCTGAAACTGAGATAATAAATGTATATTGCTCGAAGTAACTAAGTTCCGGGGTAATTTGTTATGCGGCCTCAGATAACACATGCTCTTAAGAGGATGGGTGGGCCTTTGCTTCCCCTTCGCCCTCTCTCTGTATGGAAGGTGGGTGTGGCTGTGCGATCCTGGATCTTTCAGATGAGGGCAACATGCTAAGGATGGAGGAGCAACAAGACAGGGTGTGGGCTCTTGATAGCTCCATAGAGCAAAATCAACATAATAACTCGCTCTTCTATCTGACAGGGAAGTAAACATCTGTATTAATAAGGTCAGAGTGGGGCTTCCCTGGTGGCGCAGTGGTTGAGAGTCCGCCTGTCAATGCAGGGGTATACGGGTTCGTGCCCCGGTCCGGGAGGATCCCACATGCCGCAGAGCGGCTGGGCCTGTGAGCCATGGCCGCTGAGCCTGTATGTCCAGAGCCTGTGCTCCGCAACGGGAGAGGCCACAACAGTGAGAGGCCCGTGTACCGCAAAAAAAATAAAAAATAAGATCAGAGCTTCCCCACCCATGTTGGGCTTCCCTGGTGTGTGGGTTACAGGTGTGTGAAGCTACTGATTGCCTAGAGCCATCCCTGGGCCAGTGGAGCTATATAATTGTTGTCATTTTCCCTGCGTGCCAGAATGGGAATACAATTTGGGAAGCTTTGGATCTTGGTCACAACAACCAAATTTTATCCTAACGAAGACTCTCTGCAAAGTGAGCTTTTGCTTAGTAGTTTGACATGTGCTTCTCTCCTTGATAAGGCCCCTGGGTGGTCATGCCCTGAAGGGGTCAGTCAGGCTGGTGGGTGCTATAGGTGGTTCGGCTTTCCCCAGGGGCAAGAAGCCCCAGCGTGATGGCCACGCCCCCTGCCTGCGCAGAGAGCTAGCTCAGCGAACCGGAACGACCTCCCCTCCCCAGCCTCAGAGAACCGCTTGGGCTGTCTTGGACTCCTCGTCTCTTCCCCCTGAGCTGCCTCCACGCCCCAACCTACCTTCTCTTCGGGCTCTGCCCGCCTCAGGAACAGAGGTGGCAGCAGAGCTGAGGTGGATGCCTTCCATCTTCTCATAGGCTGTTTAATAATGTCGTTTCTCCCTGATGACGGTCATGGGTCACACATGACCCATGAACCAAGCCTCCCTTGGACAGAATTCTATTAAGAGGGCTGGGCCTGGGGCTTTCCTGATTTCCCCACTCAGAACAGCAGAGTCTGAATTTTTATAGCTTGGTAAGGTTGCCCTGATCCAGGGCGTCCGCTGAAGGGTCCTTCCTTTTGTTTAAACTCAGGACGATATGAATTCAACAAAAGGATTCGTTTTAGCATGAATGAACTCACATTTTTTGTGACATGAGAATGCATTTTACGACACAGCTTATACAAACATAGACTCAAATCTATGTGACTATGAATACTCCACGGCGCCTTCTGGTGTCACTGCCCAGGGGTTTCTCACTAATCACCAGAAGGAGCGCTGAGGAGTGTGGCGGGGAGATGACACCGGCTTGGACAGGGTGGGCTCCTCTCCTGCGAAGCCCCGCTGCCCCCTTCTACCTTCCACACCCTCTATACCCTCCACTTCGTGCCAGCCCGACACTGCTGGTCTTGGGACTGGGTGCTTTCTTGTTCCTGGGCCCTTATTTTCCAATTAGTCTTATTACCTGCTAAGATGCTTGCACAAAGTTCACTTTGAGCATTAAGGGATATTTTCCCCTCTTTTCGGAGGGAGATTATTTATTTGTGGATTAACAAAAATTTACCATTTTAACGATCTCTAAGCATACAATTCAGTGGCATTAAATACATTCACAGTGTACCAGCACCACTATCCATCTCCAGAATTTTCTTTATCACCCCAATGGAAACTCAGAACCCATTACCAATAACTCCCAACTTCCCCCTTCCCCAGCCCCTGGTAACCCTATTCCTTTTCTCACTGTTGTGGCCTCGCCCATTGCGGAGCACAGGCTCCGGACGCGCAGGCTCAGCGGCCATGGCTCACGCGCCCAGCTGCTCCGCGGCATGTGGGATCTTCCCGGACCGGGGCACGAACCCGCGTCCCCTGCATCGGCAGGCGGACTCTCAACCACTGCGCCACCAGGGAAGCCCCCCTTGTTAACCCTATTCTACTGTCTGTCTCCATGACTTTGCCTATTCTAGATACCTTATAGATGTGGGATCAGACATTATTTGTCCTTCGTGTCTGGCTTATTTCACTTAGCCTAATGTCTTCAAGGTTCCTTTCTGTTGTAGCATGTATCGGAGTTTCATTCCTTCTTATGGCTGAGGATGGCTTTTAATCAACAGATTTTCATCAAGGATTGATGTTTCCAATACATCCTGCCGAATTCCCGCAGACATTTATTAAACCTGGAATCAGCTTTTCTCTTTCCTACATCCTTTTTCTCTTTATCCTTGACGTGGTATCTGACATCTGACAGTGTCTGGGCAAGGTGTTTCATTCTGTTGTCTTGGATGAAAAGATGCCCTGGGGAGTGGCATCTCTCTTTGGTGACAGATCAGGAGCATTGACTGTTACACTCCACTCCCACGTTCCGTATGCCTGGCTGACATCATGCTTTGGTTTTTCAATGTGGCTTCACATTGCTTATTTGATTGAACCTAAGATCCATGATGCAGGCTGGGTGTCAGTAGCCCTTTTTCACTCTGAGGAAACTCGGGCCTAGGGAGGTGATGGCTCTTGCCTGCCCAGGAGGTCAGTGGCATCACTGAGACTGGATGAAGGCGCCCAAGTCGACGAATTCTTCTCTTACTTCGTCAGGCGTCTTGAAGGCAGCAAATGCTTCAGGCTCCCTTCTTCCGTCGTCCTTCCTCCTGCTGCCTTGAGGGGGTTGGATGGAATGATAGGGTTTGGAGAGCATGGACAAATGGGGAAGAATGAACAGCTCTTTCCATCCCTCAGCTTGCGGCAAAGCCAACCTTCTTTTGAGCTACAATTAGGGCTGAGTCTGGCGCCCTCAAGAGGCAAGGGTGGGAAGGTGGCAAAATGCGTTGTATCACCTGGGGGCTTAGGGCTAAAGCTATGGGGCTGGGAGCCTTCTCCTTACTTGTGCAGCCTTCCTACAGGAAGTGCCAGTAACTGCAGCGTTTGTTGAGAATAAATGTTTCCTGCACATGGTTCAAATATTATGTGATACCAAGAGAATGCAGGAAAGAATCTCTTCTCACTGCTGTCACCAGCACCCAGTTCCTCTATTAGAGGCATCAATATTTACTACTTTTTTTTTAAACATCTTTATTGGAGTATAATTGCTTTACAATGGTGTGTCAGTTTCTGCTTTATAACAAAGTGAATCAGTTATACATATACATATGTTCCCATATCTCTCCCCTCTTGCATCTCCCTCCCTCCCACCCTCCCTATCCCACCCCTCTAGGTGGTCACAGAGCACCGAGCTGATCCCCCTGTGCTATGCGGCTGCTTCCCACTAGCTATCTATTTTATGTTTGATAGTGTATATATGTCCATGCCGCTCTCTCACTTTGTCCCAGCTTACACTTCCCCCTCCCCATATCCTCAAGTCCATTCTCTACTTTTGTATATCTTTTCTGAGAAAAGTTATATATACCTGCAAGTACATATATACATATATACACATACATATATATGTGTGAATGTGTGTGCATGTATATATATACATATATATTCTTTTTTCACAAATAATATACTTTTCTTTTTCACAAATAACAGCATATTATACATACTGTTCTGTGTCTCGCCCTTCTCCTCACCCCCGGAGTATATAATATTAATAGTGATGAACGTTTATTAAGTGCTTACCATGTACTGGGTACTGTCCTAAGAACTTGATCCTTTTAATTGTCTTAATTCATTTCATCTTCACAATAACCCCATGAGGTAACATTATAATTTTTTCAACCTTACTCATAATGAAAACCACGCAAATTAAAACAACACTGAGATAGTATTTTTCATTTATCATGCTATTAAAGATCAAAAAGCTTGCTAACGCACCATGTGGGAAAGGGTGTGGGGAAATTGACAGTCCATAGACTGCTGGCAGGCAATTAAGTGATAGCATTCAAAATTATAAAGGCACATAATTTTGGCTCAGCAATTCCACTTCTAGGAATTTTCCCTGCAGATACACTTCACCAATGCTGAATGACTTGGGCACAAATTATTCATGTAGCGTTGTTTGTAACAGCAAAAGTTTGGAAACAATTTAAATGCGCATCAGTAGGGACTGACTAAGTACTTATGATACATTGCCATCCATTCATTGAAATATTAGGTTGTGGTTTTTTTTGTTTTTTGGGGTTTTTTTTTGCTGCGCGTGGGCTTTTCTCTAGTTGTGGCGAGCAGGGGCTACTCTTCGTTGTGGTGCTTGGGCTTCTCATTTCGGTGGCTTCTCTTGTTGTGGAGCACGGGCTCTAGGCTCACAGGCTTCAGTAGTTGCAGCACACAGGCTCAGTAGTTGTGGTGCATGGGCTTAGTTGCTCTGCGGCATGTGGGATCTTCCCAGACCAGGAATCGAACCCGTGTCCCCTGCATTGGCAGGCGGATTCTTAACCACTGTGCCACCAGGGAAGTCCTTAGGTAGTGATTTTAAAAGATGAGCAAACTCTTTATGCATAGAGGTGGAATGCTTTCAAAGATGGAGAGCGTCTTAGTCTGTTGGGGCTGTTACAACAAGATACCACAAACTGGGCAGATTACAAACAACAGAAATTTATTTCTCACAGTTCTAGGAGCTGAGACTTTCAAGATCAAGAAACCAGCAGATTCACTGTCTGGTGAGAGCCGGCTTACTGGTTCATGGATGTCCGTCTTTTTCCTGTGTTCTCACATGGCAGAAGGGACTAGAGAGCTCTCTGGGCCTCTTTTATAAGGACACTAACCCCATTCACGAGGGCTCCACTCTCATGTCCTAATCACCTCCCAAAGCCTCCACCTCCAAATACCATCACATTGGGGATTAGGTTTCAACAATTAAATTTGGGGAGGAAAGGGCACAAGCATTCAGTCTATAGCAGAGAGGCAGTGCAACCTAATGGTTAAGAATCCAGATGTGAGCCACGCTCCCTAGGTTTTCCTTCTGGCTCTGCTGCTTATCAACTGTGCAAACTTAGACTGTTACTTTACCTCTCTACACCTCTGGTCTCATCTGAAAAATGGGGTTTGTAATAGCAACTTTAGATAGCCCCAGCCAACACAAAAACAAGTGGCAAATAAGGGCTTATGATTATATGCCTCAGGGATTTGTGGGTGTTTGTTATACAGCATGATTGTGCTAATAGCTAACTGATACAAGCACATGGTAGGTGCTCAATAAATATTGCTTAATAGGAAACTAAGCAAGCCCTTTCCTTATAATGGGGAATTCACAGGTTACCTGAAGAGTGGCTCCATATAGGACCCAAAGAGAAAGCTCACAGTTAACATCCAAAGTATAACCAAAGCACTGGGGTTTTATCTATTCAACAGGCTGTGTTTTGAGTACTAGCCATTCTGGAAGCTAAAGCACATACAAATAGAATAAGGATTGACCCTTGTCCCCAGAGCTGACAATCTCTGGAAGGAAAGATTTGCAAACAAGTAATTACAAGGTGAAGTGCACTTGCTATAATAAAGATGTGGACAAAGGGTGCCAAGGAGGGTAACAGCACATCCACCCACAGTGGATGTGGGATGACAGAGGTGGTGGCTTAGGAAGGGGATGGTGCCTGGTGAGGAGGCAAGGGATTTAAAGCTGCAAAGGTTAGCTGAATCCGGGGTGGGAAGGGCCTTGAGGGCCCGGGAAGGGAACCTGAATGTCATTCTTAGGGTCCGAGAGAAGGTGGTAGGGTCTGGGGGCAGAGCAGTGCCATGTTCAGGTTTGTGTCTTGGGGAGATAACTCTGGAGTTGATGTGAAAGGTGCAAAAAGCCCCGGATGTGGGGCACTTAAATCTCACCTCCTGCTGCAGTTAGAACTGATCGGGGACAGCTTCTGGGGACAGGATTGATCTGGGGCCAGACAACCCCGGGTGAGGAAAGAGGAGGAGCACAGGCGTTGATAACCAGAAAAAGTCCTTTCTTCCAACTCCCCTGCTAGGAACTGTACCAGTTAGGAAAGTATTGGGCTGCAAGTAGCAGGAAGCCTGGTTATAGAAGTTTAAACACACAGGGGAGTCTTTTTCTCATAACAAGAAATCAAGAGGAGGCCGTCATAACATTGTTGTTGTAGCTCAACGACTCTGAGATTTCCTTTGGCATTTTCTTCTTTATTTATTTAACTGAAGTATAGTTGATTTACAATGCTTCAGGTGTACAGCAAAGGGCTTCAATTAAATATACATATATATATATTTTCAGATTGTTTTCCATTATAGGCTATTACAAGATATTGAGTATAGTTCCCTGTGCTATAGAGTAGGTCCTTGTTGTTTATCTATTTTATGTATAATAGAGTGTATCTGTTAATTCCAAATTCCCAATTTATCACTCCCTGCCCCCTTTCCCCTTTGGTAGCCATAAGTCTGTTTTCTACACCTGTGAATCTGTTTCTGTTTTGTAAATAAGTTCATCTGTATCATTTCTTTAGTTTCCACATATACGTGATATCATATGGTACTTATCTTTGTCTGACTTACTTCACTTAGTATGATAATCTCTAGGTCCATCCATATTGCTGTAAATGGAATATTTCATTCTTTTTTATGGCCGAGTAATATTCCATTGCATGTATATGCCACATCTTCTTTATCCATTCATTGGTTGATGGACACTTGGGTTGCTTCCATGTCTTGGCTATTGTAAATAGTGCTGCTATGAACATTGGGGTACATGTATCTTTTCAAGTTAGAGTTTTCATCTTTTCTGGATATATGCCCAGGAGTAGGATTGCTGGATCGTATGGTAGTTCTATTATTTTATTTATTTATGTTTAACATCTTTATTGGAGTATAATTGCTTTACAATGGTGTGTTAGTTTCTGCTTTATAACAAAGTGAATCAGCTATACGTATACATATATCCCCATATCCCCTCCCTCTTGTGTCTCCCTCCCATCCTCCCTATCCCACCCCTCTAGGTGGTCACAAAGCACCGAGCTCATCTCCCTGTGCTATGCGGCTGCTTCCCACTAGCTATCTATTTTACAGTTGGGAGTGTATATATATCCATACCTCTCTCTCACTTCATCCCAGCTTACACCTCCCTCTCCCTGTGTCCTCAAGTCCATTCTCTACGTCTGCGTCTTTACTTCTGTCCTGCCCCTAGGTTCTTCATTACCATTTAAAAAAAAATTTTAGTTTCCATATATATGTGTTAGCATACGGTATTTGTTTTTCTCTGTCTGACTTGCTTCACTCTGTATGACAGACTACATGCTGTTCTCCATAGTGGTTGCACCAATTTACATTCCCACCAACAGTGCAGGAGGGTTTCCTTGGCCTTTTCTTCATGGTCTTCGATGGTTGGTACAACTCTAGGTATCATGCCCACATTCAAAAGAAAACAGAGACAAAAAGATGAAAAGAAAGGGGCCACGCCAGCTGAATCCATCCCCTTTTATCAGGAAAGCAGAAGCTTCTGGACTTAACACTGTGAAACCCACTGTATCTCCCCACTTCCATTCCAGACACTCTCCTCAGCGGGTGGCAGTTTATCCCTACCCCCCCTTAGAGGAGCCATTAGAAGTAGATCCAGCCCCTGTGTCTGGGGTAGTGATTGGTGCTAAGCAGAGTGGGGAGGGGGTCCCTGGGTCATCTGACACAGCACCATTGCTGACCTCCCTGTGGGCCTTTTCTGAGCTGAGGGGGTGCAAGGGGCCTGGGGACAGCTGCTGCTGGGAGCCTGGTGTCCTAGTAGCAGAGGGTACTAGCAGCAATACGCTGGAGGGGCTGTATTGTCCATATAACTCTATGGTTGGTCTCCTCTCCTGGCAAGTCCATAGTGAGGGGAGTGAGGGGCCCTCAGTCCAACTTGGTGGCTGTATCAGTCAGGAGAGGCTGAGTCATGCTGTGGTAACAAAAGGCCTGAAAAGTGTAATGGTTTAAACACAACGTTTATATCTTGTTCATTCTAAATGTCCATCATGAGTCCACTGCGGGCTCTGTTCCATTTCTCCGCCCTCTGGAACGCAGGCTAATGATGGTCACCATTTGGAACTTGCTGGTTGCCGGGACAGAGGGAAAGGAAAGATCTGGAGGGTCTTGAAATGGCATTTAAATGCTCTGATTTGGGAGAGACTCATGTAATTTCTACTCACAACTCACTGGCGAGGACCCACGCAACCATAGAGGGACCCCCGAGGAGTGATCCCACCATGCGCCCGGAAAAGAGAGAGTGGGAAAGGGTTAGTAAGCGGCACTCGTGATGAACATAGTCATTTGGGGAAAGTCGTCTAATTTCTCCAGGCTTCCTTTACTTTATCTAAAAGTGGCACTCTAAGGCAGACACTGCGTATGGTCAAAACGGCTCTTATAATCCCTTTAGCCATTGGTTATCCACAGACAAAGGAATGAACCTCCACTTAACCCCATGCCTTATACAAAAATCAACTCAAAATGGATTGTAGACGTAAATGGGCTTAAACACAAAACTATAAAACTTGAAAAAGCATAGGAGAAAAATCTTCGAGGTCTAAACCCAGGCCTGATCGACAAAAGGAAAAATGGATAAACTGGGCCTCATTAAAATGAAAAACTTTCCTCTGCAAAAGTCCCTGGTTGAGAGCCTCAAAGACAAATGCACACGAGGGAATTGCAGAGCAGTGATGGTGGAGGGCAGGCTGAACACCTCCATGTGTGGAGACCTGGGTGACCTGGGCTGTGTCCACAAAGGTGGCTGTGCTCAGGGTGTGAGTGACCCCTGGAAGGCCTGTGACCAGTCCCCCGAGCATGGGGGTCCTGGGGTGTCCCTTCCTGGCCCTGAGACACATTCCTCCCCTTATTGCCTGGCTGTGCAGGGTCACAGCCCCTGGAGGAGGGGGCCAGTCCTCCCTTCCTAAGAGAGCACCTTGTCTACAGCGCAGACAGCTCACAGGCTCCTCGGACCCCAAGATGCTGGAGCTGGGGCTGGGGCTGGGGCCTGAGCTAGAGCAGCAACAGCCCCTTTTTACAGGTGAGGGAATTGAGGCCCGGGGAGGGCGAATGAGCTGTGTAGTCTCACACAGCCAGTTAGGGAAGGAGACTGAGTGATTTCAGACAGTGGCAGAGATGCCGGGGGCAGGTTTAAAAGCGGGGACTGGACAAGCCTCCCACCTCCCGGGGTGCAGCCTGGACCAGTCCCCCCAGTCACGGGGGAGCCCTCCCCACCTCCTATGAAGTGAAAGAGGTTCCCAGCTCACCCTTTCTTCCTCCAGGCCAGTGGGGAGCATAGGGTCACACGGTCTGGCCCTCACCTCCCCCCATCAGTGCCCCAGGCTGGGGGTGAGGGGTTGCTGGGGGTAGGCTAGGCGGTCCGGGCGTGGGCATGGGCGCCCTCTGCCCCCCAGGGCCTCCTGTGGGCGCCCCATCCCTGTGTGGGCTGCTCTGACTCCGTGCCGGGAGCCGAGCTTAGGCAAACCACGCCGCACTGGACGCCATTCAAGCTTTTACAGGCCCTCAAATTGGGGCTGGAGCCTGAGAGGAAATACTAAAATCCTGCGTACACAACTTCTGTCTGTGCGCGCCCGGGCTCCGGGAGAATCAGGCGTGGCTGTGAGGGACACGTTTGTACTGTTTTAAGGGCTCCACGCCTTTCCCCCTGCTCTGCTTTGAACAGGCAGCACTGATGTGTCGCCTAAAACCTAGACTCCTGGACGTGGGCCCCGGGAGGTGTCTGTAGGGGTTGTGTGGGGGGGTGCTGAACTTTTCTCCTACCCCATCCAAGACCCACAAAGCTGCGTTCAGAATCCTGGGATCCATGAACCACAGGGCACAGCCCAGGCCCCTTCGCTGGCAGAAAGATGCAGCCAGAGGAGACGGTGGCTTAGAGGTCCCTAGAGCCAGGCAGGCCTGGGTGGGAGCCTGGCTCAGCGCTTTGCAGCTCTGTGACTGTGGGCAAGGACACCCCCTTTCCCCATCTGTAAAATGGGTGTGATAATGGTAAGATGATGGTACCCCTGAGATTTCCTGTGAGGATTAAAGAGATGACGTAGTTAGGGAAACGTCTCAGAGTCTGGTACATTTTATGTGCTCCCCCAATGGTAGCCGTTGTTATTATTTATATGAGGTAATAGTAAGAGCACCGTTATGAGCCAGGCCCTTGCTAAGTGCTGCATGCAGTTTAATTCATTTCATCCTCGCAGTAGCCCCATGAAGTAGTAATTTAACCACATTTTAGGTGAGAAACTAGAACAGCAACGAACAGAATGACTTACCCAAGGTCACACAGCTAGTGATTGGCTGGGTTGGGATTTGAACCAACCTCTGCTTCAGAGACTTAGGTGCTTTGCTGCCGCTCTGAACTGCTGGTCAGCTGTATGTGCCCATGGTGTCCTCAGCCTGAAACGAAGCGCCCCACACGTGGCGCCTGCCCACCTTCCCAGTTTCATCCCTGCTGAATGCCCTCAGGGCTCCTACGTAGCCACCACGCATCTCCCTGGTTCTGAACCTGTGTTCCTCCTCCCACCTCTCGGCCAGGGCTCAGCGCCTCTCCTAGCGCAAAGCTCTGTCCGCTGACCATCTGTGCGTTAGGTCCTCCCAGGCTACCCTGGCCAGAGAGGTTCCCTCCCTCTTTGAGCTCCCCCAATACTCGCCTCCCCCCACCTTCAGGTCTCCCATGCCCTTGACCTTGGGCCACCTTGAGTTGTGGATGTGTTCATCTTCCTCATCTGGTCCCTCATCAAGACCCCTGCATGTCTGACCCGGTTTCTTGCGCAGACAGGACCTCCCATTTGGGGGAATTGAATTTTCACTGATGGTAAATCTGGGCTGATGGGCGACATCACACTGGTGACGTGTGTGAGGGAAACAGAAGAGGGGCTCAAACCAGCTTGCTCAGAGGAGGTGGGAGACAAGGTGGGCACCAGCCCCATGTTGCTAACATCTGCCACCAGCCCAGGAATCAGCCAGGACAGTGAGAGTGTGGCCTGGGCTCCCCTGCCCACCCCTGCCTCTACTTCCCCCTTAAGTGTCCTGTCATCAGGGTTTCCCAGGAGCCCTGCTCAGTCTCAGGTAAGGACGGACGCCTCACAGGGGTCTGAGCTCATTCTGGCTGGGCTGTCCCAAACAAGCGGCCTGCAAAGGGCATCTATTTTCCAGGCCTGTCTGTGCTCCACGTGACACCAACCTCAGCTTGAGCAAGTGCATCTTCTAGCCCTCTGCCGGGCAGCTGGACCCACACACCCTCCCATGCTGCTTCCCTCAAACAGCCGAACCCTCGGTGCCCATGTTCAAGAGACTCAACAGTGCTGTGAAAATCACATGGCCTTTGGAATCTGGAGGTCTGGGTTTCAGTGCAGTGCCATGAGGTCTTGGGCAAGTCACTTCGCCTATCCTGAGCCTCAGTTTCCCCATGGGGGTGATGTTCTCTATCTCATTTCCTCGAGATTAAGTGACAGCAGGAGTATGAGAGGGCCTGGCACACTGTGGGAACAGGAGTGTTGGTGGGGTTAAGTGGAGTCACACAGGTGGGGTGACCTGGACCCGCCAGACAGTCTGGGACCTGAGCCTGAGTGGATGACCCTGTGACCTGGTCCCAGCTGTGAGACTGCTCCCCTGAAAGGAGGGTGGATGCTGGACAGCATATCTGCTCCATACAGCCCTGGGGGCTGGCGGCCTCCCTGAGCCACCCATCCCGCAGGCTGAAGCAGAAACAGTCTCCACGGCATGGCAGCGCCCTCTGCTGGCCAGGCTGGGCTGGCACTGGCTGCTGCTCAGCACAGGGTGATGGTGACCCTAAAAGCAGCCTCAGGCAGGGCCTCCACACCCCTGTACTGGGCATGCAGGCCAGGCCCCGGCCCAGGAGGGACCCTGGTAGGTGGGAAGCCCATTCCCATTTTACAGATGAGAAAACCGAGGATCAGAGAAGTGAAGTAAACTGCTGTTGAATGGTCAAGCCAGACCCACCCCGCAGTGCTCTTCCTCCTACTCCAGATAGAGTCATTTTGTGTGAATGTAACAGAATAGGCATACTGGAAACAGTGCCCTTCTTTATTTCATTAAAATCAAATTAGACCTGGGTGGGGGAGGGATAAATTAGGAGGTTAGGATTAACATATACACACTACTATATCTAAAATAGATAGCCAACAAGGACCTATTATATAGTACGGGGAACTCTACTCAATATTCTGTAATAACCTATAAGGGAAAAGAATCTGAAAAAGAATATATATATATATATATATTCATATATAACTGAATCACTGTACTGTACGCCTGAAACTAACAGGACATTGTAAATCCATTATACTTCAAAAAAAAAAAAAATCAAATTAGACCTGACGCCACCTTTCCAGGGCTGCAGAAAAATTCATTGTTACTTGCTTTTGGAAGTGGGAGTGGGGCTCCTCTCCCCTAGGCCCATGCAAGGACCCAGGAGCCTAACATGATGCCAGAAAAGGGGTGAGTGTGCGGGAGGGCAAATCTTCAGTATGTTGGGGCCACCGTGAGAGCGTCCTGTCTAAGCCTCCAGGAGGCTCTGCTGCTTCCTTGCCAAGATCGGCAGCCCTGGGGCCTGGGCCCATGCCCACATGCTCCCCGGGCGCCCCACACAGCGTAGCCTTGCCACCTGAGGTCCTGTCTTCCTGGTGAACACTGCTACTCTGGGTCACCGCATTCTCCCCAAACTACCTCTTTCTCTTCTCCCCAAACCCTCAGCCCAATCCCCTTAAATTGCTCAGGATCCTGAAAATAAAAGCAGGAAAAGTAGGTTGAATAAGGGAAGGAAAGTAGATCAAGAACAAAGGGTAAATAATTATCTCGAGAAAAGTTCCTGCCCCTCTAAACTCTGCCCGGCAGCAACTTGTGCCTATGGGAAAATGCTATGTCCTTGGAATGACCTTCTTGCTGCAGCTGAAGCCAATAAGACACGGCTCAGACAGTGAGCAGGTTGGTTGAATCCAACTGAAAGAAAGCCTGGGGGAGCGGTTGGTCATGAGGAATGGAACGTGTTAACTCATGTCCCAACTAAACCGATAAGAGCTGAAAAAGAGGTTATGGAAAACTGGGTAACGGGATAAATACCCAGGGAGCCTGGGTTGCAAAGCCATTCCTATCTGAAAGGGATGGACTTGGGGCCCCTGTTGTCATCTCAAGTGTACAAAGGGCCTGGTGGGTCCAAACTGCGGCCCTCTGGACTCCGCAGTTCCCAAATCCACAATACTGTCTTGAAGTTCTGACCAAAAACCATCCACTGCTTGGCCATAAACTACCAGCTTAGTGTCACCGGTTCCCTGAGGGTGGTGCCCATGGCCTGCTAGAGATGGTGCATCTGCTTCCTCAAGGGCCCTTTTCCAATCTGGGAAAGTTTAGGTTTAAACATGAAGATGATGAAACAAATTAAGCCCTAAGGATCAAACTCTCATGTTAAGTTTAGAAGTAACATGTCTATAGTGGTTTCTTTAAAATATTGTAATAGTTAAGAGACTCTAACACATTAAAGACTGACAGATTAACGATGTGTTTTAAATATGTAATAGAATTTAGACTTGTGACTTTCAGTTGGAAGGGGAAAGAAAATTTGACTCCATTTTTGGGAATATTATGAGATTTTAAAGAAAACTGGTGCTTCACTATATTAATACATTTTATTTCTTAGGTTTATAAGAATTATTACTTAGAGATATTTTTCTTTGTCAGGCAACTGAAGTGCTTACAAAGGAAATGTAATATATTAAATTTATGATTGCAGTTCAAAGTGTTTAGGGGAATTTAATTAATTAAGTTTGTAAATGATTTTTCAAAGGAGCTTAGGGTCTTCAAGTTGAGTTAATAGATCATTAATCAAAGAGAATCGAAGGTCACTAGTCTTATCTTGCCATATTTATAAACAGGATAACAAGATTTGTAAACTGAACATAACTGCTTAAGGATAACGAGGTTATTTCTATGTTATGAAGGGAACATTAATTTAAAATCTAAGTAACTCTAAGTAGTCCCTTCTGGACTGCCCTCAGATTTAAAAAAATAATTCACAGGAACAGCTATTAATGCTAACAGCTAATATTTATGGAGGGCTTTACACGGACGATCTCATTCCATCTTCCATTCTAGATGAGACCCTGGGAGGTCAGGAACTTGCTCAAGGCCACACATCTAGGAGGCTGTACAGGTTGGACTTGAGTTGGCTCTTCCACTCCAGAGGCTACGGTATTAATTTTTGGAGGAGAAATTCTGCATTCTCCCCTTTTTTTTTTTTTTTTTGGCCTTGCCGCACAGCATATGGGATCTTAGTTCTCCAACCAGGGATCAAACCCATACCCCCTGCAGTGGAAGCTCAGAGTCTTAACACCTGGACCACCAGGGAAGTCCCCAGAAGCTGCACTATTAACCACAGTGCTGAACGATCTTTGGGGCCTGGGTTTCCAGGGTCTGCACCGAGGTCCCTGGAGAATGGCTACACTTCCCTAACTCATACCAGTGAATGCGAGCTTGTCAGGGCCCCATCTGCCCAGCTGCTTTGGTGCTCAGCAGAAATAGGGAAGGGACTTTTTTTTTTGACATCTATTAATTTTTTTAAAATAAATTTATTTATTTATTTGTTTTTATTTTTGGCTGTATTGGGTCTTCGTTGCTGTGCACGGGCTTTCTCTAGCTGTGGCAAGCGGGGGCTACTCTTTGTTGCAGTGTGAGGGCTTCTCATTGTCATGGCTTCTCTTGTCACCTAAAGCACGGGCTCTAGGTGCGCTGGCTTCAGTAGTTGTGTCTTGCAGGCTCAGTAGCTGTGGCTCACGGGCTCTAGAGTGCAGGCTCAGTAGTTGTGGCGCATGGGCTTAGTTGCTCTGTGGTATGTGGGATCTTCCCAGGCCAGGGATCGAACCCGTGTCCTGCATTGACAGGTGGATTCTTAACCACTGCACCACCAGGGAAGCCCTATTAATTCTTTCTTTTCTTTTTTTTTGCAGTACGCGGGCCTTTCACTGTTGCGGCCTCTCCCGTTGTGGAGCACAGGCTCCGGACGCGCAGGCTCAGCGGCCATGGCTCACGGGCCCAGCCGCTCCGCGGCATGTGGGATCCTCCCGGACCGGGGCACGAACCCGCGTCCCCCGCATCGGCAGGCGGACTCTCAACCACTGCGCCACCAGGGAAGTCCCAGAAATTCTGTACTATTTTTAAAGAAACTTATCCATGTGGCCTACTTATTTGCTCATGAGTGTTTGGGAGAGGGCTAGGGGAACAGAACAGAGAAGGTTCCGAATAACCGATTAGTGGGCATCCAAAGCAGATGGGCGAGGAGACATCACCTAGAGCAGGAGGACAGCTAAACGGAGCACTTAATTCTTTTTTTTTTTTTTTTTGCGGTACGCGGGCCTCTCACTATTGCGGCCTCTCCCGTTGTGGAGCACAGGCTCCGGACGCGCAGGCCCAGCGGCCACACCTCACGGGCCCAGCCACTCCGCGGCATGTGGGATCTTCCCGGACGGGGGCATGAACTCGTGTCCCCTGCATCCGCAGGCGGACTCTCAACCACTGCGCCACCAGGGAAGCCCCTATTAATTTTTTTATACATATACTTTGTCCCATTTTCCATTAAAATGTATGTCTTCAGGATTTTTTTTTAATATTGAGCTATAATTGATGTGCAATATGTTTCAGGTGTACAACATGGTGATGCACAATTTTTAAAGGTTATACTCCTTTCACAGTTATTATAAAATATTGGCTCTATTCCTTGCATTGTACAATATGTCCCTGTGGCTTATTTATTTTATACATAGTAGTTTATACCTCTTAACTCTTTACTCCTATCTTACTCCTCCTTGGGGAAGGGACTTCTGAGTGGCCAATCTGAACCCCTAAGTACCATTTGTGGAACTGCCATATACTTGTGTCCCGTAAACACAGAACTTCTGACAATAGCCATGGCCTTGTGACAGTTGTGAACCAGGAGCTATGCATATTTTCTTCCTTGTTGTATACATTAGTCCTTTTCCCTTACTGTCCCTCTCCTAACGATTTACATAAGAAATGGTGTTTAACATTACAGCATCGTTTCTAGGTAACAGAAAATTCAGGTGGGATTGGTGATTGAACTAGAAGAGAAATTAACATTGCGGAAAGATGGAGGCAGAGACTAGTGGGACTTGGTGTCTAAAATTTTGTAAAGAGAGTGCGTGTGTCCACATCTGTATGAGTGACAGTTGCATTCTGCTAGGCAGCAGTGTGAGGGTGTAGTGATCCCTGTCACTCAGAGGGCTGTGCTGGGTCACGTCCGCTGTCTCCTGATTGCTTGTCTAACCATCCTCTCCACGGAAAGATTTGGAAATCTGAAAGCCGTGTTCCCTGACTCTCTACCTGTGAGATTCTGCTGATGAGAGGCAATTGGTGGGAGACTGGAAGGCGGAGACGGGAAAAGCCTTTTTAGGGGTGGGGGCTTCTGATAGCAACTCTCTTGGTAGCAGTGCTGGCAGTGGTGGCAGCAGTGGCAGGGGTGGTGGTACTGGGTAACACTGCTGCCCTTTTTTGCTTCCCGCAGGTACGAATCTGTAGGTAGCCTGAACTTCCACTTTTGTCCCTCCAGCAATTCCACCCCCTTTATCACTAATGCTCTGTGTTCAATCCGCTCTGTTTAAAATGTTTATGGTGCTTTCCATTTTGTTGATTGGCCTGAAACAGATCTCATTCTCTTGTTTGCTTTTTGTGCTCAGCTCTTTGATTTGAAGATAATCCATCTTGTAGCGTCTACACCAGGTCTGTCGCCTCTAACTTCATGGGGCGTGCATGGACCACACTGGACCTATCTCCTCCTCCAGGGTGGACACCCAGATTGCCCCCCAACATGCTGTCATAAATATTCTTATACATATTTCCTTTTTATACCTGTGTGAGAACTTATGTGCAATTAAAACGTATACCCAGAACTGAAATTGCTTTGTCATAGATCATAGGTATGTCCATACTACATCTGACTAAGTATTATAAGGTCATGACCCTGAATAGCCACACCTCCCCAAAATATAAGATAATGCTACATATACTATTCTGTAATTAAATTTCTCCCACTTTAGGTCAGACGAAAATTCAAATAATTCCAACTAGGGAAAAATTTTTTTTAATTAAGGTGCAATTATAATCAATTCTACTGAAACAACAGAAACGGTGTTTCGGATAACAGCTTCTAGAACGAGACTGCAAATTCCAGCTTCACCATGCACTAGCTGTGTGACTTTGGGACAGTTGCTTAACTTCCCTGTGCCTTGTTTTACCCACTTGTAAAATGGAGATGATAATAGTACCTACCTTATTAGGAGGTTGTGAGAATGAAATGAGATAACGCACATAAAGTGTTCAGAATACTGCTGTTGGCTATTATTGTTGAACATTTAGGTAATATACAATTTTTTTTGCTATTTCTCAACAATGCTGCAATGAAGTTCAAGATTTTTTATTATTATTCTTGCTGTTGTAAAAAACACATAGCATTAAATTTATCATTAATAAATTCACATCTTACTAAGTGAAAGAAGTCAGACAGAGAAAGATAAATATCATATGATAGGACTTATATGTGGAATCTAAAAAATATGATACAAATCAACTTATTTACAAAACAGAAATAGACTCACAGACACAGAAAACAAGCTTATGGTTGGTTACCAAAGGGGAAAGGGTGTGGGGAGTGATAAATTAGGAGTTTGGGATTAACATATACACACTACTATATATAGAATAGAAAACAGCAAGGACCTACTGTATAGCACAGGGAACTATACTCAATATTTTGTAATAACTTATAAGGGAAAAGAATCTGAAAAAGAATATATATATATATATATATCTGAATCACTTTGCTGTATACCTGACACTAACACAACATTATGAATCAACTATACCTCAATAAAAAATGTTTTTTAAAATTTATCATTAAAGTGTGGGATTCTTAGACTGCCTGACTATTGCACTGGAGTTCTGGCAGCAAATGCCAGCCTGAACTTAGCAACCTTTTGGCTTGGGACACCTGGGTCTTTTTAGAGTAACAGGATGTCTCCATACCGTTTGCCCCACTGCTGCATGATCAAGGCCTGTGGCTGCGAGAGCCCTTCCTGAGGTTCCCTGATTTCTGCAGAGCCAAGATTCTTACCAGGGCCTTCCTGAGCCCTGGGGTGGGTGAGACAGGGCAATAACCTCCGGTTAGGCAGTGGAGCATCTGTACAAGGTTGTGTGCCATGAAGGGATAGAATTGATTCAAAGTCCACAACTCTACCATCTGTGTGATCTTGTGCAAGTGATGTCACATCTTTGGACCTCTGTTGCCTCATCTGTAAAATGAATCCTGGCCTCGAGACTCATCAGCAATGTGGCTTGGGTAAGTCAGCTTTTCCCCTGGGGTCTTAGTTTTCCCATCTGTGAAGTGGGGTATCATCGCCTTTACAGGTTTACTGTAGGGATTAGGGATAATGTTTGCAAAGTGCCTGGCACAGTGCCTGGTGGAGATTCTGTGGGTGGTAGACGGTTTCAATACTGCGGATTCTGTCTGCTTGACCCTCTGGAAATTCTGACTCCTTGGCATCCAACCTGCGCATCGAACATAAGGTCCCCAAAGCCCCCTCATGCTTATGCTCCAGTGTCTCTCTGAGTTTGTAAACACTCTTTCTGGATGCCCTGTGGGAACATTAGGCAGCCTTCTGTATCTGGTACTGGGACCACAGCCTCAGGATCCCTTCTGAGACCTCTTCCTTCTCCTCTGCCCCTGTCTCCATCCCGTCTTTATTTTCCACACTCCAAAGGCAACCTTCTTCCTTTCCAACATGAATGGATGAAGACATTTCATCTACATACATTCCCAAGGGCACCCCGGGAGGGGGCTGTCTCTACTTCCCCACCTCTTATTTGTAACTCAAAACAGCAAATCAGGGGGACCCCGGTTTTAGCTCTGAAATCTTGGAAGTCGTTGCTCCCATCCTTACAGCAGGAGAAAAGCTGAACAAACTGACAGATCAAGGAGACAGAAAATCAGTAATCACATAGTTGAGCTAAAGAGCACCATCAGTTGTCTGGATCTAATTGACACTTGTAGAATACTTACCCAACAAGAACAGAATACACATTCTACTCGAGCTCACACAGAACTCTCACCAAGTGTTTGTGTCTTCCCCAAATTCACATGTTGATGCCCTAACTCCCGGTGTGGCTGTATTTGGAGATGGGGCCTCTGAGGTAGTAGTTAAGGTTGCAATGAGATCATAATGGTGGGGCCCTTATCCAATACAATTAGTGTCCTTATTAGGAGAGACATCATGTGAGCACAGAGCAAGAAGGCAGCCGTCTGCAGGCCCAGGGGAAAGCCCACACCAGACACCTACTGGCAACTCCCTCTAACTTGCAGTTCCAGTTTCCAGAACTGTGAGAAAATAAATTTCCATTGTTTATGAAACTGTGCCCCATAGAATTAACAGAAGCTGATAACAGAAATTCTTGAACTTGTCTTACATAACAACAGATAAAGGAACAACTTGTTAAAAGTCCTTTGCTTGTAAACTGCCTTCGTTGATTAAGTTCACTTTAGTTTTTTTTCTTTCTTTTTCCCCCCTCTCTTTAATTACATACCTTCCCAGCTTCACACAGCCAGCTGTTCTACAGGAACTTGGAGTCAGCTCCTATTCAGTGCAAGACGGCTGGGGAACAACTGGGACCATGAATCCTAGACCTGGCCTGTGCAGATGTCCAACCAACAGCCTTTTGACATCAGAGGGCCAGAAAACTCCACCCTCAGATCATGCTAAGCACATGAATATGCAGAAGCATGTAACCCAGATGCACCTTCCCAAACACCAATTACCTCATCTTTTTCCCATACATCCAATCACCTTTCCCCACACCTAAGGCCACCCTGCTAATCCTATAAGTACCCCAATGCCCTCACCTTCCTTTCTTTTGTTGTTCATAACTTTGTTGTCATATCTAAAAAGTCAATGTCAAATCCAAGGTCATAAAGATTTACCCTTATGTTTCCTGCTAAGTTTTTTTTTATATATATATAGTTTTAGCTCTCATATTTAGGCCATTGATCCATTTAGAATTAGTTTTTTGTATGTGGTGTGAGATAGGGATCCAACTTCATTCTTTTGCTTGTGGAAATCTAGTTGTCCCAACAGCATTTATTGGGGAGACTGCTCTTTCCCCATTGAAAGGACTTGGAACCCTTGTTGAAAATCTGTATAGCACAGGGAACTTTACTCAGTATTCTGTAATAACCTATATGGGAAAAGAATCTGAAAAAGAATGGATTAAAAATAAAAAGAAAAAAAATCAATTGGCTGTCAATGTATGAGTTTATTTCTAGACTCTCAATTCTGTACTATTGGTTTATTTAACTATCCTTATGCCAGTACCACATTGTTTTGATTAATGTCACTTTATTGTAAGTTTTGAAATTTGGAAGTGTGTATCTTCCAACTTTTTTTTCTTTTTCTAGATTACTTTGGCTACTTGTGTTTCCTTGCATGTCCATATGAATTTTAGGGTCATCTGATCCATTACTGCAAATCAGGCATTTGGAATTTTGATAGAGTTTGCACTGAATCTGTAGATCAGTTTGGGAGGAGTGCTGCCATCTTAGCAATTTTAAGTTTTTTGATCTATGAACATGGGATGTCTTTCCCCTTATTTAGGTCTTCTTTAATTTTTCAACAGTGTTTGGTAGTTTTCAGACTATGACTTTTGCACTTCTTTTGTTAAAAGTATACTTTTATATTCATAAGTATTTTATTCTTTTCGATACTATTGTAAATAGAATTGTTTTTGTAATTTCATTTTTAGTGTGCTCAAAGCTATTATACAGAAATATGATTGATTTTTATGAGTCGAACTTGTATTCTGCAAACTCGCTGAACTCATTTATTACTTCAGTCATTTTCAGTGGATGCCTTAGGATTTTCTATGTACAAGATTATGTTATCTGAAAACAGAGACTGTTGTAATTGTTCCTTTCCAATCTGGGTGACTGATATTTCATTTTCTTGCCTAGTTGCCCTGTCTAGAATCTCCAGTTTGGGGGAAAGCATTTAGTCTTTCACCATTAAGTGAAAACCCATTAGCTGTGGGCCTTTTGTAGATGTCTTTTATCCAGCTAAGAAATTTCCCTTCTATTCTTAACTTGTTGAGTGTTTTTTTTTTTTACCATGAAATGGTATTGGATTTTGTCAAATGATTCTCCTGCCCCCATCTAGTGGGATGATCATGTGAATTTTGTTTTTTATTCTATTGATATAGTGTATTACAAAAAGTGTTTTTTCCAAGTTAAACCAACCTTGCTTTCCTGGGATAAATCCCTGGTCATGGTGTATAATTCTATTAATAGAGTGCTGGATTAGATTTGATAATATTTTGTTGAGGATTTTTGCATCTATACTCATAAGAGATATTGCTCTATAGTTTTCTTTTCTTGTGATGTCTTTTCTGGTTTTGATATCAGGGTGATACTGGTCTCACAGAATGTGTTGGGAAGTGTTCTCTTCTGTGTTTTGGAAGCGTTTGTGAAAAATTGGTATTGATTCTTTAAGTGTTTGGTAGAATTCACCAATGAAGCCATCTAGGCCTGGGCTATCCTTTGTGGGAAGTTTACTGATTAATTATTAACTTGATCTCTTTACTTGTTATAGGTCTATTCAGATTTTTTTTTCTTGAATTAGTTTCTATGTCTTTCTAGGAGTTTTTCCTCTTCATCTATTATCTAATTTGTTGGAATTCAGTTGCTCATAGTAGCCACTTATGATTATTTTCTATAAGGAAGGTCAGTAGTAATATTCCCTTGTTTATTTTTTAATTTAGTAATTTAAGTATTCTCATTTTTCTTGATCAATGTAGCCAAAGGTTTGTCAATTTTGTTGATCTTTTCAAAGAACCAGCTTTTTGTTTTGTTGATCCTATAATTTTTCTAGTCTCCATTTCATTAATTTCTATGCTAATCCTTGTAATTTCTCTCCTTCTTCTTGCTTTGGGTTTAGTTGGCTCTTCTTTTTTCTAGTGTCTCAAGGTGGAAGGTTAGGCTGTTGACTTGATATCTTTTTTTTTTTTAAAGCTTTATTTATTTATTTATTTTGGCCGCACCACATGGCATGCGGGATCCTAGTTCCCCGACCAGGGATCGAACCCATGCCCGCTGCAGTGGAAATGTGGAGTCCTAACCACTGGACCACCAGGGAAGTCCTGAGATTTTCTTTTTTAATGTAGGCATTTACAGTTATAAATTTCTTTCTAAGGACTGCTTAACGTCATCCCACAATTTCTGGTACATTGTGTTTTTTATTTTCATTAATTTCAAAGTATTTTCTAATTTCTCATAAATTTTTTCTTTGACTGTTTGGCTACTCAGTTGTGTGTCATTTAATTTCCACATCCTTGTGAATTTCCCTAATTTATTTCTTTGACTAACTTCTAATTTTACTGCATTGTGATTGGATAACATCCTTTGCATCATTTCAATCCTTTTAAGTTTATTAAGGCTTCTTTTATATACATTGGATAGAACAACTGGGCAGAAGGCCAACAAGGAAATAAATGACTTGAACAACGCTCTACAATAAATGACTTGAACAACGCTCTACGCAAACTAGGCCAAGCAGGACATTTTCTAGGACAATGGCCACTAACCACTGGACCACCAGGGAAGTCCCAGCATGTATGTTTAAATGTATCAGTATCTCCTGTGGATGTGTATTATTTGTACCATAAAGAAAAAACACAAGTAGTGTTTCTTCCTGATGGCGGGTCTAGGAGTCAGGAGTTGTGGTGGGCACGGACCAGCAGATCAAGGAAGTGTCAAGGCCAAGCTGGGCTCTGCAGGGTCTATAGGAGCTCCACTGCCTCCCAGAGCCTCACTCTCCCAAACCGTCCACTTAACAAGGGACAAACTTGGATGTAAGAGGTGTTGCAAAGGCAGAATCCACCTGACCTTCCACCTGAAACTGGAGGACTCTGGGTCATGGTATCTGTGAGATTCTGCCTATCAGAAACTGAGTCGTTCAGCAGAAGAGCCCTGGAATTTTGGGCATTTGGAGTCTGAGGTCCAGGCTAGCTGGGGAGGAGGCAGTGTCCTGAAGGAGGTGGACACGCTGGGCTGTGGCTCTGGAGACTTGACGGGGAGGCCTCACCGCAGACCTGGGTGTGGAGTAAAGAGAGGCTGTATCAAAGTGTGACCCACGGGAGTGGATGACCCTCCAGGGAGAAATTACAACGGGAAGGGGAAAAGAGGATCACGGCCAGAGGCTTGGGAGGAGGAAGGGGAACCCAAAGAGAAGTGGTCAGAGATGGTGCAAGAAGGAGGAAATTAGCCCAGCCGAAGAAGAGGCCTGGCACGCAGAGGAGTGGGTCCCACCGGCCGCCCTTGGGGCTGCTTGGAAGCCCGGGGCTCTGAGAGCCGCGCACGCACCGCAAGACACTAGGCGGCGCTGTGGCCCATTCTAACAGCCACTCCTTTTCGTGTCGGGGTTTTCTTCTTTTTAAAGAGAAATTAATGTGTGCTGCCCTCCCCACCCCCACCCCCCGTTTCCTGTTTAACAGATGAGAAGCTCAGAGAGGGACTGTGGTTCTCCCCAAAGCATACAGGGGTGTCATGGCCGAGGTAGGGCCACCTTGCCCACCAGGCCCAGCCCTCCAGCACCACCCACTTTTTAGTCATGCCAACAGTGAAATCACCTTCCTTGGTTTTCCCATCCTTTCTGTTTCCGGTTCCCCATCGGCTCCACCCCCATTCTCCGTCCACCTGCAGCCACAGAGATGTGTTTCAGTATAAACTGAATCAAGTGGCTCTCCCAGTAACACCCTGTGGTGGCTCCAGATTGCTTTTTACCCCGACATTCAGCTTAGCCTGGCCCGCAGGGCTTCATGCCTCTAGACGCTTCACCCTGAGCCTATGCATACTTGCCTTTTGGGTTTGCTCTGATATAGCGGGTCCTGCTGTGTCACCTCCACCAATCTCTTCGCTCTGCTTCCCCACTCCTCCTCTCTCCTCTAACTACCCCCTTGGTCTCAGGCTGACTTTCCTGGCTCTACAGTGCCCTCCCCTGTGCTCTAATGCCTGCGTTGTCATGTTCATGTCTTTAATGTTTTTTCCCCTCTGGACTGAACTCCAGGGCACTAGGACAGGGTCCATTTTGTCTGCAGCCTGTCCATCAGGGTCCAGCCGCGGCTCTAGGAAGGCTATCGCACTAAGGATGACCATGCTGGCAGAGCGGGCGAGGAGCTAGCACCAGGTGTCACGGGACAGGATCTTTGGGGCAGGTCCACTGAGTACTAACGTATAGCCAAGAGCATCTGTCTGGAACCGTGGGCAGACCATCAGCTGTTCTCAGCGTTTGAACCAATGGTGTTCCATACAGAACGGTCAGCCAGAGCCACAGAATCGAGTCAGCAGAAGGGGCCCCCACGGTTGGTCTCACTTTTGTATTCTAGGAGCTGGTATATTTTACTGTTTTTAAAAATAGAACAATCAGGGTTTCAGTTCCAAGTTTTGGAGAATGTGGGGCTGCATCTGGAGCAGGTAGGAATCAGCACGGCCTTTGTTCTCACCTGGTCAGACCTCTCCCAGAGATGAGGCCAACAGACCCTTGAGCCAGACAATGACTAATGTGGAGGCACCCACAAAGCTGATGGTGGACCAGCGCCCCGCCATGCTGTCGCTGTGGACATTACCAACTTTGGGCTGTTGGCCAATAGGACAAACATGTCAAAATATTTCCCTCTCCTTTCTCTCTTACAACAAAGCTGTAGCAGTGGGTGTTAACAGACGTTTTGGATTTCCCCAGTGCATAGGCCAGCTGCAGGGCTACTGAAACCCAAGTTTGTTATGCAAAGGAGGTCATGCACAGAGACTTCAAAAAGCCTGAAGAAATGAAAAATGATCTAAATAAGCTTTTCTTCTTTCTATTTCATATCTCAATGCTAAATGATATTTAAAATCCTGTTAACTTTTTTCAGGAGTATTCAAAATTGGACAATAGAAATTAGATAGTCCTTTGTTTCTGCAGGAAGTTTTGACACCAGGCTGTGGTTTTTAAATCTGCCTCCTAGCTCCAGGCCAGGATCTCCTCAGTTGTCAGCCTAATTTCGCAAACTTCCTAAAGAGGAAGGATTCTTTCTAGTGGGAGAGAAGCGAAATCAATGTTTAGTACAGGATGTGAACAGGGGGTGGGGTGGGCAGAGAAAAGGGAGAGGGGAAGAAAATCAGGACTGGCTCTCTATAGAGAAAGGTTTGGGGAAAATTCTGGAGCAACTTTGAAGTAGCTTCAGGCTGAGATGTAAGTGGTCCGGAGAACCCCTTCTGAAAGTTACTCCAACTGTCTTGGCATAAATACTTTAAAAAAACACAAAATAGGTCACTAGGAATAAATCTATAAAGCAATGAGTATGGTGATTATACTATTTAAAGTCAAAACCAGGATATTTGACAAGCTAATTGGACAGTATAATTGGAACTGAGCCTGCCCACCCCTTCCAGATGAGAGGTGCCAGGCTGGCGTGCATGAACCCTAAATGCTCAGCCGTGAAGCAAGAGGTCGACCAGATGTTTCCTGATTCCTGGTCCTGTTTCCGGATCATGAGTGGTGGTGATGTTGGGAGAACAGGAGAGGTTAGTAAGAGAACAGAGGGTCTGTCCCTCTGACTTCTCCTCAGCTCACCCTCCAGGATCACAGCACACACCGTGTTCTTAAATTTAGGTCAATTTAGAGCAAAGTGACACAGATGAGCCACAGACGAGACAGAGGGGGAAAGGCCACTGCTGGGACATTCCACTCAACTTTTAACTTTAGGACAAGACTTTTGGTTTACACTGGAATCTATAGTTTTGCCTGTTTGGAGCATGTGTGTGTGCGTACGTATATTTTTTTTGAGTCTTCCTGTTCATACTAAATATCACACTGGAAGAGGAAGCAGCTCTAGAACAAAACCTCATAGTCAGAAAGTATTTTGTCCACCATTTATTTTATTATTTATTTATTTGTTGGCCACACTGTGTGACTTGTGGGATCTTAGTTCCCCCACGAGGGATTGAACGTGCAACCTCAGGAGTGAAAGCGTGGAGTCCCAACCACTGGACCGCCAGGGAATTCCGTCATTGTCTTTAATGTCATTTTTCTTGAAACTGATTTTCTTCGATAAATCAAAAGAATATAAGCCAGGTAACAGAGAACAGAGTGGAAATTCATTGCTCCTTTAGAAGTTACAAGTTTTTAGTGTACGAACAGTTATTGCTGTTATGACATATCTCCTGAATAGTTTCTTACTGTACATTTTCTGAAAGTTCACTTTGTTAATATTTCCAGCTACACAAAGGCTGTAATGGCTACATCTGCCCAATCTTGGATGGCTGCCTGACACCAGAGCAAAACTTGACATCTCACTTCTGCCAGACAGAAGGAAACTTATAAACCTGTCATTCTTTGGACATGTCTTATTGACACAGCTCATTGGAAAAATCTGCTTTTAAAAAAGTCATAACTAAATTTCACAGCATGTAATTTATTCTCATTTCACCACAGCCCCGCTGAGTGGCTACTTTTCCTGTCTGCAGAATGGGTTGGAATTTAATACTGGGAACTAGTCAAATTGAATCATTTGGGTAATGAAAGTCCAACTACGAAGACTGCAGTTTCCTTTTGGGGAGCACTACTTTCTTGTCAAAATTTTTTTTTTTTTTTGCGGTACGCGGGCCTCTCACTGCTGTGGCCTCTCCCGTTGCGGAGCACAGGCTCTGGACACGCAGGCTCAGCGGCCATGGCTCACGGGCCCAGCCGCTCCGCGGCATGTGGGATCCTCCCGGACCCGGGCACGAACCCGTGTCCCCTGCATTGGCAGGCGGACTCTCAACCACCGCACCACCAGGGAAGCCCTCTTGTCAAAATTTGAATGTGCATATGAACGAATGGTTCTCTTCAATTTACTTCAGTTTTATGTTGTGTCGGTTGTAGGTAAATACAGATAAACACCTTGTTCTGTGGACACAAAAACAGGCTAAAATGGCATTGGGATGTAGGAAAGAAGAGAAAAAGACAAGTTTGGGCCAGGGTGCCTGGCCCTCCAGGGAAGGGCAGGGGGTGCGCTATGTACTGGGTCTTTTCCCCTGTTGTCTGCACTTTAGTCTGAGAGCTGAGGGTGCGGTCATCTGGGCGGCCTTCAGGGAGGGTCAGCGTCTGGGAAGACGGTGTCGGTCCCACGGGCAGCAACACAGAGTCCTTCGTTTGAGGGAAGCATTTTGTCACCATGTGCGTGAACGGAAGTCAGGCCCAGCGTTGCACAGTTCCTGCTTGCTACACAAGCATTCTAAAAGCTCACTTCATTCTAAGGGGAATTCTGCTAAATCACAGAACTAGTCATTTCCTTCTTTCTTAATGCGCTTGACTGAAGTGCACCAAAGAAAGGAAGAAAAAATAACCCACACTTGGATGCTGTAAACCTGCCAAGGAGAATAGATCCGATTTCAAAATCTTCCTATGATGCTGGTCTAAAAGTTTCTCCTGAGACAGAAATAAGGCAAACGTAACAATCCCTTTGATATCAAGTCCAAAAGCACTGGAGTTAGAATGTAGTTAAAATAAAGAGGTCCTTGGTTTCAGAAATCTTTAATACCCTGGGGAGACTAGGGTGTGACTACTTGTTGTTCTCTTTTACAATCAGCCCATGTCTGCAAACCAGATTGACTGTTGCCGGTCAAGAGGTCATAGTTCAACAGAAACAGTCCAAAAAGTGGGCTTGACAACTTATTTTAACTAATGGGTCCACAGATGATGAGACCCGCCCCCACCCCCAAATCTGTGAGAATAGACATCACCAATGCCTTATTAGTACCTTGTTGGGAAATTTAAAAAAAACACCACCACCACCGTGACACAAAAGTATCAGTGAAGAAGACAAGGTAACACCTAGAGGCATGAAGTTGTTCAGAAGATCCCAATTCATCTTTGCCTAGAAACATGGCACACGTCATCAGGAGATACTCATCCTGGTCCCAAAAACATTTTTCTACGGCCAGCCTAGGTTTCTGGAGAGAATAAGCTCTCTGTAGGAAAAAACAGAAAACTAAAACTCACTGAAATTTTCTGTGGCTCAAAGTTCTAGTGAGAAGTATGTTAAAGTACAGACCATGTGTAAGTCATCCTAAGTTGCCTCAAAACCGATGATTACATCCACGTAAGAGCATGTGTGCCTACAAGGCTGCACAAAGTTGAAAATGTGATGGAGGAAACTCAGTTACTGGAGACCAACCTTGTGACACCCTGGGGCACCTGGAGGTCTGTTCCCAGAAAAGCAGGCGGAGACACAACCCTGAAGCAAAGAAGCAACTTCTAATGAAAACTGCCGAAGTGCTTAAAGTTCTCAAAGATGGTCTCTGGTCAACTCTGATTGGTGGACACCATGAAAGGTCATTGAAAAAAATATGCCTTTTTATCCACTTAGGGCACTTACTGCCTGCCAGTAATTAAACATTGAGAGGCACGGGCAAAACAATGTAAAAATGGAAAAAAAAAGACACACAGAGTAGGAGGGGAGGGATGAGGCCAGGTCTGGTATCTGTTGAAAGCTGAGGAAGTGCTGGACGGGCTACTTCCCAGCAGCTGTGCAAGGCAGGGGAAACGGGACCACGAGACCAGGCGCACCCGTGAAGGGATGCACCGGGAAAGCTTTCCAATTGTTGGACCCTGGCTGTTTCTTGTCTTTTCTAATAAGCATTTGGGCTTCTCTAAGTAGCCCCTGAGGAACGAGGGGGTGGAGGTGTGTGGTGCAGGCCTGGCCTCACCTGAAACACAGGACAGCCGCAGACCGTTTTCCTGAGTCTCCATATTCAGAGCTAAGTCTCACCGTTTAACAGATAGCAATTTTCTTTCTTTTTTTTTTTTTGCGGTACAAGGGCCTCTCACTGTTGTGGCCTCTCCCGTTATGGAGCACAGGCTCCGGACGCGCAGGCTCAGCGGCCATGGCTCACGGGCCCAGCCACTCCACGGCACGTGGGATCCTCCCGGACTGGGGCACGAACCCGTGTCCCCTGCATTGGCAGGCGGACTCTCAACCACTGCGCCACCAGGGAAGCCCCAGATAGGAATTTTAAAGCATTTTTTCCTAAACAGTGTCTTACAGAGTAGAATCCATAGAAAATTTTAAGAAAAGACATAAAACCAGAGAAATCCTATTTTGCTACGCAGGCTGCTCTGAGCTTGACCCCAGAACCCTGGAGATCCAAGGGACTCATTCAGAGCTATGACCTGGCTCCTTGCCCCGCATATGCCGAGGAGCCGGCAGATGCGGGAGCCATCGGCCTGGCCTGGGAGTCAAGAGCTGCACCGGGGGCTGTGGGAGAAATAGAATTGGGGGAGGGGCGGCAGTAGCAGCCAGCGGAGGAGACCCCTTCATCCCCCAGCCTTCCTCACAGGCATCTGCAGTGAGGTCCTGACTAGCAGTGGCATCCAAGAAGGACATTTTAGCTAGACTTATAAACTTATTTTCTGGGGGAAAAAAAAAAAGCACTCAAATTAACTAGACTGTAAGAGCTCCTCAAAAGCTTTTATTCTTTTTTTTTTTTTTTTGGACCAGCACACTGCCTGGTACACACTGCCAAGGAGGCATTCAAAAAAAAAAAAAAAACGTTTTTTCTTAAACAGGCAATTTATAACACGGGGAAGACTTCATTTCAGTGTTTCAGAAAACATGATTATTCCTGGAAAGAGTTTATTCCTCTACGACTCTGGAGAACAGAGGTTTTGTCCTAATTTTTATAAGCCACCTCAGACAGACAATGGAATAATCTGGATTAACATTTAAGTGTTTGGAAGGCAGTTAAAAACTCTCAAGAAATCCAAGAGTTGTCCGCCTGGGGCAGCGTTGCAGTACTCGGAGGACACAGAAAATGTCTCTGTGTCCCTCCTTGACCTGGGACCTTCAGGACAGCTCCCCTGCTTGATTCCTACAAGTCTTCCTGCAGAAGGCAGATCAACAGAGAGGGACGGTGAACTTCTCCGACCGGCCCAGGCCTCATGCAGCAGCATGGCCCAACCAGTCCCAGTGGTTTAGCTACCCAGCACGTCACCCTGGAAGTGCTTCCGACATCTGTCCCACCGAACAGACTAACAGAGAACCAGAGTCAGGCATTCAGGGCTGTCATCAAAGGAGTCGCCTCCCTTCTTCCACATAATGACCTGGGATTCTATGTGCAGTAGACATGAACAGAGTTTTTACAAATTAAATAACTTTCTTAAAATACAATAAAACATCATTACATACAATTCTCTTTGGAAAGTCTTTCCCATTCTCAAAATTAACTTCCAAAATTTTGTGCAAAAACACTGGCTTCAAATAAATAGGGAAAAAAAGTGGGAAGAACAGAACTTTTTGTACTGTTTTTGTTTTTTAAATTAAAAGTTAAAAAACACCAGCTGCACTTCAAAGTTCTTGCAGGACGCGTCAAGAAGGCTGTGAAAAACAGCCCTCCTGGTCAGAACTGCATTTTCAAGTGAGGTTTTCTGGGTTCAAAATTCACAATGGATGCCTCCGCTGAGATCCCTCACCACGCCCTCTCTGACCAGCTTCAGGAGGAACCCCGTCTCTGTGGTCACATTGTGCATGGTCTGAAAGTTCATGGCAGCCATACAGAGATTGTCAAAGTAGTGCAAAGGTGTTCTGGGTTGGCTGAGGTCATAGCCAAAGCCTGCCAAACTGACTTCATCGCACAGATGCGTGGCTAAGACAACGGCAATGACACCAATCGTGGGGACGTTCTGGAAAGGAGAAAAGACAAAAAAAAAAAAAAGGTCTTAGCACAAGTCGCTGCTTTACAGGTAGGCTACATGCCATGCAAAGTGATGAAAGTGGCACTGGGGGCTGCAATTTTATACATCACACAATTTCAAATATCACCCAATTCTAAAGTCTGACTTGCCATCCAGGTCAGGAATCTAGACTCTAAATCATGGTCTGTGATGTGAATTCTTTTAACACACAAGCAAAAGGCAGCCTGGCAGGTCCTGCTGCACCAAGCTAAAAGGTGTTCTTTCTAAAACTTCCACCCACCGGTCCTGCACAGAAGGACCATAATAGCAAGACTAACCCATTTCCTCTCTCATGCGACAAACGTCTACAAGGTCTGCTCTGGGACAAGTGGCCACAGCCCTTCTCCGGACATGGTTTGGGAACCCGTCCCGTCTTGGCTGGCTCCTGTACAGCCTCTGCCTGAGAACAGAGCGGGCTCAGCTCTCGTTGGTGAAGACTGTCTTCACCCCTTACTTGTGAAGACAGTCTTACTTCACCCCTACTTGCCTTTCTGGCAAATAACACCCCCAGGCCATTTTCACACGTCCTGCAGCTCAGCCAGTTTCTGCTGGCTCTCTGTTCAGGCAAGTACATTTTTCGCCTCAAATTACGGGCTTTCACATTTGTTTTTTCCAAAATGTACCCCTGCTGACTTCGGCCTAGAATGCCAGATGTCCAGAATTTTGTATTCTGACTGTATCACCACTCCCTCTTCACGTCCAACATCTTGCCACTTGTACATCTGGAATTGGTTCTCTGGATCTCCCTCACAGACTTGGGTAAAGACAGCACACAGGGCGGCAGACAGGAATACGGAAAGCCCTGCAGTGCCTAAGCCCTCCTTGGAGACTGCTGCCCATCTAGTACTTGATATTCTCTTGTATCGTCTTTCATGTGCAAATATACCTCCTTGGTTCATCTCAGCCGAGCCTGTGACTTCCATAACCAGCTCTCCTTTTCTGTAAACTGGAACAACAGTGAACCTTTCACAGTTCAGAGATTAAGGTGGGAATAGCGAACATCCAGGGAACCCATCATTTGATAAAAACTGCTTCCTGCTCCCCAGTGTGTCCCGTCTACCTCTCAAGGCCAACCTCCCTTATTAAAAAGGAACTCAACAGTCATTTTACATGTTTGGAAATAAAAACCAAGGGAAATTGACCCTAAAGAAGCCAGCCTCCTGTTTGGGCTTAGGACTCTAAGGCAGTGTGTCCTGTCTTCTCCACCTGCGGCAGCTCGGCACACAGCACCTTAGGAGTACCCATCAGTGTCTGTGGAGGAGTATATAGGGGTAATGCATGGAGAGAAACTCAGAAACTATCAAAAGCTCCCCAGAGCACGTTATCTCCAGAACACGTCCCCCAAGAGCAGCCCTCACTGTCCAACAGGCTTCTCTGTCTGCTGGGAGGGCAGATGCATGAGGGAGTTTCTGACGATGCAATTTTAGATCAGAAGCCATCTTCCAAGTTACTGTTTTTATCCAAAAGAAGAATACCATTTTGACAATGATAAAAAATAAGCAAATATTCAATTCAAATGATAAATTATAAAGTAGAATGTAAAAGACTCCTATAGACTCACTCTCCAGAGAAGGGCATTCTTCACAGTTTGGTCATTCTTTCCAAGCTTTTTCCTATGCAACTATATATACATTTTTAGTTTTTAAACAAAAACGGGATTAAATAAATGTTCTGTAACTTGATTTTCTTGCTTAATACATTGTGGAGGTGTTTTCATATCTATTAGTTTTTCTTCATCCTCGACAGTCACACGATATTGCATCGACTATACCATAACGTTTAAACAATTCTCTAATGATGAATGTTTAGGCTGTTTTTAGTCCTTTGCTATCAATGCTACGATGAACATCCTAGAATAGCCTTGCAGATTTTCTCTAATTTCCTTCTAATAAAATTTTTAGAGTCAAATTGCGGGGTCAAAGACTATTCATATATATATATATATTTTTTGCGGTACGCGGGCCTCTCACTGCTGTGGCCTCTCCCGCTGCGGAGCACAGGCTCTGGACGCGCAGGCTCAGTGGCCATGGCTCACGGGCCCAGCCGCTCCGCGGCATGTGGGATCCTCCCGGACCGGGGCACGAACCCGTGTCCCCTGCATCAGCAGGCGGACTCTCAACCACTGCGCCACCAGGGAAGCCCAAGACTATTCATGTTTTAAAGTGATATATGTATTGCCAAACCACCATCCGGAAAAAGTGCCAACTTATAATTCTACCTACATTCCTGCCAAACAAGGACATTATCAAGCTTTTAAATCTCTGCTAAGAAAACAGGCAAAAAATGTCACTGTGGCTCTAATTCGCTTTTACTTGATTACTGGTGAAGATGAACATTTTATCATGTATTCCTGGGCTGTACTAATTTCTTCTGTGAAATGTCTGTTCATATCCTTTCCTCATTTCTTTATTGGCTCATCTTTTTCTTTTTGATTTAATAAGATCTCTAAATGCTTTGAGACTATTTACTCTGTGATTTCTATGATAAATTTTCCCCCACTAACTTTGTTTCTGATACCCTTCGCCATTCAGCAATTTCGTATTTCACGTAATTAAATCTGTCCATTTTTTAAAGGTTATTTTTAAAATAAAATCGACCTGCAAGCCAACAAATGAGCATCTGCCTGTGTTTAAAAAAATACTATGGAATCTAATAAAGAAACGGGGCAGTTTAAAAGATACAGAAATCTAAGTGCACTTATAGTGAAACCTCTTTATAACTTAGTTTAAGAATCTTGCCAAAGTATGTTGTCTTTTTTATAAAATTGTTTTGTTAAAAGTGATGCCAACAGGTTAAAAGTTGTAAGCCCACATTCCGGAGGAACCCATGTGCTCTGTGTGGGAGAGCCCAGCTAAAGCCAATCAGAGACCCGACAGTCACTGGTCGGGGGTAGGGCTGCTCTCCTATGAGAGGGAAAACACATCACGGGTTCTGGACACGTTCCTGCAATGGGCAGAAACTGCATGGCCCTCCTGGGCTCCCCATGGATGGAGAGGCCAGAGCCCTGGAGGAAAACGGCGGACTGCGAAGGGAACAGCTTCCACTATGTGAACCATTTCACCCGAGCTGGGTGTTCAAGCCTGAAGTTGGAGCCAGAGTTGGATTTAGCTCTTACTGATCGCAGTGAAGAACTAGGTTTTTGTTTTTAAGGAGACTATTCAGGTATTTGTTTTCCTTAACGAGCACAGAATTCTTCCTTTAAAATTTACACAGTTGTGTTAAAGCATCTTTTTAATTAGAATTTGATTCAAAGGGCAAATAGAAGACCCTGCTCATCTGCCTATTGGATGAGGACCCCTGAGTCTAGCTCCATTTGCAAATTGCACCCTGAACCAGCCCCATTTCCTAGGAGGTATCTCAGGCCCCCAGTGTGAGTAGCAGTCCCCATGTTTCAAAATTCCTTGCTTTTCCTTAAATATAAATGTTTTGCTTAAACCATTTCCACTGCTTTTAAAAAAGTTTTATTTAAAGACACAGGTTTAGCTATTCAGATCATGAAGAAACAGGTAATAAAGGCACCTCCGCCCAGTAGCAACACAGGCTAATTGCAGGTAAAGAATCTACCGCAGTGAACAGCCTATAGCACCAAGGTTCTCAGAGCAGGCTGAAAAATAAAAATCACCCAGGGAACTCTGAAAATCCCAATGTACAGACCACAACATAGACAGATTAAATCAGAATGTCTGGGGTGGGATCCAGGCATCAACTGAAAAGCACTGCTCTCACCTATAAAGTGAGGATAAACGTCAATTTTCACCCAAGTGGCCTGTAGAGTTAAAATGTAAAGAACTTTCTGATCACCGAAGTTCCTTTCAGTGTCCTGCAGCTAATTATATGGAATCCTGGAGTAAGAATACCTTAAATAATATCTCAGTGACCGAAGTGCTAACGTGCCGACTGTACTAGTCAGATGAGCCACCAGGAGTGGGGGGATCAATCAGTGGGGAGCCCTAAGGTGAAGATGTAGAGAGGGAAAAACACATGGAACATCTAATCAATGACTAGGTTTCACCCCCGGAAGATGCTTCTGGGTATACAGCTGAGCCTAACTGAAAGCTGTATAGGTGCCTCCTTTCCAACACAGAGAAGAACAGTTAAGTTTCAGTAGCGACAAAAATACCTTATCTCGGCCCCAGAACCTTGACTGAGGCTCTGAGTATCGAAGGATGTCAAAGGCAGTCTCTTTGATGATAACCGGATTCAAAATCCTGAACTGTTTTGGCTGGAGTGGGATTTTTTCCGCCACCTGCTTCCAAAAGAAGAGTCGCACCCAAAACGGCTAAGGAAAGAAAGCAAGCGATCGTTAGGGGGATTTAATCAAGTCATCTTATCAGTGGAGCGGGCAGAGTGCATCCCCTGCTAATGAGGCCAGAACCGTGGGTGTGGCCCCTTGTGGGTTTGTAGGCTGCATTCTGTGGCCAAGTCACAGATCTATGCAAATCCAGTACCTCAACTCAGGCAAGCAACTCTAAGGATCTGATCTATGAAGGTGGCACTGGACAAGGAAAGGAACTGCAGAAGCAGCTCTTATTGATTTGGGGAAGAAATTCTTCAGGTAATGACCTGAGATAGTCAGCCTTTTTAGGATCCAAAGCCACCATTTTGCCCAGGGAAAACCAAGCAAACAGATCCAATTCGAGGGTATGAAGTGTTCTGGGTGCCCCGCCTGTGCTCAGGCCCCCACCACGCACCCCCTTCTCCACTTACTCCACTTCCTAGTCCTGTGATGTCTCTTGGTAACTGACTGTAAGTCATTTCGTATGTGCTTCATCTTTCAACTAGAACAACTACCCAAGAGAAAATCCAGAGGACCACAGTAACCTGTACGGAATCGAGCTTTGGAGATACAAATTCTCCAGCACGTGAAGCTTCTGTGAAAAGTCTGATATGTCCTGTTAACTTTACAGTCAGCTGGTTTGTGCAAGTGCATATAAACGCACACACACTGCTTAACAGCTGACCTCTGGAATTCATTTCAACATAATGTGGGGGGCTGGGGGACTATAAAGTAAGGTGATAGATTATTGTAAAGACAAAGAAAAGGAATATGACCAAGTTGGGGCCATCTCCTCCACATCTGCCCCTCTGGAACGCCGTGAATTGACTCCAGCGAGAACACCACCAGGGGTTTCCCCGGTGGCGCACTGCATAAGACGCCGCGCTCCCCATGCAGGGGGCCCGGGTTCAATCCCTGGTCAGGGAACTAGATCCCACAGGCATGCCGCAACTAAGAGTTTGCATGCCGCAACTAAGGAGCCCGCCTGCCACAACTAACACCCAGCGCGGCCAAATAAATAAACATTAAAAAAAGAAAAAAAAAAAGAACACCACCAAAGCATTTTTGGAGAATCTCTTTGAAAATACTCTTCGGAGAATTTATGTATATTCTTCTGAATTGCCTCAATAATGGTTTATATTCATGCACATAAAACTAATTTCTGAAAATAGTCAGAAGCCATGTAAATTCATGTCTGGTGAATGAGGTGGGTGGCCAACCTCAATGATAGCCATTTTGGTCCCAAGCTTGTTATTTCCACTAAGTAATGATCCCAGTTTCCACATGTGACTCAGTCAAGTTCTGAAAGCAATTTCCAGGGGAAGTTCTGAGGGGCTTCTACAAAGGGAGTGTTTATTTGAAAGCATGTGTGTTAGTTTAAAAATAAAAACCTGTTAATTCCAATCAGAGGCCCCTTCGCTTTTTACGGAGGCATATCTGATGGCTGAATTTCTAGTGCTTACCAGGGTTTCATTTTTGACCATCGCCTGAAGCCAGTTGAAGTCAACACTTTTAAATAAAACAGCAACAAACAAGTCATTGGAATAATATTCAAGGTCAGACAGTGGTGCACCCTCCGGATAAGTCATCCTTATAGTAGTTTTATTTCCAACATGCTCTGAATATCCTTCAACCGGTGCACTGTTTAACCTATTTAAGTAAAAAGGACAAAGACAAACTGACATTAACCACTTTAACACATGCCAAATTCCTGCAGCGTGTTTTCCACATTTTTTTAGGACTGGGAACGAGGGTGTGGTTGGGGGGTAGGGCACCCCTCCCAGCAGCCCTGTCATCCCTCAGCTCTGCCCTTTCCAGGTGCTTGATGAACGCAGTCTTCAGTCTGCAAGAGACTCCCGTATCCAATTTCTGAATGACAAGCAATTCCATCTAGTCCTGCCACTTTAAGCCAACCCAAACACATTACACTCTGGGCACTAGTAATGTTTCCTTGAAAGCTTCCCATTGTGCTTAGATATTAGTGGTTCTTGCCAGAATTTCAAAAAGGGAATCAAAAAAGAAAACCTAAAAACCGGGGAAAGGCAGACACAAACCATAGTTATATATAGACAGGGATGGGCCCGAGGAGGGCACTGGGTCCAAGTGCAACCTGGTCTTAAATTAAAGCAGGAATTTGGGGCACTCAGAACTGTTAGATCAATGAAGGCTTTGCCAGGGTGGATGCTCTGGGGAAAATGCTAAGAATTCTTCCCAAAGCAGTACCACTCACACAGGTACACAGTTTTGAAATCTCAAAAAAAGTCTGTTTGGTTCTTTCCCTGTATTATCACACCTGTACAAACCTTTCTTTTCTATTCCACCATCACTTCCTCTTCCAGAACTCAGATACCTAACTCCTGGATTATTAAAAGCTATTATTAGGGCTTCCCTGGTGGCGCAGTGGTTGGAAGTCCGCCTGCCGATGCAGGGGACACGGGTTAGTGCCCGGATCCCGGAGGATCCCACATGCCGCGGAGCGGCTGAGCCCGTGGGCCATGGCCGCTGAGCCTGCGCATCCGGAGCCTGTGCTCCGCAACGGTAGAGGCCACAGCAGTGAGAGGCCCGCGTACCGCAAAAAAAAAAGCTATTATTAGACATGACAACTAAATGCACGGCATGATCCTGGATGAGGAATTTTCTTTTTCTTTTCCTTTCTTTCTATTTTATTACTTATTTATTTTTGGCTGCATTTTTTTGGTCTTCGTTGCAGCACACAGGCTTTCTCTAGTTGTGGCGAGCAGGGGCTACTCTTCGTTGCGGTGCACGAGCTTCTCATTGCGGTGGCTTCTCTTGCTGTGGAGCAAGGGCTCTAGGTGAGCAGGCTTCAGTAGCTGTGGCACGTGGGCTCAGTAGTTGCGGCGCACGGGCTTAGTTGCTCCGTGGCATGTGGGATCTTCCTGGACCAGGGCTTGAACCCGTGTCCCCTGCCTTGGAGGCAGATTCTTAACCACTGTGCCACCAGGGAAGCCCTCTTTTCCTTTCTTTTTAAATAATGGACACGACTGGAATAACTGGTGAAGTCTGAATAAGGACTGTAGCTAAGGTCTGTACTGCATCAGTGTTAATTCCCTAATTCTGAATATCGTCATGCGGTTCTATGAGAGAATGTCCTTGTTCTTAAGAAATGCACACTGAAGTATTTAGGGGTAAAGAAGGAGTTTGAGATGTGTAACTAACTCTTAAAGGGTTCAGAAAAGAATAATAGTATATAAAGAGAGAAAATTATAAAGCCAGTGTGATACAGCGTTATCAACTGAGGAGACTGGGAAAAGCGTGAATGGGAGTTCTTTGTACTACTCTTGCAACTTCCCTGTTAAGTTCAGAATTGCTTTAAACCTAAAAGGTACCCCGGGGGGGAGAGGTCAATTGGGAGACTAGGATTGACATATACATACTACGATATATAAAACAGGTAACTAATAGGGACCGACTGTATAGCACAGGGAACTCTACTCAATACTCTGTAATGACCTATATGGGAAAAGAATCTAAAAAAGAGTGGAGATATATATATATATATATATATACACACACACAGCTGATTCACTTTTCTGTACAGCAGAAACTACCACGGCATTGTAAATCAACTATACTCCAATAAAAATTAATTTTAAAAATAAATAAATAAAAGTTACCCCAAAGAAGTTTTTCAACTGATCTCCATCATAATCAGTCTAAGTCCCCTTCCTTGGTCCCCAGTGCTCTGTGTCCCCCAGTGCCTGTGCCTGAAGTCCATGCTGTCCAGTCTGGCCTCACCATCACTGGGCATCGAGCCACCTGCCCAGCCCCCTTTCCCTCTCCCAGGCCCTCGTTCCTCCTGCCAGGTAAGCTTCCCCATCCAGATCTCCTGGCCACCTCCTTCCTAAAGGGCTAAATGCCACCATTCTTCAAGGTCAGCTCAAGGCCGCCCTTCTCTTCCACTGCATCTCTCCTCTGGACCGGAGTGCGCACCCCAGTTTCTTACCTCTTCTCCTCCCGTATATCGGTCGTACACCATTAGAAGGGCATATGGGGTCCTGTCTGCCTCCCCCAGTGCTGCCTGTGCACAGCTGATCATTCAGCTGCTTACATAGAGTCAGGGTGAGGTTCTGGAAGCCTCAAAACCCTGCATTCGGAATGCTAGGCTCTGGCCTGGACTCTGTGCCCTACAGTGTCTCTGTGTCCTCATGCCTGACACTGGCTAAGGGGATGGCTTCACTATGGAACGAGAACATCCAGGGCACGTGACAGTGTCGGGCACACAGGAAGCACCCAGAGAAAGGAAGCAGTTCCCTCCTCCTTCACCCCACCAAAGCCCACAACCCCACTCCCACACCCTCACTTCCCACCTTTCACCTGAAAACGTAGTTCTTGTTTCTTCTATCTCTTGGCCCTTACAAACGTCTGGTTCTTTCCTACAAACATCTTACACCCTGTGTCCTTTCCTCCTTAGCTTCCTACACATTCTCCCAAAATAGCTGCTAACATGTACTGAGCATCTACCCAATTCTGACACTGTTCCAAGTGCTTTACATCTAGATGTGAACTCGTTTTGTTTTCACAGTCACCCTGTAAGGTCTGTGCCATCACTGCCCCCATTTACAGATGAGGAAACGGAGGCACAGGACAGTGAGGAAACGGAGGCACAGGACAGCGAGGAAACTTGCCCGAGGTCACAGCTACTGGGGCTAAAGGCATTATGGGGATCTAGCACCACTTTCAGGCTCAGAATATCTGAGATGGATCTTGTCATCCTCCCTCACTAGCCAGAGATTTTCCTCAACTTCTCCGTTTCTGACAGCGGTCCCACTAACGTCTCAGACCCCAGACTAGAAAGCTTGGCGTCCCCTGACGTGACTGTCAAACTATCAGAAACTCCTGTAATGTAGGATGACTGCCTATTGCCTGTTATGTGGCTTTCAAACACCTCTGTGTGCTTTCTGGTCCCAACCGGTACCACCTTCCAGGGCTCACCTACCCCAAGCCCCACTCCCAGAAGCCAGGCGTCCCACGGACTCAAGCTCCCTGCACTGCCTCCTCCTCTGGGCCCTGCCTAGCACAGCCTTCCACCTTTGCTGGCTTATCTGAATCTACCGATCCTTCCAACCTTCACCTCCTCTGAAAGGGTTTTTACCAAAATTAGGGTCAGTACTGCACAGTTTGGGGCGTCCAATCCTTTCATGTCTTTGTTTCCACTTCTCAAACAGCGAGTCCCCTGCAGGCAGGGACATGTAGGGCTGCCTGGGTCCCTCCTGTTTTTGGTGCTGCCCTGACCCACAGCAGAGAACTAAAGTCCAGAGGGGAGAGGATGGTCTGAAAGCCAACGTACCTTATCACAACATCGAACTGGTTCAGGGCCCGGCCCAGCTCTAGCCCGTGGAGGATTCCACCACTTCCAATGACCACACAACGCCTGCAGCTCTTGGCTTTCAAGTGTGCAGGAAAGTCATGCTCGGGCAAGAGTTCCAAGAGGCTCTGGACTTTCTCGGAGAACTTGTGGAATCCGAAAGGAGGGTCGTACTTGTACTCGGCCTCGCTCCCTGCGGGGGCTTTCGTCACGAAAGGTGGCAGGTCCGAGGTGTACCTGTGCCTGAAGAGCTGCACCATCGACCTCTTGGCGAACTGGGGCCGGCATTCCTTCTGCAGGACTTCCTGGGCATATTGCTGGGCTCTCTGGAATGAAGCACACAGGCCTGAGCTTCAAAGGCTCTCAGGCATCATAAATATACTCTGACAGGTGACACTTTGTCCTGCGATGTTTGGTGTAGCTCCCTTGTGGATGACTGTCTTGTAACACAAAACGTCTGCTTTAGGGGGCTTCCCTGGTGGCGCAGTGGTTAAGAATCCACCTGCCGACGCAGGGGACACGGGTTCGAGCCCTGGTCCGGGAAGATCCCACATGCTGCAGGGCAACAAAGCCCGTGCGCCACAACTACTGATCCTGTGCTCTAGGGTCCTTGATCCACAACTACTGAGCCCACGTGCCACAACTACTGAGCCCACACGGCACAACTACCGAAGCCCGCGCGCCTAGAGCCCGTGCTCTGCAACCAGAGGAGCCACTGCAATGAGAAGACCTCGCACCGCAATGAAGAGTAGTCCCCCTCTAGCCCGCGCGCAGCAACAAAGACCCAATGCAGCCAAAAGCAAATAAATAAAATAAATAAATTTTAAAAAACAACAACAAAAATCTGCTTTAAAGAGTTAATCTATGCTAGAAACTTGAGGGGGAAACATGGGAGAAGCACATGACAAGGAGACAAACTCAACAAGGGTATTTATTTCACGGCACAAGTAGAACAGGAAGGACCCCCACCTCCTACCCTCCCAGCCTAAGCTGTTCAAATAAATTCCGGGTGTTCAAATAAATTTTGAACAAGATTTGAACAAATCTGAACAAATTTTCAAATAAATTTTGAACAAGTAAATTTTGAAGAAATTTTGAGATGTTTAAGCTGTTCAAATTTGAGGTGTTTAAGATTTCATGTTTCATAAAATCCTGACATGGGAATTCCCTGGTGGTCCAGTGGTTAGGACTCTGTGCTTCCAATGCCGAAGGCCTGGGTTCGATCCCTGGTCGGGGAACTAAGATCCCGCAAATCGCGTGGTGTGGCCACACACACACACACAAATCCTTACATGCGCTACAACGTGGATGAATCTTGAGGACATTATACTCAGTGAAATAAGCCAGCCACAAAAAGTCAAATACTGTAGGACTCCATTTATAGACGGTATCTAACAGTCAAATTCGCAGAAATAGGAAGAACAGTAGTTACCAGGGGCTGAGGGGGAGGGGAAATGGGGAACTGCTGTTTAATGGGTAGAGTTTCAGTTCTGCAAGATGAAAATGTTCCAGAAATCTGTTTCACAACAATGTGAATATACTTAACAGGGCCAAACTATGCATTTAAAAATAATGAAGACGGTAAATTTTATGTGGGTTTCTTTTTTAAACACAATTAAAAAAAAATGATTTCCGGGACTTTACTGGCGGTCCTGTGGTTAAGACTCCGAGCTCCCAATGCAGGGGGCATGGGTTTAACCCCTGGTCAGGGAACTAAGATCCCACATGCTGTGCAGCACAGCCAAAAGAGAAAAAGATTTCCTATTTCAGGTTCCTGTCTAGTTGGATGAGAAACAGGCTTATTTATCAGAGGGAGTAATGCGCTTCACACAGTCTGGAATGGGAACCAGGTGTAACCTGCCACGGTGTCCGGTCAACAAAGAAGTTGCCTTGGTTTTGTATACCATCCTCCCTGCACGTTAATATTTTGCAACAACAAGAAATGACTGTTGAAGGCCAAGTACACTAGCCCGGCTGAACACAGCAAGACGCGGAGAAACAAGGGGCAGACACCCACTTGCCCCCCAGTCTGCCCTGGGCTCAGTCTGGCCAAATGCTGCCTCGGGATCACCTGGCAGCATCACTGTGCTTTCTGTCCTCATCGCCACAGCAGTCTTGGCCCTACCGTATCCCTCCTCCCACCAAGCTGCGAGTGTGTGTGTGTGTGTGTGTTCCTCTATTTTATTTGCTGGGATATTTATTTTTAGGATTGAATATGTCTCTTGAACTGTGTCAGGACTATTATGAGGATTATTATTGCCATATACAGTTTTAAATGTTTGTCTCAACTATGTTTTTCCTCAAAGTCTTGTCTGATTTTTGTATAATAAAATTTTTGTAGAAATAATAATCTTACTGCAGGAGAACCCCACTCCCTTTTCTTTAAATTACAGCTTCAAAAAGTTCTTAGTACTGGGAAGAGCACGCCGTCTACATCTTAAGAGTCTGGCCCCATGTCTGAAGAAGGGAATGGATTTTCTTTGAGCCTCAGAAGATGCCGCAGACACAAGGTCACTGTCTGAGGTCACCGGCACGACACCTAGGACGCCTCGCAAGACGGTCCTGAGCGTCTTCGCTTTGTGGGTTGCAGGTGGCACACCCAGGAAGAGGGCTGAGCTGGCAGGTTCACGTCGCCTGATCACCTCCCAAACCCCTACAATCCCAGCCTCTGCCCACAGAGAGCAGGTGACAAACACCACCACTGATACCTCGCGGGTTAGCATCTTCGCGAGGAAATCGGTCGTGACCCAGAACAGCCCCTGAGTGGAGGGCTCGCCCTGACCGGGCCTCCAGGTTGGTGACACTCTGCACCTACAGGCACTTAATGCCCAACTGGGGGGCAGGGCAAGCAGAGGAGCCACATGTACTATCCATACTTGTCTCTACACCCCGGGCCTGAGGGTTGTGAACAAGTTTTTAGAGAACAAAAGGTCTAATTCTTCACTATGGAAGGACATCCCAAGCATCTTGTTCTACAAATCTCCTGGGATGGAAATGAACATCCGAGAAGCGCCAAGAGACAGAAGCTTAGTGGCTGACTCAGGACTGGAGAGAGGTGTGAGGTGATGGAGCCGGACACCGGAGCACGACTTTCTGGGGCGCCAAATGTTCTAGTTTCATTTGGAAGGAGTGACATTTCATTCCATTTCCATTCTGGCAAAGAGTTCCATCTCAGGCTTCAGACTTAATTTTCTAGACTGTGGAAAGAGCATCTTCTGATGGTGACCCCTCCCGTCCCTCCGCAGGTGCAGTCAATCAATCCCAGGGACAGTGTTCTAAATGCCACTGGAAATGGCCAAAGCCACAGCGATTCCTTTTCTTCTCTTGTTTCAACTTGTTTAAACATGTAACACGCCCCAGAAGTGTCTCAGCCTCCCTCCTTCCTCTTTCAGGTTTCAAAGCTCAGAAGAAAAATGCCTTGGGAGGACAGCTCGCCTCGTGGAGCTGCGGTCATGACCGCAAGCATCTCGACCTTCCTCTTCTCCACTGCAGACAGTGCCAAGCCTGGGAGCCGGAGCAGGCTGGAGAGGAAGGACGCAGTGGGGTCCGGATGGCATCCGTCTCGGATGAGAACCACTGGGAACCAGAGGACTGGTGACCTCCCCAAAGATACAGGAACCCCTCTTCTCCCAAATCGAAGCTCTTGTGAGCTTCATTTCTTGAAAGGCTTCAAGGCTGAGCTTGCTGGCTGCCCACAACTGAGAATAAACAGACATCAGGCAGTTTCAGTTGTCACTGATGTGGCGATGTACCACGGAAAACCACAATGTGAGAATCCCCTGAAGGATGTTAAACCACAATGTGAGAATCCCCTGAAGGGTATTAAAAAACGAATTTTCCTCAGTAAAAATCTCCATTTTCATTTCTACCCCGTAATTTTTAGGACAACCCTTCTCAGAAATATAGGTAAGTGGCATAATTCTTAGTAAAAGGCAATGTGTTCTTTTATTTATTGATTTAAACCCAGGACAGGGCACAGCATGTGGGATGAAGGAGAGTTTGGGGCCTGGAGCTGACTGGACCTGGGTAGGAGCCCAACTCCGCCACGGACCGCATGAACCGAGGGTATGACTTATGCAACGACACTTTCATTTCCACGTTTGTAAACTCTGGTTTAACTTCCATGAGTCGGCTGTGTGTAACTTTTACCGGTTAAAAGCAGGAAAATCTGAATAAACAGGTCACAGAGGGAACAGCACAGTAAAATCTCAGCCGATCAACGGTTGCCTCGGGCTGGTAGTTGAGGGTAGCGACTGACCACAGAAGGGGTGAGAGGGAAGCTAACTTGTGTGCTGAAATGTTCTGAACAGGATTGTGGTGATGGTGTAAACTTAACTGTGAATTTACTAACACTCCTCCAACTGGATGCTTAAAAGGTGGAAGTCTTAGGTATGTATATTTTATCACAATACACGGTTAAGAAGAAAACAATCAGACGATCTGGATCTAGACCCAGTTTCGGATCTCTTTATCAGTAAACTTGGTTAAAGCATGAACTTTAAGGCTTTTCAAGGCTTCAGTTTCCTCACCTGTATGAGACCACTGAAGGATGGTCTGGGAAAAGCAAGAGCAGGACCCAGGAGAGAAAGGGATCGGTTTGGAAGTGCGAGTGTCTGGACTGATTTAACTCAGCCCAGGGTTACTCTGCTTACTTTTTTTTTTTTGGGGGGCCACACTGCGTTGCTTGCAGGATCTTAGTTCCCCGACCTAGGATCGAACCCGTGCCCCCTGCGCTGGGAACGCGGAGTCTTAACCACTGGGCCGCCAGGGGAGTCCTACTCTGCTGACTTTGGATACGTGAGTGTAGGTCTATGGAGTCACGGTGAAGACGTAAACTTGGCCATGATGAACCACACAGCCCAGGATGCAGTCCCCAGGGCGATGTGTGGTCTTTAGTTCCTAAGAGAAGGCCAAGTTCAAACTGGTGCTACCATGCGGTCTGAACCTAAATTGATGTGAATGTGCTCTTCACACATCTTTTTTTTTGCGGTACGCGGGCCTCTCACTGTTGTGGTCTCTCCCGTTGCGGAGCACAGGCTCCGGACGTGCAGGCTCAGCGGCCATGGCCCACGGGCCCAGCCGCTCCACGGCATGTGGGATCTTCCCGGACCGGGGCACGAACCCGTGTCCCCCGCATCGGCAGGCGGACTCCCAACCACTGCGCCACCAGGCAAACCCTTCACACATCTTTTAAGTGCAATTTCACATCTGCACCACATTCAAACTATCCAAGCATCCCTGCAGAGACCACTGTTCGTCTTTTTTCACAAATGGCACGTTCGGGGACATCTTTAAATAGAAAATATAAAACCCACAGCAAACATGGCCACACTTCCGCTGTATACATGCAGGCAGAATGCAACCAGGTGTTCAGAGTCCAGCAGGGTTATTGACCATTCAAGTCGTTGAATGTCATCAACAAAGCTCACAGGGCCCCACTCTCACGACCCTGAGACCCTCTTCTGCTAATACACAGCCACAATCATTCCGATTCGCCCAAACTCTCTTGGTAGTAAGGCTCAATCTCCACCGAAGCCTGGAGGCAGGGTTTTCTTTGTAGAGAGCTCACGCTGAACACCATCTCCCAGCCCTTCATACCAGCCGGCTTGCTGGCTGGGGATTTGAGAGAGGATTTCTCTTCTTGTTTAGGGACGTGTGACCAGATATCAAAGTCAGGAACTGCTCAGTGTGGCATTCAAGGCCTCTCACGCTCTGGCCCTGTCTCATTTTCAGTCTCATATCCTGCTACTCCCCACCCCAAATCCTCAGCAGTATCTAACTCTTGCTGTTCCTCTACTTTGCAAAGCCCGCTGAGACATGGGCTTTCTGCACACGCTGTCACGACCACTGTGAAAAGCAGGGCAATATGACAGAGTCAATAGTGCTAAAAAGCTACATTTTTTAAAAAAAAGTCTCAAGCAATAGAATAAAAGTCACCCCTCATTCCACCACGGTTAGAGCAGGCTTGCACTTTCTACTTTATTAATTTCTGAACGGAGACTTGCACAAACCTGTTTGACTTAACCGTGCCCCCGTTCCTCCTTCTTTCCACACCATTACGGGGGACTTTCTAATTGGAAAAAATAATGATCTTTTTAGAAGTCTTTCGGAAATGGGTTGACGTGGCTGTCACCGTGGGCTACCTCCTGGGTCTCCATTTCCTGTTCCTTCCTCTTCGGGAACCGTAGTGTCCTTCCTTCAGGCAGCCGTCACCCCTTCTCCACGCAGGCAGTGGGGCTTGGGAGGCTGATCTCACTCATCAGGTCCTTCCATCCCCCCATCAGGGACGAGTTAGGAATCCTTACTGGAGCCAGTCGGGACAGGGCACTAGCACCCATGAGAGGCTGTTACTGGCCCAGCAGTGAACTTAGGTTTAAAACTGGTCCCACCAGCCTGAAGGGGGGGACTCACATGCCATGGTTTAGGGGGAAAGAGAAGGGAGAGTCTGTTTACTGGGGGATAGGAAGAGTTGGATAGGAGGTATCTGTCCTATTCCTCAAAGGGATATTAAACTTAATGTACATAACTGAAAGTCCTCAAAGAATTGCCTGTTAAAATTTAACCGTGGATTTTCTGTGCAATCTGGAGTTCAAAGATGAGACACCGTGCTGAGGTTTGAGTAATATCTCTCCTCCCTCTGGAGTTCAATACATATAAGTACATATTCGTTAATGTAAAATGTTATCCCACAATCCCTATCTCCCAAGGGCTTGCCTGGAGGACAAGTGGGGAAGACAAACAGTTAAAGTACCACAGTGGTAACTGTCAAGATTAAGGTATGAGGGGGTTCCTAGAAGACAAGAGGGAAGGGTGATCGGAGAAGGATCTTAGAAAAAGTAAGCCCTGAGCTGAGATTTGATGTAAAAGATGAATAACAGAGAGGCAAAGGAAGGGCTCCAGGCAGAGAAGAAAGAATGCAGCAAATACAAACTATTACAGAGAGAATGGATAAACAACAAGGTCCTACTGTAGAGCACAAGGAACTATATTCAATATCCTGTGATAAACCATAATGGAAAATATGAAAAAGAATGAAAAAGAATATATGCGTGTGTGTGCGTGTGTATATATAAAATATATAAAACTGAATCACTTTGCCATACAGCGGAAATTAACACAACATTGTAAATCAACTCTACTTCAATAAAATACATTAAAAAAAAACACACAACGCAGCAAACACAGAGTAAAGTGCTCAACAAAGATGCTGGGACCACTGGAAAGCCACAAGCAAAAGAATGAAGCTGGACCCTGACTTCACACCATATATAAAAAGTAGCTCAAAAGTGGATCAAAGGCCTACATATAAGAGCTACAACTAGAAAACTTTTAGAAGAAAACATTAGGCAATGGTTTCTTAGATATGACATCAAAAGCACAAGGAACAAAATGAAAAGTAGATAAACTGGACTTCATCAAAATTAGAAACTTGTGTGCTAAAAATGATACCATCAAAAAAAAGTAAAAAGACCACCCACAGAATGGGAAAAAAATAGTTGCAAATCATATATCTGATAAGGAACTGGTATCTAGAATATACAGAGAACACTTCAACAGCTCAATAATAAAAAGACAGGCCAATTAAAAATTGGGCAAAGAATCTGAATAGACATCTCTCCTTAGAAGACCTACAAATGGCCAAAGAGTACGTGAAAAGATGGTCAACATCATTAGTTATCTGATCAAAACCATAATGAGGAAGAAGGAAGCTCATTCAGAATAGGAAGAACCCAGGTTACGAAACCAGCCTACACTTTCCAGCCAGGTACTAGACGACTGCAGTGAACCACGGAATTCCAGGGCTGGAAGGGAGCACAAGGTCCTTGAGCCAACAACTGTCTGATGCCTGAGTTCTACCCCAAAATAGCTATCCTGGCTTTGGTCAAAGACCTCCAGAGATTTGCCACAAAGGTAGCTCAGTTTTTCCATCTTTGGACGTCGTGGACCATCAAACCCTTCTCCTTGCGGCTTGGCTGTCACCCTTGACCCGAAGTTCTTCCAGTGAGGCCACCGGGGCAGGCTGACTCTCCCCCGGGCCAGGCCTCTGGCTTGTCGGCAGGAGCTGCCATGTGTCCTGCACTGGTCTTCTCTATGCAAATGTTCCCATCCCTTCAAAGGTTCCTCGGGGACAAGGTCTAGAATCTCTTCTCTGGTCCTTCTCAGAAATCACTAGGGAATTCCCTGGCGATCCAGTGGTGAGGGCTTGGTGCTTTCACTGCTGGGGCCCGGGTTCAATCCTGGGTTGAGGAACTAAGAGCCCGCAAGCCACGAGGTGGGGCCAAACAAATTTTACAAGTCACTAGAATTCCTTAGGGGAAACTTAAACAGACCACCACTGGCCTATTAATGTAGCTAAAAAGAAAACAGCTGTAGGCCGTCACAGCACAGTTGATGCAGACAGCGCTGGCCAGGCACGAAAACCACTAAGTTGATTTCACCCAAGGTGTTAGCAAACCACATCTTCTCCATCTATCTCACAAGTACACACAGTGCTCTACTCTTGCACAGAGAGCTCACATCTCTCCTCAATTAACCCAGACTCGAGAGCAATGATCTCTGTTGTTGGTCAGGAGGTCAACGGCCTGATGAATGAAGTGGACAGGACAGAGGGGACGCACAGAGAATGTGGAGAAGTGTAGCAAAGGGACGAGTTCACAGATACCAGCAATCGTATATCACAGTGTCAAGTGTCAGCATTTCAGGGTTTTTCCAGGAGACAAAAAACAGAGACAGGATGTCTGCAAAGTTTATCCAAGCGAGCTGTGGAAGGCCTTGGAATTGAAAGGGATTTGGGAATGTCTGCAAGGCCAGCCGTTCGGGAGGGAAAGCCCGAGCGGATGATGCGGGACCACATCCTGCTCCAGCAGAGAGGAGGGGCTCATGCTGCCGAGATGAACTGAGTCGGCCAACATCTGAGGGACAGAAACAGCAGGGGAGGAAGGCCCCGTGATCAGCAAGACCCCTGAGACACAAGGGTTCTGCAAAGGCCAAGCTGTGCATGTATTAACTACAATACACTCTTTTCATTTACATGTTTATACCTGTCTGTACTACGAAAAATGTGAGGTACTTCAAAGCATGTACAGAAGAGAAACATGTGAATAAAAACCAGGCCTAGAAAAGGAGCTTTGTGCCTACTAGCTTACTGGACTTGGATGACCACCCCACTGCACAGACGCTGTTATCTACACCTCATGGCTGAGGAAACTGGGACTCCAAACGATTCAGTCGCTTGCCTCGGGTCTCACTGTTACGAAGTGGCATTTAGATTTGAATCCAGGTCAGAAGTTTGAGCTCTCTCCTCTGCATCATGCCACCTGTAACTTCTGGCTTCCTCTCGGTGGACGCTCCCTACCCCAGCAGAGAGCAGAGTCATCAGGAGACGGGACTCTGAAACCACACTGCTGGGTCCAAGCCTTCACACCATCACTTACTTGCCGAGATAACCTTAGACAGGTTACTTAAGGTTCTTCCCTATACTCATCTATGACGTGGGGATGATAACAGCAGCTGTATCCCCAGGACTGTTATGAGGGTTCGATGAGTTTCTATTGCTAAAGCATTTTCAGAACAGCTACACAGTATATACTAAACTAGATTAACTAAAATAGTTAACTAAACTAGGTGTGAACTTGGGCCAGCAGCCTAACCTCCCAGGCCGTCATCTGTAAGATGCAGAGAACCCTGGGATATCTCTCAGTCATGATGATCACTAAATGAGATAATATATGTAAAGCAGCCATACATGTCGGTTATCATTATTACCATGCTACTTTACTTAAAATCACCTGTCTTTTGTCCAAGGCTGAACAGTATCAGATAATTTACAACTCAAACAATCAGTGAAATCAGGATTTAATATGTCAACTGATTAAAAAAATAAATATACATTGAAGGAAAAATCTTGAAATACAATGTGAAATCATTAAAACGAAAAATAAAACACAGAAATGACAAATGATACTAAAAGAATTTCTTCCTGATCTGCTTTAAGAACAGGTACGCTGGCAGCGTCATGGTGTATTAACTCCATGACAGGTGCCCTACGGGGTCAAATGGAACTCACCTCACCCCACGACTTCAGTACATGGGGGAAGAACAGTGAGTGTCAGGTGGGCGTTTTGAAGTGCTAAGGTTAAGTGTTTTCCCTTCTGTTTATAACTTTCATGAACATTTATTTATAACACTTGAGAGACAACATTACTATTTAAGCGTACACTTGGAAATATTCTAATTGAAACCACACTGATGGAATATCTAACCTTTATGCGGTTGGGGTCCACATAATGCACTTTTTTCATGTCACATTCTTCAGTAGTATAATTTAACTTGAGGATATAAAGGATCCACACTCCAAACACAAGCAATGTACACCTAGAAAAAAAAAATCAATTACGTATAATGACGTCGTCATGTGATAATCAAGAGAGATCATGTGAAATAACTGAAAACCTAACCCAAATAGAGTCTGCCTGCCACACAGCATAAAAGTACAGTCTTTAAGAAGACCTCTTAATTTAAGGCAGCATTTCTTATTTTTCTAACAAGTCATTTATGACTGTCTTTGTTATAAGCAAATATAGAAAAAACATTTTTCTGCAAAGGTACTGCAATAAAATCTGAATCACAATATAGATTACTGGACTTAAAAAAAAACTAACTAATAAATTTTGAACGACAGAATCTCAGCTTCAATTTTTTGCCACTTTAAAATAGTCAGTTCTGAAGATGGTTATTTTGAGACTTTAGTCTGCCATCTTCTCAGATGCCTGGCTTTCGGAATAAAGTCATATTCCTTGCCTCAATTAAAAAAAAAAAAAAAAGTCAGTCTTGGGACTTCCCTGGTGGCGCAGTGGTTAAGATTCTGCGCTCCCAATGCATGGGGCCCGGGTTCAATCCCTGGTGAGGGAACTAGATCTCACATGCATGCAGCATTAAGAGTTCACTCTACAACTAAGGAGCCCACGTGCCACAACTGAGGAGCCGGTGAGCCACAACTAAGGAGCCCACCTGCCACAGAGAAGACCCGGTGTGACCAAATAAATAAATAAATAAATTTTTTAAAATTAAAAAAATATATATATATATAGCATTTAGCATAGTATACCATAGATGCTAAATAGTTCTTAATATTTGAGGATTATGTTGCAAGAAAGTATTGCTAGGAAGTGTTTTCAAGACTTCTTGATTCTCATTTCAATAGACTCTACCATGAAAACTTGGACAAGCATCTTAATTCTTCTCTGGGATCAAATACAACGCTAAGTGAATGGGATGCAACCATTTGCATAAAAAAGAGACGGTCGGGGGAGGGGAATACACACACACAGTATTTCTTACATACACAAGACTGCTAATATTGGTCATCTTTAAGTGGAAAGAGGAAATGTGGGGAGCAGGGATGGGAAGATGTTTTACTGAGTACCTTTAACATCTTTTGAATATTGTGAATGCAATATGACCTATTCTTTTCTCCAGTCCCAGAAAAGGTATTATATTCAGTGCTTTAATAATTCCCTTATTTTGATTATAAGAGAAAAAAAGGGGGAATTCCCTGGCGGTCCAATGGTTAGAACTCCGAGCTTTAGATGCAGGGAGCACGGGTTCAATCCCTGATCGGGGAACTATGATCCCACAAGCTGTGCGGTGTGGCCAGAAAAGAAAAAAAAAAAAGGAAGGAAGAAAAAGTTAAAAGCAGGCCCAGAATCTACAGCCCTGATTCCGTTGTTCTGTAATTCCTGGTTGCAAGTCTGTCTCGGCCACACTGTAAGCAGCACGGGGCCCAGGTCTATCTCCCATGCGGCCAGCATGGTGCCAGGCATATGGGGGCCTCGATAATTACTGGTTGATGACAAAAGGAGATGGAAAATGATCTGAGTGTTTATTAACATACATTTCCTTTCCCACCTTTCTTCTTCTACACCTCCCGAATTAGTAACATGAGATGGGAGGCTAGATTTCAGGGTTGGATTTCTACCTGTCGCCATGAAAGAAAGGGTAGTTTACCACCTAGTTTGGCTGGTACCAAGTAAAACGGACAAGTTCCTCCTTTAACAATTCTATCTCGGGAGTTCCCTGGTGGTCTAGTGGTTAGGATTGGGTGCTTTCACTGCAGTGGCCTGGGTTCAATCCTCGGTCGGGGAACTGAGATCCCACAAGCCTTGCCGAGTGGCCAAAATTAAATAAATAAATACAATAAAATATTAAAAAAACAAAAAAACAATTCTATCTCTTACTAGGACGTACGGGTGACCTGGCTGGTACCCCTCTCATCCTTTTTAGTGTTTGATGTTCAATGTTATTCAAATGCCTGTAGGGGACTTTAATTAACTGTATTTTTAGATTCACTGGAAATGGCAAAGGCAAAGGGGATAGCCCTCTTGCACTAGGCAGCGGCTGGAAGGGCTGTGCACCGGAAGCTGTGGAGCCTGGAGACTCCCGGGCTGGTGCTGTGCTGCCTCCAAGCACAGCCTGATGCAGGAGCCCACAGCACCTGTGCTCTGAGCCTTGACTCAGATGTGCCTTATTTCTTTTTTTTGTGTGTGTGTTACGCGGGCCTCTCACTGTTGTGGCCTCTCCCGTTGCGGAGCACAGGCTCCGGACGCACAGGCTCAGCGGCCATGGCTCACGGGCCCACCTGCTCCGTGGCATGTGGGATCTTCCCGGACCGGGGCACGAACCCGTGTCCCCTGCATCGGCAGGTGGACTCTCAACCACTGCGCCACCAGGGAAACCCAGATGTGCCTTTAAATGATCCTGAACAAGGGTGACTGCGGATGAGAGCCATCTTCAGGGTTCTCACTGAATTTTTCCCCCAGTTCTACCCAGTTGACCCAAATCAGAGGTGTCTTGCAACCTGAGGGCTCGTGCTTACTTGAGGATGTCTTTTAACAACAAGCTGGGTCTTCTCATCTTGTTCTGAGCACGGGTGTACCATTGCAGGGAGGGCCGCGAGCAATCGCTTTTCAGCTTCACACGGTTGTACTGGCTTGGCATTGCTGTGAAGAGAGGAGAGGGCAGGAGAAGGGAAAGAGGAAAGTGAGTTCAGCAGATTATGCTTTTAAAGAGCTTTTTTTTTTATCTTGGCCTCTCTGCGCAGCTTGCGGGATCTTAGTTCCCCGACCAGGGACTGAACCTGGGCCCTTGGCAGTGAAAGCGCTGAGTCCTAACCACTGGACCGCCAGGGAATTTCCTAAAGAGCTTTTTTTTTTTTTTTTTTTTTTTTTTTTTTGCGGTACGCGGGCCTCTCACTGTTGTGGCCTCTCCCGTTGCGGAGCACAGGCTCCGGAGGCACAGGCTCAGCAGCCATGGCCCACGGGCCCAGCCGCTCCGCGGCACGTGGGATCTTCCCGGACCGGGGCACGAACCTGCGTCCCCTGCATCGGCAGGCGGACTCTCAACCACTGCGCCACCAGGGAAGCCCTCCTAAAGAGCTTTGATGTGGTATAGCCATACCACGAAATACTACTCAGCCAAAGAAATGAGTGACCGATTGATACACGCCACTGGATGAATCTCGAGGCAATTATGCTGAGCCAATACTAAAAGGTTACATGTTGCAGGATTCCATTTATATAATATTCTTGAAATGACAAAATTACAGAAATGTAAACAGATTAGGTGTCAGGGGTTAGGGAGGGGGTGGTGCAGTGGCTATGGAAGGGCAACAGGAGGGGTCCTTTTGGTGATGGAAATATTCTGTATCTTGACTGTACCCCTGTCACTGTCCCAGTTGTGCTATTCTACGGTTTTGCAAGATGCTACCATTGGGGGGAAAGTGAGTAATCTGTGTTATTTCTTACAACTGTGTTTGACGCTACAACTATCCCAAAATTAAAAGTCTAATTTTTGTTGAGTCTTTAACTATTAGAGATACTTACGGAACTATTTACAGATGAAGCAGGAGAAATGAAATCTGCTTCAGAAAAAACCAGGAAGGGGATAAGTGTTTGTGGGAATAGCTGACACAAGTTGAGCTTTAAACTGCTGTAGAATCTGGGCAATGGGTACGTGGGGCTTACTATACAATTCTCAAAACTTTTTGAAATTTTTGATAATAAAAGTTTAAAAAGAAAGTGGTATATTAAAAGAGAGGAAAAGGGTTACACTAAGAAAAAAAGAAAAAGAAAACATAGCAGTTTAAAAAAATTTTAATGGCAACTTTAAAAGAGGTTTTCTTTAAAAAATACCTATGTTCTCTTGTATGCCTGCTTACTTATTCTTTTGAATTAATTTTATTCTCAAATTTTCAATTTTTAAGCAATATTACAAGGGGTATTGTAGTAGAAATCAAAACATCTCCCCTCATATCAGTTTCCCCCTTCCTCTCTCCTCTGGATTTTTAGCTGGGCACATGGCCTCCCAGAAAAAAGACTACATTTCTCAGCCACCCTTGGAGCTAAGTACAGCCTTGTGACTAAGTTCTAGTCAATGGGATACAAGCAAAAGTGACCCGGAGAACTTTCAGGGTGCTTTCCTTGGCATACGCCCTTTTCTCCTTTATCCCCCTTCCTGCTGGCTGAAATACTGACACTTGATGAGCCAGTTTGGACCACGCAGCATGTCACCCAAGGGATGGAGGAGCAACAAGAGAGAAGGGGCCCGGGTCCCTGGACCAGCCCAAGGACAGAGCTGCCAATCCACCTTAGACTGCCTGCCTCTGGACTCTTACATGACGGAGAAATAACCCTCCATCTTGTTGAAGCAACTGTTAATTAAATCCCAGCTAATACAGGCACCGATTGTGTTATGATATTTACATATTAATTCAAGAAATAATGTCTTTACTATACTTAGTCTTGAAGCCAGGAGAAAGTTATACCTCATTATTCACTTCATTTCCCCCATTAGTGCTGTGCCATTTTCTTTGAAAAAAAAATCTTTTATCAAATTGACATCCAAGTATTTGATTTCTTGCTACTGTAAACACTCTCCCTCAACTGCAATTTTAACTGTGTAACACTAGAGTACAAGAATTTTCATAGACTTGCATCACTCCATTTGAGTAGTTTCAAAAAACTGAGCCAAGGGCCTCACTAGCAAACCTCTGCTGAAGAATCTACTGAATTCTTAAAGGAGAAGCGAGATCAACTGAGACCCTGGAAGGTTTTCAATCACCACAACTTCGTGGTTACTTAGATGCACAGTCAGCCAAGTGGTGGGTCCTAGGGGGCTGCCTATGACCAGGCCATCTATAAAAAGGAAGAGTCTATGATGCCCATGTTTTTATGACCAGAATGACACTTCATACCCGCGTGGACCTCCCGAGAACAAAGCAGACGGTGGTATTAGAACCGGGATCCCACCCTTGCCCACGGCTGGCGCGCTGGATGGCGCTGTGGGCTCCGGGCTCTACTCTGCCCCCTCTTTCTCATCTGCTCTGCCACTCAGGCCGCAAGCCTGCAAACTGCATTCCCAGACTCCCTCTTGTGCCACCCAGCTTCCTGAGGAACTGTGATTGTGTGCTGTCTGCGTGGAAAACTGGAAGGCAAAGGGAGGGGGCAGCCTTTCATATCTCCATGGTTTCTGGTTTCCTGCTGGATACGGACTGGGACATCAGATGACTCTCTTCTGCTACTTTTAGGAAAGTGGAACCAAACAGGAAGAGGTTCTGGAGGTGAGAGGAGGGTCTACAGTCCTGGACTCCTTCCTCTTCTCACCACTACTGCCACACGACACACTCATGGATCATTCAAACGCTCAAAAAAAAAAAAAAAAAAAGAGAGAGAGAGATACAAAAGAAAAGAAAAAGACAGTTATGTTTTTGTTTTGTTTTTCCTATCACACTGGAGGGGATCTCAGGAGAGACCCCTAGGCTCAGCTCCTCCACCTGCCACCTGAGAAGTCTGGGGCGACTGCCTCTAACTCTTGGAGCTCAGTTTCCCCATCTGGAAAATGAGTCCAATATTACCCACCTCCCAGGATTCATGTGGGAATGGTGGTTGCACATAAGAAGCACTACCTCAGTGCTGGCTGTTGCCACTGTTACACAGAGAGGGAAGTGACAAGCATTTTATACAACTATCTGACAGGGCTTTAAGACATCTGCATCCTTTAGGCACTCTCACTTCTGGCCACAGGTTTCCGCTCCAGCCCCATCAGGGGCCTGTCTTCAATCGTATCCATGTCCCTTCCTGGGGATCTCTGGAGAGGCAGCGTCCTCCCAAAGCCCCTCCTGCACTCACCCAGTCAGGTCCCGGTCAGTCTCTCTCTCCCCAGCCCCTTTCTAAACGCCCAGCTTCCTTCACCGGCCTCTCCTCCCCACCCTGACGGCCCAGCCGCTCCTTCACTCGGTCTGCGCACCACGCCGGGTGCCTTAGAACCACGCTTCCCTCCCGACCCCTGCAACGGTAAACTCCCCTACACACGGTGCAGGACCCCAGGGTCCCGGTTCCCACCCTCAGCACCATTTCCTCCTCGCTCACGTATATTCACGACAAGGTTCACCACTTGCCTTTTACTCACCTCCTCAAGGGATCAGACCCCAAATCCATCACCCTCTGCAGGCCTCTCACCCAGCTCAGACCTGTCTAGCTAACGACCTGCCTGCTATCTTCTCCTCAAACAAAATCACAAAGCAGACTCTTTTCTCCCATCATTTGGTAGCTGTACCATCTACTCAGTCATCTAAGTCCAAACCTGCAGGTTGACCCCAGACTTCTCCCTGGCAACCCCAGGCTCAATCAATCCCCAGGGCCTCTCGATCACACCTTCCTGAACTTCCCGGGCCCACGGACATTCTCTTAGTGGAGGTCACTTACCCAGACTCCCCTGTCTCAGTTTTGTCCCTTCAAAGCCATCTTTCCGTGTACCTGCTTACTGGCTCCCAGCTCATCTCAGGTGCTGTGACGTCAGGTGACACCTTGTCTGTTACACTCTAGCCACAAAGAAGTACTGTTAGAAGCCTGGATGTGCCACACTGTTGCCTCCGTGCCTTTGTACAGATGCACGCTCCGTCTGGAATCCTGGTGGGAATCCCCCCACCAACGATCTGCCTGGTGAAGTGTCTCCTTTCACCCTTAAACCCTTCTCCTTCTCTGTGAAGATCATTTTCAACACCATAACTGTCCCTGGGCACTTCCCCATCTCTGTTTATGAACTGAAATGTTCTGTGTACATTTGGGGTCTCCTCTACCTTTCTGCAAGCACCTGGAGGACTGAGCCGCAGGGCCAGGGCTCTGCTCATCTTTGTAACCCTAACACCTAGGATAGGGCTTGGCACACAGCAGGCCCTTAAGAGACATCCCACATTGAATGGAATGTGCATGACTCGCCTATGGCCTGTTATCAAACAAGATAAACTCCCCCCCCCCACAAGTGTACTTTCCCAATGATATTTAAGATTAAAACTAAAACTGAATGTTAACAGCAATTCTAAGAGCAAAGAGTAAAGTGTAAACTCTACTGAAACATCTAACATGTCGAGCAGCAGGGGAATTTGTTGGTAAATTATGGTGCAAACCACTTAGAATACTCTGCAGTTGTTAAAGCCTTTGCTACAGGAAGTGCAATCTGTGGCCACAGCCTCAGCATCAGCTGGGAGCAGGTTAGACTTGCAAAGTCTCAGCACTGCCCCCTCCATCTGCTGAATCACAGGATTCATACGAACGTTAAAGTCTGAGAAGCACTCAAGGTATTCGGTCCATACATTTATTGGCACAGAAAGATACTGCAAGAAAAAAGCAGGTCTGTAAAAAATTATGTCTATATACCTATAATCATGTTCTAGGGTGCACATACTCAAGGCAGGAGAATTTGATTTCCCGTGAAGTCAGTGAATCCTCCTACTTGGGTTGGAATGTCTTCTTCCAATTTAGAAGGGACCATATGGATTCAACACGACAAAAGGAGGGCCAAGCAGAGTCATCTTCATACACGTGCTGTTGACGTACGGCTGGGTGGCCTTAAGATGCTCCCTCGGAGAACCTGGGGTTTACGTATTTCTAGTCATGATCATCTCTACACCATCTGCACTGTGTCCATTCATTGCTTTTGTCTTTAATGTGCTGTTTGGTGGAGGACGGGTTGCAATGAAAAGTGCAATTAAAACGCTTATCATCATGAGACGTGTTACACATCATTTCTGTCTTTTTAATGTACATTTATCTCTCGTCTTCGCCACCGGAATGTAGACTCCATGAAAGCAGGGGTCTTTGTTTTGCTCACCACTGAGTTCCCAGTGCCTAGGATGGTAAGGGGCACACAACAGGCAACTAATACGTATTTACTGAATAAATACTCAAGCTTCTTATGAGGTTTCAGAGGTGATGCTGGTTTCAGGCATTCCTCCCAGGACGTGTGTTGGCAAGCCATCACCATCTGTCCCGTGGCACTCTCCTGGCTCTGCTTCTCCATTTCCTTCACGGGCAGCTCGTCCCCTACCACCTCCTTCTAAGTGCTAGGGTCCCAAGGCTCATAGATGTGTCCCTCCTTTCATTCAGACTGCCAGAGTAAGAGCCTCCACTAACCCTTTCTACGAAGAAAAGGCCTGGCTTTCAAAATATATATTTCTACTCACAGGTAAAACTGTCACAGATGCTTCTCAAGTGCCTGTATACCTGATGAAGAAATCATTCTTATTAAGGCCCTGATGAAGAAATACTAAGGCAAGGTCCAGGCCTTCAGTCCACTTGTAGAACTGGCACTAACGTTTTCAAATTAAGACTTAACCATCCAAGATAAGAATACAACAGACGCTGCAAAGCAGTACATGACAAACTGTCAGATTAACTGTAGAGCCAATTACTGGTGCCAGAGAGGGTAGGACATTAATATTTATTGGGAGGAATAAGCCTACACATGATATCATTAAATCCGAAAAACACCTTCTTTGGGGACTTCCCTGGTGGTCCAGTGGTTAAGAATCCACCTTCCAATGCAGGGGACGCAGGTTCGATCCCTGGTCAGGGAACTAAGATCCCACATGCCACGGGGCAACTAAGCCTGCACGCCGCAACTACTGAACCCACCCGCTCTGGAGCCCTCGCACCACAACTAGAGAAGCCCGCATGCCACAACAAAGATCCCACGTGCCGCAACTAAGACCCGATGCTGCCACATCAATCAATCTTTAAAAAAACCCAAACACCTGCTTTTTTGAATTGCTATCTGCATTTAACCTGCCGAAGGTCACACACAGACAAGTAGGGAGCTGAAATTTTCAACCAACATCTATCCGTGTCCAGGTCCACGCCCTTCCACCGGGGGTACTTAGGCAGGGTAGATATTGGAATTAGGTGGGTACGCCTGTATGTGAAGGTTTTTCTGGTTCTTTATTTTTTTAATAATAAAGGCATGCCAAAGCACAGATTATTAACAAAAACCTGAAACTGACAAAGCAGTAAATAAACTGACACAGCTGGAGCAGACAATCTGGGAAGATGAGCAGGTAGAGCTTAGATATTAACACGGCAGCCGGAAGAGCATATGCCCTTCAAGGTGGAAGGTGTCTTGAGAAGGACTTCACAGCAAGAGAGAAGGAAGCCTCACCCTAGGCTGTCCGGGGACAGCGGGGCACGACACTGGACGCTCGGGTGGAAAGGGAGCCTGAGGCCCATCCTGGTGAGGAAGAGGACGGGACGAGGACAGAGATCGATCAAGAAATGATGAAGGGGCTTCCCTGGTGGCGCAGTGGTTGAGAGTCCGCCTGCCGATGCAGGGGACGTGGGTTCATGTCCCTGTCCGGGAGGATCCCACATGCCGCGGAGCGGCTGGGCCCGTGAGCCGTGGCCGCTGAGCCTGCGCGTCCGGAGCCTGTGCTCCGCGACGGGAGAGGCCACAACAGTGAGAGGCCCACGTACCGCAAAAAAAAAAAAAAAAGAAATGATGAAGACTAGCGCCAAAAAGAAGCAGGCAAAGATCAACCTGGGTCCCGGTTATGGAAAGCAATAATTTTTGTGGTTTAGTGATGATGATGTGAAGAACTTGAGATGATAAATAACTCGACAAAGACGCCCAGGATGCAGCTGGAAATGCGGCCTGGACTCCCCAGAACGCCCCTCCCTCCAGCCAGCCTTTCTTGGCAGGTCCGAGACTGATTCTCTCCTGTGAACCTCTACTGGTACAAGTGACACGCCATCCACGGGAAAGTGGAGAAGACAGTCACTGAAATCATGCTTGGATTTTATGTTTTAGATGAATAACTGTACTTGATAAAGGAGGACAGGAGACAAGACAGAAAGCCTGCCTCAGGGGGAGACGGCTTTGGAATGCGCAGAGATTAAACACCTCCCAGTGCCAAGGATAACACACCCAGCTACAGCAGGAGCAGAGGGGGCTGGGTGAGGAGGGGAGACCCACCCCGTGGGCAGAAGGAATGAGCAAAGCAGAGGCCTGGGGAGTCTGGAGAGCGAGTGACCAGGTACAGCTGCGAAAGTATGGCCTGGGGTGTGGGCACAGGCAGGCGTTAAGGGCAATACTGTGGTCTCGTTGGACACCCCAGGGCTGGTGCCACATCTCGGCTGTGCGTGTTGACTGCTGACAGCACACCGCTGCCCCCTTCTCTGAGGATCTGTCCTCTGTCCCCAGCCAACGATTGATTGACAGGGGGACAAAAGGCCTGGGATTACCCTGGAGAGCAATTCAAGCTCCAGAGCTCCCTGGGGGAGCAGCTGAGACCACAATTCCTGTTCCAGGCTCTGCTTCTAGGGAACCTGACCTAAGACAGGTCATTGGGTCAGCAGGGTCAACATATGGGTGATGGCAGAAGGTCACGGACGATCATGAGAAGCCCTTGAAGATTTTATTCAGGGGGGTCATGAGATGTGGAAGAGAGTCGCCGGGGAGGCAGCAGGGACGGGGTGGAGGGGGAGAGCCAGAGACGGGACTGGTCTCAGCAGCAGACCCTGTGCCCCAGCCCCCATGCTGTGGCCAGGCGGGCAGGAAGGGCTTCCAGCTGCATAAGAGACAGGGCTTGAGGCAGGTCAGATGTGGCAAGCAGGCGGGCGGGAGGAGAACTCAAGTGTCAGGGAGGTCACAAGGAGGACGTGTGCCCTTGCGGAGTCCCCAGTGCCAGTGGGCCATTAGGCTGATAAATGCCAGCTTGGAGCCCTGGGGAGGGATCTAAGCTGGAGTATCAGTCAGGGGTGCACTTGGTCGCACGTAACAGAAACCTGGGCACCAGCCGAGGCTTTCAGCCAACTGGGGGTGTCTTTTTTTCTTTCTTTCTTTTTTTTGGCCATGCCGCGAGGCATGCGGGATCTTAGTTCCCCAACCAGGGATCAAACCCGTACCCCCTGCAGTGGATGTTTGAAGTCCTAACCACTAGACTGCCAGGGAATTCCCCAGGCGTGTGTTTTTCTTACAGAACAGGCGCAGTGGCTCTGCAAAGCTGTCCCTGTCCCTGGCTCCCACCAGCCTCTGCTCCAAACTCCAAGCAGGAAGGAGAAGAGGGATGAGCCAGAGAGGAAGGGGAGGCACCCCCATCAGGAAAGGAAAAACTTCCCCGGAAATCCCTGACAGGCTTCCAATTCTATCTTGTTAGCCAGAACTGCGTCACGTGACTACCCCCAGCTGCAAAGTTGGCCAGGAGCTTTTCACAAATTGGGCAAGCTGCTTCCACACAAAATTAGGATTCTGCCAGTAATGAAGGAGGAGAGAGGGAATCTCTAAATCAGCAGCAGGGCCAGCCACAGCGAGATAAGGGCCTGGGGCTGTTTAGATAAAGGAACAATTAAGGCTGTTCTAAAGAGATTAGATCTCCAAGGCGAAGAACAAAAGGCAGAGCCTTCTAGGGGTTGGAGAGGTGAGGAAGAAGCACAGGAGGTGCTGCTGGAAATCAGAAAAGGAAACCTCAAGTAAAATCTGTGACTCTGCTGTGACAGTTCCAAGCCTGGGTTCCATAACGCTCCGGAAATTCAACTATTTAAGAAAGGAGCACAACAGTTCCTAAAACAAAATGCATTTTGGATCGCTTTAACCTAAAAAAGTAATATGGGTGCCCCCACTGTACACAGAAAAAAGGGTGACTTCTAATTTCATCAGTTCCTCCAACATGCTCTGTGGGAATGCCAAGATGAAATGGATTCAGTCCCCGCTTTCTAGAAACCCGAGGTCCAGGGAAATGACAACAGGAACGTGACTCCAACTGCGTGGGGAGGGCTTCAGGAAAGGAGGCTGTTCACAAGTGTGGTGCCTGACATCCAGCGCAGACACAGGCACGGTGGCCTCCCCAAAGCCCACCCACAGGTACTATCACCAAAGCCACGGGGCTAGGGCCCGGAAGCTGGGAAGCAGTGGGTCAGAGTGAAGTTCTAAACTAAACTTTCTTCTGCCCCCAGCCAACAGGAAGGAGAAGTGGCGGGGGGAAGATGGTCTCGTTGGAAAAGTTCAAAAGCACACCAGCCAGGGCCTTATCTGGGGCTCACAGAGTCTTGGTGACCTGTGCTCCCTGTCCAACCAAGCTGACAGGCATCCTCATATAATCTAGGTGGCTAATTTCAAACCAGTTTCAGCCGTGGAACTCTTTTTGTGTTTCAAACAGGAACACTCGCTTAGAATCCTAACATATAACACAGATAAGAGGCATGGAGTTGATCGCTTGCAGGGTTCCTCTGCCTCGGCACTACTGACATTTGGGGCTGGGTAATTCCTCGTTGTAGGAGGCAGGGAGGCTGTCTTGTGCACTGTGGGATGTTTCACAGCATCCCTGGCCTCCACCCACTAGATGCTGCTAGCATCTCTGGTCCTTGCCCTCTCTCCCAGTTGTGACAACCAAAAATGTCTTCTGACCTTGCCAAACATCCCCTGGAGGACAAAATCGCCCCTGACTTTACCCATTGGGATAAAGTCTCTATATATATTAAAATCTCAATACTGCTGTAGTTTTTAAAGGATTGCAGGTAATTAAACAATGCAAAAACTGAAAATCAAAGACTGTGGGCTGAAAATTGATGTTACTTGACCTTCGGTATCCAATCTTTTTCTAGATTTGGTTTGGGTTGCATAAGCTCAGAAAATCCTGATTCAGCAAGATACGTGGTCGTGTTCTCATGTGTACAATGGAACAGGAACCAACTGGCAGGCACAGCCCTGCATTCACACACCAGCCTGCTGAGGCGGGTTCACAGGTGTGCATGGGGGAGGAAGGACCGCTTTCACTCCTGGATCCATGCAACTCAAGCAGATCACCTTAACCATCTCAGTCCATGCCCACCGGCAAAGGGTGCAAACCTCTGCTATATGGGACCTTCCTATTTCTGCTGGGTAGGCAGTGTCTCATTTCTATTTTAGGAATGTGAGATTTCACCCATGATGTCAAAACCACAACAAAAGTGCTGGTGAGAGCACTGATGCTGAGATCACGCTCAGACATCTCCCCAAAGCTTCTTTGTTCAATTTAATTGATCAATGCCTCCACCCGTCTCAGCCTGCGGTTCTCCAACCTGACCACGCACAAGAACCACTTGCTGCTGTAACATCCCCAGAATTTCCCACCTGGCAGGACCAGGTGAGGACACCAGATGTGCATTTTAAGCACGTTCCCCCGAGTTCTGTGGGTATGGCCCTTTAGGAACCCTTGCTCTCCAGCAAGCTTCTCACAGCTGCGATTAACAACAGATCTCAGCCTAAAGATTTTCAGATCCTCCTGCAAACTGCACAAAATTATGAGGACCTGTCTTCTGAGAAAGCAAATAAAAGTGTTGCTCTGCGAATATGTAGTCTACACTCTACTAATTTTGACCACCTACCAAGAGGCAAGCAACTGCAAGATGATTCTGAGGTATGCTTTTTAATCTACTTCTAATCAACTGGTATAGCTCCAATGCGGAGAATACATGATGACTATCATTCAATCGCCTGCTTTTTATATGTTTAAAATTGTTCAAGGCAATTAACTGAGCCCTCACAGTACGTAAACATTTTCCAAAATGAGAACATGCCCGGCAACTGCAGATGGTATTTCTCCAAGGCTTTACTGAAGTGACAAAAGATATTAACAGGACATCGACTGTTGCAGTGTCAAATCTGGAGCCCTCTCCCCGTCCCTGCACTCTCCTCACTCGCCTCTTCTCTCTGCTTCAGCCTAGCAGGCCTCCTGCTCTTCCTCAAGGGGTGGGGAGGCCATCCCCACTTCCACTTCAGGGTCTTCACTGGTGGTTCCCTCTGCCCCTCTTCCAGAAGGCTCCCTCCCGCACCATCTTTATCCTGGTTTTTATTCAAAAGTCGCCTCCTCGGGCTTCCCTGGTGGCGCAGTGGTTGAGAGTCCACCTGCCGATGCAGGGGACACGGGTTCGTGCCCCGGTCCGGGAGGATCCCTCATGCCATGGAGCGGCTGGGCCCGTGAGCCATGGCCGCTGAGCCTGCGCGTCCGGAGCCTGTGCTCTGCAACGGGAGAGGCCACAACAGTGAGAGGCCCGCGTACCGCAAAAAAAAAAACAAAAAACAAAAAAAACGGATTCTGGCTCCACTATTAACGGCAATTTGCTTCATGTTTCTGAGCTTCTGTTTCCTCCTCTATGAAATGGAAATAAAAGTAGCATCTACTTCATAGTGTTGCTATGAACATGAGATGCCTAATACATGAAAGTGCTTAGACGTGTCCCAGGCACGGAAGAGGTACTCAGGCATTGGTGGCTGTCTTCCATCAAGGGCGTGCTTCAAGCCTGCACTACCGTCGGCTGGCAGTGTGACCATGACCTTTCACCTCTCTTGGTCCCAGATGTCTCATCTGCACCTGTGTAATTGCTTCCCGGTATTGTTGGGATAGTAAACTGGAAAAGTTCTGCACGCACGTAAGATTTCAATTTGTTCTTAGTGGCCCCTTCTTTTTCCATTACAGTCAACAGCGTGGTAAAGGTCTCTTTTCCTGAGAGAGGATGCTGAGTGCTGGACACAGTGCTCAGGCCCAGCCTAGGCATCCACTGGTCACCATGTTGGACTCAATGCAAGTAACCAAGGCACCCAGGGAGATGCACTTCTTGGATCTTCCCTGGGCTCGTGAATGAGTCCAGAGCCTGGTTTTCTGTCTCTCCTTTTCTCAATTAGGGAAACAGTTGAGCACTGTGTGTTCTTTTTCAGGTCTCCACAAGCCCTGGGGGTGGGGGGAGGAGAAGAGAGGAGACAGGAAGAAACTCTCCCTGTAAAACTTTGCTTTGACAGAATAGCTTCCAGTTGCCTTGAAATCCAATCTTCTTTTGAACTTGAATTTGCCATCAGTCACATTCTTGGAAGGCAATGAGCTCCAGCCCCAGTCCTGACAGTTGGGAGGGATAATACCTTTCCAAGAACCCCACTCCTGGTGTGGTAGAAGCTGACCGCCAGCTAACGCTTCTTCTCACCTGCTCAGGGAGGGTGGAATGTCATGGACTTCAGCTCTGAGAGACCCTACAGACATCCTATGATCTGGTTCAGGAGAGAAAGTGCTCTCTTTCTACCTACTGTCTCTAGAACTGAGGGATAGTTTGATATCTCTTTCATACACTGTTATTGAATTCTCAAATGCTTGGCTTCCCCACTGCAACCAACAAAACTTGACTTCAGGCTGGCATTCACTAACTCATGAATTAATTAATTCAACAAATGTGTATTCAGTACCTACCATGGGTTCTAGGCATTTGAAGAACAGTGGACAAAATGAACAAAACACCTGCTCTCCGTGAAGTTCACCCCCAACACTTAGCCAACCAGCAAAAGTCAGGACTGAAATCTGTCAGAGAGAAAGACTTGGACCACAAGTCAGAAGATCCAGGTCTGAGAGAGAGAGAGAGCTTTACCATGTAAAAGACGTCTGACACCAGATATACCACTTAGGTTCCCCGAGCCTCAATTTCTCATCTATAATGGGCATTGTATGGCCTGCTCATCCCCTGTCCTTGCAATGATAAAATGAAGGGAAATAAGTGAACTCATTTTGTATGCTGCAACATTGCATGCCAACTGGTCCAGTACAGACCTACCGTGCCAACGCAAACTTTTTATTTGGTTACGGAAGGAACGTTTCTTGAGCACCTACTACGTACCCTGCATTTGGAATACAAGGATGAAGGAGATACGGCCCCTGCCTTCCAGTAGAGGAGACACACACAAAGCAGTTGGTTATACAGCTGTGTGATGAAAGCAGTGATGAAGCCATCCAAGAGAACCATGGGAGAGTAGAGGAGGGGGTCTAGCCCCATCCTCGGGTGACGAGGATGATGGGACACTTGAGCTGAATCTTAAACGACACATTGGAGGTAGCCAGATGAAGAGAGTGGGAGGGGAGGGGGATATGCTTCGTAAAAAGGTGTTGAGAACAGAAGAATGGAAACCAATGACAGCTCAGTCCCGTGGTTCTCAGGCATTGAGTATTGACAGGAAGTGATGGAAGAACAGCTGTCTACAGGAATGAGCTTCTGGAAGGCCTTGTCTACCATGGTGATGTGTTGGGGTATATTCTCTAAACAGCAGGGAAACATTAAAAGGCTTTGAGCAAGGACGTCAAAGCATCAGCTCTAGGTTTTAGTTACTGGCAGTTGTGTGACAGATTGGCTGAAGGGGCACCTGCAGAGGTTGTGCGACAAGAATATTGCTGTAGGGCTTCCCTGGTGGCGCAGTGGTTGAGAGTCCGCCTGCTGATGCAGGGGACACGGGTTCGTGCCCCGGTCCGGGAAGATCCCACATGCCGCGGAGCGGCTGGGCCCCTGAGCCATGGCTGCTGAGCCTGCGCGTCCGGAGCCTGTGCTCTGCAGCAAGAGAGGCCACAACAGTGAGAGGCCCGCGTACCGCAAAAAAAAAAAAAAAAAAAAAAGCTGTGTAAGGCAAGTTTAACTACTGTCAAGTTACTCTTTTCCCTTTGTAATTAATAAGTAACTTGATGGGAGATACTTAGAGACTAAGTAATTACCCTGTTCCTCATCCAATCTACTGGTTTCAGCACCCAGGATAAGGATACAATTCTGTGTGAGGTCAAGCAAGGTCAAAGTTCAGGAAAAAAATCCAGGGCTGGTTGAAGCAGTAGCTGATGAGCAAGACGTAGCATTGAGACGCCTCTACCAGACTTAATTCAAATAACCACAAGGTGTGTTCACTCTTTGCTATTAAGAAAAAAACACCTCTAGATTTGCTTTGGAGAGTATACCATGAGTGCCTATGACTGTGCTATTTTCTCTTACGTTGAGTCATGCCTGCTGGACACAGCCGTTCATTTACAAGTGTCCAGTGGCAACACCCAGGTTCAGAGGGCTGACAGCTGCCCATCCTCCTGTGGAGGCCTGGTTCTCCAGGGGCAATGCTGAGGGGTCAGCTCGGTGATTTCTGGTCCGCTGTGGCATGGCACAGGGAGCTATATTCAAAAACAAAACTCCAACTCTCCCTTGCCTTATATTAAAGCACAATCAGGTTTAGGAACTCCGAGTTGGATTATTCAAGAAACGTTAAAAACAACAACAACAACAACTCTGTTATCGCAAAGTTAGAAACTTCAGAGAGAACATTTTGAAATCACACACCGGTCGTTACACTACAGTGCAGTGATATCCACTGCTAACATTCTGGTCTATATTCCATCTGCCTTTCCTCTTGGCGTATGTATATTTTATCAGGTTTGGGATCATATTACCTATACTAGCCCTCTTCAGGCTGGGTCCACTGGAGATTAAGCCCTACAGAAAAGGATTTGAGTGTCTATTTTCTTTCAAGATTTTTTTTTTTTTGACGTGGACCATTTTTAAAGTCTTCATTGAATTTGTTACAATATTACTTCTGTTTTACGTTTTGGTTTTCCAGCTGCGAGACATGTGGGATCCTAGCTCCCTGACCAGGGATCAAACCCTCACCCACTGCCCTGGAAGGTGTGAAGTCTTAACCACTAGACCGCCAGGGAAGTCCCTGAGTGTCTATTTTCTTAATTCTCCCAAGGATGGTATATAACTAGAATCACTCCAGAAGCACAGGAGAGAAGTTCATTCATAGTATACAATGGTGACCTTAGCGCATTAGGGCTTAATTCTCTTGTAGAGCCCCAGCTGGGGAGGGCTGGTCTGTACTGCTGTATAATTTCCTTTGTTCACCTAATAGTCCTTTAAACAGACATTTAATAAGCATACACCAAGCACTGGGAATATAAAGAAAACTAAGACACAGCCTTTCTCTTGAAATGAAAAACCCAGCTAGGGAAAGCAAAAAATAGTTAACTACTCAAAATGCCAAATAACAGAGGAACCTGGAGAGCCCCGGGCCAAGGGACCACTAGCTCCATCAGACGAAATCAAGGAGGCCTCCCTGAGGACATGATGTGTAAACGGATCTTTGAGGGATAGGCAAGACCTCAGAGACAGAAAGAAGAGAGAGCAGGCACTCTGGATGGAAGGAAGGACATGTCAAGATGCCCAGAGAGGGCTGCTCAGGCCAGGTCACAGGGGACCTGGGGGAAAGTGGCAGAAGATGTGACAAAGAAGGAACCAGGCCCTCCCAACTGGCCCCAGAGGAGGAAGCGGCCTTAAGTGGTTCTTAAGCAGGGGGGCGGAGAGCTCACACTGGGATGTAGGAGGCGACGGGACGGAGTGGTCAAGGGGCTGCTGTGACCACCGCAGCCAGGGGTGATGGGGCAGCTGAGCCAGAGCAGGGACGGCGAGATGGGGGCCGACAAGAGTGGTGGAGGAAGAAGAGGCCACGGAACTTGGTGACTGAGCTGGCAGGGGCTGTTCTTGTCGCACCCAGCCAGCCGAGATCCGGCCTGCATAACAAATTCAGGCCGCTAACGGGAGAAAAAAAAGAAAAAAAATAGCAAAGTATGCAAGAAGGCTCCACCAGCTGCCACCATTCCACCATCCGCTGAGATGATTTCCCGGCGGAGGTGTGGGCACCCATCAAAGAGGAGGAGGCCAGAGGGAATAAGACAGGACACTGGGATAAACTGAGGAAACTGCCCAGAGAACTGCCTGTCCTCCTTGGGCCCCACCAAGCTCTAACAAAACACCTTACGTAACAGCTCTCTGGCGGTGGGCCTCCACGTGACAGCAAATTAGACGAGCAGAATATGCTACAGCAGAGCACGTCTGTGGCAACCTCATGAGTGCCATAAATAAAGCCAAATCTAGAAGCTGCCTTTTTAACGGGAGATTTCCCTCTTAATCTAAAGGAAATACAAGGAGTCAGGCTGAATAAAGAATACTTAACAGGAGAAAGTGAAAGTCAGTAGAATGAACAGTTAACAAAAGCAACTCCGGGACCCAACAGAAACAAGCTCCAAAATGGCGACCTTCCCCCAAACAGCAGCATAAAGGGAAACACCAGGTAGATGATGGAAAAGTGAGTGTGCAAATTCTAAAATAACCAAGACCCCACCCCAGAAAGAAAGGGTGAGGATATGGCTTCTTAAGGTTTGGGATTATGAAGAGACATCCCCAAACAGGACCTTAGCAATAGTCCTCAGGGAGCAGCTGGCTGGTCAATGGGGAAGGGAAGGTGGAGGATTCGATAGGCAGTTGATACACTAATCCGGTACAGTGGTCCCTCAGTATCCAGAGGAAATTGGTTCCCGGACCCCCCCTTGGATACCATATCCATGGATGCTCAAGTCCCTTATGTTAAAGGGTGCAGTATTTGCATATAACCTATGCACATCCTCCCGTATACTTTATTTATTTTTCTTTTTTTTTGCGGTACGCGGGCCTCTCACTGTTGTGGCCTCTCCCGTTGCGGAGCACAGGCTCCGGACGTGCAGGCTCAGCGGCCACGGCTCACGGGCCCAGCCGCTCCGCGGCATGTGGGATCTTCCCGGACCGGGGCATGAACCCGTGTCCCCTGCATCGGCAGGCGGACTCTCAACCACTGTGCCACTGGGGAAGCCCCCCTCCCGTATACTTTAAATCATCTCTAGATTACTTATAATACCTAATACAATGTAAATGCTATGTATGTAGTTGACACTATGCGGCAAACTCAAGCGTTGTTTTTCGGAACTTTCAAGAAAGTTTCCGTTTTGAGTATTTCTGAGCCACAGTTGGTTGATACGGAGGGCTGGCTGTATTCAATAACCCTCTTTGTTCTACTGGAACAGAAGAACCATACTAGTCATGTAAAACCCCAAATCCATTACCAGAAAGTGGTAATGACCCCAGAAAAGGAACTGGAGGGACAGCGACAGGGAACAACCTGGAGGCTGACAGGCCCTGGCAGTTGAGAGACTTGAAAGAGAGGGAGCAAACACAGGAGACAAAGGAAAGTTTTGTTTGGGTCGCTTTAAGCCCAGAATAAGTTAAGCATGTTTGAGTTCCTAAAACTGACAACATGTATTTAGGTCTGTAAGAGGCATGGTTAAAACATACAGTTGCCTTTCACACCCCAATCACATGTCCCTTTTACTCTCTGCTCCAAAAATTTGGGAAACCAGCACTTGGGCAAGCTCCCAAACAGGCATACCTGTCATTCACGTAACCCCGTTTTTAAACAGGCAGGGAGTACGTGCCTGGGGGTAGAGCAAGAAGCAACACAGAAACAGCCTCTTCTAAAAGCTCTCGTCTCATTTTCAAAATCAGACAAGTAGATCTAACACCAATGTAATTATTTTCCTCATTTTTCTTTTTAACTCACTCTACATTGGACATGAGGGCAGTGTCAGGAGGCATTGTACATTTGGAGGACGCGTGTATGTGTGTGTTTGGGAGGGGCTTAGAAAAGGCTCACCCCCACCCCAGGAAAAGAATGGGTAGGACTTGCTGGGGGTGGGGAGACAGGTGCTGCCTGAGCAGGGACAGTAGGCACTGAGGGGAGTTTCTGAAGGTCTAGCCCCAGAGGGAACAACGTACCCAGAGGCTGGGAAAGGAAGCAGGTCATGCCATGGTGGGTTGGAATTTTATCCTAAGATAAAAGAAGCAACTGGGGGTTGGGGTGTGGATTTGAACTGGAATTGGAGTTTGGAGAGACCTCTCTTGAGGCAGGACTGGAGACGGGGAAGTCCTTTTGTGAGGCAGGACCAGTGAGGAGGCTGTCGTGGAGACGCAGCAGAGTGACAATGCTGTGCCTGGAAACGCAGGAACCTGGACCAGGGAACAGAGCTGCCTCAGCCACCTCAGATCATCCTCTTAGGAGCCCTTCTGAGGGGTGGGGTAGGAATGTCCTGTACACTGCAAAGACAGGGATGCATTTGCCTCATCTGCGCCCTCCAGGCCAGACTGCCTGAGTCTGGATCCCGGCTCTGTCCCCTCGAGTTTCTTAGTTTCTTAACCTCCCTGAGCCTCAATATCCTCATCTGTAAAATGGGGATAATAATGGTACCAAACTCATATGGCTTTTGTGAAAATTAAAAGAACATATATATATATATATATATATATACATATATATATATATATACACACACATATACGTAACATGTCTAAAACAGGTAAGGACAAAGTGAGTCAGTAGAGCATTTATCTTTGTTTCTGTCCTATGTTTTGTAGCATGTGGGTTTGTTGGGGGGGGTGCTTATAAGATTTTCAAAAAGAGCCACCCTCTGCTAACCACAAAACACTCTTAGATTCCCATGACCCTCGATTCACTTGGCAGATAACTGAACCCCACCACTGTTAGCTCTGACTGTCCTATTTATCACCACAGATCTCCTCAACATTTACAGGAGGCGAAGACACCATAGTCACGTGTGGCTGCTGGTAATTCAGACATGGCCAGACCACATTGAGATGTGCGCTAATAAAAGTATAAGATACACACAAGGCTTTGAAGACTTAGTTTGACCAGAAGAATGTAAAATAGCTCAATAACAATTTTTATATTGATTTCATAATATATTATACATATTGGGTTAACTAAAATATATTATTAAAATTAAGTCACCTTTTTTTTAAAAATTCCTTCCTTCTAACTCCTTGGATTTATTTTAATTGCTGTGTTCCTAACTTCTTCCTAATTTAGCTGACTAGCTCATTAGTTTTTGACTATTTTCTTGCTAATATGAGTAATTAAGACTGTGTATTTCTCTTTAAATACTGATTTAGTTGCATCCCACAAGCCTTACGTGTACAATTCATTCTACAAGTTTTTTTTTTTTTTTTGCGGTAAGCGGGCCTCTCACTGTTGTGGCCTCTCTCGCTGCAGAGCACAGGCTCCGGACGCGCAGGCTCAGCGGCCATGGCCCACGGGCCCAGCCGCTCCGCGGCATGTGGGATCCTCCCGGACCAGGGCACGAACCCGTGTCCCCTGCATCGGCAGGCGGACTCTCAACCACTGCGCCACCAGGGAAGCCCCATTCTACAAGTTTTGATTTATATATTTTCATTGTTATTACTTCTTTATCTTTCAAATTCAAAATTTTTAATTTTTAAAATTATATTCTTAAATTGATACATAATTTAGTTTCACTGTGTTCAGAGAACTTGGTCAATACGATACCGATTATTTTAAATGTTAGGACTTACTTTATGACCTGGTATATGTTCGATTTTTGTAAACATATAATCTTCACTTGCTGGAACTATGTTTTCTATTTAATCAGTTTGATCAAGCTTATTAATTGTGTTGCTTGTTGAATCAATCCCTTATTGGAAAAAAAAAATCCCTTACTGGTTTTTAGTAAGCTTGTTCTATCAATTACGGAAAGAGATATGCTAAAATCTCTCACTATTACGGCAGGTTTGTCAACTTTTACTGTCATTCTGTCACTTTTTACTTTATACAGTTTGAAGCTGTGTCATTAGGTTAGAAGAATAAGCATAAGAGTTAGAAGGTTTTTTTTTATCTTCCTGGGAAACTGAAACTTTGATCCACCGGTTTCCTTTTAATTTTTTAAATGTAGCTACTAGAAAAATTTTAACTATATACATGGCTTGGGTTATATTTCCGTTGGACAGAGCTGGTCTAGAGGAAGAATAAGCAAGGAAACCAGCTACCAAATCCTGGGCGACTAAGGACTTGACTGCAGAAAATGACAAGCAAAGAGAGGAGAGTACTGGCAGCCCTGTAAAAGTACCACAACTCTGTTCTCCTCTCTTGCTGCTGAAGTCTAGATTGGAAATGAGAACAAGACGCTTGTGAAAAGCAGAAAGGAGTTGATGAACTCAATACATATAAGCCTTTAATTATGAAAATGACACCTAGTCTTAAAGGCAGACTTCATGTTCAAAACACAACCTACTATTCCATCAAAACAAATTTGTTATTTGTATCACTTTTTCCCTGTTTAAATTAATCAAATCATACCACCTGATTCTGAACTATTAATTCCAGATATTTAAAGCTGGAAAAGGGGAAGAATTCATGGGTATAAGGCGTTGATGAACCATCCAGTAACTTAATCCTGGATGTTCTTCCACACTCTAAAGGGGGAACAAAAATGTCTTGCTGAGTTTGGAAAATCTGTTGAACAGTAGTATACTTATGCCTACTTTCCTAGTATGTATACTCTACTTAGAAAAACAAAGAAAAAGCTGTCCAGGTAAGGAAAGCCTGGTAGCGTCCTTGTAGCCCTCCAACCTCGTTTTTCTCCCGCTCCCCTATCCCTCTTCCTCACTCCCCCTCTGCACGTGTGCTCAAGCTGGGTCTCTCTCCCCGGACAGCCTGCGTGTCACCAACCACAGTCATGCAGTCATGGCTCCCTCCCACACTAGGCCATTGATTCACCCACTTCTGGATGCCTTTGCTAACTTATACCCCTCATACCGATCCAGCCCTTGCTTCTCCTTCCTCAGCAGTTAGGGAAGTTCGTTCCATCATTAATGTGTGTATACTCCCAGTTGCTTTAATTCTGCCAAGGCTTCCCAGCTAGACCAAAAACATAGAGCATGCTCTCTGGGAGTGTCTCCACAGGCAGTTCAGATTAAATCGCTTCTCAGGAACTAGCAAGGTGTGGAAAGTGAGGTTTGACCCTCTTCCAAGACTAGCCCTTCCGCCCTCAGCACCTGGATGACTCACACAGAGGACCCAGAACCTTTTTTACTGTCCCATTCACCTCCCAAGAGCCAACCTGCTAGATAAACTCCTGCCAAACAGACCAGCAGGGAAAGCAGGGAAGGACTGAAGGAGACACATCAAAGAACAAAGGGTTTGTTCTTATCCTGTCTTGAATATAGTCTTAAAATTCAATACTACTACTCAGCCATAAAAAAGAACGAAATAATGCCATTTGCAGCAACATGGATAGACCTAGAGATTGTCATACTAAGTGAAGTCAGACAAATATCATATAATATCACTTATATGTGGAATCTAAAAAAATGGTACAAATGAACTTATTTACAAAACAGAAATAGAGTCACAGATGTAGAAAAGAAACTTATGGTTACTAAAGGGGGTGGGGGGAGGGATAAACTGGGAGATTGGGATTGACATATACACGCTACCGTATATACAACAGATAACTAATAGGGACCTACTGTATAGCACAGTGAACTCTACTCAGTACTCTGTAATAACCTATATGGGAAAAGAATCTAAAAAAGTGTGGATATATGTACATGTATAACTGATACACTTTGCTGTACAGCAGAAATTAACACAACATTGTACATCAACTATACTCCAAAAAAATTAAATTACAAAAATTCAATACTAATCTATTGTGGTAATATGAAACAATTTGGCAGTCTGTGCCAAAATTATCAGCATTTTCCAAATAGGTAGTCATAAATGTGCATTTTTAGAATTTCTGCCTGTTGGCCCTCTCCGTCTTCTACAAACACCTTCGTGCCTTCCCACCTCACCCATTTCTTTTCTCGCCTAGAGGAAGACACAGCTACTAATCGTAACCAAGGTTCATTTTATCTTACAGAAACAGCGGCACTCAGACAACGGAAAGACACATGAAAAGGCTAACGACATTCCAGTCACAGGGCTCTGCCAGTTCACATTAGTCTCTCCTTGTCCCAGCACTGACTGGAATTTAGGTGATCCCCTGCTCTACGACTAGAAATTTAAGACATTCTTCTAAACCATCAAGCTTTCAGGATTATGTGAGTGAAACCACAACCCATCCTGACAGTTTTGAGTTTGTGCCCCTTCACTCAACAGACAGGATTCCTCTTCCAGGTTCAGGATAGCGCAACTCTTCTGTGGAAGAGGATTACCAAGAGAAGGGCTCCGCTTAACACCAGAGGGCAGGAGATGTGTCTCCTTTCTCTTTGTAATCCCAGCACCCAGCATGGTGCGTGGCCTAATGAGCAGGCAACCCGAGGGTGCCAGATGAAGGGTAGCAGGTAAAACCATTTTCCCTTTTAAATGAACAATACCTAATGAAGCAACGTCGTAAACATGAATTAAGACATGAGGACATAAATTTGTCTTTCAAGTCAGCTAATAATTCTGCAGGACCCTCTTCATCGGTCAACACATTTTGCAGTCAGAACCACAGAACCAGGGGCCTGAAAGGGGCCTTGGCCATCAGCAGGTCAAACCTCCCAGTACAGATCAGGAGATGGAGTCCTACAGGGGGATCAGTGTCCGCCAAGGTCACCCACCTGATGTGGGGTTGGGCAGGACCCCTCGCCTCTTCCTATTCGAAGATGCTCCCCGAAAATCTTGCATTACTTACACACTAAAGGCTCATATGAATGCCATTGCTTACAATTCAGGAGAAAACAAAGGTCACCAAAACGTGTCTCTTCCGCAGGGCTGGCCGCATTGAGGAAGCAGGGAAGATCACTGGCGAATTTCTACCTGCAGACACCGCACGCTTTCCCGATGGATGCAAAGGTCAGTTTCCGGAGCTGCTAGTCATAGGGTCCCCCAATTCTGTCCCGGGGAAATGAGTCAACTCTGCTCTCCTGGGCTCGGAAGCTTCCAGCAATGAATTAAACCCCAAGTCGATGTGAAAGACTGAGGGGAAAGGGACACCGCGCCTGGACCCCACGTCCCGGTCGTTCACCCCTCCGCCTCCACCGCGTCCACACTTGCGCGGGCCGCGGCGCCTCCCGCCGGTCCACTCCGCGCGAGGCCACGACTCCCAGCCTGCGCCCCCGCCAGGCGCGTTTTGGGGAACCGTGCCCTGGGCGCTGCCCGCGGGGGTTTGGGCGGAGTCTCCGGGCCCAGCCACGCGGGGGCAGGGACGGATCTGAGCCGCCGCCCCCTGCCCGCGGGCCCCGCTACGCAGAGGAGGGGGCTGCGCCACGTACCTCGACCGGCAGGTGCCGCCGCCGCCGCCGCCGCCTTGGTCCGCGGCTGTAGGGGACGCCGCTCCGCGCCGCCCTCCGCCTTCGTCCGCATATTAGGGAGCGGGCGCCAGCCTGCCACCAGTCCTGGGCCCGGCGCCCCGGCCCGCCCCCTGCGCCGCGCTAGCGCCCATTCAGTCCCGGACCGTCCGCTCCCCAGCTCAGATGCGGAGGAGGGGCGTGGGGCGGGGCCTGGAGTCACGAGGACACGAGAACCAATCGGAGCGCGCGAGGGCCCCAGAGGCTGCCCTGCTCCACCGATGCTCAATCCTCCACCCTGCGGGCTTAGGGGAACTGGCCACCCCCAGCCAGACGCCCGTAGCTGGAAACGCGCTTGGCTGTGTGCTGGCCCGGGTGAGGGTCCCGGGCACCCACCGCCCTCTGGATCTCTGCGTGCGGTTAGATGGCGAAGGAACAAAAGGTGTTTATAGGCTGGTTATAGGCTTTTACTGCACAGAGGACTCGTAGATGCGGAGCCGCTGAATGAAGGGGCTTTATGTAGTCACGTGCTTTATTCTCTAGGACGGACCCGCAGGCAATACTGGTTTGGAGTTCCTGGAGCCCTCGACACAATGAGAGCAGCCTGAGTGTGTCTGGGCATTTGCCGAACAGCTTTCTGTTGTTCCACGTATCAGAAAAAATCGAGGGAGCACTAGTTTCACAGATGGGTAATTAAGACCCAGAGAGCAGAAGTGAGTCACCCTAAATCATTAGGGCATTTAGTGGCAGAGCCAGGATCAGAACCTGTGCTTGGATCTCCCATTTCCATAACTCCGGAGTCCCCCTCGATTCTGGAGCGGAAGTGTCATACAATTTTTAAAAGTGTGAATATTAGTGAATCCCCAAATTCAGGAATTAAGAGGACTTGAAAGCACGGATATGTTATTTCTTTAACACAGGCAGGTGTGTATAATGCGCCTGGTACATTGCTGTGCCGTAGGACTTGTTGACTCTTCAGTAAAGTCAGTGAAGTTGATCTGCTCTCATAATTTCCTTTCGGGTTGGTGAGCACAGAGCATCGCAGTCGTGTGCCTGTGATACCGGTTCCAGTTCCCGTTTGAAAAAGGAGATCCTAGACAAGGAGCAAAATATATTTGCGTGCACCGAGAGTCCTGTCACTCTTTTTGTTCAACAGCTTGCACACGGTTTGTATAGCTCCAGACTCTCTTTGGAGCTGTCTGTGTTCTTCCCTGGGTGGGGGCAGGGGTGCTGGGGGGAAAAAAAAATTGTGGTATCTGGGTAACAAAATCAGAAGGGAAATCTCGGAGATGAAGGGTTGGAAGGACTCTGCCTTCACACCTTTCAGAGGGATTTTGTAGTAAAAATGTTTCTGGATTATTTTAATTTGAAGACACTTGAGCATTTTGAAAATGTTGGAGGAAAAGCTGTCACTAGGAGATCTGAATCCAGTGTATTGGCCAAGGCTGGCCAACAGAGCAGCAGCCTAGCTCCCTGTTGTCTCCGGGGTCAGTGACAGCTGCAAGGAAAATGCTGAGCACCTCCCCCTCCTCTCTTGGAGACCAGCAGAGGCCTGCCTGATTATCAGATACTCTTTACCTCTACTTGCCTCAGCGGCTTTTCCCCTTTTCTCCCAGATACTGCTTGTCCATAAAGCCAGGCCTTGTTTGGAAGTATTTATTTAGAGCAGGAACAGTTGACCTTCCAGTCAATCCACCACTAGCAGAACCATGATGAGGCCTTATCACCACCACTGTCCTCTCCTGGACAGAACCCTCATCCATCCACCTCCGCATTTCAGCCAGCCCTGGGGCAGGCATGGCCCAGACACCCTTTATGGCTGGCACGGGGGTCAGCAGTACTCTGGCTTGGAGGGTAGAGAGAGAAGCTGACCCACTTGTGCAGCAAGACAAGCTGTGCCCTAAACATCCTTTCCACTGCCCGCAGGGTCACCCTTAGTTACTTTTGGCCACACCACAGGGCATGCAGGATCTTAGTTCCCCGGCCAGCATCTAACCTGCACCCCATGCAGTGGAAGCACAGAGTCTTAACCACGGGACCGCCAGGGGAGTCCCTGCCACGCTTAGTTACTGTTCAGGGTTAAGACAGAGATCCCCAAACGGTAGATGAGAATCAGCCACTGGATCTCAAAGCCTCAACTAGAATCTCTTCAAGTCAGTGACTGGTCTCAGAAAAGCCTTTGGACCCTGACTAGAAAAATGGTGGGGCTATTTGTGAATCTGGGACAGCACCCATGATTTTGTAATTTGTTAGTTCCTTATGCTCATTACTTTGGTCATTCTTCTAGCAGGCACTGCCCCCAACATCCATCCCATCTTCCCCCTCTGTGATGCAACATACGGTTTAGGTAAGTCTGCCCCACTCTTAGCTCTATGACTGGGCTGCGATTGGTGGTTCTCAAAGTATGGTCCGCAGACCCTTGGCTGGGGAGGGGCGGGGGTGGGGATCGGATCCCTGAGGACCTTTCAGAGTATCTCTGAAGTCAAAATTATTTCATTATAATCTAAGACTTTATTTACCTTTCTCACTGATGGTGCAAAAGCAAAGGTGTGCAAAAGGTATGCAACTGTAGTAGTATTTTCACCACCACACGTTCATGGTGAAAAAAAAATGCGGTTTCATTTAAGAATGTTCTTGATGGAGCAGCAAAAATTTGATTACCTCATTAAAATCTCAATCTCTGGGACCTTCCTGGTAGCGCAGCAGTTAAGAATCCGCCTGCCAATGCAGGGGACATGGGTTCGAGCCCTGGTCCGGGAAGATCCCACATGCCGTGGAGCAACTAAGCCTGTGAGCCACAACTACTGAGCCCACGCGCCTAGAGCCCATGCTCTGCAACAGGAGAAGCCGCCACAATGAGAAGCCCGCGCACCGCAATGAAGAGTAGCCCCTGCTCAACGCAACTAGAGAAAAGCTGCTTGCACCAACCAAATAAATAATTTAAAAATTAAATAATTAAAAAAAAATCTCAATCTCTCTTGAGTACACACCTTTTAAATATTTTATATGGCAAAATGGAAACTGCACATAAAACACTTTTGCTGCAAACTGAAGTATGATGGTTGTGTAAGGAGAAGCACTCATGCAATCGTTTGAGTTGCAAGCTGAACTAGCTGGTTGGTTTTTGTTTTGTTTTTTTCATGGAACACCATTTTTGCTTGAGAAAACAGCTGACAAATTATGGTTATTTCAACTTGGGTATTTGGTAGACATTTTCCTGAAAATCAACTAAGCAATCCTGTCTCTTCAAGGACAACAATTGACTACTTGTTGCCAATGGTGAAAAAATTCCAGATTTCAAAAGGGATTTGGAATTTTGGAAAACTTGTATCACCATCAGCTTGACAGCTTGTCAGTATTTCAGGACTTTTCTGATGTGATCAATGGTAATATAAATGAAGGTGATTTTTGGACATTGGATAATGTATTGTGTGCCAATATTTGGAAGACCTGCATTTACTCAGTGAATCGGTGTTTTCCAAATGGCTAATGCATGATGTTACAAAATCATGTATGGGTAAAAGATCCATTTTAAATGCAAGGCAGACAATAGGTTTTCTTTTATTTATTTATATTTTAATATAAAACAGATTTGACTTGTTTATTTATTTACTGGCCGAGCCACGTGGCATATGGGAATCTTAGTTCCCCAGCCAGGGATTGAACGCCTGCCGCCTGCAGTGGAAGCGCGGAGTCCTAACCACTGGACCGCCAGGGAATTCCCCAATGGATTTTAATTTAACAGTATGAAAAGTTCATAGATAGGGTTTCAGATTCCACAATGCAACAAACTTTTAAGAAATCACCTCTTGTAGAGTTTTGGTGTACTATCAAAGAATATCCACAATTATCCTAAAAGGCCATTAAAATATTCCTCGCTTTTCCAATTACATGTTAATGTGAAGCAGGTTTTCTTCACGTACTTTAACCAAAACGATTTTCAACAGATTGAATGCAGAAGCAGATATGAAAATCCAGCTTAATTCTATTAAGCCAGACTTAAAGAGACTTGCAAATATGTTTTTTAAAAAAGCCATTCTTCTCACCATCTTTTTGTTTTGGAAAACATAGGCTTTTTTGCCAACATATTAACATATAATTTTATTATTTTTTATGAATTATGTTATTTTTAAAGAATTTAATTTTTTCTTCCAGTTTTATTGAGATATAATTGACATACAGCACTGTATAAATTTAAGATGCACGACATAATGCTTTGACTTACATACATCATGAAATGATTATCATAATAAGTTTAGTGAACACCCATCATCTCATATAGATACAAAATTAAAGAAATAGAAAAAAATTATTCCCTCATGGTGAGAACTCTTAAGATTTACTCTCTTAACAGTGTTCATATATAATGTACAACAGTGTTGATTATATTTATCATGTTGTACATTACATCCCTAGTACTTATTTACTGTATATCTGGAAGTTTGTACTTTTTGACTGCTCTCATCCAATTCACCTCCCCCCCATCCTCTGCGTTTGGTAACCACAAGCCTGATCTCTTTTTCTGAGTCTGCTTGTTTATTGTTTGCTTGTTTTTAAAGTATAATCAACCTACAACACTGTGTTAGTTCCTGTTATATAGTATAGTGGTTCAATATTTCTATACATTTCAAAATGATCACCATGATAAGTCCAGTTACAATCTGTCACCATATAAAGATATTAAATAATTATTGACTATATTCCCCACACTGTACATTTCATACTCGTTACTCATTTATTTTGCAACTGGAAGTTTGTATCTCTTAATCACCCTCACCTATTTCTTTCCTCCCTTCACCTTTCTCCCCTCTGGCAAAAACCTGTTTGTTCTCTGTATCTATAACTCCGTTTCTGTTTTGTTATGTTTGTTCATTTGTTTTTTAGATACCACATATAGGTGAAATACAGTCTATGTCTTTTTCTGTCTGAATTATTTCACTTAGCATAATACCCTTTAGGTCCATATATGTTACCACAAATGGCAAGATTTCATTCTTTTTTTTATGGCTGAGTAATATTCCAGTGTGTGTGTGTGTGTGTGTGTGTGTGTGTGTATCTCACATCTTCTTTACCCATTCATCTATTGATGGGCGCTTAAGTTGCTTCCATATCTTGGCTATTGTAAATAATGCTGCAGTGAACATAGGGGTGCATATATCTTTTTGAGTTAATATTTTCATTTTCTTCAGATAAATATCCAGGAGTGGAATTGCTAGATCATATGGTAGTCCCATTTTCAATTTTTGGAGGGTTCTCCATACTGCTTTCCATAGTGGCTGCAACAGTGCACAAGGGTTTCCTTTTCTCCACATCTCCGCCAAAATTTGTTATTTGTTGTCTTTTTGATGATAGCCATTCTGGCAGGTGTGATGGTATCTCTTTGTGGTTTTAATTTGCATTTCCCTGATGATTAGTAATGTTGAGCATCTTTTCATGTGCCTATTGGCCATTTGTGTTTCTTCTTTGGAAAAATGTCTATTTAGATCCTCTGTCCATTTTTTAATCTGTTGTTTGTTTTCTTGATGTTGAGTTGTATGAATTCTTTGTATATTTTGGGTATTGACCCCTTATTGGATATATCGCCTGCAAATATCTTCTCCCATTCAGTAGGTGACCTATTCGTTTTGTTGGTAGTTTCCTTTGCTATGCAAAAGCTTTTTAGTTTGATGTAGTCCCATTTTTTTTATTTTTGCTTTTGTTTCCTTTGCCTGAGGAGAAATATCCCCCCGCAAAATTACAAAGACTGAGGTCAAAGAGTATACTGCCTATACTCTTCGACCTTTCAGGTCTTACATTTAAGTCTTTAATCCATTTTGAATTTATTTTTGTGCATGGTGTGTGAGAGTAGTCCAGTTTGGTCCTTTTGCGTGTAGCTGTCCAGTTTTCCCAACACCATTTATTGAAGATGTTCTTTCCCCCATTATATATTCTTGCCTACTTTGTCGGAGATTAATTGCCCATATAAGTGTGAGTTCATTTCTGGGCTTTCTATTCTGTTCCATTGATCTCTGTGTCTGTTTTTGTGCTAGTACAATACTGTTTTGCTTACTGAAGTTTTGTAATATAGTTTGAAATCAGGGAGCATAATACCTGCAGCTTTGTTTTTCTTTTCCAAGACTGTTTTGGTTACTTGGGGTCTTTTGTGTTTCCAAACAAAGTTTAGAATTATTTGTTCTAGTTTTGTGAAAAATGCCATTGGTATTTTGATAGTGATTATGTTGAATCTGTAGATTGCACTGGGTAGCTTGGTAAGTTTAACAATATTAGTTCTTCTAATCTATGTGTATATCTTTCCATTTGTTTGGGTCATCTTCAGTTTCATCAGAATCTTATAGGTTTCTAAGTAGAGGTCATTCACCTCCTTAGTTAGATTTATTCCCAGGTATTTTATTTTTTTTGATGTGATTGTAAATGAGATTATTTTCTTAATTTCTCTTTCCGATAGTTCACTCTTAGTGTATAGAAATGATCTCTGTATTAATTTTTTATCCTGAAATTTTACCAAATTCATTGATGAGTTCTGGTAGTTGTTTGGTGGGATCTTTAGGATATTCTGTGTATAGTATCATGTCATCTGCAAACAGTGACAGTTTTACTTCTTCCTTTCCAATTTGGATTCCATTTATTTCTTTTTCTTGTCTGATTGCTGTGGCTAGGACTTCCAATACTATGGTCAATAAAAGTGGCAAAAGTAGGCATCCTTGTCTTGTTCCTGATCTTAGAGGAAATGTTTTCAGCTTTTACCATTTAGTATAATAGTAGATGTGGGCTTGTCATATATGGTCTTTATTATGTTCAGGTATGGTCCCTCTATACCCACTTTGTTGACAGTTTTTATCAAAAATAGATGTTGAATTTCATCAAAAGTTTATTCTGCCTGTATTGAGGTGATCGAATGATTTTTATTCTTCAATTTGTTAATGTGGTGAATCACACTGATTGATTTGTGGATATTGAACTATCCTTGCACCTTTGGGATAAATCCCACCTGATCATAATGTATGATACTTTTAATGTATTGTTGAGTTTAGTTTGCTAACATCTTGTTGAGGATTTTTGCATCTATGCCCATCAGTGATATTGGCTTGTAATTTTCTTTTTTGTGTGGTATCTTTCTGGTTTTAGTATCAGGGTGATGCTGGCCTCACAGAAAGAGTTCAGAAGTATTCCTTCCTCTGCAATTTTTTGGAATAGTTTGAGAAGGATAGGTGTTAACTCTTCTCTAAATGTTTGGTAGAATTTACGCATGAATCTGTCTGGTCCTAGACTTTTGTTTGTTGGGAATTTTTTGATTACTGTTTCAATTTCATTGCTGGAAATTGGTCTGTTCATATTTTCTATTTCTTCCTGGTTTGGCCTTGGGAGATTGTACATTTCTAGGAGTTTGTCTATTCCTTCTAGGTTGTCCTTTTTATTGGCATAAAATCGTTCATTGTAATCTCTTATGATCTTTTGTATTTCTTCGGTGTCGATGAATTTAACTTCTAATTTGGCAAGTATCAATAGATAAAATCTCCATTAAAAAGATTCTTTGGTCGCCTCGTTAATTTCTGTGAGTGTAAAGGGGTTCTGAGACTATAGTTTAAGACCTACTGGTTTCAACCACCCATAGTTGTCTCATCCTCCTTGCCACTAGGATTGGTTTATGGGTGGCCATAGGAACAAGACTGATCCAATCAGAGGAGATCCCAGGAATTTATCAAGTGGTGAGAAAGAGATGCTCTCATATCCTGCAAGACAGGAGCCAGGCAATACGTAGTCTTAGAAATGGCTGAAAAGGCAGCCAAGTAAGAAGAACTTACCTTAAGAAGAAAATAATGTTGTGGAGAAAGCAGAGAGAGAGGTTAGAAAGAAACCATTTCCTTTTTGACATTTTGAGCCACTTGATCAAACCAGACCTGCAGCCCATCCTACTTCTACACATTCCAGTTTTATGAGCCAACGAATTCCACTGTGGTTAAACTAGCCAACCTCAGGTGCCGCAGTTGATGCATTATGTACCTGTTTGTGTGTATTTCTTTTTTTCCTCAACAGGTGCCTGAGACCTCAGGATAATATACTTTCTAGGGTTTACTCATCCAGTCCTCATCACTGCAACACAAATTAGCTTCTAAAGTGAACTTGGAAGGCAGAGTAGGATCTGGGAGGAAAGGAACCTAGCACAGATGAGTGACGTCAAAAGTGCCAACATTTTTGAGAGGAACAAGGAACAGTGGCATCTGATCTTGAATAGGAAGATTATAGCAGATTTTTATTTTCTTTTGCTTTTGTGTATTTTCAGATTGGATAACATGAGCATGTATCACTTTTATGTTGAGAAAAAAATAGAACTATATTCTTATTTTTTTAATAGCCCATCGAATGGGGGCAAGGCTTTGCAGGTTGGGATTGGAGAGCAGATTGCTCCCACGGCGAGAGAACTCTTGGGCTAAAATTGCTAGCAGGGATGTAAGATCTGTAAGGCATGCAGATGGGCCTAGGAAACAAACTTCCTTTCATTTCCAGCTTTGCCAGGAGTCAACTTCAAAGATTCAGGGGAATGAACAACATCCCGAAGGGTTAAGGATTCATTAATTATGCCTCAATCAAATTGGCTGGAATATTTGCAGTTAAAAAACAGAGAGAGAGAGAGAGAGAGAGAGAGAGAGAGAGAGACAAATGTGAAGATTATTCCAACACTGGAAAAGGCTTAAGACAGAACTTAAGTGAAAACAACAACAACAAAAAGAGGATACAGATTGTATGCAAATTTCTCTCTATCATGTGGCCAAAAACTGGAAGATAACTTGGAAAAAGAAACCAGTTGTGGCATTAGGGTGGTGAGATCATGAATAATCTTTTTTTCCTTTTTAAGGAATGTCCTTCCAGGTTGCTAAATGTTTTTTACAATAAATAAAAATGCGGGGAGTCATTGGTTCAAATTACCGAGGTCTCAGAGGCCTCTCCAGATGGCCTGTTTCTTTTCACCTGCCAAATGGCTCTCATCTGACACCAGGACAGAAGCTGTGCCTTCCCCAGGGCCTGGCATCCTTGAAGCTGTTAGTGGTGATGCCGATACGACTCCTTTGTAAGCGGCCAGAAGGAAAGAAGGGAAGGAAGTTGTAGCAGCCAAGACTGAGGATGAGGGTGAGGTGAGGATTCAGGAATCCCTCGCCCTCCACCACCACCTCATGGGGGTTCTGCCCCAGGCACTGTCTTTGTCTTTTCCCCCTGGTGTGCTTCACCTTCTGTTCGACCCCCATCCGAGTCCTCCGGAGGTGCCGTGCCTCCCTCGGCCCCAAGGGGCTGGAGCGCGGCTGCAGCCAAAACAGCACAGACTCTCTCTGCTGCCCCGAAGCACAAGGAAAGCTGGTCCCTTGAGGTTTTACTAGGAATGTTTCCCGTGAACAATCAAGGGAGAAGCAGAAGTAAAACACAAGGGAGGGAAAGAGACGTTACGAAAGCATCAGGAGAGGCTGTCTGTGGGCAGAGGACGGCTTATTGAGGAAACAATTCTGCCCAGACTGAATCCTTTTGGAAGCTGTGGGACATGTCTTCACACACAGAGATTCAAGCAGGCCCTCGTTCCGTCCATCCTCCACCCCTATGTTCATTGCACAAACATTTGCCGAGTGCCTATTATGTGCCGTAATTATTAGTAGTATATGGTATTATGCTAATCAAGGTGTCGGTCAGGGCTGTGTTTTATCTTCACGACTCCCCTTTGAGGTGAGGGATGTCTTATCTAAGGAAGTTGAGGCCTGGGGAAACTTAGGGAAAGGAAGTAACCTGCACAAGATCACATGGCTAAGAAGTAGCAATGTCAGGATGTGAACCCAGGCGATCAGACTCCAGAGCCCACCTAAGACATGGTCCTTGCCCTTCAGGACCTTCAGGACCAAATGGTCTAACTAAAGAGAAAGACACTTGAAAAACAAATGAGCAAACAAAACCAGCCACGCCACGAGATATAAGGGAAAGATAATGAACGAAGCACAAGGGAGCATCAAGAGGACATGGCTGGGTCTGCCTCAGAGCTCAAGGACATCTCTTGGAGGGGTGAATCTTGAATTTGGCATCAAAAGGTAGGGTAGGTAGACTGGCAGGTACATTCATTTGGGGCTGTGTTCATTTTCGGTTGCTGCATAAATCATCGCAAATTTAGCGGATTAAAACAACACCAATTTATTATCTCACACTTCAAGTTCAGGTACAGTGTGACTGGATTCTCTGCTCAGGATCTCACGTGACTGAAATCAAGGTGTTGGCCTTGACTGCAGTCCTCACGTGGACTCTGGGTCCTCAGTCAAGTTCACTGGTTTTTGGCTGTTTCCTTGCAGTTCCGGGGTTGCGGTCCTCACGGTTTTTGCTAGCGGTGGACCAAGGACCACCCTCAGCTCCTAGGGGCCGCCCACAGCTCCTTGCTTTGTGACCCCATAGGAAGTTCACAACATGGATGTTTGCTTTCTGCCAGGCCAGCCAGAGCACAGCTCCATGACTAGCTCTTCTGCTACTAGTCAGATAAACTCTCTGCTTAAAAAAAATCTCATGTAATTAAGTCAGGCCCACCCAGAAAAATCTTCTTATTTTAAGATCAGCTGATTTGGCGGGCTTCCCTGGTGGTCCAGCGGTTAAGACTCTGTGCTCCCAATGCAGGGGGCCTGGGTTCGATCCCTGGTCAGGGAACTAGATCCCGCATGCCTCAAAGAAGATCCCACATGCGGCAATGAAGATCCCAAGTGTTGCAACTAAGACCCGGCATAGCCAAATAAATAAATGAATATATTTTTTAAAAAATAGATTAACTGATTTGGGAAATAATTACATTTGGAAAATCCCTTCACAGCAACACCTAGATTAGTGTTTGATTGAATAACCAGGAGAAAGTGTGTGTACACGAGAGGCTTGGGATATGGGGGGCCATCTTAGAATTCTGCCTACCACAGTAGGCAGGAGTTAGCAAATGGAGATTTAGCAAATGGAGAAGATGAGGAAGATCAATCCAAGAAGAGGAAATAGGATTAGCAAAGGATTCCGAGAGACCGTTGGAGAATGAATATAGAAAAGTGAATGCCATGTTTCCAGCCACATGGCAGGCCAAATTCTGGAGATATCTGCCAAGTCAAAACTCCTTAAGATGCTGGGGGCTTCCCTGGTGGTGCAGTGGTTAAGAATCTGCCTGCCAATGCAGGGACACAGGTTCAAGCGCTGGTCCGAGAAGATCCCACATGCCACGGAGCAACTAAGCCCGTGCGCCACAACTGCCGAGCTTGCGCTCTAGAGCCCGCGAGCCACGACTACTGAGCCCATGTGCCACAACTACTAAAGCCTGCTCACCTAGAGCCCGTGCTCCGCAACAAGAGAAGCCACCGCAATGAGAAGCCCACGCACCGCAACGAAGAGTAGCCCCCGTTCACTGCAACTAGAGAAAGCCCAAGTGCAGCAATGAAGACCCAATGCAGCCAAAAATAAATAAATTAAATAAACAAATTTATTTTAAAAAATCCTTAAGATGCTGAGGATACTATCAAAGGCATGTTTTTACAGGAAGGCTGAGCTGCCACTCTGAGGCAGAAACAATGGAAAAATGTGACTATAGAGAGGTGAGTGGGAACCAGAGTTTGCCTTAGAGCCATCTGTTAATTCTTGTCAAGTAGATTGGAGATGGGAGACAAAACCTAGGCTGAAGCAGAATGTGAGATTAGAATGGTGACCCTTATGGGTAGCCCAGAACCTCAAAGGGTAGAAGTTTCAATGGGTGTAGTCAGATTTCACTCCCCAAGGGAAACAGTGGAATACTCACTACAGGTAATTACTTGCCTTAAGACACCTAATTTTAGTTCAGAGTGGAACCAAAATAAAGAGGAAATTTTCCCCTGAGAATTCTCAACCAAAAGCCTGCACTCATACAGGTTTGGGGCTGGAGTTCACATCACCTCCAGAACAAAAAACCTTTTAAAGCGGTCCTAGGTTGGTAGTTCTCTCAGATCCCTGTAAGAAGGAAATCACCTCTAGAGACATGCTTTTTAGACCCAAGCCTAAGACAATTCCCATAAATTTCCTTCGACCATCAGGGACATGTCACTTCTGCTTATCCCAGAGGGACAATTCATCCTTTGTGGCCATTTTACTAGGATCAACAAGGGAATAATCACAGCTTTTCTATTTTCTATACACTTAAAATTAAAATTTTTACTGAAGTATAGGATACCAACCAAGAAGTTCAAAAATCACAACTGTACAGCTCAGTGAATTCTGACTCAGTGAAGATACCATGTCAAGAAAGAGAACGTAGCCTACATTCCCAAAGCTTGCCTCACAACTCCTTTCTGGTCACCATCTCCATCCTCTCCTCTGCAATGGTAGCCACTCTTCTGATTTCTACCTCATAGATTTTAGCCTTTTTTTTTTTTTTTTTTTTTTTGCAGTACACGGGCCTCTCACTGTTGTGGCCTCTCACGTTGCGGAGCACAGGCTCCGGATGCGCAGGCTCAGCGGCCGTGGCTCACGGGCCCAGCCGCTCCGCGGCACGTGGGATCTTCCCGGACCGCGGCACGAACCCATGTTCCCCGCATCGGCAGGCGGACTCTCAACCACTGCGCCACCAGGGAAGCCCTAGCCTGTTTTTGAACTTTATACAAAAGAAATCCCACTGTATGGACTCTGTGTCTGGTTCCTTTCATTCAATGTTGGGTTGGTGAGTTTCATCTGTGTTGCCGAATGCAGCTTAAATTTGTTCATTTTCATTGCTGCCTAGTGTGGATATATGACAATTTTTTTATCCCTTTGATTGACATTTGGGTTGTTTCAAATTTGAGATTATAACAAATAGTGATGCTGTAAATGGTCTTATTCATGAGTTTTGGTGGCCTTGTGCCTTGTTTTAACCTTCAAGAAGAGGAAGAACAATCTTAAGAGAGTAGTGACGTCACTAGGAGTCCCGCTATCATCCCACCCTGTCACTCGTGATCTAACATTTTACCGAACCTAGATGATCTGAGATAGTTCTTGTACTCAGTATAGCTATGTGGAGACGCTTAGAAACTCAATGAGAGTCAGAGATGGAAGAAATCTTATATATCATCCAGCCCAGAATTTCCCAAACTTCAACTGTACAAATGCCATAGCTGTGATTTTTGCCATATTTTTGTACCACCTTACCATCACTTAATATTTTTCTTTCCACTGTCTAACTTTTTATCATTTAAAGATCTGCTTCAGCCTTACCTTAAGCGATGACGGCTGCTTTGAACAGATAGCTTTGATGTGCTAGCTATGTTCTTTCTATTACACATTAAAATAAACACATGGGGACTTTCCTGGTGGTCCAGTGGTTAAGAATCTGTCTTGCAATGCAGGGGACGCCGGTTTGATCCCTGGTAGGGGAACTAAGATCCCACATGCCACAGGGCAACTAAGCCCACATGTCACAACTAGAGAGAGAGAAGCCCGCGTGCCACAACTAGAGAGAAGCCCGCGTCCTGCAACAAAGAGCCCGCGTGCCTCAATGAAAGATCCTGCGTGCCGCAACTAAGACCCAACGCAGCCAAAAAAATAAATATATATTTTTTAAAAAGCTTAAAAAGAAAGACTACAGTTTCAGATAACCTCCTCTTCGAACATGAGACAGATATTTTAAAAAAATAAACACATAACTATTTAAATAAATTTGTCAGCCTGCTTCCTGTGTGATATATTCTCCGTGTCTCATTTTGGTCCAACCCCACCTTCCTCTGTCTGGGAAGCTGACCCCTGCAGACCGACTCAAGCAGCTCCCTTGTCTTCTGGCTTTTGCTGTGTTCAGCTGCGAGGCGTTGGAGGGTAGCTAGAGGTCAGGGTATTCATGCCCCTGGCCTCTGCCCTGCCCTTCCCCAGTCGGCAGTGGCCACATTCTCTATCAAAGGCCGCAGATCTGGTCAGGCAGACACTCTCTCACAGCTAATAGTTTCATCTTCTTGCCCCTTGTGATGAGAAAAACAACTTTTTTTTTCTGAGTTACTGCCTAGGCATTTTACAGTATGATAACCCTGCTCACACCCAGAGTGTGGACATTTTAGATATGGACTTGAGTTTAGGTTACCCGCCCTAAGTTCCCGCCTTGTGAGGCAGTTTTGTTTCTTGTTTTTGTTTTTTGTCCATGCAGCATGGCTTGTGGGATCTTAGTTCCCCAACCAGGGGTCGAACCCAGACCCACAGTGGTGGAGGTAGGAGGTCCTAATCACTGTATCGCCAGGGAATTCCCAGAGGCAGCTTTCGAATAACCGTTTAGAGTTAAGCCCCGGAAAGCCTAGTGACCTCCACCCCGGCTTGCTACCCTGCTCTCTCTGTCCTGCTCACTCATGACCTGGGATGTAGGACTGCCCTTCCCCCAGCTTCTAGAATCTTGTGAATAATAAATCTTATGACTCTATTTCCTTTGTGTGGGTGTATTAGAGCTGTGCCTTCAATCAAGCTGACGGGTTTCACTTCCTTGAAGTGGGAGCTTAGATGCTGTGGGAGCTCCGGGCCATGCCCCCCCGAGGAGTGGCTCCGTCTCCTCATTCAGCAGGTCATAATTGGCATGTTCTTTTTTTAAAAATTTATTTATTTTTATTTATTTATTATTTTTGGCTACATTGGGTCTTCATTGCTGCGTGCGGGCTTTTCTCTAGTTGCGGCGAGCTGGGGCTACTCTTTGTTGCGGTGCGTGGGCTTCTTACTGTGGTGGCTTCTCTTGTTGCTGAGCACGGGCTCTAGAGTGCAGGGGGGGCTTCAGTAGATGCGGCATGTGGGCTCAGTAGTTGTGGCACGCGGGCTCAGTAGTTGTGGCTCGCGGACCCTAGAGCGCAGGCTCAGTAGTTGTGGCGCACGGGCTTAGTTGCTCCTCGGCATGTGGCATCTTCCTGGACCAGGGCTCGAACCCATGTCCCCTGCATTGACAGGCGGATTCTTAGCCACTGCGCCACCAGGGAAGCCCCCTAATCGGCATATTCTTAATTCAATACACCAGCTTCTAGCTTCTCAACACATCCCTTCAGGTCGAAGAGTGGTCATGACTTCCAGGTGTTGCAAGTCCCTGGCATTTACCATCTCCTTTTGGCACCCTTAATCGTGCCCATCCCTTTGTCAACAATCCTTTCCCTGAACCCTCCTCAACTCCTCCCTTTCATGGGGCCATCTGCTTCCTGCTAGGAGGAATGCGATGTCAAACATCACCAATGGTAGGCATCCCTTCCTTCCACCTGTACAGGTGCTAGCTGATACCCAGGAGGGAACACACTCATCCAAGGTCCCCCAGCTGTGAGTGCCAGAGCTACGAATGGTCTCCCTAATTCAATGCACTTCTCACCGTAAATGTTACTTCTCAGGGGAGAAACTGGTCAGTTCTGATAACAGTGCCCGAGTGTTCAATACAGTAAGTCCCCTACATATGAACTTCCAAGTTGCGAATTTTCAAAGATACGAATGTGCAGCTGGTTCCAGCAAGGAACCAGAACCTGTGCCATCCACTTCAGGCGTGAGTGGAATTGCAGCTCGCCCTCCGTCTCCTGTTGCTGACGATCCTTCAGCTCTACCATCTCCCACCTCCTCTCCCTCCTCCGGTCAGTAACTCTTCTTACCTGTTCACTCGATGCCAGCCCTGTACGTATGCCAGCTGTTGTACTGTACTATTGCACTTTTCAAGGTACTGTAAGATTAAAAATGTTTTCTTTATTGTTTGATTTTTATGTACGTATTATTTGTGTGAAAAGTATTATAAACCTACTACAGTACAGCACTATATAGCCCGACTGTGTTAGCTGGGTACCTAGGCTAACTTTGTTGGACTTACAAACAAATTGGACTTAATCACCGTGCTCTTGGAATGGAACTCGTTCGTACGTAGGGGACTTACTGTATTGCAAGTCCCCTTAGTAATCTCTCTCTTACACCCCCTTCCCTGTCCTGCTCCATTTGTTGCTGGGCCCCAGATTTACCTGGATCACAGCTGGCTCACTCCTTCCTTCCCCTAACCCAGCACTCACGTGTGTCCCGCATCTGGCCTCCCAGAGTACTTGCCTTTTCTCAGACACACCGGCATTTCACCTCTCTGCTTTGATCAGGAGGCCTTCCCAGGGGAGGCCCAAAGGCCCGACCCACATACTCTTCTTCTATATATGCTTGCTGCCTAACTTTTCTCCTCTATCCAGAGAGAATCATGCCTCCCCTGTTCTCCCCAAACTCTAACAACACTGGCCCCAATGGTGACTAGTTGTGTATGTGTTTTCCTGACGACACTGCTTCTATGAACGATCCTGCTGGATTTCTCTTTCTGACTCAAATAGCCCCTTCACTGTGCTATGTCGAATTAAATTGCATTCATTGGGGCCATCAAGAGCATTAGAGTGTGAAAGATGTTCTGATGAGTCCAAGGGGAATGTCTATCCTGGTCATTTTTAATGATTATTTATTTTCAAAGGATATATGGATAAGATGGTCTGAGGCAAGGGTGGGATCCCAGGGCGGCCTCTTCCCATTCTCTTATTCGTCCCCTGTGAGGCCTGAGGGAAAGGGGCAAGGCAGTGGTCATCCAGTTTCATTATGGGTCCGGGGTCCTCTAACTGAGGTCCTTAGATGGGCAGCATCGGTCCGATAAACGCCGGTAATCACGTGCAAACTGTTGAGTGAGTGTGCCCCTGGGGAGTGGGGCGGCGGAGGGTCGGGGAGGAGCCTCAGAGCTCTCCTGGAATTCCCAGAGGGACTCAGCTCCAAAGAACACTTTGGCCTCCCTGCTTCCTTCCTTCGGCCTTGAAGAGGAAGGAGGCCTTGCTGAGCTCCACATCTGAGGTTGGGTCAAAGCCCCTGCAAGTCATCAACTGTTCTTGCTGGACTTTTTCCTGTCTGTCTGGATCTCCCACGGGGGCCTTGAGGAAGGGTAGAGTTGGCCTCAGGGGCAGCTCTTTTGGGATCTAGGTGTTTGAATCCAGAGTCATAGCCATGTTATTGCCTCTTTCAGACATCGTGCCTGTGAGCATCTGTCCAGGGCCTGAGCTTGGGGGGCAAAGTCCTTTCTGGAGAGCATCCGGAGCCGCCTCCGAGTTTACCACTGATGGTGGGCTGACCCACGACCAGTCAGCTCCCCGCTCTGAGCACCTCAGGGACCCTGGACTGTGAGCGAAAGGGGTCACATGTCAGGAGGACAGAGTTCCCCGAGGGGCCAAGTTCTTAGACAGCGATATCGGCTCTGGCAGGGAAATCTGGAGCGTGTAGTGAGTGTAGGGCTGGCTCTCCAGGACTGTCTCCTTTCGAGGAAAAGAACTGGGTGGCAGGGTGGGGTTTGGGGATTGAGGTGTGGCCAGGGTTTTACTGCCCACTATTCTCTTCTCTTTACTGTGTCTCACTCAGAGCTGAAGGAAGAGGCCTCGGCAATGGGTGAAATTTAGGGGAGCCTAACTGTGGCTTCAACCCTAGCAGGTGGTGGTGTGCCCAAGGTCCTCTGAACCCTTCCACCACACATAACCCAGACTGCCACAGCTCCTACCACCCCCACACGTGGGAAAGGGCACCAAACTGGACATCGGGAGCTCAAGTCCTAATTCTCCCAACACCAACTACTCGTGTATTCTTGGGCGAGTCACTTAACTTCTCTGGGTCTTGACTCCCGCAGCTGTCAGAGGGAGATAATAATCCTATAAGGTCCTCAGAGTGACTTTGAGGATCGAGTTGATACGTGTGAACGTCTTCAATTTACTCTAAAGCCTGATCGGTATATATTACTAATATTTACTCTGGAACCCCTTCCTTGCTTTGGGCCCTGCTACATGAACCAACGTGGGAATGGTGAGTAACAAACTTTTCATTTCCGTTTCCGGACAATTATTTGCATTTGTAACCAAGACCTCCCATGTCTTTGATCAGAGAAAAGAGTAGGGAATAAATTTCAAATTTGCAGGCAGGTGGAGAAGAGGGACTTCTGAGTCGGAGGGTCCTGCTTCCTTCACGGGAGACTTTGCTGGCATTGCCATCTCTCTCCTCGTGAAAGGACGGACCTTGTTATCTACGTCATCAGGGAAGTTCTTGTGCAGAAGGCTGAGGGGAAAAGAATTTCCAAGGACAAGACACCCGCTGGGAAACCCAACTTCCCAAACGTCCTCCATCTGTCAGCTGCTTGGAACAAGCTGATGCTTCCATGAGGCTGTTTTCAGTTGGGAAATCTGAAAACACCACAGCAGCGGGAAAGGGAAATAATTCTCTCCTTGCATTCCTGCGTTAGGCTGGTGAAGGGGGAAAAAACTGCCAAAAAGTTTAGTAACGTTTGAAGTCGCCTGTCAAGTTCAAGGTGTTTGTTTTCGTGGGATAGGCTGGCAGCCGCTTGCTTTCTCTCTTGCTCAATCCTTCCTCCTTTATTCCATCAGAGTTCTTGTTTCTTATCCAAAGGGCTCAATTCCTTTTTGAGTGATTTCCATTTTCTAGTCCCTGGTCTCTTCTTTATCCTATAAATATGGACACTGATTCATCAGAGTTTTCCAGTTCACCTTGGTGTAGTCGCGCATCTGGCTCGTGAATTAATGCTTCTCTCAAGTCTAACTCAATTCTGTATGTCACTCTCCTGTTTCCAAACTCTCATCAGGCTCCTCATGATCTACTGAAATAACTTCCATCTCCTGACCTCGGCTTTCTTCCATCTGGTCCCCAGGGCAACAGCCAACACAGACCCAAAGCCAGACGCACTGTTTCCACTGGCTGATGCAGCCCCAGGTTGGGGCGCAAGGCTCAGAAAGGGGCATTTGAACTGCAGGTGAGCCCCGTTGCCCTGCTCACCCCGGTGCCTTTGTCAGACACCTGTTGGTCCCAGATGCCCTTTCCAAACTCATCTCCTAACTCTCCCTTCTCCCTGCCCTTCTCCCTAGCCCAGCACCCTCTCACTGCCTCTCTCAAAGGCCTCAACTTATCCTGTATCTGCACGCTTGTTATACTATTCCTTCCACCCCAATTTCTTTAACTTCCCTCTTAAAGCCTCCCAAGGCCCATCTCAGATGGCACTCCCTCATTAGTCAAGCGTGTATATAGACGGAGCTTGATCATATTGTAGGGGATCTGGGTGGGCTGTTTCCCACGCAGCCCAGAGCTGCACAGACTCCCCAGAGAGGAATCTTCCTGGAAGGTGGGGTCAGGCTGCCAGCATGTCTGGACCCCGAGCGGCAAGAAGAGCTGGGACTCCCTGAATTTAGAAATTAATGGCATGAGGGAATTCCCTGGCTGGCCAGTGGTTAGGAGTCCGCACTTTCGCTGCCGAGGCACAGGAGGGCGCAGGTTTGATCCCTGGTCGGGGAACTAAGATTCCACAAGCCACACAGCACAGCCTGGGGCTGGAGTGCAAGAAATTAATGGCATGAGTCCTCTGTCCTTCTGTTCTGCACCCCACACTGCACTGTGCCTTGGCCCTCAACCCAGAGGCCCACTCTGTTACCGTCTCCAGAGGGTAAAACTCCAGATTTCTGCTGTGGTGAGACGGGGGTAGGTGCCCAGTGGAATAAAAAGGGTCTCAAGGGACCTAGGAAATGTAGTAACAGCAGACACTCAGAGATTGCTTACCAAGTGCGAACACTGCCTACGGTAAGCCCAAGGTAATTTACATATCCTAGCTCTGTTTGCATATATAAACATATATTTACATACTTTGACTACGCCTCAAATAGCGCTTCTCCTAGTCTTCACCTAATGACACATGATCTGCCAGCCGGATCCAGAAGTCCCTGGGGCTCCCGCTTCCTCCGTTTGAGGAGTCTGTGGTGTGAAACACTTGCTCTATCCTTTTCCAAGTCAGACTTGGGATTGGGCTCGAAAGACTGCTCGGCCAGTTATCCCTCCTTGGTTTGCTTTCCCGCTTCCAGAATGTTATTGCTATTGTCTCCTCCTAAAATTCTTTCCTACATAGCATCACTGTAAGTGTGCTAGTGGCTAAGAGACGTTTATCTCTATGGAGAGAGTTGCCCACGCACCTGAGCTGCCACAGCCAACTCCACGTCTCCTGCCCGAGGCCACACCTTAAGTCAGGTGCAGGGGACAGGCGTGTGTGCGTCCAGGGTGCCTACTTAGCTTTGCTCTCGAAACAGCACATAAGCCGCGTAAAAGGTGGTGATGAATGGATGGACGCAACTCCCCTTCGTACCTCCGGTGGGCAGGCATGAAACTCGGTGCTCTCGGCAACCTGGGTGGAGGAGGTAAGAGCTGCGGGCGCTCAGCCTTTTATACCCCCAGCCACGTCAGCATCCTGAAGCCACTTATGCTCTCATGTGTGACATTAATTCTGCCATTCAGGAAGCAGCACTACTCAGCTCCTCCTGACCTTGTGGCTGAACCAGCCCTGGGCCATCTCTCCTTCTCTGCACCTGGGTGACAGGGCTTCAGGTTTTGCGTTTATGTCCAATTCTGGGCTTCCCGTGCATGGGTCTCCCCACGACCTGCCACACCTCAAAGTTCTGAAGAAAGGTAAATGCAGAAAGGTTTTTATTCCCCAAACCCCAAAGCTGCCTCTAGGTAGGTCGGCAAGGTTGGGCCCCATGGCCCGCCTCTTCACCTTGGAAAGGTTTAGGGCCTAGACAGGGCTACTACTAGCCTTGAGCAAAACAGGGAACTGTACCTCTTGGATTTTGCATGATAAGTACACAAAGCTCTAATGTCAACAAGGGCAACGCTCCTTCTTGGACGTGGTGCACTGGTGCAGTGGCACAAGGTGCCTTGGGCAGTTGCACACAGTGGCCTTGGGTCCAAGGCCATCTTTTGGCCTCTCTCCTGAGCTCACAGCAGAATCTCTTTATCTTTCCAGTCTGTTGGTTAGGACACGTCTGCCTGAAAAAGAGTAATAGCAGGCAGAGAGAAGCAAGAATGAGAGCATTTCCTCTAATATACATTTATTATTAGTTTCTAAATTAAGAGACTCTTTTTTTTTTTTTTTTTTAGCATTTTGAGGTTTACAGAAAAATGGAACAGAAAATACAGAGTTCCCACACACATCCTCGCCCACACCAAGTTTCCCTTGTTCTGAACGTCTTGCATTAGTGTGGTACATTAGGTACAATGGATGAACCAATAACACCTGGTGATTAGAGTCTCTGGTTTACATTAGAGGTCTCTGTTTGTGTTGTTCATTCTATGGGCTTTGACAAAATGTACAATGACACGGATTCACCGTTGTAGTGTCATATATAGAATAGTTTCACTGCCCTAAAAAAATCCTATGGCTATGTTTAGTTTTAAAACCCAAATGCGGGCTTCCCTGGTGGCGCACTGGTTGAGAGTCCACCTGCCGATGCAGGGGACACGGGTTCGTGCCCCGGTCCGGGAAGATCCCACATGCCGCGGAGCGGCTGGGCCCGTGAGCCATGGCCACTGAGCCTGCACGTCCGGAGCCTGTGCTCCACAACGGAGCCTGTGCTCCACAACGGGAGAGGCCACAGCAGTGAGATGCCCGCGTACCGCGAAAACAAAACAAAACAAAACAAAACAAAACCCCCAAATGCTCTACTCCCTGTACCCACCTCCGTGCTCCTCTTTGCTGGTTGGAGTAGGAGTGGGGAGGGGCTGGGAGCTTCCAGAGGAGGCCAGCATTTCTCAGCTTTGCTCTTTTCTTCAGTTCACCCAATACCCCTCCGCGAAGGAGATTATCCTCACAAATCAATAAAAGTTGAACCTGTCTGCTTTCCTTCCCTCCCGCCTTCTTGGGCTGCCTCACCTCCGATCCAGCAGTGAGAGGAAATTGGCACTTTCTTAAGGAGGAAACCTTCCAGTGAAAACATAAGTCCTTTAACTTTGTGGCGACCTATTAAAACGAGTTTACTGGCAAAGTTCACACGTTAAAAATCGTGTTGGGTAATATAGTTGTGCCTTGTATAATTCTGCGGGTTTCTGGTAACAAAGTCAAGTCATATTCCTTCCAAGAAAACAACTCTGCTTGTCCTGTTGGGGCATCAAGGAGATAACCACATGGGCAGGGTGGCTGTCAAAATATGTAAGAATTGGGCTTCCCTGGTGGCGCAGTGGTTGAGAGTCCGCCTGCCGATGCAGGGGACACAGGTTCGTGCCCCGGTCTGGGAAGATCCCACATGCCGCGGAGCGGCTGGGCCCGTGAGCCATGGCCGCTGAGCCTGTGCGTCCGGAGCCTGTGCTCCGCAACGGGAGAGGCCACAGCAGTGAGAGGCCCGCGTACCGCAAAAAAAAAAAAAAAAAAAAAAGTAAGAATTTGTAGGGTATCGGTATGTATTGGTGAGGATGCACTGAGTCATGCTGCAGTAACAATCAACCTTCCATTAGTATCTTTAAAACAGACTTATTTCTTGCTCATGCTCCCTGCTCCTCCTGCATTGGTGGGGAGGGGGTAAGCGGAGAAGTGTTCTGTCAACTACAATTCATCAGAAGGATGCTGGCCGTGCAACTGGGCGAGGTCCTGGAGGCCCCATCTGTGCCAGGATCAGCCCTTTCCTTAGATTGTGAGCAGGTGTGGAGGGGTCCTGGGCAGGGCTGGCTTCGTGGCTGTGTGACTTGGGCAGGTGTATAGATCCCCATGTGCTCAGAGGGTCTTGTGCTTGGTTTAATGCTCAGCTGACACTGTCTTGAAATTCTCAACAATTTTTTTTTAACATCTTTATTGGGGTATAATTGCTTTACAATGGTGTGTTAGTTTCTGCTTTATAACAAAGTGAATCAGTTATACATATACATATGTTCCCATTCTCAACAATTTTTAAACAAGGAGTCTTGCCTTTTTATTTTGCACAGGGCTCTAAAAATTATTGTAGGTAGCCATCCTGGTCCCAGCGGAGGGTGGGTAGAAGTGCATTCTACCCACATGAATGGGGTAGAAAGTCAGAATGGTAGAAGTGCATTCCAGAAATAGGGAGCAGCAGTTTTTTTTAACCAACCTGTGTGAAGCGTTTCGATTAACTTAACAGCTGGTACGGCAACTAGTGCATATCGGCCCAGATGTGAGTTTACGTGATAGTCCCTAAAAGGACCCACATTCACTAGGACAGTCATTTGGGGTAGAAGTGATTCCTTAGCTTGGAAATCAGAATTCAGAGGCCAGGTGAGGCACTCCCATCTCTTTCTGAGTCTTCCTTTCATGAGTCTAGATTTTAAGGAGGAGAAATAAAAAGATATGACCTCCTGGCTGATGAGGGTTAAACATGGTACTTGCTACGTGGCATTAGGATGGGAACTAAAGTGGGATGGGTCTTACATGTTCTAATGAGCAGTCTTTGCAAACAGTATTATCATTTTTATTACTCTGAGGTTATTTCTTTTTTTAAATGTTTTAAAAAATTATTTATTTTTGGCTACGTTGGGTCTTCATTGCTGCGCGCAGGCTTTCTCTAGTTGTGGTGGGCGGGGGCAACTCTTCGTTGCAGTGCGTGGACTTCTCATTGTGGTGGCCTCTCTTGTTGTGGAGCACGGGCTCTAGGCGCGTGGGCTTCAGTACTTGTGGCACGTGGGCTCAGTAGTTGTGGCACACGGGCTTAGTTGCTCCACAGCATGTGGGATCTTCCCAGACCAGAGCTTGAACCCGTGTCCCTTGCATTGGCAGGTGGATTCTTAACCACTGTGCCACCAGGAAAGCCCTCCTTTTTTTCTTTTAATACATCTTTACTGGAGTATAATTGCTTCACAATGCTGTGTAGTTTCTGTTGTACAACAAAGTGAATCAGCCATATGCATATGTATATCCCTATGTCCCCTCCCTCTTGAGCCTCCCTCCCACCCTCCCTATCCCACCCCTCTAGGTCATCGCAAAACACTGAGCTGATCTCCCTGTGCTACGCTGCTGCTTCCCACTAGCTATCTACTTTACATTTTGTAGTGTATATATGTCGATGCTTCTCTCACTTCACCCCAGCTTCCCCCTCCTCCCACTGCGTCCTCAAGTCCATTCTCTACATCTGCATCTTTATTCCTGCCCTGCCACTATGTTCATCAGTACCATTTTTTTTTTAGATTCCATATATATGTGTTAGCATATGGTATTTGTTTTTCTCTTTCTGACTTACTTCACTCTGTATGACAGACTCTAGATCCATCCACCTCACTACAAATAACTCAGCTTCGTTTCTTTTTATGGCCGAGTAATATCCCATTGTATATACGTGCCACATCTTTATCCATTCGTCTGTCGATGGACACTTAGGTTGCTTCCATGTCCTGGTTATGGTAAATAGTGCTGCGATGAACATTGAGGTACATGTCTCTTTTTAAATTATGGTTTTCTCAGGGTATATGCCCAGTAGTGGGATTGCTGGGTCATATGATAGTTATTCCTTTTTTAAAAACTTTATCCCTTAGCACAGGGTTAGTAAGTACCAAACATGCATGCTCTCACCCTCCCCTTCTAATCCTCTTCTACGCTAAGTCTGTCATGCCTGGTTAATCATATCACTCTTTCCAGTTGATCCTGGCTGTGGTCTCAGAATCTGCCTTCCCTCCACACCCAGCACTGTAGGCAGTCACTAAACTCATTGTAGGTTGGGACCTAAGGAAAATCCTAGCCATTCCGGTGTTCGCCCTTAGTCAGGTCCAACTTAAATATTTCAGCCTATGACAGCCATGTTATGGGATATTGTTGTATAATAATTTATTCAGTCTTTGTCCTGGATTCCCGGGATGGGTCTTCTAAACTCTTGGAATTTCCTGAACGTCAGGAGTGTCTTTATTATCCACAGTGGGCCCTGGGACCACACCTGAGCTCAGGTTAACGAGGTGACTCCTGGTGGGCCCTGGAATTTCAGGATGAGGGCTCGCCAAGCCAAAAAGACCAACCATGTGACTACAAAGTTGGGGTTTTGAGTCAGGTGATATTGGTCTGGAGGGGTGGGGGGGCTGAAGATTGAGTTTAATCACACTTCTAGTGATTCAATGAATCAAGCCTGTATAATGAAACCCCAAGAAAATCTCTGGACCCTGAGGCTCGGGTGAACTTCCTGGCTAGTGAACCCATAAAAGTGCTGGGTGGATGATGCTCTAGGTTCCACATGGAGAGGACATGGAATCTCCGAGTTCACGACCCTCCCAGATGTTTCCCTATGAGCCTCTTCACTTGTCTGGTCCTGATTTGTATCCTTTATAATAAAATTGAAATTGTAAGTCTAGCACTTTGCTGAGTTCTGAGAGTCATTCTAGTGAATTACCAACCTGCAGGGGTAGTGGAAACCCCCAAGTTTGTAGCCAGTTGGTCAGAAGTCTGGGTGGCTCAGGGACCCCTGAACTTGTGGCTGGCATGTGGCCTTAGCCTGTGGAGTCTGCACTTGGCCTGAGTAGTTAGGTTCAGAATTGCATTGCAGGAATGCAGATGTGAAAGGCAAAGAGGAAGCCACGCTCCCCTGAGGCTGCCGTGGTAGCAAGTGCTGGAGATCAGGAGATCTCCAGGGGCAAAATGGACCTTTGCAGACCTAACCTGCCCTTGCAACTGGGGCATGTTCCTCCATTGACAACGTCAGAGGAGCTGGACTTCAGTAATGAAGTATGCAAATTTCCCCAGGCCCCATAGGTACAAATGAGGTCACATTCATGGCCTTGTTTCTCAAGTTCTTCCCTACATCCACCCCTGCGAAGTGCCTATGCCCCGTGAGAATTTCTGGAGTACCTGGGGGTATTCTCATGAACACGCAGAGTCAGCTGTTTCTGAGGTCTGCTGCACACTGCTGCTTCCACCGGACCACACTGTGGTGGATATCTTCTACTCGCCCCTCCAGACTCCCTCCCCACCCTCCCTGCCATGCTCAGTGTCCTGCAAAGCTGACCTTTATGAATTGCCTCATCCAAGGCTACTTTGTCTTGGCCTCTGGTTAGGTTCAGCCAGTGGAAGGCACTGAGAGCAGGGTGCTCATTGCCTGTTCCTCCCTGCGGTGAGTTGACTGATTCCCTTAACAAAGGCTGCAGCTCTGATCAGGTGGCACTTCCTTGCTTGTGCCCTCAGGTCTAGGAGAGGTAAAGCCTTCCTGCTGTTGTTAGCCCTGGGATGCTTTCCAACCCCTTATAGGTTTCCCTTCACTGCTCACATCTCTGTAAATGGTCTTCTTCAAACTCTCCTTAGTTTGAGATGCCATTTGCTTCCCTTTAGGACCCTGATCACGTAGACACCGCTGCTGTTTCCACTGTATATACATCCTTGGGGCCATCCCACCTCCCCTTGAGCATCACCGATAATTCTACTCTGTCTTATTAAAGTAGAGCTGACACAGTGCCTATGGCAGTGTGGGAGGGAGCATCTCTCCCTGCTCTGTGTCACTCTGTTAGAGGGATCTCAGCAATGTACTGTTTGTGCTCCAATGTCTTCTAGAATTTTAGAAATAGCTCTTTTTTGACCGGCATGAGGCTGAAGGAGCCTGAGAGGTCTGGGTCTGGGAGCTCGCTATGCCACTAAATGGCTGTGTGCCCTTGGACAAGTCATTCTCATTTTCAGGCCTCAGTTTCCTCACCTGTAGCACAGGGGTTGGACTTAGTGTTCTTCGTGTGTGTGTGTGTGTGTCGGTCATTTTCATTATCGTTTTTTCTTAAATTGAAATAGAGTTGATTTATAATGTTATGTTAGCTTCAGGTGTACAGCAAAGTGATTCAGTTATATATATATATTTTTTCATATTCTTTTTCATTATAGCTTATTACAAGATATTGAATATAGTTTCCTGTGCTCTACGGTAGGACCTGTTGCTTATCTGTTTTATATATAGTAGTTTGTATCTGCTGATCCCAAACTCCTAATTTATCCCTCCCACCTTTTTCCCCTTTGGTAACCATAAGTCTGTTTTCTATGTCTGTGTGGACTCAGTGATTCTTAAACTGCCCTGGGCCCCCAGTCTCACTTTAGCCAGAGTAGCTCCTGTTTGATCAACTTTTAGAATTTGGGCTTTCGTGAAGATTTTCTTTAAAGCATGGATTCCATGGCTTTAAAAATGCTTGACAACAACTGGACTAGGTAATTCTAAAGTCCCTTCCAGTCTCAATATTTTTTTTTTTTTTTGGCTGTACCACGCGGCTTGCAGGAACTTAATTCCCCAACCAGGGATTGAACCTGGGCCTTTGGTAGTGAAAGCACAGAGTCCTAACCACTGAACTACCAGTCCCAACATTTTTGAGCATAAAATCAACCTTGCCTTCCTAACCACTGTGCCAGGGAGGGTCTGGTTCCAAGAATTAATGGAAAACTGGTGGTTGAAGCCTGTCTCCTGTCAGGCTCTGTCATGGCAAATCTACCATGACCTAGTAAATCACTTTGCTCCACCCCATCCATCTTCGGCATCTTCTCACTTATTTCTCATTTGCTTCTGCCACTCTTCCTAGGCAAGGAGAAAGAAAGAACTGATTTTAAACCAGTTGCATAAAATGCAAACCACCCCAGCAAACAAAACTGTGGAAAAGATGGCAGCTTTAAATGAACTGACTCCCGAGGTTTGCAAAGGCTTCGTCCACAGTAATGGAAGCTGGCAGCCCCTCGGTGGTTTGTCCCAGACACTTGGTGCTGGAGAGAATTATAGAGCGGTGATTAATAGTTTGTGTAGCATCTGAGCCTGCTTCCTGATTGTGGGGAATCTGCCCTTGCGTGAGCCCTGTCTGGGTCTGAAGGCTGAAAACTCCCCTTGATCTCTGGCAGCAAAAGCACAGACACATGAACTAAGTATAGCCAATCAGATTCTCACCTGAGAGTTTCAATACAGACTGAACAATATAATTGGAATTTCTTTTGACGGGGTTGATGGCTAAGGCATCCAGTGTCTGGTGGCGTCCGTGGTACCCGGGCCAGCAGTGGCCACAGTGCAAGCACAGAGCCCAGCATCCAGCTACCTGCAATCCATTTTGAAAGAGGCAAGGTATCACAGATGACGTTACAGGATGTTAGTTTTGCCAGAGAGTCTCTGCGTCTTGCCGGCCTGTGCCTTTTCTAACATTCCTTTTCTTTCTGTAGTCGCCGAGTTTCCCTGACATCAATCTCCTTAAGCCTCTCCCAAGGGATTCCTCTCTCAGGCTGCCTACCCTCCATCTCCTCAGCAGATGTTTAGGCAGCGCTGGTTGCCTCTCAAAAGAGGAAGCCATACCTCTCCTGCCTTTCTCCCCACCCCCATCCTCCTTCTGCCCATTTTATGCCCCAAATGTGCCAATGCAGGGCAGTTGGTACTCTTCTCCTTTTGGAAATGAAAACCCCAGGGTGAGTCTTCCTGACACACGTGCGTGTGTGCTGGGGGTGAGGACTGATTCATAAATCTTGCTTGAAGAAGAAAGGCCTTTGAGCAACCTGGCAAAGGTTGGCTTTCATTCACTTCCTTGTCACCCCCTCTCTGAACACCTCTTCTGCTCCAGGCCTGCGGTAGACCCCATGGGGATACTGAGGAACAAATGCTTATATAAAATAAGGAAAAAGATGTGGGACTTCGAATTGGGAGACCTGGGTTGGGACCCTGCTTTGGTCACTCACTCTCTGCGAGAATTGGGTAGGTTCCCTAACCTCTCTGAGCGTCAGTTTCCTTATCTGTAAAATGGGCTCATGAACGCACATACTCTATGGATTGTGCGGAAATTCAAGTCAGAATGTATTTAAGCATTCATCCAAATCGCCGGTTCATAGGAGACCTCCCGTCAAGGTGTGTTGCTGTCAACTGAAAGCCCCGCAGATGACAGAGCCCCAAAGGAAAAGGTGCCCCCCCATCTACCCTGAGTGGTGGGGTAGGGGCACTTGGGAGTTGAGGTACCTGGCAAGGTGGGAAAAATTACTTGCAATTACGTCGTATGTTGATTGCTATCAGTCAAGTATCTTCTTACATTTCTTGACAAGAATGCTTGTAAAATAGAGCGGGCAGGGATGTTGAATCCCTAGGGCCATTGACATAAGAGAGGGTGGCTGGAGGGAAGAGGGTGCCAGAGGAGAAAGTGCTAAAAGGAAGAGCGGAAAATGAGCTTTATTCACAATTCAAGGTTGTCTAAATTGCCCCTGAGTTCGGTTTCCCTGTAGCCCTAAGGTGGGGGTGGGAACCACACCGGGGGGGATTGAGGTGGGAGCTGCATGGGCGCTGGTGTCAGGAGACCTAAGTTCCAGTCTGGTCTCTGACATGTATGAGGTAGACGAACTGAGAGAGTCACTTCAGCTCTCTGAGACTTTGTTTCAGGTACCGAGACGTACGGGAAAATGATAGCACCTGCTTCACGAGGGTGCAAACAGTGAACAAGTGAGCGATTTTTTTTTTTAACATATTATTGAGCTATAATTCACAGAGTGTAAAATTCACCCTTTGAAAGGATACATTTTCATTGTTTTTCATGTATTCAGAGTTGTGCGGCCATCATCACTATCTCATATTAGAACAATTTTATCACCCCTGAAGGGACCCACGTCCATTATCAGTCACTCCCCATTCTCCCTCCCAAGAGACTTATTTTTAGACTGTTTAACGTTGTACCCATTTTGATTTCTAACAAACAGTTGGTTAGTAGGAACCGTCGTTGCTGCACAATAGGCTGCTTCTAAGTCATATCACAAGTATTTACCAGATTTAGCAAAAACTGTCTTGAGAACTGTGTCAGGAGTAAGCTCAGCAGGGGAATTTTAAAGAGAAAAAAGCTTAAAGACCACAGTTTATTTCTGTCTCATAGAATAGCCCAGGTAACTCCAGGAAGCTCACTGTCCATCTTCTCTAGGATACGGCCTTCTTCCTCAGGATCTGAAATGTCAGCTGGAGCTCCAGCCACCATATCCTTGTTCCAGATAGCAGGATGCAGAAAGGGATGAACATTGCATGCCGTTGGCCTTGAAGGAAGAGTCTCAGAAGTTCCACACAGCACTTCTACTAACATCTCATTGACCAGAACTCAGTTATATGGCCACACAGAGCTGCAAGGAAGGCTGGGGTATTTAGCCTTATTCCGAAGAGCCAATGAAAACTGGGATTTGCATTATTATGAAAGAAGAGGAGAACAGTATTGGTGTATGTATCAGTCAGCAAATGCTGTAATTATTGTGCATAACAAGTCACATAAAACTCAACGGCATACAACGAGTATAGACCTTTCTTGCTCTCAGGTCTGTAGTTGGGCTGGGAAAGCTCTGCTTGAGGCTACAAATCTCCTGGGTTAGGATGAAGGCTTCAAATTGGCTCTCGTCTACATTCCTCCATATTTCCCTATGACCAGCCCTACTAGGGCATGTTCCTTTCATGGCAAATGGCAGGAGCCCAGGAAGTTGAGCAGAGACACATGATGCTTCCTGAGCCCTCTTTTTTTTTTTTTTTTTTTTGCAGTACGTGGGCCTCTCACTGTTGTGGCCTCTCCCGTTGCGGAGCACAGGCTCCGGACGCGCAGGCTCAGCGGCCATGGCTCACGGGCCCAGCCGCTCCGCGGCATATGGGATCTTCCCGGACCGGGGCACGAACCCACGTCCCCTGCATTGGCAGGCGGACTCTCAACCACTGCACCACCAGGGAAGCCCCTGAGTCCTCTTGAGTCCCTCTTGCCCACACTCCATTGATTAAAGCAGGTCACGTGGCCATGCCAACATCAAAGGCAGAGGTATAGTCCATTCACACTAATGCGTACCACTGCAAAGTCACGTGTCAAAGACTGTGAGAGTAAAATTCTAATTCAGGAAGGGTCTGCAAAATGGTAAACAATGATTCATCCTATGACAGAGACCAACCAACTTTGCCAGGAAATGCAGTATCCGTGATTCTGGTCCCCTAAGACCTCCCAGGAGCCTACTTATGCTGCTGTTTCTTTAACTGCAGTCTCCAGCTCTAGCTTCCCACTTCTGATGGCCCCATTTTCCAGGTGGGAGAACAAGGCTAGCCCAGCCTCCCATATAAGCTTTCTAGGCCACAATTCCTAGTGTCCGGACTCACCAGCCACCCTGTCACCATTTCCTCAGAGGTCTTGCCGAGAGAAGCAGGGTCTCCACGAGATTCAGGACTTCTCCATGTGGGACCAGCCTGTCATTTTCCATTACCGCAGTTCCCAGGGGTCCAGCCAAGGTAAGATCCGTTTCTCCTGTTCAGTCCCCCAAACACGAAAGCTTTCTCATGCTGCTTTCTCATAGAATAAGGGTTGCTGATACATCTGGCTGACAGTGAAGGCCCAGTTAGCCAGGTCCTCTAATCACAGAAAAGCCTGTTTATCTTTCCCGGGGTAAGACAGAGTCTACGGAAGTGAAAACTCAGAACTCAGATTAGCTTTTCAAAGGGTGACCTTTCCATAGTTTACATTCTCAATAAATCAACCTGCTAAATTGTAATTGGTTGAGGCAAAATTCCGAAAGGTTTGGTCAAACTTTTGGCATAAATAACCTTCTGTGTATTTCAGTATTGCCACTCTGCTTAGTCCATTTCCATTAGTAATGCAAATAGCATTTTCTGGTGTACAGCCCAAAGTTAGCATGTACTCAGAAGTTGGTTAAAACAGCCATTTTCAATAAAGGCTGTGACCTCTCTGCTACCACCTTCTTCCTGTGGAGATTTTTTTGGTGTGGTCTTTGCAAGCTGATTTATAAACGTCCTTTCAGAAAGGTAATCTAAAAAACAAGCCACATGTTTCTTGTAAACTTAAGTATCCACCTATTTTATGGCCCAGGAGTTCTACTCCTAGATACTTTTACCTTAGACAAATGAAACCGATATCCAACCCACACAAAGAAATCTACATAAAGGTTTATAGCAGCTTTATTCTTAGTAGCCAAGTGCTGGAAAAACCTAATGGTCCATCAGCAGATGAATGGATAAACAAATTGTGGACTACACATACAACGGAAAACTCTTCTGCAATAAAAAGTAAAGGATTACCAATATGCAAAACAACACAGATGAATCTCACAGACATGCTGAGTGAAGGAAACCAGACACAGAAGACTACATACTGTATGATTCCATTTATATGACACAATCTTAGTTCATCTGGGCTGCTATCACAGAATACCATAGACTGCGTGACTTATAAACGACAGAAATTTATTTCTTACAGTTTGGAGGCTGGGCAGTCCAAGGTCAAGACACCAGCAGTTTTGGTGTCTGGTGAGGGCTTTCTTCTTGGTTCATAGAGTTCCCATCGTCTCGCTGTGTCTCACATAGTAGAAGGGGTGAGGGATCTCTCCAGGATTCCTTTTATAAGGGAACTTATAAGGGCTCCAGGCCTCCTCCTAATACCATCAGCCTATGAATTTTGGAGGGACACAAACATTCAGCCCATAACAGACACTCGAGAAAAGACAACACCAATCTACGTTGAAAGAAGAGTTGGGATTGATTGGAAAAGAACAAGAAGGAACTTTCCAGGTGATAGAAATGTTTTATGTCTTGATTGGAGTAGTGGCCCCACCTTGTAAATATTTGTCAAAACTCATCAAACTCTGTAGGTTAGAGCTGAGCATTTCACTGTGTGTAAATTTTACCTCAATAAAACATATTTTTTAAAAATCAGGCTATTTCCTCAAATGGTCTAAGAGCAAACTTAGGAGGTCTGTGTCCGGAACATTAATGGAAACATCGATGGCCTTCCAGCTGGAGAGGCAGTTGGGGGAACTTGTGGTCGGCAGCCAACTGGAAACTGTTTCATTTTCTATCATCAGTTAATCATTTATGAAAGCGTTTCTGAAAATGGAGAATGAGGTCCATTCAATTAGGTTCTTTTTTAAAAAAAAAAAAATTATTTATTTACTTGGTTGCTCCTGGTGTTAGTTGTGGCAGGTAGGCTCCTTAGTTGCTCCTTAGTTGTGGCATGCAAACTCTTAGTTGCAGCATGTATGTAGGGTCTAGTTCCCTGACCAGGGATTGAACCTGGGCCCTCTGCACTAGGAGTGCAGAATCTTATCCACTTTGCCACCAGGGAAGTCCCCCCAGTTAGGTTCTTAAAATAATTGTACAAGTGGCTCTCAGGTTCTGCTCAGTAAACTCAAAATGTCATTACTGGTGACTTTTATGTCAGGGTCCCCTTATGCTCCCTTGCTGAGGAGCAGGGCTTGTCCAATCCCTCAGACCTGGGGACTGGAGAGATGGTGACATTTTGGTCACAGCCTCACGTGAATCATGAGATTCTGAAGGTGCCACAGAATTGAAGCATCCTGTTAGCTGGGGGTCAGGGTGCCTGGAGTGAGATTTTGTTCTTCCAATAACCTACACTGACCAATAAATCTGTCCCCAAAAGAATCTGAAAAAGAATAGATACATGTATATGTATAACGGAATCCCTTTGCTGTACATCTGAAACTAACACGACATTGTTAATCAGCTATACTCCAATATAAAATAAAAAGTAAAACACAAAACAAAACAAAGCAAAAAAATGAAAAATCCATCCCCAGCCATGCTGACACCCAGCCGGAAAGAAACAGTGCGGTGACCTTGGACAAGGAGTTTGTTACCTCTGCTCCAATCTACCCAGGGCCTCAGGCTCCTAGAACAGTTCGTTCATTATGACATTCCCTTGACGAAAATCCTTTATAATCCCTATGCTACTGTCACTGCCAGGAAAGGCGGAAATCTCCCCTGGGCTGAAGGCTTTGCTTTGTTTGATGTGACCTGAGACTGACTCAGGCTGTAAATTTTCCCCAACAGGCTCGATAGGACAAGTTCTTCTGGCAAAGAGCTATACCAAAAAAAACAACATACCAACCAAAAACAGTGTAGAAGCTGCAAAGGAAGCTGGAAGGTCCTTTCTTTCCTTTTTTGTTAAATTGTCTTTGGAATGCGGTTCGCTTCCCACCCTGCAGAGGTGAGAAGAACCTCCCCATCAGGGGAGACCATTGCTGAGTGCTGCCGTTGCTGGTTGGTCCCAGCCAGTCTCCTGTTCTCCCTGCCTCCTGGGATGATGGCGTACAATGTACTTCAAGGGCTTGGCTAAGGGAGGGCCCCCTCCATTCTTTTTTCTCCCAGCCACCATCTTCTTGGTCTCATTCAGAACGCAGAGGCATGGACACACAACCACACCTCCACACCACATCCATGGTACACAACGCAGAAACACACACACCACACACCATTCTTATGCTACCCCCCACCCCACACACACATACAGACCACACATAAACACACATCACACACATATAGTGCACATCTAGACACCACACACACACGTTCACTCACTTGACTCTTGTCAACTCTTGTTCTGGGCAGGAACGGAGTTGGTAACAGCTTTTGTCCTTCCACAGCCTCCAGTGTGTTTCTCAATCCCCAGGTCACAGGGAAATGTCACCAGGGGCGGATTGTCTGTCTCCCCATCTTGACCATGAATAATTTGCTGATATGCACTGATGATGCTATTTTAGGCAACGGCAGACAACTTGCCTTTCCAGTCATTCAGCCCAATCACTCCAATTCCGTATCATAAACAACGCTAGAACACACCAAGGTGCTATTATCAGTTGTTAGGTATTGAAATAATTCTGTATCAGTTTGTACACACCTGCTGTCCCTAGGCCCCTGAAGCCCACACTCCCCAGATTCCGTAATAAAGGGTTACTGCTTTACATATCAAGGACCAGACCAGATTCTGGTCCCTTGGCTGTGATCAGCTGGGGTCCATGATATACCTGTTAACTGTATTTTGACTGTCATTCCTGTCCTCAGGGAATGGGTGAAAGGTAGCTTTGCCTGCTTTGAGGTCTTTTATGATGGTCAAACTTATGTTTTCTAAATATGGATTAAGCCTTCCCTCGTGGCGCAGTGGTTGAGAGTCCGCCTGCCGATGCAGGGGACACGGGTTCGTGCCCCGGTCCAGGAAGATCCCCTATGCCGCGGAGCGGCTGGGCCCGTGAGCCATGGCCGCTGAGCCTGCGTGTCCGGAGCCTGTGCTCCGCAATGGGAGAGGCCACAGCAGTGAGGGGCCCGCGTACCGCAAAAAAATAATAATAAAAAATAACTATGGATTAAGCCCATCTCTGTGAATGGAGCCGTAGGTGGATACTCAGCAGGATATGGCCCAGTGGGTAGCAGTGGAAAGAGAGTCCCAGGAGAGACCTAGACCAGCCAGACCTGTTCTCCAGGTGGGGCAGACGTGGGGCACCACGAGGGCATCCAGTCCAGCAGACAAACAAGGGGTCTGGAGGGCGGGCTCTGGGCCAGCAGTCAGCACCGTGCAAGACAGGGCCCCACTGCCAGGCGAGCACATGCTGAGAAGGGCTCCCGGGAGCCCAGAGAGCGCGCACACGGTCCAAGGTGGAGACAGTGAGGGAAGCGGGGCCGAGCAGTCATTAGTTAATCCCTTCTCCATCAAGTATGTATGGGTGCCTATGTGCCAGGCACTGTGCTAACCACTCAGGATACTCAGGGAACAAGCTTAACCCTGGCGGGTGGGGGGAAACGAATGCAGCCCTTATGCTAACAGCTGCGTAGACAGAGACATAAAAAGGCAATTCCAATCCAAAGCGATGAGCCCTACTATAGGGGAAGTTCTGTAGGAGCCCAGAGTTGGGCACTAATTCAGACCCAGGGCGCTCAGGAAGTGCTTTCCCCGAGGGCATGTGGTCTAAGCTGAGACCCTAACAACACGGAAAATTGTTCAAGTAAAGAAGGATGGAGAGGAATGAGCAGTAGGTGCAAAGACCCCGAGGCAAGAGAGAAATGGGTTTATTCAAAGAGTGGAAAGGAATTTCTCACATCTGGATGCTTGGAGCACACAGGGGAAGGGGTGGCCCACGGTGCTGGCATTGATCAGGAGGAAAGCACCCCGGTCAGGCAGGTTTCCAAGGGCAACAGAGTGAGTCAAGAGCAAGGGCTCCGGTATAAGCCTGCCTGGATTGAATCTTGACTCTGCCGCTTCCTAGCTGTGTGACCTTGGGAAGGTCCTTTGGCCTCCTCGACCTCAGTAGAATCGTTGTAATGCTCACTTCTGGAGGATGGAGACAGGTAATGTATGTAACGCACCTAGAACTATGTGGCATGCGATGTGTCCATTCACATCAGCCATAACTGGGCCCCTAAACCCCAAGTCAGGAGTGGGTCCAGAAAAGGGGGCAGGCTGGGCCTGCAGGCGTGGACTTACATCTAATCAACTGGCTACTACCTTAAAACAAATGCTCAATGTCAAAAAAAAAAAAAAAAAACATTCAGTGTTATAATCACCAGGGTAGCCACAGTTCTCTTCCAAATAGCATTTTAAAAGTTGCAATGTAATTTCCACACATTGGCTTCTTGAAGTCTTCAAACTTATCCTGGGAAGGAAGCAAAGTGTCCTTCTTTTTAGAGAAAATGAGATGGAGGCTTTTCACCTGGAGAGTCCAGGGTCTGGAGTGGACCAGGTCCTCTGACCCCTCCATCCCACCCGGGCTGGTAAGCTCGATGCCTTCTCCCACTCCCCCTGCCTCTGTGCAAAGCCCAAAACAAGGACAACAATTCACCCCTTTCAAAGGACAGCTTGTAGGGCAACGCTACTGTGGGCACACCTACTGGCCCTTAGGGCTGTTCCCCAGAGGGCATATCAGCCTCCTGGGAGGTCCCCAGTTTGCCGGGACATGGCTGTGTGGTGGCTGGACGCACGAAGGATAGTCCCTCCAACTACAGCCTGACGTCTCCTCTTTAGAGCTGCCCCTCGTGCCTTCCAGCTGTGTCTGGTACATGTCAATCTGATCTCAGCAGTCTTCTCAAGGAAAGACATTCTTGGCCCAGCCCTTAGGATAAATGAGGGTGTAATTCTTTCATATATTAGTTTTATCTCCCACCTTAACTCCTTGGAGTGAGGAATTATGTCCTCTACTTTTCTGGTGTGTACATGGCCCCCAGCATAGCGCCAGACACATGAGGTTACTCAGTAACCCCTTTGTAATTACTCATTTATAATGGGCAAACATACACGGACAGGTGTGTTTTCCTATATCGTGTTGTCAAGGGCAGTTCTCAGAAGGTTGTTTGGGAACTGTGAAAAATGAGCAAACAGAGTTGGACTTATGCAATAATTTCATAGCCTTGGTCAAGGATGGGTTAGTAAAAGGAGAATTTATTGTAAGGATACAAGGTAACCTCAGGGAACACACCTGCAGAAGCCAGGACTCACAGGATCTGGTGGCTTTTTTCTCCACCCTCTCTCTCTCTCTCTCAATCCCTCCCTCCCTGAGTTCCTTCATCTCTTCTTCTCTTAACTTTTGCTTCAGGCTTTGAATATCTCCTGCTTTGTAATAATAATTCATTGTTTTGAGTTACCATTCTACCCCAAACAGCTTCAGCCCTCCATGACCTTACAACTCCAGTGGCCCACAATACAACACAATAGATTGGTTTCTGTGTCTCTTACTTTGAATGCCCGAGAATCTAATTGGCTCAGCTTGGGTCAGTTCTTCCCTGTGGTCCAATCGGTTATGACCAAGGGTGAGTCTCCCAAGAAAATATGGCCACTCAGGCTGCCCCCTTTTCTGGAGGGGTGCAGAGCACTTCCCAAGTGAAGGGTCTTTGGGAGATGTGCATCCCAAATCTGCTGACCACACCCAATTCCCAACCATTCAGGAGCCAACATTCCACTCTTCCTCTACGTGGACATTGGCCTAAATCCACTCATTTCAGCAAGCATTTTTGGGGCTATCCTGTACCCTCCCAAAATACTTAAGGCCCTGGAAAAGGAAATCAAATTTTGAGATATAAGAATCCTGAGCTCCAAGATCTGTTTCTAGTGGTAGAGACCCAACCACTGGGCCCAAGGGCTAGGTAAAAGTTAGACTATGGAGTAATTACAGTAATTTTAGGGGCAGAAATGTAAGAACACAAGATTGAAAGGTGAGCCAACAAGAGTGGATCAAAATCAGCAGCTATCTTCAACTATCAGATTGGCAAATATTGAGAAGAATGATGACACCCAAATTTGGCAGGATGTGAGGAAACAGGCACTATCATCTACTGCTGATGGGAACCAAAAAAATGGAGCGATACTGCTGTAGGGTAGCTGGCAACCTCTACCAAGACAGTAAATGTGCATCTGCTGTAACCCACCAATTCTAGGTCCAGGAAAGATGAGAGCCAGAAATTGTTATAAGACAATGGGGAAGCTTGGATGAATTTGATGACATGAGCCTACACTCAGCTGGATTTGTACCCTATCTACCGTGCATGCTAATAAGGGTGGGATGACCCTGCTCCTAACCCCATATAAATGGCATAATTGAGACAGCCCATAACTTTTCCTGATGGTTCATGCTTTTCTCAAATGAAAGCAGGACATTAGAGCAGACATTGCAAATATGGCATAAACCCATTATCATGAGTTGATGACTGTGCTCTTTCCCATTGCATTTGGACACTGCCTCAGGCTCACTCTCAGCACCCTACACTGTCCTTCCTAATCAAGAGAAAACCTTTATTCCATTTTTTATTTATAGCTGCTTGGTCCATCCCTGTCCATTGCCCCGATCCCTGGACAATCCTGTGGGATTTTGCAAGTCAAATGGCACTATATTTGTGAGAATATTTGTTACCTTTTTTTTTCTTTCTAACCAGTCAAGTGGGCTTGATGCTGCTGATCAAGTTTTCAAGTCATTAATCAGTTCCCCCTTCCCTGAAAGGGAGGCCCTGCAAGGAAGACCACACAGGCTGATACAGGTAGGGTCATGGAGGCCAGGGAAGTGATTCTAGGAGCGTTTCTTACCTGCAGCCTGACTCCCAGTGCTGCTAAGTCAGCCTTGTTTCTGTGTCTCTAACTTTTCTAAAAGTCAGAGGAAAGTTATTGTGGTCACATCAATCACACTATGATACGTTGACCTAAGAAAATTTAACTTCAAAATGCCACATGTTTTTATACCTAGAAACTCAACTGAAATTGTTTCTGCTTTGAATTGCATAATTTACTTGAAAATTGCAGACTACCTATCATTTGCTCTGAAAGCTTTATATCAACCTTTGACCCAAAGCACCCAAGTTCTGGAGAAAATGATGAAATGAATGGTACCATCTTCATTAACACAGCACCATGCCTGGAGCAGAAAAGGTGCTCCATCGATGGTAGCAATGTTCATCCTCCTTCATCTATTTTTGACAAGTAGATATTTTCAACTTTTATATCTAAGCCAAAGGAGTTAGAAGAGACAGTTAACAGTCACACTTGTACTCAAGATTCCTGTAGGAAGATTTTTAAAAGATTTTGATTACTGTCCAAAGTTTCTCAATCATGGAACTTTTGACATTTGGGGGGAGATCATCTTTGTTACAGGGGAGCTATCCTGTGTATTGTAGGTTGTTTAGCAACATCCTGGCCTCTACCCACTAGATGCCAGTAGCACCCCCTTCTCAATTGTGACAACCAAAAAGGTCTTCAGATACTGCGAAATGTCTCCTGTGGGGAAGGAAGGTACAAAATTGCCCCCAGTTGAGAGAAACTGATCATTTCCAAATCATCTGTATGAACTGTAACAGAAAGGAACAAATTCTATGATCAACTACAACTGCCTTACAAAGAAGAAAATCTGTTATGCAATAGGCCTTTTGTTTCAGCTCTGGTTACCTGATAGGTTTGGACATGCTCAGGTCAACCTGGAGCTGAATTTGTCAGCAGGCAGCCATCCAGACTTGATCATTCCCAGCAAAGGTGCCAGAGAAACCCTGCCAATGTAGACTACTCAGAAATGCTGGATACTATATATATATATATATATATATATATATATATATATTTTTTTTTTTTGTGGTACGCGGGCCTCTCACTGCTGTGGCCTCTCCTGTTGCAGAGCACAGGCTCCGGATGCGCAGGCTCAGCGGCCATGGCTCACGGGACCAGCCGCTCCGTGGCATGTGGGATCTTCCTGGACTGGGGCACGAACCCATGTCCCCTGCATCGGCAGGCGGACTCCCAACCACTGCGCCACCAGGGAAGGCCTGGATACAGTATTTTTTAAAATATCTTTTAAAATATAGGGTTAAAGTAGAGGGAAAGTAAGAGAACTCTGTAGAGGTCCAAGATGAGCAAACCCAAATACAGAGGTAAGCAAATGCTGAAGTTAGAACTCACCCAGAAGATACTTGCCAATCCCTGGGGGCCTAGAGCTTGTGTACTGTGCTAGGTCTTGTGTACTGGCAACAAGAACAAACTCTGGGATGTATGTGGGCTGGGAAGTAGGATTAGAGGCTCTTTCATCAAGCCAGTACCTCTGAAAGGTAACAGTCTCGGTTGGTGAACTAGAAAAAAGCCTCAACCCTCAAAGTGTTGTCTAGGCCTTGGCTCTGAGTGAAATGGAAAAAAGATCTCTTCTAATAATCCCTAATCATAAGCCTATTTACATTTGTTTTAGGAGCTGGAATTCATAATCCTTATGTAACACCAAACTTAAAACTCCAGCACAGGGCTTCCCTGGTGGCGCAGTGGTTGAGAATCTGCCTGCCAATGCAGGGGACACGGGTTCGAGCCCGGGTCTGGGAAGATCCCACATGCCGCGGAGCAACTGGGCCCGTGAGCCACAACTACTGAGCCTGCGCATCTGGATCCTGTGCTCCGCAACAAGAAAGGCCGCGACAGTGAGAGGCCCGTGCACCGCGATGAAGAGTGGCCCCCGCTTGCCAAAACTAGAGAAAGCCCTCGCACAGAAACGAAGACCCAACATAGCCAAAAATAAATAAATAAATTAATTAAAAAAAACCAAAAGAACAACAACAACAAAAACCTCCAGCACATTGGCACCAACCCCAAGCCCCATGGGGCTGTGCAACCAGCATGCAGGGACCTGGCCCTGCCCTGCAGCAGGTTGTCATCAGCCCCTCGACCCCCTGGACACAGTCAACTGGGTGAGAGGCCTACCCCCCCCCCCACTTCAGTAGGACTGCAGCCACTGCTCAAGGCAGGGCCTCACAGCCAATTGGGCTGGGGCCAGCACTGCCTACCAGCACATCCACAGTATTAAGCCCTGTCACAACAGAAGGGCTCATGCACCCCACATAAGAGGCATCCCTAGAGCATATATCTCAGGTCACCAGAGGGTAGCATGCTTCTGGGCCCCATACAACATCTCCTACATAAGGTCAATTCTCCAAGACTGGGAAACATAACCAAATTACCTAATACATAGAAATAAACACAGAGAATTGGGCACAATGAGGAGACAGAGGAATATATTCCAAACAAAGGAAAAATATATGACCTCAGAGAAGAAGAACTAAATGACATGGAGATAAGCAATCTACCCAATAAAGAGTTCAAGGTAACAATCATAAAGATGCTCACTGAACTTGGGAGAAGAATGGATGAACAGAGGGAGTATTTCAACAAAGAGTTAGAAAATATAAAGAAGAACCAAACAGAGCTGAAGAATACAATAACTGAAATGAAACATACATCAGAAGTAATGAAGAGTAGATTAAATGATACAGAGGAACAGATCAGTGATATGGAAGATAGAGTGGTGGAAATCACCCGAGCCAAACAGAAAAAGAAGAAGTTTTAAAAAGTGAGGATAGCTTAAGAGACCTCTGAAACAACATCAAGCCTACTAACACTCACATTATAGGGGTCCCAGAAGGAGATGAGAGAGAGAGAGAGAGAGAGAGAGAGAGAGAGCGAGAGAGGGAGACAGAGAGAGAGAGAGAGAGAGAGAGGCAGATTACTTATTTCAAGAAATAATAGTTGAAAACTTTCCTATCCTGGGGAAAGAAACAGACCTCACATCCAAGAATTACAGAGAGTCCCAAACAACAAACATCATGAACCCAAAGAGGTCCATACCAAGATACATTATAATTAAAATGGCAAAAAATAAAGATAAAGAGGGAATCCTAAAAGCAGCAGGAGAAAAGCAAGTAGTTACATACAAGGGAACTCCCATAAGACTCAGCTGACTTTTCAGCAGAAACTCTGCAGGCCAGAAGGGAGTGGCATGATATATTCAAAGTGACAAAAGGAGAAAACCTACAGGTAAGAACATTTTACCCAGCAAGGTTATCATTCAGATTTGAAGGAGAGATAGTCTTACAGACAAGCAAAAGCTAAAAGAGTTCAGCACCACTAAACCAGCTTTATAAGAAATGTTAAAGAGACTTCTCTACATGGAAAAGAAAAGGCCACAACTAGAAATATGAAAATTATGAAGGGAAAAATTATCACTGGTAAAGGAAAATATACAGTAAAGGTAGTAGATCAACTGCTTATAAAGCTAGTAGGAAGGTTAAAGGACAAAGGTAGTAAAATCACCTATTTTCACAATAAGCAGTTAAGGGGTACACGGAACAAAAGATGTAAAATATGATGTCAGAAACATTAAACAGGGCTTCCCTGGTGGCGCAGTGGTTGAGAGTCCGCCTGCCGATGCAGGGGACACGGGTTTGTGCCCCGGTTCAGGAAGATCCCACATGCTGCAGAGCGGCTGGGCCCATGAGCCATGGCCGCTGAACCTGCACGTCCGGAGCCTGTGCTCCTCAACGGAAGATGTCACAACAGTGAGAGGCCCGCATATTGCAAAAAAAAAAAAAAATTAAACATGGTGGGGGAGTAATAACATAGGGTGGTTAGAATACATTTAAACTTAAGAGATCATCAACTTGGACTTCCCCAGTGGCACAGTGGTTAAGAATCCGCCTGCCAACTCAGGGGACACGGGTTCGAGCCCTGGTCTGGGAAGATCGCACATGCCGTGGAGCAACTAAGCCCATGCGCCACAACTACTGAGCCTGCGCTCTAGAGCCCATGAGCTACAACTACTGAGCCTGAGTGCCACAACTACTGAAGCCTGCGCACCGAGAGCCCATGCTCCGCAACAAGAGAAGCCACTGCAGTGAGAAACCTGCTCACCACAACAAAGAGTAGCTCCTCTCGCCGCAACTAGAGAAAGCCCATGTGCAGTAACAAAGACCCAATGCAGCCAAAAAAAATTAAATTATAAATAAATAAATAAATTTATTAAAAAAAGAGATCATCAACTTAAAATAATAACATATATATGATTATATATATATATATACACACACACACATACACACATGTTGTTATTTATAAAGCTCATTGTAACCATGAACCAAAAACCTATAATAGATACACACACAAGAAAGTGAAAGGTATCCAAACATAACACTAAAGACAGTCATCAAATCACACGTAAAGAGAGCAAAAGAAGAAGAAAAAAAAAAGGAATTATGAAAAAAACTCCAAAAAGTAACAAAATGGCAATAAGTAAATACATATCAATAATTGCTTTAAATATAAATGGACTAAACACTCCAATCACATACAGTGGCTGAATGGATACAAAAACAAGACCCATATATATGCTGCCTACAAGAGACTCACTTCAGATCTAAAGACACACACAGACTGAAAGTTAGGGGATGAAAAAAGGTATTTCATGCAAACAGAAACAAAAAGAAACCTGGGAAGGAGTTCTCTAATGACCTAGAGATTAGGACCCTGGGCTTTCACTGCCATGGCCCAGGTTCAATCCCTGGTCGGGGCACTAAGATCCTGCAAGCTGGTTGGTACAACCAAAAAAAGAAAAAGAAAGCTGAGGGAACAATACTTATATCAGAGAAAATAGAGTTTAAAACAAACACTGTAACAAGAGACAAAGAAAAACATTACATAATGCTAAAGGGATTAATCTGACAAGAAGATATAATGATGAGAAATAAACATGCACCCCAAATAGGATCACTTAAATACATAAAGCAAATTTAACAAACATAAAGGGAGAAATTGAAAGTAATGCAATAACAGTAGGGGACTTAACACCTCACATCAATGGATATCCAGACAGAAAACCAATAAGGAAACACTAGCTTTAATGACAAATTAGACCCATGGGAATTAATATATATATAGAACATTCCATCAAAACCAGCAGAATACACATTCTTTTCAAGTGTGCATGGAACATTCTCCAGGATAGCTCACATGCTAGGCCACAAAACAAGTCTCATATTTTAAAAGATTGAAATGATAGCAAGCATATTCTCTGACCACAACTGTATGAGACTAGAGATCAACTACAAGATAAAAACTGCAAAAAAAACACAAGCATGTGGAATCTAATATGCTACTAAACAACCAATGCGTCATTGAAAAAATCAAAAAGAAAAAAATTTAAATACCTGGAGACAAATGAAAATGGAGACAGACAATCCAAAATCTATGGGATACAGCAAAAGTGTTTCTAAGAGGGAGGTTTATAGCGATGCAAGCCTACCTCAGGAAACAAGAAAAACCTCAAATAGCAACCTAATCTTACAGCTTAAGGAATTAGGAAAAGAAGAAAAAACAAAACACAAAGTTAGTAGAAGAAAAGAAATAATAGAGTGGAAATAAATAAAATAGAGACTGAAAAACAATAGAAAACATCAATGAAACTAAGAGCTGCTTCTTTGAAAAAAAAAAAAAAAGATAAACCTTTAGCCAGACTCATCAAGAAAAAAGAGAGGGTCCAAATAAATAAAATCAGAAATGAGAGCAAAGACTGTCACCATGTCCTGTCCACTGTCTGCTGCACATGGTGGGGTTTTGCTCCAGGACCTTGCTTCAGATGTGTAAGCTCCCCCATCCATTAAACCACTGATGTCTCTGAAAAAAAAAAAAAAAAGAAAGAAAGAAATGAAAGAGGAGAAGTTACAACTGACACCATAGAAATACAAAATATAATAAGAGATGACTATGAACCATTATATGCCAATAAAATGGACAAACTAGAAGAAATGGACAAATTCTTATAAATGTACAATCTCCCAAGACTGAATCTGGAAGAAATAGAAAATATGAACAGACAGATTACCAGTAATTAAATTGAATCAGTAATTTAAAAATCTCCAAGTGGGCTTCCCTGGTGGTGCAGTGGTTAAGAATCTGCCTGCCAATGCAGGGAACATGGGTTCGAGCCCTGGTCTGGGAAGATCTCACATGCCGTGGAGCAACTAAGCTTGTGCGCCACAACTACTGATCCTGCGCTCTAGAGCCCGTGAGCCACAACTACTGAGTCTGCATGCCACATCTACTGAAGCCTGTGTGCCTAGAGCCCATGCTCCGCAACAAGAGAAGCCACCGCAATGAGAAGTCTGCACACTGCAACGAAGAGTAGCCCCCACTCACTGCAATTAGAGAAAGCCTGCACACAGCAACAAAGACCCAACACAGCCTTAATTAATTAATTAATTAATTAATTAAATTAAAAAATCTCAAGCAAACAAAAGTCCAGGACCAGATGACCTCACGGGTGAATTCAACAAAACATTCAAAGAAGAATTAACCCCTATGCTTCTCAAATTATTTCAGAAAATTGTACAGGAAAGGATGCTTCTGAGCTCATTCTATGAGGCCAGCACCACCCTGATACCAAGACCAGAAAAAACAGCACAAAAAGAAAATTACAAACCAATGTCACTGATGAACATAGATGCAAAAATCCTCAACAAAATAATGGCAAACTGAATTGAACAATACGTTAAAAGGTCCATACACCATGATCAAGTGGGATTTATCCTGGGGATGCAAGGATGGTTTAATATCCACAAAGCAGTCATTGAGATACATCATATTAACAACCTGAAGAATAAAAATTAAATGATCACCTCAATAAATGCAGAAAAGGCTTTTGACAAAGTCAATGTTTACTTATGATAAAAACTCTCGACAAAGTGGGTATAGAGGGAATATACCTGAACAAAATAAAGGCCATATATGACAAATCCACAGCCAACATCATGTTCAATGATGAAAAGTTGAAAGCATTTCCTCTAAGATCAGGAATAAGACAAAGATACCCACTAGCACTACTTTTATTGAACATAATATCAGAAGTCCTAGCCACAGCAATCAGACAAGAAAAAGAAATAAAAGGAATCCAAATTGGAAAGGAAGAAGTAAAACTGCCACTGTCTGCAGATGACATGATACTATATATAGAAAATTCTAAAGATGCTACCAGAAAACTACTAGATTTCATCAATGAATTTAGTAAAGTTTCAGGATACAAAATTAATATGCAGAAATCTATTGCATTTCTATACACTAACGACAAACTATCAGAAAGAGAAATTGAGAAAACAATTCTATTTATTATTGCATCAAAAAGAATAAAATACCTAGGAATAAATCTAACCAAATAGGTAAAATGCTTGTACTCTGAAAACTATAAGGCATTGATGACTTTCTTCAGTTGAAAATGACACAAACGAATGGAAAGATATACCAAGCTCATGGATTAGAATAATTAATATTGTTAAAATGACCATACTACCTAAAGCAATCTACAGATTCAACTCAATCCCTATCAAAATAACAAAGGTATTTTTCACAGAACTAGAACAAGTAATTCTAAAAGACCCCAAATAGCCAAAGCAGTCTTGAGAAAGAAGAACAAAACTGGAGGTATTATGCTCCCTGATTTCAAACTATACTACAAAGCTATGGGAATCAAAGCAGTATGATACCAACACAAAAACAGACACATAGATCAATGGAACAGAATAGAGAGCTTAGAAATAAACACACACTTATATAATCAATTAATCTATGACAAAAGAAGCAAGAATAGGGATTTCCCTGGCAGTCCAACAGTTAAGACTCCATGCTTCCACTGCAGGGCATGTGGGTTTGGTCCCTGGTTGAGCCCATGCCACATGGTGCAGCCCCCCACCCAAAAAAAAAGAAGCAAGAATATAAAATATGGAAAAGAGAGTCTCTTCACTAAATGGTGTCTTTTCAAAAAATGGGAAAACTGGACATCTACATGCAAAAGAATCAAACTGGACTACTTTCTCACACTATATACACAATAACTCAAAATGGATTAAAGACTTAAATGTAAGACCTGAAACCATAAAACTTTTAGAAGAAAATATAGACAGTATGCTCTTTGACATCAGTCTTAGCAACATTATTTTGGATCCGTCTCCTCACTGAAGGGAAATAAAAGCAAAATTAAACAAATGGGACTACATCAAACTAAAAACCTTTTGCACAGTGAAGGAAGCTAGCAACAAAGTGAAAAGGCAACCTATTGAATGAGAGAAGATATTTGCAAATGATATACTAAATAAGGGGCTAATACCCAAAATATACAAAGAACTCATACAACTCAACATCAAAAAAGCAAACAACCCAATTTAAAAATGGGCAGAGGACCTGAATAGACATTTTCTAAAGAAGACATACAGATGGCCAACAGAACATGAAAAGATGCCCAACATCACTAATCATTAGGAAAATGCAAATAAAAACCAGAATGATATACCATCTCACACTTGTCAGAATGGCTATCATCCAAAAGACAACAAGTAACAAGTGTTGGCAAGGATGTGGGGAATCCTCATGCACTGTTGGTGGGAGTGTAAATTGGTTCAGCCACTATGGAAAATAGTATGGAGGTTCCTCAAAAACTTCAAAATAGAACCACCATATGATCCAGCAATTTCACTTTTGTGTATTTACCCAAAGAAAACAAAAACACTAATTTGAGAAGATATATGTACACCAAAGTTCATTGCAGCATTATTTACAAAGCCAAGATATGAAAGCAACTTAAGTGTCTATCAATAGATGAATGGATAAAGAAGATATGGTGTATATATACAACGAAATATCACTCAGCCATGAAAAAAATAAATCTTGCTATTTATGACAACATCAGTGGACCTAGAGGATATTACACTAGGTGAAATAAGTCATATAGAGAAAGAGAAATACCATACGATCTCCTTTATTTCTGGAATCTAAAAAACAAAACAAAATGAACAAACAATACAAACTGAAACAGACTCATAGATACAGAAAACGAATGGGTGGTTGCTGGGGGTGGGGGGGGTGACATAGGTGAAGGGGGTTAAGAAATACAAACCTCCAGTTATAAACTAAATAATCCACTGGATGTAATATACAGCATAAAGAATATGGTCAATAACATTGTAATAACTTTATGTGGGGACCAATGGTTACTCGAATTATCGTGGTGATCCTTTCATAATGTATACAAATGTCAAGTCACTATACAGTACACCCGAAACTAACATAATATTGTACATCAACTATATTTCAATTTAAAAAATCTTACTACAAAGCTAAAGTAATCAAGGCTGTGTGGTACTGGCGTAAGGACAGACATATATATCAATGGAATAGAATTTAAAGTCCAGAAATAAACTCTCACATTTAGAGTCAATTGATTTTCAATCAGAGTGCCAAAGCAGTTCAATGGGGCATAGAAAAATCTTTTCAGCAAATGGTGTTGGGACAACTGGATATTCACATACAAAAGAATCAGTCTAGACCCCTATCTCACACCATATACAAAACATAACTCAAAATTCTCAAAGACTGAAATATTAGAGCCTAAACTATAAAGCTCTTAGAAGAAAAGATAGGTGTAAATCTTCACGATCTTGAATTAGATATGACACTAAAAACACAAGTACAAAAAAAGAGAGAAAAATTAGACTTCATCAAAATTTGAAACTTTTGTACCTCAAAGGACATGATCAAGAAAGTAAGAAGACAATGACACAATGGGAGAAAATTTTTGCCAAGAATATATTTGGTAAATGACTTGTGTCTAGAATATATAAAGAGATCCTACAAACCCAATAATAATATGATAAATAACCCAATTTTTTAAATGGGCAAAGAACCTGAATAGACATTTCTCCAAAGAAGATATACAAATGGTCAATAAGCACAGGAAAAGATGCTCAACATCATTAGTCATAAGGGAAATGCAAATCAACATATATGTTCACCTGATTGATGACAAAGGCAACACCTGCAGTAGTACAGTGGGGAAAAGGGGAAAAGATGTTCTTTTCTAAGGCAATTGAATAGTCCAAGAGACAAAATAAATCTTGACTCCCTACCTCACATTCATGAAAATCAGTTCTAGGTAAATTATAGGTCTAAATGTGAAAGGTTAAAAAACTAATCTTTTAGGATAAAACTTGAGGTAGGCAAATGTTTCTCACCATGACACAAAATAACGAGTTATAAAGGAAAAAAATGATACATTGGACTACATTCAGATCAAAGACTTCTGTTCATGAAAGGACACCATTAAAAGTGTGAAAAGGCAAGCACAGAGTGGGAGAAGATATTTACAATAAAGGACTCACATGGCAGGCTGGGATGCACAATTCAGATCCCTCTTCAAGAGAGGACTCACTGCAGACCTGTGAGGAGTGTGGTTAACTCACAACCTCCTGTTGTTAGCTCCTTCAGGTCCACATCAGCTTTTGAGCCCAGGTCATGTACCTGTGGTGGCTCTTGACCAATGATTGAGAAAGGCACTGATAACCAACCATGTTCTTTGCAGGGTGTTCCTCAACCAAAGATAAACAAGGCATTCGTACAAGGTCCTAGCTGTTTCCATCCCACCATGGGGCTCCTCTAATGGGCAGCCTTTGCTCCAGAGCTCCCTGTTGGGCTGTCAGAGAGCTTCAGGTCTACACTGTAGTCTGATGGCCCCCTCCCAATCCTGCTTTCTCTCCTTTTCTTTCATTGGTGCTACTCCACCATAAGCTTTTCATACTACTTACTCCACCTCGGTCTCTGCTTCCCAGAGAACTCAAATCAGTTCAATTTATATCCAGAATACATTAAAAGAACCACTTCACATCAATAAATAAAATGTCAGACAATCCCCCCAAAAACAGGCAACATATATGAATAGGCACTTCATAAAAGAGAATATCCTAATGGCCAATAAATAATGAAAATGTTCTTATATTAGTTTTCTGGGATTGCTGTAACAAATTCCCATAACCTTGGTGGTTTAAAACTACAGACATTTATTTTCTTACAATTCTGGGGGCTAAAAGTCTGAAATCAAGATACTGGCAAGGTCACACTCCTTCTGGAAGCTCTGAGGGAAAATCCATCCCTTGCCTTTTCTGGTCTCTGGTGGTTGCTGGCATTCCTTGGCTTCAGGCTGCATCATTCCAATCTCTACCTCCATCTTCCCTCCACCTCCCCCTCTGTGCCTCTCTCTTCTGAAGATACCTGTTATAGCATTTAGGGCCCACTAGATAATCCAAGATAATCTCTTCATCTCATCCTTAATTTAATCACATCTGCAAACACTTTACTATATAAGATAATATTTACAGCTTCCAGGAATTAGGACCTGATGTCTTTTGAGTGCACCATTCAGCCCACTCAATCTTGCATCATTAGTTGTCAGGCAAATGCAAATTAAGATCACAACGTGCTGTTACTTTACAACCACCTGAGTAGCTAAAATGAAAAAGGTGACATCAAGCGTTGGCAGAAGTGTGGAGCAACCAGAACTCTCATACATTGCTCATGTAATAAATTGATACAACTATACCACATAACTGGGTGGCAGTACTAAAAGCTAAGCATAGGCATATCCTAAGACCCCAAAATTCTAGTTCAAGGTATGTGGCAGTTTTAAAACACAGCTGCAAATTCTTTAACACTCCTTTTATCAAAAAACAGATGTCTATATCCACTGCCTTTGAATCACGGAGGGTTTATGACTGTTTTGACCAATAAAGTGTGGTGTTGGTGACACTGTGACTTTTTTTAAAAATAATTATTTATTTATTTATTTAGGCTGCACCGGATCTTAGTTGCGGCAAGTGGGATTTTTGTTGTGGCGTGCGGGATCTTTAGTTGCGTCACTTGGACTTCTTAGTTGTGGCATGCATGTGGGATCTAGTTCCCCAACCAGGGATCGAACCCGGGCCCCCTGCATTGGGAGCACAGAGTCTTACCCACTGGACCACCAGGGAAGTCCTGACACTGTGTGACTTTTGAAGCCAGTTCATAAAAGGTCTTACAGCTTCCATTTCAATTGCTAGAATACTTTCTCTTAGAGCTCCCAGTCTCCAGGTAAGAAGTCTGACTACATGAGGCCCCCATGCTGTAAGGAAGCCTCAGCCACATGGAGAGACTGTGGACAAGTACCCTGAAGTCTAGTTCCAGTTTAGCCCAGTCTTTGAGTTATCCCAGCCCAGACACCAGATAAGTGAGGGAAGAAGTCTCCACAAGATTCCAGCCCCTGGCCATTGAATCACCCCCAGCCATTTGTGTTTTCCTAGCTGAGGCCCCAGACAAGATAGAGCAGAGTACAAATTGTACCTTCTGTATCTTATCCAAATTCCTTACCCACAGAATCAATGAGTATACTAAAATGAGACTGTCATGCAGCCATAGGTAACTGAGACAATACCTAACAGAAATATGTATATAAATTCACTGAAATATAAATACAAGGATATTCATAGCAGCACTATTTGTACTAGCTCCAAACTGGTGACTACCTCAAAATGCCTATCAGTAGTGGAATAAATTAATAACCTGTGGTATATTCACACAGTGGAATACTACACAACGATAAGAATAAACAAATTATGGCCACACAAAATAATATGGTTGATACCCACATTTAGGGCTTTGAACAACACAATCCAGACACAAAATCATATATTGATTATTCCATTTATATATAATTTTTATAAATTTAAAAGTAGGCAAAACAAAGCAAATCTATGATGTTAGAAGTCAGGATAGTGGTTACCCTTGAGGCAAGTAGTAACTAGAAGGTTTATACTCCAGGTAGTGTTCTGTTTCTTGAGCTGAGTGTCGGTCACATAGGGTTGATCAGTTTGTGAAAATTTGTCAAGCTGTATACTGTAAATTGCACCCTTTTATGTAAATATGTTCCATTTCAATAAAACTGAAAAGAAAGAAATTTGTGCCTTGGAAGCCATGAAATAGAGTATTTCAAAGGGAGAAGGATGGACAGCACAGAGACAGTAACTGAAAGATGATGGTCTTGAGGCTTAAAAGAAACAATCTTGGTTCCAAGTGAAAGCAAAAAAGTCTGGAAGCCTACTAAGTTTTCAATGGAACTTTACTGCCAAAAAAATCCCAAGACTGGCCTGATATAACCTGTGAGAGTTAATTCAACCCACTCCAAAGTACACTGTACACCCCAAGTCTGCACCAGCAGAAGCAGACTGAAGACAATGAGGCTCCGAGAAGCAGACCTTCCAGTGCCCACACAGATGTGGCCACGGAGGATGAGAGACAGGGAAGAAACTGAGCCACAGCCACAAAGGACCTTTATGTCCTCTAGCGTCTCTCCCTTCCTTGTACCATCCAACCGACTGGTACATAGGTGTGAGGGCTGGAGCTCCAGAAGCCACCTTGGACCTTGAGAAAGGAAACCATGGGCTATAAAGCAGTGGGGTGATGAGATAAAAGACCCAGAGAACTTGGCAGTGAACCAGGCAGCGGACCCTACTGCCAGGGCTGGAGGTCTCTGCTATCCTACTCAACTGCACTTGGTGATTGCTACAGACCAGTGACGGCTGCGTGCTGCCCATGCCCCCCTTTTTTGAATGAGAGTTTTAACCACTAAAACCTATTCTCAATGGTTGTTTAGCAGATGGGTTGTCATTTAGTTTATAGGTCACTGGAACATGAAGAGTCACATCTGAGCCTGAAAAGAAGGACTTCGAGCTAGATGTCAGAGGGTGAGACCTCTGAGGGTTCTCTTTTGGAAGATGAGTGTGTTCTAGATGTGGGAAGGGAGTATAAAATGGATGTTTAACAGCCAAAAGACAGACTGTGATAGAGATTTGCTACTTGCCTGTGCCAGGAGCCGTTGTCCTCCTTTTCCTTATGTCAGAACCACAAATTTAAATGGGAAGGTAGGCAGGGGTGGCGAGGACGGCGGAGGAGGGGGCCGTGGCTACGATGGGGGTGCGGAATGGGTGGAAGAGGCGTCTGTGAGGGCGGTGAGGTCTCAGAGGAACATCGTGGGGATCCACGACTATCAACTGTTCTACAAGACGAGTAACAGCCACCCTCTTTGCCGCTTTGCTGAAGTGGGGGGAACTGACCATGTGCACATATTTCTGACCATATTCGTGCCTTGTTGATTGGGGAAGAATATGGCCATGTCACATTTGTTGTGCAAAAGAAATGTTTTCTTGCCCACAGGGTAATTTTAGCAGTCAGGTGCCAATATTTTGGAGCATTACTATATGGTGGAATGTGACAATCTCAGCCTGAAGTCAAAATCCCTCTCCAGGACACCACTGCAGAAGTCGCAATGCTACTTCCATATATCTATTCAATACACTAGGCAGGCGAGGCTGACAGATAAGAAGGAGGAGGCGGGCTTCCCTGGTGGCGCAGTGGTTGAGAGTCCGCCTGCGGATGCAGGGGACGCGGGTTCGTGCCCCGGTCCGGGAAGATCCCACATGCCGCAGAGCGGCTGGGCCCGTGAGCCATGGCCGCTGAGCCTGCGCGTCCGGAGCCTGTGCTCCGCAACTGGAGAGGCCACAACAGTGAGAGGCCCGCGTACAGCAAAAAAAAAAAAAAAAAAAAAAAAAGAAGGAGGAGGTGCTGCTGGACTTTTTGAGCCTGGCTATAATATGAATTTCCAGAGCTGGAGGACTCTACCTCTGAGTACCTCTGCACCATACTTAACATGCAGAATGTCTGTATGACTTTTGATGTTTCCAGTCTCTACTCACTTCCCAAGTTAACTTGCATGTGCAGCACGTTTGTGGACAGAAATGTTCAGGAGGTGTTCTCAAGACAAGCCTTCCTCTCCCTTTCTAAAAGAGCACTTTTAAACGTCGTATTAAAAGATTCATTTGCAGCTCCCGAAAAAGATATTTTCCTAGCCTTGTTAAACTTGTGTAAGCATAATTCAAAGGAGAATCATGCTGAAATCATGCAGGCTGTGTGTTTGCCTTTGATGAGCCTCACTGAACTTCTGAATGATGTGAGGCCTTTGGGACTGTTGTCCCCTGATGCCATTCCAGATACTATTAAAGTTCAATCAGAGAGCCGGGACATGGACCTCAATTATAGAGGCATGCTCATACCAGAAGAGAACATTGCAACTATGAAGTATGGAGCCCAGATGGAAAAAGGGCAGATGAAGTCTGTCTTATCAGAGGGTGCCACCCAAGATTATGATTTGGATCATGGATTTTCTAGGCATCTGACTGATAATGACTGCCGTTCTGGCATCGAGATTAAGCCGTGTCAGCCGTCCATTAGCAATCATATTCGGATATTCCTGTTGGACCGAGATAGCCGGTCTCACTCATATTCCATTGAAGTGTCAATGGATGAACTTGATTGGATCAGGGTAATTGATCGTTCACAATATCTGGGTCGTTCTTGGTAAAAGTTATATCTTCCAGCCCACGTCAACAGGTATATTCAGATAGTTGGGACTCATAACACAGTGAATAAGAGTTTTCACATTGTGGCTCTTGAACGTATGTTTACAAACAAAACCTTCACTCTGGAGGAGGGGCTGATAGTGCCCATGGAGAACGTTGCAACAATCGCTGATTGTGCCAGTGTGATTGAAGGGGTCAGTCGGGGCCAAAATACCTTGCTGAACGAGGACACCAAGAGCTCTGATTGGGATTCTGGCTATACATGTCATCAGCTGGGAAGTGGTACAATCGGGGTTCAACTGTCACAGCCATACATGATCGGGTCAATGTGGTTATTACTGTGGGACTGTGAAGATCAGAGCTACAGCTATTATGTTGAGGTTTCCACCAACCAGCAGCAGTGGACCGCGGTAGCCGAAAGAACTAAAGTCACCTGCAAATCCTGGCAATCAGTAACTTTTGAAAGACAGCCAACCTCCTTCATCCGAATCGTTGGAACACACAACACTGCAAACAAGGTGTTCTGCTATGTCCACTTTGAGTGTCCTGAGCAGCAGAGCTGCCAGAAGGAGGAAAACAGTGAGGAATTGGGGACAGGGGACACCAGCCTGGCCAGTCAACAGCTCAACCTGCATGTCCTGTAGGCCCCCAGCGGCAACTCACTGCCTTCCAGCCCAGGCTCCAACTCCTACTCAGCCATCCAGCAGCACCGATGAAGGTGGTGCACGTGTGGAGTGACTCGGGTGGGCCCAGATGGCGCAGGAGCCGTGTCCTCCCCGAGCCGGGATCCCTGTGGACGACCCCCCATCCCTCCCTGGGAGGAGCAGACCTGGCTGCAGAAACGGACACAGAGCAGGTTTCCTTCCAAGGACACAGAAGGGCTGCTTTGTTCTCCTCCATTTGTTCAAATCAGGCTGGTCTCCAGGGGGAGAAAGTGGGTCTTCAATCTTCATCAAGTCCCCTATTAACACCCTACCTCTCTAATCTAACCCCACAAAGGGCATGGAAAGAAGTAGTAGACAGGCCCGAGTCGGAATATAAAAATGGCATATGAACACGGGAATGGAAGAGCATATATTAAACCTTCATTACCTGGAGGCACCCTTTAGGAAATGGGTTTCCATAGAGTGTTTACTTTTATGGAGCACATTGCCCTGGCAACTAAATGATTTTTTATTTCTTAAAGTTATTCTCCATTTGCTGAATCATAGGTGTTCCAGATCTTTTTGAAAGGCTCCAACAGCAAATCGCTTGTTTTAATCCCTTTTGATGCTGTAATTTTCCTTCCTTAGGTCTGAACGGTTGAGCGTGGGGTGGAGCTGAGAAATATGGTGCGCGTCTCCTAAATGAGGCACAGATGCCGTTAATCATGGCACCTGGTCTGACAAGGAAACTCCTTTGAGGAAGTTCAACAAAATACACAATAAGCGGGCTTCCCTGGTGGCGCAGTGGTTGAGAGTCCGCCTGCCGAGGCGGGGGACGCGGGTTCGTGCCCCGGTCTGGGAGGGTCCCGCATGCTGCGGAGCGGCTGGGCCCGTGAGCCGTGGCCGCTGGGCCTGTGCTCCGCAACGGGAGAGGCCACAAAACAAAACAAAACAAAACACAATAAGCAAGTCAATCTGTGGACACTGGAGTTAATAATCACTTGAACTGCCAAGTTATTAACCTGTCATTCCTGAAATGTATCCAGCCTTTAAATTTGGGAGGTTGACAGGAAATAGTGATTATTCCACCAGCTAATTTAATGTTCAGAAGTACAGATAGATGAATGTATACCAAATTCTGGTTGGGCTGGACCTGTCCTTGACTTGCCACAGGTTAGTGGAGCCCTGTGGAGTCAGCCTTCCTGCCAGCTGGTGTCAGGAACGCAAAAGTGGGCCTTTCCCACACGCACGGTGGTGATCAGTGGTTGCTGTTTTCTCCCCAGACCATAATACTCAGCCAGGGATTGGAAAAAAAAATCAGTTCTAAGAAGCTTACCTCTTAATCCTCACTGAAACGATCTCATCTGACAGTTGTCACTTGATCTGGCTCTGTGTGTCTGAGTAATTTCCAACCCAGTGCTAACCGCCCTGTGTTAACTTCATGAGATTGTGTCCGGTTTTTGCTAATTTCCAGAGTTCTCCCCTTGGCTGGCTGTTGTGATCAGGTCCTCTGCACACACTTCTTGGAGGAGGGGGTGGGGCCGACTGGGGGTCCTTTCTGTCTTAAAGACACATTCATCTTGGGTGTACAAAGAGCCAGTGGGTCAGCTGTTTCCTCCTAGTGTGCCATAGCTGTGAGTGATTTATCAGTATTGGAACAGTAGGATATCTTCAAACTGCATGATTAAACAGGAAGGTTGTCTTTCTGCTAGTCAAACAAACAAACAAACAAAAAAGCAAATAAATAAATTAATGGGAAGGTAATTCAACCCACTAAAGTTCTGTAATTCCCAGCCTCACTTATAGCTAGGTGTGGTCATGTGACTAAATTCAAGAATGACAAACTGAATTGGGAATTCAATTCTCTTCTCAATACACAAACAGAGGCCAATAAACAGTTCAATGATATCTTCAAAACATGAAGAGAAAAAAACTGTCAGTGCAGAATTTTATATCCGGGGAAATTCTCATTTGAAAACAAGAGCAAAATAAAGACATTTCAGACAGGACTTATACCCACAGACCCTTGACTGATAGAACTTCAGAAGATATACTTCAGGAAAAATAAAAACGACCTCAGAAGAACAATCAAAGGTGTTAGAAATGAAAAATGAGCAATAAAAATTATAACCATATGGAGAAATCTAAATACACACTCGACCATGTAAAATCATCATCATCGTAATCTCTAATTTGTGTGGTTAAAAAGAACTAAAATTCTGGACAGCGATAGCATATAATTTGGGAGAGAGTAGTTTGAGTTAAAGCATTCTAAGGCCTTTGTATTTTGGGAAGGAAGGTAAAGATAGTAACTGTGCAGGTGCTATCAATGCCCTGCCTGTATAGCCTTGGGCTTTACCATTTCTGGACTCTAGCTTAACTTATAACTGGAAACATTTGAACCTTTTCCTGAGGGCTTCTTCTGGCCATTACAGCTCCCCTGTACATGGGCAGGACAAGCTGGAAGTGCTGAGGAATTAATGTCTCCAAAAGAAGCCCTCGACTAGGAACTGATAGGAGTTAGCTGATAAATACTCCAGCTCCTGCATTCCTTGGCACACATTCTACACTGTCTCCTTGAGCTTCCTATTGGGGTTTAGCTCTAGTTGGCCACGTTGGTAACAAAAATAGAGACCCTTGATTAGTGTCCTTCCCTTCCCTGTCTCATCTCCCTTTTCCTTTATCAGTGTTTACTCAAGCCATCTCCCCAATAAACTATTTTACCCAAATTCTTACCTCAAGTTCTGCTTCTGAGGCAACCCAAACTAGCATGCATACTAACTTTGGACTTTGTTAAATATTTGTGTTAAAATTTCTCAAATAGCCATTTAAAAAATAGTAAGAAAAACAAATGGAAAGAGAGGGGAAAATCCAATCAGTTAAAGTGGAGTCAAGAAAGGATGGAGAGATATACCATGTTCTTGGATTGGAAGAATCAACATTGTGAAAATGACTCTACTACCCAAAGCAATCTACAGATTCAATGCAATCCCTATCAAACTACCACTGGCATTTTTCACAGAACTAGAACAAAATATTTCACAATTTGTATGGAAACACAAAAGACCCCGAATAGCCAAAGCAATCTTGAGAACGAAAAACAGAGCTGGAGGAATCAGACTCCCTGACTTCAGACTATACTACAAAGCTACAGTAATCAAGACAGTATGGTACTGGCACAAAAACAGAAAGATAGATCAATGGAACAGGATAGAAAGCCCAGAGATAAACCCACGCACATATGGTCACCTTATCTTTGATAAAGGAGGCAGGAATGTACAGTGGAGAAAGGACAGCCTCTTCAATAAGTGGTGCTGGGAAAACTGGACTGGTACATGTAAAAGTATGAGATTAGATCACTCCCTAACACCATACACAAAAATAAGCTCAAAATGGATTAAAGACCTAAATGTAAGGCAAGACACTATCAAACTCCTAGAGGAAAACATAGGCAGAACACTCTATGACATAAATCACAGCAAGATCCTTTTTGACCCACCTCCTAGAGAAATAGAAATTAAAAACAAAAATAAACAAATGGGACCTAATGAAACTTCAAAGCTTTTGCACAGCAAAGGAAACCATAAACAAGACAAAAAGACAACTCTCAGAATGGGAGAAAATACTTGCAAATGAAGCAACTGACAAAGGATTAATCTCCAAAATTTATAAGCAGCTCATGCAGCTCAATATCAAAAAAACAAACAACCCAGTCCAAAAATGGGCAGAAGACCTAAATAGACATTTCTCCAAAGAAGATATACAGACTGCCAACAAACACATGAAAGAATGCTCAACATCATTAATCATTAGAGAAATGCAAATCAAAACTACAATGAGATATCATCTCACACCAGTCAGAATGGCCATCTTCAAAAAATCTAGAAACAGGGGCTTCCCTGGTGGTGCAGTGGTTGAGAGTCCGCCTGCCGATGCAGGAGACATGGGTTCATGACCCGGTCTGGGAAGATCCCACATGTTGTGGAGCGGCTGGGTCCGTGAGCCATCGCTGAGCCTGTGCGTCCAGAGCCTGTGCTCCGCAACCGAAGAGGCCGCAGCAGTGAGAGGCCCGTGTACCGCAAAAAAGAAAAAAAAAAAATCTAGAAACAATAAATGCTGGAGAGGGTGTGAAGAAAAGGGAACACTCTTGCACTGCTGGTGGGAATGTGAATTGGTACAGCCACTATGGAGAACAGTATGGAGGTTCCTTAAAAAACTACAAATAGAACTACCAGATGACCCAGCAATCCCACTACTGGGCATATACCCTGAGAAAACCATAATTCAAAAAGAGTCATGTACCAAAATGTTCACTGCAGCTCTATTTACAATAGCCTGGAGATGGAAACAACCTAAGTGTCCATCATCGGATGAATGGATAAAGAAGATGTGGCACATATATACAACGGAATATTACCCAGCCATAAAAAGAAACAAAATTGAGCTATTTGTAATGAGGTGGATGGACCTAGAGTCTGTCATACAGAGTGAAGTAAGTCAGAAAGAGAAAGACAAATACCGTATGCTAACACGTATATATGGAATTTAAGAAAAAAAATGTCATGAAGAACCTAGGGGTAAGACAGGAATAAAGACAGAGACCTACTAGAGAATGGACTTGAGGATATGGGGAGGGGGAAGAGTAAGCTGTGACAAAGCGAGAGAGAGGCATGGACATATATACACTACCAAATGTAAGGTAGATAGCTAGTGGGAAGCAGCTGCATAGTACAGGGAGATCAGCTCATTGCTTTCTGACCACCTAGAGGGGTGGGATAGGGAGGGTGGGAGGGAGGGAGACACAAGAGGGAGGAGATATGGGAACATATGTATATGTATAACTGATTCACTTTGTTATAAAGCAGAAACTAACACACCATTGTAAAGCAATTATAATCCAATAAAGATGTAAAAAAGAAAAGGATGGAAAATAAGAAAAAATAAAAGTAACATAAATAGCATAAAAGGAGAAAAGAAAATTCATTCAAATATATCTGTAATAAGGACTTCCCTGGCAGTCCAGTGGTTAAGACTCCACACTTCCACTGCAGGGAGTGCTGGTTCGATCCCTGGTTGGGAACTAAGATCCCACATGCCATGCAAGATGGCCAAAAAAAATTTTTTTTAATCTGTAATAAATGTAAATGGGCAAAAATCTCCAGTTGAAAGACAAAGATTAACAGCTTGATTCTTTTTATATTACAGCTATATGCTGTCTTTAAGCTCAAGGGTAAAACATAAGAATAATAAAGGTTGAAATTAAAAGCATGGAAAATGATATATCAGGCAAATTCTATTGAAAGAAAGCTGGGGCAGCTAGACTGATCATAAATGAAATAGACTTTAAGGTTTAAAATATTACTAGTTATGAAGAGTTACACATATTGATACAAAATTTATTTCACAGGAAGATTTAATAATTCCAGACTTGCAAATATCTACTAACACATCTTCCAAATATAGAGAGCGATTTCCAGTTTCTGCATATAAGGAGCTTGGAAGTCACCACTCCATCCTAACAGCAAGTAAAAAGCTGGACAAACTGAAAAATTAACAATTCTTTTTAGATCTGTGAGAGAAGTAAGGTCACAGGAGAAACTTCTGGTCCCCAAGTTGGAGAAACAGATAAGTGGTTAAAGAGAATCACAACATACCAGAGCAGAAGTCTATGCAGGAAGCAGCGTGGGGCAGGGCAAACTTATAATTGATGAATTGCTGGACAAATTTGAGAGTTAAAAATTATGGGGGGAGGGGCAAGAGTGTGCTTTGTGAGTTTTATCTCTAGGAGCTCTACCCTGTTCTCACAGTAAATATCAAGAAAAAAAAAATCCCCTTGTGCTCTGAGCAGGGTGTGGGACGGGGGAGGAACTACTTTTAAATATACAAGACACTCTGTTCTTCTTAACAAGGTCTGCCCTTAGAAGAAACTAGTTAACCAAAGCCTAACCTGCTGGGTTTTATCAGAAATCTAACTGACCTGGAGGAAGGGAAATACCCAATTCCAGCCCACTCTACTCTTCCTGTCCCACCTAAGGGGCAGAAAAAAACTGAAAACACTGTGAAGTTCATAGTCCAGAGACGTAGGCTCACCAAAAGACTGAGATCTAATCATAGGACTATATAGAATGCTGCCCCTTTCCTTATACTTGCCAGCACATCACTAAAGTCCTGTTTACAACTGATCCATTTACCCATTACATCATGCCCAGCTATCAAGAAAAAATTACAAGGAGGGCTTCCCTGGTGGCACAGTGGTTGAGGATCTGCCTGCCAATGCAGGGGACATGGGTTCGAGCCCTGGTCTGGGAAGATCCCACATGCCACGGAGCAACTAGGCCCGTGAGCCACAACTACTGAGCCTGCGCGTCTGGAGCCTGTGCTCTGCAACAAGAGAGGCCGCGACAGTGAGAGGCCCGCGCACCGCGATGAAGAGTGGCCCCCGCTCGCCGCAACTAGAGAAAGCCCTCGCAGAGAAACGAAGACCCAACACAGCTAAAAATAAGTAAATAAATAATTAAATAATTTCTTTAAAAAAAGAAAAAATTGCAAGGAAAAAGAAACAGTTTGAAGAGATAGATCAAGCATTCGAACCAGACTTTGGATGTTGGAATTATCAGACAGGGAACTTAAAATAACTATGATTAATATGCTAAGGTCTCTAAGGATAAAATATTCTGCATGCAAGAACAGATGAGCACTGTAAGAAGAGAGATGAAAACACATCATTACAGATCCTTTGGACGTTAAAAAGATAATAAAGGAATCCTATGAACAACTCTATGCCCACAAATTTGATAACACAGATGAACCGGACCAGTTCCTTGAAAGACACAATATGCTCATTTAAAATAACAAAAGGCAGAAGAAGAAATAGACAATCTAAATAGGCCTATATTTATAAAGAAATTGAATTGATAATTAGTAACCTTCCAAAACAGAAGGCACCAGACCCAGAGGGTTCACTGGTGAATTCCATCAAACATTTAAGGAAGAAATTTTTATCAATTCTATATACAATCTCTTTCAGAAGATACAAACAGAGGGAATACTTCCTAACTCATTCTATAAGGCCAGTATCACCCTAATACCAAAGTCAGACAAAAACATTACAAGAAAAGTAAACTATAGACTAATATCTCTCATGAATACAGATGCAAAAATCTTCAACAAAACATTAGCAAATTGAATCCAACAATGTATAAAAACAATTATACACTATAACCAAGTGAGATTTATCCCAGCTATGCAAGGCTGGTTCAGCATTTGAAAATCAATTAATGTAACCCATCACATCAACAGGCTAAAGAAGAAAAATCATATCAATAGATGCAGAAAAAGCATTTGACAAAATCCAACACCCACTCATGATAAAAACTCTGAGTGAACTAGAAATACAGGCAAATTCCTCACCCTGAGAAAAAAATATCATGTCATACTTAATGGTGAGAAATTAGAATCTTTCCCCCTAGAATCAGAAACAAGGTAGGATGTCCTCTTTCACTGCCCTTTTTCAGCATCATGCTAGAAATTCTAGCTAATGCAATAAGATAATAAAAGGAAATGAAAGGTATACTGTTTGAGAGGAAGAAATAAAACTGTTTTTGTTCAAAGATGACATGATTATCTATGTAGAATATTCAAAAGAATAAAAAAAAAAACCTCCTGGAACTATAGGAGATTATAGCAAGTTTGCAAGATACAAGGTTAATATACAAAAGTTAATTGCTTTCCCATATACCAAAAATGAACAAGTAAAATGTGAAATTAAAAATATAATACCATTTACATTATCATTTTCCGAAATGAAATACTTAGGTATAAATTTAACAAAATATGTACAAGAACATATGTACAAGGAAAACTACAAAACTCTGTTGAAAGAAATCACAGAAGAACTAAAGAAGAGGTTATTCCATGTTCGTGGATAGGAAGACTCAAGATTGTCAAGATGTTAGTCCTTCCCAATTTAATCTACAGTTTCAGTGCAATCTCGGTCAAAATCCCAGAAAGTTATTTTGTAGATATTGACAAGTTGATTCTAACGTTTTTACGGAAAGGCAAAAGAATAGCCAACATAATATTGAAAGAGAACAAAGTTGGAGAACTGATACTACCCAACTTTGAGTCTTACTATGAAGCTACAATAATCAAGACAATGTTGTATTGGCCAAAGAACAGACAAATAGATCAACGGAACAGAATAGAGAGCCCAAAAATAGACCACATAAATATAGTCAACTGGTCTTTGACAAGGAGCAAAGGCAATACAGTGGAGAAAAAAACAGTCTCTTCATCAAATGGTGCTGGAACAATTGGACATGCACATGCAAAAAAAAAAAAATGAATGTAGACATAGCCCTTACACTTTTTACAAAAATTAACCCAAAATTATATCATAGACCTAAATGTTAAATGCAAAACTATGAAACTTCTAGAAAATACCATAGGAGAAAATCTAGATGACCCTGGATTTGGTGGTGATGTTTTAGATATGACAGCAAAGGCATGACACACATGAAAGAAAAAATTGTTAAGCTGGACTTCATTAAAGGTAAAACTTTCTGCTCTTGGAAAGTCACTGTCAAGAGAATGAAAAGACAACTCACAGACTGAAAGTACCTATTTGCAAAAGACACATCTGATAAGGGACTATTATTCAAAATATACAAAGAGCTCTTAAAACTCAACAGTAAGAAAATAACCTGATTTTAAAATGGGTCAGAGAGTACAGCAGAAACTAACACAACATTGTAAAGTAACTATACTCCAATAAAAATTAATTTAAAAAAATGGGTCAAAGACCTTAACAGACACCTCACCAAAGAAGAAATACAGATGTCAAATAAAAATATGAAAAGATGCTTCACATCATAAGTCATCAGGGAAATGCAAATTAAAACAACAACGAGATACTCCTGGACATACATTAAAATGTTCAAAATCCAGAACACTGACAACACTAAATGCTGGCAAGGTTGTTGGGCAACAGAAACTCTTCATACACTGCTGGTGAGAATTCCAAATAGAGCTGCCACTTTGGAAAAGAGCTAGGTGGTTTCTTACAAAATGTAAACATAGTTTTACCACGGGATCCAGCAGTTGTGTTCCTTGGTACTTACCCAAAGGAGTGGAAGATTTACGTTCACACATGGAGCAACCTTAAGTGTACATTACTAAGTGAAAGAAGCCAATCTGAAAAGGTTACATACTGTATGATTCCAAATTTATGACATTCTGGAAAAGGCAAAACTATGGAGCCAGTAAGAAGATCAGTGGCTGGACTTTGCTGGTGGTTAAGAATCCGCCTGCCAGTGCAGAGGACATGGGTTTGAGCCCTGGTCCAGGAAGATCCCACATGCTGTGGAGCAACTAAGCCTGTGCACCACAGCTACTGAGCCTGAGCACTAGAGCCCGTGAGCCACAACTACTGAGGCCTGCACACCCTACAGCCCATGCTCCGCAACAAGAGAAGCCACCACAGTGAGAAGTCCGCGCACCACAACAAAGAGTAGCCCCCGCTCGCCGCAACTAGAGAAAGCCCATGCACATCAACGAAGACCCAATGCAGCCAATAATTAATTAATTAATAAAAAATCAGTGGTTGCCAGGGATTAGCATTGATGGAGGTATGAACAGGTAGAGAACAGAGGATTTTCAGGACAGTGAAACAATCCTGTATGATACTATAACGGTGGGTACATATGATTATACATTTGTCCAAACCCATAGAACATACAACACCAAGTGTGCACTAATGTAAACTATGGACCTTGAGTGATGATGTGTCAATGTAAATTCATCAGTTGTAACAAATGTACTACTCTGGTGGGGGATATTGATAGTGGAGGAGGCTCTGCATGTATGGGGACAGTGGGTAGACAGGAAATCTCTGTACCTTCTGCTCAATTTATCTGTGAACTTAAAATTGCTCTAAAAAAGTTGTTGTTTTTAAAAAAATAGCAAACAAAAATTAGAATAACAAGGAGAAATTGACTTCTCTGTCATCATAATAGGAGATTTTAATACACCTCTTTGTAATTTACAGACTAAGTAGATAAAAATACCAAATAAAAATCAGTAGGAATATTGATGATTTGCACAACGCAAAAATCCTTGACTTACATAGAACTCTGCACTAATCAATTTAGGAAAACGTTTTTTCCAAGCACCCAAGATATGTTTTACAAAACTTGACCACACACTAGTACATAAAGCAAGTCTAAATAATGTTCAAAGAACTGAACACACTTATCACATACAGATTCATACAGATCTCATTCTCTAACAAAAACAATGAATTCAGTCAGTAGCAACAAAAAATCTATAGATTTGTAAATTAAAACATATCAATCAAATAACTCATGTCATGGGTCAAAGAAAAACTGATGGTCTGTGATTCCAAACTTTTACAAGGTGAAACTGCTAGGGAAAAACCTCTGATGGTAGAATGACTGGAGAACCTTTCAGAAAATGCTGACTTTGAAGCTGCTTTTACTTCCTCAGCTTTCTCTGGGTAAAGAGGACCTCTCTTATCTAATGCTCATCTGTCAATCATGATTGGCCTTGCTTAGGTCATGTGTCCATAATTGAACCAATCGCTATAGATAGACAGATGGGGTTCTCTGATTGACCAGCCTGGGCTAGGTTCCGTCTTTGTGGAGATGGAAATAGGGATGGGAGTGTCTTGACTCCTAGACCCTTCAAGACCACGTGGGGTCAGAAAAATGGTCCTTCCTGGGAAGGAAGCTTGACAAACAAAATCATCCTTCTTCCCATAAATACCCCTCTATAAACAAACACTAAAAACCAAGATCAGGTTTAGTTGCCACATGCAGTCTCAAGACCAGAATTTCTGGTTGATGGGTTTTCCTCTCCCATCAGGTTCCAAAACGGCCTTTCATGGATTAGCCTATAGCTAAAAGATAAGTGTAACCACCATCACCACCACCTCCAATATACCCAGCACCCAGTGACAAAGAGACAATGGAAACCCTGCAATAAGTCTCCCATTTGGTAACAGAGAGAAGGAAAAACCATGCAGAGCACTCCTAGGGTGCTCCACGCTCTGCAGGGCAGAAAGAGGGATGGCCCAGGCAACGCAGTCAGTGTCTGGTCCAGCCAAACCAACTGCTCCCTTTCCTACTAATTGCAAGGACCCCCTTGTCTAGGGGTTTCTAAGGCCACTGCTCAGTAGGGTGTAGGGGAAGACTCCCCATCGGGAGCTATGATTGGCAGCTTTGAAGGGACTATATGGAAGGGAGTGAAATGCTTCAAAGGAAGGGATGCAGGGTAGACAAAGACAAGAAAGGTTCACCATACAGGGGCAAGAGAAAATGAAGGCCAAGTAGTAGGATACACCTTGGAGAGTGACTCTGTATAAGTTCCCGAACATTTCTTATAAGGGACCTCCAATATGACTCTGAGTTTCCTGACGATGAAAGCCGAGAAGGAAACATGATCAGTGATACAAACCAGATGCTAGCCGAGGTCTCCAGGCCCCGGGGAGGTCCAAAGAATGTCCCAAGTTTCCTTCTGTTTCCCTGGAGGCTTCCTTTCTCACAGTTCTTGATCCCACAAGGGGTACCTCTCTTCCACACCACATGGCTCCCAGATGTGAGGCTTACCTTTACTTTGACCTCTACAAAAGATTCCGCTCACACAAAGCAGCTAGTGAAGATTTACACAGGAGGACATGGTTGGGAGAATGGGGGGTGGTCTTCAAATGTCCTTTGGCTCCTATTATAGGTTGAATTTTGCTCCCCCGCAAAACTTATATGTTGAAGTCCTAACCCCCAGTCCCTCAGAATGTGACTGTGTTTAGAGATAGGGTCTTTATTTATTTAGGCTGCTTCAGGTCTTAGTTGCGGCATGCGGGATCTAATTCCCGGACCAGGGATCGAACCAAGACCCCCTGCATTGGGAGCGTGAAGTCTTAACCACTGGACTGCCAGGGAAGTCCCTAGAGATAGGGTCATTAAAGATGAAGTTAGGGCTTCCCTGGTGGCGCAGTGGTTGAGAGTCCGCCTGACGATGCAGGGGACACGGGTTCGTGCCCCGGTCCGGGAAGATCCCACATACCACAGAGCAGCTGGGCCCGTGAGCCATGGCCGCTGAGCCTGTGTGTCTGGAGCCTGTGCTCCGCAACAGGAGAGGCCACAACGGTGAGAGGCCCGCGTACTGCCCCCCACCCCCCCACCAAAAAAAAAAGATGAAGTTAAAAATGATGTCATTAGGATGGGCCCTAATCCAATATGACTGGTGTCCTTATGAGAAGAGGAGATTAGGACACAGACATGTACAGAGGCAAGACCATGTGAGGACACAGGGAGAAGGCAGCCACCCACAGGACAAGGAAATCAACCCTGCTGACACCTTGATCTCAGACTTCTAGCCTCCAGAACTGTGAAAAAATTAAATTTCTGTTGTTTAAGCCACCCAGCCTGCAGTACTTTATTGTGGCAGCCCTAGAAATTAATATAGCACCTCTGCCACTGGCCTTCACCACACCCACCATCTCACAGGGATCCCTTCCCACTTCTCACCTGGCTTCCCTGAATTTCCTCTCCTCCTTCTCAGGGGTCAACTTCCTCTCCTTATCTCAGGTAGAGCAGTCTGTGACTCATCTTGAGTTGCTTGACTTAAGGGAACACACAGATCTTGGGTCCCGACTCCCATGCCTCGCAGCTTATCAAAATCTTTTCCCAAACAAGCACTATTTCCTGCCTAAGAAATAACAGCAATTAAAGATCAAAACAGTTCCCCTCCTTTCAGCATTGTGCCTGTGATGAAGACAATACGCGTGTTAGAGGAGTGTCCCTATGACCCTCATGTAAGGGACACTGAATCACATTCAGGGTGTCCACCACCAACGCCCACAAGAAACCCCATCATCTCCGGTACACAGTGAGGGCCCCACACCCAAGGGCAATGATCATGGAAGCAAGTAGGATAGTTTGAGGGAAAGTCAGTGTCCAATAAAAGGAGTTCAAGTGCACAGCCTTTGATAATCTGGCTCCACCAAATCTAAAGGAGATACCCTACATATTCTCCAGGAAATTCTCTGTGAGCGTTGAGATTATCGAGGTGGCAGCAGTAATTCAAATCTAAAAGCCTCACAAGGCCACCACACTCCTGCAGTGCAGTTGTAGATTATAGCAGATATGTATAGTTTTAAAATCAACCCAACAGTAGACAGGGCAAAATACTATTCTTGTGCTCATTTTACATTTGAGGAAATTGAGGTTCAGCCTGGTTGAGCAAGGTCAAGGTCAGAGCCAAAGTTTGTATCCTGGTCCATTTGATGCTCTAAACTTCTAAAACTGAGTTCTTGACCATTCTTACTTAGTTTGAAAAGCATTACAAGTTAGTGGTTGAGAGTGGAAACTGTGGGTTCAAATCCTGGCTTTATTATTTAGTAGCTGAGAGATTTTGTGTACGTTACTTAACCATTCTTTGCTTCTTTAACGGTAAAGTAAGGACTGTCAGAGTACTTGTCCCATAGGGTTGTTGTGAGTATTAACTGAGCTTAAATAATGTCCGGCACGTAGTACGTACTCAATGCACTTTTATTCCTCTCCAATTAGAGCTTTTAGCCTCTGTCTTATCTGCAGCAGTAGATAAGTAATAAGCACCTATCAAGTGCTGAGCTCAGCCCCTGCCTTCAAGCTGCCCTGGTAGAGGGGGTGGGGGTAGATGCTAAACAGCTGAGGTACCATTATCCCATGTGGGTGGCACAGCCAGCTTCTGAGAACAGAATGACAGCATGCCTGTGGGAGGAGAAGGTGCACAGTGCAGCCATGTCTGCTCTGGACGTAGGAGAATGGGGACCGATTTTCCGGGAGAGGCATGGTGTGCGCACACAGAGCGTTATCAGGAGCTGGTGGTGAGCGGTGGGTACTGGCAGGAGTCGGGGGTAGAGTCGTTCTGAGCAGTTTATTGGGGCAGAATAAAGGGCGGCGATTGGGCTGCAGATGTAATGATGAAGATCAGAGATGCTTTTCACCTGGCACGTGGAGGGATGGCTCAGATGGGCATTTTAAATAGTTCTGGCCAGCCTGGGGGTGGTCTGGGGGATAAGGGAGACTGTTAGGCAACTGTCATCTAGAAAGATTCCATTCAGATCTCAACATGCTGGGGCATGTGTTCCACGGAAACTAGATGGCCTGAGTGTGCCCGTGGTAGAAAGAGGGAAGGTTCCACCCGGGGCGGCCAAGCACAAGCTCTAGGCATGTTCCATCCACTTCAGTTCACCCTGTGAGGGTGTGATGGCCCAAGAAAGAGCCTACATGCTAAGAGAGGCCCAAGGCCTGAATACGTGCGGGAAGGATCAATCCACGTGGCCCTGAGCTTCAGAGCAACACTCCAGAGAGTTGGATAAAGTATGTGACCTTCTGAGGAAATGATCCACCTGAGAGATGCCTGTGTATTGCTGATGAGACAAGGGGTTTCCTGCAGCAGAATGTGTTCTCCCAGAGTTTCACCAGACCCTGGGCTAGAAGTTAACTGACAAAACATCTACATAAGGGACTTCCCTGGTGGTGCAGCGGTTAAGAATCCGCCTGCCAATACTAGGGGAAACGGGTTCGATCCCTGGTCAGGGAACTAGATCCCACATGTCACGGAGCAACTAAGCCAGTGTGCCACAACTACTGAGCCTGCGCTCTAGAGCCTGAGAGCCGCAACTACTGAGCCTGAGTGCCACAACTACTGAAGCCCGCGTGCCTAGAGCCCGTGCTGGGCAACGAGAAGCCACTGCAATGAGAAGCCCCTGCACCGCAACGAAGAGTAGCCCCCGCTCGCAGCAACTAGAGAAAGCCCGCACGCAGCAACGAAGACCCAACGCAGCCGTAAATAAACACATAAATTTATTTTTTAAAAAATCTACATAAGCCTGGCAGGTGCAGCTACTCCTTCCCCTCAGAAGAAATGTTTTTGGACAACTAAGGAATATCGAAGGGCTGGAACCATCAGGGCAGCTTTCAGATTCTCAGTGGCCGCGAGAGCAGTAAAATCTCCAAGACTTCCAGCTGTTTGGGAAAGAATCAAGTCAAAAGCTGCTGAATCAAAGGAAAGAAGGAAAAGGGGGAGGAGAAGGGCGGGGGGAGGGAAAGAAGAGGGCTGCGTCCTCACGAGCAGGGCCCCGCCCCTCATCACCTAAGCACACCTGGCCTGTCTGCCACGCGTGTTCCTGAAAGAGCTTCTGCCACACCCTTTGACGGTACAACCTTCCTTCTGCTGGATTTGCCCTGCCCTGATCTGGTGTTTTCTCTCAAGCCAAGTAACCTGACCTAACCTCCAGAGGGCCCCTTCCATGTTGGCCGGGGGCCATACGACACTCCAGCGAACCCCACCCTCTTGTCCCTCAGGCCGTCCCTCTGGACACTGGACACCAGTGACCAGTGATGTGCCTGAAGGTGAGCCTACTGGCACCTATGTTACTTGGTGGCCTAGGGAAGTCCCTCTTCAGGGATGACTGCACAAAAACAGCTGTTTGTTGTGAGCATCTTGTGGCAGCAGGTCCTTTCGTGTCTTTGGTTTCTTCCCAAAGCGCCAAGCAGAGGACAGGCGTGTAGGAATTGTCTCACGCGTGCTGTTTGGAACGCCGTGTTTGCCTCAGAGCGCTACCATCTGTTCTGGTGGCGCCCCTACCTCACCTCTAGGGAGAGCCCACCGCTTGGTGGTGGGATGAGGCCATTTGGCGGTGGCTGGGCTCTGATGCCAGGGCTGGTTAAGCCCCGGGACGTGTGATGAGGTGCCAGGGAAGGGAGAGAAAGTTCGCTTCTGCTTCCTTCCTTGTTTCCTGTTCTGTTCCCTGCTCCTCTCCACGGGAACACACTTCTGTGGGTGCAACGGAGTTGCTTCCGTCCTGATCCACAAACAGCTCTGAGAGCTCCTGGCCACCACATCGGTTCTCCCTCTGGACACAGGCAAGGAACTCCCGGTGTCCATGGCAACAGCACTGCTTTGGATCCCATACAAAAACCCAAGACAGGCTCTCAGAAGTGACTGCTGATTTTTGGCTTTGATTTTGTGCCTGGTAATCTGACCCAGATGGACCACCCACTTCTCACCCTGGGACATAGACCGCAGCTCCGATGCCCTGTAAACCCCGTGAGACGTGGAAGGGTGATAATAACAGGCACCTGCTCGGGGCCCCGCTGTTTACGAGGCGCTGTCATCGCAGGGTTTCTCCCATCCCCCACGGCTGTCCTCTGAGATGGCGTTGCCACCATTTTAAGGGTGAAGAAAGGGGTTTGGAGGGGTGGGATGAATTGGGAGATTGGGACTGACATATATACACTCTCGATATTACGTATAAAATAGATAACTAATGAGAACCTACTGCAGAGCACAGGGAACTCTACTCAGTGCTCTGTGGTGACCTAAATGGAAGGAAATTCAAAGAAGAGGGGCTATATGTATACGTATAGCTGATTCACTTTGCTGTACAGCAGAAACCAACACAACATTGTAAAGCAAGTAGACTCCAATTAAAAAATTTTTTTAAATAAAATAAAATATTTCCTGGAGGGGAAAAAAAAAAGAAAGGGTCTTGGAGAGGCCAGGCCTTGTCCAGTACCACACAGAGCGGCCTCTGGGCTCCAGGTTCAAGGCTCTTTGCACGCAGACGGGACCACTTTGGGGTCAGGAGTGGTGGGAGCGTCTGGGCTCTCTCCCCACTCACTCCTTCCCAGGGGCGTGCCCTCTCCTTCCTTCCTGGACAGGGCAACACACGCTCGCCACCCTGTTGGCACAAGACTCACTGGTTCTGAGCTGGAGGTAAAGGGTATTCAAGGCAGCCTCTGTATGAGTGGTCCATCCTCCATCCTGAGAAGAGGCACGTGAGGCAGAAGCAAAGCCCGAGGTACCCTGGGCACAGGGCAAAGTGGAGGAACAGGGTGGTGGGGCTTGGGTGCCTCGGGGAGTTTAAGTAGCTCCTGTTCTCAAGTGTTTCCTCAGCCTGCAAAAGTACACATGAAAAATAAAAACGTAAAAATAAACAGTTGTTGCATTTGTACACGGTTAAGAGCTTGCAGAAGGGCAAGTTCTGGTTTTTCAACATAGTTTCAGGTTACAAGTAGAACTGTAACCCTCATTACTGTCCCCAAGTTAAACTCCAGGGCTCCCTTTGCCTTAGAACAAAGCTCTGGCTTTCAGACTGCCTGGGGCCACCGTAATTAACGCCTTCCACGCAAAGTGTTTTTCTTTTTGTTTAAATTTGAGGGTTCCTTCTGGCCTGCCCTTCTCCTTAGAGTCAACTCACATTGTGTTAGGGATTTTCACCTACACAGTCTCATGAAATTCTCCCAGGCAGCCCATGAGGTTGGTTTCTTCTTTCAGTTTTAGAGGTAAGGAAACCGAGCTTTCGAGTGATTAAGCCATCTGTCCAATGTCCCCAGACAGTTCTGGCCAATGTTACCCTGACATATGTGGACATGACATGGACCCATCCAGGGTCAGAACCTTTCCTGATCCCACTCATAGCATTCTCAACTGTCCTGTTTATGTTTTGCTTAAAACTTCCCCCTCCCCCAGTCTCAAATTATTCAGTTATTCATGTGTCTGGATTTATCAGTCTGGCTCTCCTTCCAAAGGGCTGACCTTCCCCAATGTCCCTTCTCATCCTCTCAGGACAAGGAGCCTCATCACAGGCTATAAAGGCTCCCTGAGGATCTGTTAAGAATAATCTATTCTCTGTGCATGAAACATCCCTCCCTCTGCCCCAGCTACTCCTGCTATAGTGGATGGAAGCAGGTATAGATTTTGTTTACTCAATAGTCATTCTCATCCTCAGTCTACCGGTAACAGTGCTCTTCTTTTTTTCCCTTTGGGCCACTTCCCTTCCCCTGGACCTAATCCTTGCCTGTCCATCATGGTTCTCCTCCATACCCTGGCAACACAGGAGAGATGCATGACTTAATTTCAGCCAATCAGAGGACCTGATCCCTCTGGCCATTGTGATTCGTTCAAGGATGAGCATGTGACCCAATCCAATGCCTACAATTTTCCCCTCTTCAAGTAATGACGCAATGAACGTGCTATACTGATAGTGACATCTTTTTTCATTTGTCCAATCCTTCATTTGTCCAGGATAAGTGCCTGGTTTGGAATAGCTGAGTCATATGTATGTGCGATTTAAACATGGACACATTTTGTGAGGTTGCCCTGCAGAAAGGTTGACCCAAATTTACACCATCCCAGCAATATGTGTGAGTCGGCTCTGCACACCCCAGCAGAACCTGGTGTTGTCAATCTTTCAATGTTTGTCAGTCTGAAAAGCAAAGACAGCTGTTGAAATCTGTTCCATTCTGGGCCTCTTTCTGGGTCATGTTCCCACATGCCTGCCCCTAAAGTTACCTACCCCCAACCTTGCTTCTAAATTGCTTGCCTGGTCCTTTGTCCAACTTTATTGGTCTGCTCTGTCCTGGTCTCACTCTACTAGACTGGAAAATGAGTCTTTATCTCCCTTTTCTCTTTAAGCTCCTTGCTGGTGCTATGAACAGTTTAGAACCCTGTAATTATCTGTTGGATGAAAGAACGAATGGAGTGAATGGAAACCCTTCTATGATCCACCCTTCCTCTGTTCAGTTCTGAGCAGTGCCATGGAGCAGTGCTAACCTGCGTCGATAAATGCCCAAGAACATCACATTTCAAGGATCCAGAGAACCTAACCGTTATATTGTGGGTTTAGGATCAGAACACAACTAACCCATTCCAGTAATGCCACTCCCCACGGAATGTCCTTGATTAACACATTTTTACTGATATCTGCTTTTTTTTTTTTTTTTTTTGTGCGGTACGCGGACCTCCCACTGTTGTGGCCTCTCCCGTTGCGGAGCACAGGCTCCGGACGCGCAGGCTCAGCGGCCACGGCTCACGGGCCCAGCCGCTCTGCGGCATAGGGGATCCTCCCAGACCGGGGCACGAAGCCGTGTCCCCTGCATCGGCAGGCGGACTCTCAACCACTGCGCCACCAGGGAAGCCCCTATCTGCATATCTTTAGCGTGGAATCAAAAGACACAGTCCCTGATCTCCAGTAACTTAATCTGTGTGAGAGGCAAAACTAACAAGGGAAGGATTTGAATTGAAGTGGGAGCTCTGTCATGTGGCATTTAGCAAATGCAATCCCTTGGGGGAAAGTGGAGCCTAATTTGAGCTGGTAACATTTGAGAATGTTTTATAACAGAGGTGGTTGTTAAGGGGACATTAATGAGGATTAGAGAGCCGCCCTGGGCTCCCCACTTACATTGGGGGGAATCTGAAGTCATAGCTCTTCTAATATGAAGCATGAGTAAGCCTCTGGCCTCTTTTCTGTGTCTCTTTTGCTGAGTTATTCACCTTCTGGGTGGTTGGATTTGACTACTCGCTGGCCAAGAATCCACAGTGCTTTGAGGAGGAATGTCACAAATGGCTAAAAGCTCACCAGGAGAGGAAACGAACAATTCTGAGCTAGGAGTAAGTGCTGCGTGGTCAGAATTGCCCTCAGGTTTCCCAGGTAATAAAAATTCCCAAACTACTTCAAAGCAATCTGGTTTTTGTCTTCCATTCAGTGGTGCCAGGACCCCAAAGGGCTACAGTTGCTAGAATAGGGGACTCTGGAAGTCTTCACAAGGAATTAGACCCAGCCTCTGAATGGGGGATAGAAACTAAATAAAGGCAGGGGACGGCAGCGCGTTCCAGGTAGGTGAGTGAAGAGCATTTCCAGGGGGCTTTGTCATTTATTAGGGCCTTTAACAAACAACCTTCTGTATAATTCCAAATAACCCTGAAGGGGTTGTTATTATCATCACTGTTTTAGATTAAAGAAAACTGAGGTTCAGAGAGGTTAAAAATCTTGTTGAAAGTCTCTCAGTTACGATTTAAGCCGAGCCTCAGATCCACGTCCTCTGACCGGGGTCGGCATCCGAAATAGTTAACCACGAAGGTGGCACAGGTACAGTGGCCGAGACTGCTTAGCTGCTTACCTAACGAGTTTCCTTTTCTCCTTGGGTCGGCAGCTAGACCAGCTTCCCCAGCCTCCTTGTAATTAGAAGCGATGTGTGCCATTTCCCGGCCCAGCCCCCACATCTTTCAGGAACAGTGACTCTGGAAGACATGCGCTCAGAGGGCAAAGTGCAGAGAGAAGGAGCCTGGGCCCCAGATGCCCACTTAGAGGAGACCCACCCAGAAATCAAGAACACCCATTTTAGACGTTATCTGAAAGATAAGCTGTGTTCATCCTTGAGTCACTCTACATTTTGTGTTACAGAAGCTCAATTTACCCTGATGAATTCAGGCCCCCAACCTATTAGAACAGAGGTCAGCTGTAGCCCCCTATTAATTGTTGGGGGAAAGTAAATTCCCAGGCGGTCCCTCTCTCTGTAGCCTCAGGATAGCCCTTTGAGAATGAGGGGCAGGTGCCGGCTGTTGGGTTTGGGGTTGGGGTGGGGAGTTTGGGGATAAGGGAGCCCCACTGTCTCATGATCTGGTCACCACAAGTAAGACAGCTCTCCCCACCCCCAAACACAAACACTGAGTGAGTCAGGTCTGTGAACTATAATGATTCATCTTCCTAGGAGCTCTTGTATCCAGTCAGATCCCCTCATCTCAGGGGCATATTTTGTTCAAAGAAACGTCACGCTCCTTCCTGAGCATTTCTACCATCCCAGCCAATCCGCCAACACCACTGAATCAAGTTCAGTTTTCCATTTCTGTGATCCTGAGTTCTAGCTGTACATGGAATCTGGAAAAATAATTAACATTTGTAGAATGCTCACTCTTCACCAGACTTTGTGCCAGGCGTTTAATATGGTTCATAAATCACATTCTTCATGGTCCCTGTGATGTCCAGAGGCACTTCTGAAAAGAACTTCCCCCCAGCCATTCCTGAATGGGGGGCTGGGGCACAGGAAATGCTTTATACCAATTTGTTTCCAGCTGTAAAAAATTGTATTGTTTTTAAGTTTAAGTCTTCCACATTTCTTATTAGGTCTATTCTTAGCTTTGTGTATAGTCAATAGGATTCTTTTTCTGTCATGTTTTGAAATTGTCTACTGTTTGTTTATTAGAACATGACTTTTGTATGTTGACTGTACTTGGTCACCTTTCTAAACTCTCAGTTTGACTAGTTTTTAAGTGTGTTCTCTTTCATTTTCTAAATAGAGAAGTAGCTTCTAAATAGTAAAATCTTGTAATAGAGAAGATAATGATTTTTCTAACAGCTTTTGGAGGTATAATTTAGATACCATACCATTTTCCTATTTAAAGGGTACAATTCAACGTTTCTTTACTATATTCACAGAATGTGCAGTCACCTCCAAAATCGACTTCAAAACAATGAATGGCAATTTAAAAAAAATTTTTTTTTCCCTTATTGAATGGGTTAGTGTCACCAGTAGACTGTTACGTAGTGCTGGTGGTTATGGTCACTCTTGTCTACTTCCTGATTTTTCTGGAATGTCTGATTTTTCACCATTGAATAGGATATTTACTAACGGTTTTTGGTAGTTAGACTTCATCAGGGTAAGAAAGATTTCTTCCACCTCAGCTTGCCAAGAATTTTATGTTCTTATTTAGAAATAAGCATCTGTTGATAAGTTATCGAATTCATTCATCCAAGCATTTATTGTGGGCTTCCCTGGTGGCGCAGTGGTTGACAGTCCGCCTGCCGATGCAGGGGACATGGGTTCGTGCCCCAGTCCGGGAAGATCCCACATGCCACAGAGCGGCTGGGCCCGTGAGCCATGGCCGCTGAGCCCGCGCGTCCGGAGCCTGTGCTCCGCAACGGGAGAGGCCACAACAGTGAGAGGCCCGTGTACCGCAAAAAAAAAAAAAAAAAAAAAAAAAGCATTTATCGTAATGGGAATATCTTCTCTCCCTTTTAATCTAGTCCTGTAGCAAATTAATAGATTCTCTGCTGAAAACCATCTTTGGATTCTTTACATATAATCCTTTTTCTTTAACATTTATTTATTTATTTTGGTTGCACCGGGTCTTCCTTGCGGCATGCAGGATCTTTAGTTGCGGCATGCATGTGGGATCTAGTTCCCCGACCAGGGATCGAACCCGGGCCCGCTGCATTGGGAGCTCAGAGTCTTACTGATTGAACCACCAGGGAAGTCCCTACATATAATCCTTTTAAAATACCATTGGATTTCATTTGCTAATAGTCTATTTAGAACTTTTGCCTTTAAGTTTTTAGTGCAATTAACCTATAGTTTCCTTCCTCCCTCCCTTCCTTCCTTCCTCCCTTCCATCCTTCTTTCTTTCCTTCTATCCTTCCTTAATGGGATATGGTGAGCCAAGGTCACGCCTTTCTCAGGAGGCTTCCAGGTAATGACTAAAAGACTAGAAAGAAGGTACAAGTGCCTGCCCATTTCTGTAGGATCCTCTAATGCAGTCTTCGCTCTGGAGCTTCTTGTTGGGCTGGCAAAGACTTGGTCAGACCCGCATCCTGGTCTGACAGCTTTCCCTGCCCAGTCTGGATCCTGCCCTTTCCCTTTCACGGTTTTACTCCACAATAAACTGTCTGTATGCCCAACTCCAACCAGCATGTGCTTCCCAGAGCCCGCAGTTGACACACATGCTACCCTTTCCAGCTTGATATAAAGCTTTGTTCATTTCCTACACTCTGGAAGAATTTATATATCCTAGAAACGATCAGGTCCTTGAAAATTAGATGTAGTTCACCAATAAGACCATCTGAGCCTGTGGTTTGGTTTTGTTTTGTTTTAAGGGAAAGGACTTTGACAATAGTTCTAATTTCTTCTGTGCTTATTGGTGTATTCAGGTTTTCTATGTCCTCTTGTATAAATTTTGGTAATTTGTATTTTCCTAGAAAATTCTGTATTTTGATCTAGATTTAAAATTTTTTAATTAACTTAGAGGCCCCTTCTCTACAAGCTGGGGAGAATTACAGGCATCTAAGTAGTCTCCTGGGGCCTGGTTTATTGCTGGAAAGCTGGACGTTCCAGGGCAATGTGAGAAAGTTCTGGAACCCAACTTGGTTCCCAAGCCCTAACAAAAAAGTAGTAGAGTGCAGACATGTTAGCACCGGAAGGGGCCTTAGACACTACCTTACAGGTAAGGAAACAGATCCAGACAGGGGAAGTGACTTGCCCATGCCCACACAGCTCTGTGATAGCAGCGTCAGTACTGTGCCCCAAGTCTCCCCGCTCCCAGCCCTGTCTGGGCTGCAACCAATCTGATAGTTTATTGAGAGGCACGGATGGGAAGATTCCTGGGATTCGTGAGGTGGTAACAGCCTCATTGTGGGTGGGTCCTGGGTTCCAGCCCTCGCTCTGTGACGGTGGGCAAGTTACGTCATCTCTCAGCTTGGGCTTCCTCAGGGGTATGGTAAGAATAATAATATCTTGCTCCTTGGGGCACTGTGGTACTTAAATGGAAAATTGTCTATGGAGCAATTAGTACATTGCCTGCACCCTACTGAGCACTCGCTCCATGGGAACCACTAATACCGTTGTTACTAATACGTGCACTGTTCTGAGAAACCAGACTTTGGCTCTGGTGCAACAGTTATTTTTTGTGACTTTAATCGTAACAATCCCCAAGGTAGTAGTATTTTCTGTATTTTACAAATAAGGAAACTGATATGCATGTCCAACCTCCAGTCTTCAGATCTGGATCAAACACAGCTATGTTTTCTAATAAACCTCTTCGCAGGGATGGTCTCAGCAAAATGACCACCCAGCAAAGTTCATTTTACCACCTGCTCCACTTCTTTCCAAACCTCTCCCCACCAAGCTGGTGTGAGGAAGAGAAAGTTGGGCACAGTCTGATATTCCTGGGTAAGAGTAACACCCTAAGGAACCACATTTCCCAGGAGCCCTCAGGGCAATCTAGAAAGTTCTCCATTCTCCCAGCACTGGCAGACAAATCCAGCCAGGACATGAGAAGATCCACTTGTGTCATCCTTAAGGCAGTGCCACTCAATGCATTTGCTGACTAAGAGCCTATGTGCAGGGGAGGAAAAAGTCTTCCTCAACCCTCTTAGGGTCCCAGGCTGGGTCTGAAAATTAAACTGACAAAGACAGAGTAACAGGAGAAAAGCCTACACGTTTTATTGAATTTTTACATGTACGTGGAGATTTCACAAAAGCATGAAGAGCCAGAGAAGTGACCAGAACAGGAAGCTTTTATAACTTTAGACAAAGAAAGAATCCATTTTTGAAGGGTTGTCAAAACAAAGGGGTTGGGGCTAAGGGCAAGTGGTGAAGAATTAACTAGGAAGAAAAGGGTTAGTTTAACAATGTTTGTTTGTACAGATTTCTTGGCCCCCACTTCCCTGTCTCTGGTGATAAGAATGTATTTCTTCTTCCTGGTACAGGGAGGGCACCTTTCACATGGGAATTTCATGATTTGTTTCAGGGAGGAAACAGGCAGTGATCAGACTGACCTTCCTGCTTCTGTCATTTTCTCAAACTCCTTCAGCTCAAGACATTCGATATGTCAAAGTGCCGTATTTTGGGGTATCATCTACAACATCTGGGAGCTCGTCAGAAATGATGATTGTGGGGATTCCCTGGTGGTCCAGTGGTTAGGACTCCGCGCATCCACCACAGAGAGCATGGGTTCGATCCTTGGTCGGCGAATTAAAACCCCGCATGCCGTGCAGTGCGGCCAAAAGAAGAAAAGAAGAAAAAAAAGAAATGATGATTCTGCCCCAGCCCCACCCAGACCTACTGAAACGTCAGTCTCTGGAGGTGGGGGGCGGCAATGTGTTTAAGCAATCTCTGCAAGTGCTACTTCAGCACAACAAGGTTTGAGAACGTCTATGCTAGGGGACCAAGAAGAAGACATAGGCGTGGACAGTCTCTGTAATCTTGCCTTTCCCCAAGACGGGAGCGCTGACCTGTGCCGAGCGCCTTTCCCAAGGAGAAAATAGGACTGAAAAGAAGAAATTGCATCAAGAATGTGGTTCCGGGCTTCCCTGGTGGCTCAGTGGTTGAGAGTCCGCCTGCCGATGCAGGGGACGCGGGTTCGTGCCCCGGTCCGGGAAGATCCCACGTGCCTTGGCGCGGCTGGGCCCGTGAGCCATGGCCGCTGAGCCTGTGCGCCCGGAGCCTGTGCTCCGCAGCGGGAGAGGCCGCAACAGTGAGAGGCCCAGTTACCGCAAAAAAAAAAAAAAAAAAGAATGTGGTTCCTCCTTTTTGTTACTCTCCCAGCTTTCGTCCAACACGTTTTTTTTCACCTTCAACAAAATACCAAAATGAACGTGATGGGTGTGGTATGTTTGGCAGCCTGGGACAAGTCAGAGAAGGATGTGAAATGGGTTCACACCAGATAGGACCGAACCAGGCAGGATAGCAGCTCAACTGGAGGACCTTGGCAGGTGTGACGGGGTTTCGGACTGGAGGTGGGCCTCAGTGTGTGCTTTAAAAAGAAAAAAAAAGGGAAGTCGTTGGTAGTCCAGTGGTTAGGATTCCGAGCCCTCACTGCCGAGCGCCCAGGTTCAATCCCTGGCGGGGGAACCAACTAAAATCCCACAAGCTACGCAGAACAGCGCCCCCCCCCCCAAAAAAAAGAGAGAGAGAAAGAAAGAAGAAAAAGCCTGCTCATTTGTGATGCACATATCAGCCTTCAGCTCTACCCTATTCTCACTCACTCGGGAGTGTGGGACCTTGCGCAGGGGACGTGGCTTCTCTCAGCTGAGGGAACTCTGTGTGTTAAAGTAACAGGTACATAGGAGGCACTCAGCACAGGTCACAGTAACCACGCCTCAAGCCCTTGCTGTGATAGAGGGGCAGCACAGGGCTCGAGACAAGCCATCTTTCCAGCCCTCCAGCACATGGGGGGGCGCCCAGGGTCCCCTGCTTCAGGTCTCTCCCAGGGAAGCCACAGAGTCGGGGTTTGGTGACTCCTCCAAACCACTGAATGGATCTCTATGGCTGTGGCCCAGCGTGGAAACCTCAGGGCACTTGACGTGACCACCATCTTGATGAGCAAAGACCGCCCTTCCTGCCCCTGGAGCCTCTCCTTCTTGCTCTCCCCGCCTCTCTAGCCTCTTGGTGTTTTTTATGTGCTACCCCTGCGCCTGGCCTCCAGTATGGATGGCAGGTCCTTCTCAGCTGTGTTTGTTTCCATGGCTGGTGAACGGGCAGGGGGAGCTAAGAGGTGGAATGGTGGGTTTGATTAGAACTGTGATGATCAGCTTTGGGGCACTGCATCTATAGCGTTAGAAGAATAAACCTCCTGCTAGCGTTTCTGCTCTACCTTTTTATGTTAAAATTATATTTGTCTCCTTCCTAGCCTTGAGTTGCATGATGAAGGTCTCAGAAATTTCCGGGCTCCAGGATGCAGAGGTGGGAAGAACACGTGCTCTCCATGCCATTACGAGTGACTGATGTTTCACCTGGAGCATCCTCAAAGGTATGTGCAGAGCCTCACTCTGGAAGCCTTTCCTTTTCGTCTCACTGGAGCGCATGAGGACTTGGGTCATCAAATGAGGACTCTGTCTTGAGGACTCAAGAGCTAAGTGGATGGTTTGTGAGGACTCTTCCCCAAACCACGGTCCTGTGCCCTTGTGGCTGAAATAGTGCTTGGTGGAACGAAACAAAGCTACCTGACCCCACAAGAGACTGCGAAATGAACTATGCATCTCCTCGAAGACAACCATCTCCATAGGCTTTGGTCTAGAAACTCACCATGTGTTATCAAAATGTCCACTCTCAGAACTCTCAAAGCCAACTCTGGTCCAGACAATGACTTGATGAAATAAAACTGATACTTTAAGGCAAACCAAGAAAAAATTAAACATAAAATTCTGTGTGTGTGTGTTTGCTTGGGCCTCCTTCCTCCCTAATGTGCAGTGTGCAACTGCATTACCCATTAACCGGAGCTCCTCAAAGATGGGAACGCCTGCTCGACCATAAAGATCAATTTTTCCTTTCTTGTGATGTTAGCAATGCAACTTCTTGAAAGAATAGTATTCTTTTTTTAAAAAAATATGTATTTATTTATTTGGTTGCACTGGGTCTTAGTTGTGGCAGGAGGGCTCCTTAGTTGCAGCATGTGAGCTCTTTAGTTGTGGCATGCACGTGGGATCTAGTTCCCTGACCAGGGATCAAACCTAGGCCCCCTGCACTAGGAGTGTGGAGTCCTAACCACTGCGCCACCAGGGAAGTCCCCAGAAGAATAGTGTTCTTTCCCAGTTCTGTAGAGGGTCATGAGCAACAAGGTGATTTGCTGCTCGCTTTGTAAGTGCTTACTTGGACTAGGTATCCCGGATGCACTTTATGTAAAATATCAATATGTCACTTTGATGTATGACCCTTTGTCTCAAAAATGTGTATGACCGTGGCTTTGAATTCTAACAGGCGGAACATCTCTCAGACCTTTCTGGGAATCTGCTTCCTGGGTGATAATCCTCAGTGTGGCTCAAATAAAATTCCCTTTTTTTCTTCTTAACTTGATAGTTAATTTAATTTTCATCGACAGGTTACCTGGACAGAGATGGGGTTAGGGGTGTAAAAGATTGGAGAGGCTCATAGCAACATAGTTTATTTTCTCCTCCAGGCCAGACCCAGCTCCCCCTACTGCCCTCACCTCTGTTTTATTTACATCTTTCTGTTATAGCTCCTGCCTCACAACACTCGCAGTTCAGAGTACCTCTAAACTCCGTCACCAGCGTCCTCAATGCAGATGGAAAAACATTCTGGAATTTTTGCATCTGGCAGTGAATATCCCACCTCTTAACCAAACTTGATCACTGGCGGGGAGAACTTTGTTCCAAATCTGGCCCCCTACCCGGCCGGGTCCAGTGCCAGGGTGTGGCTGGCACAAGATTATGTTCTGTAATGTATTAGCAGTACAGTTGCATTTAATAAAAGCCAAGAGCTTCTGAACACATGTGTTGGAGGAGAAAAGAAGCAAGTTAGAGCTCAGTAGCTGAGCAAACCTAGAGCATGGGGTGGGCGTAGGAGGGGAAGATGTTTTTCTTAGGACCACAGGCCCACGGTCCTAAAGGCCAAGAAGGAATCCTTGCTAGGACTAGGAGGCAATAGCGATCAGTTAATTCATTCCACAAATATTTCTTGGCCCTGCTTTTCTCTGAAAATGATCCCCCAGAAAAGACTAACTCCAAGTAGTCTTACATGGGGGTCCTTGCTTTCTTGCTTCCTTCCTCCCCATTCCTTTCTTCATTCCCTCTTCCCTCCCTCCCTCCCTCCCTCCCTCCCTTCCTTCCTTCCTTCCTTCCTCTTAAGTTATGACAACTGTCTGGGGAAGATGCTTTAGCCTGAAATGACCTCAACCAGTGCTTGTTTGTATGTTTATAAAGGTCATCTGATGACACTGGTGAAAAACATAGGCAAAAAACTTTAAATACAAATTTAGTAAGTCTCCCTGGAGATAAGACCTCACAAGGAAAAGAGTTGCATGTTTTCGTAAACAGGGATTTTAAAGGTCATTTAAAAATACCTTTGAAAAGCTCTGAAGATGACAGATATATATACCTACAGGGTACATGGAGGAGAAAAACTGTCCTAATGTTAAGTGAATGGGTAATTGTGGTTTGGGTTAAAATTTCCAGTGTCAGCATCACGTGTGGGTTCAGAATGTACTGTCTTTCAAGCACTTTAGGTGATGTGAAAATGATATGTAGAGCCTTTCAGCGGCTCAGAAAGTGCTCCTATGAAGCTGTTACTCTCCTGCAGCCAATAGTGGGGCTGCTGGCCTTCCGGCTCTCAGATCTCAGGTCCTAGGGGAGGGAGGGTCAGTATCATCTTTGCTCCTCGGTGCTGCTGCCAAACCCTTCTCCCTCCTCCTTCCTTCCTAAAAAACCAGCCGGTTGAATCTCCCTTTGAATTTCATCAAACAATACAGCTGACCCCTTGCTTGTTGCCAGCATCCGCTCACCCCAGGCTCCTTGAGGATTTGGGGTTCACACTCACTCTCTCCAGCACTACTTTTGTTTTATCTCATGGGGATTTCAATATCCACATAGAAGATCCTCCCCATGTCTCAGTGTCTTAGTCCATTTGCGCTGCTATAACAGAGGATCACAGACAGGGTGGCTTATGAACAACAGAAATTTATTTCTCACAGTTCTGGAGACTGGGAAGTCCAAGATCACCAAGGCATCCATAGACCGGGTGTCTGGTAAGAACCGACTTCCTGGTTCTTAAATGACAATCTTTTTGCTGTGTCCTCACCTGGTGGAAGGGGCAAGGGAATGCTATGGGGTCTCTTTTATATGGACGCTAATCTCATTCATGAGGGCTCCACCCTCATGACCTAATCACCTCCCAAAGGCTCCACCTCCTAATACCATCACATTGGGGATTAGGTTTCAACATAAGAATTTGAGGGGGACACAAGCATTCAGTCTATAGCACCCAGCCTTGCAGTTCATGACCTACTCTCCACTCATGACCTTGACACCTCCACCCCGAACACTCCCTCCCATGGTCATACCCTGGGACCTGTCACCATCACCGACTACAGTTCTCCGTTATCTCCGTTTCTAGTGGTCCACTCTCCAGCCACTCTGCTCTGTCTCTCCAGCTCACTCATTCTCTTATTCAGACTGCAATAATTCTTCTTCCAGTCGGGACTTACAATCTATGACTCAACCACGTTTTCACTGATAATTAGACCCTTCATTGCCTCATTCCCTTCCTGACCCAACATAGAGTTCACAGCTCATTGTTAGAGGACTTCTTGCGCACACCCACATCCTCCGTTGTATTTGCCTGGCAGAACCTCAGCACAGCTGGCCTAATCAATGACAAGACAGAGAAACGAAGTGACAACAGATGTCTCCCCATTTATCTCTCATCCCACTTCAGACATTGTTTCCCCTCTCTGCTCCCCTTGGACAGAACTCCTTATGAGTTGTCCAATTCCTATCACAAATTCCTCTTCCCTTCTTTCTGGTTCCACCCTCACTGGCCCTGTCACCTCACTCCACTGAAACTGTTTGTGTCAAGACTTCTGAGACCTTTTGCTGCCAAATCTAATGGGCGATTCTTTGACCTCATCTTGTTTGACCCTTTGACGGAGCAGCTCACTCCACCTTCCTGACACATTCCTGGTATGAACATGCACTCCCCTTGGCTCTCCTTTGACTTCATTGTCTGCTTGTTCACATCTCTCTGACCCTAAATGTTGGGGGGCACCAGGATTCAGACCTTGGACCTTCCCTCTACCACTCCTCACTGACCTCATCCAGTCTCAAGGACTGAATGACTCCCGGAGTTAGATCTCCAGCCCAGATCTTTCCCCCAAACTCCAAACTTCTATCTGCAACTTACAACTTGAGCTCTCTACTTGGACGTCTAAGGACATCCCAAACTTACCATCTCCTATCCCTCCAAAGTGTTGCTCCTGGTCTTATTCATCCCAGAAAATGACAATTCCAGTTGCTCAGGCAAAAAAAAAAAATCTTGGAAGTCATCCTTGATTCCTTTCTTCCTCTCATGCCCTACATGCAATAATTAGTAAATCGTGTTGGTTTACCTTCAAAATATAATACATCAGAACCCAGTGCGTCTTTCCACTGCTTCTAACATGGTCCAAGCCACCATCAACTCTCGCCGGAATTATTGCTGTAACCTCCTAAGTGGTCTCCCTGCCTCTGCCTTCATCCTTACTTCTACATAAGCAACTGGAGTAAACCTTTTAAAACTCAAGTCAGATCAAATTGCTCCTTTGCTCAAAACTGTCCTGTGACTTCTCATCTCATACAGAGCAAAAGCCCAAGTCCTTACAATGGCCCAAACACCTTATATTATCTGTTTTCTGCCGTCCCACTCACCTGATCTCCTACTTCCTCCCCACGTCACTCTGCTTCAGCTTCACTGGCCCCTGTTGGATGCACTGAGCACATTCTTACGTTAGGACTTTTGCATTTTCCTGCTCCTTCTTCCTGGGACAATTTCCCCTGGATAGTCACATGCTCATTTACTTTTTTAAAAAATCAATTCATTTATTTGGCTGCGCCGGGTCTTAGTTGCGGCACGCGGGTCTCTGTTAACACGTGCGGGATCATCTTTGCGGCATGCGGGATCTTTAGTTGTGGCATGCGGGCTCTTAGTTGCGGCACGCAGGATCTAGTCCCCTGACCAGGTACTGAACCCAGGCCCCCTGCATTGGAAGCACGGAGTCTTAACCACTGGACCAGCAGGGAAGTCCCACATGCTCCTTTATTTTGATGTCATCTTATCAAAGAGGACTTCTCTGATCACCCTGTATCAAGTGTCAAACCTACCCCCACCCCCGTCTCCCTGTCCCCTTCAAGTCCTTCCTTATTCTTTCTTCTCAGAGAGGCAACTCCCAGACACTAGACAGAGAGAGAACAGGGAATGGCAGGGACTTTGATGTTCTATCAGTGATGCTGGAACAAAAGCCAAACCCTGGTCCCTTTCCAGCCTCACCTCTTGTCTTATGTTCCAAGCCACCCAGCTTCCCCACACCTCTCCAGATGACTTCCCGCTCAGGTATCCTTGTCACTCTCTTCCCCACGCCCAGAATCCCTACTCCCCCTCCTCTGCCTGACAAGCTCAGGCCCATCACTCCAGTGCCAGGGTCTCCTTGGGAAGCTCCCCCAGCTCCCGGCAGATCAGACACGCTCCCTCAGCTGTGCCTCCGCTCTGCTCTATGCACCTTCTCCTAACATTTGTCGATGGCGGGGACCAGTCTGTCTTCCTCCTCTGGTCTGTGTGCAAGCTCCTTAAAGACGCCATGGTGTCTCATCTCTCACCTCCATGTCTGATCCCCAGTGCTTGGCACTGGGTTAGTGCTAGGTATCCGTTGGTTTTCCTAAGAATGTTTGGCTCAGAAATCTCATCGCTCACATAGTTCCGGGGTTAGGTGGGACAACAGAGGCTTCATGAGCAATTGTCAGCAATGGGGAACTAATTACCGCCACTTATTGGGTGGGAGTTTCTACATGGAATATTTCATTTCCATGTCACAAGAACCCCTTGTGAGTGAAATGTAACCATCACCATTTACAGATATGGACACTGAGGCAGTAAACACGTACCCCCTCCGGGGTACCCACTCATCTCAGGGCAGGCCTCACGGTGAGAGCTCTCCCAGGCTCTCTCTCACATTTCATTTAATCCCACATCTACTCTAGGAGGAAGAGGGTGGTGTTCTCACTTTATAGAAGAGGTAAAACCAAGACTTCCCTAAAGGTAAAGCCAGGACTTTAAACACCATCATCTCGGACTAGGAGTCAGATGGAAGACCAGATGGGAGGGAGCTGGGGGGACATTACCTAGAGGAACTGGTGCAGCCCAGATGAGAAGGAACTTGGTTTTTCTGGGAGCCTGGGGCCTTCCTGTCCCTCAGCCCTCGGGGACACCAGCTTGGGCCTTCTGTCACCCTTCCAGGAGGTGTTGAAATAATGTGTCTTAAATGGGGCATGCAGGGAAAGATTTCTTGTCCTTAAAAAGGCAAAAGCTGGGTCTGCCCAGAGCTGGGTTGTTGGGACGGATCAGCCGGGGGGCAGGAGGGGACCCTGAGCAAAAGCTTCCAGGGTAAACTTCTGGCTTCTGGAGAATGCCAGCAGCTTCTCCCAGGAGTCTCGCCCACCCAAGTGCATATCCCAAGCACAGGAAATTACAAGAGAAACAGGGCGTCTTACAACCTGTGCTGAATGCAAATAAATTCAAATTGTATGGAAGTGCAGAAGCCTGACACCTTAGTTTAAGAAATATTTTTAAAAGAAAAAAAAAGTTGTAGCAGTTCCCAGAAATGTTAAAGATGCAGAGAAAAAGCATGCAAATATGCTGGGTGTTTCAATAACACACTCCAGAGAGGAAGCAGTGCTCTGTTCCCAAGGCCTAGATATTGCCACCTTCCAAAGAAGGAAGCCCAACTCAAAGACCTAACTGAGGCCCGTGGCTCAGAAATGACACCCCCTTGACGCTGCCCTTCTCTGGCACCCCAGTCCCGCTGGAGGTTTGGCCCAGACACAACAACAATCAGGGTCTCCAAATGAAAATCGCCAGGGCACGTAGTCTGACAAATGATTTCAGATTTGCAATCGTATTTACATGCATATTATAACATATCGGTAATCTGTACTATATAGAAGTGTGGCAAAGGCTGGCTCTACCCCTCCTGGCTTGAACGCTGGAATGAAAAGAGTAAAGGGCTGTGAGAGCCAGACCACCTTGGACAAACTGGGATGTACGTTCGCCACGTGCGTGATGGCAAATAATAACGAGCTGCTCGATTGGGGGCTGAATTGGGAGGCCCTGTGCTGTGTGCAGGGCGGCACAGGGTGGGAAGAACACAGGCCTTACCAGCAACAGGCCCTGCACTTGCACCTGCTGCCTAGTGAGGCCTGGGTCGCAGATGAAGGTTAGCAGTGAGGTTTTAAAGGGTGCAGGTACTTGATAAATGGCACTAGCTTTACCTCTAACTGTATTCTCCGTTCCTATGCTTGCTGGGACTTGTCACCAAAGCTGTATGGGGAGGGGTGCTCTGTGGTAGAGGAGAAGCCCCCTCCCTCCACTTCACCCCCTCCCTTCTGCTCACCTGGTGGTGGGTTTTCTTTGCTCTAAGGGCTGGAAGCAAAGGGGTATATTCCCCTGTGGTGACCCCCACTCAGGCTCCGTCTCTGGCAAGCAGATTCCAACTCACTCGTCAATTCCAACCGATTGTTAATAGTGTCCTGAGATGCCCCGTGGAGAGATCTGGGCTTATAGAGAGGAAGGGCATGATTGATTGGCGATGTCTGCCAAGGCCTAGGCAGAGGGAATGGGACAGGCAAGTTATATTCCCCTGAGACAAGGCTCCTTCCCGATGGCCCTGCTGAGATTGGCTTCCTCAGAAGCAGACTCCAGACAAGGACTCTTGTGCAAGCAGTTTGTTCAAGAATCGATACCAGGGGACTTCCCTGACGGTCCAGTCAGTGATAAAGACTCCGTGCTGCCACTGCAGGGGGCCACGGGTTCGATAACTGGTTGGGGAATTAAGATCCCACATGCCATGTGGCTCGGTCCAAAAAAAAAAAAAAAAAAGAAAGGAAGAAAGGAAAGGAAAGAAATGATACCAGGAACAGGGATTGAAACAGGGAAGGGATGGAAGGGAAGGGGAGGGAGCCCAAGCAGAGTGCCTTACTAGGTAGGTCGCCTCTAAGAGCATCTGAGGCTCGGCTGGGGCTCCTCTGGGAGAGAGTGGGGACCACCCCTCAGAGTTGTCCCACCTGAGAGGAGACGGAGGGGGGAGATTTCCTCCAATGCCCCTCAACTTCCAGTGTACCCCAGGACAAAACCCTGGGATGGGGATCCCAGCCTGCAGGTGGATGCCCTTGGCAAGTGTGGGCAGGGTGCTGGCAGGGCCTTCTGCAGTGACCTTCCCCTTCCAACAACCAGTCCTGCTCTGGCGATGGAGCAAAACCCAACAGCTTACTCCTCTTCAGAAACACAGACCCGACCCAAAGTTGACCAGAGGAGGTGGTGCAGCCCAGTGGGGCAGACACGGGCTCCGGAGTCAGCCAAACCTGGGTCTGAATCCTGGCCAAGCTGTGTGACTGGTAACCTCGAGGCAACAGTTTCTGCCCAGGGGGTGCTATGAGGATCCCCCGAGGCTTCTCCGCCCAGGAATTTCCCAGACACTCGGCGGCGTCTGCTGCCCCGACGCCCGACTCTTCTGCACAACTCTGCACACAACGCTCTCCACACACATGTACGATGCAAACTGCCCAGAAGCCCAGCCCCCTTTTACTTGACAAGATCTGGGAGGACAGTCTTGAACTGCCACTGGGGACACAGAACCGGGCAAGAGGCCTCCAGGCAAAATACCAGGCTCCAGAGCTCCAGCACGGACAAGATGGCAGCCCCCTGTGGGGTGAAAGAGGACAGCAGGACGTCTTTTTATCCTCATTTTTAGGTATCCTTTTATTTTATTTTATTTTTTTATTTTTGGCCGCACCTCGTGGCTTTCAGGATCTTAGTTCCCCGACCGGGGATCAAACCTGGATCTCCGGCAGTGAAAGCCCGGAATCCTAACCACTGGACCGCCAGGGAATTCCCTAGTTATCCTTTTAAAAGTTGGTTTTGCTTTTGTTTCATAACAACCATAATAGAATTGTGCACGTGCATAATTTATGCATAAATAAGATATATATCTTAGGGTGTGTGCTCAAAAAAATACCTTATGGTTGTGTGATCCAAAAAGTTTGGAGACACTTGCGATAGATCATTTCTTCTTGGCCTGGATAACACACATCTAGCCTCTTTCCTCTCTGGACTCTCCCCATGCCCCACCCTGCCTTTAGTCTCATTCTCTCCTCACAGAGTTACCTCTTGCTGCAATTCAGCTCCTCACCTCTCAAGGTTTATAAAGAAAAGGGTGGGGGCTTCCCTGGTGGCGCAGTGGTTGAGAATCTGCCTGCCAAAGCAGGGGACGTGGGTTCGAGTCCTGGTCCGGGAAGATCCCACATGCCGCGGAGCAACTGGGCCTGTGAGCCACAACTACTGAGCCTGCGCATCTGGAGCCTGTGCTCCGCAACAAGAGAGGCCACGACAGTGAGAGGCCCGCGCACCGCGATGAAGAGTGGCTCCCACTTGCCACAACTAGAGAAAGCCCTAGCACAGAAACGAAGACCCAACACAGCCAAAAATAAATAAATAAAATAAAAATTTTAAAAAAAAAAGAAAAGGGTGACTTGCTACTTGTATAATCACCTCAAGGGGTCCAATCTCACCCCTTTCCCAGACTTGGATTTCCTTTCCTAGGCCTTTTGCCATCACCACCATCATAGTCTCCCAGCCGTTGCTTCCCTGATTAGCAGCTATCAGGGTCGTCCTGTCTGCAGTCCCAGACTACAACCAGTTTCCTGCATCAGTTGACCTGAGTCAACCCACTTTCTGAGTCATTTCCCACAGTTCCTGTTCCCTGACCTGTGCTCCAGCCAGACCTCACCTTCGCAGTCCCCCGGGCAGACCCTGAGTTCCCACCTCTGTTCCTTTTCTCAAAGTGCGCCTTGCCTCAGCCCTGCACGTCCAAATCCCATCTGACTCCCAAAGCAGGGGCTGCATCTACCGCGACGCTTCCCTGGAGCCTCCGGCCACCAGGAAACGTTCTCCAGTGCCCCCTGGAAACTACCTGCACAGCCCCAGTGAGACTTCCCAGGTGATGCTTTGGGTCAAGAGCGGTTACTTCATTTGTGAGCTCAGTACAAAAGGAAAATACAGGGGCCTCTGTTGAAAAAAAAGAAAAGGTACCATTAAAGGTATAAATTAAGGTACCATTAAAGGTATAAAGCTAAAAAAGGTACCATTAAAGGTATAAAGCTAAAATATAAAGCTTTTTCCTTTCTTCCGAAAGCTCTCTCTTGACCTGTCATGGTGTTTTTGTTTTCTATTTAGTGTTGGTGGTCCCTCAGGCATGGCGATACTGATGGCAGACTCTCACAGGCATCCAGCCACCTCTGCTCTCCGCAACTGGGCGCTCACCCATCACTGGTTGACTGATTCCCCTCCCACCACAGCTGCTGGATCAGCAGAGCCAGGCATCTCCCTTCCCCTAGGCCTGTGCCCCAACCCATGGCAGACGGGCAATCCCCAAGGGGGATGCACTAGGTACCTGGATCAGGGGAGACCAAGAGGTCTGCCCCTGCTGAGTACCAGCCCAGGGCAGAGACAGCTGCCACCATACCCTGTCCCAAGACACAGCAGGGCCCGTGTGCCCAGGCCCCTCCAGCCAGGGCTAAGAGGGGCAGTGGTTTCTGGGCAGCAGCAAGGAGGGAAGCTGGGAGACCTTGGAACACTGTGGGTCAGGGGAGTGGGCAGCCAAGACCACATCCCAGGGAAGTGAAGGAAGACAGCATGGTGTGTGAACCAAGGCTCCAAGCCACCAGGACATGCTTCACTGTCCCATCGGACTTCACTTACGAAATACAAGCTCAAAGGGATTTCCCTGGCCGTCCAGCGGTCAAGACTCTGTGAGCTTCAAGAGCAGGGGACTGGGCTTCCCTGCTGGTGCAGTGGTTGAGAATCCGCCTGCCGATGCAGGGGACACAGGTTCGTACCCCGGTCCGGGAAGATCCCACATGCCGCAGAGCAGCTGGGCCCGTGAGCCATGGCCACCGAGCCTGCGCGTCCGGAGCCTGTGCTCCGCAGCAGGAGAGGCCATGACAGTGAAAGGCCCGCGTACCGCAAAAAAAAAAAAAAAAAAGCAGGGGGCTCAGACCCAACGCCTGGTCAGGGAACTAAGATCCCATTTTTAAAAATTAAAAATTAAAAAAAATAAAAGAAAATACAAACTCAAAGATAAGATTATTAAAAGCTTCATGCACCCTCATGTTCATTGCAGCATTATTCACAATAGCCAAGAAATGAAAACAAGCTAAGTGTCCATCAACAGATGAATAGATAAAGAAAATATGGTATCTACCTATCTATCCATCTATCCAACCAGATATATACACAATGGAATATTATTAAGCCATAAAATAGAATGAAATCTTGCCATTTACAACAACATGGATGGACCTTGAGGGCATTTGGCCAAGTGAAATGAGTCGGATAGAGAAAGACAAACACTATATGATCTTACTTACATGTGGCATCTAAACCAAAAAACAAAAACCCGACAAAACTGAGTTCACAGATACAGAGAACAGACTGGAAGTAGCCAGAGGTAGGGTGGTGAAGGGGTGGATTGGGGATGTGGATGGGAGGAATGGGTAAAGGTGGTCAAAAGTTATAAACTTCCAGTTATAAAATAAATATGTCATGGGGAGGTAATATACAGCATAGTGACTATAGTTAATAATACTGTATTGCATATTTGAAAGTTGTTAAGTGAGTAGATCTTAAGATTCTCATCACAAGAAAAAAAACTTTGTAACTATGAATGGTGACTGATGTTAACTAGACTTATTGTGGTGATCATTCTGCAATATACACAAATATAGAATCATTATGAAACTAACGTGAATCACCTGAAACTAATATAATGTTATATGTCAATTATATCTCAATTTAAAAAGTAATCAAAAACTTGATGACAGGGCTTCCCTGGTGGTGCAGTGGTTAAGAATCCACCTGCCAATGCAGGGGACATGGATTCAAGCCCTGTTCCGGGAAGATCCCACATGCCACGGAGCAACTAAGCCCGCGTGCTACAGCAACTGAGCCTGCGAGCCACAACTACTGAAACCCATGCACCTAGAGCCCGTGCTCTGCAACAAGAGAAGCCACCACAATGAGAAGCCCACGCACCACAATGAAGACCCAACGCAGCCAAAAATAAATAAATAAAATAAATTTATTTTAAAAAAACTAACAAAACTTCAAGACTGCCCACAGAACGTTAAACCCCCAATGCAGGGCATTTCTGACCATGGGGCCTGTGTGACTGCCCTGGTCTCACACCCATGAATTGGGCCCTGTTTTAGGTTATGATTATTAACGCCTATTGTGTATGTCCAATCTCCTCTACAAAGTCAATGTTTCCCTGACTGCTGCTCACTCTGTGGTTGATAATCAAGATGTCTTTAGGTGATATGTGAGCAGGTATTTAAAACATTTTAGGGACTTCCCTGGTTGTCTAGTGGCTAAGACTCTGCAGTTCCACTGCAAGGGGTGTAGGTTCAGTCCCTTGTTGGGGAACTAAGATCCCACATGCCATCCTGCCATTTTAATAGTTTATATTTATTTTAATGTACATTAGAAAAACTATGAGTATCACATTCAATCTATATTTCACAGTGGTACTCTCTTAGTTCAGGCTGCTATAACAAAACACCATAAACTGGGTGGCTTACCAACAACAGAAATTTATTACTCACAGTTCTGGAAGCTGGAAGTGTGAGATCAGGGTTCTGGTGAGAGCCCTCTTCCAGGTTGCCAATGGCCACCTTCTCAGTATATCCTCACTTGGTGAGAAAGAGAGTTCTCTGGGGTCCCTTTTATGAGGGCACTAATCCCATCCATGAGGGCTCCACCCTCATGACCTAATTATCTCCCAAAAGTTCCACCTCCTAATACCATCACATGGGGGTTAGGTTTTTAACATAAGAATTTTGGAGGGACACAAAGAGTCCGTAATAGATACATAGACTCCCTTAGAAACAAATTTACTGAAGGAAAAAATATCAGTTGCCCTAAAGAAAAATCTTAAGTAAACGATAGTACATGTGGTACTCAGATACAGCAAAAAATGCAACCATGGTGCTCAGAGTTTGGGAAATACCAGACTGTGAGTTCTTTACCATCATATACGGCTTGTCTACACGTTCACTCTACTTGCTGCATCAGCCTCCCTCAGCCCTTCCTTTAGGGGCAGCCAACGCTGAATGAATGAATAAGCAAATCAACCAATGGAAACTTGGACACACAGAGCTGGAGCCTCTCCTTTGAAATTTTCATTTGCAGGACTTATTCTGATTAGTCAACTTGCACAGTATTCATTTCTACACATTTTAGAAAAAATTGCTAAAGAAATTAATTCCTTAAAAATATACAGAGCTTGTTTTGGGATAACCTGCCTGCCTTCCTTTTTTGGGTCTTCTCCATGACCACCAAGTTCAGAAACTTGGTGACATTCACAGCATGATGCAAAGTGCCATGGGCTCCCAGTTACCCTGGAAGCTGTGTCCTGTGTGTGATCTGAGATGACACTTTGTGACATGTATTTCCCCGGGAGCTTACCTTGTAGGGATATCAGGACAGAAAATGTCAGCTGATACCCTTGGGAGATCCTCGATGAACAGGTGGCGAAAACGTTATCACCAAAAAGTTGTCAGCCCTTAGAGAAATGGTCTCCAGCTTCACCTTGCAACCAAATTTCACCTTATCAAACAGCTGCACAATTTTTTAAAGGACAAAGACTGAAATGTCGCTCACAGCAAACATTTTGGAAGCAAGGTTTTCAAAAACAGAGAAAAAGGAGAAACACATTCTTAATGGTTATAGGCCAAAGCCACCACCGGCAGCTTCACTGCTGCAGGTGCCCTCTTTGCCAGGTGGCCTTTTTTTTTCTTGAATAATCATTCATATATGTTTATTTGGGTAATCTTCTGCCTATGTTTAATGAATGACAAGAAATGACACTCCTGGCATGCTGTTTTCAACCTACTGGAATATATCGCTAGTGTTCTTGATTTCTTTATTTTGAAGTTTTGAGGTAAGCATCTTGAGTGAACTGACATATTTCAGGACTTATCACATAAATCAAGAGATAGATTTACATGTTCATCGTGAAAATTCAAACATCACAGATATGGGTGACTTAGAAAGTGAAAGTTCCCCATAATTATGCTTTCTAGATATAATCAGTGTTTCTAGTCCCTGGTGCATTCTTCCAGATTTGTCTGTGCTTGTGTACACACACACACACACACACACACACACACACACACACACACATACTGCAGGATGCTACTACTCACTGTGCTAAGATTTGCCTCTTCCACTTGACTTGCCTTGGACATCTTTTCACATCAGCTCATAAAGATCTACCATGCGAGAGGACTTATTTTAATGATTCATCAGGGGACTTCCCTGGTGGTCCAGTGGTTGGGACTCTGCACTTCCACAGCAGGGGGCGAGGGTTCGATCCCTGGTCAGGGAACTAGGACCCCGCATGCCGCAAGCCTCGGTTATATAAATAAATAAATAAGTAAATAAGTAAATAAATAAAATGATTCATCAGACTCATATTTCTGGTCAGACTCAATAGAACGCCATGATTCCGAGGATCTGCTAAGTTTGACTTTCTCCCCATCACCACAGGACAGAAAAGACGACTTTCACCAACTCTTGGGAAATGACCGACTCTTCTCTGAGACCATCCCATGCTCACTGCCCACAACCCACAACCTGTCTGCCCACCCCAGCTGTGGGGTCTGCTGTTGATCTCCATGCGCCTGACCAGGCCCACCCAGCTGGCCCAAAAGGTAAGCCCAGGCAGACCCAGTTTATCCACTGACCGCTATCCACACAGGAAAATTTGAGTTCCAGGGAAAAAATTAATTTGCTCCAAAATATACAAAGAAAAACTGCATAATCAAAATGAATACATGTTTAATTAAATGTCTACAAAGTGGACCATTATGTCAGCTACATTAATTGGTAAATTTAGTATTTATAATAATTTTGTTACATTTGAAAAATGAATTGAAAGTAACATTTTCTCTGCAAGAGTGCGTGGAGATCGCCTAGAAATAACGTGTGTTGTTTGTTCATATCCTATTATTTTAAAAAGCAAAATTATTAAAGCCAGTTAAAAATACTTGGCAATAAAAAAAATATACACACACGTATATGTGATTATGTTATATGTATATATACATACATCTATCATAGGGCAGGTTGTGTTTAACGTGTTTGATATGTTGTTGGAATAGAGTCTTTAAAAGTAAGCAGAGGGCCCAGGGGCCACCCAGTTTTTCAGGAGGCCCAGACCACCCCAAGGAGCCCTGCACTCAGCCAGCACCCCCTTCTGCAGGCATGAGATAGGAGTCGTGCTGAGTCCAGAGGAAGTTTTTCTTGAATCATCTCTAAAAATAGTCCCTATCATGTGGGGCAGGATATTAGTGGCCTGGGAACCAGGAGATTCTGAGGGAGAATTTAGAGAGCTGACGAAAATGGAATCCCACAGCCTAGAAGGTATCTTCAAGGTTCCATTGGCCCTCCAGAAAAACGTAATGTTCTATCATTAGAGCCAATGTCTTTTTTGGCCTAGATCCCCACTGAACTTCAGTGCAAATAACTTCATGAGAAAATTGCTCTTTTTTATTTATTTTATTTTTATTTTTTTAAATTTTTATTGGAGTATAGTTGCTTTACAATGTTATGTTAGTTTCTACGGTACAGCAAAGTGAATCAGTTATATATATACATATATGTACTCTTTTTTAGATTTCCTTTCCCTCTAGGTCACCACAGATCATTGAGTAGGGTTCCCTGTGCTAAACAGTAGGTTCTCATTAGTTATCCATTTTATGCACAGTAGTTTATGCAAGTCAATCCCAATCACCCAGTTCATCCCACCCTCCCTTCCCCCCTTGGTAGCCATAAGTCTGTTCTCTACCTCTGTGACTCTATTTCTGCTTTGCCAATAAGTTCATCTGTACCATTTTTCTAGATTCCACATATGTGATATTATACGATATTTGTTTTTCTCTTTCTGACTTACTTCACTCTGTATGACAATCTCTAGGTCCATCCGCGTCTCTGCAAATTGCACTATTTTGTTTCTTTTTCTGGCTGAGTAGAAAATTGCTCTTTTATTGTTTTTTCAAAAAAATTCCAATGTAACGTGTGTAACAAAGAGCACACATCTTAAGAGTGTGGCCTAATGACTTATTACATAGATAGATGATGTTAGATAGATAGATAGACAGATGATAGATAGACAGATCTCCCCAGGTTAACACCGTCCAGATCACCACAGACTACTTCTGTCTCCCCAGAAGTCTCCCTCTGTTCCCTCCCAGGTCAAATCCTCCCCTCCAAGGTAAGCACCATTCTGCTTTCCGTCACCATAGATTAGTTTTGCCTGCTTTTGAATTTCATATCAATGGAATCATGCCGGATGTACTCTCTGGGCATCTCTTGCTCAACATAGCATCTGCAAGATTCCTCTCTCTGGCTGAGACTGAGCATAGGGCTTTCGGGTGTTCGCAGTCATAGGTTTGCATGTGGCCACGCAAGCCTGTTCCAGCTTGTCCCTTCCTAGACCGTGCAGTTATCTCACCTTCCTCCCTCACAGCACACAGCTGTATAAATGCACAAATAAAAGTCCTTTTTTTTTTTGTGGTACGCGGGCCTCTCACTGTTGTGGCCTCTCTCCCGTTGCAGAGCACAGGCTCCAGACGCACAGGCTCAGCGGGCCCAGCCGCTCCGCGGCATGGGGAATCTTCCTGGACCGGGGCACGAACCCGCGTCCCCCGCATCGGCAGGCGGACACTCAACCACTGCACCACCAGGGAAGCCCCCCAAAAGTCCATTTTTTACAACGTAAATGTATTTTTTTTTCCTGACTACAAAACTTACACATACTCATTTCTTTTTAACAGATCTTTATTGGAGTATAATTGCTTCACAATACTGTGTTAGTTCCTGTTGTACATACTTGTTTTTAAAAAAAGAAAGAAAGGAATTCTAGTTTTGAGAAGCTTGCATGGCTTACCCAAACACAGCCAGTCCATGGGCTGGTCAGTGGCCTTTGACCTGTGTATCCTGGCTCCGAAAAACAAACTGGGTCAGTCACATTCTCTGTCTCAGGAATGTGACCTCTCGAACTCAGAGGGAGTTGCATTTGCTGGAGACATTGGTCCCACTTGGACTGTGTGTAGTGCTCCTCAGACCTTCTTCCAGGACCGAGGGGGCTATTTCCCCAGCTGCCAGCCTTCTTGTTCCAACTCAGGACAGCTCTCAGAGGCCATCCCAGCTCCAGAGTGCCTTGTGTGTTGGGCTGTGGCCGTTGCTGAGACCTCTTGGCTGCCCAGTTTCTCCTATTGCTTGCTTCTGCTTCTCCCCACCATGCCTCCACCTCCCCATCCCAGGGGCATTAAGCCCAGGGAACAGCACAATAAACTTCCTGCCCACTAATCTCCACCTCAGAGTCTGTTTCCTGGGGGACCACTCTGCCACCGGTGGAAAGAAAGGATGATGCAGAAGAATCAAGTGTGCCCCCCAGGTCTTTCCCTTCTGACCCTGCTGAGCCCTGTATCTTCTTCCGTGGGGTTGGGGTGGGGGGAAAAGAAGCTCGCCCACCTCTCCTACATGCCCCCCACCGCCATGCTCCTGCACATCTGTCCTCCTGGAGAATTGCTCACCTGACACTCAGGGTCTCAAAGGAAAAAGACAAGTTTTGCAGAGAGGCAAGGCCAGATCTTGTATTACCTATCTGAGCTTTAGTTTCTTCGTTTGTAAAATAGGCCTTTGCCAAGGTCACTGCACCCCCTGTGTCTTACCTATCACCCTCCATTTCCTTCCACGGTCCCTACTTCCACCGTCCCTTATTTGGTCTCCCCTCCCCAGTCTGTTGCGGAGTCCAAGCTCACTCTGCTCGCCACACGACAGGACAATAAATCAGATGAGGTGTTGAGACAAGGAATAGTGACTTTATTCAGAAAGCCAGCAGACCGAGAAGACGGCGGACTAAGGTCCCCAAATAACCCTCTTATGGGGTCTAGATGCCAGATTCTTTTATAGAACCGGGGGAGGGGGAGGTGAGGAAGTAAAGTAAAACGGCCATCAGTCTTACAAAGCATCTCGCATGGCCTGCGTGGGGGAGGGGATGTGTTAATTTCTTCTTTCCTGCAGCCATTCACACGTGGGCAGGGTCAGAATGCCTCCCTGTGAGCTGAACAAAGGCCCTTTAGTTTAACATTCAGGCAGAGGGGCAGGGTTCTCTGTGGCAGGCCATTATGTATGATTATAATAAGAAAAGCAACGGAAAGCAAATGTTAACCTATAAGAAACAGATCCAATATGGGGTCAGATTTGTCTCTTCCCTGTTACAAATCCACCCTCTACACTTCACCCAACAGCACTCACCAGGGCTGTGGAGGTGGTACAGCAGGGCACGGGTTCATATGGGATGGACATTTTACTGGGGAAAATGGGATTGATGACTGCTTTCACAATTAGCCATTTCATGGCAGTTATGTGAGAGCATTGTTCCTGATCAGAGCTCTTTAGCAGAGTGGGCTTTCAGAAGCCCTATTTAAAAAAATTTTTTTAATTTTATATTGTAGCATAGTTGATTAGAAATGTTGTGTTAGGGGACTTCCCTGACGGTCAGTCCAGTGGTTAAGACTCCATGCTTCCACTGCAGGGGACGTGGTTTCAATCCCTGGTCAGGAAACTAAGATCCTGCATGCCACGTAGCCAAAAAAGATAAAAAAGAAACGTGTTAGTTTCAGGTGTACAGCAAAGTGATTCAGTTATACATATACAGATATCTATTCTTTTTCAAACTCTTTTCCCATTTAGGTTATTACAGAGTATTGAGTAGAGTTCCCTGTGCTATACAGTAGGTCCTTGCTGGTTCCCTATTTTAAATATAGCCGTGTGTACATGTCAATGCCAAACTCCCAATCTATCCCTCCCCGCCACACACACCCTTCCCCGCCCTGGTAATCATAAGTTTGTAACCAAGCTGGACCTTATGGGGCCATCCAGTGACAGGCCTTCCCCCATAGCCTCTGCTTTAGCTCCTCTCTGAAGAACATAGATAACAGTATTTGATGCACATTTCCTGAGTTGTTTTACAGATGTGAAAACCCCTTACCAAATGGAAGATGTTAACTACTTGTTGGCCATGAGCTTGGAGCCCCAGGCCTCCTGGAGCCTATAGGTTGATAATGTTAACCCCTGTGACACCACCCTGTTACCTCACCATCAGCCAGTCAGAGAATTTTGCACGAGCTGATCACATACCCTGCAACCTGCCGCCCCAAACCTGGCTTTTAAAAATGCTTTGCCAGGGCTTCCCTGGTGGTGCAGTGGTTGAGAGTCCGCCTGCCGCTGCAGGGGACACGGGTTCGTGCCCCGGTCTGGGAAGATCCCACGTGCCGCAGAGCGGCTGGGCCCGTGAGCCATGGTCACTGAGCCTGCGCGTCCGTAGCCTGTGCTCCGCAACGGGAGAGGCCACAGCAGTGACAGGCCCACGTACCGCAAAAAAAAAAAAAAGAAAAAATGCTTTGCCAGTGCTCACTTCGGCAGCACATATACTAAAATCGGAATGATACAGAGAAGGTTAGCATGGCCCCTGCACAAGGATGACACGCAAATTCGTGAAGCGTTCCATATTTTTTGAAAAAAAAAAAATCAATGCTTATGTAATCAGAATAAAAGTAAATATCAAGTACAAAAAAAAAAAAAATAAATGCTTTGCCAAAACCCTTCAGGGAGCTCGGGGATTTTAGAGCATGAGCCACCCATCTCCTTGCATGGCCCTGCAATAAACCTTTCTCTGTTCCAGACTCCGATGTTTTGGCTTGTTTGGCCTCACTGTGTATCAGGCACGTGAATTTGTGCTAACAAGTTCATTCTCTAAGTTTGTGAGTCTGTTTCTGTTTTGTAAATAAGTTAATTTATATCATTTTTTTAGATTCCACGTATAAGCGATATCATATGATATTTGTCATTCTCTGTCTGACTTACTTCACTCAGTATGCTAATCTCCAGGTCCATCCATGTTGCTGCAAATGGCATTATTTCATTCTTTTTAATGGCTGAGTAATATTCCATTGTAAATATGTACGACGTGTTCTTTATCCATTCATCTGTCAATGGACATTTAGGTTGCTTCTATGTCTTGGCTATTGTAAACAGTGCTGCAATGAACATTGGATTGCACGTATCCTTTCGAACCATGGTTTTCTCCCGATATATGACCAGGAGGGGGATTGCTGGATCATATGATAGCTCTATTTTTAGTTTTTGGTTTTTTTAAATATTTATTTACTTATTACTTATTTTGGCTGAGCTGGGTCTTAGTTGTGGCGTGCAGGATCTTCATCGCGGCATGCGGACTTCTGAGCTGTGCATGTGGGCTCTTAGTTGTGGCATGCACGTGCGATCTAGTTCCCCGACCAGGGATAGAACCTGGGTCCCGTGAATTGGGAGTGTGAAGTATTACCCACCAACAGGGAAGTCCCTCTGTTTTTAGATTTTAATGAACCTGCATACTGTTCTCCATAGTGGCTGCACCAATTTACATTCCCACCAACAGTGCAAGAGGGTTCCCTTTTCTCCACATCCTCTCCAGCATTTATTGTTTGTAGATTTTTTGATGATGGCCTTTCTGACCAGTGTGAGGTGATATCTCATTGTAGTTTTAATTTGTATTTCTCTAGTAATTAGTGATGTTGAGCATCCTTTCATGTGCCTCTTGGCCATCTGTATGTCTTCTTTGGAGAAATGTCTGTTTAGGCCTTCTGCCCATTTTTTGATTGGGTTGTTTGGGGCTTTTTTGATATTGAGCCGCATGAGCTGTTTGTAAATTTTGGAGACTAATCTCTTGTCAGTCACATCGTTTGCAAATATTTTCTCCCATTCTGTGGGTTGTCTTTTCATTTTGTTGCTGGTTTCCTTTGCTGTGCAAAAGCTTTTGAGTTTAATTAGGTCCCATTTGTTTATTTTTGTTTTTATTTCCATTACGCTAGGAGACAGCTCAAAAAAGATATTGCTGCAATTTATGTCAAAGTGTGCTCTGCCTATGATTTCCTCTAAGAGTTTTATAGTATCTGGTCTTACATTTAGGTCTTTAATCCATTTTGAGTTTATTTTTATGTATGATGTTAAAAATGTTCTAATTTCATTTTTCTACATGTAGCTGTCCAGTTTTCCCAGCACCATTTATTGAAGAGACTGTCTTTCCTCCATTGTATAGTCTTGCGTCCTTTGTCGTAGATTAATTGACCACAGGTGCATGGGTTTATTTCTGTGAAGACCCATTTTAATTGAATAGTGTCTCCCCAACCTGCCCAATAAAGTCTAGATTGTGAGCCCAATCCAGGGTCATGTGATCTGTGGGAACCTCATCTCCCATTACCTGGTACCACGTGCCTGTCGACTAAAAACATATATGCACAACCTAAAAGTTGAGAGTTCTGTTTTATTTGGTGGGAAGTTTTAGGACTTCAAGCCCGGGAGGCAGTATCTCAAGTAACCCTGAGAGAACTGCTCCCAGGAGACTAGGCGGGGAGCTAGGATACATAGCAGTTTTGCAACAAAGGGCAGGTAGTAGGAAGAAAAGATTACTGTTAAGAAAACTAAATATCTCGGTTAAGGAATTTCGTGCTTTTCTATGTATGGAAAGATGCAAGAATCTGGGCTCACCTAAATCATTCTTTTGATTTGCACCTCAGCTATCTGTGGCCAGTATCCTGTGTTTTCGCATCCTGAGTTTCCTCAGGGCTCACAGTGGGGAGTGGCTGCAGTCTGATGGCTGCTACATGGCAGGTACTCTCTTCTTTCCTGAGTTCCCTCAGGGCTCACCAGCTCACCAGTGGTGGCTGCAATGGCTGATGACTGTGACATCCTTTGTTTACTGAAATGGCAGGCCATATTCCATTATTCACTCCCATGCCCCGAGATTCCCTAAACATTCCCACCTCTTCACCTTTGCTCCTACTGACTGTACCTGCTGAGGCCCAGCTCCTATACCAGCTCTTCTACAAACCCTTCCTGGAACCCCCAGGCCACTGTCGCAGCATTTTGTTTGTACATTAATGATAGCATTTGCCATTAGCTGCCTTGTACTAAGGCTTAACTAGGTTAACTAGCTACAATGCTTCTTTCTTTAAAAAAAAAAAAAACAAGTGAGTGGCATGTCCTCATGGCTTGGTAATTTGTAAAATGTGTCCCGTTCTGCCAAACTTGGCACCAAAATTTATCATTCCTACAGATGAGTCGGTAGAAGGGAGAGTTCATTTATTAGCTTAGGTTTGGGAAAAATGCACAAGAAGGATAAGTGTCACCTGGCTGCCCCCCTCCCGGGATGAGCAGGCCTCAATGGAGACCTCACACAGGCCCCTCCCAGGAAAACCCCCAACATCTTCCCCGTTTTCCTGGGTGGGAGAGAATGTCCCTCTGCATGGTGCTAGGGGCCATTTGCAGGCCTAGGACGGGTTTTCCCCACCATTCCCACCCCCCAGAGAGGGGCTGGGAGTCAAGGACTCCCACACAATGTCTCCATTGACACTTGTGTCCAAGTCCGGTCTGGGTGCCATGGAAACCTCTCTTGGGAGCAGAGAGGGAAAGCAACAGCCCAGGCCTCCCACACTAAGTCCATTGTCCCCTGAGCCGGCCGCCCTCACAAGGCTCTTATCACTGTCCGCCTGCCAGGCCTCAGCTCCAGGCTCCCCACCCCACCAGAGGCACCCGCTTTCCCCCTGCTGGCCCTGCCTAGCTGCAGGAATCTGTTTGCCTGGCAAACAGAGGCCCGAGACATCTGAGCCCCGTGCCCATCCCCCTCTCCATCCCCGATTACCATTTTACAGAGAGGAAGCTGAGGCTGGAGAGAGGCCAGGCCCTGCCCATGCTCGTTTCACCGCGTGGGCCTCTTAGCCCTGCTGGGAGCCAGGGGTTCAACAGATCCCGGAAGCAGCAAAACCCCCAGGGGCTGGAAGGCCCCAAGCCAACCCAATCTAAAGTGAGGGTGTCAAAACCAGAAGGCGGGGCTTGTGATGACAGCACCGCCTCTCACCAGCTGTCACCCAGATGTCCCCAGGGCACTCCCTTCACAACAATATAACCAACAAGGACACCGCCCCCCAGGCTGGGGGAGGGGTGGGATGACCAGATGGGCAGTAAGAGGAACCTGGGCTTCGGACCAGTGCTGGGGGGGCTTCAGTCCCAGCTGGGTGACCTGGGAGAAGTTAGGTAACCTCCCCGAGCCTCAGCTTTACCATCTGTAAAATGGGAGCAGTAAACACTTTCGACACACCTTCCTGGGATGTGGTTAAGGACTGGACAGTTCAGTAAACGACGCCTTTAGCAGGGCACGGAGAGAGCAGTGGATGAACGGATCAGGTGCTCCTATTACCCATTTGACGACCTCTCCCCACAGCTCTGGGCACCAAGTCAGGCTCTCAGGGATAAAGGAGCCACAGGGAGCAAAGGGAGAGCCCTCAAGTGACCCCCAGAGAGGCCCAACCCCGCCTGAGGGAGAACGAGGCAGCAAATGCTTGAGTTGCAAGGGGCCCCCCTAACATTCCTGTTGGGGTTTTACACGGGGTGGCCAGTTAGTTCCTGGAATGTCCAAGAAAAACAAACTGGTTATTCTGAGTGGAATTGCAGCCTGGCTAAGGCAGGTGGGTCTGCTTTAAATTTAACGCAGTGTTTCTGAGATTCTTTTCATCTCCTGGCCACCGCTGGTCTGTGGAGACATTACCTCACTTCACCTTCCGGCTCTGAGGCGGGGCAGCTGACAGGGAGTGGGCCTGGGGGTGGGATGAGAGGGGGGGCTGAGAGAGCCCCACCCCGGGCTCCTGGGGGCCGGAGTGAGCAGGCCGCCTTCCTCCAACAACTCGGTCTACCTCTGGGGCTGGGGGGTCTGGAATTGGGGGATGCGGGGATGTTCCCACATGCAGTCAACCCCATCCTTGGTATTTAGCTGAGGAATCACGGCATTTGCAAATACGCTGCTTTCCCAGGAGCACTTGAAAAAGAACTCGGCGGCAGTTTTCCAAGTCCAAGGTTGGTCCCTTTCAAACATTTAGGAGCCGGGTGGCCGTGCCTGCTGGCTCCTCCCAGCATTCCAGTTGCTTTAGCTGGCAAACTGACAGGAGAGGCCAGCGTCCCCACGGGGTGCCTGGGGCAAAGGCGGAGTTCCCTTCTGGTTTTGGAAATTGCTTTTGGCCCTGCTTGCCAGCTTGCGGAGTCCTTGAAAATTCCAGAGCGTTGGAGGCAGACCCCAGTGTGTGAGTCCCAGACACCTAGACAAAGATTGCCTGATCTGACTCAGACCTTGAATAGCCTCATCTTTAAAATGGGGATAAGGGAGGACTTCCCTGGCGGTCCGGTGGTTAGGACTCCGCGCTTTCACCGCCAGGGCCCGGGTTCAGTCCCTGGTCTGGAACTAAGATCCCGCAAGCCGCGTGGCCATAAAAGTAGTAATAATAAAAATAAAATAAAATAGAATGGAGATAAGGGGACCTACCTCCCATCAGGGCTGTTACGTGGATTAAATGAAGTCGTGTGCTCAAGGTTCCTTTGTTTCAGATGAAGCGGACCTCAAGTTCTTTGGTTGTAACACACAGAAACTTCCTCAAGCTGTTCTTTGTAAAAGGGGAATTTTTTCTATGGAATTAAGGGACTTTCATGGAAACAGGCCACCAGTCCTCTCAGAAAACTGAAACCAGGACCCTGAAAAAGGATTTGCAGTGTCCCTCATCCCGTCCTGTCTCCACGTGCTCTTGGGTGCCTGCTTCTTGGGGCCTCAGCTCATCTCCTCTCCCTGCAGACCAGCTTCCAAAGAGAAGCTCACCAAGTAAAGCCTTGGCTTCCCATGATTTCCTCAAGCTGGGTCCATAGTTTGTGCTCCGTAAAAGATAGGCCAGTTTCTACTGTGTTGCTTTGTTGTGTATGTCAGTATTAACTTGCTGAGTATTCCGTTCGTCCCTCCAGATCTGCACCCCTTTCTCCTCCACCTTGCTCTGTCCCCAGGCGCCGACCTGTGTGAACTGTTCCTGGAGCTCCCTCCCCTTCTGGGTTCTGGCTGACTTCAGCCCATAGTAGACACCAGCAGGAAATAGGAGGGCAGGAGGAAAGAGCCTGCAGGGCGTTGATTGTTCTAGCGCCTTGCCAGTGGGGTTGGGCTGGCAGCTGTGTGTCTGGTTCCTACACTGAAGGCCACAGCAGCTTTCCAGCGACCCCATCCTTCAGCTACAGGCCTCTCTGGGTTCTCGTAACCACTTCCTCTCCCGGTCCCTTCAAGCTGGCTGTGCTGACGGCTCTCCACGTTACTATCCCGGAGGTGCTCTGCCATCTTGGTTGGTTTCCTTTCATCTTGTCCACATCTCTGTAAAAGTCTCTACACATCGTGCATTTATTATGTTCTCTCTGGGAACGAGGCTGTAACTTTGTTGCCATCTCTCTCCTGCTGGGACTCTGGTGATTCAATGAGATCAAGGGAGAAGTTTGTCTCCCTGCTCCACTTCCCACTCTGGCTCCCGCAGGAAGTGGATAAAGAGCTAGAAGGCCTTTGAGATAAAAATTATAAATAAGATACCCAGAACCAAGAAGATAGCCGGGATTCTTTTGGCAGGAAAAAATAATACATGTGCACTGGTGGGGGGGAGTTACTTCTTTTGAAAGGAACTCTCCATTTTCCTGGGAGAGTGTGACCCACATAAAAGAGTTGGAAATAGGAATATGCCACCAATTCAGTTAGGGCCCTCTCTCTTTCCTAGGACACAGCTGTCTATAAACGAGCATAATACAGGTTTTGAACACAGGGTATTTTTAAATTGTCAACTTCTCTGTATTTTTCACTCGCAAGTTCATTGGCTTGGTCACCAGAATCTCTGTCTTTTCCTTTCCTTTTTCAGTTTGGCCCATGCACATCTCACTTGGGGCTTTGACCATGACCGTAGCCGAGGTCAGACCTCCCTGTCTCCAGTCTCTCTTGCCCAGTCTGTTCCACAGCTCACTGTCAGCTTTGTCTTGGCTTCACACAGGCCTGTGCATGTCGAGTCCCACATCAGAAGCATTCCACGGCTTCCTGGTGAAACATCTGAAAGCTTCAGCCCGACGACATTCAAGACCTCTGCCGTTGGTCCCCAACTCAACTTTCTGGCCTAACTCCCCTTCCAGGAACTTCCCTCTCCTGATGAATCAGGTTCCACACTGACCTGCCAATCCTCGTTCCCCACCCGCTCCATCTTTTCATCAATGTGCAGTCCAGGGACTTCCCTGCTGGTCCGGTGGTAAAGAATCCGCCTTACAGTGCAGGGGACGCCAATTGGATCCCTGGTCGGGGAACTAAGATCCCACATGCCGCGGGGCAACTAAGCCCGTGCGTGCCACCAACTACAGAGCCCACGCACTCTGGAGACTGCGTGCCACAACTAGAGAGAGAATAAAAAAAAAACCTGCACGCCACAACGAGAGAGACGCCCGTGCTCCACAAAGAAGGGCCCACGTGCCGCAACTAAAGACCCGATGCAGCCAAAGGTAATAATAAAATAATAATAATAAACGTGCAGTCCAACTCCCACTTCCAGGTAAGGCCTGCCCTGCCCTCTCAGCCACAGGCGGCCGCTCACGTTAAACTCCTACGTTCCGAAGAGGACTGCGGAGAGTCCAGGAGGAAGGGTTGGGGGAAGGATAGCTGAGTTCGGGCCAGTTAAAGAGTCCGTGCTTGCCCCCCTGGATATCACTCGTGGTCACTCAGGGGACCTTGTGCATGCCTCCCCTTGAGCTAACTCCATCCCAGAGGAGCTGAGGGGACGACCCTTTGGTGTCATCTCTTCTTCAGGCCTCTCCATGCTCTGATTTCACTCTGGTTTCATCACATGGTGGTGCTAGTTGCCTCTCTCTTCACAGACAGGCCTGGGACCCCTGGTTGTCTCATTTAAATGCTTGGGTCAAAGGTTACATCAGAGTCTTGTGGATTCCTGGACACTGGGCTGCTCTTAGCTCACTGGGAATCTTAAGCAAGTACCAGGAAGGGCTTCCCCGGGAGGTGCATTCACGGTACATTCTACTTATCTTCAGATGGGGTGTCCCAACCTGGCCTGTCAACGCCAGGACACCCCATGTCTTCTTAGAAAACCCAAGTCTTCTGTTGCATTTGAGGTTAAGCCTCGGTTGGTTTCAACCATCTTTGGTTACACACACACAGAGCTTCGAGTATCCATAATACTTTTGATCATTCATTCCAGACTTTGTAATTGCCTTGACTATATAAAAAAAGGCCTTTACAACACTGTAACAATGAATAGCATGCAATTACTTTTTCGGCAATTGATTATGCATGACTTAAGAAACCATAGATTTGTGAGTTTCATTTATCCCTGAGAGAATGCCAGAACAATTAGCTACACATTAGATTGTCATCACTTAGAACAGGGTCTGCAGCCTGTTCGGAACCGGGGTGCACGGCAGGAGGTGAGTGGCGGGAGAGCGAGCGAAGCTTCATCTGCCGCTCCCCGTGGCTCCCCGTCGCTCGCATTACTGCCTGAACCAACTTCCACCACCCCATCCGTGGAAATATTGTCTTCCACGCAACCAGTCCCTGGTGCCAGAAAAGCTGGGGATGGCTGACTTAGAATGTAGATTGGAAACAAAAAGAATTTAAATATCACCACTACTCACCTATTAGAATGGCCAAAATACAGAACAAGACAATGCCAAATGCTGGTGAGGATGTGGAGCAGCAGCAGTTCTCATTCATCACTGGGGGGAATGCAAAACGTACAACACTTTGGAAGACAAGTTGACAGTTTCTGGATTTTCGTTACAGGGAATTGCTCCACGTGTAGCTGTATATTCGGCGTGTCCATGAGAGCAGGGAAATTCAGGAGCCGCCTACGTCCTTATCCTGGTGACATTGTGCATTAGCTTTTTTTAAGAGCATTATGCTCATTCATTAGTGGTCTCGTGTCATCACCAGGCATTACCAATCCTAGATCTGTGATCTTCAAAACAACATATTCAGGATAAAGATGAAAATTAAGCAGGAATAAATAATTTATATCATCCAAAAAAAAAAAGAATTTAAATTGGAATTTTTTTTTTTAATTTTTTTTTTTTTTTTGCGGTACGCGGGCCTCTCACTGTTGTGACCTCTCCCGTTGCAGAGCACAGGCTCCGGACGCGCAGGCTCAGCGGCCATGGCTCACGGGCCTAGCCGCTCCGCGGCGCGCGGGATCCTTCCGGACCGGGGCACGAACCCGTGTCCCCTGCATCGGCAGGCAGACTCTCAACCACTGCACCACCAGGGAAGCCCCAAAATTGGAATATATTTTAAGTTTAAAAAAAAAAGGTAGAGAAAATACTGGTCCTTGGAGCCAGTGTGAGCTTTTCTTCTTTTTTTTTTTTTTTGGCCACGCACCATGTGGGATCTTTGTTCCCCAACCGGGGTTTGAACCTGCACCCCCTGCATTGGAAGCACGGCATCTTAACTACTGGACCACCAGGGAAGTCCCATAAGCCAGTGTAAATTTCCTAGGAATAAGTCGTGCCAAACTAATTTCATATTCTTTCTTTGTAGAGTCACTAGGCTGATAGGTGAGAGAACTCCTAAAGAGATGAATCAGAGAATGCTAGGTGAACTGCATTGGTTTCCACGGGCAAATAATGAAGCCCCTCGTAGCAACTGGGATGGTCATTAGCGCTGTGCACAAAGATTCTATCTATGTCTCCTCCTCTTACATAATGGAGCCGAATCCGGCCTCTGTATCCCGACACCGAATTAAATCTTGGAGACAGAGTTTTGGGTGAAGTAGAAAAGAATAGCTTTATTGCTTTGCCAGGCAAAGGGGGCCACAGAGGGCTAGGGCCCCATTCTTTTGATTGGTTGGTGGTGAGGTAAGTGGGAGTCAGCATCATCAACCTTCTGGTTCCAGCTGGTCTGGTGTCTAGTGCTTGTGGGCAGCGTACCATCGTTAACCTTTAACTTCTCCCACCTGGTGAGGTTCAGTATCTGCAAAACAGCTCAAAGATATTGTCTGTAACCCTTGATGGGGAACCAGGACGTTGCCCCAAGGCTGCACTATTGTTCCTCCCCTGTCTCTGCATCCCCTCCCTTCCCTAATTAGCAACTATTTGAACCTGCTCAAGAAACTCAGGGAGGGTATGGAGGCTGAATGAAGCCTATTTCCTGTAATCAAGAAACGGTGAGGGGGGCGGGCTTCCCTGGTGGCACAGTGGTTGAGAGTCCGCCTGCCAATGCAGGGCACATGGGTTCGTGCACCGGTCCGGGAGGATCCCACATGCCGCGGAGCAGCTAGGCCCGTGAGCCATGGCCACTGAGCCTGCGCGTCCAGAGCCTGTGCTCCATAACAGGAGAGGCCACAACAGTGAGAGGCCTGCGTACCACAAAAAAAAAAAAAAAGAAAGAGAAAGAAAATATTTAAATACCTATTACCATACAATGTAAGTTAAAACTATACTTTTTTGGTATAGTTTCATCATAAAATTCAGTTTCTGCCTATTCACTTCTTAATAAAAAGGACAAAGAGTTTTCCTGAAATAGTGAAAGTTTGCTATCATAGTTCTAAGAGTCATTGACTTACAAAACCTTGAGACCAGGGACTTCCCTGGTGGTCCAGTGGTTAAGAATCCGCCTTCCAACGCAGGGGACGCAGGTTCAATCCCTAGTAGGGGAACTAAGATCCCACATGCCGCGGGGCAACTATGCCCATGTGCTGCAACTACTGAGCCCACTCGGGCCACAGGTTGAGAGCCCACGCTCTGCAACAAAAGCTCCCGTGTGCTGCAACTAAGACCCGACCAGGCAAATTAATTAATTAAAATTAAAAAACAAAAAAACCTTGAGACCAGAATATGTCTGTTCCAGTAACATTTACCAGGATGTTTGTTGTAGAAAACTGAGTTTGTTCACATATGGTTGCAAATTCTATTTGAATAGGCCTTTGATCTTATCCACTGGTCCAGGTGACAGTGAACTTCCCTTGACCTCATTGATCTCATTCTCATTTACTCAACTTACATAGGAAGACTGTTCAGATTTTCTTAAAATTAGGAAAACAGTGAAAGGCATGGTCCTCTTTGTAAAATGTAAGACTGATGACAATAGATGAAATTTAAAATACAATGCAGAATTGAAATTGGTCACAGTGTTACTGAACCAAACTTGGGTCCACTCGCCCTCATGTAGTAAAGTCAATCTACTGACACCAGGTTGTGGTGAAGGAAAGTGTAGCGTTTATTGTAAGGTGTCAAGCAAGGAGAATGGGTGGCTCATGCTCAAAAACCCTAAACTCCCTGAAGGGTTTCAGCAAAGCATTTGTAAAGGCCAGGTGAGGGAGGGGCCTCCCAGGGTCTGTGATCAGCTCGTGCACAACTCTCTGATTGGTTGATGGTGAGGTAACAGGGTGGTGTCACAGGGGTTAACATTATCAAACCTTAGGCACTAGTAGGTCCGGGCCTACGTGCTCATGGTCATCAATTAGTTAATTTCTTCCATTTGATTGGGGTTTTAGTATCTGTAAAGCAACTCTGAAAATGTGCATCAGATACTATTATCTAGGAACTTCAGAGAGGAGCTACAGTAGAGGATATGGGGGAGGGGTCTGTCCCAGGAAGGCCCAATAGGGTCCTGCTTGGTCACGACAACAGACTCTGCCACGTCAGCCGGAAGTGGCCCTCTGGCCACTTCCCAGGGGTTCCCTGGTCTTCCCAGTGGCAGCAGAACATCTGCCTCAGCTCTGCACCCTGGCAGGACCGTGCACAGCAGGAAGGGAAGGACGAGGACAGCCCTCCTCCGTCTATGGAAAACATGGATCTTCCCAGAAGCCACTTACTTGTCATTGTCGGCCAGGGTCAAGAGCAAAGGGAGTGGGGTTACTCTTGGCTTAGACTAATCAGAGGCTGGGTGTACTGCAGCCTGGTTGAAAGTGGGGCTCTCTTAGTAAGGGAAGCAGGGGCTGAGGGTACACAGCCCTGGCCCCCTTCTGGGGGTCCACAGTAGAAGACACAAAACGCGCAGAAAATGGCTGTGAAAAGATTCCATTTTTACGATGCAATAAACATCAGACAACTTTGCTGGGGAGTCAGGAGCCTCGTAGAGAGTGAGCCACCCGGGATTCTTGTCATGAGACGGGTTTGTCCACAGGCGGGCTTCGAACAGAGACCTTCTCAAAGCGCTTCTGAGGGCGCCAAGCACTTAGCAGGGAGGTCGCTCCCCCAGAGCACAGAGGCCTCACCTTCTCCCTGTGACTCCACCCCCAGGGACTCAACTGCCTTCTTGGCTGGACTCGTGGGACCTCCAGGAAGATGCTGAGGAAGTGGAAAGGCCAGTGCCCTCTGGGTGGGTCTCCTAGGAAGGCCTGTGAGGGGCCTGGGAAATGATCACAGGCTTTATCCAGCCTTGGGAAACTCACTGGAGGCCAGGTCCTGGTTGAGAGCTGGGTCCTGGGCCCCCCTTGGGCTCTAAGAAGAGCTGGGCTCGGCTTCCTTCTCTCCCAGCAGTAACTACATGAGACAGTGGCCACGGTGAGGAGACAGAACCCAGAGTGAACCAGCTGCAGGAAGTCCTGGCTTTGTTCTCGAGGCTGTGAGGCCCAGAGAGCAGGCACTGGTGCTAGCTCTTTGCTGTCTGGTGTGGCTCCAGCAGTCCCTCCTGATGTGGTCTCCTCTCCTCAGCCCCGTGCCCCCCGCTTCGACTGCAGGCAAACAGGGGGATGCACTGGCCTAAACACGCCCACCCCGCCCTGCGCCGGCTCACCTGCCTTCCCCAGCCAATGAGATGGGGGCACGGCCTCTGGCCTTCCCAACACATGGCCCAGGGTGGTCCTGCTGCTGACGCAGGCCACGAGCTCCTCATGGGCTGGAGCACGTTTCACAGGGCTAAGCACGGTGCTAGCTGAGAACTAATGCTCAGTGGGGAGAGGCCACAGCGGACAGAGCAGGAGCAGGGCCAGGGCAGTGGGTCCATCTGCAGCCCTCAAGGGGCTCAAGCACGTGGCACATGGCAGGGACAGCACAGCTGAGCCTGGGAACAGGGGTGACAGGCAGGGGAGAGGCAGCCCACCAACACACACACACTGACACACGCTCACAATTACATGAGCTACGTTCTAACAGGTATACTGGAGACTTGAATCCATTTCCCCTTTAACCGTGGCACCCTCTCCCCATCACATACACCCTTACCTGCTCTCGATTTCCTGTGTCACAGCAATGTGACTAACATTGCTAATATGCTAACACATGCCCCTTGTCTCCCATCAGAAGACAAATCAATCCCTCCCTTGCTCTACTGGGCTTGGAGGCCACAGAATGTATTTGCCTCTCATTCATAGTGACGTCAGCCAGAGGATGGGGTTGGCAGTGCTGGGATAAGTAGAGGTGCAGGGGTGGTGGGGCAGCAGGAAGGGCAAAGGCCTCAGCAGCTCTAGGAGCCACCTTGGCAGCAAGAGCCACCTTGTGATCTGGACAGACCCTGGTCCAGGCAGCCATGTAGCCTCTAGGAAAAATGCAGCATCTCCAGTAGAGATGTAGCGTCTCCAGTATGGGGTAAGAGAGAGAAGGGTGAACACTTTCAAGGAGATTCCCAAGCATCTTTGATCGTTCCGACCTACCTCGCAGTTGGCTGTGAAACTTCAATGAGATCATGGATGTGAAATGTGCTTTGAGACAACTACTCACTCGTTGACTCATTCATCGAAAATGTGTTGAGAGCCTAGAATGTGTCAGGCATTGTGCTTGAGCCAAGAGAGAGCGTAGAAAAGATAAACACATAAAACAGAGAAAGAAAATAAACAGTACATGAGCCACCACAATCCCTCCTTTCTAAGCCACAGGCAGACATGACTAATCAAGCATAGCTCTCTTTATCACAGCACCTGGAAAGGACCTCAGAATTCTTCTCAATACAGTTCTCTAGGCAGCTACTCCTAATTGAATGTTATGGATTGAATATTTTTTTCCCTCCCAAATTCATATGTTGAAGCCCTAACCTCCAGGGTGGCTGTATTTAGAGATTAGGCCCCTACGGAACAATTATGATTAAATGCAGTCTTAAGGGTGGGGTCCTGATCTTATAGGATTAGTGTCCTTATAGGAAGAGATGCCAGAGAGCTCATTCCCTCTCTCCCTGTCCTCACACATCATGTGAGCACATAGCAAGATAGCAGCTGCCTGCAAGCCAAGAAAAGAAGCCTCAGGATGAAACCTACCTTGTAGGCACCTTGATCTTGGACTTCCAGCCTCCAGAACTGTGAAAATAAATTTCTGTTGTTCAAACTACCCAGTCTGTGGTATTCTGTTATAGCAGCCTGAGCAGACCAAGACACTGAGTCAACATGAAGGATGATGTTTGTCATTCCTGGGGCAAAGACATGGAGGTACTGATAGGCGAAGTTGGTATCAGAAACAGGGAGCAGCATGGTATGTCCAGGGCCCATGATGTTTAGAGAGGGGAGTGGACAGAGATGGGACTGGAGAGCGAGGCAGCCACCGTAGTACATGTGGATGTGTAGGCCATGCCAGGGCCTTGGGACTTACTCTAAAAGCATTGGGGAATGATCTTCAGGTCCACATTTAGAAAGATCAATCTGGGACTTCCCTGGTGGCGCAGTGGTTGGGAATCCGCCTGCCAATGCAGGGGACACGAGTTCGTTCCCTAGTCTGGGGGGGGTTCCACGTGCCACGGAGTAGCTAAGCCTGCGAGCCACAACTACTGAGCCTGCATGCTGCAACTACTGAAACCCGTGTGCCTAGAGCCCGTGCTCTGCAACAAGAGAAGTGACCGCAATGAGAAGCCTGCGCACCGCAACAAAGAGTAGCCCCTGCTCGCCGCAACTAGAGAAAGCCCGCACGTAGCAACGAAGACCCAACACAGCCAAAAATTAATTAATTAATTAAAAAAAAAAAGAAATCAATGTGACAACAACCCGTCTATGTGCAGGCTTGACAGCAGGCAGGCGGGGATAGAGGCAGGAGGTCAGTAGGTAGCTGCCCCGCGGATCAAGCCTGGGATGGACCTGAGCCACGTGAAGGGACAGGCTTGGTGACCAACTGGCTGCAGATTAAGAGGAAGAGGTGAGGTGAGTCCCGGGTTTCAGGTTTGGACAATGGGTTGGATGCATGTCCCTCCCTTTGACAGGAATGTGATCTCCTGTGGGGAGATCTCCTGTAGGCAGCCCGCAGGTTAAGAGCAGAAGTCACTGCAGCCACATGCTATTGGTCAGAGTCAGGCTCAGGCCAGCCCACATTCAATGTGGGTGGGGATTGCCCAAGAGTGTGAATACAGGGAGGTGTGATCCCTCGGAGCCACTGGGTAACAATCTTCCACCACATCCAAGTAACAGGCAGGAAGGAAGGGGAAGGACAAGGCCCAAAGCCAGAGGCACCTGCCACCTGGGCCTGTGGCCTTTGACGAGCTCTCCCTGAAGCCCTGCTCTGACTTCCTCTGGGCCAGAAAAGAACCAGGTCACGTAAACACCCTTAGCTGCAAGGGAGTCTGGGAAACTGAATGTTCTCACCTGCGCACATTGTCATCCCCTCAAAAACCTGAATTCTCAGGTAGGGAGAAGGGGAGCACGGCTTTGAGTAGGCCATTAGCAGAGTCTTCTGTGGAAGTCTCAGGGGGGTGGGGGTGGGGGGAATAACAACCACTGAACACCTTTATGGGAGAGAAGCCATGCTTAGTGCTTTACACAGAATTTGGTTCAGTAGGTCGAGGGTGGGGCCCAAGAATTTGCATCTCTAACCAGCGCCCAGGGGATGCCAAGGCTGCGGATGCGAAACCACGCTTTGAGTGGCCCTGAGCTGGGTTACACTGAGGAAACAGGCAACTCCCAAATCTCAGAAGCTTAAGTGACAAAGTCTTGTTTCTTACTCACGTGACCTGTCCACTCTGAGTTGCTGGGGCTTTGCTCCCAGGAACCAGGTGGCCAGAGCAGAGGGAGAGAAGTCACCGCAAAGCACCTTCTGGCTCCTCCGAGTTGCATGGCTGTGCCCGATATCAGATGTCAGACAGGGAGGAAGAGCTGTTTTGGTGAATGATCCTTTGGGCTACCCCAGGCTTCATAGAAGCAGTGGGATTTGAGCTGGCTGGGCTTTGAAGGATGAACAGGAGCTTACCCTGCAGAGAAGGGGGAGAACATTCCAGGCTGAGGAAACACCATCAATTAACTACCATTGATGGAGCACTGATTATGTGCTAGAAGCTTTCAGATCGCTTCCTTCTGAGCCGTCACAAGACCACCGAGATAGTATTGGTCCCTTTCATGAAAGAGGAGACTGCGAGTTTGAGATCAGGTCACAGCGCCGGAACATGGGAGCCCAGGAACTTGAACCCAATGTCCAGGGCTTTCTTACCCTTGTCACTGTGGTGTCAGGGAGGTTGTATGGCTGTGTAGGAGATTTGCAGAATGATCTGTGTGCTGCTGTTTCCTGGAAATTGGCTCCAACCTCCAGAGGATTTGGGAGGTGGGGGCAGTGGGACTCATTAACGGATAGCAATTTTTATTGTGGTTAAATATACATGACATGAAATTTACCACTTTTAAGTGTACAGTTCAGTGGCCTTAAGTACGTTCACATTGTTGGGCACCATCACCACCATCCATCTCCAGAGATTTCTCATCTTGCAAAACTGAAACTCTGTACCCATTAAACAGAAACTCCCCAATACCCCTCCCACCAGCCTCTGGCCACCACCGTGCTACTTTCTGTCTCTATGACGCTGACGACTCTATTCCATATAAGTGGAATCATACGGTATTTGTCCTTGTGTGTCTGGCTTATTTCACTTAGCCTAATGTCTTCACTGTTCATCCATGTTGTACCATGTATTGAAACATCATTCCTTTTTATAGCTCATAATATTCCATTGCATGCACGGACCCCATTTTGTTTATTCATTCATCCATTGATGGAACTTTGGGTTGTCTCCACCTTTTGGCTATTGTGACTAATGCTGCTATGAACATGGGTATGCAAATATCTCTTGGAGTCCCTGCTCTGAATTCTTTTGTGTATATACCCAGAAGTGGGACTGCTGTGTCTGGAGGAATTTTTAACATAAAGGACTTTATGTGGGTCAGAGGTGCTGGTGGGCTTCGTTGGGGTCCAGGGGAAAATGCTGCCCACCAGCACTGTAGGAGGAGGCCCAAGACCCCCCAGGTTCCTCACTGCTCCCCGCTCCCCCCCCAGGATGTCCTGGTTAGGCACCCCTCACCTGCTGCGGGGGGAGGTGGGGCTGCGGGAGCCCGGACCCACCACCCAGGTGCAGCAAGTCTCTCTGCCCGGTTATTTAACTGTTTATCAGGCATAGATCTTGCCCCCCTGGAGTTGGGAATTTCTCCAGGGAGAACAGCCCTTCTCCTCTCTAAGCCTCTCTTTTCCTGGCTATAAAACTGAGGTGCTGGTATTGGCCCGCCTACCTCACAGATTGTCGGGAGGTTCAAATAAACTAATGGACGTGAGGGACACGGAGATGCTGCTTCCTGCTGGAGACCCACCCCCCGCTCCCGGGCTGCCTTCCACGCACCCCTCTTGGTGGGTCACACAGGCGCACTGCTGGGGTGACGGTCTGCAAAGGCTGAGGCTGCTTCCACAAGGCCGGAAGAGCCCCCGGGGCTGAAATAGCTAAAAAGAGGACAGCTCAGTAAGATCACTTCCTCAAGACAGTTCTGGGGCAGTGGTTTGCAAATTAGAACAGGACTGAGAATCCCCCAGAGGGCTTGTTAACACAGAGAACGGACCCACCCCAGAGCTTCTGACTCGGGGAGGCTAGGGTGGGCCCCAGGAATCTGCTCTCCTCCAAGTTCTGAGGCAGCTGATCTGGGGACCGCATTCCGAGAATCACGGCTCTAGAAAATGGAGGAAAAAAGATGCTTATTTTGAAGACCACGGACACATGAGTTCCCTCCATCCCTCCTTTCCTCTCCCCTCCCTTTCTTGTTTCTTTCCTTCCTCTTTTGTCCAACATTTATTATTAGAGCACAGAGTCTGGCCTGGGTTGACCAGATGGTCCTTGGCTGCCCAGGGCCCGAGGCCTGTGCTTGTGACCGGATGCAGAGGAGTCTGCGTAAGTCAGGCTGCTGGGGGGAGGGAAAATACCATGTTCTGGGCGAGGGGCCAGGCAGCCTTCCAGGCCCTGCAAGAGCCCAGGGCACTGTGCAAGGCCGGGGCAGCCTTCCTCCGGGGTCAGGTGGTACCCACACAGCAGGACACTGGGTGGGGAGCTGGTCTTGGGAGAGGCATCTGATACGGTGCCGTGCCAGGCCCCGCAGCCCAGCCCTAAGGCGCTTGCCAGGCTAGGCCTTCCGAGGCAGGGCCGGAGGAATTCCCTGGCGGTCCAGTGGTTAGGAGTCCATGCTTCCACTGCAGGGGCACAGGTTCAATCCCTGGCTGGGGAACTAAGATCCCGCAGATTGAGGGCTGGCAGGCAGGCTGAGAGGTTCAGTGAGTAGGGGCAGAGCTCCACGGGCACTGGGGCAGCCAGCCCTTGGCCCTTAGATGGTCAGGTTGTGACATTTTTCTTTGAAGACTCCAGCGTCCTTGTGTCCCACCCCGTGACCCATGGTGGACCCTGCAGTCCACCTTCCCAGAGACTCATCCAACAGGCTTCCCTGGACCTTCCCTCTCCTCCCTCACGGACCAGGGTCTCATTCCTCAGGGCCTCCTTTTCTATTTTCAAAGGAGATCACAAACCAATCCGATCAATGGAACCTAATATGGTCCCCTGTGTCCATCATCAGAACCCAAGAAAAGCGCCAGGAGATGAACTGCAGAGGCTCAGCTCCAAAAGGGACACCAAACCTGGGCGTCTTCCCTGGAATTTGATCTGACCCCAGGGCATTGCTTTCACCTTCTCCAGACCTATTCCTTCAATCAAGAAATGGGGCCAATAGGACGAGTGCCGAAGGGCTGTGGGGATCGTACCAGCTAGTATCACGGGAATCCTGGGTAACCGGTACCTCTCTCCTCTGCAGCTAAGGGCTGGATCCCAGGTTCTGAGATTCCTTCTGGTAACACACATGACATATTTCTCAAACTCTTCAAAATTTACCTCCGCTTTGATTGGGGCCATAGGTTGGGCTTCTTAGTTCCTTAAGGTGTCTGCTTGCTGTTCATTTGTTCCAGTTTCATCTCGTGAGCTGCCAGCTCCCCAGCCAGGCAAAGCACAGGATCCCCTCCCCGCACCTGGCTGTCCCGTCTGTACCTCTGCAAGGCGCACTCAGAAGGGGTGCTCTCTGGCGGGGGGAGGCATCTGATACCCTCCCGTCTGCCAGCCACACTCCATGTAGACAGCTTCTGATGCGAAAACCCCTTCCTTGGGGTCTGAGCGGAGGGGGTGGGCACAGTGTGGAGACTGGGAGCCCAGGCTCTGGAGCCCACAGTCGGGCTGCAGATCCTCAGTGGCCCCACATGTTGACTGTGTCCACGTGTTCCCAGGGAAGGAGGAGCGTAACCGTATCCCTCACTGCCCTGGGTGAGCGGCAGGGGAGGGTGGGTGTCCGCACCTGGGACCCAGCTAAGAACAGCCATGCAGGAGCGGAGAGCTCCTCTCCGTGCTCTGCTCCTGACTTCGGGAACTTTCTGCTGTTGGCACGGTCCCTCCATCACTATGGAGATGCTGTGTGCAGACCTCCTGTTGGTCCCTCACAAGGGGGAGCTTGCTTTGTCAATCAATCTCCGTACATCAGAAGATGCCCAGTGTGAGCTCTGCACTGAATTTTTGGCCTGTATTATCTCATTTGATTTGGGAAGGGGTGGAAGTATTTAATGCAGATGACAAAAGGTTATCTATGTCTGTAAGAAATAAGAGTTCTTCAGAATTGACAGTAAAGGTCAATAGAAACCAACCAATAGAAAATGGGTAAAGGATACAAGTAGACAATTCTCGTTTAAGTGCAAATCAGACTAGCCAATACATGTCTGAAAAGAGGCTCAGAATTATGAATAGGGAATTGCAAATTAAAGTAACAATGAGAGGCGTTGTTATCTCTCAGAGTGGCTAAAATTTCAATGATTCCATTTTGTAAAAGAGACAATGTTCCTCCCCCCTCCCCCTCCCCCCCCGGCCCCCCCCCCCCCCCCCCCCCCCCGGCCCGCATAGATGTGTATGTGGCAGGGTTTTCTCAACTCCGGCACAACTGACATTTCGGGCCAGATGATTCTTTTTTTTTTTTTTTCTTAATGAATAAGGCAGCTTATTAACCCAGCATCATTTGTTGTAATGCTTCTTGTTGGCAGCCGCCACCTGTCCAGCGATTCTGTCCAGATCTCTCTGTCCCGAACATGTGAGTTTGCAGCCCCCATCTTGGTCCTTTCCCACCACCTTCAGCCCCTCTGGGGCTCAGAGGACCCGGCGGGCCCCGCTTTTGGAGCCTGTGCTGAAATGGCTGGGCAGGACACTTTCTCTGCCGTCCCCCCCAGAGATCTCGGTCCTGGAGCTGTCCCAGCGCCACGCCGGAGGTACAGGTGCAGTGCTGTGGGAGCAGCTCGCGTGTAGGATCACAGGGCGTGAGCTCTTTGTGTTTGGCCAGCTTGACAGTGTCCAACCATTCAGGGCCTTTCAAGCTTCCCGGACTTGCTGAGGAAGGCTGCCAGGGCTCTGACGAACTCCCGCTGGTTTACGTCTTTTACAGTAACTCCAGGCATCGTGGGGCCTCTGCACTGCCAGCCAGGGGAAAGGAGGGGGCAATTCTTGATGGCAGGGGCTGTCCTTGTATTGTAGGGTCTGTAGCAGCACCTCTGGCCTCTACCCACTGGATGACAGTAGCACACCCCCCGCTCCCCAGTTGTGATGACCAAGGATGACACTGCCAAATGTTCAGGGGGCAAAACTGTCCCCCACCTCTGCTTGAAAACCACTCGGTATATAGCTAAACGTTGACAGCTGCGTATGCTGTAATGAACGCTTACTTGATTTTAATCACTATTTTACAGATAAGGAAACTGAGGCACACAGAGGCCAAGTAACTGTCAGCTGAGGACCCGAGATTCCAAGAGGAGTCTGATTTCATAGCTCAGTTTCTTACCTGAAATGCAGCCACACTGCTCAATTACATTTTTGAGGTTTGACTGGTTGAATGTACCGGGACTTCAGATTCACGTTTCCAGGCAAGAACCACGGGCCAGGGAAGGGGAGCCCAGGCCTGTGGTGTCTGAAACTGTCACGTATGAGGCCACAGCCCCAGGGCTGGCTTGGCTCCCTGAGATGACAGTGCTGGGCGGCCAGTCCAAAAAGCATCAGCCAGCAGGGCCGCCTGACCTCTGAGCAGGGCTGACCACCATTTGCAAAGAAAGGCCTAGAGGCTGAACCACGGGGTGGGGGCGGCGGGGGGGGGGAAGGTGGAGGCGCTTGGATGGGGGCAGGTGCATGAGGAGGGTGGTGATGACTGGACTCCTGATTCTTTCTCATTTCCCTCCCTCCTGGCCTCTGGGCACCCAAGTGCCTCCCTCCCCACTCACTGTCGCACTCACTGTCCCCACACTGCCCTCTCCCCAAAGCCCCGCTACAGCCAGCTGGGTGGGCAACAGCCCTACCCGGAACGGCAGGGGAGGTGGGCGGGCGTATGTTCACGTGATGCCTGGTGGCTTCCTCAACCTTTGGCCAGGTCACAATGGGCTGAATTTCCTGTTGGCTCATCTGTTTGGGGCCCTAGACCATGAGCTCTGTGAAGGCAGAGCCTGGTGGGCATCAAGATTGGGTGGGTGCAGGATGAGGGAAGGAGGTGGGAGAGGGGCAGTTGCTCAAGGGCCGAGCAGCTCCAGTGACACCCAAGCCCAGCCCTGGTGAGCTGAGGTGCTCAGCTCTGTCCCCTGGGACTAGGTTCTGGCCTTTCGCTGGATCTGTGAACAAAGCATGGCTGTGAGTTTTCAGCTGAACAGAGCTCCTGATTACCTCTCCTGGGAGGAGAGAAGAGCTGCTTAAAGAACTTGAGGCATGATCCTCATTCAATAATTCAAGCTTAGCTTTTTAAACGGAAACTTCTCTTGGAGCTGCTTCTAGAAACACTTGCTGGTTGTGTCCCCTCCTCCTGTCCCTGCAGGTCCCCTGCTGGTAGGAACGTGTAAGTTGAAAAAGCAGTTGCCCTGATGTGCTGGGCTGGGAAGCAGCATCACAACCTCTTTCTTTGCTGAGCCCCCAGGTAGAGCTGATCAAGGCATCCTTTGAACCCCACTGTATTCTTGGCACCATGAGAACTTTATCACACACATGCACTCCTGCTTTCTGAAGACAGGGATCAGACCTTAAGAGCTTTGTGGAGAAACCTGGTGTCCATGACTCACTTGTCGAGAAGTCAACACACTAATAGGAGGGGACGGTGGGTGGCTGTGACTCGGCACAGCTTAGGGCTTATTCTAAGTCGGCGATTCTCAACCCTGCTCACATTAGACTCACGCCGCAGGCTCATTAAATCAGAATCTCTGGGACAGTGGTCCTGTAATCACAGGTTTTATAAGCTCTCCAGGTGTTTCCAATGCACAGAGTTGAGGACCTCTGTTCTAAGTGGACTTTGGCAAAAGGGGGCTTGACGGTGTAGAAATATTGAAATTTTAGACTGTAGCTATTTCGGCGCTTGTGACCGAACTAAGAGCCCTATGTAAGCGAGGCAGGAGAAGGAAAATCACACCAGGTTTGGGATACCTGCAGAGTCCAGCAAAACCATCACCTGAACTGCATGGCCCCAAACACGAGCGGCAGCTGGTTCGCTCATGCTGCGGTCCAGTGCCACCCACTCACGAGTGGGTGAAGCCACAGAGAAGTCGCTGATGGACGACTTGTCACCTAGCCAGCTTTTGAGGACTGGTCTTTCCTATTTCAAGAGCATTCTCTGGACTCCTACAGCCCCCAAATCAATCGTAAACTCAAAATTTTAGGGTTGGCAAGCAACAAAGAGACACTTCTTAAGTGGTTCCTAACTCTCTGTAGGTGCAGACCCCCTAAGGGCCCCAGCATCTGATTGGGTCCCGCAACCCAAATCAAATCCACGATGAAACGCCACCTCACACCCATCGGGATGGCCTATATATATGTATGTGTGTGTGTATATATATATATATATATATATAGTATTTCATCATGGATTTTATTATGTATATAAGACATATAAAACAAAACAGGAAATAACAAGTATTGGCAAGGGTGTGGAGAACCCTTGTGCACTGTTGGTAGGAATGTGAAATGGTTCAGTCACTGTGGAAAATAGTATGGCAACTCTCAAAACATTAGAATAGAATTGCTGTGTGATTCAGCAATTCTACTTCTGGGTCTAAACCCAAAATAATTGAAAGCAGGTACTTTAACAGATACTTGTACACCTATGTTCATAGCAGCATCATTCATAAGAGCCAAAAGGTGGAGGCAACCCCAAAGTCCACTGACAGGTAAATGGATAAACAAAATATGGTACATACATACAATGGAGTATTAGCCTTAAAAAGAGGGAAATTCTGACACATGCTACAATGTAGATGAATGTTGTGGCTATTATGTTAAGTAAGCCAATCACAGAAGGACAAATACTCTTATCATGCCACCTATAGCAGGCAGTGGTCAAATTCAGAGACAGAAAGTAGGATGGCGGTTATCAAGGGCTGGTGGGAGGAAGGAATGGGGAGTTATTGAATGGGTACAGTTGTAGTTTTGCGATGGAGGTAACTGTGATCATTACGCAACAATGAAACTACTTAATGTCACTGCACTGCACACTTAAAAATGGTTAAGATGGTAAATTTTATGTTATTTTTTACCAAAGTTAAAACACAAAAACAAAACCCCACAGCCTAGTTCTGGGGTGGGCACACATGAAGGAACCCACATTTTCACCAGAAGTGGTTTATCAGAGTAATGGCCTGTGACAGCCCTGAAAGGACCAGGGAGGCCCAGGGGAACCTACATATGTTGTGGCTCCTGTATTTTGGGGGAAGGGGACAGACTGGGAATGGGACAGGGGGCTTTATCCATTCCTTGGTTTTCTTCTCGATTCAGGTAGAAAATGTCTCAAAGACTCACTGGGGTACCTGTGGGAATGCTGGTAGTGTTTTTGATGAGAACCTAGAGAGGGGAGATTTTTTAAAAATTTAAGTGTTGTTAGAAGCAAGCAAGTAGGTAGGAACTGATACGCGAAGGGACAGGGTGGGGGGAGTGTACATCCAGGAGCAGTGTCTGGTCCAGCACCTTGGGGTTCTGCGAGAACTCGTAGCTTCTGTGAAGTTTGGGAACCCCACCAATCACAATCCATTCCACTTTGATTAAAAAAAAAAAAAAAAAAGATCATTCGGGGGAATTCCTTGGCGGGCCAGTGGTTAGGACTCTGTGCTTTCACCGCTGAAGGTGTGGGTGCAATCCCTGGGTGTGAAACTAAGATCCCATAAGACGCGTGGCACAGTCAAAATAATAAAAAAAATTAAAAAAATAATAAAAATAAAGAAATGAAGTTGGTAAATATTAAAAAAAAAAAAATCATGCAGCTTGACCTATTCTCTTCATCAGATTTGACTTGGACTTACTTGTGGCTCTCTCCAAAAATCAACTTTGCCCTCAGAGAGGAGCCTTTACAATACTGAGAATATTCCAAAGGACATGCCATCTTAAATGGCAAAAGAGGCCACCCCCCACCCCCAGAGATTGCTGAACAAAGAGTGGCACTGAAGGGAGCGTGTAAATCCCATAGGGGAGAAAGGGAGTCCTGGTCGGCCAAGATGTGCAAGCCTGGAACGTCTGCTTACAAACCAGGAGTAGGTCTCCAGGAGAGAAACACGCGTAGAATGGAGCTGCCCAGGACACGCATGGATGGCCGGGCAGGAAGGGCAGGGGGCCACCACCCCCCTCCCAACGCAGGTCAGGGGTCTGATTTCAGCAAGCACGTCGGCCCTGCCCACGTCTGGGGCTCGCTTCTTCACCTCCGCACCCTCAGTTCCCAGGTGGGGCTGAGCCATGACACTCAAGTGCTTACGCCGAGCCCTAGGGCCAGGTAACCACATGCTTATTTGTCCAATGGGCACCTTGTGACCTCCTGAAGACCCTCTCCGACAGTCCAGTAGGAGTGGAAATTATCAGGTTATAAATTGGTCCTTTAACACCCAGAGAGCACATCTTCACCTGCGGTGTGGATTCCATCCTGACCCTTCTTCCTACGCCCCTCAGAAGCTGTCCATAATCCTCTGTACCCAAGCCCTGGTTGAACGCTATTTCTTCTTTTTGTTTTTGTTTTTTTTGGCCGCGCTGTGCAGCATGCAGAATCTTAGTTCCCCAACCAGGGAGCGAACCTGCGCCCCCTGCAGTGGAAGCGCAGAGTCCTAACCACTGGCCCGCCAGGGAAGTCCCAGGTGAACCCTGTTTCTGCCAGGTTTTCTCCAGTGTGGGCACAGGACACACAGGCTGGGTTCTGTCATCACGTACCTTGGAGGGAGCAGCATGGCGACTCTCCCCAGGCGAGGCCTCCCTTCCCAGCCCAGACACACATAGCTACCTCCTTCCCACTGGCTTCTGCTCTCCTGGCCTCAGGGCCAGAAGCTGGCTGTGGAAGGGGGACACCACAGGGCCAGGCAGGGGTCAGAGTGGGAGGCTGCCAGGGCTGAGCTCTCCCTCCACGTCCTCTGCCAAAAAAACAGGAAGAGGAATCTGAGATGTGACTGCGCTGAGTAATTCCAGTCCCAGGCTCTCAAGTCACAGATGTAGAAACCACAAACCAAAGAGCAAAGAACAAAACCAAAAAGCCCGCAGTCTTTTAGACTTTTTCCCTCCCAACAGCTAGTTCCAGTGATGTTTATTACTCAGCCTGAGTTGGAATAACATTAGACAAAAATAGAAACAGCGTCTGGTTTTACAAAGCCTCGGCACAAGTCCTCTGATTTTTCTGTCCATGTCAGGGCCGCCTGCTGCTGGTACCAAAGGTCAAGGGAGCCCGGATGACCCCGGATGGAGCAGAGCCTGCACAGGGACGCAGGCCTCAGTGCTGGCTTGAGAGCAGAGCTAGGGAGACAGCCGGGCAACTTGCTCAAGCGGTACAGCCCGGCTGGGGATCCAGGGTTTTATGTCTGGGGGTGAGCCGCTGGGGCCCCGAAGAGACCAGCCCCGGACTCAGGGCTGATCTGGTTCAGAAGGACACGTAGCCACATGCCAGCAGGGCCAGGGCTCTGCCCCAGGCACGGAAGCTGGGTGGGTAGAGGTCTCCACCATCCTGTGCTTGTTTCAGAGAAAGAACCTTAGCGGGGGCCTCTTTGGGAACTCTGTCCCCAGGGGCTGGTGCGGCCAGAAGGGGCAGGCCACGCAGCAGCAGGGGCCCCGCTCGTCGTGAGCCCGCAGCAAGCCTGCCTGCAGTCACTGGCTGCTCACAGCACTGAGACCTCGCGCCCCTACCCTGGGGGCGGCCAGGGGTTCCACCTCCAAGGCCTCCTGCAGCACAGGGGGAGGTCCGGCCGCCTCGGAGGGGCTCGGGGGACTTGGTGGACCTCGTGTGCATCGTGAGATGGGGAGGGGCAGGGATGAGCAATGTAGCCACTTTCCAGGTGAAGCCAGTCCAGCCCAGAGGCCGGCTGCTTTTTGGACCCCCCGAAGTCACTGCCGGGCTCTGCACCGTCACCATGAACTGCCCGGGACTCCGGTCTCCCGGTCCTCTCCTGTGACGGGCAGGCCAGGCGGCCAGTGCGCAGGGGCTGCTATCTCAGGGGCTGCTTGAGCTCGAAGAGGCCTGTCCCGCCCTTGACGACCTTCCCAACCACGAGGCAGGCTGACGGTGACCTCAGCTCATCGTGGGATCCTGGGAGAGACACCAGAGTGCTCGTTAGTTGGCTGAGGGAGAAGCCGGGGGCGGTGGAAGGCGAGGGGGGGCGGCACTCAGCACTGAGGCTGGGCGGGTGGGGCACCTCCGAGGCCACGAGGGGTGGTGCTGAGGCTCAGGGTCTGACGGGAACGAGGCCGCGCTGCTCCTGCATTTCAAAGAGAGGAAGACCCTCTCCTTCTTCTCCAAAAGGCAGAGGCAGCTCTCCCATCTGCTGCCCGCCCCTGCCAGCTGCTTCCCGCAGTGAGATGCCAAGATCTCCCCTGCGTGCGAGGCGTGTGGAGAGGTGCCCGAGGGACGAGCCCATCTGCCCAGAGCAGACTCAGGAGAGGGGAGGCCAAGGGCACCTGCCCACGACTGACCCATCATGGTGGCCTGCTTCAGAAACTGGAAGCTGGTCTCAAACGTCATCTGCTGCAGCGGGGAGGAGTTCGACCGGATCCCAAAGCGGTTCAGCGGCTTGTAAACACCCTCGAAGCACATGTAGTCAGCGACCAGGGAGAGGTGGCGGGGGTCAACGGCGATGCCTGTCACACGGGCGGCAACCGAAGGGAGGGTTAAGCAGTGATGAGGGGACGATGGCAGCCGCATCACCTGACACGAGGGCGCCCCCCTCCAGCTCCGTCACCTACTCACTCAGCTCCCTAACCCCCGACCTCGGCGGGCAGCCCTCCCTCCCCGGTCACCATTACTACATCTCTCTCCACTTCCATCCAGCAGCACGGAAAGCAGCCTTGCAGGACACAAGACCCTAAATCACTGTTTGCACTTGGGAACTGAAACCCTGAAGGCAGGATGAGGAAGCAGACTCTCCCTCAGAGGCCAGCAGACGAGAAACACGCTAGGAGGCCTCGGGGACAGGACTGACAAGACTGACCCACAAGGGACTCCCTCTCCACGGTGGTTCTGAGGATCCCCGACGGGCTCCATGCTCACCGTGCCCCTATTTCAGTTCCCTGCGGAGCTGGACTGACACCCCAGGACCTCCCGAGCGCCGCCCGCAGCCCCTCTTACCGTACACGGCAAACACATCCTTGATCTCCTTCTCGATCACCCGCAGCGCGGCCTCGATGCCGTAGGTGCTGGCCATGGCATGGATGTCATTGGAATAGAGGCGACGCAAATCCAGGACCTGGGGGAGGAGGGAGAGGTTGGTTTGGAGGGCCTGGCCTTCTGCCCCTTCCTGCGGACACACCCCCCCAGGCCGACCCCCCCGCTTGGCTGGCACTCAAGCACAGCTGATGACAAAGTGGTTGCGAGGTGGCCCAGGACTAGCGAAAGGAAACAGTGTAGGCAGAGCTGCCAACAGCACGCTGGCCAGGCCCCAAGGTCTGTCTCATCATCAGCAGGGCTAGAGGATGACTTGGTACCTGCTTTACAGTCAACAGGAAGAAAGGTGTTTGTCTATTTAATGGAGAGACCTGTTTCCTAGGACAGAGGCTTCCCCTGGTAGGCGAGGCAAGTTCCTCAGCAGAGACCCAAACGCCTCCCCCAGGCATGGGGAGCAGGGCTGGGCCTGCTGCATGGGGGTCAGCCGGGCCCTATCAGGGGCCTGGGGCTCCAGGTCGGCTGCCCCGGGGGGCCCACGGTGGCTCTGCACTGTGGCAGGTCACCCCAGAGGCAACAGCAGAGACCCTGGTGGCCTGCCTGGCCTCGTCTGGACAAATCCCACGAGCACGACGCGGAGCTCGGCCTGTCAGTGGCCGGCTCTCGGGAGGCATGAGCTCTGCCTGCTGCGTCCTCCGGGAAAGCAGCCTGTGAGAGGCTCCGGGGCAGAAGGGGCCTTAGTGGGGCAGGGGGGTGCGGGGCGGCGGGGGGGTGCGTGTGAGGCCGGAGAGCCTCGCCAGCTTGGTGCGCGCGGACCAGGGAAGAGTGAGCTGGTCCCGGCAACTCAGAATTCTGTGGGGAAAACTCGCGCCCACGGGTCGAGAGCACCTCGGAAGGTTCTGGGAGGCTCCGTGAAGCTGGGGGGAAGCAGGAGAGAGCCCAGAGGAAAGGGTGGGGGAGCAGGTGGAACAGGGCGCACAGGCCTCTGCTGGGCGTGGGGGGCGGAGCGGGGCCCCTCTGCACCCAGGACCTCCTTCACCCGGTAAAGTGAGCAGCCCCCAGGCCAGCGACTCAGAAAACTACTTCTTACGAGTCTACTTCGGGAAGGTTTTAATTTCAAGGAGAAGAAACTGTACTCAAAGTGATTTGGGAAACTCTGGGTTCTGTAAAGTTAAGCCGGTTCCGTACTGCAAGCCTTACCAGGCTCATGTGCATCAGGGGTCCCCGGGAGGTGAGCCGGGAGGTGCAGACTCGGTTCGGGGACCCTGGGCTGGGAGCGCGAACAGCCCAGGAGGGAGTGGGGCCACGCACCTCGGCGTACTTGAACAGCTCCGGGAGGTTGATGCCTTCTGTGTTTAAGACGAGCTCCTTCTCGTTCTTACTGTTGGTGGTTTCGTTCAGGAGGCACCTCGTGATGCCCTTGGTTGCGTAGACGATGGCGCCTTGGGCCAGGGACACTACCAGGGAGCTCATGTCAAAGTTGACCTTGATGAGAGGGAGTTTCACCATCACCTGCAAGAGGAGGGAGAGCTGGGGCCGGGGAGAGGGCCGCCCCAGACCCACTGCCCGGGCTCCCCGGGAGACGCCTCCGGAGCCCCACTAGGGAACACCGCGGCCCTGCTGGGGTGAGCGGGTGGCGGGCCGGGCCTGTGAATGCTGGGTGCCTTTGCGGCCACACGGCAGCCACCTCCAGTCCGCTGAGGAGGAAAGAGCAGAGCAACGTTTTCACAGATGTCGGTGAGAACGGTGAAAATCACATCCACTCACACCACCCTTGATATCCTTTCCATCACCACAAAGCACAACACGTGTCCTTTCACGGGTGCAACCCCGGTCAAGGCTCCGTACCCACGCTACCACTTAGGAACCAATGAATCGGATCGAAGGAAAGGACTAGAACGCCAGTCTGCGTGTACAGACGTCCAGGCATCCAAGCCACCGAGTCTCTCAGGCAACACTGCAGTGCTGAAGCTGGGGACCAGAACAAAGGCGGTGCGAGGAGTGAAGTGTCTCTGCCCGTCTCTATGACAACCGATACACGTCAACACACGTGTTGTGCTGAGGCCTGAAGCACAACGTGACAGCACCCGTAGGGTCTGGTGGCTCAGATCCCCGTGCAGAGAGAGGACTGGCCCACGAGGGTGTGAAAATCAAATGTGCGAGGCCATGACCGGGGGTAGCAGGTGCACGGCTGTCACCAGCCTCTTTAAGGGACCCGGGGTGGAGACGAGAGCAGCCGGTGGCCGCCCTGGCACTGACCTGGCACCACAGGCCGTCCTGGGTGTCGTACTGGTAGTCCTCGATGAACGGGTGGCACTCGCGCACGGCCTGCACCCGGCGCTCCACCGCCTCGGCGTCCTGGGGCTCCCGGCTGCGGGTGGGCTTCCACGGCTGCGCCAGTGGGGCAGCGGGGAGCGAGTCCTCCTCGGGGCCTGAGCCCCCCTCCTCCTCCTGCGCCTGGGCCCGGGGAGTGCCTTCCCCGAGGACGGTCCCTTCCTCCTGCAGGTCCTCGCCGTCCTCGCCATCCTCCTCGTCCTCACTCTCGTAGTCGACCTGGCGGGGGGCGGAGCACAGGCCACGTCACTCGGGCCCCACCAGCCGTTTGGACTTGGCCTGCCCAACAGGTGCCCCTGCAGAGGCCTCAGCTGCTGGCTGACCCCGGCCCCGCCTGCTCCGTCGGCCCGGCCGCCGTCCTCCTTGCTTCCCCTGGGGATGCCAGCCCCTCAGCCCCTGGGCCCCCTCCTCTGAGCTGAACCCCGCCCCGCGCCTCTAGCTCTCGCACCCGTGGAGCCGCTCAGCCCTGCCACACCGCCCTCTGTCCTGGCAGCAACCAGGGCAGTGGAGGACCAGTAACGGGCAGGAGAAGGAAGAATTTTCACGGCAAAGACAGGAGGCAGCCCGACTTCCTCCCCCTGCCAAAGGCCTCTGGGTCCTCGAATCTGATTCAGACGCAGGGACGGCCAGCCCCTGCCCACCCGCCACCCCATGAGCACCACCTTCTCAGTCCACTGGTGCGCTGGGCAGCCCGCCTTGCTGCAAGGCTCCTGATGGTTCCAGCATGACGCACAGGCGTGGCCTCATGCACCAGGGGGCGAGCCCTCATCTGTGACAAAGGGGTCCCCTCACCTCCTCCTCTTGTTTCTCCTTGCGTTTGGCGTCCGAGGCATCAGCGTCTCCCTCCTCAGCTTCGGCGTCCACGATGTGCCCCTCCTCTTCCTCGTCGCCTTCCTGCTCTCCCTGGGGTGTGGGGACAAGAAAGAGAAAGATGAGCTCTAATACCCTGGTGAATCCATCTCTCCACCCACCACACTCACCCAGCCACCCACCTGCCCACCCACCCATCCGCTCATCATCGTTCAGCCACCTATCACCTTGCCAACTATCCATCTACCTACCTTCCACCCCCCTACCCACCCCTGGACTCCACGCTTCCTTCTCTGCACCCTACATCTCTACACGCACCACTCGCAAAATCCTGCATTTAAAAAAAAGAAACCAAAGAAAGGAAGTGCCGAGGCTTTTCACGTCATGAAAAGAAGGTGTTATTCCAAGTATTTTTGTTATGGGTGGAGATGAAGGGAAAGAGTTGTCTTGGTATTTTAAAAGCCAAATATTTATACCTTTCTCCTGGCCTTGGTTCCTAGTTCCCTGTAGTCTCCTTCTGGGTGATCTGAGAATTAAGACCAGGCAGCCTTTCAAAGACATCCCATGCCCGTCTGTGCTTGAGCTAGCCAACTGGTAGACCCCGGGGCAGGAGACCTGGCACTCTCTCTCTCTAGGTAGGCCACGCCCTCATTTTAGGGATGAGGAGACAGGCCCAGAGAGAGGAGGTGACATAGCTGAGGTCACCGAGCCGGGAAGGGATGGGACCGGTCTTCGTTGTGGCCCTGTCCAAGCACAGCACAGCCCTACCAACCGCCGGCTCAGACGACACCCAGGGACCTGCCCCACGCCGCTCCTGGGCCTCTTGGCGGATGAGGTACCATCAGTCCTGGACTGTTTTGCCTCCACAGGTTTTTCCCTGGCTCTATCCTTTTTCGTCACTGTAGCCCAACTTCCCGGCTTCAAAATGCCTCTCTGGTCCTTGCCTAGTACTCCGTGGGCCTCAATTCATCTGGCCTAGGTAAGTCAAAGGCAGAGTGAATGGAACCAGAAAAAGAACTTCCAAGACCTCAGTGGGTACCATTACTTTGAGTCTAACCTCAGGAGAAAAAAAACCACCGACAGAGGGGTCCCTGAGAGCAGAGAGATGGAAGACCTGGGGCCCTCACCCAGGGCCCTCACCCAGGGCCAGGCAGACTATGCTGCCCGACGTGGCCCGCCACACTCAAGAAGAAAGTGTTGCTTTCCGGCTCTCTCAGAACAGTGGATAAACGCTAAGGTAGGTGGAGAGATGGGCCGACAGCAGGAAGGGGCTCAAGGGGCGCCGAGCATGGTCGCAGAGCCGTCCTAGGAGAACCGACTCAGTGAGCCGCCATCCGATGTGCTTCCCAGCCCTGGACCCTCCCCCTCCCCAAGGGGCCCTCAGGGGACTCGCTCACCCGACTCCTCTCCGACTCGCCTTCGTTGTCTAGATCCCGCTGGGTAGCTCTCCGCGTGTTTACGCTTCTGAAAGCTGATGCTTTACTATTCTTCTTTCTGATGGATTCCATCAGAATTTTAAAGAATCTGAAACGAGATGAAAGCCACGCAGCCCCGTTCAGGACCAGCACCTCCATTCTCCCCTCACTGTGGGGACAGGACGCTCTAAGGATCTCACACCCGCCTAAGGTGACGTTGGGGACTTCTACAGGAGACGGAGACCCTGCCTCTCCCGTCAGCTCACTCTTCCCCCTCCTGCTGTTTCTGGGTGGTATATGGCGCATCGGAAGGAACACTGCTCCACACCCAACAGGCCTGGACTGAATACGTGCCCTGCCACTCCCAGGGTGCGTGGCCTCGATCACCACACATGGCCTCCTGAGCTTTACCTCTCTCGTCTGGAAAACGCAGGTATTAATAGATACCATGCAGTCTTGCTTTAGGGATTAGAAACAACCCCACATCCGATACCTGTCATGGGGCCTGGCAGGCTGGCTGCTCAGCAAGTGACAGTTCTTGGTGCTGTGTGGTGGCCGTCTAACTAGGGTGGCAGGGCCTGCAGCGGGAGAGGGGAGTCCAGGCCGGGACGAGGGCCGCCCCCAGCCCGCCGCCTACCGCATCTCCAGGAAGTGGCACTGCTCGGGGCTGGCAATTCCTGTCTCCTTGGTGTGGGACCCCCGACAATTTGATGAGAGAACTAAGACGTGGAAGAGCTTATCGGGATCTCCAAGGCGGTGATAACTTACTTTGTGGCAGTAAATCATGTCGACAGGTTAGAATGAAACCAATTTAAAAGGACCAACTTGAGGCAGAGCCCAGAGGACCTTTCCTGGCCCCTGGGTCCTTCCCTCCTGAGTTATCTATTTCTTGCTTCCTCTGGGCCTCACCCTGTCTCCCGCCCCCTGCTCCTTTCTTCATATAACCTCTTGCCCACCTTCTGCATCAGGCCATAGCAGCACATCAAACAGCCTTCTTTTAGTTATATAAAGTATCAGTTCCTCATCTGCCCAGCCAGCCTTCCTGTGTTCTCCGAGCGCCTATGATGGGCCCACCATGTACCAGCCCTGAGGGCAAAGGAAGGATGAAAAGACAGGCACTTAGAGCTTTAACTGGAGAAGCAGGCAGGTCAGATGTTTACTATTTTGTTCATTAAAAACAAAAGACTGGGGCTTCCCTGGTGGCGCAGTGGTTGAGAGTCCGCCTGCCGATGCAGGGGACGCGGGTTCGTGCCCCGGTCCGGGAAGATCCCACATGCCGCGGAGCGGCTGGGCCCGTGAGCCATGGCCACTGGGCCTGCGCGTCCAGAGCTTGTGCTCCGCAACGGGAGAGGCCACAGCAGTGAGAGGCCCGCGTACCGCTAAAAAAACAAAACAAAACAAAACAAAAGACTGCTCCTCTCCCTCCCCACTATTTTTTCCCCAACGTTTTAAAGCTGTACAGGGTTTTGGCTGAGCTTCTACCCTTGGCAGAAAAAAGCCTCCTCACCACCGACCCAAGGAAGAGCCTGGTCACCAGGTGCTGTGGACGGAGACCAGAGGGCCAGACAGGGGAGAAGCCCGGCTTGACTTTAGAAAGATACGGGCCACCCGGGAGGAAGGGGCGGAAGAGACGTTTCCGAAAGGACAGGCTCTGGTTCAAGTCTCTGTTCTGCCAGAGCCTGGAGACAGAGACAGACGAGGGCCTTGACCCCGTCTGTAAGTGTTGGGACCGCCCCTGCCCCACGCCTGAGCCTGCAGCGCAGACTGCAGGGCGCGAAATGACACGGACGGGGTGTGAAGCTGGGCTGCCTCCGCACACAGAAGCTGCTTGTCGCCTCCCTCTGCTGTGAGGCTGCCGCCCTGGCCTGTCCCTTCAGGTGACATCACCCCTCTGAGGCTCCCTTGCCAGCACTTCAATCCTCGCAACTGGCCTCAACCCCAATCCCCCACCTGCTCCCACCCCCTGCACGTGCATCGTCGGGCTTCTGTGCGGGCCATGTGCGCCGCCATCAATTTCCCCAGCCTCCCATCGACCTGCTGGAGCCGCGCCCAGGCCCACGGTGGGGGTCTAAGCACAGATGGAACCCCCCAAGAGACCTTCCCTAACCCCCCCCCCCCCGGTGCAAATCCTCTCTACCCTGCCTGCCTCTTCTGGTGAACAGGACCAGTGCAGAACGTGACAGAAGGTGAGAAAGGAGAATAACCCCCTGAACGGTAAGTGGCAGGCATGTCACCTGTGTGCCAGAAGTTCTCCCGGGGGTACAGAGAGTCTGCCCTTCTGTGATTCTGCCCAGAGCCGGGAAACCGGAGGCCCACAGTGACTGCTCTGTGAAGGTCGTGCTGTTTGTCAGAATGTGGCAACCGAGGGGGAACCGGAGGGGGGCAGCTGCACAGAAACCTCCGTCCCACATAAATAATTACCAGCAGGGAACATGACCCTCGGCTGTTTCCGAAAGTGCCTGCCAACAGCTCCACCACCTGCTGTTTGCAGAGTCAGACCCACAGAAGCTCTCGCCGCAGACTGCCGGCTCTGTGTTACACGGCTGGGGACCGCAGGCCGTGGAACTCACACACCCCTGCCACCTAGCTCGGTACTCCTGCCACCTCACCACCCCGGCCCACCTTCCAGATCATGTACACACGTCCAAAGGGGTGGGCGCCAGGACAGATACTGAGGGGAGCTTCACGGCTTCTACACCTCCATCTAGGGAAGCGCCTCTGTGTCTCTATTTTTTTTTCTCCAATCTGTGTCAAAAGAGTCTCAAGATCCCACAGCTGGGACAGAAGGAGGGAAGAGAGAGAAGAGGAAGGGAGAAAGGAAAAAGAAAATGCTCCCGGCGGGGGGGGGGGGGGGGGCGCTTTTCTGAAGGCACACCCCCATCCCCGTGTGGTCTCCAGGGGGCCTGCATGAGGCTGCTTCACTGCCCAGGCCTGGCAAAGGCAGCCCAACCACAGCCCTTCCACGTGCTGCTCCCTCTGGCCCCCCTGCCCAAGTCACAGGGCAGCTCCACCAGGCGCGACTGCACATGGCTTTGTTCATCACAGCCTTGCAAGCGCACGAGCCAAATACAAAGAAGGAGCTGACTAAGTCTGTCACCACTGGCAAGAAGCCAGGGCTCCTCCTTACCAAGAAGAACTTTTAAAAAAGTGATGAATTTTCAATTCCCCAAGGCAACGTAAAGAGAAAGAACTCTGAGCACAGCCTGGGGCACGCCTCCTGTGACCTACCTGCTTGGCAGGCCCACACCTGAGATGCAGAGAAATGGGGCAGATCGCAGACTCCGCCTGCTCCTGGTAATTCTCAGGAGGCCACGTGATCCGAATTCCGATTTCTCAGGGAAGGGCCGCCTGGCCGGCACAGACAGCGGCACGCCTGGGAGTGGTGTTCCTCCTGGTTAATTAATGAGCCGGCAGCTGGGGCACAGACAGGTCTCCTGCGCCGTGACCCAGCACCCCGAGAGCACTGGGCCTGCCTGATAAGATGAGCCTCCTCCACCCAGGCGAAGAGCGACATAGGTGCTTCCGAGGCCCAGCAAGCTCCCCCGTAAAAAGGGTGGAGTTCACATCCAAGCTCATCTACCACAACACCCGCCATCCTACGTGCCACCTGCTTCGGGGGCCAGGCTGCAGCCAGTCCACATCTTCAGGTGAGGGCAGAACAGGGCCCATGGCAGGACAGTCACTCCCTCCCAGCCACACTGCCCTGGGGCCTAGCCTGTGAGTGGGCATCACTCAGTAAATATTTGTGGGATGACTGAGTGCACAGACGTCCTGCCTCAACTCTGCCATCAGTTCTCTACTTCCAAGCAGCTCCGGAAAACCTGAGGGCTGTTCTAGACTCAAGACAGTGGTTAGTGGTCCGTGGCCAAATCCTGCTGACATATGGGATCTATTTCAGCCTCACCAGGCTTTTTTTTTTTTTTTTAATTAATTAATTTAGTTAGTTAGTTAGTTTTTTGGCTGTGCTGCGTGGCATGTGGGATCTTAGTTCCCTGACCAGGGATCGAACCTGTGTCCCCTGCATTGGAAGCGGAGAGTCTTAACCACTGGACCACCAGGAAGTCCCCTCACCAGGCTTTTAAAAAGATATGAATTAGTTGCCAATGCTTACAAATTAGAGAAGATTTATCTAGAAAAAGTAAAAGCAAGCAAACAGCCAAAGAAAGAAAAAGCAGAGGGGGTTTTCTTCTTATTTTTCTGCATCAGAAGGTCTGGCCACCCTGGCCCACATCCCTGCCCGCTTGAGGCCGGTGACGCGCTCTCCAGCCGGACGGAGGCCCCCAACCTGCCTCACCGGCCTTCTCACCTGCTGGCCCCGCAGCCATCTGAGTCTGCGCACTGCAATCCAGGGTCAGGTGGCCAGTCGGAAGTGCTTCGCTGGCTCTTCCTGGCTCCCCCAGCCCCAGTATGACCCCCATCCTACTCCTGCGCACTCAGCACTGTGGCCCGTGCTTTCCAATGGCCAACAGTGACTTGAACCGGAGAGAAAATGGATGTTCCTTCTCCCCACCAGAAGGGAACCAGAATTGCTCTAAGAAGCTGAAGGTAACCCCAGTTATAGACCTGTGTTCAAGAGCAGCGTGCCGTCAGCACACTGCTCCTTCCTAGCAGAATATAAGTGTATCAGGAACCGCATCATGACAGAAATTAACACCACGTGCTGGTCTGACGTCACAGCAGCACCACTGCGACGGGGCTCTGCTCTCTTTATGGTACATGACCTCCTCCATCTTAAAGCCTACAAAACCCGAGTACCCGAGACTCATGGGCCAGAGAGAAAAACAGGGGGCAGAGATGGGAATGCGGTTAATGCAGTCGTACCCACAAGCCACATGAGGCTGCAGGACCTGTTCCTTTTCTAAACACCTCCTTTGAAGGAAACATTTGCGCAAAAGCACCCGGTCTCTGGGAGTCCTGTGGCCAGAAGCCCTCAAGGTCCATGACAAAGTCAAGCAATAAATACGGCCTGAGTCCTGACCTTGTTTCCATGAAATGCAGGATGTCCCCGGGTCTCAGGCACTTTTCCTGCTGGTAGTACGCGTGTGGCAGGAACTGAAACCGCAGCTCGTACACCCGGAACTTGTTCTGTTTCTCCCCCATAGAGAAGGACTCCTGGACATCAATTTTCTCCAACACCTAGAACCAGATTGACAGACAGAAACCAATTTGCCCAAAGCCTGGGACTGAGTATTACAAGTGGGTTATGGGAAAACTGAGAGTTTGCAGGGACAGGGGCTGGGACCACAGGCCAAAATCCCAGAGAAACTCCAACAAGCTCTGCTGGTGTAGATCCCTCGGTGGGTGGGGAGAGAGACCCCCCCACACCCTGTAGGCACACCTCCAGAGAACGGCCTGAGGCTGGAGGGGGCAGGCTCCAGCGGGGCTGGTGAGCTGACCCAGAAGATGTCCTGATTCTTAAGGCACGAAGAATGCTGCAGACCAGTGATTACCTTTAAAGCTTCCTGATCCATCCCTGCTTAGCACCTGGCAGAGAAAGCCTCCCTCTCACTGGGTGGAGTCTAAGCCAGCGTCTGAACAGCTGGCAAAGGCTGTTCTGCCCGGATGGGAGAAGAGTTGGGAGGACGGATGGGAGGATGCAGGAAAACGCCTGCAGCCAGCCTGCAGCCCTGGGTCCCAGGGAGACAATTACCTCCCCGAGGCACACCCTGGTGAGCTGCTTCTTCAGGCTTTTCACTTTCTTCAGCGCTTTCTTGGTGTTGAACACAGGCACGCGCATCATGGGCGTCTTGATGTTGGCGCTGGCCACCATGAGAATCTCCCTCAACCTGTCACAGAACAAGGGCACATCTGGCCGTAAGAGGTACCCCGATTCTTTACTTTTGCGAGGCCTTTCTCATAAAGATGTCACAGTTCTTTGAGGATCTGCGAGAGACCACAGGATCTCGTGGGGGAGATATGCTGATCAGGGAGTCCCAGCTCTGGCCCCGCGTGTGACAGCAAGGGACTCTTCTGTCAGCTTCCTCCGCTGGAGCACGAGCTCCTCAAGGACAGGGCTGTGTCTTCTTCCTGTTTCCTATCACCTGTGCCTCGCAATACAGCGTGGGTGCTTACTGAACGAATAAGAGATGCAGGGAAGGGAAGCAGCGTCTGCAGCGCTCCCACTGGGCACAGGGACCACGGCTAGACCTCGGCCATGGCTCAGTCAGCCTGCACGGCCCGACTGCATGGTGCACCCCGCCCTCCTCCCTCCCACAGGAAGCTGGGGAGCCTGTGTCACTCTGCTAAAAAGTAGCCGGGCCAGGCAGGCGAGCCTGATCTCTTTTCTTTCCTCTCACCCAGCGACCACCAGCCTGCCAGGTGTGTACTTTTACCTGAAGGGCCAGGGCCCCTTTGGGTCATGTTCTAGGTGAGTGGCGCCCCCGAAGTTGGGCAACCAGACGGCCTGACCCCGGGAGTATGTAGTTTCACAAGCATCTCAGGTAACTTGGATACAGGAGTTGGTGGAGAGATAAATGGAGATGCTAAGAGGCCTGGGCATGGATCCAACCACAGAAGCCCATTGGGCTCTGGAAATTCCAACCCTGACCCCTGCTTTGATGACACCCTCTCTCTCTCTCTCTCTCTAATGAAATGACTTCCTCCCCAGGAGTGGGCTAGGACAGACCCAGCCCCTGCACCCTCGCAGTCCCCCACCTGGGAATGCCCAGGGTGACATTCATCTCGCCTCTGCCGGCAAAGTGGAAGGTGTTCAGGGTCATCTGCGTGGAGGGCTCCCCGATGCTCTGTGCGGCCAACAGGCCCACGGCCTCTCCCGGGTCACACAGCGAGCGCTGCCACTTCAGCTGCAGAAGAGTCCTCAACCTGGAGGTGGGGCAGGGGACAGCAGGAGTCAGGGGCACAGACACTACCTGCCTGTCAGGAGCTGTCAATGCCACCCACAAGCAGGGCACATGGACCTGTTACCTCTCCCTCTTTCTGGGCTTGTTTTTTCCTAAGCAAATGGTCCTTCTAAGCCTTAAATTCCGGCCAGTGACCCTGAAATGTCCTAAATGACACAGCACAGAGCCCAGCTGGGTAGCTGAAGCTCTAGATGTCCAGGCTCGGACTGTTCACGTTCACCCTGAGAACGTCCCGGAACTAGTGAGCTCACTATTCACGTGTCCCTTCGTTAATTCTTTTTTTGCCCAGTAGTTGTGACGGCTTGGAGAGGGCTTAAACCTCCCTCTGTACAAACTAGGAAGAGGTTCACTGAGCAATTATGGGGATATGGGGGGGAGGCGGGAAGGGGGTGCTTACTTTCTTAATTAGTGCAAATGGCTACAGGCCACATCGGAAGTGTGCGCGCTCCACAACTTTATAATTCACTAACCCTTCTTCCTACGGATGCCGGCCCTTTTAGAACAGCCAAGGAACACTGTATTACCCCGGAACGTAGGACAAGGAAGCGGCTCAACAAACAGCGACTAAATGGGACATTACGTCTGAACACAGAGGAAGGTAACAGAACTACGTTTCTACGCAAGTTCTTTTCAAAAGTCAGACTTTCTGCTGACCTGATGTGTCTTCTCTCCCTGCTACTTCAAACCAGTGAAGGGTTGGCAGCTTCTGACCAGATTCCCTGATTCTCACATAACCGTGCCCACCACACCACACTCAAGAGAGGGGCCACCTGTGCAGGGCTCTGTCCCCAAAGAGCGCTCTTCTCCGTCGTGGCCCAGATGGGGGATGCACTACTGCCTACCTGCTCTCATCCGTCCCACAGGCCTCAGGGCCTGCAAGGCGCCCTCTGTTTCACTTCCCTCCTTCTTGCTGGGGCCTTGAACCCAGGAGGCTGCCAGAGTGGGCGGGGAAGGGCCTGAGAAGCAGATTCTCCCTGTGTGTGTGCTGTGCAATAAATCAATGTCATTACCGGTCCAGAGAGAGCTCCGATTTCTCGTAACTCCTCTCTGCTTGAGCTGCCCACTCGCGACTGTAGTCATCCACCTTCTTTTCAAATGTTTCCGACACTGACGCAAAGTAGATGTCTGGGCGCCAGACAGACAGACTGGGATCAGGACAAGGAGACGCCTTCTTCTGGTATTTCCTCCGGCTTTGCTCATCTAACTCAGCCCACATCCTCAACATCTGAAAGGAAGGATGGGCCTCAGCTATGCTGGAGGACACCAGGAATAGGCTTCTCTTCCTGGGACGCCCAGTAAGATAAGGCGTATCAGAGGCACTGGCTTCAAATGAGAACAGGGGAAAGAGACAGAAACCTGACGGCAATGAGAAGGCCATCTTGACATCTGAAACGCGGAGAAACCGAATCCATCCCAGGGCGCACTGCTTTACCACGACTCTACAAGCGATTCGTCCTGGCCCTTCAAGCACAGGCAGGGTGACCACGTTAAGTTACTGTCCAAACTGAGTGTCTTGTAGCGTAAAACGGGGCACTATTAATAATAATACTGGGATGAGAGGCAAAGCCAGGGCTGTCTCAGGTCAACAAGGACACAGTCACCACAAGCCAGGTGACTGTGCTGGATCCCTGTCTGTCCCCCACCCAGGCTTTCCCACGCTCGGTGCCCCAAAGCGCTCCCCTGCCTCCTGGCTCCCAGCTGTGCTTGGCTGACGGGAGGTCCCAGAAGCAGAAGGGCATGTGGGAGGAGAGCGAGGCTGGGCATTCATCCCCCGCCCTCTCTAATGGATCTCGGAGCCCAGAACTCTACTGAGGGCTCCTGTCAGGTGGCCTCTGCCCACGGCCACCCTCTCCACTCCTGGTGACTGTTCCTGCCTGTGGGGGGCGGGTGGGAACCCAACTTACCAGCCCTAGTTTCCTGGAACCCTGTCCACACCTCTGTAAAGATTCCCTTCCTTAAATCCCTATTTGAGTGCCATGTTTCCTGACCAGCACTGAATGAAGCCAGATTTCATGACTGTACCTTCCACCGGGAAAACAACTCCTTCCCTCATCCCCTCAACCCCTGACTGATCGCCCACCCCCGCCCCCCACCGAACCCCAGCATTACCTGGTGAGTCTCGGGGCTGCGGCCATTCTGGTTTGCGCCCTTGAGGTTCAAGGCTTTCACAGCTGCTTGAATTTTCTGGGAATAATTCAAGAACGCGCCTTTTCTCAGCAGGGTGTTGGAATGCTTGCTTTGCCATTTTTTGATGGCTTTGAAGTGGCGGAGAGCTTTCTGGGGATCTGCTCTGGATAAAACTTCATGGAGGTGCTTCGATTTCATTATCACCTAAACAAACAGACCACACAGACAAAACCAAAGAGATGAGGGCGTAACACAAGGGCCACGTCACACAACTTCACAGGACGGAGGTGGCCCGTGTGGAGCCCTCACGATGCCCCTGGGGGGGTCTGAGCACCCACTGCTAACCAGGGCCCTCACTCTGTGCCAGTCAGACTTGGGAGCTGGCGGTCTCAGGAGCTGAGGTCACGGGGGAGAGACCGTGACACTCAGAGTCCCTCCAGAACATGGCGCCAGGATGGGAAGGAGCCAACCCCGGAGTACAACCTTCAATTCGACCACCTGCTTCATGACCTTGGACAGGCCATGTCAGTTTCAGTTTCCCAAACTGTAAAACAGGGTGACTGCTGGGCCAACGGTGACGATCGCTCTCGGGGCGGTAAGGTGTGGTAGGAAAACCGCGGGCTTGTGTGTCAGAGGGCCTGGGTGCAGACACAAGCCCTGCCACTCACCAGCTCGTCCCTGAAACCCTGCCACTCAGCTACCTTGGCTGTAAAATGGGCAGAGGGCCACCTGCGTCCCCAGGCTGCAGGGAGGAGGAAGGGAGACAGCAGCCATGGTGCGCTCTAGTTTAGGGCCCGGCACAAGGCAAATGCCCCACACGGTGCAGTTTTTCTAGACGTGTGCGTGCCTCTCTGCCATCTCACGGGATGAAGCACACAGAGGGAGGGGCTCTGACAAGGTCAGGCGTTCCAAGGCATCGCCTGGTGCTTTTGAACTCTTCCCACCCTAGTTTTCAGCGGCCACTCTGAGTGGCAAAGCTCAGGGCGGGAGGCCCACCGCACGGCCCCCGCCCCACGACCCACAGGCGCGGGGGACCGGCACACTACCTCACAGTTGCTGGCGAGGAAGGGGAACTGCTTGGGCTGCAGGAACTGTGTCTTGGGGATGTCCAGGCCGTCCTCCCCATACAGGAACTGCACCACGCTGCCGTCGCTGTCGCGGACTGTCAGGTCGTACTGGACGACCAGCCCCTCCAGGTGCTTGATGATGCACCTGTACAGGGACCACTGGCTCAGCGCCCACCGGGCCACCTCCCAGGGCAGCCTCTGATGGAGCGGATGGAGGGCAGAAAAGGGGACTGCTGTCCTGCAGCCAGGCAAGCCCCCAGGACAGGCTGGCTCCCGTGCCCCAGGCTCTGAGCTACAGCACCTCGCGGCCAGGGGCTGCAGCCACGTGTCCTGAGGAGGTTGGCTGCCCCGCTCGACCCCGACTCCCAGCTCCAGCCCCAGCTGCTGGGACCACTGCCTGCTCCATCGCTCCCTGACATGGCAGGGCTCCCCAGGGACCAGTGTCCTTAGACCCAGGAGGCAGGCAAAGCAGCGGGGCTGTCGCCCCATCCAATGCTTCTCTCACGCCATTAGTCCAGAGACTGTCAGGGACAAAGGGGACCTTAGGAACTAAATGCTGACGTGACAGCCCTAACCCGGTGCCTTTTTTCCTCAGTGCTCCCAGCGGTCAGCTGCCGCCCTCAACCTGCCCCCCTCTGCTGCCCTGGTGCTGGCCTTAGCTTACTTCTCTGGCCACCCTGCCTTGGTTTCTCCTCCTGCCACCTTCAGAGGGGGTCTCCTAGGAGCCACTGTTCCCCTGAGCTCCAAGGACAGAGCTCGGCACTATCTTCTCGGCACCCAGCCCGGGGCCTGGCGAGGTTGGAGCTGAGCATCCTTGTCCCCTTTGCTGCAGATGCTGAGGTACCAGGCACCTCGCAGGGCTGCAGCTCTCGGCAGCAGCCACAGCCCTGGAGGCTGCATCTCCAGGCCTCTCCCGAGCTTCAGGCCCCCTCCCTGGAACAATCCCCTTGCTTATCCTGCTGCTGCCCCCTCACGCCAGCCACAACTTTCTCTCTCCCCTCTGCAGCGTCTTGCTTTCTGTCCACCGTGCCACTGTGCTGCCACTCAGGCCTGACGCCTCCTGCCTCTTGTTCATTTCAGCCGGTTGCCCCACGTCTTCGCCGCGTCGGATTCTCCCTTTCCATCGCCACCCACAAGAGGCAGCCTTCCAACCTACGGCCCCTCCTGTCTGAAGGAAGGCACTCGCCCTTCCTGCCGTGACCCTCCACCGGCAGAGGGGTCCTGCGGACCGCTGTGCCCTTTGCCCCAGTGGCTGCCGCTCTTCATGCCAGCCCGGATCCCCAACACCCTCCTCTTCCCTGCTCTGCATTCAGATGGCCCCCGACACAGATCGCCCACCCCCAGACTCAGGCGATCACTCGATTCCTAGCTTTTTCTACACTCCACAGGTATCCCTGAATGATTTAAGAGGATGGAGGTGGGGCGTAACCCCTGCTCACAGGTGGATCTGGCCCTGTAATCCACGCCGGATGCAGGAACTCAGGGCGCACCAGCCCAGACCTGCTTGTTTAACCTCCTCTCTGGGAGGAAAGGGAACACGGAGCTTCTCTGGCTGGCCTGTTTGGGCAGGTGGGAGGTTGAAGCTTAAAACTGAGACCAGCCTGGCTCCGAGTGCCGGACCCAAGGGGCCTGGAATCCTCTCTGCCCCAACCGCAGAGCCCTCCCGGGGGGCAGGACCAGTGCATCACCACCCAGGACCTTCCTCCCAGGGAAAGGCGCACACGCTGACGCACGGGCCCTTCCTATAAACCTCTGAGCTCACACTTTACCGATCCTCTAGGAGGGGAAGGATATCGGCTATTTTCTGTCTTGGGCCACCCGTGGACATTTTTTTCTAGAAGTTTTTTCATCCAAAGGGATCTTAAGTGAATTGTCAATGAAAATGTGAAAAAAATGACAGAGGTGAATGGACCTGAGACGCTGATGCCACCTAAAGGTGGCAGAGCAGGTGCTCTTTACCTTTGGAGGTAGCCGGAGCGGCTGGTCTTCACAGCCGTGTCCACCAGACCCTCTCGCCCGGCCATGCAGTGGAAGAAGAACTCCTGTGGGAGAAGTGGGGACCCAGGTCCCAGGGGTGGCAGTGAGGACGGTGTGCTTCCTAAGGGTGGCTCAAGCCAGTGCCCCTGGCAGCTCTGACGTCTCCCACGGCCCCAGGGACTCCTGCCCTCCCCTGGGGTTGCCTCTGTCTCATTCTGCCCGAGCACAGAGGGACAAATGTTCCAGCTCCCGTTCCCAGGAGTCCGTCCTCAGTGCCATGTCCCACACCCCACACGCATCCCATTTTCCAAACAGAAACGGCACTGGTGCCTCATCATGTAGGGTTTTCCAAAATTCCACAACGAGACATGGGTTTATAACAGTAATCAGCAAACACGTACATACATACACACACACACGTGCCGATAAAAGATAACATGACTCGAGCTAAAACTCTATGAAATGACCCCATCCCCCACTCTGATGCTGCCTTTACCACTCCTCTGTTTCATTCCATGAAGTCAATCGTTTCATGATGCACGAAGGGGTCGCAACCAGAGTACAGAACTCTCTGGTCTGCGTCAGCTTTCCACCACCCTTCGCCAGGGGCCACGGATGGCCACTGGAGAGTCCGTGTGGGACTGAGGGAGGAGCCCTGGGAGCAGCTGGTGGCCCTGACACAAAGGGTCGGTCCCGTTCACAACCTGGACTTAGCTGTCTGACAAGAGGCGTCCTTGCAGAGACGCGCTAGACCAGGGAACAGAAGGTACTCACAGTCGAAAAGCCATTTCTGCCAAGTGTGAGGAGAAAACCTTTCTCTTAAGGGAGAGTTTTGTTGCTGACTGAGGAAAAACTAGACATTTGCTACCGCTGGTCAATTTTCCCAAGGTCAAGGAGGAGCCAGGGAGGTTCTCTTAGGGAAGCTTTGTGAAATTAGTCTCTGTGATGCTCCTTTTGGCCACAGAGAGCACCCTGGTGAGGGGCCTCGCCGTCCCCAGCTGCCCTCAGATGCAGGGAAGAACCGGTGGAGAAAGGGCGCAGAGCAGGAAGAGGCAGAGCTGGGATTGGTCTTATTCATCTTCCCATTCATCAGCAATCCCTCCCGAGCACCCACAATGCGCTAGGCACCGTGCTGGGCTCTGGCATTATGATGGTGAACACGACATGGCTGCGTTCTCTTGGTCCTTGCAGGCCCCAGGGTCTAGTGGGTAAGCAGGGATAGCCTAGCACTTATTACTTGGCTGTCTTTGCTTAAAGCTGCTGGTGAAAGTCACAGGCCTCTTACTGTTGAGCTTAAGAGATGAGGAGAACAGCCCAAAGGAAAACCCAAACTACATACAGGAGGCTTGATGCCGGTGAGGAATCTGCCAGTGACGAAGCCGCCAGCCCTGGGGGTGAACTCATACGGCTCGAAGCAGGGCAGTGACTTGCCAGATGCCATCAGCGGGGGTCTCCGGCCTTCCAGTTCAATCTGGCCCAGCAGGCACGAGATCTGGGAGAAAGGAAACCCAAAGGCAGCTGAAGACCCACATGCTCGTTAAATGATGCTCCGTCCCAGCAGGGGATGGGGGAGGCCTGCTCTTCCAGAAACACTGCATGGGATCCAAGCTCCTGAAGGCCAGCCTAGATTGCTAAACGAGCCCAGAAAGCTGACCTTCCAGGAAGATAACTATGTCTTCCTTTCCATGACGGCAATTTTCGCATTTGGACTCAGTTGAAACGGACGGTGTTTGTAAAGGCAGCCATGTTTCCGAAGCATCGCGTGTTATACTTGGACAGGACCCCCAGGTCCTAACGGGGAAACTGAGACTAGCAGAAAAAGTAGTTTAACTGTGATCTTTAACATTCTCAGGTCAAAAGAGAATAAAACTGCCTATTAATGTTCTTGGGGGGAGAAGAGCAGCAGGTCTGGATTTTATTTAGTCGCAAGGGCTTCCCGATGGCCTCCAGCCTTTTAAGCCCATTCCTGTTGCTCTCTACTCACCAGATAATGAGATGGTCCTTGAGACCCTCTCAAGGTCATCAAGATATTTTTTAAAAGTTGCTAAAATTTGTGAAAATGCTGTGATAGCACTGCAGTAATTGGTCCCCCATAACGAGCCAAAAATTAAAGGTTAAGAAACCTCTAGGACAATGCCTATAATGTAACACTGAATGAAAAGCGCAGATCGTGCAACATTTCAGGATCTCAGCTAAGATTATAAATACACACACACCGTGTTTATATATAATGTGACTATGTATAATAATACAGTGTGTAAGTTTACAACATGGATCTGTTTGGTACACGTCAGTATCTGGATACTTGTGTCGGTATCTGTCTATAACACTTAACAGTGGTTAGCGCCTGCACTGATTTCGACATACTTTTGTATTTTTCAGTACTTGCCACATTTCGAATGGAATGTGGATCCTTTCAAAAATAGAAACAAATCTGAAAAGTGCCTCCTGCAACTACCCCACCCTTCTGCAAACCAGCCAGCACCCGCCTCGGCTCACACCTGCATGGTATTCACAGTTGAACCTTTGGCTCCAGACTGCACCATCATCTGCAAGTTGTTCTCTGGGAACTGTCTGTGCAGGCCGAAAGGCATGCATGCCTGCAGATGGAACACACGCACTGGTCAGTGACTCACCCTCTTGGGAATCCCAGGTTCAGAAGGTAAATCCAGGATGCAGAAGCCAACACAGACTATTTATCTAGAGAGAAGCGCCAGGTCCCACGCGAGGTAAGAAGTCTCACCCGGCATCAACCCTTTGGCTAGAAGCCCTGGAGAGAAGTCTACAGGATGGCCCAGTACAGCAGAAACTTACACAGCATTTTAAATCAACTATACTCCAATAACAACTAAAAAAAAGAGGATGGCCCAGGGTGCTGCGTTCTCTTGACACCTCTGCCAGGAAGCCGGAAAGGAGATGCAGAGGGGCCAGCATCTCCAGTTCGTGATTCTGAAAAGCAGCTGGTTAAAAATAAAACCTAAGGTGGTGCCCTTGGGAACCTGTCCAGCAGAGCATGGCCTGGCCCTGGACAGTAGCAATGATGACCAATGTCTGTGTCACATTCACGTTTCCCAACATGCTGCCCAAATACCAAGCAGGAGGCTCACCTTGGCTCCTGGGCCAGCGGAAGCTAGCAAAGCCCCCAGGGGGACCAGGGAGATGCTGAGGTGGGGGGAGCTCTGAGTCTATCTAAGCTTCTGCCTAGGGTTGCAGAGACCCAGCCCCACACAGGAGAGGCAGAGTGGGTGGAAAGAGATGGAGGAACAAGAGATAATCCTAAGATGCTTCTGAGACAACGCCCCACCTGCAGCGTCCCCAGTCAGCCCTGGAAGCTGAGCCTCCTTGTTTTCACGCGGTACTGGAGGGCTCCTCTGAACCACGACTCTCAAGGACGGAACTGAACCAAAAGGTCTGCATTCTTGGCCGCTGAGGGGATGCTGACAGCCAGTCAGAGGACTCCATGAGCAAACACTGACTTCTGCTGGGCACTGGCCACGCCTCCCTCCCTCCTCCTCAGGTGGGGCCTCAAGGCCCAGGAGGCAGGATGAGGGCCAGGTGGGCTCCTTCAAGCCGCAGGACTGGGAGCCCCAGCTCTGGGCTGAGAAGGTGAGAGAACGGGGTCTGCCAGCCTGGCTTGTGCGGGGACGTCCCTCTCCTTTCTCAGCTGCGCAGGAAGGGGCTCTGGAGGACTGGCAGGGCGCTCACCTCACCCAGGGCACTGTGCAGATTAGCTCCTAAATCCTCCCTGCAAGCCCACGAGGCAGGTGCTCTTCCCATCCCCAACCCCCTGGGGGAGGACACCTGGCTCAGACCGCTCACATCACACAAGGCCCGAGATCTCACAGCAAGTCCACGGCAGAGCCAGGATGCGAACCCAGGCCTTCACCCCTGGGTCCCCCATATAAGCAGCACTGGTGGTTTTGATCCTTCATTCTGCCCCTCCACCCTGCAGTGGCCCCTGGGAAAGATTTCCTTCCGTCCCCTTTAATGCAGTTACCCCAAAATACAAACATTTAAAATGAAAAATAGTGGGGAATTCCCTGGTGGTCCAGTAGTTAGGACTCGGTGTTTTCACTGCCAAGGACCTGGGTTCAATCCCTGGTCGGGTAACTAAGATCCTACAAGCTGTGCGTGGTCAAAAAAAAAAAAGGAAAAAAGAAAAATAGTGCAATGTCTTCTTTCTCAGCATTCGTCAAAGACCTTTCCAGACCCCAACGGGGTGAGGGAATGAAGCCCTTGGCTTTTCAAAACGATCAATTCTACTCGCCCCACCTCACGTCTCACCTAGTCAGCTATTAAACAGCCAAATTGCTCCAAAGAGCCCAGAGCGAGAATCAAAATGTAATTTTTTAAAACACCAGCATTCAAAATGGTGGTGGTAAGTGCACACACTGCTGGACTAACCTTGTTAATTTCATTGCTGTAATGATTCACTTCCTCCTTGAACTTCAGATCAATCATGTTAAAATCCCTCTGGTCTTTGCCCAGATGGGCATCCTGCCACTTCCCTCGGACCTCATCACACGATGCCACTTCTGGAAGGTTTAACGCAGCCCTGACAGCCTAGAATGAGAAAAGGACAACATCGAGGGCTGCAGCCAAGTGAGGAGGGTGTGGAGCCCAGCCAACCCTCTGCGGCAGGCAGTAGCCACCCAGGCCCTCCTCACCCGGGGCCCACAGTGGGTGGACTCCTCAATGATCCTGTGTCTCCTGACATCTGCCTTCGGCTTGACCAGAATGTCTTCCACGCCTGTGAAGTGAAACAGACAAGCCTGGATGCGACCGGGCCTGACTTCTCACCAGGCTGTGAACTTGGTGAGGTCAGGGCATGGAGCATGGTGCCACGCATGCAGGAAACACTTGGACAATGATGGTGACATTCATATCACCATTAAGAGACTGCTACCATCTCTTACGGGCTTACCATTTTACAAAGGACAAAACTTAAGGCTCGAACTTGAGCCCAGAGTTACAGTGGCAGAGAGTAAATCCAAGCCCACGTCCCAAACTTGTGCCTTAGCCACCAGCTATACTCCCTCCATTCAATAAAAACATGTTGGATGGATGGGCTAGAAGTGAAGATGACGTTTTGGGTGAAAAACTGAGTTTGAGGAAAGAAGAGAGGGAGGGAGAGGACATCCTAGTTTTGACTCCCAGGAGTCACACTGCGTAGGGCCCAGCCTATGTGGTTGTGAGAACGCGTGTGCAGGCACACACACAGACATGCTCGAGCCTGGGGGACAGGGACCACCACCGCAGGGTCCCCGTCATTGCACTGGAAGGAGGAAAGCCTGGGTCACTTCAGTTAAGCCTGTCCTTCTGGCTTCAAAGGGCTGAGGAATTCCTCACCTTGGGCAAGAAGTCTTCCCACTTTCTCTTTCAATGAACTACTTTCTGTCTACATCTGAGAGCTACTGGACTCCAAAGTCCCTCGGCCAAGGTCTGAGTGGGAAGGGAGACAAAGGCTGCACTGTTCCAAAGCGGGGCTAAGGTGGCTAGGACTCCCACATGCAAAGTCCTGGAAGCTTGAGAGCCTTTAAAGAACTTGTGTGAGCAGGAGGGGAAAGAAACTGTCCCTCTGCGAGGAAGCCACAACCATGAAAGTGGGCCCTTCCATGGGGTCAGCTCCAGACCGCCTTGCCGTCCCTCCAGCGGCCTCCGGCTGCGAGCGCTAGAAGGCACCACGGCTAGCCCGGCCTCCCCTCCGAGCTCGACGCCCAGCTTGGCCCTGCGCCCTCCCAGTCTCTCGGCACCAGATGGTCTTTGCACCTTGGCCAACTTCTCCTCGTACCATGTGCTGAGCAGAGCTGCCTGTTAGGTTTGATCCTCGTCACTGTCTGGGTGTGGGATCTTCCTCTACTTTTCGCTCTGAAAGATATTTGCTCAAGGGTGTTCATCCCAGCAATATCGTGACAACCAGGAAAGAGCTTCAACGTCTAATAACAGGAACTGGTTAAATAAGCTACGGTACATCTACACAAGTAGAAGAGTCTGTAGCCGCAGACCTGAGGATGTCGGTTTATATTTGCTCACCCAAGAGGACATTTATAAAACACATCTGCGGGCTCCCCTGGTGGCGCAGTGGTTGAGAGTCCGCCTGCCGATGCAGGGGACACAGGTTCGTGCCCCGGTCCGGGAAGATCCCACGTGCTGTGGAGCGGCTGGGCCCGAGAGCCATGGCCGCTGAGCCTGCGCGTCCGGAGCCTGTGCTCCGCAACGGGAGAGGCCACAACAGTGAGAAGCCCGCATACCGCAAAAAAAAAAAAAAAAAAAACACATCTGCACCCGGAGGGAGGGGAGCAGATTACAAAACACTAGGTCGTGTAGGATCCCCTTTTTTCTGAATGTGTTTGCACTTGGCAAGTCTAGAAAGACACACATCAAATCGACATTGGTGGTTATCCCTGGCAGTTGAATGCTGGGTGATTTTAAATTATTTTCACACCTGTACTACATTATTTTGACTTGTCCACGATTAATATAAATTATACAATTACGCAGGCCCCGCTGCAGGCCAACGAGCCAACTCCAGCTGCGGCAGGCCCACCGGCCCCACGTCTACACGGACACGGGGTCTCAGTCCCACCGCTGCTGGTCTTGTCGGCTGGACGATTCCCACGCTCACTGGGGCTCCTGTTCAGCACGCAGCCCGTCACCCACTCCTCACAGGAAACTGCCGGAGGGCTCGGACTCCGCTCTGCGCACCTGGAGACACGCTGCCCTGAATGAGCTCGGGGCACAGAAGGTATCTGCACACGTGTTTTCTTTACAAAGCCAACTTCCTGAACAGCGGGCTCTCATTTCCAGGGAGGAAACCAGAGAGTTCCTCTTCCTATCTTAGGATCACCTGACAGGTCTGCCCCAACGTGGTGTTTCCAACCTCACCTGCTGCGTCGGGAGGTGTAGGCAGCTCTGACAACAGGGAGGGCCCTAGATGGAGTGCGGAGGATTCTGCACTGGAGGATTCTGGAAGGGCACTTGCAAGAGAGAATGGAGGTGAGTGTGAGTGTGAAAACATCAGTCTCAGGGACCGAAAACCAGAAAGGGTGGGGTTGAGAAAGGGACAGAATGGAAATAGAGATGAGGGTACAGGGGGGTGTCATTCTGTGCTATGTGAAGAAACATGGGATTGGGGGGCAGGGGAAGCACTGAGAAGGAGCAAGCCTGTGAAGTGTGGCTGGTGGCCAAGTGAGGATGCCTTTGTCGAAGGAGCCCGGCTGTTCCCCTGGAGGCTGCCAGGAGAGCCGGGGAGACATGCTGGTGTGCGTGCTGGCCAGGGGAGGGGGCCCCAGGGCCACCTGCCCACACTCACCCAAAGTGAAGCCTCTGTAGAGCTGCAGGTAGGCGGTGAAGAGGCGGGCCAGGCAGGTGAGAACCTTGCCGCTGGTCTCCCCGCCATAGATCTCGTAGCAGCAGTGGACCAGGCCGTAGGCGGAGCTCCCGTAATGTGCCTTGTCCAGCACCCCGCAGAGCAGCTCCCCTTCCCTGATGATCACCTGCAGAGGGACGGCCACCAACGCTGGGTTGGAGGCAGCGCCTCCTGTGTGAGGCCCCCAACCCCACCCCATCTCGTGTCTTGTTAACCTCATTGTAACCTGCCTCAAGCCCTTGATGCAAAGAAGACTACACACACACACACACACACACACACACACACACACACACAGATATTTCAGTGTGTTCTTATGCCCCGTGCTCCCTCCACCCATCCGTACTGACTTAAAGTCAAGGATCCTTGACAAAAACCTTGTGACTGGAAATGAGAAAACCTAGCGTCTAAACTTCATAACCGTGACCTTGGCCTAGGTACTTCCTTCCTTGTACCCTGGTAATAAGAAAAACACAACCTTTTTGATATCATTTAAGACCTGAATTTGTACTTCCATAAAGTTGGTTTCAAGCATTAGCAGCTAATTCAAGGAAGGACTTCTAGTTGCACGGTGCCACACACATTAAGTATATAATCTAGGAAGGGAAAGAAGAGGGGCAGCTTGGGTTCCAAATGCGATGTGTGTTAGACCCTGTGACAAAGCACTTGTGAGCTGGGGCCGTGGGGATACTCCCCCACCAAGAGCACACAGAGGCCTTGGCAGTCTTTAGTGTGTCGCTCTCCTGCAGCAGCACCGTGCCCCCCGGGTCTGGCTGCCCTGGGGCTGCCCCCAAGGCCTGGTTCCTGAGCACAGAGCTGGGAGGTGTGAAACCTCACAGCAGCATAATGATCTTTAGCCTCTCAGGGGTCTCAGGGGAAAACACAGGGTCTGCATTTCCAAGCTTTGCTGAGTCAAGTTCAGAGGCCTTCTGCCAGAGAAGCCTTTCCATGCTGGTTATGAGTTTTATACTGAGAGTCAAATGCTAATGGTCAACTCTTACTCTTTCCAAAACCGAAGTCGACACAGTTTGGGTACAACTTCTTCCCTTCAGGCACGACTCCTCTTTCTGTGCACGTGCCTCCATTTCTCTGTCTTGATTTTAAATCAAGCTGCCTAAACCCAGGACTGGGAGACTCCAACCCACACAGCTGGGCAGCCATACCTGGGACTCGCACATGGAGTCGGGGTTAAAGCCGGGAACGGGCCGAGGAGACTCCTTCACCCAGGCCTTCCCGCCAATCTTCGCCTTTCCTGACAAGTTCAGTGGGACGTGATCCTCTGGGATTATGTTGATGAGCAGCGTGGACACAACCTGGAAAGAAAAAGAAGACAAAGCTGATGGAGGGAAGAAAAGCTGAGACGTTCCCTTTTAGGGCCCCCTGTCCCTCTTCATCCTGAAAGGCAGACAGCTCCATTCTGATGAGCTGCAGGTGAAGCAGAAAACAACAAACAAAAAAACACCACCAACAAAAAAGGGACAGTTTCTTGTCTGTGGGACAAGATCTCAGTTTTTACTTTTCTGCTTACATGACTTAGGAGGGAGGGAGTTTAGGACTGGAAACAAACACATACCACTAAGAACTTCACTTCTTCTTAGAGTGAAGAATCCCCTAGACTTGAAATCAACTTCCTGAATAGACCAAAGGAAGAAAAGGAAAATAAACTGCTGTGGGATCACAGTAGAGAAAGATTTAAATTTGTATGTGGTTAAAAACAAAAACAAAAAAAAGGAAAACAGACAGCAGGGTTGAGAGAGATGGTGGGGCTCGTAACACCGCCCTCTGCCAGGGAAAGGCAGCTCTGACACGTGAGCCCCAGGACTGAGGCAAAGGTCCAAGAACCCCGTCAGAGGCATCCTTCTCTCATTTTCAGGCCACATCAAAAGAGATGACAATTATCACATACAGTTAGTGATGTCCTCCCACAGAACAGTGCTGACTTTCTGGGGGGCACCAAGGAGGAAAGGATATACAGACTAAGAATCCAGAGTCTTCCCTCTGAAGAGCTTCACAGAGGAGGCCCGAGGTATGTGACTGAGAAGCAGGCTGCGGTGGAGCTTCGGGGATAACGGGGTGTCCCAGGGTCCACTCCATCACTGACTGGTCGTGGGCTGGGGGGCAAAGGGTTACGTTCTCTTAGCCTTAGCATTGCTCGTGTGTAGCATAGAGATGAGATCCGTTTATTCATTCAGCAATTATACATCGAGGGCTTACTCTGAGCCAGGCGCTGGGGGCGTCATGAATAAAACAGTCTGCCCTCAGTGGAGCCTCCAATCCCGAGGGGATCCACGCTTTGGAGGAAAATAAAGTGGGGAAGGAGGACCCAGAGTAGGGCAGGCGGAGAGAGTACCTGGGATTTTACACAAGACAGGCAAGGAAAGCCTCACCACGGAGGAGAAGGGAGCCCTGCAGAGGTCAGAGCATGCGTTTTGTGCAGAAGGCTTTTCGTTTGAGTGAGAAGGAAAGGTAATCGGAAAGTTTCGATCAAAGGAGCGACGTGCTCGGATATAAATTTTAGCAGGATCACCTGTTCCAAATACATTCCTGGTCTCGACTTTGAAGCTAAATAAATGCTGCAAAGAATAAGCCTCCCAAGTGACACTGACAAGAAGGATTGGCACTTTGGAAGCAGTTATTAAGGCGTCCTGAGTGGGGAGCACGTGGGAGGCTGTCTCTGCGTGAGGTCTGTCACAGGGCGCGCTGGTGATGTGACTGCTGGGCCACCCCATGGCTCCCACACAATTCACTTCTACGTAGCTAATACCAGAAATACATTTATTTGACTGGGACTAATCATGGCTACTGAAAGGCCGGGGAGTCCTTCCTCTGCCCAGTTGGGCCCATCGGTATGGCCGTCCACTCAATACACGACTGCCAGCAGGAGGCCGAGAGAGGCGATTTCACAAACAGCTGCTCCACAGAGAAGCCACATGGGGGCAGCCGTTCCTGGGGATGACCACGGGTCAGCTCCACAGAGGCCAAGGGCACGCATTCCCAAAGACACGACAGGCTGGGGGCAGGCAGACCGGTCAGACAGGCCCAGGGCTGCGGAGGGGCTGGGAGCCGCCGGCTGGCATCAACGGCTCTCTGTGTGCCTGTGCCCTACAAGGAAGTATCTATATGTGCACAGTGGGGTCGGGGCAGCTACGGGAGCAGCTGTCTTTTCACGCATGGGCTCCGGGAACCAGCGACAGCTGGCAACAGCATCGTGAAAGAAAGCAGACAACAGCCCTTGTTATCTCTCAGAAAATGACCAGGAAGGTCATGGCCCCCGTGCTTCACAAGGCTGGCACCGCCAGGAGAGGGGGTGAGGAGTAAAGGCAGGAGGGTGACTTCCCTGGGATGCTGACCACAAGCTGCACTTCAACCGCAGTGTCACATGCCCAGTTGGGACCGCCAGCTGGGCACAGTCAGGATGGAAAGTCTGAGAGAAAGGTAACATATGTATCCAACCATCTAAGGACAGGGAGATGTGACCTGCCACCTTATCTGTAAAATCAAGGGGGCAGTAAAAGCATTTCACAATCTCAATACCCTTTCATGATAAAAACACTCAACAGGCTAGGAACAGGAAGGAACATCATCGACCTAATAAAGGGGAGGCGTCAATGAAAACCCTACAGCTACCATTCTCAGCGAGCAAAGACGACGCTTTCTGCCTAAGATCAGGAACAAGAAAAGAATGTGTGCTCCCGCCACTCTATTCAACAGAGGTTCTAGCCAGGGCAATCAGGCATGGAAAGAATAAAGCTGCTTTCAGATTGGAGAGTAAGAATGAAAACTACCTCTACTTGCAGATGACATAACCTTATGTAGAGAGAACCCAAAGGAATCCACAAAAAATTATTAGAGCTACTAAATGACTTAGCAAAGCTAAAGGATTTAAGATCAACATTCAAAAATCAACCGTAGGGCTTCTCTGGTGGTGCAGTGGTTAAGAATCCGCCTGCCAATGCAGGGGACATGGGTTCAAGCCCTGGTCCGGGAAGATCCCACATGCCACAGAGCATCTAAGCCCGTGTGCCACAACTACTGAGCCTGTGCTCTAGAACCCGCGAGCCACAACTACTGAGCCTGCGTGCCACAACTACTGAAGCCTGCATGCCTAGAGCCCATGCTCTGCAACAAGAGAAGCCACTGCAATGTGAAGCCCGCGCACAGCAACGAAGAGTAGCCCCCGCTCGCTGCAACTAGAGGAAGCCTGTGTGCAGCAACAAAGACCCAACTCAGCCATAAATAAATAAACAAATAAATGTTTTTTAAAAAATCAACCATATTTCTACACATTAACAATGAACAATCTGAAAATGAAATTAGGAAAACAATTCCATGTACAATAACCTCACGAAGAATAAAATACTCAGGAATAAATTTAACCAAAGAAATCCAAAACTTGTAAGTGGAAAACAATAACATACTATTTAAAGAAATTAAAGAAGATCTAAGTAAATGGAAACATCATGGATTGGAAGACTTCATATTGTTAAGATGGCAACACTCCCCAAATTGATCTACAGATCAATGCAATCCCTATTAAAATTCCAACTGCCAGTTTTACACAAGTGACAAGCTGACCCTACAATTCATATGGAAATGCAAGGCACCCCAAATAGCTAAAACAATCTCGAAAAAGAACAAAGCTGGAGGACTCACATTTCCAGATTTTAAAACTTATTTCAAAGCTACAGTAATCAGGACATGATATTGGCATAAAAATAGACATACTGATTAATAGACTAGAATTGAGAGTCTAAAAATAAACCCATACACCTGTGGTTAACTGATTTTTAACAAGGGTGCTAAGAACATTCAATGGAGAAAGAATAGTCTTGTCAACAAATGGTGCCAAGACAACTGTGTTATCTACTGGCAAAAGAATGAAGCTGGACCCCTACCTCACACCACATAGAAAAATTAACTCAAAATGGATCAAAGACCTACATGTAAGGGCTAAAACCATAAAACTCTTAGATGGAAACACAGCTGTAAATCTGTGTACCCTTGGATTAGGCAACATATTCTCAGATGTGACACCAAAAGCACAGGCAACAAAAGAAAAAGTCAATAAATAGGACTTCATCAAAATTAATATTTGTGTGTTGAAGGGCACTATCAAGAAAGTGAAAAAACAACCCATATAATAGTACAAAATATTTGTGTCATATATGTGATACAGATCTAAGAGCAACAATATATAAAGAACTGTTAGAACTCAACAATTAAAAAGACGAACAACCCAATTAATAAATGGGCAGAGAGCTTGAATAGACATGTCTCAAAGAAGATATTATAAATGGCCAGTAAGCATATGAAAAGATGCTCAATATTTTTAATCATTAGGGAAAGGTAAATGAAAACCACAACGAAACACGACTTTGCACCCACTAAGATGGCCATTGAAAAAACAAAAGACAAATAAGTGCTAGTGTGGATGTGGAGAAATTGGAACCTTCATACATTGCTGGTGGAAATGTAAAATTGTATAGCTGCTTTGGAAAAACGTTTGGTAGTTCCTCAAAAATGTTAAACATAGAATTACCATATGACCCAGAAATTTCACTCATAGCTATATATTCAAGAGAATTGAAAGTACACATTCATAAAAAACTGGTGCACGAATACTCAATGCAGCCTTATTTATAACAGCCGAAAAGTGGAAACGAGCCAAATATTCCATTTATCAACTGACAAATGAATAAACAAAATGTGGTATAACCATACAATGGAATACTATTCAGCCATGAAAAGGAATGAGGTACTGTTCATGCTATGACATGGATGAATCTTGAAGACATTATGTTAAGTAAAAGTAACAAGCCACAAAAGCATACCTAACTTGTATGATACCATGTATATGAAATGTCCAAAACAGGCAAATCAACAGAGACAGAAAGTGATTACCAGGGAATGGGGGAAGGAGGAATCAGGGCTGACTGCCAATAGGTACTGAGTTTCTTTTGGGGGTTATGGAATTGTTCTGGAATTAGTGGTGATGATTGTACAACATAAAGAATACACCGAAAAAAAATCACTGAATTATATTATATATACTGAATTATATACCAAAAATGGTAACTTTTCTGGTAAGTATGAATTACATTTCAATAAAAAAAACAAGGATTCCGGACAAGATGATTCGAGGTCCTTACCTACACTAATATTCTAGAAGCGCATAATTTACTTTCTGGTCATAAACTATGCTAGGGAGGAAAGATCATACCTGCAACATTCTTTTAAACTGTGAAGGGAGGCAAAATCTACAAGAATTATAATTATTTATTATTTAAATTATTTATATGAAGCCTGTATTGAACTTTAAAAAATGTTCTAAAAATTAAATGGACTTCTTTTTAAAAAATGTTTTGAAATGTGTATACCCTTTAAGCCAGCAATCACAATTCTAGGAATTCATTTAAAATATATACCAACGAAAAGTACACTAGTATAGATATAAGTGGGTGTCCACCACAGCACTGTTCAGAATAGTAAAAAACCAGGCGACGATCTACATGTCTGCCAATAGGAAATTCCCTGGCGGTCCAGAGGTTAGGACTCAGCGCTCTCACTGCCAGGGCCCTGGATTCGATCCCTGGTCAGGGAACTAAGATCCCACAAGCCACTCAGCGTGGCCAAAAACAAAACAAAACGAAAAAATCACCACAACAAAAAAACTGGACACTCATTAAATGTCTGCCAATAGAGAGACAGTTAAATCAATTATATATATCCATATTGTTGGGTACAACACAGAATGGGTTAAGAAGAATGAAGTCAGTCTACATGTACAGACACAGAATGAACCCCATGATACATCATTAAGTGAACTAAATATGTCACAAAGCAATTACAAGAAAGGTTCTGTCAACCTAGCACATGAAAACAGTTAAATAAACTTCATGCTATATTTGGAGTGTGTTAGGGTGGTTCAAATTAAAAATACAAACTGCCTGAAATAATGAGATTCCCTTTGGAGGACCTGGTGGCTCAATTAAAGTAAGCTCTCTTACAGACCAGTTAAAATTGAGGTTGACGTGCCTGAGGATGAGGTAAGTGCATGCCTCAGGCACCAGAATATCATGGATAAAGAAGTGGTCTTAAATACAAGCTCAAAATTGAATGTCAAATTTAACCATGGTTCATGGTTCTCCTGAGTAGGTATAATATGATTCCATTTTTATTTCTTCTCTATGAGAGTATGCACATACATGAAGAATGGGATCGGACAGAGAGGAAATTTTTCCTTTTTCCTTTCATATTACTGTCTCTTTATTTATTTTTATAAATTTATTTATTTTATTTATTATTTTTGGTTGCATTGGGTCTTCGTTGCTGCTGCGGGCTTTCTCTGGTTGTGGAGAGCGGGGGCTACCCTTTGTTGTGGCGTGCGGGCTTCTCATTGCAGTGGCTTCTCTTGTTGCGGAGCACGGGCTCTAGGCGCGTGGGCTTCAGTAGCTGTGGCTCGCCGGCTCTAGAGCACAGGCTCAGTAGTTGTGGCAAACGGGCTTAGCTGCTCCGCGGCGTGTGGGATCTTCCCGGACCAGGGCTCGAAGCTGTGTCCCCTGCATTGGCAGGTGGATTCTTAACCACTGCTCCACCAAGGAAGCCCTACTGTCTCTTTATTTAACGAAAAACTTACGTTACTTCTATAGTTAGAAAGAATTTAAAGGGCAGAGATCTAATAAATGAACTCAGCAAGGTTGCTGAATCAAGGACAATATACAAAAATTAACTGTATTTCTATATACCAACCATAAACAATTAGGAAATTTAAAACATAATATTGGGCTTCCCTGGTGGCGCGGTGGTTGAGAGTCCGCCTGCCGATGCAGGGAACACGGGATCGTGCCTCGGTCCAGGAAGATCCCACATGCCGCGGAGCGGCCTAGGTCCGTGAGCCATGGCCACTGAGCCTGTGCGTCCAGAGCCTGTGCTCTGCAACGGGAGAGGCCACAACAGTGAGAGGCCCGCGTACCGCAAAAAAAAAAAAAAAAAAAAACAAAAAACCCCACAAAAAACCCCCCATAATATCATCTGTAATAGCAAAACCTAGGAATGAATCTAATGAAAGATGAACAAGACTTTTATGTCACTGAAACACATACTGTGTTCATAATTTGGAAGATTCAACCCTGGAATGTAATCTCAAAAGAACTCCTGGCAGGTACTTTTTTGCAGAAATATACAAGATGACTTTGAAATTTATATGGAAATTCACAGGGCCAAGAATATTCAAGATAGTCATGAAGAAGAACAAAGTTGGAAACTTTTACTATCGAAAATCAAAACTTACTATAAAGCTACAATAATTAAGACAGTGTGGTATTGGTGCAATGGGATCAAACTAATCAATGGAACTGAAATGAGTCCAGGAGTACAACTACACATATACAATTAGTTGATTTACAACACAGGAGATACTAAAGAGCTGAGGAAAAACAATGGTCTTTTCATCAACGATGTTGTATCAACTGGATACTCCTATGGGAAGGAAATGAATCCTGACCCCTTCCTCACATCAACAACATCCACAAAATTCAACTCCAGGCAGACAGTAGACCTAAGCATGAATGGGCAAACAATAAAGCTGCTTACCAATGATACAAGGAAATACCTTAATGACCCTGGGGCAGCCAAGTAGTTTTTATACAGGATTAGCCATAAAAGGCAAAGCCTGGTGAATTATATTACATAAAGAACTTCTGATCATTAGAAAACAGCATTAAGTGAAAGGGCAAAAAGGCCAGCCATCAAGCAGAAGGTATCTGTAATACACATATCTGGCAATGGACTTACACTAGAATGTATTTCTAAAACTCTTACCTAGTAATAAGAGAATGGCATAGACTAAAAAAAAGGCAAAAGACTTGAACAGGCACTTCACAAAAGATGAGATCCCAGTGGCCATAAGCATATGAAGAGGTGCTCAACCTCACTTGTCATTAGGAAATGTAAATTAAAACCACAATAAGACACCACTCCACACCCATTTCAATGGCTAAATTTACAGATGAGGGTAAAAACAAAAAATAAAAGACACCCAAACGAAATGGAACAATAATATGAAGTTCTGCTGAGAATAAGGAGTAACTGGAACTCTCATGCCCTGCTGGTAGAGGTGTAAATTGCTACAAGCACTTTGGAAACCTGTTTATTAAACTATTTATTAAAGTTGAAGGTAGATCTTATGACTCAGCAATTTGATTCCTTGGCATTTAGTCATCAGAATGCATATATATGCTCAGCAAAAGACATGTACAAGAATGTCATCGTAGCCCTATTTGTAATAGCCAAATGAAGACGATCGAAGACAACCCAAATGTCCATCAACGGTAAAATGGACAAATATATAACGGTATATTCATATAATATAATACCACACATCAACAAAAGTGAATAAACTACCACCATATGTGATGACATGAGTGACTCACACAAAGATATGATTTACTCTATGATCCCATTTTTGTAAAGTTCAAGAAAAGACAAAACTTACCTGTAGTGCTAGAAGTCAGGTGAGTGGCTACCTTTGGGGAGGGGCAGAAATTGAGAGGGGCCTGGAAGGGTCTTCTGGGGGTGTTGGTGATATTCTACTTTCTGATCTAGGTGACGACTTACGTATTCACTTTGGGAACACTCATTGAGCTCTATATGCTCGAGATCTGCAGTGACGGGCAAAGCTTCTTCCTTTACATGCTCTCTCATTTTCAACAAATGGTGAGAGACCTCCGATTCTTAGGTGGAAAGAAAACCACTCGAGAGGCTGTATAAAATGCCCTGGAGAAATAGCCTAACACTTAATTTTCTAGGGCAGTACAAATAAATTTCCCAAGCTAAGTTGCTTATTTCCTGATTCAAAACATGGCTTTTCTCTGTAGAATCAGACTGAGTCACTAACAAATTCTTGTGCAGTACAGTCACTCTTCCCCTTTTCATCTATTTGCAAAGAAATAACAGCCTGTACCAACCTCTCAAAAAACACTGAAAAATCTCAACTGCAACAGAAATAAAACCTGGGCCTATTTTCCAATTCGATTTCATTATAAAATAAGCATAGGCCAGACATGTTAAACAGTGAAAAAGAAATTATTCCTAACACAAACCAAATTACTCTATCACTTTGATCTTTTTTATGTCAAAGTTTTTGCTCATATACATTTTTAACACGTTCCAACTGTGATTACACATAGAACTGTGTAGTCTATTTCTTCTTTCAACATTATGTCAGAGAATTTTCCAGACGGTTACATAACTTTTTAAAACCACTATTTTAAACAACTACATAATATCTTAACAAATGGATGTCCCACAATTTACTTAGCCCCAGTGCTGGGTACCTAGGTTTTTCTAATTTCCACCACTATAAACCACAATGTCATGGACTGCATTTTTCAAGTTATTTTACTATACTTCAGATGATTTCCTTAGGCTGGATTCTCAGATTGAAGGGAATGAACATATTCGTAGCTCTAGATATACAGTCTTTGTCAACTATTTGGTTCTATTTTGAACTCACTGCTTATGTTAAAACAAAATCCTAATAAATTCTGGACACTTACTTAAGAATTAAAATCCCTTTAGGTCCAAGATAACTTGAGATGACTTATAAAATAAAGACACATAAAAACGAAATAATAAAAAGAATATAAGTGGACAAATACGTATAACCAGCTGAACTGGGGGCTAGCAAACTACAGCCTATAGGCCAAATCTGGCCCACCATCTGTTTTTGTAAATAAAGTTAAATTGAATCGCAGTCATGCTCATGCATTTAAGCCTTGTCTATGTCTGCTTTCACGTGACAATGGCAGAGCTGAGTAGTTGTAACTCAGAGACTGGATGACCAACAAAGCCTAAAATATTTTCTCTCTGGATTTTACAGAAAAAGCTCACCAATCCCTGAACTAAACTTAACTGCAAAATTCCCCATCTATTCTGTTAAATCAACTTCTGTTTCTGGCCAGGATAGAAAAATGGTGACCTGATTTCACAACCACTAGAAACAAAAACAATAACAACAAAAGCAGACATGAACATGAAACATGAATATAAAACAAAGGTTTTCGATACAGTGACCTTAGGAAGTGAAGGACAGGGATCAGCAAGGATATAGTACACTTGAACTATCTATCACCTGAACCTGACTGACATTTACAGAGCACGCCATCCAACAACAGCGGAATACATATTATTTTTAAGGACACACGGATCATTTACCAAGACAGACTGTATTTGAAGTCATAAAACAAATCTCAATAAATTGAAAAGGACTCAAGTTATCCAAGGTATGTTCTCTGGCCACAGTGGAATTAAATTTGCAATCAGTAATACAGACATCTGGAAAACCCCTCAATATTTGGAAACTAAATCATATACTTCTAAATAACTCAGGGGTCAAAAAAAGAGAAATTAGCAAGTATTCTGAAGTGAACGTAAATGAAAATACAACATGCTTAGGGGAAATTTTATATATAAAATGCCAATATTAAAAAAAGGAAAAAAGTTTCAAATCAGTGACTTCTGTTTCAACCTTAAGTAACTAAAAAAGAAAAGCAAATCAAACCCAAAGTAAACAGAAGAAAGGAAATAAAGATCAAAGTGAAATCAATGAAACAGAAAACAGAAAAATAGAGAAAGTCAATAATAGCTGGTTCTCTGTGAACAATAAAACTGACAGACCTCTAAGCAAACTGAGCAGGAAAAAGAGAGAAGACACAAATTACCACTATCAGAAATGAGACAGGGGACCCACCTTCAGACTCTACAAATAGAAAAGGAAAGTAAAGGAATATGATGAATAACTTTACGCCTATAAATTCAATAACTTAGATGAAATTCCTTGAAAAAACAAAGCAGTAAAGTTCCTCCAAGAAGAAAGAGATAACCTAAATAGCCCTATATGTATTAGAGAAATAGAAATTTTAGTTAAACAAATCTTCCTAAAGAGAAAACTCCAGGTCCAGATGGCTCCACTGGTGAATTCCACCAAACATTTAACGAAAAAATAATATCAGTACTACACAAACTCTGGGGACTTCCCTGGTGGCACAGTAGTTAAGAATCCGCCTGCCAATGTAGGGTACACGGGTTCGAGCCCTGGTCCAGGAAGGTCCCACATGCTGTGAAGCAACTAAGCCCGCAAGCCACAACTACTGAGCCTGCACTCTAGAGCCCGCAAGCCACAACTACTGAGCCTACGTGCCACAGCTACCGAAGCCCACGTGCCTAGAGCCTGTGCTCCGCAGCAAGAGAAGCCACTGCAATGAGAAGCCCACTCACCACAACAAAGAGTAGCCCTCGATAGCCGCAACTAGAGAAAGCCCGTGCGCAGCAGTGAAGACCCAACACAGTCAAAAATAAATAAATAATTAAAAAAAAAAATACTATACAAACTCTTACAGAAAACGGAAGAAGAGTAAATACTTCCCAACTCATCCTATGAAGCCAATGTTACCCTGATACCAAAACCAGGCAAACATATGACAAGAAAACCACCTATCAAAATCCCTCATGTACACAGAGGCAAAAAATTCTACACAAAAGTTTAGCAAACACTACCTCATAACCAAGTAAGGTTTATCTCAGGAATACAAGTTGGCTCAGTAACTAAAAAGCAGTCAAGTCCCAGGTCCACAGATTTAAAGAACTGCAGAGCTGGGAGAGACCTTAGGGCTCGTCAACCTGAACCCTTTTGTTTTATAAATGAAGAGCTGAGGCTGAGAGAGCCAAGGTCACATAACTGATTAAGTATAGTATGATGGCCTGGGTGTTAGAAAGTCCTGGGTTTGAATCCCAACTCTGGCTCCTATGGACTTGGGCATGTAACAGCTTCTCCAAACTTCATTATCCTCATCTGCTAAATGGTGATAATGATGGCTTCTGCATCGCAGGTTGGTTGTGAGGGTTAAGTAAGATAACATATTTGAAGCACTCCCAACAAACCTTAACTACTGCTACCATCAGCACCACTGCCTATTACCACCATATCTGGATTCTGAGGACACGGAGTTTAAGTTAGAAGCAAAGGACAGAAACTATGCAGCTTACGCTTAGCAGACACTCCCTTGAAACCATCTACACCCAAAAACCCCATCAAAGAGAGAGTCAGACTATTGTTTGATTTGCCATTTCTGTTTCTGGCCTGGGCTCTCCTGGGAACCAAAACTTCTTTACCGAGTGGCCTGTCTCCTTGTTTTATAGCCACCGTTTGTTTTCTCCCAATTACCTGCTTTCCTGTCCACAGCGGACAGGGCTTCAGGATGGCAGGAGGAAAGAGCTTCACACGCCCCACTCTGTCTGTGAGTCCTCGGTACACCAGCTCCATATACTGCTCCCGGCTGAAAAAGCAGCCTCGAATGGTCATGTTTGCACCCGAAACCATGTGATCTTGGATCAGCCCTGCCAATGGTTGGCCATCCTACAAACCAAAACAGATAAGAGGAGAACAAAGAAAAAACTGAAGTCGCATTCTAATGCCTAATCCTGTGCTTGGGAGTTGCCCGCTAGCAACAGCCCTCCTTCACATCCCCGTACTGTCCCGTCTCTGAGCCGCACCAGGCCGGTGCTTGGGCTTCCCATCTTGAGAGCAAACTGCCTACCATAAGCACATGACCAGGGCTTCCTGACCAGCTCCCACCTTTGCCTTTTGCCCACTGTTCTGTATCAAAACTGCTGCAAATTCATCCAGGCCCCCAGCCTTCTCTCCATAATCCTATCTGTTTCTAGTTACTCCAGCATATTTCTGGCATTTATGCATACATTTGGTCTGGCTGCTGTTAGCTGTGTCCTTGTTTTTATATTTTGGTTTTACGCTTTGGTATTTTTCACACATTTCTGGCCTGGTTCTCCTCTAAATCAGTCATCCATTCAACAAATATTTATTGAGAGCCTACTGTATGCCTAGGCACTGGGTTAGACCTTTAATCGACTCCAGTGGCCCAAGCAGACACGATCCTTCATGATGAGAAAGAGCTAGACAGTGAACAAATGACTGGACAGATACATTATCACAAAGAGTTTTAAATATGGGAGGAAAATAACAGGATGGGTCATCGCATAGATTTGGGGTGAGGAGGCTGGTCAGGAATGGTCTCTCTGAGGGGCAGTACTGCAGCTTGGCCTGAGGAGTGACTTGGAGTGGGCCAGCGCAGGGAGGGTGGGGTTCGGGCAGAGGTTCCTCAAGAGGGTTGTGGAGGGCTTTGACGTGTGTGACTGCAGAAGGAAAGAATGCCTGCTGTCAGCGTCTCTTCATACTGTAGCACGTATTCATGGCAGGCTGTTATTTACCAGATGTCAAAACAAGGGCCTTTATAAAAGCCCCGGTTGGGTGGGTACCTTCATCTTTCCCCAGCCTTTCTGATCCCCAGCCTCCTGCACCCTATCTGCAGGTGTGCATTCATGGCAACATAAGGCACACTAAAGTAAACATAGCTGTGCCCACTGACATGCTCTAAGAAGCAGTTTTTGCAACCTTTTCAATGTTTATGGGAACGTGAGAAATATCTGTGCCTTGGATCTACAGATTGTTATCATTTGCTTATTGGTTAAATACTGTCCAACATTATGTCCATGTTTCATAACTAAGGAACTCACAAATGCAGCCGTGGAGGAGCGCCAGGAATTTAACCACATGCACTAGTTCAAAGGCTAAAAAGGATGCTTGTTAAACAGTCTCAATACTGTGGCAACGGGCTTTACGTAAACTCAAAGATAATTACTACAGATGAGCTGAATAGGTGGTGCAGACGCAAGGCAAGATCAGACAGGGCACGCGGCCCTTCTTACGAAGGCTCTGAGTTATGAACATGAATAAAAAATTACACTCTGTGTCTTGTTCCAAAGACAAGGTCTTATTTTGCTTAGAGGAAAAACCCAAAACAGTATTAGGCATTTGACTCATCCCACAGTCTTTGGGGGCAGATATAGATTTTCCCTTTTGCTTTTTTCCTTTAAAGAACATAATTATAAGTTATGGGATCTAGTCAGTGCCTTCTCTCTCCATCCAGACTTTTCCATGACTAAAAAAATTACCTTAATGGCTAAATTGCTTTCAATGCAATAATCATGAATTCTAGGGAGGAATACTGATTAAAGCAATTTACTAAGGGTCTACTTATAATTCTGAATTTCCTAAATCTGCTTAGGATCAGAAAGACCATCTCTGAATCAAAAACCCAGGTAATTGTCAGCTATCCTATTCCACCTAATATCACAGCAAAATGACATTAAAATTGATGTCTTTGGTCAGGATGCTTTGAGAATTAGGGTATTCTGTGACTTGAATTTCGTAGCTAAGTCAAAGTCTGGAAACTATGTCTCAAGCCTTGTTAAAAAAACTTCCATGAAGCATTGGCCCTCAATAGAGACAACAAACAGAAGAAAAAAATAGAATCCACACAGAAACGTGTAAATGAAAAGTGTAACTGTTTTCCTGGAACAGAAACAGCTAAAGTTCCATTCCTCTCCTATTTTAAGTAAGAAGACAACCTCCAACCCTGTTAAACACATATAACCAACAATAAAATGAACTTAAATCGGGGACTATGGTTAGTCAAGGAAGAGAACCTAGAAATAGAGAAGAAACAGAATAATGAACAAAGGGAAACAGAAACAAAGGGAAATAAAGACACGCCAAGAAAAATTACCCAAAAATGGCTTAGGAAAACCAGCTCTTGTCCTTTTAGGACTTTGCCAACAAAGTACATGTTTCATTTTTATAACCATTAGCAAAAAAATAACGATTCCACCGCGGCATTCACACTGAGGACTAAACAAAATTTATCAAGAATCAAAAGCTCTTTACCTCTGACAAAAGAAATTGTCTGAGGGAATTCCCTGGCGGTCCGGTGGTTAGGACTCTGCATTTTCACTGCTGAGGACGCGGGTTCAATCCCTGATTGGGGAACTAAGATCCCAGCACACCGCACAGAATGGCCAAAAAAAAAAATTTATCTGAAAGTAAAGTGAACCCTCAGGTCATCCCCTAGAAGTGTTGTTTTTTGTTTTTACTCTTTAAGAATTTCGTTTACTGATGTAAGCTTATTGATCTGTGTTCTCCCTGTCTCCTGACCTAAAACTCATAGGCAGGTGAGCATGTGATGAGGCACATCTGGATTTTACATAGTCCAGCCCTGCGCAGGACATGCCGTAAGCAATGAGGTCGCCTATTCTACCTTATTCAATCAAAATCAAGTATAGCACTTACAAATTCATTGGCCTGAGAACTTCGGAGCACCCCAACTCCCCATGCGGCTAAAGTCCAGAGGTCACTCTGCCGGCAAAAAGATGAACCACCTGCTGCTCGCTGGTAGTATCCCCTGTGGTGAAATGTGACACTCCCTTTAGAGAGCCGGACAGCCGGTTCAGTCCTGGGAACCCCTCACTGCCACGTGCCCTCAGCCAGGCCCAGCCTCGCCTGTCAGCGGGGCTAATCACACACGAGGCTGAGCACACAGGCTTGGGGGGCCAACTGTGCTGGGTTCAAGTCCCAGCTTCGTCACTGGCTGGCAAGTCACTCACCGGGGTTTCCTCATCTGAAAATTGCACCCACCTCCTGAGGCTGTCGTGAGGACTAAGTGAGAATGTTTGCCAACTGCTCAGAGCAGTGCCTGAGGCACAGGGAGCGCTCAGCAGACGGTGGCAAAGCCACCACCGTCATAGCTACCATGGATATGATTTACATAAGAAGACAAAAAGCCAATTTTCAAATTACTCAAATTATTTCCTTCTAATTATTTCTTCTTTTTCTTCTAATTATTAGTAAAATCATTACGAATTGCTAGTAAAATTATTAGTAAAAATTAACCAAATTATTTCTTCTAATTTCTGGGGGACCTGAGTGGGCCCCTAAACCCCTCCTGCCTATTGTCAGCCCCTTCACTCACCAACAGCCAGCTAAGGTGGGTGGAGAAGGGAAAGAAAGTTATATTCAAATAACTGAGTCCAGGATGAAGCCACAGTGGTGTGTCTGGTAGGCAGCGAGGCTGGGACGCTCGGACCCTGGCCACCTGCCTGATTCCCCAGGTGGGACTTGACAGGGGAAGAGAAATTCCCAGGAGGAGAGGTTACTAATCGATGAGGGACATCTCCGAGCAGCCTCTGGTGCTTCCTGGGTGCAGAGGTCTCCCTCTCTTCTGTGGAAGGGCAGCAGGGCCCGCACAGCCAAGAAGAACAAGCCACAAGGATCTGGGAGTTCCTGGCCCTTCCTCCTCCTCAGCTCTGTGCCCTTCGGTAAGTTACACCATTTTTTTTTTTTGCTGCACCGCGCTGCATGTGGGATCTTAGTTCCCCGACCAGAGATGCAAGCTGCGCCTCTTGCAATGCAAGCAAGGAGTCTTAACCACTGGACCGACAGGGAAGTCCCTACACCGTTTCTTCATGTGTAAATGTGGACGTTAGTAGTACCTACCCCAAGGAGTGCGGGGAGGAAGAAGGGAGAGGCCTCCAACGTGCTTTGTAGTGTCTGACACTGAAAAAGTGTTTGGCAAACGGTAGCCATAGTTCTTTATTATTATTACTACTCCACACTGCAGCCCAAATGAACGATGTATCATTGTGAAACACTGTGACGCAAACGGCTCATAAAGGAAGGGATTCACAGAGGAGACTCCTCAGGGGCTGGAGGGGAATTTCATCTAGACCCTTGGGGTTACGTTGTCTCTTAAAACTCCTGCTTGTCCAGACTCAAAGGATCAGAGTCATCTGTGGACCTCGGGGACCCTCACAGCTGGGATGCTAATGCTTGCCAGAGGCTAATAAGTTGTCGAATCCAAACAGACTGGAAGACAAGACCTATTATGCAGCTACTAACCTCAGCGTTCTGGGGTGACTGTTACAACTTCTTTCCTGCCACCTTAAGGGGCAGCAAGAGAGAACCCTTTCCCTGCCTCTAGCCACTAGAGAGCTGAAGACCCCACCCGGAAGAAGCCAAGACCTTCTGTTCCACATGCCCCTGCCCTAGAGCCACCCACTGACTCCAGGAGCTGGCAAGGGCCCGGACCTGGACTGCCAAGTTGTGCTGGCGATGACCATGGAACCGCCTCAAGGTCAGACCTACCTTGGGAACAAGGTACTGCTGATCCGTGCAGGCCAGGACGTAGGCCTCGGCCCGGCCCAGTTCACTCTGAGGGAAGTGGGCGTTCATCTCGTCTCCATCAAAGTCGGCGTTGTAGGCCTTGCAGTTGGCATAGTGGAGCCGCAGGACTTTCTCCTCGGGCAGGATGCGGGCGCGATGCGCCTGGATGGAGGGCCTGTGCAGGGTGGGCTGTCGGTTCAGGAGGAGAATGTCCCCATTCCTCACGTGCCGGCATACCTGGGGGCACAGGAGAGAACAGGGTGAGCAGCAGCGACTTTGGCAACATCGCTACTATTCCAAGGGCTCACCTTGGCCTGGGCTGAGTGTGCCTTCTGTCTGTCTCAGGTTTTATTCAACTAAATAAAAGGAGAACTTTTAGTCTGGACTGAAACCCTAGAAATCTTTGAGAAATAGCTACTAAGCCCCTTTGGTACTCTGAGAAATAGCCGCTAGCCCAGCAGAGTCCTGTCCTGGCTCTGGGCACAGAGGCATATGCCAATGAGGCTACAGGCTCCTGCCCAGTAATCTCTGTCTTCTTCAGAGATGCATAACCTTTCCGGAGTTTGAATTCCTCTGCAAATTAATCTGAAGAAAGAAAGAGACACATCTGAATACAGCATATCTACATATAACCATAAAACTCCTGGTCTGCCAGATCTAGAAGGATCTGACAGACCTCTAGAATCCCCGCCAGGGCCACATCTGAGTACGTTATTCGAAACGTGAATTCCACGTTTTAGAAACACTTGCCCAACCTCATCCAGCAGAGCCAGGACTGAAACACAGGGTTCCGGATTCCCAGTTCAATGCTCTCTGCAAATGTTTTATTGCACTTAAAAATTAATAATAAGTTTAAACTGCATGGTCTTCTGGGAAAGCAATTTCACAATAGATTTTAAAACCTTTAAAACTTATTTCCTTTTGTCAACGCAAGGTTCTAAGAATGTGCATGTTTATGCAGCAGTGTTAACAGTGGCAAGAACTGGGAAAAACCTGGCTGCCCCACAGAATGGGCATTGGTGGTTAAATCATGGTATGTACTATGGAATATTATGTAATGATGAAAAAGGATGACTTAACCCTATAATAGTCCTAAAGCGATGGCAATAATGTATTCCGGTAAAAGAAAAACAATCCAGGTGCCATCTAAGGTGATAGGATGAGGCAATTTAAAACCCAACCCAGGGGCCTCCCCTGGCGGTCCAGTGGTTAAAAGACTCCAGGCTTTCGGTGCAGGGTGCATGGGTTCTTAGAGAACTAAGATCCCACATGCCACGCAGCACGGCCAAAAAATAAATAAATAAAACACAACCCAACTCTACGGGCTTATATACACGAGGGAAAAGGGCACTTAGATCCTCACTGAGCTGTTTCTATGCTCTCCTTGAGGCAGGGACACACGGGAGGAAGAGTAAGGCACAGATCATCACCTTTACCTTTATATGTCTTAGTGATGTTCATGTTACAACGAGCGTGTACTACTTCTATGAAATTTCTTTAAAAGATCTTCAACTATTTCTAAAGAAAGCAAGAAAAACTGCACAAGTGATGCTTACTGTGGGGGAAAGCACAGAAAATACAGACAAACTTAAAGAAGAGAATGAAAACCACAAGTAACTTTACTCCTTAAAGACAACCAACGCTCACGCTTTTTTGTTCCTTACCAATATCAATATGCCACTGGTCACATCCTCCTGACAGAACACCTCCTCCCACAAAGCTGACTTTAGTATAAGGCCCTTAATCTTATGCTATATTAATTACTGGGCTTCCCAAATGATGAACAGAGACGCCACTTTAAAAAACAAATGCAGGGTTCCCTGGTGGCACAGTGGCTGAGAGTCCGCCTGCCGATGCAGGAGACATGGGTTCGTGCCCCGGTCTGGGAAGATCCCACATGCCGCAGAGCGGCTGGGCCTTTGAGCCATGGCCGCTGAGCCTGCGCGTCCGGAGCCTGTGCTCCGCAACGGGAGAGGCCACAACAGTGAGAGGCCCGCATACCGCAAAAAAAACCCAAAAAAACAAAAAAAAAAACAAATGCATTGGAATTCCCTGGTGGTCCAGTGGTTAGGACTCCATGCTCTCACTGCAGGGGTCTGGGTTCAAGCCCTGGTCGGGGAACTAAGACCCCACAAGCCTTGCGGCACGGCCAAAAAAAATTTTTAAATAATAAAATAAAAATAAAAAAACAAATGCATGAGGCAACTGCTACCCCAATCATTCTGCAGGCTGCCCTTAGCAGCCCAGAGGAATTGTGGAGACTCAGTGAGGCCTCCCCCCATCCCAAGTCTCCCCTAAATTATCCAGCAGATAACCGGTTGGGGGGATACAAATTACTCCAAGTCTGGTTTCTTCTTATGTCGTCCACATTATGAAGTTGTATCAGAAAGCTGGCTGCAGAAAGAGGCTAGAGGTCAACAAGAGATGCTCCCCACCCACCTCCCCGCATCCGTTTGGCTGGGCTGACAGTGTCCTTCAACTCAGGGAAGCAGGGAGCACACCCCTCAAATTCTAAAAGGCAGTCCTAAAAGCAGCTAGCGGGGAGGCAGTCTCTCTGCTCCCAAGGAATTCAAACCCTTCCTCCTCCCACCCCCATGTCCGTGTTTCCAAGGAGACCTGGATTCTGAGGATTCCCAGGAGTGGCTGCCTAGGGCACGTCACGGAGCCTGAACTGACTTTCAAGGTCTATTTCTTTAGCTTCTCAAGGAAGAAACTGCCGGGACCTGTGGCTTGGGTCCCAAACCCCGGGCTCGCCTCGGATCTGAGTCTCGAAAATTCGAGACATCCTCCAGCGTAAGCAAACCCCACAGCTGGGAAGGCTCGCAGGCCCGGCCAGCAGGCACCAGCCAATCCAAACAGAAGCCCTGGAGCACAGGGTGCTCCCCTCGCCAACCCAAACCTGAGGCCCTTCCTTTCTCTTGTCTCTAAATAAATACCGCAGCGAAAATTAGTGTGCCCCAGTGCCCGGGTCAGAGTTCCCAGGGGCAGAGCCGGAGCCAAAGAGCTGCTCCTGGCTGACTGCTGGGCCGGGAAATGAGGCTTGGCCGCCCTGCCCACTTTCTACTCCATTTACCAGGCCCAGGAGAAGGGGCAGAGACTACCCCTCCCAGGGGAAATGGCTTCTTCCACTCCCCCCTCCCCCTTCTCATCTAACCTGCAGTTTGTCCTTTCCTGGACCTGGGTCTGTCCCTCCCAGTCACGTCACCTGGCCCTTTGGCCCAGGTCCTGATCTAATGTGTTCCACAGGAACACAGTAACCAAAAAATTACTTTACAAATGACAAATGAATTGTAAATGCACACATATCGACTACATATATAAACCTTACATGTGACATCATTGAGATTCTTGGAAACTAAAGATAATCACCTTTAGACCCCAGGTCCCAACATAAGCACCACTTTTGTTTCATAAGTTCCCTTCCTGTCTTTGCCCCAGGGCCACATCCTCAGGTCAAATGTGGCCCTCACACCTCAGAGCCTCCTGCATCTCATCCTGGACCCGTCCAGTCCACAGGGGTTTCCCAAGTGCCTCCTACATGCTGGGTGCTGGGGACAGTGGAGGGCCGAACACCCTGCCCTGTCCTCACGGGGTTTAGGAACTCGAGGTCAGTCAGATGGGGGTACCTGGAGTGACAACATAACGCAATGAGGGTTGGGGGGGTGAGGTGGGACACACCGTGGGGGGGGACCCCATTCATGTTGTAAAAGTGGCAAACTGCAGGCCACCTGCTTTTGCAACTAGAGTTTTTTGGAACACAGCCGTCCCCATTGACTTTGTACTGCCGTGGCGGCTTTCACGCTACATAGGCGGGGCTGAGCAGCTGCAACAGAGACCGTGTGGCCCGCAAAGCCTAAGATATTTACTATCTGGCCCTTCGTTGAAAAAGGCTGTGGACCCCTGCCCTAGAGGAACGAAGGCTTTGCAGAAGGACGAGTGGGCCATGGCTGGGGAGTGTCGGGGAGGACAGAGTATTCCCGGCAGGGACGGCAAGTTCAAGGCCTGAAGGGGAGAAAGAGGCCCACATCGATGGGACGTCGAGAGGTGGGGCTGGGAGACAAGGCAGGGTCAGTGTGCTTGGGATGTGAACTTAGGCTGGGGGACAGGCCACTGGGCCAACCTCACTCAATCTCCCGGCTGCTGAGAACTCATTTCCGTCGCTTCCCACGAGCTGACCTGAGTGTGCAGTGAGGCCAACCTGCCCTCTCCTAAGCCCACCCCCAGCCCCACAGACGTAACAAGGCCACGGGAAGGAAGCTCCCCTCCGCGTCTGCCCATCCTCACTCCCCACTAATGTCAGAAACCCCCGTATCCTTTTGCTTTTGCTCCAGTCATAGATGAAGCTACTGCTTCGCTGCCTCATCACAAAGGCCCTGAAGCCCAGCTCCCCACACTTTGTTCCAACGGCTCTCCTGGGTGACACGTGACCTTCATGTGGACAAATCTGCATCTTCCTTCCGTTTCCTCACTCTTCTTAAACTTCATATTTAACTCCACAAACACCTACTAAGTGCCTCTGGGAGATGCAAACATACTCTGGGGCTGGTCTTGACCGGGAAGAACCCCCCCAGCGCAGGTGGGAGACAGATGCAGATACCGAGAGCGAGCCCTCTCTCCCTCGGCGTCCTCCCCTACCTGCCTCCTGCTTCCACAGGTGCCCCCACTGCATTTTCTCTCTGTTGTACTTTGTGCTCAAAGAGTTTAACTCGGATAATTTCATTTCTTTCTTTCTTTTTTTTTTTTTTTTTGACTGCACCACGTGACTTGCGGCATCTTAGTTTCCCGACTAGGGATGGAACCCGTGCCCCCCTGCAGTAGAAGCTCGGAGTCCTAACCCCTGGACTGGCAGGGAATTCCTGATGACTTCATTTCTTAACTCTATGCCCCCCTAACCTAAGTGCCACATTTCTACCTTTTACGGGAGACTAGCCTGCCCTTAGATTCTCCACCATGACCTCAGTTCAGAAGGACCCAGACACACCTCCTTCCAGGACACTGGAAACCACGCTTCCTTCTCACCTTCTCTCTTTTACAGCCCTGACACCCAGCCTACAGCCAAGCCCCCCTACTTCAAGGTCCCCTTGAAACACACCCTGCTTTCACCCTCGGTTCCCCTGCAGCCCCCGGGCTGGCCCTCAACTGCCCCCTGGTGACTCCAAACTCGCCCTGCATGCCCACCCTGCCCACAGCCCTCTTTGCTTCTCCAGCTTCATGCGGGTAAAGTCACCGTCCCCCGTCGCTGTTCCCTTGTGTCCACCACGCCACTCAGTAGCGGTGACACATTTATGGTCTCATTCACTGGGGGTGCCCCTACCAGGCCGTCCACCCCGAGACAGCAGGATCTCATCCACGGTGCCTGGCAGAGTACCTGACCCCACTCTGCTCTCTTCTCTCAATTTTTTTCTCAAAATGTCCTACTGAGAGACTGTTTCACATGCTCGACTTGAGTTAGTAGGAAGATTACCAGTGTTTGCCTTGCTTCACCATAAATTACGAAAAACACACCTTGATTTCTCCTGCATCTTTCTCACAGCTCCTAGCAAAACACTAGGCACTTAAAAATGGCAGAATAGTCCCGTGAGCCTGAACACAAACCTCACTTAATGCACGAGAAAAAAAACAAAACAGGTGATTAGATTTGCGTCTGCATGTGCCCCCTGCCACCAAACCAGAAAACGCATGGTCTGTTCCTGCTTGACTGCAGGACAGCGGTGAGATGGAGAGGAAGCAAGAGGACAGGACGCGGTGAAGAGCAGCGGGGACCAATGGTCACCGTGACGAGGCTTCCTCTCCCCCTCTGTCCTCCAACCAAAGTTCCTTCAAGGACCAGTGGTCCTCTGTAGAGCTCAAACCCACTAAAGAGAAGACCTAGTCGGCCACTGGGTCTGGATGTGTCAGAGGGCAAGAGGAGGTCTAACAAGCGTGCAAGTGGGTGCGGGAGACACACTCAGTTATCCCCTGACTCTGGGCAGTCACCATAAATTAATCCCAAATCCAGTCCATTTCACTCTAGCAACTTCCGCCACTGTTGCCTGGTTAGCCGTTATTTGCTATACCCCTCCCAGCAGGAATGGTTATTATTTGACACAGACACAAGTGATGTCACCCACCCATCTGTCCTCAGCAGACATTGCTAATCCATCATATACTCTTTCCGGTGAAGCCCAGATAAAGCCTCAGGATCCCTTAACCCAGTACTACAGGCAAGAACTAGCAGTCCCCCGGAAGTGAAGTATCAGATGAAACCTGTCAGTTTTCAGTTATCAGACACAGAATGTTCCCTTCCTTTAGGGCAGTTCTCAAACTTTAGCACGCAGAGGAACCCTCTGCAGAGCTTCTTAATATACAGATTCCTAGGTTCCATTCCCAGAGAGACTAATTCAGGGGTGGGGGGGAGGGAGAGGGGAAGGAACGAATGTGCATTTCCTACCAGCCCCAGGGATGCTGTTGCTCTGAGGACCACCCTTTGAGCAGCCCTGCTCAAGGGCAGCAAATCACAACAGCGTTATAATTCAAGAGCATTTTTCAAGCCCCGACATGTACCCAGAATTGCGCTGCATGCATGGGATGGCCAAATGGAGTTTTATTCATGGTGTTCAGGCCCTAGGGAACACCCACGTCTGGGGGCAGCTTCCCCTGGGGGTGGGGGGGGGCAGGGAGAGGGAAGGGGAGGCAGGAACTGCTCTCACAGCATTCCTGCATCTGCACTCACTGAGGCCACAGCTGACAGCCGGCAGTCATGGGGAGCCAACAGCAGGTGGCCGAGCCCCTGACCAAATCTGCCCATTACTCACAATTTTTGTCCCCTGGGGCTTAGGTGCCCCCATGGCTGGCGTCAGGAGCTGTTTGGCCACGGCCTCCCGCTGGGTTAGGTTCGAGGCACTCAGGGCCGTGCGGCTGCCATCCTCGTTGATGACCATGGAGGCTCCTGGGTGCACACTGGGGCCGTTGATGACCGCCTGCCTCAGTTCCTGAACGTTCCAGGGGGTGACTGGCTGAGGGTAGGTCAGCTTTGTGGCAAACACCTGGAAACAAGGAGTGGATGTGAAAATTCAGGGTGGGCAGAAAGGTTACATGGACCCCCAGATCCAACTCAACAGGCTGTGTTACTTTTTCCCTAAGATGCAAAGGTACTCTCTGAGCCAAGAAGGTCGTCCTTCAGCAAGTAAAGCAGCATCCTCCCTGTCTTTTCCACATCTTTCCAGACCCGCTCCCTTAAGGAAAGAGATTGGGTCTCCTTTTCTAGCAGAGTCTGCTCGAAGAGAGTAATCTGAATGTTGCAGTTTACACAGAATTTTTTTTAACCCATTTAAAAATTTCACCATTTCCTGGTCTGCCAATAACACTCATTTAGTCCCAAAAGAGAGAAAATAGCATGGAACGCTAGCTTGAGAGAGACAGCAGATACTCACCCTCAAGTACCATTTTCTCCCGCCAACACTTCCCCCACGCCTCCAGCAGCCATCTCTAATTGAAGGTGGCCCATGCCCTGAGCCCAGACATGCCATTCAAATCTCTTTACTTGCCCTGAGATGAAACTGATTTGGTCTCCTGATACATGAGAAAACTCAGTGCTCCATTTGACACACCGGACCTGCACCACACTCCAAGAAAAATGAATTCCCTGGTTAAGCGAGTTCTGAGCTACTGAATATTAAAACCCTTTGATGCTTCAGAAGGCACATATAAGTACATGGGCAACTCTGAGAAGTCCCAGGTAAAGGAACGTGCTAAATGCTGGCCAGGTCTCGACGTGAGTGGCTCTGTGTGAGAGGCCCTCCCCGCCCCGTGGCCCACTCCACTTCTGCCAATGCACTGACCACTGCCTGACAGAGTGTACATGTACAGACTGGGCCCGACTTAGGATTTTGGGGGCTTTACGATGGTGCAAAAGCAACACGTGTTCAGTAGAAATTGTATTCCCCATTTTGAACTTAGGTCTCTTCCTGGGCTACTGACACGTTGTATGACACTCTCCTGAAGCAGGGCGGGGCAGCAGGCCGCAGCTGGCAGTCAGCCCCGTGATCACGAGGGTGAATAACCCACACACTCAGAGCCATCCTGCTGTTCACTTTCAGGACAGTATTCAGTAACTTAACAAGGGACATTCCACACTTTATTGAACATTATAAAATAGGCTTTGCATTAGATGATTTTGCCCAACTGTAGGCTAACGTAAGTGTTCTGAGCACATTTAAGGTAGGTTAGACCTAAGCTATGCTGTTCAGTAGGTTAGGTCCGTTAAATGCATTTTCGACCCATGGCATTTTCAACTTACGATGGGGTTTACAGGGATATAACCCCATCATAAGTTGAGGAAGATCTATACTTGTGTATCTGTTGATACGTCTCCACTGCTGTAATGTAAGCCTCACGGGGGACATGCTAAGTCTGGTTCCCTGCTGGGTCTCTAGCTTACTTCCCAGACTTTGCCTCCTCTGCTTCTGTTAACACCTGTCCACAACGCTAGATGAGAAGGGCGTGCCACAAGGAACCAAGAGGCAGTTCACACACTCTGCTCCTCGCGGCTATCCTGTGAGTAATACCCCAGGCCACCATGGCCCTGAGGCTTGGGGCAGGCTGGAGATAGGCAGAGGGGGAAATTCAGAGTCCCTCCATTACCAAATGAACCCGGATCCAAGAAAGAGAGGACCTTTGAAGGTGGAAAAAGGAGCAACACTAAAGGTCCCTCCCACAGCCGGGGACCCTGGAGGCACCATGAGGCCAAAGCCAAAAGGGGCAGCCCCTGCCCTCTGTCCAAAGAGACCAACGAACAGGTCTCCTTCCAGGGCCTCGGCCTCAGGAACTTCCCAATGCCTTTCCCTGCCACCTGACCCAGCTTCCAGATGCAAAGATCCCTGGGTTCCCAGGAGGCCATGGGCACCGGACTGGGCGTTCTCTGACTCTTGTCCCCTCCCACAAGAGCCCTTGCCCAGGAAGCCCATGTGTGCCCGAGGGAGGAGGCGGCAGCAGGTGGGAGTCCATCGGAACACTTGAGCTCTGCTCTCTGCTGCTCACCAGTCCTCCCAGGAGAGCGGCAGGGGGACCGTGCACAAGGAAGTGAGCCTCTCCGTGGAGGGAATTAAACCATCTTCTATTACTGACATCAAGGCCCATTAAGGAGGAAGCCGATTAAGGGGCCGCTGCTAATGAGCACCACAGCTTGTCGTGGTGGGGAATGAGAAAAGGAGGCTGGCTCCTTGAGGAAACACTAATGGGTGGATGGGGCAAACCGCCTACCCCTGCAGATCTGGGAGGATGGGCGATGCCTGCTCTCTGGGGCTCCTCCGCGGCCTGACTCCTGATGCCGGCAAGTACACGGGACGGAGACACCCCCCCCTTCCCTCCCCCTCATCTCTGTCATGTATTCAATCTCACTAGGAAGGCTTAAAGATTAGGCCAAGACAGGCAGGAAGAAGCTAGGCGGGAGGGATGTGCACCCTGCCGTCTGCTTCCTGGTGGCCCGGGAGGTGAGTCTTCCTGGTGGGTAGAGGGTATTTGGAGACCAGGCAGGGATTGAGAGCAACGCTACCCCGTGGCCTCAGGGTCCCCTCCGAACAGCTCGTCCGGGAAGAGGCAGAGGCTGTCCCCACCCAAGCCACTGCAGTCGGCCACGTGCCTTCTCCCCAGCCCTCCTCGCCACTCCCATCGCCACCTAACAGCACATACCATGGGAATTCCAATTTCATTGGTGTTGATGTACATGTCCGGGCAGATGACTGAGCGGGCTGCATAGTCTACTCGCTTTCCCATCATGTGCTTCCGGAATAAACCATCCTTCTTCTCCAGGATCTTTATGGGGGAAAAAGTCCACAGAAAGCATTAAAAAAAAAAAAAAAAATCAAATATGTTTATCATTTTCTTCCTTCAAGACAAACATGTTTACTATTTAGCCCCTTTGGCTAGCAATGGGGATCCAACTCACTGCTCACCTGTCTAATGCCAGGGTACTTCTCCATCATTAATTTGTCCATCTCACTATCAAACACAATATTGACGTGGCTCTGAAGGCGAATCCAAATGTTGTAAAGTTTGTCTGTGAGGGACTGGCCTGGAAGTAGACTCAGAAAGGACCGGTCCATAGCGATCGAAGGGTCTTTTTCCTGGCCAAGACACAACCAAGAAAACAGGCGTGACGGAAGAACCTCAAAAAGGCCAGGCCTGGTTCCATTTTTCTTTCTTACTAGAGCTCTGACAAATGATGAGCTCTGGAGTTTGCCTTTATGTCTTTTGAACTTGACAGATCAGTGGCAAAAGTAGTCCTAAATCTCTCTTGTCCACATGCATCAACAAAACATCAGCCCCACTACCTATTTACCAGCCCGTCTCTTTCTGGGAGTAAAATGAACTCAAATTTCTAAGAAGTCTCCTGCCTTTCCTTTTAAATTGACACACAATTATTATCTCACAGTTTCTGAGAGTCAGAAATCTGGGCACAGTTTAACTGGGTTCTCTGCTTCAGAGTCTCCCCCAGGCCACAATAAAGGAGTCAGCCAGGGCTAGGGTCTCATCTGAAGGTTCAACTGGGGGAGGACCCACTTCTAAGCTGACACGGCTGTTGGCAGCATTCAGTTCCTTGAGGACTGCTGGACCAAGGGCCTCAGTTTCTAGTTGGCTGTTGGCCAGAAGCCACCTTCAATTATTTGCTGCATGGGCTTCTCCAACATGGTAGCTTATTCCCTCAAAGTATGCAGGCCAAGAAGGTAATGGATGTATCTGCTAGCAGCAGCTGAAGTCCCTTGGTATCTAATTCTTAAGGCAACGCTAGAAATTCTTCCCATGTCAATACTCTTCTTATGTAGCTCTGTTATCCTGCGAGATAACTGATTCTCGTATGGAGTTTCAGCTTTATTTATGGTTTTGGAAAAACTTAATCCAAAGCACTCATAAAGATGCAGGTGAAGTAATTTCTTAAAAGGAAAAGTGCTTGCCTTATGATTTCCTGCGCCATCAACTGAGATAAAGGCTATGTCAAGTTACTGGCTGATCTCCAGGCCTCAGTGAAATATTTAACCAATCCTTTCAATATTTCTGTCCCTGGCTCTGCCTCTTCCTCTTCTCCCACACCCGCCCAGGTGACAGGCCTCAAGGCAGTAAACGGCCCTAGAGCACCACCTACTGACACTGTCTGGTCTCATGGGGCTGGGTACGGCACAGGAGAGAGACACATGGTCCTTTGTCCCAGGGAGGGTCAGATGAGAGAAGAAAGCTGCCAGCACTGAGGAGGGAAAGCGGAGGGTGGGGAAGACCCAGTAAATGAGGATGTCTTGGAACCCATTAGTGATAAAGTGGGCTTGTCCTCAATCCTGAGGAACAGCAGGGTCTTCTCAGTTACAGGGAGGACAGGCCTATTTTCTGTTCTGGCAGAAGGAGCCTCACAGGGAGAGATGGTCACCTACGTGATGACAGAGGCCCTGTCAGACTAACTCACTTCTTATGACGTCACCTGACTCAGGGCCATGTGACTACTTGTGAAATGAGTGAGACCCTGTCTCACCTTGTATATTCTCGGTGCCTGGAGCGGCGCTAGCCCACCCACACAAGGCATTCACGATTCGTGAGAGGGCCGCCATGGGAATGGGATGTTGGGCGCAAGCGTGGGAAGAAACCACACACCCTGTTAATCAGATGGCAGGAGGGCACTGGGACTTCAGGTAGCAAACGGACCTCAGGAATCACAGAGGACACTGTTCATTTCTGCAGAGATTTAGCTTTTTCTCTTGGACAAAAGGCTGCCCTAGTTTCAAGGGATGTCAACGCAAAATCCTTAGCCCTGGTCACTGGAGCCAGCCATCCTAAGGCCTTACCTCTGAAACTGAACTAGGACCTGCAGATGGCAGATTTCTCTAATACTGAGGATTTTTAAAAGCACATTTGCCCCAGCAGATCAGAAAACTTAAGCAAAACCAAAGAAACCCCAAGCAGAAGGGCCGAGTAACCCAGAGCATGGGCGTCCGGGACAGACAGTGGCGCCACCTGGCGACAGGCCTGTCCCAGCAGAGGAAGGGAGCCTGGAAGCCCTGACTATCTACTCAAGGCTGAGAGGGTCCTTCCCATTTGCATCCAGAGAGCATCTTAGAGATGGGAAGGATGTCAGTGATCTCAGCAAACTTCCTGAGCGCCTGACTCATCTTTTTTTTTTTTTTTTTTTTTGCGGTATGCGGGCCTCTCACTGTTGTGGCCTCTCCCGTTGTGGAGCACAGGCTCCGGACGCGCAGGCTCAGCGGCCATGGCTCACGGGCCCAGCCGCTCCGCGGCATGTGGGATCTTCCCGGACCGGGGCACGAACCCATGTCCCCTGCATCGGCAGGCGGACTCTCAACCACTGCGCCACCAGGGAAGCCCCTGACTCATCTTCATACCCACCGAGGACCTGGCCCACTGAAGGGGCTCGGGAAATGTCTGCTGAAACAGAAATTCAGCTCCACCGTTTACTGGAGAGGAAGCTGAGGCCCCAAATCTGACAGTCCTATTCTGGGAAATTCCTACAAATGACAACACTGCCTTCCTGACCCCAGTGCTGGAGACCTTCCTGAGCCAAAACCGGAGCTGGGTGGCATGGGCTCTGGTACCATAACGCAGGAGGGACATTCTTAGAGCTGAGGGCAGCAGACTGGTCTTTCTAGAGCTGCCAGGGAGAGCAGGCGGCCCAGAACACACCACATATAAAATCCCACCCCAGACCACACGCGTTTTATAGTGGAGACAAGACCAAGAAGTTAAAGCAACTCAACCAAGGTCACCCCGGGCGTGATCGCTGGGGCCACGCTCAGACCCATGCTTTCCCCCAGACCTCGCCTGGTCCTCCCAAACCCACGGCTCACACACAGCTGTAGAGAACTGCTAACAGGCATCTCCCAGGACCCAGAGCGTAGGGAGTCAGAACTACGACATCAGCTCCCCTGACCTCATCTGCGGCGGGTGCTGCCACCTCTCTTGGCAGCTCCTGTTCTTGGGCCATCAAGGCCAGAAGCTTTCGGATCAGAACCACATCCTTCATGACAGCCTGCAGGTTCACCGTCTGGCCGTTGGTGAACATCTGGTCCCCGAGGCGGCTGACGGGGCGATACCTGTAGGAGGACGCATGGCATCGGTGGGTGCGCAGCATGAAGGGCGTGTTCCTCAGCCTCTCACCCACCCCTACTTCACCACCACACTCAGAAAGAAACCCACATTCTTCCTGCACTCAGGAAGAATGGAAAGGAAAATGCTCCTACCACCTGCCACCTGGGAGTGGAACAGATGCGCTAGTTCTCAGTGCCCGTGACCCTTCCATCATCCTCTCCCAGAGGTCATTATTCAATTGTCCCAGAAGCCTTTGTCAGGTGAAATAAAGCCAACGAAAGGGCATTACCTTGAGGGCGGCACCACCAAGAAATCCAGAAAGAACATACTGGGATTGAATCCGGACTCCACGCCAACATCTTCCAGTCCCAGAAAAAGGTAATTCAGAAAGAATCCTGTGTTTGAAATAAACCAAAAGGATCATTTAAATCTATATGTAAGAGCATGGAAGGATGACCACGGAAATTTTACTGAGTGGAAAAAAAAAAATCCCAGAATGTAGGACAATATGTAGAGTAAGATCACACTTGTCTTTATAAAAACTAATGAGCAAAAAAACAGTCTCTGGGTGCTGTGAGCCTACACACAGGGGAGATGATGGGTTTAAAGACGGGTGCTACAGGGATGACAGTGCTTAGCCCAGGGGCTGCGATGGACAAGGATGGGAAACAAAAACTTTCACGTGCTTCGGGTTACGTTCCTGGATCATTAGACTCACGCGCACGCGTGCACACGACACACTTATTACTTTGGTATTTATAAGAAAATGTATTTGAAATAAACAAACAAAAATCAAATCAAAAAATAGTTAGTCTTCTTAAGATGGGTGGGATGGGGGGGTAGGTCCAAGAGGGAGGGGATATATGTACACATATAGCTGTTTCAATTCATTGTACAGCAGAAACTAACACAACATTGTAAAGCAACTATACCCCAATTAAAAAAATAATAACAACAAAAAGAAACAAAATAAAAAACCCTCCACGTAGATGCTACCAAGATCGTCTATGGATCAAAGCTGTGTTTCAGGTGTCTGGTAACCCAAAAAAAAGCTACAGAGAGAATGAATAGGACATGTCAGGGCCAACAACACTCATACTAACTTGAGTGCTATCTTTTTTCTGACATCACTTATCCCCTTAGCAAGATTTTCATTTTTAAGTGCTTGCCATTACACAGCAGCTACATTCAGTGTTCCAGAACACACTCTCAGAGGGTGGGTGATATGTGGGCTTTGCTTATAAATTCAAAGACTAATGGAAGACTTTCCTACTTGTAGGGAATTAAAATGTATGAGAATCCTAATTTAATAAAAACAGAGTTCATTTTTTTGATTCACAGAAGGAATTCCCATAGAAACCTTAAAAAAAAAAAAAACCAACTTTTATTTATGGGCATTTAAAATAAAGTGAGTCACACTGAACCTTCGAGACACATGTCAAACTGTATTAGGCGATGCCCACCTGCAGCTGTCATTTAATGACCAGGCTCAGTTACAGTCACTGTCAAGTTCATGCCTTCCCCACACTATAAGGCATCAACAACAATGTACCCTGAAGCCTGCCCCAAATCTACTGTTCGATTTCAGGAGAGAGCCACAAGAATCACAATTGTGAAAGCATAAAAATAAAAAGGCAGGGTAAATGAGTCCAGGAAAGCAAAGGGCTATTTCTTTAGGCTGGTACAGCACCTTCATTATTCCAAAGAGCCGTGAGATGTTCTTGAGCGCTGGTGGGTGTCAAGTATCCTCGTTTTCCCATCTGAGCTTCCTCAATTCCTGGAGCCGAAGAGGGGAATCAGAGCACAGTAAGTTAATTACAGGCACTCCCTCCTTAATGGGATTTATCAAGTCTTTTCCCCACCCTGCCAAGCCTGCAATCTAACCACAAAAATCAATCTCTAGGACAGCATACTCTCTGCTCTGAATTTTTTCCCCTTTAATCTAATTTCTAAAGTAATGAAAACCATATAACTAGTGTATGAAATCTAAAAAAGTAGAGCCAAAGGGGAAAAAAAATCACCCACGATTTCATCACGTTAACACGATTACCACTTTTATATATTCTTTTCTGGTCCTTTGGTTTATACAGTTTTAGATCATTATAATCTCAGGTGTGGATTTATTTTGTACTACTTTGTTCATTTACTGTCATCTTGTGAGCATTTCTGCATGTTGCCCTATAGCTTTTGCCCTATAGTCTCACCATCATTTTTTTTTTTTTTAACCCAGACTGAAACCTAGTCCTTTGTCTCTATTTTGTCTATTTTCCCAAGAGATGTCACTGTTCCAGAAAATAACTTAAATACCCTTGGAGTGGAGGTAGTCTCTCTCTTCCTACTGGGATGTCTTCTTGGCTCCTTTCCCAAACTTGGCATTGAGACCGAGACCCAAGAACACGAGCACAGTGCCCACCCACGGCATGGGGCTGATGGGGTTGGCGAAGAGGATAACAGAGGCCAAAATGGTGAAGAACTTTCGAGTTGTGGTGATCATGGAGCAGGTCAGGGGACCAAAATACACAACTGTCATGAAGATGAAGCTCTGGCCCAGGGCACTAGTCAGGCCAATCACCATCATCTTTAATGGCTGCATGATATCCCTCGGAAAGGATGTTTCCCGAGTGACTGAACCACACTGCGATAGTTGGATATCTGAGTTGATCCCAATCTTTTTACTACTATAAGTTACACTGTGATAAATAGCTTTATGCACATGGCTTTTACCAGAAAGCTTCACAGCAGAATTATGGATAAATGAGGATGAATATTTTTATGGGTAAACGTATATTCAATTTCTTCTTACAAATATCTTGCTGGTGCGTAAGAAGTAGTTTCATTTTGGTCTCTCAGATTAAGCAAGATCACTCTGGGATAATGTTTATCAGCTATACCCAGAGTAAGACAGAAAAATCACACTTGGGGCTGCCATTCAGGAGGTGTGGCCCCAAGCACTGAGATGATTAACAAAGATAAGTAAGTAATGTGACAGTCTAGGTTCAAAACTATCAACTTCTTTTGGAATACATTCACTGAAATTAAATATTGCTTGGGAATTCCCTGGAGGTCCAGTGGTTAGGACTCCGCACTCTCACTGCTGAGGGCCCAGGTTCGATCCCTGGTCAGGGAACTAAGATCCCACAACCTGCACAGGGTGGCCAAAAAAATTTTTTTTAATTGCTCAGTATTCTTTTTTTATGTACTTATCAGGGCAGGAACTGTGACTTGTCTGTGTTCCTAACACCTAACAGTATCTAGGACCCAGCAGATACTTAATTTTCACTGGCTTGAATATACATGTTCGAAATATCGTAAGATAAACTGTATTTAAAAAACCCTACTCTTCTGCTTTTTTCCACGTTTGTAAAATCCAGCTTCATTCCACCTCCAATTCTCTACTTGGTTTCTTTACCAACTGCAGAAGACACGTCACTGAAAGTTTTTAGAGAAATCTGTAACTTGGAGAACAATTAATAGATGTACCATAATTTAATTACTCTCCATTAAGAGGCACTGAAGTCATTTCCAATTTTAAACGACTTAATACTGTGGGCATGCCTAATTCTTAGGATAAAATCATTAAAGTGGAATTGCTAGGTCAAGAGTTTACACGTCTAAAATTTTGATTCCTATAAAAGCAAAACATTTCAACTCATTAATGCAACTGAAGGAAATGTGGGGAATGCAATGAAGAGAGGCTCTGACCTTCAGGGATAAAGCACAGAGTTAGAAAGCTATGTGCGTTCAGTCGAGAGAAAAGACCCCATTAACCTAAAGAACCATTTTGCAGGCACTTTTTTTTTTTTTTTAAGATTATGAATGCTTATTTTTTTATTTTATTTTTTTGCTGTACGCGGGCCTCTCACTGTTGTGGCCTCTCCCGTTGGCGGAGCACAGGCTCCGGACGCGCAGGCTCAGCGGCCATGGCTCACGGGCCCAGCCTTTGCGCAGCATGTGGGATCTTCCCGGACCGGGGCGCGAACCCGTGTCCCCCGCATCGGTAGGCGGACTCTCAACCACTGCGCCACCAGGGAAGCCCTTGCGGGCACTTCTGGGAAGAACCCCGCTCTTACTAAACTGGCTTGATGAGCTGAGGAAGATGAGCTGCATCTGGCAGTGCTCTCCAGCTCCTGACCCAGAGCTGCCAGTGCAGGAAGTGACCCCACCAGTTCAGTCACAGACTAAAGCAGACTGGCGTTGTTCCCTCATTGGGTTGGAGTCAGAAGAGACCTGTGGGATGCCACCTCCTCACACGGACCGCACCCTTCCTAACGGGACACTTTTGCAGCCTGCAAAAAATGAAATCTGCCTCGATGGGACCTCAGAACGGCCCTAATGTGTGTTTCGTTTAGCTCTAAGAGCTGCCATGTCAAAAACAAATGTCGGGAAGTCAAATAACTTGGGGAAGACAAGATCACAGTGGGTGGAGTACCCGGCTTTAAGAATTCTCATTTGAAAATGCTATCATCTTGGGGCTTGAGGAACACTCTGGAGTGAACGTGTATTTCACAAGCTTATGGCGCCCCTCATGGGATCACCAGTGCGTGGAGATCACTGAGGCACAGGCCTCGCTGCTTGGCCCCCTTCGATACCAGGAACGTGGCCAGACCCCTGTCTTAATGCTCACCTGCCTCCACATCACCTCCCCCTGGGGTTACTGACCTGCGTCACCCACAGCCTCCCCCAAGAGCACAGGCCACAAGGTCAGGTCTCCACTTTGGCACTGGACTTGGCCAGAGGCTGGGTCCTGGGCACGAGGCTGAGCGCCCAACAGGTAAATGTCTGCTAAATACTAAAAACCCAATCCAAAAACTATCGAAGACTAGGGCTCACTTGTTCCTAATGCACAGAATTTTGGGTGGCACGATCATATTCTCATAGCTGCAGTGAAGATTACTTCAAAGAATGGATTTGACAAAGGCTACCTAACTTTTAGATATTTGCCCCAAAGAAACAGGTATCCTCTAGATTTCTGACCATCTTTGTTCTCAATCTGTGAACATTTTCTAAGGTGCCCTAAGGGCTAGAGCAGCAGTTTCCAACCTTAAAAATTAGTTTAAGGGCTATATATAGTGTAGAAAAATCCGCCCTCGTGGTTTACGGTAACCATTGAACAGGCTTTCTCAATGCATTGTGGTATACTGGATTGGATCCTGGAACATAAAAAGGGCATTACTGGATAAACTGGTGAAATTCAGATAAAGTCTGTAGTTCAGTTAATAGTGACCAATGTTAATTTCTTAGTTTTGACAAACGCACCATGGTCATCTAAGATGTTACGTTAGGGCAAACTGAGTAAAGAGTACACAGTAACTCTCTGTACCATGTCTGCAACCCTTCTATATGTCTAAAATTAGTCTAAAGTAGAAGGTTTATTTAAAAAGTAATAATAGGGCTTCCCTGGTGGCGCAGTGGTTGAGAGTCCGCCTGCTGATGCAAGGGACACGGGTTCGTGCCCCGGTCCGGGAAGATCCCACATGCTGCGGAGCGGCTGGGCCCGTGAGCCATGGACGCTGAGCCTGCGCGTCTGGAGCCTGTGCTCCACAGCGGGAGAGGCCACAACAGTGAGAGGCCCGCGTACCGCAAAAAAAAAAGTAATAATAAACACATTTGCTATTGCTATGGTCTCAATGTTTGTATTCCCTCAAGTTTCATGTGTTGAAATCCTAACCCCCCAAATGGTGGTGTGTTAGGAGGTCGGACCTTTGGGAGGTGATTAGGTCATGAACGTGGAACTCTCGTGACTGGGACTGGTGCCCTTATGAAAAGACCCCAGCAGAGCTCCCCTGCCTCTCTCCACCATGTGAGGTTACAGGGTGTAGTTGGCTGTCATTGAGGAAGTGGGCCCTCACCAGACACCGAATGTGCCAGCACCACAACCCTGGACTTCCCAGCCTCCAGAACTGTGAGAAATACACGTCTGTTGTTTATAAACACCACTGGTTTATGGTACTTTTGTTACAGCGGCCCAAATGGGCAAGGCAGTTACTCCAGGCCTTGCCACAGTCCTCGATGCAAAAGACAGATCATGCAACTCCAGGAAGAGAACTTACTTCCTTGCCTACTCTGTGTTCTTGAACTCTGGAATAAGGTTTAGAAACAATATGCTACTGACTTTCGCACATGAAATTTCCTCAACTCTGGGCAAGAAGTTCTGTCGCTGCCACTACATAGAGTTGGAAACCCAAGGTCCAAGAAGCAACCTTCTCTAAGCCCCTCAGAATAAGCAGCAGAGTGAGGTGTCCATCACAGGTGATGCTTTTCCCGCCCTGGCACATTGACTGTATAACAAAAAACAAACGGTCAATATCTACAGAGCACGTAAGACGTAGCAGGCACTGGTCTCAGTACTTCAAACGGAACACCTTATTCAACCTTCACTTCAAAAGAAAACACAAAAAGCATCTTTAAACAAACTTACAACTACAAAAATGAAAAAGCAGGAGTACCAAGTCTCTCAAGTTTCTTCCCAGGTACCCCCAAGGGCAGAGCAGAGCTACTCCAGGGATCTGACAGGACAGTCAGAAGCAGCCTGCAGGAGGCGCTAACATTCTCTGGCTGCTCACAGCTTTTCTTTAAAATTCACCTACACTTTACTTCAAAATAAATCCACACTTGTTTGACAACAAAATGGCGTGAAATATTTGCCAGGTAAATATCTTAACTTCTTCCTCAAAAATCTTTCAAAAAACCAACCACCTGTGGCAAGAGGTGCGTCATTCAGCCTGTGAGGAGCTGCCTCGCCCTGCAGCCCAGCCGTCAGCTCTGCGCGAGAGGCCGGGGCTGGGAGCTCGCCAGGATGCCCACTGGCCCTAGGGCCTGGACACCTACCATCTGCTGGCCCACCACAAACGCGCAGCTGAGAAACACGTGGTGTGGAGGACCAGGGATCCCCAAGGCTCGGGACACGTCTGATGGTCACACGTGAAAGACATGCCGAGGGCCTCCTGGGGCCCGGCCTGCTTACCCGGGGGCTCAGTGTCCTTCTGGTCAGCTTTCCTGTGCACCATGGCCGGATACGTGATTGTCAGTTTGCTGTTGTGCTCCTTTCGGACAACTGACCGCCCGGTTCTGGACATGAGGACAGTTTTGAGGAGAGAAAAAAAACCAAACAATGTGAAATCTAAAATACGACACAAATGAACGTATCTGTGAAACAGAAGCAGACTCACAGATATAGAGAACAGGCTTGTGGTTGCCAAGGGGAATGGCAGGCGGGGGAAGGAAGGATTGGGAGTTTGGGATTAGCAGATGCAAACTATTATGTATAGGACGGGTAAACAGCACAGGGAACTATATTCAATAACCTGTGATAAACCAAAATGGAAAAAATATGAAAAGGAATATATATATATATATATATGTATAACTGAATCACTTTGCTATATAGAAGTTTATACAGCATTGTAAATCAATTATACTTTAATAAAATTTAAAAAAACAACAGAGAGGAAGGTACTCACTTGCAGTGGGGACATCGCTTAGCAGTCATATGTGCCTTCCAGAAGAAAGCAATAAGTTTGCTTCTGCTCTCACAGACATTTTTTACCTATTAAAAAAAAGCAAGGAAACTCAGAGTGCCATTCTGAAGACAATCCAGTAGGTATTCATTTTGTGGTTTTCACCTTTTTTTGAAAAGCCAGAGGAAGCCACCCCTTTCTTAAAATTTCCCACAGAACCCTAATATAGCCAAACTCTACCAATCACTGAGCGACTTCTTTCCTTAAGTTTCCTCATTCATAAAATGGGAATGAGAATAATAACCACCTTACCAAGCTGTTACTAAGATAAAGACATCATGAATGCAGTGGAGGCGGGGGGCTTGGAATACAGCAAGGATCAATAAATGCTACTTTAATTTAAAACAAACCTGGACTTCCCTGGTGACACAGTGGTTGGGAATCTGCCTGCCAGTGCAGGGGACACAGGTTTGAGCCCTGGTCCGGGAGGATCCCACATGCTGCAGAGCAACTAAGCCCGTGCGCCACAACTGCTGAGCCTGCGCTCTAGAGCCTGCGTGCCTGGAGCCCGTGCTCCACAGCAGGAGAAGCCACCGCAATGAGAAGCCCACGCACCGCAACGAAGAGTGGCCCTCACTCGCCGCAACTGGAGGGGGCCCACGTGCAGCAACGAAGACCCAACACAGCCAAAAGTAAAAAATAAATAAATTAAAAATAAATAAATAAATAAAACAAACCTCTCTGGGAACTTCCCTGGTGGTCCAGTGGCTAAGGTTCCGCGCTCCCAATGCAGGGGGCCCGGGTTCGATTCCTGGCCAGGGATCTAGATCCCACATGCCGCGACTAAGAGTTTGCATGCCACAACTAAGACTCTGCATGCCGCAACTAAAGATACTGCATGCCACAACTAAAGATCCCACATGCCACTACGATGATCCCGCATGCCTCAACTAAGACCCGGCACAGCCAAATAAATACATAAATGTTAAAAAGAAAAAAAGAAACCCCTCTGGATGCAGCTGCTGCCTCCCTTGAATGGACCTCAAAGTTCCGAGGGAAGGCACATCCACAGTTAAGCTACACTAGTGGTTCTGAACTGGCTGCAAATGAGACCCACCCAGGGGGCTTTTGTACCCTCCCCTGGGGCCGTACCCTAGACCAATTAAATCAGAATCTCTGGTGTGAAACTTGGGCATGAGGTGAATCAGATCTCAAGATGAGCCCTGCAGGTTGATTACCTACACAACTCATTCCCTGAACAAATTAACACTTACGCAGGTGTGATGGGGGGACAGGGAGGCAGCAGTCGTTTAGCAGTGTTGGAAGGAGAAAGCAGCACAGGGCGTGGGCCTTATTCTCCAGGTGAGACCATAAGCCAGAGCATAAGCCTCACTGGATGCCGCACCCAAGCCACTAATTTCACCTAACCTTCTCCTGCAGGCAAGCATCAAAGATGAGGACCCAGTGGCTCAGGGACGGTTATGTAACTTACAAGGTCAGAGGCCTCACGAGAGGCAGAGCTCGGATTCAAACTTTGGGAAGCTAAAGGATACGCAAAAGACAGTGCAGTGCGGAGGCAACTGGGATAATTATGCTAAAAACCGAGTGTTTGGGAAACAGAGAGATAGGATAACTCACACGTGCGCCGTGGGCTCCCAGGAGGTTGTTCTGTAGGATTTTGGTTGTATATCGTTCTAACTCCTCCTGAATTTCAAAGGCAGTAGGATCAGCATTTTCTTCCAGAAACTGGAAAACAAAGAAAAAAACTGTATGATCAAAGTAAAGCAAGTGTATGACGAGCAGCAGCAGGGGGCAGCCTCTCCAAGGACGGGAGAGTGTCGTTTGAGGGGAGAGAAAGAAACCTCATGGCTGCTGTGGTGCATTTTCCAAAGTTTGGCCACACTGCTGTTAAAAAAATAAAATAAATATTTAGACTATTCTGCTTCCAGTAGTGGTCGGCTGGATTATTCAGATCAAACCGAAAAGAACCAAGACAGGATAAAATATTTAAAAGAATGTAAAGCTCCGAAGAACTGACAGGACAGTGAGGGATAACCAAGGCCAAACTGAAGGGAAAATGGGAATCCAGGTCAAAGAACAGAGGGGCCGGGGCTGCTCTGAGGCAGGGATGCCGCACTGCACAGCTCTGGGGCAACCCTCAGGGTAGTTGTGTCCCTCCGGGGAAGATGCTGACAGACTTGTGATGCTCCCTGGAGCTGCACAACACGTTAGCCTGGCCTTGGAAACATTCTACAATCCAAAAATTTTGAACTTTTCATTTTGAAAGTCTTAAATGATAAAGCGGAGAGAAATGAAAGCTTAGAGTTAGTGCAAGGACAGGAATCTAACAGGATATCTTCCTGCCATATCGCACCCCACAAACACAGGAGGCTGGGGACCCTAAGGGCTATGTCCTTGGGAACTAGACCAGCCCTGGAACAGAACCACCTGGCTTCCCATAGCCTGCAGTGCAGTCCAGCCTTGAACATGGACGACGATGGTCCCAGGTCACCAAGCATATGGCAAAAGCAATAAGAACCCTCTCTGGAGGAAGGCAGCCAGCATCCCAGACCTCAAATTATTCCTACAAAGAATTTGCTAAGTACAATGACAAACTGTCAAAAATAAGTATACAAGGAGGATAAAGAGAGGGAGTTCCTGGAGACTAGGACAATATCTTCTTTAAAAAATTTATTTATTTATGGCTGTGTTGGGTCTTCACTGCTGCGCGCGGGCTTTCTCTAGTTGCGGCCAGTGGGGGCTACTCTTCACTGTGGTGTGTGGGCTTCTCATTGCGGTGGCTTCTCTTGTTGCAGAGCACAGGCTCTAGGCATGAGGGCTTCAGTACTGGTGGCACACGGGCTCTAGAGCGCAGACGCAGTAGTTGTGGCACACGGGCTTAGTTGCTCCGCGGCATGTGGGATCTTCCCGGACCAGGGCTCGAACCCGTGTCTCCTGCATTGGCAGGCAGATTCTTAACCACTCTGCCACCAGGGAAGTCCTTTAATTATTCTTATGGCTTCATGTTTTCACACCTAGCTATTTGTACCCAGTCACAAGACTTAAAGCTCAAGCATTCTGCTGACTATTCTTAGGGGCCACACACAAATAGCTCTTGTACCCACCACTCTGGCTTGTCTGATTGCCACGACAGCCACTACCCACTTACCCTGTACTGAATTCTCTCCAGCTCGTACACTGATTGTAGGGCCCCGACTTCCAGAACTCTCAGCTGGCAGAGCAGCAGGTGAATCACAGCCCGGGGGCAAGTCAGCATGTGACAGTTTAAACAGGAACCCCGGAGCAGCAGGTAGAGTTTCTGAAGAGAGGGAATAAGAGAGACAGGATATTAGAACGTGACATAGCAGTCAAAGTGATTTTCAACGTAATAAATACTTACGATTTTTGTTTCTATGTTGTCAGTTTACTCCTTTAAGAATTCTACTTCACCCTATGTACCTGGAAAGTCCTTCTTCACCTTAAGAACTCGATAAATATTCCTCTATATGTTCTCTTACGGTTTCATTTTAATCCATTAACACTAGAAATTTACTTTGGGCCTGAGGTCGGGAACTACCTTTATTTTATTTAAATACCAAATTTAGTACTCATTTAAACACTGAAAACTTTTTTAAAAATATTTATTTATTTAGGCTACACCAGGTCTTAGTGGCAGGTGGGATCTTCACTGCTTCATGTTTAGTTGCAGCATGTGTGATCTAGTTCCTCGACCAGGGTTCAAACCGGGGCCCCCTGCATTGGGAATGTGGAGTCTTACCCACTGGACCACCGGGGAAGTCCTAAATATTGAAAACGTTTAATTAAAATGTTTCATTTAGGGCTTCCCTGGTGGCGCGGTGGTTGAGAGTCCGCCTGCCGACGCAGGGGACACGGGTTTGTGCCCCGGTCCAGGAAGGTCCCACATGCCGCGGAGCGGCTGGGCCCGTGAGCCACAGCCGCTGAGTCTGCGCGTCCGGAGCCTGTGCTCCGCAGCGGGAGAGGCCACAACAGTGAGAGGCCCGCGTACCGCAAAAAAAAAAAAAAAAGTTTCATTTAAAATAATGTTTCAAATGTTCAGTATTTAACTAAGACAATTCTCTTCCCCTAATACGATTAACAGACAAAAATCATGTCCATGTACAAATCCCGGAGGCTGGGTTAACTGATGTAAGAAGCCAAAAGTGTTCAAAGTAGGACTGAACAGTAACTTCATTCTCAGCTCAGTGCTGGGCCTTCTGGAGCTCTGCTCTTCCTGCCACTAAGCAAGAGCCAACAAATCCACCTGAAGGGCTCAGGGAGGCCTGGAGAATTCCAAAGTCCTCTATTGCCAGGGAAGCCCCACCCACATTTCTGAAAGACATAAAGCCCTTAGAACAAAAGGTCTAGGGACGGATCTAAACACTTTCCCCCCTGTGTAAACAGAATCCAGCCGTGGCTCTTCTCAATGGGAATCAAACTGAAGTTCCTTTAGGTAGGGCTCGAGGCCAAGCTGAATGTACTGAATTTCACTCCTCAAGGTTTTAAATTGCCAAGTAAAGAGCACTTTCACTCCAAGTGTTGGGAGCTGACCTCCTGAGACACCTGCCCCAGGCAGAGGGGTGGCACTCACAAATCCCACCTGCACCGAGACCCACGCGGCCAGGGTAGCCCAGGCCAGAACCTACCTCGAAGAGGAGAGGGTTGTACACAGTGAGCGGGAGCTCGATGTGGCCCAGGTGCCCGGAGCAGTTGCTGAAGTCCTGCACGCAGGTGGAGCACACCTCTTTAGAGTCTGCGGGGCCCAGAGCTAGATCGTACAGGCCGTTCACTGACGGGTTCCCCAGGCTATCTAGGTACCGAGGGTTTGTAATGGACTTAACGCTTAATTTCCTAGGGAGATAAAAAAAAGACCAGGTGAGACAAGGTTACCCAACTTCTAGGACATTTCCTCTTCAGCACTTACAAAGGGATGGTTTAATGTCTGTGTCTTCAGACGTGCAGACGGCTCCAGGGGGCAGACTCGGTGTCTGCCTTGCTCCCCACTGCAGCTCAGCACTTAGCCCAGAGCCTGCGCTCAACAGGTGCTCAATGAATATGTGCTGAACGAAGAGCAGTGAGTGGTAACATCTTCAAAACCCAGATTTAGTGCAAATCTTGCGCTAACCGAACACACTGGCCGACTTTATACAAAGAAGTACCGACTTACATGCCAAACGCATCATAAGCAGCGTTTAGTCTGACTTGAACCCTCTGAGATGGGCATCACTATATGCGTTTTTCAGAAGAGGAAACAGGCTCAGAGTGGTTAGTGATTTAATTCAGGTGACAAAGCCCAGAATGGTGGGGGTGTGGTGAGATATGGACCAGACCTAACCCCAAACCCACAGAGTTCAAGAAAGGGAATAATCCCAGTATGTAGGAATAGTGAATTGAGAAAAGTTAAACATAAATATGCAAACCTTTGAGAAGTATAACCTGCTTTACTAAAGGTTTCATTGCAGTATTTTATGTTTGGTTGAAAGCAGGCTCCCATAGGACACCTAACTACTTTTAACCAAATTACGTTCATGCCAAGTTTGCTTTTAAACTTCGTTTTTTTTGTAAATTAGAAAATAAAGATAATGAAATCCAAATCTCACAATGTAGAGAAAACCGCTAACAGACTTCTTTCTATGGATACATTTTTAAAAACTGTAACTGGGATCATTTGCCATTTCTAGCATTGCCTTTGTCATTTTCATTGAGCATTAAGTGTTTTCAGGTCACTAAAAATTCTTTGGAAAGATTCTGTAATTAAGAACTACCAGGGACTTCCCTGGTGGAGGAGTGGTTAAGAATCCACCTGCTAATGCAGGGGACACAGGTTCGAGCCCTGGTCCGGGAAGATCCCACATGCCGCGGGGCAACTAAGCCCATGTGCCACAACTACTGAGCCTGCACTCTAGAGCCCGTGAGCCACAACTACTGAAGCCCGCGTGCCTACAGCCCGAGCTCCGTAGCAAGAGAAGCCAACGCGATGAGAAGCCTGCGCGCCACAACGAAGACCCAACACAGCCAAAAATAAAGAATCACCAAATCTTTCATTATATGTCAATTAATATAATTCATTTAGCCAAACTCCACTATAAGTAAGCTCATGCCACCTATCTGTATACAGATTTTTGTATAGCATAATTCAAACTTTTAACTATTTCCTAAAAATATAATTAGTTCCTTGGTGAAGGGAAATCCTTGAATCAAAGGGGGCGAACTGTTCTGTTTTCTGGCCTCCTGCGTGGCTTGCAGGATCTTAGTTCCCCAACCAGGAATTGAACACAGGGCCCCTGCAGTGGAAGCTTGGAGTCCTAACCACTGGACTGCCAGGGAAGTCCCAGGGTGAACTGTTTTGAAGCTCTTGATATATTCTGCCATAGTGTATTCCAGAAAACATGGGCTAACAATAGATTGTCTGTTTGTCCTAACCAGCACTGAGTCTTAGCACTGAAAAACTTTCCAAATTTAAGGTGAAAAAATGCTACCCACTGTGATGTTAAATTTTTTTTAACAGAAATTAGAATATATCTTTTTTTTTAATTTTTAAATTTTTTTTTTTTCTTTTTGTGGTACGCGGGCCTCTTACTGTTGTGGCCTCTCCCGCTGCGGAGCACAGGCTCCGGATGTGCAGGCCCAGCGGCCATGGCTCACGGGCCCAGCCGCTCCACGGCATGTGGGATCTTCCCGGACCAGGGCATGAACCCATGTCCCCTGCATCGGCAGGCAGACTCTCAACGACTGCGCCACAAGGGAAGCCCTAAAATCTTTTATTGGAGTACAGTTGCTTTACAATGTCGCATTACTTTCTGCTGTACGGCGAAGTGAATCAGCAACCCACCCACCCCCTTCCCCGTCACGTTAATTAATCGTTTCATTATGTTTTGTTTTAAAGGCCATTTTGGTCCTTTACTTAATTAAAAAAATAAAATTGAACTCATTTTTAAGTTAAAATCTTAACTTTTTTTATTATTGTCTACGTGAGCTCCTTACATATGAGGACATTAACCTTTTTTGGTGGCAAATACTTTCCTAGCTTGTGATGTCTTTTGTCATTTTTCACAGGTGAAAGTTTATAAATTCTTCGAACAGCTTTGTTGAGCTGTAACTCACGTACTATACAATTCGTCCATTTGAAGTATACACTCGGTGTTTTTTAGTATATCCACAGAGCTGTGCAACCATCACCACAATATCATTTTCGTCCCCAGTAAAGGAAACCCTAGCAGTCGCTCTCCATCCGTCTCTACCTCCCTCACAGTCCTATGCAATGACTAATCTACTTTTTGCCTCCAGAGACTTGTCCGTCCGGACATTTCACATAAATGAAATCATATGCTATGTGGTCTCTTATAGCAGGCTTCTTTTACCTCGCATGTTTTCAAGGTTCATCCATGTTGCAGCCTGTATCTGTATTTCATTTTTTTATAGCCAAAAAATATTCCATTGCATGGATATACCATATTTTATTGGGTTAGTTTTATACTTTGGCTACTATAAATAATGCTGACAGGAACATTTGCATGCAAGTTTTTTTTTTTTTTAAATTACAAATGCATTGGAAATTTCCTGGGTACTCTTCTTTTTTTTAAAAAATTAATTAATTTTTATTTTTGTCTGCATTGGGTCTTCGTTTCTGCGTGCATGTTTCCTCTAGTTGTGGTGAGCAGGGGCTACTCTTTGTTGCAGTGTGCGGGCTTACTGCGGTGGCTTCTCTTGTTGCAGAGCACGGGCTCTAGGCACGCAGGCTTCAGTAGATGTGGCGTGTAGGCTCAGCAGTTGCGGCACGCTGGCTCTAGAACACAGGCTCAGTAGTTGTGGCGCACGGGCTCTAGAGCGCAGGCTCAGTAGTTGTGGCACATGGGCTTAGTTGCTCCGTGGCGTGTGGGATCTTCCCAGACCAGGGCTTGAACCCGTGTTCCCTGCGCTGGCAGGCGGATTCTTAACCACTGCGCCACCAGGGAAGTCCTGTACACAAGTTTTTGTGTGAATATATTTTTTTCATTTCTCATGGATATACACCTAGGAATGAAAGTGCTGAGTCATATGGTAACTCTACGTTTAACTTTCTGAGGAACTGCCAGACTGTTTTCCAAAGCGGCTGCACCATTTTACAGTCCCACCAGCAATACACCAAGGCTCTAACTTCTCCACATTCTTGCCAACACATTTTATGACCTGACTTTTTGACTCTAGCCATCCTAGTGGGTGTGACATAGTATCTCACTGTGGTTTTGATAACTAATGAGGTTGAGCACATCTTTGTGTACCTATTGGCCATCTATATATCCTCTTTGGAGAGATGTCTATTCAAATCCTTCACCTGTTTTGTAATTGGGTTGTTTGCTGTTTTATTATTGAGTTGTAAGAGTGCTTTGTATATTCAGTATACAAGTCCTTTGTCAGATACATGATTTGCAGATATTTCTTCCGACTCATCTTTTCACTTTCTTCATGATATTATTTGCATAATTTAAAATTTTTTAATGAGTTAAACTCACTGCTGCTTTCTTCCACTACCTTTGGGCTAAGTCTTTCTCCTTCGAAGTTGGATAAATATTCATCTACATTTCCTTCTCATTCATTTTACACTAAGCTCTAAAACTTAATTGGGGGCTTCCCTGGTGGCGCAGTGGTTGAGTCCGCCTGCCGACGCAGGGGACACGGGTTCGTGCCCCGATCCGGGAAGATCCCACAGCCCGTGAGCCACGGCCGCTGAGCCTGCGCGTCCGGAGCCTGTGCTCCACAATGGGAGAGGCCACAGCAGTGAGAGGCCCGCGTACCGCAAAAAAAAAAAAAAAAAACTTAACTGGAATTAAAAACAAGGAAAACCTTTATTGCATAAGGCAAACACAAATTAATTAGGTCTGGGTGCAAAGACTTGTACCACTAGATCCTCTTTCTATCATGTTCTGTAAGTTGGTACTTCACTTCCCTTGCCTGGAGCCTACAGTGATGGAAAAAGAGTACGCAGGTGGGGCCGGCACACACCTGTGTCAACTGGCAGAAGAACTGTGTCCTGTGCTTGTCAAGGCAACACAAATAGCTCACATCCAAAACTGAATGTATTTTTTTTTTTTTTTATCTTCATCCTAAGTCTTTCTGTGTGGTAAGGAGCAAAGTTCCTCTCTCTAGCTGGGGAGGAGGAGAAAACTCCTCTGATCATTGCAGGAATGGGATGCAATGGGAAGAGCAAGGAGTCCACTGGAGAGAAAAGAGTTTAAGACTAGCAAACTTGGGTTTGAGGATGACCTTTGCTGCCTCCTAGAGAGTCATTTTATTTGCTGGACAGTAATTTCCTCTCCTGTAACTGCAGACACCAACACGAATGGTTGCATAAGGACTGGTAGTACCAAGCACTGAACAGATAGCTCCCATCCACCCGTGAGTGCACTTAACAAATATCTACTGAGTGCTTATTATGTGCCAGACACACCTTTAGATGCTGGAAAAACAGATCAGAATCCCTGTGCTCATGGGCCTTACATCCTATTGAAGGCAGGCAGACAAAAGCCAAGATAAATAAGCACACAGTCTATTGGATGGCAGAACATTCTATGAAGAAAGTAAAGCAGAAAAGGGGAAGGACAATAGAGTGGGCCAGTGGCTGGGGGAACCCCTATTGAGAAGGTTATACTGAACAAAAGCCTGAAGGAGATGGGGGAGTGAGCCATGCGGTCACCTTTACAGGAGAAAGAAGCAGGGAGTGCAAAGGCCCTGAGGTGGATGTGTGACTATGGTGCTCCGGGAACAGCAAGGAGGCCAGGGTGAGTACAGAGGTAAGTTCAGAGAAGTAGCAAGGGCCAGAATGACCTTTCCAAGGCATTTTAAGGACTTGGCTTTTACTCCAAGTGACCTAGGAAGCTACTAGAACTTAACACAATAAAAGGCAGCATAATGATTGATATTTGCCAACCCCAGACTCAAATAGGTCTACAATGCTAGTAATGGGTATAAACTTGCTTATGCACTTCCCTGTCTAAAAACTCCACAATTAACCTGTAAAAATTCAATTCTTTTGCTTTTGGATGAAATAGGATGTATGGCTAGTGATGGTATAATTGACATTTCTGGGCCAGCATACCGTTGTAGCTCAGTTTATTCATCCAGTCATTCGACCAGAGTTGAGGATAAAAGAAAGGAATGAGGAAGCTCAAGGCTAGTGGAGAGAGGCGGAAATATAAACAAAAAAGGAACTGAGGCACCATAATAGACAGCTGTACTAGGTGTGGAAAGACCTCAGAAAATGAGGGAGGTTGAGCTGAGCCTTAAGAGGGGGAGAGATGCTCTCCAGGTGTCTGCTGGGGGTTGGGGGCAAGAGCAGAGAAGCAGATCCCTCTGGCAGAGAGGACAATGCACGCAGAGGAAATAGCTTGAGGTAAGGCCCAGACGTTGAAACCTCATGGCACTTTATGGAATGTGCAAGTGGTTTAGTAGGGCTGGCGAAGGGATGATGCTTTAGCAAAAATCAGCATTGGCCTGCTCATGGGTAAACTTGTAGGCTAAGCTAAGAAACTATCATTTACCTTTGGGAAATGGAAAGCCTCTGGAGGGTTTTAAGGGTGAGAGTAGCATGATCACATCTGCACTTTGGAAGAATAATTTTAACAGCAATGTAGAGCATGCACTGGACTGGTGTAAGTGCAGGGGAGGCGGAAGAAAAAGACAATTCAAACAAGAGATGAGGGTATGATCTAAGACAGTAACAGTAGTGTTGAAAGGAGATTATAGAACGAATAGACATGTAAGTGACACACAGTAAGAGCCCAATAAGTAAATGAGATGTCAGGTGAAACAGATATAGAATATTTGTCCTGTCACAAAATATTGACCATCTTGCACTAGTCTAGGTACACCACTTTGGAGGGGCAAGTTCCCTCTCCCTTTAGGGGAAGTAGTTGTTGAGTTTTTGGTATAGGAGTTTAAGAACTCGGTGTGAAATTCAAATAGAGATGTCCAAAAAGCAGCTGAAAACAATGAGTCTGAAGAATCAGGAAACGAAAATTGGTCTGGAGATTTAAATTTTGAGAGTATCACTCAGGAAAGTGGTGAAATTGTCTAGGGAGGACATTTAGGACAAGAAAAGCAGCATGTATGACCAGAATAGAATCTCAAGGAACAGCAATATTTAAGTAAAAGAGGAATCAGCTAAGGAGCCTGAGACGAATTCGAATATTAACCACGAATGCAAGGACCTTGTTCACCAATGTGTCCTGAATGCTTAGCTTAGTGCCTGGCAAAAACTGGATGATGGATAAATGTCTGTGGGTTGATAAAGGGAAGAAAGAAGTAGTACTTGTCACAGAAATAAAAGAACCTGAAAACAATAAATAAGGTGCTGGAAAAGAGAAAGACTGCCAAATGCTACGGTGATCAAAATGAGGACTGAAGAGGGCCGCTTTGATTTAGTAATTAGGCAGAGAATATAAGCGGTCCTAGCAAGGAGAAGTTGTCGCATGAATTGAGTCTCGAACGATCATCATTTTATAGACAAGAGGAGACTAACCATGAGCTTAATAAACCACGTCAGAGACATTATAGTAACTACACAAACGCAGGCTAATTAACGAGGAGACTGGCGGATGATAACGCCGCAATCTGGGTACCCCCACCTTCCCAAGGGCAAACTCTTCCCTAGCCCCACTGGGTTCTAGGCAGTGCTCACTAGCCAGGGACGTTCCCGGAACTACGGGTCCCAGCAGGCCATGCGCCAGACAGCCATGGACTCTGAGGAGAAATTGGGCGCCAGACCTTCTGGGAACGGTAGTTTGTGGCCCCGACCCCAAGAAGCTCTGCACGCTTCCCACCAACTCCTTACTTGAGCTCTTCGGCCGAATACATCCCGAAAGAAATGCCCTGCAGCCGCCGCCAGGGCATGTTCTTTGAGCCCAACATCCTCCAGGTCAGTTCCGAGCTCTGACACCCGGAGAGAAATTCCAGTCACCACGGGTATATTTCTAACGCTACCTCCGGCCCGCAGCCACCATGTGATTTAAAATGCGCTTGCGCGCGCGAGAAAGGCTCGCGGGAAGATTTACGTGGACGATAACATTTCCGATCTAGGGGGGGAAGGAAATAATTTCACGACTCTCACTCGCCCTTTTATTTTGAAAATAATCGAATACATATAAGACATTAAAATAATATTTTAAGAAATATCTTTGAGGCAAATGAGGTGTACTGAGCCTTTAACTTCCGAAGCAAAATCTTTCAAACCATGGGACTGTAACCTCCTATGTTATGATTGCTTTCGTCTTGTTCCGTCTCAGCCAATAGCCGAGCTATTCCACGCCCCCTCCCCCCTCCCCCACAGCCTTAGGTGGAGGGCATGCTTTCCCCGTGTGCTATGCGAAGACGCCAAAGATGGCGGCCGTACATTCGGCTCGGTGGTTGAGGGTCCGCCGCGGGCTTTGCCTACCGCTGACGGGTCGACGGGCAGGTCTCTGCGGACGGGCCCCCAGTAGCAGGTAAGAGAAGCTTGGAGAATCCATGAGAAAGACCCCAGGATCACCTGGGCCATATGTATCCCCTTTACCCCCGGAGAGCTGGGGAACTAGGTACGGTGGAGTGGAAGGCGCGCGCGTGCGCTCGCGGCTGCGTGCCCCGAGAAGCTGGCACGCGGAGTCCGCGTACTTGAAGAAGGGCTCCAAACGCGCTGGTTAGGGGGATATTTATTGCTGGGGCTCGCCTACCCCAGGGTTAGAATTCTTGGCAAGATTCAGGATCCTACTGTTGTGGATCTTGCGTTCTAGTAAGTGTGGGTATTGGCAACGCCTCCCCAAGTTTTAAAAGAAAAATTGTATCCGCCCTTACCCGTTTTCACCCACCGGGAGAAAGGGGAGAAAATCAGGTTTTCCCAAGTTAAAGGCAGTTTACGAGTTCCACCGTATGCTGGGTGTTGTGGGGATGTTTGGCCAAAGAAATTATACAGGTGTTTATAAAAACAAGAAAGTCTAAAAGATCTGAACACAATCTGGATAGGATTGCTGTGATTGTTAAAACTTGGCGCATGTGTCATTTGTGTAGTTTTTTTCACTAGGTACAAACTGGCGTTGTGGAAGTATGAGGTGGGAATTTGTTGTGAAAATTTGGGAATAGCCTAATTTTGGATTCGATGTTTGCCATTTCCTTTGTGAAGTGATAGTAGACAAATTCCCTTATGTGTAAACTGGAGCTAGTAGTAGCCATCAGAAAATTGTGAGTAATAAGTGAGGTGTGTAATTTACAATATACATTTTATATGTAACATCTTCCCTCCTCAGTCCTCACAAAAGAGAAGACGCTCCACCTGGTAGTGCAGGAGCCTTAATGCTGCTGTTCAATCCCAGTCCTTTTCCCGGTGGTGCCCAGTGTTGTTGTTTTTCTACCCATTTCCTTTGATTTGGCAGCAGCATCTCTCCCTCAGTCTTCACCCACAAGACAAGAGTGGTGTATGTGACATACATGTCACGAGAAACAGCATGATTTGAAAGAATTGATCCCTTTCTGAAGTTGATCCGTAGCAGAGAGGTATTGTTTTAAGATGATGCCCGAGACCAGATACTAGTAGAGGAAGTAATTCTTCATTTAATCACATCTTGACAATTTTCTGAATGGTACCAATGCTATTTAGGAAGGAAATACTTACAAGGTAGTGTACATTATCTGTGTGGTATATTGACTCTATTTTTTAGCATGATCAGAACGTTTTAAAACTCATTCATGGGTCAGTGATTCTATATTTTGGGTTAAAAAAATAATATAAATTGTTCCAAGTTTAAATTAGGACACGTACATTTGGTACATTCCTGATTGTTGAAGGAAGTGCAATGAAAGGCTGTGGTGATCTTAGTTTCATAATTTGTCAAAATTGCTTTAAGTGGGATAATCTTTTATTGTCATCAGGGCATCATCCATGTAAAATCAGGAGCTCATTACATCATCCCTTTTAGCCTCAGTGTTTTGGGTTCTCAAAAGGTGAAAGTTCCTTATATTTCAGAAGCTGCTCAAATGTTCAAGTGCTACTAAATTTTTCCTTTTTTCCCCTGATTTTATTTAATGAGATGGCCTGATTTAAAATTTTTTTGGCAATATGATGTCGATATCTGGTACATATTTTGTAATCATTTTGAACTTGCCATTGAGACCACGTCTTCTCAGCATACGTTGACATGAATTATCCAGTTGGTTTGATCCGTGATAATTGGAAAATTTTGGCTGAGTTTCACATAAGTGGAGGTGAGCTGGGAAGTTCATTAATGTGTATTAGCTTTAGGGCTTTTATTTTTTTGTAGATTTTATTCTGGAAGTGCAGCCGTCCCAGAGGTTGAAGGAGCTGGTGCAACAGGTATATAAAAATATATTGAAGTAACTCAATTTTTATATTAATGCATTATACTTATTTATAGTAGTAGTATTAGGAAACTGATTCACTTTGTTTTATTTTTCACATTAAGGGACTGAAGAAGTGGTCATTCCAAAAAAGAAAACTTGGTGAGTATTCCATCAGTGTTCATTCAGCAAGTGGTTAAGTGCTTATTATGAGCAAAACATTGTTAGGTAAGAAGCTAGTGGTGGGAATAGCAATGGGAGAGCATTCTTGGGGAGGGAACCATTGAGGAGAGAAAAGCTTAGGGGTCTGAAAGAACATAGAAGAGGAAGGTAGAGAGTAGTGTGTGAGTGGGGAATGAGATTTACTTAAGAGTTAAAAGACCTGAACTAAATTTGGGTTAGTGTTTACGTAGTGATGGTCAATTATGAGCATCATTATTAGAGTAATTTTTTTTTTTTTAAGGAAGTTTTCACGTTATTGGGAGATTAAAAAAAATATTATCTTTATGGGGGGCTTCCCTGGTGGCGCAGTGGTTGAGAGTCTGCCTGCTGATGCAGGGGACACGGGTTCGTGCCCCGGTCCGGGAGGATCCCACATGCCGCAGAGCGGCTGGGCCCGTGAGCCATGGCCGCTGAGCCTGCGTGTCCGGAGCCTGTGCTCCGCAACGGGAGGGGCCACGGCGGTGAGAGGCCCGCGTACCGCAAAAAAAAAAAAAAATTATTTTTATGGTCTTTACTGAGGTAAGATGAAACAAATGGTGCACACTGCAAAATTTAGCTTTTTTAACTCACTTGATAGATCCTTGAACAAATTGCCTTATATAGTAAACATTTGTTGAATATATAAGAACTAAAACTTACAAAAGTTTGTGTAGTAATGATATTATTGAATGCATTTAAAGATCCTTCAGGGCTTCCCTGGTGGCGCAGTGGTTGAGAGTCCACCTGCCGATGCAGGGGACACGGGTTCGTGCCCCGGTCCGGGAAGATCCCACATGCCGCAGAGCGGCTGGGCCCGTGAGCCACGGCCGCTGAGCCTGTGCGTCCGGAGCCTGTGCTCCGCAACGGGAGAGGCCACAACAGTGAGAGGCCCGCGTACAGCAAAAAAAAAAAAAAAAAGATCCTTCAAAAAGCCAGGTGTTTTTTGAGTATGACCTGAATATTCAGGCTCACTTAAAAAAAACTTAAATTACTAAAGTAATTAATGGTTATTGCCATTAATTAGCAAGGTAACTAATGGTTATTGTTCAGTGGGATAAATTGAACATGCAGAAAGGAAATAAAATTACCAACAATCACTGTACTCAGAGACAAGTTACCTAATCTGTCTGTGCCATAGTAGAATGTGGGTAATACAGTACCTGCCTTAGGATTAAATGAGCATTTGAACAGTTCCTGCCACAGAATCAGATCTCAATAGGTGATACCTATTATTTTAAAGTTCTGGAATGTAACATTTGAAGTTGTACGTATACATTTAGTTTAGCAGAGTTGATTTGTTAGATGTACCGTTCTATACTCTGTTATAAATTTTGAATGATTACGTAGTATTTTATTATATGGTTATATTCAGGGTCATTTTTGTCTTCCCTGGACTGAGAATCAGAACCAAGATAAGAGTAGGAATATACATATCGTGAATGAGGCATTTCTTGAATGACATTCCAGCCCAGTGCACTTTACCAACTCATTGTGCCTCTATCCCTGACAAAGGTACCACAGGGAATACAAGAGAGGGAGTGTATTGAGGATATGTTCAGGTGGACTAAAGTCTAGTTGAGTTGTGTGCATATTTTATACTTTATGTCTTACACCCACTTTACATGTGTACATAACTGTTTACACATGACTAGGGGCTACACAGGATATGATGGAACGAAGAGTGGTTGTATTGCAGTAATCAAGGTGAGTTTTATTGAAAACATAGTTTAGCTGTACCTTAAAATGGGTCAGATGATTTTGTTGGCATCAGAATCACCAGGGAATTTTGTTTAAAATACATATTCCTGCAGGTAATTCTTATAAACCCTAAACTATAAGCCCCACAGATACAGAAACAGTAAGGTAGGGTGGGACATGATCATGATCTGTCTGGTGGTAGTAGGAGACCATGCAGGCAGGCCTGTGAAAAATGCTCTATTAGAATAGGAGAAATAAGGTAGTTGGTAGAGAGCAAACTGAGGCCTATTTATTTACAGCCCATGAGGTAAGAATGGTTTTTACATTTTTTATAGTTGAAAGAAGAAGACTATTTCATGACATGTGAAAATTATGTGAAATTCAGATTTCAGTGTCAGTTAAATTTTTTTTTGGAACACAGCCTCACTCATTTGTTAACTTACTATCTGTGCCTACTTTTATGCTCCAAAGGCAGAGCTGGGTAGTTGCAACAGTCCTCACGGCCCATAAAGCCGAAAATACTTACTGTCTGTCCCTTTATAGACAAAGCGATTGATAGAGGCTCTCTGATAGCCTCTGCTTTCCAGGCTCAGGAATTTGTGCTTTTAGACCTAGAAGAAGCCATAAAAGACTACAAATTCCTGTTGCCTTATTTGAGAGATGAAGCATCTTTTAAGGCTCTTAAGATGCTTTTAAGGTATCTTTCCCAAATCACAGATGCCATAGAAGACTAACAAATTGTAGAGAGTCACTGTGAGTTTTCATATAGGAATGTGACAGGATAGAGTATTCTGAGCATGCTAATCTGGATGGTGTAGTTACTGTAGAGAGGGCAGGGAGCCCAATTATGATCGGTGCATAGGTAACTGGGCTCATTAAAGGAATGGATGTTAAAACTTACCAGATTGGCCAGAAGAGGATGTGGAGAAATGGTTGCTCAGATATGGTTGTTGCTTGGGCAGTCAGTGGAACAACACTTTGAAGGGAAAGTGGGCAGAACCACGACCTAAAATGTGCACACCTTATCGGTTAGCCATTCTGGAGGAACCCCTGCAAATACGCCCAGAGAGACATGGATGACAGTGTTCTTTACAACTTGGGAATAATAAGAAATTGAAATAGCCCAAATGCCCATATGTAAGGGGATAATAAAAAGCAGTTATTATACTATATAACATTTAAGGAATTAATTAGATTTACACATCGTAGCATGGATAATACAGTCAAACTTATGGAAGCACGTATCCAGAATGATGGTATATGTTTTCGATTTAGTTTTATGGTGGTATGTGTGTAAAAGTACCCTTTAAAGTTCTGGAATTATAAACACCAAACTTACAGTAGAGGAGGAGGGGGTCGCAAAATGACACCAGATATAATAGTCTAGTTTTTTTTTTTTTAAGTATAATGTATTCATTGAGGTTATTTTTAGTGAGTGATCTGAATGTTCATAATTTTTTCACTTACATTTGTTCAATATGTTGTAAAGATGTACTCACTTGATACGACTTAAATATGCTAACGTAGCATTTAGTTAGGGAATACTGAGAGATGAAAGAATATCTTTCTCTCACTGAGATTACGTAAGTGTGATTTTAGAAAATCCAGTAGATGTTGTGTATGTCAGGGAATTAGTCTTGACATAGTATAAAATTTCCTACGTGTTTTCTTTTTTTTCAAATGACTTAAATTATGAGTGTATGTTTAAACTTTATTTAAAAAATACATTTGGTTTATTAAGTTTATTCTTATTTCCCTTTTTGAAATGAAACACAAAATCTAACACAAGTAAAAATACATTTGAAACCAAATTATTTTGTTTGTCAATTTTTCCAGTGAAACCTCTTTTCAGTAGTTAGTGAATGTCTCTACCCATAGTCATAGTGGGTGGCTGGCCTGAACTTCTTATAAAGGTTATATAGTTGAGAGGTTCCAAACTCGAATCATCTGGGAATTCAGTAAGAATGAATGTGACAGTTCTCCATAGAACCTGGGGGTCCTGATTCAACAGTCCAGAGTGCGGCTTGTGATTTATTCTTATATATAGCTGCATTAAGAGCCACCAGTTTGGATAATAAAGGCAAGAATATTACAGAAAGCTACAGTAAGAATGCATAGGAAACTGGGTAGGAGGAGGAAAGATTCAGGTTAGAGAGTTTGATGAGATGAGGGTGAAAATTGCTAGCCCTGGGTGATGGTTATAGGGACCAGGCCAGAGAGCGTAGCATGGAACGTGTACTAACCACCTTTGGGCAAGAGAACTAAACAGTTTTCTCATTTTCTAACTTATTGTTCTAGTGATCTTGAGAGATCAGAACTGGCTTTATTTGAGACCTGAACTTTGTTGTTGGCCAGTCCATTCTGAGAGTAGGATCACTTGTTCGCTTTGTGAGTGTGAAAAGCCCTCAGAGGGTTAACTTGTGATTCTCATTCTTAGGGATAAAGTGGCTGTTCTTCAGGCACTTGCATCCACGGTACACAGGGTAAGTAGGAATTTTAGGTTTTTGTATCTAACTCAGCTAATAATAACTGTTATGTTCATATCTCTGCATGATTCACAATTAAACTGTTGTAGATCTAGAGAGTTTCTTATTAGAAATATCTAGTTCAGTCCCTTCATGTGACAAATGAGAAAACTAAAGCTTTTAAAGTGATTGGCCCAGGGCTACTTAGGATATTAAAACCCTGACTTAGTACCATGTCTTTTTTCTCCAAATTCAGTGTTTTTATACTATGCCAGTGATTTTTAAACTTAACCTCCTGAAGAGCTTGTTGAAATGCATGTTCCTGGGGAATGGTTTGGGTGTGATACTCTAATGCAAGTGATCTGTAGACCAACTTTGGGAACAGTGTACCCACCATGCTGGAAGTAATTCAGTGATTAAGAATCTGGGTCCTGGAGCCAAATGTTTTGTTTCATCTTTATCACAAAGTGACCTTTTCTCTTGATGCTTCTGTTTCCTTATCTATAAAATGGGGATTTAATTATAGCACCAAACCTTGAGGTTTGGGTGAGAATTAAATAAGTTAGTACACGTGAAAGGGTTTTGGACAGTGCCTAACACAAAGGACATGCTCGGTAAGTGCTAGCTATTTCCTTATTGCTCCAGCTATCTTGGTGATTTATTTGTGAGTAATTTGCTCTCTTGACAGTTCAAGAATAGAGTCTGTAGTCTTGATAGATAAACTGAAACCCTGGTTAATGCCTTAGAAATGGAACTTTCTGATTGATTGTATTTTTCATTAGCTGCAAACTGTACTTTCAGTTTCAGCTGTGGGGGAAATATCTAAAGTAATTAAGTCCTTTCTTTTTGCTGCAATGTCTGTGTGGATTCTGACCCTCCCTGAGACCGTTATCACAGATTTCCAGAATTTTTCTTCTATTGTAGATGCTAAACTTACAGGCTGTCAGGCCAAATATGCACTGATAGACCCTAGCAGTATCTGAGGACGGGTTTTTAAATACTGCATCTCCACACTAGCAAGACATTGAGATTTCCAGCTCACTTATCCATAAATAGGCACCTGAAATGTAAACTCTTGAAATAGGCCTCTGAGACTGTTCTCAGTTTTTTAATGAGAATGGCCCAGGGCCCTTTCAGGTCAAAGAAGTTACAGAATTATGTGTGGAGTTGTCTGACTTGTCTGTTTGGGCACTTAAAATCCAAGGGATAGTCATTCATTCATTCAGTAACCACACATTCTGCCCTTAACTGTGCTTACCAGGCGCTGTGCTGGTTGTGGAATTAAGACAGAGTCCTTGCATGGTTTCTAGAGAGGGAGGCTGAAGGAGCCCTGAGGAGAGGGTGCATAACCCAGACTGGGAAAGGACTTCAGAAGAGCTGGTATCGGATCGATGCTTGGGAGATGAGAAGCCAGGATAGTGGGAAGAGCATTCCTAGCAGAGGCAGCACCAGGAGCAGAGGCACAAAGGCATAGAATGAGTAGGTTGTATGGGGGAAGCAAGAATTTGTGGGGTAGAGCAATGAGAGGTGAGGCAAGAGCATGAATGCTATGCTAGGGTCTTCTGATTTTTATTCAAGTCCACTGAAAGACTTTAAGCAGTGGTGTGACATAATCATTCAAATTTTAGGGGGATTCCCTGGTGGCACAGTGGTTAAGAGTCCGCCTGCCGATGCAGGGGACACAGGTTCGTGCCCCAGTCCGGGAAGATCCCACATGCCGCGGAGCGGCTGCGCCCGTGAGCCGTGGCCGCTGAGCCTGCGCGTCCAGAGCCTGTGCTCTGCAACAGGAGTGGCCACAGCGGTGAGAGGCCCGCGTACCGCAAAAAGGAAAAAAAAAAAATTTAGGAAAGACAGCAATGTGGATACGAGAAACCTTTTCTCTCAAAGGTACAATAATGATCTTAACATGTCCAAAGCCCAGCCCCTTTCTCTCTAAAACTCACACATTCTTCGCCATCTCATTAATGGCAGCTCCATGCTTCTAGGTGCTCCTCTTTTTCATGTGCTGCACTTCAGTAAATCCTGTTTCTTCCATCAAAATATTTGTGTACGGAGTCCCAAAGACCACGCCAAGGTTCAGTGGTTTGCTAGGAGGATTCACAGGACTCAGCATATGGTCCTACAGCTATGTTTTATTACAACGAAAGGACACAAAGCAAAATCAGTAAAAGAAGAAGGCACGTGGGGTAAAGTCCAAAGGAGACCAGGAGAAAGCTTCCAAGAGTTTTCCCAGTGCAGTCACAAAGGACTCACGTAATTCCTCCAGCAGAGTTGACAACACGTGGGAAAGTCTACCAGGAAAGCTCTTTAGAGACTCAGTGCCCAGAGTCTATGTCTGGCACATACCAGAATTCCACACTCCCAGAAGGAAAGCAGGAGTTTAGCATAAACCACATAGTACAGTTTAGATCAGTACTGGGAATGGTGGGAACCCTCCAAAATCCAAGTTCCCAGATGCCCACCAGGCCTTGTAAGCAGGCCTTTCTAAGAATAGCAGTTTCAAGCCTGGTAACTTTTCTTCCTGCACAGCATCCAAATCCTGAGCGCTTGTCATCACCGTGATCACCTTGGTCATCCAGGCCACCATCATCTCTTACCATCTTGGATTAATCACAACAGTCTCTGTCCTCTTCACCTCCTCTGCCCCCTACAGACTGTTCTCAATTAAGCAGCCGTAGTGACCTGCTACAGTGTTGAATCACATCCCTCTTCTACTCAGAGTTCATTTGTCTTCTCATTTATCATAGAATGGCTTCTCATTTGTTATAATTCAAATAAAAGCTGAAGCCCATCCGAGGGCCTCTGAGGCCTTGCGTGTCCATCCGCCACCCCCGCTGCCACATCTCCTGCCGTCTTCCTTGATGGCTCTGCTCTACGTGGCCTCCTGGCTAATTCTCAGTTTCTTAGTAGGCCTGGGTCTGCCTCAGGGCTTTAATGTTTGCTGTTTATTCTGCCTGGAGTATTTTTCCCTGAGATATCCACATAATTTCCTCCTTCATCTCTTTAAGCCTTTTCATTGAGGCCTTCCTCAACCACACCATTTAAAATTGTATGTTTCGGGGACTTCTGGTGGCACAGTGGTTAAGAATCCACCTGACAATGCAGGGGACATGGGTTCGAGCCCTGGTCCGGGAAGATCCCACATGCCGTAGAGCAGCTAAGCCCGTGTGCCACAACTACTGAGCCTGCGCTCTAGAGCCTGCAAGCCACAACTACTGAGCCCGTGTGCCACAACTACTGAAGCCCATGCGCCTAGAGTCTGTGCTCCGCACCAAGAGAAGCCACAGCAATGAGAGGCCCGTGCACCACAACTAAGAGTAACTCCTGCTCACCACAACTAGAGAAAGCCTGTGCGCAGCAACGAAGACCCAGCACAGCCAAAAATAAATAAATTAATTAATTTAAAAAAAGAATTAGGGCTTCCTTGGTGGCGCAGTGGTTGAGAGTCCGCCTGCCGATGCAGGGGACGCGGGTTCATGCCGCGGAGCGGCTGGGCCCGTGAGCCATGGCCGCTGAACCTGCGCATCCGGAGCCTGTGCTCCACAATGGGAGAGGCCGCAACAGTGAGAGGCCTGCGTACCACAAAAAAAAGAAAAAAAAAAAGAATTAATAAATAAATGTATGGTTCTTTTCTCTGATAGTTCGTTTTCCCTCCCTCCCTCCCTCCCTTCCTTTCTTTCTCATAGCAGTTATTGCCTTTAAAATTATTATATGTTTTATTTATTTTTGTTGTTTGGAGATTTTTTTCCCTACTAAATTGTGAGCTCTGTGGGGGATAAGATTTTATTGTCTCCTTGGTAGCTAGAATAATGCCTGGCACATTCGAGGTGCTCAGTAAATATGGAATGAATGAATAAGGAAGGTACTGAACTAAGGCAGTGGCAGTGGGGATAAGGGACGGTGGAGTAGGTAGGGGATGTTAAGGAGCTCTAGTTGACCACAGCTGGTGACAGGTTAGTTGAGTGGAAGTAGTAGGAGAGGATCTTTGGCTTGGCTTGCAGAGTGCTTGGTACCATTCACTGAGACAGAGAAGATAGGAGGGAGAAGGAGCTCTGTCAGGGAAGTTCAGTTGAGGATAAATTTAGTGTGAGGCATCTGAGCTACAGGCCCAGAGTAGAGAAGTTGTTTCTCAGAAACCATGAAGGGCTTGGAAATCATTGAGGGAGGAAAATGTAGGAAACAAATAGGAAGAGTAAGTCTAGTAAGGGAAGTCCAGCATGTCACAGAACTAGGGGCCCCAAACAGGTATTTGATGAGGATGGTGGACAGGACAGAGCCAAGCAGCAGTTGGTAATCGGGGAGTAATAGTCCAGGGCAACTGCCCTAGAACTGCTTCCTCTGCGTTGCCATTACATACCCACCACATGTTGGTAGAGAGTGGTATAACCAGATGAAAGGAGGCTCAAATGAGTATAAAGGGAATACAGCATCAGGCATCAGGAAGCGAGGACCCCAAAGAGTACTGCCTCCGCGCCCTAGGTATGAGCGTCCTTCCGGTGAGAGCCGCAGGGAGGCTTTCCCCTGGAGAATCCAGGTCAGTAAGACAAGGCATCAGGGGGACAGAAGAGATTCAGGATGCAAGTTGAGATTTTCCTGTGGAACAGAGTTGCCAGAAGGCCCAGGGAAGGGGGCTGCAAGGGATAGGAGAAGGCCAGAAGAAGTAACTTGAGGGCTGTTCTAAGTGAGCCTCTAGTGGTGCCGGAGAGTTAATTTTGCTCAGGGTTCTACCTGGAAGTATAGAACCTTGGGCAACAGGACGGGGGAGAAGCTGCAGTTCCTGCCTCCAGAGAGGGCCCAGTAACTACTCTCCTCCATTTGCAGGAAACCTTAGTGCAGGAAGCTGGTGCCCAGGCTAGTTAATTCAGAAGCTCTTGACCTTCAGTTTAAAACAGCAATTGTCCCTGGTGATAGCAGCCTTCAATTAAAAAGCAGTCATGGGGGTTTGAGCCATTGTTTGCTTTAAGTTGTGCATAATCACAAACAACTCTACAGAGCCACGGGTACAGTGTAGGTATTAGTGTCTGCAAACATACATATTTCTGCTTCTGTGATACATGTATAGTTTAAACTTACTTTACAGAGTTTTTAGTCATCACCAAAACCTGCAAGGTCCTCTTAATAAAAATCTAGTTAAAGAGACTTCTGTGTCTTCTCCACAGGATGCTACAGCTGCCCCTTACGCATTTCAAGATGATCCTTATCTCATACCAACATCCTCTATGGAATCTGTGAGTATTTTTATGAAACTTTTCTAGTATTATGTTTTATCTTGTTGGTTTGGGTACAAGAGTACATGTATAACTTGGCTTAGTTGTAAAAACTTTTGAAAAGTTTACAGATGCTGATAGATAAATTGGTAGATTTTCTGAATCTTTTACTACTTTTATTAAAAAGTTTTAGAGGTTGCCTGTGGAGAGGGTATTTGGTTTGGGTTTTTAGTACTTAGGGCTCTTTCCCACTATAGAGCAATCCACTCGGTTTAAGCACTTTGCTTTTATATACCTCAAGCTGTATATAAGATGTGACCTGAAATTACGTCACACTCAGCAGAGGTAGATAAGTAATAATTATGTAGTTTAACTTCTAATTGGGATTCTGTGTATCTGTATTCTTTTTTTTTTTAAGGGGGGCAGAATAATTTTTGCTGAGGGTGTGACTTTGATCTCTTGAGTTTAAATTAGAGGTTATATCAATTTATATCTAAATCTTTTTCTTTATATAGCATTCATTTTTGTTGGCAAAGAAGTCCGGGGAGAATGCAGCAAAGTTTATTATTAATTCGTATCCCAAATATTTTCAGAAAGACATAGCTGAACCTCATATACCGGTAAGGAGAGGTAATTGGACTTTTCAGATAATACTATGTAATTGTAACTTAAACTAAGTTTTTATGGCTCATATTTAAGTAGCTATTTGAATGCCTACAGTATTTGGGTGAAAAGTCTTTTAATGTTTATGGTTATCTTTGCTTACAATACTAACCTTTATTAAACTATATGTATTTGCTCTCCATTTTTTTTCCCCATTTGGTTTCTGTGACACCAGACTCTTAGATCTTTACCTCTGTGACTGTTCCTTTTTCGTTTCCCTCATTAGCTTTTCTATCTACTCCTTAAGCCTTGGTGTCTTTTTCTTAGGGTTCCATGCTCAGGCACTTTCTCTTTTTTCTGTTCAGAATCTTCCTGCTTCAGTGACCCTTATACTCCGTTTGGCATTCTTGTATATCTGGCCTAGGTATCTCTACTTTGAAGTCCAGATTGCATTTCCAGCTACCTCTGTTCTGTAGTCATGAGGAGTGTGCAGGGCCTGCTGTGTGTTAGGCCTTGTGCTTAGCGTGTCATACAGTGGTGCGCGAAACATGGGCTCTGCCCTCCTGAGTTTATTAGTGGAAATAGTAACTCAGACTCATTATGTCTAAAACTGCTCCCTCTCACATCTCCCTACTTTCCGAAGCACTCACACACACACACACTCAGACACACCCTCTTGTGCTTCTCAAGCAGCGACTCTTGGGGACAAATTAGGTAGTCAGTGTGATTGTGTCCATAAAAATATTAGAATCCTGAACTAAGACAGTGGCAGCAGTGGAATGATCATTTGTTGGCTATCCTTTCCCCGTTAAGTTTCTGACTTAACAGTTACTCTTCTACGTTTAGCTCACTTCTGCTTAAAGCTGTCCGTGGATCCCCTGCCCCCATGGCGGGCAGCATTCGCATACCTCTGAGACCTCTTACATCATTTATCATTCACGCTGTATCATAATTATTCCTTATTTGCTTTCTCTGTTAGATTGTGAGCATCTTGAGGGTAGAGAATGACTTCCGTCTGTTTATCCCCAGTGTCTAGCTTAGTGCCTGGCATCGAGTAGTAGGCCTTCAATAAATATTTGGGTAAATTGGTGAGTGAGGTAAAATCAGCATACCTTGGTAGTACTAAACGTTTAGAGTAAAAGAAGTATCAAGGATGAAAGGTTTCTGTCTTTGCAAACTGGGTGTCCTGTGGCACTTTTAACCAAGATTGGGAGGAAAGTAGGAAGGATGGTTTTAGCAAGGGGAAAATAAGTTCACCTTGAAATTGGGAAGTTTGGTTGGAAATTAGATTCTTCAGATATGGATTAAATATTTATGTTTGGGTGCTTTTAAATTCTCCGCCCCAAGCTAGGAGATCGCTAAGTAATCTTGTTTTGGAGACTGGAGAGGTTTTTTGAAATAAGTTATATTCCCTACAGAGGTATTCTTGTTAAAAATATAGTATCTGGTACATGAAGCATGAATCGGAGCAGTGAAGTTTTATTTTGGTGTGTTGGTGATCAAAATTTTGTCCTACCCGGTTACCTTTGACATTGCCTTGTTTGCAGTAACTTTAGCCATCTTGTTTTCCTAGTGTTTTATGCCTGAGTACTTTGAACCTCAGATTGAAGATATAAGTGAGGCTGCTCTGCAGGAACGAATCAAGCTCAGAAAAGTCAAAGCTTCTGTGGACATGTTCGATCAGCTCTTGCAAGCAGGTGACGAAGTTCATTTGCAGCCTCTCTGGGAACATGGGCTTGGCAGTGGGCCACAGTTACGTATGTGATCCAGATAAGTTACGAGTAGAAGTTACAAGTGCTGTGCTACTTCCTCTGCTCAGTGGCTGTGTTTGTGTTCTTTATAGTTTAATAAGTCATATTTCTTGTTCTGCTTGAGCATCATTTTAAAACCGTGGGTGGGGTAGAGTTGCAACTTTGTTAGTATCTTGTCCTCTTGTGCTGTATCAGAGGCAGACAAATTATACAGCCGTTCTTCCTTAGCTTCTGTTTTTAACATCAGGTGTGTACATACTCTATTCACATTTCCTATATTCTTTAAGTATGTTTGGAAGGCATAAAGCAGGCAAAAAAATACTTAAAAAGGAAAGAGCGCTAAGCTGCGGGATCAGAGGTTTGGATAGGTTCTGGCACCAGTTAGCACTGTGGCCTCGAAGAAGTCACTTCTGTCAAATCCTGCGGCTCTGAATTTGATCTGGATGAACCTCCCGGGGTGTAGATGTAGGTGCCAGGGCTTGTAAGCTGTCATGAGAATGTACCTATAGTAGCATGGAAGGCAGCAGCATTAAGTTTTAGAATTCCGAGTGCTGTTCAGTGATTTAGGAGAAAAATTAGCCAAACGTGCAAGAAACTGGACTGAGTCACTCAATACAGCCTTAAACACAACAAGAAACATTTGCAGAAAGCTGTGTTTGATTTGAGACTTTTGGTGTGTAGCCTGTTAAAGCTTCGGGTGTACAAATGAATTGCTGATGCAGGTCATCATTTAGGGAGGCTTTTCCCCCTGCTGGTTGAGCACGATAAACATCTTAGTGCTAAGACTTGTCTTCCTTTGTTTTACACGCTGTGTGGTGTAGGCACATGCAGATGTTCAGTAAGCATTACTACAGACAGTGTGTCGAACCCGTAACACTCGACTCATTCACAGTAATGGAATGAGGCAGCATACTGGGAGAGGAAACAAAATTTTATTATCAGGCCCTAATAAGTGCCATGTGCTTTGCTAGGCATTGAATTATACACCTTATGAGTTGGTGTGCTTCTCGCCATTTTATAAAGGAAACTGACTACAGGTAATCTTTAGGGTTACACAGCTTTGAGATGGTAAGAGCCAGTCAAGTTACACTCCATCACCGGTGTCCCGTCCACTCTGCCATGCTGTCTTTTCTGGGCTTTTAAGTTTCCTGATGGGCATTTGTATTATCAGTATATTTTCTTTAGACAAATGCAGTTAGTTTTCTTTTAAAGCACTAAATTATGTTTCATACTTCTTCCTGTTCCCTTTTCTCCCCCTTCATAAGAGTCAAGATGGGAACATAATGTTTTGAGCAATAATTTTTTAAAGGCTACTATAATTAGGCATTTATGCTAGTATTTCTAGGCAGGTATTTCAGTGAGGGCCTGGGTCCAAGTGGAATAGTTCTGCTTGCATTTGTAAAAATGGAACTGGCCCCGGGGGACGACGTGGCAGTCATTTGCAGAGGGTTCAGTTTGAAGATGATAGTTAGAACCGTGAGATAATTTCTCTGGGGATATGAGTCCATAAAATAAATGAGCACAGGGTCAAACTTGATCTTGTGTTTTCTCTTTTCTGTCACACGGCACTGTTAGGGATTGTGTCCTGTCTGCATCGCTCCGCGTGTTTAAGCTGATGTGGAGTGCGCACGCATCCCTCAAGAAGGTGATGGCTGAGACTGAATAGGTGGCCAGGAAGGCCACAGCTCATGGAAAAGTGAAGAATTTTCATCTAGTAGGCTCTAGTTCTTGGATGCCTCAAGGTTTCTTTCCCTTTTTTCTCACTACCCACAGGAACCACCGTATCTCTGGAAACAACTAATCGTCTCTTGGATTTATTATGTTACTATGGTAACCAAGAGCCCTCAACTAATTATAATTTTCAACAACGTGAACAAGCAGAAGAGTTGGTAATGGCTTTGGCAGTGATTTTTAAAGTTTCTTTTGGTAGCAACACCTCCTCAAAGTAAGGCAGGTTCTTGTGCCATGTGTTAGGGTCGAAGAGATTTGTTCTGAGGTGTGGTGGGGCATGGTACATAGCCTGGACAAAAATGTGGAGAAGGAGACGGATTTTAACAATTGTTTTGCCCTGGTTCCCTCCTTAAAAATATTTTGACCTTGCCTGCCACATGCAGCAAACCTTTGACCAGAAACGTTTGGACAGGCCCCTTTGTTGTTGTTACAGTGATAGTATGATGTGTAAGGGACGGGGGCAAAAACCCCTGGTTCCAGCCCCCTCAAAAATTCATACGTAGGTGGGCAGAGAGGAGTGAGCATACTCTACACTTTAGAAATTAATATTTCTTAATAAACACTGGGTTTCCTTTTTGCCTTCTATTGGATCTGTATTTCCTTTGCTTTTCTGAAGTTTCCTCAGAGAATGCATTCCATTGTCATATTTTGTTTTATATCTGTTGGTGATGGTTCATTTCAGGAAGAGGCCACAGAGGGAAGTAACGAGAAACCTAAGAGGAAGGCTGGTCATCAGCTTGGAGTTACTTGGAGGTGTGTTACAGCATGATTAGAACTTTGTGTTATGGCTCCGTACAGTGCGTGGAATGTTCCCCATCAGCCCCGAAGAAGATACGATCCTGGAATATTCTAAAATGCAGTTTGTTTTCATTGTGCAGTATAAATGTCTCAGTTGGTTTTCATATGATTTTGGACCGTTTTTCATTAGATCTTTGCCTCCAGCCAGCAGTACAAGGTTGACACCTGACTTCTTTTTTCCATCTAACTCCATGCAACCTTCATGTTATGGTTCTTTTGGTAGTTTCATCAGTAGTCCTACCCTGCAATATATACCTCTAATTCTAAAAGATTCACAGTTTTTTATTATGTTAGAATACACATGCTAGAGCACAGTTCTAAGTTCAGACTAGTGGCCAGCAAACAGAAGTATTCACTTCCGAACAAAAGGTGAATATCATTTAACATTTCAGAATTAAATTAACTGAGTAGAAGCTCTAAATAAAAGAAAGGTATTTCATATGGATGTCTGAGAAAGGGAAGCTACCATTAATATCTAAAGTCTTTTTTGAAGTGATAAAATGAATAGAATCAAAAATTAATTTTTTTCAGTAGATATTAATAATTTCTCATAGTGGTTAAGAGCATTGACTGTGGAGCACCATTTTGGCCCAAATCCTGGTTCTGTCTGATTTCCAAGACATACTGGTAACAGGGAGAATCAAGGTAGAGCATGATTTGTATAACATGGCACATTGATAGGCTAGAATAGGACAAAGGATTCTAGAGACACCGCTTGTCTGTGGTTGCCTCTGGGGAATTGTATCCAATTGAAAGAGGGTGGGGAAACGTCACTATGTACCCTGCTGTGCAGTTTGCTTTTTGTTTAATACCTTGAGTATATATTACACCTTTTCAGTCCTGGTTCTGCCACTTAGCCTGTAAAGCCTTGGACAACTTGAGGTCTTTGAGCCTCAGTTTTTCCTGTTTTCAAAATGATGATAACCATGTCTTCCACTCTGGGTGGCAAGAATTACTTGGAATTATACACATAAAATGCTTAGCACGGTGCCTGGAACATGGTAAGTTGGTGGCTATTACTGGTTTTTCCTGTTTCCTCTGGTTCACATTTACTTTCTTGTGTCTAGAGCAAAAAACAATGCTGAGAGAATCTTTGCTCTAATGCCAGAGAAAAATGCACATTCCTACTGCACAATGATCCGAGGAATGGTGAAGGTAACGTTTGTTTTATATATCTTTTTTTTTTTTTTCGGTATGCGGGCCTCTCACTGTTGCGGCCTCTCCCGTTGCGGAGCACAGGCTCCGGATGCGCAGGCTCAGCGGCCATGGCTCACGGGCCCAGCCGCTCCGCGGCATGTGGGATCTTCCCGAACCGGGGCACGAACCTGCGTCCCCTGCCTCGGCAGGTGGACTCTCAACCACTGTGCCACCAGGGAAACTCTGTTTTATATATCTTTATCTTCCCCTAAATCAGCACTTCTCAACCTCAGAACTGTTCACCGTTGGGCCAGATAATCTGCTCTTGTGGAGCTGTCCAGCGCCTTGAAGGGCGTTGAGGAGCCGCTCCTGTCCACTGCATGCCGGTGGTGCATCCTTCCCGCCCCAGCTGTGACAGCCAAAATGTCTCCAAGCATTATTCAGTGTCTCCTGGGAAGCAGCGTTGCCCCAGTAGAGAACCACTGCACGGAGGATACGTTTCTTGAGAATGAGACCGTATCTGTTTACTACTGTGTTCCCAAACCCTAGAGCAGTCGATACGCACATATTTCTTAAATGAACAAATTTGATGATCCTTAATTTTCATACTTTCCCTTTTCCAGCACCGAGCTCCTACGCAGGCATTAAACTTGTACACTGAATTATTAAACAACAGACTTCGTGGTAAGTGTGTTTGGAGAATTCCCCTCTGTCCTTCCTCTTCTTTCCTTCTCTCAGGCATCTATAAAATCTCAGGATTTTACCTCAGTCATTTGTTCATTCTTAATCTTTTCCTGTGGTATTGGTGATCGAAGCAGGAGTCCAGAGCCAGAGAAAAGAATAGTTTTCTAGTTTTGTAGACATGTGCGTGTGTCTTTGCCTTTAATCTTCAACCCCAGATTTTGTTAAAGTAGTTTTCTTCTTTTATAGCTGATGTGCACACCTTCAATTCATTGATAGAAGCAACAGCATTCATGGCGAATGAGAAATCAGAAGAAAAATGGAATAATATACTGGTAAGGAGGAACTCTCACTTTGTCTTCTAATAGGCCTAAAATATTCTTTGCTAGGAGTACGTGGGTTGGAGACAGCATTCACTGAGCATCTTCATGGCAGTCACTGTGCTGGGCGCTCAGCTCATGGTGACCTGTTCACACCCTTCCAGCAACCCTGTAGTTTACGTAGGTGTATCTGACATGTGACCCAAGCATACAGCTCGAATCCAGGAAGACCTGGGTTGCTCTATTCACTTATTTCTCATAATGGTTTTTTCATTAAAATGAGACACATTTATTGCAAAAATTTATTAGCTAAGCTTTAAAAAATTGAGGGGCTTCCCTGGTGGCACAATGGTTAAGAATCTGCCTGCCAATGCAGGGGACACAGGTTCGAGCCCTGGTCCAGGAAGATCCCACATGCCGCAGAGCAACTAAGCCCGTGCGCCACAACTACTGAGCCTGTGCTCTAGAACCCTTGAGCCACAACTACTGAGTCCACGTGCCACAACTACTGAAGCCTGTGTGCCTAGAGCCTGTGCTCCACAACAAGAGAAGCCACTGCAATGAGAAGCCCGTGCACCGCAACGAAGAGTAGACCCTGCTTTCCAAAACTAAAGAAAGCCCACAGCAGCAACAAAGACCCTATACAGCGAAAAATAAAATAAATTAATTTTTTAAAAAGATTGAAATCACTGGATTGAAGTGACAGGAATAGAAACCGTGTTATACCATACTGCGCATGTAAAAAAGGAAAAAACGCAATCCATTCTAGTCTGCTCTCTTGCTTCAGTCTCAAACTCACTGGGCCGCTAAAGACAGTTGGGACACCTTGATCACATGCTGTCAGGGTAACTGATGGAGGGGCTTCTCTAAGGGGCAGAGTTACTTGTCCTGCTAGTTACTAGATAGTTCTGAAATTGGGGATGTATTTATAAATCTACTTTAAACATAGGCAGAGACCCCAAGTCTTTTTTAGTATGTTACATTAGTTTATTGGATAAATTACCTACCAGCCATAAAAAATACTTCCTGCTTTTGATTCAACTAGGACCTGTTGAAACAAATGGTTGCACAGAACGTGAAACCCAACCTACAGACTTTTAATACTATTCTGAAATGTCTCCGACGATTTCATGCAATTGGAAAATTGCCAGCCTTACAGACCTTACGGGAAATGAAAGCCATTGGAATTGGTGAGGATGTGTCCTAGTGTCCCTCACTGAAGACAGTGCTGACCAGAGGTTTCAGGTCCAGACAAGCAAAAAAGAGACTGTAAACTCTTTTGCTGTTTACATAGTATGTTGGGAATTTCCTTTCTAGCACATTTTAATTACGTGTATTTATTATGATGGGAACTCTTTTATCATCTATAGGAAGTTACATTCTTTTAGTATTTTAGGTACTTTTTTATGGATTTCTTAATTCTAGGGAGAATTGTTCTCCTACAGTTGGCTGGTTTTAAACTCGTGACATTTTCTAGCATAATTAAGTATTTGAACCCAGTTGTGTGCTAGTGTGTTGTATATTTTTCAGTAATTACTTTATTGAAGGATGTTTTGGGAATCAATTCACTTTGGTATGCTTTAGTTTTCTTAAATGAAACTCATTGTGCATTGGCTGTAATAGGTGTCTGGACTTTCTAAGAGGGATTCAATCTCTGACACCTTTCCATCTTTACATTGATCATATGAGCTAGCAAATGTCTTTGTTCAGAGGAACAGAAATGTATCTTTTACTTAAATACCAACATTAATATGTTTTTAGATCAGTGTGCCTCAGTGAGCTGTATTTTGTATACCTGTGTTTGACTTATTTTATTTTTTTCCTCTATGTACCTGGTAATATAAGAACCCTCGCTTGCAACGTATCACTATATTATTCAGCTGTTTTATCAACATGGTATGTATGTCATTATGCTACTAATTTATGTAGAAATTAGGCTAACTTCACTGCTTATGAATTAAGACTAGACAGTTCACAAAATAACATTGTCTACAGCCTGAGCAAACCGTTATTCTTGAGGAGAGTAACATCTTGTTTGTGATGTAAAACTTGAGCTGGAGGGGAGGGAGGTCATTAAACGTACTAACAAGGATGGTGGGGCTTCCCTGGTGGCACAGTGGTTAACAACCCGCCTGCCAATGCAGGGGACACGGGTTCAAGCCCTGGTCCAGGAAGGTCCCACATGCCACGGGGCAACTAGACCCATGCGCCACAACTACTGAGCCTGCGCTCTAGAGCCCGTGAGCTACAACTACTGAACCCATGCTCCTAGAGCCCATGCTCCGCAACAAGAAAAGCCACCGCAATGAGAAGCCCACGCACCGCAACGAAGAGTAGCACCCGCTTGCCGCAAGTAGAGAAAGCCTGTGTGCAGCAACGAAGACCCAGTGCAGCCAGAAATAATTATTTTTTAAAAAAAAAGAAAGGATGGTGTACAGTTTTGGTCAGGAGAAACTAGTCTGGAGTTCCTTTTGCTCTCCAGAGCTGTGCTGTCCAATACAGTAGCTACTTAGCCACACATGGCTATTGAATTAAAATGAAATAAAATTAAAAATTCCTTCATGGCATTAGTGCTCAGTAGCCGCTTGTAGCTGCTGGCTACATGTTCAGCGATGCAGGTGCAGGGCATTCCCATCCTTGCAGGAAGCTGCTGGACGGTGCTGCCCCACAGTAACCTTAACTTTCTTTTGAAACCTCATGGGAGAACCTTGAGGCTCTGTCTGTCACCTAGTTTTAGGTCAGCTGTGCTCTATTGAATGGACTTTGGAGCAAGGCACACCTGAGTTGAAATTTCACCTCTACCATTTACCACCTGTGTCAGAAGGAACTGGATACCTTACCTGAGTGATGCCATCACGGTGTAATGATGAAATGAATTATGCACAGTGTCCTGTCCTGTGCTTGGAAGGCAGGTAGTAGGCACTCACAGTCTGTTGGTTCCTATCCATTTGCCCCAACCTGAGAAAGAACCTCTGGGTTCAGAAATGACAATTCTAGTCCTTCTGTCCTGTGGTAGACTTTATGTGTGAAAACAACAGAAAACCTCGATTATCTGTTTTGGAGGGCTAGTTTTACAAAATTCACATTCTCACCTGTCGGGAAGTAAGGGCAGTTAACTGACTTTATCTTGAAGACAGGTGAACAGTTTCCATGGTAATTCTGTCTTCCAAAATTTTACTCAACTTTGGTGTCATTTTGCTGAAACTATTATTTCTGACCCCAAAGCCTATTCCATTTCTCCTCAACATCACATATCACTTTGGTTCCGTTCCTAACTAAAGTCATTGGTACTTGTGCTTCCTAATACCCAGGGCTGTGGGGGGAGGAGTGTTGGTGTGTCTGAGGGATATAAATTGGCTGCCTGTAATAATAATTTCTAGGAATTTACCCAAAGGAGAAAGCCTAAAATAATGAAGAAATGATACATATAAAATAGGTTATTATAAAACTAACAGAATAATTAGGATTGCTAACAAATGAAAACATGCTTGAGGAACTTCAAAAGTACATCTGTGCTGTCACGGAAAGTATATTATCACTTGCATATGGATAAGGTGGGGAAGGGATGTGGATTAATAATGTGAAATGTTTAACTGGAAATGTCATAGTTGCATTTTAATTCTACAGTTTTCTTTTTCTTGGCTCCCATCCTGGTTATATTTAAAAGGAGCGCAAATGTTTATTAGCAAAAACGTGTTTGTTTTCTAAGTATGCAGGCTTAGTGAGGGTCTGTCTGTCTCCCGTTTCAATGCAAGTTGACCTTGTGAGGAGCCTAAGAAGGAAGGGTGGAGTCTTTGTTGGGAGCACCTGTAACTGTCCCAGGTCTTGGGGAGAGCTGCACTCCGTGCAGAGGGTGCGCTCGTTGCTCGAGCAGGGATGTGCCCGGCCAGCTCCGTGCCTTGGGTGGAGGAAGGAGAAATGCGGCCTTAGGACTAGTTCTGCACACCCGGTGGTTGTACAGGAAGTGAACTCATGAGAAAACCCAGTTGCCTTCTTGTTCTGCAGAAAACCCTTCAAAAGGATCGTCCCTCATCATCTATGACATCATGAATGAATTAACGGGAAAGAAATTTTCTCCAAAGGACCCGGATGACGGTATGTACAGAAATTGCTTGTATAAGACAGAGAGCCCTGTTTTCCTGACTGCCGGGTATTAGAGCCTTGTGAGGACAGGGTTTAATTTAGCTTAGTGATTCTTGGAAGCTGTATGCTTCCTGTGCTTCCCCTCCTGAGTTTTTACGCCGTTAGGTTTGTCTTACACGTTACCAGTTTTGTTGCCAGGATTTTTATTAATGTTACTGACTTGAAAACGTTTTATCCATAGTAACCAAGGCTCTTGTGAACTTTGATTTTCAGATATGTTTTTTCAGTCAGCCATGAGGGTTGTAAGTACAATTTCTTGCTTAACTTTTGTTTTCCTTTTTTCTTTTATCCATCTCCTAAATTCATCGTTGGGGAGGTGGGGGATTCTCCCTGATTCTTTCACTTCCTGACTCTTACTTATATTCATGTCTTTAGTTCTAATTTTTATTCCTCTTAAATCTCTACAAAGTCACAACATTCCTGCCCTGTGTTTATTGTATACATTTTCTTTTTTCATACCTTTCTTCAGAAAGTAAGGTTTGAAAGTAAGGTTTCAGAGTATTTCATATTTGCCTATTGGTAACTTTTTAAATTGATGGTTTTTAAGTTTGGTTTTTCATCTTATCATACTAATCACAGGAAAATTTTCAAGCAGTTTCAGAATGAATTAGCATATCCTATTATCCCCTAAGGATATATATTATTATATATATATTATTCCCTAAGGACAATTGCTTTACATTTTAGTGAGTGTCCTTCCAGGTTTTCTCCTTTGGTTATTCAGACATGCACGTCCAGACTCATTTCCATGTTATCTTGTTTGTTGACAGCAGTACAGTTATTTCACAGGAGGGAAGGACTTCTCCTGTGGGTGGGTTTTGGAGTTACTTCATGGGTTTTTTGCCAGTATAGTGATGCTGGAGTGAGCACTCCAGCTGTCTTGTGCATGGCAACCAGGTGTTTTCATATAGTTACTAAATATAGGTATAATTACTAGATTAAGGTTATTTTGTTTTAAATTTCACAGAACTTGGTGATTTGTTTTGATTCCTCCCTCCCCCCCCATTTTCTTGTAATTCATTTGCTGTCAACCAATAATAATGTTAAATCAGCATAGATGTTTCCGCAGGTAACTGTACTTCTTCATATAATGAGCTCTTTATGTAATGAGCCACTGTTGGGCTGATAAGGATCGCAGAATGATGCTTATTTACTACTTGTAAATTTTCAGTGCTCATCTCTCAGAGATCTAGAACTTGCTTACCAGGTCCATGACCTTTTAAACACTGGAGACAACCGGAAATTCATTGGACCGGATCATCGGCGTTATTTCTACTAGTAAGTGTATTGGAAATGTATCCTTCTGCATTAACGGAGCACCTGTATGCAACCAGTAGTCAGTTCTGCCAGTGGGAGGCTATTGGTGGCCTAATTTTAGGCAGCTTGACCCTGACGTAACAGTGTAAGTTAACTGAACACTTGAAGAGTCAAGCAGTGGTAAAACTGATTTGTCAGACTGAGATGTCTGCTGTGTATCTTTTAAGCTGTTTTTATTTGTGACACTTTGGGGGTTTTTGTTGTTGTTTTTGTTTGTTTTTTTCACCGCACAGCGTGCAGGATGTTAGTTCCATGACCAGGGATCTATCCCACAACCCCTGCAGTGGAAGCGTGGAGTCTTAACCACTGGACTGCCAGGGATGTCCCTGTAACACTTTAAATTCATATATCTTTTCCCTGTAAACCCTCCTATTTTATGTTTTTGAATTCATAGGAGGGTGGGTCCCTAAAGATTTCATTGCAGCCTCATTTGTTTTTGAAGATGAACATGTTGGAGCCCAAAGAGACTCCTTAAATGGGTTTGCTTTTAAACAGAGAAAAACCAGAACTTAAGGAGGCAGACTGTTTATAGGTGTGTGATGGTTCTCTTCTATGTGGTCCAAATCCTCGCTTTACGTTGAACGCTTTTAAAATGAATAGGAGATCTGCCCTCTCCTTACCATGAGCTGAGAGTATAACCAGGAGGTGGCATCAGTGACTGGTTGAGGATTAGAAGGTGTTAACTGGGAAGTCCAGAAAGCACAGTTAGCAGCACCTCCTGGGTCCAGCATTGGCCTGTGTAACTTGAAATTGTGTGTAACTTACTGTCTTTAAATTTTGTGTAACGCGTCATCATATGACTGTGCTGTAATTTTGTCATTCCCCTATTAAGCACGGATTTTAAACTAAACATGCTTTCTTTCTCCATTACAGTTCCAAGTTCTTTGGTTTGCTTTGTCTAATGGAACAAATTGATGTCACCTTGAAGTGGTATAAGGACCTGATACCTTCAGTAAGATGATTCATTACTTACCATTTATCATTGTAGATGTTTGTGGTTGTCTTTGCTGAGTAACACTTAAAAAATGTATTTGTATTTTTCTGAATCAGGTATTCTTTCCACATTCCCAAACACTGATAGATCTTCTCCAAGCATTAGATGTGGCCAATCGGCTAGAATTGATTCCTCAGATCTGGAAAGGTCAGTTTCAGCTTATGTGTCCCGACCCATCTCATTTTGTCTTATGTTTTGATTAACAAGCATGTTAACACTGTTAGGGAAGAAAACTTCCTTTTTTTTTTTTTTTTTAATTTATTACTACTCTTTATTTATGTTTTGGCTTTGTTTGGGTCTTCCTTGCTGTGCGCGGGCTTTCTCTAGTTGCAGCGAGAGGGGGCTGCTCTTCGTTGCGGTGTGCGGTCTTCTCATTGCAGTGGCTTCTCTTGTTGCGGAGCATGGGCTCTAGGCATGCGGGCTTCAGTAGTTGTGGTACGTGGGCTCAGTAGTTGTGGCTCGCAGGCTCTAGAGCACGGGCTCAGTAGTTGTGGCGCATGGGCTTAGTTGCTCCGCGGCATGTGAGATCTTCCCGGACCAGGGCTCAAACCCGTGTCGCCTATGTTGGCAGGCGGATTCTTAACCACTGTGCCACCAGGGAAGTCCCCAAAACTTCCATTTTTGACTAAATTGAATGCAGTAGTTGAGGTCTACTTCAGGGCCATTTGCTCATGTTACATATTGGATTGCGTGAGTGACAGTGTAGTGGAAAAGACCTAAATTGGTTCCTTTGTGACAAGAAAAGGCTGGGTTTTGTGCAGTTGTGTGACATCAGTGTTAATTACCTGGGACACCCAAAATATCAACCCCCGAAGCCTGTACCGTTCGTTCCTCTATACCATGTTGCATCACTGTGCTTCAGTAGCTAACCAGGGGCTTCTCTGGTGGCGCAGTGGTTAAGAATCCGCCTGCCAGTGCAGGGGACATGGGTTCAATCCCTGGTCCGGGAAGAGCCCATATGTCGCAGAGCAAGTAAGCCTGTGCGCCACAACTGTTGAGCCTGCGCTCTAGAGCCCGCGTGCCACAACTGCTGACACCCGAGCACCTAGAGCCCATGCTCCGCGACAAGAGAAGCCACCGCAATGAGAAGCCCACGCACCGCAAGGAAGAGTAGACCCCGCTCGCCGCAGCTAGAGAAAGCCCGCGTGCAGCAACGAAGACCCAACGCAGCCAAGAATTTTAAAATAAGTTAAATAAATAAATTAAAAAAAAAAAAGTTAACAGTCAGTGATACTCAGGTTTCTAAGAAACAGCCATGACTGTGGGTTTGTGTGTGTGGTTGTGTGTAAATTGGCTGCAGAAGATGCTGTATGTCATCCACTAGGTGACTGATCATAAACTCAGTTTCCGTCTGCCTCAGGTTGCCTTGAGACAGAGACTATAGCCCCGCCCTCCTACCTTACAAGGCTGCTCTAATGATAGTGTACGAGGACTACTGACGATTCCCACGTGCTGTAGAACCGCGTGGAGCTGGTGGCTGCTGGAGTGTGGTGCACGTGCCGTGCTAACACTTGCCTGGGAGCACGTTACTGGTGCTGGCTTTCACTGCTCATTTGTCCTTTCCTACCATGAATCATCCTGCTAGTTTTCTGGAATCCTGGAATACATGTCAGCAATGTATGTTCACCCCTCCAACCAAATATGGGTGACTGCTGACAGTGGACAAAGGTCAGCCAAAGAGTCTTGGTTTTACATGCCAGTGACTTCTCACTCTGTTCTTTTTTGTTTCTAGATAGTAAAGAATATGGTCATACTTTTCGCCGTGACCTAAAAGAAGAGATTCTGATGCTTATGGCAAGGGATCGGCACCCACCAGAGGTAGGCTTGTGTTGACACTCAGGTTTTGCTGTCGTTATTAGGTGTATACTAACCAGTGTATCCTCTAATACTGACAGCCGGTGAGGGTCATTTCCATGGTTTTACCTATCATTGTGGAGAATTCTGCCATCTAAAGTCACTCTTATTCCTCTAGTCCAAAGCAAGCAGCATGAAAATGGATCCTCTCGATCCTGACAGTTAATAGCAGCTTGCCTTCTTGTAAATTTCTCTCTAAAAAGAAAACCCGTAGTTGGATTTGAAATATGTGGCTGATCCCATTATTACCCCAGGGCAGAGTGCTTTGCTTTTTTTTTTTTCTTAAATACTGTATTACTGTGTGCTGTACATGTGATGTGTTCCAACGGTAAAATGCATTGCTTACAAATTTTAATGGTCCTATGGAGTCTCCCGAACTTAAATTCTCATAAAACCAGTTGGGCATTTCCGCTGACTCTCAGAGCGTCTCAGCTGCAGGTGGCGTTTGCTGACTGTGCTGCAGATATCAAATCGACTTATGAAAGCCAGGATGCCGGACAGACGGCTCCCAGTTGGCTGGCCAGCTCTCTGAACCACATAGCCGTCCTCTTCTTAAGGGCTGGGAGAACCCAGGAAGCCTGGTGAGTACAGTACATGCCACACATGTCACTGGAAGCACCTGTACTTGGATCTCAGAGAACGTTTACCCGGTCATTAGAGTTTCTCTAATTTGGCTGCACACTGTGTAGTTTATCAGGAGACAAACGAGTTTTCTACGTACTGTGTTTTCTATAGGAATTTCCAAATACCAACTAAAAAAGCAAACTTGGGGAAGAGGAACCAGTATACATGATGAGTTTAAGAGAAGGTGTGGTTCAGTGGGCTCATTCTCTTTCCGTTTTTGTTTTCTGTATTTGTGGGCGAGTCACTTCTCCGTTCACTTGAGTAGAACAAAGTGATTAGAGAATCTTAATTTTGAAAATGTTTTGGTCATTTGGTTTATTCATCTCATGGGTGCTTCTCCGCCCCCCCCCCACCCCCCAGCCTAAAATGCGGGCTGTGTACTGGGACTTCCGGAACCTGGCATTTTACCAGTTTACTAAACCTGGCCTTGACTAGAACCTGTCTTTGGTTGGTGCCACTGTATTCTAGTTCTGTGTGTTCATCAGCACTTCACTCACATACTAATTTCTGGTGTTTAACTGTGAATAGAGACGTTATGCATAGTCGTTTTTCCAAAAGTGGAGAAGTCAGTGAGAGTCCTTGCTAGGGGCGGTTCCGATGTGTATTGTTTTGGATATAACCGTGTGTTGGTGTTAAGAGCCAGTGACAGGGCTTGTTGTGCCTGGCTGTTCACTAGAGAGGATCTTAATTTGAACATGATGGTCAGTCCACGGTGTGGATGTTTGCTCTCTCCACGAAAGGCTGCTAAAGGTTTTGCTGCCTCCTCTGATCATAACTGGTGGCAAATCACACAGCCGGCTACACAGCTGCTGACAAACATTTGATGCTTGGACTTGTCGACTAGGGCAGGTTGACACACGCTTGTTATGAATCAGGCTGTGATGATTGGCGCAGGGGTACGGACCTCAGCTGATCATGGGAGCTGAGTGTATGTGTTTGTCCTTTGTCCTGCGTGTGGCAGGATGACGGCAAGCACTTACATGAGACTGATGCCTTAATCTGAGCCTGCTCTTCATAACGTCGTTTTAGGACACACTGAGCTCACACTGGATTGTAAGAGGAAAGAGATCAAATTGTATTTGCGTCCCTCTCTTCCCACTGCCCACATGATATCATACATTCCCTCCCTGGGGGGACAGAAGTGATCCTCTGGAGGATATGCCTCAGCAATTCTCAATGCTGGCAACAAAGCAGATTTGCCTTTGAAATTTGTAATGCTATGTGCATATATGAAATTTGGGAAGAGGGGGCTGAGGCACCTGGGGTGATTCTGATGGGAAGATAGGGCTGGGAGCTGGTGGAGCTCACAGACGTGTCTCCAGGAGCTTCCCCTCTGCTTGTCAGGAAGGACACTTGGTCTCTGAGTCCAGGAGAAAAGCTATGGTCATTCGGTTGCCTTCTGTTCTATTAGTATTCATAATCTTTTTCCTATCTCATCTTGAACAGGAAAATGCTGGGGCTTTTCAGGAAACATAATAAGATCCCTGGGTAAGTTCAAGTTAACAGGGCTGCCTGGGGACATCCTGGATTAGCCACATGCGTTTAACTCTTATTGGGGGAAGGGGGTTGGAATTTCCTCACATACCTCAGCCATGGCAATTGGGCACTTTTCTGTTAGGCAGGTAGGTGATCGGTCACTCCTACCATCTAAGGCACCCTGAGGCAAGCGCTGTTTTTTTCAATCTGTGCTCAGTGATCACAGCACGCTGGGGATACATTGGCTGGATCCTCAGTGAAGGCATAATGAACCAGTGTTCATTGTTTATTTGGCCCTTTAAAGTCAGACTCCATGTAACTGTCTGCAAAGCTACTGTTGAGGATTTTATGACTGATCTTTGTAAGGTACTAGATTTTGTATGTGAATCTTTGAGGGGTTTAGTTAGGGAATGTTGACATTTTTGCCTTTCACAGGAATGAGCTGCTGAATGAGTTTATGGACAGTGCAAAAGCATCCGGCAGCCCTGCCCAGGCCATTGAGATAGTGAAGCTGGCAGGTGCCTTCAGCTTACCTATTTGTGAGAGCCTCACCCAGAGACTAAGGGCTGACTTCACCCTCAGCCAGGAGCAGAAGTAAGTGCGTCCTGTATCATCACCATCAAGGAAAGTTATGAAAATGGAGCAGACCATTTGTCTGTCTGCCCATTCAGATGTTTGTAGCTTTCTACCCCCTGAACTTCCTTTCCTTGCAGAAAGTCAGGATTTAACGATATTTTTCGTTTGTCATAAAAGTCAGGGAGGCCTATAGGTTTATTTGCTGGTTGGAACCTTTCCCTTTGTTGCTTTAGTGCAGCTGCAGAGTCCCCCAGCCCCAAGCCTGAGTTGCAGTGTAACCCTCTCATTTATTTTTCTTACAGGGAAGCCCTGGGAGATCTAACTGCATTGACCAGTGACAGCGACAGTGACAGCAGCAGTGACAGTGACAATGACGTCGGCGAAGGCAAATAAAAGTGGTCGAATCAGGAGCTACTGTGGCCTAGCGTGGCTGTTGTGATTACACTTGAGAACTGAGATGTTAGTATTTAATTGTAATGTGAAGAAAACAAGAGAATACAGATTTGGTGAATCTTGATAACAACGCTCACTTGTTTACGTTTAATTCCTGAACTAAACCACCCATGCCAGGGTTCCCACGTGAACAGAAAGGGCACTGCCGTTTTCATTTCTTTGGACACACGTTGTGATGTTAAGCTCCGCACAACTGCAGTGTCTGTCAGCTGATGTCGGTGTGGTTTGCCCCTCCCCCAGTCCCCTCCATTGGGGACTGTAGCCTTTGTTGGCTGATGCTATGACCTGACACTTCCTCCGACTCAGAAAGCGTCTAAAGGAAGTTTTTGTACAATTACATCACAGTTGATACTGGGTCAGTAGTAGCCAAATTCAGGGATATTTATATGTGGGAAATTATTAATCTTAGAACTGATTAAACAACATCAGGAGTTTAGGCTGCACAGCTGGGAAGATGCAGACTGGAAATAAATACTGTAACTGAGGTACGTATGTATGCATTTCCATTATTTTTATAGAATAGCCCACAGCCTCCCACTAGGCTTGGGGCTTGCACGAGAGTTTCATCTCCCCCTTTCTCTCTGTGTGAGTGCTGGCACCTTCAGTTGTGCTGTACTTAAAGTGGCCTAAATGTATGTGATGACAAGAGGATTGAAGTGTCTTCTTGACATAATTGTGTATTGCTGGTAATCGAGCAGGTCGAGAACCTCTACTCCAGCCTCCCTCATGACTGGCAAGTGGTATGGGAAGCAAACAGGAGCTTGTGAGGCTTGCAGGAGCTTCACAAGGGCTTCTAGCGCAGGCTGCTTAGCTCATATTCTGATCGCCAGATCTACCCAGGCATCCCAGGAGTTCTCGGATGAGCAACTTCATCCTTACCCTGCCGGGGTTGCCATTTATGGGCTACTGTGTTGTACATGTGTCTGTAACATGTGCCTGTCCCCATCTCCATTTGGCTATCCTCTGGCCAGGACCCAGTCAGTCATACATCCTCAGAAACCTAAGTATTGACTCATGTTTTCTCCTAGATCACCAGAATTTAAGACATCTAAGTGAGAGACAGAGGGCAGGGGAAATGACAGCAACTAGCTACTTAAGTATTCATGTGCATCGCCCCAGTAGCCCCTTGACATAGCAAATGAGCAAAAGGGATAGGTAGGGCAGATTAGCCTGTGCTCTTGCCTTAAAACCTGCAAAGAGAACTTGGCTGCCTGGAAGCTTCTGTAAACTTGGCCCCTCCCTTTCCCTCTGGTTCATCAGCACCTGGAAATGGCTGATTCTTCTGGGCCGAGTATGCATTCAGTGCAATCCTTACAGATGGAGAACACTTACATTGCCGGGGAATCCTGCCAGAGAACAGTCCTCAGCATCGTGCTTTGCAGCTATGGCGTTGATGGGGGAAAGGTCCATCTGGGCTGATGGCACGTGAATTTGTAGTGGACTTTCCAAGTGGGTGATGTTGTGGCCATGTGGTCTTAACTCTGTGCTACAGACATTCCAGATTCCTATTGTGGGCAAAACAACTGCTTCCAGCTTTTCAGAAAAAAATTAAGGAAGGCCTGTAGGATTGGTCTCCATTCTCTCTTTACCCTCTAATAGTATAAGGTGTTCTGTTTTTCTATGCCAAAGTTAATAACCTATCAATTTTGGTTTGGGTTCAATAGAACATTTGAGTACTCTTAATAAAATGGATTCTTACATCCTTCAAACTGCAGGGTTTGAAATCAGTTTTTGCAGAAGGTGACTAGAATATTTTAATGAAATGGATTAGAAAATTAAGTACATTGCATGCGTTCAAGTTGTGTGACATTCTTACAGCACCACAGACACACGCATATTGATAAACACGTGTAAGTGTACCTGACGGCGATGTAAATTATTTTACTGCTGGTAAAAGGACGTGCTGTAAGGTGGCAGTCACCAGGAGTGTGGACGGGCAGGGCAAGGTTTACAGAATCACTTAGATTAGATCTCAGTGGTAGAGTGGCAGTTTACCCGAGAAATGGGCATGCTTTATTCGGTTGATTAAGGCGGTGTGCTAGGACATGGAGCGAGCAAATGTAAGGTACACACAGTGGGGGTGAAGGAGGCTCCAGCCTGGCCCAGGAAGGAGCCTAACCTGTAAAAGAATGTTGTCTAGGGCCTTTCCTGGACAAAGTAACCATCACCCATATGATCACCTTCAACATCAAGATATTGTCCTTGGGCTTCCCTGGTGGCACAGTGGTTAAGAATCCGCCTGCCAATACAGGGGACATGGGTTCCAGCCCTGGTCCGGGAAGATCCTACATGCTTCGGAGCAACTCGGCCCGTGTGCCACAAGTACTGAGCCCCGCAAGCCACAACTACTGAAGCCCACGCGCCTAGAGCCCATGTTCCACAACAAGAAGACACCGCAATGAGAAGCCCGTGCACCACAAGGAAGAGTAGCCCCCGCTCACCGCAACTAGAGAAAGCCCGCACGCAGCAACAAAGACCCAACGCAGCCAAAAATCAATAAGTAAAATAAATTTATTTTAAAAAAAAAGTTGTCTAGCCGACCTGCATAGCTGTGGACTTTATAGAAGATTTTAGAAGGAACACTGGAGATCAAACCCAAGTTTACAGAGCTCAGCAAGACTTTACTCTTGAAAACTGAGAACGTCCAAGAGAAGTGAAGGTCACAATAGAACTCATCCCCAGGAAAACCTAAGCTTTGCCGATACCAGCACCATCTTTTCCCACAACAGCAGCGCCTTTGCTGGCTTGTGCCCCCAGTCCCTCCAGAGCCCCTCCTCTTTCTTCCTGAGACCCCAGGGCAGCGTCCGTACAGCTAACCTGGACCAACCTGTGAAACCGTGGCACCACCCCCTGTGGAAAAGGGTGGCGTGCCCAGGCAAAGCCCCTCCTCCTCAGTGCTCCCTCTGCTTTCTCAGGTCCCCCACCCCCTGAATGCATCCGCAGGGAGGAAACCAGGGGAGCTGAGCCGAGCCCTGCTTCAGGTAAATGGTGCCCACTGGACCTGATGAGTGATTTGCCTGAAATGTAATCACTTTTTATTTCCTGTTTATGTTAAATTATCTTCTGCACTGAGTTCAAATTACTTTAAAAGTGGTGGGACAACTAATTTGGGACTTGGGAGACTGCTTTTATGCAGAACCTGTTAAGAAAGCAGAGGGTTTAAGTCAATACTAAGGAACACAGAAGTACCGTGCCTTAAAAAAAGAGACTGCCTAATTTACATTTTACTTACTTTGCTGATTTAGAAACTTTAAACAACATTAAGGCAAATATCAGAGTTTTAATGATTCCACCTACTTGAAGGTAGAACTGAGAACCCACGTAAAGGCTCTTTAGGCCCAAGTGAAGGCCCTTTTCACCTAAGGGGTTGCTGAGTGATAGCTCAGGAAGATGTGACTCTTACTGGGCATGAGGAAGAAAAATCAGGGTCTGGACAAGCAGAGTCCCCTTTCAACATCATCTTGTTTCTCAATATGCAGTGAGGGTTGGGGAGGTTTGCTAAAGGAATACTAAAATTGAAAGCCAGTGGCTTTTGTTATTTGATTTAGAGAGCTGAAATAAACCGCTCAGTATTGCTTGCTTCCTGTGAGCTCAGATAATCACATCCGAAGGAAGTTATTCCTGGGCTCCTAGAGAAATTTACTTCCTTCTAATCTGTAATGTTTTACACATTTCCTGAGTAAAATAAAAATTATGAACACTTCTAACATGACAAACAAGTTAGTCAGCTTTGCAAGTTAATGTATTCTACAATTTCATGCTATTCCAAAGGGAAGAAAGGCTTAATTTAGAACAGCCTTATTATCTTCCAGTCAAAGCTTAATGGCCCACAGGTGCCGAGAGTACCTCTACCTGCAGAGATTAAGGACATCACACAAAGTGTGTGTTCCAGTCAGAAACTAGATGTGCTGAATTAAGAATCCACTTAGGAGGAACATAAGGACCGTTAATAACACCAAACGAACCACTGGGTCCCCAAATCAAAGGACGTCGGGCGCCATGCAGACCTGAATGTAACCATCAGGAGCCGGGACAGGCCTGCAGAAATACATAGACAACCCTTTCTCATGATTTCCAGATATGCTGCTCAGATAAAAATGCCTCTTCAGTAATCTGTTTATGAACACACAAACCTCAACAAAAAGGACTTCCCTGGTGGCGCAGTGGTTAAGAATCCACCTGCCAGTGCAGGGGACATGGGTTCGAGCCCTGGTCCGGGAAGATCCCACATGCCGTGGAGCAACTAAGCCCGTGCGCCACAGCTACTGAGCCTGCGCTCTAGAGCCCGTGAGCCACAACTACTGAGCCTGCGCTCTAGAGCCTGTGTGCCACAACTACCGAAGCCCACGCACCTAGAGCCCATGCTCCGCAACAAGAGAAGCCACTGCAATGAGAAGCCCGCACACTGCAACAAAGAGTAGCCCCCGTTCGCCCCAACTAGAGAAAAGCCCACGCGCAGCAACAAAGACCCAACGCAGCCAAAAATAAAATACGATAAATAAATTTATATAAAAAAAAACCTCAACAAAAAATCATGATTTTGAAAAAATATGTTGACGGTAACTTCATGAAGTAAAAAATGAAAGGTGAAACACTGGTTAATGTTTACGCAATATGGCAACTGTTCTAATCTTCAGAGAAGTGAACTATGTAAGCAAGTTCTCTGGGTTTTACAGCAATCCAGTTCAAATATACCACAAAATTATTGAACCCCTTTAAGATTCCAGGCTCCCCACCCCCACTTCAATGGAGAGATTCACAGTCCACATACCAGAAAGGAGCAAGGTCAACTACCAGTGTTCCAGAACTGGGAGCCATGAACTTTTCTGAGGGCTGTGGAATTAATTTGTGGGTAGAGAAGACACCAACATTTTTCTAATGCCACAGACCAGAACACAGTACATCACAAGTAGAAAGGAGAAGCAATGGTTCCAGAAACCGTTTCATGTATACATTCATATAAGGGTGCGTGCGGGTGTACTGGATCCCAATATAAAATATTATTTTTCCCTGTGGTAGCAATCGAAGTTTGGGATACAGACTATTTCTAGTGCCTTTGAATCACTGGAATGACATATCTCCAATTATAAACATATTGGCATTTTGGCTTATATTTACATCACTCTTGAGTTTGACCAGCAGGAATCAGTTCACTAGGACCTTCAAAGCCAAGAACAGGCCTAGGGCTTCTGAAACCCGGTTCACAGCCTGGCAACTCTGAGCGCCCAGGAGTTGCTACTTCTGCTACTTCTGCTTCTCAAGGAAATTTTCCATATACACAACAAACTAGAAATGATACTTTTTGAAAAGGGATAAGCTGCTCAGTTTTCAATTTCTGTTTTATTCAGTTTGCTCCAAGGGCAAAACCAACAGTACAGTGACCGCAAACATTATTTTGACTGGCTCACAAGCCTGATCAGTAAAACCTGAAAAACAGAAAATGTTACCCGAGTTGCAAATAAAGTGCTCCTGGAGTTGACTGACATGACAGCAAGAAGGAATAATATAAATGCAACAGGTGTTAACATTTAGAACAGTACCTGTCACCTGCTCATTTCAAGGCAGTTCTGAGACCTTGTTGCAAACCCTTCATATATTACTGCCAATTTCCTTTGACATGAGATGTGACTTTACAAGACTCTTCCTAGACCTTACTCTTGCTGCACTTGAGTGGTTCCTATTCCTACGGCGCTGGCGTATGCTGTCAGGATCTCCACTATCTGCTTAGTTTCTAGGGTCATTCGGGCTTCCTTCAGCCAGTCCTGTGCCACTCGTCTGGACTCCCCTTTCAGCTGATTGACAAACTTTGCCGCCAGCTCCAGGTCACCATGCTCAATGCAATAGGAGGCATATGACAGTAACTTAAATGTGTTTGTATCCTCGGGGCAGAGCTCTGCTGGCGGCTTCAGCTGCTTAGGTGGGAACAGCAGCAGGGACTGTAAGTAGGAGAGGAAGTACTGGTATAAGCTATTCCTGGTCTCATCGATCATGGCTACCCTGTGGGCCAGTTTTTGGATGGCATAGAAACGGACTCTAAGGGTCTCTTCACTGTACACCCCACGGGTCAGGGACTCTGGAGGGAGGGCTGCGCTTAGAGCCTGGGCAAATTCACTATCGGAACAGCTGACTCTGATGGCCTCCACTGCGCTACCCAGGGGAACAGTGGGCAGGTCTGCAGATGCCGTCTTCATACGGTACTTTAACGCCTCCACAGAGAGCCAGAGCTGGTGGGCTTTTCTGGCCTCCTCTTCAGCAACTGCGTGACCTATTAAAAAAAAAAAAAAAAAAAAGGCAAAGACAGACTTTTTTCTCCACCTGACTATGTCCTCATACACAGAGAGAACTGGTACACCTTCCACAGCAGTGGAAGACAGGGCTGGAGAGAGCCTCTTCCAAGCCCATCCCACCACTTATTTATGGTGCGTTCTTTCCTAGCTGGCCTCTTCACATGAGGCAACAAGGCACGACATAATCTGCTGAGGACTTGTTTTTACTGTAGCCGTGGAGAAAGCTGAGAGGGTGGATGTGCACAGATGAGGCTCCCTTCTTTCTTCCTGTGACATCTAGGAGAATGCAGGGTATCTAATTCAGATACATTTATCTTCAGAAATATTTGAGAAAGAAACGTGATATTTAAATTAAGCCAAGACTTACATTAAGGCCATCAGAAACTTTACTTTCTACAAAGGAACGGACTACTGGATCTTGAAACTTCACGAGTACTTAGCTTATTGCTATGCTTATCTGACAAAAAAGATTCCATCACATCCCACAGAAACACATTTTCTTAATAAAATCCTCACTGTCAGGACATTTCCCTTCCAGTGTGGCACATGGAGGCCTCGGCATAACTACCATCCATTTGGTGGGTGGAACAAGCAAGTCACCACCTCCAGGTAACCCTCCAACGGCAGAGCCTGGAGGGCGAACATGCAGCACACTGACCTTTTTCTCCACTCAGGGCACATGAGACACCACCAAAGTGTGTTGGGTAAACTGCCTTGTAAATGGTGATCTCATGCCGGTCACATAAGGAGTAAAACTTCAAGTTACTTAGGTTTAATCTTTAGATCCTTTTACATTTCTTCTCACAACTCTCTATACTACAAACTTACCAAATCCGGGGCTAATTTTCTAAGAAATGAATAAAATTTATTAGAGGGACTTTGGCATCTTTATTCCCTAATGTCAATGCATGTATACCATTATCCTCACAGCAAGAATTTACCCTGAGAAGTAGGGCTGATGAAATTAGCTGTAAGAGGTCCATGTGCTTACTCTGAACAGCCTGCTCGATTCCTCTCAGTCTGGCATAGGCAGTGTTTATATCCAGAGTATAGTTGTCAACTTGCTCTTGACTGAGCCGACGAAACTGTAGTTCTTGTTCAGCGAGTTTCTCAGACAGGTCCTGAAATGGTAAACAGTGCACAGAGAGAGTGATGCTACCTCAGTGCATGTCACTTATCGGCCACTAAGTCTTCCAGTAACTGCTGCCTCCCAAAGTAAAGAGGGCCTTTAACTAATGTCAAAACAGGTGTCATGAAACTCCTACATTATGTGTAAGGTTTCAAAAATTTCCTAAAGCACATGTGATGTTTCATCTTCTACAAATTTACTGGTGGAACCTAATATTAGAGGAAGAGGACCAGGAGGGGAAGAAAGAAGTCTATTAAAATGAGAAGATGACAACTTTAGAAAATACAGTAACTGTATGGCCACCCAGACATTAAATTGTATTCAATATCTTCCACTTTAAGAGTTCATTTTTCTCAAAATACTCATCAAAGAGAATTCAAAGTAATATACCTTTTCATATTGGTATAAATTTCAATTTTCTGGAAGATTTCTTTACTTGGAAAACTTCATTCCCTTCTTGTGAGACAAAATAATAAGTTAATATATTATAAATGACTTGCTGAGTAGAAACTAATTATGATTAAAGGTATCCTGATGGTTTGCTGTGGTTTCCAAACTTAACCTCTCCGGGATGTTTCCTCAAATATAAAAATCTCAGAACTACCACATAATCCACAAGGGTTTGTGGAGATAAAGCAGGCACACATGTGTCAAGTATTATTACCTGCTTTCCTGAAACCCCCTGTACCAACCCTCCTTCAAGCTTAAAGGCTCCAAATGACTAGGACATAAATACAAAACACATATGATCAGTAACACATAGGTACACCTTTATGTAAAAAGGAGCAGATGTGAAATATACAAAAGTCCCCCTCCAGCAAGGATAGGCACCACTAGAAATCTTTCCCCATTCTTCCACACTCTCAGACTGAATGACATGGAGCACATTAGAAGGAAAGCAGAGACTGTTTATAGTGTAAAGGGGAAAAGGAGGTTGAAGGGAGACGATGCTTTACGACAGGTCCTCACCTGCTCAAACTCGTATTTCAGTTCCTGTTCTTGGACCCTAAGGACATCTCGTAAGTGATCGGTGTGGGCAGCAGCCTGGCGGCGAAGCTGGGTCCTCATTTCATTCTCCATGGCATCCCTGACTTCCTCCACCTGTGAAGCCAAGCACAGTGATGAGGAATTCTCAATTCTCCACATACGCTTTTAGCAAAAGAGAAAGACCAGTAACCACGATGATGGCAGCCTCCACGTCCAGAACCCCTTACGATGAGCCGTGCACGGGAACACATTCTTATTTCAAATTCTCGTAGGAATCAGAAAGTTGAATGTTGGAAGGTGACTCAAACAATGTCGCATGGCTGTGGCGAAATCAGATTTCAAACAGGGGTCTCTCTAACCCCCAGACTTGAGTTTCTTCCATATCACCAGGCTGCCTCCTGTACAAAGCAAACACTGTCATTTCCTGCATCACATACTCCCCTGAGAATCAAGAAATCCGAGACCACAGAAATAACTACAAAGACTTGGGATCAAACACAGCTTCACCGCAACCATCTGTGTGGCCTTAGGGAGATTATTCATCTTCGAAGTCTCCATTTTCTTGTCTGTGAATAATAATGCCTACCATGCAGAACTGTTAAGAAAAGTAACAAATGTCTGACAGTTACCGAACACAGTTTCTCTCAACAAAGAAAGCTCCTCTGAAACTGCTTATTTTAGTATGAATTCAGACTCAACACAGGCCAAATCAAGCCCACACTATGAAAAGCCTACAATGTCTGGCCTAACAATTAGCCGTGGGTCATATTACAAATTATTTAATACTAATTACCTGGAAATCATAACTTCCTTTTTCTCAGAAACAATACAGTTAATAAATGAATCCATTCGGTCAGTGCATAAATATTTACGCAGTGCCAGCCCTGTGCCAGGCAGTGCCTACTGTAAGCTTGGATGCGATGGTGCTCAAGGCAGACAAACTCCTTGCTCTTTTGCAGTATACATTTCAAGAGAGGAATCAGTGACAGGCAAAACGGACATCTCAGACTGTGGTACTTGTTTTTAAGAAAATAAATAGGGCAATATCAGAGAAAGTAATACAGAGACTCTACTTTAGATTGAAGGGAACAGGACGGGGCTACCCCAGGGCAAAAGACGTAGTCAAGGCACCAACACAACAGCAAGAAAGCCCAAGGTACCTGGTACACTAGGGAAATAAGGGAAGGAAGGGAAGCCTGGCTCACAGCAACAGGAATGAGATCAAGGGGCTTCTCTGGTATAAGTTAAGAATTTGGATTTTATCTTAAATACAGTCGGCAGTCAGTGGAGGATTTGCAGCAGCATAGTGTCTGATGAGAACACATTTTCTAAGGACCACTTGCCTGTGTAAACAGACATAGAAAGATGGGTATGCAAACAGGGACACTGTTAAGACGACACTCTGAACTAAGGTGGTGGTGACTGAAGGAGAGAAAAGTGGAGCGTTTAGGGATTTATTCTGAATGCAGAGCTGGTAGACTCTGTCAATGGTCTGGATGCAAAAACTGATGGAGGAACAACTGAGCATGATTTCTAGTTTGATCAATGAGTGGATGGAGGTTTATTTAGAGAGAAGCAGCTGAGGGGCTGGGAGACAGTTTGGAGAGAATCAAGAAATTTGTTTTGAACATGTTGAGTTTGAAATGACTACTGAAAATCCAGCTGAAGACATCAAGTCAGCTGCTGGACAGCCCTTGAAGCCAAGGCAGAGGTCAGAGCCAGCAATATAAGTATCAGTAATAGACGGTATTTGAACTTCAAGGCCACAGGACTAGCAAAGAGCACCTGGAGGCAGCTTAGATGGATAAAGGGTTTCAGAACAATGCCAGCGCACGCCGCTATTTGAAGGCTGAGCAAAGGAAGCCAAGGAGCGTCAGCAAGGCAGCGGGAAAGGCCAGCAAGTGCGGGGTCTGGCAGCCTAGGGAAGAAAGAGCTTCAAGGAGGAGGAAGTGGACTTCCCTGGTGGCGCAGTGGTTAGGAATCTGCCTGCCAGTGCAGGGGACATGGGTTCAATCCCTGGTCCGGGAAGATCCCACATGCCGCAGAGAACTATGCCCGTGCACCACAACTACTGAGCCCGCGTGCCTAGAGCCCGTGCTCCGCAACAAGAGAAGCTGCCGCAATGAGAAGCCCGCGCACCGCAACAAAGACCCAACGCAACCAAAAATAAATTAATTAATTTTTTTTAAAAAAGGAGGAGGGAATGGTCAACTGTGCAGCTGAGAAAATGCGAAGGTAGGATGAGTAGTCAGGTTCCCAAATCAGCCTGTAGACACCTATTTAATACATGATGTGCTCAGACAGAAGACTACAGCTATTTCATCCATGCTTCACCACTAACTACTTAGAAACGCTTGCAGAGAGGGGTCCAGCGATTGGGGCTCAGCACTTCCACTGTAGGCGGCACGGGTTCAATTCCTGGTCAGGGAACTAGATCCTGCAGGCCATGTGTTGCAGCCAAAGAAACCCCAAATAAACAAACAAAGAAACAAAAAACAACCCTTGAGGAGAAAAATATACTCGGAATCCAACAGACTCAGCACTGCTTAAGGGGACAGAGGCTCCACTGGGAAAAGGCAAGCTAGATAATCCTGGGTGACAGCAGCTCGTTACTTTCTGACACTCCTGCATCAGCTCAACGTAAAGGCTCTCTGCTAGACCAATCCTTCCCTAGAAGTTCTGACTAGAACAAGGGCCAAAGTTCCATTCAAGAGGGGGGTTGGCCTGACTTAACAGCTAGTATTTTAAAGTCAGTGACTGCTGGTATTACCTCTAGAAGCAAACAAGTTAGATTCACTTTAAACATTAGGCAGTTTTGCTCATTTCTTTACCTTTCTGTCCTGTTCAGCCTGTATCTCACTTCTATGATGTTCTAATGCTTTTGCCACTGCAGAGTCAAACGCCCGCTTTTCCTCCAGCTTCTGTTTCTCCAAGGCTAAGGCAATGTGCTGCTTCTCCGTGGCTTTCTGTTCGGCCAGCGCTCTGTTCAGCTGGTCGATGCGGCGATGCGCGTGAGCAATCAGGGAGTTTAGGTCGTCGGGGGACAGCCTGTCAGCTAAACAAAACCACATGAAAATGTTAATGATTTCACCAAAATCATACATCTACGAGGTAACTTGCCTCAACTGATTGTAACTTAAACAGCTAGGAAGAAAAGCCAAGAGGAAGGAGCTGACGTTTCAAAAGAGATGTAGAGGCTGCCGTGTAATCAGAAATTCACAGCTCATGGCCAGCAACTAAGCATTTTCAATCCCAAGCAAAATAATTCAGGGAGGCCTCCAAGTATAGAATCAGTTTTTTTCCAGGAACCCAAATGAGCAGTACTTCCAGTGTGAACTGATTATACATTGGCTTTATAACTCACCATAATTCTGCCTCTAAGGACAAAGCTTACAATTAAATACAAAGCTTACAAACGTACTCACTTCTACGTTTTCTGCTAAAACGTGAATCAAATCCAAGTTCTCTCAGACTTTTCCCTAATAAGAGTTTTCTACTTTTTCTTACACAGATAATATGATCCAGGACAGGGATCTGCAGCCAGAGCTGTCCATCAGAATCACTGGTAGAGCTTTTAAAAATAATCATACCCAAGGATTCTGATTCTGATGTTTTTTTTTTTTTCTTTCCCCAATCTCACACTCCAGAAGTGTTCTGATATATTACCACAGGTTAGGAATTATGGCTCTAACAGCAAAATAAAGAATATGGGAAATACTATGATAAACAACTCAATTCCACGATACGTAGATTGAAAAGCAAAAAACGAAGTGAGGATGAGAGATTTATTGCCCAAATTCACCATGTGTAGCTCCTCTGGATACTGATTTGAACAAAACAACTAAAAACACTCATTCTATAAAGTGATTAGGGATATTTGAACACTTAAGAGATATATTTGATGACATTAAGGAATTATTGTTGACTGGGACAACGGTATGGTCATCACATTTTTCTAAAAAACATACTGAAAGTTTTTACAAGCTGAAGAATATAATGTTTGGGATCTGCTTCAACATAAGTTGGGGGAATAAATGAGACAAAACCAGCCATGTGTTGGTAACTGCTAAAGTTGGGTGATGGGTAAACAGGAGTTCATTATCGTTTTCTTACTTTTTAATGTTTCAAATTTTACAAAATAAAAAAATATATATATATTTATATAGATATATATATATCTTTTATAAAAGATATATATCTTATATATCTTATAAGTATATATCTTATATATCTTATATATCTTATATCTTTTAAGATATATAAGAAATATATAAGATATATATCTTATATATTTTATATATCTTTTATAAAAGATATATATATATCTATCATATCTACAGGTTTCCAATCACATAGGGAAAACATTTTTGTTCCTGAGAGCACATGGATGACAAAAATATACAAATCAGATTTATCACATGCAACATAATTCTACTTTAGATTAATTCAGACGGTTTAGTATAAGAATCATAGGCAAAACGAAAAGACTTGAGTCCTTTAAGACTCAAAACAGAAGCCTTTAAACATAAAATACACATAATTACTCACCTAGGTCAGAAATACCTACAAAGAAAAAGAATAAGTTTGAAAAAAAGTAAGTACATGTTTCAGTTATTAATCATTAAATAGGAATATCCAAAAGAAAGCAAGAAGGAAGCAGAAGCTAGTAGTAGAAAAAGCATATTTTGGTACTGGAAAGTAAAATGATGAGTTTATTTCCTAAAAATTTTTTAAAGGATCAGAAGACATTACATAAATCAAGGTAAATTCTAACATTTCAGAAAATAAGAGAGTCAATGATATGAAAGTAGTCTTGGTTTCTGGGGCTCATCTCTAACTACTGTTGTAAAGCAATCAACTTGGTTAGTTTCTACATGGAAACTACAATTCTTGTTTATCCCATTTGCATTAGTTCGTAGACTATTTCACGAAGGCACAGTCCTGACTGTGTTCTCAATAACATTCTCTCCTAACATTGCAAATACTTAAGAGATTAATTTTTCTTCTTTGGAAATTTGAAAACAGTGAATTCACATTAAATTTGCGCTTAATGGGTGCAAATTAAACTAAGAACTATGACTGCCTGACGCGGCAGAAAGGAAAAAAAAATAACATTCTGAAGAGTTCGGATGATGCTCCCCGCCACGATCACAAGTGCCACTGCGTGAAGCCCTGACAGGAGAGGACCTGCAGCCAGTCTCCTGCCTCTCAGAATAAGCTTCTTAATATCCTGGGTATGACCCTTGGATTCAACAAGTTCAAAGACAAGTATTTTTCATCCAGAATGGCCCTAAAAGTTCAACTACTTAATCTGGTATTCAACCAGAGACACAGGGATCTGTCCCAATGCTGCAGGAAAAACCGGCAAAAGATGGACAAGGCTAAGAGATAATAGGTCAGTGTCAACGTGGCACGCAAGTATGGCTACATATACTAGTCTACTAGCAATAAAGGAAATGTCCCTCGGGAATACTGACAACCTACAAATTGCACCTCATTCTTTCATCCTGGCAACACCCATGCGCACACCTCCTAGTGGCTCCTCCTCCCTCCTCCCACAGTGGTATCCGTTATCTGAATATAGTGTTTATCACTCATTTTGTTATACTTCACATACGCATGCATCCTTAAACAATATATAGTTTCATTTTACATGTTCTTAAGCTTCATGTAAGCGGTATCCTATTTTACATATTCTTCTGCAACTTTTTGCTTTTCCTTAACATTTATGTTCAAGAGAAATGGTCTGGGTCATTCATCTGCACTGCCATATGTGTGGTATTTAACTGTCTTTGATCTTTCTGCTCTTACAAACAGTGCTGCTATAAACATTTTAATGAATCTTCCTGAGCACCTGTGTGAGTCTTCCTGAGCTCATACTTAGGAACTGAACTGTTGGATCGGGAGTATATACACTGTCAACTTCACTAGATACAAGTTATGGTTCAACAGACCAGTTGCTGGGAATTCCCTGGCAGTCCAGTGGTTAGGACTCAGCGCTTTCACTGACAGGGGCCTGGATTCGATCCCTGGTTGGGGAGCTAAGATCCCACAAGACGCACAGGTGCAGCCAAAAACAAAACAAAACAATTGGTGAATGACCACTTCTAAGTCTCTTTCCTACTCCTCACTTTCAGCGCCCTTGGCATACACACCGGGTGACCCATATCACTTCGCCCTCAGATTACTCCAGCAGCTTTGAATAGCTTCCTTACCCTGAAGCATCCCTCCCTACGTCAAACTCACCCTCAAGCTCATAAAAATGAATCTTCCTACTTATGATAATCACATCATCCCTCTTCTCAAAAGCTCAAAAGGGGGTCCTGTGCTGCCAATACGAGTCAATCAGCCAGAGAACAGGGAGGCTAGTAGGTAAGAATGAGATCCTGGCCCTAGCCCCAAACGTGGACAAACTACTTAAGCCCTCTGTGTCTCAGTTTTCTCATCTATAAAACGGGCATAATGATAAAACTCACCTCAAAGGATTGTTATGAACTTTAAAAAAGTTAGCTACATGTGAAGCACTCAGAACACAGTGCTAGAAATAAAATAATGCTCAACAATGTTAGCTAAATATTGTTATGTTTGCCACTGTGCTCAGCTATGGAGAACACAGAAAAAGTACTAGACAGATGAGTATCACCAGGATACTTATAACTTAGGGAAATAAGACTAATAAGAGAAGAATAACTGGTAACACAAATCAGTACTAATGAGCTTAGTACAGGTCTTAAAAGAGTTCAGATTTCAGAAGCGAGAACATATATTGAGGGCTGAGGTAATCATGGAATAAGTCACTATCTCCAGAGGGACACAAGCAATTAGCAGCAATGGCAGGAAAACTCTGCAGCTGTAGGCATGGCTGGAAGGGAAAAACTTCAGCAGGTGCCATTTGTACCTTTCAATCTATTTAAAAAATAAGAAATTAAATGGAGGTTGCCTTCCTCCCTCTAAAAAATAATCCAAAGATTACACTGCAGAAGATTTTCCCTTTCTATACGATACGTTTCTTTCATGCTGGGTCTTTCAACCTTGGTACTACTGACTTTCTGGGCCAGACAGTTAGTTGGAGGGGCTGTTCTGTGCACTGGAGGGTGCTGAGCAGCACCTCTGTCCTCCACCCTACATGACAGTAGAACCCCCCAATGTGACAAGTCTGTCTCCAGACATTGCCAAATATTCTCTGGGGGCAAAAATGCTGAGCTGAGAATACCTGCTTTAATGTTTTCATGCTTTACAATGGGCAATTTTCTAATCAGCCAAAAAAAATCTTTATTTTATTTATTTTTATCTTGGCCGCACCACGCAGCTTGCAGGATCTTAGTTCCCTGACTAGGGATGGAACCTGCACCCTCGGCAGTGAAAACACTGAGTCCTAACCACAGGACCACCAACGAATTCCCCCCGACCCAGGTCCCCAAATTTTTTAAGCTAAAAACTTCACAGGCTGGCATGGAAAAATTAGTAGGATTTAGCCTACTGGGAAGACCAAAGACAAGTATTTTAGATGAGAGAATGCAAATTTCTAGGGATGGCACTCATAACTAACTCTCTATAGGCAAAGCCTGACCTGCCCTTTCAACCTTATTTAATTTACTGCAGCCAACCTAGACTCCCTACTGTCTACCAACGTCAGGTTTAAGCCAAGGAGCTTACATCCAACGGACAGAGATACACACACAACAAACAAAAACCAGTGAGTAAGTATTTCAGAAGGATTAAAAAAAGGTAACGTGGTAGAGTGACTTGTGGAGGAGGATGTCTGTGGGATAATCACATCTGTCTCAGTTGTAACCTCAGTGAAGCCCAGCCCTTGAAAGATTCTGGTGAGGGAAACGGTGCAGGCCTGCTCAAGGACACACTGTCCACACTGTCCCCTCTGCTGCTAGTCAGTTCAAACAAGTTTAACCAACAATGTTCAAATAAGACTGACTCACTGTTCCCACACTAAACTTTGTGTGATTCTCCATTTAATCCTCTCTTACAAATCCTGCTTTTATTTTTTGCTTTGACAAGAATCTGGTATCTATCTCCCTCTTAAGTGAGTCAACTACATTTAAAAAAACTAACTACATATCTGAGTTAATATCAGCCTTGACTCCACTTCTTGCCATGACATCTCCTTGGTTGGCTATGATGCTGTGAAAATTCCTGCACTGTCTTTATTACCTGAGCTCCTTAGACCAGCCACGGTTCTGTGATGCAACCTTGCCACCTTCACCCCAGAGAGGTCTATAATGCCAGTTCTTCAGGTGCTACCTGATGTTCAGTTTCTAACAGACGCTGGCATTTAAGAAGTACTGTTTTGATTTTGTTGAGCCTGGTAATCTCCGTGATTCTTATTACTCTCACAGAGCTTCAAGGAAATGTGACTATTCCCTGCAGTTACAACGTGTAATTGTTGAGCCATCCAAGTTCCACGCAGTCTGAGCTATTTGCAAGTTGAAGGCCGCACAGCAGATTTCCTTTCCACCCAGCACCCCTGGGTGAGTTCTCAACCACAGTGTTGTCACAAAGCAGTCATAAGGTGTGCCTTAAGTAATTCATTATGAATATTTTTAAAGTCACAAAGGTTTTGAATAATTTTACATATATATAATATGCTAACAGAGTCAAGGTTATGTCACTTCACTCACTTAGATTCCAGATTACACTGGCTGGAACTTGTGTCCACCACGGCTAAACCAGGTGTGTCACCTGTCACAGGTGTGACTGAAATAAAATGTGGAAAACACGATACTGCATATCAGATGAGATGTGCATGCCAGAGGGGTTTAGACTAGAGAATGGAGCTGAAGCAAGTTTAGATCAGTTGATCAGTTGTTAAAAAAAAAAAAAAAGGGAAGGTACCAACACTTCAGTTGTACTTACTCATCCCTTTCCACCCTGGCAAGACTTCCGGAGTAATACTGTCCAGTTCTCGTTTAAAGTCATCCCGGGCTTGGACTACCAGCTCATGATACTGAGACACAACCTTAGCCTCAGACTGAGCCGCCTTAACCTGAACAGATACAAGGGGTATGTGGTTAAAGTGAACAAAAAGTACCATGAACATTCCAAAATACTCTAAGTCACAGTCATTTATTTATTTACATTTGGTTGTGAATATATAAGCAATATACAGAAAGAAACCTCAAGCTCAGAAAAAGGAACGTAAGTCTTGTCTTTGTTTCCTTCTAATTCTATTCAAATGCCATGGACAGGCCCTGTCTCATCTCACTGTGCCCCTGTCCCTCTTTCTCTGGGTCACGGGAAATTACCCATACACATCACAAATGCAGACTTGTGAAATTTCCATAAATGGTAATGACCACGAGCAAATGTCTACCTATTATAAAAAGTATCAACAATACTGAAGAATCCACTTTGTGTCCAAAGCAAGTTTTTAAAATTAGTTACAACTAATATTCTTTTCAAGGGAAAAGAGAGAAAGATTATAGGAATCTTACTACATTCCGGAATTCTTAAAAATCCTTTGACAAAACAATTACATTTAAAAATAAAAAATACTTGTACAAGATCTAAGAAACATACCTTTTGGACCACATTATCCAGATCAACTATCATGTTGTGAAGTTTCCCCTCTGCAGCAGTTATATAAGATTTGGCCCCAGCAACCTCTTCCTTCTTTGCATTTTCAATTACACTTTTCATCTTCTCTAACTCTTCTCTGGAAACCAATAAAACAAAACAAAGGTTTAGTATTAGTCCTTATCAACTTTATTAAAGAATATGACAAACAATTTGTTAAGTCTATGAAAAATTTAATTTGGAAAAAACTACTCAATGCTTTTTCAGTCAACAGGCAGAGAACCTTTCCTCACCAACAACTGAAAACACCTTGGTGAGAAGCTAGATTTTAGAGTGAACCAGACGAGTAGCATGGTGTACAGGAAAACACACAGGCTTCAGACCAGAGAGACTTGGATTCAGCTCCCAGACCGGCCTCTCCTTTGCTGCTCACCCTTATACAGGGAGTAGAGGTAATTCATGCTAAGTAACTTGCACAGTGCCTGCTACATCAGGAGCACTCAATAAATGGCAGCTTTTGCAAGGATTAGGTTGACTCCCCTGCCAATGAGAGCTTGAGGAAAGCAAAGGCAAGGGAGGAGGCCTAAGAGCTCACTAAGCAAATAGCTGGGTCTTCAGGAGCCCTCACGATTCAGGCTGGATGGACTATGGTCTACCCAACCACAAAACACAGAACTCAGAGCCCTGACTCATGGTCTACTGATGTGAGCATAATGCCTTCAATCTCCTAAAAGATATGCTGGCTTTATTAGAAGGCTTCTCTTTCTCTAAACATTTTGTTAAGACAGCAAAATTTTGAATGACAAATATTGATTAGCTGGGCCAAAAGGTTTGTTCAGTTTTTTCCGTAAGATGGCTTTAGTAGCACTTAAACAATTTTGTTAGATTGTATGTGACAGCTGTCGTATCAGCACGCATTAAAAAAAAGAATTATCAGGGCTTCCCTGGTGGCGCAGTGGTTGGGAGTCCGCCTGCCGATGCAGGGGACGTGGGTTCGTGCCCCGGTCCGGGAGGATCCCACATGCCACAGAGCGGCTGGGCCCGTGAGCCATGGCTGCTGGGCCTGCGCGTCCGGAGCCTGTGCTCCGCAACGGGAGAGGCCACAACAGTGAGAGGCCCGCGCAAAAAAAAAGAATTATCAAAATTGGTGAATTTTTTGTGTGGCCATTTTAATATTGAAGGTGGAAGAAAAAAAGCAACATTTTCAGCATATTACACTTTATTTCAAGAAAGGTAAAAAAGCAACTGAAACGCACAAAGAGATTTGTGCAGTGTATGGAGAAGGCGCTGTGACTGATCGTACGTGTCAAAAGTGGTCTGCGAAGTTTCGTGCTGGAGATTTCTTGCTGGACGATGCTCCATGGTCAGGTAGACCAGCTGAAGTCGACAGCAATCAAATCGAAACGATAACTGAGAACAATCTATGTTACATCACATGGGAGATAGCCGACATACTCAAAATATCCAAATCAAGCACTGAAAATCATTTGCCCCAGCCTGGTCATGTGAATCGCTTTGACGTTTGTGTTCCACGTAAGTTAAGCGGAAAAAAACCTTCTTGACCATATTTCCGCCTGTGATTCTCTACTTAAATGTAATGAAAACGTTCCATTTTTAAGACAAATTTGTAATGGGCAATGAGAAGTGGATACTGTACAATAATGTGGAACAGAAGAGATCATGGGGCAAGAGAAATACACCACCACCAACCACACCAAAGGCTGGTCTTCATCCAAAGAAGGTGATGTGTTTATGGTGGGACTGGAAGGGACTCCTCTATTATGAGCTCCTTCCAGAAAACCAAACGATTAATTCCAACAAGTACTGCTGCAAATCAGACCAACTGAAAGCGGCACTCGACGAAAAGCATCCAGAATTAGTCAAAAGAAAACGCGTAATCTTCCATCAGGATAACCCAAGACTGCATGTTTGATGCCCAGGCAAAAACTGTTACAGCTTGGCTGGGTCGTCCTGATTCATCCACCGTATACACCACACACTGACTGCACCTTCGGATTTTCATTTATTTTGGTCTTTACATAATTCTTTTTTTTTTTTTTTTTTTTTTTTTTTGCGGTATGCGGGCTTCTCACTGTTGTGGCCTCTCCCATTGCGGAGCACAGGCTCCGGACGCACAGGCTCAGCGGCCATGGCTCACGGGCCCAGCCGCTCCGCAGCATGTGGGATCTTCCCGGACCGGGGCACGAACCCGCGTCCCCTGCATCGGCAGGTGGACTCTCAACCACTGTGTCACCAGGGAAGCCCGACATAATTCTTTTAATGGAAAAAATTTCAATTCCCGGGAAGACTGTAAAAGGCACCTGGAACAGCTCTTTGCTCAAGAAGATTAGAAGTTTTGGGAAGATGGAATTATGAAGTTGCCTGAAAAATGGCAGGAAGGCAGTGGAACAAAAGGGTGAAAACACTGTTCAATAAAGTTCTTGGAGAAAATGAAAAATATGTTTTTCATTTTTACTTAAAAAACTGAAGGCACTTTTTGGCCCACCCAATAATAATTCCATCATGTTGATGAGAGCCCTTTATTCAAATGAAGGTTCCCATTGTCAGAGGTTGATTTTGTACCTGGTTTCCTTGGTTGATCCTAGTTTTAGCCAACTTCCAGGAAAGGTCAAGGTGGCATAAAACTAGACTCATTATACGCTAACTACTTTGGTAGTTAAGGCAAAGAGACTGTGACATACTCTTTAATTTCTGATAAAACTGCTCAAGACATCCCAGAAACATCTTGAAATGATGGCAGAGCCTCAGTAAGTCTGTAGAACACATATCACCTAAATAATAACCCAAAGAAAAACTTGATTTTTATACAAGATCTTTTATATAGGCTTCTGCCAAGTTTATTTTGGCTGGGTTATATATCAATATTTTATTCCCTCTCTCCCTTTTAAGCTTCCGTGCTCCTATCACCAATACAGTACAGGTGGAGAGGGGAGGGAAGGGTTTCTCTGCCTCCTCTTTCTATGCAGACAGTACAAAGAAAGCCACCAGGAGGCCCTAATTACTTGTTAAAGTCCATGAGTAATTACTTGGCTTTGAGAAGGGCATCGGCAGCCTCATCTACTGCCTTTCTGCGTTCCTTCAATGCACCCTCCACTGTGCGCCACTGAGCTGACTTCTTGTCACCTGCAATCTAAACAAAAAGTTTTAATTATGTAAACAAGAATAACTGCTATTACTGTCACAATAACATGACTAAATGCAGAAAGTAGTGACATAAAAGTCAAAGGTAAAAAGTTATATACACTATTTCTCCGGAAGAGGAACTCTTAATCTAATGTTCACGGACAGGCTCAAAGAAATCCATGAACCGTCTCCCGTCAACCACCCGCACCAAAACTGTAAAAGACTCTGCTCCAGCGCACATGATATTTTTTATCAGAGTCTCAAAAGGAGACACGAAGCAGAAAAGATTAGTAAGATCAATAACTTGTCATGAATTGTTTGTTGATTAAATCATTCCTCAATGAAGCATCGGTGCTTAAAATTTTCTTATTTGCAGGTCTACTGAAATCACAGTAAGAATAAGTAGAAAGTTTACCCATTTGTAGGGTCCTTACTCCTCCGAAAACATTACCCTAAAGAATGACCCTCCATAATTTTTAAGGAGAAAATCAACTACTGTCAAGAACCCCACTCCACCCTGACCTGACTTCTACAGAATGTGTATATATATATATATATCCCGTGCAAATTCCTTAGGCAGGTCTAACATGTTTTGCTCCAGCACTGGAACTGACTGCCACTTCTTCAACTGAGCAGAGTTGGCTAATACTTAGGCGATCCATCATACCAAAACCAAAAACCACCTCTAACACTATAATCACACTCAGTGCAGCAACATGCTCACACAAGAGAGGTGTAAGAAAGCCAATCACTGAAGGCGTGGCATAGGCAAGTCCAGCTTGCATCCCCCTCTCACTTTGCATCATATAAACAATGAGCAGAATGTTATTTGGAACTGTTTCAACTCTTTAAAACTATTTTTAAAATTAGTTATTAACTATTTTAAATGACATTTTCCCCTCCCTTTTCTTTTGCCAAGTACATACAGTTTAAAGTAGTATATTATGTGTAGATACGAAGCAAAAACCACCTTATGGCTTCTCTTCAAAGTACAGTTGACCTTTTAACAACACAGGTTTAAACTGCATGGGTCCGCTTATACAAAGATTCCTTTCAACACAGTACTACACAGTCTGCAGTTGGCTGAATCCACAGATGCAGGAGGGCCAACTACGGGACTTGAGCAACCGTGAATTTTGGTATCCGTGGCGGGTCCTGAAACCAGTCCCCTGCAGATACTGAGGGGTAACTATATACTATGCTAGGACCTTAGAGAGGAATAGGAACATGCTAAATTACCAAAGAATGAAATATTTTTTATCAAAGAAAAAAACGACTGAATTGGTTCAATAATTATATTTCAAGTCGCCCAAAGAGGGCCACTACAGGGGCTGCTGCACACTTAAAACATGAGTGCAATCTCAGTGCGGTGTCCTGGGCCTTGGATGCCCAACCCGTATCTTCCCTTGTTAGAAACAGAAGTGGTTTTGCCTCTGCAGCCCTAAGCCTGCTACTTTAAGGGGAATAGGGCTCAGCAAAAGTAATGCCTCTGGTCTGGGTCATTCACAAGCAATTCTCCACATTATGTTCCTACTGACATCTAGTGTGATCTCAATTTTAAAGGTACATCCATTATCAATGGAAAGTTTAAACAACCAAGTTCCTTAAGGCAGGATTAACCCTGCCACCGGACCACTGTGGCAGTCTGAGGAAGCCTCTCGGGGTAACATTTTTAAATGCTTAAAATGAAACTATTAGATTGCAGAGAAGCCCAATTACATTGAAATATGGTCATAAAATATACATTTTTTTAATTTTATGAAATAGAAACCAAGATCTAGTAGTAGAACTAATAAACACCCTAATCCAGAAGTAGTGATGGGCATAAATGGTATTTCAAGAGATCTGCAAGTACCATAACGTAATATGAAAATACCTATGCTTTCTCTTGGTAATAAAGTTATGGATACTACTATACTAACACTACTGCTCTTGTTGTCACTATTCGTAATTGAAGAAAAGCTTTTGAGGCCAGGGAAAATAAAGATGTTTTCCATCCAAGTTCAGCGAGCCCCTGAATTCTATCCACAGACCCAACTCTAGATTAAGAACCCCTGCTTTTAGAAGAAATACTTGGTACTTCTTTTCTATCTTTGTATCTCACTTTTCTAATTTTTATGTTCTACATAGATTGTTGCAAAGTGACGAAACCAATTAATTTCATGATGTGGATAATCAAGTTGAAGATTCAGTGAACTGCCACTTTAGCCATCTTGCAAAATAAAATACATCAAAAAAGTTGCTGGTTTGGGCCATATCAGTATCCTGTATAAAAAATTTTCCAAGACTTTATCATATGCTGTTACAAGACCCTGGTATTGTATTAAGATAACTCTTCATAACTAACCCAAACAGACTCATGAATCAGGTAAATGTCAATGACATATCTGGGGGCCAAAATGTGTCTCCCTCTGTTAAAGGTATTCCTGTTTACAGAGGTCCAAGGATAAGCTGTCCTGTAAAACAGACAGCGGATTCCCCCACGATCAAGCCTGGTGCAACTGTTTACAAACAATGCTTTGAGAAATTAACTCAGTATATATTATAGAACAGCCCATGTGCACCTACAGCTTCTTTTACTACAAGAAACAGGGTTGGGATCAATTTTTAACACTTCAAAACTTGTGTTCAATACGTTTTTCTGATTATTTTGTTAACACCAGCTAGTATTCCCTAATCTGGTTAACTGTGCTACTATAAAGTATCCTTTAGTTGTAACATCTTTATTGTAAACGATCTCATACTGTCTAATCCACATGCACTACGTTATGTGTTCAGTGGGAAGAGGAAATACCCTCTTATGCAGCCTTCCACCAAAGCAGTACCATGGACATCTAAAGCTTCTAATCACTGTCCTTCTGAAAGAACCTACTTGGGTTTGAACTCAACTTCCTGATATCATGCAACTTCCAGCCTTCTCTATACATGTGTCTAACCAGCATAGTAAATATTTCCTGTGTGGTTTCTACTTTCCTGACTGAACTCTGACTAAGATTTAAATTTTTCTCGTGGATTTTGAACAAAACAGAATTTTCTTTTAATTTTTCAAAGGTTGTAGCTTCTTGACTGTTTGCATCAGAGGTCTAATTTAACTCCTTTGTGATGCACGTACATACAACTAAAGCAATCTGAAGTGTATTTAAATTTTTTAAAAACCACAGTCATGGTGGCAAAGTAACTTTACGGATCATGCATGATCCTGATTCCTGAGATCTATAGGTTCTCTATTTCATTTTATTCTTTAAATGACTTGGTGTCAAGATACATTTTTATATACTGAATAACTGAATGTAATTATAAAGGAAATTTATTGAGTCCCAGTATTACATTTTTTAAAATATATTTATCTATTTATTTTTGGCTGTACTGGGCCCTCGCTGCTGTGCACAGTCTTTCTCTAGTTGCGGCGAGTGGGGGCTACTCTTTGTTGTGGTGTGCAGGCTTCTCGCTGTGGTGGATTCTTTCGTTGGGAGCACAGGCTCTAGGCGGACGGGTTTCAGTAGTTGTGGCACACGGGCTCAGTAGCTGTGGCTCACGGGCTCTAGAGTGCAGGCTCAGTAGTTGTTGCGCATGGGCTTAGTTGCTCCATGGCATGTGGGATCTTCCCGGACCAGGGCTCGAACCCGGGTCTCCTGAACTAGCAGGCAGGTTCTTAACCACTGCGCCACCAGGGAAGCCCTAAGTCCCAGTATTAGATTTTAATTAGTGTAATTACTTTATTCTGTGAAGTGTCCAATGTAAGTTAAATAATCAACATATAAGCATTTAAAGTAGCTGGTGTTTTGGGGTAGCTGGGATCTCTGTATTATTCTTTTAACTGTGTGTCAATCTAAAAGTATCTCACACAAAAAAGTTTATTTTAAAAAATGGCTGGCGATTTTAAAGCAAAAGAAAACAGGCAAACAACAAACACATCCAAGCACTATTAAGATATGAAAGCAAATCTGAACTAATTCTTATATCATATCACCGTTGTGAGATAAAGCACCATTTATAAAATTCATTAAAAAGAACACCTGAAATTTTTTTTTTCATTTTTGTTTGTTTTTCTAAAAAGACAATCATTCTAGTTCGTTTTCGCTTAGTGAGAGAAAGCCCAACTTAGAAGGAAGAAATCGTGTCTAACGTTCTTTGGCCCACCTCAGAATCGTCCATGGCTGTTTTCAGTATGTTGGCGTGGGCAGTGACAGCCTGGACCGCAGCATTCTGAGCCACAATAGCCTGCTGAGTAATGTAAGCAGTCTGGCTCAGAGCATCTTCTAAGCTCTTGGCTAGTGCTGAAGTTAAAAAAAAAAAAAAAAAAAGTTAAAAACTAGATCCCTCCTGCCAAATGACTTTAATCTTTCCCTCTTCACCTGTTGAGTCTTACACTGCATTTCCCCCTCAAAACAAACAAAATACAGATTTAGCGAATCAAAATTTCACTTAAAAGTATGATAAAATATTAATAATTACTGACTCCAGATGGTGAATCTATGTGGGTTCATTACACTATTTTTACTTTTATGTATATCTGAATTTTTTCAAAATAAGACATGTTTTGGGTTTTCTATATGAAAGGGAAAATCGCAATAGGAAAGGCAAATATATAAAAAGATTGAAGATCACTTAAATAAGCCAGCATATAGTTTAAGAAACAATCAGAAAAATTTTGTGAAAGCGATTATAACTACAGTGAACAGCAAAAGGATAAACATGAAGATATAAAATAGGACATCAAAATCACAAAATGTGGAGGAGGGGAATAAGAAAATGTAGATCTTTTACAATGTGTCTGAGCTTATATGACTACCAGTCTAAGGCAAGCAGATATAGCAACGGGTTAACACACTTGAAAACAAGGGTAACCACAAATCAAAACACGCTACAGATTCACAAAAACCGAAAAGAAAGGAATTCAAACATAATACAAATGAAAACCATCAAACCCCAAAAGGAAGAACAAAAAGAAGAAGAAAGGAACAAAGAAGACATTCACTGGATAACAAGACTTTAAATGGCAAAAAATACATACCTATCAATAATTACCTTAAATGCCAATAGACTAAATGCTCCAATCAAAAGACACAGAGTGGCAGATTAGATAATAAAACAAGAACCTACAATATGCTGCCTACAAAAGACCCACATTAGGGCGAAAGACACACACAGACTGAAAGTGAGGGGATGGAAAAAGATATTTCATGCAAATGGAAGCAATAAAAAAGCAGGGGCAGCAATACTCAGACCAGAAAAAATACATTTTAAAATAAAGGCCATGGAGAAAGACAAAGAAGAAAGACAAAGATGGACACTATATAATGATAAAAGGATCAATATAAGAAGAGGATATTATACTCATTAACTTATGTGCACTCAATATAGGAGCATCTAAACACATAAAACAAATACTAACAGACATAAAGGGAGAAACTGATAGGAATACATTAATAGTAGGAGACTAACATCCCACAGACAGATCTTTCAGACAAAACATCAACAAGGCAAAAGAGATCCCAAATGGCACAATAAAACAGTTAGACTTAATTGCTATCTACAGCGACACTACATCCAAAAAACCAGAATACACATTCTTTTCAAGCGTGCATGGAACATTCTCTAGGACAGACCACATACTAGGACACAAAACAAGCCCGAGAAATTGAGGATAAGTAATTAAAGATAGTAATTATTTCAAGCATCTTTTCTGACCATAAAGGCATGAAACTAGAAATCAAACACAGAAAGAAAAATGAGGAAAAACCTATTACATAGGGACTAAACAACATGCTACTAAAAAACCAATAATAGGTCAACAAGGAAATCAAAGAGAAATCAAAAAATACCTCGAGACAAACAACAATGAAAACACAACCATACAAAAATCTATGGGAGGCAACAAAAGCAGTCCTAAGAGGGACATTCATAGCAATAAAGGCCGTCCTCAAAAACAAACAAATAAAACTCAAATAAATAACCTAACCTACCACCTAAAAGAATTAGAAAAAGAAGAACAAAACCTAAATTCAGCAGGAGGAAGGATATAATAAAGATTAGAGATGAAATAAATAACACAGAGATTAAAAAAATAGAAAAAAAAAACAAAGCAGGAGCTGGTTTTTTGAAAGGGTAAACAAAATCGACAAACCTCTATCCAGGCTCACCAAGAAGAAGAGAGGACCCAAATAAACAAAATAAGAAAGAGGAGAAATAACATCTAATACCACAGAAATACAAAAGAAATCATTAAGAAGAAAATACTATGAACAGTTATATGCCAACAAAGTGGACAACCTTGAAGAAATGGACAACTTTCTAGAAACATACATCCTGCCAAAACTGAATCAAGAAGAAACATAATTTGTACAGACTAATCACTAGAAATGAAATAGAATCTATAATTTTAAAAAATTCCCTGCAAACAAAAATCCAGGATCAGATGGCTTCAATGGGGAATTCTACAACAATATACAAAGAACTTATACCTATCCTTCTCAAATTCTTCCAAAAGACTGAAGAGGAGGGAACACTCCCAAGGTCAATCTATAAGCCAATATCACCCTGATACCAAAACCAGACAAATACACTACAAAAAAAACCCGAAAATTACAGGCCAATATCTTTGATGAATGGAGATGTCAAAATCATCAACAAAATATTAGCAAACTGAATACAACAACATATAAAAAGGATCATATACCATGATCAAGTTGGATTCATTCCAGGGTCACAAGGATGGTTCAACATATGCAAATCTATCCCTGTGATACACCACAGCGACAAAAACCACATGATCATCTCGATAGATGCAGAAAAAGCATTTGATAAAATTCGACACCGCTTCATGATAAAAACTCTCACCAATGTGGGAGAACATAATAAAAGCCATTTATGGCAAACCCACAGCCAATATAATACTCAACAGTGAAAAGCTGAAAGCCTTCCCACTAAATTGTGGAACAAGACAAGGATGCCCACTCTCACCACTTCTATTCAACATAGTACTGGATAGTCCTAGCCACAGGAATCAGACATGAAAAAGAAATAAAAAGGATCCAAATTGGAAGGGAAGAGGTAAAATTGTCATTATATGCAGATGACATGACATTCTATATAGAAAACCCTAAAGATTCCACACAAAAACTAGTAGAACTGATAAATGAATTCAACAAGGTGACAGGATACAAGATTAATATAAAGAAATCTGTTGCATTTCTTTACACTAACAATGAAACATCAGAGAGAAAGTAAAGAAACAATTCCCATTTAAAGTCACACTAAAAAATAAAATAAAATACCTACAAATAAACCTAACCAAGGAGGTGAAAGACCGATACACTGATAAAGGAAACTGAAGATGATTCTAAGAAATAGAAAGATATCCCATGTTCTTAAACTGGAAGAATTAATATTGTTAAAATGTCCACAGTACTCAAAGCAATCTACAGATTTAATGCAATCCCTACCAAAATACCCATGACATTATACACAGAACTACAACAAATAATCCTAAAATTTATATGGAACCAGAAAAGACCCAGAATTGCCAAAACAATCCTGAGGAAAAAGAACAAAGTTGGAAAGATATCCCTCCCAGACTTCAGGCAACACTACAAAGCTCAGTAATCAAAACAGTGTGGTACTGAAAGAAAAAGAGACATATGGATCAATGGAACAGAATAAAGAGCCCCAAAATAAACCCACACAGCTAAGACCAAAAACCAAATGCAAGTAATCAAACGAATGCCCTACATCTGCGCTCATTCTGGCCCTTCTACTCTGTACACAATTCTAACAAACTTGCCTCCTAGGAGTAGGACAGAGCCAGCAAGTTGAAGGAAAACAAGAACCACTCAAGACAAAAAAAAAAAAAAAAACAGAAAAACGTGATGGAGACAAAAAACAAAAAAACCGAAAAACTATAAACAGCTGTCCTAAGAATTTAAAACTAACATCTCTTGGTCCAGCAAAAAGCTACATGCACACTACCTCCAGGGACATCAATATATTGTAGCACAGTACAATAAATTATGTTCCAGGTACCTCGTTTAAGACAGGAAAATACATTTTTAGGTAACTTATATCCGTGTTTTATTTGGCCCTGTGGCAGGCGGGCTCTTAGTTCCCCGACCAGGGATCACACCTGGGCCCTTGGCGCAGAGTCCTAACCACTGGACCGCCAGGAAGTCCCACTAACATTAAGCAAGTGGCCAAAACATAAATAATTTGTGTTCCGCAGAGTATAAGGAATCTTCAGCACTAACCATGATAAAAACAGAAGGACAAAGTACGTGAATCACTTGAATTTATGCGTATTAGAATAGCCCTTGTCACCTGGGTAAAAGTTTAGATGGAAAGAACACAAATGATGAAATAAAGATGGTGAACAGAGCAACACCACTGAAGGAACCACAAAGAGCTGACGGATGAGAAACTTGTGTGACAGCTAAAGAAGAGAGCAACCGAGAGAGATGACCCAAGTACTTAAGAAGCGTCAGGTTTACATACACTCAATCTTAACTTGTTCTTGCTTCTCCTGTTGCGCAAGCCGAGCTGCAACTTCTTCAGGTGGCCGCTCCCTTACAGAAGTTGAGGATGCTTCCTCTTGCAGTAAAACTAAATGAAAGGCAATCAAATTTCAGCACAGAATTTCAACAGCTAATGGGGACATAAAAACACCATCATTTGTGCTTGCCAGATGTATCAACTTGAGGGCATTTTTGTGATAAAGATTCTAAAACCACATCATCACTCAACGATTCCAACATGAAGAAATAAAGGGTCAGCTCTCAGCAATCCCATTATTGGGCATATACCCTGAGAAAACCATAATTCAAAAAGCGTCATGTACCAAAATGTTCATTGCAGCTCTATTTACGATAGCCCAGAGATGGAGACGACATAAGTGCCCATCATCGGATGAATGGATAAAGAAGATGTGGCACATACATACAATGGAATATTACTCAGCCATAAAAAGAAACGAAATTGAGCTATTTGTAATGAGGTGGATAGACCCAGAGTCTGTCATACAGAGTGAAGTAAGTCAGAAAGAGAAAGACAAATACCGTATGCTAACACATATATATGGAATTTAAGGGAAAAAAATGTCATGAAGAACCTAGGGGTAAGACAGAAATAGAGACACAGACCTACTGGAGAACGGACTTGAGGATATGGGGAGGGGGAAGGGTGAGCTGTGACAAAGCGAGAGAGAGGCATGGACATATATACACTACCAAACGTAACATAGATAGCTAGTGGGAAGCAGCCGCCTAGCACAGGGATATCAGCTCGGTGCTTTGTGACCGCCCGGAGGGGTGGGATAGAGAGGGTGGGAGGGAGGGAGACGCAAGAGGGAAGAGATATGGGAACATATGTATATGTATAACTGATTCACTTTGTTATAAAGCAGAAACTAACACACCATTGTAAAGCAATTATACCCCAATAAAGATATTTAAAAAAATAAATAAATAAAGGGTCAGCTCTTAAACCCCTTGTTTTCAAAGATTCATTCAGACTTTGAAATTTAGGGAATGCCTAGACATTGCATAGTTCTGATGAGCATATCATTTACATAACCACAAATACAGATAATTTAACTACCTGAAGTTGCAGGCTTGGGTTTTCCTTCACCAGTTTCAGGGTGATCAGTTTCTGTAGATTCCTCATGCTGAACCAAAGGCGCTGGGACGGACAGTGTGTCACCTGCCGCAGAAATAATTTGAGCTGCCTCTGTAGGTGCTATAAATATATGTTACACATGGTATTTACAGTTTCCTGGGTTAACAGAGAAACACACAGGAATCCACTGCTACTACCTCCCACTTCACATCTGACTCCTTAAAGACACAAACACATGTGCTGCCACTACTCAAACACACAGTCAGGGGCGCTGTCCACTGCACAAACCCACACACAATGAGCAATGGCTGGGAAAGCACAAGAGAAGAGTCTGGTCAGCATCCACCTGCATTTCAACCATTATTCTCAGGCAAGCCTTCTAATAACTGTACTAAATGGTACTAAATCTTGACATGAGAAGGGGACGTAAGATTTACATAACATGGAAAAATAAAAACAAATGAGAAAAGAGCCTGTAATGAAGAAGGTAGATAAAAGAAAGTAACCAAAAACTATTTTTTAATTGCTCTGAAGAGTGGCAGAGGTGAAAGAGGTGTGGGCAAGAACAGCACGGCAATTTTAAACACAAAGAAGACAAGTTCACAGTTTAGATGGTGAGTGAGTAAAGGACAGGACTCGGTTAAAGAAATTACTTCACAGACATATTTTTAAAGAAAAGAAGGTTGAAAAATCAAGAGCTTATAAATTATAAATAAAAGTGTTGATGGAAGAGAAATGAGTAATTCTGAAGGTGGAATAGATGGTGGGGTGGGGAGCAACTAAATGGAGAAAAAAAAATTTAAATAAACTGAAGGTCCCATTTAAGAGTTAAAGTTGGATTATCACAAGGCCCATTAACTGGTCTCCTTGCTGCGTCCGTGGTTCCTTTATCTATTCTCCACAATAGCCAGTAATCTTATTAAAAGTCAGCTATCAAAAAAAAAAAAAAATGTCAGCTATCAACCCCGGCTCATAATCCTCCCAACAACTTCCCATCCTACTCAGACTAGAAAACAAAACTCTTATGACGGCCTCCAACGACTGCCACTATAGGCTTTCTGCTCCCTCTCCATTATTGCTATTATTCTCCTCTTACTCTACCCCGGTTTCATTTGCTCCTTGCTAGAATACGCCAAGCCTTTGCACTAGCTAATCCTGCCTGGATGCTCTTCCCCACCAGCCCTTTACATGACTGACTCCCTCATCTCTTTCTAGTCTCTGCCCAAATGACACCTTCCAGAGGAAACTTTTCTTACCCACTCCATTTAAAATTGCAATATTCCCTCCCACACTTATCACTGTATGACATCCTAGACATAATTTACTTGTATATTTATATGCGACTTCCCTCCCCTCATCCCACTAAGGAATCTTCACAGCATTTGTGTGTTTGTTTTTACTGTTTTGTTCACTGCTATAACCCCAGTGCCTAAAAGACACCCAGCACTTGGCACACAGTAGATACTCAGTATTTACTGAGTGAAAGTCAGGTGATTTAATCAAGGACAGAAGTGAAAGGAGAAACATAATAAATTCAAATGCATGCAGACCAGGTTAGGACTAGGCACTGCTATAAATTAGTGTGGGATTACAATCATCAAGGGGAAAAAATCTGCAGATCAAAACTAGATGAAGACACTTCATCACTAAGAAAGAAGAGAGAAGAAAGAGCTGGTGAACAGGCAGAAAAAAGAGGTGTGGAAAGAGAACAAATCTTAAAATCTAAAGAGAGGGAAAGCTAGGAGTCAGAGAAAAGGAAAAAGAAACAGAAAAATAAGTGTGTTGCAGGCAAGACAATTCTTGTTACCATTACTTAGTAGCTGTTCACAATAAAGCCCAATTTCATATCCCACTCAACCCTTAAAAGGAGAGCCAAGATGACAGGTGAGAATACTCCCTCCCCAAGGTGAGGGAAGAGTCCTTCATGGGGACGGGGCCCCCCTCTTGACCATGGGTACAAATACATTAAAACAATTCATTTACCTATAATTTTAAAAGAATGATTCTAAATATAGGTACCTGTTGTTGAAGCTGAAGTGTCTCCCTTTTGTTTCTGGAGCTGTGAAGCAGGCTGTTTAGATTCTTTCATTGCCTCAGATACACTAGAGGTTTTTAGTGGACCAGACTGAATCTTGGAAATGAAAAACATTTAACATTTCAGATATGACAGTGTTCTTAAAAACAGGCAGCACAAAGTATCTTGTATTATTTTAAAAGTCAAGTTTTTCAGGCTTTTAACATAAAGGTATCAACAATTTACAACAATGTATTTTATTTTTTAATTTTTTTTAAGCTTCTTTATTGGAGTATAATTGCTTTACAACGGTGTGTTAGTTTTCGCTGTATGACAAAGTGAATCAGCTACATATATACCTATATCCCCATATCCCCTCCCTCTTGCGTCTCCCTCCCACCCTCCCTATCCCACCTCTCTAGATGGTCACAAAGCACCAAGCTGATCTCCCTGTGCTATGCGGCTGCTTCCCACTAGCTATCTATTTTACATTTGGTAGTGTATATATGTCCATGCCGCTCTCTCACTTCGTCCCAGCTTACCCTTCCCCCTCCCCGGGTTCTCAAGTCCATTCTCTACGTCTGCGTCTTTATTGCTGTCCTGCCCCTAGGTTGATCAGAACCATTTTTTTTTTAAGATTCCATGTATATGTGTTAGCATACGGTATTTGTTTCTCTCTTTCTGACTTACTTCACCATGTATGACAGACTCTAGGTCCATCCACTTCACTACAAATAACTCAATTTCGTTTCTTTTTATGGCTGAGTAATATTCCATTGTATATATGTGCCAAAACAATGTATTTTATTAACCATAGTAAGAGAAGCCATCGTACTAGAAAAACGCAGTCCAAAAATGTCATTCCAAATGACTAGTCTATATTTTAATAATAACAAAGACTTCTCTTAGGGCAACTAATAAAGTACATGATATATGACCTTCCCTTTAAACACCATTCCTTTTATATATACAACACTGAGAAGGCTATTTCCATTCGCATTCTAAATCCAGTTATGGTGTCTTCTAAATAAATTCAGTTAAAAACAAATGTTTTTTTAGAAGGCTCTGAGTAAAAATGAAAATTCATCTTTTTTCTCTCTAATCTCCAAGATTCCCATACCTGCACACTAAGATATATGATCTAATTGTGAGTAATGCCTGTTTTTCTCTTTCTCAATAACCACCTGCCTTAAGTTTAAGGCACCACTCATTAACAGGACTGCCAGGTGATGTGCCACAGAAAATTACTGAGTAACAGAAATATTTTCATTCACCACCTATGCTGTCCCCTTTTTTGCCAGAACTTGGCAGTGGGACTCAGATATCCCTAAGATGTCTACTCAAACATAATAGAAATGGTTCTGAATTTTGTCACTACCAGAAATCAGAAATATATCCATTTTCGGGCTTCCCTGGTGGCGCAGTGGTTAAGAGTCCGCCTGCCGATGCAGGGGACACGGGTTCGTGCCCCGGTCCAGGAAGATCCCACATGCTGCGGAGCGGCTGGGCCCATGAGCCATGGCTGCTAAGCCTGCGCGTCCAGAGCCTATGCTCCGCAACGGGAGAGGCCACAACAGTGAGAGGCCCGCATACCGCAAAAAAAAAAAAAAAAAAAAAAGAAATATATCCATTTTCTTATTATTAAAATTTTGTTATTTTTTAACTCATGAAATGCATGCTCACTATATAACAAGCAAAATAACATACATCAAGATACATCATTGTTTTAGTTTGCCCCTTCATTGCTCCTTCCAGCACTCTCAGGGAGCCACTGCTAATGCCCTGAAATCTATCCTTCCACCCATGAGCTCAGGTTTATATACATATACAATTTTTCATTTCTTTAAACAAACTAAAATAGTTAATTTTATATTATACAAATTATCATGTAACCCTTTTTTCATTTAACAACATATTATGGACATTTGCTTCTGGTCAAGAAATTCTTTTTAGTTGAATAATATTCTAATTTAATTGTATATCCTAATGGAGTGGCAAATCCCATAATTTGGTCAATTACTCCCCTACTTATGGACATTCAAGTTGTTTCCTGATTTTTGTTAAGCATTCTTGTCCACAGACAACTGAAAAGCACTAGAGTGTGCTGTCTGCAGGATAGTTGCCAGAAGAGGGAGTGCTGGGTCAGAGGGCTTGTATATTTTTAAGACATTACCACTTTCACATAAGGTTCTGGCAACTCACACTTCTCACAACAAATGTGTGTGTATGTGTTTGTGTATAAATACGGCCTATTTCCAGACTCCATTGTTCTGTTCCTCTAATTTCTATTCCTATGTCAAAACCTTATTGTTTGATGAAAGTAGGATTGTAACAGTCAGTATCTGGAAAAGCAAGTGACCTCTGACCCCCTACCCCAACACTTTTTAAAAATGTCCTTGACTAGTCTTATACATTACTTATTCCTCCACATGAACTTTAAAATCATCTTGTCTGGTTCTTCACCCTCTGGAAAAATCAATTAGAATTCATATCAGATGTCTGTGTGTGTACTTATGTACATATACACACATATCATAAAAACATTATTTCTCTCAAATATATACATATTTAAGAGAGATTTGAGAGAAATGCATATATTTAAGAGAAATGACATTTTTATATTACATCCCATCCAGGAACATAACATTTGTCACCATTTAGACAGGTCTTATTCTATGTCCATCAAAAAGATTTTAGGTTTATCTTCTCTCAGTATTTACTGTCTATGCATAAATAACCATGTTGACACTAAAAGGGTTACCATGAAATAAAATGCATAGTTTCTAAAAGAAACAAGTTTGTAAGAAAGCACAACAGTATAGAGTGCTGAATAAATGGTACAAATTAAAAAATAAAAACAATAATTGCTATTGGAATTCAGCTGTGTAGTGAAAGATGCAGGCCTTGAAGAGAACACTGAAAGACAAAAGAAAGGAAGTCACTCTGAGTAGAAGACAAACATGAGAAGAGTTGTACATATGGAAAGGATCACTCTTTAGTTCTCTAGTTTACCAAGGACCTTGGAAGAATGCCTGGTACATAATAAGCACTTGATTGACATTTGAGTAAATGAATGAATGAAAAGCACAAGGCATATTTGTAAGGTAAACAAGTATGAAACTAAGTATTTATGAGCAGGACCATACAGAGATAAGACTGGAAATGTAAATGAGAGCCAGAATGCCAAGGGTACTAAATGTCAACCTAAGAGCCAGCAGAAGTCATAAACTACAGAAATAAAGGAACCAACAGCCAGCTCCTAGGTTAACATTTAACCTCCTGCCTTCACTTTCCTTATTCAGAACATGAGACAATCTCTCTTCTGTCTTTAAAACAATAGGAATCAAAGTTCTTGATTAAGTGATATGATGAAAATATCATGAAAACATCACAGCACTTATTCTAGAAGATTCTCTGATACTGATATAAGGATGGCCTAGATCATGTTAGGAAGAGAGACTGGGGGGTTGGAGACTGGGAGGAAGTGCGAAAGGCTGTGTGTCAGGGGAGAGGAACAGGGCTAATTTAAATACAAAGTGATAAAGGTCAGAAATGAGATAAAGATGGTGGAAAGAAAACAATAAACATTAGAGATCTAACAAGATAGGATAGCTAGGACTTCCCTGGTGGCCCACTGGTTGAGAACCCGCCTGCCAACGCAGAGGACACAGGTTTGAGCCCTGGTCCAGGAAGATCCCACATGCCGCGGAGCAACTAAGCCCGTGCGCCACAACTACTGAGCCTGCGCTCTACAGCCCGCGAGCCACAACTACTGAAGCCCACGCACCTACAGCCCGTGCTCCACAACAAGAGAAGCCACTGCAATAAGAAGCCCGCACCGCAACGAAGAGTAGCCTCCACCTGCCGCGAGCAGAGAAAGCCCACGCGCAGCTACGAAGACCCAATGCAGCCAAAAATAAATTAAATAAATAAATGAATGAATTAAAAAAAAAAGAAATGAATGACATTAAAAAAAAAAGATAGGATAGCTACAAAATATGGGCAGCTGTGAGGATGAATCCAGGAATTCTAACCGAGCTACTTGACAGCGTGGTACAATCTTTAATACATAGAAAGCAAATCAGGAAGAGCGCAAGTTTTGAGGTGGTGGAGTACAGACATGCAAAGTTCACAAGTGGCAATGTTCAGCAGGGTAGGGAAAGTGGGGCAAGAAGAGGCCAAGGCTATTGAGAATGACACCTGAAGTCATGTCAAGGGCAAAAAGAACACTACTCTGAACTGTTCAGCCTGACTGTATGCTCCTGAAATTGCTTCCAGCTCTTTCTCCCAGGTCATGGAGCTTAAAATAGGCCCAGGACTTTAGAATGAAGCCATAGGATTCTGCTCCTCGACTACTGAAGCTGCAACACTACCTCCCTCAGCCCACGTGGACATTTTAAAGTTCAGATGGAAGAATAAATGCTGTAGAAGACCAAGAACATGTTGAGTCATTTGGGGTGGAGGTGAGAGAAGTCAGAGGACACCTGCTCTTCCACATAGTAACTCTGTCATAGGATTGGTCTCGAGACCATGTTAGATACTGCAGAACAGACGTCTACCCAGTTTCTAATAAAGAACTGGTCAGCCATGTCCAGCCTCACAGCATAAAGAAATATCCAATACCAAAGCAGCAAAAATTCATGCTCTCTTTTATACATTTTTTTCAAGCACCCGTTTGAAAGAGGAAATACGTTAACATGTTTAAAAAAAATTTGTAAGCCTAATGGGGGAAAAAGAAGAATATGAAGAATATGCACAAAGTTCCAGGAATACGAGAAGGTATTCCCGTCACAGAATCGGTACGTAGCTGAAAATTCTGTGGCTGTTTTGAGGTCTAAAAGGAGCCATTACTAACTATGACACGTGGGTCCTGTGTCATGGCCATTCCACGTTTATGTTTTTAGTCTTCTAAGTCAGAGTTTGAGGGCTGCAATGCTGTAGGCTGACACAGAACCCCCTCCATCCACAGGGCAGCTGGGGTTACTTCTGCCCGAGCTGCCCCTTCCATTTAGCCTTGTGTGCCACATAATTATTTTCTATACGATGTGGACTAAAGGAGAGCACTTATGGGACTCCAAAGGGATAAAAATCCAGCTCTACGTAATATTACTTCAATTTTTTAAAAAATGAAAACATATACCCGGCAAAATATTTTCAAGATGAAAACAACCTGCTTTTCAAAGTATTCTCTAGGATAAGCTGAAATTGTGCTTAAAACTCTTACCGGCTTCTTTGGCAATGGAACAGTATACGGTGGGGAACCAAGAACCATCTCAAAGAGCTTGTCTGAGTAAGGTATGGTTTTCTCTACATTTTTCCGGAAATGGGAATCCCATTTGGCATACAGGATAGTGCCACCGATACCGCCACCAACAAACAAGATGCCAGCTCCAGCAATTTTGCTAGGAGACAACCTAAGTGAAAGAAACAGGAAACACATTTTTATTTTTTGGCTCTCCTAAACCTACTTCCCTAGACCAATGTAAGAGTCTCAAAGACCTCAAGCCTCTATTTCTCTACCACTGATTCAGATCACAGCAGCCCAGTTTATCACCACAGCTGCACATCACCTTTCCCTGATTTGTTTTTTAATATGTTCACAACAAAAAATAATATTTCTTTATGGATAATTTTTTAACACAGTAATATCTAGGATAGGAAGAATGAAGCAATCTTCCCTTTAACACTTAACACTTAGCATGTTCAGGGACTTCCCTGGTGGTCCAGTGGTTAAGAATCCGCCTTCCAATGCAGGGGGTGCAGGTTTGATCCCTGGTCAGGGAGCTAAGATCCCACATGCCTCCTAGACTTTAAAAATGGTCCACATCAAAAAAAAAAAACAAACCTTGGCATGTTCACAATCACGAGGTTTCCTTTGAACCCAAAAAACAAGTATCACTAATTTTCAACAGTCCTCTCCCTTAAACATTTCCATAAATACAATAAAACAAATGTCAAGTAGAACAAATACTTCTAAAGTTCCAACGTGCTGAGTTCTGGATGTATATCTATTTGCCATAAAGGGGTGGGGGGGTCTACCTTGGATGCCATCCAGTCACCAAAGAACCAAAAGGAGCACCCTGACAAATTTTCGCCTACAAATAAATAATGCTCCAAAGATACTATGGCAAAGCTCCAGTGTTTGTACCCCTTAAAAAAAAAAGATTTTATGCAGATATTCTCATATCCAAAGAACGAACACACACACACGCCCCTCAGCATACAGTTAAAAGCCTATGTATTTACAGGGAGACATGCTACATACCGAGAACCGCCTGGAGTGGAGTATCTACGGCATGGTCGCAATGGACGGAGTACAAACTTCCCACAAAGACAACTCTAGAGAAGAAGGAAAAAACACCACAACCAATAGAGTTATAAGAATCTGGGAGGACTTTAGGGTTGGGAACTCAGTAGTAGTACTTTTATTACCAATACAAACGTCTTCATTAAACAAAAATTTATTTTACTTTCAGAAACCAACTTACCTTACCATGAAACATATTTACAAACCCTTAAAAACAGTGATGCTTCCTACGCCCCAAAGGCTCATATAAAACGACTTTTAAGATTTCAAAAAACAGGGACTATGAGACCATGATCAATTAGCATTTTTTATATTGAGGTACAGTTGATGTATGGTATAAGTTTCAGGTGCACAACATAGTGATTCACAATTTTTAAAGGTTATATTCTATTTATAGTTATTATAAAATACTGGCTATACTTCCTGTGTTGTACAATATAGCCTTGTAGCTTATTTATTTTACAAATGGCAGTTTGTATCTCTTAATCCCCTACCCCTGTCTTGCCTCTCCCCACTTCCCTCTCCCCACTGATAAGCACTGATTTGTTCTCTATATCTGTGAGTCTGTTTCTGTTATATTCACTAGTTTGTTGTATTTTTTAGATTCCACGTGTAAGTGATATCATACAGTACTTGTCTTTGTCTAATTTATTTCACTTACCATAATGTCCTCCGAGTCCATCCATGTTGCTCAAATGGCAAAATTTCATTCCTGTTTATGGCTGAGTAGTATTCCATTTTATACACTCACACACACAGACACACACAGACACACACACACCTTCTTCATCTGTTGGTGGACACTTAGGTTGCTTCCATCTCTTGGCTATTGTAAATACTGCTGCTATAACACTGGGGTGCCAATTAGCACTTTTAATGTTATGTATGCTAATTATTTCTTAGAGACGATTTGCCATGTTTTGTTTTTTATAAATTTATTTATTCATCTAAATCTCAAAGTTCATTTTGGTTTCTCCTAATATATAATTAGACTAAAAGTCAATAATTTTAAGAAAAAAAACTAAGTCTACTAATGTCATAAATGTTCATGTAAATACTTATCTCCATATAAGTTGTCTACCTTTACACAAAAGCAAATGATCAAGACAATGCTGTGTGATTAGTTTTAATCAAAGTAAAGCACATAACATCAAACGTTTCTTAACAAAATGTAGATCCCTTAAATAAAAGAAACAAATGGGCATCTAAATACTATTTGGGGAGGCTTTTGATAAACCTAAGGCCATGCATAGCTATCAATTAGAAATTTCAAACTTATTGTATCCAGAAATAAAATCTTTCTTTATACCAAGTAGGAAATCAAACAGCAGCAAGGGAAAAAAAATGCTTTCTCTAGGTTCCTTGATGAAACTGCATCTAAGGAGTAACAGAAAAACACAAACTTTCTTTTAAAAGTATCTTAAATTTTAAGAAAATATATCACATGATCAGAGAGCACATGAAATTACTCTAGAATAATAGTTGCATTTACATTCTATTTGCCAAAGCCTAGAGGTAAACATCAAATTAACATATTAATACATTTGGGGGAGGAAAAACTGTATGTTTTACAATGTGTAAAGCAGCTATAATTGGTATTTTAAAAGTATTTCAATTATTACCTTTAGTGTAGAATTCTCAACTGAAATTACAAGAAAAGGGTGTTTTCCTACTGTTCTATAAAGCAGGTAGCATGAAATTTCAAACAGAATTGCATCTACTTTCATATATCAACAACTCCATTTTGTTCACTTAGGGATGAAATATTAGGAAACCATTAAAGTTGTGTTTTGTTTAAGAAAGCATTTTTTTACCTCAATGGGTATAAAAAGGTATTTGAGTCAAAAATTAAGGCACTGTTAACGGCGGACAATTAGCTAATTGGAACGTCAAGCAGCAAACGTAATAATGGATCCTTGATTCTGTGTAATACAGAGCCAAATTCAACACTAGAGTCTGAGAACACCCTAATTCACAGCAATATATACTTTTTAACCTGCTCCTTTATCCATCTTCTACTTTTACCCTGCCCCTCTTCCCTCCCTTTGACAGATATATTTGATGTGATTGTAAGTTTACAGTTCCTAGCATTAAGTAAATTTAAAATCTGAAATTCAAAATCAAAATTCAAAATGTTTAGTTACATACAGAGTGAAGTCTCCCTCATGCTTCTGTCTTCCAGCCACTTAGATTCCCTCTCCATAGGCAACCAATGCTACCTGTTTCTTATATATTCAGATAGTTTGTGACGGAGAAGTCCGGGCACGCCCCCTTTACACAAATGATACCATAACATACACCCAGTCCTGTACTAAAGTTCACTCAACAATATACACTTGAGCTCATTCTATATCAGCACATGAAAATCTTCCTACTGGATTTGAGTGATTCAGTACTCCACTGTATGGTTGGTTGTACGGCTGTCAGCATAACTGATGCCATCTTAGGCCCATACAGTTCCTCCTGTCCTTCCACAGACCCTGCCGAGGATGGTACTGTGTGGTAAATCGCTTCTCTGTCATCAAAGGCTTTGTAGTTAATAGATATTGTTTAATAATCATTAGGACCAGGGGGCCTCTATGCTCTGTTGGTCCCCAAACATTGAAGACCTTTGCTGACGTATTCCCCTACCCATGAGACCCGTTACCCACTCAATCATCTTGACTTAGGAATGCACGTCCTGTTCCCAAGCACGTACCCCTGTACTCTAGGTTAACTATAAAATCGTCCCAATAGCCCCTCAGACATGCGGAGTGCAGTTGTGAACGCTTCTGGATCATTGCCTGCTGGATCCCACCCTGTCAGTTACCCTATAATAAACTGATCTGTTGATTATGTGGAGCTGCCTGCCTTGTGTTTTGGTCTCAAGACGCTCTCAGTTTGGTAGGTACATTTCATTCTCTCTGGCCTCCAACAGTTGTCACTTAATATATTTAACCAGCCTCTTTTTGATGGTGACTGAGGTTTTGTTTAAATTTTTATTATAATAAACAATGAGAAACATACATCATTTGGGGTCAATTCCTAAAAGTATTCCTAAAAGTAAAATCTGAAATGTTGGTAAATATTGCTGTATTAGGGGCGTCCCTAGGGGTACAGTGGTTAAGAGTCCGCCTGCCAGTGCAGGGGATGGGGGTTCCCACAGCCTCTCCAACAGCCTTGCAGTGCAGTTTTAATCACAGTTTCCTTTGTTATGACTGTGCATCTTTTAATATATTTATTATCTATTTTACTTCCTTTTCTATGAACTGTCAGTGTATCCTTTGACCACTTTTAAATAAGATTGATCATCTTCATGTTCTAAGTGTTCTTTACATACAAAGAAAAATTAGCCATGTCCCTGCTACTTGCAAATGGTTTTATCCAGTTTGTGATACTTTTATAGCCAAAAGTGTCCATCTTTTATGATTTCCGGGTTTTCTCCTATTCTTCGAAAGTCACCCTCTGATGATAAAATAAGTCTTCCATGGTATTACTCTCATGGTTTCATCTTTTTTATATTTAAATCTTTGAATCCAGTGTAAAGTATATGGCATGGATTCAACTTTATTTTTTCTTAAATGTCCATTCAGTTGTCCCTAAATCGTAGACTGAATAATCCATTTTTTCCCCAACAATTTGAAATGCCACCTTAAAATATACTCAATTCCTTGATGCACTTAGATTTCCTAATTTGTTCCACTGTTCCACCTATTCACACACTTCTATTCATAGACTAACCCCACAATGTTTTAACTACTGCATCTTAGAATTAGGTTTTGACCTGGTAGAGCTAGTCCTCTCTTCTAGTACTATTCTTTTTCAGAATTTTTCTGGATATTCTTGCTTTTGCTTTTGTTTTTGAAAGCTGAGCTTTGAATTAAACAATTGTAAAAATGCACCAACTGTAATATGCACCCTGATTTAAGAAGGGATAAAACGTGGAAAAATTTATCTTTTATGACCAAAACATAGTAGCAATAGAAGGTTTCACACTTGGGACTTCCCTGGTGGCGCAGTGGTTAAGAATCCGCCTGCCAATGCAAGGGACATGGGTCTGATCCCTGGTCCAGAAAGATCCCACATGCGGCGGAGCAACTAAGCCCATGTGCCACAACTACTGAGCCTGTGCTCTAGAGCCCGTGAGCCACAACTACCGAGCCCACGCGCTGCAACTACTGAAGTCCGCACACCTAGAGCCCACGCTCCGCAACAAGAGAAGGCACCACAATGAGAAGCCTGTGCACCACAACAAAGAGTAGCCTCCGCTCGCCGCAACTAGAGAAAGCCCACGCACAGCAATGAAGACCCGACGTAGCTGAAAAATTAATTTAAAAAAAGTTTCATACTTCTGTACAAAAAAAAGAAAATTGATTGTATCCTGAGGCAAATAAACAGGTTTTTTATCTGAAATAGTGGCTCCTGGTTTAAAAAATTTAAGTATCCTATTCATTAGGCTACCATCATAGTCTATGTTGCATTTCATATTCCAAACAGAGCTTTAAGAGTCAAAATACTTAAGTTTTTCATGGTTTTATCACCCAAGTATGAATCCCTAGATACATAGTTTAGTCTTGCCTATTAAAAAAATATGGATATCTTCTAAGTCTATTAATCCATAGGTCTTTTACTCTATAGGTGTTCCCTCCAGTAATTATTCTGTTGAAGAAATCTGCTTGTTCAACCTGCAGAATTTTCCACAGACTGGATTTTGTTCAAGGTGCAATTTAACACGTTCCTGTCCTCTGTATTTCCTGCAAGCTGGAGCTGGAACCAGACACTTGATCAGACTCAGGTTTACTCTCTTTGGCAAGACTTTAGGGGGTGGTGTTTTCTTTCATCGGGAGGTACACAACATCTGCTTGCCTCTCTTTTTGTGCTGTTATCAATTGTGCTAATGTACAATGTCTAGATCCATTAATTTACTGGAAGTTGCAAAAAGTGGTCTCTAATTCTATTTTTCATTTATAATTTGACGTATTTTATAGAGATGCTTCCCCTCATCTACAATTTGATTACTCAATAGTACAGTTCCCAGAGGAAAGGAGGATAAATGGTTGATTCTTTTTATCCTTTTATCCAGTTATCCTCTGATGATGAACAATTGTGCAGTTTTTTGGTTTTCATTTATTAATTGTGACAGATTGTATTTTCCAAAAACTGCTATAGTTCACAGCTCACATGCTTTTCTAGAACCTTGCCACTTCCCCAGAACCTTGCCACTTCCTCAGAACCTTGCAAGCTCATGAGACCCCAAGAACCTCCTAATGGAACCTCCTTAGAAATGAAAGATATTTACTTATATGTTATTTCCTTATAAGTATATACAATACAATATAATTTTTATCTGTATAATAATAAATATTATTTACCATAAAAGAATAAATAAAGACTAGGTTTGGGGTGATCTGTTTTACAGCTATAACCAAACTTGTACCTGGAAATAGGGTGCTACTATAAAACATAAAGCACGTGTTAATGACTTTGGGACTGGGGGGTGGGGAGTGAAAGTTGGAAGGGCCTTGAGGAGACTGTTAGCAGAAGCCTAATGGCCTTCACAGAAGCTGTCTTGGTGAGGGCTTAAGAAAAGTGAGAAAAATATTTTTGGAACCTGGAGGAAAAAGGGATCTTTGTATGTAGTGGCAGAAGTTTATCAAAATTGTCACCCGTGGTAAGACGTGGAAAATAGAAAATTAGGTATAGCTATACCTAATGAACTGATGGATTTAGCTAAAGACAGTACTAAGCAGAACGTTCACAAGTGCCAACTGCTTCCTTTTAGCAGAGTATGATAAGGATAGCGCCAAGCTTCTGAAAGACAAACAAACTGAAAAAAACTGTTTAGCTTTCAAGCCAAATTTGAAGGAAATATAAAGGAGCTAGTAAAAAAAAAAAAAAAAAAGGAGCTAGTACTTGGTGGGTTAAAAAATAAGACTGTTTCTCATTCTCAGCCTCTCCAGTTAGCCATCTGAGGTCCAGTTAAGACCTCAGAAAGATCTCAGGAGGTGCTCCTCACAGAACTTTTTATACTGAGAAAAGGCCCACTAAGGACCTTAAGAGTATGCATCCCATATTCTTTTTATTAAACAACAGGGCAACTGAGAATCTTAGGGGTCTGAGACCACAGCAGCCTCACAGGGAGCCCAAAATTGGAGAAGAGCTTATTCTGATCAGATTTGTGGGTGTGGCTCTTGTCTAATGGAGAACACCCCAGTAAGACTCACAAGAAACCCACAGAGTCATTAAGATGAAAAACAGGCTGGCCTGGATTTAAAGGTGAAGAGTATAAAACAAATAGAGGTTTTGGGCCTCTAGAACCTCTACAGACAGAAAGCAGTCTGAGAAAACGATTCAGCTGCCAACAGGCGACACATCTGGAAAAGGAAGGATGGGGCTTCCCTGGTAGCGCAGTGGTTAAGAATCCACCTGCCAATGCAGGAGACATGGGCTCGAGCCCTGGTCTGGGAAGATCCCACATGCCGTGGAGCAACTAAGCCCGTGCACCACAACTACTGAGCCTGCGCTCTAGAGCCCGCGAGCCACAACTACTGAGCCCACGTGCTGCAACTACTGAGCCCGCGCGCCTAGAGCCCGTGCTCCGCAACAAGAGAAGCCACCACAATGAGAAGCCCGCGCACAGCAACCAAGATCCAGCGCAGCCAAAAATAAATTAATTAATTAATAAACAGAGAAGGAAGGATGATTCAAAGGGTGAAACCTGAAGCCCAGAGGGTAGAACCAAGAGCTATGGAGAGGGACTTCCCTGGCGGAGCATGGTTAATACTAAGCGCTTCCACGGCAGGGGGCTCGGGTTTGGGGAACTAAGATCCTACATGCGGCGAAGTGCAGCCAAAAAAAAAAAGAGCTATGGAGAAACATTCCCAAGCAAGAAGACTAAGTCCTAATTAAGCAAGCAGCAACATGTGTCAGTTGGATTTGACATTTGTTATGAACAGTGACTGCTGTGTGCCTCTTTGGAAGGGAGTGTCACACTATATTGTGTGTAGGGTATATGGGGAACAGATAACTTGTCTCTTTAGTTCACAGGTCTTTAGACTGAAAGGAAAAGCACTTAAGGAACTGTACCCAACAGACCACATTCAAGATGTCTTACCTGCAAAGGGATCTGATTTGATGGCAAGATCCTGGTCCGTTAGTCTAAGCCTGATGCTGTGATGGGATGAGGTTTTGGAGCGTTATGAGGAAGGCTGTGAATGTATTTACATGTGGGAGGAATGCAAGCTGTCATGGCTACAAGGCAGACTGTATTGTCCAAAACTGACTACAACAATATTTCCTGTAACACATGCTCTTCCAGAAACTTGCTACTCCTCCAGCAAACTGAGCCCTTCCCTGGAACAAGGGCATGCCTTAGTTACTAATTTACTAATAGAGGGCAGTGAAAGTGAGGCTCTGTGACTTCTGAGACCAAGACATAAAGGGGATACAGTTTCTGCCTGGCTCTGCCCCTCATCACACTTGCTCTTGGAACACAGCCGCCAAACTGGGAGGAAACCCAGACACACATGTAGGTGTTCCAGCCAACAGACCCACTGAGGTCTCAGCTGCAGCCAGTATCAGCTGTCAGACACGGGAGTGAGGAAGCCTTTGAGATGACTCTAGCCCCAGCCACGGCCTGACTACAACCTCACGAGGGACACAAAATGCCCAGCTGAGGCCAGAAACCCTCAGAACTGAGGGAGGCAGTCAATAAATCTTTTACCCCAAGCTCAAGGTGCCTTAGCAAACCAAAACAGGATCTTTATCAACTCATGGATTTAAACACTTCTAATGAACTTAAACCAGTTGCAACTGTTATCCTTTTGAAAACTCAAATTGTCCCATTTCTGGCTAATGGATGCTACTTCAAGTTTATTATATATTATTTTATATTACTTTAATTATATATATATATTTAAGTCTAGCTCTGTATATATCAGGCCATCTGCAACTGCCTGGTGTTGAGTGTTTTGTTTTGTTTTTTTCTCTGTGTGGTAAAAATCGCTTATAAAATTCACCATTTTAAAGTGTACGTTTCAGAGGCATTTAGTACATCCACAATGCTGTACAACCATCGCCGTTACCTAGCTCCGGAACAGCTTCATCACTCCAAAAGTAAACTCCTGTACCAACTAAGCAATCTCCCCATTTTCCCTTCTCCCCAGCTCCTGTCAGCCACTATCTACTTTCTGGCTCTACATTGGCAGGTGGATTCTTAACCACTGCACCACCAGGGAAGCCCCAAAACATTTTTTAATTTTGTGAAATCCAATTTATCTTGTGTCTTTTGGTGTCACGTGTAAGAAACCACTTCCAAATCCAAAGTCTACCTTCAGAATCCTCTTTCTTAAGCACCAAACTAAACTCTCCTTATTTATATAAACTAAATGTCCTAACTTTAACACACAAAATACTGGACACTTCTTAGTTCTGGAATACCTTTTTATTAATAATAACCAACAATGTAGAAAAGACAATACTGTTTCAAAACAATTTGCCTTGATATATAGCCTTGTAATAAATGTTATAAGGTTAGCATTGCTGCTTCCAACCTATAGAAACATGATTTTAACAAACAAAACCCAAAAAAGCAAGTTAAAACACACAATTCCCATGTAATGTTCTTGCAAAGACCACTTATTCCTTAGCTCTTCCAAATTAAAGTGAACATATAAAAAGAAACCACAATCCTGGAAACAGAGACTATAATACAAATCCCCTCATGTGAACCCTATCTGGAGGTTGCAGGTTTCCCTTCTAGATGTGGCCGTTTGCTCTAACTGACATTTCGGTTTTGAGATTTGTAATAAGGATTCCTCCCACACAAACAAAAGGTATCCCGAAGTTAATGGCAAGTTCTACATTTAAATTACAGATTAATATCCAACAACTCTTTCTATAGTTGACAAAATATTTTATAGGAATCATGCATTAAGGTTAAAAATATATCACATACACAAATCCAATTAAGTTTGGCATGAAAGCAGTATTATTTCCCAGTAAAAACATATTCTATAGGAGAAAAAGTGCTTTTCAGTTATGACAAGGAAATAGCAGACATTCATCAGTATGGCAAAAGCAGGAAGGTGATATTTCTCTAGTTTTCTCTGCATATATGTGTGAAAATATATATTACCTATATACTCTCAATCTTCTGTTCTAAGTTATGATGTAAAATGTATTTCAAAATGGTTTGAAAGCAATTGGTCCAGAGAAATGAAAATGAAGAATAATAAAAAAGGATTCTAGACTTCCCTGGTGGCGCAGTGGTTAAGAATCTGCCTGCCAATTCAAGAGATATGGGTTCCAGCCCTGGCTGGGAAGATCCCACATGCCGCAGAGTAATTAAGCCCCCGAGCCACAACTACTGAGCCCGCGTGCCACAAATACTGAAGCCCAAGCACCTAGAGCCTGTGCTCCGTAACAAGAGAAGCCACTGTAATGACAAGCCCACGCACCACAACGAAGAGTAGCCCCTGCTCGCTGCAACTAGAGAAAAGCCTGTGCGCAGCAATGAAGACCCAACACAGCCAAAAATTAAAACAATAAATTTATTTTAAAAATAAAGGATTCTAATATGCATAGAAGCAACAGGCTGCATCATATACTAAACTACTTTCTACCACGTGTGCCTCACTACCTACATCTATTATTGAGTAACAGTGTTTTATAACCCTAATGAAAAGAAAGAATTCCAGAAGATGACAGCTAAAAATGTCCACACACAAGTTCAGTCCTAAATTAGCCCTGATATCAAACTTGGTCTTAGTTAAATAAGCTAGCTTAGTCAACCCTCAAAAATAATGTTTCTTTCGCTTTTTCAAAATTATAAGCAGATAAGATCAATGCACGTGCAGATGACCACTCCCAAATTTGTAGTCTGGGAGAGGGCCAGGCTAGGCTGAAAGCCCAGGTCCTACAAACCCAAGGCCCACCTCAAAAAAGGCTGGGCCTGGCCATGCAGTCCTGGGACTAAAAGAAGACAGATGGCGTCAGGTCTGGGAAGTAAAGTGAGGAAGAATCAGAGCTCTGAAGCTCATTTCTGGGAAAGAAAGAAAGAGCAATTCATTTCTGCTGAATACCCACATGTAAGGAATTTAAGGATGATTAAGTCCACACATTGAGGATAAGCTAGATGCCAGCCGTGACGTAAATTTTATATGTCAACTTGGAGGGTGTTTTTGGATGAAATTAACATTTGCATCAATGAACTATGAATAAAACAGGTTGCCTTCCATAATGTGGGTGGGCCTCAGCCAGTCAATGGAAGACCTGAATAGAACAAAAAGACCAGTCTCCCCAAGCCAAGAGGGAATTCTCCGGCAGAATGCCTTCAGACTGGAACTGCACCATCGGCTCTCCTGGGTCTCCAGTTTGCCAGCCTTCAGACTGAAAATGCACCACAAGCTCCTCTGGGACTGTGCATATCAAGCCTGCCAGCCTCCACAACTGCATGGGCCAATTCCTTATAGTAAATCTTTCTATCTACATGCACATCCTATCGGTTCTGTTTCTCTGGAGAGGTTCTAAAACCTATGGAGGTTTAAGTTTAAGGGAGGTCACATCCACTTGCAGAAATTAAGAAAAATTCACAGAACACATTTATTCTTTCATTCAAACATGTCATTCTTTCATTCAAACAGGTCACAAATGACATATCTTTATTTACTGAGCACCTATTAGGAGCTGGGACTACTGTGAGTACTGATATGGATACAGTCCCTTTGAGGAGCTTCCATTTTAATGTGGAAAATACACAATAAATACACAGTATGTCAGGTGGTGGTAGGGGCTACAAAGTAAAACCAAGTAGGGTAAGGGTAAGTTCAGAGTGATGCAAAGGAGAGAGTGGTCAGAGGTCTGTTTTAGATAGGGAAGGCCTCTCTGAAGGGAAGGTGATAGCTGAGAAAATATCTGAAGGGAGTGAGAGCTAAGCAAAGATGTGTGGGAGAACTTCAGGGTAAACAGCAAATGAAAAGGCGGTGAGAAGAAGAGAATGAGGCCGAGTAGAAAAATAAGATATGCAAAGAGCCAGATCATGAAGGGCCCAGGGGGCACGGTAAAGACTTTAGATTTTACTCTGATGAGACGGGATGTCACGGGAGGGCATGACATGGTCTGTATGCTTTTTTAAAGGCCTTTGTTAACAACTAGGTGAAGAACTGACTCTAGGAGGGCAAACAGTAAAAGCCAGAAGACATTTAAGAAGATGGTGTGTGGTGTGGGGCTTCCCTGGTGGCGCAGTGGTTGGGAGTCCGCCTGCCGATGCAGGGGACACGAGTTCATACCCCGGTCCAGGAAGACCCCACATGCCGCGGAGCGGCTGGGTCCGTGAGCCATGGCCGCTGAGCCTGTGTGTCCGGAGCCTGTGCTCCACAAAGGGAGAGGCCGCGGCAGTGAGAGAGGCCCGTGTACAGCAAAAAAAAAAAAAAAAAGAAGATGGTGTGATGGAGTGGAAAGGATTTTGACAAAATCAAACAAGAATTTAGAAATTTGAGTACAAAGTTCAAAAGCAGAGGCTAGACAATCATCTGCTTAGGGATTAAAATTCTGAGAACTGATGTAATCCCAGTAAGAGAGCATATAAAGAGATGGGACAGTATCATTACATGCCTCTTAGAATGGCCAAAATCCCCAACACTGACCACAACCAAATGCTGGTGAGGCTGTGGAGCAACAAGAACTCTCATTCACTGCTGCTGGGAATGCAAAACGGTACAGCCATTTTGGAAGATAGAGGGGCAGTTTCTTACAAAACAAAGCATATTCTCACCATATGATCCAGCATATGTGCTCCCTGGTATTTACACAAAGGAGCTGAAAATGTATGTCCACGTAAAAACGCGCACTGAAAAGTTTACTGCATCTTTATTCTTAACTGCCAAACCTTGGAGGCAACCAAGATGTCCTTCAGTAGGTGAATGGATAAATAAACTGTGGTACAGCCAGACAATGGAATATTTTTCAGCACTAAAAAAATGATCCATCAAGCCATAAAAAGACATGGAGGAACCTGAAGTATACTAAGTGAAAGAAACCAATCTGAAAAGGCTACATTCTGTATGATTCCATCTATATGACATTCTAAAAAAAGCAAAACTGTGGAGACAGTAAAGAGACTGGTGGTTGCCAGGAGGTGGGGCTAGGCAAGTGATGAATAGGTGGAGCACAGAGGATTTCTAGGACAGTGAAAATACTCTATATGATACCATAGTGATGCATACATACCATCATACATGTGTCTCAATCCACAGAACGTACAACATCAAAAGAGAACGCTAGTGTCAACAACGGATGTTGGGTGATTATGATATGTCAATGTAGGTTCATCAATTGTAACAAATGTAACACTCCGGTGGCAGACGTTAATACAGGGGGAGGCTATGCATCCCTCAGGCACAGGGTATATGGGGAATGCCCTCTAGTTTGCTGTGAATCTAAAACTGCTCTGAAATAATGTCTTAAAAGAAAAGAGAAAGGGGGAGAGGGGGAAAGTTCATTGGGGTACCAGAGCTCCTAGAGGTACAAGAAGAAGTCGACTCAACAAAGGAAAATAAAAGAGATGAAGGGTAAAATGGGACCCAAGATACTACATGAGAAGAGCAAAAAGAGTTTCACAACGCAACAGGAGCAAATACTATAGAATGAATGAGGAGATAAGAAGAATAAACCAATGAATTTTTCAAGATAGCAGCTTTAGGAAGGTAAGAAATCTTGGTTGCAGGCTAGAAAAGGGTTCATATTTTAATATGAAGTTTTAACCAGTTTTCTCCTAATTTCCTAATTGGGATCCCATTAAGTGGAAAATATTTTGATAAAGGCAAGGAAGGAAAAAGTAGTTTTGGACTTCAGGGCAGACAGAGACAGATCAGTGACAACCATGATGTAACAAGACTGGGCCTGAAAGGAGAGCTCCGAAAACATACCTTACCAGTTCTGCCCTGAAAGGCAGTTATGCTTCCTCCAACCTCCTAGCCCCACTTGGGCAGTATGATAGGCCAGATTCTAAGTCGGCTTCCAAGATCTCTGCCCCCTGCAGTTAAGCCCATGATTAGAGTAGTATGGCAAAAGGGATTTTGCAGATGTAATTAGGTTTCTAATCAGTTGACTTGAACTAATCAAAAGGGAGTTACCCAGGTGGGCCTGGCCTAATCACATAAGCCGTTTAAATCTGGGTCTGGAGATCAGAAACAGGGAAGTTAAGAGAAATTTTGAAGTCTAAGAGACAAGCTCCTGGTAGCCTGCAAGAAAGTAAACATCTGTGTTACAAACTGCCTCTGAGGACCTTGCAGCAAGGAACTTCAGACAGCCCCCAGGAAGGGTGAGGTGACAGCTAGCAAGAAAACAGGGACTTCAGCCCTACAGCTGCAAGGGACTGAATTCTGCCAACAAACTGAAGGAGCTTAGAAGAGAAGCTCCAAATGAGAACCACAGCAGGGAAAACACTTTGCATCCTTGTGTGACAACGAGCAGAGAACCCCGACCATTCATGTCCAGAAACACTAAGATAATAAATGTGTTGTTTTAAGCTACTCAATCTGTGGCACCTGTTATAAAGCAACAGAAAACTAACACTACCCCGCACTTTCCTACAGAAGAGACTGCTTCTCCTACCCTGGAAACGAAAGGGGAGATAAGCAAACTTGAAAAAAAAAAAAGCTTGACTTTTATTTCTAACTCGCTGTGCCCAGGGAGTTTGCTCAATTGCTTGAGTCACAGTACCTGTTTTGCAAATACCACATTTTGCCAAAATACCAATTTTCTTTAAATTGTGAGCAATGGGAATAGGTTTCCTTTTTTAATTTCAGAAAATTACTTTGATAATTATGCAGAAATAAAAATAACTGGGTGTCTGGGCTCCTTGAATGTCTGCCAAAGTCGTCCCAGCACCTGAAGACACAGATCCTCAGGCTAATCTCAGAAATGAGCACAAGGTCATGACGCCTAACCTTCCTCGAGTACCAGGTGTTCGAGCTCCATAAATTACAATCTTTCATTAGCTCAAGAAGTGTTCTCCGCTACGAAAAGAAAGGCAGCCCCTCCTGATTAATTACAATCTTGACCCCCCCCCCCCCCAAAACGCGGACTCTAGCAGTCCAGGCACCTCCTTATTAAGATGCAACAAGCCAAGGCTATGCATGTCCTGCTGGGAACTGCAGTTTTCCGTCGACCTTCAACCACTGGCTGCGCGAAACCTATCAAGCGCCCAACCGGCGACCCGGGCGCCAGCAGCCTCAATTGGTCCTAGACTGGGGCAGCGCGGGGCTGATTGGATGGCATGTCCCCGAAGCCGTGCCTCCCGTCCTACACCCGCCTCCCCGCCACCTTCTCTTCTCCACGCCCCATCCCTATTCAGCAATAACCCTCAAGTCATTCCAGTCCATCGAACTGCCGAATTGACTGCCTCGAGGGCTCACCCCGGACTCTCGCGATAAGGGCGGCCCTGAGACACGCCTCTGTCCCCAGGCCTAGGCAGAGCCAAAGCCTCCCTTATTTTCCGCCGGCTGCCGGGAGTCAGTTTCACCACGCGCTCTCTCCCGGCGCCCGCGTCCTCACCTGGGCGGTGGAGGTCACGCCGGATAACTGACAGGCTCGCAGCATCTCTGCGGGGCTGACCGCGCTGCAGGTGTAAGTGGGAGCTAGGGCGGCGGCGCAAGTAGGGGAAACCTTGCGTCCGTGCGTGCTTGCGTCCGTGCCGCCTCTCCGCGCCGGGCGTACCGGAAGGGCAGCCAACGCCACTGCGCACGCGCAGCTCCCTCTCGCCCCTGTCCAGGCCGCTGGGAGAGGGTGGGCCCTGCTTAGACGGAAGGGGCGATTTCTCCTTCCGGGTCGCGCTCGGGGCTCTTGGCTGTTACCCCAAGCTCGGGTTACTGGGTGATTGAGGTGGGTAGCAGTGCGTCTGGACCTCGGGCTCTGGTCCGCGCGGAAACCGGGCAGGTGTGACTCCGGAGAATTCAAACAAGAAAGCATCTCAGCTGTTTCTGTCAGCTGGATATTTCGTAGAAAGGAATGGATTTGCCCAAAGTTACGTAAACAGTGGTGTTGTCTCGGTTTGCGCGTTCTGTTCGTTTGGCAGCCCTTCTTCCGGGAGTCATCCTGCTTGTGGGAGACTGGGTGAAAGAACACTGGGGAGATCTTTGTGCAGAATGTGTCGTTCAGGAATCTAATAAATAGCACAGCAGGAATAGAAACCCTGATTCTTCGGGTTCCACAGCTTCAACTCCTTCATATTAAACCACACCGCTTTCTTCACCAAGTTTTTATTTTAGAAAGATAATTTTGGTCGCAATCTGTGGGATGGATGGGAAGATGAGGTCAGTGCAGAAACACTGTTCAAAGTATTCCACTGAGCCTGTAATCAAGGTAACACACGTTAAATACTGAACACCGTATTCAATGCTATTAGTACTAATTATGATCTTACCGTCAATATATCGTAGAAACTAAATAACTTGTGTGTCTCTTGCGTTTGCAAAGTACTTTTGAGGGGACTGCGTTCTACTTTGGTGGGAATAAGACTGAATTGACGCCCTGCATTCAGTCTGTGCTTTTCCTGGAGTTTCTTTTCTGAGGAGAAGGGCCGAGAAAGGGCCCTTCCAGGGCGCGGCGCTGGGTTGCCACATTTGGGAGCGTCGCCTGGAGTTGGGCGCACAGCCTCCCGCCGCCCTGCCGTTGGGCTGGTGGAGGCCGCAGCGCTGTTAGGGTTGCATCAGTTTTCCTGTTTGCACTATTTCTTTTTGTAACCATGGCCCTGTCTTAAGTATTTCCAACTGAGAAACGAAACCTCAGGAAACCGAAACTTAACCAGCCGCTCTCGCTTCTGTAACTACGCTTGCTGACCCCCCTTGTAATCATCCAACCAATCAGACGGCGTGTCTTTGTTTAAAGGTTAACCAATCAGTACTCCCCACCCCTGGAAAGTCCCAAACTTGATTGTACCTATCTGTAAAAGAGCTGAACTAAACTCCATCGGGACCTCTTAGCGCCACCGGCAACGAGTGCGCAGAGGTCCAGGTTCGAACCTGCGATAAATGACCCTTGCCGCTTGGCTTTGACTCTCGACTCTGGTGGTCTTGTGGAGGGGTCTCGCGACCGTGGGCATTTCATTTGGGGGCTTGTCCGGGATGCCCCCGAGCCCACCAGACATCAGGTCAACGGGTCATCGCTGACAACCGATCGGTAAGTAAGCCGGCTCAGGGTACCTTCTGTTTTGGGGACTAGGACAGTCCTGGCGGACGCGATATAGGACACCTAGTCGGGTGTGGTTGGAGACGTCCACCACGACCCATCTGGGGCTGATAGCCCATCTGAAGCGCGCACGCGATAACCTCCCCTTCCTCCTTTTACAGGCTCCGCTATTGGGACGGCTCTTAATCACTTTCGTTTTCAGAGTAACCTTCTCTAACCAATCTCTTCCAGGACCCAGACATGGGCCAAGCACAGAGTACCCCCCTCTCCCTCCTTCTCGCTAATTTCGGGGATGTAAAGTCCCGAGGACACAACCTCAGTCTGGACATCCGGAGAAAAAAACTAATTACCTTCTGCCGCTCTGAATGGCCAACTTTCGGGGTTGGCTGGCCCACCGAGGGTACCTTTTGTCTTCCTATAATCCTAAAAGTTAAATCTAGAGTTTTCTTGCCAGGAAAAGAAGGCCATCCAGACCAGATCCCCTACATCCTGGTATGGCAGGACCTGACAGAAAACCCACCTCCCTGGATGACCCCCTTTTTGTCATCAGGGTCATGTAAGATCCTTGCGGCCCGACCAACTAAACCTCCCAAGCCTCAGGCCCCAACTGCACCCATACTCTCTGATAGCCAAGACCTCCTTCTCCTAGACCCCCCCCATATCAACCTCCTCCTTTGGCCCCACAACCGGTCCCCCTTCCTACTCCTGGCCCTGCTCCTCTCCCCTTGGTAGAACCTCCTGCGGCCCCTCCCGAGGGGCCACCCAGGTCAGAACCGGAGAACCGAGAGGCAGAAGCACTACCGGTCCTCCTGCCCAATGAAAATAACTCCCATGGGCCGGCTGGACGCACCCGTGGACGCACTCAGCGCGACCCAGGGTTCCGCCATCCGGATTCCACCATAGCCCTACCCCTGCGAGAAATAGGCCCTCCCGATGAGACAGGGAACCCCCGACTCCAGTATTGGCCATTCTCTACCAGTGACTTATATAATTGGAAAACCCAGAATGCCCGCTTCTCTGATAATCCTAAAGACTTGACAGCTCTTCTAGATAGCGTTATGTTCACTCATCAGCCCACCTGGGATGACTGCCAACAGCTCCTCCGGATCCTATTCACTACCGAAGAACGAGAGCGAATCCAGCTGGAGGCGAGAAAACTGGTTCCTGGAGATGATGGTCAACCCACCGCTAACCCTGACCTCATCAATGCGGCCTTTCCCTTAACTCGCCCCCCCCGCAGGATGAATGGGACTATAACACCGGAGAAGGTAGGGGATGACTGCTCATTTATCGCCAGACTCTAATGGCGGGTCTCCGGGCTGCCGCGCGCAAGCCCACTAATTTGGCCAAGGTATATTCAATTATACACGGTAAAACAGAAAGTCCCTCCTCTTACTTAGAAAGATTAATGGAAGCCTTTAGGCAGTATACCCCTATGGATCCAGAGGCCCCCGAAAATCAGGCTGCCACTGTAATGTCCTTCGTTAACCAGGCAGCCCCTGATATTAAAAAGAAACTCCAGAAGTTAGAAGATCTGGAGGGCAAACAGATACAGGATCTACTCCGTATCGCCCAGTGCGTCTTTAATAACCGAGACGCCCCAGAGGATAAACAACTTAAAGCCACTGAGAAAATGACTAAGGTCCTGGCCGCCATTGTTCAGAAAGATCAAGAGGGCCCCCCAGCCACTCGGCCTCCCAGGCGACCATTGGACAGAGATCAATGTGCCTATTGCAAGGAAAAGGGCCACTGGGCTCGGGAATGCCCCAAGAAAAGGCAGCCGCGCCCCAACCAGAGGCAATGGCAACCGAAGGCCACCCCAGTCCTATTTACACATGATGCAGAGTAGGGGGGACGGGGTTCGGACCCCCTCCCCGAACCCAGGGTAACCCTACAAGTGGAGGGGAAACCAGTCCAATTCCTGGTGGATACGGGGGCACAGCATTCGGTCTTGGTTAAGCCCCACGGGAAAGTTTCTAACAAATCCTCCTGGGTCCAGGGAGCTACGGGAGTCAAACATTACCCCTGGACCACTCAGAGAACTGTGGACTTGGGCACGGGAAGAGTAACCCATTCCTTTCTGGTCATTCCCGATAGCCCTTGCCCCTTACTGGGGAGAGACTTGCTCACTAAAATGGGAGCACAAATTCATTTTCGGCCAGAGGGGCCAATCGTAACAGACCCTCACGACCAACCCATATCTGTGCTCACCCTGAACTTAGAAGATGAGTACCGACTTCATCAGGAACCACCCTCCCAAAATCAAGATATAGAGTCATGGCTTCAGCAGTTCCCCGAAGCATGGACAGAAACAGGTGGGATGGGACTAGCCAAACATCGCCCAGCCCTATTCATAGAGATCAAACCAGGAGCAGATCCTGCACGTGTCCGACAGTATCCCATGCCCCTAGAGGCCAAGACTGGTATCACTCCTCATATTCGCCGGCTTCTTGACCTGGGGATACTGCGTCCCTGCCAGTCGGCCTGGAATACACCCCTGCTGCCAGTCCGCAAACCTAACAGTAAAGACTACCGCCCAGTGCAGGACCTGAGAGAAGTTAACAGACGGGTCATAGACATCCATCCTACTGTGCCCAATCCATATACTCTTTTGAGCGCCCTTAGTCCAGGAAAACAATGGTATACTGTGCTGGACCTCAAAGATGCCTTTTTTAGTTTACCCTTGGCGCCCAAAAGTCAAGAACTCTTTGCCTTCGAATGGTCGGATCCCGAGAGAGGCATAAACGGACAACTCACCTGGACCAGACTTCCCCAAGGATTCAAAAATTCGCCCACCTTGTTTGATGAGGCCCTACACGAGGATCTCAGTGAGTACCGGAGACAAAACCCCAATGTAACCCTCCTGCAGTATGTTGATGATCTCTTAATAGCTGCTGAGACCGCTGAAGCCTGCCTGCAGGGAACCAGAAACCTCCTACAGACTCTCGGCACCCTGGGATACCGGGCCTCTGCCAAGAAAGCGCAGATCTGCAGGCCTGAGGTAACTTACCTGGGGTACCTATTGAAAGGGGGGCAACGATGGCTCACAGATGCACGGAAGGAAACCGTCCTCCGCATCCCCAGACCCACCACGCCTCGACAGGTGAGGGAATTTTTGGGGTCAGCGGGGTTCTGCCATTTATGGATACCCAAATTTGCTGAAATGGCCAAACCGCTATACTTAGCCACCAAAGAGCAGACGCCCTTTAAATGGACAGAGGAGGCTGAGCAATCATTTCAGCAGATCAAAACTGCCTTGCTATCCGCACCCGCCCTGGGTCTCCCTGATGTCTCCAAACCCTTCCACCTCTTTGTGGATGAAAGCAAAGGCATAGCTAAGGCCGTGTTGACCCAGCCCCTCGGTCCTTGGCCCAGGCCTGTCGCTTACCTATCAAAGAAATTGGACCCAGTGGCTGCCGGCTGGCCTCCTTGCCTCCGGATGATCGCCGCCACGGCCCTAATGGTAAAGGATGCTGACAAACTATGGGGCAGGAGTTGCATGTCACCACCCCCCACGCCATCGACGGGGTTCTCAAACAGCCTCCCGACCGATGGATGAGCAATGCTCGACTGGTCCACTACCAGGGTCTACTGTTAAATCCCCTCAGAATCAGCTACACTCTGCCACGGGCATTAAACCCTGCCTCCCTATTACCTGACCCAGATTTGGACTCCCCACTCCATGACTGTGCAGAGGTACTGGCCCAGATCCATGGGGTTCGGGAAGACCTACGTGACCAGCCCCTACCGGATGCACAAGTCACATGGTTCACTGACGGCAGCAGCTTTGTCCAGCAAGGTCAGAGGTATGCGGGGGCAGCGGTAACATCAGAAACTGAGGTGATATGGGCAGAGACTCTCCCCCCGGGGACCTCAGCCCAAAAAGCTGAATTAATTTCCCTGACCCAAGCTCTCAAGATGAGCAAAGGCCAAAAAGCCACCCTATATACAGACAGCCGGTATGCTTTTGCTACCGCACATATACATGGGGCAATATACCGAGAGCGGGGACTACTCACAGCAGAGGGCAAAGACATCAAGAACAAAGAGGAAATCCTGGCCTTGCTAGCGGCCATATGGGAACCCAAAAAGCTAGCCATTGTACACTGCCCGGGGCATCAAAAACCCACGAATCCAGTCGCCCGAGGCAACAATTTGGCAGACCAGACGGCTCGAAAGGCGGCACACACTCCAATACCATTACTTCCCCTGCAACTGCCGGATCCAGGGCCCCGGGAACTACCGCCCCAACCCGACTACTCGGAGGATGACATCAGATGGATGAGCAAGCTCCCTCTAACCCAGGTTAGAGACGGATGGTGGCGGGACGCTAAGAACAATATCCTCCTTCTTGAGAAACTAGGAACCCTGGTCCTTGAACGGATCCACCGTAGCACCCACTTGGGCGCCCGACGGCTACAGGATCTTATCAGGCAGACTGGACTTAAAATTAAAAATGTCTCCGAGAAGACTGAACGACTGGTTGCTGACTGTGCAGTCTGCCAACTCCATAATGCCAGCACCCACCCGTCAACCACTGGCATCCGGGAAAGAGGAAACCAGCCCGGAGCCTACTGGGAAGTGGACTTCACGGAGGTAAAGCCTGGCAAATATGGGTATAAATATTTACTGGTGTTTATAGATACCTTTTCAGGTTGGGCTGAGGCATTCCCAAACAAGAAAGAGACTGCACAAATAGTAGCTAAGAAACTACTAGAAGAGATCCTGCCCAGGTATGGCTTTCCAGTTATGATAGGGTCCGACAACGCGCCAGCCTTCGTTTCTAAGGTAAGTCAAGATCTGGCTTCCATACTTGGGGCTAATTGGAAATTACATTGTGCATACCGCCCCCAGAGTTCAGGACAGGTAGAAAGAATGAATAGAACTCTAAAAGAGACCTTGACTAAATTGACCATGGAGACTGGCGCTAACTGGGTAGTCCTACTCCCCTACGCTCTGTTTAGGGTGCGAAATTCCCCCTATAAGCTAGGATTTACTCTCTACGAAATAATGCATGGTAGGCCTCCTCCTATCATCCCTAACCTAAAGACTAACCTTATCCAATTGGACCCAGAAAATAATCTCCTGTCTTCCCTCCAAGCCTTACAGCGGACACACGAGACAATCTGGCCCAAACTAAAAGAGCTATATGCAACAGGACCCCCGCCTACTCCACACCAGCTCCGGCCAGGTGACTGGGTCCTTGTCAAACGCCATCGACAAGAGACCCTAGAACCCAGGTGGAAAGGACCTTACCAGATCATCCTGACAACGCCGACGGCCATCAGGGTGGACAGCATAGCTGCCTGGATCCATTACACCCACGTCAAGCCGGTGGACCCATTTTCTGACCTCATCAAGTCCACTAAAGCTGACGTCACCTGGACGGTTGACCGGAATAAGGACAATCCCTTCAAACTGACCTTGCACCGTACCCTCCCCCATGATGACCAAGGTACTGCTGATAGCCCTAATGATAGTCCTAACCCTCAACCCTCGGGCCACGAGGGGAGGACTCGGCCCTTCCCCCGATAAGAATACTTTAATACAACAACTATATGGTGCACCGTGTGAGTGCAGGGGAGGTACTATCGAGGCTCCTGTTGTTCCCCGAGGGTATACTCATATGCAGGACTGCGGGGGCATAACTGCATACCTTGTTCAGGAATATAAGGGCACCGGGGTCTCTCAAAGCTGGCAATGCTACCATAAGCCTAAGCCACTCCCCCCTCGAGCCACTTGCCCCTGTTCTACCTTCCAGGAATCAATGCATAGCATGTGCTATACCTCTTACCAGCAATGTATAGGGGCCAATAACAAGACTTATTTCACAGCCATACTACAGAATAATAAAAGCCCCACCATTAGTGAGGGTAATAAATACCTTCAGGCTGGATGCACTGGCACCCCCGGGACCCCGGTATGCTGGAATACCAGGGCCCCCACACATATGTCAGACGGTGGGGGGCCCCAGGACGCAGTGCGCCAGATAGAAACCCGAAGACAAATAGAAGAGGTCTATCGGCATCTGTACCCACAGCTCAACTACCACCCCTAATTCTCCCTAAGGTCAATCCCTCTGAATTGGACCCCCAGACCATGACTATACTAGAAGCTACCTTTACAGTTTTGAATGCCACCAACCCCAACTTAGCACAGGATTGCTGGCTCTGCCTTCCTCAAGGACCGCCCTGCCCTATAGCCATCCCCACCTTCGCCAATTTAAACATCAGCGAAGGATGTAACCCTACTTTACTCCCCGAGCCGTTCCCCATACAATTTTCAAAATTTTCAACCACCTTTAATACCTCATGCTTTGTTAAGAACGATTCCCTCTCTAACGCCAGTATTGACTTGGGAATCCTTTCATCCACTGGATGTAGTCAGTATATCCCCGTGAACTCCTCCCTCTGTAGTCCTAACACCACTGTTTTTGTCTGTGGAAATAACCTAGCATACACCTATTTACCCCCGAATTGGACAGGGGTCTGCAACCTAGCCACCCTCCTCCCCAATGTAGACCTAATCTCGGGAGACACCCCATTGCCCATTCCCAGCTTTGACCTTTGGGCAGGGAGAACCAAACGAGCCATTACAGTCATACCCCTCCTGGTAGGATTAGGAATTACAGGAGCTGTGGCCACAGGAAGTACGGGTCTTGGGGGTCTCCCTTCACTCCTATAGTCAGCTGTCTAGGCAATTAATAGAAGATGTAGAAGCCCTCTCTGGTACCATTCAGGACTTACAGGACCAATTAGATTCATTGCCGAGGTAGTCCTACAGAATAGGAGGGGCTTAGACTTGCTGACAGCTGAACAGGGTGGGATATGCCTCGCCCTAAAAGAAAAATGTTGTTTCTATGCAAATAAATCAGGCATTGTAAGAACCAAGATCCACCAGCTCCAGGAAGACCTAGCTCGCCGCGGCAGGAATTAGCGGATAATCCCCTTTGGTCAGGATTTCATGGGATGCTTCCCTTCCTCCTCCCCATCCTGGGCCCTCTACTATGCCTCCTTCTCCTCTTCACTATGGGCCCCTGTATACTCAGTAGAGTCATAGATTTTGTCCGAGAAAAAATAAATGCAGTTCAGCTAATGGTATTAAGAACACAATATCAGCCCTACGAGGCCTTAGAAATTGAAGAAACTGAGCCTTAAGGACCCAAGATTGGCTCCTCTGGTTCATGAGAAAGGGGGGAATGAGGGGACTGCGTTCTACTTTGGTGGGAATAAGACTGAATTGACGCCCTGCATTCAGTCTGTGCTTTTCCTGGAGTTTCTTTTCTGAGGAGAAGGGCCGAGAAAGGGCCCTTCCAGGGCGCGGCGCTGGGTTGCCACATTTGGGAGCGCCGCCTGGAGTTGGGCGCACAGCCTCCCGCCGCCCTGCCGTTGGGCTGGTGGAGGCCGCAGCGCTGTTAGGGTTGCATCAGTTTTCCTGTTTGCACTATTTCTTTTTGTAACCATGGCCCCGTCTTAAGTATTTCCAATTGAGAAACGAAACCTCAGGAAACCGAAACTTAACCAGCCGCTCTCGCTTCTGTAACTACGCTTGCTGACCCCCCCTTGTAATCATCCAACCAATCAGACGGCGACTAGTGTCTTTGTTTAAAGGTTAACCAATCAGTACTCCCCACCCCTGGAAAGTCCCGAACTTGATTGTACCTGTCTATAAAAGAGCTGAACTAAACTCCATCGGGACCTCTTAGCGCCACCGGCAACGAGTGCGCAGAGGTCCAGGTTCGAACATGCAATAAATGACCCTTGCCGTTTGGCTTTGACTCTCGACTCTGGTGGTCTTGTGGAGGGGTCTCGCGACCGTGGGCATTTCACTTTCAAGTCTTAACTAGGTACTCTATTGTAGTATGGTGTTCTCCCTAGAGGTACACAATGCTACTAAATCCCATTTGTGAAGTAGAGAAATAGGTTTGAAAATTATCTAAAATGAAATAATGACTTATGTTTATATAGGTTCAGTGCTTTTCAGGGTACTTTTGTAATTACATTACACTCTATTTCATATCGCCATCACTTAATAGCCTCCAGAGCAGTCTCCCATCTTTTTTAGTAATTTTAATTATTGAACTGCTGTCCCCCTGCCCCCCATCTCATCCCTGCCCACTGCTGTCATGCTGGGTGATGACTTTTCAAAAACCTTGGCCATAAACCTTTCAAGGCCAGTGAACATTTTCCGTCTCTTCCAGCCATGTATTCCTTGAGCCTGAACATCATTAGCAACTTCTCCAGCTTCAAGATTTCAAACTCCAAAATTAATTTCTGTAGTCTCCTGACCTCTCGTTTAACCAAGTCGTTAATCCTCATCTTCCACGTGCGGTTTAAGATTTTTTTTTTCTTTTGCTTTAAAATGGACTCTCCTAAAGTAACTCAGAAGTTTAAATCACTCCCTTGTTCAAAAACATGCCACATGGCAGTGACTCCCACTGCCAATTCAAAGACCCTTAAGAAATGTCTCAGAGTACTTTTCCAGCCTGTGTGCATGTTCTATGGCTCAAAGTGGCCACCATAGATGGGAGCTCAAGATAGCAACAATAGCGGTTCAAGCTCATCACCCACTTGTCTACCCAAAAACTCGGAGAAACTGAAATATAACCAACTCAGTGGTTCTCAAAGTGTGGTATGGGAGGCCCTGGTCCGCGCGGAAGGCCCTGGTCCCTGGCGAGCCTGAGACCCTTTCAGAGGGTCCATAAAATCAAAACAATATGGGACTTCCCTGGTGGTCCAGTGGTTAAGAATCCTCCTTCCAATGCAAGGGACGTGAATTTGATCCCTGGTTGGGGCACTAAGATCCCACATGACACGGGGCAACTGAACCCATGTGCACTCTAGAGCCCGCACGCCACAACTAGAGAGCCCACGGGCCGCAGCTAAAAGATCCTGCTTGCCACAAAGAACATACCGCGTGCTGCAACTAAGACCCAACACAGCCAAATAAATAAATAAATATATTTTAAAAAATCAAAACAGGGCTTCCGTGGTGGCGCAGTGGTTGAGAGTCCGCCGATGCAGGGGACATGGGTTCGTGCCCCGGTCCGGGAAGATCCCACATGCCGCGGAGCGGCTGGGCCCGTGAGCCATGGCCGCTGAGCCCGCGCATCCGGAGCCTGTGCTCTGCAACGGGAGAGGCCACAACAGTGAGAGGCCCGCGTACCATAAAAAAAAAAAAATCAAAACAACCTTTGTAATATTAAGATATTATTTGCTGTTTTTACTCATACATAATTGTAGCGTTTTCCCAGAGACTACATGACAAGTGATACCACAACAAATTGAATGCATAAGCAAATTTCAGAATCCTGCTTTCTATTAAGCCAGACCTTACAGAGATTTGCAAAAAGGTTAAACAATGCCACTCTTCTCGCTAATTTTTTTAAAAATTTTGAAATAGTTATTTTTCATAAAAATATCTGTGTCAATATGTAATAGGTCTTTTGGGGTTTTTTGCTGCACCACGCCAGCATGCGGGATCTTAGTTCCCCTATCAGGGATCAAACCTGTGCCCCTGCAGTGGAAGCACAGATTCTTAACCACTGGACTGCCAGAGAAGTCCTTATAATTGTTGTTTTAAAATGAATTAATAAGTGCAATGGCAGAATACTTATTGCCCAGTAGGTCCACATTCTCCTAATCCCTGGAACCTGTGAATATGTTACTTTACATGACAAAAAAGAACTTTGCAGGTGTGATTAAGAATCTTGAGATGGGGAGACTATTCTGAATTATCTGTGTGGACCCAACGTAATCACAAGGGTCCTTAGGAGTGACGGGGGAAGCAGGAGGGTCAGAATCAGAAAAGGAGGTGTGACAATGGAAGCAGAAGTCAGAGTGATGTGATTCTTGGCTTTGAAGATGGAAGGAGGCAAGAAGCCTCTAAAAGCTGGAAAACACAATGAAACAAACTCTCCTCTAGAGCCTCCAGAAGGAACACAGCCCTGGATACCTTGATTTTAGCCTTGTGAAACCCATTTTGGACTTCTGACCTACAGAACTGTACGATAATGAACTTGTGTTGTTTTAAGCCACCTAATTTGAGTTAATTTGTTATAGCAGCAATAGGAAACTAGTACAATACGTATTTAATTTTTTTTCTCAATTTTACTTTCCAATATAATACATTCTTACAGATATAATCCATATAATTACAAGCTCTTTGGGATCCACAATTTTTAAGCATGTAAAGAGGTCCCAAGACCAAAAAGTTTGAAAACCACTGCTCTAAATATATCCTGTGTCTCTCTGTCTTGGCTTCCTCTCTTCTCACCTTGATGAGATGCTCTTGATGCTCTTACTGCCAACAGTGACCTTGCCCTCGTTAAAAAATCCTCCCCATTCTTTAAGATCCGTGTTATACTCTATCTCCTTGTCCCCTGATCACCCCAACCAGAAGCCTTCCCTCCTTATCTTTGAACTGCCCCATCAGTCATTTATCTGCCTATTATGGTCTGTAGTTGTCTCCTTATTAAATGTGAACTCCTTGAGACTCAGTGTTTGACCCTTACCCATTTCAACCAGTAAATAGTGCCATATACTGTATATGCGTCAAGTATCTTAGACTACAAGGATGGGAGAGAGGTTTGCTGTTTATTTTCTGTTTAAATGAACATTGTTTAAAAATGTATGATCACTAATTTTCAGGAATAAGATAAGGTATGTAGATTGTTCAGGAAGAGTTGAGGTGCTGTTCTACCAAATAGCAGTCTTATTGATTAGAGAGAGAGAAAACAAATGTGTGTGTGTATCTGATGTCCTCGGGATACTTACATTTATTTGATTAGAGTTGGCATTCAATTTTTAAAAAAAATTCTAATAATGTTGCTATTTCCTGTCAATTTAGCCCAACATATCCCAGCTTTGGAAGGATACATTTTATTCTTTCAAACTAATTTAATGAAATGAGCAAAAAGAAATTGTTTCAAATATGCTGGTACTTAAATACATCTTTCAATCAAATGCTCAGTAAGAATTTATTGAGAGCCTACTATATGCCAGGCACTATTCTATAGGCACTTGTTTTACAGCGGTGAAGGACAGCCTGGCATAAAGAAGATATTCAATAAAGGTAGACTTCAACGTTCCTTTATTCATGTTTTTAACTCCCTTCCCCCGACTCCGCCCAAGTTACTTTTCCTTAGTGCCCTCTTGCTCTGAAGTTTTTAGATCCAATTCGGCTGCCGTAAGGCAAGGCGGCAAGATGGCGGCCTCCGCTTTTGCGTGTACTGTGAGAGCAGCCTCAGGTCAGTGGGCGGCGAGGAGCTCGATTCACGCCTTCACGGAAGGGGGGACTGGCGCGGGATGGAGTGGGCGTTTAGCGTGGAGGTTAACAGGAAAAAAAAAAGAAAGAAAGGAGAGGGATCGTTATATGAGGCCAGAGGTTTGTTCCGAATTTTCTCCGGGGCGGCCTGTGTTCGGCCGCCAGCACCGGAGATCTCCGAGATTCTTGGACCCTCGCGAACCGGGGTGTCCCGCAGTTTTGGCTTCCTTACCGGTTCCTAGCCATTCCGCCTTCCCTAGAAAACAAACCAGAAGGGCGCGGGTGGGGGGCGAGAAAGACAGAAAAGTCCCACCGAGGCGAGGATCCGCCACTCACGAGCTTTGACCTTGAAAAGTTATTTAATATCTCTGAACTTCAGATTCTACGGCTCTAAAATAGGGATAACACTATCCACCTGAGGACTAAATGAGCTCGAGCACGTAAAGCGCCGCGTGTAGTACCCGGCGTATGGTAAGCGTGGCTGGATGAAATGCACACAAGGTGCAGGGAGTGCGGCTGCTTGCTTCACTCAGTGGCGGCCCTAGGGCAGCCTTAAGGACTTCTTGACACAGAGAGAGGACGGAAGTGAAGGGTTGCCTTCACTGTAGGGACTCTGGCAAAAGTTAAAGATCGTTCAAATAAGATACGGTGATCGGTAAATTACGTTCACACAAAATAGGATAAAATTCTGTGGAACAAGACTAGAAAGAAAAAAGTGTAAAGTTTCCAACTGTTACAGAAGAGTTGGTTTATGTGGGGTATTTTTCAGTTGTGAAATATATAAAGAAAAATGTATATAGCATACATGACTACCTTAACAAATAACTCTCTGGCAAACATGGGGTATAACTAACACCGAGGCCAGGACAGAACAGAACCAGGAGCCTTCACCTCTGTGTGCCTCTTCAACCAAAATTGCCCGTTTCCACCAAACATAAACACTGCCCTCACTTTTATTATTACCTTGTCTTTTTTTCTGTAATAGTTTTAAGAGCTATATGTGCATCTCTAAGCAATATATTGTTTAGTTTTGCCTGTTTTTTTACATTCCATGAACCGAATCACATAGTATGTACTCTTGTGTCTTCTTTTTCTTTGTGAAATTCATTCATTTTACAAGTAGCTGTCATGCTTTCTCATTGCTATAGAATGGTCTCTTATGGGACTACCCTACAATTCTGCATTTTACTATTGATGGGCATTTGGGTGTTCCCACTTTGGGGCGGTTAGGTACAAAGCTGATTGGCCTTGTGTCATGGTGCATGAGTGCCAGAGTTTCTCTATGGGGGGTGTGTGTGTGTTTATACATATAAAACTAGCTGTGGAATTGCTGAATCAGAGAATATGTTTATATTCTGTATTGCCTGATGCTGCAAAAGTGATGTGTTTATTTAAAGTCACCCAGCACGGGCTTCCCTGGTGGCGCAGTGGTTGAGAGTCCTCCTGCCGATGCAGGGGACACGGCTTCGTGCCCCGGTCCGGGAAGATCCCACATGCCGCAGAGCGGCTGGGCCCATGAGCCATGGCCGCTGAGCCTGCGCGTCCGGAGCCTGTGCTCCTTAACGGGAGAGGCCACGGCAGTGAGAGGCCCGCGTACCGCAAAAAAAAAAAAAAAAGTCACCCATCACTGTCTGCGCCATATCCTCATCAGCAGTTGGTATTGTTAGACCTGTACATTTTTTCTATCTGGTGAGTATTTAGTGGTGTCTCGTTGTGGTTTGAGTAGCATTTCCCTGATAAGTAATGAGCCTGAATACCTTTCTACATGTGTGTTAACCATTTGAATTTCTTTTGTGAAATACTCAAATATTTTGCCCATTTTTCTATTGAGTTGTCTTACTGATTTATAGTAGTTCTTTATGTATGTTGGATGTGTGTCTTTTCTCATTTAAATGTGTTTCCAATATATTCTCCCACTCTGGCTTGCCTTTTTAGTTTGTTTAACGTATCTTTTGATGAAAAGTTCTTATTTTCATCAATTTGGATTTATTGTCCTTGTTTTTTAACAATTGATGATGTAGGCGGGTATTAACTCACTATGGTATTTAGATTCCATTGAAAACATTTAAAAGAGTCGTGCGACAGCTTATTTTTAAATGTCAGTTTTAGAAATATACTGGAAATTATATCCTTTTTAAACTATTTAAAATTTTAGATACTGAAATTTTGTGAAAGGGTACATAATTTTTCAAAATTCATTTAGAGAATATAGGATCAAAAAAAAACCTTGAAGACCACTAGTTTAGACACTGTCACACTCACCTCCCCCTACCCCCACGTTCCTTTGATTCCTGCCACAGGGGGGCTATTTGTAATTCCCCAAACAGAGCTCCCCAAGCGTACTACGTACCACGTATTCCATTTTTGGCCTCCTGTTTCCACTACCTCCTCTCTTACTCCTTCGAAACTGGTTTTGTGTCACCTCCTTCATGAAAACATGAGTGTTCTCCATACAAGAGGGTGTTTAAGAGAAAGCCTGTCTGTACTAAAATTCCCAAAGAGGGCAGAAGACTGAAGGAGCAGTTAAACGCTGCCCTTGATTTGTGAGCTGCCCTTGGTTAACACAGTCTAAGCTGGACTTTGGTTTTTACAAGCTAAATCACAGTGTTGGTCCAGGAGACGGTATGGTGGCTAAAGCCCCCCAAGTCATTTTCCCAGAAACTGCTCTCAAGCCACAGTCACCCTTCCTGTTGTTCCAGGAACCATTTTTTTCTAACCTCAGTTGGTTTATCCCTGGTTTCATTTTGTTAATTTTGGTCTGTTTTTCCTTTTACTGAGATCACTTTGAGTCTAGACAGTCTATCTTTTCACAAATATGTTGATAAGCCATGGTTCCCAGCTTGTTTTTTATGCAGATTTGCTAAACATGCCTTGTACAGCTTCAGGACCTTCATATAAATTGGGGAAAAATAAGAGTCAATTAGGGAGCCAGGAAGACACTTCCACCAGGAGAACAGCAATCAACTAGTTTGAGTACAGTTTCCAATCAGCTTGGAATTTACCTAATTTATTGTCCTGCCCACATTTCTATATTTATTTAGAATATAAGAAACCTTTTCACATGCCTTCCTAAAGTCAGGATACACTGTCTAGATATTCTCATGATTTCTCAGGCTGGTGACTACATCAAAAAGTGAAATGAAGTTCTTTTCAAGTAACAGTTCACTCCCGGTTGACGAGAAAAAAAATTTTTTTTCTGTGCATTTCTATTTATCCATTCTAACATTTTTTTTTCCTACAGATAAGCCTGTAGTTTGCCCAGTTATTTCTGGACTCCCATCTGCTCACCTCCTTCAGGGGCAGTTTCCAAGAACTTCTGAGAGTTTTGTTGTGTTTTTTAATTGAGATATATCAAGCTCTGGTGGTCTGTGAAAATTGGGACATTTTGTTGTCTACAATCCTCCTATTCACTTAATCTTTCAAAGTTTACCTCCTGGCTTGTAATCATGTCTGCAAATAGTTTCAGTTCTTTGAGATATAAATTATTTATACTTGGAGATTTGAAGGGATTGAACCTGGGCCACGTCAGTGGAAGCCCAGAATCCTACCCACTAGGTCACCAGGTGACTGGAAATTGTTGTCTCTGATGGAGAAGAGAAAGGCAAAATAAGGGTTTAAGTATTCCATCTTCCTTCTGCCACCTATTAACATTATACCATCTTTGTTAAGCATTGCTCAGCTCTTTTCTGTTGTCTGCTTTTAGCATTTATTAAATGTTTTCTCTATGCCAGGCATTCTTCCCAGTACTTTACATATTTTATCTTATTTAATTCTCATTACCTGCCCATGGTTGACCTCATTTATTTTTTTCAATAAATTTATTTATTTAGTTATTTTTGGCTGCGTTGGGTCTTCATTGCTGCACGCAGGCTTTCTTTAGTTGTGGCAAGCGGAAGCTACTCTTTGTTGTGGTGCGCGGGCTCTAGGCGTGCAGGCTTCCGTAGTTGTGGTGCATGGGCTCAGTAGTTGTGGCTTGCGGGCTCTAGAGCACAGGCTCAGTAGCTGTGGTGCACAGGCTTAGTTGCTCCGCGGAATGTGGGATCTTCCCGGACAAGGGCTCGAACTTATGTTCCCTGCCTTGGCAGGCGGATTCTTAACCACTGTGCCACCAGGAAAGCCCATAATTAACCTCATTTAAATTTGAGGAAAGTGAGGCACAGAAAGGTTAACTAACTGGCCCATTGTCACACAGCTAGTAAGTAGTAGAGCAAGAATATGAACCCAGTCTGCCTCAAACACTGGCATTTCACTTCTCCACACTGCCCCTCATTTGTCATGTGAAATCAGTGCAGTGGACAGTAAGAAAGTGGTTCCAAGCCCTCACTTAGTATCAGACTCACCTGTGGAGCTTTTTTTAAATAACTAAATTTAGTATTTATTTATTTATTTATGGCTGCGTTGATGTGTGTGGGCTTCCTCTAGTTGCGGTGAGTGGGGGCTACTCTTCGTTGCTGTGCGCGGGCTTCTGATTGTGGTGGTTTCTCTTGTTGCGGAGCACAGGCTCTAGGTGCGCAGGCTTCAGTAGTTGTGGCTCGCAGGCTTAGCTGCTCCGCAACATGTGGGATCTACCTGGACCAGGGCTCGAACCCGTGTCGCCTGCATTGGCAGGCGAATTCTCAACCGCTGCGCCACCAGGGAAGTCCTGTGGAGCTTTTTTTTAACCAACTATTGAGGTATAATTTACATACCATGAAATTACCTGTTTTGTACATACAGTTTTTTTTTTAATTTATTTTGTTTTTGGCTGCGTTGGGTCTTCGTTGCTGTGCGCGGGCTTTCTTAGTTGCAGGGAGCAGGGGCTACTCTTCTTTGCAGTGCCCGGGCTTCTCATTGCAGTGGCTTCTCTTGTTGCGGAGCACGGGCTCTAGGCATGTGGGCTCAGTAGTTGTGGCGCACAGGCTTAGTTGCTCCGTGGCATGTGGGATCTTCCCAGACCAGGGCTCGAACCCGTGTCCCCTGCATTGGCAGGCGGATTCCCAAGTACTGCGCCACCAGGGAGGCCCTGTGTGTACAGTTTGATGTAGTGAGTTGTGCAGCTATCACCACAATCCTCTTTTCAGACATTTCCATCATCCTGTGGAGTTTTATCAACGTGCATTCTTTTTTTATTATTATTTTTAAAATTTTTATTGGAGTATAGTTGATTTACAATGTTGTGTTATTTTCTGCTGTACAGCAGAGTGAATCAGTTATACATATACATATGTACACTCTGTTTTAGATTCTTTTCCCATATAGGTTTTTACAGAATATTGAGTAGAGCTCCCTGTGCGATGCAGTAGGCTCTTATTGATTATTTATATATAGTAGTGTGTATATGTCAATCCCAATCTCCCAGTTTATCCCTCCCCCCCTTCCCCCCAATAACCATAGATTGTTTTCTATATCTGTGACTCTGTTTCTGTTAACATGCACATTCTTTTTTTTTTTTTGCTGTACGCGGGCCTCTTACTGCTGTGGCCTCTCCCGTGGTGGAGCACAGGCTCCGGACGTGCAGGCTCAGCGGCCATGGCTCACAGGCCCAGCCACTCCGCAGCATGTGGGATCTTCCCGGACCGGGGCATGAACCCGTGTCCCCTGCATCGGCAGGCGGACTCTCAACCACTGCACCACCAGGGAAGCCCAACATGCACGTTCTTGAGTCCCACACTAGCCTCACTCAGAATTTACAAGTGGAGTCAGAGCTCTGTGAGTGATTCTGCTTTGCAGCCGTGGACTCTGAATCTGGTGATAGTGTGAAGGATTGATAAAGAGGACTGCGTTCAGTCCACACATCTAGGCCTTCCATGATCTGCCTTCTGAGCTGCCCACCTTGTTACCCACTACTCCCCAGGCATCTCCGATAGTCAGGCAAACAGTGCTCAGCCTCTGTGGCAGGTCCAGTCCCTGCTCCCGACATGGATTTGTTTCGGCTTCCTTGCCTTTGCGTACGTTGTTCATGCTACCTGGACTCTGTGCCTCCTCTCATGGCCTGTTCATTTTCTAGTGGGAAGCTCAAGTACCTTTTCTGTTTTCTTTATGAATCCTCCTCCTGCCACCTGCTGTCTCTCTGCGGAGCCGAGGAGCTGTTGTGTTTCTGCCTTGCCGTTCCCTACGCGCAGGAGTTCTGTGTATTCACAGTGTAAGGTCTGGTGGTGGGAATTAACATTGCATGTCTTCTGTCCCCAACTGTTGAATGTAGAGCTAGGACACATCAGACTGGACTGTGATGATGGTTGCACAACTCTCTAAATTTACTAAAAAGCATTGAATTGTACATAAATGGGTAATTTTGTGATGTGTAAGCTATACCTCAATAAGGATAAAAAGCTCCACACATGAGTCTGATGCTCAGGACCCATTAATTATGTATAATACTTGGTCACTTAGGTACATTACTTCGTTTTAAATATCTGGATGCATAATTTTGTTTTTGTTTTGGCCACGCCCGCAGCTTGCAGGATCTTAATTTCCCGTCCAGGGATCAAACCCAGGCCCCGGCTGGGAAAGCGCCAAGTTCTAACCACTGGACTGCCAGGGAATTCCCTGCACGTGTATTTTGGAGTGTCATATTAAGTATATATGCTTCTCTCTCTCTCCAGGAATCTTACGGCCCCTGAGTATTTTGGCATCTTCAGCCTATCGAAACTGCTCCAAGAATGCCTGTCTTAGTTCTGCACTGTCTTCCCGACATTTCAGTCATATTCAGACACTGGTTGTGTCCTCTGCTCCCAGACTGATCACATCTGTCAGAAACCTGACATGTGGGCAGACTGCCACAGTCCTCAATAGGTTGAGTATATTTCAGTAAACATGATGCTTGGACAAAAATTCTAAAATCTTCATGCCTACAACATCTTAGAAGTAGATGATATGCGTTGCCGGTTTATTATATAGACTGTGCCTGAAGGATGGGAGAATATACATGCCAGCATCAGGGATGACTACACAGGGCCCACTTCTGATGTTCTAAGATGTGGTTTCCTGGGTGGAAGCTGTCAGCCGAAGTGGGAGGGTGAACAAGATGCTCAGCTTACAAGGCTCGGCTGCGTGTGGCACTTATTCAGTCAGCAGATACTTAGTTAAGCGCTCCTGGGTGCCCAGCACCATACTGGGCAAAAACGATACGAAGCTAAAGATAAGTTAAAGTCCTCAAGGAGTTTATAATCTAGTGGCAGATGGATAAGGAATCAGGTGATTAAAATACAGCAGAATAAATTCTCTCCTAGGGATTGAGGGGGTAGATTATGGAGGACTTGCAAATTGATGAGAGTTGCCATTCTTACGTGTAGTGTCACGGATCATCTGGAGTAACAATGGTTATTGAAAGTGAGCTCTATTCCAGTGGAGCTGCTGCTTTCATTTCTAAGTACAGAAGTGGATTTTATCCTTTAATGTCTTATTGCTGAGTTAAAAAATTTTCAATATATTTTAGAGTGGTCCCCTTGCTCCCAAACGTCCTGAAGCCACCAGTCAGAACTGTAACATACTACAGTTCAAGAAAAGGCAAGAGAAAGACTGTGAAAGCTGCCATCTATAGGTTTCTTCGACTTCATTCTGGCCTGTGGCTAAGGAGAAAGGTGAGTCTTCACACGGTTACTTGCTTAGAAAAGGAGCGTGAGGTTAGATTAAACTGAAGCAGAAGTCAGCCTGTTCCTTGACACATCTTCCCCCCATCCTACCAGCAGCTTTTACAGTGCTGTGCTTAAGTCCCGGCTTGGCAGGCATCTCTCATGTCAGTGAATACATGTAAAGAAAACATTTTTAACTATTCATATAACAAAATACTATTCACAATGGCGAAAGTCTTCCCTGCAGGACAGGTTCATCCCAGGTCTCTTACATGTCTGTCTTGTCTGATGATTACCGGAATCCCTTTGAAGCCCCCGATATGTAAATAACCTGTGGGGAGGCTCTGTTTAAGCCCAGAGCGTTAAAACAGCGGAGCGGACTTCAGCAAGGACTTAGTCCCGTGGTGTAGATTTGGGACCGAATAGCTTCCAGCCTACCTTGGATTGGGTTCTCCAGGTGGCTTACTCTTTATGGCGGAACATTAACCCCTCATATACTTGTTTTAAATTTGACTTTGTAAGTTTTTCTCTGGTGGTGTGTATGATTGGTGATCATATCAGACAGAACTCCAATATTTATTCTGGCCAGGGACCATGGCCTCTAGAGGGGGACTCTGACAGAGTATTCCTACTCTGTCTTCTCCCACAGCAGCAGGTCTTTTCCATTCATGTCCTTATTATTCATGGAAACAGAGTAGGTGATAATTAGAAAGCAGCTGAAGACCAGAGTTTTGCAAAACACCTTTGAGTTTTGATAATTTCAAATCCTAATTCCCTTTTACTACTTGGGAGTTAACAAACAAATAATTCTTTAAAGATTAAAATTTGTTTCCCTGTGAAAATAAGATAATTGGTAGCATTTTCTCACTATTTGAAAGGTACTCTGTTATAAACAGTCCTAAATTTGTAGACAAATAAGTTAATTGGAACTCTCAGCTCACTTCTCCATTGGAACAATACTGTGGTCGTTAGTTTCCTACACTAGTCAGTAGAAGCTCATGTAATCCATAAGTAGCTGAACTAAGTAATTCAGCACATGGTTATGAATTTTGGACCATTGGAAACATTTCCTCCCCTTTGTTATACTAACTATTTCCAGGTCCTCATCTGGCCCTAGATAAAATAAAATGGGTGGTTTTCCCTGCCTTCCTTTCCACATCCCTTTTACTGGGCCCTGAAACCCTCACACTGTTATAAATGACCTGATCGAAGTCTCCAGTCATAATACCTAGTCCCTGCTCAAGGCCCCCCAAAGTATTCCATATGCAGAATGGCCTGCTGTATCAAAATCTAATTTTAAGAAGAAAACAAAAATCTGGGTGGGTTAATTTACACTAATGTATAAAAACAGAAAGTATTTTCTGCAGCACAGTTTCATCCAGGTGTCCCTAATTTTTATTGCTTATTCCCTCCTTCCATTTCTGAACTTGTAGATTGTCCAAAAAGTCTCAAGCATTTTCACAGTGGTTACATTCCACAGAATAATCTTCAAAGGAGATATTCTGCTGTTGATGGGCAGCACAGCAAACTAGCTGTTTGTATGTCAGAGATCCACAGGGACCCAGATTGGCTTGCAAACTAGAAAATTGTTAAACAAATATGGGGATTTTTCTTTGACTCTTTCAACTTAGAATTGTAAGTAATGAGAAGTAACCATCTAATCTCTGGCATTTTACTGGCCAGAACTCTGAAATGACCCTTCCTTATTTCTAAGCATCACTGTACTATAGAAGTTGCTGGTCACAGTGATGACACTAAGTCATGTCAGAAACCCCAAGGCACCTTCTCAGCAAAGAGCTGTGGTTTTGTTCAGTTAGTGTGCTGCCCTAAAGAGCCCTTGGTTTGAAAGGACCCAAATGCTCTTACCAATAGCTGCGTTTCTAGTCTCACCTCTCCTATAAATTACTGTAGCCAAGCATTAACCTGGGTGGCAACTAAGGTCTCTTCTAGTTTAAACAGGCTATGATTGGGAATTCCCTGGTGGTCCAGTGGTTAGGACTCCACGCTTTCACTGCTGAGGACCTGGGTTCAATCCCTCGTTGGGGAACTAAGATCCCACAAGCTGTGCAGAACGGCCAAAAGAAAAAAAATGAAACAGGCTATGATTATAGTTTTATATTCTATCTAATTATCTATTTCTTCAAAAATTAATTCTTCAAAATTAATAATGCATGGATTATTCCTTCACCACTCCCAATAATAGTTTTCCTGTGGTCATTATTCCTTAAAAAAGTACTTACTGTAGAAACTGGTCCCCCCAGTGTGTGAAAAGAATAAATGACACAGTATACTTGAGAACTCTGCTTCTCAGCCTTTGTCATACTTAGGCCCCCTTAACTGAACATAAGTGTCACCAACTAGCCAGTACTCCCTTCATCATCCTCCACTTTAGGAAGATAGCAGTGTAGTGGTTAAGAGCTCTTATTAATTCTCTGACCTCAGTGTGCTGCTTAACTGCTCTAATTGTTTCTCTTTTATCTGTAAAATGAGAATAATAGTATGCTATTGTTGAAGAGATAATGAGGTAATGCATATAAATTTAGCTGTTACAATTATATATCATTACCCTGTACTTCACCAGCACAACGATTTATTTAGCTTTATTTGCTGTGGCTTTAAATAATCTTTTTAAAACTCTTAAATTATTAACATTCCTTTTTCAAACTACACACGATTTCTCTGTCTACCCCCACACTGAGAACCACATTTTTCTGAAAAACATACCAGCCCCTATGAAAGTTTAGTCTTTGTTTCCAGCGAGTCTATGAACCATGAGTGGTTAACATAGCTGTTGTTTCCTATATAATATAATGTTTTAAATTGTCTTTGTAATATTATCTAACAGGCTGGTTATAAGAAAAAATTATGGAAGAAGACGGTTGCAAGAAAAAGACGCTTGAGGGAATTTGTCTTCTGCAATAAAACCCAAAGTAAGCTCTTAGATAAAATGACAACATCTTTCTGGAAGAGGCGAAACTGGTATGCTGATGACCTTTATCAGAAGTATCATGACCGAACAAACTTGAAAGTATAGATCAGAAGTTTTATGATTTCCCAGTTATTGAATGTGTATCTTTGTGTATATGATGTCTTTGCAAAGATGAAATAGTATAAGACATGATGTAAGTTGTACCAACTGATATGGAAACATGTAGTACCAACATTAAACTTACCAATGTTTTAAAACTTAATGGATTAAACATTCCCAGATTTGTTCAGAGAACTAGAAATTTTAAATTCTGATTATTTTTAACAAATGGTAATGGATTAAACAGTTGTTCCAATTAGGCTTATTTAGTTGCAAGGAATCTCCAGTTAGGACAAACGTAAGAAGACTGTAAAGCTAACAAGTTAGCTCAAGCAGTGTGACATTATTAAGGATATGTGCCTGGGAATGCAGGAACACCTCACACCCCCATCTCCCACCCAGAACTAACCCCCAGGCCTCAGGAAGAGCAGAAATTACATGGTGATGCTGGATCTGAGGCACCTCCAGGGGCCTCAGCAGCAGAAGTGGTGGATCTTTAGGCTTGGGGTCTGCCATGCACGGGGCTCAGTTCTTTTTACATCACTGGCTCCATTCTCTTTCCTCACCAACTTCTCTGATTCACAGCTTTTGTTTACTCTTAGTGTCTGCTTCCCATAATAACGCTAGCATGCACCTTTGAGGTACTTTTCTACATCGTGACCCTCAGCTCCTATCTCCAGTCTCTAACAAACTGCAAAGAGACTCTAACTGGGTCAGTTTGTCCTTTTACACCAGGTCTCATCAGGGGTCACCGACCAGTGTGGGGACTGGCTGTTCTGAGGTCAGGAGCCCACCCTGGCCCATTTGATTGGGCTAGCAGGTCCACGTGGAGCAAAAAATAGTTATGTGAGCAGTTTTCTCTCAGGTGGGCCTGGGGTGGTAACACGTCTGGTCTACTAGGTTCACTGCATTCATAGCAGTTCTCACTTAGTTTATTGGAACAGGATTTTCATTGAGAGAAGAGTAAATGAAATAGCCTTTCAGTGTGCCCATTCGTGAAGCTAAAGAGGCTGTATAAGTGGAGACAAAAACTTTTTAACCAAGAATTAAAAGATACTATATTTTATAAAAGTTCATTTATCCACTTGAGATTTCATACTTTTAATTGTGAGGGTAAACTTTTTCCAAAATTTTCCAAAGACACATTGTAGAATCTAAAGGGGAAAAGTAATCTCAGTCATGTTTAGGAACGATGCAGAAGTTAAGCATTGCTCACATGAAGAGGGGCAGGTAAGCGGCGCTGAGGAAAATTCAGCTTTTCAGGATGCTTACAGTCTAGGGCAGTGGTTCTCCGCTGTCCCGTCAGAATCTCTGGGAAGCGTTTTCAAAGAGCAGAGCATTTTGACGGGTTGAAAAACCATTATTAAATACAATTATTCCTCAATTACTGCTTCAGATCCTTTAATATAATAGTTGGTGATGATAAGATGCCGTTCCTCTATTAACAGATTAAGAAAAAGATAACCAAATTGGAATTCTGTGGCATGTCAGACTAGGATTATTGGAGGAACTCCTTGAAACCAGTGTGTGTTCACTAAAAGGAAAAAGGGTGACAAGAGAGTGTTCTAAAACTCCAAGGCCAAGTGTGTGTCTGTTTATGGGACCAGTTAATAAAGAACACACATTTGATTCGAGACGAGAATCTCAAGAACCTGACGCATGGAATGGCTTTCTGTTTTCATGGGTTTTCATTTCCTCCTGCTTCTGAGGTAGCAGAAGCCAGTCCCTCACAAGGCCTCCACATCATTTCTCACCTGCCTGGCTCCTCACCTCTTCCATTCACCCTTGGAAGCGGGATGGATCTGGCGCCCGAAGAAGCTGAGGAGGAGCCTTTTCTACCACCTCCGTGACTTCTTAGTGCAACGTGGACAACGGGGTCTGTGGGCCTCAGAGCACCTTGGTTTCCCCTCTAGGCCAGGGGCAGGAGAGGTAGAGACAAGGGCTGGCTAAGGCCCCAGCAGCCAGAGATGGACTGAAGTGGAAGGGCTGACAGGCACATGATTTAGGGGAAAGGGAATTTTCATACATGTAATTTTTGTTTTATGGGTAGCAGGGCTTATCATCTACATTGATTTTATAGTTTGACAACAGAACATCTTATTACATTAAAGGGTCTATCTAAATGACATTCAAGTATACGTAAACGTGGAATTTATTTAACACCTACTACATCCCAGCATGGATCCACAAGACGGCTAACCCTCATACCAACCTTGCAAGGGAGATACTATCTGTCCCTAGTTTAGATTTGCAGAAACTGAAGCTCACAGAAGGTTAAATACGTTACCCAAAATACAACTAGTAAGTCACAGAACCCGGGTCCCATCTCCTTGGAATCCTGTGTATTTCCCCAAGCCTTCTAACAACATATGAAAATTCACATCAAAATCAACAAGTGACTGTAATCTAGCACCAGAAATACTAACTACTTCTTTATGACACTGAACCAAGTCAGCTTTTAAATTTTATAACTTTGCTTTTCTGTTATTTGTCAGCTCTTAACCTGGTTAATATCAGTTCTGTTGACATTGGACTTGGCTCAGGAAATGATTAACGAGTGGGTTTTCAGCCTTGCTTTGCATCTCTTCTTTCTTTCAGTCCTCTATCGTCTTCTTCACCTGCTGCTGCTATGCCTTACAGTCCTCGCGTCAAACACATAGGACTATAAAGGCAAAGAAAATGAGGGTTTCATTGTGACGTTTCAGATTTTGAGTTTCCAAGTCTTTCTTTGGGGGGTTTTTGTTTTTGTTTTTTTTGGCCGCACGACGCGGCATGTGGGACCTTCCCCAACCAGGGATCAAACCCGCGCCCCCTGCAGTGGAAGCGCAGAGTCTTAACCCCCAGACTGCCAGGGAAGTCCATGTACCCGTTTATATCTTAAAGGCAAGGGCTGCAGTGGCATTAAGGGCATCCATAACTCCCAGTGCATCTCCATGTGCCCCGCCCTCTTCTGACCTGCATCCCTTCTCCCGCATTTGCCGATGAGGACACAGGTTCCTAGAAGGAAAGCAACAGACCAAAGGTCTGTTTGCAGAATTAAAACTGCCTTGCAGATGAACTACCCTGTTTTCACAGCTACCTGGTTTCCACTGGCGACCTTTAAAAATGTAAGACAAACATAGTACCAGATTTATATTTATGTGATCAACTGGTTTTCAAAGCACAGATACCAATTAATTTTTTTCTCTTTGCAACAATTCTGTGCAGTAGGCACGGAGCCAAGTCACCAGGCACCAGGCCAGTTAGTGGCTGAGTACTCAGCTTCTAATCCTTGCTGACGAATACTTTTTTTTTTAAGTATTTTCTCTTTCCTCAAAAGCCCAACATTACAAAGATGTCTTTTAAAAGAAAAAGGTTAAGACTTTATTCAAGATATATATCAGGCATTATAACAAAACAGCAGAACTTCAACCTTTGGAGTACTGTAACTTTACATCCCTTTGATGCACAGTTCAGTATACTATTTGATTACAGATCATTCTATGGGGATTACAGAAGTAAACCAAGGGCAAGTGTACACAGTCACCGTCCAGAATGCCAGCTCTCTGAGTGTGTGCCGTTTGTGAATGAAACACACATCCTTTACCATTTCCAATACTGTGCAAGGTGAACAACTAGGAAGGTACTCGGTGGTGGTCGTGGTTGACAAGCACTGTTAGCACAGACACATGGACAGTATACTACAGAGAACATACATTTCAGAGGCCAGCGAAGTGAGCAAGCTATTCACATAAAGCCAGGAGGGATTATGCCTAACTCTCCAGTTTATAAGTACAATACCACGTCTCATCTTCTCAGAAACAGAACAGGTGCTCAATAGCAAAGAACCGAAAATTACTACATGAAAAGTACAGACTTTCCAGCTAGCATTTTGTAAACAGCCTGTGTCTGTAAATCAGCCAATTAAAAACATTCAGTTTTATCCTCTAGACAGAACTCCACATCACTACTTGTACACTTTGAGGCATTCACATTTTACGTCAGTCCACACAAAAACACAGCTTGTTGGATAAGTAAACATGTTTTGCCAGAAATATGACAGCTGCTCTCAGTTGTACAGTGGGTGTTTTTAAGAGAGAATCCAACTCCCTAACCAACACTTGAAGGAAAAATAGTTACATTAAGACAGCAGTTTGGATACCTTTATATTTTTTAAATCTTAAATGAGAACTAATACAGCATGTCTGAGAGTAGAGTGCTTCAAACTTGTTTTTGGCATAGTTGAGTGCAAACTTCATAGCCCGTATGTTAAAACTCTCCATTGTAAAATGGTGAAAATATAGCTTGTTCACAATAGGATTTTAATCTCTGCTGCTAAAGGCATTTATTACTTTGGCAAAAAAAAAAATTGCTAAAAAGCTGCTTAATGAGTTAAGCTTTTTTGCTTTTGTTTCTGATAATTCTGGGTACTCCCAATGACAGGTAAATACATTTTAAAGCGTATATTTTTCCTCTGTCTGAAACTATTCAGTGAGCTTGAAGAAAACAGGTTTTCTGTCTTCCCTCGGGGGTTTAGGTATTGGTGGGTGTGGGGCACAGACAATGAACAGACAGCCTCTGTTTGCCCTCTGAACCACAAATTTGCTTTTAGGTTTATTTTCCTAAATCCTTTTGTAAATTACAAAGTCACCTTCAGAGGCATTGTGGGGAAAAGGGATTTAAATATGCACATCTGGTAACAAGCAACTTCAAGTAAAACCCTCTCGGAGGTGGCTAAGATCCAGCCAATGTGTCACCAGCAAAGACTGATGTGTGTTTGCGTAGCTCAGTCTTTAACTGGGCCTGTTTATAGCTGATTGACAGTAGGTTCTATGTGGTACATAACACTCTCTAGTGTTCAGGGCCTATCTATGAACAAACACAATCCAAGTATTATAAGTAACTGGGTTGTGACCACTGCATGCATCACACTGAAAGGAAACACCAACTCTAAGCGTAAGTATATGAGTCCTACATTTAGGGTCAGCTCTACCAGAGCAGCTGCCTCAGACCAAAATGCTATTTAAACCAGATTCTTCTTTTCAGATAAAATTCTCAGTCTAAGCAGGGAGTTCCCTCAGACAGTGATTTGTTCTCTTCCTAAGCGATGCGGGCTTGTATGAAGTACGAGTGCCCATGAGCGTGCGACATCTCTGGTTCACATTCTGCACAGGCCAGGAGAGGAACAGAGGGCATGAGCCAGAGCTGCCCGTGAGCTGGGGAGCCAGTCACATCCATGAAGGTCTCGACCTCTGAAACCTTTCTAGAACCCAGCGTTTGGACTGTTACCCAGGTGTCTCAGATATACTTCACCGCGTATCTGAAACGATCATGATCGTAGGGTTGCTTTTGTTTGGGTGGATGGGTTGGTTTTCGCTTAGTGTTTCCTGAAACGAGGCGCTCCCACTGTGGGCTCCTCTACCTGGGGAAATCAGTCACAGCACTGGGTCCTATTATGGAGACACAGTCATCGTCAAGCACTTTTGAACCACTCAAGATGATTCCTTACAACAGCTCTGTAAGTCTACACGCCCGAGAGGAGTTTTACCAAGGGCGAGGCTCCTGCCTAAAACAATGATAAATCCCCTGTAAGGATTCAGAAGCTCCTAATCCTGGATCCATGGGAGAGACAAGCTTCCTGTGACTTTCCTCTTATTCTAGGCTGTTCCCCTGTCTTCGTTACACTCACACCTGTCACTAAAGTGTTGCCTCTCTTCATTCTAAACTTCCCTCTGGTCTGTTGACTGACTGTCTGAAGGATATGGACCATCGCCCTGCAGGAAGAGGGATGCTGTACTCGAGGTGTATTTGGAAGCTTCGTAAGCACATCTGAGACATCCTCTAGAATCAAGATAATTTTTTACACTTCTGCTTTTGCAGTTTTCTTCCACATCAGAACCTCTGGCAGCCCTTGCAAGTCCACTGTCTTAAGCCAAAAGCCATAAATATGTACATTGTAGTCCAAAGTACTAGTACCAAGAACAAAAAGAAGTTAAAAAGCAAATTGCCTTGTTTGCATATACAGGACTAAAAACGAAGTATGCGGCCAAGAAATGACAAATGTGCATCCCAGCAGTGGGGGCGATTCTCTTCTATTTCTAAAACACTGCTGTCTGTACGCCGGTCCAGTTGTGGAAAACTGCTGACCCCCGGCACACTACCTTTCCCTTTAGCCTCTCCCCAGCAAAAGAAAGAAAAGGAGGGGGGAAGAGAAACTCTTCCAAGTGGAACAGGGGAGAGAGGAAAGGCCGCGTCCGAGGCTGCACGCTCAGCACACCAGCCTGCGGGTTTCTATGTTATTAGTGAATAAATAGCTCTTTAAGGCAGAGAAGAAACATTCTGTGGATCCAGTGCTGTTGGCTCATCTCACTCACGTGGTTTCAGTGGCCGAGGATGAGGTACTTTTCTTCCTGAAGCGAGATCGAAGGATTCTAGGCGGTGCCTGGTAGAGGAAACAGAAAAAGGACCCCTCAATTTGGCATAGCATGGAAGCTTTCGAGGACAGCACCCGGCTGGGTTTGTGTTGAGACTCCAGCTCCTTTGGTCAAATGCACGCGTGTGTGAAGAGGCTGGTGCGGCTGGGGGCCCACTCGGAGTGTCCACAGTAGGAATCGGAGTCACAGCCCAAGCATTGCCATGAAGCTGAGCCAGTTGAGCCCGGCGCCTCCCTCTTCATGTTCTCCTAAGTCCCTGGATCTCCCAAGTGAATGGCTACACAGAAGGATGACACATCTTGTTTCTGCCTTGAGAGCAAAATGATCTTACCAAATGACTCAGCAGAAAGACCTCCCCATCTCTTCCCTTGGGAACCAGCCTCGTGTTACTTGGTACATGCTTCAAATTTCCATCACCAAATTTCCAGTCCTCTTTCTGGAGGTGAAATCCCTTCATGCACAGCAAACCACACAACAGAGGAAACACTGCCTTTAAGTATGAAGGGTTCCACCTCATCTTCCCTACAGATGGCTATCAAGGGACCCCTCCTTCCATGGGACACACAAATCACAGGGGAAGTTACTATCACAATAAAAGAAAAGGAAAATATTTTCTAGCATAGCACTCAAGGGGGTTCACAACTGGCCCCAACTCTCCATACTCAGCTTCGTTTTCTACACTGCCCTTTCATACCTCCATCCCTTCTGACCAGAGGTCCTTCCTCCCTTCTCCATCCAAAGTCACTCCTGAGCCCCACCCGCATGGCCCACCCACAGCCAGGATCGGCTCCTTGGTTCTCACATTGTTTAGCACGTGACAGGGCGTCAGAGGACTTTGCGCCCACGGGGGAGCCTGCCTGCTCTGTGCACTGTGTCCCCTGCCACACTGTGACTTCCTGGGAGCAGGGCCGAGTTCACCACCATTTCCCAGCAAGGAGCTTGGTGCCCAGTGGAAGGGAGGCAGGGAGGCAGAAGAGAAAGAAGCAGGAACGGAAGGCTCTGGCCTTCCACATCCTGAGTCCTCACGCTACACCTCTGCGGCTAGGAAATGTTTACCAGCCACCTCTGGACACAGTAAGAAAAGAATGGGTGAAACCTGTTTTAGGGATCTGCCTCAAGCAGATTAACCATAAACAGTAAAGCAGCTTGCGCAGCTGTACAAAAACAAAAGCAAAAAGGCACAAAGCCTCAGGACCTAGAATGGTTCTGGCACCTTCCCTGCCCTCCGGGAAGGAGGTCAGCCTTTCCATGCACTGCCTCACCTGAGGCTCACAAGGGTCTCTGCTCTGTGGGCAGGGGGACTCCCAACTTGCCTCAGATGGACTCTCAGGCCGCAGTGTTCAGGGGAAGGGGAAGGGGGGGAGATGTGACGGGACAGAGAGGAAGACTCTGGGGTCCCCCGATTCTGTGGGCCCTGCACCCGAGCCCAAGGCTGGTGACCCTGCACAGAGCAAGGCCCTGAGGCTCTAGGCTTGGCCCTCCTGCTGCCAAAACTCCATCTGCATCTACGACTGGCAAGAGTACACACATCAAGTGTATTGTTTTGGTCATTTTGAAGGGCTGTGCCCCTTGTATAACCTTTTACGAACATCTGTGTTGTACCAGGCACTACGCTGTGTCATGGAGATACAGGGATGAACACGCTTTATTTATAAAGACTTGTCATATGACACATTCTGAGTTTTTCTTCCTCCAAAACACTCATTTGGTTGCTTTTCATTCACACATCACCTTAGGTTGGTAGTTGGGTTTTTTGTTTGTTTTTTTAATCCCTAGGCACTATCTCACCTCTCCTATTTCCAAATAAAAGTAGTAGGGTCTTTTTTACCCCTTGGCAAGTAGCTGGACGCTACCTAGTGGCTTGTCCTGCCTGTTTGATGGAGAGAGGTCTCCCTGCCCCAGGCACTCCGGAGGCGTTGGGTGCCTGAAGAGATGCTGCCCCCGGGAGCCCCAGTTCTCCAGGGCAGAGCCCTTTTTGCAAACACACGCTCCACCCCGCAGCCCCCAACACCGTGTACCTCCAGGGGGAACTCCGTCCTTCGAGGTGCTTTATACTTGTACATGAAATCCAGCAGGTCTTCCTCATCATCATCGGAAAACGCCAATGGGTTTTGGACCTGGTGAGGCTCCCATGCCTTCACACCACCCTCATTCACATCCCCCTCAACCACTGAATGTCCATTTACAATCTATGCAGAGGAGACAAAGTACAGCGAGGTGGGATCAGTGTAGAAAGGAGCGAAGAAGGGCACGCAAGGTCAAAGTTAGGCACACAGCACGGCAAGCCAGGCCGGTTAGGAGAGCCGAGGCCCCGGTATCCTCCAGCGATACTGCAGAGGATCCAGGATCATTGCAACTGTGAGACTGGTCAGGCGCCGTGCATGGGAACGGGCACAGGGTTCAGAATCTACGGATAGGCTACCAGGGGCGGTGGGGACAGCGCTGCCTTAACTGAGACATGTCTAACCCTGCAGCTTAGAGCTGTGAGGCCATACCAGAAGAATGCTTCGGGAAAGAATCTCTAGGAAAGATGGTGGCAGTGACCTCTGGAGAGGAATAGCACAGTTTTCTATAATACAAACCAGCAATGCTGACAGTGCCTTCATTACACTTGCACGTTCAGCTCCAGGCATTCTTTAAGAGACAGGATGTAAAATGCCAGGAAGCCTTCAAAGAGAACCTTAAGCAAAGCTACGTAGATTTTTCATTTCAAAGGCAAGTCCTAGAGGAGCAGAGGAGCCTCGTGGAAGGAGAATCTAGCAGCAGTCTTCCCCTCCAGAACGACAGCAGGATTCCTGTTTCGGTCTGCCGTGACTAATCCCCAGGGAGAGCACCAGAATGGACTCATGTCACTGAGTGCACGGTATTTTTGCAATGTTCAACGCTGAGCATATTCCATGTCATCTGGCCGTGTGGTCCTATCTCAGTCGAGATATAAAATACTTCCTGCCCACACCCAGTTTATCTGACACCCAGAGACACATCTTCCTAGGCTTCGTATATTGTTTTTAATGCACAGCCAGGGGGCCCTCAGATCACCTGGTCCGACCACCCCAAGGCCTGCAGATAAAAACCAGAGCTCTTTCTGGGACACCCTGCTACTTCTCCCCAAAACATTTTCAGCCACCAAATGTGTTCTCTCTACCAAAAGGGGAATAACAGCACCCGGTGTGGGCTTAGTAAAACTAACAGCGGAAGCCTAATCTGGAGCCGCTTTCCGGGTCATTGCTGCTATACTCCCAATAGCCGGCAGGGGGCAGCACGAGAGCAGAGCTGCCTTAACCACGGATTTCAAAGCTGAATCGTAGGCTGGGAGCAACCTGCTCAGACAGCACCTGAGTAAGAGCCCGAGATCATTAAACTTCCTTTGCGTTTTTTGCTCCAGTGCATCCCCCAGCCTGTCTCCTCCGGGTTTAGGTTCCCTCTGGTCCCTTCCCCTGGCCAAATCAGCTGCATCCTTAGGACCAAGGAACATGAAGGCTGGCAACTCCAGGGAGCCCTCCCTGAATGCTCCGGTCCTGCCTGCCTCTCTACTCCCAGCGGGGCTTGGGATGTGTACCACATGGCTTGTGCTGCGCACCCTGGTTCTCCTGTCCGTCCGTCTCACTGCCTCAGCCCCACAGAAAGCATCCTGAGCTATGGCTGATCCTCCTGGGCCCCTCGGAGCACCTGACCCCGGGGTTGTACCCACAGTGGCTGCTGGTCCACTAACCAAGGTGGAGACCTGACATCATCTCAGAGGGCTTGGCTCCTGTCCCAAATCAGAACTCGACACCTATCACAAGGACATTCCTTCTGGACACCTGACAGGAGGAAAAAGAGACAGGCCAGCCCAGGCCCGAAAGCTCTCAGGCCAGGCCAGAAACTGCAGAAGCAGCCTGGCCAGCTCCGTCCGCACCAGCACAGAACCCCACATCCTGAGAACGGGTAGGGGACCGGTTTGAGTCTGTGCCTCTGCACACGTGGTTCCCTCTAAATCCGGGGCCAGGGCTTTCTCTGTACCGATCACTCTGGGGTTCAGAGGGCAGCCCAGAGTCACCAAAACATCCTCAGGCATCGAACAACTCCGCCTGCTCACGTGGTCTGGATTCTGAGCCATGAACCCACACGTTACCAAAATAATAAGAGTAATAATAACAACAACAACAACGACTATCTCAGGACTGAAACAAAAATGGCTTCGAGTTTGTTCTCCTCTGCATCCTTGAGCATGGACTAAAGGGTAGAAAAGAAGTGACCCTCTGGCCCACTAGGAGTGATGGATCAAGGGGAACCCAGATATCCAGGCAGGAGTAGAAAACAATCATTCAACTCAGCAGAGGTGGGGAACAAAGGAGGTTCGTGTGGGCAGCTTGGGGGCTGGAAGTAGCTTCGGATGGAAGCCACAGAGAGAACCTGCTAAAAAGAGAAGAATCCTACTGCTTACTGTGTTCACGGAAGGGTTTTGCCAAGAATGTTGTTTGTAATGTTCTGCCTGACTGTCGGGACCCGTGAGAATAACCACTGTGGACAAGCTGAGCCTCTGAGCCTCCGGCTGGCTACCGTGTTGGGACACTGAATCTCTGAACTGCGTTTCCCTCTTTGCACTGGCTGCCAGGAAGCCCAGCATCTTGGACAGTCTGTGACTTTGTGACATGCACTTAAACTTTTCTTCTCACTCTGACTCCATCTTACCTGCCTATTCCCTTTCTCTCAAGCTTCATTTTTCTTAGTTGGTCCAATTTATCATCTGTATTTCCACAACCAGACTTAAATCCTTTGTGGAACAGGGAGGCGTATAAATGAAGATATAAACCCCACAGAACCTGGTCCCACCAAGATGGGCACCAGGACGAAGGTGAGTGGCTGGGTGGAAAATTCGATGGTGGGCCTCAGCACTCCTCTCCCTCTAGATCCAAATAGAATTGGTGACTGAACAGGTTCTCACCCAGAAGGGTACTGCTGCCCACATCTCAATACTCTGACGGCTCCTGAAGACAACTTGTATGAGGAACGTCTCATGCAAGGTCATGGCCAAAACCACCTCCAAATCTCAAGGAACGGCAGCCAAGGCCTTGAGCCCGCAGAGCTGACCATGGTGCCCGAGGCTGCGCGGCCTCTAGGAAAGGACAGGGGTCGCCCTTACTTTCCACAGCAGGGGAGTGAGTGTGTGGCCTTGACGGACGTTCTGTATTAGCAAACGTGTCTACAGCAGGCTAGGAAGCAGCTGCACCTCTTCTCTCCGTGGAGAGGCCAGGGAGGGAGAAACTCCCAGCCCTCCAAGGCCGAGCTGATCTTTCTGCAGGAGCCCCGGGCCCCCCCCCACCCATCCCACCAGTGCAGCAAACAACCCAGGTTAGCAAACACTCCCCCGCAGCACACGTTAGTGGGAGCCGTTCACGAAAGTCAGCAAAGGCATCTGGAGGAGAGCACGCCCATCTGGAACACTCACATCAGCGTCCCCGACAGCCACCGAGGAGAAAGAAGAGAATATTCTGTTAGGGAAGGACCTCTGGGGATGAAACTCACACACACGTGTGAGTGTTCGTGCACACACACAGGTATACACACACGGACACACGCTCACTCTCTGCCCGCGCTCCAAACCTCTGATGGCTCCGGCTGCCGCGGAAAGAAACTGCCGCGGGGCCACCCTCAAGAAAGATGCAATTCTCTCTTTCTTTTAATAGAGAGGATAAAGAGATGACTCTGCTTTTTATATGTCCCATACACTTGATTTTTTTTAAAAAAAGGAAAAAAAACCCCACCTCTATGACTAATTTCAAGCAGTAATAGAATTCAGTTTTCAGCTCTATGTAACATAAGGCAGGTAGAGAGAAAAGAGGGGAGAAAGGGCGGTAGGTATGAGCGGGAGAGAGAGAGAGAGAATAACAGAAGCACAGAAAAAGAGAGACAGATGTGCAGGAGACAACAGGAAACGATTAACAGATGGGCGGGAATGGAGCAGAATGTTCTCCTGGGGCCCGAGACGCACAGATGGAAATCATTTCAGGGGACCAGGAGGGCCCCTCTGACCAAAGCGTCTGTGACCCCCTGAAATCCTCTCTCCCAGCATCACTGCCCCAGCCCCGGGCGTGAGACCAACCTCCCCCGACACCGTCTGCTGACACTTCACACTCAGCACCCTTCACCCGCAGAAAACGGGTCAGAGCTGGAAGGGCCCCCAGGGGCATCAAGCTCAAACCACCCCCACCCCCACTTTACAGAGGAGGAGACTGAGGCCTGGAGAGCCAAGGGGTTTTCCCACCATCACAGAGGTTCCTCGCAAGAAGACCTTAGGGAGACGGGGAAGAACTCCAGGGCCCTGGGTGTCAAGAGGGCCAAGAAAAGGCAGGGCTGCGGCAAAGGCTCCCAGATCACAACCCTGAGCAGGGCCACCCCAGCCGGAGGCCTCCACCGAGCCCCACCTGCTGTCCAGTCCCCAAGAAGCCCCCATCCCCGCAGCTCCCAGGAAGACCGAACTCGACTCAGTTCCCACAATCCGCTGTAATTCTGTTTAAACGTACTGGAAAGGCAGCCTCTGATTATGAAACCACCAGGGGTCATGGGGAGGGCGAGGGCTTCCCCATGCAGACAGCAGCACAGAACAGGCCCACGAGGCAAGAACGGAGGAGAAGGCAGCTCTCCTCTCCCCGGTACCCCAAGTGACAAGATCCCGGAAGGAGAGGCGTTCTGAACGGCTCATGGAATTTACAGACTCAAAATTGTGAAGGGTGACTAGATAGAAATAACCATAATTGCCCGGGACGCTGTGGTTGTTTCCCACAAACTAGTACGTCCACCAGGCCCGAGTCTTGGCCGCTAGCGCTGGAAACAGCTGCGTGCAGCCCCTCCGTTTCTTTTATCCTTGCTGAGCATATATACACTCCTCTGTCCCAGCACGATGCTGGTCTCCGCAGCCCTGCTCAGGACTCCTTGGACCATCTGTTCTCATTAGGTTTATGGCCTCCAAAACCCCCATGTCTTCTACAGACCTTTGAAAACCTTAGCACTGAAAAGTCTTAAAACTGAAGAACTAAAGGGAAAACAGGACCCTTCTCCCGCCACCGATATGGGAGGCGCGAGCCACGTCTCAGTGGCACCGGGGCAGGGGGCACAAGGCAAGAAGGGCGCCAGGCGTGCCTCTCTCCTCCCCTCACACCAGCCAGCAGCTGCAGGCCGGGGGCGGCCCCTCTCGCCTTCTGAGCCAAAGGCACCTCCTTGGTGTGGGGGGAGCAAAGGGGGCTGGGTTAGCCCAGCACCATTTCTGGTCCCTCGTGTGTCTAGTTAAGGTCAGGGAAAGCGCGGGAGCAGGTCAGGAGAGAACCACGTGGCTAAGCTATCACCCACACCCAGGGAGGGTGGCAGCAGGGGCCGGCTGGGCTCCCTGAGGTCCCCTGGCTCTAACAGTAATCACCATCACCACCCTTCACAAAGTCCTTTCACAGACATTTTCACAACAGCACAGTGAAGTGGGGAAGCGGGGATCTTTCTCTCTATTTGAAGCAAATCAAGGCTTAGGGTGTTAGGTGATTTGCACATACTTACACAGCTGGTTAAGTGGCAAAGCAGGACCAGGGCTCCCTTGGCTGCACAAGGACCGAAACCCCTGGGGCTCCAGCACTTCAGAGGAGCTGGGTAAGTGCCTATGTCATCATCACCCAGAGCACAAGGAACTATGACCCTGGGATGGTTTTAAAATAGCTCCACACATCCTTTGACGCTCCTCCCTTCAAGAGGTGGAGATGAATTCCCCTCCCCTTGAGTGTGGGCTGGACTTAATGACTCACTTCCAGCAAACAGAATAAGGCAGAAGTGGTGGTGTGTGACTTCTGACCAGGTCCTAAAAGGTACTGTGGCTTCCCGCTTGCCCTCTCTCTCCTGCATCACTCACTCTGGGTGAAGCCAGCTGCCATGTCGTAAGGATGCGCAGGCAGCCCCAGAGAGGCCCACTTGGTGAGGACCTGAGGCCTCCAGCCAACAGTCACAAGACAGCCATCTTCAGTCAAGCCTTCAGATGGCTGCAGCCCTGGCCGACATCCTGACCGGAACTCCTGAGAGTCCCTGAGCCAGACCACCCAGTTAAGCCGCTCCCAAACGTCTAGCCTGGCTTCGCTGTAGGGTAATACATGTTTGCTGTTTGGAGGAGGTAACCTCCTGACTCCACCCCCCAGACCCTGCAGCTGAAAGGGAGCCCCCAGGTCTGACACCAGCTCATGGTTAGAGCCTCGTCCCGAGGCGAGTCCCGCACGCTGCAGAGATGCTGGCTGTCTACTCACCTTTCCAGGTCCTGCAGGTGAAGCAGCAGGTACACACTGTGGGAATGGGGGCACCATCAGTGATAGCCCCCAGTTGACAGGAACCAGCCCCCAGGTAAACCGGGAGGTCCCAGGGAGGTGTGGGGATCCCAGTGTGTTCAATACAGGGGTCCCAGGAATGTGGGTCTCTGTAGAGACACCGAGGTGGCAGAGGGGATCATTCCAGATCCAGCTTCCTCTCGGGTGCTAGAAAATGACCTTGCCTGGCCCACAGAGCTCAGTCCTTGTGTCCTGCAGCCCAAGGGAAGGCAGGGGGTGACGTCAAAGTTTCCTCTGAGAAATAACTCCAACTGTGTCTGCCCAGATGCCCTTCCTCTGTCTGTCTCCCAGTTCAGAATGACCTGCAGGAAACTGACCGCTGAACCCTCAAAGTGCTCAAACAGCTAATTGGCTGCTACCTTACACAGTCCATTGGTCTTGGTGCACATTGGGCCTTGGTATACAGTAGGTGCTGACTAAATACAGGCTGTCTCCAAGTTCATGGAAGGCAAGGATCATTTTTTCAACTCCCTTGTACCCTTCCTGGGGTTCAGTGCCAGACTTTCAATAAATGGTGTCTGACAAAACGCCTCCCAGTCCATTCTGCAGGGTGGGCGATGCAAACTGCATAGTGTTATTTTACACCAATGGGCCTACATTTTTATTTTACATAAATTGTTATATAATATCTTGTTCCGTTTTGTACTTTTTTCACTAGGCCTCGTGTTTTCAAACTCTACCTATATGTATATTGAAACTGTTGCTTCCAACGCTGCGCACAACTCCGCGGGAGGGCAGCCACCGCGTCTTGCCCATCCTCTCCCAGCCTGCCCGCAACAGGTGCTACCTGCCAGGGCTTGCACATAAGCCCTGTGCCTTGTAACTGCTCTCCTCACAAGCCTAAGATGTAGGAGGGGTAGGGATTCTTGCGCCTTTTCTCCAGAGGAAACCTGAAGGCAACGGAGCTCGTTTTCTGTGCCAAGGTCAAACCCTCTGATAGCAGCCGCCTGGGGTATCATTCTGAGGAAGGTTCTGACTGAATCCAGGCCCAGAGGGAACAAGTGTGGTGACTGCTTGTTGACGTCTGCCTCGCTGTGTTGCATTTACCGTCTCTGCGCAGGCCCGGGGTCACTCAGCCAGGATGGAAGCCCAGACTGGGGGCCGTTTCCCCGACCCGACCACGCCTGGCGTCCGAGGCTGGGTGCTGGGAGGGTGCACAAAGCTGGGCCTCCTTCGGCTGACTCCCTCCCAGGCACCCGCACCCTCCACTCTGGGGTTACGACAGCCCCAGAGCCTCTGATCTGGGTGCTTCTGCCCCACGCCCAGACCCTGGGCCATCTTTCACTGGTCTTTCTTTCTGAGATGACTTTTATTTTAGGCCCAGAACAGCCAGGGCGAGGGCCAATGGTCCCTGCCCTCCCTGCTAGGTCAGCACCTCCCTTGCCCGCCCCCTGAAGTCACAGGCGCCACGGCCAAGGGCAGGCCGTGAGGAGAGCAGGTCGTGTGGCAGCACAGCAGGCTCTCTGGTTCTCTGCAAACTCCACCCGCTTGGCCTGCACACCTGCAACCAGAGCGCTGCCCCTGCCCCACGGGGCACAGCAGAGGACGGAGGGCAGCAGGGTCAGAACCAAACAAATCAGCCCAAATCCGCTTCCATCTAGTGATTGTCTGGGAAGATGTTCAAAGCCCAGGGGATGCCTCCCATCACCTTTTTTTTTTTTTCCCCGTATTGAAGTATAGTTGACTTACAATATTATATTAGTTTCAGGTGTACAGGTGCAGTAATTCAATATTTTTATAGATCGTACTCCGTATACAGATACTATAAATAATAATGGCTATATTCCTGTGTTGTGCATTGCATCCTTGCAGCCTATCTATTTGATATCTGGTAGTTTGTAGCTCTTAATCCTCTCCACCCATTTTATGCCTCCCGGCCACCACTCTCCCCTCTGGCAACCACCGGTCTGTTCTCAGTATCTCTGAGTCTGTTTCTGTTTTGTTATATTCATTTGTTTGTTTCATTTTGTAGATTCCACATATAAATGAAAACATACAGTATCTGTCTTTCTCTGTCTGACTTATTTCACTAAGCATAATACCCTCAGGTCCCTCCATGTTGTCACAAATGGCAAAATTTCATTCCTTTTTACGGCTGAGTAATATATCCATCGCCTTTTAGATCCTACCAAACCTCTCTCCTTCCTAGTTCTGAAGCTGTCACGAATCATCCGCCAAGGGCAGGTGTAGGCAGGAGGCCTGGCTTCCAGTCCTGTGTGGCCTTGGCACAGCGTGTGACCTCTCTGAGCCTACTTCCTCTGCTTCGTTCACCTCTGTAATGACAATAGAGACTCTAAGAGGGAAAGGGACTGTAGGGCCACCTAGGCCCACTTCCTAGCCAAAGCAGGAATCCCTCCCTAGAGCTTTGGTATATGACTAGTTGACTTTGGTTTGGGCCCTTGCAATGTCAGGAATCTCACTATCTCACAAGGCAGCCCATTTCTGTCCCGGATACTTTCATATTATAAAGTGCTTTCGTAGGTGAGTTAGATATCAACAAGAAGAACAAAACTGGCAGCAGCTACGACCTCGAGTGCCAGGCATGACCGTAAGCACCTTTACATGGATTATTTTGGTTGAATCCTCACGACAACCCTACAAATGGGGCTCGTCATTCCCTGTGTTTCGATAAAGAATCTGCAGTGCAGAGAGGATAAACAGCTTGCCCGGGCCACACAGCTGGTAAGTGGCTACCCCCTTGGAACTTGACCCCACTGGTTCTAGCTCTGCCCACTGAGCCTCAGAGAACTGGGGCCCTTTTTCTTCCAATGACAGCTTTCATTTGAGGCTTCGTAGCCGGGAAGCTGACCGAGGGTGGAGGCGATATCTAATTGCATTTCGCATCCCTATTTCTGCGACGGTGCCCAGGAGGTCAGAAGCTGTAGATGCTCAGGGAAACCTGACGGCCAGCAGGTGAGTGGAGAGAAGGCCCTGGCCTAGGAGTCAGGGGGCCACAGGAGAATGCCACCGGCGGGCAACCCTGGTGACAGCTCCCTTCCCTGGGCCTTTGTCGCTTCACTGGCAAAATCAGAGGATTAGACTGAGTGATCCCCGAGGTCCCCTCCTGCCTGGCCTTTTGGGATTCCATGCTAAGCTCCCCTGGCACAGGGACAGGGTTCCCCTACCTGAGGTAGACCTCACCCCCATGGCCAAGCCTCCACCTCCCCAGCCCTGCTAGGGTTAAAATCTCTCCCTTCCAACAGAAAAGCCACATTCTTCAATCCTGGGGCCGGGGGTAGAGAGGCCATTCCTGAAAGGGTTGGAACGTGGCAGACGCTGGGCCGGGTCCTGAGCTGTTCTCCTTTCCCTGGAGGGGAGCATGGGTTGTCATTCCCAGGGCAGTGGTGAGGCTCCCTCTTTCCCATCCATGTCTTAGACCCTCAAGTCAGGTGGGGCCTGGAAGGACCCCAGGTGCAGGACTGAGATGCCCCTGTAGGCTGCACCTCACAGCACACAGTCTAGGTCTAGGTGGCCTGGAGGTCCCTGTTTACACATTTAAGGGCAGGCTAACCACCTGCACATGTCACAGCCAGAGATTCCAATAGTGGCCCAATTTCAGCCCCCAGGCTCAATTTCCCAGCAAGGTGGAGGGGCGGAGGTGATGATCCAGAACGATCCCTGCAGCCCCTTCCCCATCAACCTTCTGCTGGCAGCAGCAGTGCTCAGCTCCCGAAAGCCAAGCCCCGTAATCTTCCCAAGGAACAGTCTGGGAAACCGAGTCCCGGTCCAACTCCGTAGCCCTCTGATCCCTGCCCCTACCTTCCACAAGCCCAAAACCCACTGAGGGATCAGACGTCAGTGGGTCCCAAATGTGGCTGCAACCTCGACAGCATCACACACCAGGGGCTCACCCTAGACCTACTGAATCCCCCGGTGGGGGGGGCCCAGGACTCTGCACTTTTAAACGAAGTTCCAGGCCAATCCTGGCCCAGGTACCCCTCTACCAGGGGTAGACATCGAGGTAGAGGTGTGGTTTCCGTAAAGCCCTGGCCTCCACAGGAATTAGACCTCAGAGCTAGTGTGGCGTTTGCATGTGGTGGCCGAGGTTATGCATGGGGCATGGTGGCTCAGGGAGGGGAGGAGATGGTAGAGTGAGAGACAGGACAGGAAATACCGTGCAGGGAAAAGGGATACTGTGCTGTAAGCCCTGGCTGGGTGGGAGGAGACACTCAGGTGCTCACGACAGGTAAGCCCTCCTGGGAGTGTGGGGTCAGAGAAGAAGAACACAGAGAAAGCTGCCTTGGCCCAGGTCCAGCTGGGCCTGTCGCCTCTAGGCTTGGTCCAGGTACTACTACTCAACACCCCCACCCCCACATAATCAGATGGAGGAGATGGGGCCCTTTGGTGCAGGTGACCCAACCCTGCCCCTGATCAGAGTCCCCAAGGCCAGCCCTCTGCCCTGGCCCAAGTGGTGCTCTGCCCCTTGGCTGGCCTGGCACGGTCTGATGGACGTCTGTATGGGTGGCGAGTCCTTGGGGCAAGGGCCCTAGGGGGGCCTGGGTCTCCCTTCACGAAAGCAAGGCCTACGAGGTGGAAAAGAGGGGAAGGGAAGTGACACCTACCTGAGCTGCCAGCGCTCTCGGAAGCACTCCTGGACATCTTAGGCTGGCCGTGTTTGCCGCTGGCCCGCCCGGGCCCCGGTGGCGGGGGGCCGGAGGGAGCAGGGGCGCCGTCTCCCCTGATGGTGGAGAGATCCTGCATGCTGAAGCTCCGGAGTCTCTCTGATAAGGCACCCTGTCCCTGGACACAACACAGGACGGGGCACACGTCAGAGGCCTGCCCCACAGACCCGGGCAGCTGTGGCGGGCGAACGCAACCGAGGCCAAGAGGGGGGCTCTGATGGTCAGCCAGGTGGAGGCCAGTCCCCTGGAATACTCTGCAGAGGGGCAGCTGCCTGGTGTACTTGCAGGGGACACTGAGGGGATCCAGGCCCAGAATGTTCTAGGGCCTCCTGTGGGCTCAGGAATTGTTCTTCTGGCTCCAGGCTCCTTCCTCTCCTTCAGACGCCCCCCACAATAAGCCCGAGCCTCGGCCAGACTCAGGGCCGAGGAAACGACCGCTGCCTTCGGTTCCTACTCTACAGGGCTTGTCTGCGGCTCCTCGGGCTTTACATAAATCAAAATCCTTATAGAGCTACATTTTGCTCCGTTCCCAGGACACAGGGATCTGGCTAGAATATCAGAACTTCATAATCTATGTGCTCAGTCCTTACTCTTTTCAAAGGAAATAAAATGCAGACAGTATTTTTTAAACGTATGACAACAGCCATTTCTTTTATCTGTTCACACGACTGTCCGTGAGTCACACTGACTGCCACTGTCACCTTTGAGCTCCATAAAATACCCAAAGTAACGAATCAGGAAGGAAAAAGATGATATTAAAAAAAGACACACACGCGACAAAACACTGTTGACCGTAACCATTTCTCATTCTCAAGGAGCCACAGAAGCTGTCTCAGGGGGAAACTGTTCTTTTGTTTAGGAAAAGCAAGATCAATCCATTATACTTATGAAAGGGAAGGGCCTCGCTGTCTGGATGAGAGAATCTGTCAAAGTGAGAAGATTATAAGGAAGGCACAGGGATGACAGCATTGCTTGAGGTGTGCCTCAGGGGCTGGAGGGGGAGAGCTGTGTTCGGGGGAGAAGGAAACCCGAGGGCGGAGGGGCTGGTAAGGAGACGTGGATTATTGAGAACCGGGCTGGGATTCGGAGCAAGAGGTGACAGGCAAGTAACCACTAGGCAAATTGATAAACTTGGGTATCTTCAGAAACACTCACGGGCATGCAGACTTCCCATAGGTACATGGGATGCATGGATCGGGGGCGGAGGTATTTTATTTAAATAATGAAGGAAAGAGTAGTCCTAGAGGGCTAGAGGACGTGGGGACCACAGGCACCACAGATAGAACAGAACCAGCAAATCAGCACAAAATCAGCGAGAGCAGCTAACAAGGGCTCTGGGCTGGGGGGTGGGATTGACGAAACCAACAAGGGCCATGACAGCATTAGTTAAGAGGCTTTCAGAGATGGCAGAAGGGTTTGGAGATTTTTTTTTCACTTTACTTAAATAGTAATGAAAATGAGCCAACAAAGCACAGTAATTCACTGAAGTAACTTTAGCAAAAGAGTCAGTTAGCTAAAGGAGCAAACGCAGAATGAGTTCATTAGAGGCAACGGGGGAAGACAAAGGAGCTTGCAGACAGTTTTAGAAAAAATGTCAGAATGAAACAAAGATGCATTAAAATATGAAAATGATAAGTTCTCAGCCTACAAAGATATTTAAAAACCACGTCTCCAGGAAACTAACAACAGCAGAAAGAAAACCATTTAAATAATCAAATATACATACAGGACTTCCCTGGTGGCACAGTGGTTAAGAATCCATCTGCCAATGCCGGGGACACGGGTTCGATCCCTGGTCCGGGAAGATCCCACATGTCGCGGAGCAACTAAGCCTGTGTGCCACAACTACTGAGCCCACACACCACAACTACGGAAGCCTGTGCGCCCTAGAGCCCACGTGCCGCAACTACTGAGCTTGCGTGCTGCAACAACTGAAGCCTGTGCGCCTACAGCCTGTGCTCCGCAACAAGAGAAGCCGCCGCAATGAGAAGCCCGCGCACCGCAACGAAGAGTAGCCCCCCCTCGCCGCAGCTAGAGAAAGCCCACGTGCAGCAACGAAGACCCAACGCAGCCAAAAATAAAAATAGATTTAAAAATAAATAAATAAAATAAAATAAAAAATATATACAACTAGAATTCTAAATCCAGGCAAAGGGGTGTTTGGAGGGCATTATGTGAGAAAGGCAGAAATCTCCCTGGTTGCCTCAGATACAGCTCCTGAACGATGGTGGGCAAGGGGTTTGAGGCTTCACCTTCTAGACATGACAGCTGGGTGGTCTTTGGCAAGAAAATGAGGGGGGAGACCCGCTCCCCAGTATAATCCCCTCCAAATCCATCAGCCAATGACCCATGATTATTCTACTCAGAAACATTCCAGATGACATCTAGGAACTTCCCTGGAGGTCCAGTGATTAAGATTCCGTGCTTCCACTACAGGGGGCACGTGTTCAATCCCTGGTCGGGGAGCTAAGATCCCACATGCTGCGGGGGGCAGCCAAAAAAAAAAAAAAAAAAAGGATCACTTCTGGGGAAAAAACTAGGAGGGGCTTCATGATTCTAAGTCCAAATAAATGGTGGCGGACTAACTCCTTCCCTGGGTCTGCCAGCTCTTACAAAGGCTCAGCAATGTATCTGAGGGAAAGAGGCAGCAGGCATGTCCATGACCATTTCAGCAAAGCACTCAGTTCCAGTCCCAGAAGCCAGCTGGCCTGCTCCAGTATCACTAGCATCATGAAGGCAGGAAGTGCCAAAGGTTAGGAAAGAAAAGGAGATAATAACAGCTCAGTATCGACTGAGTCCTGTCTCAGAAGAAACCACGGCAGCATGGATACAGGCTCTTGAAAACAAATTAGCCCGTACCCATCAAAACAATCTGAGACGGTTCAAATCAATATAGCCCTCTCAGCTGTAAACCTCTCAGCCCTGCTCAGTCTCTACTCCAAACCTCATCTCCATTCACTTTCCACAGACCTTATTCCACCGGCCGATTCAGCTCTGCTCTGAGAACCTTCGTTTTCTTATTCTGGGAACAGCCCAAGAGTGGTTCTCTGGTATTCTGCAAAACTGGGTTCCTTATTTTTGGGAAAATAAATTTGGACTCCCTAAATTTGGAAAAGCTTAAAAACATATTCTATAATTCAATGAGCCACATACGAAAAGCTTTGAGACGTTGTAGTGTTTTGGGTTGTTTGACTCAGCATATCCCAAATGTATTTGACCACAGTGGGATAGACTGTTAGTTGACCATCCAAAAGTCATGCCCAATTCCGTTCTCGAAATGGTGAGAAAAAAACCCAGATTTCCCAAACTCCCTCCTAGCTATTATGCATGGCCATGTCTTGCAGTTCTGGCCAATGGGAGGTAAGGGGAAATCTGCTAAGGGATTTCTGGGAAAGATATTTTCTCTCTCTCACATGCAGGAGAAAGGCCTGACCCTGCTCCCTGCCTTCTGCCTTTGAGTGTGGGAACTGCCACCTTGTGACGAGGAGACTCGCAGAGACATCCACCCGGAGCCTTGACATCACTAAGTCACTGGAATACCGACGGTGCCCATTTACTCCTAGACTTCTTGTGGATAACTATCGTCAATTACAAGACATACATTTTTTCACCTCTGAAAACTGGGGAGGGTCTTACGATTGCTGTTGCCTTGTCTTTGTTGTCACTGCCTACACATGAATGCACTCAGTTGTTATTCCCAAAGGCATGACCAGACAATGGAAACTCCTGACTGTTCACTGTTAACAAACCATTTAAGACCCAACTGGGACTTCCCCAGTGGCACAGTGGTTAAGACTCCACCCTTCCAATGCAGGGGGCTTGGGTTTAATCCCTGGTCAGGGAACTAAGATCCCACATGCCGTGCAGTGCAGCCAAAAGATTTTTTTAAAAAAAACCCACTTGAAGAAGGAATCTGAGTCTAGGTTGCCTAGAACACGTTCTACTGACACCTTCTAGTAAGATGAAGAAAGTGGCAACATCAGAACTGGCAGAATGGGCATCAGCAGCATGGATGAAAATCTCAGAGACAAAAGCTCTGCATCACCAACGCTCTAGAAAGCACAGAGAGTGATGCGGCCTCATCCTGAACGGATACTGATGAGCGGAGTTGAAAAGTGATTCAGAAGAATCGGATTCTGAAAGTGAAGGTTAGAAAGACTTCAATCAGTTTATGGTGCCTGTATCCTTTATTGCATATACAAAAGTGACACACAGAAAAATCTATGTCTAAAGACTCCAAAAGAGTCTTTTTAATAAGTAGAAGTAGATGGGACTTCCCTGGTGGTCCAGTGGTTAAGAATCTACCTTCCAATGCAGGGGATACAAACTTGATCCCTGGTTGGGGAACTAAGATCCCACATGCCACGGGGCAGCTGAGCCCATGTGCACTCTAGAGCCCAGCCTCATGGGACCAGAAAGGAACACATCCACAGCCTTCCGTGAAAACTAACCTCCTGCTTGTATTGTCATACTTTGACCTCTTTATTCCCCACAGTATTGTAAGCAGGGTCTACCCAGTTTTGTTGTGGCTGCTTGCTTACATGCTGTTTGTTTTAACAGACTCACCTTGCTTTTTTCTGGGTATGTCAACAACATATGGCCCAGTGGCTCTCTCAGCTGGGCTCCTAGAGCCCCAGAAATCCCACAGAAGTATCTTGGGGGCAAGGGAGGGGAATCTATTCCTGATTACTTTAATCTTTTCTTTTTCCTGGCTAAAACTCTTAGAAAATTGGACTTTAAGAAGTAAACTGTGGGGACTTCCCTGGTGGCACAGTGGTTAAGAATCCACCTGCCAATGCAGGGGACACGGGTTCAAGCCCTGGTCTGGGAAGATCCCACATGCTGCAGAGCAACTAAGCCCATGCACCGCAACTACTGAGCCCACGTGCTGCAACTACTGAAGCCCATGCACTTAGAGCCTGTGCTCCGCAACAAGAGAAGCCACCACAACGAGGAGCCCACGCACCGCAACAAAGAGTAGCCCCTGCTCACCGCAACCAGAGAAAGCCTGTGTGCAGGAACAAAGACCCAACGCAGCCAAAAATAAATAAATAAAAGTAAATTTAAAAAAGTAAACTGTGTCACTGAATTGTCTGTTAATCTGAGATCTTTTTTGTATTTCAATTTTATTGATGTAGTTTTTCATTTGTATTTAATTACTACATTTTTCTAATTTTATAGATGGATTCAAGATATAAACCTTAGGGACTTCTATGTACTTTTATGTACATATTTATATGTATAGGTACTGTAAATTTTTAAAAAATTTTTACAATTAATTTTTATTGGAGTACAGTTGATTTACAATGTTGTGAATCTGGGAACTTTAATTCCTCATCCTTCCCCCAATCTGTAAGGAATAAGAAATCCATGTAGCTAACACACAGCAAATTTTCTATATTTTGATGCTTTTCTTAGTCAGATGAGGGAGTGTGTTCCTGGGAAAACCCAGACCTTTAAAAAGCTGATATTCTAAGTAAAACAATTTACCACTAATAGAATACCTGCCATTAGGGCCCACAGAACCCCGAGTCAACAGTTACTAAGTTTGGTTGCAAGCCCTCGACGAGGTCCTCTTTTCCAGAGGGACACACAGGGGAAGGGACACCAGTGACAGGGACACAAGTGACAGGAGGGAGCTCCAGCAGAGCACAAAGTTTAGCCCACCTCACCTCACATGGTTTCTACTGCCTTCAACTGATGACAATGAGAATAAAGACAAAAGGCTTTAGTAAGTCAGGCAGTTGATAACAAAGCCACCAGCATAACCACATTTCCCACTGGCGATTCAAATATTTGAAAAAAAGAAGAGTTAGTACTTCCTTCTAAATTCCCACAGGGTTTCCACCTCGCTGAAACAGTTAACCTCTACAGCTATACATGCTCCACGTCGAGGCCAAGCAGGCTCCTTCCCAACATGCTGCACGAAGGCAAGGGCCTCGTTCGTGACATAGAATTGGATTAACAAACAAGAGAGAGAGAAAGGATTCTTCCCACCGTAGCATCAATCGTCAAATTCAATTCATTCTCCAGGCATGAAACAAACAAACCAAAACACCAAGTAAGTTAATTGCATGTTAGATGCTACCAAATCAACACAATAAGAGGCTCTGGGAGGAGGCTGACAGGGCCTCGGCTCTGGGATTAACGCACATGTACACACATGGCTGTCGGGAGGAGAGACACCTGGCTCCGATCCAGACCATGGGCCAGTGGGCACAGGTGGCTGCTGGCTTCCATCCCCGAAGGGTTCAGTTTGGAGTTAGTCACATCTCTCAGCGGGGTTACCTGCCCTTCTCTGAGGTCCAAAGAGGAGACAAAAGGAAAGAGTCGAACCACCTGATAAAAGGGAAAAGAAAAAAAAAAGCCATGGGCACCAAACCTACAAAATGGGTTGAAGGGAGCCATGCTGCCCTGGCCTCCTACAAGTCACTCATTCACTCACTCACTTCTTCATTCCTTCCTTCGCAGCCAACGCTGCTGGAGAGCTCCTGAAGTGCTGCGTGAAGCCCCGCAGGGGAAACAAACATGAATAGGAAACACGACACGGTTCCTACTCCAAGGTTCTCCCAGTCTGGCTGAGGCATCGAGACACAAACGCGTGCAAGACAGCAAATGACAGACGACAAAACATACGACAGAAGCTCAGGGGACGGAGAGAGAGTACTGTTGGCTAGAATACCCGGGGAGGCCTCGTCCAAGAGCTCAGACTTGAGCGAGGCAAGGGCTGCCCCATCAGAAAGAGAGGGGAAGGACACTGTGGCCAGACAGTGGTTGGAGCCAAGGTGGGAGAGTGGAAAACCCGGGTGCATTGGGGAACTGAGATTGAATCAGTCTGAGGAGAAGAGGCTCGGGTGCTGGTGACGAGTGGGAGATCAGTCTGGAAAAACTGTATTTTGCCTGAACCTGGACTTCGATGAGAGCTCCACTGAAGGTTTCTGGGTAGTGAGCAAAGTGAAGACAGTGGGATTTTAGAGTCCTGAGAACATTCTGGACACACTGCGTGGCACACATGGAGAACGGCCCCTGGTATCTGCCCTGCCTTCCTTCCTCAGGTTGGAGCTGGGCACATGGATGTCTGCAATAAAGACCGGAAGTGCCCTTCATGGGAGATGAAGCGCAACAATGAACATTAACTGGTGAGGGAAGGCCGGTTGGGAACACTGGCCAACACCTCAGGCCAGGCTGGATCTGAGGTGCTGACAGCAGCTGCTGAGGAGATGAAGACCTGGATCTGGGAAGCGAGACAGGGCTGTGCAGGACAATGACGGCACACAGATGAGCAGAGTCCCTGTAAAGCAGAGCAGGGCCTGGTCATCTGAGCCAGGCCAGCACCCAGGTGATGGGGTTTGGGGGTCACCGGGAAGGGCTCCACACGCAGCAGCTGTCCAGCCCTCATGTGTAGAAGGCCACCAGTGAGACCCAGCTGGAAGCTCTGCTTGGTCCAGGCTTCCTCCTTGGAGAGGCCGGGCCCTGAGGGGAGGTTAAAGCTGTGGCAGATCTCTCTTCAAGGAGTAGGAGTCGGGTAGGGGACCCAGAGGTGGGGCATCCACAGGACAAGTTTGCTCAGTGAAAAGCGGAGCTACGATTACAACTTCCCACTTTATCACAGTGATACGCTTTGTTTATTTGTTTTGCTTTTCAATATCCTCATTTCTTTTTACTGAAGTACAGTTGATGTACCATGTTATATGAGGACACAGTGATAAAGCTTTAAAGAAACTATCTTTAGTCTCTTAAGGTAACTTGCGACCCACCACCTGCATTTCAGTGTGGCCCCAGCCTTGCCTCAAGGCAAAGTGGGAGCCTGCCTTGGGGGCAGCTGCTGGCTGTCTCTCGCATATGAATGTACCTTCCTGACTCCTAGAGGTATTCCAGATAAAACGGTCAGAAGCTCAGGCAGACAACCTTAAAAGTACCCTGGGCTGGGACTCGCTCTAGAATTGTCAGGGGCAGACAGGCATCCCTCAGGCTCTCGGCCATGGGGGCTCAGGGCCTGGGGGTGTGATCCAAGCAGAATGTGGTCAGGAATTGTCAGTTCAGTGTGTGTGGAGGGGAGGGGGCCATGGGGGTGTCTGGAGTGATGCAGGAACACAGGACTGGGAACTGGAGTATCGCTCTCAGCCCAGCAGCATGACCTTGGGCACTGGGATCTCGGGGTCCTCCCCTGTGAAGTAAGTGGCACCTAAGACTCCTTCCTGTCCTAACAACCCACAGGTTGACATTCCTCTCTCTCTCTCTCTCTCTCTCTCTCTCTCTCTCTCTCTCAGTGGGGTTTGGGGCAGGGGCTCACGTGTTATATAGACGCTGCCACTCGGACACTGCTCACCTCAAGGCTGAACAAGGAGACGGAAGATGGGCCCAGAGCAATGAGGGACCTGAAGCCCAGGGTGGGAGAGTGGCTTGCCCAGGGCCACACAGCACAGGCAAGATGGACAGGGAGGGACAAGGGCGCAGGCAGCGCCCCAACTGTGCCCAAGCTACCGCACCACAGAGAAAAGACGGGAAGAGATCCGCACAAGCAGGAGACAGCCTCCTCTCCACAAGAGTCTGGACTGTAACTTCCCAATGCCAGCATCGGACTTGTTTCTCTTATTGGTTCAACAGTGAGTGAAGATCATGGTCAACCTTAGAGAGCAAACTGACACAGGAGAAGTGGCCAACAGGTGGCCTCAGCATGAGCTCTGCCTCCTGGGAAATCTCTATGGACATCGACTCATGACTGTTTTGTGGCAAAAACCATTATCATGCCCATTTTGCAGGTGGAGAGGCTGAGGCTCATAGAGGTGCAACAGCAAGTGGGGGAGGTGGGGTTTTTTTTGTTTGTTTTTTTGGCTAGGCCGCGTGGCATGTGGGATCTTAATTCCCCGACCAGGGATTGAACCTGCACCCCCTTCATTGGAAGCACAGAATCTTAACCACTGGACCGCCAGGGAAGTCCTGGAGCTGGGATTTTTTTAACCTGGGTCTGCATATTTCCAAAGCCCATACTTGTTGCTAAGCATTGCTCTCCTGGCTGTGACAGCTAAAAATATGAACAGCCATCCTTCATCCCTTTACCATTTACTGTGCACCTAGTAGGGGTGCAGGTAAGACATGGATATAAATGACTACAAGAGGGCCACTGGGGTGCCATGAAGTGAGACCAGTTCCCCCAGGAATCTAAGGAGGCTGCTGTGAAGGACGTGGCTCTTGACCTTGAAGGGTGGACAGGATTTCAAACAGGTGGGAACAGGGGCAGATGAACTAGCATCAGTAGAGGCAGGAAAGAGAAAATTCTAGAAACAGCAGAGTTGCTATTTCTAGAAGAGCACTGAAGGTGGTGCTGTAAGTACAGTATACAAGAACCAGAAAGGTCAGGAGAGACTAGACAGGAAGGTTGGGATCAGGGCCAAATGCACAGGCCTCAAACAGGAAGGGAGAGTGGCAGTGACCCCTTGAGTGGCTACTGCAATAGTCCAAGCTAGAAGGGAGGGTGCCTGGAAGAGGGCCTGGAAGGAAGGAAGGAAGGAAGGGGTATCAAATGGGCAGGACTTGAAGAGTCAATCAGAGGAAGGAGGAACTCAAAGGTGACTGAAATTTGGAGCTTGGGGTCCAGAGAGGATGGTGATTTTGTCATCATCAGAAATTTGGGACACAAGAGGAGGGACACATTTGGAGTTAGAGAGATGCTGACTGAAGGTACCAGGAGACAGGGAGGAGATGTTCAGAGGACCAGAAATGCTGGACTTGAGACCTGGGGAGAGGAGCCTATCTGGGAACCAGGAGCAACAGGTGGTGACAGCTGAAGGTGAGGGAAAGGATGAGTGGCTCTGGGATGGAGAGGAGAGCAAGGCGGGGCCCTGGAGAATTCCCCCCAACACTGAGGGAGTGAGGGCAGGAGCCAGGAGTCAGGGGGGAGGAGGTGACCAGGAAGGAAGGTGCACTGACACAGCCAAGTGCTTTCTCACACCTCCTAGGTTCAACCAGGCTCTTCTCAGAGGTCAGGCAGGCAGGTGGGCTTCTCTCTTTCCACTGGGACCCTCGATGCCTCCAGCTACATATGATCTCCACAGGCAAACTTGGAACAGAGATTTGGCAAGTAATATCAGACCGGCAACTCCGCCTTCTGCTGACTTGTGAGACTGAGTCTCTTGTTTGTTTCAATCCACCTCACCATCTATGGAGTGGAGTAAGGTGAGGTAACATTCCAAGTAGAAACATCGGGAGGAAGACAGGGTGTCGAGGAACAAAGGCGAGTGTCACAGTGGACAAGGCTTCAGGTGCTGCTTCAGGTTTTGGAAATGAGCTCCAGGGCAAGCTGATTTGTCTGGGAGGGAAGTATTCCCTACCCGCTACCTAAATTTTTTCAGCAGGTTGTCCATAACAGTTTATGTAATCTTGGTGTTTAAATGGTTGCCACGGTGAACTCTAAATATTAATTTTATGTTACACGGTCCTTGGCTTCAACAGAAGAAAGAGGGCTAACTTGACATAAGCTAGAGCAGAGGCTGGGAAATGTTCCTCTGAGGGGGTGAAGGGACGAGCATGAAACTTCTTAGAGTCCTCAGCCACTTAGATTCAGCAGACACAAGTGTGCGAAGCCAGACGAGGGAGACACGGGGATCCAAAAGGGACAGCAGTCTTCTCTTCTTTCTTGGAAATACATTCAAAGCATGAGTGGATACAGGGAGGTTTTATAAAAAGAAAATGAACACCTGCCCTCTGATTAATCGTAAACAGGTAGTTTTTGCTTTTGTCTATCGTGGGGTTTTTTGGCAAGAAAAAAAACAAAGGCAAAGGCAAACAACTCCAGTCTGGTCAGAAGCCCCTAATCACTAGGCTTATGAACTTTCCAGAATGAGCTTCTGGTTCCAAGAATAAAGTTCCATGTCGTTTGAAAGCAGTATTTTTATTCAAGCAAGAGGTTTAGATAAAGCAGTGATGGATAAAAAATAAGGATCAGAGGGAGAGGACATTTTTAAAAACTATTTATGCTGAACTGTTTAAAGAGTTTGTTTTTAAAGCAAAATTGAGTGGGAATTTTTTTTTTTAAATGAGTGGGAAAACACTATAATTTATCTCTCTGTGATTGTGCCTAGGTGTTCAGATGCTAGGGCTATAAGCAAGGCTTGGCTATACCCTGGTGGCCACTGACCATAACTGCAGGCAAAGTACCTGAGCTCTGGCTGGCAAGTCAGCAAAGCGGAGGTCACGGTGTGAAAGCAGAGCCGGACCAGGGGAGAAGATGAAGAAACGGAAAGATCGACCATGGGCAATGCCGCAGGCTGAGTCTCCATCTGCCCGTTTTCCTCGTGAACCTCATATACAGAGGCCCCAAAGGGCTAAGTGGGTAAGGGAGGGGCCCTTGTCAAAGCAGAGCACTGCAGGCGAGAAGATGGAAATAAGGCAAAGGAGAACCCAAGAGGCTTAACAGAAGGCTTGGGACAGTGCTGCCCAAGAGAACTTTCTGCGATGGTGGGAACGTTCTATCCCTGTGTCAGCCACCAGCCACGCTGGCTGCTGAGGACTCAAAAGCGGGTGAGTAAAGACTGAGGAATTGAATATTAAAATTTACTTCATTTCAATTAATTTAAACAGCCACACGTGGCAAGTGGCTACCATTTCGGGCAGAGCAGGAGTGGAGGCATCAAAAAGTTTATTCTTCAGACCCATCAACAAGGTTTAATGAGTGCAAAACACCAGACAAGTTAGCAAAGTTTGGTTTTGGGTTTTTGCTAAGCAAGAAACAAAGGAAAAGAATCCAGAGTCACTCAGGGCCAGAAGCTCACAATCTAACAGGAAATACTAGATTCTAGGGGGGAAAAACCCCACACGCAACCTGGGGACGAAGCATCCCTAATTCACAGAACGCCAGCTTTACTTAGACCGGCTGTCTTAAACAGGTGACTTTAATAACACTATTGTCAGCACTGGAACTGTTCTAGGGATAGGATCTCCAGGGAAAGTAAAAGGCATTATTTTTCAAGTTATGAGACAGGTCAAAAGCAAGATTGGTTTACCAGGCCTGAGAAGTGGGCAGGTGGAAGAGACCCAGGATATGGTTCAAATGGCAAGGGGAATAAGGTGGCCTGGATACCTCACAGTTTGGGGGGATTTTTTTGAAGATTTTTTTATGTGGACCATTTTTCAAGTCCTTATTGAAGTTATTACAATATTGCTTCTGGTTTTTTTTTTTTTTATGTTTTTAATTTTTGGCCACGAGGCATGTGGGATCTTAGTTCCCCGACCAGGGATCGAACCCACACCCCCTGCATTGGAAGGCGTAGTCTTAACCACTTGACCGCCAGGGAAGTCAGTTGTAAAACTACCTGACAGTTTTAAAACTCTTGATCAATTGGTTTTTCTCACTATTGTTTCTCTTCCCTTGAGAATGTGTTTTGCTTAACTAATGAGTTTCTAGAGCATTAATTTTAAAAAGCGAGAGATTTCCAACTCTAGTCTTAAAAAGACGTGGGGCTCAATTTTCCCTCTGGGTGGAATTACTGGCTGGGAAACAGCTAATATCTAAGCTCAGAGCCAGCCAAGAGACTAGGGACACTTAGAAAGAAGGTACTACCGAGGTGTGTCCCTAGGAAGGAGACAGAGCAGCTTTTGCTGAAAGAAAAAAATGCATCACTACTTCCCGGGGACAAGGATTAGACCTTGGGGAAAACTGGGAGGTGGGCTGGGGGTTAATAGGCCTGGGGAGAAATTTCCAACGTGTAATTTTGTTTGTTTTGTTTTAGCTTTTCTATTCTAAGATAAAACATTAACATTAATAACAACTTATATTTGTACAATGATATGGTTTACAAAGCTTCTTCACACTTCATGATGATCCCAAAACCCTGCAAACATTCATTTTTTTAGAGAAAGGGCTCAGGGTTCAAAGTTATAAGGAAAAAAAGGATTAACTAAAAGTGGAGGCAGAAGATCTTTCATTCTTCTGGTTAAGTTCTGCAGTTTCCTCCTGGGGAGCCACCAAAGGATGGAAAATAGAGCAGATGAGGAAGGAGTGACCGCCCTCATCCGGTCCCCTGGTCCCAGCCTCCCTTCAATCTGTCTGAACTCAGAGGGAGGCTCTCAGTCACCTCACCCTCTCTCCTGCAACTGTTTGGCTAAATGCAGCGGATGTTTACAGTGAGAACTGATTTGTAGGCTGAGGGTGTTTTCTGGGAGGAGACAGGCAGGGTCCAAGAGACGTAAAATGGAGCCATGAGGAGGGCGACCATAAACCCCGGTTTGCTTGGAACAGACCTAGTTTCTACCTGTTGTCCCAGCATAATAATTACAGCACCGTTTCACTCTCAGATGTGTGCTGTTTGAACAGTATATGGTCACCCTAGCCACTGTGACTGGGCAGAGTGTCTTTTTTTCACAAAATTGCTTTGATTGTTCCCCTGGGGGTAATCGACAAGGTTGTTCTGGACTCAGCTTTCTCATTCTCAAGGTTAATGCTTCTAAGCAGCTAAATCTGCATCCCAGGAATGTTAAAACAAGTTAACTGTTTTAACCCTCATCACCTGTGGTGTATGGTTCTGGATGGGCCCTCAGGCAGGGACCTGTAAAGAGTTGGCTGTTTATTTAATTTACTTATTTTTTAAAATATATTTATTTATTTTGTTTATTTATTTTTGGCTGCGTTGGGTCTTTGTTGCTGCACGCAGGCTTTCTCTCGTTGCGGTGAGCGGGGACTTCTCCTCGTTGCAGTGCAAGGGCTTCTCATCGAGTTGGCTTCTCTTTGTTGGGGAGCAAGGGCTCTAGGCGCAGGAGCTTCAGTAGTTGTGGCACACAGGCTCAGTAGTTGTGGCTTGCTGGCTCTAGAGCGCAGGCTCAGTAGTTGTGGCGCACAGGCTTAGTTGCTCCGCGGCATGTGGGATCTGCCTGGACCAGGGCTTGAACCCGTGTGCCCTGCATTGGCAGGCAGATTCTTAACCACTGAGCCACCAGGGGAGTCCGAGTTGGCTGTTTAAAAATCATCTGGGGAACTTGTTAAAAATAGAGATTCAAGGGCTCACTGCCTGAGATTCTGATTCAGCACATCTGAGAATCTGTTTAAAAATGAAAAACAAAGCTTCCCAGGTGGTTTGGATACTAAAGCCAGATTTGAACCTAGTGGTGACTTATCATCCTTTGGCCGCGGCCTGGAGTGGTCCATTGTTACTATGGAAACCACTGATCTATCCCTCAGCCAGGTTGAATTTTACTTCTTTTTCTTTTCTTTTCTTTTTTAAAGTACACATCTGTTTCAAAAACAGAGGGCATTATTTTGGGGAAAGAAGAGTGTTTTCTCTCTCAAGATATTTAGAGAGGAAAAGCAAAGCCCCCACAAGGCAGAAAATTTTCTTGTCTGAAACCAAATTCAGCAGGAAGCAGGCGTCCCTCACTACTTTTTAGCCCAACTAGAAAGAACTAATGAGCAGTTATTTTCCGAGGCAAGTTTCAGACTATCTAGAGCTTCCTTCAGGTTAGTTGTAAGGTGCCCGGCTGGAGGCCTAGGCTCACGGGCTTCCCCGGTGGTCAGAGGGACTGGCGGTGACTGGCCAAGATTCAGGAGGCTCCAGCTTGAGGCAGACCTGGAAGAGGACGGCCCTACAGAATTACCATAAGAATATAATTTACACACACGGCTGAGTGGCCTGGTGACCGGTACTGAGCCACCCTGATAAATATACCACACTGATGCTCTACAACTGAGCAGAGAACAGAGCAGTAACCTATATTCCTTCAGGTGCAGAAGCAAAGATGGGGTGGGGAGAGGGCCTGGGAGGCCTCTGTAGCTTTATGTGGCAAAGTTAGCCTGATGAATTCAGAATTTAGCAATTCTGAGTTCTCTTTTCTGTCAGCTTAAACACAAAAGCCTAAAACGATTGCATCTCAAACAGAAGGATCTTAGAATTCACTGCTCTTTGTAAATCCTGATACATCTCCAGATACCAAAGCGGAACTTCCCCTCCGATGATACTCATTGGGATTCATCACTTTGCCAGCTACTCTTGTACCTAAGGTGGACAGGGACCCTCCAGGTACCAGCGGAACACTTCACTATGGTTCTGTGTTACAGAAGCACCTGGTCCTTCTCTGAAATAGGAATCACTCCCCTTTGGTTCTCCTGTCTCCCCGCCAGCCTTTGTCTGCAGAACTCCTTGACTTTATGTGGAAGGTGCTTTTCAAACTCCCAGCCCTGTGTGCTAAGTTTTCCTCCCAGAAATGCTCCTAAAGTGCCTCTCCTTGGTTCAGGGCCCAGAAAACCCAGCTCAGTTCCCTGACCCAACTGGCTATCAACACCCTCCATCCCACCATCCACTGGGAGCCCGTGGAGCACGAAGATCTGTATTAATTGTCCTCTTCCAAACACTTTCACAGCTCTACCCTCTCTTTCCCCCAAACCCTCACATGGCCACCCAGGATTCATAGCTTCCCTTTGCTAATACAGCTCACCTCCCAACCATTCTATCTCTCCAGACATAAGCATAACTGCCTTTCCTCCACCCTCAGCCAACTGTAGACCCCTACTCTACCTTTGGATTTGGAGGAAGGTGTTGTCACCAGGAAACACTAGGGCAATATGCTGAATTTGCTCTGAGAGTAAACATCTACCAATTTAATTTTTCAGGGCTGAGCACATAACGAGAAACTGACAAAGCGACAAGGAGAATGTAATGGGAGAGGAAGCTGGGAAGGAACACAGAGGGCCTTTGAACAGGGCTGGGTGGAAAAAAGAAGGAAGTAATTGCTTATATCACAATATCCCACAAGACCAGTATTTATTTCAAACCTCCTCTACCTCTAGTTACTGCTGCTACACATATCATTGTCCTCCACGTTTGAACCACTCAACTTATTCTAGGACCCTGGGTTCCTTCCCCTGGATCTGTGGGGCCACGTGAGCATGGAGTGCACCCACTCACTCAGGTAATAAGTCTCTGCACCTGTCTATTTAGGTGACTCTCCCAGTGCACCCTAGGAAATTGCAGAGAAGAGCTCCCTCTCCTCCCCTTCTCTCTTCTCTGCGTCCAAGGATTTCACTCCAAGTACTTTAGAGGTCCTTGAGACCCACAGATGAGCTTCAGGAGCTCGGGGAACCCCTCAATATTGCATAAATCATTTGTGTGTGGGGGTGTGCAGTTTTCTGGGGGCAAGATTCACCCTTTTTCCCCTCAGATTTTCAATGGGACCCCAAAAAGGATGAGGAACCTGATCGGTCCTTAGCCTGTCTCTGGGCAAGTTACAGCCATGGTGGTCAGGTCCCAACATGGTACCTTGGAAGCAGCCATCACCGCCGCCGTGGCCGCCACGTTCAAGCCTCGCTTCCCAAAGTGCACGAGGGCATCATAACTTCGGTCTTTTGCTTGGACCAGGCAATCATCGATTTCCTGTCAAAGGAAAACAGAGGCACACTGAGTTGGAAAGCTCAAGTAAATCTCTGTTCTTTCTCCCTTCTCCTGAGCGCTGAGCTTGGGGGCTTGTGCCCAACCACTCATTCTCTCTGGCATTGCCACTAACTGGCTGTCAGACCTGGGCAAGTACTTAGCCTCTATTCACGGTTCTGTCTTCTGAAAAATGAGGACCCTGGTAGCACCTAACTTGTGGAGCAAGGTGAGGATTACATGCGATCATTCCAGGAAAGCACCTGACACAGTGGCTGGTTTCAATAACCAAGAACCATTGTCATCTTCCTTATCTCAAGGAGGTCAGGCCCCGGCAGCTCTGAAATTCTGTTATTCCACAGCTATTTCATACGATATCCATATCCCTCCCCGTGTATATATCGATGGGAGGGATTAGGACATAGAAAGAAATAGGTGTTATTTTTGTTGATAGAGAAGATCATTGTACAGATAAAAAAATAAAAGCATAAATTAGAAGTCATCCAGCATCATACCACAAGGTAAAGGTGAGGTGGGAAAGAGGATTGACATCTACTTCAGGGACCGAGACCAAGTAAGATATTGGTTTAGTTCAAATTTGAATCAACGTTGGCTCGTTCTTTTTGTTTGTTTGGTTTGGGTGGTTGTTGTCACTGTTTGAAGAAAACAGTGATTTTGGAATCACAGGAGCTCATTGCAGAGTTCAGTCAATGACACTTGGTCTCCGTTTCATTTGAAGTTCAGCACATCGGTGCACTTCCTTGACTTTGGGGTATGCAGGCGGGCAGTCAACCCCCTGCCTTGTCCTTGTTTAAGCTCCTTCAAGAAGTCACCACACTAAGTCTCCATTGCGACCCCTGGCCGACTCCAGAAGTGATTCCTGGCAGCTCTTAAGAGTCAGTCCCCTTCATTTCCATGGAAATTACACTGGCAGCTTCAGGGTAAGTCCAGCGTTTGGAGAAAGGGAAGCAGGAAGAATAGAGATTTGATAACCAGGTCGAGACAGGGATTACCGTTCCTCAAAATCCACCCTCTGAGACGGGAAGTGTGTCCTAGTTCCTAAACGGATTCTCAGAAACGTCTACAGTAGCCTGCTCATCCAACCGATATACTCAAAGGCTTCCCCTGGAAGTCCAAAGTAGCCAACTTTCAGAAGCAATAGAAATGAATATATCAAGCCACCAACAGTGCTCCTAATTCATGCTGTAGGATCCTACCACACAATCAGTTTAGAAAGTCATATAATATCATTAATGAGTTATACAATTTTGGACCCAGTAATCCCAGTCCTGAGAATTTATTCTAAGATAAGAAGTCAACAGAAGGAACTATATACCATGTGTGGTGACTGTCGTGGGTCACTAGGAAGACCAAGTGAGAAAGGATGCTATGCCGTCATGTCTAAGATCTCAGAAGATAAATACTGCATCTGCTCAGCGTTTTTGTTATTGCCTCTTGGTTTGGAGTGGCTTTTTTTTTTTTAATGTACGCTTAAAATTTTATTTTAAAGAAACGTTTCACAGACTGGATTGAACTTAAAAAAGGAGCTACCAAACAAATTAATAAGACAGAGGTCCTGTTTATTTTAGTGGTCTCAGCATCTATTACTGTATGAAATCTTAAGAAAACAATGGCATAATCCATTGAAAGCAAATCCGGCAGATTAGGTTCAGTGGAGATGTTAAACAAAAAATAATTTTATAGACAGTGACATTATCTTATAAGTAGCTTAAATTTCTTTTCAAGAGGTGTAAGTTGTAATTCCCCCTTGAATCCTTAGTTATTGTTGACCCCTTCCTGCAATCTCTCCCTATCTTATTTTTTCCATCTCTGACAATAGACACACCTGCATTTTCATTTCAAGGATGTATGTGAAGTACTTTGAAGCGAAACAAACACAAATGATAAATAGCGTGAAACAAATTATTATGACTATTCTCATTAATACTTATTGACTGATAATTACTAAAGTAATTACTAAAGTAATTACTAAAGTACTAAAGATAATTACTAAAGTAAAGCAGGTATTTCATTGGTAGCATACATTTTATCATTGAACAATAAAGCAAACATACTAGAAGTGTATTATATTCCAGTCTCTGTTAGTAGCTATCTGGGTACAAGTTCAAATCATTTAATCTCTCTAGGCTTCAACGTTCCTGTTTATGTTAAGTTTTTAAAGTATTTTAATAGTCTATGTAAAAATCCTATCTGCAAAAGGATAGGGGCTGAGCCTGATGAAAGGAAGGAAATTCAGTTTGGGGAGTTGAATTATGAGCGAATCTCTTCTGCTTTTTGTTTCAATGTATGGAAATGTTTTACAATAAATAATGATGAATAACATCCTCTGGAGAATTTCACCACTATTTCTAAACAGGTCATAAAAATAGACTTAAAAAAGAAAGATTAGAAGGAACGAATGTTGGAGGGGGGAAATAAGAGTCAATTAAGAGCCTCCTGCAATAAAACAACCTGCCTTTTTTTTTTTAATCACTTTTTAAAATTTTTTCACTCGCTGGAAGGAGTGCAGGCAGAGCAACATAAATTACCTTTTCTTTTGAGGACAGCGTGGGATGTACAAACTTCCTATAGAGGAGGCTGGAGCCTTTTGTGTAGGGAGACAGCAGCCAGGCTACAAATGCTATTTTTAGTTCATAATAGAATGGAAACCTGGAGAGAGATGAGAAAATACACATTCCATTAGGTTCTCAGCAACTCCGCCCTGAGTCTTTGAAACATGAGACCGGGGGGCACAGACACCTCTCCTGCCTGCACACGGCCGCCTGGCCCCCAGATTCCCATGAAAGTGTATGCACACACAAGCACATCCAAGGCACAAGCCCAAGGCCTCTTGGAAGCCAGTTCATTTTTTTTTTTTTCCTCTTTGGCCATACGGCTCAGCTTGTGGGATCTTAGTTCCCCAACCAGGGATTGAACCTGGACCCTCAACAAAGAAAGCACTGAGTCCTAACCTACTGGACCACCAGGGAATTCCCAAAGCCGGTTCGTGTTTTCTTTCCTTGTCAAGCAAGCCAGGGAGCTGGGGTCTCTCCAGCAATCACCCTATGACCGTGCTTGACAACAGCTGGAGCTTCCGTCCGAGCTCTGCTCATTTCGGTTGGAGCCGGGGTTCCTGTAGGCCCAGATGCCACAACCAGCCGTGCCCAATTTCCCGGTCATTCACTCTTCACTGGAGGCCACAAAGGCACAGACACAGGATTTACCGTAGGGCGGAGCTGACAAAGAATCGCCAGACTGAGAGTAAAGCCTCCCCTCCTCGGCTATCTTCTTAGTCCCCCAAAAAGGCAGGGACGGGAGCCCGATGCTTGCCAGGAAAGAGGATGCTACTCACCCTATTCAAACCAACAGCAGGCTGGTGGGGAGGAGGGGAGGCATCAATTAGGAGTTTGGTGTTAACATATACACACTACTATATATAAAATAGATACCAACAATGACCTATTGTATAACACAGGGAACTATACTTAACATTTTGTAATAACCCATTAGAGAAAAGAATCTGAAAAAAATATATAACTGAATCACTTTGCTTACACCTGAAACAAACACATCATTGTAAATCAACTCTACTTCAATTTAAAAAATTAAATTTAATTAAAAAAACCAACAGCAGGCAAAAAGGTCTGGATCTTTTTGGTGCCGAAAGAAAGAAGAGTTCAGGGTACAGATAACATACGATACTGAAGTTTAAAGTCCTGTGTGCCGTGTGTTTATGCATCCCATAAACACCCACCCAGCACCCATATGTGGCAGCCGGTGCTGAGCACCAAGGAGACAGTGGGAAGCAAAGAAGACCTGACCCCTGCTCTCTTGGAGCTTCCAGTCTAGCGGGAAACATAGACAAGGTTCTGGTGTCCTTGGAACTGGTAGTCCAGTCAAGGAAACAGAGATTGCTCAAATCATCACGATTAATATAGAATAGCAACCTGAGACGAGTGCCATCACGGGCCTCTGCTGACCCACGTGGTGTCTCTGCACGTGTGAGAAAAAGCCAAGTCCTTCAGCTGGATGCAGTCCTGGGAGCACATGGCTTGCAAACAGGGCTTCATCCGAATTTCAGCTCCGCTCGCCTCCTTGGCCAGATATCTTGTGCTACGAACAACCTGTGCAACCATACTTGGCAGGCCGGATGTGTATTAACCATATTTTAAAATTTTCTGTCCTCTGATGCTTTGACATCTTGGGACCTCGCTGACTCTGGAGAGACTGCCTCTCCCATGGAAACCACAATACAGTCTCTTGCCCACACTTCCTGCCTCTGCTTCCTGATCAGCCCCGTGCTTCCCCATGTGGCTCTGCGCAGCGGGCTGTACCTCTAGGGATCTGTGAATATAATGAACTTATTCCTTCATGATAGTCATTTCTGTGACTGCATGTCTTACCAGACCTGAAAACAAAGTCTGGGTACCATTAAAACAGATGCGATGAGGGAAAGTGACACCTGGGATAGTCTGAGGAATCAGAAAAGTAAACCCCTCCCAGGCATCCCCCCTGATAAGAGAGCCAAAACAAAGAGCAATTTCTAGCAGGTCATTTCAGAGCCCTTTAACTCTCACGTCACTCCAATCAGCGGCCCCACCCCCTCCTCCTTTCCTCATCCTAGTTCACTGCCTTCTGCTTCCGGCAGGCCCTTCCTGAATATTCCCTCAGCACCTGAAGGACACTTTCATGTCAAGATTGCTTAATGTTTCACAGCCAGAAAAGAGAAGGAGCTGAAGGAACAGAGGTGTGATTCTCCCGTAATTGAACACTCTGGTGATGAACAGTGAAGGAAGTTTGGTCTGGAAAACAAGTATGTGTCAGCCCCAAGGGACGAAGGAACCTGCGAAGCTCAGGCATCAACCCAAGATTCACGGATAATCCCAGGGGTCCTGTCACACTGCTGCTCTTTTGTTTACTACGTAAAAGACGGGTTTTGTAAAAAATAGGTCATGCGTGCACAGAGTTTAAAAAATTCTAGAAGTCCAAAAGAGTATATAGCAGAGTCTCCTTCCCATCCTGGATGCTTTTCCAAAAGCATACGCATCATCAGTGTCTTGTGCGTCCTTCCACAAGTGGACCAGGGCTAAGATACACAATTGTGTGGGTACATATGACTCCCGTAGTGTCCCCCATGCTCACCTAGTGGCATTCTCTGCACCCCCTCCTGCGCCTTGCTTCCCCCTGCTGCACACACACGATTAACAGTACACTTTGGGGATTTCTTTTTTTTTCGCTGCACCCTGTGGCTTGCGGGATCTTAGTTCCCCAACCAGGGATCGAACCCGGGCCCTGGTAGTGAAAGCACGGAGTCCTAACCACTGGACCGCCAGGGAATTCCCCAGGCCTCACTCTTCTTTTTTTTTTTTTTTGAATTTCATTTCATTTATTTTTTTATACGGCAGGTTCTTATTATTCACTCTTCTTCATGGCTGTGTATGGGGGCGTGAGCATCTACCCAGACCCCCATGAATGGATATTTACAAAAGGTTACAATCTTTGGCTACTACAAGAGGGCTGCAGTGCATCTCCTGGAACATGCTTTATGTACCGATGCTAACGTGCCTTTAGGAAAACGCCCAGAAGTGGAATTTCTGCGGGCATCTAATTTACAGCTAGAGGTTGTACTTCTGTGCAAACACAGGTACAAGAGGCTGATGGCCCACAGTCACACCCTCACGGTGTAGGACCAACCGTAAGAGCCTGCCCCAGGCTGGACGGGGGTGTGGGGGGGAGAACGTTAGATCCTGAGCAATCCTTCTGGGCTGCCAGAGACCCTTTATTCTTTGGCCAGCCTGCTCCTGAGCCTCCTGTTCTTCAGGATCTTTCCCGTGTGCCCCATCCATGCTGACGCAGCCTTTGAAAACCTTCCTGCCTCCTAACCTTCTGGCTTCACCTCCCAAATCTTCTCCTGTCAGGCTGGCAAAGCATCTCCAATGACCAATTGCGGTAGCAGACTTCACTTGGTGGTCTTCAGACCACCAAGATACCGCCCTCCCTGGCATCTCTGGACCAGGACACAGAGGGCTCCTCTGTATTCCCCTGTCCACCTTGGGGGATGGAGCTTCCTTTGAAGCAAAATCAACTAGTTATAGAAGAATCACAGTGGAATGGGTTTGTTCCTTGGGCAGAAAGCTGACATGGATATCCACAGAAGAAAAGAGGAAGAGGTTACAGCCTGCTAATTCTCCACCTTTCCAGGACTTTGGTTAAAAGGAGCCTCCTTTAGAGTCTTAGTAGCAAAACTCGAATCTCAAGACTGCCTCCTACTGTTAGCAATCACTACGTTTTCTTTCAATCTCTCTCCTCAAGCTTTTTTCCTGCCCCACTTTCTACTCAAAGATAACAACTAGCTTATTGATTGATTCATTCAGTTGGGAAAATTCTATTGAAAAGCTATGAGGTGAAAGGTCTGTGCTAAGCAGTACAGGGAAACCAAAGCTAGGTTAGGCATGTCCTCGCCCTTAGGGGTTCATCGTCTAGCAGGAGAGCGGAAACCAACAGGTGACCCCATAATGTGCAGTGTGATATGGAACAATGTCTTAGTGAGGATCAAGAGCCTTGCTTCTCTCCATATCTCCATCCGCCGCCCACAAACATCCACTTCGTAATTCTTACTATGTACCTGGCATCAGCTCAACCTTGGTAGACCCAGAGCAAATCTCTCAGAAGTCTCTACACATTACTCTCTGGTGGGTGAGGGCCCTCTCCCCTTTGCAGATTCAAGTGAGGAAATGAGCTTAGGACTGAGTGGGCCTCAAGTTTTAGTCTAAGTTGCCAGTGACTGTCGGTAAGGCCTGCAGGCCACCTGAGAAGGTCCCTGGGGATGCCAGCTGCCCCGTGGTATCAAAAGAAGCTGAGAGCTCCTGCTGAAACCTAAAGCCTCACGCCACAGAACGTAAGTGGGAAACCTCCCTACCTCCCTACTGTGGAACGAGATATCCTGGAGTAAAGGCTGTGTATCTTAGCCAGGACAGGAAAGGAAGGGAAGAGCGTGGACGGAGGGAGGCCAGACAGACAGAGAGACAGACAGACACACACACACACACACACTACAGCGGAAAAAAGAATCCTGCCCTTAAGCCACCAACATAGAAGAATAGAGGACAAGAAGAGGCACCTACTTACTTTTTAGTGTATTGTTTCAATTTTATTTTGTCATGTGTATGTATTATTTTATAGTTTTTAAAAAATTAAATGAAATCACTTATACAAATTGTGAAAAAAGCCACCATCCTATCTCTCTCTCTTTTTTTTTTTTTTTTGCGGTACGCGGGCCTCTCACCGTTGTGGCCTCTCCCGCCGCGGAGCACAGGCTCCGGACGCGCAGGCTCAGCGGCCATGGCTCACGGGCCCAGCCGCTCCGCGGCACGTGGCATCCTCCCAGACCCGGCACGAACCCACGTCCCCTGCATCGGCAGGCGGACTGTCAACCACTGCGCCACCAGGGAAGCCCCCATCCTATCTCTTCTGTGACCATACACAATTGCTGTTTTCATCAACACAGAAAGTTTTTAAAAGTTACCAATGAAGAGGGAACTGCCCTGGTGGAGGGGTGGAGAGAGCAGGATGGGGATGAGTGAAGAGTGACGGGAAGAGTATACACATGAGGGGTGATCTCCAGGCCTGGAAGTAAACAAAAGTTAAAGATGCTTCTAGGAAGCCAGAAGGTGCAGGACTACCCCGCCCCCCTTTCAATTATAAACAGAGCTTAGAGCAGCTGAGTTGGTGTCCATTCACTGGAAGGGAAAGGGGGCCCTGTGTCTGATGGGTCTATCCCATGTCCATTCCCAGGGCGAGAGGCAGGATGGAGAGGAAGGACTCTCCCAGAAGGAGGCCATGATCTGTAATACCTGGAGGTTGGCAGGAAAAGAGAAAGCAGACTGAGGGTATGTCCAGGCTGTGAGCTGAGGCAGGCAGGGAAGGGCCCCAACGAACCATTCCCTGCAGAAGCAGAGCCCACGGTGCCAGGAGAGAGGCAAGGGACACTCACTTTCCACCCACAAACTGCATGGACAGCGCCAGTTCAGAGGGACTAACGAGGGACCAGATGAGGCCTCCACATGGGTCAGAAAGAGAGGGGGATTCTACCCATACCTGTGCACATGCTCCAAATACCCTAGTTATCAGATGCCTTCCTGTGGCATGCAGCACATGACCTTGATCCTATGGCCTTCCTCCCCATGTTACCCACAAATATGTTACCTTATGTAGCAAAGGGATTCTACAGATGTAATTAGGGTAATTACTCAGCTGCTTTTTTTTTTTTTTGGCGGTACGCAGGTCTCTCACTGTTGTGGCCTCTCCCGTTGCGGAGCACAGGCTCCGGACGCGCAGGTTCAGCGGCCATGGCTCACGGGCCCAGCCGCTCCGCGGCATGTGGGATCCTCCCGGACCGGGGCACGAACCCGTGTCCCCTGCATCGGCAGGCGGACTCTCAACCACTGCGCCACCAGGGAAGCCCTCAGCTGATTTTAAGATAGGGAGATTATACTTGATTACTGAGGTGGGTCTAATCTAATCACCTGAGACTTTAAAAGCAAATGCAGAGCTCTTTCTCTGGCTGGTAACAGAAGAAGATGGAGATGACGTGCCATTGTTGGTTTGAAGATGACAGGGTGGCACACGTCAAGGAAATGGGGACCTCAGTCCTACAGCCACAAGGAACTGAATTCTGCCAACAACCTGAATGAGGCTGGAAGTGGAATCTCCCCAGACTCCAGGTAAGAGCCTAGGCTGACCCACACCCTGGTTTTGGCCTTGTGAGTCCCTCAGCAGAGTTCTCAGTTGACTCTACCTGGACGTCTAACTCACAGAAACTGTGAAATAATAAATTTGTATTGTTTTAAGCTGCTAAATTTGTGGTAATCTGTTACTGCAGCAACAGAAAAGTAATACACTGGGACTTCCCTGGTGGTCCAGTGGTTAAGAATCCACCTTCCAATGCAGGGGATGTGGCTTCGATCCCTGGTCGGGGAATTAAGATCCCACATGCCGCGGGGCAACTAAGCCCGCACACCACAACTACTGAGCCCACGCACCACAAATAGAAGAAGCTCACACGCCGCAGTGAAAGATCCCACGTGCTGCAATGAAGATCCCACAACCAAGACCCGACGCAGCCAAAAATAAATAAATAAACAAAAATTTAATTAACAAAAAGGAAAGTAATCCATCTCCCCAAATCAAAATCAAATCCATCCCAGAAACAGTTGTTGAGCACTTATTAGGCATGAGACTAAAATTCCAGGGCCATGGGTAAAACATATTCCAGCTACCAGGGAGCAGCACATCCATCATCAGGCAGGATTTCCACCCAGGCAAGAGCAGCAAGGCTGAAATGCCCGAAACCCCCGGGAAAGAGCTCATGAGACGAACGCTCTCCCCGCTTTGCTCATGATAAGGGACAGGAGGACAGCAGGAGGCCACCTGGCACCAGACAGAAGGAGGGCATCATTAAGAAGGCTGCACGACATGAAGTGCTGGCCATGCTCTTTAATCGACTACACAATCCTCACTGGGTCTGGCCTGTTCTCATCTCTGCAGGACAGACAGGAACCTCCCCACTGTAGCTCTGCACAAAATGAGGTCCACCTCCTAGTGCCAGCCTCTGGGGTCTGGGGAAGATGAAAAAATGGCTCAGCAGAGTTCCATCTCCAGCCCTGGAGACTCAGCCCCGTCTTCAGTCTGTTGTTTATCTGGGCACAGGACAGGGCAGAGTGGCACAAGCATATTGAATTAGGTAATCCAGATTCCTTCCTTCCAGCTTAAGGCCATAAGAGCTGAGACATCTATCTCTCCCAGTAGAGATGAAAGCCAGGCTCCTTCAGGGGAAAAACTACACACTGAGGTCATTAAGGCCACTGACCCAAGACAGGATTCAGTGAAGTGGTGTTCAGAGAAGTGGATGTCTTTGATCTAGGACATCCCAGAGGGTAAGTCCAGGCTAATCCTTTCTGGGGTAAGAACTTTTTTTTTTCCCAAAATGGATATATCTTTATTATCTTCCCTGATGAAACCTGATCATGGTAAAACATTCACACAACACAGCAAATGTGAAACTGACCCCATGATCCCAAGTTGCGGAAATAACCTTTGCTAACAGACAAGTATTTTCCACACTATTTTTAGTACACATTCACATGTGCACAAACTCAGACCCTTTAGATACAAACAGGATACTGTATATTATTCACAGCCTCTTTCAGCTAAGACACAATATGTGAATACAAACACCTAGCTTATGATTTTCACTTGGTCCATTGCTGTAATAGCTGCATTGTTTATGAGAGAGAAAAAGCTCTCTCGAAAGGGGACTGATTAAATAAATTATGATCCATCTATACCATGAAATTCTATGTGGCCTTTAAAAAAGTAGGTAGATCTATTTATGCTTACGTCAAAGTATTTCAAAAATAAATTTAAGAAACGAAGTGAGAACTGTTAGGTATACTACAGTACTATTGTTTTTTAAAAAAGGAAAAGTATGTGTATATGTGTGTACGTATACACACGCATACATATTTTAAAAGTATATACAATTGTGAAAAGCAGTAACGGTGAGAGTGAATGGTGTAGGGGAGAAACTTAGTTTTATGAGAGAAACTTAGTTTTATTGCACACTTTTTTGTACTGTTTTTCTCCTTTTTATTTTTTTTTAACATAAGAATGCTTCTTTACCAGCTCCATTAATTGAGGAATTGTGTTTATCTTGCCCATCATTATATCACCGTCAGAACAATACCTGCTCTTACATGGTCATTCAATAAATATTTACTTGAAGAACAATTTTACAGACTAATTGATTTGAAATGTTCCAGTTAGTATTCCTGCACCTGCTTCTCTGTGCTAATAAGGTTTGAGACTGCTTTCAGACCTTCCCACCTCTCCCTGACACTTGGCAACATCTTTCCTGGAAAAGTCCCAATTCCTACAGTACTTACCAACAAAGGAAGATGTCGGTGAATGTCTCTGCTGTGGTGAAAAGTGCAAATATAATCCAGTACATCATCCATTTGACCTGTTGAAGGAGAAAGCAACAAAGCTAGCAGAAAAGGTCAAGGATGAATGGCTTCCAACTTGAAGAGAACAGGCCCCGACAGTGGATGCTGAGACGTGTCCAGGCAGAGTGGCCTGCACTGGTAACCCCTTTTCCTATCTTTCCCCAGGTTGGTCCAGTTCTACTCCAGACCTTGGGGCTGGGGGCAAACAGGCTGTTTCCACAACTGACCCGGGCTCAAGCTCTAAGTAGACTTTAGGTGGCCTTCAATAGCCCTCGGGTGAGCCAGGGAGACCTGAAGACCAGCAGTGACTCAGGTTTCAGTCAGCTCATTTGCCCAGGACTAAAACACCAGGTGAATAAAGTTTTCAATCCTCCACAGAGACACACCCTGGAATAAACTTTAACCTGGCCAGACTCTCTGATATGGAATGATGGTAATCCTCACTGGTCATTTAAAAAACCCTTCCAGGGACTTCCCTGGCGGTCCAGTGGTTAGGACTCCATGCTTCCACTGCAGGGGGCGTGGGTTCAATCCCTAGTCGGGGAACTAAGATCCCGCATGCCATGGTGTGGCAAAAAAACAAAAACAAAAACAAAGAAAAAAACCCTTCCATGTGGGAAATCCCCACAGTCCCTCCCAGAAACTGGATCTTTTCTTTTAATCTCCCACATGTGACCATACTTTTCCATTTCTACTGTCTCTCTTTCCCAATTGAGGCCTTGGTCCCCTCTCTCCTGAACTACTGCAGGGGTCTCCTGACTGCTTCCCTGTCTCTTGGCTTTCCCCTCACCAATCCAGTCTACAAACTATCCCCATACTAATCTCCCCCAAAGCATGAACTCAACCTATTAATCCTCCATTTAAAATCTTCTAGCCTGCAGCATAAAGTCCAAATTCCTTAGTCTGCTCCTTCTCGCTTTCGGAAATGGTGGGGTAGTTTGTATTGGTCTAATCCTCTTGCCAATAACGATAATAAACTCTGAACAAAATATTTTATTTTATTGATTGATTGACTGATTGATTGCCTGCCGTGCCGCGCCACATGGCTTATAGGATCTTACTTTCCCGACCAGGGGTCGAACCCGCACCCTCAGCAGTGAAAGCGCAGAGTCCTAACCACTGGGTCGCCAGGGAATTCCCTGAACAAAATGTGTTAAAACAACTGTTTGAAGGCTAGAAAAGCTATCAAAAGCTGGCAGAAACTGGAAAGGATCCAACTCTTGAAATAAGGGGACCACACCAGAGTAAATCCATGTTGATGTAGTTAAGGAAACTCCCTAGCTGGCAAATCATGGGGCAGATAGAACTCCAGAAGAAATCCATAGTCTTATTTGCCTGAGGAAGTGGAAAATAGAGTTTGAGACTGCCAATGATGCTGGAAACTGAAAAGGAAAAATCCCCAGTAAGAGGGAAGCCATAAGGGTGTAGGCCCCCAAATCCACATATAAATTCCTTTCAATTTCTTGGCTGGCTCCTGAATTGCACAGAATCAGGTAATATTCCAAGGTGACTGAGTAAAATACAGCTGGAAAACTGAGAGTTGAACAGAGATTCAGTTTCTGCCCACTGGAGGAGAAATAGAGCTTGGAGTTCAAGTTCTGCCAAATTAGAGGAGCTTGGTAAACATTTGGGAATTTCCAGTGAAACACCTAAAAGGCCATACCTTAGGAATAAAAATTATGCTCTAGGACTAAGAGATTAGCTCTAGGACTAAGAGCAAAACTGAAATACACCTGCCCCAATAAAACGTAAAACCTAGCTGCCACAAGGTCAAGATGATCTGTCAGAATTTAACTGCCTGTGAGAACAAAAATTAACGTTCTTCACAAGAAGGCAATGCAGGTCTAGAGTTCCTATGATGTATTATACATAACAGTCCAATAAACAAGAAAAGCTATATATATGAAGAAACAGGAAAACATACTCCATGGTTAAGAGAAAAACTGGTCAATAGAAACAGATCCATATTTGACCTAGATTTTATAATTAGCAAAGACTTTAAAAAGTATAAATGTGTGTTAAGACAACTAGATATTCACATGTGAAAGAATGAAGATGGACTTCTACCTCACACCATATACAAAAAATGAACTTAAAATGGATTACAGACCTAAATGTAAAAACTCTTACAAGAAAACACAGGAGTAAATTTTTGTGACCTTGGATTAAACAATGTTTTCTTAGATGTGACATCAAAAACACAAGCAATGAAGGAAGAAAATAGACAAATTAGACTTTGTCAAAATTTAAAACTTTTGTACTTCAAAGGATACCATCAAGAAAGTGAAAAGACAACCCACAAAATGGGAAAAAAATATTTGCAAATCAATATCTGATATGGTATTTGTATCCAAATAATAAAGAACTCATACAACTCAATAATAAAAAGACAAAACCCAACTTAAAATGTGCCAAGGGCCCATATCTTTTAGAAAATGAATCAATAATTAATAAATCCAATACCCATTTATGATAAAAACTCTCAGCAAAGGAATAGAGGGGAACCTCTTCAACTTGACAAAGAACATCTACAAAAAACACTACAGCTAACATCACACTTAATGGTGTGAAATTAGATGCTTTCCCACTAAGATCAGAAACAAGATAAAGAGGTCCCCTCTTAACACTCCTATTCACTATCATACTGGGAGTCCTAGCTAATGCAATAAGACAAGAAATGAAATAAAAAGTATACAGACTGTGAAGAAAGGCATAAAACTGTCTTTTTTTTCAGATGGCATGACTGTCTATATAGAAAACCTAAAAGGACTGACAAAAACAAAACCAAAAAACCTGGAATAATGAGCAATTATAGCAAGGTTTGAGGACACACGGTTAATATATAAAATAATCATATAAAAAATATAAAAACCAATTGCTTTCCTATATGCCAACAAAGAACAACTGGAACTTGAAATTTAAAAGAAAAATACCATTTATATTAGCAACAAAAAATTTAATTACTTAGGAATATACCTAACAAAATATGCAAAAGCTCTGTATGAGGAAAACCACAGTACTCCGATGAAAGAAATCAAAGAAGATTTAAATAAATGGAGAGATGTTATATGTTCATGGATAGGAAGACTCAGTATTATCAAAATGTCAGTTCTTCCCAACTTGATCTATACATTCAATGTAATCCCAATTGAAATGCCAGCAAATTGTTTCGTGGACATCGACAGATTAATTTTAAAGTTTATATGGAAGGGCAAAAGATCTGAATAGCCAATATGATACTGAAGAAGAAGAACAAAGTTAGAGAATGGACACTATCTAACTTCAAGACATAAGCTACAATAATCAAGACAGTGTGGTATTAGTGAAACTACAGATAAATATATCAGATAGACTAGACAAATAGAATGGAGCTCCAAAACAGACCACATAAATATCGTCAACTGATCTTTGACAAAGGAGCAAAGGCAAATCGATGGAGAAAAGATAGTCTTTTCAATAAATGGTGCTGGGAACAACTGGATATTTGCATTAAAAAAAATGGATAGATATAGGTGTTGATCTTACATCTTCCACAAAAATTACTCAAAATGGATCACAGACCTAAATGATAGATGCAAAATTATAAAATTTCTATAAGATAACACAGGAGAAAATGTAGGTGACCTGGAGCTTGTCAATGAATCTTAATACATCACCAAGAGTGTGACCCATGGAAGAAAAAAACTGATAAGTTAGACTTCATTAAAATAAAAAACTTCTGCTCTGCAAAAGACATTGTTAAGAGAATGAAAAGACAAGCCACAGACTGGGAGAAAATACTTGCAATACATATATCTGAAAAAGGACTTGTATCCAAAATATACAAAGAATACTTAAAACTAAACAACAACAAAAATAACCCAATTTTTAAAATGGCAAAAGATCTGAAAGACACCTCACCAAAGAAGATATACAGCAACTTATTAACAAATATTTTGTTATAAAGCTAAATTTTTCTTCTGTCACCACTTAACAAGACACTTATCCTAGGAGAAAAAGGGTGGGTTCAATATTATTTTCTTTAAAAAGTAGAAATATGTTAAAGAATCTATAGGGAAGGGTAGATATAATGAGTGAAGCGATGGGAGATTTCAAGAGAAAGAAGGAAAATTTTTAAAAAGAACTAAACGATATCCTAGAACTGAAAACTACAATATCTGAAAAAAAAATTTTTTAATTATTGAATGGAATTTATAGCAGCTTGGACACAAAAAAAGATTTGTGAACTTGAAGACAAGACAATAGAGTCAACCAGGCTAAAGTCTAGATTGGAGGAGGGCAGGTGCGGAATGAAGAGTCTCAATACCTGTAGAACAGCATCAAGCAGTCTAACACATATGGACTAGGAATTCTAGAGGAGAGGAAAAAGAGAATTGGACAGAAAAATTATCTGAAGAAATATCGACTCAAAATTTCCAAAATTTGATCAAAATATCAAACCCACAAGACCATGGAATCCAATGAATTGAAGCAAGATAAATATGAGGAAAACCACACCTAGCCACATCATAGTAAAACTGCTAAGAAGCAAAGAGAAAATCTTAAACAAGGGAAAAAAGACGTTACATACAGGGGAATGACAATAAGAATTATAACTGACTTTTTATCAGAAACAATGAATACCAGAAGAAAATGGAATAACATCTTTAAAGTGCTAAAAGAAAAAAAAAGTGTCAACCTATAATTCTATACCCAGCAAAAATATCTTTCAAACATGAAGGCAGTTCTGGTGAACCTCCATTGTCTTTGTGACTCTGAAACATGTGGCACAATAGATTAATTAGAGGACTTCTCTATTTAGAAAAACAAGACAGTCCCCTGGAAACAAGGCTGGCTTAGTCCATCAAAAGAAACTACTATCGGGGCTTCCCTGGTGGCGCAGTGGTTGAGAGTCTGCCTGCCGATGCAGGGAACACGGGTTCGTGCCCCGGTCCAGGAAGATCCCACATGCCGCGGAGTGGCTAGGCCTGTAAGCCATGGCCGCTGAGCCTGCGCGTCTGGAGCCTGTGCTCCACAACGGGAGAGGCCACAACAGTGAGAGGCCCGTGTACCACAAAAAAAAAAAAAAAAAAGAAAGAAAGAAACTACTATCTAAGATGCTACACGCTACCAAGGTTATCTGCAGCAGAACGGGCTCCTTATCAGGGAGCAAACAAGATCTAGTCCAGCTGTAAAGTCCATGGCATACTGGGGCCCAAGATCCAGGAATTCCCAACACTGGTATCCAGATACACTGCCAGGAGCCTGAATTCCCTCTCTGGAGGCTTTTTCCTTTTAGTGTTCAAACCACACTCTAGTATCTTCGGTTAAAAACAAAGGAAAATGATAACAACAATAAAATAAATATTTTTCCTTGACACAACGCTTAGATACAAACTTCTCCAGTGGGTCACCTACACTTGCAGTGTCTACTTCCTCATTCCTCACTTACTCAGTGCACTGCATCCATTACATCAAAACTGCCCTCACTGGGGTCTTTGTAATATATTTCAAGGGGGTGTAAGGGACCCTTTTTCAGTTTTTCACTTGACTTGCTTGACTTTTCAGCTAGACGTGAAACTATCACTTACTGAAAAGCTCTCACAACACTACCTGATTTCCCTCTTAACTTTCTGGCTACTTCTCAGGCTCATCAATTCCTCCCCAGGGCTTTGTTCTTGACATCCTCTTCTAACCCTAGACTAGACATTCTCCCTGAAGGAAGTTCTGCATTCTTCACCTAACACAGCCAATGAATCAAGTTCTGTCACTTCCACCCTCTTATTTCTCTTGAACTTATCTTTTCTCCATCCCTCTACCATTACTTCAGACCACCACCATCTCCTGCCTAGAACAAAACTACAGCCTTTTGATTGGTTTTTATACCTCTATCCCCTTCCCAATCCGTCCTCCATATTCCAGTCAGAATGACCCAAATTTGATGATTCTCCTTCCTAGCTTAAAGCCTTCAATAGCTCCTTATTGTTGTTACAATAAGGCCCCAGTTCCTTAAATTGGCTTACAAGTCCTTGCATAAACTGGACATTGATTACCTCCACCAAAAGCTCTCCTCCTCACACATACCTTCTCGAATTTTCCACTCCAATTATAACGAACCTCTTTCAGTTTCCTAATAGAGCATCTTCTTTTGCCTCCAGATTTCAGCCCTCAGATATCAACTTAACTGTCATTTCCTCCAGGAAGTGCCCAAAGTTTACGTATCCTCTCCTTTCTTCCTCCCATGGTATCATACATGTTCCCTGTCATAACACTTACCACTCTGCTTTGAAAGTATCTGTTTATTCTGATGTTTCTCTTCCTACATTGTAAGTTCCCTGAGAGTAGAGACCAGTTCTTCTTGCACATCATTATATCTTTTGTACCCAAAACAGTTCTTGGCACATAGTAGGTTCTAGGTGAATATGCCTGGATTAGAATGTTGGGTGTTGTGAATGGAAAAGAAAGAATGGTCTCAAAAAGGTTGAGATGGAATATACTTTGGAAAATACTGGTCTAGGTGGCTTTTTGAGAAGACAGAATTAGATAGCTGGCAAAGCAACAGATGCTCCCCAAGAGATGGATGGCTAGGTATACATGGGATGAAAGGGTCCTGGTGAAGCCAGGGCATGAGTGACTGATAGTTATGGAGCCTCTCACACTAGCAAGAAAGTAAAGAAAGAGCCAATTTAGGGAGAAGAAGCTAAGCTCCATGAGGCAGAGGACAGTCTGAGGGTCCCAGAGGACATCCAAGAAGAATGCCCAACAGGCCTCTGGAAAGGCAAAACTAAATCTCAGGAGGGGGGTTGGGGCTGAAGACAAAGGTGAGGGAGCCAAGGCAGAGAGGAGGCTGGAAGTGTTAGCCTAAAAGAAGTTTCCGTCATGTACTCCTCCACTTTAAAACACTTTCGTGCAGAAGGAAGGGTCTGAGAATGACTCACTGAGCTTCACAAGGTAAATGAAATACTGGTGACTCATTCACGGAAACCATAAATAAATTACCTGGAAATGGTTTTCCCCACTAGGCCTCAGAGAAACCAAATGTAAGTTATTTTTCCAAGATTTGAAATAGAACTTGCCAGGTTTGAGGGATTCTACCCAAAATTCCCTGCAAGATGAGGGGGAGCTTGGGTGGGCCAGCATCCAAAAAAGAGACAGAAAGTTATTGCTGATTTGCGAGGTTATCACTGGGGGCAACTCTGGAGTGGAGAGTTGACAGCATAACTGGGAACTCCCCCTGGACTGGTCAAGCACAGGAATGAGAAGATAGGAGAGCAGTGGTAACCCTAGGCCATAATAAAGGGTGGGAAGCAGAGCTTGTTGACCTTCCATGAGCCACAGAGGTGGGCTGAGACCCCACAGCCCAACAGACCCTGCTCCCAGGGCTCCTGGGAGCCTGCAAAAGGCCTCCCCCATGAGCTGTGGAGACAGCAAAGTCAGCCACCTCTTAGCTTCGCCTCACCTTTAGCCTCCCCGATGCAGTCACACTAATATTTCTTGAGCCTCTCACATTTCCTCCTGCATCCGGGCCCTGCTTCTGCCTCACGGGGAATTCCCTATGCCAAATGACTGAGAAAGGACAAATGTGAGGCTGGTTGACAGATGAGTCTGCACCATCTGCTGGCACAAGCTCACAGTGGACAACTGTATGGTCAGGGGTGACCTGGAGGGAGTGGGGAAGGAAATTCCCTGCAGGCAGAACTTTGAGCAGCACAGTTAGCCTGGAAGAAGAAATGTCCTGAGGTAATACATTTATACTGTCACCAGGTTTACTAACTGTATTTTCTTATTTTCTGTAGTCTTGATGCTGTGACATCTGGGGTCCTGCTGACCGGAGAGAGACTGCCCCCTCTAGGACTAGCTAATTCTTGAGACATTCTTGCCCCAGAGCAAACATGCAAACTGCCCAATCCAGGATCCATACTCCGAACTACCTCCTTTATGGAGCTCTCGTAGGTTGAGCCAATACTTCCCAGCCCTAATCACCCCAGGACCTGGTACCAGATACCTAGAGGCAGCCCCCACACCCCAGAGCCTGCTGAAATTATTCCAACTAGCCAGTTCTAAGCTAGCTTACTCTGCCTTGCTTTGCCTTTCCCACAGAAACCGTGATAAAGGTCATTGCCCGCATTTCCCTCTCACTGACCCTGGTGCTTCTCCGTGTGGCCCTGCATGGTGTGTTGTGCCTCCTACTTCCAGGGAACTGTGAGTAAAAGCTTCTGCCTCCATGAGCCATTTCTGTGTCTGCATGCCTTACCATACCTTATTAAAACAAATCTGGGATACATTTTAAAACACCACGTAAGAGTCTGGATAGATGATGAGGTACTTGGAAGGGACAAGACTGAGCGATTGGTGTTGAGGTGGTTTGGAAATTATACGAATGGGCCCACAGAACGCAAGTATTTGTGGTCCTTGCTAATGCTCACCAAAAGGTCCTGATGGCAGCGGAGGCTCTTGGTAATCAGGTGGATGAGATGACCAGCCCTTTGCATGTCTATGAGCCTTTTACTCCAGCATGATATTGCATGTTCAATGGGCTCATGGACCAGTGGTCATGTAGACAGAGGGAACACATGGGCTCAGCAATGTTCACCCCTCTCACCAAGGGCGACCTGGCCATGACCCTGCTCAGACACCAAGTTGCCAGCAGTAGTGACTAAGTATCTCTAGGACAGTACCATATCTTAAGGCACCAGCCAGCATCCTGGGAGCAGGCTCATCATAACAAGCCCCTTCCTTCATAGAAAGGGCAGCATAGACTCTTTTCTGGAATATTCCTTTATTGGGTATGTGGACTTGCTTTTCCCACTGCCATGTTTCTGGCAGTCATACAGCAAGCTGTGGACTCAGTGAGTGCCCTGTTCATTTTGATGTATCCCAACATTGCTTCTGACCAAGGGTCCTCTCTTACAGCAAAAGAAGTATGACAGTAGGCTGATGTTTTGGGGAATCACTGATCTAATCATGTACCCCAATGCCCTGAGGCAGCTGGCCTTATACAATGCTACAAGAGCTTTGGAGAGTTCCAGAAAAGAACCAGGTGGGAGTCAGCATTCTGTGAGGTGATATGCTGTCCTAGAGGATGCAGTTTCCTCTCTGAACTAGTGACCAACACAAGGTACTGCATCTTAGCCAGAATCTAAAGGTTCAGGAACCAAGCAAATGAGGGTGGTGTTTCTTACAATGAAGCCTAAGGCTAGCTCCTTGTAACTCAAAGTGTGGTTCATGGGCTGTGGTTCCAGTTCACTGGAAACTCCTAGGAGCTTGTAGAATCTCAGGCCCTACTCCAGAGCTAATGGATCAGAATCTGCATTTTAGTAAAACTCTCTATTTATTCATATGCATGTTAAAGTTTGAGAATCACTGGTCTAACCCACTCACAACACTTCTGCTTCTCATCCTCAAACCTCTGAGCTCTGCTTTTTAATAATTTTAGTACTCGAAAAATGGGTGCTTCCGTGAGGGATATAAAATGGTTCTGATGAAGTGGAAGCAGAGACTAGAAGGTCACCTGGCCATTTCAAGACCACCAGGCCACCAGGAAATAGATAATAAAAGGACTCATGGGCTTTCATGGGTTGACTGATCCTGCCTATCAAGGGGAACTAGAGTTGCTACTACACAATGTGGCAGGAAGGAGGGTGGATGGAATTTAAGGGTCCTCTAGGGGATCCCCTAGTATTGTCTTATTCAGAGGTAAAGTCAATGGATCACTACTACAACCCTACAGAGGTAAGACTACTAAGGCCTCAGATTCCTCAGGAATGAAGATTTAGGCCACACACTTGGAGAAGAAACCACACTGAAGGCACAGGGGAGCGCTGACTGGATGGTGGAAGAGGGAAGTAATAGGAAAAGTTGTGAAAGACTTTGGAATGGGTGTCCTGTGGAATACTAGGTGCTGTCCAGAGCAGCCTTCCGAGTTATCTTAATTCTGCAGGTGTCTTGTTTTACAATGTCTTTGAGCTATTTTGCAACTTTGTAAGTTACAGAAAACTGATTACAATGCAAATAATTTAGTCTATAGATGTGCCAAAGAATTTTGTCCAATGGAGGTACAATTGGGTCCAATGGCCCTACTTCCCAAGAAATAAGTTGAATATCTATGAACAAATTCATTTAGTAATTCCTCAATGCTTATATATATATGTTCTTTGGAGTCTCCTTTGAACTGTTTTTTAACACCTTACTGGTTCCCTAATTATTTAAGGAGTTAAGTAAAATTTTCAACATGTGTCAATTTTATATTTGTACAAGAATCATTATTTTACCCTTTTAAAAATCATCTTTTGGGCTTCCCTGGTGGCGCAGTGGTTGAGAGTCTGCCTGCCGATGCAGGGGACATGGGTTCCTGCCCCGGTTCGGGAAGATCCCACATGCCGCGGAGCGGCTGGGCCCGTGAGCCATGGCCGCTGAGCCTGCACGTCCGGAGCCTGTGCTCCGCAACGGGAGAGGCCACAACAGTGAGAGGCCCACGTACTGCAAAAAAAAAAAAATCATCTTTTAACAAAAGACATAAATACCAACTATGAACTCATGACCACTTGCCTAAATAAGGACTGTGCCTTCTATCCATTTTCTTCCTTTCTGTGTTATGTATAGATTTAAATATTTTAACTAATTTTATTTTTATTTATTCTCCTTCTCCCCCTAATATAGTATATACGGTGTATCAGTGACGGTTCACTTGACAATTTAATTTTTAGAGTGTTGAATATTAAGGTTAGATCCTGTCAGAGCCGGAGGATACTGGATCTGGAGCTGGACTCAGATGAAGAATTGGATTTAGCAAGCATCAATAAATGAGTGGTAGAGAATTCTTGTTGGAAGGTTTTTTTTCTTTTTCTTTTTGGCTGAGTTGGGTCTTCGTTGCTGCGCGCGTGCTTTCTCTAGTTGCGGCAAGTAGGGGCTACTCTTTTTTTTTTTTTTTTTTTTTTTTTTTTTTGCGGTACGCGGGCCTCTCACTGTTGTGGCCTCTTCCGTTGCGGAGCACAGGCTCCGGACGCGCAGGCTCAGCGGCCATGGCTCACAGGCTCAGCCGCTCCGCAACATGTGGGATCCTCCCGGACCGGGGCATGAACCCGTGTCCCCTGCATCGGCAGGCAGACTCTCAACCACTGCACCACCAGGGAAGCCCGGGGGGGGGGGGTCTACTATTCATTGCGGTACGCGGGCTTCTCATTGCGGAGGCTTCTCTTATTGCGGAGCACGGGCTCTAGGCGCGTGGGCTTCAGTAGTTGTGGCTCGTGGGCTCTAGAGCACAGGCTCAGTAGTTGTGGCTCACGGGCTCTAGAGCGCAGGCTCAGTAGCTGTGGCGCATGGGCTTAGTTGCTCCGCGGCATGTGGGATCTTCCCGGACCAGGGCTCGAACCCGTGTCCCCTGCGTTGGCAGGCGGATTCTTAACCACTGCGCCACCAGGGAAGTCCCTGGAAGGTTTTTTTAAAAGCCAAAACCTGGGTAAAAAAGTGGATGTGGATGTTGTGCAGCCCAAGAAGTAACTGTAATTTAGATTATTATACTATATATTTTCATATATATAATATACAGGCATACCTCGTGTTACTGTGCTTTTTTTAATGCACTTTGCAGATATTGTGGTTTCTTGGGGTTTTTTTTTTTACAAACTGAAGGTTTGTGGTTAAGCAAGTCTATGGGTGCCATTTTCCCAAAAGCATTACCTTTTAATAAAGGTGTGTATAGCGTTTTTTTAGACATAATGCTGTTGCACACTTAACAGACTACAGCATAATGTAAACAACAACTTTTATACGCAGTAGGAAACCAAAAAGTTTGTGTGACTCACTTTTTGGTGATATTCATTTCATTGTTGTGGTCTGAAACCAAACGTGCAGTATCTCTGAGGGGGGCTGTGTGTGCGTGTGTGTGCGTGCGTGTGTGTGCATGCGTGTGTGCGCGCGCGTATGTATTTTTTTTAAACTACCCGCATCCAAAGCCTTCTCATTTGGAGGGCGTCTCCCAGCATGCAGGTCTTTATGGGAGGCAAGGCCTATTATCCAGGCTTGGAAAAATCAAATGCCCCTATCCACGGTTTTGAATCTTCATGAAATGTTCCAAAGCCATGGGCAGCTGGCAGACAGTTCCATGGTGGTGACCTGGGCAGCAGCTTCCTAACCAGACCCTTCCTGAGGTATAAGCTTGGCTGTCACACAGCCTTCTCAGATCTTCCCCAATTTCTGAATATCTTTCCCCCGGCTTCTAGTTAATCCTACAAATTCCCATAAATTCCTTTCTGTTTAAGTTTTTGTCTCAAATCTTTGACTACTGCAGTAAGTTTGGAAAGACATAAAAAGCTATGAACGTCAAGAGCGGTGTTTCTCAAATTGAGGATCTTGTTAAAAATGCCAATTTTTATTCAGGAGGTCTGGGTAGGGCTTGAAACTCTGCATTTCTAACTAGCTCCCGGGTGATGTTGATAATGCCGGTCCACAGACCACACTTTGGGTGTTGACACTGAACGTGGGCCTTCCCTGGTGGTCCAGTGGTAAAGAATCTGCCTTCCAATGCAGGGGATGCGGGTTCGATCCTTGGTCAGAGAGCTAAGATCCCACATGCTGAAGGGCAACTAAGCCTGTGCACCACAAGTACTGAGCCCGCACGCCTCAACTAGAGAGCCCATGTGCCACCAACTACAGAGCCCATGTGCTCTGGAGCCCTCGCACCACAACTAGAGAGAAGCCCGCCCACCGCAACAAAAAATCCCATGTGCCGCAACTAAGACCCAACACGGCCAAAAAAATAAAGAAAATAAATAAATATCTTTTTTAAAAAAAGAAGCACTGAATGCTTGTAGAGAAGTGGCTGGAAAGTAGAGAGAGAAAGATCAAGAAGGTTCAATGCTGTCTAATGGAGTTTGGACTTCATCCTGCAGGTAATAAGCAGCCATGAAAGGATCCAGGGGGAGTGAAATGAATAGATTTCCATTTTTCAAAGGCTTGTCGAAGTGATGTAGACAACAGAGCATGAGATGAGGGACAGGAGGTGGAGAAACCAGTTAGCGGTATGGCAGGCAGAATAACAGCCCCTGCCCCCAAAATGTCCTCGCCCTAATCCCCAGAACCTGTGAGTATATTGCATTATAAGACAAATGGGACTTTGCAGTTATTAAGTTAAGGACTTTCAGATGGGAAGATTATCCTGGATTATCCAGGCAGCCCCGATGTATTCACATGATCCTTACAAGTGGAGAACCTTTCCTGGCTGCGGTCAGAGAGAGACAGGATTACCGAAGAACGGGGGGAGACGCAATGCTGCTGGTTCTGAAGATGGAGAAGGAGGCTCGAGCCGAGGAATGCAGGGGGCCTCCAGGAACTGGAAAGGGCGAGGAAATGGACTCTTCCCTACAGCCTCCAAAAGGAGGCTTGATTCCAACCCAGTGAGACCCATCCAACCTCTGACCTCCAGAACTGTGAGATAATACATGTGTGGGTTTTTTGTGTTTTTTGGGGGGGCTGCATCGTGCAGCTTGTGGGATCTTAGATCCCCGACCAGGGAATGAACCTGTGCCTCCTGCAGTGGAAGCCTGGAGTTCTAACCACTGGACCACCAGGGAAGTCCCGCATTTGTGTTCTTTTAAGCCACTAAATTCATGGTAATTTGTTACCGTGGCAATAAAAGAATCGAATACAGGAGGCCACTGTGACATTCCAGGGAACGACGATGACAGCCTCATTGAAGAGACAGGCAGCACAGAAGGAGAGACCTGGTTTGAAAGATTTTAAGGAGGATACAGAGGAAGGGTCATGGTCACCACCTGGGCATCTGGGTGGGGATGGGTGGTGAGGAAAGGACAGGAGTTAAAGGAAGTTTCCAGGTTTTTCTCTTGGACAAACGGGTCTGTTGGTCAAAAGGAGGGAAAGAAGTGAGTGTGAATGCGTGTGGGAGAAAGCATGTGAGCATGCATGCGAGTGTGTGAGTTGAGCGCATGTGAAAAAGTGCAGGAAAAGGAGGCAGGTCTCCCGTAATACCACTGGGTGCCTTGCTTCCAGTTCCATTTTTACTGAGAAACTGTCTAATCTTAGCTCTCAAGCTTTCCCTCCTGGGCAAAGCACGTGCTCACCGCCAACACAAACAGCTGCTCTGCTCGTCCGTTATATTTTTCAGTTTAAATTAATGATTGCCGTTCTAGGCATAAACCAGGCTCCTGTTGAGTTTAGATAGAGCAAAACAATTCACCAGGGTTTGCTCTCTCCCTGGTGATGAGCGGACAGCGTTGAGTTTCTACCCCTGCAAATCCGAGGATCAGACCTTGAACTGCGGTGACCCCTGCTCTGCTTCCTTTCCTGGCACAGCATCCCCCCTCCCCAGGCTGGAAGCAGTCAGGGAAAGGGAGACCTGGAGGAGGCTGCCCAGCGCTTTCCCCTGGGCCGAGTCCATTAGGAATCATGAGGTTCTGTGCTTGCAACTTAACAGCTATTTATAGTTCACACTCTGAGATGCGTTCACAGACACATACTGGGGACCCAGCCTCCACAGGAGAACACGCCCCGTCTGGATCCTCTGCATATCCTGCTTCGTAGCAAACGCAAGCCGGGCAAGCAGTTCTAGGAAACTCAGAGAGTGGGTGTAGGCAGCTCTGGTTGAGCTGACCTGGAGGTGGCTGGTTTCATCCTAAGGACATCCTGGGAACGCTGAGAACTTGCAAACCTGCTCTGAATGATGTCTTTGCCTGTGCCTAACTTGCCAAGTGACCTCCTCTGAGTAAAAGCGGAGCAAAGACCCTTTGTCCCTCACAACACTAGGCGCTGGGATTGCTGATATCCACCACTGCTCAGATGAGGAAACTGAGGCTCCTGGAAGTTAAGATTCTTGTCAAGCATGGTGCCAATCCGACGTCAGAGCCAGGACCTGACTTCAGTCTCTTGATGACAAAATCTATATCTTTTGTACTTCGACCTGGGATACTGTCCCCCCTGGGGAGGGACACTCCTCCCTCCCCAGCCACCCCCCACAGGTCTTCTTCAATCAAGGTGTGGTCTGATGGTTCTCCTGCCCAGAGGTGCCCAACACATTTAGGGCTGTGACTGGGGCACCCGAATCACCCAACAGTAATACAATCCTCCAACCAGTAAGTACTCCTAATCCCCTGCCCGTGTGTTCAGCCCTCTGCGAGGTGCAGTGGGAAACAGTCATAGGACGATGGTGACTCTTGCCCTCTAAAAGCTTATAAAGCAACAGGGCTTACACAGTGGGGTGTTCAAATCACAGAACCGGCATGGGGATCAGAATTGCTAGGCAGGGTCTGCTGGGCTTTAGGACCTGTGCTCCTGCCTCCAGTGCCAGACTGTCTCCCAGTAACGCTGCTTTCCAGTCCAGACAAGGAAACTGAGGCTCAGAGAGGTGAAGTCACCCTTCCAAGGCCATAGAGCGGCCTGTGGCCACTGGGGGCCTCCGATTCCAGGTGCCATTTCCTCTTGCCAAGTCTCCCCGCTGTGCTCACTTCCACACTCTAGTTCTAAAGAGGAGGTCTAGCCGGGAGAGGACGCCTGGGTCACACCCAGCAGGTCGCCGTACTGCCCTGCTTCCCAGTACCCACCAAAGAGGGCGTCTGCGCCACCCCCCCGCCCCGCACTTCACGCCCAGCTTCCCCCATCTAACCCCATCACCGCCACCACCCCGCCCCCCAAAAGTGCTACTTACATATTCTTTAATGTCCTTCGATTTCACAGCCTTGTAGGAAGAATAGGCAGGGTAAAGGGTGCCAAATATTAGCCTGGAGGGGAGAGAGAGGGGAAAAAAGAGCAACGTGATTTTCATTCCTCCTATTTGACGGAAAATGTCATCTTCGATGCAAGGAGCATCCTCCACGCTACAGAAAATGCTGCTGTGAGGCTTGGTTAGTTTTTCTGAATGCCCTGAAGGTTTTCTGCTCATGGCTGGGACGCGCTTAGGAACCTCTACGTCCTGTTACAGATCCACACCGACCTCCTTCAATCTGTCATTTGGTAACACAGCAGGGTGGTTTGAGGTCATGAAGCCAAAAATGGGGCCATCCTCTGGAAAGGCCGAAATTATATCTGGGGAACAAGACAAGACAGCTAAGGGGACAAACAAGTAGTCTGAAAGGAAGCAAGAAATTTAAGAAAGAGGGGGATGGCCACAGCGCCAAAGATACAGGCAGCTTGGGGAAGCCCACTGGATTCCGTCACAAGCCAGCTCAGAGAGGGGGGTCTCCCCAACACCCCCGTGCTGTCCCGCCCCCTAAGCAGTATTCTCAGATACCAGGGAGAATCTTCCTTCCTCTGTGAGCCTTTCCTGACCTCAGCACCCCCTGAAGATTAGGTTCCTCTCCCGTTCGTTACTGCCACTCCCTAGATAGTCCCCTTTCTTAGCCCTTATCCACACCACGTGCAATGGTTTATTCAATGTCTGTCTCTCCCACAAGCCTTTTAAGTTCCACAAAGTCGAGGATGGGGTCTATCTCGCTCATGGAACCACACCCCCTGGGGCTGGTAAGTGCTCAGGAAATATACGTTCATTCTGGGAAGTTTCAGTGAGGGGTGAAGCAAAGGCCAGAGCCACCCAGGGGACACTCGTGACCTTGGGACTGAGGTCTCAGCAGCAAGGGGATGCCAGACAGCACCGGTCTGATTCAGTAAAGCCTCGGGCACAACACCACAGGCTCCAGAGAAATAAACACACCGTCCTTTGGCACAGATGCCCTGCTTATTAGCCACATCTGCCAGGGTGGTGTCCAGCCCCTGCCCTGAGGCAGCGTGTGAGCAGCAGAAGAGACAGGTGGAAAATGCATCTCCACCCAATGGCCCGCGGATCTGCTCCTCTGTGAACCCCGATGGCCAACACCACCTCCTGAGCGGTCACAGAGGTGGGAAGCACGGGCACCCAGACAAGGGAGGCCAGTACTCCGTGCGTCTGCTGGCCTCGCATGTGAAGTGGCTGCCAGCATCCCCCCCACCTGGGTCCCTCTGGACAGCACAGGGACAGCAAGACGAATTTGCTTTCCAGTCTCTAAAAGCTCTGAAACACTGACATGTAAGGGAGTGGACTCAGTATTTCACTGCCCAGGGGAGGGAGAATGGGATGAAAATGGCGAGTTCTTCTAAATCTATTTTGGAGAAAAGAAGTAACAAATGAAGCAGGCCCAAGCCAAAGGGGCTTGGGACTTATGTCCATTCAGACTGAGTCCCCCTGACAAGGCCCTTCTCCTTCCTGGCCTCCCAGACCCTCCTCCCTCAGCTCCGGACCCTAAGGCCAGCAGCTGTCCCCCAGTGAGCCGGGCTCGGAAGCTCACAATCTGTGACTTCCTGCCGTCTCCCTCTTCTGCCTGAATTTTAGTGCATGATCTTCCCACAACCCTTTTATTCCCCCTGATAAAGTCTCACTAATCCTTTAAGACCCATCTCAAAAGAGCCACTTCTGTGTGTCTTTGATCACTTGTCCCTCAGAATTTTCCTGACACTTGTTACGTCTATTACAGTCCTTATGTAGTAGCTGTAATTTAAAAAAAAAATTAAAAATAATGCTATTAATATCACTGAGTCCTCACTAATGCCAGGCACTGCTCTAGAGCCTGTATATTCTCTCAACACCCCTACGGGATAAGAATTCTTACTACTCCATTTTACAGACTAGGTACTAGGACACTGAGGTCCAAAGAGACGCAACAGCCAGGAGCCGAGCTGGGATGTGACCTGGGTAGCCTGACGACAGGCTTACTGTCTTCTCCCAGGGCTGCCTGGGCTGGTTGAGCCAGACCATCCAGGCCTGGGTGATCAGTGGGGTCCCTAGCACCTCACACAGCCCTTGCCCAAGTGGGTGCCGGACACGTGTCTGATGAGTGAATAAATGTCAAACGATTGCAGTCTCTCTCCAAGGAACCAGCCCACTTGAGAGATTCACATGACTCTCTCTACAAGCTCAAGAGGAAAGCTGGTAAAATTCTTAGAAAGAGCTAATGCTGCTTAAGAGCTCAAGGTCGGCTCAGGAGCGGGAAGGGAAGGCTTGAGTGCCATTCTCTAGAGGGGAGACGGGGCTCTGTGCTAACACACTCCTCCCAGCTTTCTGTGAACGGAGCCTTGCCTGGCGCCTCAGAGCCGCAGAGCTCTGCACCCACCCTCCCTCTGCCCACTGCCATTTACTGCTACCCAGAAGGTCCCTCCCCAACTTACTGCCTCCATCTATCTGCCTGCTGCATTCCTCCTATCCGTGCCCTAATTCCTCCTCCTGCTCCAAATTAGGGGCCTTCAGCCGGGTTGCCTCTCCCACCTCCTCCACAGCTGCAGTGGAGGGACCATGAGCCTCATGTGAATTCTACCCTCTAAGGCAGTGGTTCCCAACTGGGGGTGATTTAGCTGCCTGGGGGACATCTGGGCAATGTCTGGAAACTGGTTGTCACAGCTGAGAGAAAGCTATTGGTATCTACTGGGTGGAGGCCAGGGATGCTGCTACAACATACAGGACAGCCCCAGTAAAGCATGATTTAGTCCACAGCATCGGAAGTGCTGAGGCGGAGAAATCCTGGTCTAGTGTGATGTTTCCCGGTCCTTGGGTCCTGGACCCTTCACCCAACCATCACGGGCAACCTGCCCCAAGAGTTTTTTTTTTTTTTTTTTTTTTTTTTTTAATCTGGGGAATTTATTTTTTATACAATCAATTCCCTTTTAGTTTTTTTTTTTTTTTTTTTTTTTTTTTTTTTTTTTTTTTTTTTTTTTGCAGTACGCGGGCCTCTCACTGTTGTGGCCTCTCCCGTTGCAGAGCACAGGCTCGGGACGCGCAGGCTCAGCGGCCATGGCTCACGGGCCCAGCCGCTCCGCGGCATGTGGGATATTCCCGGACTGGGGCACGAACCCGTGTCCCCTGCATCAGCAGGCGGACTCTCAACCACTGCGCCACCAGGGAAGCCCAAACTACTTATCAACTTCTGACCAAGGAACAGAGGTACTGCTCACGGGAATTAACGGTTAACTGTGGCATCAGTTATAGTCACCGAGAAGGACTGCCCACCACTTCCCGGAGCCTGGAGTGACTGCAGGGGAGCAACTGTTGGCCTAGGGCTCGGCTACAAGCTGTGGCACCACCGTTACCAACTGGGGCCAAGGCTTTTGTAAACCATGAAACGACAGTATCTTCCACAGTCTTCTCAGGCATCTTAGTGTTGGGCCAACAATTCCCAATGCCAAGTTATCTTGAAAATTTAAAAAAATCAATACTAGCAATATTTTTTTTCTGAAATTAATTTTTAAATGAAAACAACAGGCCTATTTGTACAGTTGTTCATGTTATGATAAACCAAACTGAATTTAAGAAGTGGTACACCATAAGAGCAGAAAGTAAGATCTACCCCAGCTTGGAGAGGTCTCTGTGGTGTAGTGAATAGGGTATGGGGCTTCGAGGTTGTCTGACAGACTGAATTCAAATTACGGCTCATGCTATGGCAACATGGTGATTTGGCATAGGTTTTAAGCTCTCTCAGTCTCAATCTCAATTTCTTTATGTGTAAAAAGGGGAAAAACAATAACTATATCATGGTTTGCTGTATGGATTAAATGAGCCTGAAGAAGAAAAAAAAGAAATGGTACACCACACAGGGGCTTTCAGAATACTGAATTTCTTGACCTGGATGGTAGTTATGCAGAGTTTTGCTTTATAATCACAAATGTATATTAAACTGTACACAGGGCTTCCCTGGTGGCGCAGTGGTTGAGAGTCTGCCTGCCGATGCAGGGGACACGGGTTCGTGCCCCGGTCCGGGAAGATCCCACATGCTGCAGAGCGGCTGGGCCCGTGAGCCATGGCCGCTGAGCCTGCACGTCGGAGCCTGTGCTCCGCAACGGGAGAGGCCACAACAATGAGAGGCCCGCGTACTGCAAAACAAAACAAAACAAAACTGTACACATATGTTCTATGTGCTTTTCTGTATGTACATGTTATATATAATTTTTATTAAATAATGTGCCATATTAAAAAAAAGAATTTTCTAACAAATGCTGGAGAGGGTGTGGAGGAAAGGGAGCCCTCCTGCACTGTTGGTGGGAATGTGAATTGGTGCAGCCACTATGGAGAACAGTATAGAGGTTCCTCAAAAAACTAAAAATAGAGTTGCCATATGATCCAACAATCCCACTCCTATGCATATATCTGGACAAAACTATAATTCGAAAAGTTACACGCACGCCTATGTTCATAGCAGCACTATTTACAATAGCCAAGACATGGAAGCAACCTAAATGTCCATTGACAGATGAATGGATAAAGAAGATGTGGCATATATATGCAATGGAATACTACTCAGCCATAAAAAAGAATGAAATAATGCCATTTGCAACAGCATGGATGGACCTAAAGATTATCATACTAAGTGAAGTAAGTCCGAAAAAGAAAAACAAATACCGTATGATATCACTTGTATGTGGAATCTAAAATAAGACACAAATGAACTTATTTACAAAACAGAAATGACTCACAGTCATAGAGAACAGACTTGTGGTTGCCAAGGAGGAGAGGAGGTAGGGGAGGGATGGACTGGGAGCTTAGAATTAGTAGACGCAAACTATTATAATATATATAGAACGGATAAACAACAAGGTCCTACTGCATAGCACAGGGCACTACGTTCAATATCCTGGGATAAACCATAATGGAAAAGAATATGAAAAAGTATATATATATATATAATACACATATTATATATATATATATATATATGTATGTATCTGAGTCACTTTGCTGTTCACCAGAAACTAACACAACATTGTAAATCAACTATACTTCAATAAAAAATATTAAAAAAATGAATTTTCACAAAAGGTCTTCCAAGTCATGAAGGTACATTGTTTCCTCTGAACATTAAAAGGTATTAAAATTTACACTGATTACATTTTGTGCTTTTTGTTCTTAATAACATAAAAATATAGAATTTCTTTTTTTTTTTGAAGATGGTAAGGCAGACTTTATCATCGACGTAAGTATAGGGATCACTGTAAAGGGATTTTACAGGGGGGTGGGGAGAAAGACCAGGCTCAACTCCAAATACAGCATGGGCGAGTGGGAATTTATAGCCAAGGAGCACGGTGGGGGTCAGTGGATGGAAAATGATTAAGAGGAAACATCAGGGATGAGGGGTATTCTGGCTAAACCAATCTAACAGATTCTTGCTGAAGACAAGCCAGGGTGATCAGACATCACTGGGCGGGGAAGCAGGCTGGAGGATGAAGAACCTGACCAGACACCTTGGGTGATCAGATATGGGGGCAGGGGGGAGGTTCTTGCTAAAACCAGATTTTACAACAAACTACACGGATGGGCCTAGGAGACGGTTCAGGAACCTGACGGAAAGTTTGGTCAAGCAGAGAATTTTTGTCAGTCTCCCTTCTTGTTCAAGGAAAGAAAAGACGTTCTTCTTTCCTCTGAATAGTACAAGTCCATTTCCTCACTGAGTTGTCTTTTGTTCATTACAGACTGGCTGAATCCTCTACTTGGTAGTAGGGGATATTTGCTGGGTGGTGCTAGCAGTCAGGCACTTAATGAGGGGAGTTGTTATTCCTTTCCAAGTGAATAATATGGTCTTTTCTTTCAGCTCGAATGACATGATACCTGCTCTAAGTAGGGCCTAGGGGCTTCTCTTCCTTCTCTAGTTAATCTCCAAGGAATTACAATTTCATAAGAAGAGAGATGGGAGGTCTGTTGAAAGCCTGACCGAGCCCCACCTAGGGCTGGGCTCACCAAACCCAAGAACAGCAGCCACTGGAAGTGGAGGGTCCCAGAGCGTGAGCCCGCACCCGATTCCATCTCAGCCGAGTCTACAGGTTCCCCTTAACACTCGGTCGCCCCTGCCTCTGCCAGCTCCACCATTTCCCAGCCCTGCTGGGGCTCCAGGGCTGGCAGCGATGCACGCTCAGCATTGACGCAAAAAATGTACAATTTCTAATTACTGTCCTCTGTAGGTTTTTTCCACACAGTTTATGAATCAATTTTGATTTACTTCTCTGAGAATTAATTTCCAAGACCAGTTTTACTCTCTAACAGAAGGGTACTCCTTGGTCCTTGAGCTCCTTTTGGCATTCCAATAAATATGCTACAATTTTTAATATGGGAAAACTTAAAACGTGAGAGAGATATTTGAAGTCTCCCATATACTCTTTCCTCATACGTTTCTCTCTCTCCTTCCCCCAAATAAGCACCATCTTGAATTTGGTGCTTATCATTCTCACCATGTTTTTATCAACTACATAAGCCATGCCTAAAAACAAAAAAAGTATTTATACCTATTTAAACATATAAATGGAATCACACTATATGTATTCCACTGAAATTTTTTCACTCAAACTTGTTTTTGAAATTTTTAAAAGATACTTATTTTATTTATTTTTTTGGCTGTGTCAGGTCTTAGTTGCAGCACGCAGGATCTTTCATTGTGGCGTGCGGGCTTCTCTCTAGTTGTGGCGTACGGGTTTTCTCTCTGTAGTTGTGGTGTGTGGGTTCCTCTCTAGTGTGGCGTGCGGGTTTTTCTTTCTCTAGCTGTGGTGCGCAGGCTCCAGAGCATGTGAGTCCTGTAGTTTGCAGCACGCAGGCTCTCTTGTTGAGGCACGCAAGCTCAGAAGTTGTGGCGCACGAGCTCAGAAGTTGTGGCATGTGGGCTTAGCTGTCCCGTGGTACATGGGATCTTAGTTTCCCAACCAGGGATCGAACCCGTGTCCCCTGCATTGGCAGGCGGATTCTTAACCACTGCACCACCAGGGAACTCCAACAGTAATATTTTTAATACAGGATTGGAAACATTGTTACATTAAAAAAACCCACTTATCTGTGATGATAGGGTGATATACAATTTCTCCAATTATGAGAGAGAGGCATACTGTATGATAATGTAATTCTTTGAAAGCAAAGTTATAAAACAGTAAGAAAACTAACACATTATTAATTTATATTAAATATCATACCTTATTTGAGGATAGACTACTATCTACATATATTTTATGCGTTCATGACATACCTTTTTGTTAACTTTTTCAATATTTCTAGGCTACATGGTTTGTGAGTTTTTTCAAATTGTTGCAAATCCCCCCAAATTTTCCAATATATTTATTGAAAACAATTTGCATATAAGTGGACCTTTGCACTTCAAACCCATGTTGTTCAAGTGTCAACTGTAGTTCATATTTTTATATTAGAAGTGTGTATTAAATTTTTTTTTTTTTTACTGAAGGGGTGTGCTACAAAAAAAAAGTTTGGGGATAATAGTCACAGTTCATTGAACCAGCCTTTCATTAATAGATGTTTAAGTTTTTTTCCTGTAATGATTTTAAAATACGTATACAAATTCTTTTTTTTTTGACATTCGTTTCTTCGAAAGGTGAGGCTTAATTTAGGTCCCCTTGAATGTGGGCCAGACTTGGTGATTCACCTCCAAAGAACAGACTAAGGTGGAAATGGCAGTGTGTAACTTCTGAGACTATGTCATACAAGACACTGTGGCTTCACCCCTCTCAGATTACTTTCTGTGCAGGACGTCAGCTACCATGTTGCAAGGACACACAATCAGCCCTGGAGAGGAAGTGAATCTCTCATCAAAATCCAGCGCCAACACGCCTGTCAAGTGAGGGAGCCATCTGGGATGTGGATCCTTCAGCTCTAGCGAAGCCCTCAGATAACTGCAGACCCCATATAACTTAACCACAGCCTAATGAAAAAAGCTTGAGCTGAACCATCCTGTTCAAGTTTCCTCAAATTCCTGACCCACAGAAGCCATGTGAGATAATAAATGTTTACTGTAGGTTTAACCAGCTAACTTTTTAGGTATTTTGCTGTGTAGCAATAGATACCTAACATGCTTCTTAGTTTTTATTGTTATAAATACTGCTGTAAAGAAATCTGTGTGTGTGTTTGTGTGTATTTACACATTGGCACTCTCGTATGAATATATTTGTGGGATAAATTTCTGGATATAGAATTATTGAGTCAAGGGGTTTATATCCTAAACATTTTGATATACTTTGACACATTTTCTTCCCCAAAGTGAATAATTTATGCCTCCTTTTGCCAGTTTTTGAAATTTTGATCCAGGTTGAGACTTGTCTTTCTAGATCATTTTTAACCTCTGTATACTATTTCATTATATGAATATATTACGGTTTATTTATTCATTCTACTGATGCATATTTCCAAGTTGTCACTATTACAGACAGGGCTGGAACAAACATTCTTATTCATGTCTCCCTGGGCACATGTGAGACTTTCTCTAGGGTTTACACACAGTGTGGAACTGCTGGGTCACAGGGCATAGCATCTTCCTCCAGACAATGCAAAACCACTCCCCAGAGAGGTTGTACCAGTTTCTACTCTTTCCTGCAGTGTAAACGAGTTCTGATGCTCCCCATTCTTGCCAAATTAATATAGTCAGATTTAAAAATTTTTGCCAGTCTGATTGACGTGAAACAGTATATCACGTTTGTTTTAATTTGCATTTCCTCAATTACAAGTGAAGTTGAGCAACATTTTATGCCTTTTGGCCATTTGGCCCCCTTAACTGAATTATTTATATCCCTTCCGTCTCCCCCCCACCCCATTAGGTTATTCATCTTTTTCTTACTGATTTTTAGGACTACTTTGTGAATTCTGGGTATAAATTATGCCTTGGACATATGCAATGCAAACATCTTTTCCCAATAAAAAGCTCTTTTAACTTTGCTGTGGTGTCTTCTGTTGTACAGAAGTTTTAAATTTTATATGATAAATGCATCAATCTTTTCTTTTATAGCTTGTTTTTTTATATATTGTTGAGGAAATCTGGTCACATACATCTTCTCATAAAAGTGTTTAATGTTTGCTTTTTCACTATTAGGTTTTAATTCATCTGGAACTTATCTTTATGTATGTTATGAGTTAGGGATTCAACTTTATTCTTTTCTGTACAGATCCCAACTGTCCCAATAACATTTACTGAATTCTTTCCTACTGATTTTCAATTCTACCGTCACTTGTAACGTTTTCTAACATGTGTAGGTATTATTTCAGCTCTCCATTCTGTTACCCTGGTCTACCGACTAGCCGTGCACCTATACCACAGTGTATTAATTTCCATAGCTTTATAATAAATCACGATATTCTTAAAACTGTCTTGCCTATTCTTAGCCTTTGTTTTTCTATATGAATTTCATGACAGTTTGTCAAGTTCCATGAAAAACCTCATCTGCATTTTGATTGCGAATACAGTGAAGTGACAGATTTACTTGGGAAAAATCACCAACTTTATCAGGTTTCCTCTTTATGAACATGGTCTCTTCCACTGAGTCCTCTTTAATGTCTTTTCATGATATGCTATAAATTTCTCTATAAACATCTTGGGCATGTTTCACTTTCTTTACTCTTAAGTACCTCAGGGGGGTTTTGGTGGTATTGTGCATTTTTAAAATTAGATTTTCTTGGGACTTCCCTGGTGGTCCGGTGGTTAAGAATCCGCCTTCCAGTGCAGGGGATGTGGGTTTGATCCCTGGTCAGGTAACTAAGATCCCACATGCCGTGGGGCAACTAAGCCCGCACGCCGCAAGTACTGAGCCCGCGCGCCACAACGAAAGATCTCACATGCTGCAACTAAGACCTGACGCAGCCATAAATAAATAAATAAATATTTAAAAATAAATTAAAAAAATAAATTAGATTTTCTCTTGGTTATTAATGGTATACAGGAATGCTCTTGGTTTTCCACGTTGATCTCAGAACCACTCAACTTGCTGCAATCAAAAGCATCTGGAGTCCCAAATGCATTACACTCCATGAAAGAAGCCAAACCCCAAAGCCAACATGCTGTATGATTCCATTTATATGTTATCCTGAAAAAGGAAAGTTTACAGGGACTAAAAACAGATCAGCGGTTGCCAGGACTAGAGACGGTGGGAGGGCTAACTACAAAGGAGAGTGGAAGAATTTTGGAAAATTATGGAAGTTTCCTGCATCTTGATTATGGTGGCTACATAACTGTATGCATTTATCAAAACTCAGAATTCAAGCTCCCACTTAAAACACTCACACTGAAAAGGGTAAATTTTACTAATTACATCTCAATAAGCTTGACCTTAAAAAGAAAAAGCATTTGGAAGAATCCACACTCACAAGTATAAGCGTGTGTGTGTGTGTGTGTGTGTGTGTGTGTGTGTGTGTATAGTTGTCTCCAAAAATGCATAAAGCTGACCAGGCATTAGCCTCCAAGCTCCGAGACAACTTCCTGGTATCAGGGGTCCATGTGTGACAAAACAGGGATTCACAAAAAACATAATACACCTCCTGTTAATACTATAGCTCCGAAAGGACTGTCTTAGATGCACTATGGGCCTGGGTTCTAAAAGCCTGATCTTGACTGTGCTGCTGCAGGGAGCATCTTCACTCACAGTCGTTATTCAGAAACTTAAGCTGGGCAGCTTCTCAGGCTGGGTGCAAAGCTCAAGGTTCCCGTGGCACAGCAAGCCACCTAGGCTTTGGTTCCACGGGTCCCAACCCTTGGGCCTCTGCTTCTGCTTACCCACAGTGACCTTCTAAAAGGCTAGAGGGGGGAAAACAGCAAAACCGGCCCACTGTGCAGTTTGGCTCCATGGAGATTATATTACTATGATTTATAAGCTACTATTTATTTATTGAGTGTTCATTATGTACAACGAACTGTGCAAACTTCTTTATAAGCGTCGTCACTTTTCATCTTCATATGGCCCCATGAGACAGACATTGTTTTCCTTATAATATAGATGAGGAAACTGGAGTTTAGTTAAATCGAATAATTGAGTTTCACAACTGTGCGGGGGAGAGGGTCAGACTCAAACCCAGATCTATCTGACTCTACTGCCCATGACATACTGCCTTCTTCATTGACCTCAGTGCATGGCTCAGAGCCTGCAGTGGCCCCTGAATGAATGAATGAATGAGTGAGGACCAGGAGAGAGGGAGGAAGAATGTTGCCTGCTTCCTTGCCCAGGAGAATTCCACTCTGGCCCTGCATTATATATTTGCTGACACGAGGTGACAGTATAATTACAGGGTTCCAAGCACACAAACGAGCTTCTCTCTCCGTCCAAGCTGATCTCAGCAGAACAGAAACCAACCACGTCCTTCTTTCTCAGCCTGACACATGATTCTGCTGACCCCTGTCTGTAGACTCTTTCTTTTCAGTGTGTTTCAGGCCCTACTCCTCTCTGCAGACTTGGGACAACAATCACATACAAAACTCCTCCTGGGGGAACCGCCCTCACAAACATCTCATTCACTTATTTGCTCCTTTGATCCACACCACAACCCTCTGAGATAACTGGGGTTCTTTCCGCAGTTAATGAAAAACTGAGGCTCAGAGTGGTTCAGGGACCTGCCAAAGGCCCCTTCCCTATCCAACAAGACTCAAACCCAGGCCTCCTGCCCTCAAGTCCAGGACCATTCTACAGCCCACATCACCCTAGCACAGAGAGGGGTTTATTGCTTATGTAGGGCTGTGTGGACTGTGCGTGTGGCAAAAATCCGAATTCGGATTTACCCCTGAATCCAATTTAGAAAAGCACAAAACAGCACATGCTGCAAAATTTCAATTCGTGCTGTTAAGCGTTAAACTCTGCAATCCAACCCACTTATATCCTGCTCAAGTACCAGTTTGAATATCTTTTTTAAATCTAAATTGTAGAGATTTCTATTCTTAAGAAATCCAGAGGCTGAGCTTTGGCATTGGACCTGAGTCTGAATCCAGCTCCATCACTGACTAGCTATGGGACTGTGAGTGTTTATTAACTCCTCTGAGCCAGTTTCCTTGAGTATAAAAAAGAAAAACACGTACATTCAACAGCCACTGCACAGATTAAACAAGGAGACCATAGGTAAGGATTTAACATCCCAGACACACTGTAGAGGAATGACAAATCCTAGTTCCCTTTCCTTCTACAGAAATAGTCACTGCGAATGCCAATTCTTTTAGGCACAAAACAGTTTTCATCTAATCATTGAGTATTTGCTGAGCATCTACTATGTGCCCTGGGCCCTCTGGTAGGGAAGCAGCCAGCAAACAGATAATTATACAAACAATTGATTAATGACAACTAATGTGTTGAGTCTTGCTGAGTGTGTTTGGAAGGCAAGAACAGATTTGCTTTACAATGACTGTCCTGTGGCCACCCATCTGCCAGCCTGTGTTGCCTCCCAGGATCTCAGAACCAGACACCTGACCCTCAGCCAGAGGGTCCCCTGGTACAGGGTTATGGCTTTCTCCTCCTGGTGGACTTTCTCTAAAGCCCCCTGCAAGGAATATACTTGGTGAGAGGAAAGGACTGATGGGCCTTCCTGTGTGTACCATGAAAGGGGAGGTGGGGGAATAAGCCTGAGGGGTGCTTTGAGCTGGACTTGGGGTGGTAGCTGTGGAGTACCTGTGGGATTTTCTGGGGACTTGTCTGCTCAGCTCATGCCCCTCCTGGCTCCCACGTGGCAGAGGCTGGTGTTACCCTGCCCAGCTTGGAGGTCTACACAAGGTGCACGCGCCCATCCGAGGAGGGTGTCAAAGGGCTCCAGGGGAGGGAGGGGAACAGGACAAACCTTTACTGATGCCCACCAGGTGCTGCACCAGGCACTGACCCCCACAGCAGTCAAGTGACGTCGAGACTACTATACCCTTCTTCCACAGGCGGTACCTGGGACTTAAGAGGTTATATTCATTCATTCAACTGATATTCATTCAGTACACTCTCTGTGCCAAATTCTGAGTCTAACACAAGTCACACAGCTGCTAAGTGGGTGAGCTGGATTCAAAGAGTCTTCGTGGCTTCAAACCCCTTGCTCTTTCCAATCCAAGTGATACCTCAAGAAGGCAAGGGAGTTTATCCTCAGGGTGATCACAAAGTGGTTGGAGTGTCAGGTGTAGCAGAATAAGATAGTTAGCAGGACAAAGCTGTGTGTACTAAACATTGAAGGAAAAGCCAATGATGATGGGCCCAAGAGCCTCCTCCATTAGACTGTGAGCTCTCTGAGGGCGGGAACTGGGCCTTCCCCATCTCAGCATCTCCAGCGCTGGGCACAGAGTGGGTGAAACATGCAACAACATGGGTGAAATTCAAATGCATTATGCTAAGTGAAAGAAGCCAGACTCAAAAGGCTACCTGCTGCTTGTCTCCATTTATGTGACATTCTGAAAAAGACAAAACTATTAGAGATAGAAACAGATGCATTGCCAGAGGCTGGGGTTGGGGGGAGAAGTTGACTTCAAAGGGGCATGGGGAAATTTTTGGATGTGATGGAACTGTCCTATATTTATGCTGTGATAATGGTTACATAATTTCTTTTTTTCTTTTTAGTTGTAGCATGAGGACTCCTTAGCTGCGGCCTGCGGACTTTTAGTTGCGGCACGCATGAGGGATCCAGTTCCCCGACCAGGGATCGAACCTGGGCCCCCTGCATTGGGAGCGTGGAGTCTTACTCACTGGACCACCAGGGGAGTCCCATGGTTACATGAGTGTATGCATTTGTCAAAGCTCATAGAGCTACACGGTAAAAAGGGTAAATATCACTGTATACAAATTATACTCTTATTTTTTTTAATGGGGAAAAAAGAGAAAAAGAGAATGAACATAAAAAGCAGAAGTAGGTTTACAGTGAAGCTAATGAAGCTTAAGTTTCAAGACCCCTCAACTGCATGGGTCCTGGAAGGGGTCCTAGCAATGTGTTCATCAGATCTGTTATGACTCTTTCAGAGAAAGCGCCTTCCCTCCATTGTGAAAGCTTCAGGCTCCATGAAACCTAGATCCACCCCTGAATAAAACTACAAGAACAGATTAAAAAAGAGAAGACTGGTGGGCTCCCAGGAAGTTGGACTCAAGTGGGACCCTAGAGAAAGGCAAGACCTGGTTCCGGCAGAGAGAGAGGTAGGGAAGACATCCCGTGGAACAGAACCAGCATGGACACAAGTGCAGGGCTTTCCCAAGGTTCCCCATGACCACACGAGCACCAGGAACCTAGTGGTCCTACACTTGTGTTCACCACCCAAGTGCACGTGTCGTGGTATGATCTCCTCAGCCACGCCAAGCCATTCAAGGCAGGTAGACAGTTGTGACCTAACAGGATGTGAAAATTCTAGATGCCGGTGAGCTGGTGTAACAAGCTTTTATCATTCTTCTGGCTCCCCACACAGCCAGGACCCCCACCGCCTAGTGGAGGGAAGCTTTCACATTACATACCTGAAACTGGTGGATGTTCACTTTTTTTCTAGTCTCCCTTGCAGCAGGGATGTGGGCCTGTGGTAGACACACCTGCCTAGGTATGAATCCAGGTCCTTCCAACCCTCTCACTCAGCTAAACTGAGGCGGCACCCTTCATCCTGACGATCCTGTGATACTAAGTGAACAAATACAGCCAAATGAGGCTGGTCTTGTGGGTGGAGTTACTGATTTCTTTATGGTTAAAGTCAGCCAAGTTAACCGGATAGCATGAAGCTCAGGGGCTTCCCTGGTGGCGCAGTGGTTAAGAATCCGCCTGCCAATGCAGGGGTCACGGGTTCGAGCCCTGGTCCGGGAAGATCCCACATGCCGCAGAGCAGCTGAGTTCATGCGCCACAACTACTGAGCCTGCGTGCCTAGAGCTCGTGCTCCACAACAAGAGAAGCCACCGCAATGAGAAGCCCACACACCACAACGAAGAGTAGGCCCTGCTCTCCGCAACTAGAGAAAGCTCACAGGCAGCAACAAGGACCCAACGCAGCCAAAAATAAATAAATAGATAAATAAGTTAAAAAAAAAAAAAGAATGCAGCTCAGATTTTAAAATGGTTCTGTCTCTATGTATATGTATATATGTGTACATATGTGTATATGTATATATGTGTACATATGTATGTATGTATAGGTGTATATATATACTTTAAAATCTAATTATATATGTTAGATAGAAAAGTTCTGGAGATCGATTGCACAACAACATGAATATACTTAAGATTACTGAACTTAAAACAACTTAAAAATGGTTAAGATGGCAAATTTTGTTATGTGTTTTTTACCACAATTAAAATTAATAAATGTATGATGTTTATGAATCCCCCCCAAAAAATCTTTACACACTTGAAAATTTTATAAAAACAGAATATACTGAGTATAGGCCATTGGCTCATTCAATCCATAAATGGTTCATTCTAACAAATTTAGAAGAAAACAAAATTTATAATTTTTCAGGTTACATCCGTTCTGCTTCATGGTACAATGCCATTTATTTAATTTCCTGAAATTGTCAAACAAAATAAAATTTACCAATTTTAGAAGGCACTGTAAACCCGTCTCAATTCATTATAAAGGCTACAATGACATTTAAGATGAATGAAAATTAGGAAGCAAATCAAATATGCATTTTTGAAATGGTTCTGGTTGTAGAGGGGGGAAAAAAAGCCCGTATATTACATTCTAGCCAGAAGTTTCACTACTAAGTATGTTCCTGCTATTGATACCATATATATATATTTATACCTTGATTTGCTCCAGAAAAGATCTGAGGTGACTTGGTTATAAACTGTGTGGCTCATAAGAAGCTACCACGATTCCAGGCCACTGGGCTCGTCAGCAGGAAGGATCGAGCAGCTAACAAAATCACTGTTGTCATCTCACCCAAAGTGGGAGGAGCTACAGGAAGGCCAATCACATCCAGACCTGACTCACCTGCTCGTGGAAGAACAGAGATTGTCTGCAGCAGGGATGTTTGGCCGGTGCCCAGAATATCTCCCTAATGAGACCATGAAAGTCCAAGAAAAGAAAACAAAGTGGAAAACAGCCAGGTTTCCTCCAGTGAGTGAAATTTAAATTTTGAGAGGAGGCTCTCCAGCACACGTCTCAATGGTAAGGGAGTTATGTTAATTATGAGGGACGGTTAGGGCACAAAGGCCGCTGATGGCTGCTAAAGAATGGGTCTGGCTGGGCGCTCTGAACCCACGCCCGTCATCGGGAACACCTGTCCTACTGTCCTACAGCTGATGTAAGGAAGCCCACGGCTCCCCTGGGAGAAGGCCAGTGAGTGCCTTGCTGAGGGGCCGTGCCGGCTGCACGACTCCTGGGGACCCAGCCATCAGGCGCAAATGGGCCCTGAGAGAGGAAGGCGAAACCCTGGTGTGGGTAACAACATTTTAGTTTTGATGCTTGAAAAGGTAATGCTTGGTACTGCTCTAAAAGGTGTGGTGGAACACTGCTTAAGAGATAATAAGTTGAAATACACTAAATCGTTTGCTTTGTTTAGAAAAGAAAGCTAAGTCCTCTCAACTACACAGAATGAGAACTACTTCTGACATCTGTCCCATTTGCTTTTGCAGATCTGAAGAGAATGGATAAAACTAGGTCACTAAGGAGAGAAAAATTCCAACACAAAATACAGAAGAGCTGGTTTTGAGGATGGTGATATGAGAAATTCTGTTCGATTCAGAATGAAAATAATACACTTTCTTTCCATTTGTTGTGAGCCCCAAATGGCCATGATCACAGGGCAGGCATAAGGGAAAGTTCTGGTGAGGGATGGCCTGTCATCCAGGGAATCAACACCAAGAAGGACTGCTTCACATTTTGGAAAAAATTAACATCACATAATAAGCAGTGTCAATTACTGAGCATGGCTCTAAGGAAGTAGGCATGATTCTAATCTCCATTTCTCACACTGACTATGAGGATCAGAGAATTTAAGTAATCAGGCTAAGGTCACACAGCGAGTCCATGTCAGGGTTGAAACTAGAACATGAGATTACAAAGCCTCGGTGCTAAACTGATATCCTGACATTTTGACGGCACAAAATCAGTAAAATATTTTGATCACATATTATCTGTATGATGATGAAATCTCAGGCTTTGCTGAGGAAATCTTTTTAAGTCATCATGAGGGCTGGTTTATCTAGAATGAGAATATCTAATACATAAGCCCACTTCCCAAGGCTCTTGCAAACGGTAATACGACTTGGGTTCTGCTGAAAGCAAAGGAAAGCGTGAGGGACCGTGTGGGTCCCACCACATTGTGAGTCTACTCCTCCTCCTCAGGACCCCCACCCCCTATCCCGGGGAGTGTGTGCCACACGCGCTTCTGACACGCAGACCCAGTGCCTGCTCCGTGCCCAGCACTGCGCTGCAAACCACCCACCGGATCTCCTCCCATGCTCATGACATCTGGAGGATTTCCCTGTCCACGGAGCTGGTCAGCGCCTATGAACGGGGGATGTGGCCTGGCTGTAAAGTTGCTTGAACCCTTATCTGCCCATGGAAGGAGTGACAACCTTGGAGGCTTTGGGGCTCAGGGACCTCAGTGCTGGTCTGTGCTGCACCACGCACCAGACGACGGTCCTTGGACAAGCACCCAGGAGACTCACTGGTTTTATCTCCTCTGCACAACAGGGTGTCCCCACAGGGGCTGGTAGTTCAGTCAAATGGTATGATACACAAGAAAATACTTTGAAAAGAAACGCTGCACAGATCTGTGAAAGGGAGCTCTGTGCAGAGGACCGTGGTGTCCCACTACCAAGAGGGATAAAGCAAAAGCCACCGTGGGAGTTATCCAGCCAGTCCTGGGTGAGGCTGGGTCAAGCCCTTGTGCCTGTAAGACCCAGGAATGCCCCACTGCTGGGAGACCAAGGACAGCACTGCCTGCAAGCCCCTCCCTGGGGCCTGGGTGGGGAAGTGGCCACTAACCTTTCCGACACGTATTTTTTTGGGAGGCGTGGGCAGAAAAGCCCCCTACCCTGACTTGTTGCTTCGTTCTGGCTGTGTGACACCAGGGAAATGCCTCTTCCCAGAAGGTTCTGGGGGTCTCAGAGGACACCTGAGGTCCAGCCTGCGCCCCTCCCAAAATAGAGAGGGAAAACGATGGACTACTTCACACCACTCCCTCTCCCTATGTGCATTTGACCAAGAAGGCTTCACTATAAACGGTACAGGTTGGCCCAAACTTCAGCACCAGTAGGATCTTACCTCTCACCCCTGCCCTGACTGGTCTGTGGAGACATATGCCTGGACTGAGGCGTCCCTGGAGGTATCCCTGGGGGACAGTCTATCCTGGGAGGTATAACTAAAGGAACCGGAAGCCTCTGATGTAGTGTGGGGTAGTTCTACAGCTCTTTTGCCATGGCAGCAGGTAGAGCAGGCAAGTTGCTTTTGAGGGTAGGATGGTTGGTTGGTTGGTTGGTTACTTGGTTGGTTGGTTGGTTACTTGGTTGGTTGGTTGGCTGTTTACTTGGTTGGTTACTTGGTTGGTTGGTTGGTTACTTGGTTGGTTGGTTGGTTGGTTTGGGGAGCAGTGGAATCCTAGCAACAGGAGGGGTTCGCAGCACACAGTGCCGGGTAGAGATGGCTGGTCTGGGGGAAGATCCGTAACAGCCAGCGCCCAGGACGACATCTCTGGGTGCCTGTGAGCTGAAGCGGGGTGCAGCACAGGGGGAGGGCTCCCAGCTGGGCTTCAGGAACCACGGCTCTAGGCTCGGCTCTGATCCCAACCAGAGGGGTGATCTTGGGCCATCACACCGTCTCTCCCCGGACCTCGGTCTCCTCATTCGTCCATTCAGAAGTCACTGACCTACTGACCTGGTACCTATTGCATGACCTGGTACAGCAGGTGTCCAGCACCACTCTGCTGCTGACGAGCCAGCAGTGAACAGATGGGGAGAGCACCCTGTCGAGCTCTGGGGCAGCCCCCTCCCCCAGCTCAGGCATTCTTTTATCCCATGACTGCAGGCTGACCCAGCTCCAGCCCCGGCCTCTGCTCGGCCGCTTGCATCTTGGGGACACCGCTGAGCATGAATTGTCCCCTTGTCACCACCCCCCGCTCCACTCTGCATCCCGAGATAGAGTGAGGATGTCAGCAAACCCCCAAACAGCGGTGGGTGATAAGCAAACGAGCAAAGCTGCTACAAGGCCGTCAGGACAGAGGTGGACAGTCACCCCTCGCCGTGGTAGATTCCTGGAAATTGCCGCGGGAAGTGAAGCGGTCAAAAGGGGATCGTGTTTTTTGCTGTATCCCTTTGTCACCAGCAGATGGGAATCATGGGCCAGCAAGGCAGAGTGCTGATACAGCTTTCCTTCGGATGCGTGGAAAACAAAGAATGGACGGACTGGGGTGGAAAACAGGAAAACACAGGTGCGTTTTAGTCTGTGGATGTGCAGGTGAGCAAATGATGAGGCAAAGCTGGGCTGATGAGAAATGACACCTTTCTTGATGGGGCGATTCCACTGCTCCAAAAACTGCCGTGGCTCCCTACTGCCCACGGAAAACTGCTTGCCTTGGCCTTGAGGGCCTCTACCATCCAGCCAGGCCCACCCCACCAGGCTCATGCGCCTCTGCTAACTCCTGTGCACACATCATGTGTTTCTGCCACCGTGCTCTGCCATCATTCTCTTTGCCTAGAAGGTTCTTCCCCATCTCTGTCTGCCAGAATCCTTTGCATTGCATTAGACACCTTGGCACTATTGACATTTAGAGCCAGGTAATTCTTTGTTCGGGGCGGGGGGCTGTCCTGGGCATTGGAGGATGTTTAGCAGTATCCCTGGGCTCTACCCACTAGATGCCAGTAGCATTCCCTCCATCCCGGGTGTGACGATCAAAAACATCTCTAGATACTGCCAAAGGTCCCTTGGGGGCAAAAGAGCCCCTGGTTGAGAACCACCATTTTACACCCAGATCCTGTGTTACTCTTTTCATGAAACCCTTCACTGAGCTTCTTAGAAGGAGGGTTATCTCATATGTGTGCCTTCCACACCCTTTGTAATATTCTATTAGCATTTAACATAGCCTCCTTTTAGCTTGATTTACGTGTGCTTATATCACCCCTCCTTATTAGGCCATAAGTTCCCTGAGGGCAAAGACCACCTTTTGTTCATCTTCTACAAGCCATTCCATACCTATTGGCCTAGTGAAACTCAACCACTGGGTTTAACTTGCTTACTGTTAACACAAACATAACTTGTTTACGTTACTTGTTTACGTTTGTTGTAGAAAAAAGAATTAAGACAGAAAAGAATAAAACAGGGACTTTCCCGGCAGCCCAGTGGTTAAGACTCTGAGCTTCCACCGCAGAGGGCACAGGTTCGATCCCTGGTCAGGGAACTAAGATCCCGCAAAAAAAAAAAAAAAATCAAAATCACCCAGAATCCCACCATCCAGCAATAACGGTAGTTAAAAAACTGCTATACTGAATATGTCCCTCCATTACTAGTATACCAATAAAATACTGGTACCTGTCCCTCCAATCTTTTCTATGCAAGAAGAGTCCAGGGGAAGTATCTGCAAGCAGAGGCAGCATTTCACAGCCAGACTGTCATGGCCACAAGGGGCCCTTAAGGTCACATGGTCCACCCCCAGCAGACACCTGGATCTCCTAGGATGCTACTCCTGACTCTGTTTGAACCCCTGTATGTGTGGGAACTTGCAATCACCCAAAGCAGTCTGGTCTACCTTGGACCCCTCTAAGGAGCTCTTTCTTCTGCTGACCTGAAACCTGTTACCTGGGAGCTTCTGTTCCTCGGTCCAGTCCAAATTCTACCTCTTTAGCCCAACTGATCTACTCACTCAGTTTTCCACTGACAGGGTATCGATCCAGCCCTCCTTCCTCCCCTCTGAGAATATCCCCTCTCAAACACTGGGGTGGGCCCCAGCGGCCAGGTTCATACTACACGACCTCCCTCTGACCCTGAACAGGCAGGGTCTAGCTCCCAGGGTTTGGCACCGGGACTGAGAAACGTGAGTTAGCAGTTTCTGCTGGAAACTTAGACTCAAGAGATACAAACTCAGGAGTGGGGACTGTCATTGTAGGTGCCCATGTTTGGCTCTCTATGGACGAAAAGTAGAAACCTGGAGAGAGAGACAGAGTCAGAAAGAGAGCAGCACAGATGTACACACAGACACAGACACACGCAGAGAAAATGAAGCAGATGTGGCCAGAGAAGCAGAGATGTGAGACCAGGGTCTGGGGGAGGGGGAGGAAGTGAGAACAGCAGGCTTCCCAAGAGCATCCAGCCCAGGTGCTTGGACCCTATAGAGTCCAGCTGCAACTCCCTGCCTCTTTACAATGAATTCCCCTTTTTGGATCATGCTAAGTCCGGTTGGTTTTCATTATTTATTTATTTTTTAAAACATTATTTATTTATTTATATTTTGTGGCTGCGGTGGGTCTTAGTTGCGGCATGTGGGATCTTTTGTTGCAGTGTGTGGGCTTCCCTCTAGCTGTGGCAGGGGCTCAGTAGTTGTGGTGCGAGGGCTTAGTTGTCCCGCAGCATGTGGGATCTTAGTTCCCCGACCAGGGATCGATCCCGCATCTCCTGCGTTGGAAGGCAGAGTCTTAACCACTGGACCACCAGGGAAGTCCCCCAGTTGGTTTTTATCTATCCTGGTTCATGCAAAAACAAAAACAAAAAAACAGAAAGGGAAAGCAGCCTTGACTAAGACACAGCCTCTGACAACGGATGCCTGAAAGCTCAGGTCCCCTTAACCTTCTTCTCTCCAACATGAACTCACGTCCACTGGGGCTGACGGAGGCTTCTCTGGTGGGCTTTATGCGTCCATGCGCACAGAGCCCTTCACGCCTCAGTACCACCAACAAACCCAATTATGATGATACCAAAAGGTGAGGCTTTAGTTCCTGAGCTGAGAGAGCCAGAAATCCAGTCGAGCAGTACCTACCCAAAGTGTATGTTTGTGTAAGAATTCACATCCAACTAACCCACAGTGAGGGTCTAAGGCCGGAGAAGCTGGGAGCTGTCCAACTTCTCCCTCTGGTTCCCTTTGAAGCCGCTTCTAAGCACCTCTCAGAGCAGACCTCAGCCCTAGCAGAAAGTACAACAGACTTTCCTAGCAGCGCATAGCCCTGTCCTCCCCAGGAGCAGATAATGGCAGCTGGATTACAGCGCCCTTTCTTCCAGCCCTTGCCAGAGCCAGGAGAAAAGCCACCCCCGAATACTGAGAAGGGCAGGGGCTCTGGATCAGACAGACAGATTCTCCTCTCATCTCTACCCCTTACTGGCTTAATGACTCTGATTAAGCTGTTTAACTTCTCTAAGTTTCAGTTCCCTCATCTACAAAAATAAGAAATAACAACAGCTCCCATTGCAAGGATTAAACGAAACGAGAATTTTAAAGGGACCAGAGTATTAAAACAAGAGGGTTTTAATACTCACCAGGTGTTAGCTTCCCATCTCCCTTCTTGTTCATATTCAACGGTTTAATTAATTTTTTCAGTTTACTAAGTGACAATATAATGTCAGTTTAAAAACATAATCTATGAGAGATCATCCTCAGCTGGAAAATAAAAACGTGATTAGGACTCATTTTATTTTATTTTATTTTATTTTTTAATTAATTAATTAATTTATTTTTTGCGGTACACGGGCCTCTCACTGTTGTGGCCTCTCCCGTCGCGGAGCACAGGCTCCAGACGCGCAGGCTCAGTAGTTGTGGCTCACGGGCGCAGCCGCTCCGCGGCATGTGGGATCTTCCCGGACCGGGGCACGAACCCGTGTCCTCTGCATCGGCAGGCGGATTCTCAACCACTGCGCCACCAGGGAAGCCCTGGGACTCATTTTATTTTTTAAGTGTCTTCGAAATGGCACCAATTCCAAAAGTACGTCAGCAAAAATAAGCAATACCAGGGCTTCCCTGGTGGCCCAGTGGTTGAGAATCTGCCTGCTAATGCAGGGGACACGGGTTCGAGCCCTGGTCCAGGAAGATCCCACATGCCGCGGAGCAACTGGGCCCGTGAGCCACAACTACTGAGCCTGCGCGTCTGGAGCCTGTGCTCCGCAACAAGAGAGGCCGCGATAGTGAGAGGCCCGCGCACCGCGATGAAGAGTGGCCCCCGCTTGCCGCAACTAGAGAAAGCCCTCGCACAGAAACGAAGACCAAAGACAGCCAAAAAAATAAATAAATAAACAAATGTGGGGTTTAAAAGAAAAAAAGAATTTAAGAAAAGGAAAAAACTGAAATTATATAAAAAAAGAAATAGGCAATACCAGCAGAGTATACTTAATACTTCAACAGATGTACACGTGCAAGAGGCTGCAAGTTCAGTTTCCAGGCGGGTCCGATTTCCTATCAGGCCAACGAATGACTTCTTGGAACCCACCTTTGCTCCTGGGCTTAACTGGCCAGGAGGCCCCATGCGGATGAATGCATAGTAGTAGAGACCTCCCCACACCGTGATGGCAACAAATGCTTCATCCTCACTCCATTTTCCTTTAATGTCCAGTAGGCTTTATAAAGCCGACAGGCTTCCTGAAGCTTGAGCTCCTCACTAATGGATGTGCGGCCAATGCACTGCTGCCTGGAGCTCCCTAACCACGCGTCAGCAAGCAGCTTCTTTCCCTGCTTCGGAAAGCTGTGCAGGAGGCTCTGGAGTCTTGGAAAGGGCAGCTGTGCTGATAGCGCAGGCCCTTGTCACTGAGGACCAAAGTCCAGGCCGCGGGCTACGGAGCAACAGGCTTTTCTCCACGCGGGATCTCCTAACACAGGAAAAGTTGCCACTCCCTCCAGATGGAAGGCATAGCCAATTAAGAGCTATCAGTGCTTCATTTTTTTGCCTCCATCTTCTTTAAGAATTTACAAACCCAATCATCAAAAACCGCAGATGGGAGTAGAGATTGGGACAATCTTTCTGGGAGGCAAGTTGCCCTTATCTCTCAAATCTTTACAGCTTTACTACCCTCTGACCTAGTAATTGTACTCCTGGGAATCCATCCAAAAGAAATCATCAGAGGCAAACAAAGATTAAGGCACAACTACATTCCGTGGCTTTTGTTTATATAAGAAATTGAAAATAATATAGATGTCCAACAATTTAAAAAAAGGAATTAACTGTACAATTTTAAAAGGTCACCAAAATCCTGTTTAGAAATCTTTTGGACACAAGGATATATTAATATATTAATGTTAATGGGAAAGGAAGATACACAGTATAACTTCAACCACACAAAATTTTTGTATTCAAAAAGTCTTAAGGACTCCTCCAGATGCATCTCTGTAACGGAATTATGAGTGGTTTGTTTTTTTTTTTTTTTTGTGGTACGTGGGCCCCCCTGTTGTGGCCTCTCCTGTTGCGGAGCATAGGCTCCGGACGCGCAGGCTCAGCAGCCATGGCTCACGGGCCCAGCCGTTCCGCGGCATGTGGGATCTTCCCGGACCAGGGCACGAACCTGCGTCCCCTGCATCGGCAGGCGGACTCTCAACCACTGCGCCACCAGGGAAGCCCCTATGAGTGGTTTTAAACTGTCTTCTTTATCCTTTCCTTTTCTCCCTCATCCTATTGCCCAGAGTAGCATCTGATCCTTTATCCATCACTGTCATGATGTAAAGATGAGTGGGACAGTCCCAGACATCACCAAGTTCAAGTCTAGCTGGATGACACTCAAGTCAGATCATCACACCCACAACTGCGCTCTGTGATCCGAGGCTGGGCTACTACATCAGCAGAAGATGCTCCAGGAGATGTTAAAAGATGAGTAGGGGGTTGGTAAATTGGAGAGGAAGGAGGGGACATTCCAGGAGGGGAGAGAACATGAGCAAACCCCAGAAACAGGAGTGAACATCGTGGGTTTGGGGCTACAAGGTGCTCAGTGCAGCTGGGACCAGGCTAGCTGGGCATAGGCTGGGAGGGAGCTGTCACTCCTCAGAGCACCTTCTGCCAGGGTCACTCCAAAGGCTGAGGGGAGGAGGGAAAACGAAAGAGGAAAGTGGCAAGGCGCGTGATTGAAAATACGAAGTAGGATGAACTCTATCTCCTAACACAGTGCTTGGCTCCCAGAAGGTATGAATAATTGAGTGAATGAATGAATAAATGAGTGAATGAATGAATGAATGAATGGCTCAGGGGCAGAGGGGAGGTTAAAGAAGGAATTTACAACCAAGACTGCTAGGAAACCAGTGAGTCGGCGTTCCCCCTCTTTGGAAGGTGGGTAACAGATCCATTCAGACATATGCCCTGTGGTCTCCCAGGACTCAAATAAATATTCCAGTAGAACGAAGGAACAATTCCTGTAAAACCATTAGAAACCAAGCCTTAGATTTCACGGGAAAGAAAGATGCATGTACCCAAATTCACCACAGCACCAACCAGATGAAGATGAATCTACTCCGGCCGAGAGGAAGAAACACAGAAGCCACTGCAATGCCCTTCTCTCCCCTCTGAGCCCAGAACCCATCCTTCAGGCTTGGAAGCCCAAACTCTGTTGCTTCATGTGTAATCACAGACTCTCAAGGGGAGCGGCTTTCAAGGCTACTGCCCCACCCCCAAAAGGAAAAAACGCACCGTGTCAATCCCTCTGCACCAACAAGCTCCTCCCCTCCCCCTGCCTCGGCCAACAAGGGTTCCTAATAATTAGCGCGCGCAAACCCTCAACGGGGCCCTGCAACGTTGCGGGACTGCTCCGTTAAGTTCATTATGAAAGAAAACAAAAGCCATTTTTCCCCCACGGATCCCACCAGTAACGATGAAAACAGTGCACTCTGGAACAGACACTGGCACAGCAGCGCCGTGCGTTTGCCTCTCTCATAAGGACCACCCACCCTCACGGTACGTACCAAGGACCCTGCCTCCAGCCAGAACTGATTCAACCAGCGCTGGCTCCCAGCTGGGCCTCTCAGATTTCCTCCCCAGGAATTTAGAATCAGAGCTGAGAGGTCTGCGGGTTTCTGAACATGAGCACTGTAAACTAGCAGCTCTGGGGTGGCCACGTCTGGCTAGATGCTCACCAGAGCAGAAATGGATGTCTGCAGAGACAAAAAGAAGGATGGAACACAGAGAAGCAGAGACAATATTTCATGCTAAGAGAGACAGACTTGCTGTATAAGGGCAGAGCTGAGTCTCTTTTTTTAGCTCATCATTGTTACCTAAAACAGGCACAGAGTAAGGAGGTGGATAGATGCTGGTTCAGTGAATTGAGAGAGAGGCAGAGACAGAGGGAGCAGCTCTCGGGGTCCTCTCCATGCTCAGCTCCTGGTCTGGACTCTCGCACCTCATACTCCAGGAGCTGTCCCAGCATCCTTCCCATAAATGTCCTCTCTTGCTTAAGCAGATCTAAAGCAGATTTCTGTTACTTGCAACCAAAGAGTCTCACTGAGACACCCCAAGACTGCCTGGGAGCCCTGCCCCCTTCGTCCCGCAGTGCAGCCCTTACACTCCTGTGTGCACAGATCCGGCAAGCCCAGTGTCCACACCAGCCCCGCCACTCCCCTCCCCAGCCTCCTCCCCCTCCCCCAATCTCCAACAGCCTGTCAGCATTTCCTCCTGGATCAGATGCCCCCACTCAAACCCAATTTCCCTATGTCAGTGGCTCTTAAACGTGAGGGTGCATCAGAATTCCTCAGTGGGCTTGTTAAAGCACACATTGCTGGGCCACCCCCAGAGCGTCTTGAGTCTGTAGGTCTGAGGTAGGGCCCAAGTCTGCCTTTCTAGCAAGTTCCCAGGTAGTGTTGCTGCTGGCCCGGGGAACACGCTGTGAAGACCACTGCCCTATTTCCATCTGAGATACCACCACCTGCCCTGTTCAGATAACCTCCTTCTCTCCCTTGGAACCCACATCTCAGGACTTTTCCTCTGTAGTGACTCTTCTACTCAGCCCTTTCTTTTTTATTTATTTATTTTTTTTAATTTTAATTTTAATTTTTTGTGGTACGCGGGACTCTCACGGCTGTGGCCTCTCCCGTTGCGGAGCACAGGCTCCGGACGCGCAGGCTCAGCGGCCATGGCTCACGGGCCCAGCCGCTCCGCGGCACGTGGAATCTTCCCGGACCAGGGCACGAACCCGCGTCCCCTGCATCGGCAGGCGGACTCTCAACCACTGCGCCACCAGGGAAGCCCCTCAGCCCTTTCTTATTCATCTCATGACACTGGCCCTTCTCATTTCACTCCTGGAGGGCCGTGAGAACCTTCTGACCTGCTTCCCTTCGCTTTGCCCTGACCCAAAATGGTCCACCTTGCACATCATGGCCAGGTTCATCCTCAGGACACTCTCCTGCCATAACCTCTGGCTATTATGAATAAAGCTGCTATGAACATCTGAGTACAGCCTTTGTGTGGACATATGTTTTCCTATCTCCTGGGTAAATACTTAGGAGTGAAATGGCTGTGATAGATGATAAGTATGTTTAACTTAATAAGAAACTGACAAACTTTTCTGAAGTGTCCGAACCACTTTGCATCCCCTCCCTGCTCGGAGCCTCTCAATGACTCCATACAGAGTAGTAACCTTTTTCCAAAATCCTGGGCTCAGCTTCCCAGGATCCTACAATCTGGCCCAACTTGCCGATCCAGCCACACCCAGCACCCCACATGCGTTCTCCCGTGGTCCTCATCGTGTTCACCCTGAGTCCCGTTTCCTCGAAATCAAGTCCCACCTCTTCTGTGAGACTTTTCCCACCCACCCTCATCTGAAAAGCACAGAGGCCTCTCTTCCTGAAACACAGAATATACAGAAACAGTCAAGCAAAGACAATCTACTTCCTCATCTTCCCACCTTTGCTTGAAAAAGTGTGATCATAAGAAAATGTTCCCAGTTGGTCTGCACTGTTACCTAGTCTTTATCCAGTCATCAAAAAAAACAGGACTGATGGATTTTTATGTAAAACAATCTACAGTTTCAATTCTAAAAAAAAAAAAGAAAGAGACCTACAGTACCACACTGGCCACAGTTTTCCATACACTAGAGACAAACAGTTACTATAACTTTCTCAAATGAAGGGACAAAATGCATGTCCCTCCCTCTTGCTAAGGGTCATGCGATCTTCCACAGACCGGTGGCTGGGGGTTCTCCTAACAGACCTCAAAGAACACTAATAGAAACAGCTATTTGTTCTTACTTGCGTTACTTATGCAGAGCCTAGGGCCGAGAACCGTACAACAAAATTCTCGTAGGGCCTCTCTCACTGCCGGTTAGCATGGGAATCAGCACCCCCTGTGTGACAGCCATTCGATGACACATATTAAAAGCCTTTCAAAGACTCACACCTGTTTATCCGTAATTCCACTAGTATAAGGAGAAGATCTGAAAAACAAAGGCGACTATACCATTCCCTACAACCAAACAGGCGCACACAAAATCAGAAACAAGTGAAATGTCTCACAGAGGCACGGCTCTCACATTCACGTACTTATTTCTTGTCATTCATGCCAAAAAGGATGTACTATACAATTAATTGTGCTCAACTTACTAGAATGGATACAGCCATTAAAAAATGATATTTACATAATGTCTTAAAACAGCACAGAACTGTTTCAAGCATCATGCTTAGGGGAAAAGTAGAATACAAAATTGTTACTATGTGTAATCAAAACTACATATTTTTACAAATTAAGTTCACAAGTGGAAAACTACCAGAGAGATTCTCTACAATGTTATCGGCAGTTGTGGTGGGCTGGTAGAAACAGTAATAACTTTCCCTTTCTATTGTTAGGTGTTTCCAATTAATGATGAGCTCATTTAACATATATATATCTTAAAATAAATATAGAAACCAAATCGGGCACGGGTGTCAGGTGTTCCCTATCATATAGCTCAGAGAAAATCACCTGTTCTTGATAGAAACGTGTATCCGATTACAAGAACAAAAGGCAGACAAATGCAGAGAAGGCAGGAAGGACTGGGCAGACCTTTGTTTTCAGCCAGTGCAGGCTGCTAAGAATCTCTTAGATGCAAGATTCAAAGGCAAACAATGCAAGTGGTGACAGCCCTGCTACTCAATTTGACAGGATTACAGAAAAAAGGGGAAAACACATGTGATGTTGGAAAGGCACTTTCAAGTATGACCAAACACAGATCGTGGTGTTTTAAACGGTGGGCCATAGAGGAGTAACATTTCTCCTCATGGTTCCAGAACCTCCCGGGTCTGCTTAACGAGTTCACCCTGCTAGCCTGGAAGGGCAGGACTGCAGACGGCTGGTCTGAGGACCTGAACTGCAGCCCGAACTCTGTCACTCACCAATGTAGCCCTCGGCTCTTGTTGTCCTCATCTGTAAAATGGGAGGGTCTTGGTAGAGATTCTTTCGGTTTTAAGTAACAGAAACTGACAAAGCTGGAGTAAGCAACAAAGGGAATTTGTGGGGAGGACACTGGGGTAGAGCCAGAACCCCAGGGCAGCTGGGCTTTTGTTAGTGTCTAGAACCAGGGACTGAAAAGCCTGGGAAACCATGCAGTGTTTCTGGCACCTCTGTGTTTTCTGAACGTCTCCTGTCACTCTTCCTTCCCTGCTGGCCCACTTTCCACACGCTCCTCGTGGCAAAACACAGCCTGCACACCTCCTCACGCTTACTTATTATGGCTCCTGCCTCTTGAATAATTGGTGTTTTAGCTCGGGCTACCGTAACAACACACTACAGACTGAGGGCTGAAACCACAGAAATTTATTCTCCCACAGTTCTGGAGGCTCAGAGTCCAAGATCAGGGTACTGGCAAGGCTGGGTTCTGGTGAGGACTTACAGATGTCCAAGTTTCTCTCTGTGTCCTCCCATGGCAGAGACAGAGAAAGACAGAAGCAGAGAGAGACAGAGAGAGAGAGAGGAGAGACAGGGCTCTCTGGTGTCTCTTCTTACAAGGTCACTAATCCCATCATGGGGGCTCCACCCTTGTGACCTCATCTAAACCTAATTGTCTCCCAAAGGTCCCACCTCCAAATACCTTTGCATTGGAGGTTAAGGCTTCAACATACAAATTGGGGGGAAACACAATCCAGTCCATGGCAACTGGCTACCTCTGAATCGCACTTCTGTGTTGCCAAGAGAGGGAAAACAGAATTGGTTCAGTCTGAGTCAGGTATCCATGTGGAGAGGACAGGTCATCCAGCACAAACCTGGCTGCCTGGAGCCTATCCTGATCTCCAGGCCTGTCTGTACCTTGTCACCTGAATGAAAAGCCGTAGGGCAGCAAGTCAAGAAGTATTCCTCTTGGTCAATATTTCCCACAAAACTAAACACTCATGGAGGATAAAGGTCATTTCTCTCTTAGCCACCACCACCTCTTCATGCCCATAAGGAAGCAGGCACACAGACAATGTTCAGTGCCTGGATGTTGCCTTTTTGGATAAACTGGGCTACACTTACTGAGAGAAGGATAAAGAGTCTGTGCTCCAAAGATATACACAGACATATCATCACCTTCTCAGAGCCAGAGTATGCTTTCCACCCTAAAGGTCAAGAGATTTCCCTTCTAGTCAACCTTTCTTCTTTTTAACCTTTCCCAGACAAAGAAAATGATCACCTGTCATTCCGTAGAAACTCCTCTATATGTATGTTGAGTAACAGCAATGTATAAAGTGTGTAGAGCAGAAAAGGGAGCAAAAGACAGTCTACCTTCAAGGACTGAGACCTGAGCCCAAGAGACAAGCCATCAACACTGGCAAAATAAAAAAAAAAAATTATGAGTTAAGAAATAAGAGAACATGTGAGATGTCTCAGGACAGCTGGGAAGGATATTGCCCAATGGCCGGTGCTAGCGAGCTGAATGTGCTTTGAGGTGGCAGGACAGAGAACCCACTTTAGTTTAAAATGGTCCAGGAAGAAAAAGTAGGCATTAAAGATGGGTGGCATATAGCTTGGTGGGGGGAGGGGCTGGGGTATGGCCTTCAGGAGTGCGGTAGCAGTGACTCAAGTCAAAGCATGGAAAACACATGACATGTGTAGGGATGGTCATGGGGAACAGTGAAAAATAAGGTCATTTAGAAGTACTGATACATTATGGGGGGCCCTGAACATCAGTGCGAAATTCTAGACTGGATTATGGAATGAATGTGAGTGCTGGAAAGGAAACAAACAAGTACCTGGGGCCTGCACAGGTCCTCTGAGGGCAATCATGCCGGGCAGCCCTTGTTTCTTCTTACGACAGAGAGACCGGCAGGGGACTACAGGTTTTTCAAGGTGCTGCTGTAACCAAGTCCCATCAACTTGATGGCTTAAAATAACAGAAATTTATTCTCTCACAGCTCTGGAGCCTAGAAGTCTGAAATCAAGGTATGAGCAGGCCCATGCTCCCTCCAAAGGCTCAAAGGGAGAATCCTTCGTTGTCTTTTCCTAGTTTCTAGTGGTTGCCAGCAATTCTTGGTGTTCCTTGGACTGCGGAGGCATCGTTCCCAAATGCCTCAGTTGTCACATGGCATTCTTCCTGCATGTCTCAGTCTGTGTCCAAACTTCCTTCTTCTTATAAGGACACCAGTCACTGGATTAGAGCCAACCCCAAGCCAGTGTGAACTCATCCTAACTTGATTACATTTGCAAAGACTCCTTTCCCAAATAAAGTCACATTCTGAGGTCTTGGGTGGACACGAACCTTGGGGGACAGTATTCATGTCAGTGCAGACACTGAGTAACTCTCACCCTTATGTGCTGGTTCCAGAAGCTAACAGCCATGTAAGGAACTGTTCCCTGATCCTGCATTGGAAGTGACTGGATGCAGTGCTGTGACAGATGTCACCAAAGGAGGAATCCCCTCGTCAGGACAAGATAAAGCTAGATGACTTCCAAAAATCCTTCCGATTATACACATGTGGGGTTCAAGGTCCTGTCAATTACTCCTGTTCTACTGATTTACCAATTCAGTCCTCTCTTTCCATTCCCACTGCCAAGACTCTGGTTCAACCCTTATTGCTTCAAACTTGACATCGATATAACTGTTTTCACATCACTCCCCCCTTAAAAAAAACCTTCACTGGCTCACTCCTGCCTCAAAGCAAAGTCCTGTACTTTGACCTCAAACTGACCTTTCCCACCTGAACTCCTCAGACAGCATGACATGAATTCTCAACTCAAGCCAGTCTGGTCCTTCAAACACAACTGGCACATTCTCACCCCCTACACCTTACCCGATATCACCTGGCGTGGGCCTCCCTCCCTGCAGAAGGGAACCCAAACTGCATTTGGAAGACCATTCATTCCTCTTTCACAGTACTGGGGACCACCCAGCCCAGCACACAGTACTTTGGAATCTCCGTGAGTTTTAGTGCATCCTTACTCTCCCACTGCCTTCCACTGCTTTTTTAAAAAAATAAATTAATTTGTTTTATTTATTTATTTTTGACTGTGTTGAGTCTTTGTTGCTGTGCGCGGCTTTCTCTAGTTGCAGAGAGTGGGGTCTACTCTTCGTTGCGGTGCAGGGGCTCTAGGCGCGCGGGCTTCAGTAGTTGTGGCTCGCAGGCTCAGTAGTTGTAGCGCACGGGCTCAGCTGCTCTGCGGCATGTGGGATCTTCCCTGACCAGGGTTCGAACCCATGTCCCCTGCATCGGCAGGTGGATTCTTAAGCACTGGGCCAACAGGGAAGCCCCCGGCCTTCCACTGTTAATGATCATTTCCGACAAAGGGGATGCAGCAACACTGAAGCAAAGACAAAGCAAATGCTGTGAAATCAGACAGATCCAACGGATCTAACAATTAAGAACTGGGCAAATTCCTTAACCTTTCTAAACCTCAGATTGCTCATCTGTAAAATGGAAATAATACTACGTACCTATCCCATCAGACTACTGTCAAGATTAAGTGAGATGATGTACGCACACTGCCAGTGCAACATCTGACATGGAGTATAAATATGTGTCAATAAAAGTACTTATTTGTATTACAGTAAAATGGACCTAAGTTTTGCCTTTAGGTCTGGGAACAAAGCGCAGATCTGGGACCCTCCAGCGCCGAGCAGCACACTGTCAATGACTACTCAGATGACATACGTAGCAGGACCCCTGTGAGCATTCAGCTATGCCCCCACTTCATTTTATGAATGGGGAGACTGGTATGTGTGGGTGGAGGCAGTTCCTGAGGGTCCTGCCTTTTCCTTCCTGGGTCTCCTGTCCTCAACAGCTCCTCACTATAAATATCATAGACCCTGCAGGGCCCCTGAGACTCTGGAGAGAGGCTGAGAGGCTGTGAGAAGGTCCGCCCTGCTGCGAGCAGCTGGTACTTCCAGGAGACGTAAATGGTGGGATGGTGTGAACAACCAGGGAACCTGCCTGCCAGGAGGTTCAGCCCGACCCCACTCGATTTTACAGAGAGGAAGAGGAGCTCTGAGAGAGAAGCCCCAGGTCACACAGCCCATCAGGGGTAAAGCTGGGGCCAGAATCTACACCCCCAAGGCCCACCCAGTCCTGGGCCAGGTGGCACTGCTGGCAGCACCATGTTTCTCTGGGTCCAGCTCCACCACTAACTTGCTGGGGAACCCGGGGCAGGCTACCTAGCCCTCTGGGCTTCAGTTTTATCATTTGGGAAAGAAGGAGTAATGCCCGCTTTGTATGACTGCTGTATTAATAACATCACAGAGCCTTACATGAGAAGTGCTGTGATGGCGAAGACTCCGTTTCGCCTCAGTGGTGGCCCAGCACGCAGCCCACAGGAGCCTCGCACTAAATATGAGATGACTGAGTGAACTCGCTGAATGAATGAATGAGGAACAGGACGGCACAGTATCTGCCACATGTTAGGTACTCTGTCAAGTGTGTTCCATTACTGTGGATACTAATCCTTGGCGGATATTTGCCTTCATCTTGATACAGGATGCAGAGGCTCTCTGGGTCCTCTCCGCAGCCCCATGTAGCCCCTGTGCTTCGGAGAAGCTGACCATATCCCCAGATCCAGGGTGGGTCTTGGCTGGTGTAAGTCATTCTACACATCCCATCCCCCTGCCATAGGGATTGGCTCAGGGACAGGTGTGTGACTAAAATCAGGAGAAGAATTCTAACTGCTATACCTCTGAACCTCAAAAATGAAGACGCAAAAGGAGACCATTATTTCCAATAGTATCAGACAAGAGACTCTGACTTACCCTGCCACTGGCAACAACTAAAAATTCTGGATTTAAAGAAATTGTAGGGGCTTCCCTGGTGGCGCAGTGGTTGAGAGTCCGCCTGCCGATGCAGGGGACGCGGGTTCGTGCCCCGGTCCGGGAAGATCCCACATGCCGCGGAGCGGCTGGGCCCGTGAGCCATGGCCGCTGAGCCTGCGCGTCCGGAGCCTGTGCTCCGCAACGGGAGAGGCCACAACAGTGAGAGGCCCGCGTACCGCAAAAAAAAAAAAAAAAGAAATTGTAAATTTTTTACTAAGTGGTCAAGTTTGGTATCACCAATCATGGGACAGCCTGACATTCTGTCCTCTTGACAGAAGGCAGTGGGAGGTGCAGCTCATCATCTACACAATGTAGACACAAGGGCCTGAGTCTAAGGACAAGTCTGAAGTCCAGAACGTCTATATCACAGTCGGCCTAGACTCTTCATAAAGTTGGGGGGCGGGGGGTGCAGGTGCTGTTCTACGTTGATCAAAAGACACGGCCGCCAGATTCAGTGTATGAGCTTTGACTGGATCCAAATAGAAACAAGAAAAAATAAATAAAGGATTTTTGTTTAATTGGGGTTAATTTGAGTACGGACCACATGCTGGATGAAGCTGTGGAATGAGAGTCGATTTTCTTAGGTATGGAAATGATTGTTCATTGTACAGAACAGTGAATGGTTCCCAAAGCAAGATCCGCAGACTCCTCGGAGACCCCAAAACCCTTTTCAGAGGGACCTTGGCAGAGGGTTCATGAGGTTGAAACAATTTTAATAATAATACTAAAACATACGCCTTTTTCACTGTGTTGAACTTGCACTGATGATGTAAGAACAATAAGGGGTAAAACCGTTGCCTTTGCACGAATCAAGGCAATGGCACTAAACTTTACCCGTAGTCATTGTATTCGTCACCATGACGCAGTAGGAAAAAAAAATGCCTGTTTCATTTAAGAATGTCATTGATGATATAGCAGAAATCATCAATTTAATTAAAGCTTGACGCTGGAGTACAGGTGTTTTTAATATCTCGTGATGAAATGGGAAGCATGCATTAAGTACTGCTGCATACCAAGTATGATGACTGTCTTGAGGAAAAGCCCTTGTGCCGATTATCCCATTTTTCAGGGAATAGTACAGTTACTTGAATGACTGATAAACAATGGTTATTCAGAGTTGGGTATCTGGCAAGCATATTTTAGGAAATGGATGAAATGAGCCCATGACTTCAAGAAAAACCAATAGTGTTTGTTGCCAATGATAATATTCAATTTCCAGCTAAAACCAGAATTTTGGAAAATTTTTATCCACTACCATGAAACTGACAGTGTCCCAACACTTAAAAGACTTTCCTGATGGGATTGATGGTGATATTAATGAATGTGAATTTTTGATATTGTATAATGAAATGTGTCAGCATTTAGAAGATCTGCATTTCACTGGGTAAACCAACAGTTTCTAAATGATCAAAGTGTGATGTTACAAATTACGCATGGATAAAAGATCCATGAATTTAAACTATGTGGAAGGAACAGAAGCCATAAAATATGACCAGTTTTGAAACAGAACTAAATAGAATTCCTAAAATAGAATAATTGAAAATTTAAAATCAATGAATATGTTCAGCAGCTGATTAGAGACTGCTAAGGAGACAGACATGAAGAAAATGACTAAAAAAGCAGCAGAGACAAAAAAAGGAATCGGAAATAAGAAATGAAGAGATACGGAAGACAGAGTAAGAACCTAACATATATCTAATGAGAGTACCAGGAAAAGAGGAAAAAAGGAATGGAGTGCAAAAGCAGTGTTGTTAACGATGAATAAATTTGAAAAATTACTAAGATGAATAAACTCCTAAACTAATATTAACTCAAGAAAATAGAGAAAATCTATAATCATTAAAGAAATCGAATAGGTAGGTTCAATTTTCCCCACAGAAAAAACACCTGTCCCTGATAATTTTACTGGTAAGGTCACGTATTTTACACGTAAGAAAGAAATCCAATCTTACACAAACTATTCCAGGGTATAAAAAAGAGGATATATCCACCCTCAATGTGGTTTATGTGGCTTGTATAATCTTTATACCCAAACCAGACAAGACAGCACAGCTAATATCACTCACAAACATAGCTTTAAAAAAAAAAAAAAAGACTAAACTAAATATTAACAAAACTGAATCTTAGGTTGTTCTAACAACAACAACAACAAAAACCCAACTTTATGACCAAATTTTGTTTATCCAGGAAGGTAAAATTGTTTAATGGCAAAACTAATTAATACAATTTGCCACTTAACAAATTAAAGGCCCCCAAAAAATCCCCATTATCATCTCAATGGAAGCATTAGCTAAAATACAGTATCATTCATTATAAAAACTCTCAACAAACTAGGACAAGAAGAAAACTTAGTGATAAAGTATATTTCTGAAAACCCTACAGCAAGCACAATACTTTATGGGAAAATGTTGAAGCATTCCTTTTTAAACCAGGAAAAGACAAGAAGATCTGCCTTCACCACTTTTAGTTATCTTGTACTAGAGATCTTAACCAGGACAGTAAGAGTAAGGGAAAAAAAGGAATTACTGGAAAGACACAACACTGTGCTATTCTCAGATGGCATGACTCTATCTGGAAAGCCCCAAAGAATGTATAGTGTGGCAAGGATGCATTGTTCTAACAAACAGTTGGAAGACTAAAATTTTAATAAGATACCAAATACACTGGCATCAATGAACATCAAGTAACTGGGAATAAATCTAACAGATGATGCACAAGACATTTACAGTAAAAATTATAAAATTATATTGAAAATCATTAAAGAAGATCTAAATTAATATAGACAGATGCCATGTATATGTATACATATATGTATATGGATTGGAACAGTCAATATCTTAGGAACATCAGTGTTATTCCAATCAGACTCCCAACAGATTTCTGAGTGAGTGAGTGAGTGTGTGTGTGTGTGTGTGTGTGTGTGTGTGTGTTGTAATATATAATTCTAGATAATTCTAAACATGTATATGGAAGAGAAAGGGCTAAGGCGCTTTTGAAGGTGGGGGGACTTGCCAGGCCAGATTCTAAGAATTTTCTTAAGGTTATGGTAATTAAAACAGTGGTACTGGTACAGGGCCAGAAAAACTGTTCAATGGAAGAGAATAAAGAGCTCAGAATAGACTTACACATCCAGGGAAACTTAATTTATGACAGGGCTGGACATTGCAGATGTAAAGAGAAAGGACATACTTTACAATAAACGGTGCTATTGCTTTTCCTTATGGAAAAAAAATTCTGGAGTCCTACTCCACATCATATACCAAAATCATCTCAAAATGGATTAAGAGGGCTTCCCTGGTGGCGCAGTGGTTGAGAGTCCGCCTGCCGATGCAGGGGACACGGGTTCGTGCCCCGGTCCGGGAGGATCCCACATGCCGGAGAGCAACTAAGCCCATGTGCCACAACTACTGAGCCCGCGTGCCACAACTACCGATGCCCGTGCACCTAGAGCCCGTGCTCCACAACAAGAGAAGCCACCGCAATGAGAAGCCCGAGCACCGCAACGAAGAGTAGCCCCCGTTCTCTGCAACTGGCGAAAGCCCACGCGCAGCAACGAAGACCTAATGCAGCCAAAAATAAATAAATAAATTTATTTTTAAAAAATAAATAGGGCTTCCCTGGTGGCGCAGTGGTTGAGAGTCTGCCTGCCGATGCAGGGGACACGCGTTCGTGACCTGGTCCGGGAAGATCCCACATGCTGCAGAGCGGCTGGGCCCGTGAGCCATGGCCGCTGAGCCTGCGCGTCCGGAGCCTGTGCTCCGCAACGTGAGAGGCCCGCGAACCGCAAAAAAAAAAAAAAAAAAGGATTAAGAAATTAAATGTGAATGAAAAAACTGTAAGACTGCTAGCTAGGAGCAATATAGGAGAATAGCTTCATGATTTGAGAATACCTTCATGATTAGGTAAGGTTTGCCTAGGACACAAAAAGTATAAACTATAAAGGAAAAAAACTGATAAATCCATTGCACTAATATCAAGAACTTCTGTTTATCAAAACACACCATAAAGAAAATGAAAAAATAAACCAGGGACTGGGAGAAAACATGTGTAATGCATAGTGACAGAGGATTAGCATCTAAAGTATTTAAAGAACTCCTACAAATCAGTAAGATAAGGACAAGAGAAAAACTGGCAAGATTTGAACAGGCTCTTCACAGGAGAGAGAACATGAATGGGCAATAAACATATGAAAAGATGCTCAATCTCATTAGTATTCAGGGAAATGCAAATTAAAACTATAATGAGATTCCATTCTGTACCCACCAGACTGGCAAAACTTCTAAAAGTGTGACAATAGCAAGTGATGGTAAAGACATGGTACAACTGAAATTGTATATGTTGCTGGAGAAAAACGATGTTGGATAGCGATTTATGATGAACAAAATGTGAAGGGGACTTGGCAGGCCAGATATCAAGAATTTTCATAAAAGTTATGGTAATTAAGACAGTGTGGTCCTGGTGCAGGGTCAGACCAATTGATTAACGGAACAGAATACAGAGCCCAGAAACAGACCCACACATCTACGAAACTTATGTTATTTGGTCAAGCGAAAGATGCATATACCCGATGCCTCAGCCATTCCATTCCCAAGGAAATCTGTGCACCAGTGCGCCAGGAATCACATATCAGAATGTTCACTGCAGAAGTCTTTTCTTTTCAAGAGCAAGAGAAAAACAAAAATTAGAAAGAACGCAAATGTCTGTAAACGGTGGTATATTGATACAATGAAGGTAATGTTCTATTTCTTAAACTGGTTGGTGAGTAAAAGAGTATTCATTGTATTATTATCCATTACTGTATACCCTAACCACTTCATTTTAATCTTTTCTATTGGTGCAATAATTAATTTTTACAAATCAAGGAGAGTCTGGAAATGGAGACAAAATAAGATGTTAGAACATCAGAGAGTTTTTTTTTTTTTTTTTTTTGGCTGCACCGGATCAAACCTGAACCCTTGGCAGTGAAGGCGAGGAGTCCTAACCACTGGACCACCAGGGAATTCCCCCAGAGTGTTCTTTCTTTAGGCTTTTCTTAACTCCCCTCAGCTTGGTGGCAGCAGGGCCAACAGCCATGGGTTTAACGGGCTGAATAATGGTCCCCAAAGATGTCTAGGTCCTAATCCCCAGACTCTATGAATATTACCTGATATAGCAAAAGAGACTTTGCAGAGTCTCAAAATTAAGGATTTTGAGATGGGAAGATTATCCTGGATTATCTAGGTGGGCCCTAAATGTAATCACAAATGTCCTTCTAAGAGAGAGGTAGGGGAAGATATAAAGACAGAAGAGAAGGCAATGTGACCATGGAAGCACAGACTGGAGAGATGCGGCCATAAGCCAACAGCCATCAGACACTCCAAAAGCAAAACATGGATTCTCCACGGAGCTTCCAGAATGAAACACTTCTGCTAACACCTTGGTTTCAGCCCCCCAAAACTCATTTCAGACTTCAGGTCTCCAGATCTGTTAAGAGACTACATTTCTGTTGTAAGCCACTAACTCTGTGGTTCTCTCTTCCAGCAGCAATAGTAGACTAATACAGTGGATAAGGATGCTCAACTTTACCCATCTCTTTGTCCCTGATTGTATTCACGCAGCACATCCTCTCCTCTGCCTCCTCTTCTTTCTCAACATTGGCTGCCACAGTGTCTCCCAGGCAGAGACACAGCAGTGGTTTAATCTCCTTTCACACATCAGATGTACCACTTCCCCTGTGAAAGGGCTCCTCCCTACAATTTCCAACCAAAGCCAGAAAAGTCGTTCACACACACCCACAAAATAACCACCCAACGGAAAGAACACTGGCCCGGCAGGAAGGACACTGGAATCCAAGTCCAAGTTCCCCACTGACTGGCTATGTGAACTCAGAAACTTCTCAAAGATGCAATTGGAATGCATTCATCTCTCTATCCCTGGTGCCCAGTGTATGCTTGGCACAAAGCAAATGGTCAATAAATGAGCAGTTAATCAATGAGCAATGAATCAATAACTCTCGAACAAGGATAGGCGGCCTACCCACTGAAAAACAGAATCTTTCCAACAACTCGTATCTCTCTTCCTCCACTATAATAAGGGAAAAGATTAAAATCCTAGAGTTTCAGAGTTGGAAGGTCTTAGGGTTGGAAACCAGGGGCTCATTGCCTCACTTTAGCACCAATTACCAAAACACTCTTCCTTCTATCATGACAGGAGTTTGTCTTCTAATCGCCCACGAGTCCTAGTCCAAGCCTCTAACCACATAAAACAAACCTCTTTCTTCCACATCAAAACACTTTCAGAAATTGGAGACTTGGCCTCAAGTCCTGGCCTAGCCGATCATGTTACTGACCTTGATGAATGACCTAAAACTAAACCCTCATGCCCCATCTTCCTTGTCTGTCAACAAGAGCCTGAAATCACTAAGAGCCCCTCTAGCTCCAAGAAGCGGGGTGGAAAACATCACCCCCTTGGTGTTCAATCCCTCATCATTTCAAACTATCCATCGGGTTTTAAATTTTAATGCTTTATTTTTTACTTTTAGAATTGCTTCTTTTCCCGTGGGCCCATTCCTCTCCCTGCTCCAGCCCGACACCTGCTATTTTCTTGTATGTTCTTTACTTTTTCATTTTAGAAAGATTTATTCTAAGGTCTCCAAGTATTAATAGTTACTTTATATAAATAATATACAATTAATATAGGTATGCTATTTACCTATTTGTTTATTTATTTCTGGAGGGCTAATCCTGCCTTGTAGTGTTTGTTAACTCCTGCTTAGGAGCGGGGTTCATAATTTTGGAGTATGAATTCATGTGCTTTGGGGCTAATTCTGTATGATGTGTATTGAGAGCTCTTAGAGAGACTGGATTAATTTCTGTCAGATGTCCCAGGAGTAACGCTGGCCCAAGACCAATGTTTATGTTAATCTCTCAGCTAAGGGTACGCAGACCGTGCAGAATGTGTTAAACCCCAAATCCAGATGAGGACAGGTCCAAAAATGGTATCAAATTCCCAAGGGAGATTTTCCCTCCACCAAGAACCCTGCGCAAGACAGACAAGCTTCACTGTCATCTCTCAGTGCTTGGGGGTCTATGCTTTTACTAAGGATTATGCTGCAGAATCGCCCTTCAAGTCTGCACTTTATGCCAACGTTCAGCTCTGACTTAATACCCCACAGACTCAAGGCCCCTCTTTTCTCTATTGAGATATTAAAACCAAGTTAGGTCAATCCTCCAGTGTGGTATATTAAAGATGGCTGCGAACTATTTGCTACCCCACTCATGGGGAGGTAGTCTAATCCCCCTCTCTTCAAATCTAGGATGGCCTTAAGTGACTTGTTTGGCCAATAGAATGCAGCAGAAGTATCATCCTGGGACTTCTGAGACCAGCTCGTAAAAAGTCTTGCAGTTTCTGTCGATGCTTCTTGGACACCCATTCTTGCAGTTCTGAGCTACCATGTAAGCAACTTGACTATCCTGAGGCCTCCATGCTGGAGAAATCACATAGAAAGACCAGATGAAGAGGCCTTAAAACACACAAAAAGAGACAGCCAGGGCTTCCCTGGTGGCGCAGTGGTTAAGAATCCTCCTGCTAATACAGGGGACACAGGTTCAAGCTCTGGTCCGGGAAGATCCCACATGCCGTGGAGCAACTAAGCCCATGCGCCACAACTACTGAACCTGCACTCTAGAGCCTGTGAGCCACAACTACTGAGCCCACATGCCACAACTACTGAAGCCCGTGCGTCTAGAGCCCATGCTCCACAACAAGAGAAGCCACCACAATGAGAAGCCCACGCACTGCAACAAAGAGTAGCCCCCACTCGCCGCAACTAGAGAAAGCCCGCATGCAGCAACGAAGACCCAACACAGCCAAAAATAAATAAATAAAAATAAATAATCTTTTTTTTTAAAAAAGAAAGAGACAGCCAGTCTGCCACTGCCATTTGCATCATCCCAGTTGAGACCCAGACATCATGGAGCAGAAATGAGTTTTGTGTTTGGTGTCCTGTCCAACTTCCTGTCCACAGAGCCAGGAGAGATGATAACAAAACGTCTGTTGTTTTAAGCTAAATCTCAGGGTAGTCTGTCGTGCAGCTGCTACAGTACTGGTTTACAGCCTTGCAAAATGATTCCCTCTCTGTTTTGTCTCCTGGCAAATTTACTTACTTAAAAGCTCTGCTATACTTTTAGGGGATCGCTGTTGTATTTCATGCAAGATTTTTAGAAAAATGTTCAATTCAGTTTTAGTAGGGAGGGGTTTCAGACTATATAGTTTTCTATACTGCCAGAAATAGAAATCAAATCTTTCAATTTACAGATGAGAAAACTGAGGCTTAGGTTAGGTTACTTGCCATGGTCACAAATCAAGGTTCTACAAACCTAGGTTTAAGAAAAGATCTTCTAACCCCAGAGGGAATACAAAGTCATCATTCGTATACATTTTAAACATGTTCTATGAGCTTAGAACTGCTGGGAAAAACGGCTGTGAACAAGATAAAAGTCTCAAACGTCATGGAGATCAAATCCTAGTGGAGAGACAGACCAGAAACAAGCAAGCAAAAGAATTAGAAGCATAGTTTCAGGGAGGGACAAAAGCACAGAGGTGTGGGTGGGGTGTATCTTGGAGAAGGTGGTCAAAAGAGGCCTCTCCTGAATAGGTGACATGTAAGCAGAGACCTAAATGGAAAGAGGGAAAGGGCCACGCATGACCCAGGGCAGTGTGTTCAGGGCAGAGGAGACAGCAAGTGCAAAGGCCCCTGGGTGGGATAAGCTTGTCGCCTTCTAGGAACAGTGAGCATGATGGGACTGAGCAAGTGAGGGGGAAACAGTACAAGGTGAGGTCAGGGCAGTGGGCAGGGGCCAGGCCTTGCTGAGTCTTGCTGACAATGGTAAGGAGTCTGAATTTTATTCTTAGTGTGACGGGAGTTCTTTAGACAGTTGTTTGTTTGTTTGTTTGTTTTTTTTGCGGTACGCGGGCCTCTCACTATTGTGGCCTCTCTCGTTGCGGAGCACAGGCTCCGGATGCGCAGGCTCAGCGGCCATGGCTCACGGGCCCAGCCGCTCCGTGGCATGTGGGATCCTCCCAGACCGGGGCATGAATCCGTGTCCCCTGCATCGGCAGGTGGACTCTCAACCACTGAGCCACCAGGGAAGCCCTTTTAGACAGTTTTTAAACAGCTAAGACCTACTTTATGCGTTTTTAAAAAAATTTTTTTTCCTTTATTATATTTAATTAATTAATTTATTTATTGAAATATAGTTGATTTACAATGTTGTGTTACTTTCTGGTGTACAGCAAAGTGATTCAGTTATACAAATATATATATTTATTCTTTTTCATATTCTTTTCCATTATGGTTTATTATAGGATATTGAATATAGTTCCCCTGTGCTATACAGTAGGTCCTTATTGTTTATCTATTTTATATTTAGTAGTTTGTATGTTAGCCCCAAACTCCTAACTTATCAGTCCCTCACCCCCTTTCCCCTTTGGTAACCATAAGTTTGTTTTCTATGTAAGACCTATCTCACATTTTTTTTTTTTTGGACGCTCCATGCAGCTTGCAGGATCTTAGTTCCCCGACCTGGGAGTGAACCCGCGCCCACAGCAGTGAAAGCACGGAGTCCTAACCACTGGACCACCCGGGAATTCCCCTATCTTACATTTTAAACAACGTCGACATTGGAGAGATGGGAGTAGAAGCAGGGAAAGCAATTAGGAGAGTTTTGAAATGGTCCAGGAGAGCAATAATTTGGGATTGGAACAGGGCGGTGGCAGTGGAGGTGGGAGTTGGTTGGGCAGGGAGGGTTTGAAGGTAGGGCTGAGAGGACTCACTGACACGCCTGGATTCCGCAGCACACAGTGTCTGGCATGAAGCATTTACAGAGCCCACTGGGTCCTGTGACTTCCTCAGGAGGGACATCTAGGGACCAGTGGTTCTTGGCCTCATGTGCTCATGAGAAAAAGTCCTTTCATGTTCCTGTAAACCCACCGTGAGTCCCCAGCGTGAGTCGACTGTGTTTCTCCAGCTTCTTTCTCACGGTGGGTTGTAACCCACCCTCTTGAATAGCACGAGCTGCTCACCGCAATATCCTGTCTGACGGGCATTGTCTTGGCGGTTTAAGCCCCAGTTGCAGCAAAACTAAATTTTACATAGATCACGGTTCGGCAGCCCACTTGTGAAAGGTTCGTAGTTGAGCGCTGGGTTGGTGGAATCCAGTTAGGCTATTCAGAACTCATACAAATCAGGGTTGGGACCTCTCGGAATCAGAGGGATGAACCACAGTCCAGCACAAATGGATGACTCGGGATTGAATTCCCATTTACAGCCAATAGTGGGAATATTAGGCAAGTCCATTTCTGTTCACTTCGCAGGGGAGATGATGACTCCCTGAATCCTGACTCAGTGCTTCTCAAGTTTCATGGGGGTCTTGTCAAAATGCAGATTCCCCGGGCCTTGGGTGGGGCCCCGGATTCTGCATTCCTAACTAGCTCCCAGTGTTGCTGATGTGGTTGGTGCACAGACCACTCTTTGAATAGAGAGGTCCTGACTCATTCATGAGCCAACATATACTCATTGGGCACTTACTACCCATGAAGAGCGGAGAGGGAGACTAAGAAACAGATGTGGGAGGTAAAGGCACAAACCACCACGTCACAAGGTACAAAGTGACAATGCCACACCGGGGCCCCAGGAACAGAAATCTTTCTTCAGTTAGGGGCCCCAAGGGAGGTTTCCTGGAGGAAGGTAGATGGAGGCCAACATGGAGAGTGTAATGACAATAGTAGGGCACCTTCAAGGTCTTTATCCATGGAATAGCATGTCCTCTGCAATTGCTGATTTCTCCTCAAAATTAAGACTTCCTTTTAAAACTCAAACACAAGATAAAGAAAAGAGGTGAAAAGGAGAGTGAGAGATTTTTCTAACATGAAGAGGTAAAGGAGTGTGTTAGGACTGTCCCAGTTGCAAGAAGAAAAAAAAAAAACCATCTTACACCAACTTCAACAAAAAAGGACATTTATAGGTTTGCAAAGCTGGTTAGGATTCATTCATTCAACATATACGGTGGTCACTGGGGCTGTTCACAGATGTTTAGTCAGACTGTAATTCTCCACACACTTGAATTCAGGCTTGGTTATATGATTGTCTTGGGCTGATGATATGTGAGCAGAAGTGACATGTGTCACTCCCGGTTAGAGGTCCTTAAGCGCTGGTGCATGACTCTCCATCTTTCTTTCCCTACTCCAGTGAATCCTGGTGCCTTGTGCTGCAATGATAGCGCCCTAAGACAAAGAGGCCTCAGTCAGCCTGAGCCTCTGGTGATGACAGTAAGCAGGTTGCCTCTGCCAACCCACAGCGCACAGGCAGCGTAAAGCAAGAGACCAACCTGTGCTGTCCCCAGCCACCGAGATTTGAGAGCTGTTACCGCAGCATAGCCCAGTCCATCCTCACCACTACAGTAAATGCTTAATTAACACAAGCACTACTCAAGGCCTTCATTCTAGGATATGGGACAGATCAAGGCCTTAAACGAGGAGCTGCAGGAACCGGGGCCTGAGTCACCAGAATCAAGCCAGCTCCCGGCTCTCTGTGCCTGTATCTCATCTCTGTTTACCTCTGCTTTGTCATACTTCGCCCCTTTGGCCACCATGCCTTCTCCATGTGCCAGGCAGCCACCAGTAGCCCCACCTTCACATCTTTCCAGCTCTGGGTCCCATAGGCAAGGCTCTCCTCTCCCAGCTTCAAATCAAGACACCCTGGGGAAGGATCTAGGGGCTCCGTTTGGGCCACAGACCCACCTCTGGACCAATCTCTGTGCCCAAGGAAATGTGTCGCTAGGCCTGAGTCCCTGCCCACCTCCATGGTTGAGTGGAGGGTGATAGGATGGGGTATGTGACCAGAGGGGAATGGGAAATGCATTTGGAAGCCCAGAGTACCATCCACAGATCCCTAAAGGAGGTGGAAAGGATGTGAATGCACAAGTACATGAGAGCAGCCAAGGTAGAAAGTAACTGAGCTGCGATGGGTGAAGGGCAAAGGAAAAAGGGAAAATGTGGCATATGTGTGGTCACCCTAAGAGGAAAGGAGCAGACTGGAGAGCCACTGGCTGGACAGCTCCCTGTGCTGGCGTCAAGGAGGTACCTATGGCCTAGAACTGCCAGGTGACTGACAAAGCCTGGTGGGGGCAGGGTGTCAGGAGGGGATGTTAACTCAGTTAAAGGATGCTCCTCCTGTCTACTAATTTAGGGAAGCTTCTTAAAACTCTGACAGTGGGACAGACCTTCTGTGATCAGGAACAGGCCGAGTTTGGGAGAGCAAATGCTTTAAACTTTTAATTTTTTTTGGCCACACCACGCGGTATGTGGGATCTTAGTTCCCCGACCAGGGATTGAACCAGCGACCCCTGCAGCGGAAGCACGGAGTCTTAAACACTGGACCACCAAATAAGTCCTGGGGGAGCAAATACTGAGCCAACATGTGTGCCCCCGTTACCATCATCCCTGCACGAATAATTCAGGGGTGTCCTTCCCCACTGAGCCCAACTCAGCTTCATACCCCATCTCAAGACAGGTCCCAGGCAGCCTCCCATCAATTAAAAGAGATAAAACCTACTAGCCATCCTGGTCTAGGTACACATGCCATGCTTGAGGGCCTATAATATCAGATTAACTGTCAAGATTCCTTCAGACACCCCTACTGTGTGCCAGATACTTGGTCCTTTATATTTACTTTTTCTCTAAAATCAAAGGAAAGGCCCTGGGTGTGACTAAAACAACCCAGAGGGAAAACAGTGTGCTTCTATGTGAAGATGGATGAGATCTGAGAGTTCAGAACAAACCCGTATGTATGTAACTATCCATCTTCCAATCCATCAGGGCCTTCCCAAGGCCCTGAAGTGAGAGGAAAATATTCTCATGGCCCAAATGCAAACCCCCTCCTGTTGGTTCTCGGAAAAATTCCCACAGAAACCAAGAATCCTGGTAACCGGTTGAGCATGTGCACAGCTCATTGCTGGCAATAAAACTGCAAAGGTAACATATACCCTGACTATTGCACGGCCAAGTCTACCCCATCCCCAAGCCTCTTGAAATCCCTTGGAAAATACACACACACACACACACACACACACACACACACACGACACACATACACAACACAAAATGGCAGCCTCACTAGGTGGCTACTGAGGGTCTGACCCGCCTTCTCTCATTCTTCCCAGGGCTCTTCCGCGCCCCCCCCCCCCCCGGACAATACACACTACAAAGAGGATAGCTCGCTTTAGAAGGAAGGGGAAAACTGAGCCATTAATAACCAGGTGAGACCCTCACTTGTCAGCTACCCTCGAAATAAGACACAGCAGGAGGAAGTGCACAAAAGCTACTTCCCAGCAGGCAGCCAGGATTAATAAACAAAGACCAGGGCAGAAGAACAGCAGCGAAATCTAGGTTGATGTTTTTCACTTCCTTGAGGAAACGGCCCCCCTTTATAAATAAACACAGTGCATGTAGGCCGGCTGGGGGACTTGAGGGAAAGGAAGGGGCCCAGAGGAGCACTGGCTCTTGGAATTATTAAGACCTCCAAGATGATGCTGGCCAATAATATTGTATCATAGACCGGGAGCAGGGCCCCAGCGCAGGTGCCAGTTGCCCTGAGGATTCTGCAGGCGGGTCAGACCAGCACTTGGACTAGAACCTAACATCTTTCCTCTCACAATTCAACTGAAACAGTCACCCAGCTCCTACCCTGTACCACACCCAGTGCCAGGAAAGAAATCATCAACTAACCTGAACCCTCCATTAACAGGATCATTTTTCTGCATTCCCCTTTTGAAAGCAGGCCCCAAAGAAAGGTAAGTTTATGTTTAAGAGTGTATGTTTTTTTCCATTTGTGTTGCAACAGTTGAGGAACATCTTGAGGACAGCCCACATTCCTTCCAGGCTTCTCTACATGTCCATCCCTGACCCAGGGCACAGAGACTTCATGCTCGAGACAGTCCTAGGACTTAGCTAGATCTTCAGCTATCAACTCAAGACTGTTTTAAACATCAGACTCTACCTTCCAAAAACTAACATTTTTTAAAGATGTGCAATGTGGGAAAATGACATTTTCCGGCATAGCTATTGGTTACTTATGAATTAGGACTCTCTTTTTCCCCATGCAGTGAGTTGGAGTTTGGGTCTACTAACCCAGTAAGTGGTGGGAAGCTCTGGATCCATTTAGCCAACATCCTGGGCCTTAGCCAAAATTCTGTCCAGAGACAATGAGGCAAAACCTGCTCCTTGGAATAAATGCTTCAAGATAGTGCATTCTCCCAAGAAGACACAGAGCGACCTCTGTATGCCCGCTCCAATACACAGTTTGAAATGCTTCCACACCTAGGCCTTGAGTTGTTTGGAAAGAAAACAAAGTATTTGAAAGGAGGCGAGCAGACCAGTCCTAAATGAGCTCCCATGTTCCATGCAGATATCAGCCAGGTTTCAACAAGGCCACCCTTGCTACTGCACTAATATTTCTTCCTTAATTCTTCCTAAGCTAAGCCAGGGGAGTTAGGAGGAAGACAGCTGGCAAGAGAGCAGCGTCTCAAATTGGTTCCCATTCCAAGAGCTTTGCCCAGTGGGCACAAGCCTGTCCCGATGCCCGCTAACCTCTGTCCCCAGGGGATGACAATGACCGGCTCCCCTGCTTATCCTAGGGTCTCTGATCTCACTCAACACAACCAACCTTTACTGAGTGCACTTGAAGTGCCAGGTGCTTCAAAAAAGAGCCTTGGGAGGGGGCGAGAGGTGGGAGGGGGCAAAAAACGACCACCATTGCCCTAAAAACGCTCACAGCCCATGGCAACACAGTCACCATCACAGCTGGCTGTCCCCAGACACCATCAGCTTGTCTTGACGCCTCTGGTTGGAAGGAAGACGCTCCCCCCACATCCTCAGAGCACAGTGACAGGTCTTCCTTAAATGTTCTTTGATGGGACAGGGGCTTACGAAACCATGAAAAGATTGCTTATAGGAAAAGGGACCTGTGGACAAAATCATAGGATGCCATACTAGAGGTCTCGAAAGCTTGAAAGAGATCAGTTTAGGTCAAGGACAGGCAGAGGTGGAAAGGGCACTGACCCCCAAATCCAGAGCCTGTGTTCTTCACCAGCTCACCTCGTGTCCTTGGGCAAAGCACACTCCTCTACAGTTTTACAGATGAGGGGAGGACTGGCTCAGTGGTTTTTATTAGCAGTAAAACCCATGTAGTTTCCAAATTATATTTTATATAGAACCCCAGTATGTAAAACAAAGAAAAGGAATCAGGGCTGGGAACCCAGAGCCCGCCCACTCAGGCTGAGTGGCCTTCAGGGAAGCCAGTTGGAAAACTGCAGGAATAATGTCTGAAAGCCCCTTCCAGAGCTCTTACAACCTCTCTCGGAGGATGGGAGGGAACACTCATTGACTGAATGTCCTCTGTGGTACTTGGCAATTTAGAAATCATGTATCATCGAAATCTTTGCAACAGTAAAGTGAGATTCACTAGGGCTTGCAAACTAGGATCTCCTGTGATCTGAGCTGTGAACTGGGATCTGTTGGCAAGAGGCAGAACTGGGATTTGAATCAAGGGTTTTCTGAGTCCAAACATGGCATTTCTACTCCTTGCTAAGAGGTTTGTGGAAATTTGGGCTGAGTCGATAATTTCCTTGCATGGTAAATATAAACATATGTGCATATATGCCTAGGGAAACACAGCTTGACGAATATACTTCTCAGATTTTTCCTTAGCTATCTCTGCATGGGAATAGTGCAGATGAGTTTCCATCTATGGACCTACATTTTCTAATTTTCCTATAGTGAACAGGTATGATTTACGCAAAACAGGTGCTGCCTATTAAAATGGTTTTAACAACTCACAACTGACACATCCATGTAGGGTTTCTATACAGAATTAGGGGCTGAAGGGATAGGTCCTATCTCTGACCTTTTGGAGTTGATAGTGGGAATAACAACCCCAAATCTCACAAATTCTCCCTTGGAGCACAGGGTCCTGGGCTGACCTGAGGGGCAGTTCTCACGGCCATTTAAATTCTCTGAAATGCAATTCTTCACTTCTGGGGAGTGTGGTTGTTTTAGAAAGTAACTGCTAGTCCCTGAGACCCCACCCAAACATATGTTTCTCCCCTTCACCCCTCTTAGTTGTCTAGTATACAGGGGGTGGGTGCTAATAAAATTAAAGACAGTCACATGGACCCCAGACCAGAAACCCTGGCTGCTCAGTGTTCCAGCCCCAGCCCAGGAGGACCTATAGGGAGTGAGTCCTCCAGCCTGGCCAACTCAACTCTCTGGCCCACCCTGAGGCACCCCCACCCCCACCCCCCAGAAGCCACCTGCAAATCTGACAATCAGGGCACTACTTCAGGAGAAAAAAAATACCACCCGGAAGGCAAGACAGGCCTTGATCAGGCATGAGGCGGGGCCAGCCGTGCCAGCCACTTCCCTGGGTTATTCATGCCACCTCTGCCCGCAGGAATCTTCCAAACATTTAACATGCTTCCTCTAGGTACAGCACAAATCCCCAGCAGGTGGCAACAGCTGTGGAGAGGCCAGCAAGGAATGAATGACTTGGGGGCCGAGAGGGACATACACTGGCCTTGGGAAGAAAGCTCATAATGGTGGCCAGGAGACAATGCTGAGAATGGCTTCAGAAGGCTACCCTGACCGGCTTCTTTGAAAATCAGGCAAGAAGGGTAGGAGATGGGAGGTGTTCCCAAACGTGGGGAGTGATGGCGCACAATCAACCAGAGTCGGGAGCCCCTCTTCCTCAGACAAAGAAAAAGCCGGAATGGTACCACCGGCTCCCACACCCCAGAACAATTTCACCCCGGCTCCCCAAGCAGGTGGCAAATCTGTCCTGACTCAGGCAAGGATGGTTAGGAAAGGAGGGGGACTGGAATAGATGGCCATGTCTACCTCCAAAGGAGAACAAATCCACGAGGGAAGGAGCTCTTCAAAGGTCCACTCGGCTCTGGGGCTTGACAGAGCAAAACGCCCCCGCGCCCACCCGCAATGGCTTCACACAAGGCCTCACCCCAGATGACTCTGCGCTCTCCCACAAGGCCTGGCAGGTGTCATCGCCACCGTCAGTGTGGCCGTCTGTCACTTGGAAATTTCCCGTGAATTCCCGGAGATGCCCGTCTCTATCTCTCCTTCAAACGCCCCGCCCAAGGAATCAGACAAGGGGACGCGGGGCGGCTACCCCAAGATTCGGGTCTGTCCTCCTCCGTCCTACTTGCCTAGGCCGCTGTCCATTTGAGAACCCTAAAAAGGAGGAGTATTTTTCAACCCCCTTAGGAGCCCTGCCTCCAGCTCTGCGCCCTTCTCCGCGCCGATCCCTCCAGGCAGCGCCCCAGGCTCTTCTGGGCTCTGTCATTTTCACCTGACAAAAGCGTGGCGGCGGGGCGCGGCAACGGGCGACCCCAGGCCAACATTTCTTCCCAAGGAGAGGGACACGTGTCCCCGCGGCGCACTCACTCGGGGCCTCGGCCAAGCCCACCAAGCGGGGGAACAAAGCGGCCGGGCGCGGCTCGACGCGGACCCCAGTGAAGCCCCGTGCGCCCCCAGCCCTCGCGGCCCCGCCCGCCGGGCCCCCGCGCCCGGGCCGGGCCCCGCAGGGCAGCAGCCGCGTTCTGTGCCGCCCGCTCGCCCGCGACCTCGGCACCTACTGTACCTGCTAAATTTAGCGGCCGCCGGGTATTAATAGCCGGAACGACCGGGGCGGGCGCTGCAGGGGCACGCGCAGCCCGGGGGCCGGGGGCCGGAGAAGGAGGGGAAGGAAGGAAGGGACGCGGGGAAGAAGGCCACTTACACCACCAGCCTGGAGATGATCCACGCCACCATGGCGGGGGGCGGGCGGGCGCGGCCCGGCGGCGCGGCGCGTCTCGGATGCTGGCGGCTGCGGCGCTCCTGGCACGTCTGTCCGCGCACGGCCGCCGCCGCCAGACTGAACGCGCCCGCCGCCCTGCCCGGCGCTGGCGCGTCGGCGCAGCCGCGGCACGTTCCGGCGGCGGCGGCTGCCCCAGCCCCCCGGGGCACGGCGGGCCCGCGGCGATTGGGCGGCGAGCCGTTCGGGCACCAGCGGGGCCCGCCCCGCCCCGCTTGCCCCGGGCCCCAGGCTGAATTCGGGAGGTTCCTCTGCGCGCCCCGGTGCCCCCGCCGCTCACAGGGGACCCTGAGGTGGTCCAGTTGGCAAGGCAGAGACCCGGGGGCCGCCCCACCATCTGTGCTCCAGTGGGGAAACTGAGGCCTGGATCTTGGGAATCTGTCTCCACCTGTTCTGATTCAGATACAGTCATCCCTCGCTCTGATACGGATACTGCGATAGCCTAAAAAGGGACTTCACTGTATCCAGATATGACCCCTCCTGTTGTCCCCCACAAGGCATTATCTGCGTAAGAAACAAATCTGGGCCTCTGTCTCCCCTAGTTAAAATTCTAAAGAGTCCCTACAAGATCTTGTCCCTGCCTGCAAACTCATTGCCACCACCATGCCCCAGATACCCCTCTAGCCCTTTTCACTTCAGGAATTTTGGACCTGGAGAAGCGCTGTTCCCTCTCCCCTGTTCATTCACTCCATGCCTCAGATAAAGTTTATTGCCTAAGGAAAGCCCTTCCTAGATGGCTGCTCAGCATTTCTGTATCAAAGTGACTCAGGGGTACGATCTGGCTGGGAGGAAGCTAGAAGCTGGAATTGCCTAGTGCCGGTGCCCTGCGGAGCCATTTTAGAGCCTTAAGCAAAAGGGAAAATGTGCATCGTATGCCCGTTTTTAATGTGTTTTTTAAAATATTGCATCGAATGTGATTTATCTTGATTGCTGCATTTTGTGGCACTCCCTTACATTTTGCCACCGAGGAGAGTGCCTCACTCTCCACACCCTAATCCTGGCCCTTATTATATAAGTGCTGCCTGGTACATTGTTTCCTTGTGCTCTTGAAAAACTTTTGTCCATTGCCCCTGGCCTTGGTTGCTGCCTTCCTCACCACCTCCATGGTGCCCTCTCAGAGCACTCTCCTCCTTTGCTGATGCTGTGTCATGTATAATTCAGTGTCAGACGCGAGAGGCACAGGAAAGAGCTAGCTCGAAGCCTTCTTTAAAGGAACCCTGCCCAAGACAGCTTCCTAGCACAGGCAAGGAGACCTCAGACCTTGGCGGAAAGAGGCTGGAAATGTACCTTCAGAGGTAGTAGAGAGAGAGTGGGTGTGATACCGGCTGAAGAAAGACCTTGCCCACAATAAAGGGACAGCAGACAGAACATCCTCTGTGATAAGGGGTCTCCAAAGAACCCATAAAATACGTAATACAGTTGTTGTTGTTGTTGTTGTTGTTGTTAATGCTGTTTTGACCCAGTTTTGAGGCCCATCAGGGACCGGTCAGTTCCCCTTCTTAGGCGGCCAAATAAGTCCACACCCCACCACCTGCTTTATCAGGCTCTCACACAGGCCACCATACGCCTGGCTTATCACCCCAGGGCCGGGTACCAGATGGCCGGGGACAGCTCCTACGCCCTTGAGCCCACTGAAATTATTCAAATTAGCCAATCCTGAACCTGTTTATCCTGCCTTGCTTTTTCCTTCCCGCAGAAACCACAATTTCCCTCTGTCTGCCTGCCTGGTAAGCCACCCCAGTGTTTACAGTGAGTGGCCCTACGTGGCATGCTGTGTTCTGTCCAGGGAACCGTGAGCAAAACAAAACTGTAAAAGCTTCTGCCTCCTCTCTCCCGATCCAGCCTCACCATACCTTCCCCAAGGTAATATGGTGCAAACAGTACCCAACAAGAAAAAGCTTGGAATACCTACTAGGCAGATCAGGACAGTACCGATCAAACAGGACCTTCTTCCATCCCCTCCCCCCAGCCCCAGGTCAGAAAATGCTGTCAGTGATGCTAGGTGGGGGGGAATTGGGGGAGGGGGAAACTGTGGTTCAAAGAAAGCCTTTGGGTGGGAAATTAGAGGAGAAACTGGTCATGTGCTAGTTCTGTGCTGGAGATGCCCCCATTCCTATTAATGAAATTCTTGGGTTTGTCTATTGCACACAACTGGACATTTTCATGAATGAAATGAGACCGTTCATGGGATTAAAATATCTGGAAGTCTTTCTGTTATCTGAAGAGGACCAGAAAACTAGTGGGACCAACCAGATTTCACTCAAGGGTTATGGAAAGAACATGTTCAACCGTGCGAAGCATTGACGGGCACAGAAGGGGAAAGAACAGAGAGAAGAAAGCTGCTTTTCTATTTCATTCTATGTCTTTCAGGGTAGCTGTTACACATATTACATCTCTCCATCACAGACCCCTTCTAGTTTGTCCTTGACCCTGGAAAACATCAGGCCAGGGAATGGATACAGCCTTCTAGACAATGCGACTCCTAAAGCCGTATCAGCTGGTTCACTTTAAGTTATTTTTCACGTGAACTGCTGTTCACGCGGGTGCTTACGATCCGTTTCCACCCTGTAACCTTCCCCTTTCTTCTGGGAAGATCTCTCCATTTTGCATTGCAGAATGGTTCTACCCATACTCCAATCTCTTTTTTTGTTTGTTTGTTTAACTGAAGTATAGTTGATTTATAACGTTGTGTTAATTTTCCAATTTTTGGATTTTTTTTTGCGGTACGCGGGCCTCTCACTGTTGTGGCCTCTCCCGTTGCGGAGCACAGGCTCCGGACGCGCAGGCTCAGTGGCCATGGCTCACGGGCCCAGCCGCTCCGCGGCATGTGGGATCATCCCGGACCGGGGCACGAACCCGCGTCCCCTGCATCAGCAGGCGGACTCTCAACCACTGCGCCACCAGGGAACCCAATTTTCCAATATTTTAAGTGTCATTTTCTCACAGGTCCTTACTACCTCGATTGGCCATGGGTGAGCACTGGACATAAGCTAGACCGAAGTTCTCCCCTAGGATTTCCAAAGTTGAAAATAGGAAAAAGACACTTCCACTTTCAACCATTTATACGAAATTCCAGTCAAGACAAAACCTTTTGCTCTACAAATTCTAGCTGCTTGTACCTGAACTATCAATAGTAACAGAAAATACGTCAGTGTTGCCCAGATGCCAGGAATGGGGGAAGGGAATTGACTGCAAAAGGGCAAGAGGGAACTTTTGGATGATGAAAAAATTCTATATCCTGATTGTGATGGTAATTACCAACCATATACATTTGTCAAAACTCACCAAATTTTACACTTGAAATTGGCGAATTTTATTTTATGTAATTATATCTCAGTAAAGCTAATCTTTAAAATTAGAAAAAAAAAGTTTATAATGTGCTATGTGAGGCTCAGTAGTTCTAGGAAGCCATGTTTTTTATTAGTCTTTTTCTTATTGATTGATTTAAAATTTTATATATTAAGAAAATGTCTTTCAATCCACATTAAAAATGTTTTTGTTTTTTTTTTTTCCAGTTTGTTGTTTTTTTCCATTGTTCATGGTATTTTTTTCTTTTCAAAGTGTTTGGGGCTTCCCTGGTGGCTCAGTGGTTAAGAATCCGCCTGCCAATGCAGGGGACATGGGTTCAAGCCCTGGTCCAGGAAGATCCGACATGCCACGGAGCAACTAAGCCCGTGCACCACCAAATACTGAGCCTGTGCTCTAGAGCCACAACTACTGAAGCCACGTGCCACAACTACTGAAGCCCATGCATCTAGAGCATGAGCTCTGCAACAAGAGAAGCGACCACAATGAGAAGCCCGCGCACCGCAACGAAGAGTAGCCCCTGCTCGACACAACTAAAGAAAGCCCGTGTGCAGCAACGAAGACCTAATGCAGCCAAAAATAAATTTTAAAAAAATTTTGTAATTTAAAAATATTTTTAATTAAAAAGATCTCCCCAAGCTTTCTGCTGTTGTGGTTTCAATTTTAATTTCACACCTTTTATCTTGCAGTCTATCTGGAATTTATTTTAGTGTATGAGTTAGCTGATTGTCCTGACACTATTCATTGAATAATCCACGATTTTCTCCCTTACTTCGAAAGACCATCTCTATGATATACTCTAATTGTTATTATATCAGGGTCTATTTCGGGACTCTGTTCTGTTCTGCCCATTCATTCATGAGTTACTACCAAACAATTTTAATTAATGTAGCTTTTTATAATATATTTTACTATTTGGTAGTGGTAGTCCCTCCACTTATTTCCTGAATTTTTCTTGTTATTCTTGCCATTTATACTTTCATAAGACTTTAGAGCCGTACTATTCATTTCAAGAACTTCTGGTTGTTATTTTTAATTGTTATGAGGTAAGATTTGTCAATTAATTTAGTGAGAATTTTTTTCATTACAATATCTAGCCTTCCTGTTTGAAAGCAAGACATCGTAGACACTTCCAATGCTTCATCTGGAAATGAACAAAAATATAAAGTGATCTGATTCATGGCTTGAGGAAAAACTCATTGTATTAGACATTTTGGACCACATAGATAATTTTTTTACTGTATACAGTTTTTTGCCTTAAAGATTGATATTGATATGAAAACTCAACATAAGGTACAGATAAACCAGAAGTGGTTTATCATGAAAAAAAACCAAAAAAAACCTTGAATATTACGGCCTCTAATTTTTTCCCTTTTCAGACGCTAGGCAGGACCCTAGCAATATAGTCACATGATTACATGTGCAAAAGTAAAATATTTTCATTAAGATCTGTTGGAGTGGCTAATTTTCCCACTCCATCTCTCAATCATGCTTCTCCTTGTACTGAGTATTATGCAAGTGGTCAAAAGCATTTTGGGAGCTGGCTAAAGTGAAATTGAATTGGGAATACATTTTGTTAGGGTTTGAAGATATAGATTTATGGACTTGCAGTCATTTCCATGTCTAGCTTAAGCTATGGCTACTCTCCACTGGAGGGACGGCTTCCAAGAATCCTCCTATTGCCCTCTGTGCCGACACACCCAGCTTCAGACACAAGGGTACAGGGCTAAAGATTGGTATGATCATGGTATGAATGTGTCCTACAGCCTTGCCCCTGGAAATGTTTGGATAGTGACAGAGAAATAGGTTTGAAATGTACAGAGCCAAAAATCTAGTCTGTGACTATTCTTCCAATCATTGGCTGTATAAAATTGTAAGTGGAGGATTCAGTTCTCATCAGTGCCAAGACCAGGAGGCAGAGAGAGCTAGGGGCCTGGGAAGTAGATTTATAGGAACAGATCAGCTAAGGCAGAAAGCAGGTCCCTGGCCTCTCTTCAAGCAGTGTTGGGCACCTGCAGCTCCTGCACCTGCTAGGTCAGAGGGTATGGTCTGCCGGCTTAAAGGTTCAGGTTGAGAGGCCATGAGCACAGGAAAATGCAGGGAGTCAGGTATTAGCTCAGTACTTTACTGTTTCATAGCGGAAGTGACGCCACATGACTTCCAAGGCCAGGTCATAAAAGACCATGTAGTTTCTGCCTTATCTGCTACTCATTCTTGGAGGACTGAGCCACCAGGCTCATAAAAGAAACATGACTACGCTGAGGCCGTATGTAGGTGTTTTAGTTGACAGTCTCAGCTGAGCCCAGCCTTCAAGTCATCCCAGCCCAGGCACCAGATAGGTGAACACAGGAGCCTTCAGATGTCTCTAGCCCCTAGTCATTAGAGTCACCCCCAGCCATTGGAGTCTTCCCAGCTGAGTTTCCATATATATTGGAGCAGAGACAAGCTATCCCACCGTGTCCAGTCCAAATTCCTGACCCACAGGATACATAAGTGTAATAAAATTGTTGCTGTTTTTTGCCACTAGTTTGCGGTAGTTTGTTACATGACAATAGACAGATAACCAGAATGCCAAGTGAAGCTCCAGGTGTAGTAGCAAAGTTGGGATTTGAACTCATCTTTCTGATTCTCCAGACCGTGAACTTTCTACATCACCAGTGGTTCCTGGGAACCAGTGCCCGGCAATGATAGCATTTTCAGTGAGAAAAATCAAGGTAATATAGTGCATTTTTCATAAAGCTAACATATGCCATTTAAAAGACCATCTCTTATTCTGAGATTGTCTTTTATACCTTTGGGGTTCTTAATATGTCCTTTCTTTTATGACATAATGGCGATAGCAATTAGTGGTTGTTATTTTACTAATATCCTTCCTGGCAAAGTAAAAAGCTACCAAACAAATATCATTCCCTTCAGTTCCTTTTTTTTTTTTTTTTTTTTTTTTAAGCTTCGCTGGTATTTGAAATTCGGAAGTCCAGGGGCCATTGCTCTGTCCTATCCCCTGAGTATCATGGATTCAGAGGTAGATACACTGGAAACTTGACATTGTTGTAGGGTTTCATGTTTTCTTTGGTTGTTCCCTCTTCCCTTATAGAACTAGCACATATGTTGGTTTATAATTTATACCCCACCTATTTCCAAAAAGGATTCAAGGCAGCAAGACAGTTTTTCCCCTGGCATACCCCCAGATTCTTATAATGGTTACTGAGTCAGATGGGGCCCTTCCCCGGGTGCCGACAGGATTCAAACAGCAGAAGTGGGTGGATGAGGGATGATCTTGTGCTATCTATTGCAGACAGAGCTGCCACATTGCTACGTGGCAGAGCTCAGCAGAGAAAGGCAGAGATTGAGACCAGGGCCCCTTGGCCTTCGTCCTGGCCCAGCCCCCAACCGTGGGCTGGCAGCAGCAGCTTCTTCTGTTTCCTGACATGCGGTTCTTCAGACGTCCATCTTTAGGCTGTAAAGCTTTGACTTAGGCAACACCTCTTCCCTTCAGGTGACTGTCTGCTGTTGTCACCCCTCTTTATAAATGGTCACCTGTGGTGGGACCCAAAAACTTTTGGGGAGGCTAGTGAGGCAGAGGAATTAAAAGTCTGATCTCTGGAGGAAGAGTGCCCAGATTGAACCCCTAGTTCTGCCACTTACTAGGTATGTCATGCCCTTGGGCAAGCTGCCTTACCTTTCTGTGCCTCTGTTTCCTCATATGTAAAGTGGGGATACTAATAATAGTACATACTTCATGAGGTGGTTGTGAGAATTAAGCACTTAAACCAGGGCCTGGGAAAGGCAATTTATAACCACAATGAGGGGACTTCCCTGGCGGTCCAGTGGTTAAGACTTCACCTCCAAATGCAGAGGACGTGGGTTCGATCCCTGGTCAGGGAGCTAAGATCCCACATGCCTCGTGGCCAAAAAACCAAAACATAATACAGAAGCAATATTGTAACAGATTCAATAAAGACTTTAAAAATGGTCCACATCAGGCTTCCCTGGTGGCGCAGTGGTAGAGAGTCCACCTGCCGATGCAGGGGACACGGGTTCGTGCCCCGGTCCGGGAAGATCCCACATGCCGTGGAGCGGCTGGGCCCGTGAGCCATGGCCGCTAAGCCTGTGCGTCCAGAGCCTGTGCTCTGCAACGGGAAAGGCCTCAACGGTGAGAGGCCCGCGTATCGCAAAAAAAAAAAAAAAAAAAAAAGTCCACATCGGGCTTCCCCGGTGGCACAGTTGTTAAGAATCCACCTGCCAATGCAGGGGACACGGGCTCGAGCCCTGGTCCGGGAAGATCCCACATGCTGCGGAGCAACTAAGCCCGTATGCCACAACTACTGAGCCTGCACTCTGGAACCCGTGTGCCACAACTACTGAGCCTGCGCTCTGGAACCCGCGAGCCACAACTTCTGAGCCCGCATGCCCCAACTACTGAAGCCCACGTGCCTAGAGCCCGTGCTCCACAACAAGAGAAGCCACTACAGTGAGAAGCCCGCACACCACAATGAAGAGTAGCTCCCACTCGCCGCAACTAGAGAAAGCCCGAGCAATGAAGACCCAATGCAGCCAAAAATAAATATAAGTAAATAAATAAGTTTTTAAAAAATGGTCCACATCAAAACAATCTTTAAAAATAAAATAAAATAAAACCACAATGAGATAGCCCACCCACCCAGGAGAACGGCTAAATTTAAAAAGAACAACAATACCAATTGCTGAAAGCAAACTCTCAAAAGCAAATGGAAGTCTTGTACATTGTTGATGGGAATGAAAAATGACACAACCACTTTGGAAAACATGTTGGTTGTTTATAAAATGCCAAATGTTTTTAAAATTCCATTCATAAAATAAAATGTACACATAAAGTGCATAAATACGAGATGATGTATAAGTCTTTACAGAAAAAGAAATATATGTTTACCAAATGGCCCAATATACATTTACCTCCTGGGTATTTTACCTAGGAGAAATAAAAACATATGATCACACAGACTTGTAAACAAATGTTCACAGTAGCATGATTTGTAACAGCTAAAATACGAAACAACCCAAATGACCATCAACAGGTGAATGGAAAAACAAAATGTGGTGTACCCATACAATGAAATACTACTCAGTTATAAAAAGGTATGATCTACTGACACATGCAGTAACATGGATGAATCTCCAAAAACTTTATGCTGAGAAAAATAAATAAAACCAGCAACAAAAGAATACATACTGTGTTATTCATTTATAGGAAATGCTAGGGAAGACAAATCTAATCTACATTGACAGAAAGCAGATTGATACTTGTACAGGGTGGAGAGAGAAGACTGACTGGGGGAGAGAAATGTTCTCTCTACGTATATTGTGATGGATGTGGCCTAGTATATGTATTTTTTAAAACGCAACGAACCATACACTTAAAATGTATGAATTTTATTATATGGAAATTATACCTCAGTAAATCGATTTTTTAAAATCTACCTATTTGTATATAATATGATGCTCTAGCTGAAGCTTGGGCTAAGGAGGGGAAGACGGTTGTAAAGTTGGGGAGAGTGAGAAGGAGGTAGAACCCATGAGCGTGAGCTGAAACCCACAAGATTGGACAGGAAGCTGTGTCCGTCACTCACAACCTCCAACCCTGATGAAGGGTATCCTGCAGGAGAAGCTGGCATTCTTTGTCACGGAGCCTAGCACACAGCTGGTTCAGCAGTCAGGGAAACCGAAGGAAGAAGCAGGGCGTGGTGGAGCCCTGCAGGCCTGGATGCTGTCCCAGCCACCAAGGTGAGCAGAGAAGCAACAATGTGCAATAAAAGCAACTGCCCTGACTTTCCATGTGCGAGAAATATTATGGCTGCTGCTTCAGCTCTGCCCTCCAGATATCACGAGAAGTCTCCTGTGGCCCAATTCAGCAGAAGCACACAGGGAAGGAAATTCTGCGAAATGCAGTTCAGGCCAGCCAAATTGACACATCACAAGGCCACCCTAAGTTTGCAGTTTCATGACTTAAAGCCGGTAGGTAGTTATGTAAGTGTTCTTACATTATTTTCTCTTTTTTTGTGTGTGCCTGAAATATCTGATGATAGTTTAAATGTTCCTCACAGCTGGGGAATTGTAATCATGTTGGTTATACCTGCCCCTGCCCTCCACAGCCTATACATTTAGAATCTTAGATGTGGCCACTGAGACTCCAGGTCACCCAGCCAGCAAAGGGTGGCGCCGGGACCCAGGACTGCCTTCCATGCTCTTTCCTCTAGATCAGGCTGCCTTCAGCAGACATGAGTAACTTCAAGAGGTGGTTGCTACAGTATCTATCTTTTTACCTAGTTTTCTTGTTTGACGTCTGTCTCTTGTCACTAAAATATTAACTCCATGAAAATAGGGGCATTTGTTCATTTTGTTCACTGCTGTATCCTCAGAATCTAGGACAGTGACTGGCACACAGCAGGTGCTCAGTACGTGTTTGTTGAATGAATGAATAAACGTTCTAAGAGAATTATGTTTCTCACATCACATAAAAGCTTTGGATACATTCTTGTTCAAACCAGCAAGACACCCTCCACACACCCCCTCCAGCCTAAGGCTTCTAAAGCAGCAGCCAATATACCAGAATCATCACGGTCAGCATACGGCATTGACTTACGGCCCATCTTCATAAAAAAAGAACAAATCCTAAGGAATTCACTGGCCTCATTGAGAAGGGCCCAACATCCCAAAGGCTGAGTAAGCAGGACTGCGTTGTGTGCCTGAACGGTGTGATTCCAGCGGTGCTCAACTCTCAAGCATGAAGACCTAGCCCCTATGACTTCCCACCAGGATGCCCCAGATTGCCTCCTACTGTCTTACGAATCCCGATGCATCAACTAAGAGAGCTAGGCTGTGCCACAGTAACAAACAACCCCAAACGCTCCATGGCTTATCGCACAAAGTTATTTCTCTCTAATGCCACGTGACAATCACAGGTTGGCTACTCTGCAAGTCTTCACTCTGGGACTGAGGCTGACAGAACAGCCACCCTTGAAATGTGGCTTGGGAAGGGGTACCCTGGAGAGTCTCATACTGATGATTAAATTCTCTAGCCCAAAAGTGATGAATACCCCCTAAGCTCATATCTCATTGACCCTTTTCTCATGGTCCCACCTTACCACAGAGTAGCTAAGAAGTACAATGCTATCATAGGGCTCAAAGAAAGAAGCTAGAAATAGCCATCACTACCACATCAGGACCAACCCCCCTCACGTGCCAAAACCTACTCAGTTCCCCCTCCCCAATAACGCCCAGGCTTCTACAATTCTCTTATCTGTTAGAAGGCAAAGCTGATCTAGTGCCCTATTCCCTCTGGATCCCGCACTCTGCTCTCCATGGTGATGTCTGACTAAATTGATCAATTAATTTGGATTCTGTGAATGAGTGCTAATGTTTCACATAGCAGGTTTCTATAGACCGAACCGTGTTCCCCCCAAATTAATATGTTAAAGTCCTATCCCCCAATGTGATATATTCGGATATGGGACCTTTAGGAGGTAATTAGATTTAGATGAGGTCATGAGGGTGGGGTGTTCATATGGGATTAGTGCTCTTATAAAAAGAGATACCAGAGAGTTTGTTCTCTCTCTCTCTTTCTCTCTCTCTATCTCCCATGTGAGGACACAGCAAGAGGTTGACCAGCTGCAAGCCAGGAAGAGAGCTCTCACCAGGGACTGAATCGACTGGCACATGAATCTTGGACTTCCCAACCTCTGGAACTGTGAGAAATAAATTCCTGTTGTTTAAGCCACCTAGTCTAAGGCATTTCTCTTATAGCAGCTCAGGCTTCGATGTCTTCAAGGTAAGAGTCCAGCCTTTTAAAAAGGGCTACCTGGAGACAAAAACTTCAACTCAGGCATGGAGGGAAGCTCTTTGGGGGTAACAGTTCAGGGTCCATGGGACCTCTGAGGCCCCTGAACTCATCCCACACAAGTTTAGATACTCACACATGCCTGGTAAGATACATGCTAGACAAGCAATGTGGATTAAGCAATGTGGACTGTACTAAGAGTCAGAATTTTCTGAGTTCTGCCTGCACAACTAGTGAGCCATTGACCTTGGAACAAATTACAACCTGTCTGAACTTCAGGTTTTTGTTTTCCACCAGGAACGTAGGGGAAATCATCTTTGCCCTGCTTACCTGATAAGATTGTTATGAGGCTCAAATGAAACTGCCCCATAAAGTTTTTAATATGATTCCAATTATTCCCATGAGACGTTTATTCATTCCTAGAATGGAAAGGAAAACAAGATCACAGATGGACATAAAGGTGTGCAAAGGGCCAACTATTCCCATCCAAGACTTTCTGACTGCTGAGGACTCCCAGATGCTGAGGGATATTCACCAACAGCCAACTACAGGCGTACCAAGCCCCAAGTACTGATTCTCTGAGATGAGAACCGTGATGCCCACACCCACAGCCCAGACTCCCCACAGCTCAGCTGTGGAAGAGTGGGGTTTGGATCCACAGCACATTCCCTCTTGTAGGTGGATTTTAATATTGCTTCCCCCACTGCTGGCTTTCTCTCTATGGCAGCATAGAGAGAAAGCAGCTTCCACTAGTACTTACCCTGGCTGTGTTCAATGTCAGAAGACCCTTTTCTCATCACCCTGGACTCTTATACATCTTATAAGATCCTGTCCGGAGCAAACCTGATCACTTCCTTCTTTGTTTCTCCTGAAGTTTTGTTCACACCTAGCAGGGAGTAGTGAAGTGTCTTGTATTTCATTACACATCTTTCAATCCCAGCAGACTGGGAGATTCAAGAGAACATAGGCCTGGCTTCCCCATCCACGGTTTCTGACTCCTTGGCTCATGACCCAATGGTAGGCATGTGGCAGGTGTTACATGTAAGCTTGTTGAATGAATGAATGAATCAAAAACACTAGACAAACTCCCAGGCTATGCCTACTTTACCAGAGCTGTATTTCTCTTACTGTGCCTCTCTGATATTTGTGTCTGCATGTAGGTGGTAGCCACACAGAGGGCTGAAGACAGATGGCCCAGCAGCCCCAGACTTCTATCCTCCCAGGTTGGCAGTCCCAGAAGACAAAGAATCTCTATTCCCTCGTATCCAACCCAGAGAAGAGGCTGATTGCTCTTCTCACCACATCCCCAGCTTCTACCCAACCTCTTTAGCTTCCTGACGTCTTTCAAGAGTGTTAACAGACTCACTGATGACCATCTAAAGAGTTCATTTACTACTTCACAAAGCTGATGTTATAGATTGAATGTTTGTGTGTCGTGTCACCACCTGCCCCCCTGTCACCCACCACAAATTCATATGTTGGAAGCTAATCCCCAATGTGTTGGTATTTGGAGGTGGGACCTTTGGGATGTGATTAGGTCATGAGGGTGGAGTCTTCATGAATGGGATTAGTGCCCTCAAAAAAGAGCTCCCTCACCTCACCCTTTCTACCAAGTGAGGGCACAGCAAAGTGACTGCTGACTATGAACTAGGAAGTGGGTTCTCATGAGACATGGAATCTGCTGGCATCTTGCTTGATCTTGGACTTTCCAGCCTCCAGAACTATGAGAGATAAATGTTTGTCAGCTAAGCCACCCAGTCTATGGTATTTTTTCTCTCCCTAAATTTATTTAGTTATTCTTGGCTGCGTTGGGTCTTCGTTGCTGTGCGTGGGCTTTCTTTAGTTGCGGTGAGTGGAGGCTACACTTCTTGCAGTGTGCTGGCTTCTCATTGCGTTGGCTTCTCTTGTTGCAGAGCACGGGCTCTAGGCATGCAGGTTTCAGTACTTGTGGTTTGCGGGCTCCGGAGCGCAGGCTCAGTGGTTGTGGCACATGGGCTTAGTTGCTTCGTGGTATGTGGGATCTTCCCAGACCAGGGCTCGAACTTTTGTCCCCTGCATTGGCAGCCAGATTCCCAACCACTGCATCACCAGGGAAGTCCCATAGTCTATGGTATTTTGTTGTAGTAACCCGAATGGACTAAGACAGCTGGGCTGGACAAGTGCTGAGCAGAGCTTACTGCTTACCCCTCTTTTCCCAAAGGTCCAGGATCCTCTGGGCAAGGACCTAGAGAGAGTTGATTAGATTTCAGGGTAATGTCCCACTGAGAAATGTGAAGGAAGTTCACACTTCGCTGCAATGCCATTGTTCTAGAAGACCTGGCTGACATGTCCGGAAAAACAAGTAGCTCTCGCTCCACACGTGAGAACTGAGAATTATACAAGCAGAGAATTTCCAGACCAGAAGAAACCTGGTTCACCCATCTGACTTCAGGAAACATAAAATTTAGGCTATCCAGGAAAGAAGAGTCTATCTCAGTAGAAAAAACAACAACAACAAAAATGATGATAATGATAAACTATTGCTTTCGGAACATCAGTTTCTTATCCACAAAATGGTGATCTCCCACAGGGTTATTTACAAGATAATTAAATTAAATTAAGTCACACATATGAAGCAAGTACCAGGTAGACACAAAGGAAGCACTCCCTAAATTTCTCCTGCCTCCCTGTCACAACCAGCCTTTATCTCACCGAATTAGAGAATGAAAGTCCATAAATGATCAAAAATTTTTTTTTTTGCCACACCGCTCGACTTGCAGGATCTTAGTTCCCTGACCAGGGATTGAACCCAGGCCCTCAGCAGAGAAAGCACGGAGTCCTAACCACTGGACCACCAGGGAATTCCCCATAAATGATAACGTAAATGGATACACACACACCCTCACACCCCCATTTTTTCTGGATATTTACATTCGATGACCAGGTACTATTATTTTAACCAAATAATCTTTTGCTTTTATATTTTAATAGATTTAGTTGAAAACAGTGACTTCAAGTACAAGACCAACATTAATAATCTGAGCTAGCTGAGTGTGCGAAACTTGAAATTCTGGCCTATGTGGTTAGCTTCATTTTCAGTTTGCCTTCTCTGATTGGTAGACTGGAGAGATTTCTTTCTAGTTATTTTAATTCAGAATTAATTAAAGTCTTTTCTTTTGCTCTCCAGGCAGAAGCAGGTTCTGTAGAAGCTGGGTGAATTGTTATCATAAACTCTAATTAATCCACCCAGAGCCACGCTATTGTGATGCGCGCTGGCTAGCCATGGCACGGGAGAGCGATGCTTGTGGGACACTTGGATTTGGAGGTGGGAAGCATTTCAACTCAGAGCCGGGACTACAAGAAAAGGCTGCTTTGTCTGTTCTTACTGTTGAGCTCATTAACGTGGATTACCGTCAGGACAACCGAGCCCCAAATGACAAACTCAGTCGTGCTGCAAGAGCCCCTCAAAAGTCTGCTGTAGAAGCAGGCCTGTACTTCCCCGTGGAAACTGATGCTCCGTCCAGAACAGCACTGCCTCCTCTGAGTAGCCCACGATGCTGCTGAGCGTTCCGGCCTGAGCTCTGGAACCCAGGAGCAGGGAGCCTCCGTGTAGGAGGTAGGGAGACACGGCTGGCGCAACGCTTCTCTTTTCCAGGGTACAGGTTGCTGCTGGTGACCCCAGAAACTCTGTGTAAATGTTGTTTGGTGTTATTTTATTTTATTTTATTTTTTGCTTTTTTGGCCAAGGTTCGCAGCTTGTGGGATCTTAGTTGCCTGACCAGGGATGGAACACGATGTGTCCCTGCAGTGGAAGTGCGGAGTCTTAACTGCTGGACCGCCAGGGAAGTCCCTAAATGCTGTTTTATGTGTGTGCATGCGTGCATCATTTTGGGCGGTGGATCCAAAGCTTTCCCGTGACTCTCAGAGCTGTCACTGACACCTCACCCTTCCCCCCGCCCCGACGATGGTCAGAAGCCCTTGTCTTACTCCAGACCTTAGAAGGTCTGGCTCCGCCTCACCTTCTGTTCTGCTTCTCCTGAGGACCCTCCTCATGGCAGCACACGGCGCCACACACAGACCCCCTCCCCATACTCCCCACTTGAGCTGGGGGTGTCCTGAGGTCTAAGCCTCCCTCAGCCGCCTAGAAGTCTTCCCTAGAGCTGCTTCCTGGGACCTGTTCTTGCTTCCTTACATTTAGGAACATGTCCAAAAAACCCCGACGGCTTTCTTCGTCTAAGTGCGGTCAGCATCATGTTCAAGTGCGAATTCCCAGCCCCTCCCAGTCAAAATGTCCAGGGGAGGGCAGGGCTGCCCTATCCCCCAGGCACAGTGCCTGTGGCCCATGAAAATGTTTTAATTTCTTTTAAAATGAGAAGAAACATAGTCTAGCCTGGATTAGGTTCTTTGTACCAACATCGTGGAAAAATATAACTTTTAGCATTTTTTTTACGGAGGAAGGGAGACCTGCCCGGGGCCCGTGAGAATCAAACGATAACCCTGAGGGGCGGGGCCTGAAACCTGCATTCTAACCCACTGGCCGAGCGACGCTGACACACCAACCATGCACCACGGTTTTGCCACCTGCATTGAGGTGGCAACGGTTGGGTGTGGGGGGCGGAATGGGGGACTGAGGGAGGTTTCGGAGGGGGCCTCTGAGCAGACAGACACCACCAGACTGTGGCTCATTTTCGAGTGTGCCACAGCTAACTGTACAACCTTCCAGGACAGGAGTAAGGAGAGAAGCCTGACCTTCAGAGAGCAGCATGGGTGCCGGAGAGGGGCAGGGGAGGGAGGCAAATAGGAGGGGAAAGGATGGGTAGAGCCCCTCCCTCTGCAGAGCCCGGATGCCAGCCACTCCCTCCTCTCCGCCCCCAGCCCTCCCCCTTGGCCCAGCCCCTTAGCTGAGTTCTCAGTTTCCCTGAACCCGGGAGCTGTAACTACTGAACCCAAGTGCTCTGGAGCCCACGTGCCGCAACTAGAGAAGCCTCAGCGCCGCTGTGAAGAGCCCGGTTGCCGCAACTAAGACCCAATGAAGCCAAATAAATAAATAAATATTAAAAAAAACAAAAGGAAGGAACCAGTCCTAACCACACCTTGATTTCAGGCTTCTAGCCTTCAGAACCACTGGAGAATAAACCTCAGTTGTCTTAGGCTACCTAGTTTGTGGTAATTTTTTACGGCTGTCCTAGGAGACTGATACAGGCGGCTGCCTTCAGAATCTCTGGGGAGGTGCCTTTGTTTTCTTCCTGTTCTCTGGAGGCTGGGCTCTTCCCGCATCCCTGGCAGGGCTCGGGGTGGGAATCACAGTCATGTGAGCAAAGTATACAGGGCCATGGGTTTGTAACAGCCAGCCACAGGGACGCCCTGTGAAAATAGCCCTGTGCAAAGTCCAGGCTAGGGCCCAGGGCTAGGAGGCAGTCCGCAGCGCAGTTGCCCCCTCTCTATAGTAGAGATGATAAAATGAGCCACTGTGGAGGTAATATTAGTGAACGAGCAGAATGTTACTAAAAATAGGCAAGGCTGGGTGCTGGGGAGACAACAAGGAGGCAAAAGCACGTGGAGGTTATGATCCGGTTCTTATTAATAATGTAATGATGAAAACTACCATTTACTGAGCACTTAGCATGTCAGGCAGCACGCCACGCACTTTACAAACAATGTCTCGTTTTAGCCTCACATCAGGCCGTTGGACGTAAATAATGTGCCCAAGGTCAAAAAGCTCGTAGGTAACCGAGAAGGGCAGATAAGACACGTGCCCGTAAAAAGAAAGGAAGAAACAACAGAGCTGATGGACAGGATTTAGCAGGAGAAGCAACACCCAGTGTAGAAAATCCTGTAAAATAGTGATAAAATGAATTCCAACCTCATGGGCTGTTCTGAAGCCTGAGGGGCTAGTGTTTCAAAGGATTTTTTCTTAAGCATCCAGCATAGTGTAAGCTCTCAGTAAATATTAGGTATTCTAATTATTATTAAAATGGGTAGGGCAGAGAGCCAGAACCTTCCAGATGGAAAGATTATCTCAGGAAAAGTAGAGATGCAGGAGTGGGTATATTTTATCCTGGAGCCAGGTGTCTACACTGAACATGGAGATGAAGAAAACAGACATATGTGTGGCTAAATAAAATAAAAGGCATTGGGAAAGTGTTCTGAGCTGGAGGGTCCTTACAGTTGCTGGGGACAGGTGGGTAGAAGGCAGATGTTACAGGTGCCAGGCCCTTCCTACCTCCCCCACCCTGGGCCAAACTGTTGAAGTATTTTGCCCCCAGGACTTCATCATGGGATTCTGTCTGAAAAAGGGACTCTGATTCCGAGCTTTGCCCCTCCCAGTCCTGTGATGTGCAAACATCACGTCAGCTCTCTGAGCCTCCGTGTCCCCACTGTGAACTGGGGATAATACTAGCAGCTATCTTCCGGGGTGGTCATTCAACGCACGTCAAGAGCATGGGACAGCGCTGACACCTAGCACTAGCAAAACCAAAAGGATTCTGCTGCCACCTTATAGAGGAGGAAACTGCTGACCAGAGACAGGAAGTGCCTCCTTGAGGTTGCCAGGCTGGCCAGTAGCAACGCCAAGCCAAACCAACCTTTGCCATGTGGGATACACTCCCGTAACCCAGACCTACACTTCCTCTGTGCACTGGGCTAAGGGCCTCACGCATATAACTCACTTAAGCTCATGACAATCCCAAGAGGGGAAGTGTAAAATTCTCCCATCTTACAGATAAGGAAACTGAGGCCCAAAACTCTTTTTTTTAAATTTAATTCTACTAAATCAATGATTATCCTCAACGTCATTTTGAAAAGGAAATGTCTGCTTATACACAGACATTTCTAACTGGAGGCCCCAAACTCTTGTCTGAGGGCTCAGAGCTGGTTAGTGGCAGAGTAAGGATGCAAACCCAGGCGGCATGACACCAGGCTATTAACTTTGCCTCAATCAAGTGACATATCCGTTTGTAATCAGGAGGGTTGGGATATAATTTCAGGGGCAGAGGGAGGTGGCTTGCTGGGCTGTGAGTGGGACAGGCAGACTTGGGGGTGACTTTGTGAAGCAGCCTACTGGGGACAGTGTCTTTCATGACCAAAGCCCCCTTGCCCTTCCTTAGCCAGGTGCCCCTTACCCTGAGCTTCCTTCGTGCCCTGGCTTCCACTGGATGCCAGTAAGAAGAACAGCACAGCTATTCAATTCCTGGGTTCAAACCCCAGCTCTACTCCCACGTGCTGACCACGGGCAGGTTATGTAACCTCTCTACCACTCATCTGTAAAATAAGGATGGTTTTCTTGTATTTCCTTTGCTTCCTTCTAAGGATTATATCAAACAGTGTCTATAAAGCAGGTGGCACACAGCATTCCCTGAATTCTTGTTTCTTCCTCTGCACCTCAGCCTGCTAAGCGCCCTCTTCATCTACCCCCACCCCCAACCTTCCCCCTAATTGCAGAACCCTGCGTCCCTGGCTCTTTCCTGCAAACATCCCTCCATCAGATGAGAAAATACGACTCAAATGGAAGTCAGTGGATTCGAACTTAACCGCAACGAACATTTACAACACCGTTATCTACCAGGCTGGCGGCAAGTGCTTTAAATGTATTTTTCTCACTCGAATCCTGCAATTTCCCGAAGTTTCAGAGACGGTGAGTAACTTGCCCATGGTCACGCAGGAATACAATGTTAGACAGGACCCAGCAATCTTACTCCCAAGCCCAAACCGACCCGATTTGTCCCAAGACCGTCTCGCCAAGAGGAAGCCCGTCTGCACTGTGCGGCCCCGAGAACGGACGTCTCCGAGACTGGCCTGGGGTTCATGCGCCCCCTGGGGGAGCCTGCGGGGAGGGTGCGAGAAAAGCCACCGTCGAGGCTCCGAGGACCCGCTGCCTTCAGCCGGCGCTTGGCTCTTCCCGAGGGACGGCAATTCAGTTAAGTCCCCAAGTTAAACCCAAGTTCAAACCCGTACTGTCCCAACACTTATGCCCTGGGAGGATCTAGAATCGGGAACAGGTGGCTGAGAATTTCAAAACAAGGGAGGTTCCCGGAGGAGTCCGCTTCACAGGGGACAGCCCCTGGCGCTGGTCATCATCACTCCCCGGTGGGTCAGAGGCAGCCAGGTGAGGTGAAAGCTGTTGAGGTCCAACTCAGAAAGTGTCAGAACTTGAGGAGAATAGGACAATCGACTGTTACAGAAGACGAAAGTTGAAGTACGGAGGACCACTTGACAGTCAAAAGGATTCCCGCTTTGGATACAAAATTGCAATTAATAGAAAACTCTGAAGTTTCTCTAGTTGAAGTTTCTGTGTCAAGAATCTGCAATTCTACCACAGGTGCTGCTTTAGGGAAAAGTGCATTTGTGGGGGTGTCTTCTCGCACCTGGAGTTAATCTGAGGATGACAGAAGCACATTTGGAGGAGATACTGAGAAAGACGGGGGTGGGCTAGCCTAGCTGAAACCGCACCTCAGATGGGACTCGAACCCACAGTCTTACAACTGAAACTGCACAACTTGTCCCAGGACTTAATGAAGCTCAGGTTCCTTACGTCTCATTGCAGAAGGAATTCAATGAGAGGCAAAGTGATAGGTAAGAAGTAGATTTTTAAATATCTACTTATTAAAGGGGTTGCAGGAAAATGGGGCACAAGAGGATAGTCATGTCCCAGGTCTCAGACGAGTTTCTGGGACGGGCCACCAGGTGAGGGTCCTTGGTTTCGAGCAGGAAAGAATTCAAGAGCAGACACAGTAAAGTGAAAGCAGAGGTACACAAATGTAAAATGGATGGCTAGTGAGAAGCTGCTGCATAGCACAGGAAGATCAGCTCGATGCTTTGTGACCACCTAATGAGGTGGGATAGGGAGAGTGGGAGGGAGACGCAATAGGGAGGGGATATGGGGATATATGTATACACATAGCTGATTCACTTTGGTGTACAACAGAAACTAACACAAAATTGTAAAGCAATTATACTCCAATAAAGATAGGAAAAAAAAAAAAAAAAAGTAGAGGTACACATTCCAGAGACTGAATGTGGTCTGTCTCAAAAAGCTAGAGGGCCCTGAGGTGTGGAGGGTGGTTAGTTTTTTTGTTTGTTTGTTTGTTTTTTGCGGTACGTGGGCCTCTCACTTCTGTGGCCTCTCCCGTTGCGGAGCACAGGCTCCGGACACGCAGGCTAAGCGGCCATGGCTCACGGGCCCAGCCGCTCCGCGGCATGTGGGATCCTCCCGGACCGGGGCACGAACCCGTGTCCCCTGCATCGGCAGGCGGACTCTCAACCACTGCGCAACCAGGGAAGCCTGAGTGGTTAGTTTTTATGCGCTGGGTAATTTCATAGGCTAACGACTGGGAGGATTATTCCAGCTGTTTCGGCGAAGGGGCAGGGATTTCCAGGAATTGGGCCACCACCCAGTTTCAGCCTTTTATGCTCGGCCTCGGAACTGTCATGGCGCCGGTGGGTGTGTCATTTAGCAAATGCTAATATATTACAATGAGCGTATAATGAGGCTTAAAGTCCACTGGAAGTCTAGTCTTCCGCCATCTTGGACCTACTTGGTTCTAACCAGTTTTTGTCGTATCCAGTTCTTCTCAATGGTTGTATCATTCTTTTACTGGTTGTGCCCTGCCCCCTTCCCCCCTGTCTCATAGTGGTTCTCAAAATGTGGTTCCCGACTAGCAGATTCAGCATCACCTGGGAATTTGTTAAAAATGCAGATTTGGGGACCCCACCCCAGACCTACTGAATTAGATACTTTATGGGCGGGGCCCAGGAATCTGTGTTTTAACAAACCTTCCTTCTCCACCCCACCCCCACTCCAGCATTCTGATACAAGCTACAGTTCGAGAACCACTTATCTAGAATTCGTCTTATTCTGGTTGCTCTTGTCCTCTGAATGTTGATTACATAGGATCGATTTTATTGCTGTTAATATAACAATATAGCATTCATTAATTAGGCACTTATGAGTCAACACAAAAGTGAACAAGAATTCTTCGTTTAGGAGTTTACAATCTGATGGGAAACTTGATTTCAACCCAGACAAACTGTGATCTGCTCTACAGCCAAGGGGTAAACACATTAAGGGCACAGAAGAAAGAAGGGATTTATTCCCACTGATAAGCTGAGGGAAAACATTACTGAAATTGTTAGGTACGTAGGGTAGGAGGTCCTAGAGAAAGGGTACCAGGCATGGCTTTCTTGACATAAGAGAAGCCATTTTTGGCCCAAGCCATTTGGTGATCTAAGCCTGGCCACAATGCTTGCCCTTGAACAGGTCAAAGTAATTAATGACCTTAAGGGAACAAAAGAATGCAGGAACAAATGACTGTTTTCAGGCAAAAGAAGTAACAACAGCAAAGGTAATAAATCAGTTGTAAAGACTCCCAGTTCTGTTTCAATGGCAAAGATTAGCCTGAAGCACTTTCTTGAGCAGTTTCCCCGAATTCAAACCCCACTCCAGCGCTCAACCCCCAGGTCAGCTGGAATCTAAGGAATGATGACGTTGGCTTTTTCTGACTCTCATGACTTCCATCAACTAAAGCTTGGACTCTGTCAACCTTTTCCCAAATTCTATGCTGAGCTCTCCTCTGCTCAAGCCTCTTCATGCATATGCATAAAACTTCCCCAATTTTGCTGTCTGGGGAGACAACTGCTTTGGGAAAGATCCCTGGTGTTCTTACTTGCTGCAAGTAATAAATCCTTCTCTCTCTTGCTCTTTGGCTGGGTTGTGTCTTTTATCTCAACGCCCACCAAGAGGCAAACCCAGTTTTCAGGTGACAAAACAGTGACACGTGATTTGGACCTTGAAGGCTGTGTGCAATTTCTAGCAGGCAGAGAAGAAGGACTTTATTATTACTTAATAACTATTCAAATATCCTTAAACTCAACGTTTTCTTTTATGCTCAACAGAGCAGAATAGCTGTTATCCTTGCTATCTCGTATTTACCCTGTAAGTCAGGCAGCCTCATTTGCCGGTGGCTCTGGATGATAACAGAAAAGGGAAAATATATGATCTTCATTAGTTCACGAGGTCACTAATCACCCAAGGTCATGGCTGGGGACTGTTGACTCAGATGCCGCTGGTTTTGAGTAGAGCAATAGGTGGAAAGGAGAATTACCTGGTGACGGCAAGAACGCATTGCTGTGTGTAGAGGGTTAAATGCTTGAAATGGGGAAAGAGGAACGGAGAGACATCAACAGAGAGGAAAGAAGAGATGGAGGAGAAATTGACTGAACTTGGTGGCCGCTGAGTAGAGGCCATCAGAAAAGAGGAAGAAGCAATAGTTCAGTAGTGCCTATACTTTGCCTCCTAAATTAAATATCAATAAGGCTTTCAACCTGAAAGCTTAAAAGGAAGTTTAAATCAGTGTTTCAGCAGTTTAGTTAATACTGCAACATAGAATATTTGGGTCTGGGTCAGAGCTGAGATCCAGGCTGGCTTGAGGAGTCAGGCTGCATCACCCGTGACAGAGTTCAGGGCAGTCTAGCTCCAGGATCATTCAGGGTCTGATCAGAAAAGAGAAACCACAGACCAGTTTGAACAGGAAAAGTTTAATGCAAAGAATTATTAACTATACTAGTGGATTGGAATAACAAAGGATTGGCCAGTAAGAAGCAAAGAGGACTCTGAAGAATATACCCATAGCAAATACAAGGAGCAGCTGCTACCCCTGGGGCTGGCATGGTGGACAGGATGGCACGGTTACCGAGAGGCTGCAGCAGCAGAACTTGCTGAGAATCAGCCCTCTAGGGGGCTAGGGAAAGCTGCTCACACTGCGGTGTCACTGGAGACACTCGGCCGCAAAACCACCAGAGGTGGGAGTGCCAGGGAAAACTGCTAGCCTCCGGGTGCTGCAGGAGCCTGGGGCTGTACAAGCTGCGCCTGCTGCACGAACCTGCTGACCAAGCACACTGGAAGGAGGAAGCAAAGCTTTCCTTCTGCAGTGTCTCTCCAGCGCCCTCTACTGACACAGCTTTAAGGCCAGTTGGGAAAGGAAAAATGTTTAAAGGTCCCAGCCCCATTTTCACAGAGCAGTCAAAAAGGGTGAAGTTGGAGCTGGAAAGCAATAAACTGATAACCGGCACATTCTATAACTATCTTAGAATGTTCAGAACACTGAAAAACAGTATCCTTTGATTTGCATGGGGCTCACATTGCCTTAGGAAACAGCTTAAATTTGTCTAAATTGGAATTTAGGCAGATGGAGACCTGCCTGCTATGTACCTAGCTATGAGTGCATCAAAAAATGTATAAAAATTCATTCTCTTTGATCAAGAATTTCTACTTCTAGAGACCCACAATAAGCCAATACAAAAAAAAAGTTCATTGCCTTGCTTTTTTTTTTTTTTTTTTGCGGTACGCGGGCCTCTCACTGTTGTGGCCTCTCCCGTTGCGGAGCACAGGCTCCGGACGCGCAGGCTCAGCGGCCATGGCTCACGGGCCCAGCTGCTCCACGGCATGTGGGATCTTCCCAGACCGGGGCAAGAACCCGTGTCCCCTGCATCGGCAGGCAGACTCTCAACCACTGCGCCACCAGGGAAGCCTTTTCTTTTTCTTTTTTTTTTTTTTTGCCATGCTTTTTATAAGAGAAAAAAAGTGCTTAAAAGTCTGACAACAGGAGAATGATTAAATAAATTATGGTGTGTTTACAAGATGGAATATTACGTGGTCATTAAAAATGACATTTTAAAACAATTTTTAATGAAATGGGAAAATACTCATGTTGTAAAAAGAGAAAAAGGAGTCAAATAATGTTTCTGTAGTATATTCCCAATTGTGTTAAAATAAAAAAGGTGTGTTTGTGTATAATGAAACAGAAGGAAATTATAATAGTGTTTATCTCTGGATAGTGATTAATTTTTCATTTCTTCCTCATATTTATACTTTCTATATTTCTTAGACTGAGCATGTGTTACTTTTATAATTAAAAGAAAATATATGGGGCTTCCCTGGTGGCGCAGTGGTTGAGAGTCCGCCTGCCGATGCAGGGGACACGGGTTCATGTCCTGGTCCGGGAAGATCCCACATGCCGCAGAGCAGCTGGGCCCGTGAGCCATGGCCGCTGAGCCTGCGCATCCGGAGCCTGTGCTCCGCAACGGGAGAGGCCACAACAGTGAGAGGTCCACGTACCGCAAAAAAAAAAAAAAAAAAAAAAAAAAAAAAAAAAGAAAGAAAATGTATGATACATTTTAAACAATATGCACATCTCCAGCATTCAGTAGTAGGAGGAAAGCTTGACTTCACAGTGCCTTATGGACACTTACATTCAAGGTCTGATTCTCTTGGGCTTCCCTAGTGGCGCAGTGGTTGAGAGTCTGCCTGCCGATGCAGGGAACACGGGTTCGTGCCCCGGTCCGGGAAGATTCCACATGCCGCGGAGTGGCTGGGCCCGTGAGCCATGGCAGCTGAGCCTGCGCGTCCAGAGCCTGTGCCCCGCAACGGGAGAGACCACAACAGTGAGAGGACTGCTTACCGCAAAAAAAAAAAAAAAAAAAAAAAGATCTGATTCCCCTCCAGGAGAACATTTAACAGTTTATTTACAGCACCCCTGGGGCGGGAGTGGGGGTCTATTTCTGCCCTTCTCATTTCCTTTCCACATCTCTCTTGAATCTTTCCTCTCTTTGTGAAAGAGGAGAGAGACAGAACAAAATTATGCAGCAGTATGGTATTCATAAAACTCTGCACCTGACAGCCAATAGCAGGGCATTTTGGTTTATTTACTAACTGCAGAAGCCCCCTCCCTCCTCAAAACCTCCCTCCTGCTTTGCTAGACATTTACCAATTCATTCACATTCGATGTTCCCTCTGAAACAATCCCTGGGATAAGATGAAATTCCTTTTGTTCTCAGCTTTTCAGTTGCCAGATCAGCGTTCCAGAATCTTGATTTTTAACAGACCTCAGTTATGGTAAAAGAATTGCATGCAACATAATAATAACAAAAAAATCTAATGTTCACGTTGACTAATAAAGAGTACTGATCAATATCCATTTTAACAGCTTCCTATATAATAAAAGGAATTGCACTGTCATAGGACACTTTTAATAAATCACTGAGTGACACACTCCTTCCTCTTCTCATGAGTCCGAGGAAAGGTCAGCAATTTAATGACAGGTATCTCTGAGGAAATAATGGGAGAGGAAGAAGAATAGGAAAGCTGAGAGGAGGGATGTTGTAATTAACCAGTATGCGCCCCCCTCCCAACACACACACACACACACACACACACACACACACACACACACACACACACACACACACATGCTCTCGACAGGAGATGAAAGGAGATAAAAATTCCCTCTGGCCTGTGGAATAGAAGACAGCTGGAGAGGAAGCAAGAGAACTAATGGTTTCTCACCTAGATCCAAATGAAATGGAAATCAATAGTTTAGAGGTGTCTAGTGGGACTTTCAGCAATGATGGGAACAGTCTGTAGCTGTACCAGCCAATGCAGTAGCCACTAGACACGTGGCTAGTGTGACTGAGGCAGTGAGTTTTACATTTCACTTAATTTAAAATATTTATTTATTTATTTATTTTAATTCTTAATCTTTATTTTATATTGGAGTATAGTTGATTTACAATGTTGTGTTAGTTTCAGGTGTACTGCAAAGTGACTCATTTATACATATGCACATATCTATTCTTTTTCAGATTCTTTTCCCATATAGGTTATCACAGAGTATTGAGTTCCCTGTGCTATACAGTAGGTCCTTGTTGATTATCTATTTTATATATAGTAGTGTGTATATGTTAATCCCAACCCCCTAATTTGTCCCTCCCCCAGATTTTACTTAATTGAAATTAATTTAAAATTAAATACCCACACGTGGCTAGTGGTTACCATCTGGGCGGCACAGAAGGAGATGCAGTGAGTTTGGAGATCTGAGAGCAGAAGAGCTCTGTTCCCTCTGTCTCTCCAGAACTCTGGTACCTTGCAGCAGTTTCTCAAGCCTTCATGCAGTAGCAGCCTTAGAGTAAAAATGGCTGAGTGGGATGCCAGGGACACAGAGGCCCTGGGACAGCCTCACCTAACTTCCCATGGCTCTGAAGTGGCATGGGGGAACAGCCAGCCACACGTTCCTGAGCCCCCGTCCCCCAGAAGGTACAGAAGTTAGACAAAAAGAAAGGAATGCTAACTTCCAGGGTCACTCGGTCTTAAGGAGGGGATGCTGCCTTACAAAGTGGTGTGAGCTCCGCGACCGTGGCCATGTGAGGACACCCCCAGGGGCTGGAAGACTTACTTTATGGATAATGTGGTGCTTCCCCGCTGTTCCCTCTCTCGGGGACAGTGGCAATTGTGGTGAACTGGAGAGTAGAGACCCTTCTCTGATTCTCAGGGCTCTCTATCAGCATTTTGGAGTGTCATGACACCCCCGCAGGGGCAGGGCTCCTGAGCATGGAAGCCTTTTATGTCCCCTGTTTCTTTCTTTCTTCCTTCCTTCCTTTCTTTCTTTCTTTCTTTCTTCCTTTCTTTCTTTCTTTTTTGCGGTACACAGGCCTCTCACTGTTGTGGCCTCTCCCGCTGCGGAGCACAGGCTCCGGATATGCAGGCCCAGCGGCCATGGCACGTGGGATCCTCCCGGACTGGGGCACGAACCCATGTCCCCTGCATTGGCAGGCGGACTCTCAACCACTGCGCCACCAGGGAAGCCTTTTTTTTTAAATATTTGGGGATTTTTCCCGATATCTTGTTATTGGTTTCTAGTTTAATTCCATTGTGGTCTGAGCAGATACTGTATGGTTTCCATCCTATTAACCTTGTTAAGGTGTGTTTTGTGGCCCAGAATGTGGTCTATCTTGGTGAATATAATATATTTTTTACTTTTTATTATGTGGAAAGAATAGTATAATGAGTTATATTTTCATCACTCAGCTTCAACAGTTATCCACACATGGCCAATCTATTGCATCACTGATTTCTCCTGGCCATTGTAAAGCAAATTTTAGATGATATCATTTTATCCATAAGTACTTCAATATATATCACAACGTAGTCATCTCCTTTGACAATGTGGTCCTTTGGAGTTCAACAAAATCAGCCTGTGGCCGTTCATAGCCATGGATATCCTGCCTTGACAACCCCTACCCCCAACATGCCCTCTCCCTTGGCCAAAGCTAGCTCAATCTAATTTGACTGTTTGCGGTGAGAAGACTCCAGAAGCCAACGATGTGAACGTGCCTTTAGGCAGCTACTTCGGATAGGCAAACGGACACTGTTGCAGTTGGCAGTCTGAATCCAGCTGTCACCGCTTTTGAGCCATGTGAACTTGAGCAAGGCTTTTAACATCCAGGGCCATGTCTTGGTTTTCCTCTCTGATTAAATGGAGATCATAAAACCTACTTCACCAAATTGTTACGAAGGTTAACTAAGGTAGTAGAAGTGAAAACCATGTTAGTCATTATCACCCTGGTTTATGCAGCAACAAAACCATGTTAAGGATGGAGATTTTCAATTAGCCTTTGGTACAAGCTTCCTGCACACAGGAAGCCCTGTGCCCTTTAGAGAAGATAGTCCGGAAATCCCATGAAACCACAAGTCCCCAGGCACCAGTTATCAGAACAAGGCCCTGATAGAGATTGAATCTTGAACATGGGACACCAGGAAACCCAAACTGTCCCTCATGAACTCGATGTTATTTTATCCACTGAGTCATAGAGTTGGAACAGCGCTCAGTGTATAATGGAAATGGTAAGAAGAAGAAAAGCCTCCAGCAGATCTAAAGGCTCAAGAATATTGCATGAGTAGCTCAGCCGTACTCCCATGGTTCTTGCTCCTGTTTTACAATCTCCCTCTCAGCCCACATCCACAGCCTCATGGGGAATTATGACTAGTTGACAGAGGAAGACAGGGCAGGCTTAGTCTGCAGATGGGTCTGTATGATACAGCCTCCAGTGAACAGATGCAGTTTTACCCCTTCCCTCAGAAGCAAGTCTGAAAGACAAGGACGAAGGGAAATCCTCCCAATAGACAGCGTTTTAAGTAGTATTTACATCTGTCGTCCATTTAGTGAAGAAGGAGAGATGGCCCGGGGTATGTAAGTATCGATTTACAGTCAGTGGTTCATGGGTTGAAAGATGGTCATTGGTTTGCAAAGAACAAAACTAGAAGATGGGGGACAAGGAGGTCTGGGTCTCTGCCCCTCCCCCTTTGCTTTCGTCTACTTCCCCTTTCTAACCCTGGTCCTCCCGCTGCCCCCAACACTGTCTTCTTTTTCTTGTTCCTCACAGTGTAGGTTCCACAGACTCACAGAGCAAACCAGCCGCAAGGCCACCGACACCACCCTGTACCTGTAAACCCTGTAAACAGAGTGCCCACCGCTCTCCATGTGGATGAGTCCCCAGAATTCGGGTTTGCCTGAGACCTTAGCTATGCACCTCTCTTGATTCTGGAAAATATGAGGTGTGTTCCCAGAAATGAACTGTTGGGCTCTGCTCCACCTCAGAGCAGTCTGTAATCTGCAAGGTGTGGTCCAAGAGCATGAGCCAGGCTTGGTCCTGAATTCCCATTTAGATATTAGATTGTGGCCCTGATCTTCAATTCTCTGAGCCTTCAGCTCACTCAACTGTGAAATGGGGATAATAATATCTACCTGACAGGGTACTGTGGGAAGCAAATGACAGGGACTAGAAAACAACACAAAGCCCAGTCCTGGGAAAGTAAGACCTCAAAAATACCAGTTTTTTTTCATGTCTTGAATATAATGCTGGATATAGTCCCTAAAAGACTTGACTTTGGCAGTTTGGCTTTTGACTATTGCTGTGTTTCCAGGAAATAGCATTTGTGTGTGTGTGCACGTTTGTGTGTGTGTATGTGTGTGTACATGTGCATACGCTCCAGTTCTGCTAAATGGAGAGGAGGCCAGAGTAAGTCTGTTGTGTATGTGAGTATGCGTGCGTTTGCATGCTTATCTTGGGGATTCCAAGCAAATGAATCAGTTAAACTTGACTCAGATAATTGTGTGTTAGGTTTTTTTTTTTTGCGGTACGCGGGCCTCTCACTGTTGTGGCCTCTCCCATTGCGGAGCACAGGCTCCGGACGCGCAGGCTCAGCGGCCATGGCTCACAGGCCCAGCTGCCCCGCGGTATGTGGGATCTTCTGGGACCGGGGCACGAACACGTGTCTCCTGCATCGGCAGGCGGAATCCCAACCACTGAGCCACCAGGGAAGCCCTGTGTGTTAGTTTTTAAAGCAGGTCTTCATTAAGACCTCACGCTATGCTTGCTCCAGATTCCATGAAGCATAAATCAATACAAGACACGGTTTCTGCCTACAAGGATTTACTAGTCAAGACTCTTGGAGCTAGCTTAAAGATGCAGGCGAGAGACTTCCCTGGTGGTCCAGTGGTAAAGAAACTGCCTTCCAGTGCAGGAGATGCGGGTTCGATCCCTGGTCAGGGAACTAAGATCCCACATGCCGTGGGGCAACTAAGCCCACGCGCCACAACTATCGAGCTTGTGCGCCTCAATGAGAGAGCCCTCATGCCACAAACTAGAGAGCCCACGTGCCCTGGAGCTCACATGCCACGACTAGAGAGAGAAAACCTGCAGGCCACAACTGGAGAGAGAAAAACCTGCCTGCCACAACTGGAGAGAAGCCCACGCCACAACTAGAGAGAAGCCCACATGCCGCAACTAGAAAGAAGCCTGAGCATCACAATGAAGAGCCCATGCCACAACGAAAGATCCCACATGCCTCAATGAAGACCCCACGTGCCGCAACTAAGACCTAACGCAGCCAAAAAACTAAATAAATAAAATAAATAAATATTTAAAAAAAAATAGATGCAGGGGAAACATATTGGCTCAAGGAGAAAGACTGCAGAAAAAGTAGAAGTAGATCTGCCTTCAGATTCAGCTGGATCCAGGGCTTAAACTCTTCCAGGACTTTTTTCTTGTGCTTGAGTCTCTTTTCCTCTCTTCGTTCTAGCCTGTTCTCTTAGACTGGCTCCTCTATGGGGTAGGAGATGTGACCATAGAGCACACAACCAGAGAGGAAATAGGGCTCTTTTCTCCAAGTTCTAATGAGAAAAATCCTACAGAAGAACTCTGATTGTCCAGGCTTAGGTCATGTATTCATTGCCGGCCCAATCATTATGCCTTAGGAGTTAATGTTTGGCTTGCACTACCCACTGTGATATTGTGATTTATAAGAAATATATAGTTGGTCGTTCAGATCACCAAAATACATTTCTCATATATATTTGGTCTTCATCCACAGTTCCTGGCTCACAGGTCCCCAAACTCTTGGAAATTCCTAAGTGTGGAGAGTAATAAAGTTGTCTTTTGTTGGGACTTCCCTGGTATTCTAGTGGTTAAGACTCTGTGCTTCCAATGCAGGGGGCATGGGTTTGATCCCTTGGGGGGAGGTGGAGGGAAAGTTGTCTTTGGTTATGTGAATGAGGTGATTTTTAGTAGAGTCTATGGATGGAGGCTGATTGCCAGGGAAACCAACCATGTGATTAGAGGGTTAGAATTTTCAGTCCTTTCCTATTCTCTGACCTCAGGGGAAGGGAGAAGGGCTTGAAGTTGAATCAATCATCATTTGTCAAGGATTTAGTCAATCATGACTATGTAATGAAGCCTCCACAAAACCCCAAAAGGATAGCTTTATGGCCCTTTTCAGAAAGCTTCCCCATGAGGGAACCAGAACACTTCCAAATACCACCGTGCCAGGCCCCAAGCTCCATGAGGACAAAATCTCCTTTGTTTGGGATGTCGCCCTATGTATTTCTTTATCTGGCAGCTGCTTCGTAACCTTTAATATTCTTTTATAATTAATTGGTAATCTAGTGAGTAACCAGGTTTTCCCGAATCCTATGAGCCATTCTGGCAAATTAATTGAACCCCAGGAGGAGGTCATGGGAACATCTGATTTATAGCCAGTCAGTCAGAAGTACAGGGAGCAACCTGGGCTTGTGACTCGTGTCTGAAGTGGAGGGCGGTCTTATGGGACTGAGCCCTTTACCTATGGAATCTGATTCTCTCTCTGGGTAGATAGTGTCAGAACTGAGTTGAATTTTCGGACATCTTGCTGGCGTCCAAGAATTCCTCGTTGGTGTGGGGAAGTCCATGTGCGCGTGCGCAAACACACACACACACACACACACACACACACACACACACACACGCTGGAACTGGGTCTGGGAATCCTTTAGACCTATCCTCACTGGTGACTGGAAGTGTAGGGTATCAAGATTGGCAGACTTGTGTGGCTGGAGGGTAGGGACAACTTCCCAGAAGAAGGATGTTGCAGTCATGGGCGGATGATATAAATAATAATATACCACACAGATGCATGTTAACTTTTGCTATGGAGGAAATACATGTCAGTGACATAATTAGTGAGCAAGTCAATATTTTTAAATTCTATTTTGATGGTGTCAGTAATAGATTGTCTTTTACACAATTAGAATAAGGTGTTTATCTTTTGATAATATAAACAAACAAACAACTACTTAAAGTTTCAACAAAAAGGTATTTTAATCCAGATATTTTCAGCAAATTACCATAGCTTCACAACTCAATGCATGTCCATGAGATGAAAATGTGTCTCATTTACTTTATAGTAATCTTTTATAAAGGGCTTTATTATGCCATGGTTTGGGGTAAACTGAGCTTAACTTACCTTTTCTCTCTACTCCATAGTACCTAAGATTTCTTTCTTTCTGTGACCACAAAATGCCTATAATTCCTGATATTAACATCTTCTGGCATCAATACTGTAATGAGGATCTACTAGATATAAACTGATATAAGTCATTGAATTCATTAGTGATGCTTTCAGAGAGAAATTTGGGATCCCAGGGTCTGTTCTAACTTCTGTGATATCTTAGGGTAGAACCAGAAATGACCTGAGACCATGCAGAATGGGAGGGGCTTAGACCTGGATATGGACTTGATTCACTGAGGTGGTGGAGGACGGAGAAAGGAGGGCTAGTGAGTCAAGAATTGTGGAGGCAAGACCAATAGCCCTTGGCCGGTGCTTGGAAAAGGGGAACAAAGTAGAGTGAGGATCCCACGATGACAGTGAAGTAGAGTAGAGGTGTTGGTCCCAGAACTAGGAGACAAGGAGGCAAAGCCAGTTGGAGGAGAGTCCCATTTTATTTTATTTTAAATTTTTAATTTTTTGGTTGCGCTGTATGGCTCGTGGGATCTGAGTTCCCTGACCAGGGATTGAACCCGGGTCACTGCAGTGAAAGTGCCGGGTTCTAACCACCGGATCACCAGGGAATTCGTGAGAGTCCCATTTTAGACAGTAAGGGTGAGCTGCCAGGATCTGGTGGTACTGTGAGACTGAAACTCAGGAGAGAAGATGGATTTTGGCAGCCACCCAATATGGAGATAAGAGCTGAGCTATGACAATACATGAGTTTGTCAAGTGAGAAAATGTAGAGAGAAAAGAAAAAAAAAACTTCTGGGGCACACTCCCTTCATGGGTGGAGTGAGCACTCTTAGCCAGAGAGAGAAACAGAGGAGGAGGTGTTAGAGAGGAAGCAGAAAGGAGAAGTCGTGACACAGGTTTAAAGAAGAGCTGTGCCCAGGAGAGTGGCTGGGATGTCAAACATTGAGAGGAGCCTGAGGAGGAGTCTCTGAGGGCAAAGTGGAAAATTCCTGCTAGGTTGGTGTACCCCCACTTTGGAGAGATTCCCCAGAAGCAGATCTGTAGAGGAGAACTCCTGTGCAAGAGACTTATCAAGGAAAATCAACACAGAGTGGGGTCAGCAGGACAGGGAAAGGAAAGAGGGGAAACCAAAGTATGGTTTCCTTCAAGTCCCAGGGAGGGGCGCTCCAGCCTGATTCTGCAGTGGGCATGCTGGGGTGTCTGTTGTGTTCAGGTCAGGGATGGGCTGAGGACTGCAGGGGGTGGGAGATATATGCCCAGGAGCCTCTGGTCCTCCTATTGTCCCAGGGCCAGCCTACCTCCTACCCCTACACACACATACCCAGGGAGGGTTGGCTGCCATTTGTGAAGATTCCAAGCTAGTTGTTTGCAGGACGTCCCTCAATGCATTTGTCTGACTGTTTCCTCATGATCACATTCAGTTCAATATTTTTAGGAGGAATGTTTCACAGATGATGTCGTGTTGCTCTCTGAGCAGCACATGAGGAGTCACGTTGGCCTAGCTTGGGCTGCCATGACAAAATCCGACAGACTGGGCTGTTTATAGCAGCAGAAGTTTATTTCTCACAGTTCTGGAGGCTGGGAAGTCAAAGGTCAAGGTAAGGGCAGATTTGGTGTCTGGTGAGAGCTCTTTTCTTGGCTCATCAATGTCTGTCTTCTTCCTACAACCTCCTATGGCAGAAATGGGGAGGGAGCTTTCTGGAGCCTCTTCTTATAAGGGCACTAATCCTATTCATGAGGATTCCACCCTCAAGATCTAATTACCTCCCAAAGGCTCCACCTCCCAGTACCATCACATTGGGATTAGGCTTCAATTTTGGGGAGACACAAACATTCAATTTATAGCACACATTATGGCAATGGGCCCCATTATTAGTGATGTTAAGTTGAATGATCTGGGTGAGTGTGAAAACACACTGCGCAACTTGCCTTGAGACCAGACATGAGGAAGAGGCCCCCTGAACTCTAGGCCTTGGAGAGACTTTGCCAACAACCAGATGGCCGACAGGCCTTTCTTGAGATCCCCTAACTTAGAACAGCATTTCCCTTCTGAGGGTTTAAAGGTTGGGTTGATTCGAGACTCCTTTTTCAGAGTCCTGCAGCCACTGTAACTGTAGCCCAGAGCCCAGGGTGGTGGGAATAGGAGGCAATGACAGTCAGCTGTAGGGGTTTTTTTTAATTAATTAATTAATTTATTTATTTATTTATTTTGTCTGTGCCAGGTCTTAGTTGCAACATGCAGGATCTTTGTTGCGGTATGTGGGCTTCTTGTGGCATGCGGACTTTTAGTTGCAGCATGCATGCAGGAATCTAGTTCCACAATCAGGGATCGAACCCGGGGCCCCTGCATTGCGAGCATGGAGTCTTACCCACTGGACCACCAGGGAAGACCCAGTCAGCTGTAGTTTGCTGCTAAAAAATGACGTTAGGCTAAACAGGGGCAACCAACATGGGTGGGAGGGACTGAGAAAGCCTGGCTCTTCTTTCCCCATTCCTAAGGGTCCAATTCTCCTGGAGCAGAATTTTCTGGTCACTGGGACAAATGAGGTTTGGAATCACTTCCCAAGAGAACTCTGCTGTGAGCTGGGGCCAGGCTCACAATGGGGTCTGGAAGTAAATGCTGTGTGTCAAGTGCCAAGGCCACACCCCAGGCCCTCTGGCCAAGTGAGAACACGTTGCTCCCCCTCAATGTCCCCCCCATCCCCAGAATCCAGGTGTGTGTTTGGAAGGCAGTAAACAAAACAGAGAAGAGAACATACCTTGGAGAAGCATCTATCCATCCTGACTGAGCAAACAGTGCCATCTTGACTTGCCAGTAACCTGAGACAGGGATAGCAGCTGAGATATTTTGCCCTCTTCCTGCTTCCCATCCAAGGGCATCCCACAACCAAAGACTTACTGACTTACATATACAAAAAGAATATCCTCAACGATAAGTCACCGCAGTGAGAAGCTCTCACACCGCAATGAAGAGTAGCCCCCGCTCGCTGCAACTAGAGAAAGGCTGTGCACAGCAATGAAGATCCAATGCAGCCATAAATAAATAAATAAATTGTATAAATAAATAAATAAAATAAAGCGTATCTACCTAAAAACCCACTGATGACATCATACTTAATAGTGAAAGACTGGATGCTTTCCCCTTATGATAAGGAGCGAGATATGGATGCCCGCTTTCACCATTTCTAGTCAACATTGTATTGGAGGTTCTAGTCAGGACAATTAGGCAAGAAAAAGAAATAAAAGGCATCCAGATTGTAAAGGAGGAATCAAAATTATCTCTATTTACAAATGACATGATCTTGTAGGTACAAAATTCTAAGGAATCCACTTAAAAAATTATTAGAACTAATAAATAAATTCAGCACAGTTGCAGGATATGAAGTCAACATAAAAATTAATTATATTTCTATATTCTTTCAATAAACAATCCAAAAAAGGAAATTAAGAAAACAAATCCACTTAAACGATAGCATCAAAAAGAATAAAACACTTGGGGTAAATTTAACAAAAGAAATGCAAATTTTATACTCTGAAAATTGCAAAAAATTGTTGAAGGAAATTAAAGATCTAAATACATGGAAAAACATCTATGTTCATGGATTGGAAAACTTAAGATTGTTAAGATGGTTAAACTTCTCAAATTTATCTATAGGTTCAATGCAATTTCTGTCAGAATCCCAGTGGACTTCTTTGTAGAAACTGACAAGCTGATTCTAAAATTTATATAAAATTGCAAGAATAGCCAAAATAATCTTGAATAGCCAAAATAAACTTGAAAAAGAAGAAACAAGTAGGGAGACTCAAATTTCCCGATTTCAAAACTTACAAAGCAGCAATAATACAGACAGTGTGGAAATGGCATATAGATAGACATAAAGTTATTATTGCTGCCACAACTACTGAGCCTGAGTGTCACAACGGCTGAGCACACATGCCACAACTACTGAAGCCCACATGCCTAGAGCCCGTGCTCTGCAACAAGAGAAGCCACCGCAGTGAGAAGCCCATGCATCACAATGAAGAGTAGCCGCCTCTCGCTCCAATTAGAGAATAAGCCTGCGTGCAGCAACGAAGATCCAACACAGCCAAAAATTAATTAAAAAACAAAAACAAAGGACACCATTATAAAGTGAAAAGAAAACCCACAGAATGGGGGGATATTGCAAATCATGTATCTGATAAGGGACTTATACTAGAACCTATAAAGAATTCATACAACTCAACCGTAAGAAGGCAAATAATCCAGTTATAAAATGGGCAAAGGATCTGATTCCAAAAGATACACAAATGGCCAATGAGCACTTGGAAACACTAACATCATTAGTCATCGGGAAAATACAAATCAAAATCACAGTAAAATACCACTTCATACCCAGCAGGATGGCTAGAATCAAAAAGTCAAAGAATACCAAGTGTTGTCAAGGATCCTGGAAAATTAGAACCCTCATACGCTACTAACGGGAACGTAAAATGGTACAGCAAGTTTAGAAGAGAGTCTGGCAGTTCCTCAAAAAATTGTGCAGAGATTTATTGTAGTACCCAGCAATTTCATGTCTAGGCATATATCCAAGAGAAATGAAACATAGACAAAAACTTGCATATAAACGGTCATAGGAGCATTATTCGTAATAGACAAAAGGTATAAACAACCCAAATTTCTATCAACTGACGAATAGATAAATAAAATATGGTATATCCATACAGTAGAGTGTTATTCACTTGTAAAAAAAGAATGAAGTACTGATACATGCTACAACATGGATGAATCATGAAAACATTACGCTAAGTGAAAGAAGTCAGTCACAAAAGACCAAAAGACATTGTCTGATTCCACTAATGGAAAAGACATTGTCTGATTCCACTAATGTGAAATGTTCACAATAAGGAAATGTAGAGAGAAAGTAGATTAGTGGTTGCTTAAGGCATGTGATGTGGGGACGGAGCATAGGGAGGTGATAACTAAAGGGCGATGGATATAACCATTGAGTTGTACCCTTTAAATGGGTGAATTGTATGGTATGTGAAGTTATATCTCAATAAAGCTGTTTTTTATAAAAGACCAGCTCCCTGCCTCAAGGTAGGACCAGGCTGAGGTGCAATTCATGCTTTTGTGTCCCCTGTGTGATCACACTGCTCAGGCTGAGACTGCATCCTTGCTTAGCTCTTTCCCCTGTATCATCTAGCTTCCCTCACTCCCTCTCTTCTGAGAGCATACCCTCAATAAATTAGATGCACATGCATCCCTGTCTCAGGCTAAACTTCCAGGGAAATTGACATCAGATGATTAGTATCAAAATTGGTTCTAGGAAGCAGATTCTAAGGATGGTAACAGCTGATACATTCACTTGGCGTGAACTAGGTTGGGATATGCAGATGGAATGCACTGGCTCATACAATCTCTCTAGCATTTGAGAGTACAGCTGTGTAACAAATCACCCCAAACTTAATGACTTAAAACAATAATTCATTATTTCTGACAATTCTTCATAAATTGTTGTGATGATTGTCATGGTATGCATTGGCTGGGTGGTTTTTCTGTTCCATACAATATTGGCTGAGATAGGTGATGGGCTGGTGGGTCAGCTGGGGGCTGGGCTCAGTGGGGGTAGTCAGCTGGAGTATCTTGGATATTCTCCATGTGATCTTTTCAGGTGGATAGCTTGGGCTTCCTCAGAGCACAGTGGACTCAAGGCAGCATTCCACTGAAAACAAAAGTGACAGTGCCCCTAAAACCTGACCTTGGAAGCCACACTGTATCACTTCCACAGCATTCAAAACATTCAAAGTCAAAAAGTCACAGGGCCAGAGAAGTGTTTTCCTTTCTGGGTACATATTCCAATGGTTGAAGCTCTTCTTGGGCTCTGGAAGTGTCCGGTCATCCTGACATCAGAATAATTTGCAAGTTGAGACACTGAGACCCAATCTCTCTCCTATTCTTGATTCTTAGGAGGCATTGAGAAATATGGGAAAGTTGTTTTTTCATTTTTGTTTCTGTTTTGCACTGAAATGTGAATTTTATGTCATTTTCATGTGTCATAGAAAGTTATTCTTCCTTTGATTTTAAAAAATATTTATTGATTGATTGATTTTTGGCTGCATTGGGTCTTAGTTGTGGTGCGAGGGGCTTAGTTGCCCCACAGCATGTGGGATCTTAGTTCCCCCACCAGGGATTGAACTCTCATCCCCTGAATTGGAAGGTGGATTCTTTACCACTGGACCATCAGGGAAGTCCCTCTTCCTTTGATTTTTTCCAGCCACTTAAAACTGTATAAGCCACTCTTGGCCCATGGACCTTGTGTTTACTATGTATGTACCAGGCACTGTCTTAACACTTCGTGCCTTGTACTTACAACAAACAAACCTACCTTTTAGGTAGATACCATCATTATTCCCATTTTACAAGTGAGAAAACATCGGCATAGAGATATTAAGTAACTTGCTTTCCCATCTTGCTCTGGAGTAGAACCAGAAGTATCCCACATGTCTGCCATGAATTCTACCAGGAAGGGAAATTCATGGGCATAAACAAGGGCTTTGAAGAAATTTCATATGAGAGAAGGGTCATCCCCAAACCCAAAAAGACGGTGGGGGAGAAGAGTGATGAGACGGAATAGTAAGGGCCAGGGGGGGAAGAGGACCTGTGGGTTTTGGAGGAATGGGTATCCTGTCTTTTTGTCAGCCTCAAAAAGATGCCCCTTCTTTAGCAGGTGTGGAGCAGGACAGCGGCAGAGCCCCAGCTCAGATCACTGATGACCAGACAGACTCAGGCACGCCCATTTCTTGGACCAGAGTAAGACCCTCAAACCATGACACAACCTTGTGAATGGGGACCCCAGCCAGGACTCAAGATCTTCTGCTAGGCTGGACATGGAATTTAAGGTGAGTTATAAAAAGTAAAGAAGCTTCCATTTCTTACATACCTGTATCTATGGACTGAGATTCACACCTACTCGCTTGCTGAAGACATTTTTTTCAGGAGCGTAAGGACCAAGAACATGAACATCAGTTCAAAATAATCCCTGGTGCATGCCTGCCGCTTGAATACGTGTGTGGTTCTGGTACTGCCCTGGTGGCTGCATGGGAGTACGCTGCTCCCCAAGCTCAAGGAAGGTGTCTGTTAAATCCATGCCCCTCAGCTGATGCACAGCAACCTCTCCACGGCCAGAAAGGTGTTCATTTCAGGAGGGGTGATTTGTTTCTCTTATTGTTATTTTTAAAATCTTTTGAGTAGTGCAGGAGCATGTGAAATCTATTAAGAGAAGCCAGAGGGACCTCTGTAGCCAGAGCTGAGAAGAAATCTCAGCAGTTTACGGTGAGAGTTTTTGCAGAAACTTTCAGCCTCCCAGCAACTTCTTGATGACCATTATGAAAACAAACAGTAAAAAGTAGAAGTTAAGAAAAGAAGAAATAGATACAACTATTAAGATGAAGTTATCTTTTTTAAGGGGATAAAGAAATGAAATGAAAAGGAGGGGGAAAGAATCATGATTCAAATTCATGAAAAAAATTCAAAACAAGGCAGAAGCTTAATAATTCATCTGGTGAAATCAATGGCACAGTTTAGATATAAAATTATTTTTAAAGGAATTTAAAATAATATAAAATATGAAAATAAATATCAAAAAACCCAAATAATCTTTAAATAAATCCCAAAGCTAATATAATGTGTTCAGATAAAAAGGAGACAATGAGCTAGAGAATAGAAATTATAAAATAAATCAAAACAAGGAAGCCAATTAATTTAAAATGTAAAGAATTGGAAAAAAACCATATATTGAAACAAGTAAAACCAGAAGATCAAAAATGTTGAAGATAAAATAGTGACTGCTAAAGGACAGCAGGGCAAAAAACGAAAAAGATTAAAGGGAGAAAAACAGCAACAAAAAGATTAAAAATCAAACACAATGTTAGGAAAGCTATATATTTTAAAAATTGCATACAAAATAAAAGTTTAAAAAGGAAACATTTTAAAGAAAAACAAATATGAAAAGATTAAAAAGATAAAATTAGAAAACTGATAAAGACTTGAGAGGTGAAAAAATAAGAGAATACCATTTAAAGTAAGTCAGAAGGGCTTCCCTGGTGGTGCAGTGGTTAAGAATCCACCAGCCAATGCAGGGGACATGGGTTCGAGCCCTGGTCTGGGAAGATCCCATATGTCGCGGACCAACTAAGCCTGTGCGCCACAACTACTGAGCCTGCGCTCTAGAGCCTGCGAGCCACAAGTACTGAGCCCGCGGGCCGAGAGCCCGTGCTCTGCAACAAGAGAAGCCACCGCAGGGAGAAGCCCGCGCACCACAACGAAGAGCAGCCCCTGCTTGCCGCAACTAGAGAAACCCGCGCACAGCAATGAAGACCCAACGCAGCCAAAAATAAAATAAGTAATAAAATAAATTTATAAAAATAAAATAAAATAAATCAGAGCAACATAAATCAGAATTAAAAAAACAAAGTAAGACAATACAAAAGTACAATGGTAAAACTATTTCAGACTAAACCCTTAAAAAGGAAAGATATACTCATGAAAAACAGTCAAGGGTGAGTGTTTAAGAAGGAATTTAGGGCTGAAGCAGCCCCATAGGGAGGAACCTGGGGGGCGGCATAGAGCAAGAGAGCAGGACCGCTGTCCTCTGGCCCCAGTCCCCTGTGGGAGCCCCTTGCAGGCTGCTCTTTGGGAGAAACCACACTGCAATAGTAGGCAGCTGTCAGCTAAATCTGTCAAACCAACTGGGTTGCCAGGAGGCCCCTCTCAGCCCCTTGCACACATGCGGTCACAGCTGCAGCAGTCAATAATGGTCTACGGCAGAGGTCAGACACATCTTAACACCCCAGGTCAAGAATAGTAGAAGACTGGGGTAAAGACACACCAGCTTTGAAGACAGACCAACTCACCCTTCTTAGCTACACGCTCCTAGGCAAGCTTCCTAACCTTTCAAAGACTCAAGTTTCTCCTGAGAAAAGTAAGAATAATACACCTACCTTATAAGGCTATCTTGACGATTCTATAAGATAAAGCTTACAAATTATGTGATAAGCTATCAACAAAGGATAGCCTTCATCATTCACTCATTAGGAGAAAAGAGTTCGTTTTCATGACAGCTGTATAGGAAAGAAAAGCATTTTTAAGGTTTTGGGATTTTCTTGAGGGAGAAAAAGGAAAGGTTCAACCATGCCACTTTTTTGTTGTCTGTTTCTCTAAAACGTAAATTTATTGTCTTACAGTTCTGAGGCTCAGAAGTCCTAAAATCAAGGTGTCAGCTGAGCTAAATTCTTTCTAGAGGCTATAGGGAAGTATCCATTTCCTTGCCTTTTCCAGCTTCTAGAAATCTCCTGCATTCCTTGGCTTATGGCCCCCTCCTTCTCCATCTTCAAAGTGATCAGAATAGCATCTTCAAACCTCTCTCTTTCTGTCTTTCTCATTTCTGCCATCACATCTCCTTCTCTGATCCTCCTGTCCCCTCTTATATAAGGACAATTGTGGATTACATCAAACCCACTTGGATAATCCAGGATAATCTTCTCATCTCAAGATCCTTAATTTAGTCATACCTACAAAGTCCCTTTGCCATGTGAGGTGACATATTTACAGGTTCTGAGGATTAGGCCCTGGACATATTTAGGTGGTCATTATTCTATTTACCATACCCCCCGTAAGGATTAACCTAGTGTCCATGCTAAGGTGTCCTAGCTCCTTAAGACCTAACTCTTACTAGGAACAGATTATTCAGATCTGCCTTGGAGGACCATCTAACACATCAAAACCCTGCTGTTGAGAATGCTGCCCCTGACTTCTGACGCATCATCACTCAGTCCAATAGCAAACAGAGACCCTTCCCTAAAAAGGGGTTGGAGGAGTGGGGTCTAGTTGTTTGTGATGAAAGCCAAGGAGACACTGTGCTCTGGACACATTATTGCCCCAGCTCTCCAGGAAGCCATAGGAGAGGTAAAACAGGGAGAAAAGCCCATTGGAGCGAGGAAGAAAACTCAACCAGTTTTATACTTTTCAACCAGTCTATACTTTCTCAGTTCCAGTTACAGAGTGGTGTGTGTGTGTGTGTGTGTGTGTGTGTGTGTGTGTGTGTGTGTGTGTGTATGTGAGAGAGAGAGAGAGAGAGTATGATAAAATTCACATAACATAAAATTCACCATCTCAGCCATCTTAAAGTGTACAATTCAGTGGCATTAGCACACTGACAATGCTGTTCAACATCACGACGATCTAGTTCCACAATCTTCTCCCAGGACATTTTCATCACTGCAAGAGGATACCCACTTAGCAGTGACACTCCATTTCCCCCTCGTCCAAACCCTGGCAACCACTAATCTACTTTGTCTCTATACAATATTATATTCTAGATGTTTCATATGAATGGACAACAATATGTCACCTTTTATGCCTGGCTTCTTTCACTTAGCCTGTTTTCAAGGTCCATTCGTGTTGTAGCATGTATTTCATTACTTTATGTTGCCAGATAAGATTCCATTGTACTTGTTCATCCATTTCATCAGTTGATGGGTATTTAGATTGTTTCCAACTTTTGGCTATTGTGAATAATGCTGCTATGTCCATCTACCAACTTTTGTTGGAATACCTGTTTTTAATTATGTTGGGTATATACCTAGGAGTGGAATTGCAGGGTCATATGGTAATAATACATTTAATGGGCCATCTTTTAAAAATACAACATAAATAAGACAAGTAAATTTAAAAAAAAACCATTATAATACTCCAGTAGGAAGTAAGAGCTCTCAAGGAGAAGATGATGAAAGAGAGGAAAGAAGGAGGAGAAAATGAAAGAGAAAAAATATAGAAGGAAAACACATGCATTAGTCAAGAGACAGGTTTAGTTACTGTAAAAGAAGCCAAAATAACAATAGCCTGAAAGGAGTTTGTTTTTCGATTATGTAAGAGTCATGGAACCAGGAATCCAAGCTCCTCTGTCTTTAACAGCTTTCAAAATGGCTGCTCCAGTCTCTACCATCACATCCACATTTAGGGTGACCAACATGTCCCAGTTTACCTGAGACTCTCCCAGTTTTCGCTCAGAAAGTCCTGCATCTCAGGAATCTGTACAAACAGGGGCCCCTGGTCACCCTATAATACTCCATCCAGCAGGAAGGGGAGAGGAAACATGGAGGTCACACCTTCCCTTTAAAGGCATGACCTGAAGGTGCACCTCATTTATTGTTTCTGCTCATATCCCATTAGCCAGCACTTAGTCACATGGCCACATCTAGTTATAGAACAGGCTCAGTAATGTAATCTTGAGCTGCATGACTATGAGCCCAGCTAAAACTTGGGGATTCATTACTAAAAGGGAGGATAATGGATATGCAGAGACAACTCGCTGTCTCTGCCAACATACTCCACAAAGGGTGGTGTGTTACATTACAGGGACACAACGTAAGCAGAGCTGTGCAGAGAAAAGGGGGAATGTGTCATGGGGTTTGCTGAGATTCGTAAGTTTGATTGTTAAGAGATTTTCTCATCTTTGGATATATTATGATCCTACCAATTGGTACTAGTACCAGATTGACAGTTTCCTTCCTCCCTCCCTCCCTCCCTCCCTTCCTTCCTTCCTTATTTTTAATAAGGAACATCACTTTACCAGTGAGGATCCTGGCAGCAAATAGCACACTCAAGTAAGAAAACCAAGAAGTGCGAAATGAAGCCACTGTATTTACAGGACCAGGGCAGGGTTAAGGTTAACCACAAGGATGGTGCAATACTCCAAGGCTAGCAACGAGGTGGAGCCGTCACCACCCATTACCTCAAGGGGCAAGAAGAGGAAGGGGTCACTGGGGCCCGGAAGGAGAGGCTATGGTTGTAGGAGAGAGCCACCCAGCAGGAGATGTGACCTTCACTAAAGGAATGCAGTTAACCCAGGGTCCAGCAGGGAAAGAAGAGCCTGGGGAATACACATGCCAACTTCTCCCTCTCCCACCATCCAAACTCTTACCCAACAGGAGGGCCAGCCTCCTGGGACACAGAGACAAGAGATGGGCAAATCTGGAGGGGCAGATACAAAGTAGGCAGCAAATCAACTTTTCATTAAAACAGCTCAAGTATACAGAGTTAATAAGAATTATTTAAGCAGATTAATAAACATTAAATAGAAGTAGTTACTTTACCTTTCAAATTCACCTTAATATTATTAATTGTAGCTTCATCTAACCCTGGTCTCATAGGGAGACCTCTATTCACAATTCCCTTTGGAACTCACCTTGAATCTTATTTTGAACCCTGATCTAGGACTTTGTCTTACCTACCTGACTCACTTATAGGTTCCTGTCTGTTTTCAGTAGGATTTTTTTTACCATATTGTGAAAAGCATTTTGTTTACCCCTGTAATCTTCCCCTTGACATGGCTTATTAACTAGACATGCACTCCCCACTCCAATAAAGACAAACAGGGACTTCCCTCGTGGTCCAGTGGTTAAGAATCCGCCTTCTAATGCAGGGGATGTGGGTTCGATCCCTGGTCGGGGAACTAAGATCCCGCATGCTGCAGGGCAACTACGCCCCGTGCCGCAACTGCTGAGCACACGGGCCACAACTACAGAGCTCACGTGCTCTGGAGCCCGCGGACCACAACTAGAGAGAAGCCCACACGCCACAGGGAAGATCCTGTGTGCCGCAACTAAGACCCAATGCAGTCAAAAATAAAATACATAAATAAATATTTTTTAAAAATTTAAAGACAAACAAACAAAACAAACCATGTGAGCATGTCTTTATTCTGGGCTTCCAGTGGGATATTTTAAAATAGATTTCAAGCTCCCAGTAAGTTACTGATCTTCAAAATTCTGCCTTTCGTTATAAAGAAGACATATAGATCAGTAAGACAAGAGCTAACTCCCTAACTCATCAATGGACAAATGATGTGAATAAACAATGTTTAGAAAGAGGATAAGAAATATTCAGACTTACTAGTAATCAAAGAAAAGCAGATTTGAAATAACCAGATTCAAATTTGGTTACTAGCAAATTAGCAAAAACAAAACTTGTAAATCTTCTCTAATATTATCAAGAGTGCAGGGAAAGATGTAAGTTGTCCAATTTTTTTGGAAAGCATTTTGACAATATGTATCGAGACTGTTTATAACGTTAATAATATTTCCACAATTGAGCCTTTCCACACACTAAGCCCTTTTCCTACAGGGTTTTTAGTCAGGTTTTCTGCAGTTAACAAGACATACAACGATTCTTCTCTTTCTGGTGTGTGAAAGAGGGTGAAGATGGATAATAAACAGGTAAATAAATAAATCAACAGGATAGTTTCAGGTATGATAAGTTTCAAAAATAAAATAAGTGTGTTAGTAGTGGGCAGGGCTGGGTAGGGAAAGCGGAGGCAGTGCAGCGAGGGGCTTGCCAGGGAAGGCCCTTTAAAAGAAATGAATGCTGAGTTGAAAACCTGCATGAGTAGGAGAAGCCAGTCTTAGGAATATCTGGGCGAAAAAAACTCCAGACTTGACTGCCAGTGGCATGGTCCTAGGTGGGGACCAGTCTAGTGAGGCTAGGAAGTGGCTGAAGCCTTGTGTGGATGGGCCAGGAGGTTGGAGAGGAGACCAAAGGGGTGGCAGGGCCACAGCAGGAAGGTGTCCATGTCATGGTAAGGGTTTGGGGTTTATTCTGAATGCAAAGGAGGTCATTGGAAAAGTCTAAACAGGGGAGTGGTGTAAATTAGGAAGATCATCCTGTAAATCTGTATCTACTAATTTAAATTATGTCCATGGTATAGTGTAGACCCAACCCTGCACTGAAGTTTCTAGCCCCTCATGGAGTAGAGGCTTGAAGCAGAAGTGAGGCTGAATTCTTGCAATAGTTACTACCTATTGCTTACCTGAGCTGCTGTGGGCTGCAACTTTTGTGTTTGTACAAAGAGACAGCGTTACATATTGTGACCAATCAATAACTGTGGCCAGACTGTCTAGGTTTGAGCCCCAGGAGCCCAGCAACCCTGCTTATCGTGACATGTCCTTAGGTGAGTTTGTCAGTCAGGATAGGCTAGATGATGCTGTGGGAACAAACGACCCCCAAATCTCAATTGTTTACAGCAACAAAGGTTTTTGTGTTTGTTTTGGTTTTCTGGGTTTTTGTGTTCTCCCTTGGACTACATGTTTACTGAGGGGTAAGCTGTGTCTCTATTCCATGTTGCTTTCACTTCTGGACCCATGCTGTTGGGGCATTCTCTGTATGGAATATTGTCAGTCATTGTGGCCAAGGGAGAGAAAGTGTGGAGAATCACGGGCTAGCTCTTAAAGCTTTGATTTCAAAGTGATCCACTTCACTTTTGCCAACAAATGTTACTCCTGAGTTCAACAGGGTGGGAGGGGGCTTTCAGAGAGGAGGGAGAAAGGGGAAAATTCAGGGAGAATCAAAGAATTAAGTATTTCAAAACACTATTCAGCATGTAAGAACAGAAAACATGTGCTTCTTGAGGGTCATGCTAAGAGGATACAGAGCATGGATCAATTGTTCTGTGGTGATGTTAAAGACACCATAATGGGCACTATGAAACTCAACTTTTCATGGAAATAGACTTTGTGGTGAACCACAGAAGTCAGCGCAGTCACTTAGGGAATGCCTCTCATGAAGTGCATCAGTGAGCGAGGCCACCGTGTGAAAACGAGGCAGTGTATCAGGATGATTGCATCCCTGACTCTCCCCTTCCTCACACCCCACACATTCAATCATTTGGCAGAGCCTTCAGAATACATCTATAACCTGACTGCCTCTCACCACCTCCACAGCTACCCCCATCTCCCACCTGGACCACAGCAATAGCCTCCTAACTGGACCCCCAACTTCCATTCTTGCCCCAAGGAGGATCCTGGATAAACATGTATCGGGTCATCTCTCTCTTAGTCTGAAAAACTTCCCATTTCACTCAGTTTAAAATCCAAGATGTTTACAGTGCCTGTCAGGACTGCCACTGGCCTTCTGCTACTTGTTTAGATTTATTCTTCTTTGCTCCCTCTGCTGAAGCCACTCTGGCCTCCATGGGACATGCGGGGTACACGTCTGCCTCAGGACACTGTCTGGTCCCTCTGCCAGGAATACTCTTTCCCCAGTGACCCACATAGCTTGTTCCCCTAAAGCCTCAGGTCTCTGTCCAGAGGTAACCTTCTCACTTAGGACACTATTCTAGCTTTTTTTTTTTCTTCTTCCTAGCACTTATCATCTTCTGATAACCTGTACAATATACTAATTTTCCTTCCATCTCCCCACTAGAATGTAAGCTCCAGAGAGGCAAGAATTTTATTCTGTTTTATTTATTACTATATCCCCAGTGCCTAGAACAGGGTCTGGCACATAGTAGTTGCTCAGTAAATCTTTGTCAAATGTTGAATGACTCCTCTGTAGCTGAGATCTAAAATTTTAAGCTCTAAAGATCTAAAATGTTAGACCAACTCACATTTGCACAGTTTTCTTACCTGTCTCCTCTCTCATGGATAGTGTCACCATCCAACCCAGAAAACTGGGACCACCAGCATCTCTCTAAGTATCCCCAAGTCCTGTTGATTTTTCCTTATTACTTTCCAAACCCTTCCATTTCCCTCCAACTCCTCTTTGGCTAACCCACATCAAGCTACCATCATCTTCCATCTTTATTAAGAAAGCAATCTCCTTACTCACCTCCCTGCAGTTGTTCTCACCTCCTCTGTTTTATAATTCATGATACAGTTGATCAAAGTGATCTTTTGGAAGGCAGATCTGCTTAAACTTGCTTAAATCCTTCAATGGCTGCCCTTTACTCAACATAAAGTCCAAACTCTTTGACATGCCTCAAAAACTCCTTTCCACCTGGGCCCGGTATAACTCTTCAGCTTCCTTTTTCTGGGCCTTTGCACAAGCTCTTCCCTTGGTGTAAAATTATTTCTCCATCCCCTTTTGCTGGCTATCAGCTGCAGTGTCACTTGCATGAGACGGGGGCGCCACCAGAACCCTGTACTTTCCCACCGTAGCATTCACTACTCTCTCTGTTCACTATCCCCCCGCCTCACTCACCCACCCTAATCCATGAGCCCTGAAAGAAGGAGACAGAAGGCTTCGTGCTCAGCCCAGCCTAGGACTGTCAGAGAGGTGGCACTGGATCTGTGTCTCAAAGGTGAGCTGGAATTAGCCAGGCTTTGGAGAAGTAATGGGTATTCTAGATTCTTGGAATAGTATATGCAAAACCATGAAATCAAGAAACATCAGCGTGAAGGTGTGGAACTACAGGTATGTTTATGTTAATCAAGATTAATATGTGCAGGAATTCCCTGGCTGTCCAGTGGTTAGAACTCTGTGCTTCCAGTGCAGAGGGTGGGGGTTCGATCCCTGGTGGAGTAACTAAGATTCCCCCATGCCATGCAGTGTGGCCAAGAAGAAAAGAAAAATTAATATATGCAGGGCAGCAGCAAGTTGGGGTAAGTATGGAAGACCTCAAAAGCCATGGTAAGGGTCTTCGACTTATTCTTTCCAGCCACTGAAATATTTTTGCTACAGCCATTTCAGGAGGACCATTCTCGTGGGATTGTGTGAAAAGTTTTTTTGGTTTTCTTTTTTTGAGACTTCATTTTTTTTTAGATCAGTTTTAGGTTCACAGCAAAATTGAGAGGAAGGTACAGAGGTTTCCCATGTACCTCCTGCTCCCACACATACATAGCCACCCCATTATCAACATCTCCCACCAGAGTGGTATGTTTGTTATAACTGGTGAACATACATTGACACAACATAATCACCCAAAGTCCACAGTTTACATTACAGTTCACTCTTGGAGTTGTACCTTTTATGTACAATGTATATATACTGTATAATGACATGTAACCATCATTGTAGTATCATACAGAGTATTTCCACTGTCCTAAAAATCCTCTGTGCCCCACCTGTTCATCCCTCTCCCAGCCTGTCTCAGCCCCAGTAACCTCTAATCTTTTTCCTCTCTCCACAATTTTGCCTTTCCCAGAATGTCATACAAATGGAATCATACAATAAGTAGTATTTTCAGATTGGTTTCTTTTACTTAGTAATATGCATTTACGATTCCTCCATGTCTTTTCATGGCTCGATAGCTCATTCCTTTATAAGCACTGAATATTATTCCACTGTCTGGATATACCTGTTTACTTATCCATTCATCTTCTGAAAGACATCTTGGTTGCTTTCAAGTTTTGGCAGTTATGATAAAGCTGTTATAAACATCTGAATGCAGGTTTTCAGGTGGACATAGTTTTCAGCTCCTTTGGGAAATACCAGAGAGCGTAACTGCTGGATCCCATGGTGAGAGCGTGTTTAGTTTTGTAAGAAATTGTCAAACTGTCTTCCAAAGTGCCTGTACCATTTCGCATTCCCACCAGCAATGAATGAGTTCCTGTTGTTCCACATCTCTGTCAGCATTTGGTATTGTCAGTAATTTGGATTTTGGTCATTCTGGTAGGTGAGCAGTAGTATGAAAGATGGTTTTGAGGATGCCACATGGCAGGTAAGTGGACCAGTAAGGGGATTTCACTTTTCTAGAACCTTATCATGGTAACAATATCCTCAAATCTGCCTTATTATTGGTTGTTACAGCCAAGGTCACTAAGTCAAATAATTAAGCCCATAATATGCTGGAGTTTGAGAGGTGAGATGTTCATAATAATTTCTCTGTTAGAAAATATATTGAAGGTGGTCTATTAAATAGTTCATTTTTAACGATACATCCTCAAGATTCCAACATTAGGTATTATGTCCCTACAGCTCTTGTTAAACGAGGAACTGCAAGGATGAAACTCATGTTTCTCCAAATATAGAATGGATAAAACCAGTTTTAATTTAGCAGAGCTCTGTGACAAGAAATGAGGGGGATGCTTCTCCTACTGTAGGCAAATGAGATGGAGTTCTGAAAGTCTATCAGAGTCCAAAATTAGTGACAGTGAAAACCCCTCACTCCATCTCAATTTTTTTAACACCTGAGCTCACCAATTCAACTGCGAGCCCCTGGATAGTTAAAATGTGTGACTTAAAAATGTGTTTCATATTCCACAATGCAAACCATGTCTTCCTTGATATATTAGAAGGATAGTTTTCCTCATTCTTCAAAGGAAAGTGCTATTTTAAATTAATTTTATAAATATTGTGATGGACTATGTATGCATAAAATAAGCATAACTAAACATCTCTTCTTTCGTAAAAATAAGATTACATATATGTTATTTTTATTTTGTCCTCATGAACAACCCAATGTGGTAGGTGTTACTGGGGCAATTTTATCTGTGAGGAAACTGAGCCCCATAGAGATTAGATGATGTGTTCAATCATCCAGTAAGTGATGGGAGCCAGGGCGCAAACCAGGGCTCATGAGTCAAAGCCCGTGTTCTTTCCACTGCACAACTGACTCTCCCGTGTCTGTTGTTCCACAGTGCAGTTAAGAACCTCCAGCAGCACTGTTAATAACACCACAAGAAATGGCCCTCACCTCCAGCTCTTAAAGGCTAAAAGGACTCTGTTGGATACGGACCTGTTGACAAAAATAGAGACCCTAGGGGATAAGACTCCGAAGCACAGCTGATGGGTTGTGGATATTTAGTCATAGAGATTAGAAAACTCTGTAGACCCTTTGAGACACCTCCCAGATCCTACTAGTACAGCCTATGCCTAAGGCAGAGCCATGAAGTTGGATTTTATGTTTATTTCACAGGTCATCAGCATTTCATTGGTACATTTTAATGTTGTTTATATTATTTAATTTTGCTTTTTTAAATTGAAGTATAGTTGACTTAGAATGTTGTGTTAATTACTGTTATACAGCAAAGTGATGCAGTTATACATATATATGCATTTAAAAATATTATTTTCCATTATGGTTTATCATAAGATATTAAATATATTTCTCTGTGCTATGCAGTAGGACCTTGTTGTTTATGCATTCTATGTATAAAAGCTTACATCTGCTAGGCCCAACCTCTCACTCCACCCCTCCCCCAGCCCCCTTGGCAACCACCAGTCTATTCTCCACGTCCGTGATTCTGTTCCTGTTTCATAGCTATGTTCATTTGTGCCATATTTTAGGTTTTACATAGAAGTGATATCATATGGTATTATTCTTTCTCTTTCTGACTTAGTATAATCTCTAGTTGCATCCATGTTGCTGCAAATGGCATTATTTCATTCTTTTTTATGGCTGAGTAGTATTCCATTGCATATATGTACCACATCTTCTTCATCCATTCATCTGTCAATGAACATTTAAGTTGTTTCCATGTCTTGGTTACTGTGAATAGTGCTGCTGTGAACATAGGGATGCATGTATCTCTTTGAATTATAGTTTTGTCTGGATATATGCCCAGGATTAGGATTGCTGGATCATATGGTAATTCTATTTTTAGTTTTCTGAGGAATCTCCATACTGTTTTCCATAGTGACTGCACCAACTTACATTCCCACCAACAGTGTAGGAGTGTTCCCTTTTCTCCACTCCTTCTCCAGCATTTGTCATTTGTAGACTTTTTAATAATGGCCATTCTGACCAGTGTAAGGTGGTACCTCATTGTAGTTTTGATTTGCATTTCTCTATTATTAGTGATGTTGAGCATCTTTTCATGTGCCTATTGGCCATCTGTATATCTTCTTCAGAGAAATGTCTATTTAGGTCTTCTTCCCATTTTTCAATTGGGTTTTTTGTTGTTTATTTTAGATTCGTAAGTTCTTAGATACTTGATTAGAAGATACAGATACAAAAAATAAATAAAATAGGTTATTTTTCAGTTGTTCTTAGTTTTCTGTTAGTACCTTTACTGTTTTACTTTTTCCTGCTTAACTCTTTGACCTGCTGGTGTGAGGTGTGAGACAGGGAATTCAACTTTACCTTTTTTTCAGATGATTTTTCAGTTTTTGCTGTGGGATCATGTGTTTTATTTGTGGCCACCTAGTGTCATTTGAATCCCATTTCTATATCTGGGGATATTCTCATGTTATGTGCCCTGCCTCCTCATGTGGCTAGGAAAGAGGATTCCCCAGGTTCTCTTGTGGCTATGAGGAATATGACCTAAGTTTCATTAACCAGGCATGCACAAGTGAGGTCTTGAGTTGGAAAAGAGTAGAATGAGGAGACAGTTTCCACCTGAACATAGTTTCTGAAGAGCGTGATGAAGTGCAGCAGAAAGTCATGAAGAAGTCAGCAGCAACAACAGCACATCTATGGTGGAAAGTTTGGTGCCAGCACCAGAAATGGTGCAACCATTCCTTTGGGTAGCTGAACAAGCTAACTCAGTTTCCAAATGCTTCACTTCAAAGTCTAACTCTCCAACTCTTCTGGAAATTTTTTATTCTACTTCCTATTGCTTCATACATTTATTTTCTATTAAAACTATCAACAATGGACTCTATAGCTGTAAATTAGGACCCCCAATTAATACATGGGCTGGTACCATTTATTGAACAATTCATCTTCTCCTCCCTGATCTGAATTGCACCTTTGATGGAATTCTGCTTCTGGAAAGATGGAGCATTGAAGACCATATTCACCCCTCCTGCCTGAAACAAATTAAAAAACAAGGCCAACTATATGAAACAATGGGTCACAGACATAACATTGGATGGTGCAGAACTGAGAGAAGGGAAACAAATGAAGTGTGCCCTACAATTGCCCCAGCTTACTTTTTTTTTTTTGCGGTACGCGGGCCTCTCACTGTTGTGGCCTCTGCTGTTGCGGAGCACAGGCTCCAGATGCACAGGCTCAGCAGCCATGGCTCACGGGCCTAGCTGCTCCGCAGCATATGGGATCTTCCCGGACCGGGGCACGAACCCATGTCCCCTGCATCGGCAGGTGGACTCTCAACCACTGTGCCACCAGGGAAGCCCCCAACTTACTTTTTTTGAGAGAGGCTTCAGGTTACAGTGCAAGGAGTGGGAACCCAGGCAGAGCCTGGAAGTCTCCTTTAGTTGAACAGATAGAGTTGGGAGACTGGGGAGGCCAAGGAGGCTAAAGTTCACAGGGCAGGGTACCAGAAGGGAAATAGCTGCACAAAGAAAAAGTTCTGGATAACTGTTAAAGGTCCACCTTGAGTAGTTAGCTAAATGTTGATCAGAGCGTTTGAGTAAGTAATCTACCCATAGCTAGGGTAATAACTGTGTGAAAGGAACACAATCACCAGAGAGCTGGGAATAATCCATGGTTGTACCAGGCAGAGTAGAATGCATCATAATTCACTGGGCATTGGATAGGGTCCTCGGAAGGGCAAAATAAGCCTTAGACTAATTGCCTCAATAATGTGGTCAAATAAGTCCTGTGTAAGGACATTTTAAAAACAAGAAAATTATATCCGTTGTCAAGAGATAAAACAGTCAATAGAACAGACACAGAGCTGTCTCATATGTTGGCATAATCAAAATCCATACTTAAAATAACCATGATATATATGTAAAAGATTTAGTGGTAAAAGTGGACAACATATGCTAACAGATGGGGAATTTCCCCAGAAAGAGGAAAACTATAATAAAGGGCCAAGTGGAAATGCTAGGTATAAAAAAAAAAATGATATAAGAAATAAAGGATTTTTTTAAAGGGCAGGTCACACACAGGCATAGGATAACTTCAAGACAAGTCATTAGAAATTACCCAAACCAAAATACAAAGAGGAAAAGAATGAAAACAAAACAAAACAAAATATCTGAGTGTGTAGAACAATACTGAACTGTTTAATATATGTGTGAATGAATTCCCACAAGAACAGAGATGGAATGAAAATATTTAAAGACATAATGGCTAAGAATTTTTCTAAAATTATTTAAAGATATTAGCCCACAGATCTAAGAAGCTCAGTAAATCTACAGTAGTTTAAATACGAAGGAAACCACACCTAGGCACATCAGAGTCAAAATGCTAAAAACCAAAGGTAAAGAGAATATTTTGACAGCAGAGACTAAAAGGTACATTACATACAGAGGAACAATGATAAGAATAATGTCTGACTTCTCATCAGGAATAATAGAGACCAAAAGATAATGTATTGGCATCTTTAAAGGTAAAAGGAAAAAAAAAATCCCTGTCAATCTAGATTTCTATATCTAGCAAAAATATCGTTCAAAATTGAAGGTAAAATTATGACTTTTTTTTTCTTTTTGCCAAGCTTCATGGCTTGTGGGATCTTAGTACACTGACCAGGGATCAAACCTGGCCCCAGCAGTGAGAGCGCTGAGGCCTAACCACTGGACTGCCAGGGAATTCCCTAAAAGTATGACTTTTTAAATGGACAGAAGTTGAAAGAATTTATCTGCAGCACATCTACACACTGTAAGATCTACTAAAATTAGTTCATTCGTGTAAAAGTGCTAGGCTCTACCTGAAAGCTGCAAAAATGAATGGTTTAGGTATATTTATAATGAACTGAATTAAACTTTTTCTATATAGAAAAATTAAGATCACTTATTTGAAAACAAAGATGAAGTCTTACCTTCCAATTTGCTTTCTCATGAATTCTTTCCAAAGTAAAATTCTAAATATCGTTTCCCCCTTATGTTTTCTGTATTGTATTAATACTCCCCAAATCATTGAGCTGCTCTTAAGAAGACCAAACCCTGTTGGTCTTTGTTGTTGACCAAATCACACACATGGAAACTTGTAATACAACTGAGTGGAATATATATCAAATTCTTGGTTTAGCATTATCAGTAGTCAGAATTACACACTGAGCAATTATCAGATTATCAGATTATTTGTTCTTGTGCCATCTAAATTACTGAATAAATTGTTAATCCCTTTTTAAAAGTTCATTAGGCTGAAGGGAAAGAATATGAAATAGAAATCTGATTTTGCAGGAAGGAATGAACAGTAGCAGAAAGAGTTAAAATGTTGGAAAGTATAAAGGCAGAACAGATAAGAAATCAAACACTAAGAAAACAGACTTAAACCCAAACATATTCATAATTACTTTTTTTTTTTTTGGCTGCACTTCATGGCATGTGGGATCTTAGTTCCCCAACTGGCGATTGAACCCAAGACCCTGCAGTGGAAACACGGAGTCTTAAACACTGGACTGCCAGGGAAGTCCCCCATAATTACATTATTCATAATCACCAAGAACTGAAAACAATTCAGATATTTAACAGAGCACGGACGTACAAAATATGGCATATTTAGACAATGGAATACTACCTAGCAATGAATGGAAACAAACATCTTATAGATATAATTACATGGATAAATCTCAAAAACATGCTGAGTAAAGGAAGCTAGACACAAAAGAATACATACTGTATTATGTCATTTAAATAAAATTCAAAAACAGGCAAAGTCAATTTATAGTAATAGACATGGGAACAAAGTTTACTCTGGGCAGGGGTATTGACTAGGAAATAATACTTAGGAACATTCAGGGGTCATGGAATGTTCTCTGTCAGGGTTTGGCAGATTTTTTTTCTGTAAGGGGGTGAAGAGTAAATATTTTAGGTTTTGGGGGTCATACAATCTCTGTTGTAGCATGAAATTAGCCATACATAAAACAACGATTGGGTGTGGCTGTGTTCTAAAAAATTTTTTTAGGCACCCCAAATCATTTAACCATGGAAAGCCAGAACTTATCATCATCAAGATTTAAAATCAGTTAATCACTTTTTGTTGGGGGAGAGGGGTAGATATTAAGAATCCAAACATGTATAATCTTTTTTTTTTTTTTTTTTTTTGTGGTATGTGGGTCTCTCACTGTTGTGGCCTCTCCCGTTGCGGCGCACAGGCTCCGGATGCGCAGGCTCAGCGGCCATGGCTCACGGGCCCAGACGCTCCGCGGCATGTGGGATCTTCCCGGACCCGGGCACGAACCCGTGTCCCCTGCATCGGCAGGCGGACTCTCAACCTCTGTGCCACCAGGGAAGCCCTATAATCTTTTATTTGGAAAACTTCTTAGGGATGATTACTACCCTGTGATTTCTTAGGAGGGAGACAGAAAGATTTGCATAAAAGAATTGTTTGTTCAACTTTGATGAACTAAATCCCTTTAGTTCTCACCTTGTTTTAGAGACCAGGGAAAGATCCAAACTTCTTAATTATAGATTATTTATCATCTCTTTCCTTCAGGGAATATTTGAGATCCAAGAATGTCTGTTTTTCAAGATTAAACTCAAAATGATTGGAGAAAGTTGAAAATTGACAGGATGTTAAATTATATTAGATAACAATGCTACAGTTTTGTACGAAAAGACTATTTTTAGAAGATGCACACTGGTGTATTTAGGTGGTGAAGTTCAATGATATTTGCAAATTTTTGTGGTTCAGAAAAAAATTATATATATACATGTAAATAAAATTATATAAATAAAGCAACCACGGCAAAATGTTAATTGTTGAACTTAGATGGTAGGCATATGGGTAATATTTAAAATTTTTCATAATAAAGCATTGGGGGGAAAAACAAACAGAAGGTTGCATTTAGGAACTGTCTCATGTGAAATGTTCCCTCTTTCCCTTTTCCACTCATTGCACAGATTGTTGAGGTCGGAGTTGTAGAACAGAAAACAGCTGGAGAAATAACAATATATTCAGCCATAAGTCAACTAACTAAAAGACAAGTTCTACAAAACTTTTGAAACAATATTTGGTCACTTACAGAGTCATTCAGCCAGATGGTAAGAAGTCAGTAACTGAAATATATGATTTTAAGAAAGAGATTCTTTTGTGTGGGGGGGTGGGGGAGGCGTATTAGCCTTTCCAGTGGACTTAATCCAGAGAATTTATCTAGAGATATTTAGGGACCAAATTTTGAAGACATTAAGGAAACTACAGAAGAAAATAAATTATGGGTCCCTCTGTTTACAGGTTGTGTTCTAATTTTATGTATAGACACTGAAATTTGAATTCTGCACAGTCTTCATGGTCAAAAAATATTACTACTGTTTGGTTTTTTTTCCAAACATTAAAAAATGTAAAAATATGGAATTCCCCAGTGGTCCAGTGGTTAGGACTTGGTGTGTTTCACTGCTGGGGCCCTGGGTTCGATCTCTGGTCTGGAAACTAAAATCCCACAAGCCGCATAGCTGGGCCAAAAAAAAAAAAAGTAAAAATCATTCTTCATAGGCTGTAGAAAATTAGGTGGTGTGTCAGATTTGGCCTGTAGCCTGTAGTTGGCTGACCCCTGTTCTACATCTTGATAGGGGTGTGGGTTATACGGATGTATGCATTTGTACAATTGAAGAAACTGGTCACTTAAGATCTGTGCATTTCTCTGGAAATGATTCCTCAACAGAAAAATTCTTTAAAAAAAAAAAAGGAGGCAAGGAGCTTAGTACTGATGGTCTTTTGCATTAATTGTCACAGGTGCAATGCATTAACAGAAATAACATAAAACATTTAAATTTTCACACAAAACACTATTCTTGTGCTATATAAGAGAAGCAGATTTAGACAGAAAATTGTATTCTAATTGTTCTGCAATTGAGAAATCAAGGTCCGAACAGACTCCATATTTCTAGTTGCTAACTTTCTTAAGGGCTTTTGGAAACTTCTGATGTTCCTTGGGGTAAAAGTCAACTCATTTAATTAGCGGCAGGATTTTGAGTGTCATGTTTATGCTGGAGCTTGGATGATAGTTTTTACAAACTAATAGAAGCAATTTATGGCAATACCTCCAGGCTAAAATATATTTGTTGGAAGTGTCAATATCCTGCTTCTCAGTCCTCCATCTGCCTTGACTTCTGCTTATCCTTTGACCTCTGTGAATGGTTCTCCATATTGAAATTCTCTCCTGCCTTGTTTCCAGGATGCACCTGTCTCCTGTTCTCCTCCTACTTCTAAGGTCTCTCTTAGTCTTCTCAGTGTCCTTTGCTGGTGCCTGAGTGAATGCTCTCCTTACCTTCCCCAGGCTCTAACTTCCAGTCCCATGCTTTCCCCCAACGAGAGCAGTCTATTCACCTTGTTTGGACTCTAACATACCACACCAGGTGATCCTCATTCATGGATGCCCGCCTCACCTTACTTGGGCTCTAGGTACCCCATGCCAGGTTGACCTTCTGTATATCTACCCTTTTCATCCCACTTGGGCTCTGGGATGCCAGGCCATAACTCTTAATTAGCTCAAACATTCCATGCCATTCCTCTTCTTATGAAAACCTACCTTACTCTGCACTCCTAATGGCTTTAGGACTGAAATGTTCAGGAAGAGGAAGAGAAAGAGAAGGAGGAAGGAAAAGGGGAAGGAATCTTAAAATATTTTATTAGATTTTTTATATCAAGCTCTTTGATTCACCTGGAACTTATTTTTGTGAACGTTGATGTGGGGATCTGACTTTGTTATTTTTTCCTAATGGATAACAAATAGACCCCAAAGCATATATTGAATAGTTTATTGTTTACATTCATTTGAAATGCTGTGTTAATCATAAATTAATTGTTCATATATACATGGATCTGTTTATGTATTCTCTTAATTATTTACACACAGTAAGTCCCCTACAAACAAACCTTCAAGTTGCGAAGTTTCAAAGATGCCAACGTGCGTTCACATGACGAATCATTTAAGTTAGTTCACGCGTCTGGCGTACATTGTCATGTGTGTGTATCCTCTACAAGTGGTTGTGCTTTTGTGTATTTTACTGTACGGTACTGTATAGAGTACAGTAGTAGAGTATCTTTATTTCAAGCTAGATCTACAAGAGGATGACTTCATTGAACTCCTTGCTGTGCAACACGAGGAGCTTCACTGAAGACCTGATGGAATTGGAGGCCCAGAGAAAGAAGGAAGAGAGACAAAAGGAAGAAGTAACTGAACAACCAAAGAGATTCACGATGCAGGAAATGGCAAGGGGACTTTCTTTTGTTGGGAGGCACTGTTAGTTTTTGAGGCAGAGGACCCGAACCTAGAATGGTACACGAAGGTTGCAGCAGCCGTTCAGAATGCAATCCAGTGCTACTATGTCATCTATGATGAAAAAAAAAAGAGCTAGTACCCAGACATCACTGGATCATTTTTTCAAGAGGGTAGACAGAATTGAATCCAGCAAGGAACCAGAACCTGTGCCATCAGCGTCAGGCGTGACGGAAATGGCAGCTTCCCCTCTGTCTCCTATTGCTGACGATCCTTCAGCTTTGCCATCTCCCACCTCCCCTCCCTCCTCCAGTCAGTAACTCTTCTTGCCTGTTCACTTGATGCCAGCCCCTGTATGCCAGCTGTTGTACTGTACTACTGTACTCTTCAAGGTACTGTACTGTTAAGATTAAAAATGTTTTTTTTTTGTTTGTTTTTTATGTATTATTTGCATGAAAAGTATTATAAACCTATTACAGTGCAGTATTATATAGCCAATTGTGTTAGTTGGGTACCTAGGCTAACTTTGTTGGACTTACAAACAAATTGGACTTACGAATGCACTCTTGGAATGGAACTTGTTTGTATGTAGGGGACTTACTGTATTTCTATTTTGCTTCTTTCATTCACTGAAAGAAATGTAATTTGAAAGTAGTTTAAGTTGAGGAGAAATGACATCTTTATCAAGTAATATAAGGAAACGGAATTTTTCAAATCTTCCTTTATGCATATATTTTATGGATATCTTTCCATTGGTAAAGTTCTATGGCTTTCTTCATACAGGTTTTGTTCATTTCATGTTATGTTTTTTTCCAAGGTATTCTGTAGTTTCATAATCATAAATGGTTTCTTTTTTTCTGTTTTCTGTTGTAATTGATGCTTGTTGAGGAATAGGAATTCTTTGATCTTTTTTTGTTGATTTTTTATTGCATCACCTTCTCGATGCTTGTATTAGTTCTAATAATTTGTCATGAATACTCTTGAGTGTTAATGTAGTAAACTACATTCATAGGATTTAAAATATAGCTTTAAATTTCAAAAGTAACATGAATACTTTTGCCTTATAAAAATGAATTACAATGTTAAATCACCTTTGACCAACACCCCCAATACTAGTGTGCACCCTCCAATACTAGTAACCATCATTATGAGTCTCAATATATGTATTTCATAGAACATATATAGTGTAATTTGTGTGTGTGTATTTTCAAATATTGCCAAATGCAACTTTCTTTTTCATTCAAAATGTGTTTTGCTAATCTATCGTTATTTGTACATCTAAATATATTTCATTCCCTTTCAAATGCTCTACAGCTTTTCACTATATGTATCACATTTCATTTATTTATTTAATTGAAGCACATTTCGATTATTTCTAATTTTTCACAGCCACAGACAATGCTGAAATGAACAACCTTGTCGATGTCTCCTAGTTCATATTTGAAGGTGTTTTTCTAAGGTGGGTGTCTTATATTCCTAGGTTTGTAGGAAGTTTAAAATTATTTTTTAATCATGAATAAGCATTAAATATGTGTGTGCTCTTAATATTCCTAGTTTTCTTGGTAGTTCAGTGTTCATTGTGAGTGTGTGTTCTTTTCAGCCTCTATTAAAAGGAACACAATTTTTCTCTTTTAACCTGTTGTGGTGAGTTATAGTAATTTTCTAATCTTGAAATATCCTCATATTCATATAATCTAATTAATCACAGTGATTATTTTAAAAATATGTTGCTGGGTTTAACTTGCTGATGTTTTATGTAAGAATTTTCTATCTCTGTTCATAAGTGTGATTGAACTATCGTTTTCCTTTCTTGTACTCTACTGGTTCAGATTGGATAATAGGGGTTTGCAAGTTTTATAAGATGCATTGGATACCTTTCCATCTTTCTTAAGTTCTGGAACCATGAATGTAACCTAGGAATTATATGTTATTTGAAGTTTGATAGAACTTGTTCCCAGCTATTGTTTTTCACATTAATATTTAATTATGTAATCTAGATCCTCCATACCCTCACTTATTTTAAAAATCTGAGATGCCTATTTCTGGGGTAGATGTATTTATAAATATCTTCACTGTACTCTTATTACAAATTGTCAAAAATTTCTCATAAGTTTAGTCTTAGCATAGGCTAGAATATGTTCCCAGAGTCACAATAGTTCAAGGGTGTGTGTTACCTTTGTGGACTTTATCCTTTATTAGTATAAAATCCTTTTCTCTTTGATGCCTTTGCTTTCAATTATATTAACATTGCTATATCGCTTTCCTTCAATTACCATTAGATTACAAACTCTTTTAACCCACTATTTTCAAGCTTTCTGTGTTGTTGTTGGAGTTTGCTGGTGGTCAGTTTATAGATGGATTTTATTTTTAATCCAGTGTGTCTTTTTAAGGTCTGAGTAAATTAACCCACTTATATTTATTGTAAATACTGATATTTAGACTTACTCCTCTAATTTTATTTTATTTTATTTTTGTATTTACCGTATTTCTGCTTAGGTTTTTTTTTTTTTTTCTTTTTTTATTCCTCCCTTCTTCCCATTCTGACTTATGTTGTACTGGACAAGTTTTCTCTGTTCCATTTTCCCCCTTTTCAATGGTCTGTAAATTACAAATCAAATTAATCCTTCAGTGTTTATTCTTAATTAAAATTTTTATTTAATGTCATGTATTCAGAACATATATGTTGAAAATCAACACCTGGATTTAACTTCTATCTATAATTCCTTGAATACATTTCTGAACTTTTTCGGATTCTCGGTTTTCACACTTGTAAAATTGGGAGCTTGAGTTCTTCACTTAATCTTCATTTAAAGATTAAATGTGATGCCAGGTCAAGCACCAGCCTTTATAAAATAAGAGATCTTCAATTACTTCATTCCGTTTTTTCTTCATTCAACCAAAAAACTTCAGGTCCAAAAGACACAATCACCCCTCAACTCCTTTGTCCTTCAAAGTCACCTCCTCTTCATATCTCTTACATCATTATGACCTTGATCTAGTCTTTCCATTTCATTGTAAGACTCAGAATATCTTTTCATCCTCCCTTTACATTGAAAAACAAAAAGAAAAATACCCATTCTGCATTGTACTGAACTGCATCTTTTGCTTTGGATTTAATTAATGTCATTTCCCAGGGACTCCATGCCTTTCTTCATTTTTCCTTCAAAATGGCGGACTTTAGACGTTCCATGATCAGCACCACGTGCGCCTGCGCCTCCCGCGGCCATTTCGCCCAGCAGCCCAAGCTCCAGCCTCTCCTCCGCGAAGCGCCTGCGCACGAGTCTCTAGAGCACCGTCGCTCCTCCCTCTAACTGAGTACGCTTCAAACCGCACGTTCATGTCCCTTCCCTCCCCCGCTGACTCTGCACCGCCCTCACCCCTTTCCTGTGAGATTCTTCCGCCAAGTGAAAAGCCTATCTTCGGTCGACAGCCTACGCACTTGAAAAGCAATCCAATAAGCACTTACAGCCCTGGGGTTCGCCATTCAGTCTCATCTGTGCACCACTGCAATTTTCCTCTGGGTCCTAAAGTTGATGACCGATTTCTCTGGACTTTTTTGCATCCCGTGAGGCAACAAATGGAAAGAATGGCTGTGGCGGAGGGATCCCTCGCTTACGCTCGGTGTACTTTAACCTAATTGGGGTCGTCCGAGAGTCGGAAGGGGGAGGGGAAAGGGAGGAGGCAGCCGAGGAATTGTTTTTTTCTCTCGCCCCGCCCTCGCCGGGGCGGCCAATGGCGATGGGCTCCTTCCCCACGAGTCTCGCCCAGCTCCTTGGACCCAGCCAATGAGCGATGGAAGCGGCTCCGAGGGGGCGGGCCCGGGAGGCTGTGCGTGTCTTGTGAGAGCTCTTGAACCAAGTCAGAGAGCTAGAGTCGGCTGGGCGGCTGGAAGCGGTGGCCGCCGCCGGTGACTCAGGGAGGCGGGAGGCGGGAGGCGGGAGGCGGGGTAAGAGCGCCACGGCCTCGGCTGAAGGGATCGGAGGAAGAAAGGTGAAGGCGCCAAGCCCGCGGCCCCGCCGCCCCAGCGCCGCGGCGCAGGCTGGGGGTCTGCGGCCGAGTAGAAGGGTGTCGGGGCGGGGCGGCGGGGCAAGTGCGGAACGGCGGGCTCGCCCCTCCCGCGGGGCTGCCCGGGGCGGGGACCCGGCCGCCTGGGACGGGGCCTCTGCTTCGGGGCCTTTTCTTTTCCGGGGTGAGGGGCGAACACTTTCAAATCCACTTAAGCCACAAATAATTCTCCCCTCACTCTGTCTGCATTTAGGTTTCAGGTTTTGGAAAAGCGAAACTTGGGAGAGCCAGGGTCACGCGACGCTTGGGCCAGTGTTTGCGGTGGGGGAGGGATCGGGGGGCGGGAAGGGCGCGGGTGGAGAGATCGGGTGCGGGTCCTCCGTCTCACCCGCCGCCGCCTGGGGTCCCCTCCTCCGATCGGGATTAGGACCCTTTCCTCCGCCCTGGCCTCCCCCACCGACCTCTCTTCCCGGCCCCCTCCCGCCGGCCGCCCCCGTTGCATTTTGTTTTTGTGTTTTTGCAGGGAGGAGCCCTTCCTGCAGCGTTGGAACCATGGTGCTCACGCTCGGAGAAAGTTGGCCAGTATTGGTAGGGAAGCGATTCCTCAGTCTGTCCGCAGCCGACGGCAGCGACGGCGGCCACGACAGCTGGGACTTGGAGCGCGTCGCCGAGTGGCCCTGGCTCTCCGGGACCATTCGAGCCGTCTCCCACACCGACGTTACTAAGAAGGATCTGAAGGTAAAACCGGCTCCTGGGCCTCGGCAGTCGGACGTTTCCTAGTTACCTTGGTAACGAGACAGCCAGCAACCCTCCCTCCCTTTTTCTGAAAAGGCGACCAGAAAGTTGGCATCTGATCTGAAGGTGCAGAAAAGTAGACCTTGAAAGTCTTTGAAATGGTGTGTAGAGCGAGGTGTGTTTGGCTTAGAGTTGCCCGTGTTTAATAATGGGCTTAGGGTTGCTCAGACATGATTAGTTATTGCACGCGCTGTGCCTTATCAGGGCTGTACGATGATTTCTCCGAAGGGGGAGTGTTGTTAATATTAAGTTGGGCAAGTGGGTGACGTTAGGAATCATTGAGAATTGAGCACTAGTGCTTAGAAGTGCTTTCAGTCGGGTTTTTTGTTTGTTCCTTCTAATTTCTTCACCCAACTTCTTAAACTTTCAGACTTAGAAGTGTGAGTGTAGAGGAAGGAGCTTAATTCTCTTCAGTATATTAAGGTGGGTATTTGTCCGTATATGGTGGGTCAGGGCAGGAGTGGGTTCCTGGTTGTCTCTGATGAGTCTGTGAGTGGGTGTGGGATATGACCATATATGGACGGCTGGGGTGGAGCTGCCCCTTATATGGTGTGTTGGAGGGATGGCTTTGAAATATTCCATTTGGGTGTTTGAGGGAAGGGAGAGAAATGGGAACGAGTGCGGCCAGTGATTTTTAATCAGAATGGCACGCAGAACCTTTTTCAGTTAGATCTTTTCAAAAAGAGATGAATTCTGATCGTACTCCCTAATAGAAGTATTGGTGTGAAAGGATTGTGTGGAAACTACCAGTGAGGAAGCCATTGTACCAACAAAGACTCCTTTGTGCAAAAATAACTGAAAAAAGGTCCCCAACAAAGACTCCGAAGGGGTGATAACTTGAAGGAAGCTTGTCAGAACAGAAGAGCTTTCCATCCTGGGTAACGGATATGTTTTAGTATCTTCACTTGGTCATTATCTTTGCTTTTTCTTGAAAACTGCTCAAATAAGGGAAGCAAGTTTTCGCATTGGCAGTTGAATATGTGTTGATTGCTGAAACACTGTTCAAGGAATTGGCATAACCTGTGTTCTGACCCAGAAAGTTTTGACCCTTGAGCCCACCTTCTTAATCATCGTGCTCCCTGATCAAAGGCTCTGCCACCAGAGGACTCCTGTCGTACACTGTGAAATTTGGTTTCACTCCTAGCAAGGTGCGTTTTGATGTTTACAGAAAGAAGGTAATGTGGTACAGCCTATTTGCTTAGGCTAATCATCTTTCTCAATAAAATGGGCTTTGTGTAGTAGATTTCAGTCATAGTTGCGGCGGTTCATTTCACCTGCCAAGTAAAATTTTCTGTAGTGCATTTGTTTTTACCCGATTTGAGTGGAAACAAGATTAATCCTTACAGTCTTTAGTTCTTTGGCAGATGATGAGAGACTAGGTGTTTCCTTACTCAGCAGTGATTGCAGACCCGTTGGGTTAGGAAGGGAACCTAGGAGGTCCTTTATGTGTGTTCTTTTAAATCTCCACATCTCCCCCACCCCCAGCCTTTGAAGTGGTGGTGGTATCTTCATTTTCAGAATAAAGAAATAGATTTAGGAAAGGAAATCTTGTCCAGACTTGCATAGTTAGCTACTAAGTGACAGAGGGAGCATTGGAATCCACGTTTGACTATGTGTGTCTTCACTGCACTAAGGTGCCTAACCTGGAGACGACAGGGATTTTAATTCAAAAGCAATTTTGACTATAGTGGATTTTTTGCTTTACCTACAGACTTCACAACTCAGCCCTCATGTAAGAAATCTACTCAGTTTCTCTTTTTGAATCATGATTTATTGCTGCATTCCTTAATTGAGTAGCAGATAAAGTAATTGGTGTAAGTTTAAGGATATGTTGTGTTAGCAAAAACACAGTTTTTGAAACATTGAAACCTATTGTGTTTGGCCAGATGCAGGCAGGAACTGAGTAACTAAGACAATGCCTAAGACCTGGGCTTAGGGATATTGAGTTTTTGGGAGTGGGTTGGGGGGGCTGCAATGAATATGAATGAATGAAATTCAAGTAGTGTGCAACTGTTTTAGTACTAATAGAAGTACAAGTCTGTCTAGACTGACTTGCTTCCTTAGTTGAGGTTGAAATGAATGAGACCAAGGCTTGTTAACTTTGTTTCATCTAGAGAAAGACTTTGTAACAAAGTCACTTACTCAGATACAATGTTTAGTAGTTGATTACAGAGAAGTTAGGTGAAGACATAATAGATTTGTTTCATCTAGAGAAAGACTTTGTAACAAAGTCACTTATTCAGATACAATGTTTAGTAGTTGATTACAAAGAAGTTAGGTGAAGACATAATAGATACTTATCATGCAGTAAATACTTTGATTTAATCCTCACAAAAATCCTAGATAGTAAACCACATTTTTTAGTGTTAGAAATTGAGGCTTAAACAAGTTAAATAACTTGCCGAAGTTTGTCCCCAGACCTTAAACACTAGGCTTTAATATTCAGATAGAGTGAGGTTAGAGCAACTCTATTTTGCTGGGTTCAGTATCCCCAGCACTGAGAACATTGCTTGGCATGTAGTTTTTGCTAAAATATTTGAACAGATGAAGGAATCATAAAATTATTACTCGTATATAGAAAAGCAGTTCAGAAATTATCTTCCAATGGAGCATTGGCATTCTCTTTAACTTGGATAACAACAGATCTTAATTAGGTGTGATTATAAGGACTTCTTCAACCTTATTTTTGTGCTACTCTGTCTACTTGAGTGTGAGGCAGACTGCTTCTTAACTGACTTTGTTCTACGCATGCTGGGAATGCCCTCCTTCCCCAACTTGTTTGTCTATGTCTTTTCCTTGCTTTGAACCTACTTTTTCCTTGAGTCTTCTGCCCCTTCTTAGTTCTTTGGGATGTCCTTAGCAGATGAGTAGTACTTGCCAACTATATGTACCATTTGCTGCTGTTAAAGCCCTTTTTGGCAGTTGGATACCTTGACCAATCAATGCCTAGTTTTTTCATCCTTGCATACAGTTGAAACTTGAATGTTGGTGGATTCTGTTGACAGTCAACCCATGTAAAATGAGAAACTTAGCACAGTGTAATAATAAAAAGTGTTTACCCCTATAATTGAATGCTAGACTCTGGGATTTTAGATAAGAGTCTAGGTGTAAGAAGACATAAATAGAAGCATAATGAATTAATTCCTAATTTGTGAAGCAGTGAAATAAGTGATATTCTGTACCGTAGTACTGGGCATAGAGTAGAATGTCATTAAAAACTTCGTGATTAAAAACCATGCCATTGTGTAAGTGCCTACTTTTAAACTTGGAAACATTTTACTTGGCTATTCTGATAGTTTTCAAAATCATATACTTAGGTAAGATTAGTGTATACTAAAAGTGGAGGTTTTGAGATTAGCTTGATTAGATAATATTAATTCATATATCTTAAAGGAAAGAGATTTATCTTTCTGGGAAGAACAGCTTGAAATAATTAACTTGAAATATCCAACATCTGGTCAAGAAATTTTATAAGCTAATAGGCACGTATTTACAAAATGCCCTATTTTTAAAATAGGAAATTTGGGAATTATAGGTAGTAAGTTGTAATTAATAGGCCTTTTTCTGGCCTTTGGAGTCAGACAGCACAGATAACATCTCCTTTGTGGACCAAGGGATTGTGGAGGAAAGAACACCATTTAGAATGAGAACTAGTCGTATCTGTCACTTTGCAGGAGCTTGGTCAAATCACATTAGTTCCCCCTGAATTTGAATTCTTACCGTTGTTTTTCTTAAATAGAAATTTCTGTAAAAGAGGCTTTTGGTGCGGGGGGTGTGTGTCCTTATATATAGAACTTCAGACCTCAAGGCACAAATGAAAGATATGTAGTTATGATAAACAGGAAACTTTTTAAAGAACGTTGAAGAAAGCTCACAACTTGTTGGTTTTATTATATTTTTTCAAAAGTCATCTTTTTTTTTTTTTTTTGCGGTACGCGGGCCTCCCACAGCTGCAGCCTCTCCCGCTGCGGAGCACAGGCTCCGGACGCGCAGGCTCAGCGGCCATGGCTCACGGGCCCAGCCACTCCGCGGCATGTGGGATCCTCCTGGACCGGGGCATGAACCCGTGTCCCCTGCATCGGCAGGCGGACTCTCAGCCACTGCGCCACCAGGGAAGCCCCTTAAAAGTCATCTTTTTAAATGTGAAGTTTTGACCAACACAGCCTAATACTTCAAAGTATTATTTATTTTTAAAAAACTAAATTTATTTATTTTTAAAGAACTAAACTTAATTTTCAGATTACTCAAAAATTGAGACATAGGGACTTCCCTGGTGGCGCAGTTAAGAATCCGCCTACCAATGCAGGGGACACGGGTTCGAGCCCTGGTCCGGGAAGATCCCACATGCCGCAGAGCAACGTAGCCTGTGCGCCACAACTACTGAGCCTGCACTCTAGAGCCTGTGAGCCACAAGTACTGAGCCCGTGTGCCACAACTCCTGAAGCCCGCATGCCTAGAGCCCATGCTCCGCAACAAGAGAAGCCACCACAGTGAGAAGACCATGCACCGCGACAAAGAGTAGCACCTGCTCGCTGCAACTAGAGAAAGCCTATGTGCAGCAATGAAGACCCAATGCAGCCAAAAATAAATAATTAATAAATAAATAAATTTATGTTAAAATAATTGAGATATAAAGAGGCAGCTTGTCTAAAATTTGGTTTAGGGTTGATCATAAGCTTTATAGATAGCTTATAGATATGATAAGAACTGTGATATTGCATACGTTTTGGGAAGCCACTTAAGATCTTAGATTACTTTTTTTCTGAGTAGATGTTAGATAATCATATTGAAGTCTTCCTCCTCCCATTCCTAACTGAAGAAGTGATACTCTGATAAATTAAGATTTGAATTACCACGGAGGTCTTAAAACTACCTGGTCTTGGGCTTCCCTGGTGGCGCAGTGGTTGAGAGTCTGCCTGCCGATGCAGGGGACACGGGTTCGTGCCCCGGTCCGGGAAGATCCCACATGCCGCGGAGCAGCTGGGCCCGTGAGCCATGGCCGCTGAAGCCTGCCCGTCCAGAGCCTGTGCTCCACAATGGGAGAGGCCACAACAGTGAGAGGCCTGCGTACCGCAAAAAAAAAACCTACCTAGTCTCCTTGCCAGATACTTAACATAAATTGCCTTTAAAATCTGCCTAACAATTCAGTGAAGGGTGGGTCTTAGTACTTTCATTTTGAAGCTACCAGAAGACAAGATTCAGAGAGCTTAGCTTTTTGACCTGGGTACAGTTAATTGGTTTCCTTTGTAATTCTACATATTTTATTTTATGCATGTAAAATCATTCTAAGAAAGCTTCAACATAGCTGGTATTCAAACCCAGATCTCTCTGATTCTGATGTGTGTAGATGTGCATTCCTCTTACACTATGTTGATGGGAAAACTGTCATCCAAAGCTAAGTTGGGTTTGAGGTTGATGTGCTGTGGGGCAAAAAGACTAGGGGAGATGTCAGAGGACCTGGATTCTGTGACTAGGCAAACGGAAAGGAAGATGGGCAGTCTCTGAAGCCCGATGTGAAGGACCACTGGTTGGTTATGGTGATGGAATACATAGAACCAAGGTGGAGTACGCAGGGCCTTGTCACATAGTAGGTGCTTAACACATTTACACTTACTCTGTAATAACTGCAAGGTTAAAAGCCTGCCATACCAAGAAGATATGCAGCTTCTCAGGGGAAGTTGCCTGGGAAATTAGGGGTGCATATTTTGTGGTTGGGGGAGAAGGATAGGATGGGTCTCAAATTTCATTGATTTTAAAGATTGTTAGTCTATAGCCATAAAACTGGAAAAGTTTGGGATTGAGGCTAGTGGTATATCAGTTGGGAACTTCCTGCCTTCCAAATGGATGAGAGAAACAAGGTAAGAGCCCAATTCAGAGAGAAATTTATTCATTCAACAAGTATTCGAGTACTGACTGATGAAATACATGGTAAGTTAAAGAAGACAGACTTTGACCGATTAGAGTTTTTAATATGTCAATCAGTTGACCACAAATAAATAATTCAAAATGTGGAATAGTGCTACAAAAGAAGAGTACAGAGTTTTGAGTACAATTAACAAGGGACTTCTCTTGGGAGAGAGAGGGGCTCTTTGGTAAGGGAAGGCTTGAGGAAAGGATTTTTGAATTGGGTTCTGATGAATAAATGGAAATTAAATAAACTTTTTTAAGTTAAAGGTTGAAAAGGGAGATATGATTGCCTATGAAATTATGAAGTGTTGATAGATTTATTAACTAATTCTTTGAAACCAAAAATGAGACATCACTCTATTAAGAGGAGAGGTTTTAAATCAAATTAAAATAGTGATTTTTTTTTTTTTTTTTGCGGTACGTGGGCCTCTCACTGCTGTGGCCTCTCCGGTTGCGGAGCACAGGCTCCGGACGCGCAGACTCAGCGGCCATGGCTCACGGGCCCAGCTGCTCCGCGGCATGTGGGATCTTCCCGGACCGGGGCACGAACCCATGTCCCCTGCATCGGCAGGCGGACTCTCAACCACTGCGCCACCGGGGAAGCCCAAAATAGTGATTTTTACACTGAATATTGAGGGAGTTTATTGTATCTCAGTTAAAACATAAGAAACATTTTAAAAGACTTAGAGTAAATGAAACGGTAGCGTATTCATAATGGGTTAAGGAAGCTAAGGTGTTTGGTACGTTTATATGACTTTTAAGGTTTTGTGACTGATTCCTACTTATGGGTTACTGTCAGAGACCCACTTTTGGACTGAATTCTTTTTTTATGTTTTAAAATATCTACAAATTATAAGGGTTTTAACTTTAGGGCTAAAAGGTATTTTGCAGATCAGAAGCAGAAAACTTCATAGTTACTTGGAAAATAGTATTTCAAAGGTAGTTTAATTTTCATGTAAGAAGTTAGAGGTAGTTTTGGAAAATTCTGGGGTCCTTTATCAATTACTCGTTTCTATATGTAGCAAAGTTGTCTCGGATTTCAAACTCTGAGGTAATTTCCCAGTTTATTCAACTCAAGGTGTTGAAAGCGCCTGGTGCCGAGTCCTACTGCTACCAGAGGGCTTCAGAAGCCAGTGGTGGATTGTGTGATGGGCGGTCATCTTAAACTCACTGACAGTGTCAACATAGAATTACAATGCCCTGCGAGAAGTACTTTGGGTTTCAGATTTCTGTCTTTGAATTCTCAAAGCTCTGATGTCTAATTAACATATGTAAAAACCTTCTACACGGGGGTTCTTTTTTGTGAAGGCTTCCCAGAGGTTACTTTGAGGGCAGAGACTGGTCTCCACATCCCTTGACTCTGCTTCCCAGAGTGGTTTGGGAGCCAAAGCTCATTGGTTCTAACAGATCTGGTTAGTTTATTGTGGGTTTAGAAGGGAAGTAAGAGAGCAGGAGTTGGGGGCAGCATATTCAGATACAAGACTCGAGTAGAATGGTGAGGGTATAATTCAACTTAGGCATTTTTCATGTTTATTTTTGTTAATCAAGTCTGCTTTCCTTCAATTTTGTTTGTCTTAGGTGTGTGTGGAGTTTGATGGGGAATCTTGGAGGAAGAGAAGATGGATAGACGTCTACAGCCTTCTAAGGAGAGCCTTTTTAGTGGAACATAACTTGGTTTTGGCTGAACGAAAGTCTCCTGAAGTTTCTGAGCGAATTGTTCAGTGGCCTGCGATAGTGAGTAAAACTCGGGCTTATTTGAACTCCTGAGAAGAGGGTATTTCACCCATTATGAATGAAACAGGGAAAATCTATACGTAATGCCTATATTTGGTCCTCTGGAAAATAATAGTACAGAGATATGACAGTGTAGAAGATTCAGAAGAACCCCCAGAACCTCCTGTCAGCCCTGCTAGGAGCCCTGCAACTCTGACCCTTGACTTTTCTTGGGCCTCAGTTTCTTCACTTGAAAAGTCGGGGGTGGAGGTCATGTGGGGAACGTCTAGTCTAGGTCAGTGGTTAGAAACCAGCAGATATATACAGACATACAGATCTTTTTGGTTTGACCCTCACAGTGTTTTAAGAAAATCTAAATTAGTTGTCTACATTTAAAAAATGTAGAGAATGTCCTTAAAAATCTAGAGTTCCAGTTTTTCTTGGAGAAATGGCAAGATATGGAAACACTGGAGCCTCATAGCAGTTCCTTGTCGCAACAGTGGGCTGAAGCTAAAAAGTAGCTGTTGCCTGGCCCCTGTGAGGGTTTCCACTTGGGGTCTCATGATCTTTAAGGTTCCCCCTGGCTCATATTTCTTTGGCTTTAAAGATGCTAGCAGTCAGTATATGACTCTGCCATTTCCACACCATAAGTCTGGTGCGGTTAAAGGAAAATAGTGATCAGGAGAGGACAGTTCAGGCTATTTGAGACATGAGCTGGGGCTTGAAGGAGGAAGGGGAAGATTGGATAGTTGAAAGGCTAACAGGATGATTGAAAGGCTGACCAGCTTGTGAAGGGCCTGCATGCCCGTATGAGCAAAGTTAAGATTTTGCCCATGGGTGAGAAGAGCTGCTGGAGGTTTTTGAGTGGTGTCGGGTTTTGTTTAAAGTTGTATTTTGCTCTTTGTATTTTTTCCCCCATCTATTAAGAATTTGCTAAAAACATGGCCCTGTCTCCCCACAAAAATGTACATAAAGCAATATTTTGCATAAATTTGGGGGAAGCCATACATCTGTGGCCCCAGACCTATATGTTAATGACTCTCAAATGTGTATCGCATTTAAGTTATTGATTCTGGTAGAAATTACGTGCTCCTGTTGTGGTTGCATGAATAGTTATTATTGAGATACTGATAGTAAATAAACGACTGAATGGCTTTATCTCTCTCCACGTGTATGGAATATTGCCAGTCCCCGTTTTCAGAATTACGCCAGCAGCAGTTATGATGCCAAAGCATTTTCTTCTGTTTCAGATGTACAGACCTCTGCTGGACAAAGCTGGTTTGGGATCCATAACGTCTATTCGCTTTTTAGGAGATCAACAAAGAGTATTTCTTTCTAAAGACCTTTTAAAGCCTATACAGGTAAAACACGGAAACGATATTAAACCCTAAAAATAGAAAGACAGACTCCTTGAATATGAGAACTAACATATTGATGTTGATTGCTCTCATTCAGATATCTAACAGAGAAAAGGACCCATCTTATGAGCAGTTAAGTTGTCAGACATCATTGCTTAGTGTTAGCCGTTGGGTTGGTACTGTTTATTTGGGGTTGGAAGGACAAACGTACTACAGTTGATGATGTGTGTGTATAGAAACACCTAGGTGATATGAAGCTTATTTCTAAGACTATCATTCATATATATACATATATCTGTGTATGTATATATATATGTCAGTCCTGATTATTTAAGGATTCTGTATTTGGGAACTTGCTTACTTGCTAAAATATATTTGTAACCCCCCAGTCAGTACTTTGGTGCTTTCATGGTCATTCACAGACATGTGCACAGTGGTGAAGATTTTCAGTTGTCTGACACATGTTCCCAGCTGAGCTTGAATAAGGTGACATTCTGCCTTCTTACTTCGTCTCTTCTACTGTAAACAAGTGTCCTTTTCAAGGTCTATTTAGTACTGCATTTTTGTGCTTTTTCGTTGGTGATTTCACTCTTTAAAATGGCCCCAAGGGTAGTGCTGAAGTGCTCTCTAGTGTCCTAAGTGCAACGAGGCTGTGATGTGTCTTAGGGGGAAAATACATGTGTTAGATAAGCTTCATTCAGCCGTGAGGTATAGTGGCCATGGGTTCGAGGTTAGCATTGCAGCAATATATACTAAATAATGTGTTTTTCAACAGAAACACATAAAACAAGGTTATGTATTGATTGGTTGACGACAGTATTGTGTGACCAGAGGCTTGAAGGAACCTAACCCCATCTTTCCCCTAGGAATGGTTCAGTATTCACTAATTCAGTGTTTGTGGTGACTTAACATAACTACCACAAACAGTGTAAATCGTGTGTGTGTGTGTGTGTGTGTGTGTGTGTGTGTGTGTGTGTTCATTCATATTCTTTCCAATTAGCTTGCAGAACTCCCTCCTTTTTCTTCACAACATTTAGGCTCTTGATTCTTGCTCGTGTGTGATTTTTTCCTTTATTGTAAAAATGTTGGGAGGGAGGGGAAGAACACACAGATTACTGCCACAGATCACTACCTTGGGAATAATGTTGGTCTTATGATAACATTGGTTTTTTAATGTTTTTTGTTTTTTGCGGTACGCGGGCCTCTCACTGTTGTGGCCTCTCCCGCTGCGGAGCACAGGCTCCGGACGCGCAGGCTCAGAGGCCATGGCTCATGGGCCCAGCCGCTCCACAGCATGTGGGATCTTTCCGGACCGGGGCACGAACCCGTGTCCCCTGCATCGGCAGGCGGACTCCCAACGACCGCGCCACCAGGGAAGCCCTAACACTGTTTTTTTTATATGTCATTTGTGAAACTTAGTCATCCCCTTTAACCACTTCTGTTTTGTGACCTGACTTGTTTCTATGGCCTGTAGGACAATTAAACCAGTTTATTTGCTGAAAGACAGTTTAGGACCAAGGGTCATTGACTTGGCATTGACTTTTCTCTGCGCAAGTCTTACTTTTACTTTCATGTCCTCGAAGTGAGTGAAAACAAGATTCACACTCTGAACCCTATTCTATAATGTTTAGTAAATGGAACAGAGGAAGATGCTTTTACTTAATTGCAGACACAAGTTATCTTCATATGTCAAATAGGCATCTTGATATTTTTCCTACATTAAAAGGCAGAATGACTGCTCTTAAGGACCAAGGAACATACAGCAGGGGCTGTGGATGTCTGCTTCACTGAGCAGTATTTACTTCTTAGCATTGTTTTCAGGACAGTTCTGTTTTATATCTTTCATGTGTTTAACCTTTTCAGTTTTGTTTCTTGAGGTTGAAAAAGGTCAGTAAGTTTTATTTATTTAAGAGCCCTTTGTGGCCCGCCCCACTGACGTGATATTTTACCTTGTAGTAGGAATTGGAGAACACATTTAAATTTTTTGAAATTGCAGTAGCATGAAAAAAAACAAAACAAAACACATGGCCCGTTCTGGTTATTAATGTTGAGCTCTTATGAAACCCCTAGTTCAAGTCTAATGTTATTTGGCTTAAGAAATTTTTCCAGCATGGCCTCTCTAAAAGACTGTTCTTTCCAATGGGAGAAATGGATGAACTGTTTTTGGCCACTGTGTACCCATTTCACATGCAGAAAAGCATGAAGGCCTGATATTGGAAGGGCTTCTGTGCTATGCAGTTTGGGTTTGGCAGGTTCCTCCTATTGACAGTCTGTATACATTTATCATAACTGAGTGTACACACAAAGCCAGAGCACTGTGGAATAGTGCCAAAACTAGAGCTGCCAAGAATTGAATGTTTCAAAGCTGGCTAGCTGAAGGCTTAACGCTATTCATTCAGATTTTGTCCTTCCTCCCCCCCCACGCCCCTCTTCGTAAACAAGAATGCATTTGGAATTCTAGTTAGGGGAAATGAATCTGTGTGAAATGATGTTTGTTAAAAACAGCAATTTCAATGAACTGACACTATGGATCTAAGTGATTTCTGTGTATGTGTCTTTTGCCCCTTGCATTTGGAGCTGTGATTTCCCTAATTTCCCTAGAGTTTGGGATACAGAGTATTTTTGACATGAACTGACTAGCTAGTTTGTTTGCTTATTATATTTAAAATTTGAGCCACTCTTAGTATTGTCTTGCTCTTAGCTTGGGGTGACTTCACTTCTGTCTGCCTTATATTTGTGATGGTTTGATGGTTTCCTACTACTTGACCAGTCTAATTCATTGGAGTTGCAATGGTTTGCTGCCATCAAATGGCTAATTGACACTACTTTAATCCCTGTGATTAAACTGATTGAAATATCCACTGGAATTTAAACAACTCTTCTTGTTACCTTAAAATGTAATGATTTTCCATTTTTCAGGATGTAAACAATCTTCGACTTTCGCTTATCGATAATCAGAATGTCAGTAAAGAATTTCAAGCTTTGATTGTGAAACATTTGGATGAAAGCCATCTCTTACAAGGTAAGAAGCTATGTTTTAGCCCTTCTCACTCATTTGCTCATTAAAAATTCTAATGTGTTAGAAATTCTTTTGCTGCTTTTCCCATGCAACTAGGTGAGTGGAGGACTTTATTCTGTAATGTATTCTAAAGCCTCTGAAATTTGGAGAGCTCAGGGATCATGTGAAGACTATAAAAGTGAAGTAGGTATTAAACAAGCTCAGCTATATTTTGACATGGAATTTGATATGTTTGGAATTTCAGTCTTATAAAATTAATAAAGCATTAATTTGGTAAGCTTGATCTTGCCATTTACTGTTATTGATTTTCTTGGTCAATTTCACAATTGTAAGTATTTTATCAGACTTAGCAGTTTTGCTGAGGTTCCTGAATTTGGATCCTCTAAAACTGCAGAGGAGAATGAGTTACGTCTCAATGTGTTATCTGATACTACATGGTCTCATACAAATACTAGAAGAAATATATTGCAAGTCTGAGATAAATCAGTAGAAAAGTGAAGCTTAAAAATACAGTTTAAATTTTCTCCTAGCTTTGCTGAAATGTCTGTCTTCTTGCACTTATAGCAGTACCTTTTAATGTTTACTTTTTGTCTACTGCATTTTTAAAGACTTGGGAAAAGATTATCCTGGATAATGGTGCTGTTGGGAGATAATGCATATTGCTCTAAGGACTTTTTTTACTTTTTATTTTTTAAGGTGACAAAAACTTAGTTGGTTCAGAAGTAAAAATTTATAGCTTGGACCCATCTACTCAGTGGTTTTCTGCAACCATTGTAAATGGAAACCCAACATCAAAAACTCTTCAAGTCAACTGTGAGGAGGTAAGGATGATGATAATTGTGTGTAAGATAACTTGACAGGGAAAGATAATTACACAAAGGAATTATAGTATCTTATAGGAGCTAAACACCTTTATTATTTTATATTAAAATATCAGAGTAGAAAAAAACAATTATTTTAAAAAGCAGTTATATGTAAGAAGCCCCTATTATTTGTTTTTTTAAATAAATTTTAATTAATTAATTAATTTATGGCTGCATTGGGTCTTCACTGCTGCGCACGGGCTTTCTCTAGTTGTGGCCAGCAGGGTCTACTCTTCGTTGTGGTGCGTGGGCTTCTCGCCGCGGTGGCTTCTCTTGTTGCGGAGCATGGGCTCTAGGCGCGTGGGCTTCAGTAGCTGTGGCATGCGGGCTCAGTAGTTGTGGCTCGTGGGCTCTAGAGCACAGGCGCAGTAGTTGTGGCGCACGGGCTTAGTTGCTCCGTGTCATGTGGGACCTTCCCGGACCAGGGCTCGAACCCGTGTCCCCTGCATTGGCAGGCGGATTCTTAACCACTGCGCCACCAGGGAAGTCCCAGAAGCCCCTACTGTTAGGTTGATAGAGCTAATTTCTGGTGTGTTCCTGAGCATTTTAAAATTTCCTAGTATCTTTGTTTTATTTATTTGTTTTTAAGATTCCAGCACTGAAAATTGTCGATCCATCACTGATTCATGTTGAAGTTGTACATGATAACTTTGTGACATGTGGTAAGACACACTGTTTGATTAAAATCTTTGTTCTCCTTTCCCCTTTATCCTTCTCACAGTAAGAGAGACAGGGACGCCAACTTACCTGTTTTTAAATATTTTAGGTAATTCTACAAGAATTGGGGCTATAAAACGCAAATCTTCTGAGAATAATGGAAGCCTGGTTTCCAAACAAGCAAAATCTTGCTCTGAGGTAACTTGATTTATTTTTGTCACTTGCGTAAACCTTTCTCTAATTCTCACAGTGCATGGCCAGTTTGTCTAGTGGTAATAAAGCTGTCTGCTCTGCTCTTCTGTGCTGTTGTGTCTACTCTTTGCTAGTCCCAGATCTTGGCCGTAATTTCTATACTCAAGCAGATGGAGATAATATAAGTTTCTGGTTCACTATTTTTGTCAAGAAAAAGCTTTTAGTTTTGATGTTTCCTGAAAATTGTCAATAGATTTGACAGTTTCACCATATGGAGGTATTTTTGAAGATCAATTGAGTTGTGTGTGTCAAATCAGAAGAATGCCTTGCATGAGAGGAGGGGAGGAAGCTTAGAATTCTGAGTAGATTTGGTGTTGAAATAGGACTCCCACCTCAATAATTGAGAGGTTTGATCGGTCATTTATGATTGGGTGAACAAACACACTCACTTTTTGAAGGAAGTGGTTGGTTTGCCATTGCTAATTTCTGCCTAGAAAACTACAGGCTTCTGTGAATGGCACTGTTGAGTTCAAGTACTGGATTTAATTCTATCCTGAAATAGGATTTGGATCAAGAAACTTAAGGCTCTCAGCTTTTCCCTCTCCTCCCTGTTGTAGAGAAGCTGGCCTTCTTTAGCTCTTCAAGTCCTCATGCTTTCTCCAGCCTTAGGACTCACTGTTCTCCTTTCTCTTCTAATCCTAGCTTCACTCTAATTAACTTCCATTTATCTTTCTGATGTGATGTTGCTTCCTCCAGGAAGCCATACCTAACATCTCTACAATCATTGTAACCTATATCCCAGACTAGGTCAAATTCCCTAATTTATTATGCTTTGTAATTACTGATACATGTCTTCAGGACATCACAGTGTACACAATGGGGCAATTTTATTCAGAATTCCCCAAAGATTAGGCTACAGACTAGCCTAATGAGGGGATGGGGGACTGGGGTAGACTTCTCAAGGGAGGGTATAAATGACAGGGTCAACTTTTGAAATCTGGGGGGAAAAAGAGAAACTGAAGGCTTTCTCTTTTTTAATTGAGTTGAATCCTTAGGTCCTATTACAGTACAGATTGCTTTTCTCACAACTTAGGTATCCAAATGCACTTGTGTTACATGGAAAGTTTACTGTGTTATAACTGTCAGAAGCGCCTTTATGATGCTCTGCTCCAGGCTGGAGTTTAGAATTTTCTTTTATTTTATTTAATTATTTTTAAAAATATTTATTTCTTTGGCTGCGCTAGGTCTTAGTTACAGAATGCGGGATCTTTAGTTGTGGCTTGCGGGATCTAGTTCCCCGACCAGGGATCAAACCCGGGACCCCTGCATTGGGAGCGTGGAGTCTTAACCACTGGGCCACCAGGGAAGTCCCTGGAGTTTAGAATTTTAAAATTGATCAAGTGGATATTGTTAAGATTGTTGGCAGCATTGTAGAGGCAACTTTGGAGCCTGGGTGGGGGCAGGGCAAGGAGAGATGGCATGAGAATGGGTCAGGGTCAGTGAATGCATCTAAGGCTCTGGATCAGGGCAGGCTGGACTACAACATCAACTAGAACCAAAGCAAGCACGTGCTACACAAATACTAAAGAATCTGGGTGGCTAAGATGATTGGCTTTCCTGAGTCTTAAGCCTGTGTACAGGCCACAGGAACTTTGATACTTGATGAGAAACTTTGTAAACCAGGATGTCTGATACCTCTGTCTTCCTTCCAAATGTGCAGGCTTGACCTCAGGTGGTTCAGGAAGGAATGAAGAGGTAATTACGGAAATTAACATTACTACCTTTTCATTTTGCCTTAAAGTTTATAAAGGGGAAGTAATGTAGTAAGGACTGTAAATTGAGGACGTCAGGCAAGTGATTATTGCCTCTTAGAGGCAGACTCACAGGGGATACTGTCAAGTAATCCATGGTATTAGAAGCTGAAAGAGAAACAGAGCAGAATGGTAACCTGTCAGGTTTTGTTCTGGACAAATTGTTAACAGTCTTGCGTAGAGGTAATAAAGGGCAGTTTGGAGAAGTTGATTGCATGTTGCCTGCCATGGAGAAGGCATCACTGTAGACATTCGGTAAGATGAAAAGGAGAGCCACGTGATGTTATGTTGAGGTGGGGACCAGACCCGAGGAAATGGCATCCTGATGGGTCATGGAGAAATCAACCTGGGGTACAAGCAGGACTGGGGTCAGTGGGGACCTCCTGTTGGGGAAGGTGCCAGTTCTTCAAAGTGTCAAGTTTATCCGTGATGTGATAGGCAATTGAGCAAGTAAATTTATAACCTTGAAGGAGGTGCTTGTAAAATATGGTAACATATACGTATGTAAGTGATCCTGTCTTCCTGACTCACGCTCTTGAAGGGCAGGGAGCTTGTGTCTTTGCTCTCTGTCAGCATACTGTCCAGCTCAGTAGGTTTGTGTGCTACTGATTACTGGACACAGTAGAAGCTGTTTTTCCAAAAAGCCTGAACTTTGGTTGGGAGATAAGTTCCTCAACCTATTTGAGCCTTAACTTCAGCATCTAAAATGTGGAAATAAATTTGATGTTTAAAAAAATGTCTGTTTCAGCTCTTAAGAACTATCCTAGTCATCTTCACATTCTAAAGGAATTTGGAGATGGTAAATTTTTACCTGAGTATTGACGTTTTAGAAATTATTATTATTTTTTTAATTATAAAAGTTATTCTCCTTTTATATTGCACTTGTTTTCAAAATAAAGATTCTTACATTTTAAAAAAAGTTATTCTCATTTAAAGATATTTAGGAAACCCAGAAAAGCATAGTAAAGAAAAGAAACATCACTCGTAATCATACTTTTCAGAGACTCTCACTCTTCACATTTTGGAATACCTGTCTTCCTCCTGTTTTTTTTCTTTTTCTTTTTCCTGTATATTTGTGGAGGCTTTTTTTTTTTTTTTTTTTTTGTGTAAACTAAAAGCCATACTCTTGTGTAGCTTCCTTTACAGTATATTGTGAATATTTTTCCATATCCTGGGTGATCCTTGCAATCAGGCAAGTTTCTGGAAACACTGGCCTAGCCTAGATTTCAGGGGAGATGGAGAGGTAAAGGAAGAAGTGGGGAAAGAAAGAGAGTTCATTTACATGTGTGAGTGAAAGGTGAGTACAGTAACACCCTTGGTGCACGTCTCACTGTGTCTGCACTTTCCAGATGTGTTGGACTGGCAAAGAGTTTGGTGCTCTTTGGACGACAGGAGTTGAGGTTGAGGTTGAGAACACTCTTGATTGCTGGGGTGAATACTTTTGGATAAGGTAAACCTGTTTGCCAGTGACATCTGGCTCCTTGAAGGTCTTCTCTGCCTAGCAGACTATTCCTCAGAGTTAGGACGTTGCCTGGTTAATTGAGAGAGTCTGCTAAGGAGTGTGAGCCAGCAGTGTCCTTTTTGGAATATCATTATACGCTCAATTATATTATCTCCGTCTGCTGGCAGGGAGGAACTATTGCCATGACTGGTATAGAAGACCTTCAGGGAAAACTCTTCAGGTAAGAAGAAACTTTGACCCTTGTCAAGTCAGAGGCCAATGCAGTGGTGTGCACGTGGAGATGGGTTTTGGAATCGGAGCCCTATCCCTGTTGAGCTAAACCTCAGTAAAGTTGTAGAGTGATATACTTCATCTTCTTAGAGGAAAAGCATCCAGGTTATGGTAATTCTAACACATGGTGACTGCACCGAGAAACTTTTCAGGATAGTTTTCTGCTCTGAGACAGCTAATCTGTGTGCCAGGCACTGTGGTACAGCACAGCCCTGTACGGTATGCTTCATTACTCTCCTTTTTTCTCATTACTGTCATTCATTACTCCTCGTTATGATGGAGGAAACTGAAGCTTAGAGAGGTTAAATAATGTGCTAGGAAGTGTCAGAGACTGGATTCCAACCAGGGTCTAACACCAAAACCCAGTGCTCTTAGCCACCGTGCTGTCGTTGCCACTCCTCTACAAAACCTTTCCTCGGTATGGTGAGGCACCATTGTAAAAACAGCAGAGTCCTCCTCCCTTCCCTCTATTCCTCCATCCTGCTTTCCAACAAATATTTATTGAACACTTAATATGTGCTAGACATTGGTGAGCATTACTGCCTGGTTCTTGAGGTATCTCACAAGACTTAGTTGTAGCTCTTTGAAATATTAAGTGCTAAGAGCATTTATTCATTCATGCATTCCACCAGTCTTTTTTATTGAGCATCTGCTATGTGCCTGGCTTTAAAAGGTATAACAGTGGATACAAGAGCAGGGTCTGTGTCCATAGGGGTTTACTTTTCATTGTGAGGAGACTGACAGTAAAAAGAAGTAACTTAAGGTATTTTCACAGTGTGGTAGTACAGTGAAAGATAGAAACATGGCAATCTAATAAAGTGTAAGGCAGTGGCTTGTGGGACACTGCTTTGGAAAGAGTGGTCAGAGATACTGAGGTGACAGTTGAGCAGATTTGAGGGTGAAGGATGGAACCAGCCAACCACATGAAAACTGCCCAGACAGGGGGGATAGAAGTACAAAGGGGCAGGCAAGAAAGAGCTTAGAACATTGAAGACCAGAAAGGAAGCTGGTATGGTTGGAGCACCGTAAACAAATGGAGTGAGATGAGGGGCAGGGTTGGCAGAGACCAGACCATGTAGAATTCTTGGAGGCAGTGGAGTGCCATCATCTGATTGATTTATGTTTTATAAAGATTGCTCTGTGGTAGAATAAATTTCAGATAGGAGGCAAAAGTTTTAGGCAGAAATGGAAGGGAATCAGGCCAGTTAGTATACACATAGTAGTCTAGGGGAAAGATGGTGGTAATGGTGGCCCGGAAAGAAATTTATAGATTCCAGAAACATTTTGGAAATAGAGGCAAGATTTCCTGGTTCATTGATCGGATATGGGAAATGACTTGGAGGGTTTTTTGGCTCGAGCAGTTCAATGGATAAAATGAATAAAAACATCTGATTTCCTCATTTTAAGGATTAGGAAGATGAGGCCCAGAGAGGTAAAGTTGGCTAGCCCAAGGATGTCCTTGTAATAGCCAAAGCCTCCCGCAAAAAATCCTTCTGGGGAACACTAGGCTGCTAATATTTAACCAAAACTGGGCTAACCTAGTGTAATATATGATCAGATGATTTAGCATTGATACCTTGAAATAGTTGGAAGCTATGCCGAAACTGTAATAGTGATTAAGAAAATTCTTATTTTTCAGATATTCGTATTTAGCATATACTGGACAGTATTTTCAAGGCTGTCAGAGTAAATGTCTGCGAAAAAGATTCATGAGTAGACTACATAGTCTGTATACAGAATTGTGAGGTTTTAAAAATTTACTCAGGGAGGTTCTGCATCAAATTTTAGAAGTTAGTTACTAGAAGATGAAACTTTGAAGATTTTGCAAGTTTAGATTTGGTAAGGTGAATGTAAAGGTCGTTGTGGTGTGAAAGAGACGCAATTGAAAAGGACAACGTGACTTTAAATCTAAGCACATAATGAAGAGGCTGGGGAAGATGGTCAATGGGTTTCACCTGGTTGAGCCATAGACTGTTCAGTTGTCTGGAGCTGAGTTTAATCTCTTCCTTCTCTTTCCATGGTGGGAAAGTATAAACTGGATAGTATAAACTGGGAAGAATTTGGTCCGTTATTAATATTTTTGTAAAGTTAAAAGTACACGAAAGTGGAAGGGGACAAGTGTCCTAACTTTGTCCCACAGGCCTGTCATGACTTGATATTTTTTGCAGCTTGGGATGACCTTTGTGACTTGATGAGCCACAAACCAGCAAGAACCATGTCCTCAACCTTTATTGCACTGTAAAGGCTTAAGTTGGTACCCAGTAGGCACCACTGCCTGCAAGAGTCCTATGTGGTCTGGTCTCCTGCCAGTCTACGCAGTAAGTGCGTGGTGGGCACTTAGTAATGTCAAACTGAATGCATGTGAAGCTGCCACCACTTGAAGACTGTTGATTAAAAGCTCACTTCTGCGCATCGCGTTAGTAAAGTAATTGCCACATGGCTGCATTTTCCTGGCATAATGATTCAGAGGTCTAAAAGATCAGCCTGTGATCTTTTATAGGAAGACGCAAGTTTCGTGAAAAGCTGGAGTGACTTATTTAATAGCTCTCAGGTATAAGTCCTTAATTTGTGATTTATTACTTGTTCTACCGTCCTGTTCTTTTTATTTGGTGATTTTGGTGTGCTTGTTTACTACTAAACCGAGCGAATAAACTTGAATCTTGCTAGCATTTCGTGATGCCTCAACTAGGGGCTTTCCTTTTAATATCTGTTTGGTTTGGTATCTTTTAGGCCTCTCCCAGTGTGTGTCCTGTACAGTCTGTTCCCACAACAGTTTTTAAGGAGATCCTGCTCGGCTGCACTGCAGCCACCCCGCCAAGTAAGGACCCAAGACATCAGAATACTCCCCAGGCTGCCAACTCGCCACCTAACCTTGGAGCAAAAATTCCTCAAGGGTGAGTAGTTATGATTGAAAAATGTTTAATCATAATACAGAGCACGGTTATTTTAGCCATGGTTCTTCCTGTCTGAGCTGACATTGCTCAGGCGGCAAGACTGACCCTACATTCAGTGTTTATAGAGAGACTCTTAGTGCAGCTAGAGTTTGATGTAATTACCTGCCATTCAGTGTGTCTCAGGTTGTCCAGGGAGGTTAGAGTTTCCAGGTTGGTCAGGTGCCTTCAGAGGTGGTAAGTGTAGTAGGCATACAGGACAACATTTAAAGGGTTACAGAAAAGAAAGGGGTGTGAGGAAAGAGGCGCTTTCTTGACGTGATATAGGGAGAATGGTCAATTGAAATACTACAGGCAGCTGTAGAATAATGTCCACTTTCAAGGAAAAGGGCGCAGGTTGGTTGTATATGGAAGACTGAGGTCAGTGGGAGTGTGGAGAAGAGGGAGACAGGGTCCCAGTGAGTGGTTCTCATCAGCCCAGACCTCAAGTATAGGTGAGAAATGTGGCAGTAGAGAAAATACTAAGTCATGAGGCATAGTTACTAAGTTATAGGTGAATGTAAGTTATAAGTTATAAGAATTCTAAGTTATAAGAAATGTAAAATTTAATCAGAGATTTAAAGTGGCTACAAGGTTAATGGAGAGAAGAGTTTGAAGGGAAGGATGTCTTAGGAGGAGTGGTGGCCTGTGCAGGCAGTGGATAAAAACCTAAGATAGGGGTCAGAGACTGGTATAGAAAGGTAGGCTTGGAAGACCACTGCAGTAAGGTGGGAGGGTTGGTGAGCACGTTGGTTCACTGGGAGGACAGCGGGCTGCTTGGGAGAGAGCTTGGAGGAGGGACACACAGCAGTCAGAGGGAGGGCGGAGTGGTCTTCAGAGCAGAAAGGGGGAGCGGTAAGAAGTTCGGTGGTACCCAAGCAAAGATGTCTAGTATGGGTACTTAAGTGAGAACAGCTTCTCCAGGATGAGATCCTTTGTTAGAGGCAGAAAAACAAGTGTAACAGGAAAAAAGGACTTTGCATCTTGCTGGGGAAAGAACTTTAGGATGAATTTCAGAGAAACAAAGTTTCTTTAAGGATAACCCCTACTAGGGGTGGAGGGAGTACCAGATGGTTCTGTGAACAAGTACGTAATCGGTCAGCTGGCTCTTCTCTTTGCTTTGGGTCTTGATCACTGACCGAACAAGAGTGAAATAGTCCAGTGCTAAGGCTGGTAACACGTTCATAGTCAGATAGGGTTTTGCGCTGCTGGTGATTTGGGTTCCATGTGATACTCAGTTTGTTTTGAGGGAAAGCTAAGGTTCATTTTGCTTGAGAAGTAGAACTAACTTGAAGTAGTTACGGATTTATGAGAACATGCAAATAGGATTTAGGGTTATCTTTTTCTTCGTGTTTAATATATTTTTGCAGAGCCATTGACTGATTACTTTTAACTCCAGCCCACAGAAACCTATCATAAATTCTCTAATATAAGCGGTTTTCTTTTCTCTTTCATACTGGTTACTTTAGGGAACCAAGCAATTATTTTTGGAAGGTAGGGAAGAGATAAAAGGATCCTAGATGCTAGTTTTCATATTACTCTTTTTCAGAAGTCATAAACAGATTTTACCAGAACTTTCTTCCTGTCTAAATACGAAGCCTGAAATACTGAGAACACCAGATGTTGTCTGCAAAGTAGGGTTGCTCTCTTCAAAGTCCTCTCAGATTGGAACTGGAGACTTGAAAACCCTGAGTGAACCAAAGGGAAGCTATACCCAGCTGAAGACAAACACTGACCAGGAAAGCAGCTTGGAATCTTTTCCTCCATCATCGACTGACCTTCCTAGGGAGTGCTTACCTACAAAGCCTTCTTCTATGGCAGAACTGGAAATTGCCAGTACTCCTGAACTGCAGAAGCATCTCGAACATGGACCTTCCACATCTGATGTCCTTTCAAATAAGCCAGAAGAGAAAGCAGATGTCAATAGTAATAGTCCTAATTGTTGTGTAGAAAAAAAGGTAGAACCTTCAACTTTAGGTTGCCAGTCACAGAATTTAAAGGAGTCTTCAGCAAAAGTAGATACTGAAAGCTGTTGTACAAGAAGCAACAATAAAATCCAGAATGGTGAGTGTTTCTGCATATCTTTATTGGTAGAAGGTAAGAAATGGTTGTCAGTACGTACATATCTTCTTCTTACCTTATGAGAAAATGACTGTAGAAAAAGTTCATACAATCAAAAAAGTTCAAAGAAGGAAGTAAAATCCCTAAATCTTCTCAGAAATGATTACTTTTAACATTTTGGTGGACTTAGTTCCATGTATATAGAAACACAGATAAACTATTACACAAATGGGTTCATACCAACAGTTTTACCCAGTGCATTAGTGTAGGTGCCTCTCAACATTTTAAAGTCTGCAAGGATTCCATTATATGCATTTACCGTATGACTTAGGTGGTTCCCAGTTTTTGGTTTAAGAAAATAATTTTGAAATAAAATCTAAAGTGATCTGATGATTGCTTTATCTTCAGCCTATTACTTATCTTTCTGTGACATCCAGGTTGGAGTGAAGGAAGTGATTGAAATTTTATGCTCACACAGGTAGTCCAGATTTGAAATTTTTTTAAAAAGGGAATTGCGGGCTTCCCTGGTGGCACAGTGGTTGAGAGTCCACCTGCTGATGCAGGGGACACGGGTTCGTGCCCCGGTCCGGGAAGATCCCACATGCCGTGGAGCGGCTGGGCCCGTGAGCCATGGCCGCTGAGCCTGCGTTTCCGGAGCCTGTGCTCCGCAATGGGAGAGGCCACGACAGTGAGAGGCCCGCGTACCACAAAAAAAAAAAAAAAAAAAGGGGGAATTGCATCACCACCTCTAGAAAAGGGATTTTTAGTTAAAGAATTTAAGGACAGTGCTGAAACACCAGGCAGAGTCTCTTTGCTTAAGCGGAGGTCCGGCTGCACCCACAATTTAGAACTAAGTACTCTTCTTATAGAGAAAATGGCACATGTATTTCACACGACTTATGTTAAGTTTGAGGATGAATATCAGTGATGGTAGTTATCAGATGCTCTCTTACTAGAATTAATAGAACTAAATGGCTTCAGTGTGTCAGAAGGTTCAGGCCTATTACAGTTTAAAAATAGGCTTGATAATTGTCAGCTGTGTGGGAAAATTAACTTGAAAAAAACTTAATAAAAACGCTATTCATTTGGGTAAGTAACAAATGAATAATCCACACTCTAGCTTTTCCTACAGGCCTCTGAAACTAGAGGTGGATTTGACTGGGGGTCTTTTTGAAGTAGAGTTGGAGGAATTGGAAAACAACTTTCCTTGCTGAGTAATACTTCTAACCCAGCTTGTTCATTCTTGAGGCTTAAGTTGATATAGCTGGTAATTTGCACAAAATTAATTGCATAAGGTTCTACTGTTCCTCAGGAGTTATGTAACTCCCCAAAGAAAGCGAATATTCATAACCATGTCCCTGTTCTATTTCTTTATTCTTTTTGAGTCATCAGCCCTCACATTCAGCTAGTTTTTAAGGCAAATTATTTTAATACGTGAAGAAACAAAGTTCTGGGCCGGTAAGCACATTATAGGTACAGAGGTGAGTTTCAGAGCCCAGCTTTGTCTTTTTTAATATGTTGTGCAGCTGTGCTCCAACTAAAACGATTTTAAGAGAAATGAAAAGCCACTCCACAGCCTGGTGCATGCTGTCTACTGGGACTTCTGGCTGAGGAGTAAGACAGTGTGATCAGAAGCCTGCCAGGATCTCTGTGCCGTTTCCACCAGTATTGCTTGTGGGTATGGAGAGACTCGACTGGAAACTGTTCCTCTGCCGTGTGTGTCCTTGCTTGCTTAGGGGTTAGAAAACAAAAACAAGCTGGAGTTGAACAGCTACCCTCTTTCTGTTTAGTAGACGTGTGGCTCCTCAGAAGTTGGTGTTGCTTTTTTCCCTTGGCTCTGCTCTGAATTGAGTCCTTGATTGGGGATCAGCTGTTCCTCTCCTCAGTGAAGAGCTAGATTTAGATAGTTCAACTTGCTTATTTCTAGGTATTGCCTCTTTTAAGCCCAGGCAGAACAGATAAGATAATCTCTGGACTCGGTCTGGGAAAACCTGGTCCACTCAAAGGATGATGTGTTTCCAATATCTGAGTAATTAAAATTCCATCCTGAACTACTGATTTCTTTATTTTCCCTCCTTTCTTGCTTTACCTTCTCTTTCACTAACTGAATGAGAATGTTTAAGGGCTCAAGGCTTGATGGCATCCATTTAGCATTTTACACTGTGCTCTAGTCATGCTTTAAAAGAGAGGTAAGATTAGAACACCTCTAAGGTAATTATTAAAGGTGCTTATATTATTTAAAGCCTTCTTTGGTTTGAGATCTTTCTTCTAGTTCTTTCAAGACTCCTTACCACCGTCTCCTACCCATCTCTTGACTGGGTCCCCAGAAGTTGTGTTTTTGTTTTTTGTTTGCCTAAGAATCAACTTTCCTCTTCTCAGCTCCCTTGGACCCCGAGAAAAGGTCTTTTCTGTTGGGTTTTTTTTTTTTTTAAACATCTTTATTGGGGTATAATTGCTTTACAATGGTGTGTTAGTTTCTGCTTTATAACAAAGTGAATCAGTTATACATATACATATGTTCCCATATCTCTTCCCTCTTGCGTCTCCCTCCCTCCCACCCTCCCTATCCCACCCATCCAGGCAGTCACAAAGCACCGAGCCGATATCCCTGTGCCATGCGGCTGCTTCCAACTAGCTATCTACCTTACGTTTGTTAGTGTATATATGTCCATGCCTGTCTCTCGCCCTGTCACAGCTCACCCTTCCCCTTCCCCATATCCTCAAGTCCGTTCTCCGGTAGGTCTGTGTCTTTATTCCTGTCTTACCCCTAGGTTCTTCATGACATTTTTTTTCTTAAATTCCATATATATGTGTTAGCATACGGTATTTGTCTTTCTCTTTCTGACTTCACTCTGTATGACAGACTCTAGGTCTATCCACCTCATTACAAATAGCTCAATTTCGTGTCTTTTTATGGCTGAGTAATATTCCATTGTATATATGTGCCACATCTTCTTTATCCATTCATCCGATGATGGGCAATTAGGTTGTTTCCATCTCCGGGCTTTTGTAAATAGAGCCGCAATGAACATTTTGGTACATGACTCTTTTTGAATTTTGGTTTTCTCAGGGTATATGCCCAGTAGTGGGATTGCTGGGTCATATGGTAGTTCTATTTGTAGTTTTCTAAGGAACCTCCATACTGTTCTCCATAGTGGCTGAACCAATTCACATTCCCACCAGCAGTGCAAGAGTGTTCCCTTTTCTTCACACCCTCTCCAGCACTTATTGTTTCTAGATTTTTTGATGATGGCCATTCTGACTGGTGTGAGATGATATCTCATTGTAGTTTTGATTTGCATTTCTCTAATGATTAATGATGTTGAGCATTCTTTCATGTGTTTATTGGCAGTCTGTATATCTTCTTTGGAGAAATGTCTGTTTAGGTCTTCTGCCCATTTTTGGATTGGGTTGTTTGTTTTTTTGTTATTGAGCTGCATGAGCTGCTTGAAATTTTGGAGATTAATCCTTTGTCAGTTGCTTCATTTGCAAATATTTTCTCCCATTCTGAGGGTTGTCTTTTGGTCTTGTTTATGGTTTCCTTTGCTGTGCAAAAGCTTTGAAGTTTCATTAGGTCCCATTTGTTTATTTTTATTTCCCTTTCTCTAGGAGGTGGGTCAAAAAGGATCTTGCTGTGATTTATGTCATAGAGTGTTCTGCCTATGTTTTCCTCTAAGAATTTGATAGTTTCTGGCCTTACATTTAGGTCTTTAATCCATTTTGAGCTTATTATTGTGTATGGTGTTAGGGAGTGATCTAGTCTCATACTTCTACATGTACCTGTCCAGTTGTCCCAGCACCACTTATTGAAGAGCCTGTCCCTTCTCCACTGTACATTCCTGCCTCCTTTATCAAAGATAAGGTGACCATATGTGTGTGGGTTTGTCTCTGGGCTTTCTACCCTGTTCCATTGATCTATCTTTCTGTTTTTGTGCCAGTACCATACTGTCTTGATTACTGTATCTTTGTAGTATAGTCTGAAGTCAGGGAGCCTGATTCCTCCATCTCCGTTTTTCGTTCTCAAGATTGCTTTGGCTATTCGGGGTCTTTTGTGTTTCCATACAAATTGTGAAATGTTTTGTTCTAGTTCTGTGAAAAATGCCAGTGGTAGTTTGATAGGGATTGCATTGAATCTATAGATTGCTTTGGATAGTAGAGTCATTTTCACAATGTTGATTCTTCCAATCCAAGAACATGGTATATCTCTCCATCTATTTGTATCATCTTTAATTTTTTTCATCAGTGTCTTATAATTTTCTGCATACAGGTCTTTTGTCTCCTTAGGTAGGTTTATTCGTAGATATTTTATTCTTTTTGTTGCAATGGTAAATGGGAGTGTTTTCTTGATTTCACTTTCAGATTTTTCATCCTTAGTGTATAGGAATGCAAGAGATTTCTGTGCATTAATTTTGTATCCTGCTACTTTACCAAATTCATTGATTAGCTCTAGTAGTTTTCTGGTGGCATCTTTAGGATTTTCTATGTATAGTATCATGTCATCTGCAAACAGTGACAGCTTTACTTCTTCTTTTCCGATTTGGATTCCTTTTATTTCCTCTTCTTCTCTGATTGCTGTGGCTAAAACTTCCAAAACTATGTTGAATAAGAGTGGTGAGAGTGGGCAACCTTATCTTGTTCCTGATCTTAGTGGAAATGCTTTCAGTTTTTCACCATTGAGGATGATGTTGGCTGTGGGCTTGTCATATATGGCCTTTACTATGTTGAGGAAAGTTCCCTCTATGCCTCCTTTCTGCAGGGTTTTTATCATAAATGGGTGTTGAATTTTGTCAAAAGCTTTCTCTGCATCTATTGAGATGATCTTATGGTTTTTATCCTTCAATTTGTTAATATGGTTTATCACATTGATAGATTTGTGTATATTGAAGAATCCTTGCATTCCTGGAATAAACCCCACCTCATCATGGTGTATGATCCTTTTAATGTGCCGTTGGATTCTGTTTGCTAGTATTTTATTGAGGATTTTTGCATCTATGTTCATCAGTGATATTGGCCTGTAGTTTTCTTTCTTTGTGACATCCTTGTCTGGTTTTGGTATCAAGGTGATGGTGGCCTCGTAGAATGAATTTGGGAGTGTTCCTCCCTCTGCTATATTTTGGAAGAGTTTGAGAAGGATAGGTGTTAGCTCTTCTCTAAATGTTTGATAGAATTTGCCTGTGAAGCCATCTGGTCCTGGGCTTTTGCTTGTTGGAAGATTCTTAATCACAGTTTCAATTTCAGTGCTTGTGATTGGTCTGTTCATATTTTCTATTTCTTCCTGATTCAGTCTTGGCATGTTGTGCATTTCTAAGAATTTGTCCATTTCTTCCAGGTTGTCCATTTTATTGGCATAGAGTTGATTGTAGTAATCTCTCATGATCTTTTTTATTTCTGCAGTGTCAGTTGTTACTTCTCCTTTTTCATTTCTAATTCTATTGATGTGAGTCTTGTCCCTTTTTTTCTTGATGAGTCTAGCTAATGGTTTATCAATTTTGTTTATCTTCTCAAAGAACCAGATTTTAGTTTTATTGATCTTTGCTATTGTTTCCTTCATTTCTTTTTCATTTATTTCTGATCTGATTTTTATGATTTCTTTCCTTCTGCTAACTTTGGGGGTTTTTTGTTCTTCTTTCTCTAATTGCTTTAGGTGCGAGGTTAGGTTGTTTATTCGAGATGTTTCCTGCTTCTTAAGGTGGGCTTGTATTGCTATAAACTTCCCTCTTAGAACTGCTTTTGCTGCATCCCATAGGTTTTGGGTCGTTGTGTCTCCATTGTCATTTGTTTCTAGGTATTTTTTTATTTCCTCTTTGATTTCTTCAGTGATCACTTCGTTATTAAGTAGTGTATTGTTTAGCCTCCATGTGTTTGTATTTTTTACAGATCTTTTCCTGTAATTGATATCTAGTCTCATGGTGTTGTGGTCGGAAAAGATACTTGATACGATTTCAATTTTCTTAAATTTACCAAGGCTTGATTTGTGACCCAAGATATGATCTGTCCTGGAGAATGTTCCATGAGCACTTGAGAAAAATGTGTATTCTGTTGTTTTTGGATGGAGTGTCCTGTAAATATCAATTAAGTCCATCTTGTTTAATGTATCATTTAAAGCTTGTGTTTCCTTATTTATTTTAATTTTGGATGATCTGTCCATTGGTGAAAGTGGGGTGTTAAAGTCCCCTACTATGAATGTGTTACTGTTGATTTCCCCTTTTATGGCTGTTAGTATTTGCCTTATGTATTGAGGTGCTCCTATGTTGGGTGCATACATACTTACAATTGTTATATCTTCTTCTTGGATCGATCCCTTGATCATTATGTAGTGTCCTTCTTTGTCTCATCTAATAGTCTATTTGAAAGTCTATTCTGTCTGATATGAGAATTGCTACTCCAGCTTTCTTTTGGTTTCCATTTGCATGGAATATCTTTTTCCATCCCCTTACTTTCAGTCTGTATATGTCTCTAGGTCTGAAGTGGGTCTCTTGTAGACAGCATATATAAGGGTCTTGTTTTTGTATCCATTCAGCCAATCTGTGTCTTTTGGTGGGAGCATTTAGTCCATTTACATTTAAGGTAATTATTGATATGTTCCTATTCCCATTTTCTAAATTGTTTTGGGTTCATTATTATAGGTCTTTTCCTTCTCTTGTGTTTCTTGCCTAGAGAAGTTCCTTTAGCATTTGTTGTAAAGCTGGTTTGGTGGTGCTGAACTCTCTCAGCTTTTTCTTGTCTGTAAAGGTTTTAATTTCTCCATCAAATCTGAATGAGATCCTTGCTGGGTAGAGTAATCTTGGTTGCAGGTTTTTCTCCATCATCACTTTCAGTATGTCCTGCCACTCCCTTCTGGCTTTCAGAGTTTCTGCTGAGAGATCAACTGTTAACCTTATGGGGATTCCCTTGTGTGTTGTTTTTCGCTTGCTGCTTTTAATATGCTTTCTTTGTACATAATTATTGACAGTTTGATTAATATGTGTCTTGGCGTATTTCTCCTTGGATTTATCCTGTATGGGACTCTCTGTGCTTCCTGGTCTTGATTAACTATTTCCTTTCCCATATTAGGGAAGTTTTCAACTATAATCTCTGCAAATATTTTCTCAGTCCCTTTCTTTTTCTCTTCTTCTTCTGGAACCCCTATAATTCAAATGTTGGTGCGTTTAATGTTATCCCAGAGGTCTCTGAGACTGTCCTCAGTTCTTTTCATTCTTTTTTCTCTATTCTGCTCTGCAGTAGTTATTTCCACTATTTTATCTTCCAGGTCACTTATCCGTTCTTCTGCCTCAGTTATTCTGCTATTGATCTCATCTAGAGTCTTTTTCATTTCATTTATTGTGTTGTTCTTCATTGTTTGTTTCATCTTTAGTTCTTCTAGGTCCTTGTTAAATGTTTCTTGCATTTTGTCCATTCTATTTCCAAGATTTTGGATCATCTTTACTATCATTATTCTGAATTCTTTTTCAGGTAGACTGCCTATTTCCTCTTCATTTGTTAGGTCTGGTGCATTTTTATCTTGCTCCTTCATCTGCTGTGTGTTTTTCTGTCTTTTCATTTTGCTTATCTTACTGTGTTTGGGGTCTCCTTTTTGCAGGCTGCAGGTTCGTAGTTCCTGTTGTTTTTGATGTCTGTCCCCAGTGGCTAAGGTTGGTTCATTGGGTTGTGTAGGCTTCCTGGTGGAGGGGACTAGTGCCTGTGTTGTGGTGGATGAGGCTGGATCTTGTCTCTCTAGTGGGCAGGTCCACGTCTGGTGGTGTGTTTTGGGGTGTCTGTGGACTTATTATGGTTTTAGGCAGCCTCTCTGCTAATGGGTGGGGTTGTGTTCCTGTTTTGCTAGCTGTTTGGCATAGGTTGTCCAGCACTGTAGCTTGCTGGTCGTTGAGTGAAGCTGGGTGCTGGTGTTGAGATGGAGATCTCTGGGAGAGTTTCGCCGTTTGATATTATGTGGAGCTGGGAGGTCTCTTGTTGACCAGTGTCCTGAAGTTGGCTCTCCCACCTCAGAGGCACAGCACTGACTCCTGGCTGCAGCACTAAGAGCCTTTCATCCACACGGCTCAGAATAAAAGGGAGAAAAAGTAGAGAGAAAGAATTAGTAGAAGTAGGAAGAAAGAAAGAAAGAAAGAAGGGAAGGAAGGAAGGAAGAAAGAAGGAAAGAAGGAAAGAAAGGAGGGAGGGATGGAGGGAGGAAGGAAGGAAGGAGGGAAGGAAGGAAGGAAAAAAAGATACAGTAAAATAAAGTATAATAAAGTTATTAAATTAAAAAATAATTATTTAGAAAAAAAGGGGGGACGGATAGAACCTTAGGACAAATGGTAGAAGCAAAGGTATACAGACAAAATCTTACACAGAAGCATACACATACACCCTCACAAAAAGAGGTAAAGGGGAAAAAATCATAAATCTTTCTCTCAAAGTCCACCTCCTCAATTTGGGATGATTCGTTGTCTAAAGGAGGGAAGGAAGGAGGAAGGAAGGAAGGAAGGAAGGAAGGAAGAGTATAATAAAGTTATTAAAATTAATTATTAAGAAAAAATTTAAAAAAACAAAAAACGGATGGATAGAACCCTAGGACAAATGGTGGAAGCAAAGCTATACAGACAAAAATCTCACACAGAAGCATACACATACACACTCAGAAAAAGAAGAAAAGGAGAAAAAATAGATCTTGCTCTCGAAGTCCACCTCCTCAATTTGGGATGACTCGTTGTCTATTCATGCATTCCACAGATGCAGGGTACATCAAGTTGATTGTGGAGCTTTAATCCGCTGCTTCTGAGGCTCCTGGGAGGGATTTCCCTTTCTCTCTTCGTTCTCACAGCTCACAGGGACTCAGCTTTGGATTTGGCCCCGCCTCTGCGTGTAGGTCGCTGGAGGGCGTCTGTTTTTTGCTCAGACAGGACGGGGTTAAAGGAGCCGCTGATTGGGGGGCTAGGCTCACTCAGGCCGGGGGAGAGGGAAGGGCACGGCGTGCGGGGCGGGCCTGCGGCGGCAGAGACCAGCGTGACGTTGCACCAGCCTGAGGCCCGCCGTGCGTTCTCCCGGGAAAGTTGTCCCTGGATCCCGGGAACCTGGCAGTGGCAGGCTGCACAGGCTCCCCGGAAGAGGGGTGTGGATAGGGACCTGTGCTCGCACACAGACCCCTTGGTGGCGGCAGCAGCAGCCTTAGCGTCTCATGGCCGTCTCTGGGGTCCGCGCTTTTAGCCGCATCTCCCGCCCGTCTCTGGGGTCAGTGCTTTTAGCCGCGTCTCCCGCCCGTTTCTGGGGTCCACGCTTTTAGCCACGGCTCGCGCCCGTCTCTGGAGCTCCTTTAAGCAGCGCCCCTAAACCCCTCTCCTCGCGCACCAGGAAGCAAAGAGGGAAGAAAAAGTCTCTTGCCTCTTCGGCAGGTGCAGACTTTTCCCCGGACGCCCTCCCGGCTAGCCGTGGTGCACTAACCCCTTCAGGCTGTGTTCACGCCGCCAACCCCAGTCCTCTCCCTGCGCTCGGACCAAAGCCCAAGCCTCAGCTCGCAGCCCCGCCCGCCCCGGCGGGTGAGCAGACAAGCGTCTCGGGCTGGTGAGTGCCGGTCGGCACCGATCCTCTGTGCGGGAATCTCCCCGCTTTGCCCTCCGCACCCCTGTTGCTGTGCACTCCTCCGCGGCCCCGAAGCTCCCCTCTCCGCCTCCCGCAGTCTCTGCCCGCGAAGGGGCTTCCTAGTGTGTAGAAACCTTTCCTCCATCACAGCTCCCTCCCACTGGTGCAGGTGCCGTCCCTATTCTTTTGTCTCTGTTTTTTCTTTTTTTCTTTTGCCCTACCCAGGTACGTGGGGAGTTTGTTGCCTTTTGGGAGGTCTGAGGTCTTCTGCCAGCGTTCAGTAGGTGTTCTGTAGGTTCTGTAGGAGTTGCTCCACGGGTAGATGTATTTCTGGTGTATTTGTGGGGAGGAAGGTGATCTCCGCCTCTTACTCTTCCGCCATCTTCCCCTCCGCCGCCTTCTGTCGGTTTTATATGAAATACAGTCCCTCAGTATCTGAGAGGGATCAGTTCCAGTACCCCCTGTGGATACCCAAAATGCACTAGTCCCCTACAGTTAGCCTTTCCATTCCCATCTGCCGGTTTTGCATCTGCAGATTCAGCCGACCACAGGTCGTGTAGTATTTTCAATCCATGGTTGGTTGAACCCACGGATGTAGAGGGCCCACTGTATACCTTAAGGCTCTTGACATAGAAATGGATTCCTTTCTATGTTATTTGGTCTGACACAGTGGTTGCTCTTTAATGTTACATCTCTATTTTTGTCTCCCTTTTTCTTAAAAACCATCTTAACTTTTCCTTTCAAGTTCACCTGCCCATTACAAGTTAAAACTTAAAACATGCATTTACTTAGAATCAAAATCCTCTCTTTAGCCAATGCTCTTAATCTTGAATGGAACATATGTGTGAAGGAAATAGAAGATACGTCAAGGGTCAAGTGGCATCTCCTAGAAGCATTTAGAGGATCACTCTTATAGGCCAGGGGGCCTGTGACGTTTGGAATGGTTAGCTTTTGCAGAATGCTTTGGAAAACACATCTCAAACCATTCTGAGTGTGAAAACTGACACAGCTGACTCCCGCACGGTCCTCTGTTGAAGCGTTCTTCTTATCTAGGGTTGTGAATAGAGGTATGCACTAACTTGGAATTGTGGGTCTGGGGTTTTAAGTTGTCAAATGGACTCACCAAATGAGATGTATTTTATAAAGAGAATAAAACTTCCAATTGTTCTGATAGTTGTCTTCTATTAAGCCATTTTTAGAAATTACTACAGTTGAACCAGTAATTGAGAAGAGGAGTTCTCCCTTTGGGAAAACTGACCTTTTGAATAGAATTCAGTCAAATATTGATGTGACTTTTTAAATCTGAGGTCCCATTTTCCTTCATCTTTTTTTCTAGCCCCATCCCGGAAGTCGGTTTTGACAGACCCAGCCAAACTCAAGAAGCTGCAGCAGAGCGGTGAGGCCTTTGTGCAGGACGACTCTTGCGTGAACATCGTCGCGCAGCTGCCCAAGTGCCGGGAGTGTCGCTTGGACAGCCTCCGAAAGGATAAGGAGCAGCAGAAAGACTCGCCCGTGTTTTGCCGCTTCTTTCACTTCAGGAGGTGAGCCATTTGGGGAAAAGCTGAGATACCCTGGGCCCTAGAGTGTACTTTTCTCCCTCTTCTCCTAGCAACAGTAAGTCTAAAACTGAAAAGAGTACAGATTACACTTTTTAATCTGTGGATTTAGGAATCTAGATCTTACTACACATTCTTTCCTTCTCATTCTCCTTTTCAGGTTTTTTTTTTTTAAATCAAAGAAGCTTAAAAATATAAACTTCCATTTTTTTTTAACATCTTTTTTGGAGTATAATTGCTTTACAGTGTTGTGTTAGTTTCTGCTGTATAACAGAGTGAATCAGCTATATGCATACGTATATCCCCATATCGCCTCCCGCTTGTCTCTCCCTCCTACCCTTCTTATCCCACCCATCTAGATGGTCGCAAAGTACCGAGCTGATCTCCCTGTGCTATGCGGCTGCTTCCCACTAGCTATCTATTTTACTTCTGGTAGTGTATATTTGTCAATGCTACTCTCTCACTTCGTCCCAGCTTACCCTTCCCCCTCCCCGTGTCCTCAAGTCCATTCTCTACATCTGTATCTTTATTCCTGTCCTGACCTTAGGTTCATCAGAACCATATTTTTTTTTGAGATTCCATATATATGTGTTAGCATATGGTATTTGTTTTTCTCTTTCTGACTGCACTCTGTATGACAGACTGTACGTCCATCCACCTCATTACAAATAACTCAATTTCGTTTCTTTTTATGGCTGAGTAATATTCCATTGTGTATACGTGCCACATCTTCTTTATCCATTCATCTGTCAGTGGACACTTAGGTTGCTTCCATGTCCTGGCTGTTGTAAATAGTGCTGCAATGAATATTGTGGTACATGACTCTTTTTGAATTATGGTTTTCTCAGGGTATGTGCCCAGTAGTGGGATTGCTGGGTCGTATGGTAGTTCTATTTTTAGTTTTTTAAGGAACCTCCATACTGTTCTCCATAGTGGCTGTATCAATTTACATTCCCACCAACAGTGCAAGAGGGTTCCCTTTTCTCCACACCCTCTCCAGCATTTATCCTTTGTAGATTTTTTGATAATGGCCATTCTGACCGGTGTGAGGTGATATCTCATTGTAGTTTTGATTTGCATTTCTCTAATGATTAATGATGTTGAGCATTCTTTCATGTGTTTGTTGGCAATCTGTATATCTTCTTTGGAGAAATGTCTGTTTAGGTCTTCTGCCCATTTTTGGATTGGGTTGTTTGTTTTTTTGATATTGAGCTGCATGAGCTGCTTATATACTTTGGAGATTAATCCTGTGCCAGTTGCTTCGTTGGCAAATATTTTCTCCCATTCTGAGGGTTGTCTTTTCGTCTTGTTTATGGTTTCCTATGCTGTGCAAAAGCTTTTAAGTTTCATTAGGCCCCATTTGTTTATTTTTGTTTTTATTTCCATTTCTCTAGGAGGTAGGTCAAAAGGGATCTTGCTGTGATTTATGTCATAGTGTTCTGCCTGTGTTTTCTTCTAAGAGTTTTATAGTGGCCTTACATTTAGGTCTTTAATCCATTTTGAGTTTATCTTTGTGTATGGTGTTAGGGAGTGTTCTAATTTCATTCTTTTACATGTAGCTGTCCAGTTTTCCCAGCACCACTTACTGAAGAGGCTGTCTTTTCTCCATTGTATATTCTTGCCTCCTTTATCAAAGATAAGGTGACCATATGTGCATGGGTTTACTCTGGGCTTCCTAGCCTTTTCCATTGATCTATCTTTCTGTTTTTGTGCCAGTACCATACTGTCTTGATTACTGTAGCTCTGTAGTATAGTCTGAAGTCTGGCAGCCTGATTCCTCCAGCTCCGTTTTTCTTTCTCAAGATTGCTTTGGCTCTTCGGGGTCTTTTGTGTTTCCATACAAGTTGTGCAATTTTTAAAATTATTATTATTGTTTTTTGCGGTATGCAGGCCTCTCACTGCTGTGGCCTCTCCCATTGCGGAGCACAGGCTCCGGACACACAGGCTCAGTGGCCATGGTGCATGGGCCCAGCCGCTCCGCGGCATGTGGGATCTTCCCGACCGGGGCACCAAACCTGTAACCTCTGCATCGGCAGGCGGACTCTCAACCACTGCGCCACCAGGGAATCCCCAAGTTGTGCAATTTTTGGTTCTAGTACTGTGAAAAATACCATTGGTAATTTGATAGGGATTGCATTGAATCTGTAGATTGCTTTGGGTAGTAGAGTCATTTTCACAGTGTTGATTCTTCCAATCCAAGAACATGGTATATCTCTCCATCTGTTTGTATCATCTTGAATTTCTTTCATCAGTGTCTTATAGTTTTCTGCATACAGGTCTTTTGTCTTCTTAGGTAGGTTTATTCCTAACTATTTTATTCTTTTCGTTGTAATGGTAAATGGGAGTGTTTCCCTAATTTCTCTTTCAGATTTTTCATCATTAGTGTATAGGAATGCAAGAGATTGCTGTGTGTTAATTTTGTATCCTGCTACTTTACCACATTCATTGATTAGCTCTAGTAGTTTTCTGGTAGCATCTTTAGGATTCTCTATGCATAGTATCATGTCATCTGCAAAAAGTGACAGTTTTACTTCCTTTCTGATTTGGATTCCTTTTATTTCTTTTTCTTCTCTGATTACTGTGGCCAAAACGTCCAAAACTATGTTGAATAATAGTGGTGAGAATGGGCAACCTTGTCTTGTTGCCCTGAGAAATGGTTTCAGTTTTTCATCATTTAGAACGATGTTGGCTGTGGGTTTGTTATATATGGGCTTTATTATGTTGAGGTAGGTTCCCTCTATGCCCACTTTCTGGAGAGTTTTTATCATAAATGGGTATTGAATTTTGTCAAAAGCTTTTTCTGCATCTCTTGAGATGATCATATGGTTTTTATCCTTCAATTTGTTAATATGGTGTATCACATGGATTGATTTGCGTGTATTGAAGAATCCTTGTATTCCTGGGATAAATTCCACTTGATCACAGTGTATAATCCTTTTAATGTGCTGTTGGATTCTGTTTGCTAGTATTTTGTTGAGGATTTTTGCATCTGTGTTCATCAGAGATACTGGCCTGAAGTTTTCTTTTTTTGTGACGTCTTTGTCTGGTTTTGGTATCAGGGTGACGGTGGCCTCGTAGAATGAGTTTGTGAGTGTTCCTCCCTCTGCTATATTTTGGAAGAGTTTGAGAAGGATAGGTGTTAGCTCTTCTCTAAATGTTTGATAGAATTCACCTGTTAAGCCATCTGATCCTGGGCTTTTGTTTGTTGGAAGATTTTTAATCACAGTTTCAATTTCAGTGCTTGTGATTGGTCTGTTGATATTTTCTGTTTCTTTCTGGTTCAGTCTTGAAAGGTTGTGCTTTTCTAAGAAATTGTCTATTTCTTCCAGGTGGTCCATTTTATTGGCTTGTAGTAATCTCTCATGATCCTTTGTATTTCTGCAGTGTCAGTTGTTACTCCTCCTTTTTCATTTCTAATTCTGTTGATTTGAGTCTTCTCCCTTTTTTTCTTGATGCGTCTGGCTAATGGTTTATCAATTTTGTGTATCTTCTCAAGGAGCCAGCTTTTAGTTTTATTGAGCTTTGCTGTCCTTTCCTTCATTTCTTTTCATTTATTTCTGATCTGATCTTTATGATATTTTTCCTTCTGCTAACTTTGGGGGTTTTTTGTTCTTCCTTTAATTGCTTTAGGTGTAAGGTTAGGTTGTTTGAGATTTTTGTTGAGGTAGGATTGTATTGCTATAAACTTCCCTCTTAGAACTGCTTTTGCTGCATCCCATAGGTTTTGGGTTGTCCTGTTTTCATTGTCATTTGTTTCTAGCTATTTTTTGATTTCCTCAGTGATCTCTCAGTTATTTAGTAGCGTATTGTTTAGCCTCCATGTGTTTGTATTTTTTATGGGTTTTTTCCTGTAATTGATATCTATATCTAGACTCCTAGTGTTGTGGTCGGAAAAGATACTTGATACAATTTTAATTTTCTTTAATTTACCAAGGCTTGATTTGTGGCACAAGATATGATCTATCCTGGAGAATGTTCCATGAGCACTTGAGAAGAAAGTGTATTCTGTTGTTTTTGGATAGAATGTCCTATAAATATCAATTAAGTCCATCTTGTTTAATGTGTCATTTAAATTTTGTGTTTCCTTATTTATTTTCATTCTGGATCATCTGTCCATTGGTGAAAGTAGGATGTTCAAGTCCCCTACTATTACTGTGTTACTGTCGATTTCCCCTTTTATGGCTGTTAGCATTTGCCTTATGTATTGAGGTACTCCTGTGTTGGGTGCATAAATATTTATAATTGTTATGTCTTCTTCTTGGATTGATTCCTTGATCATTATGTAGTGTCCTTCTTTATCTTTTGTAATAGTCTTTATTTTAAAGTCTATTTTGTCTGATATGAGAATTGGTACTCCAGCTTTCTTTTGATTTCCCTTTGCATGGAATATCTCTTTCCATCCCCTCACTTTCAGTCTGTATGTGTCCCTAGATCTGAAGTGAGACTTTGTAGACAGCATATGTACGGGTCTTGTTTTTGTATCCATTCATCTGGTCTGTCTTTTGGTTGGAGTATTTAATTCATTTACATTTAAGGCAATTATTGATATGTATGTTTCTGTTACCATTTTCTTAATTATTTTGGATTTGTTTTTGTAAGTCTTTTCCTTCCTTGTGTTTCCTGCCTAGAGAAGTTCTTTAGCATTTGTTGTAAAGCTGGTTTGGTAACGCTGAATTCTCTTAACTTTTGCTTATCTGTAAGGGTTTTAATTTCTCCATCGAATCTGAATGAGATCCTTGCTGGGTAGAGTAATCTTGGTTGTAAGTTTTTCCCTTTCATCACTTTAAATATGTCCTGCCACTCTCTTCTGGCTTGCAGAGTTTCTGCTGAAAAATCAGCTGTTAACCTTATGGGGATTCCTTTGTATGTTATTTGTTGCTTTTCCCTTGCTGCTTTTAATATTTTTCTTTGTATTTAATTTTTGATAGTTTGATTAATATGTGTCTCAGCGTGTTTCTCTTTGGATTTATCCTGTGTCATACTCTCGGTGCTTCCCGGACTTGATTGACTATTTCCTTTCCCATGTTAGGGAAGTTTTTGACTGTCATGTCTTCAGATATTTTCTCAGACCCTTTCTTTTTCTCTTCCTCTGGGACCCCTGTAATTCGAATGTTGGTGCATTTAATGGTGTCCCCGAGGTCTCTGAGACTGTCCTCAATTCTCTTCATTCTTTTTTCTTTTTTCTGCTCCCTGGCAGTTATTCCCACCGTTTTACCTTCCAGCTCACTTATCCGTTCTTCTGCCTCAGTTATTCTGCTATTGATTCCTTCTAGAGTATTTCTAATTTCAGTAATTGTGCTGTTCATCACTGTTTGTTTGCCCTTTAGTTCTTCTAGGTCCTTGTTAAACGTTTCTTGTATTTTCTCCATTCTGTTTCCGAGATTTTGGGTCATCTTTACTATCATTACTCTGAATCCTTTCTCAGGTAGGCTGCCTATTTCGTCTTCATTTATTTGGTCTCGTAGATTTTTACCCTGCTCCTTCGTCCGTAACGTATTTTTTTGTCGTTTCATATTTTTTTTTTGATGGGTGGTGCTGTATTCTTGTCTTACTGGTTGTTTGGCCTGGGACGTCCAGCACTGGCGTTTGCAGGCAGTTGGATAGAGCTGGGTCTTGGTGCTGAGATGAGGACCTCTGGGAGGCCTCACTCCAGTCGATATTCCCTGGGGTCTGAGGTTCTCTGTTAGTTTGGTGGTTTGGACTCGGAGCTCCCACCACAGGGCCCGACCTCCGGCCTGGGATCAAGATCCTGCAAGCATGTGGCAGGTGAAGTAGTGGTCCCTCAAAGACACGGACATCCAAATCCCTGGAACCGCCTGGCTGGTGTGCGGCGATGGGGACCGGAGCCGCTGGAGGGGCAGGGCGGTGGCCTGAGGAGCACAGGGCGGCCTGGTGTCTAAAGTTCTATTTTTAAAAGTAACAAACATAGAAAAATTCTGAAGGTTCTAAAACACCACCACAAATAACTACTGTTAACTTTTCAGTGCATTTTAGTGTTTACGTGGTCATAAAATATATTCAAGCATACCTACTTGGCGTGTTGTGTATACTGTTTTTTTCTTTTTAATAAATTTATTTATCTATTTATTTTTGGCTTCGTTGGGTCTTTGTTGCTGCGCGTGGGCTTTCTCTAGTTGCAGCGAGTGGGGGCTACTCTTTGTTGCGGCACGTGGGCTTCTCATTGCAGTGGCTTCTCTTGTTGCAGTGCATGGGCTCTAGGTGCATGGGCTTCAGTAGTTGTGGCCTGTGGTCTCTAGAGCGTGGGCTCAGTAGTTGCGGTGCATGGGCTTAGTTGCTCTGCGGCATGTGAGATCTTCCTGGACCAGGGCTCAAACCTGTGTCCTCTGCATTGGCAGGCGGATTCAAAAGCACTGCGCCACCAGGGAAGTCCCTATATACTGTTTTGAATTTTACTTTCTCCAGTGCATACTTTCCCAGTTCGTAATAGGAACCACTTGATCATGTTAACTTTTTTTGCACATACTTTTGAATAACTATGCAAGAACCAATAATAACAGTGTTGGAAAATTCATTTAACCAATTCCCTTGTTGGTGTTAAGATTATTATGTATTTTTTGCCACTAAAAATAATACAGAAATGATCATCAGCTTGTCCTCATCTCTGATTATTTATTTTGGAAATGTTATTGGAAGTGGCATTACTGGGTCAGAAGGTGTGTGTGTTTTAAGGCTTTGATACATAAGTTCTGCCAAATGGCCCTGGAGGAAGGTTGCACCTGCATCCATGCCCACTGGCAGGGTTTGAGCATTCCTGTCTCCCTGTACCTTTGCCAGCCAGTGTACCTTTAAAAAATCTTTTCTGCTTTTATAGGCAAAAACTTTCATTTTTACATTGCGTTTTTTTTTTTTCTTTAAATTCTTCCATCCTGCGTGAAGAGAAAGGTAGCCTTTTTGATGTATAATGAGCAGTGTTGTTCTGGGTATAGATGAGCTTTTACATATCATACATTTTTCCAGAAATCTAGGTAGTTTCAGTCTCAACTAGTTCTAATCATAAACAGCAGTGTTGACTTTAATTTCTTCCTATTCTCCTCTCCTTTAGTTTTATCAAGATTAAAGGTTGCTGATGAACTGAATTAAATGCACGGGCATTTTAATGATCAATAATTATATCTGTGCTGATAACTTTCAGATTCAGGGTTATTTAATGAAGAGTTTATTTAAGAGTTTTTTAGATGGTAGTTTGTCCCATTCATTCCTGAGTAAATTGCAGAAGCACCATGATAATACGTGTGTGTAGCATTTAGAGCTGTGATAACTGTTAACAGAAGTCAGTGTATTAGAAACTCAAACAAACTCACTTCTCTGGTAAAAAGAATATCATGGTTGTAAAAGCAAAGCCTTTTTTTCCTGATGTTTAGAGTGAAGATCGACACTGTCATTAGTCTTATCAAATTTGTTTCTCATTAAATTCTGCAGATTAAATGGGAGGGGGTAGGGTCTCAGTGGTAAAGTTCAGTTGTCAAATCCTGTTTTCCATCTCCTCCCCATTTGAAATGGCTTCCAAATTTATTTTTTAGAACTATGACTAGCTCTAATTTGGGCTATCAATTAAAATCTTGCATCTGTCCTTTGGACTCCTAGAAATTTGCAAAAACATTTTGCAAACAAATGTTTGCAGAAACATTTGCATCTGTTATGCAACTCCCAGTGTCCTTCCAGTTCATTCTACACAGTTCTGGACAAATGCTTTTCCTAAAGCACAACTTTATGTGTATCTCGTGGACTCAAAAAAGTTTCGGCAGCTGCCCAATGACTAGCAAAGAAATCAAGGTCCCTGCATTTTTCTTGCAAGGCCAAGCTTAGTTCTTGTCTCTAACGTGAAGTCTTCTTCCTATAAGGCCCACAGAACTCATAGTCAGCACTTCTTCCTCTGACTCCTGTATGACTCAATGACTGTTACGATACCGGTCATACCCTACTTCCCCGGGTGTTTTATGTCTACTTCTGTGTCTCCAGCTAGGTTGACATACAACGTTGTGTTTAAATAAGTCCAAAACTATTGCATAGCTTAGGAAAAACATGGCAGATGTCAAAGATGCTGAAAGAGAATGCTGAGAAAATATTCTGCTTTTTGCTCCACCTTCTTAGGTACCGAGGCTCATCCTAACACTGCCTCTTATTCCAGAAGCTTGCATGGTGATTTGTAGCTAGGATTCCTAAGGGTGTTGAATACCTCACAGATCTGTATGGTCATGGCTTCAGTGTTGTAGGGTTGGCCTTCCCCTCCCGAGCATTACTCTTGAAGTCGTAGTTGTGTTCAGATTTGGTCAGATTATTTGTCACCTTCTGTTATCAGTTTACTTCTGTGGTGACTTGTGATTGTTCTTGCTATTAAGTTCCAAGTCAGGCAGGTTCAGTAGCTGTCCTTGGAAATGACCTGAGTAGATCTTGGTTCGAGTGGAAAGCACAACTCCCTCTCCCTGCCAACCCCCTGTGTCTTTTGGGGGAAAGCTTGGAAGTTTTAAAAATCTTTCTATTGATGTTGCCAAGTAGCAAGGGGCTGCAGTTAGCCATGGAGATTATAGAAAACTGGGAAGGAAACGTTTGACTTAAATAACATTTCAAAAGTAACAGCAAGACGTAAGTCACTATTTCATGTATGTAACTGGGAAGGAAACGCTTGACTTAAATAACATTTCAAAAGTAACAAGACGTAAGTCACTATTTCATGTATGTAACATCCTTTCTTTATTTTTTCACTCCCTCTAGGTTACAGTTCAACAAACATGGTGTATTGCGGGTAGAAGGCTTCTTAACACCAAACAAGTATGACAGTGAAGCAATTGGCTTGTGGTTGCCTTTAACCAAAAATGTTGTTGGGACTGATTTGGACACAGCAAAGTATATCCTGGCCAACATTGGAGACCACTTCTGTCAAATGGTGATTTCTGAAAAGGAAGCTATGTCAACTATTGAGCCACACAGTAAGAGCATCTCTTAGGGGGTAGGATTTTTGAGTCCAACTTGATTTTTGTTCCTAAATGACACCTAAGTCCTAATTGTATGGATTTCATTTTCACCCAGAAGTGTAGATGACTTTGGTATAATGAAGTTGCATTTTTCCTTTTGTAACAGATTCTGCCTGTTGATTTCATCAAAGTCAGTGATCTTTCTGTGGGGTTTGTTTCAGGGCAATTACTAAACTTTTTGTTAAGAAAGGTAAAGGTGAGGTGGCGGTGGAATTTGCATAGCCTTACCAACAAGTGTGGACTCACCAAAAGGGGGTTATTTTAAGACAAAGGTTCTTAAGAAAACATTTCAAAGAAGATAATGGACAGGCTGTACCCTAGACCTACTGAATCAGGGTCTGAGGAGGCTGGGACCCAGGCATGAAAATGGGAACAAGCGCAGATGAAAATGATTCTGTTAGAGTCAAGGTTTTCAGGGAAAACTTGGAGGTTCCAGCCAGGTGTGCAGTAAACCACAGAGATCAGTGTGGATGACACATTAGAGCCAGACCTCCCTCATGACATCTCAAGGTACGGTGTCGAAGAGGACAGCACACCTCTTGTCTGTATGCCCTTAGAAGTGAGAGATCCAGCCAGAAACACCAAGGGGCATCTGTCTTTTTAAGTCTCACACTTTGTTCCATCATTTTATCTTTTCCAAATGGTGGCAAGTTAAAAGTGAAGCCTTTCCATCCCTCTGGTAGATGTCTTTTCAGACTTTGCATAGCCAAATATGTTTCAGTATAAGCACCCACACATCCTGAGCTTAGGAACTTTGGTCGTAGGCCCAGGAACGAACTGAAGCTAGCTTAAGCACAACAATAACTTACTGGATAAGTTTGAACACTGTTACATCTCAGAGTCCAAGGAATGGGAACTGACATTCCCAGGAGCGGGAATTCAGATCTAGGTGGGGTATGGGACTGTGAGCTCCACGGGCAGCCAGAGTCCTGCTAAAGTGGAGAGCAGCTTTGTAATCACTGTCCTGTTGGAGTAGTAGAGACTCTGATAAGTCAAGAATCGTATTAAAGTTGTTTTTCCTATAATCTATTTAGGACAAGTGATACTGGTTTTCCATTTTCAGTAGAGATACAAAAGTTTTCTTCTTGTATACTTTTAAGTAAGAGAAGATTTAAAGCAAAGTTCTTAAGTAACTGGTCTAGAGGTAGTATATGAATGACTGGGTTGCAAAAACAATCTTTTGGAATGTATTAGTAGCTTCCTGAATCGGAGGGGCTGTTTTAAGCTACTGATGTTTTTTCTTTGCTCAAGGTGAGTGCTCTGAAAAATGTGTCCTTAAAGATGTAATTGTGATTAATGTTTCCTCCTTGCCTATTTGATTATCCTGTTCCTCTTTATTTCCTCTGTGACAAGCTGGTCAGCTGGAGAGAGGAACTCACTGTGAGTGATACTGAAAGATGCCACCACAAGGTGTCGCTAGAGAGGGGGTGGAGGGTACCCTCTGATCCTGAGATTAGGAAGGAGGTCTCAGCTTTTATACATTTATTCTGTCTTTTCAATGACAAATTATCATTAAATAGGTGGCTAAGAGATCTAAGACTACTCTCTAATAAAAGTCTAATCCAAGTGACCAAGGTAAAGTTCATAAAATCTCATGTGTAAAATGCCTCAAGTTCTATGTATTGTGCACTGAGCTTTCACATTGTAATGAAACGGCAGAGGTTCACTCAGCAGTTGGATTAACTTAAAGCAAACTGAAGTTAGTCATTTCTTTTGTGGGCAGTCTGAAGAAAGAAGTAACCACTGACTGGATTAGGAAAAGATGTTCTCCGTAGAACACGAATGTGACAGTATTGATCCTGTCTTGTTCGAGAGAGAGACAGACAGAAAACAGTCTTCTGATCAGCAGACGTTGGGCTTTTCTGTGACGCAGGAAAATGTCCTCCCTTTGCTCTTACTCCTTGAAGCTTTCTAATGCCGTATGTGGCACTCCTCCACGGTCGGGGGGTGGGGTACGATTTCCTGCCCAGTCCTGGAAGGCCCCTCTCTCCAGTTTCCGGGGTTTGGCCACTGGAACAGAAGATGCTGCTTCATAGAATTCGTGATTGTGCCTCAGTCTGTTGGCGCTACTTGGTTAGTATGAGTCGGTCCTGGGTGCCTGCATCACTCCTGGCTCTAAAAATTGAGTTTCCGACACTGGCCTATGACGGAACCGACTTTGGACCATTGTGCCCCCCACTAGTTAATGCGCTGCTCCCACCAGGTTTCCCTCAGCGCCCTGGAGTTTTTCATGGGCAGTCTGAGTGGTTTCGGGGCATCTGTGAATAACCTGACACTCGACACTGAAGGTTGGGTTTGTGTATTTGAGTCAATTATTTTTCCTTTGGAGAAAGCATGGTCCGTGTTGCCTTTAGGGTCTCAGATGGTCTCATGACCCAAAATGTGAAGAACCACTGCTCCTTTATATTTGTGTCCGAACTCCAGCTTGTGTAACTAATGCTGCTTTTTTCACTGACTTACTCAGCAGGACTTACTATGCAGAGCTCCTTGGAGGGTGGGGTGGGGTGTGGGGATAGGGTACAGCCTGAGCAGGGATTCTGCTTGCACGGAGTTTAGTCTCCTACAGGGAAGTAAAACTGCACCTGACTGCGTACAGTGTGAAGAGGCCTGAGTCTGAAGTACAAATACAAGTTGATGGGAGTGCTGAAGGAATCCAGGAGGGCTTCATGGCGGTGGTGGGGGATTTGAGATGGGCTCTGGAGGCTGAACAGTTAATGGGAACTCCAGTGAGAGGGAGGAATGGCATCAGCTCCCCTCCCACTTCATGTTTTATTTCAGGAGCCCTCTCGTCCCCAAGACTAAGTGATTTATTGATTTTTGTAGGACAGGTTGCTTGGAAGCGAGCTGTCAAAGGTGTTCGAGAAATGTGTGATGTGTGTGACACCACCATCTTCAACCTGCACTGGGTGTGTCCTCGGTGTGGGTTTGGAGTGTGTGTGGATTGCTATCGGATGAAGAGGAAAAATTGCCAACAGGGTGAGAACTGACTTGACTCTTCTCCAAGCCCCTTATACTCTTAAATTAAGCCTTTCATTGATTTGTGGTTGATGGATTTCTGAAACTTTTGGGACCAGCGTCCATAAAGAGCAATTACTACAAAGCAGTTATTTGCAGGCGCTGCCTACAAGACTTTCTCATGGCTGAGATGTGTGAAGAGCCAGATACATGAACCAGAGAACCTCATGCCTACGCAGATCATTCCTGGAAAAGGTATTTTGTGTGGTGCAATGCTTTTCCTTTCCCTGTGTTTTGGGTATCATAGGGGCTGGTAGTTCGGTTTTACTTTGTGTAGTACGATCACTTGCTGACTTTATTTTAGTATGTACCATAAATTGTCGAGAAATGTATTAAATAATGTCCCCAAACTTTCTGGTAAAGGCCTTGTAAATAGTTTTGTAAAAGGAAAGAAAGTGGCACATTTGGGGCAAGGCATACTTAGGACGTAAAGGGGGGAGTTGTAAGCACCCTAAAAAAAAAAATGCTGCTAAAAAAAAGTTATCCTGTTAGAAATATAAGCTTTTGTTTTGTAACGTTGAGGTTGAAAGTACCTAATATCCTTGTTCAGATGTTTGCCTGTGCCCTTTTTTTTAGCCCTCTATGATGTTGGAGACATTGTTCATTCTGTAAGAGCAAAATGGGGAATAAAGGCAAATTGTCCCTGTTCAAACAGGCAGTTCAAACTCTTTTCAAAGCCAGCCTCAAAGGAAGACATAAAACAGGTATTACTGTTTATGCTAGATTCACCATCCTGTGCTTGTTGTCTGTCTGTTTTCAAATAACCCAAGGATTCCTGTAGTGTATTTGAAAGGAACATGGGGAGAGCTGTCAGTGGAAAGAGATAGTTCGTGGTTCACGTGATACTTTATAGACCCATTCTCAAGTTTCACATTATTTTTGTGGGCCTCGTTTGTAGCCTCTTTGAGTAGGCTTTTAATTTTGTTCCTTGAAAAAGCAAAAACCTTTTCTATTATAGTCTACCTAATAAGTTGCTGTCAAATTTGTATAGGTTTTTTAACTTCTCATGTTTTACATAGTAAAAATTACTCAGATAAGCTTTACAAATTTTTTAATTACTATGTTTTACCCATAATATATATGAAGAATTGAAGGAAATAATCCTGAAACAAACCTTTACGTAGCTCTCACTCCACATAAAAAATGTACATGTCCTTGGTGCTCACATGCCTCTTCCTGGTGACATTCCCTTAACCTTCACCATCCCATCTACCCCCCAACTGTCTCCCTTTTTCTTCCTCACCCCAGTAATCATTATCCCACATTGCTTTTAGTAATCAGAAATTATTTTACATTTTCATAAAGCTGTGGTGTTGCAGGCGGCATAGGTAGAAGAGTTTTGATCTTTGTAGTCAGGACTGAATTTGAATTCCTTTTCTGCCACTTTCCAGTTGTATAACTTTGGCTCAAATGAACTGATGTATATATGCTTCAGCTTCCTCATCAGTAACAGAGGAATAGTAAACAGTGCTGGTAATTGGGCATCACAGAATTATATCACATGTAGAGTGAGGGCCTGGACCACAACAGGAATTTGACTCTCCCTTTTCCTTCTTATGTATGTATAGACGCACTAGCTGAGTTGTCAAGGCAGTTTTTTAAGTAATAGAAAAATAAGTGGTGTGATCTGTCTGTCCAGTTTTTGTTGTTCAGTTTATGTTTTGAATTCTTTTTAGGGCTGTTCATCAATTTTTTTTTTTGCGGTACGCGGGCCTCTCACTGTTGTGGCCTCTCCTGCTGCGGAGCACAGGCTCCGGATGCGCAGGCTCAGCGGCCATGGCTCACGGGCCCAGCTGCTCCGCGGCATGTGGGATCTTCCCGGACCGGGGCATGAACCCGTGTCCCCTGCATCGGCAGGCGGACTCTCAACCACTGCGCCAGCAGGGAAGCCCACGTTCATCAATTTTGAAAGCCTACTACACTATGCTAAATCAAAAGAGCATTTTCTTTTTTCTGCATCCCATTTCCTTCTGAATTCACAGCTGTATTTCCTACCTTGCCTCATTTATTCGTTCACTCACTCAGCCACTGGGTTTTGGGTGCCTATTCATGATACAGGGGTGAGTTCACAGGGGAGATGGGCACAAACTGGGCGTTCCAAAGCAAGATGGTGAACGGAGTGATAGGGACATGAACAAGCATGAGATGGGGATACGAGGGTGGGGGTGGATATCTTGCTGTATTTACATTCTTCACTTGCATCTTATATTTTTACTAGTAATACTTAAAAGCTAAAAGATTAAAATCTCTCCTACATAGTTCTGCTCTGTTGTTGAGAGATTACTGCAGTGGTGGTGATGTCCAGGGCTATTAGGTGGTTTTGTTTTGGATATTTCTCTCTTACTGGTGAGCAGTTAGGGGAGAAGGTAAGAAAAGGGAAACGTAATTTTTCAGCTTGTGCAAGATTCTCCTTCTGCACTCACCACAGACTTCCTTGGTTGGAGAAAAATCGACTCTTGGTGCCGGGCTCCAGCAGAGCCCCTCGGTGTTGGAGCCCGTGGCTGTAGGTGGGGAGGCTGCGTCCAAGCCGGCCAGCAGCGTGAAGCCTGCCTGTCCAGCCAGCACATCTCCTTTGAACTGGCTGGCAGACCTGACCAGCGGCAATGTCAACAAGGAAAACAAGGGTGAGTGTTTCCTGCCTCCCTGAGAACTTTCGTCTGTTCCCAGAGGGTCCTGGCAGCCTTAGTTACGGTGAGAACAGAGCGGTTAGAAGTAGTGTGGAGTGGAAAGTGGTTCCCTGTAGTCGCCCTGAGACCTGACACACATGCAGCGCCAGAGAGAGAACTTCTGCTTACGATAGAACTCTAGGTAAGGTTGAGATTGTGTCTGGCAAGAATGGAGTGGGCTGAGACGTGTGTGTTTTAATAGTGGTTTTTGCCTTTCTGCCTTTAACCCTGTGTGTATTTCCTATTTTGTCTAAGTTGCAACATCCTGGCTTCAGCTTTATATTTTTCATCTGTGCTGTTGTCTCAGGATGCTTGATGACAGTATAAAGAACATGGGTTTGGAATCAGGTAGTTAGATTAGGATTTTGGTGATTCTGCTTTCTGGCTGTGTTAAAGAAAGGAAAATTGCAGATCAGTTTCTTTCATGCAAAGATCCTAAACAACATCTCAGTGAATAGAATTTAGCACTATAAATAAAAGAATCATACAGCGTGACCAAGCAGAGCTTCAGAAATGCAGCTGTAGTTTTAACATTAAAAAAGCGGGGAAAAGTCATGTGAAGAGATGCAGAAAAAGAGTAAAATTCAAAGCCTATTTATAATTTTTTTTAAAAAAACCTTAGGAATAGAAGGGAACGTCCTTAATCTAATGAGTTTCTACAATAAAACTAACAACAAACATCCTAAATTATGATTGAAGTTTTTCATTCGTTGAGTAATTTTTAAGTTTCCCTCTGTGTTCAGGCATGACACAAGGATTCCTGCTTTCACTCCTTTATTAAACATTGTATTGGAAGTTTTAGCCATTTAAGTCAGTAAGGTAAAACAAACAGAGATGTTAGGATTGGAAAGAAAGGGATAGAACTGTTGGTACTTTTAAGCCATCTAATTATACATGGGAAAAGTCTTAAGAGAATCTGTATTTGTAAACATATCTATCAGGGTTGACAGTTACAATGTTAATTTACAAAAATCAATTGTATTTTGTATACCAGGAACAAACAAACAAAAAATGCAGTTTACCATAGGATCACCTTGGATATTATTGGATATTTATTTTTTTAACAGCAGTTGGAAATCCATGTCTATATCAGTAATGTCATTTGTCCTCTTAAGTTTTCTGGGTTCTAGTAAATGAAAACCAAGCTCCAGAGTAATTCGGTCTGTAGAAGGCTCGTAAGGGATTTGCCTTTTCAGAATGCTTTTCCATCGGGATGTTTTTGATTTGTTCTTAGAAAAACAACCAGCGATGCCAATTTTAAAGAATGAAATCAAATGCCTTCCACCCCTACCCCCCTTGAGCAAATCCAACACAGTCCTCCACACCTTTAACAGCACAATTTTGACACCTGTAAGCAACAACAATTCTGGTTTCCTCCGAAATCTCTTGAATTCCTCTGCAGGAAAGGTACGCATTTATTTTATTGTTTATTACTCCACCTCGTAAAGATGAATTGGAGTTAGAGCAGGGAGAAAGTGAAATAGAAAGCAGGACGAGTCCCATGCTCTCCTTCGTGGGTACAGAGGCTGTGTCACTGGCACATGGGCTTCACATGGTTAGAATTCTGGGCGGGTCATTTTCACCTGTCAACACTTTTTCCTGTACCCACTTCCGAGAGCTGTGATGTCAGGCAGAGGAAGAGGACTTACCTTTTTGAGGGTAAGATTCTCTCGTGGCTTAGCTTCTTTCCTGGATATGTAATGTATGCTCATCCTACCGTAATAGGAATGGGTTTTTTTTTTTTTTTTTTTTTTGCGGTACCGGGCCTCTCACTGTTGTGGCCTCTCCCGTTGCGGAGCACAGGCTCCGGACGCTCACGGGCCCAGCCGCTCCGCGGCATGTGGGATCTTCCCAGACTGGGGCACGAACCCACGTCCCCTGCATTGGCAGGCAGACTCTCAACCACTGCGCCACCAGGGAAGCCCAGGAATGGGTTTTTTGATGGTAGGAAATGACATATTTAAGACTCGTGTTTTTTTTTTTCAAATTCAGACAGAAAATGGACTCAAGAATACACCAAAAATCCTTGATGACATCTTCGCCTCTTTGGTGCAAAATAAGACCTGCTCCGATTTATCTAAGCGGCCGCAAGGACTGACCATCAAGCCCAGCATCCTGGGCTTCGACACTCCTCACTACTGGCTGTGCGACAGTCGCCTGCTGTGCCTGCAGGATCCCAACAACAAGAGCAACTGGAACGTGTTCAGGGAGTGCTGGAAGCAGGGGCAGGTAAGCGGGGCCTCTGCTTTCCAACCCACTTCACATCCCCGTCTCGGTGCCTTTGGTAGACTCCTGACAACCCCCCCCCGCCCCCTTCCTGGATTATGAATGGCATATACTTTATCTCTTCTTATTGTTTACTGTGGATACAGTTAGAGCAGAGGGTGGCTGTGAGTCACAGACATGTCTTCTGTGTTCTCTGATGAGGTTCTGATTGCTTCCAGTCAGTCATCCCTGGATTTTTGATGAGAGCATTCTGGGCTCTTGGTGATTCTTGTGTGATCAACTTCAATAGGAGAAGTGGGAATATGACTACGGCTGGTGGGGTTTGGGGGATTACACAAAATAGGATAAAAATCAGGCATCCCTCTTCCATGAATTAGAACCTTGTGCTGAAGACAACCTTAGGTGGCCCTGAGCCATGTGGTGTCAACCTGGAACTGGTGTGTAGTCTCCCAGGGGAAGGAGCCTGCTTTTTAAAGGGCAGTGATGTTCAGACTTAAGGTCTGGTTGATAGTTCAGGAGACGTGTGGCTTCGCAGACCTGCTCCTCTGCCTTCTTGTTTTCGTTTATGTTTTCTGGATCTTTGTCTTCTCTTCTGGGCCAAATGGAGTCCTCACTAAAGGAACACTTTGCTCTTGGACAAGGCCAGGACTTGGGGAATTGCCAAATAGAAAAATGTATGTATTTAACCAAAAAAAAATTATTGTTTTCAGTCCTGTGTTCTAACGAGATTTGCTCACGATGACAATGACAGACCGAATACAGTCCACCAGCATGTTCTGTTTAGATTAGATAATGTTTTTTAAAAGTTGAACTTGTTGCCAGTATTTCAGTCAGGCTCTTTCACATAAAGATCAGGATTTGTGGCTTGTCTTGGATAACCAAAGACGTGGCAGTCCAGGGCCATATCCCTGCCTGCTAGCAATAAGCTGCAGGCCAGAGGCAGCATCCTCTTTGGACCGGGCGCTCTCGCTGCCTTTGTCTCTGCTTCACACCCACTGCCCAGCCCTGGGCCTTGGCATTGGTATTCTGTGAGTAGTGGGATCTGAGTTGGAAGGTGTGATCCTTGCTCTTAGAAGCTCACTAGTGTAGTTTGAGGGGTGTGTGTAGCAGGTGACTCAGGGGACTAAGCTGTCACTTTGGGATCTGAGACTGGGGACCAGCCACAGAGAAACACGTCAGCAGCTGTTTGAGAAAGGGCTGCCTCGGGTGAAGGGACGGAGCTGGGGGAGTTCAAACTAAAGTCTTCGTTCTCTCCTCTTAGCCAGTGATGGTGTCAGGAGTGCATCATAAACTGAACACTGAACTTTGGAAACCAGAATCCTTCAGGAAAGAGTTTGGAAATCAGGAAGTTGACCTCGTTAATTGCAGAACCAATGAAATCATCACAGGAGCCACAGTAGGAGACTTCTGGGATGGATTTGAAGATGTTCCGAGTATGTATTAAAGACCTTTTAAGGGGGTTGAGGATGTGAAAGGAGGGGGCACAGGAGTAGCAGCAGTCTGTGGCCCTCCAGCGGCAGCGACAGCATTTTCTGTGACTCTGGAGTTTAAAATCAGTGTCTTATCTCCTCTTCCCCTTTCTTTTTACAAAGTTTATGCTTTTGAACTGAGGCAGATTGCTTTGTAGTTCCTTAGAGAGTGAGGTTTTAGTCACCTCTTCTTCAGGTGGCTCCAGGTCTGTCCTGTGACAGAAATGTGCCCAAGGGGAGGGGAGCACAGGGCCAGGGCTTGTGACTCAAAGCTCGTGGTTTTATATAGCCTCTTCATTATGTTTAACAAGATAAGTAGAGCTGAAAGTACCAGAGAACGTGAATCCGTTGAACGCACGTTATCCTGGTCACTGCCTGCTTCACCTGGGCGAGGGGTCACTGCCTGCTTCACCTGGGCGAGGGGTCACTGCCTGCTTCACCTGGGCGAGGGGCATGGTGGTGGCAAGGAGGCTTGAGTGTCTGGTGCCGAGCTTGGGCCCTTTCCGTGCATTGGCCAGTCAGTCAACTGTTTGCAAGAACCCCTTCGTCAGCACAGGCACCTGGTCTCATGCTCCCACCCGCACTGGAGGGCTTGGCCAGTTCATTCTTATTAGACTCAGTAATTCAACTTTGCTCATTTATCATTCTCATTCTTTCACGACATATTTTTACCTTGTAATCTCCTGCTTCCTTATTTCCCATTACCCACGTTTGCAGGTTATGGCCCGCACTTTCAACGAACTTTAGAACAAAGGTTTAGCTAACTCTAAGTAGGGCATGATGGGGGTTTCCACACGTAGAGGTTAAGGTTGGGTTTCAGACGTAAGGTGTTTCCCTGGGGATCAACGTCTGAGATGGGGGAGGAAGCAGGACCGGGCTGGCAGAGGGGCGGGCTGCGGCGGAGGCCAGCGGAGCCTCAGCCAGCCTGGCTGGGAGCTCTGTAGCAGGCATCGCCTCTCATTGTCTCAGACTGGGCTGAAGTGGGGAAAGTCAGGGCCTTCATCCCCTCACCTCCCTCGGCCTCCAGGTGGTGGTGCCCCACGGAGGGCATGACCTGGCAGGACAGCTCTCTGCAGCTGACGCAGACCCCAAAGCCGTGTCTGGGCAGCAGGTCCTTTGAAAGGGGATCGAGGGCCACACGTACTACAGTGTGCTCTCCAGTTAGGCCTGGGTTCAAATCCTGACTCTTGATATGTACTTGCTGTGTACGTGAGCTTGGTAATTGCATCTTTCTGGGGCTCACACTTCCTCATGCCTGCAAATGGTTACAGCAGCCCAGAGTCCACCGCAGCCTGCCTTTTCCATACTGATGATTCTGCTGCCCAGATCCCCTGGTACACCACCCATGCTGAGACGCCACTGGTGTCCTGAACATACACTGTACCCGTATTTTCCTCTGTTTCTTGTCTCCTGGAGTGTGCACCTGTTCAAACTAGGTTATGGGACTCGGATGACTACAGGACGCTATACAAATGTTAGTCCTCATGAATATAAGGTTTGAAACTGGGTTCCAGTTTCAGTTCTGCTGTTTAATTTCAATAGCTGGATGGCCTCAGGCATATGTCAATTTCCTCATCCAAAAGCAGAAATATTAAATAGTGCCAGATCTCACTGGGATGTTGGATTTAGTTACAAGGACTAAATGGTTAAAACACTTGAGCAGAGACTGGAACACAGCAAGAAGTGAAATGATAGTTATCATTGCTGTTACTCATAATTGTCAACGTATTTTTTTCAATTAGAGCTCCTTGGTTCTTGGTTCCTTCACATCACCTGCAGTGGGTAACTGTGCTATTACAAAAAAACAGTTCTGACTAAACCCTGTACGTGTCACCTAGAAGATGGGGAGGCGGGGGAGAGTGGGCCCTATTAGCCCTAGTTGTCCCTGGACAGAACATCAGGTAGCTTCAGTCTCTCTGAGCAAAGTAAGTCATTTCTATTTCATGCTGGCCTCAGAAAACTGGGTTTTCTAAAATCTGTGGCCCTTTGATTGTTAAATTGCTGTTCGTTAGTTGGGGGGCTGCTCACTTCTTCTAGAACACTGTATAGGAGGAGATTGGATCTGTCAAAACACCGCCTATGTGGAATAGACAAAAGGGAGTGGCCGAAATCCCAAGGAGGAGCAGCTGAATAAGCATTTAGAAAAGACAGGGCTGCCACACAGACTCGTTGGTGCTCTTCCGCTTGCTACCCCTTGCTGCTTCCTGGGTATGAATGGATTTCTCGGCACTGTAGAAATAAAATAATGGGCCATTTGCAGGAGGGGAATATTGAAGAATAATATTTCTATATCAGATGTATCAGGTTATGAAGATCTTGCAGAGATAAGTTTTATTTGCATTGTTAAGGCTTAAAGTGCTCATTTGCCGTCCATTTTGGTCTGTTTCCGAGTTATGAACAGTAGCAGTTCAGTAATTCCGGTTACCTTGCAGACCGCTTGAAAAATGAAAAAGAGCCAATGGTGCTGAAACTTAAGGACTGGCCACCAGGAGAAGATTTTAGAGATATGATGCCCTCCAGGTACGATTATGGGGAGGGGAGAGATGATCCTGTCCTTGACTTGGTAGGATAAACTTTTTTTGAGGTGGTAAGATGAAGTTACTGACTTTTAAATCTGGTTCACTAGTGAAAACTCCACGCATTTCCACTGTAGTGCTCCGCCAGAGAAGAGGCCGACTCAGACGTGCACACACTGATGTGGAGGCAGGAGTGAGATCAGACGTGCTAGGGTTGGGTATAATACAGTGATATCGTTGCTTTAGACAAGACAGCAGAATTGCTAGATCTATTTTCCTGAATTGAGCTTGAACCTTGCAGAGAATCCTCAGAACTAATGAATAATATATCCCTTAGTGTCACTACTTATCGTCAGGAATTTGTTGCTCAGATTTTTGTCTGCAGTATTCGAGATCTTTTTTTTTTTTTTTTTTTTTTTTGCGGTACGTGGGCCTCTCACTGTTGTGGCCTCTCCCGTTGCGGAGCACAGGCTCCGGACGTGCAGGCTCAGCGGCCATGGCTCACGGGCCCAGCCGCTCCGCGGCATGTGGGATCCTCCCGGACCGGGGCACGAACCCGCGTCCCCTGCATCGGCAGGCGGACTCTCAACCACTGCGCCACCAGGGAAGCCCTCGAGATCATTTTGATATATATGTGTGATGTAGGAGAGAAAGATGTCTTTGTTCATAAGCACTATAATTCTAATCTTAAATATTGTTTTTTTTTAATTTATTTTTTATTGAAGTATAGTTGAATTACAGTGTTGTGTTAATTACTGCCGTACAGCAAAGTGAATCAGTTATACATATCTATACACTCTTTTTTTTATATTCTTTTCCATTATGGTTTATCACAGGATATCGAATATAGTTCCCTGTGCTCTACAGTAGGACCTTGTTGTTTATCCATCCTATATATACCAGTTTGCATTTGCTAATCCCAAACTCCCACTCCTACACTTTCCCAACCCCCTCCCCCTTGGCAACCACCAGTCTATTCTCTGTGTCCCTGATTCTGTTTCTGTTTCATAGATAGGTTCATTTGTATCATAGTTTAGAATCCACATATAAGTGATATCATATGCTAATCTTAAATGTTGTTAATGATAGCTATCTCCATCTTCACGAGCACAGATATTTTCGTTGTTCCTTTTGGTGTAGAAGGAACAAATCAAATCCCACGATATATTAGAAACACAAGCTTATTTTGCAAATTCATGGTTCTCTCATCCTAGGTTTGATGATCTGATGGCCAACATTCCACTGCCTGAGTACACAAGGAGAGATGGCAAACTGAACTTGGCCTCGAGGCTGCCAAACTACTTTGTTAGGCCAGATCTGGGTCCCAAGATGTATAATGCTTATGGTAAGGAGGAAATGGCTCACTTGAAAAAATTATTACAGAAGTAAGGCAAGTCAGAATGTTTGGAACATTGATTTTTGGGGAGGGAGAGATGGAAAACGTCTATAACCCTAACCCTTAACACAGCAGTAGTCTTCATGTTTGCATATTTCCTTTCATTCCTTGGCCACGTGCATGTATATTTCCGTTTCATAGTTGCAGTTGTAGGGCACATGCCATTTAAAAAGCTTCTCCTACACCTAATATTATACAGTAAAACCTTTACATGTTGCTTAATGGTTTTTAGTGTGATCGTTTTTAACGGTTGCATGGTACACAGTTGAATGAATGTAATTTTATTAATTGTTTTAATGTTGCCGGACGTTTAGGTCAGTCTGCTAGCATTCCAGCTGTTTCAGCATCTGCTACTCTTAAATTCAATGTTCTGTGTTGGTGGGTAGTAGTTAGCTACTTAAGCTAGTACTGAAAACACCCTTGGAATTGTATTTCTCCGATTTATTTCCTTCCTCCCATAATGATCCCAACTCCAGTCTCTCAGACTTGAGGGTGGCAGGCCAGAGTCTTCTGGCAGCTTTGCCACGTTCTCCAGATGCTGTTGGGAGAGGGAGGGCTTGGACCTCAGCCCCCCACTTCTTCTGTTCCGGTGGGGTCGCCCGGGGAAGCGCCTGGAGTGAGCTCAGGGGACGTTCCAAGAGGGGAGTTTACCTTGGGAAGTTGCCACAGCCTAGATGCCCAGATGTTCCCTTCCCCCGAGCCCTTCAGAGAAGCTGGATGGCTGGGACTTCAGGGCATATTCTGTTCACAGGGAAGATTTGCAATGAATTTACGTAAATGGAAGCATTTTTCCGCTAAAGCAAATGGTGTAGTGTTGCAGAGTGATTATCCATGCCTCACAGAAATGATGCAGCTTTACAGGGTAGAAGTGGTTATTTGAGAAGTTCTCAAAATAAATAGTCGGCTTGGTTTAAATGGCTTGACAGCAACTCTTTTCCTCCTAGATACCAACAGATAGAGGGCAGTGTTACTCTATAATAGCTTTTCCTATCAAAATTGTTCCCGTTCAGAGTAAGCAGTTAGGGATTGAAAATAAAGAAAACGTGTTCATTTTCAAACACCTCACACCTTATCATAAACATCATTAGAGAGCGGTCATTTTTCAGAAGTTGGGTGACTGAGCTGTGACTCCTCTACAGACGACGTAGAGTGAAAGGCTCTTTGGAAAGACCACACAGTCACCCTCTCTCCAGCTCCAGCACCAGCACTACACATGGGGCCCAGGACTTCAGGACAATAGAGGGGACGGTGACCTGATCAGGATATCCAAGGGGCATCTAGTGGCAGGTCTGGGAGGAGGACTTATGTCTCCTATCTAGGCTTGACCCAGCCTCCAACCCCAGTGCTCTGTCACCCAGCAGCCCCTACGGTGTCAGCTTGTGTTCTTTTCATAAAAGTCCATGGTGTGTTTTGTTTCAGGATTTTCTATTTTCTGGGAATCCTTTCCCTGGGACCGTTGTTTTTGGTTCCATCTGAGTTCAGGCTCTCTCAGTTTACAGCCTGGTTTTATCAGTGTGCCGTCACCCGTAGCTGGGATTGGCTGGACTTGGGGCTGACGGCTGGGTAGGTGTCATTTCCTTCCTCTTCTGCGGAACACTTTTTACTCAGTTTGGCAACAGCCAAACCAGCAAGCGGCTTCTGACGAGGCTCTGAGACTTGCTCACCGTTCGTCCCTCCTCCCAGCTCCGTCTCCTTCCTCCTGCCCCGTGTTAGCCAACACCCTGACGTTTGTGTTTATCATTTCCTTACATTTATAGCTTTACCGTATGTTCGTGTTCCTGCAGAACATTCTTTAGTGTTTAACCTGCCTTTGTGCTTTATATAAATGCAATCAGACTGGGTGTTCCTCCGTGCCGTCGTGAATAACTGTTCATTTCATTCGTTTGCCTTCTCTCGTGTTAATTGTTTTTTTCTCTTCTCAGATTTTACTTGTTTATTTTGTACTGTAGAAAATTTTCCAAATGCACTGAAAACGTGAGAGTCCAGGACAGTGACTTCCCATATACTCATCCCCCAGTTACAACAGCTCTCAGGTTCTTTTTCCATAATTGTTTCCTTATTTCCTCCCTTTATATTTTTCCTTTACTATTTTAAAGGAAATCTCATATATCCTATGATTTTTGTCCAATATCTGTTGCTTTACCTCCTCCTAGGGCTGATATTTCAGCAAACTGGAAAGAAAGGAAAGTGCGGCAGAGCCCTAGGGCCATGGTCCGCGGTTGAAATGATAAGGTCCCCTCTCCTGTGTATAGCTGCTCCTAAACCACAGACCCCTGCAAGCCAGAGAGAAGTTCCTTGGCCTCCGAATGAGACAGGGCTGCTTCAGGGCCTGGCAGGTTAGAAAACAGCCTCGGCTTGCCCACCCGAGCTATGCTTGGCTCTGCTGCCCATTCAAGAAGCAGTGACTGCATGTCAGGATGTGCGTCCAAGGTAACCGCAGGGCTTGGCGAGCCTCAGGGTGAATGCTGAACAAATGAGCCTTCTCCTGGGGTGAGAGGTTAGCGTCTCGGATTATGAGTACCAGCGCGGACCTCGTGCTCAGGCTCACCTCTTCCGCAGTTGAGGGATCCAAGGAACACGTGGGCAGCGTTCCTTCTTGCACTGAGTACATAGTCATTTGAGGTCCCAGCTTTACCCGTTTCTGAGGGGGGTTTCTGTTAGACTCCCCATCTTACGTCTCTTGCCCCAGAGTCCTTCTAGTCTGTGTCAACCAAAGCTTGAGCTCCCCTGCTTGAGCAAACATCCTTCTGGCAAATCCAGCCTCAGCAGAGTCCACTGTACGTTCCCGAGCCCTGCTTTCTAGGTTTGGCTTTCTTTTCTTGCCAGCATATTGACTCATTAAAAAAATATGTTTCAAAATAATTTCATCAAGGATTTTTAGTTGTTCTCAGCAGGAGGAAACCTATTTTGCCTATCACCAGAAACAAGTGCTAGTGTTAGGAGTTGGTTTTTTATTCTTACAAATAAACATTTAATAAGAACTTTTTTCCCCAAAGTTGAAAGGATAAAATAACTTAATGTTAAATATTGTTCCATTACTTTTATATGATCAGAAAGGTAGCTTTTAAGTTTTGTGACCACGTATTCCAGGGAGTGGGAAAGACTCAGGCAGTCTTTGCTGTCTCGGTAAATTTAAGGCATTTTCTGTTTGCAGGATTAATTACTCCAGAAGATCGGAAATATGGGACGACAAATCTTCACTTAGATGTATCTGATGCGGCTAATGTCATGGTCTATGTGGGAATTCCCAAAGGACAGTGTGACCAAGAAGAAGGTAGGGTGCTGAGCATAAAAGTGGGGCTTATTCTCTGAGCTGGGACGTTGTGGTCTGATGTTTGCTCTCTCTTGCTCCAGAAGTCCTTAAGACCATCCAAGACGGAGATTCTGATGAACTCACAATAAAGCGATTTATTGAAGGAAAAGAGAAGCCAGGCGCCCTCTGGCACATATATGCTGCTAAGGACACAGAGAAGATACGAGAATTTCTTAAAAAGGTGTGCTCCTTACCCTATGGCATGTGAAGAGAGAGAGGCAGAATAGCAGTGTTATACTACATGTCGAGACCTGACTGGGTTACTGGAGAATAATCGCAGCTTCGAAAGTTAGATCTGTGCATCTCAGATTGGATAGGCTGAAGCTGGTTGCTAAGGAACAACGATTTCTAGATGATTAGGCTCACACCTCTGAAAAGAGGGAAACTTATCTTTTTTCTTATGTCTGTGTGTTATGTCATAGTGCATTTGGAAGTTTTTGTGCTCTCCCTTCAGGGTAGTTCCTCTGATGATCACGTAGTGTCTATTTGTTTTTATTGCCTTAAAAATCTAAGCACTTCAGAAGTCCATGTATCATTTCTCTGCTCTTGATAGCTGTGCTTCAAGTGAGTTACTGAGGTCCCTGTTGGTTTTATCCACCCTCATTTAGTAGTAGGTCAGGAAGACCTCACACCCTACTGTGGCCATTAGCTTATGCGGGAAAGGGATATAGGGACTTTGAAGAGTCCAGGTTTCCAGTAGTTAGCAGGTTGTTCAGCAAGGGTTCTGTGTGGAAGTTCTAGGCAGCTGGAAAGATGGGCGTATTCAGTTTTTAACCTGTTCGCCACTGAGGCTGCCAGTTGCGGCCCAGATATCTGTGGCTGGTATTCTTCAGTTGTTCACGAGGAGTGGATAGGAACGCTCCTAGCCTGCTGCCTGGTGCCAGGTTAGACCCTTAACCAGCATTTGCTTCAATCAAGGTGTTTCTCGCTAAGGATAATTTGACTCTTCCAGAAAACCTGCCGGTCGCCATACTGTCCCTTTGATAGCGTCACCCTGAGTCTGTGCTGCCAGATACTGGGTCTAGAGTAAACGAGTTTAACCTACAGCCAACTGTGGGACTGTTTCATAACTCACATTGTTAAGTGAATACAGATGTTTAAGAACTGCAGTCTAGCAAGTCTATTTCTAAGGAGCTTAAGTCTACTGACATTCAAAAGCCTAGGCCAAGATACTGTCCTAACAGTGTTTACAAAAATATGCAGACTGCCACTCACGGTTCACAGGAAGTGACAGAAGGGAACCCGCATTTTCCTTCAGTTTCCCCTTGGGTCATTCAGTTAATGTCTTTGAGTGCTATTTTCTCTTTCTGCCAACAGGGACACGTGTTAAAGAAGGCCTGACATTTACTGACTGACTGCCCACACTGTCCAGGGGGCAAAATGCCCTCATGGAGACCCAGCGTGTCACTCAGTTTCATAATACTCGGAATGTGTTCTAGGTATCAGAAGAGCAAGGTCAAGAAAACCCCGCAGACCACGATCCCATTCATGATCAGAGCTGGTATTTAGACCGATCACTAAGGAAGCGTCTTCATCAGGAGTATGGAGTCCAGGGCTGGGCCATCGTGCAGTTTCTTGGAGATGTGGTATTTATCCCAGCAGGAGCTCCGCATCAGGCAAGAGCCATTACTTTAGTCTTCATTCTCCTTACGCTGTAAACTTCGGCACGTGTGACCGTGTGGCCTGTTGTCTTCCAGGTTCATAACTTATATAGCTGTATCAAAGTGGCTGAAGATTTCGTTTCTCCAGAGCATGTTAAACACTGCTTCTGGCTTACTCAGGAATTCCGCTATCTGTCACAGACTCATACGAATCATGAAGATAAATTACAGGTAAAAACGGCCGTGATTCCTGGCATTCTCTGACTCTGGCTCCGTAGCTCATTACCGACCCTATAAAAATAATCAGCAAACTTGGCCATACCACCACACTTGGTACAGTGAGTTGATGAACTGGCTTTATGTCTAGTCCTGCTACCTACTTAGGCAAAGGAGGAATAAACATGGAGGAAATCTCATTTTGGTTTAGAGGCTTTCAGTAGTGAGTCATCTAACATGATTCCATGTTTGGAAAACTAGGGAAATAGATAAACTCTGAAAAATAGAGCTGTACCTTGGGGCTTGCTTGTGTCTGCGCTCACTGGGGGCAGGGCCACGTAGGATCAAAGCCTCTGGAAGGGGGAAAATGAAGAACTTAAAGTTCTTCAAAGGGGGCATGGGTTTAAAATGTGTATAAAATAACAGCCTAAAGGAGCCCAGGGGCCTTTCAAGTATTATTAACATTTCATATTGAATTTTGAATTTTAAATTTCAAGAGCATGCTATAAAATTGGTAGGGGGAAGGTTTATTCTTACGGACAGATTTTAGATCTCATGGTAAACTGACCATATTTTCTCTCGTTTTTTCAGGTGAAGAATGTTATCTACCATGCAGTGAAAGATGCGGTTGCTATGCTGAAAGCCAGTGAATCCGGTTTTGGCAAACCCTGAGGGTCCCAGAGGCGCCTTACCCCTGCACATTGGAAGTGAATTACTGGCAGCTGTTCAAACTCTTCAGGCAGGAATCCTGTGGACTTTGAGACTCATGTTACCTCATCTTCTTTTTTAAACTGTACCCACCTGGTAAGGGTACTCTGTCTAATGTATATTTCTAGTGTTTACAGACACTAAATGTGTATATGTAGTACCTATTTACAGAACATGCATCCTTAAACTGTGACTTCTCACCTAGTGCAGAGCTTCTACCCAGCTGTAAAAACAGAAGCCCGTATCAGCTCTGGAACAAGACCTGCAGTTACTCCCCAGCTGTGTGGTTGGACAGCTTAGTCAAATGGGTTTTAACTCTTAGGAATCACCGCGCAGTTTATTTGGGTTGTGTTTTGTTGTGTCTGAGTACCCTCTCCCCGACCCCTTAGGGTTCAGAAGGGCAGTGGAGGAAGCGACCACCGACGTTTGGATGTTGTATTGCCTTAGGACTGGCATTATATAGCAGAGGTCAACTACTGCACCATTCTTGGGGTTAACCATCTTTAGTTAAACGGAGTTTTAATTTAAATGAAGCTTTGCTAATTTTAAGTGTTAAGCATTTTGCATTAAAGTATTCATATAACGTTTTGACTCCGTTTATTGGCATTATTCTCTGGTTGCAGAGTCAACACACACTTCATCAGTGTTACAGGTGTAAGAGTTTGCGCCAGGAACTCATCTTAAAAGCACAGAAATTTGATGCTCTGGTGATTTCTGAGTGGTTATTACAATGCTAACATGGGAATAAGCTTCTCCCCAGCCAAGCTGAAACTCCTGTCACACTTCCGTAAAGGAACACCACTGATTAGCTACCTTTAGAAGTGACAGTTAACCAAAAAACCAGATAGTGACGGGTTAATGGTTCTAAAAAGGTAAGAGATCAAAATTCTTTGTCGCTCTTCTGACCCATTATAGTTTAAGAGTTTACAAAGGAAAATGAAATTATTACAAGTTTTAGAATGGTAGTATCTAAAATAATCATCTCTATAAAGGAAGAAAATAAAGAAGCCACTTTCCTATAGCTCGTTGATTCTCCTAGACAGCTGTAGCTGTACTAAAAGGAATTAAATTGAAATCAAGTCGCGCAGACAAAGGCCTAGAGCCTGGATTTTTACCTGTGAGCTCAGAGTAGGAGATCGAAGATCCCCGCCTAACGTCAGCCCCCTTCAAACCAAAATCTTTCATGGATGAACTTTCAAAAACAAAGTTTTCTGAAAAGAATAAGTAGAAATATCTACCTACCTTAGTGGGAAACGTCTTCCCTGGGAATTTCTTACCAGAAGCTTCTTTATACAGTTTTGGATCTAGAATTGGCACTGTTGATTAGATATCTCCAATAGGCAAAAGAAGAGGAAAACTTGCATTCTCTATAGAGAAAATCACCTTCAAGCCAGGCCTCAAAGGAGTCCCACAGATAGTTCCAAGGACTGTTATTCACAATCAAATGCACTGTATCCACAAATATGAAAACTGAAAGCTACCACGAGCAAGAGTCAATGCAAACCTGAAGCTGCCATATTAAACGTGCAGAGTTTGTAGGTTCCGGAATGATCCAGCACTTATTTTATATTCTGAAGTGTTTAGTATGTTTGAAGAAATGAGAGTATAGGAATATGATGAAAGAATGAGATTGCCAGAAATGACCAGATTTGGAAAGAAGCTGAATAGAACTTAACAGAAATGAGACATGATGGTTAAAATTAGAAATTCAGCACATGAGTTAAGTGGCAGAAAAAAGTTCTTTTACAAACTGAAAGATTGGTAAAAATAACACAAGACAGCATTGAGTAACAGGAAACTGTAAAGAAGTGTTAACTTATAAGGTGGACATGGAAAAGTATAGGTTTGACCATCAGTGACAGAGAATTAAGAGACTGGTGAGGGAGGGTGACATTCTGAGACTGAAATTTTTCCAGTACTGACATGTCAGATTGAAGAAGCCTAACTAAATCAAGCAAGATAAATAAAATAGCCACAACTGTGCCCAAAACAAATAGGTTCTTAAAAGTACCCAGAGGGCTTCCCTGGTGGCGCAGTGGTTGAGAGTCCGCCTGCTGACGCAGGGGACGCAGGTTCGTGCCCCGGTCCGGGAAGATCCCACATGCCGCGGAGCGGCTGGGCCCGTGGGCCATGGCCGCCGAGCCTGTGCGTCCGGAGCCTGTGCTCCGCAACGGGAGAGGCCACAACGGTGAGAGGCCCGTGTACCACACACACACACACAAAAGTACCCAGAATGGGGAAAAACATTGTAAACCTTCAAAGAGGTGACAGACTTAACAGCTGACTTCTTAACAACAACAGGGGGTGTCAAGAAAGTAGATGCCACTCTTACTGTGCCAGAGAACATGCCTGAAAATAAGTCTAGACACAGCAAAATGATTTTCCCTGTTTCTACTGGCATTTTCAGATAAAAGCCAGTTTCTCTTCAGGCCCTTGCTGAAGAAACTTTTCAGAATATCCTTAGGATTAAAAAAAATAATAAGAAAAAGAAAAAAAGAATATCCTTAGGAAAAAAAAAGTAACCCACATCATGATGCAAGAAAAAACAGTGTACAATGGAAACTGTAAATTCATGGATAATCTTAAGCAACAGTGGAACAATATTTTTAGAAGTCTGGATAAAGTTCCTCTAAAAGTTAAACACAGAATTAACGCATGATCCAGCAATTCCACTGCTATGTTTATACTCAAAAGAACTGAAAGCAAGGATTCAAGCAGGTACTTGTAGACTCACGTTCATAGCAGCATTATTCACAAGAGCCAAGAAGTGGAAACAACCCAACAGATGAACAGATAAACAATGTGGCATATCTATACAGTGGAATATTTCTCAGTCTCTTAAAAAGGAAAGAAATTCTGACACAGGCTACAACATGGACGAGTCCTGAAAGTACACTAAGTGAAATATGGCAGACACACAAAAGGACAGATATTGTATGATTCCACTTATATGCGGGACAGTCATGTTCCTAGAGTAGAGACAGGAAGTAGAATGATGGTTACTGGGGCTGAGAGCAAGGGGAACTGGCAGTTACTGTTTAACGGTTACAGACTTTCTGTTTGGGATGATGTTGTACAACATTGTAAATGTCCTCACTGCCACTGAATTGTACACTTAAAAATGATTAAAATGGTCGATTTTGTGTTATATGTATTTTAACCGAAATAAAAATTAACTCCAAGTAGGAAAAGCTTTTGGAGTTGAATGAGAAAATGACATCCTTATTTTTTTAATTGATTAAAAAGGCAGGAAAGAAGGAAGAAGTGGGACTTTTCTAAATGCAAGTTTCCCCCACTATTCAGAAGTATTGAAAGTAGAGGTTTCCTCTGAAACCTTTCGCGAGCGTAGAAGCAGGTACCTTAGGACACATCCAGCTAACGGATGCACAAAATAAACAGACATAAGGCACAGATGCTCACAGACACAGTTCCAAGCTATGGCGCCTTGATGCTGAGATGCTGAGTGTAGTTTCCCGGGAAGGAGCTTGGCAGTGCCGCTCTCACTGCTCAGGATGCATGCTGCCTCTGCAACACCTCTCTGCAAAACAAACGCTGAATGCTGTTTTTGCATTTTGCCTTTTTTTTGGTAAAAGCAAAAATCCTCTTCAGATTTCTTTCAGTTAGCAAAAACAGGTACTAATGTAGGTATTTCGTAAAAGTGAAGTAGTGTAAAGCGAACTTTCAACAAGTGGACGATACTTGTGCTCCAGTTGCAAGATAAAGATGGTCTGACTGGATTAAGTAAAAGACTTGACTACATACTACTTACAAAAGATACAGTTTGTAGGTTAGAAGTAAAAGCATGGAAGAAGTTATATCATGCAAACGCTAACTGTATGAAAGCAAATATGGCTCTGTTAATACCAAAGTGATTTTATGATAGGGTTTTACCAGAGAGAAGTTGCTTTCACAATCATGAAAGGATTCATTCAGCAGGAAGATACAATGACCCTAAGTATGAACCTAATAACAGAACTTCAAAGTAAGATGAAGCAAAATTGGACAAAATTAAAGGAGAAAACAAGTTCACAGTTACAGCTGAAGATTCTCACCCGCCTCTTTCTGTAATACAATAAACATAGAAAACCAATACAAATATAAAATATTTGAACCTATCAAACAAATGGACACTTGTTAGAGCACTAAAGCCAGTGGCTGCAAAATACACGTTCGTGCCAAGCGCACACTGCTTATTCGAGAGCCACACACTGCCCCAAACAAAGGTAGCTGTGAAATTCTCAAATGTCGGGAAATTAAGCAGCACACTTCTAAGTAACCCACTGATCAAGAAAAAATCAGAATGGAAATGAGATACTTGGGACGGAATAATAAAAATACAACCATTCAGAAGTGGTGGAATTCAGTTTACAACAGCGCTTAGATGGGAATGTATAGCTTTAAATGTATGTGTACGGGACTTCCCTGGTGGTCCAGTGGCTAAGACTCCACGCTCCCAATGCAGGGGGCCTGGGTTCCATCCCTGGTCAGGGAACTAGATCCCCCATGCCGCAACTGAGAGTTCACATGCTGCAACTAAAGATCCTGCACACCGCAACAAAGATCCTGCCGGGCCACAACTAAGACCTGGCACAGCCAAATAAGTAAATAAATAATTTTTTAAAATGTATGTGAAGTAATGTTTCTTTCTAAAATGTTTAGTAGAAGCACTTCATCAATGAAAACGTGCAGTAGGATTTTTAACAGAGGATTCAGTTTTTTCAACAGATCTAAGACTATTCAGATTTTCCTTTTTTATTTTTTACTGTATGTTTTATGTTAGCTATGGCCTTGTCATATATGACACCATATATATTCAGGTGTGTTCCCTCTGTATTCACTTTATTGAGAGTTTTTATTAGAAATGGATGTTGATAGCTCCCCGTCAGCCATATATGATCCTGAGGGTAAACAGCCAATACTCTTCAGTGTACTGTGTTGCTTGCATTTTTTACAGACTGTGGTTTGTGTTTTCACATCCTGTAATGTCTGCAAAACGCCCATCTGCATCTGCTGCTTCCAGTAGGAAGAAGAGGAAGGCAATTACTCTTGAGATAAAACTCAAGGTAATTGCCCAGCACGAAGGTGGCAAGCCAGTAATGATCATCGCACATGAGTTAGGAATTTTCCACTGATGATAACGATCTTAAAGGATAAGAAGTGAATCAATGATGCAGTGAAACAGCATCAATTAAATACACCATCATCATGAAGAAAAGAGCTGGGCTAATGGATGATATTGAAAAATTACTTGTCACGTGGAAGACCAGATACAGAAACGTGCACCACTTAGCTGACTGATGACCCAGGCTAAGGCAAGAAGTCTTTTCGATTCACTCTTTATACACAAGTGTTTACAGCAAGTCATGGGAGGTTTCAATGCTTCAAAAGCATCATAATTTTCATAATGTGAAATTCAACAGTGAGGCAGCAGTGCCGGTGCTAAAGGTGTTGAAGCTATATAGGATGATTGTGGGTGAGAAATATTTGCCGGAACAAAAAGTTAATATTGATGAAAAAAGCTGGTTCTAGAACTATATGCCAGAACCTACATACATTCATGGAGAGTCCAAGACAATGTCAGGCATTCAGAGACCATTTAACACTGCTTTTGGGTAGAAATGTTGCGGGGTTCAAATTAAAGCCTTTCCTAATGTACCCATTAGAGAATCCTAGAGCATTCAAGAATGTGAGCAACTTCCCATTTGTTATTACCATAATAAGAAAGCCTGGAAACAGTAGCATTGTTTGGAGACTTTGTTTTAACTGTCTGTCACAGGCAAGAGAATATTGTAGGCAAAACAACATCCCCTTCCAGCTGATCTTGGCCAGAGCTCCAGGGCATCCACAGCGTGTCTGTGACACGCATCCTGATGTAAAGGTGGTGTATTCGCTCCCAAACACAACCACGCTCTAAATGTGAACCATCACTGCAGCATGGGAAGAAGTCACACAGCAATGCGTGAATGGCATTTGGAAGGAAGTTCTGAAGACCTACATGGACGCACTGAAAGGCTTTTAACAAAGATTCTACTGTTGCCGAAATAGTAAAGTAACCAGATGCTAGTGCTCGGGAAGCAGCTAGAATCGGACGTTAATAAAGAGGATATTCATGAGCTTCTCGGCATCGAGGCTAAAGAGCCTTCCAATGAAAAGCTGATTGAACTGGAGGAAGAAAGAAGTTGAGGCAGAGGAAGAAGTTATACCCGAGGCACCAAGAAAGTTCACAGCAAAGAAACTGGCAGAGGCGTTTGCTGCTATCACCAGTGGTGTATGGAAGTTAGAAGAAATGGATGTTAATTACAGGAGATTGGCAAGACCTGGCAGGCAGATACAGGAAGCTCTTGCTTACCATAGAGAAGAAAAACTATGCAGTCAAAACTGGTTATCTTCCTGAAGAACAAACAGTATGCCTGCTAAACCAAGTGTCAATGCCCCAGGTCTTTCTACCGGCTATCCTCAAGCCTCATCAGAAGAGAGACTGATGACCCTGTGGCTGTAGCATCCCCACCATCCAGCAGTTAACTGTAGTTCAATCCTTCAAAATTCTTCAGATCCAGTGTGCTTTCAGCTGGGTACGTTACTGGTGAGTACCCATACAGCCATTCTGTTTTTCACTTTCAAGTACAGTATTCAATAAATTACATGAGATATTCGACACTTTATTATAGAATAGGCTTGTGTTAGATGATTTTGCCCAACTATGGGCTAATGTAAGTGTTCTGAGCACATTTAAGGTAGGCTAGGCTAACCTAGTAGGTTAAGTGTATTAAATAAAAAAATTTTTTAACATCTTTGTTGGAGTATAATTGCTTTACAATGGTGTGTTGGTTTCTGTTTTATAACAGAGTCAGCTATACATATACATATGTCCCCATATCTCCTCCCTCTTGCATCTCCCTCCCTCCCTATCCCACCCCTCTAGGTGGACACAAAGCACCGAGCTGATCTCCCTGTGCTATGCGGCTGCTTCCCACTAGCTATCTATTTTACATTTGGTAGTGTATATATGTCCATGCCACTCTCTCACTTTGTCCCAGCTTACCCTTCCCCCTCCCTGTGTCCTCAAATCCATTCTCTACATCTGCATCTTTATTCCTGTCCTGCCCCTAGGTTCTTCAGAACCATTTTTTTTCTTTAGATTCCACATATATGTGTTACCATATGGTATTTGTTTTTCTCTGACTTACTTCACTCTGTATGACAGAGTCTAGGTCCATCCACCTCACTACAAATAACTCAATTTCGTTTCTTTTTATGGCTGAGTAATATTCCATTGTATATATGTGCCACATCTTCTTTATCCATTCATCTGTCAGTGGACACTTAGTTTGCTTCCATGTCCTGGCTATTGTAAATAGAGCTGCAATGAACACTGTGGTACATGACTCTTTTTGAATGACGGTTTTCTCAGGATATATGCCCAGTAGTGGGATTGCTGGGTTGTATGGTAGTTCTAGTTTTAGTTTTCAAAGAAATGTCTATACTGTTCTCCATAGTGGCTGTATCAGTTTACATTCCCACCAACAGTGCAAGAGGGTTCCCTTTTCTCCACATCCTCTCCAGCATTTATTGTTTGTAGATTTTTTGATGATGGCCATTCTGACTGGTGTGAGGTGATACCTCACTGTAGTTCTGATTTGCATTTCTCTAAGGATTAGTGATGTTGAGCATCCTTTCATGTGTTTGTCCCGTTGTGGAGCACAGGCTCCGATGCGCAGGCTCAGCTGCCATGGCTCACAGGCCCAGCCGCTCTGCGGCATGTGGGATCTTCCCAGACCAGGGCACGAACCCGTGTCCCCTGCATCGGCAGGCAGACTCAACCACTGCGCCACCAGGGAAGCCCTGTCCATTTTTTGATTGGGTTTTTTTTTTTTTTGGATTTTGAGCTGCATGAGCTGTTTGTAAATTTTGGAGATTAATCCTTTGTCAGTTGCTTCATTTGCAAATATTTTCTCCCATTCTGAGGGTTGTCTTTTCGTCTTGTTTATGGTTTCCTTTGCTGTGTAAAAGCTTTTAAGTTTAATTAGGTCCCATTTGTTTATTTTTGTTTTTTTTTCATTACTCTAGGAAGTGAGTCAAAAAAGATCTTGCTGCGATTTATGTCAGAGTGTTCTGCCTACGTTTTCTCTAGTTGCGGCGAGCAGGGGCTACTCTTCATTGTGGTGCTCGTGCTTCTCATTGTGGTGGCTTCTCTTGTTGTAGAGCACAGGCTCTAGGCGCATGGGCTTCAGTAGTTGCGGTTCACGGACTCTAGAGCGCAGGCTCAGTAGTTGTGGCGCACGGGCTTAGTTGCTCCGTGGTATGTGGGATCCTCCCGGACCAGGGATTGAACCCGTGTCCCCTGCATTGGCAGGCGGATTCTTAACCACTGCACCACCAGGGAAGTCCCTCTCCTTCATTCTTGAAGGATAGTTTTGCTGGATGTAGAATTCTTCATTGAAAGTTTTTTCTTTCAGCACCTTAAATACGTCACCCCACTGCCTCTGGCTTCCATGGTTTCTGATGAGAAGTTAGATGTTAATCTTATTGAGGATCCCTTGAACGTGAGGAGTTGCTTCTCTTTTGTTGCTTTCAACATTCTCTGTCTCTTTTCAACAGTTGGACGATAATGTGTCTTAGTGTGGATCCCTTTGATTTTATCTTGCTTGGAATTTGTTGAGCTATTTGCATGTATAGGTTAATATCTTTCAGATATGGGAGGTTTTCAGTCATTATTTCTTCAAATATTCCTTTTGCTCCTTTTTCTCTCTCTCTTATCCTTCTGGTCCTCCCATAATGCACGTGTTGGTGAGCTTGATGGTCTCCCACAAGTCCCTTGGGCGGTGTTCATTTTTCTTTCTGCTTCTCAGACTGGGTCATTTCAGTTGTTCTGTCTTCAAGTTTACCTATTTTTTCTTCTTCCTCCTCAAATATGCTGTTGAACCCCTTTAGTGTATTTTTTTTTTTCATTTCAGTTTTTGTACTCTCCAGCTCCAGAATTTCTATGTGGTTCCTTTTTATTATTTCTCTTTATTGATATTCTCATTTTGTTTGTATATTATTTTCCTGGTTTTCTTTACCTCTTAAGCATATCTGAGACAGCTGGCTTAAAGTCTTTGTCTAGCAAGTGTGGTATCTGGGCTTCCTCAGGGATGGTTTCTGTAAATTTAATTTTTTTCCTTTGAATGGGCTGTACTTTCCATTTTCTTTTATGCTTTGTGATTTTGTTGTTGTTGTTGAAAACTGGACATTCCAATATTCCAGAATAATTCTGGAAATCAGAATCTCCCCCTTCCCAGGGATTTTTCTGTTCTGAATTATTGAAGGCTTAGCTGTGTTCAGCCAGTATTTTGACAGAGATTTCCTTGAATTTCAGAACCTTAAAAAACAAACAAAAACACCTCTCCCAATCTTCTATGGATTGGCTCTGTGCTTGGGACACTCTTAACACTTAGCCAGACCATTTATGATTCTGCCTCAGCCTTCACTTTCTGAATGCACCAAGCCTATAGGTCAAGCAGCGATGAAAACTGGGGTCTTTTCAGGTCTTTTCTGAGCATAATTCCTGTCCTGCTTTTCTAAATTCCCCAGTATACACAATTGCTTTTGAATGCACTAATATCCCAAAGAAATCCTCTCCCTGGCTTTTCCTCCCAGGTTTTGAGCAGTCTCTTGTAATCTTCTGCCCCAGGTGGCTCTGCACATTAAAAAAAAAAAAAAAAAAATCCTTAACATGTTTTCAAGCAAAACTTGCTGCTTTTCCACCCTGAATAAATTCCAAGATAGGCAAACCAGAGATGAGCACCTTTAGTCTTTCAGGATGGCCCTTAGATTGGGGCAAACATGACAATTTAGGAATAAGGTCTTCTCTCTTTCCCTGGGACTAGGGACCAGGGTCTCACATTTGAGAATGTGGGCTGCCGTCTTCAAGACCGCTGCCAAGCCGGGAGAGAGGTTTGTCCAGGGCAAGTAAAAATGCCACAAAGCTTTCTTTCTGTTTTGAAGGGTTTTTTTCTTAATACAGCATCTTCTTGGTTGCTATAAACCTTTGTTTTCCAGAGTTCTGAAAAAGTTGGTTCTGACAGTTGCTGGTACTTTTATCAATGTTTCTTTGGAAGGATGGGTGTTTGGACCTGTCTACTCCTCCATTTTGCTGACAACTCTATAAATATATTATAAAACTATAATTAATTATATGTAAATGAGAACTTCCTTAAGAAAAAGTATTTCCCTACTGGGGTTTAGACTTGGATTTCTGAAATGGTTCAGTGGCTAGGGAATGTTCATTCTGGTATCTCAAAAGGAAACTGCTTGGTTAAATAAATTGGTAAAAGCATATGGAAAGGCTGTGAAAAGTTAAAAAAAAAAACCTGCTTTATGTTTATTTCAACCAAACATTTCGCAAGTTTATTTTCACTTATGAGCCTTTCTTACTGGTAATACAGAATAGCATTTGAAGAGCATCTGTCACTAGGGTAGGACAAGAAAATCTGTCCAGTTTTTCAAAGCTTTGAGTTTTCACAGTTGTTCCCATAAATACAGCTATGGGGTTGGATTTTAGGGAGGTGCAGAGGCAGGCATGACTAGTACTATTCTGGAGCAAATATGAGTCATAACCCCTTCTCTCCAGGAGTTCTGAGACACACCTTTAAGTATATGACACAACAAAGGGCCTAAGGCCAGGTGAGCTGTACAGCCGGCAGGGGCTCAGGAAGGTGTCTTTGATAGACAGCATGGGGAGAGCGGGGAGGGACAGAGAAAGGAAAGCTGTCATCTGCCTGGAACGAACTGCTGGGTGATCACCATAAGCTGACAGTGATTTTTAAAGAGTAAGCTGTGTTTGAAGACAACACAAATGAGTTGGCAGTGTGGAATGCTATTCTGGAATGCAACCCTTTCAACTGGGTTTTTTTGGGCACCAAGCAGATTCATCTGGGGATGGGGTGGGGAGCGTGGGAGCTGGTGCTGTGCTGGACCTAAATCAAGGGCCTGAGGTTTAGAGGAAAACTTTTGTTGCAGGCGTTGATACCATGGTTTCCCTTTCCGGATTGCAGACCTTTCCAGGGCCAGGAGAGTATCTGACTCACCTTGTTTCCACTGATACCCAACAGAGTATTGAGGGAAAATGGAAGATGCGGCCTGATAACGAGCCAGGAATGCTCTTTCCTCAGCCTGAAAACAGGAATGGAAAACTCAGGACCTCTTAGACAATTCAGACAAACCAACCCTACATTGAGATGATTTTATCTGAATGGTGGAAAGAGTGCTTGTCATTATTCTGCCCATCCACGCACCTGGATAAACACTGATTATCCACATAAGGACAAAAATGCTCAGGGGTTATGAGCATTCCTTAATTCCAAAATCATTCTGTGAATAAATTAGCCAGATAAATGCGATCGTAAAACTATATCCTCTCAATATGTCAGTTCCTCTCAACTTGACTTACAGATTCAAAGCAGTCCCAGTCAGAATCCCAGCAAGTTTTGTGGATATTGACAGATGAATTCTGAAGTTTATAGAGAGAGGCAAGAGACCCAGAATAGACAACACTATTGGAGAAGAACAAAGTTGGAGGACTGATGCTACCTGACTTCAAGACTTACTATTAAGCTACAGTAATCAAGACAATTTGGTACTGGCAAAAAAATAAGCAAATACATCAATGGAACAGAATAGAGAGCCCCAAAATAGGCCCACATAAATATAGTCAACTGATCTCTGATGAAGCAGTGAGGGCAGTATTCTGCAGCAAAGATAGTCTTTTCAACAAATGGTGCTGGAATAACTGGACATCCACATGCAAAGAAATAAATCTAGACACAGACGTTACATGCTTTATAAGAATTAATACAGATCACAGACCTAAATGTAAAATGCAAAACTATAAGACTACTAACAAAATAACATAGAAACTCCAGGTGACCTTGGGTATGGCAATGACTTTTAAGATCCAATATCAAAGGCACTATCATGAAATAAATAATTGGTAAGATGGACTTCATTAATATTAAAAACTGCTCTGTGAAAAACAATGTGAAGAGAATAAGAAAACAAGCCACAGATTGGGAGGAAATGTTTGCAAAATGTATTTCTGATAAAGCACTGTTATCCACAGTATACAAAGAAGTCTTAAAACTCAGCAATAAGAAACAACCCAATTAAAAATGGGCAAACGTTCTAAACAGATACCTCACCAAAGAATATATACATATGGCAGAAAAGCACATAAAGAGACGTCCAACATCATATATCATCAGGGAAATGCAAATTAAAACGAGATACCGTTACACACTTATTAGGATATAGTCAAAATCCAAAACACACCACCAAATGCTCGTGAGGGTGTGGAGCAACCGGAACGCTCATCATTGCTGGCGGGAATGCAAAACGATACAGCCACTTTGGAAAACTGTCAGTGTTTTACAAAACTAGACATACTCTTACCGTAAGATCCAGCAACTGTGCTCCTTGGTATTCGCCTAAATAGTTGAAATGCATGTCTACACAAAGACCTGCACACAGACATTGATGGCTTTATTCATAATTGCCAAAGCTTTGAAGCAACCCAGACGTCCTTCCGTAGGTGAGTGGATCGTGTGGTGCATGCGGGCAATGGAACATTATTTAGCACTAAAAAGAAATGGCCTGTCAAGCCGTGAAAAGACATGGAGGAAACTTACATGCATATTACTAAGTGTAAGAAGCCAATGTGAAAGGGCTACGTACTGTATGATTCCAGGAGCAAATGTACTTGCGGGGTGTGAGATGTCAGTACATACAAGTGGGAGATGGTGCCCGTGTCAGGGCCAGAGGTGTACATGGGAACTCTATTTTCTGCTCAGTTGTGCTCTGAACCTAAAACTTCTCTGAAAAATAATGTTTACTTAAATAACAAACTGTATCCTAAAGATGAAATCAAGAGCAATAGGACGGTCCCCTGGATTGAAGACTCCCATTTTGCAGGATGAGACTAGAAGGCCCTCGCTGCAGCACATCAGATACACTTGGGTTTCTCCATACAATCTACAAAACCAACCTGGGAGAGAGTGGTTGGGGCACACGAGACTTGGACCAGAGGGACCTGGGTTGAACCCCAGTTCTGCCACGTCGTGACTGTGATTTAGGACATGTCACTTCAGCAAGATGAGCTCTTTTCCTAATTTGTAAAGACTGAATGATTACACATGTTAAACAGCTTTGTAAACTGTCAGGCCCACACAAATATAAATTGCTACTGCTGAATTATTTCAAAATATAACTTAGAAATGTGTGAGTTGTTGACAATGCATGACCACACCATGCCTCTTTCACCCGTCAGCTCCTGGCTTTGAGAAAGCACTGATATGTACGCCCATATCCCATGCATCCAAGACAGTCAGCTTAACGCAGGGAAAGGCAATCAGAGGGTGAAAGAGGCCTAATCTCACAGCTGTCTGCAACTTGCTATGGGAAGGGAAGGGAGGAAAGCTACAGACACACACACACCCCTCAGGACACACATGATATAGTTCCCCAGCCAACAAGACAAGGGGCCACAATTCCCAAGCATACTTTTGCTTACACAGATGACAAAAAGCAGAAAAGTAGCTCGCACAGCACATCTGTGAAGGCTGGGGAGCACAGGGTCCACAGAGCAGAAGCCCTTTCAGCTGAGCTTCTGAATCCCATGTGCCCTGCTATAGCACCTCCTCTTTCCAAGGCCAACATATAAAATAATTTGGGACAGCAAACACCTTGAAAGTTCATTGCACCCAACAATCTACAATGAGACCAAATGTTAAAGCAGAAATTTATTAAAATCCATTTATATAGTGTTTCACAGACAAAAAAAAAATATACAGAGTCCTCAACATTCAGGCAATCGACTCTATTCTCAGAAGTGCTTCGTGAGAAGACACACTTCTTTGCCCTCATCCCCCAAAAGATACTTCTGTTTATTCCCCTGAAAATGATGCATTTATTACACTGCCTCTCAAAACAATTCCATTGAGATCCCCAAACCTCTGCAGAGAGTGAAGAGAGATTAGCAGAGAACATTCTCCAGAACGCAGTGCCTCACCCAGAGGTGTAGTGCAAGAGATACAGAAAACGGCGGAGGCTTCAAGGAGTGCGCGCCCGGTGACAGGGCCGGAGGAGAGCCTGCGGGCCTGGCTGGGCGGCCCTAGCTGCGGAGTGTGGCCAGACGGGACTGCATGGCCTCCAGGGCCTCTTCCTCCTCCTCATCTTCTGATGCAGCCATCGCTCCTGCAAGTTCAGGCTCTGGGAGGGCGTCGGTCACCTTACTAGGTGCTTTGCCCAAGGCCCCTGTAAAGAGACAGCAGGCAGATCAACAAAACATCAGCTTAAGCAAGTGGTCCCTCATTTTCTCTGTCCTCCATACCTGGTTCAGTTTGACAAGAAACAGAAAAGGGGCAATAAAACAGCTGTTTTGGTGGGGTTTTGCTCACTATGACAAATGTGTGCAAACACCAACTTCTAATGATATCAAAGTCATAATAACTAAGGATTTTGATTGTTAGAACTTTGGTTCTAATCTAAAATAACAAATGTAGAAGGGAGTTATAATCTAAAGAAAAAGCTACTAGTTAATCTTGCGGATGCAAGAAGAACGGCCATAAAAGGAGAGGGGAAAGAGGAAGGATCTTGGGTCATACCTGCGGTGATTTCAAACAGAATTTTGTCAATTTCCATTTCTGCTGCTTCTTCCATTTCTTCTTGATCATCCATGCTTTCAAAAGTGTCCTCTAACATCTCTTCTATGATCCCAGCCTAAACACAGAATAAACCATGTCACTTCCCACAACTGTTTTATTCTTTTTTATAAATTTATTTATTTTTTATTTATTTTTGGCTGCGTTGGGTCTTCATTGCTGCACGCGGGCTTTCTCTAGTTGCAGCAAGCGGGGGCTACTCTTCGTTGTGGTGCGTGGGCTTCTCATGGCAGTGGCTTCTCGTTGCGGAGCACGGGCTCTAGGCACGCAGGCTCAGTAGTTGTGGCACACAGGCTCAGTAGTTGTGGCTCGCGGGCTCTAGAGCGCAGGCTCAGTAGTTGTGGCACGTGAGCTTAGTTGCTCCGCGGCATGTGGGATCTTCCCGGACCAGGGCTCGAACCCATGTCCCCTGCATTGGCAGGCGGATTCTTAACCACTGCGCCACCAGGGAAGCCCCCGCAACTGTTAAATCCATTCCCAGCAGGCGCCCCTATGGGCCCAGCATCAACCGAGCTCTGGTGTCTCCAAGTCCTGTCCACGCTTTCAAGAGCTAAGCCACAGACAGCTGGCTGCGGGCAACACCGCATGCTGTCTGCCCTCTCTGGAGGAAGCAAAAAGCCAAAGGGAAATTGCTCTCCAAATTTAGTACCAAGGTTGGAGGGGGGTGCCTCTATCAGCAGAGCTTCTCAAAGTAACTCAGACGGTAACGCAGCACGTGGGGAACAACTTGCAGAGATGAGAGGGTGCTGTCCCGGGAAGCATTTGCCCTGACGTTGCAAATCTATGTGTGCAGGAGTTGAAATACAGTATGAAAACTGGCTGGAGTCACAGTAGACACTATGATAACAAATACCAAGAGCGAGGTGGGGCTCCACGGAACCCCGAAAAGGCCTGTACTTCAGCACATCCAAGTTATAGCTGCTGGCCCAGGGCCTGCAGGGTCCTGGCAAGGATCAACCAATTCACCGAAGCCTGAGAGAACTGATAAGACAGTGTTTCGGGGCCCAACAAGGCAGTGCCTTCCACATTCCCTACTGGAAGCCCTGTGCCTGGTAGCCTGAAGCCAGCCAGTCAGCCTCCTTCGTTCTCAAGAGCACAGCGCCACTGCGGGCACGAGAAAACTGCTCTCCAACACCAGCCAACACAAGCAGACCCTGCGGTCTTCCCGAATGAGCAGTGTCATGCGAGCGCAAGGTCACGTCTGGCAGCTCCAGCCCTGGCTCTCCTGCACTCAGCCAGGGCATGACTCTCACTGACCATGCTGATGGTATCAGATTTAAAGCAAGCCCTCTCTCCTGCCTGTCCTGCTGTCAGACCACTCAAGTGACTCTTAATGGCATGAATCTAGCTAGTTCCATATTCTGCCCGTGCTCAGACCTTTCACTCCCAACCAAAAGGAACAAATTCACATTCAAGGATACAAGTGGAGCCCTGTGGCCTGGGTGAATGGACCTTAGTGCTGGAGGCTAGTGGAAAAGAGGCTCAATACGTACTCACCATCCCAGTTAAAAGAGCCTAGGGCAGACTGACTAACAGCCCTCCACATCCTGGAGGGACAAGTGGCCATTCACTTACACATTCATCCAACCAGCAAACATTTGTCAAATGTATGCCCTGTGCCACACGCCAGGCCAGGGTCTGGGGACAAATGGAATGACTGAGATCATGTCGTTGCCCTCGACACGCTGGGACCCCGCCAGAGGCTTCAGTTTGCACCTGGAGATGCACCCTTGATGAATTCAGGAAATATTTACTATCTACTACATGCAGGCCCTCTTCCAAATCTATACTATGCTCAGTATTCAGAAACTTTTGTGGAAAAGATCCCAGATTCTAAAAAAAGACTCCGCCCCTCAGATCCTGGTGGCTACGTAAGTCAGAGTGAGCAGGCCTGAAGTCATTTCAGAATTACCTTGTTGCCCAGTGCTAGATGGACAGGCATCACAACCTGGGCGATGAGACATCCACACGCCACTTGTAAAGGACAGACCCCGCTGACCTGGTGCCCTCCTGATGACTGCCCAAGGATTTCTCATTCCAAAGACCTGGGCTCTGGCCTTTTTATGTTGCCTTTCTTTTCTATCAATTTTCTTCTCCAGTTCCCCTCTCCCATGCCCTAGAGCCCTGTTTAGAACTCAGGTTCATACATAAAATTCCCTAGGAGGAAGGGAGGCAGCTTCTCTGCACAAGCTGCAAACAAGAATTTGAGGTGTACCGTCTGGGCTCTCAGGCCACGGGTTCAAAGTGTGAAACAGCACCTGATGAGGCACCTCTTATCACCATGTCCTCTGAGGCAGCTCAGGCATCTGTGCTCCAACCCCAGATCTGTCACCTCCTACCAAAGTCACTCAGATAAGTTACCTGGCAACTTGAAGACTCAGTTTCCTACTCCTGTATAAAATGGGGAAAAAAATCCCTACCTCCCAAGGTGGCTGGGAGGACTTTCTAGGAGAGCATGTGTGCTGCACCACTGGCAGGTGGGGGCTCAGTAACTACGCCCTGTCCCCCATCTGAAGGCCACCAGGACAGGTCCCTGCCCCGCCCTGATCCCGGGGCACTAGGTGTTTACTGCTTTCTGTTTGGTTCTCAGTTTCCTTTTCTAGTCTAAGACGGGGTCAGCCAACGACAGCCTGCAGACCAAACCCAAGCCACTGCCTACTTTCATAAATAAAGTTTTATAGGAACCCAGTCATGACCGTTTGTTTACACGTGATCTACGGCTGCTTTCATGCTACAGGTAGAGCTGAGTAGTTACAACAGAGACGTATGGCCCACAAGGTAGAAACTACATTTACTACCCAGCCCTTTACAAAAAAAGTTTGCCCGTCCCTGGTCTTGAAACCTCCCTTGCCAGCTTTGCCAACACTCCCCTGGGACAAACAGAGGAACCTGGGTTTCTTTCTGTTTCCTTGTTCATGTCAGAACCCATAAATCCTAGGTCGCCGAATCCCACGCAGTTGCTTCCTGGGTCTCCCACCTCCCCTAGAGCTCTGGGTATACTCTCGCTTCTTCTAAGGAACACCCTGGCAATCTGACCCAGCCTCTGCCACGCTCAGCTCAGACAGTTTCAACCAATGTTAACAGCTGCTCCTCTGTCCTCAAAATCATTTCTGTCTGGCAACAGTGGCCTGTCTACTCCTGCCCAGCCCCGGCCCTACAGCCCCTGCCGCTTGCTGACTCTTAGCGCTTTGGAACAGGACACAGGGTGGCCCCAGGGCACCTTCATCATCTCTTTGGACAGCTCCCGCATGGTGGCCTGGATTTCTGGGATCTTCACCAGACTCTGCATGGCCTTCATCACTTCTGTGCTCCTCTGCAGGGAACCAGCCACTCGCAAAACCGCTGAAAGGGAAAGATGACAGTCAGGATTGCTCAACAGAATGTGACGCAGGATGGAATAAAGAAAGACAGTCAAGGGCTCCTCTGGTGGTGCAGTGGTTGGGAGTCTGCATGCCGATGCAGGGGACGTGGGTTTGTGCCCCGGTCCGGGAAGATCCCACGTGCCGCAGAGCGGCTGGGCCCGTGAGCCATGGCCGCTGAGCCTGCGCATCCGGAGCCTGTGCTCCGCAACGGGAGAGGCCACAGCAGTGAGAGGCCCGCGTACCACAAAAAAAAAAAAAAAAAAAAGAAAAGAAAAGAAAGACAGTCAAATCAAAAGCTATTCTAATAAAAGTCAGCAATAGTGGGCGGACTCCCAAAGCTATTTATGTACCCGTAGACTACATTGCTGTCCTTGGACCAAGACTGACTTTCCTAAATTGTGTGCTACTTTGGCTACAATAGGTACAAACTCTCCGAGCACCCACACCAACCAGCTGATCTGGAGAATGGCCTGAAAGCCTGCATCTGACCTTTAGGGAAGGAAGCCAGCTAGGCATGATGTCACCCCCAGGACAAGTCACACACGGGAGGAATGGCTCTAGGCGGGCCTTGCTGGGGCCACACTGGAAAAGAGGCTTTAAGCAACCCAAGCAGTGCTCCCCACACACCAGCCTACGGAGGGTGGCTGCCCGGGAGGGGCCTGCTGCTGGTCCACAGGAAAATGAGAGTGAGTATGTGTCAGTGTGAGACAGCTACAGCTCCTCGTTACAAAAAATGTTCTGTTGTCTGAGATCATACACATACTATATATTTTTTAAAAGAAATCGTGGTAGTAACAAATGATCATTTCTCCCCCCTGAAGTCTTTAACATGTCAAAATAAAAGCTGGCAACCCTTCAAATCTGTTTTGAAATTTCATGAGGCTTAAAAGTTCTGAGAAATGCCTCACTTCCAGCTGTTCACCAAAACCGGTGCACAGGGCTCCCCAGCTACCCCAGGAATCACCACCAATCCACCTCTGTATAAATCCAGACTCCAGGAAGCTAAGGAAAACAAGGGGCAAGGAAACAAGAGGAACCAGAGAAATGCCTGTCTGACATACATAGCATTTTGTGATTTTTCTAAAGGAGTAAGGAAGTTTGCTAGTTGCAGAGAATACTTCTTTTCCCTTGACACTGAAAAGGGAAAGTAAAATATTTATCTATTTATTAAGATCAGTCTAATTATAGAGAAGAAGTATTAAGAATCTGTATGGCTGAAATAAGCAATAAATTATATATGCCATTATAATGATATAAGAAAGATAGAAATTCTACAATGTTAAAGTTACTATTATTATTGTAAAGAGGTAAGTGATGGGAGGAAGAGAAGAAGGGTAAAAATAAAGCAAATTCCGGGCTTCACCGGTGGCGCAGTGGTTGAGAGTCCGCCTGCCGATGCAGGGGACACGGGTTCGTGCCCCGGTCCGGGAAGATCCCACATGCGGCGGAGCGGCTGGGCCCGTGAGCCATGGCCGCTGAGCCTGCGCGTCTGGAGCCTGTGCTCTGCAACAGGAGAGGCCACGACAGTGAGGCCCGTGTACCGCAAAAAAAATAAAAATTAAAAAATTAAAAAAATATAAAGCAAACTTCATATAATTTTGCTTGAATGATACAAGTTTGATGTCTACACAGGCATATGTTTTATCCTAATTTGCATCCTGAGTCTGTATCCCAGAGAGAGGGGCTGAATATGACATGTGTTCAATAAACTTTTTTGAATTAGTAAAAATAAAGAGACAAAAACTCAAAACCAAGAAGATACATATTGATACATGAGAAAAGTAAAATACTGGACCAAAATGTATTTTCTATATTCCACAAGGAAAAAGCACACGTGGCAGAAAAAATAATTTTATAAATAAAAATAGTGACCCCCCCACAAGAGAATGAGAAGACAAGCCAAAAGCTGGAAGAAAATATTTTCATTAGACATTTCTGATAAAGGACTGTTATCTAACATATACAAAGAACTCTTAAAGCTCATCAATAAGAAAATGAACAACTCAATCAAAAATGGGCAGAAGACCTAAACAGACAACTCACCAAAGAAGATATACAGATGGCAAAAAAGCACATAAAAAGATGTTCAACATCCTATGTCATTAGGGAAATGCAAATTAAAACAACAATAAGATACCAGCATACACCTATTAGAATGGTCAAAATCCAAAACACTGACAACACCAAATGCTGGTGAGGATGTGGAGCAATAGGAACGCTCAGTCATTGCTGATGGGAATGAAAAATGGTACAGCCACTTTGGAAGAGAGTTTGTCAGTTCCTTACAAAACTAAACATACTCTATTTTTTTTTAACATCTTTATTGGAGTATAATTGCTTTACAATGGTGTGTTAGTTTCTGCTGTATAACAAAGTGAATCAGCTATATGTATACATATATCCCCATATCTCCTCCCTCTTGCGTCTCCCTCCCACCCTCCCTAGCCCACCCCTCTAGGTGGACACAAAGCACCAAGCTGATCTCCCTGTGCTATGCAGCTGCTTCCCACTAGCTATCTGTTTTACATTTGGTAGTGTATATATGTCCATGCCACTCTCTCACTTCGTCCCAGCTTACCCTTCCCCCTCCCCGTGTCCTCAAGTCCATTCTCTATGTCTGCGTCTTTATTCCTGCCCTGCCCCTAGGTTCTTCAGAACTTTTTTCTTTTTTTAGATTCCATAAATATGTGTTAGCATATGGTATTTGTTTTTCTCTGAGTTCACTCTGTATGACAGTCTCTAGGTCCATCCACCTCACTACAAATAACTCAATTTCATTTCTTTTTATGGCTGAGTAATATTCCACTGTATATATGTGCCACATCTTCTTCATCCATTCATCTGTCAATGGATGCTTAGGTTGCTTCCATGTCCTGGCTGCATACTCTTACCATATGATCCAGCAATAGCCCTCCTTGGTATTTATTCAAAGGAGTTAAAAACTTATGTCCACACAAAAACTTGCACGTGGACATTTATGGCAGCTTTATTCATAATTGCCAAAACTCGGAAGCAACTAAGATATTGCTTGTAAGTGAACGATAATAATGGATAAATGAAGTGTGGTACATCCACACAATGAATATTATTCAGCACTAAGAAGAAATGAGCTATCAAGTCATGAAAAGACCTGGAGAAACCTTACATGCATATTACTAAGTGAAAGAAATCAATCTAAAAGGCAACATACTGCATGATTCCAATGATATGACATTCTGGAAAAGAGAAAATTATGGAGACAGTAAAAAGGTTGCCAGGGGTTAAGGGTGGGAGGGATGAATAGGCAGATCACAGAAAAATTTTAGCTGTATATATTTCACAATAAAATAAGAATCTCCAAAATAAAAAGGTTAAAATTCTACAGAAAACATTAATAAGTTAGCATTATAAAAACTAGCTGACATTTAAACTTAGAAAGACCAAGGTCACACAGAGGGGGTCGTGAAACACAATGAGTAGCGCTTCATGGTTACAGCTCTTTGTGCTCAGCTCCTCCCCAGCAGCCCCGCCCAGGCCTCCTGCAGGCCCTCCAGTGTCCCAGGCTCCCTCCACCTTCAGGGCCTCCCTCTGCACAGTGCCAGGGCCCCCTGACATCTTTAGAGAGTGGGGACTTGGTGGGCGGATTTCCTTTTTGTTTGTTCTTCAAATACAGTACCCTTCATGAATTTGCACGTCATCCTTGTTCAGAGGCCATGTTGACCTTCTCAGTAAGGTTCCCATTTTGGTACCTGTGCTGCCCAAGACAGCACTAGGTTTGTTTTTTATTTGGAGGTGGACTCACGATTTTATTCCCAGTGCCTAGCACTGTGCCCTCACACAGCTAACACTCAAATATTTGTTGAATAAACCAATGAATGGTTGAAAACAACAGAGAACTATGATATTCAAACTGGGTAAAGAAATTAAACATATTAGTGTCTTAATAGTAAACAGCACTGAGGTGGTTTTATAAAGACTCAAGTGGTCCTAAATAAAACGACATATTTAGTATTAGGTCAGAAATAGGTTTTTCCTTTTTTGTACTGACCACAAAAATTCCAGAACATTTCTTTACAGAAAAAAGTAAAACAGTAACCAATTTCAGATGGCAAAAGGAGGGTGAGAGATCTCAACAGAAACTAGCTCTCCTCAAGTTTTCAATTACAGACACAGTATGACTGCATACTTGTGACCAAAACAGATCAGTAGATGTAGTAAAAGAAACTAAAACCAAAAACAACATAAACGGATTTAAAGAGATTAATGTTTTAGCATTTCATTGTGAAGAATTTCAAACATACACAAAGTAGGCAAGTGTCATTTCACCAAAAGAGACACGATGGCAAATAAGCATATGAAAAAATGTTCCTAATCATCATCCATTAGGGAAATACAAATTAAAACAACAATCAGATAGCTCTACACACCCATCAGAATGGCTAAAAGAAAAAATACTGACACCACCCAATTTTTTTCTTTGTTTTGTTTTCAAATTTTTATTGCCAGAGATTTAGTCTATTAGGCATGGTGCCCTTGACTTTTATTTTTTTTTTAAACATCTTTATTGGAGTATAATTCCTTTACAATGGTGTGTTAGTTTCTGCTGTATAACAAAGTGAATCAGCTATATGTATACATATATCCGCCTATCCCCTCCATCTTGCATCTCCCTCTCACCCTCCCTAGCCCACCCCTCTAGGTGGTCACAAAGCACCGAGCTGATCTCCCTGTGCTATGCGGCTGCTTACCACTAGCTATCTATTTTACATTTGGTAGTGTATATGTGTCCATGCCACTCTCCACTTCGTCCCAGCTTACCCTTCCCCCTCCCCGTGTCCTCAAGTCCATTCTCTACGTCTGCATCTTTATTCCTGTCCTGCCCCAAGGTTCATCAGAACCATTTGTTTTTTTTAGATTCCATATATATGTGTTAGCATACGGTATTTGTTTTTCTCTTTCTGACTTACTTCACACTGTATGAAGACTCTAGGTCCATCCACCTCACTACAAATAACTCAATTTCGTTTCTTTTTATGGCTGAGTAGTATTCCACTGCATACATGTGCCACATCTTCTTTATCCATTCATCAGTCGATGGACACTTAGGTTGCTTCCATGCCCTGTCTATTGTAAATGGTGCTGTAATGAACATTGTGGTACATGACTCTTTTTGAATTACGGTTTTCTCAGGGTGTATGTCCAGGAGTAGGATTGCTGGGTCGTATGGTAGTTCTATTTTTAGTTTTTTAAGGAATCTCCATACTGTTCTCCATAGTCGCTGTATCAATTTACATTCCCATCAACAGTGCAAAAGGGTTTCCTTTTCTCCACACCCCCTACAGCATTTATTGTTTGTATATTTTTTGATGATGGCCATTCTGACCAGTGTGAGGTGATACCTCATTGTACTTTTGATTTGCATTTCTCTAATGATCACTGACGTTGACCATCCTTTCATGTGTCTGTTGGCAATCTGTAAGTCTTCTTTGGAGAAATGTCTATTTAGGTCTTTTGCTCATTTCTGGTTGTACTGTTTGTTTTTTTGATATTGAGCTGCTTGTATATTTTGGAGATTAATCCTTTGTCAGTTGCTTCATTTGCAAATATTTTCTCCCATTCTGAGGGTTCTCGTTTCATCTTGTTTATGGTTTCCTTTGCTGTGCAAAAGCTTCTAAGTTTCATTAGGTCCCATTTGTTTATTTTTGTTTTTATTTCCATTTTTCTAGGAGGTGGGTCAAAAAGGATCTTGCTGTGATTTATATCATAAAGTGTTCTGCCTGTTTTCCTCTAAGAGTTTGATGGTGTCTGGCCTTACACTTAGGCCATTTTGAGTTTATTTTTGCGTATGGTGTTAGGGAGTGTTCTAATTTCATTCTTTTACATGTAGCTGTCCCGTTTTCCCAGCACCACTTATTGAAGAGGCTGTCTTTTCTCCATTGTATATTCTTGCCTCCTTTATCAAATATAAGGTGACCATATGTGTGGGGGTTTATCTCTGGGCTTTCTATCCTGTTCCATTGATCTATACTTCTGTTTTTGTGCCAGTACCATACTGTCTTGATTACTGTAGCTTTGTAGTACAGTCTTAAGTCAGCGAGCCTGATTTCTCCAGCTCCATTTTTCTTTCTCAAGATTGCTTTGGCTATTCGGGGTCTTTTGTGTTTCCATACAAATTGTGCAATTTTTTGTTCTAGTTCTGTGAAAAATACCATTGGTAGTTTGATAGGGATTGCATTGAATCTGTAGATTGCTTTGGGTGGTATAGTCATTTTCCCAATGTTGGTTCTTCCAATCCAGGAACACAGTATATCTCTCGATCTGTTTGTGTCATCTTTGATTTCTTTCATCAGTGTCTTATAGTTTTCTGAGTACAGGTCTTTTGTCTCCTTAGGTAGGTTTATTCCTAGATATTTTATCCTTTTTGTTGCAGTGGTAAATGTGAGTGTTTCCTTAATTTCTCTTTCAGAGTTTTCATCTTTAGTGTATAGGAATGAAAGAGATACCTGTGCATTAATTTTGTATCCTGCTACTTTACCAAATTCATTGATTAGCTCTAGTAGTTTTCTGGTAGCATCTTTAGGATTCTCTAAGTACACTATCATGTCATCTCCAAACAGTGACAGTTTTACTTCTTCTTTTCCGATGTGGATTCCTTTTATTTCTTTTTCTTCTCTGATTGCTATGGTGAAAACTTCCAAAACTATGTTGAATAATAGGTGAGAGTGGGCAACCTTGTCTTGTTCCTGGTCTTAGTGGAAATGGTTTCAGCTTTTCACCATTGAGAACGATGTTGGCTGTGGGTTTGTCATATATGGTCTTTATTATGTTGAGGTAAGTTCCCTTTATGCTTACTTTCTGGAGGGTTTTTATCATAAATGGGTGTTGAATTTTGTTGAAAGCTTTTTTTGCATCTATTGAGATCGTCATATCATTTTTATCCTTCAATTTGTTAATATGGTATATTACATGGATTGATTTGCGTATATTGAAGAATCTTTGCATTCTTGGGATAAAACCCACTTCATCACGGTGTATGATCCTTTTAATGTGCTCTTGGATTCTGTTTGCTAGTATTTTGTTGAGGATTTTTGCATCTATGTTTATCAGAGATATTGGTCTTTAATTTTCTTTTTTTATAGTATCTTTGTCTGGTTTTGGTATCAGCGTGATGGTGGCCTCGTAGAATGAGTTTGGGAGTGTTCCTCCCTCTGCTATACTTTGGACGAGTTTGAGAAGGATAGGTGTTAGCGCTTCTCTAAATGTTTAATAGAAATAGCCATCTGGTCCTGGGCATTTGTTTGTTGGAAGATTTTTAATCACAGTTTCAATTTCAGTGCTTGTGATTGGTCTGTTTATATTTTCCATTTCTTCCTGGTTCAGTCTCAGAAGGTTGTGCTTTTCTAAGAATTTGTCCATTTCTTCCACGTTGTCCATTTTATTGGCATACAGTTGCTTGTAGTAATCTCTCATGATCCTTTGTATTTCTTCAGTGTCAGTTGTTACTTCTTTTTCATTTCTAATTTTACTGATTTCAGTCTTCTCCTTCTTTTTCTTGATGAGTCTAGCTAATGGTTTATCAATTTTGTTTATCTCTCGAAGAAACAGGTTTTAGTTTTATTAATCTTTGCTATTGTTTCCTTCATTTCTTTTTCATATAGTTCTGATCTGATATTTATGATTTCTTTCCTTCTGCTAACTTTGGGGGTTTTTTCGTTCTTCTTTCTCTAATTGCTGTAGGTTTTTAGGTTGTTTATTTGAGATTTTACTTGTTTCTTGAGGTAGGATTGTACTGCTATAAACTTCCCTCTTAGAACTGCTTTTGCTACATCCATAGGTTTTGGGTCATACTGTTTTCATTGTCATTTGTTTCTAGGTATTTTTTCATTTCTTTAGTGATCTCTTGGTTATTTAGTAGCATATTGTTTAGCCTCCATGTGTTTGTATTTTTTACAGTTTTTTTCATCTAACTGATATCTAGTCTCAGAGCGCTGTGATTGGAAAATATACTTGATACGATTTCAATTTTCTTAAATTTACCAAGGCTTGATTTGTAACCCAAGATATGATCATCCTGGAGAATGTTCCATGAGCACTTGAGAAGAAAGTGTATTCTGTTGTTTTTGGATAGAATGTCCTATAAGTATCAATTAAGTCCATCTTGTTTAATGTGTAATTTAAAGCTTGTGTTTCCTTATTTATTTTCATTTTGGATGATCTGTCCATTGGTGAAAGTGGGGTGTTAAAATCTCCTACTATTACTGTGTTACTGTCGATTTCCCCTTTTATGGCTGTTAGCATTTCCCTTATGTATTGAGGTGCTCCTATGTTGGGTGCATAAATATTCACAGTTGTTATATCTTCTTCTTGGATTGCTCCCTTGATCATTATGTAGTGTCCTTTTTTTCTTGTAAAAGTCTTTATTTTAAAGTCTATTTTGTCTGATATGAGAATTGCTACTCCAGCTTTCTTCTGATTTCCATTTGCATGAAATACCTTTTTCCATCCCCTCATTTTCAGTCTGTATGTGTGTCTAGGTCTGAAGTGAGTCTTTGTAGACAGCATATATACGGGTCTTGTTTTTGTATCCACTCAGCCAGTCCGTCTTTTGGCTGGAGCATTTAATCCATTTACATTTAAGGCAATTATCGTTATGTATGTTCCTATTACCATTTTCTTAATTGCTTTGAGTTTGTTTTTGTAGGTCTTTTCTTTCTCTTGTGTTTCCTGCCTAGAGAAGTTCCTTTAGCATTTGCTGTAAAGCTGGTTTGGTGGTGCTGAATTCTCTTAGCTTTTGCTTGTCTGTAAAGGTTTTAATTTCTCCGTCAAATCTGAATGAGATCCTTGCTGTGTAGAGTAATCTTGGTTGTAGGCTTTTCCTGTTCATCACTTTAAATATGTCCTGCCACTCCCTTCTGGCTTGCAGAGTTTCTGCTGAAAGATCAGCTGTTAACCTATGGGGATTCCCTTGTATGTTATTTGTTGCTTTTCCCTTACTACTTTTAATATTTTTTCTCTGTATTTAGTTTTTGATAGTTTGGTTAATATGTGTCTTGGTGTGTTTCTCCTTGGATTTATCCTGTATGGGACTCTCTGCACTTCCTGGACTTGACTGACTATTTCCTATTCCATGTTAGGGAACTTTTTGACTATTATCTATTCAAATATTTTCTCAGTCCCTTTCTTTTTCACTTCTTCTTCTGGGACCCCTATAATTCGAATGCTGATGCAGTTAATGCTGTTGCAGAGGTCTCTGAGACTGTCCTCAATTCTTTTCATTCTTTTTTCTTTATTCTGCTCTGTGGTAGTTATTTCCACTATTTTATCTTCCAGGTCACTTATCCGCTCTTCAGCCTCAGCTATTCTTCTATTGATTCCTTCTAGAGATTTTTTAATTTCATCTATTGTGTTGTTCGTTTGTTTGCTCTTTAATTCTTCTAGGTCCTTGTTAAACGTTTCTTGTATTTTCTCCATTCTATTTCCAAGATTTTGGATCATGTTCACTATCATTACTCTGAGTTCTTTTTCAGGTAGAATGCCTATTTCCTCTTCATTTGTTTGGTCTGGTGGGTTTTTACTCTTCTCCTTCATCTGCTGCCTATTTCTCTGTCTTATCATTTTGCTTATCTTACTGTGTTTGGGGTCTCCTTTTCACAGGCTGCAGGTTTGCAGTTCCTGTTGTGTTTGGTGTCTGCCCCAGTGGCTAAGGTTGGCTCAGTGGGTTCTGTAGGCTTCCTGGTGGAGGAGACTGGTGCCTGTGTTCTGGTGGATGAGGCTGGATCTTGTCTTTCTGTTGGGCAGGACTGAGTCTGGTGGTATGTTCTGGGGTGTCTGTGAAGTTATGATTTTAGGCAGCGTCCCTGCTAATAGGTGGAGCTGTGTTTCTGTCTTGCTAGTTGTTTGGCATGGGGTGTCCAGCACTGGAGCTTGCTGGTCGTTGAATGGAGCTGGGTCTTAGTGTTGAGTGGGAGATCTCTGGGAGAGCTCTCATTGATTGCTATTACATGGTTTCAGGAGGTCTCTGTTGGTCCAATGTCCTGAACTCGGTCTCCCACCTCAGAGGCTCAGGCCTGACACCCACTGGAGCACCAAGACCCTGTGTGCCACATGGCTCCAATCTGCTGAAACTGGAACCTGGTGCACAGGTGATGGGAATGCAAAATGGTACAGCTGCTGTAGAAAACAGTCTGGCAGTTCCCACCACTCCCTGGGAGATGGGAGACCAGCCTGGGGTCCAAGTCGTGGGCGCGGCAGGCTCACTTCTCTCCTCACCCGGCTCCAGCCCTCCTCAGCCCACCCAATTTTGAGGATGCAGAAAAACTGGATCACTCATACACTGGCAGGTGGGAATTTTAAATGGTACCACCACTCTGGACAACAGCTTGACAGTTTCTGATATGCAACCGTAAAACCCAGCAATTGTTCTACTGGCCAGTTATCCCAGAGAAGTGAAGACTTATGTTCAAGCAAAAATCTACACACATTTATAGCAGCTTTATTCATAGCAGCTGATAACTGGAAACAACCCAAATATCCTTCAGGTGAATGGTTAATCAAACTGTGGTGCATCCGTACCATGGAATACTACTTAGCAAGATAAAAAAGCAATGAACTACTGATACATGCAAAAACCTGGGTTAACTGCCAGAGAATTACACTGAGTGAAAAAAAGTCAGTCTAAGAGGGTGTTGGGCAAAATAGGTGAAGGTGATTAAGAGGTACAAACTTCCAGTTATAAAATAAATAAGTCATGGGGATGTCATGTACAGCACAGGGAATTATAGTCAAAAATATTGCAATAACTTTGTAGGGTGACAGACAGTTACTAGATTACTAGATTTATTGAGGTGATCAAGTTGTAAAGTATATAAATGTCAAATCACTATGCTATACATCTGAAACTAGTGTAATATTATATGCCGATTATACTTCAATTAATAAAAAAAGAAGAAAGAGGAAAAAAAGCCAATCCCAAGAGATTACATCCAGTCTATTCCTACATAACATTCTTGAAATGATAAAATTATAAAATGAAGAACAAATTAGTGATTGCCAGATATAAGGAGGGGGTGGGGATGGGAGGGAAGTGGGTTTGGTTACAGAAGTGCAGCATGAGGGATCCCTGTAGTGATGGAAACTGGAAGCATTCTAAAGCTTGACTGTATCAGTGCTGACTGCCTGGTTGTGATACCTACTTTAACTCTGCAAGATGTTACTACTGGAGAAAATGGGTAAAGGGTATACACAGAATCTTTCTATTATTTCTTACAACTGCATGTATGTGAATCTATTAACTCTCTAAAAACTTAATTTAAAAAAACCCTGAGAAGAGTATATAAAAACAAACAACATTATGTTTCCATGCCTGCTAGAGACACAAATGAAAAAAAAATACACATAAAAATACAAGTTCTAAAACAAACAGCCCAAACAAAAAATGGGTGGAAGATCTAAATAGACATTTCTCCAAAGAAGACATTCAGACAGCCAAAAAGCACATGAAAAGATGCTCAACATCACTAATTATTAGAGAAATGCAAATCAAAACTACATGAGGTATCACCCCTCACACCAGTCAGAATGGCCATCATCAAAAAAATCTACAAACAATAAATGCTGGAGAGGGTGTGGAGAAAGGGGAACCCTCCTACACCATTGGTGGGAATGTAAATTGGTACAGCCACTATGGAGAACAGTATGGAGGTTCCGTAAGAAAACTAAAAACAGAGCTATCATGTAATCCAGCAATCCCACTCCTGGGCATATGTCTGGAGAAAATCATAATTTGAAAAGATACATGCACCCCTATGTTCCTAGCAGCACTATTCACAATAGCCAATACATGGTAACAACCTACATGTCCATCAACAGATGAATGGATAAAGATGTGGCACATATATACAATGGAATATTACTCAGCCATAAAAAGGAACGAAATTGTTATTTGTAATGAGGTAGATGGACCTAGAGTCTGTCATACAAAGTGAAGTAAGTCAGAAAGGGAAAAATAAATACCGTATGCTAATGCACGTATATGGAATCTAAAAACACAGTACTGGAGCCTAGTGGCAGGGCAAGAATAAAGATGCAGATGTAGAGAATGGACTTGAGGACACAGTGGGGGAAGGGTAAGCTGGGACGAAGTGAGAGAGCAACACTGACATATATACACTACCAAATGTAAAATGGATGGCTAGTGGGAAGCAGCCGCATAGCACAGGGAGATCAGCTCGGTGCTTTGTGATGACCTAGAGGGGTGGGATAGGAAGGATGGGAGGGAGGCTCAAGAGGGAGCGGATATGGGGATATATGTACACATATAGCTGATTCACTTTGTTGTACAACAGAAACTAACACAACATTGTAAACCAATTATACTCCAATAAAGATATTTAAAAAAAAAAAAAGAACCAAAAACAAATTGCAAAAAAAGAGAAAAGAAACACACACCCCATTGTTCATTGCAGCGCTATGGACAATAGCGAGGACATAGAAGCAACCTAAATGTCCATCGACAGAGGAATGGACAAAGAAGATGTGGTACATATATACAGTGGAATATTACTCAGCCATAAAAAGAACAAAATAATGCGATTTGCAGCAACATGGATGGACCTAGAGATTGTCATACTGAGTGAAGTAAGTCACACAAAGACATATATCACTTATATGTGGAATCTAAAAAAATGATACAAATGAACTTATTTATTACAAACAGAAATAAATCACAGATGTAGAAAACAAACTTGTGGTTACCAGGGGGGAAAGGGGTGGGGGAGGGATAAATTGGGAGAATGGGATTGACATATACATGAAACAGATAAGTAATAAGGACCTACTCTATAGCATAGGGAACTCTACTCAATACTCTGTAATGGCCTACATGGGAAAAGAATCTAAAAAAGAGTGAATAATGAAATTTTTTTTTTTTCGCAGTACGCGGACCTCTCACTGCCGTGGCCTCTCCCCCTGCAGAGCACAGGCTCCGGACGCACAGGCCCAGCAGCCATGGCCCACGTGCCCAGCCACTCCACGGCATGTGGGATCCTCCCGGACCGGGGCACGACCCCGTGTCCCCTGCATCGGCAGGCGGACCCTCAACCACTGCGCCACCAGGGAAGCCCGAAAAAGTCATTTTTATAGGTAGAGAATGGCAGTTTCATATGGTTCAGACTCATATGATTAAGTGTATCTATAGTCTTATCTTTGTATTATATTACAATTATTTGGTATATCATAATTATGTTAGAGTTCTGAAGAAGAATGTTATTTTTATTGTTTGCCATGTATGTTTCTGTTATTTTGAAGTATTTTAATGATTTTGTAGCTAATTAGAAAAAGAAAAAAAGAGTGAATATATGTATAACTGATTCACTTTGCTGTACACCTGAAACTAACACAACATTGTAAATCATCTATACTCCAATAAAAAATTTTAAAAAGAGGAGATCTCTGAGTAAAAAATACAAGTTCTGCTATGAATATTATAATAACAATAACCAAATATGGAAACAAAGTATCTAAATACAGACTTCACTTCATAATCAGTAGATTCAAAGACCAACAGACATAGTCTGAAAAGAAACTGACGCCAGGGCTTCCCTGGTGGCGCAGTGGTTAAGAATCCGCCCGCCAATACAGGGGACACAGGTTCAAGCCCTGGTCCAGGAAGATCCCACATGCCACAGAGCCACTAAGCCCATGCACCAAAACTACTGAGCCTGTGCTCTAGAGCCCGCAAGCCACAACTACTGAGCCCGTGTGCCACAACTACTGAAGCCTGTGTGCCTAGAGCCCGTGCTCCACAACGAGAGAAGTCACCACAATGAGAAGTCTGCATTTCGCAACCAAGAGTAGCCCCCACTCGCCGCAACTAGAGAAAGCCTGCGCGCAGCAACGAAGACCCAACGCAGCCAAAAAGTAAACTAAATAAATTTATTAAAAAGTTAAAAAATAAGACCTTAAAAAAAAAAAACCTGACGCCAATAATTAAAGCAACAAAACCACAAAGCTCTTTCTACTTATCACGGGTTCCTGTGGCAATTACAGTTAAATTAAAAAATCAGAAAAAGAAATTAAATATTAAAAATGGCATCAACAGCAAAATGCAGCTCCCTGATAGCAAGGGCCCAGGAGAGCAAACACTCACAAACTAGACTGACTGGTTTTTAAAAGCCATCTTAAATATGGCAATTATAAGCAGAATGAATACAATTATAAGAAAATATGGAATCTTAACAATCACATTTCACAGAAGAGACAAGTGAAAGCTCAGAGAAGTGATATTAAAAACATTCAAGCCTCGGGATTTCCCTGGTGGTCCAGCAGTTAAGACTCCGTGCTCCCAATGCAGGGGGCCTGGGTTGGATCCCTGGTCAGGGAACTAAGATCCCACATGCATGCGGCAACTAAAGATCCCTCCCACACGTGGCAATGAAGATCCTAAGTGCTGCAACTAAGACCCAGGGCAGCCAAATAAATAAATAAATGTTTTTTAAAAAACCAAACATTCAAACCTCGAAAGTATCTTTGAATAAGACACTTCTTCCTTATAACAAAGTTAAGAAAAACAGTTATATTAAGAAATAAAGAAGGGAAAGATAAAAATTAAAAGGAAAAGAAAACAGTACAAACATTCCATAATATGGGGAACCCAAACCAAAGGCCATTAAAGGGAATTACAGTCATAAAAAAATTACTGGAGCCATGCACATTTGGGAAACTTTCAAAAAAATTCTTTTAAATAAATTTATTTCTGGCTGTGATGGGTTTTCATTGCTGCGAGTGGGCTTTCTCTAGTTGCAGCAAGCAGGGGATACTCTTCCTTGTGGTATGCGGGCTTCTCACTGCAGTGGCTTCTCTTGTTGCCGAGCATGGGCTCTAGGCGCGTGGGCTTCAGTAGTTGTGGCACACGGACTCTAGAGCGCAGGCTCAGTAGTTGTGGCGCACGGGCTTAGTTGCTCCGTTCCATGTGGGATCTTCCCGGACTGGGGCTCGAACCCATGTCCCCTGCATTGGCAGGCGGATTCTTAACCACTGAGCCACCAGGGACGTTCCAAACTCTCAAAATGTAAAGTGAAGTTTACTTATAATTTATAGGCTACCATTTGAAAAACTAATTTGAAGCAGTTTATTAAAAAGTCATGTATAGCAGGTATGATAAAATAAATAAAAAGACTCGAAAGAGTGAGTTGACTCCATAAACGTAGGTCAGCAATGGTGTGAATAATGGTGGGGCTGGACAATTCTTTGTTGTAGGAGGCTGTTTTATGCTTTCTAGGACATTAGCAGCATCCCTGGCTCCTACTGACTAGATGCCGGTAGCAACACCCTACCTTGCCTAGTTGTGACAACCAAAATGCTACACTGCCAAATGTCCTCTGAAGGGCAAAATTGCTCCCTGTTGGGAATCACTGACCTGGGCTAGTAAAGCTCCTGCAACTGAGAATAAACTTAGCTTTGAGCATTTCAACAGCTAAGGCACGAAGGTTAGTAGGGGGGTTAGGACACTCACCTGTGGAAGCATACTATCTTACTAGGAAAGATCATTTTTTCCAGCACTAGGCTCCAAGATAAATTTTGTATCACGATCTTTACTGACTGTACCAGTAACTATCAAATTTATAGAAATATTCGTCCTATGGCTGTTTCTTATCCATTAAAAAAAAAAAAAAGCAAAAGAATACTATGAAAGCACAGCTTGGCAAAGGTATTTCTATAGGAAGCAAAACAGAGGGCTGGAATTGTGGCTTTCTGATGATCCCGCTTGCTGCAGGGATAAAAAGGGCTTTAAATTCTACAGAGACGGCTGTCTCCAGTCACTCTCACCCAATGCCAATCACGGGCTCTTACACTACATTTACAGCTGAGTAAAGTAAGTATTTATATGAATAATGACTAAAATCAAATATAAAACAATGGAAACAATCAATCTGTTAGGGAGATAGGTTTTTTTCACCCTTTAAAAAATTTCTCTTAATATTGTATTTTGTGCAAAGGAAAAATATTTCATTTGAAAAAGACAATTTGCTCTATAGAATTTGAATTTGTAAAAAATTTTGAGGGAAAACATTTAAAACCATTGTTAAACATCAGTATGGACAACAGTAACACAGATATGTATTTATTTTAGAAGACTACGATTGTTCAGGAGGCCTTAAAGAAACTGAATTTAATCTTACATATGTTATATCACTGTTAACCATTAAATGCCAAGTGAAGGGGAAAATATGTTCCTATTTGTTTATTTAAGGGCTTGGACTTGCAGACCTGGGTAATAAATAAATGTGTGTGTGTGTATGAAATGACATACTGTTAGACTAAATATATATATTTAGGTGGTACTGTAATAGAAGTTACTGTTGGACAAGAGGGCTGAGGGCACGACAAGGGAAATGGTGAACATTTACTTTTTATTTTATATATTTCTGTAGTATTTTTTTAAACAGTAAGCCTGCATAACTTAAATTACAAATACTAAAGAATTAAGAAAAACATGTTTTGATTCAACATCGGTTTAAATTTCAAAGCATCACGTTTTACCTGAAAGATCCATACTTTGCAAACTCGCTTTGAAGTGCGCTAATCAGAGCTAGGAAACAAAGCAAAGAAACACAACAAAGAAGGAAATAGCAGCAGGTACAGAGGTAAGAGGAGCCGCCCTGGCCTGGCTCTCCATTTTCACTACCTCCCTCGCCCCTCTAGTCACTCTGCCCCCAGCACCCAAGAGCTTAGAGCGCCCCTTCAGTCTCTGCTGCCAGGACCCCATCATGGCCCCAACACCTGGGCCTGCCTCACTTTTTAAAAAAAATTTGGGGGTGGCAAAATAAACATAACATAAAATTTACTGTTTTAACCATTTTTAAGTGTACAGTTCAGTGGCATTAAGTACATTTGTATTGTTGTGCAACCATCACCATCATCCATTTCCAAAACTTTTTCATCTTCCCAAATTGAAATTCTGTCCTCATTAAACTCTTAACTCCCCATCTTCCCTCCCTCCAACTCCTGGCAACCACCATACTACTTTCTGGCTCTATGATTTTGACTATTCTATGTACCTCATAGAAGCAGAATCACTTTTGTGACAGGCATATTTCACTTAGCATAATGTCTTCAATGTTCATCCATGTTGTAACATGTCAGAACTTCCTTTTTTAAAAAAAAAATTATTTATTTGACTGCATCGGGTCTTAGTTGTGGCACGCAGGATCTTTCATTCCGGCATATGGGCTTCTTCTAGAGCACATGGGCTTAGTTGCCCCACAGCATGTGGGATCTTAGTTCCCCGACCAGGGATCGAACCCATGTCCCCTGCACTGGAAGGAGGATTCTTAACCACTGGACCACCAGTGAAGTCCCTTCCTTCCTTTTTAAGGCTGAATAATATTCCGTTGTGTGTATTATATACCATGTTTTGTTTATCCATTCATCCTTCAATACACTTGGGCTGCCTTTACCTTCTGCCTATTATAAATAACACTGTTATGAACAGGGATGTACAAATATCTGAGTCCCTGCTTCCAATTCTTACTTACCCAGAAGTGGAATTTCTGGATCATTTGATAATTCTATTTCCTGCCCCACCTTTTTACCTGTCTCTTAACTTTCTCCCCCAACCAAAACATACTCATCATCTGTCTTGTTCTGCAAGAAACTGCTGTCAGAATGCTATCACTTGGAAAACATCTAATCATGACAAACGTATTAAGAGCTGACAAGGCTTAACATATGACCCCTCCCAGGGACATCTGCATTTGAATAGAGGAATAGCTTTAAAAATTAAATATTTATTTATTTATTTTTGGCTGTGTCGGGTCTTAGTTGCAGCGTGTGGGCTCCTTGTTGTGGCTGACGGGCTTCTCACTAGTTGTGGACCACGTGCTCAGCAGTTGCAGCGCACAGGCTTAGTTCCCAGACCAGGGCTCGAACCCGTGTCCCCTGCATTGGAAGGCGGATTCTTAACCACTGGACCATCAAGCAAGTCCCAAATAGAGGAACATCTTAAGGAGAAGGAATGACTTCATCAAATGGTGGCTTTTCAAACAACAACAGGCTTGGGGTGGGACGGGGGACACTGGAGGTCAAAACAGACAAACCTCTCAGGAACTCGTGTCACAGTATTTCTAGTGTTCTCTTTTCTCACTCCCAAAATGTAGACTCCTCCCTTCCGCTCCGTTCTGGGTTCTATCATCAGTTACCTTCTCTGTTGTATTTAACTTGCCAACAGACAACATCCAACTATAAACCCTCTCAACAACCGCCTCCCTGGGGATCCTCCTGCCAGGCACCATGCTCAGGAGCTGGGGAAGCAGGGTGACTCTCATGGAGCCTGTCTGGACAGCCCCAGATGGAGTCTCCTGTCTCTCTTAGGCCTGTTCCTCCCTCTGGGCTGCCAGTGTCTTTTAATGCCCTTCAGTCTTTCCAGGGTCAAGGGTTTGGAGCACCTCAGGCTTATTTCTGCCTTCACCATGTCCACTTAACTCTGCACCCACAACAGTTCTCCAGTGTGCTCTCTCCCACTCATCCCACCAGACTAACCCATCCAGGCCCTGCCGATCCCCTCTCGGGTCCTCCCACCTCCCGCCTGGCTGCATCTGCAGCCTGTGCTTACAGTGCGTGAGGCTCCCCACCGCCTAGGAAATAAAGTCACCGTTCCTCAGCCGAACTCCCCAAACTCTGACTCCAAATTACCTTTCTAGCCTCACCTCCCACTGCCCCCGTCATGCACTCTTGTCGGACTGGATCGAGGGCTGTTTGCTGAACACAGCGTGAACTACCTTACCTGTGCCTCTGTGCCCCCAATCCCTCTACCCAGACACCTCTCTGGTTCTCCCACATGGCCCTCTCTCTGAACTCCCACTGCAGTTTATCTGCAGCACCTCCAGAGCACGTCTCAATCTGAACTTGTCTATGAAAAGCACTGCTCTCCTAACAGCTGTCACAACTGTCTTCTTCAGCTGCCTGCTCATCCTCTCCGGTCATCCCTCCCCCTTGCTCCCAGGTACCCCAACCTCCCAGAACCTCCTTCAGTGTCTGAAGACACAGTTCTTTGTGGCCCCAGGGCCTTCACACATGCCGGCTAACACTCTGGTTGGAACCAGGTTACCCCCTGCCCCAACGCTTAATTACTCATCCTCCTTCAGATATCATCACGGCATGAAAGGAGCCACCCTTGAGTGCATTTCCCTTTTACACTCTCCTAGTGCCCATCACAGTTTGCATTTATAAATATCCATTTATTTGATTATTTAATTTATTATTTTATTAGGTATGTTTATTTTTATTAAAAGTATCTGTTTTTTGCTTTTCACTCCATAGCTGAGGCCAATGACTGCCTATAATGTTCACTATTTTATCCCTGCTCCCCAGCAATATATCTGGCACATAATAGGGGCTAAAAGAAATGGATTTATTACATGAATTATCATTTTTCTCTTTGTAGCTTAGGCTACCTGCCTGAGAAGACTGGGGAAGTTCCTCATGAAACCTACACTTAATCCAGCCTCCCCACTCTCTTACCTCCCTTTCACTCTTTCTTAAAAAAGAGGAGATGGGGAGAAGAAGCTCTGAGAAACAATGCAAGGAACATAAGAAAAAACATTTTTAAAGATTATCAAGGGTACAGGCACTAGTCCCCTCCACCAGGAAGCCTACACAACCCAATGAACCAACCTTAGCCACTGGGGACAGACACCAAAAACAACGGGAACTATGAACCTGTGGCCTGCGAAAAGGAGACCCAAAACACAGTACGTTAAGCAAAATGAGAAGGTGGAGAAACACATAGCAGATGAAGGAGCAAGGCAAAAACCCACCAGACCTAACAAATGAAGAGGAAATAGGCAGTCTACCTGAAAAAGAATTCAGAATAATGATAGTAAAGATGATCCAAAATCCTGGAAATAGAATGGAGAAAATACAAGAAACGTTTAACAAGGATCTAGAAGAACTAAAGAGCAAACAAAGAGTGATGAACAACACAATAAATGAAATTAAAAATTCTCTACAAGGGATCAATAGCAGAATAACTGAGGCAGAAGAACGGGTAAGTGACCTGGAATATAAAATAGTGGAAATAACTACTGCAGAGCAGAATAAAGAAAAAAGAATCAAAAGAATTGAGGACAGTCTCAGAGACCTCTGGGACAAAATTAAACGCACCAACATTCGAATTATAGGGGTCCCAGAAGAAGAAGAGAAAAAGAAAGGGACTGAGAAAATATTTGAAGAGATTATAATTGAAAACTTCCCTAATATGGCAAAGGAAATAGTTAATCAAGCCCAGGAAGCACAGAGAGTCCCATACAGGATAAATCCAAGGAGAAACACGCCAAGACACATATTAATGAAACAATCAAAAATTAAACACAAAGAACAAAGGGAAAAACAACAAATCACACATAAGGAAATCCCCATAAGGTTAGCAGTTGATCTTTCAGCAGAAACTCTGCAAGCCAGAAGGGAGTGGCAGGACATATTAAAAGTGATGAAGGAGAAAAACCTACAACCAAGATTACTCTACCCAGCAAGGATCTCATTCAGATTTGACGGAGAAATTAAAACCTTTACAGACAAGCAAAAGCTAAGAGAATTCAGCACCACCAAACCAGCTTTACAACAAATGCTAAAGGAACTTCTCTAGGCAGGAAACACAAGAAAAGGAAAAGACCTACAATAATAAACCCAAAACAATTAAGAAAATGGTAATAGGAACATACATATCGATAATTACCTTAAATGTAAATGGATTAAATGCTCCAACCAAAAGACATTGATTGGCTGAATGGATACAGAAAAAAGACCCGTATATATGCTGTCTACAAGAGACCCACTTCAGACCTAGGGACACATACAGACTAAAAGTGAGGGGATGGAAAAACATATTCCATGCAGATGGAAATCAAAAGAAAGCTGGAGTAGCAATTCTCATATCAGACAAAACAGACATTAAAACAAAGTCTATTACAAGAGACAAAGGAGGACACTACATAATCATCAAGGGATCAATACAAGAAGATATAACAATTGTAAATATTTATGTACCCAACATAGGAGCACCTCAATACATAAGACAAATGCTAACAGCCATAAAAGGGGAAATCGACAGTAGCACAGTAATAGTAGGGGACTTTAGCACCCCACTTTCACCAATGGACAGATCATCCAAAATGAAAATAAATAAGGAAACACAAGCTTTAAATTACACATTAAACAAGATGGACTTAATTGATACTTATAGGACATTCCATCCAAAAACAACAGAATACACATTATCCTCAAGTGCTCATGGAACATTCTGCAGGATAGATCATATCTTGGGTCACAAATCAAGCCTTGGTAAATTTAAGAAAATTGAAATCACATCAAGTATCTTTTCTGACCACAATGCTATGAGACTAGATTTCAATTACAGGAAAATATCTGTAAGAAATACAAACACGTGGAGGCTAAACAACACACTACTTAATAACCAAAGTATCACTGAAGAAATCAAAGAGGAAATCAAAAAATACCTAGAAACAAATGACAATGAAAACACAACCCAAAACCTATGGGATGCAGCAAAAGCAGTTCTCAGAGGGAAGTTTATAGCAATACAATCCTACCTTAAGAAACAACTCAAATAAACAACCTAACTTTACACCTAAAGCAATTAGAGAAGAAGAACAAAAAAACCCCAAAGTTAGCAGAAGGAAAGAAATCATAAAGATGAGATCAGAAATAAATGAAAGAGAAATGAAGGAAATGATAGCAAAGATCAATAAAACTAAAAGCTGGTTCTTTGAGAAGATTAACAAAATTGATAAACCATTAGCCAGACTTATCAAGAAAAAAAGGGAGAAGACTAAAATCAATAGAATTAGAAATGAAAAAGGAGAAGTAACTGACACTGCAGAAATACAAAGGATCAGGAGAGATTACTACAAGCAACTGTATGCCAATAAAATGGAGAATGTGGAAGAAATGGACAAATTCTTAGAAATGCACAACCTTCCGAGACTGAACCAGGAAGAAACAGAAAATATGAACAGAGCAATCACAAGCATGGAAATTGAAACTGTGATTAAAAATCTTGCAACAAACAATAGCCCAGGACCAGACGGCTTCACAGGCGAATTCTATCAAACATTTAGAGAAGAGCTAACACCTATCCTTCTCAAACTCTTCCAAAATATAGCAGAGGGAGGAATGCTCCCAAACTCATTCTACGAAGCCACCATCACTCTGATAGCAAAACCAGACAAAGATGTCACAAAGAAAGAAAACTACAGGCCAATATCACTGATGCACATAGATGCTAAAATCCTCAACAAAATACTAGCAAACAGAATCCAACAGCACATTAAAAGGATCATACACTATGATCAAGTGGGGTTTATCCCAGGAATGCAAGGATTCGTCAATATATGCAAATCAATGAACGTGATATACCATATTAACAAACTGAAGGAGAAAAATGATATGATCATCTCAATAGATGCAGAGAAAGCTTTTGACAAAATTCAACACCCATTTATGATAAAAACCCTCCAGAAAGTAGGCATAGAGGGAACTTTCCTCAACATAATAAAGGCCATATATGACAAATCCACAGCCAACATCGTTCTCAATGGTGAAAAACTGAAACCATTTCCACTAAGATCAGGAACAAGACAAGGCTGCCCACTCTCACCACTATTATTCAACATAGTTGTGGAAGTTTTAGCCACAGCAATCAGAGAAGAAAAAGGAATCCAAATTGGAAAAGAAGAAGTAAAGTTGTCACTGTATGCAGATGACATGACACTATACATAGAGAATCCTAAAGATGCTACCAGAAAACTACTAGAGCTAATCAACGAATTTGGTAAAGTAGCAGGATACAAAATTAATGCACAGAAATCTCTTGCATTCCTATACACTAATGATGAAAAATCTGAAAGTGAAATTAAGAAAACACTCCCATTTACCATTGCAACAAAAAGAATAAAATATCTAGGAATAAACCTACCTAAGGAGACAAAAGACCTGTATGCAGAAAATTATAAGACACTGATGAAAGAAATTAAAGATGATACAAATAGATGTAGAGATATACCATGTTCTTGGATTGGAAGAATCAACATTGTGAAAATGACTCTACTACACAAATTAATCCACAGATTTAATGTAATCCCTATCAAACTACCACTGGCATTTTTCACAGAACTAGAACAAAAAAATTCACAATTTGTATGGAAACACAAAAGACCCCGAAGAGCCAAAGCAATCTTGAGAAAGAAAAATGGAGCTGGAGGAATCAGGCTCCCTGACTTCAGACTATACTACAAAGCTACAGTAATCAAGACAGTATGGTACTGGAACAGAAACAGAAATATAGATCAATGGAAAAGGATAGAAAGCCCACAGATAAACCCACGCACATATGGTCACCTTATCTTTGGTGAAGGAGGCAAGAATATACAGTGGAGAAAAGACAGCCTCTTCAATAAGTGGTGCTGGGAAAACTGGACAGCTACATGTAAAAGAATGAAATTAGAACACTCCCTAACACCATACAAAAAAATAAACTCAAAATGGATTAATGACCTAAGTGTAAGGCCAGACACCATCAAACTCTTAGAGGAAAACATAGGCAGAACACTCTATGACATAAATCACAGCAAGATCCTTTTTGACCCACCTCCTAGAGAAATGGAAATTAAAAAAATAAACAAATGGGACCTAATGAAACTTAGAAGCTTTTGCACAGCAAAGGAAACCATAAACAAGACGAAAAGACAACCCTCAGTATGGGAGAAAATGTTTGCAAATGAAGCAACTGACAAAGGATTAATCTCCAAAATTTACAAGCAGCTCATGCAGCTCAACATTAGAAAAACCAACAACCCAATGCAAAAATGGGCAGAAGACCTAAATAGATATTTCTCCAAAGAAGATATACAGATTGCCAACAGACACACGAAAGAATGCTCAACATCATTAATCATTAGAGAAATGCAAATCAAAACTACAATGAGATATCATCTCACACCAGTCAGAATGGCCATCATCAAAAAATCTACAAACAATAAATGCTGGAGAGGGTGTGGAGAAAAGGGAATCCTCTTGCACAGGGAACTATATTCAACATCCTGAGAGAAACCATAATGGAAATGAATATAAAAAAGAATATATAGTAAAAAAAAAGACTATCAATAATAAAGAACAAATTATATTCACGAAATAAGAACAAGATGATTTTTAAAAAATAAGATCAGAGAACTCTTTCCTGAAAATTAAAATTAAGACAGCTAAAATAAAGAATTTGAGAAGAAACAGAAAATAAAGTTGAGCAAATTTCTCAGAAAGTAGAACACAAAGACAAATTGATGATGATAATGACAATAACATTTAGAACCTAAATATACAGCAGTTACCATGTGCCAGGCACTGAATTAAGTCTCACAACTATCCTATGAGGAAGGTACTATGATTATTTCCAAAGTGAAAACAGGAAAGATAAAAAAATTAAAGGATCAGTCTGGGAAATCAACTGACTAAACAACTGACTAAAATCTTTCCTAACAACTGACTGAAATCTTTTCCTTTCAGAAAGAAACAGAAAATATAGTGGAAATGAAATGAACACATCGACATACCCAAGAACTGAAGGACCAAGAAACAGAAGGGATAGAACCCTTGCTTTTTAGAAACCCATGTCGAAATATCTGCAGATGAAATTATATGATGTCTTGGATTCCCAGGGGAAAATACAGGGAGAGGCGGGGATACAGATGAAGTAAGACCAGCCAAGATTCTTGGATGGGCATATTAATTTTGATGTATCCATTAAGATATGAGTGGAGATGTCAACTATACAATGATAAAGTCAGGTCTGAAGATAAAGATTTGGAAATCAATGGCATTTAAAGGCATGCGATTAGATGAGATCACCTACGGGGAGAGAGGCAAGATGGAAAAGAGCAGAGGATCTAGAACAGAGCCCTAGAGTATTTTAACATACAAGTATCAAACAGCAAATATTTTACTTTTCAGATGTGATAAAGCCACATTATAATACATATCTGAAACAACATAATATATTATTATGGATGTATACTTAAGGGATAACAGGCTCTTGATATACGTTGTTTATGTTTACAGTTACGTTCATTACTGAAAGTACATGCTACAGGAGAAGAGATATTTTTCATGTAGATTAATGAATATTTGTGAGCTATAACTCCTTGAAAAGATATTTTGGAATCAGTACACAGGAAGAAAAGGTGAACAGAAGAAACTGGTCAAGCCCACTAGTTCCCAGGGAAATGTTATAACATTTCTCAAAAATTAAAAAGTCTGACAAAGGTTGGTGGAAAGGTATGGAAAAAAGAACCCTTATCCGCTGCTGGTGGGAATACAAATTTGTCTCTTTGGAGAACAATTTTGCAGTTCTAGCAAAATTTAAACCCAGCTATTTTTAACCCAGCAATTCTACTTCTGAGTATATAACTGTCCTAAAGAAACACATGTGTAAAAGTGAAAAGACATTCACACCAGCACTGTTTAGTAATAGCAAAAACTGAAAACAGCCTAAATGTCCATCAACAAGGAAGAGAAGAATAAAATGTGATACATTCACAGGATGGAATACCACCCAGTAGTTAAAAACATACTTATTTATCATATCAAACTACATTTATCATTATATCAATATATTTATCAAAATATATTTATCATATCAAAATATACTTATCATTACATTTATGGGTATATTTCAATAGGACAATGATAAATGGGAAAAAAAGATGCAGAATGGTACACACAGTATAACACCATTTATACAAATTTTAATATTCATGATAGTGGTTACCTCTGAGGAGGCTGAAAGAGAAGGGAATGGAACTGCAAAGGTATATTAAAGAAGCTTCAACATTAGTAATACTGCTTTCTTTTACAATATAAAAACTAAGGCGGGGAGAAGCGGGGGTGGGATGAATTGGGAGATTGGGACTGACATATATACACTACTATGTATAAAATAGATAACTAATGTGAACCTACTGTATAGCACAGGGGACTCTACTCAGTGCTGTGGTGTGGTGACCTAAATGGGAAGGAAATCTAAAAAAACAGTGGATATATGTATAGGTATGACTGATTCACTTTGCTGTACAGCAAGAAACTAACACAACATTGTAAAGCAACTATATTCTAATAAAAATTAATTTAAAAAACTGAGGCAAATATAGCAAAATGTCAAATTGTATTGGTTCTGGGTGTTAGGTACATAAGCATGCACTATATTATCCTGTGTACTACTATCTTTGCACCTGGGGAGAAAAAGAGTCTGTGAATACAGTGCTTTATTCATAGGGGGAAAAAGGGTAAAATAAGCTATATGTTTTTTGATGTTGATTCAGTAAAGGAAATGCTGAAAATTTTAAAAATAAGCTTATCATGGTCAACTGAACATGTATCTTTTCAGCATGTTGCAGAAAAAATAGGGAGTAAATATGAAGCTTTCAATGATGGCTGTAAAAGTCAAGTATATTTAGTTAAGCTTTCAAAATAACAGATAAGATTAGGCTGTTTCTCCACAGTACTGAATACTTGGCTTGTGCAAAAGGCATATATCTAGGTTATACATCCAATATTTAAAGAGCCTAAATACATCACTTTAGGGCTGAAATAACACAGTTGTTAAAAGTTAAGAAGATATGGTACAAACAGTTGTCTTATTTTTTTTACTCTTTCTTAATCCATGGATTGTTTTCTTCAGTATCTGGAGAAAGAAACTGATATATTCACTATTAGGCACATTAAAAAAACCACATTCAAATGTTAAAACTGAACATAAAGAAATACCTTCAGAGCCAAGTACGACCAAATAACGGATTAAGTACTCATTTGGCACCAGCGTTTAAATTGAAACATTCAAGTCTTCTAACTTTTGAGTGTGATGTACTCATCAATGTAGTAACTGACAGAGTTGAAGATATTCTTTCTTTGGCTGCACTGTGCGGCTTGCGGGATCTTAGTTCCCCGACCAGGGCTTGAACCTGGGCCACGGCAGTGAAAGCGCAGAGTCCTAACCACTGGACCACCAGGGCATTCCCTGAAGATATTCTTTAGTGAAAAATTACCCTGTAATTTCTGAATCTGTACTCAGTCTAATTATCTGACAGTTATTTGCTGCTATTCTCAAAGAACTCTAATTCTGAGTTAGGACTTCTTCATTTAACCGAAAATAAGTAAGAAAAGAAACCAACTGGATGTAAAATTTAACCTATGCCTCAAGCTGTCAGTGATCTGGAGACAGATGCCTGCGGAAGATCACAACGGTATTATACTGGACACTGAAAGGTAACAAAATTATGTTTATTTTTAAATATTATAATGAGTTTTTGAAAATTAAATTGGGCGGTGCCCACTGGGTTGGCTGTGGCATGTCCCCCTGTGACCTCCCCTCTGGAAGCATGGACACTGCCACTGGGGCTTGGTGGTCGCAGGTCAGGATCTCAAGCCTGGGACAATGGTGTGCATTCCCTGCATCGTCATTCTAGTTGTGCTCTGGGTCTACAAAAAGTTCCTGGAACCATATATATACCCTCTGATTTCCCCCTTTGTTAGTTGTATGTGGCCTAGGAAAGCTATACAAGAATCCAATGATAAAAACAAAGGCAAAATAGACTGTAAGGGTGCAGACACAAATGGATTACCAACAAGAGGACCAACAGAAATCTCTGATAAAAAGAAAGACTTAAGTGACTGTCACAAAGGATCTCATTGTTTTAAAAATGGATCTGATAGGGCTTCCCTGGTGGCGCAATGGTTGAGAGTCTGCCTGCCGATGCAGGGGACATGGGTTCGTGCCCCGGTCCGGGAAGATCCCACATGCCGCAGAGAGGCTGGGCCCGTGAGCCATGGCTGCTGAGCCTGCGCATCCGGAGCCTGTGCTCCGCAACGGGAGAGGCCACAACAGTGAGAGGCCCGCGTACCGCAAAAAAACAAAACAAAACATAAAATGGATCTGATAGTATGAAGCACCTTCTTTGTACTTGTCTCTGATCTTTTTTCCTGAGACCAGAATTTGGGCTAGATAGTTTACATATTTACCTGACACTAATCAGGAAATACCTGCTATTTGTATTTCAAATGTAGCTAGTTATATTTAATGACCTCATTCCTGAGTTCCTTTTTTATTAAAGTAGCTTTCATTTCTTTTATTGCAGTTTTAAAAATATGAATAAATAAAAGGTTCATGCCAGTAGACACTGTTCCTAAATCAGTCCCTAAAACTCCTTGGGCCTCTAGTTTTTATTCAGGCTCTTCAAATTTGAGGAGTATAATTTTACTGTGAAACAGTGCAGTGAGACTGTGCGGTGAAATGAAAGGTGGTTTTTGGAGATGATAATGACTTGAAACATAAAGATGTAATTACTGTCTAACTCAATGGAGCAGCTTATCTATGAGAGTAGTAATTACTGTTTATTGCTCTGAGGAAGACAGAAAAGACAGGGAAATGGGGTAACCTCTCTGAAAAATAGAACATCTTTAACATAAATGGCTAATGTATATTATAAAATTCTAATCCTTGTCATATTCCTTCTATTCCTACGAATGTATTAAATATTCAGTTTAGCTTGTTGTTCTTTTTTCTTTTAAAATATAAATATTTAAAAGTAAGATTTTTTAACCACATCAGAAATCAGGATTGTAATAGTGTGATGGCATCAGGATAGTTATGGAGGAGCAATATATTTTTTCTTCTTCTTTTTTAAAGTTTAGATTGTATCAGTTATTTTGTTCCATAATAAGACACTAAAATTCGTGGTTTTCAGCAACAGTGATGTGACTGCACAGTTATTTGCTGGTCTGGGCCTCTCCACATGATCTTTCATCCCGGGCCTCTTCATTTTAGTGTAAGGATCTATAAATATTCAAAGACGATGAGACGTATCTTTATAGAATATTTATTTTCTCTGAAGCAAGGAGAAGTTAGAAAGGACTCCCTGCCTTGGGTCCCCAGTGAAGTCCTGGGTCCTAACTGAGGCTCTGTGAAGTTGTGTCTGGTCAAGTCATTGATCCACCTTGGACTTCCTTTGATATAAATGTGTTTCAACTTTTCTGCCCCAGCCTACCTGAGGGATAAGATAAATTCTCATTAGCAACTAAATCCAGTTGATTAATTTAGTTTGTTTTTTAAGGTATTAAAAACTATATTATGAAAATAGTAGATGTTCATAGTAGAACGATGCAAGGGCAGGTTAAATGAAAAGTTAATGTTCTTTCTCTACTCTCATTTCTTTGTTCTAGCTCCACAGATGTAACCACTATTAGCTTTTTGTATAGCCTTCTAGCAACTTTCTTTCTTTTTTTTTTTTTTTTTTGCGGTACGCGGGCCTCTCACTGTTGTGGCCTCTCCTGTTGCGGAGCACAGGCTTCAGATGCGCAGGCTCAGCGGCCATGGCTCATGGGCCCAGCCGCTCCGCGGCATGTGGGATCTTCCCAGACTGGGGCACGAACCCGCATCCCCTGCATTGGCAGGCAGACTCTCAACCGCTGCACCACCAGGGAAGCCCTAGCAACTTTCTTAAAATATATCATTAAAAAAAAAAATTAAATTGATAGTACACATGTATGCTGAATACCCAATACAGGGCCTGCAGGTTCCTAAGATGTAAGAAAGCATTAGGTTGAGAGTCAGAGATGAGGCAGAAAAGGAGGTGAGTGAAAGCCAAAGACAAACTTAGACTATTTAAAATCCTGCCTGGGGCAACTCTGGGCCTAGGGCCGAAGAAACTCTTTCCTTCATCCTCCCTCTAAGGTGTGGGCGCACTGCTTATGCCTATGACTCAACCCTCAGGTCACTTTACAATACTGTTCACATGAGGAAATACAGTCTGAATTCTAAACAAAGTACATTTAGATGGAGATTTTCCCATTATTTCGACAACACTGGCAAAAGAAAATAACAATAAAATAAAAATGAGAGTAATAAGTATATTTTGCTTTTGTATAACACTCCAATTAAGACAATGTAAGTAATAAAAACCAGAGCTAAGACTGTCCTTCCTCATATATACACTAACAAACGTAAGGTAGATAGCTAATGGGAAGCAGCTGCATAGCACAGCTCGGTGCTTTGTGACCACCTGGAGGGGTGGGATAGGGAGGGTGAGAGGGAGGGAGACGCAAGCGGGAAGAGATATGGGAACATATGTATATATATAAATGATTCATTTTGTTGTGAAGCAGAAACTAACACACCATTGTAAAGCAATTATACTCCAATAAAGATGTTAAAAAAAAAAAAAGACCTTCCTATTCAAGGAAACAGTGTTATAATAACGGCAAGAGCATCAGCTAATGATGTGGCTGTAAGGTACCGCTGTCTTACCCAGCTGATTCTTCATCCCCATGAGCACGGAGTTCATGTGTGCTTTGGATGCATAGAGCTTGCTCACGGCCTTCCTTGACCTGATCATCTCCTTGGCCAGAACCACACAGACATCCTTCTGACCCTTCTTGGCAGCATCCTTCACAGATCGTTTCACTTTTTCTTCTTCTCTTTGGATATCTAAATTTAGAACATAAGACAGAACATCAAAAAATTAAGGGTAAACCAGGAGAGTTATTGGCACTGAAATCTGTTCTTACTGTGATCTAAATGTACCTATTAAACAGGAAAACAGATAGGAGGATATAAACTAAATAAAAATAATTAATGTGGTTGGTATTCATTATTTCCGGAAACATTAAAGTAATATAAGAGTAAACAGAGGGCTTCCCTGGTGGTGCAGTGGTTGAGAATCTGCCTGCTGATGCAGGGGACACGGGTTTGAGCCCTGGTCTGGGAAGATCCCACATGCCACGGAGCAACTAGGCCCGTGAGCCACAACTACCGAGCCTGCGTGTCTGGAGCCTGTGCTCCACAACAAGAGAGGCCATGATAGTGAGAGGCCCGCGCACCACGATGAAGAGTGGGTGGCCCCCGCTTGCCACAACTAGAGAAAGCCCTTGCACAGAAACGAAGACCCAACACAGCCATAAATAAATAAATAAAAAGCCAAGCATTTGAAGCCCTTAAAAAAAAAAAAAAAAGAGTAAACAGAAAAGTAAATCCTAATACACTAGAGAAAATTTCAAAACTGACTTTGCAAGCCCATTCTAACATCTGTTGGTACTGGTACTAAGGAACTTTAAAAATACTGTACATGCGGGGAATTCCCTGGTGGTCCAGTGGTTGGACCCAGCCCCTCACTGCCATGATCCTGGGTTCAATCCCTGGTTGGGGAACTCAGATCCTGCAAGCCGCATGGCGTGGCCAAAAGAAAAGAATACTGTAAATGGATTCCAGAGCTTGCTCTCTTAATCAATAAGTAGTATTCCCACAATTACAGGAGTACAACCTCAGTACATTTATTAATGATTTATAAAAACCTACAACTAAAGGAAAGCCTGAACATACAAAAAGTATCACATCAGTATCAACTAGAGGTAAGATATGTCTATGTTATGTGCTTTATGATTAGGAGAGATTTTTTCCAATTGTGGTAAAATATACATAACATCAAATTTACCATCCTAACCATTTTTAAGGACACAGTTCAGTGGTATTAAGTACATTCATATTGTTGTGAACCATCACCATCATCCGTCTCCAGAACTCTTTACAGTTTTCAACACTGAAACTCAAAGGCTTTAAATAATAACTCCCTATTCCCTCCTCCCACCAGCCCCTGGCAAATACCATTCCGCTTCCTGTCTTTATGAATTTGACTACTCTAGGTACCTTATGTAAGAGGAATCCTACAGTATTTTGTGTGTGTGTGTGTGACTGGCTTATTTAACTTAGCATAAAGTCTTCAAGGTTCAGCCATGTTGGAGCATGTATCAGACACCCTGCTTTTTAAAGGCCGAATATTACATTGCACATATATATCAAATTTTGTTTATCCATTTGGCTATTGACAGACACTTGGGTTGCTTTCACAACCTTTAGCTATTGTGAATAATGCTGCTATGAACATGAATGTACAAGTATCTTTTTGAGACCCTGCTTTCAAATCATTTGTGTATATACTTATATTACCATAGACTTCATGGCTTAAAAATCATGAATTTATTTCTCATAGTTCTGGAAGCTGGGAAGTCCAAGATCAGGGTTCCTAGTGAGAACCTACTTCCTGGTTTGTAGGTGAATGCCCTCTTGCTGTATCTTCACAGGGCAGAGAGTTCACCTCTTGTCTCTCCTCTTATAAGGGCACTAATACCATTCATAAGGGCTACACCCTCATGACCTAATTACCTCCCAAAGGCCCCACCTCCAAATACCATCACATTGGGATTAGGGCTTCGATGTATGAAATTTAGGGGCACACAAACCTTCAGTCTATAGCATTCTGCCTCTGCGTACCCCCCCCAATTTATGTCCTTCTCATATGCAAAATGCATTCATTCCAACCCAACAGCCTCAAAAGTCTTAACTCATTCCAGCATCAACTTTAATGTTTAAGTCCAAAGTCTCATCTAAATATTCTCTAAATCAGATATGGGTGGGACCTGAAGTATGATTCAACCTGAGGCAAAATTCTTCTCCAGCTACGAATTTGTGACAGGCATAGAATAATCATTCTTACTCCAAAAGAAAAAAACAGGAAAGAAGGAAGGGGTGACAGGTCCCAAGCAAGTCCAAAACCTAGCAAGGCAAACTCCATGAGCTCTTAAGACTCAAGAATAATCCTCTGTGAGTAGAGCCACAGAGGTAGAAAACAAACTTATTTTGTTTGGGGGTGGGGTGGGGGAGGGAGAATAAATTGGGAGATTGGGATGGACATATACACACTACTATATATAAAATAGATAACTAATAAGAACCTGGGGTATAGCACAGGTAACTCTACTCAATACTCTGTAATGGACTATATGGGAAAAGAATCTATTAAAAAAAGAGTGTACATATGTATATGTATAACTGATTCACTTTGCTGTACAGCAGAAACTAACACAACACTGTAAATCAACTATACTCCAATAAAAAACAAGCAAACAAACAAGAAAAATAAGAATAAACCTCTTTGGTTTGATATTCTGACTTTCAGACCCACAAGGGTGGCAATGTCACCACGATGGCTGGTGGGGTACCATCAGGCAGCAGCTTTCTGTGGGGGCGCCACCCAAGCTGAGGTTCTGCCAGGCAAGGGGTCTTTGGTTGGAGGCAGCCTAGCATATACAGGAACTGAGGTAGTGGCCCTGATGATGTCTGAATCAGATCTGGGGACATTCTTTCCTTTCCCTGAAGAAAAGTGCAAGTTAAAAGCCTAAGTTTTACTGTCTTGTCCTGTAAAATCTAAGAAGTCAGACAGCCTTCCTTTATTCTGACCTGGATCCGTCCCCATCAGTTCAGACTGGCAGTGATCTCTCTGGAGTAGCTGATAAAATCCATGGGTCACACCCATACTAATCTCCTTATCAAATGGTCAGTCACATAGGTCAGCCATACACTTGGTGTCTTCTGAACCAGCTTTCTCAGTTTTGCAATATGGACAAACAGAGATTATTCCAAATCTCTAAGTTCTGGTTCCACTTTGCTTAACAATTCCTTCTTCATTTCTCTCTCCTCGCATCTTACTATAAGTAGTCAGGAAGAACCATGCCACTCCTCCTATATTTTGCTTAGAAATCTCCTCAGCTAAACACACAATTTCATTGCTTGCAAGTTCTAATTTCCACAAAACAGTAGACCCTGAACACACTTCAGCCAAGTTCTTTGCCACTTTATCAAGAATTGTCTTTTCGCCACTGTCCAATTACATGTTTCTCATTTCCGTTTGAGATCTCATCAGAACGGCCTTCACCATCCATACTTCTACTAACATTATGTACATGGTTATCTATGTGTTCTCTAAGAAGATGGAGGCTTTCTCTCCAGCTCTGTTTTTTTCCCTTAAGCCCCCACCAGAATCATCTTTAAAGGTCCACTCCTGGCGAACTAGGGTTTTGTTAGCATGCAACTCGAAATTCTTCTAGCCTCTACCCATTAACCTAGTTCCAAAGCTGCTTCCACAGTTTATGTGTTTGTTACAGCTTCTTGGTACCAATATCTGTATTAGTCAGATTAGTCAGGCTGCTATAATAAAAATACCATAGATTAGGTGGCTTAAACAACAGAAATTTATTTCAAACAGTTCTGGAAGCTGGAAAGTCCAAGATCAAGGTGCTGGCAAATTCAGTTCCTGATGGAAGCCCCCTTTTTCTGGTTTGCAGATGGATGCCTTCTTGCTGTGCCCTCTCACATGGAGGACAGATATTATTTGTCTTGTGTCTCTTCTGATAACAGCACTAATCTCATTCATGAGGGCTCCACCTTCATGGACTAATTACTTGCTAAAAGCACCCCCCCCCCCACCAAATGCTATCATATTGGAGATTAGGGCTTCAACACATGAATTTGGGAAGGACACAAACCTTCAGCCCACAGCAATACTCGAAACTGGAATTTCTGGATCACATGGTAATTCTATTTTTAACCTTTTGGGGAACAGCTCTGTTTTCCACAGCTGCTGCACCATTTTACATTCCTCCCAATGGTGATCAATGGTTCTAACTTCTCCACATCCTTTGCCAACATTTGTTACTTTATGTTTTGTTTTGACTGACAGCAGCCATCCTAATGGGTATAAGGTGGTAGCACATCCTGATTTTGATTTATATTTCCCTAATGATTAGTGATGTTGAGCATCTTTTCATGTGCTTACTGACCACTGGTATGTTTTCTTCAAAAAATATTCTATAGACTTGAAAGTCTATTCAAGTCCTTTGTCCATTTTTGAATATTTATTTGGATGCGCCAGGTCTTAGTTGTGGCACACAGGATCTTCGTTGTGGTGTGCAGGATCTTTAGTTGCAGCACGTGGGGTCTTTAGTTGCAGTGTGTGGCATCTTTTAGTTGTGGCATGTAGGATCTTTTAGTTGCGGCATGTGGGATCTAGTTCCCTGACCAGGGATTGAACCCGGGCCCCCATTATTGGGAGTGTGCAATCTTAACCACTGGACCACCAGAGAAGTGCCTGAAAAGGGCTTTTTAAAGTTGAGTTTTACGAGGTCAGTTCTACGTATATTCTGCAAATATTTTCTCCCAATCTATGGGTTGCCCTTTTAGTGTTTCCCCTTTTTACTGTCTTTTGATTCACAAACTTTTTCATTTTCATGAAGTCTATGTGGTCTGTTATATTTTTTTGTTGCCTGTGGCTTTCAGGTCATATCCAAGAAATCACTGCCAAACCCAATGTTGTGAAGCTATGGCCCTGTTTTCTTCTAGAAGTTTTCTAGTTTTCGCTTTTACATTTAGGTCTCTGATCCATTTTTAATTAATTTCCATATATGGTTTTAGGTAAGGGTCCAAACTCATTCTTTTGCATGTGGAAATCCAGTTTACATAGCACCATTAGTTGAGAAGGCTGTCTTTTCCTCACTGAATGGTCCTCACATATATTTGACCATATACGTGAGGGTTGATTTCTGGGCTCTCTATTCTATCTCACTGGTCTTTATGACTGTCTTCATGCCAGTAGCAAACTGGTTTTAATTAGACAGTTTTGTAGGAAGTTTTTTTCCTTACAGTTTTATTGATATATAACTGACATACAGCACTGTATAAGTTTAAGGTACACAGCATGATGACTTACTGACAGAGATCATGAAATGATGATCACAGTAAGTTAACATCTATCATCATATAGATAGAAAATAAAACACAGAAAAAATATTTCTTCCTTATGATTAGAACTCAAGATTTACTCTCTTAACAGCTTTCATATATAACCTACAGCAGTGTTCATTATATTCATCCTGTCATACATTACATCCCTAGTACTTATTTATCTTATACTGCAAGTTTGTACCTTTTGACCACCTTCATCCAATTCTCACTCTCCCCAAACCCCAACTCTGGTGACCACAAATCTGATCTCTTTTTCTATGAGTTTGTTTGTTTGTGGTTTTTTGAACTATAGTTGACCTACAACACTACGATAGTTCCTGGTGTACAGCACAGTGATTTGGTATTTCTGTACGTTACAAAATGATCACCACAATAAGTCTAGTTACCATCTGTCATCATACAATGATACTACATTATTATTGACTATATTCCCCACTCTGTACATTTCACCCCTGTGACTCATTTATTTTGTAACTGGAAGTCTGTACCTCTTAATCCCCCTCACCCATTTCACTCATTTACCTGCGCCCCTCCCCTCTGGCAACCATCCGTTTGTTCTCTGTATCAATAACAGTTTCTGTTTTGCTATGTTTGTTCATTTGTTTTGTTTTTTAGATTCCAAGTACAAGTGAAATCATATGGCATTTTCTTTCTGTCTTAATTTCACTTAGCATATTACCCTCTAGGTCCATCCAGGTTGTCACAAACAACAAGATTTCAGTCCTTTTTATGGTTGAGTAGTATTCTAGCTTATATATGTCTATACACACACCACATCTTTATCCATTCATCTATCAGGGGCACTTAGGTTGCTTCTATATCTTGGCTACTGTGAGTAAGGCTGCAATAATCATAGGAGTGAATATATCTTTTCAAATTAGTGTTTTTGTTTTCTTTGGAAAAATACCTAGAAGTAAAATTGCTGGATCATATGGTAGTTCTAATTTTTTGAAGAACCTCCATGCTGTTTTCTGTAGTTGTTGCCACAATTTACATTCCCATCAATACTGCACAAGGGCTCCCTATTCTCCACATCCTAATCCATACTTGTTTGTTGTCTTTTTAATAATAGCCATTCTCACAGGTGTGAGATGGTATCTCACTCTGGTTTTGATTTGCATTTCCCTGATGATTAGTGATGCTGAGCATTTTTTCTTGTGTCTGTTGGCCATCTGTATGTCTTCTTTGGAAAAATGCCTATTCGGGTTCTCTGTCCATTTTTAAATCAGTTTTATTGCCTATTTGAGGTCTTTTGTGCTTCCATATAAATTTTAGAATTATTTGTTCAGTGAAAAATGCCACGGGAATTCTGATACGTACTGAAATGAATCTATACATGGCTTTGCGTAGTATGGCTATTTTAATAACATTAATTCTTCAAATCCACAAGCATGGTATATCTTTCCATTTGTTTCTGTCATCTTCAGTTTATTTCATCAGTGTCTTATAGTTTTCTGAGTACAAGTTTTTTACCTCCTTGGTTAGATTTACTCCTAGTTATTTTATTCTTTCTGATGCAATTGTAAATGGAATTGTTTTCTTAATTTCTCTTTCTGACAGTTTGTTGTTAGTGTAAGAAACACAACAGATTTCTCTGTATTAATTTTGTATCCTACAACTTTACTGAATTCATTTATTATTTTAATAGTTATTTGGTGGCATCTTCAGGATTTTCTACACATAGTATCATGTCATCTTCAAATAGTAACAGTTTTACTTCTTCGTTTCTAATTTGGATTCCTTTTATTTCTTTTTCTGGTCTGACTGCATGGCTAGGACTTCCAATGCTATGTTAAATAAACAGGGCAAGAGTGGGCATCTTTGTCTTGTTCCTGATCTTAGACGAAATGCTTTCAGCTTTTCAACCTTGAGTATGATGTTGGCTATGGGTTTGTCATAGATGGCCTTTATCATGTTGAGTGATGCTCCCTCTTTTCTCACTTTGTTGAGAGGTTTTATCATATCATGAATTTTGTCAGAAGCTTTTTCTGTATCTATTGAGATGACTGTATGATTTTTATTCTTCAGTTTATTAATGTGGTATATCACAATGTCTAATTTGCATAAACTGAACCATCCTTCCATCCTTGGATAAATGCCACTTGATCATGGAGTATGATCCTTTTAAATGTACTGTTCAATTTGTTTGCTAATATTTTGTTGAGAATTTTTGCATCTATGTTCATCAGTGATATTGGCCTGTACTTTTCTATTTTGTGTGTGATATCTTTGTCTGGTTTTGATATCAGGGTGATGATGGCCTCATAGAATGAGTATGGAAGCATTCCTTCCTATTCAAATTTTTGGAATAGTTTTTTTTTTTATTTTGTTGATGTGGTGTATTACATTGACTGATTTTCATAGGTGAACCATCCTTGCATTCCAGGAATAAATCCCAGTTGGTCATGGTGTATAATCCTTTTGAATCCTGCTTGCTTGTATTTTGTTGAGGACTTTTGCATCAGTGTTCATAAGGAGTATTGGTCTGTAGTTTTCTCTTCCCATAGTGTCTTTGTCTGGCTTTGCTATGGGAAACGCTGTCCTTAGAGAACAAGTTAGATAGTGTTCCCTTTTCTTCAATTTTCTGAAGAAGTATGAGAAAGATTGGTGTTAGTTCTTTACATGTTTAGTAGATATCACCAGTGAATACATCAGGTCTAGGACTTTTCTTTGTTGGGAGAGATTTTTGATTACTAATTTAATCTCAAGAGTTATAAGTCTATTCAGATTTTCTATTGGTGTTTCAGTATTGGTAGATTTTATAATTCTATGAATTTGCCCATTTCATCTAAATTATCCAATTTTTTTAGTGTACAATTGTTCATAGTACTCTCTTACATTTTTTATTTCTGTAGAATCATAGTAGTGCTCCAACTGTCATTTCTGATCTTAGGAATTTGATTCCCTCTCCCTCTCCCTCCTCCTCCCTTCTTCCCTCCCCACCACCCTCAATCTAGCTAAAGGTTTATCAGTTTTGTTGCTTTTTTGAAGAACTCACTTTAAGTTTCTTTGATTTTTCTCTCCTGCTCTTCTAGTCTTTATTTCTTTTTCTCTGATCTAATCTTTCTTATTTCCTTCTTTTTGTTAGCTTTAGGTTGAGTTTTTTCTTCTTTTTCTGTAAGTTGTAAAGTTAGGTTGTTGATTGATATCTTTCTTCTTTTTTAATGTAAAGCATCTTTATAGCTATAATTTCCCTCTGAGCTTTTGCTGCATCCCAAAAGTTTTGATATATAGTGCTGTGGTTTTCACTCATCTCTAGGTATTTTCTAATTTTCCTTCTTATTTTTTTTAAACTGATTGAGACTTGGTTTTTGGCCCACCACATGGTCTATCCTGGAGAATGTACCATGTGCACTTAAGAATGTGTATTCTGTTGTTGTTGCATTGAGTATTCTGCACATGTCTATTCTGTATATGTCTATTAGTATTCTGTATGTGTCTGTTAGTTCATTATAGTGTTGTTCGAGTCCTCTTTTATCTTTATTTATCTTCTGTCTGTTTATATCCAATTTTGGGAATGGGTTATTAAAATCTTCAACTATTGCTGTAGATCTACTTCTCTTCATATATTTTGATCATCTATTATTAGGTGCATAGATTACATCTTACTGTATTAAAACTTTTATTAACATATAATGTCCTTCTTTGACTCTTGTAATCTTTTCTAATTTAAAGTTTATTTTGTGTTATATCAGCACAGCAATCTCCACTCTTTTGGTTACTATTTCCATGGAATATCTTTTTCCTTCCTTTCACTTTCAACCTATTTGTATCTTAGTATACACTAGGGTCATTTTGCCCCAATTCTGCCAAACTCTGCCTTTTAATTGGAGAGTTTAATTCATTTACATTTAAAGTAATTACTGATGAGGAGGGGCTTAATTCTGCCATGTTGCAATTTTTTCTGTAGGTCTTACAGCTTTTTTGTCCTTCATTTCCTGCATTAATGTCTTCTTTTGTGTTTATCTGTTTCTTTTCTTATGGTGAAACTTCAAGTCCCTTTTCATTTGCTTTAGTGTATAATTTACATCTACCTTCTTTGTGATTACCCTGGTGAATGCACTTAATATCCTAAAGTTATAACACTAATTTGAATTTATATTAGCTTAACTTTAATAATATGCAAAAACTTTACTTCTATACAGCTCCGTCCCCATCCCCATACAGCTACTGATGTCACAAAAGCACATTTTTCTGCACTGTGTTCAAAAATATAGCCTAATTTTTTAAAAATGCACATGGCTCCTAAATCATGTGAAAGCAAAAAATGAAGTTACAAGAATACTACCTTTTATAATTGCCCATGTATTTACCTTTTTTTTTTTTTTTTTTTTGGTACGCGGGCCTCTCACTGTTGTGGCCTCTCCCATTGCAGAGCACAGGCTCCGGACATGCAGGCTCAGCGGCCATGGCTCACAGGCCCAGCCACTCCGTGGCATGTGGGATCTTCCCAGACCAGGGCACGAACCCGTGTCCCCTGCATCGGCAGGTGGACTCTCAACCACTGCGCCACCAGGGAAGCCCGCCATGTATTTACCTTTAATGGAGGTATTTATTTTTTCATATGGTTTCCAGTTACTGTCTACAGTCCTTTAATTTCAACCTGAAGTACAGACACCCTTTAGCATTTCTTCCCAGGCAGGTCTAGTGGTAACAAACTCCCATAGCTTTTGTTTAAGTGGGAATGTCAAAATTTCTCCTTTGTTTTGCTGGGTATAGGATTCTTGGTGTATAGGTATCTTCTTTCAGCATTTGAATATATCAACCCACTGTCTTCTGGCCCTCAACATTTCTGATGAGAAATCTGCTGAAAATCTTATTCAGGATTGATTGTATGTGACAGGTCATTTCTTGCTGCTTTAAACATCCTCTCTTTGTCTTTCTATAGTTCAATTATAATGTGCCCTGGCATGGGTCTCTGCGTTTATTCTACGTTAGAGTGTGTGGACTTTCTTGGATGATTATATTCATGTTTTTCAGGAAATTTGTTAAGTTTCTGTCTTTATTTCTTCAAATAATCTCTCTTCCCCCTTCTCTCTTTCCTTTCCTTCTGGGACCCCCACAACGTGTATGTTGACCCAACTGATGCTGTCCAACAGGTCCCTTAGGCTCTGTTTGCTTCATATTCTTTTCCTTCTGATCCTCAGACCTGAACATTTCAACTGTATTATTTTCAAGTTCACTAATTCTTCTCCCTGCTCAAATTGGCTTCTGAATAACTCTAGCAATTTTTAAATTTTCAGTTATACTTTTCAGCTGCAGAATTTATTTTTGGCTTCTTTTCATGTTTTCTATCTCTTTACTGATACTTCCATTTTGTTTATATATCATTTTCTTGACTTTGTCCACATCTTTCTTTAGTTCTTTGCATATTTTTTTAAGAACATGTTGGGGGTAGGAGTTTATTAATTAATTAATTTATTTTTCCTGTGTTGGGTCTTCGTTTCTGTGCAAGGGCTTTCTCTAGTTGTGGCAAGCGGGGGCCACTCTTCATCATGGTGCGCGGGCCTCTCACTATCGGGCCTCTCTTCTTGAGGAGCACAGGCTCCAGACGCGCAGGCTCAGTAGCTGTGGCTCACGGGCCTAGTTGCTCCGCGGCATGTGGGATCCTCCCAGACCAGGGCTCGAACCCATGTCCCCTGCATTAGCAGGCAGATTCTCAACCACTGTGCCACCAGGGAAGCCCTGCATATTTTTAAGATCACTGTTTTAAAGTCTTTATTTAGTAATCTGTCACCTGGTCTTTTTCAGGGACATTTTCTATTCATTTCTTTTCCTTTCAATGGGCCATACTTTCCTGTTTCTTTGTATGCCTTGTGATCTTGTTGTTGTTACTGTTGAAAACTGGACATTTAAATTTTTTAAGATGATAACTTTGGAAACCAGATTCTCCCACTTCCTCAGGGTTTGATATGGTTGTTTTGTTTTATTACTGTATGGTGTCTCTGTACTGGAGATCATCCTGAGGTGAAAAGTTAGCCCTTTCAGAGCCTGTGTATTTCCCTGGGCATGCACAGTGACCACCTATATTCCCCTGTAAGTGTGGTTGCTTTTGAATGTCTTAGCCCTTGATGTTAGGAATGTAAAACGGTGCAGTGTTGTGGCAAACACTATGGTGGCTCCTCAAAAATTAAATAAAGGATCATCACTTGACCTAGCAATTCCACTTTTGGGTATATACACAGAAGGACTAAAAGGAGGGGCTTGAACAGATATTTGTATACTCATGTTCATAACAGCATTATTCACAATAGCAAAAGGTAGAAATAACCCAAATTTCTAGTGATAGATGAATAGATAAACAAAATGAGATATCTACATACAACGGAATGTTATTCAGTCTCATAAAAAGAAGGAAATTCTGATACATGCTATAACATGAATGAGTCATGAAAACATTACGGTAAGTAAAATAAGACAGACACAATGGGATAAATACTCTGTGATTACACTTATATGAGGTACCTGGAACAGTCTAATTATACATAGAGACAGAAAGCAGAATGGTGGTTACCAGGGGATGTGGAGAAGGAAAAATGGAGAGTTACTGTTTAATGGCTACAGAGTTTCAATATGAGATGAAGGAAAAATTCAGGAGATGGATAGTGGTGATGGCTGCACAGCAATGTAAATGTACTTAATGTCAATGAACTGTGTTTTTTAAAATGGTTTAAATGATCAATTTATGAACATGTGATATCACTTATATGTAGAATGTGAAATATGACACAAATGAACATATCTACGAAACAGAAACAGACTCACAGACATAGAGAACACACCTGTGGTTGCCAGGAGGGTGGGGGGAGGGAAGGATTGGGAGTTTGGGATTAGCAGATGCAAACCATTATATATAGAATGGATAAACAACAAGGTTCTACTGTATAGCACAGAAAACTATATTCAATATCCTGTGATAAATCATAATGAAAAGGAATATGAAAAAGAATATCTACATAACTGAATCACTTTGCTGTACAGCAGAAATTAACACATTGTAAATCAACTATACTTCAATAAAATTTTTTTAAATGGTCAACTTCTGTTATGTATATTTAAATATAATAAAGAAAACGGCAGCAAGAAAACTATGATTTATTTATAAACAAGTATTTATATGTAAGTACAAATACAGACAGAAATGTATCTGAAACGATGATCACCAAAATGCTTGTGGCTGTTATCTCTGGGTGGTAGGATTTCAGAGTGATTTTAACTTTCTTATTTATACTTTTCTGCATCAGTGTGTGTATTATTACCTTTATAGTCATGGGGGTAAAAACGCAAGCTAACTATGTTCATTTGAGGGGAGGGGCAAAATGAATGTTCTAAATTCACTCCAGTATTGCCTATTATGAGTGCTCTACATGTGTTACATTTGGCTGAAAGCTAAAAATGTGGACTACCTTGAGTCCTCCATAAGAAGATAAGAACTACTTGTAGTTATACTTTGCTTTAAGTTACTACTATTTTTCTTTAAATGTTTTACTGAAGTATATCATACGTACATACATATATCACACACATAACCATAAAGCCACATAAACTGTCACAAATTAAACACACCCATGTAACTAGGAATCAGATGAAGAAACAAAATATTACCAACATAACATGAAGTCCTTTTATGTCCCTACTAATCCACCATGCCCCCAGCAAGGGAAACCAATATCCTGACTTCTAAGAGCATAGAACAGTCTTGCAGGTACTCTTTTTTTCACTAATATATTCTTTAAATCCATTCGCCTTGACTGCTAACATAAAACCAAATGAGGATTGGTTCAAGATGGTGGAGTAGAGGGACATGCGCTCACTCCCTCTTGCAAGAGCACTAGAATCACAACTAACTGCTGAACAATCATTGACAGGAAGACACTGGAACTCACCAAAAAAATATACCCCACATCCAAAGACAAAGGAGAAGCCGCAATGAGACGGTAGGCGGGGCACAATCACAGTAAAATCAAATCCCATAAGTGCTGGGTGGGTGACTCACAAACTGGAGAACACTTATACCACGGAAGTCCACCCACTGGAGTGAAGGTTCTGAGCCCCACATCAGGCTTCCCAACCTGGGGGTCAGCAACGGGAGGAGGAATTTCCAGAGAATCAGACTTTGAAGGCTAGAGGGATTGATTACAGGACTTCAACAGGACTGGGGGAAACAGAGACTCCACTCTTGGAGGGCACACACAAAGTAGTGTGCACACCAGGACCCAAGGGGAAGGAGCAGTGACCCCATAGGAGACTGAACCAGACCTGTCTGCTAGTGTCAGAGGGTCTCTTGCAGAGGCGGGGGTGGCTGTGGCTCACTGCGGGGACAAGGACACTGGCAGCAGAAGTTCTGGGAAGTACTCATTGGCATAAGGCCTCCCGGAGTCTTCCATTAGCCTTACCAAAGACCTATAGGCTCCAGTGCTGGGTTGCCTCAGGCCAAACAACCAACAGGGAAGGAACTCAGCCCCACCCAACAGCAGACAAGCAGATTAAAGTTTTACTGAGCTCTGCTCACCAGAGCAACACCCAGCTCTACCCACCACCAGTCCCTCCCATCAGGAAGCTTGCATAAGCCTCTTAGATAGCCTCATCCACCAGAGGGCAGACAGCAGAAGCAAGAAGAACTACAATCCTGAAGCCTGTGGAATGAAAACCACATTCACAGAAAGATAGACAATATGCAAAGGCAGAGGACTATGTACCAGGTGAAGGAACAAGATAAAACCCCAGAAAAACTAAATGAGTGGAGATAGGCAACCTCCCAGAAAAAGAATTCAGAATAATGATAGTGAAGATGATCCAGGACCTCAGAAAGAGAATGGAGGTGAAGATCGAGAAGATGCAAGAAATGTTTAACAAAGACCTAGAAGAATTAAAGAACAAACAAACAGAGGTGAACAATACAATAACTGAAATGAAAAATACACTAGAAGGAATCAATAGCAGAATAACTGAGGCAGAAGAATGGATAAATGAACTGGAAGACAGAATGGTGGAAATCACTGCCACAGAAAAGAATAAAGAAAAAAGAATGAAAAGAAGTGAAGACAGCCTAAGAGACCTCTGGTACAACATCAAATGCATGAACATTCGCATTATAGGGGTCCCAGAAGGAGAAGAGAGAGAGAAAGCACCCGAGAAAATATTTGAAGAGATTATAGTCGAAAACTTCCCTAACATGGGAAAGGAAATAGCCATCCAACTCCAGGAAGTGCAGAGAATCCCAGGCAGGATAAATCCAAGGAGAAACACACCAAGACACATAGTACTCAAACTGACAAAAATTATAGACAAAGAAAAATTATTAAAAGCAACAAGGGAAAAATGACAAATAACATATAAGGGAACTCCCATAAGGTTAACAGCTGATTTCTCAGCAGAAACTCTACAAGCCGGAAGGGAGTGGCATGATATACTTAAAGTAATGAAAGGGAAGAACCTACAACCAAGATTACTCTACCTGGCAAGGATCCCATTCAGATTTGATGGAGAAATCAAAAGCTTGAGCACCACCAAACCAGCTCTACAACAAATGCCAAAGAAACTTCTCTAAGTACGAAACATGAGAGAAGAAAAGGACCTACAGAAACAAACCCAAAACAATTAAGAATATGGTAACAGGAATATACATATCGATAATTACCTTGAACGTGAATGGATTAAATGCTCCATCCAAAAGACACAGGCTCGCTGAATGAATACAAAAACAAGATCCATATATATGCTGTCTACAAGAGATCCACTTCAGAACTAGGGGAACATACAGACTGAAAGTGATGGAAAAAGATATTCCATGCAAATGGGATGGAAAAAGATATTCCATGCAAATGGAAATCAAAAGAAAGCTGGAATAGCAATACTCATATCAGATAAAACAGAATTTAAAATAAAGAATGTTATAAGAGACAAGGAAGGACACTACATAATGATCAAAGGATCAATCCAAGAAGAAGATATGACAATCATAAATATATATGCAACCAACACAGGAGCACCTCAATACACAAGGCAAATGCTAACAGCTATAAGAGGGAATCGACAGTAACACAATAATAGTGGGGGACTTTAACACCTCACTTACACCAATGGACAGACCATCCAGACAGAAAAATAAGGAAACAAAAGCTTTAAATGACACAACAGACCAAAGAGATTTAATTCATATTTATAGGACATTCCATCCGAAAACAGCAGATTACACTTTTGTTTCAACTGAACATGGAACACTGTCCAGGATAGATCACATCTTGGCTCACAGATCAAGCCTTGGTAAATGTAAGAAAACTGAAATCCTACCAAGCATTTTTCCGACCACAACGCTATGAGATCAGAAATAAATTTCAGGGAAAAAAATGTAAAAAACACAAACACATGGAGACTAAGCAATACATTACTAAGTAACCAAGAGATCACTGAAGAAATCAAAGAGGAAATCAAAAAATACCTAGAGACAAATGACAACGAAAACATGATGATCCAAACGATGCAGCAAAAGCAGTTCCAAGAGTGAAGTTCATAGCTATACAAGCCTACCTCAAGATACAAGAAACATCTCAAATAAACAATTTAACCTTACACCTAAAGGAACTAGAAAAGAAGAACAAAAACTCCCCAAAGTTAGTAGAAGGAAAGAAATCGAGATCAGAGCAGAAATAAATGGAATACAAACAAAGAAAACAATAGCAGAGATCAATAAAACTAAAAGCTGGTTCTTTGAGAAGATAAACAAACTTGATAAACCTTTAGCCACATTCATCAAGAAAAAGAGGGAGAGGACTCAAATCAATAAAATTAGAAATGAAAAAGGAGAAGTTGCAAAGGACACTGCAGAAATACAAAGCATAAGAGACTACTAGAAGCACCTCTTGCCAATAAAGTGGACAACCTGGAAGAAATGGACAAATTCTTAGAAATGTATAACCTTCCAAGACTGAATCAGGAAGAAATAGAAAATATAAACTGACTAATCACAAGTAATGAAATTGAAACTGTGATATAAAATCTTGCAACAAAGAAAATTCCAGGACCAGATTTCTTCCCAGGTAAATACTATCAAACATTTAGAGAAGAGCTAACACCCATCCTTCTCAAGCTCTTCTAAAAAAACTGCAGATGAAGAAACACTCCGAAACTCATTCTACGAGGCCACCATCACCCTAATACCAAAACCAGACAAAGACACGACAAAAAGAGGAAATTACAGACCAATATCACTGATGAATATAGATGCAAAAATCCTCAACAAAATACTAGCAAACAGAATCCAACAACACATTAAAAGGATCATACACCACGATCAAGTGGGATTTATCCCAGGGATTCAAGGATTCTTCAATATATGCAAATCAATCAATGTGATACACCATATTAACAAATTGAAGAATAAAAACCATACGGTCATCTCAATAGATGCAGAAAAAGCTTTTGACAAAATTCAAACCCCATTTATGAAAAAAACTCTCCAGAGAGTGGGCATAGAGGGAACCTACCTCAACATAATAAAGTCCATGTACGACAAACCCACAGCAACATCATTCTCAATGGTGAAAAACTAAAAGTATTTCCTCTAAGATCAGGAACAAGACAAGGATGTCCACTCTCATCACTATTATTCAACATAGCTTTGGAAGTCCTAGCCATGGCAATCAGAGAACAAAAAGAAATAAAAGGAATACAAATTGGAAAAGAAGAAGTAAAACTGTCACTCTTTGCAGATGACATGACACTATACATAGAGCATCCTAAAGATGCCACCAGAAAACTACTAGCGCTAATCAATGAATTTGGTAAAGTTGCAGGATAGAAAATTAATGCACAGAAATCTCTTGCATTCCTATACACTAACAACGAAAGATCAGAAAGAGAAATTAAGGAAACACTCCTATTTACCACTGCAACAAAAAGAATAAAATACCTAGGAATAAACCTACCTAGGGAGACAAAACACCTGTATGTAGAAAACTATAAGACACTGATGAAAGAAATTAAAGATGATACAAACAGATGGAGAGATATACCATGTTCTTGGATTGGAAGAATCAATATTGTGAAAATGACTATACTACCCAAAGCAATCTACAGATTCAATGCAATCCCTATCAAATTAGCAATGGCATTTTTTACAGAATTTGAACCAAAAATCTTAAAATTTGTATGGAGACACAAAAGACCCCCAATAGCCAAAGCAATCTTGAGGGAAAAAAACAGACTTGGAGGAATCAGACTCCCTGACTTCACACTATTCCACAAAGCTACTGTAATCAAAACAGTATGGTACTGTCACAAAACCAGACACACAGATCAATGGAAAAGAATAGGGAGCCCAGAAATGAACCACACGCTTATGGTCAATTCGTCTATGACAAAGGAGGCAAGGATATACAATGGAGAAAAGACAGTCTCTTCAATAAGTGGGGCTGTGAAAATTGGACAGCTACATGTAAAAGAATGAAATTAGAACACTCCCTAACACCACACAGAAAAATAAACTCAAAATGGATTAAAGACCTAAATGTAAAACAAGACAGTATAAAACGCTTAGTGGAAAACAAAGGAAGAACACTCTTTGACATAAATCACAGCAAGATCTTTTTGGACCCACCTCCCAGAGTAATGGAAATAAAAACAAAAATAAACAAGTGGGACCTAATGAAACTTAAAATCTTTTGCACAGCAAAGGAAACCATAAAAAAGACGCAAAGACAACCCTCAGAATGGGAGAAAATATTTGCAAATGAATCAACAGACAAAGGATCAATCTCCGAAATATATCAACAGCTCATGCAGCTCAATATGAGAAAAACAAACAACCCAATTCTAAAATATGTAGAAGACCTAAACAGACATTTCTCCAGAGAAGACACACAGATGGCCAAGAAGCACATGAAAAGCTGCTCAACGTCACTAATTACTAGAGAAATGCAAATCAAAACTACAATGAGGTATCACCTCCCATCAGTTAGAATGGGCATCATCAGAAAATCTACAAACAACAAATGCTGGAGAGGGTGTGGAGAAAAGGGCACCCTCTTGCACTGTTGGTGGGAACGTAAATTGATACAGCCACTATGGAGAACAGTATGGAGGTTCCTTAAAAAACTAAAAATAGAATTACCATATGATCCAACAATCCCACTACTGGGCATATACACACAGAAAACTGTAATTCAAAAAGACACATGCACCCCAATGTTCACTGCAGCACTATTTACAATAGCCAGGTCATGGAAGCAACCTAAATGTCCACTGACAGACGAATGGATAAAGAAGATGTGGTACATGTATACAATGGAGTATTACTCAGCCATAACAAGGAATGAAACGGGGTCATTTGTAGAGATGTGGATGGACCTAGAGACTGTCATAGAGTGAAGCAAGTAAGAGAGAGAAGAACAAATATCGTATATTAACACATATATGTGGAATCTAGAAAAATGGTACAGATGAACCAGTTTGCAGGGCAGAAATAGAGACACAGATGTAGAGAACAAATGTATGGACACCAAGGGGGGAAAGCGGGGGGGGGGGGGTGGTGGGATGAATTGGGAGATTGGGATTGACATATACACTAACATGTATAAAATAGATAACTAATAAGAACCTGCTGTATAAAAATAAAGAAATAAAATTCAAATCAAAGACTAAATAAAGCTATGTAATCTAAAAAGAAAAAAAACAAAAACACACAAAAAAACAAATCAAAGACTTTGAAAGTGTTTCAGTGGTAAACCTTCATATGCAAGTAACATTTAAAGCAATCACATTATTTCAAAGTTATACTTTGTCTAAAGTAACCCCCACCCTCCTTTTTTGGTATCACTATAAATGTAGTAAATTGTCTACTATATGCCAAGTACTGTCCTAAACATTTTACATACATTCACAGATTTAATTGTCAGTACAGTTCTGTGAGATTCAAAGAATTTTAATAGGAACAGGTGGCTAATTGATAGCAGTGATGGTTTAAATCTGGTAGTGTAAGGACTCCAAAACCCACTATTATTTTTCTGATATCATGTTAGTTAACTAATAAATTGCTATGAATGAGAAATAACAGGAACCATGAGAAGAAAGACAGAGCTTGAAGATCATTTCACCAGATAAATGAGTTATGGATGTGAGAAGGTATACAATAAGTAAAGCACAAAACAGGAATAAACAAGGTTTGTGAGACACTAACTGAATTTATGTGGTTTCTAAAGATGACATGAATCAATTGTTTGTGCTATTATTGTCATACATTGTCATAGTTCTACATATGTTTTATGCCCCATATTATTACTTTTACTTTAAACAGTCAATAATTATTAAAAAGAAACACTTAAAAGAGAAAAACATTATATTTACTTACATACTTATAATTTCCAGCATGCTTCATTCCTCTGGGTAAATCCAAATTTGTATCTGGTATGATTTTCCTTCAGCTTACAACTTCCTTTAATGTTTCTTGTACTGTAGACCTACTAGCAACAAATTCTCTTGGCTTTTGTATACAAGTATCTTTACTTCTCCTTTGAATGCTGTTTTCATTGGACTCAGAATTCTAGGATAATGTGGGTATTTTTCTTTTATTGTATCAAAGATGTTTTGGTTCGTATTGTTTCTGATAATAAAATTTTAATCATTACCCTTTCCTCAGACTGTTTTATCTCTTTATTGTTACCTTTCAGTAATTTGCTTATGATACATCCTGGCAAGGTTTTCTTTGTGTTTATCCCGTTTGAAATTGGAGTTCCTTGGATCTGTGGGTTTACAGTTTTCATCAGCTATTATATCATGTGATCCTTTCTGGACTCTTTTCCTTCTGAGACTCAAATTACACGTTGGATCATTTGATTTTTTTTTTTTTTTTACTTTTTTCTCTCAGTACTGCAGTTTGGATAGTTTGTATTACTATCTTTGATTTCACTGATCTTGTTTTCTGTAGTGTATAATCTGCTTGTTCAACCCATTCAGTGAAGCTTTCATTTTACTTCACTTTATTCTAGATCTTTCATCTGAGTTCTACTTTGTTCTTTTCAATATCTTCTATTTACCTCTTCATTATGTTCATGTTTTCCTTTGAAACATATGTTCATTATGTTTTCCTCTAAATCCCTCAACATATTATAATAGCTGTTTAAAATCCCTGTCTGCTTATTCATTTGATCATCTGTTTTTTTTCTGGGTCTATTTATATTTCCTGATTTTTCTCTTGATTTTCGGTCACACTTTCCTAGTAACTTTTCATTGGATGTTGAACACTCTAAATGTTTCATTTTGGGGTATCTGCAATTTTGGTAGTTCAGCCTTAAAGAGCTTTAAAGAATGTTCAGCTTTATTTTGGTAGTTCAGCTTTCAAGACTTCTTTTAATTTTTATTTATTTATTTTTTAAATTAATTTTTATTGGAGTATAGTTGCTTTACAATGTTGTGTTAGTTTCTACTGCACAACAAAGTGAATCAGCGCGCCCTCTCTCCCTCTCTCTCTCTCTCTCTCTCTGTCTCTCTCTCTCTCTCTCTATATATATATATCTCTCCTCTTTTTTGGATTTCCTTTCCATTTAGGTCACCACAGAGCACTGAGTAGAGTTCCTGTGCTATACAGTAACAGATCTGCTTTTAAGCTTTGTTGCTGTGGGCATATGGTAGCCTTTAAGCTAGGGCTACTTTCACCTTAATATTAAGGCATGACCCTTCTGCAGTCTCTACTGAATGCCCCAGATATTCAACAAAGTCTCTTTACTGTGTCTGGTCAGAACTCTACCATCTCTCAATCCTCTGTTAACTCTGGGAACTGTTTAGCTTATAGCCCCCTCCTGGTAGTTGTTCTGTCCCCAGTAACTGTTCTTTGCCTAGCCTCCTAAAATCTCATTCTAAGTATGCACAGCTTAGTAGTCAGCTAAAGACTCATTGGGACCCTGTGCAGATATTTACAGCTTTTTCTTTGGATATTGCTCTTGTTCTGATACTCTGCCCCACAAGTTCCAGCCACTGCAGCCTCCCTGAACCCTAGTCTCTTCCTCCTTAATTCAGTGAGAATACCACACTCTGCTTGGAATCTCCTTCCACATGCTATGACCCAGAAAGTCTCCCTTGGCAGAAAATGAGGACCATATTAGGGCTCTCTCCTTTTGTTTCCCTTTTCTCACTGATCAAAATCCTGCACTGACAGTTATCCAATGTTTGAAAACAGATGTTTCACAGCTTTTGTCCAGTTTTTTCTTTATTTACAATGGAGTGCAAGTTCAAATCCATAACCATTACTCCATCATGGCTATGAATGTAATTCCCCTCTGTAATTATTTTTTATTTATTTACTTTTGGAATATCCTATTTACAAGTATTTTTTTCCATTTTTATTTTTTTAATTGAAGTATAGTTGCTGTACAATATTATATAAGTTACAGATGTACAAGTTACTATTTGTACAGATGTACAGATAGTGATTCACAATTTGTAAAGGCTTTACTCCATTTACAGTTATAAAATATTGGCTATATTCCCCATGTTGTATAATATATCCTTGTAGCTTATTTTATACCTAATAGTTTGTACGTTTTACTTCCCTACCCCTATACTGCTATTCTAATTCTTTTTTAAAAGGAGTGATATGGTGATACCTCTGTTATTAATTTTTCTCCAATCATGAAAGTGTTAAAAATCATAAAAGTTTTAAATGTTACTCTTTGCAAGTCACCTTAGTTTTAAGTAGTACTCAACAATAATCAACTTTATTTAGAAACATATTTTGCTCAATTTACAGCCATGCTAAGATAAACTGTAGTGAAAATGGAACTGCATTCCTTACATACAATTTATTTAATTTGAATTCCATAAAGCCATTTCTTTGTAAGTAAGATGAGGTTGCTTTACTTTTTTTTTTCAAATGGCTTAAAACAACAAAAATTTATTCTTTAATTGTGGTGATCAGAAGTCTAAAATCGGGACTTCCCTGATGGTCCAGCAGTTGGGACTCCATGCTCCCAAAGCAGGGGGCCCGGATTCGATCTCTGGTCAGGGAACTAGATCCCACATGCCGCAAACTAAGAGCCTGCATGCCGCAACTAAAAGATCCCGCATGCGGCAATGAAGATCCTGTGTGCCGCAACTAAGACCCAGCACAGACCAATAAATATTCAAAAACAAAAACAAAAACGAAGTCTAAAATCCAGGTGTTGGAAGGGCTGTGTTTCTTCTGGAAGCTTCAGGGAAGAATCCATTTCCTTGTCTTTTCTAGTTTCTAGAGGTCAACTGCATTCCTTAGCTTGTGTCTTCTTCCTCCATCTTCAAAGCATAGCACTCTAACATCTGGTTCTGTGGTTACATCTCCTTTTCTCTCACTTTTTCTCAACATGTTGCCTCCCTCTCATAAGGACTCTTATAAGCCCACCCAGATAGCCCAGGATTAATCTCCCCACCTCAAGATCCTTAATTTAATCAAATCTGCAAGTTTCCTTCTGCTATGTAAGGTAACATATTCACAGGTTCTGGGGATTAGGACGTGGACATCTTTGGAAGGCCATTATTCTGTCTACCACAGAATGTGAGCGCCTGCTTTGTTTCCAAAAGTAACCTGGACTCTAGGAAATCACAGATGAATGAACATGGCCTCTCCCCCTTGAATAGCTCAATGCCAGGCTGGAGGAAAGATTTTAGTTCTTATCAAATGTAAAGATCTTTGAGTTGATTTTATCTTGTTTTTCTTACTATAATTAGAAAGCAAATAATTAGGGCAGCCATAAATAATTAATATAAACTATGTTTCATAGATGTAGATACAGTTTACTTTTATGAACTAATGCAAAATACACCAAGATAAAGAATAGGAGATGTAAAATAATAATTTACCTCTTATTTGCCTGTCAACAACTCTCATTTCCTTTCTTATCTTCAATGACCATTCATTCACCTGGGAAAAATTTTACAAAAGGAATTATAAGAGAAGTCAATATCCCCAATTCACCACATTTTAAAGAATTTTATATTAATTCTACATTTATTCCTGACACAAGCTAGAAATAATATAAACCTATTTTGAAAGAAACAGCCTTAGGGTCAAATTCCTTTTTTTTCTTCTCTGGCCAAATTCTGTTTTTTTTCCCATCTTTTTATTCACAGTACATAGAAGTCTCAAACTATTCAAAGATTCCGATCTGAAGGCAGTATGAAGCACTTTATACAAGCTCCCCAAGAAAGTTCAGTACCCTGCAGGTATATAAAAATTGTTCATGAGGTGCCATGGGCATAGAAAGGTTTCATGGGCATCAGAAGATTTTCAATTTCTATACATAATTATTAAAAAAAACCTTCTCTGCCTATGTGATAAGAATTCATCTTTTCCTTCTCCCCTTTGACAATTACATTTTTTCATTTTACAAAAGAAATATATTCCTCTAACCTATGTGTCTCTTCTTATCATGATAGGTTTCCCTGAGAGGCAAAAACCTCTGAAGCACTAAACATAGGGCCAACTAGAAGTACTGCTATAGGTGTTGAAAAAGTAGTGAATGACTCTAATTATTACCAAATTCTTATGCATTTCTTTCTAATTCTTCAATTTCAAAAATGAAGGAAAATCTGAGTTATCAGCTGATAAATCATTAAAACTAAATTTTACATTTAATCAATTATTGCTTTTTGGCACATGACACAGAAGTTCAAAAAACTAAGTGACACTGACACAGAAAAATCCTTTCCACTACCTACCATCTACTTATTTATATTAACAATGTTTCTCATCATTTGAGTCTAATAAAACATAAAATAGGGCTTTCTTCTAGTTGAGGTGCCTCACAATGAGGCTGTCTTCTCTACATCACAGCCATGCCATCCAAGGACCCTCTGCAGTTGGCGCAGCCCTTCAGATGCAAGAAGATGACCACAGCCATGGCATACTGGCTCCTTAGGTGAATGGGTTACCCCCAGAGATGATCCAACCACGCACAGCTACAATACAGCTACAATACAAGTTACTGGTACCGGTTCTGCTTCTGGACAAGGAGCAATTTGCTGGCATGGACCTCGGTGTCTGTGTGAAGGGTGGTGGTCATGCAGCCCAGCTTTTGCAATCCACCAGTCCACCTCCAAAGCCCTGGTGATCTTACTATCAGAAATATGTGGATAGGCTTCCAAAAACATCAAAGACATCCTCATCCTGTATGACTGGACATCGCTAGTAGCTGCAAATTCAAACATTTGGAGACCCTGGTGTCTGCAATTACTACCAGAAATCCTACCAATAAGCCCATCATGAGGATCAGGGTTCACCTTTATAATAAAAAATGGTTGTGGGATTTAAGGTAAAAAATAATAAAACAGGAATGGAATTGATGCTAACCCTTTAGCATTCATCCATGAATACATGAACTAAATGGCATTAAAAAATTAATATCCTCGGCTTCCCTGGTGGCGCAGTGATTGAGAGTCCACCTGCCGATGCAGGGGACACGGGTTCGTGCCCCAGTCCGGGAAGATCCCACATGCCGCGGAGTGGCTAGGCCCGTGAGCCATGGCCACTGAGCCTGCGCCTCCGGAGCCTGTGCTCCGCAATGGGAGAGGCCACAACAGTGAGAGGCCCGTGTACAGCAAAAAAAAAAAAAAAAAAATTCATATCCTTAAGATGTATTTCCAATAAATTTCACTTTTTAATGACTTTAAAATTATTTAACAAAATCTGTAAAATATTTATTATTCATCAACTCTAATAACTCCACCCAGATGAAATATTAAAGCACTTAAAACTGTATGGTTATACAATTTTAAAAGTTAATGTTAGCTTTAAATATATATATATTTTTAAGTGAAATTCATGTAACTAAGCCATTTTTTAAATAAATTTTATTTATTTTTAAAATTTTGGCTGCTTTGGGTCTTCGTTGCTGTGCACAGTCTTTCTTTAGTTGTGGCGAGCGGGGGCTACTCTTTGTTGCAGTGTGCGGGCTTCTCATTGTGGTGGCTTCTCTTGTTGCACTGCATGGGCTCTAGGCACATGGGCTTCAGTAGCTGTGGCATGCAGGCTCAGTAGTTGTGGCACATGGGCTCTAGAGCGCAGGCTCAGTAGTTGTGGCACGTGGGCTTAGTTGCTCCGCAGCATGTGGGGTCTTCCTGGACCAGGGCTTGAATCCGTGTCCCCTGCATTGGCAAGCAGATTCTTAACCACTGCGCCACCAGGGAAGCCCTACTTAGCCATTTTTAAATGTACAATTCAGTGGCATTTAGTGCCTTTACAATGCTGTGCAATCAACAGCTTCCTATAGTCTCAGAAATTTTTCAATATATCAGAAGAACACACTATAACCTATAAATAATCTTCCCCTATGACCATCCTCCCTCCCATTCCCTGGCAAAAACTAATTTGCTTTTATGTCTTTTGATATGCTTATTTTGATATTTAATACAAAAGAAATCATATAATATGTGGTCTTTTGTGTCTGGCTTTTTTCATTAGGTATAGTGGTTTTGAGGTTCATCTATGTTGTACCATGTATCAACATTTCTAGTTTTTTTTTTTTTGATGTGGACCATTTTTAAAGCCTTTATTGAATTTGTTAAAATACTGCTTCTGTTTTATGTTTTAGTTTTTTGGCTGCGAGGCATGTGGGATCTTAGCTCCCTGACCAGGGATCAAACCTCACCCCCTGCACTGGAAAGTGAAGTCTTAACCACCGGACTGCCAGGGAAGTCCCTATCAACATTTTTTATGGCTGAATATTACATTGAGTGTACATACAACACAAATTGTTTATCCATTCACCCAGTGATGGACATTTGGGTTGTTTCCATGTTTTGGTTACTGTGAATATGAACATCTGTATACAAGTATTTGTTTGAGTACCTATTTTCAATTCTTTTGGGTATAAACCTAGGAGTGAAATTGCTGGGTCATATGATAGTTCTATTTTATATTTTTGAGGAACTCCACAACTTTTTTTCAAAGGGGCTTCACCATTTTACATTCCCACAAGCAATGTACAAGGGTTCCTATTTCTCCACATCCTTATCAACACTTGTTATCTTCCAATTTTTTGATTATAGCCAATCTGTTGGACCTGTTGAAAGAGCATCTCACTATGATTTTGATTTGCGTTTCCTTAATGACCAATAAAGTTGAATATCTTTTCATGTGTTTGTTGGCCATTTGTATATCTCCTTTGGAGAAATGTCTATTGATGTCTTCTATCCATTCAGCTATCTTTTTATTGTTAAGTTATATGAGTACTTTATACATTCTGATAGTAAACCCTTATCAGATATATAATTTGCAAATATTTTCTCCCATTCCATAGTTTATCTTTTTACTTGTTTGATACTGTCCTTTGATACACAAAAGCTTTTAATGAATTCCAATTTGTCTATTTTTTTCTTCTGTTGCTTGTGCTTTTGGTGTTATAGCAAAAGAATCCATTTCCAGATATGAGGTCATGAAGACTTACCTTTATGTATTTTCTGAGTTTTATAGTTTTAGGTCAAAGACTTTAATTTCGGTCTTTGATCCAAGTTAATTTCTGTATATGGAGTGAGGCAGGGGCCCAGCTTCGTTTCTTAACATGTGGATATCCACTTGTCACAGACCTTGTTGAAGAGACTATCTTTCTCTCACTGAATGATCTTGGCACCCTTACAGAAAATCAACTGGCCACAGATGTATGGGTTTACTTCTGGGATCTCAATCCTATTCCATTGACTGATCTATACATCTATCCTTATGCTAATACCACAGTTTTAGTTACTATAGCTTTACGGTAAGTTTTGGAATCTTGAACTGTGGGTCCTCCAAATTTGTTTTTCTTTCTCAGTATGGTTTTGGCTATTTGGAACCTGTTGTATTCCATGTGAATCTGTGGCTCAACTTTTCCATTTCTGCAAGAAAGGCATTTGGAGTTTTGACAGGCACTGCACTGAATCTGCAGATCACTTTGGTGGTACGGCCATCTTAACAACATTAAGTCTTGCAATCCATAAACTTGGAATTTCTTCCTGTAATTTTTTGTAGTTTTCAGTGTACAAATGTACTGTTTCTTTGGTTAAATTTATCCCTCAGTATTTTATCATTTTGGATGCTACTGTAAATGAAATTTTAAAATTTCCCTTTTAGATTTTTCATTGCTAGTATAAAAAACACAACTGATTTTTAAAATATTTACCTTGAAACCTGCAACTCTGTTGAATTCACTTATAACTAATTTTCTGGTACACGAGGAATCTTTAGCATATTCTATCTGTGGAATCATGTTATCTGCAAATTAATAGGTTTACTTCTTATCAGTGTGGGTGCTTTTTATTCCTTTCTCTTGCTCAACTGCTCTGACTAGGACTTCTAATGCAATGTTGATTAGTAGCAAAACATCTGGTGTCTTTGTCTTGTTCCTGATCTTAGAGAAAAAGCTTTCAGTCTTTCACAATTTATAATGTATAATGAAGTATAAGGTTGGGTGTCGATTTTCATAAATGCCCTTTATCATGTTAGGGAAGCTCCCTTCTATTCCTAGTTCGCTGAGTGTTTTTATCATAAAAAGTATTTACACATTTTTGTTCCAAGTATAATTATTTCAAGCATAAAAGTATTACATTAGGAGAAATCTATAGGAGAAAGTGGAATAGAAAAAATAGAGATTCTCGTTCAAAGAGAAAAAATTAATGAAAACTGTCTGACTATAAATAAGAACTTGTGCATGTATGTTTTAAATGAACATTGATAGGTATCGAATCACTGTGATACTTTCAGAAGTGTTCTAACAATTCTATTCAAACACAACAACATTTACTATATACAAAAAATCATACCATTTGCAACTGTTAAAACTCATGATAAAAATATAAAATACTGATTTACAAATGTCCAAGGGGAACACAGGTACTCAAAATTACTGTAGGTGATACATCCAGAAATATGAAGACACTGTTATAATCTAACCAGAACTTTCAGAAAGAGCAGGAAAGAAAATTCAACGTTCAAACAGTCAAATGTTTACTGAGCACCCACTACAACCTGTTCAATGTGCTAGGCACCACTCAATGTGCTAGCGATACAGCAGGAGACGATATAAAGACTTATGAACCTACATTCTAATGAGGACAGACAATAAGCAAATAAACATGTAAATGTATACTAGGTCAGAAAATTAGTGCTAGGGAGAAAAATAAAGCAAGGAAGTAGGACAAGGGGAGTTGGGAAAGGATTACTTTATACATGAAGATGAAAGAAAGTTCAATGGCTGAGGTGACTTTTGAGCAGAGACCTGAAGACACCTGCAAGGGAACCATGTGACTATCCACTATCCAGATAGGGGGAGGGGCTATGGCATTTTACTCTGTGTAAGAACAAAAGCCACTAAGAGACCTAGGCAAAAGAGTGTCCTTCAATACAGACTAAGGAATGGGGGTACAAGACCAGGTTTGATTAAATAATTTTTTAATTAATTTATTTATTTATCTTTGGCTGCACTCAGTCTTCGCTGCTGCGCACAGGCTTTCTCTAGTTGAGGTGAGCAGAGGCTACTCTTCGTTGCAGTGCGCAGGTTTCGCATTGTGGTAGCTTCTCTTGTTGCGGAGCATGGGCTCTAGGTGTGCGGGCTTCAGTAGTTGTGGCATGTGGGCTCTAGAGCACAGGCTCAGTAGTTGTGGTACACGGGCTTAGTTGCTCCGCGGCATGTGGAATCTTCCAGGACCAAGGCTCAAACCCATGTCCCCTGCATTGGCAGGTGGATTCTTAACCCCTGAGCTACCAGGGAAGTCCCTGATTAAATAATTTTTGTTTGAACTAGCACCTTTAATAAAACTATTTCATTTCAGGTTTATAGAAAAAATATTTATCATCTATTACACATAAATAATCATATAAGGCAGTGAACTACTTCTAATCCTGTATATGATACACTAAATCTGTTTAATTTTTTTTTCCAGCAGTTACTGGAATTCCAGGAACAATGCCTAGTATAAATTTCACAATGCAAATTTAAACCGGAAAATTCGGCAGAATGAACAACTGCAGTGGTTTTTAAGCTTGTTTTTAGTAGCAGAATCCTTCAAATAAATGTAACATGGAACTCCACAGATACAAAAAAGATTATGATAATGTACATTTATCACGTAGGTTCAGGTTCAAAACTTTTACTAATATAAAGCAAATAAATGAGAATACTCTGTCCCGATGAAAGATAAAACTCTAAATTAGTTGTTACGATGTTATACCAACTTCAGCATCCAGTGTCTTCCGTATTGTTTTACATGTCTAGTGTTGAAAAATTCTAATTCAAAGAGATTAAGAAACTATTTTATTACATCTGTTTACCATTACAGTTACTTAACAATTTGCCTTTTAATTTAAGGCTGTCCATTGTTTAAACGAATCTAGAAGACTGAAAGCAAAGTCATTTAAAAATGGTTGTTTCAAAATTTATCGTTACATTATATAACTGCTCATGTTCATTGAGGGGTGAACATTCAATTTAAGACAATAAATGGCAACAGTGAAATGACTTTTGTAAAAACACACTGCTGCATTGTTTGCAGTAGTGAAAGTCTAGAAGTTACCTAAATGTATATCAACAGGAGACTAGTTAAACACAAACAGAATTTCCATAAGTGAACAGTATATTCTAATTAAAGAGAGAAAGGCAATTCACTGAGGACTACCCATGGAATTAATTCTCAAAATATAAATGAAAATAGCAAAGTAAAGAATGTGTACAGTATAACATTACATATGTTAAAGGGAGAGAAAGAGGAAAGAGAGGGAGAGGCTAAAGGAGAGAAGGAAGGAGCAGAAAAGGGGAGGAAGAGAGGGAGGTGAAAAAAAGGGAGAGAGATATATAAATATGTCTATACATTCATATATTATGGAATATCGACAGAAAAATCCACAGGAAATTAGGCTGTCTTGAAAGATAGAAACTGAATTAATTTGTGAACAGGAGTGAAAGGGAGATTTACTTTTTCCTGTAATTTAGGATACACTTTGCTGCCTTTTGAATTTTATAATATGTGCAAATATAACCTATTTCAAGAAATACTTCTTAAAAAAAATAACATAAAAAAGAATTATGAAAAAAGTCCAGGTTCAGAAGCTGCTTTAAATCATCCCTGTTTGGAATAAATACTTTAAAATTCTACCTTGTAATATTAGAATATTCATTAAGGCTATTTTTAAAAAATTGCTTTAGATGCCACACAGTCTTCTCTGTTAGACAACTACCCAAAACTTTAAAATAGTTCAATGTGAACCCTAATTTTGCTTCACTTTCGTAAGTGACAACCAGCAGTTTCTAAAATTAAAAAGTTTTAAAAAGTAAAATGTATGACAAATGATGATAATTGAAGACTAAAGTCAACCTGTCTTCATTATAGGGGAAAATAGTAATTAATTTACCTACTTTTATTTCTAAACCAGAATAACAAGTTTTCTGATTTAGTGCAAAATGTATTTTCATCTCTGTAAAAAGACTTCAATGTTACAGGTAATACACTTCATTGTGAAGGATCACTGTATATCATATATGGGGTAGCAGCTCAGGAAAATGAGAGCAAGAAAGAGAAATGTGCAAACGATACAACACAGAGAAGAATATAATATGCACTTAGTGAGAAAATAAAGATTCAAACAAAGACATTAAAGAAAGGTTTAATCTAAGGGGGGATAATTTCAAAAAGATTTGGAGAGTTCCATCTCTGCCTAGATATAGAAAGCTGAGAAGACCCTCAAGACGGTAAGACAAAGCTGAATGAACTACAAAATAACTTTTCCTGAACCTGTTGAAAAGCTCAGGTCACAAGGCAACAGTGCAGCATGAAATCTAAAGAAAGGCACTTCTAAGAAAAGAGGGAACACCAGCACTGAATCATCTGTGGCATAGCCTGGATGGCAGGCACCTTAAAAGCAAGTGAAGAAAATTCAGTTAATTTTCTAAATAAATTGATAAAGTCCAATTGTGGGTTAGTGGACAGCAAAGAACCTCAGGAGCCACAAGTACAATGGGAGTTCACATCAACTTTCAGGTTCTTCAAATGGAAATGGCATAAAAATGCTGAAACGTATACAAAGAACGCCTTCATCGGCTCACAAAACTTGACACAGCTGAAGAAAGAATCAACAAACTTGAAGAAAAGTCAATAGAAGTTACCCAAACTAAAAAAAAGAATAAAATAAAGCAAAGTATCCAAGAGCTATGAGATAATAACAAATGGTCTAACACATGTGTAATTGGTATCCCAGCAGGAAATGAGAGAAGAGAGCGTAAGTATTTGAAGAAACAATGGCTGAAAATTTTCCAAAAGTAATGAAAAATATCAAACCACAGATGCAGGAAGCTGAGAATCCCAAATAAGGTAAATATCAAAAAACAAAACAAAACAAACAAAAAATACAATGTAACACCACACAACACACCTAAACACATTATATTCAAGATGCTGAAAATCAGAGATAAAATCTTAAACCCAGCTAGAGAGGAAAAAAGTATGCATTAATGACAAAGGAACGAAGATAAGAAGTACATCAGACTTCTCAAAAGAAACTATGATCAGGAGATAACGGAGAGACATCTTTAAAGTGCTGAGAGAATTTTAAAAATCCTCTCAATCCAAAATTCTATATTGGTGAAAATATCATTCAAAGTGAAGACAACTTCCAGATTCAGCTCTGATATATAGAGATTGTAAGTCATCACTCCCATCTATAAAACACGGGAAAAAAACAACAACTTTTCTTTGATTCAACAGAAAACCAAGGTTATAGGGCAAACTGCCATCCTGTCATGTGGAGAGAGAGGTGAATACAGAGAGTGACAGTTGAGATAATGCTTACCTGGACCACTGGAAGGAACATTTAAATGGTAATTTCGACTAATTGCTGGTAGATGAGTGTGGACTACCATGAGAATGTAACTCCTAGGGCCCCCAAAACTTTCATGGGCTTTACCTCCAAGAACCACAGAAGTTTCTCATGGTGAAAAAGCAAGAAAGATACCCCTGTTTCTCTGGCAGGAAGAAAAGAAAAGTAACCATTCTGAAATATTCACACAGTGTTGTTCTTCCTAAAAAAGGCCTATTCTCCAGTAAAACAAACCTTACTAGAGCCTTATCTCACCCTGGAGACGGGCGTTTATCTGACATTATCTGCTTTCTCCTAGTCTTCCTATGTCACTGGGAGTGGGCAGGAAGGTAAGAAACACTTGTGAACACCATGTCCAGGGACACAGGTCACTAAAACACTGAGTTTTAATAAGATGATAGAACGCTTCCAGTCCCCCACACCTTACTACCACACCAATAGGGTTCCAGTATAACAATGCATTAGAGATAAAAGAGATGCAAGATGCATGCCCTATCTAAAGAGGAGTTTTTGTGGATGCCCAAGATAACAAGAGAAATAAAAACAAGGACAGTAGAGGAACTTTAAGCCTCTGGCACCTACAGCCACAGCAAACATTAACATAGCCAAACCCCTGGCCTGATGACCTTAAAACCTCATATTGAAGACCTATTTACCTCATTTCCTATTACCCCACACATCATGTCCAGTTTTCAACAAAAAATTACAAAGCATTCTAAAAGACAAGAAAAAGCACAGTCTGAAGAGACAAAGTAAGCATCAGAACCAGACTTACATATGACATAGATATTGACATTTTCTGGCTCTTGCGGGAAAAGTAAACATTACCCAAGAAGAGATAGGTAATGTAAGCACAAAGATGGAACCATTAAGGATCAAAAAGAAATGCTAGAAATATAAAACACGTTAATATTATAACAGAAATGAAGACTGCATTTGACGAGTTCATCAGTACATAAGACATAGCCAAGGAATAGATCAGTGAATCTGAACCAGTGAATAGAAACTTGCAAAACTGAAATGCAATCGGAAAAAGAATGAAAACAAACAGAAGAGGACATCTAAGAACAGTGGACAATTTCAAAAGATGCAACATACACATAATTGAATACCAGAAGGAGAAAAAAAAGAGAAAACAGTACAGAAAAAATAGGAAATAATAATGGCTGAGAACTTTCCAATAATGACAGACCCCAAACCATGGATAAAGGAAGCAAAGAGAAGACAAAGTAGGATAAGAATCCAAAAAATGACAACTAGTTATCTCATTTCAAAATGGGGAACACGAGAGCAAAGAGAAAATTTTGAAAGACAGAGAAAAAACATACCTCACCTACAGGGGAACAAAGATAAGAATTACAAAAGACTCCTTGTTAGAAACTATGGAAGCAAGAAGAGAGTGGAGTGAGATAAAGTGCTGGAGAAAAAATCACCAACCTAGAATTCTACATCCAGCAAAATTATCTTTCAAAAGAGAAGTAAAGACTTTATCAGACAAACAAAAATTGAAGGAATTCATCACAGCAGATCTAGATTACCAGAAATGTTTTTTAAAAGCTCTTCAGGGAGAAGCAAAATTATACAGGTCAGAAACTGGGACATATATAAAGTAAGAATATTAGGGAAAGAATAAATGAAGATAAAATCTTTTTTCTTATTCTTAACTTTTTTTTTTTTGGCTGTGTGGCATGGCTTGTGGGCTATTAGTTCCCCAACCAGGGATTGAACCCATGCCCCAGAAGTGAAAGCGCTGAGTCCTAACCACTGGACCACGAGGGAATTTCCTATTCTTAAAGTAATAATAGTGACAGTATATTGGGTGAAGATAGAATATGGATAACTGAAATGAATGAGAGCAATATCATAATGGACAGAATACATTGTTTAAAGGTATCTGCATTACATGTGAAACAGTATAATGGCATTTGAAGTTAACTTAATTACAAATGTATATTTCAAAATCTGGGCCAATCACTAAAAACTTTTTACAAACACATAATTGATACACTAATAGATGAGATTAAATGAATCATATGAAAGGTTCAGTGAAAACCAGACAGGGTAAAGCAAGAAAGCGAGAGAGAGAGAGAGAAAGTAAGAAAGAGTCAACTATACATCGCCTACAAGACTAAGGTTAAAAGTAAATATAAAGACTAACATTAAAAGTAAAAGGAAGGAGAAATATACCATGCAAACACTAATCAAAACCAAGCTCTCTCCTATCTCACACAGCATATAGAAATTAACTCTACGTTAGTCAAAGACCTAGATATAGGAGCTAAAACTATAAAACTCAGAAGAAAATACTGAGTTTTATATGGGATAAATCATCATAACTTTGGATTTGCATTAGAAACATCCCAAAAGCATGAGCAAAAAAAAAAAAAGAAAGAAAATACATATATTGAACTTCATCAAAATTAAAAACTGTACATCAAAGAATATTATCAGAAAAATAATAAGATCACCTATATAATGAGAGAAAATATTTGCAAATTATATACCTGATAAGGGTCTTCTAAAAAATATATAAAGAATACGTACAACTCAATAACAAAAAGACAACCCAATTAAAAAACAGGCAAAGGGCATAAACAGACATTTCTCTGAAGGAGATATACAAATGGCCAAAAGGCACATGAAAAGATATTCAACCTCATTTGTCATTAAGGGAATGTAAATAAAACCCACAAGATACCACTTCACATAAAGCATATTGACTATAATAACAGAATTGGCTATAATCAAAAATATAAGTGTTAGCAAGGAGAGAAATAGGAACACTTGTACATTGCTGGTGGGAAGGTAAAATGGTGAAACCACTGTGAAAAACAGTTATAGAGTTCCTCAAAAAGGTAAATAAATTCTACTCCTAGGTATATACCCAAAAGAATTGAAAATAGGTACTCAAAAAATATTCATATGAGAATGTTCAAAACAGCACTATTCACAACAGTCAAAAGGTTGAAACAACTCAAATGTCTATCACTGGATGAATGCATGAGTTGTGAGATATGCATGCAATGAAATATCATTCAGCCATAAAAAGGAAGTAAGTACTAGCTACATCATGGATGAACCTTGAAAACACTGTAGTAAATGAAAGAAGCCAGACATAAAAGGCCCATATATTGTATGAGTCCACTTATAAGAAATTAGAATAGAAAACAGATTGGTAGTCACCAGATGCTGGAGGGAGATTAGAATGGGCGGCAACTGCTTAGAGAGTACAGGGTTTTACTTTAGAGTGATGAAAATGTTTTGGAACTAGATAGAGGTGGTGGTTGCATGTTATGAATGTACCAAATGCCACTGAATTGTTCAGGGTAAAATGGTTCATTTTATGTTATGTAAATTTCACATCAATGAAAATAAAGAAGTAAAGAAAGAAAAAAGAAAGAGAGGGAGTGTGGGAGAAAGAAAGGAAGGAAAAAAAGGAGGGTAGCTGTATTAAGACAAAGCAGACTTCAGAACAAAAAAACTTATCAGGGCAACAGAGGCATTAAGTAAGGATTCAATAAGAAAACAAAACAATCCTTAGTGTGCATGCACCTAAAAACAGGGCATCAAAATATATGAGGCAAAAGTTGATAGATCTGAAAGGGGAAATGGACAAATCCATGTTATAGCTGAAGAATTCAAAACCTCCCTTGAGATAATCAACAAATGGAACAGAGAGGAAATCAGTAAGGATATAGCTGACCTGAACGGAACTATCAGTCAACTTGATCTAATTAATATTTATAGAATACTCTGTCCAACAACAGAACACATAGACTTCTCAAGCTCACATGGAAATACTCCTCAAGACAGACTACTTTCTGGGCCATAACACACACACTCTAACAAATTTTTAAAAAAATAGAAATCATACAAAGTGTGTTCTGAGACCACAATGGAATGAAGCTAGAAATCAGTAACAGAAAAATAGCTGGAAAATCCCTAAATTTTGGAGATTAAACAACACACATCTAAGTAACACATGGGTCAAAGAAAAAGTCTCAAGATAAATTTAAAATTATTTTGAATTAAATTAAAGTGGGAATAAATACAACTTATGAAAATGTGTAGGGTGCAGCAAAAGCATTGGGAAGTTAATTTATAGCATTAAATGCATATATCAAGAGAGAGCTAGACATCAATAATCTAAGATTCCACCTTAGGAAACTAAAGAAAGAAGAGCAATTTAAGCATCAAGCAAGCAGAAGAAAAAAAACAATAAAAATTACACAATCAATGAAATTGAAAAGAGGAAAGTACAATAAGAGAAAATCAATGAAACCAAAATCTGGCTCTTTAAACAGATCAATAAAATAGATAAGCCTTTAGCCAGGCGAACAGAGAAAAAAAGAGAGAAGACAAGTTTACCAATATCAGAAATGCAAACGGGGTCATCACTACTGATTCCATGGAGAATAAAAAGACAATAAAGGAATATTATGAACAATTCTATGCTCACAAACTTGGTAAACTAGATGAAAGGGACCGATTACTTGAAAGCCTACTAAAACTCACACAAGGAGAAGTAGATTATCTGAATAGGCCTATTATTATTAAAGCAATTGAATCGGTAGTTAATAACTTCCCAACAGAGAAAGTATCAGGCCCAGATGGTTTCACTGGTGAATTCTACCAAAGATTTAAGGAAGTAATGATAACAATTCTCTACAAAATCTTCAAGGAAATATAAGAGTGAATATTTCTTAACTCATTCTATGAGGCCAGCCTTGTCCTAATGTCAAAACCAGATAAAGACATTACAAGAAAGGAAAACTACAGACCAGTATCTCTCATGAATGCAAAAATCCTCAACAAAACGTTAGCAAATTGAGTGTAAAATTACATAAAAAGAATTATAAACCACAACCAAGTGTGATTTATTCCAGGTATGCAAAGCTGGTTCAACATTCAAAAATCAGTCACTGTAATCCACCACACATCAATAGGTTAAATAAGAAAAATCGTAGGAATTGACACAGGAAAACCATTCTCCTATACTCACAATAAAAACTTTCCACAAACCTGAATAAAAGGAAAATTCCTCAATTTAATTAAAAAAAAAACTGCAACCCCACCCTCACCCCAAACTATAGCTAACATCATAATTAATGGCAAGAAATTAGAAGCTTTCCCCCTAAGATAAGGAAAAAGGCAAGGATATCATCTCTCTCTACTCCTATTCAACAGTGTAATGAAGTCCTAGCTAATACAATAAGAAAAGAAAAGGTACACAAATTTGGGACAAAACAATTAAACTGATGTGTGTGTGTGTGTATATATATATATATATATTTATTTATTTACTTATATTTATATTTATATATATTTGTTGTTGATTCTTTGGAATGGATATAAAAAATCTCCAAGAACTCCAAGAATTAACAAGCAAATATAGCAAGGTCATAGGACAGAAGATTAATACACAAAAGTTAACTGCTTTCCAGTATATCAGTAATAAACAATTGGAATCCGAAATTTTAAAAACATTTACCATAGCACCAAACAAAACAATAAAACACTTGGGTAAAAATCTAACAATACGTAAAGGATGTACATGTAGAAAACTACAAAACGTTAATGAAAGAAATCACAGACATATAAATAAATGGAGAGATATTCCATGTTCATGGATTGGAAGACTAAACACTAATATATCAGTTCTTCCCAACTTCATCTGTAGATTCAATGCAATCCCAATCAAAATCACCAGAATCTATTCTGTAGATATCAACAAACTGATTTTAAAGTTTATATGGAAAGGCAAAAATGCCCTGGAGTAACCAAGACAACCGTGAAGAAAAACAATGCTGGAGGATTCCCCATTACCCAACTTGAAGACTTAATATAAAGCTACAGTATTCAAGACAGAGTAGTTGGCCAAAGAATAGACACATAGATCAACAGACCAGAATAATTAGACCCACACAAATATGCCCAACGGATGATATAACAAATAGATATTTTTTCTCACAATTGAACGAAACTAGTTTTTAAATGCCCTAAATTCAAATCTTCCCAATAATGCTGATTAAGCTCAATCTCCATTCTATTAACGTCCAAAATGCTAAATTCTACTTTGTTTATACTTGGTGAACTATATCTATGATTAGAACCCGGAGGCATGAATTGGAGCAATTTAATAACTACATAAAAGGTGGCAACTAGCCGATAGAACAGTTTCACATGACCACCAGAAAATCTTGCTTTCCCCAAATGTTATTAATAGTCAGAAGAATAAAGAACATATTTTCTGAACTTGGTCTTCATGTCTCAGCTTAAATGTTACTTTGGGAGGCCTTCTGTGACCCCTGGGATAAGTTAAACCCACTTGCAGTATAATTAGGCAGAACCCTATACCTCCTCTCTTTTGTAAACATTACATTAATTATACTAAACTAACATAATTATATATAACTAATATACTGATATTAATGTGTTTACACATTATAGACTGTATGGCTCCAGCAGGTCAAAGACCTTTTCTTATTCACTAACCCCTTCTGCCCCTGGCACAAAGCAAATGCTCAATAATTATCTGTTGAATTTAACTGCATAAAATATGTGTTGTGAAGAAGAGGCATAAAATTTCAGTCATCAGAAACACCAAAAATCTATGTTTTTAAATGTCAAAGAGAAAAAGGTTCATAAAACTGGTCAAAATTTTTTCTTTAACTTACAAAATCGAAAGGGATTTTGTGAAAGAAAAAATTCCTAAAAGAAATGGGAATAACCAAAATTATCCAGCCATGACCCAGATCAGTAGTTCTCAACCTCACTCCACACAGAAGTTACCTGGGACATTTAAACAATACCAATTTAACTGGGCTATAATAGAGCCCAAATGATAGGTAGTACTTAAAATTTCTTCAGGTGAATCTAATGTTCTGTTAGGGTAAAATACAGTCCAGTACAAAGAGCTCAAGAAACTGTCTCAAACAAGTCTCACAACTGGAAAGATCACTACAATAAACAAGAAAATGAAAACTGATAAAATGGAAAATTAACAAACCTTTATTTAGTACCAATAGAGTTTTAGTAATAAACAAAAAGCATTTATAATTGATAAGTTAAGCAGAACATAAGCAAGGAGTACAGTATAAAGAAAAATCAAATTGTAAATCAGACAGTATGCTGTGAAAACCATAAGAACTCTACAGAGAATTTCACACTATCAAGATATATACTTTATTCAAATTCATTCATAGAGTCTACTACATGTCAAGCCAACTAGGCACAGGAAACTAAAACAAATAAAAGTGTGTTTTCTATAAACAGTGTGGAAACAAATGGTAAGCCAAATGGAAAACAAGATGATTGAATTCCTGTTCTCATCCTTCATTGAAATTAATTAAGTGGATTGAAGACTTAAATACAGAATGCAAAACTATGTTACTTTAAGAAGACAGTATAGGAGAATACCTTTATGATTTCAGATTAGGAAAGGATTTCTTCTTTTTTTTTTTTAGGAAAGGATTTCTTTTAAAAGACACAAAAATCAATAAGCATAAAGGAACAGAGTGATATTCTTATCTATACTGAAATTAAGAATTTTTACTCATCATAAGATACCATTTAAAGGAAGGAAAAAGTTCAGAAAATTGGAGAAGCTATTTGTAACCACATAAATGGGAACAAAAGCATTTATAAAGCCTTGGTATCCAGAATATATAAAGACCTGTATCCAGGATACATAAAGATTTCCTATGAATCAATGTCTTTTTTTTTTGAATTCTGAACTTTGTATGTGAAAACCCACAGGATGAACGTGTCTCTGCATGATGTTATCTTCTCCCAGAGAAGACCTAATTTGCTTCAGGCAAACATCTAGCCTAAGAACACTGACAACTGGTTATTAATTAAGCTTAATAAATCCAATCAGGGATAGGGACGATTTGACACTGGACATCAGTCTTTGTAAAGGCCGGTTTATTTCCAGTTCACAGTTACCACTAAGGTGTATCCTTTCAGAGTTCTAACCAAAATCCTTGGGGACTTAAATGAGTCCCTCATCCTTTGTGTGCCCTGAACTCCAATTTTTGAACCCCCTAACCACAGGATGTCAAAATCTCTCCTCAAATTCTCAGTTTCTCAATACTGCATGAGGAATTAGAGGATCTCTTTAGGGGGAAAAACTGGTCCCAAATGACTGGGCTCATGTAATTGAGCTTCCCACTTCTCTCAGATCTTGATTTTGCAATTCTTCACTACCTTGGTAGTTTTCAGTAATTTCAAATGGTTATACTTTTAATCTAGCTCTTCTAGTTATTTTCAGCAGGAGGGTTGGCTCAAAAAACCTAGTCTCTAATCACCTTCATAACTTTTTAAAGAATATACTTCTTTCTTCTAATTAAAAGGCCTAGAAGCAAGAACACTCCAGTAGTAATAAGCACCACAAGCACCTAAATTTTGGTTTCTAAATACCATTCCCACTAAAAGAAATTTGTACTCCTTGGAGAAATTGTTGATTCCACGTATCAGGGTGGGATATACAAATCACACTGCTGTAGACAGAATGTTTGTATCCTCCCAGTTGCAATGTTGAAACAGTCCTCAATGTGATGGTATCTGGAGGTGGGGCCTTTGGGAAATGATTAGGTCATGATGGCAGAGCCCTCATGAAATGAGTTTAGTGCCTTATAATAGAGACTCCAGAAAGCTTGATCCCCCTTTCTGCCCATGTGAGGGCACAGTGAAAAAATGGTCACCTATGAACTAGGAATCAGGTCGTCATCAGACACTGAATCTGAGGGTTCCTTGATCTTGGACTTCTCAGCCTCCAGTACTGTGAGAAATAAATTTCTACTGTGTATAAGCTACCCAGTCTGTGGCATTTTGTTATAACAGCCCAAATGGACTAAAACAGATATCTAGTTAAAAGTAAATTCCTCTTCCACGTTTGACCCTCAGCTACCTAGCTCCTCTCCCTGAAGGTGATGTCTGTATAAAGGACTTTGTGTATCCTTCAAGATTTAAAACATATATAAAACTAGAAATTAGCCAAAAACAACAAATATAAGTGAACTTAGGTCAAAAATTGCCTACTCTGATCACTGTCAGATGGATATAGAGAAGATGGTCAATTAGGGTATCTTCAAATGTGTAAGCATTTTCTCTCACCATCTCTACTTCATGAAACAAATATTTGATAGACACCTTACTCTTATTAAGGGAGTTCAACACTATGCTGAAAAGTAGATGATAAGAAAAACACGATCCTTGCTCTTAAGAAGCTTACAATTTTGCTGAGGACAGGAAGTAAAAAAGAAAGTATTCTTCCTGGATAACACTTTACTAATGTCTTCCCGGATCCCCTGAATCCTGTCTAAAACCACGCTCTGCGGTTCCTTCCTCTCCATCACCATCCTGTCAAAAATCTGCTCTTTTCCAGAATTCTCTCAATTTCAGTTCATGATACCAACACTGAGTGGGATGATGGATTTGATGGCAGTGAGGTTAAACAGAAACCTAAGAATCATCTTTGCACTTTCATCCCACATCCAGCAGATAAGCAAATTCTGACTATATATCCTAAATATTTCTAAAACTCCTCCTATCCTTTCTATCCCCGTTTTTGCTCTCAGTTAAGACCAGCATCATCTCTCATCTGGGCCACTTAATTGCTCCATACCGAAGTCTCTTCCCTCCAATTCTTGCTCCAAACCACTATTCTGAATGCTCCCCATCCTTAGTAGGCATGATACATAGGCCTTCATTAATCTGCCCTCTACCTACCTCTCCAATTTAACATCTTACCATTGCATCCCACTCAGATATAACCTTATTTCATCCTTCAACCATTCTAAACTTTTTTCGGGTTCCTCCAACCTACATTCCACACTTCTATACCTTGCATCTGCAGTTTATTTTGTTTGGAATGCCTCTTCTTTCCCAGTTCTATACCAATCCATCCACCTGGCTAATGCCTCTTGTGACAAGACCCAGATAACCTCCCTGACCAGGTCCTCTTCCCTACTCTGAACAGTAAGTTACTCCCCCCACACACTGTGACATCATAGATCTTGTACATACTTATATTATTGCTCTTATTTACCCTAAAATATAAGCATTTGTTCACGTCAGCCTCCCCCAAAACTTGGTATCCTTTGAAGTTGTTCTCCAGTGTCTTATTTTTGCAAACCTAATGTCAACCCAATATACACTAAAATATCTCAATAAACGTTTGTTGTATTAACTAAGTGAATGAAGCCTTCTCTTTTCCTCCACCTCCCTTTCTCATTTTCTTCCCCCTTCCGATAGCAACCCACAACCATGTGTCATGACTCAGTCTATGGATATAAGTTAGTTACATGATTTCAGAATTCTGATGCCATAAAAGGTGACATGTTCTACCCAAAGGCTAAATTAGCAAAGTCCCTAAGTGAGGACAGCACAATTTTCCAGCGGAACCTCGGGTCCAAGAAAAGAATCTCTTTCAAGCATAATCTCAAGTCCTCTTGATTCCCATCCTAAGACAGTCTCAGTTTCTAAATGGATTACAAGGCTCATCCTCAGCAGGCCCAATCCAGTCTTAAATTGGACACTTTAAGATAGAACAAGTTTCGCCACTAAGATGTCTCCATCAAAGTATCTGAGATAGCTGGGGGCAAAGACTTATACAGCTAATGTTTCCCTGGAATATCCCTTGAAACACTGCTCATCTTAAAACTACTTGACTTGAAACCTTACTTAATCTTATTCTGATACTCATTCATCACTCAATATTTATTTAGCACCTACTCTGTGCTGGATACTTTACCAAAGCTCTGGGGTCATCACCCATAACATAAATATGTATATGTGACGTGACCTGACTTGCCTGACCTGACTTGTCTCCATGGCCTAAATGACAATGATGATGGTGTGGCGTGGCATGGCTGCACCTGGCCCCTGCTTATTCTGTGCTGGGACCTCATCTTCCAGTCCCCAGTGTAAGGCATACTATAAATCAATCCTAATTCAAGAGTTGCCCAGCTGACTCTACAGCATTTAGTTGGTTCTCTTTTTCCTCTAACTCTTCTCTCTCTGCCAACATTATCTTGGATTTTGGTTTGTTTTTTAAGTTTCCATTATTTAGCTTCTTTTATAAAGTTGAATTTTTAAGTTTTCTCCTTCTCCCTCTCAAAAAAATGCCAGACTAAAACTAAAATGTCAGACATTATTTGTCTTCTTATTCATATACTGGTTCTCAATACTTTACCTGTGCTTCCACAGCTCTATGGAGAAAAAAGTACTTCTCCTTCCTGCTTTATTGGCACTTTCTGGAATTACAAATTCAATGCTAAATAATTGTGGCAGGTGACAAAACAATTTCCTCATAAATCACAAGGTATAAAGAGCTTGGTAGAAGCTGAATGTAAAGCAAACAGATACACTCTTCTGACAAATTAGAACAAGGTATAATTAGAACTCAAAGGATAGCTTGGAGTACCGTGAAGAGGAAATTGAAGAAAATCTTGGGCAGGGTACCTCCAGTACCAGTTAAAGTAAATAATCTAGCACTAAAATTCCTACTAAAGAGTCAAGAACCTGGACTTCCCAGGTGGTCCAGTGGCTAAGACTCCATGCTCCCAATGCAGGGGGCCTGGGTTTGATCCTTGGTCAGGGAACTAGTTCCCACATGCATGCTGCAACTAAGATCCCATGTGCTGCAACTAAAAAAGATCCCACATGCTGCTACTAAAGATCCTGCATGCCACAACAAAGATCCCTCGTGCTGCAGCCAGGACCCGGCGCAACCAAATAAATATTTTTTTAAAAAAGGAGAGTCAAGAAACAATTCACAGGCAGGAGGTGTGTGGAAAATATGATAGTGGAGGGCTAAATCATTTCTTTTTTTAAAAAAATGTACAGCTTCACTCTAACATTTTTTTCAATTATTTATTTATTTATTTATGGTTGTGTTGGGTCTTCGTTGCTGTGCACAGGTTTTCTCTAGTTGCATCAAGCAGGGGCTACTCTTCACTGCAGTGCACGGGCTTCTCATTGTGGTGGCTTCTTTTGTTGCGGAACATGGATTCTAGGCGCGCGGGATTCAGTAGTGTGGCACGTCGGCTCAGTAGTTGTAGCTCGCAGGCTCCAGAGTGCAGGCTCAGTAGTTGTGGCGCATGGGCTTAGTTGCTCTGTGGCATGTGGGATCTTCCTGGACCAGGATTGAACCCGTGTCCCCTGCATTGGCAGGCGGATTCTTTTTATTTTTTTATTTTATTTTTTTTTTGCGGTACACAGGCCTCTCACTGTTGTGGCCTCTCCTGTTGCGGAGCACAGGCTCCGGACGCACAGGCTCAGCGGCCATGGCTCACAGGCCCAGCCACTCCGTGGCATGTGGGATCTTCCCGGACCGGGGCACGAACCCGTGTCCCCTTCATCGGCAGGCGGACTCTCAACCACTGCGCCACCAGGGAAGCCCCTTTTTATTTTTTATTCTTTTTAATTTATTTATTTTATTTATTTTTGGCTGTGCTGGGTCTTCGTTGCTGCGCGTGGGCTGTTTCTAGTTGCGGCGAGTGGGGGCTACTCTTTGTTGTGGTGCACAGGCTTCTCATTGCAGTGGCTTCTCTTGTTGCAGAACATAGGCTCTAGGCACGTGGGCTTCAGTAGTTGTGGCACGTGGGTTCAGTAGTTGTGGCTCACAGTTCTAAAGCACAGGCTCAGTAGTTGTGGTGCACAGGCTTAGTTGCTCCACAGCACGTGGGATCTTCCAGGACCAGGGCTCGAACCTGTGTCCCCTGCATTGGCAAGCAGATTCTTAACCACTGTGCCACCAGGGAAGTCCCCCAAATCATTTCTAATCACACAAGTCTGGGAGTGATCACTCCAACCTCTGAACTCCTGTAACTATATATGTGATACCCAATCCAGACTTGTTCTTGAAATGCTTATCTTACTTGCTAGACGATACATTCTTTGGCTGTTTATTTCATCTTTATAATATCCCTCTGGCAGGCATATTTTAAAAAACAACCTCGTGCATCAACCCTGTGATTTTCAGGTTTTAACTTACTTTCACAGGTAGGCTACCCTATTGGAAGACTATACAATCTTCGAGCTCTTAGCAATTACATTTATCATTTAAAAGCAGTCTCAGTGCTATTCAAGTAATACATATACTAGGGATCAGATTAAATAGTAATGAGACTGTTTTCCCATAATCTTCTCCCTTTATGAATGGCAAACCTAAGACTAAACACTGAAGGTAATAATCCTTCCTAACGTCAAAAATACACTTCTATAATAACAAGCACCTCAGAATATATACATGCCACAAAATGTGCATCTATATAATGTTATACAGTTTGAAAAGTAATGTCACATACTCTTACCTCATTTAAGCTCCACAATTTTTATTTTACCAGGGAGTAAAACTGCGTAAGTTGCCTGAGGAAACTAATAATTATTGAGTGCCTACTGTTCTAGTACCCATCAATAACAAATACGATCAACACATACTTTACGTGCCGACAACCTCATGACGCATGACATTGGTTTTTAAAACAGGCCTGCTAGAGCTGAACATGTAAGACTATTTATTAAATAAAAGATTTTAGGTTTGTTTCCCATTATGTGTAAGTCTGTACTGGGTGCTGTAATTCTTCTCAAACTTTAATGTGCATACTTATCACTGGAGATCTTGTCAGAATTCAAATTATGATTCAATAGGTCTCAGGTAGGGCTCAAGATTTCTAACAAGGTGCCAGGTGATGCTGATATTGTTGGTCTGCATTTTGAAAGCAAGGTTGGACTTCTCTGGTGGCACAGTGGTTAAGAATCTGCCTGCCAATGAGAGCAAGGTTGTAGAATATATAATTTACCCTGGGAGTTCCCTGATAGCCTAGCGGTTAGGATTCCGGACTTGCACTGCCAAGGCCAGAGTTTGATCCCTGGTCGGGAACTGAGATCCCATGAGCAGCCTGGAGCGGCCCAAAACAAAAACACAAATTTACCCTAACTAGCACTACTACCTAAAACTTAACGTCCTTTCATCTTCAATAACTCTTAAGTGATACTATTATCATTCCTACTTGACACCCAAGACTAAGGCTCAGAGAAATTAACTTTGCCTACATGACAAAGCTGATGTGTGCGGAACCAGATTACAAACTTAGGCACACGGACTCCACAGGGCACTCAACCGCTCCACAGTATCCCGACGTGATCGCAGTTGACAGGCAGATTCTGAAGTCTAAGCCAGATGCAGAGTTGTTATCTCCTGTACCACTCTTCCGAGTGGGGTCCCTGCTGTAATTGTGCGTCTGGTGCCAACAGAACGTTGGAGGGCAGGGGAATGAGATCCAGAGCCTCCCTCTCAATACGGCGCAGTGGGTGGGGAACGCCCGGACAGTCCTGCGGCGGGGACGGTGTCCTCGGGGTACCACGGAACCATGGGTGGTACGCCAGTTGTCCTCGGGAGGGAGGGAGGGGGCGGGGCCTGCGCCAGGGAAAGGTTCCGGCGGGACGTACCAACGCGCGCCGGGGAAGGGGTTCCAGAGGCGAGGCCGGCGCTGCTGCCTCCGCGCCCGGAGCCGAGGCCGCGGAAGTCTTAACCCGACCCTCGGCTCCCTTGTGGAGTGGAATACCAGGGTTCTCTTTCGCTACAGCCGTTTCCTAAGAGACTTCCTCCGGCCCCTCAGTCGAGTGGGAGGCCCCGGAAATGGGGGCCGAGCGGCACCTGGCCAGCCGCTGGGGGGAGACTGTCCAGTCGTTTACGAACTCTATCACGCCCCACGCAAACCCACCCACTCCGGTGCCGCCGCCGTAGCCCTTACCAGCTCTTTGGGCGGCTTCTCTGGGGTTTTTCCAAACAGCCCCATGGCGAACTGAACTCGCCTCACCCCTCCCGGCTTTCCGTTCCCTGCACCCAGGCAGGTCACGGGCAGCCGCCTGGGCGGGGCCGCCGAGAGGCGAGGAGTCAGAGCGCCAGGAGCAGGGAGCGGCCGCGGGGAGCCTTGGTGCGCATGCGCCGAACTCATGCGCAGACTTGGGTCGGCGGAGTTTTGTCAGAAAGATTGAGGCGATTGCGCACTTTCTGGGAGGGGACTTGTGGGCCTAGGTGTATTCTTCTGAGGCGTAGAGGCGGTTCCTCTGAAGGATGCGAGTTTATTGACTACACCTGGTGATTACAGCTGTGCCTGCTCACCTAAACCTGTATGTTGTGGCACCGGAAGTCTGTATCTCTACCCAAACGAGGTACAATACTTTTACAACCACTTTCCTAACATCTTTATCCTTCTGTCCCGAAGGCACCTCACATGCAGCGAGCCAGAAATGACCTCTTCCTCCCGGCAGACCTACTCCTCTCCTCTGTTGTCACTACCGTGACCTAGTCACTAAAACCTGGACATTATCTTTCCTGCCCCTCTTACCAAGTCCCAGCAATTGTAACTTTCCTTTTTTTTTTAAACTCCAGCCCTCCTCTTTCATCCCAAGTGTCACAGCTTCTGTTCGGGCCTTCGCCATTTCCAGCGTGAATAATTCCTATCTGCCGTGTGTGTGTGTGTGTGTGTGTGTGTGTGTGTGTCTGTGTGTGTGTCTGTGTCTGTGTGTGTCTGTGTCTGTGTGTGTATTCCTGCAGTCCACATACACCATAACCTTCATCAAATTCTCAGAGGACTCTGTGACTAAAAAGGACTAGTCGCATTTTAGCTGGGCAGTCTCTGATTGAACCTACAACGGTGATCTGATGGCTGCTGTCATTACCTCCTCTCATGATGGGAAGAGCCATTTAGTGCCTCAACCCCATACTCCCATCTCTGGTGGGAATGTAAAATGGTACTACACTCTGAAAATACTTTGGCAAATTCTTTAAATGATAAACGTACATCTATCTCATGCCATTCCACTGCTAGCTATTTATCCAAGAGGAGGAGAAGAGTATGTTCTTACAAAGACTTGTACAGGCCTCCTTATTTGTAATTGCCAAGAACTGGCAATAATCCAAATGTCTATCAACAGGTGAATGGATAAACCAATTGTGGTAGATAATAAAAAAGAACAGACTTGATACGTGCAAGAACATGGATGAATCTCAACTATGCTGAGTGAAAGAAGCCAGAAAAAAACAAAAGAGTACATTTTGTATGATTTCATTTCTATAACATTCTAGAAGATGCAAACTATAGTGACAGAAAGTAGATCAGTGGTTGCTAGGGCACAGGGCTTGGTTTTGAAAGAGGCAGGAAGGAGGGATTGCCAAGGGACATAAGGAATATTTGGGGGGGTGATGGATATTATCTTGTTTCTGGTGATGGTTTCACGGATACCTACAGTGTTAAAAATTGGACACTTTAACATGGAAGCAACCTAAATGTCCATCAGCAGATGAGTGGATAAAGAAGATGTAGTGTACACACATACACACAATGGAATATTACTCAGCCATAAAAAAGAATGAAATAATGCCATTTGTAGCAACATGGATGGACCTAGAGATTATCATACTAAGTGAAGTAAGTCAGACAAAGACAAATTACATATGATACCATTTATATGTTGACTCTAAAAAATGATCAAATGAAATTGTTTACAAAACAAAAACACGCACAGACATAGAAAACAAACTCTTGGTTCCCAAAGGGGAAAGGAGGAGGAGGGATAAATTAGGAGTTTGGGAATTAACAGAAACAAACTACTAAATATAAAATACATAAGCAAGGACCTACTGTATAGCACAGGGAACTGTATTCAATATATTGTAATAACCAGTAATGGAAAAGAATCTGAAAAAGATTATATATATATATACAAAATTGAATCACTTTGCTGTACACCTGAAACTAACACATTCTAAATCAACTATACTTCAATAAAAATGGACACTTTAAATATGTACACTTTATGTCAACATACTTCAAAAAAGTTCTTTTTAAAAACAAATAGCAGTATAGGGGCTTCCCTGGTGGCACAGTGGTTGAGAGTCCGCCTGCCGATGCAGGGGACACGGGTTCATGCCCCGGCCTGGGAAGATTCCACATGCCGCAGAGCGGCTGGGCCCGTAAGCCATGGCCACTGAGCCTGCGCGTCCGGAGCCTGTGCTCCGCAACGGGAGAGGCCACAACAGTGAGAAGCCCACGTACCGCAAAAAAAAAAAAAAAAAAAAGCAGTATATGTTCACTGTAAAAAGTAAAACCTCCAACTCACTTCCTCAAGGAAAAAGGTCTCAAACTACTTATAATATTAAATAGTTGGTGTGAATGTGATCTTTCCTTTGGAGAATTTTTTAATATATATTTTTACTTATTTGGGAGCATATTGTACATATTGTTTTGCTATCTTCTTTTAAAAATTTTTTTACATAGATTTTCATTGATACTAATATCTAGAGCTAAGGGATTCCAAAGCAGGAATGTACTAACATTTATTTAACCATTTCCTTATTGTATGACATTAAGTGGTTTCCAGTTTTCCCCTTTACCAATAAATACAGACACAGCTTAAATTTTTAAGGTACTACCAATATCGTCCATACAGTTTGCACAGTTTGAACTACCAACAGTGTGTGAGAGCACCCTATTCCCTAAATCCTTGCTAACAATGAATTTAATCAATATTTTACATTTTTGCCAACTCGAGGGTATAAAATATTGTTTTAAATTTTCATTTCTCTGATTACTAGTCTAGATGAGCATCTTTTGGTATATTTGTTGGCTATTTGAATTTCTTCTGTGAATTGCCTCTTCGTATCCTTTGCCCATTTTCCATTGAATTGTCTCCCTTTCTTCCTTCCTCCCTTCCTTTTATTTTTTTTTTTTTAGTGTGATGGAGCTCTCTGAAGATGAGAAACCTGTAGAAATGTTTTTAAGTCTCCTTCACCATATCCCTCTTCTTTTTTTGATAATGAACTATAAGGCAGAAATTTTTCAGGTGGGAGGTCACTGGACTTCCAATTAGTCAACAATATTTATTAAATGCTTACTATGTGTCAGACATTCTATAGGCTGTAAGACAACCACGATGAACAAAAAGGAACCTCATACAATCTGATGAGAAGGACAGATACTAAACAATGGTGATAAATAAAACTGAGTGAATTACCACAAATGTGTAAAATTCTGACTATAGGAAGAACATGGTGTTCAGTGACTCTTCCCTAAGCATGTTTTGCTTTATTGTGCTTCACAGATACTGCATTTTTTTTTTTGCAAATTGTAGGTTTGTGGCAACCTTGCATCAAGCAAGTCTGTCGGCACCATTTTTCCAATGACATTTGCTCGCTTTATGTTTCTGCGTCACATTTTGGTTATTCTAGCAATATTTCAAACTTCATTATTAGTATATTTGTTATGGTGATCAGTGATCTTTGATGTTACTATTGCAAAAATAATACAACTTGCTGAAGCCTCAGATGATGGTTAGCATTTTTTAGCAATGAAGTATTTTTGTATGCATATTTGTTTAGACATAATGCTACTGCACGCTTAATAAACTACAGTATAGTGTAAACATAACTTTTATATGCACTGGAAAACCAAAAAACTCGTGTGACAAGCTTTCTTGCATTATTTGCTTTATTGTGGCAGTCTGGAACCGAACCCACAATAACTCTGAGGTATGCCTGTATAAGCTGAGGCCTGAAGGGTGAGCTAGCAGAGGGATGAAGAGTTTCCAGTGCAAAAGAAACCCCATGTGCCTAAGAGCCTTCCCAGTTCTAGGGGGTGGAGGTTTGGGGCCACAGGCATTTCATTTGTTCTAAAGTTGGTCATTGAGGACAAAGAGGCCAAACAGAGTGCAGAGGACAGTTTGATTTGGTATGTGACATTTCACAGAAATACAGAGCCCAAAGCTACCGACAGAGCCTTAAAAACACATCAATGCATTTGCTCCTCAGCGACTGGAAGGGCACTATGCATCTTCCACGCATTTTCCAGGCTCCACACTTAGAGCAACATATACTTTCTATTCGTGTCCTGATACTGCCTTGGCATTGGACAGAGCTGTGGCTGCGGCTGAAATTCGTCCTTCCTACATAGACCTCAGGAAGCATGCACCAGATCCTCCCACCTGCTGAGACTCACATCTGAGGGGGTGGGAAGAACTAAGTGAGCAGGCATTCTAGCTCTTTGCTCCTGCCAAACACAGCAAGTATTTAACAGGATCACACTCCCTTGCCATATGTTCACATAGACATTTATGCACACACATTTTAAAAGGTTTTATATGCATTCTCCTCCAGATCCCTGAAAAATATGACATATAGATGCATATCCTTGACGTGAAAGTTGCCTCAATGCCTGATGCTTTAAGTATTTCCCTAAATTTGAAATGAGAAGTAGAAAGGACTGTTTTCCCTTCATTCCCCAGATTGTCCTTGCTCATTTCAGTAAGATTTCCTACCTTAGTGAGCTTCCTGGCTCACAACTGTTCCCCATTCACCAGGTAGACTGTTAAATGAAATGCTTTGGGCAAGAAAGTGACAACCCAATTCCTGGCAGGAATTTTGACCTAATAAAAACAAGATACACCTTGTTTTATACAACAGATGGACTCTGAAAATGTTAGATATAAACTGACCTTTGGGAAATTGAATCCCCTCCCTTGCCTTATATAATAATTTTGGAGTGGATTTCTTAATTTCTGACCAACCTTCAGGTGTGAGGGACTCCTAACCACAGTTTATGACTTGAGATAAGGCAAAGAAAGACCTTGGGTCATCTCCTCCCCACTTGCAACCTTCTTCCACCAACCTTACAATGACTCTTGTATTAGATTCCTAGTGCTGCTATAACAAAGTATGACAAATTAGGTGGTTTAAAACAATTTACTGTCTCGCAGCTCTGGAGACTAGAAATCCAAAATCAAGGTGTCAGCAGGGCAATGCTCCCTCTGAGACGCTGGGTAGAATTGCTCCTTGCCCTTTCCTAGGTTCTGGTGATGGCTGTCAATCACTGGCTTCCCTTGACTTCCCACTGCATCACTCCAATCTCTGCCCCTATTGTTATGTGGTGTTTGTATTAGTCAGCTTGGGGTGCCAAAACAAAATACCATAGACTGGGTGGCTTAAACAACAGAAATTAATTTTCTTGCAGTTCTGGCGGCTGAAAGTCCAAGATAAGTGCCAGCCTGGTGACAGCTCTCTTCCTGTCTTGGCCTTCTTGCTGTGTCCTCACACGGTAGAGAGAGAGAACTCTAGTATTGCTTCCTCTTATGAGTACTAATCCCGTCATGAGGTCCCCACCTCATGACCTCATCTAAACCTAATCATCTCCCAAAGGACCCATCTCCAAGTACCATCACATTGGGGGTTAGGGCTCCAACATATAATGAATTTGGGGAGGACAGAATTCAGCCATAGCAATGTTCTCCCCTCGGTGTCTCTTCTTATAAGCACACCAGTCATATGGTATTGAGGGCTCATCCTAAGCCAGCATGACCTCATCTTAACCAATTACATCTGCAATGACCCTATTTCCAAATAAGATCACGTTCTGAGGTACCTGGGGTTAGAACTTCAACATATCTTTTGAAGGGGTACATTTCAACCTATAACAATCCTCATTTATACACATGGGTCCCCCACTTTAAAGAAGAAGGTGATAGAGGGTGGAGGCAGACTGGTTAGCTGAATCCTTTAAAAAACAACAACCAACTTCTGTCCTCCATGATTGGCCCCAAAGTGGGACAGTTTCCATTTGGGAGGGGTAAGTAGATATCTGAGGACTGACTCTAGCTTGGAGGATGTACCTTTCCCGGGAAATCACAGTAATCACTGCAACCATCCCACACTGCCATCTAGAGCACCATTTCCACCACCAAAGCTCCTCTCATGGGAGGTTACATGCCTTTTCTTATTTCTCCACAGCACAGCAGAGACAAAGCCTGAACTTAAAAAAAAAAAAACGAGCTGAATTTTTAAGGAATACTTTATTAAAATCTCCAAAAATCAGTATCACAGTATCAGAAATGGAAGAGTAGCATCCAGCTCACACAGTCAACATTACGGTGGACTGGATATTCTGAAAAACTCACTGCAAACACATAGAGAGTCTTGATAACATGCAGCCAGCACTATTTTATGTGCATGGTTGATCTCTCAAAAAAGTAAGAGAAATTAGTAATATCTGCCAATAACAGAAGCCAAGAACCCTGTTTGTGTACTGTAAAAAGAATATGATATAGCTTGTAGACAGTAAAGTGCACAAGTAAGTGTATGACCTGATGCATTTCTACATATGTATAAACCTATAAAACCACTATGCAGATCAATATTTAAAACATTTCCAAAACGTTAGAAGGCTCCATCATGCCTGTTTCTAGTCAATACCCCCAAAAGATAACCATCATTCTGATTTCTATCTCTATAGATTCGTTTTGCCTTTCTTGAACTTCACGTAAATGGAATCAAATAGTCTGCTTGGTTTTAATGGTTGGTTAGAGGAACAGGAGGCAAGTCTTTTGTCAGGGTAAAATGGTGAAGCAAAATTGAGACCCCCTGAAGACAGGAGCCATTAAGACCTCATCCTTGGTGAAAGAACAGGCTAGAAAAAAAAGTCTTATCTGCTAGCAAAGGGGACCAAGAAGAAGATGTTTGTTTTAGGCCACAGCTCTGATGAAAAAAGTAGAAGACTTCTTTAAGAAATCATAATTAGGGAATTCCCTGGCAGTCCAGTGGTTAGTACTTAGTGCTTCCACTGCAGGGGCAAGGGTTTGATCCCTGCTCAGGGAACTAAGATCCCATATGCCATGTGGTGCAGCTAAATAAATAATTTTTAATAAGAAAGCCAGTAAAAAGAAATCATAATTATAAATCTGCCTTCATGTGGGTTTAAATTTATACTACTCACATACTGTTGGAAATCCCAAGCCTAGATATTAATTTAAACTGTTCCTTGGTTGATAACATCACGGGTACCTGGCAGAAGCATAGTAAGCTCAGTTTGAAGGAACATACCTCAAATCCAGGCACTGTAGTATTCCTACAGATTAAGATAAACAAGAATTACCAAATGCACAAGGAAACAAACATCTAAGGCCAAGAGTAAATTTAAAAGGAATCATAATTATAGTCCAAAGCACATCAGATATTAGAATTCTCAAATGCAGAATAAAAATGTTACACTTAAAATGTTCACAGAAATAAAAGAGGGACTTAAAAGGAACAGGAGACCATAAAAATGAAAAAGAACCAAAGAATTACTAGATGTAAAAAAAAATAACAGAAATAAAAACCTTAGTCACTGAATAAACCTCAGTGAATGAATTAAGCAACAGATCACACATTACTAAAGAAAGAATACGTGAGTAGGAAGATAGATCTGAATTATCCAAAATGCTTTGGAAATAAACTAAGACGTGAGTAGACAGGAAAGAAGATGAAACATGGATGTTAGAATGTGGATATCCGTTATATGTTTAATTGAAGTTTCAGAAAGATTGAAATAAAATTATTGGAGAGAAAAGATTTTGAAAGGATAATAGCTGAGAATTTCCCCAACTTATCAAAGATATTAGTCTTAAGACTCAAGAAGTACATAAACTGCAGGCAAGGTAAATTTTTAAAACTATGCATTAAAGTGGCAGTACAAAATATCAAAGACACAGAGAATACTGTAAACATAACCAGAGAGAAAAAGTAGGTTACATACAAGAAGACAACAGTCAGACTGACAGTACCCTTCTTAATAGCCACGATGGAAGATGAAAGAAAGTGAAAGAACATCTGCAGAGTGGTTAGAAAAGAAAACAAGCAAAAAACTATTAACTTGTAACTGTATACCTTGCTAAATTATCATCCCCAAATGAGGCAAAATAAAGACATCTTCAGGGGAAAACGAACTAACAACCGACAAAGAAATCCCCAAACAAATTAACACTGAACAATTTTTAAGAATGTGTTTTAGAAATAATAACAATGATCTTTGAAGGAAGGCCTTAGATACAAGAAGAAATCATGACAAATAATTTAGTGAACATATGGTTAATGTAAAAGCTTATTGAATAAACAATAATACTGAATTTGGAGAGTTAAAAAGATAAAACTAAAACTTTCTACATTCGTAATATGAAAAATGAATGGGAAGTCACTGGAGTTAAAATGATCAAAGGGTATTCACATGCCTTCCCTTATTTCCCATTAGCAATGAGATACTGAAAACAAGACATATTTGATCTAACATTCTTTGGGAAGGAGTAAAGATATTGAATAATTTTATGTTTTGTTTTGTTTTTGTTTTTGTTTTTGTTTTTTGGCCACATCATGCAGCATGCGAGATCTTAGTTCCCCGACCAGAGATGGAACAAATGCCCCCTACAGTGGAAGCACAGAGTCTTAACCACCGGACCGCCAGGGAAGTCCCAATAATTTTAGATTTTTAAATAAATTTGTTAGACCTGTAAGTATAAGCTGTGAAATAAAAGCAAGCTTCCAAAATAGTAAAGGAAAAAATGGAATTAAAAATACTAATCTAAATAAGATAGGAAAGAAGACACAGAAAAGTCAGGAAAAGTAGAAGTCACAAAAGACAATGGTATAAATGTCATAGCTATAATATCAGACAAAATAGATTTTATGGCAAAATAACTTTTTTGGGATAAAGAAGTTACATAATGATAAAAATTTCAATTTACCAGGAGCCGAATCATAGTAAGAAGAAGGAGGAGGAGGGAGAGGGAGAGGAAGAGGAGAGGAGGAGAATTTGTCACCAGAAAACTACCCTGAAAGAAAGGGATGTCTCTAAACAAAAAGTTAACAATAAAAGAAGGAATCTAGGAACATTAGGAAGAAAGAAGAATCCGAGTAGGCAAAAATATGGAAAAATACAGTAGGCTTTTGCTCCCCTTTTGTCTTCCAAAATGTGTTTGATCGTTGAAGCAAAAATTACAACCTTGTCTAATGTGGTTCTAAATAGAGGTAATACTTAAAATAATTATATTATAAATAGGTGAGGGAAAAAGGACCTAAAGGGAGGTAAGATTTCTATACTTGAATTGGTAAAATGATGACATCAGTTGACTGTGATGAATTATATATATATAGTAATACCTAGAGCAACCACTAAAAACTGTACAAATATATTTAATTAAGAGCACAAATTATTATCTATAAAATAAGCTACAAGGATATATTGTACAACACAGGGAATATAGCCAATATTTAATAATAACTATAAATGGAATATAACCTTTAAAAATTGTAAATCACTATATTGTACATCTGTAAACTTGTATAATATTGTACATCAACTATACTTCCGTTAAAAAAAAATAATTAGTTGTTGTTTTAAGCCACACAAACATACAAGAAAGAACCCCATAGATTAGCCATCAGGGAAATGAAAATCAAAAACACAATGAGGAGTCAGCCAAGATGGCAGAGTAGAAAGACCCTGAGCTCACCTCCTCTAGAACAATCATCCATGAAAAAGATCGGAACCTACCAGAAAAGATGCTCTACAACTAAAGACATACAGAAGAAACCACAACAAGATGGGTAGGGGGGCAGACTCGTGATATAATCAAGCCCCGTACCCCTGGGTGGGTGACCCACAAACTGGAGAATAATCATAGTGCAGAGGTTCTCCCACAGGAGTGAGAGTTCTGAGCCCCACATCAGGCTCCCCAGCCCGGGGGTCCTGCACTGGGAACATAAGCCCCCAGAAAATTTGGCTTTGAAGGCCATTGGGGTTTAATTTCAGGAGTTCTGGGAAATAGAGACTTCACCCTTAAAGAGTACACACAAAATCTCACATGTACTGGGACCCAGGGCAAAAGCAGTAATTTGATAGGTGCCTGAGCCAGACCTACCTGCTGATCTTGGAGAGTCTCTTGGAGAAGCAGGGGGCAGGTGAATCACCCTGGGGACACAAACACTGGCGGCAGCCACATACGGGAGCTTTCTACCATGTGGACACTGCTGTTGGAGGCCATTATTGTGGGATCCTCCCTCTAGCTCATTAGAGCCAAGACCTGGCCTCAACCAACAGCCTGTAGGTGCCAGTGCTGAGACGCCTCAGGCCAAGCAACTAACTGCGCAGGGACATAGCCCCAGCCATTAGCAGACAGGCTGCCTAAAGACATCCTGGGCCCACAGCTGCCTCTAGACCTGCTCCTAAACACAGCCCTGCCAACCAGAGGGCCAGGTCCCGGCTCCACCCATCAGTGGGCAGGCACCGGCCCAGCCCTCCAGGAAGTCTACTTTAGCCTCTGGACCAGCCTTACCCACCAGGGGGCAGACACCAGACGCAAGAAAACCACAGTCCTGCAGCCTGTGGATCCAGTCTGCCCACAGCAAGCCAGACCCTGCTCTGGGACCAGCAGGGCCTCAGCCCTGCCCACGATTAGGTCAACACAAGCTTCAGGACACCCTGGATCCTGTACCCAATAGCATCAGGAACCAGCCTCCTCCTCACCCCCCCACCGCCCCAGTGATCTGACACCAGTTCTGGGGTCCCTGGGCCCTGCAGCCAGACTCCAGGACCTGATTCTGCCTGCCAGTCGTCTGCCACTAACCCCGGGACCTGGCTTCACCCACCAGTGTCTTCACCCACCCAGAGTCTTCTGGGCCATGACTCTGCCCACCAGTGAGTCAGCACTAGCCCTGGGGCCCCCTGGGGTTCTACAGTCAGTCATTTCGTGACTAAACCTCCCCAGCCAGCAGTCAGAAGCCTCCACACAAGGCAGGGTCTGGCAACCAATCAGACTAGGGGCCAAGCAAGCCTACCGGACTGCCCACATAGTCAGCCCCCCACAACAGAAGGACCCATGCAGGCCTCACAGGGGGAACCCCTAGAGCATATAGCTAGGGTGATGAGAGGGGAGTGTGCTGCTGAGACACATAGGACGTCTCCTACAGAAGGGCACCTCTCCAAGGTTGGGAAATGTAACTAACCTACCAGATACATAAAAATACAAATAACAACATAGGCAAAATGAGGCAGCAGAGGAATATGTTCCAGACAAAGGAACAAGATAAAACCCCAGAAGAAGAACTAAGTGAAGTGGAGATAGTCAATCCAGCCGAGAAAGAGCTCAGGGTAATGATCCTAAGTGTGATCAAAGAACTCAGGAGAAGAATGGATGCACAGAGTAAGAAGTTAGAAGTTTTTCACAAAGAGTTAGAAAACATAAAGAACAACCAGAGATGAAAAATACAATAACTGAAGTGACAAATATACTAGAAGGAATCAACAGTAGACTAAATGATACAAAGGAATGGATCAGCTGAAAGCATTTCCTCTAAGATCACGAATAAGACAAGGACGCCCACTCTCACCACTTTTATTCAACGTAGTATTGGAGGTCCTAGCCACAGCAATCGGACAAGAGAAGGAAATAAAAGGAATCCAGTTTGGAAAGGAAGAAGTAAAACTGTCACTGTTTGCAGATGATATAATACTATACATAGAAAATCCTAAAGACACCATCAGAAAACTACCAGAGCTCATCAATGAATTCAGTAAAGTTGCAGGAAACAAAATTAATCTACAGAAATCTGTTGCATTTCTATACACAACCAATGAAATATTGGAAAGAGAAATTAAGGAAACAATTCCACATACCATCTCATCAAACAGAAAAAAATACCTAGGAATAAACCTACCTAAGGAGGTAAAAAACCTGTACTCAGAAAACTATAAGATACTGATGAAAGAAATTGAAGATGATACAGATGGAAAGATATACTGTGTCCTTGGGTTGGAAGAATTAATATTGTTAAAATGTCCATACTACCCAAGGCAATCTAAAGATCCAATGCAATCCCTATCAAAATACCAATGGCATTTTTCACAGAACAAGAGCAAATAATTTTTAAAAGACCTTCAACAGCCAAAACAATCTTGAGAAAGAACAGAGCTGGAGGAATCATGTTCCCTGACTTTACACTATTCCACAAAGCTACTGTAATCAAAACAGTATGGTACTGTCACAAAACCAGACACACAGATCAATGGAAAAGAATAAGGAGCCCAGAAATGAACCACACACTTACAGTCAATTAGTCTATGACAAAGGAGGCAAGAATATACAATGGAGAAAAGGCAGCTTCTTTAATAAGCGGTGCTGAGAAAACTGGACAGCTACAAGTAAAAGAATGAAATTACAACATTCCCTAACACCATATACAAAAATAAACTCAAAATGGATTAAAGACCTAAATGTAAGAGCAGATACCATAAAACTCCTAGAGGAAAACATAGGCAGAACACTCTTTGACATAAATGGTAATAATATTTTTGGGGGGATTCATCTCCTAAAGCAAAGGAAATGAAAGCAAAAATAAACAAATGGGACCGGATTAAACTTAAAAGCTTTTGCACAGCAAAGGAAACCATTGGCATAATGAAAAGACAACCTACTGAAGGGGGAAAATATTTGCAAATGGTATGTCCTATAAGGGGTTAATATCCAAAATATATAAACAGCTCATACAACTCAAGATCAAAAATCAACTCAATTAAAAAATTGGCAGAAGACCTGAACAGACATTTTTCCAAAGAGGAAATGAACATGGCCACAGGCACATGAAAAGATGCTCAATATAGCTAATCATCAGGGAATGCAAATAAGAACCATAACGAGATATCACCTTACACCTATCAGAATGGCTATCATCAAAAAGAAAACAAATAACAAATGTTGGTGAAGATGTGGAGAAAAGGGAACCCCTTACACTGTTGGTGGGAATGTAAATTGGTGCAGCCACTGTGGAAAACAGTATGGAGGTTCTCAAAAAACTAAAAGTAGAACCACCATAGAATTCAGCAATTCCACTCCTGGGTATATATCCAAAAAAAACCAAAAGCACTAATTCAAAAAGATATAGGCACCCCGATGTTTATAATAGCATTATTTACAATTGCCCAGATATGGAAGCAACCTAAGAGTCCATCAAAAGATGAATGGATAGAGGATTTGGTTTATATTTACAACGGAATACTACTCAACCATAAAAAAGAATGAAATTTTGCCATTTGCAACAACATGGATGGACTTGGAGGGTATTATGCTAAGTGAAATAAGTCAGACAGAGAAAGACAAACACTGTATGATATCACTTACATGTGGAATCCAAAAAATACAACAAACTAGTGAATATAGCAAAAAAGAAGCAGACTCAGAGATATAGAGAACTAGTGGTTACCAGTGTGGAGAGGGAAGCAGGGAGGGGCATTATAAGAGCAGAGGATTAAGAAGTACAAACTATTATGTATAAAATAATGTACAAGGATATATTATATAACACAAGGAATATAGCCAGTATTTTATAATAACTATTAATAGAGTATAAAATTGTGAATCATTATATTGTACACCTGTAACTTATATAATATTGTACATCAAATATACTTCAATTTTTTTAAATTTGAAAAGAAAAATTAAATCACTATGTTGTACACCATGAATTCTCATAGTGTTATAGGACAATTATACTTCAAAAACAAGCAAAGAAACTCATAGAAAAAGAGATCCAAAGGCAGGATGTGAGGGGAAGAGGGAACTGGATGTAGGTACTCAAAAGGAACAAACTTCCAGTTAAAAATAAATACTAGGGATGTAATGTACAACATGATAAATACAATTGACACTGTTCTATGTTATATATGAAAGTAGTTAAGAGAGTAAATGTTAAGAGTTCTTATCACAAGGAAAAACATTTTTCTCTATTTCTTTAATTTTGTGTCTCTATGTGATGATGGATGTTCACTAAATTGATTGTGGTAATCATTCCATGACGTATAAATGTCAAATCATTATGCTGTACACCTTAGACTTCTATAGCGCTGTATGTCAATTATATCTCAATTGAAGTGGAAGGAAAAAGAATGGTTAATATTAAAAACACTGACAATATCAAGTGTTGGAAAATAATATGGAGCAATGAGAATTCTTATACACTGCTGATTAGACTGTACAACTAGTTTGGAAAATTCTTTACCAGGATCTACTAAAGCTAAACGTATATAAACCTTACGTTATAGCAATTCCTTCCCTTGTTACATACTCAACGTTAAGTGTTCATGTCCATCAAAAGACATGTATAATAATATTCAAAGCAGATTTATTCATAACAGCAAAAACTGGAAACAAATGTCCATCAGCAAATGAATACATAAATTATGGTATGTTTATACAATAGCATACTAATTAGCAATACAAAAAATGAACTATATATACATGCAACATCATGGTTAAATCTCACTGTGCCTTGCTGGGATCAAGCTCTCTGCATTGCAGTCAGGAAATTGCTCTATGCAGTGAGCTGGGTAATTGTGGGGCTTACCCTGTTACTTGCCCTTCTCTCAGGGATCTCGGTCTTGTGCTGCCTACTGTCCACTGCCTGAAAGCAACTGCTCATATATTTTTGTCTGGTTTTACAGTTATGGCAAGAAGACCAGTCTAGGACCAGTTACTCCAACATGGCCAGAAGTAGAAGTCCTGAGTCATTATTAAGCAATAGTATCAGGACTTCCCTGGTGGTCCAGTAGATAAAACTCCGTACTCCCAATGCAGGGGGCCCGGGTTCAATCCGTGGTCAGGGAACTAGATCCCACATGCATGCCACAACTAAGAGTCCACACGCCACAACTAAGAGTCCCGTATGCTGCAACTAAAGATCCCACATGCCACAACAAAGATCCAGCATGCCACAACTAAGACCCAGCACAGCCTAAATAAATAAATAAAAATTAGACTATTTTAAAAAAAAAAGAAATAGTATGAACTGCACTCAGGAAAATTGGATGTAGGGATGGAGGAAAAATGACTAGGTAACCGTAGGAGCCTTTACTCATACTGGAACCACAGACACAGGATATTTAGGTGAAAGGATGATTAGTAAATTTTTGATATGGTATGACTGAGATGCTGTAATAGTTAAAGGCTAATCTGCTATAACAGAGAGACCCCAAAATGCAATGATTTAAATATTAAGTGTGTTTGTTTGTGGAATGGTCTAGTACTCTCCAGCCAGGTAGCTCTGCTCTGTGAGATCATACAGGGACCCAGGCTGGTGAGGCAGCTCTGTGCACTGGTCACACCTAACTTTCAAGGCTGCATTAGTCATCACCATATCTGGCAAGCTGCATGCAAAAGAGAAAGTGATAATACACATACCCAGTGTTTTAAGTCAAGATCCAGAAGTGGCATGCATCCCTTTGTTTACGTTGTATTGACAAGAATTAGTCACACTGGTCACACCTAACCACAATGTGAGCTGAGAAATATAGTTGATAGCTGGATATCTGTTAAGCTAAAATTCTAGTATAATGGAAGAATGGGAGACTAGGTTAGTGACAGGGTGTGAGGCGGCCAACAATCAGCAAGTGTGCCATGGATGTCGTGGACCCTCCAAGTGAAATGCTCAGAAGATAGCTCTATATAGAGGTCTGGTATTGGACAGAGTTCTCAACTGGAAATGGACTCAGAAGCCATCAGCATATAAGTGGGAGTCAAGGACATGAATATTGATGAAATCACCCAAATGACTTGAGAACTAGAACAGAACTCTGGGAGAACAATAACTCTGAAGGAGGAAGGGAGGAAGGAGATCCCAGGAAGGAAATTACGAAGGAAGGATCGGAGAAGTAGGAGGAAAACTATGTAGTTTCAGAGAAGCCTAAGGGAAAGGAATTTCAAGAAGGAAGTGGTCAATAGAGTCACCATATGCAGAGAACACAGATAATATAAGTACAAAAATACATTCATCGGATTTTATTGTCAATTCAACTGGAATTAATCTAATCAATATATGAAGAATAAACAAATGAATGTTGAATGAGGTAATAAAGCCCCAGAGGATTAATAATGGAAACAAAAGGACAGATTAGGGCAGTAGAAAAGGGTGATTTTCAGTAGGGATAGAGTTGAAACATGATTGGTTGTGAGGTGACAATTGTTGAAGTTGGGTATATGGGAATTTATTATATTAACCTCTTTACTTTTGTGTATGGTTAAAATTTTCCAAGGGAAAAAAAATGGTTTTAAAAAATCCCTCCTTTCCCCTAAAGGGAAAGCTACAGACAGGGAGAAAATATCTGCAATATATACATATTTGACAAAGGACTTATATACTATGTAAAGAATATGTAAAGAACTCCTATAATTCAACAAGACAGAATATGTAAAGAATTCCTATAATTCAACAAGAAAAGACAGCAACCCAATAGAAAAATAGGCAAAAGGTTTGAAAAAGGACTTCACAAAAGAGGTAATACAAATGGCCAATAAACATATGTCAAGGGTCTCAGTCTCATTTGTCATTGGAGAAATGCAAACTAAAACCACAGAGATATCTCTATATGCCCAGCAGAATTACAAGAATGAAAAAAAAAATTATACCATCGAATTTTAGCAAGAATGTGGAACAGCTGTGAGTCTCATATAGTGCTGAGCAGGGTGTAAATTGGTATAACCACTTTAGAAAATGGTTAGTGTTTACCAAAACCAAACATAGGCATACTCAATAACCCAGATATTTCACCCTCAACAGAAATGTGACCCAAAGTCATATACAAGAATGTTCATAGCAGCACTATTTGTAATTGCCAAAGACTGGAAATAAGCTAAATGTCCACCATAATAGAATGGATAAATTGTGGTATGTTCATACAATACTATGCAGTAATGAATATGAACGGATGACTGCTCCATACAAGAGAGATGAACCTCATGAACATAATTTTAAATGAGAGAAACTATACACAAAATACTACATACTATATGGTTCCACTTATATAACATTCAAAAAGCAGCAAAACTAATCTATGATTTTAGAAGTTATCATAGAGATTACATTTGGGGAGGATGGTGGAAGTAGTGACTAAGAAGGAACCAGGGGAGGTTTCTGGGATGTGGCAATTGCTCTGTTTCTTGATCTGGGTGACGGATTACAAGCGTGTGTTGAGTTTGTGATAAATTAATAATCTTCACATTTAATATTTATATACTTTTATGGAGATATATTGCCCTTCAGTAAAAACTTTAATTAAAGGGGAAAAAGAATGTTTTTTCCCTAGATGGCTGAAAATGGTTTAAGAAGGAACAGATGGGGAAGGTACTGTCCATTTGTTCCATCCTTTTCTTGTCCTACTCCTCTCCTTTTTAGCTGATTAATACATGTCACGAGGCATCAAAAGCCTTTCCCAATTCCCACCTATGGTTCACCCTATAGGAATATTATTTCAGAAAACACTAGTACTGCACTCAGGCTATGGAATAATTCTCAGATAAATAAGCAACTTGTAGTTAACACCACATATTCCTAGACTAAAAACTCTAAGCTGCTTGAAGAAACTCGAGGTCTCTGATTACCAGATTCTAAATAAAACACATATATTGTCCCAGAATGGGTTAATTAGATACATTCCTCCTTAGAGTTAAAGGAATGTAACTGAATGAATTATTGTAGTCTTTTTGTTAGCCCTTAGAAAACTTTTGAAATTGTAAAGGAGCCTTTCTCCAATCTCTGTATAACCCAGTCTGGTGCATACTATACCATAAACTGTCTTTTGCTTTGGTTATGTTACCTCTCATCCTCTCCATGGCCATGAAAATATAGCCAAGTCTGTAAGTCTGCCCTCAGTCAGTAACAGCAGAGAGTATGCTTGGCTGAAAGCTGCTCTCATGTCTCCTGATCCCTGTTTTGGAGATATTTGGGGGAAGGGAACGAGTTTGGTGCTAAACTCTTGAGGATGGTCTTTAATACCTTACACAGGTTTCTCTCCAAATAAAAACGCTGGTTAAATATATGCCATTTTGATGAATAAATGTAAATAGCATGACATATTTCAGAGCAAGTAGGTTATATCAGGACTAGTTTTTTCAACAGATGAACTCCTGATTCATTTTCCTTCCCAAAGATGGTGACACGGGAAGTGTCCAACCACCTGTCCAAATCTGGGCTTTCAGCACCTGCTGTCACGCTATTGCCAGTTAACTGCATGTTCTTCTGTGGATCCTGACAGGTGAACTGTTTACAGATTCTTGCAAATGTAGCGTGTCTTTTGTTAAATGATGAGTGCGCCAATTCATTCACAACAGGGACATCAACAATCTAAATTAAGGCAGAAGATTGGACAAAAGGGCCTTCACATTTGCTTCTGACACTCAGATTCTATTATTTGAAACAATAAAACTATAAGAACCCTCTCTCATAGAAAAAAAAACCCACTAAGTGCTATTAAAGCAAAACATTACACATTAAGATTGGCCACAGTCCAACCATGTTCAATACTAACAAATAACTTGAATAATACTGTCTTAAAAGTCCAAGATATTGCTGTGTTTGGCATTTTAAGTGATGTCTCCTATCCAAGCCTCTGGCAACAAAGCTGGGAGTCAGCTTGAGGTATTTTGTTCCAGAAACCTATTGTTTTAGCCACATGGCTCAGGAAATTAGTAAAACTAAATGGAGAGCATTTAAACAATAAAACAAAAGGGGCCCTGAAAATATCAGAGTTCTAACTTCCCTTTTGCCGTGTCTGAAACCCTACTACTTTGTCTTTGTGAAAGGACCTCCTAAAACTCCAAATTAGTTACCCTTATGGAAACACGTCACCAGATGCTTTATCAACAAATAGATGATGTTCTCAAAGTACATTCCCAAATGAAAAAAGCTTGTAGAATTTTACTAACAGTAGCAACACTGACTAAATATATATACACTGTATATGAAAGTCATTTTTCTATTATACAACTGATTGCATGGTTTATGGAAAAACTGGTTAAGACTGTTAGTCATTAACCTTTTATAAGGGAGCCAAGGAATGAGATTTCTGTCTTTCCTACCCCATCCCCCTAAATGTTTTTCAGGAAATGGAAACTTTTCCCTTTGTTGAAACATTTTAAAGTTTACTATTTTGAATATCATAAAATGAATTTTCCTGGCTTCTTGTGCAAATAGTACTGGTAAATGTTTTTCTTGATGACATAGTCATTGTCGGCCAGATAGTGATATCCTCTCAGGAAATTATCTGCCACTGTACCACAAGTGACTGTTTTTTGTTTTGTTGTTTTATTTCTTTTTTCTTAAATATTCTACCCCTTACTATAATACTACTGTGACTATGACGTGCCAGGCCTGCCTCTAGCAGGCTCCACCCCTACCCCTACTCCATAGTCTCTCTACATGTAGCCTCTATTCTATTGACTGGGAAGCTAGATCACCAAGCTCATTCAAATTCTATGTAAAGAATAAATTCTCTCTGAGTAAGCATCTGCATGGCTCTTCATTCATTTAGTAGATGCTTATAAGAAAACACTAAGTATTCAACAGTGGTTGAATGGATTAAGATGCGGTGTATATTGAATATACGTACACACACACGTATACACACACCTACATACACACACACACAACACACACACAATGGAACATTATTTAGCCATGAGAAAAAATGAAATCCTGCCAATTGTGAAAACATGGATCTTGAGGGCACTATGCTAAGTAAAATAAGTCAGAGAGAGAAATACGTATATCACTTACATGTTGAATCCAAAAAAGCCAAACTCACAGAAACAGAGAATAGAATGGTGGTTACCAAGGGCTGGGGGTGGGAGAAATGGGGAGACGTTAGTCAGAGTACAAACTTCCAGTTAGAAAATGAATAAGTTTGGGGAATCTTATGCACAGCATTGTGAATATAGTTAACAATATTGTATTACATATTTGAAAGTTGCTAAGAGAGTAGATCTCAAATGTTCTTACCACAAGAAAAAGAATCATGTAATTGTATGACATGATGGTGTTCGCTAATGCTACTGTGGTAATTGGCGATATATAAATGTATCGAGTCAACACATCCTACACCTTAAACTTACATAATGTTATACGTCAATTATCTCTCAATAAAGTTGAAAATAAACAAAACAAAAAGGAAACACATAGTGCACCCATCTTTTTGGGTGCCTCTGTATTCTTAAGCTCTTTTCTTATTAGATAAATATGCTACAAATACAGTTAGATATCCTCTGTGTCAATACTAAGAATGAGTTTTAAAACAGACTGTGAATAAATACTCAAGCACCATTTGTTTAACATACAATATGAAGAGCCTATTATCCCATCATGAACATAAACCACCAAGAGAATGTGAAAAACAAGTAAGCAATTTAGCACCAGAGTAAAGGCGAATATAATTTTGACAAAAGTCAGTTTCCTATAGTTATACTTTCTACAAATGCACTTATTTTTAAATGAAAATATGGTAGAAAGAATCCTGAACAAGGTAGGTAGATAGACTCTTATCCACAGGTTACAAAGAGGCCACCACCACCGGCTTTGACTGCTTGACACATTGTTTTAAAAAGAAATCCCAACCCTTAGGTGGAGTATATACACTGCTGCCCCACCGCTCCCTACTCAGAGTCTGTTTCCATGGGCCCTGACATAGTCATATCTTTAACTATGGTGGTTGTCCTGAGTTCTGATCATTTATTAAGTGGGAATTCCTTCTGTTCTACCTGTTGCATAGGGATATTAGAGAGTATTAGAAAGTAAAGTGATCTACTGTATACAAAACAATGAAAACCTTTGGTGAGAAGATGGTACAAAAAATTAAACAAAGAGATTGCCTAAATTGATCAATGTACTCATATTACTGACAACAAAGAGCAAGAACAGAATGATCAAAACACAGATGATTCAAAAGTAACATTTAAACAATTAAATCCATTTTTTCTTCTCTAAATTTTTAATCAGATCCAACAGCAAAAAGGACTCAACACTTCTCTCTGTACCTTTTGACCCTTTGGTAGAGTTTTAAGGAATAATAAAATGACCAAGGGGGAAAATGAGGGAGCAAGGAGAAAGATTACATGAATAATCTTCCAGGCTCCCACATAATCTAAAGAAGAGATAATTTTAAAAAGTATGTTACTGCAGGAAAAAAGTTAAGATTTTTTTTCTTGGAGTAGGCCATAAATATTGATATCTTCATCACTATTAATGGATACTAAAAATATAATCTCTTCTGTTTTATCTTTTCCACCTATACTAGATGGGGAGTAAAATGTTTGGTAAAGGGTAAAATTAGAAAATATTTTTTAAATTCAAGCAAACAATTATTGATTATCTACTCTGGGTCTAATGTGTTAAAGACATAACAGTAGATTATAACATTACTGTAAGGCCAACTGGCCCGAGGCAGGGGAACACAATCAGATTCACAGGTTGCATCAGAACGAAATTCTCCGGACCACCCAGTTCCAGAAACTGCCCTGGAGACATTCCGGACCACCCAGTTCCAGAAACTGCCCTGGAGACATTCCGGACCACCCAATTCCAGAAACTGCCCTGGAGACATTCCGGATCACCCAGTTCCAGGAACTGACCTGGGGACTTTGAAACCAGCCCAGCCTTCCCGCCTTTCGAGGGGCGGGACTAACGGTCCCCCAGGATACCCGAAAAGACCACCAAATAAGGAATACCCTGCGCCCTCCTAGATTCACCACACCCCTTTCCCTTCTTCCCCTATAAAATCTTGCCCAACCCTCACCCGGGCGCGACTTCTCTGGCCCCCTTTCTCTCGGACCAGTGAACCTCGCCCGGGAGCGCTCCCTAATAAAGCTCACTCGAAGCTTTCCTCTGTTTCGTGGTGCCGTTCGTTAAGATCCGACCTTACAATTACTCCTGCCCTCAGGGAGCTTATCATCCTTAAAGAAAGAAAAGACATACATAAGAAATAATTAGAGAAGACAGAAGAAAAAACTGTTGAGCAGAACACAATTACGTGTCCCACTATTACAGTTAACCAGAGTTCAGTTAACTAGAAAGCCCACATACTTGGAATCTTTTATTTTAAAATTTAATTTATTAATTTATTTATGGCTGTGTTGGGTCTTCGTTTCTGTGCAACGGCTTTCTCTAGTTGTGGCAATCGGGGGCCACTCTTCATCGCAGTGCACGGGCCTCTCACTATCGCGGCCTCTCTTGTTGCGGAGCACCGGCTCCAGACACGCAGGCTCAGTAGTTGTGGCTCACGGGCCTAGTTGCTCCGCAGCATGTGGGATCCTCCCACACCAGGGCTCGAACCCGTGTCCCGTGCCTTGGCAGGCAGATTCTCAACCACCGCGCCACCAGGGAAGCCCTGGAATCTTTAGTTAATTAAATTCACTAGGTGGCTCTAAGAATTCAAAGGTTCTTTTTAAACACAGTTAAAGTTTAGAGTCTGTCAACCTTGAATACTTCCTTCAATTCTCTGCCTCCAGGAAAATCCGACAAAAGCATTGTTTGCTATGCTTAACAATTAAGGGATGAGTCAAGCTTCCCTGGAGACCTGAACCTCTAGCAATTATTTCCTCCCTGACCTCACTGTAATATTTTTATTGCATGTCTAACATTCAAAAGGTATAATCTCTGTTTTATGCCATGCATGTTGATATATTTAATGAATAAAGCACAGTTCCTACCTTAAAGAAATTCACCTGAAAAAGACACATGCATAGTTTTAATACAATGCAGTTATATAGGACAGGCATGTACAAGGTATCACTGGGTTATAAGGACACGTATCAAGAAAGGTCAAGGAGCGATGGGGTTGCTCCATTATTGGTGATGCTAAGTTTGATCACTTGAGTAGGGTGACTACCACCTAAGCTTTCACTGTAAAGATATCTGCGTCTCTTTATAAGCTTGGTGGAGAAAGAAAAGATGGGTAGGAGGTGTAGAATTTCTGGAGAAAGTGGGATCTAGCCAGACAAAGCGGAGAAGAGGGGTGAAAACACTAGGCAGATGGGACAGCAAAGCACCAAGCTGAGAAAAACTAGAGCACGGGCCTGAAGAGACAGGCAGTACAGAGTGTCACGATGGGTCCAAGAGGTGGGCCAGGAACAGATTAAGAGGGGCCTTGTAATCCAGCGTTAAGGAGACTGGTTTATCTTCGGGGCTAGTACTATAGTGCAAAAAGATTACAACTTGCTGAAGGTTCTGATGATAACGTATTTTTTAGCAAGAAAGTATTATTTAAATTAAGGTATGTACATTGTTTTCTTCGACATGCTATTGCACACTGAATAGACTACAGTACAGTGTAAACATAACTTTTATGTGTACTGGGAAAACAAATTATTCCTGTGACTGGCTTCATTGCGATATTTGCTTTATTGCGGTGGACTGGTACCAAACCTGCAATATTTCCAAGGTATGCCTGTAGTCTCCAAAGTGCGCTGTGCCCCGGGACACTGGAGGAGAAATTTTAATTACTATTTATTTATTTATTTACTTATTTTTTGCTGTACGCGGGCCTCTCACTGTTGTGGCCTCTCCCGTTGCAGAGCACAGGCTCCGGAAGCGCAGGCTCAGCGGCCATGGCTCACGGGCCCAGCCGCTCCGCGGCATGTGGGATCCTCCCGGACCGGGGCACGAACCCGTGTCCCCTGCATCGGCAGGCGGACTCTCAACCACTGCGCCACCAGGGAAGCCCCCTAATTACCTTTTAAAATATCTATACTTGCTATACATTTCAGAATGGACAATATTATATGTATGAATTGAAATCAGGACCCTAAGAGGAGGACTGGGGGTTAGGAATAGAGAAGGAAAAGCTGTTTTGAGACTTACTAGTTACTTAAGAGCATCTCGGAGGAGCTGTTCAACAGACAGCTGTACATGAAACTGAAGATCTGGGGAGGGGCCTTTGCCTGGACATGTCGATTTGGGACATCTGCCGAAAATACGAGAGAAAAGAGCTGTGGAACGGTGGCAGAACTCTGAGAAACACAAACATTTACGATAACATGATTACTTTTTTTTTTAAAAGGAAAAGTAGAGCACAAGGGGTAGTGTTCGTACTCATTTAAAATTTTTAAAAGCTCTCAGATATTAATACAAAGTAAGTAACTGCTAGTCCTTACTATTCCCATTACTGTGAAAATGAGGCTCAGTGTATCGTGAAGGGAAAAAAATGTTTCTGCTAGTAATCGAGCAGCAATTCAGAATGAGAAAATTTAATTTTCTTACCATTTTGAGGGGCAGTCAATAAAGGGTTTTAAAGTCCCCCGTGAAACCTGGACCCTTTGAAGAAATGACTGATTACAGGGTTGGGCCAGGAAAAATACAAAGTGAGCCTGGAATACCTTGTGTCAAAAGGCAAAGAAGTGTTTCAAGATCACAAAGGGATGTAAATAGGACGTAAGAGCTGGCTTACAGGGGCTCCCACTTACCAAATTTGGGATGATTTGAGCATCACAAAGAATAATGAATTTTAACACACTGAATATAAAAAGAATATGTGTCTATAGTGATATTTCAAAGCACAAGATGAAAAAATGGAAAGCTCTTCTTTCACACACAAAAAATGCCACTTAATAAATGTAGAATGAAGGATAGAATTTAAAAATCTCCAAGTCACGACTCCTATTTAATAACTGATTCAGGCTAATAATCATCAACAGATGTTAAAACCATTGGGTTAAAGTTTATTGAAGAACAGGATACTCATGTGGCCTCACAGGTTCCTTCTTAATTATCAAGTGGGAAGTACCTTACATTGCAAAGATAAGACAGATACTATCTTAGCCAAATTTAGCATCACCAACAATGGGATGAACTGACATCACCGTGCCTTCAGATGTCATACAAAAGGGAAATACATATCATCTAGGCAATATTGTTTACTTTAAATCTAATCATGAAGAAACACTCAGACAAATCCAGAAATGTGGAACATTCCATAAGCCAACTAGCCTGTACTCTTCAAAAATGTCAGAAAAGACTTTAAAAAAAAGGGGGGGGGGGCAGGGGAACTGCTCTAGAGAAAAGAATGAAACAAAGGAGACTAAACCCAATCATAAAGTTTGCCTGAGTTCCCAATAAAAACAAAACAGAAACATATAAAGATATAGAATATTTTGGGAGCAACTGGGGAGTACAAATTGTATACTAGATATTATTAAATCAATGTTAAATTTCCTGGGTGTGATAATGGTGTGGTGGTTATATAAAAAATGTTCTTGTTCTTAGGAGTTACATGGTACATTTTAGTGGCAAAGAAGCATCATGATGACTGAAATTTACTTTCAAAGGGATCAGCAAAAAAGAAAAAAAAAGAGAGAAAGGAAAAAAAATTATAGACATAGAAGAGATAAAGCAAATATAACAGAATGTAAACACCTGGTGAATTAGAGAAATGAATGTTCATTGTACTATGTTTCCACCTTTCTATAGTTAAAAATTTTTTCAAAATAAAAAGTCAGGAAAAATATATAAAGTAATCTATGTGTGGCCAATACGCTATAGCTGATTTTATTTACATGAATATACTCATAAGTGATTTAATACTTTAAAAAAAGCCCATCATGAAATTCCTTCCCATCAAAGCTAACCAAGGGGGACTAACATCACCTCTGGCTAGTGTCAGCAACGTAATTTGTCTTGTTTTTACCCCCACGAGTCAAGAATCATATTTGGCTTACCTGTGAAATTAACAAACCAGCAAAACACTTATAGCACTCAGCCACCTTATCAAAAACAATTTTAAAAAAGCTGTAATCTTCTGGTTTTAAAATAATTTATTTCATAGGTCTGTTTTAATTTCATGTCTCAGAGCATACATTATTTAACCAAGAGGGGCTGGACACAGATTGTAAAAAGGGAGGAAACATTTAGAAACTCCCTCAATTCCATTAGAATTTGATCCTACCTTGTAAAGTCTTGCTAGGATAAATTTCTATCATACTTCTTTTGTGCTTACAAAAAGACATTAACTTCTGAATTTCCAATGTTGTAAATAAAAATTTTTACATTTAAGTATGCATTCATATTGACACACAAGGCAACCAAATAATTGTCATCAACGTTAGCAAAATGTATATTTCCTGTCACCGCACTAACATTAAATTAAACGTCAAACCACAAAAACTTGGTGACTAACATTAAAAAGGCAAGCTGTAGGATACGCAAAGCTTATAAAGGACAAATTGCACGTGGTTAAGATGGGACATCATTTGACAAGGGCTGGTGGTGTGCATATGGCTGCTTTTTTTTGTAAGAAGGCCACCGGCAAACAGGGCAACAGTGTCGGCCCCCAGCCAACCACATCACAATGCAATTCTGATGGAACACATGACCACAGGGCAACCCCATTAGCAAACATCCATTTTCAAAATTCTCTAGGCAAACAACACATTCAGTACAGTGCAGCATATCAGCAGGCCAAGTTAACCAATCAGGTTCCAAGTCTTCGTTAGTGCTATATGATCCATATGACCGCCCCTTCCTTGCATAAGGGCTGGTCTGACAATATTTATTGGCACATGAACAAGCCTCAGGATCACAGTGGCTTGCTCTTCCTGGAGAATTGTGAACTACGTTTCGTTTATCTTCAAATACTTCCTTCTCGCTGCTAAAAGTGTCTGTGCTCTCACTGTCTGAGTCATTTTCAATATCTTGAGGACCTTCCAACATTTCCTCTTCAGACTGGACTCCAAGGCATTTAAATCGCCACACTGGCAAGTTTTTTATATAATCAGTTGGTATCAGAGGGTGAAGCCAAAGGTCAGGGAAAGCTAATCGCTCCAAGAACAAGTCGGGGTCTTCGTCCCAATCAGATTCTACAGGGAAGTTCTGAAAAGAAGCAATCGGGTGGAAGAGGTAGCTGGTGTACCAGTCCCACAGACTTGATAACCACTCTAAGTTATTGGCATTGACTTCATCATTGTTGTTGTTGCGCCGTCTCTTCTTTTCAAAGTAATCGACTAGTAAACCATGTCCAAGGTATGTACTAAGAAACAAGGCTGGGTGTGAAGAATAAAACATCCAGTCTGCCCTGACCCATGAGGCCAGCGTGGTTGTATTGGAATATCTCAACAATTTTAAGCTATACTCATAAAAGCTATCTAAGTAAGGGAGCTGTAAAAAGCCCAACACAGGTAGCCAGGAAATAATTAATAGAGAATTATATGTCCCTAAAGTGCTTATGAGAACCACAAATCGTTTTATGGTAGCTCCTTGTGTGATAAATAAGTCCATCCAAGCCATAAGATTAACTAGAACCAAGCTCAAAACAAACAAATCATTTACTTCAGGTTGTACTGAGCGCAAAAATGAATCCATGGCCTGAAGGGATATAAATTCGCCCGTGTGGTTTCCATACCTGTAAATTCCTTCAGGAGTTCTAAGTATGTATGATGGCATGTTATATACACCAATATCTGTCATATAACTCTTGTTGTCCCAATTTTCCACATTTACAAAAATAAACTCAACTCTTCCAGTAAACTTTATGCTTAGTGCAGAGAAGAAAGCTGGGGGTTGGTCAAGGTTTGCAAATAGGTATATTTTTACCCAGTATTGATCACTTTTATTCCATTCTTCTTTCAAACGTTCAGCATTATAAATGGTTTTGATCCGTGAAGCTGCATGAGCAGTTATCCACTTAAAAATGTGCTCTACTTCAATCTTGCGCCCACTGTATTCTTTAAGCATGACTTTCCCTTTAGAAGTACTTGTTTGTGGAACAGACATAATGAGTGTGGATCGTACCCAGCCTCTTCTCCTGCAGTATCTATAAGAGAGGAGACTGTAAGTAAATAGCTAGGCCGCTAAATGAGCCAGCTTGCTTATCTTCACTGTTGTGCAAACAGTTTGTCTTTTCCCTGACACATTTCCTTAGCACTTGAAAGATACCCTCTCCCCAAAAACAAATTACCTGTAAACAGTCAAAAGTAGTACCAATACCTGGCAGTTGTATAAGAGGAAAAGCAAGCTCTCTTTTTATCATATTTTTCGTTTGTATCTCTATATTTCTTTTCTTTCTTTTTTTTTTTTTAAAGAAAAGTGTAGCTTGAAAAGCCTTAGAGTCAAGAGAATCGGCAAGTACTTCCAGCATCTACTATGAAACTACTAATGCATTATGTGCTAATAAGATCCTAAAGATAATAGGAAAATAATTCCTGTTCACAAAGAATTTAAAATCCTATTAAGGAGACAAAAGTATAAAACTGTATATATTCTATTACTAAATAATGTAAAGGAAGTTCAAAAAAAGGGAGTATCACTGGGAGTTTGGGCTGGTGCAGATTTCGTGAAAAGTTTGGGAATTGAACTAGCTCTCGAAGGATGGTTAGATTCAGGTAGGCAAAGGAGAGAAGGAAACAGATTATCTTACATGCTGAGTCCCTGACTTGAATGCCAAGCTCCTGAGGGTAGGAGCCATGCTGTACCCACTTATTAACCCAAGCACCCACCACAATGCCTGACACACACAAGCACTGTCATAAAGTAATCTGCACGAAGGCTCACCTAGAAAAGAGCAAGTCCTATATTTTTCTGTACTCTCTCATCTCTTTAATGAGGACCATGAAGAGGGGTATTTGGAGAGATAATCAGAGAAACAATTTCCTTTAAAAACAAAAAAGTTTTTTTCTAAAAACCTACCATGTGGAGTTTTACAATATATAAATTTACCTCAGTAAAGTTGGAAAAAAGAAAATCTACCATGTGGATACATTTTGTTCACTACAGATTTGTAAGTGGATGGTAATAAATGTTTAATTTTTAATTTTGCTATTCAGAATACTGATGTAAAAATCACAAATGTTATCTGCAGCGGGGGGGGGGGGAGGCCCGCATACCGCAAAAGGGGAAAAAAATCATAAATGTTATGCTTTACTTTAAAGTATGGATTATATTTTATTAAATTAAATAAGCGTATTATACATTTATATGATCAGATTAAGATAGAAGTCTTGACGTATGTGGCATATGGTTTTATGATGATAGTACAATTAATTTTACCTCAGGAATTTCATGATATAATTTAAGATAAGTGAAGACAACATGTTATGTCACAAAGACAAGGTTAGTAACGACTCTGGGAAACTATCTGGGTGACTCAGGATCAAAGACTACGACTCAGCTTCTTGTTGAGTTGATTTACTTCCTTAACAAGATAGATACCATTAATGTCAATATTGCTTTAATTGAAACGGGTTAAGAATTAGATACTCCAACAAAATAAAATATCTTCTATTCTGTAACAGTGTATTTGTCCAATGCAAAATAATAGTTCACTGACATGAATGCCAGTTCCACCACCCTCCCCCCAAAACAACAAGTCAACTACATATAGATAGTTGCCTTATTCACATCTTAAATATCTAACGAGCTTTACTTTTTTAATTGCATAGGATACTTGGGATGACACATTTCTACTCTCGGTCATTCTGTTCATCTTTGTATAACCACCTCAGAGAATATTTGGCTTCTGATTTGTGTCATAAATTAAATGACAGTCTTTCAAACAGAAAATTTTACTGTGTAAAACAAGCCAAGTCTTATCTTAGTGCATACATTTCTTCATGGAAGAAAACAAATGTACTATGTACTTTCTTTTCAGTTCAGAACTAAGGGACGGTTTTAAGGTTTATCATTTCACAAGATAAGAGTACCCAGGACAATAAAATTTTGTATGTCATCATATATCTTTCAAATTAAATCATGTTTTCCAGACTTGAAATCCAACACACAAATAAAGTACACCATATTAATTTTAAAACCCCACTGTTAAACAGAAAAGACTAATGCTCATATCAATATAAAAACTTTTTACTGCCAATTTAAAAAACCTTTTTAAAGGTCTGAATAAGTTCAATGATGACACCACGAAAATATCCTCTAGTTCTTAAAGTAAACCTTTTGAGATCTCTTAGAGAATTTGAAGACTAAAAATGATTAAAAAAAAAAAAACATAGCTAGTGAGTTTTGGCACTCCAGCTTCTGATAACATACTATATTAAAAAAGAAACCTTGGTATTCTGTTCATAAAATGCTGTTTCTTCAGACAAGGTCATTGGTCTCCTTGGCCTTCCTGTCCTGCTCACCAATCTTCCCTTTACTTTCTTTTCCCTGCTTAGCCCATGGGCACGCATCCCTGATTCTTTCACCATAAGCCCTCCTGGCCCATTTACCACTCAGCTCCTGTAATTCCAGTGCCATCCCACTCTTTACTATCTCTGCCCCGCCTCTCCAACCTCCCGATACATATCCCACGTCACTTCCTTCTTTCTCCAAAGGTGGGGGGAGAAAAAGAGTAGAGAATAGACCTGACAGGGTAAAGGCCCCTGAGATAGATCACTGGGTTGGGGAATTAGAGGAACTGGGGCCAGGCAAGATGGCTGTGTGGGAAAGAAATGAAAACTGCTGCCATGGACAGAGTCAGATACTGTACAGAGTGGAGGTCCTGAATGTTCTTAAGGGGAGCAAAACAGGTCAGGAAAATACTACGATACAATGGGGCCAGCACATCAGAGGAGGCTGTCCTGGAGGCCACCCAAGAGAAGGAACTACAGTCAAAGAAAGCAACATAGGCAGCAGAGTAGAGAGTTTTGCTGTTTTTAAAAATCTGAGATCAAGTTGATGACTGAATTATTCAACATATTAAAATGCTTGCTTGCTGAATAACACTATTCTCTGCCCAGTTACACCCTGCATTGACATTCTAAACACGCTTTTCTATTATCTCCCTATTTTGTTCTTCTGCATCTCCATAATCCTCATTAAAAGAAAAAAAATGACCCTGACTAAGCACAGCATCTATGACAAGAATAGTTCTTACTCTAGTTGGAAGACTTTCCAAATCAAAGGAAACCAACATGACAGTACTGAAACTGATATAAGTAACTCTGCATCAAGATCTTCATCTCTGTGATGAAACTAAGGAAGATGACGTAAAAGTGCTTGTTTAATAACAAAAAATTATAGCTGCAGTCAACAAAAAAGCAAAAAGTTGCTCAAAAAAGGTCTCTTCCGTCATAAATAAGAGGTGGGATTATCTGAAGACGAAGATGAAGGATTTAGAGAAAACTTGGAGGTAGATTATATGTATCTCTTCACCGTTCCTCAGCTGGTATAGAATCAAAAAGGGCTTTTCAAAAGAAAAGCTAGAAAAATTTGCGCTAAAGTCCACTGGACTCAATTATGACACTTCTGATGCATTTTGCTTTATAAAATCACATTAAAAATCAATTCTACTATTTCCTTCAGTTTTTCATGCTGAATAGATCATCTTCACTTTATGTCATGCTTAGTTTCGTTTTGAATTCTCTATTGTTATATAAGAACTTACGTTAGACTGAAATGTGTTTGACCTTTATATTTTTGTACTTACTTGATATTTTCTAATATATTTATAAGTTAGTGTTTAAAATGTACTATTTAGTTTATTCATTAAAAAAATAAGTTCTGAATATTTTTCAATAAATTGGTGATGTTAATACTGACTTTTGGCATTATCTGAAAAAAAAAATCAAAACATCAGAACTATCATTTATTCTGGTATTGCAATCACCAGTGGGAGAGAAAAAGATCTTTCACTTAGACCATCTGGGAATGATGGAATAGGACCAAATGCCACTGTCTTTGGTAAACACAAGACAGAAATAAGAATGATTTCCTTTTCATAAGAACATGAACACTTACGCTATCTTGGACATTTCAACCAAAGGCATTAGAATATGATCAAGGTTCTGTGCTGAAGATGAAAATGGGAGCTTTGTGGGTGAATGAGGAGACTAAATGTGAGTCAGGAGACACAAGTTCCCTTCTTATCCCCAACGTTTAAGAAGTCCTCCTACCACACATCTCAGCCTACACTACAAGGGAGCAAAACAAGAACAGTGAGGAAAATCGAAGCAAACGTAAGCCTGAAGGAGAAGGGCAGGAGAATCTGAGGTGAAGCAGTGGTGGAGGAGGGTTTTCTACAGCGAATGGGTCTCCCATTGTGACCACATATAACGGACGTAGGTAAGCCGGGCGTATCTACCTACATCAGAAACTACCTAACGTGGGGGCTTCTCCATACATATCATATGCCCCGTCCTCAGCACTGAACAGAACATGCTGTACATGCTAATCTTTTTCTTTTAAATTTATTTATTTATTTATTTATATTTGGCTGTGTTGGGTCTTTGCACGCAGGCTTCCTCTAGTTGCATTGAGCTGGGGCTACTCATTGTGGTGTGCAGGCTTCTCACTGCAGTGGCTTCTCTTGTTGTGAAGCACGGGCTCTAGGTGCATGGGCTTCCATAGTTGTGGCACGCAGGCTCAGTAGTTGTGGCGCACGGGCTTAGTTGCTCCGTGGCATGTGGGATCTTCCCGGACCAGGGCCCGAACCTGTGGTCCCCTGCACTGGCAGGCAGATTCTTAACCACTGTGCCACCAGGGAAGTCCAACTAATCTTTTATTAAATGTTTACTGAATGGATAATTAAATGAACGAATGAATTCAAGTCATAACTTGGAGGAACTAGAAATTGAAATAAAACGCATTTCAAAGAAGAAACAATGGAATAATGAAACAAGAAATAATGTGACAGACTAAATACTGGAGATGATGACAAAAAGAAAAACAAAAATGCCTGCAAAGATTTTTGTCTGAGAAAATGGAAAAAAAAAATAGTAAAGGACAGAAAAAGAAAAGGTAGAAAGGGCACATGGTTTACTAAAAAAAAAAGATGAATATGAATTTGAATACCAGGTTTAGGGAACAGAGTCTATCTGGGGTACTCGTATGGCAAATGGAAACGAGTGTCAAAATGCAAACGAGAGGTCCGAATTATGAAAGGAGATTTAGATCAGCACAAAGGTGTCACCTAAAGCCATCAATGTACTGAAGTCTCTTTGGGAAGTAAAATTGAAACAAAAAAGACCGAGGACATACTCTAAAGAGTCACCCCGTTAGAAACAACATAGAAGAACCAGACAGAAAGAGAGCTCAGAGAGAAAGTAAGTAACTGCCAGTTATCAAAAACTATTAATCAGATACCTGTGTAGCTAACAACGTGCTAAACACGCTAACGAACTTTCAGTTTAAACAGGCTTCTAATACCACTGTCTTTATCACATTAAAAAAATTCTGGTCAGAACTCAAATTCTAAGAATTGCCCAATCAACTTACCTGGGGTCACTGGAACAGTTAAACGTGCCTGTACGTATTCCAAATCTTGACACCTTTTTCACCATTTTCTCCCAGTGGATTTTACCCACCAAAGGACTTCTGTCATTTGCTATAACCTATTCCCCCCAAAAGAAAAACAGATACTTTAATCACCTAAAATGGAGTCAAACCAACCATTTACATCTATAACTTTACTTTTTTTGAAAAACATATTCTGTTCCTAGATCTTATTTACTACGTCATCATATTATCACTGCAATTCTTGTAAAAGGAGCAACTGTCCAACTGGAAAAGATTTAAAACACTGAATACAGTACATTAAACTCTCACACTCTGTGGTAGTTATGCAGAGGGGGAGTCAAAACCATATTAAAAAGCTAGCCACATTCTCCTCCATGTGGCTTATCCTCTAGAATTAACTTACACAGGAAGAAAATGGCCCTTGGAGTCATTTCTCTGCTCTGAAAAGAAAATTTTAAATAACCCAAATAAAGCTTACTAAAAATTACCACATGTGGGTTCAACGAGTTCAAATTTCACTTTTTAAAAGTGTAATTATGGAGCCAAGAGTCAAACACATGTTTTCTATTAAACTATGCTTGACTAAAACAATATACTACTACTATGGCATTTTTCTTAACAATCACGAAAGGTTCTAACATATTAAAAAATTACCATTAATAAATTCTACATTCTTGAACTTCTAACTTCAAATTTGCAAATAGCTTTCAAACAGTTAGGATTGGGGGAAGAAAAAAAATTTTTTTAAATGTAGATTAACCTTCAAAATATGCAATGACTTTTCTCAGACTTTCTAATTGTTAATACCTTTTCCCTTTATTCCTTATCTTCCTGATTTTAATGAATAGAGATACCAGTAAAAAACAAACAAAAAGTATATATTAAAAACAAAAATAACCAAATGGGAAATTAAAGGAAATCCAAAAGTGTCCTATGTCTTCATGAACCCATCTGTTTGATTTATTTTAAGCCCAGGGTATACAGGCCAAGTTTATTTTCATGAATGCTATATTACTGATACTATTTAATTCAAAATTACAGCACAGTACTCTGGGGGCCTCTAAACTCTCTAGAAGGAAGGGCCATTTTCACATTCACAAAGCCTCCAGGAAGTGAAATCCCAGGTGAGTGTGTGCAATGAGTGCCTGGGAGAGGCAAGAGCTGGTGCAAATACCTCATCTCTGGTCTCTCCACTGGGAAGTCTAACAAATTTCAAGGGCAGCAGGAGGAGAGAAAGTGCATGGTGGTGACAAGTGACTTAAAGTTCACTTTATGTGCCAACAGATTACTGTCCGATAACCTTTGCCATATATCACTGATACTATCATCCTCATACCTACAGAGACACACATAGGTATGTAACACTTTGTAACATAACTTTGAGGCTTAATAAATACATACACAAATATACAATTTAGGCAGTGAACAAATGGTTCTGATAGTACTTTTAAGTGAAAATAAATGGCCTTAATGAGGGAGGCACATGTTATTAAAATGCTCAGATGGTTGAGGTAACCAGGAGGAGAGCAATTTGAGGACATGGTCTTAGCAGGTGAAAGTGCTTTCTGAGGAGGTTCACACAGGTTACATTACCCAGTAAGTTCCTAGCTTCCACATTTTTCCATTGTCTAAAAGTACTTTATAAATTTTATCTGAAAAATAAGGGAGATGAAGCAAGGCAGGCTTTTCTCTTCTCTTCTGTTTTTCTTTTCCTACCACTGAAGAGTCAATATGGTAGTTCTTTCTTCCATCAAGTAACCAAAGAAATCTTGAACTTATTTTTCAGATTACTCAGAAGGATTAAGAAATCTCTGTAAAATCATATCGCTATACTCCCTGGTCTTTGCCCTGTTTTTTAAAATAACTCCCCTTTCACTCCTATTTCCTGATCAATGCTGCAAATAGGATTTGGCCCTCAGTCTAGGGGCATCTTTCAGTGAAGATCCTGATCACTGCACAGTCATCCAATGCTAGGAAAGGAAGTAGGAATGAGGGGGTTGTTCCAGGCACCCCTGGTTATAGGACAGACAACAAAAGTGTGTGAAGAGAGGTGGTGAATATCTCTGAGGCAGGTACATGACAATGTTTAACCACAGGGCCTTATTTATTCAGCAAGCTATTCCAACATCTGCTTTGAAGAGTTTAATGATTCCTGACTAAGAGAACCACAAAAAAATGAAAAATCCCTTAGGCAGTGCATGAAAGCATTTTATTTGACTCTTTAGTTATATTTACGCAATTAGAAATTGCTTTATCCAATGTCCTATATAGTTATATTATTCAACTGAAGGTTTAGCATAAATTAAATTTCGTGGAGGCCAAATTAAACAACCACTAAAAATGTTTTAACAAAATAACTCATCTGGCTTGTCACATGGCACAACAAAATACTCTAAGCCTATTACTACTGTGTCACATCAGTAACAGTTTCCAAGTTATAGCTCACATTCAAAAGCATGCACAGTGATTCTGAATGGCATTCACTCTGGTGGTGAAACGGGAAGCATATTCCTCTGCAGTTCACGAAGGATGTTGCATTCTCTGTGGGGAATATTTTCAGAGACTAGAAAAAACTAGATGAGTTCCAAGTCTCAAGTCTGGAACGGACCTGGCAACATAGGCTAGCAGTGAAGCAATCTTTCCATCCTCCTTCCCAGGGTATCCGCCTCTCTAACCACCAACCCTACACTTGCTCACCATTGTTTTCCCTGCAGCTAGCATGATGCCTAAGTCAGGTGGGCACTTATTAAATATTTATGTTGAATTAAACTATTTCAGCTTTTTATGGTTTAGTAACTCATTCTCTTACTTCTGATTATATAGGTTCTCTAAAGGCTCCAAGTTTCCGATATCTGTTATAATGAAAAGTCCCTTCCCCAGCAACCTGTCATCTGGGATGTTTTCGGACAAACATTAGCATAACTAGTACCTGGCTATGCAACTGCACATCAATGTTCTTGACCCCAGTCACACACAAAGACTTCCAGTTCAGTGTATTTAAAAATACACTTTTTTCAGGAAAAAAACTACTAGGTTTTTCCTAGTACTAATTTTCCTGGTTTCTACTTTATTGTCTAATAGCTCTTTAGGATCTCTCAAGATGGTGGCACCATCACGGACCATCTAACTTAGCTGGAAAAGGTAATCTATGCTAAGAGTTTTTACTGGCCCACACATTTTAGTAAACCAAGCTGTGAGCTGTCTTACGGCACAGACTGTAGGTTATTCGTCTTTTTTGCCCTTATCACAGGTTCAGCTGGCACACATTAGATTTCAAAAAATATTTGTTGGATGGTTGGATGAATGGATGAAACCAGTGGTTTGCTGGTAAATGTTTAACAACTAGCTGTCTAGAAGAAAACAGAAGCTCTGATTTCTACCATTTACTTATTTCCTTGGTGTAAATACTCCCACATGGTTGATTTCAAGTTACCAACGTGACATCTCTAACTGTGGAGTTGGAAAGGGATGTTAACAATCGCCCTTCATGAAGCAGTTTGAGCTGGCTCCAGCACAGCACTGGAAGGAACTGAGTTGGACAGTGTGAGAGGCTAAGTTGCCATGTTTTCTGATGTCAGTCTTGTGTAGTCCAGTTAAACGTACAAAGAAAAACTGGGCCTCAGGTTATTGCTTACTCCCTTCCACATGTGTTACACTGGTATAAGAAAAAACCCACACACTTTCGCCTATTTTTTAGAGGTGGGTTTTATTACTAATCAGAACATCTGTCATTTCCCTTTTAATATTGTTAATCCCCATACAACAACATGGAGGCTAAATTAAATAACATAACTCAATATAAAAGGAGTGTAGAGCTAAAATGTTTTTCTGCATCTCTCAATATTTCATTAGAACAGCGAGTTTCTACTTTCAAAATCATAGACCACAGGGACTTCCCCAGAGGTCCAGTGGTTAAGACTCTGCGATTCCACTGCAGGGGGCATGGGTTCGATCCCCAGTCGGGGAACTAAGATCCTGCATGCTGCATGGCATGGCCAAAAAAAAAAAAAAATCATAGACCAACCTAAATATATATATGCAAATTGTATAAAATCATTAAAAGTGAAGATGAGTAATTGACAAAAACAAAATTCAACAGCATTTAATTATTTCTTTGGTAGCCTCACTAGCTTTCTTTGAGTAAACACAAATAAAAGCTCTTCACCAATACAAAATAAAGGATAAGATGGCTTGCCAAGTATTTCACCTTTAGCATAGTGTCAAGAGAGGAATAAATAACTTAGAACCTCCCTGAACAAAACTACTGTCTAGGAGTAAAAAATAAACAAGTTTTAAAACGGCTAGTAACTCTTTTCAGCCAAACAGGAACTGTATTAACATAATACTTCAGTAAATATTGACCTAAAGCTTTTCACTGCTACCTCAATTCCACTGATGTTAAATTCCTTATAATGTGACAAAGCCAGCAGAGAACAGATAGCACAGTCCCTCATTGAACTTCTTTGAACAAAAGTCAAAATGTAGAAATAGAAATGTTAAGATAAGGATAAATCCGTAAAATCCACAACGTACACTAACTTTTCCATTTCAAAAGCCTATCTACTGGGACTTCCCTGGTGGCACAGTGGTTAAGAATCCACCTGCCAATGCAGGGGACACGGGTTCAATTCCTGGTCCGGGAAGATCTCACATGCTGTGGAGCAACTAAACCCATGCACCATAACTACCGAGCCTGCGATCTAAGGCCTGTGTGCCGCAACTACTGAGCCCGTGTGCTGCAATCACTGAAGCCCTCGCGTCTAGAGCCCATGCTCCACAACAAGAGAAGCCACCACAATGAGAAGCCCACGCACCGCAGCGAAGAGTAGCCCCTGCTCACCACAATTAGAGAAAGCCTGCGTGCAGCAACGAAGACCCAACACGGCAAAAAAAAAAAAAAAAAAAAAAAAGGCCTGACCAAGAATCTTTTGAAAGAAAAGTAACTTCTATTTGTGAGGCTAAAAAGATTGGTAGGCAGCAGAATCAAAGAATCCACAAAACTGGAAATAAAGAGCTAATGAAAGATATGAGGTCAGGTTAGGAACAAAGCAGGAAAACTTAGAATGTTAGAAAGAAGTGATAGAAAAAAGATGACTTGGTTCCTTCATGGATTACACAGTGTATTGTTGCTAAAGATGTCCCATATGTGTTGCTGCCTTAGAAACTAAAATTAGTTCTTTCCACCTCATATTACAGAGAATACAGGAGAGACATGAAAAAGCTTCACATGAAAAGAAGTGTGCTAACACTCTGCTTTAATGTAAGGATAATTCATGAGCAGTAATACATCTTACAACAGTTAGGAGAAAGATATGAATACCATTAACATGTATTATTCAGAAAATAAACTCATGAGTTACCGAGAAGATAGAAATCATAAGGGATATAGGATGAATTAATTAAATTATAGAAATTCATGTTTCCTTTTGTAGTGTCAGTCCACATGCAGTGTCACCAAAAAAGATAATCAACCTGGATTATCTTTTATTATTACCAACCCATTCCAGAAAAATAATGAACTGACCAAGTGATGGAATAGCTAAGTCATATACCCATTTATTAAAGTCACATCTTCCCCAAATCAGTAAATCTAGACATCCTTTCAATGACATATAAAGTCTAAAGTGCTAATTATCAGTTATATGCTACCTGAGAGTTAGGTATTCATCTGAGAGTATAATTCATCTGAGTAAGAAAATGATATTGGAAACCTGGGAGAAAAAGAGGAAAGAACTTTGATGTGCTTAAATATTTCTTATCCAGGATACCTAAAATAAATGCAATATGAAGAAGATTGAATTGTTTGGGATCTATGCATCCTCACAGATTAAAAAAAATGACAATGATAGAGCAAACTGAAATGAGTCAGCTTCTTTTAAAACAAATAGAAAAGAATGATAATTCAAACTGTTAAAAACTGAATTCTTGGGCTTCCCTGGTGGCACAGTGGTTGAGAATCTGCCTGCTAATGCAGGGGACACAGGTTCGGCCCTGGTCTGGGAGAATCCCACATGCCGCGGAGCAACTGGGCCCGTGGGCCACAATTACTGAGCCTGCGCGTCTGGAGCCTGTGCTCCGCAACAAGAGAGGCCGTGACAGTGAGAGGCCCGCGCACCGCGATGAAGAGTGGCCCCCGCTTGCCACAACTAGAGAAAGCCCTTGCACAGAAACGAAGACCCAACACAGCAAAAATAAATAAAATAAATTAATAAACTCTTACCCCAATATCTAAAAAAAACAAAACTGAATTCTTGAATGTTATCCTTCACAAGAAATGAGATAAATATAATCTGAGCTGAAAGAATGACAAGCAACTGAGAGTATTTCTCTTCTGTTTTGAGAAGATATTTTCAATTAAGAAACAAAACAACATGGCCCTCTCTTAGGAGCTTAAACCAAAGTGTCTGTGCTGATTAGCTTAGCTAGCGAGTTCAGAGTGCTGAAGGCACTGTGACTGAGGTTTCGATCTCAATCTTCTCAGTTGCCCTGCCAGAGACTGTTCTTCCAACCCAAGCCAGCCATTTGACAGATGTAAGCCACTGGCCCGAGGGAACACAAGCCAGACAGTGGTGATCAGTGCAAATCTTGAAGGTCACTGGAAAAATTGTGTCTTACTGCACCATTCACTATTGATGCCTATGAAGTTTAAAAAAACATTTTCAGAGAAAAATAATTCCGTGATTAGAATTTATAATGTTTACATTCACTACCATTCGTTACTTGTTCTTCTCTTCATTCAAGTATCACCTTATCAGGGAATTCTTTGCCACTCTCTTGTCTCCTTACCCTGCTTATTTTTCTTCTTAGCACTTTCCACTAACTAATGTTATATTAAATATTTATTTAGTTAGTGCCTCCCTCTCCCAACTGGAATGTGAGCTGCCTGAAAGAGCAAGGACTTAGCCTGTTGTATGCTCCTGGTATATCTCCAGAGCCTGGTGTACAATTAACTGCTGAATAAACTGTATGAATTTTGTAACTTCTTAAGGGAGTTTAATCCATGCTTACCTTTAATATGACATAGAAAAACAGCAGATCATTTATAAGCCAAGACTATAATGCTAATTAGTGAAGCAGAGTGTGTTCGTAGTTTATAGGCAGCACTCTATATACCAAAAGGATTTCCAGACTTTTGACATAGCTTTTTCCAACTTTGGAAGGTGTTCAGCATCTTTACCATTCATCTCTATGGGACCGTTCAATGTGTGGACAAACATGAGATATAGGACACAGGGCAGTGGGACTGGCTATTCAGTTCAATCTCAGGAATAAAACTGAAGTTACCAAAACCATTAAGTCTTCCTCGATCAAACTATCAGAAATAAATATCTGGGAAAAGAAATAGAATAACTATTTATAAATTAAGGCTTTAAAGATGCTACAGTTTATTTTTTCAATACCAATAATTTAACACACAAATAAAGTAGAATTTGATGGATAATGTATAGACAATACCCATACCCTCCTCCCAGTTTCTCTGTTTGCTAGACTTAAAAAATGCGGAATTAGATTATCTGGAGGGTAAAAGGTCAAACACAATAGGAAGGTTGCAAGTAAAGGAAAGGTCATGGATATCCAATGCAATCACCTGAAGAATTCCCAAATGTCAACCCGTTAGCCCAGTGGACTATATAGTACTATTCTATCTTCTTTAGGTGTATATGTATTTATTTGAGGCCATGTGCTACAGAAAATCTATCTATCCACAATCATATTGCAAATCAGTGACAGGACCAGATCTGCAAATAAGGTGTCTGGACTCAATAGCTTTTTCTACCCTATTCTGCGGTCATTGTTCTCAGGAAGAAATATGAAGCAGCAATTATTTTGTTTTTTATGTCCTGAATCAAACTTTGCCAACCCCAATGTGAAATAACAAGAACACTGGACAAGAAATGAGGGGGTCTGGGATTTGATTCTGGTTCAATAATCATAATTTTAGCTGAATTCATGTTGTTAATTTACTTAATATGTTACTTTAAGTGAACTTATATTTTAAAAAATTTAAATAACTTTAGACTTTCCCTAAGCAAATTTATGAAATTCCATGTTCAATATAATATTGATTTTTCTAATTTACATAAAAATACACAAATGATAATGTGTGTCCACTCATTTACCATGAGTGGCACATAAACCACACTTTGGGAAGAACAAAAGATGATTTTTAAGGCCCTTCATAGCTCTCAAATTCTAATATGCTAATTAAATCTACAGTTTTGATAGCATAAGAGCTAGGGTTTAAAATTATAATCTCATCAATTTCATGAGCAAAGTAATAAGTTCCCCCACCATTCCCCACAATAGTTCTTCCTCTATAGGCGCAAAGTTGGCTATAGTTCTTTCTTTAGAAACAAAAATGATGAATTAAAAACTGAATTAAAAACTGGAGTTAACAAAAGCTGAGAGAAACAGTACAAATCACTAAATAAAAGGAATATATATGTGTTTCTTACTTTATAATGCAGATCCAACAACTAAAATGGATTTGCTTCTGCTGATTCTTAACAAAACAGTCAACCCTCTTTCCCGACACTTCCCTTCCCCCACTCTTTAATTAATTTTCATTTTTGTTGGTCTGCAAAACCTCTTTAAGGGGACAGTGGAGCCTCCCTATGAGAAGTGAGTTATGTCTAAGAAACATGACACAAGTACACAGAAGTGTCACCAGCTGGTGACTACTATTTTGGTAAAAATAATTTCACTTCTATCACTGTTTCTAATACCTGAACCAGCCAGATGCCATCTTTTGTGTCTTCTACAAGCTCATAGAAGTGCATTTCACCACTGAAATTGGTACTAGAAACAGATTCAGACGCTTCTTCTTCTTTGAGTGCAGAATAAAGCTCACCTTCCATCAGGTCACCTGAAGAAAAGAAAAAATAACACTAATAAGATTGCAAAAATCTCACGTTCCCAACTTCAATGATAAATTCTATTTTATACTGTTAAAAAATTATGTCACTGTACTTTCATTGCACTCTACAGAAGAGTAGAACCTGAATACACCTATTTAAGATTCATACATTTAGTAAATATGTAAGAAGAACCTTCTATGTGTCAGGTAAAAGTGAACAAAACAGATAAAAATCCATCTCCTGATGGAGTTTATATTCTAGTGGCATCATCACATAATTTATTAGGAAATTACTGAATTTATGCCAGCCACAAAAGCCATCACAATATTATTCAGCTTTTGTCCAGGCATCAAATAATTTTTAAACACTATGATTTATATACTTCTTTTTTTTTTTTTTTTTTTTTTTTTGCGGTATGCGGGCCTCTCACTGTTGTGGCCCCTCCCGCTGCGGAGCACAGGCTCCGGACGCGCAGGCTCAGCGGCCATGGCTCACGGGCCCAGCTGCGGAGCACAGGCTCCGGACGCGCAGGCTCAGCGGCCATGGCTCACGGGCCCAGCCACTCCGCGGCACGTGGGATCCTCCCGGACCGGGGCACGAGCCCGTGTCCCCTGCATCGGCAGGCGGACTCTCAACCACTGCGCCACCAGGGAAGCCCAATATATACTTCTGACTGACAAGAATTAGAAATGGGTTTACAAAATTTGCTATCACCACCTGCGTAACATAGCAACAGGGCTTACATGACTTGGAGGTTAGATACAAAAGATTACCTATAAGAACAAATTCCATATTCATACACAAACTTACAGTGTAAATTTACACTTTGTATCATCAAATAAAAAGTAAAGAAAAACACGTCAAATTATTTTAACTTTTGTCTTAAATGTTAACAATGCAAAAACAAGCATTGTATCACGACAGCAGCAAAACCATCCACAACAAATATTTAAATTATTAAGTTAAATTGCTATACCAAGACCTCTCTGCTATAAAATGTGTGATCTGAGTCATATTTTTGTGAGCTGTGTGTATTCTTTAAATATTATGTGCACTCTTTGTACACTCAAAGTTACAAGTATTTTTAGGCCCAGAGGAAGGCAACACTAAATAAAAGTCTCAAGAAAAAAAATGTGGTATCAAATTACTTTACCATGAAAAATGATTTGGCTTGGGCAGTTAAGGTACTTTTCACTTCTAAACCTAGAAAGTTTATTTATTAGAGATCTTCTACTTTACTTTATTCCCCCTACCCTACATGCCAGCCATGGTAGTAATAAAAGTCACCATAAACCAGTCAGTAAACAAGAGGCATAATTTTATGCAAATAACACACAATTTTATGTTTTCTCTAAAGAAAAATGCATCACTTTTACAGAGAGTGTTCCCTCCTCTATCCCAGTAGTGATCTGAACCTTAATCTGCAAATATCTGAGTGCTCAAGTCCTCTGGAGTTAGGATTCTTGTCTATCATACTACATGGCTATAAGATACCAAATAAGGAAAAAAAAATTGTCTCGTAAAAGACACAGCTGACAGATACACTTGAAACAACAAAAAAAGACAACTATCAGTTTCAATTGCTTCCTACAGCAACCCAGAATGCCCTTCTCAAATTACAGTACGTTCCCCTTCCAGGAAGTGTATCTAAACCAAGATATATTTTGTCCAGGGGTGAAAAAAATTAAGCCCATTTCTCACCCAATCCTACCCCAAAACCAACAGTTATTGAAAATGCATTCTTTAAGATGTTAAATATCTCTTAGCTCAATTCTATCAATATGTCTCAACCCATTTAAGCGGATGCAGCCCCTGTGGCACAGAAGGGAAAAAGTAGTTTACACCCAGGATATAAGAATTCAAAAAAAAATCCTTACAGAAATATAAACTCTTTCGAAACAAACAAGATAGGCATTCACAAAAAATATTCACCTTATTTTCACCAAATTTAAAGTATGAAAAGCTAATACTGTGCCCTGTACACTTTCTCTATATTTAAACTCATTATTTAAAATTTAAATCTTAGAAAAAATTTTTTCTATTTAATTTTGTATCTATATGACGTGATGGATGTCCACTAAACTTCCTGTGATAACCATTTCATGATGTACGTAAATCAAATCATCATGCTGTACACCTTAAACTTGTACAGTGCTGCAAGTCAACTATATCTCAATAAATCTGGAAGAAAAAATAAAATATAAAACAAAATAAAATTTAAATCCTAGGCCTAAATGCCTCTTTGATATTAAGTATTCCAATGATGTTTTTCCCCTCCGGGTAACTTGTTATTACTAGGGTGACAAATGCTGCTATCTACAGAGAACGTTTTGGGGTTTTTCTTGTATACTTATGAATTTCAACTGACAAATAATGCTTTCCAATTTGTTTGTAACTGGTTGACATTTCCGAAATTTGAGAAAAACACTCAATTTAGTAAACAACACTAAGAAGCTGCACTTTAAACTGTTATTTTAAAATAACCTTAGGAAGACACACCAACACCCCTACAAATAATTCCAGCCCAGGCCCCTTCCAAAAACTGGGATTTACTTTTTTTTTGGTAGAAAACCTGGACAAAGGAAACCCGGGCAGCTCTGGAAGTAGTCTGCTTAACCCTTCCAGGTACCGCCTCATTCTGGGGGACCACCAGGTACGAGGAAGTACGGGTCGTCCCCTCCTCCGAGTGGAGGGGACCCTCGGGGAGCCGATACTCGCCTGACTTTTCCACCAGTTCCCGGACATCCTTCTTCTCGGGCAACCCCGAGTACCCCAGTCCCCGGCACTCCAGAATGGTCTTCAGCTTCTTGAAGCTCAGCGCCACCGGATCCACCAGCTGGGTGGCAAAGATGCCAGTTTCGTACCACACAATGGCCTCAAAAAACCTGGCCAGGACGAACAGGACCAGAAAATAGAGGAGCAAGAAAAAAAGCTTCAGCCACATCTTCCCCTGCGTCTTCGCTCTTTTCAGAGAGCTCAGAACACGGAGGAGAGGAGGGGAGACTGGGGGAGTGTGGGCGAGGGCACCAGCCTGGCGTGGGGTACGGCGCCCGCCGCCGTCACTGCGGGGCCATCCCCGGCGGGAGGCAGGTGGACTGTGCGGGGGTGAGGAACAGACCAGGAGGGGCAGAGGCGCAGAGCCTCGCGCGGGGCCTTCCAGTCAAGAGGCGAGAAAAATAAAGGGGGAAAAAATTTAAAAGTCCACCCATTAAACCCCGAAAGGAGAGAGGCGCGGGGAGACCCCGCGGGTAAGAACAAGATGAGGGCCGATTCCGCCGGCGGGGGGCACTGGGATGTGGCGGGGTCGGCCTTCTAGCACCGTAATCTCAACGGAGGAGGGGGGAGGCCAAAAAAATCATTCAGATTCACAAAGGAAGAGGGGGCCGGGCTGCAGGCTGGGGCCAGAGGGGCGGCGGTCCCGGGAGGCTGTTGGAGTCGGCCGGGCTGAGGCCGGGCTCCCGCGGCGGCAGTCAGGAGGGTGCGGTGCTCGGCGGGGCCAGGCCCGGGGCCCAGCGCGGGGAGGACCGGCCGCTGCAGCGCCGCGCCCGGCGCCCAGGCCCCAGGCCCCGCCGGCCGCGAAGGCTCCACGAGAAGCGCGGCGGGGAACGGCGGCGGCGGCGGCGGCGGCGGCGAGTGCAGGTTCGCTCAGGCCGGCGGGCGGCGCCTTCCAGGCTGGCGGGCACCGCGGCCCGGCCCAGGAGGGGGCGTCGCAGTCTCTGCAGAGGGAAATGGGGCGCGCGAGGCGACGGTCCCGGAGAAAAAACGCAAAAATAGGCCCGAGACGTCTCCCCGGGGCGGCTCTCCGGCTGCCTCCTGGTCACGCAGCGCTCGCCCCGCTCGGATGGGCGGCGCGGGTTCCGGCCGCCGTCCCCGACGACCCCTCCCCCGCGCGAGGCCGCTGCCGTCGCCTCCGGACTAGAGGATCCTCGGCGGCCACGGCCCAAATCGAGACATAACAACTGACGTCGGCTGCGGGGCGGGGCCTCGGGCGGGGCCACAAGGGGAGCGCCCGCCGGGCGGCGGTGGGGAGGAGAGGGGAAGGGGAAGGAAGGGGGCGCCCAAGCCTGGGGGCGGGAGAGCGGCGCGGAGCCGCAGCCTCGACGCGGTATCTTCTGCGCTCCCGAAGTTGCCTCTCCAGTGTCTCCTCCTCTCTCTTTCCTTTTGCCCTGCAGATGTTTAGTAAGTGATTTTGTCTGAGGGTTGCAGTTAGGACTGTGTCGCTTTGTGTGTTTTTTGGTAAAAATGGGGCAGTTAATCATCCTCTTAAGTAAAAATAAGAGTACGTGTATGCCAGGTCCCGGTTAACTGGGAAAATTTTGGCGCAGTTGATTTGAGATGGTAGAAGGCGAAACCCAGAAAACAATGATTTTCCATCTCTAGGTGAGAATGTAGTAGTTTGCGCATTTCTGTGTTGAAGGAGATTTGGTCAAAGGGGGAGGCAGAACTAGGCTCACCCGTCCCTGCCCGTTACAAAGGCCTCACCACACCCCCTCCTCACCCGTCGCAGTTTCAGTCTCAGGGGCGTTATAAGCCAGGTATCGAAATGCTGAGTTCCCAGGGCAAAGGTTGTTGAGTGTGGATATGTCCCAGTGCAAATTTTCCGTGCGTTTTCTTTCATTACCCTCGCTGAGTGGGGCACCGCCAGCAAGAGGAACTTACATAAATTGAGTAACGTGGGTGAGCACGCAGTACGCGGTTCTGTATTTATTTAACCCCGGTAGAGCATACTCTTCCTGTCGATCTCTGTGCCAATCTTGAAGGAGAAGGGGATTGCATGCATAAAATAAACAAGGCTGGCTTCTACCAGACCCCTTGATGAGGAAGAAGAAGACCCAGAAATTACAAGAGAAACGTTAGCCATTGTGCAAAGCTGTCAAATGTCCTGAACTAGGGGTGAAAGTTGTAGCGAGAAAATGGGTGTGATCCTCACGCTTGGAACAAATGAGGAATGGAAAGCAAAGAATGGACCGTGAGAATGTAGCCTCAGAGTGGTACCCTTTTAGAATAAAGCAAACAAAGGCATTTCAGTGTCCAGCTAGTGGAGGATTATTTAGCGGGGATGGGCCCAGGGACGAGGGAGAAAGAATCAGAGGAGGAGGTGTAGGAATGTACAACCGGCTCTTGGCCTCTGCATGTGTGTCTTAACTAGCGTCAATGTGGCTTTGTTTCCAGGGCTGGCAGATCAACGTGGGAGGCTGTATTAAACATTCTAAAACGCTTGGTTCTGAAATTTCAGAATCCTTGGGCATGTCACAGTGATGCTGTTACTGGGTGATATTGCTGTTCAAACCTTGACATATAAAGTGATGTCCTTCACCTCAAAGAAATGTACTCACTGGAGAGGAAAGAGTGCAAGAGGGGCAGGTGGGGAAAATTGGGGTGGCTGAGGATGGAACCAGCCAGGCCAGAGTTTCAAATTGGAAAAATATTATAGAAGGGACTGGAAAGGAGTTACTAAAGAACACTTTGGACATTTCTTGTTTGTCTTAACTGCCTCCCATCCTCAACACCCTGGATTTGTTCCTCAAGGTTAAAACACTTAGGAAAGATTACAGCACCGATAAAGGAACACGCAGGGTTGGTGGGAAATAGGGATATGGACATTTACATCCTCTATTGATGGGAATGTACAACCTTTCAGGAGAGCAATTTACAGCGCGAGTTAGAAGGCCCCCTGAAATATATGCTCTTTGGCACAGTGATCTCACTTCAGGGAACTTATCCTGAGGAAAGGATAGAATGTGTGCACAAAGATGCACGTGCAGAGTTTTGTTATTATTGTAAAGTTAATAATAGAAAAAGAGAGAAAAAAAGGGAAAACCCAGGTGAACTATTAGGCAGCTACTAAAAAGAAAGATAACTGTATGCATCTTTATGTGATGGGATTTAGATGATTTAATTTTTTTCTCTTGTGCTTTATCTCTATTCTTTTTCTGAAGTAATCATACATTATTTTTGTAATTTAAAATTGTGTTTTAAAACATAAAACAGGGACTTCCCTGGTGGTCCAGTGGGTAAGACTCCGTGCTCCCAATGCAGGGGGCCCAGGTTTGATCCCTGGTCGGGGAACTAGATCCCGCATGCATGCCACAACTAAGAGTCAGCATGCTGCAACTAAAGATCCCACGTGCAGCAGCTAAGACCCAGTACAGCCAAAATAAATAAGTAAATAAATATTAAAAAACAAACAAACAAAAAAAAAAACCCCACTAGAACTGCTGCCCTCGTCTTGAGGTTTAGCAGCAGGGATTCATCCTCCAGGACTCTAAGGGAGGTGTGGGCTGTCCTCCCATGAGGATGATTTCAGTTTCCACTATGCCTAACTGGGCAGATTAATTAGAATTTCTGTTCCAAGACCAGGATGACAAAAGGATGTTTGAAATATTTATCGTTTTTCATAATCTGTTTTTCTAACAGCTAGGCTGCTAATCTGGGTTCAGAATCTCAGATTCTGTTCATTTGTGGGATGATTTAAATGCCTTATCATTTGATATTGTGGCAAGAGCATGGGACCCATAATTGGAGGGGCTGGTCCAGTGTAGACTAGTATCTACTAGCTGTGTCACCTTGTTAAGAAGTCACAAGACCGCTGTGAACCTCATTTTTATCACCTATAAAATGGGAAAGGCTGCTTACCTCATGAAGCTGTTGTAAAGATTAAATGAGGTAGTGAATGTAAAAAGTGCTTTGAAACAAACATACTGCTTGTATTTAATTTAAAATAAAGAATTAATTTTAGAGGAAAAGAAAGTCAATGCCTTTGGTTGAGCTGGATGAAACAAGGTTATTTAACTTAGGGTCCAAAGAGCCCTCCCTTCTTATTTTTATTAAAGTATTTACCCATAACAAGTAACACTCCAAGGCTTCAAAATTGGGACAATTTTGAGAGTGGAAGGGGCAACGGTAACAAAATTATGCCAGACTATCTAGGATAAATTGGGACTGGCCCAGACAAACCCTACTTATAAAAAACAGATCCTCTGCTTGTCCCTACCCACTCTGATTCCCATTCCTCAGAGGCAACTGCCTTCAATTCTATTAAGTATTTTTCTCATGTTTACTTCTGTATTTCTTAATAATAGGTTTTTACTGCTCTTCTTGATTTTTCCATTTTATACATTATCTATTGATTTCTTACCATGGAAGATGAGGAATGATCTCTGACACCCTTCATTCACACACCATTTCTCGCCCCTCGTTCCCAATGCGATTATATTACATATTCACTTTTATATTAATGTGTCCATATAAATCTTGTTCATGACTGAACCACATCATTTATATTTCCTTTCTTGTGCAATTGTTCATTTTTCCTGGAGTTAATAATTAACTCAAATTTTGGTTTGTTCTATTTTCTAGGGCGCTGTCCACTTATTCATTCCCAAACTCTCTGTCTGAACTATCAAATTACTCAGATGGCTAATCTATCAATTCCATGTTTTTTTGGAAATAAACCTGTCCTTGGTCCTCCTGCTCTAGGCTAGACTTGTTACCCTGCAGACCAATTACATAGCTATTGTAATAGCTATGTAGTCATTCCAGGACTACCCTTCACTTCTCTTCCATGTTGGATCCTGTTTTTTTTTTTTTTTTTTGCGGTACGCGGGCCTCTCGCTGTTGTGGCCTCTCCCGTTGCGGAGCACAAGCTCCGGACGCGCAGGCTCAGCGGCCATGGCTCACGGGCCCAGCCGCTCCGCGGCATGTGGGATCTTCCCGGACCAGGGCACGAACCCGCGTCCCCTGCATCGGCAGGCGGACTCTCAACCACTGTGCCACCAGGGAAGCCCGATTCTGTTTTTTTGATCCTGGTTACACTTTGTTATTTCACTCCCTTGTTTGCATGGAACACAACTACAGTGATTTAGTAAGAAAGTGAACTTTGGAGACCTTACACACCTAAAAATTCCTTTATTCTACTCTTATTCTTTTTTTTCCCCCCAAACTTAAAAGACTTGGAAGTCTATTACCAAAACCTCCTTAATACCCTTCACCAATTCACCAGTTGTTAACATTTTTGCTGTACTTGCTTCATCATGTCTTTATTTTGAATATGTGTATATTTTTTCTTAAACCACTTAGGAGTTAGTTGCAGTTACTCTTCCTATTTGAATGATAGTCTGGCCAAGTAGAGACTTCTAAATTGGAAATCATTTCCCCTCAGAATTTTGAAGGCATTGAACCACTGTCTTATGGCTTCTGTTGTGACTGGACCGTTCTCTCTGTAATTTGACTCTTCTTTTCATCCTTGGTGTTCTGAACTTTTATGATGATGTGTTTTAGTGCAGGTCTCCTTTCCTTCATTGTGTTCAGTGCTCAGTTTCAATATGGCAACTCGTGACCTTCAGCTGGGAAACTTTTCAATAATTTCTCTGTCCATTTTCTCACTTTTGTGGATCTCCTACTAGTGAGATATTGAAACTCCTAAATCAATCCTATAATTTTTTCTCTTCTTTCTCCAATTTTCCTCTCTTTGCTTTTTGTTCTACTTTTCCAGAGATTTCTTCAAATTTATCTTTCACCCCTTCTAGTGAATTCTTAACTTTGTATATCATTTTTTTAATTTTCAAAGGCTCTTTCTTGTCACAGGGATGTGCCTTTTCTGTAGCACCCTGTGCTTTTTGTTTTGTGTATGCAATACATTCTCGTATCTCTCTGAAGATAGTGGCTTCCCCCCTAAGGTTTCTTTTGCTCTTTGGGTCAGGGTTCATTTTCTATTTGTTTGTTTTGGACTTCATCTTTCACGTTAGAAGCTCACCTTAACTACTTGGTAATTCTTGACTCTCTCCTTGTTCGTAAGTTCATAAATGTGAGGTACTAAAAAGCTCATTGGAAGTTCTCTGAGAGTGACTGGGGCTCACTTAGGGTGAATCAAGATCGGGGCCCGGCCATTTCACTAGAAGGATGTGTAAGTCTTTTTTCTTGGGCTGTTTGTTTTTGTCAGAGAGGAATCCTGCCTGGAAAGTACAGGTTTCACTGTCAGCATCAAGGGACTGGGTGGGAGGAGGCTGGGGAATATCAAGTCTCAGCCATTAGGCTTGAACTTCATACTACAGTTTCCCATGACGTTCCTCACCTCCCTCACAGAGCTATGTCCATGTTTTCAAGTCCAGAGCCTCTTTGTTCACTTCAGAAGGTAAATGTCACATCTTCCTCTGGGCTGGGAGCGGGGAAAGTGCCTGGTTGCACCAGGTTCAACTATATCTTATGAAACTTTTAGCAAATCCTCTAGTTTTCAGCCCCGCCCAACACCCTGGGCTTCCAAAGTGCTGTGTTTCCAATTTCTGGACTTTTCCTAGGTTCTCTGGCACCAGCTGTTTAACATGGCAGAGGTGGTACCACAGATCCACCGCACCACTGCCTCTTTCCAGGAGTCTAGGCAGACCAGCTTGTAGTCTTTCTTGCAGGTAGATTGGGTAAGTGACTGAATTCTGGCCAGTGGGAGTCAAGAGGAAGTGATGTGCACCCCTTCTAGTCCTGGCCCTCATAAACAGCCTTGAGCCCTCTCTAGATTGGGTGGCCAGGGAGAGGGGTGGGCCCAGAGAACAGCCTGAGACCTTTACCTTGGGGCCCCTGGGATTTGTTCTTCTCTTCTGCCTCTATTTTTTGCCCATAGAGCTCTCTGCCTCCAAGACACAATCAATTCCACAAGCCAGAGGAACAAAAGTGGGGCTGGCAGGGACCTCAGAATGGTAGACAGGGAGCATGGGAAAACGAATCCCAACATTTGCTACTTTGCCTGCTGGTGGGGGGCAAGGAGAGATAAAGACAAAGGAAATAACCCCATTTTCCTCACTTTGTTCTCTAACTCCATTATCGAGAACACATTTTGGTAAAAAAAAAAATGGTAAAAATGGCTAGAAATGGTTAAAAAAAGAAGGCTAGAAATCTAAGTGCTATGGGTAGATTGAGTAGATAGACTGGGTGTTTATCATCGTATGTCTGGTTGATATACCCAGCTAAGCACAGATTTGAGGCAGGTAAGGGGGCAATTTTAAGTCTATCTCCTGTGCGTAAATGTATTTGAGATTTCTTATTTCAGGGACATAAATGTTCACTTCATGAGTAACTAATAATAAAAAGGATGATATGGGTAGAGCAGCTCACCCTCCAGCAATTTCTCCTGGGATCACTTTGCCAGATACACACTGTTGTGAGGTGATGCCAGGCAGTGCATACATCCACCCCCTGAAACCTACTGGCCCCCTGGCTTCTCCCCTCTCTTCCCATAGATCCTCTGCCCTTTCTGGACCCTCTCCTCCCATACTTCCCATCCCTGCACAAGCCCCCTACCTAAGGAATCTTCTAAACAATTAAACAAATTTAACTTAAAATTTATAGGATCTATTTCCTTATTACCAGACTAATAGGTTTGCATTTTGAAAGCTTACTATTGGACAGTGTACAATGATGTATTTATAGCTGATCTGAATATGACATTTATGATCATTAAAAGAGAACAGTTGGGACCTCCCTGGTGGCGCAGTGGTTAAGAATCCATCTCCAATGCAGGAGAGACAGGTTCGAGCCCTGGTCCGGAAGATCCCACATGCCGTGAAGCAAATAAGCCTGTGCGCCACAGCTACTGAGCCTGTGCTCTAGAGCCCGCGAGCCACAACTACTGAGCCCATGTGCCACAACTACTGAAGCCCACGTGCCTAGAGCCCATGCTCCGCAACAAGAGAAGCCACTGCAATGAGAAGCCTGTGCGCCACAACGAAGAGTAGCCTCCGCTCGCCACAACTAGAGAAAGTCCGTGTGCAGCAACAAAGACCCAACGCAGCCAAAAATAAATTAATTAATTTTAAAAAAATGAGAGAGAGAGAAGGGTTAAGATCAAGCCCTAGGCATGGAGCTACCTAATTACATTTTAATTTTTTTCCTGTGAGAAAATCAGACTTGCCTGAGTGCCTTCTCCAGGAACAGTCCCTGCTGTGATTGTGAGAACTGCCCGTCCAGTCCTTTCTCTGTGGAGAGGACCCTGTTGACTGACTATGACCATAGCGTTCGTACCGCGTTGCGTTTTCCAGTGCACTAGGCCCTTATCTGCAGGAATAAGCAACGTCCTGAAGCGATATGCAGAGACTTGTTTGGCACTCAAGCCGGAATCTTCAAAAGGAGGAACCTCGGGCTTCCCTGGTGGCGCAGTGGTTGAGAGTCCGTCTGCCGATGCAGGGGACACGGGTTCGTGCCCCGGTCTGGGAAAATCCCACATGCCGCGGAGCGGCTGGGCTCGTGAGCCATGGCCGCTGAGCCTGCGCGTCCGGAGCCTGTGCTCCGCAACGGGAGAGGCCACAGCAGTGAGAGGCCCACGTACCGCAAAAAAAAAAAAAAAAAAAAAAAAAAGGAGGAAGCTCTTTTCACCAGAGACATACCTACAGAACATGACTTTCAACAAAGCTGAGAGGAATGCACCCTGGCAGGGCAGCTCTGCTTTGCATGCTGCTGTCCATTTAATACACAGCCCTTCTCCCCGGGCCAGCCAGCGGCCAGCAGTCACTGGTGCCCTCATCTTCCAACACCAGGAACAGCAAGCAGGAGGACTCTGTACAAACACTTTGACGACAAAGGTAAATAAGTGTGGAATAAGCAAATAATAAGTCACCTTTCCTCCTGGAGTAAACTGTTCCCTTCTCTGATCACCTGAAGCTACAATGACACGTGGTCAGACCATGGGACAGCTGGCATTGCTGCAGAGTTTTCCCACCCAGGACAAAATGAAAATGCAAGCCCTTTGTTCAAAAAGCAGGAAAAAAGTGCCATGAGGGGTACTATATAAAGCTTTTCCTTTCTTTCCCCCTCTCTCTCTTGACCTATTACAGTGGTTTTTAATTTGCAATTTAATGTAACTCTCCCTTGGGCAGGGGACATTCACAGGGTAAGTGCAGGTCCTCACAGGCATTTGGACCTCCTCTGGACACCCCCCTCCATTGGCAGACTCCACCCCCTCCTTCCCCGCCGCCACCAGCAGCAGATGGTGGGTCCTGAAAGGACTGCAACTCAGCACAAGGACATGCTCATACCTGGATTAGGGGTGGGCAAGAGGCATGATCTCAGCGACTTGTCCCCCAACCCTCTGCAGACCTGAGCCCAGGACCCCACTGAGGGAGGCAGCAGAACATGGAAATGCCCCCCAGTGGGAAGGGCAGTCGTGGAGACGGAGAGACTGGGCAGGGGCCCTGGGCACCAGGCAATGGAGGGCCAGCTGCCAGGAGGCGGGGAGCTGACCGCAGGCAGACTGCACGTAGCTGAAGGCTCCAACGCCTCGGCACATGCTCCAGTGTTCATCAGACCTCACTTATAAAACACAAAGCCAAAGAAAAGATTATTTAGAATTTCAAGATGGCAACTGCAGAGCATCAAACTCCAAGCAGCCGCAGGATCCCTCTGAACCTGGGGTCTTGAGCATCTACTTTGTTGACACACCCATGAAGCCAGCTGTGTGCGATAGAATTATTGAAATCAGTGAAGGTCCAGAAAATTCTTTATTTTTTATCACATTTGTGGCATGCATAGTCTGCTATAGATGGTTTTATTTCTGTACGTAAACCTTCCTGGACACCGTCTGCAAGGCTTAGCTCCTACCCTTATCAGCTATTCTCTGGCATATTACAGCCCCTCTCTAAGCCTTATTCCTAAAACAGAAATAAAACAGTGATCTCATGAGATTGTTATGAGGGTTTAATGAAGTAAAGCTGATAAGGCACTAAGCCCAGTGACTGGAATATGTTATGTACAAATGGACGTACATACAGATATGTATTTACCCATGTACATGATACCCATACATCTCTGCTATGACACACAGGGATGGTACCAGAGTACGTAGAAGGTATGTAATAAATCTATTTTTTGGACAAAGAACATGGATAATAGGAACATTTTTAAAATGTCAATCTGGCTAATGAATGCTTTAGGTGAAATGCAATGCAAATATAAGTTGATTATTTAAAGAAGAAAGCAGAAAAGCCTTTTTCAAAAACTCAAACCTGTTTTGATGGGATAACTCAAAAACTAAGTGCAACTGAATTAAGGACATAGAGAAAATGAAGAACATCCTGAAAACCTTGGTAAATCTGATTTCAGAATGAAAATAGGAAAGATGAAAGAAGTTGGAGCTGGAGAGCATGGAGAAGAGAAGGATAAGAGAGAACTTTAAAATAGCAATATTGCTTTCAATTAAAAGTGAGTATTTTGGGGGCTTCCCTGGTGGCGCAGTGGTTGAGGGTCCGCCTGCCGATGCAGGGGACGCGGGATCGTGCCCCGGTCCGGGAAGATCCCACATGCCGCGGAGCGGCTGGGCCCGTGAGCCATGGCCGCTGAGCCTGCGCGTCCAGAGCCTGTGCTCCACAACGGGAGAGGCCACAACATTGAGAGGCCCGCGTACCGCAAAAAAAAAAAAAAAAAAAGTGAGTATTTTGTTATAAAAGTAGTACATATTTATTATAGAAAACAGGTATTATCAAAAAGAAGAAAATCTAAACTATGCACAATCCCACTATTCTCACACAACGAACAAGTTTGTACCAGTTGATTATCCTACTGTAAATACAGGTTTGAACATATTGGGCATTTTCATTTTTAAAAATATTTGCCAATTTTACATCTGAAATGGCATCTCATTGCTGTTTTGATTTAAATTGCTTCTTGGAATAATAAATTACTTCTTTCTCATCTTGTAAGTTTATTGCTCATATATATATTTGTGTGTGTGTATGTGTATTTTTTTGGCCGTGCCACGCTGCATGCAGGATCTTACTTCCCTGACCAGGGATTAAATATGCGCCTTCGGCAGTGAAAGCGTGGAGTCCTAACCACTGTACTGCCAGGGAATTCCCTGTTTTTCTTTTAAATAATCAGAAATACTTTAAAATGCATTTAAAACGTACAGAAAATAATATAGCAGACAGTATTTCTATGTGTTTTTCAGAAAGAAAGCCTGTTAGGTGTGAGATGGGGGCTGTATTAATACAATCTGCCATGTTGCTAAAAAAAAGTTAAATACTGATATGCAAATGTTTTTGTATATTAAGGTGCTAACCTTTTTCTATGACATAGAGCTTTTGTTTTAATATTTTTGACTGAAAAGAAGAAAACAAAAGGAAATTAGTTTAAATTTAAAAAACTTTCTTTTAGTTGGATATGAACAATTTCCTGACGATGAAGAGAATAAATGCAGGAGAAGGAATTTGTCATTATGGAATCTCTGACCCACCATCTCTCTTCTATGATCCACCTTAAACTTAATTGGCTAGGAGACAGAAGCTAGACCAAGTGGTTGTTCACATTTTCCTAGATTCTAGGAAGCACTAATTTCAAAATTAGTAGGAAGAATTCTGGGTTACATGGCTAATTTGACTTTGTATGTTCTTCACCATTGTAAGCAGAATAGCTGTATCTTTGCAGGTCTTCTAGTAAGAGCTGCTAAGTCCACTGTTGTTTGGTGGTTGAATGTGAATGAATTATAATGAATGTGAATTCTATTATATAACAACTGGGACAAGTGTTCCATTTATAAACAATCAGCATGCTTACTGCTGAGTATGGTACTTTTTAGAATTATACACAAATATTCTCTCTCCTTTCAGGCATGTGGTAAGAATGTTCTTTTCTGACCCCTTGGAGTTAGGTGAGGTCATATGACTTTCACTGGCCAATGAAATATGACAGGAAGTGACATTTTCACTTCTGGGCCCAAGTTAAAAAAAGTTTTATATATAGTTTACTGTATGTCAATTATAGAGATTAAGTTTATATGTAAATAAAGTTTACTAAAGTTTATATATAAAGTTTATAATAAACTACATATGTTTAAAGTGTACCATTTTTACATGTGTAATCACCACTACAATCAAGATAGTGAAGATATCTGTCACCTCTAAAAGTTTTCACTTGTGCTTTTCTAATCGCTCCCTCCCACACCTCCTTGTCCCCTATCTCCAAGCAGTCATCAATCTCCTTTCTGTCACTATAGATTAGTTTTGAATTTTCCACACTTTAATCATATAGTATGTACTCTTTTTTGGCTGGCTTCTTTCACTCTGCATGATAATTTTAAGATTCATCCATGTCATTATATGTAGCAGTGGTTCAGTCCTTTTTATTGCTGAGTAGTAATCCATTCTATGGATATGCCATGGTCTGTTTATCCATTTACCTGCTGATGGACCGTTGAGGTGTTTCCAGTTTGGGGCTATTACAAATAAAGCTTCTGTAAACATTTGTGTACAAGTCTTTATATGGTCACAAATTAATTTTTCTCTTGAGTAAATACTTAGGAGTGAATTGGGTGGATCATATGGTCATTGTATGTTCAACATCTTAAGAAACTGCCAAATTGCTTGGTTGTAATATTGACATTGTCACCATAAGTTCACAAGAGTTTTAGTTTCTCCACATCTTCATCAACACTTGGTATGACAAGTCTTTTTAATTTTATTTATTCTAATAGCTAAGTAGTGTCATCTCATTGTGGGATTTTTTTTTTGAATTTTAAAATTTTATTTTATTTATTTATTTTTTGTACAGCAGGTTCTTAATAGTTATCTATTTTATACCTATTAGTGTATATATGTCAGTCCCAATCTCCCAATTCATCCCACCACCACCACCCGCCCCCTACCACTTCCCCCCATCATTGTGGTTTTAATTCGCATTTCCTAATGACAACGATGTTGAACATCTTTTCTTATGTTTATTTGCCATCTCTGTACCTTAACTTGTCTGTTCAAATCTTTTAGTCAGTTTTTATTGGTTTGTTTGTTATCTTATTTTTGTATTTTGAGAGTATATATTCTGCAATCAGATATATATTTTGCAAAGATTTTTCACATTGTGTGTCTTGTCTTTTCATTTTCTTAAGAGTGTCTTTTAAAGAGTAGAAATTTTAAATTTTAACTAAGCCCAATTAATCAACTTGTTCTTTTATGAATTGTGTTTTTGATGTTTTATCTGAGAAACCCTTGCCTAACCCAAGGTCAAAAAGATTTACTCCTGTTTTCTTCTAATAGTTTTATAGATCTATGCTTTTTTTTTTCTTGCGGTACGCGGGCCTCTCACTGTTGTGGCCTTTCCCGTTGTGGAGCACAGGCTCTGGATGCGCAGGCTCAGCGGCCATGGCTCACGGACCTAGCCACTCCACGGCGTGTGGGATCTTCCCGGACCGGGGCACGAACACGTGTCCCCTGCATTGGCAGGCGGACTCTCAACCACTGCACCACCAGGGAAGCCCAGATCTATACTTTTACATTTAGGTCTATGACCTATTTTGAGTTAAATTTTGCATATGGGTGTGAGTTATGGATCTAAGTTCTTTTTTTTTATATGTATATACAATTGTTCAAGCAGAATTTGTTGAAAAGACTATTTATTCTCCACTGCATTGTGCCTTTGTCAAAAACCAGTTGTCCAGATATATGTATGAGTTTATTTCTGGACTTACTATTTTGTTCCATTGATTTATTTTTCTATCTTTATGCTAATACCACACTGTCTTCATTAGTGTAGCTTTATAATAATTACTGAAATCAGGCAGTGTTATACCTTGAAATTTGTATGTCTTTTTCAGAGTGGCTTGGCTATTCTAGATTCTTTGCAGTTCCATAAAAGTTTTAGCATCAGCCTGTCAATTTCTACAAAAAATTCTGCTGGGAGTTTGATTTTAATTGCATTGAGTTTATAGATTAATTCAAGGACAGTTGACATCTTTATGATACTGAGTCTTCAGATCCATGAACAAGGTATATATTTCCATTTATTTAGGTCTTCTTTAATTTCTTTCAGCAATATTTTGTAGTTTTAGTGTACAGATCTTTTACTTCTTTTGTTAAGTTTATCACTAAGTATTGCTCTTTTATGTTATTGTATATAGTAATGTTTTTATATTCAAATTTTTGATTATTTGTTGCTACTACAGAGAACTACAATTGATTTTTGTATAATTGAACTTGTATCCTGCAACCTTACTGGTCTCAATTATTAGTTCTAATAGCTTTAAAAAAAGATTCCACCATATTTTGTACATAGGTGATTATGTCATCTGAAAAAAAAAAACAGTTTGAATTCCTCCTTTTCAATTTGCGTACCTTTTATTTCTCTTTCTTGTCTGATTGCACTGGCTAGAACTACTCCAAGTTTTGAATTAAAGTGATAACAGCAGACATTCTTACCTGGTTCCTGACCTTAAGAGGGAAGTATTTAGGTTTTCATCATTAAGTATAATGGTAGCTGTAGGCTTCTTTAGATGACCTTTATGAAACTGAGGAAGTTCCCTTCTAATTTTAGCTTACTGAGAGTATTTATCAGAAATGAATGTTGGGTTTTGTTTAGATAAGCTTATGATTTTTATATTTAGTTTGTATGTTGAAGTATATATATTTTTTGACTTTTTTTTTTTTTTTTGTGGTACACAGGCCTCTCACTGTTGTGGCCTCTCCCGTTGCGGAGCACAGGCTCCGGATGCGCAGGCTCAGCGGCCATGGCTCACGGGCCCAGCCACTCCGCAGCACGTGGGACCTTTCCGGACCGGGGCACGAACCTGTGTCCCCTGCATCGGCAGGCGGACTCTCTACCACTGTGCCACCAGGGAAGCCCCTTGACTTTTTTTTTTTTTTAGCTGAGCCATGCAGCATGCAGGATCTTCCCCCACCAGGGATGGAACCTGTGCCCCCTGCATTGGGAGCCTGGAGTCTTAGCCACTGGATCACCAGGGAAGTCCTGTTGCAGTACTGATATATTGATTGATTTTTAAATGTTAAATGGACCTTCTAAGTCTTGGTTCCAGGATATACCTCATTTGATCATATCAATATGATGTTTTATACTTTTAATGTATTATTGAATTCAATTTGCTAACGTTTTGTATAGAATTTTTGTTCATGAGGGATTTTGGTCTATAGTGTAATGCCTTTGTCTTGTTTCATTTTAAAGATAATCCTGACCTCTTAGAATGGGCTGAGAGCTGTTCTCTTCTCTGATATTTTTGGAAGTGTTTGTATAGAATTGGTATTATTTCTTCTTTAAATGTCTAATAGAATTCACCCATGAAGTCATCTCAGCCTAGAGTTCCTTTGGAGGAGAGTTTTGAATTATGCCACTTTCCTAAATAGATATATTGCTCTTTAGATTATTTATTTCTTCTTGAGTGAGCTTTGGTAATTTGTGTTTTTAAAGGAAATTGTCTATTTCATCTAAGTTGTCATATTTATTAGCATAAAGTTGTTCATAATAATTCCTAATTGTCTTTTAAATATATGTAGAATCTGAGGCTTCCCTGGTGGTGCAGTGGTTAAGAATCCACCTGCAAGTGCAGGGGACACGGGTTTGAGCCCTGGTCCAGGAAGATCCCACATGCCGTGGAGCAACTAAGCTCATGTGCCACAACTACTGAGCCTGCGCTCTAGAGCCCGCAAGCCACACTACTGAAGCCTGCGCGCCTAGAGCCTGTGCTCCACAACAAGAGAAGCCATCATAATGAGAAGCCCGCGCATGGCAACAAAGAGTAGCCTCCTGTCGCGGCAACTAGAGAAAAGCCCACGCACAGCAACGAACACCCAACACAGCTAAAAATAAATAATTAATTAATTTTAAAAAATGCACTCTTTCGCCACAACTAGAGAAAGCCTGCGTGCAGCAAAGAAGACACAACGCAGCCGATAAATAAATAAATAAATGAAATAAATAAATATATAAAGAATATATATGTAGAATCTGAAGTGATAACACCTCTCTCATTCTTAATATTTTTCATTTATATGTTCTTTTTTCCTGAATAAGCCTGGCAAGAATTTTGTCAACTTATTGATTTTCTCAGAGAGGCATCTTTTGCTTTCATTGATTTCTCTATTGTTTTCCTGTTTCTATTTTATTGATTTATACTTTGATCTTTCTTATTTGCTTCCTTTGCTTATTTTGGGTTTAATTTGCTTTTACTTTTCTAGAGTGTTAAGATCATTGATTTGAATTCTTCTAATATAGGTGTCTGATGTTACAAATTTCTCCCTCAAAATTGCCTTAGGAGTATCCTACAAATTCTGATTTGTTTTATTTTTATCAGTTCAAAATAAGTTTTAATTACCCTTTTAATTTATTTTTTCACCCATGTATTATTTAGAAGTGTGTTTTTTTAGTTTCCAAATATTTGGAGACTTTTCTGAGAATATTCTGTTATTAATATCTAATTTAATTCCATTATGGTCAAAGAACATAATGTTTATAGCTTGTGAATTGTGGTAGGAAAATTATAGCTTAGTGTCAACCAAAGGGAAACTATTATTTCTCAGGAAACCCTCACAGCCAACCAAAGTTGCTGTAATCATCTATTGATAGTTCCAGTTTAATTCAAGTTGACAAATATTTGTTGAACAGGGATTATATATGCTCAAGTCCAAAAATAAAGTTCCAAAAATAAGGAAAGTAGAGTGCCTGATCTCAAGGAACTTACAATCTAGATATGAACTACTGATACTAGGAAAGACAAGGTAAAATCAAAAAGTAGATTAAACAAAGAAAAAGAAGGGTTCAAGGAAGGGGAGAATTGAGAACGGCTTCACATAGGAGGTGGGACTTAAGAAGGGTCTTGAAAGAAGTATTCAAGTTTGACAGGTGGAGATGGTGGGATGGTCCTTCAAGCAGAGGAAACAGCATAAGCTCAGAGACAAGAAAATATAGTACATGCTTGGGGAACTTCACTTTGACTGCAGGTTAGGGGAGTGGTGGGAGATAAGGGGAATATTTTATAGGACTCTGAGGTCTTTATACTTAGATGAATAAGCATTTGGGCGCCATTAAGATTTTTTGAGCCCAGAAGTTATTTTCTTTCACCCACCACACTTGCTCTATCAAGTCCCGGTGGGACTCCATCCATCATAGAGCTCTGGAAAACGTCAAGTGCTTGGATTACATCCTTGACTCCCTTGCTTAAAAACCCTTCATTGGATCCCCACTGTACTTAGAATAAAATCAAAGCTTCTTTTTGGACCCTGCATGGTCTGCCTTCTGACTATCTCATCTCCTACCGTCGCTTTTTAACTCTATTCAGTACATTCTACCTCCCTCAGCTTCCTCTCGCTTCCTGAAACATAATTAGGGTTTCTCGCACTCAGGACCTTTGCATTTTCTTTCTTCTCCTTGAACACTTTCCCAGCTCTTTGCATAGTATGGCAGGAAACCTCTAAGATGGCCCCAATCATCCCTGCCTCTTGATATTCACACCTTTGTGTTATCCCCTCCTCTAGAACATGGTTTGGATTTAGTGACATGCTTTTAGCAAATAAAATGGGGTACAGGTGATGGCTTACAAAAGGAAGGTGGTCCTCATTTGGGGTACACTCGCTGTCTCTCATTCTCTGGCTCACGTTGAGGGAAGTCAGCTGCCTACTGTGTGGTACACTGTGGAAAGGCCCTCATGGTGAGGAACTGATGTCTCAGGCCAACAGACAGCAAGGAGGCCTTCCAACAACCACGTGGGTCAGGTTGTAATCTGATCCTCCCCCAGAAGAACCTTGAGTTGACTGCAGGCCCAGCTAATACCTGGATTTTAACCTGTGGGAGACCCTGAGCCAGAGACATCCAGCCAAGCCATGCCTGGATCACTGACCCACAGAAACCATGAAGTAATAAATGTTTGTTGTTGCTAAGTTTTGAGGTAATTTCTTATGCAGCAATAAGTGACTACATATGGCTGGCTCAGACTCATTCTTCATGGCTTAGCTCAAGTGTCACCTCCTCAGAGAAGCCTTTCCTAACTAGCCTGGCTAAAGTAACTTTCTTCCTGCCCTGTCTCTTCCCAAAGTCACTTTCTAATATAGTGTCCTGTTTTCTTTTTTCCATAGAGCTTACTTTAATTAATCATTTACTCGTGTGTTGTCTGACATCCCACAACTAGAATGTAAACTCCTTAAGGGTAAGGCTGTTGCCTGACTTGTTCACTGCTCTATCTCCAATACCTAGAATGATGCCTGGTTCAGACCCTTGTTGAATAAATGTAAGAGAGTAACGATTCTGCATTATTTGCTCCAGAAACTTCCTTGTGTTTAGCAGAGCCAAATCCTATGAACCGAGTATAATCTGTGCTTTGATAAGAACTTTGACAGCCAGCAAAGCCTGGGGCTCTTTTCAGGTTTTAAAACAAGATGTGCTTTTACTTGATGATCAGGGAAGTAACTTGCCAGAGTCACAAAGCTAGTAAGCCGTGGAGCTGGGATTCAAACCGACATCTATCCGAGTTCAAAGCCAATGCTGCTGTAAAAAGTTACAACTATTTAAAACAAAATAGATAACAGAAGATAATGATCAACGGGAAGCCAGAAGAATATTTTACAGGAAATCATGTAATGGTTCATGAACAGTTGAAGTGGAAGACAGCATGGGACCCTGGGCTTACTTAGAAAACTCCTGTGTATTAAAAGGACCAAATGGGGAGCAGCCTAACCATGAAGGGTGTGTGGGAAAAAGTCATCTGTCACAGTAAAAGTCCCCACACTACCTCGTCGCTTGCTGTCCGGCCTCCCACTCCAGGCGGTTTTGCAGGTGCGGGTGTCTGACCCTCTCCCAGGGGACTCTGGGTCCTGCAGTAGATTTGTGTGAGTCTTGCAAATTTTGCTACTATGACAACTCAAGGTGCAATGCCTAGCAGGGACTATAAGATGTACTACATTACAAAATAATTAAAGCCACACCACTGCCCACCTCTTCCCCTATCCTCTCCCGCCCTCAGTCTCCCCAGCAACAGCAAGAGTGAAACATACCAAGGATGCCATGTTCCTGGCAAGAGCTCTCAGAGGGCCTTGCATTCATGTCTCAGCTCTGCCATGTTCCACCAAACACTAGTGGTGGAACCTTGAGCAAAATACCTCTTGTGCGTTTCAGAAGCTCTCAGCCTCACCTCTTATTCTGGCCATTGATGAAATGACCAGTTCTATGCAAGTCTAGATGGTATAGCCTGATAGCATCTAAGCTACATGCCTCTTGATTTCAGTCCCGGGGCTTTTCTGACACGCCTCGTGGTATGGCTACAGGACTCCTCTCAGCTCTCACTCATGTGCAGCTTGGAAGTACAGCACTTTATGTACTATGGGGGCAAATGCTGACTAATGGAATGGGGCTGGAGGTAGCTGATGTGCAAAGTTGTCTTCTGTCTTCCTTGGCTGGAAAATTCTCAGAAGATCCCATGGAATCAAGCAACCAGTCTCTGCAATGCTGGTCAACTCAATACACATCCTTGTGTTGGTTTCCTTTCCTTCCCATTTCACTCCCTTCCTCCCTCACTCCTGCCCCCAGGATCATTTTCCCAATTAAACTACTCACCCCAAAGTGTTTGTCTTGGGCTTTGCTTCTGGGGAAGCACAGATTACTTAATCTCTCTGTGCCTCAGGTCATCATCTGTAACATAGGGAACATTTGTGTCAATTTCACAAGGTTTGTATGAATGTAAATTAATAATCTATGAAAAGCATGTAGGGGACTGTCTGCTACACAGCAAGCGTACTATGAATTCCAGCTATTGCTGTTGTTGAAGAAAAAGGGAGCTTCCAAGTGTATATGGAAAACCCAACTCGTCCCTAGCTCTGAGAAGAATCCATCTCAGTATGAAACATCTTTATTTTCTTCCCCAAACTTTCAGCTGGATGTTATATGCTATTCTACTGCAAGCAAACAGAAGAGAGAAGGATCTAGAGGTGCTCCACGTAGACAATTGGCACTGATGAAGTCAAAGACAAAGACGATGGGGAATTTTTTCACCCAAATTTAATAACCTGGGGATTGTTAGCATTGGTCACATATGCATGCGACTCTGAGATGTCTTTTGCGGGGGGATATTCTCAAATGGGGATATATGGCTAGTGTTTACAGTCATTTTAAGGTATAGGTTTGCAAGTCAGCCCTTTGTGAACTGGGTGTGTCCCGTCCCTACTATGCCTGCTCTTTGCTTAGCTACCACAGGTGGTCAGCAGTGTCCTAAACTAGAGAGCCATGGAGAGCTATCCCCAAAGGCTTCCCCAGGGGCGAACAAAATTCTGAATATCAGAGTCAGCATTGGCTTTTCCTTCTCTTTCATAGGCCATACCAAATGCAACATCCATATTCCACAGAGCCTTCCGTGGAATGTCTCCCATCGCTGACCTCCTCTTTCCACTCACCTTTACTTTTCCTTACACTTCAGAATTTCTTCAAACATTCCTTGAAATACCTTTCCTCTGTTCTCTATCTGTCCAGTTCAGAACATTCTTAAATCTGCAGCTCTTTCCCTCTCCATGAAGCAACCTCAGATCCATGTCTTGCTAATTCTCCTGCCTCTGGCATGTTGGCTACTGATAGCACTCACTTTAGGAGAAAAATCTCTTCGGAAGCTGCTCCCTGTCCTGGAATATGCTCTACTGAGCATATTCCTCTACTGAGACTAGCTGAAGCCCAGTGTCATCCATTAAGCCACAAGCAGCTGCCTAAGCCCATGCTGACAATCCCCTTCCTCAACCTCCATCCTAGGCTAAGTCCATACCTCTGAACCATCCATATATGCTTAAACATTTAGTAATACATTTGTATGTGTATGGACTACTCCTTGTCTCAATTTGCTGTGTACAGAGAGTTTCAAGGCAATGACACAGGGAGGAGGAGCCCAGGCAGAGACCAGTGATCTCCCTGCATTGAGGAGATCAGGCTCAAAGCACTGAAGACCAAAGAGGATAGAGTTTGCAGGACAGAGTATCAAGGAGGGAGAGCTTCACAGAGAGACCGCTCTGAAGATTTTTAGAGTGTGCCCTTTGAGTACTGATCAGCACATGTGTGTGAGGAAACTATGCAAAGCTAGGTAAAGAATCACCCATAAAGGTTAGAGGTAAGAGTGACTGGCATTCACACAGGCTGGAAGACTGCCAGGTCACTGGGGAGCTTGCAGAGAAGTGTGTTGCCTCAAGAGGGGAATAATTAACTCCAGACTGAGCACTGGTCTGGTCCTACCTGACAAGTCATGAAAGCAAAACCCAAAAGTATTGATTGTTTCCAAGTAACGTAACTGCATTCCAGAACAAATCTCAAGAATATCTGTAAGGATCAAAAATGTCCACCTGTGGGGCTTCCCTGGTGGCGCAGTGGTTGAGAGTCCGCCTGCCGATGCAGGGGACACGGGTTCGTGCCCCGGTCCGGGAAGATCCCACGTGCCGCGGAGCGGCTCGGCTCGTGAGCCATGGCCGCTGAGCCTGCGCGTCCGGAGACAGTGCTCCGCAACGGCGGAGGCCACAACAGTGAGAGGCCCGCGTACCGCAAAAAAAAAAAAAAAAAAAATGTCCACCTGTGGGAAGGGGTTGGGGAGGGAGTTGAATAAGCAGAGCACAGAGGATTTGTTGGGCAGTGAAAATACTCTGCCTGACATTATAATGCCTGATATAATGCCATTATACTTTTATCCAAACCCATAGAACGTTCAACATCAAGAGTGAACCCTGGGACTTCCCTGGTGGTCCAGTGGGTAAGACTCCATTGCTCCCAATGCAGGGTGCCAGGGTTCGATCCCTGGTCGGAGAACTAGATCCCGCATGCCGCAATTGAGTCTGCATGCTACAACTAAGAAGTCCTCATGCCGGACGAAAGATCCTGTGTGCCGCAACTAAGACCTGGTGCAGCTAGAATAAATAAATAAATAAATAAATATTTTTTAAAAAGAGTGTACCCTAAGGTAAACTTTGGACTTTGAGTTATCATGATGTGTCAATGTAGGTTCATCCTTAGCAAGTGTACGATTTTGGTGAGTGATGTTGAAAATGGGAGAAGCTATGCATGTATGGGGACAGGGGAATATGTGAGAAGTCTCTCTCTCTCAGTTTTGTTGTAAACTCACAACTGCCTTAAAACATTGATTTTTTAAAAAATCCACCTCCCAACAAGGTGAAATTAACAATGCCTGGCACCCATAGATTGCCAGACATGCAAAGCAGCAGGAAAATATGTCCCATAATGAGGAGAAAAATCAATCAAAAATGAACCAGAACTGACACAGCTGTTAGAATAAGCAGTCAACTAAATTAAAACAGCTATTATAACTGTATTCCATATGTTCAGAAAGTCAAGTAGAGACATGAGGATAGAAAACCATCCAAACTGAACTTACGGAGATGAAAACTACAATGTCCAGGATGAAAAACACACTGGATGTGATTTGTTGCAGATTAGACATTACTTAGAAAATGATTCGTGAAGGGCTCCCCTGGTGGTGCAGTGGTTGAGAGTCCGCCTGCCGATGCAGGGGATATGGGTTCGTGCCCCGGTTCGGGAAGATCCCACGTGCCGCGGAACAGCTGGGCCTGTGAGCCATGGCCACTGAGCCTGCGCGTCCGGAGCCTGTGCTCCGCAACGGGAGAGGCCACAACAGTGAGAGGCCCGCATACCGCAAAAAAAAAAAAAAAAAAAGAAAAAAGAAAATGATTAGTGAAGACCCAACACTAGAAAGTCTCCAATGAAATACAGAGAAAAAAGTGAATTTGAAAAAGAAAAAATAAAGAGCTATAAGGCAACTTCAAGCCTAATACACATGCAATTGGAGACCCAGATGAGGTAGAAGGGGAACAAGGGGAGCTCAACAATGTTTGAAGAAACAATGGCCAAAATTTTTTCAAATTTCGTGAAAACCATAAACCCACAGATCCAAGATGCTCAATGGACCTTCAAAACAAGAACTATGAAGAAAAATACACCAAAACACATCATAATCAAATTGCTCAAAAACAATAACAAAGAGAAAAATCTTAAAAGCAGCCAGGGAAAAAGCTACCTCACAGAGGGGCACATATAAGGAAAACTTTAGTTTTCTTGTCGAAAATAATATGAGATGACAGTGGGAAAATATCTTTAAAGAAATGTAAAAAAACAAAACCAAAAACCTGTCAACCTAGAATATTTTACTCAATAAAAATATCTTTCAAAAATTAAGGACATAGAGACAGAAAGTAGATTAATGGTTATCAGGGTCTGGGGGGAGGGAAGAATGAGGAGTGACTATTAACAGGTATGGATTTATGGGGACTGATGAAATATTCTGGAGTTAAATAGTGGTGATAGTTGCACAACTTTGTGAATATACTAAAAGCTACTGAATTATACACCTTTAAAGAGTGAATTTTATGATATCTGAATTACATCTAAATTTAAAAAAATCATAGACATTTTTAGACATACAAGAGATGAAAGAATTTATCATGAGCCAAACTACATTCCAAAAAATGTTAAAGAAAATCTTATGAACAGAAGGAAAGTGATACCAGATGGAAATATAGATCTACACAAGGGAATGAAGAGCACTGTAAATGATAGCTATATGGTAAATATACAACTTTTTAAAATTTAAATCTCTTTAAAAGATGACTGCTTTTTAAATGAAAATGATGAAATAATAATAAAAATGCATTATGGGGTTATAACACATATAAGTAAAATAAATATGACAATGATAGCATAAAGAGTGGGAGGTGAAATCACAACATATTCTACAGATATTAAAAGGATAATAAAGGAACATTATAAACATCTTTATGCCAATAAATTCAATAACTTAGAAACAATGGTCAAATGCCTTGAATGACACAAACTACTAAAGTTTATGCAGAAGAAACAGATGGACTGACTAGCCTTATATTTATTAAAGAAACTGAATTTGTAGTTAAAAACCTTCCCACAAAGAAAACTCCAGGCCCCAATAATTTCACTGGTGAATTCTACCAAATTTAAGAAACAAATAATATCAGTATTATACAAATTCTTCTTTGATATCAAAACCAAAGAAAGACATTATAGAAGAAAACTACAAAACAATATCCTTTATAAACGTACCTGCAAAAATTCTAAACAAAATCTTAGTGAATCAAGCCAACAATAAATAAAAAAGATAATACATTGTAAGTAAGTGGGGTTTATCCCAGGAATTCCAGGTTGGTTTAACATTTGAAAATTAGTCACTGTAATTTGCCATGACAATAAACTCAAAAAGAAAAGTCATATGACCGTCTCAATAGATGCAGGAGAAGTATTTGTCACAATCTAACATTCATTCCTGATAAAAATTCTCAGCAAATGAGGAATAGAAGGGAACTTCCTCATTCTGATAAAGGGCAAATACAAATTCCTACAATACCATCACACTCTGGTGAAAACGGAATGCTTTTCCTTTCTATTTAACATCATGCTGGAGATTCTACGCAGTGCAATCAGGCCATAAAAAGAAATAAAAGGCATCCTGATTGGGCAAGAAGAAGCAAAACTGTTTTAATTTGAGATGATATGATAGATCACACGTAGGAAATCCAATACAATATCCCTATTCCGTTGTGGGTTTAGAATAAGTGAATTTAGCAAGTTTGTAGAATACAGGAGCAATAGACGAAAATCAATTGTCCTACATATTAGCAACAAACAACTGGAAATTGAAATAAAAGTTTCCATTTACAACAACATAAAAAATTGAAAGAGATAATTCTGACAAAAGATATGAAAGACATGCACACTGAAAACTACGAAACATTGTTGAGAGAAACTAAAGAAATTAAAGGACAGAGAGTTCATGGGTCAGAAGACTCAATATTGTTAAGATGTCATTTACCCACAAATTGATATATAGATTTAATGCAATCTTAATCAAAATCCTATCAGACTTTTTTATGGTAGAAATGCAAGCTGATTCTAAAATTCATATGGAAATGCAGGGACCTGAAAAAGTGAAAACATCATTGAAAAGTAGAACAAAGGTAGAGAACTTATATTATCTGATTTCAAAAATTATTATAAAACTACAGTAATCAAGATTGTGTAGTACTGGCACAAAATTAGGAAAATATATTAGTGGAACAGAATAGAGAGTTCAGCAATAAACCTATACATATATGGACAACTTATTTTTTACAAATGTGCAGGACAATTTAGCAAGAAAAGATAGTCGTATCATTAAATGGTGTTGGAACGATTGGCTATCCATATGAAAAAAAACCCAAACACACTGTATTTCAGTCCATATCGTGTGTCATATACAAAAATTTACTCAAAATAGATCTTTGGTCTGAAAGTATTAAATTTTTAGAAGAAAACATGGGAGATAATCTTTGTGACCTCGGTTTAGATAAAGATTTCTTAGATATGCTATCAAAAGTACAATCCACAAAAACTAATAAATTGGACTTAAAGTTAATATTTCTATTCTTTAAAGGTACTGTTAAGAGAGTGAAAGGAGTAGCCATAGATTGAAAGAAAAATATTTAAAAATCATGTGTCTTATAGAAGTGTTGGATCCAGAACATATAAAAACTCTCAAAAGTCAGTTATAAGCAAAACAACAAAAGTCGGCAAAAGTTGGCAAAAGATTTGAATAGACAATTAAAGAAAACATACATAAGATACATAGCTGGCAAATAAACATCTGCAAAAGTGTTCAATATCTTGAGCCATTAGGAAAACATAAATTAAAACCATAATGAGATATCATTATACACTCACTAGAATGGCTAAAATTTAAAATTCACCGTTCCAAGTGTTGGCCATGATGTAGAAGAGCTAGAACTCTCACACACTGCTGATGAGAATATAAAATGGTATGTCCACTTTGGAAAAACCATTTGGCTTTTTTTTTTAAGTTAAACATATACCAACCCTATGACCCAGCTATTCCACTCTTAGCTATTTTCCCAAGAGAAAAGAAAGCATATATCCATACAAAGATTTACATGAATGTGTATAGTGGCTTTATTTGCAATAGTCATGTATTCACTCATCTAAAACTCACAACAGTATCCTATGAAGTAGATTCTCTCATTCTCCCCATTTTCCAGAGTGTTGTTAGGAATGGGGGAGAGAAATGTTGGGCTGGCCACTTACACTTGTCTACCATATGGGCTAATAATAGCACCTGACTCAAATTTTTATATATATATATATATATATATATATATATATAAACTTATATTTATTGTGGTGGTTTCTCTTGTTGCGGAGCACGGGCTCTAGGCGCTTGGGCTTCAGTAGTTGTGGCGCTCGAGCTCAGTAGTTGTGACACATGGGCCCAGCCGCTCCGTGGCATGTGGGATCCTCCTGGACCAGGGATCAAACCTGCGTCCTCTGCACTGGCAGGTGGATTCTTAACCACTGCGCCACCAGGGAAGTCCCACCATCTATCTTTTATGTGCAAGCAAATACAATCCTAACTTATACAAATGATTAAGTAATTTATAAAATTCTCAAACTAGTATATATAGGATGGATAAACAACAAGGTCCTACTGTATAGCACAGGGAACTATAGTCAATATCCTGTGATAAACCATAATGGAAAAGAATAGGAAAAAGAATATATAAATGTATAACTGAATCACTTTGCTGTACAGCAGAAATTACAACATTGTAAGGCAAAGTTATTCAATAAAATAAAATAAAATAAATAATGTATACAATTCCTAAGTGGAAGTGTTGCATGATTTTATTTAACTGTGACAAGGTAAACACTGTCAGAAAAAGCATAGAGTCGGAAAGGTCTGAAAGCATAGGAAGTGCTGGTGTGGTGTGCTAGTGACAGAGCAGCAGGCAATGGCTAACTGACCCAGGGAGAATGTAGACGGTGAAGAAGTGAAAAGGGTCAAGGTAAAAACCCACAAAAGACCACATCGTGGGGTAGGGAAAAGCTCAGGGAAGAAGGGCCAGAGAAGGAGAAAAAGAAGGAACAGCCAGACCTAGGAGGAAACCAGCAGTGGGGTTACTGGCTGGAGAAGGGAAGAAACAGGGAGGACAAATAAGCTGTTAACATATTTGAAGGTTTTCTGGTGGAAAAGAGATTAAATTTATTCATATAACAAGTATGTGACAATTATTTACAGGCATCCTCGGAGATATTGTGGGTTCGGTTCCAGATCACAGCAATAAAGCAAATATTGCAATAAAGCCAGTCACGTGAATATTTTGGTTTCCCAGTGCATATAACAGTTATGTTTACACTATACTGTAGTCTATTGAGTGTGCAATAGCATTATGTCTAAAAAACAATGTACATACCTTAATTAAAAATACTTTATTGATTAAAAAAATGCGATCATCTGAGCCTTCAGCGACTCATAATATTTTGGCTGGCGGAGGGTCTCTGCCTCAATGTTGGTGGCTGCTGACTGATCAGGGTGGTGGTAGCTGAAGGTTGGGATGGCTGCGGCAGTTTCTTAAAATAAGACAGCAGTGAAGTTTGCCACATCAATTGACTCTTCCTTTCAAGAACGATTTCTCTGTAGCACGCGATGCTGTCTGATAGCATTTTACCCCCAGTAAAACTTCTTTCAAAATTTTGAGAGAGTCAATCCTCTCAAACCCTGTGCTGCTTTATCAACTACTTTTATGTAATATTCTAAATTGTTTGTTTTCATTTCAATAATATTCATAGATCTCCACCAGGAGTGGTTTCCATCTCATGAAACCACTTTCTTCGCTCATCCAATAAGAAGCCGTTTCTCATTCGTTAAAGTTTTCCCATGCAACTGCAGCAATTCAGTCACATCTTCAGGCTCTACTTCTAATTCTCGTTCTCTTGCTATTTCCACCATATCTGCAGTTACTTCCTCCACAGAAGTCTTGAACTCCTCAAAGTCAACTTCTTCCAAATTCCTGTTAATGTTGGTCTTTTGACTTCCAATGAATCACAAATGTTCTTGATGGCATTTAGAATGGTGAATCCTTTCCAGAAGGTTTTCAATTTACTTTGCTTAGATCCATCAGAGGAATCACTGTCTACAGCAGCTATAGCCTTATAAAATCTATTTCTTACATAATAAGACTTAAAAGTCAAAATTACTCTGATCTACAGGCTGCAGAATGGAGATTGTTAGCAGGCATGAAAACAACTTTAATGTTGTCATGCTTCTCCTTCTGAGCTCTTGGGTGACCAGGTGCATTGTCAACGGGCAGTAATATTTTGAAAGGACTCTTTCTTTTCTGAGCAATAGGTTGCAACAGTGGGCTTAAAATATTCAGTAAACCATGTTGTAAACACATGTGCTGTCATCCAGGCTTTGTTCTTCCGTTTATAGAGCACAAGCAGAGTAGATTTAGTGTAATTCTTAAAGGCCCTAGGATTTTCAAAATGGTGTATGAACACTAGCTTCAACTTAAAGTCACCAGCTGCATTAGCCCCTAACGGAAAGTCAGCCTGTCCTTTGAAGCTTTGAAGCCAGGCATTGACTTCTCCTCTTTAGGTATGAAAGTTCTAGATGGCATCTTTTTCCAGTAGAAGGCTGGTTCATCTACACTGAAAATCTGCTGTTTAGTGTAGCCACCTCCATTAATGATCTGAGCTAGAGCTTCTGGGTAACTTGCTGCAGCTTCTACATCAGCGCTTGCTGCTTCGCCTTGCACTTTTATGTTATGGAGACGGCTTCTTTCCTTAAACTTCATGAACCAGGCTCTGCCGGCTTCAGACTGTTCTTCTGCAACTTCCTCACCTCTCTCAGACTTCACAGAACTGAAGAGAGTTAGGGCCTTGCTCTGGATTAGGCTTTGGTTTAAGGGAACATTGTGGCTGGTTTGACCTTCTATCCAGGCCACCAAAACTTTCTCCATATTTGCAATAAGGCTGTTTTGCTTTCTCATCATTCATGTGCTCACTGGAGTAGCGCTTTTAATTTCCTTCAAGAACCTTATCTCTGCATTCACAACTTGGCTGTTTGGCGCAAGAGGCCTAGCTTTCCACCTATCTTGGCTTTGACATCCCTTCCTCACTAAGCTTCATCATTTCCAGCTTTTGATTTAAAGTGAGTGACTTGTGACCCTTCCTTTCACTTGAACACCAACAGGCCATTGTAGGGTTATTAACTGGCCTAATTTCATATTGTTCTGTCTCATGGAATAGGGAGGCCCGAGGAGAGGGAGAGGGACAGGGGAATGGCCATTCAGTGGAGAAGCCAGAACACACACATTTATTAAGGTCACCATCCTATATGGGCATGGTTCACGGCACTCCAAAACAACGACAATAGTAACATAAAAGATCATAGGTCACTATAACAAATACAATCATAATGAAAAAGTTTGGAATATTGTGAGAATTACCAAAATGTGACACAGAGACACGAAGTGAGTAAATGTTTTTGGAAAAATGGTTCCAATAGACTTGCTTAATGTAAGGTTGCCACAAACCTTGTAAAAAACACAATATCTGTGAAGCACGATAAAGTGAAGCACAATAAAGCAAGGTATGCCTGTACATAACACAAGCGGTAAATTAAAACCCACTCGGTGGGACTTCCCCGGCAGTCCAGTGGTTAAGACTCCACACTTCCAATGCAGGGGGCATGGGTTTGATCCCTGGTCGGGGAACTAAGATTCCACATGCTGCATGGCCAACAAACAAACAAAACAAAACAAAAAAGAACCCACTTGGTGAAGGTGAAGGTCAGGGAATCTGTTTCAATTCAACGTGGAGTAGAAATTAGTGTTCTTATCTATTCAGGATACCTTTGCCTCCCCAGCTTCTTCTGTTAATAACATGGTCCTTGTTATAGCAGTGAACAATAATATTATTCCATCTCTCTTGACACAGTGACTGGTCCAGGGATGGGCATAGGACCCCAGCCAGGACAATCAGAATCCTTATCCAAACATTTTCTAACAGGACTGGTCTTCTTTGCTTCCCTTTCGGTCACTGAATTTTTTGGCTGTGGGCCCAGAGCTGTTGGAGGGCATACGTGCTGGGCATGGAGAGTCCATCTGCAAGAGGAGGTCTTCAGCACAAGTTTTCCTAACATGAATTAGTGATGAGGTTATTGATTAATTAGAGAACATGATCTGTGTGATGTGCCAACTGCTGTTGTTATGATCTCATTTAGAACTAGCAAGCAGAGTAGAAAGAAAAAAAAACCCAGAAAACCCACATAGTTGGAAGCAATACCAGCTGCAATGCCTGAGTGACTTCATGCTTTGCTTACTAAGCAGTGGGTTGTAAAGTTGATGACAACGTGTGCAGGTTGTGCTGGTCATAAGGATGGTGGGGGCAGTAAGAGTCAGTACTCTTGAGTAAGAGCCATGTGTGACGCAGGCATAAAAGACAATTATGAAGGCCTTCCCTGGTGGCACAGTGGTTAAGAATCCGCCTGCCAGTGCAGGGGACACGGGTTCGAACCCTGGTCCGGGAAGATCCCACATGCTGCGGAGCAACGAAGCCCGTGTGCCACAGCCACTGAGCCCACGTGCCACAACTACTGAAGCCTGCGCACCTAGAGCCCGTGCTTCGCAACAAGAGAAACCACCGCAATGAGAAGCCTGTGCACCACAACGAAGAGTAGCCCTGCTCGCCTCAACCAGAGAAAACCCGTGCCCAGCAACGAATACCCAATGCAGCCAAAAAAAAAAAAGACAATTACGAACCTAGAAAGACTTAGATTCATACAAGGTTAATATTATCGATGAGAAGTGTTGGAATAAAAGAATATAGGTCACTAAATGCTATGCTTCTCAGTAAGAAAAGAATCCTATAGCAATCTAAAGAAGGGAGGGAAAAGTCTATTTAAATTTAAATCTATCTGATTACCCATATGAAATGCCATTTTTAAGTCAAAAGTAAGACACTTTCTGAGATATTGAACAGCTAATTACAGTTCAGTTATACAGTTCCTATTTAATTTCCCAGGAACATAATCTTAAATTGCAACTAGTGGGATTTGGGAATGCTCAGGGGGTTTGCAATGAGTGTTGAAGGATTGCTTGACATAGTAATGAAGATGATATAGAAAAATATCCCAAGCTAAGGACAGTAGCATAAGTAAAAGAATGGAGAGAACAGTGAATACAGCATGCTACCTTTTGTATAAGGAAAGGAAACAAAGTGCATATTATTTATTTGTATAAATGCTTAAAGGTTCTGTGTACTCATAAGAACCTAGTATCAGGGTTGGCTATTTGGAGTCAAGTATGTGGTCTGGGTTGATGGGGGATAGGGGTGGAGGGAAGACTTGACTCCCTCCATCCCTATCCCTCATCTTTAAGGTTCAAGAGAGAATTAAGTGGGCAGTAGACTAGGGTGGCATTAGATCAAACAAAACCTCGAATGTTTTACTACAAGATTTGTACTTTAGTTTCTGGGTAATGGAAAGCCACCACAGAATTTTAAATATACGCCTGACATAATAAAGCCTTCATGGAAGGGGTAAGAATTTGCTCTGTAACCTGAAATGCAAGTACTATTATACTCTTTTGTGTTCCAAAATCAAATCAAATTTGCTTCATTCCCCCATTTGTCAGAGTTGCAAAAACCCAGTTTCGTTGCAGATGAAGGTGTTGGGGAGGAGTTCTCCCCACCCTCCCAATTCCATTAGGATCATAGAAGAGTCTGGGAGCTTATGGATGTCCCAAAGAGAAATCACTCAGCCTGTGACCCAGACTTTGCTGTTTCTCCCTATCCTGGAGCAGGACCAGCTACATAATTTGCGGGACTCAGTGCAAAATGAAAATACAGAGCCCCTTGTTCAAAAACCGTTGACAATTTCAAGGCGGCGACAGCAGAGCATTAGACCCAGTGCGGGGCCCTTCTGTGTGTGAGTGCACAGACCCATCTCAGACGAATGAAGCTGGCCCTGCCCTGAGGGCAGGCAATCTCACGTGGGTTACGCTACTTTGAGAAACTGAGCTCCCGGAGTCTCCACTGGAGTAAGATCTGAGGCCAACAGGATTAAAGTAGTGCACAAACGGTGCCCCTTAGAATGCTTCCCAAACTTTAGTGTGCACGTCAATCACATGGATAGTGCTAAGATGCAGATTTTGACTCTGGGGTAGGTCTGGGGTAGCTCTTGAAATTCTGCATTTTTGCAAACTCGCACCTGCTACTGGTTCTGTTGGTCTGTAGATGACATTTTGATCCACAAAGCATTACCCCATAACCTTAGATGTACCTCATCTTCAACCCTCAGACTCCCCTCCTGACTCTCCAAGAGTTCAAGCTTGGTGTCCAATCTTTTATGTCACAAAACCTCAGCTGTTAAGGGCAGGGAAGGAGGTAAATATCCCCTTCTGTCCATAACCTAGAAGACAAGTGGTACTTGAATTTCCTGATCAGGGTACCTGGACTGGTCTATTTTATAAGGATAATGCAGGTGTCAGCATGAGGCATGGAAAAAAAATCATGAAGAGATAGAGGCAGCTGTAATTAGGCAAGAGTTGATAAGGTCCTGAATTGGGGTTCCTTGAGGATTAGAATGGAAGCAGTCAGAAGAGGCTTTTCAAAGGTCAACTCAGCTGGCTGAGGAAGCCAACAGGATGCTAGCTGAAGAGGGAGAGGGAGGGAATGGAGGTGACTCCAGAGTTTTGAGCCTGGATGTGCCTAAAATGATGAAGATGCCACTAACCCAGGGGGGCAGAAAGAGCAGCAGGTTTGGCGGGACACGAGTTCAGTTTAGTCACACTAAGTTTTAGGGGCTGTACGTCCTTATGTGTAGGAGAAATCTTAGGCATCTAAGCAAGAAGAAATCAGGACAAAATGGTAAAATAAATACAATAATGGGTAGCAAATGAGTATGGATGTAAAGTACAAAGTTTTTAGAAATAAGAATATGAGGACACATGTTCAGTGAGTGGAAGAAATCTGAAATAATGAGTGGGGAACCTGTTTTGGTAGTGTAGGCCAGTGCTACTAAGAAGTTCTAGGTGAAATAAAAACTTTGCTCATAAGCAGGTATGTAGCATTTTCTTCTGTCACAAACTGTGGGGAATCTTTCAGAAAATCTTTGTTTGAAGCTTCCTGGAAAACTGATTCGGTCCCTGCCATATCTGCTCTGTCAGTAAATATAGAAGCTGAAACGCTGGAGTTACTTATCTGATACCTTTTATGAGCACTGCTTATGCACAAAACAGTCGTCTGTGTTCTCTTTTAACGTGGTCAAATGAATATATTTTGGTATGTAAATTTCTTTTCTTAGTTTTAAAAACAAATTGCAAACAATTTTACAGAAAAGAAATCAGATGTATAAAACAACTTGCTACAGCTTTTTGGATCTTTCTTCAATCCTTATTAGTGTACTACACATGATTAATATGTTCCTTGTGGGATTGGCTGTGAATCATTGGTGTGTAAGTTGTTTAATGACCACATACTCCACCATCCCTTCTCATAACACCCTTTGCAACGTGACCTAGATGTTCTTCTCATCAAGGTATAGAGTCTATTGCCTCCCCTCTTGAATTTCTGCTGGCTTGTGACTGGCTTTGATCAAGAGATTGCAGTTTCTGCTCTTGCCCCCTTGCAATGCTGCCACCATCCTGTGAAGAAGCTTGACCTAGTCTCCTTGCTATGAGAGAGTATGTAGAGAGAAAGGCCTACCTTTCGGCCAGCATCAAACTCCAGCCAGGTGAATGAAGCCGTCTAAGACCATCCAGCCCCAGTCGAGCTGCCAGATGACTGCAATTACAAGAGTGACCCCAGGTCAGGCCAGCTAAAACACCATGCAGCTAAATTCAGACCAAATTGCTAACCCACAGAAGTGTGAGCAAATAAAATGGCTGTTTTACGCCACTAAATTTTAGGGAATTCCCTGGCAGTCCAGTGGTTAGGACTGCACTTTCACTTGTTGAGGGAGTGGGTTCAATCCCTGCCTGGGGAACTAAGATCCCACGAGCTGCATGGTGTGGCCAAAAGGAAAAAAAAAAGCCACTAAATTATAGGTAGTTTGTAGGGCATAATAGATAACTGATATAATTTGGTATATTATATTTGCATTCTAATTTTGGAATTATTATTTTGATATAATTTTTTATGTATTTGACCAAGTTGCAAGACAATTTAAAATGGTTATATGCAATTCTATTGTATTCCCTTACCACAGTTTACTTAAACTTTTCCCAGTAATTGGACATTTGGTTTGTACTTTCCATTTTTGTGGATAATACTGTTCTAAACATGTTTTTACAAGTGCTCTCTAATTTTTTTCCCTGTTATTTTCTTAGGAAATTTTTTTTACCAAAAGTGGAATTGGTGGGTGAAATGATGTCAAGTATTAATTCTCATTACATACTGCCTGACTGCTTTCCAAAAGACTGTTATCAATTTACAGTGCAGCCAGCAATATATCTGTCTCTCCATACCCAGTTATCAAACTTTCTAAAAATTTAGCAATTTTTGTTTATTTTTAATTTTTTGGCTGTGTTGCGTGGCTTGTGGAATCTTAGTTCCCCAACCAGGGATTGAACCTGGGCCATGGCAGTGAAAGCGCTGAGTCCTAACCAGTGGACTGCCAGGGAATTCCCAGCAATTTTTAAATGAAGATGTAACATATATACAGCAAAGTATGCAAATCTTAACTATATGTCTTGATTAATATTTACAGAGAGAGAGAGAGAGAGAGAGAGAGGTAGATAGACAGAGATAGAATCCATGTAGTCACCCCCAGATGAAGAATTGGAATGTTTCTGGCTCCCCAGCTATTTCTCTTGTGCTCCTTTCCAGTCAATACCACTGCCAGAAGTAACCACTATTCTGGTTTCCATCACTCTTTCCATCTACTCTTGCACTTCATATAAATAGAACCATGCAGATTGTATTCTCCTATGTCTGCCTTCTTTTGCTCATCATTATGTCTGTGAAATTCATCCATGCTCTTGTTGTGTATGGCAGTGGCTCATTCTTTTTTATTGGTAATATTATCCCTTGAGGATGCCACAATTTCCTTATCCATTCTTCCTTTGGTGGACATTTCAGTAATTTCAGTTTGGTGCTATTAAATAAAGTTTTTTAAACTTTTTTTCACTTATTTTAATAGTTCAATAGTTGTGTGTTGATACTTTAGAAGTGTTTCAATACTAATTTCTTCAATTACTATTGGAGTATAACAGAGGAGGGACTAGAGATGAGTCTGAATGAGTGAGCAGGGGCTAGATTATGAAGGACCTTGTAAGACATGCTGAGGAACTTGAACTTTGTGGCATGGACAGAGGGAAGTCACTGAGGGATTTGAAGCAAGAGAGGGAACTTATCAAACTTGCATTTTAGAAAAATGACTTTGGCAGTAGGGAGGAGAACGGATGGTTTGAGGAAAACCCTGAAGGTAGATTTCTAGGCAGAAGACTATGGCAATAGCACAGGTGAGAAATGAGCTGGGCCTGAACTAACACAGGAGCAACAAAACTTAGTGTGTGTTGATATTTGAGGGATGAGGAATTAGGAAGATCTAACTGCTGGGTAACTAGGGTGGCAGTAGATGCATTGACTAAGACAAGGAATGCAGATGGGAAGCAGGAGGAGATAGAACCATAGGAAAGATAATGAGTTTATTTTGTATTTGTTGAATTTGAGATATTTGTGGAATGTCCAGGTGGAGAGGACTATTTGTCAATTGGACACGTAAGTCTAGAAGTCTGGAAGTGGTCCTGGTAGAGGCGGAGATTTGGGAGATCACCAGCACATAGGTAGAAGAAGAGATAAGGTAGATAAGGTTAGTTAGAATAGTCATTGAGGTGGAGGGGTGGGCAATGAGAAGCCAAAGAAGAAGCCTGAAGAAGAGAGGACCAAGGTAAATGGGAAAGCTGTGGCTCTTACAGTCCAGGGGTTAAAAATTTCAGAAAGAGAGTGTCTCAGGGAGGTAGGTGAGATAAGGACTGCATAATAACTTCTGGATTTGGAAACTAGATCATTGGTGAGCTTGCCACAGCCGTTTCAAAGGAATGATAGGAGTGGGTGCCAGATTGCTGCGAGTTTGGAAAATGGATGGCAGTAATTAGACTTTCCTCTTGAAAAATTCAGTTGCAGGTAAAAAGAAAGATGACATTATCAAGGCCAAGGTCAGTTTTCTTTTTTAATTGCCAGAGATCTGAGCATGTTCATAGGCTATCAAGAGCAAGAGATTGAACAAGCATGAGAGGGAGGCAGTAACTGATGCAGTAGGATCCTGGAGTTGGGACTGGGGGATGGAGATTATAGGTAGACATAGACGGATTGGATAGGAAGAGAGCCACCTCATCCTTTGAGACTGAAGGAAGGGCACTAAGACTCTCTCCCCCCAAACAGTCAATCATCCATCTGAGAGGACACCATCTTGCTTGGTTGTGTGGTTTGCCCCAGAGGCTTTCAGCAACATAGATGTAGGTGGAATGTTGGATTCTCTTACAGTCGATCACTATGATAATATCTAGTTTTTCAATATTTTAAGTAATGGCAAAAGTATTTTAATTAGTTCCTTTTTTCTTAAAAAAATATATTACTAATACATTTGAATGCCTGATCTCATTTCCCTCCCCTTTTTCTTTGAGGTAACCACTGTCCTGAAGTGGCAATATGTCATTCCCAAACAGGTAATGTATTTTCATTAAGTATGTCGTATCCATAACTAAAATACAACATTGTTTTGTGGCTTTTAATAAATTGTTATCATACTGTACTTATCATTCTGTAACTTGCTTCTTTTACTCATTATTAGATGTTTTAGATTTATCCATCTTGATCCATATGAATGAAATTAGCTCTGATTATTTAGCTGCTGTATGATTTTTCTTTGTATAAAATGCTACTATTTATGAATTCTCTAGTTTTGTTTCAAGTGTTTCATTATTACAAAAAATGAACATGTGCAAGATTTTCTTTACGATGATGATTTCCACAAGAAAATAGTGTGTATCCTATGTTTTGTTAGGCAATGTTTTACTAATGTCAATTAGATCAAGTCACTTAACAGTATTGTTGAACTCTTGTGTCTTTACTGACTTTTTGCCTGCTTGTTCTATCAACTACTGAAAGATATTAAACTCTTCAAACATGATTGTGGATTTTTCTATGTCTTCATTTAGTTCTGCAATTTTTGCTTAGTGTATTTTGAAACTTTTTTATTAGGTGAGTACATATTATAATGTTCATGTCTTATTGATGAATTGACCCTTTTATCATGAAAATGTCCCTTTTAATTTTCTATTCATACTCTTTGTTTTGTGTCTATTTTGTCTGATATTAACATTGCCATTTCAGATTTATTATGATTAATGTTTGCATGGTGTATTTTATCCATCCTTTTACTTTCAACCTATGTGTATATTTAAATGTGAAGTACGTATGTTGTAAACAGCATTTAATTAGATCTTGATTTTTAAATCCAATCTGATAGCCTCTGCCTTTTAATTGGAATACTTAATCTATTTATATTTTAAATAATTTACATAAGTTTTAGAGACAGACTGTTGGGGTTCAAATCTCAGCTAGTCCACTTAAAGTCTGTATGACCTTGATGATGTTACCTAACCGTTTTTCCCTTTTTCTTTTTCCCTTCCTTCCTTCCCTCCCTCCCCTTTTTTTCTTTCTTTCTCTTTCTTTTTCTTTCTTTCTCTCTCTCTCTTTCTCTTTCTCTCTTTCTTGTTTCTTCATCTGTAAAACAGGATGATAGGATGAATAGTGGTACCTACCTGTTGGATTTTTATTGGAATACTATACATCATTAATACATGTAAAGTGCTCAGAGCTGTGTCTAGTACACAGTAACAATAAATGTTAGCTAAAATCTGGATTTGACATTTTGTTTTGTAGGGATTTAAAGTTTTGTTTTAATATCTAAAATAGCTGTAAAAGACACCTCACAAAAATAATCAATTCCAAGTGATTTATATTTCAATCTCATCCAATTATGCAAAAATCTATGTTGACATTTGGCTAGTCAATTTTCATCTTCCCTAATGACAATCAATTGTTCCTGCAAGCTAATCGGAATATGCTACATTTACATTTTAAATAAATGTGTTCAAAACCCACTAGAGTGCTTTAGAAACTTGTAAATAGGTTAGAAAATCCTGTTGAAAAGTTTTTACCTTTTTTAAATTAACTATAGAGATAGAGTTATAAAAAAATAATTGATAGACTTTATTTTTAGAACAGTTTTAGGTTTAGAGAAACATATATCTTCTTTATCCAACCCCCTCCTCCCCAGTTTTATTACTAACATCTTGCATTAGTGTGATGCATTTGTTAACAATTGATACATGAATATTGATACATTATTATTAACTAAGGCCATAGTTTACATTAGGGTTCATTCTTTGTGTTGTATGATTCTATGTGTTTTGAAAAATGTATAATGAAATGTATCCATTACAGTATCATACAGAGTAGTTTCACCGTCCTGACGATTCTCTGTGCTCCTCCTGTTCGTCCTTCCCTCTTTTCCCGAGAATCCTGATTTTTTACTGTCTCTATTCTTCCTTTTCTAGAATGCTGTATAGTTGGGATCATACAGTATGCAGGCTTTTCAGACTGGCTTCTTCCACTTAGAAATATGCATTTAAGGTTACTCCATGTCTTTTCATGGCTTCATAGCTCATTGCTTTTTATGATGAAAAATACTCTATTGTATAAATATACCACAGTTTGTTTATATATATACCTACTGAAGGACATCTGGGTTACTTCCAAGTGTTTGCAGGTATGAATAAGCTTGCTATAAACACGTGCACAAGTTTTGATGTGAATTTGTTTTTAACTCATTAGGTAAATATCAAGGAGTGCAACTGCTGAATTGTATGGTAAGAGTATGTTTTGTTTTGTAAGAAACTGCTGAACTGTCTTCCAGAGTGGCTATACAGTCATTGAGCTCCATAGAGACAGTGCCCGGGCAAGTGAGAGCTGGACGGGAACTGGGCAACTCTGTGCCTCACTGAGGAAAAATACTTAAACAGGAGCAAAGGAGACCCTAAGAAGCCGAGAGGCCAAATGTCATCATATGCATTCTTTGGAAAACTTGCTAGGAGGAGCACAAGGAAAGCACTCAGATGTTTTAGTTAACTTCTCAGAGTTTTCTAGCAAGTGCTCAGAAAGGTGGGAGACCATGTCTGCTAAAGAGAAAGGAAAATTCAATGACATGGTAAAGGCAGACAAGGCCTGTTATGAAAGAAAAATGAAAACTTCTATCCCTCCTAAAGGGAAACACAAAAGAAGTTCAAGGATCCCAATGCACCTAAGAGGTCTCCTTCAGTCTTTTTCTTGTTTTGTCCTGAGTATCGTCCAAAAATCAAAGGAGACCATCCTGGCCTATCCATTGGTGATGTTGCAAAAAAACTGGGAGAGAGGTGGAGTAACACTGCTGCAGATGAAAAGCAGCTTTATGAGAAGGTTCCTAAGCTGAAGGAAGAGTACAGAAAGTATATTGCTGCATAAGGAGCTAAAGGGAAGCCTGATGCAGCAACAAAGGGAATTGTCAAGGCTGAAAAAAGAAAGAAAAAGAAGGAAGAAGAGGAAGATGAGGATGAAGAGGAAGAAGAAGATGATGAATAAGTTGGTTCTAGTGCAGTTTTTTTTCTTGTCCATGAAGTATTTAACCCCCCTGTACAAAACTCACCCCTTTTAAAGAAAAAAATTGAAAGGTAAGGCTGTGTATGATTTGTTTTTGAACTGTACAGTGCCTTTTTTTGTACAGTTAACACACTACTGAATGTGTATTTAGATAGCTGTGTCCTGGTGGTACTTTCCACAGTCACTAACCTTGCCTGGTACGGTATGGGGGTTGTAAATTGGCAAGGAAATTTAAAGCAGGTTCTTGTTGGTGCACAGCACAAATTAGTTATATATGGGGATGGTAGTTTTTTCATCTTCAGTTGTCTCTGATGCAGCTTATATGAAATAATTGTTCTGTTAACTGAATACCACTCGGTAATTGCAAAAGAAAGAAAAAAAGTTGCAGCTCTTTTGTTGACATTCTGAATGCTTCTAAGTAAATACAATTTTTTACTAGGAAAAAGCAAACAAAACCAAAGCAAAACAAAAACCCTACAAAGTGACTGTACCATTTTGTACTCCCACCCCCAATGCGTTCCTGTTGTTCTACAACTTCGTCAGCATTTGGTGTTGTCAATGTTTTGATTTTAGCCAATCTAATGGGTGTGTAGTGGTATCTCATTGGTTTTAATTTGCAATTTCCTTATGACATATAATGGTGAGCATATTTTCATATGCTTATTTGATATCTGTATGTCTTTTTGGTGATGTGTCTGCTTGATCTTTTTTAAAATTTTTTATTATATTTTTTGGCTGTGTTGGGTCCCCACTGCTGCACACAGGCCCCCCCAGTTGCACCGAGCGGGGGCCACCCTTCGCCACAGTGCACAGGCCTCTCACAGCAGTGGCCTCTCTTGTTGCAGAGCACGGGCTCCAGGCGTGCAGGCCCCAGCAGTTGCGGCACGTGGGCTTAGTAGTTGTGGCTTGCGGGCTCCAGAGCGCAGGCTCAGCAGCTGCAGCACAGGGGCCCAGCCGCTCCGCGGCCTGTGGGATCCTCCCAGACCAGGGCTCGAACCCGTGTCTCCCACGTTGGCAGGCGGATTCCCAACCACTGTGCCACCAGGGAAGCCCTCTGCTCGATCTTTTGCCCATTTTACAATTGGGTTGTCTTCTTATTGTTGAGTTTTAAGAGTTCTTTGTATATTTTGGATACATGTCATTTATCAAGTATGTGTCTTGCAAATATTTTCCCCTAGTCTTTGACTTGTCTTTTCATTCACTTAGTGTCTTTCTCTGACCAGAAGTTTTTAATTTTTTTGAAGTTCAACTTCACACTTTTTTCTTTCATGGATTGTGCTGATTTTTTCTTTTGTTATCTTCTAGAAGTTTTATAGTTTGCATTTTACCTTTAGACTTAGGATCCTTTTTGAGTTAATTTTTGTGAAAGACGTAAGGTATATGCTCAGATCCTTTTTTTTCCATGTGGATGTCCAGTTGTTCCAGCATTATTTGTTTAAAAGACTATCCTTTTTCCATTGAATTGTCTTTGCTCCTTTGTCAAAGATCAGTTGACTATATTGTGTGATTCTATTTCTGGGCTCTCTATTTCTTTACATTGACCTATTTATCTCTTCTTTTGCCAAATATCATACTGTCTTGATTACTGTAGCTTTACCATAAGTCTTAAAGTTTTGTAGTGTCAGTTTTCCAACTTTGTTCTTTTTTTTTTTGGCCACATGCAGCTTGCAGGATCTTAGTTCCCCAACCAGGGGTTGAACCCAGGCCCCTGCAGTGAAAGTGCCAAATCCTAACCACTGGACCACCAGGGAACTCCCTGTTCTTCTTTTCAATATTGTGTTGGCTATTCTGAGTCTTTTGTCTCTCTAAACATTAGAATCTGCCTGTCAACATCCATAAAATAACTTGGGATTTTGATTGTGATTGCATTGATCTCAAGTATGAAAAACTGACATCTTAATAATATTGATCTCCTTTCCACAATTCTTTTATAAGAGTTTTGTAGTTTTCTTTAAATAGCTCTGTTCATATTCTGTTAGATTTATACCTAAGTATGTCCTTCTGAGGGGCGAGGGTGCTAATGTAAATGGTGTAATTTTTAAATTTTAAAATTCCAATTGGTTATTGCTGGCACATACCAAAGCAATTGACTGTTTTTTGGAAGTGTAGCTGATTTACAATATTGTGTTAGTTTCAGGTGTACAGCAAAGTGATTCAGTTACATATATTTTTTCAGATTCTATTCCATCACAGGTTATTACAAGATATTGAATATAATTCCCTGTGTTATACAGTGAATCCTTATTGCTTATCTGTTTTATGTATAGTAGTTTGTATGTTAATTCCATACTCCTAATTTGTCCCTCCCTCCCTTCCTCTCCATTTTGGTAACCATAAGTCTGTTTTCTATGTCTCTGAGTCTGTTTCGCATATAGATTCATTTGTATCATTTTTTAGATTCAGCATATAAGTAATATCATATAGTATTTATCTTTCTCTGTCTGACTTACGTCACTAAATATAATATTCTCTAGGTCCATCTATGTTGCTGCAAATGGAAATATTTCATTCTTTTTATGGCTGAGTAATATTCCATGTGTGTGTGTATATATATATATATATATATATATATATACACACACATATATATACACACACATATGTATATAAATATATATGTATGTACATGTGTGTATATATATAAATATATATATACACACATATACATACCACATCTTCTTTATCCATTCATCTGTTGATGGACATTTAGGGTGCTTCCATGTCTTGGCTATTGTAAATAGTGCTGCTATGAACATTGGGGTGCAAGTATCTTTTTGAATTACAGTTTTTGTTTTATGTTTTTCTGGAAATATACTCAGGAGTGGGATTGCTGGATCATACGGTAACTCTACTTTTGGTTTTTTAAGGAACTTCCATACTGTTTTCCATAGTGGCTGCACCAATTTACATTCCCACTAACAATGTAGGAGGGCTCCCTTTACTCCACACCCTCTCCAGCATTTATTATTTATACACTTTTTGATGAAAGCCATTCTGACCAGTGTGAGGTGATACCACATTGTGCTTTTGATTTTCATTTCTTAAATAATTAGTGATATTGAAAGCACATTTTCAAGTGCTTTTTGGCCATCTGTATGTTTTCTTTGGAGAAATGCCTATTTAGGTCTTCTGCCCATTTTTTAATTAAGTTGTTTGTTTTTGCAATATTGAGTTGTATGAGCTGTTTGTATATTTTGGATATTAACCCTTTGGATATTAACCCTTTGTCAGTCACATCGTTTGCAATCCCTATCTATAGGTGATTTTTTTGTTTTGTTTTGTTAATGGTTTCCTTTGCTGTGCAAAGCAACTGACTTTTGTATGTTAACCTTATGTTTGGCAACTTTGCTATAATCTCTTATGAATTCCAGGGATTTTGGATTTTGTTGTTGTTGTTGCTACCGTGTCAATTCTTTGAGATTTTCTGCATAGATAGTCATGTCATCTGCACGAACAAAGTTTTATTTCTTCCTTCTTGGCCTGTATGCTTTTTCTTTACTCTTCTTGCCTTATTGCTTTAACAAGGACTTTTAGTACAATTTGAATAGGAGTGGTGAGAGGAGACACTGTTGCTTAGTTCCTGATCTTAGAGGGAAAGAGTCTAGCTTTCCACCAGTAAGTATGATGTTAGCTACAGGTTTATTATACATATTCTTCATCAAGCTTAGGAAGTTCCTCTCTATTCCTAGTTTGCTGAGTTTTTATTATAAATGGGTGTTGGATTTTGTTGAGTGTTCTTTCTGCATTTGATCATATGATGTTTCTTCTTTAGTGTGCTGATGTGGTAGATTATATTGACTGATTTTCAAATATTGAGCAAGCTCTGCAAACCTGGAGTAATAAATCCCAATTGGCCATAGTGTATACATTTTAAAAATACAGTTTTGGATTCTATTTGTTAACATTTTATTGAGAATTTTTGCACCATTATTCATGAGAGATATCACCGTGTAGTTTTTTTTTTTTTTTTCCTTCTTGTAATATATTTCACTGGTTTTGGTAATTGGTTAGGGTAATGCTGGCCTCACAGAATGAGTTAGGAAGTATTCCCTCTATTTCTATTTTCTGGAAGAGATTATAGAGAATTGGTATAATTTCTTCCTTAGATATTTGGTAAAATTCACCAGGGAAACAATCTAGACCTGGTGCATTCTGTTTTGAAAGTTCATTAATTATTGACTGAATTTTTTTAATAGATTTAGGCTTACTCATATTGCCTATTCCTCCTTCTGTGAGTTTTGGTAGATTGTGTATTTCAAGAAATTGGTCCATTTCATTCAAGTTATCAAATTTGTGGGCACAGAGTTGTTCAAAACATGCTGAGTAAAAGAAGCCATTCACAAAAGGACATATGTCATATGATTACATTCATATGAAATAAAATTCATAAAGATAGAAAGCCTATTCATGGTTGCCAGGGTCTTGGGGAAGAGGAGTAAGGAGTGCTCAACTTCTCTTCTTGCTGAATGTTACTTCTCTCCCTCCTTACAGGTATTGCTCCCAAGCACACTCTCCAATATCTTCCGTACACAGATCTCTGTCTCAGAGCCTGTTTCCCAGAGAACCAAAGTGCAACATTATAAGTTTACACTATTGCTAGCAGAATATAAGAGCTCCTGGGTCTTACATCCTTGCCAGCACATCGCATCATCAGACTTACTAACTTATGCAAACTCAAAGATGTGGAATGTTCTCACATTGTTTTATTTTGTGCTTCTCTGATTACTAGTAAGGGTGAACATCTCTTTAATCTTTTCTTGGCCACTCCAATTTTTCCTTCTGTAAATCAACTGGATAAATGTTTTTCTTTCTTTCCTTCTTATTTCCTTTAAGTTTTCTAAATCTTGTTGCATAAACTTTTTTCCAAATACCTTTTTTATTACAAAGTATCATATGTTCTTTGCAGAAAATGTAAAACACACACATACACACAACAGAGAAAGAGATAAATAAAAGTTATATGTAACCCCAGCTCCCAATGATAACTAGTAAGTAATACAGTAGTCCCCCCTTATCCAAGGGGGATACATTCCAAGAACCCCAGTGGATGCCTGAAATCTCGGATAGTACCAAACCCTATGAATACTACATTCTTTCCTATCCATACATATGATAAAGTTTAACTTATAAATTGGGCAACCTCAGATTAACAACAATATTACTAATATAATAGAACAATACACTGTCATAAAAGTTATATGAATATGGTCTCTCTCTCTCTCAAAATATCTTATTGTATTGTAGGTATTTTCAAACTGTGGTTGATTGCTGGTCACTGAAAACTGGGGAAAGCAAAACAGAAGTTAAGGGGAGACTACTGCATTTTGGCTTACATCATTTCCCTATACGTGTATTTATTGTTTGCAATATCTTCATCCTCATTTTGGGCATTCTTAATTTGTGTACTTTCTGTGCTCTAAAAAAATTAGTTGGGCTGATAGTTTACCTGTATTTTATTCTTCAAAGAGCTAATTTTAAGTTTTATTTATCCTTCATACTAAGTTATCATTTTCCAATACTATATTTCTACTTTTAAATTTATTACTATACCTTTCCTAGTTTCCTTTTCTATTTTTCTAAAATATAATTTGACTAATTGGGTTTCTCTTTTCTCTCTTTTTGTCAGTGTAAGCATCTGAAGGAAACATATTGTTTTTGGCTCTATTCCAGTGATTTTAAAATGTTTTATCTAGGATTTTCATTGTTTAAAAATATGCCATTATTATTTCTGGACTTTCTGAAGAGAATATTTACTTTTAACAAATTTTTGTCATTTACTCACATAATTTGGTATATGTATAAAATTTTATACACACACACACACACACACACACACACACATAATTCTCTGTAGAATTTAAGCTTATTTAAGATTATTGTATAGTTCTTATGAAAGACTAATGGACTTGAGCTTTTGGCCAACATGGAGTAATGGGAAATGGATTTACCCTCCCACCTGAAGCAACAACAGCAGAACCAGACAAAATATTTGAAACAATAATTTTCAATATTGCACACTGGCAATGAAAGAAGGTGATTCCTGAGAGATAAGAAACAAATGAGTTAGGCCCTGTAATTGTCCCGGCTTTTTACCTTTAGAGAGTTTCCAGTCTAGAGCATAGAAAGGGGATTCACTGGACTCCCTGAATGGAGGAAATGAAGCTGAGAGTCTGGAGAGACCAAGATGGCTATACATCACAGGACAGAGTACCAGAGAGATAGAAAAAGAGAACCCTGAAGATCTTTAGAATGTCCCTCTTGAATATTGAGCAGAGTGCTAATCAGTGCATATGTATAAGGAAATTACTCAAGGCTTGGGAATTAACCATCCAAAAGGATTAGAGAAACTCACAGAGGGCCGGGAATAGGACCTGTTCCCATTAGCCAAACTGAATAGTCTCATAATTTATGGCACGTTGGGTAGAGTACTCAAAAGGATCTTACCTCACTAGTAAAAAATAACTAACCTTTTACTAAACATGGCCCTGGTCTCACCTAACAATTGTAAAAGAAAGACCTGAAAGGATCAAAGTGTTTCCAATTATCTTAAGTGCATTTCAGAACAAAGTGCAAGAATATTCACAGGAATAAAAATAGCCACCTCCCAACAAGGCAAAATTCACAATGTTTGGCATCCAGTCAAGGATTACTAGACATACAAAGAAGCAGGAAAATATGGCCCTTGATGAGGATTGAATCAATAAAACAAAACTAAACTAGAACTTACACAGCTGTTAGATTAGCAGCCAATGACATTAAAAGAGTTATTATAGGAGATATGGGGATATATGTATAGCTCATTTACTTTGTTATAAAGCAGAAACAAACATACCATTGTAAAGCAATTATACTCCAATAAAGATGTTAAAAAAAGAGTTATTATAACTGTGTTCCATATGGTCAAAAACTTAAGTAGAAACATAAGATATATTAAAAAAAATACCTAATTGAATATGTAGAGATGAGTACTATAGTATCTAAGGTGAAAAATACACTGGATGTCATTAATGGCAGATTATAAATTGACATAAAGAAGATTAGTGAACATCAAGGCATAGCAATAGAAACTGTCCAAACTGAAGCATAGATTTAAAAAATAATTCAAGAAAAAAGGAACAGAAAATCAGTGATCTTTGGGGCAACTTCAAGTAGCCTAATATAAATGTAATTGGAGTCCTCAATGGAGACAGGGTGGGGATCTGCAAAATATCTGAAGAAGCAATGGTCAAACTTTTTTTTTCATATTTGATGAGAATTATAAATTCAAAGATTCAAGTAGCTTGACAAATCTCAAACACAAGAAATATAACAAAAACTACACCAAGGTACATCATTATCAGTTCACAAAAAAAAACTGATAAAAGCAACCAAAGAAAAGATACAAGTTACGTAGAAAGACACAAAGAAGCATCAGATTTCTCTTTGGAAACAATGCAAGTTAGATGGCAGAGAGTAGCATGTTTAATATACTAAAAGAAAAAAAAAAAATCTGTCAGCCTAGGGACTTCCCTGGTGGTCCAGTGGTTAAGACTTCGCCTTCCAATGTAGAGCGTAATGGTTCAATCCCTGGTTGGGGAACTAAGATCCCACATGCCGTACAGTCAAAAAAAAAAACCCAGAAAACAAAAAACCCAGGCAATATAAAGACTTTTTGAAATATATAGGAAATGAAAGGATTAATCACCAGCAGACCGAAGATGGCAGAAGAGTAAGACGCGGAGATCACGTCCCTCCCCACAGATACACCAGAAATACATCTACGCATGGAACAACTCCTACAGAGCATCTACTGAACGCTGGCAGAAGACCTCAGACCTCCCAAAAGGCAAGAAACCCCCCACGTACCTGGGTAGGGCAAAAGAAAAAACTAAACAGAGACAAAAGGATAGGGACGGGTCCTGCACCAGCGGGAGAGAGCTGTGAAGGAGGAAAAGTGTCCACACACTAGGAAGCCCCTTCGCGGGTGGAGGCTTCGGGAGGCGGAGTGGGGGAGCTTGGGAGCCGCGGAGGAGAGCACAGCAACAGGGGTGCGGAGGGCAAAGCGGACAGATTCCAGCGCAGAGGATCGGGCCGACCGGCACTCACCAGCCGAGAGGCTTGTCTGCTCGCCCGCCGGGGCGGGCGGGACTGGGAGCTGAGGCTCCGGCTTTTGTCGGAGCGCCGGGAGAGGACTGAGGTTGGCGGCGTGAACACAGCCTGCAGGGCGTTAGTGCACCGCGGCTGGCCGGGAGAGAGTCCGGGGAGAAGTCTGGAACTGCCGAAGAGGCAAGAGACTTTTACGTCCCTCTTTGTTTCCTGGTGCACGAGGAAAGGGGATTAAGAACGCTGCTTGAGAGAGCTCCAGGGACGGACGCGAGCCGCGGCTAAAAGTGCGGAGCCCAGAGACAGACATGAGACGCTAGGGCCGCTGCTGCCGCCACCGGGAGGCCTGTGTGCGAACACAGGTCACTAGCCACACGCCCTTCCGGGGAGCCTGTGCAGCCCGCCACTGCCAGGGTCCCGGGATCCAGGGACAACTCCCCCGGGAGAACGCACAGGCGCGCCTCAGGCTGCAACGTCTCGCCGGCCTCTGCCGCTGCAGGCCCGCCCCACACTCCGTGCCCCTCCCTACCCCCGGGCCTGAGTGAGCCAGAGCCTCCGAATCAGCGGCTCCTTTAACCCCGTCCTGTCTGAGCAAAGAACAGACGCCCTCCGGCGACCTACACGCACAGGCGGGGCTAAATCCAAAGCTGAGCCCCTGGGAGCTGTGAGAACAAAGAAGAGAAAGGGAAATCTCTCCCAGCAGCCTCAGAAGCAGCGGATTAAAGCTCCACAATCAACTTGATATACCCTGCATCTGTGGAATACCTGAATAGACAACCAGTCATCCCAAATTAAGGAGCCCTGTGGATGAAAGGCTCTTGGGGCTGCAGCCAGGAGTCAGTGCTGTGCCTCTGAGGTGGGAGAGCCAACTTCAGGACACTGATCCACAAGAGACCTCCCAGCTGCACATAATATCAAACAGCAAAAATTTCCGAGAAATCTCCATCTCAACGCCAGCACCCAGCTTCACTCAACGACCAGCAAGCTACAGTGCTGGACATCCTATGCCAAACAACTAGCAAGACAGGAACACAACCCCACCCATTAGCAGAGAGGCGGCCCCAAATCATAATAAGTCTACAGACACCCCAAAACACACCACTAGACGTGGACCTGCCCACCAGAAAGACAAGATCTAGCCTCATCCACCAGAACACAGGCACTAGTACCCTCCACCAGGAAGCCTACACAACCCACTGAACCAACCTTAGCCACTGGGGACAGACACAAAAAACAACAGGAACTACGAACCTTCAGCCTGCAAAAAAGGAGACCCCAAACACAGTAAGATAAGCAAAATGAAAAGACAGAAAAACACACCGCAGATGAAGGAGCAAGATAAAAACCCATCAGACCTAACAAATGAAGAGGAAATAGGCAGTCTACCTGAAAAAGAATTCAAAATAATGATAGTAAGGTTGATCCGAAATCTTGGAGATAGAATGGACAATAGAATGGACAAAATGCAAGAATCAGTTAACAAGGACCTAGAAGAACTAAAGATGAAACAAGCAACGATGAACAACACAATAAATGAAATTAAAAGTACTCTAGATGGGATCAATAGCAGAATAACTGAGGCAGAAGAACGGATAAGTGACCTGGAAGATAAAATAGTGGAAATAACTACTGCAGAGCAGAATAAAGAAAAAAGAATGAAAAGAACTGAGGACAGTCTCAGAGACCTCTGGGACAACATTAAACGTACCAACATTCGAATTATAGGGGTTCCAGAAGAAGAAGAGAAAAAGAAAGGGACTGAGAAAATATTTGAAGAGATTATAGTTGAAAACTTCCCTAATATGGGAAAGGAAATAGTTAATCAAGTCCAGGAAGCACAGAGAGTCCCATACAGGATAAATCCAAGGAGAAATACGCCAAGACACATATTAATCAAACTGTCAAAAATTAAATACAAAGAAAACATATTAAAAGCAGCAAGGGAAAAACAACAAATAACACACAAGGGAATCCCCATAAGGTTAACAGCTGATCTTTCAGCAGAAACTCTGCAAGCCAGAAGGGAGTGGCAGGACATATTGAAAGTGTTGAAGGAGAAAAACCTGCAACCAAGATTACTCTACCCAGCAAGGATCTCATTCAGATTTGATGGAGAAATTAAAACCTTTAGAGACAAGCAAAAGCTGAGAGAGTTCAGCACCACCAAACCAGCTCTACAACAACTGCTAAAGGAACTTCTCTAGGCAAGAAACACAAAAGAAGGAAAAGACCTACAATAACAAACCCAAAACAATTAAGAAAATGGGAATGGGAACACACATATCGATAATTACCTTAAATGTAAATGGACTAAATGCTCCCACCAAAAGACACAGATTGGCTGAATGGATACAAAAACAAGACCCATATATTTGCTGTCTACAAGAGACCCGTATGCTAACACATATATATGGAATTTAAGAAAAAAAAAATGTCATGAAAAACCTAGGGCTGAAACAGGAATAAAGACACAGACTTACTAGAGAATGGACTTGAGGCTATGGGGAGGGGGAAGGGTAAACGGTGACAAAGCAATAAAGAGGCATGGACATGTATACACTACCAAACGTAAGGTAGATCGCTAGTGGGAAGCAGCCGCATAGCACAGGGAGATCAGCTCGGTGCTGTGTGACCGCCTGGAGGGGTGGGATAGGGAGGGTGGGAGGGAGGGTGACGCAAGCGGGAAGAGATATGGGAACATATGTATATATATAACTGATTCATTTTGTTGTGAAGCTGAAACTAACATACCATTGTAAAGCAATTATGCTCCAATAAAGATGTTTAAAAAAAAAAAAAAAAAAATCACCAGCAGACCAAGACTGAAATAAATGTTAAAGGAAGTCCTTCAAACAGAGGAAAAATGTATCAGGTGGAAATATAAATCTATGTAAAGGAATGAAAAACACTGGAAATGGTAACTATATGGGTAAATATTTGCCCTTTTTTCTTATTTAAATATCTTTAAAAGATAACTGTTTAAGAATACATAAGAACAATGCATTGTGGGGTTTCTGATACACGTGTTAACTCTAATACATGACAACAGTAGCATAAAAGCCAGGAGCTAAGAAGTAGAAGTATACTATTTTAAGGTTTGTATACTATACATGAAGTGGCATAATATCACTTCAAGGTAGACTGTGATTCATCAAGGAAAATATACTATAAACATTAAACCAACCATTGAACAACAGAAAAAGTAATAGCCAATACCCAACTCAAGATATAAAAAGGAATCAAAAAATCCTCAATACAAAGAAAATGAAGAAAAGGAGAACAAGGTACATATAGGGCAATTAGAAAAGACGTGTCAGAATGATAGACTTAAACCTAACTATATCAATAATTACAAAAGCATGAGGGAATTTCTTCAACCTGATAAAGGGCATCTAAAAAAAATCTACAGCTGCTGTCATACTTAGTGGTGAAAGCCTGAATACTTTCTCCCTAAGATCAGGAACAGACAAGGATGTGCATTCTCACCACTGTTATTCAACTTGGTACTGGAAAGTACAGCCAATGAAATCAGGCAAGAAAAAGAAATAAAATGAATCCAGATTGAAAAGAAAAGAGTAAAACTATTGTTATTTGCAGACATGATCATTTAGGAAATCCAACGGAGTTTGCAAAAGAGGTATTAGAAGTGATCATTGATTAGAAGTGAGTTTAGCAAGGTTGTAGGATATAAAGTCAATATACAAAATTCAATTCTATTTCCATACATGGTCAAAGAACAATTGGAAACAAAAAACTTTTAAAAGACCACTTATATTTGCATAAAGAATATGAAATACTTAGTGATTAACCTGAAAAAGAGATGTATAACAGCTGTATTCTGAAAATTACAAAATATTGCTGAGAAAGATTTAAAAAGATCTAAATAAAGGAAGAGACACACCTTGTTCATGGGTTGGAAGACTCAATATTGTTAAGATGCCAACGGTCCCCAAATTGATTTATATATTAAATGCAATCTCAACCAAAATCCCAATAGGCTTTTTCTGTAAACATTGACAAGTTCATTATAAAATTCATATGGAAATACAAAGTACCTAGAAAGACAAACAACTCTGTGAAAGGAGAACAAAGTTGAAGAACTTCCACTACTTGAATTCAAGACATTGTAAAACTACAGTAATCTAGACAATATGGAACTGGTATCAAGACAGACAAACAGGGGCTTCCCTGGTGGCACAGTGGTTAAGAATCCGCCTGCCAATGCAGGGGACACGGGTTCGAGCCCTGGTCTGGGAAGATCCCCCATTGCCGCGGAGCAATTAAGCCCATGCAACACAACTACTGAGCCTGCACTCTAGAGCCCGTGAGCCACAACTACTGAAGCCCGTGCGCCACACCTACTGAAGCCCATGCGCCTAGAGCTTGTGCTCTGCAACAAGCCACTGCAATGAGAAGCCCATGCACCACAAAGAAGAGTAGCCCCTGCTCACTGCAACTAGAGAAAGCCCGCATGCAGCAATGAAGACCCAATGCAGCCAAAAATAGATAAAATAAAATTTTTAAAATACTTTTAAAAAAAAGATAGACAAACAGATGAATGGAAAGAACATAGAGGCCCAAAATAGACCCACACATACATAGACAACTGATTTTTCACAAACATCCAAAGAAATTACATTTCTTTTCAACAAATTCTGCTGGAACAATTGGATAACCATATGCCAAAAAAAGAAAGAAAGAAAGAAAGAAAAGAACTTTGATCCATACCTCACACTACGCAGAAAAATTAATTGATGCTAGTTCATAGAACTAAATGCAGAACCTAAAACTATAAATCTTCTAGAAGAATATATGGAAGAAACTCTTGTGATTTGGGGTTAGGCAAAGATTTCATGGAAACAACACCAAAAGCACAATCCATAAAAGAAAAAAAAAATTGATTTTACCAAAATCAAGAACTTCTGCACTTTGGAAAACAGTGGTAAGAGAGTGAAAAGACAAGGCACAGTCTTGGAGAAGCATTTGTAAGTTACATATCTGATCAAGGACTTGTGTCCAGGATATATAAATACTCTCAAGATTACTAGAATTCTTTTAAAAACCTGACAACTGATAAAAAATGGGCAAAAGAAGATACGTCACTAAAGAAGATACACAGATGGCAAATAAGCATATGAAAAGATGCTTAAAAATCATTAGCATTAGGGAAATGCAAATTTAAAATCACGAGATATTGCTATGCCTCAATTAGAATGTCTAATTTAAAAGACTGTCCATACCAAGTGTTGGCAAGGATGTGGAGGAGCTATACCTCCTACATTCTGCTGGTAGGAATGAAATATGGGACTAGCACTTTGAAAAACACTTTGTCAGTTTCTTAAAACTTAAGCATACACTTACTATATAACCTAGTCATTCAATTCCTAGGCATTTACCTAAGAGAAATTAAAGTGTATGTCCATACAATGACTGGTGCACAAATATTCATACCAGCTTTATTTGTAATAGCCTCAAACTGGAAACAACTCAAATGTCCATCAAAGGTGAATGGATAAACAAATTGTGGTATATCCATACAATAGAAAACTACTGAGCAATAAAAATGAATGAATTGATCATACAAGTTATAACATGGATGAATCTCAAAATAATTATGCTGAGTAAGAGGCCAGGCAAAAAGAGTACATACTGTATAATTCCATCCATATAAAACTCTAGAAAATGTGAAGTAATTTATAGTGACAGGAAGTAGATCATGTGGATGGGCAGGAGGCAGGGCAGTGCAGGAGAGATTACGGAGGGGCACAAGGAACATTTTTGGGGTGATGGGTGTGCTCATGGTGTGGATTGTGGTGATGTTTTCATGGGTGTATACATATCTCAAAACTTGTCAAATTGTACACATTAAATACATGCAGTTTATTGTATGTTAACTATACCTCAATACAGCTAATTTAAAATTCCATTATTATAGTCTGTATTTCTTCTTTTTTATGAGTTTTTAAAAAAATTTATTTGTTTTATTTATTTATTTTTGGCTGTATTGGATCTTCGTTGCTGCGGGCAGGCTTTCTCTAGTTGCGGCGAGCGGGGGCTACTCTGTTGCAGCGCACGGGCTTCTCATTGCAGGGGCTTGTCTTGTTGCAGAGCACAGGTTCTAGGCATGTGGGCTCAGCAGTTGTGGCTCGCAAGCTCTAGAGCGCAGGCTTGGTAGTTGTGGCACACGGGCTTAGCTGCTCCATGGCATGTGGGATTTTCCCGGACCAGGGATCGAACCCATGTCCCCTGCATTGGCAGGCCGATTCTTAGCCACTGCACCACCAGGGAAGCCCCTGTATTTCTTCTTTGAAGAGGACTTTTGTAAAAATAATGTTTTACTATTTTCCCTTATGGTTACTTAAAAAAATTACTTGAAACTGTATAAAGTCATTTATAGAATTGATACTCTTTATGCTTATCGTGTAGTTCCTATAAAAGATTCATTTGAATCTTTTCATCTGAAAGGAAGTACCTTTATAGATTTTTTCAATCAGCTACATTTTATTCATTGTATTGTTCAAATCTACTGTATCTTTGTTAAATTTCTTTATTATAATCTTTTGAAAATGCAGAGTTCATATCTTTTATTATAATTAGACTTTCATTTATTGCTTCATTTATGATCGATTATTCTTTCAAATATGCTTGACTCGGGGTGGGAGAATGGCGGGAATGAGTTTTTCTTTGATCATTATTCTTTGGAGGCAGCTTGAACTTTCTTGACCTTTAAGTTGTTTGTTTGTTTGATTCAGAAATTTTTTCTTCAGTTATTTCCTTAAGTGTGTATTTTGTCTGCCTTTTCTTTATTGTCTTGTATACTTCTATGTCTTGCCAATTAGAGCTTAGACACACAGACCTACATCATTTTAAGAAGAGATTTCTGGTACCATGATCTTCTAATCTCCTCAATTTATAGTTCAGGAAACAAAGTCACAGAGAAATAAGTGTCCTACCTAAGGCCAAACAACTGGAAAAACTGGGCTGGAACACCAAACTTTTGATTCCATGTTCCATGCCCTTTGTACTTCATCATCTTTCTCTTTCTACTATGGGCTGTCAATTTCACTTTAATGGCTCTCTGCTTAATCTGCCCCATGATTTGACACTGATGCTTTCATTAGTCTTTTTTCCCATTTATTAATTATTTGCTATGTTGCTGCATTTCTCTGAGAGGAGCAAACCTGTGCTGTCTGAAAAAGTTTTTACAGCATTTCTTGTGACCAAGAAACCAGCAGCTGAAAAGCCTGCTAAAAAGAAGCCCACAGAAAAGAAACCCACCACAGAGGAAAAGAAGGCTGCTGTATAAACTTAAATTTGTTTATTCGGTAAAGGTCAAATCATTTTGGACAGCTAATTTTGAATAAAGACCTGATCAAAGAGGCAAAAAAAAAATCATAAGTTAATTGAAATGATAATGAAACACATGATACATTTTAATTAAATGTAATGTTCATGTAAAATAAAATGTGCTCACTTTTTTGCAATTTTATATATAAAATTATATAAATTTATAAAAATAGATGACTCATTTATATATAAATATACATATACATATATATACACATGTATATATAAATGAGTCATCTATTTTTAAGACCCTAAGCTAGAACCACCCAGCTAAGCCACTCCTGGATTCCTGAACCTCAGAAATTAAGTGAGGCAATTAATGTTTGTTGTTTTAAGCTCTTAAGTTTGGGGATCATTTGTTATGTAGCAAGAGATAACTAATAGAGCAACTCTATCATATTTCCTCTCAACTCCTTCTGGGTCCAGAGGCTGGGTAACAGGAGAAGAAGACCAGCCCAGGAAATTGTTCCAGAATTTTCATTCTTGGGAGTTGTTGGATCAAGGCTTTATCACTTCTTTTCCAACAGTATTGAATCTTGAATTTTAGATGCTCCCTTAATTCTAAAGAGAGAACCAGGACTCTGATCACAGCGACAACATGGAGTCTCTTATGGAGAGCACTTTTCACTTTTTGTGTGTGTATAAGGGCAACATGTTGAGAAATTAAGCAGCTTCACTGTCATAAGCTCTCATCAACAAATATTAAATGTAATTTGTTAAATTGCTAATTATTTATTAGTCTTAAACTTAAAATTTCATTTCCAACAAATGAAATTTATAATATTGTGGTAATATTAATGGTAGGGGAGGAGGTCTAGAACTTTTTGTAGCAGTTAGTACCCTGACATATTTTAATTTTTGAATTTTAAATAGAATTTTAATTTAGGACTACGTACTATACTACTTAAACACTTGCGCTAAGTTGGGAGAGGTGCAGAAAAGAGAAAATTTTTTAAAAACCTATAGGGACTTCCCTGGTGGCACAGTGGTTAAGAATCCGCCTGCCAATGCAGGGGACACAGGTTCGAGCCCTGGTCCGGGAAGATCTCACATGCCACAGAGCAATGCAGCCCGTGCGCCACAACTACTGAGCCTGCGCTCTAGAGCCTGTGAGCCACAAGTACTGAGCCTATGTGCCACAACTCCTGAAGCCCGCGTGCCTAGAGCCCGTGCTCTGCAACAAGAGAAGCCACCACAGTGAGAAGACCGCGCACCGCAACAAAGAGTAGCCCCCGCTCGCAACTATAGAAAAGCCCGTGCGCAGCAACAAAGACCCAATGCAGCCAAAAATATAATAAATAAATAAATTTATTTTAAAAAATCCTGTAATTTAGTTATGGAGTATGATGAAACCAGCTATTTTTCTGTCTCCCAAAAGGGATACTGTCACTTTAAATGTAATATGAAGAAACCACTGAAATCACACACACACACACACACACACACACACACTATAATTTGCCAAGGGAAAAAGTTGTTAAATTGGTAACTTAGGTTAGTAAATAAAAAATGCCTAAAGGACTCCCTGCCTGAGACGGCCATGAGAGAGGGTAAAATTAGATGAATTTTCCTAAGTGGCTGAGTATTATCTTCTGTTTGGTGGAAAATATATAAGAATTTTTGGCTGCTGACTATAAAACAGTGTCCTGTGTATTTTGTACTGAGAAATGACTGGAGAGCAAGTGAGAGACAGGTTGGAAAACTCTGTGAGAAGCTACCCAAGGAGGGTGAATAGAACCTGTCACCATTATTACAATTTAGTTCAGAAGTTTGTAGATGTTTTACTTCTGAGCCCAGCAGCAGTCACAATAAAAGTCTTGCCAGAAAAGGTAGTAACAAACTGCCCACAAAAGGACTTAGTTTAAGTAAAAATTCAGGAAAATTTGAAAATTATAGTTTCAGAAATAATTAAGTAACCACGAGGAAAGGAATCCACATGTATCATAGAATACAGACATGCAAATGTGTGCACATGCAGATACACCATATAATATTTTTAGTAAGATACTCGAAAGAAATACCAGCTTTACGTGTTTAATTTGAAGTTGTTTTAGTTTATTTCTGTACTGTGATTTGGAAGTCTAATTTTAATATTTCAGGCAGAAACCCACCATTTAATTCAGGAAAGACACATTCTTCTGTTTCTGCACCCTTCCATCTCAAGAATATGCAGCACTGTTCACCACCACCTGGTAGTGTTGTACAGCATCTGCAGGACAAACTCCCACTTTACAACCTATTAATCTCCACAGGTCTTTTTCTTTTTTTTAAGTATATATTTATTTAGGCTGTGCTGGGTCTTAGTTGTGGCATGTGGGATCTTTAGTTGTAGCAATGTGGGATCTTTAGTTGTGGCATGTGGACTCTTAGTTGCGGCATGCATGTGGGATCTAGTTCTCCGACCAGGGATCGAACCCAGGCCCGCTGCATTGCGAGGGTGGAGTCTTACCCACTGGACCACCAGAGAAGTCCCTCCACAGGTCTTTGAAAATTGAAAACAAATACCATGACATGACAGCTTTATGATGGACACTCACTCATGAAAAGGTTATATGATAACTAAAAAAAGAATATTTGGTTAAGAACCAAAATAAGCAGTGACAAATTTTATCTGCAAGAGTAATCCACAGGAGGCAGAGATCCAGGAGGGCTCCCATGGTGTGGGGAGGCTTCAAGGAAAAACTGTAACATAAGCTGGGCTCTGAGGGATAGGATCAGAGTTCAGAGGCTTGAGAAAAGGGCATTACATTAGCAGAGGGGTGTGGACAGAAGCAAGGACAGTGTGAGCAGAGAAAATGAGGAGATTGATTTAGATCAGAACTGAAGGTTCATGCCGGGAAGAAGTTTCGAAAACAAATGGGTCAGTAGCAAAAGCAGGACAGGAAGGTTACTGGATTTAGTAAGCAGGCATTGCTCAGAGATTCCTAGAAGTGCTATTTCAGGAGATTGGTGGTCCACAGACAGAACTATTTACTATTTATAATACACCATTTGATTTTTTATGAATTATATCCTTCGTAGCTTCTCAGGAAAAATAAAACTACTATCCTGAAGATCCCTACAGGTTTTTAGCCCTGATAGATGAAGTAGCTTGAAAATCTCCCTTTATATTGATAATTTAAATCTAAAACCTTAAGTTTGTCTTAAAAATCCCAAAGTGTTAAAACAGAAAAAAAAGTTTTCTGGACCGGGAACAAGAAAAATCGATTTTAATTATTGCGCCATCAATACATATCCCTTGAGGAGACCTGTCGGCTCCAAACTCCTCTGGTTTGTCTCACGGCACTGAACTCAGCTCTTCACAAGGAGAAATCCCCTTCCCTCTGCCCTTTCTCCAAATGCCCTCTCCAACAGCTATTATACATCCACCAGAGGCTCCATGGCAAAGCAGATGGCTTTTGCTTATGCCTCGGGAAAATATGTCTCATGGATAGAAAGCAAGGTATGTCATATACCTACTCTGTGTCCCTTTCATATCACAGGTGAATGAATGCACCTATAGCTAGAGATTGGAGAAATGTCCTGGAGATGGCTAGATGAGAAGAGTTCTATTTGAATACAATGCTGTGTTTTAGTTGGTTGTACCTTCTTGGACAACCATGATGAGGAGTTGTTTTGGAAAAAGGAGTTTAAATTATCCACGTTCCTTGGCATTATGAATCCAACTATAAATAGACAAGATAAATACGACACGGATGAGCTTATTGAAATTTAAGATGTAAAATTAAGTTTTACCTCCTGATCTCTTGGAATATCCTCACACTCAAACCAAACATGGAAGTGAAATCAAATGATGAATGTTTAAAATTTGTGTAGTTATTAAATTCTCCAAAAGATTTCAGGGCATTCAAAATAAGTGCGAAGGGTAAATCAAATATACTCAAATAAAAATTAAAAAAAAATAACGGCTAAAAAAAATCTTGTTCTTTAATACATTTTTATTTATAGAATTTTGTTCACATAGCTTAAGTTTTTGTGACAAGAGATTCTATATTTTTCCTTCAAAACAAAGAAGAATGTTACTGTTTTCCCTTTGTTCAAATCCATAAGAAAAGGTAGCTGTAGTTACAGTTCCTGCCTATAATGAAATGAGACTTTGGGGGACTTTGGGAGGCAATGAGTGTAATTTGCACGTGGGAGGAGGGAGGCAGCCCCTAAGATGGGTTCCCGGGAGCCCTGCCTCCTCTTATTCTTGCTCTTGTGTAATTCCCTCACCTTGAATGTGGGCTGGACCTAGTAACGTGCTTCTCACAAATAGAATGCAGGAAAGGTGAGGGATGTCACTTCTGAGATTAGGGTATAAAATTAGGGTGACATCTCTTGCTCAGACTCTCTTGCTTGTTTGTTCAATGGAAGCCAGCTGCCACGTTGTGAGCTGCCCAGTTGAAAGGAACCGAGGGTGGCCAACAGGTAGTGAGGAACTGAGAACTCGGTCCAACAATCCATGAGGAATTTAATCCTGCCAAAAACCACATGATCCTCCCCTAGTTGAGCCTTCAGATAACTGCCAACCTAGCTAACGCCTTGACTGCAGCCTTGTGAGAAAACCTGCACCAGAGGACCCACCTAAGTGTTCCCAGATTTCTGATCCACAAAACCATGAGATAATGTTTGTTGTTTTAATCGTTAAGTTTTAGAGTAATTTGAATATGGCAATAGATAACTTACACTCCCCTCAAGTAGCTTATGGTCTGATTAAGTGAAATAAATATATACATAAAGACAATAGCTAACACTTAATATAGTGCTTACTACATGCCAGGTACTTTTCTAAGGATTTTATATATATTGATTAATTTCATCTTATAACAACTCTATGAGGTAAATATTATTACTATCACCATTTTATAGATGAGGAAATTTAGGCAAGAAGAGGTTAAATAACTTGGTCATGGTCATACAGATAGTGGAACTGAGATTCAAATTCAGTTTGGTGTCGAGTTCAAGTTCTTAATCACTGTGTTGCACTGCTTCTTTCCATTTTATATGTCACAATATAAGTATGTATTCTTTGTAGGAGTAGTACAGCATATGGAATTATTATATCTGTAGGATAAAGAAAGGGGTCAGAAGGAGTCAGACACCTAAGCAAGATTGGAAAGACGGAAGGAAGGCATTCCAGGAAGATAGAATAGCATATGCTGAGGTATGGGGGCACAAAACTACGCCGTACTTGCCAAGGACATGTTACTATTCCTTTCAAATGTTTGAAATCAGTTATGTGGTCTTCCTTATATCCTGACCTTTATTTCTACTGGTAAACATTACCCTCTTGGAATTCTAGTAAACTGTTACTCTTTTCCAAAAAAAGTAATGCCTGATTCTCAACCAAGGGTAAAGGCAGGAGCTCAGTATGAGTTGAGCAGAAAAAAATCCCCTCACTTGTTTCAACACACAAGACGATTTAGAGCATTCGTAATGGAGGCATTTCTTTGGTAGCAACAGAAGCTCACTGTTTACATACTTCTCACGTGCTGTCCACTAGAGAGCATAACGCTCTCCTTATCGCCCTTGGGACAGTAAGGAAAATGAGTCAAAAGTTTGAGAACTATGATCATAGTTTCTATATTTAAATATAACTTTAAATAATCTTGCATCAGACCCCAAAAACCTATTGATTATTTGACAGGAAAATTGGAGAAGATAGAAGAAGGGGGATTAAACATAACTCAGAATTAATCACTGAAAAAAGGAACCAGGTAAACCTAAAAACAAAGAGAAGAGGATGTAGATATAATAAGTAGGGACATAAAGAGTGGTTACCTTTCCCCTTCATTATCATAATTATTCTCAAAAGGTCAGGTAAAAAAATTTTTTTGAGTTAATTGTAGATTCCTACACAGTTAGAATAATGCAGAGAGATCCTACATAGGCCTATATCACAACCAGGATACTAACACTGGTACAACCCATCAAATTTATTTATTTTACATGCACGTGTATGTGTGTGTGTGTGTGTGTGTATGCTGAAGCTTACTTCTATGCAATTTTATCACATAGGTAGAATCGTGTGGCCATCAGAATCAAGATGCAGAAGAGCTCCATCACAAACATCCCTCGTTACTTTTATGTAGCCACAGCCACCCCTGCCCCTCCTACTATCCCCAATCCCTGACAGACTCCAATATGTTCTCTATCGCTATAATTTTGTCATTCAAGAATGCTATATAAAAATACCTTCTGAGATTGGCTTTTTTTCACTCAGCAGAATTCCCTGAGATTTATCCATGCTGTCATGTGTATCAACAGTTCACTCCTCTTAACTGCTGAGTAATAGTCCACGGTATGGGTGTACCACAGTTTGTTTAACCAGTCACCTGTTGCAGGGCATTTGGGTTGTTTCCTGCTGGGAGCTATCACAAATAAAACTTTTGCAAACAACTGCTGGGTTACATGGTAAGCGCAAGTTTAGTTTTGTAAGAAACTGCCATACTCTTCTCCAGAATGGCTGTATCTTTTTACATTCCCATCTGCAATGTGTGAGTGATCTAGTTTCTCTGCATCCTCACCCTCATTTGGCATACTGCTACATTTTATTTTAGCCATCCTGATACGTATATAGTGATATCTCATTGTGGTTTAAGTTTGTATTTTGCTAATTGCTAATTTTTTGCCTTTTTCTTGTTTTTAAAAAATTTTTATTTTATTTTGGAGTATAGTTGATTACTAACAATGTTGTGTTAGTTCCAGGTGTACAGCAAAGTGCTCAGTGCTCTGTAATAACCTAAATGGGAAAAGAATTTGAAAAAGAATAGATACATGTATATGTATAATTGCTATTTACTTTCGAACAGCTTTTTATGTGCTTATTTGCCATCTGTAAATCCTCTTCAGTGCTACACATGTTCACGTCCTTCTCCGTTTTCTTTCCTGTGTTTTTTAAAAATAATTTATTTATTTCTGGCTGCATTGGGTCTTTGTTGCTGTGCATGGGCTTTCTCTGCTTGAGGTGAGCGGGGGCTGCTCTTCGTTGCGGTGTGCGGGCTTCTTATTGAGATGGCTTCTCTTGTTGCGGAGCACGGGCTCTAGTTGGGCAGGCTTTGGTAGTTGTGGCATGCGGTCTCGGTAGTTGTGGCTCGCAGGCACTAGAGTGCAGGCTCAGTAGTTGTGGCGCACAAGCTTAGTTGCTCCTCGGCATGTGGGATCTTCCCGGACCAGGGCTCGAACCCATGTCCCCTGCACTGGTTGGCGGATTAACCACTGCACCACCAGGGAAGTCCCCTTTGCCCGTTTTCTAATTGGACTGTTTTTTTTTTAACTGTTCAGTTTTGAGAGTTCTTTATGTATTCTAGAAATAAGTTCTTTGTCAGATATGTGGTTTGCAATTATACTCTCAGTCTATAGTTTGTCTTTTTCATCCTCTTCACAGGATCTTTCACAGAGCAAAAGGTTTTAATTTTGATGAGGTTCATGAACAATTTTTTCATTTTATAGATACTGTATTTGGTGTCATATACAAAAATTCTTTGTTTATCCCTAGGCACCAAAGATGTTTGGCCAATGTTTTGTTTTTTTTTTTAAGTTTTACATTTAAGTTCTTAATTCATTTTGAGATAATTTTTGTAAAAAGTGTTTGACTTAGGTTGAGGTTCACTTCTGTTTGGCTTATGAATGCCCAATAACTCCAGCCCTATTTGCTGAAAAGGCTATCCTTCCTCTATTGAATTTCTCCTGAACCTTTGCTAAAAATCAGTTGGCCATATTTGTGTGGGCCTATTTCTGTGTTCTCTATTCTATTCCATTGATCTATCAGTCTATCCGTGTGCCAGTATCATACAGTCTTGGTTACTGTAGCTATATATTAAGATTTAACATTGGATAGAGTGATTCCTCCTACTTCATTCTTTTTTTTTCAAAATTATTGTAACTATTCTAGGTCCTGCACCTTTACCTATAAATTTTACAGCAAGCTTGTCTATGTTATAAAATACCTTGCTGAGATTTTGACCAGAATTGCATTAAATCTATAGCAATCAATTTGGGGAGAATTCATATCTTTACTATACTGAGTAATGTATGAACACAGTGTGTTTATCCATTTGTTTAGGTCTTCTCTTATTTCTTTCATCAGCATTTTGTAATTTTCAGAATACAGATGTTGTATATGTTTTATTAGATTTATATGTAAGTATTTTTCTCTGGAGCAATTGTAAATGGCATTGTGGTTTTAATTTCAGTTTCCACATGTTGTTAATGTCAATACATAGAAATGCAATTGGGTTTTGTGCATCGACCTTGTATCTTGAGATCTTGCTGAACTCACTAAATAGTTCTGGGATTGTGTGTGTGTGTGTGTGTGTGTGTGTGTGTGTGCATGTGTGTGTAAATTCTTTGGAATTTTCTATGTCGACACTAACATCATTGGCGATAGGGACAGTATTATTTCCTCCTTTCTAATATGTATGTCATGTCTTTTAATTTCTTTTTCTTGCTTTATTGAACTGGCTAGAACTTCTAGCCACTTCACTATAGTGGTGAAAGTGGACATCCAAGGACATCTTAGGGGGAAAGCATTCAGCCTTACGCCAGTAACTATGTTAGCTGTACGTTTCTGTAGATGTTCTTTAACAAGTTGAGAAGGTTCCCCTTTATTCCTAGCTTACTGAGGCCTTTTTTTTTTTTTTTTTTTGGCCACACCACTTGGCTTGCAGGATCTTAGTTCCCCAATCAGGGACTGAACCCATCCTGGCAGTGAAAGCACCAATACCTAACCACTGGATTGCCAGGGAATTCCCATTACTGAGTCTTTTTATCACAAACAGATGTTGGATGTTGTCAAATGCCTTTTCTGCATCAATTGATATGATTATATGCTTTTTCTTCTTCAGTCTGTTGATTTGGTGGATTTATGAGTTGATACTTGAACACTGAACCAGCCTTGTATTCCTTGTATTATGGTATATAAATCTTTTTACACATTGCTGGAATGAATTTACTATTTCATGGGTATTACTGCACCTAAGTTCATGAGATATATTGGTTTATAGTTTTCTTTTGGCTTGCTGTCTTTATCTGGTCTTGGTACCAGGGTAATACTAGCTTCATAGAATGAATTAGGTATTCTCTGTAGAGACTGTATAGAATTGGTGTTAAATCTTCTTTTGGCAGAATTCTCCAGAGACACCATGTAAGCCTAGAGATTTCTTTTTTGAGAGTTAAAAAGTTATGCACTCAAGTTCCTTAACAGCTGTAGGGCTATTCAAATGATCTGTTTCAGGGAATTCTCTGGTGGTTCAGTGGTTAGGACTCCACACTTTCACTGCCAAGCCCAGGTTCAATTCCTGATTGGGGAACTAAGATCCCACAAGCCGTACGTGACCAAAAAAACAAAACAAAACAAAACACAACAAAAAAATACAAATGATCTGTTTCATATTGAGCAAGTTGTGGTAGTCTGTGTTTCTGAGTAACTGGCTCATTTCATCTAAGTTGTTAAATTTATATGTATAGAGTTGTAGTATTTCCTTATCTTTTTGATGTCTGCAGAGTCTGTAGTGATATTCCGTTTAATTTCTGATATTGATAATTAGTGTCTTCTTTTATTCACTGTCAGTCTTGCTGGAGGTTTGTTAATTTTCTTTCACTGATTTTCTCTATTGTTTTCCTATTTTCAATTTTATTCATATCTCTCTTTATATTTATTATTTTCTTCCTTCTCCTTGCTTTCAGTTTATCTTGCACTTCTTTTCCTAGTTTCTTGAGGTGAGACTTTTCTTTGACCCATGTATTTTTCAGAAGTGTGTTGTTTAGTTTCCAAGTGTTTGGAGATTTTCCTGTTATTGTTCTGTTATTCATTTTTAGTTTGATTCCACTGTGTTTGGATAACATACGCAGTATGATTTCAAATTCTTTTAAATTTACTGAGAATTGTTTTATGGCCCAGCATATGATCTGTCTTGATATATATTCCATGGACACCTCATAAGAATGCATATTTTGGAACTTCCCTGGTGGTCCAGTGGGTAAGGCTCTGAGCTCCCAATGCAGAGGGCTCAGGTTCGATCCCTGGTCAGGGAACTAGATCCTGCATGCATGCCGCAACTAAGAGTTTGCATGCTGCAACTAAGAAGCCCGCATGCCACAACTAAGAAGTTTGCGCGCCGCAACTAAAAAAGATCCCGCATGCCGCAACAAAGATCCTGTGTGCCACAACTAACCCCAGTGCAGCCAAAATAAATAAATAAATAATAAATTTTAAAAAGAAAAGAATGCATATTTTGCTGTTATTGGGTTGGTATCTATAGATGTTGATGAGATCTTACTGGTTGTTGGTGATGTTAAGTTCTTTTATATCTTGATTTTCTGTCTAGCTGTTCTATCAACTATTGAAAGAAGGGTGTTGAAGCCTCCAACTATTATTGTGAATTTGCCTATTTCTTCTAGCTCTGTCAGTTTTTGTTCCACATAATTTGCAGCTCTGTTGTCTGGTGCATACATATTTTTAATTCGTATGTCTTCTTGGTGAATTGACCCTTTCATTATGACATAATGGCCACCTCTATCTCTGGTAGTTTTCTTTGCTCTGAAGTTGTCTTTATGTGATATTAACATAGCTACTCCTACTTTCTTTTGATTAATGTTTATATGATATCTTTTAAAATTCTTTTACATTCAGTCTACTTATATGATTATATTTGACATGAGCTTATTATAGACATAATATAGTTAGGTCATGTTTTTTAATCCACTCTGCCAATCTTGTCCTCTAATTGGTGTACTTAGATCATTTACATTTAATGTAATTAATGATATGTTAGAGCTTAAGTCTGCCATTCTATTTTTTGCTTTCTGTGTCTTCTCTTTGTTTTCTATTTCTCTGGTTTCTTTTTCCCAGACATACTGTGGATTACTTGAACTTTTTTTTTTTAATACATTTATTTATTTATTTATGGCTGCGTTGGGTCTTTGTTGCTGTGTGTGGGCTTTTCTCTAGTTGTGGCTAGTGGGGGCTACTCTTCGTTGCAGTGCGCAGGCTTCTCATTGCGGTGGCTTATCTTGTTGTGGAGCATGGGCTCTAGGTGCGTGGGCTTCAGCAGTTGTGGAATGTGGGCTCAGTAGGTGTGGCTCATGGGCTCTAGAGCACAGGCTCAGTAGTTGTGTATGGGTTTAGTTGCTCTGCGGCATGTGAGATCTTCCCTGACCAGGGCTCAAACCTGTGTCCCCTGCACTGGCAGGCAGATTGTTAACCACTGTGCCACCAGGGAAGTTCCTACTTGAACATTTTGGAAGAATTACATTTTGATTTATCTATAGTGTTTTTCCCCAACTTTACAAAGATATAATTGATATATAACATTCTGTAAGTTTAAGATGTACAACATGTTGATTTGATACACTTATATATTGCAAAATGATTACCACTGCTATGTTTTTTTTAATTAGCTATTTTAATTACCTATGCTTAAAATTTTGGCAAAATATACATAACATAAAATTTCCCATATTTAATCATTTTAAATATGCAACTCAGTACACTGTGTCGTACAGCCATCACCACTATTCATTTCAGTAACTTTTTCATCATCCCAAACAGAAACTCCGTACCCCTTAAGCAGTAACTCCCCATTTTCCCCTTATCTATAGTATTTTTAATTTTACTCTTTGCAAATTTTTTTTTTAGTGGTTGCTCTAGGTATAACACTATACATACTTATCACAGTCTACTAGTGTCCTTTTACCAATTCAAGTTAAGTATAGAAAGCTTATCTCCCTTTATGTGTTGCCCTCCCTCTTAATATAATTGTCTTAAACACTTACTCTACATACATTTAGAACCACATCAAACAGTATTATAATTTTTGCTTGCACTGTAAATTTAGAAATTTAGAAAACCCAAGAAGAGAAGGAAAGTCTACAGTACATACCAGTATTTTTGCTTATTATGTTCCTTCTTTCTTTCTGATGTTCCAATTTTCTTTTTTGTTTTCTTTGTTTGGAAAATATTCTTTTTGGTATGTCTGCGGGTGACAAATTCTCCTCATTTTCCTTCAACAAGAATGCCAAGATTTCCCTTTCATTACTGAAAAATATTTTCACTGGACATAGAATTCTGCATTGACAATCCTTTCCTTTTAGTACCTGAAAAATGTTGTGCCAAGATTGGTTCAAGATGGTGGAATAGAAGGACGTGTGCTCAGTCCCTCTTGGGAGAGCACTGGAATCACAACTAACTGCTGAACGGTCATCGACAGGAAGACACTGGAACTCACCAGAAAAGACACCCCACATCCAAAGACAAAGCAGAAGCCACAGTGAGATGGTAGGAGGGGTGCAATCACAATAAAATCAAATCCCATAACTGGTGGGTGGGTGACTCACAAACTGGAAAACACTTATACCACAGAAGTCCACCACTGGAGTGAGGGTTCTGAGCCCCACGTCAGGCTTTCCAACCTGGGGGTCTGGCAATGGGAGGAGGGATTCCTAGAGAATCTGACTTTGAAGGCTAGAGGGATTTGATTGCAGGACTCCAACAGGACTGGGGGAAACAGAGACTCCACTCTTGGAGGGCACACACAAAGTAGTGTGCGCATCGGGACCCAGGGAAAGGAGCAGTGACCCCATAGGAGACTGAACCAGACCTACCTGCTAGTGTTGGAAGGTCTCCTGCAGAGGCAGGGGGTGGCGGTGGCTCAATGTGAGGACAAGGTCACTGACAGCAGAAGTTCTGGGAAGTACTCCTTGGCAGGAGCTCTCCCAGAGTCACCATTAACCCCACCAAAGGGCCACGTACGCTCCAGTGTTGGGTCGCCTCAGGCCAAACAACTAACAGGGAGGGAACCCAGCCCCACCCATCAGCAGACAAGTGGATTAAAGTTTTACTGAGCTCTGCCCACCAGAACAACACCCAGCTCTACCCACCACCAGTCCCTCCCATCAGGAAACTTGCACAAGCCTCTTAGATAGCCTCATCCACCAGAGGGCAGACAGCAGAAGCAAGAAGAACTACAATCCTGCCTGTGGAACAAAAAATTCATTCACAGAAAGACAGACAAGATGAAAAGGCAGAGCACTATGTACCAGATGAAGGAACAAGATAAAACCCCAGAAAAACAACTAAATGAAGTAGAGGTAGGAAACCTCCAGAAAAAGAATTCCGAATAATTATAGTGAAGATGATCCAGGACCGCAGAAAAAGAAAACAGGCAAAGATCGAGAAGTTGCAAGAAATGTTTAACAAAGACGTAGAAGAATTAAAGAACAAACACCAGAAGAATTAAAGAACAAACAAACAGATGAACAATACAATAACTGCAATGAAAAATACACTAGAAGGAATCAATAACAGAATAATTGAGGCAGAAGAATGAATAAGTGACCTGGAAGACAGAATGGTAGAATTCACTGCTGCAGAACAGAATAAAGAAATAAGAATGAAAAGAAATGAAGACAGCCTAAGAGACCTCTGGGACAACATTAAACGCAACAACATTCGCATTATAGGGGTCCCAGAAGGAGAAGAGAGAGAGAAAGGACCCAAGAAAATATTTGAAGAGATTATAGTCAAAAACTTCCCTAACATAGGAAAGGAAACAGCCACCCAAGTCCAGGAAGCACAGAGAGTCCCAAGCAGGATAAACCCAAGGAGAAACACGTTGAGACACATAGTAATCAAATTGACAAAAATTAAAGACAAAGAAAAATTATTGAAAGCAACAAGGGAAAAATGACAAACAACATACAAGGGAACTCCCATAAGATTAACAACTGATTTCTCAGTAGAAGCTCTACAAGCCAGAAGGGAGTGGCATGATATATTTAAAGTGATCAAAGAGGAGAACCTACAACCAAGATTACTCTACCTGGCAAAGCTCCCATTCAGATTCGACAGAGAAATCAAAAGCTTTGAAGACAAGCAGAAGCTAAGAGAATTCAGCACCACCAAACCAGCTCTACAACAAATGCTAAAGGACCTTCTTTAAGTGGGAAACACAAGAGAAGAAAAGGACCTACAAAAACAAACCCATAACAATTAAGAAAATGGTAACAGGAACATACATATCGATAAATATCTTAAACATGAATGGATTAAATGCTCCAACCAAAAGACACAGGCTGGCTGAATGGATACAAAAACAAGACCCATATACATGCTGTCTACAAGAGACCCACTTCAGACCTAGGGACTCATACAGACTGAAAGTGAGGGGATGGAAAAAGATATTCCATGTAAATGGAATTCAAAAGAAAGCTGGAGTAGCAATACTCATATCAGATAAAATAGATTTTAAAATAAAGAATTTTACAAGAGACAAGGAAGGACACTACATAATGATCAAGGGATCACTCCAAGAAAAAGATATAACAATTATAAATATATATGCAGCCAACACTGGAGCACCTCAATACATAAGGCAACTGTTAACAGCTATAAAAGAGGAAACCAACAGTAACACAATAATAGTGGGGGACCTTAACACCTCACTTACACCAATGGACAGATCATCTAGACAGAAAATTAATAAGGCAACACAAGCTTTAAATGACACAATAGACCAGATAGATTTAATTGATATTTATAGGACATTCCATCCAAAAAGAGCAGATTACACTTTCTTCTCAAGTGCACATGGATCATCTCCAGGATAGATCACATCTTGGGTCACAAATCAAACCTCAGTAAATTTAAGAAAACTGAAATAATATCAAGCATCTTTTCTGACCACAACACTATGAGATTAGAAATCAATTACAGGGAAAAATTTTAAAAACACAAACACGTGGAGGCTAAACAATACATTACTAAATAACCGAGAGATCACTGAAGAAATCAAAGAGGAAATCAAAAAATACCTAGAGACAAATGACAATGAAAACATGATGATCCAAAACCTATGGGATGCAGCAAAAGCAGTTCTAAGAGGGAAGTTTATAGCAGTACAACCTACCTCAAGAAACAAGAAAAATCTCAAAGAAGTAATCTAACCTTACACCTAAAGGAGCTAGAGAGAGAAGAGCAAACAAAACCCAAAGGGAGTAGAAGAAAAGAAATCATAAAGATCAGAGTAGAAATAAATGAAATAGAAACAAAGAAAACAATAGCAAAGATCCATAAAACTAAAAGCTGGTTCTTTCAGAAGGTAAACAAAATTGATAAACCATTAGTCAGACTCATCAAGAAAAAGAGGGAGGACTCAAATCAATGAAATTAGAAATGAAAAAGGAGAAGTTACAACAGACACCACAGAAATACAAAGCACCCTAAGAGACTACTACAAGCAACTCTATGCCAATGAAATGGACAACCTGGAAGAAATGGACAAATTCTTAGAAAGGGATAACCTTCTAAGACTGAACCAGGAAGAAACAGAAAATATGAACAGACCAATCACAAGTAATGAAATTGAAACTGTGATTAAAAATCTTCCAACAAAAAAGTCCAGGACCAGATGGCTTCACAGGTGAATTCTATCAAACATTTAGAGAAGAGCTAACACCCATCCTTCTCAAACTATTCCAAAAAACTGCAGATGATGGAACACTCCCAAACTCATTCTATGAGGCCACCATCACCCTGATACCAAAACAGACAAAGACAGTACAAAAAAAGAAAATGACAGAGCAATATCACTGATGAATATAGATGCAAAAATCCTCAACAAAATACTAGCAAACAGAATCCAACACACATTAAAAGGATCATATACCATGATCAAGTGGGATTTATCCCAGGGATGCAAGGATTCTTCAATATATGCAAATCAATCAATGTGATACACCATATTAACAAATTGAAGAATTAAAACCATATGATCATCTCAACAGATGCAGAAAAAGCTTTTGACAAAATTCAACACCCATTTATGATAAAAACTCTCCAGAAAGTGGGCATAGAGGGAACCTACCTCAACTTAATAAAGGCCATATATGACAAACCCACAGCAAACATTATTCTTAATGGTGAAAAACTGAAAGCAGTTCCTCTAAGATCAGGAACAAGATAAGGGTGTCCACTCTTGCCACTATTATTCAACATAGTTTTGGAAGTGCTAGCCACAGTAATCAGAGAAGAAAAAGAAATAAAAGGAATCCAAATTGGAAAAGAAGAAGTAAAACTTTCACTGTTTGCAGGTGACATGATACTAAACATAGAGAATCCTAAATGTGCCACCAGAAAACTACTAGAGCTAATCAATGCATCTGGTAAAGTTGCAGGATACAGAATTAATGCACAGAAATCTCTTGCATTCCTATACACTAATGATGAAAAATATGAAAGAGAAATTAAGGAAACACGCCCATTTACCACTGCAACAAAAAGAATAAAATACCTAGGAATAAACCTACCTAGGGAGACAAAAGACCTGTATGCAGAAAACTATAAGACACTGATGAAAGAAATTAAAGATGATACCAACAGATGGAGAGATATACCATGTTCTTGGATTGGAAGAACCAACATTGTGAAAATGACTATATTACCCAAAGCAATCTACAGATTCAATGCAATCCCTATCAAATTACCAGTGGCATTCTTTACAGAACTAGAACAAAAAATCTTAAAATTTATATGGAGACACAAAAGACCCCGAACAGCCAAAGCAGTCTTGAGGAAAAAAAACGGAGCTGGAGGAATCAGACTTCCTGACCTCAGACTACAAAGCTACAGTAAGCAAGACAATATAGTACTGGCAGAAAAACAGAAATATAGATCAATGGAACAGGATAGAAAGCCCAGAGATAAACCCACACACCTATGGTCAACTAATCTACGAAAAAGGAGGCAAGGATATACAATGGAGAAAGGACAGTTTCTTCAATAAGTGGTGCTGGGAAAACTGGACAGCTACATGTAAAAGCATGAAATTAGAACACTCCCTAACACCATACACAAAATGAATTCAAAATGGATTAAAGACCTAAGTGTAAGACCGGACACTATAAAACTCTTAGCGGAAAACATAGGAAGAACACTCTTTGACATAAATCACAGCAAGATCCTTTTTGACCCACCTCCCAGAGTAATGGAAATAAAAACAAAAAATAAACAAATGGGACCTAATGAAACTTAAAAGCTTTTGCACAGCAAAGGAAACCATAAACAAGACAAAAAGACAACCCTCAGAATGGGAGAAAATATTTGCAAACAAATCAACAGACAAAGGATTAATCTCCAAAATATATAAACATCTCATGTAGCTCAATATTAAAAAAACAAAGAACCCAATCAAAAAATGGGCTGAAGATCTAAATAGACTTTTCTCCAAAGAAGACGTACAGATGGCCAATAAGCACATGAAAAGCTGCTCAACATCACTAATTATTAGAAAAATGCAAATCAAAACTACAATGAGGTATTACCTCACATCGGTTAGAATGCGTATCATCAGAAAATCTACAAACAACAAATGCTGGAGAGGGTGTGGAGAAAAGGGAACCCTCTTATACTGTTGGTGGGAATGTAAATTGATACAGCCACTATGGAGAACAGTATGGAGGTTTCTTAAAAAACTAAAAATAGAATTACCATGTGACCCAGCAATCCCACTACCGGGCATATACTCAGGGAAAACCATAATTCAGAAAGACACATGCAAGCCAATGTTCATTGCAGCACTATTTACAATAGCCAGGTCATGGAAGCAACCTAAATGACCACTGACAGACGAATGGATAAAGAAGTGGTACGTATATACAATGGAATATTACTCACCCACAAAAAGGAATGAAATGTAGAGATGTGGCTGGATCTATGTCATACACAGTGAAATAAGTTAGAAAAACAAATATCATATTAATGAATATATGTGGAACCTAGAAAAATGGTACAGATGAACCGGTTTGCAGGGCAGAAATAGAGACACAGATATAGGGAACAAACGTATGGACACCAAGGGGGGAAAGTGTCAGGGGGAGTGGTGGTGGTGGTGTGATGAATTGGGAGATTGGGATTGACACATATACACTAATATGTATGAAATGGATAACTAATAAGAACCTGCTGTGTAAAAAAATTAAAAAATTCTAAAATTCAAAATAAAAAAGAAAAATGTGCCACTTCCTCCTGGCCTCTGTGGTTCAGGTGAGAAATCTGTTGCAATTTGTTTTGGTTTTCCCCTATACAAAATGGTGTCATTTCTTTCTGGCTGTTTTCAAGATATTTTCTTTTTATTTTTCAGAAGTTTAACTGTCATATGTCTTGGAGTAGAACTCTTTGGGTTTATCTAACAGTATTTGGTATTTGTTCAACTTGAATTCGTAGGTTTATATCTTTTGCCAAGTTAGGGAAGTTTTCAGCTATTATTTCTTTGAATACTTTTTAAGTCTTCCTCTCATTCTCCTCTCCTTCTGTGACTACAGTGATATGATTGTTACTTTAAAAAACAAAACACCCCACAGTCACTGAGACTCTGTCCATTTTATTCCAGACTATTTTCTCTCTGTTTTTCAGAGTGCGTAAGTTCTACTGGTCTGTTCCTCAAGTTCACTGATTCTATCCTCTGCTATCTTCACTCTATTATTGAGCCCAAACAGCAATTTTTTTTTTTTTTTTTTTTTTTTTTTTTTTTTTTTGCGGTACGCAGGCCTCTCACTGTTGCAGCCTCTCCCGTTGCGGAGCACAGGCTCCGGACACGCAGGCCCAGCAGCCATGGTTCACGGGCCCAGCCGCTCCGCGGCATGTGGGATCTTCCCGGACCGGGGCACGAACCTGTGTCCCCTGCATTGGCAGGCGGACTCCCAACCACTGCACCACCAGGGAAGCCCAACAGCAAGTTTTTAATTTTACTTATGTATTTTTCAGTTCTATCATTTCCATTTCATTTTTTTAAATAATTTCTATATCTTTGCTGAATTATTTGTCTTCAGTTTCAAGAAAGTCTGTAAATGATTGGAGTATTTTTTTGATAGCTTTAACATAATTATCAGATAATTCCAACATTTGATTCATCTCATTGTTGGCATCTATTGATTGTCTTTTCTCATTCATGTTGTGATTTTCCTGGTTGTTGGATGAGTAATTTTTTAGAAAAATTGGATAGTGGACATTCTTGATAGCATATTAACAAAGCTCTGGATCACACTTCATTTTCGTCTTCTTTTTCCTTATTCTTTAGCAGGCAGTCCCCTGTTGAGATTTAGCATATGGGCGGCTGGGTATGTATGTTTAGTTTCTCTCTAAGCCCTGCCAACACCACCTCGGCAAAAGTGGAGCACTGACTCATGCTGCCTTGTCGCAAATAGGTGGGGTGGAAGTTCAGCACTCCCCTTGCTCCACTGACAACTTCCCAGTGCACTCAGGGCGCCAACTCCCACTGTCTTGTTGCCTCTTAATGGGGCTGTAAGTTCAGCTCCCTGCTCAACGTGTTTGATACCACTTGCTGGGGGAATTGGAGCACCACCTGCTTTTGCCAGGCAGGAGATGGAAGATCAGCTTCCTGACTCAGCCCTGCCAAAACCATCCTGCAGAGGAATTGGAGTGCTGCCTCTACGTCCATGGATTAAAGGGGTTGAGTGGAAATTAAGTCCCTGCTCAGCTCTGCTGATACCATGCTAGGGGGAGAGGATACAATTTTTTGTGTGTTTGGCTGGAGTAGGATGGATATTGCCAACAAAGTTTTCATTGTTAGGCCATTCTTTTTTCCATTCGTTGGTGAGGGCTTTTCTTGGAGCTTTTGTCTGTGCCTGTTTGTGGTGCTGGGTTGAAGGCTTCTGCAGTGCCCCATCTGAGATATGAGAGGAAACCTGTGAATTTACCACCATGGCATTTCTCAAGTGCCAAGACCCCTATGCAGCCCAACTTCTTCCTACCTTTCAAAACATTCCTATGTTTGTTCCTATGTATGTTCTTCCTACCTTTCAAAACATTCCTATGTTTGTTTTCTGTGCTATGTCCAGAGTTTTTTAGGAACAGCCTGGAGGAATGGGATTACTTCACGTTTGTGGAACTGGAAGTCTCAAAAGGCCATTTTTAAGCACTTGCTTAGTTTACTATCTGGAGTCTCCCCCAGGTTGTCAAAAGTCATGAATCTTTACAACCTAGACTCTGCCCTGAAGAGAGGCATAGTAAGATACATAAACAGATGAATCAAATGCATACATAATAAGAGGAAATAACAGCACCCCAAATTTTTATAGGGCTTCATGGTTTACAGAGTACTCTCTATATATCTACATATACATATATATTCTTATACATTTACTAATTACATGTATGCATTTACTATTGAAAACATATTTACATTACTTTATAAATAAATATATATAACTCAGAGATGTTGCAAGGTGGGTGAAGGAGATACTGTTATTTAAAAAAAAAATAAAGGCTGTTTGGTTAAGATTCTTACCAAAGAATCTTAAGTAGAAATGTTACAATTTTTGTGAATTTTAGCCCTAGACTCCTATTACCTAACCACACTACTTAGGATAAATGATCTTTTGTTTTATTAGAAACCCCATGTTAACAAGTAATCATGGAGCATAATTTTGCTTTTTTGAGGTACACTGCTTATGGGTTTTGGAGTCAGACAGACTCAAATTCAAACTCCAGCTCCACTGTGTATTAGCTGTGTAATCTTCGAGAAATTACTTAATTCCTCTCTGCCTCAGTTACTTCATCTGTAAAATACGGATAAAAATAATATTTACTTCAAAAGATTGCTTTGGATAATCACACATTTAAAGCAAAGTGCCTGGCATATTGTAAGCACTCAATAAATGACAGCTATTATTATTACTAGGATAAACAAACAAAGCCGGGGTTGGGGGGAACCCATTGCATTTCCATAATGAGGAAGTAATGATTCAGAATCAAAGATTTCAAAAGCAGGGAGGGTGCATCTACCCATTCCTGTTCGGCTGTGTAGCACCTCACATGTTGCTTAATAAACACTGACATCTCTGTAATTCTAGAACTGGAAGGGACTTAAAGGTCATCTATTTCAAGCTTCTCATTTTACATATAAGGAAACTGAGCCTGAGAGGGGTTGAATGAATTACTTCAGGGTTACAGTGCTAACACCCTTCTGGTTACACCTGACCTGGTAAACCACACAAAAGAGTGAGCAGGAAACAAAGTAAAAAAAGACACCAGGATTCCAAAAAGAAAAAGATTCAGACCAATACAACTTGAGGGAGCAGGTCCAAAAGGTGTAAATACCTCCCTACGGGACGTCATATACGAGGGCAATGCCTACATATCATCCTTGTAGAGATCCATAAGGGGGTATCTAAACTAGAAGGCAACCAGTGAGTGGCTTACAGAAGGGGTGAAGGCTACATTGGGGTGGGCTTTGCTGGTGAGAGAGGCTGTCTCCTACAAACATTAGTGATGCGGAAAGAAGGTGGTAATGGATACAGAAGGAAAGGCATTACTGTCAACACTGCCTGTCCAATCCCTAACAGCAGGTCATTATGGTAGGCAAGTATCATCCATGTCGGCAAACAGGCATGTAAGTGGCAATATGCCCCGAACCACAGAGGAGATATAAAAGAAGTGAAAAACATTCAGATCAATATTTTTTGCTAGTAGTTATGCTTTCACCCATTTCTTTTTTTTAATTTTATTTTTGACTGCGTTGGGTTTTCGTTGCTGCTCGCGAGCTTTCTCCAGTTGAGGTGAGTTGGGGCTACTCTTCGTTGAGGTGCGCGGGCTTCTCATTGCTGTGGCTTCTCTTGTTGCGGTGCACAGGCTTTAAACGCACAGGCTTCAGTAATTGTGGCTTGTGGGCTCTAGAGCACAGGCTCAGTAGTTGTGGTGCACGGGCTTAGTTGCTCCGGGGCATGTGGGATCTTCCCAGACCAGGGATCGAACCCGTGTCCCCTGCATTGGCAGGCATATTCTTAACCACTGCGCTACCAGGGAAGTCCACCCATTTCTTAAATTATTCTTAGTAGCAATTTCCAGAAATGTCCATGTGGAGATTATTTTTTTGGCTTAAAAATGATAAAAATTGATTTTTAAAGAAACGATGAAAAGGAATGTTATTTTTTGTAATCCAGCATTTCATAATAATGCATTTTGTCAATTTAACCTTACTTTCATATTGGCTGTCAGCTAGAACAGTCAGTAAATGAGCAAGGTCTCTTAAACAAGGTCTGTTTTTTTATAATTATAAACATAGTCTTTCTTACTCATATCTGAAAGTGCATTTTGCATAAAAGCATATTTTTAAAGCAGTTTTTTAACAGATTCTCAAATCTGAAAGATGAAATTTTGACTTTTTCTGTCTTGTCTCTGTCTAGTTTCAAGCTAAGAATAAGTCAAAATGAAAAGAATACATATGAGAATAAGGGTGAATGCTAAGTTATAGTTAACTATTAAACATTTCAAAAAGATGGCATGAGCAGTTCTAAAAACTTCTTTTTGTTAGAGAAATGTTAAGTGGACAGTAAAAGTGGTTTACAAAATAGTTACATATAACGAGGGCTACCCTTCACATATGGGTCTTTGTGTATATGCAGGAAAAACTCTGGACATTCACCCCAGATGTTAAAACTGATTTTTTTTTTCTGGGTCTTGGGATTTCACGGGTTGATTATTTCTGTTCACCTATTTGTATTTTCTGATTTTCTTACAATGAACATGTATTTTGGTCATAAGACAAAGGGGTTTTTCCCCTCTTCGTTCTTTCTTTGGATTGTTTTCTTAAATGTTACAGAGAAAGGAATCTGGAGTGGAGGGGAGGACCAATGCAAAGACCAGAATAATTGCAAATGAAAGGTTCTCTAGACTGAACAAAATATGGGGCAGGAGTCCATTTGATACTGGATGGGGTTTTTGTTTGTTGGCTGGTTGGTGTTCGTGTGTGAGTGAATTATTTTTTGTTGTGTGGTAAAAATGCAATCATAGAAAAATAATTTGCAGTTGTTCTGAAAATGGACTTTTTCGGTTGTTGCTTCTACAGACCCTTCTCTGAGAAATCAAGGTTTAGGCTTAAAGCAATTGTGCACTGGGTAGGAAGGGCCAATACAAAGTAAGGAGAGGACGTAAAGATCTCTGCCCTTAAAATTACTATTTTTCTCTCCTCGGTTAAATTTGAGGCCTCTTCTCCTCTTGTTTATTTTCTTTCCTTTAACAAATACCTAGAGCACTTTTTCTGTGTTGATTAAATCATAGGAGAGGAAAGAAAAGTCAGCCCTGACCTAGGTGCTAACAATCTAGTTGAGAAAACAAGGTACACATTGGAAAAGTTAACTAAAAATACAGGGGCAGTATGCATTTAAGCATTAAATGACTGAACAGTGAAGTCCTCCAGCAGTTAAAGGAGTGGCTGGTAACTTTACTATGGTCATGGTCTAGATCAGTACTGTTCAACTGAACTTTCTACAGCAATGAAAATGTTCATACTGTGCTGATTAAGACAGTAGCTACTAGCCATGTGTGGTTACTGAGTAGTTGAAATGTGGTTAGTACAATTGAGAAAATGAATTTAAAAATTTTTTAATTAAAATTTTAAATAGCTACATATGGCTGATGACTACCATATTGGGGAGTGGTAGACCAAGATCTGGAAAAAGGTATCAATAGTGAAAGGTATCAACAGTAATAGGAATTGTCCTGTTACTTGAAGAAAGGGGAGGATCTGAGTAGCTGAGAATAAAGAAAAGCATTCTAGAAGAAGAAAAAGCATGAAGAAGCTGTACTCAGCTCACCTTGAAAGTATGAAAGTGCCCAGTGTTTGGATGGGGGATTGTGATGTGTCACTATGCTAGGCAGACCATGCAGCTGAGAATTAGGATTTGAAGCTGCAAGTAATGGGGAGTCGTGATTACTTCTGTTCAGTGGATAATAATAGCTCTTACCATATGGCAGGCATTATTATATTGAGTGCCTTACATGGATTGTCTGATTTAATTCTTATAACAACCTTTTGAGGGGAATGAAGAGTCACCTGGTGGGACTGTAGAGGTAAGAGATAAAGGCAGGTAAGAGAAGCAATTATAACCTTGGAAACATGTCAAAAGTACTAAGGAAGGTGAAGGATGTAGAAACTAAAAAGCCTCATTTAAGACATTAGGAAGTTAGACTCAACAGAACGTGTGGAGGGTGAATGGAAAAGGGAGTGAGACAATCTTTATCCTTAGGGATACTGATGAGGACAAAATCCTGGGAAGCACCAATAATTCTGGGGTGACTGAAAGCAGCTGACTTAGTAGACAGATCTTGAGAAGGATGTAGTTGGCAATGGAAACAGGTTAGTGGAGTCAAGAAATCTGATGGGGAAAAGGTTTTCAAGAATCCTAGAGGTAAGTTAATGATGAGGATGGTGAAGTGGCAGAGGAACATGGGAGAGTTAAGGTAATGCTGACAAAAACTGAGGAGTCAAGAGGAGGAAAGTCTGTTGTAGAAGGGAGATACGGATTCTGTTCCTGACATGTTGACTGGAGGTAACGAGTCCTCTGGATGATGATGCCTTGCTAGTTGGGGGGAATGTGAAGCTGGTTTATGAGACACATCAAGGCTGGAGAGGGGCAAGTTTAATGTGTTCTCACAGTAGAGCAGGTAAAGGGAAAAGAGAAGGTTGAGGATAGAACCTGGGACGAATGCTCATCCACATAGGTGACTAAACGAGAAAGAAGAGCCAGGAAGGGAGAAGGGGTGACGGAACCATACCATGGCAATGCCTTGACGGTGAAGGAAGAATTTTAAAAGTGAAGGTTAGGCACAATTTTCATGTGTTGCATGATAAATAGTGATGGTGTGAACCCACCCGGAAACCCATTCCGGAGGTCAAGGAAAAAAAGAGTGAGAAAAGGGTGACTGAGTTTATCAAGGAAATCCTTGGAGAAACAGGAGGAACAAGTGCAGAGGATTTGTTTGGGCAGTTTGGCCATGGAAGGACTGAGAGGAAAAGGGAAACAGCTTGAGGAGGGTTACATGAAGGTTTCCCCCATGTCCCCAGGTCAGCTGGCAGCTTAGGAAGGGAGAAGGGACACTTCTTCCTTTAGGTATTTGACAACAGTTAACAAAATGGATGCTACAGGTAGACATACTTTGAGAAGAGTGGCAGAGGGTGCTGGAGTTGGATGTTTTTCACTTTCTCAGTGAAGCCGGAATCAGGGCCACCTGCCAAGAAAGGAGAAAGGAAATCAGGTTAGGTGGGGAAGAGAAAGAAGATATGTAACAGCAACCGTTGGGGCTGCCCTTGAGAATTACCAAGAAATAAATTACAGGATTGGGTGCTAGACCAACATGATTCCATGACTTTAAACTGCCATCTCAGATTTACTCCTGGGAACTGACAACAACAGTAACAACCACCATCACTATTTATCATGTGGTTATCACGTGCTTCTGGGTGTTTACACAAATTATCTCACTTACTTTTCCTAACAATGACGTGAAGTGTTATTAATTCTGATTATTTCCAAATTATAAAAAAAGGAAATTGAGGCTCAAAGAGATTTTACCTTAATTAAAAAAAAAAAAAAAAGATTTCATACTATGTTGCCAGACACTGTTCCACGCACAGAAAAGACGGGCAAGGGGGCTGGCTTCGTGGAACTTTATTGAAGAGGTGCAAACAGAAAAGTAAACGAATAATTTAATCCGATCATTTCAGATTTTAATAAATAGAGCGAAAAGAATAAAACTGGTAGTATAATAGGTATTATAATAAATGATATAGTTTATTACATCCAATGGAGGAGGGAGTGCGGGAGGGTAGAAGATACATTAGTGTGGTCAGGGGAGGACCCTCTGTGGGACAAGTGTGCTAATGACAAGGTGGATGACAAGGTGGAAGAGATTTCCAAGGCCAAAGAAAAGCTAAGGACAGAGGCCCTGAAGCAAGAACCAGCTTGGCTCCTCGTGCAGGTGCAGCTCAGTGGGCAAGCAGGTATAGGCCAAGGTTGGAGGCGCCACGGCAAGTCAAGGAAAGGATTTACGCAAAGGGGGTTACTCCATCCGATTCAAAGGAGTAAGGCGCCGAAGAGGCAGGGGCCAGGCCGTCAGGATCTCCGACGCGAATTTGCATTCCGCGAAGCTGCCCGCATTAGACGCGGGGTGAGGCAACCGGTCAGGAGAGGCTCCAGGCCTAGGGGCCAAAGGGCCGAGGCCTGCGGGGGTGGAGGTGTGAGGCGTGTGACCTTCCAAGTGTCGCAAGAGTCGAGACAGCACCGCGGACCGCGCCCGGCCAGCAGGCAGCCCCCCTCTCCCGCCCCAGAATCACCCCCGCCTTCCATTCTCTTTAGCGACCCTCGCCTGCAGCACCACCCACCACTCCTGGCCAGGCTTGATTTTTCCTCCGGGGTGGAAAGTCGGTCTTCCAGAACTTCGGAACGACAGTACCCCCAGGAGTGATGGGGGATGAAATAACTCAGGGCTAGAGCGAAGTCCTACGGGAAATAGACCTTTTTATTTCTGCCTTGTTTTCCCTCTTGGCGTTCTAGAAACGACTTGCTTCCCGGGATGCTCTCCAAGTCACCCCCTCCAACAGCGAGCCTATTGGTTTGGCCCCTAGTCTCGGATTGGCTGAAGGGTTACGCCTCGGCCAGGGATTGGAGGATGTTTGTTCCTTACGTATTCCCGGCGCCCATTGGTTCGTTTTCCCCGTTTCTGGGCGGAGTGGTTCGGGACGGTTTCCACCCTCTTGTTTACGGAGCGCGTAGTTGCAGCGCTCTCAAATCTCTGGGGCTGTCTCCAAAGTTCCCTATTTAGCTCTTCGGACCAATTGGGTCCTTGCTCCACCCTCTCCCGCTCCCTTGCACGCCTCCCGTGTGGTACGGCCCACAGCTTTCGAGCGGCGGCGCAAGCGGACGCTCGTCGCGTTCCTCCGCCCGCGCTCGCCGGGTTGTCCCCCCCTCGAGGGTGCGCTTGGTACGGCCCGCGCCTCCTCCTTCTCTAGCTGGGGTGGTTGCCTCCCCCTCGGGTCGGTGGCGCTTGGTGCCGCCCGGGAGAACCAGGTCATCGGTCGGTTCCCGTGAAAACAAAAACAATCGGCGGCGCCTAGGCTGGCAGCCGAACGCGGGGATCGGGGGCGCGGGGCCGGGTGGGACCAGCGAGCGGGAGCAGCGGCGACGCGCCGGGGTCGGAGCGCCATGGGGCAGGCGGGCACGGGCTTCGCCGGGGTCCCCCGGCGCCGGGGCTAGCGCGTCCGCCGCCTCGGCCGCCCGCGCCGCCCGCCTGGGGGACGAGGAGCAGGACGCGGCCTCGGCCGGGCCCGGGCCGAACGGCTGCGGACAGCCGGGCACCGGGGAGCCGAACGCCGCCGCCGCCGCCGCCTCCGGGATGGATCAGTGCGTGACGGTGGAGCGCGAGCTGGAGAAGGTGCTGCACAAGTTCTCAGGCTACGGGCAGCTGTGCGAGCGCGGCCTGGAGGAGCTCATCGACTACACGGGCGGCCTCAAGCACGAGATCCTGCAGAGCCACGGTAGGGCGGCCCGGGTGGGCGCGCGGGGCCGGGCCCACCCGCCCGCGTCCCTCAGGCCCCGGCGGGCTAGGAGGGTACCCGGTCCCGCCTTCCCCGGGGCGCGGAGACCCACCAGGCCCCTGTGACTTTTTCTCCTTCTCTCGCCCGATTTGTCTCGAACCTGCCCCGTCCTCGTTGTTAATTACGAGTCAGCGCGAACCCACCCGGAAACCCATTCCGGAGCCACGGGCTCCAGCCCGGGTTAAACGGGGTTGGGGGCCGGTCCTTCGCACCTGCAAACTGCTACACTCCCGGGGTGGGCGCTCCTCGTCAATTGCCTTGGGCCCAAGGATCTGGGCCATGAGAGGGTCAGTGCAGCGAGCCCCCCTCCTCCCCTGCTCCGAACACTTAGCCCGGGGACTTTCCTCGCCTTTCTTCTCTTTTTTTTCTTTCTTTTTCTTAAATTAGAAACTCGAGTGTTATTCTTAGCTGTGGATTAACGGAACAGCCGCTCCTGCAAGTCCATAATTTGACTCTGTAGAAGTAGCTTTTCTTCAACTCCTCAGCGGCACCGACACGATTCCTAGGAAACTGGCTAAATCAAACTGTTCAGCTCTCCTAGCCTGCGAAGAGACAGAGGCAACTCTCCGGAAACACATTGTAACATAAGTTGTTAGTTAGTTGCGTTACCTGGTCAAGTTTTTACTTGATTTCCTTTCAGAAAACAGATTTTCTCTAGAAGGGGTTTCCCCTATATTATTGCCCTGGGCCCTGGGGGCAGATACGTTGCCAGAGTTAACTTGTGGAAGCTGGTTGGGAAGGGTTTTGGGTTTTGGTTTTGTTAAAGGTCTGGTATCCTTAGATTAAAATATCCATAGTGTTTTATCCATCTGGGATGGGCCCCAAATCCCATCCCAGATGGGAGCAAGAAATAAAGGACTTTATTTAATGGATTTATTGAAGAGGTTGGGAGGTCTCAACTCAGAGGCTGAACAGAAGTTTCTGACAAGGGAGGTTTGGTAGCTGGCGTGATGTCGATACTGTGGTAGGAGCGATTGAGGACAGTGGCAATAGCCGAGCTTCTCTCCACCTCTCCTTCCTTCTTGTACACCTTCCTTTCCCAGACTGCTTTCAGTTGAGAGTTAGTGCTCATCCATGGTGAGGGAGTCTTAACAGCAACATCTCATCGTGGACACTGGCAGTCACGTTTGAACTCCGGGGAAGAAGCAAACCAGAGACCATAGTGGGGGTACGACTTGGAATATGAATATGGAAAAATGAGCAGACCTAGACGGCTGCCTGTGATGGGGAAGGAGAGGTGGAGTGGGGTGGGACTCCTGGCAAGGCTCTGGTGAACTTGGTTTTGGACAAAGTTGGCCTTGAAAGGCCAATGAAGATAGCCAAGGGCATAATGTCTACTGGTGGCTGAAGATGTATAGATGGAGTTTAGGAGGAAAGTAAGGTTTAAGATGGTTTCCTGTTGTCATTCCTACAGAGGAGAGTGAAGGAGATTACTTAGGCTGCAGGGAAGAACGACTCTAGGATCTAACCACAGGCTTGAACTCCTGTTGAAGAGCGGAGGGCCAGGAGGTGCCCCCGGAAACAGAAAGGACAGGCTTAGAAAAAGAGAGGTTGGTCAACTCGTATTTGCTATTGGGAGTCAGTGACCCTCTTTGCTTGCAGTTTCATAGAATTGTTAAAATAAACTAGGTGACTGGGAGTTAAGAAAAATAATGCAGATTGAGGGGTGAGGGGCTGCTTAAGTAATGGGGCTGAAGGTGTGCCCCCTCTGCCTTAAACTGGAGAGGAGATCTTTGTTTTGTTAAAGACAGAAAGGGAAGGAGTGGGTGCAGGGTGCAGACTTGGAGCGGTGGAAGGAACATTTCATTTTTGGGGACCAGGTCAGAGATTGAGGGCTTGGATAGGCAGAGCTTGAGAGGCAGAAGATGGAAAGTAAAATCCCTTTCTTCCATGAGAAGACAGAGGGCATATTAATTGTAGGGAAATGTGATTGTGAGCCTCATTTTAGGGGATTTGGGGCCCATCCCAGATGGGTAAAATAATTTTGAGAACTTGCTGAAGCAGGAATGTGTTTTAGACCTCTTTGCTTGGGAACTTTTCAAGGAACTTACGGTCAACGGGGTATTAGCCACAGAGTTTGCTGTGCTATTCAGTCTGATGTGGTGAATTGTGTGTGTTCCCTCTTCAGCCTCCTATTTTTTAACCTTCTTGTCTACCAAATTGCAGTCTTAAATTAATAATCTCTTTGATTTTTAAAAAATTCTTTAGTAATAGGATTAAGTGACTAAAGGCAGCTATAAAACATGAAAGAAAAATAAGTACCACAAGTGCCAGGTCTAGTTTTCAAAATAAAGTCTACTTTCTTATGGTGTTCTTACATATAAAAACAACAGACATCATGCTTTGCTATCTGGGTTATGGTATTTTTCAAAGCAGGTAATTTCTAAAGTTCTCTGCAGGGTATTACATTGAATCTTAGGTATACCCTTCTCAAAGTCATATCGACTGAAATCTGAATTTGGAACTCCATTTTCAAGTTTAAAGGGAAGTTTGCAAGGCTCTGAATGTACCTGTCTGGGCAAGTGATCTGGTGGCCTCTGGTGACCTGAGGGAGGGGCTCCAATTGGGACCCTCCATTAGGGCTTGGGATCTCATTCTCTGGGCTCATTTGTGGTGATATTCTTGTAAGAATGTGGTGTGAATAAAGTAGAATCTTGGACTTCATAGATCCCCTAGTTTGCATCATACTGTTGGTGAGTGACTGCCTGATTTAGAAGTGTCCATTAGCGAGGGTCAGGGGATCAGGTCAGTTTTGGAGGTTGAATTACACTTTCTTATGTTTAAATTTCTTTTTTCTAAAGTTGTGAGTGGACAGCTATACCAAGTGAGGACAATTAGGATGGTTTGTGGTAGAAACTGATCAAACATCAGTGGAGTTTAATTTGTAAGCCCATTGACAACCCAGGTCCACTCTCACCACTCTGATTCCAGATCGAAAACACTGCCCAAAGGGTGCTTGCCTGGCCTGCCCTAAGATCTCTCATTTGCTCTAAATTGCCCCATGTGGCATTTCCTCAACTCTGAGGGAAGAAGAGAGCACTGTTGTCATTTAGTTGTATCAGCTCTTCAATGAGAGTTTCCCTGTGAGTGTGAAGTTCAGTCTAATTTAAGAATCAGTATAGTTGATGCCGTTGATGCTGTTCGGCGATTGTTCACAGAGTGCCCTTGATCTCACGTGGATGCTGTGCTGGTTCTTCTCAAACTTCCCTCACGCATGTGCACTCTTATTTTTCAAATGGATTCACAATTTCACCTAAGTAGATTTATCCTCATTTTAGGCAGTGATATTTGTGAAATCATAGATTTGGTGTGTTAGGTATAATCAACTACGTATTAAAAATAAATTTGTAACTATTAAAATATTATTTCACATACAACTAAAGTCACCATTCACATCAGTGGTATTGGAACCACACTTTGGACAGCCCTTGATTAACAGATAAATGGTATAGATACATTTTGGTGATTTGACTTGTGATTATTTATTATCTTTTTTTGGCAAGTATATTTATATTTTGTTTCTCATTGTACTTCTGTGGTGAAAGGGAGAACATAAAAGAACTATATATCATGTATTGCTGATACTCTAAATTCATATTTCGTGATAGAAAATTAGGCTGAAACAATTGGGTAACGGCTTTATGACATGTATGTGGTATACTTGAAAAAATTATAATCTTTGTAAGTGTAAAGGATGTACAGTATTTTAAAAAATTATTATTTTTAGGCTGTTATTAAAGGGAGTTCTCATATAGTTTCTGAAAATGATTCTCAAGGAATTTTCTAAATTTAAAATTGTATTTATTTTGAGTAGATAATACATGTAAATGGTATAAATTCAAATGATAAAAAAGGATACCCAGTAAAAAAATCTCCATCTCAGTCTTTCTTATTCTTGGACCACTTCACAGCCAGAGATGCTAGTTTCCAGAAAAAATTTTAAGAGGATTCAGGGAAATGATAATTTATCACTGTTTATTTTTTCTTTGAAGCATTGGACCTGTGGTTCTACTTACTGTGATTTAGGCTTAGTATTATCTCAATTTGCAAGTTTGTAAAGACAATTTCATTTGTGGATGTGATCAATACATATTATCATCTAAAACTCCGTGTGTGTGTGTGTGTGTGTGTGTGTGTGTGTGTGTGTGTGTGTGTGTGTGTGTGTGTGTGTGTGTGTGTGTGTGTGTGTGGTCTGACGCTTAGTAATAAAACTGTTTTAGGGCTTCCCTGGTGGTGCCGTGGTTGAGAGTCCGCCTGCCGATGCAGGGGACACGGGTTCGTGCCCCGGTCCGGGAAGATCCCACATACCGCAGAGCGGCTGGGCCCGTGAGCCATGGCCACTGAGCCTGCGCGTCCCGAGCCTGTGCTCCGCAACGGGAGAGGCCACAACAGTGAGAGGCCCGCGTATCGCAAAAAAAAAAAAAAAAAAATCTTTTAAAGTATGATCCTCTATCTTTATTTATCTCTTTGGAGAATCAAAGAGAATTTAGTTACTATCTGCAGAATTGCTTCCTTTTTTTTTAAATTTGAGGGTGACAAATGAGAAGTAGGCAATTAAACATGAAAGAAAAAACAAAATAGATGATCATGTTTTAAACTAATTTTTGTGGTATTGTGTCAGTAGACAAAAACCAGAGGTCCATGGTCGCATGTTAGGCATACCTTTGCATTCTAGAATTTGGGTTGTATATACTACATACATATTGAAAAGTATGTTTATTTATATATGTAAATTCTCTGCTTTTCAGAGCCTACCAGTGTTGAGTGTACTGTGTTGAATGAATTGTAAAAGGATCAGGGTTTGGTGGACTGGTGCTTTGTCTTTTTATTCACCTTTATTCTTTGGTGTACTTCAAGTAGACTATGTAGCTTGGTCTTCCATTTGTTAATCAAACTTTTTGCTAGACAAGACACTCCTGAGAGAATAATACCTTTAAAGTTCTGAATTGAATAAAATTTGACATCTACGTTGAACATCTAGTCTGGAAGGTAGCAGATAAGTAGGTCAGAAAAGTTTGCATGGATAAACAATAGCCATTGTTCAAATACTCAAGGAAGAGAATAGACCAGTCACCAAGCTACTTGGGCCTATTTTATATATGGTGAGAATAATAATAATAGGTTAGTGTTGGTGTTTTCAGTTGGTTTTAGAAGCAGATTTAACTGTCACCCATTCCTTTTCAGGCTCATTTAGGAGATATTCCTTTGTCCTTTGGCGCCATACTCATTCAGACTAGTATATTACTCAGGATCCTTTTGGTTGCAAGTGGCCGAATAGTTTTAATTAAGATGGAATTTGTTGACTCATAACTAAAAAGGCTGAGGTTAGGTTAGCGGCTCCAGGGGCACAGAGGTTGTTGTGAGGACTGATTTTGGTCTCTTCCTCTCTCAGCTGTGCTTTCCATGGTTGGCTTCATTCTCAGCAGAGCTTTTTCCACATGGAAGTAAAGATGGCCAGAGGACTCATGTCATCCTTGTACTGCTTGTGATCCCAGATACAGGAACATGCCTGTTTTCTGTATTTGCAACAAAATTACCGGGGAATATCTTTATTGTCTTGGTTCAGGTCATAAGCTTTTCCTGAATCAGTAACTGGGCCTGGTGGGTGGAGTCCATTAGCCACCTTGGGCTGTGCTTAGCAAATGTCAGATGTATGGCCATGTGATCCACTGTTGCTCAGAGGGGAGAGTTCTAGAAAGGAAGACTTGCACACCCAGACAGAAGTGATAGATGTCTGTGATAGTTGAGCAGCTACAAGTTACATTTGATAACAGTGTTCTTTGAGATGGTTTCTTTATTAGCTTTTGCCTTGGCTTCTAACTGTAATGTTCATATAATTCAAATACTGAGTTGCTGGTATGACTTAATCTGTAGACTAGAGAATACAACTCAATTCATGTTACCTTTGGGAACTTATTTGAAATTGCTTTAATGATTGGTATAATTTTCCTAGGGTTATCTTATCTCTTAAGTAGTTTCAGACTCTGGATAATAACATCGGTAAGGGAGAAACTTGCCAACACTTCTGTGATACTGTCATACTAGAGTTAGTAGAGAAATTTCCATTGTTTTCATGTCTTAATCTTAGTAGTTCGAGTAGTGAGAGTGGTGTTTTAGGCAAACTACTATTCACTTGGGATATTAAAACTGTCTTGTTTTTATTTTGGGCCCTGCTTCTTGATCTGTAAAATCTTTGAAAATGACCCCAAAATGCAGTTGAGGGGAGAACTGTTGGGGGGGGCCCTGGCCCTGAGTTGTGTACATGTAACTCCCAGAAGTTGATAGACACCAGGGAGGTGATGCTCTCAACAGGGCGTTTCGTCTGGCCTTCCTCTTAGATTCCGTGCAGTCTAATGCCTCAAAGAACAGAGACTAGGATCTCTGGCAGAACTTGAGGCTTTTAGAAATAAGCTTTCATCTTATTTGGGAACATTGTTCAGGGAGTCCATAAGGCTTATGTTGCCAAGTCTTTCTCCACTTAAGAGGCCTGGGCACAGTGTGTTACCTTTGATGAGTTTGTTGTATCTGTGGAATCCATATAGATTTAATATCTTAGTATTGGTATATGAAGACATTTGGGAGGAGATAAAGAGAGACTTCTTTAAAAAGAAACATTGTATACATGGCCTCAGTCCTCCAGGAAGGTGGAGGCTAGTTCAGGAGGTAAGAGGATGAGTCTGTGCTTGTGGAGAAGAACATAAAGCTTTGTCTGTCCTTGAGCTCAGGAGATCTGGATTTGAGTCCTTGTTCTGCCACTTCACTGGTTCTACAATCTTGCATAGCCTCTTTCCTCTTCAGTAGACTGGTAAGTTATATTACGGAGTTATGGGAATTAAATAGATGATATGAACTGGCTTTGAAATCTGTAAAACAAGGTTTACTCGTTTTTTTGTTGTTGTTTGTTTGTTTTGCGGTACGCGGGCCTCTCACTGTTGTGGCCTCTCCCGTTGCGGAGCACAGGCCCCGGACGCACAGGCTCAGCGGCCATGGCTCACGGGCCCAGCCGCTCCGCGGCATGTGGGATCTTCCCGGACCAGGGCACGAACCCGTGTCCCCTGCATCGGCAGGCGGACTCTCAACCACTGCGCCACCAGGGAAGCCCCTACTTGTTATTTTTAAGGTCTGTACCTTTAAGCAGTGTTAAGCAGTGTTTTAATTGAGACACTCTGACTATTTAGATATCTTTATTACTGGTGTTTGTTAACTACCATTCTATATCCAGTGGTCTGCTTAACACTGTAAGGCAGAGGTCCCCAACCCCTGGGCCAGGACGTAGCCGGTTAGGAACTGGGCTGCACAGCAGGAGGTAAGTGGCGGGCCAGCAATTGAAGCTTCATCCGTATTTACAGCCGCTCCCCATCACTAACATCACCGCCTCAGCTCCACGTCCAATCATCAGGCATTAGATTCTCATAGCAGCTCAAACCCTACTGTGAACTGTGCATGCGAGGGATCTAGGCTGCGCGCTCCTTATGAGAATCTAATGCCTGGTGATCTGAGGTGGGGCTGAGGTGCTGATGCTAGCGCTGGGGAGTGGCTGCAGATACAGGTTATCATTAGCAGACAGATCTGACTGCACAGAGACCATAATAAATCAACTTCTTGCAGACTCATATCAAAACCCTATCAGTGAGTGGCAAGTGACAATTAAGGTGCATCTTATGGAGTAGACTGGACATAAGCAACACACTTCAGGTGTCACTGTCTCCATCACCCCCAGATGGGACCATCTCGTTGCAGGAAAACAAGCTCACGGGTCCCACTGATTCTGCATTATGGTGAGTCGTTTAATTATTTCATTATATATTACAAAGTAATAATAACAGAAATAAAGTGCACAATAAATGTAGTGCACGATAAATGTAATGCGCTTGAATCATCCCGAAACCAACCCCACCCCCCGGTCCGTGGAAAAATTGTCTTCCACGGAACTGGTCCCTGGTGCCAAAAAGGTTGGGGACTGCTGCTATAAGGAATATTCAAAAGCTATACAAAACAGAGTCTTCAAGGAGCTGTATTTGGATAATGAGGCCAGACTTTTACATTTGAGAGGGGAAAAAACCATGGCCATAGCACAGTACGCTATAATAGATAAGTGTTTCTGCTTGGTATAAATACTAGCAATTCAGAGAAATGGGAAGAGAGGACCCCTTAGAAGGAGCTGCTTGGAGGTGGGCTATTTCAGTTGAACTGTAGAGCACTTGATCAGTAGTTATTAATCACCAAGTATATGTGGAACTAGGCTAAGTCTTGTGGAAGTTACAGAGGACAAGCAATCGTCCTCATCATGCTGTAAGAACTTCCTGAGTAGTTGGGGAGATGAGCCCAGTATGTTTTTACAATGCAAGGCCATGTGTAGAGGATAGGCCAAATGCTGATTGAATGGTACCAACAATAGGGTAGGGTTTGAGACAGGGACAGACTCTTCTAACCTGTGGGAAGTTTCAGTAATAGACTGAATGTGGAGAGTGGGAATATAGGGCGGGCTGCCAGGAGAGGAGGTTGGCGAGAACAAAGGTGTCCTGGGAACAGTGAAGGACCATAGTGGGGAGATAAGAGTAAAAAGAATGAAAATTAAATTGGAATCAGGTTTTATAGGGTCATGGCTATCAGGGAAGGCGGTAGACTGGGAAGATACTGAATGACTTGGGGCAGGGGAGGGAGGTGCATCTTGAACAGGGAAGGGACAGGGACATGATCTGAGACCAGTTAGCACTTAAGTTGATCGGAGTTGGGAGTGAGGTTTGACTAGAGGCAAGAAGCCTAGTTAAGGTTTATTGTCAACCTCGATCTGATGAAATAGGCACCTGTTTTGGGGTAGCGGTGGTAGGGATGGAGACCCATGCGTGGGCTCTCCTGAGGGAAGGAGTTACCAGGACTTGGTGCAGAGTAGGAGAGAAGGGCTGGAAAAATCAAAGGTTAATCTAAGGTCTGAGCATGAATGACAGATAGACAATTATAGAACCAGGAGGAAAATGGGAAGTTTAGGAGAGGGGAAGGTAGAAATTTGGGTTTGATTTTTAAATGTGAAACTCACATTCAAATGCTAAAAGAAGCCCTATCTGGTTCACCTATTCATTTCAGAGATAAATAGATGTCTAGAGATTAATTCTCTATATTTCTAATTTGAACGGAGCGAACAGGCTCTCTAAAAATATCTTGCAGACATTGAAAAACGTGTGCCTGCATCTTCCTCCTCTTCTCTGGGTAGTTCTTGCCTCACAGGCTACTGTAGAGCGTCACCTTTCAAACTTGTGCCCGTCGTGTTGGACTTGCTCTCTGCTCCAGGAGCGCTGTTAGTCTGTACCATGTCACTTAGCTCTCAAAGATAAATTTTTGTGTTTTTGTTTTCTCTCGTGGTTGGTTTTGCAGCCCACTAGGCTGTGATTTGGTGCAGTGGATCAGAACACCTGTCTGTGAATCTGCCTTTCTGTTCAGAAAGGTCAGAGGTTGACCAACAAATACTATCCTTTACTTGGTACATTTGCCAGTACATTTGTACATCACATATACCAAAAAGTTTGTTTTGTCTTCAGAATGTACTGCCTCTAGAAAAAATAAATGAGTGTTTTCTCTTTGTGCCTTTTCCTTTTCCTCTGAGTAAATCTCTGATGAGCAGCTGCTGTGTTCTAGGTGCTGAGGTAGCTCATAAGAAGCTCAGAACGTCAATAGGCCACAGTTTGGTTTGCTACTCACAGTATGAAGTAGCCCTTTTATTATTATTTTTAATACCAGCCTTACCTTTTAGAGTTTCAAGTTTTTCTGTTTTAATATCTTGCAAGCACATCCATGTTCACCTTGTCCACAGCTTCTTTAGAATCAATCTTGGACTCTTATCCTTTATCTCCTTTTATTCCCATCCTAAATTTCTTTTTTTCTTTTTAAGCTTTTTTGTCTTTAGTCATGCTTACTGAGATAATATTTCATTTTATTTTAATTTGGTTTGTTTCGGTTTGGGCTTTTGGGATCTTAGTTCCCTGACCAGGGATCGAACCCGGGCCCCAGCAGTGAAAGTGCCGAGTCCTAACCACTGGACCGCCAGGGAATTCCTTCCTATCCTAAATTGCTTAATCTGTATAGAACACTTAATCCATACCCTCAACGCTGCTGACAACATTCAGCACTCAAATGTTCATTGACTCTTAATGTTGTGATTTCTCCCTCCCCTTTTTAAAAAAACATAAATTTATTTGTTTTTGGCTGTGTTGGATCTTCGTTGCTGTGCACAGGCTTTCTCAAGTTGCGGCAAGCAGGGGCTACTCTTCGTTGTAGTGCACGTGCTTCTCATTGCGGTGGCTTCCCTTGTTGTGGAGCATGGGCCCTAGGTGTGCGGGCTTCAGTAGTTGTGGAACGCGGGCTCAGTAGTTGTGGCTCACGGGCTAGAGCACAGGCTCAGTAGTTGTGGCGCACGGGCTTAATTGCTCCGTGGCATGTGGGATCTTCCCGGACCAGGGCTCGAACTTGTGTCCCCTGCATTGGCAGGCGGATTCTTAACCACTGCGCCGGCAGGGAAGCCCCTCTTTAATTATTTTTTAAAGGAACGAATCTAGAATGAATTCTGGAGTATAGTTCTGCGAGGTCTGAGTTTTCATTTAGGTACAGTTAGGATTATGTTTAGTAAATGGATTTCTTTCTGTTTATCTGGATTAAAACTTGTGTGCCATTTTGCTTTCCCCTTAATTCCAAATTTAAAATCTCTGTCCATTTTATGAAAGCGGAGTTAACTTTTAATAACTCAGAAGAGCTCAATTGCCATATATGTTTTATTTATAAACTTGGATATTTAAATTTTTTCCTGCCTCCACAATATTCATAAAAGCGTTAAGTAAAGTCTTAGTGATTTCTGGGGAGTCTTATTTATTTCTACCAAACTGTCCTAATCCTAGGTGGTGAGGTTTTCAGCTTTTTGGGAAACGTTAATAATCGTCATCATAGCAACACCTTTCTATGTTGTGCCTCACCATCTTTTATAGAGTGGTCTCAATTATCATGAGTCTCATCTCTCACGTGTTTGACTCTTAGGCAGCAATGTACTTTGTGGTGTAGTTGATACCTCTAAACTGCCTTTTATGGACCAAATTAGAACTTTTCATTATCTACCGATGAGCAGACATATCAACTGATGGCATTTGTAGAGCTACCTACCAACCAGCTGTTCAGTTTTAACAACACTTTCTTAACTGTGTGGGTGTAATTTTTTGTGGTTTTTTCCCTGGGCTACCATAAAAATAAGTGGCAAACAAAATTGAAAATGCAAACGCTGAGTAGGGATGCAAACTTAGTTTTCAGTCTTAATGATAACATTGTCTTGCTTGTATTAGGTGGCCCAAAATGATGAGTAAATCATGTCACAAAGTTGTTCACATGGCTGTTTTAAGCCATGTGATTAGTAATGAAGAAAAATAATGGAACAAATATATGAGCAAAATGATCAAACTGTATTAAAAGTTATTTGTAAAACCAAGTTAAATTAGGAATTTTATAATTTTTTGCTTTGTGGGAACCAAATACCCTTTTTTTTTTTTTTTTTCCTTTCTGTACGCGGGCCTCTCACTGTTGTGGCCTTTCCCATTGCGGAGCACAGGCTCTGGACGTGCAGGCTCAGCGGCCATGGCTCACGGGCCCAGCCCCTCCGCGGCACGTGGGATCTTCCCGGACCGGGGCACGAACCCGTGTCCCCAGCATCGGCAGGTGGACTCTCAACCACTGTGCCACCAGGGAAGCCCCTGGGTACACTTTTATAGGAACACATTATGTACTAAAGTTGAGAAGTATTTCATTTCTTTGGCAAGCTTTGGGATAATTTGCTTTTACAAACAAGGAAACTGTGGCTCAAAACACAAGCCTGTGAGTTCTTATTCCAAGTCTTTACCTACATGTTTAAGGGTATTTTTGGGGGAGTGTTGTTATTTGGAAAAGAGAAGGAACTTATAACTGGGGGGACTCTACTTTGTGAATGTGTTTTATTTGAAAATTGGTGTGTGTATTGATTGGTGTATTTATTTGGTGTTTGGGAAATTTAGGGTGCAATGCTCTTGGGAGTAGTACAGCTTAAGCATCCTGGGAGAGAGCAGAGGAAAAGCGAGCAGCTAAACGTGAAAGGTTGGCAGCTTAGAGGGCGTTGGTTCACGGTGTTGGTAGTGCCAGAGCCTCCAGTGCTGGGCTTGAAATTGAGACTGTGTAATACATGATCTGTTATTTTTCTGTTCATTCAGTAAATAGTTATTGAATGCCTGATATGTGCTGGTTGCCATGCTAACCGCTGGAGATTAAACACTCATATTTTCTACCTTCAAGTAATTTCGTGGGGGTGATAGACAAATAAATATTTACAATGTAGTGTGAAACCCTGATAGAGAAGTACAGGAAGCTATGCAAACAAATATTTTTCTAATTTACAGTTTCCGTGAAACTAATGGACACAAATCCTGAAATGGCTAGGCAGTGAAGCTGAAGGGGGGCAGAGCTTGAAGTCTTAGCTGGGCTCTATAAAAACAATTTAGGAGTTAACTCAAATATGTTTAATTTAGTTTGGCAGATGTCTGATTTTGGAGGAGACCATGCCTATTCCAATTTCTGAGAATATCATGCTTAAAATTTGTTTATAAAAGGTACTACTCTATTGCACTAAAAGAAAAATTATCTTTAACTTAGACCAACCATGTGTGTTGGTTCTTTGTTTGGATTTAAAATCTCTTACTGACATGCTAATTATTTTGCCTGTTGAATCAAGTCTAATAATAAAAGTGACCTTAAAAAAAAAAAGTACTTTTCTGGTGCAGCCACTTTGGAGGACAGTTTGGTGGTTTCTTACAAAACTAAACATTACTCTTACCGTGAGATGCGGCAATCAGGGCTCCTTGGTATTTACCCAAAGGAGTTGAAACTTAGGTCCACACAAAAACCTGCGCATGGATGTTTATAGCAGCTTTATTCATAATTGCCAGAACTTGGAAACAACCAAGATGTCCTTCAGTAGGTGTATGGATAAGCAAAGTGTACTTACGTCCAGACAGTGGACTAAATAAAAAGAAATGAGCCGTTAAACTGTACATGTATAGGGGCAACGTATATAGGGGAAATCTCAGTGCCTCCTCTCAATTTTGTTGTAAACGTTTAGCATGGCAACCAGCACTTACCAGGCATTCAATAACTATTTACTGAATGAACAGAAAAATAACAGATAGTGTATTACACAGTCTCAATTTCAAGCCCAGCACTGGAGGCTCTGGCACTACCAACACCGTGAACCAGCGCCCTCTCAGCTGCCAACCTTTCACGTTTAGCTGCTCGCTGTTCCTCTGCTCTCTCCCAGTTTTATAACTGCTCTCAAAAAATAAAGTATTAGAAAAAAAAAGTACTCGTGGTGACTAAGTGGTGAGCACTGTCTCAGAACGATTTCTTTCATGTTTGTGTATGGGTTCTGAGTACAGGGAGGTCTATCGCATTGCCAGACACAGTTGGCACGGGACTTCATCCTGGGTAAAGAGTGGCCACTCCAGTGGCAAACCTGGAATCCAGCGTTCACCTTCATAGCTGGTTTAGTTATGGTAAAGATGGCTGTCACAGTAATTGCCCAGCTTTCCTCCTAGGAACTGAATCCAGTTAGATTTCTTTCACAGAATGGTTCTCCTTGAAGCACGTTTTGTTTTCAGACAAATAAATCAAAAGAACATTAGGACACTCCCTTCAGGACTTAGAAGTTTGGTCTCAGTCAGTTTGTTATTACAGTGATTTTCAAACCTGTTTTTACCTTTGGCTGCTTTCCACTGAATCCATTTGAAAATGCATTAGTGGAATCCTTCTCTCTGAGCAGGGCTTTCCCAGAGTTCTCTTTCAGATTATTCCATTATACTTTTCTTGGGCTTCCAAATAGTTTGTAGAAATTATTTTTCCTTGGGGCATACTGAAGACTCTCTCAGTGTTAATTAATTGACCTTATATTACTAGTATCTATCATTTATAAAAACTAAGTTGCTAAGATTCGAAAATATCGATGGATTTCAGGGATGGGGCATAGAAGTTCAGCTGGTAAATTCCAAATGCCCTCTCTCCAGCTTGGGCTCTGCTTTTCTGTTCCTTAACCATTTGCTTACTTTGTTGTCTACTGACTGTAGAAACAAACATGTCTGGATGGATAGGAGTTATGGTTTGCATTTTTTAGGTTTTTTAAAAAATTGAGTTACAGTTCTCATACCATAAAAATCACCCTTTTAAAGTGTGTATTTCACTAGCTCTTAGTACATTCAGAGTTGTGCAGCCATAACCATTATCTAATTCCAGAACATTTTCATCACTCCCAGAAGAAACCTCATATCACTAACAGTCACTCTCTATTCCACCCTTCCCCCACCCCCTGGCAACCATTAATCTCCTTGCCTGTTCTGGACATTTCATAGAGGTAGAATTAAACAATTTGTGGCCTTTTGTGTCTGGCTTATTTCACTTACTGTTTTCGAGGCTCCTCCATGTTGTAGCATGTATCAGCATTCCTTTTTATAGCTGAATAATACTCTGTCATATGGATTTGCCACATTTTGTTTATCGATTCATCATTTGGACATTTGGATTGCTTCCACTTTGGAGCTATTAAATGCTGCTATGAACATATATAAGTTCGTGTATGGACATACGTTTTCATTTCTCTTGGGTATATACCTAGGAGTGGAATTCTTGGGTCATGTGGTAACTTTGTTTAACTTTCTGAGGAATGTTTTCTACCGCTTTTGCACCATTTTACGTTCCATCAGGAATGGATGTGGGTCTGAGTCTCTATATTCTTGCCAACACTTGTTGTCCATCTTTTTTGTTATAGCTATCCCAGTGGGTGTGAATTGGTTTCTCACTGTAGTTTTTTTTTAATATATAAATTTTATTTATTTATTTATTTATTTTTGGCTGCGTTGGGTCTTCGTTGCTGCGCACAGGCTTTCTCTAGTTGTGGCGAGCGGGGACTACTCTTCCTTGGGGTGCCAGCTTCTCATTGCGGTGGCTTCTCTTGTTGAGGAGCATGGGTTCTAGGCACGCAGGCTTCAGTATTTATGGCACTTGGCCTCAGTTGTGGCTCACGGGCTTAGTTCTCCGCAGCATGTGGGATCTTCCCGGACCAGGGATCGAACCTGTGTCCCTGCATTGGCAGGTGGATTCTTAACCACTGTGCCACCAGGGAAGTCCCTCTCACTGTAGTTTTGGTTTGCATTTCCCTGTTGATTAAAGATGTTGAGCACCTTTTCCTGTGCTTATTGATTATTTGTATATCTTTTTTTGTTGTTGTTGTTTTGACTGCACTACACAACTTGTGGGATGTTAGTTCCCTGACCAGGGATTGAACCCGGGCCACGGCAGTGAAAGCGCCGAGTTCTAGCCGCTGGACCAGCAGGGAATTCCCAGTATATCTTATTTGGAAAAAATGTCTATTCAGATTCTTTGCCCATTTTTTTTTTTTTTTTTTTTTTGCGGTGCACGGGCCTCTCACCGCCGCGGCCTCTCCTGTCGCGGAGCACAGGCTCCGGACGCGCAGGCTCAGCGGCCATGGCTCACGGGCCCAGCCGCTCCGCGGCATGTGGGATCTTCCCGGACCGGGGCACGAACCCGTGTCCCCTGCATCGGCAGGCGGACTCCCAACCAGTGCGCCACCAGGGAAGCCCCCAAAATTTAGTTTTGATGAAGTCCAATTTAATTATTTTTTCTTTGGTTGCTTTTGCTTTTGGTGTCATATCTCAGAAACCATTGCCCAATCCAGGGTCAAGAATGCACCCACTTTCTTCCAAGAATTCGATAGTTTCAGCTCTTACATTTCAGTCTTCATTCTATTTTGATTTAATTTTTCTCTATGGTATGATTCTTTTGCATATGGATAGCTCTTTATCCCAGCACCATTTGTTCAATATGACTTTCTTTTTAACTTTTTTCCCCCCTTTATTTACCATCAATCCAAATACTTATATTAATAGTGCCTGCAGATGTGCAAGGCATATAAGACTGTGGAGTATACAGTTTACAATAAGAACTTGTCTTCCCTTTGGGTCTTACATCTAGTTGAGAGTGATGGTGGCATATATACATGAAATTGTTAAATAGTGTATGATTCCGTGCCAGAGGAGTGGTGGAGAGAACAGAATTCATTAGGAACTGAGAAGACTGAGTAAGTCTGTGGGCAGAGAAGTTCATAGAGAAGATAAAGCCATTGACCTTAGATAAGGTTTAGATACAGAAAGACCAGAAATGGTCAGAGCAGAGCTTACTGAAGCAATTAGATTCTTTTGGCTCCAAGTATGTATGGGACACCTTTTAGACAGATTTTAAAATTTTCCTGGATTACCAAGTATTCTCTTAGCCTAAACTGTGTTATTAGAAATTGGAAGCACCTGATATATACTTTGTGCAGTTGTATTTAGAAGTGAGGGTAGTTTCTATTTTGGCCACCCCACATTGGATTGGGTACCTTATGGGCACTATCTCCAGTTTACTTATCTTTTTACTTCTCTCAGTGGTTGTCATTGAGTCAGACTTACTATATTCCCTCTTCACAGTCCCTACAATCTTCAAGATTCCTTTTCTTAAAACTCTGGAAAAACTATTCTTGTCATGGTCACTGATTACTTCTGTATTGTAGGTCAGTGGTCAGCTCTCAGTCCACATCTTACTTGGTACATAGCAGCACATTTGACGCAGTTGGTTACTCCCTCCTCCTTGGCACACTTTCTTCACTTGGCTTTCCAAACACCATATTTCCTTGATTTTCCTCCCACACCAGAGTTAGTATTTCAGTAGTCTTTGTTAGTCCCCTTTTCCAGTTCTACTTTGTCTTGGTCTCATAAACTTGGAGTTCCCAGGACTCCCTCCTTTTATCACTTCTGTGTGTCTGCCCGACTCTCTCTTGTTGATTTCACTTAGTATCATATGTATGCCAGTAACTCACAAATTTGTATCCAACCTTGACCTTACTCTTGAACTCCAGGTTTATATATCCAACTCACTCTTACACATATGCACTGGGGTGACTCCTCAACATCTCAGCTTTCACAAGCCCCAAACTGAACTCTTTTATGTCTCCCTCCCCCTCATAACTGCTCAGCCTTTCATCTTTTTCATCTGAATTGAAGACAGCTTTGTCTTTCTGGTTGACTTGGGGTGAAAACCTTGGAGTCATCTGTGAGTCCTTTTCTTCCCTCATACCCAGTCAAAATCCTGTTGGCTTTGCCCTCAGAATATGTCCAGAATCCAACCACTTCTCACCACCTCCACACCTAACACCCTGGGCTGAGCCACTGTTCTCATCTGGATTGCTGCCACAGCCTCCTGACTCATCGCCCTGCTTCTGTCTTGTACTCCTATCATCAGCCAGAATGACTGTATTAAAATGTTACGTCAGTTTATGTAGCTGTTCTGCTCAAAACTTTGCAATGGGCATTCCTATCACTCAAAGAAAGTGAAAGGCAAAGACTTTACAGTACCAGAAAGGCCCTACAAGATCGGGACTCCCGCCCCGGTCTCCTGGGCTTCCTCTCCTCCTGATTTCCTTTGCCAGAAATCTACTTTAGCCACACTGGCCTCTTTGCTATTTCTTGAATAATCTAGGTATATTTCTGCAATAGGGCTTTGTCCCCCTCAGTCTGGAATGCTTTCCTCTGTAGGGGAGGAAGAATAATTTCCTTTCTACCCTTGCAAGTTCTTGGCTGAGAATACTATATTAAAAGACAGATTAACCAGTGAAAAACAGTTTGTTAACATGTATACCTCATGTGTGTGTGGGAGATTCTCAGGGAAAAATGAGTAACTCAAAGAGGTGGCTTAGAATTCAGGCTTAAATACCATCTTCAGCTAAAGACAAAGGAAAGGTTGGTATGGGGAGGCCAGTAATGGAGAGGTTACCAGGAAAAGCACAATAAACAAGAATAAGGTTTGTTATACAGATCTAAGTCTGAGCTGTCGTCATGATAAAAAATTTCTTTAGAGGTTTAGAGCCATTCTTCTCTGCCTGGTACAGAGAGGGAGATACCCTTACAAATGGAGATTTATTTTATAAATTTAGGTTTCCTTTACCAAAGGGTAACTTCTACTCTGTTTTCAGAGCTTCTGTGTCTGCTGTTTCTCAGAATAATCAGGTCAAAATCATCCTTACGCCAAAGAAGCGATTTTGGGGTGGCGTATTCTGCTACCCTTCACCCCCCGCGAGGTCTCCACATGGCTAATTCCCTCGCTTCTTTCAAGTCTTTGCCCAGATGTCATTTTCTCAGTGAGGCCTACGATGTCCACCTGTTTAAGACTAGTTGCTCAAGCCACATACCCTCCCCATTTGTTTCACTCTGCTTCCCCCCACCCCTGCCAGTGGCACGTATCCTTTTTTGTCGTACTGTATAATTGACTTACTTTGTGTTTATCTTCCTCACCAGAAGGTAGGTTTTAGGGCAGAGATTTTTGCCCGGACACTTCTGTACCTGTCACATAATCGAGTGCCCAATAAATAGCTGTGGAATGAATAAACATCCTAAGGCTACTGTACGGTCAGGCTTTTTTTTTTTTTTTTTTAATTTGGCTGCGCTGGGTCTTAGCGCAGCCAAATTCCTGATGTAAATTAAAGTTTAAGAACCACCGGTATGAGCAGGATTTCAGGAGCCAGGTCTGTTGCTTACAGGTATGGATGTGTAGATCTATGAGGTAATTGACAAGTGTAACTGAATTTGTCCTCTCTTGGTTCTTCTCTTTCTCTTCCTCCTCCCTATTTCCTGAGGAAGTAACACAGGGAAAGAGGATATAAACGGTAGTAACTTCCAGTTGATTAGTTGTGTGTGTCAGGGTCCCCAAGACTACCTTTAGGTTCTAGCGATTACCAGGAGGATGCACTGGACTCAGCAGGTAGTCACACCCATACTTTGGGCTAACATTTATTACAGCAAAAAGACACAAGGCAAAAATCAGCCAAGGGAAAAGTCACATGAGACATAGTCCAGAGGAAACCAGAAGAAAGCTTCCAAGAGTCCTCTCCCAGTGGAGTCACACAGGACACGCTTAATTCCTCTAACATCAAATCCTAACGAGTGTGAAGTGTTACCTACCAGGGAAGCTCATTTAGAGACACAGTATTCAGGCGTTTACTGGGTACTAGTCATACAGGCCCCCTCTGTCTAGCAGATACCGAAAGTCCAGGGATGCCAAGAAGAAAAGTAGCTCAGCACAAACCACACTATACAAACAGTTTAGGCACAGTGAGCCATTCTTAACCAGTTAGGGTGGTAGGAGCCCTCCGGTTCCAGGCCTGCTTGCAAGGTTGACCCTTGGCTGGCATCTGGGAACTTGGATTTCAGGAGGGTTCCTACCCCCTAACTGGTTCAGAGTGGCTCACTCTTGCTTACAGGTGGGGGTATGTTAACTCTTTTCTGCCCTGTTTCTCTTTTCACTGTTTTCATCATGGTATCCAAAGAAGTTTGTTTTTTCTTCTTTATGTAGAACATAAAGCATTTAGATTTACCTCTCTTTAGGAAATTTAGTAATAATCAAAATGTGGGAATGCCTTGGACAGTTTCAGTGGATTGAAGAAGTGAGTTTATTCATGTAGGCATATTTTCTGAAAAATGCCTTCACAGTAGTATTGTCTCCTGATTTTAGTAATTACAAAAGTGATTTATTTCATGGTAAAATTTTAAAATTTATTCCAAACAATAAAAAATTAAGATAGCTTTCTTAGAATTCACTTGAAAAATATTATCTATGAATGTGACCATCTGTTCAAAGCAGACACTGATTTTTCTTCACTTTACTTCCATCTTTCATGTTCCAAAGGGCCAATGTGTAACTTGCCATCTTTGGATTTGCTTTTGTGAATAACCAGTCTTCTTCCTTTCTTTCTTTTTTTATAGGTCAAGATGCTGAATTATCAGGGACGCTTTCACTTGTTTTGACACAGTGCTGTAAGAGAATAAAGGATACTGTTCAAAAATTGGCCTCAGACCACAAAGACATCCACAGCAGTGTTTCTCGGGTTGGAAAAGCCATTGATAAGGTATGGCGTTGAGGGGAGTGTCTGGCGTGCTTTAGCGTCATCCTTCATCTCCTGTCACTGCTTCAATAACATTAGCTGTCTCAGATTATTTTATGTTGTTTCTTTTATCCTTGCTTTTCATAAACTTTTGCACATCTGGTTTTACCGTGTTATTCAAGTTCCCTGTTGCTGTTATTTAAAAAACAAAAAGAAAACAAACCAAAAACCTTCCCTTTTTACAGCCTTGTTTTTTACCCATTTGCTTAAATGATTACCGCTCCTAGTGTCACGATGAGTAAATTTCCAAGAAATTTTCACTTACTATGAGGGAGTTTGTTTATAGAAGTAACTTTTCCTACTTCCTGAGTAATTCCCAGGCCATGACTCTGCCTCTGTTATGGGATGATTAGGATAACACGCTTGCATCTGTCTCCCCTGCATCATTCTAACTCTTGTTGTCTTCCTGTGAGCATGCTAGTCACTTTTCTCCAGTGTTGCTTTCTGTGTGAGTGGGTTGGTTGCTAGCTAGCAAAGCCTGTCACTTGTATTGGGCGATTTTTCTTTTTTAATTTTTATTGGAATATAGTTGCTCTTGCGACATCTCTTAAATCTTTAACTTGGTGGTTTGCTTTTAAGCAGTTTTCACTTTTAGCACTGGGCCAATTTTGCCCTTGGAGTTCATAGTCCTAGTGGCGACTAAGAGAAGTGGCCTAAGGTTACTGTGTGATACCTCTGACTCTTTCAGAGGAGTTTGAAATAGTCAAACGTTGGGGAGTTTGTGACTGGTTATGGACATTTTTGTTCACACATTGTAAACTTCCGGGAGGGTAGGAGGAACTTTTGGGGAGAGCTGTTTGTAGTAAAACCGGTCTTATGAGCTGCTCCATATGTATACACGAGAACAGTAGCTGTAACGTAGAAACTCGTGGAATCCAGAGAGTGGCTGTAACTCGTGGATAAGTCTGTTAGAAATAATCCTACAGAGCAGCAGTGTTGAAAAGCTAGGCTCGAGGCAGCCTCAGTGAGCACTAGATGCTTGTAAGGAGATGTGGTTAACTGGTAGGCACGGTGTGACAGGACTGTGAGTGTTGGGGCTCGGGGGACTGTTTGGGTAGCTGTGCCTTCGGAAGTGTTAGTGCCCTTTGGAGAGCTCTCACCACTCCCACAGCGCCGTGGGCTTCACCTCAGCCAGAGGCAGAGGAGTGGTGTTGGCGGCAGCAGCCTCATTTTTGGGTCAGTGATGGCCGTTGCCAGCAGGGGCTGGGAAGGCAGCAAGTGTGCTCTGAAATAGCTTTGAGGTTGTGATGCCTGTTTGTTAATTGCAGGGGAGCGAACACAGCTTGGAAGTGGCTTCAGCCTCAGCCTTCTGGGGGCTGTGGCGCAGGATGCGGTCAGCTGGTGCGTGAAGTGATTGTTGGCGTGTGCTGCTTAAAGACCTCCTGGAATGGTGACGGGGGCACTTTAGAGGTGGTCTTAAATCACTGTGGGTGAGGAACCCTCTGTTTCTTTAGGGTGAGGTAACTGCTGGTGGTGTTTAGGAAGCTTCGGATTTTGGTGGCTGACAGTGACCAAGGCGTTCTAATGATGGTTCAGACCCCAGGAGGTTCCTGGAGGCATTGACCACCAGGCTGCCTGCAGTTATGCCAGTGTCGGGGGGCAGCAGGACCAGAACATGCCATGACAGTGAGAATAGCTGAAGCTTCCAAAGCAGCCAATCAGAGAAAGCGTCTGAGAAAAGAGCCCAGATTCTGGGAATAGGTAGGAACGGCCTCAGCAGTCGCACCTCAAGTGTGCGGACTACTGGCCACCAAGATTTGGAACATTTGGGCAAATAATTCAGGAGCTTTGCATTCTGCCATTGGTAGGGTGACCATATGTCCTCATTTCCTAGCTTATGTCTTGTCCTGTCATAATTATCATCAGAACCCTCTTTCACTCTTGTCCCCCAGCTACTGGTGACTTGCTAAACATGTCTTCCTCCCGACCTGGCAAGTCTTTATAGATATTCACAAGGGTTATCATGTTCTGACTAATCTTTGAGGCAAAGCATTTAAATGTATTTGGTGCTAGAAATGGAAGTTCTCTTTTTGAGATTGGATAACAAGGGAATACATAGTGAGTAATCTATATTCTGACTTTTTTAGGGGGGATGTGTTTGAGGTGAATGCTGCTAATTAAATATTTTAATTTACTCATTTCTCTTTTGAAGACATTTTTCAGGTACTTGGAAGTTATAAGGGCTTTTTCAGGTAATTTCTTTTTTTTTTGGTAGGTTTTATGTTCCTGTGAAAGTAGTTTAGGTTCTAGGTGACCCAGCTTCTAGATTCTTCTGATCTATCATATGAAATAAGATCATTAAGTTGATGGTGGTGATATTTGTTGAATTATAGTCCCGGGGCACAGCAGAAAGCTTGGATCTCTTAGCCCAGTTCGCTAACATTTTCCAGTGCATTCTCTCCCCTTTTTTGGGGTGGGGTGGGGGCATCTACTTAGCCTCAGCTGTAAACGAAGCTGTTACCCTGCTAGAACTACCTAGACCTTGTACATGAGCTTCCCATGCGTATGAGGAACTCTGTGTTGGCTGTTGTTGTCAAGACTCCTTTGCCTTGTAAAGTCTTCGGGCTCTTCTAGTTTGCACCTGGTAAATTTGTGCAAGCTTCCGGGGCCGCCTGCTATAAAGGCTGGGTGGACTTGTGTGGACTGGTAAACAAACAGGATGAAGCTGAAGCCATTGTGGCTCAAGCCTTTACACAACAGACAGCCTTGAGTAATAAACTGGAATGTCATCCAGCGGCCTGTGAGTACCATGTTATGGACACATGTTCCCACCCTGCTGAGAGGAGGACAGTAAAGAAGCCGGTGACTCCTTTATGAGCAGGTTGGTTGTTGAGTGAGGAACTTCAGTAAATTTTTGACATGCTTAAATGATTTATTTTTTCCTTTAATGTTTCAGTGCTCCTTTTAAAGCTCTTTAGTCATCACTTCGCTGAAAATGTACACAGAAGAGAAGTTTATGATGTTAACCAAGATATTTTCTGGCTTTTAATTATTGCCAACATAAAAAGTTATTGAAGATTTGTGCTTTAACGTGTTGACTATCTCCAGATGCTTGTAGTATAATCATAGTTTATAATATATGATAACAACAACCATTGGGTTTTGTGGTAAAAATTTTTTAAATGTGTTTTTAATATTTATTTTATAATTTTTAAATTCCTTCTCTATTTTAAGAAAATCTAGAATTCTCTCCTGTTTAGTGTATTTTAGTGTTTTACTTAGTCTTTTGATTTTTTTAAAGTTTAATTCCTAAGAAAAGTCAATAAAAACAATTATTGCTTTAGACTCGTGTGTGTGTGTGTGTGTGTGTGTGTGAAATAGTGCTAAGATTTTAAAGTGTCTAAAATTTGCTGTGGGACAGTGGAAAGTGAAACGTACAGTTCTTTAGAAGATTGTGGTCTAGTTTGTTCATGTAAGGGTGCTTTTTGTACACATAAAAGAACTGGAAAGATTCCGAGGCAACATAAAGTAAGTTTGCATAGGATGGACTCTGCTTACTATAAAAGGGAAAGGGAAGGGCTTCCCTGGTGGCGCAGCGGTTGGGAGTCCGCCTGCCGATGCAGGGGACACGGGTTCGTGCCCCGGTCCAGGAGGATCCCACATGCCGCAGAGCGGCTGGTCCTGTGAGCCATGGCCGCTGGGCCTGCACGTCTGGAGCCTGTGCTCCGCAACGGGAGAGGCCACGGCAGTGAGGGGCCCGTGTACCGCAAAAAAAAATCAAAGGTTTCTGGAGTTGATATTTTAAATTTGATTTGGAAGAATGGGTAAGATTTAGAGCAGCAGAGCAGTGAGGTGTGGTTCTTCTGTGGCACCAAGAAAGGAGCTGAACAGCTGAGAAAATGCTTGACTCCTGTTAAAGACTCTCAGGGACTGACTGGATTGGAGTGGCTGCCCTTGTCAGGACTAGGACAAGATCAGGCTGGGGACAGGCCAGTGATGGAAGGCGTCAGGGTTTGTTCCAAGGAGATGAGGGGGAAAGGGAGGGAACGATGAAAGCATTTGAGCATTTGCTTGTCTTCGTTACACAGGATGAAATTAGACTAAGGAGAAGTCAGGAGTAGGAAAATACAGCTCTCACTTAATGGAGTGTTGACCGTGTTCCAGACACTGAGCTGAGAGCTTTATGTACATTTATAGCCCACGATGCACGTGCATTATTCCCATTTCACATATGAGGAAACGAAGATTCAGAAATACTAAGTAACATACCCCAGGTGTACAGCTTGGAAGTGGTGAATTGATGTTTGGGAAGAGGTATCACTCAAGCGTTTGTTCTTAAACACTGTGCTGTGCTAGGAAATCAGTTAGGCCATTGCAGGGCTGGTCATGTTTTAAGGGGGAAAATCTTCTGCCACTAGATGGAGCATCTGCACTGGTGAGGCAACATGGTGATTGTTAAAAAAAATGGAGTAAGGCTGTAAAAAGTGAAATCGAGAATATTTTAAGATAGTTCTGGGTGAGCCGTTTGGAACTGCCTTTTATGTAGGTATGACTGGGGTATGAGAGGAGAAAAAGATACTGGCAGGAGAAAATTTGGGGGCTTCAGCCTTAAAAAGTCATTTGGTTTGAGTGGATGAGGTTGGCTCTAAAGTTCTTACTATGTAATGGATAAATCCTTGTGGTAGAGAGACGTTAACGAAGGAAGGAGATTAAGGAAGGAAATGAAGGCAATTAAAAAGGCTAGAAAATTTAGTCTAAGATGAAAAAGCTAAGTTTTGAGTTCTGAAATATAGGCAGATAATTTGATTTATGTTTTGGGTGGAATTTTTAGAATTATTGAAAAGGAATGTTGAACAAAGTCATAAAAAGACAACAGTGATTAGAAGCTAGGAACAAATTCCCTAAAAATAGAACATGTCAAACTAACCGCCTTCCCCCCCCACCCCCCGCCACCAACTACTAGCAAGGCATTTAATAAAAATCCCATATTTTTGGGGTCAGGATGGAAGCTGTTCTTTTTAAATTATGTGGTTTGAATAGGAGCAGCCGTGTTCTCGATACCGTGTCCACCTTGGCCACAGTGCTGCATGGTGTGAGGATGGGCCTGAGCCATCCAGGCTTGGCCACCTTCGTTTGCTCCAGGGTGGGTACCTCAACGTCCTTCCCTAGGATCTTTCTCATTAGAGCCCTTATGGAAAGAAGGGCTGAAAATATGTGAGCCCTGGAGTGATTAGTAGCCCTTGAAAGAATCTGGTCTCTTGTGGGAAGCAAAACCTACATGTCGCGAGAATAAGGGAGGGGAAATCTTTTGAGACCCGTTTATCCTCCTGTCTACCCCTGGTTACCTATGCCTCTTTTTATTTTATTTGGCAGTACGCGGGCCTCTCACTGTTGTGGCCTCTCCCGTTGCGGAGCACAGGCTCCGGACGCGCAGGCTCAGTGGCCGTGGCTCACGGGTCCAGCCACTCCGCGGCATGTGGGATCCTCCTGGACCAGGGCACGAACCCGTGTCCCCTGCATCGGCAGGCAGACTCCCAGCCACTGCGCCACCAGGGAAGCCCCTGTGCCTCCTTTTAAATCCTACTTGCTTGGGCAAAAGAGATTTCTGTTTGTAGGAACCAAGAGTCCTGACTTAAGCAGCTAGTTGCTCTCTGGGTCTCTTCACTTGTACTGGGCTTCAGTTTCCGTGAAACGATATTGGTTTTGTCCTTTTCAGTCTGGAGATCATTCTCAGAAGAGGAGTTGAGTTCCGCTTTCTCTGCCATGTGTCCCATTACGTTATTAGTTTTAGGCTCTGAGCAGAATGAAACTACATTATTTAGTTGGTAATGATAATTATTTGTTGAATTATAGTCTAGTCCACAGAGGAAAGCCTGGACCTTTGCAGTCAAGTCTCAGATTAGGATACAGGATCAGAGAGCCCCACTGGATCTGGAGGGGGCACAAACCCACTTTTGCCTGCGTCGAGAGGAAGCAGCTTGCTTGGTCTAGCATCCAAGCTAGGTTGGGTTGAGAGGGGAAACAGACCCCATCCCTATTACGCTGTGCCAACTAATCCAGTCTGTAATAGTATTCAGGTGACTTTAAATTAATGAATTTATTATTAATGCCTCTGTTAAAGTGCTTTTGTGTTTTTATTTTTATTTATGTTTTCTAAAATGAAGCTCTTTTAAATGTAGAATCAGAAGATTTGGTGGCAAGGCGTGGCCCTCAGATTCAGCATCTGTATTATTGAAGGCTTACCAGGGGCTAGGTACTGATAGTAGATATCTTCATGTACATTATTTAATTTAGTCGTTAGCAACACCTTGTGAGGTAGAGATTGTGGTCGGCATACACAGATGTGAAAACCAAGACTTTGGTTAAGTAACCTGCCTGAGATCACAGAACTAGAAAGCAAATGGAAGAGCTGGGATAAAAGCCCAGATTTTAAGACTTTGAAGAGCCTTTCCCAGCTGGAGTTCTTTGAAAGAATAAATTCCTGGTGCCCTGAGGGCACCCACTGTATGTATGAATTTCTGTCCTGTGCTTCTAGAGTGGTAAGAGGTGTGTGCCTTCTTTGGGAGAATTAGTAAAATAGTCACTCAGATTTCTGTAGTTGGTTCAGATAAGGAGGAAGTTGGGGAAGCAGATTGACCAGAGCAGAAAGGTATGTGAAATAACATGTAAAATAATTGTGAAGGACGGGGATGTAAATGTGACAGGTGGTTAGATTGTGGGGCATTTTAAGGATCTTAAAAGCCCAACAGAGTAGTTTGACACATGTCTGGCCACGCCACATGACTCCTCTTTGTTTATAAAGAAATAACTTATCAGTGTGCACCCCCTAACCCCCCCCCCACCTTTCTTGATCTGGCTAATCTACCTATCTCTTAACTTTGAAAACTAAAGGAGAGGTAGGAATGTCATGCAGAGGAGAGACTGGAATGTCTAAAAGGAGCAACATTTATAAATGCTCATTATGAGACACTACTAAATTTATTTTCCAACCCATAGTTGGCAAAGCACTGCTGTCTGATGTATACCTACATACGGATTATTTTATTACAGGGCATATACCTCATCATCACCTTTACTAAGTTTACTAGTAAAAATTTAGCAATTTTTCCCTAAAGGGTTTATAACAATTTATAGTCCTACTGAACATATATAACAGTTTCTGTTTCCTCAATTCCTACTTACACTTGGTATTATCAGACTTTTGTTTTTTGTTTTTGTTTTTTGCGGTACACGGCCCTCTCACTGTTGTGGCCTCTCCCATTGCGGAGCACAGGCTCCGGACGCGCAGGCTCAGCGGCCAATGGCTCACGGGCCCAGCCACTCCACAGCATGTGGGATCTTCCCGGACCAGGGCACGAACCCGTGTCCCCTGCATCGGCAGGCGGACTCTCAGCCACTGCGCCACCAGGGAAGCCCTATCAGACTTTTAAAAAATTTAAATCAATCAGATGGATGTGAAATAGTATCCATTTGTATTAATTTGCATTTCCTTCATCATCTTTGAAGTTGAGCATCTTTTCATAAGTTTGACCATGTGAATTTTCTCCTTTGTGAATTTCTTGGTTATTTGTCTATTGTTTTCTACTGGGTTATTTGTCTTTTTTATTGATTGGTAGGAATTTTTTTAAAAAAAACCTCTTTTGGATACTAATCTCTTGGGGGTTGTAGTGAAGTCGGTAGCTTTTCCCAGCCTGCGTGGAACCAGAATCCAGGTCTTTTTGTTCTCTTTTAAATATGCTTTGCAGTTCACCTCTCACTGCTAAATCAGATTAACTGGGTGCTTAGAAGGGAAGTTGATTCCTGGTGGGTACAACAGTAGCACACAGTTAGGGTCACAGGCCAATTTTTCTTCAAAAGTAGATGGAGAAGTTTAAAAAAAATGAACAGTATTCAAGAGTTGGCACTTAGGAACTAAAACAAATGCTGAGTTTTATCGTATATGGTTATCACTGCCTGCTCAATAATTATAATTTCATAAAATGTGTTTCAGAAATGGATGGTGAGCAATGAAAGCCAGTCCTTAAATCTAACCAATTTGTAAGCATGTTCATGGTACGGCAGAGAGGTAGGATGGTTTTAGATTTCATGGTTTCATAGTGATGGTCTGTTAAAGTCATTTACTCCTCCTCTGCCTAGCTTCCAGATTTTAAAACTTTTAACCCATCAAAAATGTGAATGATACTAAAAGTACATGAGGTGGTGTATGAATTTATGTGTCCTGATTTCTCTTTTTAAGCCATAATATCTTTTCTAGGCGGACACACCCTTGAATGTGTGCTTTTCTGCTTTTGATTCTTCTTTGAATCCTGCCTTCACATTTAAGAACATCTTTCCACTTTTTTTTTCTTTTCCTCTAAAAATATAAAAGGAAAAAGTATAGTGAAACAGAAGTGGTAATAGACAGATGTTTCTCGTCACTAGCCACTTCTTGGCTGGTTTGCGGTGCTGCTGATTTCCTGGGCAGCCATGCAAATGAGTTTGGTCACCTAGCAACAGGGGCTAGAACTGATCCTTGCTCTGATGCAACAGTAAGAATGTGCAGTTAAAACAAAAGGAGTTCTTATACTATATTGCATTTCCTCAACCTTTTTTTTTTTATATATAATTTTAGCTTTAATTTTTACTGCATGTGAGCAGAAAATAAGCTATGAAAAAAATTTACTTATCGACCTCAGTGGTTTAAACTGGAAAATCAGAACGGTAGAAGGGAGCTCAGAAATTTTCATCGAATGCATTGCTTATTCATGCTTAGTTGTATTTTCCAAGACTAGCAAATAAGTTCTAGAACTTGAATGTAGTAGAGGTATCCTGAGTACAAGGGTATTCAATTTTTCTTACCACCTGTGTAGTAGTGACCATGGTACACATTATAGGAATAAAGTTACATGAAGAGCATCATTGTAAAACCATCTAAATTTGTTTAAATGTTAGACTCTTTCATTTTAAAGTCATCAAGTTTTCTAGATGAACATTTACCTTTGGTATGTATATTAAGGAAAGATTTAAAGGAATTGTTTTGTTTGATTGGAGCAGTTACTGTCTGGTGGTAGCTATTCAAATCCTGACTAAGTATATACTACCAAAAGAATTGTCTGTTTTAATGTGGTCTGTGCTTTGAGCTGACCATTGTGTCTTCCAAAGTTTTTTCTTTCTTTCCTGCAGAATAATAGACACCTGATAAATCTGTTGGGGGTTGATGCGGTTGGGGAGTAATCATTAAATGAATACGTAGAAATCTGAAGGTTGTATTTGGAGTGAATGAGGCTGATAGATCAGTGAGGAATCTTAATCAGTCTCAGTGATTCTTGCTTATAGGGTGCATTCAGACAGTTATACAGTTATAGGCAGAGTTCTGAGTTCATAATAAATTCTGTCATCTGATACCCATTCCTTTAGTCATTTGAATGGCCATTTGTCAGGGGAAATAAAATATGGGAGAGTGTACATCAGTCACCCTTCTAGGCTTGTACCTTAGTCCAGAAGAGGAACAACATAGCACCATCTTCACTTCTAGTGTTCTAGTTGTCATAGACAGCATAAAGATATAATAATTTGCTTAAAAGTATTGATGAACTGTTATGAAGTCCTCTCTCAGCAGGCGGAATCTGATAAGCAGATGGGAAATTAGAGAACCTTATCCAAACAATTCTGGCTTTTCTTCAGTGCTAGATAGTCTATTCAGTATGGGCACGGAGACTATTGCTGTAGCACCTAGATACCCTGTATTATTTCCATTCTTTAGATTAAGTACCAGGCCAAGAAAGAGGTCTATAAAAAGAAAATGAAGAAAAATGAAGACTCAGAGTAGTTTTGCTTTTTGTTTTTGTCTGAGTAATTCCAAATGTTAATGTGCACATTTAGTTTTAGGCTACTGACTTGACACCTAAGAAGAGATAGCTCTTTAAAGAAAAATGGGCTTACTGTTGGAGAGGAGAGCTCTCCTGCATTGTAGTGATCGTAAATGGTAGGTGGTTTGCAGTTCTATTACTACCTGTTCGTGTATGTACTGTAAAATAATCCTGTGTCGTGTGGACTGTATTTAAGCAATGATTGACTAAGATTGTAATTTCAGTAAATCTAAATGATCTCGTCTAATTAAATTCATGTGCTTCAAAAAAAAAGAAAGAAAGAAAGAAATGCAAGAGGTTTGCCTATGAAAGATAAGGCGGTGGAAGTAAAATTGAGCAGGGAAAGCTTTCAGAGGTAGCTTTGTTTTTCCTTCACTCTTGATGTTCCGAGTTGTCTTCTTCTAGTATAATTTCCCTTCAATCAGGAGAACTTTTAGCGATTCTTTTAGAGCAGGTCTTCTGCCAACAAATTCAGCTTTCCTTCATCTGAGAATGTCTTTATTTCACCTTCATTCCTGAAGGATATTTTCACTTGGTACAAAATTTGGGGATGACAGTTCTTTTCTTTTAGTACTTGAAAAGTGTGCCACTTTCTTCTGGTCTCCATGGTTTCTATTGAGAAATCTGTAGTCATTTGAATCATAGTTCCCCTATAAGTAGTGCATCACTTTTCTTGATAACTATTTCAAGATTTTTTCTTTGTCTTAAGTTTTTAACAGTTTGATTACGAAGTGTCTAAGTGTGGATTTCTTTGAATTTATCCTTTTAGGAGTCTGTTGAGCTTCTTGAATCTCTAGATTTATGTCTTTTGCCAGGTTTGGGAAATATTAAAAACATTTTTTTCTACACTATCCTCTTCTGTTGTTCTAGCACTCCATTGACATGACTGTTAGATCTTTTGTTATTGTCATGCAGGACCCTGAGGCTCTGTTCGTTTTTTCTCAATCTTTGGTTATTCACATTAGATCATTTCTATTGATCTTCACTGACTTTTGCTCTGTCACCTCTGTTCTGCTGTTGAGTCCATGCAACAAGTTTTTAATTTTGATTACTGTGTCTTGTTTCTTGCTGAGACTTTCTGTCTTTTCAGAAGTGTTTGCCCTTCCTTCTTGAAGCAATTTTATAATTGTTCTAACGTCTTTGATGATACCAACATCTGTCATCTTTGCATTGTTGTCTGTTGAACATCTTATGTGAATTTAGGTTTTCCTAGGTCTTCATATGACAAATAATTTTGGATTGTATTTTGGACATTTTTAATATTATGTTTTGAGCCTCTGGGTCTTATTTAAGTTCTGTGGAGAATATTGATGTTTTTGTTTTAGCGGACTTGACCTGGTTGGGTTCGGGCTCCTCAGTCTTCTCTGAGTTTTAAAATAGTTTCAATGTCAGCTTCGTTTCCAAAGCCATTACAGAGCTATTCAGATATGTTCTGTTTGTGTGCCGACCAGTGGCCATCCTGGGACCTGGAAACTAGGGCTGTCTCTTAGTTCAGTTTTCAAAGTCTGTGGTATGCTGCTGAGGGTCAGACCCATGCCTGTATAACTTGAGGGTGAGCCCAGGAGTTCCTAAACAACTTGGTGGGGGGATCACTTTCCTGCGTTCCTTCCTCTCTGTGATCTCCCTGCTACTTTATGGTTCTCTGGGGCTGCCTTTTTAGTCACCCAGCCAGAAATCCGGGGCTTTACCTACCCTGCTCTCCTGTATATTTACCATAACTCTGCCTATATCTGGGGCTACAAGGTGGAAGGACAGAGAGAAAAGATGCAAGAGGGGTTTTTGCCCCTCGCTCTTGGGACCATAGCTTCTCTGACTGGAGAGGAAGGATCCCTTTCTAAAGGTGCCTCAGAGTTTTAGGCTTCCTGCTATGGTAGACAGAGTTCTAAAGTTCTCCCAAGATTCTTGTCCCATGGTTATTCAGTCAAACATAATCTAGGTACTGCTGTGAAGGGTAGAAATAGAAACTGATTTAACTACAGACTGCCTGGCTACAGTACAAGAAAAGGGAGGGAAAAAAGCATGCGATTTCCCCCGCTCTCTATGTGGTAGGAGAATACACTCCTGTTCCCCATGCCAGCACCGAAGGGCTTCTCCTGGAGCGCTCTGTCTACATCCCGGGTGCCCAGTTGTGGGTTCTGGCTGCATTGCATCCAGGCTAAGAGATACTGGAGGGAGAAAAGTAGTAAACTCACTGCCAGCTCTTTGCCTTCCTCCCCAGTCCACTTACTACTATTCACTTTTTTGTTTCAGTCCTGATTTTGTAACTGCATTCAGTGGGAGAGACAGGTTGGGTTTTTAAGGATTCTTTTTTTTTTAACAAATGGAGTCATAACTTTGTAGTTTTGTAGAAGTTGCTTTTTTTCACTTAAGGTGTTATGGACATTTTTCCATGTTAGTAGATACAGAGCAATGAACCTCACTTTTTAATTATGAATAGTAATACTAGCATAGTAGCAGTTACCATGTCATTGAACCAGTAAGGAAGTATATTAATTTATGAGGGCTGCCATAACAAAGTACCACAGACTGGGTGGCTTACACAGACGTTTATTTTCCCACAGTTCTGGAGACAGGAAGTTCCGTATCAAGGTGTGGCAGGGTTGGTATCTTCTGAGGCCTTTCTCCCTGACTTGCAGATAGCCATCTTCTTCCTGTTTCGTCATGTGATGTCTTCCTCTGCTTGCGCTACCATAACAAAATTCCATAGACTGGGTGGTTTAAACAACAGAAACGTGTTTTCTCATAGTTCTAGAGACTGAGAAGTCCAAGATCAAGGTGCTGGCCAATTCATTGCCTGTTGAAGGCAGACACCCTCCTTCCTGGCTTGCAGATGGCCACCTTCTCGCTGTGTCCTCATGTGGTGGAGAGCGAGCTAGCAAGCGAGCTAAGCCCTGGTGTTTGTTCCTTGTCTTTACAAGAGCACCAGGCCTCCCGGATTAGGGCCCCACCCTTAGGACTTCATTTAACCTTTAGCACTTTCTCCCAGACTCTGTCTCCAGATACAGTCACACTGGTTGCTGGGGCTTCCATGTAGGAATTTGGGAGGGACACAGACGTTCGGTCTGTAACACATGGTCTTCCCTTTATGCCTGTCTGTGTCCTGATTTCCTCCTTTTATAAGGATACCAGTCCTGTTGGATTAGGGCTCTCCTTAATGACCTCATTTTAACTTTATAAAGTATTGAGAGTTAGGACTTCAACACAGGAATTGTGAAAGGATGCAGTTCAACCCATAAAAGTATTTTTCTCTGCTTAAGATAAGGAAACTGAGGTTCACAGACCTTGAGTAATTTTGGCCAAGATCACACATCTAGTAAGATAGAACCAGGATTCAAACCCGGGTAGATTGGCCCCAGAGCCTGTTCTTTGAACTATCTGGCCGTTCTCCTATCCCCAGTCTCCACCTTGGCACGGCAGTTGTTGGGATGTGCCACGGATTATTGAATAATCCTATGCTGGACATAATGGGTTTTCTTTTTTTTTTTTTTCCTGTTAGTGCTGCACTGAACATGCTTTTACAAGGATCACTGCACACCTCTGAAAATATTGCTATTGTATAATACCTAGAAATCAATTTACTCACAGAAGTCATTGTTAAATTTATGTATTTCCCCAAAATACCCTCAAAAAATGTGCTTGTTTACCCTCCCAGCGATAATGAGTGAGAGTGGCAAGTTTTAGAAAAGAGCAATGGAAAAGCTACTTCCTGTCATAGGCTACAGATGAATTGGAATTGGGTACTTATTTGAGGAGTCTCAGAGTGAAACAAAGGCCATTGTTTCTGTTAAGTTAGGTGGGGTGAAAACATACCAAGTGATGTATCCTGGTCAATTCATGACGTGCTTTCTTGTTTTTCAGAATTTTGATTCTGACATTAGCAGTGTGGGAATAGATGGCTGCTGGCAGGCAGACAGCCAAAGGCTTCTCAATGAGGTGATGGTGGAGCACTTCTTTCGACAAGGAATGCTGGATGTAGCTGAGGAGCTCTGCCAGGTAACAGTGTGCCACCTGTGAGAGCAGGAAATGGAAACAAGGGAAGTCCTTGCAGTTTTTAAGTCTTCTCAGCCATAGGCAGGTTTTTACATTTTAATCATCTGGGCTGACTTCAGTTTACTAGGAAGTTTTGTTTTTTTTTTTAAAGTTGGTGAAAATTATAGTCCTAGAACTTGTTATTCAAATTATTTCCTTATTCCTGCCCCAGAATGTTGGTCCCAGGTCATCAATCAAGGGTCAGAAGTGATGCTACTTTTTCAAACATCTCCTCTTTTTTTTTGTTTGTTTGTTTGTTTGTTTGGAATAAGGCCAGGGCATTTTATTTATTTTTTTAATTAATTTTTTTATTGGAGTATAGTTGATTTACAGTGTTGTGATAGTTTCTGCTGCACAGCAAAGTGAACTGGCCATACATACACATATTCACACTTTCTTCTCGACTCCGTTCCCATATAGGTCCTTACAGAGCACTGAATAGAGTTCCCTGTGCTGTACAGTAGGTTCTTATTAGTTATCTTCTATATACAGTAGTATGTATAAAACATCTCTTTTAAGAGGGAAGGTTAGTATAGCAGAGGAGAAAAGGACAAAGAGGTTTATATTTGCTTTTCTCATCTAGCCCAGCTTAAAGAACTTTATCAAATGAATTTCAAGCTAAAATTTACTTCAAGTGAACAGCATTTGTCTTTTATTCCATTAGACATGAAGTTAGGGGTCTCAGAACAGTTTCCCAATACCACATAGTCATAATATTAGCAGCTGCCCTGTATGGAGTATTTACCACCCTCCAAGCCCTGCCTTATTCCTCACTGCAACCCTGTGAGGAAGAAATGGTTGAGGAAGAAATGACTGCTCCCATTCTACAGAGGTGGAATCTGAGGTCTGGAGAAGTAACCAGCCCAAGGCCATACAGGTTCTTAGTGGAGGAACTTGGATTCAGTTCCAATTCGTGTGTCTTCAGACTCTGTTCTGTGGCTTACATTCTGTACTGTTGTATTTTCCATTTAGAAAAATGAAGGACCGTAAGGATTAAATAATTTAAAGCCAGTCTGTAAACCAGACCTCTAATGTAAGCCTTTTCTGTTAAACAATTCAGATAAGCAATAACTCAAGTCTTTCTCTGTATGTTATGGGATTTTGTGTACGTGTCCATATAAATTTCCTAAAATAAATTGTGTCATTTAGGATTAAGTTTTGTTTACAAGTAACAGAGACCCAAAATACCAATGCCTTAAACAAGAATGAAGTTTATTTCTCTCACACAGAAATCGGAGGTAGTAAGCCATCCACTGCATATGTGGTAGCCGTGTGCCGTGAAGCTCTTAGGGACCTCGGCTGCTTGTAGCTCTGCTGTTTCTAAGGTGTCCCTTGTCCACGTGGTCCAGGATAGCCCAAACCCCAGCTAGACATTTTGTATTACAGGAAGGGGCAAAGAGTATATACTTATGTTTCACTGGCTAGAACTTACATCTTGCAAAGCCATGTCCAGCTTTATTCCGTATGGTTATGTGCCCAGCTAAAATTTGGGGTTTTACTATTATAGAAAAGGAGGAAGAATGATGCTGGGGCTCAGTCATCAGTCTCTGCCAGAGAAATGCATGGTAAAAAGAAATTATCTTTAGTGATTTGCCTCACATTTTATAATGTAGAATATGCTTGTACCATATCTCTTTATTCTGATTACTGCTAATGAAAGTTCTTTCAATTTTTTCAGGAATCTGGTCTTTCTGTAGACCCGAGCCAGAAAGAACCATTTGTGGAGTTAAACCGAATATTAGAAGCGTTAAAAGTCCGAGTTCTGAGACCTGCTCTGGAGTGAGTTACTGAGTTTGTTTTCTTTTAAGTACTTTGAGAGAACTCTGTAAGAAAATGGAATCAGAAAACACGTTAGAGATTTTGAGATTATATATATATCTCACCTGGGGTAGACTTCAGAGGCATCAAGGGAGAATTATTTTATTTCTTTTAGCGAAGTGAGTTTGGGGGATATGCAATATGAGAAAATGGTTAGGGCTTATTTCACTTATCAGTTGGTCTGAATTCCCATGAGAGAAGAGGGTTTCCTCTAGCTAGGCTATACCTCCGCTTTAGACTAGCTTTATAACTGAAGGACTGTTGTTCAAATGGTCTGAGTTTGATATTTGAACTTCCATAATGTTCTGGGTTCACTGCTTGCATTCTAAAAAAAAAAAAAAAGCAGTTTAATTGGTTATTGGAACCAAGTGGTATACGTAAAGAGAACAAATATTGTTATGGAGTTTTACTCTAATTGCCGTCATAAAATAATTCACTGTGAACTGGTCATTGATGTGAATTATATGAAATTACTGGGTTAGCTCTGATAAATATTATCCTAGTACAGAGTCAGCGGAGTTTTTCATAAAGGGCCAGGTAGTAAATATTTTAGGCTTTGCAGGCCACATAAGGTCTCTGTTACATATTTTTCTTTATTTTATTTTACAACCCTTTAACAATGTAAAAAAACCGTCTTGACCATCTGGCATACAAAACAGGCAGCAAGTCCTGTTTGGCCGGTGGCCATAGTTTGCTGACCCCTGTCCTAGAATTTTTTAATGTGAGAATTATCAGGTTATTTGTTTTAAAAAGAAAGAAAGGGAAGGAGGAAGGAAGGAAAGTTATAAAATAAAAGGAAGAAACTGGGTGATAGAAGCAGTGATATTATTTTGAGGTCATAGCCTTAGAATCCTGGGATTTTAAAACTGGAAGTATTTGATATCGTTGTTATCAGGAAAAAAAATAGTTGGGAAGATCCTTCATGAGTTTTAAAAAATACACTTCCTTTTCCTTCTACTAACCCATTTAATTTTTCATAGGTTAGTTTTCTGTTTCTCATCATTTCTCAGTTCTTAGAAAATTTTGCAGAGTTCTAAAACCAGCCTAGGTGAACAGGCAGAGATAGAGTCCTGTGTAAATTTATAAATATCTAATTTCTGTATAAATTGTAACTATGAGGTGACTCATTTATTTTATTTTCGTTCCTGCATGTGGATTTTCTCTATTTGCGGCGAGCAGGGGCTACTCTTCGTTGTGGTGCAGTGGCTTCTCATTGCGGAGCGTGGGCTTCAGTAGCTGCAGCACACGAGCTCAGTAGTTGCAGCCCTAGAGTGCGGGCCCTAGAGCGCATGGGCTTTAGTAGCTGTGGCCCGCGGGCTCTAGGCCACACAGACTTCAGTAGTTATGGCATGCGGGCTCAGAAGTTGTGGCTCGCAGGCTCTAGAGCGCAGGCTCAGTAGTTGTGGCGCATGGGCTTAGTTGCTCTGCGGCATGTGGGATCTTCCCGGACCAGGGATCGAACCCGTGTCCCCTGTGTTGGCAGGCGGATTCTTAACCACTGCGCCACCTCATTTATTTTAATTCTTTAAAGATGTAAACGTCACTTAAGCAGCACCACTGTGTACTATGCATATTACCTTTATAGTTTGATTTTTTTTAGATTTTATTGTGACATCCCTGTGAGATTAAATTTAATCAAGTACCTCTAATAACACCTCTTAAACAAAATATGGCAGCCATTCTTCTGTCTACTTTTTATATTCCACCTAAATGATTAAACAATTATAAAGGAGAGTGAGGGAGCCTAAATATAAAAATGTAATGGGTTTCACAGTTGTCTTATAGTGATTTAGAAATAACATATGAGTTGTTATTTGAGGAAATAGTCATTTATCCATTAATTTCTCAGGTTCATCATCAAACTTTTATTGAGTGCTTATGTACCAGAGACGTGCTGAGTATTTGGACTGCCTTAGCCCTCAAAATTCTCAAGGCTTGTTCCTTTTGGAATGAAGAAAATTCATAAGACCCTTTTAACTTTGGGCTTTTTCTGTAAGATCTAAGTTTCTGACTGGTAACTATGGCATATATATCAATGATTTCTGTAAATGTTTTCTGTTATTTGTAGCCTCAAGCAGTGCCTCTCGGGCAAAGGGAGGACTCATTCCATCCACTTGGCACTAACAGTGGAAACTACTGTACAGCAGTCCCTTGGTATCCATGGGGGATTGGTTCTAGGGACCCCTGTGGATACCAAGATTCATGGATGCTCAAGTCCCTTATGTAAACCGGCCTGGTAGCCTTGCCTCTCCGTATCCACGGCTGCGGAACCTGCAGAGGCCCTCCATACCTGCAGTTTCCGCAACTGTGGATTCGGAGGGCCAACTGTACAGTAGCAATTTTCTCCTTTCGCTTTTCTGGGAATATTGCCATGTTAAATATCTGCATATGGGGATGTAGTCATAGTTATAGTTGTCTCTTTAGGAGTGCTTATTATATGCCTAGCATTGTTCTAAGCATTTTATTTGTATTATTTTATTCAATCCTCATAATAACCCTGTGAAGTAAGTACTGGGTTTACAGAGGGGGAATTGAGCCTGGAAGTTGCTCCATGAAAAAAAGGATATGGAGTCAAAAGGTCAGTCGAGGAAGGCTTCACATGGTATTCCCTAATATTCTCCTGTAAGAGAGTCACTTTAGAAGTAAGGGAGAAAGAGAAAAACAAATAGCGTATTAATATTGCTTACATGTGGAATCTAGAAAAACGATACAGATGAACTTAGTTGCAAAGCAGAAATAGAGACACAGATGTAGAGAACAAGCATATGGACACCAAGGGGGGAAGGGGGAGGTGGGATGAATCGGGAGATTGGGATGGACGTGTATACGCTATTGATACTATGTGTAAAATAGATAACTAATGAGAACCTGCTGTACAGCACAGGGAACTCTACTCAGTGCTCTGTGGTGACCTAAATGGGAAGGAAATCCAAAAAAGAGGGGATACATTTATACATAGAGCTGGTTCACTTTGCTGTACAGTAGATACTAACACAACATTGTAAAGCAACTATATTCCAGTAAAAGTTAATTAAGAGAAATGAGAGATTCACTTTAGCATATTAGAGGGGCCATCAGCAGTCCTACGGTAAAGAAACTCATTTAACTTTGTAAAACCCAGTGTTTCCCATGCGTATTTAACCAGACTCCCTGTCTCCTAACACCTATTAAAACTCACAAAATTGGTGATCTGTAGAACATAAGTTTGGAAAATCTTAGTTTAACAGAAATCTCCATTACAGAAACTCAGACTTCTCCAATTCTTGCCTATTGGTGGATGCAAAGCAAATACTCATTCAACATATTTTATGGGCAAGGTATGGACAATTCACTGTACTCAACTTGTACCAAAAATTTAAAAATGTGGGACATGAGTTTCAGGGATTTTGGTTCAGATACACAGTGGAAAATCTTTCATATTTCATGTGTGGCATCTTCTTTTGTACCTGCTGAGGGGTACAGAAACCACCGTGGAACCACCCGAGAGAGAAGGCAAAAGGTGAAAGCCTGCAGCAGTTCTCGAGGTAGCCTAGGCAGTTGAGGCAGCGGCCAACCAAAAAGATTAATGTGGATAGAGGTCATGGAAGGCCTAGATGAGAGGGAAGTCTGGTGAGCATTACCTGTTAATCGCAACTAATAAAAGACGGTGGAAAAGAAGTGAGTAAGGAATGGTGACATGGCAGAGAGAAGCGGCAGAAGAACAGCTAATTATATATACAGATCTAGTCAGGACCCTGCCTACTCTTTTGTTCCTGCCCCTGTATTTCTGAGTTTGTGTACAGATTTTTCTCCTCATCCAGATCACTTTATCTGTTTTTTGAGTTCCTCTTGGCATCTAGCATAGTGCTTATTTCTTAGCAGGCACTCAATAAAAGATGGAATAATTTGAAGGAGAACTTTGAACAAACATGACCTCCTCCTTCATGTGGCAGATAGAAGCAAAGCCAAAAATAACTGGTGTCAACAAAAGAATAACAGTAACTTACTCTGAGGAGATGGAGAAAATTAGAAAAATAGAAACTGTCTGTAACTCTGTGCCAGTTACTGACGTTTTGAAAGTGCTGTCTCGAGGGGAAGCTGCTTGGTTGCCTTCCTAAAGGTGTTTCAAAGAGTAATCCTGCCTTGGTGGATTGGCCGCAGTCTAGAATCTGACTCTCAACCTTGCAGACTTGGGAACCTGTTTTTTTTCAATACCCAGAGCAGGCCCAGGGGCCTCATAGCACTTGTTTAGAGGAATTTGCAGTTCTATTTGCAAAGTCTCAGTAGAATGCCATTAAGAGAACAGAAACTAACTGAATGATTATAAGAAAGAGATGTTATAGAATTTTTCACAGAAGAAGAGAGAAAAACTATTTCATTAGTCTAGATCACTGCAGAGTTTTCAATTAGACAGGCCATGAACAGTATCAGGCAAGCTGTTGAAGTATGAGAGGAATCCCATCTCTAAGCCTAGCGATTAGGTGAGGCTAGAAATAAAAACCACAGAGGAATGTGAGGTGAGCTTGCCATTGTGGTTTCTTGGTGCTGTGTGTGAACGGTGGGTCTGAGGAGAAGAAAATGGTTGCTGGACTTAGAGAAATTGTGGTATCAGTGCATAAAACACAATTTATAAGCAGAGAAGTGTTTTAGAAAGTGAAAATGAAGGAAGCAAGCCAAGGTGCCTGGTCATAGAGCCTTGGCCGCCACTGGCAAAGAGGGTGACCGGGATTACGCTGTTTCTGGTGTCTGTTTTCTCGTTGTTAGTTTTGTCTTCCTGTAGGCAGGCAGTCTTGCTGATTCAGGCATTTTTAATAGCTACATAGAACCACAGAATGAAGACTCTGATAGATGTACTTTTGGAGAAGAGGAATCAAGGTTTGAACAAGTTGGGTTTCCCTCCCCCAGTCTGAGGGGGTTCTGTTTTGTCTTGTTTCTTTTTTTGTTTTGTTGTGTCCCAGGGGTTGTTAATTCTGAAAGGGCAGAAGAGCTGAGTTGAGGGGTATTGTTTTAATTCACGGGGACCATGCACTAAGTCTGGTGGAGAGAGCGACTATTAAAAAGAAGCTAATTGAAAATGGAAAGAGGTGCCCAGTGGCAAGAACACAGAAGAGAAAAAAGCACAATGGAATATAAAGGCCAAAGGGGAAAAAATATCTGGGGTGAGGACATCATTTTCTGTTGTCTGTTCTCTGTTTGTTGCTGGCAAAAGTCTGTATGAGGTTCCAAGACAGTAGGTACTCCTCAGGAAGAAGAAGAGACATGGCCATCTCTTACCTGGATCCCTCCTCACCAGGGACCTGGGCATTACTGGAGATGAGTGGGCAAGCTACGACTATAGAGAGGTTAAGAATCTTCTTTTACAAAAAGGGAAAATTGAAAGAAACTGTCACTGAGATTAAGTGTTTAAAAGAATAAGGAGTTGAACTAGGCCAGGAGGGGGAACTAAAGGGACTCTAGAATTTGTTCTTATAAAATGCTGAACGGTTATTAATTTAAGCTTATCAAAAACTTGGTTTTGTGGTGGGAAACTAGCAGTAAATAAGGCAAAGTCATATTTAAGTACTTTATTAAAAAATCACGGGCTTCCCTGGTGGCGCAGTGGTTGAGGGTCCACCTGCCGATGCGGGGGACGCGGGTTCGTGCCCCGGTCCGGGAAGATCCCACATGCCGCGGAGCGGCTGGGCCCGTGAGCCATGGCCGCTGAGCCTGCGCGTCCGGAGCCTGTGCTCCGCAACAGGAGAGGCCACAGCAGTGAGAGGCCCGCGTACCACCAAAAAAAAAAAAAATCCCTAATCTATAGAACTGTGCTGTCCAATGCAGTGGCCACTTGTCAGAGGTAGCTATTGGGTATGGCCGCCAAGCCCTGTGTTACTAAGAACCTCATGTAAAGTTGAAGGTATGAGTCAAACGTGAAACACGGTAGTTCGTGTGGTTTCTTAAACAGCATGGAAGGAGGACAGAGATCCACAGCAACTCTGAGATGAGTAAAACGTTAGTAGTTCCAGCGATGGACTCAACTCATACCTGAATTGCCATTTGAAAATATCCCAGAAATCCAATGCTAGCTATCCTAAAGCAAAGTGATAGGGTTCTTCACTTTTCTGGCTGAATTCCAGTTTCTGGATTTTTTAAGCACTTGATTCGGTCACCAGTAACATTCAGCCAGTCCACACCTGTGGAGTAAACGCATGTCACTCATTTCCCTGAGCTTCAGCCTGTACCCCCAAGAAGATAGCCCCAAGGTAGACTAGAAGAAGAAGGTATTTGTAAGCCTTTTTAAAACGCTGTGAAAGGTTGTAGTGGAGTGTGCCGTAGGAACTGGAGAGAGGCATTTTTATTCACTATTATCAGAAACAGATCCCAGCCCAGGCTGGCAGAATGGTGAGAGGAGAGATAAACAGACCAGTGCTGTCAGTTAGGTTTCTGGGAAAGAACAGCTAGCTCTGAAGGTAGAATCTTGTTTTAATTATTTTTGGATTAATATGGAAATTCTAAACATGGAGCTAACAATGGGCCAAGTTTTTCGGAGGCCTGACGCTGAAGATAATTAATGCTTCATGTTTCTGTGGGATAATTGCGTCGATACGGGTCGCTTCTGACTTAATCACCTAAGTAAGTAGGATTGTTTTGGGGTCTTTTAATGGAAGAGGCCCAGAAGTTCTCTCTACTAGTCACTGCAGTGGCAGTGAGCAGAGAGAATTGTGACATGGTGACCTTATTGGGTGTCATTGTTCTGGTCTCCGGTGTTTCTCTAAACAAGGAATGGTTCCAAAGCTGGCGTTGCTCTTGTGGCACACATTGGAGATGTGGGAGCAGAATTTATTTTAGAAACCACAGTAAAGCTAATAATTTACCTGAATGTTTACATGTAGCTTGCTGGTTGTAGTATAGTGATCGTTCGTTTTTTAAAAATTAAAAATCAAAAGTTTTCTGCTAGGAACGCCATTAGCCAGAACACAGCACCCCGTTCACTTATTAACTGTTCTTTGTCTTTCCGTCACATGTCTTCTAGTGCTTTGTAGACGAGTGGATGCAGTTTTTGGTGCCGATTGTAGTTTTGCGCTTTTGCAGTCCCGTGTGCTTTGTTGGTTTTGGATTTGTTGTTATCAGGTTAATTAAGGTCTGTTCTACCCCTTATTCCTGCTCAGTGAATCACACAGTCCAATATTCAGTGTGAACTTCTAGCGAAGACAACTTCAAAAAATTTTGAAGGGGATTAACTGGTACATGCTGATTCCCACAGAGTTGGTTCTATAAAAATCAAAGCAGCAGTGAGTATTACATGGAAATGCCCAAGTAACTCTTTTAAATGTAATTTTCTTACTAGTGACTTTGGAGAACGTTAAGCCTGTCCCCTCAGTAAACTCATGTTAAGTAGCTTATTATTGTCTGTGCCAGTCTCCCGGCTCAGTGCTTCTACGAGCGCCCTCATTTAATGCCCATAACCCTCTGAGCTGCCCCCGCTTTACAGTAAGGAAACAGGCTTGAGAGCATTAAGTGACAGACTGCCCCGATTCACCCCACAGAGCCAGGATTTAAAGGGCCATGCATGTTTGGCTCTATTAACCTGTGCCCTGTATCACTGTACCCCATGCAGAGTAGAAGGGGCACCGAGCTGAGCAAGGCAGAGCCCCTGCTTTAAGAGGCCAGAAACTGTCCTACCAAGTAGATTGTGTGTGAAGAGCTGGGAGAGGTTCAAATAAAGAACCTCTCGAGTTCTGTGGATGGAGAGATGAGTAGGGAACTTGTAGAAAATATGGTCATTGAGCCTGGGCCTTGAATTTTTCAATTCCGTTCTCAGCTACTCAATTTGTTTGATTGTACTATTGTAAAAATGTAACTAGCACCTGCACTGGGAGATAGGACCATGGCTTCTAATTTCATAGAAGGAACAAGTCCTCTACCTGGACCAGCTTTCATTCACCTGGACACATCACTGTTGATGGTGCTGCATATCGCTACATCAGGTTGTCTGAATCTGTTTGCATGTTTTTCTTGGCCTGCACCTCTCTCTGCCTCCATTCTGTTCTGAAGAGGCCTCTTATTTCCCTCCTTTAATTCTTTATACCACATGGCAGATGCCTCTAATTTACCCTGTTGGCCATCCACCGTGTTCTTCACCTTCCCTGTGCTGCCTGTCGGCATCCACCTCTTGGTTTTCCAGCCTTCCCTCTTAGAAACAAGAGTGGCGGGGCAGAGATCTCGGTGATGACAGGCCCCGTTCCCAAGCTTCTTTCTCCATTGTATCACTCTGGGCTGTCTTTGCCTTTATAAAGTAACCTCCTGCCTCTGAGAGCCTTATGTTTTTCCTCTCCTATTTCTTTTCTCTGTTGAACCGATGGACAGTTCTCTCTGCACGATTCCAGTGTGCCCAAATTTCATTTACCACAGTTTAGTTAAATAACACCAGTTCCCCAACAACAGAGTTCAGATTTCAGTCACCATGAAGTATTGTGAGTAATTGCATAAAATGAAAACTTCTCTGCCAGCTCTTCAGTCCACAGATACATAATAACACATGTGCATCGTGATCATGACTGGTCACCTCACTGCTTTTTCAGTCTGTTGGTGATTGGTCACAGTGCAATTCATTTCACCCTCAGACAGCAAAGGTGTGGTTGTATTGCTTCCTTGCCTCTGCTGATAAGCCCACATGACACATTACAGAAATGGATCATTGAAAGAGGGACTTGGTCCACAAAGATGAATTGCTAGAAGTGAAACTGAATGCCTTGAGGAAGATTTGAAAATGATGACAGCAAAGTGAAGCTAGGACAAGGCCTGGGCCTCCATGAAGCTATGGTACACTGCATATTGAAAAGTCCTATGAATGTCAAAACCAAGGTTAAAGTCGCTTCAACACCTTTTAATTTAAATCGCACTGGGAACAGAAAGCTGCTTGTGATTTAAATGATGGCGCATTTACTTCTACTTTGTTTGTAAAAACAAATGAAACAAACCAAAACACCTCCCATCAGTTTGGCTAACTTTCAGGCCAAAGTGCTTAAGTTATTAGTTGCCTCATTGAAAGAAAACAGTTTAAAAAGGAGATTGAGGAAGGACTTTACTGTCAATAAAGGATGGTTTCAGCATTTCAGAAATCATCGTGAATCGACTAACGTTAAACTGTCTAGGGAGGCTGCTAGCGTGGATAAGAAAGCTGCTGTGAAATTCGTACCCAGATTCCAAAGATTAGGTAAGGCAGGTGTTAACGATGGTTGTCCAGAGAGACAACCCCATCAAGAACTTACACAACTAGAGATGTGGGACCATGAAGTGATCATGAAGGATATCAAAATAGATGAACTCTCTCGTTAGGAGGCAACACAGAGTGTTAAACCTATACTCACCTGGCTGGTTAACTGTGGCCCAGGAATTAGGGTCAAGAAAATACAAACATGGGGGCCCGGGTACAATCCTGGGGATGAGGGAGAGGCCGCATCAGCAAGCGTTTCACCCTAACGCTTAAATGTGCTTTTACGTGTCTGCGGGGCTAAAAATGGGGTAGAACAGCCTTAGCTTAGAAAATGACATTTTGCCAGAGAGGGAGGAATTTAGAAATGTTTATTCTAATCCCTGGCCTTGTGAGATTTAAGCTCAATATACTATTCAGAAGTTAAATGAAGATAATACAGTGTTTCAGAATAGAATGACAAGAAACATGACCCTTGAGAAACACGGGAAAACTTGTATTCTATGAATTTAGGTTTTGCATTCTCCCTACACTCTCTGCAGCTCTTTTTTGTAATCGGTATCTACTTTTCTAAGAATATTGTAGGGGGACAGCAATTAGCAATGCTAGTTTTTCCTGATTATTTTGTAGCCCTGTCTATAGCAAAATTTGAAAGTGTGTCAAAATAAATTCAAGGTGTAAATTAGGAATTACATTGTCTAAATGCCTCTCCAAGTTTAAAAATGAGGTATATATATCTATAGCTTGAAAAGCTTGAATTTCTAATTCATAGCCTGAATTACTTTTAACAAAAGTAATTTGCAATCACCATTAGCTCTTTGATGAAAAAAGAAAGTTAAGAAATTTTGTTTAGTTTTACATTAGCTAAAAAAAGTTAAGTATAAAAATAAGTAATATATGTTCATTATAGAAAACTCTCCTTTTTTTTTTGCGGTACGCGGGCCTCTCCCGTTGCGGAGCGCAGGCTCAGCGGCCATGGCTCACGGGCCCAGCCGCTCTGCGGCACGTGGGATCTTCCCGGACCAGGGCACGAACCCATGTCCCCTGCATCGGCAGGCGGACTCTCAACCACTGCGCCACCAGGGAAGCCCAAATTCTTCTATCTTAAAAATCACTGTCATCTGGACTGCTATTAGCTGCTGTTCATCGCTGTGTCCTCCTGGGTGTTTTTAGCCCCCTGGTGCTGCTCTAATAGCTGGTGCCCTATTCCAGTGAGTCATAATCCACACTGTAGCAGTTGATGTGTGAATCCAACTTTCCTAGAGTCATTCCTGTTAAAAATTTTGGCGAGTAGAATTTTTTTTTTCCTATATATCACAACTTTTCCTCCCCTTTAACACTGTATCGTGAACATTTGCCTATAAAAATAGAGTTTTTCCTCCTTTGTGAGTTGCCCACTTAAGGACTTTGCCCTTTTCTGTTGGTCTTCATCGTTTACTAAAGTTTGTAGTTACTCTCTGTTAGTTCCCTTCTTTGACTCTTGCAAACGCTTGGATATATACCTCATTATCAGAAACTGAAAAAAGAAAAGGCTCACTGCCTTTCTTTACTTGGTAGTAGGAAAACATACTCATGTTTTTATGAGTTAGAATGGAGTAGGAAAAACTTTGGTAAGTGATCTGATTTAAATATGCTTGCTTGGATCTGGAAGTCGGGAAGGTACCTGACAGACTGGAGACGGGCAGATGCACAGTACTTTTGATACTGGCGGCTGGTGTTGGGCATTCATAAAAGAGAGCTGCTGGAGGTACCTGGTTGGTGTCACCAAGTCTCCAGACTTTGTGTTGCAGCCAGACTGCATTAATCTTAGTGCCACGTAAGGATCCAAGACTTACTTAAATAAATTTAAGCAAATATTTCCAAGGCCCAAGTGATTATTATTTTTAAAACTCACATTGATTTTGAGGTCAGAGAAGCTTCATGATTTGACTCTAAGACGTGGATGTATCAACAAGTTGATTCGAATATTCATATGCATGTGCAGACCTTTTTGGGAAGGACAGGATCCAGTGAAAGTGCTGCTTCATGAAATCTAATCCCAGTCAACTGATTCATTATGAATAACTTGAAGCATTTTACTCTTGTAGTTTGTGGAGTAACTCAGTGTTTATATTCGTACCCAGTAGTTCAGATTCTGAGGGTCCTTAGTGAATCGGGTTAGGTGGGGAATATTAGTCCAACTAAAGATCAGATTAAAGAAGAATGATACTGACACCTTCTACATCTTAATATGTTTAAAGAAGTGAAGCAGTGTTTCTTACCACTTGCTTGCAAATCTGATTTTAACAGCTGTCTGATAATGCTTTTCTGCTTTAGTGCTCACCTTTAACTGGTAGTCCCAGCTCAAGGTTATTCCAACTGTTTGTACTCTATTATTATTATTTTTTAATTTTTTTTTTTTTTTTGCGGTACGCGGGCCTCTCACTGCTGTGGCCTCTCCCGTTGCGGAGCACAGGCTCTTGACGCGCAGGCTCAGCGGCCATGGCTCACGGGCCCAGCCGCTCCGCGGCATGTGGGATCTTCCCAGACTGGGGCACGAACCCGTGTCCCCTGCATCGGCAGGCGGACTCTCAACCACTGCGCCACCAGGGAAGCCCCAACTGTTTGTACTCTAGAGGCCTGCGTCACTGTACTTTGGATGATTCAAAACTGCATGTTGTTCTTTCCCTCATTAGCACTGTTTGTACAAATCTTTTTGGTGCTGTGTGTTGACACTGTATGTTATTTACACAGCTTTATCTGCCTGATTAGACTGAAAGCATCTTGAGGGTAAATACTTATGATTACTGTTTTTAATCTCAAAGCACGTATGGCACCAGATCTTGCACCAGTGAAAGTTTAAACATAGATGTTCCCCTTCAGCATCTTGTGTTTCATTTATAACATGCCAGTTTAACAGGAAAAGAGTAGTGGATCTAGGCAGTCAGTAGTCAATCTCATGGCTGACACCTGCTTCATAGTGTGGCCTGGTACAGTTCCAGATATGTCAGAGACAGTCTTGTCTTGGTGTTAAACCTTATTAAATATGTAATTGTCATCTAACTTAATATGTTTTCTTTCTTTCACTGGCTGCAAAGCATCTTTAGGTATAGTTTGTTTACTTTCTTTACGAAAGTCTCTGGGCCTAGGGCTTGATGTTACCACTGACTTCCACGAGATGGCAGACTAAACCCATTTTTTGGTGTTAGGTGTTTGAAACCATTTTTAACACACATGCTCGTGCTCTTAATTACTGTTAAAAATCTTTTTTGAAAAAAAAAAAATCTTTTTTGCTTTTTCTTTAGATGGGCGGTATCAAACCGAGAAATGCTCATAGCCCAGAACAGCTCCTTGGAATTTAAGCTGCACAGGCTCTATTTTATTAGCTTGTTAATGGGTGGAACTACAAATCAACGAGAGGCATTACAATATGCGAAAAATTTTCAGCCATTTGCCCTGAATCATCAAAAAGGTGAGTCTAGCGTCAGCTGTTTTTAATGGTTGGAACAGGACCATGGCCGCCACTGGAATTTAAGTTTATCTTAACTAGATCTAATACACATTTGCTAATAAACTGAAACAATTGTAGATGATAAATCACTTACTAAACAAAGCTTCTTGGCTGGCTCTAGAACAAAAGTAAAGCATTAAAGCCTCTTAGTTGAAAAGTCAGAGAGAGACATGGCATTTTGGGGGATTCTACATTAACCTAAGAGGAGACAGAGAAAACGTAAAGTATGCCCTTGCATCCCCCCACCGTACTGCTGTTATGGCCACGACAGAGTGTCTGAAGGTGCAACAGGGCAGCAGCAGTTACTCCCAGGTGTCAGTGTAGAGGGACTGACTAGTTTTACAGCCAAAGATATGTGATGACCCCATTTATGACATTATTATTACTTCTGTAGATAATGGTAATTATACTATGCTGTGTATAAATTATAAGTTCAGTATTTAGTGCGTCCCTTTTCTTCTTCTTTTTCTCTGTGCTGTTTCTTTAATAGAAACCAAGCTTAAGTACCAGAATTTTAAAAGACATTGTCAGTAAGTTATTTTATGCCATGTCAGCTGGGGGAATTCTTGCCTTTTTCAATGTATTGCCTGACAGCTCTGTTTCAGGTGTGATCATCACACCTCCAAATTGCTTCTGCTTTTGTTTAGACATTCAGGTTTTGATGGGAAGCCTCGTGTACCTGAGACAAGGGATTGAGAACTCACCATATGTTCACCTGCTTGACGCAAACCAGTGGGCTGACATCTGTGACATCTTTACACGGGATGCCTGTGCCCTCCTGGGGCTCTCCGTGGAGTCCCCGCTCAGTGTCAGGTATGGAAATTGTCCTGTTATTGAAATCTGCGTTCCATTGGTTAGTTCTGCTTAATTTGTTGTCTAGTTCTTGACGTTTAAAGCTGAGAGAACACGTGTCTTTCTGAAGAAGAGTACAGTTGGTATTTCAAGAGATCGTCACAATTGGCAGTGACCTAGTTCTAAGTGTGGTCTGTGATCCTTTGGGGGGTCTCTGAGAGCCTTTTCCACTGTGTTCACGTTGTGGGGTAAACTGCTCCAGCCTTAGCACAGATCGGGGCAGTGGTCCCAAACCCCACAAGGACTGGCTGTATTCCTCATCCACCACACACTTGCAGATATTTTAATTTTACTTAAGACTGTTCTTGACAAAACGTTAAAAGTCACTCACTTTATTAAATTTCGACCTTTGAATATACATCTTTTTAACATTCTGTGTGCCCAAATAGGAAGCTCAGATAAAGCACTTTAGCTCATGCCAAATCATGAGACAGTATGATGATTGTCTCAAGAAAAAGCATCTGTATAATGTTTGAGTTATGAGCTAAAAACTAGTTGCTTTTTTCCTGGAACACAGTTTTCACTTGAACACAGTTTTTACTTTTACATCTTAGAAGACAGACTGTAGTTACTCAGACTCAGGTTTTTAGGAGATATTTATTCAGATGAATGAAGTAAGCTTGTCGCATCAGGGAAAGCAACTGGTGGTATCTTTTGCTCCAGTGGTAAAATTCAAGATTGTAAGCTAAAATAGAAAGTTGGGAAAACTTGAACCGACCACTGTAAGCTTTACAGTTCCCCAATGCTTAAAGACATTTCTGATGAGATTGGTGGTAATAATAATGAATTTGAATTTTTTGATATTACATAATGAAATGTGCTAACACTTGGAAGATCAGTAAGATCTCACAAAATCATGCATGAGTAAAAGATTCATTCAGAGTCTGAGACCATTGGGTTTTAGTGGAGCAGGGTACGAAAAGTACAATGGCAAGGATTCACATTCCACTTTCCAACCAACATTTAAAAAAACTAGTACTTGTTGGGACTTCCCTGGTGGTCCAGCGGTTAAGACTCCATGCTCCCAATGCAGCGGGGGGAGCGGGGGCTGGGTTCAATCCCTGGTCAGGGAACTAGATCCCGCATGCCACAACTAAAGATTCCACATGCTACAACTGAAGATCCCGTGTGCTGCAACCAAAGACCCGGGGCAGCTAAATTCAAAACAAAACAAAACTACTATTTGTTGAATTTTGGTGTGGCATTAAAGAAGACTATCCACGGTTACCTGAAAAGGTGGTGTAAGTGCTACACATCTGTGCGAGGCTAGATTTCTTTCACTTACTTCAACCAAAAGAATACATTGCAACAGATTGAATGCAGAGGAAGTCGTAAGAATCCAGCTGTCTTCTGTTAAGCCAGACATTAGAAAGATTTGTAAAAACGTAAAACAATGCTGCTCTTCTCACAGGTTTATTTTTGGTTTGGAAAATACAGTTATTTTTTGTGAGACTGTTATTTATAACATGTTTTTTATTTTTAAGTGAATTAATCAATATTTTAATTCTCAGTTTTAATTTCTAATACAATAAATAATGATAGGTATAACCCACAAAATTAAATGCTCTTTGAGATCCTTAATGTTTAAGCCGGTAAAGGGGTCCTGAGATCCAAAAGGCTTAAGAACCAGTTTTAAGAAATAACTTTTTGGGGACTTCCCTGGCGGTCCAGTGGTTAGGACTCTGCTTCCACTGCAGGGGGCGCAGGTTCGATCCCTGGTCGGGGAGCTAAGATCCTACATGTGCCTTGCTGTGCAACCAAAAAAAAAAAAAAGAACCTTTTTAGCTCTTCTATTTATTTGGCTCCTCCAGTGTTTTGAATCCCTGCTACGTGCCAGGCATTGTGTGGGACACAGAGATGAATAAGGCGCAGCCTGCATTCCACAGGGGCTCCACCTGAACGGGGGAGACAGACTCGTGCAGTTAAGTGTAAGGTGTGGTGGGGCTGCAGGTCTGGTTCTCTGGGACAGACTCTGAAATGAGCGGAGACTCACGTGCAGGAAGCGTGCTGGGATCAGCTCCTGTGGGGAATGAAAGCAGCAGGGTCAGGCAGAGGGAGAAGCTGGACTGTGATCCAGTCTCACCAGAGGCCTCAGTCCACCCCTGCGGAGCTCTGGAGCTGCAGTGGCCTGTGGAGTTGTCCCAAATTGGTGCAACTTTTGTATCCTCAGGTGGAGCAGTCATCGAACGTGTCCCTGGTCAGGTCGCTTTCTCCAAATGAGGACAGTCCTGAAGGGGACTCAGTGGAGAGCTGACCGCCAGCACTTCTAGATGAGAAAGGTGCTTCTGCCCTGTACAGGGGTGATCTGGGTCTGGAAGGAACTGTGAAAGAAAATGTTTCAGAGTGTCATTAATGTTAAGAATGCCATTAATGGACTTCCCTGGTGGCACAGTAGTTGAGAATCCGCCTGCCAACGCAGGGGACACGGGTTCAAGCCCTGGTCCAGGAAGATGCCACACGCCACGGAGCAACTAAGCCTGTGCACCACAACTACTGAGCCTGCACTCTAGAGCTCGCGAGCCACAACTACTGAAGCCCACGTGCCACAACTACTGAAGCCTGCGTGCCTAGAGCCCGTGCTCCGCAACAAGAGAAGCCACTGCAGTGAGAAGCCCAGCCACTGCAATGAAGAGTAGCCCCTGCTCGCCCCAACTAGAGAAAGCCCACGCACAGCAACAAAGACCCAATGCAGCCAAAAATAAAATAAAATAAAATAATTTAAAAAAAAAAAGAATGCCATTAATGACTGGTAGGCAGAGCTTATTAAATCTGGTGGTTTTGTAAACTAAGACTGTGTGTGTGCGTGCACGCACGCAAAATAGGGGGCTTTGTAATGCTTTGAATCCAATGGCCAGGGTCCTCTGCACATAGCACGGAGTCTGGAGGAGTTGACGTTTCCTAGGACCAAGCTTTCTGACACCTGGCCTGGCATTAACATTTCCTCTTCTGCCTTCCCAGTTTCTCAGCAGGTTGTGTGGCACTGCCAGCTTTAATTAATATCAAAGCTGTGATCGAACAGAGGCAGTGCACTGGAGTTTGGAACCAGAAAGATGAATTACCTGTGAGTGCCATTTTCTGTTAGTTATTACCTCTCGTGTCATTAGAAGAACGTGGATGTTAAGGATTTTAAATGCCTGTCTTGCCTTTTAGTCAGGGAACATTACTGTAGCCTTTTGACAGGGGATCTTTTATGTGTATGTAGACATGACTAAACAGTAGAAGTGGGGAGCTAGTACATTTTGGAGGCGCTAGAAGATCTTTCTTGCCATTTTGACTTAGAGTGGCAGTGACAGCTAATGAAGGAAAGCATCAGAAGTGGGGAGGGTGGATATACTGTAGCGTGTGGTATGTTCTAAGTGCAGGTGCTAAACCACTCGTACTGTGAGCTTTTTAAAATATGAAAGCAGGGAGTCCACTTGATTTAGTTTTGTCTGGAACATTGATATTTATGAGATCATGGGCTTGTGCTGGTTATATTTTTCTAATACCAATTAAAATAAGTGTATAGCTGTTAAAGGTCGTCGCAGTGATATCTGCGGTCATCAGTGGCCCTCCCGTGCTGTGTGTCCACCGTTGTCATGGACTGGGCCATGGTTTTAAATATCTGCTCCAGTCACTTGCCAGCTCTGTAACTTCTCAAAGCAGTAGTTTGTCCGTCTCTGAAATGGGGACCGTCCTTCTCTTTATAGGGCTATTAAAGGCTGGAGGTAACAGAGGGATGCTTAGAATAATATAGGACACATAGTAGGTAGTCAGGTTTTGTTGCCGTAGTAGTTATGACATGGAGCAGTAACAAAGGTCATCGTGTGTGTATGTTTCCATCAGGCCTCTGACAGTAGGCACTGAAACTTTGACGGGAATTACCATTCCTGTCTTGACTTGGTCACAGATCCTAAAGGGCCAAAATATGCATTTGGCTTTTTGCTTTTTTTCTGCCACCCCTGTGCGCAGGTTTATCTGCAATTACCCTGTTCTTCCAGCTGGTAACTGTCGGTTGGTTGCCCCAGCTTCTCAGAGATCTGTCCTGATTAAAGGCGCAGGTGCACTGCCAGTCCTGAGCGTGGTCGGGACACGAGCAGGACCCTGCATGGCTGCTGCTCATCTGAGCAAGTGAAACGAACTTGAGTCTTCACTCGCTTTGCTGAGGCAGGTGCCTGCAAGAACCTGGCAGTTTCCCAGGTGTATTGTCAGTATCTTTGACACTTGCGCACTAGAGCAAAGCACACTGAAATCTGAATTCACCCAAAGCCTGTGTGTCAGGGTGATAAAACAGTTGCGGGGAGGGCGGTGGGGGGGGATGATCTGGTCATTTTTTCTCAGGATTATTGTTACACTTTGCCACCTTTCTTGAAAGAATCTGAGCAATAGACTATTATGTTGCTACAGCCATTTTAGGTTTAAAAGGAAAGAAAACAGTAAGAACTCATGTTTGTGGAGCCTCTGTGCTGTGCTAACCACTATGCTAAGGTGGTTTCATAGCTTTTGTTTTGTTCACTGCAAAGAGAGAGAGCTGATACAAGTGCTGTGAGCTCAGATGGATGGGTTGTGAATTCTCCCGCTGAACTTTAATTTAAAGCCCTTGTTTCAGGTAGTTTCTCTGGACAGTTACACATAAAACATGGAAAAGATCTGGATCTGAAGCCCACACAGCAGTAAACAATGTTTAGTCTGCCTTTAAAGGAATTATCGCGCTGAATTGTATCACCTAGCTAAGGGTGCTGTAAAACCGGTCAGGAGTCTCGCGGGTTTACTCTTCGATATTTGCTGATGGATTTTCAAGAGCATTTGACTTCTAGAGTGTTGCCTTGCCTTTGACTCTTGCTCTCAGGCAGCAGAATTTGGTTTGATACGTAGTGTTAAAAATAATTTAGAATTGTGAGGTAATACTTTGAATCCCAAAGACTGTCCATCTTTGGTTAGTTTAGAAGAGTGCTCTAAAAAGTTACCTTCAGATGAGTAGGTTTGATAAATGTTCTTTGCTGCAGAGTACGTACTGACATGTGGATGGTTTTCTGTAATATAACTTGAGCCTTTTACCTTTTTTTAAAAACAGATTGAAGTGGACCTTGGTAAAAAGTGCTGGTATCACTCAATATTTGCCTGTCCTATTCTTCGTCAGCAAACCACAGATAACAATCCACCCATGAAATTGGTCTGTGGTCACATTATATCAAGAGATGCCCTGAATAAAATGTTTAATGGTAGCAAGTAAGTGTCTGACTTTTTCAGTGTCAGTAAAAAAAAAAAACAAAAGAGAAACAAATACTCTTTTGGAACTTAGTGGGAAGATAAGTAACAAGGATAAATAAATGTAGCTAGAATTTAGAAAGAAATAGATTTCTTAACTACTTATTTAGTTTAGTGGGTGGTATCTTTTCTCAGGCTTTATTAGTCTTTGTTCGTGAATTTATTGATTAGATTTATAACCGTGATCTTTAACTCTTAACTTTTTGGGTGGGTGGTACATTGTCATCCCAGCCCTTCCCCTCCCTTTTACACAAATGGTAGCATACTATACACTGTTCTGAACTTTGCTTTTTTTCACTTAGTGATACATCTTGGAGATTTTTTTCTGGTGTAGAAAGAGCCCTCGTTCTTTTTTAAAGCTGTAGATTATTCTGTCATATGGAAATGTGATGATTTATTTAACCGGCTCCCTGATGATGAACATTTAACTTTTGTTACTATAAAGTGAATTACCATATCTATATGTGATTTATAAATTTGTAGAATTGTAATTCAACAGGTATATACATTTATAATTTCTATACATAATGAACCCAAACTTAAAAATACAGTCTCAAAACCCTATTTCTAGCTAAGGCAGCTCGAAAATTTCTCATTGGAGTTCATTTCAGACCCATTATGGTGAAGTCTTTCTTTTAAGAGAAGGCTCTGGAGCAGTTCATGTTCTTCCCAGAAACCCTGGGAGTGCAGGTAGGTGGTGACTTGAAGCCAGAGCTTGGTCTTGGTTCAGACCATGCTGGTTTCACGTGCCACTGCAGGGTATTGTGTGCCACGCCAGGGCACATAGGCGGCTCTGGGTAGGCTGCATGCCTTGTAGGCTTAGCAGCTGGCATCAGGGTTGCTGCATGTGAGTGGATTGTGACACCAGTACCTCTGAAAGTCATTTTGAGATAGGTATAAGCTAAACCTTGGAGAAGAAAAATTGGATTTACTTCTGAAACCCCGAAAGCAATTTTCAGAACAGTTGTCTTTGTTTTCAAAATAGTTTTCACTGATTTCCACTGAAGAAGAGCCTTGGAGTTTAGCGTCTGGCTTGGATGGTGTTTCTTTGTGACCCTTCAAAGCTTGGCTGTTACATTAAGGGAAAGCACAGTTAATCCTCAAAAGAAAACACAGACGTGTGTGTGTGTGTGTGTGTGTGTGTGTGTGTAATTGTTAAAGACTCTATAACTAGATAAAAATTGAATGCTCAGTACTGATCCTGTTCCTTGATTTAATGTTTTCTTTCTTGTCTTTAGATTAAAATGTCCATATTGTCCAATGGAACAAAGTCCAGGGGATGCCAAACAGATATTTTTCTGAAGAAATAACTTTAGTTTGCAATTTGTAAGTGAAACTGAATCGAGAGAACGTTCCATTTAATGCAGCTAACCAAGGACTCCCATGTTTATATAAGCTAATGCTCCGGAAACTTTGCCAACATTTTAGTGTGTACACACTGAGGGGAGTGCTCCAGATGAATATTATCATAGGGCTTTATTATATTCTTGGTCTTCATTTCTGATCAAGTAAATACACCAGCAGTTGTCATTCAATGCAGGTTTTTGTACTTAATTATATGGTGATTTTTTTACTTTTTAAGAGCAGAAACAGAAATTTACCTTCCTGCCATGTGTTTAATATCTCTCCTGCTTTTACTTTTGTCATTCTCCTGATAACTGTAAGCCTTGAGAATGTTTGTGAAAAAGTTTTATTTCCTGTTATGTGTACATAGTTAAATGAAAATTCTTCAGAAAAAGTTTGAAAAACTGAATTGTGGTTATGAAACTAATTTGCAGGGGTTATTTTGCTTAAGGAAGAGAGCTGTGATAGATTCCAAATTTGCTTTTTGATGTTTTCCTCTGCTCCAGCTCTCACCAAGTAGTCAGCAGACCTGCATCTGAGGTCTGCTTGTAGCCCCAGCAGGCTGCCTGTTATAAAATTCCATCACCAGTTTATTAGCAGGTTGGTGTGAGCAGTCTTCCACTAGAACAGAGTGGAAGCAGTACTATTGTTTCTTTGCTTTTATTGCCAAGAGGTGCTTGTTTTAAAAGAGTGTTCAATAAAACAAAATTGTGACGTTAGAAGTATTCTTAAGTTGATATTTGCTCTCTTGGTCTTGGTAGCCCTCTTCTGTCAAATCTGCTTTCAGGACTTGGCTGTTTATATTGCGTTTGTATATCATTGCAGGCACAGTGTTGCGTGTATGTATATATATATATATGTGTGTGTGTATATATATATGTGCACCAGCATCAAACATTGTGTATCTGGAGGGGAAGAAGCATGTTCCGGTCCTAAAATGCAGTTACCAGACTCATCACTTTCAACCCTTAAACTTAGAAGCTAACAGATTTTCTGTAGTGCAGAATATGTTCATTGCTGTTTTTATATTTGAATAGTATACTGTTCAATGCCTCTCTTCTGCAAAGCATATCATCTCACTGACTGTGAATCTGTATATTATTCTCATGGATACAGATAATGATCTTTTCTCTTGTGAGGTATCTTCATTTAATGCACTGTCCAGAAATAGCCATGCGTAAGAGTCTTTCTCTGGATGCTGAACTACGTGGAAAAGACTTCTGTGGACATAATTCTGACTTAAACCCATGAAGTTACTTCATTTTGAGAAGGACGTCAAATCACCAAATACTTTGCAACTCTGTGTCGTCTGACATGGAACCGAATACCAATAGAGGAAAACTTTCATGAGAAAATGAAGAAAGAAGAAAACACAGAAGCAAAGAGAAACGTGACGCTTCACATTTTAAACTGCAGATTGACTTCGTTTGCGGGGGAGGGAGATCCCAGATTTGGTGCTAAGTTAATTGGAAACGGGCAGCATTTGCTGTAGTGTATCCTAGCCTGGCTGGTTTATCCTGAAACGTTCACCTGAGGGAACGGGGATTTGTTTGTAAAGGAAAGGGGTACTGCTTGATTGCTGTGTGTGATCAGGCTGATGGCAGGAGGTACTGTGTGCTGGGGGGCTTAGCCAGGGATCGATTGGCCTGCCGAGCCGCTCGCCGTGCCCAGCCTCCGGCTCAGCCTCATGGCTTTCCTGTTGGCACCCTCTGTCCACTAACACAGTGAAGGAAGGGAGCAGAGAGAAGCTCCCTGGACTCCAGGAGAAGGTAGAGAACTCCAGGCGACACTCTGGCCGAGGATGTAAAATTGCTTTATTATGTATTTTTTCCTTTGAATGAAACCCAGAGTGTCTTTTTTTTTTTTACCTTTTTCTCACTAGGCCAGATGTAGTTTTAGTTTTAGTTACAACTTACTCTCACCTTTCCACCTCAAATACCTGCACGACATTTAGGCTTTACATAAGGTTGGGACAATACAGACATTGCTCCAGAGGCTGGTGGTAAATGTCTATTGGCGGCCAGACACTTCACACAGCTGGCTCAGGCCAGTTTCAAGGAGAAAATCAGGAGAGAGCTCTGCTTTGTCCCTCTCCCCGTGTTGGAAATCCTGTCGACAGTTTTCTGTGCAGCTCATGAAACTTTAGAAAGAATATGCTTTAATGGAGGATTTTACAGCTTCCTGTGCGAGGTCCTTGTGGTCCCACTGGGCAGGGTTAGGGCCAAAAATTTGAAACTCTATTGATCTGACAATTTAACGTGCAAATGATGTCTTCTAACCTTCTTTAATTGAATGCATGGACTTCAAATTCACTGGTGACTAAATGTGAAGGAGAGAGGTGGATTTGAAGAGGCCAGACCTTAACCAAAGATGCTGAAATACAACGTGCTGTCCTTTCTGCTCTAGAAACACCTTCACCAATGGTGTCAGGACCATGTCATTACTGAGGCCGTCAGTCAGCAGTGCGGGAGGATGCGCTTCGTCGCTCTCTGCTTCCTCCTGCAAAAGGTCGTGAAAAAGAGCCAAGGTTTTTACAGTCAGACTAGTTACGTCCATTGAAAACAGAATTTCAGAGTGGTTTCTTAAATTTCTTTAGGAAACCATTTCCATTTACCAGTCATGGACAGAGGCCATGGGACTATGCTAAACCAGTAAAACCTTATCAGATTCTTAGATTCTGATGTAGAGCATCTGTGCTTTCAAGTACCATCTGAAGTGCAGTGGCTAAGGTTGTCTTTTGATCTTTTCTTCTCCTTTGTGTGATCATCACAAATGCCATTTCTGTTGCTTTAGTGGTGATGATAAGATACTTCTAATACATAAATGAACGGGTATTGGTGCCTCTTGATTTTTAAAATTTTGAAGAAAAGAGCCACCTCATATTCATAGGGTGTGTGAGTATTTTGTGGGTGAATGAGCCTTTGATTGAAACTAAGGAGATTATGAAGTAAATCTTTTGTTTTGACTTTTGTGTAGCAGCTGATGTATACAGAGACACTAAACCCCACGCCACATTTTGTGGGGGAACGAGGATCCTTTTTTCTCTCCAGGTAGTCCCACAGGTTATGCAGTTTAAGTTCAGTATGTTTTACGCTGTGAGTTATTTTCCACCTCGGTGGTTTCAGCCTTTGGGACAGTAGATACTGCAAAAACCAGGAACTTTGGTTTATCTGCACAAGACAAGCTGCTGGTAGACATTAGCCCTCTGGTTTTCCAGCTCAACCTCTGATTAAGTGGATTGACAGTCAGGCTGGCCAGTCTACTTAGTCAGCTGACTCAGGTTATTTTCAGGGAAGGCATGGAGGCATGTTCGGTTAATTTCAACACTAGGATGTGTAAGGTGAAGACACAAACCAAATACCTTTAATTACTTAACTCTTCGTACATTGTCTTTGGTAACACTAGAATGCTCTGGTCTTGGGGGGATGTTAGCAAGGAACACAACAGAAGGTTTGGTGCTTCGTAAGCCTGTCCAGCTGTGGCAGGTTTTATGTAGCACGGTGGTGTTTACCATAAGCAGGTACAAACTTCATGAACTGTTCTTAACGATAATTGAATAGATACCAAAAATGGAATGACAAATGTATTTTAATAGCAGATGAGGCAATTAGTTTTAGGGCGAGTTTTTCCGCTGTTGATTCTACTTCAAGACGTAGGGAGAGAAAACAGTTTCGTTTTCAAGACATTTCCCTCTACAGTTTGATACTGTAGTGAGCATATGCTTCACTTACTTCCAAAGAGGCAGAAGCAGCTGGAACTGGCTTATAGCACATGCTTTGTTTCACGTTATGGGTGATGACCTACACTCTTATTTTAATGTTCTCCAGCAAGGCAGATGTGGGGCTCACGAGGACTTAGTGCCTGATCTTTTCTTTGGGGAAGGGGTGGGAGTGAATGTATCGGGGATGGGAGGGAAGCTAAGAGAAGAAAATGGGAGCGTGAATGAGTGTGCATGTGTCTGAAATTCACCATTACCCCCACCTGTGTCTAGCAAGGAACAGGTATTTAATGTATTTTGCTCCTGACTGCAGTGTGCATGTATTTTTTTGCCCTCCTCCATGTTTTCTAGACTTATACTAAAAGGATTCATCAAATCATCTTGTTCAGATGGCTCAGGATTGTATTTCTTTTGCTTACCCTGTGCTCTTGGGTTCTACAGTATTTCTATAATTATGTAACAATAGTGTTGCACTGTAATCTATCATATAGAGCTATATGTATGGAAAATTTTGATCAGTTTTTTTAAGAAATGTATCCTGTTTGCAAAGGCACAATAAAGTTGCATCTTATAGACTATAGGCAATAAAGCTAACAATAAACCTTATTTAACACAAACCATATTCACATTCTCTGTTCATTTGATCTTGAGAAAAGTCTAGCATATCCAGTAGTTTCAGGGATATCATTTTAACTTAAAAGGTTCTGATATATTTAATTTATAAATTTCAGACTGATATAATAGAGTTTTGGAAAACTATAAGAAATGCTTTGTTAATGTGTGTATTCCTATGTAAAACACATGGCTTCTCCTGTGTATATTTTTAAAAATTAAAAAGAAATGCACATTTGAAAAGTGTTTTGTGGAACCAGTCTGTATAAATGTGACAGGTGCCAGAGGTAGGAGGGAGGGAGTATGGAGGTAAGAGAACATCGCTGTCTGTATTTGCTGAGGGTCTGCATGTAAAGAATTTGAGCAGATATCTTTGTCACCATCTCATCCTGTTTCTGGGCCACCGGCAGTGTGAGAAGAGGAGGAGGCTGGGCACTGTCCCCAGTTTCTAAGGGGGGAATCGGGTTAATGTTTACAGGTTCCTGCCCCTCATACTCATCCTGTGGTTGCCTGGGACCCTCTGACCGAGTGAATAGCGTGTGACCGGGAAGAGGGGCCCGGAAACAGCTCTGCCCAGGCTGCTGGTGGAGTGGGGCGTGAACACCCAGCTTTGCCGAGGAGGAACAGAGGACGAATGGTCTCGTCATCACCGTGACACACTAAGGTGGTAGAGACCAAGGATCTATTTGTGCTGCTTCTGTGTATTTTCTCAGAGAGAGAGACTCATCAGAACTATATATTTAATGCTTATGTGTGGTGCGCTCTGATATTTTTTATTATTTGGTTAATGCTCGTCAAAACAATTGATTTCATGACTCTCTAAGGGGTCGGGATCCACTGTTTAAAAAAGCCTTGCATTGGGAATTCCCTGGCGGTCCAGTGGTCAGGATTCTGCGCTTTCAAGCCTGAGGGCCAAGAAGCCGCGAGGTCCGGCATGAATGGATGCGTGCGTGCATGGATGGATGGATAGATGGATGGGTGGTTAGGCAAGCCAGCCAGCCTTGCATTAAGGGACGATAGTGTAATGATCCAGTCACAAAGCTTCACTGAAATCTTCTGTCAGTATGTATGATAGAAAGTATTTTTTCTTTTTCCAAAAACCTTTTCCTTGCAGTGGGGTGTTACGCTCCCGTGAGCCTTCCACGCTAGCAAATGTAATAATTCTGAACATTAGAAGCACCGCCTAAGCAAGGGCTCACGTATGTCAGGGAATTTTGTACCTCCTTAGCCATGCTTCCTTCCAGCTTAGAAAAGTGCAAAGTGCTTCAAGCTAAATACTGGCTTGTGCGATAGAATCCATTAGTAACTTAAGCAGTTGTGTGCCTGTTAAATGCAGAAAGTATTTAACATATCATGGAATGACATCTTCAGTCATTCAACATGGAATTTGTTTTTTAAGCGCCAGGCACTGGGAGGAAGCAAGTTCCTGGGCCTCCAGGAGCTTATGGACTGCTGGTAGGTGCAGAAAAGTAGAAAAGTACAAAGACCCTGTAGTGAGGTTAATTCCCACCAGTGACCTAGCTACTGGAGGATGATGGGAGAGAAGAGAAAGGAGAGATGTAATGATTTATGTGTGTGTTGGGGGGGGGGGCGTTGGCTGCACCCCGCAGCTTGCGGGAATCTTAGTTCCCTAACCAGGGATCGAACCCGCGCCCTCGGCAGTGAAAGCGTGAAGTCCTAACCACTGGACCGCCAGGAAATTTCCTGATTTGTGTGTCTTTAAGGTCCACTCTGGCCACAGTGGTCTGAAAGGTGGTTGGGGAGAGGAGGAGTTTAGACCCTGGGAGGCCAGTACAGTAGGTAATGAAGCTGAGAGTGAGTTTCTCTTGAGCACTCTAGGTTCCGGGAGGAGAGTGGTGAACAAGACAGACTTGGTCTCTACTCTCAGTGAGGGTGATCTGAGAGAAGTGTGATGAAAATGCAGCAAGGTGATGCTTTTGTCACACACAGTGCTCCAGAATCTTTTGTAATATATAGAGGCATTGAAGCGTTCTTGTCTCTCAAAGCGATGGGACTCCTTGCTCTGGTATTCTAGAAGATATTCCCATTTCTTTCTATTGTCCCCAGTTTCTAGGTGAGTTTCTAACTTCTCCACACTCTGCTTACTTATACTGGTCCCCTACACTATGGGGGTTGTGTAATGATATGCCAGTCTCCCGTTGGGACTGGTCTTTTTTTTTTTTTTTTTTTTTTTGCGGTACGCGGGCCTCTCACTGTCGTAGCCTCTCCCGTTGCGGAGCACAGGCTCCGGACGCGCAGGCTCAGCGGCCATGGCTCACGGGCCCAGCCGCACCGCGGCATGTGGGATCTTCCCGGACCGGGGCACGAACCCGTGTCCCCTGCATCGGCAGGCGGACTCTCAACCACTGCGCCACCAGGGAAGCTCGGGACTGGTCTTTTTACTCCGTTTGAAGACTGCATTCAACCACAGAGCAAGTGCTGCCCTTCAAATGAAGGTCTTTGGTGTCCTTTCCCCTCTGAAGCAAAGATGTACCTTAAAAGGAAACACGTTATTTGTTAGCGTTCAAGACTGTTTCGGGAGCTTTCCCCTTTTGATCAGGTTAGAAATGCATTTTAGCCTTCCTTTCATTCAACACAAGACTGTTGCTTTTAGTTATGTTAGATTAGGGAGCTAGTCAGCCCTACAGAGGAATTTCACAGGAAATTATTACATTGTCGTGAAAGCTTTGACAGGTGGTTCTGGAAATCTGGGCTGAGGGTCCGTGTCTGTGCTAGTGTGTATCAGTTAGCACCATGTGTGCTGCAGGCAGTCTGGGGTATGTGTGGTGGCTTCACGCTCTCAGGGGACCCAGGATCCTGTCATTCTGCTCCACAGCCTTGACGTGTGGCCTCAGTTTCACCTCTGATCATATCTGTGTTCCAGGCAGGAAGGAGGAGGAGAGGAGTGGGGAAAGAACAGGCTTCCAGCTGAGTTAGCCCCTTTGAAGTCTTTCCTGGAAGCTCTACGCAGTGACTTACTAGCCACGTTTGGCTGCAAGGAAGTCTGGGAAATGTAGTCTTTGAGCCTGGCACATCGCCACCTGTAATAAAATGAAAGTTCTGTTGGTAAGGAAGAAGGGGAGAATGGTTGTTAGGAAGGCAACCTGCTGTCCCTGCCACACTTAACCATGTATCTCAGCCAGGAAACAGGTGAAATTTGAGTCACAGAATGGAATTAAGTCATCAGCACCAGTAGTCAATGCTTTCACCTGCCCTGAGATACTGGACAAATGAAGAGTTAGCTGTCAGTGCTTTTCACTGACAGTACGTCTCCTTGAGCTGCATTTCTTGGCCCCTGGTGGTATTCAGAAGCAGCAACCTCGCCCTAACTTCCGACAGAACCCCTGTTCTACTCTTGTTCTAGAACATTCTTCCCATTTGTTGAATTTCAGAGCAGGTGGTGACCTTTGTTTTCTACCTTGGGCTGCATAGGTAAAAAAAAGTACATTTGGTTTTGAGATGCTTTTAGACTTTTAGAGAATTTTTAAGCGCTCTACAGGCAGACCTTGTTTTATTGCACTTCAATTTATTGTGCTTCACAGAGACAGCGTTTTTTACAAATTGAAGGTTTGTGACAACTCTGCGTTGAGCAAATCTATTGGTGCTGTTTTCCCAACAACATTTGCTTACTTCATGTCTCTGTCACACTTTGGTAACGCTAGCAACATTTCAAACTTTTTCACTATTTTATGTTTTACGGTGGTCTGTGATCAGTAATCTATGATGTTACTGCTACGACTTGCTGAAGGCTCAGATGATGGTTAATACTTTTTAGCAATAAAGTTTTTCCAATTAAGGTATGTGCATTTGTTTAGACATAAAGCTACTGTACACTTAACAGACTACAGTGTAGTGTAAACATAACTTTTATAGGCACTGGGCACCCAGAAAATTCGAGTGATTTACGTCATTGTGATACTTGCTTTGTTGCAGTGGTCTAGAACCGAACCCATAACATTTCTGAGGTTTGCCTGTATTTGCCTAATTTTAAAATTAAAAACAGACTGTAAAATATTCAATCTAGCAAAGCAGTTAAGAGTTTGGGCTATGGGATTAGACCTGAGTTCAAATCCCGATCCCACCAGATTCTAGTTGTAGACTCTTGGGCAAGTGGTAGAAGCTTCCTATCTATGCCTTAGTTTACTCACCTGTAAAGTAGAATAAAAGTTCCTACCTCATGGCTTTGGTGAGGCCTTAAATGAGATACCTGGCCCACGGTGAGTGCTGAGTAACCGGTAGCTATCATTTCGTTAAGTCAATGAAACATAAGACTGATGACATATGCGGGTCACAGCCAGCTCAGAGAGAGCAGAAAAGGGGAATTTGTAACTGGCGTGCGAAGGTGAGATAGGCCTGCAGGGATGGGGCCTTCAGTAGATGCTGAGATGACCAACGGTCGGGCATATCCTTTTCCCACTCTGCTGGCCTCAGCCAACTGTTCTACTCTCCTGTGCAGTGGACAGGCACAGCCCCCACCAGCACAGGGAAGGTGGTGGCACTCAGGATGCCAGGCTGAAGGGAGCTTCACATCACACCGTGCAGAGGCCACGTCCATCTGGGACTGAGCTCTTGTGAGATTTGCATGAAGGGCTGTCTTCCGCACACAGGGGTGGAGATCCTTGGGTGTACTAGCCCGTGGATCCATCAGGAATGACTATTGTGTACCCCTTTTTGCAATAGAAATTGGAAGAATCAGACACGAGTGGCTGCATTCAGAGTGTAATTGGTACAACAGTAGTTTTGAGAAATTCAGTACAAGTTCATTTTTTCAGTATACATTTGTTACTATGTTCCAGGACCTGTTCTAGGCACTTGGAAGATACATATAAACGTGTGTGTTCTTGCCAAGAACGTTTTGAGATAGGGACGATTGTTACCCTCATTTTACAAGTGGGGAAACTGAGGTATTGAGACGTCATTTGCTGGAGAACACACAGTTAATAAGTAGCAGAGCCAGGAAGCTGCTTTCAGAGCCTCTACATGTAACCTAATCTCAGGTTATCATGGCCTCCTGCAGCTCCCTTTGGTGGAGAGGCGCTGCTCAAACCTGCTTTTCGGAGCAGGTTAAGAAGCGCCTGTCCCTACCTGTTGTATTTGTATACAGGCCCAGGGCAGAAGGGAGGGGCAGCTTCTTGCTGGTTAAAAAAAAAAGAGAGAGCCTTTCCCTGAGCCACTTGTTGTTGAAGAGTCATGGGGGATTTCCAAGCGTATGATGGGCTCTCTTAAAAACAGTTTAAAAGCTGGAGAAAGAAACGACCAATTTCTCTGTTTTTTTCTTCCACAAATAGGATACATTTTGTTAAGAGAACGCATGTTTGTTTAATGAACCGCACTGAGGCTGGATTCTGGCCAGCTGATAAACAAGTGTACTGCCTAGTACAGAAGTCATTTCTCTAGTTCCTGTTTTTCAGGGTCCAAACGTGTTGTGGGCATCTTTCACATAGGAGAACTTGTAAACCCAGAGCTTCAGGCTAGAGATTGGCAAGCAAAATACGACTGTTGGACCTGAGGCCTTCGGCTTTGAACTGCAGGTGTAGAACAAGCAGGCTGGATGTCTGTGGTCTCCGGAGAGCCCCGAGCTTAGATTCGCAGCCCACCCCTAGCATGCTTTAGGCCTCGTGGTCTACAGACTGGCATTCTATTTTCTTCCTGGTCTCGAGGGCCAACTCTAATGAATGCTTTTTCCTATGTTGATGTTTTTAATCTCCAAAATGTTGTTTACCATCTTATTTGTGGTAAGTGAAACCCTTTTGTAGGGGGTATGAAAAAAAAAATCAGTAAGTATTATATTTAACCTTCTCTGGAGCCTCCCTAGTATGGCTTCCCGTACACCTGAGCTGCAGGTTGGAGCTCTTTTCCTGTCCCTTCGCCCTGGCTCAGATTCTCTGACATTGGTACTCCACGGCCATCCTCTCAAGTTAGTCACATGAGGACAGCCATCCTTACAAGTTTCTGCCGTGAGGAGAGGAGTGCCCTTTGTGGGATGCTTCTCTCCTCACTTCTTTCAGGGAACCCAGAGACGGCCCAGAGCCTGGCACCCGCTCCAAGCTGGGCCTCAGTCCCTGGGGTGCCCCCCCACAACCCTGGTCTGGTTAGCTTGATATGTTCAGGAGGAGGGGTCAAGAACCAGATTTTGTCTCAAAGGAACTTTCCCAGCTTTCATTTCTGCTTTCCCACACTCGGGATACTTTCTCTTCTAGAATTTTGTTCTCTGAAAGTAGACTGGGGCTTCCCTGGTGGTGCAGTGGTTGAGGGTCTGCCTGCCAATGCAGGGGACACGGGTTCGAGCCCTGGTCTGGGAAGATCCCACATGCCGCGGAGCAACTGGGCCCGTGAGCCACAACTGCTGAGCCTGCGCGTCTGGAGCCTGTGCTCCGCAACAAGAGAGGCCGCGATAGTGAGAGGCCCGCGCACCGCAATGAAGAGTGGCCCCCGCTTGCCACAACTAGAGAAAGCCCTCGCACAGAAACGAAGACCCAACACAGCCATAAATAAATAAATAAATAAATTTAAAAACCTTTAAAAAAAACTGACATTTCATTACCCTTAATTCTGTCATAAAGTTCTATATTTTAAAAAAAAAAAGTAGACTGTTTTTAAAAGTTAAGGCTGTGGAAGGCAGTTTCTGGGGGGCAGGGAAAGTTCTATTTCTGCCCTGGTGCTGGCTATGCAAGTGTTCATTTAATAACGACTTGGATCTGTATGCTTAACGACTTGTGCACTTTTCAGTATGTATATTTTACCTGAACAACAGAAATGAAGATTTTGTGATTTATTATGAGAGGAGTATCAGCTCTTCTGCTGCCAAGAAAGCACAAAAGGAAGGAAGATGATACAACAAGAGAGGAATCCATTTCAATTGATGTGAAAATGGGGGGGGGGGGTCCAAGGTGAAAGTGGGCAGTGACCCAATAATTTTAGGTACTCCTCCTAAAGATGTGTGCAGCATTTTAGTAGTGTTTGTTATTATAGTAGTGGAAAATTGAAAACAATTAAATGTCAAGTCATAGTTAAGTGATGGCACAACCAAAAATGGAATGAGATTTTGCTATTATAAGTTTGCCATAGGACTTCCCTGGTGGTCCAGTGGTTAAGAATCCGCCTTCCAATGCAGGGGATGTGGGTTCGATCCCTGGTCGGAAAACTAACATCCCGCATACCGTGGGGCAGCTAAGCCTGTGCACCACAACTACTGAACCCGCGCGCTCTAGAGCCCGCGTGCTGCAACTAGAGAGAAGCCCACACGCCGCAACGAAAGATCCTGCATGCCGCAATGAAGATCTCACGTGCCACAACTAAGACCCGATGCAGCCAAGTAATAAAAAAAGAGTTTGCCATAAATGTTTGTTTATTAAAGCCACTTATAAAAGCATAGTGCAATCCCATTTTTAAAAAGTATATATTTTATATATATGCATAGAAAATAATCAGGAAGAATGTACACCATAATATTAACAATGGATTATTCCTGAGGTAAAGAATTATGGGTGACTCTTATTACCTTATCTAATTAAGTCTTTTCTTCCAATGAGCATGCATTTCTTCTACAACGTGGTAAGAGAGGAAATGCGTGTGTAGGGCTGCAGTTTGGGCTCTTAGCTTCCTCACCAGAGTCTGTCTGCTACGTTCCCACATCTGCTGGTCCGGGGGAGGCCAGGGCCCGTACCAGCTGCTGTCACCATTCTGCCTTTACAAACTATAAAAACTCACCGATGATCCCAGGAGCATATTCAAATACAAAATCTCAAGTTTAGAGAGAGCTGACTTCCATTCAGCTTTCCTGATGCTCAAATCTTGTTTGCAAAGGGCAGCCTCTCCTCTTTCATGGGTCCTTCTGCAACGCGAGGGCTGGGAGAACCATCCTGCCTCCACTTTGGGATTTCACAGAGGTTTTCTTCAGAGGTCTAGTTGTTCATTTTCCAGGATTCAGTTCACCCCTTCCACTTTATTTGAGGAATTCCTGTCCTCTGTATTGTCTCACGCTTAATTATTAAAAGGTCTGATCCTGTTCAGCTACATCATAGAACTCTGTCAAGTTCTCTTGTCTTATTTCATTACCTCCTCAGGGCTCTGGGCACAGTAATGGGTCTATCACAGGTGCTCAGAAAAATCACTTGTGGGCTTCCCTGGTGGCGCAGTGGTTGAGAGTCCGCCTGCCGATGCAGGGGACACGGGTTTGTGCCCCAGTCTAGGAAGATCCCACATGCTGCGGAGCGGCTGGGCCCGTGAGCCATGGCCGCTGGGCCTGCGCGTCCGGAGCCTGTGCTCCGCAACGGGAGAGGCCACAACAGTGAGAGGCCCGCGTACTGAAAAAAAAAAAAAAAAAAAAAAAAGGAAAAAAAGAAATCACTTGTTCTCTTGAGGCTTGAGACACAGCTCCGCATTCTGAGACAGAGGCCTCCAGAAGAGAGACCTGAACTGTGTGGAGGTCAAGCCCTGAGCCCTGCTGGGACTCTGATACAGCTGCTGCCCGTCTCTGGGCTTCAGCCTCCTCCTTTGTAAAATGGCTGGGGAAGAGGTTGGGGCTGAGTGGGTGCCGAGGCCCCCGCCAGCCCTCACAGCCTGGTTCCGAGAACACAGCTTGCGGTAGCTCTGGCCTACCTCCCCTTTACCCCAATATGGGAGCACAACGGTATTATAACCCTTGCGGTGTACCCTAGACATGGTAGAGTCTCGTTTTGTGTCAATCAAAGTAAACACGTAAAGAAAAAGTTAACTCTTCCCACCCCACCCCCAGGAAAACAATACTAATGAGAATGAATACATATGGAAGGAAGGAAGGCTGGAGAAACCAAAAGGGAAGGACTCCTGCTCTCCCTGTCAGGAGAGTTCTCAGTTTGAAGTCTTGTAGTGGCTGTCACGCGGGGCCCGTCGCCACGTTAGGTGCATCTCTCTGAAGGTCTGGGCTTGCCTCCCTGTCTGACCACAGGCCTGGAAGAGAGGCAGGTGACCGTCACTGCAGCAAGAGGCCCTGCAGTGCGATGCAGCATCCACCCGTGTCTACCCACCCCTCACCAACGTCCCAGCATTCATGGGGGTCTGAGGACCTGTCCCTGCGGCACCAGCATGGCACTGGGTGAATGACCTCAGCAGCCTGCCAAGAGCTTTCCTTGTGCCACCTTGTTTCATCCTCATGGCAACCTGAGGGGTAGCCACCGGGGATGAGAAGTTAGAGAACGTGCCCAAGGTCACATAACTAGGAGGCGGGGGAGCCAGGATCTGAAGCCAGTTAGCCCAGCTTCTTAGAGACTTTGTCAGGGTCCCCATGGAGGTGAGAGAAGCAGGCTGGTAACCAAGCCATCATCTGACTTGATTCTCAGCCCTCAGGAGGATCACAGTGTTAGGGGAGGATGTGAAAGAACCACTGTCGTCAACCAAGCAGAGCTGCTTTACCTGAAAGTCCCTTTGACAACCCAAATTTGATGCTGCACTAAAAATGTGTTAATTCAGGACTGGGCTGGCACCTTCTAAACGGGCTGATTCATCGTGAGTGTCATGTCTACACACACCATCCTCCGAAACCTCTGTGTTGAAGCTGAGCTGCCCTTGGTCATCACTGAGTTTATTAACTCGTGTGTGAGTTCCTCATATTTTTATGCAGATTTTTAACCTGCGTAGCTTTGTATTTCAGGGCAGAGTTTTATTCTCAGTGGCTCATTTCAAAATGAGACTTTTCAGAAAAGAGAGAGATAAGGGACGATTCTCCTCCAAAAGCTCCCAACTGTACCCCGAATATTGAAATTGCTAAAAATCCTTCTCTGCTTTTAAAGAGTCTTCATCCCCTTGGTATATCACCTCTAGTATATGCATTGGAAATTCATTCCATTTCCACTGTTAAAAATAATGATGTATAAGACAGTGAACTTGGGTTCCTGCAGAGAAATATCAAGGAGTGTGAAATGCGAACCCCAGGTATAAAACTTGAAACATTTTCACCTACCGAAAGGAACTGGTGAATATAGTTGGTTATCGTTAACGCCCTCTGCCTCGGCCCCCAGCCACAGAGAGGAGCCTGGGCTTTGAATAGCAGTTGCAGCTCTGCTACTTGCTAGCAGTATGGCCTTGGACAAGTCACTAAGTGTGCTAAGCCTCAGTCTCCTCGTCTGTGACATGCTGGTCACAGTAACTATTTTAAAGGTTGTTATGAAACTTGAAACTTTTTATATATATATATATAAAGTGTACCAGTGATATATGGCACTGGTACACTTTAGGCTTTCATCGAATGGTTGTTATTATTCAATATTATTGATAATTGGAGTGTAAGCATAACTCTGCCACCTTGGGTAGGTTTCCTGATCTCTGAGCCAGTGATCTGTGAGATGGCACTGCGGTGTTTCCCCCGTGGGGTTGCTGTGAGCATGAGGAAGACCCTGGGTGTAAGTCCCGCCACAGAGCTGGGCTAGAGTGGGCGCTTGCTAGATGTTAGCACAGCGCTGCGTGGCCGAAGCTCGAAGGAGGGAGGAGACTGAGGCCTCTCTTCCAGACACTGTTTTTCGTTTTTGTTTTTTCCTAATCACTTCAGAACGATCATGGGCTGGAACTGGATGAGGGAGTCGGACCGCCAGATCGCTAATTGCCCCTAACCCCTGGTCCTCCTTTCTTCCCACTGCAGTCCTTGGCAGCAAATCGAGGCCCCGAATTGCCACAGGGAAATTAGGAACTGAGGCCGTTCTTTATTTGGTTCAGGTGATATAATTGGCTGTCTCTCAAAAAAGGCTAGGCCAAGCCAATAGGAAAACATAAGTTTTCTTAAGAAAAATACAAGACCCAGCTGGAATCATCCAGATAAATTGACCTCAGGTCTTTGGAGGAGCTAGGATTAATTGGGGGAATCCTTCAGATGGGCGTTTTGATACTAGGCCAAATAAGACAGACATTTCCTGAAGTCATACTTCTCTCCCGCTAAGCCCGACCTGGGCCTCCATTTTCTCCCCAGTGTCAGGCTTCTGCCGCTCTTTGTTCAGGCTCTATGCTGACTCCCTGGCCCCCAGGACTCCACTGCCATGGCCTCTCTCTGGGAAAGATTCCCACCATCTGCTGCTTGGGAAGCCAGGACCTGTGTCCAGGGCTGCCTGGGGTTAGCAGGCCCAGAGGTTATAAGAGACTCACCTGGGACATTTGCAGACGCGTCTTCGGTTCCCTGGGTAAGGAAAAAGAAGGGATAAAGCGTCTGCCCCATCACGACGAATAGTTCCCAAATATGGTTTCTCCTTCACTTTTCCTATTTATTTAGGATTATAACTTTTTTTTTCTAGTGTGGCTATGACTATTTTATGTAAAGCAAACAATAACTACATCGACATTATAAAAAAAGACATAAACTTGTAAAATGACATTAGTGCATAATGATGATTGACACTGTGAAGATTAATTTATACTATAAAGAAATAAGCTGTAAAGCAAGCATGATATAATATTTATATTTTATGGTTTTAATAGTTATTATTAAAATTTTTAAAAATTGTAGTCGGTTTACAATATTGTGTTAGTTTCAGCTGTACGGCAAAGTGATTCAGTTATACAAATAATACGTATATATTTTTTCAGATTCTTTTCCATTATAGGTTATTACAAAATGTTGAACATAGTTCCCTGTGCTATACAGTAAGTAAGATTATAACTCTTGAGAGTCCAGGTGAGGACTTCTTTCCTATCCCTCTTTGTATCAATTTAAAAAACATTACATATATACACTACTAAATGTAAGATAGATAGCTAGTGGGAAGCAGCTGCATAGCTCAGGGAGCTCAGCTCGGTGCTTTGTGACCACCTAGAGGGGTGAGATAGGGAGGGTGGGAGGGAGACGCAAGAGGGAGGAGATATGGGGATATATATCTGATGTATAGCTGATTCACTTTGTTATACAGCAGAAACTAACACACCATTGTAAAGCAATTATACTCCGATAAAGATGTTAAATAAAAAACATTGCAAATACAGATGTGGGTGAACGTGGGTTAGTACAATCACCTGCGTGGGATCCAAGACGGGGTGGGGGGCTCGCAAGCAGGGGGACCAAGGATAAACCACTGCCTGTCGTGGTTCTGACCCAGCCCTCCCGGGCACAAGTCCCAGGGCCACAGAGCCCCCCCCCCCCACCGCGCCTCCCCCGCCACTGCCCCCTGTCCCAGGCGTTTGTAATAAGCCCAGACCTGTGCGCTTGCTACAGGCTTTGCCCATGGAACATCCCACCCCTGCTACTGCCGCTCCGGGGCACTGTCTTCCTAAAAACCTCCCGGAGAGTGGAAAGAGCAGCGCGAAGGGGTCTTCCCGCGTTCTCTCTCCAGGAAAGACAAAGGCTGCGCCTGGCCCTGCGGAGCAGCTCGGAGTCCCAGGAATTGCAACCCCGACTCCCGGCAAGGGCTGCCTAGAGCGAAGCCGCGCAAAGGGCGGGAGTCGGGCTGACTCTCCCCGCCGCGATTCCCTAGGACTTACGACGGTGGCAGATGACCGTGATGACCAATAACAGGAAAAGGATGGCGCAGGTCCCGGCCAGGGGCGCCCAGATGTAGATATCGCAGGAGAAATCCAGCCGCCTTGTGTCTACTGACGACACAGAAGACGCCGACATTTAGGAGCGGGCCCGGGATCCCTCACCGCACCCAGCCAGCCGGGGCACTTCCTTCTCCCGGCTCCGTCTCTCGGTTTCCCCACCACTCGGGCTGCCCTCGGCTCCACCTTCAGGATCAGGGCTGCCCCTGGCGAGGGCTCTCCCCGCGGCCGCCTCACCTGCGCTGCCCGCCGAGGGCCGGCACACCTCTGGGCGTGGAGACACAGTCTGCAACGCTTTGGTGGGCGCCCGCGTGGCTGGTGGCGTCGCCGGCGTCGTGGTGGGCTTCGCTGCGAGAGCAACAGAGAGTGGTTAGGGGCCGGGCTGGAGCTGTGCACGCGAACCCTCCCCACCGCTCCGCGCGCCTTGGCCAAGTGGGCGCCTCCTCCCGATTTTCCGCTGGAGGAGCCGTAGACCACCGCTCTCGCGGAGCTCTGTGCTCAGGGCAGGGGAGATGGGGTGGGACCTCCTGGTCCGCGAACCGTACCCGGCGCCTCGGACGTGAAGGCAGGGCCCGTTCCCCTCCGCCCGGCCTCTCTCCAGGGCCCCACCGGAAACCTCGTGGGCTTGGAGGTGATACCCGCATTTTAATGACCAGCAAAGGGAGGCTCAGAGAATTTAAGTACAACTTGCCCAGGATCACACAAGCCCGGAACTCGAGCCCAGATCAACCGGACCTAAAATGCCATCTTCAGTTCCTATCCAGTCGCACTCTAGCCCTAGCCTCAGTTTCCTCATCTGTGAAATGGGAACAGTATCTAAGTAGCCCCGAGGGGCGCTAAGAGGCTCGAAGCGTGTGAAAAATGGACTCAGACTGAGCCCCAAACCCCACACCGAGGGGTGCCACGCCCCTGGCGCCCGGACCTGGCAAGAAGACAGGCACGAAATTGCTGAAGTACATAACCGAGTTGCTCATGAACGAGCAAAAATAGTAGCCTTGGTCTTCCTCGTGGAAGCGGTGCAGAGTGAGGTGGAAGTTGGCGCCCTCGGCCTTGGTGCCGGAGATGTAACTGGTGTCCAGCCCCTCGGCCGGCTTGGACCGCGTGCTGGAGAGGTACATTAGGAAGATGGGTCTGGAGGCGTCCCCGGGCTTCTGGTAGAGCCAGGAGCAGCTCGACGTCATGCTGGACTGCAGCACCTCGCAGTGCAGCTTCACCTTCTCGCCCAGGCGAGCCTGCACCTGCACCGGCGACATCCGGAACGAGAATGACTCGAGGACCGTGGCGGCATCTGCGGGGCACACGTAGTGAGGCTGAGCCGGGAGCCCCGCGCCCCCCGCCAGCCCCGGCCCCGTCTTCCCCAGGGGTCGCCAACTCACGGAGCAGCAGGCCCAGCGGCAGGAGCAGGGCGGTCACCGGCGAGGCCATGGCGCGCTCCCCGCGGCGCCGCTCCGCTAGCGGCTCGAAGCTGCGGAGGAGCGCAGGAGCCAGTGGGACGCCGACCGGGGAAGTTGCGCCCTTCGGCCGGCCGCGGAGCCGATTTCGCGTTCGGAGGATGTGATGTCACGTGAAGCCCTGAGGAGGAGAGAGTCGCCCTCCTTTTCGCGGTTGTCACCTTCCAGCCCAGAGAGGGGGCTGGGGGCCGTGAATGGGGGCCGTCGAGGCAGCCTTGACAGGAAGCTGGGAATGGTTGAGAACCACGGGTTTGAGGACAAGGAAAGGGGCTTGGAAGTGGCCCTTGGAATGGCTCTCCTGTGGGTGTGACAGCGGCCGAGGATAGAGATGAGAGATTTCAAGAAGGGAGGGTGAGTGAGCAGGAAGGAGAGAGAAGTGTCCACTTCCTTTGCCCTCACTTAAAGTGGCCTTAGCACCGGCATCTTGGGGCTTTGAGGCCGTAAAATGGGCCCTGAGGGCTGAAGAGGAGTTCGTGACTGGCCCACTCCTCCGGAACTCCTCCGGAGTTCGTGACTGGCCCACTCCTCCTCAAGCCTTGTGTGACCTCTGCTGACCATACCCTTCAGGCTTTCCCCAGCAGCTGAACCTGGCCACACAGCCTCATTCCTTCCGGCGTCCACTCAGCAGCCTCCACATCAGCCCCTCTCCTGGCCAGTCCCCCAGGCACCCTGCTGTGAGCATTATTCTCCGAAAGGCGATCTGATGGTGTCACTCCCGCAACCTTCCATGACCTGCAGGACTGCGTGGCAGCTCAGCCCTGGCTTGGCTCCTAGCCTTTGGGTGCTGGCTCCTCCCAAGCCTCTGCTCTGGTCTTTCCCATCCACCTACCACTGCATTCCCACAGGGCTTGAGATTGTCTAAACTGTGGGCTTCTCTTGCCTTTGCTGTTCCCTATGCCTGCAATGCTGTTCTGTTTCCGCCCCAGGCCCAGCTCCCGTGCTAGGGGGCTTGGACCTCACTCCTCTGTACCTCTGTCTATGGCTGCTTGGTGGGGACAAGTGTGCAGCCTGGGTGAATGCTTGGGTGGAGACAGTTCTCCCTGTCTGAACCTGACACACACTTGGCCACTTCTTTTTTGTCTGCTGCTGTCCGGAAACCTTCCGCCCCACAGTGGGTGCCCTCTCTCATTTCTTCAGGGTCTTCCCACTTTGCATCCCATAGTGGGTGCCCTTCATGCTGCTGCTGCCTAATTCTAGAGACAAGCCACCTGGCATTATCTGTTCCAGGTGTCTGCCCCACCCGTGAGTTCTGCCCCGCGGCAGTGGCGAGAACTATGTTCCAGACACACACCCCCGCCCACCCCCACAACACCCCCCACCACCACTGCGAGGTCGCATGTCACATCACAGCTTGGGCTGAGCTGTGTTTGCAGAACTGTACTCCCCTCGTGCGGTCTGAACTTAAGTGTTGGGTGGGCTTTTTTTTGTTTGTTTTTTACTTTGATTTCAACCCTCTCCCCCCGCCCTCCGCCCAAAGCATCCAAGGTGCTTACTCTAACGTGGACCATTTATATTTAGACATGTTTTTAAAAGTGTCTTTTAAATTACAAAAGTTATATATTCTTGAAAAACTTCAGACGATACAAAAAAGAGTATGGGGAAATTTCCCTGTCTCAGCTCTCCTCGCCATCATCCATTCTCCAGAGAAAACCACTGTTAACAGTTAAGTGTGCTCCTCAGATATAATCTATGCGTAAACAGCTGTTTATACATCATTTTTGACACATGGTTGTACTATACACATATTTTTTGCAACTTGCCTTTCTTGTCTAACAGCAGAAGAAAGCTTTCTATGTCAGCACCTGTAGATCTACTCCATGTTTCTAAAGAGGTGCATTTTATATGGGTGTTCTCTAACTTAGTTTTCCTATTAATAGGCATTTAAGCAGTTTCTCAATTTTTGCAATTACTAGTAAGGCTGTAGTAGATACAATGTATCTGTATCATTGAGGAGTCACTCATGCACATGTAACATTTTCAGATGGAAGACAGGCAGGTTGGGGAAGGAAAACCCTTTGTAACTGTAAATATGACTGTGGCACACAGCAGTGGGTTCCCTGGCATATCAATATATGTGTGTGTGTGTTCCTGGCTGTGTAGACACAGTGCTGTGCCTTAACTTACATCAATGAGGGTGACAAAGGAACAGCCAAGTCCAGATAGGCCACTGACAAGGCAATCCTCTTTTTAGATAGTTTCCCATTTTGTTTCGTCTCTGTTCCCACTGCAGGAATGTTAGATGGCCCTTCTGGCCAAAAGATGCAATCAGGAGGTGGTGAAGAGGATGGTCAGCCACAGAGGCATAACTTGCTGGTGGAGGAAGCATTGGAGGAGAGCCAGAGTCGACCTGCAGATATTTGGATCTTGGGAACCAGGTCCCTGAGTACGATGATGGCCAGATTCTGAGGTACAAGACTTGAAAATAGAATCGTCCTATCCCAGTCTCCTGGAAGTGAACTGCAGCTGGTTTGGAGGTCTTCCAGCCTTGCAGTTAAGAAAAGTGTCAGCCATGTGTGTGGCAGCCCCTTTTGTGCAGAGCATGACAGAGGATGGGGGGATGTCAGGGCAACATGTTAAACCCACCAAGGAGGCTTTGCGACCCCAATGATATTTTTCGCAGAACTCGTAGATTCTCAATGAAACCACAATGACATCCGCCCTGCAACAAACAGGAGAACAGATGCAATTGTGTAAGTTCTGGGGATGCTTGTTTGCTGCAGGGCCAGGTGTGCAGAGGGCTGGGTGGAACCTGCCAGGTAAGCTTCCACATCCCACACTGTGTGGCACTCACATGGGGTGGATGAAGAAAGGGGAACTGTAGCACTCTGTCAAATAAACTCCTTATTTTTAGATATCCAGAGAGAGAGAGAGAGAGAGAGAGAGAGAGAGAGAGGGAGGGAGGGAGAGAGAGAGAGAGAGAGAGAGAGAGGGTAAGAGAGCAACCCGTTTCTATGCTGAATTTAAACAGGTCTTTGTTTTTTCTCAAGGTGTGTGTTCTTAAGCCATGGAAATACTTTTTTACATTAATTAAAGACTATTCAGAACGCATAACTGCGCAGGGCAGTGGTAGGAAATTAATCAGCTCCTAAGATGCTGACTCAGGGCCAACCCAGAATCACGGTGTTGGAAGTTGCCTGCTATCTCCCCTTGCCGGTCCAAGAGACGTTACCGTCTCCTTGGACAGAGTTAGCTTGTTTGGGCCTAGAAAGGCCTTTGAACTCTAGAATTATCAGAGCCTTGCTTTATCTCAATCACAAATACCTCTTAATTCTACCTCACTTCTGCCATTTCCACTTTTCCACCCCCCAGACTCCCAAGTTCAATGGGGCTACTGTCATCTCTTGTCTGGACTTTTGCAGTGGTCTCCTAACTGGCCACCCCACTTCTACTCTGGTCTCTTCCAGTGCTTCTGGTCCCTTTCAGTGAAGATCTTGTCCTGCCAACCCTGTGCTCCATCCTGCAAGGGCTTCCCATGGTCCCTAGGAGAAAACTGGGGGATCCTGGATGTTGTCTGAGGCCCTGCACACTCGTCTCTGCAGCCCATCTTTGTCCCCTCCCACTTGCCTCCTTCACACCTTCTAGGCTTGGTGCCTCTCTGTTTCTCCAAGGGGCCCTGCTCCTTTCCACCTCAGTGCCATTGCCTCCATGCTATTCTTTTAGCCTGGCTTGTTCTCAGCTCTGCTCTCTGCTTAGTAAACTCCTCTTCCTTAAGACCCAGTTCAAGCATCTCCTCCTCATGGACTCAGCCCCTTGCCCCCTCCCTGTGCTCCCAGGAAGTACAGACCATATGCTTCTCAGTGTCACCTGGACCTTGGGCATCCCTGGACTGAAGCACTTATTCTGCACAGCAATGGTTTGTTTGCTCATCCAGCTTGATGACCAGACCCTTGGTGTCTTGAGGAAGTGACCTGGTATTGTTCACGTTTATATTGCGGTGCCTAATAGACCATGGCACACACTTGGTCTTCAAGAAACCCTTGTTTTGTAAAAGCTAAATGCAGCGTAAAGCAGATCAGAGGAGGTAGAGATTGCTCATTTCAGGTAAGAGTGCTCAGGAAAGGCTTTACAAAGTGGCTGGTTTGTAGATAAGGTAAGAATTAGGAGAGAGGTTGCTTAGAATGAGGCACTTGACTTCTAATCAAGATGGTGCTGATACCATGTTTTAATACGTAGTAATGGTATGGTTGAAGGTAAAAGAAGGAGACGGAGGAAGGGGAGAAGATAGATGCATTCAAAAGCAAGATGAGTGTCATCCTGGATGTAGGGGTGGAACCAGGGCTGAAATCTGGGGCCATCTTGTTGGGATCTGTTCTTGAGTCTGTGTCTTGGGTCAGGATTTCTCTTGGTGAAAGTCTGGAGAAAGCTGTGCGCTTCTCCATAGTCATGACTCACATAGGGCTGCTCCCCTACAGTGTCGGGAAGGCAGGCCAGAGACTGGAGCTGTGGCAGTGTCACCACTGGACAGGAGCCCAGAGCCATCAGAATAAGGCCTGGTTCTGACGGTGGGCCCTGAAAAAACCCAGGAGGATGCAGTATAAACAGAGAGAGATTTTTTAAAGTTCCCATTCAAGATGAGATTACATAGACACTCAAAATTCAAAATATATGTAAAGATATTTAACTAAAATTGGGATGGGAGTTCACTCCAGAAGAGATGCAAATTATAGAACAACCTGAAAAGAGTTTGAAACAGAGAACAAGAAGGTGTAGAAAATGCAGAAATTAAACAAGAACAACTGAATAAATACTGATAAATACTGAGCACACTGGAAATGAAATCTATATATAGATTAGATATAAACTAGGATACACTCTAGATTAGACATAGTTGAAGGGACAATTAGTGAAATGGAAACTAGCATTGAGGAATTCACAGAGACTGCAATGCAAGGAGATAAAGACAGAAGCAGTTTGAAAAGCTATTGAGATGTGAATCAGCACTGTGAAATGTCTAATGGGATTTCAGAAAGAGGAGAATAAAGGGAGTATGGAGAAGGAAAAATGGAAGAAATCATTGCTTATGATTTTCTACAATTAAAGACACAAGTGATCAGATCAAAAGTGCTCCCAGAATGCCAAATAGGATAAGTAAAACTATGTCCATCTCTGAACATATCAAGATGAACCACAAGACTTCAAAAGCAAAGAGAGGAAGGCAACCCAGGAGGCCAGAAGAAGCTGAGATGATGTTTAAAATATGCTTGGGGGAGCCTTAGTCACAGTTTGGATGGGGTGAAGAGAGTAAGAAGCTGATCTGTGATGGGAAAAACCCACATGTTGGTTGACACCTTGTATTCACGCTGTGTCATTCTCCTCTCTTGGTGCAGACACACATTTGCTGTAAAGTTGCGTCAACTTGCTACAGATCTTTAATGTCGAGAACATTCAAACAGGAGCATCCTGAATGCAGCTGGAGAGCCAGGATTTGAATTCAAGTGAGGGGCCAGGGCTGGGGAGGCAGCCTCTGCAAGGGGGAAATAATTTAAGTTGTGAGAGTGGGTCTGATTGCAAAGACAGGTAGAGTGGAGGGGAGGAGCAGAAGAGGATATTGAACCTTTAGGGAAGGCGCATATTTAAGGAGATGGAAGAAAACACTGGCATTAATTCAGGTGGTGTAGGAACTTCAGGATGGGGCTTGAGAAGTTGGCAAGGGTTTATGGAGAGGTGGCTTCTGCAGGTGTGGGCTATAAAGGAGCTTTGGGAGGGCATTCAAGCTTGGGACAGCTTGAATACAGCCCGTAGCAGGAAGAGATTGTAAGCCTGTGTTCAGTGCCTGGTCCACTTAAGGACATGCTTATCAGAGGAAGACTAACAGGTAGGGAGGGGGGCGGGGGAGGGGGGGTAGTCTGGGGAGGGTAGGGAGTTGGAGTAATGTTGGATGAGGTGACATTGATGTCTGCACCTCATTTATTGTTCATTCACTTAAATGTTTCTTCCATTCACTTTTTTTTTTTTAAGTTACAAAAGCATTTGGACACTGAAAAAATAGAGCAAATAATATAAAACACTCATATGCTCCTCGGAAAACACCCCTCAAAACTAATGTGTTAGCATTTTGTCATATTTGCTTCAGATAAACGTTACAGATACAATTGCAGCATCCTCAAATAACTTGCCTCCTCCCCAGAAGCAAAAATTGGGTTTTTGTCTATCAGTTGTGAAAGAAGGATGTTACATTTCCAACTATGATCCTGGATTTGTCTATTTCTCCCTTTAACTCTGTCCACTTTTTGCCTGTATATTTTGAAGCTTTGTTGTTGGATACATACACATTTAAGATTGTTCTGTTTTCTTAACAGATTGACCCTTTTATCATTACAAATTGTCCCTCTTTATCTCTGGTGATACTTTGTTTTGAAGTCTAGTTTGATATTCATATGGCCACTCTAGCTCTCTTACGTTTTCTGTTTGAACGATATCTTTTTCTATCCTATTATTTTCAACTTGCCCCTCTCTGTTTTAATACTTTTACTGTGTGTATATATATATATGTATATATATATATATATGTATTAGCTGTATATAATTTTTGAGAATGTTTCAATATACAGAAATATTATCATATTGAATGTCTTTGAGTTTGATTTATGCTGAGACGTAAATTTAGTTCATTTAACTTAAATGCTGTATAGTAATATTATCTGGTGAATATACCACAGTTCAGTAGTTCTCAATCAGGGTCTTCATACCTCTGGGGGGACGTAAAGACTGTCCTTAAGGATACACATAACTTTTTAAAAATTTATTCTATTGAAGTATAGTTGATTTATAATGTTTTAATAATATCTGCTGTACAGCAAAGTGATTCAGTTATACATATACATACATTCTTTCTCATATTCTTTTCCATTATGGTTTATCACGGGATATTGAATATTGTTCCATGTGCTATACAGCAGGACCTTGTTGTTTATCCATTCTATATGTGAGAGTTTGCATCTGTTAATCCCAAACTCCCAATCCCTCCCTCCCCCCCACACCTTCCCCCTTGGCAATCAAAAGTCTGTTTTCTATGTCTGTGAGTTTGTTTCTGTTTCATAGATAAGTTCATTTGTGTCATATTTTAGATTCCACGTATAAGTGATATTATATGGTATTTGTCTTTCTCTTTCTGACTTACTTCACTTAGTATGATAATCTCAAGTTGCATCTATGTTGCTGCAAATGGCATTATTTCATTCCTTTTTATGGCTGAGTAGTATTCCATTGTATATATGTATATGTACCACATCTTCTGTATCAATTCACCTGTCGATGGACATTTAGGTTGTTTCCATGTTTTGGCTATTGTGAATAGTGCTGTTATGAACATAGGGGTGCATGTATCTTTTTGAATTACAGTTTTGTCTGGCTATATGCCCAGGAGTGAGATTGCTGGATCATATGGTAATTCTATTTGTAGTTTTTTGAGAAACCTCCATACTGTTTTCCATAGTGGCTGCACCAATTTACATTCCCGCCAACAGAGGATACACATAATTTTAAGGGGTTTGTTTTCCAGATCCCGAAAGCCTGTTTATCCTTTTTCCTGAGACAGGTCTGCCCAAGAACAAATGCCTTTGTCAAGTTTTCACACAGATTCTCCGTCCCCAGCCCACATTTCATAATTGCTCTTTTCCTGCTTTGAAACAAAACAGCAGACTTCCCACCCTCCTGTACCTTACTGTGGTGCAATCAAAGAGAAACACCCAAATAGTTTTCATTTAGTATCCGTCTGCTTCGGAATTGCCAAAGAATGCATTTCTCCTGAGTAGAGTCCGCGAGATGCTGGGAAACAGGGCATGTGGGAGAGTACTAGAGGCAGAGCTCCTCAGGACAGACTCCCAAGTCTCCTCACTCTACCTGCCTCTCCACTGCAGAGCTGGAATTCAGAAGCGAGACAGTTATTATGGGATGTACATTAACATGTTCATTAGACTTGCAAAAGGGATCAGACTTCTTTTTTTAACAGAACGGAAGCCTGATTTGCTGGCTGGTTTGACATTGAAGCCTTTGCCAATGAGGTTAGTTGGCAGTCTTTTTATTTTCCGTGAATCACATGAGGGAAACCTTTAGCTCCAAAGTTGTCATGAAAACAAAGTGTAAAGCCTTTTTTTTTTTTGCTGTACGCGGGCCTCTCGCCACTGTGGCCTTGCCCGTTGCGGAGCACAGGCTCTGAACGCACAGGCTCAGCGGCCATGGCCCACGGGCCCAGCCGCTCGGCGGCATGTGGGATCTTCCCGGACCGGGGCATGAACCCGCGTCCCCTGCATCGGCAGGCGGACTCTCAACCACTGCGCCACCAGGGAAGCCCCTGTAAAGCCTTTGATAAGATAAAAAATATTTTATCAAAATATTGTTTTGGTAAATTTGTATGGTAATTAAAAATATTTCTATTTCCCCAACCCTTTCTAAGTTCATCAGGGTAGGCAAATGCTTTTGGTGAGAGAGGAACAATGCAGTTGATAGCTACTTGATAGGCTGTAGTATAAAGCCTATTTCGGTGGATTCCAGAAATTGAGAAGTGAATAACTCTAAAGATCATGACCAATCCACGTGCAGGTCAGTGCTTCCTGAGTCTTTCCTTCAACATAATTAGAAGAAGACCTACTAGAGCTGGCAACAGTTAGAGATTGAAATGAATCTCCCCACCCCCCCAAAAAATTTACATATGCTGAAGTCCTAATCCCCAGTATCTCTGAATGTGACTTTATTTGGGGATAAGGTTTTTACAGAGGTAAACAAGTTAATATGAGGTCATCAGGGTGGGTCCTAATCCAATATAATTGGTGTCCTTAAAAAAGGGGAAAGTTGGTTACAGACACATAGCCAGGGAGAACATCAAGTGAAAATGTTGCCAGATCTCAGCTTCTCTGTGCACCGATGCCGAACAGAAATACCGAGACAGAGATGTTGGAGGATGAGAGAGATGGCTTTATTTTTCTCTGCCAGGCAAAGGGAAGACACAGTAGGCTAGTGCCTCAAGAACTGTGCCCCCCCCCTCCTTGGGGAATTGGAGAAGATTTTATACGTGGGGCTCACAGGCGGGGTATGTGATAAGGATCAAAATAGTGAAGGTCTTGCATTATTTTTCCTTTGCATTATTTCAAAACAGTCATAGCTGGCGTCAGGCAGCCCGGTAATTGGGGTCCAGCATTCTGGTAATTGGGACTGTTTGTCTCTGGTTTATCTGCCAGGGATCTTCTTTAGAAATGCAGAAGCTACAGGGAGTGATTTCTTACCAAGGGGCATAGGGAATGTAGTGATAGGCACAGGATGTAACTCACACAGAGTCAGGGGTGATAGGTGCAGAATGTAATGTACATAGTGTCAGAGAGTGAGGTTAGCTTTGTGAAGAACAAATCTAGTTACAGACACTACAGATTAGTAACAGTTAAAATAAAACAAAGGGGTGATTAACTCTTTCAGGCCAGGTTATATTTCTTCTCTGGCCTGTTCACTGTTCCCTTTGTTTTCCTTGCTCTCAAGAGAAGGAAAACTTCATTTCTATTTTTGCTGCAACAAAAATAAGGACAGAGATAGGGATGATGCTTCTACAATTCAAGGAACACCAAAGACAGCCAGCAACCCACTAGAAGCTATGAGAGAGGCATGGAACAGATCTTCCTTTCAGCCCTCAGAAAGAACTAACGCAGTCAACACCTTGATCCCGAATTTCTAGCTTCCAGAACTGTGAGACAATACGTTCCTGTGGTTTAAGCTACTTACTTTGTGGTACTTTGTTAGTTGCAAAATAACAAAGCAGCTAATAGATCATTAAAATTACCTTCTGATGATGGGTCACTATTGTGGGGTGATTGGGGTTTTTTGGCCGAAAAAATTTTGGAAAAAGATAAAAGATTGGGACTTCCCTGGTTGCGCAGTGGTTAAGAGTCCATCTGCCGATGCAGGGGATACGGGTTCGAGCCCTGGTCCGGGAAGATCCCGCATGCCACGGAGCAGCTAAGCCCGTGCGCCACAGCTGCTGAGCCTGCGCTCTAGAGCCAGTGCTCTACAGCAAGAGAAGCCACTGCAATGAGGGGCCCGCACACCGCAAAAAAGAGTAGCCCCTACTATGGCAACTAGAGAAAGCCCGCGTGCAGCAACGAAGACCCAACGCAGCCAAAAATAAATAAATAAATTTATATAAAAAAAAAAAGATAAAAGATTTAGTGACTCTGCTGTAACAAAACCAATTGTTTATTTATGGAAACAAGATTTTTCAGTGCTTACTTGTTATGAACAAAACAAAAACAAACAAAAAAAGGAAAATAATTGATGCTGAACTCTGTCTCATTCTAACGATAGGTAATATTATCCTGTGGGTTCATTAACTAATTGGACTCTATTCATCTCATTAAGAGCTGAATTTCCCCTTGTCGACTTAAAAAAAATGCACAACATGAGAGGAGCAAGTTAAGTTTTACTGGAGGCAAAATGAGGACTGCAGTCCGGGAGACAGCATCCCAGATAGCTCTGAGAAACTGCTCTAAAGAGGCAGGGGGGAAGATCAGTATATATGTGATTTTGGTGAAGGGGGAGTACATTCAATCAAACACATATTTTTTACAGACGGTTGCTGCTAGCCAAGAAGAGCAGAGGTCAGTCACCATGAAGGATTTTAGTGCTTTTCTAGATATGAAGAGATACAAGAATTGGGCTCATAAAATGGGCTCCTGAAAATATCTAATTATCTGAAGACCTGTTCTGCCAGTTTTTCCCAGAGCACAGAGTGCCTCATTTCTGCTCTCTACCTGAACTCCTTTCAGTGGGTGTTGAAAGTCAGCAGCTGTAGCAGCTCATGATTTAATCCTTGTAGAGGTCGATGGCAAGTGCCAATGGGAAATGCCAATTCGTAGCTGACACCCTCAAAGTTACTTTTTTAGAAAACTTCTTGTTTTGAGATGATTACAGATTGACACTGCAATTATAAGAAATAATATAGACAGATTCCAAGTATCCTTCATCTACTTTCCCCCAATGGTAACATTTTGCATAACTGTAGTATATTAGAACCAAGGGTTACTTTTTTTGTTTAATAATTTAAATTTTTATAATTTAAAATTAATTTTATTTTAAATTTGTTATTTTTGAACAATTGTGTACTACTGATAGTTGCAATGATGGCATAATCTAAACTTTTAATACTTAGAAATTTATGATCAATAAAAGATCTTCAAGCATAAGAACGTATTATATTAGAATAAATGTCTATGGAGGAAGTGGGATAGAATTCGTAAGTTTGAGGAAAAAAAGGAATGATGGAAAATTTCCAAAAGTTAAAGAACTTGTTCTTGTATTTTTAAAATGGGTGATGGTGTTGCAGCAAAAAATAGAAATGAGACTTTTCTTTTCTGATAAACAAGGAAAATAAGGAAACAATGAACAGGCTGGGGAAACAGCCCATAAAGAGTTAAGCAATCTTGGTTATTCTTTTGCTGTTACTACTAACAAACACTCGTAGCTAGACTTGTCCTTCACAAAGCGAATTACTCTCTGACTCCGTATGAATTACCCTTTGCACCTGGCATTTCTTTTCTCCCTACACTCCCTTGTAGCACTCTTCATTTCAGAAAGAAGGTTATGGGCCGATAACTTCAGGGACACCAGACGAGGTTGCTTCGCTGCCTGATGCCAGCTTTGGCCATGAATTTTCAGAAGAAAAGAAATGCAAGACCTTATTTACTTTGAGTGTTATCACCTACCCCAGACCACAAGCCCTGGGCTACAAAAACCTTTCCCTATTCCCCAGGGAGGGGGGCACAGTTCTTGAGGTGCTAGCCCACTGTGTTCCCTCTTTGCATGGCAAATAATAAAGCTACTCTCTCTCGTTCCTCCAAAACTCTGTCTCCATATTTCTTTTTGGCATCGGTGCACAGATGCCAAAGATTTTTGGCATCAATGGTTGAAACAAAATTGATACATCATCTGTTTATATTCTATTAGAAACAAAAAGTGATGTAAAGTTTTATTTTAAAATACCAATATTTACAACACATTGGAAATTATATACTTTACAAGTATACTATTATGAAAAGTGTTTGATGTCAAGTTAAAACTGAGTGAAGAGGTACACCACACTCACAGCAGCATTATTGACAGTAGCTAGAACGTGGAAACAACCCAGATGTCCATTGATGGGTGGCTGGATAAGCAAAATGTGGCATATACATACAATAGAATATTATGCAACCTTAAAAAGGAAGGAAATGTTGACATATACTGTAGTCATGGATGAACTTTGAGGACGTTAGGCTAAGTGAAATAAGGCCGTCACAAAAAGACAAATACTGTATGCTCCACTTACACGAGGTACATAGAGTAGTCAAAATCAGAGACAGAAAGTAGAATGGTGGTTGTCAGGGGCTGGGGGGGGAGGGGGAATGGGGAGTTGTTTAACGGGTATAGAGTTTCAGTTTTGCAAAATGAAAAGTTCTGAAGATGGATGGTGGTGATAGTTGGACAACAATGTGACTGTACTTCATACCACTGAACTGTGCACTTAAAAATGGTTAGGATGGTAAATATTATGTGTATTTTACCACAATAAAAATTTTTTAAATGAGTGGAGCACATAGTCTTTCACATTTAGGGGGTGATACAAGAGAAGTAAGATTTGATGACAAATGCCACTGTTTACTTCTCTAGTCCTCTGTTGATGGACCTTTTGGCTGTTTCCAGGTTTTGCCATTATAAACAACGCTACGGTGAACATCCTCGTACATATACTTCCTAGAGTCCATGTACAAGATTTTCTCTAGGGTATCAACCTGGAAGAGGAATGACTTAAGGAGGACACTGACCTTGAGAGGAATGATGTCTTGAAGCATCTTCTTCTCTTACCCCCATAGCTACTGGCAAAGTTCTCTCCAAGGTGATGGTACCCACTTACACTCACACCAGCTGTGGGTGCATTTCCATTTACCCACATGCTTTCTAATTCTTGGTTTTGCCAGTGTTTTCAGTTAGGCCAATCTGATAGGTGTGAGTTGGTATCTTATTGTTGTTTAAACCCACATCTCCCTAAACAAGGAAGGGATTGAGCATTTTGTCAGATGTTGGCCATTCAGCCTCTTCTGAAAAGCACTTGGTTGCTTTCTTTGCCTTCTTTGAGTGTCAACAATGTTAGTAGCTTCCACACACCAGGTGCTGTCCCTATCTTCCAGAACTCACATCACTTAAAATACAAATTTCATTGGTGCTTAAAGAACATGCTTTCTTGCCAGTCAGTTGTTCACTATTCATTTCAACAACCAAACGAGGCTTCAGCTCTTTTCTCTGTTCAGACTGTCCTGAGTCTTGCTGTATTCACAGTTCAGCCTCTGCCAAAAAACTCTGCGAGGCAAAATAAACTATCAAAAGGCCAAGGCTCCTTTCTGTCCCCTCGCCTTCTCCCTCCTCCCCTCCTTCTCCTCTTTCACCTCCTCCTCCTTCTTTTTCGATGAGACAGTTTGTCGTCTTGAAACCGTTTACCCAAAACAGAAACTTTAAAAAGTCAGTGGAATTTTTTCTTTTTGCACAAGATGGTTATTTTTTTTTTTTATTTGGCCGCTGGTGGAGCATCCACGAAGTAACCTGAACTCGACCGTCAAGCTTTTCACGCTCACATTTCACAAACTATGACAAGCCCCTCATGCAACTTTCCGAGGGGACCTGAGTTGTTGTCTCCGGTTACCTGCGGGGTGAGCTGTGGAAGCCGGAGGACGCAGCAATGGAAACATTGCAAGAGGGGAGAACGACTGTTTCCACGGCTAACCACCAGAGCCAGAGGGCGGGCCCCGTAGGACGGTAACCCATTTATCAGAGTCTTCTCTGGGAAGAGGAGGAGGGAGGTGTGGATCTTGGGAGAGGAAGGAGGGCAGAAAAGGCGGAGCTAGGGAAGGAAAGAATAGATGAGAGAGGCCAAAGGCTTTTCCCTCCCTTCTCGACTCGTCCTCCGGTTCCTCCCACCCACCGCCTTTGGCGGGGGCGGAATGATGATGGGCGTTAGAGGATTTCTCAGGGTGGTTTGCACCTTCTCAGTTTAGCAGGAAGGAGAGAAATGAGCTGCTTCTTTCACACCCCAGACATTGCGGTAAACTGCCCTTCAGGAATGTTCCTGGCTGTGCTCAGAGGCAGAGGCATGAAATAGGATCTCCACGCAGAGACCCCCAAGCGATCGCGCAATGGAGAGGGGCTACAGGGGGCTGGGGTGCGGGGCTGTGTGTGTGTGTGGGGGGGGGGGCGTGCGGTTGCCATGGGTGTCTCTTGCCGGCCGGTGCACCGGCTAAGCAAATGGGGACAGACAAGGGAACACGTGGTACCACGATGAGGGTGCCAGGATGTGGTGGGTGCCGCCGCGGACAGGCGCACGAGAAGCCCAGCCTCCCGCCCGGTGGGGTGGGGACTGGGGAGGGCGATCAAAGCGACTAGAGCCAGCTGGGTCCGGATTCAGTCTTCCTGGAGGCGAAGAAGCAGGCGTGATGGGAGTGGGGGGGCCGGGTGGCGAGCCAGGCTGAAGGCAGGCGGTGCTGCAGAGGTACGGTGGCCCGAGGCGGGGCTGTGGAGGCCGAGTTGATGCCGGAGAGGAGCTGGGGGCCGGTTGACACTCCTTCCCTTCTCGGTTACTCGTTCTGCACAATTCTCTCGGCCAGACTTGGGCAGAGATCTCAAATATCCACCCCGATTGATCCAAGGCCTGGATTCTCCTCCCCCGTTTCTCGCAGAAATTTTTTCTGGGACAGCCAGCCCTCATCGGAGGGGGCAGCACATTTCCCACTCTTACCCCAGGAAAACAGGGGCCCCAAAGGAGCGGCAGGTGCTGGCCTTCTGCAGCTGCACGCATAGGGCACAGAGCTCAGCCCGCAGCACTGGGGTAGAAACTGGGGTGCTATAGCGGGTGGGCAGGACCTTGCGGGGGGCGGGGCGGGGCGGGGGGGAGGCAGGTGAAGAAGCGCCTGCGGGCCCCTGGCTGGGGGCGGGGGGAGGAGAAAGGAGAGTTCTAGAATCCGGACCTGGAAGTGAGCTCAGAGAAGATCCGATCCAACACATTTATTTTATAGAGGAAGAAAATCGGAGGCCCAGGGACGGTGAGCCATTTACTAGAGTAACTCAAGAGGCCAGAACGGAGCCGGGACCAAGTACCACGGGACGCTCCTTCCCGCTCCCGAGCGCTGCCTGCCTTGAATAAAATCTAATGCCCCGCTCAGTCCAGCAGGGGGCGATGTTGCTCTAGTTTGGGCCTGGTTGGGCGCGGGGCGGGGCGGGAGGAATTGTGAATTCAGTCCGCGCGTGCCCCCAAGCAAAACTGAAGCCGGTTTACGCTCCCTCCCAGCCCGCCGGTGCCCAGCCCTCTTTAATGACCCCACCTAGCTGTTCCCGGGCTGTGGCTTTGGCCTCGCTCTTCTCAGGATCTCCACCCCGACTCCCAGGAGTCCTATTACAGCCCCCTAGAGTTCTACTTTTCTTCGGCAACCGAGGGTACATTGGGGGACGGAGTGGCGTGGGGTGGAGGGCAGGAATTGCATTTGACTGGGGATCAAAAGACTGGTTGAAGACGGAATTTCTGGCCCAAGATAGGGCGGGGAGATATCTCGGGTAGACTCCTAACCTCCTCCAATCCCTCAGTATCTACCAGTGAATGCTAAACCATCTGTGCGATGCATCGTCCGTAGAAATAAAATGTCAACGCTTTAATGGTGGAGAGGAGTCCCCAATTTGAGAACCTCTCTTCTTTGTGCCAGGCTGTGAGTTCTCCCAACTCTCCTTCCCTCCGTTGTCAAAAATGAAAAGGGACCGGACTGGAGATCCTGGGCCGTCGCAAGTTCCGGGAGCCCCGTCCGGGGCTGACCCAGCAGCTGTCTGCTGGTCCCTGGCGCGAACGGCGGGGCCCAGGCGCGGAGGGGAGGCGGACAGTTTCCTCCAGCTTGCTCATCCAGACCAGCAGCCCCGAGGGAGGGCAGGAGGGGTGCACCAGGCAGGAAGCGGACGGGGTCGGGGGGCTTGGGATGCCCTGGGGTCAGGTGGAGCGGCTAGCCCCTGGTTTCTCTCGAGCAGGGCGCGGTGGTCACTGTGCAGGGTAAGGTCCAGGCGGCGGGTCGGGTCTCGCCCGCACTGGGAGCGGGCGGGTCTGGGAGAAGGGAAAGCCTCGGAGCACTAGGTGAGAGGTTACAGGGGCCAGGGCCTCTCTGAGGTTCCTTGGCGTATTCACCGATTTTGTTCCGCTCTTGGTTTTATTTTTTTCCCCCTTAGAGTCCACATATATGTGTTAGCATACAGTATTTCTTTTTCTCTTTCTGATTTACTTCACTCTGTATGACACACTCTAGGTCCATCGACCTCACTACAAATAACTCAATTTTGTTTCTTTTATGGCTGAGTAATATTCCATTGTATATATGTGCCACATCTTCTTTATCCATTCATCTGATGATGGACACTTAGGTTTTTTCCATCTCCGGCCTATTGTAAATAGAGCTGCAATGAACATTTTGGTACATGACTCTTTCTGAATTATGGTTTTCTTAGGGTATATGCCCAGTAGTGGGATTGTTGGGTCCTATGGTAGTTCTATATTTAGTTTTTTAAGAAACCTCCATACTGTTCTCCATAGTGGCTGTATCAATTTACATTCCCACCAACAGTGCAAGAGGGTTCCCTTTTCTCCACACCCTCTCCAGCATTTTTTGTTTCTAGATATTTTGATGATGCCCATTCTGACCAGTGTGAGATGATATCTAATTGTAGTGGTGATTTGCATTTCTCTAATGATTAATGATGTTGCAGATTCTTTCATATATTTGTTGGCAATCTGTATATCTTCTTTGGAGAAATGTCTATTTAGGTCTATTTAGGTCTATTTATTGGATTGGGTTGTTTGTTTTTCTGACATTGAACTGCATGAGCTGCTTGTAAATTTTGTATCCATTCAGCCAATCTGTGTCTTTTGGTGGGAGCATTTAGTCCATTTACATTTAAGGTAATTATCGATATGTGTGTTCCCATTCCCATTTTCTTAATTGTTTTGGGTTTGTTATTGTAGGTCTTTTCCTTCTTTTGTGTTTCTTGCCTAGAGAAGTTCCTTTAGCAGTTGTTGTAGAGCTGGTTTGGTGGTGCTGAACTCTCTCAGCTTTTGCTTGTCTCTAAAGGTTTTAATTTCTCCATCAAATCTGAATGAGATCCTTGCTGGGTAGAGTAATCTTGGTTGCAGGTTTTTCTCCTTCAACACTTTCAATATGTCCTGCCACTCCCTTCTGGCTTGCAGAGTTTCTGCTGAAAGATCAGCTGTTAACCTTATGGGGATTCCCTTGTGTGTTATTTGTTGTTTTTCCCTTGCTGCTTTTAATATGTTTTCTTTGTATTTAATTTTTGACAGTTTGATTAATATGTGTCTTGGCGTATTTCTCCTTGGATTTATCCTGTATGGGACTCTCTGTGCTTCCTGGACTTGATTAACTATTTCCTTTCCCATATTAGGGAAGTTTTCAACTATAATCTCTTCAAATATTTTCTCAGTCCCTTTCTTTTTCTCTTCTTCTTCTGGAACCCCTATAATTCGAATGTTGGTACGTTTAATGTTGTCCCAGAGGTCTCTGAGACTGTCCTCAGTTCTTTTCATTCTTTTTTCTTTATTCTGCTCTGCAGTAGTTATTTCCACTATTTTATCTTCCAGGTCACTTATCCGTTCTTCTGCCTCAGTTATTCTGCTATTGATCCCATCTAGAGTACTTTTAATTTCATTTATTGTGTTGTTCATCGTTGCTTGTTTCATCTTTAGTTCTTCTAGGTCCTTGTTAACTGATTCTTGCATTTTGTCCATTCTATTGTCCATTCTATCTCCAAGATTTCGGATCAACCTTACTATCATTATTCTGAATTCTTTTTCAGGTAGACTGCCTATTTCCTCTTCATTTGTTAGGTCTGATGGGTTTTTATCTTGCTCCTTCATCTGCGGTGTGTTTTTCTGTCTTTTCATTTTGCTTATCTTACTGTGTTTGGGGTCTCCTTTTTTGCAGGCTGAAGGTTCGTAGTTCCTGTTGTTTTTTGTGTCTGTCCCCAGTGGCTAAGGTTGGTTCAGTGGGTTGTGTAGGCTTCCTGGTGGAGGGTACTAGTGCCTGTGTTCTGGTGGATGAGGCTAGATCTTGTCTTTCTGGTGGGCAGGTCCACGTCTAGTGGTGTGTTTTGGGGTGTCTGTAGACTTATTATGATTTTGGGCCGCCTCTCTGCTAATGGGTGGGGTTGTGTTCCTGTCTTGCTAGTTGTTTGGCATAGGATGTCCAGCACTGTAGCTTGCTGGTCGTTGAGTGAAGCTGGGTGCTGGCGTTGAGATGGAGATCTCTCGGAAATTTTTGCTGTTTGATATTATGTGCAGCTGGGAGGTCTCTTGTGGATCAGTGTCCTGAAGTTGGCTCTCCCACCTCAGAGGCACAGCACTGACTCCTGGCTGCAGCCCCAAGAGCCTTTCATCCACAGGGCTCCTTAATTTGGGATGACTGGTTGTCTATTCAGGTATTCCACAGATGCAGGGTATATCAAGTTGATTGTGGAGCTTTAATCCGCTGCTTCTGAGGCTGCTGGGAGAGATTTCCCTTTCTCTTCTTTGTTCTCACAGCTCCCAGGGGCTCAGCTTTGGATTTAGCCCCGCCTGTGCGTGTAGGTCGCCGGAGGGCGTCTGTTCTTTGCTCAGACAGGACGGGGTTAAAGGAGCCGCTGATTCGGAGGCTCTGGCTCACTCAGGCCCGGGGGTAGGGAGGGGCACGGAGTGTGGGGTGGGCCTGCGGCTGCAGAGGCCGGCGAGACGTTGCAGCCTGAGGCGCGCCTGTGCGTTCTCCCGGGGGAGTTGTCCCTGGATCCCGGGACCCCAGCAGTGGCGGGCTGCACAGGCTCCCCGGGAGGGCGCGTGGCTAGTGACCTGTGTTCGCACACAGGCCTCCCAGTGGCGGCAGCAGCGGCCCTAGCCGCTCTGGGCGGCCCTAGCCACGTCCGTCTCTGGGCTCCGCACCCCTAGTCGCGGCTCGCGCCCGTCCCTGGAGCTCTCTCAAGCAGCGTTCTTAATCCCCTCTCCTCGTGCACCAGGAAACAAAGAGGGACGTAAAAGTCTCTTGCCTCTTCGGCAGTTCCAGACTTCTCCCCGGACTCTCTCCCGGCCAGCCGCGGTGCACCAACGCCCCGCAGGCTGTGTTCACGCCGCCAACCTCAGTCCTCTCCCGGCGCTCCGACAAAAGCCGGAGCCTCAGCTCCCAGTCCCGCCCGCCCCGGCGGGCGAGCAGACAAGCCTCTCGGTTGGCAAGTTCCGGTCGGCCGGATCCTCTGCGCTGGAATTTGTCCGCTTTGCCCTCCGCACCCCTGTTGCTGTGCTCTCCTCCGCGGCTCCCAAGCTCCCCCACTCCGCCTCCCGAAGTCTCCACCCGCGAAGGGGCTTCCTAGTGTGTGGACACTTTTCCTCCTTCACAGCTCTCTCCCGCTGGTGCAGGACCCGTCCCTATCCTTTTGTCTCTGTTTAGTTTTTTCTTTTGCCCTACCCAGGTACGTGGGGGGTTTCTTGCCTTTTGGGAGGTCTGAGGTCTTCTGCCAGCGTTCAGTAGATGCTCTGTAGGAGTTGTTCCACGCGTAGATGTATTTCTGGTGTATCTGTGGGGAGGAACGTGATCTCCGCGTCTTACTCTTCCGCCATCTATTATATCTCCGCTCTTGGTTTTAGTTTATGTGGAAGGCTCAGCCCCGCACTGGCCCAGGAGGTGCTAGGAACCAGAGCCCCTTGGTCAAAAATTTTGAAAAATAGAAAAGAAAAAATAATCGCTCATAGTGCCAGTATGGAACTATAATCTCTCAACATTTTGGTGTATTTATTTTGTTTGTTTGTTGTTTTTTTTGGGGGGGGTTAAGCCTTTTTTGTTCGAATCCTATACTTATATATTAAAAATTTTTTTCCGTTATTGTCATCATATCTCCTCTTCAGGTTTCCAGGCTGCTTTTTACAATTCTTGTATCGTACACAGTTCTCTTCTAACGTATTCTTCATGAGTCTCACCTGACATCTGCGTAATATTCTGTTTATATTTTGACCAATTCGTCCCCCAGTTAGTTGGACATTTAGGTTGTGTACTTTTTCATTATGATACAGTGGTTTCTAAATAGTATGTAATTTCAATTTTTGTGTTTTAATTATCCTAAGCGTTCTTTAAAAATGTTACAATTTTTAAAGTGGATAGATTTTTTTCCCCATTTGTTTTTAATTTTATTGTCCTGTGGTCTGAGAATGTGGCTTGTACGTACGCTTTTGGAATTTATTGAGCTTTTGATAGACGGTCAACTTTTAAAATAACTTTAGGCATAGTTTTGAATGAATGAATAAAAAATTCTATATATTAGATCAAGCTTAGTAAGTATATATTATCCATATTTGCTATGTTCTTTATTTTAGTCTACTTGATGGGTTAATTTTTGAAAGAACTGTAAGTTTTCAAAATATGTTGGTGGATTTGCCATTTCCTTTTTATATTTCTAACAGATTCTGCTTTACATATTTATTTGTTTAAAAAAATTTTGTTCAAGTTTTATTGAGATATGATTGACGTGTAACATTGTATAAGTTTAAGGTGCACAACATGATGGTTTGATATACGTATACATTTCAAAATTATCACAATAAAGTTAATTAACACATTTATCGCTTCATATAGTTACATTTTTTTTCTGTGTGTGTGAGTTGAGACCATTTAAGATCTACAGTCTTAGCCACTTTCAAAAATGCAATACAGTATTGTTAGCTATAGTCACCATGCTGTACCTTACTTCCCCAGAACTTATTCATCTTACAGCTGGAAATTTGTACCCTTTGATGGTTTTATTTCTATATTTTAAAGTAACATTATAAGGTGTAAAAACCACGTGGCTGTTGAGATGATAAACAAATACACTCATTGGCATATATATCTTTTTATGCATTTTTGAATTATTTTCTTGACCTGTTTTCAGAAGAAAATGGCCTTGAAAGCCAAATTGGCCTCTTAAGGATGTGACAGATGCACATTGTTGGCTGCCACATGGTCAGCAAAAGGTATAAAAAGAACACAAACAAACAAGACGGTAAGAAATGGGGATACTTTAAAACTTTGATTTTTATTGAGGTTGATCTTTTTTTTTTCTGTAGGTCTAATCAGTTGAATTTTCTTTTGTGTGTGTGTGGATAGTCTGTTCTCATCTTTCTGTGCTTCCGTTTTCTAACTTTTAATTTGTGGAGATTAATCTCTTCCAGCTCTTACATTCTAGGAATTATGTTTTTGTTTATTCTACCACAAAACACCTTATTGAAAAAGAAAAAATCCATCCCTTCAAACCAGACACCTTGAATTCACCCTGACTGCCTCTCTCCCTGCTACCTGAGCAGATCTTTCAATGTAGCACACAAAGCAGATAAGGGTCCTGTGGGACCTAAAGATTATACAGCGGGGGGGAGGGGCTTCTTTAGCTCTTTTTTTTTTTTGCGGTACGTGGGCCTCTCACTGTTGTGGCCTCTCCCGTTGCGGAGCACAGGCTCCGGACGCGCAGGCTCAGCGGCCATGGCTCACGGGCCCAGCCGCTCCGCGGCACGTGGGATCTTCCCAGACCAGGGCACGAACCCGTGTCCCCTGCATCGGCAGGCACACTCTCAACCACTGAGCCACCAGGGAAGCCTCCAGCTCTTTTTTTATAGTGGTGAGATTTTAGGGTAACTGGGCTGAAATATGGGGAAAAGTGACGTCTAATGAGATTACATGATTTTCCCGGGATCGAAAGTTTCCTGTTCCAGTGTCCCTCAGATAAAGGAGGTGTGGTAAGAGGGAGGGTAGGGTAAGGTGTGGGGAACTGGAGTCCTTTGCTTTTTTTTTCAGCACCAGCTTGTCATACACAAGGAGCTCCATCCATTTACAGTATTCCTTCAGTATACCTTTAATGTCCACACTATCAGTAGATATGACCCTACTTTCATTTCTCTATTAGTAATTTGTGTTTGCTTTCTTTTTTTCTTGGTTGGCCTGGCTAGAGATTTATCAATTTTATTGATCTTTTCTTAGAACCAACTTTTAGTTTCATTGATTTTTCTCTATTGTTTCCCTGTTTCCAATTTCACTGATTTCTGCTCTAATTTTTATTTCTTTTCTTCTACTTGCTTTAGGCTTAAATTGTTCTTTCTATCATTTCCCAAGGCGAAAGCTTAGGTTATTCATTTTAGACCTTCCTTATTTTTTAATATGTGCATTTAATGTTATAAATTTATGTGCAGTGCCTCTAAGCACTGCCTTTGTTGTATCCCACAAATTTTTTTTTGCAGTACGCGGGCCTCTCACTGTTGTGGCGTCTCGCGTTGCGGAGCACAGGCTCAGGACGCGCAGGCTCAGCCGGCCATGGCTCACGGGCCCAGCCGCTCCGCGGCACGTGGGATCTTCCCAGACCGGGGCACAAGCCCGTGTCCCCTGCATCAGCAGGCGGACTCTCAACCACTGCGCCACCAAGGAAGCCCCCATCCCACAAATTTTGATAAGTTGTGTTTTCATTTTCATTTGGTTCAAAACATTCTTAAATTTCTACTGAGACTTATTCTGTGGCCCATGTGTTTTTAGAAGTATGTTGTTTAATCTCCAAATATTTAGGGATTGTCCAGATATCTTTCTGTTATCTGATTGCTAGTTTAATTTCATTGTGTTCTGAGAACATACTTTGTATGGTTTTTATTTTTTAAATATTGTTAAGATGTGAGTTATGGCCCAGAATCTGGTCTATTTTGGTGAATGTCCCATGTGAGCTTGGGAAGGATGTATATTTTGCTGTAGTTTGACGGAGTATTCTGTAAATGTCAATTAAATCAAGTTATTTGATAGTGCTGTTCAGGTCAATTAACTCATTACTATTTTCTGCCTGCTGGCTCTATCAATTACTTATAGAAGGGCATTGAAATATCCAACTGTAATAGTGGATTTGTCTATTTCCCCTTGTAGCCTCAGTTTTTGTTTCATATATTTTGATGCTCTCTTGGTAGGTGCATCCACTTTAAGGATTGTTAAGTCTTGGAGAATTGATCCCTTTAACATTACGTAACGCCCCTTTTCAACCCTGGTAATTTTCTTTGTTCTGAAGTCTGTTCTGTCTGATTATTCCAGCTTTCTTTTGATTAGTGTTAGCATGATATAGCTTTCTCCATCCCTTTACAACTTACCTGAGTCTTTACATTTAAAGTAGGTTTCTTATAGACAACATAGGGTTGGGTCCTGGATTTTTATACTCTGACAATCTCTGGGCAGTAGTGGAGGAAGGAATGAGGGTGAAGTAAGTATGAACATTTATTTCTTGAAATAAAAAACTGAAGCAAACTGGAAAAATGCTAAAGTTTCTAACTCTGACAAGGGTCCCTGGGCATTTATGATATGACTTTCAGTGCTTTTATTTGACATATTATGCAATTTATTTATTTTTTAATTTTTTACATCTTTATTGGAGTATAATTGCTTTACAATGGTGTGTTAGTTTCTGCTTTATAACAAAGTGAATCAGTTATACATATACATATGTTCCCATATCGCTTCCCTCTTGCATCTCCCTCCTTCCCACCCTCCCTATCCCACCCCTCTAGGTGGTCGCAAACCACCGAGCTGATCTCCCTGTGCTATGCGGCTGCTTCCCACTAGCTATCTATTTTACGTTTGGTAGTGTATATATGTCCATGCCACTCTCTCACTTTGTCACAGCTTATCCTTCCCCCTCCCCATATCCTCAAGTCCATTCTCTAGTAGGTCTGTGTCTTTATTCCCGTCTTACTCCTAGGTTCTTCATGATATTTTTTTTCTTAGATTCCATATATATGTGTTAGCATACGGTATTTGTTTTTCTCTTTCTGACTTATACCCTGAGCAAACCATAATTCAAAAAGAGTCAGGTACCAATATGTTCATTGCAGCTCTATTTCCAATAGCCAGGACATGGAAGCAACCTAAGTGTCCATCAACAGACGAATGGATAAAGAAGATGTGGCACATGTATACAATGGAATACTACTCAGCCATAAAAAGAAACGAAATTGAGTTATTTGTAGTGAGGTGGATGGACCTAGAGTCTGTCATACAGAGTGAAGTAAGTCAGAAAGAGAAAGACAAATACCATATGCTAACACATATATATGGAATCTAAGACATATTATGCAATTTAAAGCAAAAATTCAAAAACTCTGTCCTCTTTTGAAGTTTTTTATAGAATAATTACATATAACAAGTACCTGCTATGTCCCAGGCACAGTCTGAAGTACTGGAATTCGCAAGGTTAATGAACCATCTGTTTCCTGGCCTTAAGTCGGGGTGGGATTTAGGCCGTTCAAAAATAGCCAGGGAAATCATGTATCTGAGAAGGGGTTAATATCCAAAATATATAAACAACTCATACAACTCAATAGCAAAAAATCAAACAATCCTATTAAAAAATAGGCAGAGGAACTGAACAGACACTTTTCCAAAGAAGACATACAAATGGCCAATTGGTACCTGAAAAGGTGCTCAACATTACTATTCATCAGGGAAATGCACATCAAAACCACGATGAGGTACCACCTCACACCTGTTAGAATGGCTATTACCTAAAAGACAGGAGATGACAAATGTTGTGGAGGGTGTCTGGAGAAAAAGGAACCCTTGTGCACTGTTGGTGGGAATGTAAAGAATTAAAAATAGAATTAAAAATAGAGCTACCCTATGATATGGCAATTCCACTTCTGAGTATTGCTCCAAAGGAAATGAAATCACTGTCTTGAAGAGAGATCGGCATCCCCATGTTCACTGCAGCAGTATCGACAATAGTCGGGATGTGGAAACAAGTTAAAAGTCCATAGATGAATGGATGGTTAAAGAAAATATGTATATAAACAATGGAATATTGTTCAGCCACATCCTGCCATTTGCCACAGCATGGATGGACCTTGAGGGCATTAACTGAGTGCAATGAGTCAGATGGACAAAGATAAATGCTGTATGATCTCCTTTATATGTGGAATCTAAAAAAACTGAACACAGAGAAACAGAGAAAAGATGGGGGGGCGGGGTTGGGTGATGGGGATCAAAAGGTATAAACGTCCAGTTATCAGATAAATGAGTTCCGGGTGTGTAACGTACAGCATGGTGACTGTAGTTGGCAACACTGTATTGTATATTTGAAAGTTGTTAAGAAAATAGGTCTTAAAAGTCCTTATAATGCGAAAAAAACCTGTAACTATGTGAAATGAGGGACATTGACTAGTCTTAGTGTGGTAGACATTTCACAATATGTATATATCAAATCATTATATTGTACACTGTAAACTAATAAGGTATTTTGTCAATTATCTCTCAATAAAACTGGGGGAGAAATAACCAGGATCACTTGCCCAGGGTCACACAGCAGCCCAAGTCTGCCAGACGCCAGCCTCTGTCCTAACCACTGAGACATTCTGTCTGCCCCAAGAGCTCGGACCACCCGTCTTCCAGCCTCACCTCTTTACCTGAACCATGCTGTGTAGCTGGAGTTAGTTGATTTGAAAAGACCAACTTTATTCTCAAATAATCCAATAACTCAGACTTTTATCAGGTTACACAGGCTTCTCGCAAGTTTTTCTCCAGACTCACCTGCCTGATGCCCCTGAAAGTCTTATGGAGCGGCTGGACTATTTCTGGGATAAGTGGGGCGTGGGTAAGGCGTTGGAGCTAGGTGTTCCGTCGTACTGCTCCAATTCATTAAATGCTGTGTGATTTCGATCATGCTGGGGAACGTCTCTGAGCCCCAGTCTCCTCACTAATATCTGCTTTAAATAAGGCTGTTAGGAAAGTAAAGAAGAAAAGGAACGCACAGATCCCAGCATCGTGCTGGCGCCTGGGAGGCACTCAGCAGATGGGAGCTTTATTACTCTTCTTCATCTTGTGGTGAGGAAGCAGCTGGGGTCTAGTCCTTGCGCACTTGAGCTGAGCCACACTGGGGGTCCTTCACGCCCCGGCCCACGCTGAGATGCAGGGTGAGTTGGGGTCACTCCCACAGGGCTTGGTAAACGAAAGCTGGAGGATTGTTTTTAAGCCAGTGTGGACCCCCAAGTGGAACATCTTCCTTCCCAGGGCAAACCCCTTCAGAACCCTTGGAAAATCCCAGTTTCACTTTTAGCAAGACCCTGCCACAGCGGGGGAAAACCCCCACTGTAACCAACCTTCTCCAAAGGCAGAGTCCCCTTGTGGGGGGATGCGCTCGTTCTATGCCCCTTGCTTCCTGCACCCTGCTCTTCCCACTGCTAATGCCTTAGCTCCACCCCATCTTGCCTTCTTTATCTTTTTGCCTTTTCCAGCTCTGTTTCTCTCTCATTTTGGACAGCTACTGCACTGCTTTCAGGTTCTGGATTATCTATCTGCCTGGATGAGGAGTCTCTGCCCAAGGACCTCAGTGAAGCCTCTCTTGCTGTCTCCTCAAGCAACTCAGCGTAACCCTGTACTTAGGTTACCGCTTCCAAATAATCCTGCCCTAACTTGCCTCCAGGCACAGGGTGGAGTAAACCAGGTACCCTCCCTAGGGCTTTGAGTTCCTGCAGTGTTTCTAGCATAAGCTCTATGCTTTAGGTCTATAAACACAGCAGGAAGGTCTGTGTACTACAAGGGAAGCTGTTCCACTTGGGAAACACAGTTTTAAAATGTTGCATTTTTCTAAGTCAGGATCCCTGAAAGAAGTAACTGATAAGATGGACTTCGTTAAAGTTAAAAACTTCAGCTCTGCTAAGACAATGTCAAGGGAGTGATAAGACAAGCCACAGACCGGAAGAACTATTTGCAAAAGATGCATCTGATAAAGGACTGTTATCCAAATTATACAAAGTACGTTTAAAACTCAACAATAAGAAAACAAACAACCTGATTAAAATAAGGGCCACGAGCTTAACAGACACCTCATCAAAGGGTATAGGAAAATGGCAATCTAGCATGAGAGAAGATGCTCCACATCATACGTTATTAGGGAAACGCGAATTAAAGCAACGAGTTACCACCACACACCTATTCGAATGACCAAAATCCAAAACACTGGCAACATCACATGCTGACAAGGACGCGCAGCAGCAAGAACTCTCACTCGTTGCTGGTGGGAACGCAAAACGGCGCAGCCACTTTGGAAAACAGTTTCCCAGTTTCTTTCAAATCTAAACATACTCTTATCGTATGATCCAGCAGTCATACTGCTTGTATTTACCCAAAGGAGTTGAAGACTCACGTCCACACAAAAAACTGCACAGAGATATTTATAGCAGCTTTATTCACAATTGCCAAATTGGAAGCACTAAGATGTCCTCCGGTAGGTGAATGGATAAATAAAGTGTGGTACATCCAGACAAGGGAATCTATTGAGTGCTAAAAAGAAATGAGCTATCAAGCCATGGAAAGACATGGAGGAGACTTAAATGCATATTACTAAGTGAAAGAAGCCAGTGTGAGAAGATTCCATCTATATGACATCTGGAAAAGGCAGAGCTATAGACACAGCAGAAAGACTAGTGGTTGGCAGGGGTTAAGGGGAGGGAGAGATGGACAGGTGGAGCACAGAGGATTTTTAGGGCAGTGAAACTACTCTGCATGATGTTATAATGATGGATACGTGCCATTACATTTGTCCAAACCTATAGAATGTACAACACCAAGAGTGAACCTTAATGTAAACTATGGACTTTGGATGATAATGATGTGTTCATCAATTGTAACAAATGTACCACTCTGATGGGGGATGTGGGTAAGGGGAGAGGATATACATATCTGGGGGCAGGGAGTATATGGGAAGTCCCTGTACGTTTTCAATTTTGCCGTGAACCTAAAATTGCTCTAAAAATACAAAGTCTTTGAAAAAATGTGGCAATCTCCTAATACAGAATCATACCAACACTGAAAAAGTATTTCCCACCTATAACTCAGCAGGGCGATAAAAAAGTGATACCTTTTTTATTGTGGGTGAAAGTGGTGTAGAACTGGTACTTGCTGATGGCCTGGAAAGCAATTTGAAACCAAGTATTAAAAGCTACAAAAATATTTGTACCCGTATGTTCTGGAAAATTTCTCTAGTGGATGTAATCTTAGACTTGTCACAGTAGGGTATGAACAGAGATGTTAATGGTTGAAAGCAATTGAAATGTTCAGAAATAAAGGGTCATTTAAGTAAACTATGATAATCCACTCAATACAATCTTAAACATTAAAATCATGAATTGATGGGACCTCCCTGGTGGCACAGTGGATAAGAGTCTACGCTCCCAATGCAGCGGGCCCGGGTTCGATCCATGGTCAGGGAACTAGATCCCACATGCATGCCGCATGCCGTGCAACTAAGGAGCCCACCTGCCGTGTAAGAGCCGGTTCAACCAAATAAATCTTTTAAAAAAATTATGAATTGTTGTAATTATGAAAACTGTGTAAGAACAAGAAAAATGCTTATAGTATACTTAATAAAAATAGACACTCAGCATGATTACAACTAAAAATGTTTAAAAACATTAGGTGAAAATACATCAAGTTGCTTTTTCCTCACTCTTTTTTCTAGTTTCTAAGTTTCTGCGATGTGTATTACCACGATTCTATTACTTTTACAAATGGAAGACTTAAAAATAACTCACTTCCCTTGCCGGGGAGCAGTGCTCACTGCAGAGCCGCACTCTGCCCGGAAACAGCCTTCAGAACTCGGCTTCTGTCTTTCTGGGGCTGAATCGAGTAGTGTGTGTGTGTGTGTGTTTGTGTGTGTGTGTGTGTGTGTGTGTGTGTTGCTTTCTGTTCCATATTGTTTGTGTTGTGTATTCCTATGTCGTCTCATAATTTTCCAGTTTAGTATGTTTATGTCTTTCCCACAACTATTAAAATTTTCAAAAACTGTGGCAAAATGTATATAACATAGAATTTGCCATTTGAATCAGTGTACAGTTCAGTGGCATTAGGTACATTCACATTGCAATATCAGTGGCATCCAACTCCAGAACTTTCTCACATTCCCATCAAAAACTAACTCTCCCCCCACCAACATTCTACGTTCTGTCTCCATGCATGCGACTACTCTAGGAACCTCTTCTATGTGGAATCATATAATATTTATCTTTTCCACCATCATTTTTAAAGCTCTCTAACGATAAGGACCAAGCCCCCGATTTATTTTCATTTTAAACGTAATGTGTATTTGCTCATTTATGCCAATATTACAGTGCTAGGCAGAGGGTTCAGCAATGCTCAAGAAACGCACGTGGTCAGTCTCCGGGGCAGTGGCACAGAGAGAACAAGGGAAAACAGAGAAAGAAGGACACAGCATCAGAAGTACGCTGAGTGTGGTGACGGAGAACCGCAGGGGGCTTTCTGGAAAACCTAAGTGTTGTCGGATGAGTGGAGGAGGGGTCCTGGAGGGAGTTGAGGAGGAGCCCTGGGGGGTCCAGGCAGAGGGAGGGGAACACAGAGTATGAGGAGGAAGGGGTCTTTGCGCAGGGTGAGTGTGTGTGTGTGTGTGTGTGTGTGTGTGTGTGTGTGTGCGTGTGTGTGAGTGAGCGCGCGTGCAGGAGTCCTGAGGGAGATGGCAGGCCCGGGGGCTGAGGAGTGTATTTTAGGTGTGGTGGAAGGTGTGGAAGACCTGCTTCTCTCGCCCGGTTGAGAGGAAGAAGTGCCCGGGGCTTGGCCAAGTGCACAGCCAAGAGCAGGAACAAACGCCAGTATCTCGTGCGGGCTGCTGACTCTACCACACCCTGTACCCGCGCGACCTCCCGGGCCAGGTGCCAGGGAGCCCTGTTTCCCAGACACCAAGGCCGAGGCACAGGTCAGTGCAGCCTCTCACCCAGCACTGCCCAAGCCCGGAACTGCCACTTTGCTCTGCATCTTGGTTTACGGCTGGGCGGCTGTGGGTACAGTGCCTGCGGTACGGCAGGCAGGCGATTGTTATCTCTAAATTTGTAGGAGTGAAAACAGGCATAGGGACCAGAAGCTGCCGCCCAAGGTCAAAGAGCAAGTGAGTGAAGACTGAATAAGTGATTGCATGAAAGAGCGAATGAAAAGAGAAAAAAAAAGAGTCCTATGCCCCCGCATCCTCTCCCTCATTCCCTCCCAGGGTCCTGGGGGAGGGAGGTTTCATCACTCCACTGGGCCTGGGGAAGACAGAGGGAGGCCTGTGGGGGGAGGAAGGGAGAGGAGGGGGAGCAGGGCCCACCACAGAAGATGAAAAGAAGATTCTAGACTCTTCAGAGCACACTTAGGTGTGCTTTCTTCTGCTTCTTTCCTAAAGCCTCGTCTAGACCTTACTTACTGTAAATGCAACGTTATGTCCTGTTTTTCCATTTCTTATTTGCATAAACATTCTCTGAGCCTCTTACAAGATATTTGTCATTGTTGAGCGTTGAATAATTGTCTGCCAAGTAAATGGACCACAATTTATGAAAATTTCCTCTTACTGTCAATCACTTACATTGTTTCGATAATTTCTAAAGTCCACAAACAATGCTGTGAAACAATTCGAATAACACCAAGAGTAACCTTTCCTGAGACTGATCTCCAGACTGGGTTTCAAAGGTCTGAGCAGTTTCTTTGGGCCCTGTCGGTTTTGACCTCCCAAGGTACCTAAGGTGTCTGTGGGCCTTCCACAGAGGTCAGAACCGAGACACTGCATCTGTGCTTGTAAGGGAAATTGTTCCTCAGCCCAAACAGCTGCTGGAGGGGGGCCGCCCTATATAACGTCCCCACATAAAAGGGGCAGGTGTGCGGGTGGGATCCAGGGTGGCAGCAGCTCTGCCTGACTCCCCTTGCTCATGGGTGTCAATTGCCTGCCTCAGGTGTCCCCCCAACCCCTCCTTGGGCCATTCCCTTCAACTTCCCTTGGGAAAGAGTCCAGAGTACAGGAATTCTTGCACGTTTTAATCTGACCTCATCTGAAGGGCAGCCTCAGAGTCCCCAGCTGTTGCAGCAGACCCCAGGCACGCAAAGACAGAGGCCTGTGGCTGGCTTGCGGTTGCTGTGATCACGCTGAAGTCCGAACGGCAGCCCTGGCAGATACCACTCGGCACTTCTGCTAGTGGATGGTGCCCTGAGGCCCTGGGGGAGACCCTGCCCTGGGAGCCTGGGCTCCCGCCAGCTCAGCCTCCGACTGGCTGATGCCCATGGGCCAGACACCTCTGGCAAGAAACCAACAGAACATACAAGGGAGAAGAAAACTGCTGAGACCCGTTCTTGGTACCACCTCCAAGTCTGAGTACTCAACAGACCGTCACCAAGGCGTGGGAGCTTTCCAGAAAGGACCACCTCCTTCCTGGTTGGCTTATCTCCTGCCCATCCATGGTCACCCTTTACCGCCCTTACCTGACTGTATCAGGCCCAGTGACTCAGCAGGTGTCTGTCAGCCACCCCCAGAGATGCACCGAGGAGAGCAGCCGTGACCCTGTTCTCAGGGACGGGACACCATCTGGTCATGAAGGGGAGCACGTACCCGAATGTGTGGACATCGCCGGCTGGAGCTCTTGGAGGAGAACATCCAAGACAGTGCCCCCAAACTCTGATAGATCTGTAGACCCAGCAGACTGAGGCACCCGTGTTTTTAGGTGTTTTTTTAGAAAGTCTCATTTTTCTTGTATTGATATGCCCTTGAAACCCTGGGAGGAAGTGCGGTCTTGTGGGGAGCATTTGCTCTCGGAGGAGTCCATCTGGGCCAGGGGAGTGAAGGTCACACTGTCCCCTGCTTAACCAGCGACACCACCTGGCGGGGTGGCAGGGTGAGGGAGGTATAAAGCCAGTGCGCTCCTCCCAATAAACAAAACAAACAGCAACCCTAAAGTGGTGACTTTCTCGCAAACAATGGAATAGTCAGAGAATCTGTGATGTGTGGGTTTGTAAATGAAGAGGAAACAGGAACCACTGCTCAATTCATAGTGATACCATTGAAAGTTGCAGTGGTTCTGGGCAAGGGGAACACCAACAGATGTGCTGGGAAAGCGGATGAACCCAGGAAGGGTGGCGGTACATCTGGGGGCATCGCCTGAGCCCTGTCACATGGAAGGAACCCCAACTCACCCTCTTAACCTTCTCTGTATGGGTACCTTACTGTGTCACTGCTGGGTGTGAAGAGTGGCAATTAAAAATACCCACTTCCTGAAAACCAGGAGAGCTGGTTCAAGATTATTCCTGATATATAGTGTCAGCCATACATATACATGTATCCATTCTCCCCCAAACTCCCCTCCCTGTGAATTTTATGGCAGCAAAAAGGTCAACTTGGTGCATTCGTGATTCAGAACTGCCGTCAAGTATCAGTCATTGAGTAGACTTGCTTTTGAGCGGTTCTTGGAAGTTTGCAGGGACTTCCTTTGAGAAAAACATTTTCGAGTGGAATTAGTTAACTGCGAACTGGGTTGCCCAGAGAATGTGAGTTCCATGTCACAGGAGGTATTTAAATGCGGGGATGAGGGCCGAGCTCTTGGCAAGGTTGTAGTAAAGGGTGTTGAAGTCTTATTTTGGAAGCTGAATCAGATAGGCTTTAAGTTCCTTTCCCAACATAGAGCTCTATAACTCTAAAAGATAGGATTTTACCAATTGCAAAGGTTTTCGAATTTTAGTTGCAGTTTGCTCCAGCCACAGGAAGAGTAGGGAAAGAGCCCACGGGATGTGTTATATGCAGGGATCATGAACTGTGGGGTTTTGTATGGTGAGAAGACCAGGTAAGCTTGTGCAGGACCCAAGATTCAACTGGTCTTGCTCCAGTCCTCACGGGTTGGGGTGTGAAGAGGACATCTCACCAGGTATCACTGGGTGGTGGTATTCCTGTCTCTGCCTTTTGCTTTCCAACCCCGGGGACTTGTTGGAGCTTGGGCTTAGCATCCTGCTTATAAAATAGCAAGAATGCATATGTGCATGAGGGGTTAGTTGAGACAGTGCAGGTAAAACAGGACGGTACCAAGCCCATAATAAGTGCCTAATAAGTGGAGATGGTGGCTGGCCATTGAGGTTGAATCGAATGTCAGTAAACAGTGCGTGAAAGTGTGGGTCATCTGGTTACTTTAAACTTCTAGTGAGATTGGAGGCAGGCCACCCTTCTCTGAAAACAAGTAGAAATGTGTGTGCGTGTGTGGTCAGACCCATGGACAACTTTAAAAAATAGATGTATAAATTTGAGATTTCTTTTTATTGTTTGTTATGTGATGATGATTTTTTTCCTCTCGAGGAGATCTTGCAGCTGCAGGGAATGCTGTTGTGGAGCTCAGTTTGGAGGGTAAGATGCCTTTCTGACAGTCATGGACTCAGAGATGTGAAATCCTCAGGGTGGCTAGAGAGGGTGGATCTGTGATGTTCAGAGCCAACGTGTGAGTGTGAAGTTCTGTATGTTTAAAATAGTTATGTTTTAAATAGTTACAGCCTGAAAAACATTATTTTCAAAGTCATGTGTCTTTTTAGAGAAAATTTAGGATATAGCAAAGCAAAGAGAAGAGGCAAAGAAAACATTCATACAATTCTACCCCACAGATATAACTGGCAGCCTCTGTTAGGTCACCTTCCAGATTCTCTCTTTTAAAAGTGGAGCCGGGATTTCCCTGGTGGTTCAGTGGTTAAGAATCCACCTGCCAATGCAGGGGACACGGGTTTAAGCCCTGGTCCGGGAAGATCCCACATGCTGCGGAGCAGCTAAGCCCGTGCGCCACAACTACTGAGGCTGCACGCCACTACTACTGAAGCCCGTGCGCCTAGAGACCGTGCCCCGCGACAAGAGAAGCCACCGCAATGAGAAGCCCGCGCACCGAAACGAAGAGTAGACCCCACTCGCCGCAGCTAGAGAAAGCCCGCGCACAGCAACAAAGACTCAGCACAGCCAAAAATAAAATAAATAAGTTAAAAAAAATACGCTGTGGGATGTTATGTGGCAGCCTGGATGGGAGGGGAGTTTGGGGGAGAATGCATACATGTATATGTATGGCTGAGTCCCCTTGCTGTGCACCTGAAACTATTACGACATTGTTAATCGGCTATACTCCAATATAAAATAAAGAGTTAAAAAAATAAATAAATAAAACTACATTGTGGGGACTTCCCTGGCGGTCCAGTGGTTAAGACTTCGCCTTCCAATGCAGGGGGTACAGGTTTGATCCCTGGTCGGGGAGCTAAGATCCCACATGCCTCACGGCCAAAAAACCAAAACATAAAACAGAAGTGATATTGTAACAAATTCAATAAAGACTTTAAAAATGGTCCACATCAAAAAAAAATCTTAAAAAAAATACATTGTGTACATAGAAAACAAATTCATGGTTACCGAAGGGAAAAGGGGAGAGAGGGCTAAATTTGGAATTTGGGATTCACAGATACAGACTACTACGTATAAAATAGATAACAAGGACCTACTACTGTATAGCACAGGGAACTATATGCAATGTCTTATAATAACCTATAATGGCAAAGAATCTGAAAAATAATATATATATGTATAACTGAATCACTTTGCTGTACACCTGAAACATTGTAAATCAACTATACTTCAATAAAAAATAAAAATCAAAAAACAACAAATATATTGTGAATATCTTTCCAGTTACTAAGCATTCTTGCACAGCATCATTTTAGGGGCTCTCTTTACATTGTATTGTTGTATTTTTTTATTTCACTGGTGGATATTTAGGTTTTTAACATGTTTTCAGTACGCTCGCATGTCTTTGCTGTTAATAATCCCTATGTGTAACCATAAGGATCTTTTCATGATAAATTCCCAGAAGTGGAATTGCTGGGTCAAAAAATATACACAACTTTATGGCTCTTGGTACATGTTACCAAATTGCCCTTCACGGTAGTGGCACCAGTCTGTACTCCGAGCCATGGAATACTCATGGGCTCATTTTTCAGCACTCTTATCTACCTGGAGTATTATTTTCTGGTGTAATCTGGTAAAATGCATTTTAAAAATGGATTCCTTTTTTGTTTATTTTTTGTTTGAACAACTCCAATCTGTATTAGAAATAAGTTTGTCTTTCATTTTTATTACAGTTTATTATTCATTAAAATACTGATCTTCTGGTTTCTGTCCTTCAGTATATATTTTTAAAACATTCACTTATTGAAACCACTTGGAATTTCTTTTGGTGCAAGATGTGAAAGGCTAAAACTTGCTTTTTCCCTAATAGTTACTAATTGTCCCAGCACCCTTTATTATAGAATCCAGTCTCTCCCCGTGTATGTGAATGCCGCTTGTAGCATATAATCCATATATTCTACGGGGTCTGTTCTTGAATCACTGTATTTTAATTACTGGGATCAGTAATTGTAAACTGACCAGTATGTGTCTAGTAGCTGCTAATCCCTTTGGGAGGGAGAGACTCTTACCTCTGAGAAAGAAAACTTCTCTGATTCTCAAAAGATGACTTAGTCACACATTCTTCCATCTCTGCAATTTTTTCCTCTGTTGGGACGTAAGGATGGGAAAAACAGGCCTTCACGGTGAGGAAGAAGGAATCCAGAATTCAGAATGTGGCCGACCAGTAACAAAAGCTCGTGTGAAAACTTAAGATCCCCCAGTCTCAGCGGGTAGGGGTGGTCACAGAAGAGGCTGAAGACCAGCCTCAGGGATTCTGACACTTTGAGAAGTCAGCCTGACTCTGAGACCCTGATAAGAAATTAAAAACTAAGAGTTTGGGGAGATGGGAGAAGTTTTGTTCTCAAGCTTTTAGAAAAAAATAAAGTTTTTAAAGGATCAAAGAACAACCTCTCAGTAAGTCAATAACTTCCTTGTACCTATATGCTCAAGATACATCTTTTTAAATGCAGGAACTATAATATGTTCAGCTACTGCAATAACAAATTCTACTTCTGTGGAAAAAAGTACAGATGAGTGGAAATTGTGCTCTCTCATCTCACCATGCTTCTGAGAGACCTGAGTGTTCATACTACGATCCCACAGCCGGAGCAGTACAGACTTTGGGGGGAGGTGAATTGTAATTTTAGATAAATTTAGAGGAGAAAATAAATTATCTGGAGTGATTGGAAAACTAAAACTGGAAAGTAAGAGGTGATATCATATCAGGTTGAAGGATATAGAAACATCAAGTTTTACGTGCACCAGATTAGCCAGCTTAGAGATGCTGAAGGCCGGTGGGTGTTGGGTCGCTGTGATGCCGCCTCGGCTCCGTCCCATTGCTGGTTTGTCCTTACTGCTCCCTTTGTGCATATAGCTTTGTCAGCTGCCCCAAATCCTTTCTGGAATTGGACAGTGCCAGAATAAATAAAAATATCTATTCTTAAGTGCTTTCTGATGTGTTGTGAAATTGAATTTTAACTAACAGTCAAGTTAATAAAAATAAAAGGATTACTTTTGTTTTAATCTCTCATTACTTAAAAGACACTAGTTCCATTTTCAGTGCTTTTTAGCACAGTGCCTCATGTTGGTAGTCAGTTAGGTGTCCTTCTACAGCGGCATATATTGATACCTCCTCATGCAGTCATATACGCTCAGTTATATATATATATATATATATATATATATATATATATATATAATGTAGAGGGTTTTCTGCAGATGATTATTTGCTTTGCAGAATAGGATCATATTTTAAATACATTCTGTCTTTGTTCTCTGAGGGTCCCTGGCAATCTTGCCAAATCATTTTTTTAAGTCATTCCTTTGATGGCTGTATGATATTTTAAGGTGTGGATAGATCACAGTTTATTTAGTGATTCCCTACTCATTAACTTGGGGTTGTTTCCAGTGTTTATTTTACCCAAGTAAAGGAAATTGAAATAATCATCAGTTATTTGTATATTTATTTGTTGTATATTTATTTATATAAATAAATATATAATATTATTTATATTATATATTTGTATATTTATTTGTATATTTATTCTTAGGTAGCGGTATATTTATTTTGTATATTTATTCTTAGGTAGCGGTGCTTTTCCTTTATAGGGGACATATTCCCAAGAGTGCTGAGTTAGAGGATGTGATTTATATTAGACGCTACTAGATACTGCCAAACTGTTTTCGAGGCGTTTGCAGTGTCTCACCATACCGTCGACAACCCCCATGAGGCTGTCCACATTCTCTCCAGCAGCGAGTGGTATCCTGCTTTTACATTTGCACCCAGTGACCATTTGTAGGCAAACGACGGGTTTCCATTTTCTGGAAAATGTCTTCTTAACCTTGACGAGTCGCAACTCATTCTATGAAGATGAAATTTTTCTGTAGAGGTTATGACGGGAGATTGAGAACATGTGAATATCTTCTTCTCATAAACACACAGATACGCACAGAGGCCTTAATTTAGTTTGGATACTAAAAGCAGGGCAGGGAAGCCGTTGGGGAGATTTTGTTCTGTTCAGCAGAGTCTGAACAGGCTCAAGTATGGGACAGCTGTCCATTGAAAGGCCTCGTCTATCAAATCAGGCCTAGTTCACAAGGCAAACATCCTCTACGCCCCTCACACACAGCAGCACACTCACTCGGATATTACCTAGATAAAACCTCAGTAGCATCATTCCCTCTTCCACGAATCAGCTCCTTATGCACTGGCAGGGCTGGCAGAGTCCTGATAGAGGAAGAGGCAAAAGCCCTTGGAGGTGCAAAGCCCTTGGAGGAAAGACTGGGTGCAGTCTGAGCCCCAGAGTGCTTTTCTTTGCGCCTCCTTCAGCCCCCCACACGGCTGGGTGGGCCACCATAGATGGGGTTCTGGGTTTCTGGGGAGGTGGGCTTTGAGCGGGGTCCAGAGAAGGTCTTCCACAAAGGCCTGCTCCTCTTGTAGAAGTCAGCTTTCTTCCCACCCCCAAATCTCTCTGGGTCCCCCAAGCTTGGTTGAGGCCCGGAGTGTGGAGAAGGGGGAGAGACAGGAGTCACATCCTCCCTTTGGCCCCGCCTGGCCCTCCCCGGCCAGCAGGTCTAGCCAAGCCGCCAGCTTTCGGCCCACAGGATGCTGAGGGAATGCAGGGGGTGAAGGCGGGTCTTCCGCTTCCCGCCAACACTTCAAATCTTCCCCTCTTCACGTTGTCCGCACCCAACCACAGAGACCTCCACAAATCTGCTGTGAGAGGCTGCAAACCATTCTGTCAGTGGGAACACAGCTTTTCTGTGAGGAAGCAATTCATGCCTTTGCCTGTGTTCCCATCAGCTGGGTATTTACCTGGTGGCTTGTTTGCCAACTGTTCAGGCCTGGTTCGAGGGTGGGGCGAGTGAGGTCTCCCAAGGGCACTCACTCTGGGCGTCACCCAGGTGCCAGCCCTGTGTCCATGTCCCCGAAGATGATGTAAGCCCAGGATTTGTGCCAGGGATACATTAGGTGCTCAATTAGCGTCTAATACATTGAGCTTCTGTTCTCCAGGGGGTTTGTCGACTGTACTTGGCAGAGTAAACATTCAGAAAGTGGAGAAGTTGAGTCCTCACTGCCTTGGGATGCCCAGCAAGGTTAGGTGGGGTATCCAGGAGGAGAGGTGCTGACGGGCCGGAGAGGGAGGGCGGTGCTCCCGGCCCACTGCCATTGGAGCAACCTGCCTGTGGGCACACGAGGCCTCCTAGGCGAGCCTTCTCTCTTGTTTGTTTGTTTGTTTTTTAACATCTTTATTGGAGTATAATTGCTTTACAATGGTGTGTTAGTTTCTGCTTTATAACAAAGTGAATCAGTTATACATATACATATGTTCCCACATCTCTTCCCTCTTGCGTCTCCCTCCCTCCCACCCTCCCTATCCCACCCCTCTAGGTGGTCACAAACCACCGAGCTGATCTCCCTGTGTTATGCGGCTGCTTACCACTAGCTACCTAGTTTATATTTGGTACTATGTGTAAGTCCATGCCACTCTCTCACTTTGTCACAGCTTACCCTTCCCCCTCCCCGTGTTCTCAAGTCCATTCTCTAGTAGGTCTGTGTCTTTATTCCCGTCTTACCCCTAGGTTCTTCACGACATTTTTCTTTTCTTAGATTCCATATATATGTGTTAGCATACGGTATTTGTTTTTCTCTTTCTGACTTATACCCTGAGCAAACCATAACTCAAAAAGAGTCATGTACCAATATGTTCATTGCAGCTCTATTTACAATAGCCAGGACATGGAAGCCACCTACGTGTCCATCAACAGATGAATGGATAAAGAAGATGTGGCACATATATACAATGGAATATTACTCAGCCATAAAAAGAAACGAAATTGAGTCATTTGTAGTGAGGTGGATGGACCTAGAGTCTGTCATACAGAGTGAAGTAAGTCGCTTGTTTGTTTATTCACGTAAACTCTGGCCTCAGGGCTTGGGAATGCTGACCACTTGTGCAGGTGGCAGGATGGGGCCAGAGGGTTCCCACAGGTCTTGGTCCTCTCACTCCAGGAAATGAGGGAATGGCTAGAAAGAAGGGAACTGCAGCCTAGAAGCCTCTTTGGTGGCAGATGTGAGTCTGGAGGGCTGTGCTCTGTCGTCCTGTCCACCTTCATCCCAGCACAGGGTGGGCTGGGCACACAGATGTTGCCCAAGTTAATATATTTGAAGTGGCAGCAAACAGCCTAAGGAAGAGGGTCACTAACTGCAGGGAGAGGGACAGGTAATTAGTTCACAGAAATGAGGGGCAGGATGGGAGATGGCCTGCCATCAATAATATATGAACCTAGAGACCGTCATACAGAGCGAAGTAAGTCAGAAAGAGAAAAACGAATAGCGTATATGAACGCATATATGTGGAATCTAGAAAAATGGTACAGATGAACTTATTTGCAAAGCAGAAATAGAGACACAGATGTAGAGAATAAACATACGGATACCAAGGGGTAAGGGGGGTGGTGGGATGAACTGGGAGATTGGGATTGATTTATATACACTATTGATACGATGTATAAAGTAGCCAACTAATGAGAACCTACTGCAGAGCACAGGGAACTCTACTCAGTGCTCTGTGGTGACCTAAATGGGAAGGAAATCCAAAACAGAGGGAATATATGTACGTATAGCTGATTCACTTTGCTGTACAGCAGAAACTAACACAACATTGTAAAGCAACTATACTCTAATAAAAATTAATTAAAAAATAATATATGAACAGAGAGGTAGGCAGTTTCCATTCAAACTTAGAAGCAGAAGTTAAGCTCTAACGATGAGGACGCGCATATAAAATGCCGTCAATTAATGGAAAAAAACACGACCCCGGAGAACCAGTGATATTGTGCAGGAACAGGCGTGCCTTTTTCAGCACTTCTGCTTTCGGCTTGATTAGAATCACACGTGTCTGGCTTCCCTGATGGCGCAGTGGCTGAGAGTCCGCCTGCCGATGCAGGGGACACGGGTTCGTGCCCCGGTCCGGGAAGATCCCACATGCCGCGGAGCGGCTGGGCCCGTGAGCCATGGCCGCTGAGCCTGCGCGTCCGGAGCCTGTGCTCCGCAACGGGAGAGGCCACAACAGTAAGAGGCCCGCGTACCGCTAAAAAAAAAAAAGAATCACACGTGTCTCGCATATTTCTGTGACTCTCAAACTGATCCAGTGCTGGGGACTATGGTTCCCTTCTGTTGGAGTTGATGCGCTGAGCTTTGCAGCAGGAGGACACCAGGAGCCAGTGACTCACAGCCACTGAGGAGTGTCAGTGACGCATCTGAGGAGGTTTCCCAAGAAGTGACAGAGAAAATCTCTTTTGTCCTCCACACCTGGAAAGGCCTCTGAAGACGGGGCTCTTTCTCTCTTTCCCTTTGACTGGGTGGTAGATTCGGATCAGCTTTGTAGCCCACACGGGGCCGGGGATGACTTTCTGAAAACAAGTTGCTCACTTCCCACAGGTAGAGAGTGAGCGGCTGGGGTGAGGGGGTGGGGCTGAGTAAGGATGAAAAGGAGGGGGATGTGGGAGCCCCCTTCTTCCTTTGAACTTGGCCCCGCTGGGGCTGGGCGGGCGCCACACCTGCAAGCTGGGGCCCAGAACCCTCCACTCTTGCTTCCCACTAAGAGGAAGGGAGGGGAGGAAACAAGCACTGCCCCAGACCCTCCTATCTGTGGTCATTCAAGGCCAACAGCAAGACCAAGGAGGAGATACTGCTGGAGCGCCCATTTCAAAGGAAAGAACAGGCTCACAGAAGTCAAGTAGCTCCCCCAATGCTGTACAGCTGGTAGAGTTAGGTCCTGTTGTCCAGCCGTATCAGCGTGCATCACAGTGATTTCTGTTGTACAGATTTTTAAAAATCATGATTTATGAACAAATCCCTCACTGATGGATATATAAGCTGATTCCAATTTTTTAAGATTACAATCACCAGAGCCTCTTTTAGAAGAAGTTGTTTCTTTTTTCCAAACCTCCGTTTTTTTCCCCAGTTATAAAAATAATAGATGATTATTGTAAAAATTCACGGACCACGGAAATGTACCATGCAGAAATGGAAATTCCCCAGAGGAAATGCCATCAACAGTTTGGAGCATATCCTTCCAGACCTTTTTCTATTCCTATAGGAACAAATATGTCCAGAGGTCTTGATTAGAGAAAAAAAATCAAGCAATAAGATTCAATATTCTATGTTATATATCGTATATTATATTTTATAAGATTTCAATTTTCTGTTTAAAAAGTACTGCAGGAAAAATCTGGAAGAACAAGAAACTTTCAAACACCAATTTTACACATTTCTGAAATGTTCTGTACTTGGATTTTTAAAATATCTCTTTATAGAAGTATAATGTATATCTATTTCCATAGCTATATATGAAAGTTGACATCTCATGACTGTACAGCTCTATTGACTTTTCACAAATTGAACACACCCCTATGACCAGCTCCCACATGGAGAAACAGAACATGCCCACCCCAAACCTCCTACTCCCTTCTCATGACCGTCCCTGCACCAAGGGTACCCATATCCTGACTTCTAGCTTATATATATTTGCCTGTTTTTATCTGTGCTTGAATTTTAACAGTGACAACGTATTACATTTAAAATGAGAATAATCAATACAGATGTTATAATAGATGCAGATGTAGCGGTCATCATTTGATGCCAGTGTATAGGCTTCTAGCTCATTCCTTCACAGCTGCGTGGAGTCTCTTGCGTCACAATTGATCTAACTGGCTCCTTTTGCAGGACATTTGGATTGGTTCCAATTTTTGGCTAATAGGCAACACTGCAAGGAACAAGTTGAGGCATATTTCTTTGCGCACATCACTTTGAGATGTGTTTCTTTAAGATACGTGCCGAAGAGTGAAATTGCTAGTCAAAAGATAGCTAAATGAAGAAAAAAAGTTTTGATATTTTGCCATAATGGCCCTCCAGAAAGTAGCAAATGCTCAGTTCCTTCTTCAAAACAAAAGTCAGGTGCTGAGTGCAGACCTCCTCACCGCAGCCCCTGCCTCTGGCAGCCAAACCAGTGCCAGCTCCCCGGGCAGACGGAGCCCAGGCTGCCCCAGCAGGTGCCTGTTGCACAGAAAACAGAAAGGCACCCCCCCCATCCTGAACCCCAAACCTCACCCCATGCAAACGCACAAACAACTAAACACAATCACAAAGACAGTAGCGGGGAGATGCAGCGAAATAGCAGAGCCCATAGTGGGCTGGGGGGGCCTTGAGATCTGTTCTTACTTCCTCTGCGGACAGGGTGTGAGCCTTCAGGGAGGGTAGGCTGCATGTCTGGGCCTTAGTCTATTATTAAACAGGGCGTCTCGGAGCAAAGTGAACCCCGGAAGAGTCTGGTAAGCCTTGGGAGGCAGCCTTACAGCTGATGGGCAGTAAGAGTCAGTTTCTCTTGAGCACCTCCTGCATCTACGCCCTTCTAACTCCCACCCACCACTGCTAGAGTCCTGCTGCGCCCCTGACTCCACAGAGAGCCTCTCAGATGCTGGGAGACGGTCTCATTGGCCCTTCGTCACATTCTGCGGCTGCCAGAGGCCTCTGAAGACGGCCTGGTTTGCCATTGCCCTGCTTAAATCCCACCTCCCAGCCCTGGGCTGGCCAGGAAAAGCAGGTGGGACTCTCTCCTCCTTTGACCTGGGCCATGTGCTTCTGTTAATGCAGCCAAAGTTTGGATTCTTCTTTGGCTCAATAGCTCTTAAGTTGCTCAAGCCCAGGCTGGGGAACTAAGATAAGATCCAGAGGCTTTTACAACTCCTTCATCCCAGCTCAGCATTTTCTCCTTGCATCTTTCTTCGACTATGGAAGCTGAGAGACAGTAAAATATTAATGGACATGTGACAGAGACCCTGATGTGTCTCACCTTCTCTTTGGTGCAAGGTCGCCGGCCTCGTGGCCGGGAGTCCCTGGGGTCCCATGCTCGGTAGGAGTGAACAGGTGCTAGTGAAGGCAACTTGGGGGTGGGCTGGAGGGGGGGTGGCCCCTGGGGCACCTGCTACCTGGCTCTGGGTGCCGGGTGCTTTCAACCTGTCCAGGCTTTCTCTCTGCACCTACACAGTGGAGTACAGCATGTTTGGGGGCAAATGAAGAGCTTGACGCAAAATGAAGACATAGTCATTTTAACCTTCTCATCTCTTTTTAACTGAGCACCGACATCTTTGCCGCGTAGATGAGCTTTTGTGTGTTTATATCACAGGAGCCATGTGCACCATTGACTCAAGATTTTATTTTTACAACCAAGATATTATCATAAAAAGAACAGAGAGTAAGAGAAGAAACATACAAGTCATGGGAGGGCAGAAGTGAAAGCTGAATGACTTCTGGTGGGAGATCAAGTGGCCTCATGTCCCCCAGTCCACAAGTTCCAAGCCCCAAAGGAGGTCCTCAGAACCTGAAGTGACCGTGGGAGCCAGGTCAGTCCCTCTTGGGAGCCTCATTTCCAGTCCGGGTCTGCTCTCTGGGGCCTTCTGTGAGGAGGGTCAGCCCCAGCCTGGGAAGACCAAAGGAACCCATCCCGGCACCATCCCACGAGAGACTCGGGTCTCAATGTCACCGCCTTACCTGGACAAAGCAAGGCGGTGGCTGGATGGCCAACACTGAAATTCCCAGCCCAACCCAGGATGAGTACAGGAGCCGGAAGTGGGGCGCTGGTGCTATTTTGTACTCAATCCTCCTTGCAAGTTGCCTTGCAAGTTGCAGAAAGTGCCCTGGGGTTCTGAAACCTTCTCTCTAAGATCCCGATGACCATGTAACAAGTTGCTCCCATGCACGAGGCCCACAGAAAGAACTTGCAGTAGTTAAAAGCAGGCAGCTTCAGCAGGTCAGTGACACTTCCATGGTTGAGTGTGTCCTTTCTCTCTCATTTTTCCAGATCTCGCTCATCACCGACCAATGTATTTTTGTAGCAGGACACCAAAAACGTATCCTCTGCTCACTTATAAAACCTGAAAAAAAAGAGCGAGCTGTGAAACCACTTATCAGGCAAATGCTATTGTATTTCCTGTAAGAGAGAGAAATGGCACGTCAGGATGCAAGGCTCCACTCTAAGTAAGTAGCCTAGGGCCAAGAGTTTTGTGTTGGTATGTTTTTAGGGCCCAACTCAGTCATTAAGAAAAATTGAAATGCTCAAAAAACGCAGCCCTAAGAACTCTAGCTTTGAATAGTGTTACTTCCTGCGGTACCTTCTAAGGTAAGCGATTTACCGATGCACACTAGGGGACCAGAGGCACGTGGCCTGCCGCTAGATGATTTTCTAAGGCCAGTTAGAGGCTGGGGAATGTCTGCCCCAAATTGCAACTTGAATTAGTAACAGCTGATCTTTGAGGCCCAGGGACTATTTCATCCACACCTGGATCATGATAGCAAAACCAGAGGTGGTTTTCAAACTTCTTTTTAGCCACAAACCCTTTTGTTCAAAGACATCTTACAGGTAAGTGTAATTACAGGCAACGGATGAAAGCAGAGCTGTTCGGAATGAAAAGGGTGAGGGGGGGGCTAGGGTCCCACCCGGGGCCACCCACAGCCCCTTCCTCGCCTGAGCTGATCCTCGGAACCCCTGGGGTTTGCCATAGCATGAGGTCCTGCAGCCGACTCCTCCCAAACTGGCATCAAATCACTGGGAAACAAGTTAAAACGAAGGGGTGAGGGGGAGGCACAACACAGGCAGCTCCTTGAGGGGGAGTCGTTCTCCACAACAGGTCACCACACGGAAGATTCTGAACAGAACATTCTGGAGGTCTAGAGTTCGACAAATACACTTAAGTTACTGTCTCTTAAGTACGGGGTAGTTTCTAAATCCAGCACGTAAAGTGAAAATTGCACACCATCAAAATTACCATCGAAAATTGCCCACGACATGCAGCAGGCATGTTTAAGCAACTATACAACACAATGTATACAAACACAATGTACTTTGCCAACTCCTGGGACCCAGGTGGGGTCAAGTCCAACACACACCACCAGGAGGGAAGGAATTTCACTGGTGGAGATGCTGGCCTTGGGGTGAACCGACTTGTCTTCGAGTTCGAGGCTGCTCTCTACTGTTCCAAGTGCTTTGAGCAAGTTTTCATCTGTAAAAATAACCCTCCCGTGTCACGCAGGACCAAGTTGAATGAAATAACGGGTGGCAAAGAGTTTGGGATATCCTACTGGTTCTACCCATGCAGTAGTTGATTGTTTATTCAGTATCTTGTAATAACGTAAAACGGAAAAGAATCTGAAAAAGAATATATATAACTCACTCACTTTGCTGTACACCTGATGCTAACACAACATTGTAAATCAACTATACTTCAATAAAAATTAAAAAAAAAGAGTTCACTATTATTCTCAGGAGAGCTAAGAGCTAAATCTTACCATACTTGACATATACTTAGACGACTAATCGGTATTCTGTTTGCCTGAACTCCATGAGCCCATCTATTGACACAGTGTGTGATTTTTTTGAAGGTGGTGTGTGTCTGGGGCTCTCGCAGTTGGAGGCTATGGGCAGCAGCAGGGGCTGAGGAAGCCGGGGCCACACCCAGGGCTGCGGCCCAGGCAATTTTCCAAGGCCCCAACCACTTACTGTTTCAGGAGGCGAAGCCGAGCTCTCCTCTGCAGGCCTGGAAGGAGAAAACAAGACCGCTGGTTGGCATGAGCTGTGAGCCACTGACACCGAGCCCCAGAGAGGGAGGAGGGCGATGAAGGGGCAGCTAACACCTCGGACCATTTCCTTGGTGCCCGGCTCTGCTCCAGACACCTCATGGGTTTTAACTCCCTTACTGCTCATGACAAACCTAAGAGTTGGTACTCTTACTATCTCCGTTTTGCATATGGGGAAGCTGACATAGAGAGTGAGTGTGTTACTGAATGACTTGCCCAAAGTCATGTAGCTAGTAAGTGGCAGTCTGTGTGCCCTTAAATGTGCCACCTTGCCCTTCACAGCAGGTCAGGAAGCAGAGGTTGTACAGACAGGTGGCCTTAAATCAGAGCATGTGTATTCTGGGGAAGTGCAAGGTTTCCCCCTGGGAAGAAGGAAGGAAAGATGACCATGTCTATTTACATGTTTATCTCATCCTTTTTATTTTTGAAGCACATTATTAATTTTGAAGCACATTATTATTAGTGTGTTATTAATGAAGCACATTAATAACATGCATAGACTATTAAATAAACACAGCTAGCATAAATATTAATCATTTAAGAATATAACTATAGTTATAATTATATATTAAATATATACATACATAATATATTAAATAAATAAATACAGCTAATTGAAGTTAGGGTTTATAACTAGAAGATTTTTTTACTGATGAGGTCCTTGATCAAAAAAGTCTGCAGACCACTGAACTCTAACGGTTCTTAGAATGGAATAAATGGATCCCTTTTTTGGGGGCGGCAATTGTATGCAAAAATAGGCACATGGTGCATTTCTCTGCTGAGAGGGTCCATGTTGCCATCATACGTTCAAAGGGGTCTGTGACCTATGAAAGAGCCACTGATCTAGTCCACGTCCTTGTGGGCCACCCTGTCCCATTTTACAGAAGCCCAGAGAGGGTAAGTGACTTGCACAAGGTGGCACAGGTGAGCAGAAGAGTCAGGGCTAGAGTCTGGGGCTCTGGGCTCTTGGCCAGCTGTGTGGGCCTCCCCTGAAGCTCCCAGGGGGGCCCGTAGAAGGAGGTGATCCCACCTCTGAAGTGACGGGGTGCAGCAGCCATCTCTGAGTTCCCCCACAGCCTCACAGAGCGGAGGATTTCTAGCTTCTGGGAACATAACCCAAACCCTACCACAATCTCCATGCACTGCTTCCGTCCCAACTGCTCACGGGTGTTCCTGATTACTGAGCACGTGCCCCGAGCCGGGCACTTGGGCGGGACTTTACAAAAGCAGCCCTGGGAAGTAGGTAACATGGTTACCCGGGGTGAGGCAGCTGAGGCTCAAGGAGGCCGGGGCATATGCCCAAGGTCACTAGATCAGGAATCAGCAGAGTCGGATTCAAATCCAAGTTTGCCTGACTCCAGAGACAGGGTGTTCTCTGATCCCTGAAGCTTGGCCTCAGGCCAAGAATCACTTCTTGGAACTATCATGGGTTCAGGGTTGGAGGGGCAAACTTCCAACAGGCTGCCATGTGCTCTGCTTCCCTAGAGAAGGAAGGACCCTCAGGGACACCTCCAACAGCAAAAGGGGTCGCCATGACGGCCCAGGAGGGCACAACTTACAGTGTAGGTGAATGGCCACGCCCAAGAACACCAGCAGAACAAGGACGACAGCCACCAGTGGGCCGACAATGAGGGGGGCACAGGACGGGCCTGGAAAACACACACGTATTAAATATTTGAGATGTGCAGATGAACACAGAGAGGGAAAAATCAACCGGAAGCCCCACCTCCCAGAGAATACCGCTGTTTACGTAGTTCCTTCCAGTCTTTTTTCTGGGCTCTTTAAACACATTGAGATCATTTCATATACAAAATTTCATGTCCCACGTGCAAATTTTAAAAATTAATAAACTCAGGAGCTATTTATGTTCAAATGAGATAGACAATTTGCATGCCTGGTAATGGGATTTTTCTTATTTATTTTTAAAACTTTTAATTTCAGAAGAAATACCTGAATATATTTTCACTGTAAAAGATTTAAGTATATGGTTAGAATGCCCCTTGGCAACGCAGCTCCTTCACAGAAGTAACTGTCATTGTTAATTTGCATGTACACATACATAATTTACATAGATACATCCCATAGAGCTTTTAAAAATACAGAGGCTTATATAGTACAAATTGTTCTGCAACCAGGTTTTTTTTTTTCTTCACTTAAACATGCCAGCACATTCTTTTTTTTTTAACGGACATTTTGTTTGTTTCCTGTGTTTTGCAAATACCTCTGCAGAAAACATCCAGGTACATTTCTTTCCTTATGCAGGAGCCTGCCGGAGGCAGATACTGTAAACGAGAACTACTAACCATAGACTATATCCATCTTCAATTATAACAGATACTGTGAAATGCCTTCTAAAAAGGCTGCAGTGAATTCCATTCCTAATCACCCGTTGTGCACCCTGCCGACCCTTGGCATTATCAAAGTTTTTAGTTTTTGCCAGTCCAGTGGGTGAAAAATGATATTTCACTTCAATTCACCATTTGTCCATTTCAGCCTATTTTCATAGATTGGCCGCGTATGATTTTTCTTCTCTCAGTTGCCTATTTGTTCCTTTGCCCATTTTGGATGCTATGTAAACAGCAGAGTTTATATCATCGATGCCCCAAATCCTTCTCTGGCACCCTTCGTGTCCCTATGAGTAGCTGAGGGAGCAGAATGAGGACCCATGGGTGAAAAGGGAAAGGCTGCAGATTCGAGCTCAAGGTTAAAAAAATTAGAAAGAGTTTTCGATGTCAGGGAAGGGGGAGAAGGTTTACTGAAGACCTGTTATGTGCCAAGTATAGTACTAACTACAAACGTCCATGTTGTGAGGAAGGAAGGTATTACTGTCATTTTTATCTCTCATTTTACAGTTCAGCAAAAACCAAGATTCAAAGAAGTTCAATTACATGCCCTAGGTCACCTGGATACTAAAGGGCAGGGCCAGGATTTGGACCCAGATGCCCCGAGTTCTACAGCCCCTGCCAGTCCCATCGTGACAGCTTAAGGGCAGGAGAGGTGGCAGAAGGGATGCAGTGGGCTGCTCCGTGGGAGGGAGCCTGCCATCACCAAGGCTGCATGGTGCCACGTGGAGAAGAAGGTTGGGTGAGAGGCCCTTGGAAGTCCTTCCCACCTCTGATGCGTGAGGGTTTCTGTCTGCCTCCCTCTCATCTCCCCCATGGTTCTCCCGACCTGGGGGAACCTCAGAAACATGGTGTGAAGTGAAAGAAACCAGGCATGAAAGACCACATATTCTATGACTCCATTTGTATGAAATGTTCAGAAGAGGCAAATCTATAGCAACAGAATGTAGATTAGCGGTTGCCAGGGGCTGGGGTGGGAACAGAGATTAGCTATAAACAGGCACAAGGGATCTGACAGTTTGATGGAAATGTTCTAAAACTAGATTGTGGTGATGGTTGTATAACTCGGTAAATTTACTAAAAATCATTGAGACATGCACTTGAAATGGGTGAATTTTATGACATGCAAATTATGCCTGGATAAAGTTTTTTTTTTTTTTTTTTAATTTTTATTTTATGTGGGAATATAGTTGATTTACAATGTTGTGTTAGTTTCAGGTGTACAGCAAAGTGATTCAGTTGAACATATGCATATATCTATTCTTTTTCAAATTCTTTCCCCATTTAAGTTATTACAGAATATTGAGCAGAATTCCCTGTGCTGTACAGTAGGTCCTTGTTGGTCACCTATTTTAAATATAGTAATGGATAAAGTTTTAAGTAAGGGAGGTGGACACAGGCTGCAGGGATCGGGGAGAGGGGTCAGGGGAGGCCTCCTGAGCTACGACCTGAACTAGAGGCCGAGAGACAGCTACCGGTCCTCGGGTCCTCCGTGAAGCGCGATCACCTACCAGGAAAACTGCCGCTTCGAGTAAAGGTGGCGAAAAGCCTGCTTGGGCAGGGAGCCAGTGGCCAGAGACACACCAGCGACACTCAGCCCCACCTTCTTTGCCTCACTCGAGTCTTGGGGTCTCCTGAGATCTGTATCTCACCACACTGTTCCTGTGACAGCAGTTTAGAAATTGTCCCCCAGCACCTCCCCAGCTTGTCTCAAGGGGAGCAGGCCCCTCCCCATGGCGGCCTGTGGGTTTCTTTCATGATAACAAGCTTTGAGCTCTGTCTAGGTGCCCCGCCAAGCTGAGCGCCTTGTGTATAGTATCGCATTTTATCCTGCCTTGCCTGCAGCCAGGTGAGCATTCCCACTTGCCAGGTGAAAGAAACTGAGGTTCAGAGAGGCTGAATCACTTGCCCAAGGTCGCACAGTATAAGCAGCGGTAGACAGGGATGCAGACCTAGGCCTGGCTAACTTACCACTAGGCTACACCTCCCCATGGTCCTCACCCCCGATACAACCTCCACCTACTCCCCTTGACGCCCCTCCCCCCAACCTGGCCACCTTCACACACATCCTGGTTATTCTTAATAACCTACTAATGTTGGAATTGCATCTTACCCTGGGATTTTACTGAGGGTTGGTATCAGAAATGATGCAAAAAATCTGAAGACCATTTTTCCATCATTTATAAAGTGTTACTGAATTCACTGTCATTCAGCGGTCCTTACATAAGAATGAGCAGAGCAGATTTTTTTCTAGAATTTAGCGCCAGGATGAAGGCTTTGATGCCCGGGTTGTTTCTTTATATCATTGTGGTGGGAGGAGGGGTGTTAGTGATGCCACGTGACTTGGGGTCTGCTCTTCGCTTCACTGGGTTTTTTGGTTCTTCCAGAGCCAGGGCACAGACCCAGGTTTTACATCCTCATCTTAGTGCCTCTACTGTCTTGGCCTTTTGTGTCCTCTTTTTGGTTATACCCTGCCTGAAATCCTTTAGGCAAAGTTGGGGGGCGTACTTTATAAAATGAGCTCATTCTGTCTCCGCCTTTATGTTCCCTAAGGCTCTGTCTTTCTGTACGTGGGTTCTGATTTGCTTTTGACTGTGAACTCACGTGGCAGCTTCCCTCTCCCGTGCCCTGGATCCAGCTAGATGCCTCCCCCCAGACTCTTTCTGATACTTTATATAAATATTTAAGACAAAGCAACACCAGTAGCATGAGGCGGCCCCGGTGTGGCTGCTTGTGGTTTGTCCTATGGGCGGGAGCAGGTGACACTTTCTTTTCGTCACCAGTAACTTTGGGGGGACAGAGGTCAGTGTTTTTCCAGAAACACATTTGGCTGATGGGTTCAAGGCAAGTGTGTGTGTGCGTGTGCGTGTGCGTGTGTGTACTCAGCTATGGTGTCTGGTGCGTGTAGCACAGAGCAGTGAGTTGGTTTACTCATTAGTAAACATATACGAAGCACACACTGTGCGCTAGGTCCTCTATTAGGCATCAAAACGGGGGAAGGTTAAAGTACTGGTCCTTTGTCTTTTTTTATTACTTTTCATCGGAGTCTAGTTGATTTACAATGTTGTGTTAGTTTCTGCTGTACAGTAAAGTGTATCAGTTACAATAGGCATATATCTACTATTTTTTAGATTCTTTTCCCATATAGGTCATTCCAGAGTATTGAGAAGAGTTCCCTATGTTATACAGTAGGTCCTTATTAGTTATCTATTTTATATATAGTAGTGTGTATATGTCAGTCCCAAAGCATTGGTCCTTTGGGTTGAGTTTTTTGTTTGTTAACAGCTCTATTAAGAGATAATTTATATATTGGAAAGTTCACCCGTTTAAAGTGTATAATCTAATGGTTTTTGTTATAGTCACAGAGTTGTGCAACTATCGCCACAATCTAATTTCGAACATTTTAATCCCCGTCAAAAGAAATCCTGTGCCCATTAGCTGTCTTCCCCCCATTCCTTCCCCAATCCCCCAGCCTTAGGCAACCACTAATCTATTTTCTGTCTTCAAGCAATGTCATATTCTAGACATTTCATATCAAGGGGGTCATATAAGATATGGTCTTTTGTGACTGGCTTCTTCCGCTGTAAAATATTTTCAAGATTCATCCATGTGGTAGCAAATCATTACTTCACTCTTGATTACGGCTAAATAACATTCCATTGTATAGAGAGTTCATATTTTGTCAATCCATTCATCAGGTGGTAGACATTTGAGTGGTTTCTACTTTTTAATCCTGCTAGGAACATTTGTATGCAAGTTTTGGGTGGATGTATCCTTCATTGAGTTTTGTCCTGTGATGATTTGGGAGTGTGTCTCCCACTAGAGTGTGAGCTGCTGGACGATAGCACTGCTGTCACACTCAGCTCCCTTTCAGACCCCAGCTCAGGGCTAGAGAAACAGGCTGGAGTCCACACTTGGGAAGGGCTTGCGGAAGGAAGGAAGGAATGACGGCAGGGAGGGACGGAGGGAGGGAGAGTGTCTGCTGCCCTTCTGAGAATCCAGGGGTGTGGGAGAACTCACCCTTCTGGGTCACTAGGTTTGGGAACCGTAAGACTTTCTTCTTGGGAGTGGTCTTCTTGGTGGGCTGCGGAGTGGTGGGAAGGACATCAACTACAAAAGCAAGACACATGTTTTGGCCAGGTAAACAGCAGGTGGATTCAGAGATAAATCTTACAACTGCACATCTCATATCCAGGGACTAAAGTCTTTCTCAGTGTTCCCTAGGCTGCTATAGGGCTTGAAGGTCACAGATCACTGGGATTTTTGATCTACTTCCCCGACTCTCAGATGAACCTGAAGGCCTAGGGATGGGGGTCTGTTTGGTGTCCTGGAGAGAGGGGCTCTGGAACCACCCAGATGTGAAAAGAGTCCCAGAACCCCTGATTAACCACTGCGTGACTTGGGGCAAGTCCTATCACTTTTCTGTGCCTCAGTTTCCCCCATGTTAATCCAGTGTCACGTGCTGAAGTGTTGGGACAGGGCAGAGAGACAAGCCCACGGGGCAAAGGGAGGCACTTGGGGCTCGGAGATGCTAAGGGAGGGGGGACACCGGGCGCCGCTGAATCCAACCCCTGCCTCTGAGGGTTGGGGAAAGACATTTCACTGAAATGATTTTCTGCAAAATGGTAGGAGAGGGAATCGGGTGACATCATGAACTTGAACTCTAGAGTCAAGGGCAAAGGAAGGGGCAGCCAATGTTTGGTCGTTTGGGCCCAGTAGCTTCCATATAAAATGTGGACACTTCAGACGCTCACTGCCCTGAGCCATGATCAGTAGAGAAAACGTGCCCCACTCTGCCTGCTCCACGAGGTTTCCAGAAGAGCCAACTAACCAGAATTAACCCTTCCCAAGCTCCCACCTCGGGCTACTGCCCATGCCAAGAGCGTCAGCTGAAGCTTATTGAACCCAACAACTCTGGGGACTGGCACTGTTTTCCCCATCTGATCTCCGAAGAAGCCTAGGCTCAAAAGGTTGAAATAAATCACTTGCTCAGAGTTCAACAGCCACGAAACGCCAGGGCCGGCATCTGGGCCAAAAGATGCGCGTCTTAGGCTCTCACCCCGCACACCGCCTCAAGAGCAAATGCCTTTCGACAAAAAGTTAAGCGCATCAGATCATCAGAGCGCTGAGGGAACCTCCTGGAAAAGGGGAAAACAGCCTCAGTCTCTTGCCCTGAAAGCCTGGGAGGAGCTCGGCCCTCTGCTGCGGTGTTTTGACCTTCCATTACCCCCTTTAGTCCTCACTGCCTTGGAAGTATTCATTCCCCTACCTCCTACCCGTGGAGGCACAGAGGCTCCCAGCGCGGCAGTGGTGAGCCTCGAGGGGGCAGCTCTACAGGACTTCGTGCGCTGCCTGGGCACAGTGGCCTGGGGACGGGTGGGGGGGTTTGTGGGGGAGACTTGTTCTATTTCAATGTCTTCTTGCCCAGAGGCAGGTCCCCTTGATTCTTCCTGATACCACTCCGCCACACCCAGTTGTCCCTACTTCTCTCCTCTTGGAAAGGGGCAGGAGTTTTGAGCCCATGGTGTCTTGAGGGGCCTGAAAAAGGCCCATCTTCCCCCAAATACTTTCTCTACCATCCAGGCTTCCTCCTTTAAAATGTACTGACCTTCTGGCAGGAGGGCAGGCTCTGACTCTGAATACCCGTACCCTGCGGAGATGATACGGTTGCCAGCACGTGTTGTGGGGAGGGACTGCCATTCCCGGGGAACCAGGCAGTGAGAGGGGTTTGGGAAGATCAAAGCCAGGAGTGAGCGCGCGGTGGTACACGTGGCGGGAATCTTCTGAAAACCAGTTTTGCTTATTTCACCATCCACCTTTCCTAGACCCTGAAATCTCATGAGTGGGCAGTGTGGGGCTTATAGAGACAGAAACAATAAATCAAACCAAAACCCCAAACTCACAAAAGCCCAATTTTCAATGCAAGCATCAGTTGACACCCACCCCTCCAGGGATGCCTCAGCTTCCTGTCGGGAGGGCTCTCCCTACCTTCCCTACCTCCTGATTTAAGACCCGAGGTTGGTGACCTGGGACGAGGGCATCACTCTGGTTTGTGTCTTCCTGATCATGTCGCTATGCCTGCACCTCCCATGCTGAGTGGTCTAATTCCTGGGGGTCCCCTTGTCACTCTCAATGCCCCCAGCCTGAAAAGATCCCAGGGGAGTGGGAAGCAAGACCGTGGGAGGCCCACTGGGCGTTGGCCTTGGGCTAACCTGGGGAGGGGGCTTTGAGGATTCCTTCACACCCTTGACAGTTTAACCCTCACCATCCAATATGGCAGCCACCTGCCACGTGCGCTACAGAGCACTTGAAACGCGGCCAGTCTGACCCGAGATGTGCTGTACCCATAAATATCGAGCACTTAGCATGAAAAGCGAATGTAAAATATGTCAGTAATCATTTGTATACTGATTACACATTGAAATAATAATATCACTGATACACTGGGTTAAATAAAATCTATTATTTAAATTAATTTTACTTGTTTCTTTTGATTTTTTTGAACGTGGCTATTAGAAAATCTTAAAACATATTTCTACTGGACATGATGACTTAACCCCTGAGGAACTGCAGTTTCTAAGGGCTGGAGGGAGTCATGGAGGCCCTTAGCAGCCCCACAATACAGATGGGAAAACTGAGGCCCAGGGAGGGGAGCGACCTGCCCACAGGCACTGGGTAAATTTGCAGCAGAATTTGCAGCCGGGTCTGGGATCCAGCCTCCTCACTCCTTGCAACTCTGGGCGTGGGTTCAAGCTCTGGGTCCCCATGCTCGTTCTTTCCCTGCGTGCACACTGGGAGGGGATTTCTGAAACCACTAGCAGGTCTGGGGACTCGGCCCAATCCAGCCACAGCCTCAGGTGAACGTAGCATGGCTGAAGGACAGTGTGCCCTGTCTCCAGAAGAAGCAGCGATGCTTTTAAGCAACCCATCTACAACGGGATCAAACAGCACCTGCCTCCCAGGGTGCTTGACAGCATTAAGTGAAATAACTACGTACGACACTTGTACCTGCTTGGCCCTGGGTTACTTTTTGTTTCTATTAGCGGTAGTGCAGTTGCTTCTGGAGGTCCTTCCCTCCTGCAGGGCGGGGCTCACTGAGAGTGGGATGTCCCAGGGCCTGGCACGCACCCGGCCCCCAGCAGGTGCTCGGTGCTCATCTACAGCACTGAGATTCTTACCCACACTCAGCTGAGTTCCCTTCCCAAAGGTCAGGTCGGGGTTCCCAACCGTCATGCAGAAGTACACGCCGCTGTCGGAAGGCTTCACACTCTGGAGACTGAGAGTGTACCGGGAAGAATCTCGAAGCACAGTTAGCCTCTCCTGCCCCACCTCCTCGCCGTACACAGTCCCTCTGGTGAGATCCCAGAAGGCCAGGAACTCGAAGTGACTGTTAGCGCTCGGGGCCAGGCGCTGCCTCAGCCAGTAGATGCGAGAGTTAGTGGGGGAGGTTTTGGCTTCACAGGACAGCATCACCGTCTGATTGGTCTGAGCCGTCGTGGACGCAGGGGTCTGCAGAAGTACTGAGCTGCCACGCAGAGCTGCGAGAAGCAGAAAGGGCAGAGACCATCAGCACCTTTTCTTGGCCAGGCTCGTGGGGCCTCACAGTCACCCGTAGTCAAGTATGAGAGAAGTTATGAGACAGCCTGCCCAGTTGCAGGGCCTGGGGAAATGCTGTGTGGCCCCAGGACTCGGAGCTCGAGCACCCCATCCCCCATGCGATCGTCCACCAGGCAGGCGTTCATGATGCCAGCCTGACAAAGGCGACAGGGGAGAGAGCACCGTTTGTTGACTGCATGCTTATGCCTCGTTCTTTGCATAAACGACCTCAATCATGCCTCAGACTTACTTTGGGATTTTTATTCCCATTTCACAGATGAGGAACTGAGGCATGATATGACTTATTCAAAGTCCTGCTTACAGCTAGTAAGTGCCCGGGGGTCAAACTCAAGGATTCAGTCTGAAGTCAAAGCCGGTTGCCTTTCACCTTGTCCTGCTGCCGCTCTAGGTAGACCTTCAAAAGGCTCCAAGCAGCTGAAGGAGACCCAGGGCAAGCTCAGAGAGGAGCTCAGAATCACCGGCAGAGCACGTGGCCGGTCTGGCCAACCTAAGAGAGGGCCAGCCACCATTTCTGGACAGTGACAACCAGCAAGAGGAACTCACTCTCCCCTGGTAGGCACAGTTCTAGCCCATTACTCCCCAAGCCCGTAATCAATTGGTCTCTGGATCCCCATTCCCGAGCGGAAGGACAGACACCCCAGACGTGGCGCTGGGAGTTCATTTCAGTCTCAGATGGGAAGCCCCTGCAGGTAGGGGATTGTTCAGGAAAGCTAGAGCAGAACACACAGACCTGGCCTTGAACCCCGTCTGTGCCCCATGGCGTTGTGGGACCTCAGGCGAGTCGTGGAGCCTGTCTCCTCCTATAAAAGGAGGGCGGCTTACTGCAGTCCTGCCTGCTTCTGAGGCTTAGAATGTCCGAAAAGCACTGCCAGGTGGAAAGTGCTATATGTGGGTAAACCACTGTCTGTGTGTCTCACATCTCAGGGGCTGTTACTGGTAGCAAATGAAATCGTAAGGAGAGGATTAGAACGGGTCCTTCATGGCCAAGTCCAACAAACTGAATCTGACCAGGCAAAGCTTTCATTTTAGCTGCAGGGCAGAGGAGACTGCAGACCAGGGCAGAGACCCAGGAGCATCAAGGTCCAGAGAGGACACAGACCTGGATGGGCAGAGGAGGCCACAGTCTGTGTGTGTGTGTGTGTGTGTGTGTACCCAAGGCTTTCTGAGGTCGTGGCCCACATTCATAATCCTGCCTGTACTTGGAGCTCAGGCTCCCTGTCCCCAGAGTGACCTTCTCTAACACTGAAGAAATGAACTTAAACTTTTGGACTCCCCTCACACTCAGATGGCTCTGAGCTTCTGTTCGCACTGAGAATGAAAGGGTACCTGGGGCCCAAGTGACTGCTGGGCCTTCTCTCTTCTCCCCAAAAGCCATACTGTCTTTTTAGCAGAGTAGAGATTCTTCATTGTGTGGGGTCATTGACCTCCTGGGGGAGATAGTAAGAATCGACAGGGAATTCCCTGGCAGTCCAGTGGGTAGGGCTCCTCTCTTCCACTGCTGGGGACACAGGTTCGATCCCTGATCAGGGAACTAAGATCTTGCATGCTGCGCGGCTTGGTCAAAATAAAATAAAATAAAATAAAATAAAAAAGAATCACTGTGCTGAGTATGGTACGTGCATTATTTTGTTTAATCCTCACCAAATCTTTTGGGAGGAAACATATCATTTTACACATGAGGAAACAGAGGCTCAGGAAGGTTAACACAGCTGCTTAACCTTATAACAGAGGCTGCTTAAGGTCACACAGCCTCTTTGTGGTGGATCCAGATTCAGACTCAGGTCTGGGACCCCAGAACCTGAGCTTTGAGCCACTCCTTGAATTGAGGAAACCCGGATCCACAGCATGGGCTCATGTGCACGTAGTGGGGCTGCAAATAAGATTCCAGAAGCTCTACCAAGAAAGCCCAGAGCGGACAGGGGTCGAGGGGCCCTGGGCTCTTTGTGTACCATCCTCGCCTGCGTCCTGACTGGAAGACCTCCTGGCTGAGACACACCCTGGTCTCTCTCGTGCCCACTTGCTTTGCAGCCCCTGGAGGCTGAACCCCCGGCTCTGACTGAGTCCAGTCTGTGCTCCGGGCCCAGAGCCAGGCCTTACCACACTCATGGTCTCATTTGATTTATTTGATGGTCTCAGTCCCCCCGTGACTCCACTCTCAGAGGGACCTGCTGTTTCTAAAATGACCCAGAGTAACACTAGTAGCTTTGAATGGCCTAGACTAGCTTCTACTTGAGATGTCGGTGAGTTCATTAGGTCAGAGCCCAGGCGGGCAGGCCTTGTCACCCTGGCAGGAGGGTCAGCTTTGGACGTCTTGAACAAGAGAGCAAATCAACCACAGGTTAGGGGGCAGTTTGGGGTGTGGAGGGGTTTCTTCTAAAAAACAGATTGACTGGGCTTCCCTGGTGGCGCAGTGGTTGAGAGTCCGCCTGCCGATGCAGGGGACACGGGTTCGTGCCCCGGTCCGGGAAGATCCCATGTGCCACGGAGCGGCTGGGCCCGTGAGCCATGGCCGCTGAGCCTGCGCGTCCGGAACCTGTGCTCCGCAGCGAGAGAGGCCACGACAGTGAGAGGCCCGTGTACGGCAAGAAAACAAAAACGAAAACAGACTGGGCTTGGCCAGAGGGACAGACTCTCAGCTATATTCTAACCACAACATTCGAACTCCATCGCTGCTTGTTCGGGGAGCCACACTGCCTACGACACCCACCCCCAGGGAGTGTTCGGGAAACTGGGGACCCTGAGGGGGTACCCTGACACACCTGCCTGAGAACTGGCAGCAGCCTCGTATCTGGTGGATTGTGCTACAGATACTTCCCCGGAAGTAATAAGAATATGTCTACAGAACCCTGGGCCAAGCGCCGGTGCACCAAAGCCAGAACCAGGCCCCTGGCCCCTTCCTGGGGCACATCTCTGCCAGACCTGGACAAGGGCATTTTCCCTTCCTCTCTGGACCTCCTTTTTCTCTTTTCTGCCTTCCCATCTCCTTCAACCCTCCCTCCTCCTTCCTCTCTCCCTCCTCTCTTCCTGTCTCCCCTTCTAGGTTCAGGCTTTGGGGCAGAGGTGGCCTCAGTCCTGAGGCTCCCGGGAGCCTTGGGGTAATGAGCTCCCTGGGAGGTTTTCCACCCCCAGGGACTGTGCCTGCCGGCCGCCTCCCGGGCGCCACCGCAGCTCCGGGCTCCGGGCTGGGCATCCCACGGGGACAGTTTTCCCAAACTCCACGGCTCAGGCTCTTCCCGGGTCCAGCGAAGCCTACCCGCTCCGGCCCCGCGCGCCCCAGGGTCTCCCCGCCTTACCTGCCAGCTGCGCGGCGACAAGAAGCCAGAGCCGCGGCTGCATCTTGGCGCGCCCGGGACACCTGGTCCTGGCGGGGCTCGGCTAAGATGGTCTGGGCTGGGACCCGGCGGGGCAGCTGGGGGAGGGCGGAGCGGGTAGCAGGGAGGGAGGGGCCCGGCGGGGGAGAGGGGCGGGAGTCTGGTGAGAGGATAGCAAGGTCTCTGCCCTCATCCTCCCCGCAGTTCAAAGGTCTTGGCTGCGTCTCCAAGCAATCGCACGTGTGTGATCGCCTCCTGCCCTGGGAGATCAGAACAGGATCTTCACTCCATGTGACTCCAGACGAGGCAGCTGAGTCTCAGAGAACTCAGGATGCTCAGGAGGGTCCCACGGGAGTGGTGGTGGCTCAGGACCCCAACTCCGGTCACTTCCTTCCTTTCTGAGTGGTTACTGACAGCAGCCTCCTGTGTACTCCAGGGCCAGCTGGACCTGAAGTCGCCAAGACCCAGGCCCTTCCCTCAAGGGCTCACACTTGTGCGGGTGAAGGAAAGTTAACTGACAGTGACATAGTCTGATGTTGAGGAAGGTGAGCTGGGGCACCAGCCTGGACCGGGGGCAAAGCCAGACCTTGACCTTCAGAGTCTGGAAGAGCTGAGAAGATTAGGATGCTCTCTCTACCCCCCCCCACCCCCCAATGTATAATTTCTGTTAAAATAACACTGAAATGGGGAGTTAGCAGAAGATCAACAAAGATGCCCGCCCACTTTGAAGCTGTGTGTGTATGTGTGAGTGTGTGTGTGTGTGAGTGTGAATGTGTGTGTGAGTGTGTGTGTGTGTGTGTGTGTGTGTGAGAGTGTGTGTGCCCCCTCACCCTGCTCTCCCCTCCTGCTGTGCGGTGCCCTGCAGCTCTGTCTGCCGGTGGTGCAGTTAAGGTCTGGGCAGGGAGACCTGTCAGGGTGATCTTGCTGTTCAAGTGCAGGTTAGCAGAGGAAGCGGGGAGTGGGAAGGTGGGGGAGGAGGAGAGCTGGGTACGTGAGGGCCTGCGGGGCAGAGGGAACCTGGGGAGGGCGGTGGGAGAAGGTCACAATATCAACAAGGACCTAGACCCGCAGGCAGGCCGTGTGGGTCACCCTAAAAGCCTGGAGTTTACCAAAGAGGGGATGGAGTGTCCTTGGAGGTCTAAAGCAGGCCATGGGGCAGGGATACTTTCAGCATCCAAAGCCAATCTCCTTTCCAACCTATCCCTGCCTCAGCTCCCTTACCCATCGCTGGGGACCGGCACTGCTGAGCTGGGTTCAGAGTTCAAGGGGCTGCTCCTACAGCCCAGCCAGAGGCCAGAGTCTCCCTCCGTATTTCCTAACCAGGAGCAACCGCTGAGGCCTGAGCGTACACAGGGCAGACCTGGAGAGACCACACATTAGTGTGAACTTTTTTCTTTTTGAAGTGAAATTCACAAAACACAAAGTTACCATTTAAAAATGGATATAATCCAGTGGTATTTAGTACATTCGTGATGTTGTCCAGCCACCGCCTCTATTTAATTCCAAATCATTTTCATCTCCCCAAAGGAAATCTCTGTCCCAATTAAGCAGTCTCTCCTTATTGCTCCCTTCCCCCTCTAGCCCCTGGTAACCACGAATCTTCATTTTCTCTCTATTGATTTACATATTCCGAATATTTCGCATAAACAGAATCGTACAACATGTGGATTTTTGTGTTTGGCTTCCTTCACTTGCAGTAATGATTTTGAGGTTCACCCATTTTGTAGCATGTATCAGTACTTCATTCCTTTTCTATGGCTGAGTAATATTCTGTTGTACATATTTACAACATTACGTTTATCCCGTCATCTATTAATGGACATTTGGGTTGTTTCTGTTTATTTGGCTACTGTCAATAATGCTGCTATAAACTTTCTTGTGTAAGTATGTATTGAGTACTTGCTTTCAGCTCTTTTGGGTCTATACCTAGGAGTATAATTGCTAGGTTATATGATAATTCTGTGTTTAACTTTTTGAGGACCTGCCAAACTGTTTCTATAGCAGCTGTGCCTTTTACATTTCCACCAACAGTGTATGAGGTTCCAGTTTCCCCACGTCCTCACCGACACCTGTTACTTTCTGTTCTTTTTTATTTATTTATTTTTAATATACCCATCACAGTGGCTGTGAGGTAGTATCTTTGTGATTTATTTTTATTTTTATTTATTTATTTTTTTGCAGTACGCGGGCCTCTCACTGTTGTGGCCTCTCCCACTGCGGAGCACAGGCTCCAGACGCGCAGGCTCAGTGGCCATGGCTCACGGGCCCAGCCGCTCCGCGGCATGTGGGATCTTCCCGGACCGGGGCACGAACCCGTGTCCCCTGCATCGGCAGGCGGACTCTCAACCACTGCGCCACCAGGGAAGCCCCCTTATTGTGCTTTTGATTTGCATTTTCTTAATGGCTAATGATGTTAAACATCTTTTCATATGCTTCTTGGCTATTTGTATTTCTTATTTGTGTGGCTATTCAAATCCTTTGCGCATTAAAAAGATTAGGTTGTCTTTTTGTTGTTGAATTATAAGAACTCTTTATATATTCTGGATACCAGGCTCTTCTCTGATATATGATTTGCAACTATTTTCTCCCATACAGCTGCTTGTCTTTTCACTTTGTTAATAATGTCCTTTAATGCACGTAACTTTCTAATTTTGATGAAGTCCAATATTTCTATTTTTCTCTTGCTGCTCATGCTTTTGGTGTCATATTTCAAAATCAGTTGCTAAATCCAGGGTCATGAAGATCTACCCTGATGTTTTCTTCTAAGAGTTTTATAGTTTTAGCTCTTATAATTCAGTTATTGATCCACTTTGAGTTTACGTTTATACATGGTGTGAGGTAGGGGTCCAACCTCATCCTTTTGCATGTGGATATCAAGTTGTTCTGGCATCATTTGTTGAAGAGACTATTCTACCCCCATTGAATAGTTTTAGTATGCTTGTTGAAAGTCAGTTGACCACAGAGGTATGGGCTTATTTCTAGACTCTCAATTCTATTTCATTGATGTATATGTCTGTCCTTATGCCAGCAACACATCATTTTGATTACTGTAGTGTGGTAGTCAAGTTTATGTCAACTTGACTAGGCCACAGATGCCCAGATATCTGTTTAAACATCACTCTGGGTGTGTCTGTGAGATTGTTTCTAGAAGAGAGTAGCATGTGAATTAGTGGACTGCTTAAAGCAGATGGTCCAACCTAGTGTGGGTGAGTAACATCCACTGTGTTGAGGGCCTGAATAGAACAAAAAGGTGAAGGAAAGTTAGATCTGCCCTCCTTCTGCCTGTTTGCCTGAGATGGGGCATTGATCTTCTCTTGCTCTTAGCACTCCTGGTTCTCAGGTCTTTGAACTAGAACTGGAATCTACACCTTTGGCTCTCAGGCCTTTGAACAACAAAACCCAGGCTTTTTTGGGTCTCCAGCTTACAGACAGAAGTTCATGGGACTTCTCAGCCATCATGCCTGAGACAGCCAATACCTTTAATAAATCATATCTATCTATCTATATCTATATCTATATCTATACCTCTTATTGGTTCTCTTTCTCTGAAGAACCCTGATTAATACATGTAATTTTGTAGTAAGTTTTAAAATGGAGAAGTGTGAGTTGTCTAACTCTGTTCTTTTAAAATATTGTTTTAACTATCTGGGGCCCCTTATATTTCCATGTGAATTTAAGAGTCAGCTTTTCCATTTCTGCAAAAAAAGCTGTTGAAACTTTAATAGGAATTGCATTGAATTTGTAGATTGCTTTGGGTAGTATTGCCATCTTAACAATATTATGTTTTCCAACCCATGAACATAGAATTTCTTTCCATTTATTTAGGTCTTCTCTAATTTCCTTCAGCAATTTTTTTTTCTTTTCTTGGTTTCAGTGTACAAGTCTTTCACCTTTTTGGTTAAACTTATTCTTTGGTATTTTATTCTTTTGGATGCTATTGTAAATTGAATTGTTTTCTTAATTTCCTTTTTAGATTGCTCACTGCTGGTGTATAGAAACACACCTGATTTTTGTGTATTGATCTTGTACCGTGCAACTTTGCTTAATGTTTATTAGCTCTAGTAGTTTTTCTGTGTGTGTGGATTCTTTGAGATTTTCTTCTTATAGGATCATGCCATCTCAGAATAGAGATAGTTTTACTTCTTCCTTTCCTATTTGGATGCCTTTATTTCTTTTTCTTATCTAATTGCTTTGGTAAAACTACCAGTATAATGTGGAATAGCAATGGTGAAAGCAAATAACTTTGTTTCATTTTTGATCTTAGGTGAAAAGCTTTCAGTCTTTCACCATTGAGTGTAATGTTGGCTACGGTTTTGCTGTACACATAAATGTATGCTATCGTGTTGAATAAGTTCCCATCTATTGCTAATTTTCTGAGTGTTTTTTAAGATGAAAAGTTATTGGATTTTCTCAAATGCTTTTTCTGCTTCAAGTGAGATGATTCTGTGGGTTTTTCCCCCCTTTGTTCTGTTAATGTGGTGTATTACATTGATTAATTTTCTTATGTTGAATGGTCCCTTCATTCCTAGAACAAATCCCACTTGGTCACAATGTGTAATCTTTTTAACATGCAGTTCGGTTTGGTTTGCTAGTATTTTGTTGAGGATTTTTGTATCTATATTCTTAAGGGATATTGGTCTCTAGTGTGACCTTTGTACAAGATCAACCACTGAGCTGCTTTGGCCTGTGAATGCTTTCAGAGCTGTAGCCAATCCTGTGCTGTAGTCAATGCAGCAGAGGCATTAATGACTGTAAATCATCTAAGCTGAGCCACGTTTCCAGTTTTACTCTCCAGCCTCTGCAGGCTCTGCTGATCTAGAAGAGCTTTCTTGTCCTCATGCCATTCATTCAACAAACACGTAGAGGGAGCCATCTAACCCCGTGTTCAGCCCAGGGAAATCAAGGTGTATGAGAGCCAGTTCCTGCCCTTCAGGAGCTGCGTCTCTTGCGTGACACAGACGTGTTGCCAGACAATTACAATTGCAGTCAGTTCAAGCTCCACATCACACATGAACTCCCGTGCTAAAATCCACGGTCCTGATACTTACCTGCCCTGAGTCCTCTGTCCCTGATCCTTCTGTACCCATCATTCTCAGCGGGTGGTTGCAGGGAAGGGAGGCAAGTGTGGTGTTGGGAAAGCAGGGGCCCCTTCTAGCCCTGCCACTCACCATCTGGGTAACTTGGGTACATTTACTCAACTCTTTGAGCCCCAGTTTTCTCAATTGTATACTGGAAAAAATGATCCTAACGTTGCGGGGGACAGTGATGCAGACACGTGAACTTTCTAGTAAAGAACTTTCAAGTTAAGGGCCTCAGATGATGTGAAGTGCATCTGAAACAGCCTGAAACAGGTTATTGCTTCCTGATGAAACACAACTAGCCCAGACACTCTTAGAAAGCCCAAGCCATTCAGCCTAAAAACTTTCCCAACCTCCAGACACAGCTTTAGATATACTAACTATTCATAACCAGATTGCACCCTCCCCAAATTATTCCTTATTTGAATCTTTACCTTATACCTCAACATGTCAGCCTGTATTTGAAACATATAAGGCGTGGTTTAGGCTGGTGTTTCCCTCCCTGTCGTTATTCACCCCTCACCTTTATTTTTCCAGATTTATCTATTCCAGGATGGCATTTTCTCTAAATTGACCTAAAAAGAAAAGCTCAAGTAAATTAATTTTTTTTAAAAGTCTAATGAAAAATGCCATAAATGGAAAGTAACTGTTACATACGATGCAAACAAAAGCTGAAGTCAGCAGGGGAGGTTAACAGCCCTAGAGAGGGGTGTAAAGACACATTAGCACTGAATGGAGCCTCTCTCCTTGCACAAGGAACGCAGGAGAACAGTGAACCGCCTTCTCCCTGTGTCATTCAATGTTGTTTGATGCTGTGTTTGTGCATTGCCTAAAGTAGCATTTGGAAACAAAGGTGGGAAGAGCACTGGGTCAGGTCTCAGAGGATCTGGGCTGGAATTGTTGCTTGGTTCTTCCAGCCCCTGAGGTCTTGAGTTCCTCCTTTGATAAATGGAGGTAAGATACCAGCCTTGTTTGTCTCCCTGGGTTGTCTTCAGGGACAAAGGAAATCAGGGACTCGATTTCTAAATTTTTGTTCAGTTGAACTTGAAGGCTAAGCCGGGCATTCTCAGAGGGAGAAGAAACCTCTGGGGAGGGGGCACCTTTCGTAGACTTATGGGGGCCTATGTTGATCGTCTGTGTTTGGAGTAGGGAGAGGGAACTACCGGCATTTCGTGGATGGGGACTAAGGATGCCAGATGTTCTACAAATGTGAGATGATACCAAACAGCAAACAATGGACACTCCAACAACCTGCAAGCCTCTCAAAGTCCATCCGGACCCACATCCAGGGGGGTTACCTGCTCATCATGACCCAATCCCAGAAATGAGCTCTATTATAGATACATCCACAAAGCCTTCCTTCCTACTTTCCTTCTTTGTATCTCACTTGTATTTCATTCTCTGCTTTATCTCAGTGCCTAGAACGATGACAGGAATTCAGTATTTGTTAACTACATGAATAGATAAATGCCTATTTTCCTATTAGGTTGTTCATATTTTCTTATTAAATGGTAGAAGCTTTTTGTCTATTAGGGTTATATCATTCAGGGCCAGATCAAGAGACAAACCATACCAGTAATTTAAACAGAGAAAATTAGATATAAAGAATTTTTAACTAATAAAATGTGGTTAACAACCAAAAGGGGTATAAAAAAACTACAGCAGGCAGACTTTCCTGGTGGTCCAGTGGTTAAGACTCTGCCCTTCTACTGCAGGGGGTACGGGTTCGACCCCTGGTGGGGGAACTAAGGTCTCACGTGGTACCGCCAAAAAATAAGAAAAAAGAAAAAGACTGAGGTAGGGATTGGCGAGCTTTTCGTGTAAAGGGCCAGGTGGTGAATAGTTTAGGTTTTGTGGAATAATAGGCACAATCAAGGATATTATGTAGGTACTTATATGACAACACAGAAAACAAATTTCCACAATCTTTGTATTGATGAAATTAAAACTATAATAATAATTGAGTACAAGCTTTGTAACAAAGTTCTTTAATGAGAAGAACGGGATCCACTGTTTTGGGATAACATTTTGCTTCTTTGGGGTTCCAGTGTGAAAACGGTTCTTTGATGAAGGGCTGTACACGAAACAGGCAGAGGGCTGGATCTGGCCTGCAGGCTGAAGGTTGCCCACCCTTGACGGTTAAAGGAGGGTGAACAGCGGAGAGAAACTTGGAAGAGGGCCTCCCATGACTGAGGTTCAGAGCTCTGCAGAGAGAACATAGATCTCTCGGGTCACACAGCCCCCCAGTGACAAAGAAATATGTCAGAGGGCTTGGGCTGCCGCTAGATCAAACACACACAAAGGCAAGAGTTGCTGCCCGGGAAAACTGGCAAACCCGGGAAAAGGAAGAAAGTCCCTCCAGCTCCCAGTTTATGGTGTCCCTCCAGCGCCCTCTACTGGCAGAGACTAACTAGCCGGCTGGCAAAGGAGACACGTTTACAGGGTCCAGTTTCACAAAGCGGAGCAAAGAAGCTGCTAGGAGCTAAGAGGCAATCATTTGATCACGGGCACAAGAGATATTAGTAGAGAGTGTTGCAAATATTTCTTCCCAATCTGTTTCTTACCTTTAAAATATTTATTTATTGGAAAGGTAGTAGTCTCATATAATACAAAATTCAAAATAGAAATGTACACTTTGAAAAGTTAGTCTACCAGCTACCTCCGTCTACCCGCTTCCCCCAGCTCAGTTCTTGCCCCCAGAGCCCAGTTACCAGTGTTTCGTGTATCTTTCTGGAGCTGCTCAATGCATATGCACAATGCATATCTTTTCATTTCTGTTTTAAAGAAAATGTACCACAAAATCTTCCGTTATATGCAGAGTTTAAGTGTTTTTGCAAATACACGGGGTTTTTTTCTCCTTTTTTTTTTTTTTTTTTTTTTTGCGGTTCGCGGGCCTCTCACTGCTGTGGCCTCTCCTGTTGCAGAGCACAGGCTCCTGACGCGCAGGCTCAGCGGCCATGGCTCACGGGCCCAGCCGCTCTGCGGCATGTGGTATCCTCCCGGACCGGGGGGTGAACCTGTGTCCCCTGCATCGGCAGGCAGACTCTCAACTACTGCGCCACCAGGGAAGCCCTATTTTTTTTTTCTTTTATGGCCCCTGGCTAACGTGTCTTGTTCAGGAAAGCCATTCATATTCCAAGATTGAGAACAATTTTCCTCTATTTTCTTCTAATACTTTTCTATTTTGGTTTTAAATTGACATCTTTAAACCAACTGGGTTTTTATATTTGAACAGAGTCTGAGGTGGGGATCAAATTTTATTTTCTTTGAAGTATGGCTATTGAATTGCTTCAATACCATTTAACCCAACCTTTCCAATGGATCCAAGTCATTTAATATCCAGGTCCCAGATCTCCAGCATCAGTAACAACCACCGAGGACAGCTTCATCCCACAAGTCCCACTCGTGGGTGCTACGTTTGCCAGGATGCTTCTTCTCTCTACTGGACCTTCTTCCCTCCTTCATGGGGTCCCAATCATGGGTGCTCTTCTTTCTGTACTTGGACTTCTCTGTGTTTCCTGGCGCCACTCTGGCCTTCCTCCTGTCCTCCTTGTGGGTCTCCTCTTCATCCCTGTGGTGCTTCCTCTTCCACGATACCTGCTCCTCATTGCCATGTCCTCCTCCCTTCTCCCTGGACCTTCCCGTCCAGCCTCCTTCTTGATCTCCTGCCTGATGGACGCCGGTGTGGTCCTCTGAGAAGCAGCTGGCCTCTTCTCTGTGTTGTGCTGTGTGTGGGCCAATGGTCATTCCTCGCACAGGTGGGCTTGGAAACCACCGGATATTGAAGAAATGGTCGTGTTTTTTCTGACAGTGATTTACAGGTTCCAGTCTTTGCCGGAAGTGATGACTATTGGACAGGGTGGGTAAGCGGCGTTCCACTGTTTTCGGCCTTTTGTAGGAACGGGGGGACTTATGGGGCCTCCTGAAGGGGACTCTCCGCTCCAGCATTGGAGGTCTGGGTGCAGTGTGGTCCTTTTCTCTGGACACAGAGTCTTCTGTCCCCTTTCTAAAGCAAACCTCTGGTTGTAATCCTCTGGCTCTTTGCTTTCTAATATAATCCTGAAGTTCATGTTGAAAAGAGTCATAAGTCTTAGAATTTTCCATTATATTGACTATGGATGAAACTCTGCTAAGGAAGATGAAGAAGAAACTTTCTGTTAATTGTTTTGCTATAAATGTATGCTTTTTTCTTGAAAAGATCAGGCTCTCCAATTTCTAGTGGAGATTATATTATAATCATGTGCTGTAAATACCATGTAGCCGTTGATTTTGAAAATATATGGTTTTGAAGCAAACAACCCAATCGAAAAATGGGCAGAAAACCTTAATAGACATTTCTCCAAAGAAGACATACAGGTGGCCAGTAGGCATATGAAAAGATGCTCGACATCACTAATCATTAGAGAAATGCAAATCAAAACTACAATGAGGTACCACCTCACACTGGTGAGAATGCCATCATCAAAAAATCTACAAACAACAAATGCTAGAGAGGGTGTGGAGGAAAGGGAACCCTCCTACACTGTTAGTGGGGGAATGTAAGTTGGTGCAGCCACTATGGAAAACAGTATGGAGGTTCCTCAAAAAACTAAATATAGAGTTACCGTATGATCCAGCAATCCCAGTCCTGGGCAGATACCCAGACAAAACTAACTCAAAAAGATACATGCACCCCCTATGTTCATAGCAGCACTATTCACAATAGCCAAAACATGGAAACAAACTAAGTGTCCATCGACAGATGAGTGGATAAAGAAGATGTGGTACATATATACAATGGAATACTACTCAGTCATAAAAAAGAACAAAATAATGCCATTTGCAGCAACATGGGTGCAACTAGAAATTATTCCACTAAGAGAAGTAGGTCAGAAAGAGAAAGACAAATACCACATGATATCACTTATATGTGGAATCTGAAATATGGCACAAATGAACATATCTACAAAACAGAAACAGACTCACAGACATAGAGATCAGACTTGTGGTTGCCAAGGGGGAGGGGGGGAAGGAGAGGGATGGACTGGGAATTTGGGGTTGGTAGATACACACTATTACATTTAGAATGCATAAACAATAAGGTCCTACTGTATAGCACAGGGAACTATATCCAATCTCTTGGGATAAACCAAGACTATTAAAGAATATTAAAAAAGGAATGTATATATGTATAAAACTGAGTCACTTTGCTGTACAGCAGAGATTGGCACAATACTGTAAATGAACTATACTTCAGTAAGAAAATATATGATTTTGACATAGACTGAGAATCATAAAATATAATGGACTAAGAAAATGAGTCTTTAAACACTGTGCAAATTTGAGGATCTGGAAATATATCATTAATGTCTAACATTTATCAGTGGTTACTGCTAGGTTTGGAGATTATAGATGGTTTTAGTCTTTCAACTTAATTGTACTTTGTGGGTTTTTTGCCATAAATAATATAACGTGTAATAAAAATAAGAAAATCAAGTCATTTTAAGAAAACAGAGAGAACATCAGGCAAATAAATGAAACTAAAATTATTTGTAAATTCTACAGAAACAGAACTGGCTAGTCCCTGTGCTTATGTGCCAAGAAAGAAATAATAGGGACCGTCATACATTTTCTCTCTCTCTCTCTTTCACACACACACACACACACACACAATGTGTACGTATGTATATATACACACACGCAGGCATACTTTAATCTCATAGCTGGGGTAAAAGAACAGAGGAAGATGCCACTTATTGTGATTAAAATCTGGACCTATTATTACTCCTATTTTACAGATGAGGAAACCGAGTTAGAGTTTAAATAACTTACTTAAGATCACACAGTCAGAAGGTGGAAGAGCCAAGATTTGAACCCAGGCAGAGGGTCCACAGCCTGCTCACTTAACCAGTCCAATATTGGTACCAACCTTCTAGGTGTTATGAGGACTCAAAGAGTGATGGGTACAGAGCAACTGGGCAGTGCCTGTCAGTTATGAATATTCTCATTAGGATGCTGGAATGACAGCCAGCAGCATTGAATGTGTTACTGGTGGTCTATTCTGAGAAGTTTTCTGTTATACTTTAGTGTTTTTATCTCTCCAGTTAATTAAAATAAATACCTGTTTGTGCTAAATGTAAAAAGTCACAGCAGCAAAATACACTATAAAATTAAACTCCGCTGATTTCACTCTCCGGAGATAACTACTGGACATATTCCTGTGTTACTGCAGACTAAAACTCTGTTCAACCAGGCGTGAGGTCAGATCGTACATTCTGGTGCGCAACTTAGCTTTTCTTCCCGAACAATATATTCAGACCCATTTTCTGTTTCAGAGCACAAAGGCTCTACCTTACCTTTAAGAGAGCTGCTTGGTGTGACAGAACAGGTGTGGACCATGATTCACCCCCCGCGCCGTGCGGCTGCGAGGCTTGCGGGCATCTTATTTCCCCAACCAGGGATCGATCCTGGGCCCTCTGCTGTGAAAGTGCTGAGTCCTAAACACTGGACCACCAGGGAATTCCCACCCCACTTCCCCCTCCCCTTTACTCCCCATGATTCTTTTAAAAAACATCATATCTCTGCAAATTTAGGTGCTCGTAGTTTTTAGCTAGGGCCAACAAAGCAGCTGTGTTTTGCAGACACCCAGAGACCTGGTCGGTAGGGCACAGTAGGGTGCTGGCCCAGAGGGGGCGCTGCGGGCTAGGGCCCTCGTCCTTGGGAAGGATCTGCTCCTGAAACACTACTGGCCAGGAGGGAAACCCCCTCCCCTAAATAGAATCTGAAGTGAGAACGAAGTTAACAGCAGAGAGGTTCCGTTTTTTGTGAAGGGTTCAGATTGATACCAGATTCTGGCGAAGGGAAATGTAATTTCAGAGAGGCCTCCGGTCACTCCCTCAGCATGGAAGAATGAGGAAGAGTGAAAATGTAGACAGTGATGATCTGTTAGTTCAGGGTGGTGGGTGAGAGCCCTGGGCATCCAGCCTTCGGGAGGAGGGTGGAATGCAAAGTCCCTGGGAGGACTCGCCTCCCAGGCACGGTGCGGTGGGGGGCTGGGTTCCCGCGCCCTCCGCTTCCGGTCTGGGTGCCTTTGGACAGGTTACAACTGTGGGCAGACGCGGATCTGGAGCCAGGCTGGCCACCTGTGCTGTTGACTTACATCCCTGCCTTATTCTCTCAGGGTCTCAGTTTCCTGTGTGCAGCGAACCCTGTGATGTGAGATGCAAATTGGTGTGATGTTGTATGTTCTCGCCTGCTCATGACGCATGTTCAGGGAGCACATACCCCGAGCCAGGTGATCTGCTCGGCCCTGGACACATAAGTGAACTGAAGAGACATGTTCTCTGCCCTGAGGAAGCTTACAGTGTAGTGTGATGGCCAGAAAATACCCTCCCCCCGCAACGCCCCGTGTCCAAATAGCAAAACAGCCATGACAAGTGCCGGTAAGGGGAGAGAGGAGAGGTTCAGGCCTGTCCACTGGGAGGTGGATGGGAGCGGACAGAGGCAGGGGGAAGCTGGCCCTGCCTACATGGGGCTCGGATATACGCAGAAAATGTAGGCACCATGAGATCCACCAAGCCCGGCCTCTGTTACCTACTACGCATCTCTGGAATCTACCCACTGCCCTCCCTCCAAGCTGCCGCCTCCCCAGTCCAAGCCCCGTCTCCTCACCGGCGCCACAGATCAGCCTCCATCCCCTTTCACCCACCCTTGAGTTCTTCTCCAGGAAGCAGCCAGCGAAACCTTCGAAATCTTTTTAAAGTCAATCTGATTACAGCCAGCGCGTTTTCACAGCCGCAGATACCGAGGCCAGACTCCGTATTCATTGTCCTGCGCTATTTCGTACAGGGACTTGAGCACGGGGGTGGGGCTATCCTGGGACCAATTCCCATGGATGCCGAGGGACGACTGGATGTCTCCTGCAGCCAAGCCCCTCTGTTTCTTATTGCTCTAAATAGTCCTTAGTAAGTCCCCAGGCCATCCACGTCCGACCTCTACCTATTCCTCAGTTTCCAAGTACCAGCTGCAACGGCCACCTCCCTTTTTTTTTTTTCCAGCCTTTATAGAATCCATGCTCCCTCTGGTCTCTACCCGCAACCTCCATCAACTTCTACCTTTCTTCACAGTCTGCTGGGTTATCGCTTTCCGGCCTACTTCTCAGCCTCATCTCTGTCCCTCTGGCTTTGTTTTTAGTTGGAATGCTCTATATGAAGACAAACTTGGCCACACTATAGGGTAGGAAGCAAAATTTGCCCCCCAAAATCCAAAAAACAGAAAAACCCATATCCAGTTGAAACCAAACTCTCTAAGGCATTTCCTTCTGCTCAGAGCTGCCATCCCCCCATGGAGATTCCACTCCACTCTCCTCCGAGGGGACTTGTGGGGAGTTTGGGGGGCTCGCACTGCCTGCAGGCTCTGTCTCCCTCAACTCCGTCCCTTCTTCTTTGACTCCGACCAGAACCCCAGGAGACACTCGCCGCTCCCCTGCTTCCCTCACACCGCATGGGCAGCGCCATCAGCAGCAGGTCCAGGCTGCTCTGCTTTCAAAATGCATCCAGGCCACTGTGACCGGTGTGAGATGATATCTCATTGTAGTTTTGCAACCTAAGTGTCCATCATTGGATGAATGGGTAAAGAAGATGTGGCACATATATACAATGGAATATTACTCAGCCATAAAAAGAAACGAAATTGAGTTATTTGTAGTGAGGTGGATGGACCTAGAGTCTGTCATACAGAGTGAAGTAAGTCAGAAAGAGAAAAGCAAATACCATATGCTAACACATATATATGGAATCTAAGGGGAAAAAAAAAAGGTCATGAAGAACCTAGGGGTAAGACGGGAATAAAGACACAGACCTACTAGAGAATGGACTTGAGAACACGGGGAGGGGGAAGGGTAAACTGTGACAAAGTGAGAGAGTGGCGTGGACATATATACACTACCAAACGTAAAATAGATGGCTAGTGGGCAGCAGCTGCATAGCACAGGGAGATCAGCTCGGTGGTTTGTGACCACCTAGAGGGGTGGGATAGGGAGGGTGGGTGGAAGGGAGACGCAAGAGGGAAGAGATATGGGAACATATGTATATGTATAGTTGATTCACTTTCTTATAAAGCAGAAACTAACACACCATTGTAAAGCAATTATACTCCAATAAAGATGTTAAAAATAAAAAATGCATCCAGGATTGGACCACGTCCACACAAGCAGCTCCTGCGGGGGCCGGACCACATCTCTGCTGAATCACGGCTGTCAGCTCTTAACTGGCCTTCTAGCGCCTGCTTGCTGATTCTGTTTCTAAACCAGCAGCCAGAATAATTCTTTTTTTTTTTTTCTTTATTTTTTTGCGGTTCACGGGCCTCTCACTGCTGCGGCCTCTCCCGTTGCGGAGCACAGGCTCCAGACGCGCAGGCTCGGCGGCCATGGCTCACGGGCCCAGCCGCTCCGCGGCATGTGGGATCTTCCCGGACCAGGGCACGAACCCGTGTCCCCTGCATCGGCAGGCGGACTCTCAACCACTGCGCCACCAGGGAAGCCCCAGAATAATTCTTTGAATGTAATGTAATCCTGGCTAATATCACTCCTCTGCTCAAAATCCCTCAGGTCTGCTCCTTCCCCCAGAAGGAAGCCCAAATCCCCACGGGTGCCTACAAAGCCCAGTCGCTATTGGTTGTCTCACTGTCCTGCGGTGTCTGGTTTCTCTCTGGTGACACTGCCCTTGCTCCTCCTTTGCAGCCACAGTTCTCCCAAGGGACGAGCAGGCATACTCTAGCCTCAGGGCCTTTGTACTTCTTCTCTGAGCCAGCAAAGCTCTTTACCTATGTATCCCACGGGAGGACTCTGCTTTCCCATGCCTTAGTTGGAATGTCACCTTCTCACAGTTTTGACTGCCCTTCCCCCAAGCCCCCGGGACCCCCTAGGCCACTTCCCTGATTTATTCTTCTCCATGGCACTCACCATCACCGAACACAGTGCTTCCAGATATCGTTAAAATGCTCATTCTGATTCAGTGGGTCTGGGGTGAGGCCTGAGATTCTGCATTTCTACTGAAGTCCCAGGTGATGCTGAATGCTGCATCTGGCATACAATTTAATTGAAAAATTTGGTCTATTTTCCATCTTACCACCCTCGAATAGAAAACCCTCTCCAAAGGACTTCCCTGGCGGTGAAGACTCTGCTCTTCCACTGCAGGGGGCGCTGTGTTCGATCCCTGGTTGGGGAATAAAGATCCCGCATGTCTTGCGGTGCTCCAAAAAATTAAAAACTTTTAAAAAAAATTAAATAAAAAAAAGAGAAATCCCTCACCAAGCAGATTCCTTATTCAGTGCTGTCTCCTCATCATGTCAAATTGTGCTTGACCTAAAGCAGATGCCTAATAAACACTTGCTGAATGAATACAGGAGTGAAGAAGGGCCCTGACCTCTCTCCACACTTCACTTCCACGTATCCAGGTCCCCTGGGAAGCCCAGATCCAAGGAGTTCTAACTGCCTCGGTGGTACTTCTCACCCAGCCTCCTCCTGTTTGCACCTCAAGCCACCATCCCTCCCAACTAGTGCACCCAAGGCCACCTAAACGAGAGAGCAAAAGAGCAACACGTTTGGTTCACCTCTTACGTGGAGTCACCACCATGCACTAGTTTACTGAGAGAAATTTCCACAAACAGATGGAACCTCACTTCCTCTAGCCTACAAGTCTTTGGGGTTGTGTAAGTAGATCTGTGGGCCCACCGAGAGCAGAGTTTCGCCTGCCAAGAACCTCAAAAGGAAAGAAGGAAGGAAGGAAAGAAGGAAGGAGCCCTAGCTAGGGGTAGGTTTTACTCAGCTCCAGGAGAAGAATCCCAACTTCTTTGCAGCTCAAACTTCTCTGCCAGGTCCCCTGCGAGCAGGGAAGCTGGGAAGCAGGAAGCCATGCCTCTTTGTCTCAGGCTTTTGAGTTTTAGAACCTCATCATCTCACAGCTCCAGGCTCTCAGGAGAAACAAATCCAATCACAGTTCTCAAGGTGATTGAGGAACACTTAAGCTCATCACCTTGGGATACAGTCTATAACCTAAACCCTATTATTCTATCCTGTTTGAAGAGTTTAGTTTGAAACAGTTTAAAAATAAAACATACCATTCTCAAATTGTAAAATATAGCACACATGCAGAAATGTACATGAAACAAATCTACAGCACGAGGATTTATCACAAAGGAAATGTCTATAAACCACCGTTCAGGCTGGTAAATAAAACACTGCCTCATCCCAGAAGCCCGGCTCCTTTCCTTCTTAATCTGCACTTGTCCTTCACTAGGGTGATTTTTATGGTAATCTCATCTTCCTCTTTACAGTTTATCACTGAAATATAAATCTCAAAATATGCTAGTTTTGCCTGGTTAATTTTGTTTGAACTTTATATAAATGGAATTATATACTTCTTTTGTTCTGAATTTCACCACAGTGCATTCATTTTCATGGCTGTATGGTATTCCCTTCTATGAGAAAAAATACATACATACATGATCACAGATCATTTATCCATTCATGGGCATCGTGAGTGTTTCTAGTCCAGGGCCATTTTAAACAACACTGTCATGAATATTCTTACGTACATCTCCTGACATACATAAGCCTGCGTTCCTATAGACTGTAGGCCCAGGAAAGGAATGTCCACTTTACACGTTACACAGCATGACACATTCAGTTTTATCAGACAGAGTAACACCAAATGTTTTTCAAGTGGCTCTATCAATTTAAATCCTCCCCCAGAAGCTTTTGAGTGCTTCACATTCTTTCTAACACTTGGAATGATCTGAACTTAAATTCTGTATCTAATTACAACAATTAAAATCCAATATTTCCATGTTTACAATGATTCTGAGTACCTTTCCTAATATCTGTTGGCCATTTGGAATTTTTCTTTGTCAAGTGCTGGTCGAGGTCTCTGGAACATTCTTCTGTTGCCTTGTTTGCATTTTTCCTTACCTGTATTCTGCAGATGAGCCCTTTGCTGGCTCTATCTGTATGAGATCGCTTACTCTGTGCCTTGCATTTTCGTTCTCTTGGCAGTATCTTTCGATGAACAGACGTTCTTCATTATAATGTTGTCAAACTTAGCAATTAAACTATTAGAGTTAGAACTTTTTTTGTGTCATATTTAAGATGTAATTTCCTAACCCTAGACCAGAGTTTCTCCACTTCAGCACTACTGGCATTTTGGGTTAGGTAACTTTTAGTTGTAGAGGTTGTCCTGTGCATTGTAGGGTGTATGGCAGTATCCCTAGTCTCTACCGGCTAGATGCCAGTAGCAACCATCTACTCCCAGTTTTAACAACCAAAAATGTCTCCAGGGATTGTCAAATGTCCCCTGGGGGGGCAATATTGTCCCTGACTGAGAACCATTGCCATAGATTGTAAAGATATATTCTCATAGGATGTCTTGTAAAAGTGTCATGGATGTATGATTCAGCTGGAATTGATTTTTGTCCAAGCTGTGAGGTAGGCATCCTACTTCATTTGTTTTTGCATCCAGAGACCGTATTTCCTCAACACAGTTTATTAAGAAGTCTGTCTTCCTCGCTGCTCTGAAGTGCTGCTTTCGCTACATTAAAAAAACAAAATTCAACTGAGTAAATGTGAAGATCTAATTGGCTTTATTCAATAATCTGGCAGCTTCCCTTCTAGAAAACAGAAAGGGGCTCTGAGGAGTTGAACAAAATGGAAGGTTTTCATAGGCAGAAGGAGGGTGGGACAAGGAAGTTAAGAGTGGACCATTTCAGGCAAGGTCACTGTCCCTTAGAGGAAGGCAGGGGGGTTTAGGCAGGTTACCCCACTGGAGCTGACCAGGTAATTCCAGATGGACTGGTTTAAAATTCCACTCCTGGGAGAGGCTGAAACTGTGATCATGTTAGGTATTAAGTCTCTGTGGGGCTTAGCACAGGTGATTCCATCTTCGGCTTGTTTCTTTGAACAATTATTGACCAACTGTCCATCTGTTCATGGCTCTGCTTCTGGGTTCTGTTGTATCTTTGCACCAATACCACTCTGTCTTAATTACTATAGTTCATAATAAGTCTTAAATAGCTTCCAGAGCAAGTCCTCTCCCTAGCTTTTCCTTATCTGAGTATGTTTGGATTATTCTTGGCATTTTGATTTCCTTAAATCTGAAATTTGGCTCATTAATTTCCAAAAAACACTTGCGATTTTGCTTGGGAGTCACTGAACCTTTAGATCAGTTTGAGAACTGACATCTTTCCAATATTACATCTCTCAACATATGGATGTAGTTTGTGTCTCTATTTATTTGGTTATTCTTTATTATTCTGTATTCCTGTGGACAGACTTTGTCCTCTAAACCTCTCCTGATCACAGAATCACGAAAGGCCAGAAATTTTTTTTTTAAATTAATTAATTAATCTTATTTTTGGCTGCATTGGGTCTTCATTGCTGCGCGTGGGCTTTCTCTAGTTGTGGTGAGCGGGGGTTACTCTTCGTTGTGGTACACGGGTTTCTCACTGCAGTGGCTTCTCTTGTTGCAGAGCATGGGCTCTCGGTGCACTGGCTTCAGTAGTTGTGGCTTGTGGGCTCTAGAGCGCAGGCTCAGTACTTGTGGCACACGGGCTTAGTTGCTCCTTGGCATGTGGGATCTTCCCGGACCAGGGATAGAACCCGTGTACCCTGGGTTGGCAGGCGGATTCTTAACCACTGCGAAAGGCCAGAACTTTTAAGCCCTGGGCCCAATGCCACCTGTGATACTTGTGGAATCTGTGGGCTTGTGTACTAATTTATGTCAGGCTTCATTTCAAGTAGCTTTGAGGCAGTTCACAAAAATAAGAACTTTATTTGAAGAATGTTTGCAATGGGAGAAATGGGAGAAAGGAAGTTAAGGTGGGTCGGATTCTGACACCAATTCCACCAAGCAATTCACTCCATTCTAACTTTATCTTCTGGGAGATAGCATCAGATCCCACAGGCTAAAGGCTCAGTCCAAAAGACTCCCTGGTGATCTCCGCCCCCTTCAGAGGCCAATCACAAGTTCAAGTTGTCACCTATGCAGTTACAGATCATATGATTCAACAGCTGCCTCCCGGGGTTTTGTTAATTTGCTAGAGCAGCTCAAAGAATTCAGAGAAACATTCTACCTACTAGATTGCCAGTTTATAATAAAAACACATAACACAGGAACAGCCAGTTAGAAAAGATGGATACCTCATGTATCCATCTTTGGATGCAGTCGAAAATGCACACAAGCTGATCTCAGTCCATTCAATGCAGTCGAAAATGCACACAAGCTGATCTCAGTCCATTTCTTAACTTCAAAACTCCACTTAATGTTATGTTATACAAAGCAAAGAGCATGTCAAATATTACGCTGAAAAAAACAGATTAACATCTGAGTCCTCAGACCCCGCCCCTCTCTAGGTCCTCCCTTCTTTCATGCAACCTTAGTTCACCTCATCCTCGGTCTTTTTTTTTTTTTTTTAATTTTTGGCGTCGCCGAGTGGCCTGCGGCATCTTAGTTCCCCCACCAGGGATGGAACCCATGCCTCCTGCAGTGGATGCGCGAAGTCTTAACCACTGGACCTCCACGGAAGTCCTCTCACCTCCTTTCTTATGTGAATACTATACCGAAAACATTAGCCTCTTTCGCAGACATCTTTGTTGGCTTCTTGATTGATCAGTGACTTCTCGCGTCCTTTCTTGCGCGCGTCTCCCCTGGGTTGAAGCGCCAGTTAATTTGCGTGTCCTGCCCACTATCCGCCCCTGCGGGGCGTGGCCACCACAGCTATAGCCTCAGCGATCGCCGCCTTCTTAGGGGAAAGTCGTTTGAGACGCTCTGGGGCGATCCTAGTGCGGGGTGAGACACAAGTTCTGTCCGGAACTGAGGGGAATCTGGGGTTGGGTGACGGTAAGAGAAGGAAACGAAGCTGCTTCGTGCAGAGCTGTCAGCACTCACCAGAAGACAGTGTGCGCACGGATGTCGCTGACATGAGTTAGTGATGGAGGAGGACCAGGTGGCCTCGCAGCGCCCTGGGTACGCGAGCGAAGGCAGCAGCGCGACGAAACCAAGGCTGCGGGGCTGCACCGAAGGGCGCCGCTTGGGGCCGTTTCTCACTCGCCAGAGACCTTGGGCGGGGAGTGAAATGGAGGGGAGACCTGGGAGGGGAGAGAAGCCAGGCTTGCGGGGGAGCTCACAGTTGCTAGGTTCAGGCTGCTGCAGATGCGGAAATGAGGTCCCCTTGAGGCGGAGCCTGCTGCTTGGACGGGAACCTTCTAGCCCATCCAGTCCAACGCCCTTCTTTTCTGCCTAGAAACCGCCCGTTACTCCCTTTCCTATTAGACCAAGGTTACACCTCACTTTCCAAGCCCCTCCAGGACTCTGCCCACCGTCCTCTGCATATTCTCTCATACACCGTGGGGCCAGCGACTCCTTCCTTCCCTTCAAAGTCTGTGGTAAACCCAGTTCCTCACCCTTGGCCCCTTGGGGAAGGCAGCACCTATCTGCCAGGTACCCCGACCCAGCACAGCTCCTCCTGGACTCCAGCTCCCTAAATGGGGGGTGAGGATTGAGGGGAGGTGTTTCAAACCTCAGACCTGGAAGGAGATGGGCCTGGGCTCCAGAGTAACCCTGGACAAATTAATCTCTCTGAGCCTCAGCTTTCTTCCATGTAAAATGGTGGGAGTAATGGCAGTTCCCTTTGTGGTGGCCGTGGGCATGAGGTACACAAGGATGTACAACATCTGCCAGGACCCAGGGCCCAGTCGGTGTCCACTGTTATCAGGGACTCTGGTCTTCAGGCAACCTGTGATACATTTCTTTGATTTGGACATCCATCCTGCCTGGGAGGGTTGTCCTTTTCTTTGGCTTGTTTCTTTCTTTTTTAAAAAAAAAAAAATATTTAATTAATAATTAATTAATTATTTTTGGCTGCTTTGGGCCTTCGTTGCTGCACGCGGCCTTTCTCTAGTTGCGGTGAGCGGGTGCTACTCTTCCTTGCAGTGTGCAGGCTTCTCTTGTTGCAGCGCATGGGCTCTAGGCACGCAGGTTCAGTAGTTGTGGCACGTGGGCTTCAGTAGTTGTGGCTCACGAGCTCTAGAGCGCAGGCTCAGTAGTTGTGGCGCACGGGCTTAGTTGCTCCGTGGCATGTGGGATCTTCCCGGACCAGGGATCAAACCCGTGTACCCTGGGTTGGCAGGCGGATTCTTAACCACTGCTCCACCAGGGAAGCCCTTTGGCTTGTTTCTTGTCCGCAGAGGTCCATACTTTACGTTCCCAGAGGAGCCAGCTAAGTCACTGAGTGCCCCTGCATACATCGCTGTGGGGGGGGGGGGCGCTGGAATGGGGTGGCAGGTGATGATAGTGGCAGGGAATAGCCTAGAGTGCACTCCCCCCCCAACCCCAATGACTAGTGCTGTGGCCTGGGGCATGCACCTGGTAGCTTGGCCTCTGCTGCCCCAGGCTCCCTCTGGCATTCTAGATTTGAGGACTGCTTACAAAGCACTACAGCTGTGTACCCCAGCCTGAGGACGGCCACCATTCCAGCCTGCAGAGGTTGGTTCTTTTTATTATTGAGTGTTTATGCTGTGCCAGGAACTTCACATATATTTCCTCGTTTAATCCTCAAAAGAGCCCTCCATGGGTAATTGTTTTATCTCTGCATCACAGGTGAAAAAACTGAGACTCAGATTAAGAAACTCACCTAAAGTCACGCAGTATATAGTTTTTGCTGCATTATAAACTGCCACAAAACTTATGATTTAAAACAGCAAACATTTATTTCTCACAATTTTGTGAGTTGTTTGGGCTGGCTCAGTGCGGGCTGGGTGGCCAAGGTGCCTTGTATCTGGTGAAGAGGAAAAGAGTTCAATGGCACCTGGGTGGTGCCGACATAGCCACAAGTCTCTCATTATTCAGTACGGCTTGTACGAGGTGGCTGAGCTCCGAAAGCAGCATGAGGGCAAGCACAGGCACTTTCTAAATCCAGCTCGCATCTTATTTTCTGTTCTCCCATTGGCCAAAAGCAGGTCACATGGCCAAGCCCAGCCTTATTGGATGGGAAACAAGGGGTGGCTACAGGGAGGGGAAATTATCGCTGTCATTTTCCCCGACAACGAATCTACCACGCACAGCTTGTAAGTGCCCAACTGAAATTCAAAGCCAAAGTTGTCAGAGTTGAAAGCTCAACTGTCTTGGGGTCTGAGAATTCAGAACACTCCATGCGTTGCCCAAAGTCAACAGTCAACTGTTTTGCAAATGTGTATACATATTGTTGTCATTAATAAACAAATAGTTTTAAATGTTTGTGCTGCTTCATTGATTCTTCTTCTTTAGAGACTCCGGTATATTTGGATCTCCTTTGCTCATCTCTTATCTTTATCGCCTTCTTGCAAGGTGTAAATTTACTTTTGTTGGATTATCTTCATTACTCTCTTTCTTACCGTTTATTTCCCTGTTCTTTCTATGGTGTCTATACTCTCTTGTATTCCTTTTATTTCTGAAATGATTTTTTTTTCTTTTACTAATTTTTTCCTGTGTCTGTCAAGGTCATTGTTTAGTAACCATGTCTGGCTCAAATTTGATGCTCAATGAATATTTTTGACTAAAAAAATACAATTACTTTTTCTTTACTGCATTATATTTTATTTTTCTTGGAATTAATTGTTGTCTTTTTCAGTTGCATAGTTGTCTGGCCATTTTATTTCAGAGTTCTTTTTCCACTTTATGTGCTTTTCTTAAAGCTTTAATTGCTTTCTTGATGTCTTGCAGCCTTGTTTGAAGGGTCAGATTAGAGTTTTCATCTGCTTTGTGTTTGCATTTTTCTGGTGTCTTGTCAAAGTATTTTAGTCCAATTTTCTTTTGTAACACTTTGTGTGGCTAGATCATATTCTCCTCCTCCTTTCCGAAGTTTAAATGAAATGTGGTGACCTGGACTACTGTGAACACATTTTTGTGGAGAGGGAATGGCCTAGGGTACCTTTCCCAGCATCATGGCTTGAGGGCTCCCTCTTGTTTCAGTGAAGGGCTCAAAATATGGCTACTTCTCTGCCTTTCAGAGCTAAGTTTGCTTCAGAAAAGTTTTTCTGCTCTGTTTCCTACAGGCCTACGGGTCTTGCTTGGCAAGGTGGTATTCTCACCTCAGATGTATTTTGCTGTCGCAGAATTTTCTGGGTTCTTCATCTGGGACCTTCTCCCTACTATTGGTACCTTCTCTTTCCCTTACCTCTGGTGTTACTTCCCTGATCTATTAGGTTTCTTAGCCTAGCAGTGTTCTTTTCAGGTAAGGCTTTGTCTTTCTGGAAGGAAATATTTGCTGGATAGTTTTGAAATCCTCAGTGCTAGATGACCATGATACTATTTGGTCTCTCAGTACTCCTGTTGCTGGTTTTGCGCTCACCAGCTCAGAGCCTCTGATGACTTCTCCCAGTTTTCAGCTTCTCTCAGACCTATTAGTCCTGTTTGGTACAAATAAAACCAAAATAATACCAGAGATAAATGATGGTTTGGGTCAGGGTGGTGGCAATGAAGATGGGGAGAATTGGACAACAGGAGAGATAATTTGGTGATATAACCAGGAGGAATCACTGATGGCTCTGATGTAGGAGAGAGTCAAGTGTGCTTTTAGTGATTTTTGGCTTGAACAATCAAGATGGTGCTGTTATTTGCAGAGATGAGGAAGACTGAGGGAAGAATGACTGGTGACGAGGGATGTAAGTGCCCTTTTGGTGTTCTAGGTGGAAATAACAACAAATGCAGTTGGTTATGAGTCTAGAACTCAGGGGGAAAATCTAGTCTAGAAATAGAAATTTAGAGGTCATCAACTGTCTTAGTTTGGGCTGCTGTAACACGTTACCATAGACTGGGTGGCTCAGCTAGCTCTCTGACCTCTTCTTATCAGGGCACTAAGCCCATTCGTGAGGGCTCCACCCTCATGACCTAATTACCTCCCAAAGGTAGGGAGGTACCTGCTCCATATACCATTACATTGGGGATTAGATGTCAACATATGAATTTGGGGGATGACACAAACATTCAGTCCACAAATCAACATACAGGTGAATTTAAAGCCATGAGCCTGGATGAGATCACTTAGGATGTGCAATTAGAAAGAGTGGTGGTCTGGGATTGGCTCCTGATGCAATATACATGATGCATTTAGAGGTGGGTGGAAGAGGAACCAGTAAATGAGCCCATAAGGAGCAGCAGCTATGGAGGTAGGAAAAAATCAGGAGAATGTGGTGCTATGCAAGCTGAGAGAGGAATGTTTCAAGGAAGAGGGACTGATTGACCAAATGGAAGCTGCTGAGAGGCTGAATTGAATACAAATAAAAAATATCCATTGGATTTGAGAACATGGAAGTCATTGGAGACTTTGATAAGAGCAGCCTCGGAGGAATGGAGGAATGGTAGGAACAGAAACTAGAATAGGTGGAGGTGAGAATGAGAGGTGTCAGTATAGACAGCTGTTGTAGACAAGTTTGATGTAAAAGAGAAAGGAGATAGCTGAAAAAGGATGTAGGGTGTCAAGGGAGTTTTGTTTTTCTGTTTGTTTGCTTTGTTTTTTGAAGAGGGGAAACAGAAGCTTGTTTGCATATAAAGGAATAATCCAGTAGAGGAGAGATTCAAGGTGCAGGAGAGAGATGAAGTCCTTGAAAAGGTAAAAGGGTGTAGGATTCAGTGCATGAGGGGAGGGATTTGTCTTTATTAAGAGCAGGGACACTATTATTGTAGAGAAGACAGAGAACAGAATACTTGAGGGAAGTTTATAGATCCAGTGGTAGGACAATGAATAAGTCCCCCTCTGAAGGCTTTTGTTTTTTTTATTGGAGTGTGAGGTGAGGTCATCAGCTGAGAGAAAGGGGGCCCTGTATGGCAGGTACCAGGGAGGGGAAGGTTTGAGGAGAGAGGGGAAAATATAAGACATCTCTGAGGATGGGAAATTTACTAGGGAAACCTGATGGGTTGGAGGTTTGTGGTCATTAGTGTAAAATAAAATGGGTCACCTACCCTCTCTCCCTCCTCCCCTTCCTTCTTTTTTTTTTTTAATGTATTTTATTTATTTATTTTTATTTATTTATTGGCTGCGTTGGGTCTTTGTTGCCGCGTGCGGGCTTTCTCTAGTTGTGGTGAGCAGGGGCTACTCTTCGTTGCAGTGCGCGGGCTTCTCATTGTGGTGGCTTCTCTTGTTGCAGAGCACGGGCTCTAGGCGCGCAGGCTTCAGTAGTTGTGGCACGCAGTCTCAGTAGTTGTGGCATGCGGGCTCAGTAGTTGTGGCTCATGGGCTCTAGAGTGCAGGCTCAGTAGTTGCGGTGCACGGGCTTAGTTGCTCTGTGGCATGTGGGATCTTCCTGGACCAGGGCTTGAACCCATGTCCCCTGCATTTGCAGGCGGATTCTTAACCACTGCGCCACCGGGGGAGCCCTCCTTCCTTTCTTCTTTGCTATTTGGGACCCACTGAGGTAGGAAGCTAGGCAAGGTGGGGACCCAGAGAGGTGTCAGAGCTGAGTAAGGCAGCAGCCTAGCAAGGGTGGTGAGACTGGTTACATGCAGAGAGTTGAGTAGGGGAAGGGAATATATATGATTAAAAATAATTTAAGCAAAGTAATTTTAAAGTTAATATTACAATAAACATGTAAGCACAACATTGTAGAATGCAAAGAGAGTTTTCATATCACAGCATCTTGTTATCCAAAGCATTTTAGAGGCCAGTCCTTCTAGGTATATTTGATAATGAGGAAAATAAAGTGAATTCCCCAAAGTCACATAACAACTTGATGGCATAGTTGAGTCTAGAATCCTGGGATTCAGATTCCCAGGTCACCACTCTTTCTACAACAAAATAGCAGTGCTCAAAGACTTGATCTGCTTATCGTAAAAAAGTGGATTATCAGAATGAAAACACTGGTCAGGAAAGAATATTCCAATGGCTTTTTTTTTTTTTTTTTTTTTGCCACATCACACACCATGGGGGATCTTAGTTCCCTGACTAGGGTTGGAACCTGTCCCCCTGCAGTGGAAGCTCGGATTCTTAACCACGGAACTGCCAGGGAAGTCCCTCTAATGGCATTTTCTTATAAATTCCCCAATTTCAACTATTTGGAAAAATTGTGGTCGTTCAGATTTCTGCCCTAAAAAGTGGGTTTATATATGCTCAGTTATTGCTCTTCCAGAAGAACATCTTTGTTGAATAGGAACACATCACTGTGTGCTCAAAAATGCAGAAATCAGAAAACAAAAAAAATTGTAGAAATTAGAACTTTATTATATTATAAACATTTCCAGAATATAAACTGATTTTGTATCAAGACTTCTTGAAACGTTTAAAACTGTATGTAACTTAAGCTTATTATAATGTATGTCATTTTCCACTTTCCAATCTAGAAAATATACTGCAAGTTAGATCTAGCGAAGGGAAAAAAAAAAATCAATCTAAACTGCTTCACAGATATATAAAAACACCCACCCCAAACTAAAAGCCAATCAAGAAATAGATTCTGTAAAGCCTATTAATCCTCCAATTTAAAATAAATGACCTCCCAAGGGAAAAATACTTCCACCATCATAGCAATTTGATGAATAAAAGCAGAGCCACCCTCATTAAGGGAAATTACATTACGCATAAGAAAAATGTAGTAATGATTTTAGAAGAGAAGAAAAGTAATTTCCATGTTGGAGAGCAAGTACATTAAATGTTTTCTGTTCACTTAGGCTCTGTACCTGTTCACATGAAAAGAGCGATATGAACGTGGACAACGTAAAACCAAGCTCCTCAACTATTTTTTCAGTTTAACCTCAGGAGAACCAATGCAAGAGCTTCAAAATCCAAGGATAGACTGGTCCCAAAGCATCTCCTCTTCTGTCCTTTCTTTCCCTTGTTCCTTTTTCTCTTTTCTATGCTTACGTTTCTCTTTCTTAGAGGCTACATCTCGGCTTTTTTTCTCCTTTTGGTTCTTAGGCTTTTCTGTACTGACTCTGACTGTTTCCGCCTCTGTTTTGTTTCTTTGGATGCTCTTGTGTTTGTCTAAATCTATTTCCTCATAAGCTTTCTTCCTCTTACGCTTGGGCCGCTCCTCTTCTGGCTTTTCCTGGCCTTCCTCTGGGTGCCTTTTTCTCTTCTGATGTATCTGTTTATAACTAGCTTGATGGGCACTGGTACTGTTTTCTAAGGAGAGGTGCCTGTAAACTCCAGATTCTACACTGTATGAGCTACAGTTATACTCTTGTTGACTAAAGTTCAGGGCTACTGGTTTTCCTGAGAAACAGTCCCTGGTGAATTGACAGTTGCTCAGGGAGTCTAGTCTCAGCCTGCTGTCATGAGCTGGTAGCCACAGAGGTAACTGCTTCTCCACTGCTTGTGAGATATTGCATGGTCTTCGGTAGGTCTGGATGGGTTCATAAGGGAGTCTTTGATCAAACATTCTACACCTGGGTCTAGAAACAACCTCTTCTTTGTATCCACAGGTTTCCAAATAATCCTCTCTCATCTTTCTGAAACAAGTCTTTGGCTCTAAGCCTCTGGCTTTCTGCACTTTGATATAATCTTCAAGTTCATCTTGAAAAGAGTCAGATGTCTTCTTTGAACGATTCATTAGGTTGACAAGGGATTCTCTGTAGAGAAGATGGGAGAAAATTCTTCTTACTATATTATTTTATGCTGAATATTTCCTTTACTCTTGAAAAGAGTCTCAAAAAACAAAATAAAGAAGCCCAAACAAATTAAAACTACTTTGGCATCAAAGTTAAACATCATGACATTAAATGCCAAAAAGGAGCATCAGAAAGGTCAAATACTGCCTAGGCCACTCACAAATAATTTTATCTTTCTCAGAAGTGGGATGAAGAGGGTAGAAAGGAGCTGACATATAGAATTCTTTTGTAGGGCTAAAAACGTAAGGAATTAGGGATACAACAACTTACATATCCATGGTGACTGTCCTGATCTGAATGTTCAAACAATTTCTAAAGTTCAGAATAGTCAATTTTTTGTATACTGTTGTCTAAGAAAAGAAATAAACCATAGAGAAGTAATTTGATCTTTAAAAATCTTCTGTTTACTCACACAAAATAAAATGAACACATATACTCACCTGACTAGAGTATTTTAAGACGTAATAATAAAAGGATGTTTGTAAAATGGTTTGGGAATGCTGGAAATTAGAAATTCAGCTATGAGACAAAACTAATCGTAGGTACAGGGCATGAGGAAAGACGAGGGACAAGAGTTCCGTATCTTCCGAACAGGGTCTTGGATTTCATTCCATTACTTCTGATTGGTGAAAAAAGCATTCTAGAATGCCTTCTGGTTTGTTCTCTTTTAAAGCACTGGTGGGAGGGGTAAGGAAGGAAATGGAGGTGACAGCTGAGAGGGGCTAGGATTTATATGTAGAGAAAAGTTTCAAAAGAAATTTAAATCAGATAATGCTAGTCTTTGTTTGCTTGTTTAAATTTCTTTTGGCAGGTGGGGGCAGTACAACTACTATTTCTCTTTCTCTCCCCCCACCTCAAATCCTGCGTTACAAATCTAGCAGAAAAGGTACTCACTATGAGATGATAATGCGCTAGATATTTTTGTGTTGTACTTTATTTCCAAAAATTAGGAGGCAGCGTAACCCATGTAGAATCACACATTTCTGTCCATTAACAGAACAAGTCTGAGAGCAAAATCTAGAGTCACTAGTGATCAGCTAGCTTTACTGGCAATTTGAGATTAAAAAGAAAATCTAAATGAAGCCTAATTTGATGAGCCAGAAAATTCAGCCCTTATTCTACTCAAACAGTATAAAAATTCTGACTAGAGCAAAATAATGTAACAAATAATTGATTAAATATGGGTAAAAAAATTTGAACAGACACTTCAGAAAAGAATATATACAAATGGACAATAAACAAATGAAAGATGCTCAGTGTCATTCGTCATCAAGTAAATGTCAATTAAAAGCACAAAAAGGTACTACTTCACACTCACTAGAAAGACTGAAATTAAAGAGACTGGTGAGGATGTGCAACAACTGGAATTCTCATACATTGCTGGTAGGGATGTAAAATGATACAACTACTTGGAAGACAGTCTGGTAGTTTCTGAGGAAGTTAAACATACACCTCACATACGATCCAGTTATTCCACTCCTAGATATTTATCCAAAAGAAAAGGAAGTATATGTCCACATAAAGACTTATACATGAATGTTCATAGCAGTGTTATTTGTAATAGCCCTGGAAAGGAAAAAAAAAAAAAACCCAAATATTGATCAACAGGTGAATGCATAAATCAAATAGTGGTATCTCTATAGAATGGAATCAATGATAAAAAGGAATAGGTTATTGATACACTTGAAATAGATGAATCTCAAAATCATCATGCTGAATGAAAGAAGCCTGACAAAAGAGTACATACTATATTATTCCGTATATATAAAGCTCTTGAAAATGGAAACTAACCTGTAGTAACACAGTGGTTGCTTGGGGATGAGGCAGGAAAAAGTAGGAGGGAGTGATTGTAAATGGCACTTTTGTGGGTATGGATATGTTTACTATCTTAATTGTGGTGATCATTTCATAGGTATATACACCTCTCAAGACCTATCAAATTGTATACCTGGAATACATACAGTTTACTGTATGTCAACTATACCTCAATAAAACTGTTAAAAGTCACTAATAAGATTAAAAAGATGTTGATAATTGTTAAAACTGGATGGTGGGTGCATGAGCGTTCATAATACTGCTTTCTCTCCTTATATGTTTAAATATGTTTTATAATAAAAAGATTTCACCTCATAGCCGCTAGGCTGGCTATAATCAAAAAGACAGAGAGGTGCCACTTGTTGAGACACAGATCAAGGAAGAGCCCCTGTAGCAATCATCTATCCTATAAGCTTATAGCCTCATCCACCAGAGGGCAGACAGCAGAAGCAAGAAAAACTATGATTCTGCAGCCTGCGGAAGGAAAATCACATTCACAGAAAGATAGACAAAATGAAAAGACAGAGGACATTGTACCAGATGAAGGAACAAGGTAAAACCCCAGAAAAACAACTAAATGAAGTGGAGATAGGCAACCTTCCAGAAAAAGAATTCAGAATAATGATAGTGAAGATGATCCAGGATCTTGGAAAAAGAATGGAGGCAAAGATTGAGAAGATGCAAGAAATGTTTAACAAAGACCTAGAAGAATTAAAGAACAAACACCTAGAAGAATTAAAGAACAAACAAACAGAGATGAACAATACAATAACTGAAATGAAAAATACACTAGAAGGAATCAATAGCAGAATAACTGAGGCAGAAGAACGGATAAGTGACCTACCTGGAAGACAGAATGGTGGAATTCACTGCCACGGAATAGAATAAAGAAAAAAGAATGCAAAGAAATGAAGACAGCCTAAGGGACCTCTGGGACAACATTAAACTCACCAACATTCGCATTATAGGGGTCCCAGAAGGAGAAGAGAGAGAGAAAGGACCCAAGAAAATATTTGAAGAGATTATAGTCAAAAACTTCCCTAACATGGGAAAGGAAACAGCCACCCAAGTCCAGGAAGCACAGAGAGTCCCAGGCAGGATAAACCCAAGAAGAAACACGCTGAGACACATAGTAATCAAATTGACAAAAATTAAAGACAAAGAAAAATTATTGAAAGCAACAAGGGAAAAATGACAAATAACATACAAGGGAACTCCCATAAGGTTAACAGCTGATTTCTCAGCAGAAACTCTACAAGCCAGAAGGAAGTGGCAAGATATACTTAAAGTGATGAAAGGGAAGAACCTACAACCAAGATTACTCTACCTGGCAAGGATCTCACTCAGATTTGATGGAGAAATCAAAAGCTTTACAGACAAGCAAAAGCTAAGAGAATTCAGCACCACCAAACCAGCTTACAACAAATGCTAAAGGAACTTCTCTAAGTGGGAAACACAAGAGAAGAAAATGACCTACAAAAACAAACCCAAAACAATTAAGAAAACGGTAATAGGAACATACATATCAATAATTACCTTAAATGTGAATGGATTAAATACTCCAACGAAAAGACACAGACTGGCTGAATGGATACAAAAACAAGACCCATATATATGCTGTCTACAAAAGACCCACTTCAGACCTAGGGACACATACAGACTGAAAGTGAGGGGATGGAAAAAGATATTCCATGCAAATGGAAATCAAAAGAAAGCTGGAGTAGCAATACTCATGTCATATAAAAGAGACTTTAAAATAAAGAATGTTACAAGACACAAGGAAGGACACTACATAATGATCAAGGCATCAATCCAAGAAGAAGATATAACAATTATAAATATATATAGACCCAACATAGGAGCACCTCAATACATAAGGCAACCACTAACAGCTATAAAAGAGGAAATTGACAGTAACACAATAATAATGGGGGACTTTAACCCCTCACTTACATCAATGGACAGATCATCCAAACAGAAAATTCATAAGGAAACACAAGCTTTAAATAACACAATAGACCAGATAGATTTAACTGATATTTATAGGACATTCCATCCAAAAACAGCAGATTACACTTTCTTCTCAAGTGCTCATAGATCATTCTCTAGGATAGATCACATCTTGGGTCACAAATCAAGCCTCAGTAAATTTAAGAAAATTGAAATCATATCAAGCATCTTTTCTGACCACAACGCTATGAGATTAGAAATCAATTACAGGGGAAAAAATGTAAAAAAAAAACACATGGAGGCTAAACAATACGTTACTAAATAACCAAGAGATCACTGAAGAAATCAAAGAGGAAATCAAAAAATACCTAGAGACAAATGACAATGAAAACATGACGATCCAAAACCTATGGGATGCAGCAAAAGCAGTTCTAAGAGGGAAGTTTATAGCAATATAAGCTTACCTCAAGAAACAATAAAAATCTCAAACAAACAATCTAAACTTACACCTAAAGGAACTAGAGAAAGAAGAACAAACAAAAACCGAAGTTAGTAGAAGGAAAGAAATCATAAAGATCAGAGCAGAAATAAATGAAATAGAAACAAAGAAAACAATAGCAAAGATCAATAAAACTAAAAGGTGGTTCTTTGAGAAGATAAACAAAATGATAAACCATTAGCCAGACTCATCAAGAAAAAGAGGGAGAGGACTCAAATCAATGAAATTAGAAATGAAAAAGGAGAAGTTACAACAAACACTGCAGAAATACAAAGCATCCTAAGAGACTACTACAAGCAACTCTATGCCAATAAAACGGACAACCTGGAAGAAATAGACACATCCTTGGAAAGGAATAGACACATAGGTATAACCTTCTAAAACTGACCAGGAAGAAATAGAAAATATGAACAGACCAATCACAAGTAATGAAATTGAACCTGTGATTAAAAATCTTCCAACAAACAAAAGTCCAGGACCAGATGGCTTCACAGGTGAAACTGTAGAGGAAGGAAAACTCCCAAATTCATTCTATAAGGCTACCATCACCCTGATACCAAAACCAGACAAAGATACTACAAAAAAAGAAAATTACAGACTAATATCACTGATGAATATAGATGCAAAAATCCTCAACAAAATACTAGCAAATGGAATCCAACAACACATTAAAAGGATCATACACCGTGATCAAGTGGGATTTATCCCAGGGATGCAAGAATTCTTCAATATATGCAAATCAATCCATGTGATACATCATATTAACAAATTGAAGAAGAAAAACCATACGATCATCTCAATAGATCAGAAAAAGCTTTTGACAAAAGTCAACACCCATTTATGATAAAAACTCTCCAGAGAGTGGGCATAGAGGGAACCTACCTCAACATAATACAGGCCATATATGACAAACCCACAGCAACATCATTCTCAATGGTGAAAAACTAAAAGCATTTCCTCTAAGATCAGAAACAAGACAAGGATGTCCACTCTCGCCACTATTATTCAACATAGCTTTGGAAGTCCTAGCCACGGCAATCAGAGAAGAAAAAGAAATAAAAGGAATACAAATTGCAAAAGAAGAAGTAAAACTGTCACTGCCTGCAGATGACATGACACTACACATAGAGCATCCTAAAGATGCCACCAGAAAACTACTAGAGCTAATCAATGAATTTGGTAAAGTTGCAGGATACAAAATTAATGCACAGAAATCTCTTGCATTCCTATACACTAACAACGAAAGATCAGAAAGAGAAATTAAGGAAACACTCCCATTTACCACTGAAACAAAAAGAATAAAATACCTAGGAATAAACCTTCCTAGGTAGACAAAAGGCCTGTATGCAGAAAAGTATAAGACACCGATGAAAGAAATTAAAGACGATACCAACAGATGGAGAGATATACCATGTTCTTGGATGGGAAGAATCAATATTGTGAAAATGACTATACTCCCAAAGCAATCTACAGGTTCAATGCAATCCCTATCAAATTACCAAAGGCACTTTTTACATAACTAGAACAAAAAATCTTAAAATTTGTATGGAGACACAAAAGATCCTGAATAGCTAAAGCAGTCTTGAGGGAAAAAAATGGAGCTGGAAGAATCAGACTCCCTGACTTCAGACTATACTACAAAGCTACAGTAATCAAGACAATATGGTACTGTCACAAAAACAGAAATATAGATCAATGGAACAAGATAGAAAGCCCAGAGATAAACCCACGCACCTATGGTCAACTAATCTATGACAAAGGAGGCAAGGATATACAATGGAGAAAAGACAGTCTCTTCAATAAGTGATGCTGGGAAAACTGGACAGCTAGTTACATGTAAAAGAATGAGATTAGAACACTCCCTAACACCATAAATAAAAATAAACTAAAAATGGATTAGAGACCTAAATGTAAGACCAGACACTATAAAACTCTTAGAGGAAAACATAGGAAGAACACTCTTTGACATAAATCACAGCAGGATCTTTTTTGATCCACCTCCTAGAGTAATGGAAATAAAAACAAAAATAAACAAATGGGACCTAATGAAACTTAAAAGCTTTTGCAAAGCAAAGGAAACTACAAACAAGATGAAAAGACAACCCTCAGAATGGGAGAAAATATTTGCCAACGAATCAACGGACAAAGGATTAATCTCCAAAATATATAAACAGCTCAATATTAAAAAACAAACAAACAACCCAATCCAAAAATGGGCAGAAGACCTAAATAGACATTTCTCCAAAGAAGACATACAGATGGCCAACAAACACATGAAAGGATGCTCAACATCACTAATTATTAGAGAAATGCAAATCAAAACCACAATGAGGTATCACCTCACACCAGTTAGAATGGGCATCATAAGAACATCTACAAACAACAAATGCTGGAGAGGGTGTGGAGAAAAGGGAACCCTCTTGCACTATTGGTGGGAATGCAAATTGATACAGCCACTATGGAGAACAGTATGGAGGTTCCTTAAAAAACTAAAAATAGGGCTTCCCTGGTGGCGCAGTGGTTGAGAGTCCACCTGCCGATGCAGGGGATACAGGTTCGTGCCCTGGTCTGGGAAGATCCCACATGCTGTGGAGCGGCTAGGCCCGTGAGCCATGGACGCTGAGCCTGTGCATACGGAGCCTGTTGCTCCGCAATGGGAGAGGCCACAACAGTGAGAGGTCCGCGTACCGCAAAAAAAAAAACAAACTAAAAATAGAATTACCATATGACCCAACAATCCCACTACTGGGCATATACCCACAGAAAACTGTAATTCAAAAAGACACATGCACCCCAATGTTCACTGCAGCACTATTTACAATAGCCACGTCATGGAAGCAACCTAAATGCCCATCGACAGACGAATGGATAAAGAAGATGTGGTATATATATACAATGGAGTACTACTCAGCCATAAAAAGGAACTAAATTGGGTCATTTGCAGAGACATGGATGGATCTAGAGACTGTCATACAGAGTGAAGTAAGTCAGAAAGAGAAAAACAAATATCACATATTAACGCATATATGTGGAACCTAGAAAAATGGTACAGATGAACCTGTTTTCAGGGCAGAAATAGAAACACAGATGTAGAGAACAAACGTATGGACACCAAGGGGGGGAAAGTGGTGGTGGGGTGGTGGTGTGATGAACTGGGAGATTGGGATTGACATATATACACTAATATGTATAAAATGGATAACTCATAAGAACCTGCTGTATAAAAAAAGACAAAAAAAGACATAATAATAAGTGTTGACGAAAAGGAGGAAAAACTGGAAACTTCATTCATTCTTGGTGCGAATATAAAATGTGCAGCTACTTTGGAAAACAGTTTGGCAGTTCCTCAAAGTGTCAAACATAGAGTTACCACGTAACCCCAGCAATTTCACTCTTAGGTTTCAACGCAAGAGGACTGAAAATCTATGTCCACACAAAAAGTTGTACAAAAATGTACACAGCAGCACTATTCCTAACAGCTAAAGGCAGAAATGACTCAGTGATCATCAACTGATGAATGGATAAATAAAATGTGGCAATTCACACAATGGAATATTATTCAGCAATAAAAAGGAATGAAATACTAATAAATAGTACAACGTGGATGAACCTTGAAGACATGCAGAGTGAAAGAATCCAATCCCAAAAGATCACAGATGGTGCAGAGTTCAATGAAGAGGTGAATGGAACCTTACCCTTATCAGGTTGAGAACTTGGTGGAGAAATTTGATCATATTCACCCATTAATTGCTTCAGTTTCTTAGCATGAACTTTCCCCAAATAGTGACACGGTGCAACAACTGAGCTAAAAACCATGATGCAGAGATTTAAAAATCTATTTTTTGTCCAATACTCCACTCCCATTTACCTGAAACCAAACACAATCTTGTTATAACAATTAAATAATTCAAAGTTTAGAATTACATCAACATAGATCAATCATCTGAAAATGCATAAAATGCATCTTCAATTTCTTATTTTGCTCCCTGTATATCTGAAAGTAAACCTAACTTTTTGAGTATGTATTTTACCCTTGAAAAATAAATAATATTGTTTATTTTAGAGAAAGCGATCCAAAGTTTACACCTCTGAATTTGAAGATAGCACTCATGAGTTTTAATATATCTGATCTGAATTAACACTTTTAAGAGTTTTGCTTGCTTTCAAGTCAAAGTACCAGCTTCAGTATAAAAAATACTAACAATTTAGAAGCCCTTTATTTTCAACCTACCTCATAATGTGAAATCCACTGCAATTCAAATTATGGCACTATTCCTTACAAGCCTTTTACAAAAGGTATCTGTAAAAAGTTCAGTCTTTGCTCATTCAACGTGGTATCTATGAATAAAATAAAGGGAGGTAAGACATTTAGGGTAATATTTTGAATCTTCAACTGAATATCATTTCATATACCATCTCAAACCTTAATTTCCTAAGTGCTTGCAAGGCTAACGTACTGGCTTTTTGCTTATTAGAATGACAATTTTAGTATAAAAACATCTAGTAAGCCTCTGATATTTACTATGGTAATACATTTTTTAGTCCAGAAAATACCATTCTGAAGGAGAAGTTATTAGGGCACCAGTAGAACTCTGGACTTTATGGAAATGAGCTGGGGCATCCAGCCTTAGTACTTCGTGTCTTACAGCAGACATGTTACTGACTTCTACTGACCTCTGTAATCGCTAAAATCCCAGAGGTAGCATCTCTCTCCCCACATTGGCTGTCTTCTCCCATCTGGTACTTAATGTAATTGACTAATTTCTCTAAATGCAGGACTTTACACTTCATCTTGTAATGGGTTTAGGCCACCTAAACCTCTGACGATCTTTAAAATTCAAATTGTTTTAATCTTGACATTTGCTACTTTTCCCACACATAGTTTTTATATGCATTCAGTCTATGTGTTCATCCATGTTACTGGTGAAAACTTTAAGTAGGAAGACAGTAAGATAATACCTATGGCATGCCACAAAGAATTCACCTCTTTCCTTCATCTAGGATTGATCTATTCATTCCCAATAAGAAAGACATTAAGAATTTCATAGAATCTGAGTTTATTCCAAAATTAAATTCAGCATCTTTATGTGAACACTCTATGCTTCTCCACTGCACTCCCCACCATCTTCCTTCTTATGAGTCTGATTATTCAAATCTATTTGTACTACATAAATGTCTTATTTTTCCATTTTATTAATATTTGAAAAATACATGACATGTCTTCCTAAATTGTAACTATTCTTTCTACAGCAATCGTTCTCAATCTCAATCATTTTGACCAAAGCATTCTATACAGTCAGACAAGTGAACTCCTATTGCCTGGAGGTCTAGGGAGTATACAGCCTAGAGATCAATCACAGAAAGATGTATTTCAAGTTTCATGATTAACCTTAAAAACTCATGAACTTCTTGAATTCTAGTCTTAAAACATCCATTTTATGTAAAAGTTTTAACTTAATCTTTAAATAAAATGTGCCATTTAAACTTCAAGTACCTCCTGGCACACTGCTGGATACCCCAAAATCTCACGGAAAACTGAGTGTCCTCACTGAAGAATATGATCCCACACATTCCTCTGATCTACCAGATGGTTCACAAAAGAAAATAAGGCATGGCATCACTTGTACTTTTAGTAAACCTGAAATTGCCTTTTATGGTCACTTCAAAGTATTACATTTACAAGTCACCTATTAATAATTTGTTCTGTAACACTTACCCAGCATTGCCCTTACCATGTACCAGGTACTATTTCAGCACTTAAGAATAGTAACTAATTTTATCCTCCTAAGAAGCCTATGGGCTAAGTACTGTTATGATTCATAGTTAATAGATGAGGAAACTGAGGCATAGAAAAGTTGAGGAACATGTCTGTGATTGCAGTTAATAAATGACAGGAGCAGTCTGGCTCCAGAATCTGTTATTAACTGATATGCTTGGCTGCCTTTCGAAATGATGTAAAATTTCTCCACGTCTGGAATCCACTTCCCCGCTTTTACAAAACCTGAAATATTTTCTGATCTCCAGGGCTTTACACAGCTCTCCATTAAAAAAAAATGAAAAGTTAGCCACAAAATGGTGGAACGCATTCTTATTTCATACATCAGACAAAGGACTTATATCTAGAATAAATAAAGAACTCTATGACTCAATAATAAGACAAACTCAGTTAAAATGGGCAAACAATTTGAACAGACATTTCAGAAAAAATATATAAACAGCCAAGTAAATGAGAATTAAAACCAGAAGATAATACTACACCATCATCAGAAGGACTAAATTAAAAGGACTGAAAATACCAAGTGTTGGTAAGGACGCTGAACAACTGGAACTCCCATACACTACTAGTTAGAATTGAAAATGGTACAACTTTACAATCTGAAAATTTCTTTAAAAGTTAAATACCTACTATATGATCCGGTCATTTCACTCATATGTATTTGCCCAAGAGAACTGAAAACATATGTCCATGCAAAGACCTGTACATGAATATTCACAGCAGCTTTATTTGTAATAGCCCAAAACTGAAACAACCCTAATGTCTATCAACAAGGGAATGGGTAAACAAAATGTGGTATATCCATACAACAGAATTATCCAGCTGTAAAAATGAACGAAATAGCAAGACATACAACATGGATGAATCACAAAATCATCATGTTGAGTAAGACACAAGAGTACCTACTATGAGTCTACTTATAAAAAGTTCTAGAAATGCAAACTAATCTATAGTGATAGAAAGCAGATTAGTGGTTGCCAGGGACAGGGGTGGAGGGAGGGATGGACTGTAAAGGGGCAGGAGGAAACTGCTGGGGTTGGTGGAAACATTCGGCATTTTGTTTATGAAGGTGGTTTCATGGGAGTATACACCTGTCAAAAACTCATTGAACTGTACACTTTAAATAAGTGTCGTTTATTGTAAGTATACCTCAGTAAAGTGTACGAGAGGACCTTAAAGATCTATAATGAATGTTTTGAAAAAAAAATTCTACCTTAATTTGTTAAACTGGAGTTTTAAGTGTTGGCTTTGTTTCTAGAAAGATCACCCACCTAACAAAGCTCGAGTCACCTATGCAGAACTACTGGTTGTCATACTATGTTAATTATCTCACTGCTTCTAGGAGCCAGACATAGGGACTCTGGAGTCAGTTCTGGCATTTGTTATTTATATGACCTTGGTCAAGTTTCTCAACCTCTAACACAGGATATAACATACACCTCAGAGTTGCTGTGTGTCTTAAGGAAATCAGTAAATGTGAAGTGCTTAGAAGAGTGCATGGCACATAGTGAGTGCTGTACAGCTGAGCTGTTTTTATTGCTATTCAGGATTTCATCTACTTAACTGATAGAATGAAATGTTTTTCCAACCAATTATTCTAGTAACTACAGAAAGTAGAAAAGGTTATGGGTAAACAGGTCAGGAGTGCCTGACAGGAGTACCTATCTATTCTTTGTATTTCAAGCTAACTCATGTTTCAGAGGGACTTTGTTTTTTTGGTTTTTTTTTTTTTAATGAAAGCTGATAGTTCAACTTGATCCTTACTATCTTTTCTGATTGCTCTGATTTTAAACCAACTCTTTATAAAGATTTCAGTTTACGTCCTGTGTTAATGTCTGCTACATACAATGTCTAAAAGAATATGGAGTGTCAAGCAGAAACACGCAGGCTATTTACAAGCTGGTATTAGGTCTCAAGCAAGAAATAGTTTGTCTCTTCTGAAACTAACCTGGAGTATTTTTTCAGTTGTACCTTCTAAAATTTTTGGAAAAAATCTAGCAAAATTCTGAAAACTTGACATTCCTATTTGTACACCACAAGCCTAGTTATAGACCAACACTCACAATGCCATTTACTTCCAGGAAAGATATCATAGTGGAAAGAGAAAGAAAATGGAATCTTTTATTTTGGAGAAATGAAACTATGCACGTTGTTATTCAATTGCTGTACAAGGTTTGGTCTTTTTTATTTCAATATTAGTAGCTAAAGCCATTGCAAAAGCTAAAGTAGTAAAAACACTGCACGTGAACTACTGAGTTAAATATGAAACATATGAAGAGTATGAATTACTCGTAATTCAAAACTGTCTAAAAAATGCTTCATATCTTAATAAAATACTAAGAACCACTCCACTTTTCCTAATTCTAGACCTGTCAGAGAGAATTTGTTACATTCCAACCACCCTTTTAGAAATAGCAAAACCTGAATTTAACTTTTGCATTGTATGAAATGTTTTTAATATGCCTCAATAGGTTTAATAGGTTGAACGAGCAAATCAACTCAATTTGAGTGAAAAATTTACTAAAATTTTTCACGCCCACAGCACATTATTTGATTTGTGTTGTGACATGGTATTAAAACATAGTACAGCATAAAGGTTTTAAAAATATTTATTAAATATCTTTAATCACTTAAGAAAAAAATGTTTGAGCAAAATTAGGAATGTTAATTTGCTGAGTTTTAGGTGTAATTAGGTTCCCTTTAATAAATTCTTCCTCTTTAATAAATATACCAAATTAATGGCATGGTCCTATACTTTTAAACTTAGTTCACTAAGAAGCATTAAAAGACAATTTTCCCCACTATTTGCATCTTCTTTCTCTCAGCAATGTTATCTAGCATTCACTGTACTTTGTTAAAGTTATCCAAAAGTATTTTGGTTTTTGATGCAATAGTAAATAGTATTTTTTAAAAAATCTCAATGTCTAATTGCTTGTTGCTAACATTTAGAAATACTATTGGATTTGTATATTGACCTTGTATTTCGTGTCCATTATGATAAACTCACTTCTTATTCTAGTAGCATTTCCCAAAATTCCTTGGGGTTTTCTACATAGATGATCATAGCACCTGCAGATAAAGACAGTGTGATTTCTTCCTCTCCTATCTGTAAACGTTTTTCTTTTTCTTGTCTGACTATACTGGTTAGGGCCGCTAGTACAATACTGAAAAGAAGTGGTAAGGATGGATATCCTTGCCTTGTTCCTGGCTCTTGAGATTTGCAATCTTTTAATACCATTATAATCTTAGGAAAGACTAAGTAGGACACAGCACTAAGTTTTAGGAGACTAGGTAACTGATTCTGTTATCTTAACCAAAGTATGCTGGGACTTCCCTGGTGGTCCAGTGGTTAGGACTCTGCGCTTCCACTGCAGGGGGCACAGGTTCGATCCCTGGTTGGGGAACTAATAAGATTCTGCATGTCGAGTGGTGCGGCCAAAAACAAAAAAAACCCCAAAGGAACCATTAACCAAAGTATGCTGTTTTATTTCTTTTTGTTTTGACTTTGAGGGTCAAATCCCATTTAAGAAGTTTTGAGAGATGCAGCGTGTACCTGTTAGCATCATGAATATTCTTAACTGTGTTAGTTATTAACCTTGCCTTTTCAGGAAATGAGATTAGTATGTGACCTACGAGTTTGCCAAGCTCTAGCTATTTTACACTAATACTACAACCATAAAAGTAACTGAGGATTTACTATGGCATATTTCCAATGACAAAATACAAAGAAATTAACAAAATCATTAATTACAGGCACTAGTTACATGCTTAACATAAAATATGTCTTAACTTAAACTAAACCTTTGAACATCAATAATTATATGTAATCTATGGCTAGCTAGCTCAAGGCTCTTGCTTGTGAAATTAGTTTTACTTGGACCCATGGCAGACATCCTATGTCAGAATGCCACCAAATACATGCCAGTCCTCCTAAAAGATCAGTAAACGTGAATGGGTCTGTGAATGCTCTTGTCCTAACACACAGTACCTGGTCCATAGTAGGAGCTCTAACTGTTTTCTGAATAACTGTAAGAAGGGCTGTTAGCTAGATTTTCTGTCAGTTGACTCGAATCTCTGCTTACTGTCAAGAAAACAAAGGAACATTTTTGGCAATTGCTATGTAAATGGATTTATGATTCAATAAGAATTCAGAAATGTTCTTCATTCTTAAAATGAGTCTAATTTTTTTCCTAAAAAGCAGATAAGCAAGAACTGTTTGCTGTGGTTTTGTTTTTACTGATTTCTTAGGAATATTATTACTCAGTAGAACTTTTTTTTTTTTTTTTTTTGTGGTACGCGGGCCCCTCACTGTTGTGGCCTCTCTCGCTGCGGAGCACAGGCTCCGGACGCGCAGGCCCAGCGGCCATGGCTCACGGGCCCAGCCGCTCCGCGGCATGTGGGATCCTCCGGGACGGGGGCACGAAGCCGTGTCCCCTGCATCGGCAGGCGGACTCTCAACCACTGCGCCACCAGGGAAGCCCCTCAATAACATTTTTAACTATCAAAAATATCTGAGAAACTTGACTGAATGAATTACAAAGTGTCCTGGAAAATCTTTCCCTTGACCATAAATGCAATGCATATTTCTTTTCATATAAGTCTGGTCATGTGGTATTTCTTTGGGTTTTTGTGATTGAGTTTAATTTCTCAATTTCCTATTTATAATCTTACACCGTCTATATATTCCCTGATTGCTAATTTTTAATCCTTACTGAGCTTTGTTTATTATCAAGCCCAATACAGAGGAGCTCCTTATAAGAGTGTTACAGCTATAGGTGAAAATGGATCTGCAGTTTTAATAGTATCAGGATCTTGAAAGTGAGAGTGGAATTTTAATAACTGGAAGCATGCCAATTCTTTGATACCTTTTGGAGGAATCTCCTAATATAGTCTTTTAAGAAAAAAAAAGATACTGGCCAAGTACTAAGCAAATTTTTTTTTCTCTTCTTGTTCATGTACTATTATATTGGCAATTACGTTAGGCTTTTATAAATATCTAAACTAAAAATACCTTGGGTCCTACTCCTACTAGTGTTTTAAACAGCATATCAAATATTTACGTGTTAAGAAGCAGTTAACTGAAAAGTTAATAGGATATTTACTCAAAGCGACAAGAGGTAATTTTTAGATAACAAGTTGTATTTTGTTTTTCAAATCCTAGTGGTCTCAAGCATAACTCAACAGACTTCATTAGTCTTTGAATGTCATTTGATGGCCATTAGAGGTCAAAGTTTCACGTTTTATGAATTGCTGTTCTAGTACACAGCCAGGCCATGGAAAGAATACCAGTATGGAGCAGCAAAATCAGTTCACAGTTTTAGAGCTGTCAAGGAGCTCAGTTTAGTTAGTGCAGACTTCCTCAACCTCGACACTACTGACGTTTTCAGTAGGATAATCCTTTGTTGTTTGTGTTGCTGGCCTGTGCATTTTAGGTTGTTTGCGGCATCTCTGGCCTATACCAAGTAGATGCCAGTAGCACCTGTAATCAACAAGCCCTTTCTTGTCCAGTGGCAAAAACCAAGGGGAAAAAAAAAAAGGCTCCAAACACTGTTAAATGTCCTCTGAGGAGGGGGTGGGGCAAAAGCACCCCTGATTTGAGAACCACTCAGTTGGGCTAGTCCAACTCCCCTCCCCACAGATGACAAAACTCAAGTCCAGGAAGTTTGGGACTTAGGGTCATACAGCTAGTTAAGAAATTAGCATTAGAACTTAACAGTCAAGACTCCTATTCCAGTATTCTCATACCACCTTGAAGCAGTATAGAAAAGTAACTGCTAGCATCGTGTGAACTGATTTAAAGTGTTTAGTAATTGCACATATTCAAAGTCATTGCAAAAAACCAAGTCTGGCAGAAAGCTGTATTTTTTTTTTTTTTTTTTTGTAAGAAACTGTTTCCAAATCTTCCTGTGATGTGGCCATGGGAGCTAAAATGAATTGTAGTCTTGACACATATAAACTGCTCAGGCTTACTTGTTAGTGAAAGGCAGGAAATCTGGTACGAAAGCAGAAAATTCAAGAGATTTTATTTTTTAATATCCTAACAATCATACTAACCCAGGTTGATTGAAGACACTAAATCTAGTCTTCCAAAGGTTGTCTTCACTAAGGGACTTAATGGAACATCATTTGGTTGCAATGAAATTCTAACTTCCATTTTTAGTGAATGGAATTTATATAAAGTTCTTACAAAATGTTTTAGGAAATTTATAATACTTTACTGTTTGCCATTCCTCCAAGTGAAAGGTATAAAAGATTACCGAATACCACACAAAAATAGAGTATATTGTGGAAGAGGATGAAAATAAAAATTATTTTAATGAAGTTACTATATTTACTGTTGTCCCTCAGGAAAAAAGAAATTAAATTATCCAACAATGTTCTGGCTTCCACCATCTTTCTCTCTGGAGACAAAAAGCAACATAAGGCAACACTGCAAATACTAGAAATTAATTATGAAGATGGCGTAACGTTTTACTAGATCTTCTGCAGTGGGATCAAGCTCCACCGTCTAAAATCCTTTCGAAAACTTCCTTAAAGCCTAAACTCAGGGTTTGGAACCAGCAGTTTGTTTGCAGGTATACAATAATTGTAGAAACTCAAACATCTCTTAGATTGAGATGATCAAGAAATAGCTTTATGTGTTAGGGAAAATGTGCTGGTGAAAACTCTAGGCAGATATACTCCTTCCAAACTTCTGCACAAAGGCTTGACCAAACTTTAACTTGGCCTCCAGCAGCCTGTGGCTACGGCCCTCGGATGAACCAGCCCCATTTTGAGCTCAGATCTGGAAAAAGTTGGGGCTGACAAAAGACATTTACTGTTTGTTCTAGCCAACACCTGATGACAGGTCCCTGGCCGCTCTTTAGTACTTAACTAAAAAGGGATTACGATTGTGAACCCTTGCTCTGTCCCTCTGAGATGTATGTGTGTACCTCCTACAACTTAGGAGTGTCTTTCTCAAGGATCTGGAAGCCATTCCTTTGCAGTGTAATCATCAGGAAGGACAGGGCCTCTGTCTCCCAGTCCCTGTGGGAAAACAGAATCCTCACTTCCGTAACTGCCAGCGAACTGACACAGCTCGCCTGATGCAAGGACACTACCCAACCCTTTGTAATTCTGCACGTCCCTGCCTCTACTTGAGCTCCACCTTGCCCCATTCCTACATTTTCTCTTTAAACCCCCCCGGACACCTCTGCGCAAATCGGAATGGAGCTCAACTCTTTTCCTACTGTCAGTAGTTGCTGAATAAAAGCTGTTTTCGCCGCCCCGATGTCCTGCTTTATTAGCTTTGACGCGGGCAGGTACATATTAAAACTCAGACCACTGTCAAGATAGGGCTGTAAATCTTAGAGGCTTGTTTTACACGGCGTAATCCTCAAAAACCCGGGCAAACTCTACAAAGTGATCCCTCAAAAGCCTCACCCCCTTCTCTCCTCTAGGGCCCGGCACCTTCAAGCTCGCGTGTTTACTTCCTACTCTCCCCGAACTCCGAACTCCACTTCTCCCCACGTGTGAGTGAGGTCGCTACTTTCCAGGATGTTGATTTCACCCTGCGCAGGTCTACGCCCTTCCACGTCTGGAGCCTTTTCTCTCCTCGTCTCTGTCCCCTCGATCTCTGAGTGTCCTCATCACCCCCTTCCCTCTCCCTGACGCTTCAGATCCACGGCCTCGGCCTGGTCGCCTCTCTCCCGCTCCAACCTCAGCTTCCCCGGCAGCGATCCGTGTGGGGGCCCCGGCGCCCGTTTCCGGGCGTGGCGGGTGGAGAGGGGAGCGTACTCTCCGGGCCCGCCCGGCCTCTCCCGGGCCGTGGGGTCGAGGGGCTGAACGCCTGGGCCGCCCCCGCTGCCGGGGCGGGAACTCACCTTCTCTGAGGCAGGGGCGGCCGTCTACAACTACTGTCCCCCTCCCCGCCAACACCGCCGGCCGGTGGGTAGGCCGAGGTGGAGTAGGCGGAGAGGCAGGGACAACCGCTGCCTCCGCAGCCGAGCTAGCGGGGTGGGGGCAAGAGGCGGAGACCTGACTTCCGGAGGGGAAGTCGCCGCCACCACCAGCGGCTAACTGGACGGCACCGCCCCCATGGCGGCGAGGCGCGCTACTGCGCTTGCCCAGCAGCCCCGCTCCCAGAAAGCCCCGTTTAGCCCCGCCTTCCTGTTTACCCCGCCCCCTTCGTCCGCTACTTCCGGGGCTCGGTTCTAACCTGGCTCGCGCCTCCTGTTCTTCGGCTGCTCCGGGTCTCTCCGTTGGAAGGAAGGAAACGCTCGTGGGGCAGCTGACCTTGGGAGAGTGAATTTCAAACCACTAAGAAAAACAGTCAGGAAATCTAGGGATTCTACCTCCAAAATATCTGAAAAATATATGGTTTCCTGTTTTATCTGTTTTTCTTTTCTTTGTTAGAACCTTTAATACACAGAGTAGACTGAGCAAAATCCTTGGTTATAATACGTTGTCATCATTGCTCCATAAGTGACGTTTTTCTCTCTCCTTCTGGCTCCCTCAGTATATGCGTGTATATATACACACACACACATTCATCCTTTCGTTCCCTGTCTCCCAAAGAAATCATTACCATGGTTTGTAGTCATCATTTCCTTTCATATGTATATACGTATCTTTAAAATATACATATTTATTTATTTTGGCTGCGCAGGGTCTTAGTTGCAGCACGCGAGATCTTTTCGTTGGGGCATGCATGCGGATCTAGTTCCTCCACCAGAAATCGAACCCGGGTCCCCTGCCTTGGGAGCATGGAGTCTTACCCACTGGACGACCAGGGGAATCCCCGTATGTATATACCTTTATCATATATATGTGTGATGAAAAAAAGTTTAGATTGTTTCTGAATCTCATAAGATTTATGTCTTTCTCTAGAAGTATTCAGGAACTTGTTTCACTGGACACTTTGAGGTTCATCCAGGCTGCTGCATATAGGTGTTATTTATTCATCTAATTGCTGTACCAAATTCCACCCATTTTCCTGTTGATGGGCGTGTCCCTGGGTGCACTGTGCAAAAGTTTCTCTTGGGTATGCTCTCCTTTCCTGTCACACTACTGTTGACCAATTTCAGGTTCTTATCATCTTTTGTTAGTGCCATGGCAACAGCTGCCTAACTTATCCTTCCTCTTATTTCCCCCCTCCAATCTACTCTCCATACTGCCGAAGGGTTCCATCTGGACGTCATCCTGGCTCCTCGTATTCTGGTGGAGAAAGTCAAACATGACTGCTATTCCTGGACCTCTGTGCGCCTGCCTGATATCATTATCTTCCTACTGTTCTCACCTCCCCACCCTGCATTCACTTGACGATTCAGCAACATTAAACCTTTATTTATTCCCCTAAATGCCAAGCTACTGCATAACTCAGTTTATTGTATCTTCTACTTCTTCCTGAAACACCCTCTCCCTACTTCCTAAAGAACTCTTCCTCCCCTTAGGAGTAAATACTATCATGAATTCAGTATTTCTCATTCTCATGCCTTTTAAAAAAATTTTATTTATTTTTATTTATGTATTAGTTTTGTCTGTGTTGGGTCTTCGCTGCTGTGCGCAGGCTTTCTCTAGTTGTGGCGAGCGGGGCTACTCTTCATCGCGGTGCGCGGGCTTCTCTTGCTGCGGAGCACAGGCTCTAGAGCGCTTGGGCTTCAGTAGATGTGGCATGTGGGCTCAGTAGTTGTGGCTCATGGACTCTAGAGCGCAGGCTCAGTAGTTGTGCCACACGGGCTTAGTTGCTCTGCGGCATGTGGGATCTTCCCTGAGCAGGGCTTGAACCCGTGTCCCCTGCATTGGCAGGTGGATTCTTAACCACTGTGCCACCAGGGAAGCCCATGCCTTTCTTTATATGTGTATTTTTACTACATACGTATTTATCCCTAACTAACATGAAGTATTGCTTTACATGATTTAAAACTTTATATAAATGTTATTATGCCTGCTGTTTATTCCCCTACAGTTTGCTTTTTTCACTCACCATTGTTTTTTGTTTTTTGTTTTTGTGTTTTTTTGCGGTACGCGGGCCTCTCACTGTGTGGCCTCTCCCGTTGCGGAGCACAGGCTCCGGACGCGCAGGCTCAGCGGCCATGGCTCACGGGCCTAGCCGCTCAGTGGCATGTGGGTTCTTCCCGGACCGGGGCACGAACCCATGTCCCCTGCATCGGCAGGTGGACTCTCAACCACCAGGGAAGCCCCTCACCATTGTTTTTTGATGTTAACCTCTGCTGAGATGTGAGGTTCTAATTCATTCCCTTTCACATCTCTATAACATCCATTGAATGAATGCACATGAGCTATCCGTTCTCCTTTCATAAGACTATGAGCTTATTTCCCATTTTTGCTTTTACAGACAGTGCTGCTTTAACCTTCTTGGGCAGTCTCCTTGTGTACACACCTGAGAGTTTCTCTGGCATTTATACTTAGGAGATGCTGCTGCTTTTTAACTAGGAGGGCTCAATAATACCCACCTCAAAGGGTGCTGTGAAAACCTATGAGGTGGTGCAAATAAAGCACAATTTCAAGCATTCAAACATGAATTCTTGCTGTTAGACTATCTCTCAAATGTATATGAAAAGCTGGGACATAAAGGGTGATAGTCTGGTGCCAGAATGATAAAGAAGTGTAATACATGTGCTTCTGTAGCTCCCAGAATACCTAGCTGATTGTAATTTTCTGCCCATGTCATGCTGTTTCTTCACCTCCACATCTCTGCTCCTGCTGCTGTGTCCTTGGGCTTGAAATGGTCTCCTCCAGTTCTGGTTCTCCCCCTCCGCACTTATCCCTGTCTGCTACTTCTCTGAAGCCTTCCCTGATTCCTCAGGCTGCCTTAAGTACCCTTTCCCCTTTGCCTCCTACATCTCTCTCACCATCTTTATATGCTTTTCCATAATCCTCTCTAAATGGTCAATGTCTTAGATACAGGGCCTATGTTTTAATCATCTTTGTATCGGGGCACTGAGTATAGTACCTGGTACATGTGCTGATAAATGCATGTGGAATGAGTGAATTTAGGAATTCTTGGGAGGAAAGCAGTTAGGAGCTAAGGATTTCTAAGAGCAAAGGAAGAACGATGGAAGCAACTGTGCTGCTTGAGTAAGAACACAGGGACCAGAGAGAGTGTAAAGTTTTGTCAATGATGTAATTATACAGGATATAATGGACTATTCAGGAGGGAGCCTGCTCCTGTCATTCTGGAATGTGAGTGCTAGGTGTGCACAAGAACTTCTTTGATCCTGTGATTATGCAATGAATGACTAAATCAGCCAGTGAATACACTTGAAAGCAATGAGCAACCCCTGGCTTATTTAACACTGCTAGGTCTAAAGCAGGATTGGCAAACATCTTCTGTAAAAGGCCAGACAGTAAATATTTTTGACTTTGTGGGCCTTATGGTCTTTGTTGCAGATATTCAACTCTGCTGTTGTAGCGTGAAAGCAGCCATAGAAAATATGTAAACAAGTGAGTATGGCTGTTTTCTTATACGATTTAATTTGTCATCATTGAAATTTGAACTTCATGTAATTTTCATGTGTCACAAAATATTCTTTTGACTTTTCCCCCCAACCATTAAAGAAGGTACAAACCGTTCTTAGTTCACAGGCCCAAAGGAAACTTGTTGACCCCTGGCCTAAATGAATCTTAGCTCTGGGTACGAAGGAAGGTCGAATCCAATGATAAAGGGCTGTTCTTCTACTGAAAAAGGCCTTAGAAAAAGATTTAAAATCTTGCAGCTCCCTTGATTTGCCACCAGATGGTGGTCCCTGCAGATGTGTGACTCAGACAGTGAGCCTTTCAACAGAAGGGATGATTGGAGTTTTTCCAGGTTGCGGTAGATCAACCAGTGCGGTATTAACACAGGCACACAGACTGTCTCAATGATTCAAAACGGTTACTCGAGGTTTCATTTCTCCACCTTCACACTTATTTGCACATATTCTCTGAACTGCAGCATATCCAACTGACGGGAACACAATCATTCTCTTAAGACCTCTGAGATTGTTTGCTTGAAGATCCAGGACAATACAAATACAGAATATGGTTAAAGATTTTAGGGCTGCAATGTGAAATCCGGGAACAGATTCTACCCAAGATGAAAGTTAACCAGTGGAGCTTATAGTAAGGGCTACTTGAAACCCATGTCTGGTCTTGCGATGTTACGCTACTAACTCTCTCCAAAACGGCCCTCAGTCCTGTCCTCTTCACAGCACCTCTTTCTACCCTTTTTTTTGGCTGCACAGCGCAGCCTGTGGGATCTTAGTTCCCTGACCAGTGATCGAACCCGTGCCCCTACAGTGGAAGCACGGATTCTTAACCACTGGACTGCCAGGGAAGTCTAACCTTCTGCCCTTAAGGTGCACGACTGGGGATCCAGCATTACCCTTGCTGCCAATAGTTGCTGCCAACAGTTGCCCTACACCCCCTTTAGGGTATGGGAGTACTCAGTAGCCATAGTAATGTCCTTGGCATGTGTGTGTGTGGCCTGAGTGGGGAGGGAAGTTCAGCTAAAATAGAGGTAAATGGGACCGTAATGGTCATTCTCGTCACCCCTTGTCTGGAATCTCCCAGCTCAGACCACTCTCCTGGACCAGGGGTCCTTTGACTTGAACAATCTCATTTTTCTTCTTTTCTCACCACCCTTCTTTATCCAGACATGCCAAAGAAAGAGACCGGATGGTTATTAAAATCATTAACAATGGAACAATTTTCCATCTTTTTGGAGCAGAAAAGGGCTCAACAGAAACATGATCGTGGGGGTCTGTGAATCTCAAGTTTACGATCTTAACAGCTAAACCACATTGCCATATGGTTATGTCCACTCTGCCCTCCTAATTTGCTCTCTCAGGAAATGCAGAATGAATCTACTGCTTCTTCCATACTGTGATGAATGACGTTGAAGAAAGGTTTCATGTCCTTCCTGAATCTTTTCTTCTCTGGCTAAACAGCCCCAGTAGAGCAATAAGAAAACCTTTCAAAATTCTAGATGTGCTTTTCCTGAGGACGAAGACCAGCAATTCTCAATGGAGGCAGTTCCACTAGTTAGGGGGCATCTTAGAAACGTGGGCATAACTTTTGGTTGTCACGATGACTGAGGGCTGCTACTCACGTGTTGTGGGCAGGGCTAGGGCCAGCAAGAAAGGTTTGGATCCCAGTGAGGAAAAAAAAAGAACTGGAGGGGGGCAGATGAGCAAAATACGTTTACATAGGATTTGTGTTAATACGTAATATAGCAGGGCCCTGTGCTCCCTTTCCTCTCACCAGCCTGATAACTAGAGCCGATATCCCCTGTCTCACTGGTCCTGGCCAGAGGTGCTGGATGTCCTGGGAAGCAAGGGACAGCCCTGTACGTTAAAGTTTCTCTGCCCATCCTATACAACTTCAAATATCCAGATGTGTATTTCACTTATGTAAAACTGTTACCAAACTCAGGTTCGACTGCTCGCCACTCAAAAGCTAATAATTTGAGAGGCAAGTGTCAGTAGAAAGGAAGGATACTTTAATCAGAAAAGATGGCAATCTGGGGAAAAGTTGGACTCACGTCCAGAGGCCAACTTTGAAGATTCTGCTCAGCCGTGACAGTTTTTAAAGGGGAAAAAGGGGAAGAATCTCAGTGAATCATCGAGGCAGGAGGTTGGGTTCTGCATCATTCTCGGTTAGGTAGACTGGCTGACTCTTTCTTCAGATGTGATCTTGCCTGCATGATCTACCTGCAGGATTGCTTAAGGGGGCTGTTGGGGGTAGAGAGCTAGTCATTTGTTAGCTGTTTAATTCTTCATTTTTACCTCTTGTTATCTAGGGAAAATATCAACAGATTAGACAAAGCATGGTGTGTATTCAGGAGAACGTAAGTCAGGAGTTAGGTTAAATTGCCTGGTGATCTCATTCCTATAATTAGGTTCTTTCAAGGTTAGAGGGGAACAGAAATGGGCAAACAGGAAAGGGGCAAAAGAGCTGCTTTCAAAATCTTGTTTATATTTATCTGAGTCTAGAACTCTTTTATGTAATCTTAGAGCAGTTTTTATAAAGTTTTAATGCATGGTAAATTTTCCAGGAAGGCAACTTCTTGTTAACTGAAGAAAGATTATACTTTCTTTCATTCAGAGCTTACTAGGAGTCACTCACCATTTCAGAAAATCGTGTCACAGACAACGATGCCTTGTGTGGTATTTGTGTTCCCCAAATCAATCTACATCTTTAGCTCTCACCATCGTAGTGATTCTACTTAGAGGTGCAAACATCTGACTACTTTATCATGTTTTCTAGTGTAGTTGTACTCAAGCATGTGTCTTGTGAGCACATTGACATATTTAATTTACAATGAATATATATACTTTTATTATAATTTAACTTTCATTTTTATTTCTCCCTTATTATGTTAGACCAGTGTCTTAGTCCATTTGAGCTGCAATAACAAAATAGCAAAGACTGGGTAGATTGTAAACAACAGAAATTTATTTCTCACATTCCTGGAAGCTTGAAGTCTTAGATCAGGGAGCCAGCACGTTTGGCTGGAGGTTCCCTTCCAGGTCACAGGATTCTCCTTGTGTCCTCACATGGCAGAAGAGAAGGGCCTAGGGCATCTCTCTGGAGGCTCTTCTATAAGGCGCTATGTAATCTCATTCATGAGGGTTCCACCTTCATGATTTAAGTACCCCCCAAATGTTCCACCTATTAATACCATCACCTTTGGGGGTAAGGATTTCTACATATGAATTTGGTGGGGGACACAAACGTTCAGACTATAGGAGTTAGTAATTTATGTTTTTTAAGTTTAAGAGCTGATAAATTCTGTATGAATTTTATTTCAGAGCAGCAAAAGGGATTTTTTTTTTTTTTTTGTGGTATGCGGGCCTCTCACTGTTGTGGCCTCTCCCGTTGAGGAGCACAGGCTCCGGACGCACAGGCTCAGCGGCCATGGCTCACGGGCCCAGCCGCTCCACGGCATGTGGGATCTTCCCGGACTGGGGCATGAACCCCTGACCCCTGAATCAGCAGGCGGACTCTCAACCACTGGGCCACCAGGGAAGCCCAGCGAAAGGCATTTTATATAATACTTACTATAATGAGAAACTAAGTATAATACTTCATGTGTTAGTTTCCTATTGCTGCTGTAACAAATTACTTAGTGGCATAAAATAACAAATTTACTATCTTAAAGTTTGCCGGTTAGAAGCCAGAAATGGGATTCACTGGGCTCAAATCAAGGTGTCGTCAGGGCCATGCTTCCTTTGAGGGCTCTTCGGGGAGCAGCTGTACCCCTGCCTTTTCTAGTTTCTAGAGGGTGCCAGCATTTCTCTGCCCATAGCCCCTTCCTCCAATTTCAAAGCCAACAGTATAGCATCTTCAACTGTCTCTCTGACTCTGACCCTCTTGCTTCCACTGTTACATCTCCACCTGACTCTGACTCCCCTAACCTCCTCGTATAAGGATTCTTGTGATTCCATTGGGCCCTCTTGGACAATCCAATCCAGGGATAATCTCCCTCTCTCAAGATACTTAATTTAATCACATTTGCAAAGTCCCTTTTGCTATGTAAAGTAACATATTCACAGGTGTGAGGAGTAGGACCTGGACATCTTTGGGGAACCATTATTCTGTCTACCACACTTTAATAATATAATTCTTGTTGTTCTGATAAGGTTGAGACTCAGTTGAAGCTAAAGCACTGGGTTTGATGCTCCCTCTCTCCTTCTGACTTGTGGCAGGTAGAGTTCCTCCTTGACCCTGGCTTGGGCTGAACCTGTTCCAGGGGTATAAGTGTCTAGAGAAGAATGACACCATCCCTGCCAGGCTGAGCTGCTAGCTCCCAAGGGTGGACTCTGGCTGTTGCCAGGCAATGTGGATGCAGCCATTCTTTTGAAACTAACTAAAAGAACTCCTTTTTAATCATTTTTTTCCCCTGAGAGCATGTGATGTTTACTTTTGGGGGGCACCCAGTTTTAAAGGTCTTAACGTGTTTTGGTCTTTCGGATACATCAGAAGTCACTGAGTTATCCTCTGGTTCCAGGGGCTATGCGTTATGACCTAAAAATTGGGATACGTGGTCTGACAGAGGATTCTGCATCTGCTTCCAAGAGTCAAAGAAGTCTCAGGAGATGCAATTTGGTTAAAGACACATCAGAATTTCTAGCATATCTTGATGGTTTGGGGAAGATAACGTGACAGAATAAATAAAATAAATTTGCTATCATTTAATAAGTTCTGTACTAAGTACCAAGTGCTGTGCTATGTCCTTTGTATATATTATCTCATTTACCAGTGAGGTAGAAATTATCACTCTTGTTTTACAGGTACTATCTCAAAGTTGTTCTAGTAGGCTCAAAAGTCAAACACAGATCTATCTGACTCAGAAGCCAGTGCTTGTAGACTACTACACTCACAGAAACCCGGAGCACAGAAATCTGTACACAGATGCATCCCTGAAACTAAAAATATTACCTTGAAGGTAAGCCATAGCTCCAGATCTGCAAATGTCTTTCTTTTCAGCATCAGTGAGAGCTGCCTGGAGATCGAGGTGAGTAGCATTTAGTTCAATAGAGATTTTAGAATAATCCTTCCAATGTCCTCATTCCTGGGAAAGAACAAGGTATTGGTATTTTTCTGGCAGCGGACACCCATTTAAGGGAGATTTGATAGAATGATAGACATGAGGGTTTTCATTTTCAAGGCCTACCTCCTCTCATAATACAGCCTGAGTCATACATCATCAGGGAACGCTCAGACCTCCATGCCCCAGGTGGGGATGTTGTGGGAGCCCCAGGTAATACTGGAGAAGAGGGATGTCCCTTGGAGCCTAAATAGTACTGTTATATACACGGCAAAGGGGTCAATTTAGCATCTGCTGCTCTCTGCCAACAATCTACCCGTGGGGGAGGGAGTAGGGAAACAAGGGGCCCATCTGACTTGAGAAAGTCCAAGCCTGACAGCTGAAGGGTCCCAGAGCAGCAAGCATCACCTCGCCTCTTCTCTTGGACCATGTCAGCTGTCTGCTTTGGATTGACAGAGGCATCTGGCTTCTAAAAATACCCTACTGACCAAGGGCTGCCTATTCCAACTACAGCTGGGCATGACTGCAATCCAGGACTTCACGACTCCTTGCAAAGGAACTTTTCCAAAGTTTTCAGGCCCAATTTGAGAAGCACACCAGCCCATGGTCATTTTCGACTTTGTCAGTTTTGCTGGGCGGTGAATGGGACCCTTCCCAGGTCACTGTCCTCTGGCCTGGCCCATCCCCGTCTCCAGGAAAAGAGGCAGAGGGGGGGTGAGGGCCCGGTGGCTGAGAGGGGGTAGGGAAGGGGAGGTGCCTGTCCATTTATAGTCTTGCTGTTGGGATGTTGAAGGTGCTGAAATAGCAGCGAGGACAAGGGACTTGGCTCAGTGTTAAATATCTGCCGAGCTGCCCGAAGCTTCTGAGATGACAATAGGGGGAATGGAGAACGTGGAGGTCTTCACTTCTGAGGGCAAAGGCAGAGGTCTGAAGGCCACTAAGGAGTTCTGGGCTGCTGACGTCATCTTTGCTGAGCGGGCTTATTCCGCAGTGGTCTTTGACAGGTACGGAATGTGGGTTGTCTTCTTTTCTCCCATTGGTTTAGCCGGTGCCGCATTCTCGAATACTTTGCTCTCAAAATCAGCAGGGAAAGGGATACAATCCGTGTGACCATTGATAACGCAGGGCACTCGGACAGCTAAGTGTTTGCTGGCATGACTGTTTCTGCAAACAGTCATGGCCAATGGGGTTCGCTCTGGTGCCCGGGAGGGTTGCAAAGGTGAGCAAAAGCTTTGGGGCACGCTCTCAGAACACCAGTGAACTTGGCCGAGTGGGAGTGCTGTGTGTGGAGAGGGTGGAGGGACAGGGAGTAGAGAGGTGGGTGTGTTGCCCTAGGTAATGTTCTCGTATGGAAGCCTCCATGTTTTTAGTTTCTGAGGTGTAATAAATATATTAGAGGATTAAGTCATTGCTAAGACTTTAAAAAAGTAATTGTAAATACACAAGTAATCTGGAATCCACTTACCTGTAAAAATTAGAATATCTCCAATGAACTGGAATCCCCTTTCACCTTTCCCACCCCATGTCCCAGTCCCCTCTGTCTTTCCTCAGAGGTAACCCTTGTTATGATTTTAATGTGTTTCCTTCTAGAATGTTCTTGTACTATTACATATATCTCTATCTATCTATGTATCTGTGTATCTATGTATCTATCTATGTACCTGCCTGCCTATGTATATCCGTACTTATCAAGAGGTATGGCTGTCGTTTGTCTGTTTTTTCTTTTTAACAGAAATGGTGTCATACTTCTTTTTTCTTCTGGCTGCGCCATATAGCTTGGGGGACCTCAGGTCCCCGACCTGGGCTTGAACCCGGGCCGTGGCAGTGAAAGCCTGGAATGCTAACCACTAGGCCATCAGAGAACTCCCAATGGTATCATACTTTGGATGTCATTCTGGAAATTGCTGTTTTCACTCAACGACATGTTTTGATATATATCCTTATGGGAATTATAAGTCTATAGCCACTTCTTTTAAATCCTCGAAGATCTGTGTTTTTCCTGCCACACGTAGATCTATCCATGTTGATACATGTGCTGTATGGACTGCTGTGGATTTTAACTGCTGTGGACTGTCTACCCTATAAATACATGAACTTTTGAAAATCTGTTCCCCTATTGAGAGACATTTGGTGGTTTCCAATTTTTCATAAAAACAAACATTTCTGTGATCAAAATCCTTGACTGTGTCCACTTGTATACATGTGTGATTATTCTCTAGGATAAATGGCTAGAAGAGGAATCACTGTGCCATAGGGTGTGCTGTTTTCCATTTTAATAGGATCTCCAAAGTGGCTCTATTAAATTACATCCCCATTTCCCCACAATCCTGTCCATACTTGACCACCAAACTTTTAAAGTAGTACTAAATCTTTCTTTATTAACAAAACAAAACAAAACCCTGCACTGTGATAAAATCATGACAGTATCCTCTGAGCCCCAGAACTGGGGTGACCTGCCTGATGTTGAAGTGGTCTGAATTAAGATGGCCTCTGATAATCTAGGCTTTGTGGTTGGCTCACTGTATGACCATCCTGAGAACAGGCACGGCTTTTCAGAGATAATTTGAGTAGCATTCAAATTCTCATTTCTTCCAGTTTACCAAGACCTTCAGGGAAAAGGCAGTGAACAGAGTATACGGCTAGCTACAGCTGAAGAATTTAGGGGGGCTAAGATGACAATAATACCTCTTCAAGGGGAGCGTGTCTTTATTTAGTTGTGTGTGTGTGTGTTGGGGGCAGTTGAGGAGTCAGTTGGATTCAGAATTAAGACATAAAAAGCTAGAAACACAGGAACTCTGAACAATGATCTTGTTACTATTGCTGAGTTGCCACTTTGCCTTTTATGGAACACCTCTGTGGGTGTCTCCAATTCCCTAAAAGCCAATATAGCCAATCACGTTTCGTTTTCAAGAGCATTTGGAATTGAGCAGGTTTTCTTTCCATTACAAGAGTAAAACTTAGGAAGAAAAAAAAATGTATCTTCACGCGAAGCTAACATTAACATTGTTGTCTATTTCCTTCCAGCTTATTTTAAAACATAGGTTTCATTTGTACTATTAGCTGGGATCTTATAAACTATCATGGCTTTTCATTTAATGATATAAGTACCTTCTGCGTTACTATACTCTCTTCATAAAGATAGTATTTAACGGCTGCGTGCTTTTTGACCACTCCTTTATAACTGGACATTTAGGTTGTTTACCTGTTTTTCTTACTATAAAGAATTCATCATTCATTTGAAGTAATAACTATAAAAAACTTTAGTGTATGTTGTGGATAAGATTCTAATAAAATCTTATATTATTGTTACAACACTAATAAAAATTAGGATGATTGGAGTAAACAGTCTTTAAAATGATTAAAAACAATCTAAAAGACTATTTTAAAAAGTGATTTACCCAGCACACCTGAAATTAACACAACATTGTTAATCAGCTATATTTCAATAAAAAAGAAAGATAGATATTCAAATTACTGTTTCACAATTTTTAAAAAAGTGATATACTCAAACTCATCACTGCACAGATGAGGGACCTGCTCGGGCGCACCTGAGACAGCCCAGAGAGGCATCAGAGAAAAGCCTTGCTCATCCTGTCTTCACTCCAATTTTAGGCTCCTGTGGAGACTCAGCCGCTGTAGAGGAGAAAACTGACTGGAGAGGTAGGACCAGGTGACCCACAAAAGTCACTCTATAAAAGAGGCACCTTCTAATCCATGTTATTGCAAGCCATATTATTTCTGCCTTACCCTCCAAACACAAACGTGAAGAAAGATTTTATCTTTAGTTGAGTACTGCATTAAATGAAAATCTCTTCTTGCAAACGATACATGACATGTACATGTACGTATATATGTATGTTATGAAGCATTACAACAAAGGAACCCCTGTGAAACCACCATCCTACTTAACTAGAACATTCTAATACATGCATCTTCCCTATCTTTCCCTATCCTGTCTCATACTTGTTGCAAAGGTAACTACAGCAGTATCCTGAATTTTGTGTTATTTATTCCCCTGCCTTTTGAATACTAGTTTTATCACATATGTACATAGTCCTAAACAATATATACTTTAGTTTTTATAGTTTATTTTTCATCTTTTCTATATAGTTTCTTTTTAAGATTTAATTTTATTGATTTTTGGCTGCTTTGGGTCTTCGTTGCTGCGTGCAGTCTTTCTCTAGTTGTGGCGAGCGGGGGCTATTCTTCGTTGCAGTGTGCGGGCTTCTCCTTGCAGTGGCTTCTCTTGTTGCAGAGCACGGGATCTAGGCACGCAGGCTTCAGTAGTTAGCATGCGGGCTCAGTAGTTGTGGCTTGCAGGCTCTAGAGCACAGGCTCAGTAGTCATGGCGCACGGGCTTAGTTGCTCCACGGCATGTGGGATCTTCCCTGACCAGGGACTGAACCCGTGTCCCCTGCATTGGCAGGCAGATTCCTATCCACTGTGCCACCAGGGAAGTCCCTATTTATCATCTTTTAAACCATGGTATAATGTTATATGTGGTTTTATGCCTCTTGCTTCTTTCACTCAAATGTAGTTCTATTATTCATCCATATGGTTTTGTGTTACTAATAAAACGAATAAGCTCTGTGTGTGTAGGTACCACAATTTATTTTTCCGTTCTCCTGCAAGTGGTTGCTGTGGACATTTTTGTTTGTATCTCTTGGTGAACAGATACATGAGGTGAGTATCCTAGGAGTGGAATTACTGGTTCATAATATATGTGATATTCAGCTTTAAAATATAATGCTGCTGGGCTTCCCTGGTGGCACAGTGGTTGAGAGTCCGCCTGCCAATGCAGGGGACGCGGGTTCGTGCCCCGGTCCGGGAGGATCCCACCGCGGAGTGGCTGGGCCCGTGAGCCATGGCCGCTGAGCCTGCGCGTCCGGAGCCTGTGCTCCGCAACGGGAGAGGCCACAACAGTGAGAGGCCCGCGTACCGCAAAAAAATAAAATAAAATAAAATATAATGCTGCACTGTGTCATGCTGACTTGCAAGTTGAATTGCGTCTTTGCTAGAATAGACTGGGCTTAGCATTAAGAGCAACAATCCAGGACTTTATAATATAGTCCTTAGTCTGGTTAGGATCTCTTTAATTTTGCTTGTTGGAAAAACAGCTGGTCTGCTTAAACATAAAGGAGCAAGAATAAAAGAAAGATAATCCATTCAGACCTGGCAAATGTGTAGCACTTGGGCTACCATGATCCCTGGCAGACATGGCTAATCAATCAGGCAATCCTTTCTTCTGAACTCCAAGTTGGCCTGAGAGTTCTTTCTAGCAGGGTACTCCAGGGAGCCACTGCTAATCAACCAAAACTGGTATTTAAAAGAAAGCCTATTTGCCGTCCCTTTTAGGTATTTTGGGTTGGGTGCTGGAAAGGGATGAAGGCGAAGTAAGTGGGTAAGGTCAATTTACCAAGGAGTTGTTTTACATGGATTTGGTCTTTCAAAATGGATGAGACCCCAGGGGTGGTGAAGGGGCTGTTCAAGGTTTCTGTCTGTCCTTCTAGCTCTGTACTTTGAGGGTTCCCAGTTCCAGGGAGGACAGAGAATAGGAGCTCCAGGATTCCTTAGCCTGACTGATCTTGCTTATTTCTGCATGAGGTGGGGCTAATATGGAAATTCATTATGCTCTCTTGTATAGATTTTTTAAAAACTTATTTTAGAAAATCTAGGAGAACCAAAGTAAGAAAATAAAAATTCTCTGCAACCTTAGCATTTACAGAAAACTACTGTTAACCTTCTGGTATATATCATTACAACTTTTTTTTTTCTTTAAAAATTGAGGTATAATTGGCTTCTTACAATTCTTTTATGCAAATATGATGCATATAAAATATTTTCTTGATCCCAGCGATTTGTAGGTGGAGGGTAGTGGTGGGAGAAACACTGTATTAAATGTATACCTTTATCATAAAATGCTTCCCTAAATTCAAGATATTAAAATATTTGGGGGAGGTTATTTTACAATGAAAGGAATGTGACACAATATAGTATTTTATCAATTCTAGAATACACGTTTCATTTTAACACCTCTGAAATCATGATGTATCCCAGAATCTATGGCTCATTATGATTTAATTGGGAGCATTTTGATGCTGTTGTTTCTTAATGATAAAAAAAAGTAGTGCATTTAATAATTGATGATATCTTAGATTCAGTGTAATTAACATACATTTTTTCTTTACACGAAAGTGGAAGTATTGTGCAACTTGTCTTCTTTACTTCACGATATATTGTGAGCAACTTTCCAAACCTTGATTATCCTTTCAAAGCATTTTTAATGACTGTATAATGTTCCTTTTGTTGACTGTTGTCCATCAATTTGACAAGTGTTATATTTTGGATATCAAGGTTCTTTCCTACTTTTCCTAGTAGATCTCTCCTTATGTCTCTGATTATTTATTAAAAATGAACTAGAAATATATATTTTGGATTCAAAAGACATTTTTAAGGCTCTTAATGTAGATCTCCAAATCACCCCACCAAAGGGGATCAAACCAGTTTTCTCCATGAGTAGTAGAGCCTCTCCTTCCCAACTCTGGCCAGCATGGAAAGCTATCTTTTACTTTTGTATTTTCCACCTTAACCTTTAAAACTTATTTTAGCGTTATTTTGTTTTGAAATTTTTTATTATTATTAGGGAGATGAAAGGTCCTTAAAAATATGTTTATTGGGGAATTCCCTGGACGTCCAGTGGTTAGGACTCCGAGTTTCCACTCCTGGGGGCTCAGGTTCAGTCCCTCGTTGGGGAACTAAGATCCTGCAAGCTGCACAGTGTGGCAAAAAAAAAAAAAAAAAAAAAGTTTATTGGTCGTTACGTTTCTTCTTTTGTTATTTGTCTATTTTATATTGATGCCCTCATTTTAAAATTATGTGTAGCTCATTTGTTTATTACTTCTTAATGTTCAAGACTTCTAAATTTTCTGAATTCTTTTGCATCATTTTGGTTTCTTAGCTCATTGGATTTCTTTTCTTTTTTAATATTTATTTATGTGTTTGGCAGCACTAGGTCTTAGTAGTGGCAGGCAGTGTCTTTAGTTGTGGCATTCAAACTCTTAGTTGTGTCATGTGGGATCTAGTTCCCTGACCAGGGGTTGATGCCAGGCCCCCTGCATTGGGAGTGTGCAATCTTAGACACTGCACCACTAGGGAAGTCCCCAGCTCATTGGATTTCATTTCTTTTATAGTCCTCAATTAGTTTTGACTTTCTTTAATTTTTCATGTCTTTTATATTTAAAACTATCCATTTTTCTCATTTTACATGTATCTTTTAAAATGATGTCTAAGCTTTAAGTTTCTTTTTTTTCTTTTAGTTTACTTTTATTCCAGTTACTTATTGTCTTTGCATCTTTCATTTTCCTTTTTTAGCTTATTTAGTTCATTTTACATAAAATGGAATGAGAAGATAAATGGTTTTAGTCTTAAGTGTGACTCAGGCCTCAGCAAGGAGATTGGATCCTTATCTTTTCTGTGCTTGGTCTTGGAAGGACCCTTCCAGCCCTCTGAAGTACAACCTCCATCTTTTCCAAACTGTAAAATCAATCAGTTGGTTAACCCAGTTGACCCACAGACTAAGGTCCATGGGGCACAATTTATTACAATATGAATAAAGTCACATCATCACCATCACCTTCAAACAATACCCACAACCAAAAGATACATGCTCAGCCTGGAACAGATTCCAAAGAATTCACCAGGGGCATGAATTTGAAGCATGTTTTACAGTAACATTGAAAAACTTCTCCTAATAGCCATCTACCGATAACGAACTGTTATTTGCAAGAAAGAGGGTTCTGAACTTTTTCTTTTTTAATTGACAGAAGAGTAAGAAATGGGCACCTCGAGCAGAAGATACAGAGTCATATTTCAGGTCAAAATGGGAGAGATAAAAAGTCCTAGCCAGAGCTCAAGTCATTTAAGAAGGTCTTAGATATCCTTACCTTTAGAGACACCAACTCACAACATGTCAGAGTGTAGTTTTGCTTACCACTTCTGAATGGGCTTTCATAACGCTGCTTTTGAAATTGTTATTAAATTCCAGTTTGCATTTTTGTTTTTGTTTTTAAAAAAATTGGAACTATTAAAAGGTGTTATCAGTCCCAATCCTTTTCCTGGGGCAGCTGCAAGCTTTTAGGCCTTTGACACTGAGCTTCTATTGCCTGACAGGTAGAACAGGGCTGTAGGCACAGTCTGGAGATGGAAAGCGTTATTTTCAAGGTTGTATATTTCCTGGTGACAACCTGGCAGAGATGATGTACACGAAGAGTCGGGCCATAGAGGGGAATTGAGTCATATGACCCTGAGGATCTCTTCCAGCCTGAGATTTCTGGGTTGCACCATTTCTTCAGTACATGCAAAGGACTCCAGTTCAGGAAGAGAAGGGTGCTAAGCTAATATAGGAATAAAGCTTCTTCTGATTATTATTTTATTTTAGCATCAAATACAAGATATGGCATAGGAAATGTGCTTGTGGGCATCTCTAGAAGCCAAAAATACGATTTGATTATTCTTTTTTTAACAGTCCCAGATGTCTTGAATTTAGAGTATATCTAGCCTACTGGTTCCTAACCTGAGTCCACGGATCCTTAGCTAAGGAATCACCTATGATTGGAGGATCAAAGTTTATGTGGATGTGCAAGCATGTTTTTTATTTCTGGGGAGAAAGTTATCTCCTTCAAAACGATCCTCAACCCAGAAGAAGGTCAAGACCCATTGAATTCATACAATCGTCTCTTACAGATGAGGAAACTGAGGCTTTCGCCAGGTCACAGGAGTGAGTCATAGGGCACGTATGAATCTCCCAGGATCTCGTCTGTCATCATTTCTCACTGCCTCCCATGCCCTGACACACAAGTGGGCCCAGGATTGCCTACTTAATTTTCTTTTGTTCTTGTCAGTCCAATGAATATTATTTAGCCTTAATAAAAGAAAGAATACACACCCATCAATTTCAGAAGAATAAACATCTGGTTCTGGGGCTTGAGAATGGTTAGATCCAAAAACTCATAGGTAAGAAATAGAAATATACATGTGATTATACAGGAAAAAAAAGTGTTTATAATAACAAACCAATGTATTAGTTTCCTACTGTTGGTGTAAAAATTACTACAAATTTAGTGGCTTAAACAACACAAATTTATTATTGTACAATTCTGGAGGTCAGAGATCTGAAATGGGTCCACAGGACTACGTTTCCTAGACTTTTCTAGCTTCTACAGAATGCCTGCACCTCTGGGTTTTATCTTCAAAGCAGCTACGTAGCATCTTCTCCTCCTCCAACCTCCTGCCTCCTTCTCATTAGGACGCTTGTGATTACGTTAGGCCACCCAGATGATTCAGGATTATCTCCGCATCTCAAGGTCCTTAATCTTAATTATATCTGCAAAGTTCCTTTTGCCATGTAAGGTAATTCGCAGTTTCCAGGATTAGGACATTGACATTTGGGGGGGGCTATTTTACAGCCTATCACAACCAATCATATGAATTTCCTATTAATCCAATTTATCACCAAAGATGTTAAGAAGTGGCAAGGATAGTGGATTTTTTTTTAAGTTCTTGACTAGCTCCTAAATGATTCTGTTTAAAGAGTTGAAAGTGCCCAAGAGAATATGAGAATATCTATCTATCTATCTATCTGAATAGGGAAAAATAAAGATGAGAACATGAGAAAAAGAAAGGTATTTTAAAAGAAATTACTATCAGCTGGGCTTGTTTGAAAATCAAACCGACTCTGAGCTTCTTCAGGTCCCGTGGAGAGAGTTGGGCTTTCAGCCCATGTAATTCTATGTGGGCCCATGGGAACACCAGAATTAACCATGGCATATGCACAAACACAAGTGTAGCCTTTAATCTGGTAACAGCTGGTGGGTAGGTGGTGGGGGATAAATGATGCTATAAATGGAAATAATTTAATAAAGGGATTAGAGAAATTCCTGAACAGATAGTTCAGAAAATGAGTAACTGTGAAAGTATTCAGGTTACAGCCTTAAACATTGGCACTTGATTTTAAGGGTAACCACAGTAGATTTAGAAATATGCTTTTAATTTGGTGCTTTAATTTAGCTGTGGAGGTCAGACGTGCTGAAATGTCATATGACCCGTTGTGAGCTGTGTTGCTAAATTTTGTTAACTAATCCTTAAATGCAGAAGTTTGGGGATAATAGCCTTTTAAACATAGATTAGGTCAAATGCCATGTTGTCCCCATAACAATGTCACCTTCACTCATTTGCCTCTAAAGATGTGTTTTGAGCCTGGGAACAGGGGTTTGGTCTCAGGTAGAATGTGGGAGATGCGTCCAGGTCTGAGTGGGGCGTGTGAACCTTGTCCTGGGAGTCGCGGCAGAGAAAATCTTGAGAAGTGCTATTTTAATGAAAGAGATGTTAAAAATAAATAGGTAATCCCTAGGTCTGACCTAGGGATGCAGTACCACCTAACTTCTTCTGCTAAGGTAACTAATCATGCAGATGTGAACCCAGTGATACCCCTTAAGTGTTGATGCGGGCCGTTTAAAAAGGACATTAGGTAGATGCCATAGGGAAAAGAAAGTGAGTGTACCAACTCTGGCCGTGTTTCTCCTTTTTGCAGAAGCCTCCAGTGGCTTCCTTCTGCTGCAGAATAAGGACTTGCTACTGAGAGTTGCATTCCAGGTCCCCCACAATCCGGTCATTTTTCCAACATCTTTTCCCCATACGGTGCATCCTATGATCTGGTCAAACATCTCCTCCTCTCTCCTATATGTGCCTACCCCGACTCCTCCCCCTATGGAAGCCTTTGATTCGTGCCAGTGCCTCTCCATGGTGGAAGAATTTGACCTTCTGAGTACAACCCAACTCATCTTTACAGGGTCAGAACAGTGCGTCGCCCCCTCCTCGGTGATCACCTTACCAGATTCCTCCCTCCCTCACTTTGAACCCTGCAGCAGGTTCCCAGCACTCCTGGATGGCATGCCTCACCTTGCTTATATATGTTTATGCCCCAGCCCAGCCTTGGGACTGCTTGAAGGCAAAGTTTGTATCTTCTTTGTCTTTAAGGCCCTCTGTCACCTAGCTCAATGCACAGCACATAATAGAAGCTCAAGAAATATTTTTTAATAAACTTAAAAATTTTTAATTTACTTTTTAAAATTGAAGTATAGTTAAAAAAGAATATAAATAAAAGCAAAAAATTTTAAAAATTGAAGTATAGTTGATTTACTATATTAGTTTCAGGTGTACAACATATTGATTCAATATTTTTATAGATTATACTCCATTTAAAGTTATTACAAAATAATCTATATTTCCCTGTGTTGTACCCTTATGGCTTCTTTCTTTTTTTTTTTTTTTTTTTTTTTTTCTGTGGTACGCAGGCGTCTCACTGTTGTGGCCTCTCCCGTTGTGGAGCACAGGCTCCCGATGTGCAGGCTCAGCGGCCACGGCCCACGGGCCCAGCCACTCCACGGCATGTGGGATCCTCCGGACCGGGGCACGAACCCGCGTCCCCTGCATCGGCAGGCTGACTCTCAACCACTGCGCCACCAGGGAAGCCCGGTTTATTTCTTTATAGCTTATTTATTTTATACATAGTAGTGTGTACCTCTTAATCCCATACCCCTATCCTGCCCCTCCTACTTTCCCTCTCCCCACTGGTAACCACTAGCTTGTTCTCTATATCTATGAATTTGTTTCTGTATTGTTATACTCATCCATCTATTTTATTTTTTAGATTCCACATATAAGTGATAACAAACAGTATTTGCCTTTCTCTCTCTGACTTACTTCACTAAGCATAATACCCTCTAGGTCCATCCACATTGTTGCAAATGATGCCCAATAAATACTTGTAAAAAGAAGAAAGAGGGGAAGGAACAAGGAAGAAAGACAGAATTGAAAATATTGTAAAGTTCTCTGGGTACTTGAAGGATGTGATGTTCTTTAAGACATGTGCCCTCCCCCTCGATTTTTGAGGGGAGACCACTTTGCAGGATGAGAGTTTTTAAGCAGCCCAGGAAGCCAGCACTGCTGGTCCAGTTCTCTCTGGTTGTGCTCTTGGAGGACTCATCCACCTTGCAGACACCTTCTATTTGCATTTATCTGTCCAGTAACTGGTTATTTCCATACAAGGAGCTGAGCAACAGCTGTCTTTCCATCCCACTTGACTCTGACAGATGACATAGCCCAGGGCTGCAGAGCAAAAAGTGAGCGGGGACGCTGGCTGGGGCAGGGCACACTCGGCTGCAGGCAAAGCAGGTAGGCTCGGTGGCTTCCTCTGCCTTCTGTGCTGGGAGCAGTGTCAGCCCTCAGGGACCCCTATGAGAATACTATCCCTGTGAGGATAGCGATGACCTGTACTCTAAAGGGTTGTTGTGAAGGTTTAACACAAGAGAACTGCTAAAAACCATCTCTTTCAATTGCAAAGCATTGTGTGAATGGGACTCTTGTGGGGACTGGGAAAATGAGACTAAGGAGGAGAAATGAGGCTTGGTGAAGGTCACTATCTAAGCTGGCTGGAAGAAGCACTCTCCTGTCATCTAAAAAGTGGTTTTAAGTGGGAGAGGGGATAAATTGGGAATTTAGGATTAACAGACACACACTACTATATATAAAACAGATGAACAACAAGGACCTACTATATAGCACAGGGAACTATATTCAATATCTTGTAATAACCTATAATGGTAAGGAATCTGAAAAAGAATATATATTATATATATGTATGTATAACTGAATCACTTTGCTCTATACCTGAAACGTTGTAAATCAACTATACTTCAATAAAATAAATAAATTAAAAAGTGGTCTTAGAACTTTAATTGAGGTATAGTTGGTGCATGATATTATATGTTACAGGTGTACAATATAATGAGTCACAATTTTTTAAGTTTATACTCCATTTTTAGTTATGACAAAATATTGGCTCTATTCCCTGGGTTGTACAATATATCCTTGTAGCTTATTTTATACCTAATAGTTTGTATCTCTTACTCCCCTACCCTTATATTGCCCCTTCCCCCTTCCCTCTCCACACTGGTAACCACTAGTTTGTCCTCTATATCTGTGAATCTGCTTCTTTTTTGTTATATTCACTAGTTGGTTGTGTTTTTAAATTATTTATTTATTTATTTATTGCGGTACGTGGGCCTCTCCCGTTGCAGAGCACAGGCTCCGGACGCGCAGGCTCAGCGGCCATGGCTCACGGGCCCAGCCGCTCCGCGGCACGTGGGATCCTCCCGGATCGGGGCACGAACCCGCATCCCCCATGTCGGCAGACGGACTCTCAACCACTGCGCCACCAGGGAAGCCCGGTTGTGTTTTTTTAGATTCCACACATAAGTGATATCATATAGTATTTGCCTTTCTCTGTCTTATTTCACTTATCACTTCCCTCTAAGACATCACGTCTTTTAGATGCTCTCATGGTGGGGAAGTAAAGAAGGGGTGGTATTTCTATCACGGAAGTACCCTTGGCCCCCTACCTATAGGTTCTCTTCCAGTTGGGAAGTCGTCCTCTGGGGTGGCTGCCTGGGAATTAGTGGATGCTGGAGGAGAGCAGGTGCTCAGAGATCACCTGGCCCAACCTCTGACACCTACTGAGGACTTGTTCTGTGCCAGGCTCTTAGCTGCTACTTTACACGTTGTTTCATTTAATCCTCGAATCACTCTGAGAGTGGGAGAATTTTGGAACTTCTTTGTAATTTTCTTCTTGCTTGAGTTTTTTTTTTTTTTTTTTTTGCGGTACGCGGGCCTCTCACTGCTGTGGCCTCTCCCGCTGCGGAGCACAGGCTCCGGACGTGCTGGCTCAGCGGCCATGGCTCACCAGACCAGCCGCTCCGCGGCATGTGGGATCCTCCCGGACTGGGGCACGAACCCGTGTCCCCTGCATCAGCAGGTGGACTCTCAACCACTGTGCCACCAGGGAAGCCCCTTGCTTGAGTTTTTTAAGATACCAAGTACGTTTCATTAAAATATAATAGTTGGACTTCCCTGGTGGTGCAGTGGTTAAGAGTCGACCTGCTAGTGCAGGGGACGTGGGTTCGATCCCCGGTCCGGGAAGATCCCACATGCGGCAGAGCAACTAAGCCTGTGCGCCACAACTACTGAGCCTGTGCTCTAGAGCCCGTGAGCTCACGCGCTTAGAGCCCATGCTCCACAACAAGAGAAGCCACCGCAGCGAGAAGCCCACACACCGCAACAGAGTAGCCCCCGCTTGCCGCAACAAGAGAAAGCCTGGGTGCAGCAACGAAGATCCAACACAGCCAAAAATAAATAAATAATTTTAAAAATTTAAAAAAGGTAATAGTCATTTGTCTAAATGATATCAAGATCTAAGTGTTGCTATTCTCATTTTCACATAAGGAAACGAAGGCTCAGAGAGGTTAGGGTACTTGCTTGAGGTCACACAGTCAGTAGATACTGGAATCAGGGGCTGAACTCAACTCTGACCTACTCCAGGTCTGACTTTCTGTAATACCCATCCCACCACCAACAAAAAGAGATGGAGACCAGAAAGACAAGCTTTTTTTTTTTTTTTAAACTTCCCCTTCCTGCCTACCTGATACTTCCACACATACTGCCCCCCTCCCGCCCCCCAAGAAAGGGTAGAATTTAGGTTATCTCTCATATCTACATCCATGCTACTTAAAGCTGCAGCATCAGTATCACCTGGGAGCTTGTTAGAAATGCAGAATCTCAGGCCCCACCCCAGACCTGCTGAATTAGAACCACATGATCTCTGATGATGTGCACACACACTAAAGTTTGAGGAACCCCTCTCTGCATCAGACCCACCCTCTTCCTTCTTCCTAGTTCCAGCCTCGTGGCTAAGCCTTAATGGCAGGTGGGGTGATGGAGAGAAAGGTCAGCCTCATCTCAAGGAGATCTAAATTAGGAGATAGCTCATAATACTTCCTGGATTTCACCAGCTTTTAAAAATTGACTCTAAGTCCTAAAAAAATTGTGGAATGAGATTTAAACAGGTGTGTGAGCCTGTAGAAAATACTTTGGTGGTTAACCTTTGGAACCCACTATGTGTTCACTAGGAGAAAAATCATTTCAGATTGATCACGTTTTCTTTTCATGAAAAGTAATTAAACGTTTATTACAGCAAAGTGATTGTAAAGACGCTCATGAGACAATAGGAAGGTGAGATATTGTTGAACTGATAGTTGCATTGAGTCAAGCCTCATAAGGGATTATATGCATGACTGTAAAGGTCTCTCCGTCACCCAGACTGGGGTGAAATCTGTACTGTAGCACCTTGGGGCTCTGTCCCCAGCCTTCTCCTGGTCAAAGTAGCAGTAGCGGCATAGCTATGATGCGCTGCGGATTCTGTGCAACTGTAAGTATGTCAGGGTAATTCTACTCTTCCTCTCTCGTTGGGAAAGCTTAAGGGAATGCAAGGGAGAGAGGAAGACATTATTAGGGGAATAACCTTGCATCTACTGTAAGTTATAAAGAAGCACTAACCTTTCATGCCCTTGAGTACTTTATGACTAGTAACAAATTACTAGCATCACACCTCACAGCAGATGGGGACACAGCAGTTTGTGGAGTTGGCCACCCATCACTTCCACTCTCTCTCTGAGCCGGGAGAATACATCAGATAACATCTGTGACATCAGTAACCTTGTCCATCTTTACTCCTGCAAAACACGCAGAGCTATGACATACATCATAACGTGTAGACTTCATTTTGTGTAAACCATGCCATGTTTCATGTCCCATCATATCGTAAGCAGTTACGATATTTTTATTCTTTGGGGAAAGGGACATTCCATTTCAACAATGAGAAGAATATGTCGCACAGTATGCCCTCTCCCGGACCACGGTGCCAATGACAAGTGACTTTTGGCAAGAGGATTGGGAGGAATTTTCAGCCACTCCCTTGGCTTAGAAGACTTCCTTGGTTCCTCCGTTGTGATCCAGGAATACCCTGTGGCCCCCCTATTGTAGTGGGTGCTCATGCTGCATGGTGATCCCAAGTTCAAGTGTTCATCCAGCAACTTGTGGTATTCCCGGTGGCTAACGCATAAAGGTTGTAACTCTATGACCTCTTGCTGAATTAAATTGAAGGGCTTATATGAAGAGCACAGTAGAGTTCCCTACATTGGTTTCACTGGAAAATATCTGCCAGAAGCGTAGCTACAGCTAGAGGAGATCTTTGGAAACCCAAGCCCCTTATTTTGAAAAATGAGAATCTGAAGCTTAGAAAGACAAGGACAGCCAGTACCCAAACCCCAGTCCCCCAAAAGCCAGTGTGGTGTCCCCCAATCACAGGTTTTCTCCCTCCATTTCCAGCCTTGTGAACGTTGTGTGCCACACTTGCTTCAAGAGGCAGGAGAAGCTCCACCGCTGCGGGCAGTGCAAGTTTGCCCATTACTGTGACCGCACCTGCCAGAAGGATGCTTGGCAGAACCACAAGAACGAGTGTTCGGCCATCAAGAGATACGGGAAGGTGCCCAATGAGAACATCAGGTCAGAGCTGGGCCCCGGGATGGAGACTGGGATTCCCAAATGTCAGGCGGGGGATGGCGGCAGGGACAGCATGCCCGGGTCCAAGCAAGCTGGGATGAGTGCAAATCAGGAAAGAGTCCCAGAGAGACAGGATATGGTCACTTCTTCCATGCTCTCCCTTGGTCTGGGAAGCCCATCTATGAGGGGATCTCCACTGGTGGAGCTGGTTGCAGGCTTGTTTCGTGCGGCTCCCCAGTGTTTAATTTTTTTAAAAAATTTTATTTTATTTGTTTATTTATTTTTGGCCGTGTTGGATCTTTGTTGCTGCGTGCGGGCTTTCTCTAGTCGCGGCGAGCGGGGGCTACTCTTGGCTGCGGTGCGCAGTCTTCTCATTGCAGTGGCTTCTCTCATTGCGGAGAACAGGCTCTAGGCTCACGGGCTTCAGTAGTTGTGGCTCGTGGGCTCAGCAGTTGTGGCTCGTGGACTCTAGAGCGCAGGCTCAGTAGTTGTGGCGCACGGGCTTAGTTGCTCCTCAGCATGTGGCATCTTCCCGGACCAGGGCTCGAACCCGTGTCCCCTGCATTGGTAGGCAGATTCTCAACCACTGCACCACCAGGGAAGCCCCCCAATGTTTACTTTTTAAAAATTGATCTGCCTGTGTCAAAAAATTAATGAGTGGCAGAGAGTCACCAAAGTGTCCCTTGGTCACAGGCTTTATCTTGTGGGCATGGGCTGCCTAATGGTTAACAAGTGGGCCTTCTCTGCCCTCAGAGTGAAGTAAGGCCCTCTGTCTCATACTCAAAGTTCTGTACTTTCTATGCTGTATAGCACGGGGAGATCAGCTTTGTGACGACCTAAAGGGGTGGAATGGGGAGGGTGGGAGGGAAGCCCAAGAGGGAGGGGATATAGGTATACATATAGCTGATTCACTTTGTTGTACAGCAGAAACTAACACAACATTGTAAAGCAATTATAATCTAACAAAGATGTAAAAAAAAAAAAAAAAACCTCCCCAAAAAACAAAGTTCTGGGTTCTGGCTTTCTAGGGCCCTCCCTCTTGTCCCACATTAACCACCCCCCTTCTCCTCCAGAGCCCTTTGCTCCTTCCAGACGAGGCCTTCCTTGCCCCTGCTCCCTGCATATGCACGTTTGGGGCTGCCTCAGGGCCTTTGCTTATACTGTTTCCCCTCTTAGATTGTCTTTGCCTTCTCTCTATCTAATCATTAAGAATGTGAATAAGTTCACACATGATGTCGACATCCACTACCTCACTTTGTCTCCTAAACACCTCTGTGTTGGAGGAGGGCATTGAGAGGACACGACTTCTGGTTGACCTGCAAGCTGGACCCAGGTCTTCATCCCCTCCCCTGTCCTTGGAATGTGCTCGCTTGCCTTCCCCACCTCCCAGAAGCTGCCCAAGAATGTGGCATTGAGATAGCAATGTGGTGTTGAAACCACCTGGAAGGTATGACTGAACCCAGTGAAGGCCTCTTTATAAACCCTAAAATTCGGCTGGCAGGGACCAAGATCTTTTTTTTTTTTTAATTTATTTTTTTTGCGGTACGCGGGCCTCTCACTGTTGTGGCCTCTCCCATTGCGGAGCACAGGCTCCGGACGCGCAGGCTCAGCGGCCATGGCTCACGGGCCCAGCCGCTCCGCGGCATGTGGGATCTTCCCGGACCGGGGCACGAACCCGTGTCCCCTGCATCGTCAGGCGGACTCTCAACCACTGCGCCGCCAGGGAAGCCCCCAAGATCTTTTTATCTGTGGCCGCCCAAGACAAGCCTCCTAAGTAAGTCCCCTGCTGATTCGAACTGACACCCACCAATCTGGAGTGGTCTGCCTCTCTTCCTGCCCTCTGTGGATGGGGGCCAGTTTGTGAACCAACACTCTGCAGGTTAGCACGGCAGGGGATACATATTATCCTCACTTTACTTGCCACTGGAGAGGTTCAGGGAGGTCAAGTGATTTGCCCAGGGTCACACAGTAAGAAGTGGAGTCGTCAGACTCCTTCTCCAGTGCTCATCTTAGCCACACAGTCAGGAGAGACCCAGGCTGCTGCACCTCACTGTGTCCCCAGGCCCCTTCCATGATTACCCAGACCCACGTGACCTGGCTTCTGCCCACCTCTCCACCTTTATGTGATTTCCTCTCCTTGCTCCCTAGCTCCAGCACCTTGCTGTTTCTAATCGTGCCAAGCTCTTTCCCTGTTCCTTCGTACTCGCTGTTCTTTCCCCATCTGCACAGGGCGGGCGCTTGTTCACTCCGCGGGCAGCCAGGGGGTGCCGTGTCAAGCCTCCCCCCATCACCTTGGTTTCCCCTTCCCCAACCGCTCCCTATCAGGTCACCCTGTTTGATTTGGGGCATAGCACTTAACAGTAGTTTAGATTATCTTTTCAACTTAGGTCTCCCACTCTAAGAAGCTTCATGCTACAAGAAATTCCATCCGTCTAGTTCAAAACGGTGTCTTGGGCCCGACCCTGTGCCGGGCGTGTACTAGACTCTCAGCAAGCGTTTGTCGAATGAATGAGCGCAGCGAGGCCTCTCTAACCCCGCCCCTCTGCGCAGGCTGGCGGCGCGCGTCCTGTGGCGGGTGGAGAGAGAGGGCGGCGGGCTCACGGAGGGCTGCCTGGTCCCCGTGGACGACCTGCAGAGCCACGTGGAACACTTCGGGGAGGAGGCGCTGAAAGAGCTGCGGGGGGACGTGGACACTTTCCTGCAGTACTGGCCGCCCCAGAGCCAGCAGTTCAGCATGCAGTACATCTCGCGGATCTTCGGCGTGGTAAGATTTCTCCCAAAGTGGCCTTGGGGCTGGGCTGGCGCCTGGGATTGTCCGACGAAGGACCTTCCGGATGCTGCCAGGTCCGTGTGGAAGGGGAGGCCAAGAGAAGTGCTGGACGGGGGACAGAGACCTCACATGACAAACTTTTACCCAGTTCTCTTTCCGGTCTTCCTTTACTCTGAGGTCACGCCTGCGTGGCTGAAGTCAGCACCCCAAGCGTAAACTACTCGTTAGCTCTGAGCGGTAGATTTTGATGGTGATTTACCTTCTCGTTCATCTGCACTTCCTATATTTTCTCTTCTCCACATTGAAAACGAAGACCCAGTCACTATCCCTTCTTGCCCACCAGTCACTTTGGAAGTAAGACTCTTCCTTTTCCCACATCTGATGTGCTGATCATGGGCAACCAGGGAGAGGAGAGTAGGGGCTTTCTGGAGGGCACTGCCTTGAGCAACCTATCCAGGCCTCTTGAAGCCATCAGTCTGTCTGATGCCAGAGTTTCTACTCTCACATGTGGAGTTTCTATGCTCCACAGCCTTGGTGTGAATGGGTGTCATAGACTATCTTGAGTATCTCTAAGGTGGTCTGGGGACTACAGCCAAGGATGCTGTAATCACCAAGGCGTAGAGCTGAAAGGACCCATGAAGATCATCTAGTCTAACTTAGTCAACCTACAGATGGGAAAATAAGAGCTCAGAGAAGAAAGAAATTTGCCCAAGGTAACACAGCTTATTAGTGGTACTGACGGGCTTAACTTCATGTACTTGCTGAATGACCAATGAGATTGATGGAGAAAGTGACTGTCCTCTAGTATCAATAACAAATAGCTATGTGCTATACAGATCAGTATATATCTATAAATGTATATTGTGTTATAAATATTATGGATAGCATGTATTTATATATATGATTTTTACATTTGGCAGAAACTTGTGTGCAGATATTAATGTATCCTAGGTAATATTTATGCTTATACATTTTTTATACCCTGAGAGCAGACATTTGGAATCTATTTCTATAAAAAAATAACTTTTTTTAAGGAAAAAGAAAGAAATCAGGTGCCGTATAAGCAGTAACCAATTTGATATGCCTGGCATTCAGAGATAAATGTTGCACTCATCAGATTTTAAAATTGTGGACAGGGAGTACAAGGTATCCACCAGACACAAAATCATCAAAAACAGATGTTAATTTTATTTTATGAATAGTTATAGGAGTTGAGAGTAGTCAAAGGTAGCAGAGGAGACACACACACACAAAGCAGAGAAGGGCACAGAGAGAGAAACCAAGATAGACGCTGGGGAAGACTCATGAGACTCAGATACAGGAAAAAGGAGAAACTTCTCAGAACCAACATTTCCATCTTGGGCCTTTTTATTTTTTTACTTTATTTTATTTTTTGACTGTGCCACACGGCTTGTGGGACCTTAATTGCCCGACCAGGGATTGAACCTGGGGCCCCAGCAGTGAGAGCACTGAGTCCTAACCACTGAACCACCAGGGAATTCCCATTTTGGGCCTTTTTAGAATACAGCTACCCAAAACTTTCAAGGTGGTGGTGCATTTTAGCAAATAGGAGACTTTCCCACGGTGCTAATCTTGAGGGTCATTTGGAGTCACACAGAGAACAGGAGACTGACTGTCTCGTTTCCAGACTCTCTAAGCATTTCCAGGATGAGACCAGGTTTTCTATTTTTTAAAAAACTTTCAACAGCTGGAGGGTGTTCTGCGCCAAGTCTATGTTAGCTGACTCTCCTCTTTTCCCCTGGGTAGATTAACTGCAATGGTTTCACGCTCAGTGACCAGAGAGGCCTGCAGGCAGTGGGTGTGGGCATCTTCCCCAACCTGGGCCTGGTGAACCATGACTGTTGGCCCAACTGCACGGTCATATTTAACAACGGCAAGTGAGTATGTCTTCAACTTGGGTTGGTATGTTGGGAATGGGGAGACCTTACGGTATTGTCTCTACCCTTGATTTAAACCAAAAGTAACCTGTTGAACCTGAGCTAGCATGGATTCCAAATGGACAGAAAATAGAAATTTTATTCTAGAATAATTGTGAATGGGAGAAACATAATGAGGAAGATGGCAAAGAATTCCACATGAGGAATTTTGGAGTCTCTGTATGTTTCTTGAGGTTGCCTAGATATGTTAGATAAACCTCTAACTGCTACATAATTTAGAACTTGAAGCCTGAGATTTTTCTATCTAGAGGTCATTGCAGAACCTCATCAACTGAGAAGGCGCTTGGCAGGAACAGTCAAGTTCCCAGCAGAAATCAGAAGGCACACGCAGGGGTTACCCTAAGAGAAGTTAGTAAGAGCACAATTGACGGAAGTGTGGGTAGAGTCGAAGAAATTGACAAAGAATGGTGAAATGTCCAGGGTCTAGTGACAGAATGAAACCATTACCACCTTTTGACCTGGAGGGGCAATGGAGGAAGTACGGTTCTTGCAGCTGGTGAGAGCTGTAGCCATAGGAGGGGGCCCTTTCTCCCTGCCCACCCCCGCCACTCCAACAGCTTGGCTGTACCTGTAGAGAAACCAGCCACTGCTAGAACTGTGGTGTGGCAGAGGGAGAGCCAAGAGACTAAATACCCCAACCTCTTTCTCCTCCCATCTTCTGATCTCCTCCCATGGGCCAAACCCCAACCAGAAGCCAGAGGGCCAAGGAACCTGGGTGATGAAGCCCTCAGAGGTCAGCCCTGCCCCCCTGGAAGGCACAGGTCGGGACAGGAGGGCAGAGAATGGAATTTGGGGTGGGGCGCAAATGGAGAAGAGTCAGCAAACAGGATGAGCCCCTCGTTGTCCATGGCTTAGGCTGGGGGGCTTTGGGGGAATGAGGCCTAAACAATATTTCTTTTGCTCTTAGAGATGAGCTCTTATGACAGGTGCCAGTTGACTCTAAGCCATCAACAATGAGCAGGCTTCCCCCCAAAGATAATGGTTTCTGGTTCTCAGCCAAGACTCAAGCTTAAGTTCCAACAGAGCGAGGGCTCTGATTTCCCTTTTCCTTCCTATTTCTGGAAGCAAGGGCATGCATGACAGTAGCACTTGAGAAAGTCACTCAAGACAGGACAGTTCATTTTGCACCCAGATGATTATCTTTCCCCAGCATTTGTATTTCCCTTTGTAAGCCTCTTGGGGTCACTGGCCTGGACCTCATGGAATCCTCCCCAGAGGAGCTGGTGTCTGGAGTTACCCTGGTTGGCAGAGAAGATCAGATTCACATGTGGGGCTGGTCTTTCTGGACACCACTCCCCTAAGTGGTGGTGACCCAGAGCTCTTCTTGTCACCACATGTAGCAGCCACAAGAACCCGGGGGCCCTTTCTTCAGATCATCACCAGTGCCCGCTCTGGCTTCCACGCATCCACTAATTTCAAGCAGCCACATTGTACCCGAGCTTCTTGGATGTTGTGCAAGAGGTGACTGCAGTCACTGTCTAGCTGCTGCCATAGTGGAAAGAACACTGGACGTGGTGCTAGGAGCCCAATTCTAACCCCAGTAATTTCTGCATACTTCCTGAGTGATGGGTCTCCAGACACAGTTCAAACTGTTCCCAAAATAGACATTCAAAGAGGCCACCCTTATTTGTCCAAGATGCTTGTTAGTGGGACAATAATAGCCTCCCATGTGTTTTCTTAGCACTCGACTTTTATTTTATTCTTTTGGAAAAGAATGCCTGAAGGAAGGTTTATTTCAGTAGAAGAGAAAGCTGAGCCAGGGTTTGAATCATCCAAAGATCGCCTGATGCTGCTTCTTGGTGGCCACACAGCTGGGGACTCTAAGTTGAAGCCCTTATTGGTGTACCACTCAGAAAACCCCAAGACTCTGAAGGGGTACTCCAAGCCCAATTTGCCCACGATTTGGCGCTCAAACAGGACTGGGCAACCTGGAGCATCTTTCATGAATGGTTCCCATACTTTTTGTGCCCTGCCATTGAAAAATACTGTAGCACTCTACTTTTCGATGCGTTGTCTCGTGACGGTCTCATGACCAGGTTACAGATGAGAATACCGAGGCCCAGGGAAGTGAAGCAACTTGTCCAGGGCCGAATCCCTTTGAACCCAGAACTTCTCATTCCAAATCCAGTGCACTTTCCACTATAGCAGGCTGCCTCTTGTCAAGGGAGCCCAGCTAGGAGCGGCTGGGATAAAGATGGTTGTGATGACCAAAGCTTTGATGGCATAACCTGGAGTGCTGTGCGCCCTTGCTAGCCGTACGGGATAAGCCAATGGTAATGATTTCCATTTGGGTGTCTGTTTTGTTTTTCAGTCATGAGGCAGTGAAATCCATGTTTCACACCCAGATGAGGTGGGTCAGTCTTTGGAAACATCCCTGCTGCTCTGACCCATCTCCCTCACTTGCCTGGTTTGCTGGGGCTGCCCCTTCACGAGACCCCTTGGCTGTCTGTCCGTAATGTCCTTCTGCTCCCCAGAATCTTGTCTTTGCTGGATGCTGTGTGTTTAATGCATTTATATTAATCATTTTGTTCCTCACCCACCCACTACCTGCTGTGCCTATGCTTCCCTCTCTTACTCCTCATTTCTCTCTCTCCTCCAACCTCAAAGCGTGAAGGTCCTTTCCAGTCCACATCATCTTAGCAAAAACCCACACTCTCCCTTTAAACCCTGCTTATCGTGAAATGAGCACTGTTGATATTACTGACCTACTAAAGGACTCTGTGTTTTTGTTTTTTTTCTTTTTTGCGGTACGCGGGCCTCTCACTGTTGTGGCCTCTCCCTTTCGGAGCACAGTCTCCGGACGCTCAGGCTCAGCGGCCATGGCTCACGGGCCCAGCTGCTCCGCGGCATGTGGGATCTTCCCGGATCGGGACACGAACCCGTGTCCCCTGCATCGGCAGGCAGACTCTCAACCACTGCACCACCAGGGAAGCCCAAGGACTCTGTGTTTGTTTATAACCTCCAACTTCTCACTCAGACTGGTTCTGAAAATGGTACCCATAACTGTGATGTTTTTGATAAATATTTATTCATAGTATTCTCTTTATTGCTTCTGGCCAACCATGAATTAGTGGTTTAGGTTAGATTTTACTTCGGACTTTTCTTAATGACAGCTCCACAGCCCCAGTGGGCCTTTTTCTCAAGGTGGGCTTGAAAGTACTTGAAATGATCTTCGGATTAACAACAAAATGCTGTGTGGAAGTTTGGGCTTTGGGAGGGCAGGGGTAGGAGTGGTTGGTGCACCTGAGTCTGTGTTGATGTGCGTTGCGAGGGACTTTGGACGATTCACATCATCTCCTGGGTGTTTGGTTCTACATTTGTAGAGCAAAGGTCAAGGTGAGAGCGTGTCTAGGGACCTTCCTAATTCTAAGTCTCTGTGGCCCTGGACTCTGCTCCTGACCTCTCTACAAGAAATACTTAAGTTGCCTACTTGTGGCTCAATTGGCTGAACTGTAGAACTGCAGAGCATTAGAGATGGAAGAGGTCTGGGATCCAAAACAGAATAGTGGTCACTATTCCTCCCCTGATTCCCAGTGCCAGGTTAGGTAAAGTGGGGCATATTGTGCATTTCTTATACCTAAGTGACTTTACATTAATTTGGTTTTGAAAACTCTCTCATATCATTGAAATAATTTGAGATACTCTGAGACCTTGTAAGAATTGGATTAACCTTGGTGCAAAGCAAAGCTACTGGCCAACTCAACTGGTCATTGATTTACTGTTGAACGAGGACATGTCAATATAGTGAGCTGCCTCTGTGAAAGGGCTAGTGGGAGCAGAATTGCTTACTTATCCTGTATTATCACATATATTGGGCAAGGCAGTGTACCCCACTTTGAGAGAAGGTTCTTTAACCTTAAGCGGTCACCTCAGGGGCCTGGACATGCAAGTCACTGCTGTTCCTCGCTTGGTTGTCGCCTCCGAGCACGTGGAGGGGGCTCCCTCTGACTGGGACCTTTCTCTGGTGCTAGAATCTTCTCTTGCCTTTCACGTGGCATCTGAATCAGCCTCTCTGGGAGGTAAAGGAAATGACCATGGACTTCTCTGTAGATGCTTTCCCAGCCCTCTGCATCCTGCCCCTCACTCTCTGGGTGATGGGTTCCCTCTGGGCAGGGAGGCCCCCTGATGTTGTAGGGATACAGGAGCATAGCTTAGGATCCAGCTTGCCGGGCTCACCCCTCTTCTGTAGTTTCTGGACTCCTGGGTGGAAGATGCATGGCTGAGAGGCCCACAGGCTGGTCTCAGCTAGTTTGGCTTAGCTGGGTGTCAGTTGTGCAGTGGGATTTTGTCTTCAGTACATTCTGTATCTATATTACATGGTGAGGTGTGTAGTGCTGTAAGTAATTGGAGGGTCAGGTCTAGGCTGGAAGGGGGTTACAATGTCATCTGCTCTCGCTAACCACCTTCAACCCCAAAGCCATGTCCCCCAGTAAACACAAAAGTGAACAATGCAGTGGGCTAATAAAGAGCTAGCCTTTATTTGCCTCAGAGATCTGCAGGCATAAGTCTCCTCACATAAATTAGGTCTGAACCATTGGACCAAAGGTTAAGGTAAGAGGGGGCTTATAATTAGACACAGAACGGGCCAAGCTTCTGGGTAACTGAATGTGCGTGTTTCTGAGAGAAGCAGTCTCCAAACTAACCAGAAATGACTATCAAGGCTTCTCTCGTCTGGAGTTTTTGCCTTATTATTTCTCCATTCCTTTGTTACAGACAATCAGTATACTGGGAGACCTGCAGGCGTGGGACCTTTGTATGCTTTTATGACGGAGCCCAGCCCTCTACTGGGAGTCTATTTGAGCTGATTCCAGAGCAATTAGCTGAATGGAGCAGATTTGATTGTTATAATGAGTAGAGTAGAACTCTCCAGAAAACTGTCCTTTACACCACATCTCCCCCTTTGGGGGGGAATGGAGTTTTCTCAGTGTTAGTGGAGGTCGTTGTCTTTGAGACTCAACTTCTTGAAACCTTGAAGAGCATACATCCCACCCCGGATCTGATGGACTCTTCTCCTTTACCCTGCTCCAGAATTGAACTCCGGGCCCTGGGCAAGATCTCAGAAGGAGAGGAGCTGACCGTGTCCTATATCGACTTCCTTAACGTCAGCGAAGAACGCAAGAAGCAGCTGAAGAAGCAGTACTACTTTGACTGTACGTGTGAGCACTGCCAGAAAGGGCTGAAGGACGACCTCTTCCTGGGTGTGAAAGACGACCCGAAGGTACAGGCAGCCCCACCACTGGGGTGCTTCTGGGCATCTTCCCCAGGAGCCAGGCGAGGGCAGATTCCACAGCTAACCAAGGCGCCACTGCCCTGGTGGACAGAGCGGGTGGTGGACAGAGCACGCAGATGGGTCCCAGCTAGCGTCCTGGTACCACTGCTTGCCAGGTGTCTGACTTTGGGGAAGTTACTCTGTTTTCTCATTTGTAAGATAGGAATGATGGCACCTGCTACAGGGGTTGTTATGAGGATTAAGCAAGATGATATATGTAAAAGGAGAGGCATAGCGAGTAGACGCTAAAGGAGAGGCATAGAGAGTAGACACTAAAGGAGAGGCATAGAGAGTAGACACTGAAGGAGAGGCATAGAGAGTAGACGCTGAAGGAGAGGCATAGAGAGTAGACGCTGAAGGAGAGGCATAGAGAGTAGACGCTGAAGGAGAGGCATAGAGAGTAGACGCTGAAGGAGAGGCATAGAGAGTAGACACTAAGGGAGAGGCATAGAGAGTAGACACTGAAGGAGAGGCATAGAGAGTAGACGCTGAAGGAGAGGCATAGAGAGTAGACACTAAAGGAGAGGCATAGAGAGTAGACACTAAAGGAGAGGCATAGAGAGTAGACACTAAGGGAGAGGCATAGAGAGTAGACACTGAAGGAGAGGCATAGAGAGTAGACGCTGAAGGAGAGGCATAGAGAGTAGACACTAAAGGAGAGGCATAGAGAGTAGACACTAAAGGAGAGGCATAGAGAGTAGACACTGAAGGAGAGGCATAGAGAGTAGACGCTGAAGGAGAGGCATAGAGAGTAGACACTGAAGGAGAGGCATAGAGAGTAGACGCTGAAGGAGAGGCATAGAGAGTAGACGCTGAAGGAGTGGCATAGAGTAGACACTAAGGGAGAGACATAGAGAGTAGACACTGAAGGAGAGGCATAGAGAGTAGACACTCAGTAAATTTAAGTTCCTCTTCTTGCCCCTTTGCAGGTTAAGTGATGCTGAGAATTCCATATAGAGAGACCAGATGGGCAAAGAGACTTGTTGTCGGGTTATCACAAAGATATTCCTAGTCCCATGGAAATGGGCAATGGGGAGATGGAGCAATGTTTGGATTGCTTAATATGCTTAATTCCTGAGTAACTGTTGCCTAATTGATGGTGAGACCACTCAGCACTGGAAGTCTTACCAAGGGGGATGTCCCCCAGCGCCCCCTTCACAATAAGCAAGCCTTCGTAGAGGCTCCTGAAGAAGACCTCAAGACCTCAGATAATCAACTATACTTCAATTAAAAAAAAAATAAAAGAGAGCGAGAGACTTAGGAACGAAGGCACCTGGTCCAGGAATGCAAATATGCGAAGAGCATGACCTGCCGGGGGACCTGAGTCCTCGGCTGCATCTCCCTTCACAGACTGCGGTGCTCTGGCCCTGCACCAAATCCCCTGTGGGGAGGGCAGCTTTCCCCCCACCCGTGAGGCCTGCCAGGGAGAGCCTTTGGAATTGCCTACGGTCAGGTCTGAAAAATCACACGTAGGTTTTTAACCGGGAGCCATTCTCCTCGGGGAGGCTAACCCAGCACTTCTATATAATTCACAGTTCACCAGAGCATTTAAGATACAAATATACTTCTGAATTAACGTATGCATCCTAAGTGTGGGCAGGAACTTGTCTCTGGTTAGAGCAAAGGCTACAAGCAAAACTGACTTCTAGGTTCAGATGGTGGGGCCTCTCTCAATGACTTCATTACCCAGTGGTGTCAGTGCTACTGTCCAGATAGCTCTGTTCCCCCACTTGATGCACCTCTCTTTCATTTTCTGGCTATTCGAGGCTTCTTTTGCCACTAACTTATTTTTACTCTCAATATATAATATTTTTTACCCTTTGGCCAAGCAGTTCTAAGAATTTACCCTGCAGATATACTTGCGTATGTGCACAGGAATATATGTGTAAAGAGATAGTACATTATGGCATTATTGGGAACAGCAAAATATTGGAAAAAAGCTAAATAACCACCAATAGGGAAATATTTAAGTTAAGAAAATAAACTAATGAGTTAGATCTTTGTGTACAGACATGGAATGAGCTCTCTTTCTTTTTTTTTTATTTATTATTTTTAAAAATTGAAGTATAGCTGATTTACAGTGTTGTGTTAGTTGCTGGTGTACAGCAAAGTGACTCAGTTATACATACATATATATATTCTTCTTCATATTCTTTTCCATGATGATTTATTACAGGATTTTGAATATAGTTCCCTGTTCTATACAGTAGGACCTTGTTGTTTATCATTCTACATGTAATAATTTGCATCTGCTAGTCTCAAACTCCCAATACTTCCCTCCCCCATCCCCCTCCCCCTTGGCAACCACAAGTCTCTATGTCTGTGAGTCTGTTTCTGTTTCATAGATAAGTTCATTTGTGTCACATTTTAGATTCCACATATAAGTGGTATCATATGGTATTTGTTTTTCTCTTTCTGACTTACTTTGCTTAGTGTGATAATCTCTAGGTCCATCCATGTAGCTGCAAATCGCATTATTTCATTCTTTTTTATGGCCGAGTAATATTCCATTGTACCACATCTTCTTTATCCATTCATCTGTCGATGGACATTTAGGTTGTTTCCATGTCTTGGTAATTGTAAATAGTTGAGCTCTATTTCTTAAGGGAAAAGAGTTAAGGGGCTGGACATTGACGTATGAATTCGTTTCCTAGGGCTGCCATAACACAGTACCCCAAACTGGGTGGCTTACAATAGAAATGTATTGTTTCTCAGGTCTGGAGGCTAAAATCTGAAATCAAGGTCTTGGCAGGGCTGGTTCCTTTTGAGGGCTGTGAAAGAAGTGTCTGTTCTAGGCCTCTTTCTTTGGCTTGTAGCTGGCCCTGGGCCTTTTCACATGGTCTTCTCCTCATGTGTCTTTTTCTCTTCACCTGGCATTGTTTTTTTAAGAACACCAGTGCTGTTGGATTAAGGGCCCATCCTACTTGAGTATGACCTCATCTTAACAAATTACATCTGCAATGACCCCATTTCTAAATAAGGTCAGATTCTGAGGTACTGGGGGTTAAGACTGCAACATAGGAATTTAATTTGGGGGGGATGAAATTCAACCCATAACACTGTGTATGCTACCATTTCTGAAAATTAAATTTATTAAATTATTTCAATTAAAAGGGACACATGCCCTGACACAGATTCGCTCACAAGCAGAGTCAGTCTCCAAACAGACAGAAGTAGGAGGAGGAATCTGTAACCAGTGGATCAACGATGCCTAGTGTGGAGAAGTTGAGAGTCATCCCTCCCAGGCAGGATACAAAGCAGGAATGCGTTCCTTATAGGAACAACCCCATTTTCACAGAATCAAAGGTTCTGTTTTCCAGGAAATGTGTATTGACACTTATGTGTGGGGCACTGAACACAGTACCACAGGAGCTACAGAAAAGAATAAGCCACTGTGTCCACCCTCACCCTGACCTTCCAGAACCTGCAGGATAATATGTGTCTTATCAGCAAGCCAGCCAGCCTTCCCTCCTGGTGCCTGGCCCTGAGTATTTTTTTCATAACTTGCTTCCACCACTACCTAATTTTTCAAAGAGGCCAGACCCTCTTTTCTCCCTTCAGAAATTAAGTGAAACAACTGTGTAGTCATTTCTCTAAATTTTTCAATATTTACCTGGCAACTCCAATAGTTAAATAGGTGATGTGTGGCTGTTAGCTCCTGTCCCTTCACTTTAGATATGCTCACCAGCTGGTGACTGTATGCCTACGTCTTTCAGTCTGAATTAGCAGAGCTGACATCTCTCTTGATATAAAAACATCGATGATTTCTGCTTGAACCGACCTTGATTCAAAGCGAAAACTGTCTATTATTTTTATATCACATTGGGTTTCTCTGTTAAAATAAAGAAATAACTCAAAATAAAAATGACTCAACCAAAACAAGTAAGCAGAAGAAAAAATTGAGTATAACTTTTTAAAAGCAAGTGCATCTGAAGGCATAATAAAAAGCCATTATATTGTAGTGGAAAGAATACTGGAGAATTAGGAGGCCTGTGTTCTAGTTCTGGCTGTGACCCTGAATGTCTGAGCTTGGGCACGTCTCTTCCTTGTGGGTCTCAGTTTCCTCATCTGTAAAGTGGAGCATTGGACTAACTTATTAACAGTTCCTTCAAGCTTTTCTATCTATGATGTCATCACAGTTGCTTTTCTTTCTTTATTTAAATAATGCTTTATCCCAGCCTGACAAGCTCCTTTCTATACACCAGCCTTTGTGACTCATCTTCAAACCTTAAATTGGCATCAAAATTGTTTCTGACTCCTATGTATATATTATAAATAACTAAATAAATATAATAAAAACACACACATATAGACCTGGATAAAAATAAAAACCAAATCTTTTAAAAATGAGAACATAACACCAATTTCCCCCGATTGTAGCTTTGGACCCTCCTTGTTTAGGCTGTTTGGTTCTCTCTCTCTCTCTCTCTCTCCAGCCTTCAGCTATGGTTTTCACAATAGGAATGTTCCAGTTTCTCAAGATTGGGGAGCTAATGTCCCTCTTTCCTTCCCCTCCTCCTCTTTTGATTCCTCCTCTGGCTTCTACCCCTTCTCCTCCGGTTCCTTTCTCTTCCTCCCTGTTTTCTATTAATTGTGGTGTGCTCCTCGAGAGGGGAGCCTCTCTCTGTGGGCTTCCTTACATCCTATCTGCAGATCAGGTTTTCCTGCCTTTACTCCGAAAAGGGAGCCAAGTGGAACCGCCCATTTCCCTTCTCAGAATAGCTTTATCCCATGTTGCATGTGTCAGTTAACAACCTTTCAGCCAGGTTGTTTTGAGAACATTGGCAGTTGCCTCCTTGTAAAAATTTAATTCCCTTCCAGAGCTTAAAGTAACACTCTTCCTTACAACATCAAACTGAGCAAGGCTTTCATTAACACCTAACAGCTTGGTATTCCCTGAATTTACCCTGCAAGATATTGATTACCCCAGAAGATTCACTAAGAATTTTGAGTTTTAAAGACAACGGAACGTGCAGTGGGTTGGAGACTAGTGTGATTTTATGAGCCAACACTTGGGCAACAAACTATAGGTGAAACTAAAGATGTACGTTTGATGGATGGGTGACACACCTCCGAACCACCAGTCACAGAACTCTACACAACCAGGCAAGATATGGACTCCTCTCACTAATGTGCTTGATTCAGACAGGCTAAGGAAAGCAGACGCACGCTGAAATGACTGGTCTTGGGACCAAGGCATGGTCTGCTAACTAGCAGAATGCTGAGTAGCGCTCGGGCGGGAAGCCAACATTCGGGTCGTCAGGCAGGAAGGCAGCCAGAAGCCAGGAATCTCAGCCAAATCAAAGGTCAAGGTGAAAGTTAAGTCAGGAGTGAGACCTGCCAGAAGAACTCAGAGCATTGATGGATGCATCAGATGCTGGAGTCAGGCTGTGAGACAGACTTCCATACAGAAGGATATGGAAATGAAGGTAGTCAGAATTTTAGGGATGATCAAGAACTCTGCAGAAGCCAAAGTAGGTGAAGTGGGGAGAAGCATAAATATAATCCCACTTCCTTAAGTGATCTCGACCCTGAGGCAAGCTGTCCTGGGTTCGGGTTCTCCTATTACAAGATGGACACTGTGGAACTGGCTCAAGACAGCTGGGAGCCTGAGGGAAGACCCTTGATCTCCACGTATTAGGGGGCTGTATTTTTAAGGGAACAGATGCCCACTCTCCTGTAACTTTTTGGTAGTTTAGTGACGGTGACCTCACAAAATAATGTGAGCAGCAGATATAAACACAGCTGTTGATCCCAATTCTTTGTGGTGAAAAAATTTGACGACCAGAGAACTGATTAAATTGTTCTAGTTTTGTCCAGTGGAAAACTCTAGTTACTAAAAAGGCGATATAGGTATTTTTATATTTATATGCGAAAATATCCACAATCTACTGAGTGAAAAAAAAGCAGGCAATAGACAGAAATATGTTATTATTCGAGTTAGAAAAAGATTGATGCTATTGACATATACACACTCATGCATGTGTGTACATGCAGGACTGCAATTCAGCCAGAACACACAGTCATACAGACATACTCTTTTGTTGATGTGTCTGTGCCTTTGATAGGTCGGTGCCTTTCCTGTACCAGTTGTTACATAGTTTAAATATTTTTCCTCTGTATAGTCATTGGAAAATACTCCTCAACGTGCTGTGTCCATCTTCTTGTGGGTTCTGGGCATTTCTACTGTTTTCTCCGTACTTTTTCATAATGTTTTAATGTTTTACAGTTTGCATATGTTAATTTTACAGTCAGAATAAATAATAAAGTTATTTTTATTTTGGAAAAAAGTTATATTAGATTTGCCCAAGCAAAAAAAAAAAAATCTTTTTTTTCAGAAAAAAACTTCTCTTTCTTTAGTATTTTTTTTTTTTTTTGCTGTTGAGTTTTTTGGGGTTTTTTTGCCACGTGGTATGCGGGATCTTAGTTCCCTGACCAGGGATCGAACCTGTGCCCCCTGCAGTGGAAACGAGGAGTCTTAACCACTGAACCGCCAGGGAAGTCCCCCCAGAAAAGAGCTTCTGACATGGATAAACATAGCAAGCAAACTTTTCCTTTGGTCTTTGAGAAATTTGGCACTTTTTCTTCAAAATTATCGTGCCTTCATGGGAACTGGCTTCTTAATTATGGTACCTCAAATATCAAAACCTCATTTTTTTTTTTTTTTTACAAGATCACTAGACTGCTTAGGCAAACATAGGGAGCCTGGTAGGTCTAGATTTCACGGCTGACGAGTTCTCTCATGGATATCCTTTTGGTCTAGACAAGGAAATAGGGACTGGATGCAGAGACACTTGGAAGGGTTGACAGCCCATAGCTACAGGGCCCTCTTTAATGAGCTCCAATGGCAAACTGCAGTATGATATTTTTTGGTCAAGTCCCCGGCCTCTGCCCTCAACCACTGGACCACCAGGGAAGTCCTGAGCTATAGGGACCTTGCGTGGCATTTACAGAACTGAAGCATTCAATGAAGAAGGCATTCATCTTGTACTACAGTGAATGTCAAAGGTGGCAGCTGTTCAAAGATGCAGTGGGTTGCCTCACAAGGGGGTCTCCAACTGAATGTCCCTCCCTTTTCCAGCCCTCTCAGGAGGTGGTGAAGGAGATGATACAGTTCTCCAAGGATACGCTCGAAAACGTTGACAAGGCTCGCTCTGAGGGTTTGTACCACGAGGTAAGAATTCATTTTTCTTTTTTTGCGGTACGTGGGCCTCTCACTGTTGTGGCCTCTCCCGTTGCAGAGCACAGGCTCCGGATGCGCAGGCTCAGCGGCCATGGCTCACGGGCCCAGCCGCTCCACGGCATGCGGGATCTTCCCGGTCCGGGGCACGAACCCGTGTCCCCTGCATCGGCAACTCACTGAAACTGGGTTTGAGGAGAGCACAGGCAGCCTGACAAACGTCCTGGGGTCAGGGGTGTCTGTGATATCGGGGATGGAGGAATGGAAATGGCAGTGGGTGTCTTGCTTTCTCGCGTCCTGGCTACAGTGTCCAGATCTACTAACTGTGCGTTCAACCCTGGTTCTAGAAACACCAGGCGTTCTCAACTGGCTGTACACAAGAATCATTGAAAAAATCCTGATGCTCAGGACAATTCCTCCAGAACCTCTAGGAGTGGGACCCAGACATCAAGATTTGTAAAGCCCCCGAGTGATTTCAACAGGCACCTAAAGTTGAGACCCACGGCCAACACTGACCTGCAGAGCACGTGCCTGCACTGAATTCACAAAGGCAGCTTGTTGGAAGTACAGATTCCCGTGTCTCACCCCCTAAGGTGTGATCCGTCTAGTCTGCAACAGAACACAGGGACCATGAATCAGAATTTTTTCCCCCAAGCTCTTTAGACAATTTGGTAGCTAGGTTTGGATGGCACTAGGGCATGGCAAGGTGGGAGATTAATTTCTGTTCGTTTCTATCTGCTTTTCTCTGATCTTCATTCGCCTCCTTTCCTCACTCATTCTTTGCCCACTTTTGAGCCCTTACTGGGGTGACCAACACATGACATGCTCCTTGCCTCCCGGGAGTTCTGTCAGGTTGCGGGGAGAGAGTCCCATGAACAAAGTGTTGCTGTACAGTCCGGAAAATCTATGGCAGAGGCTCGCGGTAGGAGCTGGAGCTCCGGATTCCATTCCTCTGTCGTCTTCTTCGTTTGTCCTCTTCCCTGCTCACGCTTGGTAGGGTCGGGTGCAGGGCTGGACGCTGCTCATGGGCTTACAAAGATTGTCTTCAGGATAGATTGTTTGCCAGCTCACAGTTTGCCACGCCCCTACCTGGCTGCCTCATGGGCCTCTTGGAGAGTCTCAGAGAAAACTGGTTTCCACGCATTTGAAATGGAAAGAATTGTGTGACATTTCTCCCGTGAGAGTGGCAAGGGAAGGAGGGGAGAACTGTGAACCACTAAAATCTAGAGACCATCTGACTCTGTAGGGTGTAACTGAAGATATGTCTACACATGAATCAGTTGGAAAAGCCTGACTGTAAAGCCGCTTGTGGTCGGGCCCGTCTTCTTCCTCAACAGGACCCATGTGGCCTCCTCCTGATGGGTCGCCTGGCCTCTCTCTCTGCCAATCCCTCCCGTACACTTCGAGCGGGGCATGACTGTCCAACCTCACTGTGCATAAGGGCCACCCAGGGGCAGATGTGAAGGATGCCACGGTCCCTCCCCCGGGTATTCAGTTTCAATTGGTCTGGGGTAGGACTCAGACATCGGGATTTAAAAAAGCTCTCCAGATGACTCCAGAGCACAGCCAGGATGCAGAATCATGGGAATGATGGTTAAGATAAAGCTCCACTGCTTGATTTGAATACTTGCTCCATTGCTCACTTTCTGTGTAACTTTGGCAAAGCACTCGCCGCTCTGTGCTTCAGTTTCCTCGTCTGGGAGAATGGGAATATTAGTAGTGCCTATCTCATTGTGTCGTTGTGAGAAGGAGTACATATATATGTAGGAACATGCTTTCATAACTCCCTGCTGACTTCTATGATAACTCCTCATTCTGCCGTATCAGCTGTGTCTCCCACTGTTACCCTTGCCATCCCTACATCTTAGCCAAACAGGGCCATTTTGCTATTCAGATCACAAACTTGTGCTTTCCCTTCTCTGCCGGTAGTTTCCTCAAGCTTCGAAGAGTGAGTGTCCAATGCCATCGTGATGCTCCCGTATGTGAGTCAAGCATGTGCTCTGGTGCAGGGATAACAGACAGGGCCTGTGTCTCCTAGGTTGTGAAGTTATGCCGGGAGTGCCTCCAGAAGCAGGAGCCAGTGTTTGCCGACACCAACATCTACACGCTGCGGCTGTTGAGCACCGTTTCCGAGGTCCTCTCCTACCTGCAGGCCTTTGAGGAGGCCTCACACTACGCCAGGAGGATGGTGGATGGCTATATGTAGGTGACGATCCTGGGTCTCAGGTAGTCTCCTGGAAACGTGTCTATTCCAGGGATGGCAAAGAGATGGCATGCCTGTCGCTACCTCTCCCTCCTGCGCCCACAGCAGGCATCAGTAATCGATAACTGTCCTCTTTATAACTGAGTCTTTGTATCGTGGTGTTCTGAGCAATAATGTCCAAAGAATCAGATTTGATACCTGAGATGAAATCTATTTGTCATCCCTGGTCTTTCCCAAATCCTCCAGCTTGTCTATCATTTGGGAGGCATCTTCTGCTTGTGGTTTCCTTAAGGCTAAATCTGGCTTGATTTTAAGTGCTTAGAAAAGTTTCTCCCCCCTAACAATCAACAGAGGCAATCTTGTCAGCTTTAGATTTTATTTTTTTTTTAAAAAAGTGGGACTTCCTTGGTGGTCCAGTGGTTGAGATGCCTCGCTTCCACTGCAGGGGGCGTGGGTTCCATCCCTGGTTTGGGAACTAAGATCCCACATGCTGCACAGCAAGGTGCAAAAAAAAAAAAAAAAAAAAGAGGTGTCAGCCATTCTTGCTTATAAATTGTAAAAGGCAGCTCCTTTGCCTTCCCTCTGCTAATGTCCTCTCTTGCCTTATGTGTCCACATGGGCATGTGGATTTGTATTTCTGGCCAAATGAATATGTTGGCATAAGAAAGTTGCATTTTTTTGAGTGGATGTTACTCATAAACAAAATCTGGGAAAACTGTACACCATGCGAAAAGGAAGTCCTGTTAAGAGAGTGCCAAGGAGGTGAAGATACAACCCTGTCCCAAGAAGGACATTCAAATTATTTTTTTTCCCCTGAACTTCCTAGCCCGTTCAAAGGAGGGCTGAAGGCTCCCAGCTCCTTGTACTCAAGTTCCAAGTACAATCCTGACCCCGTTTCCCCATTAGGACTTGGCTCAGTAGCTAGGTCGGAGCCTCAGCTCTTGCAGCCTCACCGCGTGGGGTGTTTGGCATCTCAGTGCATCTCTGTGTGCCCTAGTCTCCCCTGATGGTTGACGCCTCACAGCGCTGGTGGGAGAGTATATGGACTTCATCAGTGAGGTCACTTTATAAGTTGTCAGATGTTGTGCAGATAAAAGGTAGGTTGGGAATATGTGTCATCATTACTTCCTCTGCCCCTGCAGGAAGCTGTATCACCCCAACAATGCCCAGCTGGGCATGGCCATCATGCGGGCAGGGCTGACCAACTGGCATGCTGGCAACATTGAGGTGGGGCACGGCATGATCTGCAAAGCCTACGCCATTCTCCTGGTGACACACGGACCCTCCCACCCCATCACCAAGGACTTAGAGGCAAGTGGCTTCTTGGGGCGAGTCTGGGCTCTCTGAAGATGGAAGCTGAGGGCTAGACTCTGCTTTTGGAAAGACCCTAGATTGCCTGCTAGACCAGAAGGGAATTCAGAAATGTTTAGTCCACTCCCCTTGTTTTATATCTGAGCAAACTGAGGCCCAGAGAAGGGGAGTAACCTGTCCTTGGTCACAAAGCGAGTGGACAGCAAAATTGAGGCTTGAACGCTGGGATGCTCCAGGCCTGGACTGAGAAAACCTAATGGTGTACATGTGTGTGTAGCACGTACATTAGAAAACGTGCCGCATGGAGTAGAGTCAGGGAGCACAGGCTCTGGGACCAGACTGCTGGGATCCAATTCCGATTTGACCACTTTCCAGCTTTGTGGCTACAAATATTGAGTGTGTGGGCCTCAGTCTTCTCATCAGAAAAATGGAGAAAAAAGGGTAAGGTTGTGGCAAAGGTTCAATGAACTGATGTGTGAAAAGCGCTCAACAGTGTCTGGTGAGTGGCATGCTCTTCATAGCTGCTGGCTGGCTTTGTGCTTTGAGGGCTGATTTATTTGAAAGTGACGGGGTTCAGAGGACTGTCCTCAGGCAGTAGTATAGGGAAAGAGGACAGACTTTGGTGTCATAGAATGTATGTCAGTACATTAAGCTTGTCAAATACAAGTGTTTGTCATTGTATTCACTGCTCTAACCTCAGCCCCTCAACGAAGCCTGGCCCTTGATAGATATTTCTTGAATTAACATATGGGAGAATGAGGGTTTTTCTGTGTCACATAGAAATAGTAATCTTCCCGGCCGTTGTAAAGTACAAGGGAATCTCACCCATTTCGTGTATGAGGAAACTGAGGGCTGAAGGGATTAAGTCACTTGCCTGATGTCCCACAGTGTTGATGGGACTTAAGTTCAGGAACCAGGGTTCAAATCCAGGTCCCCACCTAGCAGTTCCTAAGAACAAACATCCTCCGCTGAGAGCATTCCCTCAAGCTACTCTCTCAGGGGTCTGACTCCCTCTTCCTAACAAATGGAGTCCACTGCCAGGACATTAGACTCGCAGTGTATGAGTGTGTATGTGTGTCCTCTGGGGAGGTACAGTTGAATCTCAGTGGCTGGGAGCCACTTACCCCATAGTCTGTCATTTCCAAAAGGGCCAAGGTAGGTCAGAAACCAACACATCCTGGGGGTTTGTCCTCACTGTTTTCGGTGTATCCGCTCCCACAGGCCATGCGGATGCAGACGGAGATGGAGCTGCGCATGTTCCGACAGAACGAGTTCATGTACCACAAGATGCGTGAGGCCGCCCTGAACAACCAGCCCATGCAGGTCATGGCTGAACCCAGCAATGAGCCGGCGCCGGCTTTGTTCCACAAGAAGCAATGAGGACCTGCCTGGTGGGAGAGGGGCGCCGTGGCTGGGGAACTGGGGAGACATTCTGGAGGTGGTGGGTTTCTGGGGAGACCCTTGATGAGGAAATCAGCGTAACGCTCAGCCTTGTTGCCGCAGGAATGTCCTACTCTTTTTTCCCAGTGTCATTTCGGTTCATTTCAACTCAGTTCAATTCAATTTAACCCTATCCCAGACCAGTCCAACTCCTCCTACAAATATTTATTGGGATAAATATTTATAGGGATAAAGAAGCTCCAAATGTAGCTGGAGAGGCAAAATGTAAACAATTAAAGCACAGTGTGATAATAAATGCAATGGTAAACTCTATGGAGAGAGGGAGTACAGTGGAGGGCATGTGTCTGGTGTGTGTGTGTGTGTGTGTGTGTGTGTGTAGTGGTGAGGGTGTCATGGAGGAGATGACATCTGAGCTAAGGGTGGCAGGTACCTGGAGTCTCAGGTGGCCGCTCACCTATCTGTGCAGGTGTCTCTGGAATATTCGGGATTTGCTGACTGGGATGGGTGATGTTCAGTTTCCTCAGGCGAGTGTGGAGTTATGAAGAAGAGACTGTCTTTGGGCCTTTCAGGTCCTACTCAGAGAACTGAAACTTCTTCAGAAGGGCACGTATGCAGAAGGAGGGCTTTGCCCAAACCACTTGAGGCCTCAGTTTAAAGTCTGGGTTCCCAGCATTATTCTGAAACTACTTCTAGAACACAGAGAGGGAGTGTTTCCTTTCCACACTCTCCCTGCCAAGCCCTGTGATTCCCATGACGTGGGGCTACTTGGATAATAGCTGAGATTTTTCTGACCATTGGCCTCCTAGGATTGGAGAAGTCTCTTCAGGGTGAAGTTGAGGGAGAAACTTGGAAACCCACATACCTGATGATCATGGGTCCAGCGGAATTGGCCTTTGCGTCTTTTATTTTGTCACGTGTGCCTGGGTGGCCTTTACCAGCTTAGAGTTCATCACTGGCCCCCAGTAAATCTCTATTTTTTAGTAACGAATAATTATGACTTCCCTTGCTTGATTTCTTTCATTGTCCATTCCCTGGGTCCTCTGCTTTCCTTACCAGAAGGAATGTCTAGTCTGGACTCTGCACACCTAGGTGAGGACCTCTCTGGGAGTGTGACCAACTTGCCCTCATCTCCTGGGAGGCTGCTCTGGTTTCCACCCAAGAGTGTGGGTCTTGGGAATCAACCGATCTAGTTGTCCCATTGGTCTGTTATCTTCTGGGATCCCAAACTTCTCACGAATGTTTTGGGGGATCCTGGACAAAAGCCCCCCCCATTTGAGAGTGTCACCAAGTCTTCTCTACTCTCTGGGGCCACCCTTGACCCCAGAGCTCTAGCTAACCTCTTGAGGTCAGGTGATCCCATCAGGCTCCATATTTGTCATCTGTGCCTAAAGTGTCAGTTCCTCCATCCCCACCCTTTCGTCCTCAGAATGATCCACTGCCTCCCTTGTAACCTGACCAACAGCTCTGCCAATGTGCCAAAAACTTTGTCCAAAAACTCTGCAAAGGTGCCGCCTCTGTGCGGAATACTGGCACCTGGCACCTGGCTCTTCATTGAGGACACCTGCTGCTTCAGAACTTTCACAGGGAGACTGACAGTTCTTCTAAGCTCACGTAAGGATGGCTCCAGCCCTCTGCCAGGGACCTAACTGTGCCGGTTCAAATGGTCTCTCTTCTATCCTCATATGAAACCTTCCCCCAAACCTCTTCCCTTCCTTGTCACTGTCACCTGCCACACCGCTGGCCATTCCCCCACATTCAAGGTCTTCTTTTCCGTCCCCTCTTCCTCAGATTCGGTGTCTTCGAAGTCCACTTTCACAGACCATCTAAACCACTTGTTTTATAGATTCTTCATTTACTCAATTCCAGGTGTCTTTCCACTTCCCCCATTAAAACCCTCTCTTAGTTACACCCTGGACACTGTCATCCCCCATAATTCCTCCATTTTTTGGCCGCCCTCTGTGGCATGCGGGGTCCTAGCTCCCCGACCGGGGATCGAACCTGTGCCCCGGCACAGTGGAAGGGCGGAGTCTTAACCGCCGGACCGCCAGGGAATTCCCAATTTCTTCATTTTTGATGTCTGACTCTCTGGTCATTGCTTTCCATCTGTTCACTTCTCTTTTTCCTCCACCCCTGATTGCTAGATGGCATCGTATTTTCTCCAGTGTGTCCCCCCTCCTCCTGTCTTCACATCCTTCCAGATAACCAGGGTGTCAGCCTCTTTTTCTTTTTGCCCATCCCCCCTTCCTACTCGGCAGAGTCCAGGCCTGGATGAGTTCAGCTGTCTTGTTGTTCCTCTGTTGCACCTGGAGGTCTGAGCACAGCCAGGAAAATGGTACCTCTCACCTCAGGCGCATCCACGGCCTCTTCTCCAACCTCAGCTGGCCTTGGGGTGCAGCCCAGGCGTGCTCCCTGTGCTTCTCCCTTTGCCCAGTGGTTATTTCAGGTCCTCACTCCTGTCCTGGAGCGAGTCCTCTGCTTTCAGCAGAACCTCATCTCCTGCTTCACCCAGAGGCCAGGAGATGGGGTTCCTCAATTTCCTCTTCCCGCGTTCACACATGTTGTGTCTGTGCTCATCCTTCCCGCTTCCGTCTCACACCAGTGGAATGAGAGCCCCTCTCCTCCAAAGCCAAACGCTCCACCTGTGCTTTGGATCCCATCCCCTCCTAGGTCCTTGGGGCCTTGCTTCCCGTTTATTCCTTCTCACCCTGGATTCTTCACATTTCTCTGTCTACTGGCTTCTTCAAAGCAGTTAATAGATGTGCTGGGGAAACTCTGATCATAATCTTCAAGGCTGAGTTGCTTTTTTTGTTTTTTTTTTGCGGTACGCGGGCATCTCACTGTTGTGGCCTCTCCTGTGGAGGAGCACAGGCTCCGGACGCGCAGGCTCAGTGGCCATGGCTCACGGGCCCAGCCGCTCCGCGGCATGTGGGATCTTCCTGGACTGGGACACGAACCCACGTCCCCTGCATTGGCAGGTGGACTCCCAACCACTGCGCCACCAGGGAAGCCCAAGGCTGAGTATTTTTAAAAAAGGCTTTGTCTCCCACAGTTATTATCTGCCTTCCTTTACTTTCCATTTCTTCCTGAACCCACTGCAGCCTGGCTTCCTGAGTCCATGAATGTGGCCCTTCCCACGGTTGACTCTTGGGGGGACTTTTCAGCCCTCATGTGATTTGGCTTCTCTGCCTCAGTTGGCATCACAGCCCATGATTTCTGGGCACCACATCCTTTGCGATGATCCTCTAATGAGGTTTCTCCCCTGGCCCCGTTTCTCTCCTGCCCCTGGCATTTCCTGGAGCTGGTTTTGTTCATTCGGGTCACTCTCAGTTTGTCCTCATCTCTCTCTGCACACCCTCCCCCATGAGCTCGGCCAGGCCCTTCGTTTAATCACTGCCGTGAGGCTGATGTCCTTTGACATCAACCTGTATCCCTTGACCTTGGTCCGCATACCCTCAGCCCCGCATACCCTCTTGAACATTCTGCAGGCCCATCAAACTTGGCGTGTCCAAAAGGAAGCTCTTTCTCTTTCCCTTCTCTCCACCCCGACACCTGTTCCTGCTCAGCGCTGCCCTCCTTCCACCCCTGAGGAGAACATTGACTTCTAGTCACTTCCTGAGTATCTATCGCATCTGAGACGTTAGTCAGGTCCCTTCAGTCACGGGTCCCCAGGTGGCCCATGTTCTTCTGTGTCTCTCTGAGTTTTGAAACATTCTCTCTAAAATACCCGAAACCTGCCAACTCATATTCATCGTTCAACACCCACTTTGGAAATCACCCCTTCTGTGAAGTCTTCCCTGAAAGCCTCAGAGTCAGCTGGCTGCCTGTCGGAGTCTGTCCTATTATCCTTGAGTCTCCCATCATCACACTCCCCTCATGGCCCTATAATTGCCTTTTCACTTGCCTGCCTCCAGCATCAGATCGTGAGGCTCCGGAGGGCGGGAGCTTTGTTCCTTTATTCATCTTTCTATCCCCAGAACCTAACACAGGTCCTGGGACATAGTAGGTGGTCAGTTAATGTGTATTGAATGAATGAATGAATAAGTGAATGAATTTGCTTAGATCAGAGCAGAAGAGACATGAAACTGTGTATCTCGAGTTTTTATGTTATTGCAGTCCACAGAGGCCATTAAATTTTCTGTATTTCCAAGCAAATGAGTGTGGCTTCTTTCCTTCTGACAGTCTATTCATAGAACCCTCTGTCATGATGGAAATGTGTTCTATCTGTGGCCAATACAGTAGCCACTAGAATCATGTGACAATGGAGAACTTGAAATGTTTCTAATATGAATGAAAAACTGAAATTTTAATTATTTCATTTCAATTATAATAGCTAATGTGGTTAGTGGTTACTGTATTAGACAGTGCAGTTTTAGAGAATACTTCAGTGTAGTTCTCAAGATTATGGACACTGACACAAATTAAGTTCATATCAGCTCTCCTGATATTAACTAGATGACCTTGGACTGGTTATCTCATCCATGCCTCAGTTTCCTTATTTCCGCTTATCACATAGTGTTGCTATAAGAATTACATTTTTGGGCTTCCCTGGTGTTACAGTGGTTAAGAATCCACCTGCCAGTTCAGGCAACACGGGTTTAATCCCTTGTCCAGGAAGATCCCACATGCCGCGGAGCAACTAAGCCCGTGTGCCACAGCTACTGAGCCTGTGCTCTAGAGCCCACAAGCCACAAGTACTGAGCCCACGTGCCACAACTACTGAAGCCCGTGTGCCTAGAGCCCGTACTCCGCAACAAGAGAAGCCACTGCAGTGAGAAGCCCGCGCACCACAATGAAGAGTAGCCCCTGCTCGCCACAACTAGAGAAAGCCCACATGCAGCAACAAAAACCCAATGCAGCCAACAATAAAAAATAAATTAATTAATTTTTAATAAAGAATTACATTTTTTAAATGTAAGGCTCTTAGAACAGTGCCTGGCCCATCGTAAGTGGTCCATGAGCATTCCAACCATGCTTCTATCAGGGTGTCCCTTCTCCTACTAAGAAAGTGGAGGTGAAGGGTAGAGACAAGCAGTGGTATGCTGGACCAGCTCGAGACAGCCAACCGCATACACTTCTTCCCACCTCTGCATCTATCAGCATCATGTTGATAGCCCGCCATTAGCCACAGTGGGAATATTTACATCATGGTAATCGGTTTAACTCTAGAAGAACACATTAATTTGTAGTGTTGTCAATCTATAAGTATGGGGTTTGCTACATAACTGTAGCAGAACAGATACTTAGCAAGACCATTAAAGAAATCTTTACTTCAGCTGGGGTGAGCTCTGCATTCTGAAACCTCTATCCCGCAGGGCCTCACAAACAAGTCTAAGACTCTGATTACTACCCCTCCGACTAACCCACTTGTTCACTGCCTCACCAGTGTATTGACAGACACGTGTCTTAAAGGCCAGATATAACCACTGCTTGGGAAGATTGCTCAGGGCTTACTTCTCAAGGATGCAGAAGGGAATCTGTATGGAGGCCCTTGGGGAAGAATCTGTTTCTTGTCTTTTCCAGATTCTAAAAGCTTCTTCTAGAATGCCCACACTCCTTGGTTTGTGGCCCCCAGTCAACAACACACCACTCCTTCTCTGACCCTCCTGCCTTTCTATTTACTGACAAGAATACTTGTGATTCCACTGGGTCCACTGGGATAATCCAGGATAATCTTCCCTTTTCAAGGCCTTCGCCTTAATCACATCCGCAAAATCCCTTTTGCCATGTGTCACTGGTCTGGGGGGTAGCGTGGGGACATCCTTGGAGGCCATCATTCTGCCTAGCACAGCAGTCTTGTTACCAAGTCCTCAGACCAGTCATGCAGACACAGCAGCAAGTCTCTGAGCAGAAGGCTTGGGACTCGCATCCTGATCTCCAGGCACCAGGAGAATGAACCTTCCTTCCCATCCATCACATTGACAGCCATGTCCAACTTACCTTCTTTCCCTTCCTCATTCACCCAGCTTGAACCTATGATGGTGCAGCATTTCCCGACCCACAATGGTTTGCTGGTAAACATTCAGCAACTAAGTTAAGAAGAACCCGATTGGTAACGTTTGCTGATTTTTCTCAGTGTAACTATTCTCACCATGGCCAGTGCCAAGCTTCCAAGCTGTATGTTGAGTCAGGAGCTGCTCCTAGCTGCCTCCAGTACCCCATGCGACCCATGCCAGGCAGTCGGCCCCTTGCTGGGCCCTTCTGAACTGGAGAAGGAGTCCCTGCCCTTCTCTGGGAATAAAACCTCTCGGTCTGTGACCCTAGAGATGCTGGTAGTCAGACTCACTGCTGCCTGGAAAGTTCTGGGAGAACACAGCTGACATCGAGGGAGAAAAATGAGTTGACAAGGAGAGAGAGAAGTATTGATGACGTTCTTGTAAGGCTTTGGATCCACTCCTGCTTGACAGTTACATGAGTCAGTGAACTACCCCGTCCCACCTTTAATTTTGGCCTAAGCCAGTTTATGTGGGTTTCTTTTTCTTTTTTAAATTTTAATTAATTTATTTATTGGCTGCGTTGGGTCTTCACTGCTGCGCGCAGGCTTTCTCTACTTGCGGTGAGAGGGAGCTCTTCGTTGCGGTGCGCGGGCTTCTCATTGCGGTGGCTTCTCTTGTTGTGGAGCTCGGCCTCTAGGTGCGCGGGCTTCAGTAGTTGTGGCATGTGGGCTCAGTAGTTGTGGCTCACAGGCTTTAGAGCGCAGGCTTACTAGTTGTGGCTCACGGGCTTAGTTGCTCCACGGCATGTGGGATCTTCCCGGACCAGGGCTTGAACCTGTGTCCTCTGCTTTGGCAGGCGGATTCTTAACCACTGCGCCACCAGGGAAGTCCTAAGTGGGCTCCTTTGATTCGCAGCTAAAGGAATTCCCATTGTGCTAGTTTGTCTCCATCTTCCCTTCCCTACGTTCCTTCTCCACCCTTCTCTGCCCGGCTCTGCGCCCAGGAGGGCTGACTTCTGCTTTCTTGTTCAGCCAGTGGGAGGCACTGGCAGGAGATGGGATGGTAGAAGGAGAGAGAGGTGGGTGTTATTCCCCACCATGTTCCCTCTTCCCTGGCCCCTCCCTGCCTAACCAGCGCCTGTTGGGTGGTTCTCGAAGGGTCCCAGCTCTCACTGAGCTCCAGTAATGCTGTCCTCCAGGTTGCCACTTCAGGCCCATGGGTGGTAATGGTTTTCTGTGGTTGCGGGTCCCTGGGTGCCTCACCTACCCCGTAAGCTCCCCTTATTCAAACCACACCTTTGTATATGGTGCTTTCATTAAATTCTCATCAAGAAAACCCTTTTGCGTGAGGCTTATTTCCTGCTGATACATCCCTGACATGTATCTTTCTTTTTAAAAAAATTCAAGTATAGTCGATGTACAATATTACATAAGTACAGGTGTACAATATAGGGATTCACTAGATAGGGAGTAAGTTTTAAAAGTTATACTCCATTTATAGTAATTGCAAAATTCTGACTGTATTCTCCATGTTGTGCAGTATATCCTAGTAGCCTATTTTATACATAATAGTTTGTACCTTTGACTTCCCCATTTCTATATTGTCCCTCCCCTCTGCCTCGTCCCCACTGGTAATCACGAGTTTCTTCTCTCTGTGAGTCTGCTTCTTTTCTGTTATACTCACTAGCTTGTTGTGTTTTGTAGATTCCACACAGAAGTGATGTCATCCAGTATTTCCCTGACATATATCTTTCCAATTTACTTCTCACACCTAGTCACTAGATCCCATTGACTCTAATTCCTAAATGTTCGTGAACCTTTCCACCCTGCTCCATCCTCACAGGCACTGCCTTGGTTCAGGTCCCCAACATCTCTGGCCTGGACCATCGCCGCTGTCTCTTCATAGTCTGTCTGTATTCAGCCGTGGCCCTCTCTTTGATCCTCGACACCATGGCCAGAATGATTTTTCTATAGTGCCTTTAGTATCATGTTCCTCTTGCAGCTGAAAACCCTTCAATGATTCCCTATGGTCTCCAGGGTCAAGTCTAAACTCCTTACGAGAATATTCATGACAGAGACTCTGTGTCCTTCTCAGCCTCATCTCTTGCCAAACCTCCATTTATACCACACCTCCCTGCCAAGCAAACACACTCAGATGCTTTGAGAGTCGGCTGAAACGTCACTTCCGCTGAGACATTTTCTGAGGCAGACAGGCTCTGGTGATTGTACACGTCAGCATCACAGCACGGATCATACTGTCGCCATGTGGCTTATGGGTTGGTCTCCCTGCTAGACATCACGTCTCCCAGGAATTACTGTCTCCTCAGAGCTTAGCATTGGCCAGCCCTGATCTGGCTGAATGAGTCTAGGTTGTGGAAAAGATACATGTAATTCCACATCTCTGTGTTTTACTGGTAAGAAATACTAGAAAATCATAGGATGGTCAAGATGCCTCTAGTATATATAGAAAAAATGGTCTGAAGATTGAGTATGAGCTGTTATATTCAACCCCCCAACCTCCCCCCACAAAAAAATCACTTTCTTTATTCTAATGACAATCAGTTGAAACAACAACAACAGAAATGTCTACTTTTGGGCTTCCCTGGTGGCGCAGAGGTTGAGAGTCCGCCTGCCGATGCAGGGAACGCGGGTTCGTGCCCCGGTCCGGGAGGATCCCACGTGCCGCGGAGCGGCTGGGCCCATGAGCCATGGCCGCTCAGCCTGCGCGTCTGAAGCCTGTGCTTCACAACGGGAGAGGCCACAACAGTGAGAGGCCCGCATACTGCAAAAAAAAAAAAAAAAAAAAAAAAGAAATGTCTACTTTTGTGTGGATATAGACACCAAAACTGACTCTTTACAAATCAATCCGCTGTCACAGGGGAAGAGCCGTCTCTGGTAGTGGGATGCCCACAGGACAGGCGGAGGGAAGAGGGAGGGGTCAGAAGAGACTAGGGGTCCAATTAAAAATAGCTGATACCATCAACAGCTGTTTATTCAATTTATTTAAAGCAGGCTTCGGGCCCAGATTTCTCTAGGCACCTGTACGAAATCCAAATTCAGCATTTAAAATGAATTCTCCTTTTCAGGCAAAAACATACAAACAACACCCTCCTAAATCCAGAGCTGTTCCCAGTTAGGAGGAGATTTTGGGAAGTTTGTCAGATCCCTAGAGGCTTTGCTGAGGAGAAGACCTCATTTCTACTACTTTCTGCCTCCTGTGTATTAAGAGTCAAAGAACGTCAGATGCACCATTTATCAGCCGGGTGGTCCTAAGCAAACCTTGTTTCTTCTCTGTGCTTCATCTGCTCACAGAGGTTAATTTCTCTGGGCAGTAACAGAGCTTCTGCTACTAAAAGTCTAAATGTCAAACCCAACCGCAGTTCCCTAGGAATCCAAGTGGCAATGATGACATGTTTTATTTGCATGCTACTGGCATCATTTCATGGGATCCTTACAAAAGCTATGAGAGAAGGTGTTGTATTGCCCATTTTACAGATGAGAAAACTGAGGTCCAAAATCATGGATTAGTTAACTAGAACTGTGCCTTCAAGCCCACTATTTTTACTTGAAATCATCTGCTTTTTAAAAAGTCATTGCTCATTTAAAAAAAGTAGTTCCACAAAATTAGTTCCTTGTAAAAAGTTCAAACAATAAAAATAATGCAAAAAGCTCTCTTGACCTCCCACCCAATTCCTGTTCCTGCCACAGAAGTCATGGCTATTATCTGGTGTTCCAGCCATCCATGGTCATAGACATATCTGTATATCTATATAAATAGATAATTTTGTTTCGTATTTTAATAAAATTTACATGATATTGTACTGTTGATATTGTTCTGAAACTTACTTTTTTTTTTTTAATGCTTGGTCTTAGAGATAGTCCTATAACAGTACATATAGATCTACTCGTCCATTTAATCTACCAAAGGTTATTTCAGAGTGTGGCCATAGCACAGTTTATCTAATCCTTTTTTTACTGATGGACATTTGTTTCCAGTTTGGGGCTGCTGCATTTTTTATATGCTTCTTTGTGCCTGTGTTTAAACACAACTCTAGGGCGATATACAACAGTGGCATTGCTAGGTGCTAGGAAATTCGCATTGAAAATATTAACGGATACTGCTAAGTGGTGCTCCAAATGGGCTGTACCAGTTTACGTCTCCACCAGCTGATGGGAGAGCCATTCATCACATCCTTGCAAACACTGGATGTGGTCAATCTTTTTACGTTTTACTAGTTTGATTTGTAAAATGATATCTCATCTTACATCCCTCCTCTGTGATTAACAGTGAGACTAAGGATATTTCATATTGTGAATTCCCTGTATATGTCCTCAACCCACTTTTCCATTGACTTGTTGGTCTTATTGATTTGGGGGAGGTTTTTATATTCTGTCTATTAACCTCTGTTATGTAAGCCACAAATATATTCTCCCACATTATTGCTTCTTTTTGGAAACTGTGTTTACAGTGTCTTTCTTTCATATCAAATTTAAAATTTGTAAGGTGGTAAAATAAATTAATCTTTCCCTTCATGGATGTTGCACCTCGTTTAAGATGGTCTTCTATACTTCAAGTTATTTGTCTATCATCATATCTATTTCTAATATTTCATATTTATTCATTTAGCTCTTTAGTTCATCTGGAATTTATTTTGTGAATGGCATATTGTAGTCTCCTATTAGTTGTATTTCCCCCTGTATCTTCCAACTCTGAGTTCTTACTGAAACTCTGAAGCACTTTCCTTAAGTCTGCCCTAGTTCCTGAAATAATTGTCTCCCATTTTTTCCCCCAAGATCCTGCTCCATATGGAAGAAGGAGGGCTAACATATGAGGAAAACTATAGAGCAAGGAAGGAAGAACTTCATCCAATAGACTGGTGCAGATAAAAAGCCAGAGAGGGAAAGAGTACTTTCAGCTGTACAGTTTAGGAAGCCTTCTTGGAGGAGGTGGCACTTAAATTATGAGAGGAATGAGAGGTTGTTTAACTCGATTGCAGTGTATATTATAGGAAGGGTGTAAAGCTAGATAAGGTGGGACAGGACATAATGGAGCAAAGTTCGGCAACCTATGGTCCATGAGTCAGATCCAGCTGCCACAGCGTGCAGGAATCTTAGTTCCCTGACCAGGGATTGAACCCACGCCCCTGCAGTGAAAGTGCGGAGTCTTAACCACTGGACCTCCAGGGAAGTCCCCACCTGTTTCTATATGGTGTGGGAGCTAAGAATGGTTTTCCATGTTTAAATGGTTGAAAAAAATCAAAAGAAGAACAATATTTTATGACATAGGCAAATGATGTGAAATTTAAATTTCAGTGTTCATAAATAAAGTTTCATGGGAACACAGCCATGCCCACCTGTTTGGGTATTGTTCTGTGGCTGCTTCAGTGCTACAACAGCAGAATTAGGGAGTTGTGGCAGAGCCTGGGTGGTCCACAAAACTGAAAATATTTTCTTTCTGGCTTTTTACAGAAGAAGTTTACTGATCCCTGTTACGGAGCCTTGAATGCAGGTTGAGGAGTTTGACTCTTATGTGTAGGGCAATGCATTATGATCAGTGCTGTTTTTAGGGAAGATGACAGTTTGTGGGGTGGAGATTCGCAGGTGAGAGAGAGAGGCAGGGAGATGCCATAGTGGCCTGTGAAACAATGCAAGTAACGAGTAACGGGGTTTCAACCCCAAAAGAGGGAAGGTGGGAAAGATGATAGATTCATCCATTCATTAAAGCATCTTTGTTGAGAGCTTTCTGTGGTCTGGGCACCGTTCTGAGAGCTGAAAGATATAAGGTAGAGATGCTCGAGCTTGGTAGCTCTTTGGGTGTGGGAAATGAGCTCTGTGTTCATTTGCTAAGGATGCTGTAACCAAGTACTACCGACTGGGCGGCTCAAACAACAGACATTTATTGTCTCAGAGTTTTGGAGGCCAGAAGTGTAAGATCAAGGTGACCAAAGCTACGCTCCTTCTGCAAGAGGTAGGGAAGGATCTGGTCCAGGTCTCTCTCCTAGCTTCTGCTAGTTCCTCGGCTTGTGGTTGTATAACTCGTCTCCACATGGCAGACTCCCTGTGGGTGTATGTGTTCAAAAATTTCTCCTTTTTATAAGGACACCAGCCATATTGGATTAGGGACCCACCCTACTCCAGTATGAGCTCATTTTAACTTAACTGATGACATCTGCAACGACCATGTCTGAATAAGGTCACAGTCTGAGGTAGTGAGGGCTAGGACTTCGACATGTGAGTTTTGGAGAGATGCAACTCAACCCATCACAGCTACCAGAGCCTGGTACAAGGTGCCGTTTGGAGAAATCCCTCTTCTCCCATATTCTGCTTCTGCCCGCAGCATGGAGGGAATTTCTACCTGAGATTCCTCTGTCTGCTTCTGGAAGCTTCTCACTCAGCCCTCCTCTAGGAAGGAGAATTGTCCCTAGGTGGGCCAGTGCCCGATCTTTTTGTTCATGTCCCCTGGTGGGTGGGGCTGCTGTGAGCATAGCCTCCCTTCGCCTGCCCCGTGTTTCTGCTGTCTCTGTCCCCATGGGGATGACCCAGCACACAGCCCGTCTCGTTCCAGCTCCTTGCCATGTGGCTGACTGGGACAGCTCATTCCAGGGCTGCTCTACAGATCCAGCCACATCATGTGTCCCTTACAGGGTCACCTGAGCAGGCAGCCTGGGGTCTGCTTTCAGGCTGAGAATCAGACCTGACTCTGTAGGATGGAATGTGCAGGTGATCAAGATTTACAAAAATAGAGGTGATCGGCGTTCAATAACCACATCAATGAAAAGAGGAAAACACACTTTTTAAAAACAAAGTTCACTTTATTACATTAATTGTATATACTAAAAGGATGTGAAATGCAGACTTGTCTAAATTTTCTTGCTGATTCTCTTGAAGACGATGTCCCCCAGTGTCATGGTCTGAAAGCCAGAAAAGACATCGTGAAACACTCATCTGATGTTGAATTGTAAGTGATAGTTAAGCCCCCAGTATGCTAACATATGTAGTAATTCAAAGACTCCTCTGTTTTCTATAGGACCGGAGGAAGGGTTGGCAATCTTTTCTAAAATCCCATTGGTCACTTTACTTCCTCACGTGCAGAGTTGTCCTGCCTTTTACTGAATTCCTTTCTACATCAATGACTGTTACAGCAAGACCATCCAAACCAGTCCAATCTGATCCAATTTCTCAAAGTTTCATTGAGCACCTACTACGGACCAAACATGTGTTGAGCACTGAGGACAAGTGTATGGGGAAACACCTGGGCATCCAGCCTGGGACTTAGTAGGTAGTGCATAATTTCCCTCCCAAAGCTGTGGAGCCTATAAAAACATTAGATTCATTGGATCCGTAAGTGTTTGAGTTTTTGAGGGTTGCTCCTTTCTCCCCCAGCCCTTCCCTCCTGCTGATTCTCTTGAACAAGACTATGGCAATGATGTGGGGTGATGTCATCAGGGTGAAAAGGCAGCCCTTTAGTTTCAACGGCAATGAAATGGAACGGAAAGATCTATGTTTGAACCCTAGTTCTACAACTCATTAGCTGGATGACCTTGGACAGGTCAACCTGTCTATTAAGTCCCCCATCCTGCCTCCCTCACAGGACATGAGAGGAATAGAGGCAATGGATCATATCAAAGACACTGGCCAGGACTGAGTCCAGGACAGCTTATCTCCCACTGCCCTGCAGGTGCCTCTCTCTGCTGTGAATGTGCTGGAGACCGCAAATTTCATGGTTGACCCTCACTCTCTCCCTCGTTGAGGGATTTCTCCCCTTGAGCAGTGTTCTGCCTCTGTTACTCCCCAAAATACAACCTGGGGGCAAGGAAGAGCCGGGGGGACACTGTACTATAACTGCAGGAGAAACACTGTACTATTCACTCCCATATCGGGGAGAGGACGTGGCCGACAGCCAGACACCAAGGGTGAAGTGGCACACACAAACCGGAGTGTCAGGTCCATAAGCTGCCATGAAATTGCCGAGAATATGATTCTCCTTATAAATGCCCAAAGGGCAAAGGCATTTACTGAGTTCCCTGGGCTTGCAAGGCAGATGGAGGACTCTGTGTTCATTGGTTAGTGACGCAGAAGGGAAGGGTTATGGCCAACAATTACTGCAACGTCATAAAATAGAAAAAGCAATGAAACAGCCCAACTTTCTGCCAAACCAAGCCTTCCTTGAGCGTGGGTGCTGCGTCCATGGGAAGGTTTCTCCATGAATCAGAGGACCACAGGTGGGAATGAATGGATTTCTGTCCTCCAGCCCGCGAGCGAGACTTGTGTCCACATCCCAGCAGAGTCTAGGAAGTGTGACCTGTGCTGGTGGCTTTGCACGACCCTGTGTCTCCTACCAGGCTCCTCTCCTACCCCATCCTATTTGGGTGTTGGGGGAGGAAGGGGAGAGGAGGCAGGGGATGGCAGTGAGGAAGGAAGGAAGTGGGGGAGGTAGGAGTGGTCGACCCTGACCAGGAAAGTGGTGGTGGAAGGACAGCCTGAAGGAACTGGGAGAGGCAGGGAAGCACCAGCTGGAGCCAACACCAGCACATGGGGGGCTTTTGGTGAATTAGAAAAGTGTGCCCCTTCCTTAAGACACCATACTTCTCTATTGGAAAACTGCCCTAACACACTGCACTGGTTTTATTAGAACAAGATGACTTACTAGCATGCATTGCAAGCCAGTAAGAAATGTACAAAGCTCCCCCCGTCTCCAGTAGGAGCCGGCTTCTCCTAGGGTGGTGCAGTGTATCGCCGTGGACTGCTGCCCTGTGAGACAGATCCAGCTCAGAGGAACCCTAGCTCTGCCATTTCCTGGCGGTATGATTGCCTCAGTTTCCCCATTAAGAAAGTTCAGTGTTGGTGGGAAGATTCGAGATAATGTGTGAAAGCTTCCTGGGCGCAGCGGGTGCTCAGTAAGTGGTAGCAGAGATTGACCCCTGGCTGCAAGCACGAGGAACCACAAGTCAGAGCGTCAACTTACGCTGATGGCTGTGTCACCGTTGAATTCAGTCACGGACTTGATGCCTTTGAGAGTTGTCACCAGTTTATTCTCACCTTCCAGCTGAACCACCGCCTGCATGGAACAAAAGGAACGGCCTGGGAGGAAGGGTCTGCGAGGGAGTAAACCTCTCGCTCATGAGGTTGGCTCCCCCGCACAGGTCTCTGCTTGCAGCAACCAAACCCTGTTCTCTGGCTCTGAACAGAAGTGAGGTGCGTGTAAGAACTGAAGAAAACGGCAGGGCTTCTTTTGCCAGACTTTTCATCTATGGGATGTGATCTAGGAGTCAGCATAAGACCCCTAAGCTGTCTCAAATCAAACACAAATAAAATTGATTCAAGTCGCAATTCTCCAAGCCAATGGAGGGAGGGAGTGGCAAAATTCAAAATCCTGGCCAGCTGGAAGAACACATATTTTTGCTTTGTATTATTTTATATTATTCCTTCTAGCACCTTTATCTTTCCTCTTGCGGTCTCCTTTTCATATGCATCCAGGAAGAGGTAACAGAAACCCAGCAGATGTTGGGGGAGAGGAGTGAAGATGGCCACTCAGTGGTACTGGTGGTGCTGGGGTGTGTGGGGTTTCGGACGGAGGAACAGAGGCCCTTTGTGGGGGGCGCCCCCCTGCCTGGATCTCCCTGCCACCGCCTGCCCACCATCACACATCCCACACCCAGCTCTCATCGCACACCTCAGCCACAGACCAGCGGAGGTGACACCGCCCCGCCCGCTGCCTTTGTTCTGGGAAGGGTGACTGTGCCCATTTCACAGATGAGGTAGCAAAGTCTAGGGGCTCATTGACCAACCCACAAGGCTTGGTCTGAAGGCCTGCTTTGGTTCTTTGGTGTCACAGGCACCTCCTTCAGGAAGTCTCTCCCCACGACCACCAGCTCCAGGCTCAGCAAAGCCATTTCCTTTGGCTCACGGATGAACTCAGGGCTCTGTTAGGGGTTTTGCACAGACTGCCACTTGCCCATTGCTGGGCCTGGGAGATTCTGAGTCTAAGACTCCCACTCTGGGCCTGGTTCCCCATACCCTCTATATGGGAGAGCTCGGACCCTTGGGCCAGAACTCCTCCAGAGGGTCGCAGGAAACTGGCAGCTTCCCTAAGAGCTTCTTCCTTAAGAGCTGTCTTTGTCTCTCTGCCTCTCACCCCGGCAGTGGGTTCAGAGATAGGGTATCAGCAGTGGGAATTGTGAGGTGGGAGCCTTGAGGGAGGAAGCCTGGGACCAGGCTCCAGGGAAAGTTCTGGAAGCAGAGGGTGGCTCGAGGGGGCACCTCCTACCTTGACCTTCTCCCCAGTCAGGAATTCCATCTCACACTCCTCCCCCAAGGTGAACTCGTTCTGGATCACTTTGGAGCCAGTGATGATGGTGAACTTGAAGTGGTTTCCGTTATGCACGACTTCTGACACCCCCTTGATGTCCTTCCCCTTCTGGATGAGTTCATCAGGCATACCTGGTGGAAAGCACTGGAAGTTCAGAGGTGGGCAGAGGTGGGAGCTGCAAGGTCACAAGAGAAACCCCGTGATGTGGAGGGGGAGGGGAGATGCCGTGTTTTCCCGGAGGCCCCAGCACTTTCTGGAGTCCTGTGAGCAGTGTGGGTTTTGACCTCTGAAAGGGAAGGTCAGTGGCCTGACCTGGCCTGATCTCATGTACCTACTATCTTGCCAGTTGGTTTATAAAAAAACACACCCCTCTGCCCGGGGAAGCTTTTCTCGGCCGAGCACCTGCTTCTTACTTGCTCTCCCTCTTCGTTCCTCCTACTTTAAAGCCTTCAGACTTTGCTCCTTTGAGTGTAAAGGATTTTGTCCTCCACATTCAGGGGACCATCCAGCTTGTCTCCCAAGCCAGGTCCCCCCCCGAGAGTGGAAGGGGAGCTCTGAATAATTATGCCAGAACGGCAGGCACACACCCAGACTGTGCCTGGCAAACCTATGTCCCCCTATCCTTACCTCCACCTCTGCCACTGAGGCTCCTGAGGAAGATGGACAAGGTGTCCCTTGCCCGGGGACAGAGCTTTACGAATTTCAGAGCATGTCTATGTTGTTACATGAATTGAGCTTCATGAAAACCAGGTGCATGGACAGTGGTGGGGAGGGTCCTGTTGCCCAAGTGGGGGATGCAGGACACAGAGAGGTGTTATGACGTGCCCTACAGGAGAAAGTCCTAGCTCTCAGCTTCCCCGAATCTCCTCCTCTCTTTGCCTCTGCTGTCTTCCCCACCCTCTCCTCTCAGCATCCTTCCTTGTCCCCCCGCCCCTTTGCTCCCTCCCCCTGGAGGACACTCCCCTCCCCCAGCCCCACAGGGGACACCCGCTCATCTCCCAAGGCTCGCCTTCGCTCCTCCCAAGGCTTCCCTCGATGCCCTCCCAGGACCACCACATCCTCCTGTAAGTGACCCGGTGGGGTGGGGCGAAGGGATTTTAAATGTGTCTCTGGGAACCAGAGCCGGCTTCAAATCCCAGCTCAGTTTGGGATTACTGCCTATGTGACCCCGGTTGGGATTACTTCACCTTTCAAGGCCTCAATTGCCTCAATTATAAAATGGGAAAAATAATAGTATCCAACTCAGAGTCTTCTGGTGAGGCATTCACGGGATGTTGCCTGTTCAGGGCTTAGCACAGGGCCTGATGCTGAGTCAGCACTCAGGACACGTTAGCGCATGCTTGACTTCATTTATTTCTTCTCTTTTTCTCTAAATTGTGACCTTGGAAACGTGGCTCATTGCTATCTGTCTCCGTGGTATCTGCCCAGCACGGCACTCATCTCAGCGTGCGGTTGGCCTTGAATCAAAGTTTGTTAGAAGAATGAATAAATGGGGCTTCCCTGGTGGCGTAGCGGTTAAGAATCTGCCTGCCAGTGCAGGGGACACGGGTTCGAGCTCTGGTCTGGGAGGATCCCACATGCTGCAGAGCAACGAGGCCCGTGAGCCACAACTACTGAGCCTGCGCGTCTGGAGCCTGTGCTCCGCAACGGGAGAGGCCACAACAGTGAGAGGCCCGCACACTGCGATGAAGAGTGGCCCCCACTTGCCGCAACTGGAGAAAGCCCTCGCACAGAAACGAAGACCCAACACAGCCAAAAATAAATAAATAAATATTTTTTAAAAAAGAATGAATAAATGAATGAACGAGTGAATGAACAGGGTCACACCATGAGGTACCAGTAGAGGCGGCTTCAATCCAGATCAGACCCTAGTTCAGTGCTATTTCCACTTGCCTAAGGCGTGGCCTTGTGCAGGGAGGACTAGCATACACTTCGAAAGTAACAGAACAGGACCCCTGGTCTGTGTAAAGCTTGGACCGCTCCTCGCATCCAGACCTCAGGACCCCAAAGCGCCACCACGTGTAGGACCAGACCGTCATGGCCATGGCCCCCAGCCTTGGCCCAGCACTCACCGACTGCCTTCATGAAGGTCTCAAAGTTTTCCTGGCTCTGCACTTGGTACTTGCCGGAGAAGTTCATGGTGGCGACGAAGCTCCCTTCACAGCTGAGTCAACAGCTCTGCTGGCAGGGCTGCCAGCGTGGGCTGATTTATAGGGGGCTCCTTCCCCTTCAAATGTAGGTCATAGGTCAGCCGCTGTCGACTCCTTTATGGCCAGGTTCAAACATTAACTCCTGAGAGCAATGGTCAATGATTAAAAAAAAACAGGCTGCGCGCAGCAGTGATTTGCTCCAATTCAGCAAACCTTGATGAGAGCCAATCAGGTCAAAGCCCTATGGCTCTGCAGACTTTAAGGTGCTGCTATCCCATGAAATGTGTGTGTGCGTGTACGTGTATGCATACATACCTACACACGCATATATGTGTGTGTGTGCATGTGTATATGTATTTATACGTATATGCGTGGAGATGTGTATGTGTACGTGTGGATCTAGATTTAGACACTCAGAAAAATACCAAAGAATCCCTTTAATCTCAAAACCTCACCTTAGTTACCTTATGATCTCTTCTCATCTTTATCATCACACTAAGTTAATTTTTACCAAGTTGTCATCAGTCCCTAGAGCTGCTTTGTATTCTGGGAATTCCTCACAGGCTCCTCCACAGTCCAAATCAATCTCCTTTTGGCGACTTTCCACTAACCACTTTGGCAGGGGTTAAGAATCCACCTGCCAATGCAGGGGACACGGGTTGGAGCCCTGGTCCGGGAAGATCCCATATGCCGCGGAGCAACTAAACCCGGGCGCCACAACTACTGAACCTGCGAGCCACAACTACTGAAGTCTGCGTGTCTAGAGCCTGTGTTCCGATACAAAAGAAGCCACTGCAATGAGAAGCCTGCTCGCTGCAACTAGAGAAAGCCCGTGTGCAGCAAGGAAGACCCAACACAGCCAAAAAATAAAATCTCCTTTTGGAAGTGTGAAAGCGTACCTTTACACCAGGTGTGTGGAGGTTGAGATGCATTTAATTAGGCAGGGACAAGATAGGGGAAGGCAGAAGGTAGGACCTGTTGGACCCCTGAACCTGTCGGGGTGCTCATGCCTCTATGTTGGCTTTCACAGGGCTCCCCCTGCCCTTCTGTCCTTCTCCCCCTGGTAGCCTCCTCTATGAATCCTCTGGGCTCAGAGAACACTTTGCAAGTACCTATATTGTCATTCCTACTGGGATTATTTCTCTCTGCCTTTTTTTCCACTGTACTTCTTCCTTGGTATTCCCAATACTGGCACGTAGTAGACGTCCAATTAATGACGAGTCAGCAAATAAAAACTGTCAGCAGATAATGAGTCCACGGTGTTTCTTGTTAAACAAAAACGAGAGATACAGAGTAGTCAGATTGGGCAGGGCTGGGCAGCCAGGAGATTAGTGTGTGTGTGTGTGTGTGTGTGTGTGTGAGAGAGGGAGAGAGAGAGAGAGAGAGAGAGAGAGAGAGAGAGAGAGAAAATGACAGGATAAGGGAGAGAGGGTGAGGGAGCCCGGGGTCTGTGTTTGGTGAGGCTGAGTTGATGAGGCAGCAGGGCTGCTCTGGGCAGGAGACTGAGAGAGACACATCAGTTGCATCTTTCTCCCTCCTGGGTGATGGGGGAGGAGAGAGAACAGTGCAGCAGGCAGAAAGGAGAGGGGCCAGCAAGAGGGTGTGGGGTGACCGAGTCACTAAGGCATCCCCAGTGGTAGGGAGGCAGGCAGGCTTCCAGGAAGGCTGGTGTTGAATTTGAAACTGCCAACTGAATCCCCATCTGTCTTTCTTCAGTTCTCTCCCCAGCTACTTCCATGCTTCAGTAAAGAATAACCCATGAATCAATAGATGTGCAAGAGGAACATGATGGGCTGAGTTTCATCTCTGGGTTGATGTAATGCAGCCAAGACAGCACCCTGAAAACAGTACCAGGAAGCCGAGTGGCCATAGGGTGCATTTTCCCCAGGGATCCCCCTAAATCCTAGGTTGGGCTTTAGAGGAATTCAAACTAATTTTGTCCAAATCCCAGAGTACCATCTAATCCCTGCTGGCATCTGGGTTACGTAGGGTAACGCACTGGCTAATAGCTGACGTGTGTCTGCCTAACGACCGTGCGCTGGTCGAGCCCCGGGCTAAATTCAAGTTATACCTGAGACACTCCCCAATCCCTCCCCGCCATCAAGTGCTCTATCTGGGAGGATCTCCTGGCAGTGCCCTGGACACAGCACGCTCTCTCAGGCAGCCACTGCCTGCCCAACACCCCTCCTCGGGTACAGGGATGCCCGGTATATGAATTCCACATCCAGACCCTCTCCCCTTGACCATGGATGTCAAATGACACAACCCACAGTACTGCTCATTGGGCTCTACGGTGGCTAGGGGGACAGAGCATCATAAAAGTTTCCCCATGGGGCAGGACGGCACCAATCCCAGAGGCCTCTCAGGAAGCCTGGACCCTTTTCTGGTGTCCGAGGGAGAGCAGTGCCTGTGAACTGACTCCCTGCAGACGCTTCTGCCTGCCCTGCCCTTCCTGCCTCTCCGTCCAGGCAGTGCCTGGTATGACCAGCTCAGAGGCTGGTCAAGGGGCTAGCACAGCCGTTGGAGATGCGACAGCTCCCATGGCAAAGGGGCAGCCTCCTCTTGGCTAGACTGTATGTGGTGTGTGTGTGTGTGTGTGTGTGTGAGAGAGAGAGAGAGAGAGAGAGAGAGAGAGAGAGTCTTGAAGTCACAGAAATTAGTGGCCATTTCAAAATTTACCACTTGTAAGTATTTTTCCATAAAATTAAAAAAGGGTAATGACATCTCCCGCCCACAAGCTAAGTAAACACAAGAAGAGATAAGCCTAATTGCAATGACAAAGTTCAAGTGGCTTTCAAGAAAGAAAGAATCCCACTTCACGGGCCCGGCTTCTGATTTTTGTCCACTCGCAGACTCCAGCCCCCTCCAAGCCCCACCAGACATCCCCTCTCCTCACTTTCCCTACTCAGATGAGCAACGTGGAGGCGTGGGAGGGGTGACAGCCTCTTGGTAGCCAGGGTATGACTGCCAGTTATTTGAGGCCAGGCACCTCTGCACTTGGATCTGATCCCAGGATGTCTGCAGTGTCCGTTTCCCCACTTCCTGGGTGTTTCAGGAGATGGCATGTACTTCACTAGAGGCAGGGCTGCAAGAGGGGAAGGACTTGAGTTTGGGTCCAGCTCTTCTGGCTAACAGACGTGTGACCCTGGACAAATCATTCAACCTCACTGGGTCTCCACTTCCTTATCTATTAAATGGTCCTGACATTCTCTGCCTTGTGAAAGCCCTGTGTCAACCCAAGTCCTTCAGGAAAGTGAAGTCAGAGGGGATCAGAGCACTTGGCGTCTGCTCGTGCCAGGTGTCCAGAGGTATCTCCAGCCCAGGGCCGACTTTTACGTTTATCTCCTGACTTGGGGACTAGCTTCCTTCCCATCTCCCTGGGCCAGTGGTAATGTCTCCAGGTGCCCCAGCCTCAGCTCACTGCTTACTTCTCTGACTTACAATTCCTACGGTGTTCCTGGCATCTGGGGGTTTTTCTTTCTTTCCTGAGACCCCAGCTGTACATCGGCAAAGGCAGTATGGTTCAAGCTGCACATTTGATGCGTCCTGAGGGAAGAATTTGTATCAGCTTCGCAGGCCGTGTCATCAGTCCTGCAAGTCCTCTGTTTTTATCATGTGCTGTTTCAAATCTTTTTGGTGGGGGGACTTCCCTAGTGGCACAGTGGATAAGACTCCGCGCTCCCAATGCAGGGAGCCTGGGTTCAAATCCTGGACAGGGAACTAGATCCCACATGTATGCTGCAACTAAGAGTTCACATGCCACAACTAAGGAGCCCACATGCTGCAACTAAAGGAGCCCTGGAGCCGCAACTAAGGAGCCTGTGAGCTGTAACTAAGGAGCCCACTTGCTGCAACTAAGACCTGGTGCAACCAAATAAATAAATAAACATTAAAAAAAACTTTTCGTTGGAATTTCAGGATGTACATCCTTTGACGAAAACCTTTAAAAGACATTCTTAAGCCTTGCTTTTCATATGCTTATTCTGTCTCTTCAATCATTGTAAATTCCTTCAAGAATCCCCCCTATAAAAACTGTCCGGTACCTAGAATGGGATCTGCCTTGAAACCACTCAATGTCCTTGGCCTTTTAGAGGTCTGCCTCCTTGAAGAAGCCACAGTGGGACAAAAGGACAAATATGCCAAACAAGAATTGCCGGTTGTGGTTTGCCCTGTAAAGGGAATCACACTTACACAGACTATACTGAAAAACGCATTCAGCAAAATTTCCCTTTACGCCAGAACTTTTAGGAATATCCCTATTGTGTAAAGTGAGACTTTCCTGTGATTTCCTTTGGGCCCCCCAGTGAGTTCTCCTTTCCCGTGACACGGTAGAGTAGAAAATCCTGTGGATTACGTGGCAGGGAGTGGCACTAACTTGAGGGCTGATGTAATCAAGGAAGAACTCAAAACTTATCTGCAAGGCTGGTTCCTAAGTCTCCTGTGTTGGCTGTAAAAGCTAATCATGTTTGCTTGTCCTGTGTCCCTGTGTCCTTATGTCCCTTGCCCTCTGAGGGTTGGAGGCTTCCAGTTGGCTTCAAAGTCAGCCTGACACTTCAAAGTGAAATCTCTCTCCAGCAGCCCTTGGCCAACTAGCCACCCCGACCCTGCAGCCCTGCATTCTCTCTGCCTTAGAATCATCAGCCCCTTAGAGCCAGAATGGTCACTCCACTGACACCCCTCAAGGCTCAGCTCCACAGTCCCTCTCCATATAGCCCTCCTGGGGGTTCTGTTCCTCTAGATTGACATCCCCAATCGTCACTTCTATTTGAGTCCATGAATTCTATGACGTTAAGAGTGATAAAATGCGGCTTCCACTAATTGACTACTAAGTAGGTGCTTTCTCTGAAAATTCTTCCTGAATTCTCAAAGCAATACTCTAAGGTAAGCATTGTTATCCCCATTTTTCAGGAGAGAAAAGTAAGGTAAGAAGAGATTAGTAATGGCTACCTGGCTACCCAAATAGGAAGTTGCCAAATAGGAGCTTGAACCCCGTCTGCTGGACACAAAGCTTATGGGGTTTTTTTTGTTTTGTTTTGTTTTTGCGGTACGCGGGCCTCTCACCGCTGTGGCCTCTCCCGTTGCGGAGCACAGGCTCCGGACGCGCAGGCTCAGCGGCCATGGCTCATGGGCGCAGCCGCTCCACGGCATGTGGGATCTTCCCGGACCGGGGCACGAACCCGTGTCCCCTGCATCGGCAGGCGGACTCTCAACCACTGCGCCACCAGGGAAGCCCAAAGCTTATGGTTTTGCCTTTTGTTTTTTCCACATTATAATTTTTAAAGGTATATCTTGGTTATTCTGATAAAAATTCTTCTAAACCAGAGCTTAACATTACCCTCTCCATGGAGCACGGGTCTAGAAAATGTTGACAAGACAATAGTCCAGGTGCTGTTGACCTCTTGAGCCATTGATGGTTGGGTTACTGTTGGTTTAGAAATGTCCTGTTACTCTAGGTCAAATAACTGGACAGTCCATGTGCATGAAGACTGATCTCGAAGAAATGAAACGTCCTGAAGTAGCTGCTGAACCCTTGTCCAGTAGAGGCGCCGTGCAAAGCATAGTTTATTGAATTCTAATTCTTTAAAGCTAGTATCTGCTGTTCTTCCTGTATTGGATTTACTGGAATATCCAATTTGGGCCGCTCTGGAAGCACTCACCTGGTGCTTCATGGTGACTGCATGCGCCATTCTGTTCCCTCCTCCAGGGTAGACTTTCCCCAGCCTCGGATCCCACCGAAGCCACAGGCATCGGATAATTCATCTTCTTGACTGTTCACTCAACAAGCAATACTCTGACCTACGGTGTGAAGTTCCTGCAGGGGTTATATTTTGAATCTACAAAGGAACTCCCTGTCTAGTAAGGAGCGTGAAGAGAGTCAAAGCTGCCCTTTGAAGAGCATGAAGTTTAAATAATACTTCAAAATGTAGGGGATGATTGAATTAAGAGTAAGAAGTAATTTTAAAAATATATTTATTTAGTTATTTTATTTTTATTTGGTTGCACTGGGTCCTAGTTATGGCAGGCGGGCTCCTTAGTTGTGACATTCATGGGGGAATTGCGTTCCCTGACCAGGGATCAAACCCAGGCCCCCTGTATTGGGAGCACGGAGTCTTAACCACTACGTCAGCAGAGGAGTCCCAAGAAGAGATTTTCTGGTCAGGGAAAGAATCAGGATAGTTTCATGAACAGAGAACAAAAAAATATACTGTTGTTGAAGAAAGGCGTGTCATTTGGGGAGGAAGGATAGAGAGGAGGATGGAAGAGTCTGTGTAGGGGAACCGGAGATGGGAGCTGGAGAGGGAGGCCACAACCAGATGGTGATGGGGAGGCTGGACTGTATTCCCTAGCCTATAGTTTCCCCAAATGGGATATATATCAGTACAAGAGATGATTTTAGATGGGATATAGATGGACAATTTACATATTAATAGTTTTGCACTTAGTCGAACATGTATTAGAAAAATATACATCAACTTATGACCTCATGAATATTATTACCTTGGATAAGGTCAGGTTGTTTTTTTTAAGGAGTCATTTAGAGAAAAATAGTACATAACTAACAGTACAGGAGTCCAGGGTGGAGAACAGATATTACCCTAGGTATTTCAAATGCAGGAATTGAATATGGGAGATTGGTTACCAAGGTGATGGAAGAGCTGGAAGAGCAAAAGGGAATTTGAAGCTGGAACCCAGGGGTCTACACCTGGTTCTACAAGGTTGGAGGTTGCTGGTACCTTCAGTTCTGGATCCACCTTGACCAGGCTGCTGGAATCTAGAGCCACTGCACTCCTGCTGTCACAGCAGCAACCACGAGAACTTCAAGTAACTGCTGCAGAAGGAAGAGTGTCTCCTCCTGCTGATTTCCAGTTGCCCTCTGGTTGGATGATTGCCATACCCTACGTCCTAACAGAAAAGCAACTGGCAAAGGAGTTCAGAAAATATTATTCATAGACTCCAGCCCCCAAAACACAGAGCTGAGTGGTGAAGTGGGGGGAAGGGGCCAAGAAACACAGGCAAAAAAAAAAAAAAAAAAAAAATCTGGGCACAGGACATAAGGAGATGTGACAGCAATAAAGTAGGGAAGCTGATATGCTAGTGACAAAATTTTAGATATTGCTATGCTAGGTGATGGAAAGTCAACCAAAGTTCTTAAGCAGAGGAAGGCTAATCAGATTTGTGATTTTGGAATATTACTCTCTAGGTAGCGTGAAAGACGGGCTGGATGGAGAGAGAGCTGGAGGTGGAGAAATTGGTTAGGAAACTCCTGCAAAACTTCTGGCAGGAGAGGAGAGGAGCTGAACTTGGGAGGAGGTGAGAGTGTATGAATTGGAGAGCTATTCTGTGATTGTAACTGAGAACATTTGGGGATCCATTAAAGGTGGGTGAGAGGGAATGGGAGGAGTTGAAGATGCTCCTGGAAGCCCCAGTTTGGCTTACCATGGCGATGTTAACGCCATCCACACAGGTGGGAGATGTAGGGAGAAGACAGTCATCCTTGCCCCTTCCCTTTCCCCTCCTCCTAGCTGGAAGTATTTCCTCCTCACTCTGAACTCTAGTCACTATGCCTCTCTTACTGTTTGTACCACTCTATCTTACAACCTTTCCTAGGTGTTTTTTTTTTTTTTTTTTTTTTTACATCTTTATTGGAGTATAATTGCTCCACAATGGTGTGTTAGTTTCTGCTCTATAACAAAGTGAATCAGCTATACATATACATATGTTCCCATATCTCTTCCCTCTTGTGTCTCCCTTCCTCCCACCCTCTCTATCCTGCCCCTCCAGGTGGTCACAAAGCACTGAGCTGATCTCCCTGTGCTATGCAGCTGCTTCCCACTAGCTATCTACCTTACATTTGGTAGTGCATATATGTCCATGACTCTCTCTTCCCCGTCACAGCTCACCCTTCCCCCTCCCCATATCCTCAAGTCCATTCTCTAGTAGGTCTGTGTCTTTATTCCTGTCTTATCCCTAGGTTCTTCATGACATTTTTTTCCCTGAAATTCCATATATATGTGTTAGCATACTGTATTTGTCTTTCTCTTTCTGACTTACTTCACTTTGTATGACAGACTCTAGGTCTATCCACCTCATTACAAATAGCTCAGTTTCATTTCTTTTTATGGCTGAGTAATATTCCATTGTATATATGTGCCACATCTTCTTTATCCATTCATCCAATGATGGACACTTAGGTTGCTTCCATGCCCAGGCTATTGTAAATAGAGCTGCAATGAACATTTTGGTACATGACTCTTTTTGAATTATGGTTTTCTCAGGGTATATGCCCAGTAGCGGGATTGCTGGGTCATATGGAAGTTCTATTTGTAGTTTTTTAAGGAACCTCCATACTGTTCTCCATAGTGGCTGTACCAATTCACATTCCCACCAGCAGTGCAAGAGTATTCCCTTTTCTCCACACCCTCTCCAGCATTTATTGTTTCTAGATTTTTTGATGATGGCCATTCTGACTGGTGTGAGATGATATCTCATTGTAATTTTGATTTGCATTTCTTTAATGATTAATGATGTTGATCATTCTTTCATGTGTTTCTGGGCAATCTGTATATCTTCTTTGGAGAAATGTCTATTTAGGTCTTCTGTCCATTTTTGAATTGGGTTGTTTGGTTTTTTTTGTTATTGAGCTACATGAGCTGCTTGTAAATTTTGGAGATTAATCCTTTGTCAGTTGCTTCATTTGCAAATATTTTCTCCCATTCTGAGGGTTGTCTTTTAGTCTTGTTATGGTTTCCTTTGCTGTGCAAAAGATTTCAAGTTTCATTCGGTCCCATTTGTTTATTTTTGCTTTTATTTCCCTTTCTCTAGGAGGTGGGTCAAAAAGGATCTTGCTGTGATTTATGTCATACAGTGTTCTGCCTATATTTTCCTCTAAGAGTTTTATAGTGTCTGGCCTTACATTTAGGTCTTTCATCCATTTTGAGTTTATCTTTGTGTATGGTGTTAGGGAGTGTTCTAATTTCATTCTTTTACATGTAGCTGTCCAGCTTTCCCAGCACCACTTATTGAAGAGGCTGTCTTTTCTCCATTATGTATTCTTGCCTCCTTTATCAAAGATAAGGTGACCATATGTGCATGGGTTTATCTCGGGCTTTCTATCCTGTTCCATTGATCTATGTTTCTGTTTTTGTGCCAGTACCATAATGTCTTGATTACTGTAGCTCTTACAGTCTGAAGTCGAGGAGCCTGATTCCTCCAGCTCCGTTTTTCTTTCTCAGGATTGCTTTGGCTGGGCTTTGCTGGTGGCACAGTGGTTGAGAGTCCGCCTGCCGATGCGGGGGACACGGGTTCACGCCCCGGTCTGGGAAGATACCACGTGCCGCGGAGCGGCTGGGCCCGTGAGCCATGGCCGCTGAGCCTGCGCGTCCGGAGGCTATGCTCCGCAACAGGAGCAACGGGAGAGGCCGCAACAGTGAGAGGCTCGGGTACCGCAAAAAAAAAAAAAAGATTGCTTTGGCTATTCGAGGTCTTCTGTGTTTCCATACAAATTTTGCGATTTTTTGTTCTAGTTCTGTGAAAAACGTCATTGGCAGTTTGATAGGGATTTCACTGAATCTATAGAGTGCTTTGGGTAGTAGAGTCATTTTCACAGTGTTGATTCTTCCAATCCAAGAACATGGTATATCTCTCCATCTGTTTGTATCATCTTGAATTTCTTTCATCAGTGTCTTATAGTTTTCTGCATACAGGTTTTTTTGTCTCCTTAGGTAGGTTTATTCCTAGGTATTTTATTCTTTTTGTTGCAGTGGTAAATGGGAGTGTTTCCTTAATTTCTCTTTCGGATTTTTCATCGTTAGTGTATAGGAATGCAAGAGATTTCTGTGCATTAATTTTGTATCCTGCTACTTCACCAAATTCACTGATTAACTCTAGTAGTTTTCTGGTAGCATCTTTGGAATTCTCTGTGTATAGTGTCATGTCATCTGCAAACAATGACAGCTTTACTTCTTCTTTTCCTATTTGGATTCCTTTTATTTCTTTTTCTTCTCCGATTGTTGTGGCTAAAACTTCCAAAACTATGTTGAATAATAGTGGTAAGAGTGGGTAACCTTGTCTTGTTCCTGATCTTAGTGGAAATGGTTTCAGTTTTTCACCATTGAGAACGATGTTGGCTGTGGGTTTGCCATATATGGTCTTTATTATGTTGAGGTAAGTTCCCTCTATGCCTACTTTCTGGAGGATTTTTAACATAAATGGGTGTTGAATTTTGTCAAAAAAATTTTTTGCATCTACTGAGATGATCATATGGTTTTTCTCCTTCAATTTGTTAATATGGTGTATCACATTGATTGATTTGCATGTATTGAAGAATCCTTGCATTCCCTGGATAAACCCCACTTGATCATGGTGTATGATCCTTTTAATGTGCTGTTGGATTCTGCCTGCTAGTATTTTGTTGAGGATTTTTGCATCTATGTTCATCAGTGATACTGGCCTGTTGTTTTCTTTTTTTGTGACATTGTTGTCTGGTTTTGGTATCAGGGTGACAGTGGCCTCGTAGAATGAGTTTGGGAGTGTTCCTCCCTCTGCTATATTTTGGAAGAGTTTGAGAAGGGTAGGTGTTAGCTCTTCCCTAAATGTTTGATAGAATTCGCCTGTGAAGCCATCTGGTCCTTGGCTTTTGTTTGCTGGAAGATTTTTAATCACAGTTTCAATTTCAGTGCTTGTGATTGGTCTATTTATATTTTCTGTTTCTTTGTGGTTCAGTCTCAGAAGGTTGTGCTTTTCTAAGAATTTGTCCATTCTTCCAGGTTGTCCATGTTATTGGCATAGTTGCTTGTAATAATCTCTCATGATCCTTTGTATTTCTGCAGTGTCAGTTGTTACTTCTTTTTCATTTCTAATTCTATTGATTTGAGTCTTCTCCCTTTTTTTCTTGATGAGTCTGGCTAATGGTTTATCAATTTGGTTTATCTTCTCAAAGGACCAGATTTTAGTTTTATAGATTTTTGCTATTGTTTCCTTCATTTCTTTTTCATTTATTTCTCATCTGATCTTTATGATTTCTTTCCTTCTGCCAACTTTGGGGGTTTTTTTGTTCTTCTTTCTTTAATTGCGTTAGGTGTAAGTTTAGGTTGTTTATGTGAGATTTTTCTTGTTTCTTGAGGTGGGATTGTATTGCTATAAACTTCCCTCTTAGAACTGCTTTTGCTGCATCCTATAGGTTTTGGGTCATTTTGTTTTCATTGTCAATTGTCTCTAGGTATTTTTTGATTTCCTCTTTGATATCTTCAGTGATCACTTGGTTATTTTGTAGTGTATTGTTTAGCCTCCATTTGTTTGTATTTTTTATAGACTTTGTCCTGTAATTGATATCTAGTCTCATAGCATTGTGGTCAGAAAAGATACTTGATACGATTTCAATTTTCTTAAATTTACCAAGACTTGATTTGTGACCCAAGATATGATGTATCCTGGAGAGTGTTCCATGAGCACATGAGAAGAAAGTGTATTCTGTTGTTTTTGGATGGAATGTCCTATAAATATCAATTAAGTCCATCTTGTATAATGTATCATTTAAAGCTTGTTTCCTTATTTATTTTCATTTTGGATGATCTGTCCACTGGTGAAAGTGGGGTGTTAAAGTCCCCAATTATGATTGTGTTACTGTCAATTTCCCCTTTTATGGCTGTTAGCATTTGCCTTATGTATTGAGGTGCTCCTATGTTGGGTGCATAAATATTTACAGTTGTTATATCTTCTTCTTGGATTGATTCCTTGATCATTCTGTAGTGTCCTTCTTTGTGTCTTGTAATAGTCTTTATTTTAAGTCTATTTTGTCTGATATGAGAATTGCTACTCCAGCTTTCTTTTGGTTTCCATTTGCATGGAACATATTTTTCCATCCCCTCACTTTCAGTCTGTATGTGTCCCTAGGTCTGAAGTGGGTCTCTTGTAGACAGCATATGTACAGGTCTTGTTTTTGTATCCATTCAGCCAGTCTATGTCTTTTGGTGGGAGCATTTAATCCATTTACATTTAAGGTAATTATCGATATGTATGTTCCTATTACCATTTTCTTAATTGTTTTGGCTTTGTTATTGTAGGTCTTCCCCTTCTCTTGTGTTTCCTTCCTAGAGAAGTTCCTTTAGCATTTGTTGTAGAGCTGGTTTGGTGGTGCTGAATTCTCTTAGCTTTTGCTTATCTGTAAAGGTTTTAATTTCTCTGTCGAATCTGAATGAGATCCTTGCTGGGTAGAGTAATCTTGGTTGTAGGTTTTTCCCTTTCATCACTTTAAATATGTCCTGCCACTCCCTTCTGGCTTGCAGAGTTTCTGCTGAAAGCTGTTAACTTTACGAGGATTCCATTGTATGTTATTTGTTGCTTTTCCCTTGCTGCTTTTAATATATTTTTTTGATAGTTTGATTAATATGTGTCTTGGCATGTTTCTCCTTGGATTTATCCTGTATGGGACTCTGTGCTTCCTGGACTTGATTAACTATTTCCTTTACCATATTACGGAAGTTTTCAACTATAATCTCTTCAAATATTTTCTCAGTCCCTTTCTTTTTCTCTTCTTCTTCTGGGACCCCTATTATTAGAATGTTGGTGTGTTTAATGTTGTTCCAGAGATCTCTGATACTGTCCTCAATTCTTTTCATTCTTTTTTCTTTATTCTGCTTTGCAGTAGTTACTTCCACTATTTTATCTTCCAGGTCACTTATCCGTTCTTCTGTCTCAGTTATCCTGCTATTGATTCCTTCCAGAGAATTTTAAATTTCATTTATTATGTTGTTCATCATTGTTTGTTTGCTCTTTAGTTCTTCTAGGTCCTTGTTAAACGTTTCTTTTATTTTCTCCATTCTATTTCCAAGATCTTGGATCATCTTTACTATCATTACTCTGAATTCTTTTTCAGGTAGACTGCCTATCTCTTCTATATTTATTTGGTCTGGTGGGTTTTTGCTTGCTCCTTCAACTGCTGTGTATTTCTTTGTCTTCTCATTTTGTGTTTGGGGTCTCCTTTACGCAGGCTGCAGGTTCATAGTTCCCGTTGTTTTTGGTGTCTGTCCCCAGTGGCTGAGGTTGGTTCAGTGGGTTGTGTAGGCTTCCTGGTGGAGGGGACTTGTGCCTGTGTTTTGGTGGATGAGGCTGGATCTTGTCTTTCTGGTGGGCAGGACCATGTCCAGTGGTGTGTTTTGGGGTGTCTGTGAACTTATTATGATTTTAGGCAGCCTCTCTGCTAACGGGTGGGGCTGAGTTCCTGTCTTGCTAGTTGTTTGGCATGGGGTGTCCAGCACTGGAGCTTGCTGGTTGTTGAGTGGAGCTGCGTCTTAGCACTGAGATGGAGATCTCTGGTAGAGCTCTCGCCGATTGATACTACATGGGACCGGGAGGTCTCCAATGGACCAATGTCCTGAACTTGGCTCTCCCAGCTCAGAGGCTCAGTCCTGACACCCAGCTGGAGCACCAGGACCGTGTCAGCCACACGGCCATGTACGTGGGGAATTTCTTGCATTTTGGGAAGTCTGAGGTCTTCTGCCAACATTCAGTAGGTGTTCTGTAGGAGTTGTTCCACATGTAGATGTATTTTTGATGTATTTGTGGGGAGGAAGGTGATCTCCGCGTCTTACTCTTCCGCCACCTTGAAGGTCCCCCTCTCATTCCTTTTTTAGCTTTAGATATTATCAATGACTCATTATCATGGAAGATTAGGATCATGAGGCTTATGTGGTGGTTTTCAGGTGCGCAGCTGGGCACATCTGTGTCGTCTTGCTGTCAGGGAATGCCCCAGACGTGCCCCATATCAACTGCCACAGAAAGTCCAGCCGCTGGGGAAGAAGCTTTTTCTTCCTGAAGGAGGATGTGAGCAGAACATCACAGTATCCTCTGCATTTAGAAATTTTTTTTCTCCTCACTGGGTGGAGCGTGGGCGGGACACTCAAAAGTGATAGAAGGTGGTCCCAGCTGGAGATCATGAAAAGAATTTAAGTATAACATCACCAATCTGTACACCAGATACCTGGCCAGGAGGTAGGGGGGACACAGTAAGAAAAAATAATTCTCATGGCAAAATTCTAGTTTTGCCAATTTTCTAGGAAAACATCAGGCAGTAATTTCCAGTCTACCATGGACACCAATATTCCAGTATTTGCTTGATTTTTCAATCCTTTAGGCGCATGGATATATATGTCATATACAATTTTATGAATTAAAGTAAAAAAAATGGAAAACCCTATTGCCATTCCCAAGACCCCTCCCCGTGCCCCCCTTCCCCGCATCAACCAAAATCGGAACTGGGACAGACAGCAATAAGCCACGGTAGCCGGTCTTCTTGACCGAATACTGCCATCTAGTGGCAAAGAATGTAAACACCCTGGTTTATGCTGGAATCAGGAACCAGAGAGTTGGAACACAGGTTGGCAGTACCAGGCGCGAGAGAAGGGAGCCACAAGCTCTGTATCACTCAGCTTTCTGCATGGCGTGAATGGGTAGAAAGAAGCCCACTTCTGTTCCACCTAAAGCTGTAAATCCGAGTCGCTCAGGCTAGACCAGGGGCCTCCTCCTCTGTGAAGCCGTGGCTGCATCTCCTGAGCCCCAACTCTGTGTGCTGAGCCAGGCCTGTGCTTGCTTCCCCTGCAGCACTTCTCGGTTGGGCTGTGTGTGTCTTTCGGTCTGTCCCTACCCCGCTGCTCTGCAGACTATGGGATCCTGATGGGCAGAGCCTGGAGCCTGGCCCAGTGCCTGGTACTTTTTTAGGTGTCCAATATATATAAAATATCTTTAATCATACATCATATATATATATATTATGGAATAAAAATGAGTGAATGGCAGAGTAAGTGTTCATCACTTTAATAATGTCAGTTCCAGAGAATGAGAGCTCTACTCCTCTTAAATCATTTTCTAAATGTGGAGGATACTGTGATGTCCTGCTCACATACTCCTTCAGGAAGAAAAAGCTTCTTCCCCAGCGGCTGGGAACTGCTGGGAGAAGACCTTCGACCCACAGCCTTCTTTGGAGGTTGTATCAGCTGACGGTACAATTGTAGACAGCCATTGTATCAGCCTCGTCCAAGGTCATACCTCCCCCACGGGGTAGCCGTGTCCAATGACTGACCAATGCAGGAGTGATTTATAGAATCATATCTGATTCCTGAAGACACTGTGATGTCTCTAAGATCTGCCCCCAGGGACCTAGTGTGCCTCCGTCCCCAAGCCCTGGCTAACTTGCTCCATTTCTGCACCAGGGAAAACGGACCGTTCTCCCCTCCCCTCCTACAGCTTGGGATACACCTCCAGCATTTTTGCTCCTTCCTTTCAGGTAGCTCAGCTGAGTATCATAGGTTTCTAAAATGTTTCCTGTGTTTTAAACTGTTCCCCTTCCCTCTGTGCCCCTGTGTGACTCGCATTGTTTCCTGGCCCTGGTGCTTTCCCTCCTTCCCTTGGCAGGTGTTTTCCTGACTCTGCTTGTGGAGTCGTGTTGTGAGATAGATGGTCAACAAGTTCCGAGTCTCCCACAGAGTATTCAGACAAATACTTCCCACCTTCACTCTCTGCCTGTCATTCTACTTAGGAAGAAGCTGCTAGACCAGGGTGGACAAACGTTTTCTGTAAAGGGCCAGATAGTAAACATATTAGGCTTTGCGGGTGTGGGTGAAAAATATCGCCTGTCGCATCAGTAAACAAAGGATGTTGGGGCCATCAAGCCGTTGGCCGCTGCAGCCTCCACCCACTGTGCACCCTGAGGGGACTCAGGGTGGAGAAAAGCAAGACACCGGCCCCAGACAGCTGCGGCGCACATCGAGGGAATGATTTCAATGAGCCCAGACTTTTACATCTTCCCATACACAGAAGAGCGCTCAATTCATTAACTTGAGATGTCTGGTTTCCTTTAATTAATAGTAATCTCTTAATGTTCCGACTACCCGGTCTTTGTTGCAAAAACTCCTGTATATCCTGGCTTCTCCCTTACCTCTTCAGAGCAGTCCCTCAGAGCTATCTGAGAGGCTGCCTCCCGGGCTTAAGTCTTCAGCCAGTCCACCGAATAAAACACAATTCTCAACTTCTGTGCATTTTTTTTTTTCAGTTGACACGGGCCATAGGGTCTATGGTGCAGATTCTCCACTCTGTTGTCTTAGTGCAAAAGCAGCCACAGGCGGTACTCAGATGAATGGGCACAGCTGGGTTCCAGTAAAACTGTATCCAGAAGAACAGGCCGTGGGCCAGATTTAGCCCGTGGGCTATAGTTTGCTGACCCCTGTCCTAGACAGTCAACCTCTCCTCCCAGCCTCGGCTTGATCTATGACTGACCTGCCTGACTCGTGTCCCATGTTGTCTCAGGCTTGTTCTCTGTGACCCTGACCTGTGTCATCCACATGCCGTGGATAATACCTGTGTCAACTTGATGGTCACTTATCGTTTTGTAACTCACCTGAAGTAATAAATTATTATATGTTGACCTTACTCTTTTGTCTTTCTATAATTTGTTGAGAAAGACAAAATAGAGTAACCACACTCAGAGCAGCATTTTTTGCGGTACGCGGGCCTCTCACTGCTGTGGCCTCTCCCGTTGCGGAGCACAGGCTCCGGACGCGCAGGCCCAGCGGCCATGGCTCACGGGCCCAGCCGCTCCGCGGCACGTGACCACTGCGCCACCAGGGAAGCCCGCAGCATTAGTTATTAAAAAGAGTTAACTGATTGTTCTCATTCCCGGTCAGGGTGCTGGTAAGAACCTTGGGACCAGGAGGAAGGGAAGGTGTCAGGGTAGAGAGAGGGAAAAGCATCTCCGTTGCTGTAGTAATGTCTTCCTTAAGCAAATACTTTACGGGGCATTTACTATATGACAGGCACTGTCTGAGCACAGGGGATACATCAGAGAATGGAACAGAACGATTCCCTGTTTTCCTGGGAGCTTCCATTATGGTGAGGAGAAACCAGTGACCCTCTAGAGTGTCTGGTGGTGATATTTATGGAGAAGAGTAAAGCAGCGTAGAAGGATAACTAAGTACTGTTTTAGACCAAGTGGTTTTGGAAGCCCTTTCGCATTAGGAGACCTTGGAGCAAAAACCTGACTGCACCGAGAGGAAGAGCATTCTGGGAAGAGGACAGAGCAGTTGCAAAGACCTGAAGTGACACCATGTTTGTCACATGTTGGAAGAGGTGGGCACCATTGTGGCCCGAGCAGACAGAGCGAGGAGGAGAGTATAGGGGATGAAGTAAAATGTTAATGCTCTTATATTTCTAATTGCCTCTAAAAAGGAGCTGTTGCTCCAATTATTTCCTGAAATATGAATCCAGGCTCATTGTCATGAAGGATGTCATGCTCTATACTAAGAGCTCGTGACGTCACTAACCCCTTCACGAACTTCTGTGTTGGACATTTTTAGGTGTCCAAAGGCCATTTGGAAGCACTGTAAGGTGAGCATTACCCTGAGTCAATCTTCCTCACCACCCGTGAGAGGGTCCCCATAAAAAGCTTCCTCTCTATCCCCCCCAAACGCTTTTCCTATTTCCCTAGTTGCCATTTTTGCCTTTATTCAAGGCAGCTTGTTAGCTCATTATTCTTCTTTTATTATTTATTTATTTTTGGCTGTGTTGGCTCTTTTTTGCTGTGCACAGGTTTTTCTCTAGTTGTGGCGAGCAAGGGCTACTCTTCGTTGCGGTGTGCAGGCTTCTCATTGCGGTGGCTTCTCTTGAGGAGCACGGGCTCTAGGCACACAGGCTTCAGTAGCTGCAGCACTTGGGCTCAGTAGTTGTGGCTCGCAGGCGCTAGAGTGCAGGCTCAGTAGTTGTGGCGCACGGACTTAGTTGCTCCACGGCATGTGGGATCTTCCCGGACCAGGGATCGAACCCGTGTCCCCTGCACTGGCAGGCGGATTCTTAACCACTGCGCCACCAGGAAAGCCCTCCTTGTTCTTCTTGAGGGTTTTTTTTTTATTACAACGGTCAAATGCAAAACTTCTCTAAATATGCCAACAGATCACTTGAATCAGAGTCACCTGGGGCACTAGTTAAAAATAAAGATTCCTGGGTCCCTGCCACTGACTTTCTGAATCAGAATATTAGAGATGGCACCCGGGAATCTGCATTTAAAACAAACTTCTTAGGTACTTGCTACTCAAAGTGGAGTTCTCAGACCAGCAATATTGGTCTTGCCTGGACACTTGCTAAAAATGCAGAATCTCACGCCCCACCCCGGATCTACTGAATTAAAATCCATATTTAACAAAATCTTCAGGTGAAGCTTTGGTATATTAAAGTTTGAGAAGCACAGGCCTAAATGATGTTTATACGCCTGGGAGTGTGAGAACCACTGACCTAACGCCATCAAAAGTTTCTTAGAATAGGGTCTACATTCGGGTTTGGGCCACGGGAAATGGTTGCTTGGCTCACCCAGAGGAATAAGAAAGTTTCACAGCCTGCAGATTCCCTTTCTGCATTTAAGATCACTTCAGTCTATGCGGATTGTCTAATTCTCAATGTATGGAACTGCAAAAGTGCGTTCTCATGCTGAAGCTTGAAACTTTCTTGCTGACCATTGTTTTCCAGGGATGTTTAACACGGCCACCACTAGTGTGATGGAATTTCACACTACTATCCAATCAACTTTTGTAGGCTGGCCTTTGCTAAATGAGTTACCAGCGACATCCAGATGGCTAATATTTTAAACAAGTCAATTTTGTTTTCTATGCATTTTATTCATTCATTCAATAAGCATGTACTGAGTGTGGCCAGTAACTGTTCTAGGGGAGAGAGTGGTGGATACAACAAATAAGGTCCATGCTCTCATAGAGCTTCCATTAGAATAGAGAGGAGAGAAAGACAGCCAACAAGCACATGAGTCTGAGAGCAATAAATGCTATGAAGAAAATAGAAAAAAGAGCAACACGAAGTAATATTAACTGCAGAACTGTTTGTACCCTTCTCAAATGTATTCTACAAGTTTATCAAAAGTTATTGAGTAAAACCAGTTATCAGAACATTAAAAGGCATCTGCTTCTTATTAATTAGGCACAATTACTGCTATTCCAAATAAATTCAGAAATGGAGGACGTTATTTAGTATGATAGAAAAGGGTGCATAACTAGTACATATAAGAACCATACAGGGACTTCCCTGGTGGTCCAGTGGATAAGGCTCTGCCCTTCCAGTGCTGGGGAGGTGGGTTTGATCCCTGGTCGGGGAGCTAAGATCCCACATGCCCCGGCGTGGCCAAAAAAAAAAAAAAGAACCATACGTATAAGAAGCGTCCAGCAGTAGAAGATGCTTTGTTGGTTATGAGTATTGTAACAAACTCTGCGGCATCTTATGGCATTTTTGCCATGGGTCTCAGTTTCCCTGGCCTTTGAGTTATTAAGTACACTTGATGCAGGGGATGGAAACTCTTTGCAGGTCCCTTCCTGACCTATATTCCTCTCTGGGAATGGTCCCTCTGGCCGCTGTGTGAATTCCATGACAACAATCTCTAAGCTGAGCAGTGACCAGTCAGACTTTCTCTTTCAGGAATTTGAGACCCACTCAGACTGGAGTCAGTCGACGGCAGGTGCGTGGACCTATATGGATGTGGACACCATGTGTGGGCCAAAGTTTGGAGGGCAGGTAACTTGAGTAAGCAGAGACCACAGGTTTAGGAGAATGTCATAAATAGAAGGAAGATAGCAGAAGTAACGGCAACACCAGAGGGCGGCCATTCCCTCCATCCCCATGACGCCCAGTGGGACCACCTACAGTGACCAAGCCCGGCCTAGAGGCAAGTCTAAAGCTTATCCGGCATCTGTCACATCCAGTTCCACAAATTTTGCCATCTAAGTGGGTCGGGTCCCAGGAGCAGGGACGTGAATCCAAGGGCATTTGGCTATATCTGGAAGACATTTTTTCACGTCTTGCTTTTTTTCTTTAAAATAAATTGGGGAGGCATTTTACCCTAGAATATATCTGTGCTTAATAAAAAGTGTTTTCCTACAATACGATGTCACGTATCCCTGTGGATTCTGAATTCCTGACTCACTAACCCTAGTTTGAGAAACAGTTTGTCAGCCTTCCAGTTTTCGTAGGTGGGAAGCATGAAGCCCAGAGACGATAAGGGCCTTTCTTCTTTGCATCTTGCGCTGTTTTCTACCCTGCAACGTGCGACGATGTGGTGCTTCCGGGGCTTGCAAGGAAGATTTAAGAGACTGTGAATAAAGCGCTTAGCAAAGTGCCAGAAAAGCATACTAAGTGAAGAATAAATGGTTTCCCTCTCGTTAGCATTCCCTGTCGCTCCCTCCTCCACCTCTTCCCACGCCGCTTTCTTCCGCCTTTAGCCTCCCTGCCAGGTGGCCCGGTTCATCCTCCGACCGGAAGCCTGGCCGCTGCCCCCGCGTCCCGCGCGCACGTCCGGAACCAGGCACTCCCGCCGCGCCCCATCCGCCTCCCGGGCCGCGCCCCGCCACTCCCAGGGCCTGGCACCAGGTAAGCGCACCCGGCCCGGACCCCGCAGCCCTCCCACTCTCCCGCCCAACCAGCCGATTCCGGGACGGGGATTGGGGTTCCGCCCCCACGCGAGCGGGCGCCCCAGCGGCCGAGCCTCCAGAACGCGCGCGCCGGCCCCCGGTCCCCTTTCCGGGTCCTCTTCCAGCGATCGCGGCGCCCTCTCAGGGGTAATCGGTAGCGAGACTTTTGAGCTCTGGAACTTTTGCTGAACCCGGATTTCAGCGTGGCTGGATCGGCCTCCCTAACCCCTTTCTTCAGTCTCTAGTTCGGGCGCTGCGACTTGGAGGAACCCGGGAGGGTTGAGCGTTCCCGATGCTTTGCACTTTTGGCAGGATTTCTGCAATTCTCAGAGAGCCCCGACACTGAGAAGTCTGCGGCGTTTTCAGAGGCTGGGAGTGGAGCCTTATCCCTAAGACCTTATCAAAACCGTCTTGGCTCAAGACCAGGCCAGCCGGAGGACTGGTGCCCAGTGACCTTGGAGAGGCCGGCGCCTGCCGTGGGCCTATCGGGGCCTCCACCCCAGGGGCCGCAGTACGAGGTCAGCGATCGGCTGCCAGGGGTTCGGCCGCAGAGGTTTAAGTCTTCCCCATGGCCTCACCCCTGCTCAGAAATCTCTTCGCCTCCTGGAGGAACCCTTCTTGAAACGTTTCCTTGTCTTGCGGCGCTCTCTTGTTTCCCTTGCTTTTCATCCAGATTATTGGTCAGAGTTTTTCTAACCTGGAATAGGGCCCAGCGGAGTCACAGGGGCAAATTATAAAATCGTGCGCCAGAGGCCCCTTAGTTCAGTCCCCGTCGGATGCTTGGAGCCCCCATACAGCAGTCCAACCAGAGTGCCTGATTTTTTTCGTCAGCTTCTCCACGTCCTGTGGCAGCGGCTTCTACTACTGGGCTTCTCTCTCCAATTTACCTTACACTGAACCCAGTGGTGTATAGCGCCTGTAGCTTTGCCGTGTTGGCCTCAGAAGGCTGCCCCTTGGGGTCTTTGGATAGAACGGCGGCGGCGGCCCTTCCTGGTGCAGACAGCCGCCCGTGTGCTTATCAGTCCACTTCTTCCCACTGACATGTGCAGAGCCCGGCCTCAGGCCCTCTCCTTTGTTCCTGGGCCAGGTGGAGGCGGGAACGGAGACCAGCGCCCCGGGAAAGTGCATTCCGCAGATATTTTCTTTCGCGCTTCTCTGTAGCTCTGACTGCCCTCATGCTTGCCACGGCTTCTCTGGCAGCCCGGTTGTCTTCTTGCCTTTAATCGGACCCCGGGAAGTGGCCAGGCACGACCGCCCTCCCGTTACTCCAGGGTCTTATGCATTGGCTTTAACCCTTGCCGCAGAGTTACAGAAATTACTCTTTTGCTTGAAGGCACTGCTAGCCCTGTGCCCTCCCACCCTGTTGTGGTTTGTGAGACACTGGGCCTTCTTTGCGTACTCCCTGCAGTTGGCTTTTGGAGTTGCCTGATTTCATTTCTGTGCCGTGCACCCCTATACAAGGTGATATGTCCCAGTTTGCCTGAGACGGTTCTGGTTTATCCCCATTGTCTCAGCGTAATTATTAATAACGTCCACTTTCACTTTCAAAAGATTCATGATTTGGACAATTCAACTTGTCTCTGCCTCTCAAAGTTGGATGCATTCGTGTTCGTAGGCTTGGGCGTGGCACAGGACAGCCCATGTAGGACTTGCTCTGGGCTCAGGTGTGTCAGAGTCACAGTCTAGGGAACCAGAATTCCTCCAGGTCAATGCTAGCTCATTCCCTTTCTCATAGGTGGAAGGCTTCAGGTGGCTTTGTCCCCAGAGGGCAGGGGTTCCCCTCTGGCCCTGGCACAGAAGTAAGTCCAAGCTGGTACTGAGAGCTATGTCTAGTCAAATTCATCCCCAGAGGTGTTGTGGGGATTTATAATCAGAATTCACAGCCATGATCCAGAGAAAGGTGTTCCGAGCTCAAGCCCAGCTGCTTAACATGGTTCTTGGCTCCCGGGAACCTAACTGATGTGAAGTGTGACCAGAGTTAGGCCTGGGGTGCCCTTGGACCATATCCCCTTCCATGCTAATCAGAGTTCTGCCTCCAGACAGGACCAGTGAGCCGGGCCAGATGATAGTAAGAGTAGCATATCAGCACTTCTAACTATTTTAGGATCGGGCTGAGAGGCAGGGCACTGCTTTTCACCTGGGATGACTAACCGTACTAGTTTTCCTGGGACTGAGGGGTTTCCTGGGACTTGGGGCTTTCAGTTTTAAAACTAGGAAAGTCCCGGGCAAACTGGGATGGGTTGGCCACCCTATTCTTCATCCTTGCTGCATATTAGACCCACCCAAGGAGCCTCATGTAGAGATTTCAATTTAATTGATCCAGGTAGAGTCCCAAGTAGGGGTATTTTTTTTAAACACTCCCAGGCTGATTGCAACAAACTACCAGAGTGGAGAACCATTAGGTTATAGGCAGCATTGCTAAAAATCCATGGAAGGTGATGATTATTTTTTTAGCAGCAGAAGATACATCTCTCAAAAGGGAGTGTAATCAAGTGTGTCATCCTCTCCTTATCGAGGGGGTATCAAAATGACACGTGCCTTATTAGTGTTATTCCTTCTCCCCACTCCAAGGACTTCTTCCTCATCAGTGAGGACCAAGTGTTCTCCTTTCCCAGAATGCTCCAGTACCCCCTCTCCCGTGGCAGTAGGTCAGTAGAATGACCTCATTTTGATTGGTGAGGTCAGGATTTGCGCAGTCTCAGGTGAAGCTGGCCTGAGATTTCACAGAGCTCCAGCCTCCCAGTCTGGATCATGGCCCAGGGGCTAGCCGAAGGGGCTGGGTGTACTTCAGCATGGTCCCATGGGGTACTGAGCTTGGAGATCAAGTGTCTCTGGGACTGTTCCCTCTGCAGGCCTCCAGGATCATGTGGTACGTCAGTACTCGGGGGATGGCCCCACGGGTTGACTTTGAAGGGGCCCTTTTCTCTGGCTATGCTCCGGATGGGGGCCTCTACATGCCCGAGAAGCTGCCTCAGCTGGACAGAGACACCCTGCGTCAGTGGAGTGTGGTCTCCTACCCCAGCCTGGTGAAGGAGCTGTGTAGCCTCTTCATTGGCCCCGAGCTCATTCCAAGAGATGACTTAAATGGTGAGCAGACCCTGCCTTTCTACTCTCCCATCTCACTCTTCTGCCAGCCCAGCCCACCGTGGAGTTGCAAATCCATCATTTAACCCCTAGGAGGTCCCTAGCCACATTTCCGAAACTTTGGAGTTTTCTCCAGACTCTGGAATCCCAGAATTGGAAATATCCCCAAAGTGTTCATTCATTCCAGCTCCCACCTCCAGTGAGATGAATGCCAAAGTGATCTGCGGAGATTTTTTTTTTTTTTTTTTGCTTATTTTTTAAAAACCCTTTCAAGGGATTTCGCTGTTGTCCTGAGATGCTTGAATGTGGGGTATTTCCTTCCTGCATATAAAACACCCAGACCCTCAGATTGCTGTTTTATCTCCTTTAATGGTAATTCCAGAAGGGACTTTGAGAGTGTTTTGGTCCAGCTCATTTCAGACTGTTATGTGCCTACAGATTCTCTGTGGGAATATCTTTAAAATGCAGATTCTGATTCAGTAGGTCTAGGGTGGGCCTGAGAATTCTACATTCCTATCAAATGTCCAGATGATAATAGTGCTGCTGGTCTGTGGACCAAATGTAATGGTGAGAGTTTGGGGCTGAGAAGAAGAGGACTCAGAATGTAGTTCGATGACCCGCACTGATGGTGTTGCCTGGGTACATATTAGAATTCTCAGACTTCTCTGACCTACAGACCCCAAACCTGCATTTTAAGATCCCAGGTGATTGGTTCACTAATTAAAGTTTCAGAAACACTACTCTAGATGACCTTAGCCTTAGGTAGGATTCTAAGTAAACCATCTCAAGTTTCTGGCATCACAGGTGTGAGATTAAGTAATGCAAAAACAAACAAGTCTCTGTCTTTAGGAAGGAAAATTAGAAGAGATGAGACATTTGCTTTGTTTCTTATGCAATGGTTTAATTGAATCTCATTGGAATACATGCACACAGGAAATCCAAATGATGAAGAAATTTATAAAGTGAAAAATGAAAGTCTTACAGCACCAATTCTGGTCTCTGGAGCCATCACTATGAGGAATCCATGAACAGTTTAGTTCATGCCTTTTCAGACGTTTTTCCTAGGATTAAACAATTATATTCATACACAGTATCCTTTATGATAAAAACTTCTGGTCTTTTTATCTGGTAACAAGGGAAAGAAACTTCAAATGTAAAAGTGTAAAGAGACTGAGAGTGAACTTGAGGGACAAGAGAATGGCCTTTAATCACCGTCCAACGTCCCCTCTCTCCCCTCGCAGATCTGATCGACCGAGCCTTCAGCAGATTCCGACACAAAGAGGTGGTCCATCTATCCAGACTGAGGAATGGGCTGAACGTGCTGGAGCTGTGGCATGGGGTCACCTACGCGTTTAAGGACCTGTCCCTGTGCTGCGCAGCACAGTTCCTGCAGTACTTCCTGGAGAAGAGGAAGAAACACATCACCGTGGTTGTAGGTGTGCATCGTGGCCGTGCGCCCTGGAGCCCTACAGTGCCCCAGCTTGCCAGGGTCCGCCCACAGGATGCCCTCCACTGACGTCTCTCGGGGAGTGTGTTATTGGTTCTTCCAGAGCAGGGTTCTTTTTCTTAAATTGAAGTATGGTTGATTTATAGTGCTGTGTGTGTGAGTGTGTCTGTGTGTGTGTGTGTGTGTGTGTGTGTGTGTGTGTGTGTGTACAGCACAGTGATTCAGTTATACATTAACTATCTATCTATCTATCTATTCTTTTTCAGATTCTTTTCCCTTATAGGGTATTACAAAATACTGAGGACAGTTCCCTGTGCTCTACAGTAGGTCCTTGTTGGTTATCTATTTTATGTATAATAATGTGTATATGGTAATCCCAACCTCCTAATTTATAGAGCAGGGTTCTTAAACTTTTCTTGTGCCACAGACCCTTTTGAGTCTGGTGGAGCTGTGGAACCTTCTTAGAATAATAATAGAATAAATACATAAAATACACAGAAGGTATGGCGCCAAGCTCACAGATGCCCTGATTTCTATCCGTGGTCCCCTTGGAGGTTCAAGGACCCCAGATTAAGTACTGGGTTCCTACCCTCCAGGATATTGCCTCACTTGACGACAGTGCTTTAGGGGCCATTGCTTTCCTTCTCCATCTCCCTCGTCCTAAAGAGGAGGGTTCCTCCTTCTTCCCATCCAGGAACTTCTGGGGACACAGGGAGTGCTGCTATCGAGAGTGTTCAGGGGGCAGAGAACGTGGACATCATTGTTCTGCTGCCCAAAGGTCGCTGCACAAAGATTCAGGAGCTCCAGATGACGACAGTGCTGAGAGAGAATGTCCACGTGTTTGGAGGTGAGTGTTGGGACAGAGGCTCCGGGGACAGCATGGCTTTGCCTCGAGTGGTCTGTTTTGGGAGATGGGCTGGAACAAAACTAGTCAATCGACTAGCTGACCATCCTTCCTCCTCCCCTTTCTCTCTCCTTCCCTTCCTTCATCAGTCATATTTAGAGGTTGGTGTATGCCTTGACTTAGCTCTGAGCAGGCTCGTGGCTACACAGTTTCAGAAACTACTGGAGGTGACAGGTGTGTAAACCAATACTGACAGTACAACCGAGGAAGTGCAGGTTGAAAATCATACCCCAGAGAATGCCACTTCCCTGCATGTGCACCCTGCTGGTCCATATCTACAGGCAGCTACCCAGAGTCATAGCCTGAGCCAACTGACTTGGGTTCTGTCCCAGGGCACTGAAGTTCAGATGGCAAAAACACGTTTAATAATTATTTTTAAGAGAATGTGCCGTCGCGTGTTGGCAGCTCATGCCCTCCCTTGCAGTGTTGAATCAACTAAGCTATGCACTTGGTTAGCAGGTCTCAGTATTTAAAATAAGAAGCTACTCAGTGGGACCCACTGCTAGTGACCCCCCTTCCTGAGCCACATCACGAATCGTAGCGTTTGTGTTTGCAGAGAGGCAAAAACCATCTCCTTAATGTCTGGCCATCTGTTCTGAGTGCGTTTAATCATTACGGAGTTCAAGAGTGTAGGAAGGCGGGATGGGTTTGAGTGGAGTCATACTTTTTGTTTTTTATTTCTACCTCTGACACCCTACGACCCCCCAGGTAGCCCCCCAAGGAAGGGGTTGGAATATGAGCAGTAGGGGTCTTGGTGAGGTTTTGTGCGCTGTGGCCTTGGGCAAGCTGTCCAGGTGGCCTGGCTTGGTTTGGTCACTCACCTGGCAGGACAGCAAATGTGGTGGCAGAAAACCTTCCTTCTATAACTGGCCTGGCCTCCTGTTATAATCCCATAGATGATGTTTTTATAGAACACCAATTTTGTCAAGGACCAAAAGAACAGTGAGAACGAACCTTACCCATGGGAGTAGCATGAATATTCTTTGTCTGTTTGTTCAAGAGCAAACAAAAAGCCCCTTCTACTCTTTTCTTTAGCAAGCACATACGCATTCCACTGAAAAGTTTATGGTTTAGCTGAGGCGGGTGTTGGCAAAAATCTTACACATTAGCCTTAGTAATGAATTACCCATATCTGGCTGCATTTTCCTGCAGTCACGACAAGATTTTAATGTACAAGGTTCAGGTTCCTGAGTGTCCCTGTTACACCCTAAGCACCAAAATTGCTCTTTATGAATCTAGGACTGTCTTTACCTAGAATCAAAGCAGAGAAGAGCTTTTCGTACCTCTAATCTGCACCTACGCCCTTCTCTCCTTGTCCACAGATGTTGGAAGGCTTTGACCTAAGGGCATGTGTAGAAGCGCCGTTCCTGACCATGGGGTGGAGAATGGTGCACATTTGAAAAATAGTGGCAGGGACTTCCCTGGTGGTCCAGTGGTTAAGACTCCGCGCTTCCAGCATAGGTGGCGTGGGTTCGACCCTGGCTGTGGAACTAAGATCCCGCATGCTGTGTGGCATGGCCAAAAAATTTTAAAAAGAAGAAAGAAAGAAAGAAAATAAGAAAGGAACCTTTAAAGGAATTAGCTTTTGTTTCTAAAACAGGACTGTTCAAATTCTTCCCTTCCTTTCTGGAATCTTCTGATTTGGTTTCCAGGAGGATGTGTGTTAGTTCGGGAGCTAACGGTGGGCATGTGTTTTCTGTTGGGCTGGTGAGCTCAGGGAGTAGAGATGGGCCACCTGGATTGCTGTGTGTTGGACACTAATGTTTTCTAAAGTCATGCATTTCCATATACATTGTATACTTGGTTCTTCTTAAGCACAGGATAATCAACAAGAGCTAGTTACATATTACTTGGGATGTTTCTGGTTGGAAGTAACAGAAAATCTAACTCAGACTGGCTTGAACAGGGATACTTTTCAGCTCATGTCCCTGGAAGTCTAGAGGTGGGATAGGCTCCCGACTGGCTGGTTCACTGGAGCCAGGTTCTCTGCTCCATCTTCCATTCAGCCTCATTCCTCGTGTGGCATATGATGGTTACTGAAGGTAACCAAGTCTCTCTTCCTGTGGCTCTCTCTTAAAAACAGTGAATCTTTTCCTAGCACCCCAGCAAATATCCCCCCTGTACATGGATCTGGAGTCAGTCCTGCAGCCTCATCACTGCTACACGATGAAGGGTGGAATGAATAGTAACCTCAGTGCCGGCCTTCCCTGGTGGCGCAGTGGTTAAGAATCCGCCTGCCAGTGCAGGGGACACGGATTCGAGCCCTGGTCCCGGCAGATCCCACATGCCGTGGAGCAACTAAGCCCGTGCGCCACAACCACTGAGCCTGTGCTCTAGAGCCCGCGAGCCACAACTACTGAGCCCGCATGCCGCAAACCCGAGCACCTAGAGCCTGTGCTCCGCAACAAGAGAAGCCACCGCGGTGAGAAGCCCGTGCACGGCAACGAAGAGTAGCCCCCGCTCGCCGCAACTAGAGAAAGCCCGTGCGCAGCAACAAAGACCCAACTCCGCCATAAATAAATAAATAAACAAATTTATTTTAAAAAAAAAATAACCTCGGTGCCTACTCTGGCATTTCCCCTGATAATCTTCTCCCACCGTCCTCCAAGTCTGGACCCAGTGGAGAAACAGACCCAGGTTTCAGACAAGAGAACAATATTGGCTGGATTGCTGGTTGGGCTGGGTTGAGGGATGCAACTTGGACTAGGGACCCACGTGGGAAGAGCGACTCTTTCCCTCCAGCCCCTGATGGAGGATGGTGAAGTAAAGCCCAGCCTCTCACCATCTCACAATCTGATAAACCATCCCCGGAGACTGGGGAAGAGGGCATGGAATACAAAGAGGAATTCTCCCCCATATCCCAGAAAGCTGACATTTTCTTTCGTTTTAGATAATGGTAGAAACATTGGAAATGTGACCCCAAGGATATGAGACGTGGTTTGAGTGAAGGTCCCAGCAGGATGGTCTCTAGGAGTACATGCTGACCTTATGGGCACGTGCTGGCCCCCGGGGGGTCCTTCATGATAACTCCCTCTCCTCTCTCCTCTGACAGTGGAGGGGAACAGCGATGAGCTGGACGAGCCCATCAAGGCCGTGTTTGCCGACGTGGCCTTTGTCAAGGAGCACAGTCTGATGAGTCTGAATTCCATCAACTGGTCCCGGGTCCTCGTGCAAATGGCCCACCACTTCTTCGCTTATTTCCGGTGTGCACCAACCTTAGACTTGCACCCACTGCCCCCCGTGGAGGTGGTTGTACCATCGGGGGGTGCCGGTAGCCTCGCAGGTGAGGAGACCCCTGGGCGGAAATGGGCTTTCCAGAAAAACGCCTGTGGTCCCCGTCCTCCCAGCTGCACTTTGGTTGAGGATAAAGGTTGTGTCCTAAGTGATGGGAAATGACACACAAGAAGCTTCCAGAAAACTTGCCCCAACTCCCTGGGGGTGACATCCTGGCCTCTTGCCACAGGGGAAGGAGGATGGGTTAACCCCGAGGTGCTCCGGCTGCCTGATCTGATGTGTTTGCTCAGCAGAACGTGGGGAGACTAGGCCAAGGTTCAGCCGCTGGCCCGGCTGGCAGTGCCCTCTGCCAGGAACGTGGACTTTCCTCCCAGCTCCAGCCAGCTGCCCGCTCTGAAGATAAGGGCTCGCCTGGCACGGCGTGTTTTCCCTGGAGACCGTGTGATGTGGAAAGAGTCCTGGACTTAGGCTTCTGTGCCAGTTCTGTCCTTTACTCGCTAAACGTCTTGTCTCTTAGATTCAGCTCCTCAGCTATCAAAGATTGGAACACTTACCATATCTCTCGCAGAAATAAGATTCTTTATGCGTGTCTGTGAACTTTATGAGGGTCAAGAGCAATAGAGCTACGTGGCATTCAAATCATTTCCTATAATAATACTTAACATTTATCAAGCACTGACGATGCATCAGGTACTGCTCTAAGTGCTTCTCTCGTATTAACCCCTTAAATCCTCACATGCGCCTATGAGGGGGACGATACTATTATTTCCATTTTATAACGAGGAAGCTGAGGCACAGAGAAGTTGGTCAGCCTGCCCCTGGGTACACAGCAGTCAGTCCCAGAACCAGGATGGCAGCCCAGGCAGGCTGGCTCCAGAGCCTGAATCCTCACAAGCATGCCTCCTGATTGGCATGCCTTTTTTTCTGATGGTTCTGTTAGTGGCATCGCTTCTGATGGGCGTCCAGGAGAGCTTAGGTGAGACCATGAAAGTATCTTAGCGGTCAGGAGGCTTCCTGACTTCAGCTAACGCAGGGATGGAAAGAACGGCAGGCTGGCTGGTAGACAAGGATGGCTCAGCCTTCTTCCCCCTCCATGGCTGCCCATTTGCATCACCCTCCAGGGAGTGATGCCACCTGCACACATCCCAGTATCTGCCACAGCGCCTGGCACAAAAGCAGTGTTTGCAGAGGGGACTCCGATCCAGCCCTGCTCCATCAGGAACTAGCTGCTTGACCTTAAGCCCCTGGACCCCTTGAGCCTCCGTCGCTCCTCTGTCATACAAGGATATCATGATGTTTACTGAGGATCACGTGAAATAAGACTGTGAATGTGCTTTGCAAAATTAAGAGTGATGTTGGGCGGTGCGGTTATCCTTAACTCCTTTCACCTACTCATCAGAGATAAGCCATTCATGGCAGTAGGAACCTTCCCCCAAACCACGTTGCCTTTCTGGGCTTTCCATCCTTCAGGGTGAGGAATTCTTTGTTTGTTCCATGCAAATAGACACTGCTATTAGGGCTGCTCTGTGCCCCCTCAGTCCCTTTCCAGGGGATGCAGTCTGAGGACGCTGGTTCTAGGAGACTGAGTCAGGGGACTCAGCATGTGCTCTAGACTTAGACAGACCTAGTTCAAATCCTTAGTCTGCCACTTAGCAGGCTTTGGATGGGTCATTTCAACTTCTCAGAACCTCCATTTTCTCTTCTGCAAATGGTGGCGAGCATGTGTCAGTACCTGCCTGGGGGCAGGGTTTGGCACGGGAACAGTGTCAGGGCACAGTCACCTTCTCCTACTCTTTCCTTCTTTTTTTTGTAACAGCTTCATTGCTCTATGATTCACATATCATACAATTCACCCACTTCAAGTATATAACTTCATAGTTTTTAGTATACACAGATTTGTGCGGCCATCACCATAATCAGTTTTAGAACATTTTCCTCACCCTAAAAGGAAGTCCTGTTCCTTTAGCAGTCATTCCCCATTTCCCCTCATCCCTCCCAGCTTTAGGCAGCCACTAATCTATTTCGTCTCTATAGATTTTCCTATTCTGGACATTTTATATAAATAGAATCATCCAATGTCTGACCTTCCTTCACTTAGTGTAATGTTTTCCAGGCGCATCTATGTTGTAGCATGTATCAGTACTTTATTCCTTTTTACGGCTGAATACTAGTCTATTGTACAGCTATAGCACATTGTGTTTATGCATTTATCAGTTAATGCACATTCGGATTGTTTCCGTTCTTTAGTCGTTATGAATAATGCTGCTATGAACATTTGTGCTTAGGCCCTGCTTTCAGTTATCTTGAGTATATAGAAACTAGGAGTGGATTTCTGGGTCATATTGGAACTCTGTGCTTAACTTTTTGAGAAACTGCTGGACTGTTTTCTGAAGTGACTGCACCATTTTACACTCCAGCCAACAGTGTATGGGGGGGGGGTTCCAGTTTCTCCACATCCTGACCAAGACTTGTTATTATCTATCATTTTGATTCTAGCCATCCCAGTGGGTATGCAGTGGTATGTCACTGGGGTTTTGGTTTGTGTTTTCCTGATGACTAATGATGTTGAGCATCTTTTCATGTGTTCATTGGCTATTTGTCTATCTTCTTTGGAGAAATATGTACTCAAGTCCTTTGCCTAATTTTTAACTGGGTTATTTTTATTGTTGAGTTGTAAGAAATCTTTATATATTCTGGCTTCAAGTCCTATGTCAGGTATATGATTTGCAAATAGTTTTTCCTCTTCTGTGGGTTGTCTTTTCATTTTCTTGATAGTCTCCTTTGAAGCACAAAAGCTTCCAAAAGCACAAAATCTTCTTAATTTTGATGAAGTCCAATTTATCTACTTTTTTTTCTTGTGTTGTTGTGCTTTTGGTGTTGTGTCTAAGAGACCATTGTTCTCCTCTCTTAAGCTGGCTTCATCGCTCAGAAGATGGGCCTGCCCATCCACCTGGTCGTGGCAGTGAACTCCAATGACATCATCCACAGGGCCGTCCAGCGGGGAGACTTCTCTCTGTCTGAGGCCGTCAAACCAACCTTGGCATCAGCTATGGACATTCAGGTGGGGCCTGTGAGGCGATGTGCAGGTCTGACCCAGGTGTTGGTTGGGTGGAGGTGGTCAAGGGCTGAGGTCAGCGTGACCCTCGGGACCCCGCCTTTCTGCCCAGGTGCCGTACAACATGGAGAGGATCTTCTGGCTGCTCTCTGGCTCTGACAGCCAGGTGACGAGAGCCCTCATGGAGCAGTTTGAAAGGACCCGAGGTGTGAGTCTGCCCAAGGAATTGCACAGCAAGGTCAGTTACCACCCATACACCACGGAGAAGGGAAAGGTGCAGCCACAAGACCAGACTTGGGGTTTGAAAATCTGTTCAAGGAAAGGGGATGCTTGTTTCTTGAGCACCTACTATAAGCCTGGCACACCTGCCGTCACTTCATGTGGATTTCTTTGTTGAATGAGGAGAGGCAGTAGAGGTTATTGGTTTAGAGTCAGGTGGGGCTTAACTCCAAGCCAGCTGTGAGACCTTGGACCAGTTTCTTAAATTCCGTGTTTCAATTTCCTCATCTATAAAATGGGGATAAAGAGAATGCCTGCCTCATAGCATTGTTGAATTTTAAGTCAAATAATACCCATGAAGAACTTTGTATACTGCCTGGCAATATAGGGCTTAATATATTAACTGTTGTTTTTATTTATTATTGTTGATTTCCAATAATAACTGGAAGCCACTTTTCCCATCCAGTATGAGCAGAGACTATTGTTCTATTAGCTTTTTTTTAAAAAAAAAAAAAAGAAAGAAGGAGAAATTTTATCTCCTCAGATGGGTAGGAGCCTAGGGAGGGATTGCTTTTATTTTAAGGTAACCTGGCGATGAAAACTTATTTAATATAAAAAAAGAATTTCATATGTTGAATTTGCTTTTAATTTTCTCTGCCACATTCCCACCAAATCGTCATCCAGACTGTGTATATCTCCAGTGCCTAGGACCTCACTACCTCACATCAGCTCTAATCATTATGAAGGTCTTTATATCAGGCTAGAACCTGTTACTTCTTAGCTTGTGCACTGGTGAGCCATCTGATCCCCATACTTAAAGAGAATCTTCGTTTACCTGCTAAGCCTTCCTTTAGCTGTCCCTTACATGACGTAATTTTCAGTGGTCCATGTCCATCTTAAAGGGTTGTCTCCAGAACTAGATACACCCACACAGACTGGAGTGGAATTTCTGTCTTCTGGAATCTATGCTGCTTTTGGTGCAACCTGTCTTAGTTAGTTTGGACTGCTATAACAAAGTACCACAGACTGGCGGCTTAGAAACAACACAGATGTACTTCTCACAGTTCTGGAGACTGGAGGACTGAGGTCAGGGTGCCGTGGTTGAGTTCTGCTGAGGGCCCTCTTCTGGGTTGCAGTTGTCTGCCTTCTCATATGTGGAAGGAGATTTAGCTAGCCCTCTGACCTCTTCTTATAAAGATGCTAATCCCATTCATGAGGGCCCCACCCTCATGACCTAATTACCTCCCAAAGGCCCCACCTCCAAATACCATCATATTGGGATTAGGGCTTCAACATATAAACTTGGGAGGGACACAAACATTCGGACCGTAACACAGCCAAAGTTCAACTTATTTAATGGTTTGTATTGACATCCACAATCCTTCTCCTCATGTAAATGAGATGCTCCATGAAGACAGACACCATATCCCCCAATTCTTCGTTCTCTCCCCCGCCGTACACGTGGAAGATATTCCAACTGCTGGAGCAGCATTCATTCATTCATTCATTCACTCACTCATATTACATATTGACCATGAGTCAGGAGCTATGGTTGGTGCTGGAGATACAAAGATAAATAAAACACACGCATTGTCTTCTGTGAACCCTAATGGGTCAGGAAGGTATCTAAACAATTTATAATGCCCTCTGGTCTCTATTGGTTGCAGTTGAGTATATGCAGGGTTTTGGGCACATTGTAAGCATGCAGTGAATTTTCAGAGAATGATCAAATAAACCATCTACACCAAGGGAGCACTGAGAAGGGAGTCTTCCTCTTTCTAAAGGTAGTGGGGAGTTTTCCTAAAGGAGGTGCCACAAGAGCTGGGTGGGAACTGACGGGAAGCTATTCTCACATCCACAGGAAGGGGGCGTGCCAACAACAAAGCAGCAGGAAGGCTTGAGTGCCCTTACCCTGTGTTCCGTCCCGTTGTCGAACAAGACTACATACACTAATTTGCTGATTCATGAGCCAAATTCTAACTAAATGTGTTGACCTGAAACTCAAAGGTATCCTTCCCCTAACTTGAGTGAATCCATTTGAAACTGGGAAACGTGGGAAACCAGATTTTTCTCTGAGCTGGATCTGAGCCATTCAATCTGAACGTTTCATTTGCGTTTCTGGTGCATATCTGGCTATGTTACGTGGTGGGAATTTTCTCCCCTTTTCCCCACTTCCCCTCAGCCCTGATTCCCACCCCTCTGACCCTGAAACCTGTCAGCTTTCAGAAGCAGTAATTTCTCAGTCAGTGTCAGATGAGGCCATCACCCAGACCATGGGCCGCTGCTGGGAAGAGAACCAGTACTTGCTGTGCCCTCACTCGGCCGTGGCTGTGAGCTACCATTACCAGCAGGTGGACAGGAGGCAGCCCAGGTACAGGTGGTGGGTGCCTGTGTGTCGGGGGGACCCCTTGGCTTTCAGGGGTCCTCCTCTTCCCCAAGCAGGGGAGAGAGGAATGTGAACAAATGGACATTTTTTTTTTTGGCTGCCCCTTGCTGCACGCGGGATCTTAGTTCCCTGACCAGGGATGGAACCCATGCCCCCCTGCAGTGGAAGCACAGAGTCTTAACCACTGGGCGGCCAGGGAAGTCCCACAGATGGCTTTTATGAGCATGATGGGTGCTGCGTGGAACTGTGTCTTGAGACTGTGGTCCTGGAAGGGGGAGCTGGGCCTCCAACAAGGAGGAGCAATTTGCTTGCAGAGATAAGTTCAAGGGACCAAACAGGTCTTTTTCTCTCTCTCTTTCTCTGCACCCTACCTCTCCCCTTCCCCTGTTCCTTCTTCTCCCTCCTGGCCTTCATTCTGTACCTGTCCCGCTGTCTTCTGTCTTCCGCCCCCTGTTCCCACCTGCCCTGCCTCCGCAGCCCTCCCCGCTGTTGTCTGGCTCCCGCCTCTGCAGCCAAGTTCCCGGAGGCCGTGCTGGCTGCCGGGCTGACCCCGGAGACTCCCGCGGAGATCCTCGCCCTGGAGCACAAGGAGGCGCGCTGTACCCCGATGCGGAAGGGTGACGACTGGACGCAGATGCTTCGGGGCCTGATTGAGGACCTGAGCCGGCAGCGGCAGGGGCGCTTCCGGAACGCGCCGGCATAGCCAGGCTTCCTTTAGGCTTCGGACCCTGGGAGGCGTCCTCTCTGAGCTGCCTGGTGCACCTTCTCTCCATGCTTCGGACCCTGGGAGGTGTCCCCTCTGAGCTGCCTGGTGCACTTTCTCCCATGCAGGTGCAGGAGTTTCTCAGGGGGCTGCCCAGCTGGATCTGGAGCCAGCGGGCTGTGCGCTGTTCCCTGGCTGCTCTGTGCTCTCACCGTGGCTGGCTGGCCGTGTTGGGCCTGGTCACCGGGGAGGCGGGGAGGGAGTCGTGGATGATTGCTGGGGGTGCATCCCCAGGGCCAGACAGTGCAGGAACATCACTGCTTCCTGTGAAACTTTCAGGGCCTGCAAATGAAAGGTCTGGGGCTCAGGGGCAACCTTGGCTCCAAGATTTTGGACCCCCAGATCCTAAAACCTGTGCAGGTGGGGCCCGCTTCTTCCATTACCGCAGGTCTGGCTCTGAGCCTTAGTTTATCTGGTCCCCAGGTCAGATCCAGACGTCTTGGCCACAGGGCTTCCACCCTGTCAAACGTTGGGAATCCCTGGAATAAAAGTGCAGGTTCAGTGCGATGGTGACTCTGCGTGCCCTGTGGGCAGAGCCCGGTGCCTGTCAGGTGGTGATGGTGGGACCATGGTGTCCCTCATCCATCTGCTGCCCCAGGTTGCCAGCAGGGCAGGTGGCACAGGAGCTGGGGTTCAGGATCACCAGATCCAGGCCATGTAGGAAAGCAGGAGCCTCAAACTAGGTCAAGTTGCCCTGTTGCTCATGTACCAGGTTCACCATCATTAAAGCAAGTCATGATCATAGCAGCGAGAAGCAATGATCCCTCTTTAAACACTAAATAAAGTCCAAATGCCTACATTTCCACAGGTACCTCCATAATCACGCTGCTTCAGAGAAGTCAAGTTGTTCTTTCCACTGAAGACACGACTGACGCTCTCCCCTCTCCATGCCTTTGACCCTACACTTGCCTCTGGGAGACTGTCCTTCTTTGATGAACCCACAAGTCCCATCTCACAGGCTATTTGTCTTGGTTCCTGGTACTTGTTTACCGTGTCTTGTTGACTCGTCAGCGCAGCTGGAAATAAGGACTCCTGTTTCCTAACTCTGGCAGAACTCCAGCTGTAGCTTCCTTAAGCTGTGTATTCCCTTCTGCCCTGTTTTATGGTTATCCACTTGAGACATTATCTTCCTGTCTCTAAGCTCCTTGAAGATAGGAACAATTGTTTAATGCAAGTGCTAAAACTTTTTGGATTTGCCCCTATTGATTAAAAATCTTTTAATATGTTCTCCCAACATATGTGGACTAAATTATGTATAAACTACACAAACCGTGAGCTAAAATAGACATGAAGGAATAATAACAACACCTATATTTATCTTTTCTCCCCATTCTCCAATGGATTGCCCGTGGGCCTGTCTTTGGCAGTCCTGGTTGAACACAGTGCCTGTTACATTCCAGAACCAGCAGGAACCAGGGGCACATCTGCCAGATACTGTGCGATGACTCTCAAAGTGTGGTCCCTGGGTTTATCCAAAATACACTCTCCTGGCCCCTACCCCAGACCTTCAAAGGCAAATCTGTGGGCGTGCGTGCGCCATCTTCAGTCCTTACAAATGCCCCAAGTAAGTTTCGACCCTCTCACTCGGGAAACCTTGGCCAGAGGCTTTAAGTGTATGAATAATTCTCTTCCACAGGGAGATAGGCCTTTTCACAAGGGCGTGCTTTCTTCCTGCTACTGTTTTCATGATCTAGCCTGCACTGTCCAGTTCAGGAGCCACTAACCATATGTGACTGTGGAGCCCTTGCAATGTCAATAGTCTGACTGAGGAACTGAATTTTAAATTTTATTTAAGTTTAACTTACATTTAAATTTCAAAACTATTACTTGATTCAGTCATTGGAAAGCTTTTAGGTATGATTGGAAAATGCAGATATGTGAATCTGCTTTTTCAGCTGTGAAATTTATGAAGTACATAAAATACAGATAAGTATTTCCAATGAAAATTCAATGTTCTGATTGACATGTGTCACAAATGTAAACTGCATATTGGATTTCAAAGGCTTCCAATGAAAAAAATTTAAACTATCTCATAAATAATTTTATACAGATGACCTGTTGAAAGGATGATATTTTGATGTGTTGAGTTAAATAAAACACGTTATCAAAATTAATTCCGTCTTTTTCCTTTTCCTTTTCCAGGGACATTTAAAGTTACATATGTGGTTCGCCTTTGTCTCACGTTGTATTTCTACGGACAGCAGTGATCTAGGCTTTGGGTACACATGAACACACGGCAGATAGTTGTGGATTTAGTTATATTACTGGGTTCAAATCTCATGTAGATTGAGGGAGGGGGTTAGACAAACGCAAACATGTGTACGTCAACACAAGCCTGAGGCTCTGGTCTCTGGGGGCCCCTCTGGAAGGCAGTTAAGGCAGGCACAGCATGGAAGTATTTTTGGCCACTAGAGGGCGCTGTTACTACCACTCTGAGGGCCGCTGTGAAAGGAGCCAGTGGGCATCTGGTCTCCAAAGCTGCCTTTCCCGGCCCCCGAAGTCTAAAGGAGCTTCTGGGCCACCCAGCTTGATCTCTGCCTGCTACCTCCACATCAGAACCACTAGCCCCGCATCTGCTTGATGCCCAGGGGCTGAAAGGAGAGGCCGGAGGGCATCCTCTTACTGGAAAACTTGACATCGAAGCATGGCATTCAGTATGTAGACGGCAGGAATGCTGGACGCACAGGAGGATGGGCGAGCATTCCTAAGGGAATGACCGTGACCCTTACAGCCATCAGCACCTGACAGCTTCCGAGACACTTTAATATCCACAAGAGCATACCTGATGGAGCCCCCAGGACCCACTTATCTATTAGGCAAGACCAGGCTGATACTTCGGGGTCATGAGATACTTAGAGGCCCGTGAAAATATTTTTATTTCTATTAAAAGAAACAATGAATATAATCCGGCTTGGATTATATTCATCTTTATACCAACAGTTTAGTAAAAAAGAACTTTAAATATTTTTTGTAGAAGAACTCCTTGAAAGCAAAAGTGCCTGGAGCCCACGAAAGTCATAATGCGGCCCTCATAGGACCCGCTCTACGCCGGGTAATACTTCACCAGAATCAACTAATTTAATGGTGACAAGCAAGCTGTGAAATACGTGTTACTACCATCTGTGTTTTAGAGATGAGCTAACCTGTCAGGGTGGTACCGCAAGGGAGCAGAGGGGCTGGGACTTGAACCCAGGCATGTGGCTTCAAGTTTGACGTGTACTTTCATCTTATCCTGTTGCATGGAGCTGGTCCATTCTGCTGTGGCCCGCCACTCTCCATCCTGCCCCAGGCCGTGGCCCTTCCGCGGGGTCCTCTTCCACCCTCCCTTTCATGGGTGGATTTGGGAGCGTGGCCATGATGCTCCAGGAGGTCCACCAGGGGCTCCTGCAAACCTGCTTCCCAGGTCTCTGCACGGGCCCTGGCACCCACCTGCTGCATGCGGCCAGAGCCAGTGGTTCCTTATTCTTTGCTGCCGCATTTCTGAGCATCTCAGGGCAGTGCTGGGAGTTACAGGGGGTCACAAAACCCTTCACCTTCTGGAGGCTTTGGAGTGATATCCAACTCTGAGAGCCCACTGCACCTGTGAGAGGAGACCCAGAATAAAGCCATTGGACACAGCACAAACAGACATGAAACATGAACTACAAGATATTCTGGCCACAGGGAATCTTAGGGCTGAATGGAGGAGAGGACAGGAATGAGATGAAGTCTGAAGAAACATCCACCCCTGTGAACATATACACAGGCACACAAACACAGACAGACACACACACACATACAAATACATACCTACATACACACTCATCCCCCTCAATGGAAAAAGCAAGGATCCTGGTACCAATTGAAATTAGAATCAGGTTGAAGTTGTCCTTCTGAGTCGTCCGCTAACTGGCGGTGTGCCCACACACAAGCCATTTCATCTCTGTGAGCCTCAGTTTCCTCATCTGCTAATTGTAACACTTACCTCGCTAGTTTATTTTGAGGATTGAGATCATGTATTTCCAATTCCTAGGTAAATGCTAAAATGCCATACAAGTGCTTCTTACTAACATAATTTAGTCTGCAGTGAACAGTTTAGTACTTTTAAGCTATCTTGCGTTTTTTACTAATTGCTTCCCGGATTCGTCTTCTTTTGCCTCTTCCTGAAGGATGAAGTTCCTTCGTGGCCCTGCGGTGCTGGGACAGCTCTGGGTGCAGGGTTGGAGTTGCCCTGGCCTGCTCAGTGCACCCAGCGACAAGCCCTGTGGGGGTCATTTGGGGGTTGAATGTCATGGATTAGTCAGTAGGGGCTCTGCTGGGCAGTTAACAAGCCTCATTAATTTGCAGTGATTAGGATGGTGGGATGATTCCCTTTCCTGAGCACTCATGATGGGCTGAGCCCTTTGTGAAGCACGTTCCAGACATTGGCTCCTTCAGTCCTCACAAGGACTGTATGAGAAAGTACCATTAGGGGCTCCATTCTAGAGATGAGGAAATGAAGCTCAGAGAGGTTAAGTAATTTTCCCAAGGCCACCCAGCCAGTGAGTCCTGGAGGAAGGATGTGAGGCCGAGTTAACCTCAGAGCTAGACTAGGACAGGAACTTTGGGCCCGATGGTTTCCAAGTTTTCTTCAATCAGAGTCTGCGAGCTCGATGGCGAGAGGGCTGCGTCTGAGGGTGGAGGAGAAGAGAAGAGGACCCATCACTAGGAGACGGGCCATCTGGGGAGAGGGGCACAGAGCCAGTGCCTTTGCAGGGAGCTCTCCTCTGGCTCAGGCTCCCTCTTGGAGCTGGGTTCCTCTCGGGGATGCTGGAAGCTGGGTTCCTCGCGGGGATGCTGGTGTCTGCTGAGTGGAGTGGGTATGGTTACAGGACAAGAGGGAGGTGAGAGTAATTCTGTGGGATTGTCAGCTGCTGGCAGGGAGGCCCAGACTGGTGGTTCCCACTGGAAAGACTCAGACTTAGATGGATGAAGTCGGGGAGCCTTTGTTGAGTTTTCTGTGTCCCCAAATAAATAACGGGTGAGCAACACAGGAAGGGCTGGGCTATTAGCCTCCTGGAAAGAGGAGAGGGCCAACTTCTCTGTCCTGCTCACTGCCTCTGTCCAAAAAAGCATCTCCCCAGAATTCCCTTTCAGGCCCAACCCATCAGTTTATCCATTCCACAACCTGGGCATCTCCCAGGTGCCAGCTGGGCAAATGCTGAGGGCCACTGTGCTGACTGCCTACCAAGTGCTGGGGAGAGAGAAAAAGTAGGAAAAGATGGGGCTGGGGTTGACTTATGCAGAAGGATAAAAGTTTGTGGCAGCACCCAGGGGCTGTCCCAAGGCTGTGAGGGACTGGTTACTGGTTCTCCAGGGCAGGAGCCCAGGCAGTCCCCCTGCGGCCCCCTCTTGCACTGACCCTCAGTGTTGCAGTGATTGGTTTAGAGCCTGCTCCCCCGCTACTTAAACTGTCCTTAAAGGCTGCTGTCAAATGCCCCATAAGCCAGGACCTGGCGTCCACACCTAGCCTTCACTGAGTATGGAACAGAACAGGCGGGAGGAACTGCAGGGCCCAGAGGAGGAAAGGTGACTGGGCAGGAGAGGGTGGGGCTGGAGTGAAGAAGGCTGGGCTGGGTCTCCAAGGGTCTGCTAGGTACCAAGGGGATGCTCCTCGGTTCAGGACTGTTCCCTTCTCCTCTTCAAAGGTTTAGCCATCACAAAGATCTATTATAAGAAGGCAAGGGACCTCCTGTTGCAGCAGAAGTGTCTGTGTACTTGCTCCTTGGGGAGGGGACCTTCTTTTCTCTGAATGAATGCGCAGGCCTTAAGTCACCAAGGCCAAGGTCCTGTAACAGGTGCAGAACTGAGGCGGGGCTCTGCATGGCTTAGGCCAGGGTGAAGCCCCTGGAGCCTCCCCTTGGTTTAGCTGCTAGGGGGACCTATTGAGTGTCACCTCTCCAGCCTCCCCTTGGTCTCCTAAGTCGCTGGAATCACTGGCTTCCACCACCCCTGATCCAGACCTCATCCCCAAGCAGGGACAGCGCTTGTTTATAAAACGGATGCAGTTTAGGTCTTGAGGGTTCAGAAAGGTCAGGGCGCAGCTCTGGGTAACCTCCTGCAAATGGACGTCCCTTCGAGCTGCGTTCTCGCCCTCTCTCCCCGCCCCCCCTCAACCCCTGGACAAAAGCGCCCTCCAAAATCTTCTTCAAGCCCGGAATGGCCAGCAGAGAGCAGCAGAACACACCCAAAGTCCCTCTCCCTCCAAAGGTGACTGACCGCACCCCGCAGGCATGCAGGTCTGACCTTGTTCTCTAGGAATTAGAGCCCCTGAAGGTCAGAAAGGGGGGTGGGCCCCAGAGATTTTTCTTTTTTCTTAGCTCATTGTTTCTCAAATTTAATATTGGGAAGTTCCTCCTTTAAAGTTTAAAAAAAAAAGGTATATATATATACTCACATATATATATATATGTATATCTATATACTCACAAAGTATATATCACATATAATTCCAGTGTTGTCGTAAACAGTTTTTGCTTTGTAATAATGCTACTGCAACATGTACAAACATGAAACTACCTATGAACCCCTTATATTGATATCTCCCAAACAAGGAGAAACAAACATTCAAATTAAATGAGAACAAATCTACAAACAAAATCAGTAAAATTCAGAGTAATCTCATTAATGTGTGTAATCCATCGTGTACTGCACTCAAATTTCTGGTGCCCTGTGACAGTGGCACTGGACTCCTCAGACAGGATTTTCGCTGTTGTTGCTTGTTTAGCGTATTTACTTTCCTTTTGTGGTGGAATAACTTTGCTCCTTCATCACTTTTCATACATTAACCACCGGGAAACATCCCAAGCACAGCACGTTGTGATGTCGTATAACCTTTACGTGGCACCAGCTCATCATATATTTGCCACATCTGTCTGCCTCTCCTTACTGGCTTGTGACAATTGAGATGGTATTGTTGCTTGCAATTGTAAATACAGGTACAAATGCAGACACTGAAATTATGTGATGACTTATTTTTTTTTTTTTTTTTTTTTTGTGGTACGCGGGCCTCTCACTGTTGTGGCCTCTCCCGTTGCCGAGCACAGGCTCTGGACGCGCAGGCTCAGCGGCCATGGCTCACGGGCCCAGCCACTCCGCGGCATGTGGGATCTTCCCGGACCGGGGCACGAACCCGTGTCCCCTGCATCGGCAGGCGGACTCTCAGCCACTGCGCCACCAGGGAAGCCCGTGATGACTTACTTTTAAGGTGGCTGGCAGATGATGCAGAAAATGTCTTGAAAAAATTATCAAATGAAATCACACACACAAATACACCATTGATTAAGAATTCTTAAACAGCAAGAGTACTTACTGTATGATATTACTTATATGTGGAATCTAAAAACTAATACAAACTAATGTATATGCAAAACAGAAACAGACTCACAGAACTAGAGAACAAACTAGTGGTTACCAAAGGGGAGAGGGAAGGGGGGAAGGAGGAAGTTAGGGGTATGGGATTAAGAGATACAAACTACTATGTATAAAATAGATGCACGATAAGGATAAATTGTATAGCGCAGGGAATTATGGTCATTGTCTTATAATAACTTTTAATGGAGTATAATCTGTAAAAATACTGAATCACTATGCTGTGTACCTGAAACTAATATAATATTGGTAAATCAACTATACGTCAATTAAAAAAATAAATAAAATAAAAAAAAGAATACATGTCTGGATCCCTGTTTGACAAACATTATCTCCCCCAACCCTTGCTTTTTACAGATGAATGAACAGGCTCAGAGAGGAGAGTTGACTTAGCCAAGGTCACACAACTAATCAGATGGGGCAGCTTGAGGACTCTGAGACTCTCTCATTTTACACAGTAATACTTCCCATTACAGGCTTGGCCCAAGGAAAGGAGTTTTAGGGATTCTCTTAGGAATTAACCATTGCAGTCTGGGTAATTTCCTGCACATTTCAAGCAGCCATCTTTCCAAGCTTGGAACAGGAAAGAAACTAGATATACACAGCCACTGCCACAGATAGGAAGAACTTGTCTAAAGCCCTACCAGACTCCATTTTCTGATATATATACATGTATATATGTATGTGTATATATATATATATACACATACATATATACATGTATATATGTATGTGTGTATGTATATATATATGAAAGTTTATGGAGAGAACAAAATATATACTTATTAAGCCTTTAAGATATTGAGGCCTTATTGGATACTACTTTTATGGCTTGGGGAGAATAGACTATCTCTTCCCCAACTCCAGGGGCAGGTTTTTAATTTGAGGTCTTTTAACTCCCAAAGGTCCATGGATAGAATTCTGGAGGTCTGAGAACCAGATGGGAAAAAACTGCATCTTTATTTTCCCTGGCCTGTACCTGAAATTTAGCACCTCTTTAAAATATAAATGTTGGCAACAAACCAATTAACACTAATAGCACCTGGGACTTTTTGGAAGATAAAAATCACAGACATTTTCACATGGCGTTATAGTAGCAGCTGTAGGTGTCTTGAAATAGCATTAACACTCATCACTACTTTAAAATAATATTAGATCTGACACTATATTATGTTATTTAATTATTATTAAAGAGTGTATATTTCTATATTACATATATTTAAAAGTATTTTGGTAACTGTCTTTCAGTATAATTAGTTTCCTTTCTTATCCCATGTATTTTATTTTGTGCATTTGAAAATATTCCTCCAGGCTACTGAGGAACACACAAGAAAATTACTCTTCATTTGGGGAAAATAAATCTGTAAAGTTACCATTTCTTGTTCATCAATTATAAATTGAGCACATCCTGGGTTCTATATGGTACATTATCGCTAAATCTTATAACACTGAGCTGGACATTATCATCCCCTTTTATACATGAGGAAACTGAGGCTCAGAGAGGTGCCTAATATCACACACTCCACAAAACATAATAAATATGTCCAGTACTGTAATAGAAATAGGGACAAAATGAGAGTAACAGTGTCTTGTTTTGTTCACTACTGTATCCCCCATGCCTGGCGCTTCTAAGTTGCTCAGTAGATATTTGTTGAGTGACTAGATGAGAAGACATCATGTAGCCCCCATGAGGATGACAGAACAGAGATCAGGACAAGGCCGTCAGCCCTCAGGGAGGCTGCGAACCTCTGAGCTGAGCAGCTCTGCAGCCTCCCACCTCTGGACTTCTAGTTAGAGGAGATAACAAGGCTGGTTATATTTAAATCCATTTTAGTTGAGTTTTCTATACTTTGTGGCTAAAGGCATCCTAGTGAAAGGATGTGTATGAAGAGAGAGGTGGGGCCATATCAGAAAAGACTTCCACGCTCTTCTAAGAAGTTTGTGGTTTATCCTCAGAGGTGATGATGGGGGTGGGTGGGGTGAAGGATTACATGATTGGAGGGAGGGACTGAAATGGTGTGATTTATGCTCCAGAAAGCATATTTTGGAGGTGGTGTGGAGGATGGGATTGTGCAAAATGGTTAATAAAATGGTAGAATAGTGCAAAGATGGTAAACAAGCAAACTGGGGTGGGACTTTGTTCTGCTCTCAGCTTGAGGGAAAAAAGAAATAAAGTAAACATGTTGAAATTTGAAATTTACTGTAGAACTCAGCTTCCAGGGGACCCACCATGGAGTTGATCCAATCTCACAGATGGCAGAGAGGACAGGCTGCTGGGAGGATGCTCAGAATGGTGACCTGAGATCCTGCCAGCACCAGGGCCATCATCAAATAAAGGGTCAGTCTGGGAATTCCCTGGAGGTCCAGTGGTAAGAGCTCCATGCTTTCACTGCCGTGGCCCACGTTCAATCCCTGGTCGAGGAATTCAGATCCCACAAGCTGCACCTCATGGCCAAAAAATAATAGAAAGGGTAGGTCTGCCCAGTGCCATTTAGTACCAGGAATCTTCCCTTCTAGTCTATACAATTCTTTGAAAGTTGATAATCTTTCTATGATTTAAGTGGTTACTCTCAATGAGCCAGAGTACTCCCCTGCCCCGCCTTTTTTTCTAGGTAAAAGAAAGCTTGCTATGTTTGGGTGTGTGGATCTGTGTGTAATCAGCTCAAGGGGCTGGGGCAGAGCGTTCTAGTCATCTAGACCTGTCTTGGGGACAGAGGTGGTGCTTGTGGTGGACAGGGGAGTGGCTTGGGAGTCAGGAGAACCGGTTCCTGCTTCTGCTTCTGCCACTGTCCGGCTGTGGTCTCAGATGTGCCTCGTCCACTCTCAGCACTGTGAATGGTGGGGTTGGCTTCACATTCTCTGTGTTCTTCCCAGTCCCAGTGGCCCTGGACTCTGACAACCTTCCGTTGGGCTGCATCGTTTGCTTGCATTGGTCCTTCAGAGGGAGGGGATGGGTTTCCAACGTTTCTAATTAAACCGCTGTTCTCAGTGTCAAATAAAACGTTGGTATCAGTGGCCAGCTGAACATTCAGCATTTATAAAACCCCTACTATGTGCTCAGTACCATGCAAGGCATGAGGAAGCATCTTGAAGAAGAAGGAAGCTCCTGTTCTCCAGTAGTTGCCAGAAGACCTGTACACACCCACACACACCCACACACACACACACACACACCCACACACATGCACACACACAAATGTGAAGTGCTGGGAGCCCTGGGTAATTTCCTGTGGTGGTTCTGAGAATGGAGGAAATCACTAGTGCAGTGTTGGGCGGTTAGTAAAAGCTTCTAGAGGGAGTGAGTCAAGTGTGTTTCGGGTTTGGGCTAAGGGAATTCTTATCAGCTGTTATGGACTGAATTGTGCCCCCCAGATGTTCATACGTTGAAGTCCTAAACCTCAGTGCCTGAGAATGTAACTGTATCTGAAGACGGGGTTTTTAAAGAGGTAATTAAGGTAAAGTGAGGTCATTATAGTGGACCCTAATCCAACATGATTGGTGTCTTTATAAAAAGAGGAGATTAGGACACAGCACGTACAGAGGGAAGACACAGGGAAAAACCATCTTCAAGTCAAAGAGTCAGATCCTCGCCTTATGGCCCTCAGAAGGAACCAACCCTGCCAACACCTTGATCTCAGACTCCTAGCCTCCAGAATTATGAGACCATCAATTTCTCTTGTTTAAGCCACGCAGTTTGTGGTCCTTAGTTATGGCAGCCCCAGGAAACTAATATATACCTTAAAATACCTTTTTAAAATAAATAAAATAGCATCCCCCCATCTTCAAATAAAATGTATGGTCCTTATGTTCCTGTCAGATACCCATGCTTAGTCTGTGGCCTAACTCTACCCACTTGGAAAGTCCTGGGCTTGCATTCATTCATTCATTCATTCATCCAATAATTTTTTAAGGCGTGCCGGCTATAAGCTAGACATGGTTTTAGGTGCAGGGATATAACAGATAAAGTACCTCCTCCTCCGGAGCTTTCATTCTGGGGAGGGAGGGGGGCAGGCAATAGAGGAATAAATAAATAAGCAAGATAATTCCAGACTGTGATAAAGGCGTGAAGGAAAATAAACAGAGGGGTGAAGATGTGATGGACATCAGAGGGGTAGGGCCAGTTTTGGTGGGTGGTCAGGAGACGATCTCTAGGAGTTGACACCCCAACTGCGGGGACTGGGTAGCCTAGCATAAGAACATTCCAGGGGGAAGTCACAGCCAGAGCAGGGGCTTAAGGGTGGTGCATGCTTGGGTGTCTGAGAATCCCCAAGAAGGTAAGTGTGTTTGTGGCAGGGTCCATAAGGGGAAAATGGGATGAAATGAGCTCCTGAGCCTGGCAGGGAGCCCATCATGCAGACCTTTTCAGGCCCAAGAGAGGCTTAGGACAAAATGGTTTAACTTGCATAATTAAAAGTCTGTACCATATGATTCAGCAATTCTACTTCTGGGTATATAGCCCAAAGAACTGAAAGCAGGGACTTGATCAAGTATTTGTACACCCATGTTCATAGCAGCATTATTCACAGTAGCCAACACAAGGGAACAACCCAAGTGTCCATCAAGAGATGAATGGGTAAACAAGCGGTATATCCCTACAGTGGAGTATTATCCGGCCTTAAAAAGGAAAGAAATTTTGACACTTGCTACAGCATGGACGAACCTTCAGGATATTATGCTGAGTGAAAGAACCAGACACCAAAGGACAAGTACCATATGATTCTACTGAGATGAGGGGGCTTCCCTGGTGGCGCAGTGGTTGAGAGTCCGCCTGCCGATGCAGGGGACATGGGTTCGTGCCCCGGTCCGGGAAGATCCCACGTGCCGCGGAGCGGCTGGGCCCGTGAGCCATGGCCGCTGAGCCTGCGCGTCCGGAGCCTGTGCTCTGCAACAGGAGAGGCCACAACAGTGAGAGGCCCGCATACCGCAAAAAAAAAAAAAAAAAAAAGAGATGAGGTACCTAGAATAGGCATTTTCATAGAAACAGAGAGACAGTGGTTGCAGCGGAGAGCGAATGGGAAGTTAGCGTTTAACGGGTACAGAGTTTCACTTTGGGATATGAAAATGCTCTGGAGGTGGATGGTGGTGACAGTTGCCCAATATTGTAAACGTACTTAATGCTACTAAACTGGACACTTTACAATGGTTAAAGTGGCACATTTTCTGTTCTGTGTATTTTGCCACAGATGTAAAAAACTCAGTCTGGTTGCAGCTCAAGAGCAGAGGGAGGAGCGGCCGGAAGAAAGGGGGCAGCCCAGGCCACTTCCCCATTGCTCTGCACCCTGTAAGGCTGGCTCTAGGATTTCCACCCAAGGACTTTCCCAGGTCCCAGGGCCATGGATGTCGAGCCTCGGTCCAAGGCTCCCCGCGTAGGAAGCACACTGTGACCTTGCCTTTGGTGTCACACTGCTGCTGAGGTGGGAGGTTGTGAGGTGGGGGCCTGTGCCACCAGCTGCCACCCTGACCCCTTGCAGCCTCCCCGGAATGCAGCAGCCTGAGCGGCCGGCATCAGACAATTTCTGCAGCCTCCTTCCTGCGCCGGCCCCTGGTGCTGCCTGGGCAGGCCTGCACGGGGGAATAACCCTGCCCCGAAAATAAAAAAAAAAAACAGGCGAGAGAGGGAGAAAAGCAGCACAATTAAAATCTTAGTGTATGAATAATTACATTTTTAAAATCCCAACATTTTTTTTTTTTTACATCAAAAGGAATTCTGTAACCAGAGGTTTAATTTGCAGATTTAGTGGCATTTGGCAGGTTAAAAGTAGGTGCTGTGAAGTGAGTAAGCGTGGGATTTGGGGCTGGAAGCAAAGAATGGGGGAATCTGCTGGGCCAGAAATCCCAGCTTTGAGCTGCCTCGGAGCTTTGTGGCCTTATTTCCTCTGCCCGCAAGCCACGCTGGACCGCTCTGCTCTCGGGGAAAGAAAGCAGGGAATAGAGAGGGAGAAGAATTAAGTCCTCCAGTCCTCCTTCAAAATAGCTTTCTTGGGTGTTTTTTGTTTGTTTTTTTCCCCTGATTATTCACTCATTGCAAAAAAAAGAATCCTGAAAATATACAAAAGCGAAAAAAAAAAAAAGCAAAGATCACCTGAAATTTCACTGCTTGGAGGTAGTAACAGTACCTTTTCCTCTTCTCTAAGACAATGTGGATGAAAAATCCTTTGGCCAACTGCACTGGGCTTCACAACAGGCAGGTCTATTATCCTTACCTCTCTCTTATTTTTCTTTCCCACTTCTTTTCTGGAAGTCCCCCTCCTTTTTCTTCCCCACGAAAAACAAAAAAACAGGAGCCTTGACATACGAAGGTCAGGAAGGGAGATTATGGTCCAAGAACCTTTCCAAAAGTGATGCTGGCTGGCGGAGCAGCCTCAAGGAAGGGGCCCAGAGGCGGCCATCTTGACTGAGGGAGGGGTGCAGCTGGGTGGGTAACAGAGAAGGTTATTCTAGGGCGGCCCTTTCAGAGGAAGGGAAGGGAGAGAAGCAGGCATGGACAGTGTTTATCTCCCAAATCATCTAGTCATTGGTGGCAGGCTAGCACCAGGAAGGGGGCCCTTGGTGAGGTGACTCCCCTCCACTGAGACAATTTCCACATAGGGTTAGGACTCAGGGCTGTCTGTAGCAGTGCTCCCAACAGCTGGGGTGTGGGGCGTATTCCCTTGTACGCCCTTCGGTCCTAAAAGGGGTGTGTGTGTGACAGGGAGAGAGAGAAAGACAGGATTGCTGGAGCTCACCAAGGCCCAAATCTAAAACCAGTTAGAAGGCAGCTGCCCCTGGACAAACTTTACCAGTGGCCTCTGTGAAGACAAACACAGGAGACACCAGCTGGGCTGTCCGGAAGCTCACCCAGATAGGAGCAAAGCCATGGGACAATCCGGCAGTTTGCGGGAGCAGGGCAGGCAGTTTTAGGAGACATGAAGGGAAAACGCAGAGTGGTAACAAAACAAGCTCTTCCTGAGGAAGCCAACTCTGCTGGCCCTGCAGCGCCTTCCTCAGCACTTGTGGGTGGAATCTTCTTCTCACAGACTCTGCAGATATGTGGCAAATATTAACGGCTACCACTAATTTAACATGGCTGTCTCATCCCCCAAGATACTGGGGTTCTGCCCTTGTACTAAAGCCAGAAAACAAAGACTAAGAGAAGATGAGGAAATTGCCCTGGGCTCCCAGGTAGGAAATGGCAGGGAAAGAGGTTCAAACTCAGGTCTCTCTGACTCCAAGGCCCTACACACGTCCACCAGCCCTAGTGACCATGTTTCTCCGACTTATATCATCATGAAATACTTTTTAAAAGCGTAATGGACTGAGGAGACACCAAGATGATTAAAAGGCAGTAGTGTGCTTGGATCACACCAGGCAGAACGTGGTCTCGCAGATTAACCAATTGTAGCAAGAAATTATGAAAAGGAGTTCTGTATTTTTCATTTAGAAGAGAAGTTCCAAATTCTGTAAATTAAACCAACTTAATTTTCTTAATAATTAAATAGAACACACTTTTAAATATGTATTTTTATACTTTTATTATAATGTATGACCCCCACAAACATTTTTTAATCAAAATAATCCTTATTTATTTATTTGGCTGTACCATGCGGCTTGTGGGATCCTAATTCCCCAACCAGGGATCGAACTTGGGTCCGGCAGTGAGAGCGTGGCGTCTTAACCACTGGACCGCCAGGGCATTCCCTTGAATTATTTAAAAGCTACCTTTTCACTTAGGAGCAAGGATGTGGGTTTGGATCTTTGTTATGAGTTTTAACATCAAGTCCATCTCTGTTACCACTACAGTGTAGCAAAGGCTAAAACATCAAGAACCCAATTTGCCCTATTTGTGTTGTGTTTTATCGTAGTTATTAGTAGTAGTACTGGCAATTAATTACTTCCTTTTCAAGAGCTCTTCTTCCAACTTTTTAGAAACTCTCTTCATTTGGAGGCTGCTTAATTTTGTGATTGTATGATTCAAACCCAGCTTGGAAGCGCACGATTCTTTTTATTTAAGACTTCCTTCTTCTAGATCCATGCGGATTGATACGGGACAGCAGATATGTTTAGGATACAGGAAACATTGAAACACATCATGAATACCTTTGGATCTTCTAAGTGTGAACATACAATATAGGCTGATGCTGGTCACATGTCAGGAGTTGTTTTTGCAATAATGGCGCATCGTTTTCTGCTGCAAATGCCTCTACCCTGTTCCTGAACCCTAAGAGTTGTGCTGTCACACAGCATAAGGGTCAATTGTTAGACACCATACATCAATGGAGGCTGTTCTGGATGTCGCGTGTGTATGATTAGGTAATGCTTTCCTCCATTCTTCAATAAGGCTCATCATTTTTGAAAAGTAGATTATCACGTAATAATATCAATGGCACCTCTATAAATGTGTCCAGTATTTTTCTTAAGCAGATATTTTATTTTTTTAATTTTGTTTTTATTTATTTATTTTGCGGTATGCGGACCTCTCACTGTTGTGGCCTCTCCCGTTGCGGAGCACAGGCTCCGGACGCGCAGGCTCAGCAGCCACGGCTCACGGGCTCAGCTGCTCCGCGGCATGTGGGATCTTCCCGGACCGGGGCGCGAACCCGTGTCCCCTGCATCGGCAGGCGGACTCTCAACCACTGCGCCACCAGGGAAGCCCTTAAGCAGATATTTTAAACATTTTTTAGAGCAAAAATATGGCTACTAGAGCTTTGAGCTTTTTTTTGGTGAAACACCTATTGACATCCCACAGCACACAGGCTGAACCTTAGCCCCCATAAGAAATTGGTAAAATCATGCTAATTTGGTCCAATGTGCAAAAAAGTAGCAAATACTTGGTAAAAGACACGCCCCCTAGAAATGCATTCTAGAGAAAAAGCATAAAAGATTCAGGGAACTGCTCTATTGATAAAGTTATTAAGGGTCCAGTGATTTGAGCCATGGTCAGGCTAACTCTCCAAAGCAAAGGACAACTTACTGCATCTTAAACTCCTACTACTGAGAAAGAAACACAGTGCTTGGCAGACTTCTTGGGGCTTTGAATGTTATATATTCCATACTCGGGAATCCTGTTATGATCCATTTATCAGGTGATGCAGAAGGCTGCTAGTTTTGAGTGGGGTCCGGGCAAAAGCAGGTTCTACAGCAGCTCCAGACTATAGTACAAGCAGCCCTGCTTCTTGGCTTGTACGACCTGGGAGATCACACAGGGTAGAGAAAGATGCCAGGTAGAACTTCTGCACACCCCAATAAGAGAGCGACAACACAGCTCTTAAGGTTCAGAAACAGGGTCGAGGCATTTACGACAGAGAACTATGCACCATTATTGCAAAAACAGCTCCTGACATGTTACTGGGTTCTTGTAGAAATTTAGCCTCTGACCATGGCAGGCCAAGAGGTCACAAGGCCATGAGCTGGATACTGTGAGAGCCAGCAAGTCATAGGCTGCGGGGGGAGGCAGCAGAAATCTATGAAAGTGATACATTGGGGATTGGGCGGGTCCAGGGGGACAAGTGAGCTGAAAGTGGATGGCCCAGACACACACGCCACCTACCAGTACTGCTCCAAACATACCTCCCTCGGCTCACACCTGTGGTCTTATACAGGGAGGAGGTGCTCCCTATGACCAGCTGACAAAGCAGAAAAAGAGCCCCGTATGGATCATAGATGGGTCAGCTCAGTGGTAGCTATGAGCCCAAAGAGGACTGCTGATACACTATGACCTCTCTCAAGGGTGGCCCTGAAAGGTAGTGGTAAGGAGACCTCCAATGGACTCTCGATCATCCTCTGTCAGACAGTGGAAAGAGTCAACGCAGACTCCTGGGCTGTGGTCAACGGCTGGCTGATTTGTCAGGGCCCTGGAAGGAGCAAAATTGGAAGATGAAGGACAAGAAAGTTTCGAGAAGAGGTCTGTGGATAGACCTTGGGGGCTGTGTGCCAAGTGTGAGAATCTTTGCATTGACCGGTTAATGCCCGTCAGACACCATCCCCTGCGGAAGAGGGGAATAAACAACTGTGTGATTAGGACTTCAGCCAATAGCTGTCAGCCCACTTCTGTTCTCAGCCACCCCCGAGTTTGCACACTGGCTCATGAGCAGAGTGACCCTGGTGGCAGAAAGGGAGTCATGCACGAGCCCAACAGCATGGACTCCAGCTCACCTTGTTGCTCCCTACTTTCCATAAATAGCTTTGTGATCTAAATCCGATCCAGCCTCTAGATCCAAATACTAGGTTACAGGGAATACAGAAGAGGGAGGAAAGAAAAACACTTTAAATCACGCTTGAGAGATGTAATCAAGAAACCCAAACTATGGGGAACGCCATAGGAAAAAAACACCTGAATTTCTTCAACAAATAAATTGCAAGATGAGAGAGAGCATAGATTAAAAGATTATTTTAAAACTTAACAAACTGTAAAGTGAGGTCCTTACTTGGATTATGATTTTTTTAATGGGAATAATTCTGACATTTACCAAATAATTGGAAACGTGAAAACCTGGTAGCTATTTGATGATTCTAAAGAATTATATTTAATTTTTAAAATATTATAATGGTATTGTGGTTATGTGTTAAAGAGAGAGAGAAAAGAATCCTAAGCTTTTAAAGATATACACTGAGGGACTTCCCTGGTGGCACAGTGGTTAGGAATCTGCCTGACAATGCAGGCGACACGGGTTCGAACCCTGGTACGGGAAGATTCCACATGCCTCGGAGCAACTAAGCTCCCGTGCGCCACAACTATTGAGCCCATGTGCCACAACTACTGAAGCCTGTGCAGGTAGAACCCATCCTCTACAATGAGAAGCCACTGCAATGAGAAGCCCGTGCACCACAGTGAAGAGTAGCCCCTGCTCACCGCAACTAGAGAAAGCCCGTGCGCAGCAACGAAGACCCAACGCAGCCAAAAATAAATAAATAAATAAAGTTATTTAAAAAAATAAAGATATACACTGAAATATTTGTGGATGAAATGGTATGATGGCTGGGGTTTGCTTCAAGTAAAACCAGAAAGAGGACATTGGGCTTCCCTGGTGGCCCAGTGGTTGAGAGTCCGCCTGCCGATGCAGGGGACACGGGTTCGTGCCCCGGTCTGGGAAGATCCCACATGCCGCGGAGCGGCTGGGCCCGTGAGCCATGACCGCTGAGCCTGCACGTCCGGAGCCTGTGCTCCACAACCAGTGAGAGGCCCGTGTACCGCAAAAAAAAAAAAAAAAAAAAAAAAAAAAACCAGAAAGAGGACATAGATAAGGTCAAACTGGCCAGGGCTTGATGGTTATTGGGGTTGGATAATGGATATTTGGGGGTTCATCATACCTTTCTGTTCACTTCTTGTTCTTGGTTTGTTTTATTTTGTTTTGGCAACACCACACGGCATGCAGGATCTTAGTTCCATGAGCAGGGATCAAACCCCCCTGCAGTGGAAGCAGGGAGTCTTAACCACTGGACCACCAGGGAAGTCCCAGACTTTCTGTGTGTTAGAAATTCTCCACTTAAAAAAAATGTTGTGTGATTGAGACGTGTTACCTTACCTATAATACAAAAAGAGGAATCCTTCAACCTCCCTCAAGAAATGTTATGAGAGTAAACTAAGATAATAGATATGGGAAAAAGATTGAAAAGTTAAAATTACTCAGCAAATTAAAATGAAATAATATCACAGATGAAACTGTAAGTGGAGCTTGACTTGAGCCCGTGTGTCAAGAAGGGAGGACCTCTCCCTAATCCCAGGACTAGAAGGATGCTCTAGGATTTTTCAGGCTGGGCTCCATGACTCTCTAGGGGTCCTCAGAGTCCCTGCAGGGGCCTCAGTGGGAGGCCTGTGGGGAGGGGCTCCTGGCTCTTACTTCTGCTGTCTCTGAAGCAGCTCTGCTTTGATCTGTTTGTTATAATGAGCTCAGGACCAGATTAAGACTTTAAAGGCCCCGAATACTGAGAAGATTGTGATGCCTCCATGCCTACATACAACTGGATTTTAATCACTGACATTAAAGTAGCTCATTTCTAGTTTTGCTGATGGAAACATTCTAGCTGCGTTTATTCAAGCGGAACTTTTCTCTCTCCCTCCTCCCACTTCACCGGTGTTCTGAGCATAGGCTTAGAATGCCTTTTGGGGAATCACAGCATTGACTGGGGTTTCACAGTACGTTTCATCTAAAAGGGAAGTTTCATTTGTTTAAACTTTCGATCGAATCTAATGTCTAATTGAATCCTCTCTCCAATAGCTCATCAAGTATTTCTCCACCTGTGGCTTAAACACCTCCTATACTGGAGATTTGCCATCCACTCAAGGACCCTGGCAGATTTTCAGACTATTATTAGAAAGTCTTATGTTGAGGCCAAACATGTCACCTTCGAGCTTCCACCATTGGTTGGTCCTCTGCCCTCAGGGCTACGCTGAGCAAGCTTAATCCTTCTTCCACTGTCTGCCTCTGCTCAGCCAGGAGCTCAGGCCCAGTTCTTGGAGTCAGCCTGTCTCCTCCGTCTCTCCAATCCTGCCTCCTCAAATAGTCTCCCCAGACAGTAATAGTAATAACCATAACAACAATAGCGGGGCTTCCCTGCTGGCGCAGTGGTTAAGAATCCGCCTGCCAACTCAGGGGACGCGGGTTTGATCCCTGGTCCAGGAAGATCCCACATGCCACGGAGCAACGAAGCCTGGGCACCACAACTACTGAGCCTGTGCTCTAGAGCTCACGTGCCACAACTACTGAAGCCCGTGCACCTCAACTACTGAAGCCCATGCACCTAGGGCCCGTGCTCCGCAACGAGAGAAGCCAGAGCGATGAGAGGCCCACGCACCGCAACGAATGCAACCAGAGAAAGCCCGTGTGCAGCCATGAAGACCCAACACAGCCAAAAATGAATAAATAAATTGATTAAAACAAAACAAAACAATAAGAGCCACAATTAACTGAACTCACCAAAGTCACACAGCTGGAGGATTTTAGAACCAAATGCTAGTTTGTTTGATTCTGGGGTCTATGCTTTTAGCCTCTGCGTTTTGCTTTTAACCTCCCTTCTAATATGAAACAAACTCGAAGTTTTACCTCTTCAGAACATTCAGAAACCATTGGTATAAGAAAAAAATTTCAAGTGCCCTCCAGCTCTTGACAGGGAGCATTACCTAGAGTCTGAAATACTGAATCAAGGAGTCTTCACTGGTCAGTCGAAGGCCGTGCCCCTGAGCTGGACGGCCGTGGTGCGTATCTGCTCTGCTCCTCCTTTACTGAGGCATCTCTTAGGTGCAGAGGCTGAGCTGTAGCTTGCGATGGCCTTTAGGCAGCAGGGTTGGATCTGCCGTCTGCTGTCTGGATCGTCACTGATATCTGCAGAGATGTCCTGTCCACCTGGGTGATTTGTGCCCTGTCGGAGGTTCATGGCCGAGGTATGAGATAGTATCACTGGTACCTCATTAAAGCCAAGGAAGCTGGGGGCTTCTGGATGGCTAGCTTGGGTCCCAGGCCAGTGCTCTGGCTGTAAGAAAGGCTGGGCAAACAATTTCATGAGTTTCTGCTTCCTTACTGTGAGGTGGGCTCTTCTCACCAAGATTCATAAGGAGGGGAATTCTTCCAACATAGGAAGAGAGAATAGATGTGATGAACTGAAAAATGACCACACCTCCATAGTTATGAAATTCCCCAGGTCTTTTCATTTAATGAATCAACACGTATTTATCAAATCCAAGGTCCCTGTAAGGCACAGTGAGTGGGAAGGGAACTGTCACCTTTAGTTGAAACCTCCAAAGAGCCTGAGGTCTTTCAGCTCCAGCTTACACCAAGCCTTAATTGGGCTCTTTATTTATAGGACCAGAGGTCAAATTGGGGGTGGAGGAAAGATGAAAGTGACTTGCCTTATCCTCTCAGACTTAGAATGCCCAGCTCAAATCCCCAAGCTCTCACCCTACAGCCAGGGCTTACACAGGGCTGTCAAGGTGACATTCCTAAAACACAGGTAAAATTGTGTCACCTCCACAGCTCAGAAATCCTTGATTAATCTCCGTCGCTCAGACACTAACCCATTCATTCACTCAAAGGGTATCGGTGCCTATTATGTGCCAGGTACAGTGCTAGACACTTGGAATATAAAGATGAAAGCCATGGGCCTGGCCCCCAAGGAGCTCAGGGTGTAGCCAAGGAGAAGGATAAGAGCACAATGTCATGCAGGAAGATGGCCAAGTGTCCTTGGTGCCTCTTGCTGAAATGCCCTCCCGGGAACAGCAACCCCCATACTTGTATCCTGTAAATCCCGTGCTTCCTTCAGATCAAATCTAGACTCCTCCCCGGGAGATCCTAGATGGTTCTCTGTGTGTTGTGAATGCTGGAATCCCCCAGAGAGCTCTCTGGGGAGGTGGGGGGGGGGGTGGGCTATGCCATCTTTACTGTGTGTTTCCTGCAACGCCCTGCAGAACATACTCTTAGCGGCTAATAGGATGACCCTTCTGATTTCTCTTCCAAAAAAAAATGAACACATGTCTGGTAATGCCTTTCAGGAAGATGAAAACCCATTTTCTTTTTTTTGTACCCGAATGTGATGGGGCTGCTCCCAAGGTCACATTTGCCACGTGCCTTGCACCTAGAAGGCACCCAGTGACGGTCCATGGGGTTTGTTTGGAGACTCATCTCCATCCCAGTCAGGCCTGCGTGGGGCTGGGCTCCTTAAGTGGGGGGCTCCCTAAGCTGACTGGGGGCTTAGAGAGAGCTTTGCTGCTGGGGGGATGTTCCACCTCCATCAGTTTTTTTTTTTTTTTTTTTTTTTTTGCGGTCCGCGGACCTCTCACTGTTGTGGCCTCTCCCGTTGCGGAGCACAGGCTCCGGACGCGCAGGCTCAGCGGCCATGGCTCACGGGCCCAGCCGCTCCGCGGTATGTGGGATCTTCCCGGACCGGGGCACGAACCCGTGTGCCCTGCATCGGCAGACGGAATCTCAACCACTGCGCCACCAGGGAAGCCCCACCTCCATCAGTTTTAAGCGAGGAATCTGGACCCAGAAGATGAAATGGTTTTCTGCCTGATGGAACTTGCCACTTCTCAGATTGGCCAGCGAGCTTTGGTCTCCGGCCAAGTGCACGGTGGGCTTCCCTGCTTTGATGTGGTTTTGCAAGGAAAACATCTGCAAATGAGCAACAAGCAACACATTTTTCTTTTCTCTGTTAGTGCACCTTGAGTTTTGAAAAAGCAGTGCTAATTAGCCTCTTGGAGCTGGTTGAGTCTGGGAGGCCACCGCCCTCTAGAGGACAGAGTGGATACAGGTTTCAGAGTCTGAATATCAGCATAGATTTAGATTAATTTAGGATTTCCAAGCAGTTACTCAAATGTTTGTCATTGGTGGAAAAAGAGGAGAGGGGAAATTTGGAATCAGGAGAACTAGGTCCTGAATCAGTCATGCTCTACCTCTTAGTTAAGGTGCATAATTTTTATGTCTGAGCCTTGGTTTTCTGATCCATAAAATGGAGATATCAATCAAAGTACCACCTCAGTACTGATAGTCTCCAGTGAAATGCTGCCTGTGGAAGCCTGTGTGATCTGTAAAGCACAGATATTAACCAGGGAGGAATACCAATCCCAAAAGAATTGTTCATTGATATTAGAGGCAAAACACATTGATCACTTATTTTTGGAAGAGGCTTTTAGTTGAATTAGATATGCTTTATATTGCAATGGCCTAAAAAATAATAGTGCCTGTAGAAATAGATTTAATATTAAAAACATTTCAGCTTGTCTTTTTTTTTTTGATTGTGGGGAACATTTCTTATTTGAGACAATTGTGGATTCACAGGAGGTTGGGAAAAAAACGAATAGGGAGGTCTATGCACCCTTTACCCAGGTTTCCCCAAAGGGAACGTCTTGCAATTCCTCTAGTACAGTATCAAAACCAACAAACTGGGAATTCCCTGGTGGTCCAGTGGTTAGGACTCCACACTTCCACTGCAGGGGGCACAGATTCTATCCCTGGTCAGGGAGCTAAGATCCCACAAGCTACACAGTACAGCCAAAAAAAAAACCCAAAACAAAAAAACACCAGCAAATTGACATTGGTATAATGCACAGAGCTTGTTCAGATTTCACCAGTTTTACAAGCTCTCATTTGTATATTGTGTATATAGTTCTGTGCAATTTTATCCCCCATGTAGCTTTGGGTAACCACTGCCCCAATCAAGATGCAGAACTGTTCCATCACCACAGGGCTTCCCCATGCTGCAAGATTCACTCTCCCCTACACAGTCCTTAACCCCTGGCAATCGCTAATCTGTTCTCTATCACTATAATTTTGATATTTCAAAAATGTTATATAAATGGAATCATACAGTATGTAACCTTTTGAAATTGGCTTTATTCACCCAGTTTAGTTCCCCTAAGGTTCCATGCAAGTTGTTGTATGTATCAACAGTGTGTGCCGGGACTCCCCTGGTGGTCCAGTGACTAAGACTCTGCGCTCCCAATGCAGGGGTCCCGGGTTCGATCTCTGGTCAGGGAACTAGATCCCACACGCCACAACTAAAAGATCCCGCGTGCTGCAACAAAGATCCCGAGTGCGGCAACTAAGACCTGGTGCAGCCAAATAAATAAATATTTTTAAAAAAAAACCCTAAAAAGTGTGTACTTTTTCTTTGCTGAGTAGTATTGATGGTGTGGATGTACCATGGTTTGTTTAAGCATTCACCCACTGAAGGGCATTTGCGTTGCAATTATTCCTGATGAGAGAAGGAATAAATATTTCCTTTATTGGTTCATTTAGTAAATATCTAGGGAGTTGCCCCACGTGCCAGGTTCTACGGTAAGTACTTGTGATGCAGCAGCAAATTAGAGAAAGATGATAAACCCGTAAATAAAGAGGATGATTGCAGAGGTGATAAAGGATGGGCAAGAAATAAACAGACTAACAGGCAGAGTGCACGTGCCTCCTTTAGAATGGAGGTTGGCGGTCGCCCCTCAGAGGAAACAGCATTTAAATCTAGACCTGAATGGGGGGAATCAATAATTCAAAAGCTCCAGTAAAGAGCCTACGAGGCAGCAGGCAGAGGGAACAGCAAGTGCAAATACCCTGAGGCGGGCAAGTGCGTGGTCGCTGGAGGAACAAAGAAGCCAGGGAGGCTGCAGCAAAGGTGGAGGCCCGGGAAGGAGTGGTGGGAGAAGCAGGTAGAGCCTGTGCGCTGCAGGGACGAGTTTGGATTTTATTCTAAGCCTGTGAGGCAAGGGGAGGCATGATGCCCTTAACGTTTTAAAAGATCACTCTAGAGTCTACAGACAAATTCTCTTTTCAGCCCCCGGGAGGAACTTTGCTGAGTCACTATTCATTTATTATCCACAAACCCCTGAACAAGGATTGAACGCTAACAGCCTTTGCTGCCGCTTGCCACTGTGGGACTCTCCACCCCGCAGTCGAATGGAAAGGTAGACAGGGTAAAACATTCTTCTGCAGCTCCAAAGCCAGCGGCTCAGCAAGAACAGATTTATACAGAAGCAGAATCTGCAAATGCTTTCTTTATAGATACCCCTTTGGCCTTCACGTGACCTCCATGAGAACTTGCTGCACTGCTCCCCCATCCCACTGTGCACCTGGCTCCCACCCCCTACTCCCCAGTTAGTGGTGGAGGTGAGAGAAGGGAGCGTGTGCAGACAGAAGAGAGGGGAGATACTCTAGCAGGTCTCAGGGAGCTCCAGGTCGGCCTGAGGGATGGGTGGCTGGGTTGGGACAGAGAGAGAGAGACAACAAGAAAAGACCAGTGTGGGCTGATGTGAGAGACAGGCAGGAGAAGGACCGGGAGGTAGGGCACGGAGTATCCCATCGCAGCCTCGGTAGTGGGGAGCGGTCACTTTGTCCCTCTGGACCTGGGGTCCTCACCAGAGGCCTGTATGTTCTGGTCAAAGGGTACTTTCCAGCCTGGGGACAAATCAGTTCAGGACAAATAAGGATTTCTCCATGTCTGACTTGCCTGAGTGAAACTGAGGAGGGAATTGTGGTTCAACAAACGCAGGGACTATTTCCTTCCTTCAAAATAGTCTGGGAAAGAGTCTCTAAACTGAACTATCTCTAAAACTCAACAGCAGATGTTGACCACATGCAGAGAGGCTGCCCGAAAGCCTCCGACTCTGGAGTAACTCACATTAAGAGAAGTTGATAAGCTGGGAATTCCCTGGCGGTCCAGTGGTTAGGAGTCAATGCTTTCACTGCCTTGGGCCCGGTTCGATCACAAGTCGCACAACGCGGCCAAAAAAAACAAAAAAAACTTGATATGCAAAACTTTAATTTTTCTAACTGATAAATGAGGACGAGTTTGGCAAAGTAGAGCTCACAGGCCAAATCTGGCCCACAGCCTGTTTTTATCTTTTTAATTAATTAATTTAATTTATTTATTTCTGGCTGCGTTGGGTCTTCATTGCTGCGCAAGGACTTTCTCTAGTTGCAGCGAGCGGGGGCTACTCTTCCTTGCAGTGCGCGGCCTTCTCTTGTTGTGGAGCACGAGCTCTAGGCGCATGGGCTTCAGTAGTTGTGGCATGCAGGCTCAGTAGTTGTGGCGCACGGGCTTAGTTGCTCTGCAGCTTTGGGACCTTCCCAGACCAGGGCTCGAACACTATTGTAAATAGTGTTGCAGTGAACATTGTGGTACATGTCTCTTTCTGAATTATGGTTTTCTCAGGGTATATGCTCAGTAGTGAGATTGCTGGGTCATATGGTAGTTCTATTTTTAGTTTTTTAAGGAACCTCCATACTGTTTTCCATAGTGGTTGTATCAATTTACATTCCCACCAACAGTGCAAGAGGGTTCCCTTTTCACCACAGCCTTTCCAGCATTTATTGTTTCTATATTTTTTGTTAATGGCCATTCTGACTGGTGTGAGGTTATACCTCATTGTAGTTTTGATTTACACCTCTCTAATAATTAGTGATGCTGAGCATCTTTTCATGTGCCTCTTGTCCATCTGTATGTCTTCCTTGATGAAATGTCTATTTAGGCATTTTGGGATTGGGTTGTTTGTTTTTTTGGGATTGCCCATTTTGGGATTGGGTTGTTTGTTTTTTTGATATTGAGCTGCATGAGCTGCTTGTAAATTTGGGAGATTAATCCTTTGTCAGTTGCTTCGTTTGCAAATATTTTCTCCCATTCTGAGGGTTGTCTTTTCATCATGCTTAGGTTTTCCTTTGCTGTGCAAAAGCTTTCAAGTTTCATTCAGTCCCATTTGTTTATTTTTTTTTATTACTATTATTTTTTTTTGCGGTACGCGGGCCTCTCACTGTTATGGCCTCTCCCGCTGCGGAGCACAGGCTCCGGACGTGCAGGCTCAGCGGCCATGGCTCACGGGCCCAGCCGCTCCGCGGCATGTGGGATCTTCCCGGACCGGGGCACGAACCCGTGTCCCCTGCATCGGCAGGCGGACTCTCAACCACTGTGCCACCAGGGAAGCCCCCATTTGTTTATTTTTGTTTTTATTTCCATTTCTCTAGGAGGTGGGTCAAAAAGAATCTTGCTGTGATTTATGTCATAGAGTGTTCTGCCTATGTTTTCCTCTAAGAGTTTGATAGTGTCTGGCCTTACATTTAGGTCTTTAATCCATTTTGAGTTTATTTTTGTGTATGGTGTTAGAGAGTGTTCTAATTTCATTCTTTTACATGTAGCTGTCCAGCTTTCCCAGCACCACTTATTGAAGAGGCTGTCTTTTCTCCATTATATATTCTTGCCTCCTTTATCAAAGATAAGGTGACCATATGTGCCTGGGTTTATCTCTGAGCATTCTATCCTGTACCATTGGTCTATATTTCTGTTTTTGTGCCAGTACCATACTGTTTTGATTACTGTAGCTTTGTGGTATAGTTTGAAGTCAGGGAGCCTGATTCCTCCAACTCTGTTTTTCTTTCTCAGGATTGCTTTGGCTACTCAGGGTCTTTTGTGTTTCCATACGAATTGTAAAAAAATTTTTTCTAATTCTGTGAAGAATGCGATTGGTAGTTTGATAGGGATTGCATTGAATCTGTAGATTGCTTTGAGTAATATAGTCATTTTCACAATATTGATTCTTCCAATCCAAGAACATGGTATATTTCTCTGTCCGTTTATGTCATCTTTGATTTCTTTCATCAGTGTTTTATAGTTTTCTGAGTACAAGTCTTTCACCTCCTTAGGCAGGTTTATTCCTAGGTATTTTATTCTTTTTGTTGCGATGGTAAATGGGATTGTTTCCTCAATTTCTCTTTCTGACTTTTTGTTGTTGATGTATAGGAATGCTAGAGATTTCTGTGCATTCATTTTGTATCCTGCAACTTTATCAAATTCATTGATTAGTTCTAGTAATTTTCTGGTGGCATCTTTAGGATTTTCTACATATACTATCATGTCATCTGCAAACAGTGACAGTTTTACTTCTTCTTTTCCAATTTGTATTCCTTTTATTTCTTTTTCTTCTCTGATTGCTGTGGCTAGGACTTCCAAAACTATGTTGAATAAGAGTGGCGAGAGTGGACATCCTTGTCTTTTTCCTGATCTTAGAGTAATTGCTTTCAGTTTTTCACCATTGAGAATGATGTTAGCTGTGGGTTTGTCATATATGGCCTTTATTATGTTGAGTAGTTTCCCTCTATGCCCATTTTATGGAGAGTTTTTATCATAAAAAGGTGTTGAGTTTTGTCAAAAGCTTTTTCTGCATCTATTGAGATGATCATATGGTTTTTATTCCTTAATTTGTTAATGTGTTGTATCACATTGATTGATTTGTATATATTGAAGAATCCTTGCATCCTTGGGATAAATCCCACTTGATCATGGTGTATGATCCTTTTAATGTGTTGTTGGATTCTATTTGCTAGTATTTTGTTCAGGATTTTTGCATCTATGTTCATCAGTGATATTGGTCTATAGTTTTCTTTTTTTTTTTGCGGTACGCGGGCCTCTCACTGTTGTGACCTCTCCCGTTGCAGAGCACAGGCTCCGGACGCGCAGGCTCAGCAGCCATGGCTCACAGGCCCAGCCGCTCCACGGCATGTGGGATCTTCCCGGACCAGGGCACGAAGCCGCGTCCCCTGCATCGGCAGGCGGACCCTCAACAACTGCACCACCAGGAAAGCCCTATAGTTTTCTTTTTTTGTGATATCTTTTTCTGGTTTTGGTATCAGGGTAATGGTGGCTTCGTAAGATGAATTTGGGAGTGTTTCTCTCTCTGTAATTTTTCAGAAGAGTTTGAGAAGGATTGGTGTTAGCTCTTCCCTAAACGTTTGATAGAATTCACCTGTGAAGCCATCTGGTCTGGACTTTTGTTTGTTGGAAGATTTTTGATAACGGTTTCAATCTCATTACTTGGGATAGGTCTGTTTATATTTTCTAATTCTTCCTGGTTCAGTCTTGGAAAATTGTACCTTTCCAAGAATTTGTCCATTTCTTCATGGTTGTCCATTTTATTGGCATATAGTTGTTTGTAGTGGTCTCTTATAATCCTTTGTATTTCTGCAGTGTCAGTTATGATTTCTCCATTTTCATTTCTAATTTTATTGATTTGCATCCTCTCCCTTTTTTTATTGATGAGTCTGGCTAAGGGTTTATCAATTTTGTTTATCTTCTCAAAGAACCAGCTTTTAGTTTTATTGATCTTTGCTATTGTGTCCTTCATTTCTATTTCATTTATTTCTGCTCTGATCTTTATGATTTCTTTCCTTCTACTGAGTTTGGGTTTTCTTTGTTCTTCTTTCTCTAGTTGTTTTAAGTATAAGGTTAGATTGTTTATTTGAGATTTTTCTTGTTTCTTGAGGTGAGATTGATATAAACTTCCCTCTTTGAACTGCTTTTGCTGCGTCCCATAGCTTTTGGTTCATCGTGTTTTTGTTGTCATTTGTTTCTATGTATTTTTAAATTTCTTCTTTGATTTCCTCAGTGATCTCTGGGTTATTTAGTAGCACACTGTTTAGCCTCCATGTATTTGTGTGTTTTACAGTTTTTTTTTCCTGTAATTGATTTCCAATCTCAGAGCACTGTGGTCAGAAAAGATTCTTGATGTGATTTCAATTTTCTTAAATTTTCTGAGGCTTGGTTTGTGACCCAAGATGTGATCCATCCTGGAAAATGTTCCATGTGCACTTGAGAAGAAAGTGTATTCTGCCACTCTTGGGTGGGATGTTCTATAAATATCAATTAAATCTATCTGGTCTATTGTGTCATTTAAAGCTTGTGTTTCCTTATTTATTTTCTGTTTGGCTGATCTGTCCATTGGTGTAAGTGGGGTGTTAAAGCCCCCTACTATTATTGTGTTACTGTACATTTCTCCTTTCATGGCTGTTAGCATTTGCCTTATGTATTGAGGTGCTCCTAAGTTGGGTGCATAAACATTTATAATTGTTATATCTTCTTCTTGGATTGATCCTTTGATCATTATGTAGTGTCCCTACTTATCTCTTGTAACAGTCTTTATTTTAAAGTCTATTTTATCTGATATGAGTATTGCTACTCCAGCTTCCTTTTGATTTCCATTTGCATGGAATATTTTTTTCCACCTGCATGAAATATCTTTTTCCATCCCTTCACTTTCAGTCTGTATGTGTCCCTAGGTCTGATGTGGATCTCTTGTAGATAGCATATATATGGGTCTTATTTTTTTATCCATTCAGCCAGTCTGTGTCTTTTGGTTGGGGCATTTAATCCATTTACATTCATGGCTATTATCAGTATGTATGTTCCTGTTACCATTTTCTTAATTGTTTGGGGTTTGTTTTTGTGGGTCTTTTTCTTCTCTTTGTTTCCTGCCTAGAGAAGTTTATTTAGCATTTGTTGTAAAGCTGGTTTGGTGGTGCTGAATTCTCTTAGCTTTTGCTTGTCTGAAAAGCTTTTTGATTTCTCCATCAAGTCTGAATGAGATACTTGCTGGGGAGAGTAATCTTGGTCGTAGGTTTTTCTCTTTCATCACTTTAAGTATATCCTGCCACTCCCTTTTGGCCTGCAGAGTTTCTGCTGAAAAATCAGCTGATAATCTTATGGGGATTCCTTTGTATTTTTTGTTTGTTTTCTTTTTCTGTTGCTGCTTTTAATTTTTTTTCCTTGAATTTAATTTTTGTTAGTTTGGTTAATATGTGTCTTGGTGTGTTTTTCTGAGGGTTTATCCTGTATGGGACCCTCTGTGCTTCCAGGACTTGGGGGACTATTTCCTTTCCTAAGTTAGGGAAGTTTTCGACTATAATCTCTTCAAATATTTTTCAAACCCTTTCTTTTTCTCTTCTGCTTCTGGGACCCCTATAATTCGAATGTTGGTACATTTAATGTTGTCCCAGAGGTCTCTGAGATTGTCTTCAATTCTTTTCATTCTTTTTTCTTTCTTTCTTTCTTTCTTTTGCAGTACGCAGGCCTCTCACTGTTGCAGCCTCTCCCGTTGTGGAGCACAGGCTCTGGACGTGCAGGCTCAGCGGCCATGGCTCACGGGCCTAGCCACTCCACGGCATGTGGGATCTTCCTGGACCAGGGCACAAACACGTGTCCCCTGCATCGGCAGGCAGACTCTCAAACACTGCGCCACCAGGGAAGCCACATTCTTTTTTCTTTATTCTGTTCCTCAGCAGTTATTTCTGCCATTTTGTCTTCCAGCTCACTTATTCGTTCTTCTGCTTCAGTTATTCTGTTATTAATTCCTTCTAGTGTATTTTTCATTTCATTTATTGTGTTGTTCATCTCTGTTTGTTCTTTAGTCCTTCTAGATGTTTGTTAAACATTTCTTGTATTTTCTCAGTTTGTGCCTCCATTCTATTTCCAAGATTCTGGATCATCTTTACTATCATTAGTCTGAAGTCTTTTTAAGGTAGATTGCCTATTTCCTCTTCATTTATTTGGTCTTGTAGGTTTTTACCTTGTTCCTTCCTGTGTGACATATTTTTTTGCTGTCTCTCTCTCTCTCTTTTTTTTTTTTAATGAGTGGGATTGTGTTCCTGTCTTACTGGTTGTTTGGCCTGAGGCTTCCAACACTGGAGTTTGTAGGCTATTGTGTTGAGCTGGGTCTTGCTGCTGAGATGAGGCCCTCCGTGGGACCTCACTCCAATGAATATTCCCTGGGGTCTGAGGTTCTCTGTTAGTCCAGTGGTTTGGATTCAGAGCTCCCACCGCAGAAGCTTCAGCCCAACCCCTGGCTAGTGAACGAAGATTCCGTAAGCCATGTAGCATGGCAAAAAAAAAAAAAAAGAGGGAGAATAATAACAAAGTGAAAAAAAATTAGACTATGAAACTAACAATATGTTAGAAAGAATATAAAAATAAGAATATAGATGAATCAACAACTGGAAGGTACAACAGTACCACACTAGTAAAAAAGAGGAGGGAAAAGAAAGAAAAAAAAGGGGGGGAAAGGGCTTGGCTGTGGAGGGCGGGGCCTATGCAAGGGCAAGGTTTGGATGGTGGGCAGGGCCAATGCTCAGGACCCACAGGGCTGGAAAAGGCCCTGGGGGCTGTGGGGGGTGGGGCTTAGGCTCAACGGAACAGAAGGGGCCCAGGCATGCCCCCCACCCCTGGTCTCAGAGGGCGGGGGACTCACCTGGGAGCCCAGCAGGCTTCCTGGGCTCGAGTGGGTGGGGCAAACACCCTCGTCTCCTCGCCTGCTCTTCCAGTCCCAGAGGACCCTTCCCGCCTGCCTCTCCTGTTCTCCCCTGGCCTCCCTCCTATGCCCCCAGGACCCATGCGGCCTGCAGGGGGCTTTGGAGGGCAAGGTACCAGCCTGGGAACTCAGCAGTCTCCCCGGTCCAAGTGGGCAAGGCAAATGCCCTCCGTTCCTCTCCCGTTCCTCTGGGATGGCCCCTCCTACCTGCTTGTCCTGATCAACCTGGTCTCAGGGATGCCGATCCTGTCTGGCCTCCACTTCTCCTCCCCCGTCAGCTCCCCCCACATCCCACTGGTTCACTTGGGGGTTCCTCCCATCTCCTTGGGCGTCAGGGTCTCCCACCAGCGGCCGGCAGTCTCCCTAGTTGTGGGGAGATGCTAACTTGGCGTCTTCCCACACCACCATCTTGACGCCACCACCCCTCCCCTCAGCATTTTATAGAGGTTTGCTGATCCCTGTGGTGGGCAGACTCTAGGTGCCCCCATGCTGCTTGCTTCCTGGCATTCATGCCTCTGTGGAACCCCTCCCTCTGAAGGAGGGTGAACCTGTGACTTACTTCTAACCAACAAATACAAATACCCTACCCTTGATCAGACAATCCTACCACCTCAGAATCATCAAGGGCAACAGACCAGAGCCCAGAGAAACTGAGGGCAAGAAGTGGGGAGCTCTGGCCTCTACTTAGAAGTTAAAGAACGTCACCCGAACATCAGGATACAGAGGAGATTTGGTTATGAAATTTAGGACAGTAAAATGAAAGATGCAGTAAATGTTTTTAAAGGAAAAGTTCCAAACCTTCGTCAATCCCCAGCTTAGTAAACATCACCATGGGATTTCAGGAGAGAGCTGTGCAGGGATGTTGGATGGGTGGCTAGGCTGCCAATGGGCTTCCCCTTCCAGATCACCCTCAAGGCCCTGCCGTCTACCTGCTGTCCTCAGGAGAAATGAAAGCTCTGCCCGCTGAAAGCAGAATCAGAAGGACCAATCGGCAGGGTTTCTGACAACTAGAGGAAATCATGAACGGTCATTTTTGGCACACAAAGTGCCCTTTTGCTTAAAACTCCTGAGCCAGTGTCACCAGGGCAAACCAGGTTTATGATGAATGTGACTTAGAACCTAAATAGAGTTTTCATTCATTTCTTCAACTGATACTTGCCAAAAATGTTCATTGAGCCTCTCTACTGAGCTCCAGGCACCCTTAAATGCTGGAGTTACAGAAGCAGATAGTACGGGCTTGCTTCCTGCAGCAGCTGGGGCAGCCTCAGGGAGTTTCAAGCCACACAACGGCAATAATAATAGCTTTTGTTATTAGGACTGTTACCAGCATTATATTATAGTGATGGTCTTCAATAACTGTCTTTTCTGTTCTCTCCTTAAAATTCAGCCACCTGTTAGAAAGAGTCCACCATGAACACCATTAACCATCAGGCCTCGTGGGCTCCCACCAGCCATGTGGTAAGATTACTCATGGGTATAAGAGAGTCTTCTCTGTAAAGTGCAGTTGCTGAGGATGAGATAGATACTTCAGTGAAGACCAAGTTAGTATACACTTGACTGGAACTCTGAAGTTTTCATATTTGAAATCAAATGAAACCATTTTCTGGTAATGCTTTGGGACGTGTGTGTGTATATATACATACATACATATATATATATATATGTGTGTGTATATATATCAAACAAAAATGTGTCTTTATTACAAAACAAAAATCTGTAATGAAAAGAGTGAAAGACTCCTATGATACTTCTAACTTCCTGCATTCATTGTTAATAAAAATGAGAAGTCAAGAAAGTAGAGAGAGTAAACCTCCCTTTTAATCTTAACCCCCGACTTTCCCCCTCCCCACACACAAATAAAAGATCATCCCCGTTGGTAGCTGGTGTGTATCCTTTCAAGCTTTTATGTACATCTAAACATATATATATATATATATATATATATATATATATATGAAATAAAAATGGAATATTATACCCACTTTTAAAAAAATGTATTTCATCCCAACTCAACTCTACTACATGGCTCAGCTAAACAGCATACACATTACTCAGAGGAATATACATGAGTCACCTACTCTGTTTTAAAAGCTGTGTAGACAGACGTAGAGAACAGACTTGTGGGTGCCAAGGGGGAGGGGTTGTGGCAGAGGGATGGAGTGGCAGTTTGGGATTAGCAGATGCAAACTATTATATATAGGATGGATAAACAACAAGGTCCTACTGTAGAGCACAGGGAACAATATTCGATATCCTGTGATAAACCATAATGGAAAAGAATTTTTAAAAGAATGTATGTATGTATAACCGAATCACTTTGCTGTACAGCAGAAACTAACACAACGTTGTAAATCAACTATACTTTGATAAAAAATAAAACAAAATAAAAGCTGTGTAGAATTCCATTAATGGCTGTTCCACAGTTTTTAATTCTCCATCGCTGAACAATCAGTTTGCAAAGAATCATTTGCCAACACTGTTGCAGTCATCACGTTTGTACAGACGTGTGCATTCTTTTATGAATATTCCTGTAGGGTAAATACTTAGAAGTGGCTTGTTTTTGAACCTGGCAGTCGTTGTGATAATGAGCTGTAGCAGAAAGAATGCTACCCATGGGTCAGAAGTCCCTACGATAACAACAATTCCTACGACTCACTCATGGATAAGTCACTCAACATCTCTGAGCCTCAGTTTCCTCACCAGGAAATGAAGATAGTAATCCCCATTGGCTTATGTCATGGGATGCTGCAGAGATCAATTGAAATAAAAAGCGCAGGGATGTTTTGAAGGAAATGCGTTAAACAGATGCGGGCATGGGTGGGGGACGAGGTTTATTACTCTTCCCCCTTAGGTGTGCAAGCATAGGAGAGGTTATGAAATTCCCTACTTGAATTTAATTAACTTTAATTTTTAAACTATGCCAGAGCATTTGGGGAGTAAGATACTTATAGGTGCCAGGGCTGTGGACTCAAAACAAACATGAGACTTTGCTGGCGGAGACTCCAGAACTTGTCTGCAAAAGCCCAGAGGGCTCCTGGCCTAGACTTACCCTGGGGCCTTGGAGGCCGAGTGAGACCAAAGACTCCCGGTCCCTCGTGGCTGGATCTGATGTGCCCTATGGAAGAGTTTCGTAATAATCGGAGCCATCCGACTTGCAAGAGTTTATCCCAAGAGGGGAGCTCCCATCACCGGAAGTACCCAAGGAAAGGCAGATGAACCCCTGTAGGGATCACGCAGAGAGGTTTTCCATGGGAAAATCGCCACCAGGAGTCCGTGAGGGATCCTCTTCTCTGAGAAGCCAACTGTCTTCGTCCAAAGGTGGCTGAGGGCTCTGCCACCAACCTGGTCATCACTGGGAGTCCTTTGCGATTTACCCCCTACTCTGTGGCTCTGTTCCTCAAAGACTTTGCCTACCACCAAATAAACCACTTGTACTATGAAACAGTGAGGGTCCTTTCATTTTAATTTATCAAATCAGAGACAATCCGAGCTCCCTTTCCCTATAAAATAACCAGGGGTAGCCTCTCCCAGCTTACGTGGTTACAGCCTTGAACAACGACGTTTAATTCAGAGGAGTTGGTTGATTTGTCGAAGGACACACAGCAGGAAAGTTGCCGAGCGGAGCCGAGCCAGGGCCACCTGAACCTGCAGGATCCCTAGTTCTAGGATAAAGCACACTACACGTGTTGTTAGAAGATGGGGGTTCAAATCCCAACCCTGCTGCTTTCTAGCAGTACAAGCATCTGGAAAATGGGAGCAATGACACTGCGCTCTCAGAGCTGCTTTGAGGAGCAAATGAGACAGAAAACTCTCTACAGTTACATAAACAGATGAGCGTGAAAGGAAGCAGCATGTGAGGGGGTAGAAACCTTCACGCACATTCGGGGTTAGCATAACTGCCTTTTCCTGGAGCAGGGGAACTGCTGTACGTGAGGGGTGGTCTCCGCCGTCGGAGGACCAGCTTCCCCACCCTGGAGCCGGATCTGTCCAGGAGGAAGCGATGCGGAGCCTGACACTTCCAGCTGCCTCACGAAAAACACTGGCTGCACAGGGAGAGCAAGTAAGCCACCCAGCGCCAAGGAAGCTGCACTTCCTCACTTTGGAAATTCACATTTTAATGTCTCTGAAATGTTACAATCAACAAGGGCATTTGGTGTAGTCTTTCTTCTACGTTGTACTGTCTGTGGAATAATCTATCTCCATCAGTGCCCCCAACAGCTCTCGCAGCCCCTCTCCACATAGAGCCCAGGGAGTCCTCGAATCAAGTGGATAAACTCTGAGCACATCTCACCCCTTCTCTTTACAGGAAACCGAGGTCCAGAGAAGGTGAGTGATGAGTCCAGCATCGTGGATGCAGGAATGTGACTTGGCCAAGGTCACACCACCAGGAAGTGGTGGCGTTGGGATTTGAACCCAGTGCTTGTCAGAAAATGTCATCAGAAACAAGAGGGCGATGATACGCATCCGTGTGGTTGGTCTGAGGGTGAAGTAGTTGAGGTCAGGAGAGGTGCTTTGTGAATGAGGGGGGCCATCCCACCCTGGTCCATGTCCTGCCACTGGGCCTACACTCAGCCCTTCCAACCTGGGAGTCTCCAGCCAGGGCACCCCAGCCCAGACCTAGAGGGTCACAGACCCCAGATTTGTGGGTCTCAAACCTGAGCACACATCAGAACAACCTGCAGGACTTGTTAACGCAGGGATGCCTGGGCCCCACCCCGCCGGTTTCTGGTTCAGGAGGTCTGAGGCGGGCCTGAGAATCTGCATTTCTGACAAGGTTCCAGGTGACGCTGAGGCTGCTGATTGGGCCACACTTTGAAAACTGCTGTCATACATCATGTTTTTCTCCCCCTCACTCATACCCCAGCCCCATCTGGGTTAAGAGAGAGGAACTTAACCAGCAGCAGCCTCCGGGAGTAAGATGAGAAAGGACTTTCAAGTTTTTAGTCTCTGTGTGACCCCTTGTTAACTTCCCTAAATCCTCTGTGCCTCCGAGAATTCTCTAGAAAATGCAGATGTTAAGACCAGCTTCATAGAGCTGCTGAGGTTGTAACTATAAACCCACTTGGTATATAGTCGTAGCTCAGCTAATAACAGTTACCCTGTGTCTGGCACATAGTAGTTTCTTTTTGATTTCTGCTTCTCCACCAGGCCGCTGGCCTCCTGGGCCGGGATGCTCAAAATCCCGGGGGGCTGACTGCATTCTTTATTTTTATTTATTTATTTGGCTGCATTGGGTCTTCGCTGCAGTGAGCGGGCTTCTCATCGTGGTGGCTTCTCTCGTTGCGGAGCACAGGCTCTAGGTACGTGGGATTCAGTAGTTGTGGCGCGTGGGCTCAGTAGCTGTGGCTGGCGGGCTCTAGAGCGCAGGCACAGTAGTTGTGACATACGGGCTTAGTTGCTCCGCGGCATGTGGGATCTTCCCGGACCAGGGCTCGAACCTGTATCCCCTGCGTTGGCAGGTGGATTCTCAACCACGGAGCCACCAGGGAAGTCCCTGACTGTGTTCTTTAAAAATGAATCCTAAAGGCAGCATCAGCCTGATGAAGAAGGCTGCACTCCAGCAGCTGCTGCAATCCCAGGACCACACAGCCAGGGAAAGCAGGGAGGCAGCAGACAAAAAGGCAGAGGAGATGGGCTCAGGTGACAGAGGAGGGAAACTGCCTGGAGTGTAACCAATTAGTGACCCAGGGCAGTGCACCCTAATCCCTGACAGATGTAGGCTCTGGGCTCTGTCACGTGGGAGGAAGCATCTGGCTTCTGGGTCCCTACCTGTCACAGCAAGGCCGGGCTGCCTGGAGCACAGGTGTTAGGGCTGGAGGTTTTGATCTTACATGGAGCCTGGCAGCTTGCAGGTGGGGCTGCTGGCATCTGCTCAACGGACTGGGTGCATGCCTGGCCCCATCTGCTCTCCTCACCTCTGCCTATGTTCCTTCCTTCCTGGGGGCTGCTGCAGCGTCCCCAGTGGCAGACTAGCTCCCTCCCACCCAAGCTCAGAGAGAGATGCACGGGCGTGTCCCAAGGTGCCCTCATCCTTGGCCAGTGCTTGTCCTTGAATGCAGTTGAGGTTTTCGGTCCTCCAGGGGCCACCCCATAGGCCTGTTCAAGAACCTCCCCTCCTGTATGGGTCAGGCTTCAGTCAGAGAATCAGAACCCTGGGGTTCGTGACAGGAGGTGACAGTACGGAATTACAGGAGCTGGTTCAGCAGTCTCTGGGAGTCTTGTCTTCCCTGATGCTGGAGCTTGGGGCTGGCAGAGCAGACAGTTGGGAAAGAAAGATAGACACAAGGTAGGGAATGTCAAGGGCAGGCTGGATGCCACATATACGAGCTGGAACCCACATCGGGCCCTATATAGTTTACTACAACTGCCCTCACAAAATACCACAGACTGGGTGACTTAAACAACAGAAATTAATTTTCTCACAGCTCTGGAGGCTGGAAGTCCAAGATCAAGATGTTGGAAGGTTTGGTTGCTCCTGAGGCCTCTCTCCATGGCTTGCAGACGGCCACCCCCGGCTGTGTCCTCACATGACCTTTCCTCCATGCACATGGATCCCTGGTGTTTCTTCCTCCTCTTATAAGGACACCAGTCATGTGGGATTAGGGCTCCACTTTTAGGACCTCACACAGATTAGGATATTAATTACCTCTTTAAAGGCCCTGTGTCTAACCACAGTAACATTGGAAGTTAGGGCTTCAACACATGAACTTGGGTGGGGACACAGTTCAGTCCATAACAGGCCCTCACTGTCCCCCATGGCCATGATGGTGGGTGTCCTGCAGGAGAAGCTGGTGCCCTTTATCATGAAGGTGAACACCACCCACTCTGGAGCTGGAGCATCTGCGGGCCTGGCAGCTGGCCATGCCAACAAGTCAGCCAGCAGGCACGTGACATGCTTGGGCCCCTGCAGCTCACACACACCTCATGGCTGCTGCGTCACTTTCACCCTCCAAAAACCATGCATAATCTTTCTTGGGGTCCACCCTAACTGAAAACACAGGAAAGGGAATTTGAGGAAACACAGTTCATCCCAGCCAAGTTGACGTACAGTAAGTCCCCTGCATATGAACCTTCAAGTTGCGAACTTTCAAAACTGCGAACGTGCGTGCCAGCCCCTGTATGCCAGCTGTTGTACTGTACTACTGTACTTTTCAAGGTACGTACCGTAAGATTAAAAATATTTTCCTTATGTTTTGTGTTTGATTTTTATGTACGTATTATTTGTGTGAAAAATATTATAAACCTATTACAGTACGGTACTATATAGCCAGTTGTGTTAGTTGGGCACCTAGGCTAACTTTGTTGGACTTACGAACAAATTGGACTTACGAACGTGCCTCGGAACGGAACTCTTTTGTATGTAGGGGACTTATTGTATTACAAAGCCACCGTGGTCCACCCGTTGTCAACTTAGCACTCATCTATACCACTTTAAACCACACTTAGCAAATAATGGCAATAGCCAGGTCACTTTCACGGAGCACGATACCGCTATGCCACATAACTGACGACATGCTAAACTCTTTCCCCAAAGGAGGATACAGAGTCCCCTTCCTGTCTTTGGTTGCTGTTCATTCTTCTAGCTCAATCACGCTTCCCCTTTGATATCCTGTAACAAATACTGAGCTATAAGGTTGACTGTTGTTAACACATCCCATGTTAGATGGTAGGGGGATGGGAGAGGAGTAAAAAAAATTGGTTAATATATACACAAACATATTTATATCCAAAAGGAGGAAGAAATACAAATATTAAAGTCCTTGTTTCTGCAACTGGTCTTGTGACAGCTGGTATTTATAATTCTTTCCTTCCTCCGCCCTTTCCACACTCTCTGCCCTGGGCAAACACCTTGGCTGGACCAGGTTCCTTGCCTAGGGGGCTGACCCAAATCTTTCTTCTTGAAGGGCCTGGGCCAATAGCAGACCTGCCTGCATTGGGCTGTTGTAGTTTTCCACTGAATTTTATCACAGCCTTCGGGAGTCCTAAGAGGACCCCAGGGAAGCCCCCGCATTCCAGACATATTCCTCGTCATCTCTGTTATGTGGCTGCAGCCCGATTTTCTCTGGAGAATCAGGATCAATCACCCCAAAGAGTAGAGTGGCCTCTTTGCCTGTTGATTCACTGGAGTGAAGAGGCAACGTGGCCAGATGGCCGTCCCAGCTTCCTCTTCAGTGGACCCCATGCTCTGTCCCCTGTGGGAGATCCCCACCCCCTTGGGGACTGAGACCTCTTCACCAGCAGAGCTCGGAGTTGTGGAAGCGGGAAGCCAAATGCTGGCTGTGGATCAGCAGGGCTAACGGTGAGAGGGGCCACTCCCATCCCTGCCCTGTGGTCCCCTGCCTGCACATCCTGAGGACAGCAGCGTGTGTGGGTCACTGATTCACTGCACACAACGCGCCCCGAGGACATCGCCACAGCTACAGGATTTGACAACCAGCCCATCCTCTGCCTTTCCTCTCCAGGCTATCTGGAAGGCAGAGCTCTCTCCTGTCTGCCTGCCTGTCCCTCTCTCTGGATGGGCATCTTCGTTACTCAAATACTAGGTGAGGCTCCAAGGGCACAGCGGCATCTCCTCACACCTGAGAATCACTTTCCAACCTCAGTTTACCACATAGTCGCCCCGTGATTAGGGGAAGGGAAGGAAACTCAGTCCTGTTTTCCCTTTTATTTTGTTTTTTTATTAGTTACTTTGTTTTATAAACAAAAGAGTAATCAAACAATAGGTTCACTGATGTGCCTCAGGTCACCTAGCCAGCTGGGGGAGGGGGTGGAATCTTGCCTGCAGGGCTTCTGACCCCTAACTTGGCAGTACCTTTCTGGACAGCAAAGAATTTCACTGCTTCTAGAACTTTCACCACCAATAACGATAATGACATTTGCTGACAATATGTGGTTCCGGACCCCATAAATTCTTGTCATGTGACTTTGCACTACCAGGCGTCTCCTCTTCCGGATGTCTCCCTCAGCTGATGAGTCATGAACTGGATTTCCTTTTTTAATATATTTATTTATTTATTTTTGGCTGCGTTGGGTCTTCGTTGCGGTGTGCAGGCTTCTCTTTTGCGGAGCATGGGCTCTAGGAGAAAGAGCCTCAGTAGTTGTGGCACGCGGGCTTCAGTGGTTGTGGCTCGCAGGCTCTAGAGTGCAGGCTCGGTCGTTGTGGCACACAGGCTTAGTTGCTCCGCGACATGTGGGATCTTCCCGGACCAGGGCTCGAACCCATGTCCCCTGCACTGGCAGGCTGATTCTTAACCACTGTGCCACCAGGGAAGCCCCATGAACTGGAGTTTGTTCCCAGCCTGGCCTGTGGTGTAGTTGGAGGAGCGAGGGATTTGCAACCAGGTCCCCCTCAACTTACCATGGGGAAACTTTGGGGGAACGCTTTGCTTCTCTGAGACTGGATTTTTGTCTATAGATAGGGCAGAGGTGGTACCTTCTACATGAAAGGGGTCTGGAAAAAATGAAGGGCTATGGTATATACGAGACGGTTTTGTAAAATTCTAAGTCTTTTGTTATCAGAATGACTGCTTATCATCAGCATGAAATGCTTGTGTTGTGAGGAACAAGAATGTCTGTACTGGGCTGCGTGGGGAGGGTGGCGGGGCGGGATTGCAGAATGGAGTCGTGTTGGCTGGCAGCCTCCTGGAAAGGGGCCTCCTTGGTGACGTGATGGTCCAGTTGTATGGGGCCAATGGGCTACAAGTTCATGTGTGCTGCTAACAATGGGAGGAAAGGGCAGAAGGAATATTTATGGAACACCCAAGGTGTACCAGGCCCTTTCTGTAGTTTCTAATATTTTTCTCATGACATCCCTCATTGAGATGTTCCTTCAGCAAGATGTGGTTTTGTTGGGTACCTGTTCCAGGTGGGGGTCAGAGCCAGTTCAAATACATCACAGATGCTGGGAACAAAGTGACAAGCTCCACAGACACCATCCCAAGTCCCAAGGAATGTAGACCTTAATGAGGAAGATGGGCATTACACAGAGCATGGCTGGCTTCATTCAGGCCTCTCATGCTGCTTTCCATGGCCACCTATTGTAAGGGCACCTCAAGCCTTCCCCCTCACCTCCCCCTTCTCCAGGACCCGTCCTTCTCTTGCCCATTACTTTCCTCCATAAACTTGTCATTATCTGAAATGATTTTATTTCTTTGATTAATGTGTTTAGAAGCTCTTGTTTGTCTCCCCTGACCCACTGGAACCCAAGCTCCCTGAAGGTAGGGGTATTGTTTGCCTTGTTCAGTGATGTATCCTGTGGGCCTAGAACAATGCTTGGCCAGAAACAGGTGATCAAAAACTAGTTTTGGAAAGAATGAATGGAAGAAGAAAGGAAGGTGTGTTCCCTGCCCTCACGAAGCCTCTTCCCTGTCTCCTGCGGAAGTGCCCCGCCTTGACTAGCGGAGGAGACAGATAGGTGAGTGCTGGGAGGAGGCATGCACACAGGTAATATGTGGTTATGCTGGGCAAGGTGGTGCAGGGGAAGGCTTCCTGGGGGGAGTTGTGTGCTTAGCTCTGAAGGAAGAAGCGTATTAGTTTCCTGTGGTTGCTGTAACCAAGTACCACAAACTGGGTGGCTCAAAACAAGAGAACTACATTCTCTTACAGTTCCGGAGGCTAGAAGTTTGAAATCAAGGTTTCAGCAGGGCCCTGCTTTTGATTAAGGTTTGCATGGTATTTGGGGGGTATCATTTTTTTTTTTGGCCACGCTGTGTAGCTTATGGGATCTTTGTCCCCTGACCAGGGATCGAACCCGCACCCTTCACAGTGAAAGCACAGAGTCCTAACCCTGGACCACCAGGGAATTCCCAGGGTATCGTTTTATATTCAACCCATCTATATCATTATATTTTTGAACTGAGTTTCTTGTAGACAGCATACAGTTGGGTCATATATATTTTTTAATCCACTGGGCCAAATATCTCTTTTAACTGGTGTATTTAGACCACTTACATTTAATGTAATTATTGATATATTAGGGCTTACTAATCATTTTTATTTGTTTTTTGTTTATTCCCTCTGTTTTCCATTCTTCTGTTTCCTTTTCCCTGTCTCTCTGTGGATTATGTGAACATTTTTTAGAATTTTATTTTCATATATCAGTAGTGTTTTTGGATGTATCTTTTTTTTTTTTTTTTTTTGCAGTATGCGGGCCTCTCACTGTTGTGACCTCTCCCGTTGCGGAGCACAGGCTCCGGGCGCGCAGGCTCAGCGGCCATGGCTCATGGGCCCAGCCGCTCCGCGGCATGTGGGATCTTCCCTGACTGGGGCACGAACCCGTGTCCTCTGCATCGGCAGGCAGACTCTCAACCACTGCGCCACCAGGGAAGCCCTGGATGTATCTTTCTGTGTAGTTTTTTTTAGTAGTTGCTCTAGGTATTACATATACATATGTAACATCACAGTCTACTAGTGTAAATGTTTTATTACTTTGTGTGAAATGTGGAAATCTTTGGTCCATTTAGGTCCCTTTACCTCCTTGCATTTATAATTGTTTTAAATATTTACGATACATACTTTGAGAAACAGATCACATAATGTTATAATTTTGCTTCAACCGTGAAGCCCCTAATTCCCTTTCTTTTTAAAGAACATCTTTTAGCTATTCTCATAGGGCAGGTCTGCTGGTGACAAATTCTCTTAGTTTTTCTTCATCTGAGAATGTCTTGATTTCCCTTTTATTTATTTAAAATATTTCTCTAGATTTCAATTTTTGTTATTTTTAAATTAAATTTTTTTTTTTTCCTGGCTGCACGGCTTGTGGGATCTTAGTTCCCTGACCAGGGTTTGAACCTGGATACCTGCAGTTAAAGCACTGAGTCCTAACCACTGGACTGCCAGGGAATTTCCCTCCCTTTTATTATTGAGTGACATTTTTATGGACATAGAATTCTGAGTTGACAGTTCTTTTCTTTCAGCATTTGAAAAATGCTGTGTCACTTCCTTCTGGATTCCATGGTTTTGGATGAGAACTCTGCTGTCATTCACTTTTTCCCCTTGTAAGTAAGGTGTCATTTCTCACTTGATACTTTCAATATTTTTCTTTGATTTTAGTTTTCAAAAGTTTAATTATGATGGGTCTTGGCATAAACTTCTTTGGGTTTATACTGTTTGGGGTTTAATCAGTTTCTTGAATCTGTTTATGTCTTTTGCCAAACATGGGACAATTTCAGCCATTATTTTGTAGAATGTTTTTCAGCTCCAGATTCTTTCTCTTCTCTTTGTGGTGCTCCAATGACATCAATGTTAAATCTTTTGTTATTGGCTTAGAGATCCCTGAAACTCTGTTCTTTTTTGGTCTATTTTCTCTGTGTTGTTCACATTGGATCATTTATTTTGACTCATCTTCAAGTTTACTGATTCTTTCTTCTGTCACAGCATTATGCTATTGAGTCCACCTAGTGATTTTTTCTTTTAGTAATTATATTTTCAGTTTTTAAATTTCCATTTGGTTCTTCTTTATGTCTTCTATTTCTTTGCTGAGCTTTTTTCATTTGCTTCAAGTGTGCTTATTATTGCTTGTTAGAACATTTTTATGATAGCTGCTTTAAAATCTTCATCAGATTATTCCAACATCTGTGTTGTCTGTATTGGTGACTTTTGAGTTTTGTTTTTCAAATTGAGATATTCCTGATTCTTGGTATAAGATGTGTTCTTGTAGTGTATCCTAGATATGTAGGGTATTGTGTTATAAGACTCTGGATATTATTATTTTTATTTTTTATTTTTTGCAGGACGCGGGCCTCTCACTGTTGTGGCCTCTCTCGTTGTGGAGCACAGACTCCGGATGCGCAGGCTCAGTGGCCATGGCTCACGGGCGCAGCCGCTCCGCAGCATGTGGGATCTTCCCAGATCGGGGCACGAACCCGTGTCCCCTGCATCGGCAGGCAGACTCTCAACCACTGCACCACCAGGGAAGCCCTGGATATTATTAATATTCTATTCTAGCCGACCTCTACTGCAGGGGGAACGGGGTTGCCATATCATTACTACCATGTAATGCAGAAATCCAGAATTCCCATTTAGTCTCTGCTGACACTGCAGGTGGTGGGAAGAGGAAGAAGAGGAACCTGATTATGACTGGGCATAGATGAAAGCCTTGGCTACCACTTGATCTCAGCTGTAGACAGGTGTCTTGTTTTTTCCCATGATGTTTGGCTAGAATATTTCCAAAATGTGTTCGGTTTTCTAAGCTGCCCTTTGGCTAGAAATTTTCTTGGAGATTATTTTTTCTATACTTTTTGGTGTTTCCAGATGAAGGGAAACCATAATAGATATAAGAGTAAATGAGAAAATCTCAGAACTCATTACTTTGTCCTCAAATCCTGAGATTCCTACTCATTTCTCCTTTTTTCCACATTTCAGAGTCTTCTTATATTTGTCTTATGTATTAAATCCAGGGTTTTTACCTGTTCTTAGAGAAAGAGGAAGAAATGTGTCTATTTCACCTTTTCTGGAACCAGAAATCTCTACCCCAGAATATTAAAGAACTATTGTTAGTTTTTTCCCAGTTTTATTGAGATATAGTTGACATATGTTAGTTTTTATTAAATGTAATAATGAGATTTTTTTAAAAAAATAGTCCTTTTACTGAAATATTTACATATGAAGTAATATGTTATTTGGAATTTATTGCTAAACAATTCAGTGGGGGTGGAGGTTGGTAGGGGTATAGAGGAAACAACAGTGTCCAGAAATTGGTAATTGTTGAAGCTGAGCGACTTATTCTACATCATCTTGATTCAACAGAAATTTAATGTGACCCATATACATAATTTAAAATATTTTAGCCACATTCAAAAAGGAATGAAATGTGTATTATTAGTTATAATAATGCTAGTTTATTTGCTCCACCATACCAATACTAGTTAATATAAAAATTACTAATGAGATAGTTTACATTTTTTTAATACTAAGCCTTTGAAGTTCACAGGTGTTTTACACTTTTAGCGCATCTCATTTCAGACTAGTCTTTTTTCAAGTGCTCAATAGTCGCGGAATTAAACAACACAGTGTTATATTCTTTTCTTTTGTTAATATTTGGAATTTTCATAATAAAACATATTTTAAAAAAATCTAGGTCTGGACTTCCATGGTGGCGCAGTGGTTAAGAATCCATCTGCCAATGCAGGGGACACGGGTTCGATCCCTGGTCCGGGAAGATCCCACATGCCATGGAGCAGCTAAGCCCGTGCACCGCAACTACTGAGCCTGCGCTCTAGAGTCCATGAGCCACAACCACTGAAGCCTGCATGCCTAGAGCCCGTGCTCTGCACCAAGAGAAGCCACCGCAATGAGAAGCCCGCGCACCGCAACGAAGAGTAGCCCCCGCTCGCCACAACTAGAGAGAAAAGCCTGCGCACAGCAGCGAAGACACAATGCAGCCAATAAATAAATAAATTTTTTTTTAAAAAAAATCTAGGTCTGAATTCAAACCTCACGTTCTTAATACCTACTCTCTCCCATTCCTGACAGCCTAGTCCTATGATTTAGGGGTCTCAGGCACTACCTGGTAAAGGATGACACACATAGATCTTGGGGGAGGCATCTCCGTCCTCTAGTTTCTCTGTTGCTGCCCCTTGCATGATCCATCATCCAGCTCTATCCCCTGCTGTGTTTCTGAAGTTCAGATAAGGCAGATCCAGGTGCTGGCTCTCCCTCAGCACCTAACACAATACTCAGCACATAGTTCATGTTCCATATATATTTGCTAAGTAAATAAGTGTCAGGAGGTGATAAGAGATCCTACATATTGTAAAGTAAGTGATAGTAGAAGGATATTGAACACTTGGAATGTTTTAGGCACTGTCATATGTGTTGTCTTTCTGAACTCTTGCTAAAAATATGTGCCTCAAGTATTATCACCGCCCTGAAGATGAGGAGATAACTGAGCGTCTGAGTTACTAATCCTTAAGTGTTAAAGCCAGGCTTCTAATCCAGATCTGCCTGACACCAAAGCCACATTAAACCAGCTCCCAGAAATTTGCCCAACAGCTAGAATGAAATGTAGAAACTGACCAATTTTCCATAATGATGGGCCCTCTTATGCCACACTTTTACTGGCTTGTGGTGGACAGAATAACGGTTCCCAAAGATATCTGTGTGTTAAGCCCCAGAACCTGTGAATATGTTAGGGTAGATGACAAAGCAGAATTAAGATTGCAGAATGAATTAAGGTTGCTAATCAGCTGACCTTAAAATAGGGAGATTATCCTGGACTATCCAAGTGTACCCAATGTAACCAAAAGGGTCCTTAGAAATGGAAGAAGGAATTGGAAGAGAGAACCAGAGCTATGGCAGCATAAGAAGGACCCAGCCTGGTACTGAAGGAGGCTGACGAGTGTGGGCGGCCTCTAGAAGCAGGAAAAGACAAGGAAGTGGCTTCTCCCCTAGAGCCTCCGAAAGGAACAGGGCCTTGCTGTTGCCTGGATTTTAGCCTACTGAGACTCTGAAGGACCTCTGACCTCCAGAAGTGTAAGATAATATTTTCATTGTTCAGACACTAAATTGGTTGCAACTGGTTGTAGCAACAATAGGGAACTAATATATGGCTCTTGCCCTGGATTTGCCCTGCCTCAGTGTTCAGAATGGGCCGCTCTTTCTGTTTCCTGCCCTGCTTCTCTTGAACCCTGATAGGACAGCTGGGCACTGAGTCAGGAACCATGGATGTCTTGGTATTTCTGATACCTGTTCGCTGTTTCCTGGCCCCTCCTGCCCAAACCCTTGGCAGTGTTCGGTTGGAATTCCTGGAATGATCTGACGCGTATACCACAATTGTATATGCACACTTGTATTGGCACAGCACAGAGCTCTCTGTCTCTTGGGACAGAACACATTCTTTCCCCTGCAGAGCTGTGTAGGGTGGGAGAAAGGATTTGGTGTCAGAAGGCTTGGGGCCATGTCCTAGATTCACATGGGCCAGCCACCAATGTGCTATGCTTCCTCATGGGTAACATGGGGATGATAATAATGATATTCATCTCACAGGATTCCAAATTCAATTTAACTCACAGAGTTAATATAATAATGATTAATCATTACTGAGTGCCTTATACTCCAGATATTGTGCTAAGCATTGATATATTGTTTAACTTAATCCTCAGAACAAGTATGTTTTATAGTTAAGGAAACCAGACAAGTAGGAAATTTTTACCCTACCATCTTGAAGATAGGAATGCTAGGAGCTGGCTGTGCACATACAGCCTCTGCCTTTTGTGTCTGATATACCTTGCTTCAATTAAAGGACCATGCAAAGAATCAATCTTTGTATAATTAACTTATGTTGATGATTACTGGTAGAATTTACCTGTAGAAATAATAATCAAGAAAGAAATCTGACATCAACTGAAATAGTACATGGTGAACTCTAAAAACTGAAGGATCACATCGAAACAAAAAGCTCCTCTGTTTTCCTTTACTGCAACACTCTTCACAGAATTTTTCATTCCTGTGGAAAAGTTTTCACTTCTGTGGAAAACCCACACACCAGATGTGTGGGGTTTCCACACCAAGCAATTCTGCAACTCCTACAGAATTGGGACCTGCAACACCTAGAGCTGGGTGTCCTGCAATTCAATTCCATTTTGATACTGACCAGAATTTGTACATACCCCTCAGGTTAAGGGCTCAGTCCCACAAGCCTGGCCCCCTCCAACTTCAGACACCAATCACAAGTGGTGTGTCTCCATGTTACCCATGACTCGTCAAAGTTGGCTATAAGTCAGAGGTTCCTATGACTCCCTCCCTGGGTTCAAGCATTTGCTAGAACAGCTTACAGAACTCAGGAAAACAGTTAATTTACTAGATTACTAGTTTATTACAAAGGATATTAGAGTATAAGAATGAACAGCCAGATGAAAAGATACGGCAAGGTCTGGAAGGGTCCTGAGCACGGAGCATCTTTCCACATGGAGTCAAGGTGCACCACCTTCCTGGCACATGGCTGTTCCTTATTCACCAACCCAGAAGCTCTCCAACTCTATTATTTGGACTTTTTTTGGAGGCTTCACTATGTAGGCATGGCTGCTTAAATCACTGGCCACTGATGATTAATTCAACCACCAGCCTCTTTTCTCTCCCAGAATGGGGGAGAGACTGAAATTCCAACCCTGTAACCACTTCGTTGGCTCCTCAGGCAACCAGCCCCCATCCTGTGGTTATCTAGGGGCTTTCTAAAAAGTCACCTAAAAAATCATCATTAACATAAACTCAGGGGGAGACCTTCAAGATGGTAGAAGAGTAAGACGTGGAGATCACCCTCCTCCCCACAAATACATTAGAAATACATCTACACGTGGAACAACTCCTACAGAACACCTACTGAACGCTGGCAGAAGACCTCAGACCTCCCAAAAGGCAAGACACTCCCCACGTACCTGGGTAAGGCAAAAGAAAAAAGAATAAACAGAGACAAAAGAATAGGGTTGGGACCTGCACCAGTGGGAGGGAGCTGTGAAGGAGGAAAGGTTTCCACACACTAGGAAGCCCCTTCGCAGGCAGAGACTGTGGGTGGCAGAGGGGGAAAGCTTCGGAGCCGCGGAGAGCGCAGCCACAGGGGTGCGGAGGGCAAAGCGGGGAGATTCCCGCACAGAGGATCGGTGCCGACCGGCACTCACCAGCCCGAGAGGCTTGTGTGCTCACCTGCCGGGACAGGTCGGGGCTGGGAGATGAGGCTCGGGCTTCAGAGCTTAGATCGCAGGGAGAGGACTGGGGTTGGCTGTGTGGACACAGCCTGAAGGGGCTAGTGCGCCAGAGCTAGCCAGGAGGGAGTCTGGGAAAGAGTCTGGAACTGCCTAAGAGGCAAGAGACCATTTCTTCGGGGTACGTGAGGAGAGGGGATTCAGAGCACAGCCTAAACGAGCTCCAGAGATGGGTGCGAGCTGTGGCTATCAGCGTGGACTCCAGAGACGGACATGAGACACTAAGGCTGCTGCTGCCGCCACCAAGAAGCCTGTGTGCGAGCACAGGTCACTCTCCACACCTCCCCTCCCGGGAGCCTGTGCAGCCCGCCACTGCCAGGGTCCCGTGATCCAGGGACAACTTCCCCGGGAGAACACACAGCATGCCTCAGGCCGGTGCAACCTCATGCCGGCCTCTGCCGCCGCAGGCTCACCCTGCATCCGTAGCCCTCCCACCCCCCCTCGGCCTGAGTTGAGCCACAGTCCCTTAATCAGCTGCTGGTTTAACCTCCTCCCGTCTGAGCCAAGAACAGATGCCCTCAGGCAACCTACACGCAGAGGCGGAGGGGGGGGGCGCTATCCAAAGCTGAACCCCAGGAGCTGTGCAAACAAAGAAGAGAAAGGGAAATCTCTCCCAGCAGCCTCAGGAGCAGCGGATTAAATCTCCACAATCAACTTGATGTACCTGCATCTGTGGAATACCTGAATAGACAACAAATCATCCCAAAATTGAGGTGGTGGACTTTGGGATCAACTGTAGACTTGGGGTTTGCTTTCTGCATCTAATTTGTTTCTGGTTTTATGTTTATCTTAGTTTAGTATTTAGAGTTTATGATCATTGGAAGATTTGTTTATTGATTTGGTTGCTCTCTTCCTTTTTTTTTATCTATAGATATATATATTTTTTCCTTTTCCTGTTTTTGTGAGTGTGTATGTATTTGCTGCTTTGTGTGATTTTTGTCTGTACAGCTCTGCTTTCACCAATTGTCCTAGGGTTATGTCTGTACTTTTTTTGTTTTTTGGTTTTTTTTTTTTACTATAGTTTGTAGTGCTTTTTTATCATTGATGGATTTGTTTTTTGGTTTGGTTGCTCTCCTCTTTCTTTCTTTTTTTTATTACTTTTTAATTTTAATAACTTTCTTCCCTTCCTTCCTTCCTTCCTTCCTTTCTTCCTTTCTTTCTTTCTTTCTTTCTTTCTTTCTTTCTTTCTTTCTTTCTTTCTTTCTTTCTTTCTTTCTTTCTTTCTTTCTTTCTTTCTTTCTTTCTTTCTTTCTTTCCTTTCTTTTTCTCCCTTTTCTTCTGAGCCATGTGGCTGACACAGTCTTGGTGCTCCAGCCAGGTGTCAGGTCTGTGCCTCTGAGGTGGGAGAGCCGAGTTCAGGACACTGGTCCACCAGAAACCTCCTGGCTCCACATAATATCAAACAGCAAAAGCTCTCCCAGAGATCTCCATCTCAACACTAAGACCCAGCTCCACTCAATGACCAGAAAGCTACAGTGCTGGACACCCTATACCAAACAACTAGCAAGACGGGAACACAAACCCACCCATTAGCAGAGATGCTGCCTAAAATCATAAAAAGGTCACAAGCACCCCAAAACACACCACCGGATGCGGTCCTGCCCAACAGAAAGACAAGATCCAGCCTCATCCACTAGAACACAGGCACCAGTCCCCTCCACCAGGAAGCCTACACAACCCATTGAACCAACCTTGACCACCGGTGGCAGACACCAAAAACAACGGGAACTACAAACCTGCAGTTTATCCCAGGAATGCAAGGATTCTTCAATATACACAAATCAATCAATGTGATAAACCATATTAACAAATTGAAGGAGAAAAACCATATGATCATCTCAGTAGATGCAAAAAAAGCTTTCGACAAAATTCAACACCCATTTATGATAAAAACCCTCCAGAAAGTAGGCATAGAGGGAACTTACCTCAACATAATAAAGGCCATATATGACAAACCCACAGCCAACATCGTTCTCAATGGTGAAAAACTGAAACCATTATCTCTTCAATAAGTGGTGCTGGGAAAACTGGACAGCTACATGTAAAAGAATGTAATTAGAACACTCCCTAACACCATACACAAAGATAAACTCAAAATGGATGAAAGACCTAAATGTAAGGCCAGACACTATCAAACTCTTAGAGGAAAACATAGGCAGAACACTCTATGACATAAATCACAGCAAGATCCTTTTTGATCCACCTCCTAGAAAAATGGAAATAAAAACAAAAATAAACAAATGGGACCTAATGAAACTTCAAAGCTTTTGCACAGAAAAGGAAAACCTAAGCAAGATGAAAAGACAACCCTCAGAATGGGAGAAAATATTTGCAAATGAAGCAACTGACAAAGGATTAATCTCCCAAATTTACAAGCAGCTCATGCAGCTTAATAACAAAAACAAACAAACAACCCAATCCCAAAATGGGTAGAAGACCTAAATAGACATTTCTCCAAAGAAGATATACAGATGGCCAACAAACACATGAAAGGATGCTCAACATCACTAATCATTAGAGAAACGCAAATCAAAGCTACAATGAGGTGTCACCTCACACCAGTCAGAATGGCCATCATAAAAAATCTACAAACAATAAATGCTGGAGAGGGTGTAGAGGAAAGGGAACCCTCTTGCACTGTTGGTGGGAATGTAAATTGATACAGCCACTATGGAGAACAGTATGGAGTTTCCTTAAAAAACTAAAAATAGAACTACCATACGACCCAGCAATCCCAGTACTGGGCATATACCCTGAGAAAACCATAATTCAAAAAGAGTTATGTACCACAATGCTCATTGCAGCTCTATTTACAATAGCCAGGACATGGAAGCAAGCTAAGTGTCCATCGACAGATGAATGGATAAAGAAGATGTGGCACATATATACAATGGAATATTACTCAGCCATAAAAAGAAACAAAATTGAGTTATTTGTTGTGAGGTGGATGGACCTAGAGTCTGTCACACAGAGTGGAGTAAGTCAGAAAGGGAAAAACAAATACTGCATGCTAACACATATATATGGAATCTAAAAAAAAAAAAAAAAGTTTCTGAAGAACGTAGGGCCAGGACAGGAATAAAGATACAAACGTAGAGAATGGACTTGAGGACACGGGAAGTGGGAAGGGTAAGCTGGGATGAAGTGAGAGAGTGGCATACACTACCAAATGTAAAATAGATAACTGGTGGGAAGCAGCCGCATAGCACAGGGAGATCAGCTCATAGCACAGGGAGATCAGCTCGGTGCTTTGTGACTACCTAGAGGGGTGGGATAGGGAGCGTGGGAGGGAGATGTAAGAGGGGGGAGATATGGGGATATATGTATGTGTATAGCTGATTCACTTTGTTATAAAGCAGAAACTAACACACCATTGTAAAGCAATTATACTCCAATAAAGATGTTAAAAAAAAATGTAGGACTTCCCTGGTGGCGCCATGGTTGGGAGTCTGCCTGCCAATGCAGGGGACACGGGTTCAGTCCTGGTCCGGGAGGATCCCACATGCCGCAGAGCGGCAAGTCCTGTGCGCCATAACTACTGAGCCTGCACTCTAGAGCCCGCGGGCCACAACTACTGAGCCTGTGTGCCACAACTACTGAAGCCCGCGCACCTGGAGCCTGTGCTCTGCAGCAGGGGAAACCACCGCGGTGAGAGGCCCGCGCACTGCGACGGAGAATGGCCCCCGCTCGCCGCAACTGGAGAGGGCCCGCGCGCAGCAAGGAAGACCTAACACAGCCAAAAATAAATAAACAAACTTATAAAAAAAAAAAAATGTAAACACTGTGGGGGAAATACAGTGACGTGATTATGCCTATAGTTCAGGGACCAGATAGAATCAGCTACCTCCAGGGCAGAGGCATTGCCTGAGAAAATTATTGACTTAGAAAATTATTCGTCAAAGCCTTAAAGGAATGTGTTAGTTATAGTGGAAAGCAATGGCAAAATGTATAACCCTGTATGCAGATGGTTTTCTATTATTTTGTTATTGTTGTTAAAGGTAAAGCATGTTTGTGTTTTCTTTTGCATTATTTTATGAGACAGGTGGGCTGAAGTAGAAAAGCCTTTAAAAAACAAACAAACAAAGAACACAAACTTAGGTATGGTTGAAAAGGGTTTGTTATGATTAATAAAAGACATCTATTTATCTTTAACTCTCTGAAGCTATTTCAGGAACTGAGGACAAAGCCCAAGTATTATAACAGAAGATGTTCTTAGATTTGGTAGGAATAAAACCACAAAACAAAAATGACAATGTTAGGAGATACGGTTTTATTTACTTTCAGGATTATTTATTTTTTATTATTTATTTACTTGAAGGATTTATTACTTGCAGCAAGTAAGGAGAACACCAGAGATCTTTCCCAAAGCAGTGTCTCCTTGAACAGCAAAATTGGGGAAGTTTTAAGCTAAGAGTACATGTGTATTCGTGAGGGGGCTGGAGCAGAGGAGAATTCAGCATAGAAATGGGGCAAAGGTTGACAGAGTCCAAGCTTTAGTTGATTGAAGTTCAAGGATCAGAAAATGCCAACATCATCATTCCATCCTCCATGTGGGTGGGGTTTACTGCAGAACTCAAAGATAAGTATCAGATGGTGATGTATATCCCTTGAGGAGGAACTAGGACTCTGTTTTTATTGCTGAACTATTGTTTCTTGACTGTTTTTCCTTTGTTCCTGTGTTCTTTTTTTCCCCTTAAGATTGTTAATTACTGAGACCTGTTCAAGGGCAAGCACTGTGGCCAGGCTTAGATCACAGAATGCCTTAGGCCAAAATGGCTTCTCTTCTGTCAAGAAAGCCATGCCTGGCTCTCTTTCTCAGGGACCCCCTTATCCTATCTGCTTACACTGCAGCTAACACAGATGACATACAGAGGATGGGAATCTAGCAGTCACTGTAAAACTCACATCTGCAGAAGCTTATTCTCCTGTCCCTGGTGCTGGAGGGAGGATGCTTCTGCCTTGCTTCCAAATCTCTTGCAAGTTGATGGATTGCAGAACCTTAATGGTATCCTTGCTGGCAAAGGAGTCTGGGAAACATAGGTCTCAGGTTCTAGCCTCTGCAGTGCACTGGAGAGCATAGAAGGGCAAGGTAATGAATGTTGATGACATTTAAGCACTATCTAACACAGGGAGGTTGTGATGATTAATTTCATGTGTCAACTTGTCTGGGCCCCTTGGTGCCCATATATTTGGTCAAACATTATTGTGGGTGTTTCTGCAAGGGTGTTTTTTGCATAAGAGTAACATTTGAATTGCAAGACTGAGTAAAGCAGATTGCCCTTTCCAATGCGGGTGGGCCTCATCCATCAGTTGAAGGACTGAATAGCACAAAAAGCCAACCCTCTCTGAATAAGAGAAAAATTCCTGTCTGACAGTCTTCCAACTGAGACATCAGAAGACCTGATTGTACAGTAGCTTCCAGCCTTCACACTCAAAATGGGACACGACTCTGTGGATTTTGGACTTTGCCAGCCTCCATAACCATGTGAGCCAATTCCTTATAATAAATCCCTTCACATATATATGTAAAATGAATATCCTATTTGTTCTGTTTCTCTGGAGAACCCTGACTAACACAGAGGTCAAAACACCTCGTGCCCTGATGATAAGGGTCTTAGAGGGGTTAACCTGACCCCCACTGTGTGAGTCACCAGGGAATCAGAGCTGGCCTGGGACAGAGCTCACAGTGAATGGAGGGAACAGATCCAGAGACAGCCTCTTCTAAATTATGACCACAGGACTTCCCTGGTGGTCCAGTGGTTAAGACTCCATGCTTCCAATGCAGGGGGCATGGGTTCGATCCCTGGTTGGGGAATTGTGATCCCATATGCCTCACTAAGACCCCACATGCCGGTGTGGCCAAAAAAAAAAAAAGTATGACGACTTTTGCAAAGAGAGTTAAACTTACAGTGAAGTAGTAGGGAAGAAACAATTCACACTGCCTGGAGCAGGTGGAGTCAAGAAAAGTTTTGAGAATCAACGATCTTTATTTTGGTGTTGAAAGGTGGCTGCATTCACGTGGTGAGGAGAAGTAGGGCTTGTTCAGAAGAGGAAACAGCCTGAACAAGGTCTGGCAGTACCTTCTGCATTTGGACATACAACGTGGCCCTGAGTACAAGGGTACCTTGTTTTATTGAGCTTTGCAGATATGGAGTTTTTTTTTTTTTTACAAATGGAAGGTTTTTGGCAACCGTTGAGTCCAGCAAGTCTATTGGCACCATTTTTCTTTTTCTTTTTTTTTTGCGGTACGCGGGCCTCTCACTGCTGTGGCCTCTCCCGTCGCGGAGCACAGGCTCCAGACGCGCAGGCCCAGCGGCCATGGCTCACGGGCCCAGCCGCTCCGCGGCATGCGGGATCCTCCCGGACCGGGGCATGAACCCGCGTCCCCCGCATCGGCAGGCGGACTCTCAACCACTGCGCCACCAGGGAAGCCCTGGCACCATTTTTCTAACAGCATTTGCTCACTTCCTGTTTGTGTCACATTTTGGTAATTCTCACAATATTTCAAAATTTTCATTGTTATTCCATTTATTATGGAAATCTGTGATCAGTGATCTTTGATGTTACTATTGTAATTGTTTTGGCCCATGAACCAAGTCCAGATAAGACGGTGAACTTAATGGATGGATGTTGTGTGTGCTCCGACCGCTCCACCGACTGGTCATTGCCCCTCTCTCTCCCTATCCTTGGGCCTTCCTATTCCCTGAGACACAACAATATTGAAATCAGTCCGATTAATAACCCTACAGCGGTCTCTAAGTGTTCAGGTAAAAGGAAGAGTCACACATCTCTCACTTCAAATCAAAAGCTAGAAATGATTAAGCTTAGTGAGATAGGCACGTCGAAAGGCAAGATAGGCCAGAAGCTAGGTGTCTTGGGCCAAACAGTTAGCCAAGTTGTGAATGCAAAGGAAAAGTTCTTGAAAATGAAAAGTGCCGCTGCAGTGAACACACAAATAATAAGAAAGGAAAACAGCCTTATTGCTGATTTGGAAAAAGTTTTAGTGGTCTGGACAGAAGATCAAACCAGCTACAACATTCCCTTAAGCCAAAGCCTAACCCAGAGCAGGGCTTTAACTCTCTTCAATTCTGTAAAAGCTGAGAGGTGAGGAAGCTGCAGAAGAGAAGTGTGAAGCTAGCAGAGATCGGTCCATGAGGTTTAAGGAGATAAGCCATCTCCATAATGTAAAAGTGCAAGGCAAAGCAGCAAGTGCTGATGTAGAAGCTGCAGCAAGTTATCCAGAAGCTCTAGCTCAGATCATTAATGAAGGTGGCTCCACTAAACAACAGATTTTCAATGTAAATAAAACAGCCTTCTATTGGAAGAAGATGCCATCTAGGATTTTCATAGCCAGAGAGGAGAAGTCAATGCCTAGTTTCAATGCCTCAAAGGGGCTGACTCTCTTATTAGGGGCTAATGCAGCTGGTGACTTGAATTTGAAACCAATGCTCATTTATTGATTTCCCAAAATCCTAGGACCCTTAATAATTATGCTAAATCTACTCTGCCTGTGCTCTATAAATGGAACAGCAAAGCCTGATGACAGCACATCTGTTTACAACTTGGTTTACTGAGTATTTTAAGCCCACTGTTGAGACCTACTGCTCAGAAAAAAAGATTCCTTTAAAAATATTCCTGCTCAGTGACAATGTACCTGGTCACCCAAGAGCTCTGATGGAGATGTATAATACGATTAATTTTGTTTTCCTGCCTACTGTCACAACATCCATTCTGCAAGGAGTAATTTCTACTCTCAAATCTTATTATTTAGGAAATACATTTCATAAGGCTGTGGCTGCCATATATACTGATTCCTCTGATGGCTCTGCGCAAAGTCATTGGAAAACTTACTGGGAAGGTTTCACCATTCTCAATGCTATTAACATGTGTGATCCATGGGAAGAGGTCAAAATATCAACACGGACAGGAGTTTGGAAAAAGCTGCTTCCAATCCTCATGGATGGCTTTGAGGGGTTCAAGACTTCAGTGGAGGAAGTAACTGCAGATGTGGTGGAAATAGAAAGAAAATTAGAAGTGGAGCCTGAAGATGTGACTGAATTGCTGCAATCTCATAATAAAACTTGAATCGATGAGGAGTTGCTTCTCATGGATGAGCAAAGGAAGTGGTTTCTTGAGATGGAACCTACTCCCAATGAAAATGCCGTGAAGATTGTTGAAATGACAATAAAAGATTTGGAATGTTACATAAACTTAGTTGATAAAGCAGCAGCAGGTTCTGAGAGGACCGACTCCAAGTCTGAAAGAAGTTCTCCTGTGGGTAAAATGCTGTCAGACAGCATTGCATGATCCAGAGAAATCATCGTGAAACTGTTGCAGCAAACTTTATTGTTGTCTTATTTTAAGAGATTGCCGCAGCCACCCCAGCCTTCAGCAACCACTACCCTGATCGGTCAGCGGCCACCAACATCAAGGCAAGACCCCCCACCAGCAAAAATATTATGACTTGCTGAAGGGTCAGATAAGTGGCATTTTTGAGCAATAAAGCATTTTTCAATTAAGTTATGTACATTGATTTTTAGACATAATGCCATTGCACTCATAATAGACAACAGGGTATTAACATAAATTTTATATGTACTGGGAAACCAAAAAATTTGTGTGACTTGCTTTATTACAGTATTCGTTTTATTGCTGTGGTCTGGAACTAAACCCCAGTGTCTCAGAGGTGTGTCTGTGGTCAAGGCCTTAGGTGCTCAGTTGGTGTGTGGTTGGAAAAGGAGCAGCATGGTTGGCAGGCCAGGTTGTGACTGGTAGGTGTTGCTGTTGGCCATCAGCAGTGGAAGGGAGCAGTAGAGTGGCACCTGGGAGCCCCTTGGAACTCACCAACATAGGACTTGGGGAGCAGTGCTGGGCTCAGTAACCAGGCTGGATAGAACATTCTGGGCCAGGCTCCCCAGTGGAATGACATTGCAGGGCTGACTCTAATATCTTCCTCTGCAAACAAATTCAGTCCTTTACTGTAGTTAACCCACCTCCCAATACCACTTTCTGCTTATTGGCTCTAATATTCTAAAATTCTAACAAGTAAAAGATTTTTATAATCTTCCAGATTTTCCAAATCCATCCACCAAATTAGCAGTTCTTGGTGTGTAACTGCTTCAGCTGGTGGAGCACTGAAAGATGGGTTGGATTTTTTCCAGGCGTAACTTACAGCTCCCTGAGTGGACCCCACAGGTGGCGAGTCCCTGACACTGGCCCAAGGTTCCCACTGATTTCATGTGACCAGATGTTCAACAATCTTGGAGAAAAACTGGCTCAGTTGTAACTGAAAAATGAAGGTAAAATGGTTCATGCAAGGTGATGACTGCAGAGAACAGAGCCCGCTAAGGCCATTTACCTTCAACAACCTTGTGAGGTGGGTATAATTTTGCCCATTTTACAGATGAGATACTTGAGTCCTACTTAGGTAGAAAGCGGTACGGCTGAGACTTTAAGTTCTCTGCCTCCAAGTCTAATGCTCTTCCCAATGGGTTACATGGCAAACCCAGCCTTTGGTGGCCCTTGTTTCCTGCCTTCTTTGATGCTTATCCTTGAAAGAATGTTCTATAGTTAACATCCAAATAGGGATGCTTTTGATGATGACAAATAGTAAACTGGATGGGGTGCCAGGACAGCAGATGCAAACCTGACTGTCCCAGTCACACTGGGCTGTAGGGTCACTCTATTTGTAGCAAGCAGAATTTGATGTGCAGGGGAGAAAAAAGATGCACACATGCCAATTTCCTAGAAAAAGGGTGGGCAGATTTGTCCTAGGAACAAACTGGGGACAGGATATAGACTAGCTCTAGGCACCCCTAGGAAGGGTCCCCTGTGTCCTATCCTGCTTCCAAACAAGTGCTTCGAGATCATCTATGGAAGGACCCCACCTGGGTGCCAAGCTTCTCTGCCAGGCAGCTCCCTACCTCCCCCGAATCTATTCTTCCCCCTGCTGTAATCTCCATTAATATTCTGGTCTGAACCGTGTCCTGTAAGGAGGCAACAGGAAGCTCTGCCTGGATTAACCAGACGGAGTGAGACTCTCAGAGGACAAAAGACATCCAAATCTTGCAGGTGCGGGCTGAATCCCAAGTCTACTTGGCAGGAGCAGAATGCCAGAGGTTTCCAGGAATATCTACATCCTCTTCCTCTCTCTCTCTCTCTCTCTCACACACACACTCAAATGTAAAATTTCCCCTTTAAATTTGAGAAGTCAGTTGCACAAGAACATAATGGAGAATATCAAACCTCACTGGAAAACACTTGGAGGTTCCTACCTCATCCCGTGTGTAACCTGAGCCAGCTGGGTGACATGTTTGCTAAAAACATGCCCTCGAAGGAACCATCCTAAGATTTGGCATCACGAGACCTAGGTTAGGTTCCTGTCTTTGACGCTTCTAGCCGTGCAAGCCTCAGAAAGTCACCTTAGTTCTCTGAGATTCAGTTTCATCATTTGTAAAGTCAGAATATTTAGTTCATTGAATTGTTAAAGGACCCAACAGCCACACTTATGGGAATACATAATAAATTCTGGTATTAGTTCATGTGTGTGATGTGAAGATGAGGATGATAATGATAAAAGATGATGGTGCTGAGAAAGATGATGGTGAGGAGGCTGTTGGTGACGGTGATAATGAAAGGCGATGATGTTAATGGTTGTGATGAAGATAAGGAAGGGGAGGAAGGTGCTGAGGATGCTAAGGGCTGGGGGACTACCTGAGAGTTGTTCCCAGTTTTCAGTTGAAGAGCTGACAGAGGTCCAAAGGGTAGGTATAATTTGTTTTGCTCCAGGTTAACACAAGGGAGGGAAAGCCCACGTTTCTTGAGCACCTGCTGTGTTCCAGGGCTGCTAAGAGCTTCCACAGCCTTCTCTTGCTTCACCCTCACAGTGACTCTGCAAAGTCTCCACATGAGTCTTAGCAAAGGCAAAGTGATTTGCCCGAAGTTGTCTGGGCTAAAAAAAGTGGCAGAACCCCAAATGACCCAAACTGGTTTTGTAAACTCTTTTTTTTAAATAAGTTCACTTGTGGGGCTTCCCTGGTGGCGCAGTGGTTGAGAGTCCGCCTGTCGATGCAGGGGACGCGGGTTCGTGCCCCGGTCCGGGAAGATCCCACATGCCGCAGAGCGGCTGGGCCCGTGAGCCATGGCCGCTGAGCCTGCGCTTCCAGAGCCTGTGCTCCGCAACGGGAGAGGCCACAGCATTGAAAGGCCCGCGTACCGCAAAAAATAAAATAAAATAATTTCACTTGTATTTTTACTTTTTAAATTAGATCCCACGTATGAGTTATATCAGGTGATATTTGTCTTTCTCTGACTTACTTCACTTAGTATGGTAATCTCTAGGTCCATCCATGTTGCTGCAAATGGCATTATTTCATTCTTTTTTATGGCTGAATAATATTCTATTGCATATATGTACCACATCTCCTTTATTCCTCTGATGATGGACATTTAGGTTACTACCATGTCCTGGCTATTGTAAATAGTGCTGCAATGAACATTGGGATGCATGTATCCTTTCAGATTATGGTTTTCTCCAGATATATGCCCAGGAGTGGGATTGCTGGATCATATGGTAGTTCTAGTTTTACTTTTTTAAGGAACATCCATACTGTCCCCCATAGTGATTTTACCAGTTCACATTCCCATCAACAGTGGAGGAGGGTTCCCTTTTCTCCACACCCTCTCCAGCATTTATTGTTTGTAGACTCAGAATGATGGCCATTCTGACAGGTATGAGGTGATACCTCATTGCAGTTTTGATTTGCGTTTCTCTGATAATTAGTGATGTTGAGCATCTTTTCATGTGCTTTTTGGCCACTTGTATGTCTTCTTTGGAGAAATATCTGGTTTTGTAAACTCTTAATCTTTATATTCATCACTTCCCCATATAAGGAAGGCTGTTTCCATGCCGACAGAATGAGGAATAAGGAAAACTTCACTGGAATGTCCAGAAGCTATTCAAACATCTGCTTGTGAAGGCTATCATCTGTGATTCAGATGACCTCCTGACCCTGTCAGCTGTATGATTTCAGTTCATATATACATACGTACGTAGTGCCCTACTGACACCTGTACTCCCTGGAACGACCAGTCACTTTCGTCTCTCTTAGTATAAAACAGTGGTTTAGATCAGAGATTCTGGAGTCACGCAGACCTGGGTGCGGGTCCTGGCTTCCCATCGTATGGACAGGCATGGAAAGGCCCAGAGAGGGTAAGAGAATTGCCCAAGGATGCACAGTGAGTCAGGCAGCAGCTCCAGACTCAGAACCCAGGTGTCCTGATTTGTCATTTGCTTCCCTAAGAGACCAATCCCTCCTTCATGGATGTCAGTAGATGCTGTCTGCACCGCCTCTCAGGTGGCACACTGACTCACATTTACGCAGTTCCTCCTTATTTACCCAAACAGTGGGCTGGCGGTCAACGGGTGCCCAGAGGCTCTTACGGATTCCATCTGCTTCAAACAGTTCATCATTGGCCTGGCTCCTTCCTCTGAATCAACCAGAATCCTGGGAAACTGACAATGGTGCTCCTCTGAAGGCAGACAGTGGTGTGTGTGTGTGTTGCCGTGATTGTGACGGCAACTGGTCTACCCAGGTGATGTTATTGACATGTCAACCACAGCTGGGTGAAGCAGGTGGGGTGGGATAATTACGTCTTGTTGACAGATGAAGTAACTGAGGTTCGTCTGGGGTTACGTGCCAGTCCCTCCCCTCTGTGGGCCTCAGTTTCTTCCCCTGGGCCTAAGGTCTTTTTCAGTTCCAACGGTCGATGCCTCTATAATTTGTCCAAGTTCACACAACTATTTAGAAGCAAAGTCAAAACTAGGACAATAGTCTTGGGGGTCCTAGACCAGTGATCTTTTTAATGCTAATTGTATTAGTTTTCTAGGGCTGCTGGAACAAAGTCACAAAATGGTTGACTTAAAACAAGAGAAAGTTATTCTCTCATAGCTCTAGAGGCTAGAAGCTTGAAATTGAGGTGTTAGCAGGACAATGCTCTTTCTGCAACCTCGAGGGGAAGGTCCTTCCTTGCCTCTTCCAGCTTCCGGTACCTCCAGGAGTTGGCTTGTGGCAGTGTCACTCCAACCTCTGTCTCTGTCTTCATATGGCCACCTTCTCTCTATGTCTGTGTCTTCACGTGTGTTCTCCACCCGGTGTACATCCGTGTCCAAATTTCCCTCTTCTTGTAAGGACACCCATCATATTGAATTAGGGTCCATCCGAATAACCTCATTTTAGCTTGATTACATCTACGAAGACCCTATTTCCAAATAATGTCACATTCACAGGTACTGGGAGTTAAGACTTCAACATAACTTTTGGGGAACTCAATTCAACCCAGAACACTAATAATAGCTAACCTTTAAAAAAAGACTTTCCTTTATGCCAGGCTTTTTTACATGGATTATCTCACGTAATATGAAATAAGCATTATTATCTCCCTTTTCCATGTGAGAAGACTGAGCTGAGAAGCTGAGTGACTTACTCGAGGTCAAACAGATACTGAGGGACAGGGCTGGGGCCCGACCCTGCCTCAGCTGACTGCGGGTCTGCACCGTTCACCAGCGGGCCAGGCTGCCTCTCTGTTCCATGAGGCCCTGTGATCCCCGAGCTTGTGGCTTCACGTGAGGGTGGCTGGGAAGAAGGCTGCGTCTAAGAGGTAAAGAGGACCAAACATGGCTGGCCTGGTAATTTTGTTTTCTCAGCTGAAACGCCAACACACAGTGAGTCGATATTGAGTCTGGCGTCTACCACACGGTCCCCTGAGTAGCTGCGGTTTCCCAGAGCAGCCGTGGCCTGGGGTGAAGTCGTACAGAGGGAGTGGGCATGACGTGAGTCCATGGGAGGCTGGAACTCTGGGAACTTCACCTCGACTTCGGGCTTGGGTGCTGGAGGGGATGCAAATGCAAGCCCAGCTGACCAGCCCAGGGAGGCCCAGCATGGGGTTGGGGCAGAGTGGGGGTGAGCAAGGCCTGTGGATTCAGACAGCCCTGGGATGAGATCCACACCTATGAGCTGTGTGACCTCAGGCAACTCACCTACATTCTCTGAGCCTGACTTTCCTCAGCTGTTAAATGCACATCATAACCGTTTCTACTTCACAGAGTTGTGAAGACACATGAGAATAACCCACGTCCAGAGCTCAGCCCAGAGCCTGACGCAGAGGAAGTGCAGCCAACACCCACACATGGTGGCTGATACGATAGATTTTGGGTGTGCCGGGAGGTGGGAAAGAAAGTGGAATATTGATCCTTTCAAGGAATTTACAGACAGGAGGTCCCACAAGAAACCGGCCTTAGTGCATTGAAAACAAACTCAGATTAAATTAAAACTCAGACCTGGAGCTGACAGGGAGTCAACAGAGAGGGTGCCTGGAGAAACAGGATCCTGAGAAGGATTCTGAAGGAAGGCAGGAGGGAAGATTGGAGCAGGTGAGGCCTATAGAGCCCAATGCCCTGAGGGTTCTAGAACCTTCTGCCAGCAGCACCAGCCCTGGGTGAAGCTCATCTCCTCTGGGGACCTTGTCCCAGACATCTCCTGCGATACACAAGCTCCTCCTTCCCCTTCTTCTTTCCTGCAAATCACACAGTGCATCACCCCCAACACAAGCACACACACACACAGGCACACAGACACACAGACACACACAGACACAGACACAAACACACACACACAGAGACACACAGACACGGACACACACACACAGACACAAACACACACACACACACAAACACACACACACACACAGATACACACAGACACAGACACAAACACACACACACAGAGACACACAGACATGGACACACACACACAGACATAAACACACACACACAGACACAAACACACACACAGACAAAAACACACACACACACAAACACACACACACATACACACACACACACACACACCCCACCTCTCCACACCGCTTTTTGTCTGAAGAACCACCAAGCTTGGGTTTTCCCTGGGAAGGGCCTGTCAGTCAAGAATTGTGTGTCACCCAGAGCTATGAGTAACTCAAGAGAGATCAAATGATAGAAATGATGCCTTTTATTTAGCTCGCAGATTTATTGTAAGTGAGTCGGCAGGACCACACAGGTCTCCCGTCCTAGTGTAAGAAAACTGAGTGTGTGTGTGGTCTGCAGCCGTCGAAGGCAGGGAGACGGTGGTGTGAGCCTAATAAAGGCTGTAATTGGCACCTCTTTTCCCTGAAAAAGCAACCGCCTTCTCCCATTGCCAGGCTCTCTCCTTGGGAGAGGGGTGCACGTGGGGGGCTCAGCCCAGGGTAGGGGCGGGGGATGGGCAGGTGAGACTTTGGCTGGAGGGCCATGGCAACAGAGCAGGGGCAACTTCTTGCTGGGAGACTCTCCAGCGGGCCATCAGGAGGTGGGTTTTCAAGGGCCCCCCTCACTCCCCCAAGGCTAATCCCAGGCATTCAATTCATGCCCCTTTCTCAGAACAGAGGACAGGGAAGAAGGGTCATTTCCACAAATTGGTGTCTGGTTCATTATTAGCATTAATATTTCATTATAATAAATACCATAAATATTTGTTGCAATAGCAACCAAAATTTTTTAAAAGGCTCTAACAGTTGGCTTCAGCATTCACAAACCCCGAATTCCAAAAGAAAGACAATAGTGAGTGAGTCTGTGTGTGTGCGGGACCCTCTCTGCCCAGGGGTGATGGACAAGTAGGCGATATTGCCTGGGACATTTACATGATGAGCTGAGCACTTTCTGGACGTCTATTTCTACTTTGGCCAGAACAGGACACTGGACTTCCCTTCTCTGAACGACCCCTAGGAAGCCAGCCACATATCTCTTCCTTCACAGAACATGCATGTCCCTGGGCAAGTCAGGACATGGCTGGATCTCAGCTTTGTCATCTGTACAGTGAGAGGGCAGAGCCCCCTGATGGTGAGCCTGTTCTAGCTTCGGTGTCTAAATCTGGGCCATACAGCAAGGCCGGTCTGTAACTCCAGTGCACAATGCCCGGCCCAGCATCCCTGCTACCCCCATCACGACCCCAGCGCATGTTTGCCGCCATCCTTCCAACGCTCCCCTGCAGCAGCCCCACCCCCTCCCCGCCTCCTGCCTTGCTTTCAGGCATCTCCGCATCTGCACGGCGCCCACCGCAGGCATCAGAGCCCGGCTAATTCTGCTTTGGCAAACCCACACCCCTGATAATTCCCCCCAGCATTCCTTGGCAGGCTCCTCTTCTCCTCCTCAGCAGAGACTTAAGAGCTAAGAGCAGCCATGAGCTCACGTTCTGCTCCCGGGTTTATGACTTCTGAAAGCCGGCTTCATTGACTAATGTGCTATTAATTATTGCGACAATTGAAACTAACTTGAATATTCTGAGACAGCTTAAAAAAGAAAAAACACCTTCGATCCAGGAGATAGACTTTGAATGCTTTTTTATTACTTGCTCTGCCTTCAGATAAAAAAAATAGAAAGTTGTTGCTGATACTAAACAACGGTGCTCAGTAGACGGGGAGGGGATTGGGAGAGGCTCCAGAGATGGAGGAGATGAAGAACACTGACATGAAGTAGGACTTCATGTGTGTTAGCTCATTTAAACATCAGAACAATGGACTTTTATTATTTCCAGCTTCCAGGGGATGGGACTGAAGCTTCAAGAAGGTAAGTCCTACAACCAGTGGCAGAACTAGGTTTGGACCCAAGCCTGTCTCACTCCAGACACTGAGTTCTTCCCTGACGTCCATGACCTGTATTCACTGAGGCTGACGTTTATGCAAATACAAGGACAAGGACATCAGCCCTCACTAAGTGTGCGTAGTAAGACTTTTCCCTGCTTGAGAGCTTCAGTACTGACCATTTGTTTCATCTGAAAGTAAGAACGGCTGAACATTTTTAGACTTTAGAGTAAATCACTTAAAATTCTGAGCAGGTAAGAAAAATTAAAAATAAAATCTAAGCATTATAGTTAGTGAGAAATGATTTCTACTTTGTAATACAGCAATAGAGAAAAAAAGTGGGTGGGCCTATACTTTACAGAGTTGAATTTTGAGTCACTATCACTCCCATGGATTCTACCACCACTTATCTTATTTCTTAAGAATCTTACTCCCTGTGCTAGGCAGTAAGATTCTTAAGAAATAAGGTAAGCGGTGGTAGAACCCATGGGAGCCGCATAGCACAGGGAGATCAGCTCGGTGGTTTGTGGCCACCTAGAGGGGTGGGATAGGGAGGGTGAGAGGGAGGGAGACGTAAGAGGGAAGAGATATGGGAACATATGTATATGTATAACTGATTCATTTTGTTATAAAGCAGAAACTAACACACCATTGTAAAGCAATTATACTCCAACAAAGATGTAAAAAAAAAAAAAAGAACCTTACTCTATAGAAAGCTCTGGATGTTCCTTAATCTTTCAGCTACAGGAAAGTGAACGTGTGGTTGAGGACCAATTTCTTGAATGCTAACACAAGTATAAGTATTTGTTAGAGGACGGGCAAGGTAGAAGCCAAGAGAAACAGTTTGAATGTTTGTTACAGGATAAAATTTGAACGTCATGGAGTAAAAGGAGGGGTGGAGAGATAAGAGAAGGCAAGAGGGAAAGAAAGCTAGAGACTTGCTTCTTTTTGGTAGTTTTAACTCCTTACTTTAGATCAGGCGTCAGCAAACTTCAGCCCATGAGCCATATCTGGCCCCCTACTCGTGTTTGTATAGTGCATGAGCTGAGAATGGTTTTAAAATGTAATAGTTGAAAAAAAAAATCAACCATTGAATATACAGCTCCAGGAGTGAACTATGTAAACTATGTACTCTGGGTGATAATGATGTGTCAATGTAGGTGCATCAATTGTAACACATGGACCACTCTTGAGGGGGATGTTGATAATGGAGGACACTGTGCCTGTGTGGGGCCATGGGGTATATGGGAACTCGCTAGACTTTCTACTCAGTTTTGCTGTGAACGTAAAACTGCTCTAAACAAAGTCTTTTAAAAAATCAAAAGAAGAAGAAAATTTTGTGACACATGAAAATCATTTGAAATTCAAATGTCAGTATCCATAAATAGTTATTGGAGCACGGCCAAGCTCATGGTTGTGCATTGTCTATGGCTACTTTTATGCTACAACGGCAGAGGTGAGTAGTTTCAACAGAGACTGAAATAGTTACTACCTGGCCCTTTACAGAAAAAAGTTTGCTGACACCTGCTTTAGACAGTTCCTGCTCTAACCATGCCCCCATTCTCGTTCTCTCTCTGTTTCCTCCTCTTTCTGCTTCACTACCATCCCCTTTACCATCAGGAAGGAAAAAGGAAGAAGGGGCTACAGGTTGCATTCAAAGTGAGTGAGGTGTGTGTTGAACTTGATAATGCTTTATTTCTTTTTTTTACTTTTTGTTGCTCAAGCAGCAAATTCCAGCCATCTGGAAATTTCACCTTCTAGTAATATATATATATATATATATATATATATATATATATATATATATATATATATATATTTTGACCACACCGCATGGCATGTGGGATCTTAGTTCCCCGACCAGGGATTGAACCCACATCCCCAGCATTGGAAGCACAGACTCTTAACCACTGGACCACCAGGGAAGTCCCTGGAAATTTAATCTCCTAACTCAAGCACTTAGCTTAGATAGACACTGTGTTAATCAGATCCACATTCATCCTTCCCTCAGTTGGCGAGATAGATGATGTTTTAAGGAACACATAGATTTCAGGCTGAGCTAGACGTATGAGCCAGGGGCTGAACAAAAGAGTCAAGGTAAAATAATTGTCAGAATAATTTGAGGCCCTCTCTCAGCAATTTTAAAAAAACAAAAAAGAGGAGGTGGGGTCTGAATTATCCACAGAGATGGTGGAGTGCACCATCATGTCATGACTCCTCTAGGGTTGGCCTAGCCTTCCCTAGGGGCACACTGATGGACACTGCAATTAGAATCTGTGCTGGGAGAAAATCCCTTTCCATGTACAAAATGCTGCGATTGTCACTGCTTTCAAAGGACTATACTTCTACTGTCTGTCTTAGTCCCATGCTGTTGGTCAGGGGTACAGGGAGGGGTGTGAAGAGGGAGTGACCCATCCTGGTCCATTTGCTCACTAGTGTGTCCTTCTCAAGGCCTCACACTCTGAGCTGCTTTCCTGCAGCCCAGCTTGGTTTGTACCATGTTGGCACTCTGAGAGTCCCACACTTTGTCACCTCTCAAGGACTTCGAGTTCCTTCTGACGGTTAAATCACCTTGGCATTTTGGGCTTTCTCCCTCACCACCTGTGGACCTCCTCTCCTGAGGCTTCTTTCTTCTTCAGTCTCCATGGCCTGGAGATTCTGAAGTTTCATCTTTGCCCTCACATAGTTTTCCTGGGAGACTGCCTTCTCCCGGGAAATCAAATATCCCTTCTATACCGATGACTTCGAAATCTATCTACTTAGTCCTGGCCCTTCTCTTGGCCAACCAATGTATGTTTCCAATGCATTTGTTTACTCACTTATTAATTATTCATTAAGAACTTGCCCTGCTCCGGCACTGTGTTGAACACCGTGGTCCAATGGTACAAAGCAGCTATGGGCCCTGTCCTCAGGGAGAAAGGAGACAGAGGTACGCAAATAATTACACAAAGCATAGTGACCACTGTGTAAAGGCCCGGAAAAAGGTACATAGTGCTATGAAGGTGCATAGCAAGGGGATATGATATAATTTGCAGGGTGGTTGGGGACTTCACCAAGAAATGGGATTACAAGCTAAAGTGTGAAAAACTAAAAAGAGTTAACAAGGTAAAGTGGAGAATGTTCTGGGTAGCAGGAACAAGATAAGTAAAAACCCAGAAAACGGGAGGGAATATGGTGTGCTCATGGGATTAGAAGAAGGCCATGGTGGCTGGTGGCTGGAGTATTTTAGAGAAATGGGAAAGTGTTTTAAGATGCTGCCAGAGAGACAGGCTACAGAAAGATAATATGCAGTCTTCTTTTGATCAATTTAGTGTGCTTTCGGCTGCATGTAACAGAAACCTAACTTAAATAGGCTTAATAAATAAGAAAATGTATTGTCTCATATAACTGGAAGCCCTATGCACAAGGGCTGACTTCATCTAATGAGTGTGTTAGTTAACAGTTGCTGCAAAACAAATTATCCCCGAAACTAAGCAGCTGAAAACAACATTATCTAACAGTTTATCCGGTTAAGAGTCTAAGAATAGCTTAGTGGGAGGCTCTGACTCAAGATCTCTCATGGGGTTGCAGCCAAGCTGTCAACCAGGGCTCCAGTCATCCCAAGACACGACTGGGGCCAAAACATCAGCTTCTAAGATCAGTCGAGTGGCTGTTGGCAGTGGTTATTCAGTTCCTCCAGGCTGGTTAGACCGAGAAACTCAGTTCTTCACCAGGTGGGCCTCTCCATGGGGATGTGCTCAGCATGGACGTTTGCTTCCCCCAGTGGAAGTGAGCTGAGACACAGAGAGAGACAGACAGACAGACAGAGAAGACCTAAGGTGGAAGCTGCAGTCTTTTTATCATCTAATCTCAGAAATGATACGCCACCACTTCTGCCCTTTTCTGTGCATTCGAAGAGAGTCCCTAGGTCTTGCCCACACGCAAGCGGAGGAGATTACACAATGACATGAACCCAGGAGGCACGGACCACGGAGTTGTGGGGGCGGGGGGGGCAGGTGAAGCTCAGAGGCCGCCTACCACAGGCTCCATCTATGCTTTTATGATTTCTCTTGCCTCTGCCCCTCTTCTGTGCATCACTGCTTCACAGGCTAGAAACAACATGGCTATAAGATTGAAGAGCTTTATTCCCATGCAAGGCTGCATCCTAAGGAAGATCTTTTACAGATGTTGTCCTAGAAAAGTAAAGAAACCACCTTCCCCAAAGTCCCGCCAAACCTCCCTCCATGTCCCAATGGCCCACTTGATGAATCATGATTGATTTAAGTCAGTCACGGTAATACCATTTCCCTTTGCCATATTTGCACTTTCCTAGGTTCTTCCGTCATTAGAAAGGGCCATGTGACACAGTAATGATATGTGAGATGTGAGAGGAATTCTGCTGGGAGGCTTCTGGGCAATATTTATTTTGCTTATAAAAGGAGACTATCATTTGAGGCAATGCCCCATTTACCACCTTCCCCAGGCTTCCTGCTTTTAAATGCAGTTGTGAAACATGGTGCTACAGCAGCCTTCCTGTGCTCATGTGGTGACAGACGCGAGGGCCAACAGCCAACATGCTGAAGATGAGGGAGCGGAAAGGGTGTGGGTCTTTGACCACATTGTAGAGCAGCTACATTAAACAAGGAACATGCATGAGATGATTAAAAGTCTTTATTGCTTAGGCTGCTGCGAGTCAGGTACTCTAGTGCTTGCATCTCAACACAGTCTAGCTGACAACATGTCTCCTAGGAGGGAGGGAGAAGGCAATGATTGCTGAGAAACCAAGAATATCTTTTAGAGGCCATATTAAGAATTTAGGTCTTTATTCTAAGAACAGTCAGATTCGCGTTTTGAAAAGATTGGAGAGGGGGCAATAGTGCATGTGCAGAGAAAGGGTAGGGGAGGTGATTGCAGTATCAAGGAGAGAGGTTCTTGTCTAGGGTTTCAGGCAGTAGAAGGCAGGACTTGATGCCTTGGAGGCAGAAAAGCGTGGGAGGCAAACAACTGGGATTGATTCGAAGCAACCGTGTGGGAAACTCTTTGGGAAAGTCCTAACTTTGTTGTAATGGTTCCGTGTCTGTTTCTCTTTCCTGAAAATGTTTGAGTTGGGTGGAAACATATATGTCCTATAACCCTTTGCTTTAAAGAAGTTCTGTTTAGAAGCTTTCCAACACCTCGTCTCATTGTTTTTGGCAAATTCTATGTGTCTTCAAGGGGTTTCCCCCACGAAGGTGGGAGTGAATGAATTGGGAGGTGAGATTGAGGATAAATTCTTCTTTATCATTTGATTTGTACCTCTGTTGTCCTGTGCAGGTAATAACTTATCATTTAGAAATAAAACACATCCCATGTTTAAAAAGGTCCTTTTGATTTTAAAAGTACTTGTAGAGCATGAGGTGCTTGCTCCTAAATGGGATTATAAGTATCTCAACCTTTGAAGAAGCTCTGTCTTGCAGAATTGCTTAGATTTCTAGGAAAAAGCAATTAAACCGTAGAGGGCTCAAGTTGCACATTTTGCCTTATATAAAACAGGACAATCTGCTTGCCTGGTTCATCCTTAAATTGTACGTAGAAGCAGGATAGCTCGGTGATGGAGGCCCTGGGGTTTGGGGTTAGCCAGTCCTGGTTTCCAATTCTGAATCTAACTGTTACTAGTTCCATGATTTTAAGAAAGTTTCTTAATGTTCCTGAACCTCAGGGAAGTTTCCCGGCTGTAACATTGGTGGTAGTGGGGCATGTGTGTGAGTCTGGGTGGTGGGGTCCTTCTGGGGGTTTCAGGGAGAAGAGTGCATGGCAAGGTGCCTGGAGCCCAGTGGCTGAGATGATACGAGGCACTCAATAAATGGTAGTTGATTATTAAAATTTTTAATAAAATCACCATGAGAACATCCCTTTATTAACTCTCCTCTGCTCCAGGCTACACACGTTAAATATTTCATGTGGGTAATTCAAAGAGCCCACCGTGTTTATACTAGGTTTTCTTTGACTTCAGAGCAGAAATGAGTTTGGCAATTTTTCCCTCTCCCCATGGGAGACTCAATGCCTTTGGTGCGTGGGTGGGGCTGGCAGGCCTCCCTGTGGCTGAGACCTGAGCCCACCGACCTGGCTGCCCTGCTCACCCACCAAGCACCACTGAGGGGTCCTGTGGCCCCTGGCAGCACCCCCCCCCACCCCCGCAACCAAGGCTAGAGCTGGAGAGGAGCTGGGGATTCTGACGGCAGAGACCCTCCTGGACGCTACCCGCACAGCCCTGGCTGTCTTGCTTTCTCCTTCAACTCCCACCCTCACCCACCAGCTCCGGACCTGTCTTGTTCTCTCTTCCACCTGCAGCTTCTGATCGGTTTTCTCTCTTCCGGTTTTACTGCAGAACAGATGGCAGGGAGCTGTAGAGGAGGGTTCATGCATGACGTCCCGAAGCAAAACCCTAGTCCTTTGAGAGTTTCCGAGGCTTGTGGTGGCCAGTAACAAAGATGGTAACCCTGTGGGCTGGAAAGGCTCAGCTCTTCCATTTTCTCTCCTCCCTTCTCTCCCCACTCCCTCCTGCTTTTTTTCCTTCTTTCCTCTCTCCCTCCTCTCCCCCTTACTCTCTTTCATTCTTTCTTTCTCTCTCTCTCTCTCTCTTTTTTTTTTTTTTTTGTCTCTCTTCTCCCCTCCTTCCCCCTCTGCCTCTGTGAGGAAAGGCAGATGTGTATCTTGGTGGTGATAATGAAGTTATGAGAGATTCTCTCAAGGAAAAAACAGATACATGCATCTCCCAAGATCTTTAGCCCAGGATCTGGGAAGGGAAACTGGGAGTGAGAATAAGGATGGGTCTCTGTAAAGGTGGGAAGCAAGAAGGGGCTGTGGATGTTGTCCATGGGGCCCCGTTGGCGGTGATGTGGCCATGAGAGAAGATGGGAGAATGACCCCACCTTCCTTCCTCTCTCTTCCATCCAGTCATTGGAGGCCCTCACAGCTCCCAGCTGCGCCATGACCGTGTGAGAGAAGAGGGAGGAGGTTGTCCCCATCGTGGTGGGACTGCAGTTATGAGAGGAGGGGAGGGAAATGCCCAAGCTGGCGGGGGAAGGAGGACAGAGAGGGTGGTGTTGTCAGCCAGCTGGGTGGACGGTTATGGGGTCCAGCGTGCACACACATCGGGGTGTCGGGGACCATGCCTACCGAACACCCTCATATACACATGCATTTACATATATGGGGCTGTGTACACTGCATGCAAAACTGTATCTACACACAGAACGAATGGGCCTGTTGAGATGTTGCAGCTGCCAGGTTGCAGTTGGCAACGAGAAAATCAATCCCACAACAAGCTTCTGCTTAAACATCACCTTTTCAAAGAGTTCTTCCCCTACAAACCTTGTTAAAATGGCCCCCCTCTCCCACCTTCTGACTCCCTGCCCACCTTCCCTCCTTAGCTGTTTTCCCACAGCCCTAATCAGTATCTACTTTGCTTCTTTGTATCTCCCCGAGTTAGAACTTAAGGCCCTTGAGGACGGAGACATTGTTCTATTCACTGCTACATCCTCAGCTCTAAAAATAATGTCTGGTTTATAGTAGATGCTCAGTAAATACTTTTTGAAAGAAAGAAGGAAGAAGGGAGGGACGGGGTGGGGGAAGGAGAAAGAGAAGAGGAAGGGAATGAGGGGGGACAGGAGAGAGGGAGGAAAATAAATGCAGAGTGTGGCCCAAGCCCAGTAGTTGTCTGACTAGCCCCGAGCTATCTTTTATGATTCCCAGCCCAGAATTCTGCATTGAGGACAGCTCAGATTATCCCCCCAGCAGAGGCATGCAAGACCCTGGGGACTGGGCTTGGGCTGACCAGGAGCTCCCTGGAGGCAGACTGTTTTCTGATGCTTCCTGGTGACGCCTCCGCGGCCTGGTGGAAGAGGCTCTCGAGCCCTCCTGGGCGGGCTAGTTGCCAGCACTGAACATTTATTTCCTTTGGGAAAGATGGCATGTACGTTATTGAATTTAAGCTTTACAGCATCATTGTGAGAAGGGTGCTGTTAATACCCCAGTGTTACAAAAAAGGAAGGTCAATAAAGGTCAGGTGACTTATTTGCCCAAAGTCACAGAGGTGGTCAGTGGAGGCTCTGAGCTTTGACCCAGACTTAATGGATCCCAATGTTTCTCCCCTCCTGCCATGCCCGGCCCCGCCCCGTGGGTGCCCTCACTTGGCCTCCTGGGAAGCAGCCCATCTTGTGAAACTTTGCCTCTTCCCTTCCAAAATTTAGAAGGCATTCCGTTCTAAAATGCCCCAGCCTCTGGTTCCTGATAAATCCATACCAAAAACGGACCAGCCTCTGCTAAGGGCTGAGTTGTTACCCTCAGAGCACCGAATGAGACAACCCTGTAGAGTTATCTCTGACCTGCTCCAAGCACGAAATAGATAGAAGCTAATAATCACAGGACAGCGCCTAGTGTGTAGCAGGAGCCCAGGAAGTTTTTGAGCCTCTTGTAGTTGATTCTGAGTTGTGCAGGAAACCAGGATCCTATATTGTTTTTTTAATTTTAACTTCTTTACTGAAGTATAGTTGACTTACAATGCTTTGAGTGTACAGAAAATTGATTCAGTTATACATACATATCTATTGTTTTTCAGCTTCTTTTTCACCATACGTTATTACAAGATATTGATATAGTTCCCTGTGCTATACAGTAGGTCCTTGTTATTTATCTCTCAGGAGCCTATATTCTTCACCTCTTCTCTCTTTTTTCCCGATACATTCACTGCCTCCCAACTTTGAACAGTCTTTCGCAATTGAAGAAGTTCTCTTACGCACATGATCTCGTTTGGGTTTTGCGACAAAGCCCATCAGGTGGCTCAATAGCCCCATTTTTCAGATGAAGAAACTGAGGCTCCCAGGCTGGTGCTGTTCCTACCATTCATCGCAGCCCCACTTCCTTTCTCCTCTCTTCTTTCCTCAGTCCAAAAAGAGTCATCAAACACTCGTTTGGGTACAGAGAAGAGGAACAATGATATCTACCCCTGTCCTTTCTGTTTTCCTCTCTGATTCTGAGGTGCCAGGCGTGGTGTCCGGGTCGAGTATGACAAGAATCCCATTGTTTGCACAAAACGGGAAAATCCCTGCCAGGTAAGTCCGGCAAATTTCTAGCTTTCCCTCTGAAGACCTGTGTTTGAGGGCTTGGTTTGAAGTCCCATTTCTTCCAGGAAACCCTTCCAGGGGAGGGAGTGGGTGTGGGAGCAGAGGGTCAGAGAGCTGTGTTGGCATGACTCGGGGCTTTTTGATGTCTGTATTGTTTGAATTTTGACACACTTGTTTTTTATGATGTGATGGGTCATGGATCGTTATGTGCAACTCTTATTCTGTAGTGATTTGGGGACCCAAGAGCTCGCAGAGAAGTAGAGTAATTGCCTTCTACAATCACTCACAGTTAATGTGCCGTGGTAACTGAGAGGCGCGGGGCAGGGGGAGGCGGTGGGGACTGGTTATTAACTATACTTGGCGACTGAAGTTCACAGGTACGGAACCATGCAAAGCGAGGTCTGCCCACATGCAACTGGCTGCTAGACCACCCAGAAATCCAACAAGCACCTAGAATTGGTCATCTCTCCCTCAAAATCCTCTCTCCTTTCTGATTCCTGCTGCACCCTCCACCTAGGCACTCAGCCTAGGAACCTGGGAATCATTTCATCTCCCGATCATACTCACTACATCCAAGCCATTACCAAGCCCTGTAATTCCACCTCCTAAATCCACCCTAACCTCTCTCTACCACCCAAGTTCAGGCCCCTGCCCTGCTGTGGGTATAAGACGATATTCTCTCTTTTTTTGAATATATTTTTAATTGAAGAATAGCTGATTTACAATATCGTGTTAGTTTCAGATGTATAGCACAGCGATTCAGTTTTATATATATATATATATGTGTATATATATATATATATATGTACTTCAGATTCTCTTCCCTTATAGGCTATTACAAAATATTAAGTATAGTCCCCTGTGCTATACAGTTAAAGCAATATTCTTTTTTTTTTTTTTTTTTTGCGGTACACGGGCCTCTCACTGTTGTGGCTCTGCCGTTGCGGAGCACAGGCTCCGGACGCGCAGGCTCAGTGGCCATGGCTCACCGGCCCAGCCGCTCCGCGGCATGTGGGATCTTCCCGGACCGGGGCACGAACCCGTGTCCCCTGCATCGGCAGGCGGACTCTCAACCACTGCGCCACCAGGGAAGCCCTACAGCAATATTCTTGTCTCACGACCTCTGCAGGTGCCCCTTCAGCCAATCTGTCACACAACTGCCAGTAACTAAAACCTAGAGCTGATGCTTTGACGTCCTTGCTCAAAGCCTTTTAATGTTTCCCTGCTATTTAGAGAATATACCCCAACACATCACCATGGTAGACAAGGCCTTCCAGAAGCTCATTCCTGTAGACAGCTGTTCTTCCATCACTTCCTGTCAATACTCAATGCCTGAGAACCACGGGACTGAGCTGTCATTGGTTTCCATTCTTCTGTTCTCAGCACCTTTTTACCAAGCATACCCCCCTCCCCTCCCACTCTCTTCATCTGGCTACCTCCAATGTGTCGTTTAAGATTCAGCTCAAGTGTCCCATCATCCTCGTCACCCGAGGATGGGGCTAGACCCCCTCCTCTACTCTCCCATGGTTCTCTTGGATGGCTTCATCACTGCTTTCATCACACAGCTGTATAACCAACTGCTTTGTGTGTGTCTCCTCTACTGGAAGGCAGGGGCCGTATCTCCTTCATCCTTGTATTCCAAATGCAGGGTACGTAGTAGGTGCTCAAGAAACGTTCCTTCCGTAACCAAATAAAAAGTTTGCGTTGGCACGGTAGGTCTGTACTGGACCAGTTGGCATGCAGTGTTGCAGCACACAAAATGAGTTCACTTATTTCCCTTCATTTTATCATTGCAAGGACAGGGGATGAGCAGGCCATACAATGCCCATTATAGATGAGAAATTGAGGCTCGGGGAACCTAAGTGTCAGACATCTGGTGTCAGACGTCTTTTACATGGTAAAGCTCTCTCTCTCTCTCAGACCTGGATCTTCTGACTTGTGGTCCAAGTCTTTCTCTCTGACAGATTTCAGTCCTGACTTTTGCTGGTTGGCTAAGTGTTGGGGGTGAACTTCACGGAGAGCAGGTGTTTTGTTCATTTTGTCCACTGTTCTTCAAATGCCTAGAACCCATGGTAGGTACTGAATACACATTTGTTGAATTAATTAATTCATGAGTTAGTGAATGCCAGCCTGAAGTCAAGTTTTGTTGGTTGCAGTGGGGAAGCCAAGCATTTGAGAATTCAATAACAGTGTATGAAAGAGATATCAAACTATCCCTCAGTTCTAGAGAGAGTAGGTAGAAAGAGAGCACTTTCTCTCCTGAACCAGATCATAGGATGTCTGTAGGGTCTCTCAGAGCTGAAGTCCATGACACTCCACTCTCCCTGAGCAGGTGAAAAGAAGCGTTAGCTGGCAGTCAGCTTCTACCACACCAGGAGTGGGGTTCTTGGAAAGGTATTATCCCTCCCAACTGTCAGGACTGGGGCTGGAGCTCATTGCCTTCCAAGAATGTGACTGATGGCAAATTCAAGTTCAAAAGAAGATTGGATTTCAAGGCAACTGGAAGCTATTCAGTCAAAGCCAAGTTTTACAGGGAGAGTTTCTTCCTGTCTCCTCTCTTCTCCTCCCCCCACCCCAGGGCTTGTCGAGACCTGAAAAAGAATACACAGTGCTCAACTGTTTCCCTAATTGAGAAAAGCAGAGACAGAAAACCAGGCTCTGGACTCATTCACGAGCCCAGGGAGGATCCAAGAAATGCATCTCCCTGGGTGCCTTGGTTACTTGCATTGAGTCCAACATGGTGACCAGTGGATGCCTAGGCTGGGCCTGAGCACTGTGTCCAGCACTCAGCATCCTCTCTCAGGAAAAGAGACCTTTACCACACTGTTGACTGTAATGGAAAAAGAAGGGGCCACTAAGAACAAATTGAAATCTTACGTGCGTGCAGAACTTTTCCAGTTTACTATCCCAACAATACCGCGAAGCAATTACACAGGTGCCACCAACATTTTGCAGATGAGACATCTGGGACCAAGAGAGGTGAAAGGCCATGGTCACACTGCCAGCCGACGGTAGTGCAGGCTTGAAGCACGCCCTTGATGGAAGACAGCCACCAATGCCTGAGTACCTCTTCTGTGCCTGGGACACGTCTAAGCACTTTCATGTATTAGGCATCTCATGTTCATAGCAACACTATGAAGTAGATGCTACTTTTATTTCCGTTTCATAGAGGAGGAAACAGAAGCTCAGAAACATGAAGCAAATTGCCGTTAATAGTGGAGCCAGAATCCGTTTTTTTGTTTGTTTGTTTGTTTTTTTGCGGTACGTGGGCCTCTCACTGTTGTGGCCTCCCCCGTTGCGGAGCACAGGCTCCGGACGCGCAGGCTCAGCGGCCATGGTTCACGGGCCCAGCCGCTCCGCGGCATGTGGGATCTTCCCTGACCGGGGCACAAACCCGTGTCCCCTGCATCGGCAGGCGGACTCCCAACCACTGCGCCACCAGGGAAGCCCCAGAATCCGTTTTCTGAGCACAGGCAGTCTGGCTCTGGAGTCAGTTATATAACCACTACTTGATTGTAAATTTCTCAGAAGACAATCTCATCCCTAGTTGTTGGGGGGATCCCCACTGTTGAATGTTGTCTGAAGACGTGGTCACAGCTGCAGCCCTTTTGATCCTCAGCAAATCTGTCATACTTGCTGGGGGAGGACCCAACCAGAAGGCACCAAGCACACAAATGCAAGAGTCAGAGGGTGAAGGTCAAAGGGCAAGTTCACAAATAGAAATCAAAGGAACACAGTGACCAGAGGGCAGAACAAGGAGGGATATACCGAGCTCACACGGCCAGCCAACCACCAAGGAGTCTGGAGGAGGAAAGGACACAAAAAAGGAACAGTCTAAGGGACACACATATTCGATTGTCTCATTGATTTCAGATGGACTTTATTGAATGTTTATTTTGTGCACCATCCTGTCACCCAACGTTATGTAAACCTCATAACAATGCTATGAAGAAACTGAGCTCTGAGAGGTTGAGTTACTACCCACTGGTTCTACTATACTGTTAGCAGACTTCCTAGCTGTCAGCACAAAATGATCTAAATTCTAAACCATCATCATAACTTCCCAAGTTTTCCTCCATTCATGGCCCCCATGGGTCCAATCCATGAAGAATCATAGTGATTTAGCATTCAAGACTCTTTGCAAGGAGTCAGTGGAACGTGTTCTAGACCTGAGGTTCCTGAACTTTCTCTGTTCACGGAACCCTCAGTGTCTCAGTAATTTTTTCAAGGTGCCCCTAGGCCAGAAGAAATACCAACAATTCCATTTATTAAGTAATTAGATCCAAGCAACTTAAGTATTCATGGCTTAATAACTTAGTAGCCACTTGCAAAATTAATACTCAAAAGACAGAAAGAAAAAAATATTTGTATTTCATTATAATCCTCTGCACAACTTTTCAGACCTTGGAATCAGGTCGAACACAATACTGTCACACTTATTTCCCGTTCCGAATTGATTTTCACGTGGAACATTGTAAAAAAGGACAAAAATCACAGCAACTGTAAAAAATACGTCATCCAAAGGAATGTGGTGCAATTTAACATGGAAACTGCACCACCTTGAGCCAGTACTTTGCATGGTTTCGGACACATGGTTCTCTGAGAAAATCTAAAATATCTGCAGCACACTGCGAGCTTGCTGTGGTGCCCTGGGTCCCTCGGCACACAGTTTGGGGACCACAGTTCTGGACAATAAACGCCATGAGAGTTCAGAGGAGGAACAGAACATGTTCCACAAAAAATGGCTCACAGAAGTTTTCGTGGAGGAGGAGAAACAGGAGCTGGGCTTGCTGGCTTAGCTCGGTGATGGGACGGGATGGATGGGAGCTTGCCAGAAGGAGAGAGGGTCATGCAGGGAGAGTTAGGGAAGCTGGCAGACACCTGGCCTGGTGGAGGGAGACGTGGAGTGAGGATATGGGGGTGAGCGGTGGGGAAAGCAAGTGAACAGTCAAGGGCCCAGTCACAGCCCAAGGCCTGGGGCCTGGCTCACCCTCCCCGGGGACCATCCTCCATCTTCCACTGGCTGAAGTCTTACCAATTTAATCTCAACTAGAATGACAGCTCTGAGGGCAGGGGCTGTCTTTATTTTCATCTTCCATACCAAAGAGCACAGAGCTCTCTGTAGGGTGTTCTGTCCATAAGTATTGGCATGCTGACACGCCCACTGGCTGGAAGGCTAATCTCTGGGCCTTTGCAGACCAATGGTACCACCAAAGTGGTAAAGGGAGTGACCAGGATTTCAGCACCAGGCCAGCGCTGGGTAAGGGCTTTCATTCCTGCTACACACTCCCAGACGGCTAGTTTGCGGGAAACGATAGGTGAGGGAACTCAGCCCTCTACTGTTTCAAAAACATCCTCCTGGAGAGCACCAAGAAGGTTCGCATCCTGATCTCTTATCGGCTGCATCTCCCAAGTTTAACCAGGAGGGCCGATCTCAGCAAAATGCGCCCACTGCCAGCCAAGCCGCTGGAACATGCCTCTGTTCCCACGAGGCAGCCCAGATGGGACAGTAGCTCCTCAGCGAGCTGTTTATGTCTTTCTTATTTACAGCGTCAACAGCATTCAGGCTGCAGCTTTGGAAGGCCTTCATCTATTTGTTCAGGTAAATCCACGGCCCTGGATGTGGTCTCTGTGCAAGGGCTCAGCCCATTAAGACACAGGAGGTTTTGCACAGTGGCTTCTGGACTGTTCCTCTTGGCCGGCCATTACAGGAAGCGGAAGAAATCCTCTGGCCTTCGTCGCTTTTGCCTCTACTCTCTTTATTTACGTTGCTCCGAAACATATTCTCCCAGGAAGAAAGACGGGGCTTGCTTTCTGTATCTTCTTGTACACAGCAATACTTCAAACAGCAAATCTCTTGAAATATCGCTTTAGAACAAAGTTCATTGGATGAAAAGCAAAGTCGACAATAACAGATGAACTCTTCATAACCAAGGGCTGCAGAGCAGTCTATACGTGCAGCTAGGCAACCAAAACGTCCCTGTTCCTGATAAATAGATGTGTCATTGGAATTTACTAGCTTCAGTATAAATATCAGTAGGTTTGTAATTGGTGCTATCTTTTCCTTTGAGGAAGAGCTGAATTCTAGTAAAACTAACGCATAAGGGATTCCGTTTCAAGAGAAGCCTATTGCTTTCCTGTTAATTCCCTTTATAACATTGAAAATGCTTTCTCTGCTTCTCACCATCTCTTAAAGTTCTGGGCTTAAAAAGTAGCAATCCAGAGACATTTCAATTCCTCCTAGGTACTTTGTCCTCAATTAGAGCAAATTTCCACCAGTGGGGTAGTAATGCTTTATGATTCAACCACCCAAGCTTCTCTCGGGGTCCTTTTCTTTTAAATGTACCTTTGAAAGTAAAAACTATAACACTGATTGTGACGAATAAGCAACAGTCCCAAAGAAGAAGTTAGTAAGAAAAGTGAGTCTAGGTAAAATTGGAAGTTTTCTCCAAATTCTTTTTGCTATTAATCAACACAAGAGAATTCTGACTTTTGTTTTCCTCCAGGGTGGAGTAAGGGTCTCTTAACTCACACTGGATGTCGACATCTCCCTCAAGTCAAAGCTTTGTCTGGGACTGTTAGTGGTGATTGACATCTTCATCTGAGCATTAAAAACAAACAAGCAGGGCTTCCCTGGTGACGCAGTGGTTGAGAGTCCGCCTGCCGATGCAGGGGACACGGGTTCGTGCCCCGGTCCGGGAAGATCCCACGTGCCGCGGAGCGGCTGGGCCCGTGAGCCGTGGCCGCTGAGCCTGCGCGTCCGGAGCCTGTGCTCCGCAACGGGAGAGGCCACAACAGTGAGAGGCCCACATACCACACACACACAAAAAAAAACAAGCAAACAAAACTCTGGCTTTGTTGCATATTCCAGTTTTCTGCTTTCAGTGAACTCCTCCCTCCTCCCCACTGGAACATGGTCTCCAGAGGCAAAGATTTCACCTGTGTCCTTCTGGTTTATCCCCAGTGCCTCAGAGGAGGGCCCGGCGCCCAGTCAGTGCTCCGGAGAGATTTCCTGACGAAAGAGAAAGGCAGGAAGCAGTAACTGGGAGCTGTGTTGTGAGGCTGACGAGGGGACAGATTGAACCAGCCGGCACTTGGCTCAGAGCAGGGCTCCATCAGCATCCTTTTCCTTCCCTCTCCTCTCTGGCAGCCTCTTAAACATTTGAAGACCTCCATCCCGTTTCCCAGACCGGTCACTGTTCTGGTCACCACACCTCTGCTTAAATACCATGGTGCCTGGACTAGTTTCCTGGAGCTGCCACAGCAAATCACCACAACTCGGGGGCTTCAAACAAGAGACATTTATTCTCTCACAGTTCTGGGCGCCGGAAGTCTGAAATCAAGATGGTGGCAGAGCTGTGCTCCCTCCAAAGGCTCTATGGACAAATCAGTCACTGTCTCTTCTGGGATCTGGTGGCTCCTGGCAATCCTGATTTCGTTGGCTTGTGGTGGCATCACTCCAATCTCTGCTGCCTCCATCTTCACTTTGCCTTCCCTTCTCCCTACAAGGATACCTGGTGTTGGATTCAGGACCCACTCTCAATCCAGGATGATCTCACTTAATTCCCTTTAACTTAATAATATCTGCAGAGACCCTTTTCCCAAATAAAGTCACACTCACAGGTTCTGAGTGGGTATGTCACAATTCAACCATTATAGTGAGAGCCAATGAGATTCCTCCAATGAGGTCTTACTGGTGCAAAGTGCAATGAGACCATTACTTAAGATGATCTGATGACTTTAAACATGTTAAGATTTTTAATGTTTCAGTTGCCAAGAACATTACTGGCTACAGTTGACTTTGTAATCAAGTGAACACTGATTTTACAAGATCTAGCTGCTAGGCTAGATCTCCCCAACTACATTAATGTCCCTGTTCATTAAGAAAAAGAGGTCATCTTACTCCCAACTGGTTTCATGTAGAGAACTTTTGGGATCTTGACCTCACCATCCATCATTATCGTCTAAGCTATAAGTCAATAAGGGAGCCAAGAAGAGAGCAGTGAGGGGAAGTTAACTAGAATTCTGTCCCTTGAGAGCAGTCATTTAACGACTATTTACAGTGTTTCACACCAAGTAGGATGCTACATGGGTGGTTCTGAGGGACTCCAAGTTAAGATACAGTTGACAGTGTACAACATTGTAGAAAGCTCACAGAGCCATTGATGAATTTGTTTTTTAGATAGGCTTGGAGAATTGAACTAAAAGTTCACACTTTTATTTTATTCACAACAGTCTCTTTAAAAAAAACTTGCCAAATGCCTTGCTAAATGTCAAGATACATCGCATCTACCAATTTGCCAATTCAATAAGCAATTTTATCAGAAAGAAGCTTCTTCTCAATGAACCTATATCAGTTCTTGGTGATCACAATTGAAAGATAGATTCTAGGGAGCTCCGTGGCGGTCCAGTGGTTACGTCTCGGTGTTTTCACTGCCGCGGCCCCGGGTTCAATCCCTGGTCAGGGAACTAAGATCCCCACAGGCCTCACAGCCAAAAAAAAAGAAAGGAAGAAAGAAAGAAAGATTGATTCTAAAATGTTGGTGTTGACAGAGAGCAAAGTTGCCAGTCTGTAGTTGCTGGAACAAAACTTAAAAAAAAAAAAAAAAAAAAAGACATTTGCTCATATCCTGTCAACTGACACTTTAACTTTCCAGGAATCCTTGGAGATTACTGATAGTGGCTTTTCTATGAGAATTGATTCATCTGTGTGAAATAAAAACTTTTGTGTACAATGAATCCTGAGTGGATTTGTGTGTATGTGTGTAACTTGCTCTTGTCTAAATTCTCACAACAACCTTCTAAGACTAGAAACTGCTATTAAGCCCACTTTACAGATGAGGAAAACAGTTGAGGTAAAAGTGGGTGACAGAAACAGCCTTTCATGAAAGCTGGACATTTTACAAGAAGCAGTCTTTTTGTGCAGATAAAGTTTCTGGTGCCAGAGAATGCCCCTTCATCTGGGTAAGGCCACCCACACCCATGGGTTCTTTCCTACAGTGTTGCCTCGTGGTGTGTGTAGGTTGTGAGCTCTGAATGGGGAGGAGCCACAGATGAATGAGAACTTGTCCCTGAAGGTCGTAAATGTTTAACTCAGGACACCATGCCAGTTACCTTCATCTGAGCTCATGTCTCAGGCTTGGAGCAATTCCTTCTTATTTAATCCTCTGAAATATGAACTGAAAATGCTTTTAAACAGTTAATCCAGGTCAACAGTTCACATTAAAGTCATAAAAGAGAACTTCAAACAACAACAACAACAGAGCGGTATGTAGGCCTTTCTCCAGACCAATTACAAAAGGTTCTGTAGGTTTGGAATTAACAGATACACACTACATACGACACACAAACAACAGGACCTGCTGCATAGCACAGGGAACTAGAGTCAGTATCTTGGAATAACCTACAATGGAAAGGAATCTGAAAAAGAACATATATATATTCATATTTAATATATATACATATATATGAAACTGAATCACTTTGCTGTCCCTCTGACACATTGTAAATCAACTATACTTCAATTAAAAAGAAAAGGTTCTGTAGGAGTGAGGCAGAGAATCAGCATTTTTTAAAAGCTTCTCAGGTGATTCTGATGTGTAGCCAGGGTTTTGAATCACTAGTCAGAGAATGCCTCATTTAAAGTGGTGGGTCAGGGACTTCCCTGGCAGTCCAGTGGTTAAGACTTCGCCTTCCAGGGCAGGGGGTGTGGGCTCAATACCTGGGCGGGGAGCTAAGATCCCACATGCGTCACGGCCCAAAACCCAAAACATAAAAAATACAGAGGCAATATTGCAACAAATTCAATAAAGACTTTAAAAATGGTCCACATCAAAAACAACAGAATAAAAAAAGTGGTGGGATGAGAGCTTCTCAAACTTAACTGTGCATAAAAATTACCTAGGGGGCTTCCCTGGTGGTGCAGCAGTTGAGAGTCCGCCTGCCGATGCGGGGGACGCGGGTTCGTGCCCCGGTCCGGGAGGATCCCACATGCCACGGAGTGGCTGGGCCCGTGGGCCATGGCCGCTGAGCCTGTGCGTCCAGAGCATGTGCTCCGCAACGGGAGGGGCCACAACAGTGAGAGGCCCGCGTACCGCAAAAAAAAAAAAAAGTTACCTAGGAACTCATTAAAAATACAAACGCCCAGGAGCTGCCACAAGAGATTCTGACCTAGAGTTTAGGTCAGAATCTGGTCTAGAGTAGCGTCCAGGAATCTGCGATTTAACCAGCGTCTTAACACATATATGCATTTTAACACATATATCCCTGGATGACATTTTAAGAAACAACAGGCAAGATGCCCCTTTTGGGGCTTATTTTGGACTACAATTATTTCTCTTTGTCTTCTGTGTTTCCATGTTCAATGTGAAGATCATCCTTATTTCTAAAATATATTTAAGTAGAGTAGGAGTCATATTAGTCAGGTGAGGCTCTGTTGCAGGAGCAAACTCCCACATTTCAGAGGTTTTATACAAAGTTTATTTCTTGCACACAAAATTTATGACTTTCACGCTGGGGGTTTGGCTCCATAGGGTCACTTGGATCCAAGCCAATGGAGAGGCCACCATCTTGTAATGTTGCCATAGCAACAGGGTGAGTGGCAGAGGGTAGGGAAGGGTGTGAAAAACTCTCAGTGACTTGACCTCCTTCAGATAGGGAGTGACAATGACACTGCTACTCACATTCCATTGGCCAGAGCTAGTCACATGACCCCAAGGGAGTCATGAGGGAATGAAGGGGGGCTTGGACCACAACTGGTTAGCACAACTGTCTCTTCTAAAGGATTGCAACGGTTGTGCCTTATCTCTGGCTTCTTTTATCTCTTGACAAAGTATTATCTTTCTCAGTCAAGCAAGCATTTATTAAGCCCCAACTCCCAGATCAGCACTCTGCCAGAAAATAATGGAAGGCGGGCTCCAAAAGAAATAAAAAATAGACCTCCCACTCCTCCAGATTCTTTAGGGAGATAACACTCACAGATAAGAAGGAGTTAGGGAACAATAGACACTATCGCGGGCCAAATTACATGGGCAGCTCTGACGCTCAGAAAAGGTGTGATCAAGACGCCTGGGGGCTTCCCTGGTGTCGCAGCTGTTAAGAATCCGCCTGCCAATGCAGGGAACACGGGTTCGAGCCCTGGTCCAGGAAGATTGTACATGCCGTGGAGCAACTAAGCCCCTGCACCACAACTACCGAGCCCGTGCTCTAGAGCCCGCGAGCCACAACTACTGAGCCTGTGAGCCACAACTACTGAAGCCTGCGCACCTAGAGCCCGTGCTCCACAACAAGAGAAGCCACCGCAATGAGAAGCCCGTGCACCACAACAAAGAGTAGCCCCCACTTGCGGCAACTAGACAAAGCCTGCGTGGTGCAATGGAGACCCAACACAGCCATTAATTAATTAATTAATTAATTAATTAACTAAATTTAAAAAAAAAAAAAAAGAGACCCAGTATGGTCAGGGAAGATTTGATCTGGGACTTGGAAGATGGACTAGGCCTTGAAGGAGGTCCGGGTAACAGCTTACAGAGAAGGTCCGGGAAGAACTGGGGATAAACCCTCAGAGAGGATCAAGGTGTCAAATGCCCACGGAGCCCTGAGCTACTCCCGAGTTTATTTTGGTTTTAATTAAAGCCCATAATTAACTGAACTCAGGGTGAAGTTCAATTGTTGGCAAAGTGCAGACTCTGAAGAGTGGCTTATAAGTGGACTAACTTATACCTGTGCCCTACTGAAGAGGGGAAACGCCTTAACTCTGTCTTCAGACCAGGAGAATCTACAGAACTTGCCTGGGACAGCCTCTCTGACATCCCCCCAGTAGTGACTTCCTCTTTGGGGACCATAGGAGGCCCAAGGGCTTGGGGTTCACACTGTCATACCTGACGTAAAGCCAGCCCTTGAGACTCAAAGCTCTCATGTGTGCCATGAGGCTGCCACTCATACCACCATCTTTCTGGCTTCAAGAAGAGCAGGTATCAACGAGCTCCAAGGCTTTCTCACCAAAGGCAGGGCTCTGCCAGCCCAGTAAATCAGCAGAAAAATAATAAATAGGTGCTTTCACTGGCGCTCCAGAGGAGCCTTGCACAATTCCCCCCGCCCTGTGCTCCTGTCACCACTCCTGCCCGGGGCCAGAGAAACTTGGGGGGTGTCGAACGCCTCCATCACAGGATACAATGAGCCAAGGAGTCTCTAAGAGGGCGAGCAAGGCGCTGAAGCTAGCGTCCGCGGATGGCGCGGGCCAGGAAGATTGGGATCTGCTTGGTTGTGTTGGAACTGAGTCTCGTGCTGGGCCTGGAAGAACAAAGCCGTCTGCAGATAAGTGAGCTGGGCTGCAAGTCTGGGTCAGGATGGGACTCACCTCTGAGAACAGCCTGCTTGGTGGTGCTGTGAGAACCAAGGTTTGGACATGCCTACTTGCTTGTGGCTTTGCCTCCCCTCCTCCGCAAGGTGGGGGATGAAGGGGGAGAAAGTGTTGAAATACCAACAGGGAGGCAGAGGCAGTTCTCATGGGTGGCTGTCTCAGGGTGGCAACTAGGGAAGGTAGGGAGAACTTGGACTTGGGGTCTGGGAGATGCTGCTTATCAAGGGCTGCTAAAGGGGAGGTCCCTGTAACACTCCTCAGAGATCCTAAATCCCTGGTGAGAACATCACCAACTCCTACGCCTTCTAAGTTACCACAGTGAGGCCCAGAGAGGGAAGTGGACCGACCCAAAGTCACACAGCTAATGGGGGCAGAATCAGGACGGCTCAGTTCTCCTGGGTCATAGTTCAAGCCACTTTCCACCATGCCGGCTGTCAGGGCCAAATATGTATACACACAGACATCCGTACACACACACACATCCACCCATACACACATCTGGGAAGTCAAATGATGGAGCACAGGTTCAACTTGGGGTGGGAAAGCTTCTGCAAGGTGGGAAGAAGGCCTTAAGGAATCCCCCACAAGACCTCCTTAGCATCTATTATTTCCCCCTGTGGTTGTGCAACCAGTCACTGGAAAAGTGCCTTCTTCTGGCAATAGATCCTTAATCTTATATCATAGGTGAACTTCTAATTTTTAGTTAAGGTTCCATTTGGTCATTCAAGAGGTAACCCACTGGCATAGCTTCGATGTGACCACAAAGAAATCTCTGACATGTCTGAACTACTTATAGGACCTCTTGGCCCTGGACTGGAGTCTTTGTCAAATTATTTTGGAGGGTGAGGGTGAGGAATTCTGCTCATGGGGTAGGCGTCATCCAAAATGGACACACGTTACATACATTACACACATTGTACAGCACAGGAAATATAGCCAATATTTTATAATAACTGTAAACGGAGTATAATCTATAAAAACTTTGAATCAGTATATTGTACACCTGAAACTAATAGAATATGGTAACTCAACTACACCTCAATAAAAAAATGGACACACATGGTCCTTTTAGGACTCTCTAGAGAAGTTATATGTGGGGTATCGCTTCCTGGAAGGAGTTGAGAAGTCACCCCAGGGAGAAGCCCCAGGGCAGGTGGGGATGGGGGGGGGCATGATGCCCACACCACAGGCTGCCTGTGGGGCGCCTCCTCCGGGTGGGCTGCTCCGGGAAAATGCCATGTGCTCCCTGACCCTACATTGATTTCCTTGCCGATCCCTTCTGTGCCTCACTGCACGGATGTCCAAGACCGCTTCCTGGGCTCTGAACAGAGAAGACGTGTGCCTGGTGGTTGGAAACGTAAACTCTGAACCTGACTGCCTAGCGGGGTCCTCAGCTTCACCACTCAGCTGTGTGAACTTGAGCAAGTTACGTGAACTTTATGCCTCGGTCTCCTCATCTGTAAAATGGGCATATTAATAGCACCTCCCTCAGAGGGTAGTTTTTGGGGCTTACCTTCATCATGTAAAGTACTTAAAATAATACAGTGTTGCTTTATTATAAGCAGTATCCCCTCTTCTAGACAGAAAACGAATTTTCTGTTTTGTGAAGTGGGGCCAGCATGAGAGACAGAACATGGGTTAAACTGGAGAAAACTTCTCAACCTCATTCATTGATTCATTCAGCATGTATCATGGCTGTGCTTTTTCTTTCTTCTTCTTTTTTAAAGTAAAAAAGCTACAGGTAAGACCCGACTATTCTAATACGGCTTCAGGCACAGCTTAGCTTCCTCTTCTCCCGGGTCTCCAGCTGTTCGCCACAAACCTGTAATTGTCCCAGCTGCTTTCTGACAACATCGGCCCTGCGCCTCTCCCAGGTGAATGAATGGCAGCCGCCTGGCATGCCTGGGTCCCACCTGGGCACCCGGCAGGAGCATTTGCATATTTCCTAGGCTCTTCCTTTGAAATTCCACACCAGTAATTAAGGGTTTCTAATTCTCTAGTACCTGAGTACCATTTGGGACTGATTAAGCAGATACTATCTAAATAATTATCTATTTAAGTGTTGCTTTCCTTTGTGTAGGCTCTGAATAGCTTGTCAAAAGTGAACATAAAATGTTCTCCAGCCTGGTTCTTTGTTTTGTCTGATACGTTCTCACTCCCCTTTCCCTCTTTCTACCCTGTCTCTGATCTTGTTTCTCTTTCCCTCTCTCCTTCTTTGGCCACGCTTTGCCGCAGTGCCATACAACCCGATCATTTTGGTAGTTTGGTGATAAAAGCGACCTTCATTGCATGCTCCGTGGAATTCCAAACCAAATAAGTGGTAGGGCTGATTTTTCTTTTAAATGGTAGGATTGACTGGGTGGGTAGCTGACCGTCTTTGTTTCATGTCCAAGAGTCAGGCGCTTTACCAGGGCAGTTTAAGTTATATCTATTTTAACGAAACCATCGCAACAACCTAGCAAAGTAGATCTAGCTAGTATGTATATTTCACTAATCAAGCAATGGAAGCAGAAAACGGTTAAGTAGCTTGCCCGTGTATGATACATATATATCATACGTTAACATGCATGATAACATGTATGATAGTGTTTGTATTGAAAAAGGAGCCCCCTTTTCATTCCCTGTCACTCCTGGAGTGACGCGGACCACAGAGAACCCTCCCCACCCCCCAGCCTAAAGGTCTTCTCACTTAACACTCTATCAGCTGCAGTCAAAGTTCCCTGTATCCAAAGGTCCCGAGGTACCTTTCACCTCCAGTAATAGTCTCTAGCTCCCAGAGGGCAGGGGCCATGTCCTATTTATTCCATCCACTTCTTCAGCACTCAGGCTGTGTTCAACACATACTAGGTCCTCAAGGCTTGCTTTGTGAATACATTGAAGGGTTCTTAAGGGCCTTCGGCACTTAGAGTCACTCTCACTGGTTTGGACACCGGCAGGGCGCATACGCCTTATCTGCTTCATCTCTTACTGTCTTGTCTCTCTAACGAGATGACACATACACCTTTTCTCAGACACTATGGCACCTAAAAGTGCTGGGGATACAGCAGAGACTCAAAAAGTTTTTGCCAAATTAGACTGAATTACTAATAGATGGCAACTTGAGGGCAGGCTTTTAAAGAAAAATAAGGGTGCTTGTCTGCTGAGCTGACAGCTATAAAGGACACCCAGCTTCCCCAGCCCACCGCCCACCTGTCAAACTCCCCTGTCAGTGCAGATCAGTGCTAATGAGTCCTAGTTTCTGCAAAGTACACAGACTTAATTAAATGGTTGACAGACCTACTTATCTCACATTCTAGAGACTCCAAGAATTCCTAGGCTGTAGCCAGTTGATTTGGGCTGACCACTTACCAACAGATTTCCAATTGTCAAAACCATCCCTGGAGCAGGGGTAAAAATGTACCAAATAGCTTTTGTTTGAGATCACATCTAGCTTGGAACTGCAGCCTTTGTCCCTGTAAATACAAGACATCTTATGTGCATATGCCTGGGTCTTGGCATACGCAGATTTTCCAGAGACCAGATTTTCCAGAGAGATTCCTTTCAAGCTCTCTCTGCATCTTGGGAGGGTTACTTCATCTCTTGAAACCTTTTTTTTTTTCTTTTTCCTCCATCTGTAAAATAGAGATTTTTTTCTCCCCCCCTGAGGTCTCATCCACAAATCTAACCTAGAGAGATGCTGTGACGGTGGAGGTGGTACACCAATGGGTCATGAGAATATTGATAGAGTGATTGACCAGAAACTTGACAGCATAGGAACCGGAACAATGCTAGGAGAGAAAGCCTGGGAGGATCCAGCTCTGGAGTAGGGAGGAAAAGGCAAGAGATGAGTGGAGGAAATAGATAAGGGAGGAAAAGACTTGAAAGGATTCAGGATAACGAGGTAGGCAGCAGTACTGGGAGGTGGGGTTGTGGCATGTGATGTAGGGAAAAGTCCTGAGAGGGGGCAGCGGGTCCAGCAGCACCTCTGAACTGGGGTCATCAAACCCGGGAACCGAACAGAACTACTTGAGGAACTTATTAAAAATACAGATGCCCTTGGTCCACCTCTGGAGATTCAATGCTAGCAGATCTGGAGCTGGCTCACGAAAACTTTAGAATATAAGCCCCAGATATTCTCATGTTGTGGCTTGAATTTTGTGCCTTGTGTTAGAGCAAAAGTGTTGAGGGGGACTCCATGTTCATGTGGTGGGCGGGTTCCTGGAATTCTGGGAATAATGGAGCCTACTTGTCCAGGTGTGAAGCTGGGTTCACGCTTTAGGCCAGAAAAGCTGGATCCTGTTACGGGGCATCTGTAATTGGTCAGTTTGTATGGAGTGTGGACTCCCAGATTCTTTGTGCTCTGGTTGATGTCCATGCATTTGAGTATGGGGACTTGGGATGGCATTGAGGAGAGCTGCAGAGTTCCAAGGAGGTGCTTCCTTGTGTCTTAGAATATAGCATCCCAAATTACCTTCCTCTTTTAAGAGGCAACAAATAGAGGCAGAGTACAGACTCTGGAGGCAAAATGCCTAGACTTGTATCTCAGCTAGGGTTGCCAATTTAGCCAATAAAAATACAGGACATCCAATAAAAATTGAATCTCAGTGCTGTATTTTACCTGGCAGCCCTAATCCCTGCTCCAGCAGTTACTAGTCACTTGACAGTGGGCACTGCTGAACCTCTCTGTACCTCAACTTGCTCTTCTGTAAAATGGGGTAATAGTGGTACCCACTGCATGGCATTGCTATGAGGGTTAAAACATGGGTTATAATGGGTTAAAACATGTTCAGTGCTTAGGACAATGCTTGGCATATGCTAAATGCTAGGTAAATGTTAGCTTTTACTCTTATTTGATGAAATCCCTTCAATGTTTTCATCCCAACATCTAGTTGGCACAATATCATTCTTACTTAAGAAAATTTTTTTTTATTTTGTTGAAGTATAGTTGATTTACAATGTTGTGGTAATTTCTGCTGTACAGCGAAGTGATTCAGTTTTATATATATATACTTTTTCATATTCTTTTCCATGATGGTTTCTTATAGGATATTGAATATATTTCCCTGTGCTATACAGTAGGACCTTGTTGCTTACCCATTCTCTCTATAACAGTTTGCATCTGCAAACTCCCAGTCCATCCTTCCCTCATCGCCCCGACTCCTTGGCAACCACAAGTCTGTTCTCTATGTCTGTGAGTCTGTTTTTGTTTTGTAGATAAGTTCATTTGTGTCATATTTTCAATTCCATATATAAGTGATATCATATGGTATTTGTCTTTCTCCTTCTGACTTACTTCACTTAGTGTGATCATCTCTAGGTCCATCCACGTTGCTACAAATGGCATTATTTCATTCTTTTTTTTTTATGGCTGAGTGGCATTCCATTGTATCTATGTACCACATCTTTATCCAGTCATCTGTCAATGGACGCTTAGGTTGTTTCCACGTCTGGGCTATTGTGAATAGTGCTGCTAATATCATTCATACTTTTACCCCAAACAATTAGATCCAATGTTCACTTCCTTTATGGGCCAGTAGGATTCAAAGAGCAGCACCCTTCACGGTCTAAAGCTGCATTGCTGATTCTGACCGGATGTCTCTCTAGTAGCTGCTCTTGGCCACAAGGTGAAATTACCAGCTGAAAGCTCACTGCACCCCATTTCACAGGCAGAGATCAGCCATCCCCAGGGGAAGTCTAGCAGATATGAGTAGTGACCTCTCACGTATCAGAAACAAACAAAACATAGGATTTAAGTGTTGAAAGGGCTTTAGGATTAGCTAATTCAATCACCAGCAGCACCTCCTAACAGAACTTTCTACAATAACAGAGAAGTCCTACATCTGCACCGTCCATTATGACAGTCACCTGCCACACTTGGCTACTGAGCATCGTTAGAGAGTACAGGTGAGAAACTGAATTTTTAATTTAGCTACATGTGGTGAGGGCTACACAGGGGAGGAACCAGCCGGAACCCAGGAAGGTAAAATTAGTTTCCCCGGGTCTCCCAGCCAATTATTTATAAGGCAAGGGCTTAGGACCCAGGCCTCCTGACTCCTTTTTCAGTGCTCTTTCCATCTGGAGCCCTTAAGAGCAAGTGCTATGTGGTAGGGAAACAGTTCCTCTGCCTAGAAAGCCTAGATTACAGGGCATTCTTACCTCCAAAGCCTGAGAACACTGTCAGGAACAAGGAGGGTGAGATGCAGAAATGCAGCCTGCAGAGTTACAGACACTTCTTAAGGCTCTAATCCTCAAATAAATAGCTCTGCTCTTTCATCTTCTCTGGATGACACCTCCTTTGTTAAAACTGTCAAACTCCATGACACCTTAAGCCTGACTGGCTACATTAGCGGCTACGTCGAAGAGGGGCTGATCTGGTTGGGTCAGAGCTCTGCGTGCGCTAGGCTTGCTGGGCTCCATCAGCACAGGCTCTTTATGGCCTTCTGAGCTGCCACATTCCTAGGGACCCCATCCTGGTGGGACAGGAGGAGGCTTATCACCGATAGCAGGGAAGGCAGTAAGGTGTGGTGGGCTCTGGAGCCAGCCGGGCAGCCTGGGTTCAAATCCCAGCTTTGCCACTTACTGCGTACAAGCTGGGCAACCTTGGGTAAGTCACTCAACCTCTCTGGGCCTCCGTTGCCTCACCTGTAAAATGGGAGACAAGAATGGTCCTCATAGGGTTGTTGTAGGATTAAAAGAGTTAATACCTGTGAAGAACTTACAAACAATATCTGGCACGTAGGCAAAACACTTGATAATCGCTGGGTGTTTTTAGAGTGGGTCTTGATGAGGAAGTTGTCTGATGCTGGCAGATAAATTTGGGCAAGTTGCTTAACGTGTCTGCGGGTCAGCATTATTTTAGATCTAAATTATAATGAGAACAATGAAGTTCCCTGATTAAGAGGATGATGGAGAACAGCAAGGAGGGAGTTAAAGGAACAATGATATTTTTGTGATACTATGACGTGTTCAAACAACTGTCTCTCCTAATAATATTTTCTTAGAAGTTCAGGAAGCCCTCCTCTTCTGTCCCAGGGCAGTGGCCACATTTATGTCAATCTCACAGGTATTTCAGGATAAGATGAGATCCTGGAGTCTGAAGAATAAACTGGGACCCACAGGGCAAATCCAGGTGGCAGATGTGTGTTTTGCTTGGCCTGCAGTGAAGACCCAAACAATGTTTTGAAAATGTCTAATTAGTTGCCAACATTTAAACAAAAACAAGAGGTTTCACATCTTAAAAATCCAGGTTTCCAGCTTCTCTTGCAAAACCACATAATATGGCAACAACCTGTCCCCGGTTCAGGCCAGACAACCCCTGGCTGGCACAGGGCACAGAGACGTTACCTACCCGATCCACCTCACTCTGTACGACCTGCCTGGCTCCACCCACCAGCGTCCCCTGATCTGGTCCAATCCTTCCTTTTACCCATGGGAAAACCGAGGGGCCCAGTTTCCCAGCCCTGAGGCCAGTACCCTTCCTTTGTACCAGTGGTTCTTGAACTTGAGCCGGCGTCAGAATCACCTGCAGGAGGGCCTGCTGGAACAGTTGATTGCTGGGTCAATTTGATTCAGAAGGTTTATCTTGGTTGTTTTTTTTTTTTTTTTTTTTTTTTGCGGTACACGGGCCTCTCACTGTTGTGGCCTCTCCCGTTGCGGAGCACAGGCTCCGGATGCGCAGGGTCAGCGGCCATGGCTCACGGGCCCAGCCGCTCCGCGGCATGTGGGATCTTCCCGGACCGCAGCACGAACCCGTGTCCTCTGCATCGGCAGGCGGACTCTCAACCACTGCGCCACCAGGGAAGCCCAAGGTTTATTTTCTTAACAAGTTACCAGGTGATGCTTTTCACAGTGGCCTATTTTCGGGAAGTCGGCTCTGGAAGTGTCTGGAGCCTCCTTCCCATAATTTGCCTCAGCATCCCAAGCTCCCCCTTGGAACGCCCAGCCTCTCCCGCCCCCTCGCGAGAGAAGGAAGGAGCCCCCGCGGAGGTCACAGGTCTGCCCGGGGAGTCCAGCTGCGCCCCGCCTGCTGAGGCCGGCAGGCCTCCGACCCTGCCAAGGGCAAACATCAGCCCCTCTGTGCAGCCCCAGAGCTCTGGTCCAGGGCCTGAGAACCTCCACCCTCCTCAGAGCCCCGCGCCTCCTCCGAGAAGCCTTTGCGCCTCCGCCGCCGCGGGGAATCTCTGTCAGCATCTCCGCGGAGATCTGCATCCCTGAATCACAGCTGTCACGAAGCCGTCATTATTGATCTCCTTACAAGCCCTTTTTGCGTTCGGAGAGTTTTGAGCAATCGGTACCGGATGCCGAGCAGCAACGTGGGGGGGCCGGCCCCTGCCGCCCCCCGGACGCCCCGCAGCCTCCTCCGAAAGCAGAGTGTGTAAGGACCTCGGCACTCCAGGAAGAGGAAGGCGATCGCCATCCTCAACAGAGGGATTTTCTCTTATCCGGAAAGAACCAGAAACGTGCGGGTCGGCGGGGCGTGGGCCCCTCGGCCCCCGACCTGCGCCGCTACCCCCGCGCTCCCGGCGCCGAGCCTTTGATGTCGGTCCCCACCCCCAAGTTTCTGCGGATCAGGCAGCTCTCGGCCCTGCCTGCAGATCCGCAGCCGCCGCCTGCCCCTAGGTTGGCCCCATTACCGGCTCTGCATCTGGTAGGGGGCCCCAAGCTGGCTTTGGTGAGACTCTCGCCCTAGGTGGTTCAGGAATGGCTGCGGTGTCTGGGTCGGGAGAAGCCCCAGGTGAACTCTAATGAAGAACGCGGCAGGTAGGCGAAAACTTTCTCGAGGGGCGGGAGCAGAGAAGCGGGGAGAAAGATGAGTGTTGTTACTGGGGACTTGGCATTTTCTCACGTGGCTTCTGGGGCACCACCAAGAGAAGGGGGAAGCAAATCCATCTTGAGCCCCACCATGTTCCAAGCCCAGGTCAGCGGCAGAGCTGGGCTTTGAACGCTCTCCATTCTCCCTTTGCCCCCTAAGGGAGGCTCCCATTGGATCTGGTGGGTTCACTTTGCCCCTGTCCACCAACCAAGGCTGAAAAGGGAGGATTTCCAAGTCAGAAGGCCCTGAGACCCTGGTTGCCACTAGTTTCTTTAGGTTCCATAGCTCTTCCATCTTCTCCGCTGGTCAAAACAAGTTCAAAGGCACTCTTCCCTATAGGGTATCAGATGGTAAATCCTATAAAAAGGGGCTGTGGGGAGAAGAGCAGGTGGCCGACTGAGGTCTGGGAAGCAGGGTGTTGGTGGGGGGGCTCTGTTGCCATAGAATTTAACTAATGCATCGAGATTCCGTATAACAATGGCCTGTGTCTGTTGAGCACTAGATACTCTGCTAGGGGCATGACTTGCTTTCTATCATTTAAACCTGACAGCCCTATAAGATAGGTACCCATTGTACAGATGAGGAAACTAAGGCACTCTGAGGAAGAGGAAGAGGGGAAGAGAGAAATGTCATCATTTTATTCAAGGCCAATGAAGCTCACCCAGCTTCCTTGTTCCTGGAAACCCTGGCCTCTTCCTGGCCTCTTGATCTTACCTGCCTACAGAGGCTAAGTCACTCTTTACCTCTCCATGGGGAATTTCCTGGTGATCCAGTGGTTAGGGCTGCATGCTTCCACTGCAGGGGGCACAGGTTCGATCCCTGGTCAGGGAACTAAGATCTCCAAGTGCTGCGCAGTGTGACCAAAACATTTTAAAAATTAAAAAAAGAAGAAGAATAGTCTCTCCTTGTTCAGGTAGCTTGGCTCAGGTATAAAGCACTGAGCAAACCCTTCCAGACACTCCCTGCCATCTGTCCCTTTTAGTCTGAAGACCCTTCCTTTCTCAAAACCCTCACCCTGAGGTTATGTCCTTCTGACTGTCAGTCCTTTCATCCTCCTGTTTCAGTGACAGGGCTGCCTGCAGCCTCCCCTTTGGACTCTGGATGAGAGAACTACATTTCTATTGGAGCCCCAGACAGAACCCTTCTGGCTTCTACCCTCAAGTTTTTCCTGTCTGTAGTGATGCTGTAGGTCCTATAGAGCCACCATCCTTCACAGGGGCTGGAGGTAATTAACAGTATCTGGGAGGAAGGATGTCATTGATTACAAAGCAGAGAATAAACTGATGTTGAAAGTAATTCACTGTGTGCTGTTCTCCACCTGAAAGGAGAGTTACTGTTCACCCTGATAAAGTCAAAACAAATCAAAACCAAACAAGTTCAAACCAAAAAGTGCCTCTTTTAAGATGAAAACAAAACTTTCTTCAGAAATTACTATAGTTTCAATTTGTTAGAAACTTAGTAAAGAACCAATGATTTACATTGTAAACATTATGAATGATGTGTTTTTAAAAATAGGCAGAAGACCTGAATAGACATTTTTCCAAAGAAGACATACAGATGGCTAACAGGCACGTGAAAAGATGCTCAACATCGCTAATTATTAGAGAAATGCAAATCAAAACCACAATGAGATGTCACCTCACACCTGTCAAAATGACTGTCATCAAAAAATCTACAACTAACCAGTGTTGGAGAGGGTGTGGAGAAAAGGGAACCCTCTTGCACTGTTGGTGGGAATATAATTTGTGCAGCCACTATGGAGAACAGTATGGAGGTTCCTTAAATAGCTAAAAGTAAAACTACCATATGATCCAGCAATTCCCCTCATGGGTATACATCCAGAAAAAATGAGAATACTAATTCAAAAAGATACATGCACCACAATGTTCAGAACAGCACTATTTACATGACATGGAGACAATGGAGGCATGGAGACAATCCAAGTGCCCATCAACAGATGAATGGATTAAGAAGTGACATGTATATACAATGGAATATTACCAGCCGTAAAAAGGAATGAAATAATGCCATCTGCAGCAATGTGGATGGACCTAGGGAATATTATGCTTAGTTAAATGTCAGACAGATGAAGACAAATACTATATGATATCACTTATATGTGGAATCTAAAAAATAATACAAATGACTGTATATACAAAACAGAATCACACTCACAGACATAGAAAATAAACTTGTGGTTGCCCAAGAGGGGAGGGATCAATTAAGGGTATGGGATTAATAGATACAAACTACTATATATAAAATAAACAAGCAACAAGGACCTACTGTATAGCACAAGGAGTTATACCCATTATCTTGTAATAAGCTATAAGGGAAGATAATCTGCAAAAATACTGAATCACTATGCTGCACACCTGAAACTAACACAATCTTGTAAATCAACTATACTTCAATCGAAAAAGAAGAAGAATGTGTTTTAAAATATATGGAAAAGGAACATGATGAGTTTTAAAAGGTTAAGACGAGCAGATTTAGCTACTCTAGTCTTCTAGGGTCACTGTATCTGGCTTTGCTGTGGCCTTCTTCTCTCTCCATCCTGTTTCTGATACTCATTTGGATATTTAGAATGTGTATCAGTTAGGATTGCCTGGATTATGCTGCAGTGACAACAAGTCCAAAATTGCAGCAGCTTAAAAGAAGAATTAGCAAACTTTTCTTAAAAGACCAGATACTAAATATTTTAGGCTGTGGGCCATAAGGTCTCTGTAACAACTACTCAACTCTGTCTTCATAGCATGAATACAGCCATTACATGAATGAATGGCTGTGGCTGTGTCCCAATAAAACTTTATTTACAAACACAGCCAGCCCTCAGGCATATTTTACCAACCCCTTGGTGCAAAATAGAAAGCTTTACTTCATGCTGTGTTCCTTATCCATTGAGGGTAAGTGGGGGCTGTGCTCTCTATTACCATCATACTTGACCCAGGACCCAGCCTGATGGAGGAGCCTTTAAATGGAACATTGCTAATCACCCCAGCAGAGGGAAAGAAACTGGCAAAGTGTGCATTGGTCCTGAAAGGTTCTGCCACACATCTGTTCACATTTTATTGCCCGAAGCAAGTCATGTGGTCCTATCTGAATTCAACAGAGAAGTACAATCCTACCATGTGCTAAAAAGAGACAACCAAATATTTTTGAATAGCTATAGTTGTTACCACAGAATTCATAGTTGTAGGTTAAAGAAAATCTCTACCTTTCCTAGGAAAGTTTGGTCATTCTGCACCCATTCATTGAATGCTTATAGTTTTCTAAGGACTAAAGATACTGAAATACTTTACAGTATCTGTAAACATCAATACTAATAAGATACAGACAGTGTCTTAAGAATGGATAGAGAAAAAGAAAACCACGAAGAAAAAATGGCTAGAGAAAAGAGAAAGAAAATCAAGAAACACTGTTGCCGGAAGATAAGGGAGATGGATGTGATAGACAGATAGATAGAGAGATAGATAGATAGCAAAAAGACTGGAAGGATGTTCAGCGAAATGTTTCCAATGGCTAGCTCCAGACAGTTAGGATTACTTCATTTTGTTCTTTATGTTTTTCAGGATCCTCTAACTTTTCTTCAATGATTAAGCATTAATTTTATAATCATGTTTTCTTTTATAAAAAGAAGGCAAGGAGTGGCTCTAATTCCCATTAAGGTGGAATACCTTGTGTCAACCTAATCCTCCAAGAGGGACAAATGACATATATAATTTGAAGACATGGGAAAATGGCCAAAGGAAAGCAGAAACTGGAAGGAACTTGACTAATGGAAAAAAGAAAAGCATATTGTGTGAGATTCACATTATATGATTTTCCCTAAGAGCACCCCACCCCCTGAGTTTGTGTGGCTCAGGTTAACTATAATTCAATAGAAATTCTTGATCTTATTGGCCTGGGGTATCAGAGGATGATGTACAGAGCTGCCAGAGTGTCTGGAAACTGAGAGAGTAGATCACATAAAGAAAGGAGCCACAACAGCAAGGATCCCCCAGATCTGCATATAAATCCCTTCAAATCCTTGCCTGACCCCTGAGCTTCACATATGTAGGGGAGAATCCAAGGAACCAGTAGAAAGCAAAAGTTGAAAGTCTGAAAGAACTGAACAGAGGTTTGACCTACTACACACCAAAGAGGAGAAAGAGTTTGGTGTCGTCTGAATTCTGTCAAAATAGAGAGGCTTGGTAAACCATCTTGGGTTTCTCACAGACCTAAATAAATGTAAAACCAAGCCTCCACAATTCACTGCCTGCTAGAACAAATGTCAACACACTTCAGAGAAAGATAGCAGAATCCAGTCTCTACAATGTCTCATCCACAGTGTCCAGTATATAATAAAACAACTACTAGATATGTGAAGTAACAGGAATGTGTGAAAAAAATAGTCAAAAAAATACAGCCAGTAGAAACAGACCATGAGATGACATAGGTTTTAGAATTAGTAGACAAGGACTTTAAAGCATATATTTTTAAATGTGTTCAAGGAGTTAAAGGAAAAGATAATCATTGTAACTGAATAGATAGAGAAGCTCAGAAGAGAAATGGAAACTATAAACAAGAACCAAATGGACATTCTAGAACTGAAAATTGGCAATATCTGAAATTTATAAAATTGACTGTTTGGTTAGACTTAGTAGCAGATTGGTGATGATAGAAGAAAGGGTAGTGAAAGATGAATCAATAGAAATTATCCAATCTGAAGAACACGGAAAAAATTTTTTAAATTGACCTTGGGACAATATCAAGTGGTCAACACATGTATGATTAGAGTCCCAGAAGGACAAGAGAGAATGGGGCAGAAAAAAGATTTGAATAAATAATGGCTGAAAACCCTCCAAATTTGGTTAAGAGAAAGAATCAACTTACAGACACAAGAAGATCAAACTCTGAGCAGGATTTAAAAAACAAACAAACGTCAAATACATATTAAAATTTCTGAAAGCCAAAAATATATCCAGATGGCTTCAAAGTAATCCAGTGTGTGTTGGGGGTGGAGAGGAGAGGGGAAGGGGCATTTAAGTGAAACAAGATTGCTCATGTTCTGAGAATTGCTGAGGCAGGATGATGGGTACAGGGAGGTTCGTTATGTTGTATTATTATCTCTATTTTGTGTATGTCTGAAATTTTAAATTTTCTTAACCAAAGTTTTACAAGTTTTAAGAAGTAAAAATTATGGAATATGTACCAAATAAATATAGAACCTAGGAAAAAAGTAAAATACTTGGAAATTAATTAAATAGAAGTAGCTGATGCGAATAATCAATAAGAAAATACATTTTGCAACTTGTGAGTGCTGCATTGTGAAATAATAGAGCGAGTAGATGGTCATATTTATTCAATATTTAACTACTACTATTAGTTACTAATTATATTATTGACAATTTCCGTAAAGGTACATTGTTTTTAATGCTACAAAAATGAGTGGCCAGTGAGTACTATACTCTTCTCAACTATGTGAACATGAGAATCTTAATGTTTAATGAAGAATTTCCATCTCATGGACTTAACTCCATAACAGTGTTACCTTTCTGCCTTAAACAACTAGGAAACTGGGCAAATTTTAAGAAACAACTGTTTTCAGACACTGGACAACAGATAGTGAAGGACTGTGATCCCTGAGAGAGGATAATAAACGATTTAAGTCCTACAATCACTTCTGATTTCTGCCAGGAGAAATATTCTGGACCACAGAGCACAGACAGTTCTCAAGCAGAGCACTGCAGTATTGTTGAATTGAGGGATAGAGATCAGAATATAAGGAGGCTGACATGGCTATAAAGTATGAGGTAGAGTTCCAGAATAGAGGGGTCTAGGCATAAAAAGATCTGAAATCTGCTAAGGGATCCCTTTGAGAGGTTAAGAACTAAAAAGCACTGAGTCTGTAAGGCTGTGAATATCTTCAGTGAATTCTAAGACATGGAATTGTAAGGTGAAACTCCATTAGTCTGGACAAAGAGTGACAGGGTAGCTGTGAGCTGAAGAGTTCCCAGAGCTCACACTGGGCTGAGAGTGGCTTGAATTCCAATCAGTCATACTGAAGAGTCATCATTGATCACCCAGGGCATTCAGCAGAGACCCCAGAAGGGCAACACTTTATTAGTGAAGCCAAACTTCAAGGTCACTAAGTAGTAAGGGTAGTCACAACAGTGTGGTATGAGCATGAGGATAACCATGTACATCAGGGAGTAGAAATAGACCCACACATTCAATTGATTTTTCATGAAGGAGCTAAGGTGATTAAATGAGGAAAGTGTAGTCTTCAACAAATATTATTAGAACTGGATATCCATACAGTGAAAAATAACATTTCACACCATACAAAAAATTAACTCAGAATGGACCACAGACTTAAACATAAAAGCTAAAACTGTAAAAGTCTAGAAGAAAACATAGAGAAATATCTTTGTAAACTTGGGGTAGATAAAGGTTTCTTTGGTAGTACATAAAAATCACAAACCCTGATAGGAAAAATTGATTAAACAAATCATCAAAATTCAACCTTCTGCAATTCAAACAATGCTGTTCGAAAATGCAAAGGCAAGACACATATAGAAGGTAATATTTGATACCTATATATCTGGCAAAGAATTTTTATCAAGAATTTTAAATTCAATAATAAAACAAATGACCCACTTTAAAATTGGCAAAAGATTTAAATAGGCACTTTGTAGAAGATGCTGTGTATGGCCAATTAACACATAATAAGGTGTTCAGTATCATTAATCATCAGGGAAATGAAAATAAAAATCATGGGATTCCACTACCATCTACCAGAAAGGCTAAAATAAAATTCACAATATCAAATGTTGGTAAGATATAGAATAACTGAAACTCCTATAGTTTGCCAGCAGGAATGTAAAATGGTACACCCACTTTGGAAAACTGTGTCAATTCTCTATAAAGTTAAATATATACTTTTTTTTTTTTTTTGCTGTATGCGGGCCTCTCACTGTTGTGGCCTCTCCCGTTGCGGAGCACAGGCTCCGGATGCGCAGGCTCAGCGGCCATGGCTCACGGGCCCAGCCGCTCCGCGGCATGTGGGATCTTCCCGGACTGGGGCACGAACCCATGTCCCCTGCATCGGCAGGTGGACTCTCAACCACTGCACCACCAGGGAAGCCCCAATATATACATATTTTTTAGTCCAACAATTCTAGTGCTAAGGTATCGTCCCAAGAGAAATGGAAGAATATGTTCCCTCAAAGACTAGCACATGCATGTTCATGACAGTTTTATTCATAATACTCCTAAACTGGAAATAACTCAAATGTTCCTCAGTAGGTGTTTGAATAACAATTTTTATTATCCATAAAATGAAATCCTTCTCAATAATAAAAGTATGTGTTGACACACTCACTGATGTGGATGAATCAGAAACAGGCTGAGGAAAGATATCAAACACACAAAAAAGTGCATACTGTATGGTTCTATTTATACGAAGCCCTAGAGAAGAGAAATCTCATCTGTAGTGATGGGAAGCAGACCAGTGGTGAGTGCGGACTGACTAGGACAGAGTGAGGAAAATTTGGGGTGTGGCTGAATTATATATTCCATATATATAGGTGAACAGAAAATGTTCTTTTCAATGAGCCATGTCTCATGGAAGCTGCTCTAATGCCTCCCGACCCTGTCTCTTAAGTCTTTACATGTCTTATACACTTTGAATCAGCAATTTCACTTTTAGGAATTTGTCCTAATAACCACGAGTGTGAGCACAGATTTCTGCAAAGATACTCACTGCCCACTGGTTATACTTGCAAAAAATAAAACTGGACACATTAACAGGAGATTAAATAATAATTCATGGTCCATCCATAGGCTGGAATACCACACCTGAAAAAGTGTGGTGTCGATAGATACGTAATGGTACTGGGAAATGGTTATCCTCTTTTTTTAAGTGTAAATCAGTGGATTAAAGAACAATACGTGTTGTATTATCTCAATCTTGGAAAGGGACAAGTATGCATTTTTAAAAGATTGGGAGGACATAGACTGTTATTAACAATGATAATTTTCGCATGGTGAGTTTATGTGATTTTTAACTTAGGGAGGTTATACGTATATTCTAGATATCTACAATTAACCTGTACTATTTTATACTTTTAAAAATAAACAGTAAATGTGTTGTTAAGTGATTTTTTGATATTGTATGTTCAGATCGATGTTATGTTAGTGTACCATGCATAGTATAATGCATGTTTGCCACAATTTGTGTATATTTTTTTGTTAGGTCAAGTCCTATTTTCATTGCCCCTCACTGTACTACTGTCCAAAGGCATACTCTAAGGCAGTGGTCCCCAACCTTTTTGGCACCAGGGGCCTGTTTCACGGCAGACAATTTTTCCACAGACAGGGGACGGGGGGGGGGGATTGTTCAGGCGGTAACGCGAGCGATGGGGAGCAGCAGATGAAGCTTCGCTCACTCGCCAGCTGCTCACCTCCTGCTGTGCGGCCCGGTTCCTAACAGGCCACGGACTGGTACCGGTCCATGACCCAGGGGTTGGGGACCCCTGCTCTAAGGCACTTTTGTTGTGTGAACAGTGTTTTGTAATCTATCTACTGTTTATCTGATTTGAAATTTAAGATTTTCATGATTTTCTAAAAATGAGCCCTTCTATAGTCTATGGGTTTTTCCTAATTCTGTGCCTTCCATCAAACATCTGAGCCAGGGTTCTGGTGTCTGTCAGTGAATGGTCTTCTGGTCAAAGAAGGATCAAAGAAACTGGAATCCTGTGGACAGAACCTCAGTCAAACCAGTGGGGGAATCAGGTATGCCAATTCTTTAGCCATGTGACTTGCATTGCATCCTCCTTATTACCATGGCTTCAAAATCCTGGAATCCCAGCCTTCTCCTGGACACCCTTACTCTGAAGTATTACAGTTCCATTGCAGGAGCGGGGCTACCAGGGGGGAAAATGTGTAAAAAAAAGGCTCCTTAGCAGGGTGATAATGAAAAAAAAAGGGGGGGGGGGTGAGGTACATTGCTTTAAGAATTTATGAAGAAGTTTAAGAAAACTTCTAGCTGAAGAAACCAAAGATAATAGAGGAAGTAAAATTTGAAGTGAGGCTTGATGCCTGAAAAAAATTTTTGAACGTTGGAGATTAGGGTAGGAGGGCTTTCTGGCAGAAGGAATGGGTGAATGGGATTACAGAGGTAGCAAAGGAGCTTTCCTCCAGATAAAACAGCAAATAGCCGACACTCCATGGAGCAGAGGCCCAAAGCAGGGAATTCTGGAAGCTTCCATGGAAAGTGCAGACTTTCCATATGCATCTAAAAATATCTTCCCAATTTGACAGGGACCTGTTCTAGGTCTTTCCCTTCTTGATAGCCTCACCTCCCCAGTCCTATAGATAGCCAAAGTGTGACCAAGTTGGATTAGAAAAGGTTTGTCTTTGACCTCACTTTTTAAATCAGCACTGCCTCCCCCATCCCCCCTTTGGTTGTGCTCCCTTTTCCCTGACTGCTCAAGGTCTGTGAAAGAAGCACCCGTGGTGATCGCTGTATCATTTCCACAGGAGGCGTATCACTGTCACTCAGACGTGAGACTTTTGTAGATACACTTTTCCACAGAAAAAGGAAAAGAAAAAGGAAGCTGCTCCCTGGCAGAGGAGACTGGACCCAGGCTGAGGCTGGGAACCTGGGCTGAGACGGGTTTGTGCTGTCGCTGGGATCTGCCTGATGTCAATAATCTCTGCTATGCAAATGAGCAAAAAAAAAAAAAAAAAACGAAGGGTCTTGTCTAGACCAGAAGCTAGAACTCAGTGGGAGGTCGCCAAAGGGTGTGGTGCAGCTGGAAACAGAAAAACTTGTTTCATCTGACCTTGAACAGGATATTCATCAGACTAGCCCCAGGGAGGCAGCTAATAACAGAGCCTAGAGGCCCTACGATGAGAGGCCAGAAAGTTGCTAAGAGAGAATTTAAGACCGAGTGCCCATGGCCTCTATCAGGTGAATGTGGGCTGGGAATTAGATATCCAGCGTCAGGGGAAACCTGCACTTTGCAAATCTATTTTTAGTTATACTTTCCATTTCATTTATTTCCCTTTGAAAGTAATTGAACCTGAAGTGGGTCTTGAATGCTGCCTGGCAATTATACTGTGCTTCTCTCATCCATGCAGTTTCCCATTCTCCTAGGGGATTATTCTACATCTTCTCTTTCCACCCACCCCCATCTTCTACCTCACTGAGGAGACCGAGGCAAACAGAAGGTCATAGACTCCCTCCACCATTGCCAGGCAGCTGCCCCCAACATCCAAGACTGCTTTCCCACCTGTTGACCTTCTCTTTCCAGAAAAGCTGATTCTGCTTGCGCGCTAGACCTTGTCCTGCTACGCAAGGACAGCCCTCCGTCTAGTCTCCCCTCTCTCTTTATTTCTCACTTTCTCTGTCTCACTCCTACCAGCTTACAAACATACTGCTACTTCTCCCATTTTAAACAACAACAGTAACAACAAACATCTCTTAAATTTCATCCCATGTCTTCATTCCCCTTTGCAGAAACCTCTTCAAAGAATTACCCACCACATTCTTAAGTCCAATGGTGGCATCTCTGTCCTCATCCTTATCTGACTGATCATGTGGTCCAAGCTCCTGCTGCCTCCTTGGTTTCCAGGGTACCACCTTTCCTAGTTTCCTCTTATCCTACTGGCTGCTTCTCAGACCCCTCAGCTGCTTCCTCTTCTCCTGCACCACTTCATGTAGGAGGGTGTGGCCATTTTCCATGGCTACTATAACAAGTCGCTGCCAACATGGTGGCTTGAACAATGCAAATTTCTTATCTTACGGTTCTGGAGGTCAAAAATCCAAAATGGGTCTAAAATCAAGGTGTCAGTGGGGCTGACAGGCTCTGACAGTTCTGGAGGCTCCAGGGAGAACCCATTTTCTCGCCTTTTCCAGCTCCTGAAGACGGTCCTCATTCCTTGACTCTTGCCCCCCAACTCCCCAAAGCCAGCAACGATGGCTGCCCCTTGTTGCATCAATACAGATCCCTCTGACCGCAGTTGGGAAGGGTTCTCCATGTTTAAGGATCCATGTGTCTTGGGCTGCACCATGAGCCCTGAGTCAGCAGCAGAGACATCAGTGCTTTAATGGACAGGGGCATCTTACACGTCTGAAGCAAGGTCCTGGAGGGACACCCCACCGTGTGCTGCAGACAGTGGGCAGGACATGGCGGCAGTCTTCACTCCCAGGGGGAAGGGGAGACATGGCCAGTTATAGGGGGAATTGACGTCCGGTTGGTTCATCGGTTACCCAGGAAACGGTCAGAGGGGCATGCCCCTCACCACCCCCTTGATAAACTATCATAGTGGAGATATTCTGATCCATAAGTTAGAACAGTAACTAGCTGGGGCGGGGGCAATCAAAATAACACTTAACAATCAAATAGCTGTAGGCAGGTCAGTCATGTGAGTAGGGTGTAGGTGAAGCAGGCACTGGTCAAGCAGGGGATGTACAGAGAGCAAGAGAACAGCCATCTTGAGCGTCCTGACCGTACAACGTGATTACACCCATCAGGATAAGTTAGGATAGTCTCTCCATGTGAAGGTCCTTAACTTCAATCACATCTACAAAATCCCTTTTGCCATGTAAGGTAACATATTCACAGCCTCTGGGGTTTGGACATCTTTGGGGGCTATTATTCTGCCTACCACGGAGGGCCACAGGGATCGGTCTTCTTTTTTCTATCTACACTCATTTCCTGATGATATCATTCAGGCCTATGGATGGGACATGTCAGTGGCTCCCAAATTTATATCTCCAGATACTTGCTTTCTCTGAAACTCCAGATCCATTTATTTTACTGACGCCCTAGACATCGTGTAGCTGCCGAATAATTCCCAAACTCCGCCTGTCCAAAACCAAATGCTTCCTCCCCAAACCTCCCCCACCCCACGCCCAGTCCAACAATCTTGGAACAATCTTTGACTCCTCTTTTTCTCTTACATGCCTCATCCTGTGGGTCAGGAAATCTTGTCTCTACCTTAAAAGTACAGCCTGATGCTTCAAATGAATCCAGTGTGTGTTGGGGGTGGAGAGAAGGAGAGCGGGGAGGGCATTTAAATGAAACAAGATTGTTCATGTTCTGATAATGGCTGAGGCAGGATGATGGGTACATAGAGGTTCATTATGTTATATTATTATCTCTATTTTGTGTATGTCTGAAATTTTCCATAATATAATATTGTAATTGCATGTACCATTGAAACCAGCACTACCATTCCTTTGAAATCAATCCCATATAAGCGAAAGCAATTGTGAATAATAATATGTATATATGGATATTTAATCTAGCATTGTTTTCAGAGGCAAAAATAGTAGAAATGAAGTAAATACCTATTAATACAGATTACATTTAACATTCATAGTTGATTTACATTCAACTATTGATAGTTGAATACATTCCAGTACATACATCATGGGGTATCACACTGCCACTAAAATAATTAATTTTATACTAGGTGATTTGGTGGAGTTTCCACAATTTATTGATTAGTGGGAAAAGCCAGAGGCCTATATTATCCAAATTTTGCAAAACAAAAATGACAGTAAATCAATATATGCATGAGGAAAAAAATTTCAATACAAAATAAACAATCAAATAAAAGTACCCAAGATCTAACAGCTTCCCACCATCTCCATTCCCTGCACAGTGGTGCAAACCTCCACCATGTCATGCCTGGGTTCCTATGATGGTCTCCTGACTAGTCTCACTGATTCAACACCTTCTTCCTCTCCACATCCCCCACTGCCCACCCCACCCCAAGTCTGATCTTAACAGTGGCCAGAATGCTTCCTTTTATTTCTCTTTCTTATTAGATTGCTGTGGCTATAGGACTTCCAACACTATGTTGAGTCAAAGTGGTGAGAGTGGGCATCCTTGTCTTGTTCCTGATTTTAGAGGGAATGCTTTCAGCTTTTCACTGTTGAGTATGATGCTAGCTGTGGGCTTATCATATTTGGGCTTTATTATGTTAAGTATGTTCCCTCTATACCCACTTTCTGGGGAGTTTTTATCATAAATGGTTGTTGAATTTTGTCAAAAGATTTTTTGCATCTATTGAGATGATCATACATTTTTTATTCTTCAGTTTGTTAATGTGGTGTATCACACTGATTGACTTTCAGATATTGAACCATCCTTGCATCCCTTGATTAAATCTCACTTGATCGTGGTGTATGATCCTTTTAATGTGTTGTTGGGTTTGGTTTGCTAATATTTTGTTGAGATTTTTGCATCTATGTTCATCAGTGATATTGGCCTATAATTTTCTCTTTTTTTGTGATACCTTTGCCTGGTTGTGGTATCAGGGTGATGCTGGCCTCAGAATGAGTTCAGATGCATTTCTTCCTCTGCAATTTTTTGGAATAGTTTGAGAAAATAGGTGTTAACTCTTCTCTAAATGTTTGGTAGAATTCTGCTGTGAAGCCATCTGGTCCTGGACTTTTGTTTGTTGGGAGTTTTAAAATTATTGATTCAATTTCATTACTGGTAATTGGTCTGTTCATATTTTCTATTTCTTCCTGGTTCAGTCTGGGGAGATAGTACACTTCTAGGAATTTGCCCATTTCTAATAGGTTTTCCATGTTATTGGCATATACTGTTCATAGTAATCTCTTATGATCCTTTGTATTTCTGTGGTGTTGATTGTAACTTCTCCTTTTTCATTTCTGATTTAGTGTTTTGGGCCCTCTCTCTTTTTTTCTTGATGAGTTTGGCTAAAGGTTTACTTTGTTTACCTTTTCAAAGAACAAGCTCATAATTTCATTGATCTTTTCTATTGTTTTTTTAGTCTCTATTTCATTTATTTCTGCTCTGATCTTTATTTTTCTTGTTTCCTAAGGTAAGCTTGCATCACTATAAACTTCCCTCTTATAACTTCAGTTTAATATTTTTAAGGTTTATGCATGTTGTGTCACGTACCAAGACTTCATTCCTTTTTATGACCAAATACATTCCATTGTGCGGAATACCACATTTTGTTTATCCATTCATGAACTGAGAAACATTTTGGTTGCTTCCACTTTTTTTTTTTAATGATGCTGCTATGAACATTTGTGTACAAGATTTTGTGTGGACATGCATTTTCCATATTTTCAATTTTCTAGGAATGAAATTGCTGGGTCATAAAGTTTGACATTTTGAGGAATTGCCAAATGTTTTCTAGAGTGGCTGTACCATCTCACAATCTCACCAGCAAGGTATGAGGATTCCATTTCTCCATATCTTTGTCAATATTTACTACTGTCCATCTGTTTGATTATAGTCATCCTAGGGGGTGTGAAGTGTTATCTTATTGTAATTTATGTTTCCCTAATGATTAATAACTTGAGCATCTTTTCATGTGAGTATATTGGCCTCTCAGTTATCTTTTTTGGAGAAATATATATTCAAATCCTTTGCCCATTTAAAAAATTAGGTTGTTTGTCTTTCTTCACTTCATTTTGAAGGTCCATTTGAGCCTCCATCTCCACATCACTAACTTTTGACTGCCACTCAACTCTTGACTCTGAAAGCTCTCCCAATACTGATGTCACGAGAAGCTTTGGGATTAGACTGATACTCCCTCTGCCAGCTTTAGCACCAAAAATCCCTATTGGCAGGATCATTCCTTGCCCCTCCCATCACCTCTTCTTCCGCCATTAAGGAGAGAATTGGAATATTTATGCAACTTTCTGGAAACACCACCAGGAAGGGCCCTGATTATCGTAAAAGTTAGAGGTCCTCTAACTGTGCTCCCACAGAATCCTGGCATCCTCAAACTGGAACAATGTTTTCTGAAGCTCAAGCCATATAAGGGCAGTCATTTTCTAGTCTTCAGGGAGATAAAAATTAATGAATAAACTCTTTAATTTTAACTTTTACTCCTGGAATCTTTACTTCAATTCAAAGTGCCTGTTATAATTTGCTTATGCTAGAAATGAATATAAAATGGTGCTCGACTAATCACAAAATTATATATTTCACTTTCAAAGTACAAATATTAATATTTCATTGTGTTCCATAGAAAACACAAGGACCTCTAAATGCTAAACAATTTTGAGGAGGAGATTTTGAGGATGCAGGAGATAGAAAGGACACAGAAGACAATATTATCCTTCACAGAGGGGGGCACCACTGATCCCCCAGGCACTCTGGCTAAAGACATCAGTGATGATTTGACCTCCCTTCTCCTGACTCATCCAACCAGTCATCAACTCCTAATCATCCTTAATGTCATCCTTTCTTCTTCATCTTGCCTACCAGATCCGGGCCCTCTAAATATCCCCCAGCCCAAACTCTTGCAGGAAGACCTAACTGGTGGGCTTGCCTCCAGCATCTACACTCTACTGGAGTAATGCATCATGATTGGTTAACTTGATAATTCATAGCTTCAGTGTCTGCTTTCCCAGGACTTACTCCATCATGAAAAGGACTGAGCTCATCTTTTTCAACACTGCACCTGTAGTGCCCAGGACAATGACTGACATGACATTTGGAAGTTAATGGGTCAATGAAGAATGAATAAGAAAAAATAAATGATTTCCAAATGCAAAATCACATATCACCACCCTCCCCCATGCCCACTATAGACAAGATAAAGTCGTACTGCCCAGCCTGGCAAACAAGGCCCTCCTTGACCTGACTCTGTCTGGACTGCTTGCTTATCTCAGCCACTCCCTTCTTGAACTTGATGTATCCACAGTATCTCAGAAAACACCATACTGCTTATCACCTTTATGTCTCTACTGACTTCCTTGTGCCTGGAACATCCTTATCAAATACCTCCACCCTCAATCTCCTTTTCATCAAACTCTTCTCTCCCTTTTAAAAATATATAGAATAATGTCTATCATATTCTGCCATGTAGATTATCAAAGCTAAATATTTTGACATGTTTACTTCAGATTTTCTTTAAGAAATAAAGCACTGGGGCTTCCCTGGTAACACAGTGGTTGAGAGTCCACCTGCCGATGCAGGGGACATGGGTTCGTGCCCCCGTCCGGGAAGATCCCACATGCCGCGGAGCGGCTGGGCCCGTGAGCCATGGCCACTGAGCCTGCGCGTCCGGAGCCTGTGCTCCGCAGCGAGAGAGGCCACAGCAGTGAGAGGCCCGCGTACCGCAAAAAAAAAAGAAAGAAAGAAAGAAAGAAAGAAAGCACTATAAATACAATTGAAACAATTTATGGGTCCTTCTTCAATCTCGTTTCCTTTCTTCTTGAGTAGCATCTGCTACCTTGATTTTGTTGTCTACCCCATATATATTTCATAATTTTTATTGGTATTTTAAAAGAACCCCCCCCCCACTCCCATCAGTGATTCTAATGCTTTAATGTAGATGCAGACTCCAAAGTCCTGAGAGGTCAAGACTTGCCCAAGGTCACTCAGCAAGATAAGACAAGAGCCTGGGACTCCTGACTTTTTATTCATTGTCTTCCAAATATACCATATGGTGTCTTTTAAAAAGATATATAAATGAAATATATACCATTTACTATATCTCAAAGACAGTGGTAGATTCTTTTTAAAATACATTGGTTCATCTGACCCTCACTCTGCAGATGAGGAAACTGCGGCTCAGAGAGATTAACACACCTTTCCAGTGTCACGCAGCTAGCAGGCAGCAGAGGTAAAATTGGCGCCCAGGGCTGCTGGGCTTCTAATGCTGCCCTCTGGTGGGGACAGTTGGGAAAGGCACAGGTTTTGAAAGGTCTCTAGATTTGCTTTTTGGTTCCTCTACTTGCTAACCTGGTAATCCTGGGTAAGGAAAATTTATTTAAACTACCATTTATTGTACATTTCATAAGCACCAGTAATTTTTACAGCTCAACTTATTTAGTCCCTACCATCATCCTCAAAGATGGATGGAGAAACTGAGACCCCAGGAGGTTACATTGCTGAAAAGAAGCAAAGTCAGAAGCAGAATCAGTATTACCAGCTTCAGAGACCATGCCGCCCCTTCCCTTCTTCTCATTGCTTTTAATGTTTTTTTAATTTTTATTTTAAAAATTATCATATGGTGGTTTGTACATCAGCTACCTGATAAAAGACATATAAAAATTACACAAAAACTCTTAAAATTTAACAATAAAAAACAAACACCCCAGGTAAAAATGAGCAAGTGGTCTGAACAGACACTTCATTAAAGAAGATATACAGATGGAAAATAAGCATATGAAAAGATACTGAAGATCATTTGTCACTAGGGACATTCAAATTAAATCAACAATGAGAGTGAGATACTACAACACACCAATTAGAATGTCTAAAACCCATAAATAGGAAAATATCAATTGCTAGTAAGGATGCAAAGAAATAGCTACTCTTATTCCTTCCTGATTGAAATTCAAAATGGTGCAACCACTTTGGAAAACATTTTGATAATTCCACTCTTAGGTATACATACAAGTGGATTGAAGATATATGTCCACAAAAACAATATGGAGGTTTCTCAAAAAACTAAAAATAGGGAATTCCCTGGTGGTCCAGTGGTTAGGACTCAGTGCTTTCACTGTTGGGGCCTGTGTTCAATCCCTAGTTGGGGAACTAAGATCCTACAAGCCGTGTGGCGTGGCCAACACAACAAAACAAAACAAAACAAAACAACCTAAAAATAGAACTGTATATAGCCCAGCAATTTCACTACTGGGTATATATCAAAAAAAAAAAAAAGCACTAATTTGAAAAGATAAATACACTTTAATGTCCATAGCAGCATTATTTGACAGTTGCCAACTTATGGAAGCAGCCTAAGTGTCCATCAGCAGATGACTAGATAAAGAAGATTTGGTATATATTTACAATGGAATACTACTCAGCCATAAAAAAGAACAAAATTTTGTCATTTGCAACAACATGGAGGGACCTGGGGGGCATTATGCTAAGTGAAATAAGTCAGACAGGGAAAGACAAATACTGTATGATATCACTTATATGTGGAATCTAAAAAATACAACAAACTAGTGAATATAACAAAAAAGAAACAGACTCACAGATATAGAGAACAAACTAGTGATTATCATTGGGAAGAGGGGGGTGGGGCGATAAAGGGGTGGGGAGTGGGAGGTACAAACTATTGGGTGTAAGATAGGCTCAAGGATGTATTGTACAACATGGGAATATAGCCAATATTTTGTAATAACTGTAAATGGAAAGTAACCTTTAAAAATTGTATACAAACTTTTTTTTTTTTTTTTTTTTTTTGCGGTACGCGGACCTCTCACTGTTGTGGCCTCTCCCGCTGCGGAGCACAGGCTCCGGACGCGCAGGTTCAGTGGCCACGGCTCACGGGCCCAGCCGCTCCGCGGCATGTGGGATCTTCCCGGACCGGGGCACGAACCCGTGTTCCCTGCATCGGCAGGCAGACTCTCAACCACTGCGCCACCAGGGAAGCCCTATACAAACTTTTTAAAAAATAAATTAATAAAAAAAACCCAAAACCCCAAACCAAAACAAAATAAATTTCATGACTTATTTAAAAACAATGTAATTTCATATATTCCTTTTATATAAAAGTATATTATATAATATATGAGTTAAACTCCATATTAATTGTACAAGTCAATAAAATAAATGTTAAAATTTTTAAAAACCTGAAAAATTTTAATTCAGGATGATACTTTACAAGATCCAGCAATTGAGCTCTAGATATTTACCAAATTGATGTGAAACTTAAGTCCACACAAAATCCTGCACATGAATGTTTCATCCAAAGTGGAAGCCACCAGAAGATCCTCCAATAGGTGAATGATAAACAAATGATCTTATAGCCATACTGGATAAATGACATTATTCATTTATCAGAGTCTATAGAACTTTACAGCACGAAGAGTGAACTTTAATGTATGCAAATGAAATAAAAATCATTTAGGCAGTCAGGGGATCCCAAGATGGAATGCAGACTATGACAAAAGAATGAAAGTATGAAATATTTGTATAAAATGTGTTAAATAACCACACTGATTGGAGTGGGGGGGGGGAAGTGCTCATCTAAGTGACTTTGAAAATGAAGGGAGACTGTAAGAGTAGAGGCAAAAGGAACTGTACAGAAGCATTGTACTTTAGTTGGTAAAATTATTTCTCAATAGGGTATGAACAATTCTGAAACCATTATATAGATATAGGGGAATTGAACAATTAAGTAAATGGAAAGCAGATGTTGGGAGCCAGGTTTCTCACTGGTAGGGGGTTATAGACAAGTGAGGGAGGAAGACTAGAATGATCCATGTGCTTCTGAATTAGAATTGGAGACATTAGTATAAACTCATGTTTAGTGTAATATAGATACATATGGACACATATAGAGATATTTATAGATATGTGTACCTATATGAGTTAGTATAGATACAGGTATTTCCTGTTCTATCAGCTGAGAGAGCCTAGAAGTCATGACACACCAGTAGTAGTAAGCACACCCAATGCCCAGATCTTGTTTTCTAAAACCATTACCCAATAAAAGGAACCAGGGCTCCTAGAGAACTGGCTGATTCTAGGGCAGGGGCAGGAAATATACAAGATGAGCCTGGAGCATCTTATAGTGCCAGAAAGTAAGGATGTGCCAAACACCATCACATGCAACAGTGAGGGGGATGTCAAAGGGACATGGGTACCAACTGAAAGTGTTCCCAACGGCAAAAGCTGGAACAATTAGAGAGAAAAAAAATGTAGTACGTAGTGAATTATAACCGCAGTATAAATCGCCATTGATCCATACTGATATAAATAAATGATTAAATAAATAAATGGGAGGGGAGGATAGATAAACCTCCTGCACCGAAGAATTCCAAGTAATTTACATAGATGTTCATCCCTCAAGACAGTGGAGCACGACTGCACACTCTTTCAGCCATGAATATTTTCCTTCCTTCCAAGTGTGCAGTACGTGAAGGAGAGAAAAAGGGTGACTTCACAGTGGAGAAACCTGACAAACACGACCTCAGCCAGGTGATCAAAGTTAACGTCAATAGTGATGAAGGATGCTGACAGTATGTACCCTTAATACGATGCAATGAGAAAGGCACTTTCTCTGTGGTCTCCCTCCTCCAAACCCTAAATCCCAGCCTAATTATGAGAAACACACTAAACCCCTACAGAGGAACGTTCTACAAAATAGCTGACCGGTACTTCTCAATCTTGTCAAGGTCACTGAAAACAAGGAAAGTTTGAGAAACTGTCACAGGTGAGAGGAGCCTAAGGCGACATAACAACAAAATTCAATGTGGTGTCCTGGATAGGATACTGGAATAGTAAAGGACATAGGTAAGAAGTAAGGAAATCTGAATAACGTATGGACGTCACTTAATAATAATACATAGGGACTTCCCTGGTGGTACAGTGGTTAAGAATCCACCTGCCAACGCAGGGGCCACGGGTTCAATCCCTGATCCGGGAAGATCCCACATGCCGCGGAGCAACTAAGCGCATGCGCCACAGCTACTGAGCCTGCATTTTAGAACCCGTGCTCCACAACAAGAGAAGCCGCTGCAGTGAGAAGCCCGCGACCGCAAAGAAGAGTAGCCCCCGCTCGCCGCAACTAGAGAAAGCCCGCGCACAGCAGAGAAGACCCAACACAGCCAAGAATAAAAATACATAGATTTAAAAATAATAATAATATATAAATATTGGTTCATTAATTGTGACAAAGGTACCACACTAATGTAATATGTTAACAGGGAATACTGGGTATGGGATATATGCAAACTTCTGTACTATCATTACAATTTTCTGTAAATTTACAACTAAAAGTTTATTTAAAAATAAAATTTTAATGTAAAAAGATAGTATTAAAATTAACTTCTTTTTGTGTAGAGTTCCATTAATTTTAGCACACATACAGATTCATCAGAATATAAAATATAGAATAGTTTCATCATTTCCCAAAGCTCTCTCCTGCTATCCCTCTGTAGCTACACTGCTCTGACACCCTACCCCTGGCAACCACGATCTATCTTTTATGACTATAATATTGTCTTTTCAAAAATATCATACAAATGGAATCAAATAGTATGTGACGTTTTGAGACTGACTTCCTTCCTTCCTTCCTATTATGCTTTCGAGGTTCATCTAAGTTGTTGCCTGTGTTAGTAATTTATTCCCTTTTATTGCTGTGTAGTATACCGTTGCATGGATATACTACAGTTAGCTTATTGATTCACCTGCTAAAGGAGTTTTGGGTTGTTTCCGATTTGTGGCCATTATGAATAGTGCTGCTATAAACATTTGTGTACAGGTCTTTGTGTGACCATCAGCACATTCACTTCTCTTGGATAAATACCAAGGAGTGGAATGGCTAGATCACATGATAGGTGTATGTTTAAGTTTAGAAGAGACTGCAGAGACTGCAGTGTTCCAGAGCAGAGACTGCAGTGTTCCAGAGCAGCTAGACCATTTGGCCACCCCTCTAGCAGTGTATAAGAGTTCTGGTTGCTCCACAGTCTTAGAAACACTTGGCATTGTCAGTATTATTCCATGTTAGCCATTTATATTTTATAATTTAATTATACCTGTATGTATCCAAAACAATAAATAGAATGGCTTTGTGTTCCTGCATTCAATCTGTTGGGATATCACATATCATTTATTATTTTTGATATGTGATATCACATATAATTTGGCCACTGTACTCTCATGAGATGAGAGTGAAAGAGTAAAGTAACATTTTAATGTTATTATGAAATGAGCTTTGACCTCATGGGTCCCTGAAAGGATGTTGGGGAGAAAACTTTGAGAACTGCTGTCCTAGGGCACATACCTAGATGAAGGATTGATGGGCTGTGAGGTTGGTATTTTCAGTATAATATTCCCACCAGCAGCATGTGTGAGTTCTTTTGTTCTTACATCCTCAGCCGTACTTAGTATTGTCAGGCCTTTTCACACTTGCCCAATCTGATGCATGTGAAATAGTTCCCCATTCTTATTTTAATTTTAATTTCTTTGATGACTGGCAGACTAATTCTTGTACCATCTTTGTACACTTAGCCACCACCTTGGGAGCAAAGCCTTTACTCATCTTCTACACTAATTGGCTGCCTTTTATGGCCTTGACTGTACTGTCTTTGAGAGAAGGTAGGAGGTTCCTGCTGACCTACTTCACAAAAACATCCCCAGACTCATCACAGGCTTGGCACACAGCAGGTGCTGAATAAATGTAAAAACAAAAATTATTCATTGTTTATAGAATCATATGGGCACATTAACCTTCACCCTGTGTACCTGTGTAGATTATTACACCAATCCCCTTGGCTGTCATTTCCTGTTATGTGTCTACCTGTCTTACAAGGCTATATTTCAAGGTAAGGATTATTTCTTACTCGTTTTTGTTTTTTTTTTATTCTTGCCAATTTGCCTCTCAGAAATTTTTCTAGAAAAATTATATTTTTATGTAAATGGACACAATCTTTTCCCTCAAGGCCTGGATAGCCCAAGGAGGAGTGATGCTCAGGTCCATTCCAGGCAGATGTTCCTTCTGTCCTTGGCCCATCCTTGTTGCCGGCATGCTGCAGGGTCAGCAATGTCATGCTGGGTTACCACCCTGTCCCCACATGTGGCAGTAGCCGTCAAGGGCAGAGAGGCAGCATCGCATCCCCTACCAAGAGAGGGGCAGCCACTTCAGCCTTTGTCCCAGATGCATTCCTCATTGTGATGGGCAGTGATGGCTCCCACAATGTCCACATCAAAGGCAGAGAAGATGTGACAGTGGAGGCAGAGTTCAAGGTGAAGAGAGCCATGAGTCAAGGAACACAGCAACCTCTAAAAGCCGGAAAAGTCCAGGAAATGGATTCTCTCCGCGAGCCTACAGAAAGCTATGCAGCCCCGGTAACTCACTTGGACTTCTGACATCCAGAACTACAAAATAATAAATTTCTATTGTTTTAAGCCACTAAGTTTCATGGTAATTTGTTACAGCAGCAACAGTAAACGAATACATGCATATCGCCAAAGACAGCATTTGTCTTCTTGTAATGCATGCTTACGTATTGTGATGCAATAGGCACTATAGAAATAGTACGTTCGTGGGAATTCCCTGGCAGACCAGTGGTTAGGACTCCATGCTCTCACTGACAAGGCCCTGGGTTCGATCCCTGGTCGGGGAACTAAGATCCCAGAAGCCGCATGCACGGCCCCAAAATAAAAGAATAAAAAGGAAAAAAAAAAAAAGAAATAGTAGGTTCATGTGGGATTGGGTTCCTATTGTTTCCATAACATCTTACCAGAAAACTCGAACTAACTTTTTGGCCAACCCAATATAAATCAATAAACTGAAATGAAGTATTTCCATTTTTAAACCATGTCTTTCTATTAATACATGTATACTGAATGTCCCCCAAATACTGATATCAATCAGCACTTTTTCCTCTTTTCCTCTGGAGCTCAGGGGAGGAGGTTGGAAGGACCGTAATGATCCCGGGGATGCTGATCTGTGGTCCCTACAAATCTGAACATGACGTACACGCTACCCCCACACGTCTGACAGCACGTTGGAGATCAGGAGCTGCAGCACTTGGCCTGGATACACTAGGCCAGCTGCCCTCTCAAAGTCTCAGTTCCAGCTTCTCCCTGCTGCAGAGGACAACGTCCGCAGATGTGGTCTCCAGGGTGGGCTGCAACTGCTGTTCATTACCCAGGACCTAGCTTCATCCTAGGATCTGCCCCAGAGGGCAGACGTGGGCAGCGTCCCCTGAACATTCTGCATGGATTCTCCCCAGAGAAGAACAAGGGAAAGTCGTGTCGCCTCCTCCCCACACAAATCTGCCTGATGACTGGGCCCAGTGGGGAGGGGATTTGCCCAGCAGGCTGGGTGGAAGTTGCCTTGCCAGATAACCCCGGCTCCAATTAAAGCCATTAACGAAGAATGAGGTCCAGGACCATTATCCCTTATTAGGCCCCTTCCACTAAAAGTCTGGGCTTTAAGACACAGTGGGTCAGTCTAGGAGCAAACATTCCATGAGGTGCTTTACTTGTAATCATTCCCCAAACAAATTCCATTCGGCCTCTAGGGTGACCAACCATCCGGCTTTGCCAGGACCCAGGGAGTTTCCCAGGACATGAGACTTGTCGTATTAAAACTGGGAAAATGCAAGGCAAATTGGGACAAGTTGGTTACCCTACTTTCTGCCTCAGTGCTGTTGTTTTGTGTAGCCCTTCAGCTGAGAAGCCAAAGCACAGATCAGCTGGACTAGTGTCCTGAGCTGTTATTACTCTTTATGAATCACTAATTTATACCTAATTATCGTTGGTGTAAGGCTTTTCCCCCAATAACAACAATTTCCCTGTAATAACAACAGCTATTGTTTTTTGAGCGCTTACCACCAAGAACTGTAGAAAGTGCTCTCCGTTTATCATTTCTGTTAATCCTCTTACTCATCCTAAGAGACAAGCATTTTTTTCTCTTATTTTATAGATGACGAACCTCTGGCGATGAGAGCTTTAGTAATTGCTCAAGGTCACACCAAAAGTATGTGGCACAACCAGGAAGTTCTCCTGTCACTCTGACTGCAGAAATGGCCTCTGTAACCATGATGACGTTCTGTCTTCAAAGGGACTGATCTACAGGGCAGCCAGTACCTGCCTTTAGGGGCAGGAGCTGTGTGCCTGCAGCAATCACAGTAATATGTCCATGGGGCAGATGCTCTTTTGTGTCATTTGTGACCCTCTGCTGCTGTAGCCTGTTTTCTGTAGAGGGTCTTCCCCAGCCAGAAGCAGAGCTTCTGAGAATTGGGAAACCAGAGCCGCCAGCACATGGGGCCAGGGTGGCCCATTTCAGTCCGAGAGGGGCTGGGAAGCTGTGTTGTGAGGCACAGCAGTCTCCGGGCTTCCCTTCTGCGATCCGACCCCTTGTGGTTTGAGGTTTGAGTTCTGAGTCTCTCCGCATCGGGCGACTGCGGGTTCACGGCTGCGGCGGCCTCCTCCTCGGGATCCCCCGCCGGCAGCCCCCGTGGCAGCTCCGGGCACCTCTGCTTGCAGTAAACATGACCTCTGCCTTCCGCCACCAACATGACATTGGCATGTCGCTGCTGATCTGTAAACACAATTGTGTTTTCAGTCTTCTGACTGAATTTTGTTACTGGGATCCTAACAGGCAGCAGGTCTCTGTTTATCTGTAAACAGCAGCCCCATTCCCCGGCGGAGAGGTCGGGATGCTGTTTGTTTTCATTACTTTACAGTAAGAGGAAAAGGTGGTTAGTGACAGACGTCCACACCGCCCCTCCCTCTCCGGATTGCCTGAGAAGATGATAGCGCTCTCTCTCTCTCTCTCTCTCTCTCTCTCTCTCTCTCTCTCTCTCTCTCCTCTCTCTCTCTCTCTCTCTCCTCTCTCTCTCTCTCTCCCTCTCTCCACATAGAACCATAGCCCAGACCAAAAGAAGGAGTGAAACAGGGTCCCTATCCTTTAGTGTCTCTTGCACAGACACTGAAGAATCTGGTGGAAATAACTGTCCAGTGCCAAGTGGAACAGTCAACACGTTCTTTGCATGGGGGAAGGAACTGACATGACCAGCTGCCCTGGAAACTCAGCCTAAGAGACCAGAATCACAGGTTCTGCTTTTGAAGGGCACTCCTGGTGGGCATGACTATGCCTTGAAAAACTTGTATATTTCTGCCTGTGTGTCTTGGAACCACATGAAGTCTCTTTCTGCAAAACTCAAATTTTCTGTTAAAATGGATGGATTTCTTTTTCCCCAAAATGTGTGTTCTAGCTAAAAGAATACGAACTTTTAACGGAATGCAGAAACAAGCTGGTGAGTTGAAGTTTTCTAAGAATATTTCCAAAGGATTGATTAGCCTATAAAATGTATAGGCTAATCAAATTATATATATAATTTTTATATATTATAATTATTATTTTATATATTATATTAATATATAATTACTATATATTAATATATCATATATTATTTTCATATATTATATATTATAATAATAATAAAATAATAGAATATTATATAAGTATAAATATACATTATATAAATACACAATATACATTATATAAATACAATATATTATATATGATACATACAAAGTTATATATATTAAAATATATAAAATTTATATCTTTTGGCTTTCATTAACTCTAGCAATGGAAGAGGAAAGCCACATTGGTATCTATTCTTCTACAAAGCCAAGTTATCAAGAACATTGTGACTTAGGAAAATTTATAAGGTTTCACAGAATTATACATAGAGAAAGTGATGGTGATTTCTCTCATTTCCTCTACCTTTAGGAAAATGGGAAAGGAAATTAAAGTACCAATATTTTCTGATTGATGAGAAGAGAAAAAGAACTTACAATTCAAAAAATAAAATGCTGGAAGATGTGGAAGGATATATGACTAATTAAATTGCAATGAAATATTCAAATTCAAGTCTGTTCTTCCACTTTGTTCTAAAGAAAACATCTTTTTAATATAGGGTTACTAAAATAATTTGATAAGGTTTTCAAAATAGTTCTTTAAATAAAGAGTTATATTTTGTTGGGGTGGAGAAATGGAGTGGACAATTTACTGTGAGATTAAATTTGGTTGGAATCTACAAATCTAAGCTTAGAAAGTGATAAAATATTTTGTTCAACATGATGGATTGAGCATGTGTTCAGCTGACAAAATAGAATGCCTAATTTTAAAATAATAAATATATACTAGTTCTGGAAAATAAGACAGCACAAAAAAAATTTTAGGAGCTGGTGGAAATTAGAAAACAGATGTGATTAGGTTCATGGAGAAAACACGTCTGAAACAGATACAGTAAAGAACGCTCCTTTTAAGGAGTCCCTAAGGAAACCAACTCTCAGTCTCAAAGTATGGAGACCGGGGGGGCTGTCTACTGGTGATCGCTGGGAGGACTAGTTAAATCACCTGTGCAGCCCCCTCTTGCTCAGACCAGCCAATGGGGGGTGGGGGGATCATCTATATGTAAAACCCTTGGAACAACAATCGAATTAGCTGGAGGGTCTGCTGAGGGAGGTTCTGAGACCCGGTGTTAGTGCCAGAAGAAGCGAAGCAATGTCAGTTAACTCTGCACGTCCCTGATGGATGTGCATAAGCTGAGAGATAAGCTCTTCCCAGGAATAAAATACACCACAGTGTTTCTCCTGTGAAGTAGAGCCTTCCTTTCTTTGACAATCGTGAGGGCTCCTACTTGCCTGCCAGCCCGCTGCTCTCCACACACATGCTCTATAGGCACTTCCTGTTCAGCCTCCCCGTTCAAGGGCAAGGTCTGTTGGGGAAACAGATTTGAACAATGGCAGAGGAATTTGTCATAGCCACAAATACTTACCAAGAGTCCTTCATTTAGAAATACGAGCAGACAGCCAAGGATACTTGATAGCAGTCAACGATAGAAACAGAAGGATCAAGATGAACAAACAGAACAACCAGTCTTGAAAGGAATGGATGTAATACTGCAAACAAAAGAAATGAGAAGCATTCTTGGAAATTATAAGCACAATAACAAACTTCAAAAATGGCAGAAGATTAGAATCATTTCCAGATCAATGATATGATGCTTATGCTTCAAACCTCAAGCCTAAAAACAAAAGCTGAAAGTGAAAGGAATTAAAAAGATATACCAGATAAATATTAACCCAAAGAAAGCAAGTGTAGCTACACTAACATCACAATATGATTTAAGAAAAGAAGCATCACTGAGACTAGAGATCACCATGTAAGCACTGTGTACAGCAAGAGAATAAATCAATACACTTATAAACACTTAAAGCTCCAAAACATATATAGTAAAAATTGATAGGACTATAGGGAGAAGTTGACAAATCCACTATTATATTGGGAGGTTTTAACACACATCTTTCAGTAAATGGTAGGTCAGGCAGACAAAAAAAAAAAAAAGTCAGCAAAAGTATAGAAGTTTTGAACAAGCTTGGATGAAAGGACATATATGAAAATCTATACCCAGCTATCAGAGAATACACATCATTTTCAAGCACAAATAGAATATTTATAAAAATATATTATGTAGTCATAAAGCAAGTCTCAGTAAATTTGAAAGAGTAGGTATCCTATAGACCACTGCTTTTCAAATTAATGGGTACATAAAACACCCAAAGATCTTTAAACAGGGGTTATAATTCAGGAGGGTTTTGATGGTGCCTGGGATGCTGCTTTTTCATTATGCCCCCAGGTGATGCCTGATGTTGCTGGTCTGCAGACTACACTTTCTATAGCAAGGATTATAGACGGTGTTCTTCAACTGTAACTTCTCCCTTAGTTTGAGTTCCCCTAGAAGTGGACACTAAGACAAAGATTTAGGAGCCACTGATTTACTTTGTCGGTGAAGGAAACACCAGTTGGGGAGTGAGGGCCAGCAGATAGCCAATAAAGATGTATTATCAGGCTAACTACCACTGTGGGCAACTGTAACTTAATGACCCTGGAGGAACTTTGAGAGCCAGGGTCAAACATTTGTTGTCTCACAGCCTTCTGGAAAAAGATGCCACCTAGGACTTTCATAGCTAAGAGGAGAAGTCAATGCCTCGCTTCAAATCTTCAAAAGACAGTCTGACTCTCTTATAAGGGGCTAATGCAGCTGGTGACTTAAAGTTGAAGCCAATGCTCATTTATTGATTTCCAAAAATCATAGGGCCCTTAAAAATTATACTAAGTCTACTCTTCCTGTGCTCTATAAATGGAAGAACAAAGCCTGGATGACAGCACATTTGTTTACAGCATGGTTTATTGAATATTTTAAGCTCACTGCTCAGAGAAAAAGATTCCTTTCAAAATATTCCTCCTCATTGACAATGCACCTGGTCACCCAAGAGCTCTGATGGAGATGTACAAGGAGGTTAATGCTGTTTTCATGCCTGTTAACACAACATCTATTTTGCAGCCCATGGATCAAGGAGTCATTTTCACTTTCCAGACATTATTTATGAAATACATTTTGTAAGGCTATAGCTTCCATAGATGTTGATTCCTCTGGTGGATCCAAGCAAAGTAAATTGAAAACCATTTGGAAAGGATTCACCATTCTAGACGCCATTAAGAACATGTGTAATTCATGGGAAGAGGTCAAAATATGAACATGAATAAGAGTTTGGAAGAAGTTGATTCCAACCCTTGTGGATGACTTTGAGGGGTTCAAGACTTCAGTGGAGGAAGTAACTGGAGATGACAAAGACAAGAGAAATAGCAGAACTAAGATTAGAAATGGAGCCTGAAGCTGTGACTAAACTGCTGCAATCTCATGATAAAATTTGAATGCATGAGGAGTTGCTTCTTAACGATGAGCAGAGAAAGTGGTTTCTTGAGATGGAATTGATTCCTGATGAAGAGGACTGACTCCAACTTTGAAAGAAGTTCTCCTGTGGGTAAAATGCTATCAAACAACATTGCGTGCTACAGAGAAGTCAGAAGAGCCAATCAATGTGGCAAATTTTATTGTTGTCTTATTTTAAGAAATTGCCACCATCACCCCAACCTTCAGCTACCACCACCTTGATCAGTCAGCAGCCATGAACGTCGAGGCAAGACCCTCTACCAGCAAAAACATTATGACTCACTGAAGGCTCAGATGACGGTTAGCATTTATTAGCAATAAAGCATCTTTTAATTACGGTATATGTATAATTTTTAGACATAATGTTATTGCACACTTAATAGACTACAATATAGTGTAAACATAACTTTTATATACACTGGGAAACCAAAAGATTTGTGTGACTCACTTTATTTCATTATTTGCTTTATTGTGGTTGTCTGGAATTGAATCCTCAATATGTTTGAGTTATGCCTGTATGCTGAAACATTAACCCCTGCATATGATGTGGCCGAATTTGAAATAAGGATACCCTTGTTATTAAGGTTAAAAGAGATCATAAGAGGGGACTTCCCTGGTGGTACAGTGGTTAAGACTCCATGATTCCACTGCAGGGGCGTGTGTTCGATCCCTGGTTGGAGAACTAAGATCCTGCATGCCACACGGCATGGCCAAAAAAAATAGGTCATAAGAGTGGAACCCTGATCTGATGAGATTAGTGTCCTTATAAGAGGAGACACTGGAGAATTCACACTCTCTCTTCACCATGTGACGACGCAGCAAGAAGGTGGCCATCTGCAAGCCAGGAAGAGAGTCCTCACCAGGAACTGATCTGGCCAGGACCTTGATCTTGACTTCTCAGCCTCCAGAACTGTGAGAAGATAAATTTCTGTTGTTTAAGCCACTGAGTCTACTATATTTTTCATGGTTGCCTGAGCTGACGAAGATACCAACTGTATGCTTTCTTTTTTTAATTAAAATTAATTTTAAATGTATTTATTTATTTATTTGAATTATAATTGTACTACAATATTATATTAGTTTGTACTACAAACTAATTGTACTACAATATTATATCAGTTTCAGCATAGTGATTCAATGTTTTTATACATTACAAAGTGATCACCTCAATAAGTCTAGTTACCATCTGTCAACATACAAAGTTATAACAATATTATTGACTATATTCCCTATGTGGTACATTACATCTTCATGACATTGATTTTATTACTGTAAGTTTGTATTTCCTAATCCCCTTTACCTATTTTGCCTGTCCTCCCACCCCTGCCCCTCTGGCAACCACCAGATTGTTCTCAGTATCTATGAGTCTGTTTCTGTTTTGTTTCATTTGTTCATTTGTTTTGTTTTTTAGATCCCATAAATGAGATCACATGGTATTTGTCTTTGTACGTCTGATATATTTCACATAGCATAATACCCTCTAGGTTCATCCATGTTGTCACAGAAAGCAAGATTTCATTCTTTTTTATGACTAATATTCCATCGTATATGTATACCACATCTTCTTTATCCATTCATCTATGAATGGACACTCAGATTGTTTACATATCTTGACTATTGTAAATATTGCTGCGATGAACACAGGGATACATATATCTTTTCAAATTAGTGTCTTTTTCTTTAGGTAAATACCCAGAAATGGAAAAGCTGGATTGTATAGTAGTTTTATTTTTAATTTTTTGATAAACCTCCATATTATTTTCCACAGTGGCTGCACCAATATACTGTCCCACCAACAATGCACAATGGTTCCGTTTCCTACACATCCTCACCAACATTTCTTGTCTTGTTCTTTCTTGTCTTGTTGGTGATAGACATTCTGACAGGTGTGCGGTTATATTTCACTTTGGTTTTGATTTGCATTTCCCTGATGGTTGGTGATGTTGAGCATCTTTTCATGTGCCTGTTGGTGCTCTGTATGTCTTCTTTGGAGAAATGTTTATTCAGGTCTTCTGCCCATTTCTTAATCAGAATTTTTTGATATTGAGTTGTGTGAATTCTTTGTATATTCTGGATATCAACCCTTATCATATATATCATTTGCAAATATCTTCTCCCATTCATTAGGTTGCCTTTTTGTTTTGTTGATGGTTTCCTTCACTGTGTAAAAGTTTTTTAGTTTGATGCAGTCCCACTTGTTTATTTTTGTTTTTGTTGTCCTTGCTTGAGGAGACATATCCAAAAGAAATTTCTAAGTCTTATGTCAAAGAATATATTGCCTATGTTTTCTCATAGGAGTTTTATGGTTTCAGGTCTTAGATTTACATCTTTAATGCATTTTGAATTTATTTTTGTGCAGGTAGTTTAATCTGATTCTTTTGCATGTAGCTATCCAGTTTTCCTGACACCATTTATTGAATAGACTGTCTTTTTCCCATCATATATTCTTGCCTCCTTTGTCATAGATTAATTGACTTTATTAAGTGTGGGTTTAGTTCTGGGCTCTCTACTCTGTTCCATTGATCTATGTGTCGGTTTTGGTGTCAGTACTATATTGTTTTGATTACTGTTGCTTTGTAGTATTGTTTGAAATCAGGACATGTGATACCTCCAGCTTTCTTCTTCTTTCTGAAGATTGCTTTGGCTATTCAGGGTTGTTTTGACTTTCCATATAAATTTTAGGATTATTTGTTCTAGTTCTATGAAAAATGCCATTGGTATTTTTATAGGGATTGCATTGGGTTTATTGTAGATTCCCTTGGGTTGTAGTATGGACATTTTAACAATGCTAATTATTCCAATCCATGAGCATGAAATATCTTTCCATTTATTTGTGTCTTCTTCAGTTTCTTTCATCAATGTCTTATGGTTTTCAGGGTACAGGTCTTTCACCTCCCTCATTAAATTTTTTCTGAGGTATTTTATTATTTTTGATGCAATTGTAAATGAGATTGTTCTCTTAGCTTTTCTTTCTGATAGTTCATTGCTAATGCATAGAAATACAACAGACTTCTGTATATTAAATTTGTATCTTACAATTTTACTGAATTTATTTTTCAGTTCTCATAGTTTTTTGGTAGTGTCCTTAGGATTTTTTATGTATAGTATCATGTCATCTGCAAACAGTGACAGTTTTACATCTTCCTTTCCAATTTAGGTTATTTTAATTTTTTTTTAAGTTTATATTTATTTATTTGGCTGTGCAGGGTCTTCGTGGCAGCACGCGGGATCTTCGCTGCTGCATATGGGAGCTTCACTGAGGCATGTGGAATTTTTAGTTGCAGCATGTGAGCTTTTAGTTGCAGCATGAAGGATCTAGTTCTCTGACTGGGGATTGAACCCAGACCTCCTGCATTGGGAACACAGACTCTTAACCACTGGACCACCAGGGAAGTTCCTAGGTTTTTTAAATTTCCTTTTCTTAACTGGTTGCTGTGGCTAGGACTTCCAATACTTTTTGTCACAAATTGATGTTGAGTTTTGTCAAAAGCTTATTCTGTATCTATTGAGATGATTATATGATTTTTATTTTTCAATTAATGTGGTGTATCATGTTGACTGATTTGCAGATATTGAACTATCCTTGAATCCAAGTTAAATCCCACTTGATTATGGTGTACACTCCTTTTAATGTATTGGGGGTTTTTTTATAATGTATTGCTGAATTCAGTTGGCTAATAATTTGTTGAGGTTTGCTCCATCTATTTCATCAGTGATATTGGTGTCTAATTTTCTTTCTATTTTTGTGTGGTGTCTGGCTGTGGTATCAGGGTGATACTGGCCTTGTAGGATGAATTTCCAAAGGATTCTTTCCTTCTCATTTTTTTTTTTTTTTTTGGCAATAGTTTGAGAAGTATAGGTATTGACTCTTCTTTAAATGTTCAGTAGAATTCACCTGTGATGCCATCTATTCTGGACTTCTATTTGTTGGGAGATTTTTTTTTTTTAATTATTGAATTTCACTACTGGCAACTGTTCTGTTCAGATTTTCTATTTATTCCTTATTCAGTCTTGGGAGATTCTATGTTTCTAGGAATTTATCCATTTATTCTAGGTTGTCCAATTCATTGACATGTAATTATTTGTGGTAATCTCTTATGATCCTTGTATTTCTTTAGTGTCAGTTGTAACTTCCCTTTCATTCTGATTTTATTTATTTGGACCCTCTCTTTTTCTTGACGAGTCTGGCTAAAGTTTGATCTTTTTTTTTTTTTATCTTTTCAAAGAAGCTGCTCTTGGTTTCAGTGATCTTTTCTATTGTCTTTCAGTCTCTATTTCATTTATTTCCACTTTGATCTTTATTATTTCTTTCCTTATACTAATTTTGGGTTTAGTTTGTTCTTCTTTTTCTAGCTCCTTTAGGTGTAACATTAGATTGCTTATTCGAGGTTTTTCTTGTTTCCTGAGGTAGGCTCTTTATCCTCTCTTTATCTTTAATTTTGACCATTTTAATTATAATGTGACATGGTGTGGACCTCTTTGGGTTCATTTTGTTTGAGACTCTCTGTTTTTCCTGGGCCAGAAAGTCTGTTTCCTTCCCTGGGTTAAGAAAGTTTTCAACTATTATTCCTTCAAATATGTTATTGCCACTTTCTCTTTTCTCTTTCCATGACCACTATAGTGCAAATATTAGTATGCTTGATGTTGTCTCAGAGATCTCCTAAACTATCCGTATTAAAAAAAACCTCTTTTTTCTTATGTTCAGCTTCGGTGATTTCTGATCCATTCCTCTGTATCATATAATCTACTGTTGATTCCTACTAGTGTATTTTTTATTTCAGTTATTGTATTCTTCAGCTCTATTTGGTTCTTCTTTATATTTTCTACCTCTTTGCTGAAATACTTACTGTGTTCATTCATTCTTCTCCCAAGTTCATTGAGCATATTTATGATGATTACCTTGAACTCTTTATTAGGTGGATTGCTTATCTCCACTTCATTTATTATTTTTTTTTTTCTGGTGTTATGTCTTGTTCCTTCATTTGGAACATATTCCTCTATCTCCTCATTTTGTGCAGTTCTGTGTTTATTTTGTTTTGTATTATGTAGGTCAGTTATGTTTCTCAGCCTTGGAGAAGTAGTCTTACATAGGAGATGTCCTATGGGACCCAGAAGAACACTCCCCCCTTGGCACCATAGCTATATGCCCTAAGGTACCCCTTATGCAGGCTGCATGTGTCTTTCTGTTGTGGCAGGGACAGCTACTGTGGGTGCACTCGTAGGCGGGGTTGGCCCCCTTGGTTGGCTGCAAGGCTGTGCCTTGTGTGGTGGCTGTGGGACCAGTGGAAGGTGGGGTTGGCTTCCCACACAGTTGGCTGTGCAGCCCAGGGGGTCATGGGGCCGCTGCCATCTCGCTGAGGGTGTGGCCAGGTTCCTAAGCTGCTGTTTGCACAGCCCAGAGGAGATGTGGGCCTGTTGGTGGGTGGGGCCAAGTCCCCAGTGCTAATAGGCTAGAAAGAGGATTCCAAAATGGCACCTGCCAGCACTAGTGTTATCCTGGTAGAACGAGCTTCCCAAAATGGCTGTAATCAATGTCTCCATCTCTAGGAGGAGTACCAGTTGCCTCCTGCACTCCTGGGATGTTATTCTAGATCAGCAAGTGAGAATGACCCAGACTCCTTTCAAACTACTGCCTCTGCTCTGGGACTCAGAGCACGTGAGATTTTGCATGTACCCTTTAAGAGCAGAGTCTCTATTTCCTATAGCCCTGTGGCCCTCTTGAACATAAGCCCTGCTGGTTTTCAAAGCCAGACATTCTGGGGGCTCATCTTCCTGCTGCAGGACCACTGGGCTGGGGAGCCAGATGTGGGGCTTGGACCCCTTGCTCCTTGGGGAGGACCTCTATGATTGTGATATTCCTCCTTTTTGTGGGTCACTAACCCAGAGGCATGGGTCCTGACTCTACCATGTCTCTGTTCCTCCTACTCATTACACTGTAGATCCTTCTACATATCTAGTTGTGGAAAATCTTCTCTAGGTCATTCTTGTAGATAGTTGCTCTGTAAGTAATTGTAATTTTGGTGTGTCTATGGGAGGAGGTGAGCTCAGGAGTTCCTACTCTGCCATCTCAGCCACCTCTTTCTAAATGCTTATTTTAGAACAGAAGAAAGACCTAAATGTGAATGATTTAAGGTCCCATTCTAAGAAACTAGAATAAGAAGAGTATCTTATCATGATATCCAAGATCATTTACCAATATCATATAAAATTTTTGATTTCATAATTGAGAGCATTTCTGCAATAAAAACGCCAGGCTCAGATGGTTTTACATATGTATTCTATCAACCATTAGAAAATAATCCTACACAAACTCTATCAGATAATAGAGAAGAAGAGAGAACTTACTAATTAATTTTTTGTGGTTACCATTATACTGATAGTAAAACCAAATAATGATGTCATAAGAAGAGAAAACTATAGACAAATAAACCTCATGAATATAGTTGCAAAAATACTTTTAAAAACATTAGTAAATCAAATGTACAGCATACAAAAAGTGATATGTATGATAAAGTGTGGTTTTTCCTGAGAATGAATGATTGGTTTAATATTTGAAATTCCAAAATCTGTAATTCACTGTATTTGTAGAATAAAAGAGAAAAACCATATAATCTTTTCAATAGTTGCAGAACAAGCATTTGAAAAAATTCAACATGCATTCATCATAAAAACCCTTACCAAACTAAGAATAAAAGGGAATTTCCTCAGTCAGGTTAACGGCATTAGTGAAAACCTACATCTAACAACATAATCATACTCAATGATGAAATCTCAATGCTTTCTGCCTAATATTAATAACTAGGAAAGTATGTCCACTCTTACTACTTCTATTTAGCATTACATTGGAAGTCCTAGCCTCTGCAATCAGACAAGAAATAAAATTATAAAGGCTTGAAAGGAAGAAGTAAATTTGTTGAAAACATGATTACATATCTAAAAATTCCTAAGGAACGTACACATAGGCTAGGAAAACTAATAGCTTAACTTAGCAAGATTTTACAATACAACATGAATATATGAAAATCTCTTGCATTTTTATTTTATTTTATTTTTTAATTTATTTATTTTTGGCTGCATTTCGTCTTCGTTGCTCTGAGCAGGCTTTCTCTAGTTGCGGCGAGTGGGGGCTACTCTTTGTTGCAGTGCATGGGCTTCTCATTGCAGTGGCTTCTCTTGTTGCATGCAGAGCACAGGCTCTAGGTGTGCGGGCTTCAGTAGTTGTGGCATGTGGGCTTAGTAGTTGTGGCTCACGGGCTCAGTAGTTGTGGCGCACTGGCTTAGTTGCTCCGCAGCTTGTGGGATCTTCCTGGACCAGGGCTCAAACCCGTGTCCCCTGCATTAGCAGGCGGATTCTTAACCACTGCACCACCAGGGAAACCCCTCTTGCATTTTTATATTGTAGCAATGAACACTTCGAAAATGAATTAAGAAGTGATACCATGTAAGCTATAACCAAAAAAATAAAATATTTAGGAATACATTTAATGAAAGATGTGCAAGATCTTTATAGTGAAAAATGGAAACTTGCAAAAGTAAATTAAAGACGACAAGTAAATGGAGAGTAAATATGTTATGTTCATGGATGGGGAGATCAATGTTGTCCAGGTTGACACTATCTGAGACCCAGGTTAATCCACAGAGCCTCATCTTATTTTGGAGATTTTTTTCAAGTCCACATCTTTTCATGCATCACCTTCACTCAATCTCTTCATCCATCATTCATTCATCCCATATGTATATATATGTATATGTGTGTGTGTGTGTATATATATATATATATGCAGGCACATGTATATGAACACATGTATGTGCCTGTATATGTGTATGTATATGTGTGTGTTATATTATGTTATATATTAACCACCTTTATTACCTTTCATTGCTAATTTGGCTAGAATTTTGCTCTTCCCCCTCACTACCACCTCACTCCTGCTTCCCTCCCTGTCCCCATAGCTGCTTATCTCTGCTGAATGATTAATTTAATTTTGCTCACTCATGCATGCACACACAAAACATCCAGGCAGTAACTCCCTTCATATTTGTTTCATTATCTGGTCTACCAATTACTCTTTAATAGTCAACATGTTGATTCACTCCATTTATTGTTGTTTGTGTATGTCTACAAATATTACTTAACCTAACAACATTCTATTTTCCTCATTTTACAGATGAGGTTCCTAGGTTCAAAAAGTCAGTGGAGGGCTTCCCTGGTGGCGCAGTGGTTGAGAGTCCGCCTGCCGATGCAGGGGACACGGGTTCGTGCCCTGGTCCGGGAAGATCCCACATGCCGCAGAGCGGCTGGGCCCGTGGGCCATGGCCGCTGAGCCTGCGCGTCCGGAGCCTTGGCGGGAGAGGCCACAGCAGTGAGAGGCCCGCGTACCGCAAGAAACAAACAAACAAAAAAAAAGTCAGTGTAATTTGTCCAAATCCACCACTCACTAGCAGGTGCTCTACCCCAGGCTCCCACAGACTGCATGCTGGATTTTCTTTCCTCCTTTCTTTCTCTTTCTTTCTTTCTTTCTTTCTTTCTTTCTTTCTTTCTTTCTTTCTTTCTTTCTTTCTTTCTTTCTTTCTTTCTTTCTTTCTTTCCTTCTTTCCTTCTTTCTTTCTTTCTTTCTCTCCTTTCTATTTCTCTCATCACTGTTATTATCTTTTTTAAAAAATTCATTGAAGTATAGTTGATTTACAATGTTGTGTTAATTTCTGCTGTACAGCACAGTGATTCAGTTATACATATATATATTCTTTTTCATATTCTTTTCCATTGTTGTTTATCACAGGCTATTGATTATAGTTCCCTGTGCTATACAGTAGGACTTTGTTGTTTATCCATCTTGTATATAATAATTTGCATCTGCTAATCCCAAACTCCCAATACTTCCCTCCCCCACTTCCTCTTCCCCTAGGCAACCACAAATCTGTTCTTTATGTCTGTAAGCCTGTTTCTGTTTAGTAGATATGTTCATTTGTGTCGTAGTTTAGATTCCACATATAAGTGATATCATATGGTATTTGTCTTTCCCTTTCTGACTTACTTCACTTAGTATGATAAATCTCTAGGTCCATCCATGTTGCTGCAAATGGCATTATTTCGTCCTTTTTATGCCTGAGTAATATTCCATTATATAAATATACCACATCTTCTTTATCCATTCATCTGTTGATGGACATTTAGGTTGTTTCCATGTCTTGACTATTGTAAATAGTGCTGCTATGAACATAGGGATGCATGTATCTTCTTGTATTACAGTTTTGTCAGGGCATATAACCAGGAGTGGGATTGCAGGACCATATGGTAACTCTATTTTTAGTTTTTTGAGGAATCTCCATTCTGTTTTCCTTAGTGGCTGCACCAATTTACATTCCCACCAACAGTATAAGAGAATTCCCTTTTCTCCACACCCTCTCCACATGCTGGATGTCTATTCCTTCACCTGACCAAGGCTTGTCTTCCTCATCTATTCTAAAGCCTTATTTTCTTCATTAAAATCTATCTTTCCTAGCTAATGTCTATCAAACATCATTGTGATAAGAAACCCAATTAAAGTTAATAGTTTACTGAGTATTTTCACATGAGGATGTAACACAAACCCCAGGAAGTGAGATGGAAGGCAGATTGCTGACCTCATTACAGGTGTAGGTGTTTGGGGACTGCAGGATGGACAGAAAAGTTCCTGTCACCTGCGGATAAGCAGTCCTGCAGTATCCAAAGATCACACATTTAGGCCCCTGGGAATAATAGATGTTGCAAAGTCCCAGGCCCAGGAGGTCCCCCTCCCTTTCTTCTCCTCCAGGAAGCTCAGCTCCATAGCCAGACAGCTCTGTTATCCAACACCCAGCCCAGGAGCAGCCAGCCACCCAGTTTACGCTGTCAGTGATCTCATTAGAATGAACGAGATGAGTCAACATTCACACAAAGACCTTCTGGCCTGCAATCTGAGAACAGGTTTAGGAAGAACAAAGCAAAAGGGAGAAATGTAACCAAGAACTATCTCTTTATTGCTTTTGAGTTGTTTAAGGGGGTTTTAAGGGATTAAGGCTAAAGAAATGTTGACTGTAGGGAGAGGAGCAGGATATCAGTTGAACAGAAGAGAGGACTTTGTGCTGACTAAGGGGGGAAGCACATTAAAGGAAAATCTCATCAGCCTGCCTGCTTGCAGGGGGATGGGGCTGGACATCCAAAGTGAATGAGAATACAGGTTTCCAGCCTGGGGGTAAAAGCCAAGGATCTTTGGGGTCCCCACTGGTTATGAGTAGACAACCAAGGACTACCAGAGGTCCTCTGATCCCTCCTGCCAATCCCTTCCCAAATTCTCAGCTGAAACCTGGGAGGCATCTCATCATAAGCACTGGACACAGAGAGGAGCCAAGCCCCAGGAGTTATGAAAACAACATGCCAGTGGGGTTAGAAAATCGAAGGGTCACAAAAAGCCTCAGGGAGGCATGTAAGATGGACTTAGACTATGATAGGTCCCAACCCATTCTTTTCTTCTTCTTTTCCTTTGTTTCTATTGCTGTATCGGCCAGCGTCTGTCTTTCTCCTCTTCCTGTGTCTCATTCAGGTCTGTTTCTCTGTTATTCTCTGGAGATGTCCCCCCATACAGATACTCTGGATACTACCCCCATCTCCCTCCCGTGGATGCATGACCACCAGGGGATTTCCACTGAGGAGAAATTTCCTCACCACCCCCTTCTCTATCCCCACCTGCTACACGCCCACAGTCAAAGGCATAAAGAACAGATAAGGGCTCTGGGCAAAGGAATGATTTATGCTCTTCTTTCAAGTAAGCAGCCTTAAAAGCCCAATAATACTTTCTATTTTTACCCTCACCAGATGTTACCTTCCCATTTTTCCAGCAAGCCTTCCAGATAGAGCTTACTTTCTTTGGGAAAATCCATCATAGCTGTAGACTTGGGTGGTGGGGGGTGGTAAGAGGTGGGAATGGAGGTTGCCCTTGTTCCTTCCTTCCATCCTGACCTTCCTGAGGTCTGTCTTGCCTTCCAAGTATCCACATGAATTTCATCCTTTAAAGACCTCTTCAGAATTTTCCTTATTGCTGGAAGTTTAATCTCTCTCTGATTGGGAATAATTTGCCATGATAAATTCTGTCTTCCCTCTGTACCACTCATTCAGAGACCTGGGTTGAGGTCCTGGCTCTGCCTCTACGAAGCTGGGTGAGTTGTAGATGATGGTTGCTTACCTCTCTTGGCTTCTTCTCCTTGACCTTCAAATGAAAAGATGTGATAGGCGTTGTTAAGTCTATGATTCTAGGTGGAGTTTCATGTGTTGTCTTTGAAGGCAGAGACAATTAAAAATTTTTATTTTATTTTATATTGGAGTATAGTTGATTTACAATGTTGTGTTAGTTTCAGGTGTACAGCAAAGTGATTCAGTTATACGTATACATATATCTATTGTTTTTACATTCTTTTCCCATATAGGTTATTACAGCGTATTGAGTAGAGTTCCCTGTGCTATACAGTAGGTCCTTGTTATATATTTTATAAATAGTAGTGTGCATATGTTAATCCCAACCTCCTAATTTATCCCTCCCCCTCACCTATCCCCTTTGGTAACCATAAGTTTGTTTTCTAAGTCTCACAGATCCTTTGGGAAGTGTTACTGACTGTCTCAGATCAGGTTGACCCCAACTCGTCCTTCCCTTGCCCCATGCCAATTGTGTCAGTTGGACGAGACCAGGTTTGGCAAAACAGAGCAGAAACTTTGTTCATTGATCAAGGAATGGAGAAAGGAGAGTTCATGCTCTAAAGACACCTTCTCCCAGAAGGGAGGAAAGTGGGGGACCTTTATGGGGTAAGAGACAGAGGTAAGAAACTGGGGAAAAGGGTGGAGATTTCCAGGAGTAGCTGGGGCATGTGCAGTTTCTCAGGCTCCCTTGCACATGACACTAATGGTGCCTAGCAAGGTGCAAGTACCCCAAAGGCAGGGACGTTTAAGTTACTCCCAGGAAGCCTTGTAAAGCATCTGATCTCATCCAAGATGTGCATTCAAATCATTCGTGAAGTTTTACAACTTAATTTCACGTAACAATCTCTTCACACCAGGAAATGCTGATGCCATGGTTTTGAAGCAGAGCTTGGAGAGTTTTCTTTTTCTTTCTTTTTTTTTTTTTCTAACTTCCTGATTGATTGACAGACCAGCTGACATAAATCTCCTCGCTGGTATCTCCAATACAAAGTAAAACGGATGTATCTAGTGATTATCTCATTATTAAGTTCACCTGAAGAACTACAATTACCAAAGGGGATCATTCTTGACAGAAAAAAGAAACCCACAGGCTTTCTTCTGCATCCTCATCTTTTGCTGGAAACTTAAGTAAGGTTTCAAATTGCAACAGTCGGAAACAAAACAACCTATACTGGAACTCAGAGAGTTTAGTTTATCCCTTCTGTCACAGCTTTAATGGCAGAAGTCAGGGGAGCTGGAGGCACAGGACATAGACCAGCATTTTCTGTTTCCTCTGTGTCATAATTCCCTGGGAATTGGTAGAAGGAGACTTGTCGGGTACTGACAGTCTGTCATGAGGTGCAATGGGGTGAATGGACATGGCTTGGAGGGGGCCGATCTCTAGGAGCTAGAAAGTTGAAAGGCAACTCCAGGTCGGGGTGGGAATGGGTAGCACATATTCAGTTCATTGTAGCTGAGACTATCAGTAGCCTGTGGGAAAAGCAAACTGCTGTTTACGGTTTTGCAAATTGGAATGGAGAAAAAAGTGTTTGCCGGATCAGTAGCTACATACTAGCTATCAGGAGCTATGTTGACTTTTTTTTGTAGTAAAGTTCCTACAATTAGAATCACTATGTGTTAAAATTTTTTGTTAATCCAGGCGTTCTGCAACATCCACCTGCCGTCTGCATGGGCAAACAGGAAAGTAAAATGGGGTTTTACCAACCCTGCATCTTTCAAGTCCACAGTTCCCTCAGGGATAAGGCATTGTTTTTATATTTACCATCCTGGTAGGAAAAAGAAGTTCCAGTGGCTTCCATGTTATCCTTCCAATCATCATACTCCTTACTCCATGGGCCAGACAGCCAAGCCTGGTATTCTTCCAGTTACTAAGTATGTATATCCAATTAACATTCATGAAATGGGGAAATAACTATACCGCTGATTCTCTACAATGGATCTATTGAGCCCACTGGGATTTGAAATTCACCTAAGACTCCATATATCACCAGGCCACCAGTAGCTCCCATTTCATTGGTGACATAGTAACATTTTGAGTATTCAGGAATTAACATAAATTCAGATCCAGTACCTAGTATTCTTTGAAAGTTCTAGATGATTCCTTTTTCTCAGGGTTATAATCACTCTAATAAACGGCAGCAAGGCCCTTTGTGGGGCATCTTAGTAGATGCTTCATCATAATCAAACACAAGTGTTAATTTGATTAATCATGATGCCACTGTACGCTCAAATGCTGGTATCTCATTTCTCCCATTGGCAAGAAGCCCAAGGATATGACCAAACCAGTCCCCAAATAGCATCTCTGTGAGACTACTTTTGGTACTAATTTCTGTATTACTTAGGGACAATCCTGATGACAGAAACTGCACCATTATTTAGAGGAAATGACATATTAAAAAATATTACCTAGGTATTCATGTGTTAACTAGGTAACTGAAAGCGTAAATCTTAACCCTTAAGACATCAAGAAGGTATGAATTACAGGAAGCTTCTATCATTCCCAGGGCTGGGGGAACACAGGAAAGAGTTGGAAACATTAATGCTTAGAAACTTAGAAGAGGGGCACCAAAGAACTGAAGCTCAAAGCTCTAAGAAGGAGGCATGGCTCAACTGGGGCTGATGTCTTTGAACTTGGGAGCGTCCCTGTGAGCCCGAGAGGTAAACTTTTAGGAGGGGGCACCAGCCAGCTGATGCTGGTGTTTCTGAATTGGGCACTTTATACTGTTGATTCTGCAAGTATTGGAAAACTACAAACTGGATTCAACTGCTGCTATGATATAATAATTCCAACCTCTTCCGTTTGTTATTACAGATCTGGAGTTTTCCCAGTTACATAGATTAAGTAATATTTTAGCAGATTGTTCATCTATTTCATTCCTAGGGATACTGTGATGATTAATTTTATCTGTCAACCTGCCTGCACCACAATATGCCCAGATATTAGGTTGTCCACTCTGCTGAGTCTGTAAGGCTGTTTCTGATGGGATTGACATTAGCACTGGTAGACTGAGTAAAGCAGATTGCCCTCCCCCAAGTGGATGGTCCTAATCCAATCCATTCGCAGCCTGAATAGAACAAAAAGACGGAGTAAGAGAGAATTTGCTCTCTCTGCTTGACTGTCTTTGAGCTGGGACAGCTATCTTCCATCTTCAGACTCAGACTTGGACTAGAATTTACATGCTCATCCGCTTTCCTGGTTCTCAGACCTTTGGACACAGCCGCCGGCTACACCATTGGCTCTCCTGACTTTCCATCTTGCCAACTGCAGATCTTGGGACTTGTCAGCCTCCATAGTCACATGAGTTAATTCCTTATAATAAATAAACATTTACTTATCTATCTATCTATCCATCCGTCTATCTATCATGTTCTGTTTCTCTGAAGGAACCAGACTAATACACATACGGTGATCAATGAGCCACTACCAGAGAATATCAGGGGTCAAAGTACTAGGATCATCACCCCACCCCTGATTCCCATTATTATAAATGTGCCAATCTTATCTCTGATAGTTAAAGGGTGCCACTTGGCATCTGTTACACCCACACATCCCATCACGTTATTGAAATTTCAGTGGTGGTAAGTTCCATTGTCATACCTACCACAGAGTTTGAAAGAATACTGGTATTCCTCTCATGAATCTATTTCTCAAGTTCATTGTGAAGGTAGTGTCCTATGGGCCTTCTAAGAGAATGAAGTGGGAGATGGGGGGGACATGTAGATCATGATAAAACCACTCTGACATTCTCATCCTCTTTATATTCCTTCCTGTGCCTTATGCCATGGAAGTTCTGGCATCTCAAACTCATTGGAAAAGCTCTTGTTGAATCCAATAGTCAATGACTTAACTAAGTAAACTGTCAGAGCCACTTCGGGCTACAACAAGCTAGCGCATTAAATACAAAATCGCTGGTAAGTACCCTCGTATCAGTTCTGGCCTGATCTAAATTTGGAATCCATTCCCACTCTGTGTTTCTGCTGATTTTAATTCACAAACTCTTGCAAGTTTCTGGAGTTATAAACTCATGAGTCAAACTTTGTATTTGTTGCCCAGGAGCAAGGAGAGATCTGACCCTAATCATCGGTGGAGGAAACAAAAGATAATTGGGAGAGATCTTGAGATTGTTGTAAGATCTTCAAACAAGAAGAAGCACTTCTTTTAGCCATAAGAGGGCAGATTGTTTCAACTGCCAGGGAAGTTTCAGAATGATTCAGAAGTTCAAGATTCTCAGCTTCATCTGACGTTACCCAGATATCCCCCTTCCAAATCTCAGGGTTCTACTCCTTCCTAACCAACACCCTCACATTCACACAAGACATTTTGTAAGGCTGTGACTTACACTTGCAAAATGATCCTGCAAACCACATAATTCAAATTTGCACCAGTTTTCAGGGAAGTCAATCTGGTGACTATAAGAAATTGTCTAGTTCTCTGACTATAACTTGAACTGAGAGTTTATAGACCTAAACCTATTATTTTCTTTCTATAAGTATTCCAGTTTACTCAGAAGCCACAGAACTTGTGGCCATAATTACTACCATAAATGTGTGTGTGATATCGTGATATATGTGATAAGTGTCCGTGGGCACTTTATAGTAACACCCTTCCGGTGATAGTTGGATCATTTGTATTACTACTACATGTCATCAATTACTATCATCTCATTTCCCATTGGCAAGGACCATGGCCCTGCATTCAAGTTCAAGGATAGAACAAAAACAATATACCTTTGAAAATATGTTTCCTGGAACCACTCCTGGTATCTATTTATGTGTCATGGGAATTCCCTGGCAGTCCAATTGTTAAGACTCCAAGCTTCCACTCCAGGGGGCACAGGTTCGATTCTTGGTCCGGGAACTAAGATCCCACATGCTGCCAAACATAAATAAATAAATATTTATTTATTTATTTATGTTTCAATCTAGGTCCAGTGAGAAATCAGAAACCATACCAGTTATCTCAGCAGGGAGAATTTAATATGAAGAATTGCTGCGACTTCCCTAGTGGTCCAGTGGGTAAGACTCCACGCTCCCAATTCAGGGGGCCTGGGTTCAATCCCTGGTCGGGGAACTAGATCCCGCATACACGCCGCAACTAAGAGCCCACATGCTGCAACTAAGACCCGGTGCAGTCAAAATAAATAAATAAATATTTAAAACAAACCAAAAAAAAGGACTTCCCTGGTGGCGCAGTGGTTGAGAGTCCGTTTGCCGATGCAGGGGACACGGGTTCTTGCCCCGGTCCGGGAAGATTCCACGTGCCGCGGAGCGGCTGGGCCCGTGAGCCATGGCCACTGAGCCTGCGCGTCCGGAGCCTGTGCTCCGCAACGGGAGATGCCACAGCAGTGAGAGGCCCGCGTACCGCAAAAAAAAAAAAAAAAAAAAAAAATTGCTAACCAAATATTGGAGAACCGAAAAGGCAAAAAGAACATACTGAAGAATCATGAAAATAGTAGCTCCACAAAGCAGTTGCCACCTAAGACTGCAATAACAAAAGGAAGAGGTTGAGGTGATTAAAACTTGCAATTTGAGAAAGGGGCACTGCTGGCCTGGTGCTGGTGCCTCAAGATCTTGGATGAGAGACCCCAAGGGGCTGGGATTCAGGTTTTGAGGAGGACACATCATCTGGCAGTTGCTCGTGTCTCTGAATGGACACAATGATTCTGAGAATGTGGGAGAAAAAGGCAAACTGAAACCAACCTTCGCTACTAGAACCAACTGTGGCCACCAGTGAGAAAATGCTGCTGTGATGATGCGGACAGAAATAGGGAGCAGAGAGGAAAGGTCCCTTCCCGCCTTCCAAACTCCCTCTGGCACCCCTGTGGGCAAAACCTCCTAGACAGCCAGCTGGCAATGCAGAAATGTGGTTTGCAGAGTCTCCTGCTCAGCTCACAGAGTGGAATTTAAAAGGGTGCTTTGGAAATTGAGCGACGGTAGCTTAATAAACTGGCACGCGAGAAATGCAACCTGGGAGGAATGTGAAGGGCATTTCTGAAATGAAGGAAAGCTCCTAAGCAACAGAGCAGTCTCGCTTAGCCCATTCTTCCAATTTTGAAACATAAAAACTTGAAAATGTGGTTTGCAAAGGCCAAATACCCCGTTCATGGCAGGGAAGGGGGAAAGATAAGCGGGCAAAGGTTTACTCAGCTGATGGAGGGAGAGAAAAAGAGTAGGAATACTAACATATAAGTACTTTTCATTTTCATCATGCATGTAAAGCACTTCTCACAATGCTTGGCGTGTAGCAAGTGCTCAATAAATACAAATTATCATTTGTAAGTAGTAGTAGTTATGGGAGAGCCCCTGGCTCATGACCTGCTCCCAATAAATGATGATTGTTTTTATCATTCATATCTGTATCCCTGAATAAGCACAAAACTTCAGACAAAAGAGCCCATCAAGAGGATTTATTAAATAATCTCTGGATGTGCCCACCTGAAGAACCCCAAACCCATCTACTTTTATCCTTATTTTAGCCCTTAAGTAACATTGTGATAGGCAGAATAGTGATCTCCAAAGATATCCATATCTTTTTTTTAATACATTTATTTATTTTATTTATTTATTTATTTTTGGCTGTGTTGGGTCTTCGTTGCTGCGTGCGGGCTTTCTCTAGTTGTGGTGAGCGGGGGCTACCCTTCGTTGCGGTGCGCGGGCTTCTTATTGCGGTGGCTTCTCTTTGTTGTGGAACACAGATTTTAGGTGTGCGGGCTTCAGTTGTTGTGGCACGCGGGCTCAGTAATTGTGGCTCACTGGCTCTAGAGCGCAGGCTCAGTAGTTGTGGCACATGGGCTTAGTTGCTCCGCGGCATGTGGGATCTTCCCTGACCAGGGCTCGAACCCGTGTCCTCTGCATTGGCAGGTGGATTCTTAACCACTGAGCCACCAAGGAAGTCCAAGATATCCATATCTTAATCTATGGATCCTGTGCGTATGTTACTTTACATGGCAAAAGGAACTTTGCACATGTGATACGTTAAGGGTATTGAGATGGGGAGATTATCTTGGATTATCCAGGTGGGCTGCTATGGTCTGAATGTTTGTGTCCCCCCCAAATTCACATGTTGAAATCTACCTCCCAACGTGATAGTATTTGGGAGGTAAGGCTTTGGGCTCCGTCCTCCCGAATGGAATGAGTCCCCTTATAAAAGAGAGCCCAAAGAGCTCCCTAAAGCTTTCTACCATGTGAGAACACCCCCGGGGGGAGGGTCCTCACCAGAACCTGACCATGATGGTACCCTGTCCTCGAACTTCCAGCCTCCAGAACTGTGAGAAATAGATTTCCGTTCTTTATAAACCACCCAGTCTGTGGTATTTTGTTATAGCAGCCTGAACGGAATCAGACATGGGCCCAAGGTAATCACATGGGTCCTTCAAGGCAGAGAACCTTTCCTGGCTGTGGTAGAGGGAGATATGATAATAGAAGAACCAGAGAGATGGCAGCATGAGAGGGACTCAATCTGCCATTCCTGGCTTTGAAGATGAGGAAGGGGGCCATGAGCCAGGGAATGGCGGCCTCTAGAAGCTAGAAAAGTCAAGGAGATGAATTCTCCCAAAGAGCCTTTAGAAAGGAGCTCAGCTCTGCCAACACCTTTATCTTACCCAACAAGACCCATCTCTGACTTCTGCCCTCCAGAACTCTAAAATAATCAATTTGTATTTTTTTAAGCTACTAAGCTTATTGTAATTTCAGCAATAAGAAATGCATATATTTCCTTTACTCTCTTCCTGGGCTATCCGTCCCTACTCTTAGAGGTGGGCACTCAGTGCTCTGGTGTCCCTGTGCCCTGGGAATAGATTTCAGAACAAAGCAAGTGGTCATTTCTTTCCCATGTCCCCAGCAGTGGGAAAGAAGAAACAGATACAAATGGCTCATCATCAGGCCGTGTCCATACCCTCACAGGGGTGGTGAGCATGATTTTCTCAACAATAGTGTCTCCTCACTTCCTGGTAACCTCTCTGTATTCATTCCCCATGTTCAGCACCACAGTTAGGAAAATTTTACCTTTCATTTATTTAAGTCTGACTTCTTGCTGTGGCCGACAAGGCCCATACATTCTGTCCTGCCTCATCAACTTTCTTTTACCACTTTCCTCACCTCATTGCAATACTCTGATCTTAGCAACTCCCTCTCCATGTATTTCTTTCTTTCGTTCGTTTTTTCCTTAATTGAAGTATCGTTGATTTACAGTGTTGTGTCCATGCATTTCTTGAATGGGCCTGGCTACTTCCCACCTCAGGGCCTTTGCACCTGCATTTCCTTCTGCCTGGAACACTTACCTGCCACTCTTTGTGTGGTAGCTGCTTCTCTTTCTTTACATTCCAGCTCAAATGCCACCTCTACCGATCCCCCTCCCCGAAGCATTCTCTGTCAGTTCAGCTGTCAATTTCCTTCATAACACTGACCACATTAGAAGCTAATTTGTCTGTGTTTGTGTTTACTCATTTCCTTTCTGTTCCCCAGAGAATATAAGTCCCGTGCAATCAGTGGCTTATTTGCCAGTCTGTTCTCAATGCCAGGAATAGTGCCTGGTAGATCACTATATATCTCCATTTCCTGATCTAGTTCATGAGTCCCCGAAAAGATTCAGGGTTTATCCCAGGCCTGTGGTAGCTTAGGTCAGAACAGAGTGCCTCCTTTTGCTTCTGGAACCGGCCCGTTGGAGCTGTTTCTGGTCCTTGACCCAGGCTTGGCCCGGTATTTGAGCTCTACCAGTAGATCAGGCAAATCCTGGATTAAAAAGCACCCGGTTCCTGTTCTACTTGGCTCTTTAGAAAATGACCCTGACTTGCGAGTCTAGACCAGGGAGGACTGTCACTTGTGAACAGAGTCTTGTTTTCACATTCAGGCAGTGTAATGAGTGGACCGCAGATTTTGAGTCAGAGAATTTCAGTATGAATCATGGCCATGCCACTCGTCTTGTGAATTAGTCTGCTCAGGCTGTCACAGACTGAGTGGCTTAAACAATAGAAACATTTCCTCACAGTCCTGGAGAACAGAAGTCGAAGATCAAGGTGCCACCAGGGTTGGTTTCTGCTGAAGCTTCTCCTCCTGGTTTGTAGACGGTCACCTCCTGCTGCACCCTCCCATGGTCTCTTCTCTGTGTGCCCGCTGCGTGGGGTGGACGTGGAGAGTCCTCTCCTGTCTCTTTCTTGTCTTAAAAGGACACCTGTCCTATCAGAGCCCCACCCTTATGACTTCATTTAACATAATTATCTCCCCAAAGCCCTTTCTCCAAGTACTGTCACATTGAGGGTTAGGGCTTCAAAATATTAATTTGGAGAGGACACAATTCAGTCCGTAACATCCTGTGACTAACGTACTCTGAGCCTTGCTTTTCTTGCCTGTAAATTAGGGGTGGTGATACCATGCCTGGCATGGTTATTGAAAACACGAAATGAAGTGAAGGAACAAGTGTGTGTCCCAATTATCTGTACTACAAGCCACTCTAAAACTTAATGGCTTAAAATAACATGTTTGTTCATAAGTTTTCAACTTGGGCAATTTCCGGATAGCACCCACTGGCCCTCCGTGAGCCCTCCGCTCTTTATGAGAGCTGTGGAACCTCAGAGCTGCCCCCTGACCAAGTACCCAACTGGATCCAGAAGACACAGGGAAAGGCTTCTGGTTCTGGAACCAAAGTGATCACTTTGCTCACGTCTTTCTGCATCCTTGGAGCTCTGGTGGTTTGTCACGTTGCTGTTTGTTCAGAAGACTTCTGCCGATGAGAAAGGTCTAGCATCACTTTCTAGCTGAAAGCTCTCATCCATCCTATCTTTCCCTGGTCTCACAGTGGAGCGTGCACTGGATACAGCTGGACACTGGGCTGGCCTGGGAGCTGCAACTGTAGCCCAGACTCTTCTGCACCCCCCAGAGGGAGGCTCACGGTCAGCCACAAGCAAGTCCCTCCCTCCCCTGCTTTAGTGGGGGACCCCTCATGGTACCCCCCGATGATCAACACCATCATCCCCGACCTGCTCACCACATCAGCACAGGGTTCTCTGGCTCAAAGAGATGCTCCTCTAACGAGAGGTCTGGTGAGAGTCCATGGCCATGGTGTCTCCTCCCCCCCTCCTTCCCTCTCTTTCTTTGCTGCTTCTCCTCATTTACTCTCTTATTCTGCACCAGCCCTTTTTCAAGAATACAACCTTGACTCTTTCGGTCCTAGCTTCAGAGAGACCCAGTAGTGGTAAGATACACCCTCCCCACTTCTAAGAATGGTGGCCCAGGCCCAGAGGGGCTGCAGACCTCCTTGGTTCTCTCCATCCTTGGGGTCTTCCTGAACCGTGACAGGCTCTGCCCAGGACTCTTGGCCAACTTTCTCCTTTTCTTGCCCTGACCCAGGAGAATAAATCTCCCTTTGTCCTCACTTCACAGAGAAAAGATGAACTTTCTAGAAGGATCTTCTGTGTAGACCTAAGAGAAAGCAACTGGTGGAACTACACAGACTCTTCAACTTTACATAATGTACATCTCTCGCTCCTCCTTTGGTTGCCTCCTGGCTGAAGGCTGGCCTGTCTTGGGGTCGACGAGCCTACGATCCAGCCCTCAATTCCTGCCTCCCTGGAGTGGCAGCTAATCCAAGCGAGAGGCAGGGAAATCCACCACTTCCTCCAGATGGAGCTGGGGCCACCATGTGGCGGACTAGGCCCGCTTCAGAGAGTATCACACTGTTTCCCTCTGGTCACTTAGAGGGCCCGTCATGAGAAGTTTCCAAAATAGTGATTCCTGAGCTGTGCTCATCTGATTAGGTCCAGCAGGGCTCTGTGATGAAATAATCCTGACAGAACAGGTTATAGAAAGGAAACAAGTGTGGTCCACCACGGATCGGCTGGAGAACCAGGAACGTCTTTGAAGTTCTCTGAGTTTTAGCCTCATGTGTCAGATGGAAAGCTTGGGACCCAGGCTGACAGGATCCAAGGGCCTTGCCTCATGCCCCTCGTATTCCATTCCATTCTGGAAGCTCCTGAGGAAGTCTGTCTCCAAACTCTTCCTTTCTTTCTGGAAAGCTCTCTTTTTTCCCATGGGTCTGGGGTGGGGGAGGGGTGGGAACTGCAGGTGGGGAGACAGGAAGTCGTTTGGGGGGGAACTCTTGGCGCACCACCTCTCCCCCGGTGGCCCGCAGACTTGGAGGTCTGGGTGGAGTCCCCTCCCGAGGGCACAACTGCCAAACTCCCACCCACCGCCAGAGGGAAGCCCCCAGGAGACTGCAAAGCAGAAGGAATTCAAGGGAACCTTCCCAGGACCAGGTGTGTGCATTCCTGGCCTGACGGCCGCCTCCCCCCGCCGCCGCCTTTCAGGGGCCGTTTGACCCCAGGCATTTTGCAAAATAAAGCCGCCTTGTTTTCCCCGCCTGGCAGTCCCCGGCTTCTGGGAGGCCCTCTTGGTGAGGGGGGACGATCAGAGAGCAGCAGCTGGCAGAGCTGGGAATTCGCCGTGGGAAGCAAAGGAAGGAGGCTCTTACCCAGCTTTTTCCTCTGCACGCGTGACCCCATAACTCTCAGGGCAGCTCCAAACGCGAAGACTCCACCCCAAACACTGGCACCGCCTGGGAGGGTCTCACTAGACGCTGAAGGAATTGGAATTCAAGCCTTGGACAATTTTGTAGGAAGAGGACTTCCTCCATCAGCCCTCTAGGTGGCATGACTCTTCTCAAGGACCCATCGAAACCCTTGCTGGGTGTGGGCTACACAATAGTAACTGAGGTCTAGGAAGGGTACAGGACACAGGGTGGCATCCCACTTCTTTTCCAAGTTGATCAAGTCCCCACGTGAGCTGCCAGCAGAGAGTCCTAGAGACAACAGGTCCCTGAATTGGAGTTCAGCATCTGGGGAGGCACCATGTGGGGTAGAAAAGCCATGGTCCTCTGTCTAAGTTCTGATTCCAGCTCATCCCCTACTAGTGGGCTCCCTTGTCTCTTCATTCATGTCTTAGTGAGCTCGCTTATATCAGGTACTGAACTGCAGAGGAGGGAATACACAGATGAATGAGAGCATCATTCTCTATCATCCAAATAGAACTTTCCCAACTTGACTCTAACCTAGAGAAGAAACGTGTGCTTTTTCTAGCGTCCTGGGGGAAAGCAGCTTTATAAGCAGATAATTATAATGCAAGATGCTATGGTTATAAACAAAGGCACGTACAAAGTTTTACGGAAGTTTGGAGAGAGGGAAATTAACTCTTCCAGGGAAGTTGAAAGAGGTTTCACAGAGATATTGAGTCTTGATGAAGAGTAGGTTCTGGGAGATAGGAATGATGAAAATTCAGACAGTAATAGCAAAACCTTGAGGCCGGAAAGTACAGACCATATTTGGAAAATAGTAGCACCACTTTCAGATGATGTGAAAGCACAAAAGAATCATCTGAAAAAGTACGAGAGCTCATTAAACTTCAGCAAAGTGGCTCGTTACAAAATATATGTGAGAAAAATCAATATATATTTTTTAATTCTAGAAGTAAACAATATAGTAAATATAATGGAGGGAAAGTCTCCTTTCAGGAGCAACAAGGACAATAATGAGCAAAAGACCAAAAAATGAACAAAACGATAAACATGCAGGATGTAGATGAACAAAACTTCAGCACTTTCTGGAGGATACTTGAAGAAATAGAGAAGCCCATTCTAATTCTGGATGGAAAGACACACTATACCTAAAGCTTTAGTGTGTAACAAGAGGAGGCCCTTCAAATCAACATATTACATGTGTAGGGCTTCCCTGGTGGTGCAGTGGTTGAGAGTCCGCCTGCCGATGCAGGGGACATGGGTTCGTGCCCTGGTCCGGGAGGATCCCACATGCCGCGGAGCGGCTGGGCCCGTGAGCCATGGCCGCTGAGCCTGCGCGTCCGGAGCCTGTGCTCCGAAACGGGGGAGGCCACAACAGTGAGAGGCCCATGAACTGCAAAAAAAAAAAAAAAAAAAAACCAGAAAAAAACGTATTACATGTGTAGTCTCAATGAAGAGCAGAGGATAACTATTTGGAATAAGTATAAAATAAGATCTCCATCTCACATCATGCTCCAGAATAAATTCCAGAATGACTGCGCTTTTCTTCCTCCCTCCGATGTAACTTCAAATCTCCTTTTGCCACAGTCCTGGGTGAGCCAGTCCTAGCTCTCAGCAAGGACAGAACCCCCATATACTCTGATGCTGGCAGCCCCAGACTCTGCGTAAATCCTTTAGTGAGGAAAACTTGGAGAATGTCTTTTGCCTTTTTGCAAAATAGGACTGTTACATCCTCAGACACAGAGGCCTAGAACATTACCGAGGTTCAAAACCTGGCTGTTCAAAACAGCCAGATTGCCGAGGAGGAAATTTTCAGCACAGACGTTCTATATCTTTTATTTGCATTTTCTCCCTCTGTCATGGTTTGAATTGCGTCCTCCCCAAAAAACATGTTGAAGTCTTACGCCCCGCCCTCCAGTACTTCAGAAAGTGACTTTATCTGGAACTAAAATCATTGAAGAGGTCATTAGTTATGCTAAAAAGAAGTCACATTGGATTAAGGTGGGCCCTTAATCCATCCAGTACAATTGGGGTCCTTAGAAGAAGATGGCCATGTGAAGACAAGGAGATGCCTTGTGAAGACAGGGGCAGAGGTGGGAGTGATACAGCTACAAGACAAAGGATGCCAAGGATTGCCGACAATATTAGAAGCTACGGGAAGGATATGGGACAGAGACTCCCTCAGACCCTCCGAAAGAACCCTGCCAACAACTTAATTCTGAACTTGTAACCCCCGGACTTGTAACTGTGTGAGAAGACATTTCTGTTGTTTGAAGTCACCCAGTTTGTGGTACTTCATTTAGACAACGCTAGGAAACTAACACACTTTCTAAAAAGGGAGAAATGTCATTCAGGCGTTGAGTGAGTTCTCCCAAAGTCTACTAACCAACAAGTATGTGATTTTTCTTGGAGTTGTTCAGCTTGTATTTTTAATTCTAAAGACGGGACTACTGGCAGAGGTGTACAAATCTTATTTGCAGGAATGTGAAGAGGGCCGAGCCCCCACTCTCCTCAGCCCCTCGCCCCAACCTGTACCCTGGATTCCCCTCAGAAGACCAAAACGCAACTTGGCTGGCTTCCCAGGCAGCTGCCCCCCAAGGGGAAGCCACCCAAGCTCCCTCAGCTACTTTGGGGCTGGAGTTACCTGATTAAGAAAATGGCTCCCACATAGCACAAGAAAAGGAAAGCAAGGCATTTGAGCAAAGGAATGCCAGGGTGTGGTATTTGCCTCCTAGACCAGCCCCCTTGCTCTAACTAAATGGACAGGAGAAGCCCACCCTTTAAGCATGAATCCAAGCTTGTCTAGAAGCTTGTGGACAGTTTAGGTTCTCCAGCCACAGTTTTGAGTGGTACAGTGAGAATAACCATCAGCTGCTGGGGCGGGGGCAGGCGGGGATGTTCTTTGTACATCTTATAACCTTGGTAAAGGGAGCCTAGGTGGTGAAATGACACCAAAGATTTAAGTTGGAAAGGGAATCTCATTGCGGCTACCCAGCCTCTCTGATGAGGTCAGATGGAGTAGGTCTTTCCCTCTGCTGCACCCCGGGTCCCCTACTATTGCTCCACCTCTGTGCCTTTCCTTTCAGCCACAAAGACTCCCCTCTCCTCACCTGAGCCCCTCTTACTCATCCATCAGGTCTCAGGTTTAACATCATTTCTTTGGAAGAAATCCCCAATCAAACATCCCATTCTTTCTGCTCCAAATTCTAGATAAGGGATAATTAAAAGATAACTGTGAAGCCGCATGATTGGGAATTTCCTGGCGGTCCATTGGTTAAGACTCCGCGCTTCTACTGCCGGGGGCGCAGGTTCGATCCCTGCTCGGGAAACTAAGATCCCCCACATGCCGCGTGGGCTGCCAAAACAAAACCAAAAAAAACAAAACAAAAAAACAACTACATGATTACTTCCGAATTCAGGGTTTCCAGAAATAAAGTAACTGAAAAATATTGAAATTCTCCAGTACCACACACAGCTCCACTCTTTACAATGCATGGGTAAGTTTGCAAAAAGGAAACAAACAAACAAACAACAAAAAAGGGAAATCCTTGGGAGAAGAAGCAGTGCAGGGTCATCACCAGCTAAAGCTATCAGCTACCCAGATGGCATCCACTTACCCCAGGTACCAAGAGTTCAGATCATATGCCGGAAACTAAACAAAGATTCTGCAATTCAGAGCAGGTAGTAGGATCAGAGACCTCTTTTTATTTATTTATTTTTTAATTTTTTGGCCATATAGCACGGCTTGTGGGATCTTTGTTCCCCCACCAGGAATTGAACCCATGCCACTTGCACTGGAAGCACGGAGTCCTAACCACTGGACTGCCAGGGAATTCTCCAGAGATCTCTTTTTATTTTTAAAAATATTTTATTAGGTCATGAAACCCTGGTGAGGGAAGGGTCAAGATCTTATTGTTTAGAGGCACCCAAATGATGCTCTTTGTATCACTTTTTTTTTTTTTTTGGCCACACTGCGCAGCATGCAGGATCTTAGCTCCCCCCAGAGACCTCTTTTTAAAGCTGGACCCCTACAAAGGGTACACTAGGGAAATAGGAGTTAGAAAAAAATCTGGCACTGGGAGAATAAAGCATGGAAAACAGCTTGTCTTGGCCTTAGCTCTTGGTCAGGGCAAGGAAGGGATCCTCAGAAAATCATAGTCAAAGGCCTTAGCTGCTATGGATATGGGCCTGTCTTCACATTATTTATAAGGTTAAAAAAAAATTAAGGTAAGCATTTTAATTTAAAATGAGATAACAAAAACAAAAAAACGAACTTGAATCCAATCAAGTTTCTAAAACTCATGTCAAATACACCAGAGGGATGTATTCAGCAAACCCTTGACTGTGGGAAACTCTATAGAACAATTTCTTTCTTTTTTTTTTTCTTTTCCAGAACAATTTCAATGAAATTGAAATTCAATGAAATGAATTACAAGGGGGAAAAAAGAGATGGAGATGAAGGGAAAACTTGTGAGTTAGGGGACTTAATACGCATATCAACCAACTGCAATGTATAAACCTTATTTGGATCATAGTAAAAATAAATGTAAAGTAAAGACAATTCATGAGATAATTGGAAATTGAAAACTGCCTGAATATTGGATGATATTAAGGAATTATTGTACATTTTTTTAGGTGTGATAATGGTACTGTGGTTTTGATTAAGAACTTATACATTAGAGATACATAGTAAATTATTTGTGGCTATAATTATATGATGTCAGAATTTACTCAAAGTGATAGGTGAGTGGGATGTGGACAGAGGTGTATCAATGAAACTGGATTGACCATGAGTTGGGTGATGGATACATGAGGTGATATACTAATCTTTCTACCTTTGTACGCTTAAAATGTTCTATCATGAGTTTAAAAAGATAAAATAAAGTGGAAGAAACCTGACAGTGCCTCAAGGTGTCTTCTCAAGGAAAAATATTACAAATCCTTTCTGAAGACATGTACCCTTTTCAGAGACCTCAGAAGATTCCAGATAGAGACAAAATAAATATATTAAAGATGTTTAAAGAAATTAAAGAGACCATTATCAGCATGAAAAAGGGTCGAGAAACCGTTTAAAAGAAGAGGATAATACGATTCCAAAAGCTATTAGAAAATCTGTTTGAAGGCTCTAGAGAGTTACCAAGTCGGCGTGGACTTACAGGACAAAGATCTGGACAAAAGAGGGGTCCAGAGAAGTGAGCCCAGCATTTGAGGCTGCTTTCCCCCTCAAGGCAGTAGCCAAACCCAAAAGCAGTGGATGAGGTGTGCATTACTTTTTTGACAGTGTCCAGGAATCAGGCCTGCTAACGAAGAAGTTTTTTGTCCCCTGCATCGGCAGGCAGACTCCCAACCACTGCGCCACCAGGGAAGCCCACAAAGAAGTTTTTAATCCTGGTCTTTTACTTGGGATCCAGACAGGGCTATACTCTAGGACAATCAGTTCTCAGACCGTTTAATCTCCAGATCCCTTTACAATCTTAAAAATTATTTAAGACCTCAAAGATTATATGGATTATATCTGTCAATATTTACCATATCAAAAATTAAAACTCAGAATTAAAATATCTATAAAATATTGTTTTTGATATTCAATATGTTGCGGTAAGTTGTTTTGCTTGAAATATATGAAAAAAATCTGGCCTTACAGAAGTATGTAGGTTAAGGGTGGAGTATTTTATTTTATTTTATTTTTATTTATTTATTTATTTATTTATTTTTGGCCGCATTGGCTCTTCCTTGCTGCGTGCGTGCTTTCTCTAGTTGCGGCGAGCGGGGGCTGCTCTTCGTTGTGGTGTGTGGGCTTCTCATTGCGGTGGCTTCTCTTGTTGCGGAGCACGGGCTCTAGGCACGCGGGCGTCCGTAGTTGTGGCTCGCGGGCTTTAGAGCGCAAGTTCAGTAGTTGTGGCGCACGGGCTTCGTTGCTCCGCGACGTGTGGGAACTTCCCAGATCAGGGCTTGAACCCTTGTCCCCTGCATTGGCAGGCGGATTCTTAACAACTGCGCCACCAGGGAAGCCCAGGATGGAATATTTTAATAGCCTTTACCAATAATTGAGAATATTTTTCTTTGATACTACACCTAAACTCAGTAAGTGGTAGTTTCTTCAAGGTTTGTTGCAGTGCGGAATCTGCAATCATATCAATGAACTTTTCATACTTCCATACTTTATATTGGCCTATTTTGTACTGTGAATGATCTCATACCTATGCGTAACTTTTAACATACATTGGTCATTGGGAAAATATTGGTTCACTGAGTTATGCAGATCTTCCAAACGTTGAAATACTTCACTATAGAATATCCCAAAATCACATTCATTAATATCACCACCAATCTTTTCAGAAAAGTCTTGAACTATAGTTTATCTTCCAGACATTCTTTTATGTAAATTGATACCCACTAAAAAAGCAATTAGTCAGAATTCCCTGGCGGTCCAGTGGTTAGGACTCCAGGCTTTCACTGTCAAAGGCCCGAGTTCAATCCCTGGTTAGGGAACTAAAATCCCACAAGCTGTGCAGCGCGAAAACAAAACAAAACAAAACAAAAAAGCAATCAGTGCGGCACACAACTCAAACAATCTCACACATTTTTTTCCTCCAGACTTGATACTTCTGCATACAACAGAAGTATATTATGTATGTTTTCAATTTTGTCACACAGAATATTAAGGGTTGAGACTTAATACAGTTAATCATTTCTGCTGCTCGTCAAGGGCGTTTTTAAGTGACTCAAGTGGATTCTTTTTACTGCAAGTGGATGGTTGGGTATCATATCCTTCATTTGTGGTAGGGCATTAATGGTGAAGCACCGATGACATTACTGTCAGTGTACGTTTCCACTCAGCAAGGAAAACAAACAAACAAAACAACAAAAAAACCACAAATGCCTTAGTATTACTATCAAAACAGTTTTAACCTTGTAGATCCCCTGAGCGCATCTCAGGGACTCCCAGGGACCCACAGACTACACTTTGAAAATAGGTGCCCTAGGAGTAAGAGTAAACCAGAAATAAACCAGCCCTCTTAAATAACAAAGCCCAGCGTTAAATCATCTTAATCCCTGCTGACCAGAAATAAAAGTAAATCCTTTCTATACGAAGGTGACGTCTTGAACGTATCCCTACGATAGTTTATGTACAATATCTGGCGCTCAGTCAAAAATAACTGCTGCATGAGAAGACAAGGCATAGCTGAAAACCAACAGAAAATGACAGCCAATGAATAGACTCATGGAGGTTCTAAATAATGGACTTAACAGACAAGGGTTGAAGATGACTACACTTAATATATTCAGTGAAATAAAAGACAAGAGGTAGATATTCAGCAGACAACTGGAAGCTATTTTTAAGAAAGCAAATGGGAATTCTAGAACTGAAACTAGTGTAACTGAAATTAAGAATCAAAAGGATGGCCATAACAGCAAACAGGAGAAGCTGAAGAGAGAATTAATGAACTAGAAGATAAGTTAAAAAAATCCAGAGTAAAGCAAAGAGTTATACAAAGATAGAAAAATACAAGAAAAAGACAGGAGACACATGGGATCTAACATACATATAGATGGAGTTCCAAAAGACAAGGAGAGCAAGTATGGGGTAAAATCATATTGGAAGACTTAATGGCTGAGAATTTTTTTTAACAAATGAAAAACATCAATTTATAGATACAAGAAGCACTTCAAACTCCAGAAACAGCAGGAAATATATAAAGAGAACCACACCTAGTGTATCATATTGAAATTGCTAAACACCTCAAAAGTAGCCAGAGGAGGAAAAAAAAAAAGACACATTATCTTCAAAAGAACAGCTATGCATCAGAAAACTGATTCTCACTAGAAATAATTGGCGCACACAATTGTGGTGACTGACAAGTTCAAAATCTGTAGGACAGGCTAGCAAACTGGAGACTCAGGAAAGAATTGATTTTGCAGGGTTAAGTCCAAATTCTGTGGGGCGGCAGGCAAGAAACTCCAAGAAACCTGTCCTTGCTCTTAAGGCCAACTGATTAGATGAGCCCTACTCACCTTGTAGAGGGTCCTCTGCTTTACTCAAAGCCACTGCTTTAAATGTTAATCACGCCTAAAACTACCATCACAGCCACATTCAGACTGGTGTTTGACCAAACTAGCACCATAGCCTAGCCACGTTGACACATAAAATTAACACTCACATCCATAGAAATATGAACTTATTGGCAGAGAAAGAAAAACTGTTTTAAATAAATATTGGTTATATTTAATGGTTATCAAATTTTGGACTATTTCATGATGCTTTGATCAATTGGGTTTTAATAATGATTGGAAACAATCGTATATCTTAACATAAAGTTCTATTGTTATGGAACATTTGAAAAAGTAATTTATAAATACATGTATTGCAGAGAAGTATGAGAGTGAAGGATCAATAAAAGTGTTTCAAGCACACATTAAGTTAAGGTCCTGAGAGGAAAAGTTGGATGTAAATTTCCAACGCTACAAAAGTTGTTTTCTGAATGTTTTTAAGCTGATAAATGTTAAAGTCGTTGTGAAATTTAGGTTACATTGGATAAATTTAAAGACTGATGAAATAATTGTATTCTTAAATTACATGTGTGTGTATATGTATATATATTCAGAAATCACATTTTTCCAACTAAATAAATAAGAAAAGTTTAATGTCAATTTAAAAAGTATATAAAATAGTACATTGTTTTTCAAAATTCTTTCATAGGGGACCTGAGCAAAAAGAAGTTTGAAAGCCTCTCCTCTAGACAACCTGGCTTGAGGACAGCCTAGAATCTCAGGAACTCTCCTCCCATAACGTCTGCCTTTAAAAATTTACTCGATTTTTAAGTTCTTTTTTCCAGGATTTCTTACCACAATGAACCACACCATCTACTCAACTTTAGGTTCTCTTCCCTTTCTTGGTGCAAGAATTTCCCACTTTCCCAAGCTCCCTTCAAACCATCCTAAAGCCCCATGACCCTTTCAGCCTGGTTAGAGCTCTGAGCTGCCATGAAACTTCAACAGATTAGTGACCCCATGACTTTTGCAATTCAGAATGAACTTTTACTGCCATCATCTGAGTCATTTAATTGAAAAGTATTGAGACCTTGAATCATTCATGTTATCTCCAGAATACTCCGTGTAGTCCTTGTATTATTTTGTCTTTGTGTCAATGAATGACCTAAACCTGAAGACTGGTTTTGACTTCAAGGTGATTGCCTGGAGGCACCATGTAATCGGAGAACTCCATCGATAGAGCCACTCTTGTTTAATACTCTTCAGTGGCTCCAAAGAGCGCTTACAATAAAACGCAATCTCCCTATGCCCCTATTTGACTTTGCCAAGCCTACCTCACTCCTTCCTCACTAAAACCAATCGCCACATCTTCCTTCAGTTCCTGGAACATGTAGCTCTCTTCTGCCCCAGGGCCTTTGCCTTCAAGGTATCTTAGCCTGAACCGTTCTTCTCCGTATCCTTTCAAGTGCATGCCTGCCTCTTTCTCTTCAAATTTGTAACAATTTGACAATTCCTATCGAAATATAAGATATCTGCCTATGGACTCACCAAAAAATATTCTAGAAATCCATTCTGAAGGAACAATCATTACCACCCAACAATATATATATAATAATGTATATTGCAGCATTTATAGGAGTAAAAATTGTTAATTTAAATGTTCTTCAAGAGAGGAACAGCGGGACTTCCCTGGTGGTGCAGTGGTTAAGAATCTGCCTGCAAATGCAGGGGATATGGGTTCAAGCTCTGGTCCGGGAAGATCCTACATGCCGCGGAGCAACTAAGCCTGTGCACCACAACTACTGAGCCTGCGCTCTAGAGGCCTCGAGCCACAACTACTGAAGCCCATGTGCCTAGAGCACGTGCTCCACAACAAGAGAAGCCACCACAATGAGAAGCCTGTGTACTGCAACGAAGAGTAGCCCCTGCTCGCCGCAACTAGAGAAAGCCCGTGGGCAGAAAGGAAGACCCAATGCAGCCAAAAATAAATAAATAAATTTATTTATTTTTTAAAAAAGAATAAGGTAGGGAATTCCTGGCGGTCCAGTGGTTAGGACTCCACGCTTTCACTGTCGAAGGCACGGGTTCAATCCCTGATCAGGGAGCTGCACAGTGCAGCCAAAAAAAAAAAAAAAAAAAACAGGTACATCGGTAAGTCCTGGCATGGATATGTTGAATGTGATAAAAGAAAGTCACAGCACAGGGACTGCCCTGGTGGTCCAGTGGTTAAGAGTCTGCCTTCCAATGCAGGGGACGTAGGTTTGATCCCTGTTTGGGGAACAAAGATCCCACATGCCACAGGGCAACTAAGCCCGCGTGCCTCAACTACTGAGCCCACATGCCACAATGAAGAGCCTGTGCGCAGCAACTAAGACCCTATGCAGCCAAAAATAAATAAATAAAATAAAACAAAATAAGAAGGGCTTCCCTGGTGGCGCAGGGTTAACAATCTGCCTGCCAATGCAGGAGACATGGGTTCGAGCCCTGGTCCGGGAAGATCCCACATGCTGCGGAGCAACTAAGCCCATATGCACCATAACTACTGAGCCTGCGGTCTAGAGCCCACATGCCACAACTACTGAGCCCACATGCCATAACTACTGAAGCCCTCGCGCCTGGAGCCTATGCTCCGCAACAAGAGAAGCCATCGCAAAGAGAAGCCCGGCACCACAACAAAGAGTAGCCCCCACTTGCCACAACTAGAGAAAGCCCACCTGCAGCAACGAAGACCCAACGCAGCCAAAAATAAATAAGTAAGTAAATTTATTTAAAAGAAAAAAGTCCCAGCACAGTCTGGAGCATGTAATCCTATTTATGTAAATAAAACAAAGTCACAACACCCATGCAAATAAAGAAAATGTCCCAGAGGTCTCATACCAATCAAGAATGGGAGAATAGGACAAGGAGGACATTATTCTTTTCCACTACTCATTCTTATTTTGTATGAAAATTTTATAGAAACTCTGCTTATGTAATAACATTTATCAAATCCTTACATGTTAAAGTAAATTTGAGGAGTAGGAACTATCAATAAATCAGTGTCATGCTAGGGAAACGTAATCTTTCAAAGAGATACCGAAAATTGGAGGCAACTTCCCTGGCTGAGCAGGGAAAGGGCAGAGTGATTGTCCTGATGCTGGACTTGGCAGTCAGACGCTTATGGTCCAGGACAGTCAGACGCTTATGGTCCAGGACGGGATCGTATCTTTTGACAAGAAGCTGTTTGATGATGCAGGCTGGTTCACCACACCCATGGATGCCATCACGGTTAAAAATGCTTCATTTCTTCTTGTGGGGGAGACCCAGCCAAGGGGAAGCTTGTTTTGCCAGGGCCTTGGGAGAAGGGCTAGAAAAGGAGATGAGATGACAGAGAGGGGAAAATAGATGAGAAAACATAAGTTGAAGAGTAAATAAATTAGCAGAAGAAACGAGAATAAAGAAGGCAAATGGGAGAAGAGAGAAGGGGAGATGGGAGGGGGAAGAAGTGAGGAAGGAGGGGAGAAGAGGAAAGAATAGCTAACATTTATTGGATGTTTACTAGGTGTCAATCATTATTCTAAGCGATGAAAATGGTTTTATTTCGTTCTTTCTAATGAGGGTGGCTGTATTATTATCTCTGTTTACTGCTGAGGAAAATGGGACAGCAAGGCACAGAGATTTGTATAAACTTTCCCAAGGTCCCTAAGCTTGTGAGTTCTGACACAAGAATTCAAACCCAGGTTGTCTGATACCAGAGCACCTGTCTGGTTTTTGTTGGTGGTGGTGGTTTTTTTTTTTTTATTTAATAAATTTATTTATTTATTTATCTTTGGCTGCATTGGGTCTTCATTGCTGACGAGCGGGGGCTACTCTTCGTTGTAGTGTGCAGGCTTCTCATTGCAGTGGCTTCCCTTGTTGCAGAGCACAGGTTCTAGGAGCGTGGGCTCAGTAGTTGTAGCTCGCAGTCTCTAGAGTACAGGCTCAGTAGTTGTGGCACACGGACTTAGTTGCTCCGCGGCACGTGGGATCTTCCCGGACCGGGGCTTGAACCCGTGTCCCCTGCATTGGCAGGTGGATTCTTAACGGCTGTGCCACCACGGAAGCCCTGCTGTTGTTGTTGTTTGTTTGTTTGTTTTTCCCATGAAGTGGAAGATTTAATATTGTTAGATGTCAGTATTCCCAAATTTACAGATTCAAAACCATCCCTATCAAAATCCCAATGGAATTTTTAAATATATATTTTCCTACCAAATCTCGTTTTTGTTTGTTTTTTAATTTTTATTTTATATTGGAATATAGTTGATTTACAATGTTGTGATAGTTTCAGGTGTACAAAAAAGTGATTCAATTATACATATACATGTATCTATTCTTTTTCAAATTCTTTTCCCATATAGGTTATTACAGAGTGTTGAGTAGCGTTCCCTAGAGTGCCTGTTCTACTCTCTAGAATTTTAAGGAAAAGAAGAGCGCTGGTGACAGGGAGGAAGGAAGCAAAGAAGGAAAGGGAAAAAGAAGGGAAAATGGAAAAAGAATAAAAACTCAGTTTGACAGTGACTACTACTTTAATTTCTGAACCATGTAGGCAGGGAAGATAAATATACACAAAAGCTCCTGAATAGTTGATACTTGGGAATTTTTTTTTTTTTTATACATAAAGCTCAAAAACAGGCAAAACCAAACTATAGTGTTTAGGGATGTCTACTCAGGTAGTGAAACTATAAAGAAAGCAAGGAAATAATTAGCATAATAGTCATGGGTGTGGTTACCTTTAGGGATAAAGGAAAAAGTTGCCACCAGGATGGGGCAGGATGGGTCTTCTGGAAAAGTTCTATTTTTTTGCCTGAGTGCTAATTACAAGTATTCCCTTTTTCATAATACCTTAAGCTGTATATTTATGTTTTATGCATTTTTCTGTATATTTGTATTTGTTTCACAATACAAAAAAGGTTTTAAAAATTATCTTGTGAGGCTGGTGGTGGGATGAATTGGGAGATTGGGATTGACATATACACTAATATGTATAAAGCGGATAACTAATAAGAGCCTGTTGTATAAAAAAATAAATAAAATAAAATACAAAAAAATATAAAATAAAATATACTTAAAAATATATATCTTGGGAATGGTTTTAGTCATAGATGCCGGGTTGAGCACTCTAAGATCCTGTCTCAGAAAAAAAAAAAAAAATCAGGAATTCCCTGATGATCCAGTGGTTAGGACTCGCTGCTTTCACAGCTGTGGGCCTGGGTTCGATCCCTGGTTGGGGAACTAAGATCCCGCAGCCAAGCAAAACAAAAACAACAACAAATAATCAACAGTGATTATACTAATAATCCATCTAGATAGGCACAATGGGTCCTGTTCCTGTACCAATGTGAGAGATGGGGATTGACAGTGAGCATGAAGGGTGTGGGGAAGCTTCTTCCCTCAGACCAGTGACAGGCAGTGGTGCCCAAGGCTGAGGAGTTTCACATTTGGACACTGGAGAGTCAATCCCTATTGCTGTAGCCCCTGAACTTCTCCTTCTAGAAACCTGGGTCCTGGAGGAATTTCAGTCTGGTTCTCCCGTCATGGGTTTCCCCAATCCCATCCTTCCTTGCCCGCTCCGTCCCAGTCCCTTCTTAGTCTAGCTTTTCTGAATTTCTTTTATTAAGCTGAAAGAAGCCATAATTGGACCCACTGACAAGAGCTGGACTGTGCTTTTCTCTCTCACTTTTCTTTTTCTGCAATCTACAATGAACCTTCCAAGTTCATTACTGCAGATGGTCCTGGGCAGGACACAGAAGCCAGTGGCAGAAGCTTATTATCCAACCTCAGGGACAGTGAGAGCTGGCCAGCAGCCGCAGTCATTCTGAAGCAGTCATGTCCAATTAGAAGAAACATTAGGCACTTTCCTTCTTGAGCCCCATTAACAAATTAGTCCTACCACAAACTGAGAGGGACTGGATGGGACCAAATACCTTTTGACCACGGGATAATTTGATAATTTGGAGAAGAAACAGCACAGAACACTGCTGTGTATGTGTGTGTGTGTGTGTGTGTGTGTGTTTGGAGGTGGGGGACCGGTGGTTAGGGAGAAAGATTTGATCCTATATGACTGTCCTACCCAAAAATGAAACTTTTCTAATACTGAGCAACAACTATTACTGGGTTAAAATGGTCAGGAAATTGGGAAGAATGGCAGTCTTTTGAGGGGTCAGTATTTCACCCCTGGTTGACTTGCTGGGTTGGAGCAACTGTTTCACATGCCTTCAACCAGGGCATTGCATCCTCATGCATTTTTGCAAGTTTTAGTCCCAGGAAGTTCATGGGAAAAGGGCTGGGGAAACCTGTGACTCATGTATCTGCTGTGGTAAAATAACCCGAACTCACTCTTTTAAGGCTATGTTAAGTTTTCAAAATATTGGTTATAAATGGTTTGCTCAGAGAAGAGTACTAATTAGACCTCTGAGATTTTTAAGAGTGTGAATCACAAATGTCTGTTGCTAAGGAAACAATTACATCCAAATTACCATTGCAAATTCAAATAGCCATTTTAGATTCATTTACAAGAGAGCACAAGATTGGAACAAGATCTCTCAAAAGGAGAGCAGGAAAGGAAAATGAGGTAAGATGAAAATTGCCACGGGTGAGAAAACTACTCCTGCTTTTGATCTAGAGCTGAAGAACTAAGAAATCTAGGAGCAGAGGACCACAGAGAAGACTCAGACTCTCTTTCCATGATAGTTTATTAACCCTGGAATTTTCCATCAGAAAGAGTCTTAGAGATTTTCTGCCAGCTCCCATTCAATGGAGGAGTGTTCTTTTAATTCATGGTAGATCCTATAGTTATAAAGAAAAATGTGAGGATCTTATGAACAACTTTGTGCCAATACAATAAAAAAAAAAAAAAAAAAAACCTGGATGAAATGGAAAAATTCCTTCAAAAACATAAACTTACCAAAACTGACTCAAGGAGAAATTTTTAAAAAGTAAAATAGCTCCATATCTCTTACATATGCTAAATTTATCATTAAAACCCACAAAGAAATCTCCAGACCCAGATGACTTCAACTGGTGAATTCTATCACACTTTTAAGAGAGAATGAATACCAACTGCACACAAACTCTTTCCAAAAAATAAAAAAGGAAGAAACACTTCTCAGTTTGTTTTATGAGCCCAATGTTATTATGGTACTAAAACCTGAATAGATGCACAAAAAGCATTTGACAAAATTCAACACATTTTCACAATCAAAGCAAGCTAAGAGAAGAGAACTTCCTCAACCTAATTAAAGGAACTACAAAAACTTACAGCTAATGTCATAGTTAATAGTGAAATATTAAAGAATTTCTCACTAAGTCTGAGAACAGGCAAAGATGTCAGCTCTTACAAGTTTTGCTCAAAACTGAGGCACCAAAAAAAGAAAAAGAAAGAAAATCCAGAGGGGTTGGACAAGAAAATTGAAACTGCCAATATTTGCAGACAACTTGATTGTATATATAGAAAACCTTATGGGCTTCTATAGAATAACTACCACATCTTATAAGTGAATTCAGCAAGATTGTAAAATACAAGGTCCATATACAAAAATTAATGGAATTTCTAGATATTAGCAACAAATAAATGAAAAACAATTTTTAAAAAATGTACCACTTACAATAACATCAAACAAATCACCTATCTAGGATGAAATTTAGCAAAGTATGTATAAGACTTCTACACTGAAAACAACAAAACACTGCTAAATTAAAGACCTGAAAAGTGGAGAGGTATGTTATGTTTTTGGATTGGATGCCTCTAATGTTAATATTTCCATTCTTCCAATAAAACTGAACAGAGTCCAGAAATGAACCCACTTGTATATGATCAATTAATTTTCAACCAAAATGCCAAGTCAATTCAATGGAGAAAGGAAAGCCATTTTAACAAACGGTGCTGAAACAACAATAGATTTTAAGCAAAAAAATGAACCTCAACCCCATACATAAAAGTAATTTGAGATAGATCACAGACCAACATAAAAGCCAAAACTGCAAAACTTTCAGGGGAAAAAGAAAAAAAAAAAAGCAATGTTAGCTTTTGCAAAGAATTCTTGGAAAGAAAGCAAAAAATGTTAATCACTAAAGGAGAAAGAAAGAAATTTGATTTTATCAATACCTTTACTCTTCAACAATAATGAAAAAGCAAGCCACAGACTGGGAGAAAGTATTCACAATGCATGTATGTGATAAATTTCTTGAATACCAATATAAGAAGGATTCACACAACTCAGTAATAAGAAAATCAACCCCATTTTTTTAAATGGTCAAAATCTAGAGCAGGAATTTCACCAAAGGAAATATTCAAATGGCTAAGGAGTACATGAAATTATATTCAACGTCATGAGTTATCAAGGAAACACATATGAAAAACATGATAGCGAAATCTTAAAAGGCTGATAAATACAAGACTTGACAAGGATGTGGAACAATCAGAATCTCAAACAGGACTTTCCTGGTGGCGCAGTGGTTAAGAATCTGCCTGCCAATGCAGGGGACACGGGTTCAATCCCTGGTCCGGGAAGATCCCACCTGTCATGGAGCAACTAAACCTGTGCGCCACAACTACTGAACCTGTGCTCTAGAACCCACGAGCCACAACTACTGAGCCTGCGTGCTACAACTACTGAAGCCCGTGCGCCTAGAGCCCATGCTCTGCAACAAGAGAAGCCACTGCAATGAGAAGCCCACGCACCACAACAAAGAGTAGCCCCCGCTCACCACAACTAGAGAAAGCCCGTGCACAGCAACGAAGACCCAACACAGCCATAAATAAATAAATAAATAAATGTATTTTTTTTAAAAAAGAATCTCATACAAAGATGATAGGAGGGTGAAGTGTACAACACCCTTTGAAAACCAGATTGTGACTTTCTTACACAAAGCATAATTTCATCTCTCTTAGATCCGGCAATTTCTACTTCTAGGTAGAAACGTATCCACAAAAGGACGGTCACAGAAATGTTCATAGTTGCTTTATTCATAAGAGTCCCAGACTAGAAACAATCAAATGTCCATCAGCAGGTGAACAGATAAACAAACTGAGATGTATCTACACGATGAAATATGACTACAGTGGAAAACAATGAACCGTTGATAACAGGCAGTGACATGGATGAATCTCTCACAATCATGCTGAGTGAAAAGAGTCAGACAAAAGGAGTCCATACTATATATACATCCCTTTCATAGGAAGTTCTAAACTAGGCAAATCTGCTACGTGGTGCTGGAAAGCAGGTCAAGTTTAGCAGGGGTGACAGTGACTGCAAAGGGGCTTGGGCCTTCACGGGGGATTCTTGGCTACATATGAACTCAGTCTTGATGGGAGCCTTTCAGCTGGTGTGACGGGCCAAGGGAAAGATACCTGTGGGGAGGCAACAGGAAAACAGTCTGTTTAGTAGCCTCCACATTGGTTATTTCCATTTTTAAGAACTTCAAGTTTTCTTTCCTTCCTCCCTCCCTTTTCTCCTTTCTTCCCTCTCCATCTCTCTTTCTATTTTCATCCAACTGAAACTGTGGGAAATGCTCGTATCCTCCTTAGCCGAAACCTTTTCAAAATTTTTTCATCTGATTTCAGAGAGGCATCTGTTGATCCCTCCATTGTCTGTGATGGAGCAAAAATTGCAGACCCGTAATTATCTCTTCTCCTGGCAGGCCTTAAGATGAAACAGACAGGAAGACCTGAGCGGATTCTTCTCAGATGCCACCTCTTAGCACTGGGCTTTGCGAGCCTGTTATTTGGGGCACTGCAGAAGGCAAGGCCCTATCCCGCCAAGGATCAATGGGAAAATAAGCAGTTGCTGGTGAATAGACTGCGGGCTTCTACAGTTGTTAGGCCTCCTTGGTAATGGCTATTTATCCCCACTTAATTGCTACCTGGGCTCCCCTCATTCTGTGCTGGTTAGCACTTCCCACCACTGCCATCCGGGCAAACCCAGGGCAGCCTGCAGAGGGGCAGCTGCCTGCCCGACACTCCTTCAGAGGCCAAGGGATGCCCATGGTGACCTCGGCCAGGTTGATAGTGATGCCACCTACCCTGACTCTCTCCCCAGTGGTGTCACCTGATCTCCAATGCCTGGCGACAGCTGAGCTGGCTCAGCCTTGGGATCTGCTCTATTGCCAGCTAAGTGTCCAAGCGGTTTGTGGGGAGGTCTGAGGGGCAGGTAGTTCTCTTTGACAGCAAACTAAAAAAAGAAGCCCGTGTTCTCCAAGAGTGGAAGAGCCCAGAGAACCTTGGAGAAAGGGAACCTCAAGCCCATCTACATCTGGACTTGTTGTATGATAGGATAAATGGAGACCCCTTAAAGAAAAAGAAGAAAAGCGGGCTTCCCTAATGGTGCAGTGGTTGAGAGTCTGCCTGCCGGTGCAGGGGACACGGGTTCGTGCCCCGGTCCGGGAAGATCCCACATGCCACAGAGTGGCTGGGCCCGTGAGCCATGGCCGCTGGGCCTGCGCGTCCGGAGCCTGTGCTCCGCAACGGGAGAGACCACAACAGTGAGAGGCCCGCGTACCGCAAAAAAAAAAAAAAGAAGAAGAAAAGCAAAGAAAAGCGAAAAAGAAACACATTAGCATAAATGCAAAATCCAACCAAAGTTTTATAATCCAAACCGAGTGTTATAGAATAAGCACATCATATCATGAATAAATCTGACAAATGTAAACTAGTGCGAACTTGGAAAATCAAATACTGTAATTCATAATTTAACCCAATTTTTTAAAAAAGCTTAAAAAAAGGTCTTTGTTCACTTATAGAGGTACTTCTGGGAGAACTACATAATCATATAACTTGCCATATTGGGAATGGGAATCACTTTGATTTGGCCAGGTTAGGCAAACAAGTTTTGTTTTTGTTCCCATTCAGTTTGAGTGCCTGCTCTGCCTAAAGTCCAGTGTTGGGGCAGATTGTGAGATCCTCTGTGGGTTCGGTGGGAAGGAGGGTCAGGGTCTATCTGTAAGGTGTGCTCAGGCACTAGGGTGGCAGGTAATGGCGCTCAAGCCCTGTATCTGCTCACCCTGGTAAGACCACCTGCTCTGGAGAGCATAAAACTCTTTTCCAACGTCTTCTTGGGAAGGAATCACCTTGTTAGCCCAGTTCTGCCCACCAGAAAGTGGAGGCCAAACAACAGACTCCAAACCCTCACTGGTTCAGCTGTTGTCTGGTATTTCTGAGTAGATTTGGCCCATCCCAGGAGTCAATGGGAACTCTATCACAGAGCCATGTACCCAAACTCCTGAAAAAAAGTTTTACCCCTTTGGGTAGAGTCCACTGTGGAAGTTTTAGCTCTTAGATAAAAAAGAAAACATAGGTATAAACCTTCATGACCTTGAATTAGGCGGTGATTTCTTTGATATGATACCAAAAGCACAAGCAACAAAAGAAAAAAAACAGATAAATTAGACTTTATCAAAATTAAAAACTTTTGTGTTTCAAAGGACACCACGAAGAAAAGATGACACACAAAATGGAAGAAAATATTTGCACATTGTATATCTGATAATGGATTAGTATCCAAAATATATAAAGAACAATTACAGGTCAACAATAAAAAGACACATAATGTAATTTTAAAAGATTTGAATGACATCTCTCCAAAGAAAAGATACAAATAGCCTATAAGCATATGAAAAGATGCTCAACATTATTAGTCATTAGGGAAATGTAACTTGAAACCACAATGCAATACCACTTCACATTTACTAGGATGACTATTATCAAATAAATTGATGGAAAATAACAAGTGTTAACAAGGATGTGGAAAAATTGGAACCCTTGTCCATTGCTGGTGGGAATGTAAAATGGTGCAGTCACTTTGAAAAAGTCTGACAGTTTCTCAAAATATTAAACGTAGAATTACTATCTGACCAGCAATTCCACTTCTAGATACATACCCAAGAGAACTGAAAATGTATGTCCAAACAAAAACTTGGACATGAATATTCATAACCACATTATAATAACCAAAAGGTAGAAACAACACAAATGTCCATCAATTGATGAATGGATAAACAAAATGTAATATATCCAAATAATGGAATATATGTAGCCATAAAAAGCATTTGGTACTGATACATGCTACAACATGGATGAACCTTAAAAACATGCTAAGTGAAAGAAGTCAGACACAAAAGACCCCATATTATATGACTCCATTTACATGAAATGTCCAGAATAGGCAAATCTATAGAAATAGAAAGTAGGTTAGTGGTTGCCAGGGGCTGAAGAGCGGAGAGAATGGTGAGTGGCTACTAATGGGTATAGGGCTTATTTTTGGGGTGATGAAAATATTCTGAAATTAGATAGTGGTGATGGTTACACAACCCTGTGACTATACTAAAAGCCACTGAGTTGTACAACTTTAAAAGAGTGAATTTTATGGCTTGTGCATTTTATATATCAATTTTTTTAAAGACTAAGGCATAGTCCTCACTCTTAAATAGCTGACAATCTTCACTATTCAAACATAGTTGCTCAACACCATGTAATTATCAACATTGAATGTTTTTATCTTCTGAGGTAGCCACCAATCATATTATTCTTGATGAATTAACCAAATCATGATCTAAACAATAAAAATATAAATCAGTCTAGAAAATACATTGCATTAATTATTCAAATTTTACTTAGTAAGAGTGGAGCATTTTGCAATAACGCAAAGATCGTTTCTAAAAAACAAAGAAAATAATAGTCATATCAGTGGACCTGAAGACGCCTCCATTGGATGGTGTTGGAAGGGACCCTAGACTCAAAAATAACAAGAAAGGCTGTTGTGTATTTATTTGTTCATTCATTCCTCAAAACTCTACTGGTTATTATTATCCTCTGGGCCCTGGGGGGAGAGACTACAAGTTTCCTCAAGGAGCTCAGTGTCTAAGGAAAGAGGCAAACCCCCTGCACTACGAGGGTCATCACAGAGCTATGCCTAGCCCAGCTGTGGCCCATCCCAGTGGGCACTGATCCAGGGGCCCAGGATCAGGTCAACATTTGACTGCACTTCCTCTCTCACCTCCAGCATTTTCTCCAAGCATATGTTATTACCCAAAATCAGCAACTGCCGGCACAATCTTGACCTCTACAATGTATTAAAAATTTTTTTAATGAATTGCCAACATAGAAAAATCAAGAGGTCTTAAATAAAAATCAAAATGTCTAGCTTCTTTTAAAAATCTGGCCCCGTGTGCTGGCCTGTAACTCTCAGGTGGGCTGGAACAGTACCTGCTCTCACTCTCCAGGCACAGAAATGAGCAAGGACCCCTATAATTGGCAGGGACTGATGAGCTGGGTGATGGGCTCAAGGGCTTCATTATACTTTTCTATTTTGTGTTTTTAATGTCCATAATAAAGAGTTAAAAGCCAACAAAAAACTGGAGATATGCATTCTCCTATTGGCCACAGCCCCCAATCTGCTCTACTGTCACTGAGGCAGGACGTTAGTTACTATTCACTGGGCTTGCAGTGCTCTTTTTCTTAGTAGTATTAAAAGGCAACTGAACTGTTCTTCATACCTCACTTGTTTGCCTCATCTTCCACATCTGTGCAAGACCTCTGCTGTCATGTGAGTACAGTCTCCAAAAGAAGCCTTAAGCAGAGGGCACAGCCTGGCAGCCAATGGCCAAATTGGACCACAGATGCGTTTTTGTTTGGCCCAAAGAATGTTTTCCTTAATAAGAGTTCAATGTCATAGATGGGCATGACTTTCCAATTCTCCCCAGTCCTCACCTCCCATTGCATTATTATTATCTGGCCCAATAAACCTTTATGTTCCTTACCTTGCCCCTGTAGGCATCTGAGTTTCAGAATCTAAGACAGGAGGAACAGTGGTTGTATTCAGTATTTATGCTGGCATGTAGGTTTGCACTGGTAATCTTCGAGGGTCTTGAAATCCTGTCTGCCCACTGATCCCTTCCTATTGTGAAGATGACCATATCTTCCATTTAGCGGTTTTGTGAAAGTCTTGTATTTTGGAAGTTTAAGATAGCTCTTGGGAATTCCCTGGAGGTCCAGTGGTTAGGACTCAACGCTTCCACTGCTGGGGGCACAGGGTTCAGTCCCTGGTTGGGGAACCAAGATCCTGCAAGCCACGTCGTGCAGCCAAAAAAGAAAAAGAAAAAAAAGCTCTTTATCTTTCCTAACGGTTTATTAAATGATTAATTCTGTGTTATGCCTAATATTGTCATTAACGTCATCTCCACTGGGATTATGTCTAATCGCTATTAAATGTTCCATAGAAGAGCCTAACTCATTTTGTGACCAAATATGGTTTATATTCAAGGAAATGCAGATAGTATATGATCTAAAAAATTTACAAGCTTCCTAATAGAAAAAAAAATGTAACCCAAAATAGGTTTAAGAAATTATCATACCTCTATCAAGTTCATTACAAAAATTAAAAGGGTAACATTCTGTGAGTATGAGAAAACAGGTACATTTCTGTATTATTCGGTAGCTGCAAATTGGTTGGGCAAGTAACTTGCAAATGTTACAAGAGCTGTGGTCAAATAATTCTATTTGGAAAATATATTTCGAAGAAATAACTAAAAATGAAAGGTACAAAGTTAGTCTTACTAGTGCCATTTATGAGAGAAAAAGGTAAATAAACCTCAGTGACAAAAATAAGCAATAAACTAAGACAACACTTGTTTCTTAACAAGATAGCAAGCTATAAATTCTTCAGATGACAATTATGCAGTTATGGTCCATATAAATGCAGTGAGCATGTGCACAGGAGATAGGGAAAAACACGGTGAAGCAGAATACATATACACTGATTTCATATGAATAAAAAAATTATGTTAAATCCTTGAAAAAGATCAGAAGAGAACATACAGAGGTGCAAAGAGTTTTGGTTTGAAGTTCATATATGGTACAAGTGAACAATTTTAAAGTGAGGATGGAATTGGGTTAGTGAAGTCGATGAAGAGGATGTAACACGTTTGATAGTGTTTTCATGGTACAAATGTAAGATGAGGGGAAAATAAGACAGAATGCGCATGGGGGAAAGTAACCCATAAGCATGAAGTTGTGCAGAAGAATTTGAGGGAAAACGCTATTACTGAAACACCTAGAAGCTGACAATCCTTAGGGACTTCCCTGGCGGTCCAGTCGTTAGGACTCTGAGGTTTCACTCTAGGGGTCACGGTTTCGGCCCCTGGTGGGGGAACTAAGATTCCGCATGACAAGGCCAAAAAACAACAACAAAAAAGAAGCTGACAGTCCCTGGTCTTTATACAGACGAGACATGGGCTTCACTAGTGGGTTGAATTTCTTAAGGTCTATTTGGAGAACTGATCAAAAGCTAGAAGGTGGTCCTGTACTGACTCTCACCCAGGGAATGGGTGGTGTGTTGATTCAGGCTCGACTTGGTAAAGCTGCCCCTTCCTAGGGCTGGATGGAGAAAGGCTTGATCGTTGCTGTGATATTTTGGATGGTGGGTTACTCAGCCTTTGTCAAGCACGGGATTGCAATGCTGGGGCATCCCTGGGAATGCCAGCTCTGTAAACACCAGGACAACTTTTCCGGTCAAGACAACCCAACGCATACTAAATCTTGACGGTTAATGTCTTTCTGGTACGGCATACCATACCATATGGTGGTAAGAATTAGTAGGTTCCAGAATTCCCCAACCATTGATGACAGACACATGACACTAATGCTTACTACTGCTTTTTCACTCTGAAATAAATTAGCACTACCATCTCAATGAATGAATTGAGCAGAGGTAACTCATTATGAACAAAGAAGAAGAAAGGGTTTAAAGGCAGAAGAAAGAAATAAAAGATGCATTTTATAATTTAGCCATTAATACATCTTTTTAAACAAATAAGTGCTACTAGTAAATATTTGATAATTTTCCCAGGATAGAAAATAGCCATGGAGGGGACTTCCCTGGCGGTCCAGTGGTTGGGACTTTGCTTTCCAATGCAGGGGGTGCATGTTCGATCCCTGGTCAGGGAGCTAAGATCCCACATGCCTTGCAGCCAAAAAACCAAAACATAAAACAGAAGCAATATTGTAACAAATTCAATAAAGACTTTAAAAATGGTCTACATTAATCAATCAATCAATAGAAAATAGCCATGGAGATCTGCTCTCAAGAATATCCTGGGAATTCTCTGGTGGTCCACTGGTTAGCACTTGGAGCTTTCTCTGCCAGGACTCGGGGTTCAATCCGTGGTTGGAGAGCTAAGATCCCACAAGCTGCGTGACCCAGTCAAAAAAAAAAAAAGAATACTCTCATTGAAACATGATAAGCAGTTCAATTTCTCTTTTGGAGCAATGCAAAGCAGATATATACCCTATCTATACAACATCTCCCTTAAATGTCAGCATAATCTCAGCATAAACTCTTCCTATTACTATAACTATTACTATTCCCATTTTAAAGGAGAGAAAACTGTAGCTTAGAAAAGGTTAGTAACCTACCCAATGTCACAGCTGTTAGTGGGAGATCCCCCAGATTTTGAACCCGGCCCTGTCTGACTTAAAGCACGTAAACATTTCCCTCTCTTGCTTTTCATATATGCACTAGTAGTCTCTGTTATAAGTGCTGATGGCACAGACACAAGGGAACAGTGAACTCTACCATGGCAGGTGAATGCCAAAGAGAGATCTCAGGAAACCACAGAGAAGTGACATTGGAAATGGGCCCTGAAAGGCAGGTTGTAGTGTGTCAGGAAGACCAGAGAAAGGGTGATTTAAATAGAGGGAAGAGCCTGGGCAAAGTCATGGGAATAGTACACCCTGGCATGGAAAACAACTACAAACTCTCTCTGACTGTTCTATAATTATTTCTATATATATGCCTTCTCAGGCCAACCCAACTGTAAGCACACTTCTTGGAAACAGTGAATGGTGCCCCAATAATTTGTGCAGTGCTTAACCTACACAACTGTTCCTGCCTATCCTGATTAATTTGGGTATTATATGTGGAGGTTAAAAAGTTTTGCTGATGCTCTTGCTGTAGGAGTTCTCTGATCTCTCTGCTCTTAAGAAATATAAGGGGGCTTCCCTGGTGGCACAGTGGTTGAGAGTCCGCCTGCCGACGCAGAGGATGCGGGTTCGTGCCCCGGTCCGGGAAGATCCCACATGCCGCGGGGCGGCTGGGCCCGTGAGCCATGGCCGCTGAGCCTGCGCGTCCAGAACCTGTGCTCCGCAACGGGAGAAACCACAACAGTAAGAGGCCCGCGCACCGCAAAAAACAAAAACAAAAACAAAAAACAAATATAAGGAAACATCTCACTTTTCAGAACAACCTGAAGCTGTCCCACCACCTTTTATAAGTAGACAGCTGTTGATTATTTAATTTATTAAGTAATTCATTTAACAAACATTATTTAAGTAAAAATGATGGGCCAGGGTTTGTGCCCAAGCAATGGAAAGAATCAAACAAACAACAACAAGAAAATAAGACATGAACTTGTCCTCATGGGACTTAGAAAATTAAAGTAAAAAGGATCAAATATCTCTCTCCTTTATATTCTATTTGAAATAATGCACAAACCTCCCATAGCCTTTTTTAACTTCTCACTTCAGTCAGTATCTATTCTCTCCTCTCTTTTATCTACAAAATAAGGGTAGAGATGTGAATAATCTACATCTCATTAGCAATAAGCTTCTTAACCACAAAACAAAGCAGGGAATGGGGGCAGTTCATGATCAAATAAACTTGGAAAATGAGTCAAGTCACACTGCACATTGGAGATCCACATTCACCCATTAAAAGGTCTGAAGAAGAGTTTTTCACCTTTGGCTGGCTAGTCCAGGATTTCCAAAACATATCAGCCCAGGAAACCATTTTTTTCATAGATATTCTAACACTAACTTTAGGAAATAGTTCTCAGAGTGCAAGCAAGTCGTAGACATACTACCTTGGAACCACCTGGGGGTACGTTATCAAAATCTTGCAGAGAGACTTCCAAGAGTTTAAGTTAACATTTTAGATCATTAATGCTTTACAGGCAGTAATGAGTTAATGGCCAGTGGGACTGGCGGCCAGCAGGATTGGTGGCCAGTAAGAAATGAGCAGGGTTGAGTGTGGGCAGAACCCCTAAGAAACTTTGGACTGGTGACAGTGGGGCTGACTAAAGAGTCAAGCACCTAAATCCTGGTCTTCGTGTCCTCTTGGATTCATGTGTGATCTTGGGGAAGCCACCTTCCTCCTAGGACCATCTAGGAAGGTCTTGGGGTTTGGATTGTGGAAATGTATGATCAGAGGTCATGACTGACATGGAGGATGTAGGGAGTAGGGATGCTAGAGGTTTTCAGGTGTGGGAAGTTCCTCACCTTACAGGACTGCGCTGCCTGTTGCTTGATTTTCTGATGTTCCTCTGGACATTAATGCAGGAGGTGAAAAACCTGCTACCAATGATCAGAGCCTAGAACCGAATCCTTAGCTGCACATAAATGGTTTAATATGCACTGAAATTTCCAGGAATGCAACTGCATTAGGAACCAAGAGAAGATTGTACTTTATGTATTCAGAACTTTACCTAGAACTTTACCACAATTTTGGGAAATCTCATTACTCATGATAACAGTACTCGGGTTTTTGTTAAATTGCCAATGTTACAGGCCTGTATCAGTCTTCACTGGTAGCTGTCACATTCCTGTTGACTCGAAGTATGGATTCATGCATCTGATACTTCTTGATGTCATCTAGAGCAATGCCCTTCAAGACAGTGTGCTACCAGATAAAGAACTTGCACCAGGGACTTCCCTGGTGGTACACTGGTTAAAAATCTGCCTGCCAATGCAGGGGACACGGGTTCGATCCCTGGTCAGGGAAGATCCCACATGCCGCAGAGCAACTAAGCCCGTGCACCACAACTACTGAGCCCGTGTGCCACAACTACTGAAGCCCATGCCCTAGAGCCCGTGCTCCGCAACAAGAGAAGCCACTGCAATGAGAAGCCCGCGCACCGCAACAAGGAGTAACCCCAGCTCACCGCAACTAGAGAAAAGCCCACGCAGCAGCAATGAAGACCCAACGCAGCCAAAAATAAATACATAAATTAATTAAAACAAACAAACAAACAAAAAACTTGCACCAGAATGTAGATCAACATCTTGTTTTCTTCATCAAGGAAGTCTTGCTATGAAAAAAATGTCCACTAAACTAAATAGTGTGTTTCAATACGGTTGATTTTCATTTCTGGTATAAGCTCTTTCCGTCATTGCAGAGATATAACAGTTTATGTTTACGGCATATGATCTTTTTATAGTCATATCTGGAAGTAGGCTTTATTATCAATGGCTTTCATTTCAGGAAAGGAAAGGGAACATCATAAATATTGGTGATAAAAAAAGAAAATTGGGCCCAACACATTGGATTATCACTGCGTCGAATGCTTGCCAAGAGGGGACGAGCTTTAGTTTGTCCATGGCATCAGCGGCTGCCTCACCCAGTTCTCCGATGAGACAATCTTGCGTAAAATGAATGCTTGTCCACTGCCATCTGGGGACACCTCTTTCCACCAGAACACAGTCCCTAAGCCCCACCTACATAGAAAGTCTGAAGCACCCCACGAATGATCTCTGAGGTCTTCTTCAGACTTCTTTTTTTTTCCAGCTAATTCTGTATCTTTCGAGCTTTGCCACTTTGTGCCTTGACTCATCTCTATGGCTGCCCAAGTCACAGAAAGAATTGATGCTGCTCTATTAAGGGAGCAATTCGAAGTCTTCTCCCCTGCAAATTAAGGACAATTACCTCCTGTGCTGCTCTGTCCCCTAAATGTGTACTAGATCAGCGGTCCCCAACATTTTGGGCACCAGGGACCGGTTTCTTGGAAGACAGTTTTTCCACGGAAGGTGGCGGGGGATGGAGAGTAAAATTTCTTTGCTGCAGACAGTCAACACGATTCGGTCCAGCAGGGGTTAAAGCTGGCTTCTTGTCGCTGCTGGGGAGCAGCCAGGGGGATGGGGCTCCGCCTGTAATGGGCGCAGATGCCGCCATGCATTGTTGATTACAGTCTCCCACACCAAGGAAGCTTTGACTAGGTTTGACATAATCAGCTCAGAGCCTCTGCCTGCACTCTTTTACAAACAGGCCATTTTCACATCTTTTTCATGGAATCCGACAAGCGGAAAAATAATTAATGTTACCTCAGCCCAACAATGACCCTGGCTCTGATTCAAAAAGAAGGCATGTTGCATAAACTGCTCTTTAATTGAGGTTTGGGGGCAGACCCCACATACTCCTGTGTCGGTTCTGCCTCCCTGGCCAAGGCTGATTAAGGCTTTCCTAAGACTGAGGACCCTTGGTCACTGAGTACTACTCAGTTTCAGGTTCAAAGAGTTTCCGTGAAAGAATTCTGTTCATGGTATTTAGCAAGCACAGACCAGTTTCATCTGTCGGAGAATTCCAGATGGTACTGTTGGTTGTTCCCATTTTATTGATGAGGACAAAGTGACTTGCTCTTTGCAGAAGACACAAAACTAGAACCCACAGTTATTTTCCAGTATTTTTTTCTTTCTTTTGAGAAAGAAAATACAAATGTATTTTATTATAGACGTCTACATAGTCATTTATACAATTGTTGAGAATGGTGCAGCCATTCAAATGGCAAAATGGTACAGCCACTTTGGAAAATCACTGGCAGTTCCTCAAATGGTTAAATATAGAGTTACCTTTTGACTCGGCAATTCCACTCCTAGGATCTCTCCCAAGAAAATTGAAAACATATATCCAAACAAAAACGTGAACACGAATATTCACAGAAGCACTATTCATAATATCCAGAAAGTGGAAACAACCCAAGTGCCTCTCAATGGACAAATGGATAAACAAAAGTGGTGTATCTATACAATGGAATATTATTTGGTCGTAAAAAGGAAAGAACATGAATGAATCACTATAACATTAATGAATCTTGAAAACATTATGCTAAGAAGCCAGTCACACACAAAAAAACCCACTTATTATATGATTCCATTTATATGGAATGTCCACAATGGGCAAATATAGATACATAGAGAGTTGATTCATGATGGCTTAGGTCTGAGGAGAATGGGAACTGGTGGGGGGAGGGGTTGGATGGTGAAGGGGTGCAGAGCTTCTCTTTGAGGTGATGAAAATATTCTAAAGTTGATTGTGATGTTGGTTGCACACTTCTGTAAATATACTAAAAGCCATTGAATTGTACACTTAAAAAAAAAAAGTGTATAGTACACTAATCTTACTCCAGAAAAAATTATTGTCAAATTGTGAGCCAAAAATCCTGGCGATTCCCTACATCTTTTGGGGTGTCTGTAAGTACTTACCTTTCCAACTACACATCCACGCGAGGCTGGATTTTTCTTTATATAATTCAGCAATACATTATAATGCAACAGACTGAAGGCAGAAGCAGATGTGAGAACTGAGCTGTCTATATTTTACCAAGCCATAAAAAAAACTTCTCAAAAAAGTAAAAAGAAAAAAAAGTCCCAGGAATTCCCTGGCAGTCCAGTGGTTAGGACTCTGTGCTTTCACCGCTGAGGGTGCGGGTTCCATCCCTGGTCAGGGAAGATCCCACAAGCCACACAAGGGGGCCAAAAAAAAAACCAAAGACAACAAACAAAACATTGTACGGGTGTGTGTATGCATGTGTCTGTGTATCGTGCATATATGAAGCAGAAAACATAATGATCTGAGATATCAGATCAAGGTGGCAGATGAGAATACACTTCTTCAACTCTGCAACCCTAAAAATGAAGGAAAAGTGGCTTAAAGAATAAGTTTATCATAGCAAATAGGAGAGATGCTACTAGCAGATCAGAAATCATGAAGAATTCCCAGAAGACAGAATAAAGAAAGGAAGCAGATAAGTAAGAAGAGAAACTCTAAAAACACTTAGGCAAAAATACAGGTGAGGAAAAACAAATTCAAAGCCACACCAAACTCTAAGTCAAATAATAAAGATCTGCAATCTTGTATCTGCAATTCTTAAGTCCAAAACTCTCAAGACAGAAAGGTTTTTTCCTAAGTTTAGCAGAAACATTTGAAGCAGAACCCGACCAGAACTGAGGTGGAGCTATTTTTAGACTTTATCTCATTTCATGTGAATATTCATTTATTTCTTTGCAAAAAAATTAATATATCTGATTACATGGTGCTGCCTCAGATTTTGCTGGGAGTATTATGAAATATTCAGTAAGTGCAATGAACTACCTTTTTTTAAATCAAAAAAATTCAGAATTCCAAACACAACTAGCTCTTAGGGATCTGAATAAAGCATGTGGACTTGTACAGATATCAGAAGAGGTACTTGGGACAGAGTAAGAATGGGGTTTCCATCAACAGGAGAATGAATAAGTTGGGATAAGTTCCAATGAATGAAAAGGTGAGTAGAGGAAATACAGATTGGAAAGGGAGAAATAAACTATCCCAATTTACATTATTGTCTACAAAATCTCAAGGAATCGACCCAAAACAAAAGAAAACAAACCCCCCCCAAATGCCTAGAGCTAATAAGTGAGTTTAGCAGATTCTCAGGATTCAACATCAACACACAAAAACTATCAGGCTAACAACCAATGCTAGCAATGAACAATTAGAAACAGAAATTAAAGCACACTACTCTTTATAATTGCTAAAAAAAAAAAAAAGGAAATATTGGGTATAAATCTAACAAAACATGTATAGAATCTATATGCTAAAATCTACAAAATGAACTAAAAACTGATGAAAAAATTTTTAAAAATCTAAATAAATGGAGAGAAATACTATCTTCATTAATTGAAAAACCCAACATAGTAAAAATGTCAATTATCCCTAAATTTTTAAAAAAATATTTATTTTGGCTGCGCCGGGTCTTAGTTGCAGCATGTGGACTCTTAGTTCTGGCATTCATGTGGGATCTAGTTCCCTGACCAGGGTTCAAACCCGGGCCCCCCCTGCACTGGGAGCACGGAGTCTTACCCACTGGACCACCAGGAAAGTACCTCAGTTATCCCTAAATTGATTTATCAAAGTCCCAGCAGGATTCTTTGTAGATATAGACAAAGTGATCCTGAAATTTATATGGAAATACAAAAAAAAATAGAAGAGCCAAAACAATTTTGAAAAAGAATAAAGTGGGAAGAGTCACACTACCTGATCTGAAGCTATTTATACAGTTTCAGTAATTACGACAGTACAGTGTCAATAGAGGGAGGGACACTTAGATCACGGCACAGAATAGAGTCCAGAAATGAACACACACAAAGTTTTACCAACTGATTTTTTTTTTTTTTTTTTTGCCCAAGCCGCATGCAGCATCTTAGTTCCCCGACCAGGGATGAACACACAACCCGTGCACTGGAAGGTGAAGTCTTAACCACTGGCCCGACAGGGAAGTCCCTTTGACAAAGGTGCAAAAGCAATTCAATGAAGGAAAGATAATCTTTATAACAAATGGTGTTGAAAATATTGATTCTCAGAGAGGGAAAAGAACCTTCACCTGAATCTCACAACTTATGCAAAAACTAGCTCAAAATATATCATAGGGACTTCCCTGGTGGTCCACTGGTTAATACTTTGCTTTCCAATGCAGGGGGTGTGGGTTCAATCCCTGGTCAGGGAGCTGGGATCCCACACGCCTCTTGGCCAAAAAACCAAAACATAGAAGCAATATTGTAACAAATTCAATAAAGACTTTAAAAATGGTCCATATCAAAAAGAATCTTATAAAAAAAAATAGGTCATAGACCTAAATGCTAAGCTTAAAACTATAAAACTTCTAGGGCTTCCCTGGTGGTGCAGTGGTTGAGAGTCCGCCTGCCGATGCAGGGGACACGGGTTCGGGCCCCGGTCCGGGAAGATCCCACATGCCGCAGAGCGGCTGGGCCCGTGAGCCATGGCCGCTGGGCCTGCGCATCCAGAGCCTGTGCTCCGCAACGGGAGAGGCCACAACAGTGAGAGGCCCACATACCGCAAAAAAAAAAAAAAAAAAAACTATAAAACTTCTAGAAGAAAACACAGGAGAAAATCTTCGTTACTTAGTGTTAGGTGAAGAGTTCTTAGACATGACAACAAAGCATGATCCACAAGAGGCAAAAAATTGATAACCTGCTTTTCACCAAAATTAAAAACTTTCACTTTGTGGAAGACTCTGTCAAGAAGATGGAAAGGGGACTGCTCTGGTGGTCCACTGGTTAAGAATCTGCTTTCCAATGCAGGGGATACAGGTTCAATCCCTGTTCGGGGAACTAAGATCCCACATGCCAGAGGGCAACTAAGTCTGTGCGCTCTAGAGCCCACATGCCACAACTAGAGAGCCCACGTGCCACAACTACTGAGCCCGCACACTGGAGCCCGCATGCCACAACTAGAGAGATGCTCGTGCGCCGCAACGAAGAGCCCGTATACTGCAATGAAGATGCCTCGTGCCACAACTAAGACCCAATGCAGTCTTAAAAATTTCTTTAAAAAAATTACTTTAAGAAAAAGAAGAAGATGGAAAGAAGCCACAGACTGTGATCAAATGTTTGCAAATCACACATCCAACAATGAACTTGCATCCGGAATGTATAGAGAACTCTCCAACTTCAACAGCAAGGGAAAAAAATCCAACTAGAAAACAGGCAACACTTGAAAAGGCACTTGATCAAAGAGAATATATGGAAGGCAAATTAGAACATAAAAAAATTATTAATATCATTCGCGATTATTACGCACCTACAGAATGAGTAAAAGAAAAAGTACTGATTATACCAAGTGCTGGTGAGGGTGTGGTGCAACTGGATCTCTCGTACGTTGCTAACGGGGATGTAAAATGGTTCAGCCTCTGAAATAAGGTTTAGCCATTTCTGATAAAAATAACTTTACCCAGCAATGATAGTCCTGACTATTTATCCCAGAGAAATTAAAACTTATATTCGGGGCTCCCCTGGTGGCGCAGTGGTTGAGAGTCCACCTGCTGATGCAGGGGGCGCAGGTTCGTGCCCCGGTCTGGGAGGATCCCACATGCCGCGGAGCGGCTGGGCCCGTGAGCCATGGCCGCTGAGCCTGTGCGTCCGGAGCCTGTGCTCCGCAGCGGGAGAGGCCACAACAGCGAGAGGCCCGCGTACCGCAAAAACAAACAAACAAACAAACAAAAAAACAACTTATATTCACACACACAAAAAGAATGAACTATTTTTTTTTTTTTTTTTTTTTTTTTTTTGCGATACGCAGGCCTCTCACGTTGCGGAGCACAGGCTCTGGACGCGCAGGCTCAGCGGCCATGGCTCACGGGCCCAGCCGCTCCGCGGCATGCGGGACCCTCCCGGACCGGGGCACGAACCTGCGCCCCCTGCATCAGCAGGTGGACTCTCAACCACTGCGCCACCAGGGAAGCCCCAAGAATGAACTATTGATGCACTCAAAATCTCAGATGAATCTCAAGGACACTATGTTGAATGAAAAAAAAAGCCAATCTCAAAGGGTTACTTACTCGACGGTTCTGTATATATAATATTCTTGAAGTGGCAGAATTACAGTAAAGAGAATACATCAGTAGTTGCTAGAGTTGTAGTGAAAGAACAGTTCTGTATCCTGGTTGCGTTGGTGGCTACTGTTATTTGCACATGACAAAATTTCATATAACTATTTATGCGCGCACACACACACACACACACACACACACACACACACACACAGAGGAGTGCCCATAAAAGTAGTGAGATCCAAATAAGATCTGTACCTGAGTTTTATTATATTAACCTTACCTTTCTGGCTTTGACAATGTTGTGTAAGATATTATCATTGGGGGAAGTTAGGTAAATGGAACACTGAAACTCCCTGTACTATATTTACACCTTCTTCTGCGACTTAAACTATTAAAAAATTTTTTAAGTTATTAAAGGAAAAGCAAGGGAACGATCATTGCAAAACTTCTGAAAGTAGTTACCCAGGAGAGATGCAGGGGAATGGAATAAATAAGAAATATAAAAGTAGATGTAAGTTACTAGTTATGTTGTCGTTCTGAGTTCACTTATATATGGGTGGCTATTCCCTGTCTTATGACGTTTTTGTTTGTTTGTTTGCTTGTTTTAATTTATTTTTGGCTGTGTTGGGACTTCGTTGCTGTGCGCGGGCTTTCTCTTGTGGTGAGTGGGGGCTACTAATTATGGTGGCTTCTCTTGTTGCAAAGCACGGGCTCTAGGTGCGCGGGCTTCAGTAGTTGTGGCACGTGGCCTCAGTAGCTGTGGCTCGTGGGCTCTACAGCGCAGGCTCAGTAGTTGTGGCGCAAGGGCTTAGTTGCTCCACAGCATGTGGGACCTTCCCGGACCAGCACTCAAACCCGTGTCCCCTGCGTTGGCAGGTGGATTCTCAACCGCTGCACCACCAGGGAAGTCCATGACGTTTTATATAGATATAGATGTGGGTATAGATATTGACAGAGATGGAGATCTAGATGTAGGTGTAAATGTAGATGTGGAGACAGAGTGAGAGATCTCACATATAAGCATCCCTGCAACTCAAAGCAATATTTTAAGAGTTAATGAAGAAAAAGAATATTAATAGAAAGTTCTGAAACAGTATATGTAATAAGAGCCGATTAAGATTTAGAGAAAAATAAAAGCTCTGTTTCTATGTACACATATATATATATAAATGCACAGGAAACTGCAGAGAGAATGCAAGAGCAAAGATGGATAGTCAGAAGCTCTGGTGAGGGTATTGGGATTGTGCTTGGACAGGGGAAGGGGAAAAGTAAGGGATGGGAGTAAACTGAGATTTTCCCCTTTTACGCTCTACATTTTGTATTTAAAATTTGTTTCCAAGAGAATGTATAAAAACTAGGCTTCACTGTGCCACTGCCGTCATATGTTCTTTCTGAACTAGACACTTATTCTGCATATGGTGTGCCTGCCTGCCCACAATTCTTCTGCTAAAACCATCCCCTGGGGACTTACAGAGTGTCTTATTCACTTTTATTCACATAGCATTGCTTCTGACCAAGGGACTTCTTTTACAGCAGATGAGGACTGCAATGGGCTTAGGATCATAGAGTTCGTTTCTCTTATCATGCTCCCTATTATTCTAAGGCAGAGCCTTTACAGAACAGTTGATGTCCTTTTGAGGACATCATCAGTTATGTATGCCATCAACTAGGTGGCAACACCTCTCAGGGCTAGGGCCATGTGTGCTCTAAATCAGTGACCCACATACGCTGCTGTTTCTAAGGATCTGCAGGCAGGGGACCACAGGGCAGGGATGGGAGTGGCCCCTCTCACCGTTAGCCCTGCTGATCCACAGCCAACATTTGGCTTCCCGCTTCCACAACTCCGAGCTCTGCTGGTGAAGAGGTCTCAGTCCCCAAGGGGGTGGGGATCTCCCACAGGGGACACAGCACGGGGTCCACTGAAGAGGAAGCTGGGACGGCCATCTGGCCACGTTGCCTCTTCACTCCAGTGAATCAACAGGCAAAGAGGTCACTCTACTGTTTGGGGTGATTGATCCTGATTCTCCAGAGAAAATCGGGCTGCAGCCACACAACAGAAGTGACGAGGAATATGTCTGGAATGCAGGGGCTTCCCTGGGGTCCTCTTAGGACTCCCGAAGCCTGTGACAAAATTCAGTGGAAAACTACAACAGCCCAATGCAAGCAGGCCTGCTATTGGCCCAAGCCCTTTAGGAAGAGAAAGGTTCAGTTCACCTTCCCAGGCAAGGAAACTGGACCAACCAAGGTATTTGCCCAGGGCGGATGGATATAGACTGGGCAGAGGATGAACTGGCACACACCTGGCACAGGATTAAGAGAAGCTGGTGGAGATCTAGAGAGAGCTGGACCAGCTGCTGGCTTGGAGGATGCCAAGTTCTGGGGAACAAAGCAATGAAATCTGCTAGCCCAGTGGTTCTCAAATGCTGGTGTGCATCCGAATCACTGGGGGGAGCTTTTTTTAAAATGCTGGGTCTAGAAGCCTCCCAGCCTAGGCTTCCTGCTCAGAACCTTCCAGGTAAGGGTCAGGACATCTCCTGTTATGTTCTCAGATGATTCTAACACGTAACTATAGCCAACACCTTTGTGTTGGTATGTAGTTCTGGAACATTCATGCATGGTCTCCTTGTTCCCCAGTTGCCCACTCTAATTATTTTATTTTCCAAATGAAAGGTACCCCCTAAAGCATAACTCCATGGGTGATGAGATATATGAAGCCCCAAAGTTTTGGAACTCTGAGTTTCCCCTATTCAGTCCTCATGACTTTTGCTTCAATTAGTAAAACGGAAAAAAAATATTAAATAGGGCTTCCCTGGTGGCGCAGTGGTTGAGAGTCCGCCTGCCGATGCAGGGGACGCGGGTTCGTGCCCCGGTCCGGGAAGATCCCACATGCCGCGGAGCGGCTGGGCCCGTGAGCCATGGCCGCTGAGCCTGCGCGTCCGGAGCCTGTGCTCCTCGACAGGAGAGGCCACAACAGTGAGAGGCCCGCGTATCGCAAAAAAAAAAAAAATTAAATAAAAACAGTCCCCACTAGTAAAGGTATTCTTTTATCCTGCTTATGATATTAAAGGTTTAAATGGCCATTAAACTTCTTACCTGGGCTAACTGGCTTATCCGCAGAAAGACTCCCTGAGAGAATAAGAGATCTTTGCTACAGATGTGCAGATAGACATGTGATTTAAGAGGAACGGTCAGGACATCTATTCTATATGTGCTCAATTGCTAGATGCAAGAACCTTGATGTCATGATATTGTATCCTATCAAAGCCTGTAAAGATGAGACCTCAGGGCTTCCCTGGTGGCGCAGTAGTTAAGAATCCGCCTGCCAGTGCAGGGGACACGGGTTCAAGCCCTGGTCCGGGAAGATCCCACATGCCGCAGAGCAACTAAGCCCGTGCGCCACACTACTGAGCCTGTGCTCTAGAGTCCGCAAGCCACAGCTACTGAGCCCACGTGCCACAACTACTGAAGCCTGCATGCCTAGAGCCCGTGCTCTGCAGCAAGAGAAGCCACGAAATTGAGAAGCCCACGCACCACAATGAAGAATAACCCCCGCTCACCATAACTAGAGAAAGCCCGCGCACAGTAACGAAGACCCAACACAGCCAAAAATAAACAAATAAATAAATACATTTATTAAAAAAAAAAAAAAGATGAGACCTCATCCCTGGAGGCAAAAAGCCTAGTCTCTCCTGGAAGGTAGAATCATTTCTGGCACTGGTAGGCTGATGAAAAGGTGGTCAGTCTTTTTATTCAAAGATATCATTATTCCCAAAGTCAGTGGGCTTGTTGCATTCAAGTGTTTTTTTCAACAGTGGTAATAACTTTGTGATTGTTCATCATCAACTCCTCTGCTGACTACTGTTGGCTTTTTAAAGAGGCAAGTCTTGTTTGGGCTGCTTTCCCAAAGGACGAATTTTCACCTGCCCAAAACCCTGCACTGTGTCCTCCCATCTCTGGAAACCTGCCTCCATTTAATCAAAATCGACCATATATTGAAATTTCCCAAGGTCTGACTCTCCACCGTCCAAAGGGACGGGCTGCTTGACTGATAATTCAATCCTATTTATGTGGTAGTAGATGGTAAATTAACAACGACAATAATAACGTAGAAAGTATAACACTTTCTGTGACATTACCATGAATCCTCATAGCACCCCTGTGAGGTGGGTTGAATTGTCTCCATTTCAAAGATGAGAAAACTGAAACCAAGGGACCACAGAGAGAGTTCAAAAGCAGAAAATCAGGATTAGAGCCCAAGACCACCTGCTCCCAAGTCCACTCTAGTCTGAGTGAGATGTTTATCCCTTACTGCAAACTCCCCCCATCAAAACCACCATATGCTTTATATTACATATCTCTGGAAAATACAATCTTCAGTCATATTTTCCCACATTTAGCTAATGGTAAGCATCTATCTGTAGATCCTCTTTATAAGATTCTCTTAACAGGGTCTGGAATCCCAGCCCAGACCACTGAATTTGACTTTTTACACAGAGGCTAGGGAAGGTACATTTTTCATGGGGCCTCCCTATTGGTGAGCGGCCACAATAACCTAGGAGACGCCTCATTAGTGGAATTTCTGCCAGCGGGAGAGTTGGGTGAAGTAAGTCATTGGGGAGAAGTGGGGGATTTCTTAAGTAGCTGAAAAATCTCACCTGAGACAACCCTCCAGGGACACTCTGGGGGGGGGGGGGGGGCAGGTTTCCCACCTTGGGGCTTGATCTCAGCTGAGGTTCCTCAAATGGCTAAATAGTGACGTTTCCTTTGAATAAGCATAGTAGAGTCATACCGCTTGGGTTTGCATTCTGGCTCCTCAACTTCTAAACTTTGTGAGTTTAGACTGATTACCTAACCTCTCTGCGTCCCAGCTTTCTCACCTATAAAATGGGGGATGGTAATCATAACTACCACCTGAGGATGTTGTCAGAATTAAATAATATAATACTCGGGGACTTCCCTGGTGGCGCAGTGGTTAAGAATCCGCCTGCCGATGCAGGGGACATGGGTTCGAACCCTGGTCCGGGAAGATCCCACAGGCCGCGGAGCAACTAAGCCCGTGCGCCACAACTACTGAGCCTGCGCTCTAGAGCCCGCGAGCCACAACTACTGAGCCCGTGCACCACAACTACCGAAGCCCCTGTGCCTAGAGCCCGTGGTCCTCAACAGGAGAAGCCACCGCAGTGAGAAGCCCGCGCACCGCAACGAAGAGTAGCCCCCGCTCGCCGCAACTAGAGAAAAGCCCGTGCGCAGCAATGAAGAACCAACGCAGCCAAAAATAAATAAATAAATAAACTTATAAAGTAAATCAATAATATAATATAATATTAAAATAGTGTCCAGTACATAGTAAGTATTCAACAAGTCTTACTAGTTATTATGGTGTTAGATAATAATAATGATAATAATAAAGTTCAGGTTTACATAATGCTTATGGCACAAAAAACTTTGACGTGTCCATTTACTTTTTTAACCTACCAAATCCGAGCTTCTAAAATATGTCAGGCATCACATCAAGTGCTTTATACATAATTAATTTTTTTAAAAAATTTTGGAGTAATTTAGACTCAGAGAAAGTTGGAAAAATAGTTCAGAGAGGTCCGTGTACCCTTCCCCCAACTTCCTCCAATGATAACATCTTACACACCCATACCTATAATTTTTTTTTTAAGATGAAACTTTCCAGAGGAAGAAACTGAAGCTAAGTCAACAACTTGCCCAAGGACAGACAAACTCAAGGTCTTCAACTAAAGAAAAAAACGACCCTTAATTTTTGGGGGGCTTGGGGGAGTCGGGGACAGAGAAGGGACAGTCAGAAAATAAGGGCTTCTCCTTTTGAGGACTGAGCACTCCCACAGAATGCTTCACTTTTCAGAAATGGCTACATATTTTAGCCCATTTAGTTCCTGAAAACAGCTCTAGGAGGTAGCAGGGCAGAGAATGTCTTATTCCAACTTCACATGTGAGGAAAGTGATGTTTAAGCAAGTTGCCTGAAGTTAGAGGGCAAACTCAGATAAAGTTGCCTTAGGAAATGTCCAGAAGAATGGTTGTGTAAACAGGTACTGAGTTTGTCTTTTCATTCTGTACCCTCAATGTCCCTGGGAAATACACAAACTAGGGAGCTGTCATCTTCAGATGAACTGTTTGTAGGGACAGCAGAGCTGCTGGTGTGCTGAATATGTGGAAACCCTTCCCCGTTTCCTTCTAAACTCCTCTGAAATGATAGGAACTTTATAATGAGACAATAGACACGTGAACTCAGGCTTTCAGCCCGGAAGGCATAGCACAGGGACCACAAAAAAGAGAAATTATGCAGGCCTTTTCGTTGCCCAAATACCTCCAAAGAAGCCTTTATGCTGGAAGGCGTAAAAGTGAATTTGGGTCCCTCTTTAAAACCCATGGACCAAACTGGATTTACTGTTTGAGTGCAGGAAACTTTACCAAGATTATGGAAACAGAAAAGAATTCGAGATTAACACATACTGTACATTTCAGTACAGGTGGCAGGACAATTAGAAATCTAGTTAAGCTATAGAAAATCTCCATAAATCTGGGAGGGATTTAGATCTTGGTGTGTTTTGGTGTAACCCGTCACCAGATGCATGTTGTACTTGGTCTCAGTGTATCCAGACACCCCAGGTGTGGGGGAGATGATGTAAAGGGGAAGAATAAAGAAGTGACTTTTCTCTGATCCACCTTTTGTGTGGAGCAAACGATTAGGTGGCACTGGAAGGGGAACTGAGTGAGTCCTTGAGAGCCGTCTCTTGTCACTGTTTCACAAGTTTCATATTTTCCTTTTTAAAGTAACTAAGATAATCGAGGTAATTGCTTATATGCAGACGTTGATTTTAGAGTCTGAAAGTTGATGCACCTCTGTACGTTTACCTTGGATTCTTACACTTTGGATTCTTACAAAAGCCTTTGATGGTTTTGTCTTGTGTGTAAATGCTATTTATTTAGCCTAGCTTTTTTTTTTTTTTTTTTTTTTTTTTTGCGGTACGCGGGGCTCTCACTGTTGTGGCCTCTCCCGTTGTGGAACACAGGCTCCGGACGCGCAGGCTCAGCGGCCATTGCTTATGGGCCCAGCCGCTCCACGGCATGTGGGATCTTCCCGGACCGGGGCACGAACCCGTGTCCCCTGCACCGGCAGGCGGACTCTCAACCACTGTGCCACCAGGGAAGCCCTATTTAGCCTAGCTTTTAAAGATAACTTTCTGGAAAAGAAAAATGTAACTAAGAGCATTGCCACAAAATTTTAAAAAGCAGCTAAGAGAAAAGAAAAAACCAAATGCCCAAAAGCAAAGAGTACCCTTGAGCATGGCTGCTCTGGCCACCTCATTGTCATATTCTCCAAAATGAAGAAGAAGGAGAAGGAGAAGGAGAAGGAGGAGAGAAGGAGGAGAAGAGGAAGAAGGACCAGGAGAAGTTGTTTTTAACTGACCATAACTAGTAGTCAGCACACTTTTTCTGTAAAGTGTCAGAGAATAAACATTTTAGGCTTGGAGGGTCACATGGTCTGTGTTCACTACTCAGCACTGCAGTGGGAGCCCCATAGCAGCCTGGCATAATATGCAAACGAATGGGAGAAGCTATGTTCCAATAAAACTTCATTTATGCCCAAATTTGAATTTCATATAATTTTCATGTGTCATAAAAGAGTATTCTTTTGATTTTTTCCAACATTTAAAAATGGAAAAACCATTCTTAGTTCTGCACAAAAACAGGCCTTATGTGGGATTTGGTTCAAGGGCTGTAGGTTGCTAACTCCTGATCTAGGCCTATTCTGCCTCTTAAATCTCTTCAGGAGAGATCCTGAGGTAGATGGGAGCTCCCCGGATCTGTGGGAGGGGCCTGTGTCCCAAATCCTTTCTTCCAGATGTTCTGAGCTCCTGTGCCATCGTGCTCTGACAATCAGATCCCCTTTCCAGTGTCGCTTAAACTCTTTTGCTAGGATTCTCTCTTGCTCAGTGATTACTGTTTCCAGGAATAGATAGAACATAAGAGAACACACATTTAAGGGTAGCTTAAAAGGCAGCTTTAAAATCTGGACCTCAGAATGGTTTCCCAACACCAGGTCTCTCAGGGGGTCTCTAGTTGCTCTACGCTGGGTATTGCCAACTGCTTCTTACACAGAGTGAGGATGTTTGCCCTGAAAATGGGCTTGGAGAGGTTAGGCTGAGAGAAGTCTTTGCTCCTGACCAAGAGAATTGAGGAAAGAAAGCCCCCTGCCTTATTTATCAGGGATTTCATGTGGTTGGAATGAAATACTGCTTTAGGGCACTTTGGGAATAGATTTTTATCTGCTCGGGCAGTGCTCCAAATGAGATGCCGGAAAACACACCTTGAATGTCAGAGAATGGAGTTCCCTACAGGGAGCGCTTTGCAGATCTTATGAAATTCCAACCAAGCCCTGGAGATTCAGCCCTGCAACTTAGAGCAGAAATAGTCCCAATCTGGGGGGATCTGAGCTAGTAGCAGTCTTCACTGTACCCCTAAGGCCAAACTAGAAAAAGAAGAGAGGATTTTGCCTTGTCTGGGGGGTGAGACCACCAATGACAAGGAGATTCTGGATAGAGAGTGAGTGAAAGGGGCTTCCAAGAGACTGTGGGTCTGGAGAGGGGACAAATACAGAGGCAAGGCCCAGAAAACATTAGTGATAGGGCTTCCCCCTAGCCAGAGAGGGCACAGGTTTCCTGGGAGTTGCTTCTAGAGTACCAAATTCATGTGCCTTAGGGTGGAGCTCAAGGCCACATTCTCTCTCTATCTGCAGGCTAGAACACTTGTACCTCTGATGTAGATGGGAAGAGGGCAGGAGCAAGGAGAAGGAAGGTCAAGGTTAGCCCCACGTATTAGGGTGAACTGAAGTATCGTCCCGGGTGGGACTGGGCCTTACAGTGAAGCAGTTACCTTCAGGCTGTGATGTAAATCTGATCATCCCTGTGCCCTTCTCTGCCCGGTTCTGCCGGAAGTTAGGGGATTTTGTTTAGTTGGTCGATTTGGTGTTGTCTAGTTGTTCCAGTCATAGAAATGTTTAAAACCTCAAAGGCAAGCCAAACTGTGCAGTCCTTTTTCCATGCAAAAGCCTGGCAGGTAATTGGGGCTGGGAGTTCATTGCTCTGACAAGAACCAATTACCAACAGTTAGCAGAAGGCAGGCAGAAACCCAGAGGGAAAAGGCTCCCCTCTCCCTTGAAGACTGAGAAATTGAATTCAGGAGCAGAGGAAGAATTTAACCTAGTAAGGGTTCCTAACAAGTTGTCAGGAAGCAAAGAGGAGACCCCATGAGATGGTAAAAAAATATTATGCTGTTCATTTTGCACAAGATGAAACAGACCTAGAGGTTAAGCAACAGGATTGAATAAGCAAAGGGAGAGAAAAAAAAGAAGAAATTACAGTCCTTAGAGTAAAATGTAACAATGAAACAGAGCAAAACAGCAAAGAAGAAGAAAAATAATTTAATGAGATGACAAACGTTAGATCAAACCTGTGTGACAATAAACGTGGGTGTGATAAGCTCATCCATGAAAGAACAAGATTTCTGGAATGCCTCAAATACAAAATCCCACAATATGTTGTGTGAAAGAAACACAGCTAAAAGAAACTGAATTTTAAAAGTTACAGTTTAGAAGGCAGGTAAACAGACACCATGAAAATGCTATTAAGAAAAGAGCAAGGTTATAGATGAATATCTGACAATATTTGTGCAAATCTTAGAGTGGCTTGAAATAATTGGCCAGAAGTAGAATTTCTGGGCCAAAAATAAGTGTACTTTAAATTTTGTATGACACACTGCCTTCAGAATTGCTAAGTAGTAGAAGTAATTTATACTGGCATCAGTAATGTATAAGGATACACCATTGCTAACCTTGGAAATTATCAATCTTCTTCAATTTGTTAATTAATATGAATAAAAAGAAAAAGCATTTGTTTTCATTTGAATTTCCCTGACTAAAAATGAGGCTCAGAATCTTTATGTGTATATTGGCATCTGTTATTTCTACTGTGACTAACCAGTTCTATATTTGTCTACTTTTTATGGATTTGTAGCTGAAATACATGGAAGGTAATTATTTACCTTTCATATGCAAATATTTCCAAGATTATAAAATTATCCTCATTTTTTTATAATAATTTTATACCTTTGTTTTCAGATTTATCTCTTTAAACTTCTGGAATTTATTCTTGTATATAGTATACATAAGAGTTTAAATGTATGTTTTCTTTATGGATTCCAAGTGCCCTAACTCTTTGTTTTGAGTGTTTTTTCCTTTTCCACTGATTTGAAATGCCACCTCGAGGATATTCTAAATGTACGTAGGTTCCTTAATGGAATCTCCAGACTGTCTCCTTGATCCATTGTGTTTTCCTACAGTAATACATGCTGTTTTATTTTTATTTTTTGGCTGCACTGCGTGGCAAGTAGGATCTTAGTTCCCTGACCAGAGATCAAACCCATGCCCCCTGCAGTGGAAGCATGGAGTCTTAACCACTGGACCGCCAGAGAAGTCCCAACACATGCTGTTTTAAAGTTTGTAAATGCTGTATCTTTTTTGTTTTAATTAATTAATTTATTTATTTATTTTTGGCTATGTTGGGTCTTCGTTGATGTGCGTGGGCTTTCTCTAGTTACGGTGAGAGGGGGCTACTCTTCGTTGCAGTGCACGGGCTTCTCATTGAGGTGACTTCACTGGTTGCAGAGCATGGGCTCTAGGCAGGAGGGCTTCAGTAGTTGCAGCACATGGGCTCAGTAGTTGTGGATCATGGGTTCTAGAGCACAGGTTCAGTAGTTGTGGCACATGGGCTTAGTTCCTCCTCAGCATGTGGGACCTTCCCAGACTAGGGCTCGAATCTGTGTCCCCTGCATTGGCAGGCAGATTCTTTTTTTTTTTTTAATTTTATTTATTTATTTATTTGGCCGCGCTGCTTGGCATGTGGGATCTTAGTTCTCTGACCAGGGATTGAACCCACACACCCTGCACACCCTCAGAGCCTTAACCACTGCACCACCAAGGAAGTCCCTGTAAGTGCTATATCTTAATAGATAGTAAGGGAAAGAGGATATATATATATTTACACATATTTTTCCTTTTTCCAAAATTATCTCATATATTATTACTTACTACAGGTAAGCACTGGAATTCTTTAGTTACATTAAAAAATTCTTTAGGGAAATCAATTAGTATTACATTAAACATTGTTTGGGGGACAGTGACATCTTTACATATTGAGTTTTCCTATTCAAGAGCATGTTTTTTGTTTTCTTTTTTAATGACATTCGGTAAGATTTTATGGATTGTTATAAAAATATTTATATATAACATGGAGCTTGACTTTTCCTTGTTAAATTTATAGCTAGTAATTTTATAGATTTTATTAATATTGAAAATGGGATATTTTAAAATTTATATTTTCTATTGATTATTGATTCTATAAAGGAAAGCCATGAATTTTTGTATCTGATCATGATCATATTACTGAACTATCTCATTAGTTTTAATACTTCTGTAGATGATTCTCTTGTTTTGTTTTGTTTTGTTTTTTGCAGTACGCGGGCCTGTCACTGCTGTGGCCTCTCCCGTTGCGGAGCACAGGTTCCAGACGCGCAGGCTCAGCGGCCATGGCTCACGGGCCCAGTCGCTCCACGGCATGTGGGTTCTTCCCGGACCGGGGCACGGACCCGTGTCCCCTGCATCGGCAGGCGGACTCTCAACCACTGCGCCACCAGGGAAGCCCTCTTATATTTTTTAGAGGATAATATTGTCCACCTGCAAAATGGCAAATCTTTCTCTTTTTTCAATATTTATACCTCTTGCTTATTATTCTTACTGACTAGTTAACTCCAATTCAATGTTGAAAAGTATAGGTAATAGTGTAAAATTTTGCCTTGTTCCTGACTTTAATAGGAATGCTTTTTTAAAAAATTAATTACTTTATTTATTATTTATTTTTGGCTGTGTTGGGTCCTCATTGCTGTGCATGGGCTTTCTTTAGTTGCAGCGAGCTACATAATAGTTACTGCTATTGTGGTGTGTGGGTTTCTCATTGCAGTGGCTTCTCTTGTTGTGGAGCATGGGCTCTAGCGAGCGGGCTTCAGTAGCTGTGGCTTGCGGGCTCTAGAGCACAGGCTCAGTAGTCGTGGCGCACGGACTTAGTTGCTCCGCGGCATGTGGGGTCTTCCCAGACCAGGGCTCGAACCCATGTCCCCGACACTGGCAGGCAGATTCTTAACCATTGCACCACCAGGGAAGCCCAATGGGAATGCTTTTAAAGCATTGTTTTTGGCTCCTTATAAAAACATTTTCTTAAATTAAGGAATGTTTTTTTCCTATTCCTAGCTCAGTAATAAATAGTTTTGTTGATACTTATTGTTTTATTTAGTTTTATTAAGAAATAATGGATACATTTTAACAAATGTTTTTCAGCATATGCTTTGTTTTCTTGCTTTTTTAATATATTCAATTAATTAACAGATTTTCTTTTTTTTTTTTTTTTTTCGTTTGCAGCAGGGGGCTCCTTAGTTGCGGCATGCATGTGGGATCTAGTTCCCTGTCCAGGGATCGAACCCAGGCCCCCTGCCTTGAGAGCTCAGAGTCTTATCCACTGAGCCACCAGGGAATTCTCACATTAAGAGATTTTTCTAATGATGAATGATCCTTGAATAACTAGAATAAGCCCTATTTTTCCATGATATATGATCTTTTCACACCTTACTGAATTCAACCTGATAAGAGTTTAAGACTTTATTGAGAACTGTGAGAGTTCTGAGATTTTTTTTCCTTGCTTGCCAGCTAACAAGTTAACCCAATATAGTATCATATAAGCTTACAGAATACACAAGACTCTTGGGTCAAAGACAAAGGATTTTATTACACACAGAACAGCAAGCAGCATAAGTTTCCATAACCATAAGTTTCCATTGGTTTCCCTTGCTCCATAAATCCCATAGGGGCAACACAGGTAATTGCTATACATCCAGCAGGCTTGCATCACAGTTCAGAACTCCAAGGTTAGGAACCTGAATCTTTTATAAAGAGAAGTAAGCAAAGGCACTGGAGGGAGACATCATGTTTATCACACAGTAAGCTATCTTCTCTCTATTCCAGGTGGAGGTTCTATCACTATGTTCCAAAGTTGTTGACTATACAAACATCCTTGAAATTATAGCCTGGAACAAAAGGGCAGTTAGTACCTCTATCTGCAAGATGTGTGGAAACACAAGAGTCTCACAGAGTCTGTCTCTTGACAGACTTTTGTGTATATTAGCACTCATTTGTAAGTGAAATTTGTCTATACTTTTCTTTGGAGAGCTAACCAGTTTAAGAGTTATTGGGATTTTGTAAGTAGCAACTGACACTGCAGAAATACAAAGGATCATGAGAGATTACTACAAGCAGCTATATGCCAATAAAATGGACAACCTGGAAGAAATGGACAAATTCTTAGAAAAGCACAACCTTCTGAGACTGAACCAGGAGAAATAGAAAATATAAACAGACCAATCACAAGAACTGGAATTGAAACTGTGATTAAAAATCTTCCAACAAACAAAAACCTAGGACCAGATGGCTTCACAGGCGAATTCTATCAAACATTTAGAGAAGAGCTAACACCTATCCTTCTCAAACTCTTCCAAAATATAGCAGGGGGAGGAACACTCCCAAACTCATTCTATGAGGCCACCATCACCCAGATACCCAAACCAGACAAAGATGTGACAAAAAAAGAAAACTACAGGCTAATATCACTGATGAACATAGATGCAAAAATCCTCAACAAAATACTAGCAAACAGAATCCAACAGCACATTAAAACAATCATACACCATGATCAAGTGGGGTTTATCCCAGGAACGCAAGGATTCTTCACTATACACAAATCAATCAATGTGATACACCATATTAACAAAATGAAGGAGAAAAACCATATGATCATCTCAATAGATGCAGAAAAAGCTTTTGACAAAATCAACACCTATTTATGATAAAAACCCTCCAGGAAGCAGGCATAGAGGGAACTTACCTCAACATAATAAAGGCCATATATGACAAACCCACAGCCAACATCATTCTCAATGGTGAAAAACTGAAACCATTTCCTCTAAGATCAGGAGCAAGACAAGGTTGTCCACTCTTACCACTATTATTCAACATAGTCTTGGAAGTTTTAGCCACAAAAATCAGAGAAGAAAAAGAAATAAAAGGAATCCAAATCAGAAAAGATGTAAAGCTGTCACTATTTTCAGATGACATGATAGTATACATAGAGAATCCTAAAGATGCTACCAGAAAACTACTAGAGCTAATCAATGAATTTGGTGAAGTAGCAGGATACAAAATTAATGCACAGAAATCTCTTGCATTCCTATACACTAATGATGAAAAATCTGAAAGAGAAGTTAAAGAAACACTCCCATTTACCATTGCAACAAAAAAAATAAAATACTTAGGAATAAACCTACCTAAGGAGACAAAGGACCTGTATGCAGAAAACTATAAGACACTGATGAAAGAAATTCAAGATAACACAAACAGATGGAGAGATATACCATGTTCTTGGATTACAAGAATCAACATTGAGAAAATGACGATATTACCCAAAGCACTCTACAGATTGAATGCAATCCCTATCAAACTACCAATGGCATTTTTCACAGAACTAGAACAAAAAATTTCACAAGTTGTGTAGAAACACAAAAGACCCTGAAAAACCAAAGCAATCTTGAGAAAGAAAAAAGGAGCTGGAGGAATCAGGCTCCCAGACTTCAGCCTATACTCCAAAGCTACAGTAATCGAGAAAGTATGGTACTGGCACAAAAACAGAAATATAGATCAATGGAACAGGATAGAAAGCCCAGAGATAAACCCACGCACATATGGTCACCCTATTTTTGATAAAGGAGGCAAGAATACACAATGGAGAAAAGACAGCCTCTTCAAAAGTGGTGCTGGGAAAACTGGGCAGCTACATGAAAAAGAGTGAAATTAGAACACTCATAACACCATACACAAAAATAAACTCAAAATGGATTAAAGACCTAAATGTAAGGCCGGACACTATAAAACTCTTAGAGGAAAACATAGGCAGAACACTCTATGACATAATCACAGCAAGATTCTTTTTGACCCACCTCCTATAGAAATGGAAATAAAAACAAAAATAAACAAATGGGACCTAATGAAACTTCAAAGCTTTTGCACGCAAAGGAAATCATAAACAAGACCAAAAGACAATCCTCAGAATGGGAGAAAATATTTGCAAACGAAGCAACTGACAAAGGATTAATCTCCAAAATTTACAAGCAGCTCATGCAGCTCAATATCAAAAAACAAGCAACCCAATCCAAAAATGGGCAGAAGACCTAAATAGATATTTCTCCAAAGAAGATATTCAGATTGCCAACAAAGACATGAAAGGATGCTCAACATCACTAACCATTAGAGAAATGCAAATCAAAAGTACAATGAGGTATCACCTCACACCAGTCAGAATGGCCATCATTAAAAAATCTACAAACAGGGCTTCCCTGGTGGTGCAGTGGTTAAGAATCCGCCTGCCAATGCAGGGGATATGGGTCAAAGCCCTTGTCCGGGAAGATCCCACATTCTGCGGAGCAACTAAGCCTGAGCTCCACAACTACTGAGCCTGTGCTCTAGAGCCTGCAATCCACAACTACTGAGCCCGCATGCCACAACTACTGAAGCCCGCACAACTAGAGCTCATGCTCCGCAACAAGAGAAGCCAGCACAAGGAGAAGCCCGTGCACTGCAACAAAGAGTAGCCCCCACTCGCCACAACTAGAGAAAGCCCGTGTGCAGCAATGAAGACCCAATACAGCCAAAGATAAATAAATAAATATATTAATTAATTAATTTTTAAAAACCTACAAACAAAAAATGCTGGAGAGGGTGTGGAGAAAAGGGAACCCTCTTGCACTGTTGGTGGGAATGTAAATTGATACAGCCACTATGGAGAACAGTATGGAGGTTCCTTAAAAAACTAAAAATAGAACTACCATGTGACCTAGCAAATCCCACTACTGGGCATATACCCTGAGAAAACCATAATTCAAAAAGAGTCAAGGACTACAATGTTCATTGCAGCTCTATTTACAATAGCCAGGACATGGAAGCAAGCTAAGTGTCCATCAACACATGAATGGATAAAGAAGATGTGGCACGAATATACAATGGAATATTGCTCGGCCATAAAAGGAAACAAAATTGAATTACTTGTAGTGAGGTGGATGAACCTAGAGACTGTCATACAGAATGAAGTAAGTCAGAAAGAGAAAAATAAATACCGTATGCTAACACATATATATGGAATCTAAAAAAAAAAAAAAAAATGTTCTGAAGAACTTAGGGGCAGGACAGGAATAAAGACGCAAATGTAAAGAATGGACTTGAGGACACAGGGAGGGGGAAGGGTAAGCTGGGACAATGTGAGAGAGTGGCATGGACATATACACACTACCAAATGTAAAATAGATAGCTAGTGGGAAGCAGCCACATAGCACAGGGAGATCAGCTTGGTGCTTTGTGACCACTTGGAGGGGTGGGATAGGGAAGGTGGGAGGGAGATGCAAGAGGGAGGAGATATGGAGATATATGTATATGTACAGCTAATTCACTTTGATATAAAGCAGAAACTAACACACCATCGTAAAGCAATTATACTCCAATAAAGATGTTAAAAAAAAAAAGAGGTATTGGGATTTTGCTGGCTTCATAGAACAAATTAATAAATTTTCATACTTGTCCATGTTTAAAAGTAACATTGGGGTAATACTGTCTTTGAAACATTGGTAGAGCTTACTCATAAATCTGTCTTGGCCTAGTGTCTTTTTTAGGTGTAGATTTTTTACTACTATTCAGATTTCTTCTGTAGTTATTAATCTGTTCAGAGCTTCTACATCTTATGTGTCAGTTTTATTAGTTGATATACAGTACCTTTAGAAATGTTTCCATTTCATCTAGATTTAATTATTTACTGTTATATAGCATTCGATATACAGATATTTACTAATTTGTGGCGTTTTTGTTTTTGTTTTTTACATTTCGCTGAAAACTTTTTATTGACCTTTTGGTTAGAAACGAGAACTTATTTGCCAGGAAGCATGACTCCATTATACTTCTGCTGGAACCAGTGCATGGCCTCCTCTTTTCTGATTCTGTGTTTGGCCCTAATTCAGCCTGTCCTGTGCTTCTCATCTGCAATGCTGAAAACTGGCTTACCCGGCACCACGTAGAAGTCCAGCTCGTAGATATCAATTCTTGGGTCATATGTGATCCCCAATCGATGTGTTCTTGGATTGCAAAACCAGTTTCTAATATCTGAGAAGTTATTTTTTCTTAACACATGTTCTCCATACCTTTAGACATTTTTCCAGGATTTCTTCTGCCTTGGCCCCACGGACTGTGCAGTGAACAATCTTTTCATTTCTCCTGATGCCGAAGGATCTGACGGTGTATCTGGCTTTAGAGAACACAGGGGTCTGGCCTGTGAGCTGCGCCAGCACCTTGGCTGCTGGGGTCAGTCTGTCTCAACTTTCCCCCACACAGATGGTGAGGTAGAGCTTGCTGATGCAAAGTTCCCTCATGGGGTTCTCCTCTTCACCTTGATCCTATGCCATGATGTGAGAGGTGCTCAGAAGCAACCCTTCATCAAGTGGCAATGAAAGAGAGAATGAGAGAAGTGGGCCTTGTGAAGTGGGCTTCTCATGAAGACGCAAGAAGCTACGTAGGTGGGAGTACATATTTTGTGAGTGTGAACAGCTTGGCCCCAAGGAAAGTTGATTGAGAAGAAAAAAACAAACAACCTATCCCTGATTTACAGATGGACATGCACTATACTGCAGCATCAACCACAAGTGTCTGACTTCAGCCTTACATCTCCACGCCTTGAAAGACAGTAGAGAAAGGAAATTCTCCCAGAAGACAAAACTTCAAGAAATATATCTCACTGTCCACTTTGCCTCAAGAAGACCTTCTGGTCTAAGGTGAGGACCTTATTGATTCCTGAGCATGACGTTTATTAAACACTCAATATGTCTCAGACACATATCTGTCACTAAATACACTGGATAAACAAGTCAGACAACATCTTCCTTCATGGAGTTTATCTTCTCTTGAGAAGACCAGCAACGCCAAGCTTGTCTGACCACAGCCACCAAGCACCAAATTCACCATTAGCCTTGGAAACCCTGAATCTTTAATAATAGAAGGATACCTCCAGGGCACGTGGTTTCTAGCTGGTTACATGGTATCTCTTCCATCATCGAGGAAGGATAAATCTGTCTTTGCTTAAATAGACTTTTTCTAGAAATGGATTTGTGTTCTTGCCTGTCACTACTGGGAACACCACCAAACACCTTACTTAATATCATTCACTATGACGGTAAACCATACACCATTACCTCCTACAAATAAATTCGCTTCATAATAAAGTAAACAAATCAGATATCACCCAAAGGAGTCATTGGTCTGCATGTACTCCATCATCCAGAAAGAGCTGCTCTTGAATGGCTATTAAAAAGTCAGCCATTTGACTGACTCTTGAACGGCTATTCAAACAGCCGTTGGCTGTGAACAAGCAAAGTAATGGTACTCTTTCTCCCAAGCAAAAAGTTCATTGGCCAGGGAATGAAGAGGTAGAGCTTGAGAGTCACACCTCTCATATGACACCCAATGAAAGGCTCAAAAATTTTTTCCTTCCCATTCTCAAAAGATCTGGGCTCTGCTGATTTAGAAGGAAGGATCGCTCATGTCATAGGAACACAATAATGATTGTGATGGAACTGGGAGCTGAAACAGTCACTTGTTCATTTTGAGATCTCAGGGAAGGAGGAAAGGAAAGTAGGAGGGAGGAACAGAGGAAGGAGGGGAGGGAGGGGGAAAAAGGGAGAATGGGGGAAGGATGGCACAGATGGAGGGAGAGAGGGAGGAGGAGGGGAGAAGAAGAAATCAAGAGGAAATTGCCTTGCTGCTAATGGGTAAAATTTGATGAGAAACAGAATGCCCAGTCTCAAGGTAGCTCTCTACAAAATACTTATCAATTTTCTTACTAATTCATAAGTAAAATTACTTATAAATTAACTTTGTAGTGAAGAAACCTGAAAATACCATCTATATTAGTCAGTTAGGGCTGCTATTAAAAATACCATACTGTTCTCCATAGTGGCTGAACCAATTCACATTCCCACAGTATGGAGGTTCCTTAAAAAACTGCAAATAGAACTATCATATGACCCAGCAATCCCACTACTGGGCACATACCCTGAGAAAACCATAATTCAAAAAGAGTCATGTACCAAAATGTTCATTGCAGCTCTATTTACAATAGCCCAGAGATGGAAACAACCTAAGTGCCCATCATCGGATGAATGGATAAAGAAGATGTGGCACATATATACAATGGAATATTACTCAGCCATAAAAAGAAACGAAATTGAGCTATTTGTAATGAGGTGGATGGACCTAGAGTCTGTCATACAGAGTGAAGTAAGTCAGAAAGAGAAAGACAAATACCGTATGCTAACACATATATATGGAATTTAAGAAAAAAAGTGTCATGAAGAACCTAGGGGTAAGACAGGAATAAAGACACAGACCTACTGGAGAACGGACTTGAGGATATGGGGAGGGGGAAGGGTGAGCTGTGACAGGGCGAGAGAGAGGCATGGACATATATACACTAACAAACGTAAGGTAGATAGCTAGTGGGAAGCAGCCACATGGCACAGGGATATCGGCTCAGTGCTTTGTGACTGCCTGGAGGGGTGGGTTAGGGAGGGTGGGAGGGAGGGAGACGCAAGAGGGAAGAGATATGGGAACATATGTATATGTATAACTGATTCACTTTGTTATAAAGCAGAAACTAACACACCATTGTAAAGCAATTATACCCCAATAAAGATGTTAAAAAAAAAAAGATACCATAGATGGGTGGCTTAAACAACAGAAATTTATTTTCTCACAGTTCTGGAAGCTGGAAGTCCAAGATCAGGGTGCCAACCTGGTCAATTTCTGGTGATAGCTGTCTTTCTGGCTTGCAGATAGCCGCCTTCTTGCTGTGCCCTCACATGGCAGAGAGAACAAGCTCTCTGGATGTCTCTTCTTATAAGGGCACTGATCCTAAGCCTCGTCTAAATCTAATTATCTTCCAAAGGCCTATCTCCAAACAGCATCACACTGGGGATTAGGGCTTCAACATAAAATTTTGGGAGGGACATAATTCAGTCTATAGCATCATCTTAACTAAGTGAAAAAAAGTTATCATCACCAATAATAGGACAAATCAATATCATTTGCCTCTTAATCTGATGCACTAAGGCGAACAGAACCAAATCTGTGATATTTCTGCCCAAAAAAAAAAAAAAAAAGTAATAACCTGAATCTAACCATGAGGAAAACATAAGACATTCAAATTGAAAAATAACTGGCCAGTACTCCTCAAAAATGACAAAGTCTTGAAAGATATGGAAAAACTGAAGAACAGTTCCAAATTGATGAAAACTTAAGAGACACAACAACTAAATATGTGTGATCCTGGATTTGATCCTGGACCAGAAAGGAGACAGCTTTATAAAGGATATTATTGAGACAATTAGCAAAATTTGGAAAGGGTCTGTGGATTAGCTGTAGTATTTTATCAATGTTAATTTCCTGAGTTTTGTGGTTGTGCTCTGATTGTGTAACAGAGTAGCTTTATTTTGGGAAAATATACATACTAAAGTATTCATGTGTAATGGGATATCTGGGTGAAGAAAGAGTATATGGGAGTCTTTTGTACTGTTGTTGAAGCTTCTCTGTAGGTATCAAATTATTTCAAAATAAAAAGTTAAAAACAAGCAAAAAGATGAACTGAAACAAATTAGAGAGTAGTAAGCAAGAAGTACAAAGGTGGAATTTGACCAGAGGGCAAATATTGAAGTTGGCCTCGTATATTACTAAGGCACACAAACACAGCAGGCAGCAGGGTGGGGATGCTGAATGCCAGAGAGTCCCAGCATAAACTGGGACCCTCAAAAAAGGCTAAAATGCTCACATGTTGATAGCATCCCCCCTGATAGCAGAAGCTTATATAAATCCTCTTTCCCAGAGATTAAGATTAACCATATATTAATTCACAATCAAGGCAAGTGACACAGAGAGACAAGTCATAATGAGTGAGAGTAAGCTGAAATAATCAATAGATTTAGACTTGAAAAGACTTCAGATATTGGAATTATCAGATCCAGAATATAAAATATGTACAACATGTTTACAAAATAAAAGATGGATTGTAAAGCTAAGCAACCCATCAGACATTATCTGAAATGCTAAGGCAGATTTGGAAAAGAAACAAGTCAAACTTTTTTTTTTTAAAGACTGGTTATTTTCATTGAGTTAGTCTCAGGGTCTTTTTTTAAAAAACATATTTATTTATTTATTTGGCTGCGCTGGGTCTTAGTTGTGGTACACGGGATCTTCCTTGCAGCATGCGGGCTCAGTTGCAGCATGCAATCTCTTAGTTGCAGCATGCGGGCTCTTAGTTGCCGAGTGTGGGCTCTTAGTTTTGGCATGCAGGATCTAGTTCCCTGACCAGGGATCAAACCCAGGCCCCCTGCATTGGGAGCGCAGAGTCTTAACCACTGGACAACCAGGGAAGTCCCCAAATCGAATTTTTTGGAATGAAAAGTGTTATTGTTCAAATTTAAAGATCAATAGTGGAAAAGTTAAACAAAGCCTAGGGAAAAATGAAGAGGGAAAGAGTGACCTGGGAGGTAGAGCGAATAACGTTATGGAGGATGCAACTTAGAGAGACAAGGTGATGAAACATATGATAGAGAGAGAGGTTACATATGTAGAATGAGAAATGGGATAGACATTTAATCATAGTCCCAGAAACAGAAAATCCTGAGGATGGAGGAGAAGCTATATTTAAAGAGATAATGGTTGTGCATTTTCCAAAATAGATAAAAGGCAAAAATCTACAGAAACAAGGAAGACAGCATACACCAAGCAGGGTAAGCAAAAACAAATCTACCTATACATATTTTAGTGAAACTGTAGAACACCAAAGGCAAAGAGAACATGTTAGTAGCAGCCAGAAAGAGAAGACAGATCCTCTCCAGAGGAATGACAATTATTCAGACAGCTGATAACAGAAATCAGAAGATATGCGAACTTCCCTGGTGGTCCAGTGGTTAAGACTACACGCTCCCAATGCAAGGGGCCCCGGTTCGATCCCTGGTCAGGCAGCTAGATCCTGCATGCCACAATGAAGATCCTGCATGCCACAACAAAGACTAATGTTATTTATTTATTTTAAAATAAATATTTATTTAAAAAAGAAAGAAACCAGAAGATACAGAATAACATCTTTCAAAAGTTAAGGGAAACACATGTCAACGTAGATTTCTGTGTCCTGAAAGCATACTATCTTTCAAGAACTAGGGCAAATGGAACATTTCTCTACAAGTAAAAATTGAAGGAGTATATGGCCAAGAGAACTTCACTAAAAGAACATCTGTATGATTTACTTCAGCAAAAAGAAAACGTCTTTAAAGAAACATAAGAAAAGATGGTGAGCATAGAAAGTGATTGACTTTTAGGTAAATCCAAACAAATATTTCCTTATAAAATAATAAGAATAGGGACAAGGATACTACTTCATAGCTTTTTCCATTTCATCACTGGAGAAAAGAGATCATGGAGCTGTATTTATTTTCTGTCAACCATCACCTCCCTCAGCAGAATGTATGCTCCATGAGAATAGTGTCTCTGTCTGGTTTGTTCACTGCTTATGTCCAGTGCCCAGAACAGTGCCTGGCACATAGAATGACTCAATAAACATGGATCAACTAGATGAATTAATGCGTTGTTTGACTGCAAATTCATCCTCACTATTCTAGTAACTGTATCCTGTCAATTAAGGTGTCCCACCCCCCTCCCAGCCCAGGAGTCAATCAGAATTTTTTCCCTGAAATCTGAATCTTACGCAGAGTGACACAGATACCATACCTGGCTGCAGCTCCCTCCTCCCAGTGATGGGGTTCAGAGGAGACCTGCTGCTGTGACCTTCAGAGCTAATATGATTCCCTCCCCAACAAGACACAGTTTTTCAGGTTTCCTTTGATTCTGTGAGTTACTGCATACCCTCCTAATAAATTCCTTTTTTGCCTAAGTTAGCTGGACTGTCTTGTGTATCAACAAGAAGTCCTCAGAGGGTGCAGTGCTATTGAGGAGAAGTCTGCTGACCATCTGATTTTCCTTCCTTAGTAGGTATTATCCTTGGATTTCTAGAGTTTTACCAGAATGTCCGTGTATAGGTCTTTTTCTTCCCCCCCCAAAATCCTGCTTAGCATTGGGTGGGTCCTTTCCATCTGAAGATTATAAATATCAATAAATTAATTGTTGGGACTTCCCTGGTGGCACAAGGATTAAGAATCTGCCTGCCAATGCAGGGGACAAGGGTTCGAGCCCTGGTCCAGGAAGATCCCACATGCCATGGAGCAACTAAGCCTAGAGCCCATGAGCCACAACTACTGAGCCCGCATGCCACAACTACTGAAGCCCACACGCCTAGAGCCCGTGCTCCCCCACAAGAGAAGCCATCGCAATGAGAAGCCTGTGCACTGCAACCAAGAGTAGCCCCCACTCACCGCAACTAGAGAAAAGCCTGTGCACAGCAACAAAGACATAGCACAGCCAAAAATAAACTAAATAATGAATTAATTAATTTTTAAAAATAAAATAAAAAAGAAATAATGAAACAAGAGATGATGAAAACTAAAGAGTCCAGTCTTTTTCTAACCTCTGGAAACATTTCTTCTATTAGTTTATCTTCTTCCGTTTTCTCCTTCTATTTTAAACCTTTGGTTGCCATGGTGTGTGGGGATTTCCTTTTCCAGTCTCCTTTTCTACCTTGTTAATACTGTACAATGGAAAGAAAATGTGTTTTCTGTATTTATGCCATAACTTTATGGAATTCTCTTACTATGTCTCTGTACTGCAGCCTGCATATGGATCTTGTAAACATGGAAATCTAGTCATGCCATTCCTCTGCTTAAAACCCTTCAATGGCTTCCCAGTGTTCACAGAGCAGTGTTCAAAATCCTCCTCCTGGCTGCCAGTGGTGCATGAGATCCACCTATGTCTCTGGCCCTCCTCCCTCTGCTTTCCCACTCTCCACTCACTCAAGACACTTGAGTCCCATTGATCTTCCCCCTGTACCTTCTCACCTTGGCACCTTACCCACACTCTATCTTTTGTCTGGAATGCCTTCTCCTTATCCATTTGGCCAGCCCAGTCACCCATGTTCTTCAATGACTGCCCAGACCTTGAGCTATTCCCTTGTATCTATCACAAAATATTTCCTTCATGGAATTATAGTTATTTATGCAATTATTTGTTTAATGAATATTTTTGTTAATGACTATGGCAAGGCTATTGGTTTTATTTTGGGTACAAGATGATTACTGTTGGTAAAAGAATTATAGTAGGGGCTTCCCTGGTGGCACAGTGGTTGGGAGTCCGCCTGCCGATGCAGGGGACACGGGTTCGTGCCCCGGTCCAGGAAGATCCCACATGCCGCGGAGCGGCTGGGCCCGTGAGCCATGGCTGCTGAGCCTGCGCGTCCGGAGCCTGTGCTCCGCAACGGGAGAGGCCACAACAGTGAGAGGCCCGCGTACCGCAAACTAACAAACAAACAAAAAAACTACTTTAAGAATTATAGTAGAGGGCTTCCCTGGTGGTGCAGTGGTTAAGAATCTGCTTGCCAGTGCAGAGGACATGGGTTCAAGCCCTGGTCTGGGAAGATCCCACATGCTGCAGAGCAACTAAGTCCGTGCGCCACAACTACTGAGCCTGCGCTCTAGAGCCCTCGAGCCACAACTACTGAGCCCACGTGCTACAACTACTGAGCCCGCACACCTAGAGCCCGTGCTCTGCAACAAGAGAAGCCACCACAAGGAGAAGCCCGTGCGCTGCAACAAAGAGTATCCCCTGCTTGCCGCAACTAGAGAAAAGCCCACGTGCAGCAGCGAAGACCCAATGCAGCCAAAAAAATGAATAAATAAAATAAATAAATTTATTTTTAAAAAAGAACGATTATAGTAGAGATCTTTAATGATGATACAAGGCTCAGAGAAGTTCGGTCAAGACAACAAAGACCAAAGTGGACCCAGAATTCCCACCTGCCTTGGAGTAGGGGATTATTACCATTGCCTGTTACCATTCTCTTCAGTGCTCCAAGCTGCTTGTTACAGGGCCTAAGGGATCTATCCCATAAATAATGATACCTGCCTCAGTGTTGTAGGGATTGAATAAATACATGTAAAGCCCTTCTGAAACAGTGCCTGGCGTATAGTAAGCAGTGTACCAGCTGTCATTGAAGACCCTGTACTTTTGCCCTTGGGTCTTGTTTGTCTGAATACTGGAGAGGTGAGTAGGCTGGGCAGCTGATAAAGACAAGTGTCTGGAAGGGCACCACGTGAGATACAGAAGGAGCCTCGTTTTTGAATCTGCCCTGCACTCAAGGGCCGGGAGGAATCCATCTTCACCCCACTGACAACCTCCCTCAGGACGATGTTACAAATGAGGGCAATTCTCTTTTGGATTTAAATTTAAATTGTAGTAACTTGGTTTCGGACAAAACAGTAATATGTTTCCAAGTTCAAAAAGTACAAAAGGCTCTGCATTGAAGCCTCCCTCCCACTCCTTCCCCAGTCCCCCAACTCACCTCTCCAAGGTATTACCAGCTCCTTTTTTCCATACCAGGGATATGTTATGCATTTTTAAACGAAGCACACCCATTCTTCCTCCTCTCCATCACCTGATACTAAATCATATACACTTTTCTGCTTGCTGTCTCCTCTTTCCCGTTGTTGTCTGCTGCCTTTTAACATTTTTTACTCGTTTAGTGATGTTTCAAGGGAGTAAAGATAAATCTTCATTCGACCATCTTTTTTTTTCTTTTTTTGCCGTACTGCACGGCTTGTGGGATCTTAGTTCCCTGACCAGGGATTGAACCCAGGCCCTCGGCAGTGAGAGCACGGAGTCCTAACCACTGGACCGCCAGGGACTTCCCTCAACCATCATGTTTAACTGGAACCTGAATGAGATTTTTTTCTCATTTCTTTTTGTACCGTTCGTGGGTGGTGTAAAAGGAGGATATAAATTTATATGCTTTTATCTTCTATCTAGCCACTTAAGACTGGCAAACATAAGAAATATTTATATGTCCCCCACTGTTGGTGAGGGGATATAAGCACTTACATAGATACATTTAGGGAAAAATTTGTCATAGTTTTTTAAAATTCAAATGAAAAATATGGGGCTCTATTTGAAGCATTGGCCTCGATTGACCATCCTTTCTTCATTTACATCCACCTTCCTTGGCTTCTGGGACACATCGATCTCCTTGTCTTCCTCTCTGCTCATTCATTCTTCTGTGTCTTTTTGGTGGAGTCATCCTCTTCTATCAGTAAGTCACTGAAACCCTGATGGTCCTCAAGGCAGTTTGATACCCTCTTTTCTCCTCATTACACATTCTACCTGCTAAGTGGTTTCATCCACAGCTACTACCTCAGTTAATATTTCATTAACTTTGGAAAATTCACAAACATTATTGCTTCAATTATTTCTTCTGCTCCTTTCTCCTTTCCTTTCTGGTATTCCCACTGCACGGAAGTTATACCTTTTGTCATTGTTGCACAGTTCTTGGATCATCTGTCCTGTCTTTTTCATCCTTATTTCCTTTTTGCATTTCAGTTTTGAAAGTTTCTATCAACATATCTTCAAGCTCACTGATCCTTTACTTGGCTGTGTCCAGTTTACTTATGAGCCTATCAAAAGCGTTCTACATTTCTGTTCAAGTGTTTTTGATTTCTAGCGTTTCCTTTTGATTCCTTCTTAGAGTTCCCATCTGTCTGCCTGTATCATCCATCTCTTCTTGCACGGTGTCCACTCTTTCCATTAAAGCCCTTAATATTAATCATAGTTATTTTAAAGTCCTGGTCTGATCATTCCAACATCCTTGCCATCAGCCTGGTTCTAATGTTTGTTTTGTTCAGACTGTGTTTTTTACCTGTTAGCATGCCTTGTAAGTTTTTTTCTTGAAAGCCAGATATGATGAATCTGGTAAAAAAGAAACTGAGGATATGTCTTTAGTGTGTTTATGTTTATTTGGCTAGGAGTTAGGCTGTATTTACTGTTTGCTGTAGCTATATGCGTCAGAGGATAACATTTCCCCCAGTGTCCTCATTTTTGCATCCCTTGTTGTCTTTGGGTTTCCCTAGAGACTCTGTCTTGAAATAGAGTCTGAGCCTTACTGTTCATTTAGCTATAATCCACTGTTATTATACAGGAGCCAGATCGATATGGTGGTAAGGTGGGGATAGGTGAAGTGTTTATAGTTTATAATTCAATTTTGGTCTATTAGTGAGCCTGTGCTCCTGGTCTGTGATCTGCACAAGTGCTTCTCTGCTGTTTTGTTTGTTTCTTTAGGTGAGATAGGAAGTCTAGAGGGGGCTGGAGTTGGGTATTTCCCTTCTCCCAAGTCAATTAGGCTCTGATAAAATACATAGAGCAGGGGCTTCCCTGGTGGCGCAGTGGTTAAGAATCTGCCTGCCAATGTAGGGGACACAGGTTTGAGCCCTGGTCCGGGAAGATCCCACATGCCGCGGAGCAACGAAGTCCGTGCACCACATCTACTGAGCCTGCACTCTAGAGCCTGCACTCTAGAGCCCGTGAGCCACAACTACTGAAGCCTGTGGGCCTAGAGCCTGTGCTCTGCAACAAGAGAAGCCACCGCAATGAGAAGCCCTCGCACCGCAATGAAGAGTAGCTCCCGCTCGCTGCAAGTAGAGAGAGCCCACGTGCAGCAGCGGAAGACCCAACGTAGCCAGTAAATAAATAACTAAATAAATAACTAAATAAATAAAATATAAAAAAAATACATAGAGCAGGATGTCATTATGGGGAACAGAATGATCTGGTTTATTTCAAAATGGTTACTTTCCCCTCCCCCTGTCAGCAGCATGAGAGGACTTTTTTTTCCAACCTGTACTCTGAGAACCTGAAAGAGTTCCTGGAGGTAACACTCAGCAACGTGTGGGGACTCCAGAAGTTTTAACTCTCAAGCTTGTACACACTGATCCTCCAGCAATTTGTCAATCACATTTTAGGTTTTTCTACCAGCACTGGCTCCAGTGGCAAGAGTAAACTTTGCTCCTGTTAAACTGTGATTCTTGGTGTTCATCTCTCTTTTCAGTTCTGGAGGCATCTGTTCTCTGATGAATCTAAGAAAAGTTGTTGATTTTCAGTTTGCTCAGCGTTTTCTTAGTGTGAGCATGGAAGTGATAACCTTCTAGCTCTTTGCATGTCAGAAGCCAGAATTCCCTTAATTAATAGTTCCACACCAGTGACTCATAATTTAAATTTCCAGCCTAGGCTTCTCCTGTGAGCTCCAGAATCATCTGTGCTCCTACCTGAATGTCTGGGGCACCTCAACTCAATGTATTTGAGACCAGATTTATAACACACATGCACCAAATAACAATTGATGTTGTTTCAATTTTCCTCATCTCTGAAACCCTTACCAACCAGTTTCCCAGGGTACAGACCAAAAACTCATCCTTGATACCTTTCTCCCTTACATCTCTATATCCAATGCCTCACCAAGACTTGTTGATTTTATTGGGTGGGCCAAAAGTTTCGTTCGTTTTTTTCCGTAAGCTGGCTCTAGTAGCCCTTAGTTGTCTTTAACTTCATTTGAAACAATTTTGTTAGATCGTATGTGACAACTGTCATATCAGCGTGCATCTAAAAAAAGACATCAAAATTGGTGAATTTTTGTGTAGCCATTTTAATATCGAAGATGGAAGAACAAAAAAGCGACATTTTCCGCAAATTATGCTTTATTATTTCAAGAAAGGTAAAAACGCAACCGAAACGTGAAAAAAGATTTGTGCAGTGTATGGAGAAGGCGCTGTGACTGATTGAACGTGTCAAAAGTGTTGCGAAGTTTCGTGCTGGAGATTTCTCTGGACGATGCTCCACGGTCGGGTAGACCAGTCGAAGTTGATAGCGGTCAAATCGAAACATTGTGAATGATCAATGTTATTCCTTGCAGGAGACAGACAACATATTCAAAATATCGAAATCAGGCGTTGAAAATCATTTGCACCAGCTTGGTTATGTTCATCGCTTTGATGTTTGGGTTCCACGTAAATTAAGCGGAAAAAAAACCATCTTGACTGTATTTCCACCGCGAGTATCTACTGAAACATAATGAAAACGTTCCTTTTTTGAAACAAATTGACAGGGGATGAAAAGTGGATACTGTACAACAATGTGGAATGGAAGTGATCATGGGGCACGTGGGGCAAGTGAAATGAACCACCATCAACCACACCAAAGGCCGGTCTTCATGCAAAGAAGGTGGTGTTGTGTATATGGTCGGATTGGAAGCTCTATTATGAGCTCCTTCTAGAAAACCAAACGATTAATTCCAACAAATACTGCTCCCAGTTAGACTAACTGAAAGCAGCACTTAGTGAAAAGTGTCCAGAATTAGTGAACAGAAAATGCATAATCTTCCATCAGGATAACGCAAGACTGCATGTTTCTTTGATGACCGGGCAGAAACTGTTACAGCTTGGCTGGAAAGTTCTGATTCATCTGCTGTATTCACCAGACATTGCACCTTCGGATTTGCATTTACTTAGGTCTTTACAAAATTCTTTTAATGGAAAAATTTCAATTTCCTGGAAGACTGTAAAAGGCCCCTGGAACAGTTCTTTGCTCAAAAAGGTAAAAAAGTCTTTTTTCAATAAAGTTCTTGGTGAAAATGAAAAACGTGTCTTTTGTTTTTACTTAAAAACCGAAGGCACTCTTTGGCCCACCCAATACTTCCCTGATACCTTTCACAAGAATCCGTATGTCTTTCTGTATTGTCACGATCGTGGTCATTGCTTGAACTGCAATGACATCCTACTTTTGTCCGCTTCACTTCTGAAGACCCCTTACCTCAAACAACCCTTCAAAATGCAAATCTGATTATGTCCCCCCACACTGCTCTGTGCACCCGCGCAGCCCTGTTCAGCCCCTCCAGCGCGCTGTGTCCTCTTGGCCACAGAGACTTTGTAAGTTCTGCTCCTTCTGTCTGGAATGTGCTTTCGTTCCTTTCACCGGGTCCACTCCCGCCCATTTTCTCAGATCTCCATTCAAGCCTCATGCCCTCAGGAAAACCTTTCCTGGTGCCTCAGGCTCGGTTACTATCCTTCCTTTTATTCTCACAGAACTCCACCCTGCCCCTTCACAGCACTTTGTAATTACATATTCATTAGCAAGATTATTTCCTCTCCCACTAGACTATGAAATCCAAGAGACGAGGGAACAAGTCTATTATACTCACCATTGTATCTCCAGCCCACGGCACAGGGCTTGGCACAAAGTAGCTGCTAAGAAATATTTGTTAAGTGGCTAAATTAAATCTCTCATCCACATTCTGATACCTCTCAGATTTATACAGCTAGCCTGGTCCTCCCTCCTAATCAATCTACGGACTCCAGCTCCTGCTGGAAAGCTCCTCCTGGGGGACTCTCAGACAGTCTCCCCTCTTCTGGAGTGTCCTGATCTGGTGAATGGTACCACCTTTCACCCCACGACCTCGGGCAGAGCCCCGATGTCATCTTGGAGTCATGCTTCTCCCTTGACCACCAGTTTCTGGAAATCCCAAAGTCTACCTTCCTATATCCTACGTGTCCCTCAAACCTCCCCTTATTTTCTTCCTCATTATCCCAACCCTATTTCAGATTCCCATCACTTCTTGCTTGCTACAGTAGCTTCCAGAGAGGTCTCCCTAAGAAGATCTTGTCCTTCCAAAAGACTGTCCACAAAGAAGTCGCTTTGAAATACAAATCTGATTCATTTCTGTTCTCATCTATTCTGCCCAGTTCTATTCTGTTGACGCAGGCTTCCACCCACTCCACTGCCCTGCCTGCCTAAAACCCTGCTGTATCTACCTGCCTCTGAGGGTAGCTTCTTTCAGTTCCCATAAGAACCATGGCTTCTGGTTTCCAGACCTCCATTCTACTGCCACAGCCTCCTCCTGTCCACACATCTTCCCTCCCTCCCTTCCCTCTTCACCTCGCCAGCTCCTACTCAGGTGAGGGGTGCGGCCTCTCCCAGAAGTTCCCACAGCACCCCACATTTCTCCCATCAAAGCACTTTGACCCTGCTCTTACCCCTTCTTTGCTTCTCCTCCTCCCCTAGAATGAAAGCGTCATCCTTATAGGGACCTTGACTTTAGCCAGGTCTCTGAGTAGGTATAGAAAGTGGTTGGTAAAAACTGCTGAGCAAACGAAGGGCCACTGCATTTGGGAGCATCAGGATGAATTGTGATGCTGCCCTTTTGGAGGAATCTGAGCATGTAAGATGCTGGAAAGGAGGATCATTGCCTCACAAGTGCCAGCCCCACTACTACTTCGGCAATGGCAATAATCCCTTTATTAAGGTGTGTATGTTCTCCGTAGTTCCTGAATCAAGAAATTGGAAACAGCAGGACATCCAGCACACAGGCTGGAAAGGCAGCAGAAGGGGCTGGGGCTCTGTGGCTGACACTGCGACGCTGTGTGGCAGCCATCATCGGCCGCCCGGAAGTTAATCCCATTGAAGGAAGGTTTTTTAAAAATCTTTGCTAAAGCAGCAATTCCTTGGCGCTGACCACCAGTACGCAAAGAAAGGTGCAGTGTAACAGCTGCTACGGGTGTTTTTTTTTTCTTCCTTTCCCAGACCTAGTAAAGGGGGAGAACTTGAAAGTCTTCTAGCTGACATGAGTGCTGGGAGGCAGCCGATGGGTTGATGATCAAAGACTCCAGGTGTTTGGCTGAGAATTACGTCTCCGGGAGAACACAGGGGAGGTATGAACGCAGAAAGGGGGAAGTGATGTGTGGGAGAGGAGGACGGCTGAGTGCTAAATCCAGGCTAAACATAGCAAAAATTCCTGGGGTTTTGCCCACTTAAGACTGGAGGAGAAAGAGAAATTTTCTACTGTACGGACTAAGTGGTCCCACAGGTGGGCAAATGAGGTGTATCATCAATGAAACTCTTGTGGAAAGGGATGCTCTGTGCCTTAGTTTCCCCACACAGGGAGGGGGGAAAATGTTCTTTTCTTTTAAGATCAATAAGATAATTATTTCACTTTAAAATAGGAGGAGGGACTTCCTTGGTGGTCCAGTGGTTGACTCCACGCTTCCACTACAGGGGGCTTGGGTTCGATCCCTGGGGAAGTAAGATCCCACATGCCACGTGGCACGGCCAAAAAATAAAAATTAAAAAAAAATAAGTAAAATAGGAGGAGACAGACATGAATGGGGTTTAGTTACGGTGGGAAGAACAATTTATAAAGGGCTTCCGAGGGGACTTGATGGAAATGGGAAGGGTTACGATGCTCAAGGGACAGCTGCTCCAGAGATGGAACTCTGAGTGGAAGCCTGAAAAGATCTGGGGAGGGACCTCCCTGGTGGTCCAGTGGTTAAGATTCCACGCCTCCATTGCAGGGGTTCGATCCCTGGTCAGGGAACTAAGATTCTGCATGCTGTGCAGTGCGACCAAAAAAAAAAAAGAAAGAAAAAAGGTCTGGGGAATTGAGCTCTCATGGTAGAGGAAATAACTGCAAAGACCCTAAAACAGAAGAGTTTGGAATGCTTGAGGGGCTGCAGAGCTGTAAGTGTCTGGAGCCAAGTAGAGGGGGGGTTACATGAGTAAGGGAGGGAGCTAGTTCATGCAGGGCACAAAAGAACTTTGGGGTTTGCTAGTAATAGAGGTTATCAAAAGGTTCTAAGCAGGAAAGCTGTATCATCATATCTGTTGTTTAAAAGATTACTCTGGGCTCCAAAGGGAGAATGAGCTCGGAAAGGTAGGGATGGAGGTAGCGTGCACAGCCGGGAGTCAGGAGTCAGGGCTGGGAGGCCTGCAGGCGGGAGGTGTGGTGATGGCAGAGGAACCAGTGAGAAGTCGTGGGCTGCAGACTAATTTTGGATTCTGGAGCCGACAGTCCTCATTTCAGGCTTGGAGGTGGGGTGCGAGGGAAACAGGAAGCAAAATAAAAGTTAGTAGGTGTTTGGTACATTTACTAAGTGACTCACTCGCTCACTGGAGGCCATGAATGAGTGAACTTCCCTTTCCTATGAGATCTCCATGGCTCCTGGCAGCCAGCTGTTTGCCAAGATCCCTACTCTGTTTTTTTGTTTTCTTTTTATAAATTTATTTATTTTTATTTTTGGCTGCGTTGGGTCTTCGTTGCTGTGCGCGGGCTTTCTCTAAGTTGCGGCGAGCGGGGGCTACTCTTCATTGTGGCGCATGGGCTTCTCTTGTTGCAGAGCACAGGCTCTAGGCGCACGCGCTTCAGTAGTTGTGGCACGCGGGCTCCGTAGTTGTGGCGCACGGGCTTAGTTGCTCCGTGGTACGTGGGATCTTCCCGGACCAGGGCTTGAACCCGTGTCCCCTGCATTGGCATGCGGATTCTTAACCGCTGTGCCACCAGGGAAGCCCGTCCTACTCTGTTTTTGCCTTTCTGTAGTATGAGGTTAATAATACTCACTGTCCAAGACTGTGCGGCAAACAAATGATGACACTGACCTCAGACCTTCTGAGAAGAAACAAGTGGAGGCTCTGTGAGTGGACGCTGAGGCCCTTCTGGATGTTACTGTTGGGCAAACACACAGATTCAATATAAAATAGATGTATTAACCCTCTCAACGGTCCTGTGAAGGAGATACCTCTATTATCCATTTTATCCGGAAGACAGAGGCCCACCCAGGGAGTTTGTACAAAGGGGCCACGGTCGCAGTGCCTATGGGTCAGCCCAGGTGGGGGCAGTTGGAGGTGAGAGTGATGTGATAGGGTGAGTTGGCATCATCTTTGGGGCTGAGAGAGAAGAGGTCCTTGTGCTTGGTAATGCCCCACTTGCTGATCCCAACCTGGAGCAGAGGCATCCCTGCACTGTGGTTTGCTTAATGCCTTTCGAGAGAGTAAACTGGGGAGGAGGGGATCCCAGCATGCTTGCAGCCTCGAACCTCCTTTTGTTTGCTTGTTTGTATTGTTTTGGTTTTTTAGCCGCATCTCGGCCTGCGGGATCTTAGTTCCCTGACCAGGGATCGAAACTGCATCCCCTGCAGTGGAAGCACGGAGTCTTAACCACTGGACAGCCAGGGAAGTCCCTCGAAGCTCCTTTGAAGTGCGGTGGAGTGGGGGCCGCGAGTCTTGATGCTTGTTGGTGTGGCTGGAAAGCACCCAGGGCTGGAAGGGCAACGGTGTAGGGGAACTGACTGTAGTCGTGCCCCCAGGCCTGAGGCCTTGAAGGGAACTCCCTTTGACCACTTGACCATGGTTGCGCTGTCCCTTCTGTCAGTCCAGAAGCACCACGGTTTTGAATAAGGCCCTGGTATTTTCTCCTCCCAGCAGGAGCACAGGGGAGACACGGGGTGAAGGAGACAGTGGCAGGGCTGCAGCTTCTCAGCCCGGGACAGGAAAATTGCCCGCTGCTCTTCCCAGAGGTGAAGTCATTCTGCCTCCCTTGGAGGAGGCTGGCAGCTGCGTGAGGGAAGCTCAGTCCCTTCCTGTGGACCTTCCCTACCCTGTGTACATCTTTTCTAGGCCCTACCATGCTTGCTAAGGATCTGAGTGGATCTAGTCATCTTCGTATCCTCAATGCCTAGCACAGGGCCTGCTGCCCAAAGGGATTTGCTGAGTCAGTGGATACATTTCCAAATTTATGTTCAAAGTCCAAGGTTCCAAATCAGCATCTCCAACATCTGGCTTCCCTCGGCCGCTTCAGAGCCTGAGATCTGGACCTCTGATCTGGCTGCTGGCTGATCCTGCAAAGGAGGACACGTCAAGGAAAAGTGACTTCTCTCTGTTTACCTTCCTGTATCCCTGAAAAGGAGCCCTGGACACAAAAACCAACCTCAAGGAGTTTACAAATGAAGTGCCTGAAGAGAAGAAGGGAGTGGGTGGCAGGGCAGGAGCCTGGGTTCTAAGCCCAAATCTGCAACCAGCAAGCTGTGTGGCCTTGGGCAAGTCACTTAACCTCTCTGTTTCTCATCTTCAAAATGGAGCGGCATTATAGTAGGTTAAGGGCAGGTAGGCTGTGACATCAGATGGTCTGATTTTGAATCTCAGTTCAACCACTTGCCTGCAGCAACCACCTAGATTTTTGACCTTGGCTTAGTTATACAAACTTCCTGGGTCTCAGTATTCTCATTGGTGAAATGAGTGACAGTATCCACTTCATAGAGTTGCTTTTTTAAATTTAATATATATATTTTAGGACTGTGCTTGGCACCTAATAAGAGAGTTATTATTATTGTAATGTTTACCTTTTTTAAAATGATAAAGGACTGTTCTCCAGGCCTCCCAGGGTTTTGGCGATGATCCCCCAACATCATGAATAAAAAGGTAGGGAGGAATTCTGTAGGTATCAGGTCTTTTTTGACCTTTTTTTGTTTTCAAACCTGACAGGAAATTCCTTCTTCTTCCAGCGGTGCCAGCCACCCAGCCACAAGCACAGCTGACTGCTTTCCATGACAAAAGGCAAGGCCACAGGCCCCCAGGTCTCTACCCCAGAAACCAGCAAATCCCTGCCTCAGGAAACCACCACGGATTTCTTTTTCATGAAAAACCTCAAGGTTTTATCTACTAGAGCAGCTCAAGAAGATAAAAAACCAGTTAGATTCTGAAGATGTAGGCTCTTTCCAAGTTCTAGTAAGTCTCAGAGAGGCAGAGAAGCACAGCGTGGGAGTTTCCTCTGAAGTTCAGTGATGTTCCTTCTTCCGGGGTGTGTGTGGGGGGCTTTGGGACACCAAAGCTTGGCCCATTTTGCCTGGAGAGCCCTGGGGAGCTGGGGGAGGAGTTAAGGGGGCAAAGGTGCCCAGTTTTCAAAGCCTCTGGGCTCCCCGGCTGCCTTTTCCCAGTAAGTTCAAGAAGATAAAGGATGTAAAAGTATCAAGAAGGAAACCTGAAACCTGCTTATTAGTTTTTCAAATTCTCCTTTACCCCTGTCTTATTCTAAAAGGTACATCAGGTCCTAGAAGGTCGAAAGGCAGCTGCTTTAAGTTATACATGTGCCCAAAGGTCCTCAGCCTGGGCTGCAACTTGACACCAGGCCCTAGACTCTGGGAGAACCCCAGAGAAAGAAGGGCGCTAAACTACATGGGGATGGAGGGGGACGTCTTCTTCTCTGTATTGTCCCGAACAACGGAAAGTGAAATCTAGCTCAGGTCCAGAATTCCTGACCTGGTTCCCAGGCAGAAAATGTCACAGATGCAGGAAATGGGTGTCAATTGGAGTGCCAGTGCAGACTTTGACCTGGAAACATCACAGGCACAGGCAGCTTCGTCTCTTTCCCTTTAATCCCAGGCCCAGCGGGAGGCAGTTCCCGGATGGAGACCTGCCCTGGGCACAGCTCCTTTGGTCCCCAGCTCAGCTCGGGGGGACTGAGCCACACTGCTGCCCTTTGCGGTTGTCTGGGAGATCAGAAGTGGATTCTCCTCTTCGTCTTTGTTCTCATAAATGCCATCGTTCTGGCATTTCATAGCTATCAAACACCCAGATTTAGATGCTTCCAAATACAGGTTAATCACATTCTTTCAATGTATCTTTCTTTCCAAAAAATCCTTCTAAGTCTGTTCTCCGCACCACCATCCCTATCAAATAATAATAACCCAGATAGTTTAATTTTGTTTGGTCAGAATTATTCCCAGCCGAGGTCTCTATTAATAGAGATAGATGCCAAGAAGGAAGCTCCCATAAGCATGTACAACAAGCAACTAAAATATGGCGAGCCTACCTCCAATGCGACCGGCAAACGGGTAGATCTGTTCTGAGAAATGCCACAATCGTTGGGCTGCTTCTACTCACAACTCATTGAAGAGAAAAGCCGTTTCATAGGACAGACACTGTCCTGTACCAGAGCCCAGAGGCCTCATTCATTCAGGGCTCCTCTGCTAGCCCTAGAGCCTAGGACTTTGTGTGGGGTAGTGAGGGGTCTCCATTTCCTCCCTGGCAAATTGTGGGTGTTGGTCTAGATCAGTGGTTCTCATCCAGGTCTAATTTTGCCCCCCAGGGGACATTTGTCAATGTCTGGAGAAACTTTTGGTTGTCACACATGGCCAGGTCCTGGGGGGTGAGGAGGCAGGAGGAGGGGGAGTGCTTCTGGTATCTAATGGGTAGAGACTAGAGATGCTACTAAACATTCTGTGATGTACAGGGCAACCTCTACAATGGGTTATCCCTCTCCAAATATCTATAGTGCTGATGAAACCCTAGGCTAGAAACCTTATCTTTCAGGTTTCTTCTAGCTGGGGCCAAGTTCAAGTTTCCTAGCAATTTCCTTGGAAACGATGGGCTGCCCACGGCCCCCTTGAGGACCACAACAGCCAAAGCCAGAGCTCCCCCTGAGGAGTGCTGCTAGCTCGTGGGGCCTTACAGCACCATTTCTTTCTGGAACACAAATTATCTGGTGCACTGAAACTTAGTTTAAACTAAATGACAGAACCGTTACTCTGTTAAAAATAAATAAAATGCTCATATGCCTAGAGATCCTCCAGAACTGTTTCATTCCAACCCTTTAGGATAGGATGTGTGTAGGTGGAACAAATCCAATTAAAAAAAAAAAAAAATCAATCGCTCGCTCTCTCAACGCACAAAAATCCCTGTAGCAGCCTCCATGCCATGCCACTTATAGCTCTATTCCTTTAGGAGAAAGAAGTTAAAGACAGAAAAACAGTAATGCCTAAAAGGTAGCCATAAGTCATCCCACTTAAAGTTTATTTCATGTGAGTTCCAGCATGCGGTGTGCTTTTTTGGGGAAAAAAAAATGTTGTCCCAGTTCACATTATAAATTAATTTACAAATATAGAATTGTGTTAGAAACAGTATTTATAAAAGTCCATACAGTTTTTCACATAGAAAAATATCTATAGAAAGCGTTTTTTTGTACACACAATACGGCGGTAGGTAGTCTCTTTGGTTGTCCTCCTGCATAATATTTACAAAGTAATGGTGATGTTATTTATACCGCAATAGACTATTTTAAAAAAATAATTCTGTATGTATATTTCAAACTTCAAATTTAACAGTAACGCTGTGAGAGTCTCAAAAAAGAATACACAGGGAAAAGTTAAAAATTTTTTTGCAATGAATTTGTGTTCCTTTTTCTAAAAAAATTAAAATCCTGAACCAGCAACGCTCCCATCAAAGACCAAACAACATCGTCCAAAAAACAATTCATATGACATTATCTTCATCTTAATACATCGCTATTCCAATAAAATCACCAACTATCTGCATGTTAATTCACACTTTCTGGATAAGTTCAAACAGTGGCTGCATGTCTGCCATGTACAGACATTCTGTTGGGCACCAGGAGGGTGACCATAAAAAACTATTTAAAGGAAGATACCTCTTGAGAAGTACAAGGGAATGTTAAAAATAAATTACATAAAAAAAAATTTTTTGACCACAAATGTCTTATTTTAAAAACTTATAAAAATTCCATTTAAAAACTACTTTGAATAAAATTCGAAAACTTTGTTTCAAAGACGAAAAATCCAGGACAAATGCTAAAACGGATAGGATGCCAATTAATTAGGATGGTCACCCCAAACCTCAGAAATATGGCAGCAGAAGTAAGACAGAGCTGGTGTCCAACCTCGCTGCTCAGAATGTCTCAAGTGATACTGATTTCAACCAGAATCTTTGGTCAGATGAAACCTAGCTCATTCCTACTCTTTAGACACCATGTCTGCCTATGCACGTTGGTGCCTTTGCTTTTCAGGAACTAGAACACACTAGAACACAAAGCTTACAAGCACTGACTCTGGAGCCAGACCGCCTTAAAACTGGATCCTGGTGAGAGTTCCCTGGTGGCCTAGTGGTTAGCATTTGGCACGTTCACTGCCGTGGCCTGGGTTCAATCCCTGGTCGGGGGACAGAGGTACCGCAAGCCACACAGTGAGGTCAAAAAACAACAACAAAACAAAACAAAAAACCCTAAAATACAAAACACACACACGCACGCACGCACGCACACACGCACGGCCCAAACTCGATCCTGGGTCCATGACTTACTATCTGTATGGCCTTGGGCAAGCTAACTAACTTCTTGGCCGTTCACTGCCCTCATACAGAAAATGAGGGGGAGTAACAATACCTCTCTCCCAAGGTTGTCGTGAGGATTAAACGAGCTAATATACGTCAAGTATCTAGAACAGTGCCTGGCACACAGGGTGTGCTTGGGCGGTTCTATTGCTATTAGTATCTGCCATGTACCTGACACTGAGCATAGACAGAGGTGATTTGTGAGCTGCGAAGAGCTCAAGGATTTGTGGCGCTTCCTAGCACAGTATTCGAAAGACTCTCAGTAGCCACAAAGAAGACAAATGGAGGTTTCCTATAAAAATCCAGGTCTCTGGGCTTCCCTAGTGACGCAGTGGTTGGGAATCTGCCTGCCAATGCAGGGGACGCAGGTTCGGGCCCTGGTCCGGGAGGATCCCACATGCCACGGAGCAGCTAAGCCCGTGCTCCACAACTACCGAGCCTGTGCTCTAGTGCCCGCGAGCCGCAACTACTGAGCCCGCGAGCCACAACTACTGAAGCCCGTGCACCTAGAGCCCGTGCTCCGCAACAAGAGAAACCACTGCAATGAGAAGCCCACGCACCATAACGAAGAGTAGCCCCTGCTCGCCACAACTAGAGAAAGCCCGCACGCGGCAACAAAGACCCAACGCAGCCAAAAATAAAAATAAATAAATTCATTAAAAAAAAATTTTTTAAAAATCCATGTCTCTGACTTTTCTAGAAAAATCAGAATGCTGTCAAGCAGGAGATAACCAGCTGCCCACAGCAGCCTTCAGCTCGAAGGTCCCAACCGCTCGCAACTGCTTCCAGTGCCAACTGTTATCTTTTTCCGACCCAATAACTTAATTCACTTGTTTTTGTAGCCGGTCCCTGGACCCATTTGAGCTTGTGACCCTGACATACAGTGATGAACAAACACACGTGGTCCATGCCCTCTCAGGGCTCACGGGTATGATCCCAGAACAGAGTGAGCTGGATTTCTCGCCAGAGAAACCTGTCAAAGTTTGCCGGGTTGTAGAAACAGTTACCTACTGCATCCACACTACTCCAAGTGTGGTCAGTGGACCGCAAGCTCAGCCGGGAGCTTCGGAGAAATGCGGAGTCTCAGTTCTCGCCCCAGACCTACTGCCTTGGAATCTGCATTTTCCACAAGATTTCAGGTGTCCATAGTCAAGTCTGGGAAGCGGGGGGTCTATACCTCGGAGCCCTCCCGGGGGTAGATGAGGCTGTTGACCATGCTGAAGTTGTAGAAAGGGGTGCTGAAGGGGCTGCTTGGTCCCCCGCTGGTGCTGGCAGGGAAGGGGCTGTAGTAGGAAGACCTCTGGCTGCTGCCATTGCTGGTGCTGTGACTCAGCTGCAAGGTGTCTGGCGAGGCCTCCGGGACGGAGCTGGGGGGGAACGCGCCGCTCGAGGGCACCTGGGTCCCCTGGATCCCTAGAGGGCGGCCGCCGGGGAGCACTCGCTGGGTGCTCCCACTGCTGTTAACACTTAGCGTGCCGAGGCTGCTGAAGAAGCTGTTCAGGCAAGGGGTGGAGGAGAGCACAGACCCTCCTGGGGAGGAGGCGGTACTCTTGGTGCCCTCGGGAGGCTCTGGGGACTGAGAGGGCCTCAGCAACGCCGGGGAGCTGTCTCCTTCCGGCTTCCCACCCACTCCAGACCCCAGTCCCGGGGAGAGCCCTTCTTCTGTTTTCGAGGTCCCCACGGCCACCGTAGGGGTGCTGCTGGCTTCCGAGCGGCGCTTTCGCTTCCGACGGAAGTTCCCGTTGTCAAACATTTTCTCACAGTTCGGATCCAGGGTCCAGTAATTACCTTTCCCTACGGAGATGAGAAAGAAAGCTGAGTTAGGGGAGGATGCGGTTCAGGCTCATGTACTCGGCTTCACATGTGATAGGGGGCTGGTGGGCAGGCTCTCGTGAAACTCCGACAGAGATGCTCAAACCACTCTGCTGTTTAAATGCATCCTTTTGTGGGAGATGGCACTAACTGAGCCTCATTTATCTGTGGAGATAGGGATAAGAACAGTACACCTCACAGGTTGGCTGTGAGGGTTAAATGACAGATCTCCGCAAAGTAGCCACACCACAGTGAGTGAGTGAAGAAACAGTATCTGTTATCACTTGCTGAAAGGGAGCAATACTTGCCCCCCAAAAAATACTCCAGTGGAAAAAGGCAACCTCCAATACCCAACCCTCTGCCTTGCCGAACAAAATCAGGTTATAACTGGGGAACTGACTGGTTGAACAATGCCTTGGATGGATGTATTTGGAGTACAAGGAGGCTCCACACCCCTTCCTTGCCTAGGGCAGGAGGCACCCCTGCATCTCTTCCAAGCTCTTCCTCCACCAGGCCAGTCTCAGAGATCAGGGCCCCATTTAATGCATGCAATGCTAGTCTTCTGCTTAGAAAATTTCCCTCCCTTTTGAGCACAATGGAAGTAAAAAAGATCTATCGTCTTGGAGGATTTTATCTCCCAACAGCTTTTTTCACTTCTGGTAAAAAGAATCTTTGCCATTTGCAAATACTGTAAAGCGCTTATCCTGTAGTGAATTCTCTGCATGGGTAACTTCAGTTACTCCTCACAGCTCTTTGGAGACAGGCAGTATTATGGCCTCCATTTTTCAGATGGGGAAACTGAGGTGCAGATTGGTTAGCAACCTGCCGTCTTTCCAGTTAGCAACGGTAGGTAGGGCCAGGATTTAAGCAGGCTGGCTCTAGACTCAGCATTCTTAACTACTAGCACACACTCCCCCATATCCATTACTTCCACCTACACATTTTCTGCAAGTAGTTGCAGGAAAAAAACTTATTCACATATCTACCATCTAAATAACAATACCTGCATCTATCAGGATATTTATACTGTGTCACATCTTGGTACCAAAAGCTTTTTTCTTTTTCTTTTTTTTTTGGGGGGGGGGCATGCCGCGTGGCATGCTGGATCTGAGTTCCCTGGATCAGGGATCAAACCTGTGCCCCTGCAGTGGAAGCTCGGAGTCTTAACCACTGGCCCTCCAGGGAAGTTCCTGGTACCAAAAGCTTTGATAAGACACCGGTTAGAGGTCCTCGACCTTTTTAGAAAGTTGAGGAGTATACATGACAATTGACATGATCATCTCAGGTGATTGAGAAGCCAGATCTGGAAGATGTATCTTCTAGAACTGCATGCTCTGTCCAGTACAGTAACCACTAGCCAAACGTAGCTGCTAAGCGCTTGAGAAGAGGCTAGTCCCAAGTGAGATGTGGTGTCAAACACACACATAGGAGTTTGAAGACTTAGTGCCAAAAGAATAATGGAAAGTAGTTCACTGATAATTTTTTATATTTGTTCTATGTCGAAATGAAATTAAAAAACATTTCCACCAGCGTCTTTTCACTTTTTTCACGTGGCTACAAGACAATTCACAGCCACGTGTGGGTTGTACTGTATTTCAAGTGGAAAGCACTGCTCGAGAAAGACTTTAGGTACAAATACTCCAGGTCATAATTTGCATAATTTACACAAAATCCTGGATCTCTGTAGAGGGCAACTGAAACAGTTTTCTCTTCCCCTTTTCCTATTTTAATTTTTTAAATTAATTTTTAAATTTTTTTAAATTTTTTAATTTTCTTAAATTTATTTAATTAATTTTTAATTTTCCTAATTTCCGACTCTCTCCTCACACCCCTAGTCCTGGGCTCCTTCTGAAAACCTCACGTAAGATTCTGTTTCTCTCGTTTTTGAGCTTTTCTCCACCTCACTCCTCAGGTTAAGAGGGAAACCACTAACGCGCCACGGTAACCCAGCCCTCCTCACCCCCGGGGTTAGATCCGAACGAAGCAAACTTGGGGTTTTCATTTTTACATTTCCAAATACATAAGGTTCCCAAACCACAATCTGCAGGACCCAGCTCAAGCTCCCTGATCCCTCGACCCCCGTCTCGCGATGCCCGTGCCACCATCCTCGAATCATGTCTTAAGGTAGGGACAGTACGTGTCCCACGAAGGACACAAGTGAGTCTCTCTGGAACCCGAGACAGGAGGAAGGACATCTACGGACAGCGTGTTCCAACTCCCGGTCTCTCCCCACCTCTCTCGTGAAATGTAATGGGATTCTCAGCTCATCTGAATCTTTACAGCCATCCCTTATCTGAGAGCCCACCCGTGTTCTTATTCCTAATCCACCTCCCTGCAACTCGACCGGCCCTTCCAACGGCCTGAGGAACATCACCCAGGGGCGGCTCTCTGCTTGCCCTTTAACCCTAACTGGCCAGTCTCTGCGCGTGTGTGAGTTGGGGGTGGGGGTGGGGGTGGGGGTGGGGGGTAAGGGACCGGCCGGGAAGCACCTGTCCGCCCTCACCTGGGTCGTCCTCGTCGCGGGGCACCTTCTTGAAGCAGTCGTTGAGCGACAGGTTGTGGCGGATGGAGTTCTGCCAGCCGGCCTTGCTGCGCTGGTAGAAGGGGAAGCTGTCGGCCACGAACTGGTAGATATGGCTGAGCGTGAGCTTGCGCTCGGGCGCGCTCTGGATGGCCATGGCGATGAGCGCCGAGTACGAGTAGGGCGGCCGCACCATCTTCATCAGGTCCTCGCGGTTGGCCATGGACAGCCAGCTCAGCTCCCCGGGCGCCGCGGGCCCGGCGGGCGAGGCGGGCGCTGCGGCCGCGGGCTGCGCGAAGGGCCGCTGCGCGCAGGCGAAGGTGCCGGCGGCGGTCGGCGGCTGCAGGAAGGGCCCGGGCGCGCCCCCGGGGGGCGGCGGCGGCGGCGGCGGCGGCGGCGGCGGGGCGCCCAGGTACGCGGCGGCGGCAGGGGGACCGCCCACGGCCGGCCCGTTGAGCCACAGGTAGGGGTTGGCGGCTGCGGCCGGCGGCGCGGCATAGTCGGCCAGACCGTAGGGCGCCCGGGCAGCCGGGGGGGCGCCCGGGGCGGCGGCGCCCGGGGACAGGCCGGGCTGCGAGTACACGCCGAAGTTGTCGCCGCAGTAGAGAGCCATGTCGGCGACCGTCGGCGGGTGCGGCGCGGCGGCGGCGGCGAGGGGAGAGCGGGGCTGATCTCGCCGCTCGGGCGAGAGCATCCCTTTGGGGGCCAACCCTGCGGCCCCGCCTCGGCCCTGGCCGGGCGACCGGTGTTCTGGGCGGGGGAGGGTGCGCGCGGAGCGCCGACAGGCCGGCTTCTTATAACCGTCGGCGGCGCGACTCCTCCCGGGCAGGTCCCGGGGCTGGGCGGCGGCCCGTGGGCCGCGGCTCTCCACGCCCCCGCCACGCCCCATCTGCCCGCGCGTCCCGGCCGAGCGCTCGGAAACCTCGCGCCGCCCGCGGCGCCCCGCCCCGCCCCGCCCCTGCAGCCCCTCCTCGCCGGGCCAGGGGAGCCCCGGGGGCCAGGGTAACCGGGGGAGGCTGGCGCCTGCAGGATTCGAGCGAGGCGCTCCCCGTTCCTAACCACCGTGTCCTCAGTACAATAACGAAATAAAATAACGAATATCAAAACAAAGAGATCACCCGAGACGGTACTACTGTTTTCTAAAAAGTCTGTAAGTTAACTCTGGGTGGCCGCTCAGGCCACCTGCCTAGCCCCCTTTGGTATTTCGACCTGGAGCTATACCTTTTGTCATCGAGTTGCCGGATTCACGTCCGGTCTCGACCGCTCGGCTCACAGTCGAAAATAATAGACGTGATTTACAAGTCTTTGGGGTATACGAAAGATATCCCTTCTCCTGGGGAATTCTTTGAAGGGAGGGACTGAAATCGGTTTTTAATTTCTCTAACCACGTCTCTAAACATAACGATAGGTTCGTTCACATTCGGGAAACATGTTCATTTAGGTCACGTTTGCGCAGTCTTTTGGTGTGATTTGTTGTCTTTCAAAACAGAAGGGTGAACGTTTTCAAAGACATTGAAATGGGGGGGTTCGGAATTAGCATTTTAAAGCCAACTGTAATTTAAACTGTGCAAGAAGCGCTCATTTACAAAAACGGTCTTCACGAATTACGGTAGAAGACTTGCCCTCTACTTTTGTAAGTTTTCAAATGCGGCTCCTGCCTGGAAAAACAAACAAAACCAGTGAAGTACTGTGTGGACCCCACGTGCCACGCGATCGTTACTTACTGGCCCCGAACAACGATAAGAAAACTGTTTCTTTTACAATTAAAACGATTCCTAAATATGTTCTTAAGAAGTGACCGGTCTGAGATTCTCGTTTAAGGGAGAGGGTGGGGGAAAAGATTTTTTTCTATTAGCCAATTGCAGGCTGACAGTTCAGAATATTTAATAATTCGGAAACCCCTCCCCTCCACCACCCCGCATTTATTTTCAGGACAAAGTTAGTTATATACTTTCAGGAAAATGATCGTCTTCTGCTACCTCACTTCGTAAAAAATGAAATCCAGAAAACATTTAACGAGCAAATTTTGGTTCCTAAAATGCAAATCACACTTCAGATGCAACATTTTTCTCGTCTTTTGTGAAACCGGAAAGGAATTCTTGTCACGCAATTTCTTTCAATCTCCTTGCAGATGATATAGAATGGAATAGTGTTTGCCTTAGTCGTATTTTGAGTTAGGTTTCCTAGTTTAGATAAGCACCGTGCTTTTGTTTTCCTTCCCAAATAACCCAAACGAAACTGTTTTGTTTTGCTATTTCTCTTGCGATGTTAATAAGGGTGACAGCTATAAGGAAGGAAAACAATTTTTAATAAGTTATAATGCCCCAATTTAATAATTTTTCGTAAATTTAAAATTTAAACTAAAAAGAGAAAGTCCACAAGAAGAGCTGGCAAACTAGATGGCAATAAATTAGGAAAAATTTGAAACCATCTCCCCCTTAGTAATTGATGTCCTTAAGAATATAATATAATGCCTTCCCTTATTTTTTAGCAAATTGCTTACCCATATATACTTTGCAGTCCTGAAGGTTTGTTTTTGTTTTGTTTTGTTTTGTTTTAGTTTAACTCTTAACCCTATACTCCAAATTATCCTGAGTGAGAGACCATGATTGAAGATTATTGTTTCTTGTTTGGGTTAAAGGTTCAGCCCAGTAGAGATATTTTGTTCCTTGACTATGCAAGGAACTTGACTAAAGTCTTTTGCGGACTTTACTTTTATTTAAAAATCATGGAGCCACCTAGCGTCTCCTTGCCTTTGTTACAGCATTTATCCAGATAGGGATCTGTGAGGTGGACACCCCCTCTAGGGGTTTGGAAGTTATACTCTTTTCTATCTATTTTTAAATCACATATTAATTAGATAAGCTTAAAACTATCATTGGTCATAATCTGAGTTTTTAATTCAAAGTTAAAATATTATTTTAAATCCCCGTTTTTTAAAAAAATTAAATTTAAAAAGCAGTTGGTGCACTTAGGGAAAAAAAAGATAAAAACTATACTTAGGGGAAAAAAAGTTAAAAACTATGCTTAGGGACTTCCCTGGTGGCGCAGTGGTTAAGAATCCGCCTGCCAATGCAGGGGACACGGGTTCGAGCCCTGTTCCGGGAAGATCCCACATGCTGCGGAGCAACTAAGCCCATGCGCCACAAATACCGAGCCTGCGCTCCAGAACCCGCAAACCACAACTACGGAGTCCGCGTGCCACAACTACTGAAGCCCGCACGCCACAACTACTGAAGCCTGTGCACCTAGAGCTCGTCCTCCGCAACAAGAGAAGCCACGGCAGTGAGAAGCCTGTGCACCGCATTGAAGAGTAGCCCCCACTCGCCGCAACTAGAGAAAAGCCCGCGCAACGAAGATCCAAAGCAGCCAAAAATAAATAAATAAAAATTAAAAAAAAAAAACTATGCTTAAAATGTAAGTTTCCTGTAATAACGTTTTGTCAAATTCCCTTTTCACAAAAGAATATGATCGAGGCAATTGATTAATGTATCTATGCCACTGTTACATGTTTTCATCACTGGAAAATAAAACATTTTGAGAAATTATTCAACCCAAAGAAAACATCTCATTTATTTTCCACTGACATTTGGTAATATCCTTGAGGCTTCTTTGAGCGACAACAGTGATTTATGATGGCATGTAGTTATTTTGTAACAAACGCTGTAACAGAATGTCAAATTCCTTACACTCATTGATTGATAGCATCATAGAAACCTTGGCACGTTAGTGTTTGCTGGTATTTTTCCATATTTACCGAGGAAGAAAAAGGTAATATAAATTGGAAATAGCCTCAGTGGTCTTAATTCCTAATGGCTGTGACTTAGAACAACATTGAACTGTGAACAGAGTCAGTCCTTCCCAATTTCAGCATCATTGTTTACTTTGTATCATCTATGAAAAAGGCCACAAGCAGAAATTATGAACTCTACCCATGTCCCCCACCTGGCTTTCTACCTTGCACTATAGTTATTATACCTATCTTACCTCTTCTCATACATCAGAGGCCCTTTGAAGTTGAATCCTTATATGTAATTCCGTTTTTGAAACACCTTGCCCACCAGAGGACAAACAAATATCAATTTTTGAAAAATTCGTACCTGTTGAATTAAGGAATGACTACTTACAAATGCCATGTTGGAATATAAATAAGCCCATTCAAGGATGAGTAAACACACACACACACACACACACACAAACCAAACACACAAAATGGAACGTTGGGACCTGGGGAAAATTTCTATAGCAAAAAGGAATAGAAGCGTTACTCAGATGTGCAGAAAAAGTCCAAATCTGAAAATCATTTACTAGAGTGATGGAAAGAACATTTCAGAAAATATCTGCCTTTTTTCTTCAATAGACGTAAGACGGTTTGGCCTTTATGAAACAAGAAATCAGAGTAAGGTAAAAACCAAACTCTGGGTGCAAGTGGAGATGAAAAAGGAACAAGAAGAGGTGAGAAAAGAAAGCAAGAAAACTCAAATTGTAATCGGAGAATACAGTTTTTGGAAAAATGAGGTGAGATTAACTCTATCACTTAGGCTAAAATATGTAAGATTAATCAGTGCACTTATTGTTTTGGTGAAGATGGGATGGATTATGGAAGAAAAGATCTTGTGTCAACGGGAGCTGGACCCAATATCTCATTCCTTACTTTTTCCAACTTCTGACCACTTAATTGGTTCTCCTTTTGGAGCTGGTAGTGTCATTAGTGCGGGGCACACTGAAGAGCCTCTGTCCACTCCCGGCCCCTACCTCAAAGGCTGCGACTTGCAGCTTAAAGCAGAACCCAGAGGTGCTGTCCGTTTGCTCCTTTAACAAACTTTTAGGGCTCTACTTACTGAATGTTAAGTGCTGGTGGGAAACTGAGGCAACTCTTTTCCCTAGGAGAGCAGGTTTTCCACCAATTTAGCATTTGTCTTCTTTTTTTTTTTTTAAACAGTATTTGAACTGGATCATTTTTTTTCTTTATTTATTTTTGTCTGCATTGGATTTTCGTTGCTGCACGCGGGCTTTCTCTAGTTGCGGCGAGCGGGGGCTGCTCTTCATTGCGGTGCGTGGGCTTCTCATTGCGGTGGCTTCTTTTGTTGTGGAGCACGGGCTCTAGGTGCGCAGGCTCCCGTAGCTGTGGCACACGGGCTCAGTAGTTGTGGCTCGCGGCTCCAGAGCACAGGCTCAGTAGTTGTGGGGCACGGGCTCAGTTGCTCTGCGGCATATGGGAGCTTTCCAGACCAGGGATCGAACCTGTGTCCCTTGCATTGGCAGGCGGATTTTTAACCACTGTGCCACAAGGGAAGTCCAGCATTTGTCTTCTGTTCAAAGAATACGGTTCCCTTGTAAGCCCTTCATGTTGCCATTGGCCAAGTAGCCCCTGCCGGTTCCCCTACTCAGCCACCTGGGAGTCAGGGAAGACTGGAATGAGCTGCAAATACAGAGTGAGGGGCAAAAATCAAACCCAGGGAGGCTCAGAAGCAAGGGCATAGCCCAGGGATCACTGGGCCACAACCAGCTGACCCCCAAGGCTCATGGCCTTCTTCCCACTGCCAACATTAGGCACAGGACGTGTAGCAAAAAGGATGCATCCTTAGGATTCTTGTAGGCTGAAGCCTCAAGGATACCACAGAAGTTCCAGGTACTTAATACAGAAAAATAAAGAAAAAATTATCAGCCCAAACAAGGGTGATCCAACAATTCCTTTGAACAAAGTTATTAATACCTCACTCCCCTGCTTGAGCCTTGCACCTCTTTCTGTGGCCTCACTCTCCCCTCCCCAATCCTCTGGAATGCTTCCTGGCCTCCGGTTCTAGCTGATTAGCCCCATTCTGGAGCTTCCTCAGCTGACTTCTCAGACCCTTCCTTCTGCTCCAGACCCAGCTCCCAGAGTGTCTTCCACTCTTGTAGGATGTCTCCCTGCATTGAATGCATTCTGGCTCTCCTGGGATCTTCCCATGGTGTCCTGAGGCTCCGTTTCCCCCAACGCCTTCCTCCTCGGGGCAAGAAGGTCCTCAAGCCCTCCTGTCTTGCTGGATGGCTCCGGCATCTGCTTGCATGTTTCATCCAACTCTCTGGACTCTCGTTTCCAATAACCAACTCCTCCTCTGCAGGTCAGCCACCCACTGTACTGGGTGTTCTCTGAGGCCGGGGACTGTGGCTCACTTTTTCTTTGAGCACTTACAATTAAGGAACATGCACTAAATGCCTGGGACGGTGCTAAGCACCTTACATGTGCTATCTCATTTACTTCTCATAGCAATTCTGTGAAATAAGAACTGTTCGTCCTCATTCTACACATGAAGCAACAGAGAGAGAGAGGTGAAGTCATTTAACTGGGGTCTCCCAACTTCTACATGTGCAGCCAGGATTCAAAGCCGATTCACAGCCAGGCAGTCTAGCTGAGGGACGCAGGCTGGAAGCCCTCCGCTCTATTTCCCTCCTCTAGTATTTCCCGTGTGCCTAGTTCGGTGCCTGACATCGGGGCCTGCTCAATTATCATTTGTCACTTGAATAAATTAAAAAGCCTTAAATCATATAAAACAGAAATTGGAAATCTCACCCCTGCAACCTCCTACCCCCCCTTTTTACATGGTCCCTCTCACCAAAGGCAGCCATTTGCTATCAGTTTCTTATGCTTTCCTCCAGAAAATGTTTTCAGGTACTTATCTGCACAGCTATGGCTTTAAAACCTGAATCCATGCTATTCACATAGCTCTGCACCTTCTACTTTCATTAATATGTTTTGGAGGACTTTCCAAAGCAGCCCCTATGTCCACATGTCTACCTCATTTTGTCCTCCTGGTTTTCCCCTTCATGGGATTTTCAGCGGAGACCCACCAGTATGGTTGTGCGTGGGTGGTTTATAGCCTGTGTCCGTTCTAATGGGTTGGTGCCCCTCCATACCTGTTAGCAATATTTTGAGTTTAACGTATTTTAGATGATCTCTGGATTATTTCCTTTCTAAAAAACAAAAAACAAACAAAAAAAACAAAACGAGGCTTACTTTACTTATGATAGTAACTTCGTAGCTGATTTTGTAAAGAGTACGTACCTTTAAATGTTTAATTCTGACAAATTGCTCTCCCAGAAGATGCCCCACTTTGAACCACCAGCAGTTCCTCCTGGGTGCTTATTTCCCTTCCTCTTTGCTAATGCCGGATGTCTTCAAGTCTTTTTATTTTGCCAATCTTAAAAGCCCAAAACGATATCTCAAAAGTGTTTCCATTTGTTTTCCTTGATAAATGAATACCTAGTCACATATCATTTTAATTTAATTGTGTGTGTGTGGGAACTGCCTGCTCTGATCTTTTGCTCATTTTTCTATTTGTGTTCTTTTTAAAAAATTGATGTGTCTGAGCTCTTTGTGATTAAAGATATTAATTTTTTTTTCTCCTAGGTTTCACAAATCATGGTTTCTTTGTTAAAACTGTCTCTTCTGTTGGCATCTGTGATAACACTCTGTCCTGCCTTTCTTCCTTTATCTTCTGCATTTTCCTAAAGGATGTCTGTTTATTTCACATCTCATCCTTTGAATATTGTGTTTTTCCCTCGGGTTCCTAACCTCAGCCCTCTTTTTTTCCTCCCACACATTCTTTTTTTTTTTTAATTTATGTTTTGGCTGCGTTGGGTCTTCGTTGCTGCACACGGGCTTTCTGTAGTTGCCGCCAGCAGGGGCTACTCTTTGTTGTGGTGCGGGCTTCTCATTGCGGAGGCTTCTCTTGTTGCGGAGCACGGGCTCTAGGCGCACAGGCTGTAGTAGTTGTGGCTCGCGGGCTCTAGAGCGCAGGCTCAGTAGTTGTGGCGCACGGGCTTAGTTGCTCCGCGGCATGTGGGATCTTCCCTGACCGGGGCACGAACCCGCGTCCCCTGAATCGGCAGGCGGACTCTCAACCACTGCGCCACCAGGGAAGCCCCCTCTCCTGGATTTTTGCAGTTGGCTCCTAACTGACCTGCTGGCTCCTTTTGTCACGTCTAATCCTCTCTCTACACCATAATGATTTTGTAGAAGAGCAAATCTCGTCATGACACTTAACAAGTCTTTAGTGGCTCCCAGGGCTCTTAGGATAAAGTGTAAACTCCATAGCATGGCACATGTGATCCTAGGAGAGGCAGCTCATCCTGTTGGCCAGCCTGCTCTCCACTCCACACTGGCTCCGTACTCAGTGTTTCCCCTAAATCCAGTCCTTCTGTTATCCTCTTCATGATTCTAACCCATTATGCTAATTACTACTTAATAGTTTTCTTTTAATTGATTCAACTTTTAAATTCCATTATTTGGAAGGAAAACCATATAGCACTACTGCAAATTAAGTGTATATCCATATATCTATATAGATATAAAGTGATTGAGATATATATAGACGTTGCCATAGATAGAAGGTAAACAATGTCTATGAATTTTGTTCATTAATACTGCTGATAAAATTGTTTCCTTAAATAATGTTAAATTTCAAAAAAATTAAAAATACCAGTAAACTTAATTTCATTAACAGTAATACAAGTAACAGTAAGTTTACCTTAATTTCATTAACAAAGATTCAAACCTGAAAATAAATTCCTCAGTAAGAACAACAGGACTAATGATCAGTTTAGTAGAAAGTGATGTTCAGTTTAATGATGTTTATTTTTAAGTTAAGATTAAGAACAGCATTGTAAAAAAAAAAGATAAATGGAAGATTGTAAATTAACTACACTTCGATTTAAAAGAAAAATAAGATTAAGACAAAGTTCTACTTTAGTAACACAAATTCTGTTTTTTGAACTTTTTTTTTCCAGCACGAAGAATTGCAGCTTACGTGTGTTTACATGGGAATGGAAAATGGTATTTGATTGCCCCATTTGATAGGTATGGCTAACTTTTATTCCAAAATGTTTGATTCAAGAAGCTGTCTGAAGGAATCATTAGGATCCATTATAAATCTGTGAAGACATAATCCAAGATGTTATCCAAAAAGGAATAGAGAAGGGATTTCTTGGGCCCTAACTACCGTCACTGGATCATGCTTATAAAATCCTTTTTATCAACCCTGTCAAGTGTTTTTTCATCCCTGCAAAATACTTTCAGCAAGTATTTCAGGTGAGTTTGTAACCAGGTTCATTTATTCAAGAAATACTTATTGGGCTTCCCTGGTGGCGCAGTGGTTGAGAGTCCGCCTGCCGATGCAGGGGACACGGGTTCGTGCCCCGGTCTGGGAGGATCCCATATGCCGCGGAGCGGCTGGGCCCGTGAGCCATGGCCGTTGAGCCTGCGCGTCCGGAGCCTGTGCTCCGCAGCGGGAGAGGCCACAACAGTGAGAGGCCAGCGTACCGCAAAAAAAAAAAAAAAAAGAAAAAGAAATACTTATTAAGTATGACAGACCCTGACCCTGGCTCCAGGCAAACCTGGTAAACCATGAATTTCTCCTCCCACATAGCTTCAGACAAGGAGAAGTTTCCCACCCAGAGGACCAAGGGACCCAGGGGACCCAGGCTACTGGTTTATAATCCCCAAGGTCACTTTATCTTGTTTGGAAATACTGAAATAAGCTTGTCCTTCAAGGATAAATTAGGCTTTCAAATGAGCAAAACTTATCTAAAGATATGCTAATTTGCAGATCCTTACCCAATCATGCATATGATGTCCATGAAGATAGAATTTTCTTCTAGAAAGACTTAATTCTTCTCCTATCTTGAAAAGACAGGAGTGGAACTTCAGTATGAAGCAGTAGTCACTGCCCTACACTTCACAAATTTGAAAAGACTGAGACTTCAGTGACCTGTGCTTAATACAACTGACAATTTTAATTGCCTCCTGGAATCTTCTTGCCAGTTTTCCTTGCCAATTTTCTGTGGCCAAGAATTCCCCACTGTACACAAGATGAATAGTTTTGGCTGCCCAGCCTGAAGGAAGGGAGTCCATTCTTTTGTGAACCAGACATGGTCCTAGTACCCTCCAAGCTTTTCCCAGTGCATTGCTTCCGAGCCTTATCATGGTTTGCCACAAATTGGCCAATAAACTTAAAACCCAGTTCTCTTCTTCAGATGTATGCGTTGACAGGTCAGGATGCAACCATGGTCTTAATTCAGCCTGTGTCTGACAAACACACAAAGATTAGATGGTTTTACAGTATCAGTGGCTTCCTCAGTTTGCTAGACTCCATTATGTAGAAAATCTTTGCATCAGATGTATTTTACTGACTTACTGCACCTCTTCTTAACCAACCTCCAGTTGAACCCAGATTCATTCTTCTAATTCCAGTTCCCACAGCCTTTCTATCCTAGAGCCCTTTGCTTTGCTTCTACTTTTTGAGGTTGGTAATTGCCTTTCATAGGTAATAAGCACTCTGTAGATGGTTTTCGAGGGTGATGATGATGATGACAATGTTCATGACATCCTTGACCCTATGGCTGCCTCCTGACTCTCGTTCCACCCAGCCAGGGCAGAAATTGGAAAAGCTGGACTGACTTAATTTTCCAACCAGTGCTTCCCTGTCCTGTGGCAGAGTGACCCAGGGAGCCAGTTAAAATGCAGATTCCTTGGCTCCACTCGGTGGAGTCTGAGTCTCTAGAGTAGGACGCCCGCAGGCTCTGTACTTAACCTCCACCCCTAATGATCCTAACACTTGAGTTTGGGAGCATAATCACCTGCTCAAAACTTTAAAAAGGAAGGACTTCCCTGGAAGTGCAGTGGTTAGGAATCCGTCTGCCGATGCAGGGGACATGGGTTCGATCCCTGGTCCGGGAAGATCCCACATGCCGCGGAGCAACTAAGCCCATGTGCCACATCTACTGAGCCTGCGCTCTAGAGCCTGCGAGCCACAACTACTGAAGCCTGCACACCTAGAGCCTGAGCCCCACAACAAGAGGAGCCACCACAGTGAGAAGCCCACACACCGCAAGGAAGAGTAGCCCCCGCTCGACACAACTGGAGAGAAAGCCCACGCGCAGCAATGAAAACCCAACACAGCCAAAAATAAATAAATAAATATATTAAAAATGAGGAAAAACTGTCCTTTATAGATACACATAAGTGATAAAGCAATGATTCTCAAGTTGGGGAGATCAGAGAAAACTGTCAGAATCAATCAAAGTATTTTTCAAATCATAGGAGTCCTTGACTTTATCTCCATGTGGAGATGACGTGGAGAGCCACGACTAGCAAACACGTGCCTGTAGCATCCCTCAGAAATGGAGGGGCAGAGGCGGAAAGTTGAGATACAAGATATGGGAATAATCAGGATCACCTCATATGAATGTGTATATATATATATATTCTGTGGGTTTTTAAAGAAATTTTCATTGAAATATAGTTGATTTATGATGTGTTAGTTTCAGGTATACAGCAAAGTGATTCAGTTATACATATATACATATATATGTATCTATTCTTTTTTTTAGATTCTTTTCCATTATAGGTTATTACAAGATACTGAGTATTGTTCCCTGTGCTATACAATAGGTTCTTGCCGGTTAACTATTTTATATATAGTAGTGTGTATATTTTAATCCCAAACTCCTAATTTATCCTTCCCTCCCCTTCCCCTTTGGTAACTATAAGTTTGTTTTCTATGTCTCTGGGTCTATTTCTCTATATATTTTGGGGGAAAAGGAGGTGGTTTTGGGAGAAAAGAAAATCTCCTAAATAGAGTTGAGAGGTGAAAATGGAGTGAACTTGAATACAGAGGGCACAAGTCATTGTGGGATGCTAGTTCAATCTGCCCTTCTAAAGCAGAGCCTCCGGGACTTCCCTGGTGGCACAGTGGTTAAGACTCCAAGCTTCCAATGCAGGGAGCCCAGGTTCGATCCCTGGTCAGGGAACCAGATCCCACATGCCTGCTGCAACTAAATGTTTGAATGCCCCAACTAAGGAGCCCACGTGCTGCAACTAAGGAGCCCATGAGCTGCAACTAAAGAGCCTGCCTGCCGCAACTAAGACCCAGAGCAACCAAATAAATAAATATTTTTAAAAAAAAGAAAGAAAGAAAAAGCAAAGCCTCCCATGAACCTCTGACAAAGGGCCTCAGAGGCTTTTTTGGCAATAGAGCAAAATGTTTCAGCTCTCTGGTTTCTGTAGTGGGAGAAACCTCGGTTCTGATCTCAGCTTAGCTGCTTATTAAGCTTAGGGAGTAACACCACCAGCTAAAGAACTACTTAAATCTCTAAATCATGATTTTCTCATGTATAAAAGGTTGATGGCAATACTAAAATTGTTCCAAGGATTGAATGTGATAATGTGTGTAAAATACTAGGCAGTCAATAAATGATAGTTTTTATCATTGCCTATTATTTATTTTCTGAATTGATAAACCTGGGAATGAAGTGCACTGCCTTTGATCATGGATAAGGCACAGATCAGAAACACAAAGCAAAGGTAAATGGGCACTTCCCTGCTGGAAAAATTAAAATATGAGGTTTCGCCTTGTAGAGCGTTATTTGGACAAATCTTATTAGGGGAGAGAGTATCTGGCAAAATGGTTGAAAATGCAATATATAACATACGAAACTTCTTAAATTAGCAAAAAAAACTAATGGGGTGACAAAGATGTGCCAGGTCCTGCAGAAGGCAAAAGAAATAGAGTTTCTAGGGGCTTCCCTGGTGGCGCAGTGGTTGAGAGTCCGCCTGCCAATGCAGGGGACACGGGTTCGTGCCCCGGTCCGGGAAGATCCCACATGCCGCGGAGCGGCTGGGCCCGTGAGCCATGGCCGCTGAGCCTGCGCGTCCGGAGCCTGTGCTTCGCAATGGGAGAGGCCACAACAGTGAGAGGCCCGCGTACTGCAAAAAAAAAAAAAAAAAAAAAAAAGAAATAGAGTTTCTGTCCTCAAGGTTCCCCCAGCTAAGGAAAAACAACAACAAAAAGGAAGTAATTAGGTTGGAAGTTGGATCTGTGGGAGTTGTGATAATACTTTCTTTTAAGATATTAATAATTTTCTTATGAATTTCTAAGAGCTCCATATATTTTGGGGAGATTGAGCCCTTTGTCTGTAATATGAGTTACAACATGTTTTCCCAGGATTCTCTTTTGACTTTTTCCAGTGATATTTTTGTTTTTGTTTTTTTTTTGTTGTTTTTTTTTTTACCATGCAGGTATCATTTTTATAACATCAAATGTCAATATCTTCTTTAAGGCTTCTAGAATTTGTGTCATAGTTGTCAGGTCTTCCCTATTCTGAAATTATAAAATAATGTTTTCTTCTAGTACGTTTACAGTTCTATTTTTTATATTCAAGATGACAGTTATTGATTTTCATCCGTGATGACCCCGAGTCTTCAATAAAAGATTAAATGACGTGTGTAGTCTCTGTTAAGAGGCAAGAGGAGGAGTGATTTATGTAGAATTATTTTATTTTATTTTTAAAATTTATTTATTTATGGCTGTTTTGGGTCTTCGTTGCTGCGCGCAGGCTTTCCCTAGTTGCAGCAAGCGGGGGTTAGTCTTTGTTGCAGTGTGCGGACTTCTCGTTGCAATGTCTTCTCTTGTTGCAGAGCACAAGCTCTAGGCATGCGGGCTTCAGTAATTGCAGGACGCGGGCTCAGTAGTCTTGGCTCCGGGCTCTAGAGCAAAGGCTCAGTAGTTGTGGTGCACAGGTTCAATTGCTCCACAGCATGTGGGGTCCTCCTGGACCAGGGCTCGAACCCGTGTTCCTGCACTGGCTGGTGGATTCTTAACCACTGCACCACCAGGGAAGTCCCAACATAGAATAATTTTAAACACTCATGTTAACATTTTTTGCTTCGTTGCCTTTTTAAAGGCAATTATTTCAAAAGTTTACACCTTATCACCCCAAAGCCAAGGTAAATCCAATACAAAGTATACAATGAAGCACTCTTTCTTTTAAGCACTGAAATAATAAAAATTTCTTGGTAACTAAACTTAAAAGAAATGTGAAAACCTCAGAGAAAACCTTGCTAGTGATGAATTGCTGACTGGTGAAAGGTTGCCCATGTCCAGGGTCAGTTGGCAGTTATCCTAGATCAGAAACCCTGAGTATTTTTTTTTAATTTAATTTTTATTTTATATCGGGGTATAGTTGATTTATGATGTTGTGTTAGTTTCAGGTGTACAGCAAAGTGGTTCAGTTATACGTATACATATATCCACTCTTTTTCCGATTTTTTTTCCCATATAGGTTATTACAGAGTACTGAATAGAGTTCCCAGTGCTATACAGTAGGTCCTTGTTGATTATTTTATATATAGTAGTGTGTATATAAGAAACCCTGAGTATTTAAGGCATCACTTTTTTTTTTTTTTTTGGCGGTACACGGGCCTCTCACTGTCGTGGCCTCTCCCGTTGCGGAGCACGGGCTCTGGACGCGCAGGCTCAGCAGCCATGGCTCACGGGCCCAGCCGCTCCGCGGCATGTGGGATCTTCCCGGACCAGGGCACGAACCCGCGTCCCCTGCATTGCAGGCGGACCCCCAACCACTGCGCCACCAGGGAAGCCCCTAAGCCATCCCTTTTTTCTGAAACTCTGGGTAGGAAGAAGCCTCATGAGATGACTTACAGGCCCATCAACAGTGTAAGAGACAGTTTCCTCACCGCTTTATTCAAGACTGAATATAACCAATGTTTACTAATCTGAGAGATGAAAAATGTCTCATTTATTGTTTTAACTTTCACTTCTTTAATTATGAGTAATTGTGTATATCTTTTTGTATGTTTTTTTTTCTGTGAACAGTGTCCTTTGCATATTTTTGTTGGATGATTTGCCTTTTTGTTATGCATCTATAAGAATCTTCATTCTGTAGCAGAGAAATCACTTAGCCTCTCTAGGCCTCCGTTTTCTCATCAGGAGAATGAGAACAATGTTAATGACAATCGTTAACTTGTACTGAACACTTAACTGCAGGTATTGCTCCCCCACTGACTGGCTAGTCTTCCCAGGGAGCATTTCCTAGTATCTCATTTCATGGCCCCTAGTCCACAGGTGCCTTTGTGAAAATTAGAAAAAGGCACCCCGCCCTCAAGCTGGTACCACCCTGCACTAGGGCACCTGGCTTGGAGAGCAGACGCTGAGTATTAGACCTAATTATTGCCTTAGTAGCTCATCCTTATGCAGGGCACAACCTGCCCCACTGTTCACAGCAATGCTGTCGCATCTAATTTTCATAAACAACCCTAGGAAGAAGGTACTATTATCCCCATTTTAGGTCACTTCCTCAAAGCCCCACAACAAGTCAGCAGTGAATTTGGAGCCCATGATTAATCACTGTGCTGTATGGCACCTACCACACAGGGTTACAGTCAGTCTCAATCAGGACAATCCTTATAAAGCACTCAGCCCAGTGCCTGGTCGGTGGTAGATATTTAATGAAATGTATGTGATGTTAGCCTTTCATCCGTCACATGGTGCAAAACTGTTTTCCACTTTTTTCCTTTGACGTTTGATTTGACTTGTGGTGTTTGCTAACTTCCAAAATTTTTACATAATCACATTTCTTCATCTTTTCCATCATGACTTCGGTGATGACTTTTGTCTTGGTTGGTATTATAAAGACAAAATAATTGAGTAAGATAACCGCTTCTGTGTTAATTAGGGGACAGGCTAACTTGAAGAAACCCCAAATACAAGATTATAGTGAACTTCTCTCACAGGGAACAGTCCTGACCTGGGATGTGACTCTGCACCAGAGGCTTCCCAGTGACCCAGGAACTTTCTCTGTCAGAAAAGAACATGGTGGGACTTCCCTGGCTGGTGGTCCAGTGGTTAAGATTCCACGCTTCCACTGCAGGGGGCAAGGGTTTGATCCCTGGATGGGGAACTAAGATTCCACGTGCCACGTGGCGTGGCCAAAGCAAACAAACAAAAACGTGGCCACGGGGAGGGAAAACAAGCAATCTCCCTTAAAGGAAGCAACATTTATTTCCACTTAAATCCCGTTGGAACTTAGGTAGACACCCCATGGCTGCAAAGGAAGCTGGGAAATGTAGTCTCAAGCTGGGTGGCCTGTGCCCTGCTAAAACAATGGATCCAGTGAGCAGGGGCATGGCTCTTGTGCTAAAAGAAGGAAAGGGTACCAGGGGGTAGTTGGCAGTCAGGACCACACCTCCCCAAATCCTACATCCTCATATGTGAAATCCACCCCCTTCCTGAACTTACTTCTGGTAACTACTGTTCAGCTGCAAGAATTTCATTTCTTGTAGATGCAGTTCCCCCCACACACACCCCCCAAGCTCTTTTGTTGGGGATAATTATAAGAGTAACTCAGAGCTGAGAAAAGAAAAGAGAAATAATACTCCTTGCCTCCTGAGGGTCTTGGCAAATTCTCCTTCCTGGGCCTGGACCACCTTCCCAACTTTCAGCCAGTTAATTGCTACCTGTTCTTCAGATGCCTGTGCAAAGCTCCATCCTCAGAAAAGCAGCCCTAGCCCCTTCCCTCCTACACCTCCCAAAGTAGATGAAGGCTCCTTTATAATCATCTCATATTACTTTTATTCATAGTACTTTCATAGCTGGTAACTAAGATGTAGTTGTGTGACTCTTTGGTAGATGTGTTCTTGCAGTGCTGGACTCTGGACTTCCGGGGCAGGAGCAGTGTCTGTTCAGCTCACCTCCAGGGATGGAGCCTCGTGCTTCATAAATATTTGCTGGATGAATGAATGAATGTTGAGAGAAAAAGGAAAGGCAGTGGAGCTCTGAGAGAGATGAAGGAGGCTGAGAAAAAAGTAGCTGATATCTTAGGATGTCATGAGTGGCCTGAACTTGGGGAAGGGCAGGCCTATTGGATGCCAATGAGCTTGATAAGTTCCAGTTCTGTACTCTGGTCTGAAGCTGTCCACAGGCGGGGCTGAGAAGGTGAAACCCCTTCCGGGGCATCGGAGTGCTGATGAGAAACACTTGCTCAAGTCTGGTGCCACGGTTGAGGCCTCTGTCCCTTTAGCGGAGGCATAGACCCTTAATAACTGATTGTTGAATTAAGAAAACATTATGTGTTAGAATTTTCCTAGCTTTTTCTGTGAAATAAAATTACTTGTTCCATGACTTCATTCATTTTTTTTGGAAGAAAGCTAAGTTCTCAAAGACTTACTTAAACAATTTGCTATTTAATCTAAAAGTGACACTGACATTTAAGGACAATCTGTATTAGGAGTGGTGGCAAAACAAACATGATTAGGATTCCATTGTTTCCTATTGTCAGTATACTTTTTGACATTATTATCTACAGTTGACCAGTGTCCTAGTCAGTAAGATATATAGCATATTGACTATCGAATTAAACTTCTGAGATACTGTTTCATTTTGGATAGATGTAAGCTACATTATATATAATGTATCTATTTATGTACCTATCTTTTTAAAAAAAAAAAAAACCTAGACTGCTCAAAGTTTCTGCCTCTTTTGTAGGAATGGTAAGTCACCTATGAGCAAATATTTTAATTAAACGTTAAGAGGGAAAACAAGTGACTTCCCTGGTGGTCCAGTGGTTAAATTCTGTGCTTCCACTGCAGGGGGCATGGGTTTGATCCCTGGTTGGGGAACTAAAATGGCTCAGCAAAAAAAAAAAAAAAAGGTGGAACTATATTCATTAGCTATAATGGAAATAATAATAAACTGTAATGGAAAAGAATAGGGAAAAAAAAGAATATATATAGATATATATGTATAACCGAATCACTTTGCTGTACACCTGAAACTAACACAATATTGTAAATAAGCTACACTTCAATAATAAATAAATACATACATACGTACATACAAAAAATGTTAAGGCCGGGGGAACACTTTGGAAAGCATGCCGTCAAGGTAGCTGATGTTGAATCACTTATAAAATGAAACACAGAGAATCGAAAAAAAAATGTACTTTCAGTCTTTTGCTTTTTAAATTTTCTTATTTGACATCACTAGGAAATGACAGCAGCTGAGAGACGTATGGAGTCAAGAAGACTCCGGGAGAATCAGAGGGGTTGGGGTTATACTTTGGTGGTTTCCTGATCTTCTCTTCCTTAGTCTCACTTCCATCTCTCACTATCACCAGGGGCTGTGCAGAGCCCATGGCAACCTACTGTGTGAAAATGCTTCCCTACATCCAGTGATCTATCTATTCGTGACCAATGAAGAATTTTTGCATTGGTTCAATTTGGAACATTAAAGCACTTTATAATAAACCATCTTCCTGCCCGTTATTCAGGCTTTCTCCCATCAGATGATCTCAGCTTCAAGGGAGTGAGAAAAAAAGGCAGCACGGGTGAGTCAGCAGCCCCTCCAATCTTCTGTCTGTTCCATTACACTCAATGCAATGATGGCTCTTGCAAAAATTATTAGAAAAGGAAGATGTGATTCTGACTTTCCCATAAGAACACATCTACTAGGCTTTATTGCCTTAAATTAATCCATTTTTATTGTGGACGTTATTTACAGAGAGTACTTGGAGGAAGGTCACTTGAAAATAAGAATTTAGCATTCCTTATATCCAATGATGCTTCGGTACTGTTTGCTGAGTTGTCTTTGGCGGAACATTTGAATTGCAGCCGCTTCAAAATAGGCAGTGTCCCTGCTACCAAGCGTGTGAAAATGTATCTCAGTGTCCCGATATTTTCAAATCTAGTCTGGCAAAAGAGTTAGGTCTGCTAAGAGACCTAATTTTGAGTTTAAAGAAAGCATGGAGGCAAAGTCTGGGAGGACCGGGGCTAGAAGCGCCAGCCTCAGATGGTGACGCCAGAAAGTCATCTTGTGGATGGCAGTGTTACCCATTTCCAAAAGAAACTGAAATCAGGGGCGTGGCTTGATCTACGTCTCCAGACTTGAAGGAAGCAAGGAGATGAAGCCTCCCACTGTGCTCTTCACAAAGCAAAGAGGCACCGGGCATGAGCCCAACACCTTTGTCAGGTATGCTTTCTCTATTGTTCTCCAAATGACAAGGGATTAAGATGAGGGGGTTGGAGCCGCAATTTTTTTTATGATTCTTCTTAAGCCAGAAGAGACACTTTTCTTAGAGAGTTGTGGAAAGGAATGCAGACTGCTGAGTGTGTTGGGAAAGTTGTCTCAAAACACCAGGTGTGTGTGTCTTTAAAACAGCTGACTGCTGCTTCCTCAAAGCCGGCTCCCCTGGCTGGACCCAACCCCTTCCCTTTCACGCCACTGTTCTGCTGGCCTCCAAAGCCTTGCTCTTTGAATTTTGGGAAGAAAAGAAGTCTTGTGCCCACAGCTATAAGCGGGACGCATCACATGTCTTCTCGAGAATGGGGAAACTGTGCCACCCTCTCCCCGACCTCCACTGAGGTTCCAGCCAAGGGGGAGACTTGGATTTTCAAAATGATCTGTACCTATAGCCGCTCAAGTGGACAAGGTCTGCGTTTGCGACTGTTTATGCAAATGTGGGCCTCGGGCTTCTGTTAGGAGATGATGTCTCGTTAGTGTTATTATTCTCAGCACCTTTGAACCCTCAGAGAAAGGCCCTGTAAAAAACAGAAGCCGGTCCTCCTTGAATTGCATCTTGACTTGCTGCCGTTTTTTGGACAATTTACTCCCCGAGAAGTCCTGCAAGCCAGCATAGAGACGACTGTATGACACAAAGCGTCACTGAAATTTTTCAGAACGGATAGGCTTTGTGGAATTTCCCCCCTCACTGTGGGGTGGTGGGCTAGGCACTCAGAGAAATCTCATGTACACCTTTCTCTGTGGACTCTATGAAGTAATAGCCGTCAACAGAGATACTCAGAGATTTCAAGCTGCGTAAAGAGGTCTTAAACTCCTCAGAAACAAAGGTGGTTCTGTAAGTAGTACACAAAGAATGAGAATCAATTCTGCCTCAGGAGGTAAAAGAAGTAAGATGATCATATCTTGTAATAACCTATATTGGGAAAGACACTGAAAAAGAATGTGTGTGTGTGTGTGTGTGTGTGTGTGTGTGTGTGCATGAATCACTTTGCTGAAATTAACACATTATAACTCAACTAGACTTCGATAAGAAAGAAAGAAGAAAGAATGAAAAAGAAAGAAGGAAGGAAAGAGAAGCAAGGTGGCACGTGACTGGTCATCTCTGCTCCGTCCACAATGCAAAGAACCTGGTTTATGTTGCTTGTGTAACTCCCATGCCCCGAAGGATGCTTGGTGCCCAGACAGCAGTCATGGGTGATTACCTCCAAGACTACCATGCTAACTGAGAGCAAGGGCTGTGACCGCTGTGTCCCCTGCTGTATTGCTAGCCTGGCACATAATCAACCAACACTGATTGTTGAGTAAGTGCTTGCGATGTGTCTTGTTATTAATCAGTTAGAGGGTCTGATGCCACCATACCTCCTTAGGTGTGTCCCTTTAGCTTCCTAAGAATCTAGGGGTAGGGAATTAAGAGGTACAAACTATTCTGTGTAAAATAATCTGCAAACATGTATTGTATAGCACAGGGAACACAGCCAATATTTTATTATAACTATACATGGAGCACAACTTTTAAAAATTGTGAATCACTATACTGTATACCTGTAACTTATTTAATATTGTACATCAACTATACTTAAATAAAAAATTTTTTTTGTAAAGAATCTGTTTCTGGGATTCCCCGGTGATCCCGTGGTCCAGTGGTTAAGAATCTGCCATCCGATGCAGGGGACACGGGTTCAATCCCTGGTCAGGGAACTAAGATCCCACATGCCGCGAGGCAACTAACCCCACGGGCCACAACTACTGAGCACTCTGGAGCCTGCTCACCACAACTGGAGAGAAGCCCACGTGCTGCAACAAAGATCCTGCATGCTGTAACTAAGACCCAACGCAGCCAAAGAAATAAATTTTTTTTAATTAAAAAAAAAAAAACAATAGGTCAAATAAGAAATTAAAAAAATAATAATCTGTTTCTGTGAAAGGTAAGGGGTGTTTATTTTTAATCTCAAGCGTATCCTTGAAGGAGCCTCTAATTGATGACAGCACGGAAGGTTCCAGATTGCTGTTACTCAGCTCTTTTCACCTACAAACTATGCATCGTGCTCATCGAATGATGGCTCCTTCAGAGCCTGGGCTTTCTGGAGGAAATAGACATGTTCAGGTATGTGAGAAAATTGCATGTTCTCCATCATTTCTCCACTCTTGATTCTCCCATATAAATCCTACATCTTTTTGCTGTAAAGATTTTATATAAAATGGGGAACATTGAAAACATTTTCCTGCTTAGATCATTCCAGGTTTCAATTTTAAAATGCATTTCTAAATAAATACTTTCAACAATATGAATAAGCAGTACTCAGGTAGCTCACTACTTTGTAATATATTCCAGTGCATAAATAAGATTAATCCCAGATAATAAATTTTAAAGTGCATAGGAAGAAACTATTTACGTCTAAATAATGCAGGGGTTTGCCATGGTTTAGGTTTGGAGCCCTGAAATCCTAGGAACTGGATGCAGCTGGATTGCAGAATTCAAATCTAATTATTAATTGAGTTGTAGCAGTGACTACATTAATCTCTTTTGTAGAAAAAGAGAAAATGTCATTGCTAGAAAAACTAACGTGTAGAAACGATGAAAATACAATCCAGTGGTTCTCTCTTACCAGGCAGATTATTGAGAGTGTTTCTCAAGTGATCCAGCATCTCCAGGTGGCAGAGAAAGTCAGGGAGAAGTTATCATAGATAATAACCAGCTTATTATTTAATCAAAGGCTAAGCGCTAGCTTTAACCTGGTCCTGCATCCTCTACCTGGGCAGAACTAAATACAGAGAGAGAGAGAGAGAAAAGAAAAAAGAAAGCTGGCTTTCTCTATAAGGACAAGAGCATTTCTTTAGATATGTCTGCAGAAAAAGCCAACTTTGTGATGTACCATCTCTAAATCACACACACACACACACACACACACACACACACTACTTTTTATATATGTATATATACTTTTGGTTTTTTAACTAAAGGAAATGCTTAGTTGCCTGGTCGATTTGCAATCTGGTTTAAACCCCTCAGCCATCTCCTTGCAGACTAGTAAGAACAGGTAAGTGACTACACTGGTGGGCAGATCACATTTTAGGTGGCTCTGCTCTAGAAAGGCGTGAGCAGAGATGGGAGGGTGATTAATTCTGAGGTGTGTGCACTCACTCTCTGGCATTTATGACATTTGGCCTCAGGGCAAGCCAGCCAGCATATTTCAAGAAATTGCAACCATCGAAGCCCTTTAAAATTATACGTTCCAGGACTTCCCTGCAGTGGTTAAGAATCCACTGGCCAATGCAGGGGACACAGGTTTGAGCCCTGGTCCGGGAAGATCCCACACGCCGCGGAGCCACAAAGCCCATGCACCACAACTACTGAGCCTGCGTTCTAGAGCTCGTGAGTCACAACTACTGAAGCCCACGCACCTGGAGCCTGTGCTCCGCAACGAAGAGTAGCCCCCGCTCGCCACAACTAGAGAAAGCCTGTGCGCAGCAACGAAGACCATGGATAAATAAATCAATAAATATAATAAAGAAATAATTTTTTAAAAAAATTTTAAATAAAATTATACTTGCACTTTAAAATTAAAACAAGCAAAATTAACCCTGCACTGCATGTTGTAAACAATAGGGAATTAATTCTTTGACAAATGAAATAAGTGTATAATAAACATAACAGTATTTTTTACTTATCAATTTTTGAGGACTAAATGACATTTTATATCAACAAGACGTTTTATCACCATCATCATCCTGTCAACATGGGCACTACATTTACCAAGCACGGAAGTACCATCTTTTATTATATAATACAGAAGGACAATGTTTCCACCAACTTGGCAAGACGGCTGTGGCAGGCAAAGGAATGCTGCCCCAAAGATATTCCCAGATTCCCTGGCAACTGTGACTGTGTTTGCTTACTTGGTAAAATGAACTTTGCAGGGAATTCCCTGGCGGTCCAGTGGTTAGGACTCCATGCTTCCACTGCAGGGGGCATAGGTTCGATCCCTGTTTGGGGAATTATGATCCCGCAAGCTGCGAGGTGCAGCCTATATATATATATATATATATATATATAGGGGCTTCCCTGGTGGTGCAGTGGTTGGGGGTCCGCCTGCCGATGCAGGGGACGCGGGTTCGTGCCCCGGTCCGGGGGGATCCCACATGCCGCGGAGCCTGCGCGTCCGGAGCCTGTGCTCCGCAGCGGGAGAAGCCACAGCGGTGAGAATATATATATATATAACATGAACTTTGCAGAGGTCATTAAATTCAGAATCTCAAGATGGACAATGATCCTGGATTCTCCGGGTGGGCCCAGTGTTATCACAAGGGTCCTTGTAAGAGGGAGGCAGGAGGATCAGAGTCAGAGATGTGACAACAGAAGCAGAAGTTGGAATGATGTGCTTTGAAGATGAAGGAAAAAGCCATGAGTCAAGGAATACAGGTGACTTCTAGGAACTGGAAAAAGCAAGGCAACAGATGACATTCCCCCTTGAACCTTCTAAAAGAAATGTAGCCCTGCTGACATCTTGATTTTAGAACTTCCGACCCCCAGACCTGTAAGATCATAAATTTGGGTTGTTTTAGGCTACTAAACTTGTGGAAATTTTTACAGCAGCAATAGGAAACCAATACCAGAGGACAGGGGCTAACAGCACTGCTCAGCTAGACCCTGTTCCAAGTGCTTCCCACACAGTAACACAGCTACGTCTCACAGCCACAACATGAGTGGCTTCTATTATTAACTGCATTTTACAGAAGAAGAAACTGAGACAGAAGGAGTTAAGGTCCAAGATCCCACAGCTTGTACAGTCAGAATCAGTATGTGAAATGAGTCTCTTGGGCTTCAGAACGTGTGCACTAAACCACACACTCTATTGCTTCCTGAAAAGGTGAAAGGCTTCAGGGATGGACAGGAAGGGTTACAAGCCACATGTCACCCCTAAAGGACATTTTACTTTATAGATTTACCATTATCTTCCACAAAATTATTGTAGAAGACAAGAAAAGATGAGGACCCTCCTCTCAGTGTCTTTCTGCCCTCTGCCCAAGGGGCCAACTTACCCACGTCACAGAATGGCCACGTGTAAAAGAACAAACACATGGGGACAGATTACATATGAGATGGGTTATGAGCTGTTATTCAACAGAAGGTGCACACAGTGTAACCCACAATAAGAGAACCTTTACATGCTTTTCATTGTCCTTTAAAATGTTTATTTCAAAGCTTGCTTAGTGAGTAATGATCACATTCTACTGTGAGAACAAAATACTCAGATATGTCACTTAGAAAATTGATGACCGGACTTCCCTGGTGGGGCAGTGGTTAAGAATCTGCCTGCCAATGCAGGGGACACGGTTCGAGCCCTGGTCCGGGAATATCCCACATGCTGCGGAGCAACTAAGCCCATGTACCACAACTACTGAAGCCCACACACCTAGGGCCTGTGCTCCGCAACTAGAGAAGCCACTGCAATGAGAAGCCCGCAGACCGCAACGAAGGGTAGCCCCCGCTCGCCACAACTAGAGAAAGCCCGCTCGCAGCAGCAGAGACCCAACGCAGCCAAAAATAAATAAATAAAAGAAAGTTGATGACCATTTTAATAGGAAAAGACACACACATACACACCAGTTTAACAGAAAGTTTAGAAACTGAAGTTGAAAGAATGTCCTGGAAACTAGAACAAAAATACAAAGAAATGAAAAGTAGGAGAGGATAAGAAAGAGTTTCAAGCCAGAAGATCCAACATCCAATAATATGAATTCAAAAAAGAGTCAAGAAAATGGAAGAAAAGAAAGTGAAAAGAGATAATACAAGAGTATTTCCCAGTTTTGAGGCCTCGGGTATCTCAATTAAAAGGGTCCATTGAGAGGTCAGGGCACTGAATGATAAATGACTCACCATGGCACACCATCATGAAATTTCAGCACTAGAAATGGAGAGGATATTCTGAAAGATTATAAGAGAAGAAAAGTCAAAAGTCACACACAAAGGATTGCATTAGATTGCAATAATAACTGGATAAGAGGGCGAGAATCATAGAAGTGTCATCAAAATTTGGAGAGAGAGCCACAAAGGGGAAACAACCCAGGGGTCCATTAACTGATGAGTAGATAAATAAAAGTGGTATAGCAATACAAGGGAACATATTTGGCAAAAAAAAGGAAGGAAATACTGATACATGCTACAACATGGATGAACCTTGGAAACATGATGCTAAGCCAGTTACAAGAGACCATATACTGCACTTCCCTGGTGGTCCAGTGGTTAAGACTCCGAGCTTCCACTGCGGGTAGTGGGCTTCGATCCCTGGTTGGGGAAGATCCTGCATGCTACGTGGCACAGCCAAAAAAAAAAAAGACCCTATACTGTAGGATTCCATTTATATGGGTTGGAGGGCGGAAGTGTCTGCTAATGCGTATGGAGTTTCTTTTGGGGATGATGAAAATTTTTTCAGCTGGTGTCTTGAGGCTATTCACTGTTCCAAAATATCATTTCCACTCATTTGTCTGTTATAACTTTGCTGTTTTGTGTGCTAAAATCTCTTGTTTTCTAGACTCATCAGACTAAATGGAAATATCTTCTGGAATGGGTATATGTTATTATTAATTAACACATCAGTTAATACCTTACTAGAGTTTAGCTGCCTGATGATATATAAGAATCTCCCAGACCCAAGCTTGTCGGTCACGGATGCTCGTACCTGCTCACCTGTCCTTCAAACGCCAGCTATGATAGTGGAAACAAGTCTTTCCAGGTGACCAAGGAAGGGGTCAAGACACACAAGGTAGGGAAGGCACACAACTCTCCCTGCAGTGGAGGTAACAAAGAGAACAATGTTTCTCTTGTTTATCTGTGCGCGCAAGGACATTTTAAAAATTAGTTTGTTCATTCATCTACCCATCATTTTGCTTACCTGGATACAGGTATTCTGCCAGGTGCAGGAATACAGGGGTGAACAAGACATCACCCACCCCCACTCCCGCCCCGTGAGCTCTCGGCCTCTTGAGAAAAGTAGGAGAATGTTTGAGACACAATGTCTCATATTTTTGCCGAACTTGATTTATTCCAGGTCACCCTTCTGCCACTCTACCCCTTTAGTGCCATTAATTGAATATTAAGGCAAATTCTCTTTTCTTAGTAAAATATGTTGGATGGGAGGGTTACATGATCTGTGACGGGCGCCCCTTTGACTGTCTGGGATGATACAGCCCATGAGGCTGGCTAAGCCCGCATCATTCAGCAAATATTTTTTGAGCTGCTTCTATGGGCCAGGTTCATGGAACCATACAGAAGAGGTCCCTTCACTTTGGCCCGGGGGTGGGTCAGGAGGGAGGTGAAGGGCAGGCCTCTCTGAAGAATGAGAACGGAACAGCTAGGCAATGAATTGGGGAAAAGGTATTTTTCAACCATACTGCCTTGGAGCCCCACATTATCAATTCCACTTCACAGAGGACGCATCCAGCTCCCAGAGGTTGAGGTCCTGCAGCCTTCAGTCGGCAAAGAAGACCTTCAGCCCCACCCTGTCCCCTTCCACCCTGGCCATTCTCTGTCTGCCACTTCACTGTGTCAGCCGGACATGAAAGATTAGAGGACCAGGAAATCAGATGGGGGGAAGTGGGATCCAAGTTGAATGTTAAAGGATGAGATGGAGGTAGAGGGGGCCCAGAGGAACAGGTGAGAGGTCTCCTTCCTTCTCTGCTGCTCTCCGGCCATTTTCCCTAAGCACTGCTCCTGGTTGGGGAAGATGGAGCTTTTCAAAGAATGGAGGCTTATTTTTGCACCAAGAGAAGGCGTGAATAAAACATCTGCACTGATTCAAGCATTTGAGAAGGGTGTGAGGCTCTCCCCTAGCCAAGCTTGCCAGCCAGGGATGTTCGTATCTCCTTGCCAGCCAGGGACGCTCGTATCTTCTTATCTGGTCTTCAAAGACAAACCACAGGTGGTGGGAAGGAATCTTTTCAGGTGGCCGAGAAGGGAGGACAGAGGGAAAACACACAGCTCTCTCTGCACTGGAGGTAACAGAGAGGATGGGTCTCGTGTTGTGCCTGCAAACATTAATGCACATTCATAAGAAGCTGGCCTTTCACAAAGTGCGAGGCCCTCAGTCTGTCATCAGCTGGGCGGGGAGACGGGGATCCCACCTGAGCCATCCTTCTTCTTCAGGATGCTTCACCAACTGGGCCTCTGAGAACCATAAATAAAGACCACTGCGAATGGCTTTTCTGTCTGACCCTTTAACCTGAAATAAAAATAAAGCTTGGAGAATGTCATCCTGACTCGAGGTTCCTTTACGGGCTCCTCCTTCCCTTACCTGTTGACAGGTGCCTGCCAGACCTCACAGTTACCTTTGATTTAGCTGTAATGGCATCTCCACACTTAGCCAAGGTCTGCCCTGTAATCCTCTCTGGAGCTTAAGTCAATTTATATGGTAACCTGAGAGCCATTTCTTGACTCCAGATGATGTCACTGTCTGTTAACACATTACTGGAATGACCATGAAACTCATGCTTAGGGCAACAGAGCAGGAGATCACTCTCAAAGCCAGAGCTCGGTTCAAACAAATGTTAAATGAATTTTCAAAATAAAAAGCAAGATTAGTTCCATACACCCTTTTGTAAACTTCTAAGATAGTTCAGTACTTGTTTTCAGAGAAGTGGTTTTTCTGAATCGATAATCCTTACCTGAGAAGTCTAAAAGCGTTAGGGAGATAAGGGTGGCAAATTTGAAAATGGGAGCAGAAAATTATGGACAGAAATGATCAAAACCTCCACCTGAATTTTAAACTATGTATTTGTCTCCACTCAAGCTCTAAAGTGAGTTTGCATTAATAAAAGTTACCCCCAGCATTTGTTTGAGCACAGTTCTGGCTAGAAAAGGATTCTAAGTTTATTCGTCCTTACTTTATTTGGGGTTCTGGAGGGAACAGTATAACAATTTCTTGTGCTAAACAGTATTTACTAAACATAGCAAAATTAGGATCATTTTGTTATAGGATGGATGGACTATATTAATTAAGCCACAGACAGAGATGTGTGCGTGTGTGTGTGTTCACATTTTGCTTCGTTTTAAATGTGGGGCAATGATTAAAATAAAGAATCTCTGGCTTTACCTTTTATAAATACATCTAATTCCAAAATATTGATGTTCTCCTTCCCTACTGTATGTCTCCTATTAATGCTGTAATAAATTACCACAAATTTAGTGACTTAAAGCAACACATTTTTTCTCTTACAACGCTGGAGGTCAGAAGTCTAAAACGAAGGTGTCACTAGGCTTGCATTCCTCCTGGTGTTTTCAGGGGAGAATCCATTTCTTTGCCTTTTCCAGCTTCTAGAGGTCGCTTGCATTCCTAGGCTTGTGGTCCCATCCCTCCATCTTCAAAGAACATCACTCCAACCTCCGCTTCCATCTTCATGGGTTTTTTTTTTTTTTTTTTTTTTGACTCTGACCCTCCAGCATCCCTCTGACAAGGACCCTGGTCATTACAATGGGCCCACCTGGATAATCCAGGATAATCTCTCACCTTGAGATCCTTAATTTAATCACATTTGCCAAATCTCCTTATCATGTGAAGTAGTATATTGCCATATTCTGGGAATTAGAGCCCTGGCATCTTTGCAGGGTCATTATTCATCTTATGCACCTACTATCAAATGTATTTACAAACCTGTGAACTGGAAGTAGGGCTTCCAGAAGCAATAGCTAATATGTAGACAAAGAATTGTTTACGCACCTGGAGTGCTCTCCGTAGCTCACTGGAGGTACCGAGCTTTTCTGTCTGACCCTCAGCCCAAAGCCTTCTCCCCAGCCAGTCACCGCTGCTCTGCCCCTTGCTGTGGGATGACCGAAAGAGATTGGACTTGGCATGACGTTAAGTGAGACTGTTTAACGGTTTCCTGTGTAAAAGGCTAATAACGACATACACTCCACAGGGCCTCCAGCGGGTGAATGAGGTTGGTGCTAACAGTGCTTCATAAACTGTAAAGACTTTGTAAATGTGTATTTCAGTAGGACTCAGGGTATAAATTACATAACCAGAAGACTGTTAGAGGAAGAGGCTTGAGAGCCATCATTCCAAACCCTCCTACAGATGCGACGTCCGGCGTCACACAGGCCATTCCTGGTTGGGCTGTGGCTGGAACCCAGATATCCCAACTCTTGGCTCCATATTCTTTCCATTGCATCCTGACATCATGGTGACGTGCTCAACTCAGTACATAGTGATCCATTCACTGGGCTGCTCTCTCCAGGGTTGTCCTGTGTCCTCCTCCATTGTTACCACCAACCAGACATCAGCCATCACCCTCCCGCTGTGTTGATCAAAGGGTAATTAAGGCGCCAGTGGGGCAGCCCCTGTGTTCTCATGTCCATGCTTTCCTCTTCTCTGTTTCTCACACCTGCTGTTTGCTTGATCATCTCTTCTCCAGCTCCCACTTTGACTATTTCAAATCCTTTACTGATTTCTTTGTTTTTTACCATTTTCAGACTCTCCCTAGTTGTCTCTGCCTCCAAACCCAGCCAACGCCACTGCATTTGTCACCTATAGGATGATTAGTTCCTAACAAACTTTGCATTTACAGAGTTCTAGTATTTACATGTCAGACTTTTTGTTTGCATTTGATTTTTTTATTAAGTGACAATTGACATACATTAAATTCACCATTTTTTTAGTGTACAGCTCCGTGAGTTTTGACAAACACATATAGAGGTGTAACCACTACCACAGAAATAAAACCAATTTCTTCATGGGTAGTGCTTTTAGTGTCTTATCCAAAAAATCTTTGCCTATCCCAAAGTAACAAAGATTTTCTTCTATATTTTTTTCTGGAAATTTTATAATGTAAGATTTTACATGTAGGTCCATGATTCATTCTGAGTTAATTTTTGCAAGGTATAGACTGAGATTCTATTGTTGACCTTATATACTGTAATCTTGCTAAACTTATTAGTTTTGGAACTCTTTTGTATATTCTTTATTATTTTCTACATAGGTAATTATGTTCTTTGCAAAGAGTGACAGTTTAATTTGTTCTTTTCCAATATGTTGGGAAACATTTCTTTTTCTTGACTTATTGCATTAGCTAGGACTCCAATATGACCTTGAATAGGAGTGGTGAGAGTAGACACACTTGTCTTGTTTCCAATCTTAAGGGGAAGGCATGTAGTCCTGTACCACTGAGGACGGTATTAGCTATATGTTTTCTGGTTGAGGAAGTTCCCTTATAATTCTAGTTTACTGAGAGTTTTTGTGAATACATGTTTAATTTTGTAAATGCTTTTTCTGCATCTATTGAAATGATGATATGTTTTTTCTTCTTTAGTCTGTTAATTTGATGAATTTATTAACTGATTTTCAAATGTTAAACTTTTCATTCCCAGAATAAACCCCATCTAGTCCTGAAGTATTATCATTTTTGAAGCATATTTTTGGATTTGATTTTCTAAAATTTTGGTGAGAATTTTTGTGTCTATGCTATGTTCATGAGGGATATTTGTATGTTTTCTTTTCTTGCAAGGTCTTTATCCGGTTTTGATATAAGGATTATGTCACCTCACAAAATAAATTGGGAGATGTTTCATCCTCTTCAATTTTCTGGAAGAGTTTGTACAGAATTGATATTTTCTCCTTAAATGTTTGGTAGAATTCACCAGTGAAGCCATCTGAGCCTGGAGTTTTCTTTGTGGGAAGTTTTCAGTTACACATCCAATTTCTTTAATAAATATAAAGCTATTCAGATTATTATTTCTTCATAAGTGGGTTTTAGTAGTTTGTATCTTTCAAGGAATTTGTCTATTTCTCCTAAGTTGTTAAATTTTGTGACATGAAGTTGTTAGTATTTTCTTATTATCCTTGTAATATTTCTAGGATCTGTAGTGATGGTCCCCTTCTCTCATTCCTGATATTTGTAATTTTTATCTTTCATGAATTAGGCTAGAATTTATTAATTTTATTAATCTCCAAGAATGATTTTTGGTCTCATTGATTTTCTCTATTTTTTTTCTGTTTATTTTTGCTTTGAATTTTTTTTTTTTCCCTTTTCTCTGGTTCCTTTGACTTTGATTTGATCTTCTTTTTCTACTTTCTTAAGGTGGAAGCTGAGTGCATTGATTTAGTTAGGTTGCTTGATGGAATACAGGATGCTCAGTTAAATTTTAATTTTAGATAAACAATAAATAACTTTTTAATTTATCTTAAATATTGCATGGGACATACTTATACTAAATTAAATTTTATTATTTACCTGAAATTCAAATTCAACTGGGTATCCTGTATTTTTATTTGCTAAGTCTGGCAACCCTAACTTAAGACCTTTCTTCATTTCTATTATAGGTACTTAACGTTAAAAATCTCTCTAAGTTTTATCTGCATCATACAAATTTTGATGTTACATTTTTATTTTCATTCAGTTTAAAAATACTATCTCATTTCCCTTTTTGATGTCTTCTTGAGTTATTTAGAAGTGTGTTATTTAGTTTTTAAACAGTTGATTTGATTTCAGCTAATTTAATTCCACTGTAGTCTGAGAATGTGTTTTGTATGATTTAAATCATTTAAAATTTCTTAAGACTTGTGTTATGGCCCAGAACATAGTCAACCTTAGTAAATGTTCTCTGTGAATTTGAAAAGAGTGTATATTTTGCTGTTCTTGGATGGAATGTTCTATAAATGTCAAGTAGGTCAAGTTGGTAGATTGTATTGATCAAGTCTTCTATGTCCTTACTGATTTTCAGTCTCCTTGTTCTATCAGACATTGACAGAGTGTTGAAATCTCCAACTTTAACTGTAGGTTCATCTATTTCTCCTCGTATTTCTCTCAGCTTTTTTTTTTTTTTTTTTTTTCGGTATGCGGGCCTCTCACTGCTGTGGCCTCTCCCACCACGGAGCACAGGCTCCGGACGCGCAGGCCCAGCGGCCATGGCTCACGGGCCCAGCCGCTCCGCGGCATGTGGGATCTTCCCGGACCGGGGCACAAACCCGTGTCCCCTGCATCAGCAGGTGGACCCCCAACCGCTGTGCCACCAGGGAAGCCCTCTCAGTTTTTAGTTTTGAAGCGCTGATATTAGATGCACAAACATTTAGGATTGTTCTGTGTTCTTGGTGAACTGACATTTTCATCATTATGAAGTGACTCTCTTTATCTCTGGAACGTGAAATCTTCTTTATCTGATATTAATATAACCATACCAAACTTTTCATTTCAGTGTTAGCATGGTATATATTTTTCCATATTTTTAATTGATTGTATCTTTATATTTAAAGTGGGTTTCTTGTAGGCAACATCTAACTGCTTTTTATTCAATCGGATAGTTTCTGACTTTTCATTGTGATGTTTAGATGTTTATCCTATATTTACATGTCAGACATTTAAAGTAGCTCTTTTGCCTGAAAGAAGGAATACCAAGATACATATATTGAACAGAAGGGCTGGGGGAGCAACGGGAGAGGCCACAACAATGAGAGACCCGTGTACTACAGCAAAATAAATTAAATTAAATTAAATTAAATGTTTTCAAGATCCATATTTCATTCTTGGCATATTTATTTATTTGCATTTGTTCTCAAACTTGAATGAATGAAAAAGCACCAGGTTTTTAAATTCAATTCTTGGCTCCACTTCTGAAGGGTCTGATATGGGTCTGGGTCTGGTCCTGGAGCCTGTACTTTATGACACACACTGCCCCTCCCTCCGTCATCACCATGGTCATACCACCCATGCAGGATATTCTCGGATCACAGCTGGAGGAAGAACACTGTGGAAAGCAGCCTGGTCCACTGAATGTACTATCATCTATTGTTCTTCTTTTGAGGTTACCAAAAACATTGATCAAATATACTAGGGTTCGCCTTCCAAGACCCAGCTGTGTGACAGAATGAGCCAACTTCCATTTAACTCAAGCCAATTTCCATTGACATAAGTTGAACGTCTTAGGGAGGCAAACTTGTTCTTCCAGGCTAGATCTCCATCCTTTAGCAGAACCTATGTCACCAAGAAATGGAAGAAAAGAAGGCAGCTACTAAACAAAATCTTAATCTAACGAAGACAAAAGGTTTTGACGATTTATTCAGTTGTAGCAATAAGAGCATATATAACCACCAGGAAGTATCCTGTATTCACCAACCATCTATTTTGAAACTATTCCCCCCCAACCCCCTGCTTCTTTTGTTAGAAATTTTTTTGCTCATATGCTGGTTCCTTCCTCTGGAATGTCCCTTTTCTCTTCTCCCTTATCATGGCTCATCTGAATTCTGCCCATTCTTTGAGATCCAGCCTAAATACCTCCTTTTTCACAATTCTGCCTCCCAGACTTACTATAAAGATAGGGTTGATTCAGCTAATTGGTCATTTGGTAAATTGATATTCAGCTAGTTGGGCTGCTGGGCCCATGACATTATAACAAATCAACAGTCTTAGAAACCAGATGTCAAATGAGGAGGAGAAATTTTTTTAAGTTCTCCAGTATTGGTTCCTTGGATGCTGGGATGGGTAGGAAATCCCACCTGCCAGAGCAGGTACTGAGAAGGAACAACAGGTATAAGGAGAGAATACTGCCAAATGCAGAGCACTAAAGTTGTTTTTTTTTTTTTTAATTTCCTTGTGCTGGTAAATATATATGTAAATAAATTCAATAAGTTTTAACATTCCAGCAGCAAGGAATCATTCAGCATCTCCCACACCAGGAGTTCTCAAATATAGTCTCAGCCTATTTGGGACAAGAGTCAGGCACATAAACAGACGGTGCGGTGAAAATCCGGGGCAATTAGAGAAGGCTTCTGGGGAAGGTGGCATTTGAGCTGGGTAATCGCTAAAGAAGGAAGGATGGGCATTTGGGACAAAATGAACAACACAGAGGTTTTTTAAAAAGGAAGAGACAGCTGGTGAGGAAAAGGAATCGTTTTGGGGAATGAATGGAAGAGCTAGATGAAGTTGGAGAGGTGAGAGGCTGATTGGGACCAGACCAAGGAGGGCCTTACCTGTCCCAAGTTTATAATTTGTAAGAAGCCAGGATGCTTCCGGTTGGCAGTGGGAACTCTTCAAGTCACTCAGGGTCTAAAGGAAGCCATACAGAGATACAGAAACAATATCTTGCGTTTGTATAGCAATTAAGTGAGCATTTGATTTTTTTTTTTTTTTTTTAATGCCTGTTGAGGTTTCTAGGCCATTTCACCAAGGATAGGCAGTGATCCGTGCATAAACTAAGCAGGGCAAGAAGATAGATCACCCAGAGAAGGGGCTCTGTTTATCCACAAACACCCTGACAACTTGCAGTGATGGAAGAGGAGACATAGGCAAAACGTCAGGTAGAATAGGCAACAAACTGGCAGTGCTTCTCATAACTCTCTCAACTTTGTTCTTTTCCTCGCCATCTCTCTGCCCCCTTGTGACTGCTCAGTTTTCTATGTGAATAACACTAATGCAGAGATCTTTTCAAAGTATTGCTTTGAGCAGATGTTTATGGGCTATCAAATATAACCCAGGGAGTTTCAAATCCAGGAACAAACCCAGGAAGAGAAAATAGGAATATCAGACTTTCCAGATGGTCTCGCTAAAATACGTGCCACTAGGAAGCATCTCCCCAGCTGTCATTCAAACTATGCCCAATTTTTGGGTCCTCATGTAGTTCAGTGTACCTCACAAATAGTAGAGACACTCAACATTCAATAAAAATGGACTTCTCTTGGTGGTTATTTGAATCTCCTCGTGGAAATGAAAAATGAGATTACGAAAGGAGCGCTGGAGAGAATGGAGCTCACGTATTTTAAACATTGATTCAGATCATCGGTGAATAGTTTCTTTAAAAAAAAAAAAAGTTTGTGAAGGCTGGTACCCAGACTGGAGGCTCTGCAGATCCCTATGCATTTATCCTCCTAGCCCCTGACCTTGTTCTCTGTTTTGTGTAGGCGCTGTTCCGGCCTGGATAAATCACAGCAGCATTAAAAGTTAGTTGGGGACATAAGTCAGTGTGACTATAAAAGAACTTGTGGGAAACTTCTGTATCTTCACCTTATGGATGTCAGTATCCTGTTGTGATATAGTGCTACAGTTTTTGGGGTTTTTTTAATTTTTTATTTATTAATTGAAGTAGAGTTGATTTACACTGCTGTGTTAATTTCTGGTGTACAGCAAAGTGATTCAGTTATATATATATATATTTGTTTGTTTGTTTTCTTTTTCAGATTCTTTTCCCCTATAGGTTATTACAAAATATTGAGTATAGGGCTTTCCTCGTGGCGCAGTGGTTGAGAGTCCACCTGCTGATGCAGGGGACACGGGTTCGTGCCCCGGTCCGGGAAGATCCCACATGCCGCGGAGCGGCTGGGCCCGTGAGCCACGGCCGCTGAGCCTGTGCGTCCAGAGCCTGTGCTCCGCAACGGGAGAGGCCACAACAGCGAGAGGCCCGCGTACTGCAAAAAACAAAGCAAAACAAACAAAAAACAAAAAAACCAAAACTGTATGTGGTCAATGCTCAAATATATGACAGGATGACCCGCTATAAGGGCACGACCAAATTGCTTCCTCGGGTAAACTTCCTCCAGCTTCTGCATAAAGTGAGTGGCAGAGGGAGGTCTTAGGGAGAGCAAATTTCCTTCAGAGGAACCCTGCTGCTTCCCCATCAGGGACCGGTGTGGAGACAAGGCAGCCAGATCTGTCATCCACTCTCTTACCACTCACACAGCTCCCCTGGACACACCCTCATTTATTGATGGCAGCTAAAGTCCAGAGAGGTCCAAGAACGTCGGCAAGCCCTCACAGCCCAGGAGATGTTGAAGCTGGCAACCAAACGGTACTTTCTACTCTTGAAAAACGAAATGTCTCAACTCTTGGAGCAAAAACATTGCCCTGTTGGCGGTACAGGGGTAGGAGGTGGGAGCACGGGGGGGACATAAGGATCACACTCTCAGGTCCCCAGAAAACCATATCTACACATCAGAAAGCAATAGCGCCACGTTTCAGTCTACAATGAGTAGCTAATCACTTGAATCAGTGTCACCTTCAAATTGTAACAGCAAATATATATATATATATACATATTTTAATAGTGCTGTAACAGCAAATATTTTATTTCACAGTTGTACAGGGTAAAAAATAGAAATCTTGAGTCCTAGAGAGCCCATGTTTTTGTCTACGGGCTACCACTTCCACAAAGCTACTAGTGACATCTCTGCTTTTTTTAGGATTTCTGATTTCTAAAATTAGGAGGAAAGTACTTTTGACAACCAAATTAAGAAGGGTGGGGGCAGGATTCCTGAGATAGGGGATGAGGATTCCTGGGATAGTGGCTCTGGTTCCCTAGTGCCTCATCTCTGCTCTGCCTAATCTCTTTGAAATTAATGAGGCCTCAGGGCCTTGCAGTTGGGGGTGACACAAAGATGCACAAAGAGAGAATTTCAAATTTTACGGCGCCGTCAATGGTATGAAAACATAGGAGGCAGAAAAGATAAGAAGAAAGTTTTAAGGCTAGAAATAGTCAGTGGAAACCTCCTTTAACATTTCCCCTCAGCCTCCCAAGCCAGATAAAAGCCCTCTTTTTGCATAGGTGTATCTGTAGGACCCTCAGTGTGTGGTAATCTTCATGGAGTAAGGGATAAAGAGGGGAGTTGTAATTGAGGGGTTAAATAAAATGCTGTGACTTTTATTTAAATTATAATGAAGACGATTTTCAGTAGTACAGAGATGCTGCATCTAGATTGATAACAAAAACTTTCCACATACAAAAAAAAAAAAAAATCAGAAAAACCTCCAAAAAACTCCCAGCATGTTTTAGAATACACAGATTTCACGGTATTTTAGAAAGAAATCACTTCATTTGGAGCTTCCTAAAGTTTTGGGAAAGGCAGCTGAAGAATGCCAGGGTGGGTTCATTAAGGAATATGGAGGGTAGATTTTCACTAGAGAGGAAGTGAGATGAGATGTCTGGTGAAAAGCAAACACTTCACACTTCAAGGTGGACTGAAATTTCTCTCTTGCCCTGCCCCTCTTCTCCCATGACCCCTAAGATCCGTGATGCACCTTAACTGAAGTACAGATCAAAGGAAGAGGGTGACTCTTGACACAAACTGAAACCATCCAGTTGCTTAATTATCTCCTGATGGGAAAGGCCAGGTCTTGCTTTGCTTGTCTATCAATGAAAGCAGGTGGTTGTCTGGTACTGGGGGCTTTTATTTTCCGGCACAGGTTTATGTTACCTAACAGAGCAAAAGTGGGCCAATGGGAGAAAATCTTGGACTTAATTATCCATTTTGGAATGATTCTTATGGACAAAAAAATTTTTAGGCATATATGGAATGTAGGCTCTATACTTTCAATTTAGAATCTGATTCTAGCCATGCATGTGCTTAGGTTAAAAACAAAATGCTCTAAGCTAAATTGCCAAATTCCTTGCTTACTCTAAAAATAAACAGATTGTGTGGCAATGTTAAAGACATCAACCTAAAAAATTCTCTGCTAGTTCCCCTGGAGGATCCCCTTTGTGTCAACTTCAAGTTTTAGGGACATAAGGAGTTTCAGTAAAGCCAGCCCTGTTTAACGATAAAAAGAACATTTCTACTTGCAAGGAGAGATACCCTGTAAACACGGGTCCAGGTCCAAATTGAAGCCAAAGCCAGAGAGGCAATGTGGTAGCTGAAAAAAAGTGGGCTTTTAAGCCAAACAAATCATGGGTCGCTTCCTAGCTGTGTGATCTTGGGCAAGGTCCTTAAATTCTCTGGTCCTCAGTTTCTTCATCTGTAAATTTGGCATTCTGATCCATTACAGGATCGTCGTGAGGATTAGCGATAATATACATGGAATAGGCAGTGCACGATCGCTTTTTAAGTGACCTTGGGTAAAGATTATAACCACAGCATAATCTCAGAGTCACACCATATTATACCATATTATAGTTCATCAATTAGCACCATAATTATAAATGCAAGTCTGGTAAATTTGGAGATCATAAGAGTTGTGCTCTCACATCAAATTTTGCCCCACCCATTAAATATCATGCTGTAAGTGAAGTGTGTGAAGTACTTTTAAACCCAAAGTCCCCTGCAAGTAGTAACCAAAAGAGATGACTATATTGTCAACAGTTCGTATCTCTTAGGTGAACAAGTGGGCTACTTCTGCAGCAAGGGTGGAAACTATCCCCCAACTGCTCCCTCAAATCGATCTGGTTCTATAATTCTAGGGCTATAGCAATACTGAACATATTGACATTTTGCAAGAAACCTACAAACCAATTCAAAGACAAAATCAGGTTGAAAATGAAAGATCTGCACATTAGTTGCAGTATCAGTTTAGCCAAATGATGTAGCTAAAATTTTGTTTAATTCGTGTTTTGGGAGATTCAAGGGCTTGTTATGGTAACATTTGTTTGCAACACAGAATATAAAAAAGGGAAAACTACTCTGATGATAAATAAACATGACGGTCGACAGTTCATGAGTGAATATACTGTGATGTGTGTGTGTACAGAGGGAGAGACAGAGAGAGAGAGAAAGAGAGAGAGAGTTATAAAATGCAAGTCAGAGGAACAACATTTGCTTCACAAAGGATTTCCCCGTTTGTAAACCCGTAGAACAACTCTTATCATTGGGGTGAAAGGATGAGCCTCAGGGGCTCTGAGAACTCCTTGACGGCACAGATATGATTTTTCTGGCACGTAAAATCCACGTTTCTGGAGAAAGTGTCCATGGCTTTCATCAGATTATCAAAAAAAAAAAAAAAAAAAAGGTGTGGAGGCACTGACTGTTGCATTAAACATTGAACTTTTAAAAACACTTTAGGGACTTCCCTGGTGGCGCAGTGCTTAAGAATCTGCCTGCCAATGCAGAGGACACAGGTTCGAGCCCTGGTCTGAGAAGATCCCACGTGCCGCAGAGCAACTAAACCCGTGCGCCACAACTACTGAGCCTACACTCTAGTGCCCGTGAGCCACAACTACTGAGCCCACGTGCCACAACTACTGAAGCCTGCGCACCTACAGCCCGTGCTCCACAACAAGAGAAACCACTGCAATGAGAAGCCCGCGCACTGCAATGAAGAGTAGCCCCCACCCCTCACCGCAACTAGAGAAAGCCGCACACAGCAACAAAGACCCAACGCAGCCGTAAAAAAAAAAAAAAAAAAAAAAAAAAATTCACATAGGTTTTTGTTACCTATTCAGGGGAAATGTAGTTAAAATTGACTGTTAATCATCCTTGTATTAGAGTTCATCAGAGCACCCTAATTTTAAAATCAGTAAATTTTCAGATCATAAGAATTGTGTTTTCATATCACATTTTGACCCACCCATTGGATATAATGTTGTAAGTGAAAAAAAATAACATAAAAGTGCTTTGTGTTGTTGCTGACATGTAAGGTGATAAAATGTGGAACAAACTCACTTTTCTCAGCTGATGCTACAGCACACTGATCAAAACCTAGAGAGTCGGGTTTAGATCCTGCCTCTGTTACTGTTGTGTGATTCTGGACCTGGACTTGACCTTACTAGGATAATAATAGCTGGTTTTCATATGAGAACACCGGGAGGATTAAATGGACAGTGCATGTGGATTCTTGGTTTTTTAAAAAAAATTATTTTATTGAAGTATAGTTGATTTACATTGTGTTAATTTCTGCTGTACAGCAAAGTGATTCAGTTATACATATATGTATACATATAATCTTTTTCCTATTCTTTTCTATTATGGTTTATCACGGGGTATGGAATATAGTTCCCTGTGTTATACAGGACTTTGTTGTTTATCCATTCTATAACTGCGAGTTTGCATCTGCTAATCCCAAACTCCCGATCTTTCTTTTTGGCCATGCCACATGGCATGCAGGATCTTAGTCCCCGACCAGGGATCGAACCCGGGCCCCCTGCATTGGGATCATGGAATCTTAACTACTGCACCACCAGGGAAGTCCCCCAAATTCCCAATCCTTAACACGGTTTCTGGCTCAGAAAAAAAACGCTCACAGATGTCTGCTGTGGTCTCTGTGGGGCAGGAGAGAGAAGAACAATGTGCAGAAGCGGCCAGGAATTTCCCCATTGATATTGCCCTTGAGCTCCAGGGTCTATTGAGCTGGGCATTACCAGTTGTTTTAGGTAGAACAGTGGTCTGTAAAATATAAATGTCCTTGCTAGAATGGGCACTGCCATCGGCACTCTTGGAAATGAGCCTCACTGTTGGCTTTCTCAGCTGAGGGCTGGAGCAGTGCCCCGGGCCAGCACAGAGCTGGGACCGACAACACCTGCCAGAAGCCAGTAACTGAACTGAATTCAGTAGTGGTGCTGGAGGCCACGAAGCAGAGTGGCAAAGTCAGCCTGGGTTTGATACTCAGTGCCTCAGTTCTTTAGCTGTGCAACTTAGGGCAAGTTACTTTTTTTTTTTTTTTTTTTTTTGGCCGAGCTGCGCGGCTTGCGGGATCTTAGTTCCCTGACCAGGGATTGAATCTGAATTTCACCGCGATGAAAATGCAGAGTCCTAACCACTGGACAGCCAGAGAATTCCCAGGGCAAGTTAAGCCTTAATGTCCTCCTCTGTAGGATGGGCTTGATAATGGGAGCTCCCTCCCAAGTCTGTCGTGAGGACGAAAGGAAGTGAGCCTTGCAGGATGTTTTGCAAAGTGTCTGGCACCCCAAAGTAAATGCTAGATATTACGTGGCATGAGTTAAGAAGTGCTTACTGCGTGTCTGGCCCTGTGCTGAATTTTTTATCTGAATTAGCTCTTATAAAGTACCTATAGGGAATTCCCTGGCCGTCCAGTCGTTAGGACTTGGCGTTTTCACTGTCACGGCCAAGGTTCAATCCTTGGTTGGGGAAAGAAGATCCCATAAGCTGCGTGGCAAGGCCAAAAAATAGAAGAACAAAATATCTGTAAATTAGGTGCGAGTAACTATATTGCTATTTTACAAAATGAGGAATCTGGGCACAGAAAGTTTGAGAAAGTTGTCCAAGTTTAGACAGCTAGAGAAGGGGAGAGGTAGATTCATCTCCGAGCATCCCCAGTGTACCCACTCCACTCCCAGTCCGGGTCCCTGTTGGCTCAAGAGTCCTATGTGCCCTCCACTTGCCTTGGGGTCCCCAAGTCCCCCTGCTTTTAACGTGGCGGGAAGCAGAGAGAGAGCAAATCCCTTGACCCAGGAATCTGTCCTTAGATTACTCAGAGCTCACAAAATGTACAAAATGGACACAGAACAGGGATATCTTAGGTTTGTTTAGCATCTTCTACGCATGGGCACATAAAAACATGTACACAAGACATTTGTGCTCAATATTTGTGCACATAGGTCATGATTCGTCAGCACAGTAATAGATTCTTCAATGTCTGGCTTCTAGTTATTGGGGGGCTCTGGTATTACTACGTGGGTTCAAGCCTGTGGATTGTGAGACATAAATACAAGGGACTCTGGATCCTGCAGAGTAACATTGATGAAGGATGATAAACACAGAAGGGCTTCCAAGAAGCAGCGTGCTTGGAGGAAACTAGAGAAGAGCGATGCTTTAAGCAGCTGCGGTGAGAAAGTCTTTGAGGAAAAAGATAACCTGCTGCATTTAGGTAAGGGCCTCACTTCAGGGTATGGTTGGCCTAAGGCACTGTCTGAAGGAACTTTTGTAGGAGTTGCCTCAGAAGTACAGGTCATGGGGCGGGGGAAGGGGAAGCTGGGACAAAGTGAGAGAGTGGCATGGACATATGTACACTACCAAACGTAAAATAGATAGCTAGTGGGAAGCAGCCGCATAGCACAGGGAGATCAGCTCGGTGCTTTGTGACGACCTAGAGGAGTGGGATAGGGAGCGTGGGAGGGAGATGCAAGAGGGAGGGGATATGGGAACATATGTATATGTATAGCTGATTCACTTTGTTATACAGCAGAAACTAACACACCATTGTAAAGCAATGATACTCCAATAAAGATGTTAAAAAAAAAAAAAAAAGAATTACAGGTTAGATTCCCCACCCTGTTCTGCAGCCAGAGAGAACCTGCTTTGCCTCTCTGGCCCAACAGTGTCCTCTGAGTTAACACTAGGGGACCTGGGTTTTGTGACACCAGCAGCCCAATAACCCTATCTTTATGGTTATTAGTGGCAATATCAGTGTAAATGCCTTACCTAGGCAGAGCCCTTCGTTTGGCCACATGGGTGGGCCTTGTCATTCCAATGAGATCAATGCTGTCAGAACTGTCCCAGGGCAGTCAGGGGAGGAGAGCGTGTAATTTTAGCTGTTCACATCTCCTGGTCCTGAGAACTAAAAGAACTCACACTTCTGCAGAAACAGATCTTTGCACACCCTCTGATCTATTGAGTCATGTTATTTTTCTGGAAATTAACTTGACATTTAAGACTTCACAAGTAGCAAAGGAAATAGCGTTGCAGCAAGCCCTGAAACTCTCACCATCTTTATTATTTTTATTTTTTTGGCCACGCTGCGTGGCTTGCAGCATCTTACCTCCCTGACCAGGGATTGAACTCGGAGCCACGGCAGTGAAAGCACCATGTCCTAACCACTAGACCACCAGGGAGCTCCCATCTCACCATCTCCTTTAAGTATTTATAATTTTGAAACATACGTGATGTTGTCATGGATGGCTCTCCTCCTTCCAGCCTCAAAAAGGAAATAGCTTTAAAGGATATGAAGACTTGGCCACATTCCAAGGCCCTCCGAAGGCATTAGAAGTTGAGAGTTCTTTGTATTCAAACATTCTCATGGCAATTCAAACGGAACTTGGCTGATGTGTACTGCGGGGGATAAACTGGAAAGAAAATCAAGGGGGCAATACTCTAAAAATCAGGATATCAGTTACCTCTGCGGGGAGGGGCATCTGATCAGGAAGAACGTTGGTGGGGTGAGTCGTCTGCAGGGTTCTATTTCTTGATCTGGGTAGAGATTACATACATATGTTAGAATAATTTGTTAAATTGTCTGTGTACATTTTAAGCATTTTTCTTTATGAACTTTTTCACAATGAACTAAGGAAAAAGTTGCGCTACACGCACAGCCGAGTCTTCCTCCCTTTTCCACCGTTTCAGTAATTGCTGGTACCACCATCCATCCAGTTACCGAGGTCCAAGACCTGAGGGTTATTCTTGACTCTCTTTTCCTCCCTTTCCTCCACCCCTAGACCCATTCCATCAGCAGCCTCAAAAGTTCTCTCCCTTCCCTCCAAGCCCCATACCTCCCCTGTCACTACTCTGTCCCACCTCCGTCAAGTCTTTAGGGATAGCTGGACCGCTTACATCCACTCTTTCTTCCCACACAAAGACCATAAACTTTTTAAAAAAACTGTTTATCTGAAATGATTGCAGAGTCACAGGAAGTTGCAAAAATAGTACAGAGAGTTCTCTCGAGTACCCTTCATCCAGTTGCCTCAGTGTTAACATCTTGTGTAACCTATTGTGCGATCAATACCAGGAAATTGACATGGATGTCATCCATGGAGTTTATCAAGATTTCACTAGTTTGGCCTGCACTCATTTGTTTTTTTTTTTAATTTTATTTTATCATTATTTTTTAAATTTTTGGCCTCTCCGCACGGCATGTGGGATCTTAGTTCCCCAACAAGGCATCGAACCCGGGCCTCCTGAAGTGACTGCCAGGGAAGTCCCAGACCGGCACCCATTTGAGTGTGGGATGTGTGTGTGAGTGGGTGGGTGGGTGTAACTCTACCACGTGTAGATTCATGTAACCACCACCACTGCCAGGGAAGTCCCAGACCAGCACCCATTTGAGTGTGGGACGTGTGTGTGAGTGGATGGGTGGGTGTCAGTCCGTGTAACTCTACCACGTGTAGATTCATGTAACCACCACCACAATTAAGATATAGAACAGGTCCATCACCACAAGATCTTCCTTGTGCTGTGCTTTATCGTCACACCCAGTCTTCTCCCCCTAACCCCTGGCAACCACTCTGTAATTGTCTATAACTCCATCTCTATCACGTCATTTTGATAATGTTCTATGAATGGAATCATGCCGTATGTGACCCTTCGAGATCAGCTTTCCTTTTTCACTCAGCATAATACCCTTGGGATCCATCCAAGTCATTGCGTGTATGAATAGTTGTTCCTTTGTATTCTGAGTGGTATTCCATGGTATTGATGTAACCTTTTAGAAACAGAACCTGTCACTTCCAGGTACAAGCGGGGCTTTCCCATTGCACTGAGACCAACATCTGCGTTCCTGGCTGGCAAGGCCGTCCCCGCCTGGCCGGCCTGCTGCCTTTCCCCTGCCTTCCCTTGCTACCTTTCCCCTCCCTCTCACACACCATCCTTCTGTCCCTCCCAAAACCCACACAGCTTGTTTCTCTGTGCTGCTCACCTGGGATGACCTCCCCGACATCGTCTTGTCCTCCGGATCCCTGCTTAAGCGTCCCCTCCTCAGAGGCCTTGCCTGCACCTTCCTGTAAAAACACTGCCCTCCTTCCCTGTTTTCCTGCTTATATCCTCCCTCGCACTAATTCTACGTGGTAACAATTGTCTTTCTTTGCTTGTTCAGTGTCTGTTGCCCACCCCCTAGCAGGGTGAGCCGTATGTAACAGACACTAACAAAGGAATGACTTGAATAAAGGAGTTCATTGGTCTCTGAGAGAGAATGCTCATCATTAATAATATACTTGTTTGTACCTGGCCTTATTCCAGAAGGATTCAGGGTGATTTTCAAAAACACAGACAACACAACAAGATACAAAATAATAAGTAGGGAAAATAAGAATAGGAAATGATGAAGCCAGGGTAGAGATGGCCCCCAGCCTGTGGATGGGATGCAGAGCTGGCAGCCATGCAACATGTGCGAGAAGAAAAGAGGCACAGTCTCTCCTTATCTCTGAGCCGGGCACTGGGGCACCAAGCCCAGCAAATAAATAAATACTCCAGCAAAGGTAATTTCAGGTTGTGCTAAGGGGTAGGAAGAAAACGAGAGTTAAGCGCGGCCACAGGATTTGCAGTGTCCGTGAAACTTAAAACAAGTCTGGTTTTGGATAAACAGCAAGGTCCTACTATAGAGCACAGGGAGCTATATTCAATATCCTATGATAGACCATAATGGAAAAGAATACATATATATATATAAAACTGAGTCACTTCAGAAATTAACACAGCATTGGAAATCGACTATACTTCAATAACATAAATTTAAAAATCATAAGAATAAAACAAGTCTGGCTTGTTTTCCTGAAGAAAGTTATTCCTGATTCTGAGGATTGAGGGAGAAATTTACCACGGGTCCTAATATTATTATTATTTTATTTTATTATTATTATTTTTTTGCGGTACACGGGCCTCTCACTGCTGTGGCCTCTCCCGTTGCGGAGCACAGGCTCCGGACGCGCAGGCTCAGCGGCCATGGCTCACGGACCCAGCCACTCCGCGGCACGTGGGATCTTCCCGGACCGGGGCACGAACCCGCGTCCCCTGCATCGGCAGCCGGACTCTCAACCACTGTGCCACCAGGGAAGCCCTAATATTATTATTTTGATGTTAGTTTTTTGCTTTTTCTTGGGCGGGGGGAAACCTAGTATAGTCTGACCCTAGGGATATAATGGAGAATATAAGGATGAGGGCTTCTTGCCTTCTAGAAGTCTGTGTCATGGGGGAAACAGGTCCCCGGTACCAATGATGTCTCTCTCTCTCCCTCTCTCATCACTAGGTCCTGTTGCTTCTACTTCTCTCCTGCCCTCTGAAAGATTAAATGAGCTGCCCAGAGTGACACAGCTAGTCAGTGGCAAACAGGCCAAGAAAACAAGTGTCTGGGTAGTTGGCCCATTTCCCTTCCACAACATCCACCCTGTCATCAAGTGTTAGAAGCTAAGCTATTCTAGGTTCAGCCTTGGCCAGCCATTGGCCCCATGTAGACCCCGCAACTTTTCCTCATCAGTTCAATTCGGCTCAGATGAACACAAAAGACAGCCTCAAATAAGGGCGATGATTCAGCAAAGACTAGCTTACCTGCTGAGGTGTGTATGTGTGTGTGTGTGTGAAGGGGAGACCCTTTCTGCTCCCACACCCCACCCGCCATCCTAGGGCTCTGCTCCTCCAGGAAGACTTTGTCACCCTCACCATCCCCCTCGCACACTTATTCTGAGTTCTGAGTCCCTCCTCTGGGTTCCCGAAGGGCCCTGTGTTGGCCTTATTTCCCCGCATTGTCATTGCCTCTGGAAGGTGCCTCTTCAGTGTCACTGTTTCACTAAATGCAGTTCGGGAAGCCCCTGCAACAGAATAATGTTCAAAGTGCAAGTCCCCTGGCCCTTCTCCAGTCTCCCTGAATCAAATTCTCTGGGGGTGAGTGATGTCCAGGCACCAGAATTTCTGTGAAGTTCCCCAGGCAGTTCTTAAGGACTGTGTCTTCATCTCTGTTTTATTCTCAGGTTCTGCTGGACTCTTTATCGTCTCTTCATCTCTATTTGTCAAGTCATCGACTGATAATAAATAAGTAAACGTGTATGGGGGGTTATACGTGGACAATGTGTCTTGGAGTGTCATAGCTCTGAGCTGGCCCTATCATGATTTCTCTTGCCAAGAAGCCTGTTGGAAAGTGCACAGATTTAGGCTTCAGGAAATGTCCTGGGACAGCGGAGCGGAGGGTAGATGGAGAGATCGAAACTAGAGGTTTCTTCAGCAATCCAGACGTAAAGAGCTAATGATGAGGACCAAGAAGTATTATGAGGATGGAGAGAGACGGGCAGATGGAGGGGTGGGCAGGAAGGAATGAGGTAGAAACAGTAGGACCTAGGGATGTGGGAAGAGGCAGGAAGAGGCACTGAACCAACTCTCAGGTTTCTGGTTTAGGGGACCGGTGACGATTTTGTAGAGATCAGATGAGTCTAGGTTTGAGTCACCCACTTAGGTCTGGATAAATTACACAAATTCTCTGAGCCTCAGTCATTTCATCTATAAGAGAGGGCTTATTGCAAGGGTGAAAGTGCTATTAATAGGGTTACAATGCCTGTTGTAGCATCCAAGATACGTTTAGCTGTGAATATCGTTGTCATCACTACCGCTGTTAATACCAGAGTGGTACTAGCTATGGCTGGGATCGCTGAGGGAGAAGTACTCTCGGTGTGGATACGCTGAGTTGGGGGTGTCTGCCGGACATCCTAACAGAGACACCCGGAAATCTTGGATGGGGGTGTGGAGATCTAAAATTTGGATTTTGGTTTCTGCTCTCACGGTCCTCATGGTGCCACCAGATGCGCCGTCAGCATGCAGAAGGACACCAGCGAGTTTGTGGATCTGTACCTGCAGCGAAAATGCTCTGCCAGCAACTGCATCATCGGCGCCAAGGACCAAGCGTCCATCCAGGTGAACGTGGCCGAGGTTGACAAGGTGACAAGCAGGTTCAACAGCCAGTTTAAAACCTACACTATCTGCGTGGGCATTCACAGGGTGGGGGAAGTCAGATGACTCCATTCTTTAACTGGCCAAGGCCAAAGGCATCCTCTCGAAGAACTTCTGACTGAAGAGGATCGCAGATGTTTGTCATAAATAAATAGTAATAAATAAATAAATATAATTGGATTTTGTTGAGCCATTGCAATAGGTGACCGTGGTGAAGGAGCTTGAGCATAAGAGAGTGGCTATAGTGATGGGCCACGGGGGTGAGGCCGGGAGGGGAGAGACAGAAACAGGAGGAGGCTGAAAATGACATGGGTGAGGACTGCCGTGGAATTGACGGAAAGTGCAGTGGTTTTCAAAGGAGGAGAAAGCCTGAAGGCATTGAGTTCATGGTTGGGGTGCAGTATCGGTGTTTAAGGTTTCGAAGGGGTGAGAGAAGACAGATGGAACCTTGAAGCTGACGCGGAGGAGAGGAGGACGTCACTGTGGAGGGGCTGGTGCAACGCTGAGGCTGGGCTGTGGGACGGACCTTGCAGGGACCTAGAATCATGCCTGACCTGGATGGAGAGGGACAGAGAGGAAAACCTGTGCTCAAGTCTGATGGAAGTCAGGAGCTGGGCAGGTGTCTCAGGCACATTGGGGCTTTGAGAGGTAGAGCCAGGTGCTACTGACCTCAATGAGCAGGGGCCGTCTACACGGGCAGTCGATGGATGCTTCAGACACGCTATTCTGGAGCTGGGAGAAGGCCTTCCCTGCCTGGGGCTTTCTGGTACGTGAAGCCTGGAAGAATGAAAAGTCATCACTGAGGGCTTGGAGGCTGTGTCTATGATATGTTACAAATAAATATAAATAGAGAGGAAATCTCGGAACTAAGGGTAATTTTTTTCAAGTTTTAAAATTTTTTTCGATAAATTCTTATATCTATCTATCTATATATCTGAGCTGTTTAATAAATATTTGCTAACTATCAGTAAATGGCATGTATCTACACACTACGCCTTGAAATTTTCTTTTCTTTTTTTTTTTTTTTTGCGGTACGCGGGCCTCTCACTGTTGTGGCCTCTCCCGTTGCGGAGCACAGGCTCCGGACGCGCAGGCTCAGCGGCCATGGCTCACGGGCCCAGCCGCTCCGCGTCATGTGGGATCTTCCCGGACCGGGGCACGAACCCGTGTCCCCTGCATTGGCAGGCGGACTCCCAACCACTGTGCCACCAGGGAAGCCCGAAATTTTCTTATTTCTCTTCCTAATGTTGTTTTTGGAGTTGTCTTCTGTCTGATGTTGCCAGAAGAAAGCTTCGTTTATTTCTAATTATTCTCTACACCAGAGTCATGGAGACATAAGTTTACTTGACGTTGCAAAAATGCTTCACGCAAAGATATAATCAGTCATCATGGGATCCTGAAAGACGTGCCTAAAATATCACCAAGGTCTTCCTCAGTTGTCCCCAAGCTTCAGGGCACAAAGGAATCTCCTTGAGTGCTTGTTTAACATGCTGGCCCCCATGCCTGACTCCAGCTTCCCCCATCAAATTCTGATTTGGATGTAGGGAATGGGGTCTTGAGACTGTATTCTTAGTAATTACTTGTGACGGTCCAAAGACCACACTTTAAGATGCACCAACTTATCTTGAAAGTGTCTGTGATCAAAAAAGTCAGTCTTTTCCCCAACCTCTCGCTGCCAGGTTTGCGTTATGAAGTATGAGGGGGCTGACCTCAAGGTGACTGACTAATCTGTCAACACAATTCCTTGGGAAGATGCTCCGCTCGGCACCTCATTCCAATGTGATGGCACAAAGGCAGATCCTCTCACAGATTACGCCGCCAGTGCCAGGTCAGGCAGGGAGGGGATGGGAGTGTGACTTACTGATCACCTTGCCCTTTCAACATCTAATGGCCCGACCCACCACTGACCCCAGACCCATGGCCCAAAAAGCATTTGAAGGAATTTAGGAAAGTTGACAGAGGTACAAGGAAACAAAATAAGCACTGCTAATTTGTTGCCTCACAGAAGTAATTGTTAGGCAAAGTAAGATCTTTTAGGGATAATAGTCTTCTAATTCTCTGGGGGCATAGAATCGTCACCATTTCTATCTTCACCATCATCATCAACATCACAATAATCAATAGTTACTAAGCCCTCGTAAGATACGTCTTAGATGTATTATGGGAAAGAGACCCTGAGAGGTATAATTTTCCATTGCATTTCCAGGCCTTTGGGCAAAAGGATTTTATCGAGCCATCTCTAAGGGTATCAAAATTATTCTTTAGTATCTGCACAGAAATGATATCTCCTTCTCATAGACATGAACGTCCTTCCATTTCAATTCATCTGAAGGTCTGTCGTACTTCCTTTAAAGACGTACTAGTACTCCAATGTGGATGTATCCATATTTATTTAATCAGTCCCTGCCAACGTAGATTTCATTTGTTGCAGGTTTTTTGCCATTTCAAGCAATTCCATAATGAACCAAGCCATGCCTATCTTGGCACATCTGAGCGATCATTGATGTGAGATCAACATCTAGAAGTGTAATTGCTAGGTCAAAGTGTATGGCCATTTAAACTTCTGGGAGGTACCTCTAATAGTCTTCGAAAAAGTTATGGTAGTTTATACTCATGACGATAGTGTGTGAAGAAGTACCTGTTTCCTCATGCCACTACTGGAGATTATACTTAAAACTTTTTCTGGCACTCTGATAGGTAGAAAACTTCATGTTTATTTGCACTCCTCTGATTTGCAGTGATGTGTTTATTAGTCATTTGTGTATTGGTATTCTGAGAAATGCCTAATCCTGTGTTAAACGTAAGAAAAAAATTTTAAATATTACACAGGTTGATTTTTATAATATTTAATTCTTAGAATAGTAAGCTTCATTACTGGGGAAAATGTATGCTATGAGCGCACTGAATACCTCATTTTTCACCTATATCTCATAATTTGACTCTTATTTTAATAGAATAGAAGCCAATCATCTGGATGAATTTTTTTAAATGATTTGAGCACTGCTGAAATAACAATAAATTAAACAAATTAAGAATTGCAGGGCTTCCCTGGTGGTGCAGTGGTTGAGAGTCTGCCTGCCAATGCAGGGGACACGGGTTCGTGCCCCGGTCCGGGAGGATCCCACATGCTGCGGAGCGGCTGGGCCCGTGAGCCATGGCCGCTGAGCCTGCGCGTCTGGAGCCTGTGCTCAGCAACGGGAGAGGCCACAACAGTGAGAGGCCTGTGTACCGCAAAAAAAAAAAAAAAAAAAAAAAAAAAAGAATTGCAGTCTGAGCTCTTTCTGCTAGTCACCATGGTAGACATTGCTGCATGTTCTAGTATTGATGCTCCCTAACAATTCATTGATATTGATCTGAACATTTCACCCTCACTTTAATGGAGAATTCTTTCCCGTTTCTACCGAGATTAGGGAAACACGAAGACGATTATAGTGATTCTTTCTGAGAATCCCAACCATGGTACAGCCTGACCAAGATCCCGCTTCTGACTGGGAGAGGCCGTCTGGGAAACAGCTTGGATACTGAAACACTGGGATTTCCAATGACTTGTCAGTGACTTCCATCCAAAGACCATCAGGAACCCTCTTGGGATTGGACAAATTGGGTTCGTGTCCAGTTGCAAAGAGGGAGAAGACACACAAGGGGGAGCTGTCAGAATGGGGTGTCGGGAAGTATTGATCATAGAATTTGGGCTTGTGTTAGGTGATTTGAGGGAGGGTCCAAGGAAGCGGAGCTTTGCTCCAGATTGGACACTGTCAGGAAGCAGGTGTAACTCTATGATTGGGTATCTTGATAATTCTTGTCTATCAGGCAGGAGGATTAAGTTGAGACTAAAAGACAGGAGTCACTCATTAGCCAGGATGGAGATGTTTGGTCATTTTTGTGTCCTGGACAGTGTTCTTGCTTTGTCTGTGTTGAAACATAATGACAGAGTGGTCTTGTTTCTGTCTTGATCCATTGTGGTCACAGGAGTCTTGTCCGATGTGTGTGTTGTGTGAAACTCTTCATGTTTAACAGGAGGACACCACAGCCCAGCCGTGGGTGCCAGCCCCCAGACCAGGGGCCGCTTTTCACTTTCTCAGGCAATTTCAGGACATTGAAAAGAATACCATCTCCTGAACTGCAGCATAGAGGTTGCCCTCTTTAGAACCCCATTCTCTTTCTCTTCAGGTGTGGAGAGGCCATACGGCCCTGTAATGGAGAACGTGGACTCTGGTCCCAGGCAGCTGGGGCTGGAATCCTGCCTCTGCCACTTATTAGCCACGTGAGACCCTAAGCAAGTCACTTAACCCTTCTGCGCCTCATTTTCCTCATTTACAGAATGGGGGCGGGGAATAAAAAGGATCTGTGTTGTAGGGTTATGGTGATGCCATCAGGACAGTAACCAGCACAGAGGACGTGCTCTGTTGTTACCAGCATCCCCAAATGTCCAGCCAATTCTCTGTCCAGCCTGGCTGACTGTAGAGCCTCCAGCTGTTGTCATTTCTAGTGCTGTGTCCCATTCCCTGTCTGGGCTGCGCGCGCGTCCGCGCTGGTCTCCTTAAAAAGTCCCTTTCATCGTGTTACTGTTGAGTGGCGGGTTCCACACTCACTCTCATTCATTGAGTACATCCCTGTTTGTACTATGCGTCAGGCATCGCGCTGAGCGGGCCCAGCACAGCATTTTACTCCTTCCTCCCGCCAGCCAGGCATTTTCAATCCCCCGCTGACCACTCGAGGATATAAGGAACTTACCCAAGGACACAAGGCCGCTAAGCGGTAGAGCTGGGATCAAATGCGCAGTCATCTGACCTTTAAACTCTTTGCACTTGGCCTCCCGTCTGAAAGTCCACACTCTTTAGCGTTGTGGGCCTTCAGTGTCCTGCCCCAGCCTGCTCTTCCAGCTTGACCTCGAAAAATCCCCCAAACAACCAAAGAGCGTTGTGGAGGATCCAGCATCCACAGGTCTGGTCTGGAAGGTTGAGAGAACGTCGAGAGGCAAAAGGCAGTTCAAACCCTTTGAGGAAGTAAATAATGCATAACTGGGCTTCCCTGGTGGCGCAGTGGTTGACAGTCCGCCTGCCGATGCAGGGGACGCGGGTTCCTGCCCCGGTCCGGGAAGATCCCACATGCCGCGGAGCGGCTGGGCCCGTGAGCCATGGCCGCTGAGCCTGCGCGTCCAGAGCCTGTGCTCCGCAACGGGAGAGGCCACAGCAGTGAGAGGCCCGCTTACCGCAAAAAAAAAAAAAAAAAAGCATGACTAATGGAAATGGTATCAATTAAGTGACAGATGTCTGCTGGAATGTCATAAACGTTCAGAGAAAAGGGATGTGGGCAAGCATGAGCGGACAGGAAGTGGTTCCCACCAGAGGTCAGAGAGTGGCTGAATCTTCAGAGAAAAGCCAGATTTGGGCAAAAGGAGGCTCTTCATTTAAGATTTGGTCCCATGGCCACATCTCTGCCATGTCTTCAGGCCCCGCTCTGTACCAGATGGTCCTGCCTCTGAACCCCTACATGTGCTGGTTCCTTCTTCCTCCTTCCTCCCCTGACCAGGTTATAAAGTGCTAGACGGCAGGAACCTTGCGTTTGTCATCTTTTATCATCACTCCAACAACATGCCCTTCCTACTACTATACACACAACACACACACAGCGTCTAACTCATGCCTCGCTCACCTAAGGCAGTCGTGTATGAAGCCAAAGGTCCTGCATTCTTAGCCCAGTTTAACAATTTTCCTGGCTCTTTTGGCTTCTTTACTCAGGTACTGTGCACATCCACCACTGCGTACCAATCCCAGGCCGGCCGATTGGCCGTCTGCCCTTGTACGAGTCCCTGGAAGCCTCTGGGCCTCAGCTCTCTCCTCTACAAAGAGCTGGGGGGTAGCCCAGCCAGGATTTCCTTCCAGAGGAGCATGAGAATCCTAAGAATTACCCATGAAGCTTGCTAAAAGGCAGATTCCCAGGTTAGCTCCCTCTCCCAGAGATTCTGACACAGAAGGTGGCAGCAGAAATCTGGGTTTTAATGCGCATCCCGGGGGACTCTGAAGCAGACGGTCACGGCACTGCCCTTGGAGACCCTGTTTGGAGGGCTGGTGAAGGCATCCATGTGGGGACAGACCTCTCCGATGCACAAACACGACTTAATTTTCAGAGCCGTCCACTTGGAAGCTAATGACCCGGTTGTGAGCGCACAGGGAAAATCTAGAAGAGCCAGGCGGTGGGGGCCTCCAGCGTCCCCCCACCTCCCGAAGATGCTTCCGATTCCGATGGACTCCGCGGATCTGCTTTTGTTTGTTTGTTCTTCGCGCGAAGGGGTTTCTATTTCTGCTGAGGGCCTTCCCGGCTCAGATACCCCGTTTGGGAAAAGCAGCGTTTGCTAAGCCCTCCGAGGCTCCTGGCTCCCGGAGGGGGATCAATGTCCCCACCGCTCTAGGAGGAGCCTTTGTAGTGTCGACTTGCTGTTTGTGCTTCAGGCTCTCGGGGAAGGTTTGCTCCTAATTAAAGGCGTAAATGCTTTAATCCTCGGCCTGAGGGCTTCCCAGAGCGCATTAGCCGAATTAGGAAGGAAATGGATTGTAATCCCTTTAATATCAGCCTGGAAGAACTCGAGGGCTTCTGGGTTGGGAGAAGAATTTCCTCCTGTGATTTAACAATATTAACATGCAGAATTTGCATAGACAGAAACTTGGGGCTCAGCTTTCCCTTCAGGGAAAGCCAAGAGGAGTTTCTCTCAGATGAACGAAGGTTGCAATAATTAAGCTCCTACAACATACCAGAGCATTGTGCGTGTCTTTCTCCTTTAGTCTCCCATCCAGTCTGTGAATATGTATTTTATCAGTAAGGAAATAAAGACGACTTGCAGCAACATGGATGGACCTAGAGATTATCATACTAAGCGAAGTAAGTCCGACAGAGAAAGACGAATATCATATGATATCACTTATACGTGGAATCGAAAAAAAGAAAAGATACAAATGAACTTTACAGAACAGAAATAGACTCACAGACACAGAAAACAATTCATGGTTACCCAAGGGAAAGGGGGGGGGGATGAATTGGGAATTTGGGATTAACAGACACACACTACTAAATATATATATAATAAACAACAAGGACCTACTGTATAGCACAGGGAACTATATTCAATACCTTGTAATAACCTAAAATGGAAAAGAATCTGAAAAAGAATATGTGTGTGTGTGTGTATAACTGAATCACTTTGCTGTACACCTGAAATATTGTAAATCAACTATACTTCAGAAAAAAAAAGAAGAAAGAAAGGGAAATAAAGATGTAGAGGTGAATATCCTCACGGAGGAAGGAGACAAGGATTTTTTGAGAGCCTTTGGTGTGCCCTGTGTTTTGTATACACTATTTATTGAATCCTGTCCAGATAATCTATTTGTGTGTGTGCTTTTTTTTTTTTTTTTTTTTTGCGGTACGCGGGCCTCTCACTGTTGCGGCCCCTCCCGTTGCGGAGCACAGGCTCCAGACACGCAGGCTCAGCGGCCATGGCTCACGGGCCCAGCCGCTCCGCGGCATGTGGGATCTTCCCGGACCGGGGCACGAACCCGTATCCCTTGCCTCGGCAGGCGGACTCCCAACCACTGCGCCACCAGGGAAGCCCAAGGATCTTTTTTATACCATTAGCTATTGGATCTTTCTCCCTTGAGTTATCTTTTTTCTCATCAATTTACGGAGCTTTATCTAACACATGCTTCAAATACGTTCTCTCTCGAGTTTTAAATATAAACATTTAAGTGTGTAACCTGAATGTATTTTTCTCTAATATAAAATTCATAATACTTGCATTAGAAAATGTTGTAACGTGAAGAAAGGTTTGAAGAAGAAAAAGAAACTGCGTATAATCACACTGCTCAGTCAGTGACAACTTCTGTTGACATTTTGATGCCCAGGGTGGCAGGGTAACAGTTAAATCTTTGGGCTGTGGAGTCAGACAAAACTGGAGTTCCACCCACACCTACATTTACAACGTACCAGGGGAAGGGTATTCTAGAAAGTTATTTCATCTCTCTGAACAGCAATTTTCCTCATCTGTAAGAAGTATTAATAATGGTCATATCTTTGAGTGAACACAGCGTCTATGATATAGTTCGTGCTCTGTGAGATCTTTTATATGTATATTTTACTTATTTACAGGCATATTTACAAATCATACACTGAATACGTAATTGTTGCATTAACTATAAACAGTGCTACTCAACCTTAAAACCTTATAAATATTATTGAATGAACATACCATAATTACTGTTGTTCAACATCTGAGTTTCCAATGATGTATTTTCTCTTACAAATAAGGCTGCAGAATAAACTTTTTTCTCCAATTAGGTAGAAAAAGAGAGAGATAAAGCTACTGGGTCAAAGTGTATGAATAGGTTCTTGATACATATTACCGAACCGCTTTCTAAACAGGTGTATTTTTGAAATTTTATTGAAGTATAGTTGATTACAATGTTGTGTTAATTTCTGCTGTACAGCAAAGTGATTCCATTATACATATATATACATCTTTTTTCATATTCTTTTCCATTATGGTTTATCACAGGATACTGAATATAGTTCCCTGTGCTCTACAGTAGGAACTTGTTGTTTATCCATCCTATATATAATAGTTTGCACTGCTAATCCCAAACTCCCAATCCATCCCTCCCCACTCCCCCAACCTCTTGACAACCACAAGTTTGTTCTCTATGTCTAAAAAGGTGTATTTTTAATATTAAGGGATCATTACTAATTTTGTTAGGTGTGATCATGGCATTTTGATTATGTTAGAGATACTTCATTTTGAAATATTTACAGGAGAGATGCTATCTAAAATTTACTTTAAAATGCTCCAGCAAAAGAAACAGCATTAGTAGGATGAAGAATAATCAGTGAAACAATTTTAGTGACAATAAAAGTTGACCTGGGTGATGGGTGTGTGGAAGTTCATTATCCCACTCTCTCTACTTTTGTGTATGTTTGAAATTTTCCATTATAAAACATTAGATCAGAAAGGAAGGGAGGGAAGGTGGAGGAAAAGGAAGAAAAGAAAGGAAAGAAGGAAAAAAGAGGGATGCACTCCTTTTGACTACCCCTAGCCATTTATAAGTGTGTCTAATTCATGATATTCTTGTCATCCTCACTATCCTGATTAAGAAAGAAAAAGAAAGAATGAAAAAAAGAATGAAAGAAAGAATAAAAGAGAGAAAAAAGAAAGAGGAAGGAAGAAAGGGAAAGAAAAGAAGGAAGGGAGGAAGGAAAGAGAGAGGAAGACTGAAAGAAAGAATGAGAAAAAAGTCTGTTAGTTTGATAGTATAGCCTTTTTGATCTATGGTGAGGTTGAACAATTTTGCAAATGATCTTTATCTCTTTATTGAAGTACAGTTGATCTACAATATTATCGTTGATTTCAGGTGTACAGCATAGTGATTCAATATTTTTATAGATTAGGCTCCATTTAGTTATTATACAATGTTGGCTATACTCCTTACGCTGTACATTACATCCTTGTAGCTCATCTATTTTATACATAACAGTTTGTACCTCTTAATCCCTTACTTCTGCCTCTTGCCACTCCCCCCTTCCTCTCCCCACGGGTAGCCACTAGTTGGTTCCCTATGTCTGTGTGGTGTGTGTGTATATGGATACAATGGAATATTACTCAGCCGTGAAAAGGAATGAAATTTGCCATTTGCAACAACATGGATGGAGCTGGAGGGTATTATGCTTAGTGAAATAAGTCAGACAGAGAAAAACAAATACCGTATGTTATCACTTATATGTGGACTCTAAAAAATATACAAATGCGTGAATATAAGAAAACAAACAGACTCACAGATCTTTATCTCTTCATCAGTTGTAAAATGCTTTCTTGTGTGTGTGTTCCCATCTCCTTTATCTGTTACAATCCTTAGTGGATCTCCTTTTTTTTTTTAACTATGCTATCTTTTTAAATAAATTTATTTATTTATATTTAAAATCTTTTTGGCTGTGATGTATCTTCATTGCTCTGCACGGGCTTTCTCCAGTTGCGGCGAGTGGGGATTACTCTTCGTTGCAGTGTGCGGACTTCTCATTCTGGTGGCTTCTCTTGTTGTGGAGCACAGGCTCTAGATGCCTGGGCTTCAGTAGCTGTGGCATGCGAGCTCAGTAGTTGTGGCTTGCGGGCTCCAGAGCACAGACTCAGTAGTTGTGACGCACGGGCTTAGTTGCTCCACAGCATGTGGGATCTTCCTGGACCAGAGCTCAAACCCCTGTCCCCTGCATTGGCAGGCGGATTCTTACCACTGTGTCACCAGAGAGGTCCCTTAGTGAATCTCTTTTATCCATGGTGCCTTCCAAGATGTCCAGAAAAAAAGTATCTGCGAATGAAATTTCACTACTTCTCAATACTTGTTAATAAATAATATTTTCTTTCCAGTGTTGAGTCAGGTAGATCAGCTGACCATTTTGAAACATAGTTACTTCCACAAAATGACTTAGTTGAGGTAAAAACATTAATCACAATAGCTACCCTTTATCGATCACTTATCAGACGCCAGGCTCTGTGTTGCACACATCACGGGCATTATTTCATCCTCATACACAAATAAAGAAACAAAGGTTCAGGGAAGTAGGTTAAGTGCCCGGCCCAAGGCCACACATGGCAAAGCCAGAATGTGAATCCCAGATTTATCTGAGTCCAACCCCAAGGTTTCATTTTGGGAATGTCCTGTGTCCTTCTCTTTTTTCTGAATAAATGATGGAAAGCCCCTTAATACCATCGTTGTTTTGCTCCTTTATGTCCAAATTTCCTTGATAAACCACCCATTGGTGTGAACAACTGCCTGGGCCAATAAGATGGGCCAATGAGAGTGGTCTTTCAGGAGCTCTTAATCCGAGGTGTTCAGGAGGTCATAGCCTTTATCTCAGCCTTACAAGGGGTGTGAGTGGCTGTGCTTAAGATAGAAAATGGATCACCCAGACATGCCTGGACAGCACCACGGGAGTGGAGACGGCAAGAAGGTTAGCTGGGCCCTGGGTCCCTTGGAGCAGGAGAGGACAGTGGAAGGGAGCCCAGGAGGGATCTGCTCAAGAGACAAGGATGAGACCCCAACAGGCTGCATTTGAGGTGCTTGCCCACAGAGAGGCCCGAAGGCTGATAAACTGGTCTCTGTCTCGGCAACAGCCACTAGAGTCCCAAGATCCTGCCTCATAAATCTCTAAATTGGCCCTCTGTCCAGAGGCCACTGCAGAAGCATCCAGCTAGCACCCAGGAGCGCCCCCTGCAGGTCCTCCCCGTAGTCCACCCAGAGGAATCAGAACACACGACAGATTATTTCTCATCTCCCTGCATAACCGCCCCTATGGGGTTGCCACTGCAAAGGCCCTTCGTATGTGGCATCAACCTTTCCAACACACACACACACACACACACACACACACACACACACACTCCCACCTCTGTGCCTCTTCACTTGCTGTCTGTCTGCTAGAAAACCCTTCTGTTTCCCCCAGCTGCATTTCTGTCTCTTCCAAAAAAGCCTGTCTTGATAATCTCCTGTCCCCATCAGTTTGGGTTCCCAAGTCCCTTCATGCCTCCATCCCTTAGAGAAGTGCTGTGAGGATTACATGAGTGAACTCCTAGAGCCTGGCAAACAGCGAAGTCTCAATAATTGTAAGACATTTTTCATTTTTATTCTCTTTAGAATTGTTACTGTCTTATTTATCCCCGAGAGTATTTTACTTAGCTTGGTGGCTCCTGGCACCTGGCACATAGCAGGTGCTCGATAAACGTTGAAGGGATGAATGGTGGAGACGGGGTTTTCCAAGGGGAGGCACAGGAGTGAGGTGGCCCCGGGCCTGACCTCCGGGCATTTCAGCAGCTGCTCACCAACCTCTGGCCTCCAGCAGTGTCACGCTCCAGGCGAGCTTGTGCGTCCACCTTCAGCCAGGGAAGCTCTCTGCCCCTGGCCGTGTCAGGTGAAGTTACCTGGGCAGACGTTCCCAAGGATGGCCCACAACTTTGCCCACTGAATTCTACTCTCTACCAATCAGAGTCATCTTTGGGAAGAGCAGATGGTGGGAACTCCAGACTGGGTTTGGTGCCCCCCTCCGCCCCCGCCCCGTGCCTTCCCAGTCCTGAAGCTACCCTGGACTGTCTGACCAATGGACCCAGGAGAAGCCTGCTACGGGTCAACAGATATTTCAATATTCTCAGCAGAAGACTCTAAGCTCCTTGCCTAGTTATTCCTGGGCAGAACATGCCTGGATGCCAGCAGCCACCCCATCTGTCTTCATCCATCTGCGTTTTTAGAACTCCCTGAGGTCCCTGAGCGTAAGGGTAGAGCACAGAACCTGGAGCAGGGGCTGTGGAGGTGCACCCAGTGTCAAGCCAGGCACATGCCCTATCTTAGCAAATACCCATCATAACCATTGAGATAATCCAGCTGTGACCCCACTTTAGAGACGAGGAAACTGAGGGATCAGGTGATTTGGCCAAATGTCACAGGACTTGAAGCTTGGCTTCTTTCTTCCGTGAACTCTCACTTCCATGAAAACCTTCAGTTTTCTCATCAGTAAAATGAGGATAATTACACCCACCTTACAAGATACAAACAAGAATGTACATGATAGCACAGGGAACTATACTCAATGTCTTGCTATAATTTATAAGGGAAAAGAATCTGAAAAAGAATATATATATGTAGGTATAACTGAATCACTTTGCTGTACACCTGAAACTAACACAACATTGTAAGTCAGCTATATCTCAATTAAAAAAAAAATAGGGCTTCCCTGGCGGCGCAGTGGTTGAGAGTCTGCCTGCCGATGCAGGGGACACGGGTTCGTGCCCTGGTCCGGGAGGATCCCACATGCTGCGGAGCGGCTGGGCCCGTGAGCCATGGCCGCTGAGCCTGCGCATCCGGAGCCTGTGCTCCGCAACGGGAGAGGCCACAACGGTGAGAGGCCTGCCTACTGCAAAAAAATAAATAAATAAGCTGGTGTACTTAAGAGAAAAAAAAAAGAATGTACACGAATGGACTTTTAAAATTTTTTGGTAAAAGTTAATAAAGCGTTTTGCTGCACTTGCTTGAAGACTTGCCACTGCCCGGCCCTGTGTCCCCCATCCCCACCATGACGTCAACCTGATGGGATGTTTTTGTCATTCCTTGGCCTGGGGAGGGGCCCCCATGATGAGACTGCAGAAGCAGGACTGGGAGGCTCCGGAGATAATGCTAACAGCCCTTACATGTGTATATTCTTCAGAGTTTACAAAACACAGCCGCAGATGCTATCTCCTGCGATGCTCATTTCATCTCCAGGAGTTCTTACCCTCATTTCACAGAAGGATAAGTAACGAAGGCCAGGTGGGGATGCAGAGCCCAGGCTTATATTGCAGTGTGCCCTCTTCTGGATCAAGTGGCCACCCACTGCTGATCGTGAACTCTGAAGACGTGCCTAGCAGGCGATCACATCTGAGCACCTTGATAAAATGCCGATTCCTCAGCCCCACCAGGTGTGGACGGAGGGTCACTAGGTCTGGAGCAAACTCCAAGCATCTGCATTTTTATCCAGTTCACCTGGAGGTTGGGTCGCTGGTGCTCTGAGAAGCAGCAGAAGAGGCTGCAGAGTTCCTGGAAGTCTCAGTGGCAGACAGTAGTAAGTCTCTGCTGGAGATAAATTACGAAGTGGGTGTGCAGGGGTTGGCATGGAGGTGGGGGGGGGGATCAGAGCAACACCTATTTTTTTTTGCTGCACTGCCAGGCTTGTGGGATCTTTGTTCCGCCACCAGGGACTGAACCCGGGCCCTTGGCAGTGAAAACACCAAGTCCTAACCACTGGACTGCCAGGGAATTCCAGCACCTATTTAAATATCTCGAGAGTGTCTTGGCTAAGCAACAAGCCAGAAAGCGTGCATTAATTTCCAAACGTCAAAAAATATGTATATTTCACTTATAAGAAGTACTTAGTGTAGTTAGACTCATAGAGACAGAAAGCAGTATGGTGGTTGCCCAGGGCTGGGAGAAGGGGGGAAGGTGATGATGAAAAAGTTCGAGAGATTGGGCCTTCCCTGGTGGCGCAGTGGTTGGGAGTCCGCCTGCCGATGCAGGGGACACGGGTTCGCGCCCCGGTTCGAGAAAATCCCGCGCCCGTGAGCCATGGCCGCTGAGCCTGCGCGTCCGGAGCCTGTGCTCCACAACGGGAGAGGCCACAACAGTGAGAATCCCGCGTACCACGAAAAAAAAAAAAAAAAAAAAGAAAGTTCGAGAGATGGATGGAGGTGATGTTTGCACAAAATGTGAATATACTTAATGCTACTGAACTATACACTTAAAAGTGGGTGAAATGGTAAATTTTATGTTATGTGTATATTTCATCACACACACACTATATATATACACATATATATATATATCAATATATATGAAAGGGAAGCTGTGACATAAAACCTGGAAACTCTAAATTTAAAAAATTAGCACATTGCCTACATAATAATTCAAATTTCTGCATGGGAAAAATACCATAAACAAAATCAAAAGGCAAAGAACAAACTGGGAAAATATTTGTAACACAAATGACAAAAGCATCCGAGTCCCTTACACACCAAGAAGAAAAAGGCCAACAATGCAGGAGAAAAATTATTATTATTATTATTAATTTAGTTTTTATACAGCAGGTTCTTATGAATTATCCATTTTATACATATTAGTGTCTACATGTCAATCCCAATCTCCCAATTCATTCCACACACACACCCCGTGGCTTTCCCCCCTTGGTGTCCATAGGCATGTTCTCTACATCTGTGTCTCTATTTCTGCCCTGCAGACCGGTTCATCTGTACCATTTTTCTAGGTTCCACATGTATGCGTTAATATATGATATCTGGAGAAAAATTATTTTTGAAATCAAAGATTTACTTATTTAACAAATATTTTTTAACAGTATATGCTAGGCACACGTCTAAATGCTGGGAATACAGCAACAATAAAAATAATAATAAGACAAAGAGATTCCATACCAGATGGGAAAAATGACAATAAACTAAATAAGGGAAGTAGATAATATGTTGGAAAGTAACAAGTGACCTGGAGAAAAATAAAGCAAGCACAGAGGGTAGGAGGGCTGCGACCTGGGCACAGCCTAAATAGGTTCGTCAGAGCAGAGCTCACTGAGAAGGCAACTTTTGAGCAAAGCAGGAAAGAGGACAGAGATCTTCTCACGGGATGAGTGGGACCTACTGACCAGGCCAAGGTCCTGAGGGGGACGGGCCTGGGAGGCCCGTCAGGGCAGTAGAATGAGGTCAGAGAAGACACGTAGGACTGTCCACAGACCACTGAGTCGTTGCAAAGGCTCCGAGCCTTATTCCAAACGAGCCGGGGGCCACAGGGAAGTAACGAGCAAAGGGATGCCATAACCCGACTTCTGTTTTAAAAGGATGACTTTAGGGGCTTCCCTGGTGGTCCGGTGGTTAAGACTCCGCACTCCCGATGCAAGGGGCACGGTTCGATCCCCAGTTGGGGAACTAAGATCCCGCATCCCGCATGCCGGCACAGAGCGGCCAAAAAAATAAAAATAATAATAAAAAATAAAAGGATGACTTCGGCCGCTGGGTTGGGAAAACCCTGGGAGGGCAAAGGCAGAAGCCGAGAAGTCGATTAAGATAATCCAGACAAGAGGTGGTGGCGACTTGGACCAGAGTGGCAGTTGCGAGGTGGGGTTGGTGGGAAGAGGTGGGTCTTGGGGGCGTGTGAAGGTCCAGCCAATGGGATCTCCAACAGATCGGGGGTGCGGAGGGCGTGTGAGAGCAGGAGAGGCAGCAGTGGGGACTCCGGTTTTGGGTTTGTGCAAACTGGAAAGTTGAGCGACTGCTCATTGAGTTGGAGAGGACAACAGTCAGAATGGGTTGGGAGGGAAGACCAGTTTGGCTTTGGAAATGTTAAGTTTGAAACTCCAGGAGGACATCCGATTGTGGATTTGAGGAGGTGGTTGGCTACGCTGGGGGAGGTCGGCACAGAGGTCAGGGGCGGCTGGAGACAGAAACGTGGCAGTTAAGAGCCTATGGATGGTACTGCAAACCAGGGCACCTGACCCCATTGGTAAGGCATGGAAGTAGCCCAGGGACTGAGGTCTAGGTCCAGGCTGAGAAGTCACGGAGATGGGGAGGCGCGGGGAGGCGCTGGGAGGCGGGAGGAAAACCAGGGGAGTGGGCGTTCTGGAAACCCCAAGAAGAGAGGTGTCAGGGAGGAGGGAGCTCTCAGTGGACCGGCTGGGCCAGATGCCGCCGCTGGGCCTGGAAGCATGAGGCCTGAGGACGAAACTCTGGGCGCAGTCACAAGGTTATGGTGACCTGGCAAGGAGCCTGGGCGTGTATGGGGGAGAAGAGAGGGTGGGCAAGTGGGAATGAGGCAGAAGAAATGGGGGGGGAGGGAGATGGGCAAAGACATGGAAAGTTCACAGAAAAAGAAATATGCATGGCTTTTAAACAATGGAAAGATACTGAACTTCACAATCAAACAACAGAGGGAATTCCCTGGTGGTCCAGTGGTAAGGACTCCGCACTCTCACTGCCGAGGACCCAGGTTTGATTCCTGGTTGGGGAACTAAGATCCCGCAAGCCACGTGGCAAAAAACAAAATACAAACAACGGGGGGCGGGGGGGAATTCTTTTTACATGTATCAGATCAGGAGAGATTAAACATTGATACTACACTGTGGAAACCCAGAGAAGCCAACTGTCACCCATCACTGTTAGGACTCGGTATTAGTACAGCCTTTCTGTTCAGTAAACTTAGACTTCAACCCAATAATTCTGCTCCTAGGAATTTGTCCCAATGGACAGAGTCACATGGATCTCAGTTATGTACAGGCATAATCACAGCGTTATTATTTATAATAGCAAAGCCCTGGAAGAAATCCAAATGTCCACCAACTGGCCATCAATGGAACACAAGCTGCGACGGACTAGGAAACAGGAAAGCGAGCGCGTGTCACCTCCTCCCATCCATAAGGACTTCTTATCCTTTTGCACTGTTGGAAATTTTAACCGCACACAGGTACTGCCTTAAGAATTAAATTTAAAATAAAAATGTACACACATCAGGTAGATTTGGAAGGGGCTTTCAGGTCGTCTACCCCAGTGGTTCCCCCTCCCCCTGTCCCCCCACCCCCATCCATGGCTGGGCTGTATCCAGATCACCTAGGGGCTTGTTAAGACGCAGAACTGATGTGCAGAGTCAGTATCTGGGGATCTGGGTTACGCTCCTCAGGCTGTTCTGAAACACAGGCAGGAGAATGCAGTGGGCAGTGGACCCACCACCGTGTACAATTCCCTGAAGAAACTGAGGGCCTTACAAGTGTCAAGCACTGTTCTGGGGGCTGTTTTCCCCACAGTGAACAGACAGGCAAGAAGGCAAAAAGATCTCAGGGGGCTTCCCTGCCCGTAAGAAGAGACACCTGATACAGTGATACAACAGCTAATATTAACTATTTTACAGAAATAACTTATGCGCGTAACAACCTTATAATGATAGGCACTATTCTATTTTTAAAGATATTCGCCATGTATTTCTTCTTTAGGTCCTTTTCTAAAAATATGTATTTATTTATTTTTATATTTATTTTTGGCTGTGTTGGGTCTTCGTTTCTGTGCGAGGTCTTTCTCTAGTGTGGCAAGCGGGAGCCACTCTTCATCACGCTGCGCGGGCCTCTCACTATCGCAGCCTCTCTTTGTTGCGGAGCACAGGCTCCAGATGCACAGGCTCAGTAGTTGTGGCTCACGGGCCTAGTTGCTCCAGGGCATGTGCGATCTTCCCGGACCAGGGCTCGAATCCGTGTCCCCTGCATAGGCAGGCAGATTCTCAACCACTGTGCCACCAGGGAAGCCCTAGGCACTATTCTTATCCCCATTTTATAGATGAGAAAACAGAGACACAGAAAAGTCACACAGCCAGTGAGGGGCTGAGTTGGGACTAAACCCAGCAGTCTAACTCTTAAGGTTATAAACATGATGAAATAGAAAGTATGTGGACTGACAGGGGCAGGGGTAGTGGGAGCACACCTCTGGGTCTGGTGCTCAGAGTGGACCCCTCTGAGACGCAAAGGACAGGAGAGACGCATGGCAAACTCAAGGCCGTCTGATGGGGAAGACAGATGGGTGCACTTATGGAACAGGAAGAAGGCCAGTGTGACTGTGGTGGCTGAGAATGTATAATTAAGGGACAGACGGAGTATCTGGTCACTCTAGAGCAGCACTTTTCCACTGGTGTGATTCCTTCTTCAGGTGGCAGGGAGCACACTGCCTCTTCCATTATGCAACCGTTCTGTTCTTTAGGAAATCCTTCCTTGGGTTGATTTCCTCCAATAGCCATTTTCTCCTCTGTATTAACAGAGCCCCCAAGTTTTCTAGCTGGGCCACAGCCACCTGGAATAAAGACTACATTTCCCAGCTTCCCTTGGATAAAACGTGGCCCTCTGACTACATCCAGCCAATGGGCCATACCCAGAAGTGATGTGTGAATCTTCCCCTCCTCACCCTGTAGTTTGGACAAACTGAGCCAGTTGGACCACGTGGGTGGGATGAGAAGGAGGCTGGATTCCTGAGTGGTACACAGCGGTCACATCGGCTCTGGAATGTCTCATGGGAGAGAAATAAATCACCAATGGTTCTCCACCTCGGTTGCACATTAGAATCAAAGGTGGGGGGCTGGGCTTCCCTGGTGGCGCTGTGGTTGAGAGTCTGCCTGCCGATGCAGAGGACACGGGTTCGTGCCCCGGTGGGGGAGGATCCCACATGCCGTGGAGCGGCTGGGCCCGTGAGCCGTGGCCGCTGAGCCTGCGCGTCCGGAGCCTGTGCTTCGCGACGGGAGAGGCCACAACAGTGAGAGGCCCGCGTACGGCAAAAAAAAAAAAAAGGTGGGGGGCTTTATAAAAATACTGATGACTGCCCCCTCTTCCTCAATTTCTGATGTAATTGGTCTGGGGTGTACCCTGAGCTTTCGACATTTCAAAAAGCTCCCCAGCCAAAGTTGAGAACCCTTGTTTTATGTTGATCTGGGTCTGTGTGACACACACCTGAACTTCTATGCTGATATGTCCAAGGAGGGTTGGCTCTTGAAAGCAGTGTCTGTAAGACGGTCCCACTGTTCTCACTGGACAGGCCTTCAAATCCGAAATCAGGTGACACTCCTCCTAATGACATCATGTTCAGCTCTTCGCTGGGATGAGGACTGATTAGGAGAAGAGTCATAGGCTGAAATCCTGAGACTTAATCTGGGAGGAAGACTTTCCAGGGGCTGAGGGCAGTGTGGGCGAAGGAAGTGTGGGGGGGGTGACTAATACAGAAGCTGGGCACACAGCAGCTTGAGGGAAGCCCAGTGGTTCAGTCATTATTCCTGAACAGAGTTGGCACATGGCGGTTCTCCAGAGTCGAGGCTTAGCCGGGTCAGTTGGTGGAGGGCTTAGTATGCCAAGATCATGAGTCTGACTTTTAATGTGAGGATGCCCCAAACCTGTCAAGGATGGTAAGCAGGGAATAAATAGCATAGGCAGATTTGTGCTGTAGAACATTCTCTGTCGTGTCATCGTGAATTGCTTCAAGATTGGAGGTGGGGAGACCGATTTGGGGATCTGGTGAGAGGTGATGGAGACCAATGAATGACGTAGACTTGAATCTGAAGTTTCACTAGATGCCTCCCATGGTTGATTTACTTTATGCTTTTAATCCACCTGGGGTTCGGATTGTCTGCACTTACACTGCTTCCAGGCCAGCCCTCCCTCAGCCTCTGCTTGTCCAGATTTCAGGGATCTGCACAAAGAGGTATAGCTCCCTCCAGAACTGCCTTTCCCCTGAGGAGTTGATCAGGAGATGTTGGCAGGATTAACCATGGCCCAGCTGCTTTTGATCTCGTAGGTGGCAGCCCAGAGTTCCAATCTGCTCTCCAAGCTATCAGAATGAGGTAGGCTACAGGAGGAATGTTGAAATAAATCTAAAACCTCACCCCAAAGCAACCATACTCCAATAAAAATTAATTAAATAGAAAAACGCTCACCCACGTCTACCTCAAACATTAATTTGCGTATGAATCACTGGGGGCTCCCATTAAAATGTGGATTCTGATCCAGCCGGCCTGAGGTGTTGAATCTGAGATTCTGCAGTTCTGCCAATACTCCCGGGCCAGCAGCTATACTATGAGTGGCAAGGCCTGTTGTTCTCTGCCTTGGCTGTATCTGGGAATTACCTGGGAGCTTTAAAAAAAAAACCGTGATGCCTGGGCCTCACAGACAGAGGGTGTGGTTTTATAGGGCTAGAGTGTGGTCTGGATATTGGTATTTTTAAAGGTCCCAGTATTCTAACCTGCTGCAAAGACGGAGAGAGCAGAGCTTTCAAAATCACCCAGGGAGTTGTTTTTTTTAAAATGTAGGTTCTAGGATAACCACTCCTAAAGCTTTTGTTTCTTTAAATCTGGGAAAAGGCCTCCAAAGAAATGTGCATTTTAGCAAGCATCCCTAGAGATTCCGCTGCCGTGAGCAATGCTCAAACTAGAACCTTCCCCTCACCCCACCTCCGATGTTGCCCAAAGGCAGAGATTATCAGAATCAGATAGCGTGGGATTGGACCCCCAGGCTCAGCCCATAGCTGCATAATAGCAGGTAAATCACTTAAAAAAAACAAAACAAAACAAACAAAAAAGCTTTATTTGCCTTTCCCACTAAGATGAATATACTTGTGTGGTTATTTCTGTAAAATAGATTCCACAAGGGGGATTTCTGTATCAGGAGGAATTTGCTTGCAAATTTTGACAGATACCAAACATTCACTGAAATGCATTCCTCTTTGCATTCCTAACTGTGTAGAGGAGAATTCTTTTTTATTACACTTGCACCCACACAGGTAAATCTTTCAAATTCTTGCCATCTAGTAGTGAAAAAATGGGATCCCCGTTGTTGCTCTCATTTGCATTTCCCTGATGAGCAGCGAGGTTGAGTTCTTTTCATTCATATATTTACTTTAAAATATTTACAGGGCTTCCCTGGTGGCGCAGTGGTTAAGAACCCACCTGCCAATGCAGGGGACACTGGTTCGAGCCCTGGTCCGGGAAGATCCCATATGCCGCGGAGCGACTAAGCCCTTGCGCCACAACTACTGAGCCTGCGCTCTAGAGCCCGCGAGCCACAACTACTGAAGCCAACGTGACATAACTACTGAAGACTCCGCGTCTGGAGCCCGTGCTCCGAAACAAGTGAAGCCACTGCAATGGGAAGCCCACGCACCGCAACAAAGGGTAGCTCCTGCTCGCCACAGCTAGAGAAAGCCCACGTGCAGACAAAAATAAAATAAGTAAAATAAATAAATGAAAAGATTTACAATTCTCCTTGCTTGCCTGATTATACCTATTAGGGCTAAATCCTCCGACTTAGTAAGTTTCAGTTTCCTCCTCTATAAAATGGAGGCGATAATATCCCCCAAGGTGGTTGTGAAGATTAGATGAGATTTCACGAATATACAGTGCCTAGGAGAGGACTTGGTATACAGCAGGCGTTCCAGAAATGTTTACCTTTGAAACTTGCTAAGGCGGGTCCATTTAACCCCAGGGAAGGTGGGCGGGCGGTGCCTGGTAATTCACAACGGGTGGTGGCCCGGCTCCCCGCGCGCAGCACCCGGGCCGCCTCACACCCGCGCAGCCGAGGTGCCCGCTGCCCAGTCCGTCCTCCTGCATCTGCCCCACTAAGGGACGGGCCACTGGACCCTCTCGACGACACCCAGGCAAACCCCAAGGCCCTTGGAGCCCCCCGCCTTCCCTCAGTGTCTTGTCGCCCCCACGTGGCCAGTCGGAGCTCTTCTTTCTCCCAGACCGGTCTTTGCATCAATAATTCCTGGCGCCGCTCCCGGCTTCGCCCGAGCCAGACATCCGGCCCCGGGCCAGAGAATGATGTCTCATCCACATATCTTTGATCTCCAAACCCTCTGGCCACCCTGAGCCCCGGCTCCCCGCGGAGTCAAACGGGGAGGGGCGGGGGGGAGACTCACAGGCTACCCTGTTGACCCGCAGCTTAGCGTCAAAGTCCTGAAAGAAAGGGGATTCTCAGCATCACCCCCACCTGCCCGGCCCTACACTACACCCCTCAGCTAACAAAAGACGTCTCTAGATTGCCTTAATAATAATCATACTTTCATCTTAACCTAACACGTTACCCTCATATAATCAACTGTCAGCCTCTGGTCCTTGTCACGTGCATATTCAATGTCTGTATTTTTGCCGAAACATTATAAAGTTTTATAAGCTACATATTTTGCTATGTGATCTTTCCTTCTTCCTTCACCTACTGTTTCCTTCCTTTCTACTCCTTGAGGACAGTAGCAGCCAGGGGTTCTTTCTGTACCTCCCTACCCCCCCATCGTGTAATCGTAGATTTGCATATATGCACATATTTGTATGACTCTTTAACCCAAATTATGTCCGTTAATCCTCACAAGGACTCTGCGACAAATTATGCCCATATTAGAGCTGAGGAAACTGAGGTTATGATTTCATTTTAAGCCTCTGTTTATTGAATGCTTACTACTTACGGGATTCTACGCTCAATGTTATTATCCCTTAATCTTCACAACGTGTTACTTGCACTTGAGGAAACAGATTAGAGGGCTCAAGGAAAATTATAAACAAGTAAATAGTAATACAGCCGATTGTGATTCCAAAGCGCAGGGTCTTGTCACACATCACTCCTCAAAATGCCCTCTGGATTGAAGGGAATTCAGAGAAGTGAAATTGTTATGTTAAAATGGTGGTGGGATGATAAGTGGATTATTACGAGCTTCCTGTTATGTTACTGTGTTATTTTAATAATTGTGTTGTTTGCTTACAGATAAAACAGCAGATATTACAGATATGAAAATATCCAAGTTGCAGACCACATTACAGCCTTCTAAACTATAGAGCAGGATACAAAGATGAGATCAATTAAAATGTTGTAAATATGGTTTATTGGTTTCCTTTTTCTTGTTTTATTAATTTAATATTATTAATCCTGAGAGTAGTGCATCAGTAGTTGGAAAAGGTCAAACCATAGTGAGATGCAGGTTGGAGTTAATAATCTCCCTTGGGCTTCCCTGGTGGCACAGTGATTAAGAATCTGCCTGTCAACGCAGGGGACACGGGGTCGAGCTCTGGTCCGGGAAGATCCCACATGCTTCAGAGCAACTAAGCCCGTGCGCCCCAACTACTGAGCCTGTGCTCTAGAGCCCGTGAGCCACAACTACTGAGCCTGCGAGCCACAACTACTGAAGCCCATGCGCCTAGAGCCTGTGCTCCGCAACAAGAGAAGCCACCGCAATGAGAAGCCCGCGCACCGCAACAAAGAGTAGCCCCCGCTCGCCGCAACTAGAGAAAGCCCGCATGCAGCAATGGAGACCCAACGCAGCCAAAAATAAATAAATTAATTTATGGGGGAAAAAAAAAAATCTCCCTCGGCCCTCCTCTCCCACTCCTTTCTCCTAAGGTAACTGGTGTGGATATTCCTAAACTTTATGCCCATGAAAATATTTAAACAGATACAGGGAATTCCCTGGCTGTCCTGTGGTTAGGACTTTGTGCTTTAACTGCCGAGGGTGTGGGTTCAATCCCTGATCGGGGAACTAAGATCCCTCAAGGTGTGGGGTGCAGCAAAAAATAAAAATAAACAGATATAGAAGTCATTACATTTGTTTGCAATCATACTATTCCTACTCCTCTGCAACTTGCAAATGTGTCATTTATCTGCTGAATAGACATTTTAATCATTCCATGAGGCTGCTGACTCATTTGCATAACATCCAGCCATTTATCTATTCAGCCATTACTGTATTTCTTCAAAAGCTCCTTTTGGAGAGAGAACACCCTTTCCCCTTCATTACTTCTCAGTATCAAAGCCTTTCCCTGCCTCCGGACACATTTGTGACCTTTCTGGGAAGGGCAAATTCCCTCAGGCTCTTACTGGAGGCGTCTGAACTCTGGGCCAGCCAACTCTGCATTGTCTGGGTTCCTCTTCCTTGCCCACATTCTGGCTGCTAGCAAGACATGGGCTGATCCCAACGTCACTGTCATCTTTCCTGACGTGCTCTCTAGGCGAGCTCTAAAAGCTCCTGTCTTTTCAGGAGGTAGGAGACGGGGAGGCTCGCACTGCAGCAGCCCCTGAAGAAATCCTTCCAAACTCAACACTAAAGAGAGCTCCTGGGGACCAGCACAGCTTTAGTCGCTGGACAGGGGGTGTTTTCTGGCCCCTACTGACCAGGCTCAGGCCCTCTGCCCCTCTGCTGGGTGAAGGCCTCTCTATCTCCAGCCACCTCTGCCTCACTTGCTGCAGAGATCCTAAAACCTCATCACATCCTTCCTCGGCTCAGAAACTTTCAATGGCTTCCCATTTTCTCCCGACTAAAGCCCCAGTTTTTTAACCACAGAGACCTAGGAAATTCATCATTTTTGAAGGGTAACATCTGTCCCCAAACCACACCCTCCTTCTTCTAGATGCTATGGAAGTTTCCACACCAGAAATTCAAGAGCTATCTTCTCCTTTACCTATTATTCACTAATTCCAGTGTCCTGGCCTTCCTGCCTCAAACATACTTCTCAGGTTGCTCTAATTCTCTCCACTCCCACTACCGACAGCTCTCTTTCTCATTCCTACCCTTCCCCACCAAGCCTTCGCTAGGGCTGTTCCCACTGTCTTTCCAATCTTTGTCTTTTTTGTCTGTCGAAGATAATTTTATTTTTTCACCAGATGAATGTTGAGCCATATTGTCTGACAGTAAATAGCAAGACATACATCTATAGAACTACTTTTGGTCCATGCTGTCAATGCCTTAATATTTGCTATTACAGAAACACATGGATCCAATTAATTTAACTGCAGGAAATTGCAAAGAAGAACTAAAACAGTCTTATTTTATTCCACTAGAGATTATGATGTGGTTGATGAAAATATTCCTCATGACCTCCAAAGGGTTTACAAGTCCATCTTTTCTTAGCGCACCAGCCCGTGCAGGGGAATCAGAGAAGGAAGCTACTCTGCTGCTCTAAGAAGCGGCGCTGAGCCAGGGATGAGGGATGCTAAGGCTGTTGGAAGTAGCCAGGCGCATAATGCCCTAGGTTTATTGGGTTTTTTTGTTGTTTTTTTTGCGGTACGCGGGCCTCTCACTGTCGTGGCCTCTCCCATTGCGGAGCACAGGCTCCGGACGTGCAGGCTCAGCGGCCATGGCTCACGGGCCCAACTGCTCCGCGGTATGTGGGATCTTTCCGGACCGGGGCTCGAACCCGTGTCCCCTGCATTGGCAGGCGGACTCTTAACCACTGCGCCACCAGGTAAGTCCCACATGTAATTTATTGAATACAGTACTGAAGTGAAAAACAGGATGGCTGTCTGGGTACAGCACTGTTGTAAGTGTATCATCGTTTCCCTTCCTGATTGGCTGGCTGACTTCTGTCCAGCATCATGATAGTTTATCTACCACTCGCCCTGGAAAAGATCAAAATTTAAAATTCGACGTACAGTTTCTACCAAATGTGTATCGTTTTTGCACCACTGTAAATTTGGAAAATCATAGGTGGGGAACTTCCGTATTCACTTCTAGGGGAAAAGGTGAAAAGGAGTCCCCTGGTGGCAGCTGCAGTAGTTGCAGGGCTAGAACCTGAAGCGGGAAGTCTCCTTAAGCAGTCCCGTGCAAATCTAGTTCTAGAAAGAGTAAACGTCACCAGACATAAGCCAGAAAACGTCCAGAGTTCCTGCTTCGCCCTTGACTTACTCCAGGAGTAAGACTGAGTCGCTCTATGGCCGGTGGTTGGATTGAAAGCTTGTTCTGTCCCCAATTTACTTGGAGAAATAGAATCACTTTCGGTGTAAATGCATCCAAAGTATCACTGAGAAACAATCTGGGAAAAGAAAACTGTCCGAACATCCTAAATGTCTGCTGTTCTCCTAGGAGGCAAAGGGCAGGCTTGGTTACTGACCTCTGGACCAGCACTCCCGTGCTGCTGCCTTCCTGAATGAGGGAACCTGGAAACTAGAAGCCCTGCGGGCTCCCGTGGCTCCCCCATCGGGATCTCTCCCCTGCAGGCCAGGCTGGCGGCCGGGGATGTAACGCACTCCAGTAAAAGATGGAGAGGGAGGTAGGCTAAAGCAGACAGCATCAGACAGAGCCACATGGATGCTAGTGTCCCAGCCCACTTCTCCTCTCACTTAAATTAAACCTTAAGGTCCCGTTCCTTTAGAAAACTTCCAGGATTTGAGATTTTTGTTTTTTTAAAAATTTTTTTTAAAAATTCAAACAAAGTCACAAAAATTATAATCATCCTCATCTGTTCACTCAGTCCCATGTAATTTTTTTTCATCTTGATCTTTTGTTAGCACTTTTATGAATTCATCAGTTTTCCATTAGAGTTCTGAAAATGCTTATTCATTCATTTCAGCAGTATAGTCAGTTACCAGAAACCTGTGCTTGTCAGAGTCTTTTCCATGAATTCCTTGAAGATGAAACCCTTTTATAGGAACATTTTTGCAAAAGCATCAGAGTACACCCAGAACTGTCTGTAAATGACAGAAGACTTAAAAGCGGCCACGGTTAAAGATTTGATGAAAGTTCATAATAATTTATGTTTTTAACATCAGGATTGTTCAGCCATCTTTTCTCCTTCACTTTGCCAAATATTTATTGCAGTGACCGGTGCATTTCTTTTCCTCCTTACTTGGCTATTTCCTGAGGGCTGCAGCTATGTGAGTTACACGTTATGTTTTCCAAATTCAATTCGACAAATACGTAATCAAGTACCAGACATTATGATAGATGTTACTGGGCTTACAAGAAGGTGTGTCCCTACCCTCTGGGACCTCAGCTATTTAGGAGGTTGATTTGCACCAGTTACAGGCGCATCTGAGGACTGACAATGGTTAAGTGTTATTAAGTACAAAGTGTTAAAGGGAGAGGCAAGTGTGGAGGGAGGGGACTTGGAAAGATGCCAGAAAAGCAACAACTTGAAGGGAGGTAGGGTTTGGAGTCGGGAGAAAGGGCCCTGGGTGAGAACGCAGGAGACTCCATGCCGGCTGAGGAGTTGCTAGGTCCTGCTAGCCCAGCCCCTTAACTTCCCATGGCTGCTTTCATCCTAGTGGCCAGCAAAGGCACAGGCAGAATTAAAATGAAAGAAGGCCTGATTATATCATGTAAGATATTTGCAAACCTTTGGACAACTTGGTGCAAGGGAATAGACAAAACCCTGACTAGGAACTGGAATTCCTGGGATCTGATCCCAGTTCTGCTCTGATTGGCTTTGTGATCTTGGGCAAATTACACCTTTCTGGACCCGAGTTTCACCATAAGAAGAATGGCAATAGTAACACCCATCACGGCGTTACTATAACATTTTCATAGCTAGCTCTCAGGGTGGTCGTGAGGGTCAAAGGGTCCACAGCTGGGACTGAGTGGGCAGACTGGGAAGAAATCAACAGGATCCCTCGCTGGGGTGAAGAGGAAAAAGGTAACTGAAGCAGGCCGACCAAGAGATGAAGCAGAGAGATGGGCTGGCCAGGAGCCAAGCAGGATGGGGAAGAAAGACAAAGTTAGAGACTCACTGCGAAGTGAGAGTGAGGACAGAGCACACAAAGATCTGCGACATGCGTGTCCAGCTTAAAAATGGCTCAAACTTTGTGGGTCAGACATTACGTACCTGTAAGATGGAAATAATCATGCATCTGACCCTTAAAGGTTGTGTCTAGCTGGTTTGTGCCCTCATGACACACGCCTCCTCATGGTACACGTCAGACACACTGTGATCCCAACACAACTGGCATCGCCAGAGCCTTTGCTCTTCGAGGTCTCCCTTTAGGGCAGGGTGCTCTTTATGCCCCTGGCACTGAGTAGGAACTGAGCTAATGTCTCTGGATTATGAGTCCAGTGAACTGTGAAAAGGACTTGGTCCTGTCAAGTCCTTGGGAAATGACAAGAAGATGCCTGTTTAGAACAGGTTAGGAGTAAGCTTTCTTGAGCGTAGGGTTATGACTGTTCTTAGACCTATGATCCCATTTTATAAACCTGAAAAACTACCATTTCAGGGCTAGTTCCCCCCAAAATAACAATCAACCATAAATCATTTTTTAAAGTTTTATTAAATCATTTAGACTTGAAAGAAGTCACAATAGTTAACACACTTAAGTGCGTTCTATACACCACCAACCCAAATGGATTGAGTTCAGAATTTTTATAAATAAAAAATAAACATATTTACAGTGGAAAATAAAAACATGTTAGCAAGTTAGATGATTAAACTGTTATCTACAGTCAGTTTTGGGAAAAAACCAACCTACAGTATTATATTTAAGACACTTAAGATTTCGTTAGATTTTAAAAGTCCATAATTGAAGAAGTTAGTTGTAATATATGATTCATTTCTTACTACGGCTTTTCTCCTCCCCAAACCAGAACTTTTGACCAATTTACACAAAAAGCTTCATTTTCCCTTTACTGGAGGTAAAAGTACAAAAAGCTCTTAAACGCTCCCTAGAACCATCTAAGGAATAAAGCTATTTAATGCTACAAACGTCACTAGAAAACTAGCTATGGACATAAACCACTGTACAATTTGTGCCACTTGTCCTCCAAAATAATGCAGATTCCTTTTACCCACCAGGGACAAAAACGGAGTCAGCTTTTTTGGAAATCAGTTTCAAAATCACCACTGTCATCTCTAGAAAGTGTACTTCTAGAACAGTATAGTTACTACATGTAGGGACTTTCATTTTTCTGTACTACAAAAATATTTCCATTTTATAATTCTCTCTATACATTTTAGGGGTTGCTTCCACCTCCTTAGACAAAACGTGAGGGCTAGGATGCTTGGCCGGCCGATTTCAAGAGACCAACGAAGGAAAAGGACCACGTGTGATCTAGTGACAGCCCTCTCCTTGAGCAGAGCAAAAATCAAAGAGTTGGCTCAAAGGTTTGAGCTCCAAAATCCAGTTTAAATTTGATTTAGAAAAATGAAATCGAGCAAAGAACAAAATTTTCAAGGTCACGATTTTGGAAAAATCAACATTCCTTCGAAGTGGGCTATTCCGTGTCACCTGTTAGGGAGGCGAGCAGAGCTTAAGGCTAATTGCTTGGCAAAGGGCTGTGGGAGCTGCTGGAGTGTCTTGACTGTTTTGTTCCTGATGAGCTCATGGAGCGAGACCTCTGTCTGAGAACTGTTTTTCCTGGAAACTCCAAGTCCTCGAATATAGCATTTTCAATAATGTTTGCAGCTTCAGGCCGTTCCGTAGGGGATGGGGAGAGCATGTCTTGCACCATTACATACTGAAAGATAAAAACTGTTTTGTAATAAAAGGGCCACTAACCAGCTGCCTAATTCAGAAGTCAGCCAGATGTTTCTATAACTATACTAAGTTTGCGAGCCAGTTTCTGACACAACTTCTCAACTCTGCTACTGAAATACAAAAGCAGCCACAGACCCTATATAAACAGGTGGGCCTGGCTGTGTTCCCATAAAACTTTATTACCAAAATAGGCAGCAGGCTGGATTTGGTCTGTGGGTCATAGTTTGCCCAACCCCTGCTCCAAATACACATGGACCATTTTGGGGTAATTGGTTGTTTTCTAACATATAATAAAAGGTCTTCAGTCACATCTTTGAAACGCAGGCATACTCTGACTTTTAAAATAAATTCATCTTACAATTGTATGTGAATGTACAATTATCTCAAAGATTTCAATTAAAAAATAACCATGCCAGTGATCAGTACCTAGCCCTTTTTACTGATTTTTTGAACCCCTTTAATATAACATGGATTATGATGAGCACCACCCCCCCCCCCGCCCCGGGATTGAATCATCGACTTTGCAAAATACACAACAGAATAGTTTTTGTAAAATAGATTTCACTTTAGGCCGGTATATCTCTATATTGTTATAAAGTTCATTTTTAATGCAACCCTTCGTTATACTTATAATACTGAAAGATCAATTAGACTTTTTCCAACTTGATGACTAGCCACACAGTCTAATTTACCTAAACTTCATTTACTAAGAAAATTCAAGATTTATCAACACATAAATTTAAAGTGATATGTTTGTGGACATATAATGAAATAAACAAAAGCTGCAAAAAGAAACTTGAAAAATTCATTACACACAGTTTTCACCATCAAGACCAGCTTAATTTTCCCTTCCCACTTCTTCTGGACCATTTACTGTGTCACCCTGAGGGGCGTAACTCCAACACACAAAATCAGTGGAAATTAGTGACTTTTTTAAAAAAAGAAGCCAGTTTTTAAGATCTCTCCCAAATTCACTAAGATAAAGAAATTAATGGCATGATCATAATGGCAACTCTACGGCTGTGAGGGTGAGCTAGGAGCTCAGCCTTATCGAAACACAAGGTTGCTACAGTTCCCAGATGGGGTGTCATGCAGCTTGGAGCACAGGGCACTGGGCCCAGGACCTGGGACCGAGTCACAGCCTTTGGTTTTAACAAGTTGTGTGTTCTTCGGATCAGGTCCCTTTCCTCTCTAGACCTTAGGCTTCCTCATCTGTAAAACGGGGAAACTGATGAGCTGACTGCTAAGGACGCTTCACGTTCTAAGTAAGATTCTAAAGAAAATAAAAGATGAGAATTAATACCAACCTCACAAGGATATTTCTGAGTAAATAGTGGTGGAAATTTGAGATCTCTTACATCAGTTAAGATCTGAAAAGAAAGAAAAGTGTTACTTATCTTTAAGTCTATTTTGATATGTGAATCTATTTAAACATAGAGAGATTTTTTTTAAATTTATTTATTTTATTTATTTTTGGCTGTGTTGGGTCTTATTTGCTGCTCACGGGCTTTCTCTAGTTGTGGCGAGCAGTACTCTTCGTTGCTGCGCGCTGTCTTTCTCTAGTTGCGGCAAGTGGGGGCTACTCTTTGTTGCGGTGCGCGGGCTGCTCACTGCAGTGGCTTCTCTTGTTGCGGAGCACGGGCTCTAGGAACGTGGGCTTCAGTAGTTGTGGCACACGGGCTCAGTAGTTGTGGCTCACGGGCTCTAGAGCGCAGGCTCAGTAGTTGCGGTGCACGGGCTTAGTTGCTCTGCAGCATGTGGGATCTTCCTGGACCAGGGCTCAAGCCCGGGTCCCCTGCACTGGCAGGTGGATTCTTAACCTCTGCCACCAGGGAAGCCCACATTTGTGTTCTTAAGCGGGTAACTTTTTCTACTAGTCACTAACCTCTTGTATTTGATATAAAAAGACATAGTCCTTTTTTTTTTTTGCGGTACGCGGGCCTATCACTGTTGGGGCCCCTCCCATTGCAGAGCACAGGCTCCGGACGTGCAGGCTCAGCGGCCATGGCTCACGGGCCCAGCCGCTCTGCGGCATGTGGGATCTTCCCGGACCGGGGCACGAACCCGTGTCCCCTGCATCGGCAGGCGGACTCTCAACCACTGCGCCACCAGGCAAGCCCTCTTTTTTTTTTTTTTTTTAGTGAAGAAAACCAAGTCAATTATGCTAAATTCTGAATATAAAATTAAACTAGTTATTTGAGAAATTTTCATACAAACAGGACAACAGGGCCCACCGTGTGTGATTGCTCTGAGACTTAAATGAGGTAATTCAGGCAAACTACTTAGCACAGTGCCTGATGTTCCTTTTGTAATGATGATAAAAACCAGTTTTGAGAAATGAAATAAATTAAATATGTCTTCATATTTCTTGAGAAATAAGCTGGAGTGTACTTGAACAAAAATATGAACTGGGTTGGCATTTGTCACTTCCCACTAAAGGGAAACAGATACTTCACTAGAAGAATCTATGCTGCAGGCCCTAGAAGGGAGGGTTTCACCTGCTAATAGGTAGGTCGTACCAAACTAAGTGCAAATAAATGCTTGAGTCTGGACTCATGGAATTAATTTTTAATCACATAACATTCTTAAAGTTTTTATTTTATAACTTAGAATTTAAAAGAGACCTTGGCCATAACTCAATGGGGGAACAGAGAGTCTTTTCAACAAAAAGCATAAGCACAAAAGAAAAGAATGGTAGGCTGAACTTTAAAATTAAAATCTGCTACCCTGCGAAAGACACCATTAGGAAAATGAAATGGCAAGCCACAGACTGGAATAAACTAGTCACAATACATATACTTGGCAAAGGACTTGAAAAGACTGTCAAGGTCATTAGTTATCAGAGCAATGCAAGCTTAAACCACAGTATGACTCCATTATACCCCAATAGAATGTCTAAAAATGGAAAGACTGAAACATAAGTGTGGAGTATGTGGAGGACCTAGGTCTCTCCTACGCTGCTGGTGAGGATATGAAATGACACTTTCTTATAAAGTTAAACCACTTACCACAGAGCTTATCAATCCTACCTCGTAATTACCCGAGACTAAGGATACATATGTATGTCTACAAAGAGACTTGTTCACAAATGTTCACAGCAACTTTAGTCGTAAATGTTTCTCAACAGGTAACTGGACACATGAACTGTGGTATATATACCATGGAATATTAATAAAAAGGAAGGAACTACTGACTTCATAGTGAGTCAAAGAAGGCAGACACAAAAGAGGATAGACATGTATGATTCAATTTATACGAAACTTTAGAAAAGACAGAAAACAGATCAGCAGTTGCCTGGGATCCAGGTGGAGCCTGGAAAGACAGGGGACTGACTGGGAAGGACCCAAAAGGCAACTTTCTGGGGTGATACAAATGTTCTATATTTTGAATGTAGTGGTGATTATGTGGATGTATAAATGTGTCAAAACTCATAAAAATGTACAAAGTGGGTATGTTGTATGTATGTAAATTATGTCTCAATACAGTTAATTTAAAAAAAAGATCTTGGTCAAATCATTGAATAGTCTCTTTTACATTTACTAATGGAATTTCAGAGGGGTTCTGGCTAAACATGGCAGATTTTCTACTATATTTCTAGTAAGCATTTTCACTAAAACAAGTGCCAAGGAAGGTAAAATGTACTGTAAGGACGTAAAATGTACTATAAGGATGACTGCAGTGGAAGAATAGATTACATTTTTGAAAGAGAGAAAGCAGTGGAAGCATAGCAGCTTCTTTAGCAGAACAGGAAGGTAAACCAGGCTGCCTGTGAGGGATAAAGCCAACAAAGAGGGAACTGATTAGCTGAGCAGAACCTGCTGGGCATGGGGGTGAGGCTCAAGGATGGCAGCAGGAGAGCCGTCGAAAGGTCTGTATACGGACGGAGTGACATATCCCCAGATAACACATAAGGTTTGCTCTCTGGAGAAACAGAACCCAGGCATTCCAGACTTAGGGTTGACAGAACGAGGATGAGTCGGGGGTGGGCATGGAACACAGAAGGATGCAGTGAAGATCTGCATGTGGAACAGTAAGAACTCTCCACACCCCATCCCGACTCTTTCTCAGGCAGGAGAATGAGAGCTTCTTCTCTGGAGAAAATGAGGAAAGGCCTATAGATGCTGACATGTGGGAGTTCGGCGCCCCACACCCCAAAGTACGAACTGGATCGTTACCCCTACAGTGATGTCCACTTCTAGTCACCATTTTAGAGCCCTATTCTTCTTCCATTTTTTTTTTTTTTTTTCTGTTCTTTTTGGCTGTGCTGCACGGCTTGCAGGAATCTTGGTTCCCGGACCAGGGATCGAACCCGGGACACGGGAGGGAAAGTGCCGAGTCCTAACCACTGGACCACGAGGGAATTCTCCAAGAGCCCTATTCTTAAATATGAATGGACAGCTAAGGATTACCAGCATGAGAAACACACACACACAAATCATTAAAAAACTCAGAGACGCTGGTAGGGAGGGAAGTAAGTGTGACTATAAGGGGGTAGCAAGACGGAGTTTTCTGTGTTGATGTGACAGTTCTGTATCTGGACTGCAGTGGTGGTTACACAAACCTGTACTGAAATAAAATAACATGGAACTACATACATACACTGTACCAATGCCAAGTTTGTGTTGTACTGTAATTATGTCAAATGTAACTGTCAGCAGAAAGTGGGTGGAGGGTATCTCTCTGTCTTTGCAACTTCCTGTGGATCTATAATAATTTCAAAACGGAAAGTTAAAAAAAATATACCCAGAGGAAAGAGACAATATAGGGGGAAGAAAACTTAAAATATATACATACATGTAACTGAGATTCTCAGCAATGTGAAGATACTGAATTCATGTAAACAGAGCGAAATACTATAAAAACGGTACAATCTTGGACAATAAAAATTGGATTGTCAAAATAAAGGACTTAGGAAAGTCAGAATAACAAGTTAAAGAACTCCTGCAAAAAACAGTACAGTGCTTCCTTGGTGGCGCAGTGATTAAGAATCCACCTGCCAATGCAGGGGACACGGGTTCAAGCCCTGGTCCGGGAAGATCCCACATGCCACGGAGCAACTAATCCCGTGCGCCACAACTACTGAGCCTGCGCTCTAGAGCCCGCGAGCCACAACTACCGAGCACTGATAAAACTAAAGCCCTAAAGATTCCAGAAACGAAAATGTAACAGGTCCAAGATACCCTATATTAAAAAATCAGGCATCAGAATGGTATCTGCTTTTCAACAGCAGCGCTGGCAGCTGTAAGGAAATGGGGCAATGCTCTCAAGGTTCTGAAGGAAAGTTATTTTCCATCTAGAATTGGAACCTGGCCAATTTATCAGTTACGTATGACAATGGAAAAAAAGGTACATTTTCAGATACCTGAGGACTCTAAAAATTTCTTTCTCATACATTGTTTCTGAGGAATTTACTGCAGAATGTGCTCCAGCAAAATAAAAGAATAGTGCAAGAAAATAAAACAAAGCAAAACATGGAAGCTAGGAAACAAGGGATCCAAGCCAGGAGAGTAGGGAAGTGCATCCTTGGATGACAGCTCACAGAAGGTCTAGGGGGCAACTGGCCCAGACTGGAGAACAAAGCTTTGAGAAGAAAGACTCCAGGGGAAAACAAATTCAATCAATCAATCAATCAATCAATCTATCAATCTATCTATCTATCTATCTATCTACCTATCTACCTATCTACCTATCTATCTATCTACCTATCTACCTACCTACCTATCTACCTATCTACCTATCTACCTACCTACCTATCTACCTATCTACCTATCTAGATAAGCTATACTGAAGCACAGAGAAAATATTGTTTGATATGTGACAGACTTTTGCACATTTGTTAAAAATTACGGCAAAGGTTCATAGAAAACGAAGCAATTGAGAAAAGGCAATTCTGAAAAAAAGGATTGTATCAGAAAGAAAAGAAAGTCAGGGTACATTATTTGGTCTAGCATAGAACAATATTTGCATGGCTTAATTTAACCAAAAAATTTTTACATAACTACATATTTTCGAAAATGTGTTTATTGAAATAAAATTCACATAAATAAAATTCACCCTTTTAACCATTTTAAAGTGTATGAGTCTGTGATTTTTATTCTACTCACAATGTTGTACAACCATCACCACTCTCTAATTCCGGAACATTTTCATCACCCAAAGAAAAACCTTGTACTCATCAAGCAATCACTCTCCATCCCCTTCTACCCCCAGCTCCTGGCAACTACTAATCTACCTTGTCTCTATGCATTTGCCTATTCCGGACATTTTGCATAAATGGAATCATACAGTATGTGGTCTTTTATGTCCGCTTCTTTCACTTAGTGTGATGTTTCCAAGGTTCACCTGTGCTGTAGTATGTATCAGTATTTCATTCCTTTTTCATGGCTGAATAATATTTCACTGTATGGGTAAACCACATTTGCTTTGCCATTCATCAGCTGATTGACATTTCGATTGTTTCTACTTTCTGGCTATTATGAAAATGCTACTATGAACATTTGTGTACAAGTTTTTGTGTGGACCTATGTTTTCATTTCTCTTGGGTATATACCTAGGAGTAGAACTGCTGGGTCATATGGTAATTCCATGTTTTAACTTTTTGAGGAACTGTCAAACTGTTTTCCACAGTGGCTGCATCATTTTACATTCTTACCAGCAATGCATGAGGGTTCTAATTTCTCCATCTCCTCGCCAACACTTCTTTTCCGTTTTTGTTTTGTTTTGTTTTATTCTAGCCATCCTAGATGGTGTGAAGTGGTATCTCACTGTGATTTTGATTGGCATTTCCCTGATGAATAATGGTGTTGTGCTTACTGGTCATTTGTAATCTTCTGCAGAGAAATGTGTTCAAGTCCTTTGCCCATTTTTTAATGGGGTTGTCTTTTTGTTGTTGAACTGTAACAGTTCTGTATATATTCTGGATACTAGAACCTTATCAGATACATGATTCACAAATGTTTTCTGTGGGTTGTATTTTCACTTTCTTTTTTTAAATAAATATATTTATTTTAATTATTTATTTTTGGCTGCATTGGGTCTTCGTTGCTGAGCGCAGTCTTTCTCTAGTTGTGGTGAGCGGGGGCTACTCTTTGTTCCGGTGTGCGGGCTTCTCATTGCAGTGGCTTCTCTTGTTGCGGAGCATGGGCTCTAGGCGCACAGGCTTCAGTAGTTGTGGCTCGCGGGCTCTAGAGTGCAGGCTCAGTAGTTGTGGCACATGGGCTTAGCTGCTCCGTGGCATGTGGGATCTTCACAGACCAGGGCTCGAACCCATGTCCCCTGCATTGGCAGGCGGATTCTTTTTTTTTTTTTTGGCAGGCGGATTCTTAACCACTGCACCACCAGGGCAACCCTATTTTCACTTTCTGCATAGTGTCTTTTGATGTCCTTACAACTACACAATTTTTTTAAAAAATACTTTGTTTTTTAAAATTTATTTATTTTTGGCCACACCGTGAGGCATGTGGGATCTCAGTTCCCTGACCAGGGATCAAAATCGAACCCGTGTCCCCTACAGTGGAAGCGCGGAGTCCTAACCACTGGACCACCAGGGAATTCCCTATAACTACTTAAATTTTGATGCCATATGATTCCTGATCCTTTAACATACGTTGGGCCTGTTTTATTTTCCTTTCTGGAAGCTTTTAGTGCCTTTACCTCTGGTATTCTGAAATTTAGCCACTTTGATTTTCAAATTATTTTCTTTTTTTCCTATTTATTGTATAGAACACTTGGTAGGTCCTTTTGGTTCTATGTGAGAACTACATCCTGTTCTACCGTGGCCAGGAGTCAACAGATAAGGTCTAACACTGATAAATTAAGAAATGGTGATAAGGACATAAACTTTGGAAATACAGAAGTAAGTACAGGCACAACAGCTGGAAAAGTGGAGGGTAACCGCTTATGAAGTACGGGGAAGAATGTGACAGAGGTCTACTTTTAAAAGACTTTCAGTACTGTTTTCCTTAAATGCCATCATCTTGGTTTATTTTGAGACGGGGAAAAAAAAAAAACCTAATCATGCTTTAGTTTGCCACCTTTTAAGTATGTGAGTGTATGGCCACTTGTCCTCTGGAAAATTCTTCTGTAACCAACCAACACCGTCACCCTCCCTCGCTTACCCTGTGCTTTGCACTTATTACAAATTTAAGCAACAACAAGGAACAGACAACTCGACTCAACAATTGTTGAAGACTGAGCTTTCTGTGGACGCAAACAGTCGACAAATCCTTTCTGCGTCACTCACGTGACCTCTTCTACGTCAACCAGTCTGCTGGTATTAGGAGTAAGTTACTCTTCTTCTAAAACCTTTCTTTTGTGAATTTAAGATTTAATGTTTTCTTTTTCTACCTTTTTTGAGGGGGGAACACTTACCCTGACCCTCTCCATATGAGTGCCGAACGGGTACAGCAATTCAAACAGAATGAGGCCTAAAGAAAAGATGTCCACTTTATGAGAGTAGTTGTTGCCATGAATCTGAAATCCCAAATAAAGAAGAAATATCAGGAAAACATTCACGGAGATAGTACAACGGATAATACGGCATCAGTGAATCTAAGTGTACGTAGAAATGCTAGCAAAGAGTTAATCATCTCTCAAGCCTCTTTTCTTCAATTCACCACAGCAAGAGTAATTAAAGTACTCAGCATTACAGAAGGAAGCCCAGGTATAGCTCTGAGATATGCATCAGTAAAATAGGCCCAGCGGAAACCTGGAGCCAGGAGCCCGGAAGAGCTGCTCCCCCTTCCCCTGGGGTGAAGCTTTTCAAAGCAAGCACTATCTAAAGCGAATCTCTCATTTCTAACCATCTTAGTCCTCACCTATTTTTATGAGAAAATCTTCATTACTCCAAACCACTAATCAACCGTGGTTAGCCCTCATTACGGCACTTAATTATGGACTTCACTGCATTCTTGGTTGTATTTTTCATGTGTGTTATTTCTTATGCTTCACAACTAGATTATAAAGTCCTGGAGGGAAGGGAACTGCTTCTTTTGAATTCTCACCATCCAGCACTGGGCTAAGTACAGAGAAGGCCCTCAATAAATACTTACTTGTTAAAATGAACAAATGAATTACAACCCAACTACTCTATTAAACAAAGCCTCATTCAAATTAAAAGTGACCTCCTGTGGACTCAGAAGAACTCTTTTATTTGAGAAAATGACTCTAGGCACATAAGGACACTTGGCAAAGGCCAAGGAAGCCCTCCCTTTGGGGGATCACAAGGTATTTGTCAGGGATGAGGAACCCTTTACAACCTCCTCTCTAAACTACACTTGATACCTGTCTCCCTGGTTCCTTCTGAGACCCAGCCTGCCTTTCTGCTTATAGACTATCAGGTGGGAAGTTCCAGTGACTGCAACAGGCTACACCATCTTCCTCCCTTCCCTTAGCTGTTACTGGGGTCTGGGAAGCATTCAAAGAAAATATGTTCAAAACAGAGTTTGCAGGGGTACAGTGAAAAGGACACCTCATACACTATCTGGAGAATATTAATTAACGCACCTTCATGAAAGCAACCTGGCAATAAGTGGTTACTACCACTTAATGGTTCTATTTAAATTTCATCCACCCCAGGGTAGACGGAAATGCAGACAGAGATTTGTACACAGGGATGGTTATCACAGTGATGTTCCTAACAGCAAAATGTCTAAGTCACTAAAACATCCAAAACAAATGTCTCCCTTCTTAAACTCGCTTTTAATAGGTAACACATTCACATGATTCAGAAAGAAGTATACAGTCAAGCTTCCCTCCTGTCCATCCCTTATCTGCCCAGTTCCCACCAGTCACTTCCCCTCTACCTACCGCCCCCAAAACTATTTGTTTCCTGTACATCCTTCCAGAGCTCTTTATATAAACATAAGCAAATATATAGCTATCTTTCCCCCCTTTACACACTACACACACATTTCTGCCCCTGGCTTTTTTCACTTAGGAGATTCTTTTTTAACTCTTACCTATCTAAAAATGCCTAATTTCTTTTATATGAATAACTTTATGGCCAGAAACATGATTTGTGGGTCACAGCTGTTTTTCATCCAAACTGTAAATGTTGATTTATTGTCCTCCAGGGTTGAGTGTTATAGAAAACAAGCTCTTTAAGCTGTAACGTGCTTTTTTATCGTACCTAAATACTTACACTATTTTTCCCTTATCTTGAAATTCCAGATGTCTAAGTATAGGGTTCTGTTAAAAAATTTCTTTAATTAAATAAAAAAATAAAATTTATGCATAAAAAAGAAAACACTTGAATAATGCAAACAACTTAAGAAGTCTAACAGGATACTGTACAACAGTAAAATAAAGGCCAGCTCCTATGACTGGTCTCTGATATGACCTTCCAAAGATAAACTAATCCATCAGTTCTCAAAGTGTGGTCTGTGGATCCCTGGGGACTCCAACACCATTTCAGGAGGTCTACAAAGTCAAGACTGTTTTCACAATAATTCTAAGACATGATCTGTCTTTTCACTGTGTTGACATTTGCACTGCTGAACCTTAGCATGAACCAAGGCAGCAGCACCAAACCATACTAGTAGTAATTATGTTCTTCAATGAAAGGAAGGAAGAAAGGGAGGGAGGGAGGGAGGCAGGAAGGAAGGGAAAAAGGAAGGGAGGAAGGAAGACAGTTTCACTTAAAATGTCCTTGCTGAAGCAGTAAAAATTATTAATTTTATTATATCTCCCCCCTTAGGTATGCATTTCTTTAATATTCTGTGTGACAAAATGGGCAGTATTCATAAAGCATTTCTGCTCCACACCGAAGTACAACGGTTGTCTCAATAGAAAGCATTTGTGCAATTGTTTGAGTTACTATATGAACCAGATGCTCTTTTCATCGAGCTCCATTTTGACTTGAAAGAACAACTGGTAGACAAACTGTGGTTATTCATACTTGGATACCTGACAGATATTTTCTTAAAGATGAACAAAGTGAGAATGGAACTTCAAGGAAGACTGACAGCATTTGTTGCCAAAAATAAAAGTTGAGCTTGGAAGTGAATGTCAGAATTTTGAAAAATTTTTGTCCATCACTGGGAACCTGACAGCTTCCTAATACTTAAAGCCTTTTCTGGTGAGACTGGTGGTGATATTAACCAGAGTGATTTTTTTAATACTGTATAGTGAATTGTGACAACTTTTGGAAAAGATGCATAACTTAGGGAACCAATAGTTTCCAAATGACCAATGCACAATTTTATAAAATCATGCGTGGGTCAAAGGTCCATTCAATGTGCAAAGTGGACCAACGGATGTTAAGGTAACAGAATACAAAATGTTCACTGCTATAGTTTTAGATTCAGAGCAAATGACTCTTCAGAAACTTTTGCTTATTGTATTTTGATATGCTGTCAAAGAAGAATCCCCACAACTACCTGAAAATGGTATTAAAATATTCCTCCTTTTCCAACTGCCTATCTATGCGAAGTCAGATTTTCTTCATATACTTCAACCAAAATAACATAGTGCAAGGGATTAAATGGAAAAGCAGATATGAAATCTCTTTTAAGTCAGACAGTAAAGAGCTTTACAAAAATGTAAGTAAATGCCACTCTTCTCACTAGTTTTCTTTCGGAAAATATTTGTTTTTCAGAAAATATCTTGAAGATGTGATAGATTTAATACTGTCATTTTTAACTGAATTAAAAATTTTACAAATTTCTATTTTAATCTCTAATATGGCAAATACTGATGGATAAAATTCCTTAAGAAAAATTCTTGAGCTCTCTATCATGTTTACAAGTATGAACAGGCATTGATCAGAAAGTCTGAGAACCGCCGATCTAAGCATATGTAAGCCTGTGAATACCATCAGCGTAGTGGTGGCCAGGGATGCTGTGCTGAAGCTCCCAGGATGCCTTGCTCCCACCACTCTTCCAGTCTCTGTGCAGTTTATGGAGCTTTTCCTTGGAAGACTAAGCATCCCACAAGGCAACATAGCTCAGCCTGTCCACCTTTATTTCCTGCCATGGTACGTTCTGGAAGCTGCCTGTGGATTATTGTAGAGAATAGCTTAGAACACTACCTCCAGCTGGCTCTGAAAACAGTTCCTGCATAGTTCACACAGGGTGAATGACAATTAAGTTTGGGAGGAGGACATTCAAAATCTCATTCTAAGTTTCTGGTTGCTGTCAGGTTCCGGTTCAGAGGGTGAGCACATTTGATGCATTTTTAGTATTTTTCTTCCTCCACACCCCAATTCACGTTGTGGAATTGTACCCTAGCTGTGTTGCCTGTGGAACACTTCTGCCAGTTTTCATCATTTTCAGCTTTTATTTTATTGGGTATTTTAAACACAGCACGGATGGAGAATCATGGCACACATCTAGCTCACTGCCACCCTAATTAAGAATCTATTTATTCCTCAGAAGGAAAACGAAAGGCTCACCTGTTCTGGGCTCATATACAGCTTGGTCCCCACTTGTCCTGTGTGTCTGGCGTACCCTGGCATTGGGGTCAGAACCAGCTGGTCTTCTTCATCCTGGTCCATTGCAGTCACCAATCCAAAGTCTCCAACCTTGACCACATCATCCATTGTAAAGAATATGTTGGAAGGCTGGAAAAAAATGAAACAGACAAAAGCGTGGTGGGTGCGTATGGAGAAGGAAAGTGAAGAGAATTATTTAAATGACTACAGAAAATAAATACAAGACACTAGATATTCTCAAGCATGTTTCTCTTTACAATGGGCTAATATGAAAATAAAAACAATCCTTCGATGCTAGACAAGTACTGTGAGTAAAGAAGGGGCAAGGGTAGCAAAGGGAGTGAATATTTATTGAACATCTATTTATTTATTTAAATTTTATTTATTAATTTTTTGGCTGTGTTGGGTATTCGTTGCTGTGCACGGGCATTCTCTAGTTGCGGTGAGCATGGGCTACTCTTTGTTGTGGTGCCGGGCTTCTCACTGCGGTGGCTTCTCTCGTTGCGGCTCTAGGCTCTAGGCACAAGGGCTTCAGTAGCTGCGGCTCGTGGGATCTAAAGCGCAGGCTCAGTAGTTGTGGCGCACGGGCTTAGCTGCTCCACAGCATGTGGGATCTTCCCGGACCAGGGCTCGAAGCCGTGTCCCCTGCATTGGCAGGTGAATTCTTAACCACTGCGCCACCAGGGGAGTCCCTGAACATCTATTTAAATAAATCCTTAGAGATTCACAGTCCCTAGGGTCTACGGTACTTAAACCTCAATCTCATTATTCTATATACTCTCCCTTGGCAAGCTCCTCTACATTTATGACCTAAGCCATGATAATAATAATAATAATAATAATAGCAAATGCATATATAGCACTTGCAATGAGCCAGAAGTTGATCTAAGTAGTTCATTACTATTAACTCAAGTAATACAATGCTTTTAGTCCTATTGGTCCCTCATTTCACAGATGTGAAAACTGAGGCCCAGAGAAGTTAAGTAAGTTGCCCAAGGTTACCCAGCTAGTAAGGGGTGGAGCAGGGATTCAAACCCGGGCTGTCTGGCTCTGTGAGAAAAGGACTTCTGCTCCACTGCCATGTGTCCAATTCTTGCCCTGCTGTAGCTAATCACTACTATTTGGTGAATGAACGAAACAGACTGATCTTCGGGCTTGTGTCTGGGAGGGGAATGTAGGCTGTCAAGGAGAATAAGAGCTCTTAACTACAATCTTGTGTTGCCTCTTCTAATACAGGCTCCCATATACCCCACAACCCCCGTCCCGAGTTCTAAACTCTCATATGCAACTGTTCATAAGATACATCTAACCACGGGCTCCTCAAACCCAAAATCCCCTACATGAAATACATCGTCTTTCCCTAGAGCCTACTCTCAGCCCACATGACCACCATTCATAGCCCTTGAAATAAGGGAAAAGGAAGCCATTGAGCTCACAAAATTGACTTTCACTGGGCTTCAAATACTGCCAGACAAAAAACATTTTATTGCAAAGCTCCAAAGTACCATCATACAGTATGGACTTTGAAACAATGAGGTTATTGCATATAACCAACATCTACGGTGATACCCTCCTACTTTCCCTCAAATAACCTTGTAAGAGAGACAGGATTAGACTGCCTTAAATTTCATCTTTCCTCCCCTCTCTGTGCTCTGCTGTCAGCTGTTATCTACCCAACACTAACAGACTTTTTTTTTGGTTCTCCAGCATCTTTCCATTGCCCTATGCTTCCACCAGAAGTATCCTGATGTGACTTTGGGAACTCTCTTCTTCCGGGCAGCAAGTCCATGGCTCATAGGGGATGTTATCTGGAGGTTGCATCCACCAATCAGCATAATCCCAGCCTCTGGCCAGGCGACTGGTTTAGGGACGCATATGTGTTCCTGGCTTATCGATTAGAAGAAAACCAGGTAAATCAACTATACTCCAATAAAAATTAATATAAAAAAAAGCTCATTTAAATGAAAAAAAAAAAAAGAAAACCCAGGACTTCTGATCAATAGCAGGGGAAAGTGACACTTTTCTCCCCAACACCTCCAAAAGACTTAATACATGGAGCCCTGAGAAATTCTGGCAGCTATGCTGAGACTGATATGTGACAAACACGTGACCAAAATACAAAAAGGTTAGAGGGCCTAGGAGGTTTAACATTAGGCTCAATGATAGGTCAGAATGAGCACAATACATAGTTTTTCAACTGGGAATATGTATATATATAAAAAACTCAATCACTTTGCTGTTCACCTGAAGCTAACACAACATTGTAAATCAACTGTACTTCAATAAAAAGTAAATAAATAAAATAAATGACTTTAATAGGAAAAAAAAACACATTGAAACCCTTGGGTGATGTTCCACAAAAACAGACCTTGAGGTCCCTGTGCATGAGCCCTTTGCTGTGCAGAAACTCCACCGCCTCCGCGATCTGCAGGAAGATGTGCAGACACACGCTCCTCTCTCTTTCCTCAATGGTGCAGCGGCTGTTCAGCCAGTCTTTGAGGTTTTCCTTTCTGCACAGCTGCATCTGGATGTAAAGATATACCTTCGGTGAACTGGGTTGGAGTTTTTCCACAGAGTTTTTAGTGAGATCTAAACTTAAAGTGGTTGGTCTTGAAGGAGAAATAGACAAAGTAGGTTCCGAGGAAGACTTGCTACTGGAATGCTGGACTGCAGTTAGTTTATCAGCACAATGGTTGCCAATAGGCGGTCGGTTCGTTTTGGGCTCTTTGCTGGATGCGTTATCACAGCCGGAATCTTCAAATACTATAGAAGAGGAGGTTCGCTCCCTTGACCTTACATAAGGGGAAGCTTCAGAAGGACAAAGTTCAAAAGAGTGTCCCTCATCATTGCCATCCCTAGTACCGTCTTCCCCCTTGCAGTCTGTAAGGCAGCTGTCCTGGAGGTTGCACACCGCGTCCACCGACTCACTCGTGTCTCTGTGGTCCATTCCGGAAAATTCCAGTGGAGAGAACTGGCTCTTGGATGAACCTGACTGGCCACAGGAAATCCCGACCGAAAAAGACCTACTGCTTCTTGGAGAAGGGGCTATGATTTCAACGCGTTCCTTTGTAGAGAAAGGATCCATTCTGCATATTTTAACGGATGGTGCATCCGCGGGACTAGGAGAGGTGAGCGGCCAGTCTGTGCTAAGAGTGGGAGAAGTACAAAGGGATGAGAGTGAATACGTGTTGATTAAATTATGTGAACTACATCCTTTGTTTGCTTATTTATTGATTAATGTATTTTTAATGAAGTACAGTTGACTTACAGTGTTGTAACTACATGTTTTGTCTCCAAAGCTTCAACTATAATAAAGCCAGTTACCAAGTGACAACATGGAAATTCAATGAAAACATGCCACACGAGACAAAGAACATCACAGCCCATCCATTCCTGAACTGGAAATCTTGGTTTTAAACTGGAAACAGTTCTCTGGGACTGTCATGCCCAGAACAGCCAAGGCCTATGTGCAAAACACAAAGCACAGAGGAAGACCAAGGCCAGACCCCTTGGTGGCTGTGATTCGGAAGCCCCCATCCCAATTAGGGCTTGAGACACAGGGTCACTTCACCTGGTCCTTCTGTGGTTTGGCTACTGGCTGTGTATATAAGTGTCACTGTAACTAGGTACCTCATGTGGATCTAGGGCTGTGTTTGGTACTTTTAGGCAGGAATTTTACTCCAGCTCTTTACTAAATAGTCTATTTGTAGCCTGCTTTCTTTTTGTTCTCATTGAGTAGTTTTTAAAAACACCTTCCTTCCTAGAGAATAGCATATTTAACATGGGAATTATCTTCAGGTTGCCCAAGTTCATGGGTTTTTTTGCTTTTTGGTTTTTGGCCTTGCCATGCGGCTTGCGAGATCTTAGTTTCCCGACCAGGGATCGAACCTGCGCCCTTGGCAGTGAAAGGGAGGAGTACTAACCACTGGACCACCAGGGAATTCCCATAAGTTCATGTATTTTTTTTTTTTTTTGATGTGGACCATTTTTGAAAGTCTTTATTGAATTTATTACAATATTGCTTCTGTTTTATGTTTTCTGGGGTTTTTTTTTTGACTGCGAGGCGTGTGGAATCTTAGTTCCCGGACCAGGGATTGAACCCACACCTCCTGCATTGGAAGGCAAAGTCTTAACCACTGGGCCACCAGGGAAGTCCCAAGTTCTTGTGGTTTTAACTGCAAATAGTTTAAAACTACTTTAGAAAGGAGTTGGAAATTGCTAACTACTAAGAAAGTAAATGAAAATTTAAAATAAAAAATGGAGGGCTTCCCTGGTGGCGCACTGGTTGAGAGTCCGCCTGCCGATGCAGGGGACACGGGCTCGTGCCCCGGTCCGGGAAGATCCCACATGCCGCGGAGCGGCTGGGCCCGTGAGCCATGGCCGCTGAGCCTGCGCTCCGCAACGGGAGAGGCCACAACAGAGAGAGGCCCGGGTACCGCAACAACAACAACAACAACAACAAAAATGGAGACAAAAGCAGACAATATCTCTTATTGAGAAAGGCTACTGTAAATCCTTCAGTGAATTATAAGTCATAGAGCTCTATCTACCAATGATTTTAGAAATTCATGTTCTGGACAAAAAAGAAAAAAAAGTTCATGTTCTAAAAACTAAATCAACTTTTCACTTAACAAGTGACTAGAGAATGTTCCAAAACACGATGACAGAAACAGTAATCTGCTGTTATTTTTCTTTTAAAAAAATTATCTCTAAAGTTATAGAAAGGATATTTTGTTCATGTAAGCCAAAAACTAGCCTGAAATAAATACTAGTTTTGAAGTCTATGTCTAACCAAGTTACCTTTCATCTTTCAGCCAAATTTCATCCATTTTTTCTTGCCACTTCTCTGGTGGTGCTTCCAACCAAGCATTGAAATATCTAACAATTCCTGGGTGTTCAAGCTTAGCTAAGGCTTTAACTTCTCGCATGACCTTTTCCCGAGCCAATTCCCTGAAACAGAGAAACAATGAAGACCCTGAAGGTTGCTCGAATCTGAAGAAGCAATCATACCAAAGACAGTACAAAACAATAAAATAAAATTCTCCCTTGTTCTAAAACGGGGAACAGACGAGTCAGCCTAGTGGCATAATTCTAAGAAGCCAAAGAGTAAATAAGTCTTTATTAGAAAAAAATGTGTATTTATACTATTTCTTTTTTCTTCCAGAAATAAATGCTTACAAGTACATCTATCCATTCAAATAAAGAGTTCTTAGCTGACTCAAAATGAATGACTAAAGACCCTTGAAGATAATTGCTTAACGCTTGTTAATTAATAGGAGGATGAATAGGTGGAAGTGAAGTACTCAGAAAAGAGAGCTCAGCCTGGCAGCTCCGGAGGATGGAGAAGGACCAGCCCGACAAGGTACAGACAACAATCCGAAAGGCTTGTACGAGCACCTTTGTCTGTTTAAACTCAACTACTGAATATCATAGGCAATGATGTTTAACCAGAAAAGCATCTGGATTTGATCTTCTGCTTTGACAGCTTTTCTGATGGATCTAAGCTCACATTCTAGGGATCCCACCATCACCTGAAACAACATAATAAATAGAAGTTATATCCTCTTCCGTCCCCAAGAGACAGTCAGCTACTCCCACTTTTCTCTCTGTGTTTCATGACTGTTAATGGTCCCACCCTGAGAATCCTGGTAGGTTTCTGAATTTTCCATATTCAGTGACCAAATCCTATCAGCTCCTCCTTTGTAATTCCTGATACTCATTCCTTCCTCATCCATCTCCACTTCTGCTGCACTAATGCTCTGTATCTTAGGACTGAACTTCCGCAAAAAAAAAAATCTCCTAATGAACACGCTTGTCTCTTACTACATACCACCTCCACTTTGATCACGTCATTCTTCTGCTCAAAGGCACAACTGTCTATGGAATAAAATCTAAACTCCTCTGCTTGGCATTTAAGGTGCTGGAACCCATCTTTGCCATCTTTCTTCCATACTCCCCTTCATTCTCTTTTTTTTTTTTGGCTGCACAGTGTGGCTTGTGGGATCTTAGTTCCCTAACCAGGGACTGAACCCATGCCCGCTGTGCTGGAAGGGCAGTCTTAACCACCGGACCGCCAGGGAAGTCCCTCCCCTCCATTCTTACCCTTGCTCCACTTGCGGCAGAATCCTCAACTAACCTCTACATCCCCTGCAAATGTTTCCCTAGAGCCTCTGCTCAGGCCATTTCATGTACTTGGCCATCCCGCCCCTACATGTGTGTCCACCAAGGGACAGGTTACCCCTGAACACGGCGCAGACAACACTACCACCACAAGGCTGGCTTTCCTTGACTGCCTTCGGCTACCTCTGCACTTTCTTCATGAGAAGCTACTTACTAAATTAAACCACAAGTCACAGTCTTCCTGGCTTTGCAGTTATTTGAGTATATATACAAAGGTCTCAAATAGTTATAGATTCTTGAGGGCAGAAGCCTTTCTTAATTTTATATCCTATGTGGTACTTTGTACATTTCAACTACTCAAAAATTATACACCAAAGAAAAGAATTAGTCCCATAGTACTCAGACTGTCCCATTCCTATGTCCCTATCTGTTGGACAGCATGTTTAACTGCTAATTAGGAAGACAGTCCAGAAATTAGTGCACATTTAATCAAGAATCCACAGGAGGCTTCCACAATAGATGAAAAGGACGGTGTTACTGAAAGCCCATCATCTTAAGCGTCACACTGTTCTGAGCCCAAAATTCCACTTCTAGGAATCTATCCTAAGGAAACAGACGTGATCAAAATTTTATATAACAGATGAGCAATGTCAAGTTGTTTTTTTTTTTTTTGGCCGTGCCGAGAGGCATGAGGGATCTTAGTTCCCTGACTAGGGATCAAACCCATGCCGCCGGCAGTGGAAGCATGGAGTCCTAACTAATGGACTGCCAGGGAAGTCCCCAAAGTTATTTTTAATTGCAACAAGTTGGAAACCTAAATATTTAAAAATAAGAAATGGTTAAATGAGACATGGCACAAGTATTAATTGGACTATTTTCCAGTCATAAAACACTTTCAGTATATTTTAGCATTTCAGTAACATACTCTTAATAGGAAGGAAAACACTGAGAATACAATGAAGGAAGCAATAAATAAAACTGTATTGTACTGATAAGTGTGCTAAGAACTAGGTAAATTTATGACCAGAAAAAAAAAAAAAAAAGAAAATAACTTAAAATGTTAAAAGTGTTTATTACTAGGTAGAGTAGACACGGATTGTTTTTTGTTTTAATACTATTCCTTATTTTCCACAATAAATATAGATTATTTTTAAATGGTGCTACGTATTAAAGTCTATAGTTATTAAAATTCACTATGGGAATGCCCTGAGTTGTTAAGAATCAAAAACAAGGGCATATTTTTTAAGTAGATACAAAGCAGTCAAAGTAGATGACATTTTTAAAAGATAGCTAGTTACCTGGTAGTACTGAGAATATAAGATTCAGAAGGTCAGAAACTCTGTTTTCTATAGTCTCTATGGAGTATAGTAAGGACATATTGCCTATGAGATTAGATAACACAGTCCTAACTCCAAGTTTACTAAAAGTACCATCCATTACCTGTTTGGGAGGCGGATTCTCTTGATAGCATAATTGCAGTCATCAACTTTGTTTCTAGCTTCAAAGACAACTCCAAACCCTCCACGACCCATGCACTGAATCGGTTCAAAATCTGTTAGATAGCTTAAAAAAAAAAAAAAAAAAAGTAAATTTTACAAAGTTTGTAATAGTTTTAAATTTTGTACTAATAGTTCAATCTTATTTTATGATATGTAAAAATGTATAAACTAAGTTTCCTAGAACTTATTTTAATAGAGTGCAGTTTAAATTCTAATAGCATTCTTTGCTTTCCTGTCTGTATAAATGAAGCAAAGACATTTTAATTTTGCCCCTGGGAATTTTATAAAAAATTTTAAAACTTCTGCTTAATGGGGAATCTCTTGTTAATCACTTATTCTTACAGCAATTTTAGTACTGTTCTGTCCTATCCAATACTTTCCATCATCCATCAAAACAGTTTATCCTTAATTCTCTAACCTTTTACCTCTTGTGGCATTCTGTATTCAAGCAGAAAATGTATTTTCATCTTATGCCAGTGCCTGTATATTTTATGGAAAACATTTAATCAGTTCCATTACATTTATGTACGTTTTTAGCCAGAAACCTTCTCTAGGAACCAAAGCTATCTGAAATTCGCTGGGGTGCCTCAGGAGTCAGTGTGCTCATCACCAAAGGTATGTGGACAGAAGCTAACTCACCATCTGGCACTTACAGATGGACCTCCACTTTGTAGCCTATGTCCCCTGGTGACCTCTCTGATCTGCTCTGTATATTCCAGCCAACTTGCACCAGGCTCTCTCACAACTGCAGAGCTTTTGCTTCTGCTATTTGCTCCAGTGGGATGCCCTACTTCTTTGGACTTAATAAAAAAACTCTATTTTTCTTTCATTCTGCTCATCTCACCACCTCTATAAGGCCTTCCTAGACCCCTATCTTAATGTTCTTATAGCACTTTGCACATACTACTTGGAACTGTTTAAACTTGGTCTCAATATTTTGCAGTTATTTATAAGCAGCTTTCTCTCTCCACTACTACCGAATTGTAGGGACCGTGACTGCAGGAGAGAATTCTTTTTCCTCTTTGTATTTCCAAAGCCTGGGCTCACCTGGCAAATAGAAGGTCTAACAAATATCTATCGAATAATGCATGAATTAATAAATGAATGAATGCACGCATGCGTGCTGTGGAAGACATTCTTCCAGCCGTGTGAGAGGGAGTTGAATTAGATGATCTTTGGTGTCCCTTAGAAGGCTAACTTTATTACTTTATGACTTGCACACTCATATTAATTTAGCGGTTCGCTCAGCTTTAGAGCATGGTGTTAAGGAGGAGAGACAATAGATCCCAACGCTCCATGGGCCAATTACCTTCACAGAGAATGAAGAGTAATGATCTGTATCCCTAAGAATAGCTAGGCAAGGTACTTGAGTACAAATCCATCTCCCCAACTGCAAAAGCCCATGAAGTTCTTGTCCTACTCCTGGAGAGCCAACTGAATTATCTTCCTACATTAAAGAAAACACTCATATGAAAATGGATATATCTTTGGAAAGGAGAAACATCTTATATATGATTACAGCTTTTATAAATATAAGTATCATCTTGCCTCAGGTCCCAACTTAGGACTTAAATTCATGACTGAATCCAGAGCTCATGTTCTTAATAATGCCTAGAACATAGTAGGCACTCAATAGACGTCAGGTATTATACAGAGCTCCTGTATTTTTAAAAACAATCAGCTGTTCTCTTCATAGTGAATAAAATGGAAGGAAAATTGAGTCTAATTCAGTTTTAGAGTACATTATTCCAATTCTCTTCACAACAGCCTTACCAATATATGCTTAATCACCATACCCCACTCACCCTCCCATCTCCACCTGTCTCTTACTCATGATTTATTATGACACCCTCTTGAATCATCACAGCCAGAGTTAGTTACTTATAGCTCATGGCTTTTTTCCTTATATGTTTATGTTTTCTCTAGTATCACCTTCCCCGGTAGACTTTAAGCTCCTCCAGGGGGTAGGACCAGTCTTTTTATTTCTCCCAAAGCCTGAGATACTGCACAGAGTTGTTCAGAAAGATGCTGAATGAACGATGAATGGCTTGGGTACTGAACTGCCCATGGAGTTGACAGGCCCCTCTCCTCTCCCTCACTATAAGTCAGCATTTTTATTAGCAAGGGTATTAAAGCCCTTACCACTTGCTAGTCACCTAGTACGTTTTGCTAAAACATACGAATTACAGCCAATTCTCAACTTTTGAGAAGATGGTATGAATGCAGCTTAGATTAAGTCCATAGATAATCAAAATAACCCACATTTTAGCTGTAATTTTCCATCTTTTCTGTCATAAAGCCATTTCCCTAGATATTTATTAAGCAGTAAGTTTCATATAGAGCTTCTCCTTGTCCCTGTATCATGAAAGTGCTAATAAGCATGATATCAAAATGAAGGGGAAAAGTAGCAATAATCCATGTAAGAAAATTGAACCGCAGCACCATTCCTTGTCCCACAAAGCATGAAAATCTGTACACCTGACAGATCTGCTTACAGATTTTCTACTTTTATTTTACTTTCAAATTATTTGAATTGGCTGATTTTTAAGTAACCCAACTCCCTCTTCTGTTTTTAAAAATGATCTATTCTATTGGTGTATTTCTCCCCAGTTTTCTGCTTCTTATTTTAGACAGAATAAGGATGAAATAAATAACTGAGGATTAAGTAACATAGGAGATTTATGCCATATTCCAATAACATAAAAATTATTGTTTGGTATTAATGCCAAGCCCAGTACATGGTAGACCCTCAATAACTATGTCATCTGAATAACAACTCAATTCGGTGGCTGTAATTCTTTTTTTTCTTTTCCTTCCAGTTTTATTGAGAAATAATTGACATACATGGTGGCTATAATTCTAAACTTTTATAATGCTCTACTTCTATCCCTCTTCTATACCACCTTGAATCAGTTTAAGTAACTTGAGGGATATGTCTGTTTTATTTACCTAGTCATACATTTTTTTTAAAAAAAATTAAACAATATCTTAGTTTAGAGGTTGTTTCTTCTTTCTTAAGTGAAATACAGTCGGCATACCGTATTATGTAAGTTTCAGGTGTACTACGTAATGATTTGACATTTGTATACATTATGAAATGATCACCACGACAAGTCTAGTCATCATCTGTCCCCACAGGAAGTTACTGCAATATTATTAACCGTATTCCTTATGTTGTATATTACAATCCCTGTGATTTATCATATAACTGGAGGTTTAGAAGCAGATGTTGAACGAACAACTATTCTATTCTTCATCTATGTCACCCACCACTCCCCCTCTCCCTTCCGAACCATCCATTCGTTCTCTGTATCTAAGGCCATTTCTTCCTGGATTTGAACAGTTAGCATCAGAAGCTACAGCACACATACATTTTATGAAAAGACTCATACCGTGATACGTATCCAGAATTTTTTATGTCATTCCAGCTACTGTCATTCGCTTCTCCACTGACAGAATCGTATTTATTTTCAGTTTGACACTGAGTTTCAGATTCTTTCCTTTGCTGATAAGGTGGGGGAGACAAAAAGTCACTCTCAGTACAAAGCTGAATGGAAGTTAGCTAACAATATTAGGCTATAAAACACTGAAGAATAAATAATACTGAGAAAAATAAATGTATTATAAGAACATAAAACAACAGCATTTCCTTTGTCAAAGGGAAAGGGCATGATCAGGGTGGAGCCAGACTGCAATGGGTAGAGGAGTGAAGGGGACAAGGACGTGGAGGCAAGAGTATGGGCAACAATGATTTTAGGGTAAAACTTAAGGAAATGGACCCCTTGCTCCTCACATGCACACACGCACATGCGCACACCCCCCCCTAAGTTTTCTATAGTCCCAACACTTTGAAAAGGATGAGATTCTAAAAAATGTCTTACTCTGTGAGGATGAGGATGGAAGAGTCTGCGCACAATGAAAGTTGTTGCTACGATACAAAACAGAATGGTTCCAACTATTTCTTTCCACCAGTGTAAGAGGAGCACGGGATCCTTTTTGCGGATACTCTTGCTGTAATTCGGGTTGTCGAGAAATCGGACTGTGATCTGTGTGCTCCGTTTGTTCCTTTCCCTCTTGTAGTATGGCAGGTAATAACCATTATCTTCAACAACAAACATTAAAAGTGGTTTTTTTTAAAAAGATAAACCAATATAGTTCCACCTTTAATTGCTAAAAATTATCTAATTTCCTATGACTTTTAACACTAATTCCTTTTTCTAAAGTTTCATCTCCTCTTTAGCACATCTTTCTATTGAATAATAAGACTAAAAACAACCCTTAAGGGATACTCCGTTCATTATCTCATTAATAATTCAATCCTTTAAATGCAAAAAAGAAAAAAAATTAGATAGTACTCAAACCTCCTTTGCGGATTTGAAACTTTACTTTCATTTAGCATCAACAAAATATCAAAATTTTACCATGACGAGGAAAACATCTCCACCGTGCCGCTCTGGTTCCTTTCAGGCTGTCAAAATGAATTTGTCCTAGAAAGCAGCCTGTCCTTTTCACCTTCTATTTTATACCACATGGGCAGATTACACAATTCTCTTTTACCTTGTATTCTCATCAATATCAGATAGACAGCTGTCTGTAGTTCAGAGCTCTCTGATTTTCGTTAAATCAATTTAAATTCTACAGTAATTTCCCAGTTTTATCATCTAGGGTAACTGATGAGGAGTCTATGTTTTTGCCTAATGCAGATCTGAGCAATTTTCTTTTTTATATCCAACTGTTCAAAAAATTTTCATAACTGAATATATCCTAACTTTAAATACACAGGAATGTGTTTCACGTCAAATGTCACCTATTCTTGACTTTTGTACTAATTTTCCTCGTCTGAAAACAAAATTAAAATAACCCCATTTTATAGCATTTTCACATAGCTCTATGGGAAACACCTATCTTCTTCATTATGCAGACTGATATTATATAGACTATATTATATAAGCTCATAACTAAATAAGAGCTAATAACAAGAACTAATGCTTATTGAACACTATTATTTGCCAGGCATGGAGCTAATTAAGACTGTGCATTATCTCATTTAGACCTTATCACAACCCAATAAATAGATATTAGGATTACTATACCTTTGTTTTACAGATGAAGAAACAGAGACACAGGTAAGTTAGGTGTGCCCAGCCTAGCATGTGGCAAAACCCTGGCAATCTGTCTTTTGAAGCCTTGTACCCTTGGCCACCATTCACAATACCTGCCTCCCAAGATATTTATTTTCTGCCCTCCAACTGGCTACTTTGCATTTGAATTCTATTAATTAATTTCAAATTAATAAATTAAAATAAACAGAAAAATAAAAACAGCATTTTCAATCCAAGTGGAATCACACTTACCATATGGATACTGCAAGATTGAAAGTGCACCATTACTGTACTCTTCGTGAGAAAACTTATCATTACTAAGACATTTGTCAAATTCATCAGACCCCACCAAGACAGGAGTTCTGGAAGGAGAATCTAAAAGAAAACGGTAAAATCTTAACTGTTATGACTTTAATGAAAATGTGTGTGCCTCATTCATCCAAAAAAACGATATTCAAATAGCACAGCTCAGTTCAAATATGTAAGTCAAAAAAACGGCCCAACGTTCTTTCCCTTGAAAAGCACAGTCTTGTAGAGAGATGAGTCATTTAAACGAGCAATTAAAATATGATGTGATATATGTGATAAAAAACATATACAAGGTACAGAAAGATGGCTGAAGGAAATAGATGGCTTAGTATTTGAATTCAACTCAATTTGAGTATCTCAAAGAACATGATGTGATAACCAGATGTTTCATAAATATTCTTTTTTTTTAAAAAATAAAGTTATTTATTTTAGGCTGCTTTTGGTCTGCATTGCTGCGTGCAGGCTTTCTCTAGTTGCGGCGAGCGGGGGCTACTCTTCACTGCAGTGCACGAGCTTCTCATTGTGGTGGCTTCTCTTGTTACTGAGCATGGACTCTAGGCGCACAGGCTTTAATAGCTGTGGCACGTGGGCTCAGTAGTTGTGGCTCATGGGCTTAGTTGCTCCATGGCATGTGGGACCTTCCCGGACCAGGGCTCAAACCTGTGTCCCCTGAATTGGCAGGCAGATTCTTAACCACTGCGCCATCAGGGAAGTCCCATAAATATTCTTAATATAAATATGTTAAGAGCTAAATGATATCAAGGCGTGGTCAGAGAATGGTTAAAGAGTTTTTCTAAGCTGTCTAGAGAAATACTTTACTGACATTGATTTCTATAGAAGTAGCTGCTGTTTCAATGAAATCATGTTCTAAAGGATAATTAAAATTCATTAACGTCTGAAATACCTTCCCAGTTTATCAGAAAATATAGCGTATATAATAGTTGTGATCTCTGTGATATTCAAAACTAGGGCAAAGCCCATGATTAGGCCTCTGAACATCTTAATAACATTTATAAAAGTTCATAATTCACTTACGAATTAAGGGTTTCCATTTGATTGTTGGCAAAGGAATAATTGCATTTTCACTGTTGACAGATTCCAAGGCCTTGGGACTCGTAGGAAACTTTTCTGAAATTCTGACTGATGACTGCAGATACAGCTGGCCTCTGTACATTCCTGAATCAACCAAAACACTGTCAGTTAGGTTTAGAATCAAGCACTGATGATTTTTTTTTTTTAAAAAGGTTCACTTTGATTTAATAAAATTAGATGAATTCCAGTTATTTATTCATGTGCTACATAGCTCTTTTCAAAGAATCATGCCTGAAGCACTCAAATTTGACCCAAAGGTTATTCAACAACAACAGGGGAGGAAAGTTACACACAAGTTTCAGTGTTTCTCACTATATAATTTTTGGTAATTACTGAAAAACTCTTCCAGTAGGAAAATTCAAACAAAAGAAATCGTTGTAGTCTTATGAAAGTAACAGCTTAGATGAGGTAACCTTTTCCTTAAGAAAACCTAAACACCTATCATTCAAGAGATACTGCTAACAATTCAATTAAATACTATCATAACACGTGTGATATGTTATTTCAAATTCTTGCATTTCACTGAGATTGAGGGGCGGGTAGCGCATTGACAGGGCTTAAAGAATTTTATAAGTATCTGACCACAAAACTAGTTCAAATAATTAAATTTGAGGGTTTTCAAAATGTAGAACATTGAAGGCTTTCAACCGCCAAGCAGCACACCAGAATTTTGTTTTAATTTTTCAGATAAGTTGTATAGATGCACAGAAAAAAATAAACATACCTTTAAGGGGGAGCAAACTGATACAGATGCAAATACAAATGTAGAAAGTTTTAGACTCTGAAGATACATAAGTAATGTGAAATCATGCTATGTAATGGCAACATTTTTAAGCCTTTCAAATATAGGTCTCAGAGAAAAAGAACCCACTATAGTAATTAAAAGTTTCAGAATTGGATAAATGAAAGAAAATTGCAGGAATAGAGATCAAAGTACAAATCTTAAGGCCAGAGAATGTACTTAGGAATTGAAACTACTACAGGCACACCTGAAGTAGGGAGAGACAACGTAGGAATAAAATCTAGATGTCAACATGTACTACTGCTAGATAAGAGATACCCACTCACCCAAGTAAACACTGTTTTCTGTGGCTCCTCGGGCGGCTTCTACGATGTCTTCTTCATCCTCTAAAACCCCGTCATTAGTGGTGTAACTTGTATCATCAAAAAGACTGATGGGAATGACTTTGCCATCCTTAACCAACCAGGCAGATGCAATGGGAGTACAAAACTAAACAAAAATGGAACGGAAATTTTAAACAATTTCAAGCAGTATTTCTATGTATCCCAACTCCTGAAATACCCTTTAAAACCACATATTTCTTTACAAATTTTCACTTTTCCAGCTTTACTGAGGTATAATTGACGAATAAAAAATGTATTTATGGTGTACAGTGTGATATTTTGATATATGTATACACTGTGAAATAATCAGCACAATCAGGCTAATTCATATATCCATCATCTCACGGTTATTTTGTATGTATGTGTTTTAAGAACATTTAAGATCTATTCTCTTCATTTCTGTTTAATATTCTGAGGAAACTCCATGATGTTTTCCATAACATCTATGCCAATTTACATTCTCGCCAACACTGCACGAAGATACACTGTTGTACACTGTTCACCAACATCTTCACCAACCTTTTGACTTTTTCTTAATAGTCATTCTAACACATCTAAAATCACAAATTTCTTAGAGCACAGAGAACAAGCTGAAAATCCAAAACGGCAGTCACTTCCTTCTACCCAACATGTTTGGTCAAAGTGAGAAGGAAAGAAACATATTTATAAATTCTCAGTGGTTCTAGGTACCTGGTATTCCCACTCCAGATGTCCTCCTTTCTTACTAAAGGCCATAACTTTCCAATCAGCAACGGAGACCTTTATCACTGTGTCCATCACGGCAGCTTCCTGTTCTTCCACGTCTGAAATAATTTTAGACTGTTCTTTGTTTCCACTGGGCTTTAAGGTGCTTTCAATAAATCCGGCTCTAGTTTCCATGTCTGGAATATACCGAAGTTCAAAGTGGCCAACACTGAAATTCCACCTTAAATTTACAAAGGTGTGTTTTAGAAATTTACATTTAAATAAAGGACCAAATAATTACGAACTCTTCTAGAGTGAAGAAGCAAACACTAAAATTTGGTGATGAGAAAAGGAACAACTCAACACAATCTTCTGGAAAGGAGCATGCTTGCTGATTTATGCCACAAGAGGGCGTAACTTGGTTCTGACCCTTTAGAAACAGTGGTTCTGAGAGTTGTGACCTGACAACGGCTACAGGACAGATTTTTCTCTTGAAATTAACAAATGTTCACATTTCTAAATCAGGGTAATTTTCTCAAAACACATCAGTCACCCTAAAATAAGGTAGCTTGCAGTCTGCCTTACTTCTTAATTAAAGTCTGACACATTTTGTTCAAGTGCAGAGAAATGAACACATCCCAATAAACCAATGCAAAAGACAAGACGAAAGCTACTGATTTTAGATTTTTATGCAAATACAGCCTCGAAAGGCAATGTGACCCAGTATACCAAGCCTGAAGGTCATACCACCTCAGCTTCAATCTCAAATCTCTACTGACTGAGATCTGGCCAGTCATTTAACCTTTTCTGAGTTTCAGTGTCCATATCCATAAAGTGGTATTAGCAATGTTTCCTCTATAACTAATACACAGGAAAATCACTTATCTGTTGACACTATAATGGTCTTGACACTAAGATATAAAATGGCCCCAGAATTCCGACATCTGTTAAAAAATAGATACTTAAGGAATATGGATCTTAGATGCCAGACTCTTCCCATTCTGATAACTCAAATTCTGTTAAGTTGAACATCTGCTCCTATGCCAGCTGAGCACCCAGCAAGCACTCAAACACTTAAGGAAACAAAATCCCATCAGGATAAAGAAGGTTGGGTCACCAGCAGATACAAAGTCCAGGGAATGTAGAAAGAATACATTCTTCACTGAATTTGAGAAAACAGTTTTCAGGAAAGGAAACTGAATTATACTGCATCAGATTAGACAACATCTGAAAGTCTGATTCACTTTCAAAAGATAAAGATGGGATCTCAAATTCTCTTTACTGCGCAGCAATTTAAAATTTAAATATTAGGTTTTGAAAAGTCAAGCATGAGATTTACCACCAGCATATCTAATTCAATCACATTACTTTAAATGTAAAAATTTACATTATTTGAAAAAGGAAACAAAACAGTATTTGACCAAATAAATTAGGCTTTAACACTTTAAGAAAATACACTAAAATATTATTTTATAATTGAGGTGGTGGTCACACAAACCATGAAACTACCTACTAGAGAGAACTGCAGGGTCAAACAGACCCAAAGCACATCAGCTTTGTCTTAAGAGTTTTCTGCATTCTGCAAAGAACTTGGATCAGTGAGATTGCTATGAAAAATATCATTAACCTAAGACTAAGCTAATATAGAGTCACTGTATGGGACTCCTCTTCGTTACCATATCCTGAAGCACATGGTGAGAAGTTCACTTCAGGATCTGTTAATAATCACCAAGCTGTTTTAAATTTAGGGACTTCATTTCTCTTAAAAGAGTAGTATGCTTTTGGGGAAACAAAATAGTTCAGAAAATCTCCACAAAGAAAAAAGCTGATGAATTCTGGTCTTGTACTTCTAAACACCAACAGCAACATTATCTGAATACACACTTCTCACTGCCACTACGAGGGCCGACGGCTCTAACGGTTTTCTGGGTGCGCTGCAGAAGCAGGATATCTTCTTCTTGTTCCATTTCATCATTATCCCATTGGCGACAACCCAAAGCTGAACAGATGTACCTCACCTGAAAAGACAGATGTAAAATTAGTAAAGAGAACAAGTCACAGGAGATCAGAGACAGTAAAAGACTCTCAACAGTTTTATAAAAAGTAAAAGGAAATTGAGGAAATGTGTAAAAAGTAGCCAAGCATTAAGAAGCAACAGCTAGGGGGCTTCCCTGGTGGCTCAGTGGTTAAGAATCCACCTGCCAATGCAGGGGACACGGGTTGGAGCCCTGGTCCAGGAAGATCCCACTTGCCGCAGAGCAACTAAGCCCGTGAGCCACAACTACTGAGCCCGTGCTCTAGAGCCCGCGAGCCACAACTACTGAGCCTGCGTGCTGCAACTACTGAAGCCCACGTGCCTAGAGCCCGTGCTCCACAACAAGAGAAGCCACCGCAATGAGAAGCCCGTGCACTGCAACAAAGAGCAGCCCCCGCTCGCTGCAACTAGAGAAAGCCCACGTGCAGCAAGCAACAAAGACCCAACACAGCCAAAAATAAATAAATAAATAAATAAAATAAAAAATACACAGTTTTTTTCTGTTAAAAAAAAAAAGGAAGCAACAGCTATACTATATAGCACAGGGAACGCCACTCAATACTCTGTAATGGTCTATGTGGGAAAAGAATCTAAAAAAGAGTGGATATATGTGTATATATCACTGATTCACTTTGCTGTACACCAGAAACTAACAAAACATTGTAAATCAACTGTACTGCAAAGAAATTTTTTAAAATAAATAACCTGAAAAAGAAAAAAAAGCAACAGCTAGATTACCACCAACTCCTAAAAATGAAACATTTAGAACCATAAAAGTACCAATGAATATTTATTTCGGGGAATAAGTCTTACTTTGAGCATTTCCATGGAAGAAATGGATAACTAGTTGTGATCTCTTAGTAATAATATCATTAATAAAATTCTAGGTGAATTAAAAAAAAACACCTCAGAATTTCCATATGACGGAAATATTTAGTTTTTAAAAATCTGAAACTTTTCTAACAGCTGCAGTATTTTCAAGTACTGCTTTGAAAACTTCACTCAAAGGAAAAGGAAGATTCTTTGGAATGATGTGACCAAATCCTCACAGAAAGAAGCATACCTGCTAGAATACCAGAATTTTGGAGCAGCACATCAAATCAGAGACCCAGGTGACGGGGTTCAATCCCATTGTTTTACAGATGAGAATACTGAAGGAAACAAAGGATCACAAGGCCGCCTCAATACAATACACATGCAGGTGGCTGGAGAGGGCAGAGAAGCTTGCAAAGGGCCTACGGGCCTAACACTCAGACAAGGGATCCTTAAAGTTTGAAAAACTTGAGGGCCAAGGATCTTTTTTCTATTCTTCCTTATTTTCGTCTTAAGTCTATATACAAATATTCAAGTATCAACGTATTAAGGGGTTAAAAGGAGATTTTTACCTTTCCAAAAGGCATGGTTTTAATTAGTTATTCCCCATAATGGAGTTTTAAGACCCAATCTTAGAAGCAGATCACCTCCTAAGAGCTAATAATGGAGAAAGTCTAGGTCATTAACAGTATGACTTTTTCTTCACACAGATCTAAGTCAAATCTGACCTTGAAGTTTCTGAACTTTTGAAAGTCTTGGTTTTCTCATCTGTAAAATGAGTACAAACTTGCCTCTTGCACCGTCTTACGATAGGCTCAAATAAGTAGAGAAATAAGTAGTAGCAATTAGTCTTATCATCAGGGTTATTATTATTCTTTGGAGGGTTCCTCATCTATCCATATGAAAATTGTAAAATGTAACCATTAGAAATATTGTGATGATTTCAAAATAAGGCATGAAGAATGCACCTGACATACAGTAGACCACAGTTATTCATTCTCTTCCCCCTGCTATTCCTGGCTCTGCTGTTCATTCTGTTATCTTGGATAAATTTAGTTTCTCTTAATAATATTCCCCCTTTCTACTTCACAGTTCTTTTATCAAAAGAAATGATATCTTCAGGGGAAAATTATTACAAAGCTCAAGCAGTAATAGTATAGTTTAAGAAATTATCTCTTCTATTCCTATTTATTTTGATTTCTCCCCAAACAAACTGAACATTTTTACTCACCTTTCCACTATATGCACTGAGTCCATATGTAGTGAGAGACTTTCCTCCAACCAAGACAACATCATCTCCAAATTTATAAGAAGATTCAAGAAGCGATTCAACTGTAAACGGAACTGTTTCCATGCTCTCACGGTCCCGGTCCCACTGGAAGAGGTCTCCATCCAGGGAAGGAATGATCATCTTATTCCCAAATACCTAAAATAAAAAGCTAACTTTTAAAAGGATTTTATGAATGGATAAAAAAGATGTGGGTCATGTAAACAACAGAATACTACTCAGCCATAAAAAGAATGAAATACTGCCATACTAGAGATTATCATACTAAGCAAAGTAAGACAGAAAGAGAAAGACAAATATCATATAATATCGCTTATATGTGGAATCGAAAACACGACACAAATGAACTTATCTACGAAACAGAAACAGACTCACAGACATAGAGAATAGACTTGTGGTTGCCAAGGGGGAGAGTGGGTGGGGAGGAATGGTTTTGGGAGTTTGGAATTAGCAAATGCAAACTAGTATATATAGGATGGATAAACAACAAGGTCCCACTGTATAACACAGGGAACTATATTCAATATCCTGTGATAAACCACAGTGGAAGAGAATATGAAAAAGAATATATATATGTATAACTGAATCACTTGGCTGTATAGTAGAAATTAACACAACATTGTAAATCAACTATACTTCAATAAAATAAATCTTAAAAAATAAATTAATAAAAGGATCTGAACTGTAAGAGTAGGAACTAAAAGCCGTAGTCTCTCACTGGAGGTACTCAGGCCTCCTGAGCAGCATACGAAACGGCACAGTTCATCCACCAAAAGCAACTTAAAAGAACCACCCATCTCTCCTGGGACCCACAGGTACACTCCAGTCTGGTTTTCCTCGAACTCTGTTTGCCACGAGCCAAGCGTGTTCCATAACAATAAGGGAATTACTAAGGAGAGTTCTGTGACCAAGTGAGTTCAAGAAGAGGTTACTACTGGGCTTCCCTGGTGGCGCAGTGGTTGAGAGTCCGCCTGCCGATGCAGGGGACACGGGTTCGTGCCCCGGTCTGGAAGGATCCCACATGCCGCGGAGCGGCTGGGCCCGTGAGCCATGGCCGCTGAGCCTGCGCGTCCGGAGCCTGTGCTCCGCAACGGGAGAGGCCACAACAGTGAGAGGCCCGTGTACCAAAAAAAAAAAAAAAAGAAGAGGTTACTGTGGGAGTTCTTACAGTGATTACTATGTTAACATATAATATGATTTTCTAGTAAAGGGAGAGTTTATGCAGCACTTTCCAAGTCTATTTTATCCAGGCCAATTACCATCATAGGTTCAGATCCAAGGAACACAGGTTGATTTACCCAGCATCCCGTTCTTTCTTTTATTCACTTTCTCAGATCTGCTATGAGCTAGAAGCCTGGTAACCAAGCTTACTGATTTAATGCTCTTAGCTGTCCTTCCTTCTTTTATCAATGTTAACTGAGGGCCTACTACATGCTAGGGACTCTTCTGTAGCTGAGGATACACCAGGGAGCAAAACAAATTAAAAAAACAAAACAAACCCTGCCATTGTGGAGCTCAAACTCTGGTATCGGGAGATAAACAACGTAATAATTACAGAGTATGTTGGGTGTTAAATGCCATAGTGAAAAAAATAGAACAAGATAAAGGGGGAATGGATAAATGTGTGCATGGGAGGGGACAGGACTTGTCAGTAACGGTTAAGTTCAGGGTAGGCCCCATTGAGAAAGTAATATTTGAGCAAAATCTAAACATAAGCATTAACCCTGCTGATACCTGCGGAACAGCCTTTGCAAAGGCCTTAAGGGGGAAGTGCACTGTGAGGAGGAAAGGGAACAGGTTGTAGAGGCAAGGATGGAGATGGGGAGAGCAAGTAGAAGGCCGGAGATGATAATGGTGGTGCTGCTGGTGGGCTACAGTGCAGCTGTTGCCTGCGGTTAGATTTGGGATATAACTGGAAGGTAAAGCCAACAGGATTTCATGGTGGATTCCCTGTACGGAATGAGCGGAAGAAAAGCGCTCAGGATGACTCTGAAGATTTTGGCCAAGAAAATCTTGTTTCTTGAGAAAGAGTTAAATTAGTACATGACTTTGTGACACTGGCCTTCTGGCATTTCAAAACAGACACAACTCGGGAATTCCCTAGTGATCCAGTGGTTAGGGCTCGGCACTGTCACTGCGGTGGCCCGGGTTCAATCCCTGGTCGAGGAACTAAGATCCCGCAAGCCGCACAGCGCGCCAAAAAAACACAAAAAAACAAAACAGACACAACTTGACTTATTTCAGCTAATGACACGATTATTTTCCTGATCGTCAAGGCTCAAAAATCTGGAAAAAAAGACTATGAAAGAAGCAGGAGTTTTAAAAACCAGAAAACCTCCAGACAAATGTCGATTTGCTTTTTTAAACAAAATTTCTCTATGGACTTCTTTGTTCCTTAAGCAGCAGAATTCCTTTCTTTAAAGGGATACTTACGGGGATATTTTAAAGAGATCCTTTTCAGTCACAAAGTGTTCTCCGTTGATGCTCAGCTAATATATCCCTCCCCCCCCACCCCAGCTGTGCCCCACACCCCTGGGGTTCTAGAAGACAGGTTGAAAAACACGGCTCTAATCCACTTCTTCCCTTCATTTTGTAGTTCAAATCCTCGTATCTCCTGCCTGAACTATTATAACAGCCTCTTTACAGTTCTTAACTGGAAATTCCCTCAATCTAATCTCTGCATATCTTCTAGATTAATCCCTGAATCAGAGTTAAGCTTGTTATGACACTATTCAAAAATCCTCGACAGCTCTCCATTATCTTCTTACTAAAGACCCCAATTCCTAACTCTGACATACATTCAAAGTCCTCTAAACGTGACCTCAAACAACCTTTTCCTTGTTGTCTTTCACTTTTCCCCACGTGGGTGGAAATCAGGTGTCATTACTTAAGCAGGATGTTTAATGTTTTTACTGTTATTGTTCAGTTATGTCATTGTCAATGTCATTTCTTCTCCCTGGAACATCCTCCTGTACCAACCCTGCCCACTGAAACCCCATCTGGCCTTCAAGCTAGCATCACTTATGTTTTTGCTGTGAAATCCAAGAAAATTGTAGCAGCGTAAGTTCGCTGACAAAAGTCTTAATACTGCACTTTTTGCTGTAACTGTAAACTGAGACACCATTACAGTCTCAAAAATTGTTTATTGTACCTCTAATATTTATCAGGTATACTAATGTGTATACATTTATGTTTATTCAGTGGCTGTAAAAGTAATGCACTCAAACCTAGTGCCCAGATTTTGTTATCTAATTCCATTCCCCACCGAAAGAACAAAGGCTCCTGAGAGAATCGGCTGCCTCCAGGGCTGGGGCAGGGCAGGTACAAGATGAGCCTTTAACATCTTATTAGTCTAAAAAGTAAAGGTATGCACAAAAAAAGACGGAAACATGTCACTGACCACATCTGGAATTTAAGCACCAGAATGATTAAGTACTGAATTATAAAACATTGAAAACAAAATAAGGAATTTATGCATCCGCACTGAAAACAAATAGATAAAATAAACAACATATGGGGGAGAAGAGAGGGCTTTTACTGCAATGAAATGCCAAATGTCTACTGGTAAATATAAAGGGAGGACTGGAGTTGGAAAAATTAGCATCTTGCAGACATCATAGTAAAGACTGCAACAGGCAGAAATCAGCCACGGTGTTAAATCTGGGTGAAAATTTGGATAAGGAGCAGGATATCTGCACTGTCTTAAAGTATCTTCCCACAGGGCTTCCCTGGTGGCGCAGTGGTTGAGAGTCCGCCTGCCGATGCAGGGGACGCGGGTTCGTGCCCCGGTCCAGGAAGATCCCACATGCCGCAGAGCGGCTGGGCCCGTGAGCCATGGCTGCTGAGCCTGCGCGTCCGGAGCCTGTGCTCCGCAACGGGAGAGGCCACAGCAGTGAGAGGCCCGCGTACCGCAAAAAAAAAAAAAAAAGTATCTTCCCACAGACTGCTTATTAGTTACAAAAAGTTAAGAAAAACAAAACAGAAGCAGTCATTATATAGTGGAGAATTCAGACAATACCTTGACTGGATGATCAAATGAGTGACAGACATGATACCCTGAGAGAGAATGCAACACCAGCCATGCAGCGTTCTGAGCCAAGCATACACAGCCTGGATCTAATCACCGGGAAACATCAGACAAGCACAAAATGAGGAAAGTTCTATTTTTTTTAAATATCAGTAAAAGATAAGAGAGACTATATTCTTCAAAAATGTCCATGTCCCTATATACACTACTAAATGTAAAATAGATAGCTAGTGGGAAGCAGCCACATAGCACAGGCATATCAGCTCGGTGCTTTGTGACGACCTAGAGGGGTGGGATAGGGAGGGTGGGAGGGAGGCTCAAGAGGGAGGGGATATGGGGATATATATACATATACATATAGCTGATTCACTTTGTTATACAGCAGAAACTAACACAGCATTGTAAAGCAATTATACTCCAATAAAGATGTTAAAAAAAAATGTCAACGTCATACAAGATAAAGTCTGTGGGGAAAAAAATCCAGATTAAAAGAGGTTAATGTAACAAGTAAATGTATTACCTGACCCTAGACTAGATGCTGTACTGGGAGTGGAGAACGCTATAAAAGACATTATTTAGGTCAACTGATGAAACTGGAATACGGACGGTAAAGTGTCCATATAAATTTATGAAGCAGGGCTTCCCTGGTGGCGCAGTGGTTGAGAGTCCGCCTGCCGATGCAGGGGACACGGGTTCGTGCCCCAGTCCGGGAAGATCCCACATGCTGCGAAGCGGCTGGGCCCGTGAGCCATGGCCGCTGAGCCTGCGCGTCCAGAGCCTGTGCTCCGCCACGGGAGAGGCCACAGCAGTGAGAGGCCCGCATACCGCAAAAAAAAAAAAAAAAAAAAAATTTATGAAGCTGATAACTGTACTGTGATTATGTAAGAGAATAGAGAAATTTCCTATTTCTATTAGGAAATGCACACTGAAGCATTCAGGAGTAAAGGGCTACAATGGATATTTATCTTTAGATGTTTCAAGAAAAAAAGAGTATGTATGGGGGATCTGGAGATAAGAGAGAGACACAACTCAAATGACAAAGCAAACACGTTTTGAGCAGATAAATCTGGGTATATAGGGCTTCCCTGGTGGCGCAGTGGTTGAGAGTCCGCCTGCCAATGCAGGGGACGCGGGTTCGTGCCCCGGTCTGGGAGGATCCCATAGCCGCGGAGCGGCTGGTCCCGTGAGCCATGGCCGCTGGGCCTGCGCATCCGGAGCCTGTGCTCCGCAACGGGAGAGGCCACAACAGTGAGAGGCCCGCGTACAGCAAAAAAAAAAAAAAAAAAAAAAAAAAAAAATCTGGGTATATAAGGGTTGGGGTTTTTTCATACCAAAAAGAGTGCAACTTTTTGTAGTGTGAAATTATTTACAAATAAGAGGTTAAAAAGAAAAGAAAGATACTCAAGAGCCTTGAAGGGGCTCTGTAACTAAACTCAGAAGGCTAGACCATTAAACTGAAGGCTCATCATAATTCTGGATATTTAAAGATCTCCAACTACTACTTTTATTAAAAAAACATTTGATTTTTAGTAAGCTCTCAAATGACATCAGTATGTATGTATACCATACATACATATGTATACCACCTCATATTATCTTAGAATTCTAACATTACTATTTTATTCTTTGCTTTCTTATATTTCTTGATAACAACAAATAAAAGATTATGTTTTCAAAAATTAAAACTTTTTATTTTTATCTTTTGTAGAATGTCCAACTTGAGGCTGTCATTAAGAACAGATGTAGGTCATCGTTTATATACCCTACAGTAACAGTATTTGTAGTATTTAGCCAATGTGATCTCCCATTTTAAGTTACATATCAGTTAGAAAATCAAGTGTTTACTGTTCTCTACCTCCCATATTATGTTAGGCATTCTCTATTCCATTTACTAGAACAATAAATTCAAATTGTGATAAAATTAAAAAATAGGTATTGTCTGGTAATGTCAACAGTACTACTGGTTGAGTACAAATAGGGAGAGCAGGTGTGTGTCACTACAAGAAAGAGGAAGAGGGGTTAGTGGGTCTCTAGTAAACAAATAACATTTATTTTTACTTGTTTCCTTTTCCATTAAACAACTTCTTTTCCCCTAAAGAAGCAGCAGGTCCTTAGGGAACACAATGGCTTCTAAGTGCAACCGCCCCCAATCCCCCCAACAAAAAAACAAACCGGAAAATCCATCAAACAAATAGGAGCTAAAATTCATCATTGCTTCCAAATGTAAAAGAAAGCAAACTTATTTGCAATTAAAAATATGGCTTAAACAACCTAGAAGATTTCACGTGATTGACCATGTTGAGAAAAACTGCCTTATTTTAAAAGAAGAGTGCAAAACCCAAAACAGAAAAGCATTATGATTCAATACTCAATCATGCCATATTGCTGGACTGTGATTTTAAAGTTCACTTTTAAATAGCTGCTCTTCACTAATTGGCTGCTTATGACTCATACCCACGGCTGCTAACCTCTGCACCAATCGCTGTGAAGTCTTTCAGGCTGCATCTGTGAAAGCAGATGGTGTGTTTTCCTTGAGAGCCACAAGAAGAGATATATGCCTGCAGTTCAGGTAGAGAGATGACATCACCCCTCAGAAGAGCATTACCTCACCCTCCCAGCATAGGAATGAGTCACCCGGAGAGTCAACTGCAAATCTCTTGGTATAAAAAAATGTGGGTTATGGTGATGCATTTTCCCATTCCACTGATTTGCCTCTGGAAGCAGCTATTTGTTCTGATTCGCTGCTCTGCATCTCAAACTAATTATGTGACTTGCTTCCCACTTCAGTCATTTTTAAAAATACAAATGCTTGTCATCTGGGGTTTTTTCCTCTATTTGTTTTTCCCTATTAATAATTTCAAAATAAAAGGTTTGTCAAATCAGCTGGCAAACTCGCTACCTAAGATCCAATCAAGGTCTTCAACCACGCAATCACAAAGCAGTTTAGTAAAGTAATTCAATTACCTTTTCTGAACAATCTCTAACTGGCATAATGAATACCAGTGGCACATGTAATCAAGGACTCTATTTGAAATCAGAATGTGAGATAAGAACTCTATTTTCAAGTGGCAGAAGGAACTTCAACTGAGAAAATAAAGGAAGTACTACTACTAAAATGAATATAACCAGCAATAAAAACAAAAATTCTTCTAATATGCAAAAATATTTTTTCATTCAGTTCTTCCTTCTTTTTCTGTGCAACTACCTCCCCACCCACCCATCCGCAACCTCCCACCATCAACACATACACTTTTGGGGGTACATTCAACTTTATTTTAACTTAATATGAAAGTTTTAAAACATAAAATGTAAAGAGATGCATATAATAAACCCCCATGTATCTGTCACCCAGTTTCAACCATCATCGACATTTTGCTACTCTCCACCCATCCACTACATATATTTGTTAATGAAAGTATTTTAAAGTCAATCACAGGCATCATGTCATTTCACCTATACATACTTCAGTATTCATTGCTGAGAAGCAACTACCATGCCAATGTTACATCTAACAGAAATAAGAGTAGTTCCTTAAAATCATCTAATATTCAAATTTCCCTGATATTGCAAGACATACTACATAATTGGTTTGCTTCAACAAGGGACTTAAACTCCACATATTATATTTGATTCTTTTTTTCTCCCTATAAGGGCCCCTTTCATTCCTTTTTCCGTGCATTGATTTACTTGAGAAACCAGATTATTCACCCTACAGAATGTCCCACAGTTTGGATTTTGCATGTCACTTAACTTGTTCCTTTATTCCCTGTATTTTCTAAAGAAGTGTAATTAGGACTGGAGCTCTGATCTGACACAGGTTTGATTCTTTTGGACAAGACTACTTCACAGGTGGTGCTATATACTTCCTATTATAACAGAGGTCAGCAAACGACAGCTCACACGCCAAATCTGACCCAGTGTGTGTTTCTGTAAGCAAAGTTTTATTGGAACACAGGCATGCTCATTCATTTCTGTATTGTCTATGACTGCTTTCCCACTACAACTACAGAGACCGTATGGCCTGCAAAGCCCAAGATATTTACTATCTAGCCCTTTACAGAAAAAGTTTGCCAACCCGAGTTGTCGTATTTGTTACTATTAATCAGTGGATTTAAGGGAGTCAGCCTGACCCCTCCATTTTAAAGTGTCCCACCAACTTTTCACCATTTTAGTATCAATTGATGATCTACTACTTCAGTAAAATAATAAAATAATGACTTCTAATGCTATCATTCTTTCCACATTTATTAGCTAGAATTTTTCTATGAAGAAGAACTTTCCTCATTCGGCTGTGGAAGCTGGATTTGTATACACTAGCATTTTCTCAAGTAATGACTCACATTAAACACTTTCCAATCCACAAAGTTGTATCCAGTGTGTACCCTAACCAAGAAAGAGGGAAAACGATCACACTGGCCCTGACGGTTATAAAAGCCAAGTCCCAAATACAAGCTCAGCAGCAGTAAGAGTTAAAAGGGAGGAAGGGGGAAGAAACCGAGTGAAAAAGCATGTGGAGAGATGCAGATTCGTGAGACAGAGATAAGGAACAATGGAGATAGACTATCTGGGAAAAGGATGGAAAAAAACCAACTACTCTAGAATATTCATGAAAGGGACACCCTTTCTCCCTCCTACCTCAGGAACTCCAAGCATCCCTGGTATAATACAACAAATGATGCTTCCAATGATGAGCTCAGGACTTAGTTAAAAGATAAAAGTCACCGAGATTGGGAAGATGTAAAATACATGAAAAACATTTCATTGAAAGTGTTAAATTGTTGACTTTTTTTTGATACCTGGAAATCCCCTTTGCCCAGAACAATTACTTTCCTTGCCATGCTAGCTGTTTCAGAAACCGAGGTAGGGCGAGGCAGCAGCAGGCACCCAACGTAGGAAATGGAAACGTGTCCACGGGGAGGTGACTGCGGCTCATCCAGCCCCATCCCTGACTCCACCAGCCACTCACTGATGTGACCTTGGACAAAAACTAACACTCTACTCTTTTACAAAATGCCTCAAATTAACTTACTGCACTGGAGCCTCAAAAGCACTCTCCACAGCTTTTTGAAAAGGTATGTCTTCTGATCCCTAAACTACCAATGACTGTTTCTACCACTCTGGGGATCCACAGGCCTCCTGCTTTCCTCACTCCTTCCCCTGTCCCCTCAATCCTTCCAGAGTCAAAACAGAAAGGGTTTTTAACATTTTCTTTTGCTGTAAGACTTTCATTGAGACTTTGATGAATCACAGGGTTCTCTTAATGAGGCATCTGCATTGTTAAGTATCTATGTTTAGTAAATATTTATAAAGAATTCACACCAACTAACCATTGGGGAAATGTGGAAGAAGGCAGGAAAATCCCTAACATCCTACTAAAGCCAATCTCTCCTTGAAACCCTTTCTTCTCTCTGACTCATCACTCTCTACCTGAATTTTAAAATGTTACGGAGGGACGTCCCTGGTGGTGCAGTGGTCAAGAATCCGCCTGCCAATGCAGGAGACATGGGTTCGAGCCCTGATCTGGGAAGATCCCACGTGCTGCGGAGCAACTAAGCCCGTGCGCCACAACTACTGAAGCCCGCGCGCCTAGAGCCCGTGCTCTGCGACAAGAGAAGCCACCGCAATGAGAAGCCCGCGCACCACAACGAAGAGTAGCCCCGCTCACCACAACTAGAGAAAGCCCACGCGGCAACCAAGAACCAACGCAGCCATAAATAAATAAATAGACAGATAGATAAATATCCTTCTAAAAAAATTTTTTTTAAATGTTAGGGAGTCTGAAAATTTGGCTGGAGGTCATCTCCTCACCCTGCTCTCCTTCCAGGTGATTGCTCCTCTCAGCTCCCAGGACACGAACACTTCTAACTTTTCTCTTCAGCCCAGACTTTTCCTCTGAGAGCACCAGACCCACATATGCACAGGCTTTCTTAACATCTCTGTTAAGGTCACTCAAGGTCAAGGTCACTCGGCACTCAACGCATGTAAACAAATTTATTTTCTCCCTCTCTATATCTGTTCCTTTTCTTTTTTCTTTTTTTTAAAGGGGCCGGGGAGCAGTCTCGGAGGACACTTTTATTTTTATTTATTTATATATTTTTGGCCGCACCAGCGGCTTGTGGGATCTTAGTTGCCTGATCAGGGATTGAACCCGGGGCCCTCGGCAGTGAAAGCGTGGAGTCCTAACCACTGGACTTCCAGGGAATTCCCCCACCTGTTCTTAATTTACTACTAATTTCTCCTTTGGTCTTTTCATTTCATAAAGACGTCCCTCCTTAAACTTCTCTTCAATCCATCACTTCACTTCCCTCACTTCCCGGTCACCTTATCATCCCCATCTGTACTAGACCTGGTCTCTTAACTAGTCTTCCCACTTCTGCTCTTCTTCCTCTTCCAGTCCATTCTCTACGGTCAGTAGAGACTGACTATATAAGTGGTCAGTAGTCAGCAGACTACAGGAGAGATTGATTCTAGAAGGATTTTAGGGATTCACCTGCTTTCTCCCAGATTGATCATTCCTGCTGCAAGGCCTTGATGCCAGCCGTTCCCTCTCCCAGAGCAGTCCTTCCCAGCCTCTCTACCCATTTCTTGCAGCTCTTGCTTCTCATAGGATCTCAGTCGTAAACATAATTTCTTCTGAGAAGCCTTCTCTGACTTCTCTGACTTCCCAGCTGGGAGGTCAGGTATCCTTGCTAAGTCTCTCTTAGCTCTACCTGTCCTTGTGACAGTTACCACAACTCAATTATGATACTGACATTATAATCATTTCATATCCGGCTCCACAGAGTGTCATGTAAGTTCCATGATGGCAAGGATCTCATCTGTCCTGGGCATTGTTGTACCCCAGCGCACAGCCCTGCAGGATCCCCTGTCCCCTTAAACACCAGTTCAGTTTTGGATGTGGTAAGTTCAAGTACCTTTGAGTCTCTCACTAGGGTTAAGAAGCAGTTAAGCGCTCACAATGAGCTGAGCGCCGTGCTAAAGTCTGCTCTCTATATGAGGTCTTTGAGTGATTATTCCTGATAAAGCACATTAAGAATTATAATGATAAGAGCAGAAAATGCAAACACATTGGTAAGTATTGAGGCATTTCAAAAGGCATGAAATATTGGAAAGGGGGCAAGAAATAAGCACAAGGATCTAGGGTTGAGTCTCCGTTTTACTCCATCAGACAAACCTCTGAACCATTTTGAGCCCCAATTTTCTCATCTGGAAAATGGGGGTTAATAAGAGTATTTTATAAGGCTATGTTAGGGAATAAATAAGAATGGATTTGATGTCACTTTGCAAACTGTAAAGTGCTACTCAAGCAATACTTGTCAAGTAGATGTAATGATCCAGGGCTGCTATTTTGAACCTCTAAGGTAATTCGTGTGTGAGTGCATATATACGTATACTTGTTAAAGAAAAAAGTTAAAAACGAAAATACAAACTCTTAATCTGACTATCTATAAATTCATCATGAGCCTTCTTTTATCCTCAATAAGGAAACTTCAGAAATGACTATGGTTCGTTAACACTAAATTTCACATATTGCAAAAAAGCTTTTAGAATTCAAACAGTCGCTCCAAAAGTAAATTCAAGGAGAGAGCAGAAAGCTTAATTATGCCATGTCAGTAACAGTAGGCCCTTGAATGTGCGTTTGCACTGCATGAATCCACTTACAAGTGAATTTTTGTCACTAAGTACATACTCCAGTACTCCACGATCCACGGTTGAATTTGCGAACATGGAACCGTGGATACAGAGGCCCACGGAGAAGTTATGTAGGATCTTCCACTGCATGAAGGGTTGGCACCCCTATCCCCAAAGCTGTCCAAGAGCCAACTGTATCTCTTTCCCAATCCTGAATTCACAACACCCATCTAAAAACAAAGTCTTAAAACTATATAAAGATGAGTTTGATATAAGAATTAAATACATCAAACTGTGACCAGTCTTTGACTCACCAGAAATCTCTTATCAGCCCTAAAATTCTCCTTTGAATATAGAAGTTCTGAAGGTTCATAAAGTACTTTATTGGCCAAAAAGATAAACAATATTAAAGAGAAGTTAACAGGCATATTTTTGTATATTTTAATTCTTCAAAAATGTTGCACTATATATCGAACACAAAATGGTAACTCTTAAAGTAAAATGAACAACTGACCAGACTACTAGTTGACAAAATTGACTATTTGTAACTTTATGAGAAAAAAAAAAAGATGTTCCAACACTGTTGTGTTGAGGAAACAATTTTTTAAACATTTCCCTAGATTTCAAGGAAAACATTGAAATTACCATGACGGGGAAAGTAAAGGAAGCTTATCTGCTGAAAGTAAAGCGTTCCCAGGAATCATACCTCAAAGACTAAGGAGGAGGCATCATGGTTTACAACTAGTTACGTGATCTAAACGTGAGGGATTATGAGATCTTTCAGTAGATCTGGATATTAGTCGAAGAAGGCATCCCATGTGACATGCTTAAAAGGAAATGTAGGTTAAAAAAAAAAAAAAGAAAGAAAATGCAGAAGAAAAAAGAAATCCTGAAGTGAGTTGGTATTTATGATCATCAAAGATTGTGAATTATTGACCAAGAGCAGTGAGATACCAAGTAGATAGTTATTATTTCATTCTTTCTTTCCTTAACCTATAGTCAACCTACAAAACAAAATACCTCCAGGAAAACAACCAGGTTAATTTTTGAAGTATACTTTTTGCATTCACGGTGAAAAATACAGATTTAAGTACCTATCTTTGCCTTCACTTAGATTATTATTCATTCGTAAAGGAGATAAATAATGTGCACAAGAAGTCAATTTCCTACAAAACAGAGTCAAATCAATGTCTCACTTGGCAACATGTGTGCTGGAATAAATCGATTTAGTTCACAGCACTGTTTTCAGCCATGCTAAGGGATTAATAAAACAAAATTAAATCAAAAAACGGTTTCATTTCTATCATTAAAAGAAATGCAATTAACCTAAGCAATTATTTAAATATTGGCTTGCTCCGTGATTGACAGTGACTTTTCCAAATAAACCACCATCTGAGAGGGTGCTCATCTGAGGCTCAAATTGTGCTAGTTTATGTACAGATGAAAGACTGCCAGATGAGCAGACATCTTTCAGTACAGACAATCTTTAAAACAGATTACAGATCCTCTTCTAATAAAGCAATACTCAAAACGGTCTACTGACGGACCCTCGGTGAACAAATCAGGTAGCCATTAAAAATGTGCTCTTTTCAAAAGATCCCCCCCAACCTACGAAGGCCCTTCTTCATGACTGCAGCCTGACTCTGCAGTGCGCAGGCTGGAAAGCTTCCGCATCATAGCTGTCTGTTTCTGCACCTGTCTGAAACAGAAAGGCGGTGTGTCCCTTGGGGAGAAAAATGCCTAAAATAAAATAAAACAAAACCCCAAACTCTAACTATAGACTTATAAGAGAGTTGTTTGTTCTTTTTAAGAGGAAAAAAAAAAAAAAAAGGACATTTTAACAGAAAACTGAAACAAAAAACAAATATGGTATCTCTAAATAAGGAAAAGGTAAAGGTATTGTCTAAGGACAGACTAGTTACATATACACAATTATAATATGCATTCTAAATACAGATAAGGAAGAAGGTCTTTGTATTTACAAATGTGTTCCAAAACACAGACAAGTAGACAGTTCAAGGATATTATGTCTACTTAGATTTGGTGAACTGTGATCCAAATGCCACCCAGAGGGCTTCCCTGGTGGCGCAGTGGTTGAGGGTCCGCCTGCCGATGCAGGGGACACGGGTTCGTGCCCCGGTCCGGGAGGATCCCGTATGCCGCGGAGCGGCTGGGCCCGTGAGCCATGAGCCTGTGCTCCGCAATGGGAGAGGCCATAACAGTGAGAGGCCCGAGTACCGCAAAAACAAAACAAACAAACAAACAAATGCCACCCAGAGACCCCAAAGAAAAACTATGCTGATATGTCACAAAACAATTTTAAGACAATCAATGAGGAACCGCTGCCAAATCTCCTTAGTGCTTTTTCAAGGCTGAATCTGCGTATAGATTAACAGTGGAAAGCAAATCAGATTCTACCTCAGGTGGCCCTTCTGAAAATTAAAAACAAAATTCTTAGCTATGATCAAAAGTATTAGATGTAGAACCTAGGGGCACATGTTAAAGGTAGCAGAGTAAACCTTAGGTTCATCATTTACTCTAACACACACACACACACACACACACACACACACACACACACACAGTTTTAGCTCGGTTTGTTCAGTATTCTTTTGAGGAAGCTTATAAGTACCTCGTCAAGAGGAAAGAGTGGCAAGTCAGGTCTGTGTCCCATGGCGCCTCAACCTTCCGGCAGCATACATGCATAATGCAACTGTCAATCTCTCTTATCCTTTGGGAACTTATTTTTTTCCTTAACATAATCAAAACATGACTAAAGCAAAATAATAAACTATTTTATATGCTTTGGGATCAGAAAAGGTTAAGGACATCATGAAAGCAGGCTGACAGGCAATGAGATATGTACCTAACGGTAATGGATTTGTGCCATTTTTAAAAGAATCCTTAAATGTAGTAAAAGGGGAAGTTAAAAAATTCCTCTAGATGATTTATATGGGTGTTTCATGTGTTTGATGGTACCTGAGTCCTGAAGTTAGGACAATCTTTAGAAATTTAGTCCCTGGTGGTCCAGTGATTAAAACTCCGTGCTTCCGCTGTAGGGGACGTAGGTTCGATCCCTGGTCAAGGAACTAAGATCCCACATGCTGCACAGCGCAGCCAAAAAATTTTAAAAAACAACAAGAAGAAATTTAGCCCAATCCATAATTTTACAGAGAAGGAAATTAAAGCTCTACTGAAATAATTAGCCGGGTCACAGAGCCAGTTAACAGCAGCATCAATACTAGAACTGCAGCCTCCGAATCCCAGTGCCTCCTCCACACCACACGGCCTACAAGGTTCCTGTGATGCTTTTACTTTATTATTCTAGCAAAAGTACATGTGATCCATAACCAATTCCTCTATCATTAATAACTTAAAAATTATTATACAGTCTATCAAATCCTTTAGCCTTCAGCTTCTCATTAGATAAGTCACTTTAAGAATCAATGCACAGAGAATACATCTTCTCTGGCCTTCTGAGTTTAATTGGTTTCATCCTTGTACCACTCTTGATGAAAGGGTGGAGAAACTGACATTCTAATAGAGGAGTCTCCAAACGGAGCCTCCAATTGTCACCTGGGTGGTTCCCGCTACATCTCCCCACCAGTTCCTGCCTGCTGTACCCAGCTCTCCTCTGCACACTACCTGTCCTCGCAAACGCTGAGCTTCAGACAGAGAAAATTAACTATTTCTCCCAAAAAGTTAGGGACCATCATAAAATTGTCTATCAGATGCATTTAGAAGGGTACTGCATCCAATCCGGGGCATTTCAAATAGCAGTTTTTGTTCCTCTTTTGGTGGTGTTTTGTCCAGCTTCTGAACATAACTTCTAGATACTGAGCGATACACACCTTGCTGAATAACAGGTGACCCAAGCTCGAAATACAGTCCTCTCTCCTTGTTAATGTTTATAACCTTACGAATACTCTCATAATGGTGATATTTCTATTATATACTAGATCAGTCGTTCTCAAAATGCGGTCTGTGGATTCTGTTTGAGGTGCAGAGAGTCAAATGGTTTTCATAAGAAGGTGCTATTTGCCTTTCCCTGGGGTGCTATTTGCATTGATGGTATAAAAGCAACGGTGACTAAAGCATGAATAAGGTAGCAGACTCATAGTCCTCACATCTTCACTGTCACACACTCGCAGCAAAAAAAAAAGAAGAAAAAAGTTTCACTCGAGAATGTTCTGATGAAACAATAAAAGTTAAACTGTGACCTGAGTACATATATTTTTACTATTCTGCCCGACTAACCAGGAGGTGTGCATTAAGGACTTCTGCCACAAACTGAAGCATGTTTTGAGGAAAAGCACTTGCGTGACTGAGTTTTGAGCTGAAACTAGTGGCATTGCTCACAAAGCTCCATTTGCACTTGAAAAATTGAGAGAAAAGCTACAGTGATGAGACTTGCGTATTTGGCAGACGTTTTCTCGAAAATAAAGTGAACCTCTCACTTCAAGGAAAACAACTGACTGTGTTAATGATAAAATCCAAGTTTTCAAGCGAAAATTAGAATTTTGGAATAGCTGTATCTACCCATGTGAGCTTGACAGCTTTCCAGTACTGGAAGACTTTTCTGATGAGATCAGTGGTGACAGTAAAAAATTTGAGTTTACAAAGTATTCTATAAGGAAATATGTCAACATTTGGAAGATCTGTGTAACTCAATGAATCAATATTTTCCAAATGATGTTAGAAAACCATGCACGAGTAAAAGGCAAGACAGAACAATGGATGTTACTGGTACAGAGTACAACAGTTCATTAATATGGTTTCACATTCCGCGGTGCAACTAACCTTTCAGAAACTTCCACTTTTTCTCGTGTAGAACCAAAAAAGAATGATCACAATCAACTGAAAAGGCTACTAAAACACTCCCTTTCTCCCCCTACATACGGATTTTATTCTTCATACAGTTCAACCAAAACAACATATCGAACGCAGAAGCATATAGGAAAATCAAGTTGTCTTCTATTAAACTGGAAATTAAAGAGATTTGCAAAAATATAAAACAACGCCACTTTTCTCATTGAATTATTTTTTGGGGAAATACACTTTTTCTTTCTTTTCTTTCTAAAGATTTTTTGATGTGGACCATTTTTAAAGTCTTCATTGAATTTGTTACAATATTGCTTCTGTTCTGGTTTTCTGGTCCCAAGGCATGTGGGATCTTAGCTCCCTGACCAGAGATCGAACCCACACTCCCTGCACTGGAAGGTGAATTCTTAACCACTGGACCACCAAGGAAGTCCCCACTTATTCTTCATAAAAATATATTATTTATGCTACGTGCAATGCAATGGGGTTCTTTTATTTTTTTTTTTTTGCAGTACGCGGGCCTCTCACTGTTGTGGCCTCTCCCATTGCAGAGCACAGGCTCCGGATGTGCAGGCTCTGTGGCCATGGCTCACGGGCCCAGCTGCTCCACGGCATGTGGGATCTTACCGGACCGGGGCCCGAACCCGTGTCCCCTGCATCGGCAGGCGGACTCTCAACCACTGTGCCACCAGGGAAGCCCTGTTTTAATTTTTAATATGGCTTAAGTTTAGATAGATATAACCCATGGGGAAGAAAGCTCTTTGGATCTCTTCGTAATTTTTAAGAATGTAAAGGGTCCTGAAACCATAAAGTTTGAGATCCACTGTACTGGATGAACAGCCTGAGTTGTAAAGGGGAGGAACATACAAGATGTAGAAAGAGCTCCAGAGCAGGTGGAGTGGAGTACAGTCAGGCAAGCCTGGTTTAATCCCAGCTCTACCATGTAGTCGGTCTGTGACTTCAAGCAAATAACTTCTCTGAGCTTCGTATTCCTCTTCTGTAAAATGACACCAGCATATCAATCTCAGGAGGATGGCTGTGAGGATTACACGGTGTGTAAAGTACATTGTGTGTATATTACAGCTCTGGGAACAATGCTGTCATTAGCATATCTACACAGTAAACACACAGTCTCAAGAAATGGTCCCAAGAACTTAGGGCAGTAGTGATCTAGTCAATTTTTTTGTGTGTAAAGTAGGAAATTAAAACCTAGATAATGCAAAGAGGTCTCAGAATTCTTTCCCTGAAATGGAAAGCGGTCAGTGAGCTTTGCATTTATTGTGTAAAGGTGACACAAACTTTTAAAATATGCTTGCAATTCAACATTTCAAAGCATTCTACCCAAAGGATCAAGGGTTGGGGGTGAGTGGGAAGAAGGATACTTAAAACAAGAGAGACCTAACAAACCACAGAAAATGGTAAGGACTGGGGATGGTGAGAATATTCAACTGTAGTTTAAAAAACAGCTAATGTAATTGCTATTGTAAGAAAATCTTCAAGCTCCACTAGCTGCTTATAATTTAAACACGCTCAATGGCACTCAGGTTATTACGACTACTTGTCATATCATGCAGTGTATGTTTTTGTGAGTGTGCATACTTTAGTTTATAGAAACACACATGCTTTGCACCACTACAACACACTATAATGTTACCTCAGATGTAAACAGCTTACAATCTTCTGATTTTGCTCATCACCTTTCATGTCTAGTTTGAAAATAAAGCACAATGTGCATACCCAAGCATAACCTCAGGAGGACATAAATAAATGAATATTCAGGTCTGAGTAGTAATTCATTTGACTATGACATCCAATTCAAACTTTTGAAGGCAATTTACAATCAAAGTGTTATTTATATTAATAATTCACAAGTTCACAATTCTCAACAGATGTTTCCGGTATACTGTCCGGTAAGCAACAGGCACTCTGAAAGTCTAGTCAAGGCTTAGCACACAGCGAGTGTGGAGGCTAGGCAGTGCCACCGCCCTAAGTACCTGCCCGGGTACCCCAGAAAGGAATCCAGGCTGGATTTTCTAGAGAGCAGCGGGGTCACTGGGAGCAGTTTTCCCATCAGAAAATTTCTTCACCACTCATCAGGTCATTCTCAAGCCCCTCGTGTTAGGTTCTGTCTTTTCCAAACTTGATACCAGCTAAGAAGCTTTTTGAAAGGGAAAGATTGATGATGAAAGGGAAAAAAAAAAGAGTACCCTAGGGAGTATCCCATAGGGACACGGTAGAAGGCTGAGGGTATTCTGGAAAACAGGTGACTGCTTCCACGTCAGCAGTCGTAACTCAAAAGAGGGACTTATTTTAAATGATTTAAACAAGAGGGTAAAGCTCCAGAAAAGGAGAGAGATTTAATCTATTAGAGTCTAGACAAAAGGTCAGGTTGGGGGCTGTGCTTAAATGAGGGGAGTCTAGACTTCCCTCATTTAAACACAGCCCCGGACTTCCCTGGTGGCGCAGTGGTTAAGAATCCGCCTGCCAATGCAGGGGACGCGGCTTCGAGCCCTGGTCTGGGAAGATCCCACAGGCCGCAGAGCAGCTAAGCCCGTGCGCCACAAATACTGAGCCTGCGCTCTGGAGCCCGCGTGCCTAGAGCCCGTGCTCCACAACAAAGAGAGGCCACTGCAATGAGAAGCCTGTGCACTGCAGCGAAGAGTGGTCCCCGCTCGCTGCAACTGGAGAAAGCCTGTGCGCAGCAACGAAGACCCAACACAGCCTAAAATAAATTAATTAATTAATTTAAAATAAATAAATAAACACAGCCCCCAACCTGCCCCTCATCAAGGTGGGCAGTGTCCTTACTTTACTGATGGTGACACTAAAGCTCTGAGGGGCTAGGTCACCTGTCCAAGTTTTGGAGTCATATGCCAGAGTAGTTTTGGAAGCAAGGTCTCTTTTTTTGCAAATAATCCATTTTGTCTAAAATTTCACGCCAAGAAAGCTTCAGATGAATTATGTCTACAATTAGGATGTACAACTGAGGGGAAGACGCAGTGAGTAATTTATGGGATTTTGCAGCATGCATTCCCAACTATTAAAACACAGTTATTTATATTTGTTTTATGATGTCTAGGGACCCTGTGATGATGATAATAGGAAGAAGAAATTATGATCATGTTGGAGCTCAGATAATGAGATTTACTGATATAGCAGATAGTATCCTCAATTACTCATTTATAAAATTAACTCATTCCATGCCCAAAACAATCCTAAGAAGTAGGTGACGTTACCCACCTCATTTTACAGGAGGGAAACGGAGGAATACAAAAGCTAAGTAAATGCCCCAAGGGGACATAGCTTGTCAGAGACAGACATGCCCTACACTTAGGCAATCGGACCCTGAGCCACAGCTCTCTAAGCAAATACCTACTATTAATAGCAGCAATTGATGATTTTACCTAAGTTTTCCGGTCAACATATAACAGAAAATTCTCACCTCCGGTTTGCTAAGGCTGGACGACACCAAGGAACCGGATCCCACGTCCAAATCCCACTGCTTTTGACCATGGTTCTCAGGATCCAGGGCAGCAATTCGGCCGTCTAAAGTGCTGATAATCACTAAGGATCTGTAAATTTAAAAAATCATAGGACAGAGTTAAAAAGATATCGAAGACATACACTCAAAAGGAACCAGCCTCTCCCCAGGCCTCTATCTGTAAGGGGGTGAGCACCTCCTCACGACACTTGTAGCCTTTCCGCCGCTCTCTGTCTTGAGCCCTCCAAGACAACTGCACTATGCCCTTTATGGGTTTGTTCCACTTATGAAAAGCCCCAGTCTCCGAGGTCACCCCTCCTTCCCACACTCTAATCCCCACATGGAATTCGACATGCCCTGCTCTGTCCTCTTCCATTTCCCCACCTCCTAAAGCCTTCGCCCTGAAACAGCGTCCCCTGAATGTTCACTTACCTCCTTGCTCTGACAGAAACCTGGCTCTCCCTGAGCACATTGCTTCAGAAGCTATGAGAATTTTCTTCTCCATAACCCTTACCAGGCCCAGTGATGGCGTAGGCACACTCCTTGCGCCTCGCTACCATTTCTGAACTATTTACTTTCTCTCTGCTCTAAAAATCCTCAGGTTCAGGTCATTCCATCCATTACTCCTCCTAATAATTGTCTACTGACCCTTGGGTCACTAGCCCCGTCCCTTGAGGTTTTTGGCTCCTGGTTCACTGTCACTATTAACATGTTCTGTGGGTTTTCATTATCTGTCTACCTCACCTCGGTCCCTAAGCCCTCGTCATTACCAATCACAACTTCCCTGTCCCACTGAAATTTCAAGCATTCCAACCCCAGTCACCAACCCCTCTTTTCCAGCTCACCTCCTCTACTTCCTTGACTCCAAAAAACCTCTGACCCCACCAGAACCCTATCAGCCACTGATCCTCCCGCTGTTCCCCTGAACCTGACTACCATTATGCCTTCACTTCTTTCTTATCCAGTTTAAATTCCATAGTCCTTCTTTTTTTTTTTTACTTTTTGGCGGCACCGTGCAGCATGCAGGATCTTAGTTCCCCGACCAGGGATCGAACTCGTGCCCCCTGCAGTGGAAACCCGGAGCGTTAACCGCTGGACCACCAGGGAAGTTCCCATAGTCCTTCATTTTAAGCACTTCCTTGCTCACGCCCTCAACTCCCTACCCGCTCTCTTACATCTCACACTGAACTAGCAGAACTCCAACCCTGGTTCAATGAAACTTTCTGCCTTCGCTCAATCTTGCATCTGTGCGGTTGAAGAAAAATATAACCATGCTGACTGGTGTCACTCTACTCATGACCATCATCATCTAAAGGGCTCGAATGATGCTCCACAATCATGACACGTTTCCCTAGTCTATTCACTCTCCCACTGTCCCAGGTCAACTATTTCATTTTGCCTTTGCCCTCAAACTTCCTACCCTAGCTCTTCCAAGCTCGTGCATCTCAGGGACTATGCTTCCTAGATAGGTGTTTACTAAGGAAAACAAATAATCAAAAGAGATCCCACCATCCCATCTCTCCATGTAACAGCACCTGGACCCATGAAATACCTCCCCTCTTACTGCAGGTGAATTGTCCAGGACTCCATCCACTACCAACACTCCCCTTAGGCAGTAGGTATCTCCCTGTGCATACATAGGGACTCACTCCTCAAAAACCTCTCCTCTTGCTCTCCCATCAATTATTCCCCCTCCACCACAGCATTCCTCTCAGCCCTCAAACCTGCCATTATATCCCCCAACTTAAAAACCAAACCAGATTAAATAGAATGATCCATTCTCCCCGCTCCAGCTTCCAATCCATTTCTCGGCCCCCTTTGGAACAAAACTCCTTGAAAGAGTTGTTATGTAGTCTGGGTCTCCAAATCCTCTCCCCCTTTCTGTGCTGAACTATTTCTAGTCAAGTTCTTCCCTCCACCCCTTCATGGACAGGCTCCTGTGATACACTGACCTTCACACTGACAAATCCCATTCACTTGACCATCCAGTGACATGTGATCAGCTATTTCTCCTGCTCTCCATCAACTACTCTTTTTTTTCTATTTTATTGATGTTTTTTCACTTAAGTTTTTTTTTTTTTTTTTTTTTTTTTTTTTGCGGTACGCGGGCCTCTCACTGTTGTGGCCTCTCCCGTTGCGGAGCACAGGCTCCAGACACGCAGGCTCAGCAGCCATGGCCCACGGGCCCAGCCACTCTGCGGCATGTGGGATCTTCCTGGACTGGGGCACGAACCCGCGTCCCCTGCATCGGCAGGCGGACTCTCAACCACTGCGCCACCAGGGAAGCCCCTAAGTTTTTTTTTTTTTTAAATTTAAGTACAGTTGATTTACAGTGTTGTGTTAGTCTCTAGCGTACACCAAAGTGATTCAGTTATACATACGTGTGTGTCTGTGTATGTTCTTTTTCATATTGTTTTCCAATATGGTTTATTACAGGATATTGAATATAGTTCCCTGTGCTCTACAGTAGGACCTTGTTGTTTATCCTCTATCAACCACTCTTCACGCGGCTTCCAGGGCACCATCTTCTCCTGATTATTTGTTCTTAGTTCTATGCTTCCTTGTAGCAGTTTCATTTCCTGCTCCCTCCTCACCTCTCCTATCTCTGAAAATATTCTCTACCTACACGTACTTTTCTTTGGTGGTCTCATAGATGAAAATATCATCTATATACTGGCAACTTCCAAATTTCTATCTCTGGTTCCAGGCCCCTTCCCTGAACTCTGGGCATACATATGTAACTGCCTGCCAGATTTTTTTTTCTAATAAATTTATTTATTTTATTTATTTATTTCTGGCTGCGTTGGGTCTTCGTTGCTGCACGCGGGCTTTCTCTATTTGTGACGAGCGGGGGCTACTCTTCATTGCAGTGCGCAGGCTTCTCATTGCGGTGGCTTCTCTTGTTGTGGAGCACGGGCTCTAGGCGCATGGGCTTCGGTAGTTGTGGCACGTGGGCTCAGTAGTTGTGGCGCATGGGCTTAGCTGCTCCACGGCATGTGGGATCTTCACGGACCAGGGCTTGAACCCATGTCCCCTGCATTGACAGGCAGATTCTTAACCACTGTGCCACCAGGGAAGTCCCACTGCCTGCCAGATTCAGATTGTCCTACAGGCTTCTCAAAGTGCACGTATCCAAAATCAATATCCCCAGACTGATACCCCCAATTCCTCAAACACATCATGCATGATTTTTCCTCAGGGACTTTGCAGCTACTGTTCCTTTGCATCCTGCAACATATACCCCAGATACACGACAAGCTCTCAATAAATATTTGTGGAATGAAAGGGTTTGTTGAATAATTGTTCTAGGAATTTGTTAGGTATACCGGTCTGCTTCTGAAAGACCATGCAAATTCCAAGCACATATAGTTATGTTCCTGGTTCAGCTTATAAAATGTAACTTTTATCTATCCTACTTCATATACAATACATACAAATTCAAAGTAAAGCTACAAGTCGATTAAGACAAACCAGTTCAAGTACACTCATGTGAAACCTTTCAAAGAACTTAATTGTTTAGCAAATGAATACACTTATCAAGTGAATAAAAGTGTTAATTTAGTTCCCCAACTATACACTAATTCTCACTTTGAATTTTTCAAATGGTAACTCAGTCTCAACTGTGAAAATAAAGATTTTTTGCCACACTACAAACTAGTAATTTTCAATAACACAACAAAAGAAAAGTAACAATTCAACTCCTTTCCCCATGCATTACCCTGCATTCTCAAGAGATCTACTGGGAGTTGGATGAGGAGAATATGAGCCAAAAAATTATGTTATGATGAAGGTATAAAAAAATTCATACCTGACAAGCCAGAATGGAAAAGAATATGAAAAGAATATATATGTGTGTGTGTGTGTACATATACATATATATGTACACACACACACATCTGAGTCATTTTGGTATACAGAAGAAATTAATATAGCATTGTATATCAACTATACTTCAATAAAATTTCCAAAGAAAAGCCTCATACCTTAGATGTGTCAATTTACAAATAAAAGCAATAGACTCTAATTCAGTTAGAGATCAAGGGTTCAGAGCCAAGTCAACTCTTTCCTAGTCCTACTGCAGAAAGATCCGATTTTTCTGTTCAATAATCATTAACCATAAATAAATGGTAGAATGAAAAACCCTCTAATTGAGACAAAACTTAGTATACGCAAAGTGTAACCCATGAAGAATTAAGGAGACCACTGGAACACTTCAGACGCTATTTCTTTAAAATTCAGAACCAATGTTGTTCATTTAATCATGCTAGGCATTCCACTGTTAACAACAACGAAAAAGCTACACTTTTTCCGAATGTGTAGTTATTTGTGCTAGAGGTTTATACAGAGAAAAATGGTAAAATTTTAACTTTCATTTTCAAAACAAAGAAAAACCCAACAATAAAGTATGCATATGTCTTATGTATATATAAAACACATTTTAATAAGTAATTTGGAGTTTAATATCTAACTATCACTGAAAACCTGTAATGTGAGGTGCGTTGAACTGAGTCAAAGATTCTGCTTTTTAAAATAAACAAGAAATTTTCAGATGATGAACTACTATATTTAGAGAATATGTGTGAATTCTAGCAATAACGGAAAGAAAGACAAACACGTGGGCAGGAACAATTAAGTACATCACCCTCTTAACTGCTATTGATATTTAGTATAATCTGATTCTTTGATTTGGATGGCGCATCCGTAATTCTTTTCACCTCTCTTAATGGGAACAACAGAAACTCCCATAACAAACCCTGTCAGGTATCAAAAAAAAAAATTCTTCATTCTCCTCTGCTACAAGTTATGGGTTCTGTCCCAAGCACGTCTCTGGAAGGGAGTTTCCCCCTCTGCCATGGCTGGAACTGGGCAGCACCACTCGGCCAAGGAGATATGTAACGATTTAGACTGTCAGACCTTATCACATTCTTGGAGAGAGAAGCATCCAGGAGACAGGCTCTGCTGAAAAACAAAGTCCTCGGGGTGTATGCAGGACAGTCAGAGGTGGCAATAAGATATGGCATTTAGAACAAACACCAGTGAGAGCTGAATAATGAGCCTGCCACCGCCCCCCACCAAAAATCAGGGAGAACCTAAGGCCCTTTATCTCCCCACGATCCACTCGGCCTGTTTGGAGGTTTCTATGAGCAAGATGAAAAACTCTTAACTTATTTAAAGATCAAAGGAACTGCAGAAGCAGCATTTCCTGTGGAAAGAATCAGAGCTTTGAAGTCAGCCCTGTGTGCCCAGCCCCATGGCTCTGCTCTTGTTCTGCTCACGGCTCCATTCGAATTGCTTTTTCATGGGTAAAACAGGACTATTTCACTCAGCTCAGCATAACTCAAATTTGCCTGATTATCAAAATAATCTGGAGTGCTTGTTAAAAACCAGTAAAGGTAGGGCTTCCCTGGTGGCGCAGTGGTTGAGAGTCCGCCTGCCGGTGCAGGGGACGCGGGTTCGTGCCCCGGTCCGGGAGGATCCCACATGCCCCGGAGCGGCTGGGCCCGTGAGCCATGGCCGCTGAGCCTGCGCGTCCGGAGCCTGTGCTCCGCAACGGGAGAGGCCACAACAGTGAGAGGCCCACATACCGCAAAAAAAAAAAACAAAAAAGAAACAACCAGTAAAGGTTCACAGGTCCCCTCCCCAGAACAGGGTTGGGAGACGATAGCTTAACAAGTACCTGAGGTGAGTCTCAGGATAAGGTCAGTCTGGCAAAGAGTGATTTATCTCAAAGGGCTATTGCCTAGGAGTAAAAAAAAATAATCCATTACCTGGATGAAGACGGTCTATTGATCAACTCTGTCAGCAAACCCTTTTGAAACTTCTCTCACTTAACACATTGCTTCGGTTTACAAAGGCATTTGTTTCGATGATTCAACAGCAAGCACAGTTCTCTCACCCACAACCCCATTCTTCAAAGATCCTCTCAAGAAAGGTTTGCAATGACCTCATCCGATGGCCAGGTTCATCCCCTCGTCAGGCATCCCTGCAGTGGCAGCTGGGACACTGGCTGCCTCCCATTCTGGCCCAGTCCTTGCCCCTCCTCACCTGCCATCCCGACAGCTCTCAATCTCTAACAAGCGGGCCAAAGAGTTCCAGCTTTATCCAAAGCCCGCTGCTTACTCTATGTGTAATCTGACAGCTACTTATAACCAAATACAAAAGCTGTATTTTTTCTGAATATGTCGTAACTTGTGCTAGAGGTATATACAGAGAAGAACAGTAAACTTCTTTCATTTTCAAAACAAATAAAAAATCCAACAATAAAATATGCGTATGTCTTATGTATATATAAGAACACTATCTCTGCATTTTCAGCAGGGCATCACCACAAAGCCTTCAGAAAACTTCCCTTCCCTCTCCCAGCTTTCTGCATCCATCCCATCACTGAACATCTAAATCAGAAATCAGATCCGCCCTTGCTCTACATTTAGACAACAGTCATGTACTCTGGGCTCTACTTCTATAGCTTCCTTTAAATCTTTTCATTCTTCTTCAGTCTCACTGTCCTTGTCCTACAACAGATTCACATGTCTCATTAGAACATCTTCAGAAAGACTTTCTGCCAGGCTTCCCTGGTGTCTCAGTGGTTGGGAATCCACCTGCCAATGCAGGGGACATGGTTTCGATCCCTGGTCCGGGAAGATCCCATGTGCCGCAGAGCAACTAAGCCCGTGCGCCACAACTACTAAGCCTGCGCTCTAGAGCCCATGCTCCACAACAAGAGAAGCCACCACAATGAGAAGCCTGCACGCCATAACAAAGAGTAGCCGCCGCTCGCCGCAACTAGAGAAAGCCCGCGTGCAGCAATGAAGACCCAATGCAGCCAAAAATAATAAATAAATAAATTAATTAATTTTAAAAAAAAAAGACTTTCTGCCCCTGGTCTCGTCCCCCTTGCTCTCCCGACCGCTTTTTTGTTTTTTTCCCAACAGCTTTGTTTCTATAATAGAGATCTGATAAACTTCCGAAGTTCCCTGCGCCCAGTGAATAAGGCCACACTGCTTGGTATAGCACTAATCTGGCATAACCTAGGTTTCTAACCTTTTGAACAAAGTTCCCTTGTTAATTTGGTTTTTGTCGCATGTCTTCAATGATTTCATGTGCCCCTAAAACATCACTTCTAATGAATTCCCCCCATCTTTAGAGGAACTATTTAAGTACCAATCAAAATATTCAAGGCTTCTGGAAAGAAGTAGCTAAAATTACTAATTAAGTTTGGTATAATTCCAGTTCAAAACTGAGAAACTTGACTTTTTAATTAGCCTTCTCCTCAGTGAATGTCCAATTTCCATTAGGTTATTTGGAAAATAAGGGCGATCTCATGGATCCCGCATAGGCAGGTGCATAGGGGTCTAGGAGCCCTGGCTCAGAAACCACTACTCTGAGCCCTTGCTCACGTCATCCCTGCAGCTGAGACTGTCCTTGACACTTCACTTTCAAGGACTCACTCACTTGACGTCTCCATTCTCTTCACTCTCAAACTCTTCTTATGTCACTTTTCATCCATTCTAGTACAGCTAATTCTCTAACACATGTATCTCCCTCTCAGACCTGGGACTCCAGGACAGCCCAGGGGCCCGTTTATCTACCCTCAGCACCTAACAGTGCAGAGCCCCTAATCAAATGCAATAAATGTTGGTTGAATGAATAACTCTTGCTAGGGCAGATACTACTATTCACATAAAACAAAAACAAAAAAGAAGCTAAGAAAGATGTGAAAAGATGCACTTGCCTAAGGCACCAGAAGAAGAGGTTCTGGACAGAATTCTGAAGCCTAAACTTCAGGGTTTTTAACTCTATCGTTCTGTTAGCCATATGTCTGCGTAAGTGGCAACTCCTATATTACTATAATGTGCAGCTTTTATTCCTCCCAGGAGTCTCATCAAGATGCCACATATCCTGCTACTGCTTTGATTTTGCCCTTAACCGAGCAGAAATGACCTTAGGCCACAATGGATACCCAATTTTAAAAAAAATTTTGTTTGCTCTGACTTCTGTCACCCAGAATACCTGGCTGTTTACAATTAAGTTTATCCGAGTCTGATAAGTAAATGCTGAATTCCTTCATACAGTAACTTTGAAGGGGTCTTAATGCCTGTATAAATTTCCCAGGTGAAACAGACGCAGGTGACAGTAGAACATTGTATCAATTAAATGGTTTCTACAGTAACAACTGCTTATTTTAAAATTGTACATTTCCTGTTGTGGGGAAAAAGAAGTCACAAAGTTAAAAATGTGCTTGGGTTAAATCTGCTCTTTTGATGTAACCAAGAATCCTCTTCCTAAAATACATGCTGTCACTCAAGGAAGCACAGATTCTTGTTGAAAAACAAACGTACTAATTGTACTTTACTTCTTAGTCCTCACCTACTAAGTAAATCTTCCAATCAAACTTCATTTAAACCTGTCACAAGACTAGCCATGCCCCAAATCCAAACATAGTGCCGAAACGTACTAACTATATAACTTTGACATATCACCTAAACCTTAAAGAAATACAATCTAAGTTTTCAATGTTATAAACCACATGAGAGCGGCAGATATCATTTTCCAGTTAGACTAAAACATTTTTCGAAGCACTTTTTCTGCTTTATCCTAGGAAACTTTTTAAATAAAATGGTTAGTGACAGAGCAGCGTGAAAAAAATTAAAAATTAATCTCTCCTCTCACATTTAGTTCTGAAACCTACCAGCTCTCCTTTCTGTATTTTAAAACGTTTTGTCATAAAAATGTACAGGCAGCTCCTCTCTTACAAAAAAAGGAAAAAAAGCAGATGGAGTTTCCAGGCAGTATTTAGGAAATGAAGGAACATGTGGAAGCCACAGCTCACAGCAGCTGATAAAGACAGGTCGCCTTCTGCGCCCAGGAGTGTGAATACAGAACCGTTTCCTCAATCCTGTCACATATCATATCCAGAGTCCAGGTGTCAGTTAAGCTAAAAAGACAATTATAGGGGCTTCCCTGGTGGCACAGTGGTTAAGAATCTGCCTACCAATGCAGGGGACATGGGTTCGATCCCTGGTCCGGGAAAAGCCCACATGCCGCGGAGCAGCTAAGCCCATGTGCCACAACTACTGAACCTGCGCTCTAGAGCCCGTGAGCCACAACTACTGAGCCTGCGCTCTAGAGCCCGCAAGCCACAACTACTGAAGCCCATGCACCTAGAGCCCGTGCTCCGCAACAAGAGAAGCCACGGCACCGCAACAAAGAGTAGACCCCACTCGCAGCAACTAGAGAAGAGCCCATGCACAGCAATGGAGACCCAACGCAGCCAAAAAATTTTTAAAATTTTTAAAAAAAAGACAATTATAGACAGGAAGGCTAATCCATTACTCACCGAAAGCATGTTTATTTTGGCTTACAGCCTGCCTTGATACTTATGCACAAATTCTTTCTTCAGTGTGATTTGTAGTCAAATTTAAAAGTCTGGGGTCAGAAAAGTGAGCAGATAACTGAGTTCCCTTTCAACAGTGTATCCTAAGACTCTATTATTCAATAGTCATTTTAGTTTAAAAGATAAAGACTTGATTATGAATCTGAAGATCTGAGGAAGACCACAGATTTCTGTACCACTGATTCAGATCAGATCAATTTGTAAAAGGACAGAGAGGAGAAAGAAATAAAAGGGAATTCTATGGAGAACAGTATGGAGGTTCCTTAAAAACCTAAAAATAGAATTACCATATGACCCAGCAATCTCACTACTGGGCATATACCCTGAGAAAATCATAGTTCAAAAAGACACATGCAGGGCTTCCCTGGTGGCGCAGTGGTTGAGAGTCCGCCTGCCGATGCAGGGGACACGGGTTAGTGCCCCGGTCTGGGAAGATCCCGCATGCCGCGGAGTGGCTGGGCCCGTGAGCCATGGCCGCTGAGCCTGCGCATCCGGAGCTGTGCTCCGCAACGGGAGAGGCCACAACAGTGAGAGGTTCGCGTACGGCAAAAAAAAAAAAAAAGACACACGCACCCCAATGTTCACTGCAGCACTATGTACAATAGCCAGGTCATGGAAGCAAGCTCTATGCCCATCGACAGACGAATGGATAAAGAAGATGTGGTACATATATACAATGGAATATTACTCAGCCATAAAAAGGAACGAAACTTGGTCATTTGTAGAGATGTGGATGGACCTAGAGACTGTCATACAGAGTGAAGTAAGTCAGAAAGAGAAAAACAAATATCATATATTAACGCATATATGTGGAATCTAGAAATATGGTACAGATGAACTGGTTTGCAAGGCAGAAATAGAGACACAGATGTAGAGAACAAATGTATGGACACCAAGGGGGGGGAAGTGGCGGGGGCTGGGGTGGGTGGTGGGATGAACTGACATATATACACTAATATGTATAATATAGATAACTAATAAGAACCTGCTGTATAAAAAATAAATAAAGGGGCTTCCCTGGTGGGGCAGTGGTTGAGAGTCCACCTGCTGATGCGGAGGACGCGGGTTCGTGCCCCGGTCCGGGAAGATCCCACATGCCATGGAGCGGCTGGGCCCGTGAGCCATGGCTGCTGAGCCTGTGCGTCCGGAGACTGTGCTCCACAACAGGAGAGGCCACAGCAGTGAGAGGTCCGCATACCCCCCCAAAATAAATAAATAAATAAATAAATAAATAAATAAAAAAAATTAAATCATCTTACATTTGCAAAGTATTTTCAGGTTACAACTCATTAAATCCAAAAATTTCAGTTTACAGGTGCACAAATTAAAGAAGCACCATTAGATGAATGTCAAATTTAGTAGTACTTTTGTTAGAGGGAACTCAGAGGCAAAAGGAACACATATTTTACAAATTAGTGTCATAGTTAAAACTAGTGCTTTACAACTTCCAGGGCTGTCAGATGTCAATATGAAGATGCTCATCCCATCACAAGAACCCCAAGTGACACTTTGCAGCTTGTTATTTGTGCTGAAGTCGGAAAACTGGTAACTCACAACTTATGCCAATGTGCGTGCACAAAACCAAACAGTGAGGTGAGATTTTGACTTTCTTCCCAATTTTCTGCACTGACCATCTCATTTAAATTTCAACTAAATGTAATATTTAACAGGACAAGCACTGACAAGACTGCTACCAGAAAAACAAGTTTATTTTAGCTACTTTTTAAAGAGGAAAAAAGTAGTTTACTCACTCATTCACATGTTTGAGATGCAGAGTAAGCATTTAGACTGAAACCAATGAAAATTTCATCAAGATAAAAAAAAAATAAACTAGCGAGACTCATTCTGCTTCTTGGCATCAAAAGACAACATGCAAAAACAAAGACCTTCATTCCCCATCTCCCTCTTTTAAAAAGTTTTGCAAGGACCATGGTTTTTCACAGCTGTTTGCAGTAAAGGCTTGGTTAATCCAAATTTGTTCCCCTAATCTTCCTTCTTTAAATAAACAGGATATTGGTCTATTATTATAGAACTGATATTCTCTTTTTTTTACTTTTTTCTGAAGAGCACTTAAAAACAAAAGTTTTACAAACACTGCATACTTATCTCTTGTTGATTCTGCCAATCTACTTACTCAAGATTTCTCGGGCTTCCCTGGTGGTGCAGTGAAAGAGTCTGCCTGCCGATGCAGGGGACACGGGTTCGTGCCCCGGTCCGGGAAGATCCCACATGCCGCGGAGCGGCTGGGCCCGTGAGCCATGGCCGCTGAGCCTGCGCGTCCGGAGCCTGTGCTCCGCAACGGGAGAGGCCACAGCAGTGAGAGGCCCGCGTACCGCAAAAAAAAAAAAAAAAAAAAAAAGATTTCTCAAACTTTCCACACTATCTTAAGTTACCAGGAAGACCCTTAAACCCTGGCCTATCTCTTCCCAGCCAATTCTGTTTGCCAAAGATCACTTACTCTCTGGCAGGCAAAATTCCTCTATTTTCACTCTTCTTTCTGAGAAAGAAGTGGTCCTCTTGCTTGCCAACTACCTTCGCCTCCTCTTCTATTCCTTCCTTTTTCAACCTGTCTGTATAGGCTCCCACCCTCTGAATGTATAAAGATCAGAGGCAGAGGTCCCATCAGGTTTAACAGTGAGGGACTAAGGAAGTGGAGCCAAAAAGGATGAATCTTTTTTTTTTTTTTTTTTTGCTGCAGAGCGTGGCTTGGAGGATCTTAGTTCCCTGGGCAGTGGAAGCGCAGAGTCCTAACCACTGGACCACCAGGGAATTCCCCAAAAGGATGACTCTTTAACTCCTATAACTGTGCTCATGCCAAATCCCTCATCTTCTCAGTCCTCACCCTACGCCTCAAGCCTAGCCAGCTGTACCTTTGTCTGCTTTGCTGGCTCATCTTCTCTAAAACATAAGGCATTTCCTGAGATTTTTATCATGAGTCTCCTCTTCACACAGTTTCAACCATTTACCCTGACATCTCTCCAACTGTAGTCGCTTGTTTCCTACCTAATCTCTCCCTCTGGATGTCCTGCCAGCACCTCCAAGTCACCACGTCCAACACCAAACCCCTTACCTTTTCCTCCCTGCTCCCCTAAATCTTTCCACTTTCCCACCTGTGCTCTCACCTTTTAGCCACCCTGTTCTCCATCTTCAGACGGCGGTACCCAGGGAGGAGGAATCAATTCATTTGCCAGGAACCAAGGTTCTGCTTCCGATCTCTCAAATCTACCCCTTCTGTTCTATATCCACTGGACAGTAGTACACCTCTCATCGGCACCGCTATAACACGCTCCTTTTGGTATCCTTTCCTCAAGTTTTCAGTACACAGCATTGCTGGAGAAATATTCCTTAAGCACAAACTTCAATCAGGTCTGGCATTCGAGATACTCTACACCAAGACTTCTCAAACTGTAGTGTGTATGTGAATTGACGCTGATCTTGTTAAAACGCAGATACTCTTTCAGTGGATCTGGGCGGTGCCTGATTCTGGATTTCTAACATGTTCCCAAGTGATGACGATGTTACTAGCATATGGCTGTATACATACAATGTGCCCCAACCTATTTTTCTAGCCTTATCTTCTATCCCTCGCTGCCCAGCACACGTCTGTATCTCTCTCGTACGCACAGGTCACACACACACACACACACACACACACACACACACACAGATGCATACAAACAAAACAATGTTCCCTAAACATACTTCCCAGCTTTTGCACCTCTTGCTGTCTCCTCAAGTCCAGCCTCTGCCCATCACAGTTCTACCCACTTTTCAGGAAACAACTCATTCTGCCACAACATTTTCTCATCTTCTCTTCTACCTCACCTGGGTACTCCACCCACTGAACACTACAAAAACCCTGGGACACTGATGGCACGTAATTTGCATGGCTTCTGCCCTGTACAGTCATTATGGGTCCCCTTATTTATTATTATTTTTTTTTCCTGCGGTACGCGGGCCTCTCACTGCTGTGGCCTCTCCCCTTGCGGAGCACAGGCTCTGGACGCGCAGGCTCAGCGGCCATGGCTCACGGGCCCAGCTGCTCCGCTGCATGTGGGATCCTCCCAGACCGGGGCACGAACCCGTGTCCCCTGCATCGGCAGGCGGACTCTCAACCACTGCACCACCAGGGAAGCCCGGGTCCCCTTATTTAATCCTCACTGCACTTCCTCTTGGAGGACAGGGGCTATCTGCCTAAGCTCTGTAACCCCAGGGCATCCTGGGGGCCTCTCAAGTGCCAATAAATACCTGCTGCAGTGGATGTGTATTTTAAGAAAAATGAAACGTGTTTCTCTACTTCATGTAACTTACTTTGAGCAAGTGCTTCAGAAGTTTCTTTAAGAGAAACAAAAACACTCTTTCTGGATAGCTAACTCATTAGCAAAACCTATGAAAATTTTGCCAGACGTTTGCCACTTTAAAAACATCTACGTATAAACATTCAAGGGGTGCTTCTAGAATTTTAGTACGTATCCTAGTTATGGTAGTCTCCAGGCAAAATATCAAGGTTCTGATATTTAACTGAAAAATTAAACCTCATTTGTCATAATCTAGTAATTACCACATTGTAAATTTACAATACATTCTAATCCAGATTCTGGATTAATTTATCTAATGCTCCTGTTATCATTCCATTTATTAAATCACTTTCCTCCTGGGTGTGCTAAGATTAGTCATCTGCAAAATATTTTACCATTAAAATGCCTTACATTTGTGTCCAGACTTTGAAAAGTGCTTTAAAACATGTATCTTGAAATAACGTTTTTAAGGAGATGAAGCAACTCAACCAAGACAGCCCTATATTAAATGTTTATATAATAAACCCTATAAATATCAAAGAACTACCAAAATTCAAGAACACACCCATAGCTCCTAAACTTTAGTGTGTTCAAGAATTGTCTGGAGTGCGTGTTAAATTTGCAGATTCCAGGTTCTTACCCTGAGAAAGTCTAATTCAGTAAATCTGGAGTCGGACTTAGAAAACTGTACAGTTAACCAGCATCCCCAGGTGCTTCTGATGCAGGTGTTCCGCAGAACTCAATTACAGAAATACTGACCTCAACCCTGGTCCGTGGGCACTACAGGGATATGTTTAAAGGGAAACGTTGAAATCTCTTTGTGAAGTCCTTTCCCCAAACAGCTGTCACACCAGCACAGACATAAGGTTATTCACGAAAGAAAAAAAATGGGGTCTGTAAGTCCCTTGGGGTACTAGTAAAGCTCGAAAGCAATGCAAGAGGGAAAGTGACGTTTCCCTCCCACCTCGACCTCCATTCTCCGAGCATCCTCCAGGTACCTTGGAGGATGCTGCTTGCGCCTGGGAGCTAGAATCGGGCGCCGGGGAGCGGAGCGAGGCCAGTCTCCGGTCCAGGGGCTGGCAAGGCGGCCCCGCGTTCTCCCCCAGGTCAGCAGCAGTCCTCCGCCAGCGAGAGGCCGTGGCCGAGGGGGGACCGCGGCCACCAGATCCTCCGCGGCGCACGCGCATAAACAAGTAGACTCCCGGGGTCAGCGGTCCGGGTGCTCTGCCCGCGCCCCTCACCTGCGGCACGGCCGAAGATCGGCCTCGTCATCCGGTTCCGGCTCCCGCGGCTCCTGCTCCCCCGCGGCCGCCGGCAGAGCCTCGGCGTCCTCCACCGTCACCTCCGCCGCAGTCACGGCGCCCGCCGCCTGCACCCGCACGGCCGAAGTTGGAGCGGCCGCGGCCCCCAGGCCGAACGCCGCCTCCACTGTCGATGCGGGGAAGTCGGAAGCGCGCCGCGCGGCCACCGTCCCCGTCACGAGCCCCAGCTGCAGCGGTGGTAGCAGCAGCAGCAGCAGGAGCAGCAGCAGCAGCGCCCGTGCCAGCGACCCCGGGCGGGCGGCGCGCTCCATCAGCGGCCCGCCCCGCGCGCGGGCATGGAGGTGCAGCCGCCGGCGCCCGCCTCTCCCGCCGCTCGGAGCCCCGGACAAGGGCGAGGACGTGCTAGGGACCCCAGCCGCCGCTCCGACGGTCAGGACGTCCAGCCGCGTTTCTCAGGCCACGTCTTAGCCCGGCCTCAGCCACCGCCACCTGAGCGACAGCCTCCCTCGGACATCGCCCATTGAGCAAACTTTCCGCGCATCTGCTCTTTGATTGGCTGCGGCCTCTGCCACTCTGGGCTCCCAGGCTAGTCCTGTTGGAGAAGGTGGGCTTTCCCTGGTTGTCAACAGCACGCCTGCCAATCAAATTGTATTTCCTTAGCCCGAGGCCCGGCCCTCTTCCGGACGCGGTTACCAATGAGAAACGCTCCTCCCGGCAACCTTCTTACCTGATTGATGAGCTCCGCAGTTCCCAGAATACCTTTCCCCAGAGCAGATTGGCCATTGTGCTGGTTGGCCTCGCCCCTCAAAGCGAGGCGCTAGAGAACACTTGAAGATCAGTGGTGGAAGCCGATGCCCCTCAAAAGTCTGAGATAACTTCTTCTTGATTGGTTGGAAGCGGCACTTAATACGTGGCGGATTCTGAATGTGGAGAGGAAAGTCCCAAGTGAAAGGAAGAGTGGGAGGCTAGTCCCTGGTGGCGGGGAGGCGGCCGACCTTCAAGGGGTTACCGCTGTAAAACCTGGTTCTTTTGGATAGGCAAAAGAAGAGCAGGGAAAATGAGTGACCGCACAAAACGTGTAGTTCCTGAAAGTGGAAGGGGTAACGTGAGTTGAGGAGACGATCCTGCGTTTTCCGCGACGGTGTTGAGAATTACGGCTGGTTAGAGATGCCGGTGACCTACGTGATCCAGTCTATCCGACACGCCCCTTCCTCATTATAAAGGAGAAGGAGCCCTGGGCCGGTGCACTTACGTCATTTTTCTAAAGTCACATAGCTAGTTATTTACAGAACCGTGACTTTCATCCAAGCCTTCTGATCCTGGTCTGCCATGCTTTGTACCTCACTATAGAGCAAAGAAAGAGTTAAAACCGCAAAAGGCCAAACTGGAGAAGATTTGAACGTTCGGCTAAGGCTTTCGAACTTTTCATGCAGTTAAGGACACCGTGAAGATTTTTGAGTGAAGTGATAAGAGTTGTGGTTTAGGAACAACCAACTTCTGTGGATTCTTCAGCAGTGTTTTCAAAAGAAGAGCACCAAAGATTAGAAGACTGGTTGGGCAGCTATAGCTGGGAGGCTATGACCCCATCAGAATTCTGAAGTTGTTTTTTTTAAGATACCGGCATACAGACATGCTCTTAATTTCTTGTGTCCAAAAGCAAAAGAAGCGAAACCCCCCACTTCGCCTTCCACCTCCCACATTTCATTGTTGCTCAGTACAGCGAAACTCTGAACTCTTTGTCTTTAATTCCTCTTCTCTCCTTGTCAAACACACTACAGTCGGGCTTTGGGGCACACAACTCCACCAAACTGCTCTAGCTGTGGCCACCGTTGCTAAATTCAAAACACAATTCTCCATCTTCATTTTATCAGCTATAGTTAACCCAGCACATCAGTCTTTCCTATATAAAAACACTTTTCACTGGTTTTCCTGCTTCCACGTGGGCCAAATCATAACCCTCATTACCACCCCCATTTCAACTTAATCTCTTTGAAAGTCTTCTCTCCAAATAAGGTTACATTCGGAGGTACTGGGGGTAAGGACTTGAACATATGAATTTGAGGGGGGACACAATTCAGCCCGTAACACCCAGATACTCGTGAGACTTGTTCCCTCACTTCCTTCAAGGCTCTGTTACCTTCCGAGTGAAGACTCTCAGGACCACCCTTCCTAAACTCCTCCCCTGCTTTATTTCTCTCCTTAAATCTTAAAAACTCTACATACGTGTTTACTGTCTGTCTCCCTCCACTCCTATATAAATTCCATGAACATTTACTCATTGATGTATTCAAAGAGCCTAAAAACAATACAAAGTGTTTAGTAAGTGTTTAATAAATATTTCTTGAATGAATGAATATCTGAGGACAGAAGGGAAAGGGATAAATGGAAGAGATTATAGTTGCTATAGATAGAAGGGGGCAATTAAGGAAGCAAGATCCCAGAGTATCTGGGGAAAACAGAGACTGCTATGCCTTCCATGTTGAAAGTGGAGATTAGAGAGTACCCCTAGAGAATAAATTACTTTGCAATGAAGAGAAAATAGATGAGAGAGCTCAAACTAGTTGATCACTATCTACTCAACAAAACAGGAGATAAGATCTCCTAAGTAAGAGGTTATAAGAGGGATGTGTCAGAAAATTAACCTGAGGTGAAAAATGATTGTTGACTACTTGTAATGGCTCATTTGAAATTAGCTAGTATTGATATATATATTTTAGTGGACCTAGTCCTCACGGTTTTGTAACTTTTTCAAAAAATGATCATGTCACGAGCAATAATCTGAGCTAATGAATTAGGGATCTGCTTGCCACCTGTAAATGATGTGGAAGTTTTGTTCATTCATGTGTTCACTTACCATTCAGGGAGTACCATGTAGCCACCTGCATGTAATGGGAATAAAGATGTGAACAAAACAGGCATGGTCCTTGCCCTTCTGAAGCTTAATATCTATCTAGTTAGGGAGACAGACACTAATAATATATTATTAAAACCAAGACAAGTGCTATGATGAAAAGGGCACAGGCAGAAGGGCAGTGGTGGAAAATGTCAGGAGAGTCAAGCTTCATACTCAGAAAAAAAAAAAAAAACCATGCAAATATTTCCATTTTGGAAAAAGAAGAAAGTCCTGAGTCATCGTCATCCGAGTGGGAAAAAAATAACTGGGAGGGGAAAGAGAGTCTGCCAGTTTTAGAACAGCGAGCAGAGCCGCAGTGACTGCATGGGAGCTCTGGAAAGTGAGTCTGAGCACCTCAGGGAAGTGTATGAAAAGTTGGGACCAGGCGTGATGCTGATCAATGAGTCTGAGCCAGGAAAAGAAGCTGGTGGTTCCGTCCCTGAGCCAGGGCTGCCCAGAACAATTAAGATTCTAAAACAGCTTGGTCAAGAAGGTCAGGAAAACAGGTTAGAGCTTTAGTATCATAAGCTCAGTCCATGAACAGAGAATGTCTGTATCTGTTGAGATTGTATCTGGTTGTAATTAATAAAAAAAAAAAAAAGGCCACATAATGGCTGAAACAAGGAAGGGATTTATTTTTCTTAGTGACACGGCAGTGCCACATTGGTTTATTTAGTCTTACGCTCCTTCTGTTTTTCCACTCTTCATGTATGACTTTTGTTCCTCGTGCTTGTCATCTCATGATTTCAGGATGGCATGCCCAATATCATTTCTTTACTATGGGTAGGAAAAGGGGAACAACAGAAGACATTTACCACCTGAATTTGCCCTCTTTTAAAGAACTTCCCTGGAAGCCCCAAGTAGAGGACTTCCACTTACAATTCAAAGGTCAAGACTATGTCACGTAGTCTGCTAGGATAGCATACTGCCACTCTGAACAAAACTGGGGTTCTGCTAGTGATGATGAGGAGGGAATTTGTAATCTGCTTTATCGAAGTATAGTACATGTACGATAAAGTCTTCCTATTGAAAGCGCATGCTTGGATAAGTTTCGACAAATGCATACACCACAGTCAAGATAACAGAATATTTCATCACCCCCAAGGGCATTCTCACATCCCTCTGCGGTTAGTCCCTCCTTTCACTCCCCAGCCCCCAGGTAATCACTGATCTGTTTTCAGTCACAATGGATTTTCTAGAATTTTTAATAAATGTCATCATACAGTATAGACTCTTTTGTGTCTGGCTTCTCTCACTCCTTATACTTTTAACTTCATGCATGTTGTTGCATGCAGCCATACTTTGTTCATTTTTACTGCCGAGGAGTGTTCTATTGTATCTAGGCCACGTTTGTTTATCCATTCACCTAGTGGTGTACATTGGGATATTTCCAATTGTTGGCTATTACAAATAAAGCTACTGGGACTTCCCTGGTGGTCCAGTGGTTAAGGCTCTGCGCTCCCGATGCAGGGGGCCCGTGTTCAATCCCTGGTCAGGGAACTAGATCCCACATGGTGCAACTAAGAACCTGCATGCTGCCACTAGAAGATCCCGTGTGCCGCAACTAAGACCCGGCACAGCCAGATAAATAAATATTATTAAAAATAAATAAATAAAGCTGCTATGAACTTTCATGTACAACTCTTTTGTGGAAACATAGGTTTTTATAACCCTTGAGTAAATACCTAGAAGTAAACTTACTGGCTCATGTGATTGATGTATTTTTAACTCTATGACAATTTGCCAAATAGTTTTCCAAAGTGGTCGTACCATTTTACACTTCACTAGCCATGTGTGAGAGTTCAAGTTGTTCCAAATCCTCACCAACACTTGATATTGTCAGTCTTTTAACATCTGCTATTCTAGTGGATATGCAGTGGCATCTCATTGTGGTTTTGGTTTGCATTTCCCTGATAACGAATGATTTTGAACATCTTTTAATGTACTTATTGGACATTTATATATCTTCTTTTGTGAAATATCTGTTCAAAGCATTTATAAATGAAAGAATTTATATAGGTAGGCACCCAGCAGAGTTTGCCATACAGTGAAATATGCTGTGTCTGTGGGCTATTGCCATAAAAATAATAAGGAGCCATCCCAACAATGAAGTGGCTTTAAAAAAATTTATGCTTTCACACCCTGTGCCTGAGGATTGAATGATGTAGCCAAAACACTTTATTCTTATGGCAATGGCAGAAACACAAAAAAAGATGAGTGGAAACTTACAGGCTAGAGTCAGAACCAGAGTACTGAAAAAGAAATAAAAGGAATCCAAATTGGAAAAGAAGAAGTTAAACTGTCACTGTTTGCAGATGACATGACACTATACATAGAAGATCCTAAAGATGCTACCAGAAAACTACTAGAGCCCATCAGTGAATCTGGTAAAGTTGCAGTTTACAAAATTAATACACAGAAATCTGTCACATTTCTATACACTAACAATGAAAGATCAGAAGGAGAAATTCAAGAAACAATCCCATTTACCACCACATCAAAAAGAATAAAATACCTAGGAATAAACCTACCTAAGGAGACAAAAGACATATACTCCAAAAACTATAAGATGCTGATGAAAAAAATTGAAGAAGATACAAACATATGGAAAGATATACCACGTTCGTGGATTGGAAGAATCAATATCATCAAAATGACTATAGTACCCAAGGCAATCTACAGGTTCAATGCAACCCCTATCAAATTACCAATGTCATTTTTCACAGAACTAGAACGAAAACATCTTAAAATTTGTATGGAGACACAAAAGACCCTGAATAGCCAAAACAATCTTGAGAAAGAAAAAAACAGAGCTGGAGGAAGCAGGATCCCTGACTTCAGACTATACTACAAAGCTATAGTCATCAAAACAGTATGGTACTGGCACAAAAATAGAAATATAGATCAATGGAACAGGATAGAAAGCCCAGAGATAAACCCACACACTTGTGGTCAATTAATCTATGACAAAGGAGGCAAGACTACACAATGGTGGAAAGACAGTCTCTTCAACAAATGGTGTTGGGCAAACTGGACCAACAAAAAAAAAGAAAAAAAATGAAATTAGATCATTCTTTAACACCATACACAAAAATAAGCTCAAAATGGATTAAAGACCTAAATGTGAGACCAGACACTAAAAAATTCCTAGAGGAAAACATAGGCAGAACACTCTCTGACATAAATCTCAGCAATATCTTCTTCAATCTGTCTCCCAGAATAATGGAAATAAAAACAAAAATAAACAAATGGGGGGCTTCCCTGGTGGCGCAGTGGTTGAGAGTCTGCCTGCCGATACAGGGGACACGGGTTCGTGCCCCAGTCCGGGAAGATCCCACATGCCGTGGAGCGGCTGGGCCCGTGAGCCATGGCCGCTGAGCCTGCGCATCTGGAGGCTGTGCTCCGCAACAGGAGAGGCCACAACAGTGAGAGGCCCGCGTACAGCAAAAAAAAACCATAGGAAAAAATACACATTGCCTTCAAAGAAACAATAGTAAGATTGACAGATTACTTAGACGAAGACATGACAATGTTAAAGTGGTGTAAGAAATGAACTGACAACTTATAATACTGTACTCAGTGAAAACGTCTTTTAAAAAATGAAAGCAATACAAAAACTTTAAAAACAATAAAAGAACCTGGCTGTCAGCAAACTTAGAGTAAAGTAAATACTGAAGGGAGTTTTTCAGATAGAGAGAAAATGATCCAAGATGGAAATCTGAAAATGAAGGGCACAAGAACTAATGATTATTGAAAAGGGTAAATTTGGGGATAAATATAAATGAAAATTATTGTTTTGTAGAATAATGCTAATGCCTTTTGGAGCTTTAAGTAATACATAGAATTTAAATGTACATAATATTAAAATACATGGGCTTCCCTGGTGGCACAGTGGTTAAGAATGTGCCTGCCAATGCAGGGGACATGGGTTCGAGCTCTGGTCCCGGAGGATCCCACATGCCACAGAGCAACAAAGCCCGTGCACCACAACTACTGAGCCTGTGCTCTAGAGCCCGTGAGCCACAGCTACTGAGCCTTCGTGCCACAACTACCGAAGCCTGTGCACCTAGAGCCCGTGCTCTGCAACAAGAGAAGCCACCGCAATGAGAGGCCCGCACACCACAACAAAGAGTAGCCCCCGCTCGCTGCTACTAGAGAAAGCCCCGTGCACAGCAACGAAGACACAACACAGCCAAAAATAAAAATAAGTAAAATAAATAAATTAAAAATAAATAAATAAAATAAAATACTTAACAATAGCACAAAATGTGGGAGTAAGCAAATGCAGTTAATGTAGTCAAAGATCTTCGCATTGTCTGGGAAAGTAAAGTACTAATTTATGTTATACTGTATTAGGTCAAGGATGCATGTTACAATCTTAGGGTTATCACTTAAAGAATAGTAAAGGTTGTATAACTAACAGAGAGAGGAAATGGAATAATAAAAATATGTGATTTATCCAAAGTGGGCAGGAAAATAGGAAAAAGAGGACAAGAAACAGGTGGGACAGTTAGAGAAAAAAAAACAGTAAGTGGTAGTTATAAATGCCCGTATATCAGTATCTACATTAAACATGTATGGGATAAGTCCTCCTGCTATAACACAAAGCTTATCAGACTAGATAAACGGTAAGAGACACACCTTACCTGTAAGGTGTACACGCAAAACTTGTACATGCAAACAGTAGCAAAAAGAAAGCTGATGTAATCATAATTATATCTAGAAAAGCTGATTTTTAAAATGACTTAAAATTTTTAAAAAGTAGACTTTAGTACTCTAGGTTTACAGCAAAACTGAGCAGAAAGTACAGAGTTCCCAAATACCTCCTCTCCCCACATACCCACAGCCACCCCCTCTATCAAAATCCGCACCCTCCCAGAGTGGTACGTTTGCTACAATCAACGAACCTGCATTGATTCATCACTGTCACCCCAAGTCCAATGCATTTACCCCGTGAACCCAGCAAGGAGGTTGAAAGGTTTTGGTTATACTGAGTTTGAGGACCTGAGTTTGGATTCCTTGCTCAGTATGCTGAGCAACAGTGAAGTGTTTCTAGGGAACAGGGGATTTCAAATGGACATTGCTGATCAAGTACAGGATGAATACAGGAAGGATCATTCTTTTGGCCAAGATAGAAATCGGTATTCTGACAAAACATGTATACACCGTAGGGCCCATCCTGCTGCAGACAGCTTTGATGACTACCTGCCCAGAAGAAGTGACGATAGCTTTGGACACAAATGTTGAGATCATTGTGATTCACACTGATACCATGATGGGTGTCAGGATGAGTAGTAGGATGGTTCACACTGGGATATGGATTGATATGGGGGCTGGGATTGCTATGATGACTGAGGCAGTAGAGACTATGACAGAGGCTATGATTACAGGACAGGCAGTGGCAGGAAGACCATTTGGTCATGCACCGTAGGGATGATAACTACAGAGAAAGAGGGGACCACTATGAAGACAGATATGACAGACGAGATGACCGGTCCTGGAGCTCCCGAGATGAAAATAGGCATGATGATAGAGGTCCTCCCACCCACAGACCCAACGTGAATGTAAAGCCTCAGGGTACTCCCAAGGAAGATGATTCCTCTGCTAGCACCTTGCAGTCCAGACGAGCAGCCTCTGTCTGTAGAGGGGCAAAGCCTAACTGACACAGTCGCTAGACACGTTCCCCCAAACAAGAACTTCAACCTCGGGAGAGACACAAAAGCTGCCCAAGTAAAGAGACTCAGGAAAGGGAAGGGTTGAGGAGAGGAAGTAAGTCATCACAGACGGACCTCAGCCGCATCTGGCAGAAATGCACGAAGAAAAGAAAAAGAAGTCTTTAGAAAAGGAAACATTCAATAAGGAGGAAGATTGTCGCTCTCCAACTTCCAAGCCTCCCATACCTGAGCAGCCTCCAAAGGTAATGCCAGCCCCTCCACCAAAGAAGAATGCTTGGGGGAAGCTGATCTCAGAGCTCAGACATAGAGCAACAACAGTAGTTCTGGCTCAGCCATCTGAGGAAGGACCCGCAGGGAAGGTGAAAAGAAAATAGATGGGTGAATGTCCCAAGAGGTCAGCGTGCCAACTCCAGCCCTAATCCAGTACGGGGAGGGAACAAAGACGACCAGAGGAGTAAGGTGGGAAGGATGGTAAAAAAGGCGCCTGAGCCAAAGAAACCTGAAGAAAATCCAGGCTTCAGGTTCAGTTCTGCAAGCAGTCATGCTACTCTCTCCTTTGATAGAGAACATGAAAATGAGGGCGATGATTACAACGAATAGACCTCTACATCCTCTGCATTCTCCTAGTCTCTCTCTGCCCTGGAACATTCGAGAGCAAATCAAACCTCTATTCTGGCAAGATAAAATAAAACTCACCATCTCCTAGTGGGGAGCGGGGGAGGATCAACCCGCTAGGATGATTGAACAGTTCTGTGATTGAGGGATTTTCCTGGATCTTCTGTTTTAAAACAGGTAAAGTTCTGGGCAAACTAGGGTATATTGGTCCCCTTTTATGGCAGCAAAAGACCAGGGATCTTGTGTGTCACAGATAAGCCCTAGGCTTCCTTGTAGTCTCTGTTTTGCTGTATTTCCCACCTTTCAACACGGCCCCAACTCCACTCACTGTCTGATAACCCAATTTACAGCTCTCCTGACTGCCTGCGCCTCCTTTCTAGGACCACAGCGGCTGTTACTCTCTGTCCCGGTAGTCGGACCCAATCTCTCTCCTAGGCTATGGCCCCTAATTCTTTTAGGACTCTGCCCTAGGATTTTGTATTAAAAAGAGGGTGATTATCTATCTATTTATCTATCTATCTATCTATCTATCTAGATATAGATATATTCATTCTATATATGTAAATGTATTTCTATATAAATAAATATATATTTCTATACCTATCTATATCTGTATCTCTCTGGAAGAAGAAAACAGGTCCCAAGGTTGCTTCTGGAAGAATGAACAGGTTGGCCAAGGCACCAGGGTGGGAGGATAGGAGGAAGACTGTTTGCTTCTTTTAGCAGCTTTATTGAGATATAATTCACATAACATACAATTCACCTATTTAAAGTGTAGCATTCAATGGTTGAATATATCGACAGAGTTGTGCAACCAGGAAGGAGGGTTTAAACTGTGTATCCTTTTGTATCTGTTAAAGTAGGTGCCCAGGAACAGTCCTCGGAGCTTTCTGAAAGACTGTCTCCCAGATTGTAATCCTCAGGTTGGCTTGAAAAGAACTTTACATTTCTTGGTTAAAAAATAAAAATAAAATAAAATAAGGCCTAAGGCATACTTCAGGCCAAAGGACCCCTCAGGATTTTCACTGGTTGGTAACTTTTGTTGTCAGAGGATGGAGGGGGACTCCTCAAAAGACCACAGCCTGGGATCCAGATCTCGCCCCTCTCGTCTCCCCAGGGAACTTGCCTCTTTGCAGAGCACTGATTTCAGCACAGCACTCTGTCAGCATTTTCAGGCACCTGTCACCAAGCATGGCATCCCAGGACAGGGTGTGTGATCACAAGTTTAGTGTCATAACTCCCTTCAACTTTGCCCAAGCTAGAGCATTTTTAAAAAGGTGTTTATGATTATCTTCAGTGTCCTTTCTTAATTCACTCTAATTTTCTACAGTGAACCTATGTTACCTCTATATTTTTTAAGTTAAAAATAAAACACCGTCCTCATGGTGCCTCCTACAGGAAGCCTTCCTTGACTACTCCCTCATTTCCCATGGTAGGTTTGGTACCCTTAAAACCCTATTAGTTTCCATAATACCCATGCTCACTTCTAGCACAGCACTTACTATAAGGTATTTTAATCACCTGTCCAATTACTTGCCTGCCCCTTAGACTGTGATTTCCTTAGAGCAGGTACTGTGCCTTTCAAAACTGGGTCCCTAGGGCCTCTAATGGGGCCTGGTGCACAGAAGGAGCTTTCCCATTTCTACCCCCCTTAATAGTCCTGCCTTTAACACCCACCCAACCCAGGCAACAACTAACCCCACACACATTTACAGAGAGCCCAAAGAAGACTTCTTCCCTGTCGTCAACTGGTTGAGTAAACTTTGCTGCCAACAATGAGAGGATGGAGGGGAACTCCTCAAAAGATCAAGGCCCTGGTGTAGAGGTCTTCACCCTCATATCCCCAGGGAATTTGCCTCCTACATATGGACGTGTTTTACTAAGCCCTGAGTACCCAACACTATGGAATAAATATGAGAAAATGAGGATTCCAGAAGGACTTGGTGGGCACGGCCATCTCAGGAATACTGGAAATCAAGGGAGGTCCTCAGGCATATTATTTGGATGAGAGCTCTATTCCTCCGGAATGAAAGGTAAAGGAGAGGGGGCAGGAAGTTAGGAACTAGACCTAGAACTTGAGACAAGATACAGACTGGAGGTGGGAAGGCAGTGAAAGCGTGAATCTCTGTTTTGGAAGACAAATTGATAGAGGAGGAACAGAGCATCATATAAAAACTGAATTTACACAAATTATACTTGGCAGAAAGGAAGAGAAAGAGGGAAAGAGGAAAAGAGGGAAAGAGGGAAAGAAGCAAGAGTGGGAGGGGGTGGAGAAAGATGATACAAGAGGATAACCCCGTAAATAATATAGATTTTTATATTTTATTAATGTACAGGTGGTCCTAATGAATATTCCACTCAGTGTTGTTCCAGAAAAGTTTGAGAAGGGAGAAGTGACGTATACTTTACCTTTAGTGTACTAGGATACTGCTTTAACCGCTTTTGGGTTACCAGGGGAGCTTTAAAAAAATATATATAGCTGCCTGGATCCCACCCTCAGAGAATCTAATGTAATTAATGAGTCAGAGATGCAGCCTGGGCATCAGACTGGTTAAAAGCTCCCAAGAGATTTTTTCCCAATTTTGTTTATTATGGTAAAATACACATAACATAAAATTTACTGTTCTAACCATTTTTAAGGATGAAGTTCAATGTTATTAAACACATTCATAATGTTGTGTAGCCATCACCACCATTCACGTCCAGACCCCTTTTCATTTTGTAAAACTGAAACCCTACACTCATTAAACAATAACCTTGGCAACCACCATTCTACTTTCTGTCTCCAAGATTTTGACTGTTCTAAGTACGTCCTATAAGTGGACTCATACCATATTGTCTTTTGGGGCCTGGTTTATTTCACCTAGCATAGTCTCCTCAAGTTTCAACCATGTTGTAGCATACGTCACAATTTCCTTCCTTTTTAAGCCAAGTAATATTCCATTGTATGTATCTAACATATTTTGCTTATCCATTCATCCATTTATGGACACCTGGGTTGCTTCCACATTTTAACAATTGTAAATAATGCTGCTATGAAGATGGGTGCTTTCAGTGCTTTTGTGTATGGACCCAGAAGCGGGATTGCTAGATCATATGGTAATCTGGGGGAAGGGAATGATCCTACAGGAAATCAGTGTTCCTCTATCAGCCAAGGAGGGGATGGAGCCTGGGCAGACAAAAACAACAAACGTCTAGTACTGAGGAGAGGAAGAACTCTAGGGTGGGGCCTTAGCATGGCCAACTGTGGAGCTAGAGTTCCAGGAAGACTTAGTGGGCCTTAGAGGATCAATCTCTGGGGTTATGACTTGGGCCCTGGATTTTCTCTTCATTGGTGAAGCCTGAGAAACAAGAGCTGCACTAGAGAAATAGAGGCCCCATGACTGTCCTGCCTCTTCCTGTTCAATGGAGGTTTTAAAATTACCTGGACATTCCGTGTACAGATGAATGGATAAAAAAGATGCAGTATAGGGACTTCCCTGGTGGTGTAGTGGTTAAGAATCTGCCCGCCAATGCAGGGTATGCGGATTCAAGCCCTACTCTGGGAAGATCCCACATGCCTTGGAGCAACTAAGCCCGTGCGCCACAACTACTGAGCCTGTGCTCTAGAGCCCGTGAGCCACAACTACTCAGCCTCCGTGCCTAGATCCCGTGCTCTGCAGCAAAGAGAAGCCACCGCAATGAGAAGCCCTTCTTGCTGCAACTAGAGAAAGCCTGTGCACAGCAACGAAGACCAAATGCTGCCAAAAATTAAATAAATAAATTTATTTAAAAAAAAGATGTGTATACACACACACACACACACACACAAAACGGAATACTACTCAGTCATAAAAAAGAATTAAATACTGCTATTTGCAGCAACATGGATGGACCTAAAGTTTACCATACTAAGTTAAGTAAATCAGAAAGAGAAAGACAAATAGCATATGATACCTCTTATATGTGGAATCTAAAATATGATACAGATGAACTTACTTACAAAGCAGAAACAGACTCACAGACATGAAAAAAAAACATATGGTTACCAAAGAGGAAAGAGGGGGAGGGATAATTAGGAAACTGGGATTAGCAGATACAAACTACTACTATATATAAAATAAACAACAGAGTACTATTGTATAACAAAGGGAACTATGTTCAATATCCTATAATACACCATAATGGAAAAGAATCTGAGAAAGAATGTGTGTGTGTGTGTGTGTGTGTGTGTGTGTGTGTGTGTGTATAACTGAATTACTTTGCTGTACAGCAGAAACTGTAACCGAAAGTTGGGTCTGGCTGCTCGCTGCTCAAAAGCCAATAGAGAGGCAAGGTTGGTGGAAAGGAAGGTTTGCTTTAGTTTAGATGCTGGCAACATGGGAAGGGGGTGGGGAGGGTGGACTCCTGTCCAAAGGCCAACTCCTCCCCCCACCCGACAATCAGGGAGCAAGAGCTTCTATAGATGGAGGCAGGGTGCTACAGACAGAAACAGCACAGTCAGCTCTGACAGTCATCTTGAAGTTGGCCACGCGGTGGTCTGATCAGCATCCTCTTGATTGTTTTGCAGTATGCGGGCCTCTCACTGCCGTGGCCTCTCCCGCTGCGGAGCACAGGCTCCGGACGCGCAGGCTCAGCGGCCATGGCTCACGGGCCCAGCCGCTCCGCGGCATGTGGGATCTTCCCGGACCGGGGCACGAACCCGCGTCCCCTGCATCGGCAGGCGGACTCTCAACCACTGCGCCACCAGGGAAGCCCTCTCTTGATTGTTTTAAGTACGGTTAATCTTCAGTTCCAGGGTCGGTTTATTCCCATTTCCTTGAGGCCAATTCTCGGAATTGCAGCCGCTTGTGTCATGGCTACAGTCTGGTCATCATGTAGTTAACTTCTTCCACCTGATGGGGGTTTTAGTATCTGTAAGACAGCTCAGAGGATATGGCTCAGAATATTATCTACAGCCCTTAAGAAGGAACTAAAGGGCCTTGACTTTGCTTACTGACTAACCTATTATTATTTTGTCCTGTTTGCTTTTCTTTGCTTCTGCATTTTCTCACTTCTCTGACTAAACTTATTCTTTGGCTAAAGTTTTTCCATAGACAAAAGGCAGACTGAGGACGTCGGGGGCAAGGACCAGAGGGTCCTGCTCCATTTCAAAACTCACACAACATTGTAAATCAATTGTACTTCAATTAAAATAAATAAACAAACAAACAAACAAATAAATAAATAAATAATAAATACCTGGACATTAAAAAGCAGATTTCAAAGTAAAAACAGAGAATAAACAACACGAAAGATTCCTGGACAGGAGGACATGCAGTGACTCATGGTAGCTCAAGGCAAGAGCTCTGCTACCTGCTCACGACAAAGAAGGTTCCATCCATTGGCCCAGTGGACGAGGGTTGTGTTTTCAGTCCCCCCAGTTCACCTGAGCCCACCGACTCACATAAATCCCCCTGTTTGAGAGGCTTATATGGCTTGTTGAGGGTTGTTGCACGGTGATGTTGAATTGTGAAAATGTAGAATAATAACACTCCTGATCGCCAAACCAGAGCGTCTTAGATAAACTCAGGAGACTAGATGTAGGTGAAAGCTAAGGAAGTTATTCAACGCCAGAGTGATTCATCCAGGAAGCAATGACATTTTCTTCCTTAGATATCGGTAAATATACAATAAATTTGCAGCTAAAGGTCAACTTCAAGATGTCTTTTCTGGGTGCCTCCAGTCCTAAGGCTTTTTTTTCTCTCAAGAGCCAAAAAGTAAAAATAGAAACTAGAATGTGTCTTTCAATTATAATTTTGATGCCTCTGTCACATGTTGTGTAATTCTTGGCTTTCACCTTCTAAAGCTTTGATGCTGAGATTTGAAGAACGGGTGGCTGTTATCTTTATTCATCAGGTTTTTTTAAATTTTTAAAAATGTATTTGGCTGGGCTTCCCTGGTGCCGCAGTGGTTAAGAATCCGCCTGCCAGTGCAGGGGACATGGGTTCGAGCCCTGGTCCGGGAAGATCCCGCATGCCACGGAGCAACGAACCCATGCGCCACAACTACTGAGCCTGTGTGACACAACTACTGAGCCCACGTGCCTAGAGCCCGTGCTCCACAAGAGACGCTGCTGCGATGAGAAGCCTGCACACCACAACAAAGCCCCTGCTCGCCGCAACCAGAGAGAGCTGTGCACAGCAACAAAGAGCCAACGCGGCCAAAAATAATAAAGAAATAAATATATATATAATAAATAAATGATAAATATTGGTGAAATGACCAATGATTAAATGAATGACTAGAAAGAGTGGTGTTTTCCTGCACTTGTTCTGGAATTGAGACCGTGGGGGCCTCCACCCTTCCCTTAGTGCTGAGTTCAGAGACCCCCCCGCCCCCAGGAACAGGAGTCACAGCCAGTACTGCCCCGCACCTTACAGCCTTCCCCTCACAACCACATTCTGAGACAAATGATCAACAACGGCTGAGCAAAGCGGATGGCTGTCAGCCCGCTAAGTCTGCTCTTCTTGTCCATCTGTAGAAACTCAGGCTTCCTCTCTCGCAGCTGTGCTTTGAGGTAAGGAGATGTTTCCATATTCTTCCTTTCCCAGCAGCCTGCAGCATCCTGGAATCCTCCTTTCACTTTGAAAGCAGCTTCCTTGCAGCTCTTGAACTCCAGAAGCAGGGAATGTGTGCTTGTAATAAACTCCTCCTATTGGCTCGGTGATTACGTTTTCAGTAGTGTGACAATCACCTGACCCTGGAGGCCAGCCCCTGTTTCACTCAGAGAGGCCAACAGTGACTCAGATATGGATCTGTTTTTCTGAAACCCCAAGGCAGATGGGGCTGTGGCCAGGCTGCCAGTGGGTGGGGCGCGGAGGATCTGTGCTTCCTTTGCCAGTTTATTTTGGTAGAATTGGCAGAAGCTAAAAAGTGGAGATCAGAGAGAGGCTGTAAGGTGGGAGACTGTCCTCTCCACCCTATTCCTTTGACCACCTCTCCGATGACCATCTCCCTCTTTGCTAAATCGGGGGAAAACTGCCCTTTCATAAGAAAACCTTTTTTCTTTTTTTTTTGCCTGAGAGGCATGTGGGATCTCAGTTCCCCGAAACCTTCACCCATGCCCCCTGCAGTGGAAGCACGGAGTCTTAACCACTGGGAAGGTTAAGGGAAGTCCCCCTTTCATAAGAAAGGGGGGACTAAGTTCTTGATCTTAGTTCTGAAAAGAAGGCAGGAAGGGTGGTTTCCACACAGAGCTCAGGCCTCCCACATTTCCTCAGAATTTTCTCTAAGTCAAAAGGCCAAGCACGTCATGAACTTGAATGTGTACCAGGTAGCCAGCCATAAGCAGCTCAGCGGGGAGCAGAGATAACCCCCAACTAAAGGTTCTTTCAGGGTGGGAGAGCGAATCTTCTCTCTGAAGGGAAACTTTTCAAGCACAGCAAACTTCTGCCGTGGAAGGGCGTCTACAGGCGCCTACTCAACTCTGGTCCAGCCTTGACTACGGTATGGTATCACTCTGCAGGCATTTGGGTGTATTTCTTAGCTTGTGGTAACACCAGAGACTTTGTTTTTTCCTTCTGCTTGTCTGTGATGGTTAAAGGAGGAAACTCTAATTGGTCCTCTGCAAAACCAGAGCATATAAATAACCAAAACCACGAAGACAGAAGCTTTCAGAAAAGCCCTTTGAATGCAAACCCCAGCTCTTATGCCTGGTTCTTAGTTCATATTACGTTTCCCAGAGCTGTAAGGGCCTCACGGAACTGGTAGCCTTACTTATTTCTTTTTTAAATGCAAAAGGTCCTTTGTGCCCACATACGAGGATAGGACTTTGTACATATGCCTTTCTTGTCATACAAACCAAATAAATCCTTCTTCCGTGAACAAAATATGGGCATGGACTTGATGGGTTCCAGGAGTGGTGAATTGGGCTGCATCACTGATCAGAAATTGTGGGAGATGCAGCTATAGAGCAGGGGACAGAGCGTGAAGGGCCTCTCATGTCAGACTGAGAGCTTTGTTCTGCAGGCAAAAAGAACAGAAAACTGGGGATTCATAGGAAAAGCGTCTTTTATACAAGATTACTTTATAGTTATTTCATGTGTCCCATGAAACACTAATCTCAAGAAATGCTTCTTGAAAAAAAGGGTCACATAGATAAATAAGTTTCCGAAAGCCAGTCCACTCTAGTCCTGGAATCTCCTGGAGGTTCATTAAGCACAATTATTTTAAAGTCTCTGAGATGTCACAAGAAACTGATCGGATTCTGCTTAATCCAGGGGGAGAGAAAAAAAAGGGGAGTATATGGATGAGAAACTGATTCAATTTTTCGAGTCCATCTCACAGCAATGAATCTATAGGTAGCTTTTTTATCTGTACCAGCATATTGTCCAACCAATTTAGTATCAGGCAAATATAACTCACATGTTCAAACCCTACAGCAAGTGACCTCAAAATAAAGTTCCATGATGGTAATATTTTAAAAACTCAATGCTCAGCGCCTCTTAAGAGGAATCTTGGGTTTCTGGAGATTCTTCCATGCAAATATTCCTGGGATGTTTACAGGTATAGTCCCAGAGCTCCCTAGGCTTGGCCAGTTTGTGGTTCTAGTTAAGCTCCTTTTCCTCTCTTTTAGGAGAACAAAAGGGCTAGAGGGACCATGCTCAGACCCACACCCAACTCACATGGTCCCGCTCTGCAGGCTGCCTGCCCTCATTCACGAGACCTTATAGATGACTCTTGGTCATATTTGTCTCCTTTCTGGCCATCAGGGAAGCTCATTTCAGAGGGGTTGCTCCTAAGAGAACTGCAGGGTGCCCAGGTCATAGTTTTCCCCTTTTTTATACCTTTTCCCCTTCTCAGAGCATTAAACACACTAGCATCCTGTTTTGTTTTGTTTTTTTTTGCAGTACGTGGGCCTCTCACTGCTGTGGCCTCTCCCGTTGCGGAGCACAGGCTCCGGACGCGCAGGCTCAGCGGCCATGGCTCACGGGCCCAGCCGCTCCGCCGCATGTGGGATCTTCACAGACCGGGGCACGAACCCGTGTCCCCTGCATCGGCAGGCGGACTCTCAACCACTGCGCCACCAGGGAAGCCCAAGAAAGAGTTATTTTAAGGAATTGGTTCATGTGGTTTGGGAAACTAAGTTTGAAATTTTCAGAGTAGGATGGCAGGCTGGAGACCCAGGTAAGATTTGATGTTGCAGTCTCAAGTCCAAAGGCAGTTTGGAAGCAGAATTCCTTCTTCCTCTGGAGACCTCAGTCTTTTCTCTTAAGGCCTTCAACTGATTGAATGAGGCCCACCCGCATTATGGAGGGTAACCTGCTTTATTCAAAGTCTACTGATTTAAATATTAATTTCATCTAAAATATACCTTCACTGTGATATCTCGACTGGTGTTTGACAAAACAAACAAACAAAAAAACCCTGGGTACAATGGCGTAGCCGAGTTGACACACAAAGTGAACCAACACAATCAGTTGTGATGTGGAGTTGGGTTCACTCTGCCAGGCTCCTGGGTCACTTGCAGTGACTTTCGGGCTGCCTGTCCCTCTCTGCCATCTGACATCCAAGGGGCCAGACCCCAACTAAACTCTTAACTCAGGTACAGCCGAGGTAGTGTATAAAGTAGACAGAGGCCTTCTCTTCAACCCATCAAACCAGCTTTGGTTTGCATGATCTGTTGTAATTTTGTATTAAAACCCCTTTTCCAAAGAGTTTCTTCATTCTTCAAACACTGAAAGCTTTATGTTTATTTATTTAAAAACTCAATAGAATGACAACATGGAAATGGAAAGTAAGTTTCTCACTACCAGACAATAAAGGAAGACAACCACACCATCCAACAGCCTTGATGTTCAAAAAACTGAGATCAGGGCATGACAGGAGATTTTGGGGACATCAATGTATAATGGGAAAAAATAGGCCATACACAGCCAGGGAACATGTGTGATGCTCTGTGGGTCCCAATGTGACAGAGAATATTTTCAGCCATAGTGATTTGGTTAGACCTACCTAGACTCTTAACCTCGGATTCATTCAAGCTATTTTTTTTTTTTTTTTTTTTTTTTTGCGGTACGCGGACCTCTCACTGTTGTGGCCTCTCCCGTTGCGGAGCACAGGCTCCGGACGCGCAGGCTCAGCGGCCATGGCTCACGGGGCCAGCCGCTCCGCGGCATGCGGGATCCTCCCGGACCGGGGCACGAACCCGTGTCCCCTGCATCGGCAGGCGGACTCTCAGCCAGTGCGCCACCAGGGAAGCCCCATTCAAACTATTTTTGGGGGTGAGGTTTTATGATTTAATCTACTAAATATTCTCTAAATTTCACTTCTCGCTTCCCATTCTAAAATCTTACCCTTTTCTTTTCTTTCTCTTTTTATTTCTTGCATTTTTTTTCTTTCAGTCTTTCCTCTTCAGAGATGCCAATGTTAGAACTTTTTTGGAAGCCAGGCCTCTGTCACTAGTGCCTGGTGACGTCACCCAAACTGATTTTGATAATTGCTTGTTTATTTTACACAGTGAACTAGCTCAGGCATCATAGATCCATTGTGAAACGTTAACTTTTCTAATTCTGGTTACTAACAGTGTAGATACAGGGAATTAAGGAGGGTGGGACCACTTAAATCTTATATCATCTAACTTAAAATGGTCTCACTATAGACTAAAGAAGGCCACGGTGAGGTTAATGCCAGGGAGGTGGGGGAGGGGCGGTGTAGATACACTTTGGGAAATGAACAACATTGTTCACTTACGTGGTTCATCTTCAAGTCTTTTCAGGTGGGATCTGTCCAGCTCTCAATGAAATACCAGTTGTACAAACATTTCTGGAGAAGACACTGTATTGATGTATGTACCCTGTAACCCAGAACACCACTTTTTTTCTTCTAGCTTTATTAAGAGAGAATTCACAGATAGCACTGTGAAAGTTTAGGAATACAGCATCATGATTTGACTTACATACATTTTGAAATGATGATCGCAGTAAGTTTAGTGAACACCCATCATCTCATACAGAGACAAAATTAAAGAAGTAGAAAACACCTCCTTTTCCTTGTGATGAGAATTTAGGGTTTACTCTCTTAGCAACATTCATATGTAACGTACAGCAGTTATATATGTGTATACATATATTTACACATTCTATACATATACACATTCTATACATATATACACACATTCTATACACATATATACACACATTCTATACATACATATATATATATATACACACACATTCTTTTTCCTATTCTTTTCCATTATGATTTATCACAGGATATTGAATATGGTTCCCTGTGCTAGCCAGTAGGACCTGTTGTTTATCCATTCTGTATATAATAGTTTGCAACTGCTAATCCCAAACTCCCAATCCAGCCCTCCCGCACCCCAGGCACTGGTAGTTTTTAAATCTTCCTCCGTAATTCCAACATGAAGTCAAATTTGAGAACCAGTGTCTGACCAGTCCTTCTCAAGCTCTAATATTCATACAAACCACCTAGGGACCTTGTTAAAATGTAGATTCTAATTAAGTAGGGGTGAGACCTGAGAGTCTGCATTTCTAAAAGCTCACAGGCGGTGCTGATTATGTTGGTCCATAGCTCACATTAGATTTACAAGGTCCCAGGGACTTCCCTGCTGGCTCAGTGGATAAGACTCTGTGCTCCCAATGCAGGGGGCCTGGGTTCGATCCGTGGTCAGGGAACTAGATCCCACATGCATGCTGCAACCAATAGTTCACATGCCACAACTAAGGAGCCTGCATGCCGCAACTAAGGAGCCAGCGAACAGCAAGTAAGAAGCCCACCTGCTGCAACTAAGACCCGGCACAACCAAATAAATAAACAAACAAACAAACAAATAAAACAAGGTCCCAGAGAATCTGGGTGGGATATCAGATTTCCAATGGGGGTAAAAGCCAAGATGAAGTGTGGCCAGGTGCAGGGGGTACTGTGAATTGTGTCCCTCCCCAACAGTTCCAGCCTCTTCTAGGGTGCCTTCCTGTATGGTAGAGACAAGAAACCTAAAAACCACATTTCCCATTGCATCTACGGCTCTGAATCTGATTCCCATTCCTCTGATCCTAAGTACTCAGGTGACATTTGAACTCAGGACTGAGTTAAGTGGGAGAGGTGACAAGATAAGAGGCACCCATCTTGCTCTGTGGATGGTAGCAAGTGTTCTAGAGCAGGGGGGCGAGGAAGGCTACCAACGCGGCAGAGTCTCTGGTGGTCCATTTCCTCAGCATGGATTTGGGAGCTGTTCCTGAAAGTCCAACCTTCTAGACCCTGAGCCTTCAAGCCTTGTAACAATGCTGTAGGCTTTAAAATATTCCAAATTAAATCCTTTTTGCATAAGCCAGTTCTGTTCTTTGAGCTTACACCTTGACCCAGACACCAGGTATCCAAATTATAATAAGAGATAGCAAACCAGTAACACTGAATGAGCCAAGGGTAACATCTGGAACACAGGCAAAGTGGGGTCAAAACAGATGCAGGAGACGAGTGGCGGAGCCATAGGACGTCCATGGACAGGCCCGATGGGTATCCAGGATCCTTGTAAGGACATGGACTTCCCCTATATTTGAAAGTCCCCCACCTTTTGTTTCTTGTTTTTCAAAGTCAAAGACCTTTGAACTGGCATCTAGCCCTTAAGAACTCCTGAAGGTATCAAATGTTTCTTTGGGGGATCCTGAAGGAACATCTTTCTAGAAGGGTGGGGAGACTCATAACTGGTATCAACGAAGGAAGCATTAAGAGATTAAGAAGGGGAAACTCCCTTATTTTCCCAGGATCCTATGTGAATGGGGGAGTCTCTTGAGTTTGGGGTCAAGCTGTAACTTGGATCCAAGCTACCTCCTCTTTCTTCACATGTTGATCCCAACCTTAGGAACCAAGGAATTACTGCCAGACTTCTGAAAACCCATACCATCACCAAGCCTTTGGCTGTAGGTAGAATAAACAATGTATCACACACATATATGACAATCCAATAAATGTAGAAATGGCATCTTTAATAAAATTCAAAGATATTTAAAATCACTGAAGAATTTATAGCAGATATTTCATTGTGAGTTTCATTTGGTTCACAAATACTGGAAAAAACAACTGCTAACTAGTAGAGATCTACAAACTTTTTTTTTTTTACATAAGTTAAAAAAAAGAGCCCTCGTACTTAAGTATTGATATCATTGCCCACTCCTTCTTGAAGTAGGGATTGTTTGCTCACAGCTCTTTCAGAAGGTCTAATAGGAAGAGTTTTTTCACAGCTGGGCAAGCGAGGAAAAAGACCAAGGAGTCTGAACAAGGGTGCAACCTCAGGGCCCAGCTGCCTGCACTTCACATGGAGATTCTTGGTCTATATCCAGTTTGGAACCTGGGTTTTGGTTTTATTAAGAAGGCTCCAGGGCTTCCCTGGTGGTGCAGTGGTTAGGAATCCTCCTGCCAATGCAGGGGACACGGGTTCGATCCCTGGTCCAGGAAGATCCCACATGCCACGGAGCAACTAAGCCTGTGCGCCACAACTACTGAGCCTGTGTTCTAGAGCCCGCGAGCCGTAACTACTGAGCTGCGTGCCACGACTACTGAAGCTTGCAGGCCTAGAGCCTGTGCTCTGCAACAAGAGAAGCCACCGCAATGAGAAGCCCACGCACCACAATGAAGAGTAGCCCCCGCTTGCCACAACTAGAGAAAGCCTGCGTGCAGCAACGAAGACCCAACGCAGCCAAAAATAAATAAGTAAAATAAATAAATTTTTTAAAAAACGGATCTTTAAAAAAAAAAAGAAGGCTCCATTCTGTCTCTAATTCAAGGTCAGAGAAGTACGAGAGAAGTCCCACTTGGAAGGTATCTGAGGTAGCAGCATAAAGGTAAAAACACAGACAAAATTCTGGACTAGAATACAGTCATTCACTCATTCAACAAACAGTCTTGGCTATCAATTATATGTCAGGTAGAGAACTAGAATCTCTGGGGATGATTGATACCACTCTTACCCCCAGGAAGCTTGCAGTTGAGTGAGGGAGAAATGCAAATATATTGGTGACCAAATACAAGGGTAAAAGTATCAGGATGGGGCATTGTCAATTAGGACCATGTTGAAAGCGACAGTGACCTATAAAAAAAGAGGATTTGGTCATTTATCTTTCATTTCATATACAAACGTTACTTCAGGCTAACCAAAGAGTAGACAAAGGAAGACTTATCTTTATAAACACCTGTATTTGTTCTATCAGAGCCTAAGTATGACACAGGAAATGACTGCATCCCACTGAGGTTAGAGGAAGGGATGACACTGGTGACAGTGCCTCGTGATTCACGCGGACTAGACTTAGGTTCTCCTGAGGGTGGCTGGATGGTTGCTGCCCGCCCTCCCCAGGTGCTGCCGTTCTCAGGTGCTGTGAGTCATCATCACGGGATGCCTGTCTGCTCCAGCTCTGGTTCCCTGCGAGATCAAACACACTAGCCACAGAGGCAATTGTCCACAGAGCCCTGAGCCTTGTTTCCCTTGAAAACCCGTCACAGTCACTGCAGCGTATCCATTACTGAGGTACAGGCTGTGCGCACTTGTCTACCCCGTTCCATTTTGCCTGGAACTGAGGGCTTTCATGGGATGTGGGATTTTCAGATCTAAAGCTGGGAAAGTCCTGGGAAAACTGGGACAGATTGTCTACCTTACGACCCCAGATATTTTGAGAAGGTACAGTAGTTGGTTTGAAATCCAACTGAATCACTTTTGCCCACTTGGTCTTATTCTTTCTACCTTGGCCCAGGCCACAGCAGTTTGGGTGCAAAGTAGAATAAATGCTTTTTGCAATACCTTGTGTGATTTATATAGGAGGATTTGATGGAAAACCACCTTGCAATAAACACACACACACACACACACACAATCTAAAAGCAACAGTGCCATACAGCCTACGGCTCTGGTCCCTCAGCCCTTCGCACATTATCTGTCATGTGAGGTTGATAAATATTTGATATACTGTTGAACCAAGTTTAACTGAGTACAGGGTTGGATCATATTCAAAATCTCAGGGCCAGAAAATCTGGAGAAACTGGGCTGTTCCAGAAATTCTTCACAGCAGTAAATACAACAAGACTTCATAGTGGAAATATAGCGGGTTACCATCACCTCTGGTGACCAAATTGATCTTTCAGTAGAGAGGATGGTCTGCCACCTGGTGGTAACTCTTAGCATTGTTCCCTGGTAAACCACAATTCCTGTGTTGGGTGAATTTATTGGGCATAGAATTCCTGAAGGAAAGGTAAGGGCTGGGCGAGTCCCAACGCTATGACTATATTTCTAACCGCTAAAATAGAGAAACCTGACAGATGTTTTAATGATTTTTGAGTTCTTTTAGGTAATAAATCTCATAATGGGATAAAGGAAAAGATAAAGAAAACTAAAATCTGTGGAATACTGAACGTGAACTAAACATTCTATATAAATTTCTTCACAACAACCTTGTAATATGGGTAGTATTATATCTATTTTACACGTGATGAAACGGATACTCAGAGAGGTTAAGACATTACTCCGAGATTAAACAAGAAAATAATGGGTACAGCACAATTCTTCCTGGCTCCAAAGCATGAATTCAGGCTGTTACGCTGCATTTTGCCAAACAATTAAAAGATCACTTAAAAATTAACTTTATTGTAGTGTAGTTTACATAGTATATCTGTTTAACATTTTATGTTGTAATACTTATAGACTCACAGGAAGTTGCAAACATTTTATACCTTACCTAACGACAGTAACAGTAGCAAAGCCAGGAAATTGATATTGCTACAGTACATGTGTGTGCACTTTTTATTTTATCACGTAAAAATTCACGTAAGCACTACTGCAATCAAGAGACAGAACTGTTCCATCACCACAAATATCCCTGAAAATCATGCCATTTTGTGTACCTCTCAGCCTACAGGTAGTGATGCTGTGGGCTAGAAATGCCAAGGCTATAATGTTCTGGACAAGCCCCCTCAGACGTTTCCCCTTTTGGAAGCAGTGTCGTGGCTGGACCGGCCCTTGTGGTTCTTATTATGATTACAAGACACACCTTGTCAACAACCATCAGGGAACTTTGTAAAAACGAGGTTTATTACCCACAAGTCCTGGAAGGCACACGGCATGTCTGGGGCCACACAGCAAGGTCACAGGGAGAGAGAGAGAGAGAGAGAGAAAGAGAGTACGGACCTGGGGTTCTGCCTTTACTGGGCTCGAGGATGGGTTGCCTAGGGTTTCTCAGGTTTACTCTTTTCGGAATTAAAGTGTGGGAAGGGAAAACGGGGTCGCTCACTCAAATGGTCAGTTGTTGAGGTCAGCCAGGGGTTTCCAAAAGGGGAACTTCATGGTTGGGGCAGCCTGGCTCCTTAACTGCTTGTGTGATAAGCAGTGTGTTTGCTCAAGATGAATGACTTTGAAGTAGATGCCGCAGCAATCGAAAGCTTAATGTCAGACGCGTACATTTTACAATCAAAAAAGCTGTGTAATTGTCAGTTACTTACACTACACGCACTCAAAACTCTCCCTCCCACCACTCCTAAACCTCGGCAACCGTTAATCTGCTCTCCATCTCTACGTCATTTGACAATGTTATTTAATCGGAATCATACAGTATGTGACCTTTTGAGATTGGCTTTTTTTCACTCAGTGTAATGCTCTGAGGTCCATCCATGTTGTCGTATATATCAATAGTTCATTCTTTTCATTGATGAGTGAAGTTCCATGGAAACGATGTGTCACATGTGTTTAACCGGTCACCCACTGAAGGACGTTTTAGTTGTTTCCAGTTTTTAGTATTTTAGTTTTTTAGTATTTTAGTTTAGTTTCCAGTTTCTAGTATTACAAATAAAGCTTTGATGCACAGTCACACATAGGTTTTTGTGTGATCGTGGGTTTCCATTTTTCTGAACTAAATGTCCAGGAGTGCAATTGCTGGGTCATATTTTAGTTGCATGTTTAGTTTTTTTAACTAAAGTAAGTTTGCCAAGCTGCTTTCCAGAGGGTATACCATTTTACATTCCCACCAGCAATGTAAGAGAGATTCACTTTCTCCACATCCTTGCCATCATTTGGTATTGTCACCCATTTTTATTTTAGCTGTTTTAATAAGTGTGAAGTGATATCTCAATATGGTCATTACCTGTGTCAAGCCAAAAGACACAACCAAGATAAAAAGCAAGAGAAGGTGGGTTTCCCTGGTGGCACAGTGGTTGAGAGTCTGCCTGCCGATGCAGGGGACACGGGTTCGTGCCCCGGTCCGGGAAGATACCACATGCTGCGGAGCGGCTGGGCCTGTGAGCCACGGCCGCTGAGCCTGTGCGTCCGGAGCCTGTGCTCCGCAACGGGAGAGGCCACAGCAGTGAGAGGCCTATGTACCGCAAAAAACAAAACAAAAAAAAGCGAGAGAAGGAAGGATTTATTACTTTCATCAAGTAAACAGAACACCAGAGGTCTTTTCCAAAGCAGTGTTGATGCCGAAAACTCGGCCTCTGTGCACCAGCGCTGAATTGAATCTCGGAGACAGTTTTGGGTGAAGTAGAAAGGAATAATTTTGTTGCTTTGCCAGGCGAAGGGGGACACAGTGGGCTCCCACCCTTGAAACTGTGTGTCCCAACCCAGGGGAGTTTGGTGAGGAGTTTGATAGCAATGGTTCAAGGGTGGTGCTGCTGCTAAGGACCAGGGTGTGTGCAGGGCCTCAGGTGGTCTCCTGACCTTCTCTGAAGAATGCTTCATCCAGCGGTTCCACCTTCCATTTGTTGGGGGTTTTCGTTCTGTAAAGAGCTCAAAGATATTGCTATGTGTATCCCTTAAGGTGGAACCAGGATCCTGCTCCAAAGCTGCACTATCGTTTCTTAGCTGATCCTCCCTTGTCTCTGCACCCCCTCCCTTCCCTAATTAGCAACTGTTTGAACCTGCCCTTTGGGACTCAGGGAAGGTCAAGGAGGCTGAACAGAAAGGCTCCTGGGCACAGGAGCCCCACAGGGTCCTGCTCAGTTTCACTGTCTCCTCAAACAGCAAAATTGGGGAAGTTTTAAGCTTCATGAAGGGGCTTGAGCAGGAGAGAATTCAGCACAGAACTGGGGCAAAGGATGACAGTGTCCAAACTTTAGTTGATTGAAGTCATGAGGGTCAGAAAAGGTCAACATCGTCATTCCATCCTTCACCTAGGTGGGGGCCGTAGAGTTCCTGTAGAACTCAAATATAAGTATCAGATTGTGATGTATATCCCTTACGGAGGGTGAGAAAGGCCTGTTGAATGGCAGAAGGAGAGGTGAGGGGTCCTTGAGGGGTTTCTTTAGAGGCTAGATATAAGGGTTTAGTGGGGAGAGCAAAGTTAGGGATCCAGTGTCGGAAAAATCCTATAAGGCCCAAAAAGGAGAGAATTTGTTCCGCTGTTTCCAGAGGCTGGAGTTCACAGATAATCCGGGTGCGATCGGCTGTTAGACCTTTTGCGGTAGGGGTAAGGTGGAGCCCCAGGTAGGTTACAGAAGATACAGATAACTGAGCCTTGGCTGGGGAGACCTGATAACCGCGAGAGCCAAGGTAATTGAGGAGATCTGCAGTATGTTGTCTTGAGAGGCTGAGAGACGGGCTACAGAGGAGGAGGTCATCTACATATTGGAGGAGTGTGCTGGGGGTAAGGGAGCAGAAAGTGAGGTCCCGTGCCAGCGCCTGACCGAAGAGGCGAGGACTGTCGCGGAAGCCCTGGGGAAGAACTGTCCAGGTGAGCTGACTGGAAGTATGAGTATCCGGATCCGTCCAGGTAAAGGCAAAGAGGAAATAGGAGTCGGGATGTAGGGGGATAGTGAAAAAGGCATCTTTGAGATCCAGAACCGTAAAGTGGGTTGTGGATGGGGGGATATGGGAGAGCAAGGTGTATGGGTTTGGTACTACTGGGTGGAGAGGAATTATGGCCTCATTGATTAGTCGCAGGTCCTGGACCAGGCGATAATCCCCAGAGGCCTTGCGGACAGGTAGGATGGGGGTGTTGCAGGGAGAGTCAGTGGGGATAAGAAGTCCCTGGTTTAGGAGTCTGGTGATAATAGGTTGTAGGTCCCTAAGGTGAGTCTCAGAGATGGGAAATTGGGGCCTTGATGGAAATTTGGAGGGGTCCTTTAGGCGGATGAGGACGGGGGAATGGTGTGTTGCTATTATGGGCTTTGATGTATCCCTGGCCTGGGGGTCTATCAGGTTGGGGGAGATGGGAGGAGGGAGAGAGGAGGGAGGGGGTTCTGCTACCAGACCGAGGAGGGGGCCTTAGGATCAAGCCTGGCCAGTTGGAGAGAGGCCCCTAATTGGAAGAGAACATCACGACCTAGCAGAGGAACCGGGCAGGACGGTATGACTAAGAAAGAATGAGTGAAAGGGAGCCTCTCGATGTAACATGAGAGGGGGCTGGTCTGGAGTCCGAAGGACGGTTTGCCATCAATACCCATGACCGAGATCTGGGAAGGAGAAACTGGCCCGGAGTAGGTAGGCAGGACCGAATAGGTAGCCCCCGTGTCCACCAGAAATGAGATGGACTTACCCGCTACCTGTAGCGTTACCCTGGGCTCGGCGAGGGTGATGGGGGTCTTCGAGTCCAGGCGCCGTCAGTCGTCAGCCAATCCCAGCAGTTCGAGTGGTAGTGCCGTTGGGTCGGCCTGCCCCCCGCGTGGAGACGCTGAGGGAGGGCCAGTCGTAGGGCAGTCACTCTTCCAGTGGCCCGTTAGCCCGCAGCTGGGACAGGGCTTAGAAGGAGGTCGGGGATTGGGACATTGGCGAGCCCAGTGGTCTTCTTTTCCGCATTTGAAGCAGGGCCCCCGGCGGGGTTGCCTTTTGCGGACCCCATGGACGCTGTGATCCATGGGAGATGGCCGGCCTTAGGGCGGCTACAAGAGCTTGGGCTTGGAGGGCTACCTTCTGGTGCATCCGAGCCTGTCGGCTGGATTCTGCCAAATCCTCACGGCCGTTATAGACTTTAAAGGTCATCTTTACCAGATCTCGAATAGGGGTCTGAGGGCCGTCTTCTGCCCGTTTTAATTTCTTTCGGATGTCCGGGGCTGACTGGGTAATAAAATGGGTGGCTAGGACCGTTGCCCCTGCCGGGGTGTCAGGGTCCAGCCGGGTATAGAGAGTTAAGGCCTCTGTAAGGCGATTGAGAAAGATAGCTGGATTTTCGTTAGGTTCTTGGGTTATCTCTTTTAGTTTTTCAAAATGGACTACCTTATGAGCGGCGGCCTGCATGCCAGCCAGGAGGCACTGGATCATGAGGTCGCGTTTACGGCAGCCATCTTGGCCATCCTGATAAGTCCAGCCTGGATCGGTGCCGGGTACGGCAGTCGCTCCGACAGGCATGGAGTTGTCGGTAAGGTGAACCTGATCTGCATGGTTTCGGGCAGCAGTTTGAATTCTTTCCCTCTCGTCAGGGGTCAGAGTAGAAGATAGGATCACAAAGATATCGTGCCAGGTTAGATCGTAAGCTTGAGAGAGGTAGCGAAATTCTTTGATGTAGCGGGAAGAGTCGGCAGAAAAGGAGCCTAATCGCTTTTCAATTTGAGAGAGGTCCTGGAGAGAGAAAGGGACATGGACTCTGACCAGTCCTTCCGCTCCTGCTACCTCCCTCAGAAGGCAGAGGAGATTTGCATCTTGGGAGTCGTGAGCGCGTGTATGTGCAGTAATTGGCGAAGCAAGGGGCGTGGGAGGAGAAACCGTTGAGGGAGGCGGGGGAGCGGTTGGAGGGGCCGGAGCGGGTTCGGGAGGAGGAGGGACCGCTTCAGGGTAGGGTGGAGGATGGAGAGGAGTTCTGGAGGGGGGAGAGGCGAGAGATTCGGGTGGGTCGGCTAGTGGAGAGGGGTCATCGTCAAAGGAAATTAGGGGCTTGGGTGTAGGAGATGTACAGGGAAGGGCGGGAGCGTAAATACCAGAAGGCCTGGACATAGGGGACCTCAGACCATTTATTTGCCCGTCCTGCGGCAGTAATTATCTAGATCACGGAGGATGTTAAAATCGAAAGTTCCTTCAGGAGGCCATTTGGATTGACTGTCTAGAGGATAAGCCGTCGGCTACGGAGATCTTGGGAGAAACCGAGGGCTGTAAAATTGGCTAGGAGACACCCCAGGGGCGTCTTAGGATCTGGTTTCGATTGTGAGGTTCCCATGACCCCCAGTCTGTCCCTGAGTGAATGGAGAGGGAGAGAGGCGTCCCTGGTCTCAGTCTCCAATTCACGGCAGGTCGGAGGGCGGTCAGGCGATTGGGACGTCTCCACAGTTGCCCGAGGCCCGGAGAGAGGACGGAGGAGTCCCTGACGCGGCCGCGATTAAGGACAGGGAGTCCGGTGGGCAGGGACTCTGGGGGTCGGAGGGAACAAGGGAAGGGGACTTACCCCGTTTTCTGCCGGATCGGGTGGATGAGTAGAGGTTCCCTGGTTGTCTCCTGGGGAAGGGGAGGAGCGGCCCGCGCGGTAACCCGCGGGGCTTGGTACCCCTCCCGGGTTTCGGCACCAAATGTAAGGAACGGCACCAAGAAACGGGGGAGAGCTTAAACAAGCTTTATTTGGGAGCGCCCCCGGGCGAGGTTCACTGGTCCGAGAGAAAGGGGCCAGAGAAGTCCGCCCGGGCGAGGGTTTGGGCAGAATTTATAGGGGAAGAAGGGAAAGGGGTGTGGTGAATCCGGGAGGGCGCAGGGTATTCCTTATTTGGTGGTCTTTTCGGGTATCCTGGGGGACCGTTAGTCCCGCCCCTCGATAGGCGGGAAGGCTGGGCCGGGTGGAAAGTCTCCAGGTCAGTTTCTGGAACTGGGTGGTACGGAAAGTTTCAGTCTGATGCAACCTGTGAGTCTGATTGCGTTCGCCTGCCTCGGGCCAGTTGGCCTTACAATTCTTTTAAAGGTTGTGCCCTGCCCCTTTCCTGTCTGAGTCATCAATATTAAATATAATACTTTTACTGTACCTAGTTTTACTAGAAATCAAATAAGACCTTATTACTGTTAAAGTTTGTCAGCAAGAAAAATAATGGTATGAAAACGTTTTAAATAAATAAAGTAGAGGTAAATGAGATAAGAGCTTTAGGTAAACTCTTTAGGAATAACTGTTTTGGGAATGTCTACTTTAAGGATAATATCTCCAGATTTTGGTAACCTGAAACAAAACTAAGTTAAACTACGAGAATTTCTTCACTATCTGGGTCATTACAAGTAGGATAAAATACTAGAACATTAATTGCTGGGCAGGCTTAAGCTTACCTACTTTTGTCTTAAGAGAAACTGAAGCTGTTTATTAGATACATGTCTTGTATCACATTGAAGAAAGAAATTCTTTAAGAAGGTGTATGTTTCTAGCGGTTATAAAATACGTTCATAATTGTCAATTAGGAAATGCTGGTATGACAGTTTATAATTACTTGCTTCTTGGTTTTTGCTAGAGATTAAGAGTCTAAGGTTAAGAATTATAAGGGAAACATTTCAGTATGCAAGGAAACTAGGATGTGTGTTTTCAGACAAAAAAAGAGGAATGAAAATACATTTTGTTAAAAAAAAGGTCATTTTTTCCTAGAGCTGGTTGTTTCTAAATGGATACATAAAGTTGTCAAATGTTTGTGGAAAGGGAACACTGAGAGTTTTGTACATGATCAGGATTGGCCTAAATTAGATAAGATTGAACTTAATTAAGAAAGTGAATTTTAAAAGTAAAGTGGTACAGGGCTTCCCTGGTGGCACAGTGGTTGAGAGTCCGCCTGCCGACGCAGGGGACGCGGGTTCGTGCCCCGGTCCGGGAAGATCCCACATGCCGCGGAGCGGCTGGGCCCATGAGCCATGGCCGCTGAGCCTGCGCGTCCGGAGCCTGTGCTCCGCAACGGGAGAGGCCACAACAGTGAGAGGCCCGCGTACCGCAAAAAAAAAAAATGTAAAGTGGTACAAAACCTGAATTTGGTTCTCTGAAAGGACAAAGTTTTCTTAAAATATTGAACTGTTTTTGATAATAGATTGTGAGTTTCTTTGTGTTGAAGTGATCTGTATTTGCCAGTGAGATCTTCTATTGTCACTTTAGTTAAGTGAATGGGTATTGTTTCACAGTGACCAAGTGTTGTAAAACTTCTTTATATTTTTGACAACCTTCCCAAAGATAAAATCCTAAATGAAGCTCATTTGACCTCTAGCTAATTTTGAAGTTTTCCAAAGGGTCCCTAGAATACCTCAAAATATTTGTTTTGTCTCCATCTCAGAGAGAGGAATATTAAACTGCTTAGGCTTCTTCGGTATGTTAAATTACATGGGAAACATTGTCAAATAGGTGGTGATAAAACTTCTTAGATTGTACCCTATGGGTAAATGTTACCAACATACATATTCTCGAAATTATATGGAACTCCTAAAATTCTGGTAGGTCCTGGTAAAAATTATATCAGTCATAATTTTAGTAATTATCTTAAATTGTTGTGTGTCACAGCAGTAACCAAGTTTTCCAATTACATTATAATCAGGTCTTTAACCTTGACTTTTTAAGTCTTTTGACGTTTATAGGCAGTTATTATTGTACTCTTTTTGCAAAACGCTTCATCTTCAAGAAGATCCACAGAAAGTACTTTTTGCCGTGAACAGATTTCTGATAATTTTCACATCATACTGCTGAACTGGGTAAGAAATTAGAATTCTAATAAACTGGATGGCTTTGTGTAACTGTTACCAGAAGATTAAGATCAAGGACTAGTCACAGACTAGTGAACAGACTATGGTTATAATTTTTGGTTTTTGTCTGAAATAGTACTGGGTTTTAATCTGTTTTCCAGATATAAGGAAACCTTTAAAATATACCTCTGTCAGTAGAACTGAAACCTTATCTTTTCTGTCTACCAGATGTCTCCAGAATTTGGAACCACTTAGGCTCCCAGCAACTTTATCAGGCCTGTAAGGAAGGCCACCTCCTAAAAGGTACAGGAACCTCACTGTATTTTGGGGACCTCGAGAAGAGAGGAATTCGCCTAACTCCATCACCCAAATCTATATATATCACAGGTTGAATCTATGACATACCTTTGGTATGGGTTTCCTATCCCTGAGGTTTTTAAAGTTCAATCTGAGATTCTTTATGAAAAGTTCCAGCACAGCCAATTTAAAAGTCTATGTGGTCAATTACCCAGACTTATTTTGCAAACAAATAAGTCTTAATTTGGCTATATTTGGTAGAAATGAGGGTATTTTAGAGAGAAAAAGATTGTTTCAGTGAATACAGAATTCTAGTTTTGTTAATTGATGTCTGTATTTACTGGCGAAGACTCACTTCCCAGATAACTCCTTGTTAAGTTTAGTCATTAAAAAGACACTGTTTCTGAAGTTTATCACAGTAATCTAACTTTGGAAGAAGATCAAGATGCATCATGACCTGCAACCAGGTTATGCATATTGGAAAAGACATCAGATAAAGGACTCTTTCGGGCCACTTCGGAAGGGACCTTATCAGACCTCTACAACTGAATGAACTGCAACTCCAATTTCTGACACCTGACTTAGACTAAGACCAGCACTACCAGACCAGGGTGAGAATATTACATCAGAAGTAGACAGCTGACCCAAGATGCCAGAGCAGGTCTGTATACTGATTACTTTGACAATTGCTCACGCTTTTGCAAATGAACCAAATGTACTTCTTGGGCTCAATCCCATGCAAGTTTCAAAAAAAAAATCAATCCAATTGCTGGGTTTGTGGCCAATTACCAGTACTCCCAGTTTGCCTTAGTGGATCTCTCCTCTCCAAAGCTCTAACTGGATGGTTCTTAGAAATTTTATTTCAAACGAAACTCTAGCACCATGCAAGCTAACATTGCCACCAATATCACTAAGTGATACCCTCTTACCTGGGCAATTAACGGTGCATGTTCTGAACCTGGCCATAATACTCCTTTTTTATTAGATGTTGAATATTGGGTAGCTCCTAACAGGACCCAATGGATTTACTGAACAAGTTTATGACCTTGGCTCTCCCCAGGTTGGTTAAGAAGATAAAAAATTGGTTTCCCTTGGGCTCAAGGTCACCTATGGCTACCGTGGAAACAGCCCGTGTCAATCTGTAATGTGAGTACTCTGGTTACTATCAGTTTTCCAAATGGCATGACCATTTAGCCATGATATTTGTTTACTCATCTTATGACCCATGAAGTGTCAGATTTCTGCTCTGAACAATCCTCTTCCTAGTTTAGGGGAAATACTAGGAAAATGGTTTTCTTCAGGAGGATTTTGGCTTAAATCTTTGCTCATGATATTGCTACTACTACCAATTTAGTTTGTGGAACTTATAAGTTGGTACTTTCCTGCCTTTCATGCTGTGTCACCTACTCGTACTAAGATAATGTCTAAATGACTTGAAACTATAGATCACATCTGTAGTTCTATATAAAATAATGGACATACCCCACACACATGTGAGGAAAATTGGCTTAAGTCTTACTGGACAACTTAGAACTGAATGTCAGTCCTTGCCAAACATCCTGCTAGTACAACTCCCCCGAAAGGAGAGAATCGGGCCGTTAAGGCCAAGCATCAAGGGACAGGCAAGCAGCCACCCTTGTTTTGAGGGACCAAATATTTGATCACCTAACACTTTCTACTGAAAGGTTATTTCACAGTTTCCCCCCATTGATCATTAAAGTTCATATTTTATGGCAAGACAAGAAAAACTTAAACTTTTCCCTGCCCTTTGGTGGCCTCTCTCCCCACTACTATGCATTTTGTATGTGCATTATGCATGGGCCAAACCTTCCCCATTGGCAGAGATACCTGCTCAACCATAGAGAACAACACTCTCCTAGCATCAGAAAGACAACTCCTTAAAAGACAGTATTCCTTCTTGATCTTGTAAGGGGCCAAGATGATGCTTAGACTTGGATTGTGTAAACTGTCAACAACACGTCATCTAAAGGTATAGCCTTCTGTCTCAACAAACTTCTATAACTGAGCCTTTACTTCACTTCTCAGAGCTTTCTGAGATGCTCTTCCTGGGTCGTAATATCCAAATTTGGCTCGAATAACAGTTTCCATTCCTTAGGCTGACTGATTTTTGTCAACATGTCATAGTGGCTTGCTTCCTCACTTATGTCAAAATGTTTCAAATACTACCTCCTCAGAGACCTTTCCTGACCCCAACGGTCCTACCTAGCATAGCAACACTATTCCCAACTCCTTAGTTTTACTTCTAGCATTTAATATTTGAAATTATATTATGCATATTTATGTTTTGTCACTTCACACTAAAATGAAAATTCCCTGAGGGCAGGAATGTTTTGTAGCTCATTTACTGCCATATCCTCAATGCTTGGTAACACACATGGCACAGCGCAGGAAGGAGTGCTGTAACCGTTGATCAAGTGGAATGAATTCTCTTCTCAAAACTCGTGCAGCGCTTGTAGAAATCTTCTTGCATGTTCTTAACCTAGAACTGTAGTTATTTAATGCTTATTCATCCCGCAAGCCTGTATGCTCTCAGAGGACAGGAATTATGCCTTATTAATTTAGGGGTACACAGGAGGCATTCAAATAATGGCACTACCTCTAAAACTCCAAATATCAACTGTAAAACTTGTCTTTCCATACAGGGACTACTATCAGGATTTCATATGAATAATAGTATTATTCAGAAGGAGGAAAATACATCACATTTAATTTATAATGCACTCCTCTGCATGTAACGAGATACAGTAAATACAATTAGGTACCTATCTTTATTTTTAAAACAAAGCCATTTTCAAAATATAAAAAAATAGACCTCTTTTCAAAGAACCATTTAAATATGGCTTTGAGAGCCACAGTATTTTATTTATAAGAAATAGATGGTACAGGAAAAAGCATTCATAGATGTTTATGTAAATAAAAATGTTAGTATCCTTCTGGCACCCTTCTGGGGCAGGCCTTTATATTTATAGAAAAGTTACCGTAACTCAAAAGTAAAATCAATAATGGCCTTTAGTGGAATTTGTATTTAAACCTGAATTTGAGCAACCGATGTAGACTGGTAACTTATTTGGGATCTGGACCCACATATCTGAAATCTGAAGTAGAAAGCTAAAGCTTCTCGTGTCCATACAGTTTGTCAACAAACGTACCCCAGTCATTCTAGTATCTATATAAGGTGATCTACTAGCAACACCAGTAAAGTGATTTATAGACAGATATGCTAAGTAAGGGCTGACACAGCTGGATCCTCGTTCAGATTTTATAAAAAGACGCTAACTACCTATGCCAAAAGATAATAATGTGATCCAGGATTACATTTTAAATGATGAAAGAGCTTCTGGGAAAAAAAATTCGTGATGGAATGACAACAGATATCAGGTACTTCTCAAATTAAGAGAAGTACATAACTGCATTCCAAATGAATTAAAACAAAAGCACATTTACAGTGGAGTTTTTTCCCCACCAAACTTACCCGTTTCAAAAGTGGTCAGGATTTGGGCAACATCTTTCCCAGCAAACACTTGAAACAGCAATGACATCTTTTAAGAAGGTTTTTTTTTGCTATTGCACAGAGGTTGATTTTTTTTTTTTTTTGCGGTACGCGGGCCTCTCATTGTTGTGGCCTCTCCCATTGCGAAGCACAGGCTCCGAACACGCAGGCTCAGCGGCCATGGCTCACGGGCCTAGCTGCTCCGCGGCATGTGGGATCTTCCCAGACCGGGGCACGAACATGTGTCCCCTGCATCGGCAAGCGGACTCTCAACCACTGCGCCACCAGGGAAGCCCACAGAGGTTGATTTTAAAGCCAATACAGACAAACGAGTTCAGAAAAAGGAGCGGTCTTCAAATCCATTCAGCAAATGCTGCAAGTCAGCTTCTACTTGGACAATGAAATGGAGAAAATCTGTGAAACTCTCCATTTGGTGTCAGTTTTACTGTTGTGTTGCTGGCAACCATTTCAGGTAGAGGAAGCCAAGTCCCATACGTCTGGGGAAAGCAAAAGCAGAAAAACATTGTGAAGGCTTAGCAGTTCTGTGACTTCTAACGATTATAGACCGAGTTCAATTATGAGCCATGTTGCTGTGCAGTATTCTTCTGAGTTTCATGTCTCAAATACAAAGGAGCACATGGCTGCCTTGGGCAGATGTACTGGAATTATCTTCTTTTAGTTTACTTTTTCTTTTCTCTAAGGCCAAGTAAAAAATGTGAGATATTTTCATATACCACAAAGGTAATACAGCAGGCTGGAGTCACTCTAATCAAATTGGGGGCAATTCCTTTGTAAAATCCACCGATGCCTTCTTTCCTTTAGAGAGAGAAAAAAAGATATATACATATATATACATATATACACATATATACTTAATTTCCTACAGAGCTAGCCTGAAGATAAAATCATAACCATCTTTCAAATGCCTTTAAATGTGTGAACATGTAGGAGTATTAGCTGATCTAATGTAGGCATTAAACATCTCATAACTAATAAAAATGCTAGACAACACTAAACATAGCACACAAAAATAAAACTTTATTTTCTTAATGCCTAGAATTGGAATAAAGCCTTGAAACTTTTCACTTACATTCTCAATATGTATATTTACTAAAGTGAACTGAATTTAAATGTTTTAATGCTCTGTTCTGGCCTTTTAGAATTAAAAAGAAATGTGGGGATGTATACCTATAACAATTTAAACATTCCCACACTGAAGACATGCATGTCTTCCATACGTGGAAACAAGTGTTTGCAAAAGTTCTGCTACCAGTAGCAGATGTGGGGCCTTTTTTTCTTTTCTTTTTTTAAATTGGAGTATAGATGCTTTACAATGTTGTGTTAGTTTCTGCTATGCAATGAAGTGAATCAGCTATATGCATACATATACCCCTCCCTCTTGGACCTCCCACCCCCCCATCCCACCCATCTACGTCAACACAGAGCAAGGAGCTGAGGTCCGTGAGCTATGCAGCAGGGTCCCATGAGCTAGCTATTTTACACATGGTAGTGTATTTATGTCAAACCTAATTTCCCAATTCATTCCATCCTCCCCTTCCCCCCCGCCAACATGTCCACACGTCCGTTCTCTACATCTGTGTCTCTATTCCTGCCCTGGAAATAGGTTTACCTATGATTCCACATGCACTCATTAATATATGATATCGGGTTTTCTCTGACTTACTTCACTCCGTATGACAGACTCTAGGTCCATCCACATCTCTACAAATGACCCAATTTTGTTCCTTTTTATGGCTGAGTAATATTCCATAGTATATATGTACCACACCTTCTTTATCCATTCATCTGTCCATGGACATTTAGGTTTTTTCCATGTCCTGGTTATTTACAAATAGTGCTACAATGAACATTGGGTTACATGTGCCTTTTTGCATTGTGGTTTTCTCAGGGTATATGCCCAGTAGTAGAATTGCTGGGTCATAGGGTAGTTCTATTTTTAGTTTTTAAAGGAACCTCCAGACTTTTCTTCACAGTGGCTGTATCAATTCACATTCCCACCAACAGTGCAAGAGGGGTTCCTTTTCTCCACACCCTCTCCAGCATTTATTGTTTGCAGATTTTTTGATGATGGCCATTCTGACTGGTGTGAGGTGATACCTCATTGTAGTTTTGATTTGCATTTCTCTAATGATTAGTGATGTTGAGCAGCTTTTCATGTGCCTCTTGGCCATCTGTATGTCTCCTTTGGTGAAATGTCTATTTAGGTCTTCTGCCCATTTTTTGATTGGTTTTTTTGTTTTTTGATATTGAGCTGCATGAGCTGTTTGTATATTTTGGAGACTAATCCTCTGTCAGTTGTTTCGTTGGCAAATATTTTCTCCCATTCTGAGGGTTGTCTTTTCGTCTTGTTTATGGTTTCCTTTGCTGTGCAAAAGTTTTAAGTATCATTAGGTCCCATTTGCTTATTTTGTTTCTATTTTCATTACTCTAGGTGGTGGGTCATAAAAGATCTTGCTGTGATTTATGTCAAAGAGTGTTTTTCCTATGTTTTCCTCTAAGAGTTCTATAATGTCTGGCCTTACATTTAGGTCTTTAATCCATTTTGAGTTTATTTTTGTGTATGGTGTTAAGGAGTGTTCTAATTTCATTCTTCTACATGTGGCTGTCCAGTTTTCCCAGCACCACTTATTGAAGAGGCTGTCTTTTCTCCACTGTATATTCTTGCCTCCTTTGTCATAGATTAGGTGACCACAGGTGCGTGGGTTTATCTCTGGGCTTTCTATTCTGTTCCATTGATCTATCTTTCTGTTTTTGTGCCAGTACCATACTGTCTTGATTACTGTAGCTTTGTAGTATAGTCTGAAGTCAGGGAGCCTGATTCCTCCAGCTCTGTTTTTGTTTCTCAAGATTGCTTTGGCTATTAGGGGTCTTTTGTGTTTCTATACAAACTGTAAAACTTTTGGCTCTAATTCTGTGAAAAAAAATGCCATTGGTAGTTTGATAGGGATTGCACTGAATCTGTAGATTGTTTTGGGTAGTATAGTCATTTTCACAATGTTGATTCTTCCAATCCAAGAATATGGTATATCTCCCAAGAATATGGTATATCATCTTTGATTTCTTTCATTAGTGTCTTTTTTTTGTTTTTAAGACTGTTTGGAATTTATTCTCTTAAATAAGAATGGTAACATTTGTTAAAAAAAAATTAAAAGTACAACACCTTACTTTCACAGTAATGGAAAAACAAAGTTACGCAATTAAATAAAAACTCACAAAGAAACACACCAAAACTCGCAACAGCACAGGTTAAAAACAAAGGCAAACGCAAGGCTTCACGGCAGGAACGTAACTTCCTCCTGATGGCAGGAACCCAGGATCGTACCGCGTGGCTATTCTAGCTGGTGTGGGAAATGCCTGCATTTCCTAATGGCTCATTCAGCATCCAAACCATGGAACCCAAAGGTGACCGTGCAAGTGACCACGGGCATGCACCAACCACAGCGAGGCAGCCTTTTATGCCAAGATCCTCTTTCCATAAGATGACAGACAACGAAGCCTTTCTCCCGTCCCATGTCTGTGACCTGTACTGGAAGCAATGCTTTTCTGTTCCCTATGATATCCCAAGCCAGTACACTTCAGTTTTGGTTACCCGCTATGTGAGTATCCTCTGGATGAAAAGAGGATCTAAAAACCTTCAACCGAGGGTCTTGTATTCAACGAGAAAACATCCCACTGGGGGTTTTCTTTCTCTGTCTGTTGTTATCCAAATGTTTCCTCAAGTCGGGGAAGGTACGATGAGGCCAGGGTAAGAAAATCTGTGCCAGGTCCACTGACCTGCAGCAGAAATATAAGAAGCTTTTGAAACAAAGCATTTACTGATTTTGAGAACAGAAAAGAGGGTTTCTATATTAAAAGATGTTAAACCAGGCAGCAGCTGGAGGCCAGGTTGCCAGAGACAGATGATGCTGGACTAGATTCTAACTCGCGGGTTGTGTTTTTGGCAACAGCAGTCATTTTGGTGTAAGACGAGAAGAACATAAGGGAAAAGAGGGAAATGCCCACCAGTGTCTTAGTTTTCTGAGTTCAGGTCTTTTTGTCTCCTTAGGTAGGTTAATTCCTAGGTATTTTATTCTTTTCGTTGCAATGGTAAATGCGACTGTTTCCTTAATTTCTCTTTCTGATCTTTTGTTGTTAGTGTATAGGAATTCAAGAGATTTCTGTGCATTAATTTTGTATCCTGCAACCTTACCAAATTTATTGATTAGCTCTAGTAGTTTTCTGGTGGCATCTTTAGGATTATCTATGTATAGTATCATGTCATCTGCAAACAATGACAATTTCACTTCTTTTCCAATTTGTATTCCTTTTCTTTCTTTTTCTTCTTTGATTCCGTGGCTAGGACTTCCAATACTATGTTGAATAATAGTGGTGAGAGTGCATATCCTTGTCCTCTTCCTGATTGTAGAGGAAATGCTTTGTTTTTCACCATTGAGAATGATGGCTGCTGTGGGTTTGTTGTATATGGCCTTTATTATGTTGAGGTAGGTTCCCTCCATGCCCACTTTCCGGAGAGTTTTTAAATCGTAAATCGGTGTTGAATTTTGTCAGAAGCTTTTTCTGCATCTGTTGAGATGGTCATGTGGTTTCTACTCTTTAATCTGTTCATATGGTGTATCACAATGACTTGCTGATACTGAAGAATCCTTGCATCCCTGGGGTAAATCCCACTTGATCATGGTGTATGATCCTGTTAATGTACTGTTGGATTTGAATTGCTAGTATTTTGTTGAGGATTTCTGCATCTATGTTCATCAGTGATACTGGTCTGTAATTTTCTTTCTTTGTGATATCTTTGTCTGGTTTTGGGATCAGGGTGATGGTGGCCTCATTGAACGAGTTTGGGAGTGTTCTTCCCTCTGCAGTTTTTTGGAAGAGTTTGAGAAAGATAGGTGTTAGCTCTTCTCTAAATGTTTGATAGAATTTGCCTGTGAAGCCATCTGGTCCTGGACTTTTGTTTGCTGGAAGATTTTTAATCACAGTTTCAATTTCATTACTTGTGATTGATCTGTTTGTATTTTCTAATTCTTGCTAGTTCAGTCTTGGAAAGTTGTACCTTTCCAAGAATTTGTCCATTTCTTCCAGGTTGTCCATTTTATTGGCATAGAGTTGCTTGTAATAGTTTCTTATGATCCTTTGTATTTCTGTGGTGTCTGTTGTAACTTCTCCTTTTTCATTTCTAATTTTATTGGTTTGAGTCCTCTCCCTTTTTTTCGTGATGAGTCTGGCTAAAGGTTTATCAATTTTGTTTATCTTCTCAGAGAACCAACTTTTAGTTTTATTGATCTTTGCTATGGTTTGCTGCATTCCTATTTCATTTGTTTCTGCTCTGATCTTTATGATTTCTTTCCTTCTACTAACTGGGTTTTCTTTGTTCTTCTTTTTCTAGTTGCTTTGGGCATAAGGTTAGATTGAGATTTTTCTTGTTTCTTGAGGTGATACTACAAGATGAGCCTGGAACATCTTGGCAACTCTGAAAGACAACTCAACAGGATCCAAGAGCCAATGTGGATTGGTTCTCACTGGCAGAGATGATACGATTTAAGCATCAATGAAGATAACAACTGGAATGGTTTGAAACACATCAGGTATGTTTAAATGCATGAGTTCATAATGATATTAAAATAAAATTCATTGATCAACTTAGAGGATGCCAAGAAATCAACTTGTTACTTTGAAATTTGGGGAAAAAAACAAAGCATTTGTTCTGCTTTCTCTACATGAACTGTATTTCTGGGTAACCAACTTGTTGATGAAGGAAAATTTCTCTATAGAATGTGTGTGTGTGTGTGTGTGTGTGTATTTTATAGCAATATATATTGGTATAGATAACAAATGAAGAAAGTGATAGGATATCCCTCTTTTCAACTCTGCATGATTTTAGGGCTCTAGCAATGACCATCAATGACCGATAACATTCCAGCATGAGAAGAAGACTATGTGCCCCCTAAGGAAAGCACATAACACTCCCCAAGAAGTTGTTTTGCAAGAAAGAATCAAACCTGGATCTGGGAGATTTAGGGGTAAGATGGCGGAAGAGTAAGACGTGGAGATCACCTTCCTCCCCACAGATAGACCAGAACTACATCTACACGTGGAACAGCTCCTACAGAACACCTACTGAACGCTGGCAGAAGACCTCAGACCTACCAAAAGGCAAGAAACTCCCCACGTACCTGGGTAGGGCAAAAGAAAAAAGAATAAACAGAGACAAAAGGATAGGGACGGGAGGGAGTGGGAGGGAGCTGTGAAGGAGGAAAGGTTTCCACACACTAGGAAGCCCCTTCGCCGGCAGAGACTGCTGGTGGTGGAGGGGAAAGCTTCGGAGCCATGCAGGAGAGTGCAGCCACAGGGATGCAGAGGGCAAAGCGGAGAGATTCCCGCACAGAGGATCAGGGCTGACCGGCACTCACCAGCCCGAGAGACTTGTCTGCTCACTCGCCGGGCCAGGCGGGGCTGGGAGTTGAGGCTCAGGCTTCCGTCAGAGCGCAGGGAGAGGACTGGGGTTGGCAGCGTGAACACAGCCTGAAGGGCCTAGTGCACCACGGCTAGCCCGGAAGGAGTCTGGGGAAAAGTGTGGAGTTGCCGAAGAGGCAAGAGACTTTTTCTTTCCTCTTTGTTTCCTGGTGCGCGAGGAGAGGGGATTCAGAGCGCCCCTTAAAGGAGCTCCAGAGACGGGTGCGAGCCGCGGCTAAAAGCGCGGACCCCAGAGATAGACATGAGATGCTAAGGCTGCTGCTGCAGCCACCAAGAAGCCTGTGTGCAAGCACAAGTCACTCTCCACAGCTCCCTTCCGGGGAGCCTGTGCAGCCCGCCACTGCCAGGTTCCCGGGATCTAGGGACACCTTCCCCGGGAGAATGCACGGCGTGCCTCAAGCTGGTGCAATGTCACGCCGGCCTCTGCCGCCGCAGGCTCGCCCCCCATCCGCACCCCTCCCTCCCCACGGCCTGAGTGAGCCAGAGCCCCCGAATCAGCGGCTCCTTTAACCCCGTCCTGGCTGAGCGAAGAACAGACGCCCTCCAGCGACCTACACGCAGAGGCGGGGTCAAATCCAAAGCTGAACCCCTGGAGCTGTGCAAACAAAGAAGTGAAAGGGAAATCTCTCCCAGCAGCCTCAGAAGCAGCGGATTAAAGCTCCACAATCAACTTGATGTACCTGCATCTGTGGAATATCTGAATAGACAACGAATCATCCCAAATTGAGGAGGTGGACTTTGAGAGCAAGATTTATGATTGTTTCCCCTTTTCCTCTTTTTGTGAGTGTGTATGTGTATGCTTCTGTATGAGATTTTGTCTGTATAGCTTTGCTTCCACCATTTGTCCTAGGGTTCTATCCGTCCAGTTTTTTTTCTTTAATTTGTTTTTCTTAATAATTATTTTTTATTTTAATAACTTTATTTTATCTTTACTTTATCTTCTTTCTTTCTTTTTTTCCTTCCTTCCCTCCCTCCTTCCTTCCTTCCTTCCTCCCTCCCTCCTTTCTTTCTTTCCTTTCTTTCTTTCTTTCTTTCTTTCTTTCTTTCTTTCTTTCTTTCTTTCTACGTCTACTAATTCTTTCTTTCTACTTTTTCTCCCTTTTATTCTGAGCCGTGTTAATGAAAGGCTCTTGGTGCTGCAGCCAGGAGTCAGTGCTGTGCCTCTGAGGTGGGAGAGCCAACTTCAGCACACCGGTCCACAAGAGACCTCCCAGCTCCACATAATATCAAACGGTGAAAATCTCCCAGAGATTTCCATCTCAACACCAGCACCCAGCTTCACTCAACGACCAGCAAGCTACAGTGCTGGACACCCTATGCCAAACAACTAGCAAGACAGGAACACAACCCCACCCATTAGCAGAGAGGCTGCCTAAAATCAAAATAAGTCCCAGACACTCCAAAACACACCACCAGATGTGGACCTGCCCACCAGAAAGACAAGATCCAGCCTCATCCACCAGAACACAGGCACTAGTCCCCTCAACCAGGAAGCCCACACAACCCACTGAACCAACTTTAGCCACTGGGGACACACACCAAAAACAACGGGAACTACGAACCGGCAGCCTGCAAAAAGGAGACCCCAAACACAATAAGATAAGCAAAATGAGAAGACAGAAAAACACACAGCAGATGAAGGAGCAGGATAAAAACCCACCAGACCTAACAAATGAAGAGGAAATAGTCAGTCTACCTGAAAAAGAATTCAGAATAATGATAGTAAAGATGATCCAAAATCTTGGAAATAGAATAGACAAAATGCAAGAAACATTTAGCAAGGACCTAGAAGAACTAAAGATAAAACAAACAACGAAGAACAACACAATAAATGAAATTAAAAATACTCTAGATGGGATCAATAGCAGAATAACTGAGGCAGAAGAACGGATAAGTGACCTGGAAGATAAAATAGTGGAAATAACTACTGCAGAGCAGAATAAAGAAAGAAGAATGAAAAGAACTGAGGACAGTCTCAGAGACCTCTGGGACAACATTAAATGCACCAATATTCGAATTATAGGGGTCCCAGAAGAAGAAGAGGAAAAGAAAGGGACTGAGAAAATATTAGAAGAGATTATAGTTGAAAACTTCCCTAATATGGGAAAGGAAATAGTTAATCAAGTCCAAGAAGCACAGAGAGTCCCATACAGGATAAATCCAAGGAGAAATACGCCAAGACACATATTAATCAAACTGTCAAAAATTAAATACAAAGAAAACATATTAAAAGCAGCAAGGGAAAAACAACAAATAACACACATGGGAATCCCCATAAGGTTAACAGCTGATCTTTCAGCACTCTGCAAGCCAGAAGGGAGTGGCAGGACATATTTAAAGTAATGAAGGGGAAAAAGCTACAACCAAGATTACTCTACCCAGCAAGGGTCTCATTCAGATTTGACAGAGAAATTGAAATCTTACAGACAAGCAAAAGTTGACAGAGTTCAGCACCACGAAACCAGCTTTACGACAAATGCTAAAGGAACTTCTCTAGGCAAGAAACACAAGAGAAGGAAAGGACCTACAATAACGAACACAAAACAGTTAAGAAAATGGTAATAGGAACATACATACATATGGATAATTACCTTAAATGTAAATGGACTAAATGCTCCCACCAAAAGACACAGATTGGCTGAATGGATACAAAAACAAGACCCATATATATGCTGTCTACAAGAAACCCACTTCAGACCTAGAGACACATACAGACTGAAAGTAAGGGGATGGAAAAAGATATACCATGCAAATGGAAACCAAAAGAAAGCTGGAGTAGCAATTCTCATATCAGACAAAATAGACTTTAAAATAAAGACTATTAGGAGAGAAAAAGAAAGACACTACATAATGATCAAGGGACCGATCCAAGAAGAAGATATAACAATTGTAAATATTTATGCACCCAACATAGGAGCAACTCAATACATAAGGCAAATATTAACAGCCATAAAAGGGGAAATCAACAGTAACACATTCATAGTAGGGGACTTTAACACCCCACTTTCACCAATGGACAGATGATCCAAAATGAAAATAAATAAGGAAATACAAGCTTTAAATGATACATTAAACAAGAGGGACTTAATTGATACAAGACATTCCATCCAAAAACAACAGAATACACATTCTTTTCAAGTGCTCATGGAACATTCTCCAGGATAGATCATATCTTGGGTCACAAATCAAGCCTTGGTAAATTTAAGAAAATTGAAATCATATCAAGTATCTTTTCCGACCACAACGCTATGAGACTAGATATCAATTACAGGAAAAGATCTGAAAAAATACGAACACATGGAAGCTAAACAATACACTACTTAATAACGAAGTGGTCACTGAAGAAATCAAAGAGGAAATAAAAAAATACCTAGAAATAAATGACAATGGAGACACGACGACCCAAAACCTATGGGATGCAGCAAAAGCAGTTCTAAGAGGGAAGTTTATAGCAATACAATCCTACCTTAAGAAACAGGAAACATCTTGAATAAACAACCTAACCTTGCACCTAAAGCAATTAGAGAAAGAAGAACAAAAAACCCCAAAGTTAGCAGAAGGAAAGAAATCATAAAGATCAGATCAGAAATAAATGAAAAAGAAATGAAACGATAGCAAAGATCAATAAAACTAAAAGCTGGTTCTTTGAGAAGATAAACAAAATAGATAAACCATTAGCCAGACTCATCAAGAAAAAAAGGGAAAAGACTCAAATCAATAGAATTAGAAATGAAAAAGGAGAGTAACAATTGACACTACAGAAATACAAAAGATCATGAGAGATTACTACAAGCAACTCTATGCCAATAAAATGGACAACCTGGAAGAAATGGACAAATTCTTAGAAATGCACAACCTGCCAAGACTGAATCAGGAAGAAATAGAAAATATGAACAGACCAATCACAAGAACCAAAATTGGAACTGTGATTCAAAATCTTCCAACAACAAAAGCCCAGGACCAGATGGTTTCACAGGCGAATTCTATCAAACATTTAGAGAGGAGCTAACACCTCTCCTTCTCAAACTCTTCCAAAATAAAGCAGAGGCAGGAACACTCCCAAACTTATTCTACGAGGCCACCATCTCCTTGATGCCAAAACCAGAAAGACAAGGATGTCACAAAGAAAACTACAGGCCAATATCACTGATGAACATAGATGCAAAAATCCTCAACAAAATACTAGCAAACAGAATCCAACAGCACATTAAAAGGATCATACACCATGATCAAGTGGGGTTTATTCCAGGAATGCAAGGATTCTTCAATATATGCAAATCAATCCGCGTGATACACCATATTAACAAATTAAAGGAGAAAAACCATATGATCATCTCAATAGATGCAGAGAAAGCTTTTGACAAAATTCAACACCCATTTATGATAAAAACCCTCCAGAAAGTAGGCATAGAGAGAACTTTCCTCAACATAATAAAGGCCATATATGACAAACCGACAGCCAACATTGTCCTCAATGGTGAAAAACTGAAAGCATTTCCACTAAGATCAGGAACAAGACAAGGTTGCCCACTCTCACCAGTCTTATTCAACATAGTTTTGGAAGTTTTAGCCACAGCAATCAGAGAAGAAAAGGAAATAAAAGAAATCCAAATTGGAAAAGAAGTAAAGCTGTCACTGTTTGCAGATGACATGATACTATACATAGAGAATCCTAAAGATGCTACCAGAAAACTACTAGAGCTAATCAATGAATTTGGTAAAGTTGCAAGATACAAAATTAATGCACAGAAATCTCTTGCATTCCTATACACTAATGATGAAAAATCTGAAAGAGAAGTTAAAGAAACACTCCCATTTACCATTGCAACAAAAAAAATAAAATAACTAGGAATAAACCTACCTAAGTAGACAAAGGACCTGTATGCAGAAAACTATCTATTATATTAACTCTTTTCGGTGTTTGGACTTTAATTGGATGCTTGAGGTAGTTCGGGACATTTAAAGATTGATAGATATTTGATATAAAATGATTTGGGGTTGTGGTGTGAAGTAGTATTGTGATTATTTCAAAATAGCACTTATATTTTAGAGATATGGAAATATTCAAGATAAAGTGATATGATGTCTGGAATTTGCTTCAGAGTAACCTGGAAAGGAAAAGTGGGTGAGAGGGGGTCTAGATGAAATAATGTTGAAGATAGGTAGAAGTTAACCAAGATGGGTAAAACTTGTGACACATGGGGACTGGGATGAAGGACATATTGAGTGGAGACCAGAACATTAGTTAAGACCTCTTTGAATTGGCACAGACCGTGAAGGTATTTGTGTCCCATGTGAATGCCCACCAAAGGCCATCAACTGCACAGGAGGTTCTTAATGATGAGGTGGACAAGGTAACTCGCTGTGGAGGTGAGTCAGCTTCTTTCCCCGGCGCTCCAGTGCTAGTTCAATAGACCCCTGAACAAAGAGGCTGAGGTGGCAAGGATGGAGGTTATGTGTGGATTCGACAACATGTAGTTTCCCTTACTAAGGCTGGCCTGGCTAGTGCTTCTGCTGAGTGCCTAATGGGCCAACAGAGAGTCCAGCCTGGAGTCTCTAATATGGCATCAATCCCAGGGGGACAAGCCAGTCACCTCGTGGCAGGCTGATTACCCTGGACTTCTATCATGGAGGGGCAGAGATCTGTTCTCATGGAAATAGACATATATTCTGGATACAGATTTGTCTTCCCTGCCCTTAATGCTTCTGCTAGCACTACCATTCATGGACTCACAAGAATGCCTTATCCACCACCTTACATTCTAAACAGGATTGTTTCTTTTATACATAAATAAATAAATAAATATATATATATAATTTTTTGTTTTTAATTTGACTGTGCTGGTTCTTAGTTGCAGCATGTGGGATCTTCATTGCCGCGTGCGGGATCTTTAGTTGCGACATGCAGGATCTAGTTCCCTGACCAGGGATTGAACCCAGGCCCCCCTGCATCGGAATTGCGGAGTCTTAACTGCTGGACCACCAGGTAAGTCTCTAAACAGCATTGTTTCTGATCAAGAAACTTCATGTCACAGCGAAGAAGTGCAGCGATAGGGCTTGTCCCATGGAATTAACTCGTCTTTCCACATCCCCCATCACCTGGAAGTGACTGGCCTAAATGAGAGGGGAAATGGCTTACTGAGGACTCATTGATGGTACCAGTTGGTAGACAACATCCTGAAAGAATGGGGTTCTGTCTTACAGGTGCAGTATATGCTTTGGATCAGAAAGCATTACATGGTGTTCTCGCTCCTATAGCCAGAATGCAAGTGGCAGAAGTGGAAGTGGCTTCTCTCACTATTACATCTTACAACCCATTTGCAGATATCTGCTTCCTGTCCTGACAACTTTGAGCTCTGCTGGTTTGGATATCTAAGTATCCAATAAGGGAATGCTTCTGCCAGGGGATACAACAATGTTTCCACTGAATTGGAAGATGAGACTATGTGTTTAAAATAACAGAAATGTCTTTATCCCATGGTTTCTGGGGGTCAAGGATCTAGGCACAGGTTAGCTGAGTCCTCTGCTCAGGGTGTCACCATGCTGAAATCAAAGTGCTGGCTGAGGCTGCAATCTCATTCGGGGCTCAGGGTCCTCTGCACAGGTCATGTGGTCGTTAGCAGAACTCGGTGCCTTGCAGCTGTGTGATTAACGTCCCTGTTCTCTTGCTGTCAGCTGGGGATGGCTCTTAGCACCTGGAGGTCGTTCTCAGGGCCTTGCCACGCGGCCCCTCCTATCTCAACATGGCTGTTTTGCTTCCAGACTAGCAAGAGAACTCTTCTGCTTTTTTATTGTTCTGAAACATGTTTTTATCTTTCATTTAACATTAAGAACATCTTTTTTGTTGTTGTTTTGGTGGGATTTATTTTGTTTTATTTTTATTTTTTTTTGGCCGTTAGTGCAGCATGCAGGATCTTAGTTCCCCGACCAGGGATCGAACCCGTTCCCCGCTGCAGTGGCAGCACAGAGTCTTAACCACTGGATCACCAGGGAAGTCCCAAGAATGTCTTCTCATGTAGACAAATGTATATTTACCTCACCCTCGTAAACAGCTGCACAGCATTCCATTGTGGTAATAGATGATCATTTATTTAGCTAGACCCTAGTGACGGACTGACTGTTCACATTGCTTTCCATTCCCGCTGTTTCAAACAATGCTGCAGTGAAATTTCCTTGCACACACAGTATGTCCTGGGGCATTTCTGCAAGAGTGCCTGTAGGGCAAATTATCCCTGGGTCCAAGAGGAAGCATGTTGCAAATTTTGATATATTACTGACTTACCCTCAATTATGATGACAGTTTTCACTCCTGCCAATAGTGTTGGAGAATTTCTGTTCTCCCTACCCTAGCCAGCATGGGATCTTATGAAACATTTTTTTCCTTCCTGTTTCCTTGAGATATAACTGACATACAGCACTGTATAAGTTTAAGGTGCATGGCATAATGATTTGGCTTAAGTACATCTTGAAATGATTATCACAATAAGTTTAGTGAACCTCCATCATCTCATATAGATACGAAATAAAAGAAAGAGAAAAAAATTTTTTTTCTCCTTCTGATGAGAACTTAGAACTTAGTTTCTTAACAGCATTCACAGATAACATACAGCAGTGTCAATTACATTTATCATGTACATTACATCCCTAGTACTTATTTCTATAACTGGAAGTTTGTACCTTTTGACTATTTTCATCCACTTCCCCCTCCCCTCAGTCCCCACCTCTAGTAACTCCAAACCTGATCTCTTTTTCCATAAGTTTGTCTGTTTCTTTTTGAAACCTCATTGACCTACAAGGCTCTGTTAGTTCCTTTTGTACAATATAGTGATTCTATATTTCTATACATTTCAAAATAATCGCCATGATAAATCTGGTTGGCAACCAGCTGTTTGTTTTCTGAATCTATGACTCTGTTTCTGTTTTGTTGTGCTTGTTCATTTGTTTTGTTTTTTAGATTCCACATATAAGTGAAACAAAACAATATTTGTCTTTGTAAATATCTTCTTTCATTCAGTAGGTGGCCTTTTTTTTTTTTCGTGAATAGATGTTGTATTTTGTCAAAAGATTTTTCTTCATCTGTTGAGCTGATCATATGATTTCTGTTCTTCAGTTTGTTAATGTGGTGTGTCACACTGATGGGTTGGTAGATATTGAATCTCTTTCATCCCTGGAATAAATCCCACTTGCTCATGGTGTATGATCCTCTTAATGTGCTGTTGAATTCAGTTTGCTAATATTTTGTTGAGGATTTTTGCATCTGTGTTCATCAGTGATATTGGCCTGTAATTTTGTTTTCTTGTGTTCTCTTTGTCTAGTTTTGGTATCAGGGTGATGCTGGCCTCGTAGAATAAGTTCGGAAGAGTTCCTTCCTCTGCAGTTTTTTGCACTAGTTTGAGAAGGGTAGATGTTAACTCTTCTTTAAATGTTTGGTAGAATTCACCTGTGAAGCCATCTGGCCTGGGATTTTTTGTTTGTTGGGAGATCTTTTACTACAGACTCAATTTCATTCCTGGCCATTCATCTGTTCGTATTTTCTACTTCTTCCTGATTCAGTCAAGGAGATTGTACCTTTACTGGAATTTGTCCTCTTCTTCTAGTTTGTCCACTTTATTGACATATAGTTGTTCATTGTAATCTCTTATGATCCTTTGTACTTCTGTAGTGTTTGTTGTAACTGCCCCTTTTTGTTTATGATTTTATTTTGGGGGGCCTTCTCTTTTTTCTTGATGAGTCTGGCTAAAGGTTTATCGATTTTGTTTATCTTTTCAAAGAACCAGGTCTTAATTTCATTGATCTTTTCTATTTTTTTTTTTAGTCACTATTTCATTTATTTCTGCTCTGATCTTGATATCTTTCCTTAACTAACTTTGGGTATTGTTTGTTGTTCCTTTAGATGTAAGGTTAGATTGTTGATTTGATATTTTTCTTGCTTTCTGAGGTAGACTTGTATCACTATAAAATTCTCTCTTAGAACAGCTTTTGCTGCATTCCATAGATTTTGGATTGTGTTTTCATTTTCATTTGTCTCCAGGTATTTTCTTATTTCCTCTTTGATGTCTTCAATGGCCGATTGGTTGTTTAGTAGCATATTGTTTAGCTTCCACGTGTTTGTGTTTCGGGTAGTTTTTTCCTTGTAGTTCATTTCTAGTCTCATAGCACTGGGTCAGAAAAGCTGCTTGCTATGATGTATGGTCAGGCCCTCAAGATGGCTGTTCTCTTGCTCTCTGTACCTGCCCTGATCAACCAGTCCCTGCTTTACTCACATGACTCTCTAATCCTCTTAATTATGGGGCTTAATTATAACTGCCTCCTACTTGCCCCCTGCCCCAGCTGCTGGTTTCCCTGGTAATTGATGAGCTAATCTGGCCAATTCACCCTATAAATGGTAGCCATCTTCTCCCCGGAGTGGTGAAGACGGCTGCCATGTCCCGCCTGCTGTCTGCCACGCACAGTGAGGTGTTGCTCCAGGACCTTGCTTCATGTGTAGGTTTCTCTTGTCCAATAAATCCCTGATGTCTCTGTTGCTGTCTCTAGGTGAGAAAACTCCTGGGAGCTGAGATGTCAGGACATAAGGACGGGAAACAGAAAGTTGTGGAGGTGATCGGGAGGAGGCCGTCTACTAGCATGTGGGGCCTTGTGGTAGCTGTGTTCCATGAGAGATGTCTTTTTCTTCCATTAAGTTGATGATATCCTGTTAACCTCAGTCTTTTCCCAGTTTAAAAGTAGCAGCCCAGTGCTCCTCATTCATCTGACTGCACGGGGGTGGCTGGTGAATAGAGACAAAACTCAAGGACCTGGATTATCTACAAAATACAAGCATACCCCTGACCTACCACCCCTAAACAATTAGAGACACAGGCTTTAGGGATATGAATTCAGAGACAGACTTGTGAATTAACATGGCCCATTAGCCGGGAGTGTTTGGTTGAGGTCTGTGGCAACAGCAAAATAATAAGAGTGCCCTTGGGCTTCTGGTCCCAACTATGGAAGGGGGCAGAGCAATGATAGAGTGTGACGGAACAACAACTATAGGCAGTCTACGAAACATTACAACAGGTGGAAGACATTACAAAAAACCTACCCGATTCTTTGAGCATGCAAAAAACCACTATTCATTTGTATGCAACATATAGGATCCCCGTGGACATCAATAGTGACCAAGGAATCTACTTTATTGCCCATGAAGTTCAGGAATGGGCCGATACAAAGGACATACAGGGGCATTTCCACCTGCCTTACAACCCCACTGCTACCGGGCTACGAAGAGACTACTTAAACAACAGTTGAGGTGGGAAACTCACTCTTAACACGTGGACACATCCCAGGAGCAGTTATCCCAGTGCCGACGCCATGTTAACCCAGAGGTAACTAGTCAACACCGTTCGAGTTGAACTGTTGACCACCGAAGGACTGTTGCCAACTACAGGTCAGGACAGCAACTCATTTTTGCCCTTCACAGGATCTACCCCCAGGGGAACATGTTATAAATAGCCCTTAGGACTGGTAGGTAAGTCCTCAGTGGTTTGGGTTTGCTGTCCCATTGGGGAATAGGATCAGAAAGGGATGTACAGATTTCACCTGTCTTCTACCCAGCCCCACCTCAGATTACTAAGGTAATGAATCCAGGCCTCTACTGTAGAGAGGCACCATTATACTAACCCTGTGTACTGTTACACCACCTCTCCAGTGTTCGGCACTGGCTGTGGAGACTGAGGGTGGGCAGGTGGTATGGTATTGCAGGCCAGGACAAAACGCGTAGACAGGGGTGGCATTACCCCAGAATGATGTTACTGCTTGTATTTTTTTTTTTTTTTTTTTTTGGCGGTACGCGGGCCTCTCCCTGTCGTGGCCTCTCCCGTTGCGGAGCACAGGCTCCGGACGCGCAGGCTCAGCGGCCATGGCTCACGGGCCCAGCCGCTCTGCGGCATGTGGGATCTTCCCGGACCGGGGCACGAACCCGCGTCCCCTGCATCGGCAGGCGGACTCCCAACCACCGCGCCACCAGGGAAGCCCTACTGCTTGTATTTTGCTTAATGGTCATGATCTTCCCTATATTGTGCCTATTAGATACCTTGCAGCTTGTCCTACTCTGAGTGAAGGGAATCTGTTTGTGGACTGGGTGACGATGGTGGCCTCACTGAGAAATGAGTTTGATTGCTGGCTCTACAGCGAAATACCATTGTCAACCTCTGAGAGTCCATGAAGAATTGACTTGATAAGCTCCTGGTTCCAAAGCTTGCCCACCTGTTGGACTGTCTGTATGGCAGTTGTGGTGTTTGGTTGCATCTGCACTTCTACGTACCTGTCCTTGGGGATATAGCAGAAGAAGTACGGGCCAAGATTATAGAGGTCGTACAGGGTATGTAAGGGTGGAGTGTTTGACCACACCGTTCAAGATGACTGTCCTCTTGCTCTGTATATCCCCTGTTCAGCCAGTACCTGCTTCACTCACATGACTATCCAATCTTCTTAATTATAGGCCTTAATTAGTAACTGCCTATGTGCTTGCTTCCTGCCCCAGCTGCTGGTCTCTCTGGTGATTTTATGAGCCAACCTGACCATTAATTCCCCCTGTAAATGGTAGCCTCCTCCACCCCCGGGTAGCAAAGACTGCTGCCATGTCCTGCTTGCTGTCTGCCACAAACCCTGAGGTGTTGCTCCAGGACCTTGCTTCAGGTGTGTAAGATCCCTTGTCCAATAAGTCACTGATGTCTCTGTTGCTGTCTCTAGGCTCTTTCTTCAGTCTTGAGGCTGGCAACTACAAGCCTTGCAGGCCTGTGGGGTGCAGCCCAACATATGATTTTAGTCTTCAATTTACTGCGACTTGTCTTGTGGCCTAGCATGTGATCTATCCTGGAGAATAGAACTTCTGCTTTTAAAAGACTTGCCTGATTAGATAGGTTGGACCCACCCAGGATAATCTCCCTTTGAATTATAGTCAGCTGATTAGGGACCCTAATTTCATCTGCAAAATTCCTTTTGCCATATTGTTTATAATCATGAAGGTGATATCCAAGTGTATTTACAGGTCTCTACAGTGCTCAAAGGAAATTACACTGGTGTTTACCCCAGGGGGCAGGAATTGTGGGATCCATCTTAGAATTCTGCCTACCACAGACTGCCCCCTGGCCATCTTACACTCCTTATACCACTGAACCAACAGGTGAAAAATGTTAATCTATTGATGTTATGATCTCAGTTACCGCAGGAAATTGGTTGCCTTTATTATGGAAGCAAGGAGGATTTTTTCTGGAACCCAGGAGATTTTCTCTGGAACCCAGGAGATTTTCTGAGGTTCCCTTCAATACTTCCATGCCAACAGTAAAGATCAATGTAAAGCTACAGGAACTGGAAAAAGGCAGGACAATTGAGGATTCAGACCATTCAGAAGGGAAGGATTGAATCATTCTACCAGTAAAGAATCTGGATGGAGCTGTGGGTTCTGGCTGTGGGCAAGGAAAACAAGGAATAAGTGGGTGAAGGTGGAAGCTATAGACGTCAACTCTGACCTCATGAATAACTACAGAAACCAGGACTGGTAGCTTTGCATATTTTCTGCTATATGTATGTGTTTATTCTAACTTCTCCTTCCCATTTTAATTTTATATAACACTAGGTGGAGGTCAACTTTACAATGTAGTCTTTAGTGGGACCTAAGACTGAAATTGAGGCCTAATTAATATAGGCAGCAATGGATTCAGTGACCGCTGGGGCTTTGTGTTTTACCTGGGGGAAGGGCAAGAACTTCACTTATCAGAGGGTTAGCTGTTTCTTGCTAAAATGTAGTTTCTTTGCTGGGCAGGCGTTGAAATGTGTGTAGAATGGTGCATATGAAAGCTGAGAAGTCAAAGGGGTCGACTGAGCTGCTTATGAACTTATTGCTTCCCAGCTCCAAATTCATTCTCCAATTGCACACCCAGAGTGCTCAGTCCTTTGACTACCTTGTAGCCCCAGCCCAGGAGCCTTGGTGATCACCTTGCTGCGGTCTTAAGAGGCACACCGCATGCTTCTGGCTTCATGCTGTAGCAACCCACAGCCCTCACCACGCACACTCCCAGGCATGACCAGGCCTGACTTTGCTGCCCCCTGCAGGGCTGTTCCTGAGACCTTTCCAAGGTGGGCAGTGTCCGCTCTGGCTTGGCACCGCAGAAACATCCCAGCTTCCTCAGCAACCTGCTTACATGCCTTGGCTTGCCTGTGTCCTAGGTGATTGTTTCCTGTTTATCAGATGACCCTAAACCAGTTCTGGGACAGGCAACCCAGCAAACGTTCTCACCAGCCAGTGGTTGTCTGCAACCGCACCTTCTCCAAAATTCAATTAACTATAAAGTTAAGAAAAAGAGAATTCTTTTGGAGCCAAACTGAGTATTATAACCTGGGAAGCAGATTCTCAGAGAGCACTGAGAACTCTTCCACCTGTTAGAAGTTGAAGGCATAGACTTATGCTCTTTTTTTCTTTAATTGATTCTATTTTTTATATAAAAAGTTCAGTAAAAATTGGATAAAGTAAGTGATTTTTTTTTTTTTTTTTTTTTTTTTTGGCGGTACGCGGGCCTCTCACTGCTGTAGCCTCTCCCGCTGCGGAGCACAGGCTCTGGACGCGCAGGCTCAGCAGCCATGGCTCACAGGCCCAGCCGCTCCGCAGCATGTGGGATCCTCCCGGACCGGGGCACGAACCCGTGTCCCCTGCATCGGCAGGCGGACTCTCAACCACTGTGCCACCAGGGAAGCCCAAGTAAAGTGATTTTAAGCAGTAAATCAATCTTATCAACATAGCACAAGGCTGGCCGGAACCACAAGGCAGGCTGCTCTGGAATATTTACATGATAACACATTAAACCTTGCAGGAGAACTTAAACCATCCTTACAAAGTCTTCTGTGATCCTAGCACGCAGAGGCTTAAAAGCAAAACAAAAGCCAAAAACCAGGAAAGACAAATTATTTTCAATATATTCACATATACATTAAAATATAATACAGATCGTCAGGGTAAGGGGTCATGGGTGGGGATGCGCATGAGTCTGTGCGCTGACAGCACGGCCAAGGAGGAGACCCAGCCTTGAGAGTGGGGTCAGGCCTGGCCGGGGTCTCGGAAGGGAAGGACTCAAGGGCCTAAACCCTTGCCTCAGATGGCCTCTACCGACAGCTCACAACCAAGGACCGCTTGTTGTAGATGGACCTCATTTTTGTGAGCTCATTCTGCAGGTTTGAATTCCTCAGTGTGATGTGTCATCAGTAGCACAGCCCTGACAGTGGGGTGGGGAGAGAGGGCCCACGGGACTTCTTCTCCCCAGAGTCTCTCCTACCAGCTTGCCCGTCCTCCCACCCTGGCCCTGATGGTCACTCTAATTCAGTGTCCCGTTTGGGTTTGTAAACAGCCCCAAACCTCTGCATGTACTTCTTAATGTACTCCTTGGTTTTGTGTCTCACATCCTCATTGCACTCCAGGTCCTTGGGGTTCTTACAGTACTTCAGCTCCTTATTCATAACGCCGTGAGTCAGCTTGCGAGCTAGGTGTTTGAAATCTTCAGTTGTGGTAATTCTTCCCACTTTGCAGTCAGGTTTCCAGTAAGGGTTCAGGCACTGGACGATGAACTGGGACATCTCTTTTCTGAATACTTGTTTGCTTTTCTCAGCCAGCTCACTGGAGGCATCTGCTTCTGCTGTCTTAGGCTTTTTTGAGGTCTTCATGGGATTTTCATCATATGTTGGGGTTCCCAGGTCCATCTCAGCTTCATGGTCAAGGCTGGCATCCTCTCCTGGGCTTTCCCAAGTAGGAGGGTCCCACTGAATCTGCCTTGTGATCACATGGGAGTAGTAAAGCTTCCCTTCTGGGTCTCGGGCTGTCTTCCAGTTGGGAGGTAAGACAATGGTTTTTGGTTTGGGAGGAGATGGGGGTGGTAAATCCAAGAGGTTATTTGTCACGACCTTTTCAGGTGGCTGTAAGGGCTGAGGCTGCCCTGGTGCAACTGTTGTAGTCACGGCTGTGGCTGGCTGTACCACCACTCCTTGTGGGTGAGCTGTGAGAATCTGTTGTCCCTGGATGTACTGAAGACTTGGCTGGGCATAACTCTGTACAGTTGGTGGAGTTGTCTGTGAATAGGGTGACGTCACACCATAGACAGTTGGAGCAGCCTGTCCTTGATGATATAAGGTTGCTTGAGACTGTGCAGGAGAGTACTGCTGCTGTACACTCACGGACTGTTGGTTTGAATCCCAAACACCATACTTCTGTCCCTGGACTGGGCCTGGGGCTGGCACTGGCAGGACGGTGACCCTGGAGTCTTGGTGTACCACACCATCACTTTGGGTCACATACTGTGAACTGGAAACTTCCACAGGGGCTGCCACATGTGGCACCACTGGCACAGGTGGAGGGGCAGCAAGGGGTTCTGTAGAATGCCCCACCAAGGGCTGAGAATGATCATAAGGAGAAGGAGAACACACAGGATCCATGCTGGGTGTGGGGAGGAGCACCTTTCCAGCATTAAGATTGCTGGGATCCACACAGGCCTGCATGGGGTAACCTGGTGGGTAGCCAGCAAAGGGGTGATGAGGGGCATGGTAGCCAAGAGAGTCACAGGGCAGTGGAGACGTCACTCCCAGGTTCTGCATCTGCTGCTGTTTTTTTTGAACCTCCCGCTGAGCTACCTCCTGCTCAAACAACTTTCGATGCTCCTCTGTAGAAAGTTGATTGTGATCTTGAATTCGTACTTTCTTTTTAGAAGTTGGTGTATCATATCTGCCACCTGGCCTTTTTGTTCCCCGCTCGTAGGCAGAAGGTGGTGGGGAGAGGGAGCCCCTTCGTTTCCTTTTCTCTTTATTTTGAGTGTGTTTGTCTGGGTCTCTCTCTCTTGACCTGTTAGGAGTCTTTGGGGCAACTGTTTGATCTCTGAAGCCAATAGCATCCCTTCCTCGTTTGGTTATTGTGCTCTCCTTTTCAGTTCGCCTTTTCTTTGGAATTTGATATACCTCCTTTAGGTCTTTCCAACTGTCCAGGAGCTTGGTGGCCAAATCACTTATATCTACTGTTTTATGTGGCTGTTCCTGGCTCCTCTCACTCTCCACATCAGATACACCCTCCTCTTCATCTTGGGATGGTGTTTCCTCAGCAATAGGTTTGTCTAGTTTTGTGCCATTGGTCTCTTTAGGCTCTATTTCAGTGTCAGCCTCTGGTTCAGATGTGGGTAGCTTAATGGCCTCCACAGCAATGTCACTATCAACTTTAGATTCAGGCAGCTGTTGTGTGAGTAGCTGTTGTTCCTTTTCTTCTATAGGGACGTTTTCTAGCTGGTCAAGGTCCTCTTTGCCATCCTTGCCTTCTAGCTCGCTGGTAGCATCAGAGATCGCACTGTCCATGCCATTTTCACTTGTAATTTTAAGTCTGCGAAACATTAGCTTCTTGGGGGTGTCTGTGTCAGCTTCTATGCTCAGCTTGGTGGAAGGATCAGGTGTGTTGAGCGGTGTGTGAGCACGTGATGTATTCTCGCTAGAATACCCATCTCCTTCACTCAGCTGAGGGACAGCAGTCTTGATTTGAGACCAACGTTGAATAATAGGAAGCACTTTGCTTTCCTCCAACATACTTTTAGCAGGAATGGGTAAATGTTCCAAAGTCTTTATAATCTCTTCCTGAAGCTTCTGGTTACTTTCCCGGCCATCACGTAGCTCTGCCATCCAGGTCCACAACAAAGGCAGCCCATGATGTTCCAGAAAGGACTTCAGGCAAGACTGTGAATGTGTGTTCTGTATGAGCTTGAGACAGGTAAGTTTCTGTTCCAAAGTCTCAATTCTAACCATTAGCCAGGATAAGCTGAGCACCTGGTTTTTATCAGAGAGACCCTCACCATTCTCCATCAGAGCTTCTAGCTCTCCATCCACCGAATCCTTCTTCCAAGATCGTTCTTTCTTCATTTTCCCTCCTGCTGCTCTGAGGCTGACTCTGTTCTCTCCTCCCAGGTAACCCCGGCAATTAGCCGACCCACAGAAACATCTCTGTGCTTCCTTGCCATATCTCTGGAACCGATAGTCAAATGTTAACTCTGAGCCTGAAGGAACCAGTTTGGTGGTAAAAATCCCAACTCTCAGTTGTCCGTTCACAGTCCATTTTTGAGTCTCACAGTTTGGTTCACAGCTGTGATTCATGAACCGGGAGCAATTTCCTTTCTGAGTGGCATCTATTATCTCATCATTCTTCAGGGCCATGAAATAGTAGTGGATGTTTCTGTTTCGTGCATACTCCTTTACCCGGGCCTTAAACTCTTTATGATCAAGTACCTCTCCACAATATTCCAGGACGAAGGTGTTTGAAGGAAGGTCTTTAACAGCTCTCAAGCCCCAGCCTTTCTTTTCTGTGAGTATGACTTCCACATCTGCATGCTGTTTTCTTTGAAACCGTCTATTGGAACAGTAATCCCCATTTGGACAACGAGACGAACATTCAATCATGAGGAGACGATTAAGACAATCTTCCCCACATGCTATTTCACCTTGAGCTCTTTCATCTTTAGAAAGAGGTGTACACTCACACTGCATTCGCTTAAAATCCCGATGGGATTTATTCTTCTTTCTTTCTGTTAAATAAACATTTTCTTCAATCAGATCAAAGTAACAAGGCATCTTCCCTTGTTTGGCACATTCCTTCCACCGCTCCGGGTCCCTGAAGTCCTCCATGACACACGAAGGCCCAACCAATGCTGAGCCTAGAGGCACTGCTGTCTCTCCCTGCTCTACCTCCACTCTAACTTTCTTTCTGTCCTGAAGCTCACCATCACTCTCAGAATCACTCTCCAATTCCTGTCTCCTTTTTTTAAGAGGCCCTCTATCTTTCCTATCATTTTGTTCTAAGTTTTTTGAAAGATCTTTCTCCTCACTCACAGCTAAAGAGTCCTTAATGGAATTGCTGCTTATTTCAGGTGCTTGCACGGACCCCTTGTCCTTCTGAAGGGACAGAAAAAATTTATTGGACTGGTCTGAAAAGCGAGATCCTCCACGTTGATCCCAATTCTCCTCCTCTTCACGGTCATCTGTTAAGGAATCTGGTACCTGCCCTTGAATTAGATCATACACAACCCCAGTTCCAGGCGGTCTACCTGCTGATCTTGGATCCCAGTAGCCGTTGGCTTGCCAGTAATTACATGTCCCACTATACTGTTCTGCACTTAGCTGATACTTATGTCCACCACAGGCTCCATAGCTGCTGTCAGGTTGCTGATATGTGGTAGTAGGCTTTTCTTGTTGAGAGAAGTCCCACCTTAGGTTTCTGAGCTCTTCCGATGATGAACGGAAGCCATCCACTCGGGAGATCTCACAAGAAGAAAAATTTGACTGTGTTTTTCCCAGTCTACTATCTGGCCTGTTAGGGAAAGTGGTCTGTTGCCGAGACTTACTTGAGACATCTTCAGAATCATCAGGAGAATAAACTGGCAGCTCTTCTTGCTGCCTAGAAGTTATTTTGGCTTTCACTGCTTCCTCAGAATTTGGATGACCTAGAGGGTCAGATTTTATGTCTGTATGACTTGTACTATCAACCCCATCACTCTGAGGATAAGCAATTTCAGACATGTGATTATCTATCTGTTTTTGGATGGGCTGTGTAAAAGAGATTTCTGAATTCTTCTCTGTTGCTTTGTGAAAGAAGAACTTCTCAGTTTGAGGACAGGCTTTACTTGCTATGCTCTCAAATTTTTCCTCATATGAATGCCTCCTTGGCTCCAATCGCTCATCTTCCCTGTGGTCAGAATAGTGTCTGTAACTTTGACTGCTCTGAGAAGAACAAGGACTTGTTTCTTCCATGGGCAAAGTAGAATTCTTTGGCACAACCACCATAGACTGAAGATGGTTTCTTGGAATACTGCTATCATCAGAATCTGTATCTTCCGAATCACTTGAACTTTCGGAAGAACCAGAATAATCTTCATGGACAGTGGATACAATCTCTGAGGCATGACCACTACTGTCACATTTTAAGGTATTTGTTTCACCATCACTGTCCTCCATGATTAAATTCAAAGCACAAGAAGAAAATACAACTTCTGAGTCATCAGAAGTATGTGCCTGTCCTCTTCCACCGTCTTCATCTAAAGAGATTTCTGGTCTTCCTCTTCTATCAGGCAGTATGGAGTTCCCTTCTTCTTGAGCCTTTTGCACACATTTCCCAGATAGTCCATTATTATGCCTGTTTTCCCAGGAAGCAAATCCTCTTCCTGAATCAGGAAGGCCACTAGCTACTTCTATTATTTCTTTCTCTGCATGCTTTAAAAACTCTGAGCTTTTACTCTTCAGCACAGCATCCAAAACTGGAGATGTATTCTCTCCACATTGCAAGAGAGTTAAACCGTCTACGTTTGTCCCTGGTGGAAGACTCTGAAGAGATGAAGCAATACATGAGCTCCCTGTAGGTGGATATAAATCATCAAAATGATTAATAGAAGCTGAACTAGTACTACCAACACTCTGCTTATATTCTCCACATGCAAATTCTGAGTGCTGATCTGTCAGACTTCCATTATCACATATAACTGTTTTTGATTTCAAATGCACGTCCATGAAGCTATTTGAAGAAATATTCGTTACTAAAGGCTCAGTATTTTCAGATCCAGAATGACACAAAGAAGGGGGGTTGTCGTTTGAAGTACAGTATATATCTGAATCTTTGGTTTTACAGCAAGAAACTCTCACATCAACTGGTTCTTTAACTATTGTTTTGGAATAATCTATAGTCATAACTGGCAAAGATATGAGTTGATCCTGGTGTGGCAACACTGGAGGTTCTCTTTCTCTAAATGGGCTTTCTGACTTACTGTGCTGCATGCGAGTATCATCCAAGTCTTTTTCTTTACATCTATTAATGTTTTGAAATCCATTTGATGAAAGCATGCACGTTTTGACCAAAGGGGATACCTCTGATCCAGTCACACTATCATAAGAAGACATCAAAACAGTGTCACGTTTAGAAGTGAAAAATGTTGCCAAATCAGATTCTGTCCCAGGAGATCCGTTTATATTAAATTCGGTGGGACAATAACTTCTTAATTGATCATTCTTCACTTTACATAAAGAGTCTAATTCCTTAATACTATCATGGCTATCATGTCCTATAAATTCAGACTTAGAAACAGGTGATTCATCTAGCTTTTTAAAAGTAGGTGAATCATTTAATCGATTTGATGGAGATGGAGACCCAATCTTCTCTCTTTCAGGAACTTTACTAATCACTCTTAATTCACTACCTTTTGAACGAGGAGTCTGTAAACTAAAAGAATGAGACTGTTTGATTTCCTCATTCAATTCTGTACAACAGAAAGAATTTTTAAATTTATCAGACTTGGGTTCAGGTTTTGAAGGGGGCAGATTTATAACGGGAAGCACTCTTACCGTGCTTGGAATATGATGACCCGCGTCGGAATCCCTGTTCATTAGTGGGAGAATAACATCTTTTCGTTGCTTCATTTTCCGAAGTCCTTTTGGATTCTCCTTCTAATTTTGAAGAATCCTTTCCTCTTTCTTCCATCTCTAAGTAAGAGGACTCAGTTTTACAGTCTCCATCAGATTTAGAATGGGAGGATGGCGTCCTTAGGTCCCTGTAAGAGCAAGGAGGAGACGAGGTGCGCCTTGAGTATGTCTTCTTGTACTAACCATCCAAGTCAGAACTTTGTCTTGACCTGTTATCTGTGTATGGCCGAGACTAGCGTGGCCTCTCGATAAGGGGAACTCCTATGGTAACGACCATCATAATGAGAGTCGTCATAATGGGATCGTTCTGACCGAGAATAGGATGAAATAGTTCTAGAACCTCTGTCAGATTTAAACGAGACCTGCTCTGCCTTCGCTCTCTCTCTGATCTACGGCGAGAAGATATATAACGAGTATCTCTTTCAAGTTTTGAGTAGCTAAAATACTTATCATCTCTCTCTGTTTTAGATCGTGAAGATTTGAGGAGGTCTGCTTAATGTGTAATGCAGATGCACACTGGGCATTAGGGAGGGAGAAGGCCCGAACAGAATTCTGTATTTAATTTTTTTTGTCCTGCCTTTACATTTTATTCCATCAGAGGTATGAATGCCAGAGGGGGATCCTCTTCCAAGCTTGCCTTTCCTTGGGTACTGTCCCTCTGCCCTAGGGTACTGTTAAGAGTTCTCAACACGCAGTCATCCCTCAGCATGAGCAAGGAATTGGTTCTAAGGCTCCCCCTGCCCCCCCAGTCCCCTGCGATTGCTGAAGTCTCTTATATAAAATGGAGTAGTACAGTCTGCCCTCAGTACCCCGGGGCTCCACATTGGAGGATTCTGCATCCGAGGATTCAATCTACTGCAATTCAATTTATGGTTGGTTGAATCCGGGGTGCAGAACCCGTGGATACAGAGGGGTAATTGTATTTCACTCTATTATAGCTTAACAATTCTGGTTAAATTTACCGTGTTCCGTCTCCTGGTTGGACCTAGATTGGTAGAGGTGTGATGACTTGCTTGAGTTTGGGACAAAGAAGTGAGCATGAGTAGCACTTTCTCCCCTCTCTCTGGGAATAAGCTGCTCACAGAAAGCATGCATTGGGCCCCATTTCTCCATAAGTCTTACAAGGGCAGGTGGCAAAACAGTCTGGGTCCAGTGCTGTCTGCAGCTGGATGCGTATGTCTGTATCATTATGGGGCTCAGTGTAAGGAAGCCCTCTTTTACACAGATATAAGGCTGAAATTAGAGAATGAGAGTTATTAGTAATAAAGATAATACATCATGTTCCACATACCTCTTGTCTACTTATGAATTACTTTAGAACCTGGGTGGGGAAGAGGTTAACATGCTTCACTTAAGGGAATAAGCTTATTACTATTTCTTTTGACAAGTTGAATGTGAATTGGTTTTATCACTTTCTAGGCTTGTTCTATTCATAATTAACATATATTGAAACACATTAATATAAACAAACAATCCTGCAACATTTGCTATCAGAAAATAGATAAGGGACAACCTTCAAATCCAACTTTTGTGTAGTTGGGCCTTCAACTATAAGCAGGTCTTAGTTATTTTTCTAAGTCTCTTATGCTTTTCATGGTGAGTTGAATATCTTTATTATAAAAAAAGTTTCCCTGTAAAACTAAACGTTTTAAAGAACCTATACAACATATATAAGGGTCCCAAAATGCTCACTTTTCATAAAAATGACATCTATTTCCATAGACGAGTTCACCAACATCCTGACAGCTGATGGAAAAGTGACACATAGGCTTTAGGGTCTAGATCACAGATTCTGTCACCTAGGAAGCTTTCAAGTACAGCAAGTAATAGAAAAACCCAACTGAGAATGGCTTACATAGAGTGAACCAATTAACTTCCTTTGAAACTACAGAGATACATGTTGCTAGGAGTGAGACTAGAAGCTCACATAATGTGACTTAGAACCTAGTTTCTTTCAGTTTTTAACTGTCACTTCCCTGGTGTTGACTGTTTTTGGACAAACTCACTCCCTCCCCTCCACCCCCCAGTTCATAATCCTAAACTGACTTTGAGGAACTCTAAGAATTACATGAATCCTTTTTGTGAAACAAAGAGAATCTATATCATATATTCAGCGAAAGTGTCTAAGAGTCACTGATTGGTCCAACTTAGGTAATCGTGCCAATTCCAAAACATTCAGAGATGGCACATTCAGATTGGCTCTATGAGTCAGGGCCTTTCTCTGGGGCAGGTGAGGCCCATTTTCTATCTAAATCACAACGGTGAGAATGGAGGGACGGGGTAGGTGTTGAAAAGAAATTCAGGCTATTACTCCAAGAAGGAGGAAAAATAGATACTGGGCAGCCATATAACAGGTATTCATTATAGCTACTTCCAGAGTCTATTTCCTATTTACTCAAAGAAATTTAAGACTCTAGGTAACCCCGAAGTTCACATATTTTCTGCATGTTACCTAACACATTTTTAGAAAATAAAAAGGTAAAATAATGTGAAACGATTTAATTTCTATAAGTGATCTTATAATCAAAGACACCTTGCTACAAAAGTGAAACTTTATCTAAAGGATTTTATATTCAGTAAAGTGTTCACATTCAAGAGCAAATTCTCATTCTGATGATTCATGAAGTCACTTGTGATATTCCTTCTTTAGTGTGGTGTTTATATAAAAACATGAGTCTCTAAAATTGCCATGGCAAAAACACATATTGAAGCTCGATAGCCTTCTTTTCACAAAGCATGGTTTCCATCATTGTCTTGGATCACACTGTACCTTATGTTCATTCTCTGGTACAGAGCTCCAGCAGCTTTTTTTTTTTTTTTTTTCTCTTGCCCTGCATCTTAATCTTCAAGCATTCTCCTACAGTCATGTCCTGGTTTTCCCTTTGTCAGCCTCTGCCTCCTAGACTCCTAGTACTTTTTCAAGCTAAAGTTCTTTACCTTTATCTGCTAAAATCCAAGAAAGAGCCTGTAGTGAAATGAAGACTTGCAGTTTTCCCCACCTGCTTAGTTGCTTGCAATCTGTCTTCAGCCGCTACAATTGGAATCTGCCTCAAGTTATCAGTGGCATTAATCTTCATCCTACCAGAATATTTGCATGGTTGATAACCCCTTTTTCTTTGATCCTCTTATCTGATTGGTCTTTCTCTGTCACTCCTAAGACATAGCCATGTCTTTCTGTTCTATTAATTTCTCTCACTGCTCTTTTATGCATCAAATAGACAGGTGAAGTAAAGCTCTGAAAGTACTCACTTTTCTGGTCTCAATCTTTCAACTTCCTCTTCCATTTCTTGTTCCATTACCACATTGACTATTCACTGCTCAAGACATGTCATCTGTGCTTTTTTCCAAGGTTCCCTTGGAAATATCTTCCTTCAAGGCTAAGCTTAAATAATTTCCCTCCATGAACTCTGCTCTAGTTTCCTCCAAGCTTGAACTACCTCCAACTCCGTTAACCAGGTCCATGCTCTATCACCAGCTCTTGACGGAATATTTGCGAAAGCTCTCTAGCTAGTATCCCTGCTTCTTGCCTGTCTTCTACTTCTTTCTCCGTACTACCGCTAGAACTGTCTCTCATACAATCTGAACCCCTCATCATGGCCTATAAGATCTGGCTCCTGCTAATGTCTATTGGCCCAGGAACTGTGCTAAGAACTTTACTTGAATTAATCCATTTAATCTTATGAGCCACATACACTTTTAAATTTTTACATCTTTATTGGCGTATAATTGCTTTACAATGTTGCTTTAGTTTCTGCTGTATAACAAAGTGAATCAGCTATATGTATACATATATCCCCATATCCCTTCCCTCTTGAGCCTCCCTCCCCTCCCTATCCCACCCCTCTAGGTGGTCACAAAGCACCGAGCTGATCTCCCTGTGCTATGCGGCTGCTTCCCACTAGCTATGTATTTTACATTTGGTCGTGTATTTATGTCCATGCCACTCTCTCACTTCGTCCCAGCTTCCCCTTCCCCCACCCCGTGTCCTCATGTCCATTCTCTACGTCTACGTATTTACTCCTGTCCTGCCCCTAGGTTCATCAGAACCTTTTTTTTTTTTTTAAGATTCCATATATATGTGTTAGCATATGGTATTTGTTTTTCTCTTTCTCACTTCGCTCTGTATGACAGATTCTAGGTCCATCCACCTCACTGCAAATAACTCAATTTTGTTTCTTTTTATGGCTGTAATATTCCATTGTATATATGTGCTACATTTTCTTTATCCATTCATCTGTCGATGGACACTTAGGTTGCTTCCATGTCCTGGCTATTGTAAATAGTGCGGCAGTGAACATTGTGATACATGTCTCTTTTTGAATTATGGTTTCCTTAGGGTATATGCCCAGTAGTGGGATTGCTGGGTCGTATGATAGTTCTATTTTTAGTTTTTTAAGAAACCTCCATACTCTTCTCCATAGTGGTTGTATCAATTTACATTCCCACCAACAGTGCAAGAGTGTTCCCTTTTCTCCACACCCTCTCCGGCATTTATTGTTTGTAGATTTTTTGATGATGGCCGTGGTGACTGGTGTGAGGTGATACCTCATTGTCGTTTTGATTTGCATTTCCCTAATGATTAGTGGTGTTGAGCATCCTTTCATGTGTTTGTTGGCAATCTGTATAACTTCTTCAGAGAAATGTGTATTTAGGTCTTGCACCCATTTTTGGGTTGGGTTGTTTGTTTTTTTGATATTGAGCTGCATGAGCTCCTTGTATATTTTGGAGATTAATCCTTTGTCAGCTGCTTCCTTTGCAAATGTTTTCTCCCATTCCGAGAGTTGTCTTTCTGTCTTGTTTATGGTTTCCTTTGCTGTGCAATAGCTTTAAAGTTTCATTCGGTCCCGTTTGTATATTTTTGTTTTTATTTCCATTACTCTAGGAGGTGGGTCAAAAAGGATCTTGCTGTGATTTATGTCATAGAGTGTTCTGCCTATGTTTTCCTCTAAGCATTTGATAGATTCTGGCCTTACATTTAGGTTTTTAATTCATTTTCAGCTTATTTTTGTGTATGGTGTTAAGGAGTGTTCTAATCTCATACTTTTATATGTACCTGTCCAGTTTTCCCAGCATCACTTATTGAAGAGGCTGTCCTTTCTCCACTGTACGTTCCTGCCTCCTTTATAAAAGATAAGGTGACCATATGTGCGTGGGTTTATCTCTGGGCTTTCTATCCTGTTCCATTGATCTTTCTGTTTTTGTGCCAGTACCATACTGTCTTGATTACTGTAGCTTTGTAGTATAGTCTGAAGTCAGGGAGCCTGATTCCTCCAGCTCCGTTTTTCGTTCCCAAAATTGCTTTGGCTATTCGGGGTCTTTTGTGTTTCCATACAAATTGTGAAATTTTTTGTTCTAGTTCTGTGAAAAATGCCAGTGGTAGTTTTTTCTTTTTTTTTCGGTACGCAGGCCTCTCACTGTTGTGGCCTCTCCCGTTGCGGAGCACAGGCTCCGGACGCGCAGGCTCAGCGGCCATGGCTCATGGGCCCAGCCACTCCGTGGCATGTGGGATCCTCCCGGACTGGGGCACGAACCCGCGTCCCCTGCATCTGCAGGCGGACCCTCAACCACTGCGCCACCAGGGAAGCCCCGCCAGTGGTAGTTTGATAGGGATTACATTGAATCTGTAGATTGCTTTGGGTAGTAGAGTCATTTTCACAATGTTGATTCTTCCAATCCAAGAACATGGTATACCTCTCTATCTATTTATATCATCTTTAATTTCTTTCATCAGTGTCTTATAATTTTCTGCATACAGGTATTTTGTCTCCTCAGGTAGGTTTATCCCTAGGTATTTTATTCTTTTTGTTTCAATGGTAAATCGGAGTGGTTTCTTGATTTCACTTCCAGATTTTTCATCATTAGTGTATAGGAATGCCAGAGATTTCTGTGCATTAATTTTGTGTCCTGCTACTTTACCAAATTCATTGATTAGCTCTAGTAGTTTTATGGTAGCATCTTTAAGGATTCTCTACATATAGTATCATGTCATCCGCAGACAGTGACAGCTTTACTACTTCTTTTCCGATTTGGACTCCTTTTATTTCCTTTTCTTCTCTGATTGCTGTGGCTAAAACTTCCAAAACTATGTTGAATAAGAGTGGTGAGAGTGGGCAACCTTGTCTTGTTCCTGATCTTAGTGGAAATGCTTTCAGTTTTTCACCATTGAGGACGATGTTGGCTGTGGGTTTGTCATATATGGCCTTTATTATGTTGAGGAAAGTTCCCTCTATGTCTACTTTCTGCAGGGTTTTTATCATAAATGGGTGTTGAATTTTGTAAAAAGCTTTCTCTGCATCTATTGAGATGATCATATGGTTTTTCTCCTTCAATTTGTTAATATGGTGTATCACATGGATTGATTTGCATATATTGAAGAATCCTTACATTCCTGGAATAAACCCCACTTGATCATGGTGTATGATCCTTTTAATGTGCTGTTGGATTCTGTTTGCTAGTATTTTGTTGAGGATTTTTGCATCTATGTTCATCAGTGATATTGGCCTGTAGTTTTCTTTGTGACATCCTTGTCTGGTTTTGGTATCAAGGTGATGGTGGCCTCGTAGAATGAGTTTGGGAGTGTTCTTCCTTCTGCTATGTTTTGGCAGAGTTTGAGGATAGGTGTTCTCTCTTCTCTAAATGTTTGATAGAATTCGCCTGTGAAGCCATCTGGTCCTGGGCTTTTGTTTGTTGGAAGATTTTGAATCACAGTTTCAATTTTAGTTCTTGTGATTGGTCTGTTCATATTTTCTATTTCTTCCTGATTCAGTCTTGGCAGGTTGTGCATTTCTAAGAATTTGTCCATTTCTTCCAGGTTGTCCATTTTACTGGCAGAGAGTTGCTTGTAGTAATCTCTCATGATCTTTTGTATTTCTGCAGTGTCAGTTGTTACTTCTCCTTTTTCATTTCTAAATCTATTGATTTGAGTCTTCTCTCTTTATTTTTGGTGAGTCTGGCTAATGGTTTTTCAATTTTATCTTCTCAAAGAACCAGCTTTAATTTTATTGATCTTTGCTATCGTTTCCTTCATTTCTTTTTCATTTATTTCTGATCTGATCTTTGTGATTTCTTTCCTTCTGCTAACTTTGGGGGTTTTGTTGTTCTTCTTTCTCTAATTGCTCTAGGTGCAAGGTTAGGTTGTTTATTCAAGATGTTTCCTGTTTCTTAAGGTAGGATTGTATTGCTATAAACTTCCCTCTTAGAAGTGCTTTTGCTGCATCCCATAGGTTTCGGGTCGTCATGTCTCCACTGGCATTTGTTTCTAGGTATTTTTTGATTTCCTCTCTTTGATTTTTTCAGTGATCACTTCGTTATTAAGTAGTGTATTGTTTAGCCTCCATGTGTTTTTATTTTTACAGATCTTTTCCTGTAATTGATATCTAGTTTCATAGCGTTGTGATCGGAAGAGATACTTGATACAATTTCAATTTTCTTAAATTTACCAAGTCTTGATTTGTGACCCAAGATATGATCTATCCTGGAGAATGTTCCATGAGCTCTTGAGAAGAATGTGCTTTGTGGACTTGATTAACTATTTCCTTTGCGATATTAGGGAAGTTTTCAACTATCATCTCTTCAAATATTTTCTCAGTCCCTTTCTTTTTCTCTTCTTCTTCTGGGACCCCTATAATTCAAATGTTGGTGCGTTTAATGTTGTCCCAGAGGTCTCTGAGACTGTCCTCAGTTCTTTTCATTCTTCTTTCTTTATTCTGCTCTGCAGTAGTTATTTCCACTATTTTACCTTCCAGGTCGCTTATCTGTTCTTCCGCCTCCGTTATTCTGCTATTGATCCCTTCTAGAGTATTTTTAATTTCATTTATTGTGTTGTTCATCATTGCTTGTTTCCTCTTTAGTTCTTCTAGGTACTTGTTAAATGTTTCTTGCATTTTGTCTATTCTACTTCCAAGATTTTGGATCATCTTTACTATCATTATTCTGAATTCTTTTTCAAGTAGACTGACTATTTCCTCTTCATTTGTTAGGTTTGGTGGGTTTTTATCTTGCTCCTTCATCTGCTGTGTGTTTTTCTGTCTTCTCATTTTGCTTATCTTACTGTGTTTGGGGTCTCCTTTTTGCAGGCTGCCGGTTTGTAGTTCCCATTGTTTTTGGTGTGTGTCCCCAGTGGCTAAAGTTGGTTCAGTGGGTTGTGTGGGCTTCCTGGTTGAGGGGACTAGCGCCTGTGTTCTGGTGGATGAGGCTGCATCTTGTCTTTTTGGTGGGCAGGTCCACCTCTGGTGATGTGTTTTGGGGCGTCTGTAGCCTTATTATTGTAAGGTCGGATCTTAACAAACGGCACCGCGAAACAGAGGAAAGCTTCAAGTGAGCTTTATTAGGGAGCGTCCCAGGCGAGGTTCACTGGTCTGAGAGAAAGGGGCCAGAGAAGTCGTACCCGGGTGCGGGTTGGGCAAGATTTTACAGGAGAAGAAGGGAAAGGGGTGTGGTGAATCCGGGAGGGCACAGGGTATTCCTTATTTCGTGGTCTTTTTGGGTATCCTGGGGGACCGTTAGTCCCACCCCTCGAAAGGCGGGAAGTCTGGGCTGGGTTCAAAGTCCCCAGGTCAGTTCCTGGAACTGGGTGGTCTGGAATGTCTCCAGGGCAGTTTCTGGAACTGGGTGGTCCGGAGAATTTCGATCTGATGCAACCTGTGAATCTGATTGTGTTCCCCTGCCTCGGGCCAGTTGGCCTTACATCCCGATCTCTTTGGTGTTATGGGGCTGCGTTCTGATCTCTGGCTACTTCATGCTGAATGGGGGTGTCTAAAGGGGAGTCGGGTGACCAGAGGTCCGAGGTTTAGGGGAGACCAGTGGGGGCTTCTGTAGGAAGCAATGTGTAAGGACCGAGGAGCATTTGGTTTGTGGCCACCCGAGAGACTTCCTCCATGCGTCTGCGAAGGAACCTAAGAAAACAGGGAGCAAGCATGCTACGAAGAGGGTGCGGTCCGCTTTTGAAAGAGGGGTGTCAAAGAGTCCCTCTACGACTTGGGGGCAGGAGTGGGAAGAGGAGGTCCCGGTATCGGAGATAGGCAAGAAGGAGGCCGGGTTTAGGTGGGGGGGGGGGCGGGGGGAAGAGGTCGAGGGAGATAGCAGGGTTTTCAATGAACAGTAGGTGGAACTCCTGGATGCGGGAGGGGCCCAGGAGGGAGAGAGACTTGTAGCCTAGGAGGTCGACCAGCCGGTGGGAGGAAAACACGGTTAGTGGGTGGGCCAGAGGCAGTTTGAGTGTTTGTTTGGTCAGTTCGGCTGTGCTGCTAGGGCCCGAAGGCATGGTTGCCATCCCCGAATGGTTGGGTCTAGCTGTTTGGAGAGGTAAGCCACGGTGCGGTAGGAAGGCCCTACAGGCTGGGCAAGGAGTCCAGTGGCTATTCCGGCCCTTTCATCCACAAAAAGGTGAAAAGGTCGGTTTGGGTTGGGCAGAGAAAGAGGAGGAGAAGATATCAGAGCATTACGGAGGGTGAGAAAGGCCTGTCGAACGGCGGAAGGAGAGGTGAGGGGTCCTTGAGGGGTTTCTTTAGCGGCTAGATATAAGGGTTTAGCGAGGAGAGCAAAGTTAGGGATCTAGACTACTGGGTGGAGAGGAATTATGGCCTCATTGATTAGTCGCAGGTCCTGGACCAGGCGATAATCCCTAGAGGCCTTGCGGACAGGCAGGATGGGGGTGTTGCAGGGAGAGTCAGTGGGGATAAGGAGTCCCTGGTTTAGGAGTCTGGTGATAATAGGTTGTAGGCCCCTAAGGTGAGTCTCAGAGATGGGAAATTGGGGCCTTGATGGAAATTTGGAGGGGTCTTTTAGGCGGATGAGGGCGGGGGAATGGTGTGTTGCTATTATGGGCTTAGAAGTATCCCAGGCCTGGGGATTGATTGGATTCGGTGTGATTGGAAGAGGGGGATAGGAGGGGGAGGGTTCTAGAGACAGGCCGAGAAGAGGAAGCAGGAGTTGGGAGGAGGGGACCTTAGGGTCAAGTCTAACCAGCTGGAGGGAGGCCCCTAAGTGGAAAAGGACATCTCGGCCTAGCAAGGGAACTGGGCAGGATGGTATGACTAAGAAGGAATGAGTAAAAGGGAGTCCTTCGATATGACATGGGAGTGGACCGGTCTGGAGTGGGAAGGATGGTTTGCCATCAATACCCATGACCGAGATCTGGGAAGGAGAAACTGGCCCGGAGTAGGTAGGCAGGACCGAGTAGGTAGCCCCCGTGTCCACCAGAAATGAGATACCCGCTACCTTTAGCGTTACCCTGGGCTCGGCGAGGGTAATGGGGGTCTTCGAGTCCGGACGCCGTCAGTCGGCAGCCAATCCCAGCAGTTCGAGTGGTAATGCCGTTGGGTTGGCCTGCCCCCCGCGTGGAGACGCTGAGGGAGGGCCAGTCGTAGGGCAGTCACTCTTCCAGTGGCCCGTTAGCCCGCAGCTGGGACAGGGCTTAGAAGGAGGTCGGGGATTGGGACATTGGCGAGGCCAGTGGTCTTCTTTTCCGCATTTGAAGCAGGCCCCCGGCGGGGTTGCCTTTTGCGGACCCCATGGATGCTGTGATCCATGGGAGATGGCCGGCCTTAGGGCGGCCACAAGAGCTTGGGTTTGGAGGGCCACCTTCTGGTGCATCCGAGCCTGTCGGCTGGATTCTGCCAAATCCTCACGGCCATTGTAGACTTTAAAGGTCATCTTTACCAGATCTCGAATAGGGGTCTGAGGGCCGTCTTCTGCCCGTTTTAATTTCTTTCGGATGTCCGGGGCTGACTGGGTAATAAAATGGGTGGCTAGGACCGTTGCCCCTGCCGGGGTGTCAGGGTCCAGCCGGGTATAGAGAGTTAAGGCCTCTGTAAGGCGATTGAGAAAGATAGCTGGATTTTCGTTAGGTTCTTGGGTTATCTCTTTTAGTTTTTCAAAATGGACTACCTTATGAGCGGCGGCCTGCATGCCAGCCAGGAGGCACTGGATCATGAGGTCGCGTTTACGGCAGCCATCTTGGCCATCCTGATAAGTCCAGCCTGGATCGGTGCCGGGTACGGCAGTCGCTCCGACAGGCATGGAGCTGTCGGTAAGGTGAACCTGATCTGCATGGTTTCGGGCAGCAGTTTGAATTCTTTCCCTCTCGTCAGGGGTCAGAGTAGAAGATAGGATCACAAAGATATCGTGCCAGGTTAGATCGTAAGCTTGAGAGAGGTAGCGAAATTCTTTGATGTAGCGGGAAGAGTCGGCAGAAAAGGAGCCTAATCGCTTTTCTATTTGAGTGAGATCTTGGAGGGAAAAGGGAACATGAACTCTAACTAATCCTTCCGCTCCTGCTACCTCCCTCAGAGGGCAGTGGAGATTTGGATCTTGGGAGTCGTGAGAGCGTGTATGTGCACTAATTGGCGAAGCAAGGGGCGTGGGAGGAGAAACCGTTGAGGGAGGCAGGGGAGCGGTTGGAGGGGCCGGAGCGGGTTCGGGAGGAGGAGGGACCGCTTCAGGGTAGGGTGGAGGTTGGAGAGGAGTTCTGTAGGGGGGAGTGGTAAGAGATTCGGGAGGGTTGGTTAGTGGGGAGAAATCCAAGGGGATTGAGGTTTTGGATGGAGGAGATATTTGTTTGGCAAGGAGGATTTGAGAGGTAGAACAGTTGACGCAAAGGGAGGGGCGGGAGCGCAAATACCAAAAAACCTGGACATAGGGGACCTCAGACCATTTGCCCGTCCTGCGGCAGTAATTATCTAGATCACGGAGGATGTTAAAATCGAAAGTCCCTTCAGGAAAATAGTGAGGGCTGTAAAATTGGCTAGAAGACACCCCAGGGGCGTCTTAGGATCTGGTTTCGATTGTGAGGTTCCCATGACCCCCAGTCTGTCCCTGAGTGAACGGAGAGGGAGAGAGGCGTCCCTGGTCTCAGTCGCCAATTCACGGCAGGTCGGAGGGCGGTCAGGCGATTGGGACGTCTCCACAGTTGCCCGAGGCCCGGAGAGAGGACGGAGGAATCCCTTACGCGGCCGCGATTAAGGACAGGGAGTCCGGTGGGCAGGGACTCTGGGGGTCGGAGGGAACAAGGGAAGGGGACTTACCCCGTTTTCTGCCGGATCGGGTGGATGAGTAGAGGTTCCCTGGTTGTCTCCTGGGGAAGGGGAGGAGCGGCCCGCGCGGTAACCCGCGGGGTTTGGTACCCATCCCGGGTTTCGGCACCAAATGTAAGGTCGGATCTTAACAAACGGCACCGCGAAACAGAGGAAAGCTTCAAGTGAGCTTTATTAGGGAGCGCTCCCGGGCGAGGTTCACTGGTCCGAGAGAAAGGGGCCAGAGAAGTCGCGCCCGGGCGAGGGTTGGGCAAGATTTTATAGGGGAAGAAGGGAAAGGGGTGTGGTGAATCCGGGAGGGCGCAGGGTATTCCTAATTTGGTGGTCTCTTCCGGTATCCTGGGGGACCGTTAGTCCCGCCCCTCGAAAGGCGGGAAGGCTGGGCCGGGTGGAAAGTCTCCAGGTCAGTTTCTGGAACTGGGTGGTCTGGAAAGTCTCCAGGTCAGTTTCCGGAACTGGGTGGTCCAGAGAGTTTCGGTCTGATGCAACTTGTGAATCTGATTGCGTTACCCTGCCTCTGGCCAGTTGGCCTTACAGTCACAACTATAGAAAGCCCGTGCACAGCAACAGAAGCCCAATGTAGCCAAAAATAAATAAATAAGTTAAGAAAAAAATTTTTTTTAAGTATTGAGAGTAATAGTAGAGCAGAGAGGCAAAAGGGGGTTTTTCTTTCAGTAATCTTCTAAAAGTGTGAGGTTTACGTTGACGTTTGCCGTTGTTTTCTTATGGTTATTTGCGGTAGGCTGAATAGCAGCCCGTCAAAGACGTCCACATCTTAATATCTGGATCCTGTGAATGTTACCTTGTACCCTTGTATTGCTCTTGGGTGGCCTCGGCTTGCAGCGGCTTGAAGCAGGATTTCCATTCCCGGCCAGAGACTGAAGTCAGGCCACGGCAGTGAGAGCACTGAGTCCTGGCCACTAGACCAGTGGCCAGTGACAAGGCCCTGGCCCATACAGCTTTTTAGAAAATGAATTTCCACAAAGAAACGGAAGGTAGTGAAACAAGTTAAAATGTTTATTAGAAGGAAAAAGAGTACGTGTGGATAGACACGTGGGCGGGCTCAGAGAGAGAGAGCGCCCTGGTGGTAGTTTGAATCACTTTTATGGGGCATTCCTTCCAGGTTTCCTGTGGCTAATCATCTTGCTTTGCCTGGTTCTGAGTCCGTATTTGGTTTATCTCAGGGTCCTCCCATATGTGCCTGCGCATCTCTTAGTCGAGATGGATTCTAGTGAAGAGGCCTATGGGTAGGTTGAACATCACTCCCTTTTTGACCTCCAAGGAGCCTTTCTGCGCCTGTGTAGTCGGGAGGGTCTCCTTGACCTTGAGAATGAGAAATATGTGGTCTCTTATCTGGGCAGGGCTCAGTTCCTCCTCTTCTTCATCTTGGAATATCTGTCCACAGGCGACAAACTCCAGCTGCTCAGCCTGGGGCCCATCTACCTCCTGCCTCAGTATCACAAGAGAGATTTTTATTGATGTGATTAAATTAAGGTTCTTGAGAGGAGGCGATTATCCTAGATTATCCATGTGGGTCAGGTGTAATAACAAGGCTTCTAATAACAGGAGTCGAGGAGATCAGAGTGAGTAGTAGGAAATGTGACTACAAAACCAAGATGTCGGAGTGTTGTAGGAAGGAGCCGTCAGCCAAGAAATGCAGGCAGCATCTACCTGTTAGTGACAAAGACAGGACTAAAAATCGATTCTTGAAACTCAGTTTTTTTTAAACTGACGTATACTTGATCTACAATGTTTCAGGTGTACAGCAAAGTGATTCCATTTTAGATAGATAGATGGATAGGTAGCTAGTTAGATTCTTTTCCATTATAGGTTATTATAAGATATTGAATATGGTTCCCTGTGCTATACAGTAGATCCTTATTGTTTATCTATTTTATACATAGTGGTGTGTTCTAACTCAATTCTTTATTCTTCCCATCGCATCATACAGTTGCTATATGATGTTATAAGTTAAATCAGATATGCTGCACATGTTAAATCATATTTTAATAAACTGTAAGCTATTATACAATCTCTGGGTTGTACCATAATCTTAACATGCTGATTTTGTCTATTCGTCATCCAGGAACCACATACTGAGCACTTACCTTGGGCCACTGTAAAGCCCTGTGGACACAGACAGAGAAGATGCAGGCTCTAGGCTCTGAATCAAGGAGCTTGCCCTTTAGTGGGCAAACACATGTATATCAGTGTGAAAAGTACTATGATGAGTTTATTCAGGAAGTGAGGCCTGAGCCAGGTCTTAGAGGATGACCAGGTGTTAGCCAGAAGAGGATGAAGCGGGGGTGGGGAGGGGAGGGGTACACTGGGGAACTCTGTTGGCTGGCTATGATTGCTGCTTAGGCAGTGAGGGTGCTAGTGAGAGGAGGATGCTGAAGGAAAAGGTCAAGGTCAGCTCCCGGGAAGCCCTGGCACGCCTTAAGACGTTTGGAACTCAGCTTGAAAACGATGGGGAGCCATCAAGATTTAAACAGGGATAATATGATCAGATTTGGGTTTTTTTTGTTGTTTGTTTGTTTGTTTTTGCAGTACGTGGGCCTCTCACTGCTGTGGCCTCTCCCGTTGCGGAGCACAGGCTCCGGACGCGCAGGCTCAGCGGCCATGGCTCACGGGCCCAGTCGATCCGCGGCATGTGGGATCCTCCCGGACCGGGACACGAACCCGTGTCCCCTGCATCGGCAGGCGGACTCTCAACCACTGCGCCACCAGGGAAGCCCCAGATTTGTTTTTTAAAAATTGCTCTGGTGACTGCAGAAGGGAGTTGAGGATGAGGAAGGAGAGAAGCTACGAAGCTGTCGCAGTAATGTAGATGCTGGAACAGGAAGGTCCCCTCAGACATAGGGAAAGGGGCCGGGTCTGAGAGTTATAAAGGAGGTAGGACCTGTAAGTAAAAGTAATTAACTGACTAGAGTGAGAGAGAGAGAGGACTATTCTTAAAATCCTAGCTCAGAATTTGTTCATTCATTCATTGCAATGGTTCTTGCTCATTGGTTGCTTAAATCTATCATCTGCAGGGAAATAGAGGCATCCCCGGTGTGGGTCTATGTCAAAAAGCATTGCAAATCAACTTTCCTTTATTTTGTATAAAATATCCATAATGGAAATTGGCTACAAAAATATTTTAATTCCAGCTATTTTTTTAACATCTTTATTGGAGTATAATTGCTTTACAACGGTGTGTTCGTCTCTGCTTTATAACAAAGTGAATCGATTCCAGCTATTTTTTTCCCTTTGCCGCTTGCTCACTCACTGATCATATCCCTGACACTAGCAGATGGTAGATGTGTATGCGAGAGATGCCAGCTGGGTATGCGAGAGATACCGACCCATTATAATATTTGACTGATTGTCTCATGTATTTATAACTCCACCTGTTTCCAAAAAGAATTTGGAACAGCCTACTATGAAAACACAGATACAATAAGCCTAAGCTCAGTGGATACAAAGCAAAAGATTGATAATCTTTGTACTCCCATGCATGGCAGCCATGTGCTGTTTTCAAGTTCCTAGCATCCATTTCTTTCTTCAACCCTAATTTTAAAAAATTTATTTTATTGAAGTATACTTGATTTACAATGTGTTAATTTCTGCTGTACAGCAAAGTGATTCAGATATATGTATATATATGTAAATATATAATAACTATATATAAATAATTATATATAAATATAAATAAAAATATTTATTTATATAGTTATATATAGTTATTTATAAATAAATAACTATATATAAATATATAAATAAATATATAAATAAATAACTCTACTCAATATCTTGTAATAACTTATAATGGAAAAGAATCTGAAAAAGAATATATATATACATATATATAAAAATACAAATATATGCATGTATAACCAAATCACTCTGCTGTAAACTTGAAACACATTATAAATGAACTATACCTCAAGAAAAACATTTAAAAATTAAAAAAAATAATGACTATATTCTGCACACTGTAAAAAAAAAAAAAGAAAGAAAGAAAGTAGGCAAAGAGCAAACCAAAACACCCTGTATCGGGGTCATACTTCATCTTATTTGGAGAATTTTCTTTTAACAGCATCATCTACCTTTGAGGTGCTGAGGAAATGGAATCATTTCCATTGGAAGATATGCCCCGGCCTCGGCAATGGAGGCAGGAACCCAGACTCCCCTGAGAGCTTCAGAATGACAGGCATTTGTCTGTGTGGCCCATTGCTGTATTCCTGGTACCTGGAGCAGCAACCAGCACATAGGAATTGCTCCATAAATATCTGCTGAGGGAATATGCGAGACAACTGAATGGAAACCTTCTGCTGAAGTTGAGTAGATTCTCGAAGAAAAAGGGAAAGAAAAGACCTGTGTTCTCTGTGGGGACAAAGAAGGGGAGATTTCTTTAAGGGGAAGAAAAAATTGACTTGATAAGGGGAGGAAAAATTTGACTTGATGATGGGAAGAAAGTTGTGTTTAAATGGGTAGGGTGCTAGGGAATGTGCAGTCCCCGACATTGCTGGCAGCCCTATCATCTGGTGCACATTGCATGGGCCAGTCTAGACAGTGAGCATAATTTGAATGAACAGAGGGTGACTAGTTCCCCGACCAGGGATCTAACCTGTGCCCCCTGCAGTGGAATCATGGAGTCCTAAACACTGGACTGCCAGGAAATTCGCCTAAACTCATTTATATCAAAGACTTCTGGGGTAAAAATTAAAGGCATTCATAAAATATGTAAGGTGCAGTGCTGCCTATATTTTTGGCCCCAGGTGAATATATAAGGGGGTAATACAAGGTAACCTCAAACATACTGGGATAATAGGAAATATATAAAATAGGAAAAACGTACTTAAGAAATCCACCAGCTGTATTCCGTCACTAAAAAGTGGAAGCTTTGAGTTCCCAAAAAGCCTGAGCCTAGCTTTTGTTGTCTACTAGCAGGAAGTATACCTGTTAACCAGGGGGAACAAACAGAGGTTTCTGGGGCCATGAGGTCTGAGGGTTCTGGAAAACTCGACATCCACATGCAAAAAAATTAATCTAAGCATAGACCTTACACCCTTCACAAAAAGTAACTCAAAGTCTTCCTTGGTGGCGCAGTGGTTGGGAGTCCGCCTGCCGATGCAGGGGACACGGGTTCATGCCCCGGTCCGGGAAGATCCCACATGCCACGGAGCGGCTGCACCCGTGAGCCATGGCCGCTGAGCCTGCGCGTCCGGAGCCTGTTGCTCCGCAACGGGAGAGGCCACAACAGTGAGAGGCCCGCGTACCGAAAAAAAAAAAAAAAAAGATCAGTGGTTGCCAGGGATGGCGGGAAGGAGGGATGAATAGGCAGAGCACGGAGGATTTTAGGGCAGTGAAACTATTCTATATGATACTACAATGGTGAATACATGTCATTATACATTTGTCCAAATCCATGGAATGTACAACATCAAGAGTGAGCCGTAATGCAAACCATGGATTCTGGGTGATAATGATGTGTCAATGTAGTTTCATCAATGGTAATGCATATATTACTCTGGTGTGGGATTACCATATATTTATTACCACGTTGATAATGGGGGAAAGCAATGCATGTGCGGGGGGCAGGGAGTATGTGGAAAATCTTACTTTCTACTCAATTTTACTATGAATGTAAAACTGCTTTAAAACATAAATTCTGTTTTTAAAAGTTATAATCAAAACATGTTATTCATAAACCCCATAAATATTTAGATTATAATTTAGAAGAAATTGAAGCTTGGGAGAGCATGGACTTTCTAACCAACTTAAGAAAAACATGCTCAGAAAACTAGTAACTCGTTTTTGCTTTTATTCTCCCGGTAATAATAAAACCAGTGCTCCTTTCCTGCAGCTCCCTTTTTCATTACTAGAACGTGTGTCCGGCCACTCTAAATGGTGTTCAAGACATGGTGTCCTGCTTTTCTAGTGGGGAGAACAGAAGTGGCTGACCTCAGGTCTGTTCAGCTCCTGCTTGAACCGCGCACATGTGTGGTGACACCAAGGCCCAGCAGTCTCTACCAGAAGCCCCTCCCCTCTGAGCTCTGGCTGGGCCTTGAGTCGGGGAAATCAGCAAGGAAACAGTTACTGTAAAAAACATCGGAGACACTGTGCAGAGCATCCAGCAGCGCCTACTGTGTGCTTCACACGCAGCAAACAGCTCCAGAGATGCAGGAGAAACATTCGGGATGGAGTTATCCTGGTCCATTGTTTTATCATAATTTCTTGGTAAAACTAGTTCTTACACTCTGAAACATTCTTGTAAGCTGATAAAGAGGGAGGTTATTCCACATCAGTGAGGCTGAAGGTGGGGAGTTGGGGGGATGAGGGGAAAGGAGGGGCCAAGGGCTGTGGATTCATTCATTCTGCAAGTGCATGTATCCAGCAGTGAATAAGAAAGACAAGTTTTCTGCTTATATTCTACAAATAGGGGATACAGACAATACACAAGGAAACAGATTACTTAATGAGATGATGTTACAGCAGAATAGGACGATCTGGTGGGCACGAGGTGGGGATTGGAGGGCTGCGGATTGGGGCAGTGGTACTTTATTAAATGATCAGGGAAGACCTGGGAGTGGGCAGGAACCTGAGGGAGAGTGAAGGTCCATGGCTAAAATGTGTGGTCCAGCCTTAGAAAGTGCCCCTGATTCCTCTGGAGGACTCATTTATACATTGAAGTGGCAGAACAGGTTATTTTGGACCTGTTGGACCACATTGAAAACTGTGGACCATTTTTAAAGTCTTTATTGAATTTGTTGCAATATTGCTTCTGTTTTATGTTTTGGTTTTTTTGGCTGCAAGGCATGTGGGATCTTAGCTCCCCGACTAGGGATCGAACCCGCACCCCCTGCACTGGAAGGCAAAGTCTTAACCACTGGACCGCCAGGGAAGTCCCCAGCCTCCTTCTTGAAGAAGGACACAAATCCTTCCCTTCTTTGGGGCCGGGTACCTGGTAAGCCAGGCTGGTGCTGCTCAAGGCTGAACAGACACAGGCTCTTGGGGTGATAGTGCAGGCATTAGGGCCAGAGCTGATCTCTCTGACAGTGTGAAAAGGATGAACCTTCTCGTGGATGTTTCCCCCCACCTCCCATGCCCACCAGGCAAAGCTTGTGTTCCTTCATGTCCTCCGACCCCTCCTCAACTCACAGGGATGTGAAGCCTCTTCCAGCTCCATCCAGAGGAAGAAAAACAATGGAACTGAGCGACGACCTTGACCAAAGAGAAGAGGTGAATTCCTGAGGGCACTCTGGGGAACAGGAAACAACCAAAAGGGGTGGTGGTGATAGGAGGTGGGTAGACGTTTGGCGATAGGATGGACTGGAGAAGGCCGATCACGTGAAAGTTCTGGGTGTAGATGAAGCAGGTGAAACAAAGTGCCTGGGGTAGAAGACCCATCTGTGAATTTCCACTTGAGGATGCTTTAAGGTGAGTTTTTCAATCTCAGCACTACTGGCACTTTGGGTGGGAAAATGCTCTGTGGCTACCAGTGCATGTGGAATGTTTAGCAGCATCCCTGGCCTCTGCCCTGTAGCAGCCACCAGTCATGACAATTAAAAATGTCTCCAGATATTGCCAAATGTCCCCTGGTGGGGGGCACAAGATCACTCCGAGTTGACAACCATTGCTGTAAAGATTTCAAGAGGCAGCTTGATCCTTACGCAAGGAATGGTTTCACACAGCAGTAAGAAATGGTCCTATACATATTTTTTGACCATGTGGTCAACCAGAAGGAAGACTTGCTTTTGGTAAACGGCCTGCTCTATGCTTCGTTCTAGTGCTAAGTGTCTAGCAAGGTCAGAACACTGGTATATTAACCACGGCTCATTTTGATCACTAGACCATCAGAAATAACAAGGTCTCATACTCTTCCAATGCTTTAAATCTCAGTCAAAATTACTAGTAGACAATAAACCTGTTCTTGTGGAAAGGGGTTGAAGGAAGTCAGGACACAAGTTGAGGCTCCAAAGGCCCATTCTAAGGTTGTGAGAGTTGGATGCTAAGAGAATGTGAGCTATTTCTAAATGAGTCTAACTCCTGAATAAAACTAGGGGAATCCGAACTCTAGCCTGAGGTGTATTGGAGCTAGCCCCACGCCAGTCTCTGTCAGGATCCTCAGGTCCATCCCAGCATCTGTACAGTGTTCCCTGGGAGTCCCCTTCCAAATGAACACACTGAAGAAAAAGAGAGGGAGAAGGGAGTGGAAAGGGAGGTGGGGAAGTGGGGAGCGAGAGAGTTTTTCTTGCTTTGCTGAAGCCCAGGCAGGCACGCGTGCTGGCTGTGTATCTCCCTGGGGGAGCCTACATCCTGGGATTGAGGGAGTGGCCAAGGTGCCTTGTTTCCTCTCAGACTGGACCACACTGGAGCCATCAAGGAGGTGAGGTGCTCAAGGCCCTCCCTCCCACCATCAATAATAGTGCTGGAAAATGGGCTCTGTGATCCTTCATTCTGTCCCTGAAAACTCTTTTCCAAGGACATTACAGCCCACGAAAGAGGGGAAAATGAGCCCCATGTGGTTCTTGCCAGTGCGAGTAATCTAGAAAGAAATAGAATTTTTAGTGGTTTGTTAAGATTATAACACAGATTGATCCCCCCTCTGTGAGACCCTGAAAGTGGTCCAGCAGCCAAAACTTGGACTTCCCTTCAGTTACTACTTCTTCATTTATAGAGTTTTTCCTTCCTTTTTTCCCTTATTAACTATTTTTGTCTTAAGGTCCATTGCTATTACTTGTGACTTTAAAGAGAAAAAACATTACTTGTGTGGTTTATACAAAGTTTAGGGCTATACTGTGTGTGGGAAGGCAATGAATACACATCCATCTAGGTGATTCTGTTAGATCAACTTTTGATCCTAGAGTCACTGAAGGTTTGCAGCCCAGCTTCACCTATGAGCAGTGTGACCTTGGGTCAGTCAGGACTTCTTTCATGTCTTACCTGAACAATGGGGATAAGAGTACCCACTTCTTGGAGTTGTTAAAATTAAATGTGATAACGTCCGCAAAGCATTTAGCATGGTGCCTGGCACTGTTATTAATACATATGCAAATGCAAAGCGTCAGAGGAACACGATACTCAAACTATTCTAAGGGTCAGCATAATCTCAGCCCCAAGAGCCGCCAGTGGAATTTCAGATTGGCCGTGAGAGTCACTGGGTACCATTGGCAGACCTAAGGAGAAGGGTTAAAAGTGAAGGCAGGAATGAGAAATGATTGCAAGATGGAGAGAAGAGAGACAAGAAAGAAAGAAAAAAAACAAAAACAGAGGCACAGACAGGTGGACCTTTTAGAACACTGCTTACTCCCAAAATATTGAGCCAGGCACTGTTCATTCTATGAGGAATAGACTGTCTGTGCTATCAAGAGACACAGTCTCACAATCTTTTGAGAGAGACAGTCGCATGAATAGAGCAAGGTGAACTATCACAGAGAGGGTAGAGGTGAGTGGAAGCACAGAAGGGCAGCCAACCCCGGAAGCAGTGGGGTTCAGGGTTACAGAGTAACCTGTACAAGAGTGGAGACCTTAGGAACATCTGAGAGAAGAGTACAGTGTTTTCAAGACATGGAGGTAAGAGCATGTGTGCAGGAATTGAAATTCTGTACAGCTGAAGGTGAAGTGTGGGGTTAGGCATGAAATGTATCCGTTATCTAGTCATGCTTTAGGTATTTGTTATGGACACACGGAGGATACTGTAGAGGAAAAAAAGCAAATTCCCTCTTCTCAGAAATATTATTATTATTATTGTTGGCCACGCCATGCGGCTTGCAGGATCTTAGTTCCCCTACCAGGGAGTGAACCCAGGGCCATGGCAGTGAAAGCGCCAAGTCCTAGCCACTGGACCGCCAGGGAACTCCCAGAATATTATTTTCCAGAGAGGACAGATGACAAACAAATACAAAACCAAGTAAACATAAATAATCAAGGAAAGTTCTATGAATGAAAGGAAACACTGGTAAAGTGATAGAGGATGGGTGGGTGGGAACCCAATTTAGATAGGGTAGTCAGGGGGACTTCTCTAAGGAGGTGGATTTCAGCTGAGTCTAAAGAATAAGATGGAGCTGGCTGTGCAGAGAGGGGCAGACAGACAGGCAGAACAATCAAGATGGTGGGAAGCCCCAGTTCAAATGCTGGAGACTGGGGGCAGCTGGGGGCGGTGGGGAGTGAGGTGGGTAAAGCAGAGATTGGCACTGATATTTGCTCCAGTAACCTTTTGATGGAGAAATCTGAAGGGGGGAGACTGCCCCCAAGAGGATGCAGGAGGGGCCACAAGTTTGTAGAGACCAACTGTAGTGAAGATGCACGTATTTTTCTTTTTTCCTGCATCTCAGCCAGAACTTTGCGCTAATTTCCAAATTCTGCCTAAAACGTAGGATTCAAGTATCACCTCAAATAACTTTTCCTCCTGCAGGCCAAGGTGGAGGTGGTTGAACTATTGGTGGGCGATTGTAGTGGGATCAGTATCGAGGCTGTCAAGCAGAAGGAGCTTTATTTGGGGTCTTAAGAATTGCAATTCGGGAGACACAGATTCAGGTAAAACTCAAGAGTGTTCTGGGGAGGAGAAAAAGCCAGGAGCTTATACGGACAAAACCACAAGGTTATTAGAGTTGTCTAGCAAGAATTGTAATTGATTCTCAATGCAGGTAAGAAAATATTTGTCCTGAAAGACTAGGCTGTCACGAGTTATTTTAGGGTAAGGGTCCCAATAAGTAGATAGGCTGTCTGGAGTTATTTTAGGGTAAGGGTCTGATAAGTATCCCGAGCTTCTGGCAGATGTCCTGAATGCCTGCTTTAAGACAGAAAGTGGTCAGCTTAAAAGTGCATAAATCACACTTCCCCAACGGCCTCCTGACTCCATCTTAGAGAACTCTCTTACCGACTCCATTTTGATTTTCCTTTCAGGTCCAGGGGCTGACAGCCTCAGGGGTCATGGCAAAGAGAATCCAGGTGACCAGGGCGATAACACAACTTTTACCGGTGCCTTGCACACAGAAGAGGGAGAAGACCTGAAGTGACTTTGAAGGAGATGAATTCACGGCAGACAGAATGGATTCCACCAACTTGGAGGAGTAGCACAAAGGCTAGTGCTTTTTAAAGACCTCTAAGTAGTTTATAAGGCTGGTGTTAGCAGTAGCTTTCTCACCTGTAAAATGGGAACAATAATAATTCTCTGACCCTCCCTATTCCCTCTGTAAACAAACAAACAGAAAGACAAGAAGTCTCACTCATCATCCAGTTACACGAAGAGCTAAGTCTCAATCCTGCAGTTGCCCCACCAGCAGTGCACCCTGAGGGGAATTCAGGATGAAGAAAAACAGTATGAAGCATTTTGTGTTTTGGATACATGGCCCCTAGATAGTTAAGATGCATATCTAAGGAAGAATTTCAATGACCCTAGATTCTTGGATCTTCCCATATTTGGGAAAGCACTAAAATCATTAACTTGAAATATACTCAATATATATATATTTTTAATGATTAGCAGTCATCTTTAACCAAGATGTATGCTTAACTACATTTCCTAGATCAAAAATTCATATGCATACATATACATATATATGTGTGTATATATATATATATATATATATATATATATATATATATATATATATATATATATATATACTGGCCCCTCCCCTATCTCTTCGTAATAGTTCCGCATAGCTGAGAGGTTTATCTCCCAGGCTAGAGTCCCTAGTAAGGTCCCAGAATAAAGCTGAAAGTCACTGCCCTTACGTCGTGCGTTTTTTTTCGTCCACACCTACAGCAAGACACTTTAAAGGTAGAGAAGAAAAGAGAAAGCTGTTAGGTTCAGTGAAAGCCCTTTTTAAGTCAAGTATTGCAGGGTTTCTGCAGGGCACACGTATGTTCCCAGCCAGGCTCCATCTGGAGGGAAACCGTGCCTTCCAACGCTGCCCAATGCAGAACAACATCTAAGGCTGGGCGTTCTAATTTGTAGCCTTGGGCCTGTGGTGGGGGGCGGGGGGGGCCTAAGGATGGAGTAAAGTGGGGGCCGGAGCCCCCAGGTGCGTTTCCCTGTGGCGTCAGTCTAGAGAAGTCACTCCCAAAAGGACATCTCTAGAAGAGCAACTGCCCTCAGGCCTCGTCCACCGCCACGTTCTTACTTCTAGAAAAAACAACAGGGTCACGTCTAACACTCCCTTCGCAGATGCTGGAGCAAAGAGAAAAATCTCCAGGATTGACCCCACCGGGGCTACTTGGGCGGTACAAGCCGTTGCGCCAATGCCTGTCGCCGAGATTTGCGAACCCGGTCGCGGAGCATTGTGGGGCTGGTAGTCCAGGCTGGGGCACGGCTTTAGGCCATTGAAGCCATAGAACTACATTTCCCAGAAAGCCCCGCGCTGCAGCAGACGCGGACTTAGTACGTCACTACCAGACTTCCGGCAGAGCCGGGGGCGGGACCGTGGCGGAGGCTGGAGCGGGGCGGCGGGATGCAGCGACCCGGGCCCTTCAGCACCCTCTACGGGCGGGTCCTGGCCCCGCTGCCCGGGCGGGCCGGGGGCGCGGCCTCTGGCGGAGGAGGGAGCAGCTGGGGCGTTCCGGGTTCCCACGTGCAGTTGCCGGGACGCGCGCAGTTCGGCGCTGGCGGCACAAGTACAGCTGGCGGGGACGCTAACAGCGTCTGCCCGGCCCCCTCCACGATGTCCAAGGCCGAGGAGGCCAAGAAGCTGGCGGGCCGCGCGGCCGTGGAGAACCATGTGAGGGTGAGCAGCTCAGGACGTGGGGCGCCCGTGCTCGGCCTGATGGGCTCGCGCTCTGGGCACTGCCGGTTGCGCCTAGTTCCTGGCAGGGAGGGAGCTGCGTGAGAGGGGAGGGGGTACGCATTTCACCCGCCTTGAGACCTGCTCCTTCAAGGCCTTTTAGATGTGGAATCGGTTGGGGTCGCGTTCCCTAAAGTTGTGCTATCTAAAGACTGCTTGCAGGCCAGATAAGTTTGCAAAGTGGAGCCTGGTGGTGTGTGTCTGATGTTTGGAGTGGGCTTAGTAGGGACTTAGCGTGTGGCTTCCTTTTCAACAAATAAGAGACTGGGACTGCGAGAGGTCTTCACTCGCTTCACTGCCCTGGGAAGTCGCGGGGGGGGGGGGGAGCTGATTTTAAAAGTGTTTTGACATTTTACTCCAAGAAAGTGCTTAGCTGGGCGCGCACCCGCTCCTGAGTGTACTTGTTGGAGGGAAGAGGAGACTGAGCCAGAGGAGAAACCCAGGCTTTAAACCTCCTCCTTTTGACACTTGAAGTCTGGAGGACCCTCTTTAAGGTCGGGATGTGGAGATGGTTAGCTCTTACTTGGCGAGGTCGTGGCCCTACTTGTTTGCTGTGTTGCGGGTGTGGTCCTCTTGGGTGGAGTCTTTTAACCCGAGCGCCTTTGCTGGCAGCAGTCAGTTATCTTAATTGTAATACCGGCGGCCAAGTGGAGTATCTCTACCCTTAGGTGGAGTTTCCTTGACTTTATTGGCTTTTAGTCTTTCTTTTCTGCTTCCTGGAAAGTGGTATCAGATTCCCTTTTCTCTAGTGATGGTTCTTTATTCTTTACATTTGGTAATGCTTTCGTGTACAAAGTTATTTTGCCTAGATAGATGTTTGATCCTCCCACCGCCTGGCTAAGTGGGAGGGGCGAGTGTGGTAACCTTTGGCTCAGCGTGTTCTGTCGGAGGAATGACCAAGGATCCTCCAGGACCCAAACCGAGTGACTTCCGTTCCAGTGCCCTTCCACCTGTTACACAGCTGCTCTGTTCTGGTTTAATAGTGTGGTTAGCAATAGGATTTTCTGTGGGGATTCACAGAGATAATGTAAAATGTGTAATCTGGCTCTCCTTTTGGGATTCACGTGCCTCAGCTGCAAAATTGGGACGGTAAGCTGAAATTCCAAAATGCCTGGATAAAGTGAGTCGTAATGGATAAATGTAATGGATAAATGAGATCTATACAATTAGAAAAGACCCATGTATTACATTTCCTGTTAACCTATTTGCATTCCTGTTTGGTGGCACGCCCCTCCCTGACCATTGTTTTATTATTATGTATTTGGTTAAATTACAATCTGCAAGCTCCCACCTTAGGCCAGAGCCGCAAAACACTGGATTCTGGCCACATTATTGCATGAAGTTACCAGGCAATCCTGGGGAGATCGTCATAGGCCTTTTGGGGGCACTCACCCCAATCTGTTACACGCACTTTCCTTTGCAAACTTCTTTTCTGAGATGCCAACACTACTTGAATTTTGTATTTTCTGCTTTGTAACTTTGTTTCATTCATTGCAGGTATTTGTTGAGTGCCTGCTATGTGTAGGTAGTTGGTGTGGTGGTCAGAAATGTGGCTAAAGGGAGGAGGAGAGGCTGGTCCTGGATACTTTGCAGACAAGATAACTTAATTCAGAGCCACAGGTTTATTGAGCATAGTCCCGCACCTCACTGTCAAGGCTTAGCTGCTCTCTCCGGGGGTATCCTATCCTTTTTTCCATCTAAGGCCGAGTTTTCCTTTAGCGCTTCGTGTCTTGAAATTGTTTACTTTTTACACAACCCAGGTTTGGCTGCTCACCCCTCCAAAGACAAGTGTTGGTTGGAAAGAAAAGGTTACTTTATTCTGGAGGCCGGCAACCTGGGGAGAAGGCAGACGCCAAGGATCAACTCCAGGGGAGAAAGGGGAAGTTAATCGCAGTTAATCATTTGGGGAGGGGGCGTTCAGAGTCTTATCTTCCACTGAGTGCAGACTTTCTTCTGATCGGTTGATGGTGATGTAACTGGGTGATGGTTAGCCGGAAGTCTTGCGCCCAGCCTGAATTTACCATCTTCCACCTGGGTGGGGCCTGAGTTCCCGTACAGGAACTCAGAGTTGTATTGTTTTGTATATTCCTTGAGGAGGAACCGGGACCTTGCCTGTCGCAGCACCACTGCTTCTTTTTTTTTTTTTTTTTAACATCTTTATTGGGGTATAATTGCTTTACAATGGTGTGTTAGTTTATGCTTTATAACAAAGTGAATCAGTCATACATAAACATATGTTCCCATATGTCTTCCCTCTTGCGTCTCCCTCCCTCCCACCCTCCCTATCCCACCCCTCCAGGCTGTCACAAAGCACCGAGCCAATATCCCTGTGCCATGCAGCTGCTTCCCACTAGCTATCTACCTTACTATGTTTGTTAGTGTGTATATGTCCATTGCTTCTTGACTGCACCTCCCTGGTTTCTGCAGCGCCTTCCTTCCCTGATTAGCAACTGTTTGAATCTGCCCTTTGGAACTCAGGGGAGGTCAAGGAGGCTGAAAGAAGCCTATTTCCTACAAACAGGAAGCGAAGGACACGGAAAGGATTTGTACGGGAGGACGCCATAGGGTCGTGCTCCGTTTCATACTCACTTGTGTAAGTTTATCAAGCTAGGTTGTGTGCGAGGTCCTGTTGATTCCACCTTTGGAATGTTCTTAGAACTGACCCTTCCTGTTGACCTGCCAACTTTCCTGGTTTAGGCTCTCCTCATGGCCAGAAGATTGCAGTTGCCCTTATCTCGTCCCCTCTGTCGACCACCCAAGTGGTGCATTATCGTCTTCTGAAACTTTAATCTACTCTTGTCACTGTGCCCCTCAGTTGGCCTCATCCTAACCTCCATAAGACACATCAGGAGCATCTATTGTAAACCAGTACTGAGGCAGGTGGAGGGGATACACAGATGAGAGGCTCTAGTTCTTGTCTTTACGCCCACAGTCTTGTTTCCTTCTCTGCTCCCTTCTCTCCCATGTACCAGAACATTGGAAAGGACAGACTACTGGCATAGAGTGTGTGTTTTAATATCAAAACCCTTGACCAAGAGTGCTTTTTCTTGTCCGCTGCTTTTGCCTATTAAAATCATATATGTCCTTCAGGGTTTGGTTCAAAGGCCATTCTTCCTTTCCGTTTTTCCTTAGTCTTGTAGGGGAAGCAGTTCTCCCCTTGAATTCTGTAGCACTCCACACCTCTTAGGTGCCTTATGCCTCTTAGTAGGTGTCTTTATGGTCTAGTTATGTGTATGTGCGTCTGCCAGTTCCCTGAAGGGTAAGCTTCTGGAGGGTAGTTAACCTTATTTTCATTCAGTGTTGGTCACAGTGGGGCCTTCCCAGTAAATGCTTGATGAATTATGCGGAGTGTGGACACGAATATGGAGGTTGTGGGGTGAATCTCCCTAGCCCATTGGTGACTACTTGCATTTTCTGGGTGGGTGGAAAACTTGGAGAGTTCTCAGCTGAAGCCTTTGGGTAGCCACCCGGGACTCAGATGTGCCTGTTGCAGGATGGGTTACCATGCAGGGCCATGCTCTCCTGAAGGTCCCTAGCCTCCTTTGTTCTCTTTGGAGCCTGGGCTTCGCTTTTTGGCTGGCTTGGCTTGAAGGAGTTGGTGGGCAGTGGTTGCAGTCGGTCAACAGAAGAGGTTACCCTACTGGACAAGGTGACCCAAGTTGTGGTGTTGCACGTACGACCTGTTGTCAAGTACTGCCATTAGGAGGAGCCTGCTCCTACGGCAGAGCCTGCCTGGCAGCCTTCTGCTGCTGGGCCACATCTGTTTGGCTTTGGCTGGTGCACTGATTCTTGGCCAGTCGTTTGACTGCAAGGTAGCAGGACCACAGGGTTGAGGAGCTTTGGGCCTGGCAGGCCTGTGCAATTCCTGGCCTCTTTCAAGAGCCAAGGGAGGAGCCTTGCACAGAGCTTGTGTGACTCACCCAAGTTCATCTGTGTGCCACCTGCCTGCTGGGTGACGTGAGTATATGGCAGAGTATGGTAATGAGGCATCTGACAGTTGAATTGCTGTATAGCTAGAGCTCACAGCTTCAGGTTGGGTGTGAAGGTCAGGTTGAGCCTACCTAGTCGAGATATTTCCTCGTTACTTGAAGGTTTGTACATTTTCTGATATTCAGCTGTTTTGTGTTGTGATGTAGCATTTACTGGTCTTGAAGACCTTGCTATTGAGGTTTGCCCAAGTAGTAAATGGCTGTTGGATGCATTGCCTTCTTGAGGGCATCATCACAGGTGAAATCCTGACCTAGCACAAGCTCTGTTTTAGGGCCCCTTGGTGTTATTTGGTGACTTTGAAACTGTGAGCAAAGGTACACACCCCTGTAGGATCAGATACTACCTGCAGATTCCAGCATTTCATTGAAAGTATGTCTAATAATCTCTTGCTCATTTCTAAGTCTTAAATTTTTCCTTAGGGTGTTGAATTCATCTCTAAAGTGAGGCTAAGGGCCTTGAGGTCACAAGGGGTTGTTGTGAGATTTGACTTATATTAACATTTATGAATCTTCTTGGTAGGTGCTTAACAGATGATGTTAAGCTTTGGCTTGTAGCTGTTTTGCCCTAAACAGGCAGGAGATTACTCCCAGGAAGTTGCTTAGGAACCAAGCTTCACATTAGTTCCTGACTGTTTGTACTCTGACCTTGTTTTGCCGTTTGTGGTCTAACTGACCTTGGCTGGGCCCCTACTCTGCCTCTGGTCTACTCTGAGGTACCTGCCCCCTTTTCTTAAGATAATAGGCTCAGTAGTAAGATGCCTGTTTCTTCTCCCTTGTACTCAAGGAGTGGCTTCCTGTATGGCAGATGAAGACTGTTTCTCATGTTCCCACCTAAGCCTTCACCCTCTCCCCATTTTGTCTGAAGCAGGCTTGTGCAAAATGAGGACCCCTTGGGATCAGTCGGACAGAGTTGACGTGATTTGCTGTTCAAGGTTGCTTCAGACTCTCTTCTGTTGACTTGGGTTGGAGCTCTGGATGGTAGCCTTGATGTGTGTCTGAGGTTCGCTGTGATGCCACCAACTTGATGGGGACTGTGTAGATGTTAAACTTGTGTGAAAAGTCGCTGAAGCCAGAAACCTCTGTTTTCTGCTCTTAACGTTCAGCTAGGCTGTTTTTCTCCTAGGGTCTTTCCTTTCTGATCGTGCTCCTGGGGATGGCCAAAAATCGTTCCGCGTTCATCTGCAGGCCATTTCTGTGAGGCTGACTTAAGTTGCTCTGTGTTGTAAATAAGCCAGATCTTTTGTGTTGATAAGAGGGAGGGAGTGTTAAAAATGAGACAACAGACCCAAAATGGAGTCGCTTATGCCGAGCCCCGCATCACCAAACAATACCTAGTTACACTTTTGGCTCTCCCGGAAATGGAATCTTAGCTCAGTCAATCAGGAATCACCTTATCAGCACTATTGAGGTCATCTGCCTGGTAGACCCCTGCCGTCCCCTAAAGGGAAGTAACCTTACAGTAACCAGCTTGCTTTTTTGCCCAATATAACTTCCTTGTCCCCGCTTGCTTCTTGCTATAAAAGTCTTAATTTTGTACAGCTCCTCAGAGCTCCCTTCTGCCTGCTAGACTGAGTACTGCCCAATTCAAACTGATTTTTGCTGAAATAAATGCTTAAAATTTTTAATAGGCTTCAGTTTATCTTTTTACAGGAGGAAATGGTGATGTCATTGTCAGGGATGAAAGGAGCAGGGCTCTGCTGATAAATTGCCACTGGGCACCAGGACACAGTACAGCTTTGAGGTTCAGTGATTATGTTTCTGTGGGCACAGTACCTTGCACCCAAGTTGGTGAATTGCTGTTCCTAATAATTTTATAGCTCTAGGAAGTGGGCTGGAGAAGGGAGTGAAACACGGTATTAATAAGTCTTGGATTTCCCTCCTCCTTTTTTTGCAGAATAACCAAGTGCTGGGAATTGGGAGTGGTTCTACAATTGTCCACGCTGTGCAGCGAATAGGTATGTTTTCAGGCTGACTCCTGGATGTTTGTGTGGGGTGGTGGGGATGGGGGCATAGCGGAGAGGGAGGAAGCGGGGCACAGCTTGGCACCAGCATTGTGGAGCCTGTGGCCAGGTGAGTGTTTCTGCTCTTCTCTGAGTGGGATTCTTGGGCCTCTTCACCCAGATTTGGGGTTGCCCTGGCTTTGTTTGCTCTGCTGAGCTGGGTGAGGAGCTGACTTAGGGTGAGGTCTCCACAGAATCTTAATTGTCATCAGTGGTGTGTGTGTGTGTGGCCTCATGGGTCCTGAGGCAGGCAGACCCTCTAAAGCCTGCGGTTTCTCAAGCAAACAAACCGAGGTCGGCGGGGCCAGCGCAGGCGCGGCCTGTCCGTGACCCTGCAGTTGGTGGCTGGCTCTGCAGATGCTGACTTCATTCTGATTTGGGTGTCTCTGGGCTCAGGAAGGGCTCAAGCATTATCAACCCCGGTGGCTGCTGGACAGGTTTGACCGCCCTGCTCTTGTTTGTGAGAACAGAGCCCAGAGGCCAGGCTTGCCTGAATGTGGATCTCCTCTGGCAGGTGCCAAGGGGCTGTGCTCAGGGGACAAAGCGCAGGAATGCTTTGTCTTTAAGGAATGGTTGTGGTGCGGGTGTGATGGCTTCTGAAAAACTCAGCGTTGCCCACCTTGCTGCCTCAGTGCTGAGTATGTGAAGGACTTTAGGGCACAGGGATTCCTGTGGGTTTCATAATAGTGGCATCTGAATCTCCCAAGGTGTGCACCCAGTGATTAAGGAGACTTGAAATTTTTAATAAGACGGTTTTTCCCCGTCGACTGAAAAAAAATGCACAGCCTCAAAGTTGAGAATTATGTTGTATGTGTGTGTTATTTATTTATTTATTTATTTTGGCCATGCTGTGTTGCACGTGGGATCTTAGTTCCCCGACCAGGGATCAAACCTGCACCCCCTGCAGTGGAAGCGCATAGTCCTAAACCATTGGACCGCCAGAGAATTGCCCAAGAATTATGTTTTATTTGGGGGTGTTACTGAGGACTTAAGCCTGGGATACAGCCTCCCAGATAGCTCTGAGGGACTGTTGAGGAGCCAGGATATATAGGAGTTTTTGCAAAAAAAACCCCGAGCAGTCAAACATCAAAAGATTACAGTTAATTAAAGAAAAACCAGACATCTCAAGTTAGTGAATGTAGTGCTTTCCTGTGTATGGAAGATGCAAGGGTCTGGGCTCAATGAAATTATTCCTTTGATGTGCACCTTAGTCTAGAGCCAGTATCCTGTTTTTTCCGTCCTGAATTCTCTCAGGGGTGCACCGCTTGGGGGCAGCTGCAGTGGCTGAGGGCTTGATGGCTGCGACATCCTTTGTTTACTGAAATGACAGTAGACGTTCTTTGTGTGCATCCCTTAAGACTTTCCTTTTTGTTTCTTTTTGGCCGCATCGTCGGCATGTAGGATCTTAGTTCCCTGACCGGGGATTGAACCCGTGCCCCGGTTGTGAAAGTACCGAGTCCTAACCACTGGACGACCAGGGAATTCCCAAGACTTTTCTTTTTGTTTAAATCGAGTTTTCCCGAAAGGTACAAATCCAAAGTGAATAAATAAACCCTCTTTAACCACCCCCTGGGGTCTATAAATGATTATATATTTTTTTACTGACTGTAAAAGTCAAATTCTAGCTTTTCTCTGTAAAAGCCTATATAGGGAAGTAGTTAAGACTGGCACTAGACTGCCTGGGATCAGATCCCAGTTCTGCCATTTATTAACTGTGTACCAGTTACTTTGCCTCTCTGTGCCTCAGTTTCCTCATCTGTAAAGTGGGGATAGTAATTGTAAGTTATCTTTGGGTTACTGGATTAAAAGTTCATGTGTACAAAATTCTTTGAATATCGCCATGCACATACTAGCAAACCCTGACCTTGCGCTTTCTGTGGTTAATACTTACCTCCTTAGGCTTTTTTGTCCCTGTCTAGTGACATGTGAAGGCTGTTTACCAACTTTTCAGCAAGGGTGGGGACATAGAATGAAAGGGACATTTCAGTGGGGGGAGGGGTTGGACCTTTTCTGTGGGATTTGAGCAAATGTGAGTACAAGGAAAATAAGGTGAGGAGAGAGAAAAACCACCAACGCGGCTTTTGTCTCCACAGCTGAAAGAGTGAAACAAGAGAATCTGAACCTCGTCTGTATTCCCACTTCCTTCCAGGTATGTCCTGCTTTCCGTTCTGCATCTTGGCAGTTGGATGAATCTTCTGGGTCCCTGAGGATGTAGGGGTGCGGCTCTGGGTCGTGTCCCAGGGTTTTCTGGGCGAGAGAGCCAGGAGCGGGAGCGCAGGTGATTGGAGATGGCTCCTCAGAAGCATGGTTTAGACGTGAATATTTTAGTGTATCTTGTATTAGGCACCACGGAGCACGCAGAGATAACCACGTGGTCTCCGTCCTCAAGGAGTATTATGTCCATTTATAGATGAAAAAACTGAGGCTAAAGGGCGTTAAGTGATGCATTAGAAATGCAAGTACAGTAGTTTGAGTCCATGTCTAATGCTGCTCCACCATAAAATAGCAGGGGCTGGTGAAGGAAAGCAGTGGAGCCAGCTAAACACAGGGAGAGATAAGGGAATAGTAGACTTCAGGAAAGGAGGGGAGAGAGGTGCCGAGACAGAGCCCCATGCCTCACCTGGCTGTTGTGGGGAGGGTATGTGTGTCGTCTCTCATTGGCTTCGTCGCAGGGATCCTGTGAATTGGGGTTAAAGGTTGGCATTGCTGGTGATTTGTGCTCCTGTGATGTTGTGGACATGGTTTTGGACAGCTAGGTCTTAAGAAACTCTCAGTCCTGGAGGCAGGATGTGTCAGGTGTGTGCCCCAGCCTGTCAGAGTAGGGAGTGGAGGAAGGATTCCAGGTAGGCAGGATAGGAAGTTAGGAAGGATAGTGCACGCTGTCGGAGCTGTTTTGAAGTTAAATCTCTTGGAGGCTCTGACAAGCTGCCCGGACACCCAGGGAACTGAAGACAATACCATAATTCCTGCTTCAGGCTAGAAAAGGAGTGGTTTTACCTGGCCTTTCTTGCTTTGGAAATCCTGATGTTCTGAGGAGATGCTCTTAAAGTCAGAGGGGCTGTGATGGGTTGCCTCGTTCTTGAAAAAGCGAAGTGTCTGATTTTTCCAAGTGACTTGATCATCTAGTATTTTTATTTCTTGTTTAATAAAATTATTTCATATTGGTGCTTATTTTTAATTAAAGCTATACATACACATAGATTGAAGAATCAAACAATTCAAGTCATTTTATTAAAAAATAAGACACTCCCTTCACACCCTCCCCCACTCCTGACCACCACCATTTCTTGCTCTTTAGATGGACATACTTTTAAAACTCTTTTAGCTGATTGGGTATTTGCTCCAAAGTCTGGAAACTACATGCTTTTCTTGCCATTTAAAATTTTTTTTTCAACTTGAGGTAATAATTCCACGCTCAGTGGATGCAGGGAAGACGAGCATTCGGTTCTCTCTTCCCTCCTGCTCTCACAGGTCAGACACCCTTCTCCTGGTCTGCAGTACAGTTACGTTTTGGTGAGGCCCCCCTCAGAATCGTGATGTCCCAGCTACAGCTGAACTGTGCAGTCAGCTATGATTACGCTTCCGAGCCTGCTCATTATCTTGTTTTCCTGAAAGTTAAGTAAATGATGCCTTTGTTTTTTCCATTTCCTTGGTTGTCTGCGGACTCCTTACTAATTCAACCCCAAACTCTTACTTGGATGGAAAATCTCACCTCATTCTGGCCCAGTGGATATTCTACTCCCATCAGCTTCATCTTCTTGGTACTCTGGTTGGTAGCAGCTGCCCTCGGCTGTTGTCTTGGGATCTCCCTTTGTGGTCAGGAACTTTCCTTCTTGCAGCGTCTTAGTTCCCGGACCAGGGATGGAACCTGTGCCCCCTGCAGTGGAAGTGCGGAGCTCTAACCATTGGACTGCCAGGGAATTCCCTCTTCTGGCTTTCAATTTGCTGTTGAGAAGCTTGCAGCCATTCTGATTCTTGATCCTTTGTATAAAATCTATTTTTCATTCTCTCCCTTATATTATCTTTTCTTTGTCTACAGTGTTCTGAAATTTCACCATGCTGTGTCTTGGTGTGGGTTTATTTTTGTCCACTATGCTGGGTGCTTGCTGGGACATGTCATTCTACAAATTCACACTCTTCAATTTTGGGGATTTTTCCCCCTATTATTCCTTTAATTTTCTTTTCTCTGTTTTCTCTGGCTCTGATCTTTCCTTTTAGGGTACTTGTTATTTCCTTGGTGCTTGGGGCCTGTTTTGTCCTTTTGTCTTTTCAGCTTTACCTTTTTCTAACCCTTCTGTTGAGCTTTCTTTGCTCTCATGTATTTAATTTCAAATAACTTTTTTTTTTGTTCTCTGAAAAGTTTTTTTGTTTGTTTTATGGGTGCAGTTTTTTTCAATTTCTTCTCTTAGCTCCCTGAGGATGTTAATACTTTGGTTTTTGTTTTAGTATTTCTTCTCCTGTATCTCTTTTCTCAAAGTTTTTTTTTTACAGTTTGTTGGAGGTATAATTTACATAGAAAATTTACTCTTTTTCTTAATATCTATAAAAATTTATTTATTTATTTAAATATGGCTGAGTTGGGTCTTTGTTGCTGTGTGCGGGCTTTCTCTGTTTGCTGTGAGCAGGGGCTACTCTTCGTTGTGGTGCACAGGCTTCTCATTGCGGTGGCTTCTCTTGTTGCAGGGCGCAGGCTCTAGGCGCACAGGCTTCAGTAGTTGTGGCTCGTGGGCTCTAGAGCGCAGGCTCAGTAGTTGTGGCATACGGGCTTAGTTGCTCCACGGCATGTGGGATCTTCCCGGACCAGGGCTCGAACCTGTATCCCCTACATTGGCAGGCGGATTCTTAACCACTGCGCCACTAGGGAAGCCCCCAAATTTACTCTTTTTAGTGTATAGTTCTGAGTTTTGACATAGTCATGTAACAACCAACACAGTCAAATATTGTTAGAATGCTTTGTTCTTTTTTTAAAAATTGCAGCTCATTTTGAAGACTAGTGGACTAAGAAGCTGACCGGAGACCAGCTCTCGGGGTGAGGGTGGTCCTTGCTCTCGGCTTGTCTGCCAAGAGCACTCGTGGCAGACAGATCATTGGGGAACCCCTAGTGTCAGATCATTTTTTTTTTTCCTCTGGCTGGTCAGGTTTCCTGGAGAAGACTGCCCAGTGCCCTTTCAGGAGGGGTATGCGTGGCTGCCTGTGTCCCGGGAGCCAAGTTAAGAGAAGAGGGCTAGAAGACGTCTGTCATTATTTGGAACATAACCCCCGTTTTCAGCGTAGTGCCTGTGGTAGACGGGGAAAAAGTGCCTGCTACACGTTGCAGTATTTCTTTGACTCTGGGCCTGATCGTGTGACGTGTTTTGCCAATGGGATGTGACCTAATGGCCCGCCATCAGTGGCTTGAACAGTGAGTGCTTTTGCTTTGTGGCTTGGCCCTTCTGCTGCTGAAACCATTCTGCGGCCATGTGAACAGGCCTCGGCTCCTCCTCTGGAGGATGAGAGGCTCTTTTAAGCCTCTGAGTCTTGGGGTAGCTGCCGCACGGCCAAAGCTTGCTGATGCAGTACCCCATCTTCAGCTGCGCCTGGCAGCCCAGTCCTGACACCTGCTGTTTGACCGCCAGAGAATGAACGTGCTGCTTTGGGAGTAGTGGAGCAAGATGCTTTTCACTCCCACCGTGGTGTCTGTTTTCTGAAGTTCCCAGGGCTGCTGGTCCTTGAACCTTTTGGGAGGTTCTGTGCCGTTTATTTGGTCACTTCTTAGCTTTTTCCAGTACTGGTTTAGGATACTGGCTTAGGATTTCTGTTTCTCATTTCAGCCATTTACCATTGTCCATCAGTGATCTAGCTTTTAGAAGTTGGTTGCTGTTTTTTCCTCTTTTTGGTTTATGCCATTGAGAAAAATTCCTTTATTGTACTATAGATTTAGAGAGGTTTAGGGAAAGAGCTGAGCTAAATACAGGTGTTCAATTGCTATCTTTAATTGGAAGTTTGATCTGTGTTTTTAAGATAGCATCCTCCCAGCCCACCTCTATGTTGTGGTGGTTAGTAATAACCATGTACCCAGACTGGAAAATGCTGGCCAATTCCAGCTGATCAGGTAGAGGAGTCATTCACAGTTCACAGGACTTTAAAAAATTCACTTGTCCAGAGTTACTGTTTTGTTTTCCCCCCCCCCATCAAACCCACACTTATTCTGTGTTAAGTTTAGCTAGCCTCAATCTTCCTGAAATGATTGAAAGGAAATCACGATATTTCATGTTCTGCCTTTTAAAGAAGTAAACCCATAGGTGTTTAAAGGATTTTTCTAGATTTTCCCTTTAAAGTTAAAAGCTTTTGGGAGAGGAAAATTTTAAAAAAGGATTTAAAAGCCAGATCTGGTCTAGGCAAAAAAACAGTGTTTGCCCATGCTGGCTTTCAGTCTGCCTCTGTTAGTTGATAGAAGGGGAAGTGCAGCATTTTCAGGTATTATTGTGAAATTGATGAAAAACAGGACTGCTAGCCTGCCACATGCCACTGTCCTTGATCACATGAGGCATTTGGGGGCCCCAGCTGTGGGATTGCAATGAGAAGGCATTGCTTCCTGTCTTTTTTTTTCAAAAGTACAAGCTAACCATTAGCTTTCCTGCTCCCTGCACTTTTAAGAGCTGGAAGAGACAGCTGTTTGCTCTACACCCTCAGGAGCCCCTTAGCTTGTGAGCCTGGAGTGTCTGGTGTCTAGCAGGTACTGATCTCAGTTGAGCACCTGTGTCTGCGTTAGTCCTGGCTGAGCCAGTGATGGGTCCATATCTCCACAGTAGGGCTGTAGTGTTGAATTCAGTGGATTCGTTTCCCAGGGCTGCCATAACAAGGAACCACAAGTTGAGTGCTTAAAAAACAAATTTATTGCCTCTCATTTCTGGAGGCTAGATGTTGATTGCTTTAGAGGCTGTGAAGGAGAATCTATTTTGTCTTTCTCCTAGCTTCTGGTGGTTTGCTGGCAGTCTTTGGCACTGCTTGGCTTGTAGGCACATATCCTTGCTCTCTGCCTTCATGTTCGCGTGGCGTTCTCCCGGTGTGCCTCTGTCTGTGTGTACAAATTGCCCTTCTAAGGACACCAGTCCCGTTGGATTAGGGCTCACCCTCATGACATTCTGACTTGATTACCTCTGTAAAGGTCCAGTCTCAAAATAAGGTCACAGTCAGAGTTACTAGGAGTTAGGGCTCCAACGTACCTTTTTGTAGGGGAACACAGTATAACCCATAACACTCAGGGAGGAGGAAGCTCATGCCACCTGTGATGATGACTTCTCTCTCTGTGCAGGGCCATTCGCAGGGGTCTTGTGCGGAGTCCGGTCAAAGATGGGGAGAAGGGAGAGTTGGAGGACCTGCTGATGGAAGCAGGACTTAAGGGTCCCACCCCAGTGGGCTCTTTTGAGGTCATTGTACAGGGTCCTCCACGTTGTGAAGGGGGGGTACGGACGATTTAAAGGGAGAACAGATCCTGTCCTTACGTTACTGCTTATTGTCTGGGAGGACACGGGGCTTGTGGAAGTTGGGGTGGCCTCCCAGCCACATAACATAGACAAACGTATCTGCCGGGCTCCTTTGTGTGCGGACTCTGGACGGGTGTTGGGACAGGCAGCTGGTGGTGGTGGTGAGGCAGATTTCAGTCAGCGTAGTGATCACTGAGGGTTTATCTTTTCAAAGGGGTGCGAGGCTCCTTGTGCACGGCGGGTGTTATTCAGCAGTGCTCGTGCCCAGTGCGGTGCCTTGCTCTTAATAGGCACTCTGCCTGTTGGATGAATAAATGCTACATTTATGTGTGTCATGTTTTACAAATGTATGGTAGAGAAGAAGTAGAGGTAACGTGCCTGTTGGAGGAAGGAGAGCCCACTCCTTGCACAGGGGATTGGGGGCTTCCTGGAAAGCCGGGCGTGAGGGGCTGGAGTTTGGGAGGAGGCAGGGCATTTCAGGTAGAGGAGGGAATGCCAGAGAACTCCTTTTAAAATTGTTATTGTTAAAAACGTTATTAATAGCATAGTATTATTATGTAAGATGACGTCAATTCCATTTATAAGCAGAAGCCATCCTCTCCTTTCCTTTTTCTTCTACATTCCCTTTGTTTGCCTTATCTTCTGATTTCCTTCCTAGTCCCTAGACAGGGCAGGAGAGCAGGAGACTGTATTTCTGGTCCTCGCCCTGCCCCTAACTTAGCATTGGGACCTCTCTGGGCATCCATTTCTTTCTTAAAACAGGAGTTTGCACTAGGTAACTTGACTGAACTCAAAATAATTAATTATTCACTCAACTATTGGCTTAACTGACCCTAACTGCTATAGGGTGAAAAGTGTATGTGAAATGTGCTCTCTGATTACAATCTAGATGGACAAACAGGACATCCTCGTGAAAGAGTAACACTGCCAAGTGGTGCAGGCAGTCTTAACACTTGACTGTTAAATTACAATGATATACAGGATGTTTCCCTATAGGAATCATGATAGAACAGTTTCCTGACGCCCAGGGTTCATGTAATACGTTTGAATGCAGTTTAGTATTGTTTCTGAAGTAGTACATAAAATTAGCAGGAACCGTGGTATATAACAGTTTTATTTGCATGATAGAGTATCACACTGAACTTTATGCAGTTCACAGCATTATTCCAACACCATCTGTATTAGATATCTTTGCTGGAACAAATTACCCCCCAAACTTAGCAGTTTAAAACAAACATTTATTAGCTCCTAGTTTCCAAGGGGCAGGAGCCTGGAGTGGTTACCTGGGGGGCTGTGGCCTCGGGGCTCCGGGGAGGTTGCGGTTAAGCTCTTGGCCAGGGCTTCCAGCTCCGTCTTGTGGGTGTTCTGGGCCTTAATTCTTCACAGCCTGTGCGGTAGGGGCCTGTCCCCAGGGCTGTCTCCATGTCTTCAGGACGTGGCAGCTGGTTTCCCCCAGTGTGTGTGATAAGAGAGCGAGGGTGAGGGGGAAGAAGGGAGGGAGGGAAGGATCTTGTGGGAGCACGCCCCCCCTTCTTTATAAACTAATCGCAGAAGTGTCTTGCTGTCTCCTCTGCTGTGTGCCACTGGTGACACAGAACAGCCTTGGGACGTTGTGGGCAGGGATTCCCCAAAGGCACGAATACCAAGAGGCGTGGGGGACTTTGGGGGTTCATCTTCCAGACGTTCCAAATGTTTTCATAGGCTTAGGGTCTGGAATTAGTATGGTTCCTCCAATGTCACATTTGGAGAAACCTAGGAACTGAGAAATAATCCAGAAATACCATTTTTATTGTTGTTTTCTCCCTTCATTATATATTTCTCTTTAATAGGAGCAAAATCATGTTTTTTTTTCTTTTGAACTTTTTTCAGTCAGTATTTTATTTTAGCTTTTTATTGTGGAAAATCTCAAACTTCAAAAAGGATAAAGAATAATGTAATGAACTTCCACGGACCCATCACCCAGTTTCCACAATTATCAGTTCATGGCCAATTTTGTTTCGTCTGTATCTCATTCTCCTTCACCTTTGTTATTTTGAAACAAATCCCAGGCATAGTATGATTTCATTGTATGTATTTTATTATGTCTCTGAAAAGTAGGGAGACTTTTAAACATCTCAACAATACTAAAAAAAAATCAAACGATAACCTTTAGTAGGATCAAATAAAAATCCAGGATTCAAATTTCCCCTATTGTCTTATCCTTTTTTACAGTTTGTTTGAATCAGGATACAAATAGGTCCCATATATTGCAAATTCCAGGGTCTTTGTACTTTATTGTTAGAGTCTTAGGATTTTGGATTTGAAGATTGACACTGGTCATTACCCATCTGCATCTTTTTATAGATGAGAAAACTTGCCAGGGGTCATGTGGCTGGTTCATTTAAGATTAGAACCGAGACCTTCGGATCCTACATTTCAGGTGCTTTTGACTTTAAGCAGAAAATATTTTCAAGACGTGGCTTTTGAAAAGAAGTTTTCCATCCTTTAGTTCCTCTGCGTATTGTAAGCAGTGGCATGAACACAGATCCTTATCACTTGAACTTGAGAGGTCAGACTCAAAGGTTCACGGTGCATTTATTCCAGCAACAAATTCTGCTCTGGGCCCTGTGGTGGTAGTAACCCTCCCCTTCAGTCAGCCTGTGTGAAAGGCATGTCCGTAGAGTCAGTGGTGCTGACTTTTCCTACAAACATCCTAAATCTTTCCCAGTCTGGTGCTCTCAGGTGCTCTCACCTAGCCATTCCGGAGGTCCAGCCTTTACATATTCTTCTGAGTGTATGTATTCTTTTGCTTATTTTTATTCAACAGTGTAGCCTGGAAATCAGTATGTATCTATTTGTAGTGATCTTCCACAGTCTTTTTTCATACTGTTAGATTTTTTTAGAGACATTTCTAATATTTTGTAGATTTGGCTCTTAGTTTAGGAAATTTAAAAAAATGTTAGTTCCCCCTTATCCAGGAGGAATATGTTCCAAGACCCCCAGAGGATGCCTGAAACCACAGATAGTACTGAACCCTGTATACACTGTGTTTTTTCCTATACAGCCATACCTATGATAAAGTTTACTTGATAAATTAGGCACAGTAAGAGATTAACAACAACAAATAATAACATAGGACAATTATAACAATACACCATAATAAAAGTGACATGAATATGGTTTTTCTTTCTCTCAAAATATCCTACTGTACAAATGTAATGCCTTTTCCATCTTAACTAGGCACTTATGCACTGTAGTCTTGTAACTTTTGCAGTTTGAGATGCAACAGCAAAATTAGCACAGCTTTCTTTTTCCTTCTTTAACTTCATGATGGAAAATTCATTCTTACCATAGATCTTAGCAACCTCGGCATGTAACTTTTTTTTCTTAACTTACTAAATTGAGGACTTTCACTTTTTTACTTAAAGGACTTTATGGCTTGTCTTTGGCATATCTGAATTGCCAGCATCACTATTGCGCTTTGGGACCATTACCTTGGAGATATTGCAGGTTTGGTTCCATTCCACCATAATAAAGTGAGTATGATATAAAGCGAGTCACATGAATTTTTTGGTTTCCCAGTGCGTATAGAAGTTACGTTTATACTGCATCGTAGTCTAGTAAATGTGCAATAGTATTATGTCTAAAAAAGCAATGTACATACCTTAATTAAAAAACACTTTATTGCTAGGGACTTCCCTGGTGGTGCAGTGGTTAGGAATCCGCCTGCCAATGCAGGGGACAAAAGTGCGAGCCCTGGTCCGGGAAGATCCCACATGCCGTGGAGCAGCTGGGCCCGTGTGCCACAACTACTGAGCCTGTGTGCCACAACTACTGAAGCCTGCACGCCTAGAGCCTGTGCTTCGCAACAAGAGAAGCCACCACAATGAGAAGCCCACGCACCACAACGAAGAGTAGCCCCCGTTCCCTGCAACTAGAGAAAGCCCGCGCACAGCAGTGGAGATCCAGTGCAGCTATAAATAAATAAATAAACGAATAAATAAATAGACTTTATTGCTAATAATGCCAAAAAACAATTACAGTAGTAACATCAAAGATCATTGATCACAGATCACAGTAACAAATATAATAACAATAATGAAAAAGTTTGAAATATTGCGAGAATTACCAAAATGTGACACAGAGACACAAAGTGAGCAAATGCTACTGGAGAAGTTGTACCCCTAGACTCCTTGGAGTCAGGGTTGCCACAGCCTTCAACTTGTAACAAATGCAGTACCTGCAAAGTGCAGTAAACTGAAGCACAATAAAACGAGGTATGCCTGTATTAGGTAAAGTAAGGGTTACTTGATACACAAGCACTGTGGTATTGTGACGGTCAATCTGATAACTGAGATGGCTTTTAAATGACAAATAGGCAGGATACGCAGGACAAAGGGATGAGGGCTAGCTACTCAAAATGGCGTGCAGTTTAAAAGTTGTGAATTGTTTGTTTCTGGAATGTTCCATTTAATGTTTTCGGATCAAGGTTGCCCCTGGGTAACTGAAACAGTGGAAAGTGAAACCTTGAATGGCCATGGAGGGGGAGGGGGGTGGTGGTGGTGGGGGAGGGGGTGGTGGTGGGGAGGGAACTACTGGTACCGTATTACCAGAGGCTTTGGGAGGCCATGACGCTACCTTTATTTATTTATTTATTTATTTATTTATTTATTTATTTATTTATTTACGGCTGCGTTGGGTCTTCATTGCTGCACACAGGCTTTCTCTCGCGGCGAGCCGGGGCTACTCTTTGTTGCAGTGCGCAGGCTTCTCATTGTGGTGGCTTCTCTTGCTGCGGAGCACGGGCTCTAGGCGCACGGGCTTCAGTAGTTGTGGTGCACGGGCTCAGTAGTTGTGGCTCGTGGGCTCTAGAGCGCAGGCTCAGTAGTTGTGGCGCACTGGCTTAGTTACTCCGTGGCATGTGGGATCTTCCCGGACCAGGGCTCAAACCCTTGTCCCCTGCATTGGCAGGTGGATTCTTCTTAACCACTGTGCTACCAGGGAAGTCCCCCTTGACATTATCTTAAGTAACAGGTCACTGAGGAGGAACTCCCAGCCTAGCACTGGAGCAGTGTTCACTATGTGCTGTCTACCTTCTTCAAGCTTCTGGAATGAATTAACTTTTGCTGTTCATGGGGCTGGATCTCCTACCTCGTGGTGGACCAGGTTGGATTTGAGAGGAAGCCTTGGTGGGACTCAGTGTCTGACACTTAAATCCAAGAGGATTCTGGGGATTATTGCCGTCACTAAGAGTTAATGATTAAGGGTGGTTTTTCCTGTCCTCCACAGGCCCGTCAGCTCATCCTGCAGTATGGCTTAACTCTCAGTGACCTGGACCGACACCCAGAGGTAAGTAGAGAGAGGCTGCTGGGTTTTTTGGTCTCCTTTTTTTTTTTTTTTTTTTTTTAAATAGCTGTCACTTGTTCATGGGCTCTGGATATCTTGTTGAGTCTAGGAGAAGAGTCAGTTAGTCATACTAGCTTTTCTCCTAGGACTTTGAATATTAATCCTAGCTGAGGTCAGAAGAGAAGAGCTTATGAATTTCTAGGACATTCCCTGTGGTTTAACCGAGAGGGCTCAGGGACCCAGGGCTTCCTGCAGCCCTCACACAGACGTATACGAGCAGGGCGGCCCTCAGAACTAAGTGGAGATAGAAGCATCATCTGAGGCAGCCGTGGGTCTTTGAAAACAGATTAAAGTGAAGTTGTATGGTAAAGATGATTAAACACACGGACAATCTGGAGGAGACTGAAGAGCGAGCAGCATGCTCACAGCTGTCGTTTACTGAGCCCTGACTGTGTGCCAGTTACTATGCTAAGTGCCGGGCCTGTATTAAACCACAGTCGTCCCTGGATATCTGCTGGGGAGCGGCTCCAGGACCCACTGCGAATACCAGAATCTGCAGATGCTCAGGTCCCGTAGTTGGCCCTCTGTATCTGCAGTTCAGCATCTGTGGATTCAACCAACCGTCGGTCACGTACCGTAGTACGTATTTAGTGGAAAAAAATCTGTATAAGTGGACCTGTGTAGTTCCAACCCATGTTGTTCAAGGGTCAGCTGTATTTAAGCTCCAGTAGTCTTGAGGGTGGGTACCATTATTACCTCATTTTACAGACAGGAGAAAGGCACAGAGAGGGCAAGGCATTTGCCTAAGGCCATGCTGTTTGTAAGTGGCAGAGCCTCAAAGTGAATCCAGGTGCTTCTAGCTCTAGAGGATGCTGCTTAGAAGGGTGTTGTGGGAAGAGGTAAAGTTTGAGCAGAGCTGTGAAGGCTAGATGGCAAGGGCAGGAGAGAGCATTCCAGAGAGGGGTAGATGGGAACCATGGGAGCAGTTCCAGTCTGGCATGTGTGCAGTGCTGAGACTGGCTGGGGTGTCTAGGACCGAGTGAGTGGAATGGCTTTGTGCACAGCAGGGGGAGGGGGAGAGGGAGAAGGAGAGGAGAGGGCAAGGCTGCATTGGAAGAGTGAGGTGGGATTTCGGCAGCTTGAAAACAGACTTGATGGTGGTCTGCTAATCCACTGTGTCATGGGACGTGGGCCACAGATGGGTTAGTAAGTACCATGGGAAGGGCTTGTTCAGAGATATCTGTGGGTAAAGCCAGGGCACAGGCTGAATCAGCTGTTCAGCTCTGTGGGGAGAGTGGTTTGGGCTGAAGGTGGGCGTGAAACCCAGACAGAAAAGGTTGCCGCCTTCCAGGCCCCGGAGAGCTGCCATGGTGCAGAGAGGGGAGGAACATCGCAGGCTGTACCTCCATCCTTGTGAAAGGGTGGAAGCGAGGATGCCCCGTTGAAGCTTTGCAGGCTCTGGGCCAAGCAGCTTCTAACTGCAGTTTGAACTGAATCTGCGCCCTGAGGTTTTATACCGCTCTTTTAAAGACCATACTTGAGGCTCCCACCTTGTCTCTGCAGAGTACCAGGAGTGACAAGAAGTACATCCCTTTCTTGATTTCAAATTTTGAAACATGAATGAACCTATTCCCACTGCTTTTGGGCCTGGCAGTGGAGCTTCCTGTAAAGGGAGTGGGCCAGCCCAGACAGGTGCCTTGGTGGGTCATAGCGGGGGTACCTCAGAAAATTTCCAGTCCTGTATTGCATCAGATGTGTGTCAGCATGCCGGTATTTTTGCCACATTAGTACGGAGACTTCTGAATCAGTGTGTCTCAGCCTTTTTTCCATTAATGCCCACCCCCAATGAAATTTTAATCTCACAGGTATACTGTATACCTCCTTCTGTACTTGGAGGTGAAGTTACCCACGTTGAGATTGCATGCTCTCAATAATTCCAGCTCATGCCCAGAGAAGCCCATCAGTGAGTAAAGGGAGTGTAAAGTGGTGGATAAGAGTTGGACCCAGGTGTGGTTGCCCTGTTTGTTTCCTGGTGACCTTAGTGGAATAGCTTAACCTCTCAGGGCCTCAGTTTCCTGACTGGCTAAATAGGAAGAACTGTGCTGGCTAATAGGGCTGCTGGGACCTGATGAGCTATGGCATGTTCAAGCTTAGTGCTTTTTATATCTTTCCTTACCCTCATCACAGATTGACCTTGCCATCGATGGTGCTGATGAAGTAGATGCTGATCTCAATCTCATCAAGGGTGGTGGGTGAGTGTTGTGGGGATTTTTCTGCAGAGTATCTGCCGGTTAATCCTTAGCAAAGCAAAATGGAATACAGAATAAACACATTGCTGCTGTGATGTACATGAGTTTGTCTCTCTACTTGGATGTGGACAGCATAAGGCTGTAGAACCAGCCTGGCATTTCTGGTTGTTAGTAGCAGTCTGGTGACAGGAACCTGGGCCTCTGCAATGAAATTATTCCTCTTAAAGGGTTCTCTTTGCTGCCTTCTGCTGATTCCAACTTTAAAAACTGTACAGGCTAAAGCAAACATACTACCGGGACTAGATTACTAGGTCTGTGGGCTCTGAGCAGTTAGTGATGTATGTATTCATTGATTTGGAAAACATTTATTGGGTGTTTCTCAGGTGTTGATTTTGGGGGGTTAGGAAGTGGTGAGTCGAAGGAGGTGAAGTCCTGGTCTCCTGGTTCGTATAATCAAGCAGACTGTGGAGTGACACAGAATTTGCTTCACATCTCACTGTGCTCTCTCCACTTTATAACCTGGCTGTCACACTGCAGATACGGCAGGTTGTTCAGAGCTTGTCCTTACTTCTCCAGTTGCAGAACCTCCGCTTCATGCCGTGCTCAGGTGGCTTCTCCCCAGGCACAGTGCTTCCTGACAGATGCATCTTAGATGGGATTATGCCCGCTGCCTGACTGGGAACCATTTCTCCCAGACACAGGCTGTGTTTCCATAGTCCATTTACTGGAAACAGCATGTCTTAGCTTGGGCTGCCATAACAAAACCCTTAGACTTAGTGACTTAAATGGAAAAATTGATTTCTCACAGTTCTGGAAGCCCTGGGCTTGCAGATGGCGGCCTTCTCAGTGCATCTCCTGTGGCGGAGGGAGGGAGAGTAAGAGAGCTTTCTGGTGTCTTCTTAAAAGGATATCCATCCTATCAGACCAGGGCCACACTTTAATGATCTCATTGAACCATAATTACTTCCTTAGAGACCCCGTCTTCCAAGTATAGTCACATTGGGGGTTAGGGCTTGAACAGTTGAATTTTGGGGGAGGGGCAGGGAGACACAAGTCAGTCCGTTGCACAGTATGATGGAGTTGGGGGGGTGGTGTTCCTTTAAGAATTAAAAATTAAATTTCTCTTTAAGTGCCAGAATTGAGTGGATTTTGGTTTCCCATATCTGACCTTAGTTTCCGAATTCAGTTTTTGTCTTACTTACCCCTGTGTTCATTTGCTGCTTCTTCCCCATCCCCCAGAGGCTGCCTGACCCAGGAGAAAATTGTGGCTGGCAATGCCAGTCGCTTCATCGTGATTGCCGATTTCAGGTACGATGTTTGGTGTTCTGAACTGTCCGCTGAGGAGGTAGATCGGACCCCAGGCTTCATATTACAGAGGAAGAAACAGGTGGAGGGAGGGGCTTTTCTGATAGTCTATGGCGGAGGGCCGTGTCCTGGAGGATTATGCTCTGCTTTCGTGCTGAAGTTAGGTACTGCTATTTCATGTGTCCACTGGAAGGAGGAGGAAACAGCTCGTCACCCTTGTTAACAGAGCGCGTCCTTATTTATCACTCATTCGCTCCTAGCAAGGAGCCTCAAGAAGCGGCCCTGCAGCCTCTGGGGTCACACGTGACTTGTGTCGTGGACAGTCTTTGACCAGGCTCTCAGATTCTCCTTCAGGGAGTCTGATAGAAGGCACTCCTGCGAACATGTTAATTAAAAAAAAAAATTACAGCTATAAATGATGATGTTCTTCACACCTGTATATGACAAGCCAGTCACATCCAGGTTTTAACATTTTTGTCATATTTACTTACAAGAGCTACTGCTTTTCTTAAACGGTAAAACACAGCCAATGCATTTGAAGCCCCGTGCACTCGATCCTTCTCGCTTCCCTTGTCCTCTTACCTCATTATTACCCCCATGCCTGAATTTGCTGTGTCTGTACCACTGAGCTTATTTACATTTGTTGTACTTTCTGACTCTTTCTTTCCAGGAAAGATTCAAAGAACCTCGGGGATCAGTGGCACAAGGGAATCCCCATCGAGGTCATCCCGATGGCCTATGTCCCAGTGAGCCGAGCTGTGACCCAGAAGTTTGGGGGTGTGATTGAACTTCGAATGGCTGTCAACAAGGCAGTAAGTGGCCAGGGAGGTTTCTGGAAGGCATTCCAGGCTCTCAGGGCTCTCCTTCCTGCTTCCATTAGGTCTGTGCATAGACTGGGCAGGTGGCTTCTGTTTATTTATTTTTAATCAGCCTATTGGTTTACTTTTAGAGCGCTGGCTTTATCAGTTTCCACATTCAAACTCATGTAGATAAGACTATACTTAATGCAATGCATATTCTCTGTACAGATGGGCGTATTTTCTGTCGCTCGGGATCTGTGCTCCTTAGGTTATCTGGTCTTTGTACCCGAGGCCTGGATCTCTGACTAACAGCTGCTAAAAATGGGTTTTGGGAGGCCCACCTGGGGCAGAAAGTTATTCAGGTTTCATGGTGTAATTTTATTTTTCCTCCTCTTTTCTCATTCTGTGGTTAAATGAAGTAGAGTTTCTTGGGAGATGTGAATTCCTCCCCAGGAATATACTCCAGAAACTTCGTCCACATGTTTCTCTTCAGCTTCTGAAGTGGGTTGCACAGAACTTTTTTTTTCTTACACTTAAATAAACAAAAAAGCAACAGCAATACTCCAAAAAATAACTGTAGTTGCAGACGGAACTATATATAAAAAGTTTGGAACGTACAGAAGAGAAAGCAAGTTATCTGTAACTCTACCCTGACGAACTTTTATTGTGACGTGTTTTCTGCCTGGTGTTTTTGTGACTTTTACAACATCATAATCCTAATCATACTGGTTGTACAGAGCTCTGACTCTGGCTCCCTGTGCAGCTGAAAAGCCAAGAGGAGATTGTTGGGGTGCTCTCTCATGGCTGGGGTTCCTCCACACTAGAGCCCAGCATCGTGCCTTCGTGGGGTTCTGCACTGGGCTCCCAGCCCTTCTCCAGTTTGCAGAGGAGTCCTCACTTCCTTGCCTTTGACTGTAGTGTTCTGTCAACGTTTACGCTGCTAAACGCTTTCTAGTGCGCAGAGCTGTCGCGGAATTCTGGATTACTTAACTAAAACTGCCCCCAGCCTGTCTGACCCCAGGACCCATCTCTGCTCCCTGCCTTTTGGATGGGTCTGCCCCACCTGGGGGAGCCTTGTCTTATGTTGCATTACTGATGGTTCTTCACGTGAAGCTGTGGGAATGTTGAGCCGTGTTGGTAGTCTGTTCTTTTGCTGTAGTTTTTCACTCTAATCATAGCTAAGAATCAGTGAGCCCTCGCTGTGGCTAACGTTACCCATGTGGCTTACCCACAAGCTGCCTGATGAGGTATGTTTCATCATCCCTTTTTTGCCATTGAGGAATCTGAGGCTTTCAGAGGTTAACGGCTCCTGTGAGATCTATCTATGCCTGGATGGCTTCAAGACTCCAGTTCTGACTCCCAAGTTCCTGCCTCCTAGAAAGCACGAGGCAGGGGTACTGGTTGGAGCGGGTTAATTAAGATACTTGTCTTTGGTTATCACCTCCACTCTCCTGCTCTCCTCTGCCTGCCTGTATGTACATGGCCTCTGTAAGTGTGGGGAATTATCTTCTAGGGTCCTGTGGTGACGGATAATGGGAATTTTATCCTGGACTGGAAGTTTGACCGGGTCCACAAATGGAGTGAAGTGAACACAACTATCAAAATGATCCCAGGTAATGGGAGTGGCGTTCACTGAGCACAGACGCCCATGCCCTTCGTAGCTGTCCCCTGCCTCTGGCCGTGGATGGATGCGGGCTTTGCAAGACTTGGTTGGAAAGAATTTCCTTCATGCTGTGTTTGGAATTCCTAACTTCACGCCTTTGCCTTTTCCTTCCGAGAAGGGTTATCGCTCACCAAGCAGCTTCGTTGGTTGGCATTTCACAACCCATTCAGTTGGGGTAGGCCTGGAGCCGATGGGGTGTCAGATGGGGCCTGCCTTGAAATAAGCCCGCCCTCTCTGCGAAGAGCCTTTCCTTTCAGGAGCCTGACTGCAGCCTCTTTGATTTTGGCATGTTCTCTGGGGGAGAATGACTCAGGTCACCCACACATTAGATTCCTGCCACAGGCAGGGCGCTGTGACACGTGTTACAGGGAGTTCTCCTGTTAATAGAACATGGGCTCTGCCTCAGGGAGAGTTGATGTGAACCTGGGGAAAGCTGTGTGGGGCTGCCTAGGAGCTGTGCCTACAAATAAGATGGAATGTGGAACACCAGGAGTCTAGAGTTGCTTCTTCTGCGAAGCAGGGGGACGTTCATGGAGGAGAGGTGACTTTGGACCTCTGCCTTAGTGTAGAGTGATCCAGACACTGTGCTAAGTGTTGAAAAACGTCTCGTTGATCCCCCAATTTAATAAGATAGTTACAGAGGAAGACACGGATTGAGGAAGGGTACATGGTTTGCTCAAGGGCTGCAGCCCCAAGGTGGGAGCCTGGGTTGTCTGCCTCTAGACCCTGAACTCTAAGTCCTTCCTTCGTCGAGAGCCAGGTCAGGAGGGGGTTGTGTGACACGGACATCTGGAGCAGTGGGGTGTCTCCAGTCCACCTTGTGCCAGGGATCCGGGCCCTGGGTGAAGGCTGGGTGGGCAGTATCGAGGTGAGTTATGAGTCCAGGCCAGAGGTGGTACTGAGGGCTCATACGAGGGGATTAAAAAGAGGAGGCAGATGTGAGAGATATCAGTCTTACGATATCGAGCGACTCAGATTCCAACTGGGAATATTGCATGACATGAAGTATTCTTGGGCCAGAGCAAGCTAATGGGGCAGGTGAAGTCAGTTTAGTAGATTGTAGTGGCTAGGGGTGGATTCTGGAGCAGACATCCTGGGTAAGGATCCAAACCCAGGCTTGCTCTATCAGTATGACCTTTGTGCAGTCAGTTAAATCTCTGCGCCTCAGTTTCTTCCTCTGTAAAAGAGTCTGCTGTTAGTACCTACCTCATAGGATTGTTGGGAGGAGTAAATGAGTTAAAATGGTGCTCAGCACACGTGGAAATATTTGTTGAACGAGTACATCCCTAGGAAGGAAGTATACTGTCTTCATCATCAATTAAGTTGCTAGATTACATTCTGATTTACCCATGCTATTTGGGAATGAAATACATATAAATATATAAAATGAAAAGTATATAGACATGGAATAAAGAGCTAATTCTCCACCCTTACTTTACTCTACTATTTTAGTCTTCTATTGACAATCTTTTTCCAGATTTACTATGTAAAGAAGATGGGTTGAATTAAGCTTATTCCCTTACTTAGTGTTAACTTTTTAGTGGAAGAACTAAAGCGCCTTCTAAGAAGGCAGGAGGAAGAGAAGCCATCGAGGTCACTATCAGTAACGTGGGAGGATTAGCCCCGAATGATAATGCAGACAAACCCAGGGACGCACAGGAAGCCGCTCACTGTTGCCGGTGCTGTTCCTCTCTAGGTGGATTTCTTGCAGTGCCCACTAGGTAGCTCTGTTGCACCTGTTCAGACCTTTCTTGGTGTATTGAGACATTGAGATCTCCTTGGTGAGCAGATTTCTCCCACGCTTTGCTCTCCACCTTAGTAAGTAGACGCTACATCCTAGAGAAGTTCAGAGTTTCATGAGGAACTTAAAATGAAGAAAGCAAAAAAAGAGAAGCTAGATGTTAAATTATTTAGTGCAGTGCCACCAGGATCATCAGTGAGGTTTTGTTCTCTCTCATTCTCTTTTCTCTTCCTCTTTGGTCTCTTAAGATACTTGCTGCCGGACCATGATCAAGGGAGGAAAAGAGGGCAAGTTTCCCTGTCTATCCTGTCTGTCCTGTCACCCTGCCCTTGTCCCATGTACGTTCATCTATGTGAGGACACTTAAAGGACAGTTAAACCGGTCCATGGCTGGTCACGCCCTTGGATGTTCCATTGTTTGCACGCAGAGCAGAGGTTCTTTCCCCCATGTTCACACTGAGCCATCTCTGCCCTTTCCACTAATTGGGAGGGTGGGGGTAGGAATGGGTTAGTCGCTCCTAGCATCTCAGTAATCTGAAGAGAGTTTGCTCTAAGGTCAGACCTTAGACTGCTGCCATACATCTCTGCGCTTTCTTTGAAGTCTTTTCTGGAGCCAGTATGGCTTTCTCTTGGATCAGGTGGAAGCTGTCACCTTGTATTACAAAATTTTTGCAAAGGATGGGTCTTGAGTGGCCACTTGGCATGTCTTTGGGAGGCCCCAGTTGTGGCGGCCCAGTGTGGTGCTGGAGACCTCTGTGTTTCAGCAGCTCCTTTCTCTACCTGATGGCTTTTTATTGCCGGTAAATGATTTTATTTGTTTATGTATTGGGGGCTGTCTTTGAAAATTTTAATTTTGTTTATCCTTTTTAATATATGTAGTTCAAAATTACAAAAGTAAACAGTGAAAAGTCTCTATCTTCTATCCCTTTGCCCTTCCCCCTGTCTGGAGGCAGCCAGTGCTGCCAAAGTCGTGTGTCCTTCTTGAGTTGATCTTTCATAAACGCAAATCAGCCCCCGCCCCCATCTCCTTTTACATAAGTGACAGCACACTAGACAAGTGGTTTGCTTCCTGCTTTTTCCCATCTTGAAGATTATTATGTAATGGTTCACAGAAGAGCTTCCTCATTTTTTTTTTAAATAATTGCATGGCATTCCATTTTGTGGCTATCACATAATTTATTTAACTAGGTCCCCACTAGCAGATATTTGTTTCCAGTTTTTTTTGTTTTTGTTTTTTTTCAGAAGGGAATTACCAGATCAGAGAATAAGTATATCTGATTTTGCTATTGGTGCAGAATTGCCCTACACACTGGGTCCATCAAACTTTTTTTTTTAATTTTAATTTTATTTATTTATTTTTGGTTGCGCTGTGTGGCATGCAGGATCTTAGTTCCCTGACCGGGGATCGAACCTGCGCCCTCAGCAGTGAGAGCTCAGAGTCCTAACCACTGGACCTCAGGGAACTCCCAAACTTTTTTTTTTCGATAGTTGAACAGTATAGTTAAGTCCCCTGCATATGGACGAGTTCTGTTCCAAGAGCGCATTAGTAAGTCCAATTTGTTCATAAGTCCAACAAAGTTAGCCTAGGTGCCCAACTAACACAGTCGGCTATATAGTACTGCACTGTAATAGGTTTATAATACTTTTCACACAAATAATACATAAAAAGCAAACAAAAAAATCAAGAAAACATCTTACAGTACGGGACCTTGAAAAGTACAGTAGTACCAGCTACATCACTGCTGCTTTTACCCTTGCTTCCAGACATCCCGGGCTTGAAACAAAGATAGTATACTACTGTACTCTATGCAGTACTCTACAGTAAAGTACACAAAAGCACAACCACTTGTAGAGGATGCACGGACGTAGCGATGTATGCCAGACACGTGAACTAACTTATGTGATCGGACATGCGAACGCACGTTCACCTCTTTGAAAGTTCGCAACTGGAAGGTTCGCATGTAGGGGATTTGCTGTATTATCTCATTGTAGTATGTGTATATACGTAAATATTTTCAGTGAAGGTTGCTTACAGTTGTAGTTAATTCTCGCTACTGAATAGTATACCATCATATTTATGTGTTTGGAAAAAAGTTTGTATATCCATTCTACTCTTATGGGCATTTGGGTGTTTCTAGTTTTTAGCTATTAGTAAAAGTGCTGCTGTGAACGTTCTCATACACGTCTTTTGAGGGCCATATATATACCTAATATATACCTTATATACCAAAGAGTAGAATTGCTGGATCATCAGGTATGAATATGTTCAGCTTTAGAAGATGTACCAGCAGACATTTTCCAACGTAGTTTTGCCAATTTACTCCTACTGTTAGCGTGTGGGAGTGTCTTTGCATTCTAGTCAAATTTCATTATACTCATTCTGGTGAGTGTGTTGTGGTGTCTTGTTTTAATTTGCATTCTCTTTTGACTAGTTTGAGCAGCGTTTTCTCTGTTTATTGGCCATTTTGGATAACCTTTTTTGTGAAGTGCCTCTTTAAGTCTTTCTTTTTAATAAATAAATAAATAAATAAATTTTCTATTTATTTTTGGGTCTTCATTGCTGCACACGGGCTTTCTCTAAGTTGTGGCGAGCGGGGGCTACTCTTCATTGTTGTGCGTGGGCTTCTCTTGTTGCAGAGCATGGGCTCTTAGGTGCTCGGGCTTAGTTTTGCTCCGCGGCATGTGGGATCTTCCCGGACCAGGGCTCGAACCCGTGTCCCCTGCATTGGCAGAAGGATTCTCAACCACTGCGCCACCAGGGGAGTCCCTCTTCCAGTCTTCTGCCCATTTTTCTACTAGGTTGTCTGTCGTCTTATTGATTTGGAGAGTTTATATATTTTGATGTGGTATATGCATTGCACGTATGTTCCAGCCCTTTGTGGGAGAAAGTTCTAAGGCTGATAGTGTGATTGAGGATAACTGGAAGTGGGGGTACTTCGAGTAGTCCTGGGGGGCCTCTCTGAAAAGATGGCCAGTCCAGACTAAGGCAACAGTGTGAGCAAAGGCCCGAAGGCCAGGAGAAGCTTTGCACATCTCAGTATAGAGGGAAAGCCAAGACTGCAGGGGAGAAGGCATTGCAAGAAGAAATAAAAGTAATCAGAATCTCTTTTCATTGTCATGAGGGAGGGAGGGCTTTAGACTTGTCATTTCTTTGTCCAGTGCTGTTCATGGTAGTTGCCCCTACGGACCCTGCCCTGTGATCCTGGTTTTCTTCTTGCCTTGGGAACCTGAAACTTAATGCTCCCTCCCGTCCTTCGTCCTGCAGGCGTGGTGGACACGGGCCTGTTCATCAACATGGCGGAGAGAGTCTACTTTGGGATGCAGGACGGCTCGGTGAACATGAGGGAGAAGCCTTTCTAAACTGGCCCTGCAGGAGCGGAGTGTGTTCCCCTTGTGTCCCCAGCCCGCCGCCGAGGCGGACATGCCTCTCCAGGAGCCTTTGCCTTAATGTATCTGTGCCAGGTGGACACTTGGCAGGGTGGGGGGTTGAGGGTTAAATCTGGTCTTCTGAAGTATTGTTATTAAATGTCTTTTTAAAAAGAGAAATATAAACATATATATTTTTACTATTAAAAATACTTAGTTGTTTTTTTATAAAGTAGAACTTGATTTCATGTTTTATATGAAACATTTACCAAAAAAAAGGAGGACTGTCTTTTAAACTTTTACCTTGAGCCTGCTGGTTACGGTGAAGCCTCTGAACATTGGGTTTGCTGAGAAATGTAAATCAAACTTTTCTTTAAACTGGTGAGATGAAGGGCCCAGCCAGCAGCGATTCCCTGATGCCTTACTGGAAACACTGGAGTTTGTTTACTTTTCTACCACACTGTTTTATTTTTCGTTTTTGTTGTGTACAGACGCACAGCGTGTAGTTACGTGTTGTAAGATGTGAATGACAGAAATCCGGTGAGCGTAGGGGTGTGGTGTGTGTGACTCAGAGTGTGTAGACCACCAGGGGGAAAATACGGGGGCTCTTGCCGAGAACAGGGGGTTCATTCAGACCCCTCTTGTTGGAAGCCATTGGCTGGAAGTACTTGCCAGTACTGCCAAAGCACTGCTGTGAAACACCTTTAAATGATTGTCTTTTCGTCGTTAATATTTTTTTCCTTTATTGTTATGTGCATGGTTCGGCATCAGAAGTTGTTACCTCTTTATATTGTTTGAAGGTTGAAATAAAACAGTATGGTGCCGTTTTGACTGTTTGTCTTTACTATAGAATTTTTGTCAGTTTTGCAGTAAAATAGGAATCAGTTTTGCTCACCCACTTTACATCGGATCTTTGATAAGGGGTAGAATTCACTCAAGCAATCTTGAGCCAAAGAGTAGACAAATATTACCTTTATTTCTGAGAGAGCTTGATGTCAGTTTTATTCCAAAGACCTCTGTCAAATAAGACATTAGTTTTCTTTATTAATAGAGGATGACACAGCTGAACAAAAGTCACAAATTATCCCCAAGTTTCACACCGGTCAGACTTTCGATGCTGGAAGCTGAAAAGCAGTAAAGTGGGTAACCTGACTTTTCTCTGTGTTCTCCCGGTCTGTAATCTTCGCAGTGTGCCTAACGAGCAGTGAACCGTCCAGAAAGCCTCCGATGGGAACGGAAAGGCTGTGATCAGCTCAGTGATGATTCTAGATGGGACTCGGGAATCCATCCTGTTGCAAAGGTGTTTGTGCGGAGAGCCCTGATTCCCCCCCGCCATGTGCTGACTTCGCACGATCCTTAGACAGTCATTTCACTCGCCTTGGCCTCTGTTCTGAAGCTTGGATTATAGCTGCCAAACTTAGTGGCATTGGAATTCCTGCGAAATCAAGTTGCAGGAAAAAAGTCAATCAATCAGGACTGAGCACTGACGAGGCTTTCTTTGCTGAATTCCTTCTCTTCTTTACTCTTAAGGTGCTGATTAAAAATAGCTGCCTCACACATTGTTAGGAGACCTATTGTTAGGAGCGCTTTATTTTTCTCCAAGACTCTTTTGGTCTGGGTGATAGGTAATTTTTGCACAAAATGGGCACTAGGTCTTAGCTGAGAAAACTTTTGATAGAACTGATTTTTGGAATGATCCTTTAAAGCTCTTGGATTAAATTCATAAAGATAAAGGCATAAAGATAAAGGCATAAAGATAAACAAAGTTAAACTGGGCTTCTGAAAAACGCCTGCGTGCTCCACAGTACGTGTAAATCCTCAGAGACTTTCATACACCTTCACACCTGTGACCCAACTGCAGTTCCCTTAAGTGTGAATGTGAGGTTTTTCTTCTCGTGAAGAAGAAAAAAACACCTGCTGTGCTTCAGGTACGCATACAGCAGTTTGTTCTAGAGGTCAATTTTGATTAAAGTTTCTTCAATAAAGTTGTTAGTAAATGTGATCTTGTTGGATGGACACAATTTGCAGGCTTGTGATCCGTTGGAGGGGCACAGGGCAAGCTGCAAGTCCAGTGTTTGGGAAAAGTTTATAACCAAGTTAAGCTGCCACCTTTCTGGGAGACATCAAAGGGGAAAAACAATCACTTGGATTTGAATCAGATCGATTCTACTTTGGTTTCAGCTAGAGCTCATCAAGTTTTGATACTCTTCAATCATCAAGTGTTTTTCAATCAAGTCCCCATCACGTGCCAGTTCTTAGTGGGGAGTAGTTGGGGGCCCGGGTGGGGGAGGGTGGGGACAGAGACGAGACACCTCCTGTGCTCCAGCTGCTTCCAGCCTTTGGGGCGAGACAGATTGACAGAGGAATTGTCAGCACAGTAAGGAGGAGGGGCCACGAGGTAGGAAATGTTATCAGGTGAGACTGGTGACAGAGCCCTACCTGTCCTCACTGTGTGCAGGTGCTGACCTGGGCCTTTGGCCTGTTGTCTCACAGCAACTTGGTGGTGTCTGTTCTTTTCATTGGCAGAGTGGGAAACGGGCTCAGTTTAAGTAACTTGTTCAGGTCATACACTGGAAAGCAGGCCAGGCTTTTCTGGCTCATAGTTGCAGGTGGTTGTAGGACTCTGAAGGGTTGGTGTTCTTAATTGTTGTATCCATCATTTGTAACTTGAATCACAAGTAATTTGTAATTTGTTAAAGTACTGAAGTTAGTGAATGGTTTATTGTGTATGTCTGTATGTGTATAGACTCATGGGTAATCCTATACTATTAATAAATTTCTGTTCTCTAATGAGCTTTCTTTTAATGGGAGAAAGGAGCAGGACATTGTACAACCTAGGGTCGGCTGTGGGAAGGCCCTTGTAGGAGCTGGTCCTTAATGCCATCACTGATTTTCTCTCCTCCCATGCTTGTTTCCTTTCTCCCCTTTCCAAGATATACGCACAGTGGCAACCATAGGGACTGCTAGCCTGGGGAGGATGTTTATGGCTAAGGGTTGTCAGTTCCCTGTAGCCAAAGACTCTTCAGAACATGTAGTTGAACAAAATTGGTTTTATTCACCCATTGAGTGAAGGACGTCACATGCCATGGGGAGTCTGTCCAAGGGTGTTAGGACTTAGAGGATTTAGGCTTATGCCTGGGGCTTTGGGGGAGGGCTTTGTACTGGAATGGATGTCATCAAGAAGCAGGAGAGGGCTTCCCTGGTGGCGCAGTGGTTCAGAGTCCGCCTGCCGATGCAGGGGACACGGGTTTGTGCCCCGGTCGGGGAAGATCCCACCTGCCGCGGAGCGGCTGGTCCCGTGAGCCATGGCCGCTGAGCCTGCGCGTCCGGAGCCTGTGCTCCGCAACGGGAGAGGCCACAGCAGTGAGAGGCCCGCGTACCGCAAAAAAAAAAAAAAGGAGAATTCTGTGATCGGGCATCTTAATTTTTACTGCGAAGGTAAGAAGAACGGAGTGAGGCTAAAGTTGGGATTGGCAGCAGTCACTCAATAGCCAGGGGAGGGGGCTGTCTGGTCCTGTTTGTGGTTTGGATGACATTCACGTGTGTCTCTTTCATGGAGACGTGAAATGATTACGGAGTCATCTCGTGTTTGTCCTCACAGTCACAGTGGCTTTGTCTGATGGCGTTCTGTGATATTGTTTATGATGCACAGGAGAACACAGCAGCCTTGCTGTGGGGTGCCAGGCCAGCTCTTAGCAACACCGAGACTGGGCTATAGAGCCTGGCCAGCTCCCAGCTGTCAGGGGCTGCATTTCTCTTCCCCAGGATCTTCTGACCCCAGGGTCTGGAGACCTGAGTGTTCTATGAGCTACTCTTCCCTTCCCTTTGGTTAACAGGTACTGAGTACTTTCAGTGTCCTGGGCACTGGGATGGAAGAGTCAGGCCACAGATACCCTATGATGTGACTCTAGCCTTCAAAGACTTCGTTGGTGCCATGAAGTTTGCTCGCTTCCTGTCCCACCCAGCAGCGGACGCAGCCAGATTTAGGATTGCATCAGCCTTCACCCTCCACTAACCCAGTGATCAGGTGATGTTTTTGACACAGGTTCAGTGCCTTTGCTTTTTCAGTAACCAGCTTGTATTGCAGGACAGCAAAACACTCCAATATAGCCTCGCATTCAAATGTGCCCAAGTTGACCTCTGCAAATACACGTCTTTCATGATGCTTTGAGAGGGATGGAAATGTGATGGTTAATGAGGGCAGCGTGGTAAGGTGGAATCCAGAGGGGAAGGGAAAGGTCTTCCCTGCAAAGGCCACCCCAGGGTTCTGTGGACAACGCATTATGCAGCCTGATTCAGTGTTGAAACTCCATCACTGAGAACATCTCTGCTCGGCAGCAAGGTGGGAGAGGAAGCAGCTTCTCTGGGAATGGAAGCCCTGGCTGCCTGCATCTCTATCAGCTTCAGCCCATGGGCAATAAGACCCCCAAATGTCTCCCTGATGACAGAAATACATTGGAGGGACTTCCCAGATTCAAGGGTGTTCCAACCTGAGTTGCAAATAGGAGAGTGGCACGCATCCTCATTTTATTTCAGAAGCTGTTCTTAGTGGAGTGTTAGGCCAGTCTCCAGTCTCTGATGAGTTCAATTCAGATTAGAGCTCTGATCTGAGTTTAGCTCTACTTGGCCCATGTTCCTGTGCCAGTGGTGCTGCCTCCTGTTTCTTTGTGAACTTGTGGAAGCATTCACAAGGCGAGAGCCTGCAGGGAGCTCTGGCACCCAGGGCAGTACAGGTATGGTCGAGAACAGCACTGCCCAGTGGAAATGTGAGACACATATATGCTATTTTAAATGTCCTAGTAGCCACGCTAAAAAGGTTAAAAAAAAAAAACACCAAAAAACAGGACAAATTAATTTTAATAAAATATTTAACCCAGCAAATCCAAAATATTACTATTTTAACACATAGTTGATACTTTACATTCTTTTTTTTTACTAAGTCTTCAAAATATCATATATGTTTTACTTCGGTACATCTCATTTTGGACTAGGCACATTTCAGGTTCTCAATAGTGACTATAGGATTGGGGAACAAGGTTCTAGAATTCAAGTGGAGCTCTGGTGTTGTCCTTGTTCTGACTTTTTAAAGCCTCCTTTGATTCACAGGAGCAAGCCTGGGTTCTCCTGTGGCCCTAGATTTTTTTTAAAGCCCACAGAGCATTGAGTCAAATAGAGGGCTCCCCAGGGGCTCCACTCAGTTGCCCCAATTTTTTTTTTTGGCATCTCTTTATCTATCTGTCTATCTATCTATCTGGGTTGTGCTGGGTCTTAGTTGTGGCATGTTGACTCTCGGTTGTGGCATGCAAGTGGGATCTAGTTCCCCGATCTGGGATCGAACCCGGGCCTCCTGTATTAGGAGTGTGGAGTCCTACCCACTGGACCACCAGGGAATTCCCATCAAGCAGATGACTTTTTTGACCTTATAAGTGGCCTTAACTCCAGGAAAGAGAATACCATTCCTTCAGCTTCTGAGTTAAATGATTATTTTAGTTGAGGTATACTGTTTTTGCTGAGAGAGGTAAGTATGATTAAGATAGTAACCTTGGTTTGGAATTCCATTCTTGCACTTACTAACTTTTGGATAAGTTATTTCACTCATAAGCCTTGATTTCCTCAGTGTAAAATGGCTATAAAAATGTTACCTTTTAGGGTAATTTTGAGGATCAAATGAATTAATTCATGCCAAGTGCCTAGAGCACTTATTGGCACATAAAGCACTTGAATGTTTTATTCTCATTAGACTGCTGTGGGCTTATATTTTCTAGATTCCGTGGGCCTCACAATGAAGAGCATTGGGACGTGCAAAAATAGCTTGCTGAAAATAATTAGGGGGCGCATAGGATGGGGAAACAATGAACTGAGTCATAGGTACATGGGGTTCACTGCTCTCTGCTTTTGAATGTGTGATATTTTCCATAATAAAATTTTTCTTAAAATGGCTTGCCAACTTTTGTCCTGGAATTTGCTGAAAGAAAACGTTGTTACAATAATTTTAGGTGCCCCTGTGAAGTACCACGTAGGATTATCGAGATGTGTGAGTATATGTGTGTGTTCTGCTCGGGAAAGTCAGGGAAAGCCTCGTAGGGTAGGTGGTCATTTAGTTGTATCTTTAAAAAAATTTTTTCAGCTCTATTGAGATATAATTCACATACCATACAATTCACCCACTTAATGTGTACAGTTCAGTTTGTAGTATATTCGTAGAGTTGTGTAGCTGTCGCTACAATTCTAGAACATTTCCAGCAACCCAAAGAGAAACCCCTTGTCCATTAGCAGCAACTCCCTGTTTCCCCTCAGTGCCTCCCACCCACACCCCCCAGTCCCAGGCAACCATGAATTCACCTCTTTTTCCAAAATAATTTATTTATTTTTGGCTGCATTGGGTCTTCGTTGCGTGTGGGCTTTCTAGTTGCGGCGAGCGGGGGCTACTCTTCGTTGTGGTGTGTGCGCTTCTCGTTGCGGTGGCTTCTCCCGTTGCAGAACACGGCCTCTAGGTGCGTGGGCTTCAGTAGTTGTGTCACGCCGGCTCAGTAGTTGTGGCTCATGGGTTCTAGAGTGCAGGCTCAGTAGTTGTGGTGCACGGGCTTAGTTGCTCCACGGCATGTGGAATCTTCCAGACCAGGGCTCAAACCCACGTCCCCTTGCATTAGCAGGTGGGTTCTTAACCACTGCACCACCAGGGAAGTCCCATGAATTCACTTCTTGTCTCTATAGATTTGCCTCTTCTGTAATTTCATATAAATGGAGTCATACAATATATGATCTCATTGTGTCTTATTTAGCATAACGTTTTCAGTTCTTGTTCATTCTTAGAGCGTGTATCGATACTTCATTCTTTTTTATGCTGAATACTCTTGTATGAATATGCCACATTTAATTTATTCGTCAGTTGATAGACACTTGGGTTGTTTCCACTTTTTATGAGTAATGCTGCTGTGAACAGTGATGTACAAGTTTTTGTGTGAATGTATGTTTTTTGTTATCTCCTTGTCTGTTTGTACTTCCTTCTTTCGATTTAAATAAATTTTAAAGCCTACTGTTCTAATTCCTCTGTTTTCTGTTTTCTTTTTTACTGTTTATATTTTAGTGACTTTTTAAAGTGGTTGTTCTAGCTGCTGAATCTTGAAGGAAGAGTAAAAGACCACCAGGTAGGCAGTGGTGGGTGGGGGATGAGTGGAAAGAAGCATTCCATGGAGGGGGAACAGAATGTGCAAAGGCAAGGGTTAGTGAGGACCTGGTGGGTACGGATAAACTCGAGGAGCTCTGTATGGGTGACAGGTGATGGTGGCTTTGGGGAGGAGCTGAGAGAAGGGAAGGCAGAAACCACTTACTGAAGGGCCATGTTCACCACAGCAGTGGACTATGGTCTTAATTCTGACAGTGGGGGATTTAGGCAGCGGAGACTTAGGGTCCGTCATTGCTGGCGGCAGGGAGGAGGGTGGGATGAACAAGGCAGAGTCTGGGCTGGAGAAATCAGTGATGAGTCTATAGAAAATGTTCAGAAGGGCTTCCCAGTTTATTTGAAAACTTTGTGTTTTTTTTTTAAAGGCTGGTAGAATGTTTTCTTTACAGGTTCAGGACACAGCAAGTCTGGGTTGTACAAGATGCCAGGAAATGGTCTATATCATGTGGGTACTTTTTCTGAGCGTCACTAGTTACCCTGGGGGCAGGAACTTTGGCGCTTCCTAAATCCAGTTACCTTCAAAGTGTTTCCATTAAAATGATCCATTGTTTAGGAACCCCCCAAACACGATGAGATATAAAGTGGAAGTAAGACATAGGATTCTTGGGAAGGAGACACAATCATCAATGTAGAGGAAGATCAATATATAAAAGGCAGATATGCAGAGGCAGATAAAAGGCACGTACTGAGTTTAACAGATTTTTTTTTTCCCCTTCTCCAGCATCTGAACCCCCTATATATATCTGGGGAATTCCTCACTGTGGGAACTTGATGTGAGGCATGTCTTGCCCTTTCTACCACAGCTGAAATGTCTATTCTTCCTACTCCCTGGCTCCTAGGGCATGGACTGAGGCTTGATCAGTGGGCTGCCCCTGCCCAAGGCTTGAACCTTAAGGCAGCGTCCCAGCTATCTATTGCATAGTAAACCACCTCAAGGTATAGTAGCTTAAAACCACCACCACCGTTCATTTGCTCAGTCCTGCAAATTGAGCAGAGCTTGCTGGGGATGGCTCATCGCTGTTGTGTGTGGCTGCAGCTGGGGAAGCTTGGCAGAGGCTAGAATGTCTGGGAGATGCCTGGGCCGCTCACTCTCCCTGGGCCGTCTTGGGCTTCCTACAGCATGGTGGCTGGATTCCAGGAAGGAGTGTTTATGTGGAAGCTGGAAGGCTTTCTCAGACATTGTACAATGTCTCTCTCACTTATATTGCTCAAAGCGAGTCAAAATGCCAGCCCAGATTCACAGAGGTGGAGAAATAGACACGATGTTCTTCTGCTGGCGGCATCCAGAATTCAGTGGTTGGTGGCAGTAAGGCCAGGAATGACATTCAGGGTAACAAAAACAATATAGCATCTTATTCAGACCATTTTACGGTTAGATCTTGGCCATATTTCCAGTGTGTCAGGTACCCTTGGTTCTATTTTCTAAACCTAATTTTTCAGTTTTCCCATCCGTTTTGGAGCTGCGTTATACTCTGTAAATAAATCCCATTTCTGCCTAATTTAGCCAGAACCAACTTCTGTTGTTTATATCTAAGAACTCTGCCTGATACTCCAATCAATAAGAGAATCAGTAAGGACTGTACAGTAAAATAGTAAAATAGATAATTTACCAAAGAGGAAAAGCACATGGCTAATAAACACCCAAAAAAGTTCTATCTCACTGGGGCTTCCCTGGTGGCTCAGTGGTTAAGAATCCGCCTGCCAGTGCAGGGGACATGGGTTTGAGCCCTAGTCCCGGAAGATCCTACATGCCGCGAAGCAACTAAGCCCATGCACCACAACTGCTGAGCCTGTGCTCTAGAGCCCGTGAGCCACAGCTACTGAGCCCGCATGCCACAACTACTGAAGCCCACACACCTGGAGCCTGTGCTCCACAACAAAAGAAGCCACCGCAGTGAGAGGCCCGCGCACCACAATGAAGAGTAGCCCCCGCTCGCCGCAACTAGGGAAAGCCTGCACACAGCACCGAAGACTCAATGCAGCCAAAAATAAATAAAATAAACTAAATTTAAAAAGTTCTACCTCACTAACAACAAAAACAAAACACATCTAAGATAAAACAGTAACCACCAGATGCCTTTTTTTTTTTTTTGCTTATAAAATTAGCAAATAAGGTAATCAGTGTTGCAGAGGGCAAGGTGAGACAAGCTCTCTTTAGGCCTCTGGTAGGATTGAAAACTGGTCTAATCTTTCTTTCTGGGGATTTTGGGGCAATATTTACCAAGAATCTTCAAATGAATCAATCCTTTTTAGTTGCATCCAGGAATCTAGTCTGATCAAATACTTATAAATGTAAATAGAAATTTATGTACAAAGATGTTCGTACCAATGTTATAATCTAGCAAACATTAGAAATTTGAATGACACAAATGAGTTAAGGTGTGATGTCATGAGATATTATGCAGCCGTTAAGAAAGTTTTGTAAATAGTGAAAGATACCAGAAAAACTTTATAGAATAATATGGAGGGATAAATTAACCAAAAATTATAGATGTGAGTGACATATGTCAGTCATGACCTTGTCAGAAAAGTAAACCACTCTAGGCATTTCAAACAAAGGGAACTCATTATGGGAAATGCTTCACAGGAGATGGAAGGGCAGAGAATCAATCCTTATGTTAAAGCAACTCAGAGATGAGTGACAGCCACAGGCCACTGCACTCCCAGGGCTGGAGGACGTGGTGTTACCAGAACCCGGAAACTGGGCACTTGGTATAAGTTAGGACCACAGAGGAGATGTAGCCACTGCTGGAAAATTCCTCCCCGAAGCAGAGGGACTAAGGCCTTGCTTTAACCCTAATTCCCACTCTCTAAGCTTTTGCCAGTGCCTCCCATCCGCCAACCAGCCGAAGTCAGTCGGCGGTGGAGCCTGGGACAGTAGATGGAGCGTGATCTCCACTAGATGAAAATTGTGCCTATTAAATGATGTTCAAATTAATATTTTGCTGATGGAATTATATATGACTTTTACTTTCATGTTTTTTTTGTGTTTTCTAAAGAACCCAAACAATATTACTAAAAACAATGGTGAGTATATTCAGGGGAGATGCCAGATATTCTTACAAAGATAATACGTACATAAGGATGGATGTGATGCAGTCAGACAACAGCGTTTTAGATACTGGGTCTCTTTCATTAAGCTCCAGGCTTTAGTGAGCGCTCCTCCTAGCGCTGGATGTTCTCTCTTCATGGCAGCCAGCAGGGGGCACGCCAGCCCAGCGCACAGGCTGGCTGGCAGGCTGGGGTTTCCGGCGGCCCTTGCCGAGTGGGACCCTAGGGGAGAGTTGCTCTGTTGACTAGCCTGGCCCCAAGAGATTTGTCTCTTTCAGGCCTCTGTCTCAGAGCTGCCCCTCGCTTCCATTTTAGACAAGCTATTGCCAAGATTCATGAGAAAGCCAAGACAGGCACCGCTGGAACTGGAGGGACTTTCGTTGTCCCTTTGGGGTGTTTGGCACATGTGTCCGTTGAACCTTGAGCCCCACTGTACTGATTTTGCTTGGCCTAAAGAGACTTTCCTGGAGGTGCCAGTGGTCACTGGTTAGACTCTCAACCCTAGATGTCATATAACAGTAAATGCTGTATGAATCCATCGTGGCGTTTCCTTGAGTATGGACCTGAAATTGCTGTGTGCAAGGCTCCATATTTTGCAGTTTCTGCTGTTTCTTCAAACTGTCTCACCTCAAGTGACTGATTCTGGTAGACCAGCTTGGGCTGCTTAACCAGCGAAATGCCAAAAGTAGTTCGAGCTGCATTACTGAGTGGCCAGAGGACTTTTTTTGGCGGTCAACATGAGTACCTTGACAGTAAGGTACCTCTGTTCACCTAACCTTTATCTTTGCCTGTTCCCCGGGGTACACAGAGCTTTCTCATGGCTGGAAGTGCAGGCTGGGCTGGGCTGGGCTGGGATTCCTGCCTTCCCGAAGTAACTCCATGACCTCTTCAGGCAGATTATCTTCTCTGGACACCTATATACAGGTCCCCAGGGGTCACAGGAGATTGCTCTAGGGAGTGGGGAAGCTTCCCCGGGGGAGAAGGGGCCAAATTCTGAATAGTGGACATTGTAAAAATGTAGCAGGTCTCTGATAATGAAGGCAGCTGCAGCCCCACCAGGAGCCGCCCTGGGCTGCCACTAGGGCTCCCACAGTGAGTGCTGCCAACCTGCTGCCTGTGCAGAAACTCTGGGGTAAGAGCTGGGCCCTGGAGTCCCACCCAGGCTGTGTGTGTGTGTGTGTGTGTGTGTGTGTGTGTTCTTGGAAAATCCAAGGGAGATCCAGTGAGGTGGAAGTATAGAATGCTTTACAACTTTATGCGTTTCTGTTTTGGGAAATGAGTTAAAACTTCTCTAAGGAAAAGATTGCTTTGGTGAAATGTAATTAAAGAGATTGCGTAAGCAAAATACAATGAGTAAGTGTTAAGAGGGTGAGATGCAATTTTTTTTTTTAGTTTTATTGTTTTTTTAAGTTGAAGTATAGTTGATTTGCAGTGTGTCAGTCTCAGGTGTACAGCAAAGTGATTCAGATATGTATATATTCTTTTTGAAATTCTTTTCCCTTAACTGGTAGATGCAATTTTAATTGGGAAAAATAAGCGTACTTTCATCAAAGTAAACTATTTTAGGCATGAAAAGTTGAGTCTCTGATTAAGCATGAATCCAGGCTGATAATGCTTGTAAATGTTGATCTGGGAAGTTCTTGGGGTACTTTGCAGAGCTGAGAGCTGGGTCCTCTGGGCTGATGGCTTAGATCAGCTCCTTTCTCTCAAGTACAATTTTCTTGGGTTTTATTTAATGCACTCTTATTTTTTATTGAGATATAATTCACATACAATAAAATTCACCTCAATGCATTCATCTTCCTAAAATTGATTGCTGTTATATAAGATGTATGCATAAGTATTTTTACGTTTATGTTTAAAAGTTTTGAGGAGAAAAGAGGAATCTTTCTTTAAGTAACCTTGTAGATTTTTGTTTTTAATTATGGCAAGTACTCATTAATTATAATTTTTTCTTTTTGTTCCTTTTTAAAAAATTGAAGTATAGTTGATTTATAGTGTTTCTGGTGTACAGCACAGTGATTCAGTTATACATACATATATATATATATATATTTTTTTTTTTCAGATTCTTTTCCATTATAGGTTATTACAAGATATTGAGTATAGTTCCCTGTGGTATACAGTAGGTCCTTGCTGTTTATTTTATATATAGTAGTGTTTATCTATTAATCCCAAATTCCTAATTTATCTCTCCACTCTCATTAATTATAAATTCATTTCATGGGGCAAAATATATTTTCTGTGTACCCCTATCCATAAGAACCTCAGTGGATCATCTCATTTTTGTATACCAGATATAAATAATGTAAATGAGTAAATGACCCCAAATATTTATCCAAATAAGAGACTGAATTCTAGAACTTATTTTTTGAATACTTTTCTGTAATTAAAATAATTAACACTTTGATAACTTGAATTTTTATAGTAAGGAAAATTCTAAAAGAATTCCAGAAGTATTGGTTTTGGAAGTAGTTCAAAAATTAGTTTGCTCTGTAAGGAGAGTTTATACAGCACCTACCTTGAGGTCTCACTTCTTGTTATGTCTTTTCTAACATTCCAGTTTTTGGTTTCAGTCCACTTTTATTAAAAAACCTACTTGAGAACTAAAATATTTTATTAAAAATTTATTAGTCTGGGGGATATGGAGTGGTGGAGAGAGAATTATTTCCCATGATTTTTCTTTTGTACTGTATGAGTGTTTTGCCAAGTTCATGGATTACCTTTTTAACAATCAAATGGAAAACTTTTCAGTAAAATCCTTGATGCCCTTTAGTGTTTTTCATTAACCATTTCTGCCTTTTTAAGTACTTTCAAGAATGGAACTAGACAAATGGATGTGAGAGATTAGAGAGAAGCAACTTAATTGACTAAAGAATGCATCTGCACCCAAACATACCCTTGGTAATTTATTTTAGACAATCGTCTAAACCTAAAGTATTTTCAGTTCTCAATCCAGAATGACTGAACCTATTTTTATAGTTCACGTGTCACTTGACAATAAAGGATAATTTCAGATTCTGAGAATTATTTGCTGTAACTGGTAGAATTTAACCTTTCAAATCACTTAGTCCAAACTGTTAGGAAGCAATAAGCTTTCATGTTTGTCTGGTTAAATAACAGTGTTTTATTTACCCTGGGTGCTGGGGCAGGATCTTCGCAGCTGGGGAATGATCTGCCCAGGGCCTGGCACAGAGCTTGTGCTCAGGAGGTATTGGTTCTATTTGAATCTGAAAACAAAACGATTTATTTCTGACTTCCACTGTGCAATCTTGGCAATATTTTCCTGTTCCTAAATATTTATTGGGAAATGATATTCTAATAACAAAAATTTCAGAGGAAGAAAATTCACAAATTTGGACTTAATATAACAGTTTTAGCATTTTGTCCACGTTTTCTTTCCAGCCTTTGTTCGTAGGCACATGTATTTTTACAGAAAGCTAATTGTAAGGCATATAGAGTTCCACACTTTACAGATGCCTCATTAATTGAGTTTTCCATGTTGCTGCACAGACTTCAGAAGCCTCCTCTCAAATGACTGTAAGTTAGTTCACTGAGTTGGCTTTCCATAATTTCCTTGGCCACTTCTCCTATTGTTGGGCATGTAAGAGTTTTCTAATGTTTGGTTTTTAGACTTCTTGAAATTTTTGAGTTAAAGGGAATGAGATTTTAGTGGCTTCTGATGTGTGTTACTAAATTTATTTTCAAAAGGTCGTACCAATTTACAATGCCAATTAAGTGTTTCACAAGTGTCATTTTCAACCATAGGAGAATTATGTTACAGTCTGTTTACACACATCTGTATCTCTCCTGTACAGCCAGCAAAAAAACTGGCTTGAGGGTGAAGTAAGACCTAGACATACATAAATACCCGTATGTTCACTGTGAATGTCTAAGCTTCACACACTAAATTCTATAGATATTATCTCACTGAGAAATACAGAGATAACCCACTTAGCTCCAGGCCTCAAGTCTGGCATTAGGTCTTTTTGAGAGCACGATTCTGTAAGTTTTTGGTCACAAACCCTTATCAGCAAAAAGTGGAGACTTTGACTTTCTGTTACTGACTATGATCACAGATGTCTCTCCAGAAAGAAGGAGTTGAGGGAAATTGTTCCCACCCATGTAATTATTCAGGACTAAGTAAGTGCCCGGCCTGGAGGCAGGAAGGAGAGCATGCCTGTGAGCCCACCACACATGGAGAAAACAGTTTCGTTTCATGTTGCCGGTGGGGCAGGAAGTGGCACCATGTTGCGTTTTATGAAATGAGTTCTGTGCCTGTCCCTGGGAGCTGTTGTTCAGAAGACTGGGTACAATAAGCTTGCCAGGAGTTTTCTTAAACATTGTTTGTGTGACCGTTATTCAACACTGTGTAGGACATAAGGTGTTTTTATCCTCAATTTTATACTAAGACTTTTTTTTTTTTTTTTTTTTTTGTGGAACGCGGGCCTCTCACTGTTGTGGCCTCTCCCGTTGCGGAGCACAGGCTCCGGATGCGCAGGCTCAGCGGCCATGGCTCATGGGCCCAGCCGCTCCGCGGCACGTGGGATCTTCCCGGACCGGGGCACGAACCTGTGTCCCCTGCATCGGCAGGCGGACTCTCAACCACTGCGCCACCAGGGAAGCCCCTAAGACTTATTTTATCTGGACTAAGTGACGCAGTCAGCAGAACAGGAGCAGAACCAGAGCCAAGTACAAAAGTCTGTATTCAAATCCAGTGTGGTTTGACTAGGTTTTATTGCCATCTTAGGCCACTTGTTTATTTATTTATTTTTGGCTACGTTGGGTCTTCATTGGGTCTTCGTTGGTGCACGTGGGCTTTCTCTAATTGAGGCGAGCGGGGGCTACTCTTCCTTGCAGAGCACAGGCTTCTCATTGTGGTGGCTTCTCTCGTTGCAGAGCACGGGCTCTGGGTGCACAGGCTTCAGTGGTTGCAGCACACAGGCTCAGTAGTTGTGGCACATGGGCTTAGCTGCTCTGCAGCACGTGGGATCTTCCCGGACCAGGGATCAAACCCACATCGCCTGCATCGGCAGGTGGATTTTTAACCACTGCGCCATCAGGGAAGTCCCAGGCCACTTATTAAAGACATGCCATTTGAGGGTAGAAATCTCTCAATCTGCATCCCCAGCACAGACGAAGGGGAAATTAGATCAGTTGCCTTGGCAATTTTGTCCAATATTGACTCATTGGATAGGGTACCCAAACCAGGATACTCAAGGATTTCTAGATTTAATTTGTTTCCTTCTGACGGCATTGTTTATATCATCTGGGTGGTCTCCTACTTTCGCTCTTGCACTCTGTAGGCATATTCTCAGCACCCATGTGGGTGAGGGCCTGCTTTAGGTGATAAGCTCCTAAAAGGTCTCTGGAGGCCTGGTACAAGGCCCACACGTCAGGGGGGTCATAGGTTAACCTGCATGGTGGGCGCAGTCCATCTCTGGTGGAGCTGTTATCTTACTTTCTCTTTGGCTAGTTACGTTCCTTAGAGCAGTGCCTCATTATACGCCTTTTCATCTGCTGAAACTTTAAAAATCCTTGCTAAAAGGAATACTGCAAAGCCTCTTTTTCATATTAAAGTATTTATTTCTATATTATACTTAGCAAGTCATGTTCAAAGAAAGGACCTTAAAAATTCTTCACATTGGGCTTCCCTGGTGGCGCAGTGGTTGAGAGTCCGCCTGCTGATGCAGGGGACACGGGTTCGTGCCCCGGTCTGGGAAGATCCCACATGCCGTGGAGCAGCTGGGCCCGTGAGCCATGGCCGCTGAGCCTGCGCGTCCCGAGCCTGTGCTCCGCCACGGGAGAGGCCACAGCGGTGAGGGGCCCGCATACCGCAAAAAAAAAAAAAAAAAAAAAAAATTCTTCATATTGTCATGAAGGAATCGTAGAACCTTAGATGTGGAAGGAAACTTTACAGACACCCAGTTCAACCTGCTCATCCTACAGACTGGAAAACTGGGGCCCACTGGCTTGCTCTAGATTGTTGGCAAAGTGGTGCTAAGGAGGGTCTCCAGCGCATCTTTGGACTCCAGTCCACTGTTTTAAATCCTGTGTAACGAGCACCTGATGTTTGCTCTTCTATGAAAGGAGAGCAGACAAAAAGAAAAATACCCTAGTTCTGGAATCAGAAGCATACAATATTCATAATCATGGGAACCCCTTACAACCGTGAAGCCCTTTGTAGTTTATGAATCTCTTGCACCCTCAGAAGTGTGAATTCATACTCAGAAGTATGAATACGTAAAATCAAATTTATTTGCTATTTTCTGAGTTTCTTAATTGGCCAACATTTTGCCCCTTTATAGTACTACAGTAATTTTTGGGGAGATTCGGAAGTGACTTCTGAGTTATCAACGAAATAAAATTACTAGAGAGAGGAAACCAGATCTACTGGTTTGATTTCATCTCAGTCATGATCTTTTAAAATCTATTTACTTTAACTAGAAGAACCCATTCCTTAAGTAAGGCAGCTAACAGGGAATTTTCTGAGGTTGCTTCAAAAATTTTGGCGATTTTGTCAGTCCTCCATTGGATGATGCTTCTTTCACCTTTTGTGAAAGAAATAGGTTTGTGGATTTTGATAACTACACACAGCAGATTTTATATCATCAAGTTTTGATAGAACGAGGAGGTCTAATGACATGATTTAAACTAAAATTCCCAGAATCCTTTGAATTTGAATGACAGTGTCTTGAGAAGAGGAGGGGGGTGCTAGAGAGTGGCTGCTGTATCATTAGTGGAGCCCTGAGGCTGGGATTGATCGCGTATGGTCGGAAATGAAGGAACAGCAGTGAAGCATCTCGTGTGAGCTTGAAAGTTGTAAAGCAATGCTTGTGTGTAGGTTGATAAAAGGAACAAGAGTGGTTACTTTTACCTAGGCTCCGCACTAGGTGCTTTCATGTTGTCACTGTTCTTACAGTAACCTTCAAAGAGGTGCTCTGTTAGTATCTTAAAATTACGGACGAGGAAACTGATGTTTGGAGAGTGTCACTAACTTGCTCAAGGCCAGTCACCCAAGTTATGGTAGAGCTGGATTCAAGGTCATGTCCGCCTGTTCTGAAGTCCATAATCTTTTCATTGAACTTTTATTACCATGCTGAAAAAACTATGATTAAAATATTTTTCTGCTTTTCTTGGCAGTTTATTCCAAGATTGAATGATTTCCTTTTCTGGACATGTGCAGGCTCTTAACTTCTCTTCCTCTAACTATGGCTGGGCTGGACCTTCTCTTGTTTCCCATTTCTCCTGCTTAATCAGCACACAGCGGTTGGGGGAGCCCCTGTATCAGCCAGGGTATTAAAGTCTCTTTCTCTGACTTTTCCTTACTTTCCCCTTGGTGTTATGGGGAAAAGCTCTGTAGTAACTGAAACTGGGAGTCTTAGGAGAAAAGGTTCCACTGTGGGGTACACGTCAGCAACATTTGGTTCCTCCATTGTGGCTTAAGCAACCTGTGAGCTGGACTCTCATGCCGGCCCCCTGGTGAAAAAAGCCTGTTTTCATTTCTTCTCTTGCCAAGCCCAGCTGGATAGCGCAGGTGCAGGGCTGGCCTCTTAAAATAGAAGCCTTTGTTCCATGTGACGTGGCCACATGGAAACCCCCTCGCCCCTTCACCTGCTGTTCAGATTCATGAAATGATGATGATCTGTTTTCCACCGTGCCATTTTCCTGACTTCTCTGGGACCTTCCGTTTGTCAGTTGACGTTTCTAATTTCTTCACTTGTAAAATAGAGGTAACCTCGAGGATCCTTCCTAGCTTTGATATTCTGTGTCCATGCTTCTGATGAGAGCTCAGATCTTGGAATTCACCATCTCTATTTTGTTTCATTCTCCCAGCAATATTATTCTAGCAGGAGTAGCTGGGCCTACAAATGAGTCTTGTTGGTTAGAGTACATCATCCCACTATCTTGACTTCCCATTTGTTCTGCATCAGCAACCCTCTCTAAACAAGTGTCAAGCACCATTCAAAACCTTGAATAAACCCCCATGTATACATATAGGATCACAGAAAACAACAGGTGATTTAATTTAACATCAGGGAGGGTTATTTCCATGACAGCTGTTTTTCCCTTTCTGGCATAAGAATTAAAGATTCCTTTCAAAAGTTCTAAATCTTAAGAGATTAGACTTTTTTTTAAAATATAACTTTATTTATTTATTTATTTTGGCTGCGTTGGGTCTTCGTTGCTGCACACGGGTTTTCTCTAGTTGCAGTGAGCGGGGGCTACTCTTCGTTGCAGTGCGCGGGCTTCTCGTTGCAGAGCACAGTCTCTAGGCATGCCAGCTTCAGTAGTTGTGGCACGTGGGCTCAGTAGTTGTGGTGCACGGGCTTAGTTGCTCCGCGGCATGTGGGATCTTCCCAGACCAGGGCTCGAATCTGTTTCCCCTGCATTGGCAGGCGGATTCTTAACCACTGTGCCACCAGGGAAGTCCCAAGAGATTAGACTTTAAGAAATTGATATAAAACTCCTCTGGCTTTTTTTCCTGATGGTCAAACTAATCTTTGAGTCCTCTTCTCCATTTTTTGTAATTTAGGAATAGTAATGCCTCCTTCATGGGGTTGTTATGGGAAATAAATGGGAAAAAGGATGTGGCTCTGCTTAGGAAGTGTCTGACACATATTAGGCACACAGAAAATGTTTGTTCACTTAGGGTCAGATAATAAGTTACATTTTTTCTGCTCATGTGTGCTACCTATTGATTGGCGTGGCTACTGATTTGGCCCCATGATCTCAAGAAGCTAGCAATATTTTAATGAGCCAAAATAAACATATGAAACAATTAGAGAGCAGCTTAAATCAGGACATGACCAGCTGTTGCTCTGGGGATAAGATGCCCCAAGCAGAGCAGGCAAATTCTCACAGCGATGGTCTCTGAGTCAAGTTTTCAAGGAGAGTGGTGTGCCAGCATAGCTGCCATTCTAAGAAAGAGTCAAGGCCATAGGTTGTGGGTTCCAACAATGGGGAAAAGGCTAAGTAAAATTATGCACTGTCAATAAGAGAGAATGATGTGTATCTTTCACAATGATCAACATAATATCTAAGTCAAAAATAGAAGTGCTGGGAAAAACAGCAAGTGAAAGAAGTTGAACACAAAATTGTGGTAATGATGTGAATTACCCCTGTCACTATGAATGAAATACGTAAATAAATATTAGAAAATAATATGATGTGAGGAATGAAAATAATAGATGTATTAGGGTTATGGATTTATGGATAAATTTCAAAAACATTCTCTTTAGTATTCTTTCACTTTTAAGAATTGACATAGACCAAATATTTTGAATAGCTTCATACTGAATAATGGCTTGGATTGAATATTGTACCAGTGCATGGGTGAGGGCTCCATCCTTCTCTGGGGTAGGACTTCCTCTCTGATATTCAATGTGATCTCTGTCTTGAGTGACTTGATTTTTTTTTAAAGAGAAAAAAGTATAAATCCAGTAGGTTGTGGAGTCCTCTTCCATTTACATTCCTTCCATTACATTTACAATTCTTCCTAAATTCCCTACAACCTGATATTGAATCCAGAAGGAGGGAGAGGCCCTGAGAGCTCTGATTTTGAGCTTCATGGATTTGTCCTGCTACTTCTCTAGAAAATGTCTGGTTCCTCCATGAATCAGTCGGCCACAATAGAGGCTCATATCTCTTCAAGAAAAAAACAATATACCAACCGTCAACTTGGCAAATGGATAATTTATGTTTTATTTTGGCAGACGGACCCTTTATTTTCCAAAGAATTCCTCATAAATATCCCTTAAAAATATATTGACCTTTCAGGAACACATTGCTTTCATGCAGTGACTTGCCCTATAGGTCAAGTCATGAATACTTAGGGCTGGTTCTGCTAGAGCTTGACCAACCCTAACACTAACCCTGACCCTTTTTTTTTTAGGGTTCTTGTTAAGGGGAAGAATCTGAGGAGATGCAACACAACCGGGACCCTCAGTAGTCTTCCAGCTTTCAATTCGATTTAAGTCAAATTGATTCGACTCTGTGCAAGCCCATCCAATGTAAACTAGTCCAGTCTAACCAGTCCAGAAAACATGTGGGTGTTTTGGGCCAGTGACTGAGGATCAGTCATTCCCCCCGAATCAGAAGTTAACACAGCAGCCTGGCCCAGGTTGCCCTCTAATCTTTCCTGCCACCACGGGGAAGCCTGGGGCCCTTTTCCACTCACTCGATGTGCCAAATTCTCAAGGCCTCCTTGCCTGAGTCTGCTAGAGGAAGGAGAAATGGGCAGAGAGCCTCAAGACTGGCTTCTAGTCTCAGCTCAACTTCAGCTGCTAAGTCTTTGGAAGTTAACTAGTTATCTACTTAGTCAAATACAAAGTGCTGAATAAGTCAGTCAATCTCTCGAGGGCTTAGTCTCCATACTTATTACACTAAAGAGGGTAGACTGACTTTTCTGGCTGCTTCTCTTCAGTCCTAGTGGTCTGTGAATTCACCTCCAGCTCTTTTATCCAAACGTCTTGATTCATTCAAACCAAATCCCAATCACTGTGATACTTTTAGCTGGCTCTTCTCGGGGTGATAGCGCTCAATTTGGCACTATTCTAATTTTCCCATGTCTATACTCATTTTGTGGGGGGGCAAGGATTATGTTTGTTTGTTTGTTTGTTTGTTTGCAGTATGCGGGCCTCTCACTGTTGCGGCCTCTCCCGTTGCGGAGCACAGGCTCCGGACACGCAGGCTCAGCGGCCATGGCTCACGGGCCCAGCCGCTCCGCAGCATGTGGGATCTTCCCGGACCGGGGCACGAACCCGTGTCCCCTGCACCGGCAGGTGGACTCTCAACCACTGCGCCACCAGGGAAGCCCTATGTTTTATGTTTTACACAGACTTCTTGAGGGTAGAACTTGTGACTTCCATGTTCTTATATCTCCTCACAGTGACCTGAACTTTTAGGGCCATTGTGAAAATGACATTCTTCTCGGTGAGTCTATCCTTCCTTTTAGAGTCCCCTGTCTATAAAACATTCTTCACTCAAGAGTAAAAAGTTATCAAAATTTAAATAAATCCTTGAATTTTTATAGCTCCAATATTTCCTTTTAGAGTAAATGTTGGAAGTAACTTTATACACACAAAATTTTTTTTAAGATTTATTCTTAAAACTAAATGAGGTGGTTTGATAAATCTGTCTGGTGTGAAACACAAACAATCATTTCCAGTTGTGAAAGAGCAGTGATTCTAAGTTATTTGGTGCAAATAAGCAGTTCTTTCCTGTCAACTCAATGACTTCTCACCTCTGGTCAAACCATTCTGCCCAAAAGCGTACTTCCTTTCCACTGGAAGAGAAAGTGCCCATCGTGTGTGCACAGAGGTGGAGAGAATGGCATGGTGCTGGGTAGGGTGTGGTGTTGGTGGATTTGGATTAGATGATATGGGATTGTGAGAAATGACCCTTCATTTCTAGGTGGCTGGCTCCAGAAGGTGCAATCTCCTATCCTTACATGAAATCGGAGCTTACATTCATTGGAACTGAAGGCAGCATAGAGCAGATGTGCTATAGAAGGACAGCAAAGCAACAGGAAGACCAGTCCCTGAAGTTCACTTTTGGAAGGTGGATTCCAAGTCCAGCGGGACTCTTTAGGAGGACCTGGATGGTCAGATCCAATTTTGTTGTTCCAGGCAGGTGGTTGTGTTGAGCAAAAGGAGGAACAGGCTTGAAATCAGAGGGCAGGTATCTGAGAGATGGCTTTTCCACTTGGGCAAGTCTCTCAGTCTTTCCGGTTCTGTTTCTTCATCTGTAAACTGGGGTAATAGCGTCACACTCTGTGAGTTGGTCTATCCAAATAACAAACAAACACAACCGCGCACACAGAAAAACAACCCCTATAATAGTTCTCCCAACATATATCAACCGTAAACAATTCATTATTCATTCACTCATTTATTTATTCAACAAACGCTTTTGCAACCAAGGCACTGTGCCTTGTGCCAAGCACTGCAACAAGTATACAACTGCATAAAAGTGAAGGTGCAAAAATTCTAGTTCAAGTCCTTAATAAATGGTAGATGAATCATAAACCAAAGCATGGAAATAAAGAATGACTTGCAGTTGGTTCTCCGGCTACTATTGTGATCCTCAAATATTGTTTTGGTGCACAGTTTTTGAGCAAAACAGTGCCAGTTTCTTTATAATGGACAGAAGGCTCTCCTTTTTAGGAGCTTATATTTTGATGGGACATAAAGGCAGAGATCCTTGGGTCTTACACAAATCAAATACATAAGTGATGGATCGTATGTACCGAGCACAGTGATGTGGGGAATCAAGAGAGTAGACTCTGGGTAAAATCAGCAGAGTTTCTCATTATTCACAGATGATCTTTTAGGGAAGGTGGGACATCTGGGGGATATCTGGAGGTCAGCTGAAAATAGAACCAAGTTTTCATTGATTTTCAGACATACCTGCAGATACATAATGAATGACTTATGAGGTTAACAAGTTTGATACTGTTCCATTGAACAAACCATTCATGCCTCCTCATTTTGGAGTGTGTCGTAAATCTGGCAACACGGGTGAGAAGTTTATTTGCAACTGTCATATCGGATAGGCCTAGAGAAAACACAGCTTGTTTGCTTTTACTTATTAACTCTGACTGCAGTAACTGGAAGAAGTGCATTCCTTTTTCTTACCTAAAAATTAGGGGTTACTATATTTCTGAGCAAAATGCATATTAGAAAACCATGTTGAGGTTGAGAGTGGAGGGAGCCAGTGGCTGGGGTGAGAAATGCTCTGGACAGAAGCGTGTGTCTCTGGGTCTGCGTGTGTGTTGGTTGGGGGCGAGGAGGGTTGCACTGTATCGTTTTTCACATCTGTCTGTTAAGCTTCTCCTGTTTCAAGAACTTTGGATTTTTACAGTCAATTTAGGAGACACTGTGTCTTCAAGCATTTATAATCCTCAAAGAGTAGGGAGGGGGAAGGGAGGAGAAGACAAGCTCACATCAGGGCAGGAAAGCTGAGTCCCATCCAGCCCTTCGGTTTGGGGCTCTCTTCGCAGTTGCTGCAATCCGAGGAAATCTTTCCATCTCAGGGTGGCTGATCTAGTCAGTAAAGTCATAGGAGACTCTTTGCTAGATCATCATTGCTAGATTATTTAATTGCTAGATTATCATCTAGCATTGGAACCCTGATACAGTGCATGGCAGACCAGCTGATCATCACCTCAGTGCACAGCCTCTCTCAGAAACCCGCAGCCTGGGCTGGGCCCTCAGGGGAAAGACCTGGTGACCACTGTCTTCAGAGCCTACCCAGTTTCTCTCTGTTTCTCTGTCTTTTTGTCTCTCTCATTGTTCCCATCTCTGTTATCTTTTGTCTTTCTTCCAGCTCTCTTTATTTTCCTTTTCCTTCGAATCCTGTACAAAATGTGCTTTAATTCAACACGCTTTGGAATAAAATCATAAACATTAGTTTGCTAAATAAAACACTGCACACACACACACACACACGAAATATTTTCTATTTGTTAAAACAAAAGAAGAGAATTTAAACAGCTCTCCGGAATGTAGAAGCCTGGGGCAGATTGTTTGGATTGGTGATCCTCAGTCCAGAATTTCCTCATGTCTGGATTGTGGGCCCAAAAAAGAAAATATATGTGGGAAACCCATATGTGGATCTTTGAGTCTGTGGAGAGAATAGAGAAGTGAATGGGAGTAGGAGGAGGTCCTCATTTTATTCAGGTCCAGGGAACAGATTTAAGCTTCTGTTTGGTGACCGAGGATCTTAAAGGGCTCAAGGTGAGTGTTTGTAGGTCATGCGGCAGCCCCACGAGGTCAGGGGCAGCTGTGTACTCCTCTCCACGGGGCATCTTCCCTCGCCTACCTCCCAGCCCCCAGGACACAGACCCTAGTGCTCATAAATGTCTATAGAACGAAAGAATCCAGGAATAGGTGTCGGGTCAGAAGTTGTAAGAGAATGGCTTGAATATATTCTGATTCCCCAAGCTCTTTATCTGTTTATTTTCTTATTCCTCTCTATCCGTGCTGTTAGTTTTTTCCTTGTTATGTGTCTCTTTCCAACAGGGAAAGACAAAAACCCCAGTTTCGGTTATTAGAGGATTTCAGTAAATGAGCCATCACCTGTCTGCCCATGAACCAAGTGGGTGGGAAGCCAGGTCTTCTGTCCAAGAAGAGTTTGTGATGCCTTGGACTCCAGAGTATCCTTTCCACAAGGCTATAAACACACTCTTAGTTCACTGTCCTTCTGGTGAGGAAGACAGCTGAACGGTTGGAACACTTGAAACCACGTGGTGCTATCTGGAGAGCACATTTCTTTCTTTTTTTTTTCAGCATGAAATATTGTTCTTTTGGGAAATGCACCTTCTACCTTAATCCTGCAACCTTTTTATGTTCCATTATGGTGTCAGGAACGATGCGCTGGGGGAGGAAATACCCTGAACTGAACTTGATCCTTAGGCCCGTGGGTGAGACATTGTAGCAACAAATAGTTCCTTCACTCCATGCCTCAGTTTCTCTATTTTTCAGATTGAGAGATTTTTCTTGCTATACATGTCAAATAGGTAAAGAGGAACAGGAGGACTGTGATGTTTTATTGCAAATTGGAAGAAATGAAGATTTCAAACCAAACTAAAAAAGGTTTCTTTGTGGAATCACCGCAGGGAGAATACCCACTGAACGCAGCCATGGAATCCGAGAACCTATTAATAATTAAGAATCAGAAAAGATCATGGATTGACCATATACTCTGTGACCTGCCCTGTCCTAAGTGGACTATATACAGTATTTCATTTAATGTTCATAGTAATACTGAGACAGAGGTTTTACTTCTGTTGCTTTAGTATAGACAAAGAACCTAAGACCAAGAGGAGGTAACTAAGTTTTGAAGTGATGAGTCCCCATGTCAGAGGTCCTTAACCTATGGCTTCCCAGTCACAGGGCTGGAGGCCTGGAGTGATTTGTGAGGATATCCTTGGTGTCAGGTAAATCCCAGGTTGACTGATGTTTGGGCAGGAGGATGAAGGTATGTATTTTCCCTGACCTCCAACGTGTATTATGGGCCCATCCTGTGTGGTTCCACAGGGTTCTTTAGACATCCCACCCTCCATCCCACTGCTCTGTGTGGGATTTCTGCTAACTTGTTTCTGCCCTAGTCTGGGAGCTCCTTGAGGTTGAGAGCTCTATGTTGTTCACTATGTTTCTGCAGAACATAGCGCTACACAGAGCCCGGTAGTGAAGATGCTAATCATAAGGTTTGTGGAATGAATGAAGGTGGGCCTCCATCCATGCAATCACACAAACGGGTAGTTCCTATAGTAGTTAGGATTGCTTGGGGTAGAAGGGCAAACAGCTAACCCTGTGCCTAGGGTAAGGGCCAACAGATGGCCGAATGGATGTGTGGATGGCTACACGCATGGATGGAAGGGGGAGATAGTACAATAGCAGAGAATGCTTCTGTCCTGGGCACTAGGAAATTTATGAAATATGTTCTGAAATGTTGCTGTGACTCCTCCCTATCCTTCCCAACCTCCTATCCCTGAGATGCCCAAACTATTCAGCATGAATTTTTTCTTGCTGCTCTCAAACACTTCCAGGACCTCTGTGGGCCTCATGAGGAACCTGCTTGCCCACAAGTTCTTTCTCACATGCTGTGTATGTAGATTCTCTTACTGTATCAGACCACTTAGGGGATGCTGACCATTCTGGGCTGAGGTTTTCAAGTAGAAGAATTCTAGGACTGGAGATGGGGCAGTGGGGTTTGGTAGAATGGTATTAAACAAGGTTAGGGTCCATGTTACTTCCATTGCAGTGCTGGACACAGACTTAGCCAGGTGCTAGGGGGGCCCCAGGTGCAGGGGGCCGTGGAAAGTACTGTAAGGGCGTGGAGTGCACCACCCAGCCTGTTGAAGGAGGATGGGAGTGAAACCAGCAGCTGTGCTCAAGGTTCTGTTTTCAGTTCCCCAAAAGATCTTCTTGACCAAAGCGGTGTGACCGTTGCTATGACAGTTGCTATCTTGGTCCTTGGTGCTCTCCTTTGTAAGATGTCATTACTTTTTTGGTCTTCTCAGGCCAGTCACCATGAAACTCAGTAAGAACCAATCTGGGGTTGGGGTGGTCTGGGCATGGTTTTGGGGCCTCAGCACTGTGATGGTGAAAAACATTGGGGGTGCTAAGAGGGACATTTGGTTAATGAGTTATTTTTCCAAACTAGACCAACATACCTAGTTGTCTTAGGCTTGGCTGACCCTCCATTTTTGCTGAGGGTCTTGAATTCCTCCCCCTGAGAAGTCTGTAATGAGCTCATTGTTACATTTAGTAAAAACAAAACAGTTAGAACACTGGCTTCGAATCTCAATTCTGTCTCTAAGTGACCAGGCTATGCCATGCTTTTTAGTCTCCTCATCTGTTAATGAGAGATTTGATTTCTAAGCTCCTCTCACTCTAGGACTCAATGATTCTTTGCCCCTGAAAATGGCAGCTGTGAATAGTGGTTATTAAGGGATTGTGCTTTAGAGTTTGGGCTCTTGATCAGGTTGCCTGAGTTTGAAAACTGATTTTGGTATTTACTGATTGTGTGACTTGGACACAGTGCTTACTCTAAGTCTTAGTTTCCTTATAATACAAACTACCCATGGGTTGTTGGAGGATTCAGTGACATGATCTCTGTCAGTGTTGAGACATTACTATCCATTACTCTATCACAGAGTACAAACCTATTACAACTCAACATGTTTTGAGCCACCAACAGTATTACAGAAGGTCTTCTCTGTGTATTCTTTGTTTCCTACCTTGACCATCAACATGTTACAGTGTCATGGATTGGAGGCAGCTCCTCATTTGCTCTGTGAGCCCCTGATGAAATAAAAACTTGTATACTTTCTTGAAAAGAACTCATAGATAGAAGATCCTTATTCACCATCCAGCCCAACACTTTTGCTAGTATTATAGGAGTTGATTGAGGCCTAACTGGTAAGATTACAAACCAATGACATTGAAAACCTACAGAGAACCTGCCACGTGCAAAACTATGAAAAAGACATGGTGGTTTGGGCTTGGTAACCGTAGTTTAAGTCATGGTTCTACCTCGCATGAGCTCTGTAATACTAAGCACTTGACATAACGTTCTTAGTCTCAGTTTCCTCATCCATGAGGCAAGGACATCAGTGCCCATGGACACCCCCTTCTCTTCTGTTACTGGGTGAGCTGTCTGTGTTCCTAGCTAAGGGCAACACCTCCACCTGTGCTCCCCCTTTCCCACCTCACCTTCTCAAGGACATGCTCCAGTAGTTTTCCCTTCTCTCTCCTACAGCACCAGATCTTCTTTCTCTACTAGATGATTCTCATAAACATTTGTCAGGAAGAAAGAAATTTTCCTCTACCCTTCTAGGTTTTTCTGGCTGGTCTGAGATTTAAATTGACCTGAGACAGATTAACAGGAGAAAAACACAGTTTAATACCTGCATAAGTGGGAGAGACCCAGAAAAACTGAGCAACTCGCCAAAATGGCTGCAACCGTCACCTTAATTACCATCTTCAGCTAAAGACGAAAGAGGATGTTGGGGGTAGTGGCTTGGGACTTGAAAGGGGTGGAAGGCAATTCACATGGAGATGGAAAGGTAAATTGTGGGTAAATAAATGTTTTCTGGGCAGGCAGAGATAATGGGACATGGAGTGGACTCTGATCTCTGAGAGTTTCCCCACCACACGCAGCTCATGTTCTTTGTAGACATGTCTGGTGATAGCTCTACTCTGGGAACAGGCCCTCAATCTAAATTTTTTTAGGCAGTTAGGGGGAAGGTCAACATTTCTTCCCGAGTCTTTTGAGCCTTAATTGTTTTCAGCTCAAAATAATCCAAATGCCAGAGAGACATTTTGGGGTGACAAGTTTTGCTCCCAACACATTCAAAAATGCTGTCATTTCTCTTCTCTTTCCAGATACTGCCTCACTCCTCTCCTTCCCTTTTCCAACTCTTTCCTTGAAAGAATTGTTCATGCCCACTGTCTCCACTTTCTTTCCTCTGATTTTCTTTTGAATCCATTCAGATCAGACTTTTGCCTGCCATTCTATAGAAACTGCTCTTATCTGTTCACCAGTGACCCCCTACGTCACTCAATCCAATGGTCCATTTTCATTCCAATTGACAACTGATCAATTTTCCCTCTTTAGAACATCTCTTCTCTTGGATTCCAGGACAACACTACTCTCCTGATTTTCCTTCTTCTCTGACCAATCCTTTTCAGTCTTCTTTTCTGGTTCCTTCTCATCTCAGTAATCACTTAATGTTGGAGTGCCTCCCAGTTCAGTGCTTGGATTTCTCTATCCATGCTCACTGGCTAGGTACCCTCTCACAGTCTGTTGCAATCTGACGGCTTTTAACACCATCTGCATGGTGATGACGCTACATTTATGTCTCTCGTACTGACCTCTCTCTTCTGAATTCCAGGTTCTTATATCCAGCTGTCTACCTGCCATGTTTGCTTGGTTGTCCAATAGGCATCTCAGATTTAACATGTCCAAAATAGAGCTCTTAAATCATCAATAATCAAGGCAATGTCTATTGGTATCAGGATAGACAAATAGGCCATGGAATGGGAAAGAAAGCATAGAAATAGACCCTACTTTACGGGGTCAATTTATTTCAACAAATATGCCAAAGTAATCCAACAAAGGGAAGGAAAGTCTTTAAAAATAAATGGTGCTGGAACAACTGAATATTACATGAAAAAAAATGTGTGTTGACTCCTATACCTCATACTATATGCAAAATTAATTCCAGATGGGTCAAAATTGAGCTCCTGTCTTTTCTTCCAGACCTGCACATTCTGTAAGCTTTCTTATTTCATTAGAGCAGCTCTATCCTTCTAATTCCTTAGGCAAAGAACCCTGGGTGCACCCTTGTTTCCTCTGTCCTTCCCCACATCCACACTGTCAGCATGTCCTATTAGCCCTACTTTCAAAGCAGCACCATCTCTTGCTTGGGTTCTTCTAGTAGAAAGAGGAAAGGGAAAGGGGAAGTGGAGATAGATGTTTATCTGTTTGTCTTTTTACACTGTGCCTCATTCAAGAACTGACAATTCCAAGGTCTAACTCTTCCATTGTGTCCGCAGCCTAACAAGTCTCTTTGTTCTTTCTTGAGACCCCGGACCCCAGGGATCTCAGGTGCCTGCCAGGCCTCTTCATCTTCCCATAGAAGGTGCCACAGGTCCACAGACTACTGGTCATTTCCCATTTCCCTAAACCATTCTCCTATCTGATGCTCTTGCTTCATGGGGCTGGTGTAACCTTCTTGTGCATCACTTGGCTGTCCTATTGGACTGTAAGAGCATTAATGGTTTACTGAGGCTGACTTGTCAGTACAGATGGAAGTTTGTTGAGAACCGAACTCTCATCTCTGTCATCCCCATTGCGTTAGTTTGCTTGGGCTGCTGTAACAAAGTACCAACTGGGTGGCTTGAAACAGCAGCAATTTATTCTCTTTCAGTTCTGGAGGCCAGAAGCCTGAAATTAAAGTGGTTCTTCCTTGAAGCTCTGAAGCAGAAGCCACCCCATGTCTCTTTCCTAGCTTTGGTGGCTCTCCAATGATCCTTGACATAAATTAGCTTGCAACTGCGTTACTCCGGTCTCTGCCTGGCTTTTTCCCTGTGTGTCTCTGTATCTCTAATCTTCCTCTCCGTAGAAGGACACCAGGCATTAGATTTAGGGCCCACCTTAATCCAAAATGACCTCCTTTTTCTTTTGTTTTGCATTTTATTTTATTATTTTTTTAAATTGGGGCATAGTTTCTTTACAATGTGGTGTTAGTTTCTGCTGTACAGCGAAATGAATCAGCTCTATGTATACATACATCCCCTCTTTATTGGATTTCCTTCCCACTTAGGTCACCACAGAGCATTGAGTAGAGTTCCCTGTGCTATGCAGCAGTTCTCATTAGTTATCTGTTTTAAACATAGTAGTGTATATATGCCAATCCCAATCTCCCGATTCATCCCAATGACCTCCTTTTTTAAAACTTTTTTTTAGAACCTTTTATTTATTTAGTTATTGGCTGCACAGCCTGCAGGATCTCAGTTCCCTGAACAGGGATCGAATCTGCACCCCCTGTTGTGGAAGTGCAGAGCCTTAACCACTGGACCACCAGGGAAGTCCTTAAAACTTTTTATTTTGAAAAAATTATAGATTAACAGGAAGTTGCAAAGATAGAACAGAGAGGTCTGGTGTGCCTTGCACTCAGTTTCCCCTGATGGTTACTTCTTAACATGATTACAGCACAGTATCAAACCCAGCAATGTGACATTGGTACAATGTGTGTGTATCATTTTATGTCATGTTATCACGTGTCTAGATGTATGGAACCACCACTGCAATCCAGAAACAGGATTATTCTCTTACCACCAAGATCTCCCTTCATAGTCACATTCAGTCTTTTTTCCCCCCACCATCCCTCACCCCTGGCAACCAGTAATCTATTCTCCATCTCTACAATTTTGTCACTTCAAGAATGTTATGTAGGGGACTTCCCTGGCAGTCCAGCAGTCTTCGGTGCAGCCGAAAAAAGAAAAAAAAGAACGTTATGGAAAAAGAATCATGTACTATATTACTCAGCCATAAAAAGGAACGAAATTGGGTCATTTGTAGAGACATAGATGGACCTAGAGACTGTCATACAGAGTCAAGTAAGTCAGAAAGAGAAAAACAAATATCATATATTAACACATATATGTGGAATCTAGAAAAATGTTACAGATGAACTGGTTTGCAAGGCAGAAATAGAGACACAGATGTAGAGAACAAACGTATGGACACCAAGGGGGGAAAGTGGTGGATGGGGAGGTGGGATGAATTGGGAGATTGGGATTGACATATATACACTAATATGTGTAAAATAGATAACTAATAAGAACCTGCTGGATAGCACAGGGAACTCCACTTCGCTGTACAGTAGAAACTAACACAACATTGTAAAACAACTATACCCCAATTAAAAAAGAAAAAAAAAAGAACCATGTACTATGTGACCTGTTGAGACTGGCTTTTTTTCACTCAGTATAGTACACTTCAGAATCATCCACGTTGTTGCATGTATCAGTACTTTGTTTCTTTTTATCGCTACACGGCATCAGTGACATGGATGTATCACAATCTGTTCAGCCTACTGAGAATCATGTTGAGGGATCTACCGAGTCACCTTTTGTGTCACCTCTTGGGGGCCATGTTGGTTGTTTCCAGTTTTTAGTTACACATACAAACCTGTTATGAAAAGTAGGTACAGGTTTTTGTGTGGATGTACTTTTCCATTTTGGGGGGTTAAATGCCCTGGAATGCAATTGCTGGTGTATTTTGTTTCGTTTTTTAAGAAACTGACAAACTATTTTCTAGAGCGTTGCCTGAGGCATCCTACTTTTCTACCAGCAGTGTATGAAAGATCCAGTTCACTGCATCTTCACCAGCATTTCAGGATTCACATCTGCAAAAACCCTGTTCCGAAATGGGGTCATGTTTATAGGGACTGGGAATTTGAGCATATCTTTTTGAGGGACACAGTTCAACCCATAACACCTGTCTTCACTTCTTTGGGTCGTGGTGGGTCTGGTTTCAGAGTTTTGCTTTATGAGAAGACCCTTGCTTGGGATCAGACGTGCCATTGATTGTTGAGTTTTGCCACCAGAGATGAATGAGAAAGTTTATGTCATTTGAAGGGACATTACTGAGTCTTTCTGAACTCTACTCAGACCCCCAAAATTTCAAAGACGTGATAATAATGAATATTCTCAAGCGGTACAGTGTCAGTGTTGTCCTTCTATCCACTTCTTTCCATGAATGTTCTTTCCCACTTGCTCCAGGACTGACAAAGGAAAGGAAAAAAGAAGAAAAATTGGGTTATAAGTCTATTTAGGGAAAGGACAGCATTTTAGTTACTTCTGTACCTCTCTCAGGGTATAGGCTAAGAAAGGTGCTCAGTAAATGTTTGGATGGATGAGTAGGTGAGAGGGGAAAGGCTGGGGTCTGGGGGAGGACAGTCAAAGTTGGTTTTATATGTGCCCCTCCTGCCCCCCGCTTCCCAAACACATAACCTTTCATACATGGGATCCCAATACCTGGTCCATGTTAATTCCATCCTTTGCCCACTGTTGAATGTCTGTTCCATTCCATTTCTACATGTGTATGCTCCTGGTTAGCCAGATAGAGGAGGAGTCCCTGGGAAGGTAGCATTTGACCCTCTATTCTGTGCAGCAGTGTAAGTACTGGAAGGCAGAATTGTATAGGTGTCAAGAGAGCAGAATTAGGGGACTTCCCTGGTGGTCCAACGATTAAGACTCCTCGCCCTCAATGCAGGGGGCATGGGTTTGATCCCTGGTCAGGGAACTAGATCCCACATGCTGCAACTAAAATATCCCTCGTGCCACAACTAAAGATCCCGCATGCCGCAACTAAGACCCAGTGCAGCCAAATAAATAAGTATTAAAAAAGAGAGAGAGAGAGAGCAGAATTAGGCAGGTAGGGATTTGATTCCTGGACCACCACTTACCAGCTGTGTGGCCTTGACCTATTACTTATGCCTCTTAGCCTCTCTTATCTGTAAATTGAGTATATTTCTTTATGTGAACTTATCTTGAAATAGAATGTATATAAAGAGATGTGCACAGATCATAACTTTACAGCTCGATAAAGTTTCACAAAGTGGCACACATCGCATTGTCAAAACTTCATAAGCCCCTTCTTGTCTCCTAGGCACTACCTCACCCCACCCCCCAGCCAAAAGTAATCCCTATCTCAATTTCCAGTTGTATTTTTCCTGGTTTTGAACTCTATATAGATGATAATATATAGGACATGTCTTTTGTGTTTGGTTTCTTTTGCTTATGTCATGTTTATGAGATGCATCATTGTTGTTGGGTACAGTTGTAGTTTATTAGTTCTCTTACTGAATAGTATTCCAATGTGCAAACATGCTACAATTTAATGATCCATTCTCCTGTTGGTGGACATTTAGATTGTTTCCAGTTTTTGGCTTTTATTAATGAAGCTACTCTGAAAAATTCTTGCATGAGCTTTTTTGGTGGACAGGGACACAGTCATTCAGGTGTAGGATTGCTGGGTTATAGAGTATGAATATCTCTCAGCTTTATAGAACCTGACTCACATTTTTTTTTTTTTTTTTTTTTGTAGTACGCGTGCCTCTCACTGTTGTGGCCTCTCCCGCTGCGGAGCACAGGCTCCGGACGCACAGGCTCAGTGGCCATGGCTCACGGGCCCAGCCGCTCCGCGGCATGTGGGATCTTCCCGGACCGGGGAACGAACCCGCGTCCCCCGCATCGGCAGGCGGACTCTCAACCACTGTGCCACCAGGGAAGCCCCTGACTCACATTTTAATGAACGCTTTTAACCGTGTAACGTAGTGAGAATTAAATTATGTTGTGGAAAGCGATCAGCATGGTCTTCGGCGGATAGAAGGCCCTCGATACGTATTGTGTGTAAAATGCAACAAAGGCATCATATTCCCTTAAGTTGAAGTGCCGCAATGGACTTAAACATTTCCTATTGCTTGTTCACTCACGTCGTTATCATTGCTTTGTTATTTTACATAGATGTTATTTTACATGGATGACTCTTTTTCTAGCTGTTCGCTTCTTTTGATAGATTTGCTTTTGGTAAATTAGATTCTACTGGATCAAAGAATATGCGATAGTAAGAACCGTCACCCTTAAAAGGACTCTGAGGGCCTGCTGAAGAGGGGAATCACAGAGGCAAGCATCTCAATCCCAATAAAATAGATAATAAGAACCTACTGTATGGCACAGGGAACAGTACTCAATACTCTGTAATGACCTATATGGGAAGAGAATCTAAAAAAGAGTAGATATATGTATATGTACAACTGAATCCCTTTGCTGTACCCCTGAAACTAACACAACATTGTAAATTAACTATATTTCAATTAAATAAAAAAGGGGGGGCTTCCCTGGTGGCGCAGTCGTTGAGAATCCGCCTGCCAATGCAGGGGACATGGGTTCGAGCCCTGGTCCGGGAAGATCCCAAATGCTGCAGAGCAACTAAGCCCGTGAGCCACAACTGCTGAGCCCGTGCACTGCAACTACTGAAGCCTGTGCACCTAGAGGCCGTGCTCCGCAACAAGAGAAGCCACCACAATGAGAAGCCCGCTTGCTGCAACTAGAGAAACCCTGTGTGCAGCAATGAAGACCTAACACGGCCAAAAATAAAATAAATAAAATAAATAAATTAAAAAAAAAAAAAGAGGCAAGCCTGTCATAGCATGGCCCGGGAGAGGGCTGGGAAGATAGGCGGCTTGTGGGTTTCATGGAAGAGCGTCTTATAGGGGACAGTACGGTAGGGTAGAATGGAGGATGATGATTTTTATAAATGATGGTGTCGTTTTTAGCAACTCAATATTTAGTTCCTTAGAACTGCTGGCAGCGGTCCCCAACCTTTTTGGCACCAGGGACAATTTTTTCACGGGGTGGGGGGGTGGGGGTGGGGTTGGGGATGGTTCAGGTGGTAATGCAGGCTATGGGGAGCTGCAGACGAAACTTCTCTCACTTGCCTGCCACTCGCCTCCTACCGTACGGCCCACTGGGGACCTCTGCCTTGGAAGATAAACTGGGTCATTAGAAAAACAATGTTTTGTTCCTTTTTATGGCTGAGTAATATTCCATTGTATATATGTGCCACATCTTCTTTATCCATTCATCTGTCGATGGACACTTAGGTTGCTTCCATGTCCTGGCTATTGTAAATAGAGCTGCAATGAACACTGTGGCACATGACTCTTTTTGAATTATGGTTTTCTCAGTGTATATGCCCAGTAGTGGGATTGCTGGGTCGTATGGTAGTTCTAGTTTTAGTTTTTTAAGGAAACTCCATACTGTTCTCTATAGTGGCTGTATCAAGTTACATTCCCACCAACAGTGCAAGAGGGTTCCCTTTTCTCCACACCCTCTCCAGCATTTATTGTTTGTAGATTTTTTGATGGTGGCCATTCTGACCGGTGTGAGATGATATCTCATTGTAGTTTTGATTTGCATTTCTCTAATGATTAATGATGTTGAGCATTCTTTCATGTGTCTGTTGGCAATCTGTATATCTTCCTGAGGTGGATGGACCTAGAGACTGTCATACAGAGTGAAGTAAGTCAGAAAGGGAAAAATAAATACCGTATGCTAACACATATATATGGAATCTAAAGAAAAAAAAAAAAAAACGTCATGAAGAACTAGGGGCAAGACGGGAATAAAGATGCAGACCTACCAGAGAATGGACTTGAGGATATGGGGAGGGGGAAGGGTAAGCTGGGACGAAGTGAGAGAGTGGCATGTCCCTATATACACTACCAAATGTAAAATAGATAGCTAGCGGGAAGCAGCCGCATAGCACAGGGAGATCAGCTTGGTGCTTTGTGACCACCTAGAGGGGTGGGATAGGGAGGGAGGGAGGGAGACGCAAGAGGGAAGAGATATGGGAACATATGTATATGTGTAGCTGATTCATTTTGTTATAAAGCAGAAACTAACACACCATTGTAAAGCAATTATACTCCAATAAACATGTTAAAAAAGGAAAAGAAAAACAATGTTTAAAAAGCTTAACTCAGGAAGGAGAGAGAAATCACAGGTGCAAAGATTCACTTTATTTATTCATTTTCCCCCCAACATTAGCATGATTAAAACCAAAGAGGGGGAGGACGGTGAGGTGGGGAGATGGGCTGGAGGATTGCAATAGGGAAAAGGGCCCGAGGCCTGAAGAGGCGAGGAAGGGGGCTGGGACCCAGCCCAGGTGATGGACGAGCCTGCAGGCCTCTCACTCTAACAGTCGTTCTTATTGAAGCTCTTGACCAGGGCGGAGGCCAGGGACTGGTGACTGACCTCGCAGGTATAAAGACTATGGCTTTGGTACTCGGAGCTGGACAGCGTCAGGGTGCTGCTGAGGCTGTATGTGCTGTCCTTGCGGTCCTGCTCAGTGAAACTCTCCTGGATGTTGCTGTCTTGGACAACTCCATCCACTTTCCAACTGACTTTGATAGTTTTGGGGTAAAAGCCATTCACCAAGCACATGACAGAGGCAGTTCCGGTCTCTAACTGCTGTTTGGATGGTTGGAAGAGGAAGACAGATGGCTGAGCATCAGAGCCTGAGGAAGGAAGCATAGGGGGTGATGTTTAAGTAACAGGGAAGTTCTCCACTTGGGTGCATTGTTTGTGGGTGAGCCTGGAACTGCAAGGGACAGACATGCAGAGAGCAGCAGGCTTATTCTGTGGCATCCAGGGAGCAACTAGGGAAGCCAGGAAGCATATTTCTCATCGCCATGATTTGGAGATTTTCCCCTAGCCCCTACCCCTTAAGAAAGTTCTAAATTGTTTTGTTTGAAGTCTTTGCAGCCTTTCGAAGCTCTTTGCATGCCCTTCTGACCTTACCTTTCTCTCCTTCATCTGTGTTCTCTGCCTCCTGCAGGGAACCCAGTGCTTCAGGCCAAGAAACAAAACCACTTCATTGGACCCGTCAGAGTTTAGAAGTGAGAACAGGACTTGCACAGATCGTTTCCCCTGTGCCTCTCCTAGTTCTGTGCAGTGATATCAGGCTGCCTTTCACTTCCTGGGCTTCCTTCGGGCGTGTTGGGGTCAGACCCACCAGGCAGGGTGAGCCCCAAACTCAGTCTGGGCCCGGGTCGGTGGGGGGATCGGCCACTTCACCCTCTGTGATCAGGCCAGCAACTCACCCACTCCTCGCCAAGGCCTCAGAGGGAGACCTGGGTCCTGGCCTGATGGCTGTCACCATATGGGGCAAGGTTCAGCCAGACCAGGAGGGTCAACTGTAATTTTGGCCACCTGCCCAGGAGGAACTGGCTAGCTTCACTTCTGAACATAAACAGCTGCCAGATGGCCTGCTGGGAATCCCCTTTGTGGGCCTTCAAGCCCTCAGGTGGGAGAGCATGAGTTAAATAACAAACCAAGAATCTTCTTTTGCTGTGAAAAGCCACAGATAAGGGAAGAGATTTTTATAAAGCTATAAACCTTTATAAAGCTATAAGTCTCCATGTTAACCAAGCAGTTTAATATAAGATACTGAAATTTTAATGTTTTGATACTTTCTTCTCTTTTAACCATCATCACTATCTTTTTCAGAGAATTTTATAAAATAGCCTTAGTAGCAAAATAATATGAATTCTAGAAAAAAAGGAGAGGAAATATTCTATGAAGATACTCCTATTTGGGTCAATTTTTGATAGCTTTAAACTTTCTATCTTGCATTAAACAATTAGCATATTTGATATGGAAACTCTTGTAAGACCTCTTACTAGCTTTCTAATGGAGTTTAAAATTTATTAAAAGATGTTTAAAAGGCCCTAAATACAGTTTTAGAACAAGTTTAAAGTACTTGATTACAAGTTTAAAGTAAGTTTAAAATACTTACATGGTTTAAATAGTTTGAAAAGGGTTTTAAAATGGCCCTAAAATAGTCCTGCCAGGTTGTCACAAACCAAGAATAATCTTTTTCAAGTATTGCTTTTGAAATTACCTGGAGTAAACAACGACAATAACAAATAACTAAACTATGTTAAAGGGTATATAATTAAAATAGCCCGATTAAAAACGTTCTAATCACAGAATGTGGGGATTGGAAAATATATTCTATTAAGTTTTTATCAATGGCATTTACATATGGTTAGATATTTTGTACACCTGAAATATAATCCTACTGAAGCCATTAAATTTCTGAAAATTAAAAACATGTCACAAATTTATCTGATTTTTTGTCAGCAAATATATCTTAATGATATTTATTTTGAACTCAGTAAAAATTAATTGATCAAAACCTGAACGGCCAGATTGTTGCTGGCCTTCAGTTATATTTTTGCTGGTGTCGATTTTGCCCTGAAACAATTTATATATATATATATATATACGTATATATATGTATTTCATTTGGATTGAGTCTTTATTACTTAAATAACATTTGATGAGAAGATATTTAAGAAATTACATATCCCTGCAAAAAAATAGCTTTAAGTTCTTTATAGTCTTCTACTGGAAATTTTTATTAAGAGGATATAATAATGTGAATTTCATTTCTGGAATCGCTAATAAAAATCAGGTTTCTCCCTGTTTTCCCCATGTTAACTCATGCCCATCACATTTCTGTTCTCTTCCGTTAGCGACATTATTTGTATCACTGTGTTAGGAAAGAGGGCCACGGCACAGCTGAACGGGCGATCGCGGGGTTGCCGTGGCCTTTGGCGGCATTTAGCGGCCAGGTGCGCCGTCACCAGAGCCCTGGGACCCGGCCGCCAACGTCATTCAATCACGAAAAGAGACCGCCAAGAAGTCTACAGACCACCCTAGCTGTGCCACGGCCTCCTCTGCAGTATAAAAACACCAGCAAGTAATAACAAGGAACATACTCATTAAAATATTTCCTATTTTTCTACATGTCCGTGGGCATCTAAAAAACGCAATTATTTTATTTTCCTTCACTTAAACAAATTACTTCAAAACTGAGCTTTTGGGGACAACCGTCTTTCCTCCATTATGATAAGAGATCATTTCCAGTTTAGTCTAATATAGAAATGTGGCTTTCTAAAAAAGAGTAATCTGTTAAGGTATAGAATTTCTAAATATTGACAGTTTAGCGCTCATTTTAGCCTCTAAAAATGACGGTGCTTCTGATTCGCAATTAAGCGACACCTTTAACACAAATAAATATGCTTTTCTAACTTCTTACTGATTTTGTAATGCATCCTATTGATTTTTATTCTTATAAAATAATATATCGGACACAAGAGAGAAAACAGACTAAGAAATACATTTCTCTACTTTTCCGTGTTGTACATACAAGCAAAAATCAATACAATATTTGGCAAATTTCAATGAAAATTAATTCGCTTTAACTCTTTTAGAGCTGCAAGGATTCCTTTTTCATCGACACTAATTTTTTTTCCCTTTGAGTCATTCAGTGTAGATTAATCTTTTTGTCTACAAACCCAGGTTTGGAGCTGAGTTTAACTTTTGAAACTGATAAAAAATCTGAAATGTTCTCACTTACCCATCTCCACAAAACTCATACTTAAGCCTCTAAAAGTCAACACTGGCATTTAGACCCAGACACATTTCAGAAGGTAGTAGAGAAAAATTACTTACGTTTAATCTCCAGACGTGTCCCTTGGCCAAAGGTGGTCCTCAGCGTTAACTTAATTACTTTCCCCTCAACAAAAATCTGTTTTTGCTGCTAAAGTCATTTGACTGTCAGATACAGAGAAAATCTGGCCATTTAGATGCCACGTCAACTAACTAGCTCTGTGCTCTTCTGAGACAACCTGATGTTCAGTCCCTTTCTGATCTCATTTTCAGAAGAATCCCATTCTCTTCGAAAGTGACCTCAACTCACATCCCAAGCATGAAAACCCCCAAATTTCACGACTCTATAAGAAAGAGGAGTAGAGAAGTGCACTTACGTTTGATTTCCACCTTGGTCCCCTGGCCGAACGTATAAGCCACAGTGAGTGAGCTAACACACCCCCCTGATCAAAAACCTCCCTCTGAAGCCAATCACAGGAAAAAGGCTAATTCACAGAAAAATCCAGATTTTTCTTCCCCTTTCTCTCCACAAACCCTACTCTCCTTACAAATTCATCCACTTTTCTGTTCAGCTTAAAAATTGACTATCTTCTGGTTTTCTGCCTTTTAACTTTTGGGTCACCAGGAATGGCTCATTTAACCAAAATGTCACAAATTTGCACAAATGATACAGCAGGACAAAAACCGCACAGATAACTGAGCAAAAACAGATAACTGAGCAAAAAACAGATAACTCACATTTAATCTCCACTGTGGTCCCTGGGCTGAAAGTGAACCACGGTGATTCCCCGTAACTTCCACTCGCACAAAACCCTACCCTGAAAGGGCAGCAAACCCCCTTCCGCAATTCAGTTATTTTGGTTTGGAAATCTTAAAAATTAGTCATCAGTTAGCCTCCTGTAGAACAATTTCCCCTCCTCTGTACCTAATCTGGGAATGAAATTTGTTTTATCCCTGACACCTAATTAATGAAAACACGCAAAAAGGAACAAAAAGCAAACCAATTAGACAGAAACGGCAAAGAATCGGTTGAAAAAAATACTTCTGTTTGATCTCTATTTTGGTTCCTGAGCCGAAAGTATACACACGAGGTGTATACACTGAGGAAAGGCCGTGTCAATAAACTAGTCTGAGAGGTTCTTGGATTTATGCATGAGTGATGGAAATAAAAAATTTGGGGGAGAATTCCAACAAACTCATCACTGAAGCTGCTTTCCATGTGGCCCGCAACAAAGTTAGATTCTTAGAATAAATTCTAAACTGCTTGTGGGGATAGAGAGAGAGAGAGGGGGAGAGGCTAAGTGCATGTTTATAAGTTACCCTGAAGACTCTTGATAAGCTATCTTATCAATGTTCCTCAGCTCTAATATTTCAAGAAACACCATTTTTGGTTTTTATTTGACATGATTAACCAGCCTATTTGAGAGGTCTGCCTCCCACCAGTACCATAGAGTAAATCACCCAGCATTTTAGAGACACAATGACACAATTTTGCTCTTCACAAAGGTTGAAGGATGGGGGCTTCCCTACCTGCCTGCTGAATATTTGTGTCTGATAATCCATCCTGAAGTTTGTGGTTCAAAGGTTTTCTTCAGCTCATCATTCACAGTAGGGTCCCAGGCAGGTGATTCTTTTTTTTTTTTTTTTTTTGCTGTACGCGGGCCTCTCACTGTTGTGGCCTCTCCCGTTGCGGAGCACAGGCTCCGGACGCGCGGGCTCAGCGGCCATGGCTCACGGGCGCAGCCGCTCCGCGGCATGTGGGATCCTCCTGGACCGGGGCACAAACCCGTGTCCCCTGCATCGGCAGGCGGACTTCCAACCACTGCGCCACCAGGGAAGCCCCAGGTGATTCTTTTGACTTCAGTTTGATCCCTCCCTCCTTAGGATCATATTTCTGTCATTTGTACTTGACCTAAGCTGATATTCCAAAAGGGTAGGAGGAAATTCTGGAGTCCACATTCAGTGGTGCTCAGAATCTGATCAATTGCTGGTCTTCGGGCCAGAGTGCCACAGATGGACATCTGCCCTGCGTCTCCAAGGGGGCAAGGATGGCTCCATTAGCCTGGAAGGAGGGAGGCAGAGGAGGTCACTTGAAAACTCGCTGCTGGTTTGCTGCCTTGGAGCTGTGCCTCTTTCCATTCATCTCTGAAGAGAGACATGCTGAGAGAAGCAAAGTCCTTTGCCCAACCATGTGCAAACGCGTGTGCCGTAAACGTGACTCAAGATTTTGGTCCCACTCTGGAAAATGTAGACACTCATCTTGTTTCCACAAGGACATTAAGGCTGCAGGTGTTTCTTGACGTTCTAGAGTGAAAGCGACAACAGCAGCAACGTACCAGGGCTTATGGACCCTTGGAGATTTACATATTGAGGCTTGTGGTTTGCAGCGGGTTTCCACTAGTGATGAGCCCTTTGAGCTCGGCCCTGGAGTTCCCTGGCTCCCTGTCTGTCTGCTTGGCATCCAGCCCTGCGTCTTCTCTCACCCTACTCAGAGAAACCCATCGCGGACCAGCTCCGCAGGCAGCTGTGGAGCTACGTGAATTCAGGTTTGGCTCTTCACACTTTTTGCCTTTGTTGTCAAAATCCTCAGGTCCTTTATGGACACTCCACTCTGCTTTGTGCTGGCTCAGGGACCCTCACTGAGTGCCCCCTCCCACCCCTCTGACCATGCCCCCCCCCACCCAGTCTTGCTTATCTTGACTAAGGACCTGGGCTCTGCGTCTTTCCTGCCCACCCTGCGACATTGCCTCATTCCCTCAATATGTATATCCTTATCCCATTTCAAAAGGATTTCAATGTCTCTTTGCTTTCTAGTTCCACCAGCTCTTCTGTTCGGCTCCACGGGTCAGTTAAGGCAGTTACCACTCAACCTAATATTTTGCTGCTGTTGACTCTGTTCTATTCTTCTTGTCCTTGTAGGTTTGTTTATTATTATTATTATTATTTTGGCTGCACCGTGAAGCTTGTGGGATTTTAGTTCCCTGACCAGGGATTGAACCCGGACCCTTGGCAATGAGAGTGCAGAGTCCTAACCACTGGACTGCCAGGGAATTCCCTGTGGGTTTATTTCTTTAAAATAATTTCTTAAAAAAAATTTATTTTTAGGTTTTTAAAAATTTTGTTGTTTTTTTAAAGAATTTATTTATTCATTTACTTTTTGGCTGCGTTGGGTCTTTGTTGCTGCGCACGGGCTTTCTTTAGTCGCGGCGAGCGGGGGCTGCTCTTTGTTGCAGTGTGCCAGCTTCTCATTACGGTGGCTTCTCTTGTTGCAGAGCACGGGCTCTAGGCACGCGGGCTTCAGTAGTTGTGGCACGCGGGCTCAGTAGTTGTGGCTCACAGGCTCTAGAGCGCAGGCTCAGTAGTTGTGGCGCACGGGCTTAGTTGCTCTGGGAGATGTGGGATCTTCCCGGTCCAAGGCTCAAACCCGTGTCCCCTGCATTGGCAGGCGGATTCTTAACCACTGCGCCACCAGAGAAGCCCCTTAATTTTGTTTTTAAACAAGGGGGTATTGTGATTGAATGTGTGAGTTTAATTCATCATCTTAAACTGTATCTTTCTTAAATTGGCTCCTTTGGGTTCTAAGTGGGGTTAAACTAGGCTGGTTCCTGGCTCTTCTCCCGATACTAATCAGCATCACATTTAAGGGCTGTTAGTCTGGTGCTGGGGAAAGAAGCACAGATCACCTCCTTCCCCTTAAAGCACCCTCCACCCCAAAGTGCCCTGATCATCCTGGCTGAGACTAGAGTTCCGAACCTAAGAGGGAAGGATGGGAAGAGGGCAGGGTGGCGAGAAAACAAACAGCAAAGAAACAAGAAGAAAAGTCAAGAAACCCAACAATTGAAGCAAGGAATAATGTGGACTTTTACATTGAATATGCTGGACCTGTCCACCGCTCTCAAACTCCCTTTGCAATGACAGAAAAAATGTAAAAATGAGAATAAATGTATTCCAGGATTGGAGCATCACAAAGGATCCTGTTAGGAGAAAAAAAAAAATTGGGGGAAAACTGCACAGATTTAAATTACATGATTGAAATGATGGAGCAACTAGAATCTAGAATCTTCCATTCCATCACAAAAATAGGCAGGGGCCCTTGAAGCAGCCAACACTAGTTTTCCCCACAAAGCCCTCAAAAAAGCACATGCACCTCAGAGTTAAAAGACATTGGGACTGGGAGTGGGATGGGGGCTGGTGGAATGTGGAGTAACCCCCGGGATGCCTGACACTTGCCCTTCAGGCCATGTGACTAGTGATGGAAATAAAAAGGGGTCAAGTGACAGGCATTCAACAGCAATGGGATAAAAGTCTTCCAAAACACCAGAAGAAGAAAAAAAATTAATAAACCAAAGTAGCAAAATTCAGGACAAGGAAGTAAAAAATCAAGAGAAAAATATGATAAACCGAAATACAAAATAAGATGGGCAGGCCAAGTTCAGATAGAACAAACTATAATAAAAGTTAAGTTATCCAAAGCTTGAAGATAAGGCAAAATGATGACTACTGAGAAAAATTCTCTCCTTGACCAAACTACTCAGGCTCCTCTGAACTCTCTTCTCAAGCAGGCCCTGAATTTTGGGCTTCTGTGTTTATCACTGCATTGTCCAGTTTTAGCAAGAATCCTGCTAAGTCAATTTAACCAGAATTCCCCATCCTGCATCCTCCTTGGTATCTAATTGAGTTCCTTATATTCCATCATCTCCCAGGTAATGTCTGAGGACCCTGGTCTGCCTTCAGCAAGGCTCCCATCAGGTTGGTTCAGCCAGAATCAGAATTACCCCTGATGTTTCCTCTTAGAAATTGTCTATCCACTGACCCCTACCCTGCTCCTTGGCTATAAATTCCCACTAGTCCTTGTATTTGAAGCCCAATCTCTCTCCCCTTCTGTATAACCCCTTTGCTGCGTGGTGGTCCCTACACTTATGATGGTAATGGTCCGGAATAGGGTCTGTCTTACCATTTTCTTTTTCTGGCTGTGCTGCGTGGCTTGTGGGAGCCTTGACCAGGGGTCGAACCTGGGCACTTGGCAGTGAAAGAGAGGAATCCCAACCACTGGACTGCCAGGGAATTCCCAAACCTTACCATTCTTTAATAACTGTCATACATGATTTTTCTTCAACACTATGTGTCCTTTCAAGGTCCTTTGATTTGCTAGAGAAATAAAGTTTGTTTGACTTGTATTTATTACTGATTAAAAACTAGATTCCAGGGCTTCCCTGGTGGCGCAGTGGTTGAGAGTCCACCCGCCGATGCAGGGGACATGGGTTCATGCCCTGGTCCGGGAGGATCCCACATGCCTCGGAGCGGCTGGTTCCGTGGGGCCATGGCCACTGGGCCTGCGCATCCGGAGCCTGTGCTCCGCAACGGGAGGGGCCGTGGCGGTGAGAGGCCCGCGTACCGCAAAACAAAAAAACAAAAAAACAAAAAAAACTGGATTCCAGAAAGTTAGATATTAGCCTAGAAAAAACGGATATCATGAAAATGACAAATGATTTTTGTCCGGGAAGACCACTCCAAGCCTTATGGTTTCATTGCTCCGTAGGACATTAACCAGTTTTGAATCTTGTTTAGCAATCTTATTCTAGCCTTGATAGGTGTGTGTGTGTGTGTGTGTGTGTGTGTGTGTGTGTGTGTGTGTGTGTGTGTGTGTGTGTGTGTATCTATGACCTCCTTTCACCAGCTTTATCATCTGGTTCTGTCATCAATAAATTAAATGAATCTTTGACACATGCTCACAATATATATGCATGAGAACTTTAAATTTTTTGGAAAAATTTGTACCTTGACAATATAAACGAGAAAAACTTTACAACTGAAAGACCAAGAACAGTGAATGTAACACACAAATCTGGCCGTATGTTGTTGAAAAGAGATGTATTTAAAACTCATACATAAAATGATTGGAACAACTAATGCAATGGATGAGGGTTGCCAGGCAACTGCTAACTGAAGGAAGGACAATGTGTAATATTGGAGAAATAGAATTAGAGGAGAGAACACTTCCAGGGACAAAATCAAATATAATAAAGAGACTGAAGGGCTCAGACTGTGGGAAATCCATTTCTATCAGATTGTTCTGTTTTTGTGAATATCATTTGCAAAGCATGAGAGCAAGGCACTGGGTATTGAGATTGCCAGTTTTCCCGAGGACAGGAAATGGGTGGGCTTGGGCCCAAGGAGGGGTGTGTCCCTTGGGGCTCAGGGACCATTAGGGGCTGAGAGAGAGGCTGGTGGTGGCAGTGGTGGTGAGGAAGGTGGGGAGGGTCAAAACTCACTTGAAGTCACGGCAAGTGCCTCCAAGTCTCTAACCTATATTCACGCTCATCCTCAAATGTTCTTATGTCAGGAACAGCCCGCTCAGGTTGAGTGATTAGATAGAATGAAATGCTTTCAGTCTCTGGGTCCTTTTCCTCAAGATTCAGCAAGCGGGGAGGTTTGTTTAGCCTAGCTTGGGTCAAGGGCTACCCCTTGGCTAAGGAAAGTGTTGGTCCCATGACATCCTCAGCTGACTCCACCTAATCAGAAAGAAGTAATTCCTCAAAAGGGGAGGTTAGTTTGCTCTTAGGAAGTGCAAGGATGCAGTTAGGAAATGGAATGTCCATTGCTCTCTGTTCTTCCGTGTATTTTGAATCCTCAGCTGGTGAATTAGGATATTTTGACTATAGATAAAAGATACAATTTACCAAGAAGATTTAATAGTGATGGACTTTTATACTGAGTCAAAATGCATCAAAATACATTAAAAATTTTTATTAGAGACACAGTAAGAACTTGAGAAAATGACAGTTACACCAGAAGACTTTCTTTTTTTTTTTCTGCCTATTGGGAATAATAGGTATTTTTATTAAACTATTACTGGCAGTCAGTATTGTGCTAAGTGCTTTATATATATATATCACTGTTTTTGATTGTGAGATTAATTCTGTTAGATAGTTGCTTTCTTCATGTAAGAGATGAGGAAACTGGTGTAGGATGATCTTAAGTAACTTGTCCAAGGTTACATTTAGTAAGTAGCAGAGAAGAAGACTTTCTGTATAGACAAAGAAGTTGGGACCAACACAATGAAAACTGGAATCTCTCTCCCTTCTTCATTCCTTCCCAGGCCCATCATCCTATCCTGTGTGGAATAACAGAACTGACAATAGTGTGAAATCATTTTGCCGGCATCAACATGTTAAAGATTATTTGCCTCTTTCCCAAGTGTGTTTATGTAATAAGGCACATTTCCAAAAGTAGCTGAGAATATTTCTGTCTAAGTTCCCTGGTGGAGAAGCACAAGCTTCAAACAGGTTCTTTCTAATCCACATACTGACCCCCATTAGAAAAAGAAAAAGAGACATATGTCTCAATTCATTTTAATATATATGTGTATATATATAATACACACACACATATATATCAGTAGATACTTGGGTATATAACATTGAAAACATAATCTTTTCAAATGCCTGTGGAATATTTATAACATTTAGCTGTGTACTGGGCCAAAAAGAGAATGAAACATTTATACATTGTCCCAAAGTAGAAATCATTTTGGACACATTATCTTTACCACAACGCAATAAACCTAGAACTTAGCCGTAAAGTAGCCAGCTAACAGATTACTGACTTGGAAATTAAAAAATGACCACTCTAAAAATCTTAAAAAGGAAATATATCAAATTACAGAGCAACGAATTATTGAAGCGTCAACAACAGTGAGAATACTGCATATTAAAATGCAGTATTTTATTTATTAAATATTAAGTATTTATTAAATACTCTTAGTATTTAATACTGCATATTAAAATTCATGGGATGGAATCAAAGTGGGTCTCAAATGAAAATGTGTTTTCTTTACTGATCAAAGAACCAAGAGGACTTCCCTGGTGGCACAGTGGTTAAGAATCTGCCTGCCAATGCAGGGGTCACGGGTTTGATCCCTGGTCCGGGAATCATGCCGGAGCAACTAACATGCCGCGGAGCAACTAAACCCGTGCACCACAACTTCTGAGCCTTCACTCCAGAGCCCGCGAGCCACAACTACTGAGCCCACGCGCCACAACTACTGAAGCCCGCGTGCCTAGAGCCTGTGCTCTACAACGAGAGAAGCCACTGCAACGAGAAGCCACTGCAATGAGAAGCATGCGCACCGCAACGAAGAGTAACCCCAGCTCGCCGCAACTAGAGAAAGCCCGTGCACAGCAACGAAAACCCGACGCAGCCAAAAATAAAATAAATAAATTTATTAAAGAAAAAGAGCCAGGAGATCAAACATAATAAACTAAGCATTAAACTCAAGGAGCTAGCCACAGAACAAGATGAACCAAAAGAAGGTAGAAGGACATAATTAGTAAAAATAAAAACAGAAGCACATAAAAAACAAAGCTATTTTGGTGAATAAAACCAAGAGATATTTATTTGAAAATGATCAATAAAATAGACAAATTTCTGGACAGTGTGACCAAGGAAAAAGAGAAAAACACATATAGACATTGAGAATGAGAAAGAGATTACAGCATACCAAAAAGCTTTTAAGAATTAAAGCACGTGCTGCCTGGATTTCCCCCATTCTTCCAGCCTTCTGGGGCCATCCTCACTATTATTTTTTTCCATTTCTTTTTTTGGTAGTGACTTGGGGGTAACCTCGCTATTGAGATATAATTTACATGCCATACAATCGACCCATTTAAAATACACAGCTCAGTGTTTTTTAGTATATTCACCATATCACACTACAAATGCAACCGTCATCATAATCTAGGAATATTTTCATTACCTCGAAAAAGAAACCCCGTTCTCCTTCTCTATCACCTCTTAGTATTCTCATCCTTCCCAGCTGCTGGCAACTGCTAATCTACTTCCTGTTTCTCTATATTTTCTCATTCTGAACGTTCCATAAAAGTAGAATCATAATAGGTGGTCTTTTGTGTTGGGCTTCTTTCACTTAGCCTAATGTTTTCAAGGTTCATCTCTGCTGTAGCATGAATAATATCCCACTGCATGGATATACCACATTTTGTTTATTCATTAATCAGTTAATTCACCCTTTTTTGTTATTCAAATAAAGCTGCCCGGGGGGCCCCCCTGTGACATGTTGGTAAAGGCTCCACCTTTTCAAGGATTCTCAGAAGCTTCTCAAACGTGTGGTCCCTTCCTGTTTCAGATTCTTATGGCAATGGGATTATTGATCTCCCTGACTGCTGTCATGATTCCTGTACCATTGCCTTCTCTCTGCCCCTCCTCACTTCATGCTTGACTCGTCCTCTTACTTCATTTTCCAGAAACCCACTTGTCCAGGGTTTCTAGGTTAGGCAGGGTTGGTTTGATAGAATGTTTATTCTTCTCATTTTCTACCCATATTCAGATTAAAGCCCCCCTAGGCCATTGCTCTTTTAAAATTTTATTTTTGTTTTTAAATTTTTAATATTTTCTTCCAGTTTTATTGAGATATAATTGGTGTATAGCACTGTGTGAGTTTAAGGCATACAGCATCATGATTTGACTTACATACGTCGTGGAATGATGATCCCAATAAGTTTAGTGAACATCCATCATCTCATACAGAGACAATATTAAAGAAGTAGAAAACACATCCTTTTCCTTGCGATGAGAATTTAGGGTTTACTCTCTTAACAGCTTTCCTATGTAACACACAGCAGTGTTAATTATCTTTATCAGGTTGTACGTTACATCCCTAGTACTTATTTATCTTATAACTGAAAGTTTGTACCTTTTGAACACCTTTATCCAATTTCCCCTTCCCCCAGATAGGCTTTTGCTTTTTGAACATCTAAATGAAGGGCACAATTCCTTATCTCCCAGAATAAATGGAATAATTCGCCCAAGAAGAGATAGACACTAATTTTAGAAGAAATTGAGGAGTTTGTCAAAGATCTACCTCCTCCAAAAGAACCTAATACAAGACAGTTTTCAAGCAGTTTCTTTATAAGCTTTTTTTTTTTTTTTTGAAACTGATAATTCCTATGTCAAGGAGATACACAGATATGGAATACTTTTCAATTTATTCTCTGAGTTGGCATGACTGTGATACTGCAAGTGGACTGGAGCAGTCCTCAAATGAAACCTAGGACCCTTACAGATTAGAAAGGCTCATCTCTGTTCCTTGAACGCAAATTTCATGGCCCTTTAAAGTGAAGTGAGGAGAAAGGGTAAATATTTAATCAATCTTGTAATTGGCGTGGCTGGGAATTTGGATAAGTACTAGACAAGGAGTAGCTGAAATTAATACCAGAAACCAGGAGGAGTCTACCCAAATGTAAGGCACATACACCGGGACACATCAACCTAGGGAAGAACCAAGATCACAAAAATAACCACGCACAACGTATCATTGACACTTGTCTCTGCCCAGGATATCATATCTTCCACTTCCATGAAAAAGAATATTCTTCACATCCCTCATTATTTCTTGCATCGCGCAGGCATCTCATGAGGGATCGCACTCACCGCTGCACTCTCCGTGATTAACAAGTGTCTGGCATACACTTGGTGTCCAATACATGTTTACCCAAATGAATGAGTGAAACGAACAAGGATTGTTCAGCAGTCACGTGGTACTTGCTGTTTTCTCCTCTCTTGCTCTGGCGCGCCCTCTGGTGATCACTTTCGGTAATTTCTGAAGCCCTGAAAACTGCTTCTGAAGGTGGTGCCTTAACTGGGACTGTCTGGGCTGCAGCTGAGCCTGGGACCATGTTAGACTGAATAGTATATAGGCTTAGTGTGATCTTGGAGAGTCTTTGTAGAGCCTTGCCTCCCAATTAAAGTACTTCCATCACATTTCCTGAGGCACTTGGCAAAACCTTCGTAAACCAGGAAAATTGTTTGCACAGTTGCCGTCTGTTTCCCTTAAGTCAGTGGAGACATTTTAATGCATTTTCTGAAATCTAGTGACAGAATGAAAAATGAGTCTGTGCAGCATGAAAATACGTTTCTTTCTTCAGCGTGACAGCTGCTCTGGAACTCAGTCAGGATACAAACATCACATTTAATATAGAAAAGAGCCTTAACTATTGACTTTTATAACTGAGGAAACAAAGGCCCCCTTAATGATACTGAGGTTGTAGGAGCACAGTCAGGGTCTAAACCTTTGCCGTCTAAGAACCAGTTTGTGATTTCCGCTAAATGCTGCCAGTTGGAATAATCTTCAGCCTGAGAAGTGTATTAACTAAGAGCAGTGATAGCTACGCTAATAGATACTATCCAAAGCTTCAGTGACTGAATGCACTGGAAATTTGTTTTTCACTTGTGTGAAGTTCTAATTGGCAGTGGAGGGTAGGGTTTCTGTCCCATGCTGTCTCTGAGGGACACAGGCTGACAAAGGCCATCTTCAGCTTAAAGCTCCTGTGATGAGTTGCAAGACTACTGATTAGGAAAGGAAGATTGACCTCACAGTCACAACCACTGAATCGGGCTGGAGTTCCAGGCTAGAATGGAGGCTTTGCGGATGGTGAGCTCTACACATAATGAAGTTCTCCATTGCTGCCTAAGAGACTTTGGCTATTGAAGGAGAGGATAAAACCCGAGTGACCCAAACTCTCCAGGTAGGTCGGCAATCACTTTGGTAGAGTGGTATTTATCACGCTTCCCACATCCTGCCTTGCATCATGGACTTTTATAATCGTATTTGAACAGCTTGAAATACTTCTGTATTCGCCATCGTGCCTCTATACTGAGTACTCAGTGATTGCTCTTCAAACTGAATTTGATAAATATGTATATTCGGGAATATGTCACATTGAAACTACTTGGATATATAATTTAATTAGAAAAATTAGAATGTTTATGGATAAATCAACAAGTATCTCCTCCCTCCTGCCCTTCCTTCCTTCCTTCCTTTTTTCTCCACACTAGTATTGCTGGGGTCCACTGTTGTGCAGACAGCAGTAACATAATGTCATGAGGTTTGACAAAATATGTACAGATCCTTGAAGAACATGGAGAACCACATATCTTATCAAATATTCTCTAGATGGGTGCAGGGTCTCTCCTGCCCAGTGCCATGCAGGCTTCATCCCAAGGGCTGCCACATCCTATTTATACCTCCCAGAGCAGTAGGGCAGTGACTGAGGTGGGGAGAGAGATTGTAGCACTTAGATTTACATGGAATAATTAAACAGAAAGGAGATGACAAATACAGAAAATTCTTTCTTCTGGACAGGTCTTTACTATTATAGCCTTAGAAAAATTACTGCTGATTATTTTGTCTTTTTGTGAGATTGTCTCCTGGAGTCACTGACACAAATGCTGGAGATTGTGTGATGGGTGTTTCTGCTCTGGTCTCTGTTTAGGGAGGAAAAGAGAAAAGATAAATCAAAAGCATCATGTTTGTTGAGAATGCAAAAAACCAATTTCATATACAAATGCCATATTTTTTGGTCAAGATTCAGAGGACTTAAGTGCTGCAAAAAGAGGAATATTTCTCTTACCAGATATCCAGAGGAGCAGAAAGATGAGGGGAGCCTGGGAGCTCATAGCCTCGGCCTGGCGTTCACTTGTCGCCAGCGTCCTCACCAGTTGAACAATACACATTCTGTGGCCTCTGAGATGTTGAGGGACTTATGTATGGGAGCAGTATGCAAATTACATGGTATGTGGTGGTGGGATGGGCAGGCAGTGTTTAACTGGCAGAGTGTGAAACTTCATGCATGAGCTGTCCATGGTGATATTGTCAGAGCTTTCCTTACTCTCAAAAGGGCTGTGAGTAAAATCTAAACTCCTGGGCAAATAGCATCATCCTTCCTCCGCTTTGCTTTTCTGCCCCCAGACTTTTCATTATTCTGCACTATTCAGTATTCCATCTGCTGCCATTCTGATGCTAAGTAAACTGGGGTGATAGATACCATGGCAATACTCCTGACATCATCAACCATTGCCCCCATTTTTGGGTTACACGCTCAGGACCATAATTACTTCACATCGTGGTTGAATACAGGATTCAGAGAGGTGTCTACGTAATGCTGTTTCCAACTGCACACTTGCTTCCGTGATTACTCAGCTCTCTGTTCCAACATTTACACACGTATTAGTTACCCTAAACCATAATTACTTACACTGAGATTTTTTCACATTAAAATTTTAAAATTTTCTTTTGACTCAAGTGAATTCATGTCTACTCGGTGGTACTGGGTAGAACCTAAAATAATTTTCCTTTTATACCATCCGTCTACATTTCAGAAAACTACATGCTGCATTTAAAAGTGGAAACTTGAGAACTACAGCTAAAGAATAGGGCAAAAAAGATGAAGGGTGAGACATTAAATTGCTACTGTCAGTTTGAAAGGAAAGTAAGATGTGTCTTTCTTTTCCTTAATCAAATTCTGTTTACCTGATGCCCCCACAAAAACTTGTAAAAGAATGTTCATAGGAGAGGCATTGAATTCACCAAATAGTGGGAACAACCCGAATGTCCATCACGTGTTGAATGGAAAAGCAAAATGTGGCCTATTCGTATAATGAACTACTATTTGGCCATAATAAGAAATAAAGTACTATAATAAGCTACAACATGGATAAACCTTGCAAACATTATGGTAAATGAAGTGAGCCAGTCACGAAAGACAACATGCAGCACGATCTGTTTATATGAAATATTCACCGTAGGCACAGACAGTAAGTGGTTACCTAGGACTTGGGGATGTTTGATGCTGGAGGAAATGGGGAGTAACTGGTAGTGGGTACAGGATTTCTTTTCGAAAATATAAAATTGACTGTGGTGATGATTGCACAACTCTTATACTAAAGTCCATCATAGTGGACAAGATAAATTGGTGAACTATATTGTATATGAATTATAATGCCATAAATGTGTTAACAAAAAGTCTAGAGTTTCAAGAGTGAAGAGACCTTCAGCGAGGAACAGCAAGAATATGTGAGTAGGGATTCCCTGGTGGCGCAGTGGTTGAGAGTCCACCTACCGATGCAGGGGACGCGGGTTCATGCCCCGGTCCGGGAAGTTCCCACATGCCGCGGAAGTTCCCACATGCCGCGGAGCAGCTGGGGCCGTGAGCCATGGCCGCTGAGCCTACGCCTCTGGAGCCTGTGCTCCACAATGGGAGAGGCCACAACAGTGAGAGGCCGGTGTACTGCAAAAAAAAAAAGAATATGTGAGTAGTAGAAACCAAAAGAGCTATTTGTAAGCCTGGGGCTTTGTGTTCTGAGATATGTTTTGAACATTTAAAGATTGTCCATTTTTTTGAATTATTGAGAAAGAAATTAGTCCTAAAATGGAGTTACTAGAATGATCTGTGATGCTCTTCAACTAGGTGGATGACCTTGAACAGCTCCTACCACCTACCTATCTGGGTCTTGTTCATCTCTATTGAATGGCACAGCAAGTGTGATTTTTAAAAAATCCCGTTGAGATTTTGATTTTGACTAGGTTTTTTTCAATTTCTTTGAATAATATTCTGGAGTCTGCAGTGTATTTTGTTATTTTTTTCCTAAATATATGATGCTTTGGATGCTCTTGTAGATGGTGTGTTTTGTAATTTTAATTTTTATAATTTGTTGCAGTTATAGAGAAATCAAATTGGTTTTTTTGTTTTTTTTTGTATGTTCACCTTGAATCCAGGGGTTGGCTATTTCTCTTATTGATTTCAGTAGTTTTTCTATAGATTATTTTGAATTTTCTCTGCACACAATCCATTCATCTTGACAGTTTTAATTCTTCCTTTCCAGTTCTGTTCTTTGCTGTTGTTATTGTTGCCTTATTGCACTGGCCAGGACAGGTATATCTTTAAAGGCATCCACTCATGTGCGTCTGATCCAATGCCACTGGCAGAGAAATTATGCCTAAACCTGGCTGTGCCTTTAAGTCCAAGAAAAATTCCAGGAGTCCGCGTGCAAATCTTGTCATGGGGTTACTTTTCAGAACGTTAAGATTTCCAAATAGAGGTAGAGATGCTAAAACTGCACAGCCGTCACAGCAGCTGCTTATAAAGGAAACAGCTGGTATAATGAAAAACCCTCAAAGGTTTGTGGAGGCTTTTGTTTCACGTTGAATCACTGTGGATACCCGCTATAGTACTGATGGCAGTAATAAACAGCAACATCTTCAGGCTTCAGGCTGCTGATGGTGAGAGTAAAGTCTGTCCCCGACCCACTGCCACTGAACCGGGCTGGGATGCCAGAGGCCCTGGTGGTTGCATCATACATGAGGAGCCTGGGAGCCTGCCCAGGTTCCTGCTGGTACCAGGCTAGGTAGTTGCTAACACTCTGACTGGCCCTGCAGGTGAGGGTGGCGCTTTCGCCCGGAGACAAAGACAGGGAGGCTGGAGACTGTGTCAACGTGGCTTCTCCAGTGGTATCTGAGATCGGAAATAAAACAAAAAAGTCGCTCATGTAATCTAGATCCTACTTACTGTCTTCCCCACAGGGCTAGGATCATCGATCTACACTGAGCCTTAATTTTTTGCTTGCTGAGTAGAGGTGCAGGACCCAACTGCATGAACCAAAAATCTTCACTGACATGCACAACCATCCCATGTTCCTCTCACCTGGGATCTAGAGTAACAGGAGGCAGAGAAGCTGAGCTAGGGCTTCCATGATCCACTCAGAGGCAGATCTGAGGCAGATCTTCCCCAGAGCACTGACTCAGGCATAGATATGGGCTTTGGGCAACAGGGCGGGCTGGGAGGAACATGCAAAGCAGCTGGGATGGGGCGAGCTGGGTTTCCAGCTGCAGCAACCACGTGCCTCCTCTTCTCTACACTTGAGCAACCCATCCCCAGGTGGTCAAGTCAGAAAAGCCTATTGACTTAGTCTGAGGGATGAATTTTTCTCCTCTGGTCACAGAATTTCCTTCCCGTGTCCTCTCACTTCATTATTCACCTAGATTCAGAGAGATGGTGTTTGGTATGAGCCTGCTGGGAACAAAATAGATGCCTTTGGTTCTGTTTTCCTCTTTCTACCAGCACTATGCCTAGATGTCTCCCTTGGTGCATGCTTGGGTCAAAACGGATTGAGAAGTTTATAGGAACTTTATGTTCCAGATACACCTGTCATTTGCAGCACAGTGCTATTTCCCAAGGGCACTTCCCAAGAAGTCACCTTATTCTTTGCTAGAATTAGGAAAGAGTAATGTCAGGTTAGGCCAGGCAACATGGTTGTAAGGGTAACGACAACTGCACAGATGATGAGGACCCTGGCTCTCCCCTCCTCCCTCCCCCCTCCAGTGTACTGATACCATATACATGAAGACAGACAGTGGTACTGTCCATGCAGGCAGAGTTAATTACTCTGTATTTATCATGCAGGAGAAAGATGTAATATGTCAGATTTACTTCTGGAAGATTACTAGGTTATTTTGTAGTGAATGGATTATTCATTCCTTGTCAAATAGATTTTTAATAATTTAGGGCCCTTTCACTTTTTTTTTTTTTTTTTTGCTGTACGCGGGCCTCTCACTGTTGTGGCCTCTCCCGTTGCGGAGCACAGGCTCCGGACGCGCAGGCTCAGCAGCCATGGCTCACGGGCCCAGCCGTTCCATGGCATGTGGGATCTTCCCGGACTGGGACACGAACCCACGTCCCCTGCATCGGCAGGCAGACTCTCAACCACTGCCCCACCAGGGAAGCCCTCACATTTATTAATATTATTTATCTTCTTTATACCACTGAGCTATGGGGACATATCTGAATTTGCACTTAAGATTTGTACTAATATGAGTTGTATCATTTAAGAGTAAAATTTTTTCTGTATTGTGGGGAGGAGGTTCTTAATCACTGATCACAGTTTTGTTAAGGAGAAGCTCATGTCACACACTTTTCACAGAATTATATACGTATAGGGTGAATAGTTTCATACCCAGACAAACCAACAGGTCACATAGACCAGACTACTAGTAAGACAGATTAGAAGCCTAGTATGGTCACTTTTAATTCGTTTGTCAAATGATTGCTATATAGTTAATGCAATTTGCTCATTTTTCTGTTTAATCTGTGACTTGATGAAGTTTTCTTGCTACGAATCCAAACTTGCTGATGGTTCTTGGAAGCACATTCAAGTAGAGTTTGGTCCGTCCCCTGTCTTAAAATTCTGAGAGCTGGGGAACTAGTGATGATGCTGGGTTGTCTGCGGTCCTATGATTAGAGTGATATTTTGCTCTCTTCAGAGTTCAGAACATGCTTTTCTTGCTGTCTCTCCAACTAAGGCAGGGTTTTTCAGGTATGACACAACACCAGAAACTGCAAGGAATTCTATAACCTCCTTCAACTTAGAACCTACGGATACTGAGGCCAGAGAGGCTTTCTCTTTGACTCTCTGATGCTCTTACTAAGATAAATTATTAGCAGTACCAATGAGAGATGCTATGAAGTAGAAGAGCAATAAAAATATGCAAGGCCATGATTTGTAAAGAAAGGACCAGGCACTGGTTATCTGTCATCACCAACTGCTCACCTCCAGCTAAGCACTTATGAATGTTCTGTCCCACAATTTCCATCAAGGCCAGCCAAGGTCAGAAATTTTCTCTCTCTACATCTGAGAAGTGCCAGCCACCTTCCTAACTCTATTTGCTATTACATGCTAGATGCTCTCTGCATGGCACACATCACTGCTCTCTATTCCCTCTCAACCCAAGCTATTCTGCTCTAGAAGTTAAGGTCTTCCTTAGACCAAATGTTCATGTATACCCTTGCATCTACTATGTTCCCTAAACCTGCATATTCTACCATACTATCACCAAATCTTTTCCAGATCTTAAGAGAACATAGTTTTCAATGTTTGCATTTAGGACATTAGAGCCCAAGCATGATGAGGAAGCAACCACATAGGAAAATGAAGGGGGAGACCCTTGTGGGGTTTGGAGCCCATAATATGGAAAGGGCATCTGTGTGGGGTGGAGCTGGAAGTGCAACATGGGTTGCTGGGGCTAGAGCAGGGAATGATGGCACTATTTTCCCAGTTCGGGTGTGCCAGCTGGTGGGTGGTTGGAAGGATGTTCACGTGGGCGGGGGCCCACAGTGCAGGAGTCAGAGCCCAGACTGGGTGAGGAGCCCACCCATGCAAGAGGCACAAAATGGTGGTGGCTGTGCAAGGGCTATCAGAGCTGGAGCAAGGTATATGTGTGTGTGGGGAGGGAGGTGGAGTTGTCTGCACAGGAGGTGGAAGGGACGGCCGCGACCGAGATTGATTTCAAATCAATTTGATCAAGTAGTTTGATCAAGTAATTAAACGCAATAATGATACTTAGAGTCAAATTATCAGCGTTAGAGAAAGAGTCATGAATAATCGAAGGAGAGTATTAGAATAAACTCTATGGTGTAGATTGGAATTGGAGATAGTGTAAACCCTTGGGCTTTTGTAGATACAGATATGAATGTGCACGTGTATATACGTGTGTGTGTGTAGATAGATAGATGATAGATAGATAGATAGATAGATAGATAGATAAATTTTCCCTAGGCTGGAAGCAATGACACCCCGGTCCCCAATAGCGTCCATAGTGCTCAAATCTTGGTGTCTAAATACCATTCTCCACTAAAAGGAACCAATAATTCTTGGAGAAATGTCTGACTCTGGATTTAGGACAGGAAAAAAGCCAGATGAGCCTGGACCATCTAGTTCCAGAAACTAAAGAAATGCTCAAAGAATGATGGGGTTGTGGCAGAAGGAAATAGAAGCCAACTTCAATGGTTCACCAACTAGCCAAATCTGGGAAACTTTGAGTACCAAAATAATTAATGATGGTAACATATTATAGCCCATTGATGAAAATAGGAATCCATGAGTTCATATTGATGTTTTGATGAGGAATAGGGATTCATATAGTATCAAAGAACTTATTCATACGTTCTTATTAAGTACAAAGGGGCAAAAGTAACTATGCAGCAGAGGTCTGGGAGACACTACCTTCATTCAAGATTCTAAGGAAACATCATCAGTAATGGGACAGATTGAAATCATGCACCACCTGATAGGATGCAGTGAGTAGAGCAGAACATTGCTTCTGGATATTACTGTACGTTATGGGCTGAATCATAACCCCCAAATTCATATGTTGTAATAGCCAGTGGTAATTACCTCAGAATGTAACTGTATTTGAAAATAGGATCATTAAAGAGGTAATTAAGTTAAAATGAGAGGTGACCACTAATCCTGTATGTCTGGTGCCCTTAAAGAAGAAGAAATTGGAACACAGACACACACACATAGGGAAGTGCACGTAAAGACACAGAGGGAAGACGGCAATTTGCAAGCCAAGGAATGAGGCTCTGAATTAAGGATTACAAGAGGAATATGTAAGCGCTTCAAGGAGGAGTCACTATAAATCTAAGGCACAAAAAGAATACGTGGATGTCTCTTTCATCTAGGAAAACTTCATTTTTCAAGAAAAAATGGAGAAGGGTAAAATGGAGGAAGGTTCCCTTTACAAGACATGAATATTAAACATAAAGTGCTCTTCTAAAACTAGACCCAGGTCATTTTTGTATACAGTGTATTGATTTTTGTCACCGACCTGTGTCTTGTGTAGTTTCATGCTGCAGAGACATGATGAACTGAAAGACCACTGTTTGTAATCAGGAGATGATTTGGATATCTGACAATTAATGAGACTATAATTCACTTTATTTTCCCAGGAAACACAAGTGTTAAACTGTACTGATTTTTTCCGCTTTCCTCTGACTCTTTCTTATGATGCAGGATGAGGATAAAATAAGTGCACCTGCACATTCATTGCCCCATTCACCCTGTGTGATGACATTTCTTCAGGGGAGGAATCGCAGAGGGAGAGGCCAGGAGGAACAGCAGAAAGCTTATTTCTTTATTATCTGTCCCTCCCGTTAGACTGAAAGCTCTCTGAGGTCAAGTGTTCTGATGGAGTTGTTCAAAATGTCCTGTGCCTAGGAGAGTTCATGATACTGTTTGTTATTTGTGTAATTCTCTATATATATTTCATTTGGATGTAGACAGCATATATATGGTCTTGTTCTTGTATCCATTCAGCAAGCCTGTGTCTTTTGGTTGGAGTATTTAATCCATTCACGTTTAAGGTAATTATCGATATGTATGCTCCTATGACCATTTTCTTAATTGTTTTGGGTTTGTTTTTGTAGGTCCTTTTCTTCTCTTGTGTTTCCCACTTAGAGAAGTTCTTTTAGCATTTGTTGTAGACCTGGTTTGGTGGTGCTGAATTCTCTTAGCTTTTGCTTGTCTGTAAAGCTTTTGATTTCTCCATCGGATCTGAATGAGATCCTTGCCAGGTAGAGTAATCTTGGTTGTAGGTTCTTCCCTTTCATCACTTTCAGTATATCATGCCACTCCCTTCTGGCTTGTAGAGTTTGTGCTGAGAAATCAGCTGTTAACCTTATGGGAGTTTCCTTGTGTGTTATTTGTCGTTTTTCCCTTGCTGCTTTCAATAATTTTTCTTTGTCTTTAATTTTTGCCAATTTGATTACTATGTGCCTTGGTGTGTTTCTCCTTGGGTTTATCCTGTATGGGACTCGCTGCACTTCCTGGACTTGGGTGGCTCTTTCCTTTCCATGTTAGGGAAATTTTCGTCTATAATCTCTTCAGATATTTTCTCGGGTCCTTTCTCTCTCTCTCTCCTCCTTCTGGGACCCCTATAATGCGAATGTTGTTGTGTTTAATGTTGTCCCAGAGGTCTCTTAGGCTGTCTTCATTTCTTTTCATTCTTTTTCCTTTATTCTGTTCCACAGCAGTGAATTCCACCATTCTGTCTTCCAGGTCACATATCCGTTCTTCTGCCTCAGTTATTCTGCTATTGATTCCTTCTAGTGTAGTTTTCATTTCAGTTATTTTATTGTTCCTCCCTGTTTGTTTGTTCTTTAATTCTTCTAGGTCTTTGTTAAACATTTCTTGCATCTTCTCGATCTTTGCCTCCATTCTTTTTCTGAGGTCCTGGATCATCTTCACTATCATTATTCTGAATTCTTTTTCTGTAATTGTTTTCTCCACTTCATTTAGTTGTTTTTCTGGGGTTTTATCTTGTTCCTTCATCTGGTATATAGCTCTCTGCCTTTTCATCTTGTCTGTCTTTCTGTGAATGTGGTTTTTGTTCCACAGGCTGCAGGACTGTAGTTCTTCTTGCTTCTGCTGTCTGCCCTCTGGTTGATGAGGCTATCTAAGAGGCTTGATGAGAGGGACTGGTGGTGGGTAGAGCTGACTGTTGCTCTGGTGGGCACAGCTTAGTAAAGCTTTAATCCACTTGACTGTTGGGGCTGGATTCCCTCCCTGTTGGTTGTTTGGCCCGAGGCGATCCAACACTGGAGCCTACCTGGGCTCTTTGGTGGGGCTAATGACAGACTCTGGGAGGGCTCACGCCAAGGAGTACTTCCCAGAACTTCTGCTGCCAGTGTCCTTGTCCCCACGGTGAAACAGAGCCACCCCCCGCCTCTGCAGGAGACCCTCCAACACTAGCAGGTAGGTCTGGTTCAGTCTCCCCCGGGGTCACTGCTCCTTCCTCTGGGTCTCGATGTGCACACTACTTTGTGTGTGCCCTCCAAGAGTGGAGTCTCTGCTTCCCCCAGTCCTGTCGAAGTCCTGCAATCAATTCCCACTAGCTTCAAAGTCTGATTCTCTAGGAATTCCTCCTCCCATTGCCGGACCCACCGGTTGGGAAGCCTGATGTGGGGCTCAGGACCTTCACTCCAGTGGGTGGACTTCTGTGGTATAAGTGTTCGCCAGTCTGTGAGTCACCCACCCAGCAGTTATGGGATTTGATTTTACTGTGATTGCTACCCTCCTACCGTCTCATTGTGGCTTCTCCTTTGTCTTTGGATGTGGGGTATCTTTTTTGGTGAGTTCCAGTGTCTTCCTGTCAATGATTGTCCAGCAGCTAGTTGTGATTCTGGTGTTCTCACAAGAGGGAGTGAGAGCACGTCCTTCTACTCCGCCATCTTGGTTCCTCCTCCTCTGATAACACTCTTATCCATTGTTTGTAGATTTTTTGATGATGGCCATTCTGACCAGCGTGAGGTGATACCTCACTATTGTTTTGATTGGCATTTCTCTAATAATAAGTGATGTTGAGCATCTTTTCATGTGCTTTTTGGCCATCTGTATGTCTTCTTTGGAGAAATGTCTATTTAGATCTTCTGCCCATTTTTTGATTGGGTTATTCTTTTTTTTTGATATTGAGCTGCTTGTTTTTTGTTTGTTTGTTTTTGTTTCACAATAAGTGGTGAGGAGCTATTAGATATGGACATGTAAATCCCATGAGAAATTTGAATGAAATTCTGACCCATCTAATACCAGGCAAAAATATGAATTAGAGTGTAGTCTTCATGTGAGAGGTAAAATACTGATGCTTCTAGAAGAAAGTATAGGAAGATATCTTTAGGCCCTAAAGGTAGGCAAAAATTTATTAAACAGAACACACACATAAACACATGTAGCAAACACAAGAGAACAAAAGAGATAATAGAGTGCTTTATAATTAAGAATTTCAAATGATATATAATTTATATATTATATATGATTCATATTACATAAATATGTATAAACATGTATAGGTAGATGTATAAAGAGTCATTCAACATGATTGGTCATCATGGAAATATAAATTTTAAATACAACATCTCTTCAGGTTTACCAATACAGATTTTTAAAAAAAGTTTGACAATACCTCATATTGGAAAAGATTGCAACAACTGGAACTTTTATACATGGTTGATGGATTTTAATATGTTCACCATTTTGGAAAACTATTTTGCAATTTTACCAAACCCATTCCAATCCTATGACTTGGCACTTCCACTCTTAGGAACGTACCCAAGGGAAATGAGTACATAAGTCCACAAAAGACATTGAAAGAATATTCCAAAAACAACTATATTCATAAAAGCTGAAAACAACTCCTTAATTAAAGAATGAATAAATTAATTTTGATATATTCATATATAAGATATTCTGCAGTGAAAAGGAACAAATTACTGCCACACCACCAACATAAATGACGCTTAAAATATATTGGTCGAATAATTGACAGGATGGTAAGGAGATTCCGCATATGCCCCCAGCCCAACACATGTACAGCCACCCCCATTATCAACATCACTCACTAAAGTGGTACATCTTACAATTGATGGACCTACACTGGCACATCAAGATCATTGAAAGTCCATAATTTACCTTAGAGTTCACTCTTGGTGTTGTACATTCTGTGGGTTTGGACAAATGTATAATGAAATGTTATACATCATTTTAATATTATACAGAGTATTTTCATAGCCCTGAAAAATCTCTGTGTTCTGCCTATTCATTTGTCCCCCACTGCACCCAATCTCTGGCAACCACTGACCTTTTTATTATCTCGTCTTTCCATTAATAATGTCATATAGGGCTTGCCTGGTGGCGCAGTGGTTGAGAGTCCGCCTGCCAATGCAGGGGACACGGGTTCATGCCCTGATCCGGGAGGATCCCACATGCCTCGGAGCGGCTGGGCCCGTGAGCCATGGCCGCTGAGCCTGCGCGTCCGGAGCCTGTGCTCCGCAACGGGAGGGGCCGCGGCGGTGAGAGGCCCGCATACCGCAAAAAAAAAAAGTACATGAAAGGACTAAATTCACAACCTGTTTTTTTTTTTTTTTGCTCGCGCAGGCTCAGCGGCCACGGCTCCCGGGCCCAGCCGCTCCGCGGCATGTGGAATCTTCACGGACCAGGGCACAAACCCGTGTCCCCTGCATCGGCAGGCGGACTCTCAACCACTGCGCCACCAAGAAAGCCCTTTCGTGTGCTTTTATATCACCTCTGAAATCCTCACTCTAGCTTACTCTGGACTTACCAGGTTGCCTGGTATCAGATGCATGGGCTTTTCCTTAGCTACTGTGTTTCTTGCTTACTCTAGTGCAATAGCACAGCACAAATTCAATACCTTAATGATACACTGTCTCAGAGGGGATGCTTTTACTTTCTTTGTGGTCATTTTTCTTCTTAATGAGAATGTACCACCTTCATGCAACGATGTTTATTGAGCACCTTGAATATGCCAGGTACTCTTGTGTAACGCTGAGATATGTCAGTGCTCCCAGGAAACAAATGTCCCTGACCCTGTGGAGCTGAAATTCTACCAGAGAAAATCAGACTCTAAAGGGCAAACATCAAAAAGAGATAAATAAACTTGGGAATTCCCTGGCAGTCCAGTGGTTAGGACTCCAAGTTTTCACTGTCAAGGGCAAGGGTGGAATCCCTGGCTGGAGAACTAAGATCCTGCAAGCCACAGGGTGTGACCAAAAATGTAAAAAAAGAAATAAGTAAAGTTGAGAAGTGCTTTGAACAAAAGTGTGGAGCAGGATGTACTATTCATGCAGGATTGGGGTGATCGTTGAGAAGGGAAGCTTTGGGCTGAACTGACAGATGAGGCGTTAACACAACGCGTGTTTGGAGGAAAAGTGTTGCTGTTAGAGGGACCAGTGAGACCAGAGGTCCAAGGGCAGGACTGTGTGTGGCTTGTTCAAGGCAGAGCCAGGTGGCCAGTGAGGCTGACGCTCAGTGAGTCAGTGGACAGAGCCATAGGAGACGGGGTCTGAGAAGTAACAGGGAGGGTCCTGGTCAGCGGGAACCTGATAGGCGTTGTAAGGATTTGAGCTTTTCCTCTGTGTGAAGTAGAATCTAGTGCAAGATTTGGAACAGAGGACAAGCTTAACTCACCTTTTAAAAGATTGCCCTGGCTGCTGCCTTGAGAATAGACATGTTGATCTTTGGGGAGGGTGTGGCCCTTGTCCAGGTAAAAGATGGTGGAAGCTTGCACCAGGATGGGCCGTGAAGGTGGAGGTGATCAGGGGTGGTCAGATTTGGGATATATCGGAGATCTGGGATTACTTGTCCACTTCTCTTTGCTCCAGGATTCCCAGCCTACTGTGTTGAGTATGCTGTAACTATAATCACTCTTAATTATTTATTTTTGAATGAGAATATTCCTTCTGCCTGTTGGCACTCAGGAAAAAGGATCATCATTTCCTCTTAGGTTTCCTTTGAGGAACCAAGATTGTACCTTTGTTTCACATCTCCTTTCCTGGTTTTCTCTGTCTTCTGCAAAGAGAAGGTCAATTTACTCCCTACTAAGAGTCTTAATCTCTGATCAAAAGGCCTCAGTCTAGTGTTTTCTCTATTGCTTGTATGTTATTTTCTTGTTGTTGTTGGGTTTTTTTTTGTCATCATCTTAATAAAATAAAATATCACATTTTCCCTCTGGTTCTAAGTGATCAAATGTCATCTTAGTTAGTCACACTGATTAGTTTCAGAACTGTCAATGAAGGTACAAAAAGGTATTAAGAACCATATGCTAATGCCTATATATGGAATCTAAAGAAAAGAGTACTGATGAACCTGGTGACCAGTGGCAGGGCAGGAATAAAGACGCAGATGTAGAGAACAGACTGGAGGACACAGGAGGGGAAGGGGAAGCTGGGACGAAGTGAGAGAGTAGCATTGACATATATACACTACCAAATGTAAAATGGATGGCTAGTGGGAAGCTGCTGCACAGCACAGGGAGATCAGCTCGGTGCTTTGCGACCACCTAGAGGGGTGGGATAGGGAGGGTGGGAGGGAGGGAGACGCAAGAGGGAGGGGATATAGGGATATATGTATACATATAGCTGATTCGCTGTTGCACAGCAGAAACTAACACATCGTTGTAAAGCAATTATACTCCAACAAAGATGTAAAAAAAAAAAAAAAAGGTATTAAGAGATCCCAAACCCTGTCCTCAGCAAGTTACATGTGGAGCCTTGCCTAGTACCAGTGTCCTTGCCTCTCACAGAATCTTTCCAATCAGCTACCTACACAGAATCCTTCTGTGTTCTCATAATACTCACTCCCTTCTGTGAATCAGCTTTTCTGATTAGAATCTGTCCTTACTTTCTGGATGACCTTGAACACATTTTATAACCTCTCTCTGCCACCGCGTTTTCTACTGGACGATGGGAATAAAACATCCTTCTCATGCCAAGACTTAGCTCAGTTCTTGGAACATAATAAGCATTTGATAAATATTGCAGCCATTCTTCTTTGTCGTCCTTAAATGTATAACTCAGACAGTTATGGTAGATCAGAAAAACATTGCTGCATGTTTCTGCAATGAAGACTGCAGTCTGTTTCATCCAGCCTTGAATCAAGTTGGGTTTGGGTCTTACTTTGACAAACAGAATGTGGTTCAAAGAACCCTGTGCCAGTTCTGGATAGCGGGTCTCAAATAGTGTTGCAGCTTCCATGTCACCTCTTGAATGTAAGAAAGAAGATGTAGCCTATTAGAGGATGAGAGGTCACATGGAGGAAAACTGAGGCTCTGGGCAAACAGCCGGCACTGACCACCAGACATGTGAGAAGGCCATCCAGTGGCATGACAAGGACGGCTAGGGGAGTGGGAGTGGTCCTTCCTGCGGGGAGGAGAATTGTTCAGAATTTTCTGTGCACAGTGATAATAAAAAGTAGCATTATTATTCATTTAAAATTCTCTATAGTCAATTCACTGTTTAGAGCCTGCACCTGAGGTGCAGGTCTCTCACCAACCTCCACTTCCCTTAACATGTGCCTAAGGGAAAAACCAAGACTCCCCACTCATCACCCAGAACCAACAGGCAGACTTGTGGCTGAGAACAGCGTGGACCTTTCAGCCCGGGTGACCTTCAGCTGACTGCAGCAGCATGGGTGAACCCCTGGCAAAGCAGCAGAGAAAGCACCCAGCCAGCCCACAGAATCACGAGAAATAATAAACTGTTGCTTTTTGAAGCTGTGATTTGGGGGGTGTTCTTTTATGCTGCAGTTGATAACGGAAATAACAACAAAATCGATTTAAAGCTTCTGTCTGGATCACAGCTTGGCTCCAGTCTCCTCTACCCTTTCCCCTATGTAGATCCAGTTTAAATGTGAGGTAATGTCTCAGCATGCCCCTGCTTCACCCAGCACAGAAACTTAGACTCTGAGAACATGGGCATCTAAAATATGGACATCTTACATCTCACATTGCGGCTTCTTGCAGGAAGCAGGTGTCTTTTCACCAAGTGGGCATCATTAGACCAGAAAGGATATTTTTATTTGAGGGCCTGTCACTGTGAGAGGTGGGCTGATGTGCTGCTGACAGTAATACACCCCAACATCTTCAGCTTCGACTCCATGGATGGCGAGGGAGAAGTCAAAGCCAGAGCCACTTCCTTGGAACCTGGACGGGGTTCCTGAGGCCCGGGCAGAAGCTCCAAAGATGAGCAGCCTGGGAGGCTCCTTGGGTTTCTGTTGGTACCAGGCCATGGAGGTACCTACCTCCACGCTGCTCTTACATGTTATGGAGACAAAGCTTCCTTGAGATGCTGCCAGGGTCTCTGGAGTCTGGGTCAGTGTGATCTGTCCCCAGCAGCCTGTAAGGACACCCCACCAAGGCAACACAAAGTGTTACTTTTCTCAAAGACTCAGAATCCACATCGAAGTGGCTATTGATATGTCCTCAGGACAAGGGCAAGCTGTGAAAGGTGACAGAACATGGGACAGTCCCATCCTCAGGGGCTGAGGGATGAGTCCATTCACTCTGGTCTAAATGGGTCCCTGGTGCACCTCTAAGGAGAGGGTGGACGTGGGGAGGGGGCATGGACAGAGGGCTCCATCGTCCTCAGGGGAAGAGGACAGGTTCCAGGTTCTTTATGCCTCTGCCTCATTGTCAACCTTGGACTCTGCCTTGGATGCTAATAAGAGTTAAGTCAAAACAACTCTACAGGGAGCTTCCCTGGTGGCGCAGTGGTTGAGAATCTGCCTGCCTAATGCAGGGGACACAGGTTCGAGCCCTGGTCTGGGAAGATCCCACGTGCCGCGGAGCACCTGGGCCCGTGACCCCCAACTACTGAGCCTGAGCGTCTGAAGCCTGTGCTCCGCAACAAGAGAGGCCGAGATAGTGAGAGGCCCGCGCACCGCGATGAAGAGTGGTCCCCGCTCGCTGCAACTAGAGAAAGCCCTCGCACAGAAACGAAGACCCAACACAGCCAAAAATAAATAAAAACAAAAAAATAAAAACAAAAAAAAACAATTCTACATATTGCATTGTAATTTCTAAAACCCTATGAGCACATGATCTCTTTGTCAAGGGCTAAAGTTCTAGCTCAGAATCTGCAGTGGGAAACATGCTTACCCTGAAAACCCATCACCAGGAGACAGAGGAGCTGGGTCTGGGAGCTCATCTTGGAGTGTCCCTGGAATCCGTTGCTTCTGTACCGAAGGGCAGGAGATAGTATTGCTTTGGAATTGAGGCTGAGCCCTGGGACTAAATAAACACAGCCTTCCTTGGAGTTGATTTGCATGTCTGATGGCCTGACCAGAGCTCTTCTCTAGAGCCCTCTGAGGGCAGCAGGCTTACTGCACCTACAGCTGCAGGAGGACTTGGAGGTGAGGGAGGTGCCTCTGGTCCCAAAGACTCTTAGGCTGGACTGGGCGGTACCAGTGAGGCTGCCCCATTCACAGGCTCCTCTCCAGAGGCTGGGACAGAGCTCACTTCAGAGCCTGCCAGATGCCTGCAGAGTGGTCACTCAAGGGTCTATTCTTACAGAAATGGGGACTTGTTTTACTTTCTGCTCTAACCAGTTTCCAAATTTACCCTTGATTGAAGACCAAACCAGCCAATCAGATATCACAGGAAAGCCAAGTCCTCCAGGCTTCATCACAGAGAATGTATTTCCAAATTTACACAACCACTACCGACAAAGACTGGCAATTAAAATTAAGTTGTTGCTGAAGGAAAACGTTAATATGGGAAGCCACGTACTGACAGCATATGGGTACATGTTGCTGACCTAACGATGCAGGAGCCTGTCCAGCCCACGTCTCCAGAGGAAGGATGGTGTTCTGCTGCCCTCAGAGACCACAGTGGGGCCCTCGGGTTCTCTCCTGTGTGTTGTAAGCTGGGGAGTCTCAGGGTCTCGGATCAAGTCCTCTGTACTATTTTCAGGTCTTTGGGACAAGTTTGTAGCTCTGGGGTTCTCATGGACAAGACTGAGTGATGATTATGGGAGTGAGGTTTGTGAAGACCTCCTGGGATGTCAGCAATCTCCTTTAGTCTTCTGCACCTTCACGGAGCACGCCTGCCTGTCTGGTTTAGTCTGGGCCCCTTGTTTCTTTCTGTGGGTCTATCTGTCTGTTGGCAACCTTCCTTAGGAGGACCCTGTCAGTTACCATAAGGGGTGAACCAAACACAGCAGGGAAATGAGGTGGTAGGCAGTTCCCCAGGGACAGGACACAGTCCTGTGGTCACTCTGACCGTTTTGACTTTAGAACTACGTGTTCCCAGAGAACATGAGACCTGGGCAAACAAGCAGGCTGAACAATCCCATTACTGCTCATGTAGAATCCTCAGGAATTCAAGGAAGCATTTTGAACTGGAATGTTCTTTCCTCACTGTAGGTAGGGACTTCTGCTGATTCTACAAAAGCATCTTTAGTGACCAAGGAAAGGAATCAGCAGGTTGAGATCGATTTTAATGGAAAAAATGAGCCTGGAGTCTGAGAGTGGGAGGAGTTCTGCGTGGCCCTGTGTGGTCATGGAGGTGACAGCTCACTGATGTCACCCTGACCTCCACGGAATAGTCCATGCAGGTGCCAGAGCCTTGGAGCAGACAGAGCCAGCATCGAGCTGCAGACAGATCCAGTAGCCTTCTCTGCGGCAGCCCTGCCAGTGGTCAGCAGAGCATCAGCTCCATACCCAGCCCTGTTGATCCTGTTGGGGCAGGACCAGGACCTGAGTGATGTGTTATGTGTGACGGAAGCAACCTCACTGCTCTGCAGGAAAATGGGACGAGCTCTGTGGGAGACAGGAGCAGAGGGCGCAGGCTGGGTTTGCACAAGTATATGTGGCCTGGTGAAAACTCCTGATTGATCATCCCTTTCTTACAAGTTTAACTGTTTTAGGTGCCACATATAAGTGATATCATACAGTACTTGTCTTTCTCTTTTTCACTTACCTCATTGAGCATAATGTGCTCGAGGTCCATCCATGTTGTTGCAAATGGCAGGTTTTCCTCCTTTCACACCTTCTTTTATATATTATATATATAATATATAAAATGGAATATATTATATATAAAATGGAATATATATATACTGCATATTTTAATTAAAAATTTTCCCTTCCTTGATTCCCACCCCCCGCCACGGTCATTGCCCATGTGAGAGATGGCACGCCTACTGGAAACACAGATTCTCAACCATTTAAATTTTGGAACTCCTCGGCATCCAAAGTTGAGTCAGCCTTTCCCTAAAGTAGGTCATACTCTAGAAAACAGACATGAGAAAACGAACTCAGTGTGACTCTTCGAGGGTGCTGAGGTTCTTGGGAAGAAGGGTAGGGCCTCCCTCTACTTGGCTTCCTTGCAAGAGTGAAGAATATTTCTGTGATGCCCTAGGGAAGGGACATCCCTAAAGTGAGACTTCATAACAGCAGTGAGATGCTGCCCCAACCTCTTCCCGGGGAAAAGAAATACTCGTCCCCATCTTATACCCATGAAAATCCCTTTTCCTCTGTAAAAACTTTCCTCGTGCAGTGTCTCTTTTGTGCAGTGTTCCACCCTTTTTCCACTACAGTCCCTTTTGTCTTTACCTATAACCACAGCCTAAATCAGTTATGCTGTAATCATTTGTATATCTAAGGGATCATCTTCCCCAAAAGGCAGTGTCTTCCTTGAAAGCAAGGGCTAAAGTTTTCAATATTTTTATCTATAGGACCTATCAAATGTCAATAGCCCCAGCCTGAGTGAACAAGGACTCACCAGCAGGGGTAAACCAGAGATAATCCAGGATAATTTCCCTGTTTTAAGATCCTCATGTATCTCTTTATCCCATAGTCTTAATTTATCTCTCCCCCACCTCTTTCCCCTTTGGTAACCATTAGTTTGTTTTCTATTTCTGTCAGTCTGTTTCTGTTTTGCAAATTTCATTTGTGTTATTTTTTAGATTCCACATACAAGTGGCATCATATAACATTTGTATTTCTCTGACTTACTTCATTTAGTATTATAATCTCTAGGTCCACGCGTGTTGCTGCAAATGGCAATATTTTGTTCTTTTTCATGGCTGAGTAATATTCCTTCATCTATATCTATATGTATATCTATCTATATATATCCCACATCATCTTTATCCACTCATCTGTTGATAGACACTTAGGATGCTTCCATGTCTTGGCTATTATAAATAGTGTTGCAGTGAACATTGGGGTGCATGTATCTTTTCAAATTAGAGTTTTCGTCTTTTCTGGATATATGCCCAGGAGTGTGACTGCTGTATCATATCGTAACTGTATTTTTATTTTAAGGAACTTTATACTATTTTCCATAGTGGTTGCATCAATTTACATTCCCATCGACAGTGTAGGAGGGTTCCCTTTTCTCCACACCCCCTCCAGAAGTTATTGTTTGTAGACTTTTTTTTAAACATCTTTATTGGAGTATAATTGCTTTACAATGGTGTGTTAGTTTCTGCTTTATAACAAAGTGAATCAGTTATACATATACATATCCCCATATCTCTACCCTCTTGCATCTCCCTCCCTCCCACCCTCCCTATCCCACCCCTCTAGGTGGTCACAGAGCACCGAGCTGATCTCCCTGTGCTATGCGGCTGCTTCCCACTAGCTATCTATCTTACGTTTGGTAGTGTATATATGTCCATGCCACTCTCTCACTTTGTCCAAGCTTACCCTTCCCCCTCCCCATATCCTCAAGTCCATTCTCTAGTAGGTCTGCATCTTTATTCCCATCTTGCCCCTAGGTTCCTCATGACTTTTTTTTTTTGTTTTTTAGATTCCATATATATGTGATAGCATATGGTATTTGTTTTTCTCTTTCTGACTTACTTCACTCTGAATGACATACTCTAGGTCCATCCACCTCACTACAAATTTCGTTCCTTTTTATGGCTGAGTAATATTCCATTGTATGTATGTGCCACATCTCCTTTATCGATTCATCTGTTGATGGACACGTAGGTTGCCTCCATGTCCTGTCTATTGTAAATATAGCTGCAGTGAACATTGTGATAAATGACTCTTTTTGAATTATGGCTTTTTGAGGGTATATGCCCAGTAGTGGGATAGGTGGTATGGTAGTTCTATTTTTAATATTTTAAGGAACCTCCATATTCTTCTCCATAGTGGCTGTATCATTTACATTCCCAACAACAGTGCAAGAGGAGGGTTCCCTTTTCTCCACACCCTCTCCAGCATTTATTGTTTGTAGATTTTTTGATCATGGCCATTCTAACTGGTGTGAGATGATATCTCATTGTAGTTTTGATTTGCTTTTCTCTAATGATTAGTGATGTTGAGCATTCTTTCATGTGTTTGTTGGCAATCTGTATATCTTCCTTGGAGAAATTTCTATTTAGGTCTTCTGCCCATTTTTGGATTGGGTTGTTTGTTTTTTTGATATTGAGCTGCATGAGCTGCTTGTAAATTTTGGAGATTAATCCTTTGTCAGTTGCTTCATTTGAAAATATTTTCTCCCATTCTGAGGGTTGTCTTTTTATCTTGTTTATGGTTTCTTTTGCTGTGTGTGTATGATCCTTTTAATATGCTGTTGGATTCTGTTTGCTAGTATTTTGTTGAGGATTTTGGCATCTATGTTCATCAGTGATATTGGCCTGTAGTTTTCTTTCTTTGTGACATCTTTGTCTGGTTTTGGTATCAGTGTGATGGTGGCCTTGTAGAATGAGTTTGGGTGTGTTCCTCCCTCTGCTATATTTTGGAAGAGTTTGAGAAGGATAGGTGTTAGCTCTTCCCTAAATGTTTGATAGAATTCGCCTGTGAAGCCATCTGGTCCTGGGCTTTTGTTTGTTGCAAGATTTTTAATCACAGTTTCAATTTCAGTGCTTGTGATTGGTCTGTTCATATTTTCTATTTCTTCCTGATTCAGTCTTGGCAGGTTGTGCATTTCTAAGAATTTGTCCATTTCTTCCAGGTTGTCCATTTTATCAGCATAGAGTTGCTTGTGGTAATCTCTCATGATCTTTTGTATTTCTGCAGTGTCAGTTGTTACTTCTCCTTTTTCATTTCTAATTCTATTGATTTGAGTCTTCTCCCTTTTTTTCTTGATGAGTCTGGCTAATGCTTTATCAATTTTGTTTATCTTCTCAAGAACCAGATTTTAGTTTTATTTATGTTTGCTATCGTTTCCTTCATTTCTTTTTCATTTATTTCTGATCTGATCTTTATGATTATTTCCTTCTGCTAACTTTGGGTTTTTTTGGTTCTTCTTTCTCTAATTGCTTTCGGTGTAAGATTAGGTTGTTTATTTGAGATGTTTCTTGTTTCTTAAGGTAGGATTGTGTTGCTATAAACTTCCCTCTTAGAACTGCTTTTGCTGCATCCCGTAGGTTTTGGGTCGTCGTGTTTTCATTGTCATTTGTTTCTAGGTATTTTTTGATTTCCTCTTTGATTTCTTCCATGATCTCTTGGTTATTAAATAGCGTATTGTTTAGCCTCCATGCGTTTGTATTCTTACAGAATTTTTCCTGTAATTGATATCTAGACTCATAGCATTGTGGCTGGAAAAGATACTTGATACGATTTCAATTTTCTAAAATTTACTAAGGCTTGATTGGTGACCCAAGATATGATCTATCCTGGAGAATGTTCCATGAGCACTTGAGAAGAAAGTGTATTCTGTTGTTTTTGGATGGAATATCCTATAAATATTAATTGAGTCCATCTTGTTTAATGTATCATTTAAAGCTTGTGTTTCCTTATTTACCTTGATTTTGGATGATCTGTCCATTGGTGAAAGTGGGGTGTTAAAGTCCCCTACTCTGAATGTGTTACTGTCGATTTCCCCTTTAATGGCTGGTAGTATTTGCCTTATGTATTGGGGTGCTCTTATGTTGGGTGCATAAATATTTACAATTGTTATATATTTTTCTTGGATTGATCCTTTGATCATTATGTAGTGTCCTTCTTTGTGTCTTGTAATAGTCTTTGTTTTAAAGTCTATTTTGCCTGATATGAGAATTGCTACTCCAGCTTTCTTTTTGTTTCCATTTGCATGGAATATCTTTTTCAATCCCCTCACTTTCAGTCTGTATGTGTCCCTAGGTCTGAAGTGAGTCTCTTGTAGACAGCCTATATATGGGTCTGTTTTTGTATCCATTCAGCCAGTCTGTGTGTTTTGGGTAGAGCATTTAATCCATTTACATTTAAGGTAATTATCCATATGTATGTATGTTCCTATTACCATTTTCTTAATTGTTTCGGGTTTGTTATTGTAGGTCTTTTCCTTCTCTTGTGTTTCCTGCCTAGAGTAATTCCTTTAGCATTTGTTGTAAAGCTGGTTTGGTGGTGCTGAATTCTCTTAGCTTTTGCTTGTCTGTAAAGGTTTTAATTTCTCTGTCAAATCTGAATGAGACCCTTGCTGGGTAGAGTAATCTTGGTTGTAGCTTTTTCCCCTTCATCACTTTAACTATGTCCTGCCACTCCCTTCTGGCTTGTAGAGTGTCTGCTGAAAGATCAGCTGTTAACCTTATGGGGATTCCCTTGTGTGTTATTTGTTGTTTTTCCCTTGCTGCTTTTTTTATTTTGTTTTGTTTTGTTTTGTTTTTTGCGGTACGCGGGCCTCTCACTGTCGTGGCCTCTCCCGTTGCGGAGCACAGGCTCCGGACCCGTAGGCTCAGCGGCCACGGCTCACAGACCCAGCCGCTCCGCGGAATGTGGGATCCTCCTGGACTGGGGCACAAACCCGCGTCCCCTGCATTGGCAGGCGGACTCCCAACCACTGCGCCACCAGGGAAGCCCTGTCCCTTGCTGCTTTTAATATGTTTTCTTTGTATTTAATTTTTGATAGTTTGATTAATATGTGTCTTGTCGTGTTTCTCCTTGGATTTATCCTGTATGGGACTCTCTGTGCTTCCTGGACCTGATTAACTATTTCCTTTCCCATATTAGGGAAGTTTTCAACTATAATCCCTTCAAATATTTTCTCAGTCCCTTTCTTTTTCTCTTCTTCTTCTGGGACCCCTATAATTCGAGTGGTGGTGCATTTAATGTTGTCCCAGAGGTCTCTGAGACTGTCCTCAATTCTTTTCATTCTTTTTTCTTTATTCTGCTCTGCAGTAGTTGTTTCCACTATTTTATCTTCCTGGTCACTTATCTGTTCTTCTGCCTCAGTTATTCTGCTATTGATCCCATCTAGAGTCTTTTTAATTTCATTTATTGTGTTGTTCATCTCTTTAGTTCTTCTAGGTCCTTGTTAAACGTTTCTTGTATTTTCTCCATTCTATTTCTAAGATTTTGGATCATCTTTACTATCATTACTCTGAATTCTTTTTCAGGTAGACTGACTATTTCCTCTTCATTTGTTACATCTGGTGGGTTTTTACCTTGCTCCTTCATCTGCTGTGTGTTTTTCTGTCTTCTCATTTTGCTTAACTTACAGTATTTGTGGTCTCCTTTTCACAGGCTGCAGGTTCTTAGTTCGCATTGTTTTTGGTGTCTGCCCCCAGTGGCTAAGGTTGGTTCAGTGGGTTGTGTAGGCTTCCTGGTGGAGGGGACTAGTGCCTGTGTTCTGGTGGATGAGGCTGGATCTTGTCTTTCTGGTGGGCAGGTACACATCTGGTGGTGTGTTTTGGGGTGTCTGTGGCCTTATTACGATTTTACACAGCCTGTCTGCTAATGGGTGGGGTTGTGTTCCTGTCTTGCTAGTTGTTTGGCATAGGGTGTCCAGCACTGTAGCTTGCTGGTCATTGAGTGGACCTGGGTCTTGGCATTGAGATGAAGATCTCTGCCAGATTTTCACCATTTGATATTATGTGGAGCTGGGAGTTCTCTTGTGGACCAGTGTCCTGAACTTGGCTCTCCCACCTCAGAGGCACAGCCCTGACGCCTGGCTGGAGCACCAAGAGCCTGTCATCCACACGGCTCAGAATAAAATGGAGAAAAAAAAAGAAACAAAGAAAGAAGAAGATAAAATAAAATAAAGGTATTAAAATAAAAAATAATTATTAGAAACAATTTTAAAAAGTAATAAAAGAAAGAAGAAAAAAAGAAGGAAAGAAGGAAGAGAGCAACCCAACCAAAAAACAAATCCACCGATGATAACAAGCGCCAAAAAGTGTACTAAAAAAAACAAAATAAAACCAAACAAACAAAAAAACCCCGAACAGACAGAACCCTAGGACATATGGTAAAAGCAAAGCTATACAGACAAAATCACACACAGAAGCATACACATACACACTCACAAAAGGAGAAAAAGGGAAAAAAATATATATATATATTGTTGCTCCCAAAGTCCACCTCCTCAATTTGGGATGATTCGTTGTCTATTCAGGTATTCCACAGATGCAGGGTACATCAGGTTGATTGTGGAGGTTTAATCCACTGCTCCTGAGGCTGCTGGGAGAGATTTCCCTTTTCGTCTTTGTTCTCACAGCTCCCAGGGTTCAGCTTTGGATTTGGCCCCGCCTCTGCGTGTAGGTCGCCTGAGGGTGTCTGTTCTTCTCTCAGACAGGATGGGGTTAAAGGAGCAGCTGATTAGGGGGCTCTGGCTCACTCAGGCCGGGAGGAGGGAGGGGTACGGATGTGGGGTGAGCCTGCGGCGGCAGAGGCCTGCGTGACGTTGCACCAGCCTGAGGCGCGCCATGCGTTCTCCCGGGGAAGTTGTCCCTAGATCACGGGACCCTGGCAGTGGCAGGCTGCACAGGCTCCACGGAAGGGGGATGTGGATAGTGACCTGTGCTCGCACACAGGCTTCTTGGTGGCGGCAGTAGCAGCCTTAGCGTCTCATGCCCGTCTCTGGGGTCTGCGCTGATAGCCACTGCTCGCACCCGTCTCTGGAGCTCCTCTAAGCAGCGCTCGTAATCCCCTCTCCTCGTGCACCAGGAAACAAAGAGGCAAGAAAAAGGCTCTTGCCCCTCCAGGCTGTGTTGAGGCAGCCAGTCCTCTCCCTGCCATCAACCGAAGCCCGGTCGGCACCGATCCTCTGTGCGGGAAACTCTCTGCTTTGCCCTCCGCACCCCTGTTGCTGCTCTCTCCTCCGTGGCTCCGAAGCTTCCCCCTCCGCCACCCGCAGTCTCCGCCCGCGAAGGGGCTTCCTAGTGTGTGGAAACCTTTCCTCCTTCACAGCTCCCTCCCACTGGTGCCAGTCCTGTCCCTATTCTTTGTCTCTGTTTTTTCTTTTGCCCTACGCAGGTACGTGGGGAGTGTCTTGCCTTTTGGGAGGTCTGAGGTCTTCTGCCAGCACTCAGTAGCTGTTCTGTAGGAGTTGTTCCACATGTAGATGTATTTATGATGTATTTGTGGGTAGGGAGGTGATCTCCACGTCTTACTCTTCCACCATCTTGAAGCTCCTTCCTATTTGTAGACTTTTTGATGATGGCCAGTTTGACTGGTATGAGGTGATAACTCTTTGTAGTTTTGATTTCTATTTCTCTAATAATTAGCAATGTTGAGCATCTTATCATGTGCCTGTTGGCCATTTGTATGTCTTCTTTGGAGAAGTGTCTATTTTGTTCTTCTGCCAGTTTTTTGATTGCATTGTTAGTTTTTTGACATTGAGTTGTATGAACTGTTTGTATATTTGGAAATTAAGCCCTTGTTGGTCACATCGTTTGTAAGTATTTTCTCCCAGTCTGTAGGTAGTGTTTTCATTTTGTTTATGGTTTCCTTTCTGCGCAAAAGTTGTAAGTTTGGTTAGGTCCCATTTGTTTACTTTTGCTTTTATTTCTTTTGTCTTGAGAGACTAATCTGAAAAAATACTGCTACAATATACATCAGAGAATGTTTTCCTTATGTTCTCTTCTAGGAGTTTTATGGTGCCATGTCTTATATTTAGGGCTTTAAGTCATTTTGAATTTATTTTTGTGTGTTTTGTGAGGGAGTGTTCTAACTTCATTGGTTTAGATGAGCTGTCCAACTTTCCCAACACCACTTGCTGAACAGACTGTCTTTTCTCCATTGAATATTCTTGCTTCCTTTGCTGAAGATTAATTGACAGTAGGTGTGTGGGTTTTTTTCTGAGCTCTCTAGTCTGTTCCATTGGTCTGTTTTTGTGCCAATACTATGCTGTTTTGATTACTGTAACTTTGTACTATTGTCTGAAGTCTGGGAGGGTTATGCCTCCAGCTAGGTTCTTTTTCCTCAGGATTACTTTGTAATTTTGGTGTTTTGTGGTTCCATGTAAATTTTAGGATTATTTGTTCTAGTTCTGTGAAAAATATCATGGGTAATTTGATAGAGATTGCATTAAATCTGTAGATTGATTTGGGTGGTATGACCATTTTAACAATGTCAGTTCTTCCAATCCAAGAGCATGGGATATCTTTCTATTTCTTTGAATCATCTTCAATTTCTTTTTCCTATGTTTTATATTCTCAGCATATATAAACATTTTAAGTTATAGGAAATAAAGTTTATTTTGGCAGAGACTTTTAAATCAAATTAAAGTTACATACATTAGTAACATAAATCAACATCCTCTAATTGATATAAGTGTGACACATTTCTTGTTTTCCCTTGTTTTGCTAAGTTACCATAACCTAAATTGCATTATAAAATTGATTCTATATATATATTTTTAACATCTTCATTGGAGTATAATTGCTTTACAATGGCGTGTTAGTTTCTGCTGTGTAACAAAGTGAGTCAGCTATACATATACATATATCCCCATATCTCCTCCCTCTTGCATCTCCCTCCCACCCTCCCTATCCCCACCCCTCTAGGTGGTCATAAAAATGATTTTATATTTTGAAAAATGAGCATGAACCTTTCAAATCAACAGTGAGTTCATTGCTCTATGGCCACTTCCCCACTACAGAGCCTGATGGTGATGAAGCCCAGGACCCCACACCCACGTTCCTGAGGGGTCATCAGGGACCTGCTCATTTTTGAGGACTCTGAGTGATCCGAGGGAGGTCTGGGGGACCCTGTGAAGCTGTAGGCACTGGGGGAGATATGTAGTGTGCCAGGGACTCAAGAGGAGAAATATTTCTTTCCAGAGCTCATCCCATAGGCAGAACCTCCCCTGGTGGCTTCCCTCCCTAAGAGCAGCACAGGTGACCTCAGGTGCAAGTGTAGTCACACAAACGAAACCACTCCACTTGAGAACACTCAAGCCTGTTCTCAGCCTTGGGTCTGACTCGGAGTGAGGAGGGATGTCCCCCCTGCCCCAGGGTTCATTGCTTCTCATGGCTGCCAGGACTCTTGTTCTCAATGGGCCAGGTCTTCCCCTGTCCCTTATTGCTAGCATCTGAGTATTTGTATCTTACTTTATGGTTTCCAATAACCTCAACCTGCCAACAACGACTCCTCCACAAGGATTCATGGAGTGGAATTAGAACTACAGGATAACAATGGGTCAGGATGTGAGAAACAAGGGCCTCAAATCTCAAGATGAGAATGCATGTGTATGACATAAAGATGAATTAAAATCAGTGAATTCAGAGTAGGAGGTCGACAGAACACACCAAAGTGCTTCACTCAGTGATGAAGGTGAGATGCACTGGAGGTGCCCATAGAGGAGGTGGGAAGGGAGGGTCAGGAGGAGAGGGGGTTGGCCCAGCCTTATTCCCCTGAGATGGCCCCAGAAAGCTTAAGAACTCTAGGAGAGAAAGCTGGGTTAGGCTTGGGCTCAGAGTGATGACAGGAGGAGTGTCCCGGGACTCCTGAAGGCAGTTCTCCTGCTGGTGAGGAGAGTGATGTCTGTGCAGACCCACTGCCTTATGACCAGGGGTAAGTGTCAGTGTGCAGGAGCTCAGCGGTTGGTCCTACTTTCTGCTAATGTCAGGCCATGACGCTGTGAATTCTCTGGCTGGCCCTGCAGGTGATGGGGCCTCTCTCTCCTGGGACACAGGGAGGAAGGCTGGAGACGGTGTCCACACAGTGTCCCCAGTGGCGTCGCAGTGGGAGAGCAAACATTGACATCCCCAATATGCAAACGAAGCATGTAGGTAGCTCATTCCATTTGATGCATTTCTGATCAGAAAATAACAGACTAACAACTTCCTCTTCAAGGGCATGTGCATGTTCAATGCAGAGAAACTGAGGCTGAAGCCTGAGTCCTCCTTCCTCACCAGAGTCAGAACAGCAAGAGGAAGAGGAGAAAAGCTGGCGTCCCCATTTTCCCGAGGTGCTTCCTGAGGCGGGTAGAGATGGGCACTGGGGACACAGCCATCACAGAGGGGAGGGACAAGGCAGGGCTTCCAGCCACAGAGCACAGAGCATTTAGGAGGATTTCTCCACCACTCAGCAGAAGACAGCTCCTCCCCAGGTGTCCCCACCACGCCAGAAGCTATTCAAGCCTTAGGGGGTCCTGTTGAAAATGGTACAGTGTCACTTACCTTCTCAGTATTTCTGAGACCAGGATTATGTCTTGTGTTTATTCAGCATATGTCTGCCATCTAACGGCAGTTTGCGATACAGCAGTTCATAAAATTTTCAATGCAGAGTCTCAAAGAATATTGATTGTGAGTTTTTTTAAAAAAACATCTTTATTGGAGTATAATTGCTTTAAGATGGTGTGTTACTTTCTGCTGTATAACAAAGTGAATCAGCTATACATATACCTATATCCCTATATCTCCTCCTTCTTGCATCTCCCTCCCACCCTCCCTATCCCACCCCTCTAGGTGGTCACAAAGCACCGAGCTGATCTCCCTGTGCTAACTGGCTGCTTCCCACTAGCTATCTGTTTTACATTTGGTAGTGTATATATGTCAATGCCACTCTCTCACTTTGTCCCAGCTTACCCTTCCCCTCCTGTGTCCTCAGGTCTGTTCTCTATGTCTGCGTCTTTATTCCTGTCCTGCCCCTAGGTTCTTCAGAACCAATATATATATTTTTTTAGGTTCCACATATATGTATTAGCATACGGTATTTGCCTTTCTCTTTCTGACTTACTTCACCCTATATGACACACTCTAGGTCCATCCACCTCGCTACAAATAACTCAATTTCGTGTTTTTTTTTTATGGCGGAGTAATATTCCATTGTATTTATGTGCCATGTCTTCTTTATCGATTCATCTGTTGATGGACACTTAGGTTGCTTCCATGTCCTGGCTGTTGTAAATAGTGCTGCAATGAACATTGTGGTACATGACTCTTTTTGAATTATGGTTTTCTCAGGGTATATGCCCAGTAGTGGGATTACTGGGTCACATGGTATTTCTATTTTTAGTTTTTTAAGGAACCTCCATACTGTTCTCCATAGTGGCTGTATCAATTTACATTCCCACCAACAGTGCAAGAGGGTTCCCTTTTCTCCACACCCTCTCCAGCATTTATTGTTTGTAGATTTTTTGATGGTGGCCATTCTGACCGGTGTGAGATGATATCTCGTTGTAGTTTTGATTTGCATTTCTCTAATGATTAATGATGTTGAGCATTCTTTCCTGTGTTTGTTGGCAATCTGTATATCTTCTTTAGAGAAATGTCTATTTAGGTCTTCTGCTCATTTTTGGATTGGGTTGTTTGTTTTTTTTTGATATTTAGCTGCATGAGCTGCTTGTAAATTTTGGAGATTAATCCTTTGTCAGTTGCTTCATTTGCAAATATTTTCTTCCATTCTGAGGGTTGCCTTTTCGTCTTGTTTACGGTTTCCTTTGCTGTGCAAAAGCTTTGACGTTTCATTAGGTCCCATTTGTTTATTTTTGTTTTTATTTCCATTTCTCTAGGAGGTGGGTCAAAAAGGATCTTGTTGTGATCTATGTCAAAGAGTGTTCTGCCTATGTCTTCCTCTAAGAGTTTGATAGTTTCTGGCCTTACATTTAGGTCTTTAATCCATTTTGAGCTTATTTTTGTATATGGTGTTAGGGAGTGATCTAATCTCATACTTTTACATGTACCTGTCCAGTTTTCCCAGCACCACTTATTGAAGAGGCTCTCCTTTCTCCACTGTACATTCCTGCCTCCTTTATCAAAGATAAGGTGACCATATGTGCGTGGGTTTATCTCTGGGCTTTCTATCCTGTTCCATTGATCTATATTTCTGTTTTTGTGCCAGTACCATACTGTCTTGATTACTGTAGCTTTGTAGTATAGTCTGAAGTCAGGGGGCCTGATTCCTCCAGCTCCATTTTTCGTTCTCAAGATTGCTTTGTCTATTTGGGGTCTTTTGTGTTTCCATAGAAATTGTGAAACTTTTTGTTCTAGCTGTGTGAAAAATGCCATTGGTAGTTTTATAGGGATTGCATTGAATCTGTAGATTGCTTTGTGTAGTATAGTCATTTTCACAATGTTGATGCTTCCAATCCAAGAACATGGTATATCTCTCCATCTATTTGTATCATCTTTAATTTCTTTCATCAGTGTCTTATAATTTTCTGCATACAGGTCTTTTGTCTCCTTAGGTAGGTTTATTCCTAGATATTTGCACTGCTGGTGGGAATGTGAATTGGTACAGCCACTATGGAGAACAGTATGGAGGTTCCTTAAAAAACTACAAATAGAACTACCATATGACCCAGCAATCCCACTACTGGGCATATACCCTGAGAAAACCATAATTCAAAAAGAGTCATGTACCAAAATGTTCATTGCAGCTCTATTTACAATAGCCAGGACATGGAAACAACCTAAGTGTCCATCAACAGATGAATGGAAAAAGATGTGGCACATATATACAGTGGAATATTACTGAGCCATAAAAGGGAACGAAACTGAGTTATTTTTAGTGAGATGGATGGACCTAGAGACTGTCATAGAGAGTGAAGTAAGTCAGAAAGAGAAAAACAAATACTGTATGCTAACACGTATATATGGAATCTAAAAAAAAAAAGAAAGAAAAAAAATGGTCAGAAGAACCTAGGGGCAAGTCGGGATTAAAATAGATAGCTAGTGGGAAGCAGCCGCATAGCACAGGGAGATCAGCTCGGTGCTTTGTGACCACCTAGAGGGGTGGGATAGGGAGAGTGGGAGGGTAGGAGGGAGATGCAAGAGTGAAGAGATATGGGGACATATATATATGTATAACTGATTCACTTTGTTATAAAGCAAAAACTAACACACCATTGTAAAGAAATTATACTCCAGTAAAGATGTTAAAAAAAAAAAAGAAGAGAATCTAACTCGCAGAATATGACAAAGACACAGCTAGCTTTCATATCGTCTCTGTGTTTCCTAAGACTCAATAGTGAAGAAAATAAGGAATTGATATATCTGAAGAATAGAGTTAAGGGCCACAATAATATTTCACCACCCCAGGCAGGGGAATGCAGACTCTGGTAGAGGACACTGGTAGATGTTGTCTCCAAAGCCATAGCTTCAGAAAGCTCAGTCATTTTATGCACAGACATAGATGAGACAGAACTTCATTTCCCAATGGGGATTTAGCTCCTGAGAATGAGGGTATAGAAATAAGTACCAACTAAAACTAACACCCAGTCTTAAAATAAGATTTTTGTCTTTATTTCAAGTATTAAATAAGCAAAACTGTACTTTTTAGTGTCAACATCAATATAGATAATTTGATTTGAGGAATCTACCTCACTGTCTGTTAGATTTTCAGATTCAGGGGAAAAAATAAAACCCTCACTGAGCAGATATGGCATTTAACAATATTGGGGGATGAACTATGGCAGAAGAATTGCCAATGGAGCAAAGGATGAAGAACAGAAAATGATATGCTCCTCAAACATTATTCTTCCATTTGACTTATCCTTTTTTTTTTTTTTTTTGCGGTACGCGGGCCTCTCACTGTTGTGGCCTCTCCCGTTGCGGAGCACAGGCTCCGGACGCGCAGGCTCAGCGGCCATGGCTCACGGGCCCAGCCACTCCGCGGCATGTGGGACCTTCCCAGACCGGGGCACGAACCCGTGTCCCCTGCATTGGCAGGCGGACTCTCAACCACTGCGCCACCAGGGAAGCCCTGACTTATCCTTTTAACTTGCCTTTTGCTACAGTTTGCTGCAAAATTCAAATCTATATCTTAAATCCATAATTGTTTTTATGAGAAACAAGTATATCAAGATCTCTTGAAATAAAATTATAAAATTCTCACCCTTTTATATAGTGCATCAACTCATGTTTAGTTGCCTTTTATCCTATAGATGATCATGTTGTATACAGAGGGTCATGTTTATTGTGACTGTTCCAAACTAGCTGTCATGTTTTCCTGGAATGTCCCATAAACATATTTGTAATGAGTACAGGTTTTCATTCTCGCATGCTTAATTGTACACACCAAATAGCTTCTAGTAGTTGTCCTAATCTGACCTGGAAATATATAACATCTTGCAAAAACAGAAGGATGTATGGTTCCAGCCACTGTCATCTGAGATGGGAATAAACAACATTTCTAAGTCCCTTTCCCTGAGCTTTCCACCAGATCTCCCCAGTTAGACATTGGTAACCTGGATAAGAAGGAATAACTGAATCAGTGGACTCTCTTTGTTCAGGGCTGTCACATTTTGAGATACAAATTCTTATGTTGTTTGTAGTAATAATACGGTGCATTTTGAGCCTTTAGGCTAATGATTGCAGAGGTGAAATTTGTCTCAGACTCACTGTAATGACACCAAAGAAGGATACCAGGGGACGGATGGACGTATGGTTTGAGAAGACTGGGGACTTGTCATATTTTCATTGGTATCTGCTCAAGTGGGTACTAATATGTTGATACTTTGCAGCTGATGGTGACTTTCTCTCTTGAAGCTTTTACTGGATGTTACAAATTAGGTGAGCACAAGTCTCCACTGGCAACTTAATTTTTTTAAAGTCACATGATCACAAATATCATTGAGACTAAACACATCCCATTCAATGATTTCTCAGGGCACTCACAGACATGAAAGAGGCCTCAGGATTCATCTTACAATGAGAAGAAATAATAGTGAATTTTTTTATCTCCAAGGAGTGCAGGTCTCTTGGTTTCTCTGTCTTTATGTGTAAAAGGAGGTCGTTGGAATAGGTGATCTACTCCTCAGTGATTGATACAGTGCATCTCTCTGTTAGAGGTCATTAAGACACAGGTTGACTTAAGATTCATTCTAACTGCACTTTGGTCACTGCTGGATATAAGATAACCTGTTTAATTTCTTCAAGTTTTCCAGTATCAACAATCTACAAAATGTTACAAATGGTTAAGCAAAGAACAACCTAAAGGGAAAAATGTAATATATTAAATATTCTTCAAAAGCTTCCTTGCATCCATTTTATTTGTTGTTACTGCGGTTAGCTGTGGGTGTGTGTTTGTGTGTATGTGTACATTCGGTAAGAATATTTAACATGTGATCTACCCTCTTAACAAATTTTGACTATAGGCACTGTGTTTTAGATCACATCTCTAGAACTCAGTCATCTTGCATAACTAAAACTTTGTACCCATTATTTTAATAGAATTTTGTCCATACTTGATCATTTACATGACAGAACGGCAGAGTGAAGACACACAATCTAAGGTGGTCCTCTGATATAGTTTGCTTGCATCTAGAATGAACACCAGCTCATATCCTCAGTCTTGTCCAAGGACAGTGTTAACCGTCTTGCTCTCTGTTACAATGTAGACCAAAGAAACGTTGATCATCTGGACGTTCCGCAGCGTGTTGCACTATAAACTACCTGCTGATCAAAACATTTTAAGTAAACCCGATGATGAAGAAATTGCAAGAACTCTTGGTGACTTGTAAATATACAAGGTCAGAGGATGGAATGCAAATACTTAAAAAATTCATGACCTTCCCTAGCAGTGAATATGGCTCGGGTCCAGAGGTCTGAGGCAGGATGGCATATGCTCCTCAAGATAGATAGCAAGTCATCGCACCTTGCGTCTCCTGCCACAGAAAGTGAAGCACAGAGGTTCGTAGGCCTCATGAAATGTTGAGAGAGCACATTACATTCTTAGGAGGTAGGGTGACTACCGCATCCCATTGATCAGGTATAGTTAGAAGGCTTCCAGATCGCAGGAGGCCCACAGCAGGAGAGGACTCTGCATCAGGTTCAGGTAGCAATATGAGCAGCTCCATCGCTTGGACCAAATGATCTAACACATCACCTGGTGCAGGTTACGTTTGGATTAGATAAGGATATCGTGAGCACACTCTGAAAAGCTCTATTATAAACCCACATCTTAGATTTGTAGACTTGTAGTGCAAGATCATGACATCCTTAAAAAATAAAAATAATATTATACACTATTCAAAAATCAGCTCACAGGATGTCACAGACCTCTGGTAGATGTGTCTATGGGACATTAAGAAGCTGTGTGATTGAGCTTCCTACTGTAACCTGGTAATTTCACACTCATCAAATTATCAGGGTGGGTGGGTCGCAACCGCAGTCAGTCTTAGAAAGGAGATGGTTCATTTAGGATTGGGCCTGAGCAAATTCAGCAGGCACACTTCATTTCCATGGACAAGTATCCCAGGTCCCCATATCACTTTCCAATCTTGCCCTAACACCTCTGCATCGGCTTATATTTTGGCTTCATGGGAGTGGTAAACCAGCTAATTCCATAGGGGAAAAAAAAAACCTCCAGGCTTTGTCCATGGCTATGCCGGTATCATGTGTTGGTCTGAGCAAAGATGTACAGTCCCCACACTACAGCCCAATCAATGGCAGGGTCTGAAATAAAATGTTAAGCTAGCAGGTACATGAGCAGTGCCCCTGGTTATCATCTTAGTCTGCATAGAGAACTGGCCCGAGATAAGGGTTTACAGCGATTTCAAAGTAGCTGGTTAATCAAAGAGAAGATTGGCAGATCAGAGATTAGGAGTCTGGGGAAAAGGAATGTAGATAAACCTAAGGACGTGGGCATGATGTAATTGTAACTTTGTTTTATGTCAAAAGTCTGCAGAGGGGCTTCCCTGGTGGCGCAGTGGTTGAGGGTCCGCCTGCCGATGCAGGGGACACGGGTTCGTGCCCCGGACTGGGAAGATCCCACATGCCGCGGAGCGGCTGGGCCCGTGAGCCATGGCCGCTGAGCCTGCGCGTCCGGAGCCTGTGCTCCGCAGCGGGAGAGGCCACAACCGTGAGAGGCCCGCGTACCGCAAAAAAAAAATATCGGCAGAACATCTACCACAGACAAGACTCCGAACAACCAAGCACCAGAAGATTCTTACATACCTGAGCAGATTAAGTAGCCCCAGACTTTGTCACAACTACTACAGTATTTCCTCTGCGTGTCCATGAACAGAGCAGCCCTGGTGACATGGGTGGAGGCTGTGCAGATGCCCAACAGCATGAGCCCATGTCCACCACGTCCACCACCTCGAGCAGTGTAGATCTCATACTGTCATCTTTGGATATCAGTGTTCCCAGCATTAGACATCAATACCAGCACCCACATGGTGGTATTTTGTACCCCAAATCACTTCCTCCGTGAGATGCATTGCTCCTGGGATTAGTTGCAATCTGGATAGAGATTAGCCTTCCCTACCCACAGAGCCTCAGTTGCTGTTACTATCTACGGATTCACAGAGCCTGTGGTTTGCCCACAGGAGAAGCCACTGGATCAAGGAACTTACTTTGTGAAAAAAGTCATATAACAATAGACATCTATCTGATCACAGCATCCATTAATCCTACCAAACGCAGTATTACACAAAGGAGGCTGCTTAGGAGTGACATCTTGTAGACTTAGGAAACTCTCCATTAAGATATTCTGTATATTTTGGAAAAGTGACCATGATAGCAAGAATGAATAGGTTTGAGCCAAGGGTGAAATTTGTAGCAAGCTCTCTCATCATTACACACAATGACCAACTGGGAAATGCGTGCTTCCTGCCATGCAATTTGGGGCCCTGCGGTAACAGAGTTTCTTATTCCTAGAAGTATATGTCTACCTGAAGATTCTGTAGGATGGTCTAAAGCTGTATCGGTGTGTGGTAATAGATGTCCATAGACTGATAGGCAATCCGGGTATTTACTATTTTGCCCAGGTAATTAGCTCTGCTACTCAGGAAGTGATGGTTTTCGGCCACATATTGTGAGACTGAGAGAAATATGTCTGCACATCTGAACTGAGGGACGCTGGAGACCACAGGAAAAATCCAGACGATCATTCCCCCCAAATTCCCCTTTGTTTTCAAGATCATTTCATTTTGAGAATCTAGCCATTTGGGGTATTCGTGTTCTGTAGGACTCCTTTACTTATCTCACCGCCTTGGCGCTGGTTTTGGTTTTATCTCCTCTCTGAGCCTGGAAACTCTGGGTGTTATCAGTCTCATGAGGGATCAGATGACTGTGGAAAAGTTTAAGTCCTACTCTTCCCACTTTCGCTTCCTTTTTCTCCCAGTGCATTCCACAATCTCTTTCAACTCAGCGATGAACTAGTATTTTCAAATAATTTATTGAGTCTTAAATTCCTCAATTTGAAGGCTCCTGTCTGCTTACTTCTCTATATATTTTCCCATACACCTTGAAACCTAATGCAATTGACACATAGGGATTTTCACTACACTTGCCGTGGAGTCCACTTTCTTAGAATAGACAATCAACTCTGAAATACTTCATTTTCTTAACGAGAATTAAGATCATGTTGTTTTGTTCATCCATTCATCCTTGTAATTCTATCACACTGTGTTCTGACACTTAAGTGGCAGGACCCCTTATTCGGTCAGATTTCATTTAGGGCACTACTGTAAATGAAATCTACGCAAGGCATACATTTTATGTACATTTCCAACTAAAATACATTTTTTCATGTTTATTTTCAGTTAATAACTGTGTCATGTGAAAACAGTGAACTTATTTATTGTTGGAAAACTTTTCTTATGACAATATACTACCAAATTTGTCATATCTAAAATACTATTTCGGTGAAATATTCTCAATATTGTTTTCAATTTGGGAGTAAAAAGAGACATGTCATATCTAGGTTTTTCCTGTTGCACATGCAGTAAACTTTATGTCCTCCGTTATTCATTTTTTGCTGTTTATAGTCAAAGCCCACATTTGAAATTGCAAGCCTTTTCACTCAGAAAAAAGAGGCAAAAAAAAAAAAAATCTTTTGGCATTGAGATCTTTTATTTTCTGTGAATTTCAAAGAGCCTATTTAAATATTCAAAGATTAAACATTTTTACCGATTATTCTCATTCATAGTCTCCCTGAGGACAGCTTGTGTAGAATACTTTCTGGAACATGTTAAAGGAGGAGGTCTTCTAAGTATAAAGAAGTAGGAAGTTGAAAAAGAGGGAAAATACCAATTTACCAATATTACCAGAAATTATCCTGAGGAAAATATACCCCAGACTATGCATTTGCAAACGTGTTGAACTTTTGTTGCCATGTATTAGTGTCATTTGTCTGATTATTGGACTGGATGCGTTTAATTGACAAACGTAGACAAGGCAGAGAGGATGAGGTTGACGTTTCCCTCAGCCTCCCTTTCACGTAACTGGTTGCTACAGGACACAGGACCCCCTACCTTCCCCTGCTGCTTCTGCCAGGACCAGGCCGTGCAGCTGGTGCCTGAGATGTAGCCGAGACACTCGTGGTCCAGAGCCCTCAGCTGCAAACTATTCCCCTGAGATCTCCAACATCTTCCTCTTATACAGACGCAGAGAACCTAATGTGAGCTCCCCAGAGAAGGTGCACTTGGGGCAGCTGAGCAGCCCGAGGTGGGGAGGTTTGTGTTCAGGGCTGTACCACTGTGGGAGGAGTTTGTGTACCTTGATGACAGTAATAAACTCCAGCGTCCCCAGCCTCCACCCTGCTGATTTTGAGTGTGAAATCTGTCCCTGACCCACTGCCACTGAATCTGTCTGAGACCCCAGAGTCACGGTTAGAAACCTTATAGATCAGTCGTTGTGGAGACTGGCCTGGTTTCTGTTGCAACCAATTCAGATAGGTGTTTCCATCACTATGTACGAGGCTCTGACTAGACTTGCAGGAGATGGAGGCAGTCTCTCCAGGGATGACAGTCAGGGAGAGTGGAGTCTGGGTCATCACAATGTCCCCACTGGATCCTAAAATCATGACAAAAAGCACCAAGTTCCATGAAAATATTAGCAGCCATTTTTATCATTTCCAATTCTTATTTATTTTATCTAAAATGCGACTTTGTTTTACTCTCATTATCTGTGCTTGTCATCTATACAACAAGATTGTACAGTCACAGTAATGAACCTGACATCTGCGAAGTGCAAAGAGGCCTCTAGACATTACCTACACCATCCCTACTTCCCTCGTCACAGTCCTGAACAAAGACCAGGTAATTGTTTCTTCTGGAAACTTCCTCACTCACAGATCTAAACATCCCATGCCAGTCTGCAGGACAACTCATACACATCTAACATGCAGACAGACCACACATGGTGAGCAGTGTTGCCTCCAAACTCATCCTCAGTCTCATCTCCCCTCCATCCTTACCTGGGATGCAAAGTATTAGCAGCCCAAGGAGCTGAGCAGGGAACCCCATTTTCAGAAGCTGGAATTGATGAGTCCTGATAAGTCAGAGCAAGACTGGAGCTGAGCTTTTATCTCACACTTGCAGGGGAAGGTCCTCCCTTGGGAACAACATGCAAATCCCCTGGTGGGGGAGGGGGGACAGCTGTGTGGAAAGAGCCAGGGGGAGGGAGGGAGGGGCCCAACTTTGAGCAAAGTGAAATAAAGACCTTCTGTGTTTGGAATAAAATGAACATCTAAAATCCATACTTCTTGGAATAGTGGGAAGAAGAATTCCACTGTGAAAGTCCGGATTGATTGCAAGAACCCAGTGTACGTGGCCTGCGGCTCTAAGAAAGCATACGAGACCCTGAAGTGAAGACATGTGCGTCCAGGGTCAATATCCGGGAGGGGAACAGTCATCTTGCTCTGATTCTTCCAGGCTGATCTAGATAAGAGAACAGCTCCTTCCCCACTAGTACTGACCATCAGAACTTTCTCCAAATAACTGCATAGAGTTAAGCTGTTTCAAGAGCTGTCAGGTAACTGCAGTTCCCAGGTTACCTGTTCAAGAATGTTAGAAACAGGTGTTAGAACTGGTCTTTTCTGGCACCTAGTGAATGAAATTTCAAAGAGCACTTAAGCCTGACAGGGAAAAAATATGTCTGTTGTTCAGAGAGTTGACAGTTCAGTTTAAGACAATAAGGAAAGGTAGGGCTTCCCTGGTGGCGCATTGGTTGAGAGGCTGCCTGCCGATGCAGGGGACACGGGTTCGTGCCCCGGTCCGGGAAGATCCCACATGCCGCAGAGCGGCTGGGCCCGTGAGCCGTGGCCGCTAAGCCTGCGCATCCGGAGCCTGTGCTGCCACGGCAGTGAGAGGCCCGCGTAGCGCAAAAAGAAAAGAAAAGAAAAGGTATAAGAATTTTATGCCTAAGACAGTGAAATGAAATACCTGAAAACCAGTTTTTTCAGTCTGGTGCATATTCTATCATAATTCTATCTATATCTCTATCTCTGTCTCTCTTCATATATATATAAAATATATATATGCCATATATATTATAAATATATAGGGCAGACTAATCAAAGGATTTTTTTGATGAAAAACTTCACTTGGGATGATGGAACAATATGAAAAAAGAATTATTTTATAATATATTTTTCTGAGTGGTGCTTAGAAAGACTCTTCCCCTGTTGACACTTTCCCATCAAGTAGAACCAGGTCCTGCAGGATTTCCTGATTTTTGTCAGCTCTGTGTGAGAACCTAAGCTCCCACTGCCTGTGTGTTGGAAGCCACAGCCGAGTCTACAATTCAAAAGAAGACGCAGTTTGTGCGAAGAGCAATGATGGATCCTTTATGTTAATGTCTCAGGGTAGCCTGTGTCTATCATTGACACCTTCCTGGGCCTTTATTTAAGAATGGTCCATAGGGAACATGGTTCCAGGCTACCACTGCTCAGAGGGTCAGTCTGTTACGCCAGCTTTCATTAAATAGGAAAACAATGTGACTGTTCTCACATGTCAGCCCGGTGCAGGTCATGGTGAATTGAACGGCTCCAGAAAAATAGTGCCAACGTCAAATCGCTTTTGTCCTGAAAATAGAATTTGGAGAAGTTGAAAGAGTAGACTTTGTTGTCCTATTCAAGTTTGGGTAATTGCAATCCAAGCCAGACTTAATTGACCATGAAGACAAATTAACAAATTAACTAGACAATTAACTAGTAAGATTCCACAAGAATGTTTGGTGTGCATATTCTCTGGGAAATACTCAAGAATAAGATTTTGAAACCATGCTGAAAAGATAACTGAGCAAAAATTATGTTCACCTTTAAACTCAGAACTTTATGGCAATAATATCATTTTCTGAGAAAAATCGTGGTGTAGAAGGACATGCAGAAGTACATTATGTTCCATATCTCACTAGTCAAAATATTATTTACCTTTTTATTTTATTCTATTTCTTTAAGTTTTTGCTATCTTTGACCTGGTCTCTTTTATGATGCTAGCAAATAGATTCTGGGTCTTACTTCTGGCTTCTGAAGGTACCAAGACAAATAGGGGTTTCCCCTAGGTAGCAGGCTGCTGTCCTGAAAACTCCAGCCCTTTAATTAACCATGCAGTGAAAGAAGTCAAAAGATAAACATCTGAAAAAAACAAACAAACAAATATGAAGCGAAATGGAGAAGGTATTATAAATATTAAAGCTAGTTTTATACAATTCTTTTAACAAGTATTAAATTAAGAATTGTTTTTATGCACTCTTACTGAATGAATTCTGTTCCCCTAAAAATTATAATGAAGTTTTAGACTCTAGGACCTCAGAATGTGACATTATTTGGAAAATATTCATTGTCGATATAATTAGGTAATTAAAATGTGGTCATACTGCAGTATGGTGGGCCTTTAATGAATATGACAGGTGGCCTTACAAGAAGAGGAGAAAGGACACAAAGACAGCAATACACAGAAGAGAGCACGTGAAGACAAGTGATTGGACTTATGATACCACTAGTTCGGGAAAACCTGGGGCCACCAGAAGGTGAAAAAAAGGCAAGGAGGGGTCCTTACCTACAGGTTTCAAGAGGGCCTGGCCTGGACAACACCTTAAATTCATACTTCAAGTTTGCAGTCCTGAGAAAGGATTCATTTCTGTTGTTTTAGGCTACCAAATTCCTAGTACTTTCTTACAGAAGCCTTAAGAAACAAATAAACCAGTAATGAACATGGAAACGTAAACTGTGGGAAAAAGTGAAAGTGAGAATTCTGTTGTGTTTTCTTTTGTTACAAATCAATTTTCCAGAAACCCCTTTTTAAAAATATTCTTTAAGATGGATGAATTTCAAAGAGAATTTGTCTCTTTTGTGAAGTTACCAGAAAACTTTTAAAAGTCTCCAATTATTATTTGTTGTATTATGGCCAACTGTCCTAAAATATACAGAAAATGTAAACTCTCTTAAAAACTCATTCTTGGTCAGGAAAGTCTTTGAAATATTCCTTTCCTACCTTCAGACAGAAATGATAAGACTTCTGATTCTTAAAGAGGCTCTCTGTCCCATGTATGTGACAAAACCATGTTGAGGCCGGTAAACAAAACTAACGAGGAGTCAACACTAGTCACTGCACACCACGCACCAATAATAAGAGTGTTTCAGGGTTGAATGAGTGACCTCCATGACTTCCGGGTGGGGAGCAGACCTCTGTGAGTCTCTAATTTTGACCACAGTCAACTGAATGAGGAAGGTCTTAGGCAGGCAGCTTCACTGTACTTTTGTCTCTTGTCAGATACTATTAGCCTGAGGTCCTTAAAAGTGAAAGCCAGTGTCTGATATTCATGGCCTGGGAAGACTGTCTTGTTGGTGTTTGAGTTTGTTTTCCTGCTGTCCTTTCTCTGCGGGATGGAGACTGGGATACTGTTACACACTCAGTGCAGGGTGTTCCGTAGACGTTGCCACCCAAACAGCCCAAACCCATGGTGCTTTGGACAAGATGAGAGACACATGGAGGCCTGTTCACCTCCTGGATGCAAAGGGCTGTTCTCTGTGTTAACAGGAGAGAGTCGTCCTTAAGGGAGAGTTGAGATCAGCCCACTCAGTAGAGGGAGTTCTCCGGCTGAAGGTGGGCTGCACTGGACCCTGAGCCCTGAGGCACCTGTGATTGGAGCTGGTTACCTTTCAAAACTAATAGCAAATTCTCACCCCACAGAGGGCAAAGTCCATGGAAAAGCATTTTGGCTCATAGGGACTTCAGGAATGGCTCTGTGAATGTATTTATCCCAACTTTATAAGTTTTCTCACACCCTGGAGAAGCAGGTTTGATTCCCTGCCTGACTTTTCTGAATCAAGACCTTACTCTCCATGTTCATGACAGAATCTGTATCTAAATGTTTGACTCGTTTTTGTTTCCTTTCTCTTGGAATAAAGATAAAAATCCCGTATTTAAATATCAATAAGATGAGTGGGAAAATCATGTGCTGGAGATGAAGACTTTTGTCTGTAAATGTTAAACTATGTTCTGTGTCACACTCACCCACAGACTCACTGGACAAAGTAAGACAATAATTTCATTGATTTGCCTGCCTGAGCTCTCACTGCCCTATAAGTTCTTCACCTCCTCTGGGATCTTCACTCAAAGCTCACCCTTGCACTCCAAAGATGGTCTTCTTACAAGGCATAGCTTTTCTGGGTGTTTAATAATTTTTTCCACTGTCTACATGTGAGGATTTTTGGTTTGACCTTGTAAGAAAGTCTAGGTCACTTGAGAAGTGGGGAGTGGAGAACAGAAGAAGATTCCGAGCACCAAATGAAAGATTCTAGTCTATTAAATTTTAGTTGAAGCTGCCTTTGGGTAAGAGTTTGTATGGTAATCCAAGATCTCAAAGGATATACTTTTCTCTAATTTTTTATATAGATAAGGAGGTGTAACTGAAAAAAATGGAGACTATAAGCTGACTGATTGCTTAATAACTTGTAAGGTTGCCATTTCTGAGCGAGTCCCAGAAGAGAAGAAGACTCTGCACTAAGTACAACCTGCAGTGGACTTTATGACCTAGTGGACCAGTGAAGCTAAAGTGCCTGGGGTTAGATAGGGACAGTGTATGGAGGCTACAGAAAGCTCAGCGGGAGAAGCACAGTTCAGATCTCCAGAGTATTGGAATAATGCCATAATCCCTTCTGAAGATACCAATTCCCTCTTTTTTTTTTTTTTTTTTTTTTTTGCGGTACGCGGGCCTCTCACTGTTGTGGCCTCTCCCGTTGCGGAGCACAGGCTCTGGACGCGCAGGCTCAGCGGCCATGGCTCACGGGCCCAGCCGCTCCGCGGCACGTGGGACCTTCCCGGACCGGGGCACGAACCCGCGTCCCCTGCATCAGCAGGCGGACTCTCAACCACTGCGCCACCAGGGAAGCCCCCAATTCCCTTTTTTTGATATGGGTTCTGATTTGCTATTAATTCCTTGTAGAGACTACATGCTGTCTATAGGCCCAAAAGGAGTCCTGTGACCTGGGTTGCTCTTTCTGAATTGAGTGGTAACTGACCCACTAGTCTATAAACATATGCATGCCAAAGAGCATTCTATCATCAGGTAGAAGTGGGATATTAAGGCCAGGGCTTGATTCTGTCCCCCAGGCACACAGGATTTACCCACGTAGGTTGTTCAAACTCTCTTGGCACCAACACTTGCAGACTTCCCCCTTTTCTCTCATGCTGTACCTACAGGCTTCTGTGGATTCCCTTTAGCAAACTGATTGAAGAAGAAAATAATTCAGATCAAATTTATGTCATACATGCTTTCATCTTTTCAAAGTAGATTTTTATAGCATTGAAGCCCACTTTAAGAATAGTGGGGTAAGACCGTGCAGGAAGAAAATATCTCAGTGGGCAGGACTTGGAGTTATGTGCTCTAATCCACTTTGCCTTGCACAGAGATAACCTGTGTCAGAGATCTTTACTAATTCAAGAGCAGTGATTAACAGTTTGGCCAAATGGTCAGAAGATTGGATTAACCATGACTGGAAGGTTGGTGAGAAGTAGATCTAAAGCAGAGTTTTCAAATGCATCTTTTGAACTGAGCACATTTCTTGGAGTGCCCCTTAGTATTTTCAGGTACAGAAGTAAAATTTAATAGTTAATAGAAGATTACAGTAACACAATACATAAATGTCAAATTGGTTAATCCATTAATGAGTAAAAGATTTGAGTTACTATACACCGAAGGTGTTGTTGTATATGGCAGTGGGAACATGGGTAGTGGAAAATGTAAAGTTATAAATGTTAACTATGGCTGACTTGGTACAATGGGAGAAATAAGAGCTCTTATCTATATCTATATTTATGTGTCTATCTGTCTATTATCTATCATGATTTCTCACCTTCTTCTGAGAGGCAGAGGTAAGAGGAAGGATACATGCAGATTATGGGTATTTCATGTTGGATTAAATAGTCAGGAGTGCTTGCGAGGGGAGCACCTGCCCTTGTCCTGTCTCTGAGTGAATTATGTCTCCCTCTGCTGGTGATCTAGAGTTGAGACACGTTAAGATTTTTTCTACAACCTTTATTTATATGCAATAAACTGCACATGTTTAGCATAGACAATTTGGTGAGTTTGGATATATGCATACACTCATGAAATCTTTACCACAATCAAAGTTTTAGACATATCGTTCTCCTTCAAAATTTTCATCACATCCCGTTGGGTATTTTGTTGTTGTTAGGATTTTATATTTTATTTTATTTTATTTTATTTATTTATTTATTTTTGCGGTACGTGGACCTCTCACTGTTGTGGCCTCTCCCGTTGCGGAGCACAGGCTCCGGACGCGCAGGCTCAGCGGCCATGGCTCACGGGCCCAGCCGCTCCGCGGCATGTGGGATCCTCCCGGACCGGGACACGAACCCGTGTCCCCTGCATCGGCAGGCGGACTCTCAACAACTGCGCCACCAGGGAAGCCCCATTTTATTTTATTTATTCATTTTTAATGATAATACTGAAATCTCCCCTCCTAACAATTCAGTTCATTATATGGTCCTGTCACTTTAGGCACTGAGCTGTACAGCAGATCACTGGACCTTATTCATCTCAAAGCTGAGACTTTATACTCATTATTTTGAAAAGGTTTGTCCATGCTTGATCACATGCAGAGCTGAGCAGGAGAATAAAAACACACAAACGAATACAGTCTTCTGGTATAGTTTGTGTTTATCTAGAGTAAAAGCAGTTCACATCCTCAGTTCTCCCCCAGGACAGTGTTAATTCTCTTGTTCTCTGTCACAGTGAAGGCTGAAGAAACTTTGATTGTCTGGACATTCCACAGCGTGTCGTATAATGCAGGACTGGATTGATGGCATCACGTTCATTAGATTCGACGGGCAAGAAATTGCCGGGACTGTAAATAACTGGTAAAAATATACGTGCTCCAGACAATACGATGTAAATCCTACCAAAATTCATGGGCTGCCAATCAGTGGATATGGCAGGGGTCCAGATGCCTGAAGCATCTCAGACTGGCACATGTTATCCAGGGTAAAGAACAAGAAATTGAACCTTGTCCTCCTACACTGATGGTGAGGCAGAGTGTTTGTGGGCTCGGTGGAATGTTGACACAATACATTCCACACTTGGGTACAAGACACCACCCATTTGTGGCTCACACAGAAAGCTGCCAGGTCTGAGTTGGCGCAGGGAGGAGAGGTCTGTGCATCAGGTTCAGGTCATGATATATAGGTGGCTGTGTCACTTGGGCCATACGATCCAGTACATATGTTGTTGCATGATACATCTGTGATAGATAAGGATATTGTGTGTACACTCTATAAACTGTAATAGAGCTCACATCATAGATTTCTAGGGTTCTAGGGCAAGACGATGCCACCCTCAGGAAAGTAAAAAAAACAACTATACAATGTTAAAAAATCAGCTCTCAGAATGTCAGGGATGCTTGCTAGACATGGCCTTGGAAGTGAAGTAGCTTCGTGATTGAGTTTCCCATTATAATCTGGTAATTTTCTTTTTTCTTTTTTTGCGGTACGTGGGCCTCTCACTGTTGTGGCCTCTCCCGTTGCGGAGCACAGGGTCCGGACGCGCAGGCTCAGCGGCCATGGCTCACGGGCCCAGCCGCTCGGCGGCACGTGGGATCTTCCCGGACCGGGGCACGAACCCGTGTCCCCTGCATCGGCAGACGGACTCTCAACCACTGCGCCACCAGGGAAGCCCTCACCACCATTTTTAATCCCACCACATAGAAGCCAAAGAGCAACTGTGTGTGTGTCAACTAGATTCTCTTCGTGTTTCCATTCCTGCAGTCTTCCCACACTTTAAAATTCTTAACTTTTGTGGAAAAAAATCCCCTCATATCATTCTGTATTCTTCCAGTGTTCTACAGGGTAAATTCTATGCCCTACAGTTATTTATTTTTTAATCCCTACTTTTGGAATTTTCATATCTCACATTTTCTTTCTGTGAAAGGTAATTGAGACAAATCAGATATGTTTAGCATTAGGATATTGTAGGGACTATGGACTTACAATTGACTATTTAGACACTCATAACCCCAAAGTCTTACTGATGTTCTCAGCTAACTCCCCCTGGGGACAGCTGTGTAGACTGCTGTCTAGAACATGGTAAACAGGTAGGAAGATATGTAGTAAAAAGGAGAATCAGAAAGTGGGGAAAGTGGGGAAAAATATTCTTGAATATTATGACATGTTATCTTAAAAAATATATCAAAAACTGCTAAACCCATTATGTTGCTATAAATCTGCCTCAGTTGTCCACCTGTTACACTGACTACATTTATTTGACACCTACCTGTACCTGAGGGAGGGAGAAGTCGGATGCGCTTTCACTCACCTCTCCTTCCTCAGGTCTGTTTGCTCAGAGGGCACTTAGACCCTTCCATTCTCCTGCTGGTTCTGTCAGGGAAGGCTCTGCAGCTGATGGGGCCTTAACCTGTGATGTCTGAGGAGTAGAGGAGGCTTTCATGGTCCAGAGGCCTCAGCTTCAAACTACTCCCCTGATTCTCTAACATCTTCCTCTTACACTGACTCAGAGAATCTGCCTGCCTGCTCCCCAGACAGTCAACATATGTGGGCAGCTGGGCCACTCGGAGAGGGGTGTTTGTGTTCAGGGCTGTACCACTGTGGGCGGATCTTCCATGCCTTGCTGGCAGTAATAAACTCCAGCGTCCTCAGCCTCCACCCTGCTGATTTTTAGTGTGAAATCTGTCCCTGACCCACTGCCAGTGAACCTGTCTGGGACCCCAGAGGCCCGGTTGGAAGCTCCATAGATCAGAAGCTGTGGAGACTGGCCTGGTTTCTGCAGGTACCAATTCAAGTAAGTGTCTCCGTCACTATCTTGGAGGCTCTGACTGGATCTGCAGGAGATGGAGGCCGGGTCTCCAGGGATGACAGACAGGGAGAGTGGAGTCTGGGTCAGCACAATATCCCCACTGGATCCTAAAATAATGAAAGAAAACAACAAAGTTCTGGACAAAATTTATGAAACAGTTTCAGAATTTGTCTTCTGTTATTGACGTCAGGCTAATTTTTTTTTTCTTTTTGATTCCGAAGAATACCCAAAATACCCAATTTCAAAAAGAACCCAAGATTTACAATGCAAAGAGGTCTCTAGACGTCATGTACACTTGACCACTCTTTCTATGCCACCATCTTCACCAGAGGACAGACACTGCTTGTTCCTTCCAGATTCATCCTCATTCTCATATCACTAAACATCACATGTCTTTTGCAGAGGGTATGGTATGCATCTAACATGTGGACAAAGACACATGAAAAGCAGTGGTGGTGCTCCCAGAGCTCACCCTCCCACCCTCCTTCTCATCTCCCCTCCATCCTTACCTGGGATGCAAAGCATTAGCAGCCCAAGGAGCTGAGCAGGGAACCCCATTTTCAGAAGCTGGGATTGATGAGTCCTGATAAGTCAGAGCACGACTGGAGCTGAGCTTTTATCTCACACTTGCAGGGGAAGGTCCTCCCTCGGGAACAACATGCAAATCCCCTGGTGGGGGAGGGGGGACAGCTGTGTGGAAAGAGCCAGGGGGAGGGAGGGAGGGGCCCAACTTTGAGCAAAGTGAAATAAAGGCCTTCTGTGTTTGGAATAAAATGAACATCTAAAATCCATACTTCTTGGAATAGTGGGAAGAAGAATTCCACTGTGAAAGTCCGGATTGATTGCAAGAACCCAGTGTACGTGGCCTGCGGCTCTAAGAAAGCATACGAGACCCTGAAGTGAAGACATGTGCGTCCAGGGTCAATATCCGGGAGGGGAACAGTCATCTTGCTCTGATTCTTCCAGGCTGATCTAGATAAGAGAACAGCTCCTTCCCCACTAGTACTGACCATCAGAACTTTCTCCAAATAACTGCACAGAGTTAAGCTGTTTCAAGAGCTGTCAGGTAAGTGCAGTTCCCAGGTTACCTGTTTAAGAATGTTAGAAACAGGTGTTAGAACTGGTCTTTTCCTGAGACCTCATGAATTATATTTCAAAGACCACTTAAATCACAAGAACTTGACAGTAAAATGAAATACCTGAAAACCAGTTGTTTTACTCTGGTGAATAATCTATCATAGTTCTATGTCTCTGTCTCTCTATCTCTCTCTGTCTCTTTCTGTCTCTGTCCCTCTCTCTCTCTGTCTCTCTGTCTCTCTCTCTCTCTCTCTATATATATATGTTTTGTACACACACACACACACACACACACACACACACACACACATATATACACATATATATGTCAGATTAATCAAAGGAAAAAATTCACTTGGGATGATGGAACATAATGAAAAAACAACGATTTTTATATTATTTTTTCTGAGTGGTGCTTAGAAAAACTCATCTCCTGTTGACTCTTTCTCACCTGGTAGAACCAGGTCCTGCAGGGTTTCCTGGGTCTTGTCAGCTCTGTGTGAGGACCTAAGGTTCTCACTGGCCAATATGTTGGAAGCCACAGCCATGAGTCTACATTTCAAAAGGAGATGCCCTTTCTGAGAAAAGCAATGACTGGATCCTTTATTTTTTTTTATTTATTTTTTCCCCCTTTTTTGCAGTATGCGGGACTCTCACTGTTGTGGCCTCTCCCATTGCGGAGCACAGGCGCCAGACGCGCAGGCTCAGCGGCCATGGCTCATGGGTCCAGCCGCTCCGCGGCATGTGGGATCTTCCCGGACTGGGGCACAAACCCGTGTCCCCTGCATCGGCAGGCGGACTCTCAACCACTGCGCCACCAGGGAAGCCCTGGATCCTTTATTTTAACGTCTCAGTGTAGCCTATGTCTATCATTGACACATTCCTGGGCTTTTATTTAAGAATGGTCATTATGGAACACAGTTCCAGACCACCACTGCTCAGGGCATCAGTCTGTCACACCAGCTTTCATTAAATAGGAAAACAACACGACTATTCTCATGTGCCAGCCTGGTGCAGGTCATGTTGAATTGAACAGCTCCTGAAACATAGTGCCAATGTCAAATTGCTTTTGTCTTGAAAATAAAACCTTGGAGAAGTTGAAAAAGTTGACTTTGCCATCTTATTAAAGTTTGGATAAGTTAAATCCAAAGTCAGACTTAATTGACCAAGACAAATTAACTAATACGATACTATGTAAGATTCCACAAGAACATCTGGTCTGAATATTCTCTGGGAAATATTCAAGAATGAAATCTTGAAACAATGCTGAAAAAATAACCGAGCAAAAATTATGTTCATCTTTAAACTCTGAACCCTATGGCAATAATCTCGTTAACGGAGATAAGCCATGGTGTAGAGGTACAAGTAGAATTACACATGTTCCATATTTCACTGTTCAAAATATTATTTACTCTTTCATTTTATCTATTTCTTAAAGTTTTTGCTTTCCTTGACCTGTTTTTTTTTTTTTTTTTTAATGATAGTAGCAAAAAGATTCTGGGTTTTACTCCTGGCTAATGAAGGTACCAAGACAAATAGGTGTTTCTACTAGGTAGCAGCCTCCTATCCTGAAATTCCAGCCCTCTAATCAACCATGTAGTGAAAGAAGTCAAAAGATAAGCACCTGAAAGAAATACAAACAAATATGAAGCAAAATGGAGAAATTGTTATAAATATTAAAGCTACTTTTATAGGAATCTTTTAACATGTTTTAACTTAAGAACTGTTTTTATGCTCTATTATTAGTTCAATACTGTTTCCCTAAACTTATATTGAAGTTTTAGCCCCCAGAACCTCAGCATATGACATTATTTGGAAAATATTCATTGTAGATATAATTAGGTTAATTAGGATGTGGTTATACTGTAGTATCGTTGGCCTTTTTATAACTGAAATATAATTAATGTAAAATATCATGTTAATTTCAGGTGCACAGCACAGTGACATATATATACATATATGAAACTCTTCCCTTATAGGTTATAAAAAAATATTGAGTACAGTTCCCCGAGCTATACAGTAGATCCTTGTAGGTTATCTATTTTATATAAAGTAGTGTGCATATGTTAATCCCAATCTCAGTGTATCCCTTGCCCCACCTCCCTTTCCCCTTTGGTAACCATTAAGTTGCTTTTTTTTTAAAATTTTTATTGGAATATAGTTGATTTACAATGTGTTAGTTTCAGGTGTATAGCAAAATGAATCATATATATATATATATATATATATATATATATACTCTTTTTAAAATTCTTTTCCCATATAGGTCATTACAGAGTATTGAGTAGAGTTCCCTGTGCTATACAGTAGGTCTTTATTAGTTTTCTATTTTATATATAGTAGTGCGCATGTATCAAAACCAGTCTCCCAATTTATCCCTGCCTTCCCCCTTTTCCACCCTGGTAACCACAATTTTGCTTTCTATATCCATAACTCTATTTCTGTTTTGTAAATAAGTTCATTTGTACCATTTTTTGAGGTTCCACATATAAGTGATATCATATGATATTTGTCTTTCTCTGTCTGAATTACTTCACTTAGTATGATAATCTCTAGGTCCATCCATGTTGATGCAAATGACATTATTTCATTCTTTTTTATGACTAAGTAATGTTCCATTGTATATATGTACCACTTCTTCTTTATCCATTACTCTTTTGATGGACATTTAGGTTGCTTCCATGTCCTGGCTATTGTAAACACTGCTGCAATGAACACTGGAGTGCATATATATTTTTGGATTATGGTTTTCTCTGGATATATGCCCAGGAGTGGGATTGCTGGATCACATGGTAGTTCTCGGTTTAGTTTTTTAAGGAACCTTCATACTGTTCTCCATAATGGTTGTACTAATTTACTTTCCCACCAAAAGTGTAGGAGGGTTCCCTTTTCTCCACACCCTCTCCAGTATTTATTGTTTGTAGACTTTATGATGATGGCCATTCTGACTGGTGTGAGGTGATAACTTGTAGTTTTCATTTGGATTTCTCTGATAATTAGTGATATTGAGTATGTTTTCATGTGCTTTTTGGCCATCTGTATGTCTTCTTTGGAAAAATGTTTATTTAGATCTTCTGCCCATTTTTTGATTGGGACGTTTGTTTTTTTGACATAGAACTGCATGAGTAGATTGAATATTTTGGAGATTAATCTCTTGTCAGTCGCTTCATTTGCAAATATTGCCTCCCATTCTGAGAGTTGTCTTTTTGTTTTGTTGATGGTTTCCTTTGCTGTGCAGAAGCTTTTAAGTTTAATTAGGTCCCATTTGTTTATTTTTATTTTCATTATTCTAGAAGGTGGATCAAAAAAGATAGTGCAATTTATGTCAAAGAGTGATCTGCCTATGTTTTCCTCTACGAGTTTTATAGTATCTGGTCTTACATTTAGGTCATTAATCAATTTTGAGTTTATTTTTCTGTTTGGTGTTAGAGAATGCTCTAGTATTATTCTTTTCCATGTAGCTGTCCAGTTTTCCCAGGACGACTTATTGAAGAGACTGTCTTTTCTTCATTGTATGTTCTTGCCTCCTTTGTCATAGATTAATTGACCATAGTTGCATAGGTTTATTTCTGGGCTTTCTATCCTGTTCCACTGATCTATGTGTCTGTTTTTTTTTAATGTCAGTACCATACTGTTTTGATGACTGTAACTTTGTAGTATAGTCTGAAGTCAGGGAGCCTAATTCCTCCAGCTCCATGTTTTTCTTTCTGAAGATTGCTTTGGCTATTTGGGGTCTTTTATGTTTGTTAAACTTATAATTAATAATTAAAGTTATAAGACAATTATGGTAGATCAGAAAATATGTTACTCCAATTGAGACTGCAGTCTAATTCATCATGTCTTGAATCAAGTTGGGTCTAGGGTCTCACTTTGACAAACAGAATGTGATGACAGGAACCCTGTGCCAGTTCTGGAGTCTAGGTCTCAAGTACCTTGCAGCTTCCACCTTCCCTCTTGGATATAAGAAAGCTGATCTAGCCTATTGGAGGATGAGAGGCCATGTGGAAGAGAACTGAGGCCCCTCAGCCAACAGCCAACACTGACCACCAGATATGAGGTCAGTGAACCAAGCTCACTGCTCTGAGACTACCAGCCCTGCAGGAAATGGGACAGGCTCTGCGGGACACAGGAAAGGAGGGTGAAGGCTGGGTTTACACACAGTGCCTGTGGTCTGGTGACAGCTCCTCAGTAATTATCCCCTTCTTGATAAGAAATGCCCTGAGCACTGGAAACTGAGATTCTCATCTATCTAAATTTAGGAATTCCCTAGCATTCAAAACAGAGTCAGACTTTTTCCAAAGTTTGGGAAAGCCTAGAAAACAGAGGCATAAAAAGGGAGTTCAGTCTGCCCCTTGGGTGATTCTTGTGGGAGCCTCACCCCTGGCTCTGGAGACGAGGGGAAGAAGGGTCCTGTGATGCTCTAGGGAAGAGGGAAGTAGCATGAGCAGTGAACACTGCCCCATCTGCTGCCTGGGAAAGCTAATAGTCTTCCCCACCTCCTTCCCTCAAAATCCCTTTTCCTCATGAAAAATAAAGAAAAGAAAAATCTCTGGAAAAGAGATTTTACGGTAGAAAAAATGCACATGAAACGTCACAGGCTACAGTGAGGGATGTATTTATTTTGTGGAATAATATTGATGACTTTCAGTAGAAATGATAATATATGGCTAGTAATATCTTCCATAGCACCCTCATTCTAAAATATTCAAGGGTGCATAAAATAGACCACCTGGGTACTCTTCACACAATATATATACACACACACACAAACACACACACATTGTGGTGCATCATCTAGTTAACCCTCACAACACCCCTTTACATGTGTAGTGATCTATTGCACAGATAAGAGAAGAGTTCATCAGAGCGCATGTGTGGTTTGGCCAATGTCACATGGTCAGCGGGTGCTGGGCTGGGATTCAAAGTCAGATCTGTGTGACATTAAATCTGCTCCTTCCATGAGGCCACATCCATCCCATAAATGAGCTCATGGCCTATGAAGTAGGAGAAAAGACAAAACCAGAAGGACCTTGTTACATTACAGCTCCCTGGGGCTCCTGCCCCATACCATGCTGACCTTCACCTTAAACTCAGCCCTCAGCGTTTTCTCCTATAAAGCACAACGCTCTCCAAACCTTTGCAAACGCTCAGTGACATTATTCCAGTGACAAGAGGCACTTCTTGCATTGCCTTGATTGCTTCCTCGTCTCCACGTGTCCTTCCCATTTCTCCACCTCTGTCTCTCCCTGCTAAGGTTGTGTGTGTCCTATAAAGAAATTCAACCTCCCCAGATAATCCAGCATAATATAAAAATATTATAAATATAAAATATAAATATATTTATATAAATATAAAATATAAAAATATAAAAAACCTCCCCAGATAATCCAGCGTAATATAAAAATATTATAAATATAAATATAAAAATAAAATATAAATATATTTATAAATATATAAATATAAAAATATAAAAAACCTCCCCAGATAATCCAGCATAATATAAAAATATTATAAATATAAATTATAAATATATTTATAAATATAAAATATAAAAAACCTCCCCAGATAATCCAGCGTAATATAAAAATATTATAAATATAAAATATAAATATATTTATAAATATATAAATATAAAATATAAAAATCCTCCCCAGATAATCCAGCGTAATATAAAAATAAAGAAAAAAGATAACAACAACCTCCCCCTTTTCACATGTGCTTTGGGAACTAACCCCAGGCTCTCAGATACCCAGGTTGTACAAGAGCTAAGCAAGCATCTTTATTTATTTATTTGCGGTACACGGGCCTCTCACTGTTGTGGCCTCTCCCGTTGCGGAGCACAGGCTCCGGACGCGCAGGCTCAGCGGCCATGGCTCACGGGCCCAACCGCTCCGCGGCATGTGGGATCCTCCTGGACCAGGGCACGAACCCGCGTCCCCTGCCTCGGCAGGCGGACTCTCAACCACTGCGCCACCAGGGAAGCCCTAAGCAAGGCGTCTTATCCAAGAGACTTTTCTCCCTAAGAGAAATTCTGCTTCTCCTGCAGTAAAATGTTCTCCATCTCTTATCAAAATTGACACCAAATTATAAAAAGTCGGAAATTTTTGGGAGAACAGAGAATATCTATTTACCCAGAGAGGCAGTAGATGTTTCCTCTCCTCATATAACTTCCCTGCTATAAAAAATGACCACGACCTTATTGGCTTCAAATAATTGAAGCTTATTACCTTGCAGTTCTGTGAGTGGGAAGTCTGGGTGGGTCTCCCTGGTTGGCAATCAGGGGCCGACAGCACTATGTTCCTTGTGGCAGCGAAATGGAATGACTTGTTCCCAGCCTTTTCCAGCTTTTAGATGCCACTCTCTTTCCTTGGCCCGTGGCCTTTTCCTCACATCCCTCTGGCCTTTCTTTCCATCATCATTTCTCCTCTCTATAACTCTAACCCTCCAACATCCCTATTATAAAGACCCCTGTGATGACTTAGCACCACCTCACCAGGTAATGCAGCGTAATATCCCCTTAGATCTTTAACTTAATCACAACCGCGAAGATCCTTTTGCCATAGAAGGTGACATCCACAAGTTCCAGAGATTTGGATGTGGACATCTTTGGCAACTGCGGGGTGACATAATTCAGATCTTCAACCCCTCTAATATCGCCAGAACATAAATTAGTTCTCCCCTAAATGAACATCGGAAAGCACATGGCTAGGAGGAAGAGAGAACGGGGAGCAATACACAGATATGTGAAGCCATGAAGCTGGGAGGAATCTGAGACTCAGGGGCCCTCTGGTCTGCGGGTCTTAGGGATTGAGAGACTCCTCTAATGAGGAATTCATAGGGCATAACTGTCTGTGCAGAGGTCCCTCTGATTTAGTGCCACAGAAGAAAAAATTTACTGCTTAAATCTAATCTAAGAGAGATTGGTAAGGGGAAATTAAATGTTTCCTTAATTTTCCTATTCATCAGTAAAGGAGAAATGGAAAAAATTCAGAGCAGAGATGCCTTCCAAGAATAAGAACTTGCCTATGGTCAGGTTGAGTCGCCAGTGGCAAGGATGTCCATGCAGGCAGCATACATGAGAGGTGCAGGGAGCACTGCCAGGGGAGGAGGGAAGAGAAGATGGACCGTGACAGCACACATCAGCAGGCCTGTTGCTGTTGAGGCTGACTGGACCTCAACCCCACCGTGGAAACAAGGTGAATGTCCCTGAGTTATTCCACCTGAGATGTGAGGGCGCTGAGGTATTTACGCACCTCCTTCTGTTGAGGGCTGTCCTAGGAGGTGCTCATTCCAGGCCCTCTGGCCTGCAACACGTGCAGGCACAGCTGTTTCCCCCTTATTCAGAGTGAGCAGTGAGGAACAGATGGGGGTTTAGGAAGTCAGCAGAGGCGCACGGAAGTGGAAAGCCTGAGGGTACCAACAGCAACAGCTACATCCACCTGGAAAAGAATGTGTATTTTCACTCAGGAGCTCCACGGGAGCTGCATCTCTCTGGTACAGGATACTGGCTGCCTAGTGGCAAGCAGGTTCCTTAGAAACTCAGCAGGAGTTTTTTTGCGCAGGCTGCACCACTGTGGTTTGGCTACCTGCAGTCATGCCTGCAGTAACACTGCCCGGAGTCCCCAGGCTCCAGGGAGCTGATGCTAAAGGCTTAGTAGGTTCTACTTCCCCTGCTGCTTTGCTGGGCTGGGACAGCAGGGGCCAAGGTAGAGATGTGAGATACAAAGGGCTCAAACCTTTGTCCAGGTTTTATTCGGATCCAGATATTTCTCTGTGTACATTGGCACTGGCTTGGTAGGAAATGGTGACTCTCTGTCCTGATGTCTGGGCATCTGGGTCAGGATGATGTCTCCACTCACTGCTAAAAATTAAAATAATGAAGTGGCATTCATGGTGCACAGCAGGGGACATGCACAGAGCATGCATGTTCACTTAAGAGAGAGGGTTTACTAATCTGGTCTTGCCCCACAGCCTCCCTGCTGACCTGCTATCCAGAAAGCCAGGCTCCAGAGGAACTGCCCCTGAGTCTGCAGTAACATCCTGGTAGGAAGTGCTCAGAAACTGGGGAGTGCATCAGACCCATACAGAGAGACTGGGCAGAGGGTGTGCTGGTGCAGCAGACAGGGGAGGGATGCAAAAGAAGAGGCACTAAAGAAAGGATTCAGGTAGCCCTCTGTGGCTGTGGGGTTTCTGATCTGAGATGGGGTCTGCAACCCTTGTAAAGAAAACAAATATTTAGGAGGGAACTTTTCTATCCTAACCACACTTGGAGAAAAAGGCAAGAACTAGCTCTCCTGTGATACTTTTCTTCTTAGCCAGCCCAGAATCACACAAGATGTTAGATTTCAACAGCTACAGAGTAGATTGACTGTAAGTGGGAAACTCCTGAAGTTTAGAAGGTGTTAGTACAATGGGTATAAACTCTTCAGGAATTCCTATGCTCATCTGTTATTTTATTCTATTGATCACCAACCCATCTGCTTTCTGAATGGGGTCTCACTTTCAAGCTCACACACACCCCTGGGTAAAGCCTATTTCATCCAGAGGGATCCATCCAACCTCCACTGAGGGACCTGACAGCCATTGTTTCGGGGACCACGTGGAGACATCGATCAAGAGAGACAAGCAGGCATGTCCACTGTTGAAATGGACTTCCTGATGAGAACCAACTCAGATCCCCGAGGCTCTTTGACCAGTGGCCTCACCTTCCAGCTCCTAAGGCTGTGGCCGTAGGTCTGGGGTCTAAGATCTTTCTTCCCACACGCATAGCCCCTCTCAGAATTCACTCTGGACTCCTCCATGCTGTGAATCCTGAATCCAGAACCATCTTCCTGCTTCCCATCCCAGGAATCGAGCATTAATTTTTCTTTGTATATCCTCAGATGGCACCCTGATAGGAGATGGCAGGATGAGTCAGAGTCTCCCCTGCAGGAACAGCTGAGAATGGAGGGAAAACCTGGGACAAAATTTTGGTGTTGAGGAGACTCATATATTCCACAGACTTGGTCTTTTCCAACTTTTCCTGTTTCTTGACCACAATTCTTTTTTTTTTTTTTTTTTTGCGGTACGCAGGCCTCTCACTGTCATGGCCTCTCCTGCTGCGGAGCACAAGCTCCGGACGCGCAGGCTCAGCAGCCATGGCTCACGGGCCCAGCCACTCCGCGGCATGTGGGATCTTCCCAGACCGGGGCACGAACCCGTGTCCCCTGCATTGGCAGGCGGACTCCCAACCACTGCGCCACCAGGGAAGCCCCACAATTCTATTTGAATGACCCCTGGAGGATGGAGGGATTAAGGAGAACAAGAGGCTGTTTCATCCTAAAGATATAAAAAGAGAAGTAAAGATAGGGAAAGAGTAGAATTCGTGAACTCTCCAAAGTGGTTTGGGTTTCTCTAGCCATGGGCATAGCATGACATGCCTGGGAGAGCATTACTTATTATGTTTCCTGCCTTTATGCCTCCAAATCCCCACCAGCACTCACACACATGTTGATAATGACTCTCCTCTACTAAAGAGTAGATCTAAGTTCCCGCCAGCCTCTTCCTTTTACCTGCCTTTTCTGTATAAATTAGAATAAATTTAGAAGCAAATTAAAAAATGATAACAAAAGTTTAAGCAATAATAAGAAGCCTGAGGTTTGGAGCTTGTAGAGTTGCTGCAGCAGCTCAGTGACAGCAGAAACGTCCTGGTTTCTTTCCATATATTTGCTTGGCCACCTTCACCTCATTGGTTTTTTGATCTTGGGCTTAATGCCTCATGGACTCAAGAGGGCTGCAATGGCTCTGAGCATCATGTTCTCTCATAACCCTTCCAGGATTAAAGGCAGGGCTTTGCTCTTCACCTCTCATCTTTTTATGAGGGTTCACAATTCTTTAGGGAAACACTGACTGCACCCTCACTCACCTTATATCTCACAGATCAAGCTGATCACAGGTCTCCCCACCCCCAATCCCTGCTCCTCCCCTGACGCTGAGAGAGTTCCCCTGTCCTCACCTGGCACAGCACTCTCCCCAGTGAACCTGATAGGAAATAAAACTAACTAAGTAACTAACTAACTAAGATTCTCTCCTTGTCCAAACTCTACTCAGGCTCCCCTGAACCCTTCTTCAACCCTGATTTTTTGTTTTGTTTTTGTTTTTCTGCAAAAACTCTTTTTTGATTGAAGTATAGTTAATTTACAATGTTGTTAGTTTCAAGCGTACTGCAAAGTGATTCAGTTATACATATATATCTTCTTTTTCAGATTCTTTTCCATCATAGGTTATTACACAGTATTGAGTATAGTTCCCTGTGCTATACAGACTTGGATTCCATGTTTGTCTCTGCATTATCCAATTTTAGCAAGAATCCTGTTAAGTCAATTTAGCAAGAATCCCCCATCCTCCATCCCCAATACCTAATCAGGTTCCTCATCTTCCACCGTCCCCCAGGTGATGTCTTCATCAAGACTCCTTCAACAAGACTTCTGTTAGGGTGATTTAACCAGACCATCCCATCCCCTTACCCCTGATGTTTCCTCTTAGTAATTTTTCATCCACAGAGTTTGTAGCCACACTTCTTGTCCATGCTGTCTATATTCAGAACTGAACCTCTGTACTGAGGTCTCTTTTCCCCTATTGCAATTGTCCTGGACAAAACCTGTTTACACCACTTAACTACTGCCCAGTTCTGATTCTCCTTTAACAAAACATGGGTGATGAAAGAAAAATTCATGAAAACAAGACATGGGTGATAAAGGAAAATTGGTGAAACTTATAAATCCAACTGTCAAGAGGGTGCTTCTTGTAGAAGTGAGAATTTCCAGGTCCAAAGTGATTTTGAGGTAATAATCTGAACCCCAGGGCTATCCTTCTATTGGAGCAGTTCTCGTAACCACATAGGTTGTGTGAACCCACATACAGACAGAGAAAGGAAAGCAACTCTTGGATCCCCAGACCAAGGTTGTATGAGAACTGTCCCCTGTCCCCATGCCATCAAGTGACAGAAACCTGTCCAGAATCCAATAGTCAGAGTTCAAACCTTAACTTAGAAAGGAAGGAATGATCCAGATATAACAGAAAGGGATTCAAGAAGATTTGCTGCATCAGAGCCAAGAGAGTCATTAGAAAGAGCTATACCAGGTTTCTTTTTAAAAAATAGGAAGTGTAGGACTTCCCTGGTGGCACAGTGGTTGAGAGTCCGCCTGCCGATGCAGGGGACACGGGTTCGTGCCACGGTCTGGGAAGATCCCACATGCTGCGGAGCGGCTGGGCCCGTGGGCCATGGCCGCTGAGCCTGTGCGTCCGGAGCCTGCGCTCCACGGTGGGAGAGGCCACAGCAGTGAGAGGCCCGTGTACCGCAAAAAAAAAAAATAATTAAAAATAAATAAGAAGTGTAATATACATATATGTATATGTGTATATATATATATTTTTAATTTTTATTGGAGTATAGTTGCTTTACAATGTTGTATTAGTTTCTACTGTACAGTAAAGTGAATCAGCTATACATATACCTATATCCCCTCTTTTTTGGATTTCTTTCCTGTTTAGGCCACCACAGAGCATTGAGTAGAGTTCCCTGAGTTATACTGTAGGTTCTCATTAGTTATTTTATACGTAGTATCAATAGTATATATATGTCAATACCAATCTCCCAATTCATCCCACCCCCCCTTTTTCCCTTGGTATCCATAAGATTGTTCTCTACGTCTGTGTCTCTATTTCTTCTTTGCAAATAAGGTCATCTATACCATTTTTCTAGATTCCACATATATTCGTTAATATACGATATTTGATTTTTTCTTTCTGACTTACTTCACTCTATGCCAGTTTTTTAAATGCAACTTTGAAACATACTGTAAGAAAAGAAGGATGCTTACCAAATACAGACAGAACATATTCTGGAAGAAAGCATCACCTGAAAAATAGAATGATATCCCTCACCAACATGCTGACCTGTGAAAGTACTTAATAAAGATAAATTCCATACAATGAGACCCCCAAAGTTGAGATGAATTAGTTAATAGAATTGAGTGGAAACGGAGATTTCACAGCTGAGGAGACAAATTGAACCTAAACCAGCAGGATCAAAGAATGATTTCTTTAGTCTACACAATTCACACCCGACTGGAAGCTAAGGGGTAGGGGAAGGGCTGTTTGGTTTCCTCCTACTCATCCTTGCTGGCCCAGCTGGCCAGGTATCAGCCTCAGGCACATAACAGCACAGACGTGAAGACTCAGATGGGCTTCCTGTATCCTGCTGCTCTGGGTCCTGCGTGAGGAAAGTGAATATGGAAGATTCTAAGAGAAGAGGAAGTGCCCCAACCATTCTCTGGTCTCACAAGAAGGCTGTCCCTCCACCGTTGCCCCTCCAGATCTACCTTATCCACTGTCCCCCTTTTTGCAGCATCTCCAACCTTCCCCTCACTGAGCTCTCCTCCTAAGCTAATCAAAATGCTCAAATATCAGCCTGCTTGCCTTGGATTTGTGATTCCCTGTGGCTACCACACTTTTCTTTCCTTCTCTCCCTTTACTTTCTAAGTTAAGAGCATTGCTCAACATCACTAATTATCAGAGAAATGCAAATCAAAACTACAGTGAGATATCACCTCACGTGGTCAGAATGGCCATCATCAAAAAATCTACAGACAATAAATGCTGGAGAGGGTGTGGAGAAAAGGGAACCCTCCTAAACCGTTGGTGGGAATGTAAATTAGTACAGCCACTATGGAGATAGGGAGACTCCTTAAAAAAATAAATATAGAGCTACCATAGGATCCAGCAATCCCACTCTTGGGCATATATCCGGAGAAAACCATAATTCAAAGAGATACATGCACCACAGTGTTCATTGCAGCACCATTGAATGGAAGCAACCTTAATGTCTATTGACAGAGGAATTGGTAAAGAAGATGTGGTACACATATACAACGAAATATTACTCATCCATAAAAAAGAACGAAACAATGCCATTTGCAGCAACATGGATGGACCTAGAGATTGTCATACTGAATGAAGTAAGTCAGACAAAGACAAATATCATGTGATATCACTTATATGTGAAATCTAAAAAAAAGTGGTACAAATGAAACTATTTACAAAACAGAAATAGACCCACAGATAGAGAAAACAAACTTATAGTTACCAAGGGGGAAAGGGGAGGGGAGGGATACATTGGGAGATTGGGATGGACATATACACACTACTGTACATAAAATAGATAATGGATAAGGACCTGCTGTACAGCGCAGGGAGCTCTACTCAATATGCTGTAATGACCTATATGGGAAAAGAATCTAAAAAAGAGTGGATGTAACTGATTCACTTTGCTGTACAGCAGAAACTAGCACAACATTGTAAATCAACTATGCTCCAATAAAAATTAATTTAAATATATATATATATATATATATATATAAACTGGAAAAAAAGAGCATTTTTTGAAAGCCTTGTCTACACTGACTGCCTCCAATCCCTCACCATCCTCTCACTCCTCAAGCTGCTACCGAATGCCGCCCTCACCACGTCACTGAAACTGCAAAATCACCATTGCCAAATCCTCAATGGCCACGCAACCACCAATTCCAACGTCTTAGCCCTTCTCTTACCTGCTCCGCTTGCAGCATCAGACACTGTTGCTCATCCCCCCTTCAAATCCTCTCCTTTTGTTTGGGTGAGTCTCTTCTCTCTTAACTCTCCTACTTCCTCTCTGATGGCTCTAGCTGTCTTTTACTGAATACATTTTTCTGCTCTCCCTTTAAATGTTGGCACGTCTGGACTCTCTCCTCAGCTCTCTTTCTTTCTTCCTCTGCCCAGTCGACTTGCATACGTGAAAGCTCCGTTAAATATAGAGTGTGCTTGTGATCCAGCAAAGGATCCACCTGGAACTCTGTGTAGGAACCCATGATCCTCCAAAATTAACCTCAGCCCTGCTGTTCCCAGGGAAACTGTGGCCTGGGAAACGTCTCCCATTATGATTTATTAATACCCAATAGAAATGATCTTTGAGAAGAATAAGATTCTGGTCCTCTAGAATCCTGTCTTGCCAGAAGTTACGTGAGCTTTTCAGAGTTTAAAGGTATGAGAAATGAATGCACAACTCATTTTGTGAGACCCTACCTCTGGGGAGCACCTCTGCAGCCCAGGTGAGAATGAGGCATCAGGAGCCCCGCTGAGGTTTCCTCATGCTGGTGGAAGCGGGGGTGGAGGGGAGGGGGAGGGCCTGGTGCTCAGGTCATATTCCGTGGGAAGGACCATAAGACTCTGGGGCAACATTTGTTTTCAGATTGTATGAGAGTCCCAATACAATATCAGGAGAAGAAGTTGCGTTGGGGGAAGTTGTGGGTGGGGTGTAGCTAGGAAAACTGCATATATGCAGGTAGCAGCTTATTTATACGATGCTCAGATTGTTGACAAGGAAGGACTTCTAATGCCTACCCTCCTTGCTACACACACACACACACACACACACACACACACTCACACACACATCCCTCAGGTCCAGAAAGAGTGGTGAGGAGGAGACCAGACAGAGTTGCAGCATCTGGAGTAGGGCTGGACCGTCCGGAAGCATCAACCACGGCATTTGGAAACGAGAGTTCTGTTCTAAGCTCAGTTCCTAACGTCTGTATGGCCTTGCTCAAGTCACTTCCTTCTTACGAAACTTGCTTTGCTCCTTTGTAAATGAGGAAATTGAACTACGTACTCGCTAGGATTCCTCCTAATTCTTCATCTCGTGAGTCTGTAAATATAAATTAAGCAATATTAGTGCTTGTGTTTGGAGAAGTTGCACTTACCCACTTTGACCACTAGAGGAAGACATGCGATCGTTACAGAGGCTGGGGTTTTAATTTATTTTTTTATTTTCTATTTGGTCGCTGTAAGGTACTCTTTCCCTGCACTTAAAGGCAAAGAATTTCTTGGATTTTTCCATTTTCCTCATCAGTTGTGATTATCAGAGAAGGTCAGAAAGAGTCACCTTTTCAATTTAACAATAATTTATCAGGAAAACCTCCCAGAGAACACATTTAAGAAGGAATGTTCAAAAATAATCCCTTTAAGCCTTGTATTGGCTAATTATGACTGTAACATTCTTTAAGCATTACTTATATGACATTCACTTAAAAATGACTAGAAATCTGCATATTCTGTTTATCTCAGCATTATTTATATTAGGGAAAAATTAAATACTAGCCAAGAATTCAAAAAAAGAATGGTGAGGGGAAAGCATATGGTTCTTTTAAACAGTAATACTCACTAAAATTGATAATAGTAACTAAAAATAATGACATAAGAAAAACGTATATTGTTGAGTGAAAAAATCAAGATAACTTTAAAATTATTATTACATTTTAATATTGACTATAAACATATAAAGGAAGATAGGAAAGAAATCAACCAAAATTTGAGAGAGTTTATCCTTGTTAATAGGATTATCAGTTGTTGTCATTTTTCTCTTTTTAATGATTTTCAAATTCTTCAGTATGGACTGGTATTACTCTTGTATTTTAAAACAAATATGAAAAAAACCCAAAAAACCTGCCATGAACTTTCCAGTAGATTTAACTGATCAACCATAACTGTGTTTCTGGCATCAGCAAACATTGAACACACCCTTGGCACCATCCATTTCTTGGCTTTACTTTAAAAATGCCTGTGATGAAAGACTTCTACTTCCCTCGTACATCCTACTGTATAGTTGGTTAGCTCTGATTATGACAACATTCCAGATACAAAGGCAAACTCTGCCTTTTTGAACTTCCACCCATCAGTTTGATTCTGCCTCCTGCCGCAAAGCCCATGACAGGACTTCACAAGTTGAAGGCAAGCTCACATGACTCCTTGGTCCTGCAAGGGTTCTGTTGTCCAATAGCCACCATTGATTCCTTCATTCTGTTAATATTTAAGGGTCAGAAACTTTGCCAGATCCTGACATGTAGCAAAGAGCAGAGCTCAGGGTCTAACATAATAAACCATAAACCAGCTGTGTTACCGTCAGTGCCATGTGTTTGATAGGAGTAAGCAGGGGCCCTGGGCCACACGTGAAAAGACATCTCCTTGGACTTGAGAGGTTAGGAAGGCTGCTTCAAAGAAACATCTTCTCAACTGAGAGCTGAAAGGAGTGAGATAGGAAAACAGTAAGAGGTGGGATGCGGGGAGGAGAGCTCTAGGGCTTTAGGAGAACATAGCAGGAAGAGGATGTGCAGGGGCCCAGAGGGGAGAGAGCTGGCGCCTTGGGAGAACATACTTCTCCATCCCCTCAGTCTTCATGAAGTCTCTGCTTTCTCAGGGTTATCCCATCTTACAAGCTCTTTGAGGACAAAGATTGTTTTATTAAAATTTTTATTCTCTCTTTTGTCTATCCTGAACACCCAGCCCAGTGCACAGAACATAGTAAACCACAACGAGTTTTTGTTGGATGAGTGAATAAATGAACATGCTAACACTCGTGCCATCTGATAAGCACAGAGTAGCACAACAATGTCATCTGTCTCCGTCAAAATATGGGTCTTCAATTTTTTATTTCTTTTTTACTATAGAGGTCAACACTCAGTGATCTCTTAGACCTTTGAGATGCCATAAAAGGTACAGTCACCCTCATGGACTCAGTTTTCACCCATTAAGTCACTATTGATCAACCCACGATCTAATTCTCCATCTTTCTTTCTTTTCTTCCCTTTCAACTAATTCATTTATGTGTCCCAGGGAAAGGAGCACATGATGTAAAATTCACAGGGGTTCCCAAGCCTCCAGCTTCTCTCCCTAGAGTCAGCCACTCCTTCTAGTTTCATGAGTAACCTTCCGGAAAGAGCCTATGTCCCCGCAAACGTGTATGCAGGTGCACTTTCTGTCCACAAATAGTAGCAGAGTAGGCCTGTGTACCATGCAAGAATTCAAAGCAGTTGGGAAAATGGATGAGTTGTGAGTTCCAAGTGTACAGGGCAGTTCCCGCACTGATGGACCCAGCAAAAGCAGGGGATACCCGATGCAACCATCACAGCAAATGAAAGGTAGTGACCATTCATTCTTGGTGTGTTCCTGGTGACTGTGGAACAGATAAAGGGCTTGCTTGCTTGGCAGATACTAAACGTTCCAGTTCTGCATTCAGCAACAGTGATGAAAAATTTCACTCTGGACCTAAATGTCCACCTGCACAAGAGTTTTTCACTAATTAGGAACAAGGGGGTGAGATATACACAATGCAGTGATTTCTTTTTTGAATCATTTTTAATATTGCCATGAGTACTAGTTCTATAATGAGCTAGACAATAATGACCCTCAGAGAACTAAGAGACATAAGTGGAAATTAACTAATTAATTTTAACTAATTACGGATCATACATCATGAACAAGGGGGAATTATCCCTGTGATGCAAGGATGGTTCAACATATGAAAGTCAATCAATGTGATACACCAGGTTAATAGAATGAAGGATAAAAATTTCAGGATCAACTCAATAGATGCTAGAAATGCATTTGACAAAATTCAACACACTTTAATAAAAAAAATTCTCAATAAGTTACATATAGAAGGAATGTACCTCAATACAACAAAAGCCATTTTGAAAAGCCCACAACTAATATTATATTCAAGGGTAAAAAGCTGAAAACTTTTCCTCTAAGATCCAAAGCAAAGCAATTATTTCTACTCTTACCACTACTATTCAACATAGTACTGGAAGTTCTCCTCAGAGTAATTCGGAATGAAAAAGAAAAAAAAAAGGCTTTCAATTAGAAAGGAAGAAATAAATTTATTTGTTTGTAGATGGCTTTATCTTATAGATCATCTAGAAAACCCTAAAAATTCCATCAGAAAACTGTTAGGACTCATAAACAAATTCAGTAAAGTTACAGGATACAAATTTCAGCTATGTTTCTATGCACTAACAATGAACAATCCAAAAAGGAAATCAAGAAAACAATCTCATTTACATTAGCATCAAAAAGAATAAAGTACTTAGGAATAAACTTGATCAAGGAGGTGAAAGACTTGTATACTGAAAAGTATGAAAGGTTGATGAAAGAAATTTTCAAAGCTATAAATGGAAAGACATCCTGTGTTCATGGATTGGAAGAATTAATATTGTCAAAATGCCATACTACCCAAAGCAATCAACAGATTCAGTGCAATTCCTGTCAAAAAGCCAAGGAAATTCTTTACAAAAATAGGGGAAAAAACCCTAAAATTCATATATGAAAACAAGAAAGACTAAAAACAGCCAAAGGAATTTTGAGCAAGAAGAACAAAGCTGGAGGCATCCCACTTCCTGACTTCAAATTTTATTGCAAAGCTACAGTCATCAAAACAGTATGGTTCTGGCATAAAGACAAACAAATAAAACAATGAAATAGGATCGAGAGACCAGAAATAAACCCCAACATATACAGTCAACTAATATTTGAAAAGGAGCCATACTCAATGGAGAGAAGACAGTCTTTTCAACAAATGGTGCTGGGAAAACTGGATATTCACATGTAAAAGAATAAAAACCCCTATTGTACATCACTCACAAAAAATAACTCAATACGAATTAGGGACAAATGGACAAATGTAAGACCTGAAACCATGAAACTCCTAGAAGAAAATATAAGAAAAAAACCCCTCGACATGGGTCTTAGTAACGATTTTTTGGAAATCACACCTAAAGCACAAGCAACAAAATAAAAAGTAAATTAGTGGAACTATACCAAACTGAAAAGCTTCTGCGCGGTAAGAGAAACCATCAACAAAGTGAAAAGACAAGCTATGAAATGGGAAAAAAATACGTGCAAACCATATATCTGATAAGGGGTTAATATCTAAAATATACAAAGGACTCATACAATAAGAGTTAAAAATAAATAATCCATTTTAAAAAGCAGCAAAGGACCTGAAGAGACATTTTTCCAAAGAAGATATACAAACGGCTCAACATCATTAGTCATTAAGGAAATGCGAATTAAAACCACAGTGAAATATCACCTCACACCTGTTAGAATGGCCATCGTCAAAAAGATGAGAGATAATAAATGCTAGTCATGATATGGAGAAAAGGAAACCCTGTGTATTGTTGGTGGCATTGTAAATTGTCACGTCCACTGTGGAAAACAGTATGGAGGTTCCTCAAAATATTAAAATACAGCCACCATATGATCCAGCAATTCCACCTCTGGGAATATATCCAAAGGAAACAAAAACAATAACTCAAAAATATATCTGCACCCCCATGCTCATAATAGCATTATATACAATAGTCAAGACATGAAAACAACTTGAATGTCCATCAATAAATGAACGGATAAATAAGTTGTGGTATGTACATACAAAAAAAATATTATTCAGCCATTAAAAACTACCATTTGCAACAACATGGATGGACGTTGAAGGCATTATGCTAAGTGAAATAAGTGAGACAAAGAAAGACAAATACTGTATGATCTCATTCATGTGGAATCTAAAAGAACAAAAAATCACCAAATCAGAGAGATCAGATTTGCGGTTACCAGGAGCAAAAGGTGGAAGGAGGGGAAATTGGAAGAAGATGGTCAAAAGATACAAACTTCCAGTTGCAGGATAAATAAATACTAGCAGCGTAATGTACAACATAATAACTGTAGTTAACACTGCTGTATGATATATGGGAAGACGGTTAAGAGAGCAAATCCCGAAAGTTCTTATCACAAGGAGACTTTTTTTCTCTTTTCTTTTTATTGTATCTCTATGAGATGGTGGAAATTAACTAAACCTATTATGGTAATCATTTCACAATATAAGTAAGTCAAACCATCATGCTGTATAGCTTGAACCTTATGCAATGATGTATGCCAATTATTGCTCAGTAAAACTGGAAAGAAAAACAAACACAGAGACAAACGAAAAAATAGAGCCCAGAAATAAATAAAATAAAATAAAATAAACAGTCAACTAATCTTCAACAAGGGCACCAAGAATATAATGGGAAAGGGATAAATGGTGCTGGGAAGACTGGATATCCACATGCAAAAGAATGAATTGGATCCATGTCTTACACCATACACAAAAATAAACTCGAAAGGGATTGAAGACTTAAACCTAAATCCAGAAACTGTAAAACTCCTAGAAGAAAGCAAAGGAGAAAATATCTTCTTGACATTGGCCTTGATAATGATTTCTTGAATATGACACCAAAAGCACAGGGAAAAGAAGGAAAAGAATGTGATTATATCAAACTAAAAAGCTTCTGAACAGCAAAGAAAACAATAAACAAAGTGAATGGGCATTCTGTAATATGGGAGGAAATATTTGCAAACCATATATCAGATAAAGAGTTAAAACCTAAAATGAATAATGAACTCCTACAACTCCATAGCAAAAGAAAAAAAAAAAAAAGGTAAATGTTGGTGAGGATGTGAAGAATAGGGAACACTTGTACACTGTTGGTCAGAATATAAATTGGTGCAGCCACTATGGAAAACAATATGGGGGTTTCTTTAAAAATTAATAATAGAACTACCATATAATCCAGAAATCCCACTTCTGGGTTTATATCCAAAGGCATTTGAATCAGGATCTCAAAAAGATGTATGCATTCCCATGTTCTCTGCAGCATTATTGACAATAGCCAGGACATAGAACTTAAATGTCTATCAATAGATGAAGGGATTGAGAAAACGTGATATTTGCTTACATACAACCTTAAGAAAGAATGAAATCCTGTCATTTGTGAAAATATCAATGAACCTAGAAGATATTATGCTAAGCCAGTCACAGAAGAACAAATACTACCTGATCCCACTTATACAAAGAATCTAAAACAGTTTTACTCCTAGGAACAGAGTAAAATGGTGGTTACCAGGGGCTGAGAGGAAGGGAAATGTGGAGGTATTGGTAAAGGATACAAAATTTCCATTATGCAAAGCAATTAAGTCCTAGAGCATAATGCCTATAATTGATAATATTGTATTGTATACTTAAAAATTTGTTAAGAGTGTAAATCTTATGCTAAGTGTTAAGACAAAAAATAGATAGATGGGAAGATAGATAGATAGATAGATAGAGAACAGGAGGAAACTTTTGGAGGTGATGGATAAGCTTATGGCATTGATGGTGTGATGGTTACATGGGTATATACTTATCTCTAAACTCATCAAATTGTATATGCAAAATAAATACAGCTCTGCGTATGTCAATCATACATCAATAAAGTGATTTTTAAAATGGCCACAAGTAAAGAGGTAAGTCAAAAGACAAATGAGAAAGTGGGAAAATATATTGCAGCTTATATCACAGACAAAGGACTACTCTCTCTAATATACAAATAGCACTTAGAGATTGATTGAGGAATAGGCCAACAATACAATAGAAAAAATTTAAAACATAAAAACACAGAGTTCATAGGGAAATAATTGAAAATAGATCTTAAACATAAGGATAGTTGCTCAACATATCTCATAATAAGTGTAAATTAAAGCTACAATGATAGGGAGGGTGGGAGGGAGGGAGACGCAAGAGGGAAGACATATGGGAACATATGTTTATGTATGACTGATTCACTTTGTTATAAAGCAGAAACTAACACACCAATGTAAAGCAATTATACCCCAATAAAGATGTTAAAAAAAAAAAAGCTACAATGAAATGCCACTTCTCACCTATTAAATTCAACAATATATTCTGTTGGTGAGGCTGTATGGGAACAGATACTCTTATACATTCTTAGAAGTGATACAAATGGTGCAACCCTTATGGAGGGAAATTTGACAATGTCTAAAACATTATACATGTATTTCTGTCTGTCTATCTCTCTTTCTCCTCTCAATAGTGAACTCATGCATTTCATAGAGTCAATTGTTTTAATCAATTGCTTTCATTATCCTTTTTTGATATTCATGTTGTTCTATTTTTGGTTAATAAGAACCCCTTCATATGTATGTCTGTGTCTTTTGACCCAAGCCATTACTCTTTAACTTCCTAGCTTTCTAGCATAAAAAATATGCCAGGATCATCTTGTATATTTCCCGCTCCAGACCCGGAATCAGCCACTCTTTTAAGAAATTCTGATTCCTTTTAGTAAAGACTAGTATTAAGAGGATCACATGCTGGTTCTGGGCACACTCATTGTTATCAGATTGTTATTGCTTCTAAGATTTTCAGGAGAGCTAGAGGAAAAGGAGAACATCCACTGGATAGCAATGAAAGCAACTCCCATAACAACTATTTAATATGAAAACTGGCAATTCAAAGGAAAACGTCAGCGTTTATCCTATCTTATTTATATAAACTATATGAGCAAAATCGTTCTAAATGATGAGGAAAACTGCTGTGACAAGAATGAACGAGGTAGAAAAATCACCATTTTCAAAGCCTAATGAAAAAAGTTTTTCCAGGCAGCTATTACTAAGGCATTAAATCATTATCTGTCACTACCCGAATGTAATGATTAATCTTAGCATCATGAAAATCGGAACAACAGACATTGGGAGCTTCCTTTGTGATGTGACATGAGGCACACTGCACCTCTATAAAATATTTTTGCCACAGTCAAACATGAATTTATTAAGCCTGTGGAGCTAACTTCCTTTTATAAGAAATATAGTAAACAGAGAAAGAAGATAAATGACACCACAAAGAAGCAAATAGACAAGTCCAAGTAGGAAGACAGCCAACCCAGTTAGGGCAGTTAATCTGATGTCTGCAACAAGTCATTGGCAAGGGGGTTAAAGGACAGAGGGGCCATTGTAGATTACAGACTCAAGAGTCATGACAACCAAATTTAATTGTTAAACTTATTTGGATCCAAGCTCAGAAGCTTGCTATAAAACAACAATTATGATATAGTTGGAGAAATTCAATTATGAACAACGTAATAAACGATATTAAGGAATGAATGTTTATTTTGTTAGTTATGAAAATCAGGGTCACATTATAACTTTTATGTGTTCTAGAAACTTTTGTGTCTGTGAGCCCCTTCCTCCATAGAAAAAATATTAAAAAGTGTATTTTATGACCACAATGGTGTAAAGACTATTTAAGTCCAAGACGAATTCAATATTATGTATTCAATATTATTATATTTATTTTTTCTGATTTTAAAAGGAATAAAAATTAATACATTCCTCTGGGCTCCTAAAAGGACTGTGGGTCCTGGGCACTGTGCCCACTGTGCTGGATGGATCACTTAGCCGCAATGATAATGCCACAAAGAACTGAAGGAAGAGAACTTCTATGTTTTACATAGAAGAACTCTATGTTTTACACCATAGAGTGAGTCAATAGGAATTTAATTCAACAAAATAAGAGCCCAAAGATGAGAACATAAACAAAACAGAATAAGACTGAAAGAGAGTGCAATTCTAAGGAGAAAAAATGAGAACCCACATAAATAAAATCGTTAAAAACGAACACATAAATTAGAAACAGCAAGGAAAAGAATAGTCATTACCTTAGTCCATTTGTGCTGCTCTAATGAAAACCACAGACTGGGTGGCTTAAAAACAGCTGACGTGTATTGCTCACAGTTCTGAAGACTGAAAGTCTGAAATCAGGGTGCCAATTAATCAGGTGAGGGCCCTCTTCTGAGTCACACACTTCTCATTGTAACCTTACACTGTGGAAAGGACTAGGGAGCTCTCTGGGCTTCTTTTATAAGGGCACTAATCCCATTCATGAGGCTCCACCCTCATGACCTAATCACCTCCCAAAGGCCCCCATTTTCTTTCTTTCTTTTTTTTTTTTAACATCTTTGCTGGAGTATAATTGCTTTACAATGCTGTGTTATTTTCTGCTTTGTCCCACATTTTCTAATACCATCATCTTGGGGGTTAGATTTTCAACATATGGATTTTAAATATTTCTGAACATTCAGACCATAGCAGTCATCTTTCAAAATATTCTGTTGACTGAATAAAGACTGGTGATAATCACAATGAATTCATAAAACAAAGACTAAGATTAAAGAAATTAGTCTAAATATCCCCAGTTTTATTTACGGATCCCCAAGAGAATGAAACACATGCAGGGTCCTAGCCATTCACCTCTTGATGAGGTCTGGGTGACCTATGACCCTCTAAAAGTGTGGTGCCCAGAGTGGCATATAGTTTCCCAATTATGGTCAAATCAACAGAGAGTAGGGCAAAGCTCTGATATTATTTGTCTCCAATCAGTACAAACCAAGGATGATAACTGACATATCTGGATCAATGTAAGGAAACAGATCTCATCTAGGAATCTCAAAGAAGGATGCACTGTTATGCTTGGGAATTCCACTGTACTATTGTAGCTGGAAATGCGGTACCAGGTGCATATTCCTGTATATTCGTAGTACCATGGGAATGGGGTCACCACAGAGCCACCCTCCTTCAGAGAAACCTTCCTGGCCAATACGGGGACTTAGACCAGCAGCCATCAGACAGGAAGGGATAGTGATCAACAGCACCCTCTGTGGTGGGTGGGAGGGAATGGTAGTACAGTAAGTACCCTACATACGAACGAGTTCCATTCCTGGAGCGCGTTTGTAAGTCTAGTTTGTCCGTAAGTCCAACAAAGCCTAGGTACCCAACTAATACAATCAACTATATGGTACTGTACTGTAATAGGTTTATAATACTTTTCACACAAATAATCCATTAAAAAAACACAAAAAATAAAGAAAACAATTTTAATCTTGTAGTACGGTACAGTTCAACAGTAGTCCAGTACAACAGCTGGCATACAGGGCTGGCATCGAGTGAACAGGCAAGAAGAATTACTGACTGGAGGAGGGAGGGGAGGTGGGAGATGGTAGAACTGCAAGATCGTCAGCAATAGGAGATGGAGGGCAAGTTGCAGTTTCACTCACACTTGACGTGATTGGACAGGCGAACATACGTTCACATCTTTGAAAGCTCTCAACTTGAAGGTTCGTATGTAGGGGATCTACTGTAGTGGTCCCCCAGGCATGGTCTCACCTGCCCTTGGAACCTCCTAGTTTGGACAGCATAAGTCTTCCTTATGACCCAAGGGCTAGACTTTCTGAAAGTTTGGATTCTCAAACAGTTTAATTTAATTTGCATAGTAGTTTGTAGCTATTACGGTTACATGAACTGATGTATAACATTTAAGAAAAATATGGGTTTTCTATGATGATAATTGCCTTTTTAAATGATGGTAATTACCTTTTTAAAACAAGTTAATATTCTCATAATATTCTTTCTCTTTTTTGTTGGTTGCTCAAGCCAGCCTCTTTTAGTCATGTTTTTAAATAAAGAATCAAATCTTGGTTTTTCATTCTTGGGTTAATATGTCTTCCAGTTTCAATTTTTTTTCACTGTTACAACTAGCTTTTTGCAAGGGCTGACTGATTTCTTGATTTTCTAACTATCTTAATTACTTAGGTAGGTGTTCCATGGAGGATTTTATTTTTCTTTTTAAAGTCTGGATTAATGTTACGTATTTTATACTTGCTGCTACTTTCCCTGCATCCTGTACAGTCACTGGTTTCATCTCTGGTATATCCGTCACCTGCAAATAGTTGTTTCATGTCTCCTTTCTGTTCGTGACTATGGAGTCACTGGATATGCATTCTCCTTGTCTGTCTGTGTATTGTGTGTGTGTGTGTGTGTGTGTGCGCTAGCATTTGATATTGCACTATGCCCACATCTGAAACAAATAAACAAGCAAGCCAACAAAAACAGTTGCCCAAGCTTCTGCCTGCAGGAATTTGCAGTGAGGACCCTCAGTGGGAGGTGAGAGACTGTTCCTCAGCCCATTAGGATGAGACCCCTTTGAGTTGTAATGAAAGAAAGCGCCTCTCCACACATCTTCAGACAAAGCCCTCAAAAAACTCCACCGAAGTTCCTGAACTTCGCCAATTGTGAATTAAAAGGACTAGATTTCCTCCGGGGGCCTGAAAAGTTCTCAAACCTCAGTGCCCATTAGAACCACATGGTGGGCTTCCTTGAACAGATTAGTGCCAGCGTCCCATTAGAGATCACAAGAATCAGATCTCTGGGAGTGGGACCAGCTCCCGCAGGTGACTCTAACCTGTGATTTGCTGTCACTTGCAACAACTAAGACTTGGGAGCCCCCACGCCAGGCTACCCAGAGTCAATTTAGGAGCTACAACTGCTGGGGAACTCCACTGGCAGCTGTGGCAGAACAGACAGTAGAAAAAAACGCCCGTGGAGAACCCACTAGATGAACAGCAAGAGTGAAGGTAAGAAGAGGTAGATGGCAAGTGCTAACACCCATTGGTCCAGCGGCTTTATCGGACTTCTCTCCTACGTGTGACAAATCGGCAAGGATGATGGTTTTGCAAACCTGATTACTTTGAAAAAGTTAATTTTTTTTTCAAAAACAAAATTATTTTGTTCTTCTTTCCATTTTTCCTGTCCTTAGGGGTCCTTACAACGTAGGGGTTATTACTCCTTGACAAACGTTCGGGGCTGTCAATAGGTTGTTAAATTGCTCTGCTGTCTGAACTATGGAAATTAAGTTAGCTGCGCTCTGCTTGGTCTCTTTTCCTAACTCTGTAAGTCTGTTCCCTGTTACCTTTATTCAGCTGTTAATGACTCCCAGCGTGCCTCTGAGGGTCTAATTGTATCACGTACCTTACTGAGAAACGAATTCTTTAAAGCTTTAGAGCTTTTAAGTAGAAGAGGTGAGAGCACAAATGCCTTGAGCTAGGTGTAGTCTCTAAAAAAGCTCTCCTCTCCCTCGGTCTCTTTTCCTTCCCCAGGCAAGTGCGGGGGTGAGAGAGCGACCCTAAGCCAGTGTGGGGTGGTGAGGAAATGGAGCGGCGGGGGGGGGGGGCGCTTCTAGGTTTCCCACTGTGCTCTCCTGCCTACTTTATTTTTTTATTTTTTAAAATAAGTTTATTTTTGGCTGTGTTGGGTCTTTGTTGCCGCGCGGGCTTCCTCTAGTTGCAGCGAGCGGGGGCTCCTCTTCATTTTGGTGCGCGGGCTTCTCATTGCGGTGGCTTCTCTTGTTGCGGAGCACGGGCTCTAGGTGCGCGGGCTCAGTAGTTCTGGTGCACGAGCTTAGTTGCTCTGTGCATGTGGGATCTTCCGGGACCAGGGCTCGAACCCCTGCCCCTGTATTGGCAGGCGGATTCTTAACCACTGCGCCACCAGGGAAGTCCTCTCCTGTCTACTTTAATTTTAAATTATACACTGCTGCATCTGGAAAAACCTGCTATGACAACCTTTCTTCCTTTCTTACATTCCTGCTTGCTTGATTTCCTTCCACTCTCCTTTCAATTGTTCTTTCTTTCCCTTCTTTTTCTCCTTCCCTCCCTCCCTTCCTTCCTCCCTTCCTTCTTCCCTCCCCCACTTACCCACCTTCTCCTCCTCCTCCTCCTTTGTGACCGCCCTCCCCCTTCCTTCTCCGTCCCCTCCCCTCCCCCTCCCCCTCCCCTCCCCACTCCTCCCTCTTCTTCTTCTTCCTCCTCCTCTTGTTCCTGTTTCTTCTCCTTCCCTTCCTCTTCTTGTTCTCTCTCTTCCTCTCCCTCTCCCTTCCCCCCTTCCTTCCTTCCTTCTTTCCTTCCTATCTTTCTGTCTTTTTTTCTTTCTCTGCCTATTATTACCTGGACAACCTGAGCTGAGGAATCTACTGCTTGCTTGGGCCCTCGCTAGGTCCAAGTTGAAATCTCTCAATGTTAATTATTTTCTTGATCTCTAATCACAGTTTTCTGGATTCGTAGATACGAGTAGTAGAAATTTAGGCATTTTCTTCCCAATTTAGTCAGGACCAAGAGCATTTCAGAGGCGTTTCATTATTGTCAATAATGATGGCTTGAGTATCACTGCATGATAACCCCTGTGCCAGTGTCCTTCCTGCCTTAACTCAGACCCTGCCCAGCCGGGGCCCCCGAGCTTCCACCTCTATCAGCTGTTCTTACTTCTAACCTTGAGAGTGCTTTTCAATCCGATGAGTCTAGCTGCTGGTACTGAACCAAGCCTTGCTTTCCCTTCTGTATAACATTTCTAATTTAGTCACTGGGCTCTCAGTCTGATTTTAGTTCCTTGCCTGCATCATATCCCCATTACCATTTACAACGAGGCACTAGTCCAACTTACATAACAGGTGCCCATAACTCACCTCAACCATGTTGGGGAAGGGGAATCCTTCTTCCTCTTTCTCCTTGTCACTGTGGATGGGCATAGCTCTCCCCTAAGGAATTACTGTACTGGGGCGTGGGCTGAGGTAGGAAGAAACAGACAAGTCATTTTCCACTCTACATCTGGTCTGTTACTGGAGAACAGTCAAATCATCTGTTATGTTCAATGACAGGTATCTTTTACCATCTGTCAATCAAGATGAGGTTACATCCTCAGTGTTTCTCCAAATTTCCAAGCCCAGTCCACAGTTACCCAGATGATCAATGGACAAGACAGGTTATAAACTCCATATTCCTCTACCATTTTATGGGAGGGAATATTGGCTTCATTGGATCACATAAGCATCCACTGCCCCTGCTTCTGGAATAACAGCACCTGGTAGCTTTCTTCTAGGGAACTGTTCTCTCCCAACTCTCAGCCCTTTTCTTCTGATGATGGTACTGAGTCCATCCCCCGCTCCCAGGATGGGACCATGAGTCATAACAAACTGACCAGAGCCTTGCGTTCCCTTAGCCATACTGATTGGTTCTGGGATCAAGCCACATTTGAAGTCACACCCCTAAACTCTCACCTGAACTGACAAACTCCATCTTCGCTTTAGCAGCTCTGGGTCAGCATTCTGTCCCTTGCGACCATTAGAGCGCTGATGATTCATCCATCGGAGCCTGGCACCTGCAAGGGTGTTCCCAGATAAGACCAGGTGCCGGAATGCAGGAACTTGGCCTTGGGTCTGTGAGCAGCTTCTCTGACTGAGACTTCTGGGGAGAGAAGAGGCATCTGGGAGACAAGGTGAAGTGGGATGCGTGAAGACAGGATGAGTGTACAAGGGGCCACCGGAGTCCACTGTCAACCCTGTCCAGGGCCACCCGTCCCCAGGCCTCTGCTCTGGCTCCCTTCCAGTCTGGGCCTTTTTGTGCCTCTCCTTCCTCCATTGTAATTAGTTCAATCATGCAGTCATTGTGCGTCACTTTGTCACTTTTCAAGTCCAGTCCAGACTAGCCTCTAATCTTTCCCATCAATACCCAGGGCTCATAAACAAGAAGGTAATCTTGCATTTGTGAAAACATGGTGAACTTGGAGGCTTTATGCTAAGTCAAATAAGTCAGATAGAGACAGACAAATACCATCTGATCTCACTTACATGTGGAATCTTGAAATAAAAAAACAACAACAAGATCATAGAAACAGAACAGTTTGCTGGTTGCCAGAGGCTGTGGCGGAGGTGGGGGATGAAATGGGTGAAGGGGGTCAAAAAAGTACAGACTTCCAGTTACGAAATACCTAAGTGATGGGGATGAAGTGCACGTACGGTGATAAGCGTTAACAATATCGTATTGCATATTTAAACGTTGCTGAGAGAGTAGATCTTAAAAGTCCTCATCGTAAGAAAAAAATGTTTTGAAACTACGGTGACAGATGTTAACTAGACTTATCGTGATGACCGTTTCACAATATATACAAATATTGAATCATTACCTTGTACACCTGAAACTAATATCATGTTATATGTCAATTACACTTCAATTTTTTTAAAAAAGAAAAAAACACCCAGGGCTCTGAAGCCTGTTTTCTTCTCCTTCTCCTTTCACAGGCCATGGGAGTGGTCGTCAGCTGTCTCAGAAACCCCACAGACCCTCTTGAGCCCTCACCTTAACAGCCAGGCTCTCATTGACCACCTTCGGCCAAGGCCAAGTTTCCCCAACACACAGTAGTTCTGAACTCTCGTGGTGCATAGCATCACGGGAAAAGATTGGAGGACATACCCAGGCTTGGGCCACACCTGCAGCTCTTCTGATGTAATTGCCCATGGGTTGTACCTGGGCATCAGTATTTTGTAAGATTCCCCTCGTGATCCAGATGTACACCTATACGGCATGGGTCTCTTTACAATTTCTGGGGAAGGTCTGAGCATGGCCTTTGTAGCTGCTTGTTCAGTTTAATGGATAGTCCGGGCAGGAGCACGCAAAGCCTCCCGTGGCTTTGCAAATGATGTCAGCCTTTTCTTAAAACCTTCCTGTGTCTCCCACTGCACAAGGAATGGCCCGGAAGGCCCTGAGTGATGTGACCTCTCCCCACCTCTCCACCCTCCCCTGAAAGCCCTCTCTGTGTCACACACCGTGATCCAGCCCCACGGGCCTTCATTCTGCTCCCTCTGCCTGGGAACCACCCTCACGGGCCTGACTGCTGCTCGTCACACAGTTCTCGGCATCCCTGTCCCCTCCTCGGAGTGGCCTTCCCTGATCCCCACCACCCACCCCGGCTGAAGTCGTTCTCCTTCCCTGTCGCCGCATTGCATCGTCTTGGTCCATTTTAGAGCACTTAACACTAAAGTCATCTTGGGTTTTTTTCTGTATTTATTTATTTCCCACCCCCAACACATACCCCAGAATGTAAGCCCCAATAAGAAAACAATTCTTTCTTTTCTTTCACTTCTACATCCCCAACATTGAGTATGTGACGGTGCAACTGGCCATCAGCAAATAACATGCTAAGTGGATGCATGGCCCCTAGTGGGAGGTGCAGATGCAGTGAGACCAGAAGATATCAAATTCTACCACATGGTGGCAGCACATACCTGGCCAACTGAGGTTCTTCTATAATACCTTACACGGAGAATATGCAGAAAGCCTGGAGAAATCGTCAGCCATTAGGCCTTCCTGGCTTTCCAAGCTTCCACACCTGTCTGAAGAACCTACATGCAGTGAAGACCAGCCATCAAACCATTGTAAAGGAGTCTAAAACTTTACATTATTCCTAATTGTTCTGTCTTTATAATGGGCACATTAATATTCTTCCAAAATGTTGTTTAATAATAATAATAAATTGCAATTGTAAGGTCCTTTATTTTTTACAAATTTTTGCCATGTGTTTGGGTACAGAAAATTAATATGTGAAACATGCAGCAATAAAGTGCTAAAACTTGGTCGTTTACCCGGTTAAAAATAAAGAGGGCAGTGTGGAAAGGGAAAAGAAAACATGGCTTGGAGAAAGAAGACCTGAGTCTGAATCCTGGTTAGGTCTCTGTCAGTCACTCAATCTTGAAGTAAGTGTCCGGTTTCAGCACATGACTGGCGCTCCGTGCATGTTTGTACAAATGCATTTGTAAAGTGGGAGTGATCATAATAATACTAGTTTCTGTGGCGGTGAGAATTAAATGAAGTCATGAATTCAAACGGGCTTTGTCATTCATAAAATGCTATGATATATTATGTGTTATTATTATTAGGACCTAACTGTGTGGTCGAATAATAAGAGAGCCTGTAGTCGGAACAGAGGGGTTATTGTACACCAGAGGTCCCAGGGAAGGCTTCCCAGAGATGGGGAGGGAAGACAAAGTGCTACAAGGCATCCTTCTCCATCACAACCAGCAAATGTGCCCCCAGGAGGAGCTCTCCAGGCAGCAGGAGCGCAGTTTACCCTTACTACGGTGGGAGGTGAGTTCTTCTTCAGGAGCAAAGGCCACATACAGTTCCCTCACGGCTACATCCTCTCAAGGCTAACGGTTATTTTCCACCAAACTGGATCTGATCGTATTTCTGGTAGGACTCCTTCCACCCCACCTCACACAAATTAGCATCCTCGGGAAAAAGGCTCTTGATCGATTCAGAATCTTATTATTGCCTCCATAATTGTTATAGTTATGACTATGACAGTCATTCTAAGGAAAATCATCCGTATGTGGAAAGCAGAGGGAGGAAGAGGCTCTATGGCTCTGAGCAAAGTTAGAAGGCCAGCAAAATTGAGCGAGGTGTCAACGACTGTACGCTTCCCAGCATACGGGGGAAGCTAGCTGTGAGCCGCAGGGGTGGAGAGTAACTATACTATGTCAGAAAGGGCCCTTTCTTTCTCCTCCCTGCCCAAGCGTTGTACACCTCCTCTTCCAATGTCTTCAGTGCCCCTCACCTCCTCTCCATCCCCTCTGAGACTGCCCTCGCTCAGGTCCTCGTCACCCCATGCCTAGATTTTTGCAGTGTTCCCATCACCCACCTCCCAGCCTCTAGTGAAACCCCAAAAGGGTCTTCCCCAAAGAGATGGTATCATGTCACTCCCCTGTTCAAAGTCAGCAAGAGCTTCTCATTTATTAGAATGTACATGTTGAAGTCTTCATCATGGCTTGAAAACCTTCATAGACTGGCCACTACTTTATCCTATCAGCCCAGAGACAGACAGACAGACTCATGGTGCCTGTACACACACCACCCGTTCACGTCTCGTGTCCCCACTCCTCTTAGCCTGATGATCTGGAAGTATCTCATCATCCTCCCTTCAAAGCCCTGGCTCAGACTGCGTCCTCCAAATATTTCCCAATATTGGGATTATTTTCTCCTCCACCTCTCCTAAGTATTTTATTTGAGTTCAGGATACTCTGCCTTGGATCTGAGCTACTGAGTTCATACTGTTAGTTCCCCCCAATCGACACTCTCTAGAGGTCAGGATCTGTGCCTGAGTCACTTCCTGCATTAGTATTTAGCACCCAGATATAGTTGGAGCTGAATAAATGCCTGCTGAGTTGCAAGTGTATTTCATCACCTTCCTTTGACTTATTCTCGCAGAGACTCTGAGGGATGAGTCCTTGCGGGTAATGACCGTGGGCGTTACACATGGGCAGACCAGAGGCCAGATAACTTGGCCCCGGCCAGACACCAACCGATGGAACCTTACACAGAACCAAGCTCCGTGCAAAAAAGCAAGAGGGCCCATCCCGGGAGGGCGCCTCCTCTGTGGGGACGTGCCCCTGGTGACTCTGATGAGTCATAATACTGTAAGTTAATGATTAAGAGTCCAGACCCTGTGTCTGGATCCTGGTTTCATCATTTCTACCTCTACGATTCTGGGGACGTTTCTTGACCTCTCTGATTCCTCATGTAATAGCAACCTCTTAGAATTGCAGATAAATTAGACAGCATGGAATACCTCGCACTGAATCAGGCACACACTGACACACAACGAGAGGTTTGTGGTTATTAAACCAGCACTAAGAGCATTAAAAAACAGCATCAGATTTCTCTTTTGTGCCTGGGAATAGCGGTGAAGAGTCCAAAGTACCACCCTAGGAACGGGGAGGAGAAGGAGAGGCTGGAAAAACATCCCCTGGTCGCCAGAGCACATTCCCAAGATACCAAGCCACGCATCGGCATTTCCCAAGCAACAAGTCACTGTCATTTCCTCCCCAATGCCCTGGGAAAGTGCGCAAATTGAGTTCATTCCACGAGACGCTGTCTCCTGTTCTCAGGCCCAGTCGTGACCCTCACCAGCTATTTGATACTCAAGAGCCAGGTATCCACCATATTGAATGTGGTCCCAGGCTTAAAGCAGTTTGCTCAGAGTCGGTGTACACAGGGAGATCTGCTCGGTGCTCTGTGACCATCTAGAGGGGTGGGATAGGGAGAGTGGGAGGGAGACGCAAGAGGGAGGGGATATGGGGTTGTACGGATACATATAGCTGATTCACTTTGTTATAAAGCAGAAACTGACACGCTATTGTAAAGCAATTATACTCCAATAAAGATGTTAAAAAAAAAAAAGTAGGTGCACGGAAGAGATGCCACCTTGCTTCTCTGAATCCAGAGAAGTATTAACTGAATCCAGTCAGCCAAATGGAAAGCAGAAGACAGAAAAAGATGAGACGATTCAACAGTGACTGGGAATCAGGAAAAGGCCGCTTCCTAGGAAGCGGTACAGAGGCTTACGAGTTCAGTCCCTAAAGTCAGCCAGCCTGGGTTCAAATTCCTACCCTATCACGTCTAGCTGCATGGCTTTGAGCAAGTTATCTAAGCATTTTGCAATTCATTTCCTCGCTTAAAAAAGTAAAATTACTGCCAGCATCTGTATCAGGATTGTGAGGATTAAATGAGATAATGCACATAAATGCTGCCTCGGCCAGGGCCAACGTTCACTTGGGTAAGAGGGTTGGTGGTGATGCTAATTTGACCCTAACACAGCCTGGCTGAATATTTTTATTCCCGTTTCACAGTTGAGTAAACTCTGACTCGAGAAGTTAAGTGCCTTGCTTGAGGTCCCACGGACGGTACACAGCAGATCTTCTAACTCAAGTTCTTCTCTGTTTCTGCCCAGGACTCCAGCAAGGGATCCAGGTGCCTTATGGTGGAGGAGCTGGGACCAGAATGGACATCTTCTTGGGAAATCAGAGGATAATGAAGGTGCACACCAAGAACCAACGGAGCCTCATGGCTAGGTAAAATGTCCACGCACTCCAGATCACTACATAGGGCCAGGTAAGAGCACACCTGCCGAGAAAGTCTCTCTCCTCTATTTGCCCAAATAGCCCAACTTGTGCAAGAGTTAACTATTCTTCTGCTGCCAGGTTTGTACACCTGAGGTCATTTAAGTCATGGGAAGTCTTATTACAAGGGGCAGATGTGAGGTTTCTTCTAGAAGGAGCGCGAAGTCAGTGGGTATCAGCAGGAAAGGCAGGGAGGCCCCAGGCTTGCCCCCAGGGCTATTTCAGGGTGGCCTGAGCTACAGAAAAAGACCATCCCCATCTATGGATGGTTGATCCCAGGTAAAGTCTGCTCAATTGAAGAATCAAGGCAGTATCGATTGGTCAGGAACTGCGACTGGAGTGTGTTAGGACGAAGAGGACAGGGTGACCTCAAGGATTACAAATGACTTGAGGGAACTGTGGCATTCGTCACCCTTTAGCTATTGTTGTGATGTCACTGGGAATTCGCCTTTGACTTGTTGCTCTGGCCCCAGCACTCATTTGATGGCTTGACAGGTGGTCCATAGACACCTGTCAGATGAACAAATACAAGCCACCATCATTCGAATTGAGCTTAGTCACACCCTCAAGCAGCCTCTCTTTCCTTTGGTCCTCATGGCATCACTGAGGGTTCCGCGTGGCACACGCGGTTATCCAAGATATGCCAAAGGCTCATCTGGGAGCATCTAGCTTCTGAGCACAATCGTGTGAGCTCTCTACGCTGCCACACTTGGAGTGATGGGGATGCAGGGGAAGGGGGAGGGGCTCTGCCTGATGCATTCTGGGACAAGTGCCAGCTCTTTCCTCCCTCCTTCCTTTCTCCTGCACGGGTTGCAGGAGGAACCAAAAGTTTGGGCCCATGTGGCATCTGCCTTAGGCTGTCCTAGCTGTCACTCTCACTAGCTTCTCTGAGCAGAAGAGCCAGGGGAGATATTTTCAGAAGAGCTGTGGCTTTTCAGTGGACAGAACTGGAGTCTAGGACCAGCTCAGCTCTCTGCTGGCTGTGGCCCCTTGGCAAGTCACAAAACGTTTCTGTTCCTCACTTTCCACATCTGTCACCTGGGGTGTCGTAACGTGGACTAAATGGCAATGGGGATGTGAAGGACCTTGGGTGGTATCTGGCACATTACGGGTCCTGGAAAAATTGTCATGAGGGGTAAATGAGAAAATACATGTCAAATGCTTATCACAGGGTAATTTGATACCTGGGTTCAATGAATGTTGCTACCACAGTTATCGTTTCCGACCAGCTCTCATCCCTGGGGTGTAACGTCTGTGCAGCAGCCTTACCCCGAGAGCTCCCTCACTCTGGCCACCGTGCTTTCCTCCTCCCAGCCTCACTGACAACCACCCACTGCCTCTGCACCCTCACTGGGCTCCCCGACCACTCTAGGCCACCCATCACCCAGTCCTCTGGGCTTGAGTCTTGTCCAGCCGGGCCCTCAGGGTCAGGCCCGTCACCATCCTCCCTGACCTGCTGGAACCCCTGCGTCTCGAAAATCCATAGACTCTGTCTGCAAACCCTGGGTCATGTCACGTCACCAAATGCCCCATCATGCCTTTTCTGTTTCCCTCTTCAGTTGGGCAGTTTTAATCGTCTCGTGTCCATTTTGAGCACGTTCTTCACCTGAGTTGCCCCAAATCTTCTCCAGCCTCCCAGGGTGCCTGATTCTACCCCAGCCTTCCTTTCTGGCAGGTGACTTTGCCTTCCTCGACGAGCACCTCTCCACATCCCATGAGGGATGAGCCACAGGCCACATGGCACAGCTGTGGGCAGTCGAGAGGGAGGGGGACGGAAAGGGTAGAGGTGGAGGATGTGGGCATCATGGGAGTAGAAGTGGGCCTGAGTGTAGGCCTGCAGACCCAGTGACCCAGAGCCCTGATCGGGAGAGGCAAGGCCTATCGTGGAGCCTGGCACAGCGTAGCTGCTCAGTAAACACCCCCTTACTCATGCCCTGTGTTGACGCGGAATATTTTTTATTGTTTTCAAAACCACCTCAAGAATGCTGGTGTCCGGGATCAAGCTGCCCACGGCTCTGCCATCTTTTGGACTCCATGTCTGGGCAGGGATTGAAGAGGGGGAGGCCTACTCAGCTCCTATAACCCAAGGTAATATACTAGTGATGACCCAGAGCCCTGGGGAGGAGACCGGGGGGACTCTGCTGGGTCAGAGGGAAGCGCTGGAGTCTAGGGGAAAAGATCAAAGGAGGCCCAGGAGCAGGTGGGAATGTATACGCTGATTCTCAGAAATCGGGTGTCCTCAGAGGTTGTGGCTTTCAACGTCCCATGCCATCCAGGGCAGTAAGGTTGCGGGCCATGAGCCTGGTGAGAAGCACCAGTGTCTGATGTCGTGGGGGACACTGGTTACCAGCCTGGCTCATCTTCTGTTCACACAGACGTGGAGTGGGAAGCAGGCTGCAGGGACCGCTCTGTGGAGGGGACGGCCCAGAGCTCCACAGAGGGCCCGTGGCGGCAGGGCAACATGTGCAGGATGGAGTTTGGGAATCGGCTTCTCATTTGGGCTCCGTAGCTGACTGCGTGTGGGGCAAGGAAAGTGGCCCTTCTGCCCACAGGGCTTCCATTTGAAATTTGGAAATTGGTCAGGACCAGTGGTCTTAAACTTGGGTGGGTACCAGAGTCATCACCTAGTGGGCTTGTTAAAACACAGATGGCCGGACCCTACCCCGTCAACAGGTAGGGGTGGGGCCTGAGTCTGTATTTCGAACAAGTTCCCAGATGGGACGGGTGCTGCTGACCCAGGGACCACACTCTGAGAACTGCTGGTCTAGGTGATGACGACTAGAGCTTCTTCCAGCTCTGAGGTTTTAAGATCTGATTTCCAAGAAGTACGTAAATGGGAAGAAGACATTTTAAAATAAAGGAGAGTTTTTGAAGAAGTAAGGGGAGATATTTCCAAAGAGATGACCTAGCTGTGGCCACAGGCAGGCACCCAGTCATGGCCCAGGCCTAGCAGGAATGGGGCAGCAGGCCTGGTGAACCTGCTCTCTCCTCCCTTCTGCTCTCAGGATTTCTTTTCATTGGATTTTCATTGGATTCTACGTCCGAGACCATATTTCATGACGCCAGCTGCTTGAGTCTGTAATGAAATACTTTACGTGAAGGCAGTTTGAAAATATAAACTATAAGGCAGGGGCTGATTTTTAACATATGTTTATATTTTCTGTTTTATCTCCTTCCAAACAGCAAATGATGATTGCAATAAAAGACAGACGTGCAGTTGACGGGAGAGAGTTGAATGGGATGGAATGGAAGTGATTTGAATTAACTAAGAGTTGCATTATCCCTACTCATAGAAACCAAACACTGAATGTAGGTGGGAGGGGAAGCCCGGTGACTCCAAAGATGAAAGAGAAAGGCTGTCCCCAGGGACTGAGAAGTGGACGGCACAGTAGCGTAGGGCATGGGTGTCATGCCGAGTGCTGTGCGTGGAGAATATTTGCTTTCAGGAGACCTGGAGCTACGTGGAGACGTGGTCTTCTGTACCCAGGAGCCTAGACTCTGGTGAGCCAAAATGCCTTGGGGCTGCAGTCAGAACATTTGGTGACCACGTCCCAGAATGAGAGCTCAGGCTTCCTGACCCCTGGCCAACGTCTTTCCCACCATCTCAACATCCTTCCATGGTCTTGCAGTTTCCCCGCTATCGGTACGGCAGAGCATCTTAGACGTGGACTCAGCCCCTTCCCGTTTGGGCTTTCTGTCTACACTTGTGCAACTACTCCTTCCAGCCATCTACCCAGGTGTGCCCTCCACACACACAAGCACAGACATCTACAGGGACTGAAGAGCTGGTTGAATGCCGTTCACCCACGAGCAATACCGCCTTTGACCCCAGGACAACCAAGGCCCCTGACCTAAGCCCTTTGACTCCGAGGGCCTTGCCTCCTAAGCCATGGGTCTTCCCATGAGATGAAGAGTCTGAGGGGCTAAGGAGACAAGCCCACCGGGAGCCCCTGGCCCACCTGGACCACGCTCCAATACACATGCCTACGCCTGGTGGGTGGCCAAACAGCGGCTGTTACGGGGAAGGGCTGCAACGGAACCAGGCCAGCCACACATCGGTGTGCAAAGCCCCTGGGCGTTCAGGTCAGAGCTGGGATGGGAGGGCAAGTTGGGCCCCAGGCCTGCCCATAAACCTGAGGCATTATATTCTATTTGTACTGGGAAAGAGGCTAACGAGAGGCAAAGCCAGAGTCGTGGCCAAGTCTCAGGGCCTGCCTCTAGATCTGGCGAGAGAAGCCCAGCCAGGTGGGTGCCCCACCTGCAGAGTCCCGTGGCCCCCAAGGAGGGCCCACCCTGCTGGTGGAATCACCCAGCGTCACTCGAGAGTCCTTCTCCGAGGGATCAGCTGCACTCTTCATGAGAGTTGTTTCAAGCCAAGATCCCAGTTACCCTTGAGAACGCTCGCAAGTGGACTGCCGGCCAGGATGGCGCCAGGCAGCCCAGACCTCAACAAGCCCACGACCTTCTCCTGACCTCTGCATAGGAACAGGGCCAGCAGAAGCCCTAGATGGAGTCCAGTGGGCAATGTGTTTTGGAAACACAGCTGAGGCACGAAGGACCTGCTTTCTGTGGGCAGCATTGGAATTTAAACAGGCTGGGGCACTGAACGCTCACCAGTCGGATAAATGTAAGTCCTGGATTAGGCTCAAGAGCTCAGCTAAACAAGAATCAAACGGAAGAGACCCCAGTAATCAGATCATCGAGACCGCAAACTGTCAGCTTGCCACGAACTTATCTGAGCCAACAGCCGGCTGAAAGAAAAACAGAAAACAAATGCAACCTTAGATTGCATTAACAGAAGTATAAGAGCCCAAATACAGCAGGTAGAAATGGGTCAGGCCATATGTGGTGTGTTGTGCTCTGTTTTCAGGCCTTTTTTTTTTTTTTTTTTTTTTTTTTGCGGTACGCGGGCCTCTCACTGTTGCGGCCTCTCCCGTTGCGGAGCACAGGCTCCGGACGCGCAGGCTCAGCGGCCATGGCTCACGGGCCCAGCCGCTCCGCGGCATGTGGGATCTTCCCGGACCGGGGCACGAACGCGCGTCCCCTGCATCGGCAGGCGGACTCCCAACCACCGCGCCACCAGGGAAGCCCCTAGGTAGCCCATTTTTAAGACTATCATCACAAACCAGAATATTCTCTAATCAGTAGAGCGATATGGTGAGGAGCTTAGAAAGTAGCCTTGAAAGAATTTTTAAGGAAAGGGCTGTTTAACCTAGAAGAGCCAGGAATCCCGGAGATTTGACAGCTACCTTCTGATACCGCGGAGTCTTATGGGGGAATACTTGCTCCCACCCGGGTGTGACAGCGGACGCTGAGAGACACGCCCCGTCTATAGCAATTGACACGCTTTTTGGAGAACAGCACGGCCTTCCATACCAAGGCCCCTAAAAATCCTCATGCTCTTTGGTCCAGGATTTCTATTGCTAGGAATTGAGCTCAAAGAAGTACTTAGAACGCGGCAAAGATTCTCCTACAATGATGTTTACTGCCATGTTATTTATAATATCGAAAATTTAGAAACACCCTAAGTGTCCAACAGTAAGGAAATGGTCACACACATCGCGATACAGCCATGCCACAGACAATTTGGCAACCGTTAAAAGTATGTCTTCGAAGACTGTTCAGTGCTATGAGAAGTGTTCACAATGTCAGGGAAAAGAATGAGCGGGATACAAAACCTATAATGAAATACAAATTTTGTAAAACACATGCATATTTCTTCCACAAATAGGAAGAAATACACCAAAGTACTAGCAGTGCTTATCGCTGCATGTTATATTTATCAGTGATCTTTCTTTCATATCCATTTTTTTATGCTTTTCAAGTTTTCTGCAATGTGTATGCATCATCTTTATAATCAGAAGAAGAAGTATTAAAAATATTTGGGGGCTTCCCTGGTGGCACAGTGGTTGGGAGTCCGCCTGCCGATGCAGGGGACGTGGGTTCATGCCCCGGTCCGGGAGGATCCCACATGCCGCGGAGCGGCTGGGCCCGTGAGCCATGGCCGCTGAGCCTGCGCGTCCGGAGCCTGTGCTCCGCAACGGGAGAGGCCACAACAGTGAGAGGCCCGCGTACCGCAAAAAAAAAAAAAAAAAAAAGAAATTTGAAGAGCGAGGATTTCCCTGTCTGTCCAGTGGTTAAGGGCCCCCGCTTCCACTGCAGGGGTCTCAGGTTCGATCCCTGCTCAGGGAACTAAGATCCCTCATGCTGCACAGCGTGACACACACCCCTCCCACCCCCAAAATTTGAAGAGCAGTTGTGGGCTGAATAGGCGATAGACTCACGTATGAAGTAGCAGCTAGAACTGCTCAGTACCAGCTTCCCCATGAGGTGGAGGCCTCCCTGTCACTGAGTATCAGGGACAGGGTGGGAGGTTGAACAAGAGGGCTGCTAAGTGTGGGAACCAACAGGGTGAAAAGGGAAAACGACATTTACTGTGGTCCTGCTATAGTCAGGGTGCTCCAAGTCTGAGATCTACCAACAAAATAACTCCCGTAATGAGGTAAAGCTGGTAACAGTTAGAGCTGGGGTCTCAATCCAGGACTTCCTGCCTCTTCAGCCCATGTTTGAAAGAGCCTTTTCCCTCTGCACGAGCCAGGCCTGCTCTAGTCACCTGTTTATATGCCCAGCCTGCATCCCTTCTTGGGATCAAGGAGCAGGTAGGAAATCTTGCAATGTATTACAGAGACTTTTCTCCCATAGATTTGTGAAGTCCTAGGGTGGAGATCTCTCTGGTACAGGAGTTGCTCAGCAAGTAGCTGGAACCCAGCTGGATTCTCAGACTGCAGTTCCCCCCACCCCATCACCAGGCATCTTGGGGGGCACTCATGTGGATCAAAACTCCAGCTGTTGGACTCCTTTTTAAAGTATGTAGAATAGTTTCCTTTTCTATCCATGAAGCATGAAGTTACCCTCAGAGGCAATTCATCCACATGTGAAATATCCTATTTTCTCACCTCACCTTTGCTGCCTCAGTCACCTGAAGCCATCTGGCTACGGTGTCAAAGAGCACAGAGCCCAGTTCCCTTTCACAGAGGGCAATACTGAGTCTGCTGTCAAAAGTGCTAGACACGAAATCTGGGACAGCTATGTGTCTGTCTCTGCTCAAGGCTTTGGACTTCTAGAGGGTTACCTGAGTGAGTTATTTTCATGAGAGACCTTCAATGGGCCCTAGGAAAAAAAAACAAGCCACAAATGTAATAGTGGCTTTCTGAGCACAGATGCATTCTTGTGTTATCAGCCGCTGCTCCTTTCCCTCCCTCCCCCCACCAGCTACACAGACACACACACACACACACACCGAGTCTTCCCTATAAGGGCTCTGAGGGTCATCTAATTCAAGCATTTCCTGACTCTTGCCAACAGAGCATGGAGAGCAGGGGCTGTTTTCAGGAAAGTCTAGTCCAAATGTGAGAGGGTAATGTTTTCAGGGGGACAGGCCCCACCAGGAACACCCGTCGACCAAAGGGAGGTCAATTACGACCTCCATTTACAGACACCAGTCTATCAAGGGACTCGGCTCTGAGGGTCAATGTCACTTGCATAGTCTGTCAAGAAATAAAATGTCTTCCCATCTCAGAACCAGGGGAGTAGGAGAGGGGGAAGGAGTATCTCGTTTTCTGAGTTCCAAGAATTTAACAGTAGCCTTTAGTTGAAAACAGTATAGCAGTTTCTTAAAAACTAAAAAAAGAACTATCATATGACCCAGCAATTCCACCCCTGGGTATATATATGAAAAAAATGAAAACACTAATTAGAAAAGATACATGCACCCCAATGTTCATAGCAACACTATTTACAATTGCCAAGATATGGAAGCCACCTAAGAATCCATCAGCCGATGAATGGATAAAGAAGATGTGGTGTATCTATACAACAGAACACTACTCAGCTAAGAAAAAAAACGTGAAATTTTACCATTTGCAACAACATGGATGGACTTGGAATGTATTGTGCTAAATGAAATGTCAGGCAGAGAAAGACAAATACTGTTTGATTTCACTCATATGTGGAATCTAAAAAATACAACAAACTAGTGAATATAACAAAAAAGAAGCAGACTTACAGATATAGAGAACAAACTAGTGGTTACCAGTGGGGAGAGGGCAGTGGGGAGGGGCAAGATAGGGGTAGGGGGTTAAAAGATACAAACTACTATGTATAAAATAAGCTACAAGGGGCTTCCCTGGTGGTGCAGTGGTTGAGAGTCCGCCTGCCGATGCAGGGGACGCGGGTTCGTGCCCCAGTCCGGGAAGATCCCACATGCCACGGAGCGGCTGGGCCTGTGAGCCATGGCTGCTGAGCCTGCGCGTCCGGAGCCTGTGCTCCGCAATGGGAGAGGCCACAACAGTGAGAGGCCTGCGTACCGCAAAAAAAAGAAAAAAAAAAATGCTACAAGAATACAACACAGGAAATATAGCCAATATTTTATAATAACTGTAAATGGAGTATAACCTTTGAAAATTGTGAGTCACTGTATTGTACATCTATAACTTATATGATATTGTATATCAACTATACTTCAATTAAAAAATAAATAAAAGTAGCCTTTAGTTTTCTTAAGGTAAACTATATTTCCAGATACTCCTACATCTGAAACATTTTCTAAGAAAAGGCAGTCTTTGACCATGAATACATACTTAATGAGAATCAGAAATGCCAAATTGGACCATTGTATCCAGCAGGAGAACACTTCACTGCCAGCCTCAATAACATCATCTCCAGAGGATATAAATATATTCCCCTAGAACAACCAAAGAACCCTAATAGCCCACTATGGGTACCTAGCTGTATGACTTGGGGAGCTCATTTGACATCTCTTGATGTCACTCTTCTGCTCCATAAAGTGAGAGTGTGGTCCCCAAAATTCCTCCCAGTTTTAAATTGTATAATTCGACCCACCTATGAATTTTATGAATTTACCTAGACCCAGGGTTAGCAAACTACAGCTGGCGGGTCAAATTCAGCTCGCTGCCTATTTTTGTAAATAAAGTTTTATTAGCACAGAGTCGAGCCCATTTATACCTATTATCTATGGCTACTTTTGGACTACATTGGCAAAGTTGAGTAATTGGGACAGGGTCGCCACAAAGCCAAAAAAAATTGCTATCTGCTCTTTTACAGAAAAAGTTTGCCAACTCCTGGTCTAGACCATTAGAAACTGAGGTAGTCTGAGTCAGACAATGGGAAACCAGATGTTCTGTAGGAAACACACAACAGTACATCCATAGGCTGGGAACCTATTTATGTTTTGAGCCTGTGCCATCTCTTGGGATGGCACAGCAGGCAGCAAACCTATGGAACGTGTTAAGGAGATCTTTCTTGTTGTCCCCAAACCGCTGCGTCTGAGCTGCAGTGAGTGTGCCCTTGGCAAGCTCACCTATCTCCTCCTGCTTCGTTCCCTCCACTACCCACTGATTCCCATCACATCCCTGATCACCCTTCCTCTTTCCAAACTTCATTGTTTGGTTTTTCTAAGTCTGTCCTCAAACAGAAGGCTCTCCTTCCCCTTGAGCATTTTAATTGCGCTTCTCTGGACCATGTCCAGGTTCATCATGTCTCCCATAAGCCTTGCGGGCTTATGACCAAAACGGCACTCTTTCAGGAGCAAACCGTGGCGTCAAGCAAGGAGGGAAGTTTGGGCCATGGGGCTCAGGGGTGGGGGGCCAAGCTCTGTGGTTGGACCTGGATTGAAATCCTGACTCCCAAACCTCCTAGTTATGAGGTCTTCATCAGTAACTGCCAGGCTGCCTCCAGAACCTCTAAGGTGGTTGTAGGCATGAGCTGATGAGACACGGGACTCAGAACAGAACCTGCAAGTATGCACACCTGGGATGGAGAGCTGGCTGATGGTGCTGTGTGGATTCCCCTCCTCCGAGAAGTCGGCCGTGATTTCAACTGTATATTTGTACATGTTTTGTGTGTGTATATAGATATACAGCTGAAATCATAACAGGCTTATCTGAAGATAAGAATCTCTCTCTCTCTATATATATATGTATATATATACATCCATATATATATATATACATACATACATATATTATGAACATTTATATAGTTGTATTGATATTGTGTGTATATACATACAGTTGTATAATATATAATACAATATATATATTACCATATATATACATATTTACTTACATATATTTATACCATATTTTTTAAACTAACAGAATGTTTCCAAGCTGAGCACTAAGCTCCTTGCAGGCACTCAGCCTCACCCATCTTTCTGCACATCCAGGGGCCAGCGTGGCACATGTGACATATCAGACTGCCTTGGTGAAGGGACCCCAAAGGCCACAATGCGGCCCAGAAAAATAAATTCCAATAGAATTTAAAGCTATCAATGAGGAGCTATAATTGCTCCATAAATACTTGGGAATTCATGTTTTAAGTGGAATGGCTCTCAGAACCTGCGTGTAAAAAGTTATTTAGCCAACCTTGATTGAACACCGACTACGAGGCAAATCCCTTCAAATAGGACGTGTTCTTTGCACCGCTAAGTATTGGTTTACAACTCATTAGCCATTTGACAGGGCAGCTGGGAGCGCAGGGGTGGAAGAGAAATGTAACCCTGGAGGGTCCCGCGCCATTGTCACCTGGAGATAATGCATCTCTGTGATGTGAAGGAAAAGCCCGTGAGAACCCATTTCCAGTCACGAGCACTTAGTGGCTACCCAGACATTTAGGAAATACAGAATATCCCAACGCTTTGGGTCTCTGACCTTGGTGCCCTGCATCCTGTGAATACAGCTGGACAGATTTCCCTCTGAACTGCTTACCTTGCAAGTGGCTCCTTTGTCCCTTCCCTGCTGGGCCACAACAGCAGAGACGGGCCTCAAGAGGCCCTTGTCCCTAACCTCAGAGTCGACCATCTCAAACACTGACAGCCAGAGGAAGATTACCTGAGAGCTGAGAGGAACCCAGAGCATCTCCCGCCCCACCTGGATTTGCCCTGGGTAAACCTGAGTGTTTCAAAAAAGCAAAAGCGTTTCCAAAGGCCTCCGCTCGAGGCTCCCATTACTCCAAGCAGACCGCTATCTCTAATCGGGATCACGCATTAATGACAGAGACAAGTCCTCAGGAAGATGAAAGGCCTTGTATAATTAAAAAGATAAGAGCGGTCCTGGGAGAAGGAAATTGGGATTCAATTAACAGGAGCGCTCTGCCCCTACCCTCCCCCGCTATCAAATGTTCCACTGAGAAGTACCCTCTCTGCTGCCCGAGAGTGAAAGGCTGAAGGGCTCTTATTTATGGCCTGGCTGGAGTGGGGCCTGGGGGCCTTCCTCGGCTGGGGAGTTTGTTTACTTAGAGCTCAAGAGGGGAGGGGAAGAGCAACACGAATCCTGAAAAAGGAGGTAACAAGCTGCTTTTGACTCCTTTTCTTTCCTCGTCTCAGCTCCTCTGATCTTCTTGACAGGGGAAGAAAAATACTCAATAGAAGGTCTATTTCCTTCCTCCTTCAGCCTGAGGCTGACACAACAGGCTAAGGGTCACTGCTGAGAAAGCTCTGCGGGGTTATTTGTGTTGGGAAACCAGGCCACTTCCCCCTTTCCGTCTTTCTCAGGTTTCCGTGGAGGCAGAGGGAAGATAAGGTTGGAGACGCAGCTGCTCGAAGGGTCTGTGGGACTGGACATGTGGGGAGACCGGCCTCGGGGAACCCTACTTCTGGGGATCCTCTGAAGAGTTCTAAAGGCAGGAGCAGAGTTCACTGGGGTCTGTGGTCTAAGCCGGGGTTGACAGGGTGGGGACAGCTTAGGGTGCTCCAGTACCCTAAGATTCACAGCTTAGGGTGCTCCAGCAAAGAGCAGCAGCTGACACCAGGTCTGTGGGAGTTGGTCCCAAGGTGCCTTTACTTGCAATTCTTCTACTTCGCAGCTAACTTAGCGGTAAAGGCAGACCTGGGCCCCAGGACCTTACAGAAATATTAGAACATGGTGGTCCACATGGATGGATGAGCTATGTGTTGAAAACTGCTTTGGCTGAAGGTTGGTGAAGCTTCTTTCTGCCTCTCTTTTCAAGGGGCTCGTGGAACCCTCAGTCAGAACCCTCCCCACTAGAAGGCATCTCCCAGTCACCCTGCAGGGCCCTCGAGGCTATGTGCCACCAGGCCAATGGGGTCCATGAAGCTAAGGAGGATGGCTTTGAGGAAACCAACCCAGGACATCTGGGACCAAGAAGACAGAGAATAGTAGAACAGCTGGAAGGCGTGGAGAAATTTGCAGACAAAGCAGAATAATCAGGATATTAGATCTTGTTCTATGCCCGGTTGATCATCTGGAAGCTCTATTCAAGGTTGTACATTAACCTCACTTAACACACTGCAGACACCTCAAGTTCAAGACATTTAAAGCCGGACTCCACATTTTAACCAGCCAGTATCTTTTCCTCCCATGTTCCCTATTTCAGCGAATGACTCAGTTAGGACTCTCTAAGCCTCAGTTGTTCAATCTACAACATGGAAGAAACAACGCCAGCTCTGTCTCCTTCAGAGTTGACAGAATCAAGTAGAGAGCCCAGAAACAAACACATTTTGGAAAATATAAAATGCAAGGCAGATCGCCAAAGCTGGACACCTTGACTCTCCTCTCCCTCACTGTCCACACTGGTCACCTCCTTACTGACTCTCAAAGAAGGGGCTCCATGTCACATGAAATGAGGATGCAACCGCACTCCGGAAACTGCGGTGGGCTGCACCTGTGAGCGGGTGACAAACCAGTGCAACCCAGCTCCAGAGAACTCCCTCAGGTGCAATGAACATCCATTTCTGCAGAACCTTATTGAAGACTGAAACTGAATTTTTAGTGTGGAACAAGGGGCTGACAGTGTAGCAGGAATTCTAAGCTAGATGGGAGAGGAGAACGGTTGCATAGCGGGTTTGAAGGAGAGCTATCTGGACCAAGTTATAATGTGAAGACCTTAGAGACAGTCAGCCATAATCTCTTCATTTTTCAGGCGAACCGTGTAAACTGAGAGAGGGTGTAGATGTCAGCCTCCAAGATTATCTCCTGGAATTCATGCCCTTGTGCAGTGCCCTCCCAGGCTGACGGGGGCTGGCCTGTATAACCATTAGAATATCGAGGAAATCACAGCTTGTGACTTCTGAGCCTAGCTCACAAAGCACATTGTGACTTCTGCCCTGGATCACTCACTCTGGGAAGCCAGCTGCCACGTCATGAGGACACCCAAGGAGTCTTTTGGAGAAGCCCATGTGCTGAGGAATTGCAGCCTCCTTCCAACATCCACATGAGCAAACCATCTGGGAAGCAGATTCTCCAGCCCCAGTCAAGCCTTCAGATGAGTGCAGCCCTAGACAATGGCTCTACAGACTGTGAGCCAGAACTTCCCAGTTAGGCCACTCCCAGATTCCTGGTCCACGAAAGTGTGAGATAACAGACGTTTGTTATTTGAATTCACGAAGTTGTGGGATATCTATACAGCAGTAGATAACTAATACAGAGAGTGTATGTTACCTACTTATGTTCTATATTTTCACAAGGCATCCAGATCATTATCTCATTTTATTCTTATACTTATTTGTTCTCTCAAAAGGAGAGAAGCTGAGGCTTGGAGAAGTTAAGTAGCCTTTCCAAGTTTACACTATGCCTAGTGGCAGAAACAGGTAAAGAAGCCAAGCATTGCAACTTGCTTTCTCTGTGCACACAATCCAGCTTCTGAAATCACATTATGTAGGCATCTGAATCCTTTGTCATCGTCTAGGGCCTGCTCTGTTTTCTAAGAACTGCTTGCCACATGCTCTAGGGCACAGGTGGGGACAGCATCACCGGGAGATTAAGAAGTCACCTCAACTTCAGCATAACCTGCTAAGCTAGTCTGAGTATTCCCAGCCCTCATCTGACAAGCCTCAACGGAGTGCCTGTGTATGACAAGTGTCAGAGAAGCCACATCTACAGGATGCATTTCCGAGAGGCACAGTTCAATAGAGAGCCAGGGGGTGAAATAAAAGAGAAAAGAAAAAATAAGAAAGCTATAACATTTGAGCTTGAAATGTCACGGGGAGCCAAGGAAGTTGTCTGATGGATTGCCCTGTCATCTCCAAGCCAAAAGAAAAAAAATTTCAGATCCATCAATGTGTTCCTGCCCTTTTAATCCAAACAATATCTTACAGCATCAGAACGCAAAGGTGTTATTGTCTTAAACATCCAGCAATGTGTGAGGATTGCCGAGCACTTCATCAGAAAACAGCAAGTGAGAACCACAGGTTGTTCTAACGTCTGCACCTCTTCTTGACCCAGATTATATGTAAAAATATACTATAACATACACGAGAGCCTACGTGGTGCCGTATGTTCATTTATTCATTCATTCACTCACTCATTCACGGGGCGCCCACTGTCCACGTGGCTCTGCCCTAGACAATGAACATGAGGGACACCTGTGTACCTATGCTCCAGCTGCCCAGGTCAAGGACATCTCCTGCCTGCCCTGGACCTGCTCCTCCCTCCGGTTGGCTTCCTGGTCAGTAGGCATGCTCTCCACTGTCCTCTCCTCAGGCTTTTCCCCCTACTCTTCTACCATCTGCCCCGTGGATCAAATGTTTGGCTTTTGGGATCAGGTAATATGGGAACAAAGATTTATTTGCAGGGTAGGTTGAAAAACTCCTAACTTGATATGCAAATCTGACTGGCAGCATGAGGTATATACTGAAGCTTTGAGAAGGACAAGCACGAAAGTACTGGCTTCGTAGCAAAGGCTTCCAAGTGAGGTGCAATTTGATGGGGTATTTGCCAGTCCTCAAACAAGTCCTGCCTTCTCTCATCCCCAGGTCTTAACTCACACTGCTTCCGCCTCCTTCAAGCAATCCTTCCTGATCCCCTCAGTCAGTGTGATCTTCCCCTTTCTCATCATGTTTTGTTCCTCTATCTCAGTGATCTGCTTTGTATTTTAATTACCCACGTGTGCACCTACCTTTCCCAATAGATTGTGAGTCATCAGTGGGCATGATTGTATCTATATCCCTATACAATAACTAGCACAGCGAATAATAAATCTTTGTTCCAATGACTATCATTATCTACTCTCATTATGAGATGATGAAATGAAGGCACAGAGAAATGAAATAGATTTCTCAGGATCATACAGAGAAGTGATAGAACTGGGATTTGAACCCATATCATCTGACTGCAGAGCCTGTGCTCTTAACATCTTCACAGGACTGGAAGGCATTGCTTGCTAGTGATTCCGTACCTACCTGTCTTCAGCTTCTCTGTTTTCTGTGGGAAACCAAGTCAGGAGACAAAAACCTTTTCTACCTCCTTTCAAATGTTTTAGGACAGCAAGGAGTGTTTCCGCTGAATTTTCTCTTTTGAGGTTTAAATATCCCTTCTCTCGAGTGTTCCATAAGGTGAGCTCTTTCTAGCTCCCTCACCATCTTGGTCATCCTGCTGAATAAATCTGAGTTTGTAATAATTCTCATAGAAGATGATACTAGAAGTAAAGGCAATATTGCATATGTGGTTAAACCAGCATGGAGTAAGATGAGATGATGATTCCCTGTTTGAGGCGGAGCAGAAGACAGACACCTAGGCTCAAGGAAAAGCCACTTATAAGGGGACAAGGGTGATACTGAGTCAGAAAAGGAGACAGGAAACCATGAAGTGGTAAAGCGTTAGGGAGGATACAAGAAGGGTACATTCTAGTAAAAGTTTAAAGTGCTATGAAAACCTAGAGAAGAAGGAGTTTAAAGACACAGGAAGATGGCTTGCAATGTGAGATTTTGAAGAGGGGTTAAGGATGAGAAGAACAGAAAAGATGGACAAATCTGCTGGCTTGGGGAGAGCAGTTGGGAAAAAAATGCAGGAGTCATGGAAAGAGCAGGCAATGAGCACTGTGACTTCATGTTACAAAAGGAAAGGGAGGAGGACAGTGGCTTGTGGGAATAGGGGCAGGCAACAGGGTCACGTGAAACATTGTTTACTTGCCGTGGAGGTGGGAAGAGGGGTGTTTTTCAGTAGAGAGGATGAAGAGGGGAAGATTGAATCTGCTGGAACCAGGATAAGATGAAGGGAGCAGGCAAGATGAAAGGTAAACAGAACAATTTGCTGGTAGAGACAGAAATATTGGAAGGTGCAGAGAAGGGGGGTCTGGTAGTGACCCTCACTTCGTGCTTTATGGGGTGCAAAACTTATCCATGTTTATTATCTCATTGAATTGTACACCAATCCTGAGAGGGAGGTATTACTATTTCTGGTTTACATGTAAGACAAAGGAGGCTCATAAAAGGTAAGTGACTTTCCCAAGGTCCAAGATTTTCTGACTTCTAAGCCCTTTTTCTGACCCTAGGACTGCAGCCTATTGCTCTGTGTACCAGTGTGTTCAGTAAGGCATGAATCAAGGCCATGTTCTAAAAGGGAAGCAACAGAAGTGGGTTGCTGAGTAGTGTTAGAGGCTAAGGAGAGCTGAGAAGATTGAGCACACAATTGCAGAAAAGGGGTCAATGAGAAATGAATAGGAAGTTTGTCTGAAAGCATCAAGGTAGCCAGCCTAAGTTTGCACTGGTCCAAAGGAGCCCAGCTCCAGTCTTCTCCTGTACCCTGAGAAACAATAGCCCACCCATTGATTCCTCTGAGCTTAATGAGTACCACTGTGTCAAAGAACCAGTACGCTCCTCAGGGCAGGAGTTTTATGTGGCCAGAGACAGGGTAGATGGCACAAGATATACATGAATCATGACAGTGCCCAAATATGGCAGAATGTGACCAAAGAGTGAAGAGTCTTCTTGGACACCCATAGGAAATGGAGGCAATTCCATGGGAGTGGGTAGGCTGAGAAGGTTCCTGTGGAGGGTTAAACACAAACCTTTACAGATGCTCAAGCATGGTGGGGAAAGTAGCTACAGAAACTGAGAAACCTTGGTGTTAATGAATGTAGGTAAAGTCAAGTCCTGTTACTTAGAAGGGCTGGAAAATTCCTCCAGAAGGCCTGGAAAGGGACTTGGAATTATTTCGGTGGAGAATACTTTTCCTCAAGAAGGAGAATTATAAAGCATCAGAAATTACTTAAAGTTACTTAAAGATTCGCTAACAGCCACTAAGGAGAGCCTCAGAAACTTGGGATTCTCTTTGGCAACTGCTAAACTCTCTTCGCTCCCAGAATGCTACTCTCAAGGTGCTGCCAGGGTAGGACTCAAGGGCCAGGAGACCTAGGCTACATCCTTTTTTTTCTCTGCCCAGTTCTCTCTATCCATCTTCAACAAGTGATTCTGGGAAGAGCCCAGTACTGTGGGCAGAAAGTATGAGGGCAGGCTTGCTTGGGCAGGAGCCCCACAACCGAGGCGAAGTGGCCACACAGAGTCACAGGCCAGGTTCAGCTTCTTCTGCATCGCCACCAGCTTGTCCTGCAGCCTCTTCCTTCTCCAGTCCAGGTAGCGCCACTGCAGCCAGTGTGCCTGCCAGTCCAGGAGCACTCCAGAGGTGAAGGCCACCAACACAGACGGCTACAGCAGCCTCTCGAGCACGTCCACCATTGGCTGCCGGGCATGCAGTGCCCAGACACATCCTTGAGGTTACTAAAGCCTGGCCAGGGTCTCCTGGTGCCATGTTGTCATGTGAACAGGTGTCTTACCAATCTCACCATTGTCCCCCAATCAATACACCCCTGGAGGACCTTGGCCCTCGCTAGAACTTTACAGTAAATGCATGAGGGGGAATCCGTTAGAAAACATTTCTGTGTAAAAAAAAAAGAACCAAACAAACTTTAAAAGCATCTCTCATTTTTGAGAGTGGAGAGAGTTTGTCAGTTGCCGGGAAGAATGCCCACCCCCAGTTCTGCTAGAAATCTGGGCTCAGTTAGTAACAATGCTTTCTGAACCCCAAATTGAACTGTGCAATCTCATCTACAATTGTATCTATGAGGAGGATGGGACAACATGTTTGAAACTGGTTCAGCACATACAGGCCGTCACCATTGTGTAGCAATAAGAGTTCCAGTTGGCCAACCCGAGTCTGAGTCCTGGGAACCTCACTTGCTCTGTGAACTTGAGCAAGTCTCAGACTCCCAGAGTCAACACCCAACCTCAGAGCGCCTCGTGGTGTTACAAGAATAAAACAGACCAATCTTCTAAAATGGCCAAATGATATATTATTGTTATTATGTTGCCAGTAAATAGTAAGAAAGTCTTTAAGTTAGACTACAGAGCCTAGACTTTAAGCATTTGATGATGACTACCCCTGCATGACATTTTTCCTCCTCTGCCATTCTCAGCTCAGTAACACATAGCAAGTGTCCTTCTGCCAGTTACCCTCAATCATCTTTAGCAGAGAAACTTCACAGCCCCTTGCCCTCTAACATGAGTTTGGAACTAAATCAGGAGGTTTGAGGAAGAGCGCTTCGTGAACTAAAACTGATGATTCATTTGGGAGCCTACGTCTTCTTTTCATGTAGCGTACTTCCGAGATTTGACTCACTTTGGACTGGAGCTATTAGAAAATATCCATATGGCCTTAGTTTGGGAGTGCTCCCAAAGCACATCCTCTGGGACCATCCTGACGCCAGGCACTTTCACATCCTTTAAAATACACAGTTTAATCCAATCCTCAGTGAAACTTCTACGGTTGAAGTAAGTATTCCCATTTAACAGACAAGGAGACTGAGGCTCAGAAAAAAATGAGAATGTACCCAAAGTCATACAAATAACTATCAGGGCTGGAATTTTAACTCTTTTCTTCAAGACCCATATTCTTTTCACTATACCACCCCTGTAAATAAAAGTCTCAGTGAACCAAATGAATTATTTGGGGCTCCTTCTCATAGTATATTGACTCAAGAGCTTCACTGAGTCTTCTAGTCCGTCAGCAGGGCTGAGATAGACAAAGTATCCAGTGAAATAGACTACAGAACCCAGAGACAGACCTGCATGTGGACGGACACTGCTTCATATAGAATACAACTGGTGTTGCAGATCAACAGAGAGAGAATAGACAGTTCAACAAATCTTGCTGGGACAACTGGTAAACCATAAAGAAAGACTAAATTTTAATCTACTTCACAACATATATAAAATCAATTTAAGTTAGCTTAATATCTGTGGAGAGTAAAATTTAAAGCTTTAGAAGAAACTGGGGGGGACTATCTTTATGACCTCAGGAGACGAAATACTTTTATCTGAAAACACAATATAAAAAATAAAGCTCATAAAGAAAAGATTGTTAACTTTGACTAAGTTGAAATTAAGAACGTGGGTTCATCGAAATACACTATAAAGAAAATAAAAAGACAAGCCACAAACTGGGAGAAAATATTTGCAACACATAATCAACAATAGATTTTCAGAAGAGAACTTCTGCAAATCACTGAGGAAAAGCCAAACAATTTGACAAAAATAGTCAAAAGAAATCATGGATAATCATTTTACAGAAGAGGAAACGCAAGTTGCCAATAAACATACAAAACTTCACTCAACCTCACGGGTAATCAGGAAAATTAAAATTCAGACAACAATGAGAAACAATTTTGCACCCCAAAATTTAAAAGTCTGATAATACCAAGTGTTGGTGGAAAAAGTGAAGCAAGAAAGTCTTATTACTGGTGGGAGTGTACCCTGATACAGCCACATCGGAAAAAAATTCGCCATCATCCATTACATTGGAAGATAAGCGTTCCCTGTGACCCTGAAGTTATACTCTTGGATATATACCACAAAAGGCACTTGGCCCTTGCAGCAAGAGACAGTGAAAAGAATGTCCATGGCAGCATTACTGTAATAGAAAAATATACTGGAAACACGTCAGCCAAGCAAATGTTCATTAACAGGAAGATGGTTGAATAACTTTTGACATAGTCCTGCACTGCAATAGCATACGGCCATGAAAAGGAACACACAGGAACCTCACAAGCATCTGCTGAACAAAATGAGAACAAACTCAGCTGCACAAGAGTATACATATTGCATGATACCACTTATATAAAATTCAAAACTATGAAATATTAAGCAATCTATTGTTTGGAATACATAGATTCAGGGCCAACTACAAAGAAAAGTAAGAGGAATAATGGACCCAGAATTTAGGATACTGGTCACCCCTGCTGGGAGAAAGGGGTCAGGGGTCTCCAGTGGTTCCACAGGTGATGTTGTAACTCTCAAGCTGTGTGATGTTTATGTTGGTGTTCATTATGCAAGTCTTTCCACCTTATATATTCTATAAAGGCTATATTGTGAGTATGGTAGAGGACCCAGACAAGGAATATTAATATTTATAATTCAGAGTGGACAACCATCTAGTGCTCTGGACACACCTCAGCCCAGTACCAACACTACGTTCTTCTTATTGAAGTCTATACAGCCAGCGCCTGGCACATAGATCATTACAGATGCATAATGATAACTTGATGAGGGAATAAACGGTAGAGGATTGATTAGATGGATGGGTGGGTGGACAGATGGAAGACTGAATGAAGTGGCCAGCTCAGGGCCTAAATAACATGAAGGTATTTAATAGAAGTTCGAGGGTAAATGGGAGAAAGAAGCAGGACGCTAAACAAGACTTGAGAACCACAACCAGAACTTCCTTTCTCTCATCTCTTGAATGCACTCAATAAGATAAAATTAGAATCATCTAATTTAACCTAAGCCTGATTGAATCCCTCTTTATTAAATGGAAAGAAGACTGACTATTAATTCTACACAGTCCTCTCGCCACTACCCCACCCTCACTAGTCGGCTTGGAGAATTGCCTCTTCTTTCCCAACTCACTGGTGCTTTGCCCTGACCCTTGTTCGGTCTTTCAAACGCACTTTGATTATGGACATTCTTTACTGATTTGCAAGCGTGATGCCCTTCTCGGCCCTTCTAGGCTGTAGGCTTGATGAAGGGAAGTGTGTCCTATTCATCTGTTCATCCTGCACCTATCACAGCACTTGACAGATCACATGTTGGACACATATTTCTTTTGAAATGAACAGATCCTGATATGCGTTAAAAGCAGTGAACCTAAGTCAATGACTCCAAAACTCAAGTATCAATAGATTAGCAGAGTAGGGATCTCAAAGTCAGAAGGAAGGGTAAAAATACAAAGTAGACTCTAGGCTGATTATGGCTAGGATGTAGAAAAGCAATTTAAACTGAAGTCTCGCTGGGTCCTCTCAGGCCAAGCAAATCTGACGCACATAATACACCTAGCCTGGGCCACACACAGCCCAGGGGATAAAGTGGGTCCATAAAGTTTGGGCTGAGATATCTTGAGAAGGTTGAATAGAAGCCAGTTTTGTGAAAATACGGCATTTGAAATGAAAATTCGGGTATTGATCCCTGGAAAACACATTAGGGCGCCCTGCAAATAAAAACGGGCAGGTGACAAGGCCAGGAAGACGTGCAGAGATACAGCGAGGTGAGTGAGGCGGGTGGAAAGTCATGCACAGAGAAGTGTGAACCTTGGATGGAATTAATCACGCCTCCAATCGCTCAGGCCACAGTCTGCATCGATCCTATAGTAATTCTGGTGCAGTAGGCAAAACTCAGTTGAAATTCTTCCAGCACACACTGCTGGAAACTCCTCTTTGAAAAATCTATCCAAGTTGCTTGATTTTGTTTATGCACTAAATGCTTCTTTGCATCCAAATGGAAAGGCAAAACTCGAGGAAGAGATAGGTTAGAACTCATAATTGGATCTGATGATTACTTCCTTCTTCCTTTCAGGACTATTTTCAAATATTGGTAGTTTAGCCTGATTGGTGAAAGCTGTTATTGTTCAGATACTGGGTGACGTGCCTCACAACAGCAAACAGGGCGGTTACAACTTGTTGACCAGTTGACTACTCACTACGTGCAGGCACTATCTTAATCCGTGAACGTGTGTTATCCTTGTAGCAGTCATAATAGTGCCCTCAGGTCGGGATTACTACCCGATTTTCTATATGAGAAAACTGAGTCTTGAGAGATAAAGCAGACTGAGCAGCAGTTTGTCTCCAGGGCCATCTAATTTAATCTCTTTCCAGCTGATATGCATAAAAAGACATCTCTAAGGAGCACTGGGCTCTCTACAAGTATTGTCAGATATTTCTACCCACATTGAGGGCAAAAAACAACCACCACTAAATCATGGGAAACTTGTGGGCAGGAATCAGCACAGAACTGGGTATCATGAAACTCAATACATCGACTGACTGAATTTTGTTTGGGGACCGCGTGAAGCCTCAGGGCTTTGAGAATGTCAGCCGATGAGACATTCCCATTGTCAGTGGTCCTTCTTCTTTCCTTTTCCTCTTTTCTCCCTTCTTCCCTTTTCCTTCCTTTCTCTCCTGCCTGCCTTCCATTAAATGAGTATTTTCAAGCACGTACTACATATAAGCTTTGCACTTGAGGTGGGATACAGAGATAAAGTAACGTGGACCCCGCACTCGGGTACCTTGAAGGATAGACATGGGAACACACCACAGCACAGTGCGAGAGAGGCTACACAAACTCCAGGGAATAGAGGACAGGCAGAGTCAGGTTCATGTCCTTCTCTTCATGTTCAACTAGTAGGGTACAGGGCCATGCTTCCAAGTGGGAGAAGACCTGGCATGTGAAGGCAGGTCTGCAAGTGAAGCAAACCACACATTACATACAGGAAGGACAGTGCAATCACATGAAGGAAGAGCCATCTGCCAGGGATGGAGAGAAGAGGGGACAGGAGAGAGAAATAATTGCCCTGAGCCCTAGGAAGAGGGGAAATCAGTGAAATTCCCTCCTGACCAGTCATACACTCACTCCCACTCTCACCCCTTCTGTCTCCCAAGGAGGACTTTGACTTCTCTCCATACTTGATCTCGTAAATAAGAATGGGGAATGTACATTTCATCAACACTGAAGAGAGCAGGACAGAGCTGGAGCCCGCGTGGCAAGTGGAGGGGGAAGATCAATTCCAACATTTATTATTATTATTATTTCGAGGAGAGGGAGAAAAGGCAGAAATATTTCCAAAATGTCAACACTATTAAGGAAATTGGAACACCTTAATCCATTTAAATGTCAGCTAGAATCAGGCGTAGGGTTTCAGGAGGGGAGAACGAGAAAGTAAGGAGGGGCAGAGGGAATTAATGCCAGATTCCACATAATCTATCAAAGTTTCTTTCTTTTCTTAATATATTAAATATTAAATGCTTCTTTGCATCTGAGTGAGAGAGGAGAGAGAAAGGGACCAGTGTGGAACTCATAAATGCCTAGATAATTGGTTTTGAGGGTTTTTTTCTTCTTTCTTTCTTTCTTCTTGGCGGATTCTCAATTTCCCTATAAAAGAGAAAATTCATTTCCAGCCGCTAATGTAATGTCAGCGTGCTGTTTACTAAGCATGGATGATGTATAGGGGGACACTACTTTCAGAGGACTACTTAATGATGCATAGAATTAAATCCTGAGCTCCTCAGCTGAGCCTCCTCCCTCCCTCCTGGTTCCCAGGCTCCCAGTGCATCCTGGGAGAAGCAGGATTGGCCTAACCTGCCTCCCTGGTCACGAGAATTCTGGGGTCTCTGCCGGGGAAGCTTGAAGATAGCCCCTTAGCCTCAGCAGACACATTTGCCCCTGGCATAGCCTGGGATGACGTCCCGGGCAGAAAGAAACTGATGGACAAGGGGAAAGATGGCTGCTCAGCGCTGGGGAGACAGAAGAAGGGCGTTAATGGGAGGCACTGGTTGGGGGGTGAGGGGGATGTGGGGGATGGGAGGGCAGAGGGCAGGGTGAAGTTGGAGAGCCTTGGGAGGGACAGGGCTGACCAAGAGGAGCTGGAGGTGGAGCTTCTCTGAGCTCACCCTCTGCCCTCTGGAAACTGCAGCATTTGGTTGTCTAGGAAAATAGATGTGGGCAGTTCAGCTGCATCCCTGGGGGCCTACGAGGCTATCATTGCCAGAGCAGCACCTTAGTTCTTTTCCTGCACCAGCAGCTCATGCTGCTTTCACAGCGGGGCTGGGCAGCCTGAGGGGCAGCACCCCACAGTGGGACAGTCCAGCTTCCTGCCCTGTGGAAGTGACCCAGCCATGCCACCTAAGAAACCGCTGGTGGGCCGGCATGGAAACTGGGAGAGAAGGCAGGAAGCTAGACAAAGGGGCTGGTGGTGAGCTGAGGGTAGTTGGGGGAATGCACGTCTAAGTGTGACGGTGTGAGGAGGGGGTAACCACCCAGTCCGTTCTGCATCTCCTCCAGGGCTGCTCTGCCCCCCTCCATCCTACTGAGGCTGGTCCCCCTTCTCCCCCTGGGTAAGAGGGTGGCCTCATTTTCTTTGTCCTCCTGGGCATTTGATCTCACTGACCACTTCTTTCTGGAAGCCCCCTACTCCTCTGGCATCGTTGACACTGCTCTACTTCTGACAGCTCATTGCCTGTATCCCGCCTGTGTGTCTTTTTTCCCTCCCATCTACACACCGTAGACTTTCTATGGGCGCTTTCTTGGGAGCTCACTCCTTCTCTGTGTTTTCACTCCCTATACAGGTTCCTGCCTTTCATGACTCCAAACTGCTATCTCTAGTCTGACCACACTCCTGGGCTCCCAGGACACATTGGCAACCACTTCTAAGCACCTCAGTATAAGTGCCCAGCTCTTGGGGCACATTCAGTTTCATCCCTACAGTCAGCCGCCCTTCCTCCGCCCCATTTCTGCCCATGCATTTGCCATTTTTCCAAGCTCTCAGATCAGAAAACTTAGAGTCATCATTGTCTCTTCTCCCATTTATCAGTTTTGAAATGTCCCCTGGCTTCACTCTTTCCTATTCATCCCCTGACCCAGCATCACCCTGATCTAGCTCTTATGCCTGGACTCCTGCCAAGGTCCCCCAGGTTTCACCTGCCCCCAACCCTGAACTCTGAGGCCAGACTCATCTTCACAAAACAACATTTCCACTAAGTCATTTGACAGAGGCTGGTCACCACCTACTCAATTGTGTCCAGACTGCACAGCACCGAGCAGACCCCACCTGAAGGAAGAATCAGCCCTGGGGGAACAGCATCATGTACCAGCCCAAACTGGGAGGAGACCCCAGGCTCCAGCCTCCCTGTGGAAGAGTGGTTGAAGAAACTGAGAGTTTCCAAACTGGAAGAAGGGAGGCTAAACATTTGAGCTTAATTTGAAAATCCTCAAGGAGGATCAGAAGCTGATTGACACAGAGGGACATGTCTGGAACCAGAGGACACAAGAGATCATGAGCTAGGACTTCCCTGGTGGCCCAGTGGTTAAGACTCCATGCTTCCAATTCAGGGGGCACTGATTCGAGCCCTGGCTGGAGACCTAGGATCCTGCATGCCATGTGGTGGAGAGGAAGGAAAGAAGGAAGGAAAGAAGGAAGGAAGGAAGGAAGGAAGGAAGGAAGGAAGGAAGGAAGGGAAAGAGAGAGAGAGAGAAAGAAAGAAAGAAAGAAAGAAAGAAAGGGAAAGAAAGAAAAGAAATCATGAGCTAGATTTTAGAAGACCTTTCCAACAGTCAGAGACATCTAAGGATGAAATTGTCTGCTCCTGTCTCTCTATATATTTCAACAAAGTTTGATGATCACAGGTAGGGTTATCATAAAAGAGACCCACGTGTGAGATTAGCAAGGTAGGAAGAGTTTTTCTAGAAGGCTTTAAAAAGTTCCTCCTCACCCAGAGGTTCTAGACTATTCTACCTGACTTCAAGACCCTCCTTCACCTGACCTCATGTCTGTATCCATCTTCTTTCCAAGTCTGTGTCCAGACAGGCCAGATTCTGCACTGTCCACACCATGCTCAATGCATCTCTTCGCCCATGTGGCTTCTGGAGTGAAGAATGGCCTCTTGTTGATCCTTCAAACCCACTCAGTCTTCTCTGCTCTCTCCCTCCCTTGACCCACAGCCATTCAACCACATGATCTCATACTGTACTCCTTCTTCTTACCCTCAAATTTTTCTAAGTGTGAACCCCTCATGACCTCATGATCTAATCATGATGCTTCTTTTGCACTTCCACAGTATCTAACACAGACCCTGGTGCACACTGACCATTAATAAATATTCGATCAGTTAATTGATTAACCACTAGTATATACACATTTTCATTGCCCACCTTGAGTCTGGCTCTGTCAGACTTGCCAGACCAAAAAATGTCCTGGAAAGAACGACCCTGTACCTGGCTTTCTATCACATACTGGATAAAATACCATTTCTTCAGCATGATACTCAGAGCCCATCACACCCCGATCATCATCTACCTTTTCAAAATGTTTCTCAAACCCTCAAAACCAATCCACACGCTTTGCTCTGGCCATGACAGACTCTCACTCTTCCCCCTGCCTGATATATGCCCTTCCTGTCTTTGTTCATCTGGAAAATTCCTATTCACTCCTCAAAAGGCAACTCAGAAATCACCCTCTCTGTGAAGCTTTTCCTGCTGACCTCTAAGGCGGCTCCTTCACTCCCTCCTCTGTGCTCCCATGACACTTTGGGCAGGACTCCATTATATCACTCAACATATTTTATTATAGTTAATTGTGTACACATCTGCCTTCCCCACCGTATGATGTGCTTGCCCTTCAAGGGCAAGGACAATGTCTTACCCATCTCTCATCCTTCTAGTATCCAGCAGAGTGTATGGTATATAGTAAGTATTTAATTAGTAGGAAAGGGGAGAGGAAAGGGAGGGATGGAGGAAGGGATACAGGAAGGAAGGAAAAGAGAGGAAAAATCATGGGCAGTGAGGGTATTACGACAAGAAACTGATGAGGGACATATGCATGGCCTGCAAGTAGTAAGTGACCAAGAAGAAGGCACTTTGTGAGACTTCATGGGTCTTAGTCAGGGATCTTTGCCTTATCTTAGGAACATCCACTCTGGAATATGGTTACAGCTTCCTTGCATTCTAGGTCATGCTGATTGAAGCAAAAATCTCTCTCGCTTCTGGGACCCTGAGGTCCTCTTCTGTATAAGAGAGAAGAGAGTATTTCCATGAAGGCTGGAGATCTTGAGTGACGGGATAACTTGGTACAGGGACTTGGGAGAGTGTATTGCCTGGCATTGTGATTCATTAAGCCCATGGGTAGAGAAGGTGGTCCTGGGCCTCACAGTGGTATCAGGATAAGTCAGAGTAACTCTCCTTGGTACCAGTTCTCAGCAGAGTTGGTCCTCAGGAAAGCTCTGACCCTGGGCTATCTGCCTAGTCAATGCTGTTAACTGGAATAACAGGGTCTCCCAGTTAAGACAGAGCAGAGACTCTGGTACAATCTGGTAGATGGACTTGAGAAATATATCTCTCCCAAGAATCCGTCTGGGTCCTTGCTTAGAACAGAGCTGAGATGGTTCCCAGAAAAATCTTGAACTGAGTCTGTAGGAGTCTGTATATAAACAAACATGTCTGATGAGCTCTTGGGTGGTTCCCCCTGGAAGCCCATTTGTAGGAAGCAATGACAGGGACCTCGTAAGATAATTCACGATTAGGAAGAAAATCTTTCAAAGCAAGCCGGACTCAATGGCAGCACCAAGGGTTAGAGGGTCATGGTATCGTGTGCAGCATGAGTTACTTCAGGAACTTGTCCCAAATCAGCTACCTTGAGGACACAAGGGAAAAAATAGCTCTGTGTGTCTATAGATTGAAAGAGGTGTTCCAGTAAATTTTGATTCTTTGAGGGTATAGGCAGCCCTGCTTGGAGATTTCCCCCAACTGAGCACAGAGGGTACAATGTTCTCACTTCCTAAGAGCATTAGTGGTTGAGCAGTGGCTTCGGATGACAGAGCCCCCAGTGTTGGCATTTCTGGGAAGAGCAAAGGCTCTTGCTGACCAGCGGAGATGACAGACCAAAATAACAAAAGCCAGCACCATAGCAGCCCAAACTAAAATGCCTATAGACACTACCCCTTGGGTAGTACAGAAATGTTTGAGAGAAGGAAAAGATTGCACGGAGAAGTGGGAGTCCAAGTTAGCAAGCTCCAAAATTATTATTAAGGTGTCATCACCTGAACCCACAGACAGGTGAGAGTCAAGACACTGAGAATACTCTCTTTAGTTGTTGTAGTTGTCATCGTCCTTCTAACTTTTTTTGTTTGTTTAAACACAGAGGGTGATCGTGCAGGCCAGGAGAGGAGAAAATAAAATAACACTGGCAGATGCAAGTCATGACACCCACAGCCGTGTTGTTCTCTAAGTTCAGGCTCTGCATGAGGGGCATCCACCCCCTAAAGGCGAGAGGTTCCAACTGGAAGACTTGGCTTCAGCCCTGAGAGTCAAGTATACTGAGGATGAGTTGGTGAGAGTGGCAGGCAGAGCTCAAAATCTGCCTCGAGGGTGTCTGAACTGTTCTTCCTTCCTGGAAGGCCCCTCAGCATCAACAAAGAGATTTCAAAGGATCTCGAAGAAGGCAGACCCCTTGTCGCTGGTTAGTCCAGCCAAGGACTCAGCTTGGCACCAGTTTTGTGTGTATGAGTGTCTGTTCCTATGGCCTGGGCACAGCCAGTATTTCTTTGTCTTTGTGCTATTTCTGGAACCCTTGACTTTTCACTATCAAATATGAGTTCCTTCGGATTATGTCTTCTAGATTTTGCCTTTTAACATACTGACCTTTGTAGAATATCCTGATTTCTCTCCCTTCTCATCTCTTTCACAATCCAACCCACCTCCGTTTCCAGGCCTTCGGTCTTAAAAAAAATGGACTGGCCCAAGGAGGACGTGAAGACCATACAAAATCTGTCCATCCAATTGTTTAGCATTCCTCTCCTCCAAGTCGTTGGGTCACCAGTGCCTCCAAACCTGGTCCTGGACTGGGCCCTGTCTCTTTCCTCAGCCCTGCTGCTTCCTGCTCGTCTCAGACTCCAATATCCTGGGTTCTGTAAACTCTTCTGGGTTGAAATGTTAATGGCTAATATGAGTAAATGGGTTACATTTTCCTGGGGCCTTTTGAAGTCACCAAGGCAGGAGAGTTCCACTCAAATTCTTCACTAGGAGGTACTTGAGACATGCACATTTCAGTTCTGGGGAAAGTACCATGACCAAGCTGCTGGGAGATCTGTGCCCCTGAGAGACACACCCCACCTACTCCATGCCTCTTGTGTTATATCCTGACCAGTCTCAGGTTTGGGTCAGTGTCTCAGCCTCACGGCTCCTGGGGGTTCCCCACATTGGGGCCAGTCACCACCCCCAGAGGACTTTGACTCTAATCCATAGTGTCTGGTTGTTCTGGGTACATCAGCCAAGAAAGAAACTTACTTGGAAATTCCCTGGTGGTCCAGTAGTTAAGACTCTGCGCTTCCACTGCAGGAGGCATGGGTTCGATCCCTGGTCAGGGAATTAAGATCCCACATGCCAAGCAGAGCGGCAAAAAAATAAATAAAAACTTACGTATCCCTCCACCTCTCTCTCTCTCTCTCTCTCTCTCTGTCATAGGCCCTCATTCATGCTTCCCTGCCTCAAAAATAGTTCCATGGATTTTTTTCAAAGTTAAAGGTAGAAAGACTTTAAAGATCCTATCTGGGGGCTGTGATGAAATAAGGGACATTTCATCCCCTGGATAACTTTTGAGATGGTTATAAATGACTAAAATTAGAAATTTGGGATGCAAAAAATTTCCCAGCTGTTAGTCTCAAAGCTAAGAGTAGAAACAGACCCTTCACAAAGGGAGAGGGCAGGGAGGACTACAGGGGGGCACTGAGAAAAGTGAGGAGTAGAATAAATGTTTCTGGACTAGGAAATGAGACCTGGGGATGGGAAACACTACTCCAAACCCTCCTCAGGCCATAAAGACTCACTCACATGCCCTCCCACAATGACACTTCCCACACAACATGTGTAAACAACAGAAGGGGCTCCAGTGAGCTGGGCCATAAGCAGGGGAGGAAGGGGGGTGTGGATCAGTCTGAACTCCAAGGATCTCAGTCCAAAGTCTGCTGAAGCATCCCTCTCCCAGGTTGGGATTTGGAAAAAGTGTGCCTCAGTTTCCCCACTTGTAAACGATAATAACCAAAGCTAACAGCCACTGAGACTTCTCGATATGATAGACGCCGCAAAGTTCTTTACATGCGTTCACTGACTTACTCCTCACAACAACCCCACGAGGTGGGTCCTATTATAGATCCCATTATACAGATGTAAAACTAAGGCTTGGAGAGATTAAGTAGGCAGCCAGAGGTATACAGTGCCCCTGCGATTCAAACCCGAGTCTGCCTATCTTTCTACACTGCTGGTCTGGAGGCCCGTAGAGTAGCCCTTGCATCATCTTATTCCCTGGGGCTAGAGACATCACCCTGGGCCTTCTCCCTTCCACGGTTCGTTCTCCTAATCATCAAACTAGAGGCAGAAAGAGGGTGAGTGAGTTTCCTTAAGTTGGTCAACTAGAAAGTTAGCCAATGCCAACAACCCACACACGTGGACAGCACTTCTAGTTTGCAAAGTTCTCTTACATGTGTTCTCTTTTGGCTGTCACAGCAACTAAATCTATAAACAGAGGCATGTTGCCTTGCCTATAGAATGAGCCTAAAATCACCTACCTTGCAGGGCTGGTACAAAGATGAGACAATTATGGGAAAGCCCCTGGAACAGAGTCAGGCCCAGAATTTGCTCTTTCAACGAACGTTGAGGTCTTTTCCAACTCTCTCCAAAGACTTCCTCTCTGGAAGCAAGCATGTCTTGGCACCCTGTGTCTCTTCTCTGGGCTACGTTTCTCCTTTTCCCTTTCTGCTCCTCCCGCCCCACCTCAAATGCCCCTTAACTGCAAGTCCTAAATGGATTTACAATGTGATACTGTGTTTTAGGCCAAGAATCTAAAAGAAGACCCAGATTTCAAATGGGTAAGGGCTCAGGTCACTGAGGGAAGAAAAGGCACATGGCACTGAGAGATGGACAGGTGAGTGCACACAAGTCAGTTGGGCATGAGTAGCATGCATGTACACATGTGTATACACACACACACACACACACACCAGTAGGGGCCTGGGTAGAGCACACCTCTGGCAGTAGTGGTCTCAGCAGATGAGCCCCTGCTTACTCTAGAAAAGAGCTGCTCAGGCAATCTGATCTCCAGGAAACACTCCTTTTTCAGGGCATGCGTCAAATATGTATAATCATATATCATCGTGTATGTGGCCAAGTGTGTGTGAGGACCAGCCCCCTCTGCTGCCCCTGAGGCACCTCCAAATTTCCTTAGGGCTCCACGGAATATACTTTGAAAAACACAGCCTTAAACCAGAGAAGGAAGAAATATAGAGTTTTGAAGTTGGAGACAGAGGGACCATGGTTGACCTTCAGATCACACGATGTGGGCAGTTACCAATATGGCTTTGGAGGGGTGGGTTGCCTGGGTCTTTAGTCACTTGGTGGAGTCCTTTGGTGACAGTGCTTTGCTGTCACATCCACATTCCTTGCTTTGGGAGAGACCGATACGCCCCTGCTTTATTTAGGCCACTTTATTTGGATTTCATGTTACACGTGGGTCAACTCTGGCCTCACCTGATCCATCATGCTATTCATTCCTCTCCTGGCCTCCTGCATCACAGGCTGACCTCTCAGTCTGATGCTCGCTCTTTCCCCTGGAGTCGACATCTCTTACTCTCTTCATCTACACAAATCATTCAAGATGCCTGCCCTGCCGGATTCATTGCAACATCCCCAGGTCTCAGATCCATGCTTAGCACACAGTAGGCACCCAGGGAATATTTCTTAAGCAGAGAAATGAATGATCTAAGCAGCTCTGCTCTGTTCCCATTATCCTACGGCCGTTCAACGTCCATCTCAAACCCTGACCCCTTGGCCCTCTCCCATCTCATATTTCTTATTGTCCATGGAAGATCTCTATTTGTTTGACCTTCCAACCCCTGCAACAAAACTTGTCTAAAGCAGAGCTTGTTATCTTTCCTTCCAAACCAGAGCCCCTTTCCACTTTCCCTATTACTGCTGGCAGCTCAATTAGCCTTAGGACGGCACAGTCATCGCTCTTCATTTTTCTCTTTTCTTGGCGTTTACTCCCTCTTTGGGTCCTATCTGTTCTTTCTCAGCAAGGACTCCAGACTCCGAGTTCTCCGTTCTCTCACACCACTCCTGATCCAGGCGCACCCTCTGTGCTGGGAGCCCCAGAAGGTTTCCTTCACGACACCATCAGGCATCTCTGTTGCCAGTTCCCTGATACAGGTGTGTTCCAGAGTGAGTGTTGGGTGCCGGATGGATGATCCCCACACTGGCTTCTCCTTGGGGAGAGGGGTCTTCTCTGTCCTATCTTCCCAAGGTGGACACAGTAATTTCGAGGCTTTTCTTAATTCTTCAAGTTTCTTTCATCCTCAAAACCAATCTGAAAACATATCCCTGCTCCCCTACCTTCACACCATCCACTCTCTGTCCCTTTCTCCTGATTCTGGACCACTGTCCTTCACGGAGTAGCATCCACATGACAGCTGTGGAAGGGGCCGTGATGGGGAATCACTGGTGATCTCCACAGCCTGCTTGTGGGAACAGGTGGTCTGGTTCATTCATCTTCTCCCGCTACTGGACTTCCCAGCTTTTTCCTTCACCTCTGTCTAGAAAACACTCCAGAGTTCCTGTTCCCTTCAATGTTCATCCTATGATGCTATCTTCCAAATAAATAAACAAAAAGAAAGGAAAAACTCTCCCCAGAGGCAAGGCCAGCTCATTTTCCCACCACCCACCCACAAACTCCAACCCTAAACCTACCTAAAAACGCTCCTCACACGAAGAATGGGAGAGAGGATTTTTGCCCACTTTAGCATGCTTTTCGGGTATAACTGTACATCCAGGATGAGGCTTTGGGTTCCCTGCACTCTCCCCTTCCATACCGCTCAGAGTCTATCTATGTTGACTGACGTATGCAGGGCTAAGACTCTTCCTGAGAAAACAGTTTGGGATTTGGACGTACACAGGTGACATTGATGGGGTCTTCATGGAAGCCAGATTGTGGTGAGGAACTCCAGGCACCATTGAATCAATCTGGACATGGGACCTGAGCAGCTGATGGAAAGGACTCTGCACAGGGCGAAACCTCCACTCTGTGCGCTCAGTCTGCCCAGCCTTGCTAGTGGCTGGGATGTTCTTCCACAGAGAAAGGGCTGTGTATATGCACAGTTAAGTGAGCAGCAAAGTCTCAGGGTTCAAGCAACTCTGCTCCAACATGCTGTAAGGGAATCACAGAAGAGAGGGGCTTTTTCCTTTCCTGTTTTGCAGATGCTCAGCAAATAGTCCAGAGCAACGGGTGGGGGCCACACTTCAACAAGCCACCTGAGCAGAGTGACAATGGGAGCGCCGCCAAGAAGCGAGCAGCGGCAGCAGATGACGAGAGCAAAGAGATTCATGAGAGCATCATGACACCCCAGGCACTGCCTGAGATGGATGGGAGGAGCCATGGGAAGGTGAGGGGGTGGCGGAGGGGGGATGATGGCCTCAAGTTCCCAGAAATGATCTTGCCAGTACCAGGAACCAGGCACACGGATCACTGTGACCTCGTTGCACCCACAGGCAGTGTGGCGAAGGAGCATTCAGATTACATAAGGACTCCTCCAGGTCGAAGTACATCAAACAAGTCCAAAGAATGAAGTAGGGAGAAAAGAAAAACAAGACGACAGGGCTTCCAAAGCATTGAGCACATCTGAGACAGCTGAGTACAGACAGTGCTTGGTCAGAGGCTCAGTTTGGTTGGAGTTGGATGGGAGAGGAAGGATGCAGCAGGAAGTCAGTCCCTGGTTCTCCCCCAGCCCACCCGGAGCCATCACTGTGCTCAGAGTCATGGGGAGCTCAGGGTGGTCCAAAAACAGTGAACGCCTTGGAGACTGGTGACTCCAGTTCCTCCTTTTCATCGATGGGCAAATGGGCTTTGCACAAAAGGAAATAATTAAAAGTATCATTTGGATAGCACATCACACGAGGTCCCCACTAGTCCACGTAATTCTCACAATATCCTCAAGAGATATGGCTGTCATCGCTTTAAAGCTAAGAAATAAAGGTTCAGTGACATTAAATAATACCCAAGGTGCCTTGGCTTCCCTGCACACCTGTTAACGTGGAATTGGTGAGGGTGGGGAGTGGTGGTGGTTATGAGAATGTGGTGAAATACTGAGCCAGCCCCTTTATCAGTAAATATGATGCATATGAAAACATATTCAATATTTTAAAAAATTATCAAACACAAATTGGGCAGATTTTTAAGAACTGGAAAGTGCCGTAAAATAGTGAGAAAATATGAGATTCAGAGCAATTCAGGAAATACCTGCTCCAGTGCTTGGCGTGCATTAGAATTCGTTTAAAAATATATACCTGGGACTTCCCTGGTGGCGCAGTGGTTAAGAATCCATCTGCTAATGCAGGGGACACAGGTTCGACCTCTGGTCCAGGAAGATCCCACATGCTGCAGAGCAACGAAGCCCGTGCACCACAACTACTGAGCCTGCGTTCTAGAGCCCACAAGCCACAACTACTGAGCCCGTGCGCCACAACTACTGAAGCCCGCGTGCCTAGAGCCCGTGCTCCACAACAGGAGAAGCCACCACAATGAGAAGCCCACGCACCGCAATGAAGAGTAGCCCCCGCTCGCCACAACTAAAGAAAGCCCGTGTACAGCAACGAAGACCTAATGCAGCCAAAAATAAATAAATAAAGTAAATAAATTTATAAAATATATATATATGTATACGTGTGTGGGCCCCATCCATAAACTACTGAATCGGGATTTCTGGGGGCGCCTCCCTATACCCACCAAGCTGCCCAAGTGATGCTGCTGTATGTGGAAGTCTGAGAACTAATGATCTAGGTTATAGTTTACCTTAGTTTATAATTATCAAGACAAATAATTAACTAGTTTGTAAAAGTCACGTTTCTTGATTACTGTCAAGTTTCACTCTGATAATGATAGTGGGTCTTCATGGGGACTTACTCTCTGCCATGTATGTCTATTCTGATTTCATTTTCATAAAGAACTCCGCAGGGTGAGTAGTAGTATCCTCACTTTATAAAGGTAGGACCTGAAGTTCAGGGAGATGGAGTGATTTGGTTGCTCTTAGGCATCCTGTTAATACGTGGCAAAGCTGGGATCTGCCTCCAAACCCGGGTGGGTTCGTTTCATTGTACCCAAGACATGCCTCCTCCTTTGCCAGAGGCCAGGCTGGGAAGAGCAGGAAGAATGTCACGTGACTCCAAAAAGAAACTGATGAGTTCTATTCTCAGCACAGGTGTGGACAGTTCTCACAGCCACAGATAAAGCCTTTTGAGAAGAAGCTGGTGAGGAAATACGAGGAGCGTGTATGGCCTCAATAATGTCCAGAAGGAACAGGGAGCTTGTCTGCGAAAGAATGATGAGAGATTCGAGAGGGAGTTTGAGGTGAAGGAGATAAGAGCGGATGAGAAAGGGAGGCAAGCTTGAGGAATGTAAGTAGTTTGGACCTGGAATCTGGGGAAAGTGAAGGAGTGAGGTGCTGTGAAAGGGAAATTGGGTAGAAGGGAGAGGAAGGAAACTTCCAGAAGGAGGGAAGGGGTTCAAGGATAGGGCTGCTGTGAATGAAGGGGGTGGAGTATGAGAGCAAGAGAGGGGTGAGGGGGCGGGGAAGGGGGAGTCAAGGAGTGGGCTCACTATTTCTAAGCCAAACTCAATCAAACGGATAAATAATAAATTTCAGAGACAATCTCTGTTCCCACAGTTCTCAAAAGTTTGCTCTCAGGGTCTCTTTACACTCTAAACAATTACTGAGCAGCCCAAGAGCCTTGTTTATGTGGGTTACAGGTATCAATATTTGTCGTCTTATAAGTCAAAACTGGCACATTTTAAAAAGATATATTTATTAATTCATTTCAAAGTAATAATAAACTCATTCATGTTAATATAGGTAATATATTTTTATGGAAAATATATATTGAAAACCGAGTGAGCCAAAGGTCATTAGTATCCACATTTGCACATCTCTTTAGTGTTTGATTTAACAGGAGACGGCTGTCTCCTCACACCTGCTTTGACGCTCAGTGTTGCCATATGTTGTTTTGGCTGAAGAGTATCGAACAAACTCTGGCCTCACCCAGACATGTAGTTGAAAACGGGGTGGGGGGGAGTATTTATTAACTCCTTTTCAGATAATTGTGGGCATGCTTCTTTTTTTTTTTTTTTTTTTTTTTTTTTTTTTTTTGCGGTACGCGGGCCTCTCACTGTTGCGGCCTCTCCCGTTGCGGAGCACAGGCTCCGGACGTGCAGGCTCAGCGGCCATGGCTCACGGGCCCAGCCGCTCCGCGGCATGTGGGATCTTCCCGAACCGGGGCACGAACCCGCGCCCCCTGCATCGGCAGGCGGACTCTCAACCACTGCGCCACCAGGGAAGCCCGTGGGCATTCTTCTTTGACACGACCTCACAATTCAACAAATGGCACCTTCTTAAAGGTGATTTGCAGTGTGGAGTCTGAAACCCTATCAACGAGGTTTTTATTCCCTCCGACTTTTAAATGCATCGATCTGATTTGCATCCTGAGTGGATGTTTCACCCAAGCGTGATTTGTAACATCTCGCATTGGTCACTTGGAAAATGTTAGCTCACTGATCTCTGCAGATCTTCCAAATGTACAATAGAAAACCCATTGTACACTCGGGAACAAGTGAGCGAGGCAGAAGCAAAGGATTCTGAAGTAGTGTGGACCTCACAGGCCCCCTGGGAGGGTCTCAGGTAGTCCCGGAGTCCCAGTCCACACTGTGAGAATCACTGCTGTTGTATATTGAAAAGTGTCCTGAACTGGGAATCAGACAACCCCAGGTACTGGATCATACTCTACTTCTCATTAGCTTGGACATACCCCTGAACTTCTCTGAGCCTCTTCAACCAAACTGGGTGACTCACTATCTCTTAAAAATTCCCCATGAATCCCTCCCACCAAGCCTTTCTTCGCTCTGTCTGAAATATACTCTTCTCCACCCAGGTCTCCAATCGCCACCTGTCACCCTCATCCCCTCTGGAGGCCCAGCTGCTTAGCCAACCCTTCTGTGACGTATTTCTGATTTTCCCTCCTTAGGTCCTCTGCTGCTTTTGTTTGGACGTCTCTTGGGGATCTTACGTCATTTTGCTCCAAATGAGACTGTCATATTGAGTAAAGTAGTCAGAGAAAGACAAATATATGATATCACTTATATGTGGAATCTTAAAAAAGGGTACAAATGAACCTATTTCCAAAACAGAAATTGTCACAGATGCAGAAAACAAACTTACAGTTACCAAGGGGGTAAGGGGGGGGTGATTCATTGGGAGATTGGAATTGACATATGCACACTATATATAAAATAGATAACTAATAAAAACCTATCGTATAGCACAGGGCACTCTATTTGGTGCTCTGTAATGATCTATACGGGAATGGAGTCTAGACGAGAGTAGATATATGTATATGTATGGCTGGTTCACTTTGCTGTGCAGCAGAAACTAACACAACATTGTAAATTAACAATAAAAAATTTTAATTAAAAAAAAAGAAAATGACCAGAGTGCTTGTCTGGCCCCTCCCGCCCCACTCCCAACCGCACTGTGTGTCCCTGGAGAGCGGAGACCACCAGTCATTCATGTTTGTGTCTCCTTCAGCTACAAGCCCAGTGCCTGATGAGAAGTAGGTGCCCTGTGGAAGTGAAATTAATTGGTTAGCATGTTTCAGAAAGATCTATCTGTAAGACTGAATGGATATTTATGGGAGAAGAGGCAGGGACGAGGTGACTGGGAGGTGAAGGAAGAGGAATGACAGTAAATGGAAATAATGAGAAGACTGATGGAAGGAGACAGAGAGAAGAGGTCAAAGTACGCACCTAGAAGCTAGCTGAAGAGACGGGATGGGACCAGGGCATGGTGAGAAGATAAGAAGAGCATTTTAGGGTGGATTTAGACGATTGAGGCGGGTGGGATGCTTGGGAAATGGCATTCCAGTGGATTAAGAAAACTAAAGGATGCCTGGAATGACAATCCTGAGAGGCTGGTGGACAGAGAGGGCTGAGTCCTGAGCAGGACCGGGATGGACGCCTGCGTGAGAGAGGGGTGTGAACAGTGGGTGTGGGAAGCCGGTCCACGTGGCCATGTTTCTAATTCTCTCTGCTATCAATTTCAAGGATGCTGCTGGCTCCCAGGCACCCAGAAACCCCTGCCAGCTCCCACACATCTGGTGAGGAATGAGTCCGCGCGAGGCAGAAGTGGAAAAGGGCAAGACACTCAAAAACTCTATTTTTTTCTCTTCAAATATTTGCAGAGGGGGAGTGTGGCATAGGCACGGGAAATACGGTGCTTATTGCTCACACTACATTAAAATTCAGATTGGCTTGTGCAATATCCCCGGCATAACCGCTCTGCACCGATATTTTTATAACTCTTAATATCAAACAAATTGCCTCTTCAATGAGACAGTTTAATGTGATGGGGGCCCACCACCTTCCTCACGCCGGCCCCATAAAGATCACCGTTCTGTTACTGGGGACAGAGGAGCCATGAATTTCTTATCAAAAATATGGCTGGATTATGCAGAGTAAATCTTGGACCGTATTAAAGGGACCACGGTGTTTTAATTTCTTTTCTCTCCCCCACCCCCATATCCCCCATTGCATCTCTTCTTACTAATAAAATCAAGTGAGGGGCCTCCAGTTTGAATCAGCCATGAATCATCTTTTTTGGCTGAGGTCCCTATTTTTGTCACACTCATGCCTCTTCCCCAGTCATCAATGGATGCCTTCCGCCCCACCCACCCTCCATAGATGTCATCTCTCTCTTTCATGATCTAAGAGTTGAATGGATTTTCCTAGGAAATCCCCACCATGCCATCAACTGCAGCGTCAAGAGTACCTTCTTGTGTTGGCAGGTTTTGCCTCAGTGGCAGTGGCACAGAGAACCCCAGATGACATTCTACTCTGCCTCCCAAGCTCGTTCCCTCAGAGACTCCCTTTATTACCCACCGTGAAATCCTAAGTGATTAGGGAAAACAGACCGAGTTTATTAAACAATTGGCTTTCCCTTCCGTGTATTAATCAAAGACCCAGAAAAAGGTCAATCAGAGCAATCCGTTTGAGATAATACGTGGAAGTATCATAAGCTGGTAGAAATCAACCCAAAGAGAAATTGACATTGTATTAGCCCGAGATGCTTTATAGTAAGTAAGCCACATATCTTTTCAAATATTGAAAATAGTTCATGGACTCCTCCCTCCTCACATTTCTGCCTCAGAGAGCCACTCAGGGCACTGAAGTTTATAACAAGTGATGTAAAGTGTCCTCAAAGGCCCCAAGAAGTAGATTGATTGGAAGTGTTGCATCCGTAGACATGTCACTACAGGACATGTAAATTTTTATTTGTTTATAATAAAAGTGCTGGTGACAGCACGAACTCAAAGAGCAAATGATCAGATTGTTTTGCCTCAAAACAGCCTTCCACGCTCCAGGCTGACCGATGGACATAAAGATGGACACCTTGTTTTCCAAGGAAAGGGGATGAACCTTCACCTCAAAAGTGCCTGATCACTTGGGTCACCTGTGTGGGGTCACTGAATTCCAAATTTTTCTGCAACATCTTTACGCCTCAAATTCCTTTCTTCTTCTCCACTCATATGCTACTAGACCGTCTTCATACTAGACTCTTAGCATGATCCCACCATTTTCAAGTTTTACATTTTAGGACACTTTGAAATGAGTAGGTTTTTAAATTACGTAATTAATTTGGCTCACATCTTATTGGCAAATGTCTTACAAAGATTCAAGCTAAACAACCCTTTTTCTTCAAATACTGTGTCTTTGTGGGTTCTTAGAGAAGCTGGAGACTTGTTTGTCTGTCTTGCTGGCAGAACATTCTCAGATCGCCCTGGTTTGTAGATTCCGGTGGTCTTTGAAACCCTATAAAGTTCTAGAAGGGCCGATCCAGGGTGAGCTCTCAGATCAGGCCCAGTGGAGTTGTCAACTTCTAAGATATGTCACATCTTATTCTCATGAAGCCAGGAAGGAGCAGAGGTCATTGCTTTTCTCACTGACTATTATAAAAATAGGGTAATTTGGATTATGCTAAGGTTGGCATATCTTTATAATAGCAAAAATTTAGAAATAATCGAAATGAACAAAAATGTGTGCCTTGGTAAAGAAGTCGTACACAGAACATACAAACATAAAATCAATAAACTGTATCCATTTAAAATTATATCTTAGAATATTTAATATCATAAAAAGGCAGGTATCACAATATTCAGTGGATAAACAACATGACCTTTCTTTTCAAACTAGGATAGATACCAAACTGTAGAATTAACAAGTGATTTTTATTTTCTTGCCCCTGCTTATCTCTATTTTCTTAATGTTTGACAGACTAATAAGTGTATTGTTTTTAAAATAAGGGAAAACATCGTCTGAAAAACTGGCCCCAGTGCACATCCCATTTGAGTTGAAAATGGAGGCTTGAGTTTGCAAGACATCCTTGTGTTGGTGCAATCACTTCCTCCATAGATAGTACTTGGGCACTACCATGAGGCAGCCCTAAGGTAGGGCAGGAAAACCCAGGACCTACCACCTGCCCTCAGGGATCTTACAGTCGGCTGCGCAGACAACCAGAGGAGTTAACCCCCTGTCTTGGAGGTGAAGCCTTGGTCTTGCCGCAGCCAAAACCTCCCACTGCCTCCTATCCTGTCCCGAGTGGTGCCTGTGACCAGGACATGAAGCTGTTTGAGCTCCCGTGGGATCTGGGTATGACTGAAGTAGCCCGGACCTCAGTTGCGAGTGGCCACGTGCACACCCACCCATCCAAGGCCGCCCGTGCCCTCGGACAGCCACCTGCCACCCACGCTCTTGCATCTCCCCCCACCCCTTCCGCCTTTGTCCGGTTTCTTCCCAGGCACCCCCAGGGACCTGCTGCTCCAGCCCCAATCTGTTGCTTGTGCCCTTCTAGGAAGGTTTCTGCCCTTTTCAGCGCCACATCCTGGGGGGAGAAAGAAAGGCACCCCGAGGCTGAAAGTTCTTCTGGGGGAGGGAGTTCCCTGGAGTCTGCGGCAGATGGGGGAGGCCCCAGTGGGGCGCACGTGGATGAATTTCTGGGAGGAAACCACGTACCATCCGCTCTCGCTCGCTGCCATCCAGTGTTTTCTTCCCCCAGTGAGTCTCTTAATTTTGCTCATTTATCTTAAAGAGCTCCGTAAGCGCCGTGGGCTCCGGTGGGGGGCCCCGCACGGGGGCTCCGACACCCGACCCCCACGCCTGCCTTCCAGAGGAGCCATCCAGCGCGGACCAAATCTCATTTTCCTACAAATAGTTTGTCAGAAGCAGCAGGGCAGGTAATAAATCACCGAGAGCGGGAGCGGTGAGGGAAGGGGGGAGGCTGGGCGAGGGGAGGGCGGGGCCGAGGGCGGAGGGAGGGCTGCGGGCGCAGATGCAGGCAGCCTGGCGTGGGGGGTGGGGGTGCAGAGGGAGGGAGGGGTGGGTGGGGATGGGGGCACCCGGGGAAGAAAAACAAACAGAAAAGGAGGGGTGGGGGAGAAGGGAGGGAAGGAAAAGAGAGAGCAAGGGATGAATAGAAAATGAATTTCCAAAGGAGTCATGAGATGTCTGGTCAAGAGGTAGACCAGAAAAAGGATGGCGAGCAGAGACGCCCCTTGCCCTCCTCCACATTCTGTGTCCTGCGCTGTCGGGGAGCCTGCGGTCTCCCTCCTTGTCCTTCTTCCCACCTCTGTCCCTGCTGCCTGCTCCAGGTGGACAGATGCAGGATGCAGGTCACGTGAGGTCATCCTGGGGTCCACTATGTTAGCCAGCCTAGAGAGAAAGTCTCCAGTCACTGCATTGAGTGTGGTGTGTGTGTGTGTGTGTGTGTGTGTGTGTGTGTGTGTGTGTGTGTGTGTGTGTGTGTTATAGAGAGGAGAGGGGAACCTGCATCCCGACTCTTATGATGATGCTATGTGGCCTCAAGCAAGCCGCTTGACTCCTATGCGCCTCGGTTTCCTAATCTAGAAAATGGGAACGCTAATCCCTATTTCCAGGCTTGGGAGGACTGGCAAACGCTACCCACATGGAAGAGCATCTAGCGCACAGTACAGGCTGTTGATTAGGAAAAGGAGCCTCCCTTGAGTGTCTGTGGTCGGTGAACTTGGCCTGGTGGGGCCTTCAGATTCTGCAGCGCCTTGCCACCCCCGCAGTCTGTGATCCCCAGCCAGGCACTCTGATCCTTCAGCTGTCAACACAAGCACACTCCAGTGCTTTCTGCTTTGCCTTTGGTCTCCCCTGGGAAGCTTTGAACACTAGTGAGATCATCATTGTCAAGCTCTCTGGGCTTCTGGTGCAAGGGCAGCCAGATAAGGAAGACCACGGAGCTGCCTGCCCTCCACGGCATCCCCAACGCCAGTGCAACCTTGGGGAGAACTCTCTGCGTACCTTTACGGACGGGAAGAGGGAAGTGGTACCTATGGGGGTCCACACTGTGAAGGCTGGGCTCTTGTCTGTGTGGATCACAGAACTACCCCCAGCCCCTAGCACAGCAGGGCATATAGTAGGCTCATAAAATGAATGAAATTCATCTAATATCGTGAATATGTATTCACTCATTCACGCTTTATGGCAGTAAAGAAGCTGTTGTTATTGCATTTTATGGAAAGGGCAACTAAGACACAAAATCACCTATCCGGGAAGAGGCAGAGCTGGGGTTTGACCCCCAAGCAGTCTGTCTCCAAAGCACGCATTCCTTCCACTGCAGCCCAGCGCTAGGCATTCTGCCCATCAACATTACTCTTCAAACCGCCCATGTTGATCAAGGGCCTCCTGATACCCGAGGTCAGAGATGGCAGACAGCCCCAAACCTGTGGTACCTGCCTTGTCTTCTCCTTACCCTTGGGATCCTGGAGACGGGACCCCACAGGGAACTCCATTTGGGGATGAATCTTTCCTTTCTGGAAACTGTGCCATTGGTGTCGTCTTCTAGCCCTGGGCATCAGGCTATGCCACTCTCAGACAGACACTGGGACCCCAGGCCTCTGCCCAGCTTGGGGCTTTGAGGATGAGGTCATGTAATCCAGAACCTCTCTGCCCTCAGCTCTTAGGACCTGGGTCACGGTTGCTCTGCTCCCGTGCCCTCTAACCCTCCAGCAAAGTGGGCATCCTCTGGGGACCTCACGTCCAACCCTGACAAGGAGCACAGCCCAGGGAAAAGAGAACCGGGGTCTGCCGTCTGCCATTTACCAGCTAGATGACCCTGGTCAATTATTTTTGCCTCTCCAGGCCTCAGGTTCCTCAACTGGAAAATGGGGATTGCAAAAAAAAATCCATGCCTGACTCCCAGAGCTGTCATGAGAATCCCTTAAGGCAAAAACTGGAAAGCACTTTACAAATGAGAAGGCCTCTTACTCTCCACCTCCTCCTGATGGCAGATCCCCAGCTCTCCTTCCCGATGGCCCTGCCCTCCCAGCCCGATGTGCACACGGTCCTCAATTCCATGGTCTGAGCCCTGAGGACCACGATGCCTCCCAGCCTGCCCCTCATGAGGAATCATGACACGACACCATTTAAAAACCCAGATGAAGCCTCGTAAGTGAATCAACTTAAAGAAGGCAGATTAAAGCAGTGGCTAAGAGCTCTGGTAGGATGAAAAAACCAAATTTTAAAATTCCAGCTCTACCACTTATTAACAGTGTTAACCTCAGACAATCATTTTCCCTCTCTAAGCCTCAGCTTCCCCATCTGTAAAATGGGTTAATAATAATAACCACCTTATAAGGTAGATAAGGTATATTAAGCACCCAGTAAAGGGCTACGATTGTCATTTTCCCTTATTTTTGTCTTGACTCCTCAACAATAAGTCAGTTGCCACACTTTGTAGCTTCTGGCCTCTTTCTCAGTTGTTCCAGTGCTGGTACCTTAGTCCAAATCCTTCTTCTCTCCTCCTTCAGCTGTGCCTCTCCTCCCAGCCTGCAAACCACCCACTCAACTTTGGTCTGGCCTCGTGACCAAGGTGAAAAGCCACCTCGGATTCCCAGGGTGCCCGACAACAAAAAAGGAGGAGGTGAACACAGCAGCCATCCACAATGGGGTGGTGAACAAGGTGGGAGAGGAGAGGTGACCTGCCCAAGGTCATGGGGGTGCCACCATCAGAGCCACTGCTAGACTCCCGGACTCCTGGGGCCCATCTTTTCCATTATCCCCACCCAAAGCCCTGGTAGGCTATTAAGTTCCTCACAGCCCACAACTGGCTTCCCATCTTATAGAACCCTCTGCCTCAAAGCTCTTAGCAAGGTGCCCCCAAAGCCTGGCTCTATCCCAGACCATCTTCTCAGCCCCTTTCACTCACCCTCACTCTCAGCTTCCTCTAATATGCTGCCCAGCTTTCACCTGTCACCCACACAATTAATTCATGGTTCATTCATGACTGTGCCGGACCTCCCACTGGCTGCAGGAACCAGGAATGTGTGCATGGTCTCTGCCCTCCAGGAGCTCCGGTGTAGTGCGTGAGCACCCAGCCTTCCAGCCCAAACCCGCTCCTTCAGTCCCTAAAGCCCGCTTCCTCCAGGAAGCTCTCCCACTGATGGAAGACTGCTTCCTAAACCCTCCCAAATGGTGCTGTTCCTATCTGGAAATTCTCTATGTGTGACATATTTTTATCTCCTATTTAAAATCGGACTTTTCTCCCTGTTACTATGGCTCACACTTTTTATTAAAGTTTTTTTCTGTGTCAGTATTTTAATTGCATTTGATAGGATGTCTTTCTTTATAAAAGCCAAACATTTGTAATAAAATTTTTATTATCTAAAAAAAAATTAAAGTTCTTAAAATGCTATCTTGTCTATGCTTCTGTAATATAGAATTCCACATCGCTGTCGGACTGCATTTTAGGCACTGAGGCAGATCTCAGTTCCCTGTGACTCGTGGGGAATCAAGACTCAGAAGGCCACCGGTGGCAGGGGCAGGGGTGGGCAGCCAGACCTGCCTCGGGAAGAAGGGGAAAGGTACCCACAGAGCCGGCTCCAGAATCCCGCTGATGCCATCAGAGAGACGAGACAAAGCGCAGTGGAGAAGGAAAAGACCATTTCTGGAATATTACTCAGCCATAAAAAAGGAATGAAATAATGCCATTTGCAGCAACATGGATGGACCTAAAGATGATCATACTAAGTGAAGTAAGTCAGACAGAGAAAGACAAATGTACTATGATATCACTTCTATGTGGAATCTAAAAAAAAATGATACAAATGAACTTATTTACACAATAGACATAGACTCACAGACATAGAAAACAAACTTATGGTTACCAAAGGGGAAAGCGGGGGTGGGAGGAATAAATTAGGAGCTTGGGATTAAGAGACACACACTACTACTATATATTAAATAGATAAACAACAAGGGCCTACTGTATAGCACAGGGAACTATACTCAATATCTTGTAGCAACTTTTAATGGAAAAGAATCTGAAAAAGAATATATATATATATATGTATGCATGTGTGTGTGTGTGTAACTGAATAACTTTGCTGTACACCAGAAACTAACACAACATTGTAAATCAACTATACTTCAGTTTTTTAAAAAAGGCTATTTCTGGATGTGGAGAATCCGGAGAGAAACCACTGTCAATTCTGCTCATCTTCAACGTGCCTGACCTTGGAGGAGCAGCTAAAATTCCATGCCCCACCCGATAGCTGCTCTGATCCCCACCTGCACTGGCGCACCTCCTACGGAAACGCCCCACTCTGGGTACACCTGCCAGGGGTGCTTTGTGGATTCTGTGCCAGAGTTTTCCACACCTACTTCTGTGCACAGCTTTGCTTTCTCTCTGCAGTTCAGTTGTGCAAATTCTTCCCGAAGAGAGGCCAGTGTCTATCAACCTTTGTAGCCCCCTCTCTCCACAACATCCACCTTGACTTAACCCCGGTACTTAGGAGGTGCTCCGTAAATGTTTGTTGAAGGGAAGAAAGGGAGAAGGGAAAGAGAGAAAGAAAGAAGGAAGAGAGAAGAGAGAGAGAGGAAGGAGGGAAGGAAGGAGGATTTGGATGCGTTCTCAGGTGGAAACAGTACTCTATCAACAAAGCCGGGGGCTCTCTGTACCTCACCTCTCCCTCCCAAGTGCCGACAAGGGGACCTGGGGAACAGATTGAATTTTCGATTGTCACCCTCGGGGTAGATCCCCTGTCTCCCAGCACCCTGTGTGGAACCCAACACTTTAGGGATAGCACTGAATATGTGTTTCTGATGAGAAGTAACAGGTGCAAACTCATTTGGATGTTTAAGATTCTCTGCTCTATTTACAATAGCCCGGAGATGGAAGCAACCTAAGTGTCCATCATCGGATGAATGGATGAAGAAGATGTGGCACATATATACAATGGAATATTACTCAGCCATAAAAAGAAACGAAATTGAGTTATTTGTAGGGAGGTGGATGGACCTAGAGTCTGTCATACAGAGTGAAGTAAGTTAGAAAGAGAGAGACAAATACCATATGCTAACACATATATTTATGGAATTTAAGAGAAAAAAAAAAGGTCATGAAGTACCTAGGGGTAAGACGGGAAAAAAGACACAGACCTACTAGAGAATGGACTTGAGGATATGGGGAGGGGGAAGGGTAAGCTGTGACAAAGTGAGAGAGTGGCATGGACATATATACACTACCAAATGTAAAATAGATAGCTAGTGGGCGGCAGCCGCATAGCCCAGGGAGATCAGCTCGGTGCTTTGTGACCACCTAGAGGGGTGGGATAGGGAGGGTGGGAGGGAGGGAGACGCAAGAGGGAAGAGATATGGGAACATATGTATATGTATAACTGATTCACTTTGTTATAAAGCAGAAACTAACACACCATTGTAAAGCAATTATACTCCAATAAAGATGTTAAAAAAAAAATAAAAGATGCTCAGATCAGCAACCTTGAACAGGATCCAGCGAGACAGAAGAAATCCATCAGCACAACCTCCTTCAGGAACAGGAGGTTGCTGGGCAGAGGGGCAGTGCCAGGGGCCAGGGTCCTCTGGCCAAGAGGCCAGTGGGGCTTCCAGGTAAGGACAGAGCCAGGTGATGGCTGGAAGGTGGGGCCTCTGAGTCTAGAGCCGGAGGTATTAAGCACGGAGTCTGCTGAAGTGCAATTGAATGGAAATGGACTCCCACATTTCTCTTTCTGTTTCTGAGAACTGGGGGACCTCATATTCCCATGGTCATTTCTCCCAAGCAGAGGAGGAATTCGCCGCACAATGCAGAGGTGAGTGGTGCCCGGGAAGGGGCAGCAGACTTTGCCAGAGGCTTGAATTCTAGTGTCAGAGATGCTAAGAGCTGGCAGCATGGCCTTGGACCACTTAGTTAGCCAACCTCGTCCTCATCTGGAAAACTTGTTTTCCCACTCAAGGTGGTCCCATGTCCCATCTTTGGTCTTTTTTTGTTTGTTTGTTTTGTTTTGTTTTTGCGGTACGCGGGCCTCTCACTGTTGTAGCCTCTCCCGTTGCGGAGCACCGGCTCCGGACGCGCAGGCTCAGCGGCCATGGCTCACGGGCCCAGCCGCTCCGCGGCATGTGGGATCTTCCCGGACCGGGGCACGGACCCGCGTCCCCTGCATCGGCAGGCGGACTCTCAACCACTGCGCCACCAGGGAAGCCCCCCATCTTCGGTCTTTACAGACTCTGTGAGCCAAGAAGCTTCAGTGGTATTTGGAAAGATGTGTTTTCTTTCTTTTTTTTTGCAGAAAAACCTCAGGCTGCACCCCTTATTTAAATTCAGAACTAATTCCACTTCCACTCCACATACTTCTGGTCTTTCCTCAAGTGTTGCCAACCGAACGAGAATATACTCTGCTCTCAAACTCACTCAAGAACCTGGTTACTCTTTGTCACACGTTCAAAATGTCTTCACCCATTCATTCGTTCATCAAATGTCTTATTGAGCACATACTGTAAGCAAGACTACAAGGGAAACAAAGATGGGTGACATAGCCCTGTCTTTAAGAAGCTTCTTTACGGGAGAAAGAAGTTAAGCAAATAAATCAATTATTATATATACAGCATCACGCATTCCATACAAAATAATGCCGTCTAATGTCGGAGTTGATCAAAATCTTAGAGGCCACCTAGCCTTTAAAATACACAGTTCCTCATGTATCAGTGTTACAAATACAATCACAGCATTATCTTTGCATCTAGCATTTGGAAGGCCTAAGTTCTGTGATTATAAGAAAGAGATCAGAGCTTCTTTATCAAATCATCTAAGAGAAAAGTCCGCCCTTCCTGGTGCTTCCACGACTCTCTCTATCTGGCTGGCCTTTTAAATCCAGAGTTTAACCTCTCCAGCCCTCACTTCCTTCCCCTGCTAAATGAGAGGGCTGAACTACATGACTTCTGAGAGCCTTCCAGCTCTAACATTTTACGATCTACGATTAAGACTGAGATGACATTGCTCAACCCGCTGTCCAGAGGGTGACCCGCCACCTTTCATAAAAACAATCATCATTAACCTATCTTAATTGGTCAGTAAAACCATCACAGTTTTATAGCATGAAACTTGGGACCTGCCCAGGCCAATGCTACTGAGGAGACAAGCGGAAGTTCAGTCCTAGACACAAAAGGAGCTAACGAGTGACTGCCGGAGCCGTACTAGTCAAAGCGACACAGATTCAAACTTATTTGGGCTGAAATGAGAAGAGCTAAGGGAGAAACTGAGTGACGTGTGAAACGATCTCAGGGTTGGAAGAACCCGGGCCAATCAGATGGCGGAGGGGGCTTTCTGGGATAGGGTTGGTACCCAAAGAGGAATCCCGAGGGCGTTTCCCCCCAATGCTACACAAAATCCACGTCTTCGTCATGAACCCTGTGGCCAACTCCTTGCCAAGCTTCTGTATTCAAAAAACATTAGGAATCACTGGGGTTTTTTGCTGTTGCTTTGTTTTGCTTTTTAATTTAGCCCCTGCCCCAAGACTGCTGGGGGTAGCTTTTTAAATAGAGGATGATTTTTAGCTTATCCTAGAACTTTCTACCTTCCCTGCCAGGGAAGGGACATTGCAAATGAATTAAATCACCGAAGCGTGTTCCTGTCTGGCTACTCCTGGGTCCTTAAAAGACCACCACTGTCACCCCTGGGGCCAGGCAGTCTGTGGTCAGTGAATAGGGGCTGAGGTCTGCCTTCCAGCCTCATCTGAAACTGCTCCCCACACTTCCTCAAGCAGCTTGATCTGCTCAGTATCTGCCTCACTTAGATTTGAGGACCATCTCTCAGCTCGGACTCTTCATTTGCCCCTTGGACTTGACAAGTGTCCAGGATTCTGCTGAACTCTCAGCTCACCCTCAAAATTGTCCTATTGTGTGCCACCCTGTTCATAAAAAAATGAGAGTTATCGTGCGTTACCACCTACTATGGCTTTACATACTATATCTTGCTAAATCCTGACAACACCCCTGTGAGGTCAGAACTGTCCTCACCGTTTTTTAGCTAAGGAAACTGAGGCTCGGAGAAATGAAATAACTTGCCAAGGTCATATACAGGTAATGGGTGGAGCAAAGATTCAAACCCAGGTGGGCTTGCTGCCAGAGTGCTTTCTCCATCATCCGGACCCCGCCCCTTTCACACCCTGGCCCTCCCTCAAGGAGGAATGCCATAGGTACATTCACTGTAAATTATCAACAACTTCACCTTGTCCACGGGGAGAGACGAAACGGTGACAAGAGGAAAGTGGAGGTTGATTGCTGTGAGAGACTGGCCCAGTGGCGAGTCAAAGGGCCCAGAAAAAACCCACAAGGGGACAGCAATGGGTTTGGAGGTCACGGAGGTAAGGAGCCACAGCAGCGCATATGAAACCAAGTGCGAGACACTGGAGGCTGCGCTGAGAGGTTAGCACAAGGCACATCCTGCCAGGGGGAGGGCCGTTCATTACAGATGCTGCGTGTGGCTGGACAGGAGGAGACCTTGAAGGTCAGCCACCCAGCTTCCATCATCCCACGTTAGCTCTGCCAAGAAGCCTCCCAGCTTAGCAAAGAACGCCAAAGTCACTCCATTTGTATAGATCATTAGATAGAGACCCTATATGGTAACTACCAGGTTAAAAAAGAAAAATATATACCAGTAGGGAGAGGTGGGGGAGGGAGAATACAGGGAGAGGGGAGGGCGAGGTACAAACTATTGGGTGTAATATAGGCTACAAGGATGTGTTGTACAGCATGGGGAATATGGCCAATATTTTGTAATAACTGTAAATGGAGTGTAACCTTTAAAAATTGTATAAAATAAAAAAATAAATTGAAAAAGGAAAATATATAATTTAGACCTGCAGTCTATACACCTACCATCTTCTCACATAAAGACAGTAAAATTGTTGGTATAATGTTCAACCATCAGCCCTGGAATACTCCAGGTAGGTCCCGCTTTAAGAAAACCTGTCATAGAAAAAAAAGAAAGAAAGAAGCGTGTCATACAAACGTGTAAAAGCATGAAGCTGGGATCTGGAAGAAGGGATTCTTCTGGCTTCCTGCAGGTTTTGAGTTGCCTGAGTTCAACTTAGAGATGAGTTTTCCAGAACACGTCTACTGTGTAGAGTGAGAAGGTCTGCAGATGTCCAACCTTACAAAGCATGGCAGGCAGTGGCTGCAATCTTCTGCCCATGCCCCTGGGGTGTGCTTTTCCACTTAACAGAGCCCTGCTGACTCTTCTGTTGTGGTATCATTAACCAGAAAGGTTCCAGTAACTTACGTTTGAACGTTAAGCGAGGATTTGACTGTTTATATGTACGTTTGCAATCAATGCTCCTGTTAGTATAAGACATTACCACACGGTGTTGTATGTGGATTCTGGATGCTTGACTAGCAATACATAATACTGTTAACGTTTTAATGAGGGATAATAAGATGCATGGTCTTCCCCAAGTCCTCACCCTGAACAAAGTACCTAATATGTGAAAACGTTCACCAAAGAGCGTTGACTTTCCAAGCCATGAGGATGGAATCCCAGGTCTGGTTCTTATGAGTTGGGACAGTTGTCAAACCGCTTACCCTCTCTGAGCCTCAGTTTCCTCCCCTGTAGCTCCTGCAAGGGGCCCGCCTCCTAAGCTCTGTCCTCCCCACACTCTCCTCCTGTCCAACCCCAGCGGAGCTGACCTACTTGGGGGGACACGTCCCTCGCCCCGGGCTTCTTCCCACCACGCGGCTGCTGTACCTGCTGCCCACTCTGCCCGCTCACTTTTTCTCAATTCTCAGCCCACTTGGCATCCGTCGTCCTTCAGATCTCAGTTCAAGCGTCATTTCCTTAGAGAAGCCTCACTGCAGAAACAGCCGGGTCCAATGCTTCCGTTAAAGACCATATAGCACCGCATTTATCACTAATGCAGACGTATGTGCATCTGTGTGATGCTTTCATTCGTGTTCCTCTCCTCCACTGGACTGTAAGCTCCTGAGAAGAGAGGCTGACTGTTTGTACTCATCACTGAACCCCAAGAAGTAGAATGTAGGGAAGGCTCAATTAATGTGTGTGGGGTGAAGGACTAAAGCCAATCAACTGATATAAAATGGGAATGACACCACCTAATAACTAATAATAATAATAGAAGAACAGTTTATGCCCACCACCATATGCCCTTCCCCAACACACGACCCTTATTTTCAGGTACATATAAACTCATTATAAACACCTGACCTTACAAATATTTCATTCCTTCTGCCAGCTGCCCACTGCCCACCACTGATCTACCCAACCAGGATGTCCTGTGTGAACAGCACCCTAATGTCAGGCATGAATAATTGTCCACCTCCTGCTTGTTTCTCCACCATTTCTTTTCTCTTCCTGAGTATGTTGTTTTCCTTACCCCTTTGCCCCTCTCCTTCAGGAGCTAGTGCAGAAGACCCTAAACCATTTGATCAATTCAGCAATGCTTTAGCGTCTTTAAAGAAATCTGTGTGTTTCCCTCCTTCCCTCTCTCGTCTGAATTTCCTCCTCCTCAAACCTCCCTTTCTTACCCCCTTCCTCCTCTAGTTATTCTATTTGTGAGCTAAAAATTGACCTTAATCATGACTGATAAATGCAAAAGTGGTGCGCAAGTGAACCATCAGAATCAACAAAAAGGAGAGTGGAATTAGATGCCATAAAGAGACCAACCTGAAAAGTCCTTGAACATTCTCGCCTCCTTCCCCAGAGTTCGTACAAAAGTTTACACCTTCTGCTTTCCCCAGGACATTCTATTTCTTTCCGAGTTCAGTATTCAGGCAAATGCAGATACAGTATACTCAACCTTCAGACGCGTTGTTTAGTTACTAACGTGGCAATCATATTATATGATAGCTCCTTTCCTTGTAGATGTGCAGGGTCTCAGCTGCACTGTGATTGACTGATGCGGGAGTTCTAAAGATGAACACTATTTCTTCTATGCAAAAGGTCCAGATGCCTGAACTCCTTCATAACTTTCATCCTCCCTTCTGAGAAGTTGGAAGCAATCTGGTGATCATGGGAAAGACTTCTTGAAGGTAAGACCACCCAAATTTTAAGAGTGCTGGTAATGTCGGGCCTCTGGTCCGGGATCTACACAGAGCTCCCAGCAGTGCAGGGCCTGAGGTCCATGACAAATGAGGTTCATGAAAAGCCTCCGGCAGCAGCAGCAATGATACTTCCAGAACTCTGTCTCCACCCCCCTGAGGGCACCCCTGTCCCCGAGCCTTCTGTCTGTCTGTCTCCAGGGTAGAGGTGACTTCTCCTCTCTCACCACCTCTCCTTACCACCACCCAGTCCTCAAGGGAGCAGTCACAGTTGAATAAAAATCACAGTGCAACGCAGCGACGGCAGCCCTCTTTCATTAAGCATCTCCAAAGCGTGTGCCACATCTTTTGCAAACACCGCCAAGCAATCCATAAGGTAGGAATGACCGTCCCCACTTTGCAGGTGAGGAAACTCAAGTTAAATGACAGAGGCTGGGTAGGGGAGCTGAGGTCCCAATGTCTCCCCCATCCCTCTTCCCTCTAAGCCCCTGCATCTCCTGTCTCTCCCAGTCCTGGGGGCTGAGGTGCACATTTTTGGGTTCCTTATCCATGGGGGTACTTTACAACAGAGTCCAGAGTAGACCAAGCCCAAATGGCGAGCACGGCACGCATACAGAAGGGAAGCCAAGGTGAGCCCTAGAGAAAAACTATCAGGGGTCCAGTCAGAGGAGTGACAGCCCATAACCAGGGAGCCAGCCAATAGGTCTGGAGCTAGAAGGCAGGGAAAGATGTGGCACACACGTATTCGGTCACGTCACAGATTTCAGGGCAACTGGGACACCCAAGGAGGCAGAGCCCACGGCCCCTCCCAAGAAGAAGCAGCCAACTTCTGAGCATGGAGGCGCACACACCTTTATACAGTTGTCAGGGCTCTGAGATGTTATATCAATGACCCGAGTTCAATGTTAAATGCACCGGGGAGATTCACTTGTTAAAGGTCCACGAGTGGAGCAAAGGAATTTAAGACGACTAAATAACCAGCTACCCCGAGGCATTCTGGGCTGCAAGCTTGTGTTCTGGGAAAGCAGACCTTCTGGAAGTGGGATGCCTGGGCTGACCCCAGTCGATATTTTACTCAGACCACCCTAGTTTCTGATGAGCAGCGAACCACTGATTATTGCCACCGATGGCTGCTGTGGCCTATTTGTCATGGTCTCTGGGGAAGGAGAGCCACAATCTTCTTTACAAACTCGTTTCAGCTCCTAAACTTTTTCTCCTCTGCCCCCAATCCCACACCCTCCCTTCAGGAGGGGGGTCACCATCCCCTATCGTCTCTTTGTGGGCTGACAAGCCATTTTAACGTCTCACAATCCTGCTTTTTCTGTTTCCACAGGATGCCCAGGTGTACCTTCTTTTCCCCCCAAAATAGGGAACCTCTGGCTAAAGAGGCGTTGGAGCACGGTGATGGCCCGAGGCTAGATGGGGGGTCCCAGCTCTGCCACTTATGAGCTGGGTCAGCTTGGTCTTGTGGCTTGACCTCTCTGAGCCGCAGCTTCCTGATCTGCATAAGGTAGATAGAAAGAGCACCCACCATGTAGGGTTCTCAGGATTGAGGAAAATCAGATGCATTGGACCTGGCAAGGTAGCTGTGACCATCACTACATCACTCGCAGTGCCCCTCCACCGACTATAGTAACGTCTTCCATGTGGTTTGTAATTCACGATTGTCTGAGGGCTTTCAGGAGCCTGTTCACGGGGACTGCACTGAGCCCCTCAGCTTGCAGGAGGCTTACGTATGTGTGGCCACATTGAGGTCTTATAATACCTGTGTGGTTGGATATTGTAGCCCTCAATCTACCATTTAAATCCCTTTCTCGTAAATACGTATGCTGTATAGCATGTTGTGAAGCAGATAAACAAAAAAGAGATTTAAATCTTGTTTACAAGTGTCCACTGGGACCTGCAACACTAAGCTAAGGAATTACTTGGGAGATGAGCATGAAATAATAGAAATGATTCCTGTCCTGGGAGCTTGTAGGTAATCTGGCAGAGATGCCCAGACACCAGACACACACGTACACGCGCACACACGTGTACGCACATGCATACCCTTCCACGCCCCAAAGCAAGTAGTCCAGGCCAGGTTGTCGGATGGAAGCAGGTTCTCCAGTGAGGTGTCTGCCCTCTGGCCCTCTGAGGTCTCTGTGAGCTCTGTGGATTCTGCCCCCTGTAGGTTTAGCTGGAAGACAGGCAGAGGGTCTGTAACCAAGCGAAAGGGGTTGGGGAAGGAGAAAGGACCTGATGTCAACTGGACACTTCCATTCTCACCCCTGTGCTATATGTATATCCTCATCATTTTATTTAGTCCTAGAACAGCACAGCAAAGTATTGCATCGCCCCGATCCCCCTTCAAGAGTGAAGGGCTCATTTGCCACCTCTCAGATCTCTCTGGAATTACACTTGGCTGAAAAAAGCCAAATTCACCCAAGGCCAAGCCCCACATCCCATGAGGGGTCAATATGGGGCTTTAAAGCCCTGGACCCATCATCCCAACTCAGGACAGCTCTGCGGGGCCATCCCAGCTTTAGAGCTCTGCGTGCAGTAGACCGCAGTCCGCTTCTGCCCAGGTCTGACCCTGCTTCCTTCCCTTCCGCCTCAGATGCTGATCCCAGAAACTCTCCGCAATAAACTTCCAACATGCTGGTTTCTGTATGAAAAAATAGAGGCTCAGAGAGGTTTAATAACTTTCCCCAGGTCACACAGCTTTCAAGTGGCAGAGCTGGTCTCAGCCCCGTTAGTATGACAGTAAGACTCTAATTTTCAGTGCATAAGATGAAATGTCCCCCATCAGTCCTTGAACTCTAAAACTCCCTGAAAGAAACAGGATGTCTACTTCAGGCCATGAGAAGTCCAAAGAAGATCAGGTCTTAAGGTTTTGTTTTGTTTTTTAATAGCAGCTATTTATTTATTTATTTTTGCTGTGTTGGGTCTTCGTTTCTGTGCGAGGGCTTTCTCTACTTGTGGCAAGCGGGGGCCACTCTTCATCACGGTACGTGGGCCTCTCACTATCGTGGCCTCTCTTGTTGCGGAGCACAGGCTCCAGACGCGCAGGCTCAGCAGTTGTGGCTCACGGGGTCTAGTTGCTCCGCGGCATGTGGGATCTTCCCAGACCGGGGCTCGAACCCGTGTCCCCTGCATTAGCAGGCAGATTCTCAACCACTGAGCCACCAGGGAAGCCCCAGGTCTTAAGGTTTAAAAGAGATTATAACCCTTATCCCCTGACCCCATGGAGAAGCCATCATTGACCATCTGTACAGGAAGTCTCATGCAACTGACAAGTGCAGGGGGACCTAGCGGGATGCCCTACAAGAGAGGAACAAGGCCGCATGGCTGGTTCCCACCTAGCTGCTCACTATTTGTGTGACTTTGAACAAGTTCCCATCTTTGGGCTTCAGTTTTCTCGTCTACAAAATAGAAGAAATAGCTCTGCCCTAAAATTGTTTGAGGGATTAAATGACATGATAAATATTTGTAAACTATTTTGAAATGCACGAAATTTTCCAGTTCAGTAGGAATGCAGAGCCTTGAAAAGGTGACGATGAAGGGCGTTTACCCAGAAATCCAAGGCCAATTCCAACAGCCTCACAGTTTGCCTGGCCCAACTTGAGTCCCCAGGGTTTCATAAGAGACTACAGATGCTCTCAAGAGAACCTCAAAAGAACATTCACTGTCCATCCTGGAGCAGCATGAAACCCTGGGACAAGCAGGGTTTCAGGACACCTGGATTACAGCCCTGGTTTTCTCAAAAATGAGCTCTGTAACTTCACATGCCACCCCCCCACTCTGGGTCTGGTTTCCTCTTTTTTGAAACGAGATGCTGGACTGGACACTCATTAGTATCCCTTTCCTCCGAGGTGTGTAGAATTCTATGATATCCAGTGCCTTCAAGAGAAAGTATTCTTCCTCTTCCACTCCACCCTCATTCCTACCAACTGTCGCCTCCACACTTCACCCTGGGGGATGACGTCCTTGCAACCCAGGTCGGGGGCCAGGGATGGCAAGAAAGGGAGGATGAAGACTGCCAGCAAACCCAGGGTCACTCAGAGTCTCTGGAACCCATGGGCAACGTTAGCCAACGCTGGTGACTCTCTCCAGGTGGATGTACGAATGCTGCTTACCTAGGTGCCAAACCCTCACCAGGCAGGTCCAAGCGTGCGCTGAGGCAGGTGGCTCCCATGTGCCGGCTGGTGGTCCATTTGTATCAAGCCTCACAACACACTCAGTTGTTTCATCCTGCAGAGCATCTCAGGAGCTACACCCTGGTCCTACAATAAGTCAAAGCAAAGACAATTGGGAGAGAAAACATACTGGGAAAGAGTTAAGTGAATACACGCCAAACCTCAATAGACTACAGTGGTTCCAAAAGTCAGTTTGCAAAGTTAATGTCCCACATGTTCTGCTCTGGGTAGGGCCTCCCACCTCGTCCCCATGCACCTTGGCGTGTGGGGCGACAGGGAGGTAAAGCAGCTGTAACTCTCACCTCTTGGGGGGTTGGCACCCTTCTTGCAAAGTCTCACCCTGAGAGAGATGTGCTTCCAGAAAAAGAGGGTGGTGGCTTGGTTTGCGGGGGTGGAAAATGTTTCCATGGCAAAACCTCATCACCTACATGTTGCAGCTTATAGAGAGAAGGCTTTCGCTTGACAAAAGTTACCAAAGTTATTGTAAAGTTGCAGCAAGAAATACAGAGCATTGGTGACATTGAGAAAAACTGGAAGAGCTTTAATTTCATTCATTCTTCATTCATTCATGCATTCATTCACTCAAAAGTACTTGATAAGTACCTGCTATGTGCCATTTACTTGACTGTCAACCCAAATTGTAGGAATCCCTATATGATTTTTTTTTTTTTTTTTTTTTTTTTTTTTTGCGATACGCGGGCCTCTCACTGTTGTGGCCTCTCCCGTGGCGGAGCACAGGCTCCGGACGCACAGGCCCAGCGGCCAATGGCTCACGGGCCCAGGCGCTCCACGGCATGTGGGATCTTCCCGGACCGGGGCACGAACCCGTGTCCCCTGCATCGGCAGGTGGACTCCCAACCACTGCGCCACCAGGGAAGCCCCTCCCTATGTGATTTTGAAATTAACTAGAAAGGTGATAATGAGTGACTTTTTGTAATCCATTTCTGAAGAAATTGTGAATTTACTTTGGTGCAGGTATCATGGCAGTGGGACCATCGGATATTTTATATTATCCATGCTGCTCCCATCCGCCCGCAGAGGTGATATTTATAGATGATTCTGTGTGGTTGCCAGAGGAAACATATCCTATAAGTAAACCCAAAGTCATTTGCCAGTTTCAGGATTAACCCTCTAGTCCAGAGATGGTCAAGTGTTCATTGAATGTGGCAATCCCATTGACTGGAGTCATGTGTTAAGACGTATTCTGGGGCCAATGCGGAGCAGTGGGAAAGAATGCCTTGGGACCTGGGAGGGAGAGAGGTGGGTGTTTGGCATCCTGGCTTTTCCATCTCGAAGGCTGCATCTTAGCATCCTTCAGGTCTGCTGATCTCCAACTATTCATTGCCTGCTAAGAACGCATTCATGCCGAGGTCTAGGCTCTTTTTCAGGGGTGAATATCTGAGCTGGAGAGATGAACACACGACCTGAGCAAAGGGCTGAAGTGCTGGAGCCCAGACTGTCTGCTCCATCCCTCCCTGGGCAATGGAGCCAGAAAAAGGAGCAAGCTCTGCCCTCCCAGCAGAGAGCAAGTGTACAGCACGGTGTGGGATGGACAAGCCCTGTGGATCTATTCCCCTGGGACTTGAAAAGCCAGCTCCCCACATGTGGCCGGGAGCTGATTGCAGAAACTGCAGCTCCTTTTGAGTTGGCTCTAAAGACAGCTGTTCTCCTCACCTTGTGTCTGCGTAATTAACCAGCAGTTGTTGCTGCTTTGTGAAACATGGCCAGGCCACCCCGGGCAGCGTCCTGTGGGGACGTTCCAAGTCTGATTGGCAGACAATTGGCGGGCAGGCAAAGCTTCTGCAGTGCTTGGCTGGAGGGACTGAGGACAATGCACTGCTCTCTTCCCCATCTCACATCAACTTAATCGTCCTTTCCCCCTCTCTCTCTGGGCCCTCCCAGAGTACCCATGACCAGCACTGCTGGACACGGACCCCACCACTACCCTGAGGTGGTCCAGCTCAGCCTTGATTTCCACTTCTGGATGGGAATTTGGACTGAATCCCTAAAACCACTGAATTCTAGTGTGTCTAAGCTGGAAGAAACCTTAAATATCTTGAGGGCAATCTCACCATCATGCAGAAGAGGAAGCTTACCCTTGGTATAACCAAGGACACACAGCTGGCTGGGGCAAGGCTGCGCTGACTCGCAAGGCTGGTCATGGCCACATTCCACTCCCGTTTGATCCTCCCCAAACCCTGCAAGACATTCAATCCACAGAAATCTGGACCCTCGTGATCTTCCTAGATAAGCCTCACTGCCGTCTTAACCCTCGTTTCTGTATGTTCAGCACCAACCTCTTTTTCTTTTTTTAATTGAAGCGTAGTTGATTTACAATATTGTGTTAGTTTCAGGTGTACAGCAAAGTGATTCGGTTTTATATATATATACACATAAAATTTATATATTAGGTTCTATATATTAAACATATATATTAAAAAGAATATATATATTCAATTTAAAATTCTTTTTCATTATAGGTTATTACAAGATATTGAATATAATTCCCTGTGCTATACAGTAGATGCATGTTGTTTATCTATTTTATATTTGGTATTGTGTATCTGTTAATCACATACTCCTAATTTATCCCTCCTCACCTGCCCCTTTAGTAACCATAAGTTTGTTTCCTATGTTTATGAGTCTGTTTCTGTTTTGTAAATAGTTCATTTGTACTATTTTTTAGATTCCACATGTAAGCGATATCGTATGATATTTGTCTTTGTCTGACTTACTTCACTTAGTATGGTAATCTCTAGGTCCATCCATACTGATGGAAATGTCATTATTTCATTCATTTGTATGGCTGAGTAATATTCCATTGCATATATATACCTCATCTTCTTTATCCATTCATCTGGTGATGGACACTTAGGTTGCTTCCATGTCTTGGCTATTGTAAATTGTGCTGCTATGTACATTGGGGGGCATGTATCTTTTAGAATTAGAGTTTTCATCTTTTCTGGATATATGCCCAAGAGTGGTATTGCTGGATCAAATGGTAACTCTAGTTTTTTAAGGAACCTCCATACTGTTTTCCACAGTGGCTGTACCAATTTACATTCCCACCAACAGTGTAGGAGGGTTACCTTTCTTCCACACCCTCTCCAGCATTTGTTATTTGTAGACTTTTTAATGATGGCCATTCTGACAATGGCCTCATTGTCAGATACCTCATTGTGGTTTTGATTTGCATTTCTCTAATAATTAGCAATGTTCAGCATCTTTTCGTGTGCCTGTTGGCCATCTGTATGTCTTCTTTGGAGAAATGTCTAGGTCTTCTGCCCATTTTTTGACTGGGTTGTTTGTTTTTTATATTGAGTTGTATGAGCTGTTTGTATATTTTGGAAATTAATCCCTTGTCGGTCACATCGTTTGTAAATATTTTCTCCCATTCCGTAGGTTGTCTTTTCATTTTGTTTATGGTTTCCTTTGCTGTGCAAAAGCTTATAAGTTTGAGTAGGTCTTATTTGTTTATTTTTGCTTTTATTTCTTTTGCCTTGGGTGACTGACCTAAGAAAATACTGCTATAATTTATGTCAGAGAATGTTTTGCCTATGTTCTCTCTGAGGAATTTTTTTAATGGTGTCATGTCTTTTAAGTCTTTAAGTCATTTTAAGTTTATTTTTGTGTATGGTGTGAGTGTGTGTTCTAACTTCATTGATTTACATGCAGCTGTCCAGCTTTCCCAACACCACTTGCTGAGGAGACTGTCTTTTCCCATTGCATATTCTTGCCTCATTTGTTGAAGATTAGTTGACCATAGGTGTGTGGGTTTATTTCTGGGCTCTCTAGTCTGTTCCATTGATCTATATGTCTGTTTTTGTGTCAATACCACACTGTTTTGATTATTGTAGATTTGTAATATTGTCTGAAGTCTGGAAGGGTTATGCCTCCAGTTTTGTTCTTTTTCCTCAAGATCAGCACCAACCTCTTATTTAAACTCCAGAGCTATTTTTTCAGATACCTAAAGATCCCTCAGATGCACATGATAGAACCCCGTTGTCTTCCTCTTTCCTAAAGCTATACTGTCATCTGTGTTCCTGCCTGTAACCGTTAAATTCTGGGTGTGGATCTATTCTGGGAGAAAATGGGTACCTGATCCTCTGGTCGCAGCCAGGTAGCCACAGGGGAATTGCTGTGCAGGCTGCACCTCAGACACAAAGATAGACATGAGGCCACCAGGATGATCGGCATGCCCTGGTGGAAGCTCAGGGAGTGGGCAAAGGAGCTTAGATGGCTGACAGCTGTCCACATTCAGGGACTGAAGATCCCTTGCTCCCCATGTGGCTCCATCTATCTCAGGGGAGGGGTGTTAGAACCGAGTTTTGCCCAAGGGTGAAGTGAAACCCATATCTCTCCAAAGTCCACAGTACTAATTAACTCTACCGGATAGCCTTGCTAATGTTTAAATGTGACCCCAGGTACCTCCAGACCAAATATCTCCTCTCTTTGTGTCCAAGCATCCCCAGATCCCAGTACTCATGGGACCTAATCCCCAGACCACCCCCAGCACACACCCTGGTTAAGCTCCTGGAAGGGAAACCCCACGTACAGTGCTCGGAAGAAACGTGAATAGGGGAGAAGCATAGTGTCACCTTCCATGTCCCAGCAGTGATGACCATCCTGGCAGCCTGAGGTTATGCCAGCTGTCTGGGCAGCCAAGTCCACAGGACCTCTTCCCAATTTTCTTAGAAAATGGGGCTCAGTCTCCATCAGCAGTGTCTCCCTCCTACCCTCGGCCAGGACACCCCGCCTTGTCTTCTCACAGCCTCTTCTATACTTTTTTCAAAGTCCTTCCCAAATCCCTCCTCTTCCGTGAGGTCTACGTTATATGCTCCTCACTTTGGATTACGGGTGGGTGGCTTCTCCTAAACACTATTTGTAAAATAAGGGGCGATCACTCAGGTCTCTCCCAGTCCATCTATGCTGTTAATCAATTGTCTTCTGGGTTAACCAAATCATAGCTTCTGGTTTATCTTCCTCCTTAAAGGTATGATCAGGTCTGGCCCAGTGATATTGCTTAATAAACACTTGCTCATTAAGTTGAATTGATGCATATCGAGCGATGGAATAGAATGGGGAAGGTAGATGTTGATAGGGAGTGGGTCTATCATTCAGAAAGAGACAGAGTAGGAGGCCTTTTCCCAGGAAAGTGACTCAAGGGTGTCCAGGGCTGGAAGGGGTGACAACACACAAAGGGAAAGAGGAGAGAGCCCTTATCATGGCTATGCCACTTGTTTGGGATTCAGGGTTTGGGTAGAGATAAAAAAGAGATTGGGACACAAAGGACATGATTGTCATTAGGCCAGGAGCTTTGAAACCAGGGTTTTCAAGGCACCCACATCCACACTCTGAGCCTCATCTGCAAAATGAGACACTTGCAACCGGTGTCTCAAAGGGTGGGCCGAGCTTATTAAGAATGCAGAGTTCCAGGCCTACCCCCGGGACCGAATCAGCATTTAACCAGATCCCCAGATGATGCTGTGTGTCCTGAAGCATGAGTAATGCTGTCCTGGACAACCTCTCTGTGACTCCAAAGCAGAAACTATCAGAACATGAGTGTCAGGCCCGCAGCAGTGCTCAAATGCTGCTGCACCCCAAAATCATCTGGGAAGGTCTTAAAGTCTCACGTCCACAAGGGCTCTTTCTGGGATGACAACTTATTCTGTATCTTGATTGGGTCAGTGGTTCTATATGGGTACATATTTGTCTAAACTCGTGAACTGTGCCCTTTGAATATGTATATTTTGTTAGATTCAAATTATGTCTCAGTAAAGTTGAATTAAAAAGGAAACTATCCCTAAACCTAAATCTTTTACTTACAGTAAAGCTGTAAGAAAGAACACTGTATTCAAGGATATCAAGAATGTCTCAGGACATCGTCCACTTCTTCCTCTAGAGAAGGGCTATGCTCAAGCATGAATGTGAGATGGCATGTTTTCCAAGGGGACAAATCAGTGTTTCTTTACCTGTTTTTAAAAATATTCTCACCGGTCACATGCACCACACACACACACAGTCCCGATGCCCCAGCCCATACCAATTAGTTCAAATTTTCTGGGTATTTTTTAAACCTTTCCAGGTCATTGTAGTGGACAGCAGGGCTGAGACCACTCTAGATCCTCTTGCATGTGTCAGCCGCCAATTCTTGTGGCTTCAGTGGGATCCCTACACCACCCTGTGTACCCAACACTGTGCGGACGGAAGAAGCGGGAGAGATGGGGGAAAAGCATGTGGAACTTCATGTCCCTGAGTGATTTACAATCTGGTTTGAGATGCAAGACAGGGGGCTGCATAAAAAAGAAGTGAAATTGTAACTGAGGCAGGGTCACTCCCACAACTGTCCCCCACAGGGGTGACAAGGGCGGGGCAGCCCCTGGATGTGGCAGGTACTCACCTGTCAGGTAACTTTTGAGTGCCCTCCCCTTGGCTCCCATCCCACTCCTGCTTTTAGAGATGAGTAAGTGGAGACTCAGAGAAGTTAAACAGCTTCCCCAGGGTCATGCAGCTAGGAAGAGAGGAAGGAGGCCTTGAACCCAGGCCAGATGTCATGCTTCCCACCAGGTACAGGCTGAGATCTCCCCAACCTTATCAATTTGCCGGAACCAATCAATTGCTAAACTCTGTGGTGCGCTGACTCAGGACATGGGAGCAGCAAAATAAGCCAGAGCAGTGGTGGTGTATGTTGGGGTGTCTCCAGGGGACAGCTACCCAGCTTGCAATCACAGGGACATGCAGCTGATGGGAGGGCACAGGTGCCTGGTGCCTCCTCGGGAAGAGGAACTGCCATGTGCGAGGGGAATAATTCAGCTCCAGGAGGTGAGGGCACAGCGAGCCCCACTGCCCCTCCTCCTTTGCCAGGGCAACGTAGGATGTCAGACAACACTGTGGCCGCCTCATTATTGGGCTGCTCGGCCATTGTCCCCAGGACAATGGTTTCCGGCCCTGGCTTTGTGTGGGGCTGCCAGCCGAAGTTATTAACCACAGGAGCTGCCTTTGAGGGACATCCAAGGGAGGGGTGAAAGGTCACCCGGAGCAGCGAGGGGAGCGGAAGTGGGAGGAAAAGAGAGCACAAAAGACAGGGATGAGCCCCCATCCCTCTCCCCCTCCTCCTGAAGGAACCCCAAACAGAGCTGGGCCCAGAGGGAGGCATGGGGGTGTCAAGAGGAAGTTCCTGCTGCAGCTGCAGAGCAGAGAGGAGCCTGGGATGGCTGGCCGTCCTGATGGGCCTTGAAGGTGGGAGAACAGAGGGGGACACAGGCTGCTGCAGCTGCAGAGCAGAGAGGAGCCTGGGATGGCTGGCCGTCCTGATGGGCCTTGGAGGTGGGAGAACAGAGGGGGACACAGGCTGCTGCAGCTGCAGAGCAGAGAGGAGCCTGGGATGGCTGGCTGTCCTGATGGGCCTTGGAGGTGGGAGAACAGAGGGGGACACAGGCTGCACGGGGAGAGGACTAAACCTGGGCGACCGGAAACAGGAGGAGGTGGCAGAGGCTGGGCCTAGGGCTTCCCCACTCCCTCCTAAGGCAGGTGTCTGCTACCCAGGACCTCTGATATCCACGTTACCTGCCTGCCTTGCTTTGGGCAGTAGGGGAAAGGACACCATGGTTTAGGGCTGCCTGGGCAGGTGGCCGTGGGAATTAGGCCGTAGATAGAGCTGGTGACCACCTGCCTTTAACTGGACAGGGAAACTGGTACCCAGACAGGAAGAGGACTCCATGCAGGGTACAAACCCAGTGAGGGGCAGAACTAGAACTTCCTGCCCTGCGGAGAAGGCCTGGGGGCCTCTAGCATTCACCTGGGGCCTCCATCCTCGCCGCAGACTCCTCCAGGTTCCCGAGATCCCACGGCAGCCCCAGCTTCCTGGATGATGCCAAAAGGCATGAGCCCTGCTAAGATGCCAGGCCCAGGGAAGACAGCCTCTCAAAGGAGAGGAAAGCAGAGAGTGCTGCCCCCAGAGCTGCTACGGTCCGAGCCAGACCCCCGCTCTGCCGGCCCAGCAGAGAAACGTCTAAGAGTATGCGGAGTCCGCCTGGAGCTGGGAGGCACCAGAGTGCAGCCAGTTTGGGGCAACATGCAGTTGGAAAGGCCCCGGAAGGCCTGCATCCCGTCTCCTTTCTCCATTTCCTCGCCCAGATCCTGTTTCCGGTGCCCTGAATCAGACTCATCTCCCTCTCTTCTCCCCCTCAACCTGTGCCCCCTGCATGGAGACCTCCTGGTCCGGCCCCACCCACCGTCAGCATCTCTCCAGCCTTCCTCCTCCCAAACTACAGCTCCCCGCACACCCCACCCTGATTCCAGACTTTTGCATGGCGCCCCCCTCCCCTCAGGATACCAAGGCCTGAGAGCTCGCCCTTCTGTCCCCTCTCCCTCCCACCCAGCATACCCCAAGGAAGCCCAGATGAGACCACCCAGCTCTCCCCACATTCACCCCATTTCCAGATGCCCTCCCGAGCTCTGCTGACCTCTGGCATTCTCTCCCTGCCCTGTTCTTGGAGCTCCTGCTGGCTGGGTGAGGGCTGCCCAGTATATCCCATAACTGCCCTCTCAGAAGCCAGACAGTTGACCTTAGTGGGATAAACAGCCAGAGGGAGGCCTTCATTTTAACAAACCCATAGTGAGCAGATCAAACTAAGGTAAAAGTGGAGTCTCTCTCTCTCTTCTTACAAAGACTCATACATACATGTACACGTTCACACATACTCTCACACACACGTACACTCACACACAGCCACACCACAACCCCACAAACGTTGCCAATGTTCCCGTGGTCATTCCAACCATCCTTTTTGTCTCTCCAGAGCCCAGGGCACTATCCCCCTGCCCTCTGCCCTGGGCCCACTTTGGCCCTCTCCTCACCAACACCCAAGAAGCCCAAACTTTCCAGAATTTGGCAACAGAGGAAAATCCAAGCCAACAGCTAGAGGAAGAAGTGGGGGGAATAGAAAGCAAATGAAATGTTAAAAAAAAAAATTAAGCAATACTTGCATTCTCATTAGTAGGAACATGTGAGATGAAGCACGCGACGTTATTAGGCATTCTCTCGATTCAGTAAACACAAGCTGAATAAATTTATAAGTATCAGCATTAAGTGAGATTTAACGGGGAGCTGTTTATCTTCCTCCTGTCAGGCAGGAGGTGACGTTCTCCATGTATCACTCGCAGGCCGTGCAGTCTCCACTTGCCTGCCCCGGGCGCCTGGGAGCTGCATCCCAGCCAGTGACTGGGTGACTTGAGGACACGCGACACCACTCTGAACTGCAGCGTTAAGAAACCTGGGCAGCCTCGTAAGGCTGTTGGAGGATCAAAGGAGGTGCTGTTTAGCCAGCACCTGGTGTGCAGTAGGTCCACAGCCAGACAGTTTCCCTGCTTTCTCATCTCCAGCACAGAGCTGGAGGAAATGTCCCTGCGGCCGTAGGCACCGCCAGCCTAGATGGGGAGGAGACAGGTGACAGGTGCAGGGGATGGCAAGGCAGCCCAGGGGAGGATGTGTACTTGGGGGGGCCTCAGTGTGTATTACCCTGGCTCTGCTGCATCCACGTGTGGGACTTTGTGTAGATGATTCCATCTGGCTAACCCTCCATTTCCTCCCTTGTATCCTGAAAGTCCCTCTGACGCCCCAGCCTAGGTGACAGTGGTCCAATGAGGCCATATGCAGTGAGTACCAAGTGTCAGAGAACAAGGTCACTGAGACCAAGAAGGCTTCATGGAACAGGGGACCTGAATGTTGGCGACATGTGGTCCCTGCTCCTCCGTGATGCCCGCAGCCTGCCTCCTCCTTGCCTGGACTCCACCTCTGCCCAAGCCTGTTCACTGGCTCCCAGATTCCGAAGACCTTCCCAGACCACACAGCACCTCCTGAAGCCGTCAGCTTCCTGTGCAGAGCCTGGACATCAGGTCACGTCTAGGCACCCATCCCATACTCTCTCTCTCTCACTCTCATAAAATAAATCATATTACATCAGATAAAGCAAAACCTGCACTCCTGGTCTGTCTTGTTGTGTATGAACTGCTATGTCAAGAAAAGGCGCAGCAATAGGCCGCCAACAAAGAAGTGCTGAACATGTGACTGACCAAATTTTCAGCTATTGGGTGAGGCTTCCTTTACTGAAAGAAGCCATAAGGTCCCAGCAGAGTCCTTGAGAACAGAACATATACTTGGGCTCCTTATGAACCGGGACATGCTCAAAGGTGTATATTTCCCAACACATGACAACCCCTGAACACTCCTTCCCTTCCCTCCTCCCTCTACTGAGCCCTCCAGACCCCAAACATCCACCCCGGAACAATATCCCTAAAGTTATCCCGAGATGCTTTGCCGCCAGGCAGTATTTCCATGGTGCAGTGTGGGACAGCACCTCACCGCCCCCCACAACACACTGCAGGCAGGTGAGCTCATTTGAGGCCCCCTCTGCCCATCCCAGGAATGGTCAGCAGAGGTCAATGCTATCCTTTCTAAAAAGAAAGTAAATAAAAGCAGGTAGCATGTAAGGGGACCACACAGGGGGCCCCAGGGAAGTCCCTGAATGTCTCAGAACGTCTGCCTCCTTGTCGATGAAGCGAAGGTCTTCCAGTCTTCTTCAGCCCTGAATCTTAAACATCACCATTATTATGCTCCCTGGCTGTGCCTGGAATGAAGACTCTGGGGAACTGAGCTGTAGAGAAGTAGCATCAGCTGCTTATTTATAGATCCTTGAGTGCAAGTGTATAGACTTTTATGGCTGAGATAAGCGCTCAGGCAGATTCCATCGTTCAACCACATTTATAGGAAGCGAGCAATGTGTGAGGTTCTCTACCAGAGATTCTGAAAACATTGCAGAATTAGTGTGGAAATCATATATCCCCAAACAAACAGCATATGAGAGAGAGGGTGCCCTTGGGCCTCACTGCATCTGAAACCAGGCCTAGAGTTATCTATATGCCTAGGTTGTCTGCTACTCATGTTCTTGCTATTGTCGCCGTGAGAGTCCCAGCCTGCAGAATCAAGTGTAGACCAGACTTTCTCAGGCCTCGATAGCCTGAGTCTAAAGCTGGGGTCACAATAATGGCAATAAGGCACATGTCACTGGATGGGTCCCACCCACTCTTGTGGGAGCCTGTCCACATTCAAAGTGCCACAGTATTTCTGGAAACCTCAGAACAAGTTCACAGAAACTGACATGAATGCATGGAAAATAAAGACCAGGAGGGTGGTGGTGTCATTACCAGCAACAGGGAAGCCAAGAAGAGAAACAGTTGTTTCTTTGATCAGGCGATGTGTGTGATTGTGTGTGTGATGTGTGTGTGATTGTGTGTATGTGACATGTGTGTGTAAAGAGAATGTGTTGTGCTTGGGATTTATTACCTTTGAGGCTCTTCAGTGATTTCCAAGCAACAATGCTTGCCCTGAGCTCGAGAGACAGTCGGGCCAGAGAGACATATTTGTTATCTACTTCGAAGAGTGCACTGAAGCATGAAGGTGGGGAGTAGGCCAGAAGAGAGAGTGAGTTGAAAGAAGAGAATACGACCAAGGCCCCAACATTAAAATGCACTTTGAATTGGAGATGGGGAGAGAAGGAAAAGACATAGAAGATGGTATACCTGCAACAGTAGGGAAGGCAGAAGGAGCTGCAGGTGTGCACAGTACCCGGATGTCAGCTCAGCAGAGGGATTCAGGGAGGAGAGAAAAGGTAACCATGACAAATACCGCAGGGCAGTCACAAGGATAGCGACTGAGAAAAGCCATTGAATTTGACATTGATGACCTTCGGGGGGACCATGTGAGTAACAAGGTGTGGAAAGAAACCGAACTACAAAAAGCCAAGGAATGAGTTGGCAGAGAGAACATTTGTGTCCCCACAAAATATACGTTGAAGTCCTAACCCTTGGTACCCGTGAATGTGACCTTGTTTGGAAATAGGGTCTTTGCAGATGTAATCAAGTTAAGATGAGGTTAAGGTTAGGGTTAGGGTTAGGGGTTAGGGTTAGGATTAAGGTTAGGATTAGGGTTAGGGTTAGGGTTAGATGGGCCTTTAATCCAATATGACTGGTGCTCTTATAAGAGAGAGGAGAGTGTCACGTGAAGACCTGGACACACAGAGGGCAGGCAGCCATGTGAATAAAGGCAGAGACTGGAGTTATGCCACCATAAGCCAAGGATTGCCTGAGTGACCCGAAGCTGAAAGAGGCAAAGAATCCTCCCCTAGAGGTTTCAGAGGAAGCATGGCCCTGCCAGTACTTGGATTTCAGACTTCTGGTCTCCAGAACCATGAGAAAGTAGACTTCTGTTGCCTTAAGCCACTCAATTTGTGGCACTTTGTATGGCAGCCTTAGAAGACAAATACAGGCAGTGAGTATAACTGTAAGAATCTGTTCATGAAGAGACGGAATTGAACACTTTTAGCAAAGGGAATGCTCATTTTTCATGGAAATCCTTGAGTGTGTTCACAGACTAAGAGAATGGAGTCCATAGAGAGGGATAAGTTGGAAACTCAAAACAATGAAAGAATTAGTGTAACTATTATATCTCCAAAAAAAAGGAAGACTAGTTAATGAAGTGTAGAGGAGGCAGAAAGAGATTGAATTGAAAACCCAAGCGACAGAATTGGCCTTAAAAAGTGGGAGGGAGGCATCTGTCTCTGAGGCCAACTGTCTTAGCCTCAATTCTATGGAAAGCAGAGCCTGAGGCAAAGATTGAAGTGCTCACACTTTATAGAGGAGAAATGTACAAGCCCAGGACAGTGAGGTTTAGGAAAAATCAGAAGGAAGGGAAGGGAAGATGTGAAGCACTTGATGAAATGCATTATTGTGCAATTTCACAACAAGCTGTGAAGACACACAGTGGGGCACCCATGAGGCATGTTTGCTTAACGTGCTGAGCTTCTCCGTAAGATTTACAAAGAGAAATCAAACCTTGAAATATCCACTGAAAGAGGAGAGGAATTTATCTGACCCCCCTCTCATTTCCCACCAATCAAGATTTATTCAATAGTGAGCAAACGCCCCTGAACTTCTGGATTGCCCCATTCAGTCTTTGTCTGCCAAAACACCAAATCACGTGGTGTGATCAAGTCCGTAAGTGGAGGGATGACTCAGAATGGAATGGGCACCAAACAAGAGAAAGGAGGAATCCAAGATAGCACACAAAACTTGTGGCTAATATAGGTATACCTTATTGCGTTTCACAGATACTGTGTTTTTAGCAAATTATCGTGGCAACCCTGCATCAAAGCAAGTCTACTGGCACCATTTTCCCAACAGTATTTGCTCACTTCGTGTACTCATGTCACATTTTAGTAATTCCCACAATACTTCAAACTTTTTCACTATTGTTATAATTGTTTTGGTGATGTGTGATGAGTGATCTTTTATGTTACTACCGCAAAAATGACACACTGAAGGCTCAGATGATGGTTAGCAACAAAATATTTGTTTTTGGTTTTTTTTTTGCAGTACACGGGCCTCTCACTGTTGTGGCCTCTCCCGCTGCAGAGCACAGGCTCCGGACGCACAGGCTCAGCAGCCATGGCTCACGGGCCCAGCTGCTCCACGGCATGTGGGATCCTCCTGGACCAGGACACGAACCCGTGTCCCCTGCATTGGCAGGCGGATTCTCAACCACTGTGCCACCAGGGAAGCCCAACAAAGTATTTTTAAATCAAGCTGTGTACATTTTTTAAGACATAATGCTATTGCACACTTAATAGACTACAATAGAATATAAACATAAACTTTTACGTGCACTGGGAAACCAAAAAATTTGTATGACTCATTTTTTTGTGATATTCACATTATTGTGGTGGTCTGGAACTGAACGTGCAGTATCTCCAAGGTCCACCTGTACACCAAGACAAAGGGGAGAATGGATGAATGGAAATACAGAACCTTGTTTTTATTTTATTGGGAAAAGGTGAGGAAATTGACATTGAATGGTTATTGATGAGACATAGCTCAAGTAAACCATGGGAAAGGAAGGGGTGGGGAATACAGCTGAGACCCCTCAGCCTTAAGGAAGTAGGAGAAATCAAATATAACTAAGATAAGCCTTATTACAAATGTTATATTATGGAATCCTAGAATTTATTTTCTTTTTAATATTTATTTATTTATTTTCTTTGCACCGGCTCTTAGTTGCGACAGGCAGGCTCCTTAGTTGCGGCACGTGGAGTCTTAGTTGGGGCATGCATGTGGGATCTAGTTCCCTGACCAGGGATTGAACCTGGGTCCCCTGCATTGGGACAGTGGAGTCGTATCCACTGTGCCACCAGAATTTCAGAGCTGGACATTAGAAATCACTTTGCTTGCCTCTTTCACTTTAGAGATAAGGCAACAAAGTCCTGGAGAGAATTAGTGATAAGTAATTTCATAAATTTACAATGCTTGTTAGTGGAGGAGTCTTTCCTCAGTAATGAGCATTTTGTGCTTTTTTTGTGGACAGTTTTGAACCTGATAGTCCAACTCTCTATCATCTTAGTTACCCATGGCGGTGGGAAATCCTGCGAGTCAAGAGGTTGTAATCCAGACACTTCTCCACCTGGTGGAATCTACCTGAATTACAGGTAGAGTCTAGTCAATGGGAAGAAACAGCAGAGGACAGTCTGGGAATCCCAGAAGGACACTTTAAGTGCCCAGACCTCCTTCACAGACCCAGACCAGCTTCTCCTGGACATTTTTCTTCCTTTGCCGTAGTCCTCAGAGACTCGGCATGTTTGCTGTCCCTGCCTCTCCCCGCAACCCACACTGTGTTCCCCACTCTGTAGCTCTATTTCCTGTAAAAGGAAATCAGAACTAAGGAGAAAGAAATTAACAAAACTTGTGACATTTGTCCAGCGCTGGTCCTGGCCTCTAATTCTTTGAAAGATGAACGGCCACACACATGCACACACAGATACGAAGTGCAGGGACAGAGACTCTATACCTGATGGACCTTCTCTCTCTTTTTCCTTGACTCTGAAAGGTGAGCCTTACCAACCTCAACCACTGCCTTCCACCCCCATTGCTGTCATTTGTTCCAACTTCTCTCTAGGAAAGGCCATGTGATCTCTCCCCCAGGATGACTCCTTGTCTCATGCAGAAGGTCCAGCCAATGCAGAATAAAGCAACTACTGGACTGAGAGGGGCATCCGTGATATCTCCAGACTAGCTTCTGGGAGGACAGACTCCCTTTGGGAATTTGACCACAGTTACATTTAAAATGCCAAGAAGCAACTGATGTGTTAATTCACCAGATCTCCACATCAGGGCTAGAGGCAGGCTTAAAGCTCAATGAAGTCAGTTGAGGACAAAGAAAGAAAGAAGAAGAAATTCTATTTTCTTGCTCTAGCAGTGAAAATATTCTCTGAGCCTTCTGCTGACAAAACACTCTTACGGCCAAGAGTAGAATTTCTCAGAGCAGACAGAAGAATGAGTATAGTCTTAGTTACCTAGAGCTGTGTAACAAAGTACCACACACTTAGCAGCTTAGAGCAGCAAACATTTATCATCTCACACAGCTGCTGAGGGTCAGGAATCCAGGGGCTCTGCAGCTCAGGGTTGCTCAGAGGTTACAGCCAAGCTGTCAAGCAGGACTGCAGTCATCTAAAGGTTGGGCGCTTCCCTGGTGGCGCGGTGGTTGAGAGTCCGCCTGCCGATGCAGGGGACACGGGTTCGTGCCCTGGTCCGGGAGGATCCCACATGCTGCGGAGCAGCTGCGTCCGTGAGCCATGGCCGCTGAGCCTGCGTGTCCGGAGCCTGTGCTCCGCAATGGGAGAGGCCACAGCAGTGAGAGGCCTGCGTACTGCCAAAAAAAAAGGTTGGACTTGGTCTGGAAGATACTTCCTTCACATGGTTGTTGATGGGCAGAGTGGGGGCGGAGCTTAGCTCCTTGCTACACCTTCCATTTCACCGTCGATCTTCTCTTCTTGGGTAAACTATCCTCTATCCTTTTAATTCATCCTCAGTAGGTGTGGCTTAGGGTCCCTTTATGCTCCCCTGGTCCCCTGTGTGTCTGTTTCTCATCTTCCTCCTTTGAAGGTCATTAGAACTGAACCCACAACCCAGGGATGGTGGGACTCAAAAGGAGTGTGGAGGGAATACCGGCACTTTTACCTGGGAGGTGCTGTTATTACGAACGCCACCTGAGACTATCATCTTTCTGTCAGCCCTGCATCTGCTGCAAATTGTACCTGCCCTAAAGATCTAGCCCTTGAGGGTCACGCTTTCCGCTTCTTGGGTGACAGTAAGCTAATCGAACGGCCCAGGGTTTGCTACCAAGTCCGATGGGCCTTTGGATTGACATTGTCACACTCTTCTCAAGACAAGCACCTCTAGAGTCACAGTGCCTTCATTAGAGGAGACACCTATTGAGGGTCATTTCAAGCAAGCTGTTCTTTCAAGTGTTCTTTGTTCAGAGGCCAAAGCCTGCAGATTCAAGGGTCTTGCCCAGCCGCTTGCCTTTCAGATAGTCTCCCTGGTCACTGACCGCTGGTCTCTGGAATCAGAGGGTCTAGGTCCAAATCCTGGCTCCAACACTCATAGTTAGGGGACTTGGGTATGGAAGCCCATTAGAGCCTCACTTTGCTCATCTGTGAAACAGATCAACACTCACCTCATCAGTTGTTTATGAGGGTGACATGAGATTATGCTACTGGAAAGTGCCCTGTGGGAGGTGCTTGCTGTCATCATTCATGGCAGCCTCCCCACCTGTCCCGATTCAGCAAGGCACACATGGCAAGGGAGATGGAGAAAGGGGAGCACTCACCCCATTCCGAGGTGCATGGCTGGGAAAACGCTAATGAAAGACTTTTATCTTCCATGTGCTTCACCATCTGGTAGGGAAGAGGAATGAGGTACTAACCTTTTTCACTGAAAACAAACCTCTAAAGGAAATCCTGAGCTTACCCCGCCCTTCCCTGGGCCTAGAATGGTGTTGACTGTCTGTCTGTCCGTCTGGGCTGGCTCCAGAAGGCAAAGGAATCCCCTGGGCTCCCGGTTCCAGAAGCTTCACATGATAAATTGAGTGGGAATGTTGCCTGATTTCCTCCGGAGCATCGCAGGAGGGGCTGACGTCGTGACAGCCCCTGGGTTTACACTCGGGAAGATTATTGGGACACGAGCCAGTGAATAAGAGGTTCTGAACCCTTCCACATGCTGGTCTATGTCTCTTTTCTCCTCTGTCTTTAACATGGAAGACTGAGTCTAATTCCGAGCCCATTCATCCATTCATTCACTGTTTGTTGTCTTCTCTGTGTCAGACACTACATGGAAGAAATCACAGCAGTCCCCAGTATCCCACCGCCACGGCGTCTGTCTCCCAGTCTAAGGAAAAGAAAAGGGATTTGTAGAAAAGGAAGAGCTGGTTCACAGAAGTTGGGAGGTAAATCATCAGAGTCAATCTGGGAAAAGGGATAACAACTTAGCCGAGATAAACAAGCCTTCTCTGCGTCTCCGCTTCCTTATCTTTAGGGATAGGACCAGCCACATAGAGGAGGGTTGACCCCGCTCTTGTTTCCCTGGCCTCGAGACATTAGGACATCCAGAGGGAGAAGCAGGGCACAGACCTGGTGATGGAGGAGACTCAGGTGAGTGGGGCACCGAGCGGGCTGGTGGGAGATTATGGAGAAAACGTCAGGTCTTGAGGAAACCATGAGATGGAGGCAAGTGTGGGGTCAGAAGAAAAGGCCTTGACCTAGAGTTTCCCAGGTCTGTGTCTTATCTTCTCACTAGAGCGTAAGCACCTGAGACGGAAGGAGTCTGGTCTTTCCAAGGTGGAGCTTCCTCTCTTCCTGAGAAAAGATGGGCCTGAGTTTAAACCTGGTGCTTCGAAGCATCAGAACCTTCTTCTGAATACTCATCAGTAAGTGTCTGGCATTGGCTGGCGGTTCACGTCCTGCTTCCCTCTGGACTCCCGTGCCCTTCAGGTGAAGCCTTCCTGCAGTTTTATCCACCCTCTACCCGACATCACGGTTCTTTGTGTAACCTCCAATACAATTCTCCCAATCAGCGATCAGTTCCTTCGGGACAGGAGTTGTGATTTGTCCCCAAATACCGCAGGAACTCAGTCCAGGGGCCGGCAAACACGGGTGATTGGAAAACACCTGCCTTCCTCGTGGATTCAATAGGCGCGCACCAAGGACCAGCCCTGAGGCTGCAGAGACTTAGAGGACTCGCCTTGGCTTCAGGGACCAAGGCAGATTCGGTCTGTAAAGGCCCTTTGAAGAAGGAAGCTGGGGCCACGCCCGCGCAGGCTTAGCAAGTTGCGGCCCCTCTGCTTCCGTTGGCCCGGGGCCGAGCCAGGCGCGGCGGCCAAGGGGCTGGAAAGCTGGCAGCTCCCCGCCCGCCGTGCGGAGTCCCGGGGAGCAACGCTCAGGGAACCGGGGCGCAGTCGGCTCTGTCCCGCCTTCCAGGGCACCGCGCGATGATGCTCCGTTAACCTCCTGGCTCATTGTGATACTGAGGCTGCATAAAGGGAAGGATCCCATGCAAATGAAGGCCAGTGGAGCGGAAGGCTAAGTACCTTTAATTAAAAGGAAGGCACCTGGAGACCCAGCCGGTGGGAAGAGAGCAAGTCTGCCGCGCTGCTGGGGGACGGGGGAGACGGGCCCATGCGGGGCTCGCCCTTTGCTCGCGGCCCCTCCTCTGCAAACAGAAGAGCTGGCGGCATCACCTTGCCGCCTTAGGGCAAGGCCTGGGCGCCTGGAGAAGGAGAGGGGTTTTCTGTCCTTTGCAATAGTTCTGACTTAGTGCCGCTGGCCCGGCACCCTAGGACCAAACTTTCAGACCCCAGTCAAAACTGTCTGGAGGAAATCATTGGCCCCAAGTGACCAAGCAAGTGAGAAACAGAGTGAGGCTCCCAGGACTGCCAGTGTCAGGGCCATCCTGCTGCCGGCCGGAAATCCCAAGTAGCCATGAGGTCAACAGTAACCTCTAGGGAAGCCTTTTAGAGCCCACACTATTCAACATCTTCATCATCATCGTCCTTAACATTTGCTTTTAAACCCTGGGCCATATGCTTTTCTTACCTCATTTAATCCTCACACACCCATATAGGTGTTCTAATTATCCCCATCTCAGCCACTGAGAGCCCCAGAGGGCTGAATCACATGTGTAAGCCCTACAATTGGTGGCAGAGCAGAGCCTCCAAGACTAACCAACTCCAAAGTTCAAGGTCTCAGGCCCTTTTCTTTAGGGGTGAGGGCAACTGAGAACAGTGGAAATGGCATACACGCAGTCCCCTGCGTAGCACCTGACACATGGTTTGTGCTCCCAGGGTAGGAGCTCAAAAACTGCAATGCTCTTCATCCCGTGCCCAGACCTCCCTTCACGTGGCAGGGGGAGTATGTGCTCCCCTGGAGGATGATTCTGGAGAGCCAAAACATGGGATGCAGACATCACCTGCTGGGCCCTAAGAGCCAGGGTTATGGGCAAGGATATCTCGGGTACCTGGGTCCCAGCCTCTAGACCAACATCTTTCCTGCAAAAGTAAGATGGAGAAGGGTAAATGCTGGTTGCTGTCTCTCCCTCTCTCTTTGTGGAAAGGGAGGAGTAGATCCTCTCTGTGCTGACGATTAGAACAAAGCCGACCTGGGATCTCTAAACCCATCATGAATACCTGGAACCCAAGGTGGCCTGGATGACTTCAAGCTCCTTGATCCAGATTCACCTCTTTTTTGCACTCACTACGTACCAGGCACTCAAGCATCTTGCAGTGCACTAAGCAAAGGAATATTCCTCATCCACCTGCCTGTTAACATTGAGGTTGCTGCAGTCACCAAGCTGAATGCTACGCCCTCTCCCTTAGAATCACTTATAGTCAAAACCACAAATGGCCTAGGCAGGTTGGGATCCCTCACAGTCACTAAATGCCTGTGAAATAAAACCTGACAGTGAGTTTTGCCTCAGTGTCACCACGGTCCAAAGCCCTGTAGGACCGCTCACTCCTAGAAGGGCAGTAGCAAACGCAGTCTCGTTGTGCAGGCCAATATTTTACAGATCTCGTTTCAAGATCATCTGCTATCACATATGATAGGCATTATCATCCCCATTTCATAGATGAGGAAACTAAGGCTCAGAGAGGTTAAGTAGTTTGCCCAAGGCCACTCAGCTTGTAAGTAGGAAATGTGGACTGTCCCCTCGACAGCTCTGTCTAACTCCCCAGAAACCCACCCTCCAAACTCTCCCTGAGCTTAACAGGCTTCACCCAGAGTCCAGTAGCTCCAAATCCTGCTGTGTTCTGTGAAGGAAGATCTTTCTCCAGGAGGGGACTTCTTGGGAATTCCTGGACACAGTCGCAACAGGAGGAACATCTCTGGATTTCCGAAAAAATCAAAGTTAGTGATCGACAGTCTTTGCCACCCAAAGTAAATGCTGGAGGACAATGGTTAATGCCAAAGGGTCCCCAAGAGTCAAACAGTCATGGTCTTGTCGACGTCTGCCACTCCTTGTGGGGCCTGAAGCCAAAGTGGGCTTGTTGCTTCCTTCTCACCGGACCTCAGAGGAAGCCGGAGTACGTGGGTCTCACAGAAAAGACCCCTCCTTCCCTAGGACCATTGGGACAACACCCTCCCCAGTTCAGGCCCCTGTAAATTAGGGCCCCCAAAAGGTTCTGGCAGTGGTGGAATGGGGTGTGGTGGCTTGGCAAGGGGACCTGCATGTTTAGCACAATAACCTGATAATGTGGCTTGTTCCAACCCAGCAGTGCTCGCACATGGTCACATGTCCCCTGGGCAGGAGGTACTGTGACCTTGCCCAGAGATCTGGAGCCTTCGATGGAGGAACTGAATGCCAAAGAGGAGGAAGGGGGTCTGGCTGACTCCCACTGCCCCTGGGATGGGGGGACAGGGAGGTCACTCCCTGTATACCTCCCACTGACCCTGGCCAGGACCTGAGCCCAACTCCCACCCAGATTCTGCTCAGGGGATCTATAGCTGCCCGGAACAAAGAAGAGAGAGGCAGGCAACATCCCCATGGAAAAAGTTAAGGGCTACTGAGTTTCTGCTTCCACCACTAATTGCCAAGAGCCAATGAGGGGCACGCACAGCTGATTTTGTCCAGATTTTGTCCTGTTAGCTGCTGTGTGTCCAGTGCCCAGCATCACGCTGTCACAATGAGGTCATTGTGTTATCCCTGCTGCTCACATATGCCCCATCAAATACTCACACTAACACAAATGTTTACTGAGTTCCCCCTGTGTGCCAGGCACTGTTCTAGGTACAGAGGACACCAAAGGATGGGAACACCCTGGCTTCATGCCTGTTACCTGCTCCTGGGGGAAGACAGGTGATAAACAAATGAATAAGTGACACACATACTACGTCAGATGGCGGAGAGAAACAAAGCAAAGTAACAAGGATAACGAGTTCGGGGGAGACGCTTGCCGTAGGGGGACTGGACAAAAGGTCACTGAGAAGGTGATTTGAGCCAGGAATTGGAGGTGAGACAGCAAGCCCCAGGCTCACCGGGGAAGGACCAGCAACGGAAAAGTCCAGAGTGAGAGCTAGCCTGGCGTAGGTGAAGCAAGCAAAGAGATCAGTGTGGTTGCAGCAGAATAAAAGAGGGGAAGAGAAGGAGACGTATGAGGGAAGTGATGGGGGGCAGGTGCCAATAGAGCAGGGCTTTAGAGAACAGTTAGGAATTTTGTCATTTTCTCTGGGGAAGCTGGGGAGCCACTGAATGTGAACTGGAATATATTAGAATCTCGTACATATACATGTATATAATATGTAGCAATATATATTATATATAGCAATATATACCATATAATATGTATTATACATAGTATTGTATGTTGTTATATAGTAGATACACATAGCAATAGGTAGGTATTAAAATGAGATAATGGATAAGGTAGCATTTATTCACTGCAAAGAGTTGTATCAGGCCTTCCTCACCTTCTGAGATGGCCCACACTCTGTGGAGTGTGTTTCTCTCTAAATAAATCCGCTTCTTACCTATCACTTTGTCTCTCACTGAATTCGTTCTGCCCTCAGACATCAAGAACCTGAGCTTCATTAAGTCCTGAAACCAGGTGTGTGATCTCAGTTGGAAGACTGTGGGTTTGGGCCGGATTCAAGTCCCTGTCAGGGTTTTGGCTGGGTTTGAGTCCCGGCTCTGCGGGTTGGAGCCCCAATCTGGGTTTAGGCTGGGTTCAAAAAAAAAAAAGAGTTGTATTAGTCTGTACTATTATTACAACTTCTAGGGTTTCAAAGTGCTTCCACGTACACTGTTTCACAAGAGCTAGTCAATGAGATTAGCAAGGAAGATGTCCTTAAGCCCTTCGTATTGAACATGAGAAAACATGGTATAGAGATATTGAGTGTTTTTCACTCAGGACGCATCTGCAGGAGATATTCCTCTGCACTGGTACTTGAAAGCCCGTACACTTTCCACCTCCCACTTAGTCCTTCTTTATAGAGTTGGGGACACCAAGGCCCAGATAAACCGAGTGACCTCCCCAAAGTCCCACAGCCTTGGTCCCACGTCTGGGACCCTAAGCTCCTGACTCAGCCAGTCCTCTTTTGTTACTGTCCTACATAGAGGCAGATACCCCTTGTGTAACTTTCCACCCCCTCCTTTGTCGTGGTCACTGTTTCTTTGTCACTCAGCCACAGGGGTGCTATCTGTGTCCAGATCAGGTGCTATCTTTACACACATGCCTCCACCCCAGCCCATCAATGACAGCCTGGGTCCTGGACCAACATCTCTGTTCTCTCTTGTCTGATCTGTCATCAGACAGAAACGTCCCCTTGGCCATTGAGAGGTTTCAAGGTGAGAGGAGGCAGATCTGCCTGCACTTCGGGGGACCCAAGGTCTGAGCCCTCCAGAAAACATAGGAAGATAGGATCGGGCTAGCACTTATATTCAATCTGGTCCTCCCGGGGCTGCAGCTCACCACCACCAGGCCAAATATGAAACTGACAGTCAACAGGTGACCATGACAATATTTCCACCACCCCATTCCCATCACAGCTTCTCTCCACCCTGACTGCTCCCATTAGCCCGCAGGGAATTACGGTACCACAGCCTGCCCGAGCCTGCAGCCTGGCCTCCTCCAACCCATTCTCACCCTGCACTAGGAAGAGCTTTCCAGAACACGAGTCTGGCCACTCCTCCCCCCCACCCTGCCCCCACTAAAATCTCTTTAGACACGCCCCTTTGCTTTTTAGGATAAAGTCCCGCAGTCCTTAACATGCCTAAGGACTCCTGTGATCCAACCACGCACACTTCCCAGTCCCATCTCTCAGTCCTCACCATACCTGTGTGCACACACATCCCCCTTATAGTTCCACTTTATTTCTCACTACAGTGAATTCAGTTCGCTAGCTGTGCCTGCCCCATCTCCCCTCTTGCCCCCAGCCTCCAGACCTTCACAGGTGTTATTTTTTTTTCCTGCTCATGCCTGAATATTCTACTTCCTCCCTTTCCTCTGTTTGTCTGGTTGGTTCTGCCTCTTCCTTCAGGGCTCTGCTAGAGGTCGCTTCTGAACAGCCAAGATGCTGTGAGGTGCCCTCCAGATCGTGGGCTGCCCACGTCTCCTGCTCTCCACTCCAACCCCATCACAGCAGGGAGCACACCTCCCTGCAGAACCTATTTGTTCCCTGAAGACATGATTCTTGTTTTGGTCACCACTGTGTTCCCAGGCCCTGGCATTGTGCTCAGCACTTAATAGATGTTCAATAAATATTTGTACAACAAAATACATGAAGAGGAAGTGAGGTGTGGGGTAGGGAGGGAAGGAAGGAAGAAGACGAGGGAAAGAGAAAGGGCTCTCCTGGTGAAGTCATCCAGGTGTTATATTCAGCATGATAATTGCTTCAAATTCATCATCCCTCACATTTCTTAACAGTTTACAAATCACTTTCATACAACCCTGCTGATAGGACGTGAATATTATATGCATTTTTTACTAAGTATGAGAACCTGAGAATCAGAGTGGGTGAGTGACTTTCCCTACGTCACACAGCTCAGAGCAGGACTGTATCATAAACTCAGGTCTCTCACAACTCCTCAGGCTCCGGAATGGAGAGGGCGAGTCCCAAGCATGGGAGTCCAGCTCTCTCTTGAATCTTGAAGGAGAGACTATCACACGAAACTCAGTCACCCAATTTGACCTGTGAAGGTGGCCTTGGGATCCCAGGGGGCTAAAAACCACCCTCTCTTTATTCCCTTATTAGTCTGAGGTAGTCCAGAATGCTCTCGGGATGAAAATATTCCCCAGTCAGGATGCCCACCCGGAGCTTCTGTACACTGTGGTCACCGCCCCTGGATGAGGAAACCTCACAGGCACTTTCTCACTCTGCCCATCCTGCCTACCTTCCCTCTTGAAAGGGACATTCAAGAGTCATGGGGTTTCCCTGGTGGCGCAGCGGTTGAGAGTCCGCCTGCCGATGCAGGGGACGCGGGTTCGTGCCCCGGTCCGGGAGGATCCCACATGCCGTGGAGCGGCTGGGCCCGTGAGCCATGGCCGCTGAGCCTGCGCGTCCGGAGCCTGTGCTCCGCAACGGGAGAGGCCACAACGGTGAGAGGCCCGCGTACCGCAAAAAAAAAAAAAAAAAAAAAAAAAAAAAGAGTCATGAAAAGAGAAGCCAGACTAGGCTTGAGGGAAGCCAATTAGTTCATCCCTATTTTAAAGGTGCCCACCCAGTGCTCCCACAATCCCATTTCTCATTTTCAATTTCTCCAGGAAAATATCCACGTATGTGCACAAAGAGTTCATCGCAGAACAGTTTTGATATAACAGAACAGCTGAGAGAGAAATACCCATCCAAAGGAGGAGAGTTGCTTGGACTCTATCCCGTTCACATTTTGGGCTCTGACGGAGAAGTTCTAAACGACAAGGTAGAGCTACATGTCTTGAAATGCACAGATGTTCCAGACATTGCTGAGTGGATAAAAGCAACTTGCAGAGCACAACTTACTTCCGGGATGCTGCTACGCATCTTAAAACACACACTCCCCGCAAACAGAGGTCATTATTCCTATAGTTACAGACATAAGGTATGAATAGAAAAGGTCTGGAAGAACAAATATTGAATAGATAACAGGGTTACCTCGGGCTAAGGGTTGCAAGAAGGGAGACATTTATCATTATTGTTTATTTATGATTTATTATGTGTATAAGCTAAAAGTAAAATAAATAAAAGCAAAGAAAACTAGAGAAGATTCTGGCTCCTCAATGAATCAGAAAAGTGGCAGTTACCTTCCCCCACTGGGAAGCTGAGGCCCATGCCTGCCCCTCCAGGAAGGATGCCTTATGTTCTGGTCGCCACCCTCGGAGCCAAGGGAACAGTGTCTGGGAGGAGAGTTCTCAGGCTAAATAACTCGGCAGCCCCTTCAGGGAGCAGAGCTGTTCTGGTCCATGTGGGCAGTCTCAGGGACCCTGGGGTAAGTGCACACCCACAGATCGGGGTGGAAAGGGATGAAGCAGCTCACAAGTGCCTGGGGACCCTGTGCTCTGATTGTCCCAGGAACCGGCAAGTTCAATTCTTCTCCCCAGTGCCCTCGCCCCACTGTCCTGTGGAATCTTTCGGTGTCTCCTGGGGTCCTGAGTATGGTGACAGTGACACCACCTCAAGGTCCATGAGCAACACTCTCTATCACCTGTATTGTGACTCGTTTTTTGGTTTTTGGCTGTACCACTCAGCATGAGGGATCTTAGTTCTAAGACCAGGGATGGAATCTGCGCCCCCTGCAGTGGAAGCGCAGAGTCTTAACCACTGAACGGCCAGGGAAGTCCCTGTGACTAGTTTTATTTCCAGTCACTCACCATTTCTGAGCATTCATTGTGCCCCAAGTGCTCTGTCTGACCTACACATCACAACATAATAGAAGAGAAATACCATGATTAGTCTCACTTCTCAGACTCAGAAACTTCTGCTCAGAGAAGGTGGATACTCGGCACACGTTCACACAGCCCGCGCAGGACTGTGCCAGGATTCCAGCTCTGAGCGTCAGATTCCCAGCCCCACAGAGAATGGTGACCCCTACCCTTTCTCTGCATTGTGGAGGGGTAGGTGCCAGGATTCAAGGGGCAAAGGATCCTTCCCCAGGTCTCTGGGCTCTATCCTCCGGAGTGAGCTTGAGGGAAGTGATTCTACTTGGAAAACTGAAGTCTCAGAGCAAGAGGCTGACTGTCTGTAAAGAGATCAGGAACGTGGATGAAGCGAACAGAAATTATCAGACCCACAGAGCACACCCTGAGGTTTAAGATGAGGAGTTTAGGACAAAGAAAAGGAAATGCTACCTTATGTAAAGATGAGGTACCTGAAAATGGAAAGAAGTTTTTAAGAAGTTTCAGAAAAGGTATAGGTTTTTTTTTTAATTGTGATGTAGTTGATTGACAATGTTGTGTTAGTTTCAGGTGTACAGCAAAGTGAATGTGTTATACATATACACATATCCACCTTTTAAAGATTCTTTTCCCATATAGGCCGTTACAGAGTATTGAGTAGGGTTCCCTGTGCTATACAGTAGGTCCTTATTAGTTATCTATTTTATATATAGTAGTGTGTATGTGTCAATCCCCATCTTCCTGTTTATCCCTCCCCCCTTTACACCCCAGCCCCCAGTAACCATAAGTTTATTTTCTACATCTGTGACTCAATTTCTGTTTTCTAGATAAGTTCCTGAGGATCTAATGTAAAACATGGTGACTACAGTTGATAATACTGTATTATATAATTGAAATTCACTAAGAGAGCAGAACTTAAACATTCTCACCAAAATAAACAAACAAATAAATGAGATGATGTGTGTGTTAATTAACTAGATGGTGGGAATCCTTTCACAATGTGTGCGTATATCAAATTACCAGAAAGCACACCTTAAACATCTTACAATTTTATTTGTCAATTATACCTCAATACTGCTGAAAAAAACAGAAAAAAAAAAAGGAAAATGAATAGGTGGATGACGAACTCATTCTTGCTTCAAATGTGTTCTGTGTCTGTGCTCTGCTAAGTGAGTGAGAATACAGTCACTGTGACTCCCACCTTAGTTTTATTTTTCATTCTTTCATTTACCTGGCCTGTCCGTGGGCCTCGGAAGGATAACTCTCATTACTAGATGTCAAGCTTCCCAGTAAACCACTGGTGGCCCCCAAAACTGACAAACAAGACACTTTTTCTAGTTTGTTCCCTAGTTTGTTCCAATAGCTTTCTTGGAGCTATTACAGCTGTCGTGCCTGTAATCAGCCCATGGGGGAGTGGAGAGAATGCTGCCACAGGTCTTAGATGAGTCCAAGTTCCCATTCTAGCTCTACCGTCCAGCGACAGGGTGACCCAGAGCAGCCCCTATGCCCGTGTTGCCTCAAAACTCAATTTCACTGGGTGTTGTGGAGAATAAATGGGCTTATACGGAAGGCACTCGACAGTTCCTGGCATTTAGTAATACTTAGTAAATAATAGTAGAGGTAGCTGTTGTTCTTAGAAGGAGACACCGTGCTTAGAGTTCCCTCAACCTGACGGTGTGTCCACCCTCTTATGGGGACCAAGGGTGGCCACACCGCTACGACACTGGAGCATGGAGAAAAAAACAGGGGACCAAAGCCCTGCTCCTCCAAACGCAGGGAAGGCAGGGGCTGTAGGGTCTGCAGGAGAATGAAAGAGGTCTAAGTGGGAGGAGAGTTTTGAAGCCAGCCAAGGCCTAAAGCATGGCAAGTGGCCCAGGATTACTCAGCTCAGAATACGGGAAGCCTTCCAGGGGGCAGGCAGTGAAGGCTGGGGGCAAGAGGCAGGTTAGAGCTCCCAACACTTCTCTCTCCCTCCGCTTCTCCCGTCTCCCCCCACCCTACCACCAGGGTCTCTGGTGCTTTCATCAGGGCCCTGGACACTGCCAGGCTCTGTTCTGTGATTTCTGCCAACAGCAGGAACCTCTGGCCTTCCAAGGCCACAGAGAACAAAGCCAACCCTGAGTCTGATGCAAAATCCAGGACCTGGGTTTTTTCCTTGGCGTCTCCCCAAGAACAGCTGTCAGGACGGCAGCCCACTCCAGCACCTTGGCCCATTGGCCTCAGAGGATTCTTGTGTCCTGACCCCCGCTGCTCTGGGCTGGACTCAGAGGCCCGGCCAAGGGGAGGGCATTCCTGCCTGGTGAGCTGCTCTTTTCTCTTGGGGCAGGAAAGTTTTCTGGCCATGGGAGTCCGACCTCACCCTGGCCACTCCCTGGGATCCAGAAACTTCCTTCCTGATGGGATGTGGGGTAGGTGCTGGGGACTGAGGGAACTAGGCTGGGGTGAGCAGAATTTCCAACATTAAGGCCAGGCCTGGGTCTCTAGTGCTTATCTGGACATCGAGTCAGCCACCTACCAGCTGGGTAACCTCAGATCTGGTACGCACTTTTCCTGGGGCTCAGTCTTCTCATCTGCAAAATGGGTTGCCAAGAGGCCTAGGTCATTATTTGTAACTTTAAAAAAAAACTATTAAAAAAGAAAAACAATTGACCTGTGTTATCCCCTCTATACATTGCTCCTTTCCTCTCCTTCTGTTACCTTTCTCTCTGCTTCCCCAGTGGGGTTCTTTCTTACTCCACCCCGAAAATACCAGGTCCCCAACGGCAGCCCAGGTGGCAGCCACCAGGGGCTTTGGGGTGGGCAAAGATCTCCAGAGACCTGTGCCCAGGACACATCTCCAACTCCAAAAGCCACTGGACAGATGCCACGGGTGGCTTTTTCCAAACTGCTTTTCCACTTTCCTTTCACCTGCCAGGACCTGTATTTCTATTTCTGTGTTTTGAAAGCCTGGGGGTGGGGGGAGGAGCGCAGGGTAATTAATGATTGATTCTCTGACACAGCCACCAGGAGGCCTCAGGGCAGGCTGTCGGCCATTTCCTGAGGTGTGGGACTTGGTAGAAATCCCAGCACAATTGGACAGGTGTGTCGGGGGAGCGGGTGGTGCCCTGAGCGCTTCTGCCTTCGGCAAATGGTGAGATCGGGGAGTCTGGCCCTCCCCCTCTGCCACTGGTTCTGCTTCCCTCTTTCTGGGCCAGGGACTATTCATCGCTCCCCTCACAGACACCCCCGTCCCACAGAAGCTCCCACACCCACCCTGCACCCAACGCACAAGCACAGGCTCACTGGCCCTTTCCTGCTCAACGGCTCACCTGTCCATCACCCAGCAGTCACACAGCTGTTTGAAGAACTCACGGTGCTGCTGGGAAAGGATTAAAGGAACCAACATCTACAACAAAATTTTAGAGGAGTGTCACCTCTACCCTTCTTGGAAGTATCGCCCTGCCTTTGTTGTCTAATAATAATTAACTTTTGTACAGAGCTGCAGTTTTCAAAGGGCTTTTACCATCATAATTCTATTCACCGTCACAACAAGGCTATGAGGTGGGTCTCACCCTCCCCACTCCTCACTCACACCCACATCCTACAGAGGAGGAAACTGAGGCTCAGAGAAAGGGAATGGTCCCATTTCACACAGCCAGGGCTGAAACGCTTGCCTTCTAACTCAGGGTAGAGAGCTGCTGTTTCCTCCCCAAAGGATGCACTTTAGTCCCGGATTGTTTACCATGTAGGGGAAGGTGACATGGCAGGTAAGCAGGGGGCAGGGATCTCCCCCAAGGCTGTTGGGGGCAGGTATCTCCCCCAGGGCTGGCCTCTGGGCAGTTGGCAGAGAGAAATTTCTGAGACTTTATATCAAAGGGGAGGAAGAGGTCCTGGGTTCCCTCTCCTGGGATACAGGGAGGTGAGGGGGAAAGAGAGGCCCCTGACCAAGCGGAGGGTCAAGGACCTGATCCAGAAGGAGGCAGGATTCCACCTGCACAGTTGAACACCCAGCCCAGGGACAGTGTAAACTCTGAGCTGCTTATTAAAAGACCCCAAACCCCTTCCTTCCCAGCTCTGCCAGCTAACATGACCAACTCATACTGGTTTCCCTGGGACAGTTCGGTATCTTAGCACCCAAAATCCCACATCTAGGGAACGTCCTCAGTCTCAGCCCTAACGAACCCTCCCACCAGTTTGGTGGATTTCAGCTGAACCGTGGAAAGAAAGACCATCTTATGAAGCTTCAGTGGATCAACTTAGAATTTAAAAATCACAGAACACTCACTGGGGTTAGGCAGCTACCTGGGATGTATATTAAACTCTTTGATTGTTGAACTGCAAGATACTTCATTTCTACGAAGAAACACTTAGATCTGTGGGCAGATCTGCCCAATGTTTAAAGGAAACCAGAGTTACTCTGTCTTCTCGATTTATTTTCATACTGGCAACGAATTAAATATTCTTGGGAAAACACTGAGTTTAAAAAATCATAACTGGCTTTAAATCACAGCTTGCCAGGTGATAGTCTCAGCGTGAAAGGCTTACGGACATCAAATCCGAGAAGAAGGCAGAAGAAGGTGTTTTCGTTTTGAAAAGCATGTCCTCAATTTCCCATTGCTCTGAGTGTCATAGCCAGGATGCTAAATGTATTTGGAAAGTTTAATTACATCAAAGGAAGGCTTGAGATGTTTATGCCTAACTAGAAGGATCATGAATTTTTCTTGTTTGCAAAAAAACAGTGATAAAAGGCATTTTTAAAAATTTTATATATTATATATATATATATATAATTATATATGTATCATTTCAACCTCTACATTTGCAAAGGGTTGGGATACTGGTTAATAACCGTTCTCTTGGCCTTACTTGAAAATAATTAGGTCCTATTCCAATCCCACTGTAATTAAAAAGCAGGACCAGACCAAGAGGCAGTGGAGCTCCTGTGTTCTTACTGCTTGTTGGCTTTGGAAGAACTTCTCTGTGGAGTCTCCTACTGGCCACCAGCTGTCACCTGCAGTCTGGGGAAGGGGTGCTCTTAAGGTGTGTGGATGTGTTTTTTGCATATTAAGTTTCCATATTAAAAAGAATTTTTAAAAAATGAACTCACAATTGGGACCTGACTGTCTTGATAACTTGCTGTTTTTGTCCTTTGAGAAGTTTTGCTAAACGGGGGGGAGGGAGGAGGGGACCTTGTTTTGTTGAACAGGAGGAAAGCATTGGCAAGAACGATGCAGCAGTTTTCAAGGTTATGGGTACCTGTCAGCCCCTCAGCTCGGGCAGACGCTCTGAAGTTTGCAGAACTGTTTGGATGAGGGCTCGTCAGGCTCACCCTGGAGCATTGCCTCCGCCGTGGGAGGGGAGCCTGGGTGGACGGTCTCTGCATGGCCTCCGCACTCCACCGCTCCCCTACAGACAACAGGGCAGGCACCGGAGCAGCAAACTGGCCTGTGGGGTCCGTGGGACCTACACCAAGGCCCACTTTCACCCCAGCACCTTTCTTCCCTCTCTCTCTGGGGTGCGGCCGGGAGGAGGTCTGACCAGAGAAGTGGAATATCTGGACATTTTGAAACCACAGAGCGATTTTAAATAACAAGTTTTGAGACACATTTAAAACAATAAAGCGCGAATTGTTTTTTGTTTAGAGCCATGGATGGGGTGAAGGATCCATTTGGAACATACATAGTCTTTTGCTTTTCACAGAATCATTAATTTCTGCTAAATCGAGAAACAAGGAAGGCTGAGTGGGAGGAGGAAGTGGATTAACCTGAAAGAGAGAGATTTTTTTTTAATTAAGAAAAATTGTGTGTATTAACACACCCGCGCACACATCCTTCTGAGTCACCCCAGTTGCCTCGGCCCCATCCCTTCCCTCTCACGCCGGCAGCTCTAAGCCTCTGTACCCCAGAGCTATCCCCCCCCGCCAGGCCAGGAGCATCACAGTTCTCTCAGATAGAACCCTGAGTCCAGAGCACAGCCTGAGGCTGGGGAACACCCAGGCCTTGCCCCGCCGGCCTGCTGGCGCTGCAGGACATTAGCTCGCCCACACGATCTTCCCTGTACCCGCTTCCCCCGACAGAAGAGAAGACCTGTGAGGAAGGAGGGGGGCAGCTTTCACCCCCCCTAAGGGCTTCTCATTCCCACCCCAAGGGAGCCCTTCTTATCCACACCCAGGCCCACACGGCCCCAAGGCTGCTGATTCCTGCAGACAAGGCAGGGTTCAGCTCATCCTGTCCCTTTCTAATACCCTTCCACACTGAGTTGAAATCTAGGCCCTCATGGCCCGTCCTCTGGACTCTTCTCCCAAGTTCAAAATCCTCAGAAAGCAAGGAAGGAGGCTGGCGGCTGTGTGTTTAGAAGGAGAAAGGTGTTCCCGTGGAATGGGTTAGGTGACCATTTTCATTAACTTAACAATGTGAGGCGTGGATCCTGGCTGGTGCGGAAGGAATGGGTTCAGGGGCTGTTCAGGATTTTGCCCTGGAAGAGGTCCACACCAGTGGTGAGAAGGTTACACCATCTTGCCTCCCGCCCTGAGAATAGGCATCTGCCTTAAGAACCAGGCATATAAAACAAAGTTCCCTCCCACAAAAGAAAAGGTGATCCCCTGAGCAGACTAGGGGTGAGAGGAGGGGACACAGGGTGCACAGGGGTGGCGTGTCTCTCACTTCTGGTGTCACTGACCCCGGGGGGACCCAGAGACCCTCACCCTCAGGCCCTGAGGCCTCCATCGCCCACTCCTCAAATCTTTCCGGGCCTGCTGAGTTAGGGCCCAGCTGCCTCCCTCTCCTCTCTCCACTGGAAACAGAAGCTCCAGCGAATGTTTCTAACTCCTGAGTCCACTCAGCCATGTCCCCCTTGCAAAATCCTCCCCTTCCTGCACCCCCCTGCACCCAGCCAGCCAATCCGCGGCCTGCGAGCCTCCCCAGACCCATCTCTCCGGGCCCTGGCGGGATAAAACCGGTCGGCGATGCCTGGTGGATGGGAACAAACTTCGGAAGGAGGAGAGACGCGGGGCCCAGGGCACCCTCGCGGGCGGACCCGGGCAGTGAAGGCCTGTGGCCTGCCGGCCGGCCAGGTATGCCTCCCAGGGGTTGACTGGGAGAAAGGGATGATTCGAGAAGGGAGAGGGTCCCAGGAAGCCCGGTAGCCTTTTTTCTCTCAAGTTAAACCGGCTAAGGCTGGGCTGGCCGAGGTAGAGGGCACCGGGCTGGAGTTTGGGGCTGCTCAGAAGATGCCAACGCCGGATCCTCCGGCCGGGCGCATGTGTTAGGCCGGGCTGAGGTTGGCCACACTTCACCTAAAAATCCTGAGACTCCTGCCTCGCGATGAGAGCCTCAGGGGTAGGGCCTGGGGAGGAGGTCTAAGGCAGCGGGCAGGGAGTCTCATGCCCCTGCCCCTGGGTCTGTGCAGGGCAGCGGCGTGGCGGTGGGCGCAGCGGGGACCTGCGTGAGGAAGCCCTGAGCCCTCGGCGGGCTGCGAGTGACTCCCCGGCGATGCCTCACAACTCCATCAGATCGGGTAAGGACGCGGAGTGGCCGGGACCCCCGAGCCTTCGCGTCGCCGTGCGTCCGTGCGTCCGCTCGGGTCGGTGGGGCTGGGGAGCGTAGGCTCGCGGCTCGCTGGACCCCGTGCGTGGGGGGCGCAGCTGGGGACGCCTCCGGCCTGGCTCTCCGCGGCTGCCGTCTCGCCGCTCTCGGGCCCTGAGATCCCTCCCGGCCCTGCGGAGCTGCCCTCCGCAGGCCTGGGTTTCTGCGGACCACCTGGAGCGGCGAGGACCTCTCCGTGGGGGCAGAGGGGTGTCCTTCACGCCCCAGCCGGGTCTCGCCTGGCCCATGAGAGTGGGCATCCTGCACGCTCTCAGGCCCTGCGCCGCGGCCGTGCAGGACTTGCAGCTCCCCTGCCCCCGACCTCTAAGCCCTCGTCCCCGGGTGCGCCCAGCTCTTGCCCGTGGCTCCCGGGCGGGACCGTGAGCCCAGCGGACCTCTCCAGACAAACGGAAAGGAGCCCGCGGTCCGGGGCCTGGGAGCCGAGAGCGCGCTGGGGGGCTCTCGGACTCCTCCTTGCCCAGCACCGGGCAGGCGGGGACCCACGCTCGGGGCGTCCGGCCTGCGAGGACTAAGCCCCCCACGGGGCGAACTCTCCTCCCCACCGGCGCCCGGGCCCAGGCCCTTCAAAAGCGCTCAGGGTGTCCCTGGCCGCGACTCCCGCTCTCTCCCACCTCCTGGCCCAGGCCGGGGTGGTCTGTGCCAGGAAACAGCCGCAGGGTCGGGGCCGGGCGGCGCGGTGGGCACGGCCGGCCAGGCGCTCAGCAAGTGTGGACAGCGGGCAGAGGCGCGGCCTGGCCCGCGGTGATGGATGGAGCTGGGCCGGCCGCGGGGAAGGCGATTTATGGGGCCAGGGCGCAGCGCTATCGATTTGGGCCGGTGGAGTGAGAGGAAATCAATATTTCAGATGAATTCTCGGCGAATATGAAGTCCCGCTCGGCAAACGGGACATTTGTTATAATAAGCAGGGTCGGATCGGGCGCGGCGCGCGGCTGAGATCTCAATTTAGCCCAGAGCGCCGCGGGTCCGAGCTTCGCCCGCGCTGCTTCGGGTCTGGGGGCCGAGGCTCCACGGGCAGAGGCGCAGGCCCCCCACCCCCGGGGCGCCGGTAGGTTTCTCCTTCGGGTTCGCTCTACCACCGGAGACGGAGTCAGCAGCACGCTGCCTCCCCACCCCGGTGCCCCTAGGGGCCACCGCCGTCCTGGCCGCCCTCTGCGGGCGCCGGGCCTCCAGGGGCGCGGAATGGAGACCTCACAGCCCTTCCCCGGGAGCGGCGGGGTCGACGAGCCAGGGCACCGAGGGGAGCGCCTGGCACCCCTTACTCCGCCCCCACCCGCGCCCGGGCGCCACTCAAGCTCCTTGATCACATTTTGAGGCCAGGACCAGGTTTTAGACCCTTAGTCTTTAGCCATACGGGGGTATAACGAGAGACGTCAATCCACTCGCCTCGGCATCATCAGGACGGTCTCCGAGGCCGAGCGCGCGGCGCCAGGTGCCAGAACCCGCGCCAGGCTGGGTCCCGCCGCTTCACCCCCAAGCCCCAACCAACCCCCGACCTTCCCCTGACCTTTCTGGCGGTGATAGGAGTGGGTGCTCCCGGACCTCGAATTTACCCTGCTGGACCAGACCCTTTCCTCTATGTCGCTGCTCGAGAAATAAGACGATGTCACGGTCCCTCGGGTTGGCTTGATTTTGTTTTCGCTACCTATTTTCATTACAGAAGCACTCGTTAGAATAAAAGGAAATAAAGAAGGAAAGAAGGAAGGACACAATTATTTTTACTTTATTTTTAATCAGCAAGAGACCCAGATGAGGAGACACAGTTTTTCCATTAGCTCTGAGGCAATTCGCCCGTGGGTTTGGGGAGGGAGCCGTCCACCGCTGGCAGGGCCTGGGACAGAGGTAATTTTCTGTCTAGAGGAGCCAGAGGGGCTTCTTCTATCCTCTCCCCAAAACAAATTAAAAAAAGAAAAATCTGAGGCAGAGGGAGGATGAGACTTTCTCCTTTAATTTAATGCTAATGAAACAGAAGAAAATTGCCTAAAACGTAGCTCAAAATGTTCAAGACGGTCCCCTGTTTCTTTTCTAAATCCTCTCTAGGCAAACCTGAGGGAGAGACCCTCTGTCTTTCTAATCAGTTGACGCCATTGCCTATATTTAGAGCTAAATTCATAAGCTGAGCCCTCCTGTTTTTATAAGCCCATTTCTCTTGTAGGTCTTAGAGACTTCCCTCTTTTCCCCAGGCACTTCCATTTCTGAGTTCGGCTCTGCCTGGCCCCTGCCTGGAGAGCGCCCCTTGAAGCTTCCCCTGGAGCAGCGTCCGGGGCGAAGGCGGCCGCGGGCCTTTTTTCGCGGGAGCGAGGCCACGCGCACCGTTTCCAAAAATCCGAGACGTCCGAGAAAAGTTTTGCGCGGCCTCTGCCTCCCAGGCCGCTGTGGCTCACCCTCTGCGGCTCGCTTCGCAGAGAGCTCTTTAAAGCAATATATATATATAATATATATAAAATATATATTATATATATATATATATTTTTTTTTTTTTTTCTGAAGGGATGTGGAGAGCGAAGAGTGAATGATTCTGACCTGCCGGCGGTCAGCAATATAAATGGTCTGGAAATCTACTGGGAATTTTGTAGCATCAGGGAACAAAGATCCTCTAAAACAAGAACGTTTTTTTCAAGAGTCAAAGATGCACGAGAAAAGCCACCTAAATACTAAAATGTAAACAATACTGTATCCGTGAAGAAGAGAGTTTAGTAAAAAGCAAGCAGGTTGTCATTAAAAGTTATGCTCAATAACTTCCGAGAAGTCCTCTCCCCCAGCTCCTGAAAATAGGTTATTCAAGAAGTCAAAGGAGGCTTTAGATCGAGGAGGAGCCTATCTCTAACTTCCTTAAATCACAGATGTAAAACCCCTGTTCCCTCCTCTTGGTTTTAAAAAGGGGCAAAGGGAGCCAGAGATCTATTTTCTGCCCAGGTTTCTTGCCTGGGTTGAAAATAAGGTCTCAGGATGAAAAACAGTCTTGAGGAGCTTGAGGACCATAAAGAGGTATTGGGGTTCCTCAATTCATCTTTGTTTCAAGATGGTCCGTCCTCCCACCCTCCTCAATACAAGTTAATTAGGAGATAATTTAGCTACCTTGTGAATTAGTTTTAAGATAAGTATCTTTTCAAGCTTTGTCACTTTAATTGCCCTACTGATTGATAAGAAGTAATTATTTCTAATTGACACTTTTTGATGTTTATTGGAAGCATTTATTTGGGACATTTTGGGGGTGGAAGGAAAGTTAATTAATTTTGTCAGTCTATACCCGAAAGGACTCTACCTAATTTTGCTGAAGAGGACAAAGGAAGTGAAGAAAAACAACACAAAAATCAATCTCGGAATTTTAATGATTAAGAGATATTTTGGTTCAAAGGAAAGCGTCTACTATTATAATAACATGTCAAAAGTTTCTGTTTATGACCTCAAATCTTGAATTTTAATGTGGCACATGTTTTATGGGTATGCATTTTTCCAGGGACACACTCATGATCCCCTTATACGCTAACTTCATTTTGGAGGTTACTCAGCTCTGTAATTAATTTTTGTGAATAGTAAGATCAGTAGAACTCAGTACACTCAGAATAAATACCATCACTTTTGGTAAGAGCTAACTGTAAGAAAGATTTACTAACAATCATCCTTGTTCTGTAATTATTGATAGAGTTGGGTATAAAGGTGAAACTTTACTTACAGTGACATGCCTTTTCAGACCTAAACCTCAAACCTCGGAGTAAACAGTTTAATCATTCACATCCTCCAGAATGTGTTACCGTGAAAGAGAAAGAAGGGCAAGACTAAAGAGAAAAAGAAAGACACTGAAGGGAGGCAGTGGGGGAGGGGAGGAGAGAGGGGAAGAAGGTGGCTGGAGAGGGAAAAGTGAAAGAACTTATTTCAGAAATGACGGTAGCCAGGTGCATGGAAACTTTGCCATTCATTATAAGGAAATCAAAATTCTACCTCAAAATATGTCCTTTTGAGTGCGATCTCAACCACAGTCCCTAAGCCACCCCTAACCATCACTGGAACCCCCCAATTTTCTATGCATAAAAAAGGCAGGATCTTTGGGGACCAGCTGGTCTGGATTTTGGGTGTCTAGATGTCAAAGTTTGGATTTGGTGTCCGTGAAAAGGAAGGAAGAAAATACACATTGTCTGCTGGCGGCTTAAGAAGAGATTCAAGTGTTGTTTATTTTTATTGTTCAAGCCCCTGTGATCTTCATTCCTAGTTGTGTACCCACAAGTCTTTTCGTGGATTGACTTGTGACTCTCTGACATAGGAAAACATTTCCACATTAACCCAAAGTGGAGACACACGCTGCCGCACACCCATGCACGCCTGACATCAGAGGGGCACCATCAGACAAGACGCTCTCCTGTGCCCGTTTCTTCAGCCAGTGCCTGTTTCCATCATTTATGTATTAAATCTTGTCTGCTTTTAATGATGTTTCTCCCAGATTACGTGGAGCTGCAAGAATGAGGAAACATTTTAAATGAAAAAGAAATTTAAGACGTACAAACAGCAGATAATATCGCATACCAACCTCACTATTAGTGAAACTGAAAAAAATATATAAATAATGCGAGAAAAAAACCCAGCAAGGGAGAGTTTAGTAATGGAAAATTCCCCCACAATTAAATGAAACAGTAATTTAGTGGAGATATGCCTGGATGAATTAGCATTTATTAATTGGTTCTCATAAAAACAATTTGTGTGTGTGTTTGGGGGGGGAGTGTTTAAAGTATGGATTTTTTCATGGGAAAAGTACCTCAAATATTCATATCGAATTATGTAGTGATCACAGTCTATTTTGTGAAAAATCCCAATTCTCTCACTGGAGAATTTCACCTGCACAGGGGGAGTGCGGGGGTAAGGGAGAGGAACCCCCTTTAGATCAAACGAAGGAAGCTGGTTCCCTCTTCTCTTGGGACATTTCCAGGCGTGAAACCCGTTGGCGGAGTCGGCTATGCTTAGGAACATCCAAACCGGGTCCTGAGTAGGCTCCCAGGTGACCCGTCTCCTCTGGGACACAACTGACTGAGGCAGAGGAAGCTGCTTTGTGGCTCTGCCCCTCCCCACCCCAGCTTGCTCCAGCATCCTTGCCAGCTCAGGCAGGAACTGCAGTTTGTAATCTCAGCGAGGAGCTTGCTAGGGTTGACTGGTGCGGGGATGTGTTTACTTTCTCTCGCCACAGTTGGTCTGTCTTCAGTTCTAAGCATTTTAAAGCTGCTCTATTTATCAATCCAAGAGGCGCCGACTTCTCAGTTGCGTTGAGAAACCTTTGAGCTCCGAGGTTCTGAGTACACAACAAGCCAAAAGATAAAAGACACAATTTCGTTTAAGAAGAAAAGAAAAAAAAAAAGATGATCTTAAAAGGAGAGGGCAGGGGAATATGCCCCCATTTCAGATTGCAGTTTGCTTTTGTTTTAGTTGAGACTTGGGGAAAGACTGAGTTACCAGCCCCCAGGAGCCCGCACTCCCTTCAGAGATAGAACTTGGCGGTATAATGCACTCTCTGAAAAGAAGAGAATGCAAGCCCATAGTCAGAGCTTTCTGGGGGAGTGACTCTTTCTGGAGCACCTTAGCCCAGGTTCTTTCGGAGCCGGGGCCAGAAGACAGTCTGCTTAGGAAGCGTGCACCATGCCTGCTTCCAACAGAGGTGCTAGGTGTTTCTCCTTGGGGGAAGGAGGACAGAGAAATACGTCCAAGGGTCTCCTGGTTCCTGAAAACTTCACCCTCCCAGGCCAATTCCAGTTTCTCCAGTCCACAGTCAGTGACCCTGGGATAGAGTTTCTGGGTCAGGGTAGAGTGGGCAGGGGTATCCACCCTTCCTTATGTATCTGCGGTCGTGGCACTTTTAAGTAGATCTTTGACCATTTGTAATTATGTCCTGAGGTCCAGAGTTAGGGCTGACAAGCCTGTTCGGGTTTCTGAAAACCCCTCCTGACCTCTCCCTTGGCCAGGTGGCCCAGATGAGCAAATGTCTCTTACCTGGATCAGAAAAATCTTCATGGGAACGTTTCTATTTTAAACCCACAATTCATGTCACCGAGTCTGGGCTTTACCCTGACTGGGGCTCCTTCCCCAGGAAGAACAAAGGACCTGGGTAGAACCCGGTGTCTCCTTGCTGAGGCATGTCCAAGACGAAGGGGAGGGAAGTTCAGGAGTCCCCCAGGTATATATGGGTCCTGTTTCTCCTGAGGATCCTCCCATAGTTCTGAGTGCCATATAAAATGGCAAGGATTGCCAAGGCTCAGCACAGGCAGCCCACAGCCGCTCCAGCTCTGCCCATGCCACGTTCATATCCAAAGACAGAGACACAATACACAAAGTGCTGGGCACACCCTGGCACTTAGTGAGCCCTCGGTCAATGGAAGCTCTGATTATTATCTCCAAGGGCTGTTACAGGTGTGGGATTCTGCTGGGAGAGGGCACATCCGTTGTCTCATTTAATTCTCAGGAGTCTACCAGGCAGGTTTGTTATGGACGTTTTTACAGCAGAGAAGAGAACTGATGCTCAGTGAGGCTGATCTGACTCCAGCTGCCTTTCCACTGCCCCCCTTCCCAAAGGCCAGCTCATCAAAATTCCCTGTAGCACTAGATGGGTTCACGCTTGCAGCTCCATTGGGAACTCGGGCCAGCATCCTTGGTGAGGAGGTTCAAGGACTCCTGCCGATAGCAACAGGCAGGACCTTCAGTCTGTCAGCTTGGTTTCTTCATCAGTGTCCCTAAGGCTCCAGCTCAATGAAAACAGGCTGTCTCAGTCTTCCCATCTGCAAAATGGGAGCAGTGGTTCCTATCTGGTGTCCCTCCTGGAGGTCCTGTGAGGTGGAAGGAGATGGTCAGCCACTAGAAAATGCAGAGAGAGGGAGCTTTCTTTCAACACATCCCCCCAGGCTGCTGTGTTTCCACCTGCACCAAAAAAAAAAAAGCAGTTACCCACAGGCACCTCAATAAATTGTAGGCCAGCAGGTATACTATACTCCCTTTGTATCTCCAAACCACACTGGGCCTCCCTGACTGGGTGCATTTCAGAGACTTTGGAGTTAGTGGGTGTGATGGAAACAGCTCCAGCGTTACTGGGAAGACCCGCCCGTGAAGTCAGGGGCTGTCGCCAGGTGCCCCCCCCCACAGGCAGCAAGTGGGGAGCACTTGAGGTGCTGGATCTCATTTCCCCAAGTTTAGGTTCATTCCCTCTGCTGCTTCCTGGGGGTCCCTCTCACTCAGGGGTTCAAAATCAAGTCGTCTGCTCCTTTGGCGCCTCGACCGAGGTTCCACTTGTACCAGTACCTGGAAAGGGGGTAAATTTTCCTGTTGCCCCTTTAGGCTGTGGACAGTAGCCCCCCAGCTCCTGGCTGGTTGCATTTCTTGGATGCAAACCCATCTTTGATTTAAGCAGAGAAAGAGATGGAGAGAGAAAGACCACTTTTTCCCTTCCTTCTTTTTAAACTGTTCTTTCTTCTCCCGTCCTCAGCCCCAGTGCTCATCTGTGTTCCCTTCTGCACTTGTTTCCCTAAGTGGCCTTGGAGTGACCTGAGTCATTAGTGCTAATTAGTCCACTGCCACGTATTGTTGCTGTCAGACCAGCACAGCAGAGGAGTCGGGAGCTGGTTGGGTGACGCACTTAAGAGAAACAGCTTAATCTACCGTCATCGTGTGAACTGCGTGTTTGCCCACCGCACGTGTTGCGTTGGATTCCTCAGCTTCTCTGGAAGAACTATTATTCCTCTGATCAACTCAGGGGCGGCCTGTGAGGCATCAAGAGGGCGAGAGACTTTTGAGGTCACTGTGAACCAGGCCCTGCGGCCGCCTCTCCATCTCTGCAGGCAGCAGGAGGGGCTCCGCCTCAGAGGGTTTACCTGTGAACCACACCTCACTGCTTTCTCCCTGTGTGACGTTAGGCAAGTCAGTTGTCTCTCTGGGCTTGAGTTTCCTCTGTATAAAACACGGGGATATTGCAGGGTTTCTAGGCAACACTGAAAGTGAAACCAGCATCCTCCTCTGGCACATAGCAGCTACTCAAGAATTTTTCCCTGCTCCAGTACAGGGGTCCCCAGGGAGGAGGGTCTCCCCAAATTCTCCAGCACAGATGTCCAAACATTCCATGGTCTCAGTATTTCCTCTGAAACTCTCCATTAGGAACTTGAAAACCAGTGTCAAAATTTTGCTCCAGTTAAGATTTAGGACAGACCTTTTAATATTCCACCTGGATAAAATAATAGACCTACAACCTAGGGGTGTTGGATTCAGTGAAAGAATTCATGGGAAGTGCTGACTCAGAGCCCTGGGGCGATGATCACCTGCTACGCCAGCCCAGTCTGGAAAAGGATTCCTTATTTCATTTTACCAGAAAACCCAATCACAGGGGAAACAGTAGGCTCATGATAGAATGGGCTGCCCGTGGACTTTAGGTTGCAATCCAGAACCTTCTAGGGTTTTGGTAGAATTGGTCTTAGGAAAGATGAGCTAGAGTGGGCATGCATCTATGTTATGTGTGTAGCTGAGATAGGACCACAGGGAGATGTGCCTTGTGTACTGGTTCTTAATTGACACAGAACCGTATGTCTATTTAAAAAAAATAAAAATCCACAATTCTTCTGTCTTCTTCTCTCTCCTTCCTTCCAGCCCCACCCCTACCTCCTGTCCTATATTTATTTTCCAACTCTGTGTAATAATAATCCAGCTTTGGCGCGATAGCAAACCCTGGTTGACATTTAAAAGCCTGGCATTAGCTGAGCATCAAATCCCTGACTCCAGCTCTGTTTTGCTCTTTCCCTCGAACCTGAGACTGTTCTTGATGACTGTCGAAATGGAGGTGGCAGGAATGGGGTGATCTCCTGACACGTCCTCGGGCGCCTGGCTGTGACTTCCAATTGGAGGAAGAGGCTGGGAGGGAGGAGGCTGGGGCAGGAGAGGAGGTGAAGTCAAGCTGGAATCTGAGGGTGAGCGGTTTCATTCAATTTCACAGACCCTCACGGATGCCACCTGCTGTGTGCAGGGCATCACACCAGTGATGGTGGCGTCCACTGCCAGGCTATTCCAGGTAAATGACAGGGGTGAGAGGCACCTTCTCAGGGCAGGGAGCTGAAGTCTTGTGATTCTCTTTCAAAGGCAGCAGACCCACAGCGCCGAGAGGGGAGATAATCAGACAAAACAATTCAGTGGCAGGACGAGGACTGCAAGCTAACAACCCAGGTGGTGGGAGCACCAAAGGCCATTTATCACTGTGTGTCACTCACTGTTCCAGAAGGGCAGCAGGTGAGGCCGTGTTGGATCAGCCAACTCCACGATGGTCTACACCGGGGCTCCAAATGGCTGGCAGAACGTTGCAGAATTGTAGGTGTACGTGCCGTGGAGATGTGCCCACTTGGGCCAGGTCAGAACCCTTGCTGGACCCAGTCACTGCTTAATCCCCGTGTCTCCAGAGATTTGCAGACTTTGTATAAGGCGTCTCCCTTTAGACAGTATGACAAGGCCTGTGTCCTTCCAGTCCCCGTGCTCTCTGGTGATATGACAGTGTCCCAGAGATCCAGAGCCCTACAAGCCCCTTGTCTCCTGCTGGCCTCAGAGCCGGTTGGACAGGTACCCCCAGCCGAGACAGGCCTGCCCTGGGGCCTCGGGATTCACCCTCTCGTGAGTGTCCCCCGCTTCACGGTCTTGCTTGCAGCCACACAGTCGCTGCCCTGACTGCTTTGTCACAGTTGCTTTCCTCGGAGCCTGGCTGGGTCGGGTTGGCTGGAAGGCGTCCACCTCTCCGGGAGAGCCCGGGCAGGAGCGCGTCATGCCCCCGCCCACACGGCTCTCTGTCCCCGCCTCCCTGGAAGTCACTCGCTGTCCCGCCGTGTACACGCGATTGCACACAGCATTGCACACAGCCTTCTATGGTTTGCAGACTGTTTTGTGTGTGTTCATCGGTCTGCCCCGTGTAGATGTTGCCCATCTTGAGGCCCGGGAGCCTCTTTCCCCCCTGGATGGAGGTGGCTGAAGAGGTGGGGCCTTGAGAGTCCAACACATGTGGTTTTGAATTCCCATTCAACCACATGCACCCGTGTGACCTCAGGAGCCGTTTCCCTCGCTGGTGAAGTGGACCCGTGGCCCCTGGCTCAGCAGCCTGCTGGGAGGCCCAACAGACCTCATGCCTGTGATGCAGACAGCCCAGCTATCCTCAGCCCACCCTGCTCAATGCCACCTCCCCCTAAAGCCTTCCTGGATTCCTTTCCTCCTCCCCAAGGTCCCTAGCACTTTATTTATTTATTTTGGTGGTACGCGGGCCTCTCACTGTCATGGCCTCTCCCGTTGGGGAGCACAGGCTCTGGACGCGCAGGCTCAGCGGCCATGGCTCACGGGCCCAGCCGCTCCGTGGCATGTGGGATCTTCCCGGACTGGGGCACGAACCCGCGTCCCCTGCATCGGCAGGCGGACTCTCAACCACTGCGCCACCAGGGAAGCCCTAGCACTTTATTTTTATGGCATGTTTTGCAGCCTACTTTGTGTAGGAATGTTCATCTCTGTGCCTCTCGCCTTCTAGACTTGAGTCTCACGTGTCACAGGAGCCTTATAGGTTTCATTACACCAAGTAGTCTACCTAGACCCGGCGTCGTTCAAGGCCAGAAAAGGTGAGGCCCTGACACCACATTTTACCAACAAGGAAACTGAGACCGGGAGAGCTGTGCCTTGCCCCAGACCCCATGAGTATAACCAGGGCTCTCTGAGACAGGGTGCTGCCTTTCAGTGGGTGGCACGGGGTAGAGGGAAGGCTGACCCAGGCGGATGAGAAGGGGCCCCTACAGCTGCTGATGGAAATGGAAAAGCCCAGTAAGAACTGCCCAGACACACAGACACAAGTGCACACACATATACACTCATACACACACTCAAACGTATGCACATACATACACAACACACGCTTCCATACACACCAACATACAGAGATACACTCTCACACGTTCACACATACACACAACAAAGGCTGGGTCAAGGGTGCGGGACAAAGCCACCCAGGGTGCAAAATTTAAGGAGCCCCCCACTCTCGGGCTCATTAAGGGGCAGGATAGGCCCTGAAAGTAGGCGCCTCCTTAAATTTTGTACCCTGGATGCCTGGCTGTCCTCACCCTGGTCTGCGTTCTGTGATACACACACCCACCTACCCAGTTACACACACATTCATACACACGTGGGTGACACACACACACACATGCCCATGTGCATATAAGACTCACCCTCTCACACACATAAACACACGCGTGTGCACGGAACACTGTCCTTGGTCTGGGGGCGATAAAAAAGGCGGCCAAAGAAGTCCATACTCTCAGACACCCCGAGAGACACAGCCATGAAACTATAGGAGCAGCTGATGATCCCAGACTGAGTCCACGACACTGGACATAGTAGGGAAAGCAAGGTCCCAGAGGTCCGGGGCACCTGCTCTGTCTTGGGAATCAACTGTAGTCAGTCTAGCATGGGGTCACTGACTTGTGACCTCCCTGTTCTTGAAACCTACGGTTCGAGGTCTGGGCAGAGAAACTCCCTGTCCAGCCATGACTCCTGCAGGCCCCCCACTTAAGTTATGGGATGTCGGTAGCCATGGGGCCCGGCAGAGACCTTGTTTTCAAATGAGACCCAGGGACAGGTTACCTGTCTGGTCAGTGTGGGAGCCACTGGCAACACTTGGGCTCTGGGGTTTATGGTGACTCTTCCCAGATGGGGACAGAGTTACCAAGAGGGCAGACAACAGCAGCAGGACCTGCCTGTTCTAGAATCTGGCCTGTTGGTCCACCGAGGATTGCAACACGGAAGGCAGGTGGCTGAGGGCTGTCACCAGTGGGGTCCTCTGCTCAGACCACGGGAATGTCCTCACTCCAAATCCCTGGAAGCTCTGCCCAGCGTCTTTAGGAACAGGCACGCCCGTGCACTAAACCCACGGGGGAAACGTGAGCGGGAACCGCAGTCTTGTGGACACACGATGCCATGCTTGTTGCAGCACTGTGGGAACGGATCGTCACGCACAACGTGGTGCATCAGGAATACTTTGTGCGTTTGATCAACAAATACTTGTATAACTTGCATAAATCAGTGATTCTCAAACAATGTTTTCCTGTCTAGCGGGCAGAGGTGCCCACTCATTGATATAGTGAAACAGAGTAATGGTGGCAGGAAAAAGTACATTTGTGGATAAAATACCTTTGAGCTAAAGGTGTATTTTTTTCCTTATATGATGGCCACTACCGCGTGTTTTCCTTGGGACCTAAGATTGGATTCAGCAGCACATTCTGATTTTCGCTATATTGAGCTTACTGTTTTGTGGTGTTCTCAGCAGAACACTTTGTGGGACCCTCTAGATGCCCTGTGCCCTGGGAACAGCTGGACTGCATGTGAGGCTGGAATTGCCTGATGTCCACATAGTGGCTGTGATGCCCCAATTCTGTGAAATGATGAGGTCCCCATGCCTGCGTCAGAAGGCATCCGGAGCATTTCCATCATGGAGAATTTGTGTTGCCACCATCCAAAGAAAGGAGCCACATCCCTGTGCCCCCTCCTCTCATCTTTACTTTCCCGAAAAACCCCCTTCTTCCCAGGCACATGGTCCAATATAGCACGTGAGCGTCAATCATTTAAGGAACCCAGTTGCTTTGTGGGTTGTAAAGACATACACAGAAAAGGTGGGCTACTGGATCCGGGTCTCCTGACACTCAGCTTCACTGGGTCTGCATCCACTCGCCCATCACACTCTGAGCAGTTGCCCCTTTGTCTCATTCTCAGCTTCCTTCATGCATACCTAGAGCCATAACATCTCTGCCTGAGATTTTCTCTGAAGATCCTGTCACCTCTGAAATTTCCATCCCAGTCACATGTCTTATTCAGCTCAGGCTGTTATGACAAAATGCCTCAGACTGGTTGGCTTAAAATACAGGCATTTATTTCTCTAGCTCTGGAGGCTAGAAGTCCAAAGTGAGGGTGCCAGCATGGTCAGGTTCTGATGAGGGCTCTCTCCCTGGCTTGCAGACAGCTGCCTTCTCACTGTGTCCTCATATGGGCTTTCCTCAGTGCATGAGCCTGGAGAGAAAGAGAGCTGTGTTGTCTCTTCCTCTTCTTATAAGGGCACTAATCCCATCATGAGCGTCCCACCCTCATGACCTCCTCTAACCTTAATCAACTCTCAAAAGTCCTACCTCCAAATACTATCGCAGTAAGGGTTAAGACTTCAACGTATGAATTTGGGGGATACAAACATTCAGCCCATAACACCAGCCATAGAAATCATGATTTATCTTTCTCCAACTCAGATGCGCAAACCACTTGGTCCACTATCCAGAGATGCTACTATTCCCTGACCTCTACTGTCCTGTGATGAACCTGTCTCCTCTCCTCCTGGCCTCTTTCTCTCCCAAATGGGTGCTCCATCTGGACGCTGTGCCTGCATCACCTCAGGTTTTACTCCAGCTCCTAAGGAAGCACTGGGTGTCCCTTTGGTCTCTGGCTTTAACTCCGTGGCACACCTGCACCAGCCTGGCAGTGCCCAGTGCACGTCTCTCAACGCACCCCCTCAACCATGCTCGGTTACTTCCAGTTCTTATGACGTGCTGTCCCCAGTCATGCATCCCCTGGCCACAGAAGCCTGGAGTTTCTAACTCCAAGTTGTCTCAAAGGGCATCATTCCCCTAATATTCAGTTCAGTAAGTAAACATCCACCGAGCCCTTCGGTATGGCAGGCATGGAGTTACAGGGCTAAAGAGACCATGCTTCTGCTTTCATGCTGACATTCTAGAGAGAGAGGAAAGCAGATTGGACTTTTAGCCACAAGTGGGGAGAGAAAGGAAAGACTTCAGTCCAGAGAGACACAAAATGCTGAGCTAGTGGGACAGGGAGACGAGCTGGGCTGTGAATGGGGTGGGGTAGGGGGAGCTGACCTGAGACAGGGGCAGGAATCCAGCAGGGGACTCAGGAGGAACCAGTAAGGGCAGAGATGTGACATCCTAGGAGTGTGGGCAGGTTCCAGGGCCCAGGGTCCTGGAAACACGGGAGACAGCAATGGGCCGAGGGGACAGCAATGGGAAGACAGTTGGGGCTCAGACACACTGTGGGGGACTTAGACCAGAGAGGCCAGATGAAGAGGTCCCCCCTAACCCTGCCATCAGGAAGCCTGGGTCAAGTGCACTCAGCGTGCATGTGGCGGGGCCGTTTGCTCACTGTGCGTGGAAACTGCCACTCCCAGCCAGCTCGCCTTCACACTTCCCTTGTCGCTGACTTCCGTATTCCTTTTAGTTCTCTTGCTAGAGCTGTGTACCCACTGACTGTCCTCTTTGGGCTCTGTGGTGCTTTTATTGAGTGGAACAACTTGGCAATAATCTGTGATTGCTAGATGATTTACATTATCAAAACGTTCTGATTTCCCACCTTTCCCCACCCTGTTCCAGAGAATCTGAGCCTGGTGATTTTCCGAAATAATCTTAGAGTCCTGCTTGCCCTTCCTCTTAATCCAATCATTAACAGGCATTTGTGGGCAAACCGCTGGTGTACGACCCGAGGAGTTTCGATCCCACCCCCCTGACCCTATTTCCCACTATTTCCGTATGCAAACCCATGTTCCAGCTAAGTAGTCTTGTTTCCAAAACACAGCATGTACATCGCCACCTCTGTGCCTTTGTCCCTTCCGTGGCAGCTGCCTGGAACCTCGTCTCCATCCCCACCCCCTTGACAAAGCCCTGTTCAGGTTCTACTTCCTTAACCAGACCCTCTCTGGTACCCTCACTTTTAATGACCTAGTGAGGGGTCCGTAAATCTCCGTGATGGTAGTTTTCACATAATTCTCCAATAACATGTTTCACTGTCTTACTAGTTAACCTAACGTGTACACTTGAATTTTGTAAATGAAGTTTTCCCAACGAGAAGTACACTTGATCTTTTCCCATGATATTGCTGTAACTACTCTTATTTTCTTTATAATAAGTGGTCATTATGGGACTGAGGAAAGAAGGATAGAAGCCATTTAGGGACACCGAGGCAGCCATTGAGGCCAAGGCTGCCCCACCAGGACGCCTCCCTGGTCCTGGGGCATCTTGCCGGCCTGGGCTCCAATACAGGGTAGCAAGGCTGGGCAGACGTGACCACTGGGGGTGGCAAACAGTGGCAGGCCTGGGCAAAACTCACCTGGTAGTGGGCCTTCCCGGTGGACACTGGGTATCAGCTTGGTGGTTGACCAGATTCAGGATCCATCTGTGAGGACCAAGAGTTACAAACTTCTGTAGATTGGGGATAAAATTCCCCAAACGATATCTGGCACACAGTAGATACATGCTAGATGCTTAATAAATATTTGCTAAATGAAAGAACCTTTTTGAAAATTAGCTTTATACAAATATTTCTCAAGTGTGGTCTCTAGCATCAGAAGCTCCTGGAGCTCTGTTAACCAATGTGGGGTCCTGGAATCTGCGTCCTTCACAGGCTCCCTGTGATTCTGCTGTAGATCAGCATTGGGGAACCACGGATCTGGAGTCAGCCCACCTTGAGTCCCAACCACAGGTCAATCCCACGTGGAGCCTCTCATGCCAGCCTTCTGAAGAGACAGCCCTTCTCCCTGCCCAGCACCCCCTCCACCCAGAGATTTCCCATCTGGCAGTAGACGGAGTGGGTCGAACTCAGGTGCACTCTCGGGTCTGCTCATAACTGGCTGTGCACAGCCGTTAACCTTCCAAGATGGTGTCTTCATCTACAAGATGGGTTCAAAGTGCCAGGCCCTCCCCCTGCCATAGAATGATTGTGAAGATCCGTCCCCAGTACAGCCAAGGCCCAATTGATATTTGCTGAATTGAATTTCAGAATCACTTACCTGACAGCACTTTGAAAGGGCACTGCAAATGTTGGGTGAGTTCATAACCAACCTTTAGACTGGATCCAGAAAGTTCGTGAAAGGAGGAGAAGCCTGGAAGTCCTGGTGGATTTGGGGGAAACACAGCCTGGCTGGGCAAGAGTGATGGACGCCTACAGGAAGCTTTGCCGTGTGATGTGTTGATGCTCTTGCATTAAAGAGGAATTTGCCACTTGACGGAAAGATCGGAAATGGAGCAGGATGGCGGCTCTGTGGGAGGATGGCGGTGTCAAGGGAAGCAGGTGCACCTAGAGAGGGTCAGATGTTAGAAAGTGATTGCTCTTTGCCTGTGACAGAGGTTGCCTTATACTGGACAGTCACTTGGAGGGGTGGAGTGACTCCAAGGAGAGGCTCCAGGAGAGGAGCCCAAGGGGGCTTCCCCAAACCTCCTGTGCCCAGCTCTGAGCTAGAACTTCGTTAATCTGTGCATGCATTTGCTGGGGCTGCCGTAACAAAGTACCACAAACTAGGGGGCCACACAACAGGCATGTATTGTCACAGGGTTCTGGAGGCTGGAGGTCTGAGAACAAGGTGTTGGCAGGGTCGGTTCCTCCTGAGGGCTGAGAGGGGGAATCTGTTCTGTGCTCCCCTAGCATCTGGTGATATGCTGGCCGTCGCTGGTGTTCCCTGGCTTGTGACAGCATAACTCCAGTCTTCACGTAGCATTCTCCCTCCCTGTGTATCTCTCTCTGTGTCCAAATTCCCCCTTTTAAAAGTTCACAGCCACGTTGAATTAGGGCCCACGCTAATGACCCCATCTTAACTCAATCATCTGCAAAGACCCTATTTCCATATAAGGTCACATTCCGAAGCACAGGGGCTTAGGACTTCCACGTGTGAGTTTTGGGGGGACTCAATTCAATGTATAACAATCTGAGTGTTGCAAGTGATGGGTCTAGCTCAGCTGTAGAAGCCCTGGTTTGGGACCGACAGAGAGAGGAGAAGTGACACGTGTTCTCGAGAGCCCTTCTTGTTTCTCACAGCCCCATGCTTCCACAGAGGAAGGGACTCTGCTTCCCAGACCCAGAACCCCCAGAAAAGAGCTTCAAGACTGGGTTCACCACAGAAGAAAATCAAATGACAAGCAAACTGATAAGAGGATCAGGGCTCTTCCGGGGTGCGCCTGGGCACGGAACACATTCTATCCAACCCCACCACCGTTTTCCTTCACTGTGGCCAAGATGGCCCCAGTTGAGATGGCACTGAGGTCCCAACGGGCCCCCCTGGGATGAGGAATGAATGGGAACTTGGGTCAGAAAAGGTGAGCTCTGCCCTGGCTCTGCCAGGGACTGAGTCTGTGGCATCAGGCAGGTGGCCTCCCCTTCCTGGCTAGGGACCCTCTCAGACATGCCCCGCAGCCTTGCACACGTACACGTCCCCTCAATCGTCCATCATCAGAGCATCTCTCTCCACTGTCATGCAGGTCACACACAGTCCGAGGGCCCATTGTGTGCCATGTCCCTCGTCTTTCTACAGGTGGCCTCAGGGCCACCCCCTGGGAGTCTCCTCCATGGAAAAGTTGCCCAAAGTCCCCCCACAGAGCTCTATCTGCACCCCTTCTGGTAGTTCCTGGCCTCTATTCCCAGACCTGAGGGCAGTCCCGCAGGTGTGGATATTAGGACTAAAGGGACAGTAGAGATGGTCTGTGCCCTTCAAGCTGGATGAGGAAACTGAGGCACAGACAGGAGGGTCCCAGAGCGGCCAGGACCCAGGTCTCCCAGCTCTCAGCCTCCCGTGCCCCGTTTCCTCCCTGAAACCACAGCCTGCAGGCTGATCCTGCTCCTCTGGGCCTTCCTGTTTCTCAGGCAGCCCTGAGTGGCTTTACAGTGTATAATCCGCTTTGCTACCATGCCCGGTTCTGGGGAACCAGCTGTCGACAGGTGTGGAAGCCACAGACGTGCAGTTTTGTCACAGATTTTGCTCAGTGTGTCAGGCTCACAAGGACAGTTGTTCTTCATTTGTTCCTACCTGTTTGGCTCCACAGGGTGGCCAGGCCCCCCTCCTGCCCCCGCACCAGGCCTGAGGGCTCCATACCCACCACACACACACACACACACACACACACACGCACATGGACAGGAACAGACAGACAGACACACACACAGGGACAAGAACAGACACACACACACAGGGACAGGAACAGACACACACACACAGGGACAGGAACAGACAGACAGACACACACACACACAGGGACAGGAACAGACACACACGGACAGGAACAGACACACACACACACACACGGACAGGAACAGACACACACACACACAGGGGCAGGAACAGACACACACACACACACAGGGACAGGCACACACCACACAGGGACAGGAACAGACAGACAGACACACACACACACAGGGACAGGAACAGACACACACAGACAGGAACACACACACACACACACAGGGACAGGAACAGACACACACACACACAGGGGCAGGAACAGACACACACACACACACACAGGGACAGGCACACACCACACAGGGACAGGAACAGACACACACACACACAGGGACAGGAACAGACAGACAGACACACACACACACACAGGGACAGGAACAGACACACACACACACAGGGGCAGGAACAGACACACACACACACACACAGGGACAGGCACACACACACAGGGACAGGAACACACACATACACACACACGGACAGGAACAGACACACACACACACACACAGGGACAGGAACAGACACACACACACACAGGGACAGGAACAGACACGGACACATACACACACACACAGGGACAGACACACACACACAGGGACAGGAACAGACACACACACATACACACACACAGGGACAGGAACAGACACACACACAGGGACAGGAACAGACACACACACATACACACACACACGGACAGGAACAGACACACACACACAGGGACAGGAACACACACATACACACACACGGACAGGAACAGACACACATACACACACAGGGACAGGAACAGACACACACACACGCAGGTATAGGAACAGACACACACACACGCAGGTATAGGAACAGACACACACACACAGGGACAGGAACAGACACACACACACACACACACACAGGGACAGGAACAGACACACACACACGCAGGTATAGGAACAGACACACACACACACACACCGGGACAGGAACAGACACACACACACACACACACAGGGATAGGGACACACACACACACTCATACACACAGAAATGTGCGCACACACCCCATGGGTATTCCATGGGGTTGTGAAAAGAATTGAAGGAGATAGTGCTTCTGAATGGATTTTAATGCTTTGAGGTTCTATAAGGTGTCAGGGGTGATTAACCTGTAAGTTCCTCAAGGGCGAGCACGCCGTCTTCTAGTCAGAAACCATCTCCCCACATACATGTAGCCTGGAATATTATTAGACGTAGAGTGGGAGCTCGTTGAATTGAAATCTAATGAACTGAAAATTGCTTTAATATAGAATCATTAAAAAAAAAACCCAGCATTAATATCCACAGGCCTCTGACCCCAGGGGGAGTTGAAGGTACAGCACAGTGATTTGTGAAGATGCTGGGATTCCAAGGGCAGGTTCAGTGGGTGCTGACACACCTGCCTCATGCCCACTCTCCCCCAGATGCAGAGGCCCTGGCCCTTCCCACTGCAGCCCCGGGTGCGTGATGCCAGGAGTCTGGAGGCATCTAAGAGGCTCAGTGGGAGGGAAGGAGTCAAGAATGACCTCTAGGAAACCTCCAGAAAGCACTGGCAAGTTCCATTTGCAGCCTTTGACTGGAAGTTCGCATTTAATCAGTTAATTCATGCTTTCAATAAGTATTTGTTGACCATCTAATGAGAGGACATAGACTCTGGGCAATCACCAGAGGAAATTTTTTAAAAACACAGACACCATGGCAAGAGATTATGGTTGAAGTGACCAGAGGTGGAAAGTTTCTGAATGCCCCGGGAAGCACCGCTCTCCTGTCCGCGATGCAAGCTTATACAGTCAGATAGGACACTGCACCTGCCCTCGAGGAGCTAGGCGTCCAGGGGACAGGCAGAGCACTGGCCCCAAGAAAGGCCAATAACGACCCTCAGATGGAGTGCTGTGAACCAGGGGGGTCAGTGGAGAAGCAGGTAGGGGATAGTGCAGGTTCCTGAGAGGTGGTCCTGAGAGGCTTCTGTCCTGGGAAACATGGTGGCCGGGATGCGGGATGCGTTTTAGCCGCCCCAAAGCCACATCCGCAGAGAGAAGCCTTCCCCTCTTCCGGAAGAGGAGGGAGTATGTCTCCAGTCTGGGAAACAGGGATGGAGGAGAGATGGTGCCCAATATTAGTCACAGGGAGAAAGTGGCCCGATGCAGTTTGGCGTCCTGGTACAATCTATGGGATCTGAGAAGCTTGCAGAACCCTCCAGAAATCTTTGCGACAGCCCCAGAGGGTAGCCCAGCCTGGGAAGCCTTGGGCTGGGTGACCCCTCAGGGCTCAGAACACAGCACATCTCGTCCCGCTTGCCGCCAGCTCTTCAGCCCCCTCATTTCCGAACCTTCCAGACTTTCGGGACAAGTCAGGGCCTCTCATCAAGTACTTTTCTGAGGCAGCTTAGAGATCCACGGACATTTACAGCAGCTCCAGCCCTGGAAATCCACTCCCTGGGTCCCTTCCTGGGAGGGAAGTGACAGAGTTAATCTAAGGGCTGAGGGAGGTGGAGAAAGGCCTTGAAACCAGTAAAGCCAACCAGATTAATAGAAGAAGAGAGGAGGTCGGGGGGGGGGGGCCCGTTAGGAAGACAAAGAGAAAATCATGCCGGAGCAATAGAGAGGGAAATCTAATATCAACGAGGGAAAAATAAATGGAGATTAGGGCAAACAAATTAGCTTTAATGGGTTCAGTGCTAATACAAGAATAACAGCCGAGCTGCGAATGCCTTTGAGGGGAAGATGGGATAAAGAACCAGAGCAGTCATGCAGGCGACGCTAAGGACGACGCAGGGATGCAGGGAGGGGCGACCAGCCAAAGGAGTGACGGGGGGGGGGGGGGGGGGGGGGGGGGGGAGGGCGGAGGTAGAGAGGAGGGAAAACTCAGGGTGAGTGGGTGGGAGAGAGGTGCAGGGGAGGGGTCTGCTGTCTTGGGCAGGAGTGGAGGGGACTGGGGAAGGGGCTGAGAAGAGCAGGGGCATCAGCAAGGGGTGGAAATAAAAACCAGCAAGGCAATGGGAGGAGACCGAGGACAGAGGAGGAGACACCCGAGCAGCAAAGACTGCGTAGAAAGGGAGTGCGGATGGATGGAAATCGAGAGAGTGGAGGGGGATAAACCAACGTGGAAGGGGGGAGAAATACAATGTAATTCCGTTCATTCTCTGGCTAAAGAAAATCATAAAAAAGGAAAAATTCAGCCCCAACCAAACGAAAACCCAGAGGGGCTTCTGAAGTGGGCTTCGCAACGCACCCATGCTTGGTAGGTGATGTGAAGACACATTCGCCCTCAGAGAAGGGTCTGACTGTCCATCTGGAATAACCATACGTTGCCAGGGACAGTGCCGGGATATCCGGGAGCCCTCACCTTGAGTCTCAATTCTGCCCCAGTGCAGCCTTGGGCAAAGTTACAGACAGTCTCTACTCTCATCTCTCCATCTGTAAAATGGGGATAATGTGCTGTTAGGAGAACTGAATGAGAAGACGCAGTTAGAGAGCTCAGCCTGGCTCCCGAGTGAGCCCCTCCCACCATGCTGGCTGTCAGTCTTGTTCGGAAGCGTTGACTCCTGGGAGAAGGGGGGTGAATACTGAAAGTAGCCCTTCCTCCCTTCCTCCTTCCCCTCTTTCCTCTTTTTTTTAAGTCCAATCTTGGAAAAATACCAGCCAAGTTTGGTTCTTTCCCACCTAGAGACTAATCCAGGAGAACCCTCCTTATCCCCACTCTGTCTCCTTCCCTCTGTCCCTGCCAGCCCTCTCTACCCGTTGGACATGAAAAAATAGGGCTGAACCCTCCTACCCTCTGGGCTGATCTAAGGCAAGAGCATGCAAAGAAGCCAGACTTCTTACCTATTATCCCAGGGGCTCTGGGGGACCCTCAGACCATCCAGAACTTCAGAGTGTAGGAGGCTGGAAGCTGGTCCTCATGGTCTCACAACCTGGGGGCCTCTTGGGCTGAATTAAAGTGCATGGAGGCCCCACAAGAGGGACAGTGGCCAACAGGCCGGGAGAACAAATCTATAAGAACAAGCCCAGGAATCAGTGAATAAGCGCCTAGCAGGGAACCCAGGAGGGGAGAGAGGAACTGGGATTACTTCCTGCCCCTCAGGGCATTCCAGAACCTTGCCCTTTGCTCATCACTAAGGATTTTGGAAGAGGAAGAGCAGAAAATGATCCAGGCAGGAAGATAGGGTAGATGGGGTGGGAGAGCTTTGTCACTTGCTGAGAAAGTAAGCTCATTACATTGAAACCATTCCCAGAAAACTATAACATCCAAGAGGGCAGAGACCCACCTGTCTTGATCCCTAGGTGTTCTCGGAGCCTGGAGCCATGCCTGGCAGGGGAGCAGTGATGGTCAGGTGGTAATGGAGAATGTTTGTCTGAGTGCTATATGGGCATTGTGTTACGTAGATCACACAACACACCTAGGAGGTGAGGCGGAGAGAGGTGAAGTCCGTGTCAAAGTCAGAGGTGGAACAGGGCTTTGAATGTCAGCAGTCTGTCTCCTGAGCCTACTCTGCTAACCTTTACCTACAGAGATGCAGTGCATGAAAATAAATGAATAGATGAACCTCAGGCACTCATCAGGGTGAGAGGACAGATTTGCAAGCTGCTTAACAGTGTGGGCTTCTATGAGGGACTGATGAGTGGGCCATGTGACAGGGGGCAGAAGGCTGGAGGATGGTACAGGGCCTTCCTCTTGTTGCATGTGGTTCTTGTCAATGTTGCCTCAGCAGCAGGTGATCCAGAGACCAGCAGTCCCGGAACCAGCCTCCCGTGCCCCTCAGATATACCAGCAGCAGCCAGGAGGCACCATCACCTTGGAGGTCCAAGCCCCAGCTCCCTGGGCCCCTCCTCCAAATGTCAAAGTTCTGATGACTCCAGCCTCTTCCTTTTCTTCCCCAGTCCTACGAATGGTGGTTTCTTCCACAGTTACTGTCTCAGGGTTACCGCAGTGCTCCTCTGCACTCTTTCTTACAGCCTCCAATGCCTAGAAAAGCAGGTCCTTCCATTAAAGCCCCTCTGTTGAAATACCTAGAAACAGGTTTGTGTTTTCTGACTAGCCCCTGACTGATGCTGTACTTAAAGGTCTGAAGAAACAGGATTCCAAGACTGGCTTGGTCGTGTACTTGGCCTTGAACCCAGAACACAGGGCTGAGCTCCCTGGCAGTGAGATCTGGGGGAGCAAATCTTTTTACGGATAGGACCCTGACACACATCAAGGGGTAGCATCACCCTGCAGCCCTGAGTCAGAAATTTGTCAAGTGGGCCTCTGAGTCTGGGATGTCCGAGTTCCCCAGTGGGATATAGCTTTTGCTACTAAACTTAGGTCCTCCCTAGCTGGAGCTGTCTCTCGTGATTCTTTCCCTAGGGGCATGCTGAAATCTCGCCACCGGGGCTAAAAATTCCTTATCATTCTCCATAACCCTCTACAGCCAGGGTTAGAAGGAAAAAGCTTCCCAACTTAGAACCCGAAGACTCAAGTTGGTGACAGTTTTCTCATCAGTGTAAACTGGTGACAGTAGCACCTATCTCACAGAGTTCTCCTGCCTGATCAACAAGGCAGTGTGTGGGCTGTAACGCTCCCTGCAAAGGTGTGAGCCCGACAAGTGTCACACGTTTAATGTTGACCTTGAAGGTTGGATGTAAAAGCCAACAGGAAGGCCCCTGCATTCATCCCATGGCTCCTGCAGAAGGAAGGCAAACCTCTCTTTTCCTGTGCCATGATGTCTGGACTCCTTTTTTTTAAAAAAAACAACTCATGTCTAAGAGTATATGTCTTTGAAAGAGACAGAATTCTGTTGAAGGCAAAGAATGTGTGGGCTTCACTCAGCTCGCTTTTGACCTGCTTTCTTTCCTCCCTCCCTCACTCTCTTCCCTCCCTTTCCTCCTTCCTTCCTTCCTTCCTTCCAGTAGTCAACTTAACCAGCATTTAGTGGGTACCTACTGTGCGTCAAGCATTATACCAGATACTAGGGTTTCAGAGATAAAGAAGCCAGGCAGAGGGAACAGAATGTGCAAAGGCCCCAGAGCAGGAGGTGCACCGATAGCTCCAAGGTCATGCGCAAGGCCCGTGAGGGAGTGGAGCAGGGAGTGTGGTGGAAGGTGGCATGCGATGGAGCTGAAGGGCAGGTTTTATGCTTGCGTGGCAGCTGGTGTCATGACCCACCAAGACAACCCTAGAGGAGGTGCCTCTATCACCTGGAGGTTTCCGATAGGAAGTTGAATATAAAAACGGAGGAAAGGGCTTCCCTGGTGGCGCAGTGGCTGAGAGTCCGCCTGCCGATGCAGGGGACACGGGTTCGTGCTCTGGCCCGGGAGGATCCCACAAGCCGCGGAGCGGCTGGGTCCGTAAGCCATGGCCGCTGAGCCTGCACGTCCGGAGCCTGTGCTCCGCAGCAGGAGAGGCCCGTGTACTGCAAAAAAAAAAAAAAAAAAAAAAAAACGGAGATCTGGGCTGGAGATACCTAGATGCCCACGATGCCATCAGTACAGGGGTGGGAAGTGAAACAATGACAGTAGGTGGGATCACCATGGGTGATGGTGTAGAGCGAGCACAGCACTGGGATCTGAGAGAAGCCTGGGAAAGAATAGATAACACAGAACAAATGAGGGAAGAGAACTGCATTAAAGAGAAACACGAGGAGCCGGGACCAAGGACCAAGCCTTGTATGGAAGCCTCTTTAAGAGGGAGAACTTAGCGCCCTTACCACCTGCCGTCCACCTAGTTCCTAGCATCTGAGCACCCGCTAAGCATGAGGCATGGCGTGAGGTGACCCCTGAACAGAAGGGAGGAAAGGAAGGAAATGGGAACAGTCAAGTATGACTACTTATTGAGAAATTTGGTTGAAAACAATAGGAAGGAAAAGGTTCATAGTCAAGGGGAGGTTTTGTTTTGTTTTGTTTTGTAAGCAGGGGCTGGGGAGGCAGCATAAGTGGATTTAATTGTGTTTGTAGGTCCAGGGGATGGACCTGGTCAAAAGGGAGACGTAACTCATATAAAAGACGTGGGAGGATGGTGTATGGAGTAGGGTTCCAGAACAGGTGGAAGGAGGAGGAATCAGTGAGAAAGGGACGAGCATCACAAGCAGAAGCTTTACCAACCGACTGTCTCTCTTCTCCGGTTACCCTCGGGAGACGTGCAAGGCGCAGAGACCAAGGTCATGCAGCAAGTTGAGGGTAAAGCCAGATGCACGATGCTGCTTCTCAGTGCGCTGGCCCCTCCGTCCTAATCCAAGGGCCTAATGTGCCCAGGTAACCTATCACCTCATAGATGCTGGAGGGACCCGGAGTGTAGACTTGGGGCGGAAGGTGGGACAAGAGGTTGGAACACTGGGTTTCCATGGTCCTGGAGCATTTTCTCTAGGAGTGTTTTGAGGCAGAGGCCCTGGTCTCTATTCCAAGGCAACGGGGGCTGCTGTGAGGTTACAGCGGGAGATCACAGGCCTGCAGGTAAGCATGCTGGGGAGACAACATCCCTGAACTGAGATTGTCAGAGACTGGGTAGTGCTGGCACTGCCATTCCTTGGGGAGCGAGGGTAGGCGTGGTGGCGAGATTTACAGGACATTCCAAAGCAGCTGCTGAATCCCCCACTATAGTTCTGCCAAGGCTCAGACGCTCACCTTGACACTCTTTGGGGCTGAAACAAAAATCCCCAGGTAGTTAAGTGGAAATTTTCACAGCACAACACATTGAACCATTGTCACTTTCGGACTGGGCAGTGATGTGAGGAATCAGACGGAAGGTGAAAGGGGAAAGTACCCACCGATGGGACTCGAGGGTCCCGCGGTGGGGAATCGACTCACCAACCATCACAATAGCCCCTCACATTTGTAAAGCATTTTTCTGCCACGTGTATTTACTGCAGGGGTTACGGGTTCAATCCCTGGTCGGAGAACTAAGATCCCGCATGCCGTGCACATGGCCAAGAAAAATAAAAATAAAATTAGAAAATTTTCTAAAATTTTTAGAAAAATAAAAATAAAATTAGAATTTAAAAAAGGATTATGGGGCACAGGGAAATTATCCTACATCTCAAGGGTCTGGGTATCCATACATATAACAAGAGTTTGGGGCAATGACCTCTCTCTTGTTCTCCTACTCTGCCTACTCCTCAGAGCCCTGTAAGGGGTGAAGAATGACCAAAGAAAGGCCTAAGACCTCCCCAGATGGTCACTTTTCCAAAGTATACATTTCTGGACAGCAGGCTGCAGCCAGAGCTTTGCAGACTCCCTCGCTGTAGGCTCAGCGTTCTGTGTCCCCAGGCAAGTTGGCATCCCCTCGTGTGCGGACTTTACACTCAGAACCCACTTGGGTCCGGCCAGGCCGGCTCGTCTTTCTCCTCCACCCTCCAGACCATACAAAGGGCCTGAACAAAGGGCCTTTGTTCAGAAAGTGTCAAACCTTTTCCTGGGTCACACCTTTCCCCGCTTCCCACTCGTTCCTGGCTTCCGGCCTCAGAGCCCACCCTGTCCACACGGAAAGGTGGTCAGCATTGTGGGCGGCCGGGCCCTCCCTGGGTCAGGAAGGAAGGATGCACCCACCTCTGGGCGTTTGACGGTGACTCGCCCAAAGGTGTCTACTCCCCCGCACCGGACACAGGAGGGACAAAAGCCCTTCCGTGATGGGGACTGAGCTCCAAACCTCAAACCAGAGGTCCCGTCTCCCTCTGCAGCCAGCAGGCTCTTTCCAAATCCCCCACCCTGATTCTCCGACAGCCACAGTAAATGTCTTTCCATTTCTTGAGAGCACCAAAGTCTTGTGTGTGGATTTTCCTCCTGTGGAAGCTTCTTCCCCTGGTTACCTCCTGGCCATTCCACCCTTCAGCTTCCCTCTGACCGCTTACGGGCTCCCCTAGCATCTGACGTATCTTTTTCAAGAAACTTCTCCCTTAACATGGTGATTTCCAGTTTATCTGACTGCATCCTTCCAAAGATTGTAAGTTCCTCGAGGGCCACGTTTCTCGTCTTGTTCAAGGTGATATCCTCAGTGCTTTGATTCATGGTAGATACTTGGTATATCTGTGTTGAGATCAAAAGAGATGAAAACTGTAATATACAAACAATAAGAATTATTATTCTAAGAAGATGGGGCTAAGGTGGAGGTATACATGTAGTTAGTTATTCTCTGAAATTTTCTTTACCAGCTGTTGGCCTAGGTCAGCAGCAGACACTGCAAATAGTGTTATTTAGCTCCCATTCAGTGGATGAAAACACTACGGTTGAAAAAAACCCCAAATCTCTCAAATGATAAAATTAAAACAGGAAGTAAATGGAGTGTAACCCTTAAAAAATTGTATTAAAAATATATGGAGAGAAAGACATATATCATATGATATCACTTATATGTGGAACCTTAAAAAAATGATACAAATAAACTTATTTACAAAACAGAAACAGACTCACAGACTTAGAGAACGAACTTATAGTTACCGGGATGGAAGGGTGGGGGGAGGGATAGATTGGGAGTTTGGGATGGACATGTTCACATTGCTATATTTAAAATAGATAACTAACAAGGACCTACTGTAAAAAAAAAAAAAAAAAGACTACATGATAAAAAAAATATATGTGGAGGGATAAACAAATTAAGAAGAAGCAGCAGCAGCCTTGGCGAAAAAAAGAAATTACTCCTCAAAAGGAGATTTAAAGAATTTTTTAGAAGAATTTAAGCAACTTTACAGAATAAAAGAAACTAGTGAAAAAAAAAATTAGAACAGGCAGAGTCAACACAGGAGTCTGACCCAACGCCCTTTGCACAGTAACACAAAGAACTTAGAAGCCAATAAAATAAAATAAAACACCAGAGACTTCACAGTTTAGGAGCCAGAGCTATGAATACATCTTTCCCTGGTTGATCTAGTAAATAACCTTTCAGGAGGGTTCCTGAGAGTTTGGGTTTCTAAGGGTCCTGATCAGCCCTTCAGGAAGATTTAGGACGATGGCCCGCACGCTTCAATGGAGAAACAGGGTAGATTTGTTTTTAGGCATAATTCCCAGTTCATGCCACCAAGAAATGGCGTTTGGTTTTTTTAAACCAGAAGGGTAAAGAACTCCACCTGTAGGAACCCTCGTTTCTAGATGTAGAGAACCTAGCACAACATCTAAGCTCCATGGATCACGTGGGAGCCTAAATTCTGGAAAATGGGGACAAAGCTGGGAGGCCTTGTCTGTTTGGGTGGCTGTCTGGCGCCCCCTTGTGTTCAGTGTCTGGACCCAAAAGAGCCGAAAAGCAGCACGGATGGAGTGAGGGTCAAATGGCTGAGCTATTTTCCACCGACAGCCTGTGGCCAGTGAGAAGCCAGAGGAGCGGGCTCAGGAGTGGATGCAGGCCCCTCCGCTGACCATCTGGGATGTGTTCCCAGCCCTGGTGGAAGCACACTTGCTAGGACAAGCTGCCTAGAACGGGACAGGTGGAAGCAGTGCCCAAGGTCACCCAATTGTCTCCACCAGGGAGTTGGATCATTGTGTCCCTCCTGCTGGGTGTTTGGCCAGCGGGCTTTTCCTCTGGACTTAGTGCCCAGGCCAGAGGCGCTTATAGACTCTTTTTAAAAAAAGCAACAAAAAAACAGATATTCACTGCTCTGCTGAAAACAGCTTGGGCCCCTGAGGAGACATTGCAGGGGCAGTTTTGAACGTGCTACGCCAGTGGGCCGTAATGGGCACGGTGTGCCTAGCAGAGGTACATCCCACCCTCGGCCATAAATAGCCCTTAACGGGCTGACGCAGAAAGCCTGGCATTGGCTCTTCCTCCTGCCCTGCCCGCTCCCTCTGACTCCCATCCCCGGGGCTCTGCCATCCCAGATTACCAAATCATGCCCCTGGTGTGAAAAGACACCCTCGGCTCCCGGGCAGTGGCACCTCCAGTGTGGAACTGCATGGCTGGTACCAAGCTTCCGGGCTCAGGTCTGGCCATAGAGTGGGGCTCACCCAGCAGCTCTGATGGGAGCCTTAATCCCTGGTTAGATCCTGGCTCTCCCTCATATAAGCTGAGTCACATCAATTGTCACTGAAAATCTCTAAGCCCCAGTCTCCTCATTGGCAAAAGGAAGATCTCAGGCCTGAAGTTAGCCCAACCTGTATCTAGGGATTTTAGAGAGTTAAGTATGTTGATAAATTGAACAGACACCTTCTTGCCTCTAAGCCTTTGCACATGCTCTTCCCACTGCCTGGAACAGTTTTCCTCCTCATGTCCTTCTCTAGTCTGACGTCTCTTTATCTTCAGTCTCCACTTAGACTTCTTCAGAAACCCATCTATGGTCCCCTGAGCCTGGGCTTGGTCCCCTCCAGGGGTTCCCATAACCCCCTGCATGTCCCCGGTCCCAGCAGTGACCATGTGGTATGGTCATTGGCCGGTCTAGATCCTCACTTGAACCCTATGAGCCCAGAGCAGGGATCACATCTGCATTATTCACCTCGACATCTGCAGGGCCTGGTGCAGCGTTTGGCACGTAGTACGCACTCAATAAATATGTGTTGAATAAGTGGATGGGCTCAGAATGAAACACAGGCTGGGGCCAGAGGGTAGAGGCCAAGTCAGGAAGGCGGCTAACGAGACAGGCGCACATCACAGCGTGTCCACGTTCTGCACCACTGCCCACAGTCCGACATGTCAGTCCTGGAAGCCCTGGAACGTGGGCCAGTGAGGTCTCTGCCTTTGCCCTTTCAGTGCCCCTAGCAGAGCTCGGGCCATTCAGGCTGGGAACCCACGGACAGGGCCCACTCTGTCCAAGCTCAATCAGAGAAGCTCTCCTTTTATTGTTTTGTGTCTGTGTTTCTCAACGTGACTGTGCTTAAAAACCCGGCCCTATGGTTCAAAAGAAGAACGAGAATGAGAAACTTAAATACCACTGATTTCATCCTACGCCCTCATTTTATAGATGAGGAACAGAGACGCAGAGAGGACAGGGGGATTTTCCCCAAGGTCACACAGCTCAGTATCAGAGTAGGAAGACCCTGAATCCTCAGCTCTTCAGATACTTTCTAGAGGGAGGGAGGGAGGTGTTGGGGTTGTTATTTGGAGTGAGGTGCTGAGGGTCTGAGAGGAGACCCCCCAAAAGGTCCCCAAAGTGGGATGTCCCCACTCTGTGGCATCATACATGCCCCTCACCCCGCCAACCCGAGCTAGCCCTCCTCAGAGGTGGGAAGCAGGACGGGGTGCAGCGGGAACACCAGAGGGGGTGCCCAACGGTGGGAGTTCAAGTTCAGGGGCTCTCAACATCCAATGTCCACACGCAGGCTGATTCTCTGCCCGGTGGCCCTGACAACCGTCCCCCGGACTATTGTGTTTCAGGCCACGGAGGGCTGAACCAGCTGGGAGGGGCCTTTGTGAATGGCAGACCCCTGCCCGAAGTGGTGCGGCAGCGCATCGTGGACCTGGCCCACCAGGGCGTGAGGCCCTGCGACATCTCCCGCCAGCTCCGGGTCAGCCATGGCTGTGTCAGCAAGATCCTTGGCAGGTAAGCACGAAATTCACCCCTCACCGCCCTCCCTTTCAGGGACTCGTGGGGCGTCCTGCTTGGGCCCCTCAACAGGACCTGAACAGGATGTGGTGGTGCTTCTGGGCTTCCCCCATCTGCTGCCTTCTGCGGTTTCCCGCCCTTCCTTCCTCATTTGTCCATTTCTCCTTCCTTTCATTTCTCCCTCCCCCGTGGTCTCCTTTGCCCCATGTCCCATTTTCTATAGACTTCTTTGTTCCTAAAACAGAATCTTCTCCAAAGGCCCTCCCGCTGCTGAGACCACGGGAAGGGAGCCACTGGGGAGGGGACACACGATCAGAGGTCTAACCCCAGCTTGAGGGACGTCTGAGTTTGTGTGTTTCTCAAACCCTAACTCCCAGAGTACCTGCCACAGAAGCACCGGGGTTGCTTGAGGAAATGCAGGTCCCTAAGCCCCAGGCCAGGCCTACAGCAGCCTCTCTGGGAGCCAGGCCCGGACGCTGTGATTTTTACGAGATGACCAGGTGACACTTACGGACACTAACTCTAGAGCAGCAGTTCACAGCCCTGGCCGCACGGTAGAGTCACCTGGGGAATCTTAATCTGAAAAAGAAATTGATGTCTAGGCCCCGGCCCACCCCAGTTAAGGCAGAACTTCAGGGAATGAGTCCAAGTTTCAGTATAGTGTTAAGCCCTCCTCGAGTGATTCTAATTTCCTGCAACCAGAGTTAAGAACTGCTAACCTTGGGCTTCCCTGGTGGCTCAGCGGTTGAGAGTCCGCCTGCTGATGCAGGGGACACAGGTTCGTGCCCCGATCCGGGAGGATGCCACATGCCGCGGAGCGGCTGGGCCCGTGAGCCATGGCCGCTGAGCCTGCGCGTCCGGAGCCTGTGCTCCGCGACGGGAGAGGCCACAACAGTGAGAGGCCCGCGTACCGCAAAAAAAATAAAAGAACTGCCAACCCAAAGGTTCAGGAGGGACCCGAAGCAGCGGAGCTCTGGACCGACGCAGCCGCGTAGTCCAGTCTGGAGGCCACTTCGGGTGGGAAGTACCCACACATGGGGGAGTCGGGGCTTCGCGTCAGCTCGGTGTACCCGTCTCCCTTACCCAACCTGTAAGTGGATTCAGGAGGAGTTCTGGTTCAAAAAGACCAAAGCCTGATCTGTAATTGAACGTGGAAAGCCCTGCTTTCCTGGCCGAAGTTGTCAGGAAAAAGCGTGGTCCCAGGCTGGGGTCAGGAGATGCGTTCCCAAGATGGGCTGCAGTATCCCACGAAGGGGATGAGCGCCGGATGGTGGTGACACATAAAGGGAGTTTTTTGTTTTGTTTTGTTTTTAAAGAAGATGTTGGGAGTAGGAGTTTATTAATTAATTTATTTATTTTTTGGCTGTGTTGGGTCTTCGTTTCTGTGCAAGGGCTTTCTCTAGTTGGGGCGAGCGGGGCCCACTCTTCATTGTGGTGTGCGGGCCTCTCACCATCGCAGCCTCTCTTGTTGCGGAGCACAGGCTCCAGAAGCACAGGCTCAGTAGTTGTGGCTCACGGGCCTAGCTGCTCCGCGGCATGTGGGATCCTCCCAGACCAGGGCTCGAACCCGTGTCCCCTGCGTTAGCAGGCAGATTCTCAACCACTGTGCCACCAGGGAAGCCCATAAAGGGAGTGTTAAAGAGACAGATTTTATTTCATGGCAGAAGAGACCAGAGTTTCCCCAAGGAGGGGAGGCAGGCTATCCTGCTGAGGGATGCTGGGAAGGGGAGTGGAGACCCTGGGAGAATAGGCTCAGCTTAAGGGAGCTGGACGTGGCCAGGGCTCCAGGCCAGACTGGGGTTCCAGAGTCCATGAGGAGCAGCTTCAACTTGAACTGTGTAACCTGGTGGGAAACCAGTGGCTGGGGGTATGGGGTGGGGTAGAGGGGTGGAGGGGTTTTATGGAGAACAAAGGTGAAACCAGCAAGACAGGGCAGAGGGCCCAATGACCCCGCTGGCTTCCTGGGGAGGGAGGGGTACAACCAGGATGGCCAAGGAGAACAGTAAGTCCTGCTTCAGCCGAGAACATCTGGACGGAGCAAACGGCCGCTGTGAACCTGTATGTACCCGCGGAGCACATTCGTCAAAGTGCCCTTTCTAAGAAGGGAGGTGTTTTGTGCCCCATAAGGCGGCTCTCGCAGGTGCTCAGACGCAGGAGACTGGCCAGGGGGACGACGGGAAAGACAGAAGCCAGGTATCCCTGGGCGAGGTCTACTGAAGAGAGTTCTGGTTTGGCAGGGCAGAAACCTACCCATGCAAGGGCAACAGGCAGTGCCAGGAACAGCGTGTTGGAGGCCGGCCCTGGGGGCACGATTCAACCCCCCGGCCCCTCCCCAGAAGCCTCGGAGGGGAACGAGAGTCTCTGGCTAAGTTCCTGCCCGAAGACCCCACCTGCTTACTGGGTACTTCTTTGGGGTTCTCTATTGGAGTAGGTACTACGAGACTGGCAGCATCCGACCTGGAGTGATAGGGGGCTCGAAGCCCAAGGTGGCCACCCCCAAGGTGGTGGAGAAGATCGGGGACTACAAACGGCAGAACCCGACCATGTTTGCCTGGGAGATCCGAGACCGGCTCCTGGCCGAGGGCGTCTGTGACAACGACACTGTGCCCAGTGTCAGCTCCATCAACAGGTGAGAGGGACACCGCAGCCAGGGGCCGGGAACCCGGGCTTTGGGGGAATCATGACGGAGACCTGGCTTGAGTGGAACGGAGCCTGGGAAGGGGCCGCATGCTGAAGAGTCAGGCCGGAAGTGCCCCGGGCCCAGGCCAGGCACCAGCCCCTCCAGCCTCCTCACTGCCATGGGCATCCCCACCCTCACCCCTCTCCTCACCGCACTGCCCTCTCACCCCGTCCCCAACCCAGACTGTACCCACTGCAGTCTCCTTCCCCACACACCACATGCGCTTTCATTCAATAAAAGAAACTTCCTCTTGCATTGATCCTTTCTTGAGCGAGGCACAAGACCCCCTAACTGGGCCCTCATCCAAACACCCACTCATGTGTTTAGTCATTTAATCATTCACTCACCACCTCAATCAATCATTCACTTGCTCACTCACTCATTCATTCACACATAAGTCACTCATGTGTAGGCCCTGGGGACGCACAATCCTTGCCCATGTGGTGCTTACAGTCCAGTGGGAAAACACACTAATCGAGTCCTAATCAAGTGCCCATGCAAACAACTGTAAGAAAAGCAGCTCTAAGTTTGGCTAAGGAGAGACATGTGAGGGTGTTGGGCTGGCAGAGGGTGACTTTGTTTAGGGAGGTTCTGAAAAGATGCCTGGAGTAAGAAATAACTAATAAGAGTTAACTAGGTGAAAGGCTGCGGGTGGGGGATAGTGAAAGGAGCTCTGAGACAGCACGTGCAAAGGCCCTGTGGCGAATAGGATCTCATACGAGAAGCTGAAAGAAAGCCAGTAGGTGGAGGGAAGGGGAGCATGAAGTCGGCTGAGGTGCAGATGTGAAGAAAAGGCTGCAGTTCAGAGGCTGGTGACCGTGCTGCGTATTCTTGCCTCTGACCCAGAAGCAATGGGAAGAATCTTGGCAGACGTTAAGCCCGAGGCTGACTTGCATTTCAGAAAGTCCACTCTGGCTGCAATAGAAAGAAAAGATTAGAAAGGGTCAAGAGCAGAGAGGGGTGGGCCAGCGAGTGACCCTGGAGGGAGAGTTTGGTGCTGGCAGTGAGGGACGCAGAGAAGGATGGATGCTGGAGAGATTTACAAGGTCAAACCCACAGAAACTGATGACTGGCTCGATGGAGAAGGGAGGCAGGCAGATGCTGAGCCCCACGTGCATTTATGCCTTGAGTGACCAGGGGGACTAATCGTGAAATGGGAACAGTGCGAAGGACCAGGCATGAGGAGTAAGGTCTTGGGTTTGAGTGTGGACAGGCTGAGTTTGAGGTGCCTTTTTTTTTTTTTTTGCGGCACGCGGGCCTCTCACTGTTGTGGCCTCTCCCGTTGCGGAGCACAGGCTCCGGACGCGCGGGCTCAGCGGCCATGGCTCACGGGCCCAGCCGCTCCGCGGCATGTGGGATCCTCCCGGACCGGGGCACGAACCCGTGTCCCCTGCATCGGCAGGCGGACTCTCAACCACTGCGCCACCAGGGAAGCCCTGAGGTGCCTTTAGATACCCAAGTGGGATCTCAAAAAGGCAACTGGGGCTTCCCTGGTGGCGCAGTGGTTGAGAGTCCGCCTGCCGATGCAGGGGACGCGGGTTCGTGCCCCGGTCAGGGAAGATCCCACGTGCCGCGGAGCGGCTGGGTCCGTGAGCCATGGCCGCTGAGCCTGCGCGTCCGGAGCCTGTGCTCCGCAACGGGAGAGGCCACAACAGTGAGAGGCCCGCGTGCCGCAAAAAAAAAAAAAAAAAAAAAAAAAAAAAGGCAACTGGATCTGGGGCATCCAGGAGCCCTGTTTCCTTCTCTTCTAAGGGCCTTTCTTGTCTTCCTTACAGAATCATCCGGACCAAGGTGCAGCAACCGTTCAACCTTCCCATGGACGGCTGCGTGGCCACCAAGTCCCTGAGCCCAGGACACACGCTGAGTGAGTACCGAGGGTCCCTCAGGCACACCCAGCCCCTCGCACACACACACCCATCTGCGTACACACCCAGAGTCACACACAAACACGTCCACACAGACACACCAGGGGTGTAGACTGAGCCCTTCCGTGGGGACACAGCCTTGCTCTGAAATATTCAGGGGTGGAACCACCTCAGGCAAGAACCCTGGCACCAGCGGTGCCCCTGACCCCTCCACGGTGGCAGCAGGGGCTCTGAGGGGTGTCAGTTTCACATCCTGACCCTCCGTCTCGCCCCACTGCAGTCCCCAGCTCGGCCGTGACGCCCCCAGAGTCTCCCCAGTCCGATTCTCTGGGTTCAACCTACTCCATCACCGGGCTCCTGGGGGTCGCGCAGCCTGGCAGCGACAGCAAGAGGAAACTGGACGACAGTGAGTGTTGTGGGAACCAGAGGGCAGGCTGGGGGCGCAGGAGGGCAGTTTGCTGAGGCTCTGATGGGACACAAGCCCCCTGCGGCCCAGGGCTTTCGGGCCTGTCTCTAAGCCACCCTGAGGCCCGGGAGCCTGGTCCTTTCCCTCCCCTGAAGCAAGTCTGCTCCCCAGCTCGGGCCCGGGGGGTGGGTGGACGGGCCCCTGAAAGCTTTCTCCCTGCTTGGGGACACCCGCCAGGTGACCAGGACAGCTGCCGGCTGAGCCTTGACTCCCAGAGCAGCGGCAGCGGGCCCCGCAAGCACCTTCGCACGGACGCCTTCAGCCAGCACCACCTTGAGCCGCTTGAGTGCCCCTTTGATCGGCAGCCGTACCCAGAGGCCTACGTCTCCCCGAGCCACACCAAAGGCGAGCAGGTGAGGGGCCAGCCGGGCGTGGGAGGTTAGCCGACGGGGGTGGGGGGGGAAGGCAGGGCTCTGAAAGCTCCCTAATCAGCCTGCGGCTCTGGAAGCAGCTAGGAGCTGCTTGATGGGCTCAGGGGCCTGCTTCCTGCAGCTCCAAGGCCGTCCCGGGCTTTGTTTCACCAGACGCTAGCTTCTTCCTCTTCATCCTCCCGGCTCTGTGGCCTTCCCTCACCCACAGCCTCTGAGCTTAGGGCAATGCAGCCAACCACGCCATGCCCCTGCCGCGGTGACTTCCCTAGACGGCGGGGTCAGGTCCCAAGCAATAAAGCCGCGGCTCCGGCCTCTACAGCGTGACCTCTACCAGCAGCTCCAGCCCCGCCTCGGGCCACTCACGCCTGCCCACCCCGTGAGCCTTGTTCACACCCCTCTGCCCCAGCAAACGGTGTGCCCTCCTCGCAGAATGCCTTTCCTCCCACTTCTCTGCCTGGAAAAATACCACTCGGCCATTATGACTCAGCTCAAGCACCACCTGGTCCACGAATCCTTCCTCGCTCCTCAGACACGCTTCATCTCGCCCGCACCCCTGCTTCTGCACGTCCGGGTGGCTGTTCCCCAGGACTCATGGGGTAGTGTAATTGCCTAGCGGACAGAGATGTAAAAACGCAGCAGATCTCTTAAGGACAGGGCAGCATCTCAAAACATCTTTTTTTGTCTCCAGCACCTAACATTGCGCCCCTCTTATAACAGATGCTCAATAAAGGCAGACTGAGCGAATGCCTTGAGAAATCCAGCGCAATAAACTACAAGCTACAGGGAAGTTTTATTTCCGGTGCTCAGGGCAGGTGAAATGGCTTATCGTGGGTTGGCTTCTGCGAAAAGCTGGCAGAGATGTCCGAGGTCTCCCACAGAGCCCAACAAGGACTCCACACCTCTGTCCGAACTTCCAGGCCCGCCGGCCTCTCGGTTCATGATCTTTTATCAACGCTGCAGTTGCAGTGTCTCCCTACCTCACCCCACCTGGTCAACCAGCTGAGGATTCCCTGGGCCGGTGTCTGCTCACCCCTCTCTGCTGTCATCGGATCTAGGAGCGAGGCGTGCCCGTACATCTTTAAGATCTGAGTAGGCCAATGGTGACGATGCCAATCATCAGCTGAGCCATTGCCAGTGGCCGTCGGGCTGCTGGGCCGGTGCCAGCAACGCAGCTGGGCAGGCATTCTGCGTCAGCGATGTTATCAGCCCGGGCTGTAGCAACCAGGAGGGCTGCAGGGAAGGCTGGCCGCCAGCAGACCTGCGGAGAGGGCCCGGGCGCTCAGCCTCAAGGCAGCACGTGGCTCCCGGGGCAGGGCGGGGCGGGGGTGGGGGAGCCGAATGGGGCCACAGCGGTGGGCCTGCGGGCACCCGCTGTGTGAGACGGAGCCTGCACGAACCCGCGTCCTGGTAGAGGAGAGAAGCTCTGCTGCTGAGACCCGCTGGGCCGCAGAGCCATTTCCTGGCTCCGTTCCTGAGCCCCACAAGGGGCCCTGCTTGACTACAAGGAGCCCCGAGACCCAGCACCAAAGGTCTTGAGCCAGAGGGACCGCAGGGCCCACCCAGTCCAGTCTCTCCATTTGTGTGGAGATGACCCAGGGCCAGAGAAGGTAGAGAGGGCTTGGGGAAGCGAATGGTTGTGGAGCTCAGACCTGCTGGCCCTGGTTTCATTCAGATCCGTTCACTTTACCTGCTTTAAATACGATGCTCCTATGTGAGCATCGTATTTTCTTACACTCTCTAGAAATTAGGCATCTTGTTCAATTTCATTAAGCCGGGCTCTAAGCAACTCCATCCTGCCTAGGAAGCAGGAAGCCCCCTCGCAAGGCATGGAACCAGAGCGCCATCTAGTCAGTAATTGCTGCTACATGGTAATGGCGCCCTTGTGGCCTCCAGAATTTACTGCCTCTTCCAGAAGTGCCTGGCACACAACCAGAAACTGCTGCGGCCCCTTGGAGAGCCCAGCTCGATGGGAATCATGGAAAGCGACTGCCTTTAGAGGAGCCGTTATGTAACCACGGAGCAAGCCTTGATTTCAGTTTTGCACACTAGTTCACACAGTGCACTTGTGACGTGCGTGATCCACGTACGGGGAGCAGGTGTGTGCTGTCTCGTGCCCCGGTGGGAGGGAGTCATGGTGAGGGGTGATGTACCCTTGCCTTTCATTGAACAGGTTCTTCTTGGAGGCCGTCTTAGGAGATGGCCTGCTCATGTTAGGGGAGGCCGAGTGAAATCTAAAATGAGGTCAGAACTAAGAAAATCCCAAGGTACCTGATAAAGAATTTTTTAAACAAATTAACCCCTCTAATCTTCAAGCTGAACGTGCACATTTATATTTGCTTGGATATGGGGCGGGGAGAGAGAAATCCACCTGTTCTGCTGGGGTATCAGGTGTGTCATTTTATTGAAGGAGAAAATGCCCGGGTCAGGAACTGCTGTCCTCGATTCAGTCTCTGTCTCATACGCACCCGGGACGTTTACCTCTCTGGGCTTCAGGCTCTTGGCATATAAAACAGACAGAATATTGCTCACCCATGTCACAGGGCTGCTGGGGGCAACGGATCAGGATAACACAGGCAAAATCTATTGTCCGCTCTTTGCAAGTGTAAGAAGTGGTCACGATGTTATCCACTGCAGAGCAGCGGTTGAGAGCATGGGCCCTGGAGCCAGACCCCTGGGGTTTAAATCCTGGCTCTGCCCCCTATGAGAGTGTGGCAAGTTTCTTGACCTCTCTGTGCCTGCATTTTTGATCTGGAGAAGAATAACAATGACTGGAGCAAAGCAACCTGAATGGTCTCATGGGCCAACTGCCCCAGCCCTGCATCCTGTTCTCTGCGGGCCCAGACAGGGTGAGGAGACCAGGAAGGAGCCCAGCGTCCAGGCAGGGCGTGGTCCTTGGAAGGAGCTGCTCTGTTCTGTGCCTGGCCTGTGCACCGCCAGCCGGCATTGAATTCCGGGGCTGCAGAAGGGAAGGTCCTGAGCCTGGGACTGGGAGAAAAACAGAAGGGCTGTGACTCAGAGAATAAGGGCCAATTAAGCCGGCTAGGTGGAGTCGAGATTGAGCGGGAAGAGGGGACAGAGGAAGGGAGTGTTTCCCGGGGAGACTGGGCTGCGGGGTTTCTAGGTGGGCCTGCGACCCACGGCCTCTGTGCACTGACTGCTTTTTGCTCGCCAGGGCCTCTACCCGCTGCCGTTGCTCAACAGCGCCCTGGACGACGGGAAGGCCACCCTGACCCCTTCCAATACACCCTTGGGGCGCAACCTCTCGACTCATCAGACCTACCCCGTGGTGGCAGGTACGATGCCCGGAATCTCCTGGGCCATGTGGCCCCAGCTGCCAGGATGGGCTGGAGGGCAGAGCTGGCGGATGGAGAGAAGGAAGGTGTTACGGCCCCGGGCCTGGAGAGGAGAGGGGGGCTATACTGGCTGGGCCTCCAGGTGGGTCCAGAGGGTCTCGCCTTCTATCCTCGGCCCCGGTCCTCCGCCTGCCCCCCAGCGCGGGGCACACGCAGCCGCGTCTACATTCACAGAGGCACAGCAGGGAGGTAGAGCTGCCCCTCCCCTCCTCCCGCGGCCTGAGGGGCACCGCGTAGCCCCGCCCACCTCACCCCTCCACGCCCAGCCTCAGGGAGGAGCCCGCCCACCGGCCCCGCGCCGCCGCACCCATCCCGCACCTCATGGCTTGGTTTGCGCATGTTCCCACCCCATCATCTCACACCCCTCTCTCCTTGTTGTCTCCCTCCCTCCGGCAGATCCTCATTCACCCTTCGCCATAAAGCAGGAAACCCCCGAGGTGTCCAGTTCTAGCTCCACCCCTTCCTCTTTATCTAGCTCCGCCTTTTTGGATCTGCAGCAAGTCGGCTCCGGGGTCCCAGCAGGTGCCTCGGTCCCGCCCTTCAATGCCTTTCCCCATGCTGCCTCCGTGTACGGGCAGTTCACGGGCCAGGCCCTCCTCTCAGGTACGACAGGGAGGTCCCGGGCTGTGCAGCCATCGTGGGGGGAGGGAGGGGGGTCCTCAGGGCCGGACGCCGGTCCCCTGCTGTGGGTCCAGCCCCCTCTCTGGTCCCCAGTCCTCTCCACCATCGCCCCACTTCCTGATTCCTCCGGCAACTTTTGGAGGTGCCAAGATGTGCCCCCTCCGAGCCTGCAGAGTCAGGCCGTCGGGGTGGCAGGCACTCTGGGGGTGCCCGGCAGATTTCCAGAACCTCCACCCAAGGCCCCATGGAAGAGCAGGGTCCCTAAGGCCAGGAGCCAGGCTCCGTAAAGCCCTGAACACTTGGTCTGGGTAAAAAATACAGAAGAAGGAAGAAAGAAAACTTTGGAGGGAGAAAGGCATTGGCTTTGGGAGCCAAATTCTGGATCAAATTTCTAAAGACAGAGGGTAAGCCCCAGTTGGGTCTCCATAGTGGAACTCTCCTTGTGCCCTGCTTAAGAGTGTCACCCTTGGAGGACACTCAGGCGGAGTGACTCACCAACCCAGGAGAGGTGGGGAGCAGGGACCTCCCATCAGGAACCTCATCCAACTCAAAACATTTAAAGCTGGAAGCATCTTAGGGGCATTTAGAGCAAATCTCTCCTTATACTGACGGGCGACAGGCCCAGAGAGAAGGGCCTGGCGGAGGCCCCTGATCAGGACCATGGTGAGGGCTCCGCCTCCATGCAGCGTGTGGGTCAGACCCCAGCAGAGCTGGGTCTCCCTGGCAGAAGGACATCAGCCCGTCTAGCCAGGGTCTGAGCAGTGGCTGAAAAAGTCAGAGGTGTTTGGCTTGGGCAGGGAGAAGGCCTGAGGTGGAGTGAGGGGTAGGGATGGGGGGCAGAGACCCATAACAGTCTTCAGATACCTGAAGGGCTGCCACAGAGATGAGACAGTTTCAGATGTGGGTCCAAGGCATTGAACCAGGACCCATGGGGGAAGCCAGGAGTGGGCCAGCCCCTTCTGGGCCAGTGGTTTTCAAACTTGCTGGACCTCGCAGCACTCTCTTGAAATGAAACCTTTGACAGAAACCAGGTATCCAAACCAGACAAACGAAGAGCTGCTCTGTCTGAAGTAGGGGCTCTGCCCGCGGAAAGCCATTGGTCTTGAAAATCACTGCGGCAAAAGAACCAGACCTCTGCCCACCCAGAGGGACCGCACGGTCCTCTTATTCAAGTTCATTGACCCTTTCTTGTAACTGTCTGTATGTTTTATGTCTGTCTGGCACCTAGGATTTTTTTTTTTTCCTCTGTGCATCCCTGCGTCTAATGAGGGAGGTCCTCTTGGAAGAGGTGGGCACAGAGGCAAAGGATTCATAAAGGAAGCCCAGTGTGTGGGCAGAGAGGCAATGTTTAAGGGTCTGAAGCAAGGAGGAAAGTGTTGACTCAGTGCAGAATTTCAAAAGAGGGTGAAGTCAGCGGAGATGGGTCATTTGTTTTGACCAAAGTGATTAAAGAAGCAAACTCTGTGAGCTGAGTGAAGTGATGTCAGCCAGAGAAAATGGGATGGGGAGGGAGGGAGGGGGGAATAGAAGAGACTCACATCCACTGTAGGGTGGACCGGCCCAGTCACCGGGAAAGACTGCCTGCCTTGTGCACATGGTGGGCCGGGGCCAGGAGGGCAGGGATGAGGCAGGTAAGGGATGAGGGTGTGGGTGAAGCATGTGGTCACGGGGAGCAGTTCTTCACTTACTGTGGGAGCTGTGGAGAGGCTTGGCAGGACCAGCCAGAGAGGAGCGGGCAGGACAGAGGGCAGTGGGAAGCAGATATATCAGAGCACAGACCCGGGTGGTGGTGTGAAGTGTGGTTGCAGCAGCTCAGTGCAAAGTCCCTGCCCCAAAGCTCCCACGCTTTCTCCCCTCCCTGCCACCCTTTTAGGGCTTCAAGCACCCCCAGCCACCATGCAATCACAGGCAGGGGCTCTGAGAAGAGCAAGCAGTGGCCAGGCTTGGAGGGGCTGGGTCCAGGAGGTTGCCGAGAGCAGGAGGCAAGTTAAGGCCGCAGTTCACAGAGCTAGGCCCGCCCTGTGGGTCAGGCACAAGGCCTAGGATGGCAGTATCCATGCTGAGCCCACGTGTGGGCCTGGAGCTCCTGAAAAAGCGTCCCTCCCCTGCCACCTCTGCTCAAGATTGGACCTAAATACTTCCCACGTGGCTGAGCCACCGTGAGCGGACTGGGGGGAGACGGCAGAGAGAAAGCAGCTTGCGAGGGGAATGATCTGGGAGTTCCCTGGAAGTCCAGTGGTTAAGACTCAGCTCTCTCACTGCCGTGGGCCCGGGTTCAATCCCTGGTCGGGGAACTAAGATCCCGCAGGCCGTGAGGGGCAGCCAGAAAAAAAAAAAAGGAGGGGAATGATCTCAAGAGTCTGGGGGCTGGAAACCTATTCAAAGGAGGAAGAGATGAGCTTGAAAAAAATGGAAGGAAGTCAAGCCCAAATTAATCCGAGGTAATGATGCTGCAGACAGAGGAGACGAAGGAGGACCAGGTACATTTTCATTCCATAATGAAATGTCACCTACATGAACCCTCCCAGCTCTCTCCTCCTGTGAGTAGCTTCCTATGAACCCTGCCTGCCACCTCCCGCCAAGTCTTTGCCTGCATCCCCGGGGTCAAGTCCCCTCCCAGTCCAGCGGCTCTGCTAGTGCGATGTCTGGGGTGGTATTTTCTGGGTCTCAACTTCTCCCTAATCAGCCCAGAAAGAAGAAACCTCAGAGTTTGGAGAACAGGAAGATTTCTCCTAACTCTACTCGCAGTTCCCGTCAGATGCCCCAGTATGGGGTCCCAGCACGCTGGCCGAGAGCAGTATTGAGGCTGTCCTTGTCCTGGCTGTACCAGGGCTGAGTCCCGCTCAGCTGACGAGAAAGCCCTGACTTCGGTTTTATCATCAAAGAGCCCGTTACCCGCCTCCATCCTTTTGTGCAAAATTATATTTAATCCTGCCAAAGAGAGTTCTGGATTGCCATAAATTCTCCTTGCTATCAGGGCAAGATAAGGAGTTGAAAAGAGGTCACAGAGAGGGCAGACATCAAAGGGAGCGGATGAAATGGTCTGAAATCACCTCTACCCTCAGAATTCCTGCGAGTCCTGGCTCTGATCCTGGCCTCTACCGATATTTAGAACATTTACCAGTATTTCTGAGGTGCTAGCGTTCTCTTCTAAAACCCCATTTCCCAGCCAGTCAACGTCGACCTGTGTCTGTGTCAGCTTCTTAAACATAGGACTGTATTGGAAGTATATTTGAGTACAGAGGAGATGGAATTACAAACCAAAGATAAACTTGTGGTGAAGAGCCTTAAAAAATCAATTAAGTCCATAAAATAGGCCGTGGAAGGATGCCTCCACCCTATGGCTTCTGTGGTTTCATTTCTAAGAAGGTTGCAAAGTTCTTGGCTTTGGGAGAAAACATGTTTAAGGAATTGAAGCGGAGTCTTGCGAGACTGGTGGGAAAGTTGATGGTACGGAGTCCGGGTGAAGGCCGTCCTGAAGACTGTCTCAGCAGGCTTTTCAAGGGGGCCAAGCTTCAGGGGAGGAAGCCTTCAGGAGTTTGCTCCAACATCTGATTCAGAAACCTCCGTCCCACTGGGAGAAAGTTAAGTGACTAAGGGGAGACGAAGATTAAAAATCTCAGAATACAGGGGAGTGAGGCTGGTGAATCAGTTTCCCAAAGAGCAGTTTGGGAGCTAGTTCTCGTGGGACGGGACTCATGGGGGCAGCTGTGACTAAATTAAATTGTGGCTTAAGGGGAACTTGCACCCTGGTGCTCTGCCCACTGAGCTGCAGAGCTCAAGAAGCAGCAGGACCAGGTGATGGAAAGGGACAGGATAAGAGGAGAATGAAGGGGAATGTGGGACCACAGGGCTCCAGGGCCGGAAAGAGCTCTGCAGAGCACCTAGGCCAGCCCTAGCCAATAGGTGGCCTGAGAGCCGAGATATACCATCAACCCCAATCACGGCAGACACAGATGCAGCCTCAGAATCCTTCTCAACACAATGCACCAGGAAGCCCCCTACCAATCAGTCAAATATTAATTAAGGTGAGCCCAATTTATAATCTGTCATCTAGCCTAGCTCCTCATGAGACAGACGGGAAGATGCAGGTCAGGAAAATTAAGTACTTTGTTCCTCAGCCACAATCTGGACCTAGATGTCTGTCTGTCTGTCTGTCTGTCTGTCTCTCAGAAGTAGGGAGGGAAGAGGAAAGGGAAAAGGCATCAGGCCCGAATCAGCCACCACCCTGTTCCATCACTGTCCTACTCACGTCACATACACCATGTGTCCTCATCCTGCCCGCACGGGCTTCATGTCACTCCTCGCCTCTCATGGGCTCTGGTGCCTGACCAGGGGCTTCATCCAAGGGACCAGGGGCTTCATCCAAGGGTCCAAGGGGCAGAGTCTGAGAGCTGATCGTATTGCGGTCTTTTTTGGAGAAAGATCAGATTTTCCCTTAGTGTATCTTCTGCCTACTTCTCCCTCTCCTTCTAAATATACTGAAATTTCCCTTTCCTCACCTGTTTGGCCAAGCCCTCATTTGTTCAGGCCTGTGTCAAGTGAACTGAACCCATCTGTCGGATTCCAGTGGGTTCCTTTCTGTTTGGTCCCGCACCGACCACTGCTGGACATTATACTCAAACAAATTAGGAAATTAGGGAGTGTTGTTCATTTTTACCAAAACATTCACAGAGTTTTAAATAATGAATCGATGGCTCCTTTCCAATAGGATTTATTCTATAAGGTTTCCCTTGACATGTAACAATTTATAGAATGTGTCCATTGCACGAATCAGTGTTCACCTGTGGCATGACACCTTAGCTCTGAATTATGTTGATAACATTCTGGTAATAGTAATAAGGTGTGTAAGGCTACTCTTATTTTTTATGCCATTTTGCATGTGAAGAAACTGAGGCTTGGGGTACGTTGGTGGCTGGTCTAGGGCACTTGGAAAATTAGTTGTAGAAGCAGAATGAGGACCCAAATCCTCTGGTTCCTAGAGCCTTCCCTTCAGAGGAAGGGCAGAAGTCCAGTAGGCCTGTTCTTGTTTGTTGACCCCCCCAGACTTGGACTTGGCTCCAATGCCCATCCCAGTCTATCCCCATCATGACTTAGCGCCTAGCCTTGCTAATTTAGCATTCTTGCTTACTGCTGTATCCCCAAGTGCTGTGAAAAGTGCCTAGGGTATCAGAGTTACTCAATCAGTATTTGTCAAATGAATGAACTGTCTTCAGGGAACCTCTAGAAATAGAGGTAAGGAGGGAGTTACTGCTGTATTGACAACTTACAGGGTTCCATGCGAGGTACCTTCCCTCCCATTGTTACTAGGCACCCCCTGAAGGGCCCGACATATGAAGGACCTCTGGGGGATGGATGGGAGGAAAGTTGGACAAACAGTGCCATGGAAGTGGTGGACTTGGTAAGTTGGTTGACAGAGGCTCACAGCGAGCCTATGTAAGTCCTAGGAGAGAAGGTAGCCCCCAGTATGGAAAAGGTAAAAACATTCTGGTGATGGTGATAATCTAACACACAGGTTCTCATTCTGGGGTGATTTTTACCCCCCGGGGACATATGACAATATCTGGAGACATTTTGGGTTGTCACACTGAGTGGGAACTGCTACTGGCATCTAGTGGGTAGACCCAGCATCCTACAATGTGCAAGACAGTCCCTCACAGAGAATTCTCTCTTCCCAAGTGTCGATAGGTCTGAGGTTTAGAAACCTTGTAAACGTCACTGAGAGCTAGGACGACCCAATAATTTCATCATTCAAACGGGGGCATTTTGAGAGTGGAATGGACTTATTCCTAAATATGCTGGGACGGTGTTCATGACCTGGGCAGAACAGGATGCCTTGTCACCTGGCCAAGAGTCCTTGGATGGGGCAGAATCTCATGGGCCTGCAGGACATGGGGCAATGGAAGAAGGGACACGGGTGAAGCACTGTGGTTGTTGGCACGTGGTGTAGATGGAGAGAAACTCAGCAGGTCAGGTGGGGTCTCCAGAATGGGAAGGTTTGACTACCTGATGTCGAGGAGAGGCAAAGCCAGGGAAATCAGGGCTTCACAGAGCAGCCTCTGTGTCACCAAGGCCAGAGAATTACCCACAAATTACAGATAAACAAAGAGAAAGATGGTTCTTTTCAGGAATGGCATGGACAGATGTCAGTGGTTCATGGGCATGTGTAAACACTGTCTGTCAGCCCACATCTCCTTTCCAGGTCAGGAAAAGGCAATATGTTTCACGTCTCTTGCAGTTCTGATAGGCTGTATCCACCCGAAAGGCCAGGTCCAGGGGCAGGAACCTCCCTCTGGCTCAGCAAAGAGTGCAATGATTGATTAGCGATATCTGCCACACGTTTGAAAAAGGAGAGTGATGGGCCCACAGGACACACCTTTGCCGTCCCTTCACAGGGCCTTGTTCCCGGCTCTCCTTGGAGCTGGAGATGTGAGCTTTGAGTCCAGTGGCCTCTAACATATTTATTTAGGTCAGGCTGTGCCGGCTGCTATGTGGATGCCATGGGGGACCACAAAGACCCAGAGGACATAGCCCTCAGCCTCCCTCCGATACCATGACATGTTTATGGATGAATAAGATTTGTGTCGATAAAATCATTGGAGAACAGGGAACAATAGAGGACTGCAGTAACCAGGACACCCTGCGTGGTGGAGCCTGTGGCCTGGCCAAGGCCAGCCAAGGAGAGAGGAGCCTGGGCTCAGAGGAGGAGGGTGGGGGAGGAAGTGGGTCTGGAGAAGGACTCGGGAGAGAGCGGGAATGGCAGAGGGAAGGCTTGCTGAGCCCCGGGGGGGGCAAGACAGTAAGCACAGGAGCCCACAGTGGCCCACCTGATGACACTTTGCTGTATTTTTGCAGGGCGAGAGATGGTGGGGCCCACGCTGCCTGGATACCCACCCCACATCCCCACCAGTGTACAGGGCAGCTATGCCTCTTCTGCCATCGCAGGCATGGTGGCAGGTAAGGGGAGGGGCTGGGCAGGAGGGGAAGCATTGCAAAGAGGAAGTGGCGGCCCCAGGCCGAGCAAGAGAGGTGAGCTGTGCCCCTCGCATAGGCTTCCCGAAGGGCAAGGAAGCGTGGACCGAGAGGTGTATCTTCTTATAAATGCCTGGAGAAGAGACTTCAGTGCAGTCCTGGCTCCATAACTCTCTCCAGCTCAGCCCCCTTCTTCCCAGATGCTCCTGTGTTACCCACCGGGATGAAAAGGGAGGGGCTGGGACAGCCTGGTGTTCCGATCGGAGCTCTGCCGTTTCTTCCAGTGATTCAGTGAGCCTTGATGCGGAGGCCGCTGGGGGCCATGGAACACTGTGAGCTAAACCTAATCCTAGCCTACAAGCAGCCCGTGGTCTCCCAGTTATTCCACTCTGGTGAATCCCATCTACCCTTCCTGTAAAGTCTGAGTTTGCGTGGTGTTGGTGATGATGGCGATGAAGACGGTTGAAATACAACCTTCTTCACACCTCACACTCACTCAACCCTGCACGGGCAGGACCCGTGGCCGGAGAGCTCCAAAGGTACTATAAAGTGGGAGACGAGCTGGGAGTACTTCTCCATCATCACTTGGACTGTCCTGGGATCCTCCCTGCCAGTCACTGGGGTCTCTTTATCCACCAGCGTGGTCATCACCCAGCAGTGACCCAGGGTATCAAGGTTTGGGCAAGTAAAGACAATGAGAGTTTCTTCGGGCGAGTCTCACTCTTTTAGGAAACATACAGGAAGGACCCCAGGTTGGATAGGGTCGAATAGAGCCATGCGCACCGCCCAGAGAGGCCTGAGGACCTGGAGCTTCTGGAAGGGAGCTCTGAATCAATCAGGGCATCTGTGACCTTCCTGCCAGCCCTGGAGCAGCCTCTCTGGCTTTGACTCCAGAGACTCAAGGCATTCACCCAGGCCTGTTTCCCTCCCCCACTGGCAGGGGTTACTCTTTACCAGCCACCCACTCGGGTGCCCTGTGCGAGGCAGGTGGGCTGGGCTCTCCCAGGCAGAGGGAGGGGAGGAGGAGGGCGGGAGCGAAGGAGGCTCTGCGCTCCCTGGGAACGCGCTGAGCGGGCACTTGTCGCTGCCTGGTTACCGTGGCGATGTGCTTAATGCAGCGTTGAAAATACAGAATACTGACTCCTCTCTCCCTCCTGGCCCCAGACTCCCTCCCTCCCTCCCTTCCTCTTCTGGAGCGTGAAATGAGATTGGTCCAGATAAAAAAGGAAAAGATTTGGTTATTTTTTTAAGAGTGTGGATAATGGGGCCCTCAATCAAAATCCCAGGCTCCAGTCGGCTCCCCCCATTCCCCTTCCAACCTCTCCACCTTTCCCTGCCGCCTGCTTAGAAGGGGAGGAGGAGATGTAAAGCACAGGGCTTTTCTCTTAATTATGGATCATTCCTGGGGGCAGGCCCAGGGCAAGGGGTGGTTCCTGGGGCCCAGAGTCTGACCTGTGAGGTAGCTGGAAGGCTTGGGCCTCTCATCAAAGGCCCCCAGGTTGTTTCCATAAAGACCTCACCCTGAGTGGGTGTTGTGGAAAAAAAATAAATAACACAAGTACAGCATGGACTGCAAAGTGAATTCCAAGAGGGGGCTTGCTTGGCAAGGTGGATGGGCTCCCAGTAAGTTACATGCAAATCAGTTTTCAGAAAGTACGATGTTATTTAAATGCATCCCTGGTTCCCAGTAACTCCATGGTGCAAATGAATTCTTAAGGAATTTTTTTATAGAAAAAGTATTCGTGTCCATCTCTTACCAGTGGTTACAATCTCCAAGTTGACTGAAGCGAGATTCCTTCCATTAAAATCAAACCTTCATTGAGCACCTGCTGTGTGCTAGGTACAGACAGAGTGCTCAAAGCAAGGCATACCAATGACAGTCTTCAATCAATTGTGGAAGGAAGGAAGAGATCATTTGTCAGGCACTTTCTGTGTGCCTGGCCATTCATAGGTATACATTTATTTCTCATTTAATCCTCACCATAAGACTGGGAAGCTGGTATGATCTTAGTTTTATGTAGATAAGGAAACAAGCGTAGAAAAGCGAAGTAGTGCGCTCGGGCTCGTAACCATGCTAAGGGGCTGGGTTGTTCAAGCACAGTTTTTTTGATTTCAAATCTAGCATTCTTTCAAACCTAGCGTACTACACCACGCTGCTTCCCACCATACCGGAAATAATGACATGTGTTATAGGAGAGCGACGTAGGAACCAGACCAGGGCACAGATTTCTTTTATCCATTCATCTTCTCTTGTGCCTTCTAATTGTTGTTGCTGTTGTTCCTGTCTCATTGATACAGTTAATGACCCTCTAACCAGTTCTGGAGCTGTACCGAGAGCTCCGATAGATGGATCCATCCATCCATCTCTCCATCTTTCCATCCATCCATCTTTACACACAGTTTTACATACATCCGTGTATCTTGTCATCTATTCTTCCATCCTTCTATCATTCATCCTTCCTTTCACCCATCCATCCATCCACCCATCCATCTACCCATGCTTCTATCCATCCATCCCTTCTTCTATCCTTCCATCATCCATCCATCTATCCATCCACCTTTCCATTCATCCATCCGTCCTTCTATCCATCCTTCCATACATCTTTTCACATATCCATTCTTTCATCTATCCATTATCCGCCCTCTCAACCATCCTTGCATCCTACCATCCATTCACCACTTTTCACTTAACAGATGGTGGTTGAGGATCTATGGTATGGGATGCTGGGGATATAGCAGTGAACAAGACAGGAGCTTACAGCCTAATAGCGGAGAAAAAAAGTGTAGTAAGAAAGTCAGTGAATGAATAAACAAGATAATTTCAGATAGTGATAAGCACTTGGAAGACAATAAAATGGGATGATGTAATACAGAGCCACAGGGAGAGAAGATTACTTTCGATTGGGTGATCCAGAGAGGCCTCTCTGAGAAGGTGTTCAAAGCGGTCAGCCAAGTGATAAACCGGGGCAGACCGACCCCAGCCCAAAAGAACAGCGAGTGCAAAGGCCCCAAGGCGGGAACTGGGTTAGCATGACCACACAGAGAAAGAGGGCGAGATATCCAAGAACAGTGAGTGAGTGGCGAAAGCACTGCGGAATGAGGAGACGTTGTATGTGGATGGGTCGAATTTGTAAACTACTCAGGCCACTGGGAAAACAAATTGCAGACAGTCAAAAGCGGAAGCACAGAGACCAACTGACCAATTGAAGGACAATTGCAGTAGTTCATACAGGACATAACAGTGGTGGGGGCCATGGAGGTAGCAGGGGAGGAGGAGAACAGAGACACTGAGGATGGTAGAGCCAACAGCACTTACTAGGGAACTGGCTGTAGGGGTTCAATGACAGGGGAAACAAGGTTGAGTCCCTGGTTTGGGGCTTGGGAAACAGCATGGATGGTGGTGACATGTGGGAGGTTAGACGAGGAAGAGGTAGAGTATTTGGCATGTGGAAGTCAAGAGTTCTATTGGGTCATATTAGGATTGAGACACCACCTAGATAACCAGTTTAATACATCAGTAGGCATATGATGTGTGTCTGAAGTCAGGAAAGAATCCTGACTAGGGCATAAATTTCAGCCATTGTACAAAGCTGTTATTTAATGCCAAGGGATTACACAAGATCACTAGAAAGAGAATGTGAATGGAAAATCACAGCAGGCTCACAAACCCAGCCCTGGGATTCTTCAGCATTCAGAGACATAGCAGAGAAGGAACGAGCAAGGCCAGGGAGTCAGAAAGGCCCTTGGATTGGGAGGCCAACCAGGAGGACTGGCATCATGAAACCCAAAGGCATGGAGGGAGTGATGAACTGAATCAAAATCGACTAAGAGGTTGAGGGGGGTGATGGACACGGAAATGACCACTGGAGTGATCGGGGTAGAGGTTGCAGAGATTTGAAGAGATCAGCGTTGGCCTGATTGGAGGGGAATGAGGAGGTGAGGGCAGAGACCATGGAGCAGAGAAGGGCTGGTAGCTGGAGAGGAATGTGGGGTAAGAAGAGGATTTTTAAAAGAGAAGATGGCGGAGCATGTATGCTGGCTAAGGCAGTGATGAATTGGAAAGGGAGACGTTGATGAAGAGGAAAGAGAAGGGATAAACTGTAGGGACCAAATCCTCAGAAAGGGGAGTGAGGCAGGATGCAGAGCAAACAGGATGGGTTGACCTTTCATGGGTGCAAGGACATTTCATCTGCTTTGGCTGCAGGGGCCTTGACAGATCTGATGGTGGGAGGATGCTGCAGCCAGGGGGTGTACCACCTCCTGAGTCTCGTACCCTACTCCAACTTCTAAGTGACCGAAGCAGATAGGTACTCTGTAAGCGTGTGTTGGATAAGTGAATAAGTGAGTGAGTAGTGAGTGAATGCACGAAGAAGTAACACAGGGAGAGGGCAAACACATTGGACTTTCCACCTCTCTTCCTGTCCTTTGGAGCCGCTGAGGTTGGCATTGGGTGAGGTGGAGTCAAAGCCTGAGGGCGTTGCTGGGCAACCAACGTAGAATCGGCTTCTTCCAGGGTGCGCTGAACCCAGCAGTAAGCAGGACAGGCTGCCTTGTGAACGCAAGAAGAAGTGCTGGGGGCTAGGGTCCTAGCAGGCCCTAAGGGAGCATGTGGCCTCGGGCAAATGTCCCTCTCTGCGCAGAAGCTTCTTCACTTGTGAAATGAATGGTTGGATGAGATCATTTCTTTTCCTTTTTACTATATTTAATTTAAAGCAATTCTCTTTGATGTGACCATTTTTAAAGTCTTTATTGAATTTGTTACACTATTGCTTCTGTTTTATGTTTTGGGTTTTTTGCCACGAGGCATGTGGGATGCTAGCTCCCCGACTAGGGATCGAACCCATACTCCCTGCATTGGAAGGCGAAGACTTAACCGCTGGACCACCAGGGAAATCCCTGGATGAGATCATTTCTTAGTTTCTGTCTTTCTATTTTTATCCCTTTGCTTTTCTTCTCCCTCCCTTCTTATACATGTATTTCTTGGGCTCCTGACCTGTGTTAGACTTAGTCCCCGCCCCTAAGGAACTTCCTGTTGCTCAGGCTTTAACACTGGTTGGATGACTGGTGTGAGGCTCTACTGAGCTTTATTTCAGCGCCTACCTAATGGGAAAATCAGAAAAGCTAGCATTTCTTCACTGCTTCTTATATTCCAAGCATGGTGCTCATAAGCATTTGACATGTGTTATCAGATTGAATCCTCAGCAAAACCCCATGAGATAGGGACAATAATCTGCCCCATTTTACAGATGAGGAAACCAAGGCTCAGAGGGGTTCAGTGACTTGTCCAAGGTTGCACAGCTAGGAAGTGGAGCATGGAGATTTGGCTCCAGGCAGGCCAGCTCCAGAGCCAGGCAGCTTCGAGCCTCTCTTCTAGACTCTGGGAAGGAGATCAGAAGGGAACCACAGAAAGCACGAGGCTCACAACAGCAGATCAGATTCTGGAAGGCAGTGTGGATTCACCGGAGCTCAGGGTTGGCGGGAACCTGGCTTTGTGGATGAAATTGTCTCCTAAGTACATAAATGGATGATCTGGGATTTCAAGTTAAGAGCCCTCAGGTCAACTTCTGCTCTGCCATTTCCCAACTGTGTGATTTGAGGCCCCCTACTCACTCGTGCTGTACTCCGATTGCCTCTTCTATAAATTGGCGCTACTGACGAGCACTTTGTCGGAAGCTTATGAGCATAAAGGGGCTTACCGTGTGGGAAAGTGTTTTGCCAACTTTACGCTCCGTCCCAAGCCCCAGCAGTAATTGCGGTGGTCTGCTCTGTTATTTAAAGGAATTCTTAAGTAATTTTTCTGGTAAGTAATTCCTTTGGTGAAGCCAAGAATCCAGTCACAGAAAGAGGTGATGTGATTTGCTTCGTGTAAATCGTACACTGAATTTGCTTGCAGTGGCAGGTCTGAAATGAGACAAACATCTCTATGGAGCCAGTCCCAGGACACAGATGCCCTCCCCTCTCCTTCCCTTCACCCTCAGCAGCCCCACCACCACCAAACACACGCCCCTCCCTCACAAACCATACTTAGGGAGGCTACAAAGCTTATCCTTACTGAGTCCTTCCATGACCCCTAACCCCTCTCACTCCCATTGGCCCTTCCTGGAAAGACCTTTCTACAGAAGGTCCAGGCAGCAGCAGAAGTGGTTAGAACCTGGGCCCTGGTCACAGCACAGCTTCCAAATTCCACCAGACCCTCCATGTGTGTGAGCTTCTGCAGATCCCCAAGCCTCTGTTTCCTCATCTGGAAAATGGGCACAATACTAAAATCGACGTCCTGGGGTTCCTGGGAGGGCTGATCTTGATGGGGCAGTACCTCCAGTCCCTGATGGAAAAGGCACTGCCCCACGTGATGCAGACTGAGGGGCCCCCGAAGGACTGATGGAGGAGGACTTGCTCGATGCCTGCCCTGCAGACCCTTGTCCCCCATCCCCAGCCTTCCATTGGTGCCTCCACCTCATGGGTCTCACATTCTCTTCCCACAGGAAGCGAATACTCTGGCAACGCCTATGGCCACACCCCGTACTCCTCCTACAGCGAGGCCTGGCGCTTCCCCAACTCCAGCTTGCTGAGTAAGTTGCCTCTGGGGCCTCCCAGGCCCTCTGCTCTGCGGGGAGGAGGGGTGCAAGGCTGAGCCAAAAGTTGCCTGAGACCTGGGAGGCCCCAGTTAGATGGAGGGCCCAGGAAGACAGGTGTTTTCCGTCATCCGAGCAGATAGAGGGAAGGCAGGGTACCGGGTTGCCTGGGAGAAGAGGCAGAAGGAAGAGAGACTTGCGTGCACCACTGTCTCTCTTCTCCATCTTCTATTAAATCTTTTGTTTTGTGTAAGATTCAGGGCTCAGGCTTTGGGAGGGCAGTGGTGAGTGGACTCCAGAAAAATCTTGGAGGGGAACTGCCTTCCTTCAGGGACTTAGAGTCCCACAGCTGCAGACGCTGTCGCAGGGGCGCCCTGTGGGAGTGCCAGCTGCCCCTCTGCCGCGGAGCACCCTGATTGCAAACAGTGCCATCCTGTTGCCCGCATTAACCATCTAAGCAACTCAAAGGTACTCACGATTCAGCACCAGAGCCCTTACACAGAAATCCTCTGTTCCACCACATTCCTGTTGTTTGGCTTGAGATATGGACAGCCTTCAGGAGGAACAGAGAGTGAGCTGTGGAGCTGCTCATCAGCCCCTGTCTCCCCCCGGGCCTGGGCTGGGTAGAGAAGCTTTTCAGGAAACCAGGCCCCTTAATGGGGAACGTGAGGGATCCCACTGGAGTCTCCGTGAGGGATGGCCTTAAGGGTCTCAGAGCAAACCTGAACCGGACAGAAGCCGCAGTGCAGTACGGCCAACCGCAAGGGCGCCGTCGCAGGCCTGGCAGGACCATCCATTCCCAAGACGCCCCCTCTCCTCCTGTTACCTCCTGTTGTTCCAGAAATGACTAGGAGGCTGGCTGAGCTGGGTTCTGTTTGCCAGATAAGTTCAAGCCACGCTTCTGTTCAATGTAGCCGGAAAGGCTGACGGCATTGAGACATGCCCTTCCCACGGAACTTTCCCGGGCTGCCCATCCTGCAGGTGTGCGCAGCTGCCCGGTGCAGGCCCTCAAATGTGCATCCCCCTCGACCAGTCAGGACCCAATCCCCCTGCTTCCCAAGAAGAAGATCCTCTGACCTCGCACGTTTTGGGCAAGGCTGGGGAAAGCCCCAGTGATCTCCCCGCGTGAACTTGGTTCTTCAGGGTTCCAAATGTAACTGCTCTCTCTTGCCCTCTCCCTGATACAAGGGTGTTGAAGGTCAAAGGAGTCATGGCGGGAGGGGCAAGAAGCCACTGTTCTCCTTCTGGCCAGAAACTCAAAGGTGAGGCCAGAGAAGGAGGAAATAGGGCCAGAGAGGAGTTAATCTTTGATGATCAGATAGGCCCGAGGGATCAATGATTAACTTGTGCTGTCTTAAAGGTTGGCAGAGGCAGGGAGAGTCTGTGGTGCAGTTTCCCCTTCTGACCAGCAGTGTTGTTGTTCTTTTTTCGAACGTGTCCAGGTTCCCCGTATTATTACAGTTCCACAACAAGGCCAAGCGCGCCACCTACCACTGCCGCGGCCTTTGACCATCTGTAGTTGCCATGGGGACAGTGGGAGCGACTGAGCAACAGAAGGACTCGGCCTGGGACGGGCCCCAGAGAGTCACACAAAGGAATCTTTATTTATTACATGAAAAATAACCACAAATCCAGCATCACGGCTTCCTCCCCGTGTGGTTGATTTAATGAACCATGAGAGACCGGACGACGTTGGAGAAGGCCACGCTGTCCTCCAGGACTCCTTAATGAGGGGCAGGAGTCCCAGGGGGACAGAACCGTCCCGTTCCAAAGAGACAAAATTGGAGGAGAAGTGGGGAGAGAAGAGGGGACAGCCAGAGGCTTGAGAGGGACGGCACATGGGGCCCACGACGGGGTCAGGGGCACACAGAGGCACCTCTGTGGCCCCATCACCGACACGCTCTAGCGGCCGCGGGCTGTAAGTGCTTCGGTCCAGCCCACGAGCCACAGCGGGTGCGAAGGCTCTCCCGCACCGCCGCCCGGAGACGCACCACCTTCTCTGGGCAGCTTGCTTGGCGCTTTCCACTCCTCTCCCTCTTGGCCCACAGGCTGAACCCTGGGTCCAGCCAACCAGGAGCTCTGCCCGGCGGTCAAGGAGCTCCATCCCAGATGCTCCCCACCACGGAACCACCCCTTGGCGGCCAGACCTCAGCCTGGCCGAGCCTATTGCAGCTTGAGACAGACATTCCGAAGCCCCCGGGCTCCTGGGGGTGGGGTGCAGCCCTGCCCAGGGCGGAGCCAGGCACAATGGCTGGGGACCCGCCTCCCCTCCCAACAGCCCTGCCGAGCCCACAGCTACCCCCCAAAGCCAGCCATGGCGGTTTCCTCTCTGGCTCCCACCGTGCCCGCCCTCCGCTCCCCAGGCCCGACTGTAAATACTGTAAATGAGGGTCTGCTTGAGCCCAGCTGCCGTCTTCCTCTCAGTGAACTGTCTCCCTGCCATGTCGGGCTTCTCCCCCTGACGCTTCTTTTTTTTTTAAAAGACAACCACCACTGCCACAAGACTCAATAAACCATTACTCTTGGTCTCCAGCTTTGGGGTTGGCTGGGGAAGGAGGCACCCCAGGACTGGGTTTTTTCTCCAGAGAACCTCAGAGCCCAGTGGCCAGCGAACTCACTTTGGGGGCCGGGCGTTGAGAGGACCACGAATGCCCAAGGGAGGGAGCCCCTGACTTAGCATTCGCCCTCTGCCCCAGAGACATGTTCAGCCCCGGGCAAATCACGTATCCCAAGCTTTGACTGTGCCAACTCTGAGTAAATGCGAGCATAAAATAAGCACGTGGCCCGGTGCCCGGCCAATCACAGACTCCCCACAGGTAGTTGCTGTTGTTATTAACAGGAAGCCAGAGAATCCGCCGGGAAGGTTGGAGGCAGATCCGGGAACAGCTCTGCGCTGGAGCCCACATAAACAGCTCTTAGGATCCCTGAGGTGTGAGAGGAGGGAAGGGAGAAGACAGTTCCTGGGCTCTGCCGGATGGGGCCTCACGTAAATTAAGCCGCCATTTGCCCTCTTTTACATATGGAGAAACTGAGGCTCAGAAAAAAATGAAATAACTTGCCCAAGGCAGGAAGTAGTAGATTCAATCAAGTCCTCTTACCTTAAGTCCAGCACTTTCACCCAACAGCACAGGGCTCTCATCAGGGATGCCAGGGAGGTTCTAGACCCCAGGGAGGTTCTGAGACTGCCACCGAGAGTTTAATATTTTTGGGTTTGGTTCCTAAGTATTTGGCAAGACTGTGCAATCAGGAAGCTGAGGCCAGGAAGGGGTGAGGGAGCTACTCTAAGGACTTAGGACAACCCCCTTCTGTGAAATTTTAGAGGACAAGTCACAATGGTGACTGCCAGGTCTCTGCCTCCAAGAGGGTGCCTGGCCCACCAGCGGCTGCCTGGTGTCTGCGTGGACCCTCTCCGTGAGGGACCCAGCTGGAGCCGGGGGCAGGATGCCCAGATTAATGCCGACAGCTGGGCAGATAACAGCTGAGGTTGAGTCAGGTGGAGGAGGGGCTTCCTCATCCCCCACTAGCACCGCAACCAGGGGCTCCCAGGCTGGGAGGGCAGCGGCTGAGAGACAGGCCTCTGACCTCCCTGGTCCTCCCAAAGGAGAGGCGAGGAATGCTCGCTGCGGATGGCATAGACGAGTGGGCCCCCCACAAAGACCAGTCCCCGTGACTTCTGAGCGGATCTGAGATGAGGCTCAGTTTCCAATAACAGGATATTCCTCCAGCCACGAGCAATGGTGGCAGGACTGCATCCCATTATATCTGGGTTCCTGAGAGCCCTAAGACAGTCCCCACCCAGGAATCACCTTGAGGTGGATGGTGCCCCCCCAGAGCCTGCAGAGCGATCCTTCCTATTCCCAGTCAAACCCTTTCTGGAGACCCTGGTGCGCTGGCAGCCTCTCCAAGCCCTGAATGACAAAGGGACCTGGGCTGCGCTTTTGCGGGCTGACCGCGGTTCAGCGCTCCCCTTCCTTCTCGGAGGTGAGCTGAGCCCCCCGGGACACTCTGCTCAGAGCAGATGTCGGTGAGTGTGCGGCAGGTCCTGGCCAGTAGCGCTCCAGACACTCCGTCCACAGTCAAACCACGGGTCCCCCTTCGGGGCTTGGAAAATACAGCCGTCTGTGTGCTTGGGGGGAGAGATGATCTCAGGTGCCCTGACATCAGGGGTGGTGTTGGGACAAGTTGGCGAGGTACATGACGGGGTCGTGGTGAAGAAAGAGTATGAGGGGAAGGGCGGGGAGGACAGGTGTTGGGAGGCACAGGTGAACAGGAAGCGGCTTTCCTGCTGGGGAGTGTGGGAAGTATCCGTGGGTAGCTGCGTGGGAAGTGGCAGAGAGGTAGTTTACTCTGTAGCAGGGTCGAGGCCCTGGGTTTTCTGAAGGCATATGCGAGCAGTGCGTGTGTCAGTGGGAGAACTGGGGACGAAGCCTGGGCCCGAGGCATTCCCAGGGCAGCGAGGGCCCTGCCTCACTGCCCCCCCGCCACGCCCCATCCCCATTGCACCCTGGAACCATCCCTCTCACTGCCTGTGTGGAGAGTCTTCCTCAGCTTTCCAGGCCCTACTCCCCGGTCTGTCATCCCTACCCTTCCTCCTCCAGTGGCCCCTGCCCTCCTGGCATTGGCCAGGAGAGCCCGGGGTGCCTGGAGCTCAGCGGTCTGTGTGGGCCAGGCAGCTCCTGCGTGGTGATGCGTTTCCTGCTGGGAGACAGAGCAGCTAGAACCCTACCTGGGCCCACCAGGTGGGGCAGAACACACCTTTCTAAGGTGGACTGGAGCTGCTGTGACCCTCTGGCCCCTACCCCATGGCCTGCGGCAGGGGGAGGCAGAGGCAGCTAGGAGTCCTGCCCCAAGGCCAGCCCCTCCTGTCTCTTCGCCAATATTCTTGGCATTGGTTGTTACTAAAAAACACGTACCTTCTGCCCGTCGTGTGCCAGAGACACACTCAACCCTCACAACAACCTCAGGTGAGAGGAGAGTGTGGCCACAGTCTACAGATGGGGAAGTAGGAGGCCAGAGAGGGTGAGGGGCTTGTGAAGGTTTCCCCCCTCCCGCTGTCCTCACCATCCTCCTGGCCCCCTCCCCAAACACTCACAACTTTTCCCACCAGCGTCTTCCTAAGGCTCGTCCTTTGCGGGTGGGCACAGGACAAGGGGGCTGGAGACCTCGGGGTCCCGAGTCAGTGCCCTGAGCTTCAGCGGGGATTGGCGCTCCCTCCCTGGCCCTCCCTGAACTCCCCCATCCTCAAGATAGAATCACTCTTCTCCCATAGGCTTAGTCTCTGTCTGTTTACAAAACTCATTCCCATCCATTTGTGTCTCCGATTCTGCACATCGGCCCCGTTTTGCCCTTGGGGAAACTGAGAGCAAGAGGTGACTGGATCTTTCAAGGTCGTTCAGAGGAGCTGGGGCCACAGCCCGACCCCTAATCTAAGGCCAACTCTGCATCCCAATCTAAGTCCTTGAGTAGCTGGATGTGGCCAGGCTTCTGCAGAGACCTCAGGCTCCCATCACTTTTTAGGGAGGGACAGAGTTATGGGGCCGCCTCCTTGACCCTTAATGTCCCCCCAGGCCGCCCCTTCTCCAACTTTTAGGGTCATAAAGCATTTCCACCGCAGGCAGGGGTCTGATTGTTCCTCTGCCTCAGTTTGTGAGACACCCGCAGACAGGGAGTGACCCAGCCTGGTACCTGCAGCTGCCGCGGTGATTGTGATGAAAGCATCCCGGCCCACAAAGGCCGCCTCCTCTCTTTCCCTCGCACCTTTCTCTTTCCTTTTCCCACCTCTTTTAATCTCAGCAGTCCCTCTTCTGCTGAGTCCGAAGCAATTATTCCTTTGAGAGACCTTTGTGTCTGCAGTGAATGGTGGGGAGGGCTTAGACTTTCCCCGTGTCTGCTCAGAAATGCTGGAAGCATTTCTCCCTCCTTCCATCCCTTCCGCTTGCTTTCTTACTCTTCTCATTACTTTATTCTCCTCCTCTGGCTCTTGGGGGCTCTCGGGACACGGATGCTGGAGGTCCTTATCTCCTGATGGCAGATCCCGATTCCCTACTGCTCCCTGCTCGAGCGCATGCACCCACACACACCACCAGCAACCCCATCGCCACATCTCTAAGCCCCTCAAACCAAACCCGGTGCCTGGCTTCCTGGACAAAGCTGGAGGGAGCAAGGAAGGCCGGTCCCCGCCCCGGCAGCATCCTCCCCGGACGTCCCCCTATCTCCTCTCGCTGAGCTGAGCGGCAAAGGCTAAGCCCCAGCTGCTGAGAGGCTGCCCTGAGATTTGGGGCGAGGGCTGGGGGAAGTGGGGCTTTGTTTTGGGGGAGAAGGGAGGTCAGGGCCCAGCTCCTCTGCATCTGTACCCGGTGGCAGCCGGCCAGGCTGGGGAGGGAAGCGCTGCCTCCGGCTCTCCCAGGGAAATGTGATTTCCCCTTGAGTGAAGCAGACTGTGCAGTGTGGAAATTGGCTCTTTTCTGAGTGAGTGGCGTCTGTTCTGGAGTCGGGGGCGGGCTGGGGCCCACGGGAGGCCGCGCTGGCCCCCGGAGTGAGCCCGGAGCAGCCATGTGCTGAGAACTCATTAGGGATAAATCAAACTAGTACCAGCATGACGCCAACTCCCTTCCCCCCACCGCGCCTCCCGGCGCCCCCCTCCTCTGAGACGCCCCACTTCCCCTCCCCCTCCTCTCCAGCCAAGGCATCCTCCCCCGTGTAACGGGAGCCCAAGCCCACACGTGCGTGCGCACCATCACACACGCAGCCCTGCCTTGAATGAGAACCGCTTTCATTTACAAATAAATCTTTTTGTTTGTTTTAGATGTGTTTGCTTTTTACAGGGAGGCGGGCGTTAGTTAGCTTCCCTAACAGCCCAGGCCTGGGAACTCACATTCTCCTCCAGCCCACCCTTCCACTGCCATCAGGCCCCGATTTTCACGTCCTGCTCGTGCCTCCTGGGGGTCCTGAGTGGAGGCCCCCAGCTGTGGGCAACGTTGGTTCCCCCCATACACCCCCTGAGGAGAGGAGTGCACCCCCGTGGGCCCGGCCAGGAGAGCATCCCCCAGCCCACCCACACGCCTCCCCAGGGGACCTTGCTGCGGCAAAGACATTGTTCATCAGTACCGGTGAGCTCGGTCCGAATGGAAACTTACTTCTTCACCAAAGGGAAGAAGTGAGAGAAAGAGAAGAGGGTAAGAAAGAAGGAAGCGGGGGCAAGGCCCCTTGGCCGCGGTGAGGACTGAGGCTTTACTTGTAGGAAGTACAGCCACGCCCTCCCCCTCTATGCTGATGATGGCGATCAGGGAAAGGGCCTGCTGGCCAGACATTCTAGGGGCTGAGGTTGTGGTGTCGCTGGAGCTGTTAGTTATGGCAATCGTAACACCTCTGTTTACCCCCCTGGGGGACAGCGTTGCTCCAGAGCTCAGGCCTGGGTGTGGGGCTGTGTCCCCGCCCTGGTTGCCTCCCCGGTTGGCAACCCCAGGGAAATCCTCAGCTGCGTAAAATACGTGGCTCGGGCCAGAACGATGTCCAGCTGTCACACCGTGATTCAGTGGCCACCTGGGCAGTGAAAGGCATTACGGGACTCATCTGACTGGTTCAGGTATGAAGCCCTCTTTCGACCAAATTCCCCTGGTAATTTTCCATCAGGCAAACACCGTATTTCCATATGCGGAATCCGGTCTCTGTTCGGGGTGGGGTGGGGGGTGGTTGGCTTCTGGTGGCCCACCCACCCAGGGCCCTGGGCTCCTGCCTCAGCTGGCTGGGCTAAAGCCAGGCTTCCAGAGGATTCCAGGCTGGGACAGAAATCAGAAACCTGAGCGAAGTGAATTAGCCACAGTTCATACAGTCTGGGGCCTGAGAAGGCCTAGTTCTCACATTCACTGATTCACCTGTTCATTCAGAAATAGTTCCTAAACGCCCCCGTTCTGTGCCAGACCCCGTGATAGGCACCTAGAAGGAAACAAGATGAACTGGACGGGATCATACCACCCCCACCGTCACCCAAAATAAAAACAAGGAACTTCAGAGCTTTTATTTAAAAAATGAGACTTATAAAAGTCAGTATAGGGCAAGACGGGAAAGGGATAAAAGCCAAAAGAGAGGGGACATAAAGTGCTGTCCGGTTTCAGGTAAGATTTGCAAAATCCCTCACGGCCCTCCCAGGCCTTTCTTGAGCATCCGTAGCGTCTTCAAGACGCAGCTCTAAGAACACTGACTGCAAGCCCTCAACCTCGGGCCTGAAAAGGGCTATCGTCCTGAGCTTCTGGGTCCCACCGAGGGCTAAGGAGGGCGCTAGGCAAGAAGACTCAACGTCGAGGAGACTCACAACATAAGCGTCCTTTCCCAAACACCCTCTCACCCCACGGCAGCCACTGGGGGCCTGCCCCCCCCACCCCCCGTGACTAACTAGAACCTGATGGCCCCGGTCTTTCTCTGAGCTGCATCTTTGTTGCTACGGTGGGAGTGGGGTCGGGGTGGGGGTGGGGCGTGAGGGGATGCTCAGGGCCTCACTTCCCTGCAGTCCTGGCTGGTCCCCCTCCTTCCCATCTCAGTAACCCCCTGCACCCTGACCACAGATCCAAGAACTGGAGGGAAGGGAGGATGAAGAAGGTCCTGGGTAGAGAGGGAAGAGGTCCGGGAGAGGAGGCGGGCGGATGGCACGTGGCGGGGAGACACCCCCTGGCTGTGAGGTCGACATCTCCATCTCCTGGGTCCTTCCCGGCTATAAGCTCCGGCTCGGGGTGGTTACGGGGACCGGGGCCTTGGGGACACGCCTCACCTCTGTGACCCGTTCCCCCATGCACATTTGCACCAAGCTCTCCTCGGAGGATGGAGGGAGGGGCATTTGGGGGCTGAAACACGACGATGGCAAGAGGAGAGGGCGTCATCGGAAAGGGACCAGGTGCCTTCTCCCCGCAGCCAGCCGGGCGGGGGTGGGCGGAGACCCAGGCCAAGGCTCGGGGCCCATCTGAGCATGTCGCCTGCTAAAGGAGGAGCGGGGGTGGGGGAGGGGAGGAAGGGGAGTGAATAAATAATGGGAAATAAAACTTCATGAAGCAGAAAATAAAAAGCAGATTATACAGATGTGGCAATTTGAAGGATCATTGCCTCTGTCCTCTTTCTAACTGCTGCATCTGGAGGTTTGAAGCACCTTATCCCCTCCCCTCCCTCTGCCAGGTCCCCGCCTGGCTGGAGGTCCCTCCGCGTGCCTTGGCACCTGAAACACTCAGCCGGTGGCATCTCCTAGCACCACACGCTGCTGCCCAGCCTGAGCCTGCGGGGCTGGGGCACGGGGTGAATGGGTAGAAGGGTGGGCCGGGCGTTTTGGGGTGAAGACCCGAGTGAGGGCTGACTGGGGAAAAAGGGGAGCATTTGTGAGAGCAGAGTGTGGGTGAGGACGGGGTTGGTTGTGGGGAGTCTGGACGGGCAGCGGTGACGGAAAGGAGCCTGGATGGGCGGGAACAGGGGGAGGATTTGGCTGGGGCCTGAGGAAGGTCACCCCTTGCGAAAAGGGGGTTTGGATGAGGTTTGGCCCGAGGGTGAGATCCAAACTTCTGTATCTTCGTGCCAGCAGCTTCTTTCTCGTCGTCATCAAAATTCATTTGTTAAGCTTCAATTTGACACCGTGCCAGGTGCTATATAAACAGACATGGTCCCTGCCCTTAAGGAATTTCCAGCCTAAGACACACACACAAGCTGACATTTTGTTTATTTTATTTTAAATATTAATGTATTCCCACCTTGTTCCAGAGAGGATTTGAGACAGCTCACAGGAAATGCATGCAATAAATTAGTGAAATACAAATACGAAATAAAGCATCAGGAGCACAGAAAATATAGAACGGGTGGAAGAGTGGGTCCTGAGCGGCTGCACCTGAGCTGCAAATCGGCCTGGAGTCTCTTGGCGGCCAGGTGAAAGGGTTGTCACGGTCACTTGCCAGGCCTCATTCGCTCAGTGAGGGAGTCAGCGCCTCTCTGTGCATGTACTTCCTCCCCACCCTGTCTGTGTCACACCAGATGGGGACAAAGAGATCCAGAAAACCAGAAGCTTCTACCTGACACCCAAGGTGAAGGCAAAGGCCCATCTGGCTCAAATCTCTTCATCATCCTGGCATGTTGGCTTTCAAAGCAATGGACGACCTGTCACAGAATCATTCATAGAAAAGGGGAGTCAGCCGGGGACAGGTTTAGGGGAGATGATCCTAAGTTCACTCTCCCGTGTAATGAGTAACATCTGTACAGAAAGTTACCATTTCCAGGAGGATTGGTTGAGGGACCACGTCCTGCAGACAGAACTCCAGGTCTGAAACTCAGAGCAAAGATCAGGACTGAAACCTTAGATCTGGAGACTCTTCCCAGAAGCTAAAGCGACAGCCCTGTAGTCAGCCAGGTGAGATCTCTGAGAATCCCCCTGGCGAAAAGGCTGAGTTCAGGCTGGGCCGCGGGGAGGTTACAAGCGGAGAAAAGACAGAAAAGAACATGCAAGAAAGTAGAAGACGAACCAGGAGAACGTGGCATTCTGGAAGCCCAGGGAGGATGAAGTTTTGAGATTTACCTTTTTCAACACCAGGAGTCAGGCCCTGGAATACGATGGAAAACAACCAGCCCTGTTCCCGCCCTTGGGAGGTTTATGTTCTACTGGGAGCAAAAAGACAGGAAAGACAGGAGGGGAGGGCAGGGGAGGGGTGTAGAAAGTTAGGCTTTGATGTGATAGGGAATAACGGGGGGAGAAAGAGTCAAGGAAGGCTTCACGGGGGAGGTGGCATGTGGACGGCAAGGGATTTTGCCTCTTCCCAGTCCTAGCACTCCGAATCTCTCAGCAGATGTTCCCCCCTCCATCCTTTGGGTGGCATTGCCTCCACACCCCACCCCCATCTCGGAAGGAGGCCTCTGATTACCTTAGGCCCCTAGTGATTGGCTCAGAGGTGGGCACGTGGCCCAAGGTATGTTGCTCAAAGAGACTCTACCCTGGGGCTTCCCTGGTGGCACCGTGGTTGAGAGTCCGCCTGCCGATGCAGGGGACGCGGGTTCGTGCCCCGGTCCGGGAGGATCCCACATGCCGCGGAGCGGCTGGGCCCGTGAGCCATGGCCGCTGAGCCTGCGCGTCCGGAGCCTGTGCTCCACAATGGGAGAGGCCACGACAGTGAGAGGCCCGCGTACCGCAAAAAAAAAAAAAAAAAAAAAGGACGAGACCCTACCCTGGACTTGAGATTGAAATTTCCAACGAGCAGATACTCTCTGCGCGCTAGATTTGTACCAAGAAGAGGGAGTCTTGAGCTCTTGGGGCACCTCGGTACCGTGAGGGTTGCCCCTGTCCTCCTAGGCCTGGGAGAAGAACAAGAGAGAAACAGGTTCCTGGCTCAGTGTGGAGCCCGACCTGGACACAGACTGTCCAGTTACTGGAGCTGAACAATGTCCTATTCTGCTAAAGCCCATGTGAGTTTACATCTGTCACTTGCAAAGTCCAGGCAGAGGGAGAGCTGAGTGCAGAGGCCCAGCCTCGGAGCAGGACCCCATGTTTGAGGGCAGAATGTGAACCGGAGTCCAGAGGCGGGAGGGTGCCTGAGGAAGGCCGGCGAGGCCGGTACTAATAGCTAACAGGCTTTCCTTCTGTGCCAGGCATTGTTCCGAGCTGTTTACGTGCATAATTTCACTTAATCTTCACAAGGACTCTGTGAGGTAAGCAGTGCTATTATCCCCATTTTATAGAGAAGCAAACGGAAGCACAAGAAGTTAACAGACTGGCCAGATCACACTGGGCCTTGTGCGGGTTCCACAGATCAGGGCGCACATGGGGCCAAAGGTCGCTGAGAGGTGAGGAAGCTTGATGACTGAGGGTCGTAGGTGGGGAGCAGTGGCTGGAGGCCAACATGCCAGGTGTGAACGGGACCAGGGGAGGGAGGGAAAGGGCTGGCAAAGACCACACATCCGTGGACCTCGGCTACAGGCAGCAGACGGTCAAGTGCACGCTCTTCTTTTTCCTCCCGATGGCGATACTTCAAGTTGTTTGCGAGGCAAGATAATGAAGGGGTAGAGCATAGGCCGAAAACCCAGATGGGACCCCTGAGGGTGAGGTCAGGGTAGGCAGGACATGGGGAGGGGGAGGGGTGTGGGCACGAGGGAGGGGCAGGGTCAGTTCCAGGAATGCACGGAGCATCGCTTCCTCAGAAGGCAGGGAACAGGTGGAGATGGGGGCCAGTTAGATGCAGGATAGCTGGAGGCAAAGGTGTTGGCAGAGGGGGCAGTGGGAAGGGGCCCTTACGCAGAGTGTGGCATTCAGGACACCCCCTAAGTATGGGCAGCAAGCAAGTTGGGGGGTCGGGGGAAGGGAGAGGGATGTGGCCAGATGTGGATGGCCAGGTTGTCCCAAGGTTCCAGGGCATTCTCTTCCCCCCACTCCCTTTTTATTTTAGACTTACAGAAAATTTGCATGCATAGTATAAAACACCTCCAGGCCATAATCTACCCTATTCTAGGCTCACTTACTCAAGTCATTCAATCTTCTTAAAGCCAAACTCCCAGACTATCTCCCAAGCCATGAACCTGTCACTCTTCTGCTCGAAACCCACCCTCCTGGGCTGCACACCAGGTCCTTTAAGATCCAGCTTCAGCCCACCCTGACCACCGTGTGTCTCTCACTCTATCCCACCTCAACCCTCCAGCCCAGCTCCTGCCGAGCAGGACACGCCCCACTTGTTTCCATCTGACTCGGAGCCCCCAGAGGAAAGGACCCAGACCTCGGGCCCTAGTGATCTTAACTCCTCCCTGGTGCCTGGCAAACAACAAACAAATGAATGTCTTCAGCAGAAAGCCAGATGGAGCAGAGATGCTGAGAGACCAGGAAGAGGTTACATCTGGGGTATCTCCTGGTTAGCTGAGCTCCCTAGGTGGGAAAGGAGGAACCGAGGGCAAACTTCAACCAGCCTTATGGAGTCTGAGCTGTTCACCAAGAACCTGTGCCCATCCCCTTCTCCTGCAAAGATATGGACCAACCCAGTGCTGAGTAGGAAAGAAGAGTAGGGTGGACACTAGGTGAGTCTAGGCCCGTGGGGTTTGATCCGTTCCAAACCCAGGACCGGGACTGGGTGCTCATTTGGTTTCCATTTTTGTAGGTTCCTTGGGACAGTTCTGTAGGGAGTTCTAGTCTGTCCCCATAAGGTTCCAGAAACTTCTTCCTCTCCATCTGCAGGAAGATGTCAAAGTCCCAACCCTTTGCTTGGATCAGACCTCCCCAGATGGTGGGAGGCCTGGCTGGGCCACTGAGGGTTTGGGGAAGTGGAAGGGCCTGGTTCTGGTGAGAGGGCGGGGCAGGGGGGAAGGCCTGGGGGAGGCCTAACTTCCTGTTCTTCCAGGAGCACAGCTGTGGCTGGACAACTGGGCCGCCCAGGCTTGGAAGATGCAAGCCCGCCCCCTGGTGGTCACATGTCATAACCACAGCCCAACAACCCACCTCCACCTCCCCAGGCCTCCAGGCCAACGGGGGCCAGGACAGCACTGGCCAGAGGGGGACCCGGCAGCCACGGTCACCGGGCTCTGAAGGCCTCACATGCCCGGGGGGAAAGGGAGATGCCAGTTCTGCAAGAGCAAAGAAGCATGGAAATGTGACACACATGCACACCTGCAAACCAACCTCTGCCTTTTATTCGGGTTTTAGAAATAAGCATACAGGTCAGTGAGGTCAAATAACCCACTCACGGCCATTCAGCCTGTAAGCATCACTCCTGGGCCAAGTCACGTCCACCTGGCGCTAGGCTCCCACCTCAATCAAATGAGACGACCGGACTGCGCCGTGGCTGTTAACTGCCACTGCACGTCAGAGTTGCCCAGGGGGTCTTAAAAATACCTATTGGTGTCCCTGACCCAGATCTACTGTATCTGAATTCCTGGGTGTAGGATGGGAATGTCTCCAGCGTGTCTCTACACTGCCAACTGGAAACCAGAGAGCAGGACAGTCATCTCCTGGAGGCCAGGGATGCGCTTAATCCGTGTTTGAATCCCATAGTACTGGCCCATAAAAGGTAGTTAATATTACTTGTGAAATGAAAGAATGAACACATGAGTGGATAACTAAATGATTCTGAGGTCCCCTCCAGCTGTGACAAACTACATATGTGACCCCTGCACCTGCTCAGTGTGCTACATACACGCCCACAGACATGCACACGCACACAGACACGCACGCACACATGGCAAGGGGGATGCGGCCTGCCACCCTGCGGGTGGCCCCAGCTGCCCGGAACTGGCTGACCCTCCCCTCCCCCTACACCCGTACACACCTCCTTCTTTGTTGGCATTTATTGTGCACGCTTTGGGTGTGTGGCCCGGCCCTGGGCCCTGGCCAGACGCCCTTCGTGGCCCCCGAGTGCTCCAGGCTGCTTGCAAGCACGAAGGGGAGGAGAGCGCCGGCAGGAAGGCCGGAGGGGCCGTGCGTCAGCCAGCAGGCGGGCAGTGGAGAGGCCCCTCTTGGCGGGCCGCCTGCTCGCACACTCGGCTGAGCAGAGACAATGGTGGCTGCCCCTGCAGCCCAGCCTCCTTCCCACAGGCAGAGCCTCGGGTCCGCGAGTGCCCGGAACCGCCCCCGGAGAACAGCCCGACGGAGCACAAGGGGACTTCCCAGGCAGGGTGGCAAAGGCCCCTGGGAGCAGGCTGGGCCAGGGGAGGGGTCCGGGAGGGTCCTGGAGCCCCTCGGGCATGGAGTTTTCAGGGAAGGGAGCCAGGCCTCCGCCCACCCTACCCCCCAACTCTCCAGAGCCCCCAGCGGATACGGACGCGTCACCACCTCTTACCCTCAGCCTCCCTAGGGTCTGAACCCGGAGAGAACTCCTTCCCTGCTCTGGGGAGGCAAAGGCCCCTCGTTCCAGGGCTCTCTCCACCAAGCTCTGGAGGCCGCCACCCCTTCCGGCCCTCACTGGCCGCCATCGGCTCTGCTCTGATGATCAGCAATTGACCATGCAAGGCAGGGCCTCTCTCGTTTGCCCACTGCGAGTGGGTGATGTGTGGGAGAGGAGACAAAGGCAGGGGCCCCAGGGTCAGCCTCACTGAGCCCCTGAACTCGCCGCATCCCTGCTCCTACCCAGAAGGCTGTCCCCCCAGTGGGCGGGGCCTGGTTGGGGTCTCCCAGGACCTCTCCCAGCAGGCCACCTGATTCCCAGAACAAGACCACCCTCAGGGCTGCGGCTCCCCTAGCTTGTCTGCCCAGAGGGCTCTGCTGCCCCGGCCTCTGTCCCGGAGGCCGGGGGTCCCCGAGTACTCTGACTCTCACATAAGCACTGAGCTGCCCGCAGGCCTGGGAAAGGTGTCCGCTGTGGCTTCTGAAGAGATGGAGGGTGACACGGGATGAGCTGTGGGAGCGGAGCCAAATTCCTGACCTCCCATCGCCCTCGGGAGCAGCCAGGGGCAGGGGGCAGCAGTATTGGGAAAACTCCTGTGTAGGAGGGACCACAGGGAAGCAAGGCTATCCTTCAGCGGGGGAGGGGCAGGGCCTCATCGCCACCATGCGCCCGCTGAGACGAGGCTCTTCCTCGGGGCTTCATCCCACACCCACCCCAGGCCGTGGGGGCAGAGTCGGTGAGGGGCATCCGCTTCACAGCGGATTGCGGTTCCGCTTGGGGATGATCTTCCGGTAGGTTCTGCGCTCTGAGATGTTGCGCTTGACCTTGGCCGTGGTGGGGGCCTCATCCAGGTGCAGGGACGGGCTGGAGTGGGACTTCTTCAGGCTGGGCTTGGACTCCTGCGGGCCTGCAGCCTCCTTCCCCAGCTGTTCCTCCCACAGGTCCAGGTCATCCGACGGGCAGTGCAGACGGGCCACCAGCAGCTGCAGGTAGGTCTCGTAACGGGTTTTCTGCAACACACGGGCCCCGCCGCCTTAGCACCACCCTGGCTCCAGGTCGGGAGGGGGCTGGGATCGTGAGGGACAGACAGCTCACATGTGAAGGACGCTATGGCGATAAGGACTCCTGCAGAAAGAGCGCCGGGCCAAAGGCTAGCATCTGCTTAAGCAACCGTATCTGCAGATCCTGCCGTTCCCTGGGTGTTTTATAGTTACACCTGTAAGTCCAGCCCTGGTCTAACAGCCAACACCGTGTAGTGCCGTGACTGACATCTCTGGAGCACGTTACATCGCTGAGACACTAGAAGACCCATAACCCACTAGGCCCGAGGTCTGTGCAGCACTGCACACACACAGTGCACATCTGTACTCAGCCCTAAGTGAGTCTGCGCGGCGTTTTAACAATTGGCATCTGGAGAGTATGACGCTAACTACCCTCATCTGTTTAACACTCCTTGGGCCCCTGTAACTAGCATCCTTCGGATACAGCTCCCAGTTTACCTAGTGCTTTCCCACCCTCCAGCCCGCTGGATCCCCATCCCAGCCCTGGGAGGTCAGGTGGGAGTCACTGCTCTGCTCTGTAAAGAGGGAAGTGAGGCCTAGGGAGGGGTGGGCCTTGCTAAAGGTCCCAGCTGGTCAGAAAGTGGTAGAGAGAGGCTGGAATGCCGCGTGCAGAGCTGGGTCCTATCGGCCACACGCCGGGGCCTCTGGGAAGTGGCGCGCTCACAGCGATGGATGCAGCCAGTACGCCAAATGGATAAACCAGAAAGAAAGGGAGAGGGCAGCGCGAGGGCCGGTGGGCACAGCCAGGAGGTGACACTGACACTCCCTTCTCCCCCCTCTGCCCCTGGGTGGCCTGTGACCCCTTCTGTTCCCACAATGCCCCTCGCCTATCCTCCTCCTGAATTTGGGTGCAGGGTGCGTGCTGGGTGGGAAAAAATGTTTCAGCATCGATCACAGAGCTAATAAAGGTCATTCCTTAGTTACGACCATACACGAGGCACGGATGTAATTGGAGTCTCTTGAAAATGTATCAGGTTTGGACAAGTCGCTTAATCTCTCTGTGCCTCAGTTTCCTCATCTGTAAAATGAGGATTACCGCCCCTATCCCCAGAGTAGTTAGATAATAAGATAATCCATGCAATGCGAGCTTCAGAAATACTGCCTATTATTATTATTAGGTAGGTATTAGGAGAAATAATTCTGTTAAAATATAGGTTTCCCTTCAGTGTAGGAAAAGCCAAATATACTCTTGGGAGCAAAGACATGTATGAAAGTAACATTCCCTAAGAGTGTTTCCAGACAAGCAGCTGCTATGTGCCCCCAGGACAAGAGGGGAAGCGGCCCGAGTGCACACGGACACACACAATTTGCGCACGCGTGTGCACACACTCGTGTGGAGACAGCGCACACAGCACCCCGTGTTCTCACAGGAGCACCTCCCCCTGCCCTGAGCCAAGGCTGCAGGGACAGCCACGGCCACGAGAGGGCGGCAGAGGGTCCAGGCGGAAGGTGAGGCGCGGGCACCTCACCTCGTACTCCAGGTACTCCTTCCGCAAGCGGTAGTCCTCCAGCTCTCGGCTGCGGCCCCGCCGCTCCGGTAAGTTCCTCTGCAGATCCAGCAGGTCGTCGGAGGCAGCATCCAGGCAGCTCTCGTGGGATCGATGCTGCTCCTCCTGGGAGCGGGAGACAGTGGGGGAAGCTGCTCCGAGCCCTCCCACTCCGTTCCGGGCCCAGGTGGGCAGCCCAAGAATCCCCCCACACCCCCGCCCCCCGCCTCCGTTCCTGGGCTCAGGTGTACACCTCGATCCCCGATCCCGGGCCTAGGTGTTCAGCCCATCCCTCCCCCTCCCCCCCCAACTTTTCCTAGGCCAGCTGCACAGCCTCTCATCTCCTTCCTAGTCCTCCGGAGTGCACCCCCCTCCCGCGCGGCATCCCACCCCTCCCCCGGGCCGTACCAGGGAGCTCTGGGCGGGGCCCACGGGCAGGATGGGCCGGACGAATTTGCGCTGGGAGCCCACCGCGGCGGGGAAGGGCGGCGCCGAGTGCGTGGCGGCGGCCAGGTTGATGCGCGCCATCCAGGAAGTCATCTCCTGGGCAGTGCTGCAGGGAGAGGCGGCCGTCTGTCCCCAGGACCACAGAGGCCGGTGCTATCACCTATCCCCGCCCTCAGCCTCCCGTGGTCTGCACAGCAGCCCGGCAGCTCAGGACTCAGAGCCGACAAAAGCCAGAGAAGTCCTGCCACTGGCCGAGGTGGTTGACCCCCGCTTGTGGTTTTTCTCAGCAGACAAAGAGGCAAATCTGGGAAGGCAATAGAGTTTATATCAAATGCCAAAAAATGATCGAGGGTTCGTGACTTCCTGGAATCCTCTGTTTGGAACTGAGAGGCTCAGTCGGACTTTCGGGGAAGAGGTGGTGCAGTGGCGAAGTGAGCCAAGGGCAGGGGACGGAAGCAGGAAGCCCCGGCTTCCAGCTGTAGCCGGACCCCGGCCAGCAGCCCATCTCAGGTGGACTGGTCAGGACGCCACCTCCCCCCCAGGGCGGGGCCGGTAGCCGTCAGAGGATGAGGGGGGTCAGGGAGGAAAGCTGGGGCCTTGCCGCTTGCCTGTTCCCCCCCCGAAACTCACGGTGCCTGGAAGAGGTAGAGGCGCCAGTCGGCCGTGCGCAGCTGGAAGACGTGCGGCTTCTTGGTGTAGTGGGTGGCGGGAGTGGCCAGCGAGTGGTGCACCCCTACCGGTTCGTCCACCATCTGCCCCAGCAAGCTCTCCCCCTCAAGGCCGTGGTCCTCTCCCTGCCACAGGGCACACGGGCTCAGAAAAGAGGTCTGCATCAGTTGCTCGTCCTCCCGTGCTGCCCATCGCGGGTGCAGACTCCCTTCCTACCTTCAGGAAGTAGAGGACCATCCCTCGCAAGACCGTGTGGAGCATCTTCCAGCCGCGCTTGCCCCACGGCGCTGCCCCAGGAGCAGAACACAAAGGTGGGTGTGGTGGCCGCCCCTCTGGACCCTCAGACACACACTGTCCCCCCGCTTCCCCTCCACCAACTCCAGTCCCTCCCCGGGGTGTAGAGCGACATGCCTGAGCACAACAAAACACAACCGATCACACAGACGGGCAGTACCGTGTCTCACACATGGGCGACCACTCGCAGATACCAAAACAGCACTATTTACAAACAACCACAAAAGCCGAGGCTCATACAGACCGTCCTGACTCCAAACACGCCCCCGCCCCGCCCACTGACTCCAAACGCGCCCCCGCCCCGCCCACAAGCACAGCTCTTCTCGGACATCATTCTGGTCCCATCAGAGAGGCCCAGGGGCTCAGATGCTAGGGCGGAAGGCCGGCTTCCCCACGGTCACTTCCTGCCCTTGCTCATGTGACTTCTCACGGCCAAACGCCAGTTCCCTGGCGGGTCACCGTACCCCAGCCCATCTGGGATCCCATTCCTGCTCTGGTCACGTGGCTGCCCGGCTCCAGAGCCTTCAACAGTCTGCAGGATGAGGCCCAATGCACCTCACGCCATCCTCTTTCACACGCCCCGTGCTCTTTTCTCGGTGGGGATCCCTCTGCTCAACTACAAAGAATCAGGCCCTCTTTTCCTCCAAGGTTCAGCTCAGAGACCATTGCGTCCCAGAAGCCTTAACTATCCTGTCCCCCACGTTCCACCCCAAAACAAAACCAGAAACCTTGCCCTCCTGCACACGCCACACTCGATGGAGGCCTCCCTACACCACGCAGCTCTTTCTTCCTTTTATACCAGACACTGGTGTGCTTGTCTAATTCCCACCATAGCACAGGGGTTCGGGGGTGGGGGGGTCCCTAGGTCTATCTTGTCTCTGCACCCCTCCCCCACCCCCAGCACATGACACAGACCCCGGTTCACGGTCAGCACTGAGGCAGGAACATGGGCTGCCTGTCCTCCGCCTGTGCTGTCTCTCTGCACGGTGTCCCTGAGCACGGCACTTGCACACACACCCCGTTCACGGGCAGACAGAGGCCCCCGCGTGGCAGCAGGCAGACACTCACTCTTCTTGCCGTCCGCATCCTGATGCATCTTCCGAGCCAGGATGCCCTGCTTGTAGGTGGGCGCCGTGGGGTCCTGGACCAGCTGGAGGAAGGGGTTGCTCGTCTTGCCAGCCAGGGAAGACGGCTGGGCCTTCTCGGGCCTGGCTGCGTCTTCTTCATCCCTGGACATCAGAGAATCAGGCTGGGGGTGCTGACCGGCCAGAGGCCATCGGGAGGTGCCCACCACCACCTCAGGACCCCCATCCTCTCTCTCCTGCTGGGAAGCTACACCTCAGGACACCCCCCCCCCCCCCCGGAGAAGTCCTCCTCCAAAGGCAACCCATCACTGCCTACCATCCCCATACCCTCGCCACCTCTGGTTCCTCAGGTGTTCCCCGGCCCACTGCCCCGCCTCTGGCTCCAGCCACATAGAGGGGAGCCCTGTCCAGGGGCTCCAACTCAGTTCTCCAACTCAGGTGGGTGGGTGGAGGGAGGGCAGGGGAGAGGGAAGGGAAGCAAGATGGGTCTCACTTACACAGCCCACTCGAGCTTCTCACTTCGGATAGACCAGTAGAGGGCCTGGAACAGAAACATACAGGTGGGCCCGGGAGCCTCGGGCCATGGGGTGCACATTCCGTCTGGCAGAGGTAGGACGGGCGTGCTGCAGCCTGCTGCCTCCACCCCGACGTAGCTGCCCTTCTGCCCCGAGCAGGAAGCAGCCCATGCGTCCGCGCATCCGTGCACACATGCAGCAATGTACGGGGCATGTGCCGAGCCCTGTGCTGGGAGCTAGAGACACAGGGATGATCAAAGCGATCCTCGTCCTTACTTGAGCTCAGCGAGGCCTGAACCAGTTCCCTTGAAGGGGAAACGAATCACCCACATACCATCCTGCCCAGAGGGATCTGACACGACAGGAACAGCTGACTACCGGGGCCGTCAGTGTACGGCGAGTGAATGAATAAACGAGGTGCTGTGACTTTGAAATGATATGACCAAGAGTCCTCATATCAATGTGGCTGGCTGGCTTCTGTAGCCCTGGCCACGCCCAGTGGGGCACCGGGTACCTAGTAAGTGTTCAATTAATGTTCACTGACTAGACAAGAGAATAAATGCTCTTACTGCTTAGGAAGGCAGACTGTGGGCCAGGCCCTGGCCTAGGCAGGTTGTGATAACAACCCTGTAACATGGTCACTCGCCCTGGAGGAAGCGGCCTTGGCTAAGGAGTGAACTGAATCCAAACCCTGGAACCTCTGGCCCCCGAATCCTAGCTCTAGACTTTTACTACTTGAAGCTCTGCCCTGAGAACCAAAACCCCAGGCCTAAGGATCACCCAGAAGCATGACAGAACATTGTAGGGGCCCAGCCTGAGATTCTGATTCAGTAGGTCCAGGGCTGGGGGGGGGGGGGCGCTGTGAATTCACACAAGCTAATAAATTCCAAGGTGACGCCGATACGGCTGGCCCGGGACCCACACTTCTCGTTCCCTTCAGTGAGGAAGGCCTGTCCTCTCCAGGGTGTTTCGGCAAAGCCGGGCGTGAGCTCACGTGGCCCTTGGGACAGAGAGCCAAGGCTCCGGGCCCCTGAGCAGCCCCCGTGCGTACCTTCAGCAGCTCCTTGGGGAAGTTCCCGCCGTCCCGCAGGCCGCTCAGGTTGGTGATGAACTCCTGGCAGCTCATGCTCTTCCCGAGGTTCTGTGGCCATGTGGACAGGGGCGTCACTGGCACACATGCCCGACCCCAACAGAAAGACCCCCGGCCGGCTACTCCGAACCCTTCCCAGGTCCCCAGGGCCCTCCCTGACCCCATCCCAGGCCTCGGTTCCCCTTTTCCAGGAGCCCCAGGCTCTCACCTGTCCGTGCAGGTCCGTGTTAAGCAGCATGACGGCACAGGTCAAGGTGTGCACGCAGTCTGCCCCCCAGAGAGAAAGCTCGTTGGAACCGGGACTCCTGCATTTCCTCTGCCCACCCTGGGCAGGGTGAGCCCCAAATGCTTCTGGGCCCCCAGAGCCCCCCAAACACACTCCCACCAGCCACCACCCAGTGAACCCCCAAGCAGACTGGGGACACTTCCCTGCCATCCTTCTGCCCGGTTCCCCCAAAGGGCCGGCGTCTCCCTACCTACTGAGGAGAAGAGCCCAGGGTTGCAGTGATAGAAGCGCTTGGAGAACTGGTAGAGGATCCGCTCGCGTTCCTGGGTCTCCCCACTGAGCACCAGGGCGTGGAGGAAGCCCCTGGAAGGAGGGCCAGAGTCCAGGCAGAGCCCAGCAGCCCCAGAGCTCAGGGCCAATCAGATTCCAGCCCTGCCGGTGGTACCACTGCCCCCCACCATCCCTCCCTCCTCCCCAGAGAAGGCCCCCAGCTGTTACCGGAGCGCACGGTCCAGGCTCTGGCCTCCAAACTGGAAGAAGGACAGGTACTTCTCAGCCACCGTCCTGCTGAAGTCGTTGCTGTGGAGGGAAAGTGGGGATGAAGCGTGCTTTGGGGTTCTGGACTGGGGGCCTGCACATATCCTGGGGCCTGAGAGGGGCTGGGGGGGGTGAGATCAAGGGAAAGGCACAGCCAGGCTGGACCCTAGTTTCCAAGAGGGCACTGGCACCCATCCGACGCTGAGTGGGAGGGACATGGGTTTGGGGTGGGGGAGGCAGGTCGCCGGGTCCGGCGGCTCTAAGCAGGGGTCGAGGGTGACACGAATGTGACTAAGAGGAAGAGGCAGGCATGGCAAGGGTCTGGGGGGCAAAGGGGTGAGGGGTGCAGTGGACGGGACAGGAATGAAGGCTCGAGAGGTCAGCGGTCGGGCTGGGGGGACACGGGCGGGCAGGGAGCCCACTGGCTGCTTCCCTTCCTGACTCGACCTCGGCCTTGCTCAGGTTCAAAGCCCCTTACTTCTTCTGCAGGTAAGCGGCCACTTCGGACTTCCGGAAGCCCTCCAGGCGATAGAGGCGGGAGGCCAAGTTCCAGGCCACCTTGTCGGTCCTGACGCCATTCTCCACCTTGCCTCCAGCTGGCGGCCTTTGGCCTTCCTCTGGGGGCTGCGCGTGGGGCACGGGGCTCTCAGGAAGCCTGCGAAAGTCCATCAGTGACCTCAGACTCCCACTTGGGATGGACACAGAGGGGCTCGGGGTCAAGCATCCTTGAGGTCAGTCGTAGGGGCGGGTGTGCTCAGAAGTCCACGCCCAGAGCTCAGGGCAGGAGCTGGAGCTCCAGGGCCTCGTGTGGCCGGGGAAGAGCCGGACCAGGGCCTCCCCCAGGGAAGAGGCAGGGTCACAGCCTGCCTGGCCTGACCTGGGCGCCCGGAGGGCCCAGAGAGGGCAGTATTCACACGAAGCTAGCAAGGGCTGGAGCGGAGCTCGGTACCAGCACTTCCTAAGGTAAACCACAGGGATGTTCTGAGCCGAGTTCACCTCAGGTGGCAGGTGCAGCCCTTTGAAGACCCCAGTGGTGTTTAGTCCATCCCAAGGAGGGGTGGGAATACCTCCCCAAAGGTCAGCAGCCACTCGTGTCCCTCACCTGTCCCGCCCGCCCCATCATGCCTCCTTGCCGCCCTTCCCCTCCCCCAGCTCCAGCCTCCAGCCTCCACCCCTAGATCTGGAGCCAAGGAAGGTGCAAGGATGAAGCAAGAACGGAAGGCGAGACCAGCTTTAGGGACGGTGATGCTGGGGTTGCCACAGGTGGTTTCCATCCCCTGCCTTCCTGTATCGGCAGCCCTGTGGTACAGGAGGGGGCCTTCCAGCAGGGGCTTTGGATGGTGCCCTGCAGAGGTTGCACAGGCCCCAGTAAGCCTCACGGTAGACTCGGAGAACACTCAGAATCCCAGAAGTCACCCGGCCCCATCTCTACCTGACTCTTGCGTTTTCCCTGCAACATGGCAACCAGGTATTGGGGTTTCCTCATTAGTGGAATAGTCATCCACTATTAGGATGCAGTTAGGGAGTTGTACAGATAAGAAAACTTATCACGGTATGAAAACGTTCACCGACAGACTGCCCACTTATAAAATGCAGCTGCACCTGACAGCCCTTTCCGCTTAACACAAATGTACGTCTCTGCCCCCAACGGGGTCAGCGTCTGTGCCGGTAACTTCTCACTGCTTCCTGAGGCTCATCACATCCAACAAGGCAGGGCAAACGTAATGGAAACCAACTGAAAAGTGAAGTTACAAATCTTGCCGGAAAGGATTCTGTGAAGGCCGTGAAAGTGATGCTGGAAGATTCCAGGGATCACCTGGGAAGCCACTGACAAGTGAGGAACGGGAAGAGTTAGTCCCGTGAACAACCGAAGAGGAGAAAATGACAATAATGACACGCTTGTCACATCTAAAGAGAGCTACTTAGATTATCAGCTGACAAAGCCCTCAAATACTTTTACAAAAATGACCTAGACAGGGCTTCCCTGGTGGCGCAGTGGTTGAGAATCTGCCTGCTAATGCAGGGGACACGGGTTCGAGCCCTGGTCTGGGAAGATCCCACATGCCGCGGAGCAACTAGGCCCGTGAGCCACAACTACTGAGCCTGTGCGTCTGGAGCCTGTGCTCCGCAAGTGGAGGGGCCACAACAGTGAGAGGCCTGCGCACCGCGATGAAGAGTGGCCCCCGCTTGCCACAGCTGGAGAAAGCCCTCGCACAGAAACGAAGACCCAACACAGCAAAAATAAATTAATTAATTAATAAACTCCTACCCCCAACATCTAAAAAAAAAAAAAAACACCTAGTCAGTGAGTGTTGTTACTCAAATAATATCTAGATGGGAAGGCACTTTGAGGAAAAACACCCCACAGGGCAAATATAAATTGGTATGGAATTGTATACTTTAAATGGATGGATTGTATAGTATGTGAATTATATCTTAATAAAGCTGATATAAAAAAATAAAATAAAATAGGACTTCCCTGGTGGTCCAGTGGTTAAGACTCCACACTTCCACTGCAGGCAGCATAGGTTCGATCCCTGGTTGGGGAAGTTCCACATGCCACCTCAGTGCGGCCGACAATAAAACAATAAAATAAAATGATAAATTAAATAGACCCTTATGACCTCGCTGTGAAAGTTAAGGATGAATGAAAGACATCTCATTGGGCCACCAAATTAGGCCAGGAAAATTAATCTCCTATAGTGTATTAAATATAAGATTAAATAAATTTACTTATGTAATATTTAGTGCCATTTACCAAGAAAAGCATCAATTAAACCTTTTTTCATTATTTACTATGAAAGTATGGTTCTCATTTTAGGTGGATTTACTTTTATTTGGGGTTGAATTAACTTTAATTTTGGGTATCATGAACCCTCTCTTTTTAGACACCTAGAGACTCTTCTGATTAGTCTGAACTTCTTCAGGGACAGTGTAGCTTTCCAGCTGCAGAAGAGGCTTCTTTGGTTTCTCTGGTTTCTGGCACTGCCTGGGGTTCACCATCACCCAATGACTTCGAGATGGGAGTGGAGTTAATCTTCCAGTTAGTCCAACACTAGGTCCACGACCTGAACCATCACTAGTTTCCCCTGGTCTCATTCATATGACCCCTGTTTGGCCAACAAAACCCCTTCCCCATGTAGAGAACCTAGGGGCTGACAGCCTTCATGCAGCATCCTTGGGGCAGGTGGACATCTAGGATGGTTTCCAGTTGGACTATTCCTACCCCTGGTCACAGTTCTAGGGTTACTTAGTCCTGCTATGGACCCACCAAGATCCACCATTCCTTTGGTCCCAATCAAACCTCTCCTTGCTGCTCCGGCTTCCCCTGAGATCCGAGTCAGCGCCCTGGGCCTCCCAGACACATCCTCAAATTCAAAGCGGCACGTAATCCCCACATCACAAGCTCTGACCTTCCCTCTCCCCAGACCTGCCTAGCATGGCCCCCATTTTTCTGGGCACATGGCCTTGGTCAGGTCAGGTTCGCTGCACACACCCCTGGTCCTCTCCTGGTGTCCAGCCGTGGACACGTCTCCCTGGCTCTGCCTCGACACATTCAAGTCCTGCCCCACGTGGATGACTGTCTGCTCTTTGGTTTCTTGTGCTACCAGACCCTCCAGTCATATAATCCTGGCTTAACAGGTATTAGTATGTTAAGTCACAATGTGCTTTTCTCACGTCACCTGACTCCAGTCAGAATGACCATCAACCCAAAGTGTACATATAGTAAATGCTGGAGAGTGTGTGGAGAAAAAGGGGCCCTCCTACACACTGGAGTGGGAATGTGAATTGGTGCAGCCAATGGAGAAGAGTATGGAGGGTCCCTAAAAAACTAGAGTTACCATATGATCCAGCAATACCACTCCTGGGCATAGACCCAGAGAAAACTATAATTTGAAAAGACACATGCACCCCAATGTTCACGGCAGCACTATTTACAATAGCCAAGACATGAAAACAACGTAAATGTCCATCAACAGATGAGTAGATAAAGAAGATGTGGTATGTATGTGTACACACACACACACACACACACACACACACACACACTGGAATATTACTCAGCCATAAAAAAGAATGAAATAATGCCATTTACAGCAATACGGATGGACCCAGAGATTATCATACTAAGTGAAGTAAGCCAGACAGAGGAAGACAAATATCATATGCTATCACTTATATGTGGAATCTTAAAAAAAAAAGGATACAACTGAATTTATTTACGAAACAGAAATAGACCCACAGACATAGAAAACAAACTTATGGTTACCAAAGGGGAAAAGGTTGGGGGGCAGGGAGAGATAAATTAGGAGTTTGGGATGAACTGATACACACTACTGTATATAAAATAGATAAACAACAAGGACCTACTGTATAGCACAGGGAACTCTACTATTTTGTAAGGACCCATATGGGAAAAGAATCATACCGGGTACTCTTAAATGCCTGCATCGTTAGGAGGCAGAGGGTGGTTAGAACGACACTCACCCTTCTGTAGAGGTCAAGAGAACGTCGGGCTGCCTGGCTCCAGCCTCGGCAGTCCCGGCTGGGCCGTCACTCTTTACTTCCTTCCCTGGGCTTGGGGCCTCTCCTGCCTTCTCTCTCTCCAGGGAAGTTGGCGCTGCCCCATCTGTCTCCAGGAATGAAGGGCTTGAAGTACCTAGCATCCACGTGGAAAGAACGCTGCCCCGGTGGCGGCCCCAGAGCTGCGGGCTGCCTTCCTGGGAGGACAGGGGGCTGGGCCGGGGGCTGGGGCCTCTGGCCTCAGACTCAGGGCTGCTCGGCTCCGACGAAGAGGCTGGGCTCCCCCGGGGGCCAGGGGACACAGTGCAGGGAGCAGACTCCTGGGCACACTCTGCACGCCTGTCACCTGAGGAAGAGTGTAGAGTGAAGCTGGCACGGGACGAGGGGTAGGCTGAGGGCCAAGGGGCAGAGCCAGGGAACAGCCTGGGATGCCACCCCCAGCAGCTCCCCCGTCCCAGGGCTCCTCCCTGGAGCGGCACATTCTGTCCCCCGTCGGGCAGTGACACACCACACGTAGGGACAGCGGGCAGACGACTCCCAGAACTTCAGCCCTAAGGTAACCGGGGTTTCAGGGCTTGCTAAACCACTGAGACCCAGGCATCCAAACGGCTGGGACTTTTGTACATTTCTTCATTTACTCTATGAGATGAGTATTTTAAAACCCATCGTACTGATGAAGCCACAGAGGCAGAAGCAGGATTTAAGCCCAAGTCTGTCTGGCTCCAACACAAAACAAGGGGACTCCTTAATGACACCCCCGGGGAAGGCCCTCTGTCCCCACTCCAGATTCCAAAGCCTCCAACCACCCAATTTCCCAGATCCCATATTGGATCTCACCTCTGTCCTGGGGGCGAAGAGGCCCCTGGGGCCAGGAAGGAACCTCCTTGGTCTGCCAGCCCTCGTGACTGGGCAGGGCCTGTTGAGAGAGACACAGACGCATCTGTGAGCCCCGGAGGCACTGAGAGGTGAAGGGGGCAGTGAAGGCATGGGGGAGGAGAGGGAGGGAAGAGGGACCATGAGTATACAGGGCCCACCCCCGTCCCTGCTGTCCTCCCACCCAGACCTCACACCCTGGTCTGGGCCTCAGTTCAGAAGTGGCACCCCAGATGGGACCCACATCCTAGGGGTGCTGGTGCTGGGCCCTGGAAATCACTGGCTTCATGTTCCTTCTTTACAGATGGAAAAGTTGAGGCCCAGAGAGGGGAAGTGACTTGCCCAAGGTTGCACAGGATACGTGGCAGGGCTGGCATCAGATCCCACACGTTCTGTTTCCCAGGTCAATGCTTTGTCCACACAGGATGCTGCAGCCGGGGCAGGGGCAAGATTGTCTCCCAGAGGGGTCTCGGGAAGCAAAGGAGAAGAGAGAGGTTTGCCCAAGGGAAACTGCTCCCAGGGCCTTCCCGACACCCTTCCAGCCTTGGGGCCTCATCCATGCTCACTGACTTCTAGTCTTCTCTGCTCTGTCTGCTCAGATGGCCCTGTCTCATGTAGCATCTGCCCAAGGAGGGGCTGTGCTGTAGAGAGGGGGACAGCCCCCAGGCACTGGGCTGGGCCCTGCCATCCCAGATGAGTGCAAACGGCCGGCTCCCAGGACAGGGCTCCCAGGTCTCCCTCTGAGGACTCCAGGGGCCCTAGAGCAACCAGGCCCCAGAATGCACATCACAGGACACAGGCACAACTGCCCTGCACAGGGACCCCAGCCTGTGCATGGAGGGGCCTGGGCAGTGTCAGCAGCTCCTCTGATCTCGGGGTCAGCTGAGAGCTGCTCTGGTTATGAGCTCTTCCCCGTTGCTCTCTGGGACCACAGAGATTAGAAAGTTACAGTCCTGCTCTGCCATGTTGAGTTTCCTTATCTCTTAAGCAGAGGCCTCCCTGGGGAAAATGCGCTCACATAACTTGTCCCTACGACTTGTGCCAGTTGATATCAAGACCTCTGCCATCGTCACGTGGGCCTGGTCGGGTGACACTGGACGCACTGACTCACGTGAGCTAAAAGTAACAAAATGCTGCAATCTCTCCCCAAAAGAGAGGACTCTTAAAGCAGACATCTCCCCACCAGGGGCAGAGGTCACCCCAGCAGGCTGACCACTGCCCTGTTACAGTTGGGAATGTCTTCAAGGTGGGAGGGGGAGAGCCCGAGGTGGGCCTGGAACACGCGGCAACCGGAGGAGCTGTCTGTTCTCCAAGTGTGTCCACGGAGCTGGCGAGATGGGAGACATCTGTGCCTTAACATTAATTGCCGTCATGTTCAGTTGACAGGATGGCGCCCGTAAAATTCCCTCTCATTCTGAAGGCCACGCTGGGCCTGCCTTTCTGCGCTATTGCTCCAGGATCCCCAAAGGCCCCAGCACCTGGGAAGAGAGTTCTGGGCCTGGTGACCACAGAGGAAGGCCCTTCCTTCCGTGTCCCCATGCACAGCCTGGGGATGGTTCCCAGGGCTCTGCTTACCTCGCTCTCCTCCTGGCCGGGAGGTGCTGCGGGAGCCCCCTCGGTGGTGCCCACCACAGCCCAGGAGGAGGAGTGCAGCCTGCAGGTGGGCACAGGGAATGGCGGTGTGGTGTGCCCGCTGGGATCCACTGCGCTGTCCCCCAGATCCGGCTCCCTGCCCAGCTCCCACGGCACACTGCCTCCTGGGGGTGAGGGCTCCAGGGTCTGCGGGCTCTGCGGCCCGGTCCTCACATCTGTGCAGGGATCTGAGAACCCCCAGGAAAAGCGTGCTTCAGACACACTGGGGGCCGAGGAAGGGCTCTCCAGGAAGAGGGGGTTGTCAAAGAATATGCTCTCCTCCTCGGGACCCCACTCCGGGGACGACTCTGGCGCGCCCTCCCTCGGCCATGCCGGCTTCTGGTTCTCCCCTTCAGGCCTGTTGCTCTCTTCCCCCGAGGCCCCGTGCACGTCCACGGGGGTGCTGCGGTGGAGGCCTGAGTCCCGGGGTCCCATCGGGCTGGAGGGGAAAGTGGGGAGGTCAGGAGACGCCGTGGGGAGGCAGCATCTCAGCTCAGCTCTGATCCCTTCCGTCTTCTCTAGCTCCTCCTGAAGGTCCAGGACGCACATCTGGGCTTGCAGGATGCCCGCCCAGAACACCACCTGGGTGGACGTGCTCTGGCTCTGCCTCGGGCTCCCCAGAGGATGGCTGTCCCGGGGTGACCGGGGGAATGCCGCTTTCTGCCCTGCCCCCTCCTGGGAAGAGCCGCTCCCCGGGTGCGCGGGCTCTGGGCTGGAGCCCCCGGGATGAACATCTCGCCTCGTGGAATCAGGAGGGTCAGAGGCCCAGGTCTGCTCCCCGCAAGGTCCGAGAGGGCCAGGGCGGCCGCGTGTCTGCCTCAGGTGTGCTCCTGGGTGGAGCTGCATGTGGTCTCCCAAACAGATGTCGAGCAATTCCATGGGTTTGGGGTGTTCACAGAGTCCGTCGTCACCCATCCTCCACAGAGTAAAGCTGCACAGGAGTCCCCAGAAGCGTCTGCCTTCACAAGCCCATTGTGTTGATCAGAGGGATCGCCAGCCAGGGGGGTGACTGGGACCCCACATCTACCCTGGAAGTACCCAAAGCAAAGGCAGGTTAGCGCTGGGCTCTCAGCCCCTGGAAGCACACGTCCAGTGAGTTACACGTGGTTTCGAGCGCCTGCCACATCCATAACCCAGGCCAAGGGCCGCTGCCCTCCGCAGCACTGAGGGGGTGAGAAGTGCGCCACACACGCCGTCTGACCCACAACTGCAACTGCTCGCACCTGCCCCAAAGACACTCGTCTGGTGGCTGAGGGTGGCCCGAGTGGCTGAGCTGAAAGAGATGAACTGGGCAAGCCAGACCCTTCTTTGGGGAACCTGGATTGGAGAATGTCAAGGCTAAGATGGTTGGTAGCAGGAGCAGAAGGTGGAAATGTCTCAAAATAGCGGGAAAGGGGGGAGGGCGAGGGGGGAGGGGGAGCAAAAAAAAAAGAAAAAAAATAGCGGGAAAGTAGCGGCAAACCAAAAAAAAGGATGGGGAAACCAATGTACGTGGGAGCCAAACAGACCTGGACTGGAGGTGAGGGGAATGGGACAGACTCGAGGGAGAAGCAGGGAGCCAGGAATGAAAGGCTGCAGCTGGTCTTGTTTCCACCTCCCACGGCTCCTGTCTTTGGGGGCCTGCATCCTTGCCACGCTCACTGGCCGGTTCTCAGTTACAGCCATGCAGCCTGGCTCAGGAGGAAGCCCAGCCTGGGCTGTTGCATGAGGAGGTTTCAGCCCACGGGGCAGACCTGCCGCACAGGGAGGAGACTGCTGCCTTCTGGGGAGCGGGAAGCTGGGGCTGCCCCATGCCTGCTCAGAGCTGCCCGGCGCGTCGGCTGCATTGGCACTCTGCACCGGGCCTAATCGGATGTGGCCAAGGATTTTCATGGGGCGTTTCCTAGAAGCGCGCATCTCCATCCCCTGCACGTGGTGCCCAGGTTACAGGGCTTTCGGGGTGGCCCTGCTTCTTCAGAACAACTGGCTTGTGGACACTGTGAAACTCGTAACCCGACCTGTTTTCCCTCGGTACTGGCCCTCAGGAAGTGCAGGTTAAGTCCGCAGGCCCTATGCACGCATTTCCCGTACTAAGTGCACCCCAGACCACGTCACAGCTTTTATTTTCCCTTTGCCTCACTTTCCTCACTCACATATCTCTATTTTGAGGACTGTGTGTACGTGTAAGCCATTCTGAAATATTTGGGGGAACAAAAGCACACACACGCGTGAACACACACACACGCACACACACACACACACACCCCTGCTCCTGACTTGTAACCATGCGTAACTTCCTGATACTCACTCCCACCTACTTCATGGCCCACCACGAGACACTCAATCAACGGGAACACTCAGAGCTGGGCAACAAAGGCTGGGTGGGGTCCTTCTGTTTAAGGTCACCAAGAAACCTCGGCCGGGCACTGTTCCTTCTTTCAGGAGGCGCCCGAGAGAAACGAGAAAGGACCCGCACGAATTTAAGTTTCTAACTCCCCTTGAAAGCATCGTCCCACAAGTCTCTCAAAGGGTAAGCTGGGACGAAGTGAGAGAGTGGCATGGACATATATACACTACCAAATATAAAATCGATAGCTAGTGGGAAGCAGCCGCATAGCACAGGGAGATCAGCTCGGGGCTTTGTGACCACCTAGAGGGGTGGGATAGGGAGGGTGGGAGGGAGGGAGACGCAAGAGGGAGGAGATATGGGAACACATGTATATGTATAACTGATTCGCTTTGTTATAAAGCAGAAACTAACACATCATTGTAAAGCAATTACACTCCAATAAAGATGTTAAAAAAAAAGTCTCTCAAAACCAGAATCCCTTTCTGGGCTTTTACTGCTCCCTCTGTTCCAATCCTCATGTTCTTCACTGTGAGCACAGCAAGAAACTGTAATTGCTGAACTGGGGCTTCAGGATTCGGAAGCTTTAGACCCCAGGAAGGGCCCATCTACCACTGAGTTCTCAGCTGGCCTCCCCAATAGACTGGGACTTCCCAAGAGGTGGGGCCGTTTCTTACTTTTCATCTTGTATTTGATGCTCTGAAGCCAATAGATTTGAACTCTGCTCCTCCTATGGGTCTCCAACTCCTTTAGCTCAGCCTCAGTCATCATTCGAGGCTCTTTCTCTCCATCCCAGGGGAGAGCCCTGCTATAGTCCTATCACCAAGAGAGAGGGAGGGAGTGCACCCAGAACCCATTGTCTATACTCGGGCAAGCCCTCTGGATCCAACCTCCCTCCCCAGGCCTGTCTGGAGAATGATGAAGTGTGAGAAGGGAGGTGAGACACCCCCCCGCCCCCCGCCCCACCACAGGCTTCTCAAGCAACCAGCCCTTAGGGTACAGGAAACTCTGGGAAGGCGGCTGCATGTAGGAGATGGTAGGCAGAGGTGCCGGGAAGCACCAACTTTACAGGCACCTGAACACGAGGCATCTCCACCTCCCTTCCCAGACCCCTTGACCCTCCGTCCCTGCCAAGACCTGGTCTATTTGTGCCTAGCTGGCTCCCCTCTGGAAACACCCCACCCTGCCCTCCCTCCTCCACACATTCTATCCGATGTGCGCCCGCCTTAGGAGCATCGCAGCATTCCACCCAAATGACATCAACTCCCCTCCTCTCATTAGTGAATCACTTGACAGGAAAGTTCAAATGCCAATCATGGGAATGGGAAATGCTGGGCAGCGGCTGGTGGAAAGGATGCCCTGCAATTTTTAACAAGATAGGAGTCCCACACGTCCCTCTTTGCCAATAGGTCCTTATAAATAAGTATGTATATGAAACGAAGCAGCCACACAGGTAAATGTTAATGACCAGGCTAGACACAAACGAGGATTGGACTGGCCTTCCCAGAAGAAATGGGGTCTTCCTCCATGGATTCCAAGGGAAAGAAAAATCAGAGAAGCTGAGGCAGCTTTCCAGAGACCAAAGGAGAAGACAACAGATGTCTGGGGCCTGAGGGGAACTGAAGGACCCAAGGGAGGTGAGGTGGGGACCTGGGGGGGAAGCAGGGACAGACAGATCCAGCACGTGGTGGGGAAAGAGGTATGTCTGCACGCCATCCCTCTCTCTCTTATTTCAGAGCATTTACTCCACAGGGTAATCCCTAGTGTGTTAACCCACGTGGTTCTAGCTTGCCTTCCATTCCCAAAATGTAATCGCCAAGAAGGAGGTTCTTTGTGCTTCCCGCTACTGCTGTCTCGCTGTGGAAATGGTGACCGACAATCGTTTTAGTGACCAATTGTGTTATACCCACTCCAACGTCAAAGTTCTGGTGGTATATCGTTAGCCTCTAGTTCCAGTCGTTAGAAAGTTGAGGGTTAGTGTTGACTTGAGAAGCTCAGGACCACTCATGAGACACCTGGGGTTACAGAGGCTGGTGGCGGGTGTCCTGGGTCCAGGCAGGCAGACAGGTGCACATGGCCTCTCAGTAGAGTTGTCACATTTAGCAAGTAAACAATAGAGGATGCTCAATCCTGGGGACGTATTTATACTGAAAACGGACTCATTATTTATCTGAAATTCAAATTCAGCTCTGCGCTCTGTCTTGTACCTGACAACCCAACCCTATGTCAAGAGTGCCCAACCTACGTCAAGAGTGCCCCGCCCCTGTGGTGTGCCACTCACCCAGCTCACGCTTTGCAGCCCCAGACTCAGTCTTGTGGGCTCAGTTCCACGAGTGAGACACGTGGTGACATCGCCTTCCTACTACTAAGGAAACAAGGTTCAGAGAGCTTCAGAACTGTGCCCGGGTAGCTCAGCTGGTGGGTGGAGACGCTGGGATCTGAACCCAGGTCTGTAGCTCCCTTAAGCAGCACTCTCTCTTCCCACCCATAAATCAATTCTTTTGGGAATTCATGGATTGAATGGAGCATGAATTTCTTCTGATGCGGAGTCACTTTAATTCACCTGTTTCCCCCACTGTTCAGGGCAGGGCCTGCCTGACTCAGAGGTGGCACTCCAGAAATGTTTGTGAAAATAAGAGGAAAGATGGAGAGATGGAGGGATGGATGGGTGGATGGATGGATGGGTGGATGGATGGATGGAGGGATGGATGGATGGATGGATGGATGGAAGGGTGGAAGGAGGGAAGGAGGGATGGAGGGATGGAGGGATGGGTGGATGGATGGATGGATGGAAGGGTGGAAGGAGGGATGGAGGGATGGGTGGATGGGTGGATGGATGGATGGATGGATGGATGGATGGATGGATGGATGGAAGGGTGGAAGGAGGGATGGAGGGATGGATGGATGGAAGGGTGGAAGGAGGGATGGAGGGATGGAGGGAGGGATGGATGGATGGATGGATGGATGGGTAGATGGGTGGATGGGTGGATGGATGGATGGATGGATGGATGGATGGATGGATGGGTGGATGGATGGAAGGGTGGAAGGAGGGATGGAGGGATGGAGGGATGGAGGGATGGAGGGATGGAGGGATGGATGGAAGGGTGGAAGGAGGGATGGAGGGATGGAGGGATGGAGGGATGGATGGAAGTGTGGAAGGAGGGATGGAGGGATCGATGGGTGGATGGATGGATGGGTGGGTGGATGGGTGGGTGGGTGGGTAGGTGGATGGATGGATGGATGGATGGATGGAAGCATGGAAGGAGGGATGGATGGAAGCGTGGAAGGAGGGATGGAGGGATGAGGGAGGGATGGATGGATGGGTGGGTGGATGGGTGGGTGGATGGGTGGGTGGGTGGATGGATGGATGGAAGCATGGAAGGAGGGACGGATGAAAGCGTGGAAGGAGGGATGGAGGGACAGTTGGATGGATAGATGGATGGAGGGGGTGGATGAACAGATGGGTAGGTGGATGGGTGGATGGATCCTCAGAAAGCCCCCTCCTCAACAACCTTCCTACAGGACTGGGGAGACTGAGGCTTGGAGAAAGAGATTTAGCCTCATTACAACATGAAGACTCCCCCCTGAGGGCCAGTCTGGCCATGAGCCAATCACACCTTCCTTCCAGGAAGCCCAGAACCCTTAGGGCAGAGCTTTTCCAGAGGTGGCTCCTGCCAGGCCAACCCAGCAGCCAAAATGCTCATCTGGGTTCTGGCTCTGAGGCAGTAGCTGGACAGAGAGAAGGAGACATCAGGACCGGTTCAACCACCTTGTCCTGTGCTCTCCACTAGAAATGCGAGTTTAAGAAGTTTCTCTCTCTCTCTCTCCCTCTCTCTCTCTCTCTCTCCCTCCCTCTCTCTCTCTCTCTCTCTCTCTCTCACACACACACACACAGAGGAACTGGGGAGCAGAGCCTAGTTCTCATGTGTCTAGCATTTTCTTGGTTTACCTTTTTTTCACCCTTGAGGCTTAGCGATATGGCTTTTGAAATCGCTCAGCCATCTTAACCAGAACAAAGGAGGGAGAAAGCATCTGCCACAGGCTTCTTAGGTAGGCCTTGTTATCTCTGAAATAAGCAGCCCTTCATTTTTCTAAGCATCGTGGTGGCTCAGGAAGAGAAAACTTTTAAGGAAAAGCTCTGGAAGAAGTGTGATGGCTCTTTGGAATGCAAAAAAATGCTCTGAGTCCAGAAGCCAGTGAGAGGAAGTATTAGGGAGGAAGCTGAGGATGGGGTGGGGCGGAGAGAGCCAATGCTGCACTAGGCAGCCCCCAGGGCTCCTGTCTTGAGCGGAGTAACCTCTGCAGGGGCTGAGCCTGCATTAGCTGATGGGAGGTAAAGGACACAGAAATCCACGGCTCGGGGACCAGGGGGACGTAAGTCCCTCCCACCACCACCCGCCACCCACCCTGGGCTTCAAGGCAAGGTCTTTTTGGTTGTTTGTTGTGAGGGCCTCTCACTGTTGCGGCCTCTCCCGTTGCGGAGCACAGGCTCCGGACGCGCAGGCTCAGTGGCCATGGCTCACGGGTCGAGCCGCTCCGCGGCATGTGGGATCTTCCCGGACCGGGGCACGAACCTGTGTCCCCTGCATCGGCAGGCGGACTCCCAACCACTGCGCCACCAGGGAGGCCCAAGACCAATGTCTTTTTGTTCTTAGGGCAGGAAGGAGCCCAGATGGCACCTGCATCATCGTTTTGAGAGTGGGTTTGCTTTCCACCCCCCGCTTGGGCACAGAGCCTGTGCCCTGAGGTGCTGAAGGCCATGGGAGGCCGGGGGAGAGCCTGCCTGAGTGCGAAAGATGACAGCGTGAATGTCCTGCATTCGGCCCCCACTCACCCTACACCTGGAGGCTCACAGACTAGACTCAAATCCTAGCTACAATGGACGAGCCATGTGACTCTGGTCCAAAGCTTCACCTGGTTCCTTGCCTGTGAAAGAAGGAAACAAGATGGATAAAGCTCCTTGAGAGGTTTGCTATACAGTGGGAGGGGGTCTGAGTGCTAACGCTGGACCCAGCCCTTGGGAGGTGCTCAGAAACACTACGTCATGCTCAGACTAACTTGGCTTGCAGCCAAACAAACACGGACTCCCTGTCCTCCCTGACAGCACGGACTCAGCCCAGTGGGCTCCCTCAGTTCCCCAGGAGTCGGCCCGGGATGTCCTATCCGGAGTGTGCATCTCTCTCTCTCCCTTTAAACTTCCAACTCAGAAAACTGCTTCCTTTTGCCCTGGAAATGTTTCCTTCCTACGCAAAAAGCAAAGGCTCCTGGCCCATCCAGGGATTTAGGAGGTGACCTGTCCTGTCCCTCAGCAGCCCTGGACGGAAGCCAGGTTAAGGGTGCTGTCCCTGAGGACAGCTCCCCGAGCGTCTCCAGTTTCAAGGTGCAGGACAGACGCCCCTGCCTGAACCCGGGGCCAGAGCACCCAAGGTACTTGACTGGGGGCCACCCCACATCCTGCCCACAAGGAAGGAGGCTTCATGCAAATGCGCAGAGAGAAACACACACACACACACACACACACGCGCGCGCGCGCACACGAGTTGGTGCTGAGAACCCTGAGGTGGGGTCAGCTGAGACTCAGGCAGAGACAGAGGATGGAGAGGGCAGAGAGGACGGGGTAGGGGCAGAGAGGATGGGGGGAAGGGTGGGCGGAGAGGGCCAAAGGGTCTCCAGAGACGCTACTGCCTGTGAAGGACAGCAAAGGCTCAGGGCCAGGCTGGGCCTCCCTCACCCCTTCTTGGATCTCCCCCTCCCACTACAGAGAGCCTAGAGCCTGGATTCTAATCCCTAGGCTGGTTCCTTATCTGTAGAGGAGGGAGCCTGTGATGCCCTAGAGCCCTGGGAGACAGGCCTCCTGGCTAAGGCCCCTCGGTCCTCTGGGGTACTTATTATCAGCTGATGACAGGTCACCCTTGCCAGCCTTTTAGCGCAGGACTGACTCCACCCACAGGATCTCAGGCCCTAGAATAAGGGGGCAGTGGCTGAGATGAACAATTACAACTAGAAGGCCCGACGGTGTCCCAAACAGGGAAGCCTTTGAGAGTGAGCTGGTCCCTGTTACCCAACAGGTCGACGGGCCTAAACCAGCACTGCCCAGGCAAACCAGCACGCTGGGCCCCTCCCCTCCACCCGTCCTCCCTGCGGGAGCCCCGAGTCTGAGCTCCTACGATGACCGCACCCAAAGCCCCAGCCCGAATGGCTTCCTTCTCTCCAGGGTCGAGGGGTCAAGGCTCAGAAGCCCTCTGGCCACAGAAGCCCCTGCTGGGTACCAGTCCCAGCAGCCACCAGGGACCTGGGGAGGCTCACGGGAGCTTTAGGAGGGAGGGGCCTTGGCCACTTCACGACTGCAGACCCCCAGGGGCTCCGGGGAGGCTGGGGTACGTGGGAGCCAGAGCAGGAATCCCAGAAAGGGCCAGACTGGGAGGGGTCGGTGGACGGAGAGGAGGAAGGGGAAGGATGGGGCTGCAGCCCAAGGTCGGCCGCACAGCAGGTGCACACGCAGGGGCCTGTGGAGCCCTTCTTCCTGCCCACCTGCCCCGGCGGTCACCGCCAGGGCCCACACGGGACTCTCCACATCCCCGCCCCCCGGCGCCCTCCGAGCCCCCCACCCGAAGCAGGCCCACCCTGCTCACCTCCAGAGGACCCGGGAAGGGGTGTGTGGGCCCGGCTCCCCGGGAGCGGCCCTGCTGCCCCGTCCGTCTGGCCTGTGAATGGGGAACGTGGCAGCTGCAGCTTCCGACTTCCGTTCCCCTCACCACACTCACCCCCCTGCTGCCCCAAGGCCTCTGGGGCTCCCCAGCTGCGCTGCACCTCACACTTCCTGCCCTGAGACAAGAGCACCCGCTCCCAGGCCTGGCGCCTCTGGCCCCAGCCCCCTGCCCCGGCTCCCGGGGGTCCCCCACCCTCCACGCAGCCCCGAATCAGGGGCCCAGGAGAAAGAAAGAGGAAGGCGCAGCGCCCCGGACTGTGAACACGCCCCATCCCTCCCCCCCACGTTCTGTCACCAGGTTCTCATCTCTGCCCAGCTCTCGGGTCCTGGCAGGGCACTCGGTGGGACTCGGGAGGGCCCTGGGGCTGGTAACTTTTCTTGTTCCCTCAATCTGTGTACGGCCGTCTTGGGTAGGTAATAATGGCACCTGGTGTAACTGTCCTACAGTGACAAAGGGTTCCCCAATAGCCCCTGAGTCCCCCCTCTCACTTACATTATGAACTGTTACTCTATCCATTGCATGGATCCAGAGGCAGGCTCAGAGAGGTTAAGCCACTGCCCACGGTGGCACAGCTGGGAAATCACGAAGCTGTGGTTGGAACTCAGAGCATCTGACCGCATGGACCGACTGTCATCCATCTCCCACGGCTGAATTCCCCACGTATGTCTGCAGGCCACAGGCCACAGGGGTCCAGGAGTCTGAGTCGGAGGCTGGGGGAACCACGCTCACCGGACCGTGCTCTCCTCCCTCCGCACCATCTATTCTCCGGTCTCAGTGACCACCAGCTTCCCTGCTGAGGGTCCAAAGACCCCGGCCCCCTCCCTGAACTCTAGTCCTCATAAATCCAACCTCCCAGAAGACTCCTCGACTTGCAAGGCCCAGAATCCAAGGGCCTCAGACCCAGGCCGGCCTGGCCCACAGCGCACAGGGCGTGGCTCCAGCTGCGCCCCCCAACACGCACGCGCACAAGCACGCTCACGCGCACGGCGAGGAGTCCACAGGGACGTGCCCACCAGGCCTTTCTCTGGGCACCCAGAAGTCTGAGATTCTCTGCTTCCTGGACCCGTGGAACCTCTACTCCTGCTCCTCCCCGGGGACATCACTGCTCTGTGCGGCCCTAGACCTGGGGCGAGGGGGAGAGGCAGCGAGGGGGTGGAGAGGGCCTGGACCTGGGGGCGGGTCGATGCCCTCCGTGCACGTGCGGCACCAAGCCAGGGCAGGGGAAAGAAAGGGAAGGAGCTAAAGGCTTGGGGTGGCCTCTGCCGCCACATTCAGCAGGGGCTGCGAACCCTCATTCAGAGCTGGACCCCCAGGTCATCATCAAAGTGACAGGCAGGAAAAGAGGACACACTTTGTATAACAGTTCATCAGGTGCGGTGTTATAACACTGACACGTCCGAACACGTCTTGGGGCGGGGGGCCTCCACTGCTCCCTTTTCTGGAGCTCGCAAATGTTAGCGGCAGGTTTACCTCCGGGTCAGCGCAACGCAAACCGGGTTCGTAGCCTCCCCAGCTGTTCGCCCTTCTGTGTGGAGGATTTTACAACACTTCGCCCAGCCAGGCGAACCAGAAACCTAAAGTCGCCTCGGCCCAAACGCAAGCCCTCCCTCAGGCCTCCAGCCTCAGGGTGTCCGGCACGTGGCCACGGGTCAGTCAGCGCCGGCCCCACGCCATCCCAACGCGAGAAGCTGCTGACCGCCGGGAATAAAGCACAGGACCCCTATCCTCAGGAGCTTCCAATCGAGTGACAGACAGAAAATAAACAAGCGACGAAGTAATCGGTGTGTGATTATAAACTGTGATAAATGCTGGCGGGGGGATGGGACGGGGAGAAAGGAAAGTGAGCAGTGGGGAAGCTCACTGCGAAGGGAGACCGGGGGCACCTTATTCCCATAAAGAGGAGGCAGCACGTAAAGAGTGCAGGGTGGGCATTTTCGGCAGATGAAACTGCATGTCTCATTTCTTACCCGAGACCGGAAAGGTCTCCAGGAGTGAAGGGAACAGAAAGCCAGCCAGCTTGGCCAGTGCGGCTGGCCTAGGGGAGGGTGGCCGAAGAGGATGGGGCCAGATCCCGTGGGGTCCCCAGGGCTAAGCAGGGGAGTGACAGGCGTATTTATTTTTAAGATCACCTGCTGCTGCATGGAGAACAGACAGTGGAGGGCGCAGTGAGAGCAGGGAGACCAGGCAGGGGCTCTGTGACAGTCCAGGGGAGGTGGGACAGTGGTTTGGAGGGCAGCAGAAACGGCAGAGAAGGTGAGACAGAGGATGTGGGATCTATATCGGGGATGCTTGGGAGAATCTGCCACGTAAGTGATGCTAGAGAAGTCCAGGTCAGCTTCTAGATTTCTGGCTTGAGCAACTTGGATGGGTAGTAATGGTATTTGCTCAAATGGGAAAGATGTGGGGAGATGAGGCTTCAGGGAGCAAACCAAGAGTTTCATCTTTAAATATTAGGTTTGAAATTCTGCTGATAGCAGATTTCTCAACTTAAGTGACAGAAGCCACAGTGGGATAAAATATTCAGTGCGGTGATCGAAACGTAACTGCCACCCCAGAATTTCATATAGAATGAAAATATCTTTTAAGAACAAGGATGAGATAAAGACATTTTCTGATACACAAAATCTAAGAAAGTACGATCTCAAACTAAAGAAAGCTCTACAGTATACACTTTAGGAGGAAAGAAAATTCTCCCAGATGGAGGGTCTGAGATGTAAGAAGAAATTATGAGCAAAGAGTGGTAAAGATGCAGTAAACATTAAAACTGTATAAAGCAGTAACAATAATATATTGGAAGGTTAAAATAGAAAGATATAATTTCAAAAATAAATAAATATTAGGCTTGAGATATCTGTGAGATACTCAAGCAGGAGTAGCTGGTACCTGGAGTTGACTGGAGGGGCTGGGCTGAAGAAAGGAGCTCCTATGTGACCAGCAGGAAGGTGGTCCACGTGGGGGCTGGCGGAACCTCCCCAGGAAAAGCCCGCAGAGGAGAACAGCAGGGGCTGTCAGGAGGTAAGAGAAACAGCGTGAGGGTGTGTCATCACCAAAGAAAGACAAGAGAGGAGAAAGATAACTTCAGAAGGAGGAAGTGGTCGGCTGTGTCGAACGCTACTGGAAAGTAATGCAAGATGAGGAATAAAGTGACCATCGAACGAGGGCGCACGGAGGTTACAGACAAGCTGGGGGTGGGGGCTGGAGGCACGATGCGGGCAGAAGCCAGGCGACCATGAGGTGAGGACTGATTAGGAGCCGAGGACAAGGGTCTTCCCCCTCCACTCCCAGCCCTGAACCCATCCCAGGCTGGGCTCCCTGGGGCTGAGACGCTGCCGGTCAGCCCGGGCACCAGCGATCGGCTTCCTCCGTGTACTTATGAGTCTCCTTCCTTCCCCTGACTGTAAACTTCTCAAGGGCGAGGACTGGTCCACTCGCCTCTATCGCTACCCAGGTTGTGCAGCAGAGGGCCTGGCTCATAACTGCTCCCAAACCTGATGAATGCATGAGTCAAAGCTGCTGTCTTCTGACCCTCAATCACATCGAGCAGCACCGTGGGAAACGGAGTCGGCCTCTCCGCTCTCCTCCCAGGCAGCAGGTCTTATACGTGACTGGTGTGTGCATTTGGGGGCATTTGGGATGTGGCCGGGGGGGGTGGTTCCTGCTTACAGCAAACTCCTCGAAGAGACTCCCAGACTCCTGCAGCCGCCAGCTCTGTTCCGTCTCCTAGCACTTTCACCTCCTTCCCAAGATGCAAGGAGCAAAACTGGATGGGTGGGGGAGGGGCGGGGGGAGGGGCGGGCCACAGGCAAGGGGGGCCTCCAGCTCACAGGGCGTGTGGTTCAGTGTGGGCAGGCGCAGGGCAACTAGCTCTGGCGCCCAGAGCCCCTGCTGGTGGGGAGCTTTGATCTTTGGTGCCCCCTCCCACTTCTGGGGGTCCCCGCCCACTGTCCCCCTCCCCAGGGCCCAGCAGACACGCAGCCTCCGGACCCAACCACAGCCCAGGGGCAGGCAGCCTTCCTGCCTCCCTTGAGGTGAGTGACTTCCTGTTTGCCCGCAGCGGAAGCTGCTCAGCACAGGTGGGGAGGTGGCATCAGAGCGCAGAGGGTGGAGTGGAGCCCACCTTCCAGGAGAGGAGCTCTGGGGCTTTCAGCACACAGCCTGCCCTCCTGAGAGGCAGAGCGGTGAGAGGCGGGAGGCAGCAGAGGAAGGGAATGGGCACCTGGCTTCTCACTACCTTACACAGAGGGCCCCTAGGGGCTGCCACTCACAAGGCCCTTTACAAACAGCATCTCCAAACCCTAGAGTCCGGGGTGGGGGTGGGGTGTTACGATCCCCACGCCACAGAACAGATAAGGAGACCGAGGGTCAGAGCAGCCTCTCAGGCTGGACTTGAACCCAGGACTGCCAAACCAAATGCACTGTCTGCTATACCCTGTCGCCATTTACACGCTGCTGATACGAAGGAGTTGGGATTGCTTTCCAAGGGAGCAGGGCTCCTCATGGCCCAGCCTGAGCTCATTTCTACAACGCAGACCTTATGAAAACTCCAACGGTGATGGAACTCACTACCATCGTTCCGGGGGTACCGGCTACCAGGCCGGGGGAGAGCCGGGGCCAGAAGCATCTCGACGGGCCCCCATGTCCCTGAATTTGTCACTGTAGAGGTTCTGTCCTTTAGGGAGGCCTGGGAGTAAGGCAGCCACCTGCTCCTTCCTCCAGAAAATGCCCTTTTCCCTCTTAGCTCTCAGGCCTCCACAAGCCCGGGCCCTCAGGGAGGACAGACAGGAGGACACTTGCCTTCCTAAATATTTCTCTGCCAGAGTAGATGGTGACAGTCCCACTGGCCAGCAGCTGGGAGGGAGGGCCAGGGTGAGGGCTTCTAGGGACTGAGCCCACGGCAGGGGCCACTGGTGCCCCTCCCTAACACCTGTGGTCTTAGACTGGGAGGGAGACGTGTCCCAGAGGCAGGGCAGTGAGGAAAGGGATCACGGGAGAGCGGCAGCACCATCACCAACCGCCCTACACACATGGGCACCAAGGCTGCCCTTGTTTTCCTGGGCAAGGGCCAGAAGTGATTATTACGAAAGTGAGTGACAGCTTCTATCTCTTGGACTCGGCTGCCCAGTCCCGCAGTGGGTACAGTAACCTTGCTGTGGTTACTGTGGACAGGTGCCCAGGCCACCACTCCCTGGCCTTCTTATTCCTTGGCACCAAAGTCCGGCCCCAGCTGCTCTCTCCCAAAGCCACCCTGTATTTTCAGATTAGCACTTTCCCTGCAGCCACTTGTCACAGGTCTGTCCTTCTTAGGTAAGCAGAGAGTAGGGCTCTACAGTTATTCACATCTGTCCTTGAGCCCCCTGGGCACCCAGAAGATGCTTACAAACATCTGTTGCAATACATGTGCGCTAAGATACTTATAAAAGCAAAAATGCTCACAACCTCAACATCCACCAGGAACCAGATAAATAAATTATGATAGAACCATCGAGCGAACCTCAGCAACCTTTATCTTGTTTTTGAAGAGTATTTCATGAAGTGGAAAGATTCTCACTGCATATTATTAAGTAAGAAACTTGATTGTATATTCAGTATGGTCTCAATTTTTTTTAAATGTGCATATTGGGCTTCCCTGGTGGCGCAGTGGTTGAGAGTCCGCCTGCCGATGCAGGGGACACGGGTTCATGCTCCGGTCCGGGAAGATCCCACATGCCGCGGAGCGGCTGGGCCCGTGAGCCATGGCCACTGAGCCTGCGCGTCCGGAGCCTGTGCTCCACAACGGGAGAGGCCACAGCAGTGACAGGCCCGCGTACCGCAAAAAAAAAAATGTGTGTATTTAGGCAATGAAATACCAAAACACTGGTTGATAGCGGCTATCTGGGTGTGGTAACAGTAGACATGATGTTAAGTTCTTTATGTGTTTTTGGTGTGTACCTGCTGTTTAAAATAAACACGTATGTACAAAAAACAAATAAATAAATAAATAAGTATGATGTTTGTCATCAGCAAAAATAAATTAAATTTGTTGAATTAAATAATGATTGAATTTCCCTGCTCACTCTAAAGACTGGGAGGTCTTTGCCAACCCCCCTACCCACCAGGTTGCCAGTGGACGACCAGAGTGAGACGGGGGCGGGCCTAAGAGGGTCTGCATGGGTATTTGTTGTTTCTGACCCCTCACTGCTACCACCGCTCAACTGCCTGCAGGGTGACCTCTCTGACGTTGGTGTAGGGATCTACTCGGAGCCCCAGAACTGGGATGAAGTTTGAGATGAAGACATTTGAGATTTGACGGTTACAGTAAGAAGCCTTCTCAGAGCTTTCCTTATCTGACTAAAAGCAGCAAATTCTGAGAAATAAGGCAGCCATAAATTCCTTCTGCAGGGCAGATCTATTCCCAGAAGGGAGAACTCAATAAAATCTACCCCGAACCCCTTCTCTAGGAGAGATTTATGGCCCACAAGGAGACTGCAAAAATACTCACACCTGTGGAGACCAACATTATCACTACTTTGTCATTTCTCATTTGTTCTAAAAACCCATTTGTCTTTGGAAAAGAAACCTATTTGTTCTTCCCAGAGAAGGCTTTTTCTCCGCGCTCCCTCTTCCCTACTAATTTAGGTATATAAGCCTTTAACACTTTAACAAGCCAGCTACTTCTCTGACTGGCTCCCACGTGCAGGCCAATGAACCTTTTTCTACTGTTAATCTTTTGCCAGTTTAATTCGCAGGTCCCAGGGACAAAATCTTAGAGGGTAGGGGAAAAGGTTTTTTTCCCCGTCTCCCACAAAGCGAAGATGATCTCCTCCACGAATCCACTAATCTAAATCTGTGTTTGCCTAAGTAGGCATATGGTACACATAATAAACATCTTTAATAGCTAAGCATGTATTTGAATATGCATTAAAAAAACCCACGATTTCACAGATAGTGTTGCTAAGGATCTCGCTAAAGTAAATAATGCCTACTTCATGTTGTGTTTTTCAAATTGTGTGTATTCAAGGAAAAATATGAAATAAAAGAGTATAGGTGGAAAACTCTTCTGTCAAAAATCATGACAAGCTATGTAAATGAGTGGGCTGAATCCAGCCTTTCAAGCACTTACTCTTTTGGAGGAAGACGTGTCGAGGGTCTTCCTTATAATGCTAATTAGCCTTCATCAGCCATTGACTGACGAAAAGGAAATTCAGGTTGCACAACCAGAGGAAAAGCAAGGCTCTGGTGTTGCATAAAAAAGACAACAGGTGGGCTCCCCTGGTTGTGCAGTGGTTAAGAATCCGCCTGCCAAGGCAGGGGACGCGGGTTCGAGCCCTGGTCCGGGAAGATCCCACATGCCGCGGAGCAACGAAGCCCGTGCGCCACAACTACTGAAGCCCGCGCGCCTAGAGCCCGTGCTCCGCAACAAGAGAAGCCACCGCAATAAGAAGCCCGCGCACTGCAAGGAAGAGTAGCCCCCGCTCACCGGAACTAGAGAAAGCCCACATGGGGCAACGAAGACCCAACACAGCCAAAAATAAAATAAATAAAAATTTAAAAAAACAACTTTATGAAAAAAGAGAGAGAACAGGTATACGCTGACATCGCGAAGGAGGGAGACAAGACTCAGAGGGGGTTTTGTCTGGGCGCCCCCCCCACCCCCAAAAGGTTGGTGTTACCCTGGGGGTGCTCTCACATAAGCCTGCCCAGAGCAACAAAGCCCTAGGCTGCCCGGTGCCCTCTCTGTGCCAGCTGGAACAGATCATGTCTATCAACAGTTGCCCACAGGGACAGAGCGGGCAGTCTGGCTTAGCAGCTTCCAGCAGGAACGGCCCTGGGGCCCCGAGCTCCTCCCCAGGGAGACAGCCCGCACACCTGTGCTTCCGGAGGCCTCTTCTCTCCTGTACGCCTCAGCCCTTCCACTCATCCTCCAAGGGCACACTGAGAGATGCCAGGAAGGCAAGGACCCCTCGTTGGCCGTCCTTGTTTACAAGGACCCCCCGCCCCACCCCTGCCCAGGTTCCCAGGCCGAGAGGATGCTTCCCTGAGATTGCGGAGCCAGCAAAGGGCAGAGTTCGAAAGTGCATCCATGTCTCCTTGCTGGTCCAGCCTGTCCATCCACTTCTCAAGCCTGTTCACCCACAACCCGGGGCTTTGTTCCAGTGGGGCCTAGTTTGCACTTAATGCTCTCCCATCGTGACCTCACCCACTCCCACACGTTCATCTCCTACCCACTCGCTGAAGGTTCATGAACCCTCCCCAGCCTGGAGTCCTAAATGCCAACGGAAATCCTTTAGCCAGGTGAGCAGGACTTCAGAATCAACAGGTGCCCGATCACCTGTCCACGTGCCCGTGGGCATGCCTCCCCGCACCCCCGCCCCGTGCCCAGCCCTGCGCTCCAGGTCCTGTCTGCAGCATCGCATGTGCCCCATTTCCCAAGTTAGCAGGCACCCTTCATGCCTCCAGCGTCCAGTCCTGCTGGTTCTCCGTCCCCGGCAGCCCCTCTGCTCGTCACCTATCCGGAGAGCCCCAGGGACCTCCTGCCTCTCAGGTGCACGTCCACAGTCTGTCCCAATTCTCCTCCAGGAGCTCACTCCTGCCCTTGAAAATCCTTCCTGGCTGACCCCCACCTCTCCTCATTGCCTTTAGGGAGAACCCAACAGGGCATTTGAGACCCCCAGCCTCTCCTAGGACCACACACTGCCACCCTCAACCACACCCCCAGTCTATGGGGCTCCCCGGAATAGTTCCTGGAAATTTCACACGTTGTCGTGTCCTCATGCTGTGCTCCTGGTCAGCTCTGTTCCCTTCCCCATCCCCCTTTCCACCTATCCAATCCTCTTCAGCCTCCAGGGCTCACCCCCATCATGCCATTTCTCCAAACAAGCTTTCTAGACCAAGCCGGTAAGAATCGACCGTTACGATAATTCCATAATTCCAACCACGGAAAGCAGTGCAGCGGTCAGAAGCAACAAACCGAGTGTCCAGGGAGCAGCTAGATAAATCTTCTTAAAAAACAGCACCGGCTTTAAAAGTAAGATCATGATTTGTAGCACAGTACAAGGTACGTAAGTTTAAAATACACGCATATATAAATCAGCATCATATATTTCTCTAAAATAGTCCAGATCCCAGGATAAACGTATCATAAATATATCAGAGTAGCTGCTGTGGACAAAGGTAGGGAAGATGGTGAAGGGCAGTCAGCGGGACTGGAGTTGAGGGATGAAGAGAAAATCATCATAAGATCCCTTATAATTCAATAATAACAACAAGACAAAAATCCAAGTTAGGTCACAGGCCAAGGACATGAACAGTCCACAGAAAGAGAAAGACAAAGGGTTTAAAACATACAGGAGACTCACAACGCCGCTGACTATAAACACCTATTAAAACGACCATGTGATGCCATTTCTTTGGTCTGCCAAATCGGCAAGAACAGTTTATAACACCAAGCTGGCATCAACGGAAATCTAAGATACACAGGGCCTTTCAATCAGTAATTACACATTTATGGATGTCGCCTGCTGAAACAGTCACAGAAGTGAGCAAAGATGTAGGTACAAGTATCCTTAATGCAGAGTTGTCTGTCACAGCAAACAAACAAATGAAAATGGGGAAAACAATTTAGAAAACCATAAAGGACTGGCTAGATAAATATGTTAAATCCATTCAGTGAGATATTACACATTTCTTTTAAAAGGATGAAGCACATCTATATGTCCTGAATCTGAATAAGTATATTAAGTTAAAAAAGAAGGGGGGCGCGGTACAAGGTACAGACATGAGTATTCTTTTTTTTTTTTTTTGGCCGCCTGCACGGCACGCGGAACTTCCCCGACCAGGGATCGAACCCCCGTCCCCTGCCATGGAAGCGTGGAGTCTTAACCACTGGACCATCAGGGAAGTCCCAGACCTGAGTATTCATATTCTCATTATTTGCGTAAAGAAAAAAGAAAGAAAAGAAAAAGTATAATATGTATATGTTCATTTACAAATAGAACATAGGTCTGCAAGTATTCTCAATTGCCTCTAAAAAAGATAGGGAATCACAGGACAGGAGAAGGAAGGCGATTTCTCACTGTGTTCCTTAAGGGCTGTTTGAACCAACACTTGTAAAAAGATTTTTAACACAGGCAAGTAGTACCTTTCAAAATATTTTTAAAAGAACTTTTAACCCATGCAAATATTATCTTAAAAAGCAGAAAAGAAGTGGAATGCACCCATAAGTCCTGCTGTCTTCTCTCTAACCAGCCCCTGCTGTGAGGCACCCTGGAGACCCTTTCTACTGCAGACAAACATCCCTTTAGCCAAAACCTCTCTCTCTCTCAGAGCACTTGGCTCTAAAACTGCACCACTCGATTATAAGTCCTGATTCTTCACTTACTAGCTGTGTAAAAGTGGGCAACTGTCTTATTCTCGCTGGGCCTCAGTTTTCTCATCTGTGAAACGGGGTGGTCCATACATCACAGACGTGCTGTGAGAATGATTCGTGTTTGCACACGAAGTGCTCAAGAGAGCCTGGCATATAGTACATGCCCGATACCCTCTCCTGTTTTCCTTTTAAGTCTACTAATGAGATCGTTCTTCTGAAAAACAGAAGATTATTGGCATTTTCCTAGAAGGCAACAGTTTTTCTCCCCATATCAAGTCTTTACTGATTTGGAAAACTTGGTGTGTACCTCCCACTTTAGCCCATGTTGTTGGATGGACGCTGCATATAAGGAAAGTCAGTGATACCTCTCCTGCCAAGAGACACGCTCTCCATCTCTGGTGATCACCTGTTCCCTGCTAGTGTAAAACTCCAGGCCTGACCCTGAGTTTTCTTGGGAGCATGTAAATCTTCCTGCCGCGGCAGTTGAGAGCATCACCTGCCTTCCTGCATGCCTCCGGTCAGCAGGCTGAGCCCCGCCCCTGCCTCCTCTAATGAGAGCCCCAGAGATGCCTGCTCACCTCTCAGAGCCACCATGGCCTCCTTCCTGTTCAGCAATGCCCAGCCTGCTCCAGCCTCCTTCATGTCTCAGGGCCTTTGCACTTGCCGTTCCCTCTGCCTGGAATGTTCTTCTCCCAGCTAGTCACATGCCTGTGTCTTGTCTACATCCAACTCCTCAGCACAGCCTGTCCTGACCACCCTATTGAACCCAGGAGGTCCCCTCACCTTCTAACCCCTTAAGCTGCTTTGCTTTTGTTCACAGCATTTATCTGACATGACATTAAAATTGCTGTTATTGTTACCGTCCATTTCTCTCCACCAGAAAATAAGCTCTAGGGAGGAAAGACTGTCTTGTTCAGTGATGTATCCTTAACACCCAGAAGAGTGCCTAACATGTAGGCTCTCAGTATTTGTTGAATGAATGAACAAATAATCGAGTCAACAGGATATGTCTTCTGGGGAAGCTTAATCCACCTCAGATTTAAGCCTCCCAACAAGAAGGACACTCTCAGGACTCCACAGGGGGGCTACTCACCTCTCATCCTTTATACACTGATCCCTTGTAGGCAGCTCATAAGTCCCTGTTCATGGTCACAGAGGACATCCTATCCTGTGCCCCCAGAATTTGAGGGCCTGAAGATGGTACCATTTTCCTACCTTATTTAGAAAGCCTGCTTGCTACCTTTTCTAGCTCAGGGCCGAGTTCTCTGATCTGTTTCACGGTCATGCCCATCATCAACCTGTTTTGTTTCGTTTTGTTTTGTTTTACAGCATTTAATCACTCTCTGAACTAATGTGATTCATCTCCTTACTTATTTTCTCTCTCCTGCAATTCATATAAACGAGAGCAGCTGTATTCCCACTGCCTTCATGCCTGACGAGTGGTTGGCACTCAGTAAATATATGTTGAATGAATGGATGAATGAACGAATGAATGAATGACCCTTCTTCAGAACCCTCACATAAAGGAAGAAAGAAATGAATCACTCGGTACTATCTGCTGTCTAAACCTGACCTTGACGTTTCTTATGTAGAGGGGCTCGAGACATCCAATTAGTTGCTAATTACATCCAATCAGCTCTGGGCCAGGGGAAGGACTGGGTTAATGAGGTCAGGGGCAGGTGGAGCCTTCAGCTGCCCTGGCCTTCACGTTGATGCTGCCCACCTGACCTAGACATGCAGGCCATGGACCCAAGGGCCTGGGTCAGCACACTTGGCAAAGTGGGAAAAAAGCACCTGCAAGGAACTCACAGCCCTGGCTCCACTGTTTTACTGAAAGAAGCTAAACTCAATCCTAGAGCCAGAAAGAACCCTAGAGGGGAAAGTGAGTTTGTCTGCTGGGCAGAGACACTGTTTACCTTCTTAGGAACCTCTGGTGTTTTCTGACCAGACACACCCAGGAGGGCCAAGGAGAAGGGCCAAGGAGAGCCGCCAGCATCCAAGGGAGTGGGGAAGAGCTGGGCTCTCCTCCATCCCATTGCGCTCCTGGCGGGGGCAGCCTGCCAGACTGGCCAGGCTCCCAGCAAGCAGGGAGCAGGGAGGAGGGCCCCGCCGGGTCACCGGCCTAGGGGCCACGGAGGCCAACGGGAGATAAGGAGTTAGGCCCTCGGTGTCGCCCAGGTCTGATGCTGGATGGTTTTAAGGGAGCCTCCTGCAACCAGGTGCACCCCGCCCGGCTGGAAGAGCCTGTGGAGCCACCGCACCCCAGGCCGGGCAGTTTGACTCTCTCAGGGAGCATCCCCCTGCTGTCGGCGGCCCTGCCCCCTGATGAGGTTGAACGCTGAGGACCCCACCAGCCCTACTCGCCTCTCGCCCCTCGGAGCCTCTTCCCGCTCTCCCCGGCTGCGCAGATGCTCCCTCGCTCGGCGGCGCCCCCAGTGCGCGGCACACTCTCCGCAGCGAGGCCGGCGCGGGGCCCCACCTGCCCTTACCAGTGTCCCGCTGGGCTCCTGCTCCGGCCGCCCGCCCGCCCGCCCGGGCGCCCCATGGCCCGGAGCCCAGGCGCGGGCCGGGGACGGCGGGGAACGCGGGGCGGCGGCTGCGCGGGGGACCAGGCCGGTCCAGCTCCGGCGCGCGGCTCGCGCGAGGCACTGGGTTTCCGGCGGGGAGACGGAGGGCGGTGGCCGGGCCGGCGGCGCGGGGCGGGGCGGGCGAAGCCGTCCGACTGGTCTGACGGCGGCGGGCGGGCGCCTCCTGCACGACCTGCGCTGTCCCCGTTGGGCCGCCGGCGCCCCGAGCCCTCTGTCCGGTGTCTTCCTCCAGCTCGGAAACCAGCCGGAAGCCCAGACCAGCCCCAGACGGGTGCACGCCCCGAGCCGGGTCAAAATCCGAGTCCCTCCAAGCCCATTCTGTGCCAGTTCTTTCGTGGGCGCCAGAAAAAACTGCATTATCTCAGCTCAGAATTTCAGCTGTCTGTAACTGTTGACTTACAGACAACTGGTGAACTTTCGCTAGCTGGTTTGGGGATCGGTGGCTTGGAAGCAAATAGTTGTGTCTTGAAACTTCCATTTGTTCCATTTGTTAGCAAACATGTCCTCAGACGTAGTGATATTGGCAAGAAGCTCTTGTTTTTTAATGTTCCACTTGATGCCACTCTCTGGTTTCCATTTCTGTAACTATATAAGACACCATATGTGAAACTAGAAGCTGATTCCATTTTTCCAGTATAGCCAGTGATATTTCAGCTTCCATAGAGATTGACAACGTGGAGAAGTCCGTCTCTATGGGATGCTGAAGGTCCTCAAGCAACAACAGCAGCTAATAATTTATGAGTGTTATTGATGCGCCAGGCACTAGCTCTCTACCTGTCTTAATACTTAATCCTCACAACCACCGTACAAGGTAGGCAGCTTTCCATACAATGAGGAAACTGAGGCACAGAGAGGGGAAACAACCTGACCAAGGCCACATAGACCGTCATCACTGTAGGATCAGCGATCCTACAACTTATTAGTAATTCACTTGTTAACGCTACAGACATTTATTGTGCACCTACTGTATGTATGTCAGACACTGACTAGGCACTATGGGATAGAAAACTGAACCAAATACTCCAAAAGTTTGCAGCCTAGCAGGAGAGATAAGCAGTGATGTGATGTAGATAGATGGGGGCTGGGAGGTGAGGGGTCACTCCCTGAGGGGAAGAATCCTGGAGAGGAGGGAACCACAAAGGGAAGAGGTCCAACGTCTGCCTGCAAACTTCCCTCAAATCCGTGGCTGACTCCTGAATGAACACGCATGAGGCAAGGATGCACATGACCCAAAGGAAAAGTATAGCTGAGCAGAGATTTGAGCAGTTAGCTGCCTGCTGCTGGGGAATGTGGAGTCAAGTCCTGCTACCTTAGAGGGGGTTGGCAAGCACTTTGGACTGTCCATTGACACCTCAGAATGACCACACTTAAGGGGTAAAGACTGCATTCCAGGATTAAGGGATCTACCCCAGGATTAGGGGCAAGCCAAGAGAAATCTAAAACCAAGCCCCCGCAAAACCAACTGCATTTCCAATAATTTAACTTCCTGCTAGAACAAAAGTTGACACTCTTCAGAGGAAAATAAAAGAATCCAGGGCATCTACAATGCATCATTCACAATGCCTACCATACAATAACAACAAAATAGCAGACATTGTGAACAGAAAATGTGAACTGTGGTCAAAAGGGGGAAAAAAACCCAGTCAATTAAAATATACCCACTAAAGGAAAACTGTTTTCCTCTACACTCTCAGTACTTCTGACATCAAACATGTGGGTTTTCCCCTCACATTAATCAGTTCTCCAACTCTTCAGACCAACAGAGTGTCCTACAATTTAATTATGACACTACCCAGAGTTAGTGCAGACCCCACAGGTTAAAGCCTCAGTCTCACAAGATTGCCCCCCATTGCAAGTCCCAGGTTGTCACCTGTACTTCTGACCCACTGGCTATAAATTGAGGACTCCCAGGATCCCCTCCTCAGGTTTGTTAATTGCTAGAATGGCCCACAGAACTCAGGAATCACATTACTTACTATTACCAGCTTATTATAAAGGATATAACTCAGGAGCAACCAAATGCAATGAATACATAGGACAAAAAGAGAGTGCAGAGTTTCTATACCATCTCCAGCCACACCACCCTCCTGGCACATGGACGTATTCACCAACCCAGAAACTCTTCAAAACCAGTTGTTTAGGGTTTTTATGGAGGTTCCATTACGTAGGCATATGATTGATTAAATCATTGACCACTGGTGACTGAATTCAGTCTCTAGCACTTCTCCACTCCCTGGAGGTCAAGGGGTAGGACTGAAAGTTCCAAACGTCTAATCACATGACTGGTTCCCCTGGCAACCAGCCCCCATCTGTAGGACCTTTCCAAAAGTCACCTCATTAGCATAAACTCAGGTGTTGTTGAAAGCTGCCTGTTATGAATAACAAAAAACTCTCACCTTTGTCACTGCAGAGCTATTTCAAAAACTGGGGACAAAACAAACAGACAAACAAACAAAAAAACCCCAAGTATTACAACAAAAGATGCTCCTATCACCTTCTCACTCAGGAAATTACAAGAGGTTTTAGGAGTTCTGTGTCAGAGACCAAATATGTATTTTTTATTATATCACAATATCACACATACAGACAAATAAGATGTTGGAATCAAAAATTAAAAATTAGATAATAATAAAAATAAAGAATTAAAAATAAAAATTATGATAAAAATGTTAGAGAACCTACAGCAAAAGGTAGATATAAAGGTGAAGAGAGAGGGAATTTCAGCAGAAATACGATCCCCATTACTTTTAAAATAAACAACCAAAAGGAATATAAATATATCTCCTCCAGGGAGGGAAACATCTCTATCTGTATTAACCTGGAATGAAGAGATACCTCAATCTTTCCCTGCCAGAGGGGAGATAGGCAAGTTTGTCACGTTCTGCATAAGATCAGAGCCTCCCAACATTGGGCTTCCTCTGCTATAGCATGGCCCACTGTCTGTGCAGGCAACATCTGGACCTCATCGTATCTCCCTGTGGGAATTGGGGTAGGGAGACCTAAGCAACAATGTTCCTCTCCTATTGCTATGAGTCATAAATTATCTCTTATCTTCTGCCAGTGTCTATGAAAACTGTGACATGCTAACTTGCTGGCTTACAAGCAGAGTAAAATCAAATCTTGGATTTTTTCACAGTTCCTGACTTAACAGAGATAAAGAGAAAAATCTTATAAGGACCCAGGGGAGAAAATACACATTGCATACAGTGACCCAATGATAGGAATAACGGCTAACTTCTCATCAGAAACAATGTAGGCCAAAAGACAATGGGACATTGATTTTAAGGGCTGAAAGAAAAAAATCTATTAACTTATAGCTCTGTATCCAGTTAAAAACATGTTTTGCTTTTTTTTTACAACTTTATTGGAGTATAATTGCTTTACAATGGTGTGTTAGTTTCTGCTTTATAACAAAGTGAATCAGTTATACATATGTTCCCATATCTCTTCCCTCTTGCATCTCCCTCCCTCCCACCCTCCCTATCCCACCCCTCTAGGTGGTCACAAAGCACCGAGCTGATCTCCCTGTGCTATGCGGCTGCTTCCCACTAGCTATCTATTTTACGTTTGGTAGTGTATATATGTCCATGCCAGTCTCTCACTTTGTCACAGCTTATCCTTCCCCCTCCCCCATATCCTCAAGTCCATTCTCTAGTAGGTCTGTGTCTTTTTTCCTGTCTTACCCCTAGGTTCTTCATGACATTTATTTTTCTTAAATTCCATATATATGTGTTAGCATATGGTATTTGTCTTTCTCTTTCTGACTTACTTCACTTTGTATGACAGACTCTAGGTCCATCCACCTCATTACAAATAGTTCAATTCATTTCTTTTTATGGCTGAGTAATATTCCATTGTATATATGTGCCACATCTTCTTTATCCATTCATCCGATGATGGACACTTAGGTTATTTCCATCTCCTGGCTATTGTAAATAGAGCTGCAATGAACATTTTGGTACATGACTCTTTTTGAATTATGGTTTTCTCAGGGTATGTGCCCAGTAGTGGGATTGCTAGGTCATATGGTAGTTCTATTTGTAGTAGTTAAAAACATGTTTTAAATAGAAAGCCAAGTAAAAATATTGTCAACTAAATAAAACCTGAGAGTTTTTGTTCATTGCAGCACTCTGAACACGAGACCAAGGGCCCCATCTCTGCACACAGCTTCCTGTGTTTCTTCTCTAAACTGGGATCAGACTTTACTATGCCTACACAATGTTGCTTCTTCTTGGGAATGTGTGTATTATTGAAACGAATGATGACAGGCCAGATTTTTCACTGGGGACCTAAGGGCAACATCGAGTGCTATTTGGGGACACAAGTGCTACACTGGTGGCACAAAAGCTGAGAAAATAGATGTTCTTTTCCTTTCTTGGGACCCTCTTGGACACCTGGAGAACTGGAGACTCTGGACTTATCTGGAGAGATTGCTTGGCACAGACGTTGATGGATAAGGAGAGGAGGGAAGTGGAGGGAGATTGGGGATGAAGGTTGTGACAGACATGAGTGAGGGTCCCCCATTGGGTCATCCAGAAATACTGGGTGGAGAGAGGCTTCCTATCAGAGGATGGTGAGGGGCTTAAGGGGGAGCTGGATCGGGACCACGACACGCAGGTGGTGTGATCTGCTTTGCTTCCACAGGCTGGAGACACTTGGGTTATAACATTATTAAAACGGTTTTTATAGAGAGCTTTTATACGGAGTACTTTCACATATGTTATTTAATCGTCCAAACGACTCCGAGAAGTATAATGATTTTGGTTTTTCAAATGAATAAAATGAACCTCAGGAAGCTTAAGTAGCCCTACCGAGATTTTTGTGGTTCTCACAACAGGGACACAGAGACACCCAATTTGTCCCCGCAGACCCCCATATCTACCCCAGGAGAAGGAACCATTATTTTCCCAATTCACCCCACAACACACAAGAAAGAAGACAAAAACTGGAAATACCAATTAACTATGGGAAAATACTACCAATTACGCGTGGGTATTTGAACTGGTTTCCACTCCTGGCTAAGCTCGCTAGGGGGCGCTCTGTGTGTCATCTCCCGCACCTGGAACTGATGCGGAGTCCTTGCTCCATGAAGGTTGTTGAATTAATAATCAGGCACTGATGTGGGGAAATGTCCTTGCCCTAATGGAGCTTGAGATGTAGTAGGGGAATAGACAAATAAGCAAACAAGCAAATATATAACATGTCAGGAAGTAATCATTGCTAGGAAGAAAAATAAACAGGCCACAGAGAGAGCGAATGAAAGAGTCACAGGTGGCTTTGGGTGAAAGAATGCTATTTTAGGCAGGATAGTCAAAAAAGACCTCTCGGATAAGGTGCCATTTGTGCAGATGTCTCAGTGAAGAAAATGGAAAGGGAAGAGTAAAAGGGAAATGCACATGAAATTAATATACTTCAGAACGTATTTGCAACAAGTTTTACAGGTATCCCCCGCTTTTCGAAAGTTTGCATTACACCGCTTCTCTTTTACAAAAGACTTACTTAGTACCCGTTTTCACCAATGGAATCCGAAGAGGATTTTCGCTTTTACAAAAAAAGGAGAAAAGCAAAAACAGCATCAGCGTTTGTTTTGCAGCCAACCGTTACAGAGGCAGCACACACTCCAGAAGCAGGAGTAGCACCTAAGCACCCCTGAGCTCCTTCCCTGGGAGCTATACTCAGCATCTCAGCATCAAGGCACCATAGCTTTGAACTGTGTCTGTGAGCATCTGTGCTTTAGCTCGATTTATTTTGTGCATCTGTTAGCAAGATGTGTCCTAAGCTAATTTCTTCTTCACTTTATGCCATTCATGCTTACGAAAGGTTTCACAGGAACACTCTACTTCCGGACAGGGGAGAAACCTAAAATCAGTTTCAGGTAAGTGGCTAGGTGCTCTGGGGGGTTGCAAAATGCAAAACACTTAGTCCGTACCTTAGGTTATTCAGGGGACGGCTGAGACACGCCCACCTGGAAAGACCTCATCAGTATTATGCAACTCAGCGCTCTGAACCGCAGGTCCTAGTGGAAGTTTCAAGAAAGTGGGCTTAATGTGGGCTGGCATGGACGGTCCTCAATGCCTTCATGGAAAAAGGGGCCCAAGAGCCTGGATTTGAAAGTTGAGTAGAAACTAGTTGGTGCAGAGAAAGAGAGGACACTCCGAATTAGGGCACAAGGTGGTGGAGGGGTAAGGGATTCAGAGTTTCCAAAGCCTGTTCCTGCCTTAGGACAGACTATAATGCTAGCCATCACTAGCCAAGCCCAGCAGGGTCTAGCCCCTGCCTACCTCTCCCCCGTCCTCGTGCTCCGACCACATGGCCTGTGACACAAGGAAAGAAAACATCCATGACTCATAAGGAATGCTGCCAAGGAGAGAGAAGAAAGTGGCAGAGTGACTCCATCACGGCCCATGGAAGGGGGTGCCTGACTCCAGGACGTAGAACTCCACTCCCTTTGCAGGGAGACCCGCAGAGTGGAGGTGGAGTAACAAGAGAAGCTGTCTAAGTTCACTGGCCACCAAGATCATTCCTCCACTCTGACTTCAAGTCAAATTTTCCGAGTCATCTGACCCTGCGCGGACTTTCCCTGGGGAGAGGGTGCAGGCACCGCTGTTCACTCTATGGATCTAGTCCTTATGGTAATGAGGGTCTTGGCTTTTTTGTTTATCTGTTATGGAGAGCTCCAGCCACCACCCTCCAACATGAAAAAGTGCACGTCTCCCTTGCAGACATGCCGCAGGGGTTCCTGTGTTGAGTTCCGGCAAGGTGGGTGTGTGTTCTTTCCTGGGTGGAGGTGTGGATGTGGGTAGGGGGTGGGGTTAATTCCACATGTCAATCAATCATCCAGGTAAGTGGTCCTTAGCTGGAAACAGGACTACAGTATGTTGGCTTTCAAGCAGGTGTAAGAAGACCCTTAGAATCTCTCAGGTCACACCCTTTGGAGAATAGACATGGATAAAAGACAACATTTGCTGGGTGCTTGTCAGTGATCAGACTCCTATGTGTAAATAGCCCATATCAGGACTAAACTACAGCTCAACTGACAGGTGAATGACAATAAACTTTCCGTGGAGTGAAAAACCAGGTTTTTCTTAGGGAATCTTTGAAAGACTAAATCTTCACCCCTGAGAGCATAAACTGAAATAGTTATTTGTCTTCCCAAGATTTTTCCCAAAACAAGAGAATAATCGGACTATCTTCAAGAAAATGCTGACCCCTGGTGGACATTTCTTGAACTGCGTTTTCAAACCCACCCACCCTCCCCGCTCCCGCCCCCCCAAGTCTGGGTAACAGCAGTAGACCCAGAGGCAAAATTTTCTTTTGAAAGTTGAACATCTCTCTAAGTTTTCTCGGGCTAAGAACCCCAACAGAAATAGGGTATTTCACTAGCTCTCCAAACTTTTCTGAAAGTTGGGTTTAATATCAAGCATGTTGAGATCTGCCATTATGACTTAGGGATTTCATCGTTACGTGAAGAGAAAAGACAAAATTATTTGGTTTGCCCAAGATCTGCAAGGATTTAACACCTTCAGTTATAGCACAATCTATGTCCCCCCAAAATTAAGCTCAAAGTGTCTTAACAAGACTAAGAAAATAGAAAACCTTCTTCTCCTGAAACCAAATCCCCGTAAAACGGAGTTCCTCTGCCGAGTTTAGGATTAACCTCTCTATCCAAAACTGTATTATTCCCTTTCTTGTCCCATACCTCTCCCGCTTCAAGATTGAGGTGTGTCAAGGAAAAGAGGGATTGTAACCAAGCAGGAGCCTATGGGGCCTTCCCAGAACAGACCCACCCTGGCCCCCCGCATGTCCTCTGCTGACCTTTGCAGCTCTCTGACCCAGAGATTCCTGCTGTGCTACTGAGTGACATCGCCTACACACAGGAGCTCCCCTCCCCCAAGTCCCCTTGTCCTCCTCTCCTTCTAAGCAGGGACCTGCTACTGTGTAGCCTCTGGACGGACCCCTGCTGTGACGTACCTCCCCGAAAACATCATCCAGTAAAGTTTTTGTGTGCTGCTGCCACCTGGTGGTCAGATCTTCTTCCTCCATCAGCCTCCAGATACCTCAAGCCTCCTAGACTCGGAGGCCTTTCCCTTTCTCTAGGTTTCTTTTAAAACTTCCCCGGTCCGAGTCCTCTCTCTCCTTAAATTTTCTGACCAATGAAATACGTTAAGCCCTACTGAGAGGTCAGTGGCCGATTTATTTATTCACCAAATATTTATGGAGCACCCAGTATCTTCCAAGCTGGGTACTTAGAATACACCATGGAACAAAACCGATGAAAGCTCTGCGTGTGTGGAGCTGATGTTCTAGCAACATGAGGGCGGCTTAAAGCTTTTCCTCTCTTAAAGAACATTTCAAGCCAAAGTGAGGAGATGGTAAGAGGGGAGTTTTCGGTACCATCAGGGAGCTACTGGGAGGGATAGCAAGGATGTTTGGGTTTGTAATTACAAGAGTCAGTTTAACAACAAAAATGCCAAAATAAAACCCAAAATAACAAAAAAACCATGAGGGCTTCCCTGGTGGCGCAGTGGCTGAGAGTCCGCCTGCCGATGCAGGGGACACGGGTTCGTGCCCCGGTCTGGGAAGGTCCCACATGCCGCGGAGCGGCTGGGTCCGTGAGCCATGGCCGCTGAGCCTGCGCGTCCGGAGCCTGTGCTCCGCAACGGGAGAGGCCACAACAGTGAGAGGCCCGCGTACCGCAAAAAAAAAAAAGCCAGAGCTTATACATGGTATGAGTGCTTCCCTTCAAAGCAGAGCTGCCCAGACTTTAAGATGCATCCAGTCACCTGGAGATCTGGTTGAGAGGAGGACCCTAAGTCAGTAAGTCTGGTGTGAGGCCTGGGATTCTGCATTTTAACTCCCAGGTGAGGCTGCTGCTGTGCCATGGACCACCTTTTGAGCAGCAGGGCTTTCAAACAGATTCCTTTGAGCACTGATTCCTGCTGGACTAATACTAGTAATCAGAACATTCCTACGGACCACAGAAAGTTGTTGCAAAGATTAAATAACTCAGCCCTTTGCATCGGCTGATTTCTGCATCAGAGGTAGGAAAACTGAGACTCCAACACTTTAACTAACTCATCCATGAGCACAGTTGCAAACAGGAGAGCCAGGAAGTGACTCCAGAGTTCCCGGGCTCGCATGCGTGCGTGGCTATGTGACTGCCTCGCCTGTTGCTAACCTACGGTTGGCTGCTTAACCAAATCGCATGGTGTCTGAGCCCTGGGCTTCACCTCCAGTTTCATGAGGGGAGGATGTCTACGGAGCCTCACAAATGTTAGCTGCTATTGTCACCATGAAGCCTGGAAGGGTTTTCTGCCTTGAACGTCCTCCTTTTACCCAGATTGAAAATATATCAGCCACACTCACACTCTTATCACACACGGCGTTTCACTCATATCGTCTCACTTCATCGTGTATTGTCCCTGTGGAGCAAGCGGCTTCTTCCGTTTTACACACGAGGGAGAGAAAGCTGAGCAGTGGGGCGACCTCATTGTCGTCTTAGGATCTGGGACCTAGGCGAGATCTTAAAGATTTTCTCCAGTCGGTTGCCCTTTTTTTTTTTTGGCCGTGCCACATGGCTTATGGGATTTTAGTCCCCTGACCAGGGATCGAACCCGGGCCCTCAGCAGTGAGAGCACGAGTCCTAACCACAGGACTGCCAGGGAATTCCCAATCAGTTGCCTTTTAACCTGCTCAGTTTTGTTTGTTTGTAGCAAGGACATCTCTTCAGATAAAGCCCTGCAGGGAAGTCCAGTTTGGGAAGCAGAGGGCTGGGTGGGAGCTGAGTCCTAGGGATGGAGCCTGGCCTCTCCATTCCCCTTTTATGGGCTTTGTTTCCAGGGACCTCAGAGAGGCATCCAGGGAGCTCTGTCTGGAAAACCCCAATCTAAGTCAACACTCTTCCTGGGAGAAGGAGGGACCTGGCTTAGGAAAGGGAGGTGACTTGGCCAACATCACACAGCAGGCTGTGGGCCCAGCGGGGCCTGACTCTAGGACTCCCGGGACCCAGCCCAGAAGTCGGCAGAATCCCAGGAAGGGACAGCGCCCCTTGCTGGCCTGACTCTATTTAGCCGAGGGGTGTCTGATAAACGGTCATTCTTACAGTCCTGCATTCCCATCTCATGGGGCCACATTCAACATTCCACCCGTTAATTTCACCATTTCCCAGGTGCCCCCTTCCCTCACATCCCAGGATGGGGGGAGGGGGCAAGGCTTTTTATTTTTAGACCTTTCAAAACTGTGAATATAACATCCATACAGAAAATCGCCTAACCACGCCCATGCCAAGAAACAGAATGCTGCCTGGCCCCTCGGGCCACCGCCCCGCTTTCAGGCAGGGCGCGTCCTTGCTGTTCTCTGTGTCTCTGCATCCCTCCCCACGACGGTTCCATCTGCCTGTTTTAAACTGTCTGTAACTGGAATCGTGCTCTACGCATGCTTTGGGGATCCTTGAAGCCCACAAGGTGTTTGTAAGATTCATCCGTCTTGTGGCTGCAGCCAATGGTGGTTTATCCATTCTCTTCGCTGTCGAGCGTTACCTTGTATGTACGAACGTACACGGTTTACGTGTTCATTCTTCTGGTCTGGGGGGTTGGGTTGTTTCCAGTTGGAGGCTGTTGTGGACGATGGTGCTGCACACCTTCCTGGCAGAGAGCTTTGCTCTCCTGTTATTCGAGGAGAGCGAGGCCCAAGGAGGAAAGGACTCAGAGGAGAGACACCCAGGCCCGGCCCCAGGGTTTGAAAGGCCTGTCGCTCGACATTCCACCCCGCCCCCGTTTTCCAGTTCTCTTTGCCCCAAGCCCGGCAAGGCCATGGACACAGCCAGCAAAGTAGATGAGTTTTCAAGTTTTCAAGGTTTTATTGTAAAACAAAGCTCAGGTCACAGGGAGTAGGAAACTTTCCACTCAACACATACAACACACGTTCACTGAGGGCACCTACTGAGGGCCAGGCCATGTGCTTGGCCCTGCAGAGACCTAAGACATGGGGGGGGCGGGTCAAGGTCCCTGCTCTCAGGGGCTCACAGGATGGTGGGGAGACAGACAGAGGCACAACATCTTCCAAACAAGTCTCAGGGTGTCGGAAGTGCTAAAATGGTCAAGGAGCGATTCATTCCTCCCGGGAGGTCCGGAGAAGCCACATTTGTGCTGTGTCTTGGGAGCTGGGGGATTCTGACGGGAGGGCAGGGAAGGGGACAGCACTGCAGGCAGCTGCAGGAGGTCTGCAGTGGACACGGTGCTCGGGGCCTGGGCCCGGGGGCGGTCTAGACTTATAGGAATGTTCCAGAAAGAAAAACACTAGGGGACCAACCTAGTCCACTAACTTTTCATTTTTACAGGTCAGGGCATCACAAAAACAAGAAAGACAAAGAGGAAAAGCTATCACCTCCTTTCACCATCATTTCCTAAACAAGGGGATATTTTAATCTTCCACCCCCCTTCCAGAAAGGACATCATCTCCAAATAAAGGACTCTCTCTCAAAGCTGGCTTAATGAAAAAAAAAACAAAAAAAAACAGGAAACGCTTGTTTTCCATTTTGCCACAGAGCCTGAAACTCTTGCCCCTGGAAAAGTACCAGTTTGCAAAGAGCGGAATGGGAGCCCCTTGGGGGCAGGTCAGCGAGTGGCCTGCGGGCTCTGGGGCCTGGAAGGGAAGTGAGGGAGGGGCTGGGGCTGGCCAGGGCGCCTGGACTTTACCCTGAAGGTACAGGCGACCCTGAGGGCTTTGATCGGGGCCGTGATCCCATGTGCACTTTAGAAAGACCTGGCGGAGGCCTCGTAGAGGCTGGGTAAGTAGAGGAGGCTGTTCCCAGGGCTCTCGTACCTCCTTCCGAGGGCTGCCCCCGCCCCCGGCCAAGGCTGCCCTGCTGAGCGCTCACTGCAACCATGGCAAGCCCCCGGGTGGGAGGGAGAGACATCTCTGGAGTCATAGATGTGCTGGGAGTGGGGGGCAAGGGATGCTGAACAGCACCGCTACTGGTCCTGCTGGAAGTAGAACTTGGTGACCTGGACAGCATCTTGAGGCGTATTGGTGAGGCCCACGGGCTGGTCGGTCTCCAGCGCGGTACAGAGGAACCAGCCGGGGCAGGCGGCCGACTCAAAGCTGGTGGTGGGCCCGCTGTCGGAGCGGATGAAGGCGAAGCGCTTGTCCTCCTCCTTGCTGCTGTTCAGGTCAGTGATGTTTACCGGCTGGGGGCCAAGGAAAGAGCAGAGAGGTCCTTGTACCCCAGCCCCCAGGACCTGGCCCCGTGACTGCCCACGGAGAAATGCTGGCCCAAAGACCATGGCAGGACACCCAGCGTCCCGGGTCTTGTGACACAAGGAGGCTGTCCCACGGTTACACCTTGATTCGGGGAAATCTGGTCACTCCAGCCCTTGGCCAATATGTTTGGGGAACACATGGTACCATCAGCAGAGGCCAAGGCCTGTGGAGGCTGGCGGTCTGTTGTGTCTGCACCTCCAAGAGAGGGAGCAGTGGACAAGGTGGGCCGGGTATCGCAGTCCATGCGAGACGTTACCGCATTATCGTGGTCACTCCAGCGCCACACAGAGCAGGCAGCCCCGCTCCAATAAAGTGTCTGTCCACTAGCGGACAGAAGGGACAGTGCCATAGTTACGGCCACTCACAATCTGAGTTGAGATTTTATCCAACAATCCCCTGATACAAAGCCCTCTTTTCCCAGGGCTGAGTAGCCCATTGATTTGCACAGGGGATTTCCCTGGTGCCCTAATGGTTAGGATTCCAGGCTTTCACTGCCATGGCTCGGGTTCAATCCCAGGTCTGGGAACTGAGATCCTGCAAGCCACACGGCATGCTTCACCCCCCACCCCACCGCAAAGATAAGAAATATTGCACGGGAGTACAGGGTCTTGGATGGGATGCCAGCTCATGGGTTTGAGTAGATAAGGGTTGGAAGAGAATGGTCCCAAAGGTTGGCTTTACCGAAAGAGGGCAAGTCCAAGTGGGCTGGGGACCCTTGGGCAAGACAGCAGCATACCGAGATTGAGGTCCCTAAAGGAGCCATGCCTCCTGGTGTCCACACCCTGGTAGTCCCCTCCCTCGTCGAGGCTAGGCTTGGCCACCTGACTGGCTTTGGTTAGTGCGACATTAGTGGTATGATACAAGCAAAAGTTTAATAAGCGTTTGCACATTGAGGTTTGTCTTTTTGGAGTAATCCCTCTTGGAAGCCAGCACTCGTGTCATAAGGAAGTTCAAGAGGGCAGCTGAACTCAGAGAGACCCCGTGGGGAGAGAGCCTGGAGCACGGACCCCAGCTATAGCACGTGGCACAGAACTGCCCAGCTGATCCTAGTCAACCCACAGAATCACGAGAAAGAACCCATTGTGCTTGTTTTAAGCCACCGAGTTTGAGGTGTTCGTTAATCTGAGACGGTCCTTACCTCCAACCCGAGCTTGATCTCATCACCAGACTTGACACAGGCCAGGCACAGCTTCCCCCCGTGGATTCCCAGGAACATAGCATGGGGCTCGATGGGCACCACGTCTATCTTCTCTGGGGAAGGACAAAGGGGAAGTTCGGGTTGTAAAGAAGAGGAGGCACAGATGACGAAGACACGGCAGGCTGGACTCTCCCCGGGGATTCTTCCAGCCCCTTAAGTAAAACCCCAAGGTCAGAAGGACAGCAAGGGCCCCCCTTCCTGGTCTGCATCCCAACAGAAGATCAAACCAAGCACACTAGCTAGCTACCCCTCAAGGTCCAAGGCACCTAGAATCTGCTCCGGGTGATTTCTATCCTTCCCTCCCTTCCCCAGGACCCCTGCGCTCTAGGTCAACAGGTGTGCTGCCCATGGGCAGGGAAAACAGCACACGAGGTCATGAGTGGGGCGCAGGGCTTGGTCCACAGGAGCCTGGGTGACTCTGAACCCGCCTCTTCCCCTCGGTGGTCTCCATGCCCTCGTGAGGGAGTGAACATCTCAGCCTCTCTGTGTCCTCATTAGGAGAATTACCAAAAGGACAGGAAAGGTGGGTCTCACACCCTTTAAGAGTGAGACGGGGACAGAGGACAAGGGCATGGGGATAACGCCATCCTACGACGCCAAGCCAGCCAACGGGGACGTGAAAACAGCCTAGAGGGCCGGTGCTGAAAGAATCCCACGTCCCATCATCCAACTGCTCTTCTTTCACTAAAGGGAAAACTGAGGAACAGAGTGGGTGAAACTTGTTCAAGTTCATCCAGTTTGACATGGATCTGGAACATGACTGAGTGTGGTGTCCGTGATTAAGGGACATAACCCAGCCGTGTTGATGGTGTATGACTTTTGGGTGGGAGTGAGAGTCTGATCACACAGGAACACGGGGGCTTTCTAGGCACCAGAGGAAGGAAAGGGCTGAGCTTGCCTCCTGGGCCATACCTCCCCCCCTGGGACCACGGTGCCTGTAGGTGGTAGCTCCCAACCAAGACTCCACCCATCTCTGCCTTCTTGAGGCTGTGCTTGTACGTGTCCTTCAGTGGCCAGGCCTCTCCAGCTTCAAACTTGGCCACAAAGAGCCAGCAGCGTTTAGGACATCACACCTAAAGTTCCCAAGGTTGGGCCACAAGGCTGCAGACCCCAGGCAATGTGACCAGTGCCCACATCACATTGGCCTTCCTTGCAACCACTCACCTTCCAATTTAGTATTTGGTCCTTGCAAGTATCCAGCAACTAGCTGGTTATTTCTCAGGTAGAAGGTCTTCTGGTTGACATCCCAGATTCTGAAAAGCAGAAGAATCTAGCTGTAGTGGACAGTTTCTATGTGCCCAGCCCCTTCCTGTGTTCCCCAGACTTTGCGGAATCTGCGTCCAACCTTCTGCCTGGGGTGTGGAATTCAGCACACCCGTATCATGGATGTGGAGACTGAGCTCAACCCTGGTTAAAAGAGTGGATATAGGGTTTCCCTGGTGGTGCAGTTGTTGAGGGTCTGCCTGCCGATGCAGGGGACACGGGTTCGTGCCCCGGTCCAGGAGGATCCCACGTGCCGCAGAGCGGCTGGGCCCGTGAGCCACGGCCGCTGAGCCTGCGCGTCCAGAACCTTTGCTCCGCAACGGGAGAGGCCACAACAGTGAGAGGCCCTCGTACCGCAAAAAAAAAAAGAGTGGATATATGTATATGTATAACTGATTCACTCTGCTGTACACCTGAAACTAACACAACATTGTAAACCAACTATACTCCAATAAAAATTTAAAAAGTAAAATAAAATAGTCAACAAAAAATAAAATAAGTAACAACTTAAAAATATTTTAAATAAGAAATATATTTTGAATATGAAAAAAACCAAAAGAGGCCCAACCCCCACAGCTGGTGAGCTGTGGGCCTGCATTCTATCCCTCTCTCTTTTTTTTTTTTTTTTTTTTTTGCGGTATGCAGGCCTCTCACTGTTGTGGCCTCTCCTGTTGCGGAGCACAGGCTCCGGACAGGCAGGCTCAGCGGCCATGGCCCACGGGCCCAGCCGCTCCGCGGCATGTGGGATCTTCCCGGACCGGGGCACGAACCCTTGTCCCCTGCATCAGCAGGCGGACTCCCAACCACTGCGCCACCAGGGAAGCTCCTACCCCTTTCTTTACCTTGCTCCTTATGCTCAAGTTCTCAGGGCAGCCACCTTCTACTTCAGCAAAGCAGGCTCTAGGGTAACACCATCAACAGAACTTCGTGGGTGCAGAAATGTTCTGTCTGCACCATCCAATATGGCAGCCACCAGCCACATGCAGCTATTGAGCTCTTGAAACGTAATGCGACCAAGGGTCTGGATTTTTTACTTTCTTCTCTTTTTATGAATTTAAATGTAAATTTTAAGATTCATCCAAGACTAGTGGCCCACACGGCACAGGGTTAGAAGTTTCGAGGGTCAGAGTCCCTTGCAGCTAACTCCCTCCAAGCCTTAGACCGTGGAGGTCTGTCCCCAGAGCCTGTCCTCTATTGGCCAGTGGCCTGTTCTGGGTCTGTCAGGGGCCGCTGTCCCCAGGGACAAGTCAGCTTCCCCTCCAGCTCACCCCATGGCCTGTTTCTGGCTTCCAGTTTTTTCTTCTTGGTGAAGGACCCCTCCGGCTGAGAGCAGGGCTTGCAGCGGTGAGATGCAGTAAACAGAGCCCCAGCCACGACGCGGACCCTCTACTCCCTGCCGCCCACCAGCCTGACCTTGGACCTGTGCTTCATCTCCTCACCTGTGAGAGGGGGCTAGCAGCACCCACCTCAGCAGGTGGCTGTGACGAGCCCCTGAGCCCAATGAGAGGGGGTCAGGCAAACTGTAAAATTCCTGGCACGAGTGAGCATTTGACCTTTTGTGATTATGCTTAGCTCCTGGATGAGCTGAATCCCATCTGAAGGGATTAAACATCCCTGGAGCATCTCCTAGAGCTCCCAGCCTATGGGAGGAGACAGAGGCAGACCCCTGGGGGAGGGACTTCTCTGGAACACACACAGGCACACAGCGTCCCGTAGCCTCAGGCAAGAGAAACTCAGAGCTGGAGGGTGAGATCACCCTGACACGTCCTGGGACATCCTGGCCCAGAGGCCGCACTCGGACAGTGTTCTGTTTTTATCAGCATCACAGCCTGCTATTTTTACAGCCAGGAATGATGACATCTCACAAAGTCCCTGACCTAATTTTTAATAAGCGTAATCGTTGCCAGGCGCTTTACTGCTCACAAAACATCGTCATGCTGTTATCCGTGCATTTGACCTTCACATCGACCCTGTAATGCAGGCAGGGTTAGCATTAACCCCATGTCACAGATGGGGAAACTGAGGTCCCAGGGGAGCGGGACCCTCTGATATATCAACACAGACAGGCACTGTTAACAGTCAGTCTGGAACTCTGGGCTGTGCCCTGCCCACAGCGCCCCTCTCTGCCTCTTTGCCTAGCATGTTCTGCCGGTCCCAAACCCCAGCGTGGCTCCTGGGCACGTGTCTGTCACCAAGTTGCCAGGGTCTCTGGGAGAGTCCGCCAGGCCTCCAGCCAAGCTTCACACATCTGGGATATTTTGAAATACAAGTCCCGAAGACCGCGGATGTGGCAACCTCTTACTTGAATAACGAGCATCCCTTTCCAGCCCAAACCTCATGCAACCTGGCAGCCACAGATGGCTCTCTGTTCTTTCTCCATTTTCTACCCGTCCAGCCCCACCTCCTCTGGGTCGGCCTTACCTGAAGGCTTGCATCTCGCAGGGTCTCTTTCCCAGGGGATAGCAGGCTGTCTCTGAATGGAACAGGAAAAGGAGGAGAGAGATTAGGTAACCGTGGTGACACCTGCAGACTTCCATCCTGTGACCACAAGGCAATGGGAGACTGCCATTTCAGACCCAGAGGAGCTGCTTATAAAGAAAATAGTCCCTCACCAAGACCAGGCTGCGGCCACCCTGTCCCACTGTGAGAAACGGAAACGCCCTCACATTTTCAAAACGAGAAACCTTGCCGTTGTCACTTTCAGCCCTGCTGAGTGTCGCAATGGGATGTTGTAACCCATTCCCTCCCCTTTTCCTCTGTGCAATTTCCCCAAAATTGAGATTTTTATTTCCCCTTCACGGAGTTCCTGGGAATAAGAGCACACTGAAAACCAAAGCCCTTCGTCTGCCCGACAGGTATCCTGAGACGTTGCAAAAACAGGTTTGAGTAGAAACATCCCCCTTTCCTAAGAAGTCGGGTGGCAGGGCTCCCAGGACCCCTGACAGACTCAGGTCACTTTGTGTTCTTTGAAGGCGGGACGGCCTTGCTGGACTCTGGACCAGGCGCTGGCAAACATTCTGTTAAGGACCAAATAGCAAACATTTTAGAATTTGCAGGGCCGCACGTCATCATTACCCAACTCGGCTCTCGTAGCTGAAAAGCAGCCTTGGACGATCTGTACACCAGCAAGCTAATTTAATTGTGCTCCAATACAACTTTATTTACAAAAAACAGGTGGTGGCTGGATTTGGCCTGAAGTTTGCTGCCTCCTGCTTTAGAGTCAACTTCCTGAGAGGGGCTTTGAAACCAACCCTATTCCTGTTATCGACGTCTTTGAAGTTATGGTCTTGGGAAAATGGGGTGAACTCAGCGTGGGACGGAAATGAATCCAAAAATCTACCTCTAGCACTCGCCGTTTGCCACCTGTGTGACCTGGAACAAGTCACGTATCTGGGTCTCTGCTTCTCTCTCCTCACGCTCAGAATGAGGTTGATTATGTCATTCTCATAGGTACGAGGACGGGAGGACGGAAGGAAGGGAGGAAGGAAGGTTGGTTGGAAGGCAAAAGTTCTGGTTCATAGTGAGCACTCAGAAACATTCACTTCCTTTCTTACTACATTCTAGACAGTTAGGAAAAAAGAAAGTATATTCCTATTAATGGACAGAAAAGAGGTGAAGCGGGTCCTACATGATCTAAATGGTAGGAGAATGTAACGCTAGTGCAGAAGCACAGACTGTAGCCTTTGAGGACCGGATGGGCACTCAGCATCATTCTACCTCACCCCAGCACTGTTTCTGAAGAAGACCCAGAAAGACCCAGAGAGGGGAGGGCACCTGCCCAAGGTCACACAGCTCTTCCATGGCAAAGGTGTAGCCAGAAATCCAGGTCTCCTGACTCCCACCCAGGGGTCTCCTATTACAGCAGGAGTCTGACTTTATTTTCAACCAACCAATCAGAGGCTGTGTCCAAATGAGGGTAAAATCTGTCAGAGAGGTAGGGTCCACTGCATATTTGAAAGTTACTAAGAGAGTGGATCTTAAAAGTTCTCATCACAAGCAAAAAATATAATTGTATAACTATGTTGTACATCTGAAACTCACGTAATGTAATATGTCAATTATACCTCGATAAAAAAATTTTTTAAAGAGGAAGTTTGCGAATGAATTTCTCAGATCGTTAATGAGCTCCTCTTCCAGAGTAAGTGAAACATTTCTGCAAAAATTGTCACCTCCCTGAGTAGGACAAAACGGCACGTAGGCACATCTCCTGCTCTGTTCTCACAAGCTGTGCGACCTTGAGGGCTCCTACTCACCTTTGAAACACATGTAAGAAATAATGTCTACCTTCGAGGGCTGTATTGGGGGGTCGATTGTTTTTGTTTGTTTTGGGGGGGCTGGCTGAAGGAGGCGATGTGTATGAACCTACTTGGTTATTCGTCACTTCCAGTATTTGCTGAATTGGGGTTTATAACTTCTGGAACACTTATGAATCACCGGGTGCATACCTTGGTCATCACACCTGCTGTAAGGGAACAAGGCAGCTTGCCACCTCCCAGGATAAGTTCTCTCCTACTTGTCTTTCTTAGGCTACTTATGAAGTACTCCTTGACTGTTAAACCAGCATCACTCAAAAATTGTCCTTAAAGGGAATTCCTTGTCAGTCCAGTGGTTAGGGCTCTGTGCTTCCACTCCAGGGGGCACGGGTCCGATCCCTGGTCAGGAAACTAAGATCCCGTATGCCATGCGGCACGGCAAAAAAAAAAAAAAAATTATCCTTACATACTGAAGAAAAGCAGTGACTTGCCACGGTGAGACCAAGGGGTCAAGGTCCTGCCCACACTGCAGTGCCTGGGTAAATGTTCCTCCGTTCCCAGCCCAAATTCTAAGAGACAGGTTTCTCCCTGAGAGCAGAGGCCCTGGGTTCCCCACCCACCCAACCCCATCTCCTAGATCTGTATCTTTTTCCTTCTGTGGCCTGACGAGTCTTTCTGGACATGGGGGCGGGAGTCCCTGGGGCCAGGCCAATTTCGGGCTGCATTCTCCTGTGTCAGTTATGAGCTGGGCCACCCAGACAACATGCCGGAACTCTCCAAGTCTCAGTTTCGTTATCCATTAGATGGGGCTAATAATAGAAGGAAGCCTTGTCACGGGTTGCTTTGAGGATGGAGACATTTTGCACACGATGTATTTAGCCCTGTCCTCGGCACGTAGGAACTACTTAAACAATAGGGAGGTATGATGTCTGATTCATCACCCCAGGTAGAGTGGGAGGGGACAGTCACAATGCCCTGATCCCCGTCCACATGCCCAACAAGCCCGCTTGGCTCCAGAGGGGAGGGATTCACTCCTGTGGCGGGGTGAGGGGGAAACAAGAGTGGGCAGGGGAGGAAGTAAGTGGGGAGGAGAATCTCCTCCCTTTCCTCACGCTTCTGGCCACAATTCCACTCTTTGCTCTGTCCCATCAAATCAGTTGGTGTCCCTGTGATGTCTGCCCACCCACGGGACATCTCTAACTAAACGTATTCTCCCTTCTAGTGCTCACTCGTCACTCTGCTTTCCGAATTAAGCTTAATGACCACGCCATGGAGTGAACTCTGCTTCCCAGTCAGCACCCTGTGCTTTCCCCGGGCACCAGGCATCACAGCTATACTGGTACCTGCTACGTGCCGAGCCCTGCCCTGCTAGACACCGGTGACAGCAGAAATGACTAAGGCCCACTTGAAGGGAAACAGGACAGCCAGGCTAAGTCCGGGTCCTAGGAGTGACACGAGACAGGCTCCATGGAGACCACGTGGGTGAATCTTCATTGTTGTTGCCAGTAAAGTGTTCAGTGCAGTCTGCCCACATAGGAAGTGTTCAATACATGCGAGCTCTTTCTCAATTTCAGTTAATGGCATCTTTCAGTTCTAGGATTTCCATGTGCTTCCTTTTTTGTAGAATTTCTAGTTCTCTGCCAGAAATTGCAATCTTGTCCTTTACACCCTTGATGCTATTCTTCATTCAGGGTTCTTACAAAGGCTGCCCCTGTTGACTACATTATTTGAATCCCCACTGGGTCTCCTTCTCCTGTCTGGTTTTCTCTGGTACACACATTGTCTTGCGTATGCCTGACTACTTGTTATTAACTGCTGGACACTGTGTAGCAAAAACTGTAGGAATGATCTGAGGCCCCGGATGATGTTGTATGTACCCAGAGAAAATTCACTTTTGCTTTCTCTGGGCACTGAGGCCAGGAGCACGGCAGCCCCAGGTGACTTCACCCAAACAGGGCTTGAGATGAGTCAGAAATGGGCTTTGGGAAATCCATTTCTGTTCACTTCTCATGCTCCAGAGTCCATTTCTGTTCACTTCTTCATTTCCATTCACTTTTCACGCTCCAGGGTCCCAGCCCAAACCTGGGTTGTCGTGGAGGGGGGGGGGGCCTTCCTACTCAGTGGGAGATAAAATATAAACTGCATCTTCCCCCGCCCCCGAGTCCCATGAGTCTGCCCAAAGACGTGATTGACAAGTTGAGCAGGAACCAGGGAAGGAGGGGCCTTTAGTTCCCCTTCAAGGAGCAGGGAATTTATCTAAAAGAAAATTGAATCAGAGGGTGACACTGTCATATTTGTTTTATTAAGACCATCCGGGGAACAGCGGCCAGGTGGATTAGACTTGGAAGAAGTTTTGGGGTGATTGAACCTGAAAGCAGGGCAGTGGTGTAACCCTGATCTCGGCAGTGCATGTTGACAGCGGGATCTCCAAAAGGAGTTCTGACTTGTAGCATTTGCCAATTTCTCTGGTGTAGATACGCCCACCACGGATGATTTCAAGCCACCCACATCACTGAGTGTGAAGTTGGGAAGAGACGGGCTCTTCCTGGCTCCAGCACCCTGAGGGGACAGGGAGATTTGAGCGTTCTTTCGTCTTTCTAGACAGAAATTGTCCCCACTTTTCCCAACTCCAAATTTCCTCCTCCTCAGCCCAAATGGCTCACCCCACAGGTCCCATCGCCCTCCCGGGAAACAATCCCTACCAATAAATCCCATTTATCAGGAAACATCAATGCATCTTGGTGCATTTCCAGCTGTGCCTCTTGGAGCTGCATTTGTTGTCATCCAAGTGTCCCTGGGAAACACTTAAGCAACAGGCTTGGGTGGACAGGTGTGTACCTTACGTTGTAATGGCTAAATCCCATATTCAGAATCTTCAGCCAGTTCTTGAATGCCTGAGTGTTACAGCACATACCACACAATACAGGCAGTGCTGTTGTCCAAACGTTGTAAATGTTTACTAAGATAATGGCACAAAGGCTCCCGTTACTCTCTCCAAGAGATGAGTAAATATATTAATACAAAGAGGAGGAAAAAGGGTGATCAATACAGGCCCCCGTAGTATAATCTGCTGTCTTCCCTTTGTCGATCTCCAGCTACCCTGCCCTTCCAGGCAGCCAAGTCAATTTTAACCAAATCCGTTAGTTTATTAAAAGCTCCCTATAGCAGCAGGTCAGGCTTGGAGACAGGTGTTCTCCTGGGCGTCTCTGCCCACCAAGCTGCAGCCGTCGGAATGACCGAGTTGCCTGTCCTGGCTGGTAAACGTCAGGAGACGGTGTATAAAGCCAACTGCGATTGATTGCTGCTTTACAAGACGCTTGCTCTCCTCCCAGATACAAATGGTAAACTCACTGTGAATCCTTTCTGAGGTTCAGAGTTCTCCAAGATGATCTTTGTTCCAGCAGTTTCTGGCTTTGATAGGGATCTGCGCTGAAAGCCATTATTTTACCTACTTATCTTATGTTTTTCCAAGGTACGTGTTTACTCTTGCCTTCTGGGCTTTGATGACTGATTCGCTTTGTAAGGTAGCTTCTCCGCAGGCAGGAGGAGAAGGGGAAGGACAGGAACTTGGGGGAGGGGACTACCTTGTTTCTTGCCTGCAGTATTTCGGCCTCTGTGTCGTACGCTTTCATACAGATCTTATTTAGTCCTCATATAGCTGTGCAAGGCAGGTATAGGTACCCCCAGTCTCAAGACGGGGATATACTTATACTCACTTTGTAGAATAAGAAATCGAGGTTCAGAAAGATTAAATCACTTGCTCCAGATCCTGGCTGAGCCAGGATTTGAAGCCGGTTCTTCCTACACTGCAGTCCTGCCAGAGAGGCAGGTGACATCTTTTCTTCTCTGCTTGATAGCACAGGAACAAGAATTGTATTTGTTCTTATGCTGTTCCTTTTGGTTTGAACTCACATCTTATAGAGCAATGATTTATTCTATAACTGTCTGGAAATTTTAGGAAGTATTTTGCTAGTAAAGAAAAGATGATTCTAAGACCTTACATAGGTTAAAAAGAAACCTCTTTACCTTGTTATGGACTAGGGTGGCCAATTGCCCTAGTTTTTCCAGGATTTTCTTGGTTTTAATACTGAAAGCCCTGCATCATAGGAAACCCCTCAGTCCCTGGAAAACAGATGATTGCCTTATCATACAAACCCTTAGAAGGTACTGGCACCATCTCATGGCTAGTGCTGCAAATTGCAGGCACAATTAACTATCAATCATTGTACCTTGCCAATTAGCCCAGTAGCAGAGATGTTGTCCATTTTATTAGATGAATAGACATATAGGCAAAGCACACCAGAGGACCCCAAAGCCTTAGTAAGTCTTCCACTCAAGGACAGAGACTATAGCAGATATAATATTGATCAATCACTCTCATTCTAATCAAGTTAATTTTTAATTAAGTCATTCATATTTAATTTCCCCCAACTATGTAATCAAGATATGGTCAACATTCAGTAGCTTAAAACTGTTTTCAAACTTAGGTCGTGGGCTTCCCTGGTGGCACAGTGGTTGAGAGTCCACCTGCCTATTCAGGGGACACAGGTTCGTGCCCCAGTCTGGGAGGATCCCACATGCCACGGAGCGGCTGGGCCCGTGAACCATGGCCACTGAGCCTGCGCGTCCGGAGCCTGTGCTCCGCAACGGAAGAGGCCACAACAGTGAGAGGCCCACGTACCACACACACACACACAAAAAAACTTAGGTTGTAGAAAGGATTTACCTTTTCATTGTCACTTCTTCACCTCCTCCCCCTCCTTCACACACATTAGCTATAAAGTCAGCAGTGTAGAGAGGAAACAGAGGTCCAGTGAGGTAAATGGCTTGTCCAGGATAATGCAGAATACACACAGGGTGCTTCCATCTTCATCCTGTCTCTGTCCTCACTTTCCCGGCTCTTCTGTCAAACCATGAATCTCATTGAGTTCTCTCTTCTCAGATCCCCGTTCTCTGGTTGGCGTCAGTGGTACCACCCATGTTCCTGACGTTAGATGGAGAATGTGGTTCCTCCTCCCAGGAGACATGGTGTCTTCACTGGACTTACATGCAATTGTCTCCTGAATTCAATCCAGTTCAAGTTATACACTTTATTTAGCACCTACTATGTGCCAGTTTAAAATATTTTGGAATGAACCTTTTATAAGTATAGTGATTCCTTCACAGCATATCACTGTCTGGTTCTGAGAGTTACATCTTCCCTTACACATTTGAAAACTACAGAAGACCATGGGTTAACAGTTTACCGCACCCCACTGGAGACTGTTACACCCGCTGGGGGAAGGGTGAAGGTTTGCTGCTTCTGGAATCACTGCTGTGGTCTAAATGCACTTCTTGCTTCCTGATCTCATTTGGTCTCCATACCCCTAGAGTATATCCAGTGGTTTGGAGACAGACTGTCTGTTGTCAAGCCCAGCTCCTCCGCTTATACTGGCTGTCTGGCCTTTGGCAAATTATTTAACCTTCTGTGCCCCAGTTTCCTCTTCTGAAAATGTGAACCATAATAGTCCTTCCTCATATGGTTATTGTGAGAATTAAATGAAGTAAACCATGTAAATAGTTCAGCAGAATGCCCAGCTTGTAGTAAGCACTGTGGAAGTATTAGTTATTACTGTGTCCTTGAAACCCCGAGTTTGCCAGCCTCCTCTCGACATTGAGGAAAGTGAGACCCAGGTGGGAGTAATAATTTACCCATTAGAGGCCAACTTAGAATTAAAAACTGGACCTTCAGACCACCATCCTTAAGATCTTTTCTCTGCCCCTCATGTATCTTACTTAACCAGAGGTTGCAAGCCAGTAGCTCATAGATTAAATATTTTATTTTCTCACTTTATTGTTTTATTTAATCAGAATGCTACACATCACAAAATCAGAATATCTGATTCTTTTTGAAAAATGAGAAGTTTTGGGACTTCCCTGGTGGTCCAGTGGTTAAGACTCTGGGCTTCCACTGCAGGGGGCGCAGGTCCCATCTCTGGTTGGGGAACTAAGATCCCACATGCCACATGGTGCGGGGAAAAAAAAAGAAGAAAAATGAGAAATTCTGGTCACTTGGGCCTGCATTCTCATGGAAAAACCCACCTGTGGAACTGACTAGTGACAACCCCTAATTCTCCACCGTCCCTACCCTTCCCTATTACCCCTCAGATCTATGGTTGAGGACCAGGTTCTATTAGTATTTCTCATTTAGCTCACACTGTTCTTTCTCTCTCTTTTTTTTTTTTTTTTTTGCAGTACACGGGCCTCTCACTGTCGTGGCCTCTCCTGTTGTGGAGCACAGGCTCCGGACGCGCAGGCTCAGCGGCCATGGCTCACGGGCCCAGCCGCTCCGCGGCATGTGGGATCTTCCCGGACCGGGGCACGAACCCGTGTCCCCTGCATCGGCAGGCGGACTCCCAACCACTGCGCCACCAGGGAAGCCCTTTCTCTCTTTTTACAGAAACAGTTCTCCAATTTTCCACATCTCTATCAACAGTGGGAAATGCCCAAGTGACTCCAAGGGCTTCCAGATTTTTTGCACAGCAGTTTTTGCACCTCAGTTCACCTGCTCATCCAGCACGCACGGGGCTCTCAGCCCCTGCCTCAGAGCATCTGCGTGGTCTCTCCATGGAGGCTGTTGTCTGTACAGTGGCCAGGTCTCCCAGACAAGCCTGGAGCTCCACGCCCTTGACATTCCCCTTGAAGCTCACTCTTCAGAGTCTGAGAGCATTTAGCAAATACTTTTCAGTCCCATGTTTCAGATGGAAAAATAGGAGTGGAAGGAGCTTACCATGGGTTTCCATGGGGAGGGCCTGGTAGAAGACGAGGTGTTCCAAGGTCTTCCAGCCTCTGGCTCCAGACTGAGCGCTGGCACAGGAAGGAAGAGCAGCCAGGCACTACCTATGCCACCAACGCCTCCCAGGGCAGAGCTGCTCCCTCCTTCTTGATTCCCTGAAAAGGATGAGAGGAGAAGCCCCAGCCTGCCTTCCCACATACCCACGCAGGGCTGGCCACCGCAAGGAGGTGGGCAAGCCCAGCTTCCGGAAAGGTGACTCAGGCGAACAGAAGTCAAACTGGTTCTTACCTGCATAAAACTGGAGGTCACGTGGGAGGGGTTGAGCAGGCTTAGTGGGGCTGGACCTTCGTGCCCACCCAAACCCAACGACCGTCAGCTGGCGCCTGCGTACACGCCTTCATCCAGACAACGTGGGTGGACTTAACCCTGTGTGCCAGGTTCTTTTCTGGGCCTCGGGGGAAAGCCACAGAAGCTCCCTGATGTTCTAAGGGGAAGGCAGACAAGAAACAAACGAACTAACTTCACATGGCAGGAAGTGCTAGAGGGGAAAGAAGAGACGTGAGGTTTTCAAGGGACGTGGGGTGGGTGCGATTTTAGGGAAAGTGGCCAGGGGAAGTCTCTCTGAGGTGATATTTGAGCTGAGACCTGAATGATTAAGAAAGGGGAGGAGTGTTCCAGGTGGAAGAACAGCAAGCACAAAGGCCCTTGGGTGGGATCATCATGGTTGGATTGTGGCCCATGTGGTTGGGGCTTGGCTTGGGGAGCAGAGGGTATGCGTCCCCTCCTCCAGTTACCCTCAGGCCCCGTGCCCAACCCTGGCATGATGCTGTCTTTGAGGTCAGATACTCTCTCCCCACCTTCTCTGAAAGATTCTGTGTTCTCAACCCTCTCTTCCTCTTTGCCATTCAGAACTGACCTGCTCGTTAGCTTCATGCCCTGGACCCTGCCAGCAGGGAGCAGACAACTCAGGAATCTTTAAAACCACCCAGGTCGATGCATGGGAACAGTGGCAGGGTCTTCCCGCCAGGCTCCATGTCCCGGGTCTCATCCCCAGGTCTGCAGCTGCATGACTCTGGATGCGTCCCTTTCGTTCTCCAGGCCCTCATTCTGATAACTGCAGAGGGAGCAGTCACTTCCTGCCCTGCCATAGCGGAGGGGCTGGCTGGAAGAAGGAATGATGGGCAGACTCTAGAATGCTTTATAAGTTGTGCACATTGAAGCAGGGCCTTGCTGTAGGCAATGCCGCAGGGCGCAGGTGAAGGGGAGGCCAGCCTAGTGGCTGCCTCCACCCTGATCCTGCCACCTTCGAGCCTCTGTCAGGGAAGGACAGGCCAGTCGCTTGACGAAGTGTCCATCATTCAGGACCCTCTCCAGAGGGGTCTGGGAGGAGCAGTTCACTGTCCCCTCACACAGTCTCTGCAGCCCAGGCTCATTCCTTGACTCAGTCCATGGGGTCTGAAGCCAGGTCGGGAGGTGCAGGGTGCTGGAGCGGGGCAGGGCCCCATCCTGGTGCCCTAACCGCAGGGACTTCCCAGGAAGGGCCTCACTTCCTGCTCTCTGCAGCCCGGCCTCACCACCTAGAATGCCAGGGCCTCTGAGCTGGGGCTGGGAATTTTTGAAGCAGCTTTTGTAGAGAAATGTTTTCTTGCTAATGAATCAGGAACTCAATTTTGTAAACCTGGAAAGTTGGGCCTTGGGGCAGCCTGGAGTGGTGCGTGTCTGTTATTACATCAGGAGGGCCGCTCTGGGAGACGGGCTCTGGTGCCTGGAGGTTCAGATCCCTGGCCTCATGAACTATATCTGTGGGATTCTGGGAACATCTGGAAAATGAGGGCAAGACTGTGGCCCCCCTTGTAGAGGGGTTGGGAGGACTGAGCTAATAAACGTGCTCAGGACACAGGAGGCATCATTTAAGTACGAGCTATAGTCTCACAGGCTATGGGTCTGATGTCTCCCCTGGGGAACCAGGGGCCTGGCGGGGCCCGGGGTCAGTAAGGAGATAGTAAACTGGGCTACCGATCAGGGCCTGGGGGTGGCATGTGGATCAGAGCAGAGGCTGGGGCTTCCCTGACATGGGGCACATCCAGGGTGGGAGGACCACTTGTGACCACCTCTAACCCCCACCTCGGCCCAACTGCAGAACTCTCCTCTCCTGCCGACACTCCTGCAAATCTGCAAAGCTCTGAGGGATCAGAGCCTGGCCTTGAGCACCCAGAGCCCCTTGGAAGCCTGGAGCCGAATGTCCCAGAGGTGGGAGACTGGCAGCTGCAGGGAGAGCTGGCATTTGGGAATCTGGGGATTCCTGGTGGCTGGTGCCCCTTGGCCATGGAGGTCGGGGTGCTTCTGAAGAACCCCAGTGGCAGTGACTGACCTGCCTTGGGCCAGCCCCCTGCACAAGGAAGAAGGGCAGCGGGGTGGGATGGGGGGAATGAGATATTGAGGCTGGATGTCATTAGAACCCCTATCTTGGATTCAGACGGTCGCAGGTGAGGTCTCCTGGCAGGAGAGACCCCAAGGTCCTAAAGGGGAGTCATACTGTGGAAACAGAAGTCTGGGCCACTAGCTGGGCCCAAGGCAGGGCCCCTGGTGCCGTGGGAAGACTAAGAAGTGGGGGGTGGGGGGAATCCCTCCACTGCAGCCAGGAGAGCAACACCCAGGGGGCAACCTGGTTCCTGCCGTTCTAGGGACGTGAGGCCACGACACTGAACTTGAGTTGTGAAAAGAGATGGCATCGGTTTTACAATTCTGAAGATTGTAAACCCTCGAGGAGTTTCCCATGGTCTTAGACAAACCCTAAAGCCCTTACAGCGTCCCTAAGAGTCTAGCCACCAGGTCTGGGCTGGGCTTGCCAAACAACCCCCTTGTCCTCTGAACTGCAGCCACACAGGCCTGCTTTTGATTCCTCAAATTCCCCTCTTCCCCCGACCTCAGGACCTTGGCATTGCTTGTGCCCTGCATGGAACGGCCTCCCCTCCCCTGCTCTGCTGACTAGTCTACCAGCCTCTCCCTGAAGACCTCAGCTCAGACACTCATTTGTGTGATACTCCGTGCAACACCCGCCTCCCTGGCAGGTCACCGCAAGGACAGTGTCTGCTTTGTTCTCCGCTGTGTCCCTGACCCATAGCACAGGATCTGCCACGTGGAGAAAGGAAACAAAGAATGGATAGGAAGCCACCACGCGTGGACACGGTGCCTCTCTCTCTCTGACACACACACACGTACATTTCTACAGATAAACGAGCCTCCCGAGCATAACATTCGTAAGTGATCACACCCTGAAACACACAAGTTCACGTCCGTCAAGGTCAAGACATGCCACCTCTGCTTAACCCACGATCCCCTCTTCTGGGAACTACCCCCATCATCTGCATCCCAACACACAGGGCCAGTCACCTTCAACGTCCCGACTCTGTCCCCAGGCCATAGCTGATTGGACCTGTGAAGCCAACTGCTTCCAACTAACCCACTGCCAGGAATAAGGAAGTAAAAAGCAGAGAGGCCAGGCCACGTGTAGCTGCTCTCAAACCCAAGACTTAAATCCATCAGCTCTAGAAGGGGCCCCTCTCGGCAGATGTACAGAGAGAGAAGCTGATTCTATGGGAGAGAAGAACGGAGCAGACAGATAGAGAGACGCAGAGGTGAGGAGGCAGTGGCCTCCAGCTGATAGATGATGATGCCTCCATGTCTCATAACCTTCGCGTTCCCATTCAGTATCTCTCATGAGATCCTGTACCTCCTGCTGCTGTCTCACAAATTCCCATCACAGCTGAAGCTAGCTCAAGCGTGTCCTGTCTCCTGCAACCGAAGCCTTCAATTAAATAATCCCATAAAAGCCAACAAACAGCACATAAGGAAACTGAGCAGTCAATCAACATGAAATTCCAGAAGGGACAGTCCAGTAAGGCACAGGTTGACGATGGGAAGAATCATTTCCTGCAACCGTACGGTGCGTCCGGTTTGTCTGCCGGCCGCGCTGCCTCGTGTTGGCGAGCTGCTCTGCCTTTTCTCACTCCAGCCGTCTCACCCCGTCTTCGGCCGCACTGCATCGGACACAGGACAGGAGTCAGAGCCAGCTGCATCCTCCTGGCGGTGTCCAAGCCGTGTCTGAAAGAAGAGGAGTAGTTCCTGGTGCTTTCCCAGGAGCTAAGGGGGTAGAGCTGCCAGCTAGTTCAAGGTGGGCTGGTCCCTGCAACACCAACCGACAGTCAAAACCTACAGCACATTTGCTCCGAGAAGATTCACTCCCCGCCCACCCCCACCAGGTGCTACGTTGGACCCTGAGGGCACAGAGGTGAGTAAGGTGGGCGTGTCCTCATCCTCGAGGGACTCAGTGTTCACACCTCCAGAAAAAGGACATCACGGGACGATGTGTGCATGGATAAAGGAAGCGCAGGGTTTGGTGGCTCCCTCCAAACAGGGGCACCCCAATCAGGCTTGGGGATGGGGTCGCAGGAGGGAGATGGGACAGGTAAGGGGGGAGGATGGGACAGAGGCCCCAAGGGGAGAGAAAGCACTGCTGGGGGCTTCAGGGAATTAATTATAAGTCATCAGAGCCAAAATGTAGAGTTCAAGGGGAAAAGCAATAGGAGGAGGGTGACGGGGACCCTGGCATCCAGTCCCTTGTCCATCTACCCCATCAAGGGCTCTGGACTTTGGCCGAACTGGGGGCTACAGAACTTCCAACAGGGGAGACTCGGGGTAGCAGTCAGGTTGGAAGTGGGGGCAAGGCTAGCAATCTTTAATTCGCATTTTCCCTCTTACATTGTAGGCTTATCTGGGGGGGGAAGAGTTGGGGAGCTGGTGGTAGTTATCTTACCCCACCTCACCCTCCCAAAGAAAAACAACCCGAGCTAAAGTGTATCTCTGTTGTTTGTTTCATGTCTCAGGGTGGCTGGACCCTGGGAAGCCCTGACCCACACGTTAGTCACCTGAGAACGTTTCCTTTTCTGAGACCAGGGGCTTTTACGGGGAAAGTAGAAGCATTGCAACCACAGAGTCTTGCAGGACATCAGAATTCCTGGAGAGACTGTGCTACAAGCCACTCCTTGGTGGGTAACAGGAAGGTGCAATTGACCTGTGGTCTGTTACAAAGTATTGCGTCATTGGGGAAAGAAGCCTATGCCCAAGAACAGAACGGCCCAGAGTCTGGGCTTGTCCTAGACCTAGAGGCTCTATCCGGGCTGACTGGATCCCAGTGCTGGGGGCCAGGGTCATGGACTTGGATGTCAGGAGGGCCTGCCTGGAACACAGGGTGCACACCTAAGCCAGACGAGCCTCTCTGCTACTCCAGAAAGGTTCCACTGCAAATGCACACTCCTCTTTGTGGTTCCTGCCTGACTGACAGAGGGTGGTCTTTATATATGTGTACAGAATCTAGCAGGCAATGGAGGTGAGCATGCGGGCATTCACTGGGGCGTTAACTCAGAATCCACACCTGTATGGTGTGAGGAAAGAAGGAACTAAGCCGAAAGAAAAGCTGAACTGCAGTGCAGTCGCACAGGCCTCCACCCACCCCGTAGAAATCTGGAGCTAGGGTGGCCCTGGGAAGGGAGTCAAGCCTCTATGTCCCCACATTTACTGGTCATTTCCCTTGGAAGGGAGAGGTGACCCCTACGGCTGTGGCCCATTCTCAATGGGGCTGGTGAGGGTGGTGATCTGGGTAGCGCCCCCCAGCATCTACTACAGTGGCAGTGACTAATGACAGCTGTCGTGCTATCATATGAACCCTGCCATTGAATTTTCTCAACAGTCTTTAGAATGTATAACTATTCTCTTTATTTTACAGATGAGGAAACTGAGGGATGGAGCTGTTTGACTCGGAGGTTGCTTAACAATCTGAACACCTCCTTCACGAATCAAGCACTAGATGTGCTTGACCAGCACATCTAGTCAGGAAACCTCAGTTCCAAAAACCTTAACTTCTCATTCACCCACGGACTGTTCCCAGACAAGCCTTTATTCCTTTCCAGGATTCGATTTTCCCAGCTCTAAAATGGGGATCATAACACTTGACCTACTTTTTACTTCCCTCATTGCATTGTTGCCAAGACCAATTAAAAACAAGACTGGATCTGTGGGTGTGCTTTGGGAACTGCTAAGTCCTATACAAATAGAAGATGGCATTCTTACTACACATGCAGGATACGGGGTCTAAGGGATCAGCCTCCTGCCCGGTGAGGAACTTGCTCCAAAGCCACGGGAGTCATTGTGGAGGGGATGCTGGGAGCTTCACAGGTTGGCCAGCACCTGAACCTGTTTCTACCCAGAAGCTCAAATGGTGGAAGGGAGTGAAAGCCTTTGTCTCTTGCAGCAAGATCTGTTTCTTTAATTTGGGGATTGGTCTTAGGCCCTTTCTGGGGTTCATGAGCTAGGGGACCTGATACGGTTGATCAGAGAAAGTTGCAGGCTGTGGAAGGCAGGATTTCAAGCCCTCAGCACAGAAAGAAACCCCAGGATAAGGAAAAAGGGGCACAGAAAAGAGGCCTTCCTGTAGCCCAGAATGATAGCAGTTTCCTCAAAGAGCTCCAGAGTGGGACCTGGGATCTGAGTGTTAGCACCACTGCTAGTCCAAGAGAAGGCTGTGCGTGTGTGTGTGTGTGTGTGTGTGTGTGTGTACAGTGGTTGACCTGGGGTCAGATGTACCACGGGGCCTCTTGATTCATTTGAAACCAGAATCCATCCAGATCTGTTTTGAGAGTGACTTCGGTCCTTGGGTAAAGCACGGCATACTCATCCTAACAGATGATGAAAAGAAGTTCGCCAGGTGAGGTGTGGGCTCAATGAGGAGGGAGCGGAGCCCAGGAGATGCCAAGGCATGGCTGAGGTATAACCTCTTCCTATATGGGGACTGTTTCCCCATCTGTGAAATGGGAATGATGATAGCACTTTAATAATACTAGCAAAGCTTTAGTAGAGCAGTGCAGACATAGTATGTACCTGTCAGCTGACGGTTGTGGCTCTTTCAAAATGTTATGTATGGCAAGGTTATTTATTTGTTTGTTTGTTTGTTTATTTTGCAGTCATACAAGTTCAGAAGTGTCATATATTTGTGGTGAATTAAATACTTTGTCACTAGGTTGTGGCCCTCCCCTTCCTGTTGGTGCTTTCTCAATGAAGTTCTGCTCTGATATTCAGAGTGGCCCCAGCTCTCTTCCGATCCGTGCTTGGCTGTGTTTTTTCATCCTTTCCCTTTTAACTTTTCTGTTTAGTATTTGCCATGTCTCTTGTAAATAGCATTAAGCCAGTTTAGAATCCAATCTGACAATCTTTCAACTAGGAAGTTTGGTTCGTGTTCATTTAGTTGTCATCTTTAATATATTTGGACTTGCTTTACTACCTTAATTTTTTAAATTTCTATTTTAGCCCTTTTTCAATGCTTCTTATGTCTCCTCCTTTGCCGTTTTTTGGTAGGGAGGTATTGTTGTTTTCATTCGAGTTCCCCCTCCCCTATTGGTTTAGAAGCCACATACTCTGTTTCTGCTCTTTCAGTAGTTACCACTGAAATTTAACCATGAATATTTTACTTTCCAGAGTCCAGAGGTAATAAATATCTAAACTTCCTTCCCCCAAAATACGTGGATTTACGAGCACTTTTAAGTTCAGCTGTCTCCCCCTCAGCCTATTGCAGAGTGGCATTTTAGTTCTGTCCTTTCTCTAGCCCACATTTATTGTATTTATTTAATTTTGCCTGTGTTGGGTCTTCGTTGCTGCGCGCGGGCTTTCTCTAGTCGTGGCGAACGGGGGCTACTCTTTGTTGCGGTGTGTGGGCTTCTCATTGCGGTGGCTTCTTTTGTTGCGAAGCACGGGCTCTAGGTGCACGGGCTTTAGTAGTTGTGACATGTGAGCTCAGTAGCTGTGTCTCACAGGCTCTAGGGCACAGGCTCAGTACTTGTGGCGCACGGGCTTAGTTGCTCCGCGGCATGTGGGATCTTCCCGGATCAGGGCTCAAATCTGTGTCCCCTGCATTGGCAGGTAGATTCTTAGCCACTGTGCCACCAGGGAAGTCCCTAGCTATTCTTTTAATGAGGGCTAATTGGTGGTAAACTCGTTTATTATTTATCTGGAAATATCTTTATTGTGTCCTTTTTCTTGAGAGATAGTTTCAGTAGGTACACAATTCTATATTAATAATTTTCTCTCAGCACGTTGAAGATGGCATTCAACTGTCTTCCTGCTTCCATAGATATGGAGAAGTCAGCTGTCAGTCTACTGGAAAAATAATCTCTAATTTTGGTGTTTTACAGATTCATTGCAATGTATCTATATGTGTATCTTTATTTACATGTCTTTTTATGAGCTTTGTTTCCCGGATCTGTGGATTCACTTATTTATCAGTTCTGGAATATTCTAAGATATTAACGTTTTGAGTATTGTTTTTCTCCCTGCTCTCTATTTCCACCTTAAGGGGCTGTAATTAGATGTATGTTACACTTTCTCATGCTTTGCTTACAGTGTCTTAACATGTCTGTCATACATTGAATTGCCCTGTTTCCTTGTTTTGCATTCTGTGTGATTTTTTTTTTTTTTGGACTGGACTTTTCAGTGTAATAATTCTTCTTTAATTAGTCATTCATTCTGCTGTTTAAACCCACTCACTGAGTTTTTATTTTAAAAACTATATTTACTATTTCTAAAAGCTCAATTTATTTCCCCAAACTGCCAGATCATTTGTTATATTTGTCTCTTGCTCACTTTTTGATTCAATTTTTTTTTTTTTTTTTTTGCGGTACGCGGGCCTCTCACTGCTGTGGCCTCTCCCGTTGCGGAGCACAGGCTCCAGACGCGCAGGCCCAGCGGCCATGGCCCCACGGGCCCAGCCGCTCCGCAATATGTGGGATCCTCCCAGACCGGGGCACGAACCCATGTCCCCTGCATCGGCAGGCGGACACTCAACCACTACGCCACCAGGGAAGCCCGGCAGGCAGATTCTTAACCACTGTGCCACCAGGGAAGCCCCTTGATTCAATTTTTATGTTAAATATTTTACAAGTAGTTATTTAAAATTCTGAATCTGATAAATCTGAAGTCTTTGGGGGGGGTCTCAATCTGTTATCTTTGTTTCAGACTCTGAGGTTCCCACATCACTGGGACCATCTTATACCCAAAGTTGGCGGTCTGAATGGTGAGGTCAAATTCCCATCTGGGATTTGAAGTCCACCCAGCAATAACCTCAAAACTCTCTTAAAAATAAAAAAAATTAAAAAAAGGAAAAAGGAAAAGAAATAAAGACCACATTGAGTTTTATTTATAACATTAACCTTCTAACACAAAACATAACTGTTTAGCTCTTTAAGATAGCTAAAAATAGCAATAATTAAATGAACATTTTAGTTAAAGCAGTTATTACAAAACAAAGGATCCCAACCTAAGAGGGGTCTGTGTATAGGCCTGAGGGCCATAAACTCATTTAAATTTTATGCAATAGGTCAGGTTCATCTTGGGGATAAGGACTCATACCTCAAAAGGATGTATAATCTCAAAAAAGGTTAAGAATCACTACTCTGGGGAAACTTCAGAAATGAAAATAAACCCTCAGGTATTATTTTGTATCTTTCTTCCCTATCCCCTTACTGTATCCCCCTATCCCCTTACTGTTTCCTAATCCATTCCTTCATTTCTGTGGCTTCTAAGAGAGACCTTAGCTTATTTTCTCATGTGAGATTTTGGAGTCATACAAATTTGAAAGCAAAATATTAAAATTCCAGTAGACAAATGAGCAAAGGAAATCTTACAAAATGTTGAAATCAGATGCAAAATAGAAATATAGTAAATGCTTAGCTTCCACCATTAACAAGGAAATCATAGATAAAATAAGGTATTTACACCTGACGAATTAGCAAAAATTAGGAAAACACACCTCCCAACATGGGTGATGGTGCAGTGAAATCTGATGATGATGACAAGCTATTGTTCAAACTTTTTCAGAAGGTGATTGTGTGACATGTATCAAAACAAAATCATGACTCTTTGATCCTTTAATCCCATTTCAGGGACTCTTTCAACAGAAAATAATCTGAAGGATAAAAACCACATGATTATTTCGGCATAGATGAAAACATCAAAACATTAGAAGAGAACTCAATGTGCAAAAAAGGAAAATTAATTAATAATGTTATACCATACGACCCAGCAATCCCACTACTGGGCATATACCCTGAGAAAACCATAATTCAAAAAGAGCCATGTACCACAATGTTCACTGAAGCACTATTTACAATAGCCAGGACATGGAAGCAACCTAAGTGTCCATTGACAGATGAATGGATAAAGAAGATGTGGCACATATATACAATGGAATATTACTCAGCCATAAAAAGAAATGAAATTGAGTTATTTGTGGTGAGGTGGATAGACCTAGAGCTTGTCATACAGAGTGAAGTAAGTCAGAAGAGAAAAACAAATACGGTATGCTAACACATATATACGGAATCTAAAAAAGAAAAATGGTTCTGAAGAACCTAGGGGCAGGACAGGAATAAAGACCCAGATGTAGAGAATGGACTTGAGGACACAGGGAGGGGGAAGGGTAAGCTGGGACGAAGTGAGAGAGTGGCATGGACATATATACACTACCAAATGTACAATAGATAGTTAGTGGGAAGCAGCTGCATAGCACAGGGAGATCAACTCCGTGCTTTGTGACCACCTAAGGGGGTGGGATAGGGAGGGTGAGAGGGAGACACAAGAGGGAGGGGATATATGTATACGTATAGCTGATTCACTTTGTTATACAGCAGAAACTAACACAACATTGTAAAGTAATTATACTCCAAAAATAATAATAATGTTACATTTATGGAAAATTATGCAACAATTTAAAATGTTTAATTTTAAATACTGAGTAGCAAACATGATAACTGGTTATAACACACTCTTATGTCATCTTAAAGGCTCAGAAAACACAAGGAGATTTCTGAGGTGCACAGTTCTCAGAAGATATGGAACTAGGATGCAAATTTCCCTCTATGTTAAAAAAGTTCTGAGCAGATAGTTGTGCCTCATGATTGGATGACCATATTGTATGAGTAACAAACTGAGAAGCCTATGACTCCGTGTATAGAGTTTACAGTTCTCAGCAAACAAATCTCACCAAAAATGTTACTCTGGCGTATACCAAATGAGCAACATAGTGATTCCTGAACAGAATAATAAGTAGACCCAAATGTTCACCTGCTCTGTTCTCATGAGGGATGATGTATAACCAGCAGGGCTTTAGGACTCAGTTGGAAGGGGTTTTCTTTTCACAGGCTCTCCAGCCGTCATACACGTCTACAGTAGCCCCTGATGCCATAGGCTCTTGACTCATCATTGTGGTCACCAGCCTACTCACTCTTGCCAAACACTTCCACCATCTTCATGTCTGTGTAATACTCCTTCTACCCAGAATGCCCTTCTTCTGTCCAGAAACTCATTTACCCCTGAGCTCAAAGGCCACCTCCTCTGAGAAGTGTTCCCGATGCATTCCCCATCAGTGTTAGTTCTTTCCAAGACTTCCCTGCCCTTCTTTTTATTTCCACACTGCTCTACTGTGTTATAGTAAATTGCAATTCCATCTGTTTCCTCACTGAGATTGAGAGTTTCTCCAAATCAGAATCATGTCGAATTCACAGCAAAATGGATCAAATATGGGATCTGGAGTTGGATAAACCTGATTTTAGATTTTGGCCACACACACAGACTCTATGACCTTGGACAAGTTGCTGAGCTTCTCTGAACTTCTGTTTCTTCATCAATACAACAGAGGTCAAAGAAAAACTGTTCATTAGGCTCTTAACACACGCTAAATGCCCAACAAATGTTAGCTGTGCACTCAGGCGGTGAACACATGGTGTAGACCAAGACCAAAGTCTTTTGACTCCCAACTTAGTGTGGCACCTTCCGGGCCAGGGGAGATGTATGATACGCAGAACACCCAGCTCCTTGAGCCAACAAGAGTCCAGCTCTGAAAATCCCTTGGAGCCCTCAGACATTGGGGAAATCCCTTCACACATCTCCTGCCCCCACAGTGAGGAGACCCAGGAATAGATCACCGTAGGGGTAGGAGTCAGAACCCTGAGCCACTGTCCAGGCTTCTGCCCTCTCCGTGTCCTGGGCCAACAGACAGTGAGTCACTATCAGCATCATCCATGACACCCACTGGTCTTGGAACCTATGACCTCATGACATGAAGAAACTTTCCTTCTGACAAGCATCACTTCCAGGTAACCAAAGATTTGTCTCTGTTTCTACTACTGTTGCTCTGAACTTACCTCTAAGTGACTCCTTAACCCTGAAATTACTTGTTGGGGACCTCATCTTCTGTGTTACTGAGAAGAATTAAGACATTTGTCAGGAACTCCCTTGACTTCCTTCTTCCGAACTGCTACAGAACCATAGCAACGCATAATGAATGATAAAAATCACACAATCTGGAATCAGATTGGACCCAGAGGTGAGGCTGGTTTCTGTCTGCTATTAGCTGAGTAATTTTTAGCATATTTTCTAACCTCTGGACACTTATCTGGGCTGCTAACCTGTGAAAATCAAGTTAAAAAAAATAAACCTCCAAGATGCCATGAGGATTACATACCATAACTTAGTGAAAGAACCAGAAACCTTGTAGGTAGTCAACAAATATTGATTATCCACTTGTCTTCCTTTCAAAATATTGTTGTTCCTTACTTTCCATCCCTGAAGTTCCAGCTGTTGGAGGGACATGTTCCCAATAAAATATACCCTACATATGACATCCACAATGCCCAAAACAGAATCTGTCAGCTTCCCGCTCCATCCTTCAGACTACTCAGTTTATGTTGATGACACACCCTTCTTGTATTCATTTCCTATTACTACTGTATGTAACAAATGACCAAAACTTAATGGCTTGAAACTCAAAAAAAGGGCGAATTTTACACCCTCTTCCCGCATAAAATATGTTCTCAGAAGAAAGGACAGCCCTTCTCAAAAAACAGAGTTGTCAGCAGTACCCCCAATACATTTAAACATCAGGTACAGGGCTCTCACTTTTCTCATTTTATTTGGTACTAGTCTAAGAACCAATATGTAGAAACGACTGTTCTGAAAGATTTGGCAATAGTATAGAAGGCAGATTGGAGCCGGGGAGGGATTACAAACAGAGGAAGGGTTTCAGTTCAAAAGGGGCTATTGCAATACTTTGGACAAGCAGTTCCAATAATACAGTGTATTGGACAAGCAGTTCTCATTGGGGGAGGAGAGGGGTGTAAAAAGGGCCTTTCTTTTATGAAGTAATGGTGATAATAGGTGGAACCTGTTATTTTTATTAAGGTCTTTGTCAGAATTAAAAGGGGATTTCCCCAATTTAAAAAAATTATTGCCATGAGTTATTCAATAGTCTGTGAAGAGTTGTTTTAAATCATAGCTCTGATCACAGTAAGCCTCCTGCCCCCAATCCACTCTCAGTCTAAAAATGTTAATGCCTCCCTTTGCCTGCAAAAGGAGACCGTCTTGCTTCTTCTGCCAACCCAGGTCTTCACAGCAGGTTCCCCATCTGCTCAGACCCCTCCACACGTTCCCACACAGGTCACATGGACCCTTCACTGTCTCTAAATTAATTAATAAATTTAATTTTTTATTTTTTTTTGGCCGCACTACGTGGCTTCTGGGATCTTAGCTCCCCAACCAGGGATCGAACCCGGTCCCTCAGCAGTGAAAGCGTGGAGTCCTAACCACTGGACTGCCAGGGAATTCTCTTTACTGTCTCTGGAAGTCTCCCCGCTCCCCATTCCTTTGGTTTGTTTTGCTCCCTCAAACTGCCACGTCCTCCTTCTTGCCTATAGTCACCTGTTGAAATCCTGGTGGACCCTCAAAGCCCACACAGAATGCTGCTTCCTCCTTGAAACCTTCCTGATGCCCCAGCCATTTGTCATCACTTCCTCCTCACAGGCTGTTTGGACCTTCCTGGCAGCACTAAAACTTGGCTTGTTTGAACTTGTGAGGCACCCTGTACTCAGAAGGAAGAGTGAGTAGTGATGATGACAAATACGGGCTTTGGGTCAGGAAGGTCTGAACTGGAACCTAGTCTACAAAACTTACCAACCAAGGCAAGTGACCTAACTTCTCTGAGCCTCTGTTTCTTCGTTTGTAGGATGGTGTTGGGCTGCACCCCACAGGCCTACAAGTCCTGTGCTTGCCCAGCTTCAAGACGGAAGAAAGAGCCCGGAGTCAGCAACAGAGACATCAATGGTTTAATGGATGGGAGGAATCTTACACGTCTGAAGCAAGGTCCTGGGGCTACACCCCACCATATGTGGCAGACAGCAGGCAGGACACTGTGGCAGTCTTTGCTCCCACGGGGATGGGGAGATGGCCAGTTATAGGGGAACTGACATCAGGTTAGCTCATTACTTACCAGGGAAACCAGTAGAGGGGCACGCCCCTCACCACCCCTTTGATAAACTGTCACTAGCTGGGGCCTGGTGTAAGCACACAGGTACACGGGTGAGCGTGAAACAGGCACTGGTTGGGCAGGGGATGTTCAGAGAGCAAGAGAACAGCCATCTTGAGTGGGCTGAAAACACAGATGGGTTCTGAAAGTGCTGATGTGAGGTGTCCCAAGGTAATGTGCTCGACACAGCACCTTCAAGGTCAGCCATTAGGCCAACTTCATCGATAATAAGACCAAGACCCACTTCTTCCGTCTTCCACCATATCCAGCCCTTGGCTTGACAGGCTTCTGTCCTGGTACTACATCCTGGCATTTTCTGCTTCTCCTGAAACAGGACTCAACTAGCCCCTGGTGGTGTGAATATGGATGCATCTAACCACAGACTATCTCCAGCTTTAAAGAAAGAACAGAATGCCGCATGAGAATGCTCCCTCCTCTGTGAGTGGCGTTTCTCTCTATCCTTTCTTCGCTCTTTTTTCCTCCATATTTCCCACCCCACCCCCATGCCTGCAGAAAAAGAGCCTCCCTTGATTTCTGCTCGTTTTCTGAGCCCGTTCTCCAACCTTCCTGTCACTTCTGGAAACTCCCTGATAATTTTTTCAATACATTACTTTTCTATTTCCGCTAGTCTGAGTCCCTTTCCATTACTTTTCCCATAGATCCCGGCTGATAAAGACGGACCTGTCAACAATGATTGGCTTCTCACACTATTATTATCAACACTCCACCTGCCATGCAGACATTTGGGGTCACTAAATGCATGACAGCTCTCACTGGCCATCCATGAGACAATTTTAGATCTCAGAATTTATATATATATACGTATATATGTGTATATATATACATACATATGTGTATATATATACACATATGTACGTATATATATATATAAATTTTTTAATCTCAACTTTTTAAATATTCATTTGGCTGGGACGGGTGTTAGTTGCGGCACTCGAGATCTTTTGCTGTGGCACGTGGGATCTTCCGTTGTGATGCGCCAGCTCTAGAGTGCGCGGGCTTAGTTGCCCCGCAGCGTGAGGGATCTTAGTTCCCTGACCAGGGATCAAACCCGTGTCCCCTGCATTGGAAGGTGGGTGGGGTTTTTTTGTTTTTAGGAAGAACTTTCTTTTTTTTTTTTCTTATTTGTTATCTATTATATACATATTAGCATATACATGTCAATCCCAATCTCCCAATTCATCCCACCACCACCACTCCCCCGGCCGCTTTCCCCCCTTGGTGTCCATATGTTTGTTCTCTACATCTGTGTCTCTATTTCTGCCCTGCAAACCGGTTCATCTGTACCATTTTTCTAGGTTAGAAGGTGGATTCTTAACCACTGGACCACCAGGGAAGTCCCTCTCAGAATATATTTTTATATATCAATAGTACAATTATGTGTTTATTCTCAGATGTGATAGAAACAAATACAGCTTTCACATTTAACTTGTGATTTTAAGGATATCAGTGGAGGAGGAGGGTAAAATAGATAATTCCTATTTTAAAAATGCATCTGTGGTATAGCTACTTTTTTGTTTTCTATCCACCAACTAAACATGCTTCCCACTGGGGATAAATCCCCCACCAATCTTGTCTGGGTAGGAAGTGTCTGGGTTTTGCTTTCCATTTCATAATTTGAAAGAACCAAATACTCCTTTCCTCTTCCCAGGACAGTGAGGGATGGGCACATGACTAAATAGGGGCCGGCTGGGTGCTCCGACTGAGAACTTTGAATTTGAGGGAGTGACGCAAAGACACAGAAAGCATTGTTACTTCGCTCAGTGTAAGTATCATATGATATCGTTTATATGTGGAATCTAAAAAATGGTACAAATGAACTTATTTACAAAACATAAATAGAGTCACAGATGTAAAAAACACACTTATGGTTACCAGGGGGCAAAGGTAGAAGGGAGGGATAAATTGGGAGATTGGGATGGACATATACACACAACTGTATATAAAATAGATAACTAATAAGGACCTACTGTACAGCACAGGGAACTCTACTCAATCCCCTGTAATGACCTATATGGGAAAAGAATCTAAAAAAAGAGTGGATATATGTATGTGCATAACCGATTCACTTTGCTGTACAGCACAAACTAACACAACATTGTAAATCAATTACACTTCAATAAAACTTTTTTTAAAAAGAGAGCCTTGTTATCCATGGCAGTGGTGGCAGCAGCTGCTATTCTAATCCCTCCTTTATGGGTGAGCATCTTGACGAAACGAAGCACTGGATGAGATCTGGAATGTCAAAGTAATTTGCCCACAGTCACAGAGCTATTGCAGAGTAGAGTTCATGGTGGGGCAAGACTTCTGCCCACCCCTTTCCGCTCTGCTGACTGCACCCCCAGTAAGAGGATATCAGACTTGTCACTGTGAGTCTGCCACCACACGAGCACAAGCCCCACACATGCTATGCTAAACTGGGCTCCAAGCTACAAGGTGGAGACCCAGGAAGGAGCATGGGCTTCAATGGAGAAGAACACGAGAGCTTTGGTTCAACTTTCTACTGTGGGCATAAGGCCCTGCAAAGCCTGCACAGTCGGAGCGGGGGAAGGGAGTGGGAGGTCACTGCCCTGCGTAGAGCTTTGCTTTCTCTCCAAAGTCGTGCGTGGACCACATCTGGTTACTATGAGTCTGTAGGCACGGGAAGGGGCCGTGCACATGGTAGCCTGGCTCTTGGGCCTCATCTTTTAGCCTCCTTCCAGCTTGTCCTTGCAGGGCCTGGAAAGCTGAAAACACATCTCTCAGACTCCCTGTGATGTCAAGTCTGCCAGACACCTCCACGGGAGACCCAAATTTAGAATGCATTATTTGGGGCGAGTCATCCATTCTCTCACTGCAGATTTCAGCAAGCCAGGCATGCTTCCGTGGGTGGCTTTCTGGTCTCCAGGTCATGGGTGAGCCCCTGTGTTTCTGGAGTCAACAGCCATGGCAACTGCCTCCTGACCCCTGCACTGGGCTCAAGTGGTGTGAGTTGGAGCCAGGAGTTGTGATAGCATCTTCTTGACTGTGGCAGAGACGCTGGTGCTCCCAGCAAGCCAGTTCTGGAATGTTCCCCCAGGGATGATTCCTGGATGCCTCATGCAAAGGTCATTCCTTTAGTCCTCCAGCTGATTCTGTAAGTCCCCAGTTCTTCATATGAAAACATTTCCTGATCGAATCAGCTGCAGTATTTTCTGTTACCTGCAGCTGAACCCTGCCAAATAAATCAACAGTCCACCATCTTCCTCGCCTCTTTGCCTTAGCATGTGTTCTTGGCTCTGTCTAACATTCTTCTTGCCCTAACTCTGCCTAGATAAATTCTACTTTTACTTCAACACTTGGCTCAAACATCACCTCTTCCTTGAAACCTTCACTTCCTATTTCCAGTATGGTTTAGTTCCTGCTCCTCCTTGCCATCCTTTTCTGTCTTTCTAGCTTTCTTGCTTTCTTATTTATTTATTTATTTTTTAAGATGTTGGGGGTAGGAGTTTATTAATTTATTTATTTATATTTGCTGTGTTGGGTCTTCGTTTCTGCACGAGGGCTTTCTCTAGTTGTGGCAAGCGGGGGCCACTCTTCATCGCGGTGCGTGGGCCTCTCACTGTCGCGGCCTCTCTTGTTGCGGAGCACAGGCTCCAGACGCGCAGGCTCAGTAGTTATGGCTCACGGGCCTAGTTGCTCCGTGGCATGTGGCATCCTCCCGGACCAGGGCTCGAACCCATGTCCCCTGCATTAGCAGGCAGATTCTCAACCACTGCACCACCAGGGAAGCCCCCTTATTTATTTATTTAGTTGCACCAGGTGGGCTCCTTAGTCGCAGCTCACCGGCTCCTTAGTTGCAACATGCAAACTCTTAGTTGCAGCATGCATGTGGGATCTAGTTCCCTGACCAGGGATTGAGCCTGGGGCCCCTGCATTGGGAGCTTGGGAGTGTGAAGTCTTAACCACTGCGCCACTAGGGAAGTCCCTCTTTCTTTCTTTTTTCTTTCTTTCTTTCTTTCTTTCTTTCTTTCTTTCTTTCTTTCTTTCTTTCTTTCTTTCTTTCTTTCATCCTTCCTTTCTTCCTTCTTTCTTTTGTTCGTCCTTTTGTTTGTTCTTCTTTCCTCTCTCTCTTCCTTTCATTCATTCTTTCTCTTCTTTCATTTCCTCATTTATCACCCATTTATGAAGCACTTACTACAAGACAGTCACTGAAGATTCAAAAACTCATAGGGCACAGCTCCTGCCCTTAGGTTGCTTACAGATTCACTGAAGAGGCTCACAATTAAAAAGTAGTTTGGCAAGTGCTATGATGGGGGTGATCCAGGGTCTCACTGGACCATAGAAAAGGGATGTTTAATCTGGCCATAGGGCTATACATTGTCTCCCTGAAGGGTTGAGTCCTTAGCTGAGTCCCAAAGTATGAGTAATATTAGCCGAGGAAGTGGAAGAGGAATGATTTTCTAAACAGAAGGAGCAGCCTGTGCAAAGACATCTTGTGAGCGAGAATAGTGTCCTGGAGGACCCGTGAGAGGCTCACAAGGGCCATAACCTGTTGCGTGTGCAGAGAGCTGGGAGGGCAGCTGAGAGATGAGCTGGGGGATTTGCAGGGCCCAGAACATGAGGGATCTTGTCTGTGCTAAAAGCATATGGGAGCCACTGAAGAAAAGGTACCACACCATCCAGATATAGCAGTGTGGACCAAGGTGTAGAACAAGGCCAGCTGTGGTCAGGAGGCTGGTAGGGAAGTTGCCTCAGGTAACTCAAGGATGCTGAGACAAGGGTCTGAACTATGATGATGACCATCAAGATGGACCGAAGGCCCTGGAAATGTTTAGGAGGTAAATTCACTAGGACTTAGTGACTATTGAATGAAGGACATGACTCTTGAATTTGGAAGGACAATAGAGATCAAGGATATCTTATTTGGGGGCTTAGATAACAGGGGGACACTAGAACCTTTTATTGAGAAAGAAGATACAAGAAGAAGGAGGAACAGATTGTTTCTGAGGGTAGTGGAGAGAGATGGTTAATTCAACTTAAGTTGTGTAACGTTTGCATGTGGATGAGACACCAAATGGCGGTGTCCAGTTGGCAGCTGGACTTACACACCTGGAATTTAGAAGACTGAACTAGAGAAAAAGCTCTATAAGTGATGGTTGAAGTCCAAGAGATGCCTGAAAGAGAAAGTGTAGCATAAAGAGCATACCAGCATTTCATCACTTATTATTATTTTTTTAATTTATTTTATTGAAGTATAGTTGATTTACAATGTTGTGTTAGTTTCTGCTGTACAGCAAAGTGATTCAGTTATACATATATACATATATATATATGTTCCTTTTCATATTCTTTTCCATTATGATTTATCACAGGATATTGAATATAGTTCCCTGTAGCACTTATTATTTTGTAATGTCATCTAAAAACTGATCTGTTCTCTCTGTTAGATTATGAACTCTAACATTTTTGTCTTCAATTCTCTTTTCTACAATAGTACCTTAAAAGAGTAAGAGCTCAAAAAGTTGGAATAAATAAATCAATAATGTGTTAATTTAGTCATTTTAAAAAGGAAGGGCTTTAACTAACCAGAAAAATATACCTTCCCTGTGATCTCAAGGAGAGGCACAGGTGAAGAGGGAATCAGGAAATATAAGACTGTAAGATTCACGAAAAAGGAAAATCAGGCAAGGATGGGGGTACCGATCTGGGCCTGAGTGACATTTCCAATGCCCTGGCAAATCAGGGCACCAGACAGGATCACAGGAGACCAGGGCGGATGCTCTTGGGTCACCTGGATGGAGGGCACCCTCCCCAAAGTCCCCAGTTCCCATTACCAATAAGTTATAGCTCTATCCCCTAGGTATTGTTCCTGGTCTTCCTTTGACCTTATTTAGAGATTGATCCAGAAAGTAAATCTCCTATATTTACCAACGCCTAGTAAAGTAAAACTTCCTTTTCTTTGCCCTAAAACTGTCTCCTCTAAGCTTCAGTAAGTGTCATGTCTGAAATGTTAGTCACTACCCTTTGCTCCATCGCTTCCTGAGCTGCGTGCAAACTGAGACTGCCCTAGAGGCTGCCTCCAAGCCCCACAGTTTGGTGACCCATGGGAGTCATGGACAGGGATTGCAAGTGTCTGTCACTGGCCTTGAGGTCAAGCAGGGAGGGGAGGTCACGTACTGGTCAGAACGTCTCCAGGAGGCCACATGGGAAATAATTTCTGTGAAAACCCTGACAGTTATTTTGCAAAATCTCATATCCTACAGTGATGGTTGGCACACCCTACTGTGCTTTCTTCCATCTGCTATTCAGCAAAGCTACTTATTCTAGCAAGCATTAATCCAATAAAATGGATCTGGGTTTAGCATTGACACAACTCCCACTAAACCCTCCATTCCCTTTAGAGACACACAGTTTGCGACAAATAAATCCCCACTTCCTCTGCACACCTTTTACTCTCCATCTAATAGCCCTATTTTTTTTTTCTTTACAGCTTGTATCTCTAACCAAAATTATATTCAGTATGTATTTGCTTTGTGTTTCTTCTCCATTTCTTGCCACTGGAATGTAAATTCCTTAATACATTCTAACACCTCCAACAGGATCATATGCAAAGCAGGTCCTCAACAGTTACTTTTTAAATGAATGACTCTATCTCTTTTATCTCTTTCTAAATATTCCCCCAATTCTTGCCTTGGCTGAAACCTGGCTGTCCTCTGAAGACCATGCTTTCCCTGAAGCTTTCTCAAGGAGAAAGAACTCATGCCTCTACACACAGATATTTCCCAGCCAGGAAGTTGGGGCCAACATCGGGTCATCTCTCCACCGACATCACAATAGGACATCAGCAACACTGTAAAATGAACAACCCACCCAAACAGACAAAAACCCCAGTCCTTTGATGGTTATGCCATCCTGTGCCTCTCTTTGTAGCTTTCAGCTACCGACTTGGTCAGCCCCCTCCACTTATTACACATTTGGCACCTGGAACCAAGCCCTCCTCTTTGTCCTAAACCTCTTTGACCTTGACGCCCATTTGGATGACCAACCCCATGGCCTCTCAACCCCTTGACTTTATCACCCAGTCACTTCCTCCTCTACTTTCTGTTCCATACACCCCCAGAGTCACACCCTGTGCCTTACCATCACTCTTAACCTCTTCATAGCTCAAATGTTCAAACATCTTGTTCTCTGACCACAACAGACCATTTTTATGGCCTGTTTCTGCCTCCCTCCTCTCCTTCTCCCTCTGTTCCTCACTCTCTCCAGCTTCCCCACTGTTTGCATATTTCAGCCACCAGAGATCTCTAATCCTTTGACCGACTCAACTTGGCTCCATCGTTTCCTCCTGTCTTCACTTCCTTCCAGCCCCTCACTTGACAGTCTTTTGTCGCTATTCCCCGCTGCCTGGCCCCTCTGCCCTCTCACTGCACTGCCTGACAAAGTTCTGGATCTGTCCAATATCTTCCCTCTCAGATCCTGCACCAAAGTCAGTGAGCACCTCAAGAGAACATGGATCCCATTGCACGTTGATGACCAAAACCAACTGACCTTTATGGTTGCTTTAGCAACCCTTCAGTGTCTCTGTAACTTGATGGCTGTCCCCTCTCCACAGGAAATCATCCCCACTTTTGGCAGTACGCTACCCTACCTCCTCAACTCTCACTTACAGCAAAGTAACAGAAGCAAAATGACAGAAGACTTTCTCAACTGCCCATCAGCCCACTTTAAAACCTGTTGAATCTTTCTTTACTCTTTTCTTCTCTCCTCTCATCCAACAGAAGCAGGAGTCCCACTCTTATCCAAGGCCAGTCCCTATACTTTTGCTTTGGGTACCATCCCATTTAGCCTCCTCAAGGTCCTCACCTCATCAGTAATTCTCCATCATTTAGTGACACCCTATGTGCCTGGCCCCATGCTAATGGCTTGTGGCATTAGCTTACCCAATCCTCTTCCAAAAGGCTATGATGTGGTGGATACTATTAGTATACACCCCCTTAACTAGTCCAAGTTTACCCATGGTGGGAGAAAAACACTTTATGCTCCTTATTCCACCAACACTAAATAAAATTCCATGGGAGAGAGAATTGTTCTGCATCATAAACTAATTCAAAGAATCCATGTTGAGAAACATTAAATTGAGAACAGTCACAAGACTATCACTTTTTTTTCTGTCATTATGAGCTGTATGACTATTCATGACTATCTCCAACTTTTCTGTTCTTAGTTAAAATAAATATGCCCTTGCAAGTAGTATTTGAACAAAAGGGTCTTATACGACACTGAAGCCTTCAGAAGTTGTTATGTCCCAAAAAAGCAAGCCAGAAAAAGACATCTTTGCCTCTTCCTCTTTCTTTGTGTTATTTTAATTGGTAATGTGTTGCTGTTGTTTTGAAACATGCCAACATATTCCTTGGGATTTTTCTCATTAAGAGGTAGTCTAATTTTCCTTCCTTTGAATGTGGGCTGACATTAGTGATTCACTTCTAATCAATAGAATGTGGTAGAAGTGATGCTGAATGACTCCCAAAGCCAGTCATCAAAAGTTATACAGCCTCTGCCTGACTCTTCCCCAAGGTAGTCACTCTTGGAATCCAGGCACCATGTTGTGAGGAAGCCCAACCAGCATGGAGAGGACATGCAAAGGTGTTTTGGGCAACAGCCGCACTGAGGTCCCAGCATGATGGAGATGCTCCCACCCTCTGAGCTCCCTCAGCTGATACTGGGTGGATAAGAAACAGGTTCCCCCCTGAGCCCTGCTCAGTTGCAGACTCACAGCAGAATAAACATTGTCTCCTTTTTTCTCCTTTAAGCCACTAAGTTTCAGGATGGTTTATTTCACAATAAGAGATAAATGAAACAGTTGCCTCAGAAATAATGCTGAAAAAGCATTTCCAGATCCTTAAATGGTATAAAGATCTAAAAGATTTCTTGTTAAGACTGAAGAAGGTCATTGGCACTTTTGTTTTAGATGCATTATGGAAAGATAAAAGCGTATGAAAAGCGTATGACTCTGAGACATTTATAATTTTAAAAGGAACTTGAGTATGTCTATTTCATTCAATTTACTCAGATGAGAAAGAGCAGAGTAGAAATTTAAAGTGAGATGGATTTTCTCCAGAGCCCATGCCCATACCCAGGAACCTGTACTGCATACCCACCCTGTTTTTTTCAGCCTGTCCTTCTTCATTAACTTCTTCCTATCAGTTTTTACACTTGTTTAAACCTGTCACATCTTGAAATTTTCTTCCATTAGACCCATGTCTCCCTCTAGCTACACCCATATCTCTCTCTCCCCCTTCACAACCAAATTTATTGAAAAAATTATCTCTACCCACTGCCTCCTCTTTCTCACCCTCCACTCACTCTTGAAGACCCTTCATTTTCACTTTTGCACAGCTCTCTTCCTGAAAGCTCTCCAGGGTGTCTTAGCTCCTAGACCCAATGGACACTTTTCAAACTTGACCAGACTTGATGTGCTGTTAGTTTGATGCTGTTGATTCTCACCTTGAACCCTCTTTTCTCTAGACATCAATACTCCATGTCTCATGGTCCTCCTTCTACCTCTGAAGTCCTCTCCTAAGCCTCCAGAAGCCTCTGAATCTTCTGCCTGATTCTCACATATCTTTCTGTCCTGATCATCTTCTCTTTTAAACTAATCTCTCTCCCTATTTCATTCACCCCCTCAGTTCCATTATCTTCTTTATGCCAAAAACTCTGAAATTTATATCTCCATTCCAAATTCCTCTCCCAAACTCCAGATCTGCCCACTTCACACCTCTATCTGGATGTCTATAGACACCTCAAAATTCAACATAGTCAAAAGCAGATCTTATTCTCTTTCTACCCAGACTGCCACCTTCTCTTCCATTCTCCCTTTTGTCGGTAAATGGAATCACCACCCATCAGTAGAAACGTTCATTAATAGACACCAAAACTAGAAATCTGGTGGTCAATCTCATTCTGCATTCAATAAATCACCCAAATCTATTGACCCTACCTTCTTCCTTTTCCTTAAATCCATTGACTTCTCTCAAATCCCCTGCAACAATCATTCGACACTCATCTCTCAACTGGATTGGAGGAGAGCAAGGCTGGAGCAAGGAAAAACCATGTGAGAGGCTGTGCCAACATCCATTCCCCAGCCAGCAGCCAGAAGCACTAATTTTAGGAGGCAAATCTGATCATGTCATTACCCTGCTTGAGGTCATCTGCAGGGACCTCCTGTTGGAAACCAGGCTTTTAGCATGCTACAATGAAGTTCATGATCTGGACCCTATTTTCCTCTAAGCCACATCTTTGCCTCTTCCTCTTTCTTTGTACCCTTTGCTCCAGCCATTGGTGGCTCCTTGGAGTGAATTAGCAGAAGGTTTCCTTTCCTGATTTTATTCTCATCAGCTGGAAAGTCATTAGAAAGACTTTTTTTTTTTTTTTTGGTACAAGGCAGTTTATTGCCAACGGCCATAACGTTGTCATAATAAATATTATAGACTGTGATATGGAAATGTGGGTGATGTGCCCTAGAGCCGAGGGGTAAAAGATACATAACTGTATGAGGTGACTCCAGCATCTTTGTACTCATTTATGAGCATATGGAAATGAAAGTGTCAAAGTCTCTGTCCCTTAGGAGCTCACAGTCTGGCGCCATATAATAAGAATGTTGACAAAGGGACAAGCATTCACCTGCTGCCTGCAGAGTATTGGGGGTGAGGAAGAATGGGCTCTGCCACACCCTTGTCAGGATACCTTCTGGGTGGGAGTTACCATCCCTTTGGTTAAGCGGTTGGCCAGGCCTAGGAAGTACCACCTACAAGGTACAGCAAAAGTTTACCCAAGGACAACACAGTAAAGAGAGACCCCCGACCTCCAGAACAGGAAAGGATGTAACATCAGCCTTGAACCGTCACCCAAAAACTATGCCCCTGCCCGGGCGAAGCACCTCCTGCCCCAGTGGAGTCTATTCTAGTGAATTCTCCTAACCAGGCTTGCCTGAATTTCCATGCTGATCACCCCCTTCCCCTCTCTCGCAGGGCATATGGGGAAGTAATGAACGATGAGCAGCCTCTCCTAATGAGGATGATTTTCCATCTTCCATGACAGAGCATAAAATGACATATTGGGTCACATGTGAGGCACATATTTTTGTACAGGAGATTTATGTTTTGATTCTCAACTTCCTGTTTTAGTTATTCCTTTTTGGTCATGGAAACATACACATACAGAGTGTCGTGTACTCTGACTGGGATCTAATATCTGTGGAGTTGATGCTGAAGGAAATTCGGTATACGTTGGGGATCCTTAGAGTCTTCCTAAGAATCAACTAGAGGCTTCCTAGAAATTCAGAAATACCTCAACCGCATAGTTTTGTATCAGCCAGTTGGAGGTGGGGACCCGGGAATCATTTTTCACTAGCTGACCCTGATGTAAGTGGTCAAGAGCATTTGAGACCCTCTGGTGCTCTGAGGGCAAGTTATAATTTAACATAGTAAACAAATCCAAATTGTCTACAATGTGAACGGCATCCTCAGAGTTGTACAATGTGAAGGGGACATAGTCTTGGATGAGGGTCAGACTACTCTTGAGGATATCGGTGAAAATGTTCTTTGCATCTGCAGTTTGCTTAGAATCATTCAAAGCCATTGATTAAGCTCTCACTGTGTGCTCGACACTGAATTCAGGGCTTTGGAGAGCAAGAAGGAAGTAAGAATTTGAGAAGGCTCGTGTTGGGGAGGAAGAAATTTTCCTCTACCCTTCTAGGTTCTTCTGGCTGGTCTAAGAATTAAATTGACATGAGACAGATTAAGAGGAGAAAATCAAACAAAAGTTTAACAACATGTAGACATGGGAGAGACCCAGGAAACCTGTGTAACTCACCAAAATAGCCAAAACCCTCACCTTAAATACCATCTTCAGCTAAAGACGAAAGAGGATGTTGAGGGGTGGAGAGTGGTTTGGGGTTTCAAAGGCGAGAAAGGCAATTAACATGGAAATGGAAAAGCAAATGTTTGGTAAATGTTTGCTGGCCCTGCAGAGACAATGGGAAACAGAGAGGAATTTTAACAAACTTTGCTAGGTTCCTCCCTGTCTACACACCTAGTTCATACTATAGTTATCTATGATGACAGCTCCCTTCCTGGAACAGGTCCTTTACCTACATTCCTTTAGGCAGTTAGGGGGAAGGTCAAAGTTTCTTCTAGAATCTTTTTGGCCTTGATTGTTTTCAGCTCAAAATAATCCACATGCCAAAAAGACATTTGGGAGTGGTAAATTTTGTTCTCCTACACTAGGACGTCAATCCTTACATGTATCTCCTCACACACAGTGTAAAGTAGGATTCAGTACATACACATGGAAGGAAGGGAAGGAGGGGAAAAAAAAGAAGGAAACATCAGAAGAATAGCATAAGTACCTTTATCATAATAAATATTGCTGGGGGCAACACACAGAATCATGAAAAATAATAAATTGTTGTTTTAAGTTGGTAAGTTTGGAATTGGTTGTTACACAGCAAGAGCTAACTGAGACACCATGCAAAGGGCTTCAGACATTGTCTGGGAGTCCTGAGGCCCCATCCACCCCCACCAGCTCTCCTTCTGGAAACTAGACCCTTCTCCACTACTCCCTCCCACTGCCACAGTCCTTCCTGACAAATCTTGTCAGGCTTCCTGACAAGCCTGACCTCCAAATCAGACCATTTGGGGACTATTATTGGAGTTTTCTGGGACTGCTGCCCATGGTGACCTGACTAACCAATAGTTCCCCAACTTACTTGTGCATTTATTCCCATAGCTGTTCAGCAAATGTTGATGAGTGTCTGACGCATGTCATAACAACTTCTAAGTGCTCGTAAAATATAAATGAACAAAATGGGCAAAAACCTCCGTCCTGTGGAACTTGCATTCCAGTGGAAGGAGAAGGGAAGAAGGACTGATGAAATAAAATTCATATTTTATGGCAAGACAAGAAAACTTTTAACATAACATTTTCCTCTGCCCATTTAGGCCTCCTCCCTCCCCTTTAGTGTGCATTGTGCATCTGCATTAACCAGACCTCCTTAGGAGATAACATTCCTTCTCAATCTCGTAAGGGGTCATGATGACCCACTAGTTGCTTTGTACGTGCAGATCTGGATTGTGTAAACTGTCAGTGACGTGTAACCCTTTATCTCAAAAATGTGTATCACTGTGCTGTGACCTCTGATGGTTGGAACAGTCCTCAGAGCTTTCTGGAAGACTGTCTGTTGGGTTATAATCCTCAGGTTGGCTCAAGTAAAATTTTCCATTTCTTTTTTAGATTGACTACTGATTAATTTTTTGTCAACAGAATAATAAATAAATAATAAATCATAGTTGTGTTAGAATGTGATAGTACAATAGGGGACTCAGGAGAGCTGAGATTCAGAGAGGGGTCCATGTTGCAGTTATAAATGAAGTGATCAGAGAAGCCTTCATTGAGGAAGTGAGACTTCCAGACAGAAGGCTAGTGCAAAGGCCCTGGGGTGGTATCAGGCCTGGAGCATTTGTCTCTGGAAAACAGTGAGGAGTTTGATATGGCTGAAGCAGAGTAAACAGGGAGAAGCATATAGGAGAATAGATCAGAGATAACTGTATTAGGGCTCTCCATATATATATATATATACACACACACACATATACATATATGTGTGTGTATATATATGTGTGTGTGTGTGTGTGTGTGTGTGTGTGTATATATATATATATATATATATATATATATCTCCTCACACAGTTATGGAAGCCAAGAAGTCCCCCAGTCAATCTGCTGGAGGACCAGGAAAGCTTGTGGTATAATTTAATTTGAGTCCAAAGGCCTGAGAACCAAGGGGGCTATGGTGGCAGGGGGCACTGCTGGTACAAATCATGGACTCCAAAGGCCCTAGAATCAGGAGCTCCAATGTTCAAGGGCAAGGGAAGATGAACATCCCAGCTCAAGAAAAGAGAGAGCAAATTCACCCTTCCTTGGCATTTTTGTTCGATTCTTAGCCTCAGTGGATTGGATGATGCCCACCCACATTGGTGACAGCCATCTCCTTTACTCATTCTACTGATTCAAAAGTTAATCTCTTCTAGAAACGCTCTCACAGACACACCCAGAAATAATGTTTAACCAACTCTCCAGGCATCCCTTAATTCAGCCAAGGTGACACATACATTAACTGTCACAATAATGCATTTTCCCCATAAACCCATGAACATTCATTGGAATAGTGTTCCCTGGAACCAGTCTGGAAAATACATATCTTGGAGGTACCCAAGTCTGCAGTCTTCTGAGCAGACAGACTCACGTGACTGTGCTATTTTGCACGTCTCGGGTTCTATGAGTGATGGGGCCTCAGAAAACGTCTGCAGGAAACAGTCCAGTATAAAAGAGGCTGTGCTGAAACTCCAGACGGCCAGCCTCCTCTGTCACTCTAATTCTATGACCAGAGTCTGGGCAAGGGTGTCCCAAGGGAGTCAGAGGGGATGAGTGTAGGAGAGGATGACTCACGGCAGCATCTCTGTCACAGGGAGAGGGACTGACACACAGTGGATACCAAATACCGGATTAATTTAATTGCTCACACAGCACCGGACCCAAAAGGCAGTGCAGGGAAATTGATCTTTGTCGCCACCTGCAGCCCAGAGGCCCCACTGCAGGCTCCCAGCCTGAGAAATGGGCCCATGGGATGTAGATCCTGGATTGCTCAGAGTCTGTGCCTGTTGAGGGGGCCAAGATTGGAATTTACTTTGGGCATAGATAGACTTTTTGTTTTGGTTGAATCACTAGCAAACACTTTTAATTACACAAATGTAAAATCCAACCGGAAATGTAGTCAAATAACTCAAATGCTAGTGCTTCTAAGACATTAACTTTTCTGTCTATGCTCGTCATGTTCACTTCTGTCATGATCATTTATGAAATGGTTGCAAATTGTAGTAGAATGGTATAACTGAGCAGGACCCTGTGGGGACTTCCCTGGACAGACCCCCCCCTCCAGTGTCCTCTGCTTGCCTCTTGTTTTTTAGGAATACTTTAGCTTCCTAGGTCTTCCTCAAGTTCCAAAGAATAAATTTAATCAGAGAAGTGAGAAAATGCAGAAACAAAGGAAAACAGTCGAGCAAGACAAAATAATAATAGTTTAGCCATTAAATGAAGTTAAGGACATTTAGTTTCTCCTCAAGGGCTATATATAATATTCTGAGTCATGTCCTTTGAGCTGTTTTGCAGATACTGAAACCCCCACCAGGTGGAAGAAATTAACTGTATGCTGCCCACAAGCACATAGACCCCAGACTGGTTGGAACCAAAAGGTTGATGATGCTGACTCCCAATTACCTCACCATCACCCAGTCGGAAGAATGTCCATGAGCTGATCACGTACCCTGCAACACTCTCCCTCACCCTGTCTTTAAAAACCTTTCCCTGAAAGCCATTGGGAGTTCAGGCCTTCTGAGCATTAGCCACCTGTACTCCTTGCTTGGCGCCCTGCAATAAATGCTGCACTTTCCTTGACCACAACCTGGTGCCAATAAATTGATTTTATTGCGCACAGGTGAATGGGCCCAATGGTATCCAGGAAATTTTGGTTTCCATTAGAGTGTTCTTCTTTACTTTTACTATTTCCCTCCCTGAATCTGGGTTTAGACTTCCCCAGAACTTCCATGTGTTGTGTAGCCTGTGTAGTTCTGTGTGTGATGTTTGTTGTTGTGTTTTTTTTAATTTTTATTGGAGTATAGTTGATTTACAACGTTGTGTTAGTTTCAGGCGTACAGCAAAGTGAATCAGTTATACATATGCCTTTATCCACTCTTTTTTTTTTTTTTTTTTTAGATTCTTTTCCCATATAGGCATTACAGAGTATTGAGTAGCATTCCCTGTGCTATACAGCAGGTTCTTGTTAGTTATCTATTTTATATATAGTAGTGTGTATATGTCAGTCCCAATCTCCCAATTTATCCCTCCCTCCCCCTTATCCCCTGGTAACCATAAGTTTGTTTTCTACATCCATGACTCTACTTCTGTTTTGTAAGTAAGTTCATTTGTACCCTTTATTTTTTAAGATTCCACACATAAGCGATATCGTATAATATGTGACATGTGTCTGACTTACTTCACTCACTATGACAATCTCTAGGTCCATTCATGGTGCTGCAAATGGCATTATTTTTTTCTTTTTTATGGCTGAGTAATATTCCACTGTATCTATGTACCACATCTTCTTTATCCATTCCTCTGTTGATGGACATTTAGGTTGCTTCCTGTGTGTGATGTTTTTAGCACTTGTTTGTGGAGACTATAGTAATATAGGGGCTATAGTGTGGGCTTGGGATCACAAGATGAAAATTTGGGTCACAAAGGAAGTGTGATAGATTTTCAATCCATGTGACTTAGGACACACAGGTTTCAGGAGACCCTGAACACATCACCCTTTTGTATAAAGTTGCTTCAGATCTTCTCAGAATAAAAACAAGTTCCTCTATGCATTAGTCACTAGCTATATCTGGAGCTTTTTGTCAACACACATACACACACATGCAGACACAGGTTCATGCATGCATACATGCACACCATACACACATGTGCACACACATATGTGCACATGCACACACACACACACTAACCACACTAACACACACAGCTACACTCAAGACTTCCTTCAAGCCCGTATATGGTTGTCTCCTTTGCCTGCCCCACACCTCCCCCTGCCCCTCACCTGGCTGGCCCCCATGCCTACACCATCTCCTCTAAATCCTTTCCTGACCCCCTGGGATGGGACCACTCAGTAGTCCAGCTCCCTGGTGCTGCCTGAAGGAGAGGTTACCACACTGTGTTCTACTCACTTGTTTACTGGTTTCTGGCTCAGGACCTGCCAGTTCAGTTCACTCTGAGATGTAAATAGTGGACGTGACCTAAAGTGTGCCTCTCCCAGGAATTTACATAATACAGCTCTGATGGGTTGGTTGTGGAAAGAAGCCTTTGGCATGGTCACAAGGAAGGAGGAAGAATTTCAGGGATAAGACTTGGGAGGGGTGTCTATCAGAAGCTGATATCATTATTATTATTAATGATAATTATAATAGCAGCATCCCATCATTATTTCTACCTGAGCCCTGCAGAATTTCAACCCAAGGCTCCCTGAGTAATGTTTGGAGTGTTTACTAGTCATTCCATAGGAAGCAGTCAATAGATGTTGGCTTTTGTTCATAATGTCTGGTGTCCCCACCCACACCATATGTCTTTAAAGGGTAGGGACCGTGTCTTCTAAATCTCTTGTATCCTCTTCCTCTCCGAAGCATTCATATAGAACTGACATATATTAAAGCTCCAAATGTGTTTCTACTTAAATAGAGAACATGTTCAACTCATCTTTGCTGGCCCTTCTCTTGTGAAATGTGCCTGCCACCCACCCAGGCATACCCAGGTCTCCTCCCACTCCTGGCCCTGCTCCAAGCGGGGTCAAGTTGAGTTACCACCGGTGAAGGAGGTAGATAAGCTGATGTGGAAAGATGAAGCAGGGGTCAGGCCAACCATGGAACCACAACATCGAAGCTGATCCCAGGGCAGAGCCTAAGAGAAGGCAGGTGGGGCGAGAGGTAGGGCAAAGAGAAAGCTGAGATGAGCAGAAGCCCTAGAAGCAGGTGGATTGGTCCAGTGCTGACCTCAGGGGCCCAGGCTTAAAATCTGGGTCCTCCTTGAAATACTTGGATGATTCCTCCAGGCTTCCTCCTTCACTCCTTCACCAGGCATCTACAGTCAGGCCCCACATATATTCCCATCTTAATTTTTGGCAACTCCTCAGCCACAAGCCTCGGGTCCCTGCACGTGGATGACTCATCACGCCCCAAGTGTGCTGGGAGCTCTCCTCCATCACACCTTCCTTAGTTGCTCCCTCTGCTTAGAAATGCCCATCCACACATTCTCTGCCCTGAAACTACTTTTTCTTTGAGGCCCAGATTAAATGCCCTTTCCTTTGTGAAGACCCGTCCAGCCCTCTCCACCAGCTGCACCTCCATGCTACAGTGGCGTCCGTTTACCTTGCTGCCATAGATGTCCTCACACCGTATCCTGAATGTCTAACGAGAACCAAGTGATCATCCATTAATTTGTTCAAGAATTTGCACTTACTCATCACCTTCAATGTACCAGCAGCTGTCCTGGGCACTGGTGACCCAAAATTGAACTACACCCGCTCAAAAGGCACAGAGTAGTCCCGGCACATAAATACATAGTTAGGATGTCATCGCCAGGGGATAAAATAATGGGGCACATGAAGGCCATGGAGAGGCAGGGAAAGAATCAAAATTTATCAGAGCCATAAAGCTCAATATGTCTCTCCTCTGCTTAAAATCTTCCCATAGCATCCATTTTCACTTAAAAATAAATAGAAACCTTTATTTGCCTTCAAGACGCCCCCATGATCCAGCCCCCGTTTCTCTTGCCCACCTCCTAACCCTCTCCAGGGTCCAGCCCCCCAGGCTTCCACTGCTATTCAGACACAATTAGCCCCTTCTGTCTCAGGTCTGTGCGTTTGCTATTTCTCTCCTGCATCACTTTCTAGTCCCACTGCCTCCTGCCCTTCAGCCTCAGCTCAAACGTCACCTCCTGCAAAAAGTCAGGGTCACCTCCCCTGACCACCCTCTCTAATGTTACCATTGGGTACCTACCGCCCTCACCCTCTCTCATGTAAATTGCCCTTGTTTGTTTTCTTGTTTGTGAATTTGCTTGTTTAGTGTTTCTTCCACTCAATTATCAGCTCCAAGGAAGTTTAGTTTTGTTGCTCCTAGAATAAGAGTGGAATAAAAATTTGCGGAACGATGTTGGCGTCAAATGGACCAGACGTACATGTACAGCCTGTGTGACCTTCAGCGAGTTACGTATGTCACTTCCTTTAGTCTAGTCTCTTTACCTGTCAAATGCAGGTAAGAATACTTGCCTTGCAGGGTCGCTGTGAGGGTGAAGATACACTGTTCTTAAATGTCCTGGCCCACAGTACATGTTGGACAGATGCTGAGTGGTTGTACAAGAGGAAGAGGACCAGCAGTCCACCCCTCTGAGCCCTGACACCACGGGCTCTCTGCTCTAGCTTGTTTGACTGTGGATCCTCTACGAAATGGAGAGGGATTTGGGGCTCTGAGGATGAGTGTCAGTTTTAACTACAAACTCTCAGTGGAGGGCCAGCCCTATATTCCCAGCTGTAAACTGTCAACTCAACTCATCAGTTCCACAGTAACCTTAAACTCAGTACGTCCAGTCCAAGCTCACTGCCTTTCCATCACTGCTCCTGCTTGGTCCTCACACATCAACATTAGCAGGCAACTAATGGTACCGGTCAGTCAGTTGGATGACTGATTCATTGAGAAGTATCTGATAGAAAAATCGTGACCTGAACTAAAACTGAAATTGTAAGCAGCCCAAGACATTGTCCATGGACAGAGGAGGAGAGCTGGGTTCTGCCTAGAGTTTCTCGGTTGTTTCTAGAAGCTCTGGAGCAGAGGGGCCAGAGGAGAAGCCATGGCCAGGCTTCCAAGAAGGACTCACCAAGTTATCCAGTCCCTTTGCATTGAATAGTGCACACAGAGGCCCACTCACTCCCTGTGTCAGTTTCCTACAGCTGCTGTAACAAGTTACCACAAATGCAATGGCTTAGAACAACATAAATTTATTATTTTACAGTTCTGGAGGTCAGAAGTCTGAAATGGTTTTCACTGGGCTCAAGTCAAGTTGTTGGCATGGCTGTGCTCCTCCTGGAGGCTCTACGGGAGAACCCATTTCCTGCCCTTCTCCAGCTTCTAGGGACCACCTGCATTCCTTGGCTCACAGCCCCTTCCTCCATCTTCAAAGTAAGCGGTATAGCATCTTCCAGTCTCCCTCTGACTCTCAGCCTCCCGCCTCCCTCATAGGAGGACACTGGTGTTTGATTACCTTGGGCCCACTGGGATACTACAGGATAGACCAGCCTTAATCACATTTGTGAAGTCCCTTCTGCCGTGTAAGGTAACATATTCACAGGTTCTGTGACCAGGATGTGGACATCTTTGGGGGGCGTTATTATTCTGCCTCCCACAGACCCCAAGCAGAATGAGCTTGGTTTGGGGGCGCCAGGCCGGAACCCAGCTTCCTGCCTCTCTACTGACTCTGTTCAAAGTAGAGCTCAGTGCAGGCTGAGGGCTCACTCTCCTTGGTGAGTCGTACCGGCTCTTGGGGCTCAGCTGAGCCACAGAGAAACCAGTCAGGTCAGGAAGCAGCCTCCAGCCTGAAGGCGGCTGTTGGATAAGATTGCTGATTGCGTGTCAGCCCTCGAGGCTTCTGGGGCTTGGCCAACAAGGGACCTGAGACGGTGGCTCTTTCCCCAGGGAATTGCCCTCTGAAGGTTCTGGAGGCAAGGGTCTGGGTGCTGGGTGCAGGGAAAGAGGGTGGAAACCTCAGCAGGAGGGATGTGTGGACCTGGCCAGAACCCACAGATGAGCACAGAGAAGCCAGAGCGCCCTGGAGGCCAGGCCAGGTCTGCAGGGGCCCCCAAAACAGGGTGCGGTCTCTCACCTCCAGCTGCAGGGAAGGCCCCTCCCCTGCCTCCACACATGCCAGGCAACGACTGCCTCCCTGGATCCCCAGGAAGACGGGGAAACTGGTGTGGCCCAGGCCTCTGTTGGGGAGTATGCAGATCATCTCTGGGGTGGGGCGGGGGGAGGAGAAAAGAGAGCCAGGAGATGAGGGGACCCCAGATCACAAGCTCGAACAGGAAGGAGCTGGGCCAGGGCACAGCTGGCCGCACCCCTGCATGCACGCTGCAGGGTGAGCTGGGACTCCTACAGGGGTCCTGACCCTTCAATAGGAAAGGGAGAGCTTGGGGTAGACGGAGCTTGGGTGAGTCCCAGGGCGTCGAGGCCCCAGATGCTCCTGCACGGCAGTTGTCTGCGGCGGGATCCCCCACCAGGAGGTGGCGGTCTCTCGTGCACAGAGCCTTCTGATCTGCGTCCTTAATTCTGAAACAGGAGGCAGTGCTGGTGGCCCGCCCCCTTCAGGCACCCCTGAGCCCCACGGCCCTCCCACCCCACACTCTGAAGGACAGCATGGAGAACTAGGGCCTCTTCTCCTTCTTCAGGTGAGAAGTAGGGGTGCTACTCCACCCAAGAGCATGTCCAGACCAGGTCAGGGGCTTCCCTGGTGGCGCAGTGGTTGAGAGTCCACCTGCCGATGCAGGGGACACGGGTTTGTGCCCCAGTCCAGGAAGATCCCACGTGCCGCGGAGCGGCTGCGCCCGTGAGCCATGGCCACTGAGCCTGCGCGTCCGGAGCCTGTGCTCCGCAACGAGAGAGGCCACAACAGTGAGAGGCCCGCATAACGCAAAAAACAAAACAAAACAAAGACCAGGTCAGCCTTAGGCGAAGGAAGTCCTCCCAGTCCACCTCTGTCTCTACCAAGCTTGGCCCCTGTCAGGCCCTCAGGGTGGTGACCGGAGCCTGCGTCTTCCCACTGAAGGGTAGAGTTTTCCTGACGCTCCAGCCCTTTTCCATGCCTCCCCTGAGAAATTTCCTAACGAGGTTCCGATGTCTCTGGGATGTGGTGAGACTTCTCCCAGATTTTCTGGGCCCACCCAATTTTTCATATGTTTATTCTCTTCAGTAAAGGGATTAATTGAGTATATAATAACGTGTGGTTTGTTTTTCAGATATTTTAAAGGCTTTTTATAGAAGAAAATCCACAAATGAGGGGGGAAAAAAGTCCAATGTGATGGTAAGCATGCCAGCCTGGCCACCCTGCTCCGGTGAGTGTGTAAGGGCTGGGCTGGGCGGGGCGGGGCTATGGATGCCAAATACAGGTGGTCAGCAGGGAGCTGGCCCTGGGATTGCCTGTGGTTCTGACGATCAGCCTGGGAGGGTAAACTCATGCCAGGGAGGCTGAGAAGGAACCGTGGTGAGGCTGTGCAGCCTCAAAGCCACGCCCACGCTATTAGCCCATGGCTGGTTGGTTTCAGACATGGTCGTCAGCTGCTCTCAGGCCTGGGGAGCCCTCCTTATATTCAAGAGCAGAACCTCCTGGCCAACACCACACTTCCAGGAGATTCTTCTCTCTCAGTAACAGCTAATTATAATACCCTTAGCCAATGACTGTATGTGTTTAAAGCAGGTTCCCCTGTACAATAAAAACGAAGATCTGAAAAGAGCCTGGGTTTGCCAGCTGGCCTTCTCCCTCCAACCTGGACAACCAAGAACTGTGGATAACTTAGCTGCCAGCAATATTCTGTTCAGAGACCAGAACCCAGGCTAGATACCCCAGAGAGTTGACATCTGTTTTGTCATCTGCGTGGTCCATGCACTTGTGTCTTGTCTTCCCAGCTACGCTGTACCTTCCCAAGGCCCTGACCGGCGCCCCATGTCTAGGATAGGATGGGCCCATGGAGGAGCTGAGGAAATGCATCCCAGGTGTCAATCCTATTTTATTTTTATCATGCCTTAACTCATTCCTCGAAGAGCTTGAGATAATCTACAACAAAAATCACAGACAATAAAGTGGTAAACTAAAAGTAAAGACTCAAATGTCAAGTGAGATAAAATGCAGGTAAGAGTTGGAAGCCCAGACTGGGAATAGAGGCCACAGAGGCTAACATACAAAGATGCTGTCACTGAGATTCAAAGTTATCTCTGAGCTTTTAGAGAATGGAGGCCGGAGCAGCACAGAGAACCTGGAGTCTGAGTCCTGGCGCTGTGTGACATTAGGTGCTTTATAACCTATTTGAGCCTCAGTTTCCAAATCTATAAAATGGGCTTAGTAATGCCCCCTTTGTAGATTTCTCAGGATGGAGGCAGGGCAGTAGAATGACTGGCATCTTGCAGAAGTTCAGGAAAGAAAGCTCTTGTGATTATGATGATGATTAAGCTTAATTATGGGGCACTTGAGATTTCTGGGGTGAGAAGGAGACTGATTCAGCCCTCTTTCCTCTTCCTCTGTCATCTCCAGACACCCTGATTAGGAAAAGGAAGACTCCAGGAAGACTTACATGTAGTATTTTGCCATGGGGAGGGAGCACATTCCTGCAATCAGGGGTGACTGGTCCTTGCTGAGAGGGAAGGAAAAAAAGGGCCATCAGAGGATGAATGGATAAAGAAGATGTGGCATATATACACGATGGAATATTACTCAGCCATAAAAGATAATGAAATAATGCCATTTGCAGCAACATGGATGGACCCAGAGATTATACTAAGTGAAATAAGCCAGACGGAGAAAGACAAATATCATATAATATCACTTATATGTGGAATATTAAAAAATGTTAAAAGTGAACTTATTTACAAAACAGAAATAGACTCACAAACATGGAAAACAAACTTACGGTTACCAAAGGGGGAAGGAGGGGCATAAATTAGGAGTTTGGGATTAAGATATACACACTAATATATATAAAACAGATGGATAACCAACAAGGACCTACTGTATAGGACAGGGAACTATACTCAATATCTTGTAATAACCTATAATGGAAAAGAATCTAAAAAAGAATCACTTTGTTGTACACCTGAAACTAACACAACATTGTAAGTCAACTATATTTCAATGAAATTTTTTTTAAAAGAATGGCTGTAATTTAAAAAAAGGGGGGGCTGTCAGAGAAAGAAGGGGGTGGAGCTAGGGAGCAGACATCCCAAGGAGCCAAATTACCCAATCACAGGGTGGAAAGTTCTCACTAGGTGCTTATCTACCAGAACCCACCAAGGGCTCCTCAGCCCAGCAAGCTCCAGGCAGCTCTGAGTCTCCCTCATTTGGGGCCACCCGAGTCGAGCTGGCAGGGGTGTGAGCTTGACTGTGCACTGGTGCCGCCGGTTCTGGGAAACAGGATGACAGGTTTCCCAAAGAGTTCAGCCAGGAGCCCTTCCTGGGGCTCAGACTGGGGTGGGGTGTGCTCTAGCCTCACAGTTTAAGGAAGAACCTGACTGACATCCTGTCCCACTCCCAGCCTGGCCTTAGAGTCACCACCTCCCCCTGCTTCCTCCGCTACTAGGAGGAACCTCCCACCTGCAGCCAGGACGGGATCTCTCTGCAGTTAGAGGGTGTCGTTCTGGGGACTGGATCGCTTTGCCAAGACTGTGATCTGTGAGAGACCATGCACACTCCCCTGTTCTGTTCCAGATGGAAAACAGCACAGGTTTGAGATACACAGACTTGCGTTTTTGAGGAGGAATGATCTAAAAACTGAAGCCAGTGTTCCTGTACAGACCCTAAACCACAGAGCTGCACGTGGCTCCACTCATTCCGGTTGGATTATCCGTCCCTAGAGCGTTTCCCTGAAATGACCACCTTCAGAAAGGCCATTCCAGAATCCAGCATGGAAAGAAACCCAGAGCCAATCAGGGCATGAGGGTGGTAGGACTTGGAGAATAGCCCAGAAAAGTAAAAGCAAGGATGGCTAGGGCTGATTCTCTCACCAAGGAAGAAGGGAAAGAGAAGAGAAAAGATAAGAAAGCAGAAAAGAAGAGGAAATAGGAGAAAGGTAGGAATGAGGAAGCAGGGCTCAGAGCAGGAGAGAGTGACACTGAGGGACATTTTGGGAAGCAGGTAAGGAGAAGCAGATTGATGAGATGGCAGGACTTCCGGCCATCTCAGCATCCCTGAGCAACATGGCCTGGATCTTAGAAGAAGGACTTAGCCAAGGTGGCTTTTAGTACTGGATCTGCCACTTGATCACCTTGGACAAGTCATTTCCTAATCCTTGGCTTTGCAGTGAGAGTTTAAGGGTTGGTGAGAGCAAAGGATCACAGGAGTACAAATTCTGGATGGATGTTGGTGATGTGAATCAGAGTCTTAAAGCATTCGATGTACTCTGTAATTTCACCTGTTGCCCTTATTCTATGGGAAAATAAGGAATTGCCCAAATGTTTAATAATAAAGATGTTCACGGCATCATTTTTTATAATAACAAGAAGCTGAAAATAATCTACCTGCACAATAATAGGTGACTGGTTAAAAATTTATGGTAAATAAGAAAGTATGTGTACATTAAAGATGATGTATAAAAACATTTTATGATATAAAAATGGTCAAAATACATTAAGTGAAAAGCACAGGTTATAAATAATGTGTGCATTATGATTCCATTTAAATCTGCCCACATACATAGAAACAAAGATGTTCGACACTTTACAGCACTTATCTATGGCTGACAAGATTATGAGTGATTTTTATTTATTTACTTTATCATTTCAACATTTTTCCTTATATGAAAATAAATTTCCTTTGTAGTATATGGTAAGTTTTAATTTTTTTTTTAATGAAGCGTTCGATTACAGTCGTTGGCTTTCCAAAATGTGCCTGCCCATAGAATCACCTGGGGGACTCTTGAGAAGTACTGTTGCCTGGGCTGAAGGTTCTTGAATGACTCAGTGATCAACTGGTCTTGGGAACGTACACACTAGCTCAGTTCTTCTCACTCTCTAATAAACGTGTAAGTCACCTGCAGCTCTTGTTAAAATACAGATTCTGATTCCCTAGGTCTGGGGTGGGACCTAAGACTGTGTTTCAAACGTGCAACCAAATTACGTTAATGTTGCTGGTCCCTGAACCACACTTTTAGTAACAAAGGACGAGATGATCCCCCAGCCCTGATAGGTCGACAGCAGCATGGCTTCCATGCAAGCCCATGTGACTGAGATGCTGTGCTCTCCCTTGGCCAGGCTACTGGGGCTTCTTTGGTTGGAGCAGCAGAAATATGGCCAGCCTAGCAGCTGCGCCAAGGGCTGGCCGGAGCAGACAAAGTGGAGGGTCCCTGTGTAAAGCTGGATAGGCAAGCTGATGACTCCCGCTCTTGGTCCGTGTCAGCTCAAAGAGCTGGCAGAAATTCAGGACTGATCGAGTCCAGCTGGATCGCTGGGGTCCTGTTGTCCTGGTCCAGCCCCAAATTCCAGTGTCTCTCCTACAGACTCCCATATCAGGAACCCCTGCCTGGGGTCCTGGTATAGATTGTGATGAAGTGAGGATCGTGTAGGAGTGAGAAACTGACTTCTAGTCCATCAGAGAGCCTGGGCTCCTGGTTTTGAGTGTTTGCCATGATCCCTCCCAGTGCACCACAAACTCCATTCCCCAAGCTTTCCCTTCCCTATTGTCCCCAAGTGACCTTTCACTGGACTTTGGTCTATACCCCTCTCTGGACCCCATCCTTGGCTGTCTCAGACCTCATCAATTCACCTATCCTGGGTCAAATACCACCACCTAATAGCCCTGGGCTTCCCCATGCTCTTTTGCACATCACACCTGTTCCAGCCTCTCCTTCATCCTCCTACACACTATCTCCATGGAATCTGTTCCCTCCAAGACAAATATTAACTTCTGTGGAGCCAAATCCGAAGATTTTTTTTTTTTTGATTCCTCTGATCTTTGGCCATTGTCCCCCTGGGACCCCTTGATATTGATTCACACCTCTCCATTCTCCTCAGATGCATTGTAGATTCTCCCTTTGTTTGGGGGTCACCCCTAAACCTGGAAGTCACCGGCCAAGGTCCTAAGCTCTTCTCTTTCATATCACATGAAGCTGCAATCCATCCATTTCCTCAGCTGCAAGATCATCTTTCTCTAATGCCTTCCAAGTCCAGACTGAACATCCTCCTTTATCTCCAACAGCCTACAGGACACCACCCTTTGGATATCCTGCCATCACACCCAACCAAATTCATCTAAGGTCAAATTCACCTTCTCCTCCCAGCTCATTCATCCCTCCTGGTTTCATTTCTCTCACTGCCATAATCTTCCTCTAGACAGGTAGGTTCAAATCCTGAGAACTGTTGACAATTTCTCCCACTTTTCCTGACTCTATGTCAGATTTATCAAGTCCCAATAAATAAATTCTTTAAAATATAACTTTGTTTTCTTCATAACCATTGAAACTGCACCTGTATTCCTGGTTTCTCTACCTTCAATCCAGCCCAACCTATGTGAGGTTCCTGGACTTGTATTCTAAGTACTGCTTTCATCACATCCCCATCCAGCTCTAGAATCCACATGGGTTTTCCATTGTATGATATACTTATCTTAAGTGTATCTCACTTCTCCGTGGACACTAAACCACCTCCCAGGCAATGAGACTTCTTTCTTATCTTCTCGGTAGGCATACTCAAAGTTATCTTTCGGGCTTCCCTGGTGGCGCAGTGGTTGAGAGTCCGCCTGCCGATGCAGGGGACACGGGTTCGTGCCCCGGTCCGGGAAGATCCCACATGCCGCGGAGTGGCTGGACCCGTGAGCCATGGCTGCTGAGCCTGCGCGTCCGGAGCCTGTGCTCCGCAACGGGAGAGGCCACGACAGTGAAAGTTATCTTTCATTTCCCGACCTCATCATTGTCCATTCAAATCTTTGACATTAAGATCACTGGACATGGCATTATTATCTATAGGTTGAGTATCTAGTTCTGCCAAGTTAATTATCAGCTCAGAGAAACAGCTCAGACATACAAGTTCATGTCACTTACCCTCCAATCTTCAGTTTTCAGCATCTATAAAATCATGGAGTTAGAGGATGTGGTTATTAAGATTCTTTCAAGATCAAACAATCAATGATTCCATGACTCAGAGTTTAAAGACTCTTTACTTTACCATTGCAAACGTACTCTGAAGTCCCATTAAATTTCAGTGTGTTATTTATTGTTTTATGTATAGACACTTTTTCCCTTATAAAAAGTTAACAAGTTCTTGAAGCCACAAAGCATAGCTTGTAGCTCTCTCCATCTGTCCCCACTGAGACACACTGGTGCTCATGAGCAGGACATAGAAACACTCACCGCAGATTCGGATGGCAAGGTTGGTTCCAGACCTAACTCTGCTACCAATTTATTTTGTCACCTTGGAAAATTCCTTTATTCCCTAGGCCTCCAAATCCTTATTATTGGAATGAGGCGTTGGGCAAGGTCAATATTTTTCAAAACTATTTTAGGTTTCACGAGGAAATTTTAAACAGACACTAATGAAAGTTAAATGGATAAAAGACACCTGCTTCTGCAGAAGCAGAGAATGATGGTGACACTAGGACCCAGCCAGCATCGACTACTGAAGCAGGCACTGGGTGTGTACGTCAATCCCAATCTCCCAATTTATCCCTCCCCCCTTTCGCCCTTGGTAACTAAACACTCTACTATATATAAAATAGATAATAAGAACTTACTGATAGCACAGGGAACTCTACTTAATACTCTGTAATGACCTATATGGGAAAAGAATCTATAAAAGAGTGGATGTATACATCTAAAAAGATGTATATGTATAACTCACTTTGCTGTACAGCAGAAACTAACACAAAAACATAAATCAACTATATTTCAATAAAAATTACTTTAAAATTTTTTTTGAATTTTTTAAAAATAAAACTAAAATAATGTACACTGCAAAAAAACCCCAAAAAACAAAAAGGCACTGGGGCATCTCTAAGGAACCTCAAGCTTCATAAAACATTGTTGAATACCACTGGCCTAGATGAGTTCTTCTGAAATTACTTTCTAAAACCAGTGGTCCTAAATATTTAAAAATCTTGACTTAACCTATACCTTCTCCTCAAATTCCTTCTATGTGATCCTAGACTTATTTAGCATCCCATGGTGATCTATGTAGGGAATACCTTGCTAACTAGAGAGCTTGACAGGAGGAGTTAAAAAGAGGGGGCGTATCAGAGCTATTGACAGAGGGAGAAGAAAACAGAGAAAGATAGAATACTGCCTGTCCACCACTGACCTGCAGATCCCAGGTGCCTGGAACCTCCAACTGATTTCTCCAGGGCATGTGCACTGAGTTTATATTGCCTGGTCAGGGTGGGTAAGCCTGTAGCAATCTTTATAACTGTCTCCAGGATGGGGAAGAAGGGCCTAGGGATTTCACAATGTCTTCAGCACAGTATGGATAATAAGGAGGTGGGGAACAACAATGAGTGTTTGTTGCAAGAGGAGAGAGTCACCCATAAAGCCTTGGCAAAAGCCAGACACTGGGACTCTGCTCATAGCTATTATTCTGGGTGGTTTTGGCAGCCAGATAAATGATGCTGGGGTCAGACGACTTTATATCACCTTCCCTTTGGTGCCCCATGGGGCTCCATCCTAGCCATAGGGAGGTGGAAGAAGCAAGAGCGAGTGTTTCTGAAGGGCCTAAGGACAGACTTTTTTCTGTAGCCAGGCTGTGGCCAGTGAGGCGATGTGAGAACAGGGACTGATGGCATTGTGAGTATGACCCTGTTCAGAATTATGAGAGGAACGTCTCTGTTTTTCAACAGGTTCTATTAGTTGGTACCAGTTGATGAGATGTAATGTCTAAGGAAATCCACTACAGACAGAAGACGTTGACCTTAGATTCATCCTGGAACTGAGCAGGTGCCCTTTGCCCTGGACTATGAGAGCACCTGGCTCAGTGTGATCAGGGTTAGGGGTGAAAAACACTCAGGCCTCTGATTGATATTACTTAATTCAGTCCATCCATCCACCCATCAGTCCATCAACCCAGCCATCCAACCATCCATCCACCCATCCCTCCATCAGTCCATTAACCCATCCATCCATCCATCCGTCAGTACATCTACCCACCCACACATCCATCCTTCTATCTATCCATCCATTCATCCATCCATCCATTCATCCACCTACTCACAAGGGGCAGAGACACTTGGGCATAGTGCCCAACATAGACCAACTGCCTTATGGTAATTCTTGCTCACAGGTCATTTGCAACGTTCCATAAAAGGCTTGGCAAGGAGGTGGGAGAGGTCAGTCCTATACCCATATGTCTGCAGAGTGACGGATGAGAAAAGATGGGCAGAGACGGGAACAGATTTCTGTTTTCTAAAGCCAACAGTCATTCTTCACTCCCTTTCCCGATCTCTTGTCCCCTCAGCGGAAGAGGTCAAAGTACAGGGTATTATATAGGCAATCAATGAGTGCTTACTGAGCATTGACAATGCCCTGTGACAAAGGCATACAACACCTGGTCCCTGTTGTTAAGTAGCTTTACAGTCTGGCTGGGGGCTAAGCCATAAGCACTTGAAAAGACCAGACTCTCTAATCTGTGGGCCAAGGGAATATTGGAGACAATAGAAACCGAGAACCTTCTCGAGTAAAAAGATAAATTCCTAGAATTGAAAGGGCCTTAGCCCTTTACATCGTTCCTCATTTTTTTTAAGATATTTATTTATTTATTTTGGCTGTGCTGGGTCTTAGTTTCAGCATGCAGCATCTTCTTTGCGGCACGCAGGATCCGTTTTGGTTGTGGCATACAGGATCTAGTTCCCTGACCTTGATCCCTGGTCAGGGACCTTGATCCCTGGTCAGGGAACTAGATCCTGCATGCCGCAACCAAAAAAGATCCTGCGTTGGGAACTCAGAGCCGTATCCACTGGACCGCCAGGGAGGTCTCTGTTCCTCCCTTTTCATCTACTTGTGTCAGCTCGTCCCTGCTAAAGCCCTTTTGAATTCTTTAATCCTACAAATGATGAAGCAATCACTTCAGGCTGCAGAAAGCTTCAAGAATGAGGTGAAATTTCAGCCGCTCCCTGCCAGGTGGGCGGAGGAGAGAGAAAGAATATTCCAAGGTGGAGGAATCGTTTCCACATTCAACACTTACTGGGTCCCGCTTATTTGCCAAACATTATTCGAGGTGCTCGGAAACAAAACTGACACAGCCTTGACCCGGAGGTGATTTTAGGGGCCTCAGACCCCAAGTCAATTTATTACAAGGAGGGGGAGTTAGCATAACGTGAAGCACAAAGCCCTGTCAGAGCAGATGACCAGGGACCTCCACTCGGCAAAGGCTCCTCAGAGGAGGTGACAATATGAGACTGCGGCTGGGCCTGTGGGCAGAAGGAGAGCGTGAGCTAGGTCTGTTCTCGGCAGCCCTGAGAGGCCTGTGGTAGCAGCTGTGCTGCCTGCTGCCCAGGGACTTGAGCTGCGTCTGGGCTGGAGCCGCTGCAATCCCCAGAGGCAGACGCTATGGCCTGGCCTCTCCCTTGCTGGTCTTTCAGCAGAAGGTGAACCTGCCAGGCTGGTCTGACTGGTGAGGCACAGATGGAACTCCTGGGGCTCCGACTTGAGCCCCTCCTCTGGCTTCTGTTCTCATTCCCCAGACTTTAGGCAGGGACCCTGGAGTCACAGTCCCTGGCACGTATGTCTGAAGGTGCAAAGGTAGTCAGGGAAGATCTAAACCTTGTGGGAACAGAGAATATTCAACCAATTTGGTACGATCTGCTTTTAAATCAGATGTTTGTGGAAATAAAAGGGTTGGTGCTCATTTTGGGAGGGAAAATAAAAGTCATGGAGAAAATTGCAATCATAATAAAATAACGAATTTGTTTCTCTTCCCCTGCATAGTAGTTATCTATTGCTGTGTAACAAGTGACCCCAAACTTTAACAACTTAATGCAGGAACACTTAACTTTCTCCAAGTTTCTGAGGGTTGGGACTCTAGAGCAGTTTAGCTGGGTGATTCTCTTCAGAGTCTCTCACTAGGTTGCAGTCAGCCAGGGCCGCATCGCCCGAAGGCTTGCCTGGGCTGGAGGAGCTGACTCTAAGCTCCTTGGTGTGGCAGTTGTCAAGAGGCTTCATTTTTCACCAATGGGTCTCCTTACAGGGCAGCTCACACATGGTACCTGGCTTCCCCCAGAGCAAGTGAAGAAAGAAACAGAGACCAAGATAGAAGCCACAGTGTCTTTTATTACCTAATCTCAGAAGCGGCATAACATCACTTCTGCAGCATTCTACTGGTCATGGAGACAACTCTGATCCAGTGTGGGCGGGGGCACACAGGGGGTGTGAATACCAAGAGATGGGGATCATTGGCTGCTGTCTTCATTCCTTGGGGCTGCCCTAACCAATTACCACAAACTGGGTGGCTTCAAACCACAGAAATTTATTCTCGCGCAGTTCAGGAGATTCGAAGGCTCCCGAGCTCCCTCCGAAGGCTCTGTGGAAGAACCTGCCTCCTCGCTTCTGATGGTGCCCCAATCACTGGCACACCTTGCCTGTGGCATTCTCCTCAGCCTCCATCTTCTCATGGCCTCCTTCTCTGGGTTTCTTTCTTCTTACAAGAACAGAAGTCCTGCTGGATTTAGGGTTCACCCTCATACAGCATGACCTCTTAACTAATTGCATCTACAAAGACCCTACCTCCAAACAAGGTGTGAATGAAAAGTATTGCCTGCCATTTCAGTAACCAGAGGATGTGGTAGCCACCAAGCCATCACATTACAGCCTCCCCCAGCAGTGAGGTCTGAGGGAACTCAGGATGGAAACAGAATGCCCATAGCTGCAGCCACCCACCACAGTGCATCCTGAGGAAACCCCGGATGAGAAAACACAGGATACTGGCCCCAGATAGCTGAGGTGCCTATCAAAGGAAAGATTCCAGTGAGCCCAGAATCTTGCATCTTCCCATATATAGAAAAGCGCTGAATTCCTTAACTTGAGATGTCTGATTGCCTTAAATTAACAATCATCTTTGATGTTCCGCATACCTGGTCTTTGTTGCAAAAACTCCTATATATCCCGGCTTCCCGCTTGCCTCTTTGGAGCAGTCCCTTAGAGTTATCTGAGAGGCTGTCTTCCAGGCTTGAAGCCCTCAGAATGCCCAGCAAATAAAACATAACTCTCAACTTAAGGTTGTACATCTTTTTTCAGTTGACAAAGATCACAGTCTGAGGTTCCCAGAAGGACATGAATTGTGGGGAACAGTATTCCACCAGCCCAGGAGACCCCTTGGAGGCTGGATCCCACCTCTTGGAATCTCAGAAGACTGTGACCAATCCAGGTCAGAGCACAGGACTGTTACCTGTACGTTACCACAAAGCATGAAGGATTCCCACTGCTCCCCTGCCCCTGCCCCTGACCCCTTAGGGGTTTATTTTAGGGGTTTACCTTTCTGCAAGGTTTCACATCAGTAGTGCCACCCAGCAGAAAAGAAAACTGTGGACTAAGCCCCAAATCTCAGAAGGATTTACCCAACCTGGGAAACAGGGAGGAAGAGTGGCCGTGTGCCCAGCCCCTCCACGGTGGAGGCCCTGAGAGCAGAGGTGGGTTCATCACCACGGGTCTCCTCCTACACCTCCTGGCCCTGCCCAAGCTGGCCCGCCCCAGGAGCCCTGGGGGCATGTCGCCCTAGTCACACTGCTGGAAGTAGAAGTCCGTGATGGGGCCGTCCAAGCTGGTGTCCTTCGGGAGCTGAGTGACCCGGAGAGGCTGGTCCACTTCGGGCATGGTGCAGAGAAACCAGCCCGGGTAGGCGGCCACCTCGAAGCTAGAGGTGAGCCCCGTATCCCGCCGGTAGAAGGTGAATCTCTTGGCCTCCTCGGCACTGTGGTAGAGCTCCATGATGTTCACTGGCTGCAATCAAAGGGCACGGCAGGTGGCTGAGGGGTAGGGGCCGGCCCCAAGGCACAGGGAGGCGGAGCCATAATTAACAGAACCCTGGAGGGAGAGGAGCCCAGGAAGCCGTGGCATCGGCATCTTTGACTTAGTGAAGCCACGTGGTGAGGCACCCCCAACAGGACCCACCTCTAGTTTCAGAGTCGGTTCCTGCTCCATCCCACACGACAGGCACTGGCTCCCACCCTGGACGCCCAGGATGACTGGAGAGAGCTTGGCATCCAGATACCGATTGGGGACCACGCTGATCTCCTCACCTAGAGGAAGGAAGCAGATGCAGGGACCTTGGCCGCCCTTCCCTCCCTCTGCCCCATCATGGGCTGTATCAGGCCTCCTGTCCCCAGGCTGGACAGAAGGGGAGCCTCATAACAGCTGTCATGTAGGGAAGGGGGGTCTCCTGCCAGCTGGTCCAGTGGAAGTCAAGGCAGATAGCACACGGTACCACCTCCCAACCCCACGCCCACTCCAGGGTCAAAAGTTCAAGTCTTCTCCAAGCCCAAAGGGAGACTGACCACCTCTTTTAATGCCCCTCGACCTTCCAGCCTCTTTTCTGTAACCTGTCTTGATAAACCTCCTATTAGAGTTAGTTGGTATCTTTCCACCCCCTGTGAGATTCCTGAGAACAGAAAAGGGTCTCACTTTTCTCCGTGAAATCCCTCCATCTCACACACACACACTCAGCCTCACAGAGGGCTCTGCCTGGCCCCAGCGCCCAGTAAGGCTGTTCTAGGCGAGTAGGTATGTGCCACGCTAGGGAGAAGGTCCTGTCACACTGTGTGGGGCTGCGTGAATGAGCACGAGGCCAGATGGCATCACCTGCTGCTCTAGGCCCCACCACTCTGAGTGACTGAGGACCCTCAGAGCACCGAGAGGACCAGGGGCAAAGGGGCAGAAACCCACTCCCACATGGGAGTGAGGGTGTAGAGAGCCTGCTTTAGGGCTCTCCTCAGCACTGGTTCCCACAAAAAGGGATGTTGGACCCAAGTCCACCTGCGAGGAAATGACAAAACAGCTATCTTGGAAAATAATCCCACCTTTGCTTAGAGGCTTCCGGTGGGACTGGGGCATGACGCCATGCCGGAAGGTGTGCTATTTTATTTGTCCTTGCTCAGAGCCTGGTTTTCTGACGCCCCGTCTACTGTGTCAGGCCCAGGGTCTGCTGGCTTGTGCCAATGTTTCTAAGCCCTCTTCAGGCCCCCTCCCCTCAGAGTATTTAGAAACCTAGGGAAGTAGGGTCCTCATTTGCCACCAACCTTTAATGACCTTCCCTGCTTGCAGCGCTCCGGCTTGAAGCTGGTTATCTTGCAGATAAAGCACCTTCAGTGCCGCATCCTTCATTCTAAAGCATCAGGACAGGATGACACTCAGGGCAGGTGGTGGGTGCTCCAGCTTGCCTGGGCTCTGAGAGTCCCCCAGTCTCAGGCACCGTCACCCTGTCTTCCCACTGAGCCAGAACCTTCTCTCCCAGCCCTGGGGGCTCATGCCTACCGCCAGGACAAGGCCACAGCCTCCCATCTGAGTCTGGGGTTTGCCCCTTCATCCTATTCAATCTGTATTTTTTTTTTGTTTTTTTTTGCAGTACACGGGCCTCTCACCGTTGTGGCCTCTCCCGTTGCAGAGCGCAGGCTCCGGACGCGCAGGCTCAGCGGTCATGGCTCACGGGCCCAGCCGCTCTGCGGCATGTGGGATCTTCCCTGACCGGGGCATGAACCCGTGTCCCCTGCATCGGCAGGCGGACTCTCAACCACTGCGCCACCAGGTAAGCCCATCCTATTCAACCTTTTCTACGCTAACCAGACTCTTCCCGGTGTCATGTTGGAAAAGAAACTAAACTGAGTCAGAGTCCTGTGTTCTCATCCCGGCTCTGCCGCCATCACTGCTGAGTCACGACAGACAAGTTATTCACCCTCTCTGGGCCTGAGTCTCCTCATTGCTAAACTAAGAAGATGGGACAGATGCTGCCCAGGCCTCTTCAGGATAAAAATGCGCCTTGACTGACTTCCGCCTTTACTTCCGCTTGGCCATACAGTCCCTACCACGTGAGGGATTTCTTTACATTTAAAATTCGTTCATTTTGCTTTTCAAATTTAATTCACACCTACAATCTCAGTTGATTTTCTGACATCCTGTGAGGCGAAAGCTGTACTCTAAAGGGGGTTCCTCCAGATGTGTACAAATTGGTTCAATGCTGACTAAACACAATTAAACAAATCTCTACTTCAAAGTGACTAATATGCTGAAGTGTGCTATGGTCCTTTTTTAAGGGGACTTAGAAAGCATATTTCCCACATTTCCTGGACCGAGGAGCATCATTGTATAGAGACACTCGTAGGACTGGGGTTCCACAGAACGCACCTTGGGAAAAGCTATACTAGACTCCGAGTTCAGTGAGAGCAAGATTCTTCTCATTCACTGTTGCAAAAGTCCAGCTCATTGTAGAGCCCCTGGCTCAGCACATGCCAATGGACAGACAGGCTGACTGATAGAAGAGTTTTGCTGCTGCTGTCTTGTCCCAGAGGGCAGCCAGGAGGTAGTGGTTGGATTGACATCTCTTCACTGCGGTGGGTGGTAACAGCAGGGCTCTAAGCCGGGCCTCCTAACTCCCTAAAAGGGATGAGGCCACAAGCCCCTCTCATCAGGGAAGCCCCAGGAGAGGGCCTGCTCCCGTCTGAAGAGGCTGGAAGAACTCCTCTAAGGGCAGGGAGTTGCTGTTCACACCTTCCCAGCTGCCCATCCCACCTGTGGGACAATCACAGCGCCCTCCCCGGAAAGGCTGGACAACAGATCTACCCAGAATTCACTCCCCCGCAGAGGACATGACCCAAGCAGAGGCTCAGATACTCACCGGAAGCACAGCGCCCCACTCAGGACCATCTCGATCTTCTGTGTGTTGACACTCCTATTTTGAGATAACAGAAAATCTTAGGTGGAGATAGAGGCTGAGCCGGCAGGGGCCCCAGTAAGCAGCCCCCTGAGCGCCCCGGCATACGAACAGCCCCCAAGGATCAGGGGATTCTAGGTCTGGGGTTAGGAGAGGTGAAGCCCAGCTCCCCAGAGGACACCTCAGACTGCTCCTTTCTCTTGGCAGGACCCGAGGTGTCTGCCCGCTCCTCCGAGGTTGCCTCAGCCCTTTGAGTGACGCCCTAGGGTGGGGCCCCTGAAACTGCCTCAGCCTCCGGAGAAGGGGGGTTTCCAGAGTGATTTCACACCACCTGACGCTTCCAGAAACACCTGATGCTCATTATCTCTCTCAGGGACGGAAGCTGCTGGAGACAGTCTTCTTCTAGCAATTCTGAAGAGACAGTCTTCTTCTAGCAATTCTGAAGAACTTCCAGGGGCTTTGCAGCCCTTAGTGAGCACTCAGCTCCTGGACATGTGGCCCTTCCAGACCCAGGGGTATCATGCAGAGAACAGCTCAAGGAAAGCATATTTTAGAACAACCCCCTTTCCTCCTTCCTCCCTCCCCTCCTTCCTTCTCTCCCTCTTTTGTTCCCTCCCTCCTTCCTTTCCCTCTTTCCTTTCTTCTTTTCTCCCTCCCTCTCTTCCTTCCTTCCTTCTTTCCTTCCTTCCTTTCTGCCTTTGCCGGGACTACGGGAAATGCTAGAGGTGGAGCTCTCCTGCTTAGGGGATGTTAAGTCTACGTATTCATTGTAGATTAACGTGAAAATCCGTATTGACAAAACAAAACAAAACACATGGATACTAATCTCCAGTGTGTGCGTCATCAGCAAACCAAGGAAAACAGTTTTTCCCCTGCACATACACGCCTGTAACCATCACAGCTTTACACACGACTGCATCCCAGAACCTGCACTCATTCCAGCACGCTTTTTTCATGTAGCAAGATAGCAGAATCTCCTTCCATACCCAGTACAATGATATCAGAATACTGAATAGCCATATAGTGTTTCATTCTACAAATGCAACATCATTTACTTATACCGATCTGTTATTATTAGTCCTTATTGTTATTATTATTATGTGTCATTGAAAAGCATGTTGTGACAAACTTCTTTGCTCAAGTGTCTGATTATATCCCTTGGAAATAAAACCTAGCTTGGGCCATCTATGATTGATCTTTCTTCAGTACCTAACTGGTAAAATAACATGTGACTGTGTAACGATGCATGTTGTTTTAATCCATCCATACACTCTCTGTGATGGATCTAAATGAAAGGTAAGGGTCAGTGCATAATGACAAATTAATTTTGTCTTGAGCACCACGGATAACCATTTATTGCTAAGGCATACCTTTTTTTTTTTTCACCGCCGTGGCCGCTCCCGTTGCGGAGCACAGGCTCCGGACGCGCAGGCTCAGCGGCCATGGCTCACGGGCCCAGCCACTCCATGGCATGTGGGATCTTGCCAGACCGGGGCACGAACTCGTGTCCCCTGCATCGGCAGGCGGACTCTCAACCACTGCGCCACCAGGGAAGCCCTAAGGCATACCTTTTAAAGAAACTGTATTCAGGCTCATGGGCTAAAATGTCCTTAAAGTGTTCAAAAATAAATAAAATATCAAGTTGTTCAAAGGATAGAAAAATAACTCAACACTCATAATGCCACTAACGTGATAAACACCTTTCAGAAAATGTAGAGGCTTATGCAAAATTGTTGAATTGGCCATAAATTGACCAAACAAAAATAACACTATTTGTGCAAATACTTGCAAAAAAGAACAAAAGAAAAAAGAAACTCCAGAAGGAGTTGGCCATTAGGCAAAGTGGCTTTAAGCAAACAGGCTTTCATTTACAAAGTGATAATAGAGAAGATTTTGTTTCCCCTAAAAAGGTAAAATGTCATCTGCCCTGGTTGCCCTCTCTGATTTCCTAACCCCAGTGAATTGCACCCCAGGACACTGCCGTGGAGCTTCATCAAGCGCTTTCCTCATTCTGCTAATAAAGAATGAAGCCAGTACGTGGCTGCCCACCCCCGGGATGCCGAGGATTCAGGGGGATGTCTCCGCCAGCTCGGTCTACTCCACCATGTGCATAACAGGGGATGGATACAGAGCGGATGGACGGGACAACAAATGGATGAGCCAGGAAGGTGAAAGTACGAAAAATAAAACAAACCCCTGTTAAGAAAATTTCTCCAAACTTGAAAATAAAACACAATGATGACATCATGTGCTCTCAGTGTCATACTGGAGCATCCTCAAACAGTCCCACCAACAATTGCTCAGTTCCCTGGGGAACATCTGTCTTTGTTTGACTTACTAACTACCATGGATTAGCTATCAAACTCTGTGAAGTTAGATGTGAACTAAGAGAAGATTGATAAATTTCAAATGATTCCTGCTTAATAGAAAAGATAACCTCAAAGGGTACAGTTGGATTGCCTTGCAATTCATTAAGCAGTTTTTTTTTTTATCTAAGCCAATCTACTCCACAATTTTTTTCCTGACTGATCATACAAGCCTCTGTTCCTTAACTTATCTTTTGAATTAACTTTATCATCCTGCCAGTTCCTTCATTTATTAATAAAGATAAATCTTTTGTGTGTGTGTGTGTGTGTGTGTGTGTGTGTGTGTGTTACGCGGGCCTCTCACTGTTGTGGCCTCTCCCGTTGCGGAGCACAGGCTCCGGACGCGCAGGCTCAGTGGCCGTGGCTCACGGGCCCAGCCGCTCCGCGGCATGTGGGATCTTCCTGGACCGGGGCACGAACCCGTGTCCCCTGCATCGGCAGGCGGACTCTCAACCACCGCGCCACCAGGGAAGCCCAAAGATAAATCTTTGACACATGCTCACTATGTGTTTGTATGAGAGTCATGTTTTGGGTTTTTTGAAAATGAAACTGGCGTTAGCGAAAACAACGTTATTTTGCCCCAGACTCACACACCATGTGTGGTGGCTTTAAATTATGTTCACAGATTCTTTGATACTCCACCCTTTAAGAGGTGGAGCTTCATCCTCCTTCCTTTGAGCGTGGCTGGACTTAGTGACTTGTTTCTAAATAATATACTATATGGTGGAAGTGGTAGCATGCCACTTCTGAGGCTAGATGGTAGAAGGCATTGCAGCTTCCCCCTGGACCTTTCTTGAACCACTCACCTGGGAGAAGCCAGCTACCGTGTCACAAGCAGCCTGCAGAGAGGCCCACGTGGTGAGGAGCTCAAACCTCTAGCCAACAGCTCACTCGCAAACCTACCAGCCCCATTAGAGCCATCAGATGATGCAACCCTGTCTGACATCGTGACTGCAACTTCATGAGAAACCCTGAGTCAGGCCACCCAGCTAACGCCACTTTTCAGATTCCCGATTCTGAGAATCTATATGAAATAATAAATGTTTGTTGTTTTAAGCTGCTAAGTTTGGGGATCATTTCTTACACAGCAGTAGGTAACTGATACACCTTGTCATCACGACTGGCAGTTTCTGTTTCTGTTGTTCCTGTTGTTTTTTCATTCTCCAGTCTTCAGTGACTATCCTCCCTTCTTAGGAAACAGCTCAATACTTCACAGATTTTATAGGACTATGGAGGTGCCCAGACGCTGTCCCATCCTGCAGAGGGGTAATGTTACCCCAGGTGACTTCCAACCACCCTTGAGCAGCAGTGCCCTGGAGGTAGGTGTGGCTCCTGCCCTTGACAGAGAGATGAGGATTCAAACAACACGTGTACACACCTGTATCAGTATGTAAGCACACATTCACAAAACGTTTATTATAGTAAAATGGTAGTTTTTTATTAAGAAGATAAATTTAACAATAATTAAAATAAACAGTATTCATTTGGTCTTCATTATGTCCCCAGAACAATGTTTAATGATTGACCTGAATTTTCTCGTTTTGTGCTCAGAACTGGCCTGTGTGGTAAATACCATTATTATGTCTCATTCACGGATGTGGAAACCAAGCATAGAAAGATTAACTGTTTCCTGATATTGGACCTGCAATTTGTATTAGAGTCAGAACCAAACCCAGGAAACCCGAGTCCAAAGCTATTGACCCCAAGACACAACGCACGAGTGAGAGTGATGGTTTCACAATCTGAGTCCAATCCCATCAGCCCCCTGTTCCCCATGTCTCTGGGAGTAAAAGGCAAGTCTTCACCATACTTCCAGATCAGGCTCTCACTAACTGCTGATCTCATCCTTTCACCACCTCAAGCCACATGAAACTCTTGCTCTTTCTTGAACAAGTGAGGCATGCTCTTGCCTCGGGGCCTTTGCACTGGCTGTTCTCTCAGCCTGGAAAGCTCTTCTCCAAGATATCAGCATGGCTCACTCCCTTACTCCTTAAAGGCTTTGCTGAACTGTCACCTTCTCAATGAGACCTACATTCATCATCCTATGCTGCTCTCTCCTGTTCCCACATTCCCCTTTCCACGCTCCATTTCTTTGCAAAGCACTCCCCATTCGTAAGCACACTGAATAATTCTTTGTATAATAATTATGTGTATTATTTATCAGCTCCCCTGCCAATCCTGCTGGAAGATAAGCTCATTCAAATGCAGGTGTTTTCTGTTTGTTCATTGGCATATTCTAGGCACTTAAGGTGGTGCCTAGTATACAGTAAGCCTTCAATTAATAATGTTGCGATGACATCGAATGGATTACAGGCTGTGTCATGTAGAAAAGGCCAGAGACTTGTCTAACATTTTGTTCACAATTACGATTTTATTTCTCAGAGTTTTGATGTTTCTGGCCCTTCATTCTCTTGATGTAGCAGTTAAGACCACAGGTGGACAAACTTTGGCCCGTGGGCTAAGATGGGCCCACTGTTTGTTTTATTGGAACACAGCCTTACCCATTTGTGAACACAGCCTTACCCATTTGTGAACACAGCCTATGAATGCTTCTGTACTACAATGACAACAATGAATATTTGTGACAGAAACCGCAGAGTTTGCAAAACCTAAGATATTTAGTACCTGGCCCTCTAGAGAAAAATTTGCTGAACTCTGGTCAAGACTGTCTGGATTCAAGTCCTAAATCTGTCACTTGGGGCTTCCCTGGTGGCGCAGTGGTTAAGAATCCACCTGCCAATGCAGGGGACACGGGTTCGAGCTCTGGTCCAGGAAGATCCCACATGCCGTGGAGCAATTAAGCCCGTGCACCACAACTACTGAGCCTGTGCTCTGGAGCCCACGAGCCACAACTACTGAGCCCGAGTGCCACAACTACTGAAGCCCATGCACCTAGAGCCCATACTCCACAACAAGAGAAGCCACCACAATGAGAAGCCTGCGCACCGCAATGAAGAGTAGCCCCCGCTCACCGCAACTAGAGAAATCCCACGTGCAGCAACAAAGACCCAACGCAGCCAAAGATAAATAAATAAAATTTTTAAAGAAGAATTTTTTAAAAATCTGTCACTTATTAGCATGTGCCTTTGGTCAAGTTATTTAACCTTTCTGTGTTTGGAGTCCTCATCTGTGAAATGGGGATAAAAATAGTACTTACTCATTACTCAGCCATAAAAAGGAATGAAATTGGGTCATTTGTAGAGACGTGGATGGACCTAGAGACTGTCATACAGAGTGAAGTAAGTCAGAAAGAGAAAAACAAATACCGTATATTAACACATATATGTGGAATCCAGAAAAATGGTACAGATGAACCTGTTTGCAAGGCAGAAATAGACACAGATGTAGAGAACCAACATAAGCACACCAAGGGGGGAAGGGGGAGGTGGGGTGAACTGAGAGATTGGGAGTGACATATATACACCAATACGTATAAAAGAGATAACTAATGAGAACCTGCTGTATAGAACAGGGAACTCTACTCAATGTTCTGTGGTGACCTAAATGGGAAGGAAATGCAAAAACAGAGGGGATAAATGTATACATAGAGCTGATTCACTTCACTGTACAGCAGAAACTAACACCACATTGTAAAATAATTTTACCCCAACAACAAAAAAAAACAGTACTTACTCAGGAGTGGTTGTTAAGATTAAATGAGTTAATGTACGTGAAGTGTTTAGAACAGTGCTGGGCACATAGTAGGTGCTCAAATGTCAGCTATACCATCGTCAGCATCATCATCAGCTACATGGCCTTGGGAAATTCGCTTCATCTCTCTGATGTAATGATTCATCTCACCTCCTTTTTGTTTCTCTATAAAGATGAGAGTAGGGCTTCCCTGGTGGCGCAGTGGTTGAGAGTCTGCCTGCCGATGCAGGAGACACGGGTTCGTGCCCCGGTCTGGGAAGATCCCACATGCCGCAGAGCGGCTGGGCCTGTGAGCCATGGCCGCTGAGCCTGCGCGTCCGGAGCCTGTGCTCCGCAACGGGAGAGGCCACAGCAGTGAGAGGCCCGCGTACCGCAAAAAAAAAAAAAAAAAAAAAAAAAAAAAAGGGCGCTTAGTACAAACCCACAGACGTCTGCTTCCTGCCCTCTCTGTGTTTCCCGGTCTCCTGCACTCGTCCCCAGGTACTTAAAGAGGAAACTGGGACCATAGCAGAGGACAAGTTCACATTCACCTAAATCTGGGGCTGGCTCAAGACCAAACACTTCCTTGCATGTGCTAACATGCTTACCTGGGCCAGTGAAGGAGAAGTCCCCGCCTCAGCCTGGCTGAGAGGCCGCAGCACATGCTGTAAGATTTCCAAGAAGGTTAACATTCGCTGCACAGTCACTCGCTGCACCATCTCAAAAGCAGGACAGGCATCGTGCCAGGGGTCCTGTGAGAAGAGTTCTATTCTTATTCACCTTTGACTGATACGCCAAAATCAGGCTTAGAGAGTTTGGGTCACAAGGTCACAAACTAGTAAGAGATGGACCCAGTATTGGTACTCAGGCAGTTCGATTCCAGACTAACTCACCCCATCCCCTACTGTGAACAAATAAACCATGGAATTCATACGGATTCAGGCAATAGAGGAAAGGAGGGCAGAGCAGGAGGCTAGGGGACCTCCCTGCCAGGGGTCTGTTTGCAGGAAGGACCAAGTCTCGAGAAAAGCAGCAACTTTGAGAAAGATAATGGGAACCACCAGTTGGTCCAGAGACAAACGGCTCCAGTACAGACAATACAGTGGCAGACATCAGGATGGCGGGGATTCCTCACTCCTTGGGGTGACTTCTGGGGGCTCAGAACGTCCATGAAGGCCCCACCTGGCACAGGAGAGACGGTGGTGATGGACAGACACGGCCTCCAGGGAGCCCTGAGCAGAAAGGGACATGGCCCTGGACTCCCAACCCAGCTCCAGACACACCCTGCAGTCACCGTGGGAGCGACAGAGGGCAAGGTGCCTCTGGGCTCTTAGCACGTCTGAAAAACACTGGGCTCCCCGTGAAATCACAGGGAGGTTTGAGGTGCGGGCGCTGCAGCCGGGTGCTGAGCCAGAAACGTGTGGCTTTGTTTCCCCCTCTTAGTCCCGTGCAATCTTCCAGGGTGGGAGGGCTGGGCATGGGCCAGTTCTGCAAGCTGGGATCTGGGAGCCTGTGCGTGACGCACGAGGCAGGGGGAGGCCCTGTGCGTGTCGTACCCACAGGCAGTTTCTCCTGTCTGAGTCACCAAGGGCGGGGCCAGAGCCACTGGCAACCTCTTTATCCCAGATGCAGGTGAGACCCTCCGGAGCAGGTCCAGGTGCTTCCCTCGTCTGTACCTCAGAGGTTTCCAGAGCCTGAGGACTCCCCTCCCACGGGCTGTGTGGTTTGGTCACTGCCAGACTTCTGTCTGCGGAATAGCTAGGATTTGAACCAGATTCTGGACCTAGCGTGAAATTGGAATTAAACCAAAAACGTGGAAGGGAAAAACCAGCAGTTCAGGAAGAGCGCTGCTCTGGCTCCGTTCTCCCTGCTCCCTGGGCCCGCCCCTCCTCCTGCCTGTCAGCGCCTAGGCTCTGTGTGCATGACTGTGACCTCACCAGAGAGGGCGCTCTTGGCAAGTCTGGATCAGGCAGGCCACGCTTGGATGCGTCGCTTTCAAACATCCTGCGACCAATCCGTGTAGTCTTTGCTCCTTTCCACCAAGGACTTGAAGCAGTGAGCGCCCACAGCAGAACTAGGTGGGCTAAGGGGAGCTGCATCGGGGCTCCCCTGGGAGGAGGCCCTAAGACTTCCTTGGCTCTGTCAGTGACACTTGGCACAGAGAGGGCAAAATTATCCCCTTTCTGAGCTCCTCAAGAACAGGGACTATTTCTTATATATAAGTATGTGTATGTGTATATATATATGTATATATATATATATTTGCTGTTTTTGGTAACAATTATTGCATAGGTTTTTGCACATTGTCTTTTCTAATTTTAAAAAATTATTATTGTATTTAATTGTGGTAAAATACAAATAACGTGAAGTTTCCCATCCTAACCATTTTTAAGTGTACAGTTCAGCGGCGTTAAGCACATTCACATGGTTGTGCAAACATCACCATCCGTCTCCAGAAATTTTCATCTTGCAAAACTGAACCTGTGTATCCATTAAACAATAACTCCCCATTTCTCCCTACCCTCAGCCCCTGGCACCCACCATCCTACGTCTGCCTCTGAATCGGACTCCTCTAAGTACCTTGTGTAAGTGGAATCATACAGTATTTGTCCTTTTGTGACTGGCCCATTTCACTTAACACAATGTCCTCATCCATGCGTAGCACGTCTGAGAATTTCCTCCCTTTTTAAGACTGAATAACATTCCATCGTATGGCTACACCACACCTTATTTATCCATTTGTCTATTCATGAACACTTGGGTTGCCTCCATTTTTTTGGCTACTGTGAGTAAGGCTGCTATAAACATGGGTGTTCAAATATCTATTCAGGTCTCTGCTTTTAGTTTTGGGGGGTATATTCCCCAAAGTGAATTCTTGGTTCATACAGTAATTCTATTTTTAATTTTTTTAGGAAACACCATACCGCTTTCCACAATGGCTGTATTTTACAACCCCACCAAAAGTGCACAAGGATTCCAATTTCTCCACATCCTCACCAACACTTGTTATTTTCTGTTGTATTGTTGTTGTTGTTGTTTTTAATAGCCATCCTGACAAGTGTGAGATGGTACCTTGTGATTTTGACTTGCATTTCCCTAATGACTAGTGATGCTGAGCATTTTTTTCAGGTTCTTATTGGCCACTTGTATATCTTCTTTGGAGAAATGAAAAGGACAATTCTATCTTTTGCCCACTTTTGAATCAGATGGTTCTTCTTTTTGTAGTTGAGTTGTAGGAGTTCTTTGTATAATCTGGATATTAATCGCGTCAGATATATGATTCCCAGTCAGTGGGTTTCCTTTTCATTCTTTTAGTCAAGCACCTTTGATAGTGTTCTTTGATGTACGCAAGGTTTGTGTGTTTTTCTATGTCGTCCCATTTATCTATTTTTTCTTTTATTGTCTTTTGGTCTCATATCCAAGAAATCATCGTCAAATCCAACATCATGAAGTTTTTCCCTGTGTCTTCTAAGAATTTTATAGTTCAGATCTTACATTCTAGTCTTTGATCCATTTTAAGTTAATTTTTGTATATGGTATAAGGAATATTAAGGCCAATTTAGACCAGGGGTCAGAAAACTATGTCCCATGGACCAAATCTGGCCCACTAGTTATTTTTTATACAGTTTATGAGCTAAGAACGTTTTTTTACATTTTTAAATGAGTGAAATAAATTTTTAAAAGAATATTTCAGGGCTTCCCTGGTGGCGCAGTGGTTGAGAGTCCGCCTGCCGATGCAGGGGACACGGGTTCGTGCCCTGGTCTGGGAGGATCCCACGTGCCGTGGAGCGGCTGGGTCTGTGGGCCAGGGCCGCTGGGCCTGCGCGTCCGGAGCCTGTGCTCCGCGATGGGAGAGGCCACAGCAGTGAGAGGCCCGCACACCAAAAAAAAAAAAAAAAAAAAGAATATATCATAGCAGTAAAATTTATATGAATTTCAAATTTCAGTGTCCGTAAATAATGTTTATTGGAACACAGCTTTTCTTATTGACTTATGCATTGTCTATACCTATTTTGTGTTGCTACTTCAACAGAGCTGAATAGCTGTCACAGAGACTGTAGGGCTGAAAAGCCTAAAGTATTTATTATTTGGCCCTTTACAGAAAAAGTTTGCCAACCCCTAGATCACCAGTCAAATGTCACCTCTCCGTGCTTCCTTAGTTAGGGTACACATTGTCCACTTTTTATGTATTGGGGAACCTAGGCCTGCTTCCCCCCACCAGGTTGATGACAGGCAAAGGGCAAGAAATGATCTTAGTATTTTTGTATCTCTCCATACCTGAGCACCACCCCCTATATTAAGACTATATCATGCTATAAACATCTATTTGAATTATCACCTACCTGCATTCCAACTTTGATCTGGTGTTTCTGATAACAGTTTCATCTGCATGTGAATTATCTCTCCAGATACACAGTGATATCTTGAGAAGACTAATTCATCGTGCACAATGAGAGGCTGAATCATACTGCATTATACAGTGGCTAATCTGAGACTCTTGCTATAAATGTAAATGTGGCTTCCGTAGTATTAAAATGTGCTGAGTTCTGCTTCCAGCAGGATGGGATAACAAGAACCAAATTTAACTTCCCACTTGACTCCACTGAAAAAGAAAAGAAAATAGATAAAATCTACGAAGCAGTGGTTTTAAAACACTGAACATCGGCCAGTGAAGGACAGTGACCCCTGAGAGACAGGAAACAAATAAGGTGACTCAATAATTACCCCAGCTTTGGAGGAGAAACCCAGGCAGGGCCCTGCATCCTTTGCGAGTAGAGGAGATGGAACTTTTCAGTTCATGGAGATAAAGGTAGTTAGAGATCATAAAATAGAGTATGAGAGGGAAGGGCTGCATAGAAAGAGAATCCAGAGGGTCTATAGGAGGTCCCCATTGCATAATCACCAGAGCGCTATTCAGTGCATGTAGGGGAGGAACCTACCCAAGGCTAGAGATTAAAACATTCTAAAAGATTAGTGGGAACAATACCTGTTCCCACCGTCCAGACTAGAAACCTCATGATTCGCAAGGCATTGGGGTACAGTATTCAGAAAGGCCTTGCTTAAGAGGTGGAAAATAATGAGACCTGGACTAAGTACTGCTGTGGCCTCGCCTATCAAATCTGAGCTCAAGACCCAGAATGATCAAACTCTTTGCCAGGAGCGTAATCGCATCTCAGAACAAAGCTGGAGGATATTTTTAGGCATACAAAAGTATCCCACACCCTTGGGGAAATGGCTGATTTTAGTACTGGGGCAGGAAGATGAGCCTGGATCACCCTGAAGTGCCAGAAAGCAATAAAATACTTATTAAAAAAATCCACAATGATGGGGTCTATCAAAGAGACACAAGAGCTAACTGAAAGAGTATCCAATGGCCAAAGACGGAACAATTTGAGCAACAAAATTAATGAAGTAGCAATGGATTATAATGAAAAGTATAAAATAAATATTCATGAAACCAGACTGATATAAATAAATGATGAAATAAATAAATGGCGAAGAACAAACAAATCCCCCACTCAGATGAGTTCCAAATAATTTATGTTGGTACTGTGTCCTCAAAGAGTTGAAGCATATTCCACATGTCTTAAGTGTGGACTGCATTAGTGACTTCCTTCCCATTCATCACAGTATGGAAAGGAGGAAAAAAGAGTAACTTTACAGTGGAGAAACCTAGTAAACACTACCTACCCCAGGTGATAAAGATTAACGTCGAGTGTTAATATAACTTAATTTATTAAACGAATCATTTCATTTATTTAAGCCGAAACCCTGCTAAAGCAAGAAAATAATAGGATAAAATCTCAGATTTGAAAAGTAAAGTCTATTATTTAATTAATTTCATTTAAAGTATTTAATACAGCATAGTTTTTAATCCTCACCAATATGTGAGTACACTTGCAATGCTTTAATTATACAATTGTAACCTTCTAAAGCTTTTCATTTAAAATTGAAAATATTGGTTTAAGTTATGATAAACCTGCAATCAGTGTAATCCTTATAGAGCAGGATGTCATTTAAATCCTTATAGAGCAGGATGTCATTTAAATGTGTTCAAATTTGTTTTTATATCTGTAATATTTTAGGCATGTTAACTTTTGCCTGTCTCTAATAAAAAAGGTAAAATTTAAACAATGATGATATTTTCTCTAAGTAAATAATGCAATTGGCTGAGTGGAGAGATTATGGGAGGATGAGTCACGTGGTAATGGACAATACAGAAATATACACATACTAAAATGAAAGCCTTTCCATTTCCAACCATCTATTCTTCTTGGGTAATCACTGTTAGCTGTTTGCTTATGTATCTTTCTAGACATATGTCTTTCATAATTAAACATGCACATGTAGATTTAACCAATGATAATATGCTATAATTTCTGTTCTGAAATGTGCATATTTTCTTCACTTCTTATGATAGCAGTCACCTTTAGCCTATGTCCCAAGTTTGAATTCCAACTAACATGCTTAATAGATGTGGGACTTATGTTAAGTTCCTTTGCCTCTCTAAACTTTGATTTCCTCATTTGTAAATGGGGTAAAACTGCTGAGAAAGAAGAATCATTCTGGGATGTGTTAGTCAAGAAAACTTTCACCCTGTTGGTGGAGTGACTAGTCATCCTGGTTTTTGCCTATTGTCCCAAAATAATTATTCATAGTAATCTTATTCATCCTCAGAAGTACCCTGGTTTGCATGTTAAGTGTTACGACCATATTTATAGTGTTGCTGAGATTAAATGAGATAGTGTCTGGTGTGATGTGAGTTCTATATATTTATCCTATGAGTAAATTATAAATATATGTTACGTCAATCTATACATCTACTTTAGTGCTTTCACCTTCATTTACATGTTTTTACTATTAAACAATGCAAGTTAGATGTAGGTAGACATATAGGAAGTGAGGATTACTACAGATCCACATAGATTTTATATTTAGAACAAACATCTAAAAAACAGGATATGAAACATCTCTGTGGTATAATTAAAATAGATGTCATACAAAGTGAGAGAGTGGCATGGACATATGTACACTACCAAACGTAAAATAGATAGCTAGTGGGAAGCAGCCGCATAGCACAGGGAGATCAGCTCGGTGCTTTGTGACCACCTAGAGGGATGTGATAGGGAGGGTGAGAGGGAAGGAGACGCAAGAGGGAAGAGATATGGGAACACATGTATATGTATAACTGATTCACTTTGTTATAAAGCAGAAACTAACACACCATTGTAAAGCAATTATACTCCAATGAAGATGTTAAAAAAAATAGATGTCATAATATTGATTATACAAGTTTTATCATCTTGTTAAAATATGGCAAAATTTGAACAAAGGCCGCTATTGAAGCTAACACGCAATGATTGCATTTTTCATATTGTATATATATCTAGTGTGAAAAAAGAGGGGATTTTCATTAGTTTGTATCTCTTCATCACAATAAGTTTGGTCTTCCAGAAACTTAATGTGTCCTTATTTAAATGAAAACACGACGAATGGATAATGTCAGTACTCAGGGATTGAAGTACCCACACCCACTTCAGAGCTCCATCACACTGGAGCTCTGATTGGGGACCGCCAACCTCTGTAACTGGGCAAGCTGCTAGCAAGTTAGACTGCCAAGCTCCAGCAACGCTGGCCGGAGACACAAGATTTCTGGGTCAGGGACAAGGAATAGTCTTTTCAACACGTGGTGATGATACAGTTGCCATCAGAGCAAAAACTCCGGAGCTGAAACCTCTGTGGGAACCAGAGCCAGGGTAGGTAATTGACAAATCGCTGGAGCCTCCGAGGGGACAAGTCGGAGAAGAAAAACTGGAAGGGGCCCATCAAGAGGAGCCCCGACACATTGTGAATTTTACCTCCAGGATGTGGACCAGGTTCTTACAGTAAATATCAGAGAAAAATCCTTCTGTGCTTCCGGCTGTGTCTACGAGAGCAGAGACCCTGATCCACATTGGTGTCTGGGCCCCTGAGCCTAGCTTGTGCTGGGAACCTGCTGCCCCTGATCCCACGATCACTGCTGTGCCTTTGGCCTGTGGTGACCACAGACAAGGGACTTAGCCTGTACAGGACTCAAAGAGACAGCTGCTTCCCATTGGGCAGTGAGTTGGTGAAACAATGTTCCTCACAACAGAGCTGGGAAGGGGCAGGACTAGAGACAGAGAATAAGAACATTGAAGGACTTTGGCCCTGAACTGGCCTTGGACCCTCAGGGAGCAGACAGGCCTGGAGACATTGATCTCTAAGAGGGGACAATGCGCTTCCCCCTACTGGTACCTTGCTGTCCCGGCACGGGACAGGGAGGGGATGCTGATCCAGAGCCCGAGAGCAGCAAGTTCTAAGCAGATGCACCTGTTCACCTTTTGTGATGCTCACTTCCTGGCCCATCCCAGAGTATCCCTCCAGCCCTTGGGACCCAGGCTCAAAGCAGTTGATGGGTTGGGAAGGCCTCAGGGTCCTTCCCTGGCCTCACAGTCTTTGAGAATGCAACCCCCACGCACTGCTGACGAGTCTACTTTCCATGAGTTGTTGCTCTCCTAGGCTTCATAAGTTGTCCTAAGCCTCATCCTTCCCTTCAGGAATAAAAAGGGGACCTCCAGTGGGAAGACGCTGAGAGAGTGTAAGAGAGTAAAACAGCCCAGTCACTCTTCAGGCTGGGCTTAACAACACAGAGGAAGCCAACTGGGCATTAACAGGAAACATGCTGCAGCTGAAAAGTGGCATAACACCCCCCTTTTCTGAGTGACTTCCACTTTTCTACTCTCAGAGACTTTGTTCTTTAAAACTCTGGACTATCAGAAACTTGGCTGTTTGAGCCACTGTGGAAAACAGTATGGAGGTTTCTCAAAAAACTAAAAATAAGACTGCCATACGACCCAACAGTTCCACTCCTGAGTGCATATCCAAAAAAAACAAAAACACTAATTTGAAAAGATATACGCACCCCAGTGTTCATACCAGCATTATTTACAATAGCCAAGATATGGAAGCAACATAAGTGTCCATAAGAAGATGAACGGAGGACTTCCCTGGTGGCGCAGTGGTTAAGAATCTGCCTGCCAATGCAGGGGACATGGGTTTGAGCCCTGGTCCGGGAAGATCCCACATGCCGAGGAGCAACTAAGCCTAGAGCCCACGAGCCACAACTACTGAGCCCATGTGCCACAACTACTGAAGCTCGAGCACCCTAGATCCCACATGCCACAACTACTGAGCCCGTGTGCTGCAACTACCGAAGCCCGCGGGCCTAGAGCCCGTGCTCCACAGCAAGAGGAGCAATGAGAAGCCCACGCACCACAACGAAGAGTAGCCCCCGCTCACCACAACTAGACAGAAAGCCTGCACACAGCAACAGAGACCCAACACAGCCAAAAAAACCCAGAAGATGAATGGATAAAGAAGATGTATATATACACAACAGAATACTACTCAACCATAAAAAAAGAATGAAATTTTGCCATTTGCAACTACATCAATGAACTTGGAGGGTATTATGCTAAGTGAAATAAGTCAGACAGAGAAAGACAAATACTGTATATTACTTACATGCAGAACCTAAAAAATATAACAAACTAATGAATATAATAAAAAAGAAGCAGACTCACAGATATAGAGAACAAACTAGTGGTTACCGGGGGGAGAGGGAAGGGGGGAGGGGCAATAAATGGATAGGGGAATAAGAGGTACAAACTGTTGGGTATAAAATAAGCTACAAGGATATATTGTAGAGCGGGGAATATAGCCAATATTTTATAATAACTATAAATGGAGTATAACTTTTGAAAATTGTGAAACACTATAGAGTACACCTGTAACTTATATACTATTGTACACCAGCTATACTTCAATTTTTTTTTTAAGTCAAAGGACATACAGACCAAAAAAAGAAATTCGACTGTTTGAATTATATCAGCAAGAATGAAACATCTACTTTTACCTGAAGGATATAAGTCACTTTGACACAGAGGAGCAGCCTTGACTTCCAGCCCGAACACAGAGCTTCAGAGAGTGCTCTGGGCACAGCATTCTAGATCTATCTCAGCTTTGTACTTTCAAAGGACACAGATGTGGGATGCCTTTCACAGACTGAGGTTGATCCCTTTCCACACAGTCTTTTTGCTGTGGGTCCAGCAAAACACTGCTTCACTTAAATCTTGCCTAAGCATTACCCTTGCCCCAAATCAATAACGGTCTCTCTTCCCTCGTTTGGTGAGATGGCCCACAGCTCCTGCTGGACAGTCTCCCTTATCGCAATGAGTCAATTAACCTGACGTTGTCGGGCTACGGAGTTGTTCCTGGTGGTCTTAGGCTGATGGGGGCACTGTGACAATCAGACATGGGTTCTTCACCGTTGGACCATGACAGCAGATCCAAGTACCCATCATGATATTCTAGACGAGTGGCCAATATATGCACTGCTGCCCTGATGGCTGTTTCCAGCCTCCTCCTTCACCGGTGCTGCTGTGTCACGTGTGCTTAGTTGTCACTTCAGATTGAACCCAAATATTAGGTCAACCTGGAGTGGGACACACCCGTTGATACCGATGACCCTGGCAGTGAGGCCAGAATCGCATTTTTTGCCGTGTTAATTGTTAGAGTTTGAGGGGAGGGGTAATGGCATCCCTCTTTCCCACCTGAGTTATGAACAAATTGAGAATTAAGACAAAGTCCAATTTTTTGCTTACTGATAAGGGTATTACTGATAAAGCTGATTTTGGAGAGTATGGATTCCTTTTGGGGTTTTTTGGTTTTTTCGGGGGGTGGTTTGGGGAAGTTTTTTGTTTCTTATATTTGGCTGCATCAGGTCTTAGTTGAGGCATATGGGATCTTTCCTTGTGGCTCTTCCTTGCGGCATGCAGGCTTCTCTAGTTGCAGCGTGCGGACTTCTCTCTAGTTGTGGTGCACAGTCTCAGTAGTTGCAGTGCAGGGGTTCAGTAGTTACAGAGCGTGGGCTTAGTTGCCCCATGGTATGTGGGATCTTAGTTCCCCGAACAGGGATCAAACCCACGTCCCCTGCATTGGAAGGCAGATTCTTAACCACCGGACCACCAAGGAAGTCCCATGGATTCCTCTTTGCAAACAAATGAAGCACTGAGGGAGAATCACAGTCATGCCCAGTCACAGGCAGCTCTGGACTCTCCCAGACTTCCTCATAAAAATGTAAATAATGAAGGAGCAGAGTAGAAGGGATGCTTTCTTTAATTCAGTTGGTTCCCAATAGAAACTAGGTAAATAGGTGGGCCATACAACCCCAGCTTCTAATAAGTCAGGTGACCCCATATTTATCCTATAATACAGTACTTTTGAGAGTGGAAGAAGATGGTATCAGCAATTACACCAGGACAATAGGTGTGCACCAGGGTGTGTGGTCTTCCCTCCACTTGGGTAGCAGGAGTGCAGGGGAGGAAGAAGGCCAGGTGCATCACGGAAGGAAGCATCATGAGTGAGTAAGAACTGCTTTCCCTCTTTGGTGGTTCATGTCAAAGCGGAAAGTGTTACCAAATTGGTAAACTAGACCCTGGCCGAGATCCCTTGTCTCAACCAAGGAGTTTCTTTTTCCACTCGGATTTGCACAGCCGATAACAAAACCGATGCTGAGACTGGAAGAGCACAAGCTTTATTCAACTGCCAAAGAATGGAGAAGTGGGAACTTAGTTCACAAATCAACTTCTCAATCCAATTTGGGTGGAGACACCAGTGTACATGTCAGAAGGTTGAGGTGAAAGGGAGGGAATTGGAAAGAGAGGGAGGAATAGTCGTGAACTGGGGTATGGTTTGGACCTGGAACTGATGCAACACTCCTTTTCAGTCCTTGTCAGGCTTTTTCGGTTGTTGTCATGTCAACCGTCAACTCTGTGTGTGTGTGTGTGTGTGTGTGTGTGTGTGTGTGTGTGTGTGTGACTTAGCTAATGCATTACAATGAGTGTATAATGAGCTCACAGTCTAACGGAAGTCAAATCTTCCCCCATCTTGGACTTAGTTGGTTTTAACCAGTTCTTGTTTTTCTCTTTGCAGCTTCCTCCTGAAATTTAGATAAGAGCAAGTAGTTTCCATTCAAGGGAGGGGCAGGGGTATGATTCTGGGGCAACAGCCTTGGCAACAAATGGAAATTAAAGGGCCGTGGGCGCTGCCTTCACAAGCTGAAGCCCTTGTGTGGACTTGGGAGCTCCCTTCTCTGTGACATCTAGGATTAGGGACGAGAAGGTAGGCTTTATTCTGAATGAGGCTAGTCTTGCTAGGGAAGGTGGGCTGCCTGAGGAGGAAGTCAGCTCCTCATTTATTCATTCACTTAGCAATTTATTAATAATTAATATACTTATTCAACATATATTTATTAGACACAGATACTGTATTAGGGGCTGGGGATATAATGGTGAACTTGACAAACACTACTTCCCTGCAGTCAAGGACTTTATATTGCAAGGAGGGAAGGAAAGAAAGACAAGGGCAAATAAAGTCATTACAAATTGTGTGAAGGAAACAATGGAAAACTGGAGATAGAAATTTCAGGAGGTAGAAGAAACAGCTTAATTCAGACATGGTGGTTAGGGAAGGCGTCTTGGGGATGTGACATATAAGGAGCTCCTTGTAGGAGCCAGAGAGGCAAAGAATGAGAATAAGCCAATACACGTAAAAGGGAGGTACATGAGCATAGCATATGCAAAGGTCCTGGGGCTATAAAGGACTTGGCATGTTCAAAGAACTGACAGATTAGCATGACTGAATATGGCAATGGAGACAGTGACCTGGAAGAAGGGTTGGGTCAGCAAGGGCCAGACCATCCAGGCAAACCTGTACACCATGGTTAAAAAATTTGCATTTCATTCTAATTGCAAATGGAGGCATCAAAGAAGTCTAAACATTGGAATGACATAGTTGAATTTCCGTTTATGGGGATAATCCTGGCTGGCTCAAAGAGAACTGATTTAATATATAGATGGAGTAGTAGATGGAGGTCACCAGTCAGGAGGCAGATTTACAGGACTGGTGAGCTATGGTGGTCGCCAGATATGCAGTGGTGGGTGGCAGAGAAGTGGGAGAGGGATAGGTGGATCTGAGGTGGGTTTTTTTTGAATGATTCCATTTATATGAAATGTCCTGACTAGGCAAATACAGAGAGAAAGGAAGCAGATTAGTGGTTGACAGGAACTGGGGGGAGGGGCGATGAGGAATGACTGCCTCATGGGTTAGGGTTTGTTTTGGGAGCTCAGCAAAATGTTCTGGAATTAGTGGTGATGGTTGCATAACACTGTGAATGCATTAAAAGCCGCCGGATGGTATATTTTTAAGAGGTGCATTTATGTTATGTAAATTTTACCTCAATTTAAAATGAAATCACCTGGAGAGCTTGTTAAACCACAGTGGCTGGACTTCACCCCTGAGTTTTTCTGAGGCGGCAGGTCCGGGAGGAGTCTGAGCATTTGCATTTCTGGTAGGTTGCCGGTTGACGCTGAAGCTGGGACCACACTCTGAGGGGCTCTGATCCAGGCAGGTGTTGAGTGATGGAAGAATTCCTCCTTCGTATGTAAATCAGCACATCAGGGCTGTATTGATCACCGTCCATGTTTCAACAGTTTACTGCAGGTAATCCAGGGCTGAACTGATGTCCGCGGTGAAGAAAATGAGTTTTTTTAAATAACTGAACTTAGGGCTTCCCTGGTGGTGCAGTGGTTGAGAGTCCGCCTGCCGATGCAGGGGACACGGGTTCGTGCCCCGGTCCGGGAAGATCCCACATGCCGCGGAGCAGCTGGGCCCGTGAGCCATGGCCGCTGAGCCTGCGCGTCCGGAGCCTGTGCTCCGCAACGGGAGAGGCGACAACAGTGAGAGGCCCGCGTACCGCAAAAAAAATAAATAAATAAATAAATAACTGAACTTTGTATCAGATCTAGTCTCTGCCATCCCCTAACTGAGAACTCTTAAACGAGTGCCTTCACCTCGTTTGCAAAATGGGAATAATATCTCATTAGGTTGTTTTAAAATGTAAATTAAAAAATAAGGAAGTATAGAGAAGAAGAAGATATTACTATGAGAAAGCACCCACCATATCATCTAGCTTAAAGCAGGTTCTCAATAGTTATTCCAAATGGACTTGAGATGTATTTTGAAGGTAGACTTCTTGGTGGATAGACTTGATGGGTTGGATGGTTGGATGTAGGTCTTTAGGGAAAAGAGGAATCAAGGATGACTCCTAGGTTTCTGTCTTGAGTAACCGAGATGGAAAGGACTGGGAGTCGGGATAGGCATATTGGGCAAGGATCAAGGGTGCTACTTAGGACATACTCAATTTGCAAGTTCTGAGACAATCCAAATTGGTAGCTGCCAATGCAAACCTGGAGCTCCAAGAAGAGCTCTGGGCCAGATCAAATTGTCAATATCCATTTGGAATTTAAATTCGTAACAAGTAAGATCATCCAGTGAAACAGTATAGAGGAAACAAGGACTCAAGGATGAGCCCTGAGAAACTTCAACCTTCAGAAGTCACATAAGGAGGAATCAGTAAAGGAGAGCGAGGTTGGGGAAAAACTAGGAGTGACTTGCTGCAGAACCCCTAGCACTGAGGGTGAGGATGAGGGGAGAGCAGCAGGCCATGTCCAATGCCAATTAAGGTGGGGACAGTGGAGTGTCCACTGGATTTGGCAACAGCGACATCATTGGTGATGCTCAAAAGAAAGGTTTTGGTGGAGAAGTCAAAAGTCAGAGGTCTTGACTTCAGAATGTTGTGAACAGCAAATGGCTTACTAGTAATCGGGGACTTACCAATTAAAGTAACAACGAGAGGTTATTCTTTGTACACTGATGAACAAAACTTTTTTTTTTAACTTGAAAGTAAGTTTTGGGCAGGGAGGAATGAACACATAATTGGGAGTATACATTGGAAAATCTACATCGAAGGGCAGATTGTCAGTAGCAGTTGAAAATAAAGAATGTCCAGGGAATTACCTGGCCGTCCAGTGGTTAGGACTCCACACTTCCACTGCAGGGGGCATGGGTTTAATCCCTGATTGGGGAACTAAGATCCTGCATGCCACAAGGAGAGGCCAAAAATTTTAAAAAGAAAGAAAAAAGAAAAGAAAGAATTTCTTTAATCTATGGTCAAGCAATTCACCAATCTATTCTAAAGAATGTCTTGTGTGTGTGCACAGGAAGCATATACTAGAACGTTCACTGACACATTGTAAAACAACAACAAAATATGGAAACAAACTACCTGTCCATCAATGAAGGGATGACTATTCAACCAATGGTAAAAATCATTCTATTGGAAACTGCCGCAGTTGAAAAGAATGAGATAGATCCATCCATATAAGCATAAATAGCTATTTGAACATATTGCTGAGTGAAAAAAGTTGGAGGAATATAGGTATTGTATCATACCAATTAGGGAAATACACACACACAGAACAACACCAAGTGTTTCCAATGGGTACATAGGAGTATGTAAATGCATAGGAAATGGACCAGGATGATGCCAACACATCAGTGGTTATCGTTGGGTTGGGGGGGGGGGGAATTGGGATTTGGGGAAAGGATTTGGATTTGTCAGTTATGTTTTTACTTTTTTTTATTTACAGGAGAATGTAGCCATGTATTAATAACAGCTGAAATTTATATTTTTTAAAGTGGAAAGAGTGAATGGGTTGTGAGGAAAGTAGTTTATAAGCAGAGGCTGTGAGTGTCTCAAGGGAGGAGAAGTAACTCTGGTCAACAAGACTCTGACCACCATAGAGCAGTGGGTAAGAGGACCAGCTCCACCCTGAGGCTGCCTAGAGCAGCTGGGAGCTTAACCCTCTGCCTCATTCTCCTGGTTCTGTTGCAGATGACAGGTCATCACAGTGGCCTGAGACTATGAGATCAGAGTTGATGAACACAGTTTAGGCCCCAAAAGTTGAGGTGGGGAGTAGAAGGTACCTCTCATTTCTCTATTTCAGCTGCATCAAAAATAAGGGCACTGCTTTGAGTTTTATTTTGTCATCAGTGTATTCTCTGTGTTTGAATGTAGATGGGGACCAGGGGTAAGGGACTGTACCCCCAAACCTTCAAACTTTAATGTCAGTTCCAGGAGGTTAGATATGTTTTTCTGCTTGTTTACTACTGTATCCCCAGCATTTAGAACAGTGTAAGTGCTCAAAAAACATTTGCTAAATGATTGAAATTATCGGTCCTGACACTCCTCTTGAGAATTAACCCAAGTTCTGGTATTCGGGGTTCAAGCCACATGGTGGGTTTAGGGAAACCACTGCTGCTGGCTTTGACCTTGGGCAGTAAGTTACAGCTTTTATTATGGTCATGCTGCTATTATAGGCACAGATGAAGCCGATATTAATCAGAGCTTTAATCCGCAAAGATCTTCTAAATTGCACAGAAGTAGAGAACATCACTGTGTAGGTTTTGGTCTTTTAATGGTTGGTATTAGATATTGGGAGGTGGCACTCTATCAGCTGCACAATCTTTGTTATTGGGAATCTCATTTCTAGTTGCATCTTTGGCCAAGTAGAGAACCAATGAGGAATGATGTTATTATGACTTTTCACGTGACCTGTCCACTTATTCCTGGAGTCATTACCCAATCATACGGCTTAGAGTTGACTCTGGAGTATTTTCTTCATAATCAAGGCTCTTCTGCTTATAAATGACTCAAATGCTAATTGATCAGTTAATTGATAGTTTATTTTCTGCATATTTCTCTTCCCTTCTTCTTTCTCATTGATAACTAGTGTTGTTTTCTTGCCTCAAGGTCACATTAGATTATAAACAAAATTAAAATTCTCAACCTAAGTGAGAGACAAAAATTCTCAGTTGCAAGCTCACAGAGCCTATGAAATTTTCTCTTCCAAAGAATAAAAGAAACTGGAGATGAAGAAAGGGAAAAGCAAATATAGACACTGACCCAAATTGGAAAGGATGGGTGGGAGGGAGTAGGAATCTGAAATAGACTTGCATTTGGGGGTTCAGGTTGCTGAATGGAAGAGATTCAGGGGAAAGGCTATCCTTCAGCATAACAAGTATAACCCCATCTCTGCCAGTCTATGGATAACTCACCAGCCAAGAGCCCTGGATCTGAGTAAGGCCACCTTAACTCGAGCTTAAGAAAGCAACAACAGCATCAACATCTTGAATATTAGAGTATTTCAAAGGCTGGAGGAAAAAGTCATGGAAACCACTGTTTCAGAGACTGGAACAAGGGAAATAACACTGCTACAGCTCTCTTTTTCCATCTGTCGTGAGGGAATGTGCCCTGAGATCCTATCTTATCAATAGATGCACATTTGAGATTAAGGATGGGAAATCATGTTCCAGGGCCATAAAACCCCAGCTGGAAGCTCCCATCACTCTCGTGGCTGCAGTGGCCCTGGGATGCCCTCCATCTGTCACATCTGGGATTGTTAGGAGATTCCAGCGCATCAGCTCAACCGCCTTCTAGTGCAGCGAGTCTCTGGATTCAGAGGAAGGAAGAAAGAAGGTGTGCCTATCTCCCTTTAGCCCTCCATACAGCTGGTAAGCCACCAATTCTCCCGACTTCAAGCTTGAACATCCTAAGTAATGGGCAGCTACCCTGTCTCTCTCACCCCCATCGTCCCCCATCCCTCATCCAAAGAGGCATCTCTAAGGATTCTGCACAAGGATATCCATGGGCCCCATGAGGTATTTTGACTGTTACGGGACATCCACCTCTGGGCGTATGGTTAGGGTCCCAGGACAGTTCCCCCAAAAGACCACAAACTCCCCACAATGAGAACCAGTTGTTCACATCCCTCTCTGCCTCAGGCTCTGCAGTGCCTGATTCTATAGTCATCCCCAGAAAGGAAGTAAGCCTACATCATTGGAGGCAGTCCCAGCTCCTCTGACACCCTGTGTCTTGGACCAAGGTCCAGAGAGGCTCCTCAGGGTTGGACACAGAGCAGTGAAAGAAGGTTCCCCACACATGGTTCTGAACAGCAGGAGTTACCTTTGTCCAAAGAGATGCTCTTGTCCTCGAGTCCAATGTTCAAGCTCCACCTGCACCCAAGGGCCCGGTAAAGCTGTCCAGGACTCCCAGGCCTTTAAATGAGCAAGGAAGAAGGGTTCTTTCCTGGCTCTTGGTGTGCCCACTTTGGCAAGAAAGCTAGTCCGGAACAGACGTCCTGTGAGCCTTCAGTGGGTGACTGGGAGGCAACAGTGGTGTGGCTGGGCTGGGGTCCTGGAGAAACCAGAGCAGAGTAAATGCCAGGAAGCACCGATGAGGAAATACAGAAAAGGCCAGGCGCTGAGTGAAGGAGAACTTCCTTCTGGACTGCTTGGAGGCAGAGGTGTGGCTCTCTTGATTCACTGACTTGTGTGACCCATAGCCTCATTCACCTCTGATTTGGGGCCATTCATTGTGCTCCTTTCAGTTTTGCATAACCAATATTGAGAGCTCGTTCTGTATCTGATAGAGATTTCCCTGATTCATCTTTTCATCCTCACAACCACCCTTTAGGGGCCATTCCTCTTTATTTGTTATGGAAGAAAACAGTCCCTGGGAGATGACACAACTTACCCAAAGCCACATAGCTACTGAGAAATTTAGCTGAGTTAGAAGCCAAGTCTCGGGACTTCCCCGGTGGTCCAGTGGTTAGGACTCTGCACTTCCATTGCAGGGGGCGTGGCTTAGATCCCTGGTCGGGGAACTAAGATGGTGTATGTCGTGTGGCACAGCCAAAAAAATAAAAAGCCAAGTCTTTCTGTTCTTAACCACGATGTGATATGTTTCCTTTGGGTCACGGTCTCCTGCACCGTGTGTTAACTGAGGCATATAGGACGCCTTGTGCTCAGTGGTGGATGTTAAACACTGCACTGTGTCCAAGGAGACTCACGTAGTAGGTGGAAACTTGGAGATCTCCTGGCTTCCTATCTCTGCATTAGGAATCAGACTCAGCCTCAACATTGGTGGTGAAAGGGGATCATTATCCTTGAAACCCTATTGTTGTTCAGGCCTAAGTGTTAAGAAAAAAAATCTACTCCTTCTATGCCAAAATTTGCTTGTAACTCACAACCACTGATCAGGGTTCTGTTCTCTGAAATCCACCACCGACTCTCTCCCTGGGAGTATTGCAATAACCCCTAAATGGTCTCCCTGCTTCTGTTGTTACCTCCTTAAAGGTCAACTTCCACCCAGCAGTGAGCAAGATCAAAGATGTCGATGTTGGGCTTCCCTGGTGGCGCAGTGGTTGAGAGTCCGCCTGCCGATGCAGGGGACACGGGTTCGTGCCCCGGTCCGGGAGGATCCCACATGCCGCGGAGCGGCTGGGCCCGTGAGCCATGGCCGCTGAGCCTGCGCGTCCGGAGCCCGTGCTCCGCAACGGGAGAGGCCACAACAGTGAGAGGCCTGCGTACCGCAGGAAAAAAAAAAATGTTAAGGGTTAGACAACTGATGATGTACTTGAAAACATTTTTTTAATTTATTTTATTGAAGTATAGTTGATTTACAATGTTGTGTTAATTTCTTCTATACAGCAAAGTGATTCAGTTATACATATATATGTATATATATATGCATTATTTTTCATATTCTTTTCCATAGTATTTTATCACAGGGTATTGAATATAGTTCCCTGTGCTCTACAGCGGGACCCTGTTGTTTATCCATCCTATATATAAGCGTTTGCATCTAATCCCAACCTCCCACTCCATCCCTCCCCCACCCACCTTTTCCCTGGGCAGCCACAAGTCTGTTCTCTATGTCTGTGAGTCTCTTTCTGGAAAACATTGTTTTTAAAAGACCATGAACACAGCCTGAGTTTTCCACATAGAAAAATAAAATCTGTCACCAGTCCTCTTAGCTCTGATCTCTCTACTTCTCAAAACAAAATTTTCTCCTAAATATGGCCAGTGTTTTCCCAGGCCTCACCAACTCCTAGGACGGGGTCACACCAACCATGATGACCCATCTATGAGCTGGCTTACACAAAGGTATGGGTAGGGAGTGGTTCACCACTGTGATGCTGAAAACTGGTCTTTTCTGTCCTCCCTGCCCCACTCCCACCCCACGCCCAAGCCCTGCAGATGGTATGTGCCTCTTCCCCTGTAGCCTGGGAACAAGATTTGGTTACCAACCCATATGACGGGGGAGATGTCCGAGCAGTAAGGGGAAAGTCCGTACATGGAGCCCTGCCTCCTGATATCTCATGTACTCAGCTCAATACTATTTTACCTCTTTAGGACACAGCCCAGCTAATATGCAACCGTGTGTTGTGATTCACAATAAGAAACATATATTTGGTCTTTGTCTCCGTTTCTGGCACGGAACTCCTAAAACCCTTGGAATGTCCTAGGTATGGAGAGCAATCATGGTGTCTTTGTTATGTTAAAGAGGTGATTTTGCTGGTTTCCAGGAAAACGAACTCTTTGATTAGAGGGTTTGGAACTTTCACAGTGCCACCCGCCCTTGACCTCCAGGGAGAGGAGAGAGGCTGGAGGCTGAAATCAATTGCCAATGGCCAGTGATTTAATCAATCATACCCATGTAATGAAGCCAAAAGATGGGGTTTGGAGAAGTTCTGGGCTGGTGAACGTGTGGAGATCTTGAGAGAGTGGCACCCTCAGAGAGAAGGGAGCTCCGCGCTCCGTCTCCATACCTTGCCATACGCACCTCTTTCATCTTAGGCCCAGCTCTAAACCTGGTAAGTTGGAATTTTGAGGGGAATGGGTTTAACTCACTAGGTCTAAATTCTGCCCAAACACCAGAGCTTTTCGTTTACACCCCAGGTGATTCTGCTATTGCTTCAAGTTTGAGAAACCGGTGCACAGTACAGCTCAGCACTTACGGCATTGCATAATGATGCTTAGGTGGCCAGGGGTGCTCTGCCTGGGGTGGCTCAACCGCTGACACCCTGCTAGGTAAGTACAGCCCCAATTATGGGAGTGAGGTGGTTCGTATTTGCTGTCTTGCTCTGGGTAATTGTTGCTGATTTCTCCCACAGTGTTTCATAATATCCCAACTCCAGGAGACAGAAATTGAAGGACCCCAAATCAAGAGTGCCTTTATTTCCAGTTCAAATACTCAAGGTCGGTGCCGCCCTCCGCAAGTCACAGCCACGCCATGCACCTCCTTTCCCTCACCTATAAAATGAAAAGGCTAAAGGACGATGTCGTTAAGAAAAACTGTCCAATTCCTGGAAAAGGGGTGGGGGGGATAATTATGGTGTGCCTTTTATTTTTAATTGAAATAGAGTTGATTTACAATGTTTCAGGTATACAAGAAAGTGATTCAGTTATATATATATCAATATATATATGTATATATAGATAGATAGATAGATATTCTTTTTCAGATTTTTTTCCATTATAGGTTATTACAAGATATTGAATATAGTCCTCTGTGTATACAGTAGGTCCTTGTTTTTTATCTATTTTATATAGAGTAGTGTGTATCAGTTAACCCCAAATTTCCAATTTATCCCTCCCACCTTTCCCCATTGGTAACCATGTTTCTTTTCTATGAGTCTATTTCTGTTTTGTAAATAAGTTCATTTGTATCATTTTTTTAGATTCAACATGTGATATCATATGATATTTGCCTTTAATCTCTATGTCCGTCCATGCTGCTACAAATGGCATTATTTCATTCTTTTTTATAACTGAGTACTATTCCATTGTATATATAGACCACATCTTCTTTATCCATTCATCTGTCAGTGTACATCCATGATGCTTCCATGTCTTGGCTATTGTAAATAATGCTGCTATGAACATTGGGGTGCATGTTTCTTTTTGAATTAGAGTTTTCGTCTGTTCTGGATATATACCCAGGAGTGAGATTGCTGGATCATATGGTAACTCTATTTTTCGTTTTTTAAGGAACTCTCATACTGTTTTCCATAGAGGCTGCACCAATTTACATTCCCACCAACACTGTGTGTCTTTTCAAGGTCATACTAGAGCATTACCTACCAGGCCTACTCAAGCATCATCTCACTCTCTACAAACACAACTTTATTTGACTTACTACTTACTGTTAACTTGTAGAAAATAAAGAGCATATGACTTTTGTCCAATAGAGATGTAAATGACATCAGTCTGATAGAAAAGATAACGTACAAAGTTTATACTTTAAGAAAGAGAAGTAGGACTTCCCTGGTGGCGCAGTGGTTAAGAACCCGCCTGCCAATGCAGGGGACACAGGTTCGAGCCCTGGCCCAGGAAGATCCCACATGCCGTGGAGCAACTAAGCCCATGCGCCACAACTTCTGAGCCCACATGCTGCAACTACTGAGGCCCACGTGCCTAGAGCCCGTGCTCTGCAAGAAGAGAAGCCACCATAATGAGAAGCCTGTGCACCGCAACGAAGAGTAGCCCCCACTCGCCACAACTAGAGAAAGCCCACATGCAGCAACGAAGACCCAACCCAGCCAAAAAATAAAAGTAAATAAATAAACTTTAAAAAAAAGAAATAGAAGTAAAAGCATATACTTAGACACATGGAGGAAAACATAAAAAGAGCTGCAAAAGACTTAGCAGTTGCCTCATGAAACAGAAAGCAGTTGGCTCAGAAATAGGACTGAGGCGGGAGAATATTGCTTTTAACCATAGACATGTACTCTTTTGGTAAGAATCTTCTTTTAAATAACTCCGTAAAGTCTAAGAAATAAAAACTGACGTTTCATTGACATGAATAATTATTCATTACAGCCACTGGTCTCAGGGTTTTGGGGCAGCGTCTTTAGTCCCCATGCCCAGTTGTTCACAAGTCAAGGGACAGTGTCTTCAGGAAACAGCCTTTGCCCTTCAGCAACTCTGGCGCCAGAAGATGTGAGCCCCAAAGCAGCTCGACAGAAGAACATCCCACTCAACTGTTTTCTCTGTACTTGTGATTTTGGTGGCAAGGTTCTTAATTTCCCCCCTGGAATCCAAAAGCCCCTCAGTGCATCAAGGCTGCCTGTCGCTAAAACTCCAAAGGAAACAAATCCTTCAATGAGTGTTGGCCTGGAGCTCATGATACTCAAATGTAAGAGGATTTGATACAGCAAATGCGTGAAAATCAGAAGTGCACCAGGCAATCGCCTGAAAATTAAGTTGCTGCTCACAGGGGTCTTCCATGATCTCAGACACTGTGCTATACTGTGTACGTTATTTCTCAAATGCAATGGGTAATCCAGGGGTCCGTGGAAGTCTGTTCCCTGGGTCCCACAAGCTATGAGATTATTATGTTGTTGTTTTCATTTGTTTGCTTGTTTTTTGTCCCTACTGAGCGGCATGCAGGATCTTAGTTCCCCGACCAGGGATCGAACCCCGGGCCCATGGCAAGCGAAAGTACCAAGTCTTAACCACTGGACCACCTGGGAATTCCATATGTTTTCATTTTGATTTACTCTTAAATAAGTTACCAGAATCTCTTCTGGATGACCAGAATGCCCACCTTACCCCCGAGCCCAGCCATATGGCACCAGGGCTCATATTAGAGCTTCGTGTGAGTGTCTACACATGCCAAGTAACAATCCAGGGTGTCACAGTGCCCGCACGAACAAAGATTTCACAGTAGAGAAAGGAGATGGGAAAACTGAATCATCACACAGCCTGGGAGGATGGAGATGCACGATCACGTCACGTGCAAATGTGTCATTGGATCCCCATCGTCAGACGGAACAGTTGATAAGGCAGCAATGTAAACTGGCAGCTGTCACAACCTGTCACCATGTATTAGCACCGAGCGTAGTACTAAGTATCCAATGACTAATTCTTCTACTCGATATTCCGGAACTAATTCGCTTGGTGTTCACTTTAATGTTGACTTTTATAAAGCTGCATGTTAAAAATAGATTTCGCTGAAGAAGAAAACTTTTGAGAATCAAGAGACACTGCATTAGATCAGGGCTGACTGATTGCTCACTAGCGTGCCCAGTAGCGTATGTGGTCTGGCTGTCCAAAAGTTCTTTAAAAAAATTTACGTTACTGGTGCTATTTTGTGGACTGTATTTAAGCGAACATAATTTTCTGCATTTGTGGTATTGTCAAAATAAGAAATCTATGATATGCAGAACCAGATCTGAGCTACATCATGAGCTACATCTGAGCTACAATTATACCCGAGGTCAGTTATTTCATTTCATCAGAATATATCATCTGAAGCATGGCTGGTGGGAAATTTAGGCTCTCTGTTCAAAAAAAAAGGCAACTTTACTGCAGTTTTTAAAGGGAGTATGTGGATGGTGAGAATGGCTAAAAGAAAAAAAAGAAAGCAAGGCTGTGAGACTATACAGAAAGTAGTCAAATAGTGGTGCCTTTTACATGCGCTATCCCTTCCACCACCCTATCACCATTGATAAGGGCCCTTCTCCCCTCAGCTAAGCCCCAGTGCCAGACTTACCCACTGCAGTGTCCTTATTCCATCACTCTTGGTAATTTCAGATTACTTCTTGTTTCCTATTTCATTTTGTAACTGTTTTAGCTTTCTTATCGTATAAACACGTGGAGTTTATATTTGGTTTTATGGTAACAGATTATTAGAATTAGACATAAGTAATTTAATGAAGAATTGGTTTTCTTTACAAGTTCCTAACCCTTAAAAGGATATATTACACCCCTTACAATACACTGGAAACATAGAGAGATTATGGGAAGCGTAATCCCATTAGGAAAGGAAACAAAGCAAAACAAAAACAAAGGTCAGCTCCATGCTAGTCCCAGGATCTTGGGTAAGACGGGTGAACTCTGAATTCGTGATTCTTCATAACCACCCCTGGGACAGATGTTTTCTGGGTCCCGATGTCCGTGTACAGATGGCTTGAGAGATGTACAGTTTCAGCTTGAAAGGAGAGCCACACGTCACCGCCTCCCTCCTGCTTTCGAGCCCACATTCTATTCCTTGGGTGCCACGAGGTCATTGCTTCTTCTCCGTTCATAAAATAAGATGAGAACAGGGCCAAGCCCACCTCTCAGCATCAATGTGCAATGACGCTGAGAAAATCCAGATGAAGACACGCTGAGAACGAGAAATTATAAGACCAAGCTGCCACCTCTAGGCTGAGTTAAATCCTTAAATCTATGCGGAAGGCAGTACTGTATATTTTCCCCAGGTTCGAAGTGAGAAAGATGGGCTGGCCTTGCTCGGAGGAGGCGATGAACCAGTCGGGAAAGGCCACGGACTCAAAGGTGGAGGTACTGCCTGTCCGGCCATGGTAGAAAAGGAAGGGCTCCATGGGCTCAGGTCGGTTGTACAGATCCAGTATTTTCTGGTCCTGAAATGGGACAGAAAATGCCAGAAGGAGAAGCACAGGCTGTTTGAGTAGTTCAACATTACTTGTACACAACATGTAAATGTTCTGAAGTTTGAGCAACCCTATCCGTCTAGTAGAGCAAGCCTAGAAAAACCCATTTCAAAGGCACAACAGAGTGAGCACGCATGAAATGTCACCTTCCTGCCCCCCACCCTCAACTCCAGAGATGGCATGGAGTGACACAAGGCACAGGTTCATGAACAAGTGGCCACCCTTGAATGACAAATTGGAACTCTCCCCGCACAAGAGGCTGCGGGGACCACCCCACCCCCAGGAAAAGGAAGGAAATGCAAATTTGCTGCAGGAAGCCAAGGTCTTCCCTCACCAAAGCTTCATCCGTGAGAGCCCCCCTCCCGCAAGAACCACTGCTCTGGCAAAGGACCGCCAGGGCAGGGGTGCTTGGGTTTCCAATTAATTGCCAAACATATGAGAAAGGTCAGAGCCACGAAAAAGGCACAAGAGGGTCTAACAAATCAAAGGACTTGCACTCAAAAAAGCAAAGTATATAGAACAATCAGAAAAGGTTTCTATATTGAATATAGAAGTATATTTGTGGGTGTATATATTTATATATTCACATATCATTCTATTTAGGTAATATAAGTATTTCTAAGTAAATTGCATTATGTCCAAGATTCCCCAAAGAGACACAGGAATGGTCCATAATTCAGCCACATTCCACCCTGAGTAGGGGGAATTCTCCCAAAAGATTCCTTTATTCAGTTAATAACTTCCAGTTAATCTAGCCAATTCTTTGGGCAGCCAAAAACCTAGGATTCATCCTTGATATTGCTTTCTTAGATCCCTCCACATTTAATCCAGCAGCAAGGCCTGTGAGCCCTATTTCCAAAATCTTTCCTGAACTGAGCCACTTCTCACTCCCTCCCCTACACCTGCTCCATCCTTACCACCCATTCTCCACAAAGCAATTGAGTTAACTGTAAACTGAAATAAAAAAATGAATAAATAAGATCACGTTACCTTCCGGCTTAAATGTCTTGAATGATTTTCTAATTATCACAAAATTCAAAGTCTTAACAAAGCCTGCAGGGTCAACACCACGCAGCTCTTGCTTACAGAGCTGAAACTGTACTGTTCGGTCCTCATCTTCTTAATCACACTCCACGTTCACTCTGTCAGCAAAGCCCATTGACTCAACTGAAAATATTTCCAGAATCTGACCATTTTCTTCCTACCTCCATGCTATCCCCATATCTATCAGATCACACCTGGATCACCTCAAAGCCTCCAACAGGACTCTCCCCTTTGCCCTTCACACGAGGCTATCAAGTAGCGGACAAAATAATCCCTGGTGGTCCAGTGGTTAAGAATCTGTCTTACAATGCGGGACATGCCAGTTGGATTCCTGGTTGGGGAACTAAGATTTCATGTGCCGCAGGGCAACTAAGGCCGCACATGGCAACTACTGAGCCTGCAGGCCACAACTAAATAGCACATGCGCAGCAACTACTGGGTCTGGGCGCTCTGGAGCTCACGCGCCACAACAAAGATCCCTCATGCTGCAACGAATGATCCCGCACGCCGCAACTAAGACCCAATGCATCCAATAAATAAGTAGGTGAATAAATAAATAATTTTTTAAAAAACCATATGTCCGTTCATGCCACTCTTCTATTCAAAACGTTCTAACAATTTGAATTGATTGAACCTGCCCTCACTGGACACTGCTGGCTCACTCCTTTGCCTCCTATCCCATCTGCTAAAATCTCACCTTTGCGATAATGCCTGCTGTACTATTTACCACACAGCCAGACCCCAGCTGTTACTGGCACTGCCAGTCTCTTAAGCCGGCTCTAATCGTTCTTTCCCAGGAGACATAACACCCTTTCACATGCCACAGATTTACCCATGATTATACTTCTTGTGGACCATTTCTCCTCTCCAACTAGAATGCAAGCCCCAGGAGGGCAGGACCCTGCCATTCTGTGCACTGATGATTCACAAATGCCCACAACAGTGCTGAAGGCCAGTAAGAACACACACATTTGCTGACTTGGATTATATTGAGTTGAATTAAATTGAATTGCAGTAAACAGAAGTTTCAGAAACAAGTTTTTACTAACAGGCAGTTATAAAGAAGAAAAACGCAAAACCAACTAGAGAGCTTGAGAATTAGCATAGTAAAGACTGAAATTTCATAAAAACAGAATAGAAAGATAATGTAGCAGATAATTTAGCGTGTGAATTAAAAGGTAATCAGGACCTGGGATGTTGAACCAACGAGTTCTCCCAGAATGCAACATGAAAAAAAAAGGACAGAAAGTATGAGAAATCAGGTGAGACATTGAAGTGAGATCTCAAAGTTCCAATAACTGATGAATAGGAATTCGAAAAGGAGAGGGGAGGCAGAATGAAGGAGAGAATATACTTGAATAAACATTCATGGAGACATGGATGGACCTAGAGTCTGTCATAGACAGTGAAGTAAGCCAGAAAGAGGAAAACAAATATTGTATATTAACTCATGTATGTGGAATCTAGAAAAATGGTACAGATGAACCTACTGGCAGGGCAGGAATAGAGATGCAGCTGTGGGGAATGGATATGTGGACATGGGGGGTGGGATGTATTGGGAGATTGGGACTGACGTATGTGCACTGCCATGTGTAGAACAGATAGCTAGTGGGAACCTGCTGTATAGCACAGGGAGATCAGCTCGGTGCTCTGTGGTGACCTAGATGGGTGGGACGGGGGATGGGGTGGGAGAGGCCCAAGGGGAAGGGGATATATGTATACACATAGGTGATTCACTTCGTTGTACAGCAGAAACTAACACAACATTGTAGAGCAACTATACCCCAATTAAAACAAACAAACAACGGCTAGAATGTCTCAATATTCAAGAAAGACGAGCCCTCAACTAGCGAGGGGCAGGATAAATCAAATTAAAGTCTATTGCAGGCATGTTATTCTAAAGGAGGAAGGGATAAGTAGGCTTAAGAACAGGAGGATATTTCTTTTTTAATTATAAAATTAGATTTCCTAACAAATCAAGTTCTCAGAAAAGAAACTGAGGTTTTTCTACATTATTTTTCTCAGTCACTCACCTTCAGCTGCAATTTGGGCTGTCCTCCGACGTCCTCACAATACAGACACATTTCTGGATTCTCTATTCCCAAATAAATGGGAACCCCTCTGTCTTCCTCAACAGAGCCTGGATTCTTGCATGGCATAACAGTGACAGTGACTGTTAGATAAGAGGGGATATGGTGTCAGTGCCCCTTTGGAAGGCAGCTGTGTTCGCCACATACCACCAACGCACACAGTCCGTGCCCTTTGGAAGTCAGGAAAGACCAGGATCTTCCAGGTAAGGCTGGAAGAGATCTTAAGAGTATAATCCCTACTACCCCAGACCCACAAAGTGGCCAGCCCCATATTCATTCATTCATTCATTCATTCACACCAAGCACTAATCACTGCCCTAAGAAATGGAGCGAACACAAAGAGTTCATCAGAGGGCAGACGCCACCCTTAAGATTTTCACACCTCTGCTTGAACACCTGGAGGTGAGAAGCTCCAACCCCAAGCAACCCCCCTGAGCCTTGGAGAGCCCTGTTCACTGACAAGTATTGCCTAATGTCCTGTTGAAATCTGCCTTCCTGTGCTATCCAACCCATTAGTCCTCTTAGGACACCAGAAGTCTGGCAGAACAAGCCACTCCTCTTCCCTAAGACAGGCCTTCAGATCACTGCTCCCCAGAACACCACTCCACTCTCTCTGCTCTCTTTGCCCTGGTCCAAGACACCCCTTCCCAGGCAGGTGTGGAATTCTTCCCCCTCCAGGTGAGCTCTGTTATAAAGCCACACTTTTAACCAAAGGCTGGATACCAGTATCCCAGCCGCAATGATGTGTGGGGGATCACATCACAAAGATCAACCGCATGGTGACCGCTCACCTACCTGGAGTCACACTGTTGTTCAGTGGAGCTGTCACGAGGGTGTGACCCTTAAGGATCCACGCCTGCTGATTCAAGTCAAAGCATTCTCCAGTCCAAGGCTCATCCATTCCTATTTAAATAGAAAAGAATAATGAAGAAACACGATTAAGGTTGCTTTATCAGACGCTAGGAGAAAGATTATCTACTCCAGGCCTTTCAGGAAGGACGGTTCAGGGTTTACACATCAAAACTGGCAGCTCTCACATGGCCCATCAGCTCAGCCTTTCTTTCCAGTAAAACTATGAGCTCTGGTGAGGAGGACAAGCCTGTAACTAGTCTAAGAGTTAGACCGTTAATGAGTTAAACCCTCATCCCCATAAGGACACATGTGTCAAGGCCCAGCTACTAACTTTGACAGCCACTTTGTATTGGGCCCAAGGCTAGATCTAGAGCTGCAGCAGTGAAAAAGAAATGGTCCTCACCCTCGCGGTCCAGTGGGACATGGACAGCATTTGGTGGTAAGGTCCATATACAGGGAGGGACAGAGAAGCCTGGGGTGTCCAGAAGAGACAGGCATGAGTGTCCCCAGCCTCCAGACCCCATCCCAACATTACTTGTTATATAGACTGGTCCAGAGGCTTCCACAATTTCTGCCATAGCGGGGTTGTCTCGGCACCTGTGAGGACATTGATACGAGATCTGAGTCTCAGGAGGCATTTCCAGACCCTCCCAAGGATACTGGTTCTTAAGGTCCTGATTCTGGGCAGGGAGCTGGGAAGCCTGGCCTGATACCAAGCCCTCGTCAGAAGATCTAGGCCACCTCCTGGGACAAAACTTCAAGGCGACCTTAGGGAGGGGTATCAAGCAGAAGTTTCCTCCACCCAGAGATCCAGCCAGGGACAGTGTCCCCCTAGGGGTTCCAAGGCCAGGCATGACTTTTGACCTTAAATACCTTAAATACCCTTTGACCTTAAATACAGTTCCCTGATGTCTGTGCCTTCTCCTCCCAGCAGCCCTCCCCACTCCCACTGGCAAATTTGTCTGCCTGGGAACAGGGGAGGGACCCGAGCCAAGGCAACTCTGCCAGGATCCTAGCAGCTCCCCAAGTAAGAAGCAGCCAACTCTGCACGGGACAAGACATGGACCCAGCCTGGCGTGGCGCCAGCCCTAAACACAGCAAAGAGGGATGCGTAAGAGTCAAGGGACCTTCCAGCCACCTGCTGGCAAGAACCTTTATCAAAAGCGCAGGGGACTGAATCGCAGCTCAAGCAGCTCCCGAGAGCAGTGACGGGCTCTGGTGGAGTGGGGAACACTTATCTGGAGAGCATAGGGAGGAGCCAGCTTCCTCAGCAGGGCGTGACAATCTTACGACATGAAAGAAGAAGGCCAGATCCTCCTGCCAGAAGATCCGGTGAGGCTCAGATGAAGAAATCACGGCATCAGAATGAGGAGGACCTGTCTGGGCTCCCTGAGAAGTAAGCACCTAGCCAAGCCCTACCAACAGGGTTAATGACAGACCCTGGGTTGCTCAGGAAGGGGAGACTGAGGGACTTCCCCAGATCCCAGTTCCCCTGCTGTGTCACTCTGGAGCTAGAACTGGACATGCAGGCTCTAAGTGAAGGGAATCCATCACCTGGGCCCAGGAAGCTTGCCCACTGCAGTTTCACTAAGAGAGTCCTGTGACGGCAAAATTAGCTGTGGGCTCAGGCAGGAGCCATATGGCATTTCTGGCCACCCAACTGTCCCACTTCGGTCTGCCCGTGAGTGGAGGGTTAGGCTAAAAGCTGCTCCCCACTCTTTCAGCCCCTCAGAGATGCACCTCTATCCTCTTGGGAGCCACAGACATCGAGCAACACACCCTTAACTGAGATAATCCTGGTCTCTGCTACCCCCAAATAGAGTGGACTCCTGACCGGCCCAAGGACTAACGAGGTAGGTAGTGATTTCTCCAAAAACTGAGCCCCAGTTGCCAACTTATCCTTCACCCTCTGTTCCAGTCATGCAGGCCATTTGTAGGTTCTCAACAAATGGTAAGTTATTTTTCTATATGTTTGTTACACACACACACACACACACACACACAATCTGCTGAGGTCCCGCATAAAAATTTTCTGAGACGAGTTAACTTGACTGAAGTGAGTTTCAGAAGGCAGATGAGAAGCACCTACAGCTTCATATTCACCTGGAAAAAAAAGTGCAAAGAATAAGACAGAACCTTCCAGGCAAGCACCCCCATGAGCCCCTCTTCCCAACCTTGAAAAGAGTCTCCTTGCTCAGCCTCTCATACATTTCATCCCATCTCCTTTTTGGCCTTAGAGGGACATAGTCTTTTCCTGTTGAGGCCCCAGTCCCATCACTTTTGGTTTCTAGAGTGCGGTCAGGAATTTAGACACTTCTGTTCAAAGCCAAGCTCAGCCCCATCGTCACCCCTTGAGTCCCCTCCGCCCAGCTGAAGAGTCTCTCCGTTATGCGTCAGTCAACATATCCCCTTTCTTGGGATGCTTACCACGAAACAGCATCGAAAAGGCTCCATCTTCTGGCCCCCAAATTCCTTAGGTCTCTGTTTCAATCAGGATCCAGTCTGGAAAGCAGAACCCACACAAGGAATTGCAAACAAAGGGAATCGAACACAAGAAACTGGTAACACACATGTTAGAAGGCTGGAGAGTAAAAAGGATGCCCGAGGTATCCCAGATAGCACCCAATGTGGGAAGGAATCAAGAGGAAACAGAAGAATCTAGAAGCTCAAAGGAGGAAACTTGTAGGACTGATACTTAGACCTCAGGACGGGTTCCTCTGCTGAACTGATGCTCAGACCTGTGAAAAGACAGAGTGTAGTCCGCGGGGCACATGAACCGCAAAGGTGGAGATGAGGCGTCAGCCCTGGAGATCTCCGAGGGCCCAAGGGACACATGCAGACAGCTGTATTTCCACTGATTCAAAAGCCTTTGGGAGCAGGTTGGTGCTATCACATGCAAGAAAGTAATAGTCACCTAAAGAAGACGGAGGTCATTATGACATTTTACAATGGCTGTGGGACCTGGGGAGAGACGGTGTTTTCTATTCACTTCTTCAGCAGGCTTTATTTGTCTGTACTCCCAGGCTGATTAATAGCAGGGCTGATTTTTTATTTTCAGTTCTGAGCAAGTTTTGACTCTCAGATTCTGACCTTTTTCGGAGGGGATGGGCCTGAGGGGGGAAAAAAAAGTGGACGCTAAGATCTACTATTAATAGTTTTGTTACTTTTCACCTGAGTTGGTAAATTATTTAATGGAAGGGTACATGTAAAACTGGCGAATTCTGAATAAGACTTGTATTTCAGTTAATATTGCAATATCAATGTCAATTTCCAGGGTTGTGACAATGTACTGCAGCTGGGTAAAATAAAATAATACAATGTATATTTTTTAAAGCTTTTGGGGAAAAAAAGGGGGCGGGGGAATTCCCTGGCTGTCCAGTGGTTAGGACTCCACACTCTCAGTGCCGAGGGCAAGGGTTCAATCCCTGGTCGGGAAACTAGGATGCAAGGAAGGAAGGAAGGAAGGAAGAAAAGCTTTGGTGTATAGCTTGGATTTTCCATGCCCAGATAAAGATCGCAAAAGCCTACGTATGATGGTGACATGTGTCTTCTTTAGCCTCAGCCTCTTATTCCACTTGATCTTGACGTTTTCCTGGCTCCCCAACCTTCAGAGAAACCAGCATTCCCAGAATGATCAGCCATCTGCATCCATTCTAAAGTGCCCAGTTTCAACTTTAGTGTGAATGAGTATCAGAGAAATGAGAAGGAATAGTACTGATGATGGTAAGAAGGAAGAACTGAGCCACTGGGGTGCGTAACTGAAGAGCAGAGAGCCCATCTACTAAAGAAATGGACCAGAACTTTTGTCTTAGAGCAGAGTGGATGATTACATGATCCCTTAGCTCTATTTGAGAAGACTTAATATTCACGCTGATTATAAGAAGTAAAGAATGTGGTTTATAAACATAACCCAGTTTGCCAGATTCCATTAATGTTTTATTGTCACCTAGAACAATGAAAATTACGCACACTGTTAAGTGTGGCTTGAATTGAATTCAAGTAAGTATTCATAAAGCCAAAGGTCCTAGACATGCAAATAATTTGAAGAGATCACTAAGGGATCACTAAGTCCAGATTCCAATTTCCAAGTTCTAAGATAGCACCATCCACCCTTGCTTGGTAACAAGTCCCACCAGTCTGCTCACTTAACATGTCCATCATCTTAATAAGTCGAGGAAACATCAATGGAAACCACTGGAATCTCTAGACCTCTTCACAATCTCCGCAATGACTTCTTCATGTAACCAAGTTGACAATCACAGGTAATAAAGCATGAAGCAGTAGAGGTTATCTGGCCCCCACAGTGGAGAAATACACAGAACCAAATTCATGGTATCCGTAGAACTAGGCTTAATCCAGGGCTCTCTGCTGCAGTGTTCACCAGTGCCCTTGGGGTTCCTAAGAGGACCAAAGCCACTGTAGCTTCGATTCTATCGTGGCTACCTTCAGGCAGGACTGGCAGCCTGGGCTGGCTATTGCTACTGGAAAAAAACTGGCACTCACCTTGGTTCAACTAATGGGGCAACATAATAGGTATCATGAACCACAAAGAATAGCATGGAGCCTTTGGTACTCTGGTCGATTTGGGAAAATACCAAGGAAATTCCCAGGGCAGCCTCTGCAGTACGCACTGTACCCAACGTGGGTGGGATGATGTAGTTGAACTTGCCCAAACCTCTGCGCCTCCAAACAGCCCAAGCCCATTGTCTAAGACTTGCATCCCTGTGGGCTGACCTATCACAACTCCCCAAAGCTAGTTTCTCCATGAAACCCCAGGTTTTAGGAATTGGCCCAAGATGCTCTTTAACAACTTCCTCTCTCTCATGAAAATGAAGGACAAATGAACAAAAATAACTTCCAAACTACTCACCAAAATGGCAGAAATAAGTAGAAGCATTAAAAGCACTAAGACAGGGCTTCCCTGGTGGCGCAGTGGTTGAGAGTTCGCCTGCCGATGCAGGGGACACGGGTTCGTGCCCCGGTCCGGGAAGATCCCACATGCCGCGGAGCGGCTGGGCCCGTGAGCCATGGCCGCTGAGCCTGCGCGTCTGTAGCCTGTGCTCCGAAACGGGAGAGGCCACAACAGTGAGAGGCCCGCGTACCGCAAAAAAAAAGAAAAAAAAAAGCACTAAGACAAAAGAAACAACTACACAGGACAAACATAAAGGGGTATTTTTCTAAATTTAAAACAGCTATTGACCAAGTTGTACACTTACGATGTGCAACCAAAAAATAAAAAGCAAACAGTAAAACTTTAATTGGACAGCTTGTGGTACAACACTTAAGGAAAGGTTGTAAGGTTAAACGCCTAAAGTTTGAAATTCCCATACAAAGAGTACTTTTAGCCTTTGCGCAATGATCACACAAAATGCAAAGCCATGAAAGAAAAGATGGTAAGGTGATCATCATCAAAATTTTAGAATTTGGGGCAAACTTGGACAAAACACACCATGGAAGAAAGTTAAAAGATAAGGTACCTTTGGGGCTTCCCTGGTGGCACAATGGTTAAGACTCTGCCTGCCAATGCAGGGGACACGGGTAAGATCCCTGGTCCAGGAAGATCCCACATGCTCACAACTAACCCACGAGCCACAACTACTGAAGCCCGCGTGCCTAGAGCCCACGCTCCACAACAAGAGGAGCCACCGCAATGAGAAGCCTGCGCACCGCAACGAAGAGTAGACCCCGCTATCCGCAACTAGAAAAAGCCCGCGCACAGCAGTGAAGACGCAGCACAGCCAAAAAAAAAAAAAAAAAAAAAAAAGTAAAATTAATTAATTAAAAAAATTTTAAAAAGATAAGGTACCTGGGAGAAAATATTTGCAACACGTCTAACAAGCTAATAATTAATATTCAAAGTTTTTAAATTGCTCCTACTAATCAGTAAGAAAAATGCAAATAATTCTATAGGAAAAATGAGTGACAGATGTAAAAAGCATTTCACTGAGAAGAAAATGTAAATATCCAGTAAGTAGAAGTAATTATAGTTAACCATACCAGTAATTAGCAAGATGCCAATCAAAGCAATAATGAAATTCAGTTTCCACCCATCAGGAAGGCACAAATTAAATAGATAATAGGCAATGGTGTGAGGAAACAGACTCACTCACTGGATGGATGGATGTGTGAATCAGCACAGCCTTTTTGGAAAGCAATTCCTCAGAAATTTAAAAGGTAGGTACCCTTGACCCATCAATTCTACTTATGATAATCTATTGGTTAAGTTACCTTCAGCTTCAAAAGCTAGAAAAACCCAATTCAAAGTGGCTAAAACAATAAAAATACTTACTAGAGCACATGATTGAAAGCCCAGGAGTAGTGTAGGATCATGGTTGCTGATGTGATAGTTCTATGATGTCAGCAAGGATCAGCATTCTTTTAATTCTCTCTGAACTGACTTACATAACATAGGGCCAGTTTCCTTCAAGGCTGTAAGATAATTGCCTTTGACCATCAGAATTGCATGCTCATTCATTTATATCCTGCAAGGAAAAGAATGTCTCTCCCACATCAAATTCTTTCAAGAATGTTTGGGTCGGGCTTCCCTGGTGGCGCAGTGGTTGAGAATCTGCCTGCTAATGCAGGGGACACAGGTTCGAGCCCTGGTCTGGGAGGATCCCCTATGCCGTGGAGCAACTAGGCCTGTGAGGCACAACTACTGAGCCTGCGTGTCTGGAGCCTGTGCTCCGCAACAAGAAAGGCCACGATAGTGAGAGGCCCGCGCACCGCGATGAAGAGTGGCCTCCACTTGCCACAACTAGAAAAAGCCCTTGCACAGAAACGAAGACGCAACACAGCAAAAATTAATTAATTAATTAATAAACTCCTACCCCCAACATCTAAAAAAAAAAAAGAATTTTAATGTTTGGGTCAACTTGGGAGCCATGCTGTGTCAATCAGTTTCTAACAAGCAACATAGGACGCATTCAAATTTAGCAATTTGAAGTAAACGTAATGCAGTTATTTACAAAGATGTGGGCAGAGGACAGCAAAATCCCAAGGCATAGTGCAGAACCCCAGGGCTGCTAACAGTAGGATACACCCTTTACCACCCATAGGCTTGAAGGGACAAGAGGAGGAAATGATTACCAGAACCCACAGAGAGAGCTTTGTGGAGAGGGCCATTTCATAGGAGTTATGACCTTTGTCAAGAAAACGTCAGGCGAATTTGCAGCAGCATGGATAGACCTAGAGATGATCATACTAAGTGAAGTAAATCAGACAGAGAAAGACAAATATCATATGATATCGTCTATATGTGGAATCATAAAAAAAAGATACAAATGAACATATTTATAAAACAAATAGACTCACAGACATAGAAAACAAACTTACGGTTACCAAAGGGGAAAGGGGGGAGGGATAAATTAAGATTTGGGATTAACAGATACACACTAGTATATATAAAATAGATAGACAACAAGGACCCTATGCATAGCACAGGGAACTATATTTCAATACCTTGTAATAACCTATAATGGAAAAAAATCTGAAAAAGAATATATATGTGTGTGTGTATATAGACATATATGTGTGTGTGTGTATGTGTAACTGAATCACTTTGCTCTACTCCTGAAACTAACACAACATTGTAAATCAACTATACTTCAGTTTTTTTAAAAAAGTCAGGCCGGGTGACCCCAGAAGGGAGGAACCAGGGAATAGATACCCTGACCTCACCCCTTCCCACCATCCAATTTCTTTCCAGTGTCTCTTGAGGGGTAATAGAAGCCATCCAGCATCATCCCAGTCTTCCATCCCTCTGGGTCATGGTCTTCCTCCAGGGGTGAGAAATCTGTATTCTCTATCCGAAGTGAAATATAAAAAATTATCAGCTTCTGAATCATCACAAGTTAGGTCAATGTGGTCATACCCACAACTGAAACTCCTTTTTTTAAAAAAATTAATTAATTAATTAAATTTATTTTTGGCCACGTTAGGTCTTTGTTGCTGCACGTGGGCTTTCTCCAGTTGCAGCGAGCGGGGGCTACTCTTCGTTGCGGTGCGCGGGCTTCTCATTGCGGTGGCTTCTCTTGTTGCAGAGCACAGGCTCTGTAGTTGTGGCACGCAGGCTCAGTAGTTGTGGCTCGCGGGCTCTAGAGCGCAGGCTCAGTAGTTGTGGCGCACTGGCTCAGTTGCTCCACGGCATGTGGGATCTTCCAGGACCAGGGCTCAAACCCATGTCCGCTGCATTGGCAGGTGGATTCTTAACCACTATGCCACCAGGGAAGTCCCTGAAGCTCTTTTTTAAGCCATTCCCAGTGTTATTCATATAAGGGGGTTAGAGGAAAAGGCAGGAGTGGGGAAGAAAAAGTTAAGCAGTCAACTGATGCACTCCTTGAATCCATAGCTACTCACTAGGTCTAATTTGGTAACCATGTTGCCTTCTTCTACCACTCATTCCATGTTCCCCCTACCCTCTACCAGTACCTCAGCTGATGTGCTCCTTCACCGTGAGGGTGAATTGAGCCTTCATTTCTGTGGAATCAGAGTCCTTTGTGTTCTTTATTGGGTGCTGCAGTTTTCCGTTGACTAAAACTACTGGGCAAGGGACTAATAAGACATGTAACAAGACATGCTCCAGGAAACCCCTTAGATTCCAGACATAATCCTGTTTACCCTCACTGAGTACCAGCAGCCCAGTTTTCCCAGAGTAATCAGGATCAATCACCCTAACCAGTAAGGTGACTCCTTTCTTCCTGTTTATTCTGTGACAAGAGGAGCCTAAATCGTTGGGGGCAACCTGGCTTCTAATTCTTCAGATCTCGTTTCCTCAGATCCATGTTTGTTGGACAGCCTAACATCAGAATTTAGGTGTCAGAGATCACACAAACATTTACTCCTTCTAAAATTGGAGACCATAATGGCCTTCCAGCCTCCTTCACAGTAATGATATGCCGATGACATGGAGATGATACACGCAAGTCTAAAGGCAAGAAAGAAAGTATTTAAAGTTAAAGAACAGGGGAGGACCTTCAAGATGGTGGAGCAGTAAGACGTGGAGATCAACTTCCTCCCCACAAATATATCAGAAATACATCTACATGTGGAACAACTCCTACAGAACACCTACTGAACGCCGGCAGAAGACCTCAGACGTCCCAAAAGATATATATATATTTTTCCTTTTTCTCTTTCTGTGAGTGTGTATGTGTATGCTTCTTTGTGTGATTTTGTCTGTATAGCTTTGCTTTTACCATTTGTCCTAGGGTTTTCTCTGTTTTTTTTTTTCTTTTTTTGTATACTTTTTAGCGCTTGTTATCATTGGTGAAGTTGTTTTTTGGTTTGGTTGCTCTCTTCTTTCTCTCTTTCTTTGTTTTTTTATAGTACTTTTTAAATTTTTTTATTTTTCAATTTAATTATTTTATTTTATTTTACTTTATTTTTTTTCTTCCTTTTCTTCTGAGACATGTGGCTGACAGGGTCTTGGTGCTGTGCCTCTGAGGTGGGAGAGGCGAGCTCAGGACATCGGTCCAGCAGAGACCTCCTGGCTCCACATAATACCAAAGAGCGAAAGCTCTCCCAGAGATCTCCATCTCAATGCTAAGACCAAGCTCCACTCAATGACCAGCAAGCTGCAGTGTTGGACACCCATGCCAAACAACTAGCAAGACAGGAACACAACCCCACCCATTAGCAGAGATGCTGCCTAAAATCATAATAAGGTCACAGGCACCCCAAAACACACCCCCAGACGCGGTCCTGCCCACCAGAAAGACGAGATCCAGTCTCATCCACCAGAACACAGGCACCAGTCCCCTCCACCAGGAAGCCTTCACATCCACAGAACCAACCTTACCCAATGGGGGAAGACACCAAAAACAACAGGAACTACGAACCTGCAGCCTGTGGAAAGGAGACCCCAAATGCAGTAAGTTAAGCAAAATTAGAAGACAGAGAACACACAGCAGATGAAGGAGCAAGGTGAAAACCCATCAGACCAAACAAATGAAGAGGAAATAGGCAGTCTACCAGAAAAAGAATTCAGAGTAATGATAGTAAAGTTGATCCAAAATCTTGGAAACAGAATTGAGAAAATACAAGAAACGTTTAACAAGGACCTAGAAGAACTAAAGAGCAAACAAACAATGATGAACAACACAGTAAATGAAATTAAAAATTCTCTAGAAGGAGTCAATAGAGTAACTGAGGCAGAAGAACAGATAAGTGACCTGGAAGATAAAATAGTGGAAATAACTACCACAGAACAGAATAAAGAAAAAAGAATGAAAAGAATTGAGGACAGTCTCAGAGACCTCTGGGACAACATTAAATGCGTCAACATTTGAATTATAAGGGTCCCAGAAGAAGAAGAGTAAAAGAGGGACTGAGAAAATATTTGAAGAGATTATAGTTGAAAACTTCCCTAATATGGGAAAGGAAATAGTCAATCAAGTCCTGGAAGCATAGAGAGTCCCATACAGGATAAATCCATGGAGAAACACGCCAAGAAACATATTAATCAAACTATCAAAAATTAAATACAAAGAAAAAATATTAAAAGCAGCAAGGGAAAAACAACAAATAACATACAAGGGAATGCCCATAAGGTTAACAGCTGATCTTTCAGCAGAAACTCTGCAAGCCAGAAGGGAGTGGCAGGACATATTTTAAGTGATGAAAGGGAAAAACCTACAACCAAGATTACTCTACCCAGCAAGGACTCATTCAGATTCGACAGAAAAATTAAAACTTTACAGACAAGCAAAAGCTAAGAGAACTCAGCACCACCAAACGAGTTTTACGACAAATGCTAAAGGAAGTGCTCTAGGCAGGAAACACAAGAGAAGGAAAAGACCTACAATAACAAACCCAAAACAATTAAGAAAATGGGAATAGGAACATACATATCAATAATTACCTTAAATGTAAATGGACTAAATGCTCCCACCAAAAGACATAGACTGGCTGAATGGATACAAAAATAAGACCCATATATATGCTGTCTACAAGAGACCCACTTCAGACCTAGGGACACATACAGACTGAAAGTGAGGGGTTGGAAAAAGATATTCCATGCAAATGGAAACCAAAAGAAAGCTGGAGTAGCAATTCTCACATCAGACAAAATAGACCTTAAAACAAAGACTATTACAAGAGACAGATAAGGACACTACATAATGATCAAGGGATCAATCCAAGAAGAAGATATAACAGTTGTAAATATTTATGCACCCAACATAGAAGCACCTCAATACATAGGCAAATGCTAACAGTCATAAAAGAGGAAATTGACAGTAACAAAATCATAGTAGGGGACTTTAACACCCCACTTTCACCAATGGACAGATCATCCAAAATGAAAATAAATGAGGAAACACAAGCTTTAAATGATACATTAAACAAGATGGACTTAATTGATATTTATAGGACATTCCATCCAAAAGCAACAGAATACACTTTCTTCTCAAGTGCTCATGGAACATTCTCCAGGATAGATCATATCTTAGGTCACAAATCAAGCCTTGGTAAATTTAAGAAAATTGAAATCGTATCAAGTATCTTTTCTGACCACAATGCTATGAGACTAGATATCAATTACAGAAAAAATCTGTAAAAAAATACAAATACATGGAGATTAAACAATATGCTACTAAATAACCAAGAGATCACTGAAGAAATCAAAGAGGAAATCAAAAAATACCTAGAAACAAATGACAACACAATGACCCAAAACCTAAGAGATGAAGCAAAAGCAGTTCTGAGAGGGAAGTTTATAGCAATAAAATTCTACCTCAAGAAACGAGAAACATCTCACATAAACAACCTAACCTTATTCCTAAAGCAATTAGAGAAAGAAGAACAAAAAACCCCCAAAGTTAGCAGAATGAAAGAAATCATAAAGATCAGAGCAGAAATAAATGAAAAAGAAATGAAGGAAACAATAGCAAAGATCAATAAAACTAAAAGCTGGTTTGCTGAGAAGATAAACAAAATTGATAAACCATTAGCCAGACTCATTAAGAAAAAAAGGGAGAAGACTCAAATCAATAGAATTGGAAATGCAAAAGAAGTAACAACTGATGCTGCAGAAATACAAAGGATCATGAGAAATTACTACAAACACCTATATGCCAATAAAATGGACAACCTGGAAGAAATAGACAAATTCTTAGAAAAGCACAACCTTCCAAGACTGAACCAGAAAGAAATAGAAAATATAAACAGACCAATCACAAGCACTGAAATTGAGACTGTGATTAAAAATCTTGCAACAAACAAAAGCCCAGGACCAGATGGCTTTACAGGCGAATTCTGTCAAACATTTAGAGAAGAGCTAACACCTATCCTTCTCAATAGAGGGAGGAACACTTCCAAGCTCATTCTATGAGGCCACCATCACCCTGATACCAAAATCAGACAAAGAGGTCACAAAGAAAGAAAACTACACGCTAATATCACTGATGAACATAGATGTAAAAATCCTCAACAAAATACTAGCAAACAGAATCCAAGAGCACATTAAAAGGATCATACACCATGATCAAGTGGGATTTATCCCAGGAATGCAAGGATTCTTCAATATACACAAATCAATCAATGTGATAAACCATATCAACAAATTGAAGGAGAAAAACCACATGATTATCTCAATAGATACAGAAAAAGCTTTCAACAAAATTCATCACCCATTTATGATAAAAACCCTCCGGAAATTAGGCATAGAGGGAACTTACCTCAACATAATAAAGGTCATATATGACAAACCCACAGCCAACATTGCTCTCAATGGTTAAAAACTGAAGCCATTTCCTCTAATATCAGGAACAAGACAAGGTTGTCCACTCTCACCACTATTATTCAACATAGTTTTGGAAATTTTAGCCACAGCAATCAGGGAAGAAAAAGAAATAAAAGGAATCCAAATCAGAAAAGAAGTAGCAAAGCTGTCACTGTTTGCAGATGACATGATGCTATACATAGAGACTTGTAAAGATGCTACCAGAAAACTACTAGAGCTAATCAATGAATTTGGTAGAGTAGAAGGATACAAAATTAATGCACAGAAATCTCTTGCATTCCTATATTCAGATGATGAAAAATCTCAAAGAGAAATTAAAGAAACACTCCCATTTACCAGTGCAGCAAAAAGAATAAAATACCTAGGAATAAACCTACCTAAGGAGACAAAAGATCTGTATGCAGAAAACTATAAGACAGTGATGAAAGATTTTAAAGGTGATACAAACAGATGCAGAGATATACAATATTCTTGGATTGGAAGAGTCAACATTGTGAAAATGACTATACTACCCAAAGCAATCTACAGATTCAATGCAATCCCTATCAAACTACCAATGGCAGGGCTTCCCTGGTGGCACAGTGGTTGAGAGTCCGCCTGCCAATGCAGGGGACATGGGTTCGTGCCCCGGTCTGGGAAGATCCCACATGCTGCAGAGTGGCTAGGCCCGTGAGCCATGGCCGCTGAGCCTGTGCATCCGGAGCCTGTGCTCTGCAGCGGGAGAGGCCACAACAGTGAAAGGCCCACGTACTGAAAAAAAAAAAACCTACCAATGGCATTTTTCACAGAACTAGAACAAAAAATTTCACAATTTGTATGGAGACACAAAAGACCCCGAACAGCCAAAGCAATCTTGAGAAAGAAAAACAGAGCTGGAAGAATCAGGCTCCCTGATTTCAGACTATACTACAAAACTACAGTAATCAAGACAGTATTGTACTGGCACAAAAACAGAAACATAGATCAATGGAACAGGATGGAAAGCCCAGAGACAAACCCAAGCACATATGGTCACCTTATATTTTGATAAAGGAGACAAGAATATACAATGGAGAAAAGACAGCCTCTTCAATAAGTGGTGCTGGGAACACTGGACAGCTACATGGAAAAGAATGAAATTAGAACACTCCCTAACACCATACACACAAAAAAAACTCAAAATGGATTAAAGACCTAAATGTAAGGCCAGACACTATAAAACTCTTAGAGGAAAACATAGGCAGAACACTCTATGACATAAATCACAGCAAGATCCTTTTTGACCCACCTCCTAGAGAAATGGAAATAAAAACAAAAATAAACAAATGAGACCTAATGAAACTTAAAAGCTTTTGCACAGCAAAGGAAAACATAAACAAGATGAAAAGACAACCCTCAGAATGGGAGAAAATATTTGCAAATGAAGCAACTGACAAAGGATTAATCTCCAAAATTTACAAGCAGCTCATGCAGCTCTATATCAAAAAACAACCCCATCCAAAAATGGGCAGAAGACCTAAACAGACATTTCTCCAAAGAAGATATACAGATTGCCAACAAACACATGTAAATTGATACAGCCACTATGGAGAACAGTATGGAGGTTCCTTAAAAAACTAAAAATAGAACTACCATATGACCCAGCAATCCCACTACTAGGCATATACCCTGAGAAAACCATAATTCAAAATAGAGTCATGTACCACAATGCTCATTGCAGCTCTATTTACAATAGCCAGGACATGGAAGTAACCTAAGTGTCCATCGACAGATGAATGGATAAAGAAGATGTGGCACATATATACAATGGAATATTACTCAGCCATAAAAAGAAACGAAATTGAGTTATTTGTAGTGAGGTGGATGGACCTAGAGTCTTTCATACAGAGTGAAGTAAGTCAGAAAGAGAAAAACAATAATGTATGCTAACACATATATATGGAATCTAAAAAACAAAAAATGGTTCTGAAGAGCCTAGAGGCAGGACAGGAATAAAGACACAGACGTAGAGAATGGACACAGGGACATTGGGGAGTGGGGACACGGAGAGTGGGAAGGGTAAGCTGGGATGAAGTGAGAAAGTGGCACGGACATATATACACTACCAAATGTAAAATAGATAGCTAGTGGGAAGCAGCCGCATAGCACAGGGAGATCAGCTCAGTGCTTTGTGACCACCTAGAGGGCTGGGATAAGGAGGGTGGGAGGGAGACGTAAGAGGGAGGAGATATGGGGATATATGTATATGTATAGCTGACTCACTTTGTTATAAAGCAGAAACTAACACACAATTATAAAGCAATTATACTCCAATAAAGATGTTAATAAATAAATAATCACTTAACTAAAAAAAAAGGAAATGACTTTAGCAGAAAGGAAAGAATAAAACTGAGCACATCATTCATAATAGGGATAAGTATTGTTCCCTGAGATTTTATTTCATTTGTTGTTTGTATGTCTGTGTATGCGCTAGGCTGTATTGCAAAATGTATTTCTTCCATTGCATCACAGTAAAAAGAGTTTGAAAAACAAACAAACAAAAACAAAAAATAAATAAAAATTTAAAAATAAAGTTAAAGAACATTTGCTTTAAAACAGAAACAGACTCACAGATACTGAAAACAAACTTATGGTTACCAAAGGAGAAAGGGGGAGGGATAAATTAGGAGTTTGGGATCAACAGATACACACTACTATATATAAAATAGATAAACAACTAGGACCTACTGTATAGCACCGGGAACTATATTCAGTATCTTGTAATAGCCTATAGGGAAAAGAATACAAAAAGAATATATATATATATACGTTTAACTGAATCACTTTGCTCTACAACCGAAACTAACACAACATTGTAAATCACCTATACTTCTATTGAAAAAAAAAGAATGTTTGCTTAAAGAAAGGTCAGAAGATAATCACGTTTCTACCACGTCATCTATTATAGTGAAATAACATGGCTAAAGAATATATATTTTTAAATTACTTTCACCTCTTTCTGTTTTCTTTAATTAATAGACTTTCATTTAGAGCAGTTTCAGGTTTATAGGAAAACAGAGCAGGAAGTACGGGGAGTTCTCATATACCCCTCCCCACAAGCACCCCCTTATACACACACAGCCTACAGAAGTTCCTTATTATTAAGATCTTGCATTAGTGCTACATTTGTTATAATTGATGAACCCATATTACATATATAACCATATATAACATTGAGATTGTTATTAACTGAAGTACATAGTTTACATGAGGCTTTACTCTGTGCTACACAATTCTGAGTTTTGACAAACACATAACGTCATGTATCTGCCATTACAGTAACATAAACGATAGTTTCACTGCCCAAAAAATCCCCTGTGCTCCATCTGTTCATCCCTTCTCCCTCTCCTAACCCCAGACACCTCTGATCTTTTCACTGTCTGTATAGTTGTGCCACATTCCAGAATGTAATATAGTTGGAATCATACAGTATACATAGCATTTCAGACTAACTTCCCTTATTTTGCAGTATGCATTTAAGGTTCCTCATTTTACAGCTTGATAGCTCCTTTTTTTTTTTTTGGCTGAAGGATATTCTTTTGTATTGATATACCACAGTTTTTCTGTCCATTAGCCTATTGAAAGACATCTTAATTGCTTCCAGGTTTTAGCAATGATGAACTAAAGCTACTCTAAACATTCATGTGCATGTTTTTGTGTACAGTGCAATTTCTGGATGATATGGTAAGACTATGTTTAGCTTTGTAAACAAACAAACAAACAAAAACTGCCAGGATGTCTTCCAAAGTGGCTGTACCATTTTGCATTCCTACCAGCAATGGCAGAAATTTCCCATTGCTCCCCTTCCTCAACAGCATTTGGTATTGTGTGTTCCTGATTTTGGCCATTCTAATAGGTGTGTAATGGTATCTCCTTGTTTCAATTTACAATTCCCTAATGACATACGATGTGGAGCATCTTTTCACATTATATGCCATCTGCATATCTTCTTTGGTGAGTTGCCTGTTCAGATGTTTTGCCCATTTTTAATGGGTTGTTTTCATATTATTGAATTATCAGAGATCTTTGTATATTTTGAGTTTAACCTATTTCTTTTCACTTTTGTTAATATGGCCACTAGAAAATTTTAAATTCCATACATGGCTCACATGTGTAGTTTACACTGTATTTTTTTTAATTGGAGCATATTTGACTTACAATGTTGTGTTAGTTTCAGGTGTACAGCAAAGTGATTCAGTTACACATATACATATATTCATTCTTTTTCAGATTCTTTTCCCATATAGGTTATTACAGAATATTGAACAGAGTTCCCTGTGCTATACAGCAGGTCGTTGTTCGTTATCTATTTTATATGTAGTAGTGTGTGTATGTTAATCCCAAGCTCCTAATTTTTCTCATCCCCCATGTTTCCCCTTTGGTAACCATAAGTTTGTTTTCGAAATCTGTGAGTCTGTTTCTGTTTCGTAAATAAGTTCATTTATATTATTTTCTAAAAATTAGATTCCACATATGAATGATATAGTATGATATTTGCCTTTCTCTGGCTGACTTACTTCACTTCGTATGATTGTCTAAGGATGCAGCTGTACTGCCAGTAGAGGCCCAGGTACAGCATCATGAAGGGGCAGCCACTTACCCAGCTCATGTGGAAGGGCCAGGGGTGGGAGACAGGGCAAAGCAGAACATTTTGGTGTGACACTTTTGACACACTCATTTTGCAACCCTGAAAAAACAAAACATTACATTTCCAGCTTTTTAGAGTGAATTACCTAGTAATATGTGCAACTCACATGCTCATCTAATGGCTTGACTTCCCTCTCCCATTCCCTGATCCAACACTGCGGGCCTCGGGGTCTCAGTTTATCACCTGGGTTCCCACTGCTGTCTGTTAATGGTCTGCGGCCCCAGACCCTCACTGATTCAAGCTGTCCTGCTCTCTTTGGTCAGATTTTTCCAAAATACACATCTGTTCTTGCCACTTCCTCCCTAAAACTCTCAATGATTCCCTACTACCTGGACAGTAAAGTTCAAACACTAGCGCAGGTCAGGTCCTAGCAAGGGATAGAGCTTACACTCGAAAGATGCAACTGGGGAGAATGCAATCAAAGGGGTATTTACAAAAGTGCAGGCAGGTCCCGAGGAAACAACAGAAGATGGTGAAGCTGCCGACAGCTGGAATCTACTACGCTTTCCAGAGGAAAAAGGGCAAGGGGACCTGGCGTGACCCGACACAGAGAGAGCCGAAGCTGTGATCTTACTTATTGGAACGTAGCCATTGACAATTGGCCCAGGAGTTCGGCAGGGGGGCCGGGGCGGGGTGTGGGGGGGGAACAGGGTGGGAGACGGTCGTGCGCTAACCAAACTCTTCCCCCTCCCTCTGACCTCCCAGTGCCTGAGCCCAACCGGGAGAGAGAGGACAAGAGACCTCTGAAGTAGCCCACAAGGTCAGTTTCACAGGCACGGAGCATGTAGTGATACGAGGCACGCCCACCTGAGGCTCGGTGGTAACACTTACCACTGGGTTTCCTGACCCAGCCCATAACTGCCCGCCCACCTCAAGGCACCCCTGCTGCAGGCTGCGCACTCACTCTGGCCAAGAAACCCCTCTGCAATGCAGTGCCGATCACAGCACTCCCCTGAGTAAAACCCTCCGCGCTCTCTATCCAGCAAATCCAGACTGTACAGTGAAATCCCAAGACCCTCTTATAAACTGACTCTGCGCACCTCCTCGCTCACTTTACCTTCATGAATGCAAAGGTTTGGTTCAGCACAAACCCCTTATAGAGCATCCTCAGCCACTACCCTCTCTTGGATGCTGCTACAGAGAGGGCCTGGCTGCCAGCGAACCCGAAATCCGTCCTTGTGGTCCCCCTAAAACACCTTCAGGGCTTCCAGGGACCCTGGCTGAGCTAGTGTCAGAACTGTGCCTCCTCTGACCAGCAGAGGGCGCCATGACACCGAACAACGTCGAAAGCACTTTCGGAGGCCACCCCGGGCGTGGGGTTGCGAGAGCTCTGAGCTCGGCGTGATGCCTGCAGGCAGGACAGTTGTCCAACCCGAGAAATGCGCTTGTCAAACTTTTTTTTTTTTTTAATGCAAACCACGGTTTGAAATACATTTTACCTTGCAACCTAGTACACACATACGCGTATATTTATTATCGAGTTTTAATATTAATCTGTCCAAATCTGATTGCTGATATTTCACAGTGATAAATTCAAAATTAAATAGTTTAACACAATTAAATTTAGTTAATTAATTAAAGTGGAGTTTTGGTCTTTGTACCAGTAAAGCAAGAGTTTTTTAAACTGTTTTTATGTGACTAAAGCATTTATTTTGTGAAATATTCACAATTTTAGTTATTGAATGCATGGAATTTTCTGTACCTTATTTTCTTGCTGTGTGCTTAATTTTAAAAAAATTTTTCAATGCAACTTATTTTGAGACATTTTTAAAATATAGCTAAGCAAAAAAAATGAAAATCTGAGGCTGTAAAGTCATAAAGGCCTACAGTCTCCTTAAAATGAAACATTTAATTTTCATGTGTTATTTATTTTCTGGGTAGCAGAGTGCGTAACATTTTAGTTCAACCTAGAAAGTTATGAGATTCACAAATCATACACAGTTGTGGGGAAAAATACTTTGTCATAAACTCTTTAACATGTTAAAAGATAAACTGGGCCTTATTAACAATTTTAAGAGTTTATCTGAGCAAAAATATCCATCCGAATTGGGCAGCATCCAATCTAGCTGACAGAAAGGAGCACTGAGGAGCTGTACAAAATAAGACTTATATAGGCAGAAGGGCCGGGGAACAAGGAAGTAAAAAGTCCGGTTTGTTGTTACAAAGTTACTTTCCTTTAGGGGATGACAGAGGTCCACCAGGCAGATGACCTAACTAGTGTTGGCCAGTTGATCCCTGATTGACTGGGTTAAGATTCCATTTCTGGGAGATCTGGGAACACTGATTAAGTGAAACCTCAGTTTGTTGACACAGGCTTAGCATAATCGACTCCATTTTGGGCCTTTTGTCTTGTTTTTTAACAAACATAGTAATTATCTATATTTATATTCATGTTCCAAATAATTATCTTGCTTAGTTTAAATAGCTTGTTTGCATGGAAAGTCATCACAGGCAGCAACAGCAGGAAACAAACCACATGGATGCCTTGTGAGACGGACCTTCCTTTAGTTTCCACAAATGCAAAACAAGAAACAGTGTATTTTATAAGCTTGGCTACAACAGTGTGGGAGGGAGCCACGGAGGAGGCAGTCACAAAAGAATGCCATTAACTGTTAAAAGCAAAATGCTTCTCACAGTGCAGCACCATACCTTTAACCAGCCTGTGCAAAAGCTGTTTGCGGTGTTTGAGACCAACAGAGAAAAAAAAAGGTTCCCCTTTCAAATAATAACTACTAATAGATTGTTAAAGTTTTCATTACAGACTGATAAAAGTATGTAAGCGTGCATAGTTAATACAATAATTGGGATCCCTGAAGAGAAGTTCTTCAAGACAAGCTGTTGGGGGGTGAAATATTCAATGAGTCAATAAATGTTCTAAAACAAAGATCTTCTTAGAAGCGCTGCAAAAGTCTGTGTCCTTGTGATGGGGCTGCAGTGATAAAACGTCACCGTGGCTTTGTTACCGAGGCCAAGCTCGCTCTGCTCGCTGCACTACCGGGCAATAAATCGGAGAAGCCAGCAGATGGAGAACAGGGCAGACTAAAGTCTCAAAATAACCATCTCATCAGGGTTTGGATGCCAGTTTCTCTTATAGAACAGAGAGGGGGAGGAGATGAGGAAGTAAAGTAAAAAAGCTATAAGTTTTGTAAATATCACCTGGAATGGCCAGCCCCGGGGAGGGGATGTGTTAATTTCTTCTTTCTTACAGCCATCCACAGGTGCACTGGGTCCGATGTTTCCCTGAACAAAGGCACTTTGGTTTAACATTCAGGCAGAGGAGCAGGCTTCCCCGAGGCAGGCCATTATGTATAGACAGTATCCTTTTAGTGAACAAAATTAGCTGAAAGCAAAGGTTAAAGTAAAAGAAACAGATCCAACATGCAGTCTGATTCGGCTCTTCTGTGTTACAGCTTTATATCAAGTCCTTTCTGAAAGTACTGAAATTCAGGTATTTGGGGTGATTCCTGAATTCACAGGGAAGAGCTGGCATGTTAAATCTTGCCTAGACAGCTGAATTCCACACCACGTGATGTTAAAACATTGATGTGTCTTACATGGAAACAACCTAAATGTCCAGCGACAGATGAATGGATAAGGAAGATGTGGTACATATATACAATGGAATATTACTCAGCCATAAAAAAGAACGAAATAATGCCATTTTCAGCAACGTGGATGGACCTAGAGATTATCATACTAAGTGAAGTAAGTCAGAAAGAGAAAGGCAAATATATGATACCACTTATATGTGGAATCTAAAATATGACACCAATGAACCTATCTATGAAACAGAAACAGACTCACAGACATAGAGAACAGACTTGTGGTTGCCAAGGGGGAGTGGGTCGGGGGAAGGATGAGTGGGAGGTTGGGGTTAGGAGATGCAAGCTATTATATATGGAAAGGATAAACAACAAGGTCCTACTGTAGAGCACAGAGAACTATTTTCAGTATCCTATGATAAACCATAATGGAAAAGAATATTTTTAAAAAAAGAATGTATATATGTATAACTGAATCACTACTGCACAGCAGAAATCAACACAACATTGTAAATCAACTATATTTCAATTTTTAAAAAAAACTGGTATAAAAAAAAGAAAGAAAATGTTGATGTGTCTTATAAAACCCAACTGCTTCTGTCCAGTCTGTTTTCAGCTCCTTGTTAAGATATGGGAGCAGAAACCTCTGCTGAAAAGTAAGTAAAAGGAGCCCTTTACCAAGAATGTGTGAATGGTTCAACCCTTATCGTGCCGAATGGATTCTGCTAGTTTAGGTTCTGTTCCTTTTTGTTTTGCGGTTGATTTCTATGACTTACTACAGGTCTCGGCCCACAGTTGATAAGGCCCTGTCTTAGAAATGGAGCTGGGAAGAAAATATAGATTATTAGCAGCTGGCTCTAGAGAGCACAGGGCCCCTCTCACCTCCTCCAGGGTTGGCCGCATGGAGAGAGCCAAGCTTGGAATTAGGAGAAAAATGTCTTTGGCCCATCCTGTCCCCAGGCAAGCTTGGACCCCACCTGTACTTCATGTGTTAAACGGGGGAGTAGTTCCTGCCCCTTTTACTTCTGTTGTTGTTGTAAGGGTCTGACGAATTAAAAAAAGACTTCAGGGGAAAATGCACTGCTTTATATAGAATACAAGCGTATCGTCAGAATCATTCAGCAAGGACCAGCATATCCCTGCCCTGTTCCCGGCACTACCTCTGTGCCTAGTGGCCCTGCGGGTCCCCAGGCTACAGCCACTCCTGGGCACAATCAAATGCACACACAGTCCCAGAGTTAGGAACAGACTGTGCACCCCAGGTCTGTTTCTAAGACAACTGACCAGAGCCACAAACTCTGTGACTTAGCCCGCTCGGTACCGGGCATGGTTCCTGCCACTGTTCGTGATTTGGTACCTAGAGTTATCACACCACAAAATACCCACAGAACGAAATAGTGCCATTCTATCAGGTCACCCCAACACCTTGGCAAGCGGGGTTCGGAGGACGGCTCACCCCGATTTACCTATGAACAGGTGTGTGCAGAAGCACCTGTCATCAGCCTTTTCCTCATAGGAAGTATCACCTGGACCACACTTGTTCCATCCTTTCTCCACTTATGGACTATCATCTACTCTACCTACATCTCTGGCCATCCTCTCTAAGTGACCAAGAGGACATTTTGATCTGGAAAGGAAGTGACATGCCAGCCCACACAGCTGGGGGAGCTTACTATCAATCTCAAAGTCTTCTTTCATCCTGATGTCACAACAGGCTAAAATAGTGAAACATTAAGACAATAAATCAAAGAAGCTTCTACATGTTACCAAATAAATTTTTTTTCAATTTTCACATATATTAAAAACTTCTCCCTGTGCCTACTTCTTAATGTAAAAAGTCCTCTCCTAAGGCTATATTCCAAGGAAATAATCACTCACCGCTGAATTTATAGGGTATATGCATGTGTCCAGCAATGTGAAATCATTTCAAAAATTGTAGGATGTTCATGTCCTCTTTCCTCAACTTTGATGCCAAAAGGGGTCCACTTGGACCCAAATATGAGTTAGCAATGTAGAAGGTACTGGAGAGTTGTAGGAGGCATGGAGAAGGTTTACAGTGTAACCCCCAGGAAACAGCTTAGTCACCCCCGCATCCAGTGTCCCTTCTTTGCACCCACTGGCTGGCTTCCCCTTCCCTGCTCTTCCCTCCCCTCCCCCCTTTCCCTCCCCCACCTCGCTCTCCCCCTCTTCCCCCATTTCTCTCCTTCCATCCTCCACTCCTTTCCTCCAATCAAAATTTCACTGACTCCAGTCTGGTCCTTTCTCACTGAAACCCATTTTTCTCAACTCTCCACTCCCGCTCCTGCCAAATTTTCATTCTTTATCCAGTTCAGAGCTCACCAAAACAAAGGCCGATACAGTACACAGGACAGACCTTCCTTAGAACACAGTTTAATGACCATGTTTTGGCATATTGGTATGATTTAGGGGCTCGCATCCCCCTTGGAAAGACTAACAAGGAATTCTCCAACAAAGATGGGTCTCCCCTTACTAAAAACCCCTATAATGGATGAAAAAGGAAAAGAATTTTCTACATACTTTTACATATTCCGTGGAACGTCATGCAACAATTAAAAACGATCTTATAGAAGCCTACCTTGTGACATGGAAGGGAATGCAAGATACACAGTTAGTGACCAAAAAAATTAATTTTTCATGCTTGATTCTATATTTGTAATTAAAAAGAAGTCTATAGATGAAAAATAAAAGTCTAGAAGGATAGACAGTAAACATTCGTACTGATTAAGAAGTAGTGTAGGAGAATTGTTAAGAACGTGGGTTTGGAGTCACAAAAACCTGGGCTACATCCCCTCTCTGACTTATAGACGTGTGGCCTTAGAGCAATTTACTCAGCCTCAAAGCCCCTGTTCTTTTATCTGAGTGCTAGGGCCCTTATAAGATTTAGGTGCGATCATACAGAGCATGTATAACACATGTTAGGTGCTCGATAAAAGTTCATTATAGTCATGGTTGTATTAGGTTCCAAACGGTTTGTGGAAATTTTTCCTGAATGAACCATCTGTTTGTGTCATCATGAAACATAGTCATGCTAAAATTTAATCATCAACTAAATATTAAAGAATGTTTACAAGGAAAAAATAAGGAAAATGAAATCAATAATCGAACAGCCAATTGGCTGTAGGGAGAAGTAGGTCCTTGGGGGGTTGATCAAGGGCGGTGTCCCAGAAGTGCTTCACATTTTAAAGATTAGGGGGCCAGAGGAGGCAGAGGGCGATGGTAGTCGGGTCTAAATGAGCATCTGGAAGGAGAGATAGGAGAGGCCACTGCTGCCTGGACTCCCTGGGCTGTTAAGAGAATTTAATGAGAGCAAAAGCCTTGCTTGAACCCAGTCTCACTTGCCGACTTACCTATTCTTTCCCCTTTTCCTTGCATCAAGGCTGTTTTCCACAGACACCTTGTTGTGGGAGTGAACCTGCAGGCACCTCAGCTTCTCCTTCCTCCTTCATCACGGTTTAGATGGTTTCGTGCCATCGAAGGAGGCTACAATAAAGGTTAGAGAAAGCTAAATATCTTTGTTATCTGCTGTTACATTACTAACCATCCCAAACTGAGTAGCTTAAAATAATAACAACCATTTATTTTGTTCAAAACTCTGCCAGGTGGACAGGGCTCAGTGGGGACAACTCATTGCTGCTCCAGGCAATGTCAGGGGGCTTAGCTGGATGGAGGATTCACATCCAAGGCTGGCACGTTGGTGCTTACTACGGATCAGGAACTCAGCCAGGGCTACTGGCCAAGGGCTATTGGCCAAGGGACCCAATTCCTCTCCACGTGGCCTCTCCTTGGGGCTGCTTGGGCTTCTTTACAGAATGGTAGCTGGGTTCCAAGAGCAAGTATCCCAACCTACAGAAGAATGGAAGAAGAGTAGAAGTTGGTAGTCTCTTAAAACCTGGGTCCAGCAACTGGCAATACTTCAATTCTGACATATTCTATTGATCCATCAAAGAACCTGCACCGATTCAAGAGGAGCGCATGTAAATGTCATCTCTCGATGGGAGAAATGTCAAGGAACTTGCATTCATAGTTAAACTATCACAGTCTGCCTCTTGGCCATGATTATTTCAACTCCTCCCTTATGCGAAATACACTTATGCCCTCCCAAGGGCCCCAGAAGTCTCATCCAATGAAGGCATCAGCTTGCGGTCCAGGACTTCATCATCTAAACCTGGAAAATCCAACCTGTGGGCCAATTCTGGCCAAGCCCACATGTTCCATGGCTCTTTCCCAAGTTCAAGGCCAGCAGTAGCTGCTCGAATTTTTTAAATAGCACATCACTCTGACTCTGATTCTCCTGCTACCTCTTTCACTTACAAGGACCCCTGTAATTACATTTGGTTCACCCAGAATCATCTTCCCATCTCACGACCCTTAATCACATCTGTAAAGTCCCCTTTGCCATGTAAAGTAACATAGTCACAGGTTCTGGGGATTAGGATGTAGACATCTTGGGGCCATTATTATTATATATATTAGATTATATACATTAAGTCCTCATTTTATTTTTTTACTTCTCTGTCCCTTTCAGTCCAAGCTTTTATCATTCCTTTAAAAACGTTTTGCATTGTAGCAATGTAGGGGCAGTGGATTAAGAGTTACAAACTATTAGGTATAAAATAAGCTACAAGGATATAACATACAGCATAGGGAATATAGCCAATATTTTATAATAACTAAAAATGGAATATAACCTTTAAAAATTATGAATCACTGTATTGTACACCTATAACATATATTATTGTAAACCAGCTATACTGCAATAAAAAATTTTAATAAAAAATAAAGTCTATGAGAACAAAATTTTCAACCATCGTATATATTATATATATATACACGTACATATATGTACATGTATATATAAAATTCCAATGATCTTCCTTTTAAGTAACTTGGAATCAAACTATAGATTGATGTTCGATTAATACTTGTAAATCAATTAAATTCTTCTCTAACGGAAAAATAAATTCAATAACAAAAGTTTAAAAAAACATTTTGCATTCGCAATTGATAATCCATTCAACTAGACAAAAAAACACACCTATGTTTCCTTTCCAGATGGCCCACCTAACTTGCATTGCCTGTGAGGCTTCTGTGGGACAAGACCTTCAAGTTTCTTAAAGGACCTGCCAGGTACACCCTTCAATCCTTCTAAGGTTCAATTTCCCACATTACCTTAGGCAACAGTTTTGCTAAACTTCCCACCACAACATAACACACATCATTCTTTTCTCCGGCTTTCAGTCGCATTTTCCTCACTGCCCTTCACGCCCTCATGAGCAAAGACTTCCAGCTTCCACCGGCCACCCAAACCCAAAGCCAGGGTCACATGTTTTACATTTTAGTTACTGGAGCACCTCTCCTGATACCAAAACCTCTTCTAATTATCTAGTAACCAACCACCATAACCAACCACCGCAAAACTTTGTGGCCTATTTTGTTCACAATTCTGCATTATGGACAGGGCTCAGCTGAGATAGCGACTCTGTTTCATGTGGCTCGGCTGGGCCTGGAGGATGATTTTCCAGCAGGTCACTCGTTCTGCTCTCATGTTGGTGTTAGATATCAGCTAAGAGCTCAGCTGGGGCTTTCAGTAGAGCCCCAATTTCTTTCCACGTGGACCCCTTAGTGGGGCTGCTTGGAATTTCTCACAGTATGATGGCTGGCTTGCAAGAACAAATATTCCAAGAGACAGGAAGTACAAGCTGCCAGTCCCTAAGACCTGGAAGCGGCTGGAAGCAGACACAGTTCCACTGCCTTCTATTGGTCAAGCAATCACAGCGCCCACCCAGAGTCAAGGAGAGGGCGCATAGACCACACCTCTCAAGGAGAGGAATATCAAAGAATCTGCAGTCATCTTTACTTTGCCCCACCAGCGAGCTGTTGACTAATTGTTGCTGTCATAATTTCACATCTACCCACTCCCATCCACTCCCATCCACCATCCATTCCAGATGAGCAACAGTTCCTGGTGGTACATAAGACACACCAGCACGCCGACATCCACTCAGAGCTGCACACACGGTGCATCCCTGGCCCAGGTATGTGGTCCTCACTCCTGGTTTCTGGAACACCCCCTCTGGGCTATGGGCACCAATGATTTTGGCCCTTCTCAATCCCCTAGATCAAGTCTAAATCGTCTTCCTTAGCTAGGGACCTGCATGGACGAGGGGCTGGAAGAGCACTCATTGGCTTGGCCTGGCTGGGTTGGTTTTGGGGGGTTTGTTTTTCACTGTTTTTTTTTCACAATGCTCCTCCTTATGTTTCTCTAACTATTCGTAATTTCATTCCTAAGACCACTCCAAGCAACTTGCTCCAAAGAACAAGAACAGATATTTTCTCCCAGGAGGCCCTAAAAATCAATGGGTTGTTAGAGATACAGTGGGAGGGAGAGAATGGAGCTTGAGAACATACATGCCTTGGTGTGTCCTGGTAGGGTACCACTGACGTCACTCACTCTATTCCAGGGGATACAATGACTCATTTTGAAAACAAATAGAGAATTAGTCTTAGGAGAGTGCTTTTGGTCCCACTGCTTTGAGCATTCTTTGCTGATGGAGACAGATCCCAGATGACTGAATGTAGCATTTTTCTAGGTGGATCTGTGGATATCACCCGATTGGATACCATCTAAAGATCTGTTGTGAATTTCATTACCCTTGTGAGCCAATTCTGTCCATAACTTGATATCAGTCACCTAAATGTCTCCAAGTTCTTCAGACGATTGGGGTCATCTTTTTTGCAATGTTTAAATAGGAATTAACTTAATCCCCTACCCAACATATGGTGGAAACCCAATTTCCCCTACCCCGTTCCCTAACACCTCAGGAATACCTCTCGTCGTCACCGATTTCTTATATCCTCTGACCTCTCTCATGGTTCACATATTTCAATTGGCTCCTATGTTGGTCCCAAACTGACCCAGAACTTTGGTTTCCTCTAAAAAAAAAAGGAAAAAGAGTTGCTACTGGGTGTTACTAGCCCTGTAGTTAGCAAACTTGGCTTTAGAAATACCAGCAAGCCTTAGATATCCTGATGGTGAGTCTGCTCCCTAGATCAATCAAATAGGAATTTCTGAGGGTGGGACACAGGCCTTCGTATTTTTATTAACTCCTTTGGGTATTTCAGCTGAGAAATTCTCAGCTAGCACAGTGCTTCTCAAACCCCAGTGTGCATGAGAACCACCTGGGGATCTTGTTAAAATGCAGAGTCTGGGGCTTCTCTGGTGGTGCAGTGGTTAAGAATCTACCTGCCAATGCAGGGAACACGGGTTCGAGCCCTGGTCCGGGAAGATGCCACATGCCACGGAGAAGCTAAGCCCGTACGCCAAAACTACTGAGCCTGCGCTCTAGAGCCTGCAAGCCACAACTACTGAGCCTGCGTGCCACAACTACTGAAGCCCGCGTGCCACGACTACTGAAGCCCACGCCTAGAGCCTGTGCTCTGCAACAACAGAAGCCACACCGCAACGAAGAGTAGCCCCCACTCGCCACAACTAGGGGAAGCCCACGCACAGCAACGAAGACCCAACACAGCCAAAAATAAAATAAATCAAATAAATAAATTTTTTTAAAAAGTAGAGTCTCTTTCTGGGGTTGGAGTGGGGCCCCAGATTCTTCATTTCTCATAAGCTCTCAAATGATACTGCTGATCCGCAGACCACACTTGAAGTAGCAAGGGGTCAGCACACACGGGGGAAGACAACGGTCCAGAAAACAATCTTCACCCTTCCTGGTAGACGTCCATCAGTGACACCGCCATCAGGAACTTCTCAGACGCCATCTCCTCCAGTCCCAGCTCCCAGTCTTCTCTCTCCTTTCATGTTTCTTGGCCTCCCTCAATCTCTAGGCCCCTTGCCTTGTCCTTCTCAGGATGCTTGTGGAAGTATCAGACTTTCCCTTGTTTATTGGATGGATCAGTCTAATCCTCTCCATCTCCCAGCAAATCCCATCCCCATTCTACCAGCTTTGTTTCCACACCTAAATGCACTGTCAAAAGGATTGACTAATCCCAAAGCAATATGACCTCCATCTTCTCAACCAGAGGTTCCCAAACTTCTCAGCTCACTGTGCCTTAGGGTCTCAGGAACTTCTACAAAGAACCTCTAAGACAAAAAATAAAAATATATATATATATATATATATATATATATATATACACACACACACACACACACACACACATATGCCTGACAGTTCTGTTTATTAAGTAGTCAGATTGATACAACTTAATGGAATTTGCATACACAGGTCTAACCCATGTTCTTGTTTCCCTCAAAAATTTAAAGTATCCCGTGGCATTGACACATGTACACTATTGATACTATGTATAAAATAGATAACTAGTGAGAACATACCGCATAACACAGGGAACTCTACCTAATGCACTGTGGTGACCTGAATGGGAAGGAAGTCCAAAACGGAGGGGACGTATGTATGGCTGACTCACTTTGCTGTACAGTAGAAACTAACACAACATTGTAAAGCAACTATACTCCAATAAAAATTAATTTTAAAAATAAATAAAGTATCCCATGGCACTCCTGTGAGTGTGGTGAGGTGCCCCAGGGCACCTTGGTGAACACTTGGGGAACCATGTTTCTAAGCTAATAATTGGGATAAACGCAACCTCCAAATGTCCTAGGAAGGTAAGAAAGCCTTGTGGCAATGATTCTGTCTCATCCAGATGGGGCTGAATTTGGTTAGTAAAGAGAGGCTCTCTGGGCATTTCTTTCCTACCACAAACAGGCCAGACTCCACTCTCTTCTGTAGCCAAGAGAGTAACTTTCTAGATTCATCTCCCAGTGGGATTCCCAAAGGACTCTGGAGTTAGAACCATAGAAGAAAGAAAATAAGGGCGGAAAAGTAGTTAGTTCCTATCCTGGTAACAACTGTAAATATGACTCATCTCATACCAGAAAATCTAGCAGGGGAGCTCAAGTGTTATTAGGAAGCTGTATTACCTGACAGTGTAGACTGTTTCCAGTTAGGAGCCCAACCCTACAGCACAGTGATTCTCAAGACTGGCTGCGCATTAAAATCACTAGGGAGCTTTCAAAAAATACTGAAGCCTGGGCCCTACCCGAGACCAATGGAGTCAGCCCCTGGGGAATGGCACCCAGATCTATCATTTTTAAAGCTCCTCAGGTGACCCCAAAACACAGCCAGCGTTAAGCGCATGGTCCATGGATCTACTGCCTTGGTATCACCTAGGAACTTGTCAGAAATGCAGCCTTGGGTCCCATTAAACACCTACTGAATCAGACTGCACTTTAAGGAGGTCTCCAGGTAATTCACGTGCTCATTAAAGTTTGCGAAGCTCCTCCAGCCACAGACAACCACAAAATTCTGGTACTTTCTGAGATCTCATCGAACGTTTTCTGTGTACCATGTCTTTGGGGGCCCAGAAATCTTACATAACTTACCGTGTCACCCTGCAAGTTGGTGGTGGGCCTGAGATGAGCACTGCTGTCTGGTGACCTCCCACCTGGCATTCTGTCTGATGGGAAGCGCACTGGGAAGTCTGGATTTGAGCTCCATGGCCCTATGACCTTGGGGGCCTCTCTCAACTTGTTTCTTTATCTTTATCTTTATAGAAGATTATCTTTATCTTTATAAAAGGGGCTAAAAATACTCACCCAGTGTCCTTTGAAGTTTCATGGTAAGGATTTGCTGAGTCATGCATGCAAAACGGCTTTTACACTGTAAAGTGCTGTGGAGATCCAAAAGAGGATTAAGGTTGTGTGTGTGTGTGTGTGTGTGTGTGTGTGTGTGTGTGTGTGTGTGTGTCCCCCACCCCAGGCCCCGGCCCACACAAGAGGCAGGATTGTAAGCCTGCTCTGCTCCAAGGCACTAGAGGTGGAGCTTCTTAGAGCCTTGCTACTCAAAGTGTGGTCCGTGAACCAGCAGAATCCCCTGAGAACTTGTTGGATATGTAGAAGCTCAGGACCCACGAGACCTACTGAATCAGAATCTGCATTTTAGCAAGAACCTTCCCCCCAACCGCCCCCGCAGCGATTCCTGGGAATCCTTCCACATGGGAAACACAATATGGCAAGTGGCCAAAAATAAATTGTCATTTGACAGGCACACCACCGAATTACCTCTGAGGGCTACAATCTAAATAGAATTCCATTGTGAATTGAAATGATCTGGTCCTGCGACATTAAAGCAACATTCCCAAGTAGAGATAAGGCAAGGTCCTGTAGGCATTAGGGCACTAGGTGAGGTTTCCTAGAGTAGGATCCATAACCAACATCCCCTCATCTTTGCAGGTCCTGAGTTCCCTTCACCTCTCCCATTGCATTAATTCTCAGCTTGGGTGATGTCTTCTTTGGATGGTAGCTCAGACATGAACATTGACCATGAGTCCCGTGAGGACTAGCATGAATCCCAGCCAGACCTGGAATGTAAGCAACCTCTACAAATTCATCATGGGCATCAAAATTGGTTCCCAAACAGGAAATGGGTTAAATGCTATCTATGGAAATGGTTTTTCCTCTGTCTAATTTGCCAGAGAACTGGACTCTGGGACTCTCTCTAGCACATTAAGGAGACAGGGACAATTCCGGAAAGTGGTGGAAAGGGACATATTATAATTCAGGCCTTCAGTCCTATCATGAGTAGACACAATTTTCATACATACCCTCATATAGAAAGCTTTAAAGCACTGCTTCTCCAATCAACTGGTTTGCAGCTACTAAACTCCCTACTCCACAAAAAAAAAAAACACGAAAAACTAGGAATGAGAACCTTCTTGTTGAAAGGCTTACTGAGAGCTCCAACCCCAAAGTCAGAAAGGGGATCCCCTTTTTGGTCTAGCTAAGTCACCATTGGTAAAATCTCTTGTAATTCCTCACAGAATATTTTGAAAAAATGGCTCTGAGAAGTCCCATTTTAAGGAACCAGACTTAATAGTATTCAATCCAGAATCTCCCCAAATTATTGGGCACAGAACCTCCTTAAGCGCATTAATGTGTTTCTTTGTGAGTGTTTTGCAGATTGTCCCTTGGAAACTGCAGAAATTAACAATGAAATCACCCCTAAGCCAATGAACTCAAGTCCTAGGCTAATGGCGTTGCATTTGCTAACTTGTCTTTGACTCCTACTGTCAGCACGAGGTGCCCTGGCATCAGACCTCAGCCTTTCTTCTGTAGTTTCTGCCTGCTCACGTGATCTTCCAAGGGGTCTTAGGAGGGGAAGGAAGGGTGGTAGGTAGCTAAGCCTCCCCCTAGAAGTGGGGAAATTTCTCCTGGGGGCATCTAAAACTGGGGGTGGGTGGTTGGAGGTGACACCCAGCCTTTGCACTTTCTGCTTTCAGAGAATTAGCCTTTGGGGGAAGAATAAGCCCAGGAAGTTGATCCAGGACTTGGTGCTGGTGAAGGACAAGAAACTCATATTTCCTGACAAGTGTATACTAAGTTCCAGGCTGAGCTCTTTCCACAAGGGAAAGGGAAACTCCCATGACAACTTTACTAGTAAGGTATAGTTTCCACTTTTCCGATAAAGACAGATCATCAAAAGTGTGAATATAAGACACGCAGCTAGCAAGTAGCAGAGACAGGATGACCAGCGGGTCTGCCGCCTCTAGGTCCAGGAGTCTTTCCATCACCCATGGCAGGAAAACCTCAGTTGGAGTCCCAGAATGTTTCCACGGGTCCCACACGTCCTTGTCTGTAAAGTGCTGTGAAAATCCAATGTCAGGAAGAAAGTAAAAGAGTGTTTGCTACTCTTCCAGCGAGCGGTTGCCATTCCCAGTTTTGCTGATGCAGCGGTGGTTTGGTTGGCATTAAAAGTGTAGACTCCTGGACTGAACTGGCCCCAATTCCTCTGGCCCTGGGGTCCCTCAGAGACTAGGGGAAATGATGTATTGGAATCTGCCCCACCAGCAGCCCCCAACCGCCATTCTCTGCTGAGATGCCCTTCTTTCAAGTTCTCCCGACCTACCCCCTGGAAGCCGGGCCCTGTTGTAAGAGCCCTGGGCATTGACTTGGGTGTAGAAGCTGGTGTGCCAAGAACGCAGTGGATAGGGGCATGGAAGTTCCCGTGAATGCGCCCTTGTGCTCATGCAAACGAGCACGGGAAGTCTTTCATTCATCTTTTAGCAATCACAGGCTGGTGGGGGAGGGGGGGGACCGACCTCTAACAGTAATTTTGATGTTCTATATATGGAAAGGGCTGCACTAGAAGGCAGCACAGGTTGCTATGGAAACACAGGGAGCCAGCCTATGCTGAGGGGGGTTGAACTGGGGGATATATCCCAGAGGAAGTGATACCTGCACCGAATCTCGAAGGAGCAGTTGGAATTACGCTGAGAATAAAGGTAGAAAGCATTTCCAGGCAGAGGGAGCAGTGTAAAAAAAAAGCGTGAAGGAGTATACAGGAGAGAAGGAACTTGGGACTGAAGCATGAAGCAGGAGTGGAGGGACAGGGGGGCGGGGGTGATGCAGGCTGAAAGAGCCAGGTAATGGAGACCTTGTTCACCTGCCTGCATGACCACACCCGTATGATGCAGGAGAGGGCTGGGTCCTGGGCTGCCTCTTTTGGGCAGCCGTACCTTAGTGGTATCCAACTTGGGGTGATTTTCTTCCAATGTGTGCCAACCATGTGGTGAGTCTCTGATGCAAGTTACGTACAGGATCACACATTTACTTCTGTTAGCTCTCATAGGTACCAGTTAGTGTTGAACTATTGATTTTTAAAAATATTCTAGTGCTTTTTATTCCAATTTTTGTGTAAATCGATTTTTCCCCAGAAATACAATATGAACTTGGAGATACAAGTAAATGTATCTTCAGTTAGTTTTAACCCTCGTTGTTTTATTCCTCAACAAAAGTCATAGAGGGCTGGGGTCAGAAGAGACCTCAGAAGCATACAGACAGCTTCCTCCAGATCCAGAGAGGCAAATCCAGTGAACTCTGACCCATTGCTGGTTACTGAAAGCCCCACCCTGGGCCCCATGAACAACATAGAATGAGTCAGAAATTAATCCTGCACAAGCGGGCAACACCTGCAGTACGAGGTATTGACATACAGCTGCTCTTCCCCAAGGGCTGGGGCTGGGCAGCTCTGAGAGGAAAATGTCTCTCCCACTAAGGGACTGAGGGAGGGCTTCAGGGAGGAGGTGGCACATGAGTTAGGATTACAGGACGAGAAGGAGGTTGACCCTAGGTGACAGGAAGAAAGTGCAAAGCATGGGTCTCAGCTAAAGGCATCATGTTTATGGAGTGAGTAGGAAGCTAGACTATGTGGGTGCCTGTATGTAATTATATAGTACAATTGCTAATCTACAAGGTCATCTATCACATTATCACATCTTATATCTCTTGTTCTAGATAGACTCAATCATCAGTTCTGTATATGGGCTTGTACCCTCCCCCATGCAAAGCCTGAGTTCACTCACTGATAGATGGTCACCTGGCCAATCAGAGGTGGCAGAGGGACAAGTTCCCAGTCTAGGTTTGCCCACCCCCCAAGCAGGGCTGAGCTGACTGAACGCCCAAATCCCCCCGGAGTCAGGCAAATCCCTGGCCACTCCTGCAGCTGGTCCTGCCCACTCAGGCTCCACAAAGGCAGACACAACCTCTCTGCATTTTGCACAGAAGTCTTGCCATCTCCATTCCCTCCCAGCACAAAGTTGCTGTTCTTGGGTCCTTTCTGCCTCACCTCATCATCTTCACCCTTTCATCTTCCTCACCATTAGCCCCGCTGGTGCCCAACATGGCAGATATCTGTGCCACCCAGGCATTGCTGAGGGCATGGGCCGCCAGGGAGAGGGTGCAGAAAAGAGGGTCATCAATACTACCACTAATAATAATGATGTTGTATCATTAGTACTTTCATGGATGTATTATTTTTTCATGATGTATTACTTTCCCTCCAGTTGGATGTATCCATACAACTATTACTTGTAATAATGATGACTTTTCAATGAATGTTACCAATACCACCACTACTAATAGTAATGAACTTTCATTGCCTCCCTCCTATTCCCCACATGAACCCTATGTAAGATAGCTTTTATTAATGCCATTGTACTGGTGGGCAAAATGAGATTTGGAGAAATTTAGTAAGTTGTTCAGCTTGTAAGTGACTGAACAGGGATTGGACCCTGACTTAATCTGACTCCAGGGTGCAGGGGTTAATCACTGAAGTTCCTCAATGAATGGACGGATGGGTGGGATAAAAAACTAATGAGAGGAATACACCTCACCTAAGCCCACTGGGCAAGGCGGGAACTTGAGGCTGGTGAACTGCAGCTTGTTAATTGTTCATAATCTCTAGTACTGTTTTTTCAGGTCCCAAAGTCAAATCCGTAACCTTTCAGAAGTATAATATTCGAGACCTGAACCAGCAAGTTCTGGTCCTGGAAGGTGAGGTCCTCAGAGTGGTCCCAGACAAAAGCATCAGAACCGGAGGTGACTCTCAGCCTTGCTTTACTCAGCAGAAGTGGTTCTTATTCTCTCACTGCCCACCTGGCCTGTAGAAAACTCCTCCCCGGTGGGGCAGCTTGACCACCCCCTCCTCTGGGACAGGTAAAGGACTGCCTCCTGGAAAGAGCCTCAAGGGCAGCTGGTGGTGGGCAACAGTCAGGATGGGGACACAGTTCCAGAGAGTCCCTGACTTCAAAGAAGTCTCCCTGGGAGGGCTGGGAGGAAGAAGGAGCCAGAGGCAGAGGGAGAGGGAAATTCTGAGGATAGGGACATTCTTGGCTCCTGGGCCAACCCAGGATTGAGCATTTGATGACATTGCTCAGGCAAAACAGGGCGGTTGTACCCGAAATGTCAACAGAAAAAAAAGATCATTTTTCTCCTCTAGGGCTGACGCAGTCTTCTGACTTTTTCCAGAGACCTTTTATGTATCAACTTCACACTTAAGAAAAGCTACTACTGAGAAAAAACATCATATGTTTTTGGAACAAAGTTGCCTGATCTTTCCGGAAGCAGCCTGGCTACCTAAGAAATTCTGCCTCATAGTTCAGAAAAAGAACATTAAAGAGCTGAATTCACTGACGGACGAGGAACGTCTGCCCGTCACCTTCCTCAAGGAACAGGTGGGTTCCTATTTCACTCTGGAGTCAGCTGTGAATCACGGATATTTACACCTCCAACACACCCAGACAACCTGTGGGAGTGACCAAAGATCTAGGGAAAGAAAAACAACCTTTCAATTTCAAAAGACTAATGTGGAACTCAATACATTACAAGACTGAATATACAAACTGACAATGGCCAGACGACCTCCGACAATAGAATGCAACCCTCAACTTCTATAGCAATTGGCCCAGAAGGGTCAGGACTTGGTCAATGACGGCCAGCTTCTCTATTTTTGTGCCCACTTTCAACTCAGGACCAATCAGAAAAAGGCAACTATGCTGCCCAAACCAATCGCATACGATGCCCCTCTCCCGGCTTCCCCATGGCAACAGCTTCAATCAAAGCACACCTGGAGCCCTCCCTTTCTGCCTGCCCCGAATCTCTGCCGAAAGCAACTGATGGGGGCTGACTCCTTTGCTATAGCCAGTTCTGAATAAATAGCAGCTGTTTCTTCTCATTTGAGTGGTCTTCATTTTTTTCCATAGAGAACGGCAAATAAAAGCATCTTCTCCCGGTAATATGTCACCTTCACCTAGCAAGACCATGGGCTTGACTTTCGGTGTCATTTGTCCCTTTCATGGGTATGAAGTTTGAGCTATAAAAAGTAGAGTGTGGGGCTTCCCTGGTGGCTCAGTGGTTGAGAGTCCGCCTGCCGAAGCAGGGGACGCGGGTTCGTGTCCCGGTCTGGGAGGATCCCACATGCCGCGCAGCGGCTGGGCCCGTGAGCCATGGCCGCTGAGCCTGCGCTCCGCAACGAGGAGAGGCCGCAACAGTGAGAGGCCCGCGTACCACAAGAAAAAAAAAAAAAAGAAAAAGAATTCTCCCTTCTCTATAGTTATGTAAGCACTTACCTAATATTTCATTTGTTCTAACTCTTTGCATTTATGTGCATTTCGGGAGTTCTAGCAAATGAGTTCTTGCTTGGCAGTGGCGTGTAGCCACTGATATATGTTGTGAGAGGCCCCTTACATGAGTGATGCCGCCTTGAGATAATTCAGAATGGGCTCAGATGAAATCATAACTATCCTTAGTCTGATACTACCTGGCAGACTGACTTGACCTAACTTTTAAGTAACCATGCTTGATATATTGGAATAAATATATATATTTATTTTAATTGAAGTATAGTTGATTTACAATATTGTGTTAGTTTCAGGTGTACAGCAAAGTGATTTGGTTATACATACATATATCTATATATATAATATATATCTCTTTATTCTTTTTTTCTGTTCTTTTCCACTATAGTTTATTATAAGATATTGCATATAGTTCCCTGTGCTATACAGCAAATCCTTGTCCTTTTTCTATTTTATATATGGTAGTGTGTATATTTTTACAGTTATTCTTAAAGGACCATGCTTGATAAAGATGTGGGGTCCCAGTCTTCTCGAGACACTGTGAAAACTGCCACTTTGCAGCTCCTATGGCCCACGCAGAAGCAGCTGGCTTTCTCAGTCCTGTAGAGCTCCAAAAAGAATGGGACTTTCAGTGAGCTTAGACTGCAGGCTTCAGACCAGTCCCTTCCCTTAACCAAGCATGGTTTCCTTCCATCTTTGCTTGCCACCTGGTGGGTGATGGTCTGAGTCTATCCTTTTCCTGAAGGACTTTGCTGACGGAGGCTAGCACACACCAACATCTTGAAATTTGCCTGCCCTTTCTTCTCCTGTGCAGCCTTGGGTAATAGGTGGGCTCTGGCCATCGCTTCTGAAAGTGCATCAGGAGCAAGGTTCTGCTTTAGGCTTGTGTGAAGAAGCATAAAGCAGTTTCTCTTCCCGAATTTCCGAGGAAGAGGCAGTGGTTGTCTCATGCTGTGGATAAGCCCAAGGCCGGTGTTCATTCATTGCACTTCCAGCAGCACTTAGTTCACCTGCCGGGTGAAAAAAATGAGTTTTGTGCATGTCAGGAGACAGGGTGGAAGAGGGATGGATGACAGGACCCCCTGTGCCTCTAAAGCACTGTCCCTTCCCTTTGCCCCCCCCCATAGGAAAGGAGGTGCCCCAAGGCATATAGATGGGGTACGATAAACCATCCCTGCCAGCTGTGGAGATGCAACTGGCTCCTTGTCGTTCATAGCTCTCCCTTTTCTCCATCTTTGCCTTATTCAATAGCAATAAAGGGAACTCATCAGGACCCCCCCCCAAAGATGGCACCTCGAGCCTGGCTGACACCCACTCTTCCTTCTGATCTTACTCGGGTCTTGCCCAGGGAAGTCCCTCTACTTTCCTGGTTGGGTTGTGCACCCCCGTCATGCACTGGGCACAGCTTCTCCACTTACACTTGTGTTGGCCTGATTAACGTCTGTCTCCCCAACAGACCACAAGCGCCTTGAGGGCAGGGTCTGCTTCTGAGTGTGCTCAACATTCCATCCTCATCGCCCCGCACAGAGCCCGGCACAAACACTGTGTAAGGAATGAGTCAGCTGGCAGAGGGCTCACCAGGCCAGCCCGCACTGTCCAAGCTCTGTGTGAAGAAGCCTCTCTGAGCACTGTCTTCTGCTGGGTGCCTCCCTGCTGGGGACAGGGCACAGTCACCAGATGGGTTAGGCAATGGGATTTCTCTGTGGTTCAGGCTCATGTCACCTGGAGTAGGACATTCCTCCTGGTGGTGCAAGTTTAAGGCCAGCCTGAATACTAGTACTGTTGGCAGCTGGTACCCAATCACTCAGCCAGAAAGGCACATTATCATTTTCTAATGAAATGTATGGGGAGGAGGAAGTGTGGACAAGAAAGAAATGCCTGAATCAGAATTACTTGGGTTTTTTTTAAAAAAAGCAGTTAGATAAAAGAAGCCAACTCACAGATACAGGGAAAAAACTGGCCAGTTGGGGGAGAGGGGCAATATAGGGGAGGAGGTGTGGGAGATACAAACTCTCAGGTGAAAGACAGGCTTAAGGATTTATTGCACAACGCAGGGAGCATGGCCAACATTTTGTAATAACTGTAAATGGAAAGCAATGTTTAAAAACTCTATAAAATTTAAAAATTAAAACAAAAAGGCAGTTATGTCCCTGGTTACATCCCAGAACACCTAAATCAGAAGCTCAGGGTGTGCAACCCTGAGAATCTGTATTTTTCCAGCTTTACGGAGACACGATTGACGTATAACATTGTGTGAGTTTAAGGTAGACAACGTGTTGATTTGACACATTTCTGTATTGCAATATGATGGCCCCCATCGCCTCACCTAACTCTTCTATCCCATCACATAATTATCATTTCTTTTTTGTGGTGAGAACATTTAAGATCTACTCTTAGCAACTGTCAAGTATATAATATTGTATTATTAGCTATAACCACCATGCGGTACCTTAGATCCCCAGAAGTTGTTAATCTTATAACAGGAAATTCATACCCTTTGACCAATATCCCCCATTCTCCTCACCCCACCAGCCCTTGGTAACCACCACCCTCCTCTCTGTTTCTCTGAGTTTGGCTTTTTTAGAATCATCATATAACTGATGTCACACAGTACTTCTCTTTGTCTGTCTGACTTAGTTCATTTAGCATAATGCCTTCAAGGCTCGTCAGAAGCTTCCTGGGTGATTCTTTTTTTTTTTTTTTTTTTTTGCGGTACGCGGGCCTCTCACTGCTGTGGCCTCTCCCGTTGCGTACCACAGGCTCCGGCCGCGCAGGCTCAGCGGCCATGGCTCACGGGCCCAGCCGCTCCACGGCATGTGGGATCTTCCCGGACCGGGGCACGAACCCGCGTCCCCTGCATCGGCAGGCGGACTCCCAACCATTGCGCCACCAGGGAAGCCCTTCCTGGGTGATTCTTAAGCACAGCAGCATTTTAACCCCTCAGGGACAGTGCAAAGAGCTCTGTACTAGGAGTCAGAACTTCTGGAAGTCCGCCACTTAGAATCTGGGTGACTGGTCAAGTTACTTGTCTCTGAGTCTGTTTACTCCACTATTAAATGGGCATAATTCTCATCCAGCCCTGGTCACAGCGTTAGGTGAATGCAACGATCACCCAATGCATTGTGAAAATTACCTCCCAGACCAGAAATCACCATGACCCTGACAGCCTGCCAAGCAATCCCCTCTGAACACTCTGCGAAGAGTCTGTCCCTGCTGTCGGTCAACTGGCCTCTGGATCCTGCCCTGAGCCCCTGTACGGAGCTGCACTGACAAGGCGCCTTCTGCAAAAGGGCTGTGGGGAAATGACAGGCACCGTCGAAGGCTCAGGTCCCTGATTATGTGGAATTTAGAATGCATGTTCCTCCTGAAAAATACTAGGAGAGGCTGAGCTACGCCAAACAAACAAAAGCAATGTTACTTTTGCAGTAAAAAAACAGTGCAGGCTTTTGTGCGTGAGATGGAGACCATCTTGCATTGCAGCTCTTTGATGAAAAGTGGAAAGTTCCAGAATGACTCAGGGATGAATGTCTGGAGACTTCAAACAGTCTGTGGCCCCTTGCCCTCTAGAATGGGAGTCGGCATACTTTCTGTTAAGGGCCAGGTAGTAAATCTTCTAGGCTTTGCTGGCTGAGAATCCACAGGTTCTACTGTAGGCGGAAGGTAGCCATAGACGACCAGTGAGCCTGGCTGTGTTAGCAAACTATTTGAAACAGGGAGTGAGCCTGCAGGCTATGGTTTGCCAATCACCCCTGGCTCTACAATGATGATCTTAAAGGGGCTTCCCTGGTATGCTGGAGTCAGTTCATCCAGCTTGTAAGAGCCCATTGTTAGCCCCTCTTCCTGACAGCACCTACAGTGACTTCATGGGGGGCAGTTTGAAGTCGGCTGTGCTGGGAGTACTTACACCACTGAAACTGGCAAGAGCTGTGTATCATTGCTCCCGCCCATTCCCACCCCTCCCCCTCCATCCCATAGAACTTGTTGTTAAACATTTACCAGCCCATCACTAGGTGTGTGTCTCCAGAGACTGGGATGAAGAGAAGGGGCTGGGAGAGCCAGTCCATTGGAATGTGAGACGAAACTACTAAACGTTAGTTCCTGTTTTATCTAGTCCTTGTAAATTTCCTAATTTTATGGAAGTTTCACAAAGTGCTATTGCCCATATTTCAAGATGTGTCCTCCGTTTTGTTTCATTGAGTGGGGTAACTGGGATCAAAAATGATTGGGCTGTACCACTCCTAAGGCTGTGCGTTAATGCGCTGTGCTGGGTCACTCACTCCCAAGCAGAGGGCAGGATGGATAAGGGTTTCCTCTTTCTGTCCCCAGTATAGCCTTCCTCTCTCCCTCACCTGCTTCACCCTGCCCAGGATCTTGAATGGGGGCAAGAGGAATGATCAGCTGGGAAAGGAACCCCTGGGTGGGGTCCTCCTGAAGGAGTTCTTGCTGCAGGGTGAATGTCGTGAGATCACGCAATTTACAGGCATAGAGAATTTTTTGAGGTGAACAGCTGAAATTTGAGTGTTATGGGTTGAGTTGTGCCCCTCCCCCCAAAAAAGATACGTTGAAGTCCTAACGCCTGGTACCTGTGAACGTGACATTATTTGGAAATAGGGTCTTTGCAGATTTAATCAAGATAAAGTTCTTAGGATGTGTCCTAATCCAAGGTGACCGCTGTCCTTGTAAGAAAAGGGGAATTTGGACACTGACATAAACAGAGGAGGATAAGAAGACACAGAGACACAGGGAGAAGAAGGCCATGTGGCAATGGAGGACGAATGCTGCATCTACAAAGCAAGGGACGCCAGGGGTTGCCAACAAAACTAGAAGCTAGAAGAGGCGTGGAACAGATTCAGAGCCCTGAGGAGGAACCCACCCTGCCAACATCCTTTTTTTTTTTTTTAACATTTTTTAAAATTGAAGTATAGTTGATTTACAATGCTGTGTTAGTTTCAGATGTACACCAAAGTGATTCATATATATATATATTCTTTTTCAGATTCTTTTCCCTTATAGGTTATTTCAAAATATTGAGTATATTTCCCTGTGCTATACAGTAGATCCTTATTGGTTATCTATTTTATGTATAGTAGTGTGTATATGTTAATCCCAACCTCCTAATTTATCCCTCCCCCCCACCCCTTTTCCTTAGGTAACCATAGTTTGTTTTCCATGTCTGTGGGTCTCTTTCTGTTCCGTGTATAGGTTCATTTGTCTCATTTTTTTAAACTCCACATATAAGTGATATCATATGATATTTGTCTTTCTCTGGCTTACTTCATTTGGTATGATAATCTCTAGTTCCATCCATGTTGCTGCAAATGGCATTATTTCATTCTTTTTTATCCACCCTGCCAATATCTTGCTTTCACACTTCTAGCTAGCTTCCAGAACTGTGAGAGAATAAAGTTGTGTGGCTTTAAGCCACCTAGTGGTTTCACTTTGTAATAGCAGCCCTTAGGAAAGAAAGACATTGGGATTCGCAGGTGTAACATGCAATGGCCCAAACTTTTTCACTGAACACCTAGACCCATGATTACAATGACGGTTAGGAAAATAAAATCCAAATCACCTTAGTTGTTTTTATACAAGTTTTCAAAAATGCATCTGCTTTGCAGGGGATGTCATATTAGCTGCAGTAATAAGAAGACCGTCATTTAAATAGCAACCCTTCCCTCTCTCCATCCTTTTCTTCCTTCCTTCCTCCCTGTGGTCTTTCTGTCTCCTTCATTCATTCGTAGAAAACATGTTGGGTGGTAGGTTCTTGGGATACCTCAGAGAGAAGAGAACTCTTGGAACTTACATCCTAGTGGAAGATGCACACTTTAAACATAATAAATAAGCAAATTATATAGCATGTTAGGAGGACCAAAAAAATAAGACCCGGGAAAGAGGGCTTGGTGGTGCTGGGGTGGGAAGCCGCTCGCAGCACTAAGTGGGGTGGCACACCTGTGTGGTCACCTGAACCATTTCTGACTTTCCATCAATAAAGTCAGAGCACACAGGAATCTTGTGCTTCTGTAAGGAGGCGGGTACATTTGTGATCTCGGTGTAGCCCCGCAGGAAGCCCGCACAACATGCTACATGCACCACAGCGATTTACTTCATGTCACCAGGTTGGAAGGACAGGTGGAGGAGGATGGAGCCCAGGCTATGCCTGCCTCCATTTGACCCACATGGTCGACCTCCTCAAGACCAAGGTTTCACTCCCAATTGGAAGTCAGAGTCCTCACTGTTAAGAGACAGCCTCAGCTCAGAGACCAATCTGAATAGACACGTCTTGGTTGCAAAGAAGTTACGTGACGTTATGAAGAAGACACACCCTCACCCCTGCCCCCCACCCCCCATGCCAAGCATCACTGTCACCTGGACACATTTTCAAACACTGAAAATACTAAATACTTTTTTACCTCGGGCTTGGTGCTGGTCGCCAGCGTCCTCAGATCAGAAACAGAAGCAGCTGACCTTGTCGGAGCTCTTCCCTGGGGCCTCATCCCCCTTGACCCTCACAGGCTGGGGTACTGTCGTAGTCCTAGTTATGGCTGAGGGGACTCAGGGAGGCATCGCTTTGTCTTCTTGCCCAGTACCTGCTGAGATCAGCTCTCCAGCTTGACTTTGAGGACCCTCGCTGCCTCTTGGAAACATAAGGGGGTATCTTGTAGAGAGTTTGATTTATTTCATCTAAAAACTCTACAATGAAGCAATCCTTCCTTCTATGACCTCAAGATACAAATTCTCAAAGTACTAATAAGGTGTGTTGCCTTTAGCTGTCTGAGAAGCAGACACATGAGCCAAACTAGGGCAGTCACATGCTCTCCTTGGAATCTGAATCTTTTCCTCATCCTCTAAAGTTCTTTGTGAATCGGGTGAGATGTGATGTGTACAATTGGAGGGTGTTTGGAAACCTCTCTCCTCCAAGCCCTTTCAATAAGGGGATTCTGTGTCAGCCCTGCCCCAAGATATCAGGAGTTCAGCTTCCTGGGACCTTTGGAAGCTCAGTTTTCCATGACAAGAGGCTGCGAAGAAAGTGCCTTTCTTGTCTAAGGTTAGACTCTAGCAGAGGGTCGGCAACCTTTTTCTATGAAGGTTGGGAAAGTAACCAGTAGTGGCTTTGCTGGCCAGGTGACTCCCTTTCAATGACTCATCTCTGCTGTTAGAGCCAGAGAGCAGCCATAGAAAACGTGTAAACACAAGCATGACTGTGTTCCAAAAAAACTTTACTTGAAAGCAGGTGGTAGGGCAGGATTTGGCCTGTGGGCTGTAGTTTGCCAGTCCCAGGATTAGAACAATATACTTTGAATGTTCTATTTCCTTTTGCTAAAATACTGTCAAGGTCCATAAAAAAGATATGGTGACCCACAGTTTGGAGAGCATTGCTTTGGATGGGCAAGCATCAAAGAAGGAATGACAGAAGAGGATGGCCCAGCCCTGGGAGGCCTTCCTGGAGGCAGCAAACATTTCCAAGAGAGAGCAAGGCCTGCGGCCTCATCAGCAGGGGCCTCTGGCAAGGTTTCCCGGGGTCAGAAGGAGCTGTAGCCAGTCCCCTTCCTGTCCACTCAGGTCCTGCCCTTCATCCCAGGCTCCTGTTGAGTCATTTCTTCACGTTGAAAATGTCTTTTTTGGAGGAGAAACCAGGTGTGAAAATGGGCTCTGAAGACTGTGAAAGAGATGAGCTTCAGTGTCACTCGGAAGGTAAGATTCTTATAAAAATCCGCACCGGGGCCAAAGAGTAACTCCTAAAGTGGGACCTTGTGAGGTGCTGGGCACAGTCCCAGCTCCTCCCTGTTGACCTGGCACAGTTTTGGGAACTTCCTTGGTGAATGAATTAGACAAGAGAAATACTTGAGGGGAGAATGGAGCTTTGCAGCAGGTGTCCAGGTGCAGCGGGTGGGAGATAAATGCATCATTTTCACCCAAAGTGTCAGGGCTGTGAAGTCCTGACTCACCACCAGGATGGTTTTGAATCCTCCAAATGCATCTCTTTTCTCCCTACTGGCTCAGGCAGAGGAGAATGCCCTGCGATGGACGGGGTTCTCTGAGTCCGGGTTGGAAAAAGGACCCCTGCTCAGGGCTTCTGAGTGTCCCCTGGAAGAAGGAACTTGGACATTGGCTCCAGGGGGACAAGAAGAGGAGACTTTTGACCCAAATGACTGTCTAAAGCACGGGCTGTGAAGGGAGAGGAGACCAAATCCTGGAGCTTTCAACTCACACGTGGCATTCAGAGTTCTAAAACGAAAAATCAGGATGTTGGTCTGACGGATGTGGATCTGCTAACAGTGACAAGAGAGAACCAGCCCTGCTCCTGGAACACAGGCGATGTGGAGGCCACCATGCTCATTCATGCGGTGGGGCTCAAGAATCCATGGTCTGAAGATGTCACCCACCAGGTGATTTCTGGTATAGAGCCGAGGTTGAGAACCCTGCCTTAGACGGTGACACTCCAAGCGTGGTCCGCAGCCCAGCAGCATCGGCAGCACCCGGGGCTGATAGAAAGGCAGAGTCTGCAGGTCTGGTTCATGTTAGAGACGTTCAAAGGCTTAGGGTTAATCTAGTTTAATGATTCTGAATCAACGTGCATCTATACTGTGAACTCAGAATGTCTGGGGCCCAACAGAGCTGCCGAGGAGATTCTAACGTGAGCAGAGCTGAGACCCAGGGATCGTATCCGACCCCGCATCGCTGCAGAGCCACTTGGGATCTCGCCTGGGCCAGTCACCCATCCCATCAATGCCGAGTATCTGTGATGCCTGGGGCTCTAGGCTGGGGCTGAGTCAGCCAGGGAACCTGCTCCCGGGGAGCTTACAGGGCTGCAGGGAGATGAGACAAGGACACTGACACCTGTGCTGCAGCGATGGGTGCCAAGAGCTGCGCAGCCCAGAGAGGAAGCTGGTCCACGCAGAGGGGCTGAGGAGGGCTTCCCGGAGGAGGTGGCAGGAGAACCAGCAGGAGCCCTCCCCATTCTCAGGCAGGAGGAGACCAGGAGGCCATTCCACACTGAGACCAGCCAGAGGCCTTGTGCCGATCGCAGAGGTGGAGAATGAGGCCTTAGACTCCATCTCCATGTTATAATTGCCTAGGATAGATAATTATGTTACAGGATCACCCGGTGCAGTGTTACCGTGTTGTCACATTGGACTTTTTACAGCCACCTGTCCATGATGGTCATTGGCCCACATGTGGGCCCCTGCCCTTCATCCAACAAGGGCCTGAGCTCCTCCCTGAGGGCCTGGCCCCCTGCCCAGTCCAAGGCCCAGTAGGGAAGGTTCCCTCTGTGGCCGAGCCTCTAGGCAGGAATGGTCTGAATGTGTCCCTAGGAGCCAGGCCCTAGGAAGTCCCCTGGCCACTCTTGTGGCTGGTCTGCCTGTTCAGAGAGGTTCTCCAGGGCCAGGTGCAAACCCCGCAGCTTTTCCTGGGAGCCTGGCAGTGCCAGCTCAATCCTGCACGATGCTGGGCTCCTGCCTCCTGCCCCAATCTCTCACTCCCTGCTCTGCCACTGTCCCTTCATCGGCCCAGCCAGTGCAGGCATCTGTCCCACCCCAGGCACTGCTGGTGCACTGAGGGTACAGGAAAGAGGGTTAAGAAAAATAATAACTCCAAGAATAATAATAAACAATTTTTTGATATTTCCTCTATAGTCCAGACACCTTGATAATACCGATCACTGAATAACTTTTATTTTATTTCTTTTGATACGCAAATCATAGAAGATTTTAATATATCACTCCCAGGACATGATAGGTCAAGTGAACACAAAACAAGAAATGTAAGCATCATAATAAGGTAGATTCTGTTGATATCACTGAGTAACTTTTAAATTCTCAGAAGAACCCAGTTTGGTCGGCCCTTTTACAATGCTCATTTCACGGCTGAGAAAACTGAACTCTGAAGAATTTAAAATGTTGCTCCAAGTCCCACAACTAGTATGTGTGAGAGCCAAGATTGGAACCCCATCTGCCTACCTCCAAAGCCAAAGTTCTGAGAAGAGGGTCACTTGCTTCTCATTAAAGGCTCGGGTTGATGGAAATCGTGAGGGGTCCCAAGCTCATCAGAGTCCAGTGGAGCTGGGCTGGTACACTTGATACAGGGCTGGAAATGCACAATCTTCCACGCTCCAGGTGAAATGCCATCCTCTGGTCACAGTGATCCAGGCTCAAACGAAAGCCAAATTCAATAAAATTCAATATTTAGGTCATGTACCATATGTTCCTGCTTCTGCTCTGTGGGATCTTTCAAAGCCATTCTGCAAACCGCCCAGAGAAGCCCAGATGAATGGCCCCTGCCCTGTTCTCTGGGGAAGGTTTGTGTCCCCACCAGGCCAAGTAAAGGTCCCTCGAAATGGGCTTTCTCTTTCCTACCTCTTCTTGCAGGCCAATGAGTGCATCGTCTGGGCCTCCAGAACCAGCTGGCGGTGAGCCGCGTGAGGGAATCCCCAGGAACCATTAGAAATTAGATGATAGAGTCTGGAAAGATTCCTATTTCTGAGAGGGATATTTCTAGAAGGGCTGGAATTAAGAAGGAGCCGGACAACTGGGCCTTCCGAAGAAGCATGACCAGAGAACAATTCAGGAGGATGGACCAGTGTGATGGGGTAGCAGGGGGAACGGGCCTTTGACCACAGATCCCAGGAGAAGCGTTACGTGCCACACCTGAAACTTCAGCTGATTTGAGAAGTTTTCCCCACTCCAGGGACTAGACCTTTTTCACTGACTGTTGTTTTCCGGAGACCTGTGTTTTATCCTCACCCTTGGGCTCAGTCTGTGAGAAGAAAGGGAGTCTGGTGGTCTCTTGGTGATCTCTAAAGAGAAGCCCCATCTCAACTGTGACCAGGATGAAGGACAAAGCCCACACTCGCTAGAGCTGAAGGTGAGTTATTGAGGACATGTATTTTCCAGTGTTGTAGCGCAATGTCTCTTACCCATACTCAACGGGGCATGAAAGAAGGGCGTTTTCCCAGGGATCTGGTGAAACTCCTTGGCCTTAATGTAAACGCAGGGGATACTGTCTTTTTCCTTTCCCACTTCCCTCCCTCTGCTATTTGGCACGTACAGGGGAGAGCGCCTTCTGCGCATGTGGCTCTGCCTGCTCCTCTCAGACTGTGTGTGTGTCGTGCAGCCTGAAATCTGGGTGCATTCTCCTTCTGACACTGCTCTCCTCCTAGAAGCACCCCAGATCCTGCTTTCTGGAGGTCTCCATACAAGTGTGGGCAAGTAACGCTGGGAATGACTTTGTGCTCTGCAGATCAAAACACTCCCTTGGGGGGCTTCCCTGGTGGCGCAGTGGTTGAGGGTCCGCCTGCCGATGCAGGGGACGCGGGTTCGTGCCCCGGTCTGGGAGGATCCCGCGTGCCGCGGAGTGGCTGGGCCCGTGAGCCATGGCCGCTGAGCCTGCGCATCCGGAGCCTGTGCTCCGCAACGGGAGAGACCACAACAGTGAGAGGCCCCCGTACCGCAAAAAAGAAAAAACAAAACAAACTAACAATTTTTAAGGGGCCAGCGTGTTGGGCAATAAATAGGAAAGAATCCGGAAGAGAACACAGAGTAGGAAAGTGGAGAAAATTATGTGATTTCATCTTTGCTGTAAGAAGCATTTAGAAGGCAGTAAAGAGATGATTGCAATCTTCATTATTAGCGCTGCTATTAACTGACATCTCTGGAATGCCAGTCTGCTCATATCAATCTTACATTTTTCCACCAATGTCTGTATGTAAGTATTAGACAAGTATTCTTCAGTTGTTATGTACAATATTCTATACATGTCCATGAGGTCAGATGTATTAATCTTATTTAACAAATGTTTTCTATCCACAGTGATTTTTTTGTTGTCGTTTTGTTGTAAGAGGTACTTTAAGATATCCTACTATGCCATAGGTTTATTATTTTGATCTCAGTTTTGGCATTATATATTTTGAAGCCATGTTATTAGGTGCATATATGTTTAGAATTTCTATATCTCCCCAGTAAGCTGAGGTATTTGCATCTAAGGAATGACCCTCTTTAGCTCTAGGAATCTTAACTGCATCACAGTCTACTTTGTCAGATACAGCAGGCTTCTTTTGATTACTATTTGTGTGACATGTCTTTTTCCATTCTTTTCCTTTCAATCTTCTCCACCTTTATGTTTTAGATTTATCTCTTGCAAACAGCATGTAGTTGGGTTCTGCCTGCTTTGCTTAATCCACCTTATAAACCATTTACTTCAGTTCTAAAACACCATGGATTGTAAAACACATCAATATTTTATATACCAATAAGAAAGAGAAACTCTACCTATTAAACCATGACACAACATCTTAACAATGTCCCTGTGAAGTGCACACATCCGTCACACCAGCTTCTTCCTGCTTCCAAATTTCTTCTATCAGTTCCAAGGGATTTGGCAAATTCTCCTGTTTCACGCTGCACGTGTCTCAGAAATAAAATGTAGCCCAGCTTCACGACTTGTGGGTAGCTCCTTCTTTAGGTCTCAGAAGCTCTTGGTATTTGCCACCCAAAAAATGGAATTCACTACAAATTTTCACCCTACTACTGTGTTTCTGTGCCAAGTTAGAGAGCATCTTTTTGAAGACGTTTTAAACAGGGATTAATTCAATACATGTGCAATGATGCACGAAACTCAGCAGGTGACCAGAAGAACAGCTCTGACAGGTAGCACAACGTGCTGACAGAGCTTGTATGATGCCACAGCCTGTCACATGCCTCCTGGTTTCAGAAATGTAAAAATATGAGTAAATGTGTGTTTTAAAATCAACGAAATAGAGCATCTGGACTTAAAATCTACCATTGTTACGTTGCTTTCTAGTCATTATTCCCATTTTGTTTCTTTGCTCCCTTCTTGCTTTCTTCTGGTTTGAATATCTTTTCTCATTCCATTACTCTCCTTACATAGCTTGAAACTTATGCACTATTTTCTATTCTTTTAGTGCTTATCCTAGAAGTAATCCACGCATCCTTAACTTGTGAACGACTAATGCTAACGAATAGCTTTATTCTCCTCCCAGACAAATCAAGGATCACAGGACACCTGCCTTTACCTCAACCCCTCCAACTTATATGCTTCTACTGTCATATATTTTAATTACATATACTTTCAAAACTCTGTAAGATTTTATTATTTTTTATTATTATTATTTCATAGCATGGGTGTTCATTTACATTGGCCCACATATTTAGTACTTTCTCCTTTTTTATTTTATTTTTTTGGCTGCTTTGGGTCTTTGTTGCTGTGCTCGGGCTTTCTCTAGTTGCAGAGAGTGGGGTCTACTCTTCGTTGTGGTGCGTGGGCTTCTCATTGCAGTGGCTTCTCTTGTTGCATAGCACGGGCTCTAGGCACATGGGCTTCCGTAGATGTGGCACGTGGGCTCAGTAGTTGTGGCACATGGACTCTAGAGCGCAGGCTCAGTAGTTGTGGTGCACGGGCTTAGTTGGTCCACAGCATGTGGGATCGTCCCGGACCAGGGCTCAAAGCCGTGTCCCCTGCATTGGCAGGTGGATTCTTAACCACTGCGCCACCAGGGAAGTCTGATATTTAGTACTTTCTTTACTCTTCATTTCTTCTTGTATCTATGACCTTTCATCTGGGATCCTTTTCTTTCTGCCTGAAGTACATATTTTAGAAATGCACTGTCCAGTATGGTAGCCACTAGCCACATGTGGCTATTGAAATTTAAACTGAGTAAAATGGAATAAAATTAAAAATTAAGTTCCTCAGTCTCATTAGCCACATATCAAGTCCTCAGTAGCCACAAGTGGCTAATGGCTACCATACAGCAAACATATAGAACATTTTCATCATCGCCAGAAGTTCTATCGCATAGTTTCCTTTCTTACAGACCTTATGGTTTTGTTCAGCGGAAAGTATCCTTATTTCATCTTCATTCCTGAACTGTCAACTTCATCATTACCAGAAGGGAAGCTTTGAGACTTCCCTGGCGGTCCAGTGGTTAAGACTCCGTGCTTCCACTGCAGGGAGCACGGGTTCAGTCCCTGGTTGGGTGAATTAAGATCCCACACGTAGTGTGGTGCAGCCAAAACAAAAAGAAGAAGAAGAATGGAAGCTCCAGTTTCTACTCTGCATATATTGAGTTTCTTCTGCAGGTGCCACTGTCCTACCATTCGCCTCAAGGAATATGCAGTCTCTGTTAAAGGGCAATCTTAGAACTGCAAATGCAATTTGGATTTTTTTTTAAGAGAAACAGTCTTATCAGTGTGATTGGGGATAAGTGAAATGCCAATACTGCAGCTGGGAATGAATAAAGAATTGAGTGGGCTTTTGTGGGTGAGACTTGGAAGGCAATCATATGTATGGCATTATTTCTGTTGGAAAAAAAGTCATCTTACGTTCCAAACTCACTCACAGGTGAGCTTTTGGAAGCATGGGGAGCCTGTGGGCTTTGTCCTTTAAAAGGGGCCCGTACAGACAGCAGATAGAGGGGAGATATATACAAGATGGGCCTAGAGCATCTTGTTATGCCAGAAAGTAAGGAAGGGGGAAAGAGAAAGAAAAGACAAAAAAAGGTGGGGGGGCAGTTATGGGTATAACAAAAGGACACAGGAGGGAACCAAAAGAGCTCCCGGGGCCAAAGGTGGGAAAGTTTGAGCAACAACACAGATAATAGAGCATTAGGTTATAACCCAAAGTATGAAGTAAATATCCATGAGTCCATACTGATATAAATAAATAAATAAATAAATAAACAAACCAATGGGGGAGAACAGACAAATCACCCTGCAGAAGAATTCCAAATAATTTAAGTAGATACTTCCTCCCCCAAAGAGGTAGGGCATAACTCCCCACCCCTCGGGTATGGGTTGCCCAGACTGACTCCCTTCCAAATGCCACAGTGTTGAAAGAGGGGGGGAAAAGAGTAACATTGCAGTGGAGAAATCTGACAAACACTTCCTCAGTCAGCTGATCAAGGGTCATCTGAACATTGAGACATCGTATTGATCATACGTACCTTCAGTATGATGTCATGAGAAAGACACTTCACCTCCCCAAAACCTAGAACCTGGTTTAATCATATAAAAAATATGAAGCAAACCCCAACTGAGGGGAAATCTACAAAATACCTCAAAACAAAGTCATTAAAACAAGAAAATCTGAGAAACTGTCGCCGTCAAGAGGAGCCTACGGAGATGTGATGATGAATTGTTTTGTGGATGGGATCCTGGAACAATAAAGGAACTTAGGTAAAAACTAACAAAATCTAAACAGAGTGTTGATGAAAAAAATTAACGAATAGTCCATCTAAGAAAGAAATGGAAAATTTTATTTGAGCCAACCTGAGGATTATAACCCAGGAGAAAGTCTTTCAGAAAGCTCTCAGGACTGTTCCACCCATTAGAGGTCACATAGCACAGTTATGTAAGTTTTTGAGGCAAAGGATTATACATCAAAGTAACATATTGACAGTTTACACAGTCCAACAAGGTGAGTAGTGTGTCATCGTGATTGCTACAGGATTGAGAAAGGAATGTTATCTCCCAAAGAGTTACTTTGCTGGTGCCAGGAGGAAATTGCTTTTTTGTGGGGGGACCTGTAGGCATTCCTGTGTGTTCTAAAAGGATCTAGTTAATGAATAATGTAGACACACTAAAGGGAAGGGGGTAGTGGCTCAAACAGCAGAGAATATTTTATGTTAAGTGTTTCTCTCCTGACTGAGTGAAGTAAGTCAGACAGAGAAGGACAAATATCATATGATATCACTTATATGTGGAATCTGAAAAAAAAAAAAAGCGGTACAAACGAACCTATTTACAAAACAGAAATAGACTCACAGATGTAGAAAACAAACTTATGGTTACCAAGGGGGAAAGGGGGGGGGAGGGATAAACTGGGAGATTGAGATTGACATATAAACACTACTATATATAAAGTAGACAACTAATAAGGACCTACTGTATAGCACAGGGAACTCTACTCAATACTCTGTAATGACTTATATGGGAATAGCATCTAAAAAAGAGTGAATATATGCATATGTATAACTGACTCACCTTGCTGTGCAGCAGAAACTATCACAACATTGTAAATCAACTCTACTCCAATCAAAAAAAAAGAAAAAAATATTTTCTCATCCTGCCTTAAAATTAATTTCGTTTCATCATATGTGTTACTTTAGTTAATAATAATAATATATCAACATTGGTTCATCCATTATGGCAAATATATCCTACTAATATAAAATGTGAACAATAGAGGAAACTGAATGTGAAGTAAATGGGTATTCTCAGTACTATCTTCACAACTTTTCTAGAAACCTAAAACTAGTCTAAAATAAAATATTTTTAATATTAAATTTTTCATTGAAATCTGTATGTCTTTTTATACTTTGGGGTTTTGGATCAAATAGTTGAATAGTACCTATTCAACTTTTTTTAAAAGAGAGAGACAATAATAACAATAACAATAAATACAAATTCTCAGGTTCTTGTGCTGCAAGATTCTGATTTAGCAGGTCCAGGGTTAAGCCCAGAAATATGTATTTTTACAGAGCTTCCCCAAGTGATTCCGGTGCAGGTGACTTCAGACCATACTTCGAGAAACATCACCTCTTTCTAGTATATTTTATTGGAAAACGCAATACAGTGTATAAAACAGCTGAAAGCCATTTGGAGTGGTTGGGCCCCAGAAATCTGCACTAACGGTGCTTAGTCTAACCTCAAATACAGACCACAATCGGCATCCTACCACAATAAAGAAAAAAAAGGAACCTGAACATGGAGAACAATAGCCTCAAGGAGGAATTCAACACTTGAAATAAAACCTGGAGTTGCTTTTTCAGCGCTGCTAATCTGTTCATTCACATATTCATTCTTTTCATCCCATTTTGAAGGACTTATGTGCAGGAGACATTGTGCTAGATGCTGGGAATCACCGTGGTGAGCAAATGCAGATCGTATCCCTTCCCGTGAGAGAACTGTAGTCCATTGGGAGCTAGAAATGTCCATCAAAGTTTCACCCACGCAAATGTAAAACAACTCCTATGAAGGGCGGGGTGGGGGGGGACATGAAAAAAAGGGGCCCGGCACTCAAGAGCTTATCATAGGGCTGTTAGTCCAGGAACCAGGGGGGCTTCTCTGAGCAAGTGATTCTTGCACTGAGATCTAAAGACTTGGGGTTTAACTAGCCCAAGACGGGAGGGAATAGATCTTCTGGGATCATAGTCAGTTTCTGTCTTTAATATTAGAATAAGCAAAAGCAGAATAAAGGTAGAACAATGAGGACCCCACGGGGACTGCTGCATCTCTGTATCCGGCAGGTGAACATGTCTCACAGACCTCATTCGTGTGGCTTTCATCTTCATGCTCTCCTTCCCCAGGAGAGAAGAAGGCTCACTGCCCCAGCAGCACAGACAACCACAGCACCCATCTTTCTCCCCTCCCCCATCCTCTGGCATCCATAAAGTCAGTTTCCTGACAACAAATGAAATAAGTTGTTCTCTAAAGTCTGTTTGCAAGACAAAGCTTTGGGCATACACAGGGCATTCGATGCTTGGAACTCCTTCCCTGGAAATTTGAAAAGTTAAGCTGACTTCTGGGTCCTTAGACAGTTCAGTGCATTCATTGCACAGCCTCTGTCTGCTCTCCCATACAATGGCCATCCCATACCTATCTCCACACCATGCTCACCTGAAAAGAACAGCAAAAAAAAAAACAAAAAAACAAGTAAGGTTTCTTATTCCTTCCCTCATCTACCCATGAGTTGTGCCCAGTATGGGATCCACCAAGGTAAGAACTATTAGACGGGGGAGACTTTTCCAAAAGGTCAGGAAAAATTGCACATTTAACCATGTTAAGTCCTTCTCAGTTAACCTAGGGGTTGGGTCTCTCTGCTTTTAGGTGGAATTGCCTCAACTCTGTGCTGTAATATGATGATCTTGGATGGAGGAGATGTCAAGATTGTCCACTGCATGTTTTTAACATTTGGTTTAAAACATAAACCAATTCTTGCTTAGTAGATCTAGTTTGTTTATAAAATGTATCAAAATCCACTGTGAGGTTGGAGGGGTGAGAGCACAATGAAAGAGGTTTTTAGATAGTGCAAAGACTGGGAACACTGATGTAGCGGAGAAAACTTGTTTGGAATCCCAGCTCCATCTGTTCCAGCTTTGTGAATTTGTTCACCTTAGCCTTTCTGATCCAGATTCTCCTGTGGTAAAGTAAGATCAAACTGGCCTCTCTGGGCAGCTGTAAGAAGCAGAGGTACAGCACAGAGCACAGGGCCTGAGCCATGGTGGACAATCTAGATGGAGTTCTGATGAGGATGATGGTGATGATGATGATGACACTGAGAGTAATGACAATAGTGGTGATGGTGACAATGACCTCTCATCCACAGAGATTCTGGGACAATTGGTTTGGGGTGGGGTTCAGGCATCAGTATGAATTTAAAACTCCCCAGATGACCTTAATGTACAGCCCAGGTTGACAACCATCACACTAGACCAGCAATTCTCAAACTCTTCAATCACAGAATCCCATTTTACTTTTACAAATTAGTGAGGAACCCAGAGAAGTATATTTTATTTTTGAATTTTATTTTATTTATTTTTTTATATAGCAGGTTCTTATTAGTCATCAATTTTATACACATCAGTGTATACATGTCAATCTTAATCACCTAATTCATCACACCACCACCACCACCACCCCGGGGCCTTACCCCCCTTGGTGGCCATACATTTTTTTCTCTACATCTGTGTCTCAATTTATGCCCTGCAAACCAGTTCATCTGTACCATTTTTCGAGGTTCCACATATATGCGTTAATATACGATATTTGTTTATCTCTTTCTGACTTACTTCACTCTGTATGACAGTCTCTAGATCCATCCACGTCTCAACAAATGACCCAATTTCGTTCTTTTTTATGGCTGAGTAACATTCCATTGTATATATGTACCACATCTTCTTTATCCATTCGTCTGTCGATGGGCATTTAGGTTGCTTCCATGACGTGGCTATTGTAAATAGTGCTGCAATGAACATTGGGGTGCATGTGTCTTTTTGAATGGTGGTTTTCTCTGGGTATATGCCCAGTAGTGGGATTGCTGGATCATATGGTGATTCTATTTTTAGTTTTTTAAGGAACCTCCATACTGTTCTCCATAGTGGCTGTATCAATTTACATTCCCACCAACAGGGCAAGAGGGTTCCTTTTTCTCCACACCCTCTCCAGCATTTGTTGTTTATAGATTTTCTGATGATGCCCATTCTAACTGGTGTGAGGTGATACCTCATTGTAGTTTTGATTTGCATTTCTCTAATAATTAGTGATGTTGAGCAGCTTGTCATGTGCTTCTTGGCCATCTCTATGTCTTCTTTGGAGAAATGTCTATTTAGGTCTTCTGCCCATTTTTGGATTGTGTTGTCTGTTTTTTTAATATTGAGCTGCATGAGCTGTTTATATATTTTGAAGATTAATCCTTTGTCTGTTGATTCGTTTGCAAATATTTTCTCCCATTCTGAGGGTTATCTTTCATCTTGTTTATGGTTTCCTTTGCTGTGAAAAAGCTTTGAAGTTTCATTAGGTCCCATTTGTTTATTTTTGTTTTTATTTCCATTACTCTAAGAGGCGGATCAAAAACTATCTTGCTGTGATTTATGTCAAAGAATCCTCTTCCTATGTTTTCCTCTAAGAGTTTTATAGTGTCCAGTCTTACATTTAGGTCTCTAATCCATTCAGAGTTTATTTTTGCATATGGTGTTAGGGAGTGTTCTAATTTCCTTCCTTTATATGTAGCTGTCAAGTTTTCCCATCACCAATTATTGAAGAGACTGTCTTTTCTCCATTGTATATCCTTGCTTCTTTTGTCATAGATTAGTTGACCATAGGTACATGGGTTTACCTCTGGGCTTTTTATCTTGTTCCATTGATCTATGTTTCTGTTTTTGTGCCAGTACCATATTGTCTTGATTACTGTAGCTTTGAAGTATGGTCTGAAGTCAGGGAGTCTGATTCCTGCAGCTCCGTTTTTTTCCCTTAAGACTGCTTTGGCTATTCGGGGTCTTTTGTGTCTCCATACAAATTTTAAGATTTTTTGTTCTAGTTCTGTAAAACACGCCATTGGTAATTTGATAGGGATTGCATTGAATCTGTAGATTGCTTTGGGTAGTATAGCCATTTTCACATTATTGATTCTTCCAATCCAAGAACATGGTATATCTCTCCATTTGTTGGTATCATCTTTAATTTCTTTCATCAGTGTCTTATCGTTTTCTGCATACAGGTCTTTTGTCTCCCTAGGTAGGTTTATTCCTTGGTATTTTATTCTTTTTGTTGCAATGGTAAGTGGGAGTGTTTCCTTAAATTCTCTTTCAGATTTTTCATCATCAGTGTATAGGAATGCAAGAGATTTCTATGCATTAATTTTGTATCCTGCAACTTTACCAAATTCATTGATTAGCTCTAGTAGTTTTCTGGTGGCATCTTTACGATTCTCTATGTATAGTATCATGTCATCTGCAAACAGTGACATTTTACTTTTCTTTTCCAATTTGTATTCCTTTTATTTCTTTTTCTTCTCTGATTGCCGTGGCTAGGACTTCCAAAACTATGTTGAATAATAGCAGTGAGAGTGGACATCCTTGTCTTGTTCCTGATCTTAGAGGAAATGGCTTCAGTTTTTCACCATTGAGAATGTTAGCTGTGGGTTTCTCGTATATGGCCTTTATTATGTTGAGGTAGGTTCCCTGTATGCCCACTTTCTGGAGAGTTTTTATCATAAATGGGTGTTGAATTTTGTCAAAAACTTTTTCTGTATCTATTGAGATGATCATATGGTTTTTATTCTTCAATTTGTTAATATGGTGTATCACATTGATTGATTTGCATATATTGAAGAATCCTTGCATCCCTGGGATAAATCCCACTTGATCATGGTGTATGTTCCTTTTAATGTGTTGTTGGATTCTGTTTGCTAGTATTTTGTTGAGGATTTTTGCATGTATATTCATCAGTGATATTGGTCTGTAATTTCCTCTTTTTGTAGTATCTTTTTCTGGTTTTGGTATCAGGGTGATGGTGGCCTTGTAGAATGAGCTTAGAAGTGTTCCTCCCTCTACTATACTTTGGAAGAGTTTGAGAAGGATAGGTGTTAGCTCTTCTCTAAATGTTTGATAGAAATCGCCTGTGAAGCCATCTGGTCCTGGGCTTTTGTTTGTTGCAAGATTTTTAATCACAGTCTCAATTTCAGTGCTTGTGATTGGTCTGTTTATATTTTCTATTTCTGCCTGGTTCAGTCTCAGAAGGTTGTGCTTTTCTAAGAATTTGTCTATTTCTTCCAGGTTGCCCATTTTATTGGCATATTTTGTATGCATATTTTATTGGCATATATTGTAGTAAGCTCTCATGATCCTTTGTATTTCTGTGGTGTCAGTTGTTACTTCTTTTGCATTTCCAATTCTATTGACTTGAGTCTTCTCCCTTTTTTTCTTGATGAGTCTGGCTAATGGTTTATCAATTTTGTTTATCTTCTCAAAGAACCAGCTTTTAGTTTTATTGATCTTTGCTATCGTTTCCTTCATTTCTTTTTCATTTATTTCTGCTCTGATCTTTATCATTTCTTTCCTTCTGCTAACTTTGGCGTTTTTTTGTTCTTCTTTCTCTAATTGCTTTAGGTATAAGGTTAGATTGTTTATGTGAGATGTTTCTTGTTTCTTAAGGTAAGATTTTATTGCTATAAACTTGCCTCTCAGAACTGCTTTTGCTGCATCCCTTAGGTTTTGGGTAGTTGTGTTGTCATATGTTTCTAAGTATTTTTTGATTTCCTTTTTGATTTCTTCAGTGATCTCTTGGTTATTTAGTAACGTAGTGTTTAGCCTCCATGTGTTTGTGTTTTATACGTTTTTTCCCCTCTAATTCATTTCTAATCTCATAGTGTTGTGGTCAGAAAAGATGCTTGATATGATTTCAATTTTCTTAAATCTCCTGAGGCTTGATTTGTGACCCAAGATATGATCTATCCTGGAGAATGTTCCATGTGCACTTGAGAAGAAAGTGTAATCTGCTGGTTTTGGATGGAATATCCTATAAATATCAATTAAATCTATCTGGTCTATTGTGTCAATTAAAGCTTCTGTTTCCTTATTTATTTTCATTTTGGATGATCTGTCCATTGTTGTAAGTGAGGTGTTAAAGTTCCCCACTATTATTGTGTTACTGCTGATTTCCTCTTTTACAGCTGTTAGCAGATGCCTTATGTATTGTGGTGCTCCTATGTTGGGTGCATATATATTTATAATTGTTATATCTTCTTCTTGGATTGATCCCTTGATCATTATGTAGTGTCCTTCCTTGTCTCTTGTAACATTCTTTATTTTAAATTCTATTTTATCTGTTATGAGTATTGCTACTCCAGCTTTCTTTTGATTTCCATTTACATGGAATATTTTTCCATCCCCTCACTTTCAGTCTGTATGTGTCCCTAGGTCTGAAGTGGGTCTCTTGTAGACAGCATATAGATGGGTCTTGTTCTTGTATCCATTCAGCAATCCTGTGTCTTTTGGTTGGAGTATTTATTTAATCCATTCACGTTTAAGGTAATTATCGATATGTATGTTCTTATGACCATTTTCTTAATTGTTTTGGGTTTGTTTTTGTAGGTCCTTTTCTTCTCTTCTGTTTCCCACTTAGAGAAGTTCCTTTAGCATTTGTTGTAAAGCTGGTTTGGTGGTGCTGAATTCTCTTAGCTTTTGCTTGTCTGTAAAACTTTTGATTTCTCCATCGAATCTGAATCAGATCCTTGCCGGGTAGAGTAATCTTGGTTGTAGGTTCCTCCCTTTCATCACTTTAAGTATATCATGCCACTCCCTTCTGGCTTGTAGAGTTTGTGCTGAGAAATCAGCTGTTAACCTTAAGGGAGTTCCCTTGTATGTTATTTGTTGTTTTTCCCTTGTTGCTTTCAATAATTTTTTCTTTGTCTTTAATTTTTGCCAATTTGATTACTATGTGTCTTGGTGTGTTTCTCCTTGAGTTTGTCCTGTATGGGAGTCACTGCGCTTCCTGGACTTGGGTGGCTATTTCCTTTCCCATGTTAGGGAAGTTTTCGACTAAAATCTCTTCAACTATTTTCTCAAGTCCTTTCTCTCTCTCTTCTTCTGGGACCCCTATAATGTGCATGCTGTTGCATTTAATGTTGTCCCAGAGGTCTCTTAGGCTGTCTTCATTTCTTTTCATTCTTTTTTCTTTATTCTGTTCTGCAGCACCAAATTCCACCATTCTGTCTTCTGGGTCACTTATCCGTTCTTCTGCCTCAGTTATTCTGTTATTGATTCCTTCTAGTGTAGCTTTCATTTCAGTTATTGTATTGTTCATCTCTGTTTGTTTGTTCTTTAATTCTTCTAAGCGTTTGTTCTTTAATTCTTCTAGGTCTTTGTTAAACATTTCTTGCATCTTCTCAATCTTTGCCTCCATTCTTTTTCCAAGGTCCTGGAACATCTTCACTATCATTATTCTGAATTCTTTTTCTGGAAGGTTACCTATCTCCACTTCATTTAGTTGTTTTTCTGGGGTTTTATCTTGTTCCTTCATCTGGTATATAGCTCTCTGCCTTTTCATTTTGTCTATCTTTCTGTGAATGTGGTTTTCATTCTACAGGCTGCAGGATTGTAGTTCTTCTTGCTTCTGCTGTCTGCCCTCTGGTGGATGAAGCTGTCTAAGAGGCTTGTGCAAGTTTCCTGATGGGAGCGCCTGGTGGTGGGTGGAGCTGACTGTTGCTCTGGTGGGCAGAGCTCAGTAAAACTTTAATCTACTCGACTGCTGATGGGTGGGGCTGGATTCCCTCCCTGTTGGTTGTTTGGCCTGGGGCAACCCAACACTGGAGCCTACATGGGCTCTTTGGTGGGGCTAATGACCGACTCCAGGAGGGCTCACACCAAGGAGTACTTCCCAGAACTTCTGCTGCCAGTATCCTTATCCCCATGGTGAGCCACAGCCACCCCCCACCTCTGCAGGAGGCCCTCCAACACTAGCAGGTAGGTCTGGTTCAGGCTCCCCTGGGGTCACTGCTCCTTCACCCTGCGTCCCAGTGAGCAGACTACTTTGTGTGTGCCCTCCGAGAGTGGAGTGTCTGTTTCTCCCAGTCCTGTCGAAGTCCTGCAATCAAATCCCACTAGCCTTCAAAGTTTGATTCTCTAGGAATTCCTCCTCCCGTTGCTGGACCCCCAGGTTGGGAAACCTGACGTTGGGCTCAGAACCTTCACTCCAGTGGGTGGACTTCTGTGGTATAAGTGTTCTCCAGTCTGTGAGTCACCCACCCAGCAATTATGGGATTAGATTTTGCTGTCATTGCACCCCTCCTACCGTCTCATTGTGGCTTCTCCTTTGTCTTTGGATGTGGGGTATCTTTTTTGGTGAGTTCCAGTGTCTTCTTGTCGATGATTGTCCAGCAGCTAGTTGCGATTCTGGTGTTCTCACAAGAGGGAGTGAGAGCACGTCCTTCTACTCCGCTGTCTTGGTTCAGGCTCCAGAAGTTTATTTTAAAGCAAAAGTTTTTTGTTTGTTTGTTTTGGCCACGTGGCTTGTGGGATTTTAGTTTCCTGAACAGGGATCAAACCTGAGCCCTTGGCAATGAGAGCTTGGAGTCCTATCCACTGGGCCACCAGGGAATTCCCTAAAACAAAGTTTTAAAACACAAAGGCATACATATACATCTTTCATTAGCCATCAAAGCAATGACATCATCACATGTCATGTGGCTTCTGGACAGCTCTACTGAACACACTTAAAAAATGAGAGCGAAGAAAGCAAATAATGTCAGTACTGTTATAAAAATAGTTTTGACTTCACGGACCTCCTGATGCTACCTTAGACTTAAGTTTTCCACGCCAAGCTATTGCCCTCTACACCCCTCTGCCCCCAACAGTGCACGTGCGGGGACACACACACACACACACACACTGTCATCCCCACCACACCTAGGGGAGGAATCACAACCATTGGCTCTCAGTCAGTACAAGGCAACCAAACTGCACATAGCTTGATAGACTCAATGATCATTATAAAGAGACGGGGCTGACATTTGCCTCAGCTCTGTCTGCTTGAAACATGAAAGATTTGCAAAATAAATGAATAGTGTAAACAAGATTGCAAGATTGGCATGGGCAAATAAACTGTTTTTACGCACCATCAGGCTCTTTGGAAACAGACTAGACACTGAGCACATAGTTGCTTGACCAATCACCCATCACCTGCAGGACCCATAATGACAAGGCACTCTCAGACAACCCAGCTAAATATCAAAGGTTGCAAATTGGCCACCCTTGGGAAAGATCAGTGCCCCAGACCAGTTCATTTGGCCCACACAGAATAATTTTAAAGTACCAATTGGTTCCCAACATGAAAAGCCAGGAGATTTCACATAAAAATCTGAATTTCTGGCTTTTCTTAAAATCTGGCAATACTAGGACTGTTTCAACAGCATGCTCGATAAGAGTGGTAAATGCCTCCTTCAGATGGTGCTTGGTTTCCTTTTGTTTCCCTAACCCACTTCTCTCAATTATATCACCTGCCACACCCACTAGATAGTGTATTTGGTGTTATATAATCTCAGAGCTAACACTACAGCCTTTGTTTTGAAAGTTCCTGGCTAGACTCACTTCATTTACACAAAGGTCAGGTTTGCTATAACCTCTACCATCCAGAAGCTCCTCTGGGAGCTGATGGGCATGAAGAAGACCTCCAAGAAGCCAAAAGAATGAGCAAAAAGTCAATGCAACCTCCTCTGGGTAAAGGCATCACACTAGGTTAATTTACTTCTATTTTATGCACAATTCTAAAAGCTTTTTTCAAATCAGATGTTATAGTCCAAAGAGGACAATAATTAGAAGAAAAATATTCCACCTTCTGAACATAAGGAGGAATCCCTTCCCCTTCAGCCCCACTCAAAACACACACACACACACACACACACACACACACAGTATAAGTAATTTTTAAATCAATATTAATGGTGGAAATAGGAGTAAACACTCTTCCCAATGTTGAGACTTATAGCTACAATAATCAAGAAAAATGGTATCGGTAGAGGAATAGACACATAGGTAAATGGAACAAAATGGAAAACCCAAAAATAGACCCACACAAGTATGCCCAATTCATTTTTGATAAAGGAGCTAAAGCAATTCAATGGAGGAAAGATATCCTTTTCAATAAATAGTGCTGGACAACTAGACATTCATAGGCAAAAAATTAACCTCAACCTAGACCTCAAACCATACACAAAAATTAACTCAAAACAGATCATGGACATAAATGTAAAACATAAAACTTTATATTAACCTTCTAGGAAAAAAAAAACTGGAGAAATTCTATGACACCTAGGACTATGCAATGAGTTATTAAACTCAACACCAAAAGCATGATTCAAAAAAGGAAAAATTGATCATTTGGACCTCATCAAAATTAAAAATATTTGCTCTGCAAAAGACCCTATTAAAAGAATGAAATATGAAATTACAGACAGGGAGAAAGTATTTGCAAATCATTTATCTGACAAAGAACTTATATCTAGAAGACATTAGGAACTCTCAAAACTCAGCATTTAAAAAACAAACCATGCAATTAGAAAATAGGCAAAAGACATGGACAGACCTTTCACCAAAGATGATATGCAGATGACAAACAAACACAAGAAAAGATAGTCAACATCGTTAGCCATTAGAAAAATGCAAATTAAAACCACACTATCACCCCCATACCTTTCAGAATGACTAGAATGAAAAAATGGTGATAACATCAAAGGCTAGCAAAGATGTGGAGAAACTGAATCACTCATACACTGCAGTGGAAACAAAATGGCAACAGCCACTCTGCAAAATAGTTCGGCAGTTCTTTTTAAAACGAAAAATGAATCTGCATATGACCCAGGAATTGCACTCTTAAGCATATGTCCCAGAGAAATGAAGATTTAAGTTCACACAAAAACCTATAGTAGGGCTTCCCTGGTGGCGCAGTGGTTGAGAGTCCACCTGCCGATGCAGGGGTCACGGGTTCGTGTCCTGGTCCAGGAGGATCCCGCATGCCGCGGAGCGGCTGGGCCCGTGAGCCATGGCCGCTGGGCCTGCGCTTCTGGAGCCTGTGCTCCGCGACGGGGGAGGCCACAGCAGTGAGAGGCCTGTGTACCACAAAAAAAACAAAAAACAAAAAACCCTATAGTACACAGATGTTTTATGGCCATTTTATTCATAATGGAAAACTATGAAACTGGAAACTATCCAAATATCTTTCAAGGGGGTACATCTATAGAATGGAATACTATGCAGCAGTAAAAAGGAAAGAACTACTGATACATCCAACAACTTAGATAAGCCTCAAGTAAATTATGATGAGTGAAGAAAAGCCAATCTCAAAAGGATACCTACTTCATGATTCCATTTATATAGCACTCATTAAATAACATAGAGATGGAAAACAGATTAGTGGTTGCCAGGCGTTAGGGATGAGGGAATAAGGTGGGCGTGTCTATAACAGGGTAGCAAGAGGGAGTGGTGTGGGGATGATACTGTTGGTATCGTGATCATAGTGGTTACATGAAGCTACATGTGTAATAAAATTATGCAGAGCTACACACACACACACACACACACAAGTGAATGCATGTAGAACTGATGAAATCTAAATAAACTCTGTGGATTGTACCAATGTCAGTTTCCTGTTTTTGATATTGTCCTATAATAATGCAAGATGTTAACCTTGGGAGAAGCCGGCTGAAGTGTGCTCAGGACGCCCCTGTACATTCCTTTGCACTTTCCGGTGAATCTGTGATTATTTCAAAATAAAAAGTTTTTTAAGCCTACATCATTTTAACATTAGAAGACCCCTTTTACTGTTGGAACTCACATTTTTATAGTGATCAAGATGCAGCACCAGTGGTCCCTGGCCTCCCAGAGCTCACAGTTCCTGCTGATTTCTTGCATAACCCTGGCCAAATAACATCTCTCCTATGGTGCTCAATCTCCCATCTTCAAAATGAATAACTGTTAAAACTCTCGCATTCTTGAGATGAAGAGCCTCACCTAGACTGGGGAGGATGCCACGTAATATAAATGTGGGTTTTTCACTCAGTCAACCCTAGGAGACAGAGGGAAAATACCAGGATATGGCAACCAAGGAGACAATACACAAATGAGGACCACTAGACCCTGCAGCCCAACTGGTATGGCCAGCTGATGGAGGATGAAGAAATGGGAGCTTCTAGAAAAGATGGGAGTGGAGCTAAGGAGGGAGGAATGAAGAACACGTCAGGGCAGTGCCAGTCGCCGCTTGATCCAGCCACACGTACATGTGGGTATGAAAGACTCAGCCTGCAAGCTAAGCACCACCCTTCCCTCTTCAGTTCCTGTCAGCTGGCAAGATTTCATCATGGTCTTACCGCCTAAACTGGTGCCCGGGTACCAGCCTATTTAGGGCATCTCATCCAGTTCCATGGTTTCCAATATTATCTATTAGCCAATAACGTCCATAGTTCCATCTTTAGCCCTCACCTCTCCCATGAAATTGACACTTGTTTATCTAATTGCCAACAACACTGACACTTGGCATCTCAAACCGCAAATGGCCAAAACTCTTGCCTCCTTGTCACCCAAATTTTCTTCTTCCCCAATTTTCCTCCTCTGGAATCAGCACCCCTGACCCTCCATCCCTCCACAATCCCAGTGACTCCACCTCCAAGATATATTCCAAGTCTGTCCACTTCCCTCCATCCCCATTGCTACCACCAGCCCCAAGGCATCTTTTCTCCTCTGGGCCAGAGTCTCTGCTTCACCTCTGAATGATCCTTCTTCTTCCCTGGTGGTCCAGTGGTTAAGAATACGTCTTGCAATGCAGGGGATGCAACTTTGATCCCTGGTTGGGGAACTAAGATCCTACATGCTGCGGGGCAACTAAGCCCACGTGCCACAACTAGAGAGAAGCCTGTGCACGCAACGAAAGCCTGCGCATGCCACAGTGAAAGATCCTGTGTGCCACAACTAAGACCCGACGCGGCCAAATAATAAATAAATAATTTTTTTTGTTTAAATAATCTTTCTACAGCGTAAGCAGTGTAAGTTAGATCCGGTCACCGCCCCCCCCCCCCAGCTTAAAGCCCTCCAATGGCTTGCCACCTCACTTAAAACAAAATCCAAATTCGTCACCCTGGGGAATAAGGCCCCTTTTACCTCTCTGACGTCATCCCCTCCACTCCCCTTCTTGCCCACTCACTGTGCTGCATGGGGCTTCCTTTGGTTCCTCAGACACCACAGGGCCTTTGCACATACTGTTGCCTCTGCCCGGACTGGAAGCTCCTCCCCAGGTCTTCTCACACCTGGGTCCTTCTCATGGGCACCCCTCAGAGACCTTCTCTGACCAACCTTTCTCAGTTTACATGCCTGCCACCCTCTCCCACATCACCTGTTTCATTTTCTTCAGACTGTGTGTCACTATCAGAACATTTTCTTAACTTATTATTCAGAGCTGGTCCCTTGCCTGTCTCCATCACGGGAACACAGGCAATGTGTGAATAGGTGCCCATAACATACCCTGGTACACAGGAAATGCTCAATAGTATTTGTTAAATGAGTGAATTACAGGGAAGCAGCCCCCTGTACCTCCCTGGCTGTGTACATAAGTTTGTCCAGGTTACCTGACAGTTCTCCCACTGCAGCCCTGCCTTGATTTATTGGACTGAAACGTAACCTCCAAGCTCACTCTTAGTTTCTTCCTCTTGGAGCTGAATCATAGTCTCTAAACCTCCAGCAAACCGCCGAGACCCAGTTTCCAACCAGATGGACTGCACTGAGATCCCAGCTCCATCTGCCATCGTCCTCAGGGTCCACCAAGGTGCTCCCAGCTCATCGCTCAGGTCCCAGCTTCAATGTCAGTTCTTTGAGGAAAGCTGTCCTCATTCTGCCCCAACTGCCCTCCCTGAAGAGAGGAAGCTCCTCAGCAGTCATCACATCCTGCCTCCCCCACCACTGGGAGAAGTTGCTCATCTGATGCTCGGACATGCACTGGGGTACCAGGGACCAGGGAGCAGGCTAATAGTCCACAGCTGTGTGCATGTCCACTCACTCCCTGTGCCCAGGCAGAGTGGGCTCCCTTGCCCTGTGGCAGGACTCTGAGAAAGGTCATTGTTCCTAAGACAGATTCTGGCCATACTCTCCCTCTTGAGAAAAGTCCCAGCCATCCCCCTTTCTTCTCTCTGCTTCATGCTTCCAGGTAGTTAATTAATGCACCTGGTCAGAACCTTCTGGAAGGAGGCCCAGGCTAGTCATCACACTTTCTCCATAACAACTCTCATCCACGAGGCTGGCCTGTGAGTACTATTTCACATACCTAACCATCTAGATTCAGAGGGTAGGAAACTTGAGAGCGTTCCTTCTCTAGCCTTGAGCCGATCCATGGACCCCCCCAACAGAGATACCAGAGAAGCCCTATGTCGGGGTGTCATTGGATGCTTGACACGTCATTCACAGAGCTAGTCCTCTGCTCCCTGCTGAGCTATTGTAATTTGCACTTACAGTTTCCTTTATAGGGAACCTAGAGGGAAGGAGACAGATGTGATGAATTCAGCCACCAAATCCTAGCCCGAAACCTCCCAGTAAGTAAGAGACGCGGCACGTGGTGTGTTCTCAACGCATAGTCATTGATTGATTGAGTTCGATTGGAGAGGACAGCACAACCTAAAATCCTAGAAGTGGGAAGACCCCAGGCTTGGTTAGGGAGACCGCAAGTGGGCTTCGTGGCTGAGAAAGTCTCACTCAGAACTCTAGGGATAACAGTAGAAAGTCACTCCAAGAAATCTAGAAGTTGCTATTTCATTGCACTACTCTGCAGACCAACCCCCCACCCCCAGGGTCTTTCAGGCAGGAGAGCATTGCTTCAAGTGTTTCCTTTTACAGTGTTTCCTTTCATGCAGTGTGAAAGCCCGATCTGGGCAGAGAAGGGCTGAACTGGGAGATGAGATAGAAGGCAGAAGCCAAGGACGATATAGGATGGATAAACAACAAGGTCCTACTGTATAGCACGGGGAACTATATTCAATATCCTGGGATAAACCATAATGGAAAAGAATATGAAAAAGGATATATATGTATAAGTGTATCACTTTGCTATACAGTAGAAATTAACACAACACTGTAAATCAACTATACGCCAATAAAATTTAAAAAAAAAAAGAAGAAAATCTTTCCAACCTTGGGTTAGGCAAAGACTTCTGAAATGTGAAACAAAAATGCATGAAAATTAAGTAAAGGAAAAAGAACGCATGAGTTGGACTTCATAAAAATTAATACTCGTAATAGCTCAAAATGGAAACAACCTATGTGTCAATCACCAGGTGAATAAATAAACACAGTATGACATTTAAAAGAAAAAAGAAGCCAAACGTGATGACGGACAGCTGAACTTGGGCAGGTCCGGGGCCTGGAGAGAAGCAGGCATCTTCCTAGGAAGATTCCTAAGTAGAACCTAGGTAGTTGTTACAGACCTTTCCTTACCTCTGGACAGGAACAAGCCATCAGCACCAAGACAAAGGAGGAAAAACAAACCAAGACAGAGATGTGCATGGGACAAACCCTGGAAGCGTGTGGAGCCAGTGGTAGACAGTGTGACACTGAATACAACCAGAAAAAATGTAAACCTAACATTCACATAGTGCTCACTAGGGACGCTCACCTAAATAGAAGAAATAATGAGCCAGCATCTTAAATTCACTAGATTCTAGTTTTCTGGGTTTTGTTTTACATCAAATTGCTAAAGTATCAAATAAGAACAAAATGAAGAAATTAACAGAAGGGCAGGTATGGGCCCCAAATATCCCACCATGTGGACACACTGAAGTCTGATGGGCCAACGCCTCCACCGTGTGTTTGGCTGTGTGAAATGTCTTCAGTGATTCTCTACTGTAATACAAGGACAACTCTGTAGAAATTAATATATCTCGAAGGTGTTGGGGACCCTCACTCTGCAGTCTTCTCTCTGAGGGTTCACAGGCCAAATCCAAATATCGATACTTCAAAGACCATTGCTCGCAATCATGCAAATCAGGGCAGAAAAGAAACTTTTAAAAAGCCCAGAAATTACACCCTATGTGAGAAAACAAGGAGGATTTGGGGTAATGGAATTTTTTTCCCCCTCTATGGTGTTTCCAAATTTCCTCAATGAGCATTAAAATGCTTTTAAAGTAAGGGAACGAACAACCATTATATTTATGAGAAGTCAAGGTCGTGAAGAAGAAGGTATTTTGCCAGACGTTTCATTTCCATGAATTCGTGTTAACAGAAGCGGTAGTAATAAGACCAGAGAGACACCATTGTTGCACAATCAAGGAAACCCACATCACACTGCCTCTTGGCTTCCCAGGCCAGTGTCACAACTGAAAATACACATTGTAGTCAACCGCATGTCACAAATCAGAATGACGTGGTGAGAAAAGACAAACAAGAAGCCCCCTGATTGATTCATGGCAGCCGGCCCAGGTGGCTCCACCATGCTGGTCTTCAAAGGAAGGAAGAAGCAAACAGCTTCTGTGACCACAACAGGAAGGACTTTATGCCCTTAATGAACGACATCGAAATTATCCTACCCCATTTGCAAAGCTCTTGCCGCTCCTTACCTTATCTGACCGGACTTCTGAGGAGATGAGACAGATATCATCAAATCTGACAAAGAAATTGTATACAAAATACATAAAGAAGAAAAAGTAAATATGGAACTCTTCTGCAATGATTCTAAGACCCAGTTACAATGGCAGGGGGGTGTTCACACATATACCCACCAAGCAATTCTCTGCCACACAAGCTGGGTGTCCTACGATTCAGCTCAGTTCTAACACTATCTCCCCAAGACAGCACCAGACTCCACAGGTTAAGGGCTCAGTCCCACAAGATGCTCCCACCCCACTTCAGATGCCCATCGCAAGTCGTAGGTCCCCAGGTCGCCCTCAACTTCTGTCCGACTTGGTTACACATCAGGGGTTCCCACGACCCCCTCCTCGGTTTCGGTTCAATTCATTTGCTAGAGCGGCTCACAGAACTCAGGGAAACACTTATTTATACTTACCAGCTTACTAAAGGATACAGATGAGCGGCCAGATGCGGAGATACATAGAGCGAGGTCTGAGAGGGTCCCGAGTGCAGAAGCTTCTGTCCCTGTGGAGTTGGGATGAGTCACCCTCCTGGGGTAGATGTGTTCGTCCATCTGGAAGCCCTCTGAACCCGAACCATTGGCATTTCATGGAGGTTTCCCCAATGTGGGCATGATCAATTATGAACTCCATTTCCAGTGCCTCTCCCCTCTCTGGAGGATGGGGTGGGGCTGAAAATCATAGCCTCTAATCACAGTTTGATCTTTCCAGTGATCAGTCCTCATCCGAGAGTCACCCAGAGTCGCCTTAATAGAACAAAGAGACACTCCTAGTGCCCTTACCACTTAGGAACTTACAAGGGTTTTAGGAGCTCTGTACCAGGAATCGGGGGCAGAGAGCAGTATAAATATTTCCCATTATCCCACATCTTCCAACACAATAAGACAAACACCAATTTTTTTTTTAACGGGCAAAAGATTTGAACAGAAACTATCTACAAAAGAAGATATGTGAATGGTCCATAAGCACATGAACAAATGCTCGACATTGTTAGTCATCAGGAAAAAGAAAATTAGAACCGCAGTGAGATGCCTCTATATACTCACTTAGATTAGTCTAACATTCAATAAAACAAAGAGTATTGGCAAAGATGTAAGCAACTGAAACTCTCACACGTTCCTGGAGGGAATACAAAACGGCATCACCATCATAAAGACCTCTGGCAGCTTCTTACAAACTGCGAAATGTATACTTACCATATAACCCAGCAATTCCAGTCCTAGCTACTTAAACAAGAGAAACGAAAACATAAGTCCCCACAAAGACCTGTACACAGATGTTCATACTAGCTCTATTGGTAACTGTCAAAAACTGGAAACAAATCAATTGTCCATCAGAAGCCAAATGGATATGCAAATTTATGGTACATCTATACAATGGAAAACCACTCAACAATAGAAAGGAATGAGCTACTGTACTGACAAACACAAAAACATAGCCGAATCTCAGAAACATTAGGCTGGGCAAAAGAAGCCAGCTATAAAACACTACATCACGTATGATTCCATTTATATGAAATTAGACAAGGGGGCAATTGAAGCTGCAGTGGTAGAAAGTAGGTAAGTGGTTGCCTGGGGTGGGAGAGGGACGCTGGCTGCAAAGGGGCATAAGGGAACTTTAGGGGGTGATGAACATACTCTAAGACTTGGTTGAGGTATTCATTTCACAAGTCTTTTTATTTGTCAAAACTCTTCAAGGTGTACATTTAAAAATGGATTTTTGGGGACTTCCCTGGAGGTCCAGTAGTTAAGCCTCTGTGCTTTCCACTATAGGGGGCAGGGGCTCGATCCCTGATGGCGGAACTAAGATCCCGCATGTCACGGGGCCCCCCTCAAAAAAAACCCAGTTTTTTCTTGTATGTAAATTATAATTCAGTAAGGTTGATTTTTTAAAAGAAAACAATATAACAAAGTGTGACTTCATTTAGGCAAATTAAAACAAAAGAGTGTAGGGCTTCCCTGGTGACGCAGTGGTTGAGAGAGAGTCCGCCTGCCGATGCAGGGGACAAGGGTTCATGCCCCGGTCTGGGGGAATCCCACATGCCACGGAGCGGCGAGCCATGGCCCCTGAGCCTGCGCGTCCGGAGCCTGTGCGACGCAATGGGAGAGGTCACAGCAGTGAGAGGACAGCGTATCGCAAAAAAAAAAAAAAAAAAAGAGTGTATGTGTGTATACTTGCAAAGAATGCCAACCAACCGAGGGCAAGGTCACCTCAGATCAGGGAGTGCATTTGGAAGTGAGGCACTGTAAACCAGGACTTGGACCTTTTCTTCTACACGTTCTGTGCTGTTTGAACTGTGTGGAAAAACAACTTAGAAGAAGACGCAACTTAAGTGATTTGTCCAGGAAACACCAGAGTCATGGGATTCAAGTCCAAGCTTTCTGATTCCATGTATGGGAATGACCCAGCTCCCAAGAGGGAGATCAAAAGGAAGATGTTCTCCATCACCTGCTGCTCATTTTGACAGCATGCAAAACCATGTCCAAATGCCACTTAGAAAATTCCTAATCATGGAAAACATTGCTCAGTTTCAGCAGAAACACTTAATGCTGTGATTTCCGATTTCAATTGTTAAATAAATATTTATGTCTTTTTTACCAAAAACTTCTTCTCAGGAGTAGAAAAAGCTGTCCCTCTGCTTCCTCATCCTCAGCTGTCACTTTGGCACAGACAGTACTCACAGACTCACCTGTCAATGCTCTCCACCAAGCCCACAGCTCAGCCCTTCCTGGTCCCATCAGAAATAGTTCTCTGAGCATTCTAGAATGCTATAACCTAGACCTCAAAAAATTCTGCACGTTACTTCCAAAAACATGAATCATGGCAAATTTTACATCAACCATCTTTTAATGCCCCCGGATTGGGCACATCTATAAATCTATTTTCAATTTTAGAATAGTGCCTCGTACATATAGCATATTTAAGGAAGCAACAGATAGACATAGAGGTGAAAAACAAATGTCAGATTTCTCTTATGACACTTTTGTGGGGACGGTTTGATTTTCTCCCTATTTCTTTTTTTAACATTTTTTTGGAGTATAACTGCTTTACAATGTTGTGTTAGTTTCTGCTGAAAAACAAAGTGAATCAGCTATATGTACACATATATCCGCATATCTCCTCCCTTTTGAGCCTCCCTCCCACCCTCCCTATCCCACCCCTCTAGGTGGTCAAAAAGCATCGAGCTGATCTCCCTGTGCTATGCAGCTGCTTCCCACTAGCTATCTATTTTACATTTGGTAGTGTATGTATGTCCATGCTATTCTCTCACTGCGTCCCAGCTTACCCTTCCCACTCCTCATGTTCTCAAGTTCATTCTCTACATCTGTGTCTCTATTCCTTTCCTGCCCCTCGCCAGCAATCCCACTACTGGGCATATACCCAGAGAAAACCATAAGTCAAAAAGAGGCATGTACCACAATGTTCACTGCAGCTCTATTTATAATAGCCAGGACACAGAAGCAACCTAAGTGTCCATCGACAGATGAATGGATAAAGAAGATGTGGCACATATATACAATGGAATATTACTCAGCCATAAAAAGAAACGAAATTGAGTTATTTGTAGTGAGGTGGATGGACCTAGAGTCTGTCATACAGAGTGAAGTAAGTCAGAAAGAGAAAAACAAATACTGTATGCTAACATATATATATGGAATCTCCCTATTTCTTTACTGAGTTTAGCTTTTCTCTGCCAAAGTCTGTAACAGACCCCAGACTGGTGAACTCAGAGGCGCTCCCCAGAGCTGTGGGTACATGACCACTAGGTGGCGGGAGAGTTCCTTGCCGGGGACTTGGGGGCGTGGGGTGTAAACATCCATACTGCTGCCCTCCATGGAGTGACTGTTTGGGGCTTTCTGACCCACAACTTTCTAGGAAACGCAGAATCTGTTTGTGAAAGCCTCCAGAACATGCGTATCTAATGATGAAAATACTATATATTCTTCAGAAGAAATGTTGTCCCAGAGGTCTCTTAGGCTGCCTTCATTTCTTTTCATTCTTTTTTCTTTATTCTGTTCTGCAGCACCGAATTCCACCATTCTGTCTTCTGGGTCACTTATCCATTCTTCTGCCTCAGTTATTCTGCTATTGATTCCTTCTAGTGTAGTTTTCATTTCAGTTATTGTATTGCTCATCTCTGTTTGTTTGTTCTTTAATTCTTCTAGGTGTTTGTTCTTTAATTCTTCTAGGTCTTTGTTAAACATTTCTTGCATCTTCTCGATCTTTGCCTCCATTCTTTTCATGAGGTCTTGGATCATCTTCACTATCATTATTCTGAATTCTTTTTCTGGAAGGTTGCCTATTTCCATTCATTTAGTTGTTTTTCTGGGGTTTTATCTTGTTCCTTCATCTGGTACATAGTCCTCTGCCTTTTCATTTTGTCTATCTTTCTGTGAATGTGGTTTTCATTCCACAGGCTACAGGGCTGTAGTTCTTCTTGCTTCTGCTCTCTGCCTTCTAGTGGATGAGGCTATCTAAGAGGCTTGTTCAAGCTTCCTGATGGGAGAGACTGGTGGTGGGTATAGCTAGGTGTTGCTCTGCTGGGCAGAGCTCAGTAAAACTTTAATCTGCTTGTCTGCTGATGGGTGGGGCTGAGTTTCCTCCCTGTTGGTTGTTTGGCCTGTGGTGACCCAGCACGGGAGGCTGCAGGCTCTTTGGTGGGGCTAACAGCTGACTCCAGGAGGGCTCATGCCAAGGAGTACTTCCCAGAACTTCTGCTGCCAGTGTCCTTGTCTCCAAGGTGAGCCACAGCCACCCTGCAGGAGACCCTCCAACACTAGCAGATTGGTCTGGTTCAGTCTCGCCTGGGGTCACTGCTCCTTCCCCTGGGTCCCAATATGCACACTGCTTTGTGTGTGCCCTCCAAGAGTGGAATGTCTCTTTCCCCCAGTCCTGTCTAAGTCCTGTAGTCAAATCCCACTAGCCTTCAAAATCTGATTCTCTGGGAATTCCTCCTTCCGTTGCCAGACCCCCAGGTTGGGAAGCCTGACGTGGGGCTCAGAACCTTCACTCCAGGGGGTAGACTTCTGTGGTATAATTGTTCCCCAGTTTGTAAGTCACCCACCCAGTGATTATGGGATTTGATATTACTGTGATTGCATCCCTCCTACCATCTCATTGCAACTTCTCCTTTGTCTTTGGATGCGGGGTATCGTCCCTCTTACCATCTCATTGCAACTTCTCCTTTGTCTTTGGATGTGGGGTATCTTTTTTGGTGAGTTCCAGTGTCTTCCTGTCAATGATTGTTCAGCAGTTAGTTGTGATTCCTGTGCTCTCGCAAGAGGGAGTGAGTGCACATCCTCCTACTCCACCATCTTGAACCAATCTTCCCCAATCATTAACTTTTGAGTCATCCTTTTACTTCAAAAGACAAGGACACAGGGTCTTGTACAATATTATTATTATTTAGGCATAACAACCCCTATCTCATCTTACTTCTTGCTGATATTTTCAACACTCCATGCCACGGTAAATTTCAAGCCCTTAAGAGTTAGCCATGGCCTTGACGTGCAACAACCATCCTTCCAGGAATATTTTTCCATTTCTTTTTTTGTAGACCTGCACTGTCCACTCCCCACACATGGCTCTTGAGCATCTGGAACATAAAGTATAAAACACACCCCTAAAAACACAGACCTACTAGAGAATGGACTTGAGGATACAGGGAGGGGAAGGGTAAGCTGGGACAAAGTGAGAGAGTGGCATGGACATATACACACTACCAAACGTAAACTAGATAGCTAGTGGGAAGCAGCCGCATAGCACAGGGAGATCAGCTCGGTGCTCTGTGACCACCTAGAGGGGTGGGATAGGGAGGGTGGGAGGGAGACACAAGAGGGAGGAGATATGGGGATTTATGTATATGTATAGCTGATTCACTTTGTTATGAAGGAGAAACTAACACACCATTGTAAAGCAATTATACTCCAATAAAGATGTTAAAAAAAAACCCAAATATCACAGATGAAATAGTTTATATTCTTTATTATGAAATAAGGAACGTAAAATATCTCACTGGTTATTTTTATATTGATTACGTGTTCAAATAATAATATGTTGGATATAGTGGGTTAAATAAAATTCATTAAAGTTCATTTTACCACATTCTTTTTACTCTTTTAAATTCTGTATGTGGCTCATATGTGCAGCTTACAATTAAATTTCTCTCAGATGGCTCTGCTCAATGAAATGAATCTGATGTCTATTCTTACGCGATCCTTCATTGATCACTTTCCAAAGTTTCCAAAGTTTCCAAAGTCAGTGATTCAACAGAAGGACAAAAGGTTCCTGAGACCAAGGTTTTGCCTGAGTTTATTTTTGCTGGTGGTGTTTCTTCCTTATGCTTTCATGTTGCTGTGTTCCAGTGGCGATTAGGAGAGCCAGAAGACAAAACTTGAGAAAGTGCAGAAGTTTTGAAGACGTGAGACCCTGGTTCATGTCCTGGCTCTGCTACTTACTATTTATGGGACCTAGAGCCAGTTACTTAACTCCTCTAAGCCTGGTTTATACCCTGCAAGGAGGGAAGGAGAAGAATAACAGATGCTTAATAATGGTATAAGGATAAAATGAAATAATAAATATGAAGTGGCTGATAACCCCCTTTTTTTTTAATACAGCTTTGCCAGACTCCCTGGCTGTCCTCATCCTCATTTTGTGTTCACTCCTTAAGCTGTGTTGAAAATTCACTTTGTAAAAGCAATCGATGCATGTGAAGAAATTTGAAAACGCTGTTAAAAAAAAAAAAAAAAGCAGGGATGGGGAACTGTGCTTACAGAAGTGAACTTCTACCTGGTTTGGGAAAGCACGGTAATTTGTTTGGGGTGCCTCAGTTTCCCCATCCATGAAAAAGGGAGAAGGTTATATGGCAGTAACATTTGGAGGCCCTAAGGTGGGGCAGGCTGTGGGCTTGGAGGAAGTCTCCAGGGTGATCCTGCCTCGCCCACTGAAGACCGAGCAGAGGTGGGCGGGAGTGGACACAGCAAAGGGACATCACTGGGCTCTGATGGGGACTGGGTCCATGACGTGGCGGTCTCTTTCACATGGGTTTCTCCCATTGATTTCCATTCCTTTTCGGTTTCTGCAGGAACAGCCTCCAGCCCTTGGGTCCCCAGGGTGCCCACAGCTGGCACCCCCATCTGTCACACAGATGTTCAATCCATGATAACTGCTGTTGTCCGGTTCACATTAGAAGTAACAAATGAGGGCTTCCCTGGTGGCGCAGTGGTTGAGAGTCTGCCTGCCGATGCAGGGGACACGGGTTCGTGCCCCGGTCCAGGAAGATCCCACATGCCGCAGAGCGGCTGGGCCCGTGAGCCATGGCCGCTGAGCCTGCGCGTCCGGAGCCTGTGCTCTGCAATGGGAGAAGCCACAACAGTGAGAGGCCTGTGTACCGCAAAAAAAAAAAAAAAGAAGAAGTAACAAATGAGACAGGCATGTGAAAGACTTAAGCAGGAAAGCATCCCACAAACTGAGATGATACAGCTGGTTGTGGTGGTGAGTCTGGGGCCCAGTATCCTTCTGTTCCCAGATGGGTCGTTCCAGGAAGGCCAATGCATCTCAGATGCCCTTCCTCCTCCATGGGACTGGACACCCCAGGCCCCGGCCAATACCGAAATCCTTTCTTTCTGACACTTCATTACTTTTTTTGTAATGAAAATAATCAAATAAGCCTTCTGTTTCCTACGGTTCAAAACTAGCTACAGAACTAACCCCACAAATATCTAAATCAATCAAACCAAGAAAATATTTATTGTGTGTTTCTCCACTGTTGAAACTCCTATCTTAGCAACATAAAAAATGACCAAACCACAAGCCTTCATCTTCCTATGGATGAACAAGCCTTCTTGTGTGGCCTTGTCAGTCATATGTAAATAATTTCCATCTTGCCAGTGGTAGCCGATCGGGTAGGCCACTCAGGCATTGCAGTTACACTCTTAATTTATGATTTCCTGTGTGTCTGGTACATTCCTGCTGCAGCTCAAATGACGAAGCAAGACGAGAACAGCCTCTGACGCCCGAGAAACCTTTGGAGCTCCAAGAACCTCAGACTCAGGCAACAGGCGAACGTGCCCCAACATTTTCTCCAGTAACCAAATGAGAGACTCAGGTGTTTGCTTTGTTTTGGATACAAAGACCGGTGGTTTTACTTGAATCTTCCTTTAGCCAGAACTGCCCCTTCGTGGATGCCCCAACATCCGTGGTCCCTACTAGGTCCCTACTTGGGTCCCTACTTCCACCATTCTTGCCGACTTGGAAATGTCACTGGCATTTGTTAAGCTGCTTATTTTTGTCAATTCTTGGTGTTCAGGTGGGTATGCACATATCCTCTCTCTCCCTTAAGACAAACTCCCCCCACCTCCAACCCCCCCCCCACCCGCCACCGGGGCCTGGCGCTTCCACTCCCCCTCCCAGCCTTCCCAGCCACATCTAGTGTGGGATGGGAGGGGCTGAGGCAAGGGGGAGGTGATGATACCAGGAGGACAGGCCCTCTCTCCCCAGAGATGAGGGGCTTCGCCCTCAACTGTGGAAGTTAAGTCCCAGCCTTGGGGTCTGGCTCACATTTTTGGGGGGCACAACCCGTGTGGCTTGTGGGATCTTCCCTGACCAGGGACCAAACTCGGGCCCATGGCAGTGAGAGCACAGAGTCCTAGCCACTGGACCACCAGGGAATTTCCCCTGGTTCACATTTCTAGAACAGACAAGATGCAGAACAGATGCTCTTCTGCAAGATGCCGGGCCTCTCCCTCAGGCCCAGCTGTGGAATCAAGTCCCAGCTCTGTGACCTCTGTCTCCCCTCCTGGACCATCAGCACAAATTCCTCACCCCTCTTGCCCAATTTGCATAAACTGAAAGTAACGAGCCCCAGACTCCTCCTGTCACAGGAAACGGGGTTTTTCAGGATTAAACAGAGATGAGTCAACACAATAAGGATCTAACGCACGGGCCATGAGTCAAGGCTGGTGTTTCTCTGGTCGGGTGTTTGGGGCCCCTTGGAAGGGCTCCTTCTTTTTTTTTTTTTTTTTTTTCTGGCGGTATGCGGGCCTCTCACTGCTGTGGCCTCTCCCGTTGCGGAGCACAGGCTCCGGACGTGCAGGCTCAGCAGCCATGGCTCACGGGCCCAGCCACTCCGCGGCATGTGGGATCTTCCCAGACCGGGGCATGAACCCGTGTCCCCTGCATCGGCAGGCGGACTCTCAACCACTGCGCCACCACGGAAGCCCCCCCTTTTTTTTTTTAATTTTTATTGGAGTATAGTTGACTTACAATGTTATGTTAGTTTCTGCAGTACAGCAAAGTGAATCAGTTATACATATACCTATATCCACTCTTTTTTAGATTCTTTTTCCATATATACCGTTACAGAGTACTGAGTAGAGTTCCCTGTGCTCTATAGGTCGGAAGGGCCCCTTCTTCTTTTTTTTTTTTTTAATAGTTATGTATTTATTTGGCTGCATCGGGTCTTAGTTTTGCCACGCGGGATCTTCGTTGCCATGTGTGGGATCTTTAGTTGCGGCACAAGGACTCTTTAGTCGTGGCATGTGGGATCTAGTTCCCTGACCAGGGGTCGAACCCAGGCCCCCTGCATTGGGAGCGCAGACTCTTAGCCACTGGACCACCAGGGAAGTCCCAAGGGCTCCTTCTTGAATCTTCCATTCAGCCTCCCTTCTTCCATGGCGTGTCCAGCTTTGGGGACAGTCAGAAAATGGCTTTGGGGGTCAGATGACATGCAGACCCTTCCCATGTGCCAAGGGAAATGCCGTTTAGATAACTTGTTGTTGTCCACTTTTTCCAACAGTCACTGCTCCTTGTGAAGGCCTGGGGCCTCCACTTGCTAGAGGCAGAGAGGATGGAGGCAAGAGGGAGCCCTTCATTAGCTGGAGGGCGTCACATGTGGGTAAAAGACCACAAGCTTGCCTGGAGGCCCAGACTTAGAAGAGCAGACATATGTTGACATCTGCGGCCAGACACAGGATGGATGGGCTCCCCAAGGATAGCCTGTTTTCCCACATGACAGAGCCAAGTCAGCCTGGCCAGGGTCCTGGTGCCAAAGCGGGGAAGCAACATGCCTGTCGGTGCACGCTTGTGTGCTTGCATTCCTGCAAGATTGCGTGGTGAGCTCTGCACAGCCTCTCCGACTGGTTCGCTCTCAACTGCTGTGCTCAGATCCAGCTGCAAAGATCCAGGCACTGGATGAGACGTGACCCTAACACCCTCAGCATCAGTGGTGGCCTGACTCACAGGTGGCCTCATTTCCTCTCTCATTTGATCAGTCATCGAGGGCTCCCCGGCTGGGAGTCCAATAAAACAAATCTGATTCAGTAGCAGTCTGCATGTCCGTCCTTCAGCCAATCTGTCTGTCTATCTGCTGCTGCCAGCTGAGGCACCAGCTGCCGGTCGTCTGCTGTGAGAGCCCAAAATGCATATCCAGAAAGCAAAGCAGCATGGTCAGGTCACCAGCCCTGCATTTCCCCGCATCTCTGCACCCACAGTTGCCACCAGGACCCCCTAATTTAGCTTTTGCTGCCCAGCCCCCCAATGGGGTTTCCTACAACCCATCAACTTCCTGGCCTCTGATCCCTGCCTTTGCTCTCTTGCCTGGGAGCCAACAGCTCCTGGGGGCATCGCATCTACTGGGCAAAGGAGCATGTGGCCCAAAGCCAAAAACCTGTTCCTCCCTAACCTCTGGGGCTAGAAGACCCCAAAGCGCCAACAGTCCTTCCTTCCTAAGAGCCTCAGGGGACCTGGTTTCTTCGACAGACTTTCCAGGTAACCTAGGATGATAAGCGGGCTCCAGAGAACTCCATGCCAGCCTTCTCCCCGCGGCTGACCCCAACCGCAGGGCATACTGAGCCCAACGTAGGCACACAAGCAAAAGGGACAGCAGCTAGAGAGCCCCGCGGGAAACATCCCCACTGCGTGTGTGTCTATATTTGTGAGGCGGCCGTGCCTCAATCCACAACAATGATTTTCTGAGATCCATCCTAGTGTCAAGCTTCCAAAGCTATATACCCATAAAACTACCGAAATAGAAAGAGAAAATCACTATTGATGGCAGGAAGATCTGGGCTAACGTATCTGCCTCTGAGCACAGACAGTTTTACTTTTCACAGCAAACACTTCCACGCTGTCTGATTTCTTACCCTATGCTTGTATACTTTTTAAAAACTAATAAAAAGTTCTAGAAATCTCCATATTATAGTCTCCAACTTATATATCCTAGAATTCCAGCAGCAGTACAAAAATCCTGTATCAACTATGCTGTAACATGCATATATATTATATAATATATATACGTATACACATCCATATCTATAAAATACAGCCATGGGGCTTCCCTGGTGGCGCAGTGGTTGAGAGTCCGCCTGCCGATGCAGGGGACACGGGTTCATGCCCCGGTCCGGGAGGATCCCACATGCCACAGAGCGGCTGGGCCCGTGAGCCATGGCCGCTGAGCCTGCACGTCCGGAGCCTGTGCTCCACAACGGGAGAGGCCACAACAGTGAGAGGCCCGCGTACCGAAAAAAAAAAAGAAAAATACAGCCATGATGCTTATAGCCAATGTCAGTCCGCGAGCATTCTCTCACTTGCCCACCACACACTCAGCTCTGTGCCGCGGATCCGGAAGCAGCATAGGGCCCAGGGCCCGTCCTTAAGGAATTCACTGAGTATGCAGGGGCCAGACACACACGAGCCCCACCGCTACCCACCCCCAGCGGGCTGTTCCACCTCATCTCTTTTGTGGTACTTCCTTTTCTATCCACTCCCCTCAGGGTGTCCCCTCCTCCCACTCGTCCATCCCCGCAGCTCCAAACACCAAACGCTGCATCTCTAGTCCTTACCTCCTTCCGCATCCTGTATCCACCTCGCTCCCTAAAGGAACTTAGAGCCCAGATCCGAGACGGATATGAGTAGGACTTTTTTTTTTTTTTTTTTTTTTTTTGCGGTACGCGGGCCTCTCACTGCTGTGGCCTCTCCCACTGCGGAGCACAGGCTCCGGACGCGCAGGCTCAGCGGCCATGGCTCACGGGCCCAGCCGCTCCGCGGCATGCGAGATCCTCCCGGACCGGGACACGAACCCGTGTGCCCTGCATCGGCAGGCAGACTCTCAACCACTGCGCCACCAGGGAAGCCCAGCGCCAATCTTTTGTACTGAGTTTAATCGCATCAGAACATTTTGAAACAACCATTAAGTTCTTAAGCTTAGACCCAACTGCCTTTTCACCTCACAGCCCCACGCACCCCCACGCCACACACACCACCACCCCATTACCACCAAATACATGGAGGTTTCCTGGCCAGAGTTCCTTAATATCACACAGGATTGATGAGGGAATTAAAGGGGATGGGTGAAGTAGAAATTCTTAGACCCCTGTGGGTATGGCTATCCTGCCAGTTCAAGCTTTCCTGGAGGGCTCAAGGCTCAAGAATTGGGTATTTTCTCTGAGAATATATTCCCAACTTGTCTCAGAGAAAAGCTACATGCACTCACTTTTTTCCACCCTCACCTCCACCTGGGAGATCCTCTGACCCGCTGAACTGTTCCCTGGTCTAGCCACCTCTTCCCAAGCACAGCTGTTCAAGGAAAGTAAAACTCTAAGAAGCTTTTTAAAAGCTACACCCCAGCCTTCATATGCTCAGGGCACATAATGAAGCCATCTCGCGGGAGCCGGGAGCTCACCCATTGCTCTCCCTTACCTGCAGCCCCCAATCTGGTCCTCAGAATGGGAGCCAACAAGCCAGAGCCATTTCACCAGGACCTTGGTGGGAAGCCAGAGGCCCTTGTCCAGCCAGCTCAGTGCTTCTGATCTGTCTGGATTAGGTGGATTCGGAAACCCAGACACAGGGTGAGTCACCCCCAACTCACTGCTGTCATCCTTTTATATAAATCTGGAATTGTGGAAATGCCAGTATTTTTCCCCAGAATTTCTCTCCAGGCTGGGAGAGTTTTATTTGTTTTGTTTTGTTTTCAGAAGAATCAACTCTTTTATTAACCTCAAAGCCCACGTCAGTAAATCCACCTCCATGTGTAAAGAAAAGAGTTCAAGGGCTAAGAACCCAGAAGATTTTAGTGCAAAATATACCTAACAGGGAAAAAAAAAAAAAGAATTGCAAAGAAATGTTCTCTTAAAAATTTACTCTATAAAAGATCCTTTTTCTTAAATTTTCTAATAACTTATTATTTTCAAATATCTACTTTTCACATTCTCCTGTCCTTGTTTTTGAAAATGATAATTCCTTAAGTATTCGATTTTTCTTAAACTAATATCGGGGGTAATTCAAGCCAGGAGAATTTTAAACGTTTCCCACACAGGCTGTCACCAGGACCTCCTTTATATTCCTCGTCACTGAGAAATGTTGAAAACTTCCCAGATTCGATCATTATGTGGGTTTTTCTGAACCTCAAAAGCTATCAGAAGAGACAGAGCGCCAGAAAGACAAATACAGGAGCTCGTGGGCCAGGAGATTGTGCGGTTACCTGGGAGCACTTTCTTCCTCAGATCAGGCTTGGGGTAAGATAATGACAGCGAGCCAAGCAGCGTGACTTCTCTTACAGTCTCTTAACAGCCGTCCCTCTGCAGTCTGCATTCACATCTGCCCTCTGGGGTTCTACCTGTCAATGACTCACAGGGGACAAGCTTTGTTGGTTTGTTTTTTTGTTGTTTTTTGTTTTCTGGTACGCGGACCTCTCACTGATGTGGCCTCTCCCCTTGCGAAGCACAGGCTCCGGACGCGCAGGCTCAGCGGCCATGGCTCACGGGCCCAGCCGCTCCGCAGCATGTGGGATCTTCCCGGACCGGGACACGAACCCGCGTCCCCTGCATCAGCAGGCGGACTCTCAACCACTGCGCCACCAGGGAAGCCCTGTTGGTTTGTTTTTAATTTGGGTCCCAAAGTTTCCCCCAGTGGCATCTTCCTTAGGGAACAAATTACAGTAATATTTATCAAGCACTTATCACGTTCTTGCTGTATGCCAGGTCCTGTATAAAGTACCTTAAGTAGTTTATTACTTTTACTTCTAACAGCATGTTTTACGAGGCTGAGGCTCTTGTCTTCATTTCCCAGAGAGAGACTTGCTCCAGTTGTGGGTGCCACGTTCCACGTATATCCATGCAGTCAGGCTTGTGATTTCCCTACTGATGTGGGTCTATGCTGTCTATCAGTTACTAAGAGATGTACAGTAAAATTTCCCACTGTAACAGTGGCTTTGTCAGTGGCTTCTTGTTGATCTGTCATTTTTGCTTTATATATTTTTGTATACTATTAATGCACACATGTTTAAAATTTTATCTTTGTAGTTTTTTAATCAACATGAGTGACTTTATCTTTAGTAATGCTATTTGTCTTAATGCTTATTCTTCTGTTATTAATCAACAGCTTTATCCTGTTTAAAACTTGCCTAATATATATTCTTTTCATTGTTTTGTTTTCAGCCTTTTTTTTTCAAATTTATTTATTTATTTTGGCTGTGTTGGGTCTTCTTTGCTGTGCACAGGCTCTCTCTAGTTGCGGCGAGGGGGGGCTACTCTTTGTTGCGGTGGGCAGGCTTCTCATTGTGGTAGCTTCTCTTGTTGTGGAGCACGGGATCCAGGTGCATGAGCTTCAATGGTTATGGCACGCAGGCTTCAGTAGTTGTGGCTCACGGGCTCCAGAGTGCAGGCTCAGTAGTTGTGGTGCACGGGCTTAGTTGCTCCGGGCATGTGGGATCTTCCTGGCCCAGGGCTTGAACCCGTATCCCCTGCATTGGCAGGCAGATTCTTAAGCACTGCGCCACCAGGGAAGCCCGTTTTCAGCCTTTTTGTATCCTTATATTAAGTGTGTCTATGGTAACATTGAGCTCTGTTTTTTTTAATCTAGTCTGACAATCTTTGCCTTTTAACTACCAAGTTTAGCTCACTTACTTTGGTGGTGTTTTTTCATATATGTAGATTCACTTCTACCATCTTATTTTGGGCAATTTGTCCCCTTTTTCCATTTCTTGTTTTTCTCTTTTCTTAGGTGGTTTTTGTTTCATTTTGTTTTCATTATTCCATTAATGTTTGTTCACTAGTTTAAAGAAATTATATGTTTTGTGTCTATTATTCTCACACTTAACCTCCAAGAACTTTTAACATCATATCTAATGAAATAAAATCTAAAATTTATCAGAATTTACCCCTTCCTCTCAAACAGAAAAGAACCTCAGAATGCTTTAAATCCAATCTCTCTCCTCCCCAAACCTACTGTTACCCAGAATTATAGTTCCCTCGCAAATAATATTAATATTTGTTAATATTTGTTTAGCTTTATTCAAACCTTGAGCATGTTGTTGGCCCACCATCCCTTCTTACATCCCAGGCCTTCCTAGTGGGTTCATTTTCCCCTCCCTGTAGTACAGCCTTTGGAAGTTGCTTTAATAAAGGCCTCTGGGTATGAAGCCTCTCACCACCAACATCTTTGCATGGGTTTTTTGTTCTTGAAAGATGGTTTTTATGGGGCCCACAATTCTAAGTTGAAGGCATTTGCTTACCATACTGTGAAACTATTTGTCCTGTTTTCTGGCTTTCACTATCACTGTTGAAGAGTTTCCCATCATTCTAATTGTGCCTCTGTAACTAACCAACTTCTCTTTGCTATATCCTGTGCTTAACCTCAACTGTGGAATAATTTTCTTATTACATCTGGCCTCAAATTATTTCTCTCATCAGCCAAGTCATGCTTTTAAAAATATCTTAATGAAAACTAATTTATCCTGATTTTCCAGATGTCTTCTACTGGGAAAAACTGTTCTATACAACAGTCATCTATGTGGCTAGAAATGAAAAGCCTATTTATTATTATTATTTAGTTTCTTCTCTATATATTCACCTATTCATACAACAAATATTTGCCGAGAGCCTTCTAATTGGGAGACATGGTACTAGGTGCTGGGTGTATACTGGAGCATAAAATAGACGTGATCTTGCCCTTTGGAACTTACAGCTCAATAGGAGAGAGATTCAATAAATAAGAAAACGAATACATATGAGCACAGAGCATGGCCAGAAGTTGAAAGAAGCTAAAACGTTGTCATATGAAGAGTTGAAGGACTTAGGAAGGTTTGGCCTTCTCTGTAGAAGGCTCAGAAGAATTTTTTTTTAAGCCTTTTTATTTTTTAATCCACTTCATCTGGCTCACTTCTGGTCCCACCACTCCACTGAAGCTACTTTGGTGAAACTCTCCTAATTGCCAAACCAAATGGACTCGGCCCATGTCTTAGGCACCATTGGCCGCTTCCATTTCCTTCTCTCTTTGTCCTCTGAGTCACCTGGTTTTTCTTCTGACCTCTGACTCCTCAGTCTCTTGTACTGACAATTCTTGTACTACCTGCTCTCAGATGGTACCTGTCCTACATATATTCCTTTTTTTTTTTAATCATCTTTATTGGAGTATAATTGCTTTACATTTTTGTGTTAGTTGCAGCTGTATAATGAAGTGAATCAGCTGTACATATACATTTATCCCCATATCCCCTCCCTCTTGCATCTCCCTCCCACCCTCCCAATCCCACCCCTCTAGGTGGTCACAAAGCACCAAGTTGATCTCCCTGTGCTATGCAGCTGCTTCCCACCAGGTATCTATTTTACATTTGGTAGTGTATATATGTCAATGCTACTCTCTCACTTTGTCTCAGCTTACAATTCCCCCTCCCTGTGTCCTCAATTCCATTCTCTAGGTCTGCATCTTTATTCCTGTACTGCCCCTAGGTTCTTCAGAACCTTTTCTTTTTTTTTAGATGCCATATATGTGTGTTACCATACAGTATTTGTTTTTCTCTTTCTGACTTACTTCACTCTGTATGACAGACTCTAGGTCCATCCACCTCACTACAAATAACTCAATTTCGTTTCTTTTTATGGCTGAGTAATATTCCATTGTATATATATGCCGCATCTTCTTTATCCATTCATCTGTCGATAGACACTTAGGTTGCTTCCATATCCTGGCTATTGTAAATAGAACTGCAATGAACATTGTAGTACATGTCTCTTTTTGAATTATGGTTTTCTCTGGGTATCTGTCCAGTAGTGGGATTGCTGGGTCGTATGGTAGTTCTATTTTTAGTTTTTAAGGAACCTCCATACTCTTCTCCATTGTGGTTGTATCAATTTATAATCCCACCAACAATGCAAGAGGGTTCCCTTTTCTCCACACCCTCTCCAGCATTTATTGTTTGTATATTTTTTGATGATGGTCATTCTGATCCGTGTGAGGTGATTGTAGTTTTGATTTGCATTTCTCTAATGATTAGTGATGTTGAGCATCCTTTCAACATGTTTGTTGGCAATCTGTATACCTTCTTTGGAGAAATGTCTATTTAGGTTTTCTGCCCATTTTTGGATTGGGTTGTTTGTTTTTTTGATATTGAGCTGCATGAGCTGCTTGTATATTTTGGAGATTAATCCTTTGTCAGTTGCTTCATCTGCAAATATTTTCGCCCATTCTGAGGTTTGACTTTTCGTCTTCTTTATTGTTTCCTTTGCTGTGCAAAAGCTTTGAAGTTTCATTAGTTCCCATTTGTTTATTTTTTGTTTTTATTTCCATTTCTGTAGGAGGTGGGTCAAAAAGGATCTTGCTGTGATTTATGTTATAGAGTGTTCTGCCTATGCTTTCCTCTAAGAGTTTTATGGTGTCTGGCCTTACATTTAGGTCTTTAATCCATTTTGAGTTTATTTTTGTGTATGGTGTTAGGGAGTGTTCTAATTTCATTCTTTTCCATGTAGCTGTCCAGTTTTCCCAGCACCACTTATGCAAGAGGCTGGCTTTTCTCCAGTGTATATTCTTGCCTCCTTTATCAAAGATAAGGTCACCATATGTGCATGGGTTTATCTCTGGGCTTTCTATCCTGTTCCATTGATCTATATTTTTGTGCTCATGCCAGTACCATACTGTCTTGATTACTGTAGTTTTTTAGTGTAGTCTGAAGTCAGGGAGCCTGATTCTTCCAGCTCTGTTTTTCTTTCTCAAGTTTGCTTTGGTTATTTGGGGTCTTTTGTGTTTCTGTACAAACTGTGAAATTTTTTGTTCTAGTTCTGTGAAAAACGTCATTGGTAGTTTTATAGGGATTGCATTGAATCTGTAGATTGCTTTGGGTAGTATAGTCATTTTCACAATATTGATTCTTCCAATCCAGGAACATCGTATATCTCACCAACTGTTTGTATCATCTTCACCTTTTCCACTATTTTATCTTGCAGATCACTTATCCTTTCTTCTGACTCAGTTATTCTGCTATTGATTCCTCCTAGAGAACTTTTAATTTCATTTATTGTGTTGTTCATCATTGTTTGTTTGCTTTTTAGCTCTTCTAGGTCCTTGTTAAACGTTTCTTGTATTTTCTCCATTCTATTTCCAAGATTTTGGGTCATCTTTACTATCATTACTCTGAATTCTTTTTCAGGTAGGCTGCCTATTTCCTCTTCATTTGTTTGGTCTGATGAGTTTTTACCTTGCTCCTTCATCTGCTGTGTGTGCTCTGTCTTCTCATTTTGCTTAACTTACTGTGTTTGGGGTCTCCTTTCCACGGGCTGCAGGTTCGTAGTTCCCATTGTTTTTGGTGTCTGTCCCCAGTGGGTAAGGCTGGTTCAGTGGGTTGTGTAGGCTTCCTGGTGGAGGGGACTGGTGCCTGTGTTCTGGTGGATGAGACTGGATCTTGTCTTTCTGGTGAGCAGGACCATGTCTGGTGCTGTGTTTTGGGTTGTCTGTGAACTTAGTATGATTTTAGGCAGCCTCTCTGCTAATGGGTGGGATTGTGTTCCTGTCTTCCTAGTTGTTTGGCATGGGGTGTCCAGCACTGGAGCTTTCTGGTCGTTGAGTGGAGCTGGGTCTTAGCATTGAGACGGAAATCTCTGGGAGAGCTCTCACCAATTGATATTACATGGGACTGGGAGGTCTCTGGTGGTCCAGTGTGCTGAACTGGGCTCTCCCGCTCAGAGGCTCAGGCCTGACACCCAGCCAGAACATCAAGACCCTGTCAGTCACACGGCTTCAAATCTTTTTCAATGTGTTCTTTGAGTTAGTTTCCAGTCTGTTGGATCAAGGAGTTGTCCTTCTTCATATTTTACAAATAATTCTCCCTTTTTTTTCCCCTTTGTTCTTTCTACTTTCACTCGCTCATTTGTTGCTGGGCGCAGAGGCCTCACACCTGGCTCTTCAGGCCAGAGTCCATAGTGAAAAATGGCTGCTGACACCTCAGTTCCCATATATTCTTTTTGAACTCCCAGATCCTCTATTACCCTCCTCTATCCCACTCTGGTCTCTAGGAGGCTGACCCACATGGACTGCATCCACTGGGCTCCCTGGCTGTCCAGCTTTCAGTTGGGTTTAGCCTGCAAGAGGAAAGGAGATGAAACCAGAAGGCAGAAGGTGTGAGAAGTGAGAGCATTTATTCCCTGAGCTCCTCACCCAGCTGGAGGGTTGCCCTCTGCATTCAGCTATTCTAAGTTCTGGGAAATAGGATGACCTCTACTAACTATGCATCACCAGCCAAATTGTTCTTTTTGTGTCCTTATCCCAAACAGTTTTCTGGGGTTATTTACCTACAAATACCAAAGGCCTAACAAATTCATTTATCCAAGCTTTAATGAAGTGACTCCTCTTATATCAATCTCCCTAAAGGAAACAAACAAGCTAAGCTGATCATCCCCTTGGTTGACTGGCGGTGTTAAGTAATGCCTCTTCAGTGGGTCAACCTAGAGGTCTCAGAGTTAGCCTCAACTTTGCTTCCTCAATCCCCACTCATATCTAAAAGTCACTAAGTCCATTCTGATTCTACTTTGGGAATATCTCAACTCTATCCCTTCCACTCTCTCCCCACCACCACTGGCTTATTTTAGGACTTCATCACTTCCCCCTAGACTATCTGTCTCCCTGCTTCAAACCTTGCCCAACTCCAGCCGTTTCTACACTACAGTGCAAAAATAAACTTGCTAAAATGCAAATCTGATGTGTCACTCAGATCTCCTTTGCCTAGTACACAAGGTCCTTCCTAATGTGGTCCCTGCTTACTTTCCCAATCTCATCTCTCACCACTTCCCTTCAAAGACTCTACCTGAAGGCCTTTTGCCTGACACCTCCCACACCCCCTGAGTACTACTACTCCTATAAGACTCAGTGCAAGCAGCAGCTGCTCATGACTATGTTCTCCCATGCTCCTAGAATCAGTCAACTGGCCCTCCTCTTCGTCTCTGGCACAGACCTCCATCAGAGCATCTGTAACACTTTACCATACTTATCAAATATTTTGGTCTGTCTTCCCCCAAAACCTGCGAGCCTCTTGCAACCAGAGACCACTTGTTACTCAACCTCATTTTTCCAATGCTTATCATAGTGCCCTTCCTGGAGGAAGATTAATAAATGCACACCCCTCTTCCTTGGTCCAACCTCCCTTATGTTGTAGGTCAACCAGGTCATGCATAGCTCAGCACCTACTTAACTCGCCTCTTCCCCTTCTCTCTATACCTCAGCTGCCAGTCAGGAAAGAGGTAGATGTCAATAGTATCCATCTCTAAACTAGTTCAAATTATCTCTCACACTTACTTCCTCCAGGTGAATGATTCAGTACTTCTCAGTATTATACAATACAACATTTTTGGAGGATGCAGACTATTTCACAACAAAATTAGGTATAGCTTTGAAATAAGTCCAATCACTAAGGGCAACAGACTACTCTCCCTATATTATAGATCTATCAGTTTATCCAATTAACAGTCCATCTAAAACACAGAAAAGTTTTCTTTAAAAATGTAAATTGATATTAACTCTTATTTTAGTCAGTTCATAAGAGTTTAGGTCAGTTGGAACAGTGTCCTGATGGATAGATGATTTCCAACAGAGTAAATGAAGCAGAGATTGCTTTGTTCCAACCATTTTCTTAGTAAAGTACACTTTACTCATCTGATTTCATTTTGGGGACAAGCCAGGTTCCTATTCTGCTGTAAAGGACAGAAGGATAAGTGTTTTCTACACAAAGATGATATGATTTTACTATCTAGGATATTTCACAACCTAAGGCAGGCCTCCAGAAGCAAAAGGCCATGCTGTTTAAGTATCATTAGAAATAATAGCTTCAAAATAACTTTTCTAAGACCAAAGCCATCATTTATGAGGACATCCCAAATATTCGGTCAGCTTACAACTACCAAGTTAGATAAGTGTTAAACGAATGCAAAATAAAATTCTTCAAAAACTACATAATAGAAATTCTCTGAATATTGGCTTCACTATCAAGAGTTGGCATCAGCTTTATTCCTGTCCTCAGTTCCCTACACAGGAGATAAATTCATATCTGGGTAAACACTGTCATAAAACACCAGCGATAACTACATGATAAAATACCACCTGAGTGTGATGATTGCCACATCCTTACATTGCTCTAAAAGTGGAAAGTTTTGTTTTTGCATCTTCCCATGCTCTTTTTCAGGAGCCAGGGAGGATTCATGCATTTCTACCTGGCACAGCCCTGCCTTTATGTGGTTCCCCATCTCCTGGTTATGCTAGAAAGGAACTATGCAGTGGTCCAAGAGACAATTAGATATGGAACATACCCATTTAAATAAAACTCAGTTGAAGTCCATAACCATTCATTAAACACTCACTGTGCTGTGGGAAACAAGTAAACAACAACAAAAAGTTGATTTAAACCTCCAGGAGCTCTCGGGATCAGGAAAGAAGAAAGGCAGACACAAAGTAAAAAACTGGCACAAATCAAACGTGATAAATAACATAATGGAGGCGTAAAAAGATAATCTAGGAATATGGGAGGAGAGAGAATGACCCCCAATGAACAATGTCTTGGCGTAGATGGGATACTAAGGTAAGAATTCAATAAGTGAATGTGTACAAAGCAGTTATCCCAGGCAGAGAAAATTATTTAGGCTGAGAGAGCATGGAATTTGTATCAAGATTAGCAGGTAGTAGAGGGTACACATTGGGGTTTGGTGGCGGATAAAGCTGGAAGGGTGGAGGGCTTTGGATTCCTGGCCAGGAGTTGTGTTTTATGCTGCATCATGTCAATTCTTTATGGTGTAGGCACCTGGTCCATTTTTGTAAATGTTCCACATGAACTTGAGACTCGTATGTATTCTCTAATTCTTGGGTAGAGTACTCTACATATGTTCACCAAATCAAGTAAACTTCATGGTTTGTTTTACCAATTTTGTTCTCAGTCTGTTTGACCTTTAAATAATTGAAATAGATAAGTTGAAATCTCCCACTGTGGTGATGGACTTGTAAATTTTCACTGTTGTCGTACTAGTTTGTCATATTTGTTTTAAAGCTGTTTTATTAGGTGCATACAAGTTTAGAATTATTGTGTCTTTCTGGTGAATAAAACCTTTCATCATTAAGTAGTGACCCTCACAACAATTCTTATCTTAGAACACGTCCTGACTAGCACCCCTAGAGTTGTTGTTGTTGTTATTTCTCTGTCTTTTAATGGTGAGTTTAGTACATTGCTGATGTTCCTGAATTTGTTTCTATTTCTTTCCCACTTTCTATTTGTCCTGATTTTTCTATGTTTTGATTCTCTCCCTCCAAACCCTTTCTTTTTTTTTTTTTAATTAAATGAGATGCTTATCGGTTATTTTTCTTGTTCCATGTTTTTCCCTTAACTGTTTCAGAATTTACACCCTCTACTTCTATTATTTTATGATTACCTTAAAGTTTTACACTATATAATTAACAGAGTCAGAAATTGTTATCTTTACGCCCTGGAGAACAAGAGAAGGATCCTAGATCTTTAACTTCCAAATAACTCCTGAATATTTTACATGCTTTAATTGTCTAGTGTTTTAACTCTGTCTTTTTCTTTAATCCCACAAACTATTAATAGCATCATTATCAGTATTAGTAGTAGTAGTAATAGTAGTAGTAGCAGTAGTAATAGTATTTCTACAGGCAATGGGTTTTTTTTTTTAATTTACCTACAATTTTAACAACTTTTTTGTTCATCATTCCTTTTTGTACCTCAGACCTTCTATGTGAGATTATTTTCCTTTTTCTTGAAAAGTTCCTTTACAGATCCCTTCAGTGAATCCTTGTTGGGGGTAAACTCTGAGGGTTTGTTTATATAAAAACGTTTTTATATTACCTACATTTCTTTGTGTTGTGGTTATTTTCTGTAAGGCAGAATGAGTCTCTTACCAAAGCATCACCTTCACCCTCATTCTTCAAAGATAGATTGACGCTCTCAGCATTTTGAAGATATTATTCCATTGTTTTTTCTTCTGTTGTTGTATTGAGAAGGCTGCCATTCCAATTGCCATTTCTTTGTAAGAAATCTGCCCTTTTTTTTTCTCTGATTGATTTTAAGATCTTCTCGTTGACTTTGTTCAGGAGTTCCACTACAATTTGTGGTGTTTATTTATCCTCCCCTATGTACGTTGGGCTTCCTTTATCTGGGGAGTCATAGCTTACATTAGTTCTGGAAAATTCTCAGGCATCTCCTTCAATATTGCTTCTTCTCTACTCTCTATTCTCTTCTTCCAAAACTCCAATTAGACAACAAATGTTAGCTCTCATTCTACCTTCCCTATCACTAACCTCTCTTTTATAATTCTCATTTACTTTCTATCTATTCTGAATTCTGGAAAATTTCTTCAGACCTACCTTCCAGTTCATTAATTCTTTCTTCTGCTGTTTAACCATTCACCAAGACACATATTTCGACAATTATGTTTTTTACTTAAAAGAAGATTATTTGGTTCATTTTCAGATCAGCCTTGTTTTATTTTTAAATTCCATCTATTTTTTTCTTTAAACATTTCCACATTCTATCAACTCCTCCCCTAAGTATAGGCAAGTGGCTCACTTTCTTTGCATCTCAGTTTCCTCATCTGTAAAATGGGGGTGATTACTGTACCTCCCTCATAGAACTGTAAAGATTAAATGAGTTACTATATACATACCTGCCAATGTCCCATCAGGAACTAAAAATCAGACGAGGTATTTCAATCAGAGAGGGATTTAAATACAGGGAAGTCAGTTTCAAAATTATTGGAACGGCTGGAGGAATAAAAGGGAGAAGGTGGTGTGATCCAAAGAGCAGGAACTATGGAAAATCACTACCGCCATGCCAAGGCTCCTCTGAGCCCACAATGCAGTGTTTCCACAGAGCCATGCAGCCCCTGCCCATCTGCTGACCACTGTCCCTTCAAGGACCTTGCGCCTAAGTCTTTGCCTCAGTCCAAGCCCCACACTGCCAGGAGCCACTACAAGAGCCGGCACTCATCTGTGACTACCACTGCTACTGTCCATTTTGCTGTGGCTGCCAGAGGCCAAGAGCAGAAGAGCTGCCATCTTCTTGCCATCTTTTAATCCCGTGCAAATTAGAAGGATGTTGGAGGGTGAGCCTGGAGTTGAGTCACAGTACCTGGCACCATGTGTGTAGTGCTTATAACAGGGCTGGCTGCATGGTAAGTAGTGAATTAAATGTTCACTCTGGGGGTAGTTATTGAATATATTCTAAATATTCAGTAATTCCAAGAGCTGAAGTCTGGGAGAGTCCCAACGCTTGTGTGTTGTTTCTGTTGACTCTCATTCATGTCGCTCATGGTTTGTGGCTCTGTGTATTTGTTGACTTTTGATTGTGAGCTCATTCACAGTTGATATTAGCTTGTGGGGATTGTAATCTATGGTAAATTGGAGTGCTGTCTCCAGAGAGGATGTGTGTTTCTCTCTGCTGGGAGGCCGAGGAAGTGTAAAGGACCTGGAACCCACTATAGCATGCTTTGAAGGTCCCAGGTTGAGACAGGACCCTTGCAAGTATCCCCGCCCCCCCCACCCCCACACCTTGCTACTGGCCCTGAGTTCTGGTTCAGAGGCTCCCATCAGTTGCAATGCTAATATAGGTGTTTTTCCTCTGAGAGGAAGCCTGACTTTGAAGCATGTTTACCTGCTGCTGTTCACCACCAAGAGTGGTGGTGAACAGAACCACTGCCCCTTAAGCTCACTTTGGGGGGCGGGGGGGAACACAGAAGGAGGAATTTAGAGATTTCCTTTCCTTTCTAGGAGTCCAAAAAATGTGTTTATCTCTGTTTTATCTAAGACATTTTTTTTGAGGCAGGAAGACCCTGAAGAGTCTATACTCAGTCATATTGCCAAAAGCAGAAATCTATTTCATCCAGTAGAAAACGGGAAGACCTTAAGGAACGGAGGCCAGGGAATTGAGGTTTTAGAAAGAAAACTGGCAATAAAGTAATCTGATGGGAACATGTCTTCTAATATTAGGGGCTAGAGAATCATTGTCCCCAGAAATGTATGTCAACGGCAATCAAAAATTTGGATTTTCTAGGAAAATCCAAATTTCAAATATTCAGCCCAATAGTTCTCTCCTATGTTGTGTATTTGTCAGAACTCTAATCTTCACATGGACTTGACTACATGCAATCACCATAAATATGGCCTTTACCATAAATGTATCAATAATACATTGGCGTCAGGACTTGCATGGTGGCGCAGTGGTTAAGAATCCGCCTGCCAATGCAGGGGTCACGGGTTCGATCCCTGGTCTGGGAAGATCCCACCTGCCGTGGCGCAACTAAGCCCAGTGCAACACAACTACTGAGCCTGCTCTCTAGAGCCCTTGAGCCGCAACTACTGAAGCCCACGCACTCTAGTGCCCGTGTGCTGCAACTACTGAGCCCGCGTGCTGCAACTACTGAAGCCCGTGTACCTAGAGCCCATGCTCCACAACAAGAGAAGCCACTTCAATGAGAAGCCCATGTACCACGACGAAGAGTAGCCCCTGCTCGCTGCAACTAGAGAAAGCCCGTGTGCAGCAATGAAGACCCAATGCAGCCAAATAAATAAATATAATACATTGGTGCTCTAGCTTCATAATCAACCCCTGTGAATCTGATTCTTGTTAATTGTTAACAATCAAGGAACTCTTGGGCCAAGCATCTGAACCTTGGTGACTCCACCAAAGGGCAGAGTTTCCCCAAGGCGGCCACCAAAGCTCCTTAACAGAAACCTGGAGGCATGCTGAGCTCCCTCTAAGAATGTGATTCCATGAGTCATGCTCCGTGGGCACACCCTGAAGTTCTATTTGTTTGGGAAAACTCAATTACTTTTCACCAAGATTAACGCCCATAGATGATAGCGAGAGTAATTCAAGCTGAGCGTTCAGAAACAGTAACTTACTACCAGGGCTATCAGCAGATTTTGTCAACTAATAATGTCTGTTAGTTGGCAAGAGAAGAAACATGGCCTATTTTCAGATATAAATATAAAATGTTTAAGGAAGAATAATGTGTAAGTATAACCCCACCCAGTTATACTGGTTACATTTTAAATCTCCTGGTTGCATTTAGGGCGTACCTGTCTTGACAAGCAGCGCAGGCCCTTGGAGAGACTCGGAAGAAGGATGAGAGGTGGTTGGAATGAACTGGCAACACACAGGCAGGATCTATGTCAGAAGTAGAGCCTGCCAAAAGCTCTGATGGAGTGGGTGGGGTAACAGAACAGGGATAGGGAAGAATCCAGGACTAGTACTAAGACTTTTACTTAATCAATCGGGTCGTTGGAGTACCATCTAGTGAGAGCTGGGAGACGAGGGATGGGTTGAGCAGGAATACCAAGGTTCTGTTTAGGACATGGTAAATTGAAGATGCTCTGGGACAGCCACTTGACTGTGCCAGGTGTGCAAAGGTCCAGGCCTGGAGCTCATCCTAATCCACTTCCTGTACCAACACAGAACTTCCAGGCCACTTGCTTGAGTTTCCATTGTTATTATATCAATAACCTGTGAACTGGAACACCAGATATAAAGCGCACTACATGACTTTTAAAGACCATCTAAAAGGCTTGGCACTTTAGGAAGCTCAGTACAGCTGCCTGCTTCCACCACCCTCCACGCCATTCTTCACGGAAATACTTCCTACCTGACCTGAGGTAGAGTCCGGCATCACCCCCAAGCCCCTCCCGAGCCCCAGTATTCCTCCTCTTGGGACCGAAACTTCATCCTCTGCTTCCATCCTGGCATTCTGCTCCCCTGACTTCCCCCAACACGGCCTCCACTCTTTTTCTATATACCAGCTCTGTTCTGTTCTCTTCCTGAACCGAGGAAGAGGAAGAGAGAACCCAGAACCCTTGCTCACTTATGGCTGAGCTGAGAATTTGGGAGGAGCGCTGCGTCCATGGGAGCCCCTGAGAAGCCATGCCCTTAGCACCTGGTTGCCCACCTGTCCCCGCTGACAGATGCCCCACTGCTCTCTTCCTTGCACTCTCTACCTGTGCTAACTGGCCCCTCTCCCCAGCATGTCTTCCCTCCCCTTCCCCTTTAAATGTCATGTTTCCTCTACCTGAACTGCCCTTCTCTCCCAAGCACCACACGTTTACACCCAGCCATCAGGGGCTAGCTCAAATGCCACCTCTGCCTTGAAAAAGAATAAACAAACAAGCAAACGAAAGCTACAAAGTATGAAGGACACCCTTCATTCCGCGAGCATGTTTATCTCCTCTAACTGTCGTGATCACCACAGCAGGCAGGTGTTATTATGCCCATTCTGTAGGTGAGGAAACAGGCTCAGAGTGTAAAGCACACAGTGACAGGCTGAAATTCAAACCCAAGTCTGTTAAACCCCTACATCTCTTCCCTCGACCACAGCATTATTTTACCCCCACATCCAGTGGCTCTCAGCCCTGACACTTCACGGGGACCATCTGGTGCCCAGATGGTGCCTCTAACCAATTACAAAATGATCTCTTGTGGTGGAGCCCTCCACAGTAAATACTTTTTAATGCTCCCCAGGGAATTCCAGTGTGGACCCAGGATTGAGAACCACGATCCTACTTTATCTCCTTCATCTTTTCAAAGGTATCTCTTGCTCTCTCTGAATTCCCATAGCACTTTGTTTCTACCTTCAATCATTTAATTTTTTTGTTCAGTCCCTGATGCCTTATTGGGTACCATTGACTACACAGGGCTCTGGGGATCAGAATGAAACAAGACTGATGCCTTACATCCTCCTGCAGCTTCTCTCCAGCAGAGGAGGCAGCCAATTAAATGGAATAAAGACCCAAATGTGAAAAGCAAAACTTCAAAACTTTTAGAACAAAATAGAGGAGACTATCTTTGTGGCTCTGGGCAGGGAGACGTTTCTTAAACAAGACACCAAAGGCATAAACCATACATAGAAAACTGATTGATTTGACCTCATTTTAAATGTTAAACTTCTTTCATTAAAAGATACCATTAAAACCTGAAAAGACAAGCCACAACCTGGAATATGATATTTGCAACATACACATCTTGCAAAGGATTGGTATTCGGAAGATATAAAGAATGCCTACAAATAAATTTTAAAAATAATAGCCGGCAGGGAAAAGTATAAGCATTTCATAGAAGAATAAACACAAATGGCTAGAAAACATTTGTGTTTTAAAATTAACATTAAATTAAACATTAAAAATTAGAGAAATGGAAATTAAGTTATACTACGATACCATTTTCCACCAAATAGATTGCCAATTTTTTAGAAGTCTGGCTGCATCAAGTGTTCCCAGGAATGTGGAGTGATGGGGATACTGATACTGACAGCGGGTGTGCAAACTGGTACTGCAAACAATCACAATAAAATGTAATCAGTATATAATAGGCGGAGCAGGTAGTGACCAGGACCAAATGCCAAGTAAGGCAGGAAAGGGTCCATGAAAGTTGAGATGTAAGGGATGAATAAGAGTTACCCAGCCAAAGGAAGGGCAGGGTGGTCCAGATAGAGGGAGGGTGAGCATGATACATTTAAGGTTAAAGAGAGGCAGGTCCAAGGGCTAGGTCAGGGGGCTAGAAACTGTGTCCAGGAGCTTGGACTCTAAGAGCCATGGGAAACTATTGGGTTTTAGGCAAGGACATAACATTCATTCATTCAACAAAACAGTCACAGGCACCTGCCATAGACCAAGCCCCACATGGACTCTGGCTCTACAGGACTGCATGTGTTCTGGAAATATCATTCCGGCTGTAGGGTAGACAACGGGTTGGAGGGTCACATGACGAGAAGTAGGCAGACAACCGAGGTGAGCTAGGGGTCATCATCTGGACTAGGGAGCAACAGAGGCAGAGAACGTCATAAACGGAAGAAACCAAACCGGTTGGTCGATTAGATGTGGGGCTAGAGTAGTGAACGAGAGGAAGGACTCAAGGTGATGCTCTAGGTATCCGCGTGGACGGTGAGACTTTCATGGGCTAGGAATTAAAGAAGAGGGAAGGAAGTGGACAATACGGGCAGGTTGGCAGAGTTAAGGGATGGACAGAAGAAGACTGTATGGGAGACCAGGAAAGGGATGGCCAGAGGAAAACCGGTGTGGCATTGCCGAAAGAGGGGCAGAAAGGGTTTGTAGCTGAAGAAGGAAAGAAAATGGTCAGTAGTGTGAAATGCGGCTGAGAAGTCAAGTTTAAAAGGGCGGGGTGTGCCTAAAATGGTCCATTACCTGTGAGGCACAAGGATGGCCTTTATGAGAAAAGTTTCCATCAAGGGGTGGGGTGAAGCAAACTGTTGAGGGTGGAGGAATGGGGGGGGAAGCAAGGGAAGGCACTCTTTCAAGAGAAGCAAAGAAGTAGAGAGGGAAGATGTTGTCTTCGTTTTGTTTCATTTTGTTTTAGAAAAGCAAGACATGGGTGGGTCTGGTGAGAAGGAACCAGCAGAGAGCAAATGATTGAAGATGAGAGGGAGAAATCAAAACGGCAAAGTCTTTGAGAAGATGGGTTTTCCATTTCAACCCCAACTGGGTGTACTTCAGGTCAACTCTAGCAACAACCACCCAGAGTCAGCGCAGACCCCACGAGCTAAAAGGCAGCATCCCTTACCTCAGATGCCAGCCACACTTCAGGGGTCCCCTGACCACCCACACTTCCGACTGACTGGCTATAAATTCAGAAGTTCCCATGACCCCCTCAGATTTGATCATTCACGAGAAAGACTCACAGAACTCAGGAAAGTGCTATTATATTATAATTTTATATTACGATATAAATTACTATAATTTTATTATATAGGACACACATCAGGAGGATGAACTCAGGAAAGTGCTATTATATTATAATTTTATATTACGATATAAATTACTATAATTTTATTATATAGGACACACATCAGGAGGATGAACTCAGGAAAGTGTTATTATATTATAATTTTATATTATGATATAAATTACTGTAATTTTATTATATAGGACACGCATCAGGAGGATGACCCAAATGACAAGACATTTAAGACGAGGTCTAGGAGGGACCACAGAGCTTCCGTGCCCTCTCCCTGTGGAGTCAGGGTGCCTCACCTGCCCAGCACATCACTGTGTGCTTCCAACCAAGAAGTTTCTCCAAGCTCCAGTGTCCAGAGTTTGGGGGGATTTAACACACAAGTGTGATGGATTAAACATTGGCCACATGATTGAACGCAGTCTCCAGCCCCCCTCCCCTCCCAGGAAGCCGGGAGGAAGATCTGATATCGAGTGTCTCCAAGCCCCAACCGTTTATCTAGTTGATCTTTCTGATGACCAGGCACCAGCATGAAGCTATCTAGATACCCTGCCATGAGTCAGATCGTTATCTGTCACTGAGGAAATTCCAAGGGTTTCAGAAGCTCCCAGCCAGAAATCTGGGACAAAGATCAGATATTTTTTTTTTTTTGCCGTACGCGGGCCTCTCACTGTTGTGGCTTCTCCCGTTGAGGAGCACCGGCTCCGGACGCACAGGCTCAGCGGCCATGGCTCACGGGCCCAGCCGCTCTGCGGCATGTGGGATCTTCCCGGACTGGGGCACAAACCCTTGTCCCCTGCATCGGCAGGCGGACTCTCAACCACTGCGCCACCAGGGAAGCCCAATCAGATAAATTGTTAAATTATATAACAACGAGTCAGGAGGCTCAGGACCTGGAGGAAAGGAAGAGCCTCTGCCGCTCCAGCAATAAGAGAATGGCAGGGCTAGTGGGGTGTAGTTGGAAGTGTGGTGGGAGATGCTGAGCAGGCTTTCCTAGGATGAGTTCTGTTTTCAAGGACGGCGCATGGGAGCGATGGGGTCGGGATATTGTTGCCGTGCACAAACGCCTAGGAAAGCTTCGTAGCACTGCTGAGCAGTGCGAGAGCTCAGTGGTGGTGGTGCGCGTGCGTCCAGGTGGCAGCCGTCTATAAGGCTGGGTGATTTTCTCCAACAGCCCCTAGCAGCCCCTATGGAGATACAGACCATCAATGCAACGAGGCCTGGGGCTTTATCTAATGAGCGCTAGGGAAGAAAAGAGAGAAAGCCTGTGAGAACACCAGCAAGAAAATGGCCGAAAGGATGGAGCATAGAAATTAAACTGGATGGATAAGGAAGCGAAAGCAGGGGGGCAGACAGAGAGGGAGGATGTCCATGGGCTAGAGGTCCTGATAGTGGTGAAGAACCGGTGCTTTGAGAGTATGGGAGTGAGAAAGCAGCAAGGCTGTGGTCAGAGAGGGGGAAGTCTGCAGGCACGATTGCTGAAATGGAGCCTTTCCAAGAGGCATCCGGCCTCGGGGGTGGCCAGGGGCATGCCTCTTCTACCCGGAGTATTAATTCCTTGTTTTCAAGATAAGTTCCCTGAAGAGAGGTTCCATGTTGAATCCATCTTTGTGTTCCTAGCAGGACTGAAAATACTACATGGAAGGTAATGCTACCCTTTGGGAAGGGAGGATGCTAAAGTGTGAAGGATGCAGGATAACTCAGGAAGCCCCTGTGCGGTGAACCTCAGGGAACAAATGAGACAAATGGGCAGCGAGGCACACTGGGGAGCAGGGCTCCCCAAGTTCACTGCAGCCCCAGGCCAAATGAGCTCTTTAGAAATAAGTGTTGGCAGTTAACATTTTCCAGTCTTAAACTCACACGTACTCACTCACGACCAGTTATCCCTGTTGGATTATCTCTTCCATCAGAGATTCAATGGCAACAGTGGAAATGATGTCACTCTCATTAGGAAGGGAGTGACTTCCAGAGACAGGGCAACAAGGGTAGAACTTCATCTGATCCCCTCTTTGGTCTTCCTGACTCACCCACTCAGTGCCTCCTGGAATCCTTTATTCAGTGATAATTTGACCCATTCATCAAGTGACTACCCTAAGCAAGGTGTCACAGGAGAAGGCGAGGTAGACAATTTTGTCACGGTCCCCTAGGCGCTTACAGGCTGGTGGGGAAGGTCACCTGTGCCCCCAAACCGCCACACGCAAAGCACCTCCCCACTAACCAACGAGGAGGCTTGTCACCTGGGGAGACTAAGGTGAAAGGTTCTGTTCCGGATATCAACGTGATGAGTTTGTTTGCTCGTTTGTAGGACTGCTTTCTTCGTGACTAGAACTTAAAAGAAGTAAGAGCAAATTTCCCTCTCCAGTGACAAAGGGAAACCGGGGTGAATCCGATCGTACTCTCGATACTTTAAAATAATGTCTCCTAGGAAATCAACCTCTGGAAAGAAAGAGTTAAGGAACTTGCTGGAGTTCACGGAGGCCAGCTCACTCCTGAGAGCCAGTTATCTGTAGGATAATGTAAGAGCTCAGTGGTCTGACAATCGAACCACCTGTGCTCAGCCAGCAAGGCTGCCGTGGGTTCAGAGGAAATGTTGAGAACTTATTCCCTTTTCCCTCCATCTCCACTCACACTGGGCTAGTCCCCTTGTCGATGAAGCCATTCGTAAAAAGACAACAGGCAGGGGCCCAATTCTCAGCGGCAGGAACTGTGTGTAGAACGTGGCCCCTGGCTGATGATGAGGTTTCATAGTCCTGGGGTTTCCCAGGGGCACAGTGGAGCACCCCACTCTCTCTCCATCTGAACACCCAGCGTGGGTGGGAGGAACTCGAGCTGGAAGTTGGGTACCTGCGTGGGAGCCTGTGCCCTGCTGGATCTGCAGCTGGACCCTGGGCCAGGCTGCTCCCTCAGCCATCAGCCGCCCTGGGTGGCTCAGGAGGAGATATCTGAGCAGTAGGTCTCCGTTCCTTAAGCCCCTGTGATGCAGGACCCTCTCGGGTAAGATCACTCTCTGGACTGAGCAAGTGATTTCAGAAGGAACACCCATGCGGAAGTGAGAGAGGCAGAGAAACTTGCCCTGTCAGCCAGAGCAGCGCAACCTCCCAGGCGGGACGCAGGGACGTGAGCCACCCCCCCAAGGGCCCTGAACTGAACGACTCTAACTCTCTCATCCTTTGGAGAGAACGTGGAGTGAGACCTAAGACGAGAGCCAGAAAGAGTCAGCCATCAGGGACTCGCAAGGGACAGTCCGATCCGTCTCCAGTTGACCAACCATTGTTCATCATACACTCTGGTCCGGGGACACATGTGAATACAACCTGTTTCGACTGTCTGTAAAGAGCAGATAAGAGATCACTGCAGACGGTGAGAAGAAAATCCACAGGAGCAATGGGCTAAAGAGTGGCTGGAACTAGAGGGAGGGGGGTGAGGGATGGGGGGTCGGGGAGACCTTCATGAGAAACAGATAAACCAACTTGGCCCTCAGTTCAGAGCAAGACTGACATAGGCAAGGATCAGACAGGAGACCTGTGTGCTGCATGTACTGAGCAAAAAGAAGGCTGAGCGTTGAGAGCTCACCTAAACTAACCCACGACATTGCAGCGGAGCGAGCTGAGCTCGTGGACTTCTACCGAGGGTGCCTCCCAAGCCCAGCTCTGAACCCATGCTCCCCAGTTCACAAGCATTCTGCACCCACAGACACGGACAGATCCCCAGCTGGAGGCAAACGATATCAGCCACCTAGACCGGCCTGGGATGAGCCACCAGGCACTCAGGGCCCTCCCGCGATCTCCTGATGCACAAACCGTCTCTCCCCTTCAAATCCTGTCTCAGTGCGGGGGCCCAACACCCAGTTCTTTATGCCTCCCTCTGCACGTACAGTACCTTCCAGGTGCCCAGCTAAGGCAGACTTCCAGAAGCAGGGAATTTAAAGTTGGGTTCCTCCACAGGGAAAAACCCCAGTGGTGAGGATTCTGTAGGGGCAGAAAATGTCTCCCTTCCTCCCTTCTAGGTTTTTGGGTCTAATAATAAAATTGACATCAGACGGATTAACAGGAGAAAAGCACATTTAATTTTGCACGTAAATTAAATAAAAATATGAGACTCAAAGGCAGTCAGGCAGTTGAGGCTTCTGTGACATCCTGAGCTAAGGGATGGGAGAGGGGCCCGGGGCTTCAAAGGGGATAGGGGAAATTCACAGGAAGATAAGAAGAGCAGATGACGGGTCATCATGTTTGCCCTGCTATGCAGATAAATTTGTCAGTTAAAAGAGTCATTTCTGGCAATATCTCTCCTGCTGATAGATGCCCCCTGTCCGAATTCCTTTACGTAGTTAAGGAGGCGGTTAAACCTTCTCCCGAATCAGGTGGGCCTCGACTGCCTTCAGCTCAAAAGAATCCACATGCTGAAGTGACAAGTTCTGCCGCCCTTCCATTCATTAAACGCATGCCCACGCTCGGGTTTCAGTTGACGGTAAATTTGCCTGACATCTAGTAATGAGGACAGAGATGTGTCGCCAGGGACTTCTGAGAGTCCCCAGGGCACGGTCTCAGCAGCCTCCCCCTGGCCTCCACGTCAGGCTGCCACCGCCGCACCTGCTGCAGGTGACCTGCATCCATTCATTCAAGTCCATCAAACTGTCCTGAGCACCGGCGACGGTGGGACACTGCTCTGGCGTCTGGGGAAACTGCAAAGGCACCCAAGTCCCTGGTCTCGGGGACCCTGCATGAGGTGTCTGCCCTGCCGGCCATAGGATGACCGTAGCTGCTTCTGCCACATCAGCACTGGAGAGGGGACCTTGCTCGCCCCTAAATCTCTGAGGCCACCTTCCTGCCTTCAACAGAGCTCTTCTGAAGGTGTGAGGACGAGGGGAGGCCCCTCCCAGGTCCGCGGTCCAGGCCCACCTTCTCCTCTCCTCCCACCGTTATGTGCCAGGCATGGAGATCAGAGCTATCATCCGAAGCCTGCGACAGGTACATTAACAGGAAGGGAGACGAGCAAATAAAACACAATGAAGGAGGTTTGCAGAGGGTGTTAGAGGCGCACCACAGAGAGGAAGGGTACCTACCACCCAGCTTGGGAAGGGGCTTGTCATGGAGGAGGCAAAGCCTGAGCTGAGTCTTGAAGCACCAGGAGTTGGCCAAGGTACAAAGAGGAGAAGTAGGTTCCAGGCCAGAAACGACAGGTTGTGCAGAAGCACAGAAAGATCGTGGGCTAGGAGAGGAAAGCAGAAGATTCCATGGCGAGACTTGCTTGCCCAGATCAGGAGCTTGGACTCACCCAGAAAGGGGATGGAGAGCCAGTGATGGGATTGGAGCAAGGGCTTTGTGTCACCAGATTTACTTTGTGGAGAGATCTCTGTGGCTGGTGGGTGGGGAATGGATGGATGGAGTTTCCATGGCAGCAAGCGAACCAATTAGGACATGACTGAAATAACCTAGGTGAGAAGGCAGGAAGGCTTGAACGGCAATGAAGTATGGGGATGAAAAGAAATCTGCAGATCCCAGGCATTTAGGGAACACTCAAGAAAGACCTTTCCACAAACTGATGGTGGGTCATGAATGGATGGAGGGGTGAGTCCTTGGGTGGTAGAGACTGTGATACTTTCTGGTTGAATGCCTTAACCAGTGAGAGAGGGAGTGGGGAAGGGAGAGTGGAGGGCTTTTATTCTAAATACCTTTGTGTTATTTGATACTTTGAAAATGAGCATTATATTAACAAAAAGCCTAAGAAGGGTGTTGTTTAAATCACTACTAGTTCTAACATATAACTTTCTGCCTGTGCACATCGTAAGTTAACTTCGATAGATCATTTCTGGAACCATCACACCAAACATCACTCTCTGTAAAAATCTATTTTGAAACATGGGTCCTATGTGACAGCTTCATTGATTCTTTATGAGATGTTGGAAGATTTTCTAACCCTCTAATATCAGGGAGAGAAAGAAACTCCAGGTCAGAGGTTAGTGAATTCTGTAATATCTACCCATTGTATTGAAGTTTGGGCAGAATTTTCCTAACACCTTTACACACTCAGGCATCCTCATTCAGTAACTGGGGGAGATAACCTCCCAGAGTCTGGGTACCAGACTTGACCACTGCACCCAACAAATCCTGAGTGGCCTTGGTGAGAACTTCCTCTCCCAGAAAATAGAAAACTCAGTTCCAGCCAATAAGGAGGAAGTGAGTAAAGAAGTGAAATTAACGAAGCCATGGAAGGAAATGGTCAAATCACCTTCGATTATGTAACAACCAGCGAGTAGATGCAGACACAGCAGACAGTTTAGGAGAGAAGCGTTTCATCAGAGACTCTAGGAGAGAAGTATTTTTTAGCATCATTTTAAAAAGCATAAGAGGGCTTCCCTGGCGGCGCAGTGGTTGAGAGTCCGCCTGCCGATGCAGGGGACACGGGTTCATGCCCCGGTCCGGGAGGATCCCACATGCCGCGGAGCAGCTGGGCCCGTGAGCCATGGCCGCTGAGCCTGCGCGTCCGGAGACTGTGCTCCGCAACGGGAGAGGCCACAACAGTGAGAGGCCCGCGTACCGCAAAAAAAAAAAAAAAAAAAAAAAAAAGCATAAGATTCCAGGGAACAGAAACCCTAAAGGGATTCCTTTGACAGTGCTATAACAAAGTCTTAAGGAAAAAGGAAAGGGCAAAGGAACTCAGGCAACAGAGCCACCAGGAGCAGGTGAGAAAGTGAAGATGAATAAGGAAAAAACTCAGAAAAGGGAAGAGAGAGAACTAAGAACCGAATTGGAAAGTCCCCGGGCAGCCCTGAAAGAAGGAGAAAGAAGCAAACTCACACAGCTTGTCACAGCCAGGTGGGAAAGGAGGGCAGGCGAGGGAGACAATGTAGAAATGCTTGGGGACAGATACGTGATCCTCCAGGCCAATGTCCTTTAGAATATAACCGCATCACTGAGGAAGGAGTCTACAGATGGGCACTGTGGACTGCACAGGATGGGGGCAAGAAACGTTCGTAACAATAAAAAGTGGTTAAAACAAAAAGGTTCTGGTTTGGGTTCAGCGAACCCATATCTGAGTCATGATTCCAACATTTACTAGTTGCGTGGTCTCAGGTACGTTACTTCTGTTGGCCTCAGTTTCCTCATTGGTGAAATGGGTGCTATTTACCTCAAAGTTTACTGTGAAGATTAAATAAGATAATGAGAAAAAGCTGCCTAGTACTTAGTAGGTGCTCAATAAAGGACAGCCTTTTTTTAAAAAACTTTTTTTTCACATTGACTTTTCTTTGAGTTATAGTTGATGTAAAATATTATGTGAGTTATGGGTGTCCAATATAGTTATTCACAGTTTTTAAAGGTTATACTCCATTTATGGCTATTATGAAATATTGGCTATGTTCCCTGTGTTGTACAATATATCCTTGTAGCTTACTTTACACATACTAGTTTATATCTCTTAATCTCCTACCCCTATGTTACCCCTCTCCCATCCCCTCTCCCCACTGGTAACCACTAGTTTGTCCTCTATATCTGTGAGTCTGTTCCTTTTTTGTTATATTCACTAGTTTGTTGTATTTTTTAGATTCCACATATAAGTAATTGCATACAGTATTGTCTTTCTCTGTCTGACTTATTTCACTAATCATAATACCCTCCAAGTCTATCCATGTTGCTGCAATGGCATCATTTCATTCTTTTTATGGCTGAGTAGTATTCCATTATACATATATACCACGTCTTCTGTATCCATTCATCTATTGATGGACACTTAGGTTGCTCCCATATCTTGGCAATTGTAAATAATGCTGCTATGAACATTGAGGCTGCGTGTATCTTTTCGAATTAGTGTTTTTGTTTTTGTTCTGTTTTTTTGGATATATACCCAGGAGTGGAATTGCTGAGTCGTATGGTAGTTCTATTTTTAGTTTTTTGAGAAACGTGCATACCGTTTTCCACAGTGGCTGCACCAATTTACAGTCCCACCAACAGTGTAGGAGGGTTCCCTCTTCTTGCCAACATTTGTTATATGTGTTCTTTTTTTTTTTTTAAAGGCCAATTCCTTTTTTAATAGCAAGATACAAGTAAGATATGTGTTTTTTTGATGATACCATTCTGACAGGTATGAGGTGATATCTCTTTGTGGTTTTGATTTGCATTTCTCTGATGATTAGCGATGTTGAGCACCTGGTCATGTGCCTGTTGGCCATCTGCATTCCGTCTTTGGAAAAATGTTCAGATCTTCTACCATCTTTTTCATCTGGTTGTTTGTTTCTTTTTGATGTTGAATTCTATGAGCAAGGACAGTTTTTTTAAAAGTACTGTTTCTAAATTTCTATCCAATAAAAATGGTGTGATGGGACTTCCCTCGTGGTTCGGTGGTTGAGACTTCGCCTTCCAAGGTAGGGGGTGCAGGTTCGATCCCTGGTCGGGGAGCTAAGATCCCACATGCCTCGGGGCCAAAAAACTAAAACATAAAACAGAAGCAACATTGTAAAAAATTCAATAAAAGACTTTAAAAAATGGTCCATATCCCAAAAATATCTTTTTAAAAAAATGGTGTAATATAATGGGATATGACAGGCACTTGGCTCCTTCAACCTGCAGGCCATACCCAGTTAAGTCCGTCCATTTACATATTACCCATGGCTGCTTTCTCGCAACAGTGGTAAAGTTGAGTGGTTGCAACAAAGCCTAAATTATTTGCTATCTGGCTCTTTTATACATAATGTTTCCAGGCCCCTGGTACAAGTTGTATCAGAGTACTATGTCTGAGGCCGACTCTCCTGTACACACGATGTGTGCGAAAAGATATAGAGCACAAAGCCCTTGATATCCACCTTACCCACCCAGGGCTTTTCTGTTGGATCCAAAGGAAGGGCAAGTCTTCACTGGGCTCTCAGAGGTGAAATAACGACTGAGCCTATGGGGAGAGGCCACTGGAGACCATATACCTCGCTGCACCAAACCTCCTGCTTATATATCTAAGCCCTCCTTGTTCTAGACCTAGAGGAAGAATGGAATATTCCTGGAGTCTGTCTGTCGCCTCTCTGAGTACCTGGGCCCAGGGGGGTAGGAAGCAGGCCCAAATGAGATGATGCTGTGAGAGGAAGAGCAGAGGTCTCAAAACTAAAAATCAGACTGCCCATTCCCAAATAATTCCCGAAGCAGGAGGAAAAGGAGTCGGGTATTCATGGAGACAGGTGTGGCTACACAGGACGTTGTTTACACATTCAGGTACCAGAAAGACCCGTGGAAATAATGGAAGGAAAATGCAGACTCTTATGAACAATGTTAGGAAGTCAATGCCAAGGATGAGAAGGGACGTGGGGAAAATGGGAGGGATGGTTGTACCTTAGTTCTGTTCTGAGCAAGGGAGTGAACCAGGAAGGAATAGCCCGCAGCGGAGAGCAGTCATCACTACATGTATCACAATGATATAAGAAGTAACCCATGATTATTTTGCTGGTCTTCTTGTTCAAAGTGATCGAAGACCATTTCAGTGAGGCCAACCTTGATGAGAGAGGTTCAACGCCCAAGATTAGGCATAAGATGGTACCAGGGCACTTGCTGCTCTGAATCAGTGCCAGGATCCTGTCTCAGAGGAATGACCTACCAGGGTAGAGGGCAACTTGCAGCTGAGAAGGGCTTGGGTGACTCAGCAGCTGAAGAATTCCCCAAAACCTGGAGCTCCCTGTGACGTCCTGGCATTGCCAACGCCTCCCCCGCACTTCTGCTTGGTCCATTTCCCTGGGTGTCTGCATCTCCATCTCCGTCGTCGTCCCTCTTCCAGGCCCTCCCTCCATGCAACTACATCTGTAGTGAGATGTCTTCTGTTTATTGGGAACTGGAAAGAAGTGCTGGGGCCTGAGTGGTTTCCTTGGAAAGACAGGATTTAATACATGCATTGTGTAACCGGCCTGCGTGACACAATAAGAGGTTTCACTTCCTGAGATGGACCGGATGCTGCCAGGTTTTGGGTCTGGGCTACAGGGTCAGGATGAGACATGGCAGAGCTGTAGAGAATACTACGTCAAAGGGCATTGCCCCACGGCTCCAAACTTTCCCTTGAGGAGAAAGAATGAGGGCTCATGCACCCTGGATACTGGTGCATGAAGAGGATGGAGAAGTAGATTCATTCCGGACCTCTATCTCGATTCCCAGAAACAGAATGGATTCATTCAGCAACGACACGGGTCCCTTGCGTACCTGCTCTCCTGTCACTGGTTTCCATCCTCCTTCACTCAGCTTGTAATCACATCAGCGACTGAGTGCCTCTCTGTGTTCTCTGTCAGGAGAGCTCACAGAGCTACCAGACCACCGGGTCCTGTGGACCCCCAGCATAAAGAGTCTGAGGAAGGTGGTAGTTCCTTCAGTGAGACTTGAGGACCAGGGGTTCATTTCCAGGGTGGACCTTATGAAAGGAAAACAGAGTCATCCACCAGACTCCCTAGGCAGGGCCTCCGGGGAGTCTGCACAAACCAAACACCCAATTTTATGAGGACTTAGGGACTATTGCTCCCCAAACTCCCAAGGAATGGATGCATTGAACAGGATGCAGCTCTTAGATTCTCTCTGAAACATATACCTTCCCAAAGATGGGATTCTTGTGTCTGCCTTCCTGATATCAAGATACTGAGAGCCCAATCAGAAGGCTGGTTGGTGAAGCCACTGCATCATTCTTGCCCACGGTAGAGTCTATTTCCCTCCTGCCTGTGAAAGTCAGGAACTCTCTCCCATGAACCATGTTGTGCAAGCCCAGGACTTGGCACAGAGTAAGCACATCCTTATTTGAGTAAAAACACTGTCAAATTCCTGCTCACTAATTCAGGCAGCAAAGCTTTACTGCCTGAACTTGCATGTCACACACTGTGCTAGGCCCAGCTCTAGAAGAGTTCACAGCCTCCTAAGGGAACCAGGTAAGTGAGCCAGGTTTCGATTCGGTGCTATAATAAGTGCTATAATATTGATGTGACAAAGGGGCTAGAGAAGGCACCGTTCCCAGACTCCATGCCCCATTTTTGACCCGGTCATTCATTCCTTCTTCTAGGGCTACCCTGGGGCAGTACCCTGGGCAGGCACTCTTCTGGTGTCTGAGTTAAACAAAGTCTGGTGCATTTCTGTACACTAACAGCAAAATACCCAGAGAGAAATAAAGAAAACAATGCCATTTACAATAACATCGAAATACAAATAAATTTAACCAAGAAGGTGAAATATCTGTACACTGAAAATTATAAGATATTGATGCAAGAAATCAAAGACACAAATAAATGGAAAGGTATCCCATGTTTGGGACTAGAGTAACTAATATTGTTAAACTGTCCATACCACCTAAAGCCGTCTGTAGATGCATTGCAATCCCTATCAAAATTCCAATGGCATATTTCACAGAAATATAACAAACAATCCAAAAATTTGTATGGAATCACCAAAGGCCTTGAAGAGACAAGGCAACCTTAAGAACAGCAGAGCTGGAGGCCTCACACTTCCTGATTTCAGACTATATTACAGAGATATATATCTCTATATAGAGGTATACAATATGTATATAAAAGAATATTATTCAGCCATAAAAAAGAAGAAACTCCTGCTGTTTGTCACAACGTGGATGAACCTTGAGGGTGTTATGCTAAGTAAAATAAGTGAGAGAAATTCAAATGCTATATGATCTCACCTAGAAGTGGGATCTTAAAAAAAAAAAAGCAAAACTCACAGGAACAGAGAAAAGAATAGTGGTTGCCAAGGGCTAGGGTTTGGGAGAAATGGGGAGATGTTGGTCAAAGGGTACATACTTTCAGTTATAAGATGAATAAGTTCTGGGAATCTAATGTACAGTATGGTGATTATTATTAACTATATTGTATCACTGTATCATACGGCGGAAAGTTGCTAAAAGAGTAGATCTTAAATGTTCTCACCACCATATGTATATGTATGTATATGTATATATATGTGTGAGGTTATGGATGTGTTAACTAACCTCATTGTGGTAATCTTTTATATATATATACCAAATCATCATGTTGTACACCTTAAACTTATACAACGTTATATGTGAATTGCACTGCAATAAAGCTAGAGAAAAAAACAAAGTCTAATAACTCTGGACTTACCAAGGGATATAGCCTCAGCTGAATATTCTTTTTTTTTTTTTTTTTTTTTTTTTTTGTGGTATGTGGGCCTCTCACTGTTGTGGCCTCTCCCGTTGCGGAGCACAGGCTCCGGACGTGCAGGCTCAGCGGCCATGGCTCACGGGCCCAGCCGCTCCGCGGCATGTGGGATCCTCCCGGACCGGGGCACGAACCCATGTCCCCTGCATCGGCAGGCGGACTCTCAACCACCGCGCCACCAGGGAAGCCCTGAATATTCTTATTTGTAAAAATTTTCACTTTTCAGAGTTAACAGAAAAAAATTCTTTCAGGCAAAAAACATCTCTGCATCTTAAAGAGGGAATGTGATCACGAAGCCTGACTTATTCACAATCTTTTCAAATATGTTCTCAATCCAGGCTCGTTTCACCGTTCACCGAACATTGATGGAGATTCCATATGCAATTGGCTAGGGTACAAGCACCTGGTCTGAATGGATTGGATGAACTTGTCTCCAAGGTTTCCCCAGCCCCATCTGGAGCCTGAACCCCTGCACTACTGTGTTTTCTCTGCTTCATCCTAGCAAGATCAAGTGTCTCCCCAGAGGCTCCCAGTAATTACTCCCCAGTAATTGACCCGGAGCCCCCAAGGTAGAAAACAGCACGCTGGGTGCAGAACTGGCAGGGTTACTGTTACTTCATTAGGCCCATTTATCCATCTCCAAGTGGGAAGGTTCCTAAACTTATGTGCAAAGAGTGAGGGAGCATTTGTATGTGTGTCTCTCCGCGTGTCTTCCACTTTACCCCAGAGATCCTAAATTAAAACGTCCTTCTAACCTAGGAAACCCCAGTATTTTTGATTGACATCATCTGCACAATAGTTGTCAGAAAAAACAACATATATTTGCATAATGACACATTTGCAAAAATATGTCACAGTTTGCTACCACTTGCCCTTCCAAGGATTAGAGAATTTTTTCAGTTTACCCTCTCCCAGAAGTTCCCATCCATCCTCTTTTTTTTTTTTTTTTTTAACTTGGTTGTGAAATCAGTTAACCAAACCGGGAAATTTCTTAGCTCCTCACTTCTGCTTTTGAAGGCCATAAAATAGTGAGGGAGAAACTGGCAGACAGCATACCTCTTGGAGACACAACAGGCCACTCCGGGATTCTATTCTCTCCAGGCAGCCTTCATTGTCCAGGTACCACTTTAATTCTTCCTTATGACTAGGTCCTAAGGGAATCTCTCTCTCTCTCTCTCTCTCTCTCTCTCTCTCTCCCCCACCCACTCTCTCCCTCTCTCCCTCCCTTCCCCTCTCCCTCCCTCCTTCTCTCGGGGCCTGAGGGCTGGGCTTTTTGCACAAATGCCAGATGTACTATAACGCCATAACTTGCAAAATATTGCGGATTAATACTGCTTATCTCGCAGCGGCTGTCTGAGAGCTCAGCATCAAACCTCTGCCCCAGGTCTCCTAATAAATCCACTCCTGGTTTAGGCTTGATTTAGCAAATGCTCTACTCTGGACCCAAAGGATGACTCTTTCACACATTCACTTATGCGTTCAAAGACTGCTTCTTTGCATGCCTACCAGGTACTAGATGCTGAGGGCAATTCACGTGTGAAGGCAGCCCTCGTGGGGACTGGCGTGGCAAATGGTCACTCATTTTCTCCTCTCTACACAGGTTTCTGAAGCAGCCATGGCAACGGTACCTGAACCCACCAACGAAGTGATGGCTTACTACAGGTCAGTGGGAAAATTGATACCAGTAATGTGAACAGGGCTCCCCTCTCAAGAGTGGAGTGTGTCATCTGAGCTTGAAGACCAGATTTGCCCCACCAAACTGCCTCTTTCAGTGGCAAGCAGGGTTCCAAGGCAAACCTGGTTTAAAGACTAATTTCCCACTATAAGTCTGGCCTTGGGCCCCATAGGCCATCTAGATGTTGCTGCAGGGACAGCCTGCAGAGGGCAAACAGGAAGGAAAGGTGTCAAGTGGACAATACAGGGGATCCCTTGCAACATTTGGCTTAAATGAGACAGAAAGCTCGGATTTTAACTGGGCTGGAAGTTAGGTCTCAGCATCCAACAGAGAGCAACGTGGGTACCTGCCCTGCCTCATTTGCTTTTCCATTGCATATCACCACGGAACCTGGCAGCTTCAGGCAGCCCTAAGGAACATGCTGTTTGCAGTTTCCTATTAACGGTGAAGACTGTTTGCAGGGAAGGAAAAATAATCTTGTCCAGGAGACATAATTGAACAATCTCTCTGTTTTTATTACAGTGACGAGAATGACCTGTTATTTGAGGCTGACGGCCCCAAACAGATGAAGGTGAGTCCGTGGGCTTAGCTCCCAACACATGAAGGGGCTCTGACATGGGAAAGACTCAAGGAAAGGGGTCCACCTTGTTCCTATGGAGTTTTGTGTTCAAATGATTTTCTCCTCTTCCAGTGAGACAGACGCAGGCTGGCCACTACGCAGCTCCCACGTCACCACAGTGGTTCACTGAGGCTTGGTGATGGTGGCCATGCTTGCAGAGGGTGAGGGGGAATTACAGTGGAGATAGCGTTTGCTGTTTCATGTTAGGAAGACGGTCCAGGCTCCAACGCAAATTTGATTCTCCTTTTAGAAGAGGCTTTTAGCCCTCAGAGTGATGAAACTACGTTTATCACTTAAGTCACACTCTGAGACCCAGAGAAGATGATCTTGAGAATGAACGTGTCTGCATCCTTTAAGGGTGGAGTTGCTTTTTGCTCCCTGGGGTGGAGCTTATGATAACAGGGCATAGATGATGTACAGAAAAAGTTTAGTTGGGAGTGGCAAGAAAATTATTCACTTGCCAGTGGATCTTGGTCAAGTCATTTTACCCCTCTGATCTTCATCTGAAAAATAAGGCTCATGAGCTGGATGACGTCAGAGACCCTAGCATCCTGCAACCTTCAGTTCTGAAATATTGTCAGCAGGAGCTAAGTCTATCCCAGCAGAGGAGTATTTCTCTGACTCTTTTTTTTTTTTTTTTTTTTTTTTGCGGTACGCGGGCCCCTCACTGCTGTGCCCTCTCCCGTTGCGGAGCACAGGCTCCAGATGCGCAGGCTTAGCGGCCATGGCTCACGGGCCCAGCCGCTCCGCGGCATGTGGGATCTTCCCGGACCGGGGCACGAACCCGTGTTCCCTGCATCGGCAGGCGGACTCTCAACCACTGCTCCACCACGGAAGCCCTCTGACTCTTATCTTAACGGAGAGCCTTGCTGATGTTCCAGCTGGCTCTTCTCTTCTGTAAGAGGCCTGATAACTTTCCCAGGGTGTCCAGCCATCAGCCCAGCTAATGCACTTGTACAGATTAGCAGGCAGCTACTTCTCTCTTACTTTTTTAGTTCATGACAGCCTCCTCCAGCCTCCTCATCCAGTCTCCGTCTTGTTAAAAGCACATCTCTTTAAAGGTTTTAAAACCAGCGTAACTGGTTTTCTCTGGCCCTGGGTGGGGTGCGACCCGGCCCTCCTCCACTGTCTCTTCCAGGAGCCTGGCTCTCCCTCATCTGGGGCCTCTGCTCTGGGCAGGAACTTATCTCGCACTCAGCTTTCCTCTGCACTGTTATATGTCTCTTTAGCTGTCCTTCAAGCTTTTAAACCATTATCGTGCCTTGGGAGCAACCTCAGTTAAGCCTTAATGCAGTTAGTTATACAGGTTCTCTGAATAAGGTGGAAATGGGAACCTATTTCAGGAATAGTAACCACTTTTAAAGTATTGGCAGGTTATTTATGAGGGAGCATTTGAGAGAAAAAAAAAAACTTGTATAGAATAATTGTTGATTGGGCTTCCCTGGTGGCGCAGTGGTTGAGAGTCCGCCTGCCGATGCAGGGCACACGGGTTCGTGCCCCGGTCTGGGAAGATCCCACATGCCGCGGAGCGGCTTGGCCCGTGAGCCATGGCCACTGAGCCTGCGCGTCCGGAGCCTGTGCTCCACAACGGGAGAGACCACAACAGCAAGAGCCCTGCGTACCGCAAAAAAAAAAGAATAATTGTTGATTGAGCATAGATGTATTGCAAATATTATGATCATCATTGCCATGAAAAATTAACTACATAGTGTTAGTGCATTAGATTTACAAAAATATCAAAAGTGTAAGAAGGTATAAGTTTATAGTTAGGTGGAGCATGTGTAAAAGAGATAAGGTAGAAATGGTATTTATTCTAGAAGAATGCCATATAGGGCATCAGAAAGCCAACGTTTTAGTTTTGGGTCTGCCTCTCTCTTGCCACGTGCCCTTGGGTAAGCCACTTAACCTCTCTGGGCTGCAGAGAGATGAACGTTTATCCTTAGAAGCTCTGTTACCCCCTCCTTCGTCCTCTCTCATGTCAAAACCAGAGTTTTCTGGCACAAGCACCTTCCCACGCTGACTTCCTTATTCTCTCTACAGTGCTGCGTCCAACACCTGGACCTCAGCTCCACGGGAGATGAGAGCATCCACCTGCAAATCTCCCACCAGCTCTACAACAAAAGCTTCAGGCATGTGGTGTCGGTCATCGTGGCTGTGGAGAAGCTGCAGAAGATCCCCTGCTCACAGACCTTCCAGGATGATGGCCTGAGGAGCATCTTTTCACTCATCTTTGAAGAAGGTACCTAACGAGGGCTGAGGGCAGACACGAGATTGCTGGTCATTTCCTTCTCAGAGGCCGTAACCCAACAGTCAACTAAACTTCCCTAAAGCTGAAACCCTTTAAAAGTAGAAGGCCCAGCAGTGAGAGGCAAACAGAGACACCTAGAAACCCAATTAATCGTCTCTTTAGTTGAAACCATTCTTTTTTTTTTTTTGTCTTCCATCAGATCGATTTGTTCACTTAAAAGATTTTTTAAGGAATTCTTCTTTACTGAAAGGATGGTGTAACTGGGTAATAGTGCTATTAATCTTAAGAATGGAAGCTTTTCCAGAATATATTCATGGTCACGCATAAAATGGTACCCAAAATGTAACATCTCAAGACACGACTGTATAAAATCCAATTTGGTGATGGTTTTAGTCTCATTTTTAGTTGTTGAAACTATTCTTAAAATAGGACCTTGATAACTACTGATCTTTGCAAAGCACCCAATCGTTCTGAGGGCTTTCACTTATGTATCTTCTGCGAGTGTCAGAATATCCCTGTTGGGCCAGTTCTATTGCCGCTGCCACTTTACATAAGTAACTCTATGGCCCATCCACAGCCAGCAATAGAGCTGAGGCTTGAACCCAAATCTTAGGGTGCCAGGCCCAGTGTTCTGACGCACCCCAGCTTCCTGCCCACCAATGTTATAATCAAACTTTGACTGTGCGTGCTCAGATATCCTCGGAGGAACCAAATTCTGCTGCTTCACAGCACCAGGCCTGCCCCTCTGAGTTTCCACCTAAACGACGTCTGTGCTCCACATTTTAGAGCCTGTCATCTTTGAAACGTACGACGATGATCTTCTGTGTGACGCGGCTGTGCAGTCGCTGACCTGCAAACTCCAGGACAGAGACCAAAAGTCCCTGGTGCTGGCTAGCCCATATGTGCTGAAGGCTCTCCACCTCCTCGCACGGGATATGAACCGAGAAGGTACCTGGGGACACCCTGCTTCTTTTCTTGACCTCCTGGTAGCTTGCTAATTCTCTACACTTTCAACAGAGTAGATGATTAAGGCAAATGATCGACAGCAGTGAAATAACATACAATAAAGGATATGTTTTTGTTTGGGTCCTAGCGTGGACACCAGATCGAGTCCCTTAGCGCATTTATTTTTCAGCAAGAGAGGTGACTCTGAGAAATTAGGGGGCTCAAGCACGCTCAGGACCACTGTTCACTCAAGTCATGTGATGGTAGCGCCACGTCAGTGCTTCTTTTAGAAAGGAGTCATTTGATGGACAAGACCTAACCGCCCGTGGGTTCTTTCTTCCTGTTGTTGCAGTTGAAACTAGAATGGTGAGGAGATAATCTGTTCCCCCGCCTCATGCCCAGCCCCGCCCCCTCGCCCCTAACATCTTTCCGGCCCAATACCAGATGGTTCCTTAGAGGGAAACCTTACTGACAAGCAGGAGCTCATATCTCTCGACTGTCACTGGCAATTGTCTCGAGACTGGGGTCCCACGGGTTGTGGGAATCTGCCCAGCACTTTGCCACCGTGGCTGCGGTCCAGGGGGCAGCTGAAAGAAGCAGGCAGTTCTCTTCCAAGGCTGCTGACCTTGGAGAGAGGCATCACTGTGGGAAAGCTTGCTGGTGTGAGCCAAGACAAGACAGCCCTGTTTCTTTAGAATTGCACTGTGAGGGTGACCTTGGGGCCTCCAAGTCAGACAGCTATGACTAAGGGAGATTAAAATGCATGTCTCGGGCTTCCCTGGTGGCGCAGTGGTTGAGAGTCCGCCTGCCGATGCAGGGCACACGGGTTCGTGCCCCAGTCCGGGAAGATCCCACATGCCGCGGAGCGGCTGGGCCCGTGAGCCATGGCCGCTGAGCCTGCGCGTCCGGAGCCTGTGCTCAGCAGCGGGAGAGGCCGCAACAGTGAGAGGCCCGTGTACCGCCAAAAAAAAATGCATGTCTCTCTTTGCAGCCACTTTTCCCAGCTAAGCTCCTTTCCCAAGTTCTTCCCACTTCCTTCTCTACATTCCCGAAACAGATCCGTGCCCGATGTTTTTCCGGGACCCAGCTTTCTCTCTTTTCTCGCTTTTCACGTTGATCAAATTATTGTGCTCTTGTGGATGGACACATCACCCGTCAGGGACAAGATGACTTTCTGCAGTTTCTAAAAACCAGACCCCCTGATTCTTCATTGCCGCTGTGATGAGGCTCTGAGAAGCCCCTAGACCTTCTTTGGGGAAAAACCTGTTTCAACCAACTGAACCTGCTATGATCTGTGAGAAGCCCCATTACCCTGTCTGTTAAGCCATAGGGACCTCGGTGTGGGTTTCCGCAGAGGATGCTAAATTGTAAGAGTCCCTGCAGTGCTGTGTGTCCCTAACCATGAGACCCCTTTCCTCCCCCCAGTGGTTTTCTGCATGAGCTTCGTGCAAGGAGATGAAAGTAACGACAAGATACCTGTGGCCTTAGGCCTCAAGGAAAAGAATCTATACCTGTCTTGTGTGATGAAAGGCGATAGGCCCATCCTGCAGCTGGAGGTGAGTGGGTACCAGGGGCTGAAGGCCCTTCTCAGGCTCCTCTGAAGGACGCCTAGCCATCACTTTCTTCCAAGACAACTACCTCTTCCCCTTAGAAACTCTGGGAGCAGAGCTACTTGATAATTTTGCATAGATGTAAATAAGTTTAACGTAAGTGTTAAATGCATGTGACTTTCACTCCCACCACAGAAAATTAAATCATCATGTAGATGTTCTTGTGTCTTGCCATTGTGACCACCCAACAGATCATACAGTGCTAGGGTTGCTCCACTTGTTAGATGACGTTTTGGGAACTTAATCTGCTCAGGGGACCAGTCACCTGTCATCATTTCCAACCCTCTCCCAAAATCACACCTCCCCTCACCCGCTTTCCCAGCAAAAGCTTCATTTCCAAGCTGAAGTCATTCTAGCCACAGGGCCATGAGGAAAATACAGCAAAGTCCCTGCAAACAGATACGCCTAGGAGCTTTAATCTGATTTTCACTTTTGAAAAACATTCCCACCTAGCATTTGATGCTAAGTTTCAGAAGAGGATAAGGGACACCTTCAGTCACCACATAGAAACCTGGGGTCTCAAGGATAACTCAGGAGTCTGGCTCCTGGGCCTGTGACCTTCGTATCCATTTTCTCTCTAGCCGACCCAGAGAATATCTTTGTCCAGATCAGAGTAGAGCGTCTGTGTCCCTGCCCTCATGAAAATGTTTATTTCTGTTTTGCTGCAGGAGGTAGACCCCAAAACTTACCCAAAGTGGAAGATGGAAAAGCGATTTGTCTTCAACAAGACAGAAATCAAGAACAGCGTCGAATTTGAATCTGCCCTGTACCCCAACTGGTACATCAGCACCTCTCAAGCAGAAGAAAAGCCCATCTTCCTAGGACGTTCCAAAGGCGGCCATGATATAACTGACTTCACCATGGAAATCATCTCTCCCTAAAGGAAGCTGTACCCAGAGTCCATATGGGCTGAATGACCCTGAGGGCTAGCAGAAGGGGAATCGAAGAGCATGGCTGCAGCCTGAACTTCACTGTTGTCTAATCAATGCCCAACTTCCCTCTGTATATTCGTGCTACGAGACCTCCTGCCCACCAGCCGGCGGGAATAACCCCACTCTTCCCACGCTGCTTCTGCGCGTCCTCAGACCCCAACCACTGAGCCAGCCCTCTCTCACCTCTTCCACTCACTCAAAGCCAGCCTGGCAGAAACCATGGCACACTAGGTTCAGAGAAATCCTATGTCCTTTGCACACAGCTTCTGATGAGTGACCATTTAATTATTTATTTATTTATTTATTGATGGGTTAATCTATTTAATTTAATTCAAGGGGGCCAAGAAACAGCAGAGTCTGTGAAAAATCCTAGTCTTCTATATCTATGGAACCAATTTCATTTGGGCTAGTGTGCCGTCTTTATATCAAGTCCTTTCACTAAGCCTGAAAATATTTAAGCTCAGATCATTTCAAAAGGAATATTTATGAATGAGGAAGGATGATCAGATTGTTCAATGATTTTGAAATAAAGTTCACTGAAAACAAATGTTTTGCCACGTGGTCATTGACTTGTCTTGGATCTGACATAGAAGAGTCAAGGTAAATGGGGCCATGAGCATCCTCCTTGGGGACTCAGAAGCTCATTCCTCATCACTGAATGCGAGATGCTTAGGAACATCACTGGCCAGAAAAGACCAGCCTTGATACCTCTCCCTTTCGTTTCTATTGTTCATCAAAAGTATATCTGGTGGGCTTCCGTGGTGGCGCTGTGGTTGAGAGTCCGCCTGCCGATGCAGGGGACACGGGTTCGTGCCCCGGTCCGGGAAGATCCCACATGCCGCGGAGCGGCTGGGCCCGTGAGCCATGGCCGCTGAGCCTGCGCGTCCGGAGCCTGTGCTCCGCAACGGGAGAGGCCGCAACAGTGAGAGGCCCGCGTACCGCAAAAAAAAAAAAAAAAAAAAGAACAGGAGGGCCTTCTCTGGTGGTCCAGTGGTTAAGACTCTGCTTTTCCACTGCAGGGGGCATGGGTTCAATCCCTCGCATGCCGCGCGGTGCAGCCTAATAAATAAATAAGAACAAGAGGCAGTGTTTATAGGGTGCTAGCTTTTATGTAACAAACAGCAGAAGAAAATAAGGCAGTCCTTTCCAAGGTCTTTTATCTGATTTCGAAAATTCTGAAAGATATGTAAGAAATTTAAAAAGTAGCCGTGAGGGGTTGGGGAATAAGATACAAGGGGATAAGGGTGGGAGCAAGACATTTCTCTTAATACTTTTTATATTGTTTGATTCTTGAATCATGTGACTATATTATGTATTCAAATAAAATAGTGTTATTTTTTTTAAAGCCGGCAGGGCCGCACCCCCAGCTCGGTCTGCTTCCTAACTGCAGTACAAAAGGATGGGATGGCTATGAGAAACAAGTATCCAAGTGGTACCCATCCTCAACATGTAACAGGGTTCCTGGGAGGCGGGGAGCTGCTTTGGGGAGAAAGCAGAGGTGCCCCTGGGAGCCCCAGCAGTGATACAATCCCCTTTCCTTGGTTCAGTGGTACAATTCCACCCACCTCTCTGAGGTCCAAAAGGGAAGACACACCAGCCAAAATGACAAAGTGTGAAGGCGCCTCACCTCATAAGGAAGCCAGATTATGAAGCATCTCTGTGAGAGAAAATTCGTACCTCCATTTTGGAGAAAACATTGACAGTGTCTAATTTATTTCTAACATGACTTACTGTTCCACTATTTGATGTCTTCCCTAAAGAAACAAATTTCAGGAGGTTTACTTTAGAATTGTTTAGGAAAAGTGTAACAGAACAAGCTGGAGACAACCTAAAGGTCCTTTGGTAGGAAAAAGTTTAAATAAAATGGCAAATTAAAAAGAAAAAGAGAGCTCTGAAATGGAAAGAGATCCAGGCAAATCACTGTGAGAAAAAGTCAAGTTGCAGAACAATAAGGACAAAATGATAGCATTTACATAAAAGAAAAAAACACTGCCCATCCAAAATGCATAGCCATGTGCTTCTAAGATCATGGAAAGCAGAGAGGTCTGGAAGAGTATGGACTGAACTGAAAATAGCGGTTACTTGAGGTGGGATGGGGCCGGGAGGGGGTCGTCAAGAGGAACTCTAGCTTTATTTATAAAGTTTGAATTTTTTTACAAGATGACTATATTCATGAATTACATATATATACATTTTAATCTTTTGCATTAAAATATTCAATTTGAAATGTGTTTCAATTCCTGGACCTGAGCCAAACACTAAAATAGATCTTCCAAGGGCTGTTCGATTCCTGGTTTGGGACCAAATTATTTCCCTGGGAACAGCTCTCCTTTCTCTACACTGGGTAGCCTTATCCTGGAAAAGAAAAATGGCCTGTTTCTAAATGGAAAGGGTCAGATGGTTGAAGTGAGGAGAGGCAGTGCCCTCCCCATGCCCACACTTCACCCAGCCCAGGAAACACAACCAGAAGTATGAAGGCTCTCCAATGGGCTGGGACATCAGTTCGTCTGCACCACAGCAGCACAGCTCTGACCAGCTTTCAAGGAGATCCCATCCACGTACTTGGAGAGTAAGAGGTCGGCGCTTCTGAATTTGACTTGATGTCTTGGATTCTGTGTCAGGCAGACAGTAGGATTAGGGTGTGGCTCATCCCATAAGCTTGGACTGCAGTAAGCAGGTGAGGGAAGGTAAGTGATGCAATGGTGGGTGGGAGCATACCTTGTCTGAAGGACAGGTTAGGAGTGGGTGGCTGCCACAACATCCTGGTCAGAGGGGCAAGGGTAAGTCCGTGGGCCTTCTGTGCAGACCTCCTCCCCACCCCATTCCTCACTCCCCAGTACAGACTTGCTGAACTACCCACAACCATCTGATTCAGCTGGACGCTGGGGTGAGGATGACCTAGAGAACTGGTAAGATGCCCGCCCAGGGGTGTGGGACCACACCTTGCCTCCTAAATTGGCAGTTTGGAAGCAAGCCAAGTGATTCAATTTTCTACCTGGGAAGTCCAGAAACACTGCTTTGCTTATTTGTATAAGCATGACAGTTTGCTTACACAAGAATCATGAAAATTCACATCCCTCTCTGAAAGCAGGTTGTAAAACCATGAAACGCAGCAAGTGTACCAGGAAAAGTTGGACAGGAAGGGGCAAGGAGGGTGCCTGGGACCTGGGCCACCTTCTCTAATCAGGGACATCACTGTCTCTGAGAATATTTTCCCTTCTTGCAAATGGGGCAGCTAGAGACAGAGAGGTCCAGGTTGTCCTGGGCAGGTGGGGCCCTCTGGGAACTAAGGTGGGAATTGTGACAGTTATTCGGCCACTCCCTTCCAAGTCTTGAGTTTCCCCACAGGTGGTTTGAAAGGGCCAATGCTTCTCTTTCTCTCCAGCCCCTCACCTCCAGTACTTGCACCCCAATCCCACCAGCCCTCGGAGACAAAAGGTATGAAATCCTTCATCCGCCAGGGATCAGGTGGGCCGAGGGAGTCCCAGCCACTGCCTGAGTGTCCTGAGGCTATAAGTCAACCTGAAGAAGCACCAGCCAGAAGGGGCCACAGTGTTCACGTGTGAATGTTGGGTTTGGTTCAGTCCTTGGACCAGAAGGATCCAGGAGCTATGGTTTGGCTTTAAAGTAAAATATATCAGGAACACCTGGAAGAGATGTCAAACTTGGAAGGTGAGCCTCACTGCTCTCCCACCCTTGGGGGTGAGACCCTTGTCCCAAGTAGGTAATGTCCTCCTGCTGCACCGTCCACTGTCAGCCTCACTACCAGAGCAGCAAGTCCAGTTCCCTTCCCAAAAGGCCTCCCAGGGCCGTAATCCTTGTGGAATGTTAGTCTTCCAATATTTTAGCTTACATGCTGAAACCAAGCAGAACCCTTTGGGGCTCACATTTAACACAACATTGTAAATCAACTGTACTTCGATTTTAAAAAATCTACGAGGGACATTGTAGGTCACTCCAGCCTCCTTTCCACTACTCATGGGGCTGCTGCCCTGGTGCTGTGTTCACTGGACTGGTTGAATAGGCCAAGAGTGACAGCCTCATGTCAGGGTGTCAGGTGATGGCAGTGACAACACCTAATCAAATTCTGCTGCACAGTGAGGGGGAGAAGGCTGAAGTGGAGGCCTGGGGCCACTCTGAACTCTGGCTTCTTTTCTTCATCTGTAATGATGGGGGTGGTCTACAGCCATATTAAAAAAAAATGATGGGGGTGCAGGGAGATCTAGCATCTGTGGTTCAGTTCATCATCAGTGATAGGAAAGTAGCTTAGCTTTCTTAGGATAGAGAATAAGGGGTGGGTGCAATGAGAGGTGCTGGTTTATGTGAGCTGGTCAGGGAAGGTGGCTTGAGCAGAGATGTAGGGAGGGTGCAGATCTTGCAAAGATCTGGGGAGACAGCATGCCAAGGGGAGGTAGCACACAGCTGTAAATGGGCTTGGCGTGTATGAGGTATAGGAAAGGGAAAATTTTTCCTCTACCCTTCCAGGTTCTTTTCGGCTGGGCTAACAATGAAATTGACCTAAAACATCAACCGGAGAAAAACAACTGAATTTAATTTCACATATACAGGAACTCCAAAGATATGAGGCTCAAAGAAGTGACCAAAGTAGGCAGCTTTTATACCTTTTAGACAAAGAAAATGTGTGAAAATTGGACAAAACAGAGGGGTTTTTGCTTGGGGCAGCAGATTACTGACATAACAAAATTTGTTTGTTTCTACATCTTTCTTGGCCTTGAATTCCCTGTCTCTGGCCATAAAGATGCCTCCTATCCTTCTGCTGTAGGTAGGATATCTTTCCGTGGGAGATTTATTTCCTGTTTTTGGGGGGACAAAAGAGGGTCAGATCCTTCTTCTTGCACCAGCTGTTTCCAAAGTAACTTTAATTCAAAATAGTCAATATACCAAAGTGGCATATTTGGAGGCAGCCTGCTTTGAACCCCATCAGTTGCAGAGTAAGTAGGCCGATGTGGTGGAAGCAGAGTGAGCAAAGGAGAGAGGGCTGGAGAGGAGGATGCAGGGACGGGGCAGGCAAGGGCCAGGTCTCTGTGTAAGGAGTTTGGACTTACTGTGTTTTGCAAAGCATCCTACACACGGAAGGGATGACCTCATAGAAGTTTTATCACTCTTGCTGTTGTGTGAAGAATGGACCCTGGGGGCAGGAGGAGAGGGTGTCAAGAACGAAAGCAGAAAGACCAGTTGGGAGGCTGTGGCAATGAACTACACAGGAGACAATGGTACCTTGGACTAGGGTAATAGCAGAGAAGGTGAGAAGGGAGTTGTTCTGGGCATTGTGACAGCAGAACTGGCTGACAGAGTAAATGTGGGAGGTAAAGGAAAGAGAGCAATCAAGGGGCACTCACAGGTTGAGAGCTGATTAACTGGGCAAATGGGGGTATTTAACAGAAATGGGGAAGACTTGGGAAGGGACAAGAATCATATTGGGGGGAGGGGATTCTCCAAAAGTCCTGTTTTGGCCAAGTTTCATTTGAGATATATATTAGACATCCATGAGGATATAAAATTGGAATCTCGGGGCTTCCCTGGTGGCTCAGTGGTTGAGAGTCCGCCTGCCGGTGCAGGGGCCGCGGGTTCGTGCCCTGGTCCGGGAAGATCCCACATGCCGCGGAGCGGCTGGGTCCGTGAGCCATGGCCGCTGAGCCTGGCGTCCGGAGCCTGTGCTCCGCAGCGGGAGAGGCCATAGCGGTGAGAGGCCCGCGTACCAGAAAAAAAAAAAAAAATTGGAATCTCCCCTGAGATTCAGATTCAGGAGTAACTGGCAAGTAGAAGGCATAGAATACCATGGATCACATGAGAATACCTACCAAGAGTGTGTAGATAGAAAAGAGAGAATGGCCGAAGACTGAGCCTGGGGCGCTACGAAAGAGGTTGGAAGGAAGAAATGGAGCCGTCAAAGGAGACTGAGGACAAGTAAAAAGTGAGGGAAGAGAAAAATCAGGATGGGGGGAGGATGGCGGGAAAAAAACAAGTAATGGAGAAGGAGGTCCACCAGGCCCAATGATGCTGAGAGCCTGAGGACATGAGGACCTGGCCACTGGATTTGGTGAGAAAGAGGTGGTATGTGGCCATAACAAAAGCGAGGACAAAGCTGAGGACAAAAGTGTGATTGCGATGGGTTCCAGTGAAAGGCGAGCAAGTGAGCCAGTGAGTAGACGAGGCTCCTTTGAGTAATTTTGCAGTAAAATAAAAGTGAGAGCGAGGGGGACAGAGAAATGCCATGGTAGCTGGAGGGGACTGTGGGATCAAAAGCGGATTTTTATGTTCAAGATGAGAGTTGTTATAGTGCATCAGTCAGTAGGAGGGAGAGAGGAAGAGGATCAGAAAAGCCAAAGCCTTGGGTGTCCCGTAGGGGAGGTGATGGTGGGCAGTGATGTGCATGGGAACAGATGCAAGTAGGTCAATAATTCCTGGGATAGAAATACGAGGCAGCTCTTTCCTGACTGCTCCCATCTTCTTTTTTTCTTTTTTCTTTTTTTTTTTTTTTTTGCGGTGCGCGGGCCTCTCACTGTTGTGGCCTCTCCCATTGCAGAGCACAGGCTCCGGACGCGCAGGCTCAGTGGCCATGGCTCACGGGCCCAGCTGCTCCGCGGCATGTGGGATCTTCCCGGACCGGGGCACGAACCCGTGTCCCCCGCATTGACAGGCGGACTCTCAACCACTGCGCCACCAGGGAAGCCCTGCTCCCATCTTCTGAATGAGACAGCTCAGAGTGCTCAGTGATGCTAGCCGTCCAGGTCCTTGAGGTTGTTAATCCTGCCCAGTCTGGGTTCTCCTCTCTTGAACAGGACGATTCTCAACTGCTTCTCAGGTCAAACAGGCTGAGCCGCCCCAGCCGCTGTCATCTTCTGCCAAACTCGAAACGCTATTGTGCTTTACCATCAACCCCTTTAAGGTCTTACTGGCTCCCAGAAGAGTCTGAAAGGCATCTCCCCCTTATTCATTATTACACGACGGCTGTGAGCATTGGCCATCACAGGCAATAAATGCATAAGAATTTATTCCATTGCAGGCATAAGAACGCTGAGATTTTAAAGTACCTATTAATCAATACAATGAGTACAGAGTTGCAGTCATCAGGGAACATTAGGGAAAAAATCAGGTAGTACAGAAATTAGTTGAGTCTGATAAAACAATGAGAGATATTAACTACAATCCAGACAAGAGGCAAGACTATCTATCTACAACAGGTGGTGAAAGGTTGAAAGCGGTTAAGATAAAAATTGCGTAAGGGGGCTCCCCCGGTGGCGCAGTGGTTGAGAGTCTGCCTGCCGATGCAGGGGACGCGGGTTCGTGCCCCGGTCCGGGAAGATCCCACATGCCTCGGAGCGGCTGGGCCCGTGAGCCACGGCTGCTAAGCCTGCGCGTCCGGAGCCTGTGCTCCGCAACGGGAGAGGCCACAACAGTGAGAGGCCCGCATACCGCAAAAAAAAAAAAAAAAATTGCGTAAGGATGCCATTTGAAAGACGTCCATGGGACTTAGTTGTGACATCAACTCACAGCTAAAAAGCCTGGTCCGAAGGCTTCCCTCTGACTCAGCAACCTGCATCCAACACTAAGGGTTGACTGAGTGTGTCACCCTGTGGTTTGCGTCAAGAGTTATCCAAGAGGCCACTAACCCTGTCTCAGATTCTCAAGCCAGTAGCCCAAGTCAAAATCTTTGCTAAATCTTTGACGCAGGAAACTCAGGGTCAGGATCTTTGATCTAGGAGCCTACTGAGATAGTTCATCTGTGGTCTGTGCCCCTGGGTTAAGTGGCTTGACAACACCACGTAAGTATTTAAAGGAAAAAAAAAAAAAAGCATAGAGCTGATGATGTAAATGAAACCCATAGGTTTAACGTTTTTTGTGTTTAGCTTAGAAATAAGTTTTGAGAGTCTCCTGGTGATCTGTCTTTGTTATTTAATGGGCCTGAAACAATTAAAGAAACTGAAACATTAAAGAATTTGTCATATTGACTTTGTAATTCCAATTTGAAATGTGCAATTGATATTAGACTTCTGATTTTCATTTGAAGGACAGAAAATTTGATTGCGTTTGCATTTTCAGAGCCCGAGTTACTACATTTTTTATTTGCTTTCTCTGGAGTTACAGGCATGACTTAGGTGCTTAGAAATATTTTGCTCCTTAGATTTTTTTAATCCACCCTGGCAGGTTTTTGAAATGTTTGGGGAAAAAAATTACATACTAAATTTGCAGATATATTAAATTTGTAGTTTAAAATATTTAAGAAAAACGCAATTAACTATGCTAGAAAAGAGAGGTAAATATTTAGTGAGATTTAATATATTATGCTGTTGACTTTAAAAAAAATGCACAACATGAGAGTTGCGAGTTAAGTTTTATTTGGAGCAAAATGAGGACTGCAGCCCGGGAGACAGCATTTCAGACAGCTCTGAGAAGCTGCTCCAAAGAGGCAGGGGGGAGCTAGGATATATAGGAGGTTTTGCACCAAACGACAGGTAGTCTGGAACATCAAATTATTACTGTTAACTAAAGAAATCAGATATGTCAAGTTAAGGAATTTAGCACTTTTCTATATATGAGAGGATGCAAGAGTCTGGGCTCACTGAAATCATTCCTTCGATATGCACCTCATCTATCGGGGGCCAGTATCATGTATTTTCACATCCTGTGTTTCCTCAGGGCTCACCGTGGGGAATGACTGCAGTCTGATGGCTGCTAGATGGCAGGTGTTCTTTCCTTCCTGAGCTCCCTCAGGGCTCACCAGCTCACCATCCGTGGTGGCTGCAATCGCTGATGACTGTGACATCCCTTGTTTACTGATATGGCAGACAATATTCCATTTATCAAAGCAATGAAATAACTGAGCACTAATTTTTTAAAGTGAAAGTGTTTTTTCTCATTGTTGTACCAAAAACTAGCTTTATAAAGAGAGTGGCAAGATTTGTCATTTGAACTTATTAAGAAAAATCTTGGTTTTTAAATATATAACTGTAATAGCTTACTACACAAATTTAGGCTCAAGTAACTATAAATGCTTTTCTATGCACACAAACAACTCTTGAACCTTAAAAAATTTAACTGACATCACAGGAAGTCAGCCTGCAGAGAGTAGCCGGTCCCCAAGTAGTCTTCAGGAGGCTGTGTAGTGCTCTCCTTTCCAACACGTTAACAGTCCTGGAATGCTGCATCCTCATTGGTCCCTTTGAATCTCTGATGATGGACAACTCTGCTGCCCAGTCTCAGGACTGAGTCCCAGTAGAGGAAACATACACACACACACACACACACACACACACACACACACACACACACACAAACATACATTTTGGCAACAAAAAAATCAGTTTTCAAATAATTCCGATTTTTGGCTAATTTCCACGAACCTCATGAAAAGTGCCCAGAGCACAAACACCATTTCTCTTTTTTAACTCTTTCTTTTTTATTTTGATAAAGTGTAAATAACATACAATTTACCATTTGAACCATTTTTAAGTGTACAGTTCAGTGGCATTAAGTACATTTACACTGTCGTGCAACCGTCACCACCATCCCTCTCCAGAATGTTTTCATCATCCCAAAGAGAAACTCTGTCCCTGTTTAACATGAACTTGATGCCCAAAACTCGGCCTCTGCCAAGCACCATTTCTTAGAATGTCCCTTATCTCTTCCATCCATTTCCTTCACAGCTGCCTCCACACTTTCTCTTCCAAGCTCCCTGTTAAATCCCTACCCCATGTCCTAGACCCCTTGCTCTTTACCGATTGGCATTACTAAAGCCTAAACAACTGGACTTACTAAGGTAGAAGTGGCCCCTTTGAGGGCAGGGATAAGAGAAAAAGGCTAAAACGTTATGTTAAGAAAATGTATCCAAAACATGGTAAGAGGGCAAAAAAACTATTTGCACCTTTTCAGTGTCTAACTAGCCTGCTGAAAAGGTGCCTGATATTCTAAATATTTTTATTTTCTGGAAGAAGCCAGATGGTAAATCTTTTACACCTGAGGGCCATAAGCTCTCCGAGGCAACTACTCATCACCACTGTTACAGCATGAAAGCAGCCATTGAAAATCTGTGACATGTGGACAGACTGTGCCCCAATACATTTTTATTACAAAAACACACAGAAGGCCAGATTAAGCCCATGGGCCAATTTGCTGACCCCCTTCTCTAAAGGAAAGTACCTTTGTTTAAATTATTGTTTACTATTGATCAGGGCCCAGATGCTGTAGAGTTAGATCTTGACCTTCAGAAGATGGATGAGTGGTGAGTCATTTTTGTCCAGCAGGATAACAAATTATTTCTGTCCAGGAGAAATGGTGAACTCAACTGTTATGATATTATTACCCTGGTTTGTATCTAACTTTGCTGTATGTATTTGCATATACAATTATATATGTATATATAGATATAACATGTATAATATATACATATGTGTATTATATATACCTTCATTACATATATACACCTGTAATATATGTACTCTGTAGTATAGTGTATATGTATTTTATATATATAATATCTGCTCTAAGAAGGAGAAAGATTAGACAAATGTGATGGTGAAGATAGGATACATCTATGGTCTGCTCAGCCTGGGGGCCTGGTTTTGAGTCCTCAGAGGAGGGAGGAGTTAGGACCAGAGATCAAAGCAGCTCTTTCTTGAGAGCCTTTGCGTTTCATGCTATTTGGGGGAAGACAAAGGACAGCACAACTATTAAAGTCCCCTCCCTACTCAACCTACAGACTGGGACCCCACCACCACAACTACCACCAGAGCTCAAGAAAGCCATGTGCAAAGGAGAGGAAGCAAGAACGTATATGGACCTGCCCTGGAGCTCATGGGCTGCACCATGACCTTGGGAAATTCCTGAAACAGTGGAAGAGACTAGACGAGAAGGCAGAGGCCACGCATCAGCAAGTCCAGGCGGGAGCTCACATAACATAGATGTTTACCCCTCTGGCTGGTGAAGTCTAAGGACGTTGGTCCCAACGTTACGTACCATGAGAGATTTATCAATACAACCACAGTCCCTTGGCCACAAAAGGAAATTAACTTTGGCTTGGGGGGTGGGGATGCAGGGGGGAGATTTAAGAACGTTTTTGTAGCAGTGGAATTTAAGCTAGGCCCTGAAAAACAAGAAGTATTTCTATTAACAGACATAGGGGTAGGTGAAAAAGAAGCAAAGATGAGGTGGGGGGGTGGGAAGGATGCAGGAGACAAAGTTAGACATGACCAGAGTGGGGTGGGGCATGGCTAGTGTGGAAGATAGGACTGGTGTTTGGAAGAAAGAGAATACCACAGGACAGTCTGGCTTTATTTGTGGGTGATATGTCCAATTAGTCACCCCCAAACCTTGTTACATGACTCCAAGACAACAGGGGTTTGTTGAATGTCTAGTTTCATCCCACCATTCCCTCCTTTTTACAAAGAAAAAGAAGGCTGAGGCGCAAAGCATGGCAGTGACCTGTTCCAGTAGCACTGTGATTTGGCAGAAAACAAGGGCCAAAGCTCACACCCAAGTACGCTGACTTGGGCTCCCTTCATTGCTAACATATCTATTTTAGCCACTGTGGACTATCTTGAGGGCAATGTGTTTCACCAACATCAGAGCTTCAGCTTCCTCCCCAGAATGCCCAGCGTTAGTAGTCATGAGGTACAGTGGTAAGAGCACTGGGTTGGGATTCCCAGGTTTTATGCAAAGTAGCTGATTGACCCGTGACCACTCAAGTAACTTCTCCACTCCGTTTTTTCCACTTATGAGAGGAGATCAAGATGGCAGAGTAGGACGACATGGAACTCCCCTCCCCTCCCACGAAACACATCAAAAATACATCTACCTGTGGAACAATTCTCGCTGAAAACCAGCTGGAGATTGGCAGGAAGACTCCTGTACAACCAAGGCTGTAAGAAAGAGCCACACAGAACCAGGTAGGAAGGGAAGAGAAGTGATCAGATCTGGACCTGTGCCCCTAGGAGGGGACTTAGAAATTACACAGGCAGAGACCCTCCCTGGGGAGTGAGTGATTTGAGCCACAGATTGGTTGCCCCAGCCCTGGGGTCCGACCCAGAGAAGACAAGCTCCCTTAGCTAGACTCCACTTGTGGGGAGTGTGTGCACGACTGCTTGCTCCTAAAGCAGGTCAGAAAGGGAAGACTGAAAACTGCACCAGTGGCTGACCATCCCGGTGTGCAGCCCGACATAAGCCAAGTGAACACTCCAGCCCCGTTTGCTTCATGACACAGCTCCACCCTGGGGTGATGGTTCAGCTTTAAGACACAGAGGTAGCTCAGACCCGAAGCAACATCTGAGCAGGGTGGGGATAGCCATCACCAATGCTTACACAGGCAGAGCATCAGAAGCAGCCCTGATCCCTGTCTGTGACTGAACCACCACAGCCTGTGCCCTGACCCACCCCGAGTACCCCCACCAGCCCCACTTGCTCCAGCACTCTTTCCCTCTGGGATGAGGGTGCTGGTGCCAGGAGAGGGGAGAGACCACACTTAAAGGGAACAAAGTCAGCTCAGACCCAGCCCTCAGAGCTTCTGCTACATTAGCTTGGGACCTGACTCCAACCCAGATAGGGCCGTGATGGTCACAGAAGAGAAGCTCCAGCTCACACCTGGCTCTGATCCTTGCCCCTCCATCTCCAGCCCTACCTCCTACCGAAGTGATAGCTGCCAGCACACCCTTTAGAAAGACATGACTTGTGTTCACATCACACCTGGTTCTCCCACCAAAGCCACTGGGCACATGCAAACTGTATAGGGATGCTCCCACACAAGGAAACCCCTTCGAGACCACAATAGGTAACTGTTTCACCCAATTTCCTAGAGACACAGAAGGTTAAGAAAAATGAGAAGAGAAATTTGATTCACTTGAAAAAGCAAGAAAAAAAAAACCCTGAAAAAACAAATAATGAAACAGATATAAACAATTTACCATATAAAGAATTCAAAACATTAATAATAAGAATGCTAACTGAATTAGGGAAAAGAAGATATGACCACAGTGACAATTTTAGCAAGGAACTATAAAACACACAAAAAAGAACCAGTCAGAACTGAAGAACCATAGCTGAGATGAAAAACACCCTAGAAGGAATTAATAGCAGGCTATGTGATACAGGAAAATGCATAAGAGGCCTGGAAGATAGAATAATGGAAATCACCCACTCAGAACAGCAAAAAGAGAAACAAATTTTTAAAAATGAGAACAGTTTAAGGGATTTCTGGAACAACTTCAAGTGCATCAACATTCACATTCTAGGGGTCCCAGAAGGAGAAAAGAGAGAGAAGGAAGTTGAAATGTATTTGATGAAATTATGGCTGAAAAATTCCCAAAACTGAGGAAGAAAACAAGTATCCAGGTACAGAAAGTGCAGAAGGCCCCAAACAAGTTGAACCCAAACAGACCCACACCAAGACACATCCTAATTAACATGGCAAAAGTTAAAGATAAGGAGAGAATTCTAAAGGCAACAAGAGAAAAACAAAGAGTGATGTACAGGGAACCCCTATAAGGTTATCAGCTGATTTTTCTGCAGATACTTTGCAGGCCAGAAGCAAGTGGCATGATATATTCAAAGTGCTGAAAGGGAAAAACCTGCAAACTAAGATGCTCTACCCAGCAACATTATCATTTAGAATTGAAGGAGAGACGAAGAACTTCTCACACAACATTGTAAATTAACATTATTTCAATGTAAATAAATAAATAAATAACTCAGACAAGCAAAAACTAAAAGAGTTCATCAATATTAAACCTACCCTAAAAGAAATACTAAAGTGTCTTCTCTAAGTGGAAAAGAAAAGGCGATAACAGGAAGTAAGAATCTGTAGGAAAGGTAAAAAAAAAAAAAAGAATCTGTAGGAAAGGAAAAATCCCACTAGTAAAGGCAAATATATATAGTAAAGGCTGAGGAGCAACCACTTAAATGAACTAGTACAAAGATTAAAAGACAAAAAATTGTAAAAATCAACTACAACTACAATAATCAGTAAAGGGATAAACGTGAAAATGTAAAATATGGCAAAGGGTGAGGGAGGCGAGTAAAACATGTGGATCTTTTAGAATCTTTATGAACTTAAAGGACCTCCAGTTTAAAACAAATAGATATAGTTATAGGTCAATGTATATATATCCCGTGGTAACCACAAATCAAAAACCTACAACAGATACACAAAAGCAAGAGAGGAAGAAACACAAGAACACCACTAAAGAATATCATCAAGCCTCAAGGGAAGAAATAAAAAGAAGAAGAAAAGAACAGAGAAGAACTACAGAAACACTGGAAAACAAGTCATAAAATGGAATAAGGACATACCTATCAATAATTACTTTAAGTGTCAATGGACTAAGTGCTCCAATCAAAAGACATAGGGTGGCTGATTGGATAAAAAACAAGACCCATCTCTATGTGGCTTACAAGACACTCACTTCAGAGCTAAAGACACACACAGACTGAAAGTGAGGAGATGGAAAAAGATATTTCATGCAAATGGTAGCAACACTCATATCAGACAAAATACACTTTAAAACAAAGACTGTAACAAAAGACAAAGAAGAGCATCATATAATGATGAAGGGATCAAGACAAGAAGAGGATATTATACTCATTAGCATATATGCACCCAATACAGGAAAACCTAAATATATAAAGCAAATATTTATAGACATAAGGGGAGAAATTGACAATAATACAAAATGGACTCGGTTGAACCAAATGGCATCTGAGGTCCTTTCCAGTTATAAAAATAAATGGTACTAGTGCCTTGTTTTGTGTCTAACTTTGCTATTTTATAAAAGTAAATTCATTTTTGCCAATTTACTTCTCATCTCTGCTTCCTCTAGCCTTTTCGTAGAAGAAACCAGTATGGATCTTCTTCATTTCTCTCTTAAGAAAGTGCTTTATCTCCTTAATTACTTAGGGGATGAGAAGGGTCCAGATTACAGACTTGGAAAAGCCTGGAGGCAACAAAAAAGCAAGTGAAGTAGGCTAGTTATAATGCCAATAATAATAATAACAATCAACACTGTGAATTTGTTTTACACAAGAAAAATACTCTCACTAAAGAGAAAGTAAAAAAAAAGAAAAAAGAATATTAAAAATCCCCTGTAATGCCCACACAGTCATTGAATAGCCGTATTTGTATAGATTTTAATGTTATTTGTACAAACTTTACATTTTAGTCTTCATGGAGTGAGTTTAGTTTTCAATCCAGCTTTGTGAACAGTGCCCAGGACAAGAACTTAATGAATGTTCAATGAAAACATGATCTCACTTTTATTTTTTGTGTGATTCTTTTCCAGCTTTATTGAGATATAACTGGCATATAATATTGTATACGTTTAAGGTGTACAACGTGATGATTTGATACACGTAGCTATCATGAAATGTTTACCACAATAAGGTTAGTTAACACATCCTTCCCCTCACACAACTACCATTTCGTTGTTGTTGTGTTGTTGCTGTTGTTATGGTGAGAACATTCAACGTCTACTCTCGTAGCAACTTTCAAGCATACAATATAGTATTGTTAACTGTATTCGCCATGATGTACGCTAGATCCCTGAAACTTATTCATCTTATAACTGAAAGTTTGTACCCTTTGACCAACATCTCCCCATTTCCCCCACACTCAGGCCCTAGCAACCACCATTCTACTCTCTTTCTCTGAGTTTGAAATTTTTATTTTTTTTAATTTTGAAATTTTTAGATTCCACAAAATAGTGAGGTCGTACAGTATTTGTCTTTCTCTGTCTGACTTAGCATAATGTCGTCAAGTTTGCCCATGTTTACAAATGGCAGGATTTCCTTCTTTTTATGCCTGAATAATATTCCATTGTGTATAAATACCATGTCTTCTTTATCCATTCATCCATTGATGGACACTTAAGTTGTTTCCATATCTTAACTATAGTGAATAAGGCTGCAACAAATATGTGAGTGAAGATATATCTTTGAGATAGGACCTCATTTCCTTTGGACACATACAGTACCTAGAAGTGGAACTGCTGGATCATACGGTAGTTCTATTTTTAAAGGATGTTGATTTTTGTCAAATGCTTTTTCTGCATCTATTGAGATGATCATATGATTTTTGTCTTTTATCTACTATTGTGATGTTTCACATTTATTGATCTATGTGGAAACATCCTTGCAAGGCAGGGGTAAATCCCATTTGATCATAGTGTATGACCCTTTTAATGTGCTGTTGAATTCAGTTTGCTAAATTTTCTTGAGAATTTTTACATCCATATTCATCAGGAATATTGGCCTGTAGTTTTCTTTTCTTGTAGTATCCTTAACTGGTTGTGATATTAAGGTAAAGCTGGCCCCATAAAATGAGTTTGAAAGTGTTCCCTCCTCTTCTGTTTTTTGGAAGGGTTTTAAGAAGAATTAGCATTAATTCTTCCTTAAATGTTTGGTAGAATTCACTAGCCATCTGGTCCTAGACTTTTCTTTTTTGGAAAGTTTTTGATTACTGATTCAATGTCCTTATTCATTATCAATCTATTGAGATTTTCCATTTGTTCATAATTCAGACTGGTAGATTATACTTTTCTAGGAATTTATCCATTTCTCTAGGTTGTCCAGTTTGTTGGCTTATAATTTTTCACAGTAGTCTCTTATGATCCTTTGTATGTCTGTGATTTCAGTTGAAAAGTCTCCTTTTTAATTATAATTTTATTTATTGAACCCTATCTCTTTTTTTTTAATACAACTAGTTAAAGGATTGTCAATTTTTTTATCTTTTCAAAAAATCAACTCTTCATTTTGTCACTCTCATCTATTGTTTTTCTAATTTCTATTTCACTTATTACTGCTGTGAATTTTGTTATCTCCTTCCTTCTGCTAACTTTAGGCTTAGTTTATTCTTTTACTAGTTTTTTGAGGTGTAAAGTTAGGTTATTTATTTGAGATATTTCTTTTCTTCTTTTTTTTTTTTTTTTTTTTTTTTTTGGCGATACGCGGGCCTCTCACTGTTGTGGCCTCTCCCGTTGCGGAGCACAGGCTCCAGACGCGCAGGCTCAGCAGCCATGGCTCACGGGCTCAGCCGCTCCACGGCATGTGGGTTCTTCCCAGACCGGGGCACAAACCCGTGTCCCCTGCATCGGCAGGCGGACTCTCAACCACTGCGCCACCAGGGAAGCCCCCTTTCTTTTCTTTTAATGTAGGCATTTATCACTATATACTTCCCTCTTCCCTCTGCTTTTGCTTCATCCCATAAGTTGTGGTATATTGTGTTTCTTTTTTTCTTTGTTTCAAGATATTTTTAATTTTCTTTTTGATTTTATCTTTGACCCATTGTTGTTCAGGAATGTGCTGCTTAATTTCCACATATTTGTGAATTTTCCTTTTTCCTCCTGTTATTGATTTCTAGTTTCATACCATTGTGTTCATAAAAGTTACTGTGCATGATATCAATCTTTTAAAATTTGCTAAGATGTGTTTTGTGACATAACATATGATCTATCCTGAGAATGTTCCATACATGCTTGAGAAGAATGTCTATTCTGCTGCTGTTGGATAGAATGCTCTATATATGTCTGTTAGGTCCATTTACTCTAAAGCATAGTTCAAGTTCAATATTTCTTTATTGCTTTTCTGTATAGATGAGCTATCCGTTGTTGAAAGTGGGGTATTGAAGACCCCTACTATTATTGCACTGCTGTCTATTACTCCCTTCATATATGTTAGTATTTCTTTAATATGTTTAGGTGCTCCAATGTTGGGTACATATATATTTATAATTGTTATATCCTCTTGATGAATTACCACCTTTATCATTAAATAATTATCTTGTGTTTTGTTACAGTTTTTTACTTAAAGTCTATTTTGTCTGGTCTCTAAGTGGAGTGAAAATGAAGTGGGTCCTTCGGGCAGTGCCCCACAAAGGGTGATGGGGACTCTTTCTAGCTGGGGGGTTCCCTCTTGGTGCTGAACAATGCTGGCTTGAGGGATGGGATGATGCAAGCTCAATGAAACTGTTCTTCCTTCCCATTTTGTGTAGTTATTCTCAAATTTTCTCTTCCTCTGTGTTGCTGAAGTTTCTTCAGTGGACTCCAGAGCTCTCTTAGAGCTGTTTTTGTTCATGGATAGCCGTCTAATTGTTGATCTTTGTTGGGGGACAGAGGACGGGGTTTCCTATTGCCATCTTGGTGACATCACCGCAATGATTCCATTTTAGATGAGGAAACTGAGGCCCAGAGAGGATAAAGAATATAACAAATTTCACCTATTCATTCAGTAATGTTTAGTAAGTACCAACCATGCGCCAGACCCTGTTCTAGGTGCTGGAGACACAGGAGGCAACATTTTAATGTGTCGAGACAGACGGTAACCACGTAAGAAAATTAATTATTTCAGTTAGAGGTAGATGCTGTGTCATCAATAAAACAGAGTGATGTGGTAGAGTTGAGAGGGGGTTCACCAAGGAAGCTCATCAAGGAAGACGTCTCCCAGGAAATGACTCTGAACTAAGCTCTAAATGGTAAGAAGGAGCCAACCATGGAAAGGAAGAACAACCCAGCTAGAGAGAACTGTAAGCTTATCTAAGCATAAAGGCTCTGAGGCAGCAACCAGCTGGATGAGTGCAAGTAAAAGCTAGAAGGTCAGTGTGACTGGAGCATCATGGGAAAGGGGGGGATCAGTGGTGTTTTAACAACTGACCCTCTGAGAAAAAAGCAAAAAAATCTGGGTTTGTAGCATTTCCCAATTGCCAAGATGTAAATATTTCCACCATGGCCAACTTAAAGCTATCAACATGGTGCCACTAAATGCAAAGTTGGAAAGCCCTGCACACAGTCATCTCATGAGCAGGTATAAGTGGCTTCAGGACATCACTGAAGGTGTTATGAAATGAAATTGAGAAACAGATAAGGGCCACCATCACTCAGGTTTTGTAAGCCGTATTGAGGAATTTGGACCTATGACAAGGTTATCGGGGGACTTCCCTGGAGGTCCAGAAATGGGACTTCACCTTCCAATGCAGGGGTTGCAGGTTCAATCCCTGGTTGGGCAACTAGGATCTCACATGCCTCACAGCCAAAACACCAAAGAAAAAAAACATAGAGCAGAAGCAATATTGTAGCAAATTCAATAAAGACTTTAAAAATGATCCACATCAAAAAATCTTTTAAAAGAAAAACATATTATAGGGAAACCATTGGAAGATTTTAAGCAGAAAGTAACATTACCAGATTTATTTATTTATTTGTGGTACGCGGGCCTCTCACTGTTGTGGCCTCTCCCGTTGTGGAACACAGGCTCCGGATGCGCAGGCTCAGCGGCCACGGCTCACAGGACTAGCTGTTCCGCAGCGTGTGGGATCTTCCCGGACCGGGGCACGAACCCGTGTCCCCTGCATCAGCAGGCGGACTCTCAACCACTGCGCCACTAGGGAAGCCCCAGATTTATATTTTTTTAAAGCATGATTATAACCACTGTGTGGAAAATGGACTGTCCAGGAGCAGAAGTGGAAACTGAGAGACCAATTAGGAGGCTATTGCACCATCCAAGGAATGTGGTGGCTTGGACTATCATACATCGAATCTTCTCTAGTGGAGAATGAAGAAAGAATAAAAATATTTTGGATACTAATTCAGAGGTAGAAGTAATGGTCATCCTAGTGGATTGGATGTGGGAATGAGAAAAGTTAATGAGTAAAAGATAACTTCTAAATAAAAAAACTTACAGTTACGGGGGAAAGGGGGAGGGGGGATAAATCGGGAGATTGGGATTGACATATACACACTACCATATATCATAGATAACTAGGGACTTCCCTGGTGGTCCAGTGGTTAAGAATCCATCTTGCAATGCAGGGAACGCCAGTTCGATCCCTGGACGGGGAACTAAGATCCCACATGCCGCGGGGCAACTAATACGTGTACTGCAACTAGAAAGCCCACGTGCCTCAGCTACAGAGCCCAAGCGCTCTGGAGCCTAGATGCCACAACCAGAGAGAAACCTGCGCACCGCAAGGCAGAGCCTGCGCCGCCACAAAAGATCCCACGCGCCACAACTAAGACCCAATGCAGCCAAAAATAAAGAAATAAATTAATTCATTAAATATTTTTTAAAAATAGATAACTAATAGGGACCTACTTATAACACAGGGAACTCTACTCAATACTCTGTAATGACCTATATGGGAAAAGAACCTAAAAAAGAGTGGATATATGTGTATGTATAACTGAATCATTTTGCTGTACAGCAGAAACTAACACAATATTGTAAATCAACTATACTCCAATAAAAATTAATTTAAAAAAACAAAGATTACTTCTTAGATTTTTCATGAGTAACTAGGTAAATCTTGGTGTCATTTACTGAGGAAGACCAGGAGGCTAACAGGCTTAAAGTATGTGGTGAGTCAAGGGTTTTTGTTAGGACATGTTTAGCTTGAGACACCGATTAGATATTCAAGTGAAGGTGGCAAACAGTCAGATAGATATACAAGTCTAAAGCTCAGAGAAAATAAACACAGGCTGGAGTTACAAACTTAGGAATGGACCGCAAACAGAGGGTAAATGAAACATGGGACTAAATTAGACCTCCTGAGGAGAAAGCAGACCCAGAGCTGAGCCTGGGACATGCCAACATTAAGAGGTAGGAGAGGAAGAGCCAGCAAAGGTGATTGAAAAGGGCAGCCAGGGGCAGAGGAAAAGTAAGACGGAAACGAGGAAAATTAGGTGTCTTAGAGGCCAAAGCAAAGGGGACTTCCCTGGTGATCCAATGGTTAAGAATCCGCCTTCCAATGCAGGGGATGTGCGTTCGATCCCTGGTCGGAGAACTGAGATCCCACATGCCCCAGGGCAACGAAGCCCACATGCCGCAACTACTGAGCACTGGAGCCACAGCTAGAGAGCCCTCATGCCACAACTACAGAGCCCATGCATTCTGGAGCCCACATGCCAAAACGAAGAGCCCACACACCACAACAAAAGATCCCACATGACAAAAGATCCTGTGTGCGGCAACTAAGACCTGACGCAGCCAAAATAAATAAATATTTTCTGAAAAGAAAGAAAGAAAGAAACCAAAGCAAGGAAGCATTTCAAAAACAAGGGAGGGGCTACCTGTGTCCAGTGCTGCTGAGAGATAGGGACAGATGAGGATGGACAAGTGGCTACTAGATGGCGGTCAAAGGTTGCCTTTGGCATGAGAGTCTCAGTGGATTGGTGAACACAGCAACCCTATGGAATAGAATGAAGAAAGGATAGAAGTACAACCCCCTGGGAAGGAACACAAAGAAGTGGGGTGGTGGCTGGAGAGCGACATGGGGTCAAGGGAGGACTTCTTCATGAGGGCAGACACTTGGGCAAAGACCTGGGAGAGAGGGAAGAGGGGATGACGTAGGTGAGAAAAGAGTCCTGAGCAGGCTGTGGAGGGGTGGGGTGCAGGTGGGGAGTAAAAACCAGAGCTCAAGATAACTGTTGTCCCCAGGGACACCTCTTCCACTGTAATAGAAGCAAAGGCAGGTGGGTTCAGTATTTCAGGGGGTAGATAAGAGATTTCCTGCCCTATTATCTTTGTTGTTTCAATAAAGTACAAAATGACAATTATCAGCTGGGCATGGGGTTGGGTGAAGGTGAAACTACTCCCTCTATTCTGCCTTCTCCCCCTTACCCTACTAAATACAGTCACACTCAATGCCCTGAACTTTTCCATCTTTTTGTCCTGGTCTTTCTGATCCTGCTCTGACTCACCAGGCTATCTCTCCTGAGTAAGAAGTCTACATTTTTAAAACAAAGCATCTGGAAATAACACATTAGTTTCCCCAGCCCCGCCCTGCCCCGCCCCGCCCCACAATGCTTCTGTATCACAGAAACATCTCAGCCCGGTAGGGTTATTTTGTTCCCCCCAGACACGGTAGGAAGACCTTAACCCTGGACCTGATACCACAGCTATTCACGTGGACAAATGATGAATGACATGAGATTCTGGCATGTAACCCCCCAGGCTCCAGTACAGCTGCATTACTCACATTTAACCACTGACCCTCCATCCATAGAAAGTCAGCTTTGGATCATCTGCCCCAAAGAGGGGAGGGACGCCCCAGAACCATTTACAGTCCTCGCCAACGTCTCGGAAGTGGCAGGTTGGGATTCAAATACTGTCTGTAGAATGTCTACAAACTTGACATTTAGCTCTATTTAATGTTATAAGTGGGTGGAACTCAAGCCTAGATAGCCACGCATCTCCCATTCCCAATAATGACATCAGGGCCGTCTGCCTCTGCCGTCCCAGAGAAAGGTAAAACAGGCCTCCAAGCCAACCAAGGTGGAGGCTCATGCCTGAAAAATGAATTCTTTCACCCACAGCTATTTTTTTTTCCACCAATAGAAATACTTCCAGGCTGAGTTGGCAAATGGGAGCCTGAGAACGTGTGGGGGAAATTCTGGTTCTTACTGCAGCTGCTGAGTAACCGCTCTGAATTCATTTTGTCTGCCAGAACTCTGCCTGCGCTTCCTTGGGAATTCCCCCAGAACAGGGAGTTTGCAATAAACTTGATGTCATGCTATTTATTTCTAAGGCAGGAAACGGAATATTTGTGGAAATTCCTTTGCAAGAAGAAATGATGACCTTTAAACTTTCATCGAAAGAAAAGGAAGTATATGCTCTAATAAGATTCCCTCGGTCGATACTATCCAGCAGGGCTAAGAATCTCTTGCCTTTGGAGTGACCTCAGCAGAACAACTGAGAGACAGCTGGGCAGTGGCTCCACGGTTCCTAGGACATAAATCCCAGAGACCCTTCCTCCTCCCACCCACCCTCCAGTCACATGAGGCCTTGAATTTCATTTTCTAAGACTCGGAATGAAAAACACTCATCTATAAGAACTCCATACTCTCTACCTGAGCTTATTTCCCAAGCCTGTCCCTCCACACCCCCTTGCCCATCAGTCAATTGGCGTCCCTGAATGAGGAAGGAACTTTCTGCCTGGTCACCAAAAGGTCCTCCTTGGCCTTCAGGCTGCTCCTCATCAGCTGAGTTCCCACCAGGCCGGGCCTCTTAAAACCTCTCCCTGAGACTTCCCTTACAGTCCAGTGGTTAAGACTCTGCCTTTCCACTGCAGGGGGCACAGGTTCGATCCCTTGTCAGGGAACTAAGATCTTGATCTTGCATGCCTCACGGTATGGCTGAGAAAAAAAACTCTTCCGGGCTTCAGGCCCTGGAATCCCTATACTCAGAGGCTTATCTTAACTCCCCTCCCCTTCTCCCTCCCCTTTTCCTGGCAGGAAGATCCATCCTTAACTGCCTCCATTGACCTTCACACCATCCCAAATTGAGCTGCAGCATCTCTTCTATCCTCGCAAGACGTCGCCCTCACCCGTGGGCTGGCACATTCTCCTCCTGAGAAGTTTCCACAAAGTAGCTGCTGAAGTAAAAGGAGAAAAGGAGGGATAAAGGGAGAAAGGCAGGAGGGAAGGAGGAGAAATGACTTTTTACTTAGTACCAAATGTAACCAATATATCAGGCAGTCTGAACTTCACGAATGACAAACAAGAAATGACTTTGTTTTCAGTTTATTTTTGTACATGGTGTTAGAGAATGTTCTAATTTCATTCTTTTACATGTAGCTGTCCAGTTTTTCCAGCTCCACTTATTGAAGAGACTTGTCTTTTCTCCGTTGTATATTCTTGCCTCCTTTGTCATAGATTAATTGACCATAAGTGCATGGGTTTATTTCTGGGCTTTCTATCCTGTTCCATTGATCTATATGTCTGTTTTTGTGCCAGTACCATAATGTTTTGACTACTGTAACTTTGTAGTATAGTCTGAAGTCAGGGAGCCTGATTCCTCCAGCTCCGTTTTTCTTTCTCAAGTTTGCTTTGGCTATTCAGGGTCTTTTGTGTTTCCATACAAATTGTGAAATTATTTGTTCTAGTTCTGTGAAAAATGCCATTGGTAATTTGATAGGGATTGTAGTGAATCTGTAGATTGCCTTGGGTTGTAGGGTCTTTTTAACAACATTGATTCTTCTAATCCAAGAATGCAGTATAGCTTTCCATCTGTTTTCCTCCAGCAACTGCTTCACACATGATCTATCATATCCTTCTGATCCCTCCAGCCAGTGCAGAACTTTCTGTTGAATAACCTTCATATCTGAACAGTCTCAGGTTCCAGATAAAGAGGGCAGATATGAACTCTTTCACTAATTCTGTTCCTTTTCCCAAACCCTACTAAAATAACATTAAAGGGATCTTTAAAGGCACAAACCCACAAGGATGGAGAGAACAGGAAAGGAACCAGCAATAGTGGAAGGAGATGAAGATCAGGCAGCTCCCTGGCATGCACTTTGCTGAGTGCACATTCACAACAGAGATGCAAGAGGTCTTAGCCTCACATAGGAATTTTTCAAGGAAAAAAATTTTTTTGAAAGCTGGAAAGCAATAGTTGGACAAGTGGAAGTTGATCTTAAGTGAGCAGTGGAAAAACTCAGAACCAGCCAACATTTAGTATCTCTGAGAGAGGGATTAGAGGGTAAAATATGGAAGACTGCTTGAAAGCCAATAAAGAGAGCAAAGAAAAAGTACATCTTGTGCCATTCCATTTTCATAAAACTCTAGAAAATGTAAACTAATCTACAGTGACAGAAAACAGATCAGTGATTGCTGGGAATGAAGGAGGGGAAGAGAAGGAATTACAAAGAGGCTTGAGGGAACTTAGGAGGTGAGGAATACATTCGCTATCTTGATTGTGGTGATGGTTTCACAGAGGTATGTCAAAACATATAAAGAGAACAATTTAAACGTGCAATTTATTATATGTCGGTTTTACCTTAGTAAAGTTGTTTGTTAGAAGTACTGACAGGGCTGTGAGGAAATTCTCATTTGTTGCTGACTGGTTCAGTGTTTTTGAAGAATAACATGATAGTAATTTAACATCTGGATAATAATTAAAATGACATTAACAGGGAAAAAAATAAATAATTATATCCACAGATGACTTTTCCCATGTTAACAGAAGACAACAAGAAGATAAGAAGACTCCGTAAAGGGTGTAAAATAAAGGGTCTTTGAACTAGGGAATACCAGGTATATTTGAAGGTGGGAGAAGTATCACAAACAGAGTAATTAATGACAGCATGCAACATGATTCTGAGAATCCCCGCCCTTCCCCCACACATACCACTTGCAGAAGGCTGATGGCCAGGCCTTTACCCTTTAGGCAGGAGACTAAAAGAGACTTCTCTGGGGAATCAAGCCAATACTGACACTAGGGCTTGTTCAACCCAATGGCCCTGCCAGGGCATCAAAGGACGACACTCACAGTCAACAAGCCTTACCCATACTCTCAGAGTTTCCAATCAGCTTTTGAGCACCCACTTTTGCACATAAGCAGAAAATCTAGGATTACTAGACATCTGCAGGAACTTTCTAGCAAGGTGGGTATAAAAACAAACCAACTGAAAAAAAAGCAGAGGGAAAAGAAGAGACTATGCAAAGAGAATGAAACTTTAAAAGCAACAACAACAAAAACTATTATGAATGTCCTCAAAATAATAAGATAGTAGGATCATGAAACAGGAGGAAGATACCATGGGGGAACGAGAGAAGGGCTGGGGGAAAATATTCAGAGAAAAAGAAAATATGGTAAGAGAAATGAAAATAATTAAGAAGTTGGGAGATTAAGTTAAACAAATCTCCCAGGAAGTAAAGCAAAAGACTAAAGACTTAGAAATAGAACAGAATCAATAAGAATATTACAGGGCAGATCCAGGAGACTCAGAAGCTAAAACTAGAGGTTCCAGAGGAAAAGACAAGAGGAAAAATCAGAGCGGAAAGGCACTTACTCAAATAATTAATAAAGTTTTCAGAACTTAAAGGACAGGAGTTTCCAGATGGACATGGCCCATTGAGTGTCTAGCATAATGAATGAAAAAAGGTCCACAGCATAAAATTTCAAGACACTGGGGATGAAGACATAATCCTACAATATTCCAGACAGAAAACCACAGCCACGTGGAAATAAAGGGCATTTGAATGGTATCAGACTTCAAACAGCAATATTGAAAGCTAGAAGAAAAGGGAGAAATGCCTTCAAAATCACAAGGGAGAATTAATTCCATCCAACCCAGAATTCTATATCCAGCCAAACTATCAACCAAATGTCAAGGTAGAATAAAGACTTTCTCAGACATGTAGGTTCCTAAAAATATTTTTACTTCTTTGGCATCTTTTCCCAAGAAGCCACTAAAGGGAGTAAACCAAGATAGAAGAATACATGGGAAACAAGGAAAGGGTGGCTCCAGTGCAGGAGTAAGGTGTAGGGAATCCTGATGGTGAAGGAGATCTCAGGATGAAGCTGTATGCAGCAGTAAAGAGAGCCACCAGTCCAAGGTAGAGCAGGTCAGAAAACCTAGGAAATATTCTTTTTCTAAGATAAAAGAAACTGCCTAATACATCTGAATGTCTTAAAATTTAAACGATTACTGGAAATTTAGAGTTTGATTAATAATCATCAGAGGTGGATTTACTGTGAAGCTAATCAAGCTTAAATCTCAAGACCCTTCATTTACAAGGTCCCTTGCAAAGTCTGTGCTTAGTTTGTATTTGTAATTTTTTTAAATAAATTTCTTTATTTTTGGCTGCGTTTGGTCTTCATTGCCGTGTGCAGGGCTTTCTCTAGTTGCGGCGAGCAGAGGTTACTCTTTGTTGAGGTGGCTTCTCTCGTCACGGAGCACGGGCTCTAGGTCCGCGGGCTTCAGTAGTCGTGGCACATGGGCTCAGTAGTTGTGGCTCGCGGGCTTAGTTGTTCCACGGCATGTGGGATCTTCCCGGACCAGGGCTCAAACCCATGTCCCCTGCATTGGCAGGCAGATTCTTAACCACTGCACCACCAGGGAAGCCCTGTATTTGTAATTTTTATTTGTTTTCTTAAAGAGGGCTGCCAATAGAAACTATATCCAGCCCCAGTGATAAGTACATAAAAACTAAGCAAATGAAAAAAAGACAGTTATTAACTCAAGGGAAAACAACATGTTGAACTGGAAAGGAAGAGTTTACTAATTGGCTTAGGTCTGAATAGCATTGACATATTCATAATAATATAAACTCTTATTATTAATCTAAGAAAATTAAGATATAACTGTATTAGGAGGACTGGGAAGTAGGTGAAGTGGATGGTTGGGACAGGACAGAGAACTGAAATTCTCATTCTCCAAAGTGGGAAGATCATCGTTAATGCCTAAAACTTAAAGTTCAGGAAAAAGTAAAGCAAGTGTCTCATTAAAAATAAGAATTAAGTACGAAATGATAGAGATGGGAGAAGAAGAACCTGCTATATTTAATATATTTTATATTTATAGTGATTAATATACATTTATATCTATTAATAATAATATATTAGTATTTAACAAATCTTCTAGAACTATTTGACTCTTTACATGTAGAACTTTTAAAAACAAACACAAAAAACAATAAAGCTGTACTTTTTTTTTTTCTTTACTGGCTTACGTCAAAGATTCTCTATTTTTTTCTTTTTTTTGGCCATGCCACATGGCATGTACTATGTTTTAAAACTAGATTTAAAAAGGAGAAGAAAAAGTTTAATCAGTCTCATTTCAGTAATTAAAACTCCCTTCCATAACACAACATTGTAAATCAACTATACTTCAATTAAAAAAAAATTTTTTTTAGATTCCCTTCCAGGTTAGTCCACCAATCTAAGTCAGAACTTCAAACTTGCCTTCAAAATCAAAACGTCAGTCTCACATGTGACCAGTACACCAATTCCTTACTCTGAAAGGGGCAAAGAGAAAATAATTAAACGTTAGCCTGCCTCTGTGTGTGTGTGTGTGTGTGTGTGTGTGTGTGTGAAGCAAATGTGACAAAACATTGAGGACTGTTGCTTTAGGACGATGAGTGTGCAGATGTTCATTGTGCTATTGTTTAAACTTGTCTGAATGTTTGAAATTTTCCATGGTGAGAATTGAGGGGGAGGAAGGAAGATTACCAATCCCACAACTAATTCAAAGTTTCTCAACCTGGCCTGTGGCTCTGGGAAGGGGGGCGTGTATCTTCCTTCACTCTTTCCTCCTTCCCCCCCTCCAGTGTCCAAACTTCCTCCCTGATTTGGAGCCTAGGAAGAAGTAGTGGCAGTAGGGAAAGTCTTCCATGTCTGGGGTTTGCCAGCCAAACGGAGTCTGCCCTGAGTGGTGGGTGTGCTCGACGGAGGCCTAGGTCAAGCCAGTAGTTGGATACAACTGGTGCAGGCAGGTCAGATGAGCGGGTTTGGCAAGCAGCAGGAAGTCACTCATTGGCATGAGCTGACTTGAATGCGGGGGCAATCTAATCAGAGGAATCTGCCCGTGAGGAAATCGTGGCATCCTTCTTTCGTAGATGCCTCGCTCAGGCACAGGAAATCACGGGGAAGGGGCTTGGAGGCAGTATTTCATCAGACGCTCCGTGAGACATGGCTATACCCAGGACACAGAGGCAGTGGGTAGGGACGTGATCTTCCCTCTTCTGCACTGATGCAGAAAAGCCTTTGTGCCTGTACACACACGGGTCCTCAGAGGACAGCCGCTCCTGGAGAGACGGGCCTCTGGCGTAGACATCACGTCTCTGCTGGTCCCTGGCAGCAGGGCCAGTGCAATGCCCTCAGGAAGCATCGCAAGCCGCTCCCAACAACAGCAGGGGCAGTGCCACGTGGGGACTGTCGCTGCCAGGCTGATTTACATGTGAGATAGCGACAAAGCTATCTCTGAATCTAAGATAAGCTGGGTGAGACTGAGTTCTTGGCCAGAAGAAAACAGGAGCCAGGGAAACTGCAATTATGTTTTTGCAGTTTCTTTTTTTTTAATTTTTATTGGAGTAGAGTTGATTTACATGTTGTGTTAGCTTCAGGTATCTAGCAAAGTGAATCAGTTATACATATACATATGTCCACTTCCTTTTTTAGATTCTTTTCCCATATAGGCCATTACAGAGTATTGAGTAGAGTTCCCTGTGCTATACCGTAGGTCCTTATTTGTTTTTGCAGTTTCTTTACGCCCGCACAATTGTGAGGCCCAAAGCGTCTTTGTTTTGTTTTTCTGTCTAGTCTTTTAACAGACTTATTGAGATGCAACTTACAGTTTAAAAAATGCACGCACTGAAAGCATACAGTTTGATAGTTTTGACAAAGGCATACATCGGTGAAACTTTCCCCACAATCAAGATAATGAACATTTCCATTACCCCCAAAAGTTTCCTCATGCCCCTGTGTAACCCTCTCTCCCCCGACCAGCAGCCCCCAACACCAGACAACTACCGATGCTTGCTGTCCCATTAGTCAGTTTGCATTTTCTAGAATTTTCTATAAATGAAATCATATGATATGTTCTCTTTCATGTTTGGCTTCTTTCAGAATAATTGTTCTGAGATTCCGCCACATTGATGTGTGTATCATTAGTTTATTCCTTTTTGTGGCTGAGCGGTTTTCCACTGTGTGGAAGTACCATAGTTTGTTTATCCAATCACTTGCTCGTGATGTTGAGTTGTTTCCATTTTTAGTAATGACAAGTAAAGCTGCTATAAATATTCCTGTATGTGTATTTGTATAAACATATGTTTTCATTTCCCTTGGGTAAATAAAAACCGAAGAGTGGAAGGTCTGAGTCATATGGTAGATATATGTGTAAAGTTTTAAGAAACTGTCAACTTGTTTCCCAAAGTGGTTGTACCATTTTTCATTCTCATGAAGGTTCTATTCTTCGACATCCTCATCAACACTTGATATGGTCAGTCTTTTTCATTTCAGACATTCTTGTAGGTGTGCAATGAGACCTAAAGAGTCTGGAGTTCCACTGGTATCTTCTTTGGCACCAAGAACAATGCCAGGCCTAGAGGAAATACTAGTTGCTTGATTGATCAGTTTTTTTCAGTAAATGGAATCAGTTACAAACTGGTAGGCCTACGGGTTAAACTGTTCCTAATCAAAGGCACAGACACAGAGACAGTGAGGTATAGAAGGCAAAGCAAGGGATTGGTAAGGAGATGACTTGGGCTCTAGTCCTGGCCCATCATCTAGTAAAGTATTAGTTAAGTAACCATTAGTTAAGTAGCAGTATTAGTTAAGTAAAGTATTAGTTAAGTAGTCACTCAACTTCCCAGGGGTTCAATTTTCTTATCTGTAAAATGGGAAAAATTAGGATAACTGATTTGCAAAAGTTTATGGGTGGTCAAAATTATGTATATCAGTGAAGAAGTCTTTTCTATATAATAGAAATTTCATTTTTATGAGGGATGCAAATTTCCAAATATTTTAAGGACTACATCAGATGCAAAAGAAGAGAACTTGAATATTTTTGAGTCTTTATTTTTTACCTGGAAATTCACCTTTTGTTTGATTTCCACAACTACCTTACAAGGAGAGCTACCCCATTTCAGATGCTAGAAAACACCAATCTGTCAGACTCCAAAGCCCAGGTTCTTCTTCTGCAATGAGAAATGAAGCAACTAGTTCCCTACAGATGCATTCATCACTCAGGAACCCTGTGTATGTGCACTCTGTCCCCCAAACTGAATAGAGTTGCAGTTTCATAATAATCCCCTCAGTCATCCTCAACCCGATCCTTAACACAAATGGTTTAATCAGGCCTAGAAACAAAGTTGCTGAGGATTTAAAAGAAGAAGAATGTGTTACAAATGAACTTATATACAAAACAGAAATAGAACCACTGACATAGAAAACAAACTTATGGTTAGCAAAGGCGAAAGGGGGAAGGAGGGATAAATCAGGCGTTTGGGATTAACATATATACACTACTATATATAAAATAGGTAAATAACAAGGACCTGCTGTACAGCAGAGGGAATTATACTCAATATTTTATAATAACCTATAAGGGAAAAGACTGAAAAAGAATATATATATATATATATGTATATATAACTGAACCACTTTGCTGTACACCTGAAACTAACACAACATTGTAAATCAACTATACTTCAATAAAAATAAAAAATTTTAATTAAAAAAAATTTTAATTAAAAAAGAAAAGAAGAAGAATGTGTTTCACCTCTTCTCTACTGGAGAGAGCAGAGCATGAGAAGCAGAAAGGTCAGCCCACACTGTCCTTCACATCTCGAGGATTCAGGGGTCAACCATATTTCAGGAGGGCCATGGACAAGCTGAGTCTTCACTGAGGAGAACAACCAACTCAATGAGGGGTCTGAGAGACAAGCTCTGTGAAAAGCAGTTAGAGAAGATTCGGGGGCACATGATCGATGTCATCACCTTCCTCAAGATCTCTGCTGTGGTGTCATAACTTCCGTGCATCTTTGTCGATATACGTTGGATCAACAGAAGGGACTCACAGAGGTGCTTACAGTCTTTGGTTCACCAAAAGGGAGAGCATTCTAATAGCAGAGCTGTCCAGCTGCAGAGTGGGCTCCTTCACAAAGCTACAGGTACCCCATTTCTTGAATCACTCTCATCTCTGCAGGAAATGCAGCTGAAGGTACTTACTGCCACCCTGAGGAAGAGTCGGACTAGGAAAACAGTTCCAAAATTCTAAGAAGTAGAAGGTATGGTCACATACTTGGAGTTTTCTAAGGTCTTTGTTTAATGAAACTGAAGAGTTGAGACAGGACATGCCAAATTAGACATTAATAGAGATTGCATTAAGACAACACAAGTAGGGACTTCCCTGGTGGCTCAGTGGTTAAGAATCTGCCTGCAAATGCAGGGGACACAGGTTCGATGCTTAGTCCGGGAAGATCCCACATGCCACGGAGCAACTAAGCCCGTGTGCCACAACTACTGAGCCTGCACTCTAAAGCCCGCGAGCCACAACTACTGAGCCCGCGTGCCACAACTACTGAAGCCTGCGCGCCTAGAGCCTGTGCTCCACAACAAGAGAAGCCACTGCAATAAGCAGCCCGCCCACCACAACGAAGAGTAGCCCCCGCTCTCTGCAACTAGAGAAAGACCACACGCAGCAACGAAGACCCAATGCAGCCATAAATAAATAAATAAATTTATATATTAAAAAAAAAGTCAACACAAGTAGATGACAATGAAGTAATGAGTTCTAGGGTCTGGCTCAATTACAGTGGTAAAGGCTGAGTAGGAAGACTTCCCAGAATATTAAGTGATGCTGAGCATGGGGCCAACTCAGCTGGAGAGCAACAGACTGGAAGGACTTTTATACAGGGGTCTACTACCCCAAAATCCACCAAGGTGTCCAACAAAAAGAGGCGTACCTACCCTCTTCAAAGAGCCCAGAAAAGTCCCAAGAACTGAAGGCCAGAGGAAGATCTCTTTGAAAAATTTTCATAAGCTAGCTGGGAAGACTTCTTTTTAATATTTTAAATCTTTTAAACATTTTTTAAATGTTTTTCTTATTATAACAAAAGTAATATAGGTTTGTTGCAGAAATTTTTCAAATAAATAAAAGCACAAAGAAGAAAATTTAAAACATCTGTGATTCAAAATGCAAAATATTCCTGTTGTCGACATACTGGTATATATCCAGCCAGTCTTTTTGTTTTTATAAAACAGAATCATAAATACTGCTCAGTAACTGAAATACAGGGCAAAAGGAAAAAAACATATTTGCTTCATCCGTGTCAATGAGTTTACTATTTTATGAAGAGGTTTTAAAAGCTAACAGTAAAAAATCGAAACGGTAAAAATCATTAACAGAAAATTAATGACATTTTTAAAGTGAAAATAGCATTGGTGAAAGTGTGGGAAAATGGGCATTTTCATACAATGCTAGTGGCAGTGTATATGGACACAACCTTTCTGGAGGGCAATCTGGTGATAGAGTCCATAAACTTCTGGACACTGAATTCCACTTTCAGAAATTTAGCCAGAGGAAAATTTATCCTATGGAAATGTATTCCCCAGATTATATAAGTATTTGCCTTTATTTTCTTCTCATAATTTTATGATTTCTTTTTTTTAATGTTTAAGCCTTTCATTTATTTGGAATTGAATTTGGCATGAGGACAAAAATGCAACCTTTTCATTTTTTATTTTCCAATGGATTATCAGTTCCCAATGCACCATTTATTAATTAATCCATGCTTTCCCCCTCTGCTTGTAAATACCGGAAGTTTGGCTTTGACATGTAATCCACTGCCGTTCGGGCTACACTTCAGGAAATGTTAGACTGAAAGTCAGAACATCCTGTCTCCTCCCTCAAACCTATGAGACAAATAATATGTCACTTCCTCTCTTTTTACTTTGGTTCTATGAATTCCTTCTTTCCAAATTCTGCAAGGAAAGGCCACTGGTTCCATTGTATAGAAATTCCCGGGGCTACAGACAAAGCAGAACTTAACTAAAATGGGGAAATCTGGGAAACGCTATTGGTTCAACCTACCCTAAGCTGTTACTCAAACTGTCTAAAGCCTAAATCATCATCTTCCTTCCCAAACCATTTCCTCCTCAAGACTTCTCCATTTCTATTGTCCAGACTCAAGATCTTGATGTCACCCTAGAGTCCTCTTTCTTCTCTCTCACACACCCAGGACCCAGCACATCAGTTCCTCCTTCCCCACTCGGGCCTCTCAGATCTGCCCCTTCATCTGGTCCCATCACGGCTTCTCTCAGCCCACGCCTTGCTCACCTTTCACCTTTCGTCTCCCTGCCTCACTCATTTCCTGTTCTAATCACTGTCAACATGTTCTCCATCACAGCATCGCTCTGCTCCAAACGCTCCAGGGCTTCCTCCTTGCTCATAAACGACAGTCCAGATATCATATTGTTGCAGCAAAACCAGAAATGAGATTTTTCTGATAAACAAGGAAAAGATGAACAGGCTGGGGAAACAACATAAACAGGCCTGAAAGAGTTAAGCAATCTTGGTTATTCTTTAGCTGTTACTACTAGCAAACACTTGTAGCTAGACTTGTCCTTCACAAAGCTGATTACCTTCTGACTCCATACAAATGACCCTTTGCACCTGGCATTTCTTCTCCCCGTGCATTCCCTTGTAGCACTCTTCATTTCAGAAAGAAGGTCACGGGCCAGTAACACCAGACCAGATAACTTCAAGGATGCCAGCTTTGGCCATAAATTTGCAGAAGAAGAGAAATGCAACACCTTCACCAAACTGATCCTTATCATATACCCCAGACTACAAGCCCCACCTATAAAATCTTCTCCGATTCCCAAAGGAGGGTGGCACAGTTATTGAGGCATTAGCATACTGTGTCTTCCCTTTGCCTGGCAAAGAAAATAAAAAGCCTCTCTATTTCTTATCTTCCAATTCTCTGTCTCGGTGTTTTTATTTGGCATCAGTGCACAGGGAGCCAGATTTGGCAACAATATCAATACTCAGCGATGCCCGCTGCAATTTGGGAATCCCACCCACCTCCTCAATCTTTTCTCCTTCCTCTGACACGAGCTCTCTGTCTATCTCGTAAATATTTCGTTATTTCTCTCCTCTTTTACCTCCAGTCTCAACTGGATTTAGGGATCTTTATTCAAGTATTGAATAAAGTATGACAGTGCCCACTGTTAATTTCTAAAATTTTAAATTACACTGCACCTTAATGCCCATGTATTTACTTTTCTCAGTGGGTCAGTAGCCCTCACAAAAGCACAGTTCTCAGTCCCAACGTAAGGCCTTGCCTTTTCCAAGCTCTTCTTTTAAGAGACATAAATGTCTGCAAGATGCACCATATTCGGTCCCGGAAATTTTGCATCGACGATTTTATCAGACCACTTCCCTCCAAGCCAAGAAAGAGCTGGGATCAGAATAGGGCACTGGGTGACTGAAATGAAAGGGCTGAAATAGGTCAGAACAAGCTGGAAGGAGCGGTAACACCAAAGGTGAGCTGGCAATGGTTTTGGCTGCACTGGGACCTGTATCCTCACGTGGATGGACCAGAGCCGGCAGCTCCCTTGCCTCCCAGGACCCCACACTCTCCATGCTTCCCCTACTTCCCTGGCTTCCCAGTTGCCTTTACCTGCCCCTTCCTGGGCACCTGCCCTCTAACCAGTCGGTTTGCCTACCGGGCCCTCTCACCCGCTCTCAAGCCTTCCACTGCTAAGGATTCCACAACACCAGCTCCAGCCCACTGTCTCTTCTGAGCTCTAAACGTATGCCTGCAACTCCCGCCTCATAAGCTCCTCCCACCCCACAGCCTCTTGTCCAAGTCTGCCACCATTTCTCTCAGAATGTGGTACCTTGGTATTCCTCGCTGCTCCTTCCAGAATATGGATAACTCAAATACATCAGCCATCCAAGTGGGCAGTTTTCTTAGGGCCGTCTATCTTCTTCACACCCCACGTCTAACCAATAACCAAGTCGTGTAGATGCTGCCTTCTAATAACTCCAGTACATCATTTTCTCTCCACCTCCACTGCCACCACCCAAGTCCGAGCCATCCTCATCTCTCACTGGGAGGATTCAACAGGCTTCTCCCCTCATTTGCTTTCTCCCCTTTAAAAACACAAACCTGATCTTTTAAAAACACAAACCTGACTTTACCTGCTTAAAAATATCTCAAAATGCCTTCAGAATAAATCCAATGTCCTTAGTATGTTTACAAGGTTGTCAGTGACCTGGCCCTGTCTACCCCTTCACCCTGAACTCATGCCACTTTGCCCCTCACTCTTTTGGCTTCTGCCAAACTGGCTCTTTTCCAGTTTCTCTAATACACAACAGTCCTTCTAGATTCGGGGCCTCCACGCATGCTGTTCTCATTGCCCGAGACATGAATCTCTTTCCATACGTCTACCTGCACCTTCATCTGGCTAAACCCTCCCCTTCCTATCCATTAGGTTGCTTTCTCAGAGAGACTTTCCGTGACTTTTCAGAATAGATTAGGTTCTCCCCTCCCACTGCATATATTGATATCTCCATACAACCCTTTTCTTAATAACCACCCCCAACTGTGATCATCTGTGCAAGATATGGCTTCCCTGCTAGCAGAGATGCTCCGTGAGATTCAGAACAGTGTTTCTTTTCATCATACCTCATTCCTCAGCTCCAAACACGTTCCTGGACCAAAGATTTCCATCTTCTATGAATGAATGAAAGAACTGATAGCTGTAATAAGTATTCCAGTCTACTATACTCACTATAGACAAGCTTGCATTCCACTTTAAATTCCTTTGACTGTAACCTGATTTTTGACTAGCCATATTTGACATTCCCTGCAGCAAATCTATGCTTTCCATTCTGCATCACGGAGAGACCGGGACTAGTAAGAAAAAGGTCTAAAATTCCATGGATGGAGGAAGGCGGATAGATCCCAAAGAAGGGGCAGCCTGAGCAAATGTGGAGAGATGGGAGAGCATTGGACATTTGGAAAGAAGGGAAAGGAAACTGACACTAAACTGAACACTCTTACAAACACAACCTCATTTAATCTTTCTAAAATCCTGTGAAGGAAGAATTACTAGCCCAGTTTTACAAATGAGGCAACCAAAGTTCTAAAAGTTAAGGAAATTGCCCAGGGCCACACGGTAGGAGAGACAGACATGAAATGTTACTCCTTATGCTTTTACTCAGCCTATTTCCCCAGCCTGGACTATCCATTCTCCACTATCTAAATCTAATTCTTCAAGACACGGCTAAAATGCAGCCTTCGGGAAGCTTCCTTAATTCTTGGTGTTAGCTTCAGTCACTCCCTTCCCTTCCGTCTGTTTCTGTCTCTACTACAGCACTTCTTTTATTCTGCTTGTGCTACTGTCTTCTACACGGGTCTTGCCCACAAGTTCCAAGCCTGTTAAGGGCCAGTGGCTTTCTTGCCACCTCTTTCCCATGGCTTCCAGTACAATGCCTTACACATGATGGAACCATGAAGAAGGTTGTCAAGAGGGCTCCAGGAAGGCTTCACGGAAGTAGGCTCTATAGGATCACCTTTTCCCCTCTGCCTCCAAGCCCTGCTCCTGAGTCCAGGCTCTCTTAGGCTTCTCCAGGGAAGCCACAGTGCTTTGAGCAACCCTGCAGGGAATATAATGGCCTACTTGGGGACAGCACTGGATGGAAGACCTCCTGGATGGAAGAGTCCAGAAAAGGGGAAATTAAGATCATATTTTTTCCTTGGATATTCCTTTTTTTACCAAAATACTCCAACACTTGTCCAGCCTTTCAGGCTCAGAAACCTAAACTTCCTTTTCTTGAGGGTAATCGAGGGCTCAGATGGTCCTCCATGTATATCAAGCTTTCTAGAAAACAAGCCTGAGTCATCATCACTTAACAGATGGAGTAAAATTGTCATTTCCTTCTAATTTATCAGCAACTGTTATATATTTCTGTACTAGAAAAGGAACTTTTTTCTATATGCACTCAGAGTGATAAATCAAATTTGCCACTAAAGTAATGAAAAAGCAGGTATATCTTTGTGATTCAACTGTATGTGTGACTGAGAAAGATTCTACAAAGTAGAGTGAGGGGACTTCCCTGGTGGCGCAGTGGTTGAGAATCTGCCTGCTAATGCAGGGGACACGTGTTCAAGCCCTGGTCTGGGAGGATCCCACATGCTGCGGAGCAGCTAGGCCCGTGAGCCACAACTACTGAGCCTGCGCATCTGGAGCCTGTGCTCCGCAACAAGAGAGGCCGCGACAGTGAGAGGCCCGCGCATCTCGATGAAGAGTGGCCCCCGCTTGCCCCAGGTAGAGAAAGCACAGAAACGAAGATGCAACACAGCAAAAATAAATAAATTAGTTAATAAACTCCTACCCCCAATATCAAAAAAAAAATAAAAGAGAATCTGCCTACCATTGCAGAGGACATGGGTTCAATCCCTGGTCCAGGAAGATCCCACCTGCCTCAGAGCAACTAAGCCCGTGGGCCACAACTACTGAGCCTGAGCTCTAGAGCCCGTGAGCCACAACTACTGAAGCCCACATGCTCTAGGGCCTGTGTGCTGCAACTACAGAGCCCGAGCGCTGCCACTACTGAAGCCCACGCACCTAGAGCCTGTGCTCCGCAACAAGAGAAGCCACTGCAATGAGAAGCCCGCACACCGCAATGAAGAGTAACCCCTACTCGCTGCAACTAGAGAAAACCCGCACGCAGCAACAAACACCCAACGCAGCCAAAAATAAATAAATAAAAATAAATAAATTTATTTTTTAAAAAAAGTTTTAAAAAGATAGTGAGGAATGAGTTCAGTGTGGGCTCTATGTAACCAAACATAACATTTCAAGAGCACAGAGCTGCCATGAGGCAGAACATGGTCATGTTCAGGGTAGTCATGAAATATGGAATGGACAGTCAGGGCTAGAAGCCTAGTAGTCATTCAGTACAACTTCCTCCCTTTATAGATAAGGAAGGTCCAGAGAATGTGTGGGAATTGCCAAAGGTCACGCAACTGGTTAGGGTCAGGGTCAGAGTCAGATCCAACTCTATTGCCTCTCCCACCACACTGTCTGCCACACCTGCCACTCCACACCCTGCCTGGGCCACATTTGCTCTAATCAGGGGCCCATCTTCTCCAGCAGCCAGGAGTTCATAACAAAGGGAGGGAGGAGAGAATCATGCACTGGGCATGGGACCTTTGCAATTGACCACCTGCATGCATAAGTCAGTCTCGCATCATATTAGATGCCTGTATTTTGTTTATAAAAAATGCTTTGAAAAATTGTAAAGTACCATATAAACGTTAGAGCTTGAATGTAATTATTATGTGCTTTGATTCTGGGCTGTTACTTCAACTTTATGATTGGCTATTTTGTTTTCACAGTTAATTGATCTTTATATCTGGAATTGAAACTTGGCCAACATGACCTTAGTGGAAAACTCATCTCCCAGAGGGTAAAGAATGTGACAAGAAGAATGCTAATCTAGACACACTTCTGTCCAAGAAGACATCGATTACGTGAAAGAGGAATTTTGAGGAAAAAAATGCATGTCACTTTGGAGTTTGTGATAAAGGAAGGACAGTCATCCCCGGCAGTAGTCAGAATAGGTTAGGCTGTACCAGAGTAACACATAAACCCTGAAATCTCAGTAACTTAAACACGAATGCAGGTTGTTCTAGTCTCATACGTTTACAGCCACACCCCACAGCCACACCCTCGGGAACACACCACCTCTGAAGTTGCTGCATCAGGGGAAGTTGGCAACGACAGAGGCACACACTGACCCTCGATTGCATCAGCCTAGAGGTGTAACATGTCACGTCTGACTTCCTGCTCACAGTGCATTGGCCAGACAAACCATGTGTCCCTGATCTAACTGCAAGGGAGATCAGGGCATGACGATAGACATTTACCAAGTAATCCCACCAATGAGTAGATGGATGTTCGATGAGCATGGTCTACCAAATATATGTTCCTTAGATTTCAAGAGAGCAAATATTGAAATGCTGGAGCATCTCATCTGTATCGAAACAAATGTATACATGCCTTGAGGAAAAAAAGACTGAAAGGAAATACACCAAAATAATAATAGTGAATACTTTTTTTGAATAATTATTCAATTGTTTGGGGATTTTATTTTCTTCTTCTCTCTTTTTTTTTTGTATTTTTTGTATTTCCCTAGTAATATTTAATCAACATGTTTTAGAACCCAAAAGAGTAATACAAGTGTTTTTTTTTTAATTGAGAAACAAGTTCAGGCCAGAGATAACTATGATTCCCATAAGGAAAAGAAAAGAAAATCTTTTAAGAATGCACTTCTAATTAGACATGAATTAGACAGTCTAATCAGACAGTCACAATTAGCCAGCAAGAAGAAAATGAGAGAGAAGCATAGACATGACTGTGTCACACAGGAAGCTTTCTGATGAACTATGATTTTTTTTTAAGGTTTTAAAAATTTATTTATTCAGTTCATAAAAAGTTCCCCACCCTCCAAGTCTTCATCCATGGCATTTTCAGGACCACACCCTGTTCTGTAGCTTCTTTTACTGTCCAAATTGTATCACGTTTCTTGCTGGAGTCCAGGCAATTGAAAATAAACAGACTCACATCTGGGGAATCAACAGACCAACAGTGGCAAAACACAATACCATGAAACAGAAAAATGAAATGTTTGTTACAGGAGTGCCTCTCACGAGTGTGGCTCGCTGGCGGCGGCAGCTATGTGAGCGTTTCTTTCTGCCTCGAGGTCAGAAACCATCTGGGCTATCTCAGGGTGACTGGATTTTCCTGCTGTGGAATTGTAGAAGTCCTGCAGTCTCCCAGGCTTGTTCTCAAGGTCTTCATATTCAGATGCCTGAAGAATCATTTCACATTGGTCCAGCTGCTTCACAGATTTCACTTCTGCACTAGATTGGGTCTCATATTCTTTCCAAAGTTCATAGAGCTCTTTTCTGAGATCCTCTGGGAGTAGCTGGGTTAGCTGCTTCATAGCTTCCTCTTCTCGCCTATGTTTTTCCTCTTTGGGGATGTTATCTGCTGGTGCTATGTCCCCAGCGATGCATTCTGTCAAATCATGAACCAGGGCTAGGCGTACACATCGGTCTTTGTTAAGATGTTCATCTTTGGTCACCAGAGCCATAATTGCCATCCTATACATGTGACCTGATATGCTCTCTGGCTTCTGGACATTTCTGTATGCCCAGCCAGTACATGGGACTCTCTTGAGCTGTCCCACCAGCCGCAGGAACTGCAGCAGGTTCTAGGCCCCGTGGCCCGAGATGGGCGCAGCCATGCGGCTACCCAACCCAACAGTGAACTATGATTTTTAAAGTGTGTCTGTGAAAGAGAGAAAAAAGGACACAGAGCCAATGGAGAAGGCAAAGAGGGGGCACAGCTCTATTTACCACCATCTCAAGAGAAGAAAGAAAGAGAATTTAGAAACAATAAAAGCACATACATCAGGGAACAAACAAGCTTAGGGGAAGAAAGGGGATCACAGCTAAATGGGGATTTGCTGGCTGACCAGGAAACTGTCCCTTCCTCACCCTGTCAACTTGAATTTCTCCATCTGCTCCAAGCCACAGCCATCTCGATGCTCTCCGAGTTCCCAGAGCACTTGCCCAAAGTTTACCCAAAATTAAATGCGTAAAGACCTTAGTGGGGTCGACACAAGGCGCTGCCCGGCTGGCTCTTGCCTCCCTTCCCCCCCTCATCTCACCACCTTCTCAACTCCCCTCAACTCTGGGCTCCAGCCTCAATGCCCTGCTTTCATGTCATCATTTGACCCCCATGACTTTTTCTCTGCCTGGAACGTTCCCTCTTCCCTTCCCATTGAACTACCCACTCCCGATCTCAGACTAGCTCCTCTGTTCAATGCCCTCACAACACTTTTATCTCAGTTTGTACATATCTACTCATATAGGGGATTATTGATGAGCACTTTTGCTGTCAGCTTCCAGGAGAGCAGAGACCATAGCTGGTTTCGCTCACTGAATGGGGTTTCATTTTTTTAACTCCTTTTTTACTTACTAATGAGGAGCCATGGAGAGATTATATCTTCACCTTCCCTTTCTTTACTACAGAGCCAGTGTCACTAGGTAGTGGGATATTTTGAACTAGAAATCGAGAAACAGCGAGTTTTCATTTTTCATTCCCACTCTCATCATGAACTCTCCATGTGACCTCGGGACACTGACGCTCCCCCTCTCTGAGCCTACTTCCTCTTTTAGGAAGTGTTTAATCTACATAGTGTCTGAGGTGCATCCTTCTCCAACATATCGTTCTAGGCCCTTCAAAAGACTAACAAGACAAAGCAGAAGAAATTAGAGATTAACAAGAGCAAAAGAAAGAAAGAGGTCACCCACTAAGAAAAAGAGAATCCCTCGTGGTTGACTGAGCCTCGACTCTGGAATCTGAATTCCATTTCGGCAACTTGGTTACCTTGCGATCTTAGACAGATTGCTCCACCTCCCTGGACCTAGGTTTCCTCTTCTATAAATGTGATAAGAATACCGACCTCACAGTTTTGATTATCTCCCTTCAATCAAGCACTCTGTCACCCTGTCACATCCAACTACATGCAATGATTTTAAAGTTGGTTCCCAAGATGTTTACAGATGATTCCTGTCTTCATGATACAATGACAAGAGCATCACCAAAGTCCCCATTCAGACTCCACCACGATCATGTACTCGATTACGCTGATCGCCTTCACCCCTTTCCTGTATTTCCAAAGAAAAAAGTGAGATTTCATAGAAGAAGAGAGGAAAGCTATTTCAAACCATTTCTTTTTTTTATTTTTACTTTTCTTTTACAAAGAACCTTAGAATCACTGAATGATAGGCTGTTTGAGGCAGGAAAGACCTTTAAGGACAATCAGTTTCAGCTCTGTCACTTGGCGTTGGTGGTGATAAGAGACTGGCACATCTATATGCAGTGGAAAGAGAAGCTTGGACTTGGAATCAGAAACCCGAGTTCAAGTGCTGGCTCTGCCAGTTTGGTGACCATAGGTTGGTCACTTAACCTCTTCAAGGGTCCTCAGCTGTGAAAGGGCATGGTAATCACTGTCTCTCGTAGGTAAAGTGAGGAGCCAGTGAGACAGTGCGGGTGAGAGTTCTTTGTGAACTATGTAAAGCAGTTTTCAAGTGAAAAGCACCACCGTGACTGTTAGACCCACAGCCTCCAAGCTCATAAAGCGTATCCAATCACCTACCAAAATACTACACCCTCTCATCCTGCATACCTATAGCATTTTTTATTTACTTATCTTTTTTTTTGCGGTATGTGGGCCTCTCACTGTTGTGGCCTCTCCCGTTGCGGAGCACAGGCTCCGGACGTGCAGGCTCAACGGCCATGACTCACGGGCCCAGCCACTCCGCAGCATGTGGGATCTTCCCGGACTGGGGCACGAACCCTTGTCCCCTGCATCGGCAGGCAGACTCTCAACCACTGCGCCACCAGGGAAGCCCAATAATTTTTTTTTTAAGATTTAATTTTATTTATTTTTGGCTGCATCGGGTCTTTGTTGCTGCGTGCGGGCTTCCCCTAGTTGTGGCGAGCGGGGTCTACTCTTTGTTGCGGTGCGTGGGCTTCTGATTTGTGGTGGCTTCTCTTGTAGCAGAGCATGGACTCTAGGCACGCGGGCTCAGTAGTTGTGGCTCGCGGGCTCTAGAGCCCAGACTCAGTAGTTGTGGCGCACGGGCTTAGTCGCCCAGCGGCATGTGGGATCTTCCCGGACCAGGGCTCGAACCTGTGTCCCCTGCATTGGCAGGCGGATTCTTAATCCCTGTGCCACCAGGGAAGCCCCAATACCTGTCTAATTTTGTGAATCATGAAAGAAAAATACTGACGCCCAGCAAAACCCCTGGCACAGAATAAGGGCACAATAACTTTTTTCTGAATGATTTAGATTAAAAGGACTAAAGAAGGATTTTTGAGGCCTCCCCGGAGTCAAGAAGTGGATACAGGAAACCACCCAAATTCCCAGTCACAGGACAACCCACAAACACACTTGGGGCTCCAGTATGTTCCTCTCTCTGTTTCCTAGAAAGAGATGGTGTGGTGCTGAGAATTACTTGCAAGTCAAGCTTTGTTCACACTCACAGAAAAGCACATTCCCCAAAACAAAGCAAGGACTCCTCAGTCTCTAAACCTCACCCACATTTTTGTTCTTCCTTTAAAAACCAGTTTCCAAAAAGGTCATGTCCAGGAAAAAGTTAAGTGAGACACAACCTGAGTTGATTGGCTAGAAAATCAGTTCAGACCCTCCTTGAGAAATTCAGCAACCACATTTGAGCAATTTTCTATGACAGAGATGTGACATGGGCCAGGATGGGTGTTGCCACTGATGGTGGAACCAAGGGTATTTTCCTGGATTACCAAAGAGGTGGTATGTATTCCTCCCAGAAACTGAACCCACCCTAGGTTTCAGTGGAGGCCTTCAGCTGAAAATGTCCTCCCTGTTGAAGTTTCAAGTCATTATTTTTATAAGAACTATATTATCTTCAGTGAACTAAGGCATTACAATGATGACTCTACAGGGTCCCAAGTGACAGAAGCCATCGTTAGCGCTGTTATTATTTTTGTTTAATTGCATCTCCACAGCAGCCCACGTTCGCTATGTGCTTTGCAATTGTTTCTTAGTAATAGTCTTCACGAGATCCGTAGGAGGCAGAGGGGGTAACGAGTGTTAGTATTTCTGTGTCGCCTGAAAGAGAAGCACAGACTGCCAACACCCTTCACGAAAGGATCCATCCTGAGACACCCAAGCTCGTCCCAGTCTGGTCCTCCATCTACATTGCCTGCATCCAGGATGCCAGTTATTCCTGTGGTTCTTATTTATAACTATTATAACACCAGGTCTGTGAGCAGGAGGAACTGAACTGGACAACAGAATCAGTACCAGAGATTCTGCACCTAGGACAGACCTTAATGGTCACCTAACCAACCTCATGGTTTATGTCAAACAAGGCCCACACAGCATGCTTTACTCAACTCACACCAAACCACTTTACTCCTAGCCCCTCTGAGCTTTTTTGCTTTTTAATATCATGTTGCATTGTGGTGTCTTGCCTTCCTCTCTTTACTTTTTATATTCCTCCTCTACCCTCTTTTCCCATCCATTTCCTTTATTTTAAATTATATGGCTTAAACTCCAACCAGGAAACCTGAAACATTTATCTGCTAAGAGTCTGGTGTTCTGCCACCTGAACTGGGCCAGCCTCAGTATACTGAAAAAGTCTTTGATGATAACAGCCAGGTAACACTGAATCAGGGTCGTGTATAAGAGTCCCTGAGTCCCTTCCTTTCTCAATCTCCATTCTTCTTTTATTTTTGACCGTGCCACGCAGCATGCATGATCTTAGCTCCCCGACCGGGGATGGAATCCAGGCCCCTGCAGTGGAAGCGTGGAGTCTTAACCAATGCACCACCAGGGAAGTCCCCCGATCTCCATTCTTGAATCCAGCCACTGGCTTCTAGCCTTGTCCATACCTCCCTGAGTCTGCAGCTATCCTCACACACCTTGGGTTTATCCTAGAGAAGACCATGCTTCTCTCTGGGCTCTGGTAGAAGCCAAACATGGCCAGGAAAAGAGTTTTCTCCTAAAGCTCTGTCACTTCTGTCTGAAATGGATTGACAGTATTCAGAGGAGTAAAAGGATTGACTTCTGTGGTTGACTATGATTTTTCTCTCCTCTACCCTGCCCTAACGGAGAAGTGGTCACCCCATACTCGAGTGATGGATGCCTACTCAAGCAGACCCCCCTCTTCAGAAAAGATGGACCGTCTTCTCTCAAGAGCCACCCCTTAGCTGCCGGGGGACTTCCAAGTATTCCATCAATTCATACTCAGCCCTGGGGCGCAATAAGCAAATTAAGCCAAAACACGAACTACAACTCCTAAGCACCCCTCCAACTCTAACCATCTACAATTCTGCTTTTAGGAGTTCTCCCTCCATCCCTCACCAAATATTTTTAGAAACTTAAGCTTCCTGTTCTTCTTCCCTTTTTCTAAGACTACATGTTTATCACTGTTTAGAGCAAAGCAATAAATAAATGAACCAAGTCAGATACTCCTGGAATCTCTGCAAACGCTATGATCAAGTATATTGTTTGTCATTATTTTGGCCAGTATAAGGTTGAATGAACTTAAAAAAATACAAAGCAGAATTTTTCCCTGTGAATTTCCAGTGGTGCAATCATGGCCACGCCCACGCCAGAGCAGACAAAAGGCGAAGAAAGCTGGCTGGGGCTACAGTCTCCACACGGAAAGAGAGCAAGTCATTTCATTGTCGCTCGCTCGAGTCAGCAAAGGTAAAGTCCTTATCACATCTTTGGATATTAACACATTTTTTTTGTTTTTCTCCTTGGCTGTGATCTCTCAAACTGCCTCCTCTGAAGCTAAAGCCTCTTCCTTCCTTTCCCATCCCTCTCTGGTTTGGTGTGTGAGTTAGAATCACACTCAGATTTCAGAAAATGCTTCTCTCTACTGGTGGGAAATTGAGGGACAGAGGAACTGGTTACATATGAGGGCATTGGAGGGTGTAGCCAAGGCTTTCCTTGAAGGGAATCTCTACAACCAAAAACTGTTAGGAGAAAACTGGGAATTTCTAACTCTGTCTCTCTCTTGCATCTGTGTAAGGTAAATATCTCATCCTTGTTGGGGGTTTTCTGTTTCTTGTTTTTTACTTATTCAAACTTTCATTGAATGCCTACCATGGGTGGTGCGTTGGGTTGGACACATAAGGGTTACCAAGATTCTAAAAGAAGTTTACTGTGTAGCAGAGGAGGCAGATACATATGCAAATAATTCAAGGGAGTGAAAAGAAGAGTGCTGAGTGTGAGCTAAGTCATTCATTAAATGTCTCAAGAAACACAAAGGGGAGGTGGTTCTCGTTGCTGGCATCTGGTTCAGAGGCTGGCCGGGCTGACAGCTACTGGTGTTCTCTGTTGCAGAAGTGAAGATGGCCAAAGTCCCCGACCTCTTTGAAGACCTGAAGAACTGTTACAGGTAGGAAAGAGCTTCTGTCTCTTGTGATTTAATGAGGGGATCAAGGTACATTAGAATCCAGCTGGGCCAGACCCGCAGAGGCTGTAAAGATGTGTCCTACCTCTGAAGTCAGGGCAGGTTCAGTGAAGACCCAGGGAAACAGCACCCAGAATTTAAACTGAGGTGAAATTGACAGGGAGGCAGCCATTCTAGAAAGATCACTTTTTAAAAAAAAAAAAATGTTTATTCAGGTCTTTTGCCCATTTTTTAATCAGGTTGGTTTTTTGTTTTTGTTTTTTTTAGATGTTGGGGGTAGGAGTTTATTAATTTATTTATTTAGTTTTGCTGTGTTGGGTCTTCGTTTCTGTGCAAGGGCTTTCTCTAGTTGTGGCAAGCGGGGGGCCACTCTTCATCGCTGTGCGCGGGCCTCTCACTATCACGGCCTCTCTTGTTGCGGAGCACAGGCTCCAGACGCGCAGGCTCAGTAGTTGTGGCCCACAGGCCCAGTTGCTCCGCGGCATGTGGGATCTTCCCAGACCAGGGCTCGAACCCGTGTGACCTGCATTAGCAGGCAGATTCTCAACCACTGCGCCACCAGGGAAGCCCGAAAGATCACTTTTAAGGGCTGCTGAGTCCTAGTGGTTTTCAACATCTACTTAGACACAGCTTCAGTCTGGTTCACATGCCCTGATACAGTAAGGAGTTTTAATGGATTGTCAGAAAGAGAAACCTTTCTCAGGAAAACTTCTTGATCTCAATCTGGAATAGGAAATGGCTTCACAGCAATTTGAGCATGTGAAACATACACAGTCAATCTCATTCAGACACAGGAGAAAGATAATGAATAAAAAGTTAAAATTGTGTAACACTTTAAGCCAACATGGTATTCCCATTACCTATTAAGATACACTAACCACAAACTAGACAATGGAAATGTTGCCTGGATATTTGGCAAAGTATAAATGATTAAATCTGTTTTAGTAAATACATGAAAGCAAAGTGTAACGTATAACCCATTTGGTTCAAATTTAAATGAGGTGCTTCAAAAGTGTTTCTTCTCTCTTGAGGAGCTTAAAATTTTTCCCCGAAATTCAATTACAACTCTTCAGTTGGTTAGCCAAGCCTCGTTTTTATAGGTAGAGCACAGGTAGAGTTCAAGGCCTGGCCCGATGATTACTAATTCCAAATTATCAAGTACAAATTACTGCATGGGTGTGTATGCACAGAGGCCCTTAATTTTCAAAGATGACAGTAATGGCCATGTGTGTGTGTGTGTGTTACCCAAAGCTAATATAGTTATTAAAATATGTTGCCCAGTGACTGTAGTGATATAACAAACAGAATTAAATTCTCATCCTCTTGTTTAACAGTGAAAATGAAGAATACAGTTCCGAAATTGACCATCTGTCTCTGAATCAGGTAAGCATATGACTGTAATTCTTCTAAGATTGCTGTGTTTACGCAGTATTTTCTCCACTAGTATAACAATGGCTTGAATCTTAGATGCTTCTGTTTTACCTTCACTAGAAGTCCAGAGACATGCATTTTTTCATTATAAGTGAGACCAACTGCCTCTTTGCACTAACAGTTGATGGCCTCATTCATGGTCACCAGATTTTCCCAGAACAGAGCAGAACTCACCTGAAACTCCGAGAATGGAGTCTCCTGGGTGAGCCTTCAATCAGAATGTTGGTTTTGCCATCCTGGGACAGCCCCTTTGGGCCACTTCACCAGGGTTCTGTCTCCTTAAGTGACGTGTTGTTGACACCTTCTCTAACACCAGCTCCAGAGATTAGAAATAGCCCTCTAAGTGTAATAGCCCATGAAGCTGAGGTGGAAGAAGCAGACCAGTTGAAAGTAAAAAATCTGCAGCCGTTCACATGCTGTGTTATTTGGTTAGGAGACCACAAATAGGTACTGCTTTGTGTGTCTTTGGTACTAGTTCTAAAAGCTATACCTAGGGGAGTATTTCTAAAATATTTAAGCATTGTCAAGTAGGTGTTTGACCTCCTGAGGGGGAACTGACTAGAAGGCTACCACTCACTAAGATCACTTGTAGACCTGTTTCATTACAACATGTCATTTTTTTTACTGAAATATAGTTGATTTACAATATTGTGTTAGTTTCAGGAGGAGAGCATAGCGATACAGTTTTTTTTTCTGATATAGGTTATTACAAGATATTGAATATAATTTCCTGTGCTATACAGTAAATCCTTGTTGCTTATCTATTTTATGTATAGTAGTGTGTATCTCTTAATCCCATATCCCTAATTTGCCCCTCCCCCTTTACATCTCCCCTTTGGTAACCATAAGTTTGTTTTCTACGTCTGTGAGTCTTTTTCTGTTTTGTATATAGGTTCATTTGTATTATTTTTTAGATTCCACATGTAAGTGATATCATATAGTATTTGTCTTTCTCTGACTTACTTCACTAAGTATAACAAGATCTCATTTTTGAGTCTGTGGTTGGATGACAAAGACCTTCCCAGAGATCACATCTTTTCAGGGAAATCCTCAAAGGAGGGATGGGAGGAAGTGGGTAAAGAGGAAGGAGGCAGAGGAAAAGGAAAGGAGGAAGGAGAAAGGAAAGGAGGAAAGGAGGAAGGAGGGAAAGACTGATGAAACATGGGTTACCCGAGACCAAAATGGACATCCTTCTCTCTAAGTCTGTTGAATAAAACTCCTATTATAAAGGAGTCTCATTCTATGGCCATGGGCAGCTTTTCAGTTTTCATTTTCCTTCCTCACAGAAGTCCTTCTATGATGCAAGCTATGAACCACTTCATCAGGACTGCATAGATAAATATATGTCTCTGAATACCCCTGAAACCTCTAAGACATCCAAGCTTACCTTCAAGGAAAATGTGATGATGGTGGCAGCCAACGGGAAGATTCTGAAGAACAGATGGTTGAGTTTAAATCAGTTCCTCACCGACGATGACCTGGAAGACATTGCCAATGATACAGAAGAAGGTAAGGGGTCAAGTGCAATAATATCTTTGTTTTCTACTTTTAAGCAAATGGGGACAGCAGAGTACAGGGAAAAATAAAACCTTGAGTAACAAGAGGGCAACCAACCATTCGTCTGTAACTATAAGAAAGGAAAATTAATTTTTAGCCTTCTCCAGTGGGAAGAGGTCAGCAGTGGCTTGAGTTTAGCATACCTGCTCACAGGCTCACTTCGTGGCCATATTCTTAAGGTCATGTGACTTTGCGCCTTTTGACAGAAAGCAGTTATATACTGTTAGTGGGTGACTTCCACTGTGGAAGTTATGCTCCTCCACATACTAATTATGTCTCCTTGGGCAAGTTACTTAACCTTTCTGTACTTCAGTTTCCTCTACTGTAAAATGGGGGTAATCCCCTAACTGTTGTGAAGATTAAATGAGTCGATACTTGCAAGCTTCTGGACTAAAATAATGCCTGCCACGTAGAAAATACCTAAAAAATGTTAGCTATTATTAGCATTATTACTACTACTATTTTATTAATACTACTGACACTACTAACTTACTAATGGCTGCATTATCTCTAACCTTCACAACAATCCTACATTCTTGTTTTATATATGAGGAAAGTAAGCTCAGTGAGATAGTGACCTGCCCAAAATCTCACAGTGTGTTAAGTAGTAAAGTGTCAAACCAAATCTGTTCTATCTGACTATAGAAGTCATGATTTTTCTCCCATGCCTTCACTATACAAGCCTCCACATGAGATATAAACCTAATATTTTTAAAGTAACAGCTAAATATTAACACATGTTCACCTAGAAAATTGGAAAATACAAGAATGAAAATTAAAACCACGCATACGCATACTACCCCTCAGGGTTTACCACTGCCAGCACTATGTTACCTTCCTTAAAGTCTTCTATGTGCCTGCACACACAGGAATATACATGTTAAACATTATTAGGTCAATTACATACAATTTAATATCCAACTTTTTTCATTTGTCAATAAATAAAAGACATTTTAGAGCTCCAGTTTTTTACCATTATAAGTAATGTGACAATGAAGAGCCGTATCAATAAATCTTCATTTCTATCATTTATTTACTTAGAATAAAATATTCCTGGAAGTAGAATTATTCAGAGCCATGAGGATTTGTGAAGCTATTGACATATACCCCTGTTCAGAAAGGTGGTAGATAGAAAAAACAAAATAAAAAAATTTTTTTCAAAAAATAAAAAGAAAGGTGGCAGACTATGGAGAACAGTATGGAGGTTCCTTAACCTCCTTATGGAGGTTCCTGCACCTCAGTGACATATAAAATTCCTAGTGGATTCATTTTTTTCTCAGAGTGCATTCATTTGAAAATATAGGTGGAGAATATACAAGGAGTCTTCCTGGTTACTTACAAACCTCCAAACAACCAAAAAGTTGTACAGGTAATCTTTAAAAAAAAAAAAAAAAAAAACTATTGCCTGAAGAATCTAAGTTTAAAAAGAAACAAATAAGTAACCACAGGGATAATTCTAGAACCAATTCTGCTGACAGGGTGATTTCATTTCTCTCTCAGTTTCCTCACCTAGACTGGGATATTCTTCATGTCCCTTCAATACCTTGTATTAGAGCATGTATATCATCTATGTTTGTACTTGGACATTAATCTGAGCTCGTGATAACGGTTTTAGAAATCATCAAGCCCAGATCAGCACATTACAGCTTCCAGAGCAACATGAAATACAACTTTATCAAGCTCATCCAACAGCAATACATCCTGAATGACGCCCTCCATCAAAGTATAGTTCTACATCCGTCAGGTCAATACCTCATGGCTGCTGCATTAAATAATCTGGATGAGGCAGGTAAATGGACAATTCTGTCATCTTCCCCCACCCTTTTTATTTCTGTATTTCTTTTAAGCTTTCTGCTTTTAAAGAATAAACCTCTCTAGATTCCTGGCTTTGCACGATTTATCTAGAATAAGATGAAGCACATCACCCCTCGTAAAAATTCTGGGCAAGGACAGGAACTTCAGCCAAATCTGGAAGCTTTAACAAGAGAGAAGTGTCTTAGCTATGAAAGCTCTAAGTGCAGTTTAAAGCTTTCTGAGATACTGTCTCCTTTGTTTCTCTGAGATAGTCTTATCCTTGATTTTAAAGGTAAGTAAACGGAGCCTCAGAAATATTCAGTGACTTATGCAAATTTACTCAGAAGCCAATGAGGAGCCTGCTGATCAAACTTCCAAATAACACCAAACTAGGAAGAATCATTATCTTTTTATATATATATATAAATTTATTTATTTGTTTATTTTTTCGCTGTGTTGGGACTTCATTGCTGCACACGGGCTTTCTCTAGCTGCGACGAGCAGGGGGCTTCTTTTCCTTGTGGTGCTCGGGCTTCTCATTGTTGCGGCTTCTCTTGTTGTGGAGCACGGGCTCTAGGCGTGAGGGCTTCAGTAGTTGCAGCACGTGAGCTCAGTAGTTGTGGTGCACAGGCTTAGTTGTTTCGTGGCATGTGGGATCTTCCTGGACCAGGGCTCGAACCCGTGTCCCCTGCACTGGCAGGCGGATTCTTAACCACTGCACTACCAGGGAAGCCCAAGAATCATTATCTCTGATAACATAATTGTGAGGCAAAGTAGCCAATAAGCTGCAAATATGTTCTGAAGAATGAAATTTAGGATGCAAGAAATTTTGTCACAACGATCCAATTTCCATGGTGTACATATTTTAGCTTAAGGACATGTCATCAGTAAACAAAATTATCTTCAGAGGTCCAAAGAGGCTACTTTGTGATAAACAAGCAGGGCTCTTTCTGATTGGATATATTTCAGCTAACACGCTTTCCACTCTAAGACATTTACAAATTATTTTGTGTTCTATTTTCCTACTTAATATTATTTCACACAATTTTCCCACATATTGACAGAGTATATGTATTTGCCATTTTTAATGGCACTAGAATATTCAATCATGTTGCTATGCTGGTGCCTTGGGTTTGCTCTAAATAATTCAGTTGCAAATGTCTTTGTTTAAATTATTTCTTTCTCTATGAGCTTATTTCTTGGAACGTATCCCAGATGCTGGATTTCTAGGCATAAATAATTTTACAGCTCTTATTAAGCATTGTTCTCTAAGGAAAACTGAACTACTTTTCACTATCCTTAGCAACATATGAGTGTATCGGCTTCTAAACCCCTCCATTTTACTCACGACTTCACAAATTCCAGGGTCTTATCCCACTAATATAATTATAAGAGATTCAATAAATATGCAGCCCCCAAGCATTCATTCAACATAGAAAATTCTAAAGCCATTAACCAAGTATTTACCTGCCTAGTGAATAAGGCAGACATTGTGAAGGATACAAAGATGTATAAATTCCATTCCTGACCTTCGGGTACTTACACCATAGCTGGGGACATAACTGCACACACACACAGAGCATCTTTTATATATATATATATAAATTTATTTCTTATTTATTTATTTTTGGCTGCATTGGGTCTTCGTTGCTATGTGCGGGCTTTCTCTATTTGCGGTGAGTGGGGGCTACTCTTAGTTGCAGTGCACGGGCTTCTTATTGCGGTGGCTTCTCTTGCTGCAGAGCACGGGCTCTAGGCATGTGGGCTTCAGTAGTTGCAGCACGTGAGCTCAGTAGTTGTGGCTCGTGGGCTCTAGAGCACAGGCTCAGTAGTTGTGACGCACAGACTGAATTGCTCTGTGGCATGTGGGATCCTCCTGGACCAGGGCTCGAACCCGTGTCCCCTGCATTGGTAGACGGATTCCCAATCACTGTGCCACCAGGGAAGCCCACACACAGCATCTTCATAGACACTTGATTTTACACAAATACAATGGATTTACTTTTTTTTTTTTTTTTGGCTTTTCTCTTTGCCAGTGGAATTTGACATAGCTGCTTATACATCAGGAGATGATACTCAACTTCCTGTGACTCTAAGAATCTCAAAAACTCAACTGTTTGTTTGTGCTCAAAACGAAGGCGAACCCGTATTGCTAAAGGTCAGTTGTTCTCAGTCTCCAATTTACCTTCATTTACAACCCATGCATTTGTAGATGATCCCAAGAGGCAGACACCCCTAGCAGGATGGCACAGTCCTCTTTTCTTCTTCTTCTTTTTTTTTTTTTTTCTGGCGGTATGCGGGCCTCTCACTGTTGTGGCCCCTCCCGTTGCGGAGCACAGGCTCCAGACGCGCAGGCTCAGCGGCCGTGGCTCACGGGTCCAGCCGCTCCGCGGCATGTGGGATCTTCCCGGACCGGGGCACGAACCCGTGTCCCCTGCATCGGCAGGCGGACTCTCAACCACTGCGCCACCAGGGAAGCCCCCGTCCTACTTCTTACCCACTATATTCAGAGGCAGTTCTAGGCAGGATCTGTGGAGGTGGAGGTGGCAAAATGACATAAAAGGCAAACTGCCTTCTTCTTCTTTCTCTTTTCCCTGCCTGGTCCTATTCACCTCCCATCCCTGGGCATCTGTTTATTCCATCCCTCTTTGAGCTCTACTGACATCTACTATCTGACCTACATGACAGTAGGCTTTAGTACCAGGGGGCCTGCCTCCAAGAGTGTCAAATAAACCACTGAGATCACAGAGGATTAATCACCTGCCAGTGGGTACAAAGCAAAAACTGGGAGCCAAGGCTCAAACCCTGGCTTTCTGACTGCAGTGCCTCTCTCTCTCCATTGGTGCCAGCTTTCTCTCTCAGCCCAGCCTCATCTCTACTACCACATTCCCCTCCAAACATACAGACGCACACACATGCCCACTAGAGCCAGATGTTTTCTCCACTGATTAGTGGGTGACTCTTATTCAGTAAATGTGTAAAACCCAACCCCTGCTCCCACCCTAACTAGGATTTACGTGGATGCATGTGTCTCTCTTCCTGGATCAAGTCAGATGAAAGTGATGTCTATAGAGTAGGGCAGTAGCTTCATTTGTGAATTCATTCAACAAACGTTGTTTATTGAGAGCCTTCTATTTTTCAAGCAGTGTCAACAGCTCAGTAGACAGTGGTGAGCCAAAGCCTTATAGAACTCACTCTTCTGAAGGGCACAGACAATAGACGAGCCAAACAACCAGCAAAAAGTGCAAGATGCTGTAAAGCCAATGAACAGGGCGCTGAGATAGAGAAAATGAGAGCATGCTTTTTACACAGAGCTCCCTAGAGATGAGAGCTGCTGCCAGGAGGGAGCATGCCATGGGGGGTGGGGGGCATTCCAAACAGAGGGATCTGAGTGCACCCAGCCCTAGAGCTTTACAAGGCCAGCTTCAAAGATCAGAAGGGACACCCAAGGAGCTGGGACATCCTGAAAAAAAGGAAAGATAAATAGAGGAAAGGACTTCAAACAGGGAAGTATCCTGACTTTACTTATATTTTCTAACTCAGAGAATAGATCAGAAAGGAGGCAATAGAGAAAATCTGATTAAGATGTGGTAGTAACAGTCGGGGTGGGTGGGGGCGGGAGTTGTGAGACAGGTGGAAAGAAGGAGACAGAATCTGGTTATATTTTGGAGATAGAACCAACAAGAGGAAGAGGGGGAAACTGGGAGAGAAATAGGTTTGAGAAATAAAATCCTTGTTGACATTGAAAAACCCAAGGAAACCTCAAAAGGATATTTAGTTCTTTTCTATTAAAAGAATAGAGAAGAAGCATCTTAAGTTTTTTTCATACTCGCAAGAGGAACAAGAGGAGTGTCGTCTAAAGGGATCACAATTTTCAAAAAATTGTATTGAAAGGATTCAGCTTCTAATATGTCTGGAAAGTTTTGTGTATGTGTGTGTGTGAGATTTGGGTTTCTTTAGTCTTCAGTTGTTGACTTAAATACAGAGATAAACATGTCTAAATTCTAAGTTATTTTCCCAAAGTATGTTTTGTACATTTAGAGGTCAAAAGGTTTCCAGGTCTTAGCGTCCTTAGTGCTCATATCTGATGCAAAATGTTCTATTCCCATGTTCAGGCAGGACAAGAAGAATGTTCCGCCCTACCTGTCAGGATACAGTGAGACACTAGTGTCTTTGGTGATCTTCATGATGACATTGGATTTCTCTCCAGTTAACTGAGGAAACCAATTATTATGAATAGATGGGGCCATACATCTAACAGGCATGTAATAAATGCTTTCTGAATGAAAAAATGAATGAAGAACCTATATCATCATGTTACCTACTCATAGTCCTAAAGTACTGTGTATCTCATGAAGACCAAACGCCAAGGAATTGAGCATCAGTTCTTTTTTTACCATCTTCCTCTTCTCTTTTAATAGATCTTTGTTTTCCTTATCCTAGGAGATGCCTGAGACACCCCAAACCATCAAAGATGAGACCGATCTCCTCTTCCTCTGGAGCAACCATGGCAGTATGCAACACTTCAAATCAGTTGCCCATCCCAAGCTGTATTTTGCCACAAAGGGAGAAAAACTGGTGCACCTGGCAAGGGGCCCGCCCTCTATCATTGACTTTCAGCTTTGACTGTGGAGTCTACTTACTTGTGAAGTGTTGACAATCTGTATGTACCATGTACATGAAGGAGTCAAATCCTGCTCTCTTAGTCACTCTCTGAGCATGTGCTGAGCCTTTGTAACTCTAAATGAATATTTACTCTCTTTCTAAGAGAGGGCACAAGGTCTAGTAGAACCAACACTAACATATAATGTTGCTTGTTATTTAAAGAACACCCCATGCTTTGCAAATTACCAATCATTTTAATTATTATTATGCATACAATCTTGGGAGGGCCAGGGCTACTGACTGTGGCTACCAAAAAAGCTCTACCCATATTACAGATGGGTTAACTAAGGCATAAGAATACTAAGAAATACCCACCATAGTATTTGGAATGAGAAGCCATGGACCCAGGATTTCATTCCAACTGCTTAGCTTCTGCTTTTAAGTTGCTGATGGACCCTTTATCAAACACTGTAAGTTTCTGGGACCTCAGTTTGATCATCTTCAAAATGGAGGGAATGATGGCTATATCCTTCCTGCCTCAACAGTATTTTATGCCAATTCGTGAGCTCGTTTTAGTAAAACACTTCTTGAAGCTGAGCCTCAAGAAGAAGGCAAAGGATGCAATATTATTTTAAATTATTATTTATTACACTTATATATTTATAAATATTATTTCTAAGATAATTGTAACATTATTATATTTATAGCAATTCTTTGCAGTCTCTGAGTATGCCCATGTATCTTCAACAATAGTAGACAGTGTTTTCCAGGCTGAATGAGTTTCAGGCACTAAGGCACTTTGATCCAAGTTGTGCTTTTTCCATTGCTGTGAAGCTCTGTATTCTAGTACCTGGGAGTTCTGTAATTACGATAATAAATTTGTATTAATTACCTTGTTCGTTTGAACTGATAACTGGCCAAACTCTTTCACTCCTCCGCCTTTGTCATTCTTGTGTCATTCAATTTCACCTGCTCTCAAGTCCTACTAGCTAAAATGGGATGAACCTAACTTTGGCAACCACAGGACAACTGTTATCTCAACTTTCTTTTCTGGAACATGAGCAACGTTTCTTCTAGGTTCTAGAAGTTGTGATCCAATCGTAGTGTTACATTACCATCAACAATGTGAACTGGGGCTTCCCTGGTGGCGCAGTGGTTGAGAGTCCGCCTGCCGATGCAGGGGACACAGGTTCGTGCCCCGGTCCGGGAAGATCCCACATGCCGCGGAGTGGCTGGGCCCGTGAGCCATGGCCGCTGAGCCTGCCCGTCCGGAGCCTGTGCTCCGCAATGGGAGAGGCCACAGCAGTGAGAGGCCCGCAAAAAAAAAAAAAAAAAAAAAAAAAAACAATGTGAACTGATACATTATTATCAATCATAATTGAATATAATTTAGAAAAAAGTAAATCTGGCCCATAATTACATGTTGTCTTAATCATTATTTTACAGCATGGTAATTAGGAACAGATAATAAAAGTAAATAACTATAAGTAGTGTTACAAAACCATACCAAGATTTTATGGGTTTTCTCTCCCCTTTGTTAGCTTGCCAGTATGCATAAAAGGCATAAGAATGATAATATTCCCAGGTTCATTTAAAGCTCATATTACACACAACACTTGTGTTCATATGTCCATACAAACTCACACATTCAGAGCCACATTAAGGACTAATGGATCCTTTTGGAAAGCATAGATACAAAGTATGTTGAGTTGGAAAAAGTTGAAATCAAGAGAACTTGGAATTAGATGTGGGAAGTAGTGGAGAAGGAGTAGTCCAAGATGATTCTCAGTTTCCTGCTACTGGAGAGAGGGTGAGCAGTGGTGTCTTAATCAGTATTTTTGGTGAAAATATGGAGTTCTAGGATGAAATATAATGAGTACCATTTTAGACACGTAACTTGAGCTACTGGCAGGACACCCAGATGCAGATGTACATGGGCAGATGATGATGTGTCTGGAACTCAAGAAAAGTTAGAACTAGATACAGACTTGGAAGACATCAGCAGGTTTTTAGTAGGTAAAATCCTAAAAATGACATCAGAGAGAGAAGAGAAGAATATGATGAACACTGTTGGTTGTCCACCCAATCACCATCTCCCCATCTTCCTTACTGACAGAACCCTGACTTCATTCAGAAGGAAATATGTCTTGAATTGGCTTAGACCAACTGGACTCAAAGAATGAGTCCAATTGGTCTGAGCCAATCATGGTCATTCTGTCCTCCCATGACTAAGTCACGTTGAGTTAGTCCTGCCTAATGAGATGTCTGCTGGGGGCAATTTCTGGGAAAGATTTTCTACTCTGATAAAAGAGCCATGTAGAAGAAAGTCTTTTTTTTCTTCCTTCCTTCCTGCATGAGACATGTTCTATGAGGATGTAGAGCTTGGAACTGTGCTAACCAACTTGCACTTGGGAAGACACAGCCACACGCTGAGGATGGCAGAATGGAAGGAGAAATAGAGTCAGCATTTCTGATGACATTGTTGCACTAAGAATCTACTTACTGCCAGACTTTAAGACCACAAGAAGCATTATTGCGATTTTATTCTTTTTATATTTGGCCGCGTCGGGTCTTCGTTGCTGTGCACGGGCTTTCTCTAGTTGTGGCGAGTGGGGGCTACTCTTCATTATGGTGCGCGGGCTTCTCATTGCAGTGGCTTCTCTTGTTGCAGAGCACAGGCTCTAGGCATGAGGGCTTCAGTAGTTGTGGTGCACGGGCTTAGTTGTTCCATGGCATGTGGGATCTTCCCAGACCAGGGCTCGAACCCATGTCCCCTGCACTGGCAGGTGGATTCTTGACCACTGCACCACCAGGGAAGTCCCATTATTGTGATTTTAAATCATTTACATTTGGTTTGCTATTACTTACAGCCAAACTCAGCCTAACTGAGCACCACAGAATACAGACACAGATACAGAGCACTGCAGAAAAACAGAGAGAAAAGGAAAAAACCTGTTCTTTTGTTTGTTTAACACTGTTCTTTCTAGTTGCCATTACTTTCCTAGGTTTTCTATACCCCGAGTCTGGCTAGAGTAAGACTAGGTATCAATATTTAAGAAATAGAGAAATACAAAACACTGAGCAAGCAATACCAATTCAAGAAATCGTAAAAAGCGTAATAGCTGCTCAGTCTTCAACAGTGAAATATTGAATCATTCTAGAAATGGCCTCAAGTATTATTCTAACAGGATCAGCTATGCATATCCCCTACTCCCTACTCCCCAGCTGCATAAACAGTGAGAAGGTCACCATGATGAGCTTCAACAATCCTAGCACTGAACTTGTTGGAGTCTATTTCTTTAGTATGGTCTTATACATCAATCTCCAAATTGATGAGTGTAGAGCCACATCACCTGTAAGTCCAAGGTATGGAAGGAAAAGGGAAAGGATATTTCCCTAACCCTCCCCCGAATTAAATCATCCCTCTGATGCTTACATATACCTACACTTGAACTTTTGGGGGATGATGGAAATAGTTGGGATAACAGTAAGTACTGTGTTGGATGTAAAATATGCTTGTGTATCTATACCTATTCCTTGATTGTGTGGTGGTTTCATGACCATATACATTTGTCAAAATTGTCCTCTTGAGTCTTGGCCAATGTTGGCTTGTCAATATCTCTCATAAAACTTGTTACCCAGAAATTAGTATACTATTCAGGATATGGCCAGCCCAGCACAGCTTAGAGTGGGACCTTGTCCTTCCAATTTTAGACACCATGCTGTTTTTAGAAAGTGACATTAGCTTTTTGAAAGCAAGTGACATTGTTGATTCATATAGGGTTTGTAGGCAACAAAGACCTATAGGTTCTCATCCTAAATTCAAAACTTTACATATATCCCTGTTCAATTTTAATCTTTATTTGGCCCCAGATCTTTCTAGATTGTTCCAGATTCTGATTTTTTTTTTAATACACTGACTCTTCCTCTTAGTTTTGTGACATCTGTAATTTGGTGAGCATGTTTTCATTTTGTATATAGTATATCATAGAGTATAAAAAATAGGTTACAAACATTTTTGCAAGGTGCCTGAACTACAGTGACCAAGGGGAGAGTGGTATGAGCTGAAGCTGTAAAAGTAGGCAAAGGCTAGGCCCTGCAGGAGTTGTAGGACTTTAGCCTCAGAGCAATGGGAAGCCATTCAAGCCACAAGATGGATACTTTGCTAGATGAGTTGAGAATTGTTAAACCTATTTAGCTTTTTTTCCATATTTTGTGTCCTACAAAATGGTTCTTCAAATATCCAAAGAATTTAGAAAAGGGTGCAGAGTCAGCCCATGTTGCTCCAGAGAACAAGGACCAATGAGCAAGAGGCTTATTTGAGCTCTTTTTTTTCTTTAATTTTCATAATAACCAGCAGTTGTCTAAAAACAGGACAGGTGAAGCAGCTCCCTGACCCAAGCAGTATTCCTGCAAAGATGCAATGCACACATGGGATCTGCAGAATACTCTAGCACTGGGTGGTGGACAAGATGACTTCTCAATCTGCAACCCATTCGATCACTAAGATTCTATAAAGACCAAGAGAACTCCTTTCACTTTTCTGAAACTGTACATGAGCCACTTTCTTACTCATTAACCAAAAATGTTCTGCCCAGCTGCTAGATTTAACCATTAGGCAAGGATTCATGGCACTAGACAAAGAGTCCAAGTTTTTCACTTAAACAATTATCAGTTGTCCTATTTTAAACATATTTGTATACTACTAGTGTGTCAAAACATATAAAGCCAGAAACCCCAGCATGGCTCCCTCCTGAATAGCCTGTTTGGAAACAAAGAGGAGAGCTGCCCCAATGGCTTCGTGCCCAGCTGAGCACCCAAATGGTGAAGCAAACCTGGCAAAAATGGGCCCACACACAGCTCCACCTCTCTATCCACCACCTCTCTGGCACCTAGGGAAGTGGAACCCTAACACTTAGAGTGCCAAAAGCATTTCCCAAACCTCTTCATGAAACTGTGGACTAGCCAAACTGGGGAAATTTTTGAAAGAAAAGTTTTAGGACAGAAGTAAAAGGAATGAGGTGTGTCTAGGGACTCAGGAGGTCTGGACCTGCCCCCATTGTCCCTTCCTTGGTTAGGCACACACCCAGCTGATAAGGTCTAATCAAAAATATACATCAAAAAGGGGCCATCCCGAAAACAGTATGGTGGTTCCTCAAAAATTAAAAATAGAGTTACTGCATAATCTAGTAATACCACTTCAAGTTATATACCCAAAGAATTGAAAGCAGAGGCTCAAACAGATAATTGTACACTCATGTTCAAAGCGACATTATTCACCATAGCCAAAAGGTAGAAGTAACCCAAATGTCCGTGACAGATGAATGCATGAACAAAATGTAGTATATACATACAATGGAATATTATTCAGCCTTAGAAAGGAAGGAAATTCTGTCATACGCTACAACATGGATGAACCTTGAGGACTTAATGCTAAGTGAAGTAAGTCAGTCACAAAAAGGCAAATACTGTATGATTCCTCTTAAATGAGGTTCCCAGTGTAGTCAAAATCACAGACAGAAAGTAGAATGGTGGTTGCCAGGGCCTGTGGGGAGAAGGCAACAGGGAGTTAGTGTTTAATGGGTATAGAGTTTCTGTTTAGGAGGATGCGAAAGCTCAGGAGACAGATGATGGTGTTGACCTGAAATAGACTGCCAGATAGTTTCCCAGCAGAGATGGGTTTATTCAGGGTCAGCAGAGAATTGCAATTTGGGATCTGCAACCATGACGAGCCACACTGAAGTCGAGGGAAGGAAAAGGCTTTTCCAGAGGGGGAAACGGAAGTTGGGAGAGCTGTAATAAACAAAGAATCCCTGGCTTTTCATTGGCGAGTCCTTGCCAGGAAGCAGGAGTCTTTCTTCTTATGACTGGGCTCCCTGTGGTCGCAGAATATGAGAACTCCCCCTTCTGATCTCCCTACTCTATTTGAGGTACATGTTTGATTTTTTACAGTGGTGATGATTGTACAGCATTGTAAATGAACATAATGACACTGAACTGTACACTTAAAAATGGCTTAAATGGTAAACTTTGTTTTGTATATCTTAGCACACTGAAAAACATAAAAGGAGACACGCTGCAGTACTAAAAACTAAGATCCTTTAGCTTCAGAGACCCATAACAAGTGGAGATGTACACTCATGTGGAGTCGCCAAATTCATCATTTTGGTTTTATCTTATTTTTATGTGAACCTTAGCATCTAAGGGGGCTGGGGAGGCGTTGTCTATGGGGCCCGGGGGCTGCCCCATCGCCCATCCCCGCTGCCTTCAGCGTAAGTGACAGCACAACGGCCCAGAAACCGCATCCTTAAAAGGGGGGCTTCTCCCACTTAACCAGCCGCCCTCAGTGCCAACTGCCCGTTCAACTGTACGTTCTTCCAATCAAAGGGCCCCCTGGGTGATTTGACTGGCAGAGCCAACCACAACGCGTCTATTTCCTTTTGTCCCGCCCTCCCCTGCTTCCGACTGGCGGGTTTCAAACCAACGGGAGCCAATGAGAGTGGGCGCACTCCCGACGCGCCGGCCTTCACTGCAGGCGCGGCCTTTTGAAGAAGAACTGTAGCTGGGGAGTCATGGTGCTGCCGGGGCGCTCCGCCGCCGCGGGTGAGTATGACTTCGAGCCGCTGTGTCTTACGGGCGGGGACGAAGGGAGGCCCCCGAGTGAGTCCTTTAGGCGGAAGTGGCCGGTCCGCTCGCCTGCCTGCCTCTGCCTCCCCGTCGGCGTTTCCGGTCCAGGGGGCGCTGACCCGAGCCCAGGCCCTAGGCCCCGGTGAGAAGTCGGGGCCGGGGGCCGGGGAGGGTGTGCGCGGGGCCATGTGCCTCCCAGGCATCTTCCCAGTGACTCCCGCAGCAGCTCTGCAAGAAGCTGTCATTGTCACCTCGTTTGGGTAAAGAACCTGAGACCCCTTGCCCGGGGTAGCACAGTCAGTAGGAAGCTAGGCGCTCCTGCGGCCCATATTTGGCTCCAGGCGGAGCCCGGGTGTGGCCCTCGGGGCAGCGCCGGCCGCCCGAGTAGTGACAGCTGTCAAGGAGGGTCTCACCCCGACGCGGAGCTCATCTCCTCGCAAGCCTGCGCGCCCTGGTGGAAGCTGATGGGTTAAACGTGCGCGGAGGCTGAAGGGCTCCCCGACCTCTTAGATGTGCCTGGAGCCCTTTGCTGACTTTCAGCATACTCCTGCTCAGGTGCCTGCCACCTGCTCCAAAATGCGTATAGTGTTTTGTTGGTTTCGGTAATAATGCATGTTGACTGTTTAGGCACTTTACACAACAGCCTTTCAAGATGGGCATTTCTGCCCCATTTTAAAGGCTCAGCAGCAGCAAGGTTTGGTAACTTGCTAGAAGTCACAGAGCTGGGATTCCAGCCCCGTCTCTCAGTCTCCAACGGTCCTCTTGACACAGCTGTCTCCTAGGGATGCATCAGAGCCAGATATCAAAATACAGGGCATAAATACACTACCACGTGGAAAATAGATAGCTCCTGCTCTGTGATGGCCTAGTTGGGTGGGATGGGGGGGGGGCTGCCCAAGAGGGAGGGGATGTGTGTATGCGAATGGCTGATGCACTTGGCTCTGCGGCAGAAGCTAACACAACATTGTAAGGCAATTATACTCCAAAAACGAAAAACAAAAAAACCCCAAAAAACACAGGGCAACTCAGTTTAAATGAGGTTGAGTTGTTTTGCACCCCTATAGCTTTTTTTTTTTTTTTAAAACCATTACTGAATTTTAGCCTTTTCCAACCACCCAGTCCCCTCACTGAGTCTCTGCCTCTGGACTCCCATAGTTCTTTCTTTGACCCTATTTTATGGCATTTAGATTTTGCCTTATATTGTAATTATTATTGTGTTTATTTTATCTCCACTACTAGATTGAAACTTCTTGAAGATGGAAATACTGACTTTTCATTCCCTCACAGATGCCTTGCTTAGAAAGTCACCATATGGATAGATGTTTGCCATGAACCCCCTAACCTGGCCTATTTTGTCCTTAGTACCAAAGGAAACCGTGTAAAGGTTTGGGGTCAAAAGTCATCATCCCTGTTAGAAGGGATTAATAAAACAAGGCCCGGGCTTGCCAGCTTAGATGGGCCAGTAACAGAATCTCTTCAAGCAAAGCTTGATGTGTTGGAGCTGAGAACAGTGGCTGTGAGCAAGGGCTTTGGGTTTGGATAAACCTGGTTTCAAATCCTGGCTTAGCCACATGTTATCTGGGTAACTTTGGGCATATCATTTATCCTCTTTAAATTTCGGACTGTAAAATACTTCATAGGATTGTAGTGCAGAAGAAAGGAAGTGTGTGTGACGAGCTTTGAACGTGGCATATAAATGATATTGTTGATGTTAGTGTTAACCTGGAGGCCCATTTGTAGGGCTAGGGACTTCATAGCTTTATGGTCCAAAGCCAGAATCATTACAGAGAGGTGTCATCTTTTAGAATATAAATGAACTGGTTAGAATCTCACGCGTTTGTTTGCTCGCCTGTTTTGCAGAAGAGCGGCAGAGAAAGCTCCAGGAGTACCTAGCAGCCAAGGGAAAACTGAAGTGCCAAAACGCCAAGTGAGTTTGTCTCCCGCGGTTATGCACGTTTGCCCTGGTTGCTAATAGCGACTTAAAGCCTTTTCAAAACATAGCCCTTTTGTTTGCAGTCTACTCAGACTTGCCTTGGGATCCTATGATTATTCAAAAAGGGCATTTCCAGGCAAGCCATGACAAAGATGTTGGCAAAGATTTAAGCATTACTACTGTGACAGTCTCCAAAGGCGGGAGAGGAGGGTCTACAATATCACCTGCAGTGCTGCAAGCTTTTCCTGTCCCTGCTGCGTTTCCTGGGAAAGCGATTCTTGTGAAGGCAATGTTTGGCCGAGGAGTTGAGTGACCCTGGTTCTGGTGCTTCTCTCTAAAGCAGGAGAGCCGGTTCAATCCGTCCTCCATTAGCTGCATACCCACATCCTCCAGCCTGACAGTGCTCTTTGGTCTCCCTCTTAGCACTTACTCTTGAGGTGAACAGAATATGACTGCTTCACTTTGATCTTTTGTCAGCATCTTGTCATCTAAATGGTGTTATCTCACTTGCCTTAGCATTGATATGTTTTTCTACCCAACATGTTGCTAAATTTTATTTGAAAACCAATTTTTACAAAGTTAGCTTTCACCCTTTGTTTTAGTTTCTTTTTACTTTGGGTTTTTACTCGACTCTATTTCCTTGATTAAATAAACCTAATTCATGTAGTCAACATATATTTATTTAATACCTATAATGTATCAGTCACTCTTGCTTCTGAAGGTATGCGCTCCCTGCCTTCCCAGGACTTACATACATCCAAGATGGGAGAAACAAGCATCAAGTCATGATCAAAGTCCCTGTTAGTCTTGTCAGTTTATGATCTGTGAAGACTGAGTCTAAATTCTCTGTTTTTCTCTTTTTTTTGCATTTTATCTCTCACTAGCTAGATTTCATATGTGCCTCAGTATTTTTTATTTATATCACTTTCCCCACCTGAAAATTCACTATGTGAAGATACTTACAAAACAAGCAAGTTTTTTTCTTACTTATAGTTGATTTAATATAAATGAATTTATTTACAAAACAGAAACAGATTCATAGTCATAGAAAACAAGCTTTTTAAAGAAGCATTTAATTATCTTATTTGGCATTGAATCTCTAGTGCCTGGCACATTGCAGTGTTCCCGGAATGATGTTCCACTGAGTAAGACTATGCAGATATGAAGAAAACACATATTTTATTAATACTGTTAGAATGTTATGTTTATGCATAGGACATCTATGAAAGGATCACAGAAAAAAATGGGCAACAGTGGTTGTGGTCGCTGAGGAGTAGAATAATAGGACTGAGGAAGGGATGATAAGGAGACTTTCTATCAGTCATAATTTTTGAATTTTTTTTTACCATATATGGAAATTCTAATGCTTTAAAATTCTAACCGTAAAAATTTTTAATCACTGTACTGTTAATCACTGTACTTCCCAAGCCTTGCTGATTCTTCTGTACCAAGAATTAATCTTATTTCATCTTTTATAGGCCTTATCTAAAAGCCAAGAATAATTGCCCAAATCTACCACCTTCTAAATCTGTAAGTAGAAATTAGTCTTTTAAAAAATATCCGTTTTGGATGATTAGCAATAAAAATAACAACCATGTTAACAACCTAAAGAACATGTTTTTCAAAGGTATTTACATAAATATAAGAACAGTTTGGTTTAGTAAGCAATACTATCATTTTTTGAAAAGTACAACATACTATAGTTCAGTTTATTAGCCAAAAAAAATCTTTAAGTGCACTTTTGTCCTCTTAACGTTTATTGAATACTTACTATGTGTCTGGAACTTTTCTGACTTGCATTAAGTCAGAAAAGTCCTTACAACCTTATGAGGTAGGACTATTAGTAGCCCATTTTACAGATGAGGGAACTGAGTCACAGAAGGGTTAAGTTCCCATGGTCACATAGTTATTAATCTCTTAATAGGTTGATAGGCTGAGAGCCCATGGTCTTAACTGCTTTGGTATGCTGCCATGAAGTTAAATAGCTCAGTAGTCATTAAAAGAGAACATCTGTGTTGGATCTTCCAAGGTACTTAACAAACCTGTGCTTCCCAATCAGTTCGGTTCAGCTAGACTGTGGATGGAATGATAAAAAGATCCTAACATACTTAAGGTTTTAAAATGGGAGAAATTATCCTCCTGAAAATGGCACAAATTGTTCATCTGCAATAAAATAATCAATAAAAATCCCAACTTTAATTTTTAAAACCATAGTTTTATCTAAGTTCAAGTGTAATTGAAATAATGTTGCCCAAAGTGTGACACTGGTGCCAGTTTTCATAAGTTTTAATGATTCGTTCATTAAATGTACACAGACACACACACATATACATATATACCTATATGCATAGGCATGTATATATCATATATAGATTATATATGTTATGTGTACACGTGACATCATTAGACACTGTGGAGGATAGAAAATGCATAGAAAGCAAAAGCGGTGCATGATGATGTGAACAGTTGAGAATTACTGGGCTAGACTTTTTTTTTAATCTTTATTTTTTATTTATTTATTTTTGGCTGTGTTGGGCCTTCATTGCTGCGCAGGCTTTCTCTAGTTGCGGAGAATGGGGGTTACTCTTCGTTGTAGTGCGTGGACTTCTCATTGAGGTAGCTTCTCTTGTTGCAGAGCACGGGCTCTAGGCGCGCAGGCTTCAGTAGTTGTGTCATGTGGGCTCAGTAGTTGTAGCTCATGGGCTCTAGAGCACAGGCTCAGTAGTTGTGGCGCACGGACTTAGTTGCTCTGTGGCATGTGGGATCTTCCCGGACCAGGGAATGAACCCGTGTCCCCTGCATTGGCAGGTGAATTCTTCACCACTGCGCCACCAGGGAAGCCCCTGGATTAGACTTCTGCTTTAGGAAGATTTAACTGGTATAGCATGCAAGGCTTAACTCTGTTGGAAGGGGCCCTCATTAAGAGCTCCCAGAAGGTTCACTCGAAGCCGACAATACTGATTTCAGTAAATCATCTCTTAAATGAGGTGATACCTACTCTTTACGGTAGATATCACAGTAGTGAAGATAAAAATGAAGTGGGGAAGGCAATTATGGAACTTGGGAGAAACTCAACGTACTAGGCAAATAAATCATCATTACAATTGTATAAGGCTTCACAATTTATAAAACATTTTTTATATATAACCATAAGAGTTAGCATTTGAGTACTTATTATTATGCAGATACTGGATGAGACACCTTACATACAATATCTCAATTAATATTCAAAACAACGCTATAAGCAGGGTGGTCGTATGATTTAATGTCCAGAGACCTTTGAGAGTAAAAGGAAGTGCTATTAATATGTTGGGCCAACAGGCATAAATCAAAACTATCTTGCAAAAGCCAGGAATTTATAGCACCTTCCCTAGATTATAGATATTATTATTCCCATTTTACAGATGAGAGGACTGAGGCTCAAGGAGATTGGCCACATTTATACAGCCAATAAGGACCTGAACAAAGCTTTTCTGGCATACGCTTAGTGTACTGTTACCATGCCTCACTTTTTGAAATTAACAGCCTCACCATAACTGTTTCAGTTTCATTCTGGCCCACAAAGGAACACACAAAAGAAGTTTTTCATTTTCTGTTCCTATCAGGAGTTTTAACGTATTTGAAAAGATTCCTTGGAGCCATCCTCTTGGATTTATTGAGAAACAGTAATGTATAATAGTTAAGAAACTGCCTTGGTCCAAATCCTGACTCCTTTGTTTTCTAGCTCAGGGACCTTGGGCAAGTTATTTAACTTCATCTGTGAGATGGGAATAATAGGAGGTTTCTCATAGAGTTGTTTGAAAGGATTGAGTTAATGCAGATTGAAGTACATTTAGAAGTGTCTGCATATTGGGATATATGTTCCTCTGGAGGTGCATAAAGCATCTCCAGCAGGTACACATTTTAACAGAACCAATTTCCACATCTTCAGCTTCCGTATGTGCTTTTGCCCAAAATTGATTTGTCGTCGAATGTGCTTCAGTTTCTCCTTTCCCACCTCCCTTGACACTCCCTTGTCATCCTTCTTCCACTTTTCAGTTCTTTCTCTGCTTGTTTTGCCCAGGGATGGAAATATGTACCTCCAAAGTACAAAATCAAGGGACAATTTGAAATAATGGTGGTGATGTTCAGAAAGCCTTTTGCAGTTCAAGCAGCTTCCAGTTCTTTGCATTCAACATTGTCATGTGGAAGAACATTAAAAATAATTTTTTGCTGAGAGATCACTGCATGACTTTCAGCATATGCCTCTGGATGAGTTCAAAGAATTGACTGTAATTGCTGTAACAAAACATCTTCTATTCCCATCTACTTGATAATGTGCACAAATTTTCTGTGTTTTTATTTAAAAAGCCAAAGGAATAAAACTGATGAAGACCTCTGTCTCATTCTAGCAATAAGTAATATAATGTCTTCCAGTGAATACATGAACTAATTGTGGGGGGAAACCTCCAGCCAACTCACTAAGAGATATTTCCATTTCTTTATGAAAAAGTATTTTACTCTTTATACTTAATAATTATTGATCAAAATTGGTAACATTTATCTTCTTTTGCTGAATTATTTATAGTTATGGTAAATACAGATTAAGGTAAACTTATAGACATATATTTGTTGAGAAGTATGATAGGGTAATGGATTATAAACTTCCAAGCACAAATATCTAGTATAAAAATTTTGTGGTGAACTGGAATGAGAACAGACCAGGAGAAAAAAGAAAGGAATTATCTTTTCAGTTGTTAAAGAAGAGTGTGTTTCTATAGTTTTTAAATAGATTATAGTGGGTATCAAATTTCATTTCATCTTGAAATGTCAATATTGACAGTGTGCCTGAAATTACATATTTGCAGCTATTTAAACTAATGATGAAAAAATGTTAGCTATTAACTTTTAAAAGTATAGGAAGGCACAGAGTTTGTCAAAATTATTTTGGGAGTATATGAACAAAAATGCTTGAAAACCACCAATCAGATGAGCTTTACAATCCATCCCAGCCCTATTACAGCCCTCATGTCTTCGTATCATAATTTTCTGTTAGCACTCCTCAGGGGCATGTGTCATCTTGTCATCTTTGTATCCCCTTGCAGTCTAGCACAGTGCCTAGTACAGATGCAGTAAATCTCTCCTGATTTAAACCCTTGTCATATCCTTTGTGAATTTTCTCCCTTCTCTGGCTTCATGTGTACAGAATGAAGTGACCAAATTCAGTTTGTGTCACTTGTTCCTTCTTGTACATTCTGTCTTTGTTTTTTTTTTTAATCAGATCTGACGTGAGTTGTCTGAGGCCAGGAGTCAGAGACTGAAGTTCTATCCCCAACCCTGCCTCTTCACACCCTGCCTGACCTTGGGCAGCTCACGTTCCCTCTCAGATGAAGGGGCTCAATTTAATGATCTCCAAAATCCCTTCCAGCTCGAATGGTGTGTATTTGCCTATTGATTGCAGGCTATTCTGCTAGCCTAATGACTCTTCTAAGCCTAGTTTTTCTCTCAATGAAGTACTTGAAACTAACTGCATGACCAGTTCTACCACTTACAGTAAGTTAGCAAGGCCAGGCTGATCTAAAATAAAGATATAAAAACTGTACAAGAGAGAAAATATTTGCAAATCTTATATATGATAAAGATCTAGGACCCAGGATAAATAAAGCACTCTTACAACTCAACAATAAAAAGACAGCCCAATTTCTAAATGGACAAAGGATCTGAATAGAAATTTCTCCAAAGAAAGTATACAAATGGGAAATAAGGACATGAAAAGATGCTCAACATTAGGGAAATGCAAATAAAAATCACAGTGAGATACCACTTCACACCCACTAGGATGGTTATAATCAAAAAGACAGATAATATGTGTTGGGGAGGATGTGGAGAAATTAGAACCCCTATGCATTACTGGTGGGAATGTAAAATGGTGCAGTACCTTTGGAAAATAGTTTGACAGTTCCTCAGAAGTTAATCATAGAGCTACCATATGACCCGGCAATTCCACTCCTAGATATGTACCCAAGAGAGTTGAAAACAGAGATATACACACACACACAAACACACAAAACTTATAGCAAATATTCATAGCAACATTATTCATAATAGCCAGAAGGTGGAAATGACCCAGATGTCCATCAATTGAATAGATAACCAAAATGTGATATAGCCATAAAATGGAATATTTATTCAGCCATAAAAAGACATGACGTGCCTGTGTGGGGGCAAGGAATATATGGGAAGTCTCTGTACTTCCACTCAATTTTGCTTTGAACTAAAACTGCTCTAAAAATGAAGTGGGTTTTTTTGGGTTTTTTTGTTTTTTGGGTTTTTTTTGTTTGTTTTTTTTTAGGTACGCAGGCCTCTCACTGTTGTGGCCTCTCCCGTTGCAGAGCACAGGCTCCGGACGCGCAGGCTCAGCGGCCATGGCTCATGGGCCCAGCCGCTCCACAGCACGTGGGATCCTCCCAGACCGGGGCACGAACCCGTGTCCCCTGCATCGGCAGGCGGACTCTCAACCACTGCGCCACCAGGGAAGCCCTAAAGTTTATTATTTAAAAAATAGAGTAATGAAGTGCTGATACATGCCACAACACGGGTGAATCTCAAAAACATTATGCTAAGTGGAAGAAGCCAGATTCGAAAGGCCACATATTATATGATTCCATTTATATGAAATGTCCAGAATAGGCAAATTTATAGAGACAGAAAATAGATTACTGGTTGTCCAGATCCGTGGGGAGGAGGAAATGGGGAGTGACTTCTAACAAATGTGGGATTTCTTTCTGCAGTGATGAAAATGTTCTGGAATTAGTGGCGATGGTTGTACAGTCTTTTGAATATACTAAAACCCACTGAATTGTATGCTTTAAAATGGTGACTGGGGTACAAATTATATGTCGATATTTTTTTAATATACAAAAAAGAACGAGTAAGGAATTGGAAAGTTTATACCAACATCTCTGCCTCTTCAGTAAGCAGTAATGAGCAATAATGGGGAGAGCCGAGGTTGATGTAAATGTTGGGGCTCAAGGAGTAACCCAGCTGTGGCCGCGTGAGCACACCGTCTGTCTCTCTGCCTCCCGCCCCCAGCGCTCCCCTAGAGTACCCATGAGCAACAGTGCACATGCCCCGGCCATCCTAGGGTGGCCATCTCTTCGCCCTTAAGGACAAGTGGTTCTAGTTACAGACGTCCTTTACACATTCACAAAGCTTACATAGTAATTATTCATCATATTATCAAACCAAAAATAGAGGACAGTAACTCTAGCACTGCCATATCTTTCCCTGGATAGTCTACAAATCTCTGCCAAATTCTCCTTTCTGAGTAACTGCGTTCAATGCAGACACTCCAGAATCCACAGTGGCCTGTCCCTGTTATTTACCATATTAATTCTAAACACCCCTCCCTAGTTTTAAAAGTTCTCTGCAACCTAGTCCTGCCTTTCTTATCCAAAATTAAATCACATGACTGAAATATTTACTTGTTAATAATGTACAATCTAACCTTAAAACCCTTTCCTGACTTCACAAATATGACTGACTTTCTGCTGAGATGTTAGGTACTTATTCAGAACTGTTCCAGAGTATCTCAGGACTCCCAGCATATCCATACCACTGATCTCCAGGATGAGACAAAGTTTCTTGAGTGACACTCTGACCTTTACAAAGGCAGTGTTGTTTTAAGAAAATTAGTGTAGCAATACAAAGTACTAGGAGGAACTTGGGAGGTACCCTAACATAAGTCTATTATGTATGTATCTTTCCAGAGTCCCTAGAATGACACTTCACTTGGATATAATGGGCATTCAGCAAGTACTTGTTTGATGGAGCCAAATTTATTTTTGTAAACAGCAATTTTTATGTGTTCACTGCATCTCTGCTGAATTCTATCAAGCCAAAAGATTCTAATGTATTTCTAATAGGAACTCCAGTTATAAAAATCATCTCTTAGTGAGTCTTTTATTTTCTCAGGATTCAAGTCTCTTAAATGAAATTATAAACAAAATAACTAGTTTTTTTATTTTAAAAACAGTGGACTGTTGTTATGAGTTTACTTTTTTCATATCTTTCTCTGTCTTTTTAGACTATTAGACCTAAAAAGGATGTTACCAACCATGTTGCTTTGCCTGTCAAAGCTACAAGACCCATCAGCATTAAACATCAGTCCAGACCTGCCAGTATCACAGGGTCCCAGAGGCCAAAGTTGGAGCCACCAAAACTTCTGGGCAGAAAAAGGCTCACTTCCGAATGTATTTCTTCTAACCCAAACCGTAAGCCTTCCGGAAGTAGTCAACACCACCATGAATTTGGATCATCCACTACTGGAGAACTGTCAAGAAAAACCATGGGGTCACTTAGTATACAGGAATTGAAAACTAAAAAGCAGCAGGTAACACAACAAGGACCTGCTAAATGTACAGACTCTGTGGACACCCGTGTCGGAGATGAATCCTTGGGCAGCTGCCTGAAAGAGATGAACAGGGAGAGCTCGCCCCAGATCTCACCAGACTCTGGGGGGAAGCCAAATCCCGAACTAGGCACCGTCAGTAAGCCAAACACTAATCAAACCAGGAGCAGTGTGGCTCCTACTAAAGAAGTCTTGGGCAAAAGGTCAGTGCACGGTGCTGTGCTGAAAGACAGAGTCAATAAACAATTCCTCGAAGACACACAGATCAGGATTCCACCAGAGAAGGCTCAGCAACTCTCTAGAGGAACAGATCTTGCAAGACCAGGGGGAAAACCCCCAAAAACAGTTTCCTCTCACTTTGTCCAGACACTTAACAGGACTCGAGCATCAAAGAAAACAGTGGTTAAGGACATAAAGAATATAAAGGTTAATAGGGGTAAGTATGAAAGACCAAATGAAACTAAGTTACAGTCATGCACTGTTACTGAACAGAAAGTAAAACATAGCAAACCCAGCACATACCCCAAAGTGCTTCAAAGAGGATGTAACAACAGACATCCAAACACAAAGCAAGATCATAAACCCACGCAAGCTTGTTGTAGACGTCGGACATCATATGTACTGCAAAAATCAAAAGCCATAAGCCAAAGGCCTAATTTGACAGTTGGCAGCTTTAACTCAGTCATTCCAAGCACCCCTAGCATAAGAGCAAATGGAGCCAAAGGGAATAAATGCAACAACAGCTGTCAACAAAAAGCACGGACTTTGGACTCCAAGTTGAAAAGGGCTCTTCCCCAGAACTGTTTTCTAAACAAGACAGCTCCCAGAACTCAAGCTGGTGGCACAACCGTAAATGGAAGAGGACTCCCAAATGGGACCCAAACTAATCCAAATAAGAAGACCACAGCAGAGGATCGAAGGTACTTTATTTTAATTCCAAAATTTTGCAAAGTAAGATGACTAGGCAAATTGACCATCAGGAGTGCTAAAGTCAGGAGATGGCTCCTGAGTAATTTTTAGCTGTAACTCTGAAAAAAAGACAAAGCAAATATGAAGACTTGATAGAGCTGGGTGGTACATACATGTGTTCAAATTGTTCTCTGTAATTTTCTGTATGCTTGAAATAATTTATTTTTTAAAAAAGAAATTGAAACAGAACAGTTGGATAAGAAGTAGAGGTTGCAGAGGTAGACCATTCATGCAAGAAGTGTCCTGCAGGGACTGAACAGCAACAGAAGAGGCAGGGTAGGAGGAGCCAGAGTAGTGAACTTAACACTGCTAGGAAGTGCAGACATGGTAGCCCCTTGTCAAGCCAACTAATGTGAAATCCAAAAAGTTATCAGAGAAGAAGGAGCAGGAAACTTCTATGAGTCTGAGCAGGCCAAGTTTTGGAAAGTACGCTAAGGCAGAGAGAAGTAATCAGTTCACATACAGAGTTCAGATGTTAGAAGTCAGAATCTCAGGCTGCTGGGAGTTAACATTAACATGTGTGATGCTTGAAACTGAGCCAAAGGATTTCATACACTTTCTGAACAGGACCAGACATATTCTGATGATGTGGTGAACCTCCCAGGAGAAGCACCTCTGTACACTGGATTGGAGTAGAAAATAAGGAGATTCCTGGCAAGGGCAAAAGGAACATGTAAAATTAGATGGTAGCTAAAAGGTATAGCAGAGTGAAGTGAGGGCAGGATTTATTCTCTGAATACAGCCCTGAACACCACTGACAAGCTCTCTGCCCTCCTGAAGAGACAGAAAATAACTTAATTCAGGGTGATGCGATTGAGAGAGGGAGGCTGGGATGACTTTAGATAGAAAGGTCAGGGGAGGTACTTTGAACAGTGACATCTGGACTGGGAAAAGGACAGTGACAGAGGGCTTCCCTGGTGGCGCAGTGGTTGAGAGTCCGCCTGCCGATGCAGGGGACACGGGTTCATGCCCCAGACCGGGAAGATCCCACATGCCACAGAGTGGCTGGGCCCGTGAGCCATGGCCGCTGAGCCTGCACGTCCGGAGCCTGTGCTCTGCAGTGGGAGAGGCCACAACAGTGAGAGGCCCGCGTACCACAAAAAAAAAGGACAGTGACAGGAAGAAGGATGAGTCTTCTGAGCAAAAAGAAAACTGAATGCAAAGGCCTTGAGCTGGTAAATGAGGAGGTCAGGGTCCCTACCCTGGAGCTTTGCAGTGTAGACCAGATAACAGACGATGGATCCTAAGACAGATTACAGTTGGGCCAAGTTTGATGACAAAAAATAGGAGGAGTCTGTGGAGAAGGATAGATCACTCTCTCATTCCTCGAGTGTTCCTTTAGCACCTACACTGGGAGATACAGTGATCAGCACACAGTCACAGTCTACTGTTATGGAACATTTTTTCTGGTGTATATATGGAAAGTACTAGAATAATAAAGCCAGGTCCTAGGAATATGTTAGCTTTAGAAAAAGCAAGTTCCCTCTTCATTTATGATTAGAAGCAAGGCTAAGGAGATAAGAATGCCGGGAACATAGGGGAAACACATGCCAGATGACTCAGCTTCTATCATGAAGCCGGTGAAGGTAAAGGGGAAGCAGTTAGGGCTAATATAAGCACTGTGTGGACTGTGCTGAGAAATCAAGGGAGAAACAAGAGAGTTAATAGTTACTGATTTTCTCGGGGGCTTCCCTGGTGGCGCAATGGTTAAGAATCTGCCTGCCAGTGCAGGGGACACAGGTTCAAGTCCTGGTCTGGGAAGATCCCACATGCCACAGAGCCGCTAAGCCCGTGCGCCACAACTACCGAGCCCGCACTCTAGAGCCCACGAGCCACAACTACTGAGCCCACGTGCCATGACTACTGAAGCCCGCACGCCTAGAGCCCCTGCTCTGCAACAAGAGAAGCCACCGCAGTGAGAAGCATGGGCACCGCAACGAAGAGTAGCCCGCTCGATGCAACTAGAGAAAGCCTGTGTGCAGCAGCGAAGACTCAATGCAGCCAAAAATAAATACATTTTTTTTTTGATAGTTACTGATTTTCTGGAAAAAGCAAAGCTATAAGGACAGCAAAGCGATCAGTGACTGCTAGGAGCTGGCATGGGTGGCAAGGTTGACCACCGAGGAACACAGGGGCATTTTTGAGGGTGTTATATCTTGATTGTAGTCACAGTCACATGATTTCATGCATTTGTCAAAACTCACAGAACTGTGTACCAAAAAAGGTGAATTTTACTGTAATTAAACACGTGTTCTAAACACTATGCTAGGCACTGGGACATCCAAGGTTTCTGTCTTCATAGACCTTGGATTCTAGTGGAAAAGATAGAAAATCAACATGTTGATTAAGACAGCATAATTACAGAAAATTACCTCTTCAAGGAGTTATCATTTGAGCAGAGGACTGAAGACAGACAATACAAGACCCTGAGGGAGGAATGAGCTTGGGTTAAGTAACGGAAAAAATGCCAGAGCTCCTGGAAGGCAGTGAGTGAGGGGGAGAGTGGTGTAACATGAGGTTGTAGGCAGGAACCAACCTGCACTGCACCTCCGGCCACAGAGAACATTTTGAATTTTATTCCAAGAGCCATGGAAAGTACCTGGCCATGACTGGTTTACTTTATAAAGATCACTAGCTGCTGTGCACAGGATGAATTTGAGAAGGGTTAGAGTGGAAGGAAGGAGATGAGTTAGGAGGCTGCTGCAGCATTTCAGGCAGAAGGTGACAGTGATCTGGACAAGAATGGTGGTAGTGGAGATAGAATCAATACTGATTATATGATGATGTATTGGACGTGGGGAAAAGAAAGGACTACTCAAGACAACTCCTCGTTTTAGGCCCTAGCAACTGGGTAGATTGGGCCACTGTTTACCAATGTAGGGAAGGCTGTTTGGGAAAAGATTTGGAGATGAAAATCGAGAGCTTCGTTTTGAACAATATTAAATTTTAAATGCCTGCCAGACATCAAATAAAAGTTATTAGTTAGGCACTGGAGTTTACAAAGTTTGGGACCCTAGAGAGTGATCTGGGCTGAAATGTACGTTTGTGAGTCATAAACATGTAGTTGTAATTTAAAGAAACTGAAGAGCCTACATTCAGATGCTTGGGCCTACATGTCTTGGTGACTCCTTCAACAGTAGTCTATGGACTGCCTAGGAGCAGGAGTGGAGAGTGAACAGTGTGGGGAGAGCAAGGATTAGGACGTGGCACCATCAGAGAATAGCTACTTAAGAAAAGAGCCCTGAAATTATTGATCTCATTGGGGAAGAGGGTGTCATGTGTGGTAGGAGAGGGCTAAGGAACTGGGCAAAGTGGGTCACTCTGAGTGGCCACGACCCTGCTGAGGGCAGAATACAGGTTTAGTGAGTCTGGTTGAGTGGCAGATACAAAGCTCATGATAAGAGAAATGGAGTGCTGAGTTAATGATCTCAGAGATGGAGGGATGTCTTAGGACAGCAATTTGTCAGGAGTAGCATACAGGTAAAAATTTTCAGAGAAAAATATTGGAAAATAAACAGGAAATTAAGGAGTTTGAAGATTGAGATGCTAACCACCTGTTGTAATCCAACTAATCCGTCTGGCATCTGCCTTCTGAAGGGTGGGGGCAACCAGTGCTTCCAATACCAATTGGTACATTATTTTTAAAACATTCTCCTGACTTTCTAGTTGAAGGTGTTCAGTGATAATCTATGCATGTCATACTTTAGAAGCTTAACCGTGTACCAAAAAAGACCCCTAAAACCATCCCCCTTTTTAATTGTATAACAGGAAACAGTTGGAAGAATGGCAGAAATCTAAGGGGAGGATCTATAAACGGCCTCCTATGGAACTTAAAACAAAAAGAAAAATAATAGAGGAAATGAATATTTCATTCTGGAAGAGTATGGAAAAAGAAGAGGAAGAAAAGAAAGCACAACTTGAACTATCCAGTAAAATTAACAACACTTTGACAGAATGTCTGCAGCTCATTGAAGGGGTGAGTGAGAACAGTAAGCTCCCAAAGCTTTGCTGAATCTTAGAGTTTTTTAAACATTTTTGTTAAATATAGTGTAGGAGAGATAACCTCTGTCTAAGCAGAAATTTAGCTCCTCCTTTTAATAGAGAGGAAGGATAGTAATAATAAAAAACCTGTACTTAAATAATGACTCTTGTATGCCAGGTACTGTTCTAAGCACTTTACTTATATTATTTCATACAATTACATAATGACTATTACGATATTCACTTTACAAATGAAGCGGAGGCACAGAGAAGTTGGGAAATTAACCCAACTAGCCTGGCTCCAGAGGGATTCAAAAGGAACTCTGCCTTCTTCAGGTATTGAGGTCCAAAGAGTAAACATTTGACATTTAGATATGAAGCTAAAGTCAAAAGGCAAGGCTGCATGTAGAATTAGATTATCCTAACTTCTCTAGGTAGCTATGAATGGCATCTAAATTGTATCTTGGATTTTGCAGATAAGGATAAAGTAAATGGTAAGCAAAGGGTATGATCCTTAGGATATTCCTTGAAGGAAAAATATATTAATAAAAAATAACTGGATAGACTTCTATACTAAGGTCCTTGCCTGAAGCAAACTCAGTTCTGTCGTTTGACTGGTAGTATTGTATATCAGCAAAAAAAAGGAAACCTTCAAATTAGGTCTACTCTGGGTAGTTTTTTCATTAGATTCAGTTAAACATTAACTACTCTTTTGTGGAATTAAACTTCAGTTCTTTGTTTGTTCTTTCTCTTGTTTTCATTGCATTAAAAAAATACCTGAATACATTTTTATTATTAAAAGCATTTCAGATAATACAGGTAAATTACTCCCAGCACTTGCGCAGGTGCACGCACACACACAAGGTACGCACCCCAGGCTTCTCCCTGGAGGTGACCACTACTGCCCATTATCCTTCCAGACAGTTTTTATGCATTTGCTTAACAGTATAGGTATGTAGAGAAATGAAGTATATGGTTTTGTGAGTTGCAGTTATTTCAGATTTTTATGTGTGTTCTTTGGTTGTCTTTTCTTGTGTTTTCCTAGTATCAGTATTATGCTGGCTTTGTCAAATGAGTTGGGTATTTTCCTTTTTTCCTGTACCCTGAAAATACTTTATTTGCAATTGAGATTCATTAGAATTATTTTGTTCTTTGAAGGTTTGGTAAGAACTTACCTCTAAAATCATCTGGACTTTGGGGGATAATTTTCTGTTTTTTCAATTTTTTCCATGGTCATTGGTCTATTTAGGTTTTGTATTTCTTGAACCAGTTGTAGTAATTCTGTGCCTTTTATTTAAATCAGACTTGCTAAAGATTTCTCTATTCATCTTTTTAAAAGGCCATCTTTTGGGTTTTATTTTTTTCTCTTGCATCAGTGTCTGCATCTATTTTTATGTTTATTTTTCTTTTCTAGCTTTTTTAGTTGAAAGCTTAGAGCATTTATGTCAGTCTTTCTTATTTTATTAAAAATATTTTTTAGTGCTGTCAATTTGCCTCTGAATTTAGCTTTGGTCATATCCTTCATGTTTGACTAGGTAATGTTTTGTATCAGAGTCAAGTCAAAAACAGAAACACAAGGTATCTCAATAGAAAGAATGGAATATGAAGGTTGGTTTCACAGTGTCTTAGGTGAGTGTCCTTGAAGCAGACCCTTCAAGGAAGAAAGGGGAACAAAGAGAGGTTGGGGATATCAGAACCTAGCAGCTAGGAGAGACAAACCCTGGTGGAAGTGGGACTCCAGCTCTAAGGAGGGCATACTACTAGCAATGCTGGTGCCACCGGAGCTGGAGGAGGGGCCCTGCAGGGCTGGGATTCAGACCTTGAGAAAACGATGCTAGCTAGCCGGTTGGTGCTTTTGCCTCTGAAGGAGCACAGTGAGGCAGAGTCTGTGAATGCCAGTGTAAAAAGGTAGAGGCTGGAACCAACTGCTGCTGCCACAGTGAAGGACCATTGCTGGGGTGATGAAAGCAAATGGGAAAGAGGCAGTCCCCTCTCTTCTCCAGCCCTGCAACCTCCCTCTAGTGCCCCATACTGGCCGAGCCCATCAGAGAACTGCTGTCAAAGCAGAAAGTGATTTATAGAATTCCAGCACATTTACAGAATTCTGCACAACAAAGCAGAGGATAAAAGGTGGGTTTAGAGCTAAGAGATCATAGCCTAATAACTGACATGTTCTCATTTTCGTTTCTAGTTTGAGATTTCCATTTTGAGTTCTTTAATCCAAAAGTTATCTTAGAAGAGTATCTTTTAACTCCCAGATATGTAGTTGGTTTTGTTGGTGTTGGGTTTTGGGGGGTTCTTTTTTTGTTTTTTCTGGGTGTCAATTTTTAATTATACTGCATTGTGGTTGGTGAATGTTGAAATTTTCTTTCTGGTCTTAATGTCTGATCAGTCTTGGTGAATGTTCCAAAAGTGTTTGAAAAGGATACGTATTCTCTGTTGAACAGAAAATTCTACATGGGTACCCATTGCTCTCTGAAAGAAATATACCAGAGTCTGTCCCTGGCACTGTGATTTGTGATTGATAATTCCATTTTGTATTTCTGTCAACATTTACTTTCTACTTTTCAAAGTTACGTTGTTAGGTACTAAAGATTCATGACTTGCTTTGATTTTTCTTTTGTCTGATATTAATCTTGCCACACCTGCTTTGTTGTTCTTACAATTTGTCTAGTAAATTTTTTTCTATTCCTTTATTTTTAAAGGTATGTCTCATGAATACATACAATTTAATTTCTCTAACCAAATCTGGAACTCCCTGCTTTTAAAAAAGTGCGTTTAACCCATATACATCAGTTGTAATAATTACGCATATGTTTAACTTTATCTCTGCCGTTTTATTTTGTAATTCAATTTACATGAATTATTTTTTGGTTCATTTTCCCTCATCTCTTTATCCAGTTTTCTTTATTTCATAACGAAAGCATATAAATTGAAATCACAAAAGAAAGTGGTAAGTGTGAGTTCAAACATGGTATGCAAGTTATATATTCTTCTCGTGGTTACTTTTGTTTCAAGTCTTCCACTTGAATTCTAAAGTTTGTTCACTAGTAACTTTATGTTTTTGAATGGTAAACTTTCTGAGTTGTTATGCTTGTAAAAATGTCATTATTTCACCCTCCTGCTGGATTCATAGTTTGTCTGGGGGAAATTTCTAAATTCACATGATCTTCCCTGGAAAATTTGAAGTTACTCTTTCACTTTCTTTCTTACATCTGGAATTGTTGATTTATTAAAGTCTCATGTCAATCTAATTCTCATTCCTGTATAGGTAATCCTTTTTTTCCCTTCTGGAAGGATTTAAGATTTTCCTTTTATCCCTTTTTTTTTTTGTAACTGGCCATACCATGCAGCTTGCAGGCCCTTAGTTCCCCGACCAGGGATCCAACCCACGCCCCCTGCAGTGGAAGCATGGAGTCCTAACCACTGGACCACCAGGGAATTCCGTCCTTGGTTTTCTAAGTATGGGTCTTTTTTCATCCATCTTGCTTAGCTCTCTGAGGACCTTGCAGTCTGAACACTTGTTTCTTTGTTCAGTCCTTGGGAATTTTCTTCTACAACTGCTTTGAGTGTATGTTCTGCTTTGTTCTTTCTCTACTTTTTCTTCTAGAAATTCTATTACATGGATATTGGAATTCTTGAGTAATAGATGTATCCTCCAGAACTCTTAACTTTTCTTTTATACTCTTTATTTCTTTGTTCTGTTGCACTGGGTTCTGGAAGAATTCCACAGCCAAATTTTCAGTGCACTGATTTATTCTTCAGCAGGGTCCATGCCACTGTTCTGCCTTTCTATTGATTCTTTTTCACAGCATTCGTTCTAGTTTTATGATGGCAATATTCTCTTATCACTCTGAAGATACTGACTACAGGTTTGTTTGTTTTTTTAACATCTTTATTGGAGTATAATTGCTTTACAGTGGTGTGTTAGTTTCTGCTTTATAGCAAAGTGAATCAGCTATACATATACGTATATCCCCGTATCTCCTCACTCTTGCGTCTCCCTCCCACCCTCCCTATCCCACCCTCACCCTTAGGTAGTCACAAAGCACTCAGCCGATCTCCCTGTGCTATGCAGCTGCTTCCCACTAGCTATCTATTTTACACTTGGTAGTATATATAAGTCCATGCCACTCTCTCACTTTGTCCCAGCTTACCCTCCCCCTCCCCGTGTCCCCAAGTCCATTCTCTACTTCTGCGTCTTTATTCCTGTCCTGACTACAGTACTCTTAAAATGTATTTCTCTTTGCTCCCTCAGCTGTTTGCTCCAATGTTCATTCTTCTGGTTCTTGAGTTTTATGCCTCTTTCATGTAGTGTTGGTTTCCTCAAACATTAGTGATTCTTGACTGTGAGCTTACCCTTGTGTCTTTCCCGTCTCAGGAGAAGTAGGAGGTGCTGCCTGGCTGAGTGTGCCAGTGCCTGGGTTTCTGGGCATGTGGCTCTTCATATTCCTCCTGGTCCAGGTCACTGCAGCACTCTTGGTACAAGGCAGAAGGGAACCAAACCAGTGAAGCCATTTTAAAGTTCCTTTTTGTGGGATTTAACCCTCTTTATCTTTATATACACCTGTGTGGATCCCCAGCACACACACACATATACACCCATGACCCTTGCATACCTTTGCCATCCTTCATTCTTCTGTTAGGGTCAAGCGGAAATTCTGGTCACCATTCAGTGTTCACATTATTATGAATGTGTAAGAAATACATGAATGGCTGATTACTCCAGGGTTTGGTTTGGTTTGGCTTTGGTTTTGCATAAAAATGGAGAACATATTTCTTACTTTCAACTATGATAAATATTTTTCTATTTGGTCTCTTAATTTAAAATTTAATGATCAGTGTCAAAATTCATCAAAACATGCTATTTAAACGGGTGCATTTTATATAAACTACTTCAATAAAATTCAATTTTTTTTAATTCAAAAAAATATTGACCAGACTGATTTCTGCATACCTTCTATGATAAATATTAGGAGAGAATAACAGCAAGACAGTAATAATTACCTCCGTGTATTTCTCTTCTCCAGGGTGTACATTCTAATGAAATAGGCGCCATTTTGTCCAGTATTCCTGAGGCTGAAAAGTTTGCTCAGTTCTGGATCTGCAAAGCAAAGTTGTTGGCAAGTAAAGGCACCTTTGATGTCATTGGGCTATATGAAGAGGCCATTAGAAATGGGGCCAGAGTAAGTATCTACCTTGAGTGGGTGACTTCTTAAAACTTCTCTTTAATACGACTTCTCTGTTGTTTGCAAAATGGCGGCTATGTAATGTAATGTTGAAGCTTCTAATTCACTTCATTAAGTTATATGCAAAATATGAAGTACGATATGTCCTTTATGAACATTTTAATTAAAATATTTATTTTGTAGAATATAGTGTTACATGTAAACCAATAGAATCACTTTCTTGTCAAGCGAATATGTCTCACTTTACACTCACTGTAGAAATAAGCACTTGTGAAAAGTAATAGCATAGAAAATTATAATGTAACGTCAATAGCCAATACTGAGAAAGTCATACCTCACCTAAAGAACCTAAAAATATATTAAACCCAACACATCAATGTCCATAAATCAATAATTTAGGGCTATTTTATGAAATAACTTTTAATCCTAAAACCTAGTAAAACCACTGTCTATATATAATTTTTTTTAATAAATTTTTCTTTATTTTTGGCTGTGTTGGCTCTTCGTTGCTGCACGTGGGCTTTTCCCTAGTTGCAGCGAGCAGGGGCTACTCTTCGTTGCGGTGCATGGGCTTCTCATTGCAGTGGTTTCTCTTGTTGCGGAGCACGGGCTCTAGGCGCGCGGGCTTCAGTAGTTGTGGCTCGCAGGCTCTAGAGCACAGGCTCTAGAGCACAGGCTCAGCAGTTGTGGTGCATGGGCTTAGTTGCTCCGTGGCATGTGGGGTCTTCCCGGGCCAAGGATCGAACCCGTGTCCCCTGCATTGGCAGGCAGATTCTTAACCACTGCACCACCAGGGAAGCCCTATATATAATTTTTTTAACACAGACTGCATTAAATAGTTTCATAACTCTTTTCCCTATAATATCACTTTCCATGTCATCATATATTCTACCATACCTTTTCCATGATTGTTCAGAATCAGACTTGTCCATGGACATAGTTTAAATAAATAATTTGATAAGGTCTGTTCCATAAGGCCTGATTCCCTCCCCTCCCATTTCCCACTTCCCAGAGCAAACTGAGTATTTTGTTACCTTGATAGTTTCAGATAACATGCTTATATTACTATTTCTTGATTTTTCTCTCTTTAGACATGATTTGTAGACATCCAACTATACAGGATGAGGATCTAACCTTCTTTCTCACACACACCCACACAGATCCCCAACGCACACACATAGACACCCCTATCACCCCTGCAGACTTTTACTGTCCTCCATATTTCCATTAGAGTCATATGGAAATTCTGGTCACTATTCAGTGTTCACGTTGTTATTGACTATGTGAGAAATTTGCATTGAGCCATGTGGTATACACTGTGATTACTTTGCCTTTCAAGTATGGTTTCATAATTTTCCTGAAATTATTTTCTTGTTTTCCCTTTGCTTAGTTTTCTGAGTATTTATTATATAATTAATTCCCATACTCTTCTATAATTATCTAAATTTCTCCATACTTTCAAAACATTCGATATTCTGTTGATTTCTTTTTCTCAGACTTTTCTCCCAGACCCTTCTTAATCTGTTTCAGGCTCAACAGGTTGTTCTTTACCCCTGTCTTTATTGCCTGTCATTCTGGGATCTCCTTTCACCAAAACCCTCAGATTCCCGTTTCTTCCTGCATTGCCTGATTCTTCTCCAATACTTTTCTTCTCTCACCATTTTTTTTTTTGGTGGGTAGGGGGTTGTTCTCTTTTGTTCATTAAATGCTTTACTCAGATGCCAGTGAAACTGGGCTGTTTCAGTAGAAGAGGTGGATTTTACAAAGCTTGTTAAAAACTCTGGACACAGATGAGGCTTTACCGTAGGGTGCTTTGGCTGAGTCAGTTGACTGAAGAACCCTCCATATCAGTGTCTTCAGGTCTTCCTTCTAAGACTGGCTATATTCTCTGAAGAAGCCTCATCCAGTCTTCTTCCCAGGAACTAGAAGCCAGGCTACCAGGTGTTATGGGGGAGGAGAGAGCTGGGTGTCTCAACCTTCAGCGTGGAAACTTTCATTTATCCCTTTTTTCAGTAGGCACTCCCACCCTCAATCTTGCATGATATCCCCCAGAGACTTGGAGGATACATGCCCAGTGTCCTGTTTGGATGAAGGTGGGAGGGGCACAGTCACCGGGCTGCATGGAGTTTAGGGATGCAGGGTGGATTTGGAGGTCTGACCGTATTTATTTATTTACTTGCTTACTTCCCAAGCCACGCAGCTTGCGGGATCTTCGTTCCCCAGCCAGGGATTGAACCAGGGCCGTGGCCCTGAAAGCGCCGAGTCCTAACCACTGGACCGCCGGGGAATTCCCAGGTCTGACTGCTTTTTGACAGATGCTCAAGAGCCCTCCTGATTTTGACCCCTCCATCCATTCCTCAGCCTTTCAGGGGCTCTGGGGTCGAATCAGGTTCTTTCTTAGCCACACTGCCAGCTTAGAATTTGGCTCTTTCAAGTTGGTCAAACTGCTTACCTCTTCCTTCCACATTCGAGCTTCCAAAGTCTTGTTGCTGTTTCTTCTATTCCCTGTGGTTACTGCCTCCTTTTTAATCCCTTTAGTATAATTTCAGTAGCGTTTCAAGAGTGATTAGAAATAAATGTGTAAAAAAAAAAAAGAAATGTGTACTCAATGCATCGTCTTTAGCTAGAAGCCTGTGAAAATATAAAATACACTTGATGAGTGTTTTATATAATTAAGACCTTTTGCAGTATATTCTGTACATTTATTCCCATTCTTAAGTTTACAGCCTTTTAGATTTTGTAAAAATGTATAGATAGCTTTGCTTTTATGCTCTGTTGTCAGTTTGTATCTGTTATTTACTTGATACAGAGTCCCAGGTCAGGAAGACCAGGCTCCAAATATCATGTTCCTATGAGAATGTACAACTCATTTATGATGTTCTGCTTCATGCTGGTTAACATGCTTTAAAAAGGATGGCTATCTCAGATAATTTTATCAGAAAATTACTATTCTATAATAGTTTTTTTTATTGTTTTTTACGTTATTTTACCAAATACAAGAAGAAAGGGAAGGCTGGGGGGAAATTGCCCAGAATGCCAACTAAAGGTTATATTTAGATGATGGGATTATGGGTGGTTTTCCTTTTCAAATTTGACCTATTGTTCAGTTTTCTGTAATAAGATATATGACTTTTGGGCTTCCCTGGTGGCGCAGTGGTTAAGAATCCGCCTGCCAATGCAGGGGACACGGTTCCAGCCGTGGTCCGGGAAGATCCCACATGCTGTGGAGCAACGAAGCCCGTGCGCCACAATTGCTGAGCCTGCGCTCTAGAGCCTGTGCACCACAACTACTGAAGCCCGTGCACCTAGAGCCCGTGCTCCACAACAAGAGAAGCCACCGCAATGAGAAGCCCACACACCGCCATGAAGAGTAGCCCCCGCTTGCCACAAGTAGAGAAAGCCCACGCACAGCAACAAAGACCCAATGCAGCCAAAAATAAATAAATAAAATAAAAAAGATATATGACTTTTATAATAAAAACAAAAATTCAGTTAAGACAACACTAAAAACATATGCCAAATTTTCTATATGGCTCGCTTTACATCTTTGGATCAGAATCTTTATGTGGGAACACATCTTCAGTGGAATTATATAAGTCAGTAAGAAAATTGATTTAGAGAAATTTTATTATAGACAACTTTCCATAAATACATCTCTTCATTAAAGTCAAGCATGCCAAAAACAAGATGGCGGCGGCCACATGAGCAAACCCCCCACCCAGGTCTCCGCTGTCGTGGTCACTGCCACCACCCACGCCGCCAGCCCCTCCCGGCATTCCTCGCGCTCGCATATAGCGCGCCAGCTTCGCACCAACCAAAAAGTGTCACCTCGGAGCACGGGACCCACCACCCCGGAGAAGCCCAAGCCTACGTGTCGGAAGCCGGCACTCCCCCCAGTCGCACACCTCGCTCTCGCCCTGCGTGGCACACGTCAGTGGGGCGAGGAGCAGTCGCTCCGCAAGATGCACGCTGCTTACCTGGCAATTAAGTAAAAAGGCCAAAGAGGCAGCTACCGCCAAGAAGCCGAGAGACTGGGAAGACTCCTGATAAAGCCCTCCTGAAGCCAGTTTCTCGAATTCCCCACCAGCAGACCGTCTGAGGTGCCTTCTGCAGAAGAGGATGCTTCAGTCTACAGGAGTAAATCCCAATCCAACAGAACGATTATTTGCTGTCGCTCAGAGTTGCTGAACCCTTGATCCCCAGAAAGGACTTCCACAATACATCAATGCACTTACCCAAAGCAAAGAGTGTCTGAGCCCACTCCCCATGGTTGGTTCTCGTTCAGCCTTCTGAGTGTGTGAGCTACCTTTCCAATGAATGGATTTGACAGACTTTTCGTTTCTGAACTCGCCAGCAAGAAAGAATGGGGGCTTCCCTGGTGGTGCAGTGGTTGAGAGTCCGCCTGCCGATGCAGGGGACGGGTTCGTGCCCCAGTCCGGGAGGATCCTGCGTGCCGCGGAGCGGCTGGGCCCGTGAACCGTGGCCGCTGAGACTGTATGTCCAGAGCCTGTGCTCCGCAACGGGAGGGGCCACAGCAGTGAGAGGCCCGCGTACCGCAAAAAAAAAAAAAGAAGGAATGGGTTAGTTTGCCCTCAGAGACTCTAAATATGTCATCCATAGAATGGACTTGTCCAGCCTGCTAAGGGTGAGCACCCCAAACACAGACTAGATTTAACTTTTGGACTACAGTATAGTATGCATCCACAAAATGGGCTTGTCCGGCTTTTGCCATATCCAGACTTCTATGCCCAGGATGGACGTGAAGAGATTTCACATTGTCCACACACGTACTAGTCTTAGCCCTCTGAGAACGTGAGCCCCCATGCAAAAATAAGAGGTACCTATTTACCTCTCAAAGTGTCGGAGGTCTGATCATATTTCACATTCATGACACATCGTCATGGTTGTTCTAGGCAAAGCCTCTCATTTTATTTATGCTTTTATTCCTGTAGCCAACTATCATTCTCTTCCTCCCACAGTTAACTTTATTGAGTTTAATGTGTATCTCTTGGTGTGATTTCATATAAAATCTGCAATTTTGTGTAAAAAAAAAAAAAGTCAAGCATGCCAGCATTTAACCAACATTTTCTTTGTTCCTTTATTTTTCCCATAAAGCTAAAACTGAAACCTTTTAAATGTTATTTATAGTTAGACAAGAGATAAAAAGGGAAATGTTTCTGTTATAAAAAGTCTATTTGATGTTGAACAACAGCGTAAGTTCCTTAGATCACTTTTTTCCATGAATATTTTTACTACTGTTCATGTATTTTCTTCCTCCCAGCCAATACAAGAGTTGCGGAAAGTTGTCCTTAATATTTTGCAAGACCCAGACAGAACCACAGAAGGTACTACTATTTTGTATTTAAATTCATTCCCTCCAGCCACTCAAGTAGAAGTCATTGAGGAACACATAGCGGGTAAAAAAAGAATTGTAAGTCCCCTGAAATGCCTCTTGCTTCTTGGTTTCCATGGCCTGCCCTTTTGGCCTTCATCATCAGCTGATTCATTTCTATTCTATTATTACAAGTAAATATACTGCTCAACACCAAACAAAGGTTTCCACCAGAGCAGCCTAGACTATAGGTGTATTGCTTCCCTGGAGAGAAGGTGAGAGGAGAAGGCAAGTGACTTTTTTTTTTTTTTTTTTTTTGCGGTACGCGGACCTCTCACTGTTGTGACCTCTCCCGTTGCGGAGCGCAGGCTCAGCAGCCATGGCTCACGGGCCCAGCCGCTCCGCGGCATGTGGGATCTTCCCGGACCGGGGCATGAACCCGCGTCCCCCGTATCGACAGGCGGACTCTCAACCACTGTGCCACCAGGGAAGCCCAGCAAGTGACTCTTTACCAGAAGAGACTGAGGCAAATGGGAGAGGTGCTTTGGTTTAAGTTACATGTTTCATCATAACAAGCCCACCAACACGTATACATCCAAATTCATGTTATACCTTTAAATCATACCCATCTCAGGAATCATTTCACTTAATTCACCATTACTGTCATTGGCCAGAACCTTTAGAGAACTCTTCTATGAAAAATGTGCCAAATACAGTGAGTGACACGTTAATTATAATATTTGTTATATGAATAGGGGGAAAAAAGCTACCTTGAGAAAATAAAATGGATTATTTTTATAATCTTCGAAGGTGACAAATCTTTTTCAAGTGTAGGTTTAGGGAATTGCCTGGCGGTCCAGTGGGTAAGACTCTGCGCTCTCACTGCCAAGGGCCTGGGTTCAATCCCTGGTCAGAGAACTAAGATCCCATGCGTGCCACGCAGCCAAAAAAAAACAAAGGGGTAGATTGACCTTTGGGGAACAATCACGTCATGAGGAATTACAGCCAACTAACCCATTACTTTTGGGAATAAGGTTGTAGAGTACCTATACTCAGTGGTCCTCTTGCTGAGAATGATGCTACAATTCAGGTATTTGTTTATAATGTGTGGCAGTGTTCTTCAAAGGGATAAAAAGAGGAGACAGGAATCCATGCCTTTCCCACCTCTTGGCCCCTGTTGGCCTCTGTTGGGGTCTCAGCCTCCAGCCACAGTATCTGTCTGTCTCAGCCTGATTTCCTTCCCTTAATTTTGGTTGTTATGGTTGGGCTATCATGCAAATTGTGTCAACACAAGACATTTTTTCACCTACTGTCCAAGGTGATAGCCATATGGTCACACCTGGGTAGGGAGGGATCAGAAGGTCAAGTGAATTAACTCTAATGAGTCAGGAAAATTGAACCAAGGTGTGATGTAAGGGTAAGAAGAGGCCAATGATTAGTCACTAAGGGAGCTCCCTCGAGAGTGAATAAGAGATTGGGGATGTGTTCACAATGTTGAAAGGGTAGCCGGGATCCATTCTCACAGGCCCCAAGGCTGCCTGGAGGGCTGGTTAGGAGGATGGCCTGATGTAGCAGGAAAAACTAGTTGTAGGTCCCACTCCAAATCAATTACTCTTTATTGAGTATATGGAATCCGTAAGGATCACTGAGAAATCATTGTAGATAACTGCTGTTTCATTTTATTGATTTTTTAGCTTCAGTATTAAATTGCTAAATCTTTTCTTTTTGACCTTGTATACACAGGAATTACCTCTGACTCTTTAGCTGCTGAAACTAATATAACGTCAATAGAAATGCTGGCCAAGAAGATGGAGTCTGGGACGTCTTGTCTTTCTCCAAAAGAGAGGGAACAGGTTTCAGCAACACCCCAAATCACCAAGTCAGAACAGGATAATCATCCTGGTATCAAATTACAGATCGCCCCGATCCCTAGGTAAGCAAACTCTAAAGCAGGCTTGTGTTCACAGGTCTAATTCAAGTCCAATTCTCAATTTCTCCTCCCCAGATCCAGGATACCATCAGATTAGTGATACCTTCTGCCTCACACGAGGACCAGGGGGTCTAATCCATCTTTGGTGTTAAGGGAAGGAGCTGAGGGTGATGGGGGGGGTTGGAACCAGTGCCAGGAAGATCTGTGTCCTTTCTCAGTACACACACCATCCCCCCTCACACCACCCCCAAGGAGACCTGACCTGCAATGAGGAAGGAGCTGCCAGAGTCAGGAGGGCTGCAGGAGTGGAGTCACCCCTCCCTCCTGGCATTGGTCCTCCCTCTTCACCCTCATTTGTGCTGCACTTGCAGATCCCACCCACCTTTCCAGCCAGTCCTGGGGGGCAGGAGCAAACTGCCAAGCAGGCAGCCTCTGGAGCTGTGGGAAGGAGGGAGCTGTGAATAGCCCTGTGAGAACAGGGAGGCGGCAGGCACGTGCTAGTTAGAGACCGCGCACAGTATCAGAAGTGTTTGGTTTTGAGACAAGTGTAAGGTTAAGAATCCATGGTAATTTAAGGAACTGTGTCAGGGTATCGATGTCATTTTCTAAAACATTAGTGTCACATCAGTCTCTGTTCGTGCTCTTGAAAGGAAAATTCCAAACAAAAGCACCAAGACCACAGTTCTGTATCTTCGTTCTCTGGAAAGCACAGCTGGGCCTCTTCCAGTCTAAACTCCTGTCTCAGACCTGTCATTTCCCCACTGTAGTCAGCTCGTGGGTGGATGAAAGCAGGCAGCTGACGTGAAGACCACCTCTTACTGTCTCCGGAATTGGTGATGGGCGTTTTCAGCAGACTGGCCACGAGTTTTGTGAGGCTACTGTAATCAGTGGTTTTGTGATGTGTGACCAGGATTCACTGCCTGGAAAGGTCTCTGCAACGTACCCTCCAGGCTGCCTGTGATTGGAATGCATTCAGGTTTACCAGGAAGATGCCTGATTTGTTCCAGTTTCAATTTGTGGTTTGGTCCACCATCTTAAAAGATGTTTTTTGAATAATTTACTGTCAAAGCTAGAAAGAATCTTAGAATTCATTAGTCCAGCCTCATTTGGTGTTAGGCCCAATTTCATCAAAACGTGTCAGCTCTTTGAAAGTTTATGGAATAAACAAACACCAACTGCCAAGTAGCTGACTTCAAATAAAAGCACACTTAACAATTCACTCAATTAAATCCCTGTGCTGACACCATGTGAGAGCAGATGGACACCACCCAGTTCATTCTGACAATGAGGGCAAGTCCACCTTAGGACGAGAGCTGCTATAGACATTTCTCTTGTGTTTTATTAGGGAATAAGAAAAAAATAAAGACTAACAAGTAGAATTTTGAAAGAAGTTAGAAGGTTTTGAATGCATCTCTTGCTGTCTCTCAGAATAAACGGAATGCCGGAAGTGCAAGACATGAAGCTTATCACTCCTGTACGGCGTTCAGCCAGGATCGAGCGAGCAGTGTCCCGCTACCCGGAAATGCTGCAGGAACATGACCTAGTGGTGGCTTCTCTCAACGAACTGTTAGAAGTGGAAGAGACAGAGTGTTTTATATTCCGCAAAAATGAGGCTTTGCCGGTAACATTAGGGTTTCAAGTCCTTGAGTCGTAAGTTCTTGATTTTTTTTTTTAAAAAAGAGAGACATTTCAGAGCCTCCACAAGACAAGAAATGCACTTACCTGGGTGGCCTAGGAGAAACTGTAATAGAGGGGCATCGTGGGTGCAGACTGTGGGCCCAGGGCCTGGGAAGTAATTCCCTGCGCTTCCTCTCAGATTTTACACCCCCATGGGAAAGTCTGGTTACTTAAGACTGTAGTTTGCCCCAGCTTTACAGCACACAGAAATCTCAAACTTTGAAAATTAACTTACCCCACAAGTATGGTAACAATTTGAATTTTATTGACCTGCCTTAATCCCAACATAGTTATTTGTTATATCAGGAGGTCAATTCCACAATATGATAGACTTTCCTTCCTGCATCCACCTTAGCAGAGAGGGCAAATCCTTCCAGCATGGAAGATCTGAGTGTAGAAACTAGCCTTCCCCGCTAGGTGGGACGTGACAGACCATCTGGTCAGATCCTCTCATTCTGCAGCTGAGTTTATGCTGGCTGTGCCTTTCGCTCAGAGATCACAGATGACTTTTATGTGTGATCTTTGACTTCCGTCACAGATCCTTGGAGATGAGAGGTAATTCACATCCTTTCTGGGCCTGGCCTCCTTAATGATACACAATCCTGCACTGGAGTGGTCATCTAGCTTTTTATATTCAAACCTAATTTTGCATTTGTTATTGAGAAATGCTTCAAATAAAAACAAAAGGGAGCAGCAGACAGGGGCGGGGAAAGGACCCTTGCCTCTTCAGTTCTTTGCTCTGCTAGGGGACACCTGGCCTGAGAAGACATCTGAGCCCCAGAGACTATCATAGGTCGCCTTTCCTTCCTCCTGGGCAACTGCCTGTGGAAAGGTAAAATCAGAATCGTTGTGTAAATATAATGTATAGGAAAACCTAGTCGATGTATTTGAGATTTTAGTTTTCTTAATACTTATGTATCATCTAAAAAACAATTGACTTTTATTCATTCCTGCGTATTCATTTATCATATTTATTACAGAAAACAGTGCTGGTGGCTTGGCCTAGAGAATTAGGGGTTTGTCTGGGGAACGCCAATAGGCTATCCCAAGCGCCTCACAGGGAACACCCACTACCCTGGAGAACTCACCTTCATGTGGATTTTTCCATTGTGAGGGAAGCAGATCCATCTCTCCAAGTCTGATTTACAAAAACGAGGTTCATAAAGCTGAGGTATAAACCCATAATGCTCATAGACTAACTTTGGATGAGAAATAGATTGTCACCACAACCAAAACGCAGGAATCCACACAGCTAGGCGTTCCCTGCCCTTTAGACAGACTCACTTTACCTCTAAAGCCAAATCATGCCCGAGGGGTTGCTTAGAAGTCCTGGCAGCTGAAAATGGGACTTGGGGAAATCAAATATTCAAAATCACGAGACAGAAAGAGCCTGAAGCACGCCCCTCCTTGTTAGGAACGCCCTTGCCTCAGACCTCAGGCCCTCCAGCTCACGTCCGTGGACCAGTCCTCTGATTGGGCCTGCACTGCTGTCCTTTGTGCATTACCTGTTCTTTGGCTTCAGACGGTTCATCCTTGCCACCTAATGCCCATCCCCCGACCCAGACTGGGACTCAGCTATCTATGGTGATGTTACGTCTCTCTCTCCTCAGAACATCGTCTCAGTATTACAGCTCAGTTCTCAAAAGAACACCTTCGCTATTGCCAGTTCCCAGCAGGACTTCTCACAGTACCACCCTGGGTACTAACAATGTCGGCTGAACCACTGGCACTGAATAACGTGTAGATTTCAAACTGACAAATTGGAGGTTTTAAACAGCCTGATTGGACTAGGTAGCATCTTCAGGATATAAAAGGATGTGGAAGTGATGGGGATGGTATAGCAACTACAGGAAACTGCACCGTGATTCTGGAGCTCTACTCTAAACAAGAGTAGCCCTCTTGTTTAGTAAATAGCGGTTCCTAGATACCTGGAGCAGGAGGGAGGGAGAGAGGCAAGGTAAGAAGCAGGCCCTTAATCACTTGGGAGGAAGATTCATAGGGAATTGCAGGGGAGATATGGGCCTCGGCAGAAATTAAGTCTAACGTCCAACTTCTTAGAAGGGGGGAGTGTAAAGGGAGTGTTAAAGGAAGATAAATAAGGATGGTTATATACTGGCATCCTGGTGCAGAATGACCATGAACCAGAAGACGAGGAGAGGAGGAGGCATGACAGTTCACATTTATTACTGTTTACTAGGTACAGGTACTCATGGTATAAAAGACATCTGTTGTGCCTGCTTGGCGTGTAGTCCTTCTTCTAATAAGAGTGCCCTAATTTCCTTAGGACCACCTCTTTCCCACTCACAATCTGTCGCTTAACAGGAACGGACTCCACCCACATTAGCATGTGACCCAGGCTAGGCCAACCAGAGCCCAGTATCGTGGCCAGCGGCATTGATTGGACGATGGGGTTATTTCTCACTCAAAACCAGTGAGACTCGTTTCCCAGACTTTTGTTGGAGAGACTCTTTCCCTGGTAGAGTTGCTGCAAAGAGGATGGAAACCTGTAAACCTTCTTATAACCATGGAGAAAAAAACCTCCTAGAGAATGGCACCAACACAATAAGCCTGAGAGCTAGAGAGAGTAAGCTTACATCCAGTGACATCATTTGATCCCTGGCTAAAGCCTGGAGCTGGCCAAGCCCTGTACTTTTCCGTGATGTGAGACAATTGATTCCCTTATTCTTAAGCCAGTTTCATTTAGGTTTCTGTCAGGTGCTAGGGAAAAATCCTGACTAGTACACATATATACAGTAGTAGAGGAAACTCCTATTTCATGTTTGCTCTGGCCGCCTTCCAGGCATATTGTCTCACTACATTCTCACAGTAGCCCTATGGCATAGGTATGGAAACAAAGTGAGACAGTAAATGACAGGCAGGACTAAAGTTTCAAACTCAGAGCTGCCTGGCTCCAAGTGCAGAGCTTTTAACTCCTGTCTCTAAAGTATGGAAATGAGAACTAGGACGGTGACAAGGAAAGAGCAAATCTGAGAAAGACATTCTTGAACGGTTCCCAACTTACCAAATAAGAATCACTGTGATAGCCAGAGTGCTGTCATTTATCCTCCAGATGAGGTGATCGATCACATCTTTACCACAAGAGCGCCGCCCCAGGCATGGTGCTTCTCATCATTTCTGCCTGCTCGGGACTGGGTGCCGGAATTCAGACCCCGATTCAGCCGGTGTGACTAGTCACAACTAGAAATGCGTCTCTCTCCCGTCAGCAACCCTGGTGAAACAGCCAATGCTCAGCTGTGCCAGGCCCACAGCACATCGGTCTCGGGGCTCTGCCATCCCCAGGGTGCAGCCTCACCCATGTGGACAAGCGTGGCTCCCAAGCAGTTTCACATGGCAGCCAGTGGGAACGGGGAAGAGAGGGGGCGGAAGGCACACCCTCTCCTTTTAAGGTCAGGACCTGGAAGCTGGATGCATTATTTCTGCTTAGGGTGAGAGGGACCACAGCTTGCTCACGTGTCCCCAGTCATCTTCAAAGAAGGCTGGGAAATGTCTTCTGGGTGGCCACATGCCCAACTAAAACTTCTTCCAGAAACGGGATATGACTATCAGTGTCTACCACAGTCTTAGGAGTAATGGAGTACATCTCTAAGGTGCAGATAAATGAGGACAGAGGTGACACAGGATTAAAAATATATATACTGCATCAAATGAACAACCCCGAGCTAGAAATATCTCCCACCCTACCCTGCCTCAGATGAGTTCCTAAGAATTGAGGAGGGTTCTAATCCAAAGTTGTATAGCCCTTCCCCACTTCCTCTCGTCCGTCTCATGATAGGTCTTTAGCCCCACCCTTTCCCCTGCAGTTCTACAAGCTGACCCAGAGTAATAATAAATCAGGTTACACGGTTCACTCAATAAAACATACAGGACACTGGAAGCCAGAGATACAATGATGACCCAAACGACCTGTCACTAAGGAGCCTTAAGTCCGGTGGGGACACATGTTAAAGAATCACAAGTGTCAAAGTGTGATGATCCTGGGCTTCCCTGGTGGCGCAGTGGTTGAGGGTCCGCCTGCCGATGCAGGGGACACGGGTTCGTGCCCCGGTCCGGGAGGATGCCACATGCCGCGGAGCGGCTGGGCCCGTGAGCCATGGCCGCTGAGCCTGCGCGTCCTGAGCCTGTGCTCCGCAAGGGGAGGGGCCACAGCAGTGAGAGGCCCGCGTACCGCAAAAAAAAAAAAAAAAGTGTGATGATTCTGAGAAAGAGGTCCCTGGGGGAGGGACTAAGAGAAGGAACTGATCCAGTCAGGGAGGTGGGGAGGCCCCCCGAGATGTGAGGTGGGGGGCAGAGATGGGGGTGCTTCAGGCAGAAGGAAAAACACGGGAAGGGCCCTTTGGCCACCTCTTCCTTTTGCAGGTCTCTCTCCCCTCCCTGTCCCTTCCCCCCTTCCCCTCTCCCTCTCCCTCACTCTCTTCCTCACACCCCTTAGGGGTCTGCTGCCAGGCCGATTACCCCCAGGCCCTTCTGCATTCTCTCCACCCTGGGAGGGAATTCTAAGGGTTCAGTTTTGTAGCATTACAAAATACTTTTTGTAATACTACTGTATTTCAGCACCTTTCCAGAAAAGCATGGACCCTAGGGTCTGAGCAGTTTTCCCGGTAAAATACTATCATCTACCTCTTGAATAAAAATCTAGTGTTTAAAGACAAAAGGCCAGGGATACCCGGTTCTTGCCTGGAGAACCTACCCCTGCAGGACTCTGAGGCCCAAAAGTCAACCCAGGAAGAAGAGTGAAAGGCCCAGAAACTTCTGAAATAAACAGAGATTTAAAAAAATGACTGTGAACTCTCAGCATGCAGCCTGTTGTCCCTTATTTATCCTCAGATATTCCAAATGTTTCCCTTGTTTATCCACAGAAAATAAAACTAGTGAACTGTGCCACAGACCAATTTCTTCAAGAGTTTGTTTTGTCATTTCAAACATGTAAATATATTCCTTCTGAGCCTCCAATATTAATGCCAGACGATACACTAACACGAAAAGTGAACTCAAATTAATGACAGAACAAGAAGGGCCAGGGCTTAACACCACGGAGGAGCTCCGACTAAAATAAAGAATCAAGTTTTTAAATCATGAGTAGGACTTACAGTTTTTAATGCATGTATACATCAAGTTCAAAGATGTCTGGGCATCTCGCTGTCTTGCATAGTGACCTGGAAAGAACATTAATGAGGTCATCTATAGCCCATTAGGTATTATTGTTACTAGTGACGGAATCAAAAGTGCACAGAAATATTATTTTTATTTATTTTTTGATGTGGACCTTTTTTTTTTAAGTCTTTATTGAATTTGTTACACTATTGCTACTATTTTATGTTTTGGTTTTTTGGCCGCAAGGCATGTGGGATCATAGCTCCCCGACCAGGGATCGAACCCACACCCCCTGCATTGGAAGTGCGGAGTCTTAACCACTGGACCGCCAGGGAAGTCCCGGAAATACTATTTTTAAAAAGAAATGGATAGAAATAAAATTGGATGTGAAATGATACACTCAGGGGAACTGGGCAAAATAATTCCACTTGTTACACACAAATGGCCCAGAGGCCAGGGAGGGTTGCCTTCCAGGATGAGAGCAAGACACCTTCCTCCTACCTAAAAGAAGTGCTCTTGGGCTCCAAACCTGTTACATTTAGGAGACTTCAATATGGTTGCTTTTTCTCTCTTCCATATTTTTCCCGTTATCTGAAAAATATTTCAAGTGGAAGACGACCGTGATGCCGGCCTGTGTCCTGGGTTCAGTCTGCCTCCGTGCAGCCCTCCTGGTCCTTGCCTCTCTCTTTGCCCTCAGCCTTCTAAGAAACAAAGAAAGCTGGTCATGGAGCCTTCCCAGGTTCACACAGTGACTCTCAACCAGGGGTAGAAAATGTGTCAAAATGCCCTAGCCTGGGCTGGGATGGAGATGAAGGGGTAGAGAAACCAACACATCCCTAGAGAACATGCAGTTGCAGATGGGAGTGGGTCCAGCCCTCTGGTGGGCTGGGAGGGAAAAATAGTTGCAAAGCACTGATTAAAGTATTGATGTGCTTGAATTTTGAGCTTCTCCTGGGCGGGAGTAAAGTGGCTTACAATTCCGTTTCTACCTTGTCGGGCATGCTGGAGGTGCTTGGTAAAAAAACCGGTGGGAAGAATGCTCACTGAGCCCGAAGCCACCAATCTAAAGGGAACCGACGAGACAGGCATTTTGAAAATCAAGGCCCAGGAACGCCAGGGTAGAAACAGGAACCCTCCTGCAGGGCCTGGGGCTGCAGAACCAGGCTAGGAGCTGAGCCTGCCCCTCAGGAAAACTGGAGTTTGCACTCAAAGGGCAGTCAGGCAGCACAAAGGAGCAGAAGGGTCAAAGCAGAAGCCCCTACACATTGCGTCCGTAAAAGCTGCCTGGAGAGGAAGCCTGGCCAGGGAGAGCCTGTGCTCTGCAACCTCTCCCAGGGCGGAGACGGAGCTGTCAGAGAAATGAGCCAGAACTGGTGTGAAGAGGTGCAGGGCCCCAGTGCAGTCAGCTGACCCCGCTGAGCAGAACCTGTGAGTTTGGGCTGACAGCCAGTGGTTCTGGGCCCCCTCGGACCCAATGCCTCATTTTTTTTTTTTTTTTTTTTTCCCGGTACGCTGGCCTCTCACTGTTGTGGCCCCTCCACTTGCGGAGCACAGGCTCCAGACGCGCAGGCTCAGCGGCCATGGCTCACGGGCCCAGCCGCTCCGCGGCATGTGGGATCTTCCCGGACCGGAGCACGAACCCGTGTCCCCTGCATTTGCAGGCGGACTCTGAACCACTGCGCCACCAAGGAAGCCCCAATGCCTCATTTTAAATCTAAATATTTTCTAACACAACATTGTAAATCAACTATTTCAATTAAAAAAATATGTAAAACAAGTATTTTCATTTCTTCTATCCTGAATTGAAATTCATAGATAATATAATGATTGTGTCTATAATCTTAAAAATCAATATAATACCATAACTATAACATAGGAGAAATGAAAAGCAATGTATAATATAATATGTATTTCTATGTAAATACTCAGGAATGATTGCACTTGGAAGGCAAAAGAGCTCCTGCAAATCTCCCAAATGCCTGCTCGGGTTGATGCTGCTCCATTGGGACCCCTGCTCTAGCCCCGGGGTAGCCCCTAAGTCGCTGAGCTCCTGGGCCAGCCAGGTGGCTCCTCCCACTTCCCAGCAACTCACCCTCTGGCTGCAGGAGAGGAGGTGGGCGGCAGGACCCAGACTGGCCCATTCTGGCTCTGCTGCTGACTCATGGGGCATCTGTAGGGGCCAATGCAGCAAGAGGTGGAGAAGCTCCGTCAGTGGTGAGGCCTTCCCGGAGTCCCCAGTTATGCATAGACACCGCCCCACCCCCCCCACCCCCGCCAGCTCCATCCTCTGCCCCCAGCTGCCAGCTTCCTGCCCAGTGATGCCACAGAAAAGGGAGCCCAGGAGGGTCAGCTGGAGAAGGAAAGCTCTGGCAGACGGACTTCACTTCCTCAAAAATCCCAGGCAGCACAGCGGGGTAAAGGTCAGGTTTCTTTAACTGTTTCACCTGGGTGCTCCGGATCCTTTTTCTTCACCTGTCTGGTCTCTACTTTAGCAACAATGTCTAACAGCACTCTAACTGTGCCTCGGACCCCCAGCTTCGGCAACAGGAAATCTCCAGCCCTGCTCATCTAAAAGCCCAGAGAAGGGATGAAGCTGCATGGGGAGAGCTCAGTTCCCCCAGCATGTGGCAGTGTGATGCAGGGGGCAGAGCGTGTCCCCTGAGTTCAGCAGCCCTGGGTTCAAATGCTGACTCTGCAGTCTGTCTACCAGTGTGACAGCAAGTTACTTAGGTTCTCTGCACTTAAAATTCACCAGTGGTAAAATGAGAAGAAAACCTACTTTGCTGGGTTAAGCATTCAGCAGGATCGATTTTAAAAAAACAAACACCCAGCCCAGAAACAAAACAGTTTTTCCTCCTCTCAAATATCAGGAAGGGAGCTGAGAGTGACAAGAAAAGCAGGGCTCAGGGAGCCCCAGAGAATTAGTTTCAAGTCCAGAATCTTGAGTGCAGGTGGCACACCATGTACGACGGAAATAATGACCGCCTGTTGGGAGAGGGACGGGTGTCCTCCGGGGAGCTCTGCCCTGGTCAATCCCACGGCCCCCATGAACTCCGTGGCGTCTTCGCCGCCTCCACTTCCCTGCTTTTGCCCCAGAAGCATCTCCAGGGCTTCCAGAGGAAAGCCAGCTGGAGCGTTTACTGTATGGACTGCTGTTTGGTCCACTTCCTCTGCGATCACTGTGTACTGAGGGTAGGGAGACCATAGCCTTCCTCCTTCAAACCAGTATCATATGTACTAGGGAGATAATGTGGTCTCAGTTTAAAGCAGGAGGGCAGGAGGAAAACTTCCCAGCAGAGGCATCGTATCTATACAACCACAACCCCTCTAGAGCTTTTTTTTTTTTTTAACCGTGTGGACAGTTATCTGCAAGGGTTTGACCCGCTTGTGCCTAGAGGGGGAGCGTGGGTCTGGTGACCTCAAAAGCCCCTGGCAGGGCTGGGGACCAGTGGATCCTTCTGGGACGGAGGGTCAGGGATGCCGGGGGTGGGGGTGGGGGTTCTGCAGGGACCCACCAGCTCCGGGGCCACCCGGTACAGAGAGCTGAGCGGTGGTACAGGAAGTTGAGGCAGGTGGCCGTGTAGAGGTCGGCGTAGCGCATCATATGGTTGGAGAAGAGCGTCTGGCGGAAGCCGCAGCGGAACAGGCTGCCCATCGCGCTGTAGCACTGGTCCAGCTCCTGGGAGACTCGCGGGCAGAGATCCCATCCCCGCCCACCCCACCCCCTCACCCCCACCCCTGCAGCCCACGACGGGGAAGGGGCTGCCGTGTTGCCCGCAGCCGGGGTCTTTGGGAAGTGGGGCAGTTCGCCGCTTTGCCACGGACCCCACTTCCCGCTTCACAGTTAGTTTCCTGCCTGGCCCTGGAGAGTGACCACCCTGCACTAAATTCTCAGCATCACTTACCTTCTGATGCCTCCTCAGAGGGCTTTGCAGGAGGCCCACACGCCCAGTCCCCACTCCGGCCCCCCCAACAGGCCCCCCCGCATCACAGGCCCTTCTTTTAGAGTCTAGAAAACTGGTCCAGATGTTACTCCCAGAGTGACTGAGCAGCACATGTGCCTCAGTTTCCCCGTGAGTAAAATAAGGATGACGATCCCCGCCCAGCCCACCTCGCGGGGCTGTGGGAGGATCAAATACCCTACAAGAGGCTCAGCAAAGATCCTTCACTATTGGTCCCAGCTGGGCCTGGGAAGGCCAAGTGGCCTGACTCCCCTTGATGTGGCCTGTGGGACTCTCCCAGCTTTGGTGACTGGTCAAGTAATACCACAGGGAACGTGTCCTTTCCACCGGCCCTAGATCCCGTCTTCTCAGGCCCCTTGTCTGGCTGACCCCAGACGCTAGCCGGGTGGTCGGTCACATGAGGACCCAACCCAGGAGGCCGGCACTTCTCAAGGTTAACGGTGGAGATTGAGGAACTGGCTAAGCCCCACCCATCACCCCGCAGGCCCTTTTAAGAGCATACTGCTGTCATTCGTAATATGGCCAGCAGGGGGCGCTGGCTGACAAGGCCAGGTGGCGCTCCTGACGACTGGGGGAGTCGTAATTGGGCTCTGGGGTCTGGGACGGAGCGGATCCAGTCAGGCCGCCCGGAGGCACACGCCCTACCTTCAGCCCCCTGGGCCCATCCCCTCCTCCCTCGGCACCCCGCTCTTACCCGAATCTCCCTCTTGGTGGAGCTGATGAGTGGCAGCCCGGAACTGCTGCCATCCGTGTGCCTGGTGCAAAAATGGCCACATGACCCAGGAAGAGAGGAACGGCCCCCCAGGCTCCAGGCACAACCTCCCCAGATCGAGTTGGGGACACCAGTGGGGGGTACTGGGCTGGGTGTGTGCCCGTGAGATGGTAAGCGTCCTCAGTCCAGGCTGGTGGGTCAGCAGGAAGGGCCTAGAGGTCACAGTGTGAGTGTCCCAAGGGGGTCAGAGGGGTCCCAAAGTCCAGTTTACTAGGGAAGCCCACCCTGAAACAGATCGTGATTTCCCGACCACTCTGGCGAGGACCCCGCTGCCAGGCGGACATGGACCATTACCCTCCATCCTGCTCCCCTCCCCGGGCAGGGGTCACAGGTCAGGGCTCTCACTGGTACAGGTCCGCCAGTTGCATGTCCAGCCTCTTCAGCTCCTCCATTCGCTCTGAAAAGTGGACAGGGGACAGGGGGCTTGACAACCCTGCCCACCTTTGTCCCAGGCCTAGCTCAGCTAGTTGAGGTGAGGGTGGAAAGGCCACTGGGGTCTAGGCTCCCCCTACTGTGTGTATAACATCCTTCACCCTTTCCTTACATCGAGGGAGACTCTGCCCAAGGCAGAGCAGGGACGGTTGAGGAAGCTGACAGGGAGTCAGGTGACCCGCCCAAGGTCACAAGGCAATGACTCAAACCCAGCCCTTAGGACAAGCCCGGATTGTTTGGTTTCAGAGCAACTCCTGACCCCGAGGATACAAGTCATTCCCGGCTGGGAGAGTGGACCTTCCACTCACTAAGATTCCTCAGGGTGGGTAAGGAGGGTGGGTTCAGTGAGGAAGGAAACCTCGGACTACAGAAACACCACAGGACTCTGGAATCAGGAGACAGGATTTGAGTCTCAACTTTAGCCCTTCTGGCTGTGTGACTTTGGGCAAGCCGCTTAACCTCTCTGGGTCTCTTGTTTCCTCGTGTATAAAATAGATCTGCTCTCACAAACCACAGAGAGGACGGTATTATCACGGTCACTACCAAGCCCCCCGCAGGAGAGAGGGGAAGATGTGACCATGGTGCCCCCTGCTGGCCCCCCACGTCTCACCCTCCTCTCAGGCCCAGATGTCCAGCTCCCGGGACAGCTCAGGAACCACCAGGCAAGTCCGCCAGCCCTGCCGCTCCTTGGACTTGAGGATGTCCCCAAAGATGTGGTCCCCGACGTCCAGGATGTCCTTCCCCCGCACCCCGAGCAGCTTGCACACTGCGTCTGACGACCCTGCCCGACCATGGGAGGACAGGCCCACTCACAGCCCTTCCTGTCCTGGTGGGCAGCCTGGGGACATGGGCTCCTAGCTGAGAGGTGGCGCCTGTGGAGGGACGGGGCGGGGAGCCGGTACCTCCAGAGTAGACGGCACAGTGCTGATGGGTCCCCGTGCTGGTGCCCACGCGGAGCTTACCCATGTCCTAGAGCAGGCAGAAGGGGTGCCCTGGTCAGAGAGGGCAGGGGGCTGGGATTGGCAGGGGTGACCGTGGGGTGTGGGAAGAAGGAGGCGGCAGAGGGCCCTGAAGGGGTCCCCTGCTTCCTTGCTTCCGGGGACAGACAGACAGCAGAGCAGCAGCTGCTAAGGGCAGATCAAGCCTGCCCACAGCGTGGGCCACGGGTCATGGGGGACGGGCCTCGGCCCCTGCATTACCGTCCTGAGCTGTCTCAGCACCGTTCCCTCCGCAAAGAAGCAGGGCTTCTGCGTGTCCACCACGATCAGGTCGAAGTAGGACCTCCAGGGCCTGCAGGGGGTGGGCAGGTGCAGACACAAGTGCTCAGCCTGGGAATCTGACCCGCCGCGGCTCACAGGTCCTCAGCCAGGTCCCTGCCAGCCCCTGCCCCGCCATACCCGGCCGGATGCCCGCCCAGGCTCCGCCACGCTCTGGACCGGTGAAAGCTCGCCAGCCCTCGCATCTCATGCCCGCCCATGTGCCCTAGCCCTGGCCCTCAGCAGGACTGAGACGTCCCGGGGGCAGGACCCCGGCAGTCTGGCCACGCAGCCATGCTGGCATGGGAGGCTCACAAGCTATAGCAGCGGAGGCCAGCGCTGGATGTCGCGTGCACCGCGTCAGCCTCCAGAGCCCCTCACGGCAGAGTCAGAGACGCAGGGGCACGGGACAAGAGCACAGTCCCCGAGCTGCAGACCCGCTCACCGGCTTGCCTGCCGGGTCCCCGCGGGGTGTGTCATGCCCCCTCCCCCAGGCCTGCTACAGCCTCTTCTCACCCCCTTCCCCACCCACTTCCGCCCCAACCAGCCCCTCCCCAAATACCTGATGGCCTCTTCACTGCCTTCTCCAAGGCCGTGAGTGGCCTTCCCCACCCCTCCAGGCTCCTCCTGTGGACCGGCTGAGGTCACTGGTCTCCCACCCACGGGGGAAGTTCCAACAGACCCACCCACGTGAAACGACCCACACACACACTTGCCTCTTCGTCCAGCGGGGGGCTGGCCATGGGAAGGGCCCCAGCAAGGTGGCCCAGCCCGGCCCTGCCTGCCCTTGACACAGCCTCCCCCAGCCAGGCGCGTGGCCCTCACCTCACCAGCGCCAAACAGGTAGCTCCGGATGGCCTGGCGGGGACAGGGCAGGGGTCAGGGCACCCAGCTGAGATGGGCCAGGGGCCACTACCTGCCATTGCCCTCACCCCACAGGCCATGCTGGGGACCACAGGAGCGAGATGGTGGGAAAATTGCTTCTTCCACTGAGATCTAAAAAGGCCAAGAAATGGAACCCAAGATGCCAACCAGGCAGTGGGCGGAGCAGGGTCTTGGCTGCTGTTTCCTGCAGTGCCTCAGTTTCCCCAGGGCCAAGAAGGAAGCAGTTCTCTGGCCCGGAGGCTGAGGGCCTCCCCCGTCACAGGCACATGCACGTCGGTGTAGTTGTAGCTGCCGGTAGCCAGGAACACCTTCCCTACCTCCTTCCTCTTGCCCCGCAGGATGGGGATTCCCGCCTGGGTCAGAGAGAAGAGCAGCCTCCAGGGCTGGGGTCTCCCCAAGCTGCCCCGGGAGCCCCTTCCCAGGTCTCAGCCCCATGGGCAGGGGGCCTCAGGCCAGGCAGGAGGGCGGGGCGCAAGGCCAGGGTGCACAGCTCTGTCCAGATCTCGAGGGGAGGCCAGGGAAGGGGGAGCAGCCCCAGTGCCCTGGGGAGGAGGGGGACAAAGGGACAGGCTTGGTCACGACCCTGGTCTATAGCCACTCGCATCCTTCTCCATGTATTTCTCCAAGTCTTCTGGGGTCCTCTCCTTGAGACAGCCCCGCGGGAGGGAGCAGAGCTGTGAACGTGTGTGCGTGCGTGCACGCGTGCGTGCCTACACATGCCTGCATCCAAGATGAGGGAGCCCAGACCACCAGCCTCCACGGGAAGAAGAGTGAAACCTTATGGGGTCTGGGGGCCTGGGCCACTCACCGAATGGTGGACATTATCCACGGCATCCGTCACATCCTGGAAGACATGAAGAGGTTCCCATGCTGATCACCGGTGTCACAGCTGGGTCAGGCCAAGAGCGAGGCTGATAAGGGGCCCTGATGTGACCACCAACCCTGGACCCCTACCAGGGGGACCCCTCCATCCACAGTGGGCCCGACACTGGGCTCATGTCCCAACCCTCCTGGCACGGGTGTCACCCCGTGGGGGCATCAGTTACAAGGTTGGGGGCCCCTACATCCAAGGCCTTCCCTCTGAGCTCCTGGAGCCCCTCAAACCCCTCAGGAGGAGCCTCTGCCCTCTGGCGGGGCCCCCATTTCCGGGCTTGGCCCCTAAGCTGCACAGTGTCCTGCTGGTCACCCAGGGCCACAGCGGGGAGGGGCATGGAACTCACTGGATGTAGCGGGAGCAGCCAGAGAAGAAGCCCACCAGGCAGACGTAGAGACAGGTTTCTAGGGCAGAGGGAGGCTGGTCGGTCGCCGGCCCGAGGATCCAGGCAGCAGCCCGCCAGGCCAGAGCCAGGACCAAAGGATCACCTCCCCCCACCCCCATCAGCCCTCACCAGGCAGGTTGAAGAGCGTGATGAGGGTGTGGGACCGCTGCAGCTCATCCCTCTGAATGAACTTACTGGGGTAGAAACTCCAGATCTCGGCCCTAGGGAAGGGGTGGGCTGGGTGCCATGATGCCCCTCCCCAGCGCCTCCCAGAGGCCAGGACAGGCCCCGCCACTCTTTCCCGCCTCTACCCATCCTTCTCTCCCTCCTTATCCAGCTGGCATTGCCGAGCCCCTGCGATGTGCCCGAGTCACCCCCGCCACTGTCTTTCCTCCAGCATCCTCGCCCCGCACCCCGTTCCTTACTCCGGGAGGAAGGAGAAGCCATGGGTGCCCAGCAGCCCATTCCCGCGGGCGTCCACCTTCAGCAGGTTTCCACAGGGCGCGTCAAACACCAGCCCCCCGGGAGGGGGCACAGAGGTTGTGGATGAGGCACCAGGGCCAGTGAGTGGGCCCAGCCTCCCGCCCCGCGGGCTCCCGCACCTGATGGGGAAGGCAGGGTCGTAGGTGCAGCGCAGGATCTCGTGTGGGTACCCGACGCACACCAGGCGCTCCAGCAGCAACTCGAAGGCCAGCGTCTCATAGGCCGGGGACTTGTAGGCTGTGGGCCAAGCAGACCCAGGCCGGTTGGTGCCCGCCCCCTGCTCCCAGCCCCAAATTCCCCTCACTCCCCTCCCCCTCCCAGCCAGAGTGCAGTCCATGTTGAAGCCAAGGCAACAAATCTTCCCCAGCTCCAGGCTGCGGTTGACAAAAATCCTGGAAGGGGAAGGACACTGAGATCAGCCCCCCAGACTCCAAGACCCAGGGCCTCGCGTGTGTCTGGGCACATGCGTGTGAGCGCGTGTGCAGGGCTCCGTCTCAACGTGGGAGTGTGCTGGGGGCATCCCCGTGCGCGAGGATGCGCCGTTGTCTCTTTCCTGAGCGGGGTCACTGTGTCCAAGTTCAGAGAGGATGCGTTTGTCACAGGTGGGCAGCACATGTCCCCACGTCGGCGTGCCTGGGGGGAGAGCACCTCCCTCCATGCCAAGTGTACACTGTCAGGTTTCCCTCTGACGGGTCACTGCCCACCTACAGAAAGATGTCCCCTTGTGAGTGCAGGGGCTGGTCTGTGTTCTGAGTGTCACCATCCCTGTGTATGAGCTGCTGTGTTGTGTGGGATATGTCAGGAAATGGGGTGTTTGTAAGATCCCCCCGACCCCAATCCCAAATGCCCATCTCACCGCTGGTGCCAATCCTACCCCAGGGCCTGTGTCTCCCCTCTGGGCCCCCCAGGCTCTCCCCCGTCCACACAGGCCATCGCTGCCAGGAGTGAGGAGACAGCGGCCCCCTCCCCAGCCACCTGCCTGCTAGCAGTGAGGCCCAGCAGCTCCCGTCTCCCTCAAACACTTCAGACACCACTGACCCCGTGGGCGCCACCCTGGGCCCCCATCTCCTCCTTTGAGGGAGAAGAAAGCCAGGACAGTCTCTGGCATCCCCTCTCTTCTCTAAGAGAGAAAATAGTAATGATCAAGGAAGAAGAATTCATCCGTATTATGCCACCTCCACTTCTAGGGCTTGTGCCCCCAAAGACCTCAACCACCTAGAATGTAGCAGAGAACACAGAGTGAAGCAAACATGGCGTTTACAAAAGCGGAAGACGCGTGTGCTTTAAAAATAAGAGTGTCGGGACTTCCCTTGCGGTCCAGTGGCTAGCACTCCGCGCTTCCAATGCAGCGGGCCTGGGTTCGATCCCTGGTCAGGGAACTAGATCCCACGTGATGCATCTAAAGATCTTGCATGCCGCAGTTGAAGATCCCACACGCGGCAACGAGGATCCTGCGTGCCGCAACTAAGACCGGCACGGCCAAATAAATAAATAAATACGTAAGAAAGAAAAAAAAATATGTCCACTCAAAATGGATCTGAAAGGACACAACGGTACATTGGTAGCTGTTAATAGAGCAGGGCTAGCTCTGTCTATATAAGTAAACAAATGGGCCTAACCATAGAAGTTCAAACTATCTGGTTATCTCATGTATTAACACAAACTGGGTCTCAGTTCCAGTTGTATTTAATGTTTTATGATCTCCTAGACTTTCCAGTCCAGGCACTTTTTGACAAAACTTTGTCCTCATTTGAGGGGCTTTTGTTGTCGGGTTTTTGTGTTTGTTTTTGTGGGTATTTGCCTCATTCCATCCCTGAGCTTTGCAGCTAGACAGATGTGATTCAAAACTATGTTCTAAGGTGTTTCCTGTAGTGAAGTCATTGGTTTGCAATAGTCAGTCATGCTTTGCCACTAAAAGGGGACGGAGGGGTGGTAAGCCACGAGATAAGCTAAAGTTAAATTGTTAGAAGAATTTCTTGATAGGAAATTATAGCTTTGCGTTTTGTTGCTCTATTTCCTGAAAATAACTTGGAGATGCCCCTGATTTGTCCATCTACTGCTTTGATTCCTTGGATAACACTCATTCTTTCACGTTAAGCAAAACCAAGTAATTGTTGCAGAGGTCTCTGTATTTTGCAGCTGCCCTTTTGTAAGACGCACTTTTCCCAAATAAAACAATTTTAAAAACCCATAAAAAAAAATGTCCACTCAAAAACCTGTACTTGAATGTTTAAAAAAATAAAATAAGGGTGTCTAGGGACTTCCCTGGTGGCACAGTGGTTAAGAATCTGCCTGCCAAGGCAGAGGACACGTGTTCAAGCCCTGGTCCGGAAAGATCCCACATGCCATGGAGCAACTAAGCCTGAGCGCCACAACTACTGAAGCCCCCACGCCCTAGAGCCCGCACGCCGCAACTACTAAGGCCGCATGCCACAACTACTAAAGCCCGTGCGCCTAGAGCCCGTGCTCCGCAACAAGAGAAGCGACCACAATGAGAAGCCTGCGCACTGCGAAGCCCGCGCACCGCAACAAAGAGTAGCCCCTGCTCGCTGCAATGAGAGAAAGCCCGTGCGCAGCAACAAAGACCCAACGCGACCAAAACATAAATAAAATTAATTAATTAATTTAAAAAATAAAAATAATAAAACTAATAAAGAAAGAAAGAACTTAAGATTCTTGCTTTACACACAATTCTAACACACTTGGCTATCAATCTTCCCAGCCCAAGGCCATTTAAAGAAGTAATTGCTAGAAGCATACCAGGAGCTATAAGAAGTGGCAGATGACTAGAATCTCAGAATCAGAAAAAAAAAAGTACAAAAGTGAGTATCAAAAAGCAGAGCAGGGCTTCCCTGGTGGCGCAGTGGTTGAGAGTCCGCCTGCCGATGCAGGGGACACGGGTTCATGCCCCGGTCCGGGAAGATCCCACATGCCACGGAGCAGCTGGGCCCGTGAGCCATGGCCGCTGAGCCTGCGCGTCCGGAGCCTGTGCTCCGCAACGGGAGAGGCCGCAACACTGAGAGACCCGCGTACCGCAAAAAAAAAAAAAAAAAGCAGAGCAATTGGGACCATTTAGTGTAGAGATGGAAATAGTCCCTAAGGGTCCACAATTGCTGGTTTTGCAACAAAGCACAACGACTTCCATTCAGAGTTTTGACCTGATCATCCAGAAAGACTTATAGGATGTGGCATGTCCTCTTTGAAAAAGGAAGGCCAGTTTATGATACATTTTCGAAAATTTTCTCTACAAAATGGCCAAACTTAATGAAGTTAGGCACTTTTGAAGGGATAACAATTATCTGGGGGAAAAAAATGTATTTCAGTGAAATAGTTCCTTCCTTGGTAATTCCAGACGAGCAACTGTTAGGATGGTGAGGCAAGAGTATGGAGGCTGCAGGAGGTACATTACCTCATTGGATGGATGGATGGATTAGTGGATAGATGGATGGATGGATGGATGGATGGATGGATGGATGGATGGATGGATGGATCGGTGGATGGACGGATGGATTCGTGGATAGATGGATGGATGGATGGATGGATGGAAGGACAGTTGGATGCACAGACCTATGGACTATATATGGTAGCCTTTATTAAGGGTATCAGAGGAGAATCAAGCTTCAGAAATCAGCAGGATTTCCCGAGTCCCTTTCACCCATTCTCTGCTCTCTGCTCATCTCAGGGAGACTTTTTTAAAGGTGCATAGTTCCTCTCTGGGTCAGAAACAGAAGGAGGAATACCCGGTTATGGGAAGTCACCAGAAATTTCCTCAGCCCTCCCACTGGGTGTTAACATGGTGAGTGTGCAAAAATGTATCCCGCTTTTCCCATAGCTGAACTCGGGGGTCTATCCCAAGATTCCCTTCCACCTGAGGATAAGGAAGTCACCCAGTGACATTCACATACACTCCGTCACATCAGTGGTTTCTCAGGCCACCTCTCCAAGTACACTCCCAGCCCTCTCCTGGGCTTGACTGAACAGCGTGGGGGTTATACTCAGCACGCTGGGAGCTAGGAGCTGGTAGCTGCCCATCACTTCTTGGTGGGGCCTCATGTGACGTGCACTGGCACAGCTGGGGAACCAGCACATCCCCACACTGCTGCGTGCTGAGGTGGCCATATCCCCAATGGATCTTCAGCTGGCCAGTCTGTAGTGCCGTTCCAGGATGTGGCCACCTGTCCAGACCCCAGTGCCCCTCAGCTGACGGCAGGTCCAGCTGGGGAGGACCACAGGCTGTCACAGGGCCCTCTTGGCCTGGCCCCTGTGCCACGGGCACCCTTGTGGGACTTGGTACATTTCAGAGCCCCTTCCAGAAGAGGAGATTTGTTACGGTAACAACAAGTGAATCCTTGCATTGCTTTGACTGTGTGCCAGGCTCGTTAACAGCCCTACGGGGTAGGCCTTCCACTACTCTGAATTTACAGATGGCAAAATGAGGCACCAAAGTCCTAAGCCGCTCGCCCACCATTACAAAGCAAGATGGCAGAGCGGACTTGAGCCCAGAGCCCAGGCGCCAACATCTGTGCTGTCAACCCCTGGGTGAAACCGCCTCTGCCCAGGAGCCCTCACAAAACCCCTGGACTTTTCAACAGCATGAAAGACAAAGAAAGGCCGAGGGAATGTTCCAGATTAATGGAGGAGGCTATGCGGTATCTGCTCTCAGATATTGAATCAGGGAAGAGGACATCCTTAGGTCAACAAATAAGACTAGACAATCAACAGCTGCTAAAAGTACTGGCTCAATGTCAATCTGTGAAGTTGATACCGTAAGAAAAATCTCTATTCTTGGAAAATACTGAAGTATTTAGGGTAAAAGGGTAACTTACCTTCAAATGCTCCAGGGAAAAAATTATGCATATAGAGACATCCGTGTGGGGGGTGTGTGTGTGTGTGTGTGTGTGTGTGTGTGTGTGTACATGCTTGGGGAGACAAATGATAAAGCAAATGGAGTAAAATGTTAACAGTCGGTAAATCTTGGCAAAAGGTAGAAAGATGTCCTTTGAACTACGTCTTATGTTTACAACTTTTCATAAACTTGGAATTATTTCCAAATTTTAAAAATATCTTTTTTAAATAAGGAGTCCCAAGGCCCCCATGTCACCACCAGGAACAGTCACTTTGGCTCCCACTTTCTTCTGAGCTCCCAGCTGGACGCCTCCCATCCCCCCAGGGGCAGAGTGGAAACAGGACCACTCAGCCCTCATGCCTGTTGATTCTCACACCCAGGCTGTGCCTGTTTAGAAAGTGTCCAGGCCCAGCACGTGATGGCTTTGTTCCCCGTGGCTGCCTGACACTCAGAGAGGTGGCCAGATCGTAGGTGCCCGGGGTGTTGAGTGCACCTGTCGCCCCTCACACTTCACCTCCACCTTCAGTCGGAGGCATTATTCCAGCTCACCCAGCTGGTGCACAGCTGGTCCACAGCATCGAGGGGCCTTTCATACCCCTGAGCTTGGAGAAACTCTCTCGAGACCACCAGAAACTTCCCGCAGATGGGGCTTCCTCACACAGGGGTGGCTGTCCAGGGAGACTGAGGCGGGGACCAGAGCAATATATCAGGAAGGCTTTTTGGATTTTTTTGGACAGGAAAGTAGGATTTATCGGTGGGTGTGAGTAAGGAGGGGACAGCGCCAAGACTCTCAGGAGTGCAGGGCCCGCCATGTGTCCAGGGGCCACGACTAGGGGTGTATTTGATCCCACAGGCATCTGGGATGAGCCACTTTTCTGCCACCATGTTTTCAAATTCATCCGCATTAAACTTAGTAAATCCCCTCTTCTTGGGGATGTGGATTTTCTGGCGGCCAGGGAACTTGAACTTGGCCCTGCGCAGGGCATCAATCACGTGCTCCTTGTTCTGCAGCTTGGCGTGGATGGACATTATGACCTGGCCAGTGTGGACCCTGGCCACCGTGCCCTGGGGCTTTCCAAAGGCACCATGCATACCTGTCCGGAGCCTATCAGCTCCAGCCCAGGGCAACATCTTGTTGACACGGATGATGTGGAAGGCGTGGAGCTGCACTCGGATGTGAAAACTATCTTTGCCACAGCTTTTCATGACGTACGCGTTGGCACAAATACGGGCCGCCTCCGGGGCTTCGGAGGAGAGCTGCTCATACTTATGTGACACCACGTGGCCACAGAGTGGGAGCTCAACCACTTTCGCCTTCTTCCAGCCCAGGTCAAAGATGCAGATCGTGGACTTCCCTGGTGGCGCAGTGGTTGAGAGTCCACCTGCCGATGCAGGGGACGTGGGTTCGTGCCCCGGTCCGGGAGGATCCCACATGCCGCGAAGCGGCTGGGCCCGTGAGCCACAACTACTGAGTCTGCGCATCTGGAGCCTGTGCTCCGCAATGGGAGAGGCCACAGCAGTGAGAGGCCCGCGTACCACAAAAAAAAAAGAAAGATGCATCTCTTAGCATCAGGGACACCTCAGCAGAAGCCAGACTTTGGGTACAGTCTGTTCTCACCATACCGGTAACACCGGGAGGGGTGGCGGCCCACAGCAACACCAGGATCTTCAGGGGCGCGCCAAAGGAAGGCTTTTTAACAGAGGGGCATCCTGGATGAGGTCTTCAGGAAATGTAGGATTTGTGTTAGTTTAGAGGAGAAAGGGATTTCACGAAGCCGGCAGCGCGCCCAGCGCTGAGGGGCTGGAAGAAAACTGACCCACAGAAACAGCAGAGGCTGGGAGCTGCCTCCAGGGCAGTGGCCGTTGGAGGGCTCCTCCCCTCCGATGTGGCCACACAGCCAAAGGGCACGTCCCGGGGTGAATGGGGAGGGACGGTGACTGGAGGGTGGACTCCACTTGCTGGAAGGAGCTGGGGCTGACATAAGGCCCACATACAATTCTGCCCCAATCCTGCCCCACCCAGGGCAAAGGCCGGCCCCCTGAATGGGTGGGGCAGCGTGGAAGGAGAGATCTGGGGTGAGACGTTAGGAAACTTCCAAGAACTTATCTCTCCTGCCATTAGAATAAAGGAAGTCGCTGGGAGGCTGTGGTGTGTGAGTGCATATGTGAGCGTGAGTGAGTGTGGGTGTGAGTGTGTGTGCGCTGACTGCCCACACGGCCGACCTGACCATCCTGCAAGAGCACAGGATGGGGGCAGGGAGGCCGGGGCCAAGGCTCCCCCGTGGGACATCAATGCAACACTTTGGGGCTCCACTTTTAGGTAAAATTGGCCCCTGAGGGAGTGAGGTGAGGTCTTATTTACACCTAAACTGGGAAACCAGGGGCCCCCCTAGCTCAGCAGCTGTGCAGCCCTGCAGACCTTGGGTCCCCAGGGAATCTGAGGACGGCAGGAGGCAGAGGAAGCCCGAAGCACGGGAGACAGTGCCATCCTGTCCCTGAACTGTGTAGCTCAGTGGAGAAGGTGCACGATGGCCCCGAGCCAGGTTTGGGACAGGATGGAAGGGCATCCGAGACCCGCCAGACCTGCCTGAGGCCTGGCCAGGGGCCTTAACAGCCACTGCCAGGGACAGGTCCCTCCCCCTGCCCCCGACAGAGACCCACACCTGCCCTTGCTGCGACCTGGGGAATCCGGAGGGGGCTAGGCAGGATGAGCACAGGCCAGAGCAGAGGGTCCCGGGGCAAAGGGAACCTGCGCGGGAGTCAGAATGGGGCATATTTCAGTATTATGTGCAGTATTTTCCTGCACATCAATCGATCTAGTCAGACACCACGCATTCCTTAGGTATGCGCCTCATGCCAAACTTATGCTAGAAGCTGGGTTTAAAACTATGAGGAGGTGTTACCTGCCCTTAAGTAGCTGACAGTCCAAGAAAGACAACAGGCATTAGTGGGGAACAGTGAAATGAGAAAGCTGTGCCCTTAGAACCCGGGGAGGTCAGGGAAGGCTTCCTGGAGGAGGAATCAGCCATGCAAGGGCTGCCCCCGACGGTGCTGAGCGGCCGCCTGGCGAGCCTGTGGGTGTCACAGACATGCTTGGTTGCGGTGGGGAGTTGGGGTGTCAGCTGGGGTGCACTGTGGCCGGCCTTGCAGGCCACACTGACAGGCGGGGACTTTCTCTTGGAGGTGATGAGAGTGAAGGAATGTAAGAGAAGAGTGACCCGGTCCCATGTGCCCAGGGGTGGATCTCCGTGGCTCAGGGTGGAGGAGGACACGTGAGAGGGCTTGGCCGGGCGGCAGAGGCCAGTCCGGCGCCTGGTGCAGTGGTGGGGCAAGAGATGCTAAGCGCCTGAACCCGCCCTCCACGGGAGTGATGCTGGCGAAGAGGAGGTGGGGGAAATACTAGGAAATAAACAAGGTCAGGGCTTCCCTGGTGGCGCAGTGGTTGAGAGTCCGCCTGCCAATGCGGGGGACGCAGGTTCGTGCCCCGGTCCGGGAGGATCCCACATGCCGCGGAGCGGCTGGGCCCGTGAGCCGTGGCTGCTGAGCCTGCGCATCCGGAGCCTGTGCTCCGCAACGGGAGAGGCCACGGCAGTGAGAGGCCCGCGTACCGCAAAAAATAAATAAATAAATATTTTTTAAAAAACTCATGTACTTTATTATATGTACATTAGACCTCAAGGAAAAAAATTAAGGGTGATGGATTTGAAGATTTCAGATGGGGAGCAGTCTGGGGGAGGACGAGGCCCTGTGGTGCAGGGTAGAAGCAAGTCCCAGGGAGGTTGATGGAGTCTGGGAGGGGAGGGAACCCGCGCCCCATGGACGGGAAAGTCATTCAGTTGTGAATGATTGTGAAACAGTTAAGAAAAACTATTTTGCAAAGTGGATCGTGCTGTGCTAGTTTATCCGCAGGCCCTATTCCATGAGGGTGCCGGTCCCAGCCGCCCTTTCCCTGTCTGTCCCCAGGCCTGGTCCCCAAATCCACAGTAGCATCTGCTGGGCAACACTGTGGACACCCACCTGCCCACACAGCGCACACACTTACAAGGGCCAAACCTGGCAAAAGGCTTAGTGACACCACAGGAACGGAGTGGCCCTGGCTGGCCCACTGACACTTGAGGCCCTGGTTAGGGTCATCCTGGTCATACGGGTCTCCTTTTCCTTGGGATGGAGCTCTTCCCTAGGAGACTTCTGGCTCTCACACATGAGATATCCCCCATCCGCTCACTAGCCTCTCCAGGGCCTCCATGTATGTGACACGGGACAGACCTGGAAGGCCGCAGGGGACAGTGAACGACGGCTGCCGGGCACAGCGGCTGTCCTCACCAGGATTACAACCAACCCGAAACGGGTAGAATGCTTACTTCATGAGTCTTCGTTTTCTCTTCAGTAAAACTGCTAGGTCTCAATTCATTTTTAAGGGAGAGAGACATCAGGGTGACAGTTCCTACATTTCTCAAATTCAGACTGAGCTAAAGGCAGGCAGCAGTCCGGCGCCTGCCTGTGAGGCTCCCAGCTCAGACAGGGTACGTCCCAGGGGTTCGGGGCAGCACAAGCTAAGCCTTGTGCAAAGATTCTAGGTCGGCAGGAGAGTGACCTAATTAAACACACAGGCTTCTTCTTAGCCAAGGAGCCCCAATTAAGGCCCCTGGGCAGCCACAGCGCAAAGGCACAGCTCTAGAAGTAACCGGAATAATTATTTTTAAACAGCAGTTACTTACTTCTGATTATTGAAGTAGCACATATTCATCATAGCACGTTTGGAAAATACAGAAAGTACAGACAAGAAAATGCTACCCAGAGAGAACCACTGTTTTTGCTTATTTCCTCATGGTCTTTTTTTGTACCTATTTACATGTTTGGCCTTCGAGGAAATGTTTATTCACATAACGTAAGTGAAAAGAGATACAAAATTATAAACAGTGTGATCCCAAATTTGTTAGGGTTGTCATAAGGATAGAGTTCTGTATCCTGTTTCTTTCACTCAGTATTAAAACACAAACGTCTCCTCCACCTCATTAAATATTCAGCTGCTTGATTTTTAATGACTGCACAGCGTCCATCATATAGGATAACGTATACACTCTCCCATAGTGATGGGGCATTAACATTGTTTCCGGTTTTTTAAATAACTTTACAATGGACCTCCGTGTATAGCTCTGACTTTGTTTCCTGGGCTAGATTTCCAGAAGTAAAAATTATTTAGGGCTCTTATTATACATGACCAAACGGCTTTCTGAACGTTGGAAGTGATTGGCACTGCTATGAGCAAAGGATGAGATATCATAGCGCCCATGGCATATCTTAATTCCTGTAATAACAAGCAGAACTCCTTTACCTACTGGTGGTAGATCCAGGTCCAGCCCAGAGGCAGTGTAAGCAGATACCAGTTCCTCAGAGCCATCTGGACTTTAGAACAAAGCACAGCCCGGGTCTGAGTCAGCTTTCACTAGGCGAGGCTGCTATAACAAACAACCTTCAACGAGGAAGCTTTCTCTCTCACCCACATTACTCCTAAGATGTGGATCAGCTGTGGCTTTACTCCAGATGCCTTCTTGTTCTGGGACCCAGGCTGAAGGAACAAGTCCTGTCTCCATTCTCATGGCCAAGGACAAAGAGACAGAGCAGAAGCCCACCCTGGCTTTTAAGGCTTTGATGTCGACGTGGCAGGCATCACTCCCACTCACTTCCGTTGGCCCAGGGAGGTGATGTGGCCAGTCCAGTGCCAGTGAGGGGAAGAAGTACATTCCTCCCACGGGGAGGCACCACTGGTCACACCCGGCTGTGCAGAACTCTCTACGGAGTGGACAGAAAATAACTGGGGACAAGAATACCACCGACCACAGCTCTGAGCCCTCAGAAACAGATCTCAGTGTTTGTTATCACATCCTGGGACTGAACGTGACATCAGGAATGTTTGGCAACAAGAATCCCTTTCATAATGGAAACTCCCGTGCCCCAGAAGGCTTCCCCGCTGACAGATGAAGGAGGTCACGTAGGTTTGCCTTTTGTGCAAATACAAGAAAATATTGATATATATGTGTTTTTGTGTATTTATGTACCTATATTTATAAGTCGCTCCATTTAAAATAGTAAAGATATATTGTTATATTTTCAAAAGTTAAAAGAAAAGCCTTATGTATAACAGGCTACTATTTCTTGTTAAAGGGGGAGAATACTTACACATAATACATATAACTTATGCTTATATATGCATAAAACATTTCCCCAAAATCAATAAGAAGCGGTAACAGTGGTTATTTCAGGAAAGTGAACTAAAGAACTGAGGGCAGAGAGGGGAGGTTCTTCACCGTACACATTTTTTACAGTTTGAATTTTTTTCCTTGTGTTTATATTGCTTCCCCGCCTCCAAATTCTTTTAACTAAAAATTTTTTAAATTGTCCTTTTTCAATCTGCTCTTACCCATGTTACACAGTCTCTCTGTCTGTTCTTCCTTCATTGCTGTCACACTGGGACATGCCCTGATTCCCATGCCTCACGCCTTAGAAAGCAGAGTTTCCAGAAAGCACTGGAAAACCCAGGAAGAGCAAGTAGCAGCGGACACCACACCCCCATATGGTTGTGCAGGCCGTGCTCTGTTATGGCCGGCAGGTAAGCCCCTCAGAGTAAGGTGAGACCGAAGGACAGAGAGAATTCTCTTGCAGGAGTCAGGAGTCTTGCCCCCGTGAGGAAGGTGGAGAGATGGAGAGAAAAGGAGACAAAAGGAAAGCAGTAACTTGTGCAAAGGAAGTTAGTGGTGCCCCCGAGACAGGACACTCTAAACTGTGCCACCGGCTGCCCAGACCCCGGCTCCATCCTCCTTACGTCCCCATGTCTGCTCCAAATCTTCAGAAAAGCCTCCTAGGGCTCCCCTGGTGGCGCAGTGGTTAAGAATCCGCCTGCCAAGGCAGAGGACATGGGTTCGAGCCCTGGTCCGGGAAGATCCCACATGCCACGGAGCAACTAAGCCCGTGTACCACAACTACTGAAGCCCACGCGCCTAGAGCCCGCAAGCCACAACTACTGAAGCCCGCGCGCCTAGAGCCCGTGCTCCGCAGCAAGAGAAGCCACCGCAGGGAGAAGCCCTCGCACTGCAACGAAGAGTAGCCCTCGCTCACCACAACTAGAGAAAGCCCGCACGCAGCAACCAAAACCCAACACAGCCAAAAATAAAATAAATTAAATAAAAATAAATTTAAATAAAAAACACTGAGGAAAGAAATCAAAGATGACACAAACAGATGGAGAAATATACCTATACCATGTTCTTGGATTGGAAGAATCAATACTGTGAAAATGACTATGCTACCCAAAGCAATCTACAGGTTCAGTGCAATCCCTATCAAACTACCAGTGGCATTCTTCACAGAATTAGAACAAAAAAATCTCACAATTTGTATGGAAACACAAAAGACCCTGAATAGCCAAAGCAACCTTGAGAAAGAAAAATGGAGTTGGAGTAATCAGGCTCCCAGACTTCAAACTATACTACAAAGCTACAGGAATCGGGCTTCCCTGGTGGCACAGTCGTTGAGAATCTGCCTGCTAATGCAGGGGACACGGGTTCGAGCCCTGGTCTGGGAGGATCCCACATGCCACGGAAGAACTAGGCCCGTGAGCCACAACTACTGAGCCTGCGCGTCTGGAGCCTGTGCTCCGCAACGAGAGAGGCCGCGACAGTGAGAGGCCCGCGCACAGCGATGACGAGTGGCCCCTGCTTGACACCACTAGAGAAAGCCCTCGCACAGAAACGAAGACCCAACACAGCAAAAATAAATTAATTAATTAATAAACTCCTACCCCTAACATCTTCTTTAAAAAAACGAAGCTACAGTAATCAAGACAGTATGGTGCTGGCACATAAACAGAAATATAGATCAATGGTACAGGATAGAAAGCCCAGAGATAAACCCACGCACCTATGGTCAATTAATCTATGACAAAGGAGGCAAGGATATTAAATGGAGAAAAGACAGCCTCTTCAATAAGTGGTGCTGGGATGGGACTTCCCTGGTGGCGCAGTGGTTGAGAGTCCGCCTGCCGATGCAGGGGACACGGGTTCGTGCCCCGGTCCGGGAAGATCCCACATGCCGTGGAGCAGCTGGGCCCGTGAGTCATGGCCGCTGAGCCTGCACGTCCGGAGCCTGTGCTCTGCAACGGGAGAGGCCACAGCAGTGAGAGGCCCGCATACAGCAAAAAATAAAAAATAAGTGGTGCTGGGAAAACTGGACAGCTACATGTAAAAGAATGAAGTTAGAACACTCCTTAACACCATACACAGAAATAAACTCCAAGTGGATTAAAGACTTAAATGTAAGACCAGACACTATAAAACTTTTAGAGGAAAACATAGGAAAAACACTGTTTGACATAAACCACAGCAAGATCTTTTTTGACCCACGTCCTAGAGTAACAGAAATAAAAAGAAAAAGAAACAAATGGGACTTAATTAAACTTAAAAGCTTTTGCACAGCAAAGGAAACAATAAACAAGACAAAGACAACCCTCAGAATGGGAGAAAATATTTGCAAATGAAACAATAGACAAAGGATTAATCTCCAAAATAACCAAACAGCTCATGGAGCTCAATATCAAAAAAACAAACAATCCAGTTAAAAAATGGGCAGAAGACCTAAATAGACATTTCACCAAGGAAGACATATAGATGGCCAAGAGGCACATGAAAAGATGCTCAACATCACTAATTATTAGAGAAGTGGAAATCAAAACTACAATGAGGGCTTCCCTGGTGGCGCAGTGGTTGAGAGTCCGCCTGCCGATGCAGGGGACATGGGTTCGTGCCCTGGTCCGGGAAGATCCCACATGCCGCGGAGCAGCTGGGCCCGTGAGCCATGGCCGCTGAGCCTGCGCGTCCGGAGCCTGTGCTCCGCAACGGGAGAGGCCACAACAGTGAGAGGCCCGCGTACCGCAAAAAAAAAAAAAAAAAAAAAAGACCTACAGATACCAATTTTCACCTATCAGATTGGCAAAACTCCAACAAGATAATACATGCAGCGAGGCTGTGGAGAAAGAGGAACTTTCCCACATTCCTCGTGATAGTGCACGTTGGTGCAGCCCCTTCAGGAAGACAAATTGGCAGCATCTACAAAATTAAGAGAAATCCTTTGACCCATCAGTTCCTCATGACACTTCAGAATGACTTGTACACATCCAAAATGACCACATGGACAAGAACATGGACCACACTGCAACACTGTTTATAATAGTAAAAATAAATAGGATATAGTCATCAACAGAGGGCTGGTTACGTAAATAAGGTCCCTCCACAATGGAATATCATATATATATATATATATATATATATATATATATATATATATATACAACCATGAAAAAGAATGAGGAAGCTCTCCATCTACTAATCAGGAAAGATCTCCAATGTATGCCAATAACTAGGAAGGAAAAAAGGTTGCAGAACAAATAATGCACTACGTTCGTGTAAAAAGAGAGGGAAAAGAATCCATATTTGTTTGCTTGTATTTTCATAAAGAAACACTGGAAGAATATATAAGAAACTAAAAACAAGGTTTCAGAGGCCAGGGAAGGCGGTAGGAACCAGAGATGGAGAAGAAGGAAAAGAGACAGACTTTTCACAGGACACCAGCTCATATTTTTGGATGGTGAGCCATAAAATTAAATTAAAAACTACAGGGCAATTTTCATATAAAGAAAGTGTAATTATAACCAAAAACAAAATCATACCCTGAACCCAGCAGTCATTCTTTAGAATGAAAGACATATTTTTAACTTTATGTTGACAAGACAAAAAGCATACATAAGACCCAAACATTTCAAGATAACTTATTCCTAGAGTAATAACATGATGTGAATTAAAGCAAAAGGATGAATATAGTCAATAGTTGGATGCCAGAGAACCAGATGGACCAACAAACTATGAGAAACTGGAATATACGTTTTATTTTCATTCCTGTCGTGTTACTATGGAAAAAGTAAAGTGTTTGCTTGTCTGTTTGTTAAGTGGAAGGAAGGGGGGCGGAGAGGGAGAAAGGGAAGGGAAGGAAATGAGGAAGGGCAAATGGAGGACCAATGAGTCTACGGATAGGAATGTAAATTGGTGCACCCTTTTTGCAGGGCAATTTTGCAATATCTATAAACACTTTTAACACACATGCCCTTTGACCCAGAATTCCCTTTTCTGGGAATTTACGCAACAGATATATCCCCACAGCTATGTAACAGATAATGCGGCATATAAAGATTTTTTAATGCAGTATAGTTTATAGAGCAAAAAAAAATATTCACCAATAGAAAACTGGTTAAATTATGAGGTGCCCTAAAATGCAACCCTCTACAGAATGAGGTAGGTGTGTCTATACCAAAACGAAAAGATGGCTGCGATATTAGCAAGTGAAAAAACAAGTTGCAGCGTAGTAAACACCATAATCCTATTGCGTAAAGATAAAATATGATTAAGGACAAGCATGTCTATAAAAATTGTCTGGAAGGATCCAGTGACGTCTGCCAATAATGGGTCACTCAGAGGAGTGAGACCGAGAATTAGTCTCGCTGTTCAAAAATTAGTCTTTTGAACAGATGATGTTTACCATGTGCATGTATTATTTGTTTTCATTATGGTAAAATATACATAATATAAAATTTCCACTTTAACCATTTTTAAGTGTACAGTTCAATGGCATAAAATACATTCACAGTGCTGTGTAATTATCATGACCATCCATCTCCAGAACGTTTCATCTTCCCAAAAGGAAACTCTGGACCCATTAAGCAATAACTCCTCTGTCCCCCAGCCCCTGGTAACCACTATTCAATTTTCTGTCTTTATAAATGTGCCTATTCTAGGTACCACATGAAAACGGAAGCATACAATATTTGTCCTTTTGTGTCTGGTTTGTTTCATTCTAAATTTTTTTAAGGTTCATCCATGTTGTAGCGTGTCAGAATTTTTACCTCTTTTTTTTTTTTTTTTTTTTTTTTTGGCCACGCTGTGTGGAATGCAGGATCTTATTTCCCGGACCAGGGATCGAACCCGTGCCCCCTGCAGTGGAAGTGCGAAGCCCTAACCACTGGACCGCCAGGGAATTCCCTATCCCTTTTTTTTATACTGTAAAACTTTATTCATATGACTATGCCTGAGGACATTGTTATAACAATTTTTTTCCTAAAGTACAGTAGATCTATAATATTATATTAGCTTCAGGTGTACAGTATAGTGAGTCAATATTTTTATAGATTATACTCCATTTAAAGTTATTATAAAACATTGGCTATATTCCTTGTGCTATACACTACTACCTTGTACTTTATTTATGTTATACATAATAGATTTTACCTCTTAATTCCCTACCCTTATTTTGCCCCTACTCCAGCCTTCTACCCACTGGTATCCACTAGTTTGTTCTCTATATCTGTGAATCGGTTTCTGTTTTGTTATATTAATTCATTTTTATTTTTTAGATTCTAGAATTTCACCCCTTTTTATGAATGAATCTTATTCCATTACAGGAATATGCCACATTTTATTTATCGATTCATCTGTGGATGGATAATTGGATGTTCCCACCGTTTGGCTATTATGAATGATACTGCTATGAACATGGGTATATACCCATCTATTTGAGTCCCTGCTTTCAAATCTCTTGGCTATCTACCTAGAAGCGAAATTGCTGGATCGTATGGTAATTCTATGTTTAATTTTTGAGAAACCTCCATACTGAGTCCCAAAGTGGCTACACCATTTTATTGATACATTCCCACCAGCAACACACAAGGATTCCAACTTCTTCACATTGCATGTATTACTTTTATAACTAAAAATGTATTGAATTTTTAGAATCCCACCGTTTTACTTCAATAAGAAAGTCTCTAATTTTTTTCCTCTCACGAAACATATTGTTAGATTACAAATTCCTGGAGATCAGGAATCAACGGTTTTTTTAATGCATTAACCATTTGTTAAAAAAAACTGCAGTCCGTGGAGGCAGAAGCAAAGAAAGCCGCAGTAAACCTGCAAAGCATGGGCACGTCGGGACGGCGACCCCCGCAACCCCGGAGCCAACACCCGCAGCGATCCTGAGCATCCGGGTCTCACGGGGGCCCGGCACGTGCTCCAGAACCCAGGACACTCTCTGATTTGGCAACTCAGGGCGCACAAAACCCAGCCGGCTGCCGGGGCCCCGCTGGGATCTGCCTGAGCAGCCTGGCGTCCGATAGGTTCAGAAAGGGACTCCGCTTGGGGCACCAAGAGCCGAGTGGATTTCCCAAGCCAGAGGCCGGATTTCTTATTAAGTGGGACATCTTTTGGGCTCTTTTGGGTCATATGAGGGTAAGCAGCTCTCTCCTGAGGCTACCGCATTTTACCTACTTACCTACCCCCTACTTCACCGCCAGGCTGAACTTCAGGAGATGCTTTGCGAGTTTGCTGGGTCTTTACTCTCCATTTCATCAACGATGACAGATGCAGAGGAAGGAAAACCCAGAGCGTCTGCGCAGGGTTCGCTGCCTCATTTCCCTGGAGACCCAGCTGGGGCTTGGAGGCTGGGCCCTTCGGGGATGGGCTGTGGATGAGGGGCTACCTCTCCCGCCTTTCCTCCCGGTTTCACTTCCAAGTCACCCCGCACAGCCATTGCTCCCTTCACCTGCCTCGACCCATTTTGCAGATGGAGCCGCAGAGGCTGTCAAAGCCTAGTGAAGAACTTGTTAGAGCCTCACCTCCGTAGCCGGCTTCATCCCTTTCCAGCCGGGCCCCTGCCCCCTCTCATCACCCCATCTCCCCTCTCATCACCCCATCTCCACTCTCATCACCCCAACTCCCCTCTCATCACCCCATCTCCCCTCTCATCACCCCATCTCCCCTCTCATCTCCCCATCTCCCCTCTCATCACCCCATCTCCCCTCTCATCACCCCATCTCCCCTCTCATCACCCCATCTCCCCTCTCATCTCCCCATATCCCCTCTCATCACCCCATCATCTCCCCTTGCTCACGTTGCTCCAGCCACTCAGGCCACCTGCTCATTAAAACCACCTACTCCTTCCTGCTCCAGGCAGGGATCTCTCCAGCCCTCCCAGATCTTCGCCCACGCTCTGCCTCGGGACAGGCAGAGTTGCTCTGCGGTCCAGACCAAATTCGGAGCAGAGGGGGCCCTTCCAGGCCCTTCCAGGCCCTTCCAATCTCAACACTGTGGGCGCTCCCCTTTTGGACCTGAGAGCCCGTTCACAACCCTTCGGCCTCAGAATGGACTTACGCTTGGAGACAGAACAACCAGGGACAGTCTGGAGAGCCTCCGACCCACACAAAGCACTGGTTTCTGTGAGCCCCGAGTCTCCTCACAGGCTTCCAGTCTGAATACCCACCCCAGTTCTTCTTCCTCAACCCGTCGGAGAATCCTGCCCAGAAAACTCCCTCCTCCACCCTTCTGTCCCCCTACCCCCAGCCATGAGCCCAAGGACCAGGGCCGGCAGTAAGGGCTGACACGCACCCACTCCTGCGGGGATGACAGAGAGTTTGTGTCTCTTCCCAGGAGAAAAATAGCAGCGATGACTAACCTCGCTGTGCGGCTTTAAGCTGCTCAAAGCTCCTGTGCCTTGATCCCCTCCACCTCCTCCCCAAGTATCCGGTAAGATAAAGAACACACATAATTATCATAGCCCCGGTACGGCAGGGACGAGTGGTACCCAGAAGGTTTAAATACCTTGTTAAGGGGGCTCAGTAGTAAGTGGGGAGCTGGGACTCAAATCCAGATTTTCTGATTTTTCTTTTCTTTTTTCAAAACACCTGTGTCTCATCCTCTTCGCGCTGGCTCTTTGCTAGGTCTTAATGATAAACAAATGCAAATGACAGTGTCTGGAGTTTAATGGCTTCGCCATTTCACTATTTTCATTTGCGTGAAGATCCTGTATTAATCCAGGCTAGTAAAAGAGTGCTAAGTCAGGGAGATCAGCTCCGTGCTTTGTGACTGCCTAGAGGGGTGGGATAGGGAGGGCGGGAGGGAGACGCAAGAGGGAGGAGATAGGGGGATATATGTATACATATAGCTGATTCACTGTGTTACACAGCAGAAACCTACACACCATTGTAAAGCAATTATACTCCAATAAAGATGTTTAAAAAAAAAGAGTGCTAAGTAAGGAGAACTTTCTGGACCCTCAAATCACAGAATCCTGGTGCTTACCAACGTGTATACACTCATTTCCTTCCTTAGGGGCTCCGCCCCTCTCGCCATGACTCACTCTCCCTCCATCTTCCCTCTCCACAGGTCTGCCCTCTGCTCCCCAAGCAGCCTGACCACAGTAGCCTCAGGGTGCCCAGAGGAAAAACCATAGCATCGGGGAGAAACTGAGCCCGATCTCTGGGGGTTAGATGGTCCCAGCATCTAATCTGGGGGAGGGCCAAGACACTGAGGCTGTGGAGGGAGAGCAAAGGCAGGCACAGGGGGTCGCAAGAAAAAGGTCAAGGCTGGCCCTGACCACAGTCCCCAGGTTGGGTGCAGGAGTGAGGGAGGCATGGGACGGGTAAAGCAGGGCCTGCTGCGAGGACGGAGAAGCTGGTATGATGGAGCGGCGGGGCAGGTAGCAGAGGTGGAGTGTGGACCGGGCTGGACCAAAGTGGGAGAAGCTGGGCGGATACAGACTGTAGGGAGTTGGGGGAAGGGTGCCTGTGGTCACTGTTGCTGCCTCCCTGCAGAAGCCAGGGGTCAAGTTCAGACTTGCCTGTCCTAGCAACAGAGCCAACAGGGGCAACCTCAGCAAAAATAAAAGCATTGATGAGAAGGAGGGTTCACAGAATGAAGTAGCAGAAACTAAAGTCAGAAAGGCAGGGGTAAGGGCAGCCGCAGGGGCCAGCTCAGGGAGCCAGAACAGGGTGCCTCTGGCATGGGTCGGCACCAGCCACGTTTCTCCCGTTCTCACGTCACCCCCTGCAGGAGTCAAAGTCCAGGAGAGACGGTCTCGTTGGCCCAGATGGAGTCATATGGCCTCACACCTTGGCTGGTGATGACTGCTTTCCGAGAGGCACCTGACCTTGGACACGTATTTCCCCAGAAGGAAATGGGGCTGCTGTATCCAAAATAAAGAGTGAGTGTCACGAGGTCACCAGTCCGATAGTGGAAGGACAAACCTCTGAATCTGTCCCTAAAATTAAGAATTTGAGTCGCTCAATGGCTATCCAGATGTTCAAATGATATTTTGCCAATTGCCAACAAGTTCCAACCACTTCCTCTAGACATTTCACTCAGTCTTTTAGCTCCGGGTAACGGCAGCTGGTCACAGTGGAAGAAGAAATGTAAAACACTGTGCATATAGTTACTGTTTGGGTTGTGACATTTCTCACTAGATTTCTTGCCAAACCTCACTCAGGGTTCTACATCCACCCACAAGGCATATGGAGCCCTCACTGGAAGCAGCCCCTGGGAGGCCCACCCAGCCCACCATAACTTCACACCCCGGGGGTGTGAAGGGCTAAAATTCTTCCCCAGCTGGACTAAGCAATGTCCCTACTTACACAGGGGCGTAATATACAAGCACAAGGACACAGCATTGTTTGAATTCCGAAAGACTGACAACTTAATGCCCATCAGGAGGCAACGTATGCAGTTAATCATGGTTCATTCACTATTCCGCCACCACAAAGCAACAAGCAGTTCTCTATTTGTATTGAAATGGAATGATCTCAAGCTGTGCTATCAGAAGCAAGGCGCCAGATGTACAGAGTATGACACAACTTTCTGTAAAAAATGCACACAACTTTTGTTCCTCTCATATGTGTGTGTAGCAGGAACAAAATTATAAAAGTATAAGCATTTGGAGTTTCCCCGGCACCCCCGAAGGAAGAAGGGAGCCCCGCAAAGCAGTAGAAGAGGGATGAGCGAGATGGAGAGTCAAGGAGACAGTCTGGATTACCTGCAATAATGCTGTGCCACATTTTTAAGGAGTTTTGCAGGGTGGTACTATAGAAGGCAATTTCCATTTCTTTGGGCCATTCAGCATCTGAACTTCTGTCTATGATAAGAAAACCTCCTCTTTAGAAGGCAGAATCCCAGGAAACCCCTGGCAGTCCAGTGGTTAGGACTCCGTGCTCCCACTGCCAAGGATACAGTTTCAATTCCTGGTCGGGGATCTAAGATCCTACAAGATGCACGGCACAACCAAATAAATAAATATTTAAAAAATAGAAGGCACAGGATCCCCTTCACAATAGAAGCAGAAGATGCCAGAAGCTCACTTCCCCAATTCACCTTGCAGGTAGGGTGTGGACCCATGCATGGCTCCACCAATCAGACAGACTCACCCAGTGTTTGAATCAGAAATTAGGAACATAAAGCAGCCGTGATGGCAGGACATTCACTCTCCAGGGTGGCAGTTGCAACCAGGGTCCAGAGTGGGCATTGGTGGTGTTGTCAGCTGTAGTCACCAGCACCGTTGTCGGTGGTCATTGTACTTTAATCAGACCAACTCTGGGACATGATTTGGGGGTTGGTCTCATCCACAGAGCCTCCCAGCTATGAGATATCCAGAGATTACCTGAGCACCCAATACTGTCTAATAGAAAACAGTGATTTCTTTTTTTTTTCTTGGCTGCATTGAGTCCTCGTTGCTGCACGTGGGCTTTCTCTAGTTGCGGCCAGTGGGCCTACTTTTCATTGCGGTGCACAGGCTTCTCATTGTGGTGGCTTCTCTTGTTGCAGAGCTTGGGCTCTAGGTGCATGGGCTTCAGTAGTTGTGACGTGCAGGCTCAGTAGTTGTGGCTCACGGGCTTAGTTGCTCCGTGGCATATGGGATCTTCCTGGACCAGGGCTTGAACCTGTGTCCCCTCCATTGACAGGATGGATTCTTAACCACTGCGCCAACAGGGAAACCCGAAAACAATGATTTCTGTTGCTCCCAATCAAGAATCCTCACTGAGGTGGAACAAAAACCACATTCACAGAAGGATAGACAAGATGAAAAGGCAGAGGGCTATGTACCAGATGAAGAAACAACATAAAACCCCAGAAAAACAACTAAATGAAGTGGAGATAGGAAACCTTCCTGAAAAAGAATTCAGAATAATGAGAGTGAAGATGATCCAGGACTTCGGAAAAAGAATGGAGGCAAAGATCGAGATGATGCAAGAAATGTTTAACAAAGATCTAGAAGAATTAAAGAACAAACAAACAGAGATGAACAACACAATAACTGAAATGAAAAATACACTAGAAGGAATCAATAGCAGAATAATTGAGGCAGAAGAACGGATAAGTGACCTGGAAGACAGAATGGTGGGATTCACTGCTGCGGAACAGAATAAAGAAAAAAGAATGAAAAGAAATGAAGACAGCCTAAGAGACCTCTGGGAAAACATTAAATGCAACAACGTTTGCATTATAGGGGTCCCAGAAGGAGAAGAGAGAGAGAAAGGACCCAAGAAAATATTGGAAGAGATTATAGTCGAAAACTTCCCTAACATGGGAAAAGAAATAGCCACCCAAGTCCAGGAAGCGCAGAGAGTCCCATACAGGATAAACCCAAGGAGAAACATGCTGAGACACATAGTAATCAAATTGGCAAAAATTAAAGACAAAGAGAAATTATTGAAAGCAGCAAGGGAAAAACGACAAATAACATACAAAGGAACTCCCTTAAGGTTAACAGCTGATTTCTCAGCAGAAACTCTACAAGCCAGAAGGGAGTGGCATGATATACTTAATGTGATGAAAGGGAAGAAACTACAACAAAGATTACTCTACCCAGCAAGAATCTCATTCAGATTCAATGGAGAAATCAAAAGCTTTACAGACAAGCAAAAGCTAAGAGAATTCAGCACCACCAAACCAGCTCTACAACAAATGCTAAAGGAACTTTGCTAAGGGGGAAACACAAGAGAAGAAAAGAACTTACAAAAACAAACCCAAAACAATTAAGAAAATGGTAATAGGAACATATATATCGATAATTACCTTAAACGTGAAAGGATTAAATGCTGCAACCAAAAGACACAGGCTTGCTGAATGGACACAGAAACAAGACCCATATATATGCTGTGTACAAGAGACTCACTTCAGACCTAGGGACACATACAGACTGAAAGTGAGGGGACGGAAAAAGATATTCCATGCAAATGGAAATCAAAAGAAAGCTGGAGTAACAATACTCATATCAGATAAAATAGACTTGAAAATAAAGAATGTTACAAGAGACAAGGAAGGACACTACATAATGATCAAGGGATCAATCCAAGAAGAAGATATAACAATTATGAATATATATGCACCCAACATAGGAGCACCTCAATACATAAGGCAACTGCTAACAGCTATAAAAGAAGAAATTGACAGTAACACAATAATAGTGGGAGACTTTAACACCTCACTTACACCAATGGACAGATCATTCAAGCTGAAAATTAATAAGGAAACACAAGCTTTAAAAGACACAATAGACCAGAGAGATCTAATTGATATTCATAGGATATGCCATCCAAAAACAGCAGATTACACTCTCTTCTCAAGTGCGCACGGAACATTCTCCAGGATAGATCACGTCTTGGGTCACAAATCAAGACTCAGTAAATTTAAGAAAATTGAAATCGTATCAAGCATCTTTTCTGACCACAACACTATGAGATTAGAAATCAATTACAGGGGAAAAAAAAGTTAAAAAACACAAACACATGGAAGCTAAAAAATACATTACTACATAACCAAGAGATCACTGAAGAAATCAAAGAGAAAATCAAAAAATACCCAGAGACAAATGACAATGAAAACACGATGATCCAAAACTTATGGGATGCAGCAAAAGCAGTTCTAAGAGGGAAGTTTATAACTATACAAGTCTACCTCAAGAAACAAGAAAAATCTCAAATAAACAATCTAACTTTACACCTAAAGGAACTAGAGAAAGAAGAACAAACAAAACCCAAAGTTATTAGAAGGAAAGAAATCATAAAGATCAGAGCAGAAATAAATGAAATAGAAACAAAAAAACAATAGCAAAGATCAATAAAACTAAAAGCTGGTTCTTTGAGAAGTTAAACAAAATTGATAAACCATTAGCCAGACTCATCAAGAAAAAGAGGGAGAGGACTCAAATCAATAAAATTAGAAATGAGAAAAGAGAAGTTACAACAGACACCACAGAAATACAAAACATCGTAAGAGACTACTACAAGCAACTCTATGCCAATAAAATGGACAGCCTGGAAGAAATGGACAAATTCTTAGAAAAGTATAACCTTCCAAGACTGAACCAGGAAGAAATAGAAAATATGAACAGACCAATCACAAGTAATGAAATTGAAACTGTGATTTAAAATCTTCCAACAAACAAAAGTCCAGGACCAGATGGCTTCACAGATGAATTCTATCAAACATTTAGAGAAGAGCTAACATCCATCCTTCTCAAACTCTTCCAAAACATTGCGGAGGAAGGAACACTCCCAAACTCATTCTATGAGGCAAGCATCACCCTGATACCAAAACCAGACAAACATACTACAAAAAAAAGAAAATTAAAGACCAATATCACTGATGAATATAGATGCAAAAATCCTCAACAAAATACTAGCAAACAGAATCCAACACACATTAAAAGGATCATACACCATGATCAAGTGGGATTTATCCCAGGGATGCAAGGATTCTTCAATATACGCAAATCAATCAAGATGATACATCGTATTAACAAATTGAGGAAAAAAACCCATATGATCATCTCATTAGATGCAGAAAAAGCTTTTGACAAAATTCAGCACCTATTTATGATAAAAACTCTTCAGAAAGTGGGCATACAGGGAACCTACCTCAACATAATAAAGGCCATATAAGACAAACCCACAGCTAACATCATTCTCAATGGTGAAAAACTGAAAGCAATTACTCTAAGATCAGGAACAGGACAAGGATGTGCACTCTCGCCACTATTATTCAATATAGTTTTGGAAGTCCTAGCCACGGCAATCAGAGAAGAAAAAGAAATAAAAGGAATACAAATTGGAAAAGAAGAAGTAAAAGTGTCACTGTTTGCAGATGACATGATACTATACATAGAGAATCCTAAAGATGCCACCAGAAAACTACTAGAGCTAATCAATGAATTTGGTAAAGTTGCAGGATACAAAATTAATGCACAGAAATCTCTTGCATTCCTATACACTAATGATGAAAAATCTGAAAGAGAAATTAAGGAAACACTCCCATTTACCACTGCAACAAAAAGAATAAAATACCTAGGAATAAACCTACCTAGGGAGACAAAAGACCTGTGTGCAGAAAACTATAAGACACTGATGAAAGAAATTAAAGATGATACCAACATGGAGAGATATACCATGTTCTTGGATTGGAAGAATCGATATTGTGAAAATGACTATACTACCCAAAGCAATCTACAGATTCAATGCAATCCCTATCAAATTACCAATGGCATTTTTTACAGAACTGGAACAAAAAATCTTAAAATTTGTATGGAGACACAAAAGACCCCAAATAGCCAAAGCAGTCTTCAGGGAAAAAAACGGAGCTGGAGGAATCAGACTCCCTGACTTAAGACTATACTACAAAGCTACAGTAATCAAGACAATATGGTACTGGCACAAAAACAGAAATATAGATCAATGGAACAGGATAGAAAGCCCAGAGATAAACCCACGCACCTATGGTCAATTAATCTATGACAAAGGAGGCAAGGATATTAAATGGAGAAAAGACAGTCTCTTCAATAAGTGGTGCTGGGAAAACTGGACAGCTGCATGTAAAAGAATGAAATTAGAACACTCCCTAACACCGTACCCAAAAATAAACTCAAAATGGATTAGAGACCTAAATGTAAGACCGGACACTATAAAACTCTTAGAGGGTAACATAGGAAGAACACTCTTTGACATAAATCACAGCAAGATTTTTTTTGACCCAGCTCCTGAAGTAATGGAAATAAAAACAAAAATAAACAAATGGGACCTAATGAAACTTCAAAGCTTTTGCACAGCCAGGGAAACTATAAACAAAGCAAAAAGACAACCCTCAGAATGGGAGAAAATATTTGCAAACGAATCAATGGACAAAGGATTAATCTCCAAAATGTATAAACAGCTCATGCAGCTCAATATTAAAAAAGCAAACCATCCAATCAAAACATGGGCAGAAGACCTAAATAGACATTTCTCCAAAGAGACATAGAAATGGCCAAGAAGCACATGACAAGCTGCTCAACATCACTAATTATTAGAGAAATGCAAATCAAAACTACAGTGAGGTATCACCTCACACCAGTTAGTGTGGGCTTCATCAGAAAATCTACAAACAAGAAATGCTGGAGAGGGTGTGGAGAAAAGGGAACCCTCTTACACTGTTGGTGGGAATGTAAATTGATACAGCCACTATGGAGAACAGTATGGAGGTTCCTTAAAAAACTAGAAATAGGGCTTCCCTAGTGGCGCAGTGGCTGAGAGTCCGCCTGCCGATGCAGGGGACACGGGTTCGTGCCCCGGTCCGGGAGGATCCCACATGTTGCGGAGCGGCTGGGCCCGTGGGCCATGGCCGCTGGGCCTGCGCGTCCGGAGCCCGTGCTCCGCAACGGGAGAGGCCACAAAAGTGAGAGCCCCACGTATCGCAAAAAAAAAAAAAAAACTAAAAATAGAATTACCATATGACCCAGCAATCCCACTACTGGGCATATACACAGAAAAAAACATAATTCAAAAAGATGCATCCCCTGCAATGTTCATTGCAGCACTATTTACAATAGCCAGGACATGGAAGCAACCTAAATGCCCATCGACAGATGAATGGATAAAGAAGATGTGGTACATATATACAATGGAGTATTACTCAGCCATAAAAAGGAACGAATTGGGTCATTTGTAAAGATGTGGATGAAACTAGAGACTGTCATACAGAGTGAAGTAAGTCAGAAAGGGAAAAACAAATATCGCATATTAACATATATGTGGAACCTAGAAAAATGGTACAGATGAACCAGTTTGCAGGGCAGAAATTGAGACACAGATGTAGAGAACAAACGTATGGACACCAAGGCAGGAAAGCAGTGAGGGGTTGGGTGTGGGAGGGTGGCGAACTGGGAGATTGGGATTGACATGTATACACTCATGTGTATAAAATTGATGACTAATAAGAACCTGCTGTATAAAAACATAAATTAAATAAAATAAAATGAAAAGAATCCTGACTGAGGCACATGTGTGTGTGCTGTGAACCTCTCTCCATAGTGCTCTCAAGAGAGCTTCAGTAAAGACCTAGCAAAGACCTAGACTGTTTTCAAAAGTGAAGCCAGGTTTGTGTTTCTTGTGTACGTATCACTGTGCTATGGCAAGAACATGGAGGCCTGGTTTTGTTTGGATGACATACAGCATGTGTATCGGACATTGTAAATGTCAGCAGAGATTCTCCCCAACCTGTTCCCGGTGGCTGCCCTGAGAAATGAAAATGATGTGGGCAGAAAAAGAGGGAGAGGACTCAAATCAATACTTTTCTTCTCCTTTTATATTCTTCTGTACTGTTTGAATCTTTTTTTAACCATATTCATGTATTATTTTTAAATGTTTTTAACTTTTAAAGTAATTACTTAAGAAAGAAATGTGATACATCTACAGATATTATCAGTGTGTCTACATAAGAGAGATGCTCAAGTAATATATGCATTCTGGCAAGAATCATAGCCTTTTAAAGAAACAGGTGGTGAGGGCTTGGTAGTCTGCTAAAGTCGTTGAGAATCTTATCTGGAGGGCTGTCAAAACTGCACACATTTTTTTTTAGTTTTTTAATTTGGCATCTCTTGATGTTACTTTATATTACTTGTGCAAGAAATGGTTATTTTTTACACAATCTTAAGCATCAGAATAGTTGCTCCGCTCTGCAGCAGACCTAAGGCAAAGAAGGGGGCAGGGATGGGAAGAAAGGGCTCAGATTAGCAGAAAGGAGTAGGAGATAAAAATCCAGTATAGGGACATCCCTAGTGGTCCAGTGGGTAAGACTCCATACTCCCAATGCAGGGGGCCCAGGTTCGATCCCTGGTCAGGGAACTAGATCCCGCATGCATGCTGCAACTAAGAGTCCACACACCGCAACTAAAGATCCCGCATGCCGCAACTAAGACCCGGCACAGCCAAAATAAATAAATAAATATTTTTTTAAAAAAATACACTTAAAAAAATCCAGTATATATGTAGAAGTGGCCCAGAGGTTCACCCCCATTAGGAGGGGGCACTGAATAGACCATCTGTCATAGTCAAAAATAAGAGGGAGATTAAAAATGGTGGTATACCCACACAATGAAATATTTCTCAGCAACAAAAATGAAAATACTACTGATACCCACATCAATGTACAAAAATCTCACAGACATTATTTTAGTGCAAAAGTCAGGCACAAAAGAATACACACTGCTTGATGAAATTTATCTGAAATTCTAAAAAAGGCAAAACTACAGTGACAGAAAACAGGAGTAGGTGTATACATTTGTCAAAACTCATCCTACTGTCTACCTAAAACGGGTGCATTTTATTGTATGCAAAGTTAGGGCTAGAGTTTGGGTTAGGGTTCGATAAAGTTGATTTTTTAAAAATAGAGGAGGGGGTTTCGAGTGAGAACCTGATATGCTGGGTTACATTTACTCTGGTGTGTGTGTTTGATGCTGTTTATGAATGAATGATCGAAGAGTGTGAGCCCGCTGTTGCAGGCCACGACTAGATGGAGGCCATGTTTTCAAGAGTCAGAGAAGAGCCACCGGGCCTCTAGCCATCCCTCCCCATCCTTGGCCCAGGCACCAAGGGATCCCAGGCAAAGGTGAGCAGTTGGAACAACTCCCCTCTCCCTGCCACCCCTGCAGGGAAGGAGGGTGAGACATTCCCTGGATCATTGCTCTGAGCAGGACAAACTGCCTTTGGCCAGCCCCAAGCTCGGGACATCTTCATCAGGAAAGCACCATGTGTGTGAGCTGGCTGAAGCCTCCATTTTATTTTCAAGAATTGGCATTGGGCTTCCCTGGTGGCGCAGTGGTTGAGAGTCCGCCTGCCGATGCAGGGCACACGGGTTCGTGCTCCGGTCCGGGAAGATCCCACATGCCGCGGAGCGGCTGGGCCCGTGAGCCATGGCCGCTGAGCCTGCGCGTCTGGAGCCTGTGCTCTGCAATGGGAGAGGCCACAACAGTGAGAGGCCCGCATACCGAAAAAAAAGAAAAAGAAAAAAAAAAAAGAATTGGCATTTATCCCTATGGGAAAATAGATGAGCAACATCATGGGAAAAGCAGACTCAAGAAGGTAATGACCATGATGGCTGCAGTCGCTTCACGTCCCACCAGCAGATCAACACGAGATCTGGGACCGCCAGCACCACAGCCACCCACTCCAGAGCACGGCTCTGCCCGTGAGTGGCCCAGCCCCAGCCCCAGTCCCCGCTCCCAGGTCCCTGCAGCCAGCAGTCTCATGACTAGGTCCCACCAACCAGTGGCAGGCAGCCTCTGCACAAGGAAGAGACTGGGGTCCTGCCATACCTACCAGACCCCCCCACATAGTCAGCCTGCCACAACAGAAGGGCCAACACAGCCCAAATAGGGGGCATCCCTAGAGCACATACCTCTGGTGACCAGAGGGGAGTGCGCTGCTGGGACACATAGGATGTCTCATACAAAAGCCACTTCTCCGAGATCAGGAAATGCAACCAGCCTACCAGATACATACAAATAAAAACAGCAAATTAGGCAAAGTAAGGCAACAGAGGAATACCGTCCAAACAAGGGAATAGGCTAAACCCCAGAAGAAGAACTAAGTGAAGTGGAGATTGACAATCTACCCTATAGAACGTTCACGGTAATGATCATAAAGATGTTCAAAGAACACAGAAGATTGGATGACCAATGAGAAGTTAGGAGTTTTTAACAGAGTTAGAAAATACAAAGAAGAACCAAACAGAGATGAAGAATACAATAACTGAAATGAAAAATACTCTAGAAGGAATCAACAACAGCTTAAATGGTACAGAGGAACAGATCAAGGAACTGGAAAGCAAAGTAGTGAAAATCACTGACACTGAACAGGAAAAAAGAAAAAAGAATGAAAAGAACTGAGGACAATTTAGGAGACTTCTGGGACAACATCAAAAGTGCTAATACTCACATTATAGGGGTCCCAGAAGGAGAAGAGAGAGACAAAGGGGCTGAGAACATATTTGAAGACATAATAACTGAAAACTTCCCTAACCTGGGAAAGGAAACAGTCACCCAAGTCCAGGAAACTCAGAGAGTCCCATACAGGATGAGCCCAAAGAGGAACATGCCAAGACACACTGTAATTAAAATGACAAAAAGTAAAGCTAAAGAGAAAATATTAAAAGCAACAAGAGAAAAGCATCTAGTTACATATAAGGGAACGCCCATAAGACTGTCAGCTGACTTTTGAGCAGAAACCCTGCAGGCCAGAAGGGAGTGGCATGATATATTTAATGTGATGAAAGGGGAAAACCTACAATCAGGAATACTCTACGAAGCAAGGCTCTCAGTCAGATTTGGTGGAGAGACCAAAAGTTTTACAGACAAGCAAAAGCTAAGAGTTCAGCACCACCGAACCAGCTTTATAAGAAATGCTAAAGGGACTTCTCTAAGCTAAAAAGGAAAGACCACAACTAGAAACATGAAGATTACAAGAGGAAAACTTTCATTGGTAAAGGCAAATATACAGTAAAGGTAGTAATCAGCCATGTATAAAGCTAGTAGGAAAGTTAAAAGACAAAAGTAGTAAAATCATCTATATCCACAATTAGTGGTTAAGGGATATACAAAACTAAAAGATATCAATTATGATGTCAAAAACAGTAAGTGTAGTGGATAGGAGTAAAAATACAGGGTTGTTAAAATGCATTTGAACTTAAGTGATCAGCAACTTAAAATAATCACACGTATACATATAGATTGCTATGTACAGTAAATAGCTGTGTAATATCTTTGTATGGTGACATGACTAGAATTATCCTGGTGATTCTGATATGTATAGAAAAATCAAATCACTAAGTTGTGTAACAGGAACTAACATAGTGTTATAGGTCAATTATACTTCAAAAACAAACAAACAAACTCACAGAAAAAGAGACCAGATTTGTTGTTATCAGAGGTTGGGGGTGGGAGGGGGAGGGGATGAAGGTATTCAAAAGGTACAAACTTCCAAGTTAAATAAGTACTAGGGATGTAATATACCACAGGATAAATAGAACTAACACTGCTGATTTTATATATGAAAGATGTTAAGAGAGAAAAACAATTTTTTTCTATTTCTTTAATTTTGTATCTATATGAGATGTTGCATGTTCACTAAACTTACTGTGATCATCATTTCTTGATGTATATAAGTCAGATCATTATGCGGTACACCTTAAACTCATACAGTGCTGTATGTCAATTATATGTCAATAAAACTGGAAGAAAAAACATTCTCATCACAAGTGGAAAAAAATGTAACTATGATGATGAATGCTAACTAAACTTACTGTGGTGGTCATTTCTCAATACATATATGTATCAAATCATTATGTTATATACTTTTAATACAATGTTATATATCGATAATACCTCAATACAACTGGAAAAATTGTTTCACTAAAAATAAAGCAAAAAGAACTTGGTGAAAAAAATAATGAGAAGGTGGGCTCTGGGCTGAGGACCAATTCATATATTTATCCAGGGAATTTAAGGCTAAAAGCGCTTTTTGATGAGAAGATTCTCAGAGGCTCCAAAGATTACTATCAGCTGCAGTTAGGTTAAAAGAAAATTAATTGTGATAATTCATCACAAAAACACACTACATGTATGTGTAGCTGCCTGGCTTACAGGGTGCTTTCGTTTAAATTATTATACTTGGTCTTTTTTTTTTTGGCCACAGAGCGCAGCATGCAGGATCTCCAGCCAGGGATGGAACCCGTGCCCCCTGCGTTGGAAGCGCAGAGTCTTAACCACTGGACTGCCAGGGAAGTCCCTGTTACACTTGATCTTCACAGCAGTTTTAAAGACAGGAAATGCATTATTATTCCGGCTCAAGTTCATTCTGTAAAATTTCATATCAATTCAGAAAAGCCTTTGAAGATTTAATTCATTGACAAACACTGTTTGATGTGGTCAGGTAGAACTATGTTATTAAAATCACCTAAAGCATATTCGGATCTCTGCAATGTCCTTGGGACACCTTTGAAGCGCCATATGATGAGTAGCAGGGCCAGGCTGAGACGTGATCTGTTCTCAATCCCGCCCCTCCTGGGCTCGGCTGGACAGTGCCTTCCTGTGTAACCCACGCCCTACTCTGTCCCTTTATATTTTTGTCTGTAAAGCCAGGAGTTCGTGTTTGATGAGTAGCTGCTTTTATTATAATTAAGTCTTCAGTAGAAAAATCACCTAAATTCATGGATGACATGAAGTAGTCTCTTGGTTGGCTACTCAGGGAAAGACAGCCTGAGACCCCAGCAGGACAGCAGGACCCTGGCATGGGGGTGGTCCCCCTGAAGGTCAGCACTGGGCCTGGGAACGGTTGGAGAAGGCGTCCAGGACGGGGAACCATGGGTATCCGACCTGCCTCCCAGGGATGCTGGGGAAATACCGCACTACCAGGGACAGAACCACTTCACCCTGGGTGGACGCACACCGCTATCACTATTAGTATTCATATTACCATTGCTCTTTTTATGGATGACGTCTCTTCTTTTTTTTTTTAATTAATTAATTTATTTATTTATTTATGGCTGCGTTGGGTCTTCGTTGCTGTGCACAGGCTTTCTCTAGTTGCGGCGAGCAGGGGCTACTCTTCCTTGCAGCACAGCTTCTTATTGCGGTGGCTTCCCTTTTTGCAGAGCACGGGCTCTAGGCACATGGGCTTCAGTAGTTGTGGCATGTGGGCTCAGTAGTTGTGGCTTGCGGGCTCTAGAGTGCAGGCTCAGTAGTTGTGGCGCACGGGCTTAGTTGCTCCACGGCATGAGGGATCTTCCCAGACCAGGGCTCGAACCCGTGTCCCCTGCATTGGCAGGTGGATTCTTAACCACTGCACCACCAGGGAAGCCCCTGGATGGTGTCTCCTCTTTCTCCTGGGCATGTTAAGCCTCTCTGGAAGGGCCAAGCCTCACCGAAATACTGTGCACAGATGAAACCACAGGTCGTGGAAGACTGGCCCATGGTCTGCAGGATGGTCTGCAAGATGGTCTGCAGGAATGTTGACCTCAAGATGGTCTGCAGGAATCTGTTGTCTGGGCAGCTTATCAGGGACACCTACCCGGCCAAGAGCCACAGCCCAGGCTGTCCTGCTGCTGAGAGATAACCTAACCTGTCTCCTCCTCCAGGCCTCACAGCTCCCCGTCTCCTGTGAACCTCATTGCACTCTCTGGTGTGTCACTGCACTAGAAATGAATTGGTTCTGTCTCCCCACTTGCCTTTGAGGTCCAAGGAGGCCGGACTGTACCTCGGGCTGTGGAGAAGGGTGGGGTGTAATGGGGGGATCTGCTGAGGGGGAGAGGGAAGGCTTGGGGCCCTGTCTCTGCTCTGCCAGGTGCACTGTAGACCCTCTAAGCCTCTCTTTTCCCATCTGTATAAGGGGAGAAATAAACCCTACCTACCTGGTATGGCTTAAAGCTGCACTGTCCACTATGGTAGCCACTAGCCACGAATGGCTGTTGAGAGCTTCAAGTGTGGCTAGTCCGAATGGAGATGTGCTCTAAGTGGAAAATACACACCAGATAGCAAAGACTTAGTACCAAAAAATAAATATAAAATCTCTCAATAATTTTTATAGTCATTACACAATATTTTTGATATATTGGGTTAAATCTATTATTAAAATTAATTTCACCTGTTTCTTTTTACTTTTCAAAATGTGGCTACTAGAAAAGTTACACTTACATACAGGCTAGCATTATGCTTCTATTGGACAGTGCTAGTTGAGAAAACCAAGAAGACACGTAGACAGCTATTTGGATGGACAGAGTCGTTACAACTCTCTTTCCTATGTTGCCCTCTTCTCCCTGCACCTCGCAGAATGTGGCTTTGAAAAATCCCCATCAAACATAAAAATCTTGGAATTTTTCAACTGAAAAGTTCAGGGAATCCAAACCTCCCCACCCCACCCAATGTAGATAAAGAAATTGAGACTTGGAGCAAACTATTAGATATCCCCTGATGATCAACCAGGAAGATAACCTTTTCCCCAGGAGTTTGGGGACTTTTCTGTCCCAGAAGCCACTTTCAAATATCTTTTTAAAATTAGCTTTTACGTTAATAAAACGGCTTTCATTTGTGTCACACATAGATTCTTTCTCCCTGTCAGTCTCTGCCTGGTGTTCCTCAGCAACCTAATAATAAAGGAGCTCTGGGAACAGAATTGTGGTTGCCAAGGGTGAGAAGAGGTGGGGGAGGGACTGAGTGGGAGTTTGGGGTTAACAGATGCAAACTACTATTTATAGAATGGATACACAACAAGGTCCTACTGTAGAGCACAGGGAATTATATTTCAATATCCTGTGATAAACCGTAATGAAAAAGAATGTATGTATAACTGAATCACTTTGCTGTACAGCAGAAATTAACACAACATTGTACATCAATTTTGGTTCAATAAAAAAAAAAGAAAAAAAATGTTAACTTCATTGAAAAAATAATTTATTAATTAGTTAATTAATTAGCTCTGGGTTCCCTGTACATACAAAAGCTCTGGGATTAACAGAGTCCAGTTCAAATGGCCCTGGACAGGCAAACACCAAACCCACGTGATGCCCTTCTCCCTGGACTTCAGCTTGCTGGGCTCTAAAATGGACCCTGACCCCGCTTTACCTTGTGTTTACCTTGGAGCAAAGGCCCAGTGAGGGCTGAGACACACAGGTAAGTCTTTTGTAAGTAAATTATCTGTCAGAAACTTGTGAGTCCCACATGCTATTAATGGATGAGAAGAATGAGGGAATGTTTTGGCACAAATTCTCACAGGGCTTGTCAGCAGACAGCAGCTGCTGCAAACTATAGGCATCTGAGAGTCTAAGCTCTTCCAACCCACATTTAGGAGGTGAGAAGACAGAGGTCACAGAGGAGGAGGGGAAGGGGCTGCCCAAAGACCAGAGGCCAAGTTTGTAGACACTTGGAAGAGCACTTACGCCATCCCTGGTTAGTGTTCTACAACCACTTTGCTTGGAAGTTTTGAAATAACATTCTTTTCTTACCACAAAGCAGATTCTTTTAGAATTTTTTGAAAATACACAGAAAAAAATCCCATCACCCAGTTCCCACCCACCCCCTGCCCCACCAACCAGAGATAATCGCATCAACTGTTTAGCATCTTTTTAAAATATAGTGTTTTTTCTACTCGTGTGAACATATATGTACTTTGTCTTTTACAAAAATGTGATACCACTACAACAGTTTGTATTTTTTTCCCTCTGAATAAATAGTAAACATTTTTCCAAGTGAAATATCTTTTCACATTATTATTACATTACCATTAATGATGTCATGATATTCCATTGAATGAATGTTTAACCGATTCCTGATTATTGGGCATTGAGGTTTTCTCCAGTTTTTCCCAATTATAACAATGCTACCATGAGCATTCTAGAAGAAAATATATGGAATGAGCTCCCTGACAATGGTCTTGGCAATGATTTTTTTGATGACATCAAAAGCACAGGTAATAAAAGCAAAAATAAACAAGAGATATTATATCAGACAAAAAGCTTCTGCACAGCAAGGAAAAAATTAACAAAATAAAAAGTCAACTTCTAGAATGGGAGAAAATTTTTGCAAAACACATATCAGATTAGGGGTTAATATCCAAAATGTATAAGGAAATTATACAACTCAATTGCAAACAATAATAGTCCAATTTAAAAGCGGGCAAAGGAACTGAATAGATGTTTCTCTAAAGAAGATATACAAATGGGCAACATGTATATGAAAAGATGCTCAATATCCCTAATTATCAGGGAAGTGCAAATCAAAACCACAGTGAGATATCATCTCATATCTGTTAGAATGGCTATTATCAAAAAGGCAAGAGATAACAAGTGCTGATGAGGTTTTGAAGAAAAGAGAACATTTCTACACTGTTGGTGAGAATGTAAATTGGTAAAGCCACTATGGAAAACAGTATGCAAGTTCCTCAAAAACTTAAAAATAGAACTACCATATAATCCAGTAATCTCACTTCTTAGTATATATCCAGAGGAAATGAAATCAGAATCTTTTTTTGTTTTGTTTCGATTTTTTGGCTGCGTTGGGTCTTCGTTGCTGCACACAGGCTTTCTCTAGTTGCGGCGAGCGGGGCTACTCCTCGTTGCGGTGCACGGGCTTCTCATGGCAGTGGCTTCTCTCGTTGCGGAGCCCAGGCTCTAGGTGTGTGGGCCTCAGTAGTTGCAGCACATGGGCTCAGTAGTTGTGGCTCGCAGGCTCTAGAGCACAGGTTCAGTAGTTGTGGCACACGGGCTTAGTTGCTCCGTGGCATGTGGGATCTTCCCGGACCAGGGATCGAACCCGTGTCCCCTGCATTGGCTGGTGGATTCTTAATCACTGCACCACCAGGGAAGTCCCTGAAATCAGGATCTTAAAGCAATATCTGCACTCCCATGTTCATTGCAATATTATTCACAATAGCCAAGATATGGAAACAACCAAAGTGTCTGTTGATGGATGAATAGATAAAGAAATTGCGAGATATTTTATCAATGCTAATAAAATGGGGAAATATATATATATGATGGAATGTTTTTCAGCCTTAAAAAAGAGGAAATCCTTGTCATACTGAGTAAGTCAGGCAAAGAAAAACAAATACCATATGATATTGCTTATATGTGGAATCTAAAAAAATGGTAAAAATGAACTTATTTACAACACAGAAATAGAGTCACAGATATAGAAAACAAACTTATGGTTACCGAGGGGGAAAGCAGGGAGGGGGGTTGGGGAGGGATAAATTGGGAGATTGGGATTGACATATACACACTACTATATATAAAATAGATAACTGAGGGCTTCCGTGGTGGCGCAGTGGTTGAGAGTCCGCCTGCCGATGCAGGGGACACGGGTTCGTGCCTCGGTCCGGGAGAATCCCACATGCCGCGGAGCGGCTGGGCCCGTGAGCCATGGCCGCTGAGACTGCGCGTCCGGAGCCTGTGCTCCGCGATGGGAGAGGCCACAGCAGTGAGAGGCCCGCATACCGCAAAAAAAAAAAAAAAAAAAAGATAACTGATAAGAACGTACTGTATAGCACAGGGAACTCTGCTCCATGCTGTGTGGTGACCTAAATGGGAAGGAAATCTAAAAAAGAGTGGATATATGTATGTGTATAACTGATTAATTTTGTGTACACCTGAAACTAACACAACATTGTAAATCAAGTATACTCCAATAAAAATTAATTTTTTTAAAAAAGAGGAAAGTCCTGTCATTTGCAATCACATGGATGAACTGGGAGGATATTATGCAAGGTGAAATAAACCAGACACAGAAAGACAAATATTGCATGATATCAGTTATATGTAGAATCTAAAAAAGTTGAACTTAGAGAAACAGAAACTTAAGAAATGGTGTTTCCTGGGACTTCCCTGGTGGTGCAGAGGTTAAGAATCCTCCTGCCAATGTAGGGGACATGGGTTCAAGCCCTGGTCCGGGAAGATCCCACATGCCACGGAGCAACTAAGCCCGTGTGCCACAACTACTGAACCTGTGCTCTAGAGCCTGCGAGCCACAACTACTGAGCCCATGTGCTGTCACTACGGAGGCCCACACACCTAGAGCCCGTGCTCCGCAACAAGAGAAGCCACCAAAATGAGAAGCCCACACACCGCCACGAAGACCCAACGCAGCCACAAATAAATAAAGAAAATAAAATAAAGAAATTGTGTTTTCCAGGGACTGGGGGTTGAAGGAAATGGGAAGATGTTGGTCATAAGGTACAGACTTTCAGTTATAAGATGAATACGTTGTAGAGAGCTAATATACAGCATTGTAACTATAAGTTAATAATAGATCGTATACTTGAAATTTGTTAAGAGAATAGACTTTTTTTTAATTGGCTGCACTGCACAGCTTGAGGGATCTTAGTTCCCCAACCAGGGGTTGTACCCCTGGCCCTTGGCAGCGAAAGCACAGCGTCCTAACCATTGGACCACCAGGGAATTCCCGAGAGTAGATCTTAAGTGTTCTCCCCTCACCACCACCACGCCCCCCCACCCCCGCCACACACGAACACAAAATGGTAACTCTTAAAGGTGTTGGATATGTTAATTAGCTTGATTGTAGTAATCATTACACAAGGTATACTTACATCAAAACACCACACTGTATGCCTTAAATGTGTACAATTTTTTATTTGTCAATCATACCTCAATGAAGTTGAGGAAAAAGCATTGTAAAATGATGTTTAATTTCTTCCAATGCTAATAGAAGTGTGGGAATAATCAACCAGGACCTACTGTATAGCACAGGGAACTCTACTCAATATCCTGTAATAACCCATATGGGAAAAGAATCTGAAAAAGAATAAATGTATATGTATAACTGAATCGCTTTGCTGCACACCCGAAACTAACACAATATTGTGTTAACTATACTCCAATATGAATAAAAATTAAATTACAAAAGAACTTTAATGGAAAAGAATCTGAAAAGGAAAAAAAAGTGTAGGAAAAACATATTAATCTTTTGTCACACATGTTGCAACTCTTGTTGCTATTTTCTATAGTGCCTTTATGGTGTTTTTCATGATTATGGTGTGAAGTCTGTCAGTATTTCCTTTATTGTTTCTGATCTGTTTGTGTGGTTTTAAAAAGTCTTTACACATTAAGGATAAAAATTGACCTGTGTTTTCTTCTAAACTTTACTAAAGATTTTGTTTATTAAAAATTTATATTTAAAAAAAATTTATATTTTATCTAACTTGAAATTATTTTTGTTATGGTATGATTCAAAATCTAATTTCAGAATCGAATTTCATTTTTCTTTTCCCCCTGAACGGTTCTTCCAAATATATCATTTATCCCAGGGTTTCGCTCCAGTGGCACTATTGGTATTTGGGGCCAGGTAATTCTTTGCTTTGGGGTTGTCCTGCACATTGTAGGATGTTTAGCAGCATTCCTGACATCTATCAAATCCTAGTAGCATCACCCCAGTTGTGACAACCAAAAATGCCTTTGGATATTGCCCGGTGTCCCCTGGGAAACAAAATCACTCCCAGTTGAGAACCACTGATTTATCCTTCCCTGGAAATGATTTGAAATACCATCTCGACAACGAAGTACATTCTAATATATCATATACACCCGGGTCCATTTCAGGACTTTCTATTCAGTTCCAATTATTTGCTGTCTATTCTTGGACTATATAGAAAATAGTACCAACTATTTTCCTTATTGTAGTTTTGTATTAACCTTTAATCAGTTTACACTCTTGCTTTCCCAGTCTTTTTTTTTTTTTTTTTTTTGCGGTACGTGGGCCTCTCACTGTTGTGGCCTCTCCCGTTGCGCAGCACAGGCTCCGGACGCACAGGCTCAGCGGCCATGGCTCACGGGCCCAGCCGCTCCGCGGCATGTGGGATCCTCCCGGACCGGGGCACGAACCCGTGTCCCCTGCATCGGCAGGCGGACTCTCAACCACTGTCCCACCAGGGAAGCCCTCCCAGTCTCTTTTAATCCTTCACGGAGGATACTTAATCTTATTGATCAGTTGCGGGGGGGGGGGGGGCGGGAAGGAACAAAAGAGACCGAAACGGAATCTGGGGCATGGGAGGCCCCACCTTCATGTCAAGGAGGCCCACACTGGGTGGAACAGGCACAAGGCTGCCTGAGGCTGATAAGAGAAAAGGCGCCTCATAGGATCTGGAAGCCACATCCCCAGGATCATCTGGTGCAACCCAAAGGGGAGGAGCTACAGAAAATAAAAACAGGAAGAGGAAGCAGTGCTTTGAACTGCTGGTATTACTAAGTGTGTCGGGGGGAAGGAAGCTGGGGAACAGGATGTTTATTTACACGGTATCTATAGACTTCTGTTGTTCCAGAGGAGCTGAATATAGCCCTATAAGGAATTAGTCTGGGCTTCCCTGGTGGCGCCGTGGTTAATAATCCACCCGGACATGGGTTCGAACCCTGGTCCGGGAAGATCCCACATGCCGCGGAGCAACTAAGCCCATGCGCCACAACTACCGAAGCCTGCGCGCCTAGAGCCCATGCTCCACAACAAGAGAAGCCACCGCAATGAGAAGCCCGTGCACTGCAACGAAGAGTAGCCTCACTCGCTGCAACTAGAGAAAAGCCCACGCGCAGCAACGAAGACCCAATGCAGCCAAAAATAAATAAATTAATTTTTTTAAAAAAAGGAATTAGTCCTTTAAGCCCAGTAGATGAATCATAGTCACATGGACACTGGTAAATTCCCTCAGGACCAGGATCTTAGATTCCCCTCCCCTCTGGGAAGGAGGGCCCACCTCTGCCAGGACAACTACTGGGATAAATAGGGCAGCGCTGCCTCCTCCATGGAGCCCACAACCCAGGGATTCTAGAATTCTCTCCCCCTCTGCATCAGAGACAACAGCTCAGATCAAAGACTCTAGTGACAGGCATCCCAAGGGTACCAGTTAGGATGGCTTCAGCTGCAAGAAACAGGAAACCTGACTCAAACTGGCTTAAGCCATCAAAGAAATTTCTAGGCCCAGGTGACGGAAGTCCACAGGGAGCCTTCCTCCAGTAGCTCAGTGACTTTGCAAGGACTTGCTTCTTTCCTGAGCTTTGCACTGTCTTCCTCATTGTTAGCAGCATCCTTGGGAAAGGCTTGGGGCTCCCTTTGCATTGTGCTGATAATCACACAGCAGAAAACTCTTTGGCCCAGAATTCCCAGCAAAAGTCCTGACGTTCGCTTTGATTAGACCATACTTGTTCACATGTCCATCTGGGAGAAGGGTAGAATTGGCTTGTCTTGATCACCTTAGAGCTGGGACCACTTAAATCCCCACCGGAAATCTGGGCCTGCGGGGGAAAGGGAAGAGGGAAAACGGAATGGATGCTGAGATACCCCGACGTGTCCACTGCACCAGGCTTCCTGAAGAAGCCGGGAAGGAAGCAGCGTGGAGCCTGAAATCTGAAAAGAAATACTTGTATCACTGGAGAAACTTTGCCCCTTACATCTTAGATAGATTCATAACATCATTTTTCTTTATACCATCTTTATCATTTCTTCCCAAGCTCAGGATTCAAAAACCCTGTCAGCCAGAAATGAAGACCCAGAAAATGCATGTGACCTAAATCAGGAACGAGACCCCCAATACCAGACAAAGCCAGAGTCTCGCTGCCTGATCTGTCCAGCCCCTCCATAAAGGGCACACATGAGCTCTAAGTGACAGGTGCCATGTCACAGTGTTTTGTCTGGAAAACAATTTGCAACTATCAGAGCAAAAAGTGCCCTGGTGGGCTTCCCTGGTGGTCCAGTGGTCAAGATTCTGTGCTTCCACTGCAGGGGGCGCGGGTTCGCTCCCTGGTCGGGAAGGTCCGCCTGCCCGGCAGTGCAGCCAAAAAAGAAAAAACAGTGCCCTGGTGATGCAGGCTGGTCTGTCACAGCCACTGTCCTTCCTGAGTTGCTCAGCTGTTCCTTGATGCCAGGAGGGCTGCTCGGGAAGAAGCAAGAAAGCCACAAGCCCCCAGCCTGCTGTTAGCGCAGCGACTTTGGGAGAGCAGTGCCTAGAACAACCCCTCTATCTTCTCGAAACATGTTTCTCATCAGCTGCTTCCAGCAGTTTTGCGTCATCAAGTAGATCCGTGGCTCCTACCCACAAACTCTGCTCTGTTTAACAGAAACTCCTGCGAGATGGCAGTGGGTGGGGAGGTGGGGGGCAAATCAAAGCTTAGCCTGTTTTGGCAACATGATGCCTCAAGGTTCCTCCTGCGGTCAGGGTCAACCATGCTGGTACAGACCATGGGGTTGCACTGGGAATGCCAGTCGCATGCCAGGCATTCAGAAAATGGCAGCATTGTCAATATCCTTATAGTTATGCCTGCAAATCAGACTATGTTTAGTCCAACACTGCTCCTTTGTTCATTGATAGAGGCACTCTTCCCAAGAGTATAAGACCCCAGCAATAAAACCCCAGAAACGGGTAACAGAGGCATCTCTACTATGTACAAAACCAACCATAACCTCCCTGTTCTTTATCTTCCTTCTCCTTCAGTTGCCAGTTATCTTGATTGGCTTTGAAGACCCCAAAAGCACAGGTCACAGATTTGATGGTAAGGACTCTTTTCTCCAAGCACATGAGGAAGTCTCAATGGTGTTGTGTCTGTGGTATCCAGATCTTCTGCTGGCTGCAGATTTTTCTGAAGGAGCTATTGCCAAAGCACACAGCAAATGTTGCTTCAATGCTCCTTAAATAATTTTCCCAGCACTCACTTACTTTAAGAGGAGCAGTCCAATTGGCATCCAGCAATCTCATTTATCTCAGATTTGGAAATGCTCCTGCCTTACCTGTTGAGTGTTTTCTCTCTGTATGGGCACCAGATACACTGTCCTCCGTTGCTTTAACCTTCTCCACTGCAGTAATGACACATTCCTAGTGTGCTGGCTGTGTGACCTTGGATTATTCCCTAACCTCAAGAACCCCTTAGTCTTCTCATCTATAAAATATAACTTCCTGATTGAATTATTATGAATATTAAATGAATTAAAGCAAAGTGAGTGCTAAATTAACGTGAACTATGACTAATTTTGCACCAACCTAATTGCTGATTTCCCTGTGACCAAATCCATCTAAAAATTATGACACAGGGGGCTTCCCTGGTGGCGCAGTGGTTGAGAGTCTGCCTGCTGATGCAGGGGACACGGGTTCGTGCCCCGGTCCCACATGCCGCGGAGCGGCGGGGCCCGTGAGCCATGGCCGCTGAGCCTGCATGTCCGGAGCCTGTGCTCCACTAGGGGAGAGGCCACAGCAGTGAGAGGCCCATGTACCGCAAAAAAAAAAAAAAAATTATGACACAGAAGACCTAAACTGTACCTATTTCATAATTACATATTTAACTAGAAATTAAATATGCAGTTAAAGCAAAGACTAGAACAGAACATGGACAAATGAAAATAGTAGATTGGGAGTCATGGTAGGTGATTTTATTTTATTTTTTATTAATTTTTATTAGAGTATGGTTGCTTTACAATGTTGTGTTAGCCTCCACTGCACAACAAAATAAATCAGCCATACACATACATATTCCCCTCCGTTTTGGACTTCCTTCCCATTCAGGTCACCACAGTGCATTAGGTAGAGTTCCCTGGGCTATACAGTATGTTCCCATCAGCTGTCTATTTTATACATAGTATCAACAATGTATACGTGTCAATCCCAATCTCCCAATTGCTCCCACCCCACCACCTTCCCCCTTGGTGTCCATACATTTGTTCTCTACGTCTGTGTCTCTATTTCTACTTTGCAGATAAGATCATCTATGCCATTTTTCTAGATTCCACATATATGTGTCATTATAAGATATTTGCTTTTCTCTTTCTGACTTACTTCACTCTGTATGACACTCTCTAGGTCCAAGTACGTGATTTTATTTTATTTTAATTTTATTTATTTTTGGCTGCGTTGGGTCTTCGTTGCGCGCAGGCTTTCTCTAGTTGCCGCGAGCAGGGGCTACTCTTCGTTGCAGTGCACGGGCTTCTCATTGCGGTGGCTTCTCTTGTTGCAGAGCACGGGCTCTAGGCGCGCAGCCTTCAGTAGTTGTGGCACGCAGGCTCAGTAGTTGTGACTCACGGGCCCTAGAGCGCAGGCTCAGTAGTTGTGGTGCACAGGCTGAGTTGCTCCATGGCATGTGGGATCTTCCCGGACCAGGGCTCAAACCCGTGTCCCCTGCATTGGCAGGCGGATTCTTAACCACTGCGCCACCAGGGAAGCCCCAGGTAGGTGATTTTATAATGTACTGTTTGTATAACATGGGAAAAGTCAACCCAAAATAGTCATATTGGGTGGATTTAAAATTTTGAAATGCATGTAATACATATATTTTGTGACAGCTATATATATATATATATCTTCCCTTCAGTTTCTGCCTTCACTATAGCTCTGGTTACCTATTGTCACATAACAAGCTATCCCAAAATTTAGCGGCTCAAAAGAAGCATTTTATTTTGCTCATGATTTGGGGGATCAGGAATTCGGGGAGGGCTCCAAACGGAGCTCTTCTCTGCTCCACACAGCAGCAGGTGAGGCTGGAGAATCAACTTCCAACATGGCTCACTCACATGGCTGGCAAGTTGGGACTGGCTGTCGACCAGGAACCTTGGTTCCTCTCCATGAATCTGCCTGGGCTACATCACAACACTGCCGCCAAGTCTCTTCCCCAGACCAAGTGTTCTAAGAGACAGGAAGTGGAAGCCGCCAGCCTCTCAGGGGCCGGGTCTGGAAATTGGCAGAGTCACTTCTGCCAAAGTCTATGACTCAAAGCAGAGACAGCCCACCCTGAGGTTTCAGGAGAGGGGACACAGACTCCGCCTCTATGGGGAGAGGGTCAAAGAATTTGTGGCCATTCTTCAACTGCCACAGTTACCCTTTTCTCATGCCAGCTTGCATGCCGAAGCGACAGACAAGGCACTACCGTTTCATACCTCACACACGTCCTCTCTCACCTCAGCCTCTCTTATTCCTTCCTAGATCCTGGTCCTTTGCCCAGCTGTCATCTCTCACACCTGCAGACGCTCATCTCTAGTTACAGATTCAGAAGCTACACTACATTGCAGTGACGTACTGTTAATCAAGAGCTTTGGAAATGGTAGACCTGGGTTAGAATCAACTCTATCAATGACTTGCTGTGACCCTGAACAAATTACTTAATATCTGACACTCAATTTCCTCACCTGAAATAAGAAGCCTACTCATAAGAGTGCTGGGAGGATTAATAAATAACGTATTTGGCAAAAACTGTAATGTCCGACAATGCCAAGTGTTGGCAAAGGCATAGAACTGGAACTTTATACACTGCTCGTGAGAGCATATACTGCGTCAAGTTTTGGAGACCAACTTGGCAATATATGATAAGATTAAAGATGAACATATACTACAATGCAGTGGTTCTACACCTAGATTTAGACCCTGAGAAACTCCTGCACAGATGCCCAAGGAAATCCATATAAGAATACTAATGGATGGACTTCCCTGGTGGTCCAGTGGTTAAGACTCTGCACTTCCACTGCACTTCCACTTCCACCTGTTGGATCCCTGGTCAGGGAAGATCCTGCATGCCTGGCAGCGGGGCCAAAAAAAAAAATGCAAGAATACTAAGGGTAGCACTGTTTTTAATTGCCAAAAATTGGAAACCACCTAAATGTTGACCAGGAAAAGAGATAATCAACTGTGATGTGGTCATGTATGGGCCAGAGCTACTCATACTAACACGGAGGAATCTCACTACTACAATGTATAAAAAGTAATTAGAATGAAAATGCACATGGTGTGAAGCCATTTACATATAGCTTGAAACATGCAAAACAATGTTATGTCTTATTTAGGGAAAAAAGCATGTGTAGTAAAAGTAAAAAGAAACAGTAAACACTAAATTTGGTCAGTTGTCAGTAGTCCTGAATGGAACAAGAGGAAAACAGTCCAGGCCCTGGAATCTTAAACTACACAGTGGGTACAAGAGTGTTCATTATTTTATTCTTTTTATAACCTTCTCTATGTCTGAAATATTTCACATCAAACTTTGAAAGTTTTAAAGACCTATTTATAGGGACTTCCCTGGCGGTCCAGTGGTTAAGACTCCGCGCTTCCACAGGTTCAGTCCCTGGTTGGGGAACTAAGATCTCCCATGCCCGTGGAGTGGCCAAAACAAACAAGTGAATAAAGACCTATTTATAGTGAGTATGTGTGCAACGCCGGGGATGAGTCAAAGGCTCAACGTCCACTAGGAAATGCCTTCATTTTCACTCCGACATTCCACCCCTTGTTACCTACTCACCCTTGGGACCCTCTCCTTCACTCCACCCTTAAGCTAGAAAAAGGTGTTTCCATTTTTACAGGAGTTCAAATGAGTGTGTGACTAAGGTCATGAGAGAAGCCACATTTATCTGGTTGCCTGGATCTGGACCAACTGAGTCAGACTGGATTTTGAGAACAGTAACTTTTTTTTTCCCCAAGGGAAAAGAAATCAAATTTACAGTTGCACATATATACAATGGAATATTCCTCAGCCATAAAAACGAACAAAATAATGCCATTTGCAGCAACATGGATGGACCTAGAGATTGTCATACTGAGTGAAATCAGACAGAGAAAAAGACACATCATATGATATCCCTTATAAGCGGAATCTAAAAAGAAATGATACAAATGAACTTACTTACAAAACAGACTCACAGACTTAGAGAACAAACTTATGGTTAGCAGGGTGGACAGGTGGGGGGAAGGGATAGCTAGGGAGTTTGGGATTGACATGTACACACGGCTATATTTAAAATGGATAACCAACCAGGACCTGCTGTGTAACACAGGGAACTCTGCTCAATATTATGTAGCAACCTAACTGGGAAAAGAATTTGAAAAAGAATAGATACATGTATATGTATAACTGAATCACTTTGCTGTACACCTGAAACTATCACAACATTGTTAATCAAGTATACTCCAATATAAAGTAAAAAGTTAACAAAGAAATCAAATTTATAAATATGCCATGTGGTCAAACACTAACAGTGGGAAGATTTTTTAAAGTGCTGATTTGAGAACAAGGCATGCCAGTATACCTAGTTCAGTTCCTTCATTCCCATTCAATGGAATGTAACAGACAGCACTCATTTACCCCACGTGACCACTGTCGGCTGCCTGTTTCCAAGTTCTGAACCGTGGAAGCATGTTGGAATCCTCAAGAGAGCTTTTAAAAATCCTGTGCCCAGATCCCACCTATACCAATTAAATCCCAATGCCCCTGGAAAGAACCCAGGCCTCAGGTCTCCCGATGAGTCCAATGGGGCAGGCACAGTAGAGAATCACTCGCCTATTTGGTCCTCTCAAGAGAATAACACCCTGAAACATCAGACACCACCTGTGAATTCAGGTTGTTTTCCCTCATCCTTTCATATGTAAAATACTCATTAATTCCTTCTAAAGCTTTTATAATTCAAGACAATTATGGATACAATGACAGAAATAAGACTGCTTCGGCTTTGGACTGTGTCAAAGTGACGGCTGACTACACCGTGTCTGTTCTACCCAGTTCTTAATAATACAACTCCAACTTTTAGCCAAGATGTGGTCACCCAACTGAAAACCGCCATTTCCCAGAGCAAAGTATGAGGGAGATAAGAGAGCTTTCCTTTACCAAACGAAGAATGCCAACTAATAAATGTTCAAGGTGTAAGAAAAATAGAACATCACCCATTTTACAACCAGTTTGGCAAAAATGGATTCAGGCAAGATTCATCAATGGATACTGAGGCCACTGAATGCAAGACGGCTGTGAGGCACAGGACAGTCACACAATCTCAAAATCTCACCCCACAGATAAGGTATTAATTCCAAACGTGCTCTGAAGATGAAGAAATCCGGCAGACGCCCCTGTGTTGGCTGCTAAGCTAGACCACATCTCAGCTGCAAACCCAGCCCTCCCGACTTTGTGGTGCCGCTGGGGCTGGAACTCTCCCAACCACGTGTTCGCCGGCTTTGGTCACAGCATGCGTGTGGGATCTTAGTTCCCTGACCACGGATGGAACCCGGGTTCCCTGCATTGGGAGCGTGGGGTCTTGTTCCAATTGTTCACATTTGCTCAGTAGGGGAGCTGTGAGGACCTGGCCAGGAAAAGGAACTACTCCTGGTCAGCTTCCTGTTCCTTCCATTTCTTCACATTTCTTCATTCCCACAGCAGCAGTTCCCCCACCCCAACCAGCTGCATCCTGTTGGTAGTTTTTCAGCCCTCACAGAGTCATCCTCTTCACACCTAGCCGCCAGCGTGCCCTCCTCAGGCGTTGGGGTCCCAGGCCCATGGGACTCCTTCCAAACTGAGACACCATTTCCAGCCCATCAGTAACTGGCGGAAGAAAAACTTTCTTCTGTGTTCTTGGGATTTTCCATCACTCACAGTTTAACCGAATCCTAATGTATACAGGGTCTGAATACACTTTCCTTCAAAGGCAAGCCACCAAAATTAAATCCTTCATTTCAGATTTAAGAAATACATAAAGGTACAGTTAAGGAAAATTACTTAAAAGTCACTCCATAGTCAAGGAAGGGTATCTAGGGGAATCAGTGTTAAGTCAACCATGACCGTGTCAAGAAAAGTTACATATATTTGGAGGATGAGACCAGTTAGTAAACACTACTTAAGAAGTGCTCAAGAAGGCACACTTCACAGCATTATTTTAATTAATCCTCATGAAAATCCTGGGACCTAAGTACCATTATTATCACCAATCTTCAGACAGGGACCTGAGGCTCAGAACGATTAAATGACCTCAAGGATCCGCAAGTGGTAGAGCTGGAATTGGAACCTAGACAGGTCTAGCTCCAAAGCTTACGTTCGGAACCACTACACTCCACCACACACAGGAAGTAATCACTGTCTTTAAGATCGCCGATTCTGGGCTTCCCTGGTGGCGCAGTGGTTGAGAGTCTGCCTGCCAATGCAGGGGACATGGGTTCGAGCCCTGGTCTGGGAGGATCCCACATGCCGCGGAGCAACTAGGCCCGTGAGCCACAACTACTGAGCCTGCGCGTCTGGAGCCTGTGCTCCGCAACGAGAGAGGCCGCGATAGTGAGAGGCCCGCGCATCGCGATGAAGAGTGGCCCCCGCTTGCCACAACTAGAGAAAGCCCTTGCACAGAAATGAAGACCCAACACAGCAAAAATAAATAAATTAATAAACTCCTACCCCCAACATCTTCTTTAAAAAAAAAAAAAAAATCTCTGATTCGGGGGCTTCCCTGGTGGTGCAGTGGATAAGACTGCACACTCCCAATGCAGGGAACCTGGGTTCCATCCCTGGTCAGGGAACTAGATCCCACATGCATGCTGCAACTAAGGAGCTCGCCTGCTGCAACTAAGACCCGGTTCAACCAAATAAATAAATTTTTAAAAATTAAAAAAAAAAAAGATCTCCGATTCCAATGGCAACTTTGAATTTAAAGCCCTTTTCTGTGGTAGTGACGACAGAACCACTCTAAGAAAAACCAAAGATCCTAAACAGAAGAGTCACACCAACTCTATACTCACAAGCTGACACTAATTCCAAAAAGCTGGCAAGGCCAACCACATTTAGACTGAAGGAGAGCTTGCCAGAAGCCAAGACCTTAGCTAAAAGATTACCTTCCTTCCAAATCAATAAGGTACACACAAGGCCCATTGTATGACTATTCAACTAATGGGCAACATTGACTAACATTCCCAGAACGTGGCTCCCTCAAAATTTTTAATTGAAATTCAATTTAATAAAAGCTCCCAGAAAAAGACATCAAATCAATAGGCTCTTGGTTCTTCCAGGCTGAAATCTGATCTCTAATGGTCCTTGCACACAGCACAGGCTTGCCCTGGGACTTCCAAAATGCCATTACCCTTAGTGCTAAACTAAAAGGTACTATTTCACTTTAGAAACCAAACCAGCAACTCATTTGTCAACGATTATTTTGCAAAGCAGGTCACAGTTAGTTCAAAATTATATTTTTCCAATTAGCACAATGGGAAACACTACGGAGGCATTCAGCCCAAGCCTGCAATTAGAGAACGTTTGCTTGCTTCTGGAAATAGAATGAATGGGAAGTAGAAACCTGCTAGGTCTTCAGCAATAATCGTCTGGGAGGGGAGACCTTGCACTAATGTCAGCAGTCCCCAGAAAAACAAACATCTTGCTCCTTTTCGTAAGTAGCCATCTGCACTGCATCACAGTGTGTTCAGCTGAGATGAAACCCTGCTTCAGCTCTGAATATAACAAAAGGGGTTTCCACAAGAGCCCAGTCATTAGAAAGGCAAGCCAATGAGCAGCTCTAATATTTTAGTATTAAAAAAAGCTATTAATAAAGTCTCGAAAGTCCCCATCTGTCACAAAAGTAACAGTTTGGTAGAAGCACCTCAGCAGTCTCCAGTTAGCTGAGTTTTCTCCGACTTCAAAGATCTCACTGTGTCTTGGGTGTAAATGGGATGGGTAAAGAATTTAAACCTCTCAAGTAGAGGCAAAGGCAAAGAGAACGGAGTTAAAGAGAAAGGACTTTCACACCATGGGGTATGAGTTCTGTAACCTTACTGAAATTTTGGAGCACTAAACAAGATTTTCCTGTGAAGCAAGAGAAAACCATGGCAATTAAAATATTTGCAAATCGTACACACTGCACAAACACAGTGCAGAAAGTGTTTAATAGACCAGGCATCCCTATACCACTATGTTGTAGAGGGAACACCGCAACCCAGGTTTTAGGAGCAAGTGTTTTGATTTTGTCACCTTGGGTCTCTAGGAAACTTTACGTTGCGGAAAGGTGAAAGGGTGAGGTAGGGTGAGAACAAATCCTTTTATTTCCTGCCAGTCAGGAGATGAACTGTTGGAAGCACTAGTAGCCTAGAGCTTAGCCCAGCTTGCAAGTAAACATGATTGTGTAACATTTATCTAGTTCTCAGTTACCATATTGCAGTTTAACCAGGTGACTCGTCATTGACCCGTTTATCCTGTGAATGATACTGTTCATTTCCTGTTCCGGTTGCTGGTTTCATGGATCTGTCCAGTGTGCAAAAGGTCAGCAAGTTATACAATTATGTGCACTTTTCTGTATACAATATATTTCAATTAAAAAAATCTAAATTTCATCTGCAGGAAACTAATTAATTAATTAAATAAAGTGTTTGAGGCTCAGCTTCCAACATTTTACCTTTTCTTCACCGTTGAGAAATAGCTCTGGGAAGTCCCTTCATGTGAAGTTCAGGCGAAGTTCGGGCCAGGCCAGCATCACTTCCTCTGGGACATCCGCATCCTTTTCATCACAACCACCTTCCTCATTTACGCCGACACGCTCACCTTCACTAAAGCGCCTCCGGCTGCCTATCTAGAATCTCTCAAAAAGTAGCAGCATCAACCCTCCCGTGTTCAAATACAACTCAATTCACGTCCACTTTGAATCGTCCAAAGTTATTTGCAGTGTAGTCAGTTTCTGCCACACTGCAAATTACTGCTGCTTTTTGCCATGACGCTTTCAACTTCTTCCAAGCCTCAGCTGAAGCAATCGTACAATCTCCAGTTATAGTACCAATAGCCTGTCCAAACCTGTTAAAATTTGAAATAACCTCTTTGTTGGCTGGATCAATGAAAGTTGCATTTGATGGTAAAAGGCAAGTTTTCGCACTTTCATTCAAGCCCGCAAGAGAACCTGGAACATAATCCAACTGCGGTGCTAACAGCCTACAGCATCTCTTCTACCGCTGGAAACACTACTAAAAAGCTCTGTTGTCAGTGAGTGAACTGAATAATAGCTGAACGGCAACCAGACACCAAGACGACTTTGAAAGAAGCGAACTGAGAGGTCATTCGTTGGGCCTATGTCCATCTGTTCCTCTGGAAATGGGATTTGTGGACCAAAGAGCTAGCATTAAAGTTTGTACTGTACGCGATTCCTCAGTTAAAATATACCATGGCAACTGAAATCTGAACCGTGTTACTGGGGGACTGGTGTTAGTTACCTAAAAACTGTGGTAATGAACGCTGCATTTGGAACCAGGCAAAAAAAACAAGGTACTGAAAACGGGGAGACTAAAATACACTGTGACCTTTGCCCTAGTGAGCCTCGGAACTCTGAGCAATTAGGCCTTTACCACCCGAGATTCTCTCTCAGGAAGCTGCTACAGTAGGGTGTTCTCCCCCAAAACAGGGGAATAAACCAAGAAAAAACAAAAACATGGGCTACAGGAAACAGGAAATCCAACAAAGGAGGTAAAAGAAATTTCCAGAATGGCAGAGGGAAATTTTAGGATGCAGATGTGAAACTTGTCTACACTGGAACAGGTCAGAGGCTGTGAGTGAAGCTTCCCTAAAATATCAGGAACTTTCCTGTTGCTTCTCATAGTCCTAAAAGGGTGACAAGCACTTAATAAAAAAAAAAGGCGGGGGTGGGGCGGTAGAGCTTATTCCAGGGAAAACAAAACGGTCACAGTATATACGTACTATAAGACTCAGCAGGGCTTCCCTGGTGGCCCAGTGGGCCATGGCCGCTGAGCCTGCGCGTCCGGAAAAGACTCAGCAGCTCAGTGACATTTTTAAAACACTCTCAATTTTGATCTTACCAAAATTAAGACCGAATTATACAGCAAAGGTGGGAGGTTAGGGTCTGTGTATGATAACAGGGTTAGACTAGAACTAAACATCATTTTTCACTATGGGACATCAAGAGCTAAACACTGAAAGGGCCAAATAGTAATACAAATACCAAAAGAAAAGCAAGTGGTTGCCTCAGCAAAGAGGGAAATGATGGTGGGAGATCCCTGTTCCATAGAAGCCTTGTTGAATCACTTGAGTACTTTATTATGCATACATGCAACCTTAATGAAAATAGCTTGGATGGGGGGAGAGTAAAAAAAAAAAAAAAAAAAAAAAAAGGCAACATCTAATAACGCCCAAGAGAAACAGGCCAGAGTTCTCACCAGCCTGTGTCCCTGGCCCACAGCAGCTATCACCATACATGGAAATACAGATCCCCTCTGGCCTCTTACTAGCTCTAATGGGGTTCCTCTTCCCCAGATCTAGCTGCTCTTCCTAGAGAAACACATCCTTGGGTCAAGTACTTCCTCAGCTGTCCTCTCCTGGGCCAAGGGGAGAGTCTTGGGGAGAGTCACTACTCTCCAATTAATCACTGGGCAAAGACAGGATCTGGGTTTGTGTGAGGTCACGTAGCACCAGGAAAGGAGGCCAGCGCCAAAACTCAGAGGGTCTCCTGCAGGACCCTCAGTTCTGGGCTTACCGTTAGGTTCCTTTTACCCCAGGCCCCCCCTCCTTCCTCAGTCACATGGCTACCTTCAGCTAGCCTGGGGCTGTCCATTCTCTTTATTTTGGCTGCACCGGGTCTTAGTTGCATGGCACCCGGGATCTTTAGCTGTGGCATGTGGGATCCAGTTCCCCGACCAGGGATCGAACCCGGGCCCCCTTCATTGGGAGCGCGGTGTCTTACCCACTGGACCACCAGGGAAGTCCCTGTCTGTTCTCTTAAGATTAGGAAAGATACAGTTCAGTGTCTTTCATCAGCTACAAAATAATGTTAGGAACTACTGCAAAAGGTCTTGAGAATTAAATGTATATAAAAAGCTTAGTGCAGTGCCTGACATGAAACGGTGAACATTTACTAAGTGAATCCATGGCAGGTATGCAACCAGTGGTCCAATTTCTCAGGCACAGGTCAGGCAAGCATAACCTTATCCTTGTTGCAGTCTGGCTTCTACAAAGCATCTTGCTAAAAGTCTAAGGACAGGACCCATCAATCTAGTTTGCAAAGCCATGCACTTTTGCTTAACTGTCCTGATCAAGCCTAAAAGAGATAATGGGTCAAGACTGAAGAATCCGACACTGAGAATTTTTAAATGAAGCCGAGCTACACACACGAAACACGAACACTCATTTTAGCATTCTAATAGCAAAGCTACAAATAATCTAAGTAAGGGTCTAGTAAGACAAACTAATCCATTCAAACAGGAAAACTTTGTGGCTGTTAAAGACAATGAGTAGATACGTGTTAACGTGGAAATGTCTAGGATGTGCTGGTAAAAAATACTAAACAGTTAGAAATGCCCCATGGAGGAATGTCATGTATATTCTGGGATCACAAGAAACATACCAGGGAGGAGTGGGGAACTTTAAGCTAGAGGGCAGTTCTCACTTGTTAAGATACCACATTCTCCTAAGAATTGCATAAGGCTGACTGATCGGGAGCTCAGATGCTTCAAATATATGAACAAAACCAATGAGACATGTTTTCTAAAAACGGTAGGCTTTTTAATTCAGTTAAGAGGTAGACAGATGAACATGGAAAGCTGGCCCATTTAACTCACCCGAAGTTCATATTCCACTGCATTCATCCATCCCACACTGCCAGAAATCTTAAAGAAATAACCAAGACTGCCAGAAGGATTTTTCTTCCAATTCTTCTTAGCAATCATAGTCAGTGAACTGCTTGCAAAGAAGTTACTACTAACTTAAATTTTCACCGTGTCCAAAGAACCTCGTCCTTGTAAGTAAGAAGTTCACGTATGCCAACAGAACCTGCCACTACCGACAGGAGGGCAGGGTACAAATGACGATTTTTCTAAGAGACTACAAGGGAAGCTTCGGTTACGGTGTGTGCTGTTAAGTCCCTGTGCGTGTTGGGGCAGAAGCTGGTGAAACCAACAAAGCAGAGCACACTGTCAAATGGCTCTGAAGGGTCGTTTTAAAACGACACAAAACAAACAAACAAAAAATCACAAGTTATCTTCAGAGACAACATTAAAACATAATGGAATTGAAGCCTGATACAAAAAGTAGAGAAATATATACAGGAATTCACAGCCCAGAAGGAAAAGGAACCTCAACAGGAACCAGTGGAAACCCGGCTACTTTACATAGCTAATCTTGAGACAAGTCATATTTAGCACAAAAGCAATTATAGCACAAGTAACGCTTCCCTCCCACAGCTCCCAAACTTTAAAGAGACTCCTGTCAGTCCTCTATAACACTGTAATTCATTCTTCAAAGGAACAGGAATGTGTATGGTGGTCCCAAACACTGACCCGAATTTTCATCTCAAACAGCTTCACACTCTGAGGATGACATATTTGAAGACTGCCATGATAGCAGCACTGATAACGCCAGAAATGGGGACTGTGACAAACCAGGCCATAAAAATGTTGCGGAAGAGTCGCCAATCAACAGCCTTTTTGGATCGGAGCCAGCCAACGGACACAACAGAGCCCACCTACGGGAGAAAGCAATCAAGGAAACTGGTTACTGAAGTGCCAGTGGCATTTTGTTAAACAGACCCGTGATTCTTAGGTAGGTAAGGAGCCCCGGACTGCCGGACCGATCCACGAAAGCTGGCTTGTAACAAGACGAAGGGCAATATAAAATCCAGTCACGGAATCCGTGCTAATTGGGGTAAAAGAGGGAAAGAAAACTCCCTTTCCCCTTCTGAGCTGCTGGAATGTAATGAACTACATTAATAATAACAACTGCTTTAATAATAGATTCCTTTAAGTTTTAGGCTTCCCAAAGATTCTAGAGGGAGGCTGCTGTTAGACCTAATAGCCAATCACCCGTAGATCTCTCTGGAAGAAAAAGAATGACTCAAAGGCTCCATGATGAACTAACTTAAAAATTCCCTTAAGGAAGCCAGTTTCTTCCTTTCCCTACAGTTACCCTATGGTTATTAGATGGTCATCAAGCCACCTTAGGACTCAATAAGTTTCTCAGGACTTCAATCCTGAGATGCTCTGAATATATGCTTGCTTCAAATAAACTGCCCTTCAACAAGCCTCACAGACTTGCTGCCTCTATAAAAAGGGGCTTTTGCACCGTTTGGGGAGAAAATATACTATCTGCTTAAATAAAAGTAATAGACGCTAGAAATTGCACAATGTGTATTTACATCCTTAGAGTCAACTTGCCCTAAACTTGTGAACTCTTCAAGACTCCCACGGTATAACACCAAATATCAAAGGAAAAAAACCAAAAAACAAAAAGAACAAAAAAATACCTCTCGACGTATCTACTAAAACCACTCAAAAGACACAGTACCTCTACGTTACACTTACTTTACAATGTGTTGTACTGATGGGAAGGCCAATATTCGATGCAATTACTACAGTGAGGGCAGATGCCAGTTCAATACTGAAGCCGCTGTGGACACAGACAGATCACTTGTCAAGAATGGAACTTAAATTTTGGTAAGTTAGCACTACCCCAAAGTTCACACAATCTTGCTGTGCTCTATCCAGTGACGAAAACTCCACCAACATCTTTAGTCTGCTCTAACTCCTGAAATCTGCTTTAAATCAGGCCATGAGACTGCTCTTCTCTTTTCCAGCATTTGAGGTTTTAAGGTTTTCTGGAAGCCCATTCTTAAAGCTTGCACTTTTACTTTGAATTTAGTAAACATCAGCGTTGGCTCCGTAAAGACAGAGATAAAAGCCAAATGTACATAGCTAGTAAGTCTTAGCACACACGTCTTTCTCAGAAGTTATTTTGTTAAAAAGAGTCCACCGGAGTTGAATAGATAAATTATGTTTAAGGGCCAGACGATAAGGAAAATCTAAAAAGTTCACACCAAAGAGAGAGGAACATCAGGAACTTACACGAACTTGGTTACTTTACGTAGTACCACTGCACAGTATTATGTATCTTAAGAAAATGAGCATTAACCTAATAAGACCTGCTTTACCAACTTACCTAGAGGGTGTGATTGGTGTCAGATCTTTCCCCATGGTCTGGATAACTCTCCTTCCCCAAACCCATAGACCAATACAGATACCAACACCACCATAGAGCAGAAGCCATATTGGTGTTGCTACTTTTGAGGAAACATCTCCCGTGTCATAAACCAGATACAAAGCAACCAGAGGACCGATGGCGTTGCTGCAAGAAAAAGAGGGCAGGGATGATTTTTCAGGCAAAACTAAAACTTGGCAAGAATCTAGTTGTCAATTGATCTACTAAGTTTTCTAAAGCAAAGCTTTCATTAGAAACTGGTCTTTCTTTCAAAGGAAATAAATGGAACCCCAACATACACAACAGAAGAAAATGAGAGCTCTTCTCAGAGGGGAAACGCCACGCATCTGGTGGCCTGTCTTCCTACAGGCCCAACTAAAGCAAATTTTGGGTTCCAATGAACAGGTGACAAACCACAGAACTAGGATTAACCACCTACAAATTCATTCTAGGGGGCAGTGATTCTATCAAAGAACTGGCTCCCATCTCGATAAAAGGCTTCTCTGTGGAAGATATATGTGTTTATCACCTACAGAAACAAACATATTCTTTGTAATCTCTGAAGAAAAAATTTTTCTTCCTGTTTTTTTAAGTCAATTAATTGCTATTACCTCATCCTTTCTGCATTATTCAGTGTCCCACGGGTGGTATAAGTACCAAGGCCACAAGCAGAACCTCATAAAGGGATTAGGCGGCACAAAAATAGCACGAGCAATGCCAAGAATCATAATCGACTGACCTGACGTCATTGCCACCATGGGCGAATGACCCAAAGCAGGCCGTGAGGATCTGCAGGAACTGGAAGAGGAGAGACACTTCTGGTTTGTCCTGGTCACACCATTCTTCTAGAGAGCTGGTGCTTCCTTTTCTGTCGCCCAGACCCATCTCGGCCTTGACACTCACGTCGATCTCGGATGCCGAGTGAATATCAGACACGGCGTTGCAGTAACTGGTGTAACTGTCCATTCGAATTCGCTTCTTGCTGTCTCCGTTAGGCCACGTCAGCTTCTCCATCTCTTCACCCTTCTGTTCACCTTCTTTGGCACGGAATGAATCCAGGGGCATGCCACAAATTGCCATGGTATAGGAAGTGTAGCTATTGTTGCGCCTCAAGGGTTTGTCGCCAGAGTCTCCCATGCAGTCGCCCACCTTGGCAAGATGTAGCTTGTGGAGCAGCTCTTTGTACAAGCCGGAGTCCTTATGCACCGTGTGATACTGATAGTGGCCGCTGGAGTTTATCTGGTTACTGACAGCTTGATTGAACTGAACTAGGTTCCCATTAGGCAACTGCACTGCACCTGGCCAAGACCGAAAGGTTACACTCAATGCCCAGAGCATCAAGTCCGAACACAGAGCCTCGCAGCAGTGCTGCTGACAAAGGGAAATTCGCCTTTCCCCACCCGAGAAGAGTCCACTCACCGTTCATCGTGCCATCTATGCTGGTTTCCTCTTTCAGGTCCACGCTGGGAAGCCTCTCTCGCTCTGGAGCTTCCTCCAGGTCTCCAAGTTTGAACGAGACCGTTCTCTCCTCCACTGCAGCCCGCAGGGGCCCAGTGGCTGCTGACCCTACCTCTGAGACGGGATTCCTGGTTTCGGTATCACTGAGAGACAACTTTGTTTCTTCACGGTCTTCTTTCAAGCTATTCTTTTTTTCCATTAAGGGGCTTTCAGAAGGACTAGACTTGATTTCTCCTAGAAAAGAAGGATGTTTTTGTTTGGTTTTGACCAAACTAACTTGCTCTACATTTCCCCTTTCCCTCACTTCAAAAAAAAAAAAAAATCCTTCTCAAAATAAGACCACATGTAAACTTCAGTGAAAATTCAGGATAATTTTCCTGTCTGCTTTATTTGCTGTATCGCTTAATCTCTCACTTGGGAAGAAACCAGCGATACAAATGCAGAACACCCTATTACTAGGGGTTGCAAAGTTTTTTTCAGTGAAGGGCCAGATGGTAAAAATCTTTTAGGCTCTGTGGACTCTGCTATAAATTCTTGTTCTTTATAGAACCCTTCACAAATGTAGAAACCATCCTGAGCTTCCTGCTGACCCCTTCTTGAGGGGAAAGGAGCTCAAGCGTGGGGCTGACAGATAACTAAAAATTCTGACTGCATCTAGTGCACGTCCTTTTTAAAAAGTGGCCCCAAATTTCAGTCTGTGAGTTCAAGCAAAATGACACAGCTCAACGCAGGCAACTGAAGGTGACTTGAATTTCCACCTCTAGAAAACAAAGACATGTGCCTTATGGTTCAAGTTCCATGACCAGGTGGGAACGTTTTCTGCCTCTGCACCAATGCCCAGTCTGTTTCCGTGTTCATTCAGGAATCCCGGTCAAGCTACCAACCAGGGTACAGAACATTAGCAAGACCTGTCTCATCTTCTCCCAGACTGAGGGAGAATCAAGGTCACGAAGTCCTGAAGGCCGCCAGACTAGCGCAGAGCCTCTCGGAGGCTCCGGAACACAGCTGCATGACGCAGCACTCTCCCGGTGCCACTGCAGTCTGTGCAGCCCTGCGCTTCTTCAAAGAACAAACTTATATCACCACCCGAGCATTTGCAGATGAAAAGGGCGGAAAAAGATCGTCTCAGGAGAGTTCAAGTAGTAAGGGAAGGAATACAAGATTTAATTAAGACCTATACTAACCAGAATGTATGCCATATTTGATTATACTGAAATACTACATACAGTAATGGTCTAAATGATCCCTTCATGACACCCTGAAAATGTCTACCTCTGGAATCTGTGCTCCAATTCTGAAAATGAACCAAATCTGAAGTCAGATAATATAGTAGCATAGCTCTGAATATCTGAATCTGAAGGCGCTGGTTTTGGTAAATGTTTCCTGTGAAAATATTTCATACCTACCTTTTATTTTTCATTAAGGTATCCTCATCCTTCTCAATTAATGTAGACTACAACTTCTCTGTATTTATCTAGCATGTCACTGGCAAGTGATCAAGGTACAGTAAAAAAAAGAAAAAACAGATTAAGTGCCTAGCTTGTCTGGCGGCCCAAATAAGGTCAAATACGCCTTATGACTAGGTCTCAGGTCATTTTAAGTTAATAAGAACGTAGTTTGGACAATAAACCTACATCCGCAAATTTCCATGTAAATTTTCTGGCTTTACCAATCTATCCAAGTAGCAGATTTTTACAGACGGCTACACACAAAGAAGCAAGCACAGCATTACTAGTTAAGATTTTCTGCTACAACGTGTTACTTACGTTCAATTTTTCTCTTCATCCTGGGACATACAAAGAACCAGACGATAAGGGCACAGAAAACTGCACATCCCACCGAGATGAGGATGGTACCCCACAGAGGAAGTTTGTCAAAGCCCAGCACTAGGAGATAAAATGGTGCATCTTGAAAACCCCAGGGCAACTGCCCCCCTGTAATAACGTGTCAACCCTCCTCTGGGGACTCTGGGGTTCCCCAAGCCAGCCCATCACCCTTTATAGCTGTTGCCAGCCTTAGGTCCACAGGATTACTGTGTTCGTGGCTATACAAATCTGGGAGAAAAATCCCATAGCATGTGAAATCCACCAGTCTGGCCTACTTTAAACACCTGCTAGACTGACATCTCCCAAGCTCCTTCACATACTAGGCTTTTTCCTTTCTTTGCTTTAGAAGACAGATTACTACACTGAGCAACTGCAACTAGCTATGAAAATAAACGGAAGCTTTCCACTGCCCAGCCTCCAGATGGGAGCGGCCACACCTTATGTTTGCACATAAGATTTTAACGTTAAGAAAGGAAAGTGCCCCAGTCGTCACATTTCTCCTACTGATGTAATCAGTTCTCTGTGGAAGTTATCACATCCAAGCAAAATCCTTTAGAGCAAGATTATCTCTTAGGACGCATTATCAAACTAAGATACATTTATCTATCAAGGGATAAGAATAGTTCAAAGGGCTGTCTTTCACAAAAAGAAAATAGTAGAGTGGTAATCACACTAACAAGCGACATCTTAAACAGAGACATGCCTACTTCTCACATGGCTCAAGGATCATTAACTAGTCACCTGGTTATCACTTAAATGCCAACAGCCTCCAAGCCACTCGTCTATATTTAATGACAGAAGCAAAGCACTAGAGAACACTACTTAAACCTAAAGGATGTTATAATGATCTGTGGTTTATCCAAGAACAGCTTAGTTCCTTGTGGTTGTTTTGCATATTAGGAATTACTTATAAAATGGAAATTCTATTGTTCCTCAAAATGATTCGTATTTAAAAATCAGATATAAATCGAGGCCCCTTCAAAACCAAAGTTCTGTGATGACTAAATCTTTCCATTTTAATTCCTGCTATCAATTCTAATCATGCAGTTAGTCACACAAACTAAAATATACATGAAATTTAATCAATCTCTGTATCACAATTTAAATTTGCCTACGTTCCAAGTCAAAAAAGGAAAATGAGACTGGTTCTTTCTTGTAAATGATCGACCAAAGGACAGGACAAAAATACCCACATTCCCTTTTCAAAGACGACTGAAAATGCAAGTTTCTAATTTCACTGAACTATGAGCTTTGCTGCTACCACATAAAACATCAGTGCTTAGAGCCTCACGGAGCCTTTTTTAGTTTAACATGAAGAAGCCAATTTAAAACAGAATGGAAAGGCAGCAGGCAAGCTTTCCTTTGCCTGTAGCATTTGGTAAGGAGGCTGGTATCCCCTAAATAAGATCAATATCCTCATAAAGTTGTCTGATTTCTTTCCTGATTATTCTAACAAAGACATGGTTAAAAATACTTAGCTAACTCCAATTTTGGTCAGTGACTTATTACTTCAGTGAGGTTTCCAAAGCAAGTTACAATCCATCAGTCAGAAATGGAATCAATTTGGTGGGCCACAATGAGCATTTTAAAAAGCTAAAAAGAATACTTGCAAATATGACTGCATAGCACATAGTAAGGTTAAGTAGCTTCAACATACTATTCCAGTTCTCTTTCCCTCTCTCCCCCTCCCTCTCTAAGTATGTGTGTGCTGGGCAGCAATGTACAATGTCTTTCTTCCAGTGTGTCACAACAGTCAAAAGATTGAAAGCCACTGACTTGACGGATCAAAGGCCATCAGGCCAAATGAACCTAGACAGGAAAACTGACTGATCAAGACATGTACTGTCCTGTCTGACAAGTTACAGGTTATCAATCTTTTTCAATTGCTAAATGAAACACGTATCACAATTTAATCCATGCTTTGCCTGTGTTCCAACATAAAAGTAATCAACATTTCAATCTTTATATTCTCACAAATATTTTTCCTCTTAGCTGCATGAATTCTTCTTCCAAGTGCACTTAGGGCAGGTGTTAAACATCCCAACTCTTCTCATTCAAGCAGATTCAGGGGAGTAAATTTAGAAACAAAAAGGAGCTCCACTTGGGAGAGAAAAATGAGAATATCCAGCAAACCAGTCCTAAATGACTGATTATCGAAGACCAAGTATAACTAATGACTCTTCAGTAGTCGAGGTAACATCAATTCCGGTATTTTTAGCATAGATAGGAAAGAGGGAGGGAGAAGATCAAATTATCGGTGGATCCTGTGAAGACTAAAGAGTAAAGGTCTGTAGTGATTTAGAATCTGAGCAGGTCTCTTTGGTTGAAAAACTATCTAGGTTAACTCAGCATACACTAGCCTGCAGCCTTCTGAAATGGGCGCAGGCCAGCCACCTTCTAGGAGATTTCAGCCCTGTAAACAAAAAGGGGTAAATTGGGCATTTAATGCAAGTTTTAGAAACAACTTTCAATTCACATTTAAATATTCTGATATGTACTTACAAGGTGCTCCAGTGTACATGATGGAAAAGAGGTTGATTCCAACTGTGCAGGCATAGAACACTGGCAAAGCTCGCAACCCGTTAGGAACCGGATCTGCCTGTAAAATACCATCATCATTAAGCTCAAGATCTTAAAAGCTGTAAAAACTTAACCCATTTCCATAGAACCTTATCAAAGGGCAGCTTCAGGAATTAGTTCCAATAACTATCTCCCCATAGTAGTTTCCAAGGCCAGATGGTCTTTTCCTACATTTGCTCCTGGAAGTTCCCCTACCAAGGCTGATCTCATCTTCTACATCCATCTGAATTTAAGTTTGTGTTTGCTTTAATGTTTGGGGGTTGGTTAGGTTTTTGTTGCCGTTATTGTTTTTTTTTTTTTTGGCTTCGTTGCATCTTTGTTGCTGCGCTTGGGTTTTCTCCAGTTGTGTCGAGCGGGGGCTACTCTTTGTTGCGGTGTGCGGGCTTCTCATTGCGTTGGCTCCTCTTGTTGCACAGCATGGGCTCTAGACATGAGGGCTTCAGGAGTTGTGGCACGCAGGCTCAGTAGTTGTGGCTCGCAGGCTCTAGAGCACAGGCTCAGTAGTTGTGGCGCACGGGCTTAGCTGCTCTTAGCTGCTCCGTGGCATATGGGATCTTCCCGGACCAGGGCTCAAACCCGTGTCTCCTGCATTGGCAGGCGGATTCTTAACCACTGAGCCACCAGGGAAGTCCCTGTTGCTGTTATTCTTAACAAGGCTACCTATTACTAGTGACTGGTGATGTCCTGAATGATCAGTTTCAACCCCCAGTGCTCTAAGGTACCTCATGTCCAGATAAAATCTGAGCACACACCTGAAAATGTACTATATAAGAGAGATCAAGAAACAGACTATGAGATATTACATTTCTTACCTGACTTTATACCCGCAATGACTTTTCAAAAACAAAACATGTAGGAGAATATACCAGCAACAACCATCTTATCTAGACATTTGATAAATATGCCACAACTAGTGATTTACCAAAGTGCTAAGATAAAAATCAATCGTACACTAGGTCACCTCCTCATTTAACAGACTGTGCCAAGCACTAAAATATGGGAGTGAATGAGACAAAGTTCCTGCTCTCACAGAACTGACACTTACATTCTAGTACAGAATCATGCTATGAAGAAAAAAGAAGGGGAAGGAGGCCGTGATGGAAGGAGGCGCACACTTTAATTCTTGGAGGTGGCGCGGGAGATACTCCAAAGACCATCAGTGGAACAAAGACACAAATGTGTTAGGTCAACAAGCCATAAGCCAGGTACACACGCAGGGGTAGAAAAAGAGCAGCCAGAGAGCAGGCTACCTGGAGGGCAGACTATCCCAGAGACGTCAGAAAGTACAAAGACCCTGAGGCAAACACCTGAATTGTCTGAGGAACAGCAAGGAGGCCAGTGTGACTGGAAACAAGAGTTAAAAACAAGAGCACAGATCTGAATACATGAGAAGGCTGAACTTCAAAGATGTGGTTAGCCCAAAGGTTTAATGCTATCTTGAATCACAATCCAATGGAAAATCTTGGGGAGGAACAGACAAGGAGAAGAATCAAATACATCAGAAGAGTGAGGTAATGGCTTAAGATCAAGGAAACGGAAAGTAGAGGTGCCATTCCAAATCAGCAGAGATGGGCGCTTGACAAAAACCACTCTGAATATTACCTTCCCTATCCGTAGTTTAAGAGAATGCTACAGGTAGGGAATTGGTCAAAACAAAAATAGCCAATAAAACCTAAGCATTAGGGCTTCCCTGTTGGCGCAGTGGTTAAGAATCCACCTGCCAATGCAGGGGACACAGGTTCAAGCCCTGGTCCGGGAAGATCCCACATGCCGCAGAGCAACTAAGTCTATGCGCCACAACTACTGAGCCTGCGCTCTAGAGCCCGCACGCCACAACTACTGAAGCCTGCGCGCCTAGAGTCTGTGCTCTGCAACAAGAGAAGCCACTGCAATGAGAAGCCCGCACACGACAACGAAGAGTAGCCCCCGCTCGCTACAAGTAGAGAAAGCCCACGTGCAGCAACAAAGACCCAACGCAGCCAAACATTAATTAATTTAAAAAAAAAAAAAAAAACTCATCATCTCTGAGTAACTCAACCATGCGTGTCCCACCCCAAGGGTAGTCGGTAAGGTTATGAACCTGAGGTGTATATACATTTTTCTTCTAAGAACTCTCTGTGCTTTTAAGAAATTCTCCAAGAAACCAAAGACCACCCCCCGAAATCAAAATCCATAAGGGTTCTAGACATTTGTGGGGGCTTCTCTTTCTCCCTTTTGCTACCTCCAAACTCCTCTTAGCCACTCCCCCAAGAGGTAACCAGGGCTAACATTTTATTGAATGTTGACCACCATATGACTCACCTAACACTTAAAACTTTACCTATAAGTAAATATCTCATCATCCAGTTATATGGGATGGGAAAGGGGGTCTTCATAACCCATTTTCAACCATAATAGTTCATTTTTTATACATCGGACATTCCAGTAAACTAAAGAAAAAAGTTCCTGAGTTTGAAAAGATACCCTAGATATATTTAATGAGATTCCTGACAGAAGGGAGAATGCTGAAAGGCCCACTTTCTTTGACTAGAATTTAAACACTCAACAGGAAAACTCCCTTTTCCCCTTATTCCTTGTTTATTGTCCCAATCCTTAACCTCCACTCTGCTTTTTCCTACTAGACTACCCAACACCCTTGGAACATTCAGAAAATTGAAAATTTTTAAAAGCACTTTTAATGTTAATTTCCAAAACAGAATCTTTAGTTGGAAAGTATCTTAATGGTCAAATATTTAGATTTTAACAGCCAAGACCACCAAAGGTTACTAGTGTAAAGATGTTTTCTTGAGACTTAAAATCTAACAGTAACCAGAAATATTCAGCCTCATCACCTAAAAATTCATCTGTTATTGGTAGATTAAACACAAGAGTACGTGCCTGCCTGTGTGTGTGTGTGTGCGGGTAGATTCTCAAAGTCCATATTGAATAGTTTTAAACACTATTCCAATCATTCTTTTTTTTTTTTTAATATTTATTTATTTTGGCTGTGCCGGATCTTAGTTGCAGCACACAGGATCTCTTAGTTGTGGCATGCGGACTTCTTAGTTGCGACATGCGAACTCTTTAGTTGCAGCATGCGTGCGTGATCTAGTCCCCTTGACCAGGGATTGAACCCGGGCCCCCTGCATTGGGAGCACAGAGTCTTACCCACTGGACCACCAGGGAAGACCTATTCCAATCATTCTTGATCATGTCCATCCTCATACCCCATGAGGAATATATAATTAAGAAGTTCATATATCTAACTTAAGGTCTCTAACTGAGGATAAAGACGCCTGGCATGCATTCCCCAAATGAGAGTTCTGGGGACCTGAAAATCCCACTTTGCACCTGAAAGCATGACCATTCCTCCTCCAGAAAAGAAGTTTGTTTGGGCTTGAGACACACAAAGCCTCTGGAACAATCTGTCTCTCAATAATCCACAAAGGCCCGGTGTAAACCTTTATGAGCACAAATCCACAACAGGGGATCCCAGCAATCCTCCTGCTTCTCTGGTAAGGAGCAAGCTATACAGCTCTCAAAGTACAAAGAGTTCTGACCCCTGACTACTACTAAGCCTCAAAGGGAAGCCTCACGTTATCACATTCCACAGCTGTGGGGAGTAGGAGGGTAGGTGCTATTCACTAACCACTTGCTAAACAAGACAATGCCAAACTCTGAGTCTGTTGATATCAACCAACTGTTTACTCTCAAATTATACCAAGCTATAGAGGTTTCAAGTTTTCAAAGTATTACGCTGCTATCTTTTGCCAGACTCAGGCCATGGTAAATAGTGATTAGTGAGTCACTTTACCAGTTACTGAATTTCTATAGAAAATATCCTTCCCTAGAGAAGCTCAGAACTAGACCAAACAAACGGTTCTGAATACATTCTTACCCCTTGGGATTAAGCTACCTATCTCCCTTCACTCAGATTTCTTCAGTTCAGAAGAATTTTTAAGAACTTACAATGGACCGTTAAGAGCCATTCACCTCAGGAAAAGGACAACTTTGTTTCCTGAGAAAAAAGCATTTATTCTTACTGTAACTCAGTCCAACGACAACATCCCTTGTTGTCTACATTTATTTTGGAGCCAGCATCAGACTTCTTGATTAAAAAAAAATGCTATCAGGTCCCTCAAAAGGGATTTTCAAATGGACAGGAAATTAAATGGCTGTCTGGAATTTTTTTTTTTTTTTTGCCAAGAAAAACAAAACGAGAATTACCTTTACTGGTTCCTTTTTACCTATTCTGAGCTATTAGAGTCAAGTCACTGTGAGAGGTAGCGTGTCCACCATGAAGCTTACAAGCTGGTTTCGATAATCAACACTCTACAAATAACTATGTGGGGACCCAAACGACTCCACTTTAACTGGCAGCTAAGAAAATGTCACCCAGGACACTGTGATTTGTTGAACCCTAAGCTTACAATGCAGACTGGCCTGCATATGACAGTGATTTGAGGTAGTAATCTGCATACAGGTCAACAAAGCCACTCCAAATACATTTCCTTAATTTTTTCTTTCAGTCTCGGCACGCTATAGTGTTATTTTTTCCTTCCCAAATGACTTCTTGGGTATTGAAAACCTGCTTCTTTCAGAAAATTCAACATACGAGAGGAATACAAAACAAAGAATTTTTCTAACTTTCCAAGGCCACACTCCTACACACCGATCACATTTGCAATAATGCTATCGGTTTGAACACCACTGAGTGTGACTTAGTACAGGTCATGGGGGGAGAGAAAGATTACCTTACGGAGGATGAATGCACGAACAAGGAAGAATAAAATTCCAGACATAATACCAGAAAGCAGCGGTGAGACGAACCAAGACATCACTGGAATAGAACACAGTAAGAAAAAAATGTCAACTAATGGAAATCAGGAACCAAAACACACTTTAAATTTTAGTCCTCTCGTTTCAAAACTTTAGCCCATCCCTCCAATTTTACATCATTTTCTCCCATACACAACGCCATGGTAACACGACAAGAATAAAAAGCCTTTTAGAATTAAACATACCAATTTTTATCAGTTCTGACCACTTGACCCCCTCCTGCCCCTTCGCCACCAGGGAGAAACCAATGGTTGCACCAACGATACAATGGGTTCCAGAAATGGGAAGCTTCAAAAACGAAGCCACTAGTTGCCACACAGCAGAACCTGAAACACATGAAGTTTTATTAAGTACGTGACAAAAGTGACAAATTCCATTATGTACGAAGTGCATATTACTGAATGTAATACTCTGAATCGAGGCAGAGCACAAGAATGGAACTACCCATGATAAGAATTTCCTCACCCGCCACTATCAGGACAACACGAATAAAAAACTTACCAAACATCGCACTGACAGAGCCGGCCATCAGCAGCTCTTGTGTCGAGTTGTACATCTCCACGTCAATCAAGCCCTTCCTGATGGTCTCGCTCACTTTGGCCCCCAGCAGGACGGAGCCCACTGTCTCAAAGATACTAGCTAGGATGCAGGCTTGCTTCAGGGTCACTACACCTGATCCCACGGCTGTACCAAACGAATTTGCTACATCATTGGCTCCCACGGAGAATGCCAGGACAAATGCAATAACGAAGCCCAGGACGAGCATCCATAGGTAGTCCACCAATGGACCAGAAGCGGCAGTAGCAGCAATAGTAGTGGCAATCAGCGTTGCCATGGTAGATGCCATTCTCTAGAGTAGTGGTTCTTTAATTAATCAGAGAATTACTGAGCGGTTTTCGAGATGTGTAAACAGAATATGAGGTATCAAAAATGCTATAATAAATAATATATATTATATAAAATTAAATACTGTAAACTACGGCACAGAAACCGAGCTGGGGAGTTACTGCTATACGCTGCGTATGGGCATCTGTTGTCTGGGGTTTCTTTGGCTCTGGAGGGCTAGAAGCACGGAGCAGAATTCCATGGCGGAGAAGAGAAAGGACGCAAGTTCATCCTGGAAGGGGGGATGGATAACAATAGCAGCGCGCCCTTGCGGTCCCGCACCCCGCGACGGCCCACCGGGACTGGGGGCCCCGGCCGTGCCCGCCGCCCGCGATCCGGTGTCCCGCACCCCAAGCAGAACGCGCCGGGCGGCGGGCACGTGGCGCAGGGGACCACCTCGGCCCGCGCGCGCCCAGCCCGGCCCCCGCGCCGCCGGCCCGCGCGCGCCCTCCCCGCGAAAAGCGGAAAAGAGCCGTTCCCGCGCGCGCCTCCCGGGGACCGCCAAAAAGGCCCGCGGGCGGGCGGACGGGGTGGCATGGGGGAGGGTGGGGGAGGGAGGCGGGCAGCGCCGAAAGCAGAACCCCACCGCGCCGCCGGCCCCGGCCCAGCCCCCGCGCCGCCGCGTCCGCGCCGGGCCCCGGGGAGAAGAAAGAGCCTTTCCAAGGTGGCGCCGCCACTCACCAAAGGAAACGAAGGGCCGAGCGGGAGACGAGGTCCAGGCTGCGGCGGCGGGCTAGGGCCACGGACGCACGCACCTGCTGTCGGCGAGCACACGGCCTGGCCTGGGGCGGAGGCTCTGGGGATGGCTCGGCGGGGCTGGCAACCCACCCAGGAAGCAGCCGCGGACGCCTCAGCAGCCGAGAAGGAAAAGCACTCAGCACGCGACGGCAGCCATCACTCCAGCAGCGTACTCCGCCTGCCTCTACTTATAGCCGTCGCCGCGCACCGCGTGACCAGCCGCGCCTCGCGCCGCCCAGGAGCCCCGCCCCCGGGATGACGCAGCCCCAGCTAACCCGGCGGCCCGGCCGGATGAGCCCGACCGCGGCGATCATTGGCCCGCCCCGCGCTGGCGGCCACGCCCCCAGAGGGTAGCCTGTCCACGTGGGGAGGGCCGGCCTCCTCCCTGCGGCCTTGCCCTGGTGTCCTGGCACCTTCTGGCCGCGCCTGCTGGTTAGCGGCGGAGGCCGCGGGGCACCCTCACCCTGCCGCTGGAGGTTGTCAAGCGGGGATTGTAGAGGCCGCGACCAAGGTCATAGTTCCTCCCGCGCGAGCCCAGTTTTACGGAGCTGGCCGCGCCTCAAGCCGCACTTTCAGCGCACTTGCGACCTGCCGCATCCGGAGGCCACACCTGGCCGAGTTCCCTCCCTCCCGTCCTCCCGGTGACGCTGCAGGAGAGCTCGCGCCCCGGGGCTCCGAATCCATTCCCGGCACGTTGTCGCACCTGTGACTTGCCATTGGCCAGACAGGCACTGTCCCTCGCCGGGGGAGGGAAAGGGCTCACGTGGTCGCTTTACTCCAGCAGTCATGCACTTGGGTGAAAACAGACTGAGCAGTCACGAGAACCAGGTCGTCTCCCAGTCATGGCGCAGAGCCCCAGGGCGGCTGCGAGTCGTCAGTTTCCCCGTGGCAGAGCTGCGTTTTCTGCGCCGCAGCTGTGGCGCGTGGGGAAGGACACTGCTCCGGATTCAAATCCTGACTCCTGCTCGCTGCAGCGTGTCACCTTGAGCGACTTCCAGATCTCTCTGACTGCGCTCTCGGGAATGTAAATTGTTAACAATCCCTACCTACCTGGTAGCGGGGATTAAGTGAGTTAACGTGTGTGAATGTGACTAGAACTCAGTAGGAGTTCAGTGAATGCTAATTTCGTCCTGCTCTTTCCGTGAATATTCCTGTTTTAGAATGTAGAAAAGGTTGTAAGGGTGTTCTCTTTGCATCCCGGAAGCTTTCCTATTTTGAGACATTGATTTCTGGTCCCCCTACGTGGTATATAATGTAGTTTTGACATTAGTGAGATTTTCTCTGCACATTTAGGGGCATTTCACTATTTGGCTTAAGTTCAAGACGAACCATTCATGCCAAGGGAGATTAAGGTCATGGTCTCTTGTCAGGGTTGTCGTGAGATTAAAGAATTCCCAACAGAAATATTTACCAGGCTTAGAATGTTCTGGAGCCCTCCCCACCTTTTGCCATCTCTAGCAGCTGGGCACTGATTAGCAGGAACGAAGACGTTGTAAATCGTTGCTATGTCCGGGTCATCTATGGAGGCGTAAACTCCACCGGAGTATCCTCTGACCTGCCTAGAAAATCTGGTGGAGTTATATGAGTAACTTACAAAACTCTAAGTCCGAAGGTCATGTCCAAAAAGAAGAAAGTGCGTGTCCAGGAGCACTGACCCTGGGGTGCAAATCTGATGTAATTCTGACACCTTAAATTGTACTCCTCCTTCCACCTTTACTTCATTTCAAGGTTATGAAAAAAAAATAAAGGACTGGTCTGTTAAAGGTCCTTAGTGTTCTGCCACTGAAAATGATAATTTTCAAAGCAGTTATTAAGGCAATTGCCTGGAACTTTTCCCAGTATGTGTTTTTTGCATTCTGTCCTTTCTGTCTACTTTTGCTGGCCTGTGGTACTAGCTCTTTAAGTGGGCAAACACTTGCTGGACAATGTCTATTGAAGGCCGTGGGGCAGCCGTGGGGCATATCTATCAAGGCAAGAGCACATTCCAGGCCTCCTGGGGTGGGTTGAGGAGAGTGCCAGGGCAGAGATTCAGGAGATGCCCCTTGTGACACAAATGAATTCTGTGAACATCTTCAGGCTCTAGAAGGGTTCTACCCTTCCTCCTTAGGACAACACTCAGAGTGAACCAGGCTGTAAAGGGATGTGGGGGGGTTGAAGGCCGTGTGGGGTGGGGTGGGGTCCTGGCTGCCTCACCTGGGGAGAGAGGATCTGTGGGATACAGCCCTTAGAGACCTAGACTTACCATGGTTGGGACGCCTTATTCTCCCATTAGGGAGAAGAGCTAGGGCTCTGCCTATGGAGAGAAGTTACAGTGCCTTGGAAATGGAAAACGATGGAAAAAATGAGGACCACCAATTCACACACAAATGGCGCTGGTTCTGACCTTACGGCTGAACACAGGAAAGAGGGCAGAGATCTCAATGATAATGTTTCTCTCTTAGAATCAAGGCGTTCTCTGTTAGAATCTCGGACCCTAGCGAAGCCAGTTGGTCTAGTGGTTTAACGTATGGACAATAAAGCCGAACTGCCTGCTCTGCTACTCACTAGTCACATGACCATGGGCAAGTACCTTCTATGCCTCAGTTTCCTCATCTGCAAAGAGGAGAGGTTAAGAGTTGCTACTTCCTAGGGCTGTTGTGAGGACTCAATCAATGTACATAAAGTCCTTTGAGAGGATGTCTACTCCGTGGCTGGTGTGATCTCGGCACTCTTACTGAGTTCAGTATCTAGCTGAAGGCCTACTGTGCAGAGCTCATGTTTAAAAGGAACTGTGTGCTACATGGCAGAGTTGCCATCCAGGCCAAGCTCTTTTAGACTTCTCCCATTGCTGATAAAGAATGGGGGGCCACGAGAAACTGGGGCCCTCTGCCGGGGCCCTGGCATGGTGGGATGGGGTATAGTGTGTGCTTCAGGGCACATGAGTGGGCTTGCTGGCCTAGGAGTGAGAGGCCTGGCCTGGCTCAGACCCTAACTGCCCCCAGGATCTTTGGTGAGTCCCTGCCACAGAGCCCAGGAGCTTCAGGGTCCCTTACCCACCCTCACCTCAAAGAGAATTGAACAGGGAATTCCCTGGCAGTCCAGTAGTTAGGATTCTGTGCTCTCATTGCCGAGGGCCCAGGTTCGATCCCTGGTTGGGGAGCTAAGATCCCACAAGCCATGCAGTGCAGCCAAAAAAATAAAAAAGAATTGAACAAGACAGCCTGCCATGTGCCGCTGAACGGCAACCTGGGCACTATGGGTTTGGAGTTTTCTTGGAGATGCTTCCATCTCTCACTGACTCCATGGGTGGAGTTAAATTGTAGAGAGCTGGGAAGGCTGACCCACCAGCCCCTCCAGACCTGCAGAAGCGTGGACAAAAGGAAGAGGCAGTACCACTTCCGCACTTTCTGAGCTCAGAGACGCTTGCAGTCAGAGAAATGCATCTGAGGTCACCATTCACTGAGCAGGAAGGAAGCCTCCTGGAAAGGGTCTGCTTCGAGGAGGGGGGACTGCAGTGGGGAATGGGAACACTGTGGAGCCAGACTGGGATCCAAGGAAGTTTCAGAGGCCATCCATTAGGACTTGGATGGGAGAGGGGAGAGGAACATTCAGGGAGAAGAAGATGGGAGCCTTTGAGTAAAGGAAAACCACCTCTTCTCTATCCACCACTCCCCTCCGCTCGACTGCGGTCACAAATGAATGAAGTAGTGGTAATATCTACCACGTTTACTCTGCGCCAGGCAGTTTCAGATGCTCTACATGCTAATGCTCACGTGATGCTCTAATAAACCTCTCTTAACGTACTTTTACCTCATTTCACAGACGAAGAAACTGAGGCACAGAGAATGAAGCAACAGTTAAACCAGTGAAGAACCCCACAAACTTCGAGTCTGTAAGTGCTTTTTCCCTGACTGTCAGTAAGGGCAGAGGCAAATAGGATGCCCTTAGGTGGTAACTCTTCTTTGCACTTAACCCGTTTACTTCCCCCTTCTTTCCTCTTTATTTTTGTTAACTCTGTTGCTTTTACAGCCTGTACTTTAAGCCTCTTCCAACCCTGTCAGAATAGAAAAGGGCATTTCTAGGAGACCTGACTTCAAGATTGCCCTCCCGGGCTTCCCTGGTGGCACAGTGGTTGAGAGTCCGCCTGCCAATGCAGGGGACACGGGTTCGTGCCCCGGTCCGGGAAGATCCCACATGCCGCAGAATGGCTGGGCCTGTGAGCCATGGCCGCTGAGCCTGCGCATCCGGAGCCTGTGCTCCGCAATGGGAGAGGCCACAACAGTGAGAGGCCCGCGTACCACAAAAAAAAAAAAAAAAAAAAGATTGCCCTCCCTTTCTGCAGAGTAAGAAGAGGCAGGAAGTCAAAGCACATATTCTTCCTAAAAAGTAAGTTGATGCAATGGCCTGACCATGTCTTAGAGTTGCTGAAAACTCTGTTCTCTTTCAGACTTCTCAAGAAAGGAAACGTGGGGGAGTTTCCTTTCTTGAGAAGTCAAGAGTTCTAGGCCACCAACTGGTGGCCTAGTTGCTCGGATTCTGGGCTTTCGCTGCTGTGGCCTGGGTGCGATCCCTGATCAGGAAACTGAGATCTCATGCAAGCTGCTTGGTGCAGCCAAAAAAAAAGAGAGAAAAGAAAGAAAGGGAACCTGTCTTGTACCCGGCTGTAGTCAATGCCTACAGAAACAGGTTCAAAATAATGATTCAAGTAAGGACCACACATCACCATCCCACCACCACAGTCCCACCTGCTGTGGATGTGGCTGGCCTCCATCGTCAAATATTTCCTCACTCCCCATCAAACAGGACTGGCCACCCAGTATCCGTGGCTCTGCCCCCACGAGGTCCAGGGACTGTTCCGGAGAGAGGGGGAAGGTAGGGGAGGGGCGCTTTCAAGCACCCACACAGACAAGCTCTGATGTGGAGAGCTGCCTCAGGCCAGCATCCCACAGCCATAAAGAGCTGGATTTTGTTTGGCCCAGACAAACGGGTCAGTCTGTTCCTCTGCCAACACAAGGGGTGGGGGACTAGTCCACCCACTCCAGACTTTATGTGCCTCCTTCCGACTGCTCATCCCTGGTCTCTTCCCTTTGGTTTTGAGTTCACACGCTTGGGCGTGTTGTGGCATAGGACCCAGACAGAGGGGGCAGCACCGAAGACCCAACGCAGCCAAAAAAGAACCAAAACGAAACAACAAAAAAAAAGAATTCATATTTATCAGTCATTCTATTTAGTTCACAAACTGTGGTCACTAAAAAAACGATCAAGCCCTTTTTTCCTGGACACTTCTTCAGAAAGGCCTCTCCGGAGACCTCACCCAGGACTCCATTTTCCCCAAGGCCCAACTTTCTCAGCTCTTACCAGGAAAGCACGGAAGAAAGGCAACTTGCTGGAAACTCAGGAACTGTGTGTAATGACACTCCTGTGGCAGAAGGGACAAGGGGTCAGCTGGTTGTCACCGTGCCCCTGGACACATGGCTTTAGGCTGAGAAAGTGAGTGGGCGGCAGGATGTGAGTCATCCTCACAGCCCTCCCACAGACTGGGTAGAGGGTAATGGCCTCAGACGCTCCATTGCTTCCGTAGCTCTTCATCCTTTCACTCGCTGAACAGAAGTCTAGCATGGATCTGGCAGGGGAACAAGATTGACCAGCCCTCGCCCTCACAAAACACAAACTCCTCACACCCAGAATTTCACACCGAGGACCAGCCCTGAGCACAACAGCCGAGAAGGCAAAGTCAACCTTCCACCCGCCTCAGACCTCCCCCTCCTGTTCCGGCCCACACAGCTCATCATCCAGGCCACTCTGATTCATCGTTCTTCTCTCAGCAGACATCTCCAGAGCACAGGAGGCTGCCCCCTGCTCTCCATGGGCGTCCCCCAGCTGGCTCAGGGTCCCTCACGCATCTGATCCCCTCAGCAGGAGAAGGCTGTCTGTTAGGGGAGCGACCGGCCCCGCAGGCCCAGAAATTCAGATGTTTGGGGGCTCGGAGGGGCTTCAGCTGTTGGGAACTGCCTCACGGGAGACTGAGGTTCTAAAAAAGCCCAGTTTCTTCATTTTCAGTGGGGAGATCCATTTCCAATTTCCCTCTACCTAGAGCCTTGCTTCTCCAAGTGTGGTCTGCAGACCAGCAACAAAGGAGCTGGCAGAACCTCAGGCCCACCCCAGACCTGCAGAATCAGAATCTGCATTTAAAAAAATTTGTTATTGAAGTATAGTTGATTTACAACGTTGTGTTGATTTCTGCTGACCAGCAAAGTGATTCATTTATACATACACATACATTTTTCATATTCTTTTCCATTATGGTTTATCACAAGTTATTGAATATAGTTCCTTGTGCTATACAGAAGGACCCTGTTGTTTATCCATCCTATATATAATAGTTTGCATCTATTAATCCCAAACTCCCAACCCTCCTCCCACCCCGCTTGGCAACCACAAGTCTGTTCTCTATGTAGAATCTGCATTTTTAACAAGGTCCACATGGGACTCAGAGGCACGTTACAGTTTGAGAAGCAATTACAAGAAGAAGAATGATTCTTGTTATCTGGACAGTTTAGAAACAATATGTTAATACCTTCTTTTTCAGTCGGATGTTGAAAAGCCGCCACTCTTTTCTATCTTAAATCTGATCTTCCTGAGCAAGCACTCCAGCATTTTAGCTACGGGGTAGTTCAGCACCTAGGCTGACTGTCTGAAATGAGAATCCTGCTCTACCATTTCCCTGCTCTGACCTTAGGCAAGTTACCATGCTTCCCTGTGGCCCACATTCCTCCTCTGTAAAGTGGAGATAATAGGGTTGTTATAAGGATCAAATAAGTAAAGCGCTTGGCGCATACCTGGCATTTAGCGAGCACTCGATACACTTGGATACTAATTGGATTTGGGTGTCCCCCAATTTTCTATATACTGCACTTACCATCTGTTAAGATGAAATGCTTCTGGAGTTGGTGGTCTCATCCACTATGCACAGATGCTTCCTAGTTTTCTTTCTTTTTTTAAAAAAATATTTATTTATTTATTTATTTATTAGGGCTGCACTGGGTCTTTGTCGCGGCTCGCAGGATCTTCATTGCAGCCTGCAGGATCTTTTAGTTGCAGCATGTGCACTCAGTTGCAGCATGCATGCGGAATCTAGTTCCCCGACCAGGGATCGAACTCGGGACCCCTGCATCAGGAGCACGGAGTCTTACCCATTGGACCACCAGGAAAGTCCCTGCTTCCCAGTTTTCTTTTCTAAAAGTGACTTTATTCCTGCAGGCAACCTACTGTTACCCCCGAATATATTCATTTCAGGACTGTCCATTTAATTTATTCCATACCCGCCATCTGCAGGGAATTGAACTTTTTCACCGTGACCTTGGGTAATGCCTCTGACGATGATTTCTGAAAACCTTGAATATTTGTGTAGGGCTCTTACCCTCCAGGTACCTTCAAAAGCACTGTTTCATCTTCACAACTGTGTAATGTAGGCAGAACAAGTATTATTACCCTACTGTACAGGGAAATGAGAATCTGAGAGCCCATGGCCACACGGTAAGTGGTGGAGCAGGGCCTGGAATGCTGGCTGGTACAGGATGCCCTGGTAGGCCCTGGATGAATGACTCAAAACCCAGCGTTCTTCCCACCACCCAGGGTTGCCTCCAATGTAAACCAGAGGAGCAACTTTCAGGGGTGAGGCTTTGAGGCCAGATAAGGGAGAGAGAGCAAAAGGAGAGACCTCTGTTCCATTGTCTCCATAAGAATTCATATTTGGACTTCCCTGGTGGCGTAGTGGTTAAGAATCCACCTGCCAATGCAGGGGACCCGGTTTCGATCCCTGGTCCAGGAAGATCCCACACGCCGCAGAGCAAGTAACCCCATGCACCACAACTACTGAAGCCTGCGCGCCACAACTACTGAAGCCCACGTGCCCAGAGCCCGTGCTCCACAAGAGAAGCCACTGCAATGAGCAGCCTGCGCACCACAACGAAGAGTAGCCCCTGCTCACCGCAACTAGAGAAAGCCCCCTGCGTAGCAACGAAGACCCAACGCAGCCAAAAAAAATAATTCATATTCATATTTATCAAATTTGCATTCTGACTATTTAGTTCACAAACTGTGGTCACTTAAAAAGCAATCAAGCTAAATAATACGTTCAGATGTTAAAAAATACACCATACATGGTGGGAGTGTAAATTGGTGCAGCCACTATGGAGAACAGTATGGAGGTTCCTTATAAAACTAAAAATAGAGCTACCATATGATCCAGCAGTCCTACTCCTGGGCATATATCCAGAGAAAACCATGGTTCGAAAGGATACATGCACCCCAATGTTCATTGCAGCACTGTTTACAACAGCCAAGACATGGAAGCAGCTTAAATGTCCATGACAGATGACTAGATGAAGAAGATGTGGTACATGTATACAATAGGATATTACTCAGCCACTAAAAAGAATGAAATAATGCCATTTACAGCAACATGGATACCTGAGATTATCATACTAAGAGAAGTAAGACAGAGAGAGACATATCATATGATTTCACTTATATGCGGAATCTAAAAAGAAAAAACTGGTACAAATAAACTTATTTACAAAACAGAAACAGACTCACAGACTTAGAGATTGAACTTATGGTTACCAAGGGGGGAAGGATGGGGGGAAGGGATAGCTTGGGAGGTTGGGATTGACATATACACATTGCTATATTTAAAATAGATAACCAACAAGGACCTACCGTATAGCACAGGGAACTCTACTCAATATTCTGTAACAACCTAAATGGGAAAAGAACTTGAAAAAGAATAGATACACATATATGTATAACTGAATCACTTTGCTGTACCAATACAACATTGTTAATCAACTATATTCCAATATAAAATAAATTTTTTTAATTTTAAAAAATTAAAGTAAAAAAAATACACCATACAGAAGTTTCAAGTTAAAAGTGCCCCTACTTAGAACCCCAATTTTCTAATCTAACCCCCAAAATAACTGCTATTAACAGTTCCTTGTGAACTCATGACATCATTTAATATAACTAAATAGGTACAGATTTTTGTATGTCTATCATACCTCAACAAAGTGGTTTCTTAAAAAATTCCTGTGATAGACACATAGAAAGTATGTTTTTCTATAATATAAAATACATACCATGTTTCTTCTTTTAATCAAGTGAAATCCTACCACACAGTTATACAACTGGTTGTTTTCTCTTAACATTTTTAGATACTTTGCATATAGAGCTCCCTGATTCTTTTCTCTTAACATTTTTAGATACCTTTGCATATAGGGCTCCCCGATTCTTTTCCCTTAAAGTCTGCATAATAGTCCATCATAAGGTGTATGTGTCCGTGCGTGTGTGTCCTAGCACGGGTGGAGTAGCTGGGTTATAGGCTATGTGAATGTTCTCATTTATAGGGTATTGCCAAACTACGAGTTAGGTGCCCACCTGTAAGCCTATAAGAGAAAATGCCAGTTTCAAGGCTCAGGATGTTTTAGATCTCCTTCGGGTCACACGTGGTCAGTGGCCTAATGGCCCACCTACGTCTCCTTCATCAATATCAATCTCCCTCTTTAGCATCTCTGAACTCTCTGTCAGAATGAGACCTTTTATTTGGGGAGGGGGTTCCCAGTGCACATAGAAGTCATGTTTACGCTATACTGTAGTCCATTAAGTGTGCAATAGCACTGTGTCTAAAAAACAATGTACATACTTTAATTTAAAAAATACTTTAGGGCTTCCCTGGTGGCGCAGTGGTTGAGAGTCCGCCTGCCGATGCAGGGGACACGGGTTCGTGCCCCGGTCCGGGAAGATTCCACATACCGCGGAGCGGCTGGGCCCGTGAGCCATGGCCGCTGAGCCTGCGCGTCCGGAGCCTGTGCTCCGCAACGGGAGAGGCCACAACAGTGAGAGGCCCGCGTACCGCAAAAAAAAACCTTTATTGCTAAAAAATTCTAACCATCATCGGAGCCTTCAGCAAGTCATAATCCTTTTGCTGGTGGAGGGTCTTGCCTCGATGCTGTGGCCGCTGAGTGATCAGGGCGGTGGCTGCTGAAGGCTGGGGAGGCTGCGGCAGTTTCTTAAAATAAGAAGATAATGAAGTTGGCCGCATCAATCAACTCTTCTGTTCAAGAACACTTTCTCTGTAGCGTGCAGTACCGTTAGATAACATTTTACCCACAGTCAGAACTTCTTTCAGAATGAGACCTTTGGACCCTCGTCCCCAGCAGTAGGCTTTTTTTTTTTCTCCTTCCAGCTCTTTACTTGTCATTCCTGCACAAATCTGTCTTCCCCTTCACACTGTGCCTCGCAGTGTAGACCAAGACCACTCTCCTTCATCCATCCGTCTTCCCTTCCTGCCCTGCCGTCTCTAGAGCAGCCTCCAGCCCAGCTGTGAACACGCACCTCCTTCCCTGCCCCGGGGGTGTATGTTTGCTTTTCCAGTGAGGTCATCCTCGAAGGCACCTCCTTGCTTGATGATGTTCCTATATCCACAGGGCCTGCTGGCCTGGTGCTCGTTGTGGGGTCCGCGTGGGTAACCAGGTCGTGAAGAGACAGACTCTGCCACCGAGAGAACTTTAAATCTGTCGTCACTCGCCACCTCAGCAAAGGCTGGCTGAGAACTTGCCGCCGAGAACTGTGATGATTAACCCAGGCCTCGCCCCGCCCCCCTTCCTCGTGGTTACCCACTTTTACTTCCTGTCTGTCTGCTTGTGCCTGGGGAGCCTAAAACGGGGGCCAATCAGCGGGCTTCACGGACGTTTCCAACCCTCTGGACAATCACTACCAGTTCTAATGGGGGCCCCTGAGAGAGAAAGGAGAGTGGAATCCAGGGCCAGAGGGAAAAGGAATCGATGCTGGTGCTCTGGGTCCCAATGCTGAGCTAAGAACACCCCCGCCTTTCCCCCAAGGTGCCTCACCTGGCCAGCTGCCGACTTCCCTCTGCTGCCCAAGTCCAGGAGTGAGGGGCACAGACAGTGGGGGGACCCAGGGCCGGGCCCGAGATGAGGGGTGAGGGCATGCAGCCCGTTGTGAAATCCGAGCTTGGCGTCTCCATCCACCCCCTCCACCGCGCCTGAGCCCTTTCTTCATTTTATCATCTTTCCGTAGCAGATTCAGTACTTTTCTCACCATTGTCTCCTTCTGCCTTCAAACTTCCAGGACTCTCCTTTTGTTCCTACTGTCACAACCGAGCAGGACCCTACGGCGCTCTCCCAGATACAAAAGCCCCTCCGTGTCCCCCATTTCTTGTTTGTAGAAAAAGGCTTTAGACTCCTAGAACTTCCCTGAGTTCCAGAGCAGGAACAAGGAGTTACTTAGCAGAGAAGTGAAGGAATGCAAAAACAAAGGAAAAGCAGTTAAGAAAAGTAATGACAATAGTTCAGCGAAAAAACAGAGTCCACGTTCTATATCCCAGTCCTAGCCCTATATCCCAGAGTCCTCAAGGGATATACATCACAATGTGACACTACCTTCTGCCAAAACTAAGACCTCCACCGCCACCCCCGCTCCCCCTGCCACCCAGGTGGAGGACAGTGACTACATGCTGAGCCCAGGCAGTAGACCCCAGACTGGTTAGAACCTGAAGGTTGATGATTAAGATTCCCGAAACATCACCCTGTTACCTCACTACCAGCCAATCAGAAGAAAGTCATGCCCCGGCAGTTCTCACCCCAAATGTTGCCTTTCAAAATCCTTCCGTGGAATCCAAGGGGTGGGGGGAGTTTAGGTCTTTTCGCCAGTACTCCGCTTGGCGCCCCGCAGATGAATGGTGTACCTTCCTTCACCACAAGCCGGTGTTGGTATCGGTGACATCACTTGTATCTACCACGAGCTCCTTGAGATAAGGAGCCTCTTCTCCACCGGTGCTGTCTCTCTGATTGTGACATATGTGGCCGTCTTCTCCACACCTGCCAAAACGTCTGCCACTCCCTGGCTCCAGACCCCAGCCTTTGCTCTGCTCCGCTTTTCCTGAATCCTCTGAACTTGATGATGTCAGTGGACCTCTTTCTTAAGGTTGTCCTCTCTGCTCTCCCTCTCCGATTCCATGCCCGTCTTCTTCCCCAATGCCTCTCCCTCTCTCTTCTTTTTTTCCCCCTCCACATCTCCCTTGGGATTCTTGCTCTAATCCACTGCCGCCCTAAATCACCACCTCCATCTCTGGGTCCACGGTTCTAAATGCCAGCTACCTTTTTCATCCATCAAATGTAACACATTTCAATCAAAATTTCTCAACTTCTCACCCCACCCCAGGCAGCTGCCTTCTCATGACTTCCCCATCTCCGTGATTCAAGAGCTTTGTCTCTGTGATGCTCTGAAGCTTCAAGCTTAGTGTCCTTGGATCCTTCAGCTTGCACACTGCCCGGTCTTTACATCCTTCAAACTTCCTCCCAAATTGGTACCTCTTTTCAGCTCCCACCCCTGTCCCCGCCCCTGCTACCTTCCTTGAACTGTTCTGTGCCACCGTCATTGCTCCCTTATGCAAACACCTCAGAGGTGCCCCCTGCTGCGTGTGGAATGAAGCCCAGCCAGGTGAAACTTCTCCAGGCGGTCCCCTCCGGTCCTTCCCCTTCCTGGAACATTCCTCCCTAGTCTCCATCCCAACATTCCTCTTCCAGCGAGGCTCAGTGTGCAACTCACCTCTGTACATTCCTCTATCATGACCTCCATGGGAGATCTCTCGTCTAAACTCCAAAAGTAGGATGGCTGTCCCACACACTGGGTCTGGCATGCTCAGTCCTCTTGGCCTGTATGTTGGTCTTATTTTCCCAGCCATGTCAGAAGCTCCTGGAGCACCTTTGTGTTTCTTAGGGTGGGGTTGCTAAAGTCATAAGCTCAGTGGCGAGACAAGGCAGGCAAATACAGGAGGCAGAGAGGGGACAAGGGAGATGTGTAACAGAGTGAGAGGGCCTGTGTGGGCCAAACAAAAGCCATCTGCAGGGGGGATGGCCCTGTGGGCCACCAGTTTGAGACCCTCACCCAGGTACCTTGCCCTGGCGGGCTAGTCCATGAATATTTCTTCGATGCCCCAGAGGCAGCAGTCGGTGCCTCAGCATCTAGCAGAAGGAAGAGGCGCAGGGTGACCTGATTTCCTTGGCCCTGGGTAGAAGGAGCCACCGGCCTCAGCAGCCCAGAGGCATCACCTCCCCTTCTCACCCAGCCGGCTGTGCCGCACCTGATGTCAGGTGCTACCCTTTGGCTTGAGCTTCCTGTGAGGTGTAGCCAGCAGGCGCTTTTCTCTCTCACAGACTAAAGAAAGGGTGGCATGCCCCTCCCGCTCATGACCCAGTCAGAGCCAGCCCGGCCCCCGGCACCCAGGGAGCACCCACTGGGCAGCAGCTGCGTCGTCTGAAGCACTGGCTGAGCCTCACGTACGCACTGACCTGGGTGGTAGAAGGACACACAGGGTGGATGTGGGGAGTAGGGGTGGCATGGAGACAGAAGGACCCGGACGGGGACTTCCCTGGTGGTCCAGGGTTAAGACTGCGCTCGCAATACAGGGGTCTGGGTTCAATCCCTGGTCAGGGAACTAGATCCCGCATGCCACAACTAAAAGATGCTGCATGCCGCAACTAAAGATCCTGCATGCCACAACTAAGACCCGGTGCAGCCCAATAAATAAATAAATGAATAGTTAAAAAAAAAAAAAAAAAGAAGGAGGACCCGGAGGAGAAAGGCAAAGACAGAGAGAAAGACTTGGGGGCGGGAGGGGAGAGGGGGCTGACAGAGCACAGGGAAACCCAGTTTTGAGTCCTCCCGTGGCCACTCTCTCACACCTGCCCCTCCCCTCACTCTCTCCTCCCTCAGTGCAGCCACTCGCCCCTACTCCCCCGCCCCCAGCCTCACCCGGCTTCCAGCCGAGCTACACAGGTGCCCAGACTAATCTGTTAGGCCATGACTTTCACGAAGGCTCCCCGCACGACCAATGCCAGGACACACTCTAGACGGTTCTGGCTGGCCGGGGCCCTTCTCTGTCCATGCAGCTCTCTTTTCCACGGATTCACCACGGGAAAAATCCAGTCGGCCCAGTCTGGCTCTTCACTACCACCTTCCTTCCGCACTCAGAAGGCAACAGGCTCCAACGTCACCTGAGAAAGTTACCGACTTCTCCCAAACCTCAGCTGCTGCCACCTATGTCCCGTCGTTTCCCTCCTCCCAGCAGGCCTGGGTGCAGTACAGTCATCCTAATTCCAAGGCCGAGAAGAAACTGGGGCTCAGAAGGTGCCAGTCGCTTCCCGAAACCACAGGGCTGAGACCCCTCTGTGCTCCTCGCCTGGAGGCCTTCCCACTTTACCTGTCTTGAACACCATGAGCTCCTGAGGAACAAGGGCCAGGTTCTCTTTTTTGTGTGACAAACAAGGCAACAACGAGAGGACGGAGCTAGGTAAACAGTTAAGAGGAACAGTCATTGGTTCTGTGTCTGTTTTTAATCTATCCTGTTGCTGAAATTCATTTAAAAAAAAAAACTGAACTTCGTACCCCTTGGCAGACGGCACGATGCTGTCCTCTTAAAAGGCACTGAAAGAGCAAAGACGCAAAGCAAGTGAGGCCCAGACACAGGCGGCAGCCAGCTGGAATGTTCTGGGATGTTCTCACCCCGGTTCCTTCCTGAGGTGGCGAGCTCTCTATGGAGTGGAGCTCTGTGTTTGTTGTTTCTTTCTGCGTGGAAGATGTGTGATTACCGCCAGCACAGGACCAGCAGAACCGTGACTTACATTTTCCGACGTAATGCGATTTATGTACTATTTATGTTTCACGATCTATGTCATTCCTGACCATCCCCAAAACACTTTCTACCCGGAATATTGGTACATTGGCACGGAAGGTGGAGACACAGCACTGACTGCCCTCCCACGCAGTTTTATACACATCATCTGCTCAGAGCGAGGCACGGCAAAAGGGAAGAGGAAGCTCCAAGGCCCCGGGGTTGGCTTTACCCGCGGCGAGTGACCTGGGTCACATTCAGACCCTCAGTGCCAGGCCCCGAGTTGGCGGTCATCCGCCACTGTAATCAGGGCTCCAGGAACCCCAGTCCTCAGAGACTGCCTCGGCACCAAAGTTCACCCTAAGCCCAGGTTTATCGTCTTGATTTCTTAAGTTGTGAGGTTTCTGGACGAAGTGAAGAGATAACCGAGTTTTGGAAATTCACTGTTGAACTCCAGTCACTGCCCCTGGGCAGCTCCTGCCACGGCCTGCCCTTCCTGCAGCAGCTCCGAGCCTTCGGCCACTCCCGACCCAGCAGCCGTGAGGAAGAGGTGACACCCGCGGACCCCCTGAGAGCAGTCCTTCATCTCTCCTCATTCACACAAGGCAGTCCTGCTGGGTGGCTTTCCCAGGCCAGGGGCCCTCTAGGCACTCAGGTGAGCAGCCAGCCATGTGAAAAGGAATTGCATCACAGGCCAGTGTGATAAGATCAATCAGAGAGGTATGCACGAAATATAAGTGACGCCCCAAGCCAAGTGAGAGGAAGTCTTTGTGAGGCGGAGGTGGCCTTGTGAAAGGAATGAAGGAAAGATAGAAAAGACTGAACGAGAACGCTGCAAAGGGCACGCCCAGGCCCAGGTACTGCCCGGAGTGTGACGTCCAGCATGTATCCACTAACCCTACCTGGGCCTCTGCTTGATAATGAGGCCAAGACCTTTGTCTGCACATCAGAGCTGGCTGAGGCCCTCATTTGTTTACACTTTAATCCTAATCTGATCCTGGCTGGAAGGGAAGCTCTTCTCCTTTCATGCTTTCGAACAGTGGCTTTCCACCTACCAAGTCCCAACAAAGCATTTAGGAATAAAATGAAATAAAAGAGAAAATCTCAAAGCGCATCTAACATAGTAAGTATTGTTTCTTGAAACTCTTATTTCAATTATATACATGTGTGGATGAGTGTGTAAATTGGATCATAATGTAAAAAATATTTCTTACTGAGGTTGTGGTTTTAAGTTTAAGAAACGTTGCTTTAAGGGAAAACATCCATCAACTATTAAACAAATGCTCTCCAGAACTGTATCTTGTTCTAGGGGAGAGAAAAAAGCAAGACTTGGTTCCTGCACTTAAGCTCCGGATCCGGGGGTGAAAAGACAAACACACCACCAGGACAGGATGTGAAAAACCACACTGACAGAGGGGTGTGCCCAGCCTGCCAAGCCACCGCCTTGCCCAGGGTCCCAGTGCTTCCAGCTGGGCGTTGGGGTGTGAATACAGAGCTGCAGGGGTTGGTGTGGCCACCCGGGGCCAGGGGCTTCTCAGCAGGTGCTGGGGAAGGACGCAGGGGCAACGGTGCCAGGCAGGAATGGAAAGATTCTGAGAAGCGGCCAGCTGAGGATGTTCCCCTGTGGGAGATGTGGGATTATTCCTATTGTTTCAAAAAGGGGATGACATGGGGCAGGGGCCGAGGCGGGGTTGGGGGAGGGCAGGCAGCAGCTTGAGGACCAGATGTTGCGTTTGTCCCTGGTTCAAGGATTCTTCGGGTTTGTTTTTTTGTTTTTGTTTTGTTTTTTTGCGGTACGCGGGCCTCTCACTGTTGTGGCCTCTCCCGTGGCGGAGCGTACGCTCCGGACGCGCAGGCTCAGTGGCCATGGCTCACGGGCCCAGCCGCTCCGCGGCATGTGGGATCTTCCCGGCATGTGGGATCTTCCCGGAAGCCCCTATTTTTATTTATTTTTGAAATTTGAAATGTTACAATGGTTCCAAAGGCAAGTCAGAACAAAAAGCTGTTTCAGGGCTTCCCTGGTGGCGCAGTGGTTGAGAGTCCCCCTGCCGATTCAGGGGACGCGGGTTCGTGCCCCGGTCCGGGAAGATCCCACATGCCGCGGAGCGGCTGGGCCCGTGAGCCGTGGCCGCTGAGCCTGCACGTCCGGAGCCTGTGCCCCGCAACTGGAGAGGCCACAACAGTGAGAGGCCCGTGTACCGCAAAAAAAAAAAAAAAAAAAAAAAAAAAAAAGCTGTTTCAGAGAAGTGTCATTCCCCTCATTTACTTTATTCTTTCAATCCTGTTCCCACTATGCCGTGCAGGTAACTAATCTCATTAGGGTTTTTTTTTTGTTTGTTCCTTTTTCTGGTCCTTTTTCCTTGAATAAATAGGTTATTGAAAGTTATCTGAGTGGAGGTTATTTCCTCCACTCAAATGATATTCTTAAGACCATGTCCTTTGAGACCAGATTCTCAGGACCCTAGTCATCTTTGCACTTCAGTTTGGGAGGTGTTGCAAGCAGGAGCTCCATGACAATGGGGTTAGTTGGTGCTAATTCTCAAGGGATTAGTCATGGTGAGAATGAGCTGGCGTAAATCCTTGCCCAGGTCCCAAAGGTATCTCTATGACTGATAATGGAGCCACGGCCCCCATTCCTGCTACTTGGGAGTTCCTGCTACTCGGAGGCTGAAGCGAAAGTTTTGTGCCCTAATGAAGCATCCCCACCGAGCCCACCGCGGCCTCCTGAGAGGGCAGCAATGCCAGGCTGCCTGAATAAAAAAATATAAGATTGGATTTTTAGAAAACCACCCTCAGTGGTTTGCTTTGCAAAACCACACTAAGCAAGTGCAGCATCCCTGGGACCTTAGCTCTTGATGGGAAAACAGCACTTTATGCTTCTTATCCTTATTTCTCGGTGAGATCTGAGGAATCAAGGTTGAAAGGTCCCTGGCTACTTCTCCGAAGGACCTCACGTCAAGGAGTAAAACCAGAGTAAATAAAAGTGCACAGCCAGAGGGAGATGGCCAGAGGAAGCGAACGCCACAGCTGGCGGTATTCATTGGAAAAAGCAGTAGGAGGAGAGGATCCTTACTCGGAGTCAGGCTGTCTGCAAGTCAGCTCCGAGGCTGTGACTCACCGCGAGGAAAAGGAGTGCCCTGTATTCCGGGCGAGGTTGCTTACTCCAAACGGGATCGGTGGCCAGGGAAGGAAATGAAGCAATCCAAGAGTAATCAGCAGCTGCGGGGCAGGGCGAGCTGGAAGCCCAAGTCATCCCCAACTACTGTAGCTTGATATTGACCCTGTGCCTCCAAGGGACAAACAACACGAAAGAGACGGGATTCGGGTGAGAAAGGGAGTCGGGCCCTATCCTGGGCAAGTAGTTCCCCCACCTTCTGCGCCCCTTAGTTTCTCACTGTAAGATGAAGGGGCAGACCTGGCAGTCAGGACCCCAACTCAGCCCAGGGCCATGTTTTATTTTTTCCCAATTAGAAAAACAAGTGAACGGAGGTGTTTTTGCACAAGGCTGGGCTTCCGGTTCACCATCGCCGCTGTAATTCCCCACCGTCTCGCCCTAAATCAGCATCACAAATTGAGGCTCACCGCCTGCCTCTGAAGTTATTTGAAATGGCAACTCCTGGACAAAGCAGCCCCCCGAGTTTTTTTTTTCCAGCTCTGGGGCTCTAGGATTCTATGCCCTGGAAAAAACAGATTTTTGAATAGTGAGTAGAAACGGGGCAAGCAGAATGCCCTGGGATGAGACGGAAATGATCCTTCGCCCCAGTATGCTAGAGAGGGGGATCGTGGCAGGGCGCCAGGGCTGAGCATACGCCATGCAGAAGCGACACAGCTTAGAGAGAATTCAAAACAGCATTTTTTTACAGCCTCCTGGTGCATCCTGTTTCTCTAGGGCTGCCACCGCCGTCAGCAAGTGGGCATCACGCCCAAACTGCAGTGGGCAGTGAGGGATAGGTACCCATCTGTCCGGTTTCCTGAGCAGGTGGCTGGGATCCTGGTGCCCAGGCTCCGGCTGCCCTCTGCTGGGCAAGCACAGAAGCTGCTTCCCAAGGGAAGGAGGCGCCCCTCTCCTGGAGTCCCCGCATCTGGGAGGTGGGAAAGGTCTTCCGCTTTTCTGCCACCTTCCAAGGAAGGCTGGGGAGAGTATCAGTGCCTCCTACAAAGTCTCCAGTAAGACAGTCTCAGGTCACTTAAGTCTTCTGCATTTAATGAGAATGATTTTTCTGACATAGGGTCTGACCCAATGATGTGCCCAATAAATATTAATGGAATAAATAACTAGCTCAGCAGTTACCCAAGGTAGAAACCGCTCCTGGCTTTGTTGGGAGAACATTTCCAGTTTATTGTCCCTCTTTGTGAAATTCCTGTCTCTAGTAGGTCCTTCTACCTGGTTCTCCCAGTTCCAAGCTGCTTCTACTGGAGATCCAACCTGGCCTTCTTCCTTCGGGATCCTGGAGGCTTCTCTCTTCTAATCCCTCAACCCAGCTCCCGGTTCCCAGCGGAGATGCTTACAAATCACATCGGATCTCGTTCACAGCTTCTCCCCTTTCTCTCTCTCTTTAAATGTTTCCTTCTGTGTCCCTTTTGGACACCGGGATTCTCATCTGGCCTATAGTTCCTTGGACTTAGAGATTTTCTCTTTTTCCCGAAGCAGCCCCAGGCCGGCTTCTCTTTCCCTCATTAATTATTAACTGTTGTTACTTGACACTTGCAAATAACATGGGCCTGGAGAAAGGGCTGGAAAGGACCTGTGGGACCCCCTGGAGTGAGCCTGGGAGAGGGCCTGGGGTAGGGCCTCAGGTCCAGGCCACTTAAGAGTATGATCGGTGAACACTGAACTTTTCTTCAAGCCTGTCTCAGGTGTTAACTAACCAAACCATACTTAAGTGTGTGTGTGTGTGTGTGTGTGTGTGTGTGTGTGTGTGTGTGTTCCTTAAGTTTTTTCCTATTATGCCTATTTCTCTTACAACTTGTTCTTCCTAATCAATAATAGGGATCTAACTTTTTTTTAAGCTAGGTGACATATGTGGTGTTAAAAAGTAAACTGAGGCATATTACAATTTTTAAGAATTTATTTGAGCAAAAATCGATTCTAATCAGGCCGCACCCAATCTGGCAGATAGAAAGGAGCCCCCAGTAGCTGTACAAAATGAAAAACTTGTATAGGCACAGAGGAGCAGGAACAAGAAGTTATATCGGGCAAAAAAAGCAGATTGGTTATTGCAATGTTACTTCCCTTTAGGGGTCGGCAGGCAGAGGTCGACCAGGCAGCTGACCTCCCTAGTGCTGGTCAGGCAATTCCTGATTGGCTGGGCTAAGATTCCATTTCAGGGCGAGCCAAAAGTATAAATAAGTTTCAGTTTGGTGACGTGGGGTTTAGCATGAGCAACTCCATCTTGGGCATGTCATCTTGTTTTTAACAGTTGGTAGGAAAAATTCAAAGGACTGAACAGAGTCAGTAGAAAGTTGTGCTCACTCCCAGTCCTTTCCCCATGTCCCTTGCCCACAGAAAGCCTGCTGCCATTTTCTTGTGCCCCTATAGAAATAGTACTATGAACATACAGACATATGGGTATAGTCAGTCAATATTTACTGAGTACCTGCTATGATCCAAACACTGTTGTTGCCCAAAATATACAAAAATTCTTGCTCTAGGGAACTTGCATTCTGATGAGAGGTGAGGGGATCGGGCAACAAATGCGATAAACCAGTCAAATCTATGATATATGTTGATAAGTGCAATAGAAAAAACGTAAGCAGGGTCAGAGAGCTGGGATGTGGTCCTGACTGCCCTTCCCCTCTGCTGCCCCGGCCACACCCTGAGAACCTGGGGCTGCCCTGGGTGGGTCATGCCTTCACCACACTCCTCAGTGCTGGGGGGTGTGCCCTGCATGACCAGGTGGGGCTGTAGCAGGTCCTGGGGGGTCAGCTGGAGAGCCTCCAAAGCAGGTGATGGGCTGGGGGCTACTCATCTTCGTTTATCCTGGGTCACAGTTTATGAATATTTTTCTGGCTTTAAGTAAATGTTACCAGAATTCTCTACATCAGTAGTTCTCAAAGTGTGGTCTACGGACCAGCAGCTTCAGGACCAGCATCGTCTGGGAACTTGTCAGAAATGCAAATTCTTCAGCCCCCTCCCCCAGTCCCACTGGGTCATATACTCTAAGGTTGCAGTCCCGAAATCTGTGGGGTTTTTGTTGTTGTTGTTTTGTTTTGTTTTTTGGTCGCATCACACGGCTTGTGGGATCTTATTACCCGACCAGGGACTGAACCCAGTTCCTCAGCAGTGAGAGCTCGGAATCCTAACCACTGGACCACCAGGGAATTCCCACTGAAATCTGTTTTAAATAGCCATAACATCTGCTCTACAGAAATGCTTTACCAATTCACATTCCTAACAGCTATGGTCAGAAGCACACATATTCTAGAGCTATGCAGTGAAAAAAAAACTTTTCCAAATTAAATCCTAGGCTAGGGATAGAGATTATATATTAGCGAGTAAAAGATAAATCGACTTTAAATGGAGTATAATCTATAAAAATTTTGAATCATAAACATAGAAGTAAAAGATAAATCTTATAGCTCAATTATTTGAAAATAAGGATCAATTCATTTGATTCTTGGGGACTTAATCTAACCAATTTGTCATGTAAGAATATTCCTTCAACTTGATGGGTGACCTAGTCCTGAATTCCTACCCCTAAATTCTATGTTATTAAAAAACAACAAAAGTTGGAAATAAATGAGGAATAATTAAAAACTGACAATGTGGGTTGTTAAAATACAAATAAACGTAATATACATTTCTGTTCCTCTTTACACTTTCCAGAAGAAGAAGCGAGTGGTATTGATGGTCGTTAGGCTATATTCTAGGCAGTGTGGAAAGCACTTGGTACGTAATTTTATCACAGCAGCACAAACAAGAAACTATCAGAAGAATATTTTTGGCTTTCATTTACCGATGAGCACACAGGCTCAGGAAGCTTAAGGATCTTGCCTGGTATACACCTAGCAAATGAGAGGATCTGGAATTGGATTCTTTCATCTCAGTCTGTGCTCATTTTACTGAAAGCCACATTTGTAGATAATGGTGCTTATCTGAGCCTAATCCCTGGAGTACTAGGATTCTTTGGACAGAGAGGCTTAGGGCGGTCAGGAGGAAGATAAGTCTTGGCCAGAGTCCATCTCACAGAGGGTCAAGTGGGATCCCAGACACACCTTGTGGCTATTTGGCCAGTCTTGCTTCCCTTACCAGAGGAATAATGTCTATTATGGTAGGAATGGCCAGTCGGAGTCCTGGAAAGGGCCTCCTACAGCCAAGATAATAACCTAAAAACAATTCCGTGCCCCGGAGGACATTGCAGAAATTAGTTCCATAAAGATCTGAAAGATGCAGGGCTAGTGATTCCTACAGCATCTGCATTTACCTTACCTGTCTGGTCAGTGTCACAGGCCAGCGGTGGTGGGGAATAAAGGTCAGTCAACACAGACACCCTCTGGGTGTGGAATTGCCTACCTCCGCCCTTAGCACTTTCGCCAGGAGAGAGGGCACCCACACTCAGGGGGAGGGAGTTACACAGGGAAGGCATGTACAGCAGGGGGTGGACTCTTGGGGGGCCACCTCGGAATTCGGCCTGCCACCCCTCCTCCCACTTAGAGCGTGGCTGCCAGCTCTAAGCTGTTTAGCTGCGTCACAGCCTGGGCGTCATCCATGGTGCCACGCTGGACCCCTTTTGTCTTGGTGTCGCCCTGCACAAGGGCCACAAGGATCTGGCACCTCTGACTTTTCACTTTCACTCTCTGTGTGAGTAATAAACTGCCTAATCTGAAAATGGGCTCGTTCTTTCTTTCTTTCTTTTTTTTTTTTTTTTTTGTGGTACGCGTGCCTCACTGTTGTGGCCTCTCCCGTTGCGGAGCCCAGGCTCCGGACACGCAGGCTCAGCGGCCATGGCTCACCATGCCCAGCTGCTCCGTGGCATGTGGGATCTTCCCGGACTGGGGCACGAACCCGTGTCCCCTGCATCGGCAGGCAGACTCTCAACCACTGCGCCACCAGGGAAGCCCCTTATTCTGGTTTTTTTGTACTTAAAAAAAATCTCAAAATAAAACACTAAACTATAAAAGAAAGAAAGAAAGAAATCCTGAGGTTTAGGAGTTCCCTGGCGGTCCAATCATTAGGACTTGGCGCTTTCACTGCCGTGGGCCCAGGTTCAATCCCTGGTTGGGGAACTAAGATCCCACAAGCCTCGAGTTGCTGCCAAAAAAAAAAAAAAAAAAAAAAGTCCCGAGGCTTGAAGCATCATCATTCCAGGGGCCAGGTAATAACGGAGTCCTGGACCAGGCCTCCTTAGTGAGTCTACCATGTCCATGGAGCCACCTGATGGTCATTTCCCCAATCCACAAATACAGAATTGCAATGGACATGCTTGACAGCTAGAAGAACCCCTACATGGTCCTTAGCCTGTGGAGAAGAGCTATGGCAGTGGGCAAGGTCAAGTGGAAACCTCTGAACCTGCTTCCCCTGACCAAAATCATAACTCACAAATAATCCCACATCCTGGGGGGGAGGGGAGTTGTGCCACCCATAAAGATGAAGGAATGTAGAGGTGAAGGTGCCTCTCAGACCCCTCTTTAATCACATCCACTTCAAGCACAAACCAGATGTATCCTAGCAGAAGACGGTGGACAACCGCAAAGGCAGCCAAAGAACAGCCCCAGTGTTCACAGCTGCCTCGCAGAAGAGGTACCCAGGTGTCTTCCTCAGGCAGAGGAACAGCGTATCAGGGATGCAGTATGGGTCAGTGATCTGGCAAATTGCTCTTCTGCATCCTTATCAGAGCCATTTGCAGCCTTGCCCCAAGGCATAAATCTCCCACCTTCTGGTTCTGGTCAAAGAGGGCTTGGGGTGGAATTAGGGTCCCTGAGAGCACATCAGGGTTAGGTTAAAAAAAAAAAATCATGCAGTGTCACGAGCAGGGGTAGAACAACCAAAAGTGTTTACAAGGAATTGCATTCACATGCAACGCTTTTGGAACACAAACTCTACGAATTTGTGTTCACTTCTGGTACCCCTTCTCCTCCCTCAGGATGGACTGGGCAAGAGACCGTAACAACAACAATGAAAGGGGTTCATTCTGCAGGTCTTTTAGTCTATCTCCCAAGACCCAGCTTTCTCTCCTGCCCTGGGGCCTGATCACATCCTGTAGATATTTGCATTTATCATGTAAAACTTCCTCCCCAGCCTTTCTAAACAGGAAACCTGTTCCTTCCAGCCTAAAATGAAGCTGGGACCTCCAGCCTTTTCCTGTCTCCCCACCTGTTGGCCCTTAAGCTCTCCTCCCACCACCGCCAGCATTCCAGGAGTCCTTGACCCTCAGCCTCTGAGATTTAGCCTGTGCCGCGCACATTTAACCTGCCCTGAGGCATTAATGTGAGTCCAGCAGACACAGGCAGATGCTTCAGAGCTGCCCAATTTCCTCTAAAGAATATTTTCACTTTTCTTCCTGGAGACAGCTTCTTGCTTATTTTCGGGCGTGAGTAATCTTTCAGGCAGTCAAGTCATGAGTTCTAATAAGCAGGAAAGTCTCTGGTTATTTAACAACCTAAGGTCTCCTCTTACTGTGTATTCTCTTTCTCCATCGTTTGTGCACAAGTACTTCGATCGGCAGTTAAGTCTGCCCATAGGGGAGACGACTGTATTCCTCATACTACACCATTTTATATATGGTGTAGTGGCTTGAGCATCCCCAGGGGCTCCTAGAACCAGTCCCCCCAGGAAAGGACTACAGAGGGTGTGCCCCCAACAGAACTTAAGGAGATTCTAAAGAATGTACTTTGGACAGGAGGAAAGCAATCCAGAAAAAAGATCGGAGATGCCGGAAAGAATGAAGAACATTGACAGTGTAGAACAATAATACTGTCCGCTGGGCTTAAAAGAGCAAGATGAACACGTAAGAGGGAGAGGAAGTGAGGTTCATATATTCAAATATCCTTGTGTGGTTTGAAGGACCGTAAAGCTATTCATTGTAGATTTTACTAAGTTAAATAGGAATGTCAAAATATCAGGGTAAAAATTATTAAGCTGAAAATATGTCCCATACTTGTAAAAATTAAGAAAGTAATTAGAAAGAATATTTAATTGATCCAAAAAAAGCCAGAGAGGAATAAAAATAGAAAAGAAAGCACAAAATAAGATGGACAAAATAATCCAAAGAGAGCGCTGATTACCATATAAATTGTAAAAGAGTATATAAAATACAAATAACTAAAAACATTAATTTAAAAAGGACAAGAGGGAACTCCTTGGAGGTCCAGTGGTTAGGACTCGGTGCTCTCACTGCAGGGACCGGGTTCGGTCCCTGGTCAGGCAACTAAGTTCCCACAAGCCACTCGGCCAAAAAACAAACAAAAAACAGATTGTCAGAATGGATTATAGAAATCGTTATACTGCTGACAAGAAATATCTAAAGGTTTAATTTTCAGAACGATCTAAAGTAGAGGAATGCAAAAGGATATACTTGTATTTAGACACACTAAGGGAAAGAAAGCAGATGTAGCCATGTTATTATCAGGCAAAATAGAATTTAATGCAAAAAGCATTACTACAGATAGAGAGGATCACTCCATTATGATAAAAGGTTTATTACGCCAGGAAAATAAAGCAAATACAAACTTGTGTGAACCTAACTAAATAGGCAAAATACTGTATATTAATGAAAATGGACAGAACTACAAAGAGAAATTCACAATGCTACTCTCCATGAATTTTTTTTTTTTTTTTAATTTGGCTGCCCTACGTGGCTTGTGAGATCTTAGTTCCCCGACCAGGGATTGAACCTGTACCCTGGGCAGTGAAAGCGGGAGTCCTAACCATTGGACTTCCAGGGAATTCCCTCCATGGGATATTTGACACATTACTTTCTGCAATATTCAGATCAAGACGTTACTCTATTGACTAAACTCTGCAACCAAGAAGCTTAACTTTGGGGCAGAAATAGAACAACAGTGAATCTCATAGGGAGCGTTTATGAAAAAAGATCCCACAATGTTATTTTCATCAGCTCTCAAAAGACTGATTCACCCGCTGATTCAATTAAATTAGAAAGTATTAACCAGCTCTTGCACTCTCCTGTTAGTGAAGGGCGGCGGCTGTTCCGTGGAATGCAGATAACCTCTGCCGGCACAGGGAACATCTCCCCGCCTCTCCCTTTCCCCTTGCCTCCAGTGCCCGAGCTCGCCAGCATGTCCGTGGTGCCACAGACGAACAAGGGCAAGATTCTTGCCAAGAGAATTAATGTGCCTAGCAAGTATATTAAGCACTCTAAGAGCCGAGATTGCTTCCTGAAATGTGTGAAGGAAAATGATAAGAAAAAGAAGGAAGCCAGATAGAAGGGTACTTGTGTTCAACTGAAGCGCCAGCCTGCTCCACCCAGAGAAGCACACGTCGTGAGAACCAATGGAAAGGAGTCTGAACTGTTGGAGCCCATTCCCTATGAATTCATGGCATGATGGGTGTAAAGAAAATAAAAGACTTGGACTCTACAATGCTTCTCTTAATTGACTGGAAATGTTGTGTCCCCTCCCCCAAAGAAATATTTAAAGCACATTTTAATTGTGTTCAAATTCAGTGGGTGACGTCTTTATTTTTCAAATGTAGTGGTTTTGCCTCCTGAAAGATGTGAGGTAGTTTGTTGTGCGATAACTCCATTGGTTAATAAACGGCCAGATATTATTTATAAAATAAAATAATAATAATTAAAAAAAGAAGTACAGCTCTGTTGCAGCCAGATTTCAGCGCATGAGTGAGGAACTTGATAAAATTGGCAAGAGGAGGACTGTAGAAGGGGTTTTGACTGTCCCTGAGCACCGGCTACCCCATGTGTTGCTGCTACAGCTGGGAAAAACTTTCTTCAAATTACCTGGTGGTAGCTTAACATAGGAGAAGATGAAGTCGACGGACAAAAATGCTTAATGACAGAGCTATTGGGTCGTCAAGATGGAGTCCTGCAAGACTGGGACATTGATGACTGCAATGGTAACTGGTGGAGACCAAATTTTGAACCTTCTCAGTATCCATATATTCCTGCACATATTACAAAACCTAAGGAACATAAGAAGTTGTTTTTGGTTCAACTTCAAGAGAAAGCCTTGTTTGCAGTCCTTAAAAATTACGAGCTGGTAGCTGCACCACTGTTTGAACTGTATGACAATACACCCAGATATGGACCCATCATATCTAGTCTCCCCCAGCTTTTGAGCAGGTTCAATTTTATACACAACTGAATTCCTGCGCAGCAGAGAAGTAAGAGAAGCCGTCTTGGTGGGGAAGGATAAACTGGGAGATTGAGATTGACATATACACATTATTGTATATAAAATAGATAACTGGGTTTCCCTGGTGGCGCAGTGGTTAAGAATCTGCCTGCCAATGCAGGGGACACGGGTTTGATCCCTGGTCCGGGAAGATCCCACATGCTGCGGAGCAACTAAGCCCGTGCGCCACAACTACTGAGCCCGTGCGCCACAACTACTGAAACTCACGCACCTAGAGCCCGTGCTCCGCAACAAGACAAGCCACCACAATGAGAAGCCTACACACCACAAGGAAGACCCAAAGCAGCCAAAACAAGATAACTAATAAGGACCTACTGTATAGCACAGGGAACTTATATATTTATTTGTTTGTTTGTTTGTTTGCGCCAGGTCTTAGTTGTGGCAGGTGGGCTCCTTAGGGAACTCTTCTCAATACTCTGTAATAACCTATATGGGGAAAGAACCTAAAGAAGAGTAGATATATGTATATGTATAACTGATTCACTTTGCTGTACAGCAGAAACTAACACAACATTGTAAATCAACTATACTCCAATAAAAAAAAATTAAAAAAAAAGAGCAGCTGTCTTTGTGAGCACAGCTATACACAGTGTAGAATAAACATGCTAGAAAAGTTTTTTGGGTTTTATCTCTTTCCCAATCCCTAAATGACCACCTACTTTCTGTTGTTTGAATAGCAAAGTTAATATGAAAAACTAGATTGTGATGTAAACAAATGTGATAATGTTTACTTTATTTTTGGTTCTACACATACTTTCTGTACAACATTAAAGAAAGTGGACTTCTTTCTTAAGAAAGAAGAGAAAAGAAAAGAATTAACCAAAAGAAAATTAGAAAAATACCGTATTTGGAAATTCATGAAATAACATCTAAGTAACTGATGTGTTAAAGAAGAAACTCTTGTGGAAATCACTTAGTATGCAGAAATGAAAAATAATGACAATATACTACCATATCACAAACACTCTTTAGATATTTATAGCCTTAAATGCTCGTGTTAGAGAGAAATAAAGGCTGAAGATTAAAGATCCATGTAAGTATCCTACTTAAGAAGTTGCAGAAAGGACAAAAGAAATCCAAAGAAGCTGAAACCTTACTTCATCCGCTGGAACAAGCATTCATTTTCCGTGAACCAGGCCCTTGGACCCAGTAGAGCCTCAGGTTGCAAGTTGGCAACCTGCTCATTGTGAGTCAATGTGAGAAAAGGCACTCTGCATTCTACCCCTTGATTCCAGAACCTGTATATTCTCGTTATTGGTACAATGCATAGACTGCATCCCCGGAGGAAGAAGAATGTCCTATCCCTGAATGTTGTTCCCAAGATGGTGCCAGGGCTGAGGTTTTAATGGGGCATTCCAAACATTTACCTGGCTGACTACTTTTGGATGGTCTGGTATATGGTAGGACTAGTGGATTCCGTTATTAGGTACCCATGGTTATGTGTCATTCAAACTCACGGAAAATCAGGCATTCAGTGAGCCTTCACAGTGATGCTGGCAGAGACACTTCAGGCAGTGAATTACAACCACGTGTGCAATAGGCATAAACTATAGTAAGAATGAATCACTGTCCCCTCCAGAATACAAGAGATCAGATGTAATCAATTTGCCACCAGGAGGCTGGCTGTTTTCCTCCAAGGGATGGTACCACGTGGCACAGTTGGTGACATGGTAAATGTTAAGTTAGATCAGCCTTGGACAGACGGAGCCCATGCTGTCAATCACACAAGCAATGGAGTTATAAGAGACAGAGCCTAGCTGATATCCACCAGATATGTCATCCTGTCCACATGGCTGCTGAGTGCATCTTCTGACGTGGATGCTTTTGGTGGGCCCTGACTTGAAACACGAAGATACACACACTTGTGCTCATGCACACAGGTTCACCCTCCTCAGACCCCTTTGTCTCTAATCTTCCCATCTTACTCCTTCTAGGTCCCTGACCTACTAGACAAACTACTCATCACAGCTCAGGAGTCCATACACATACCTACTTTAGACCTCGTCTCTTGAAATACAAAGTATATGTGGACAAAACTTGTTTCCTGCCATTCCAGTAAACTATGAACGTTGCCTGCCATCAGACCATCAGCCTCTGCACAGTGCTTCCTGAGGGGAATTCTTCAGGATGGAGAAAAATAGACACTGGCTTTATATAGTTAAGATGCATATCAAACGAATGATTTCAATGATGCAGACTCTTGCATCTTCCCATACATAGAAAAGCACGAAATTCATTAACTTGTCTGTTTATTTGTGATTAGCAGTAATTTTTTGATGTTCAACTATATGGGTTTGGTTTTCTTTTTTTTTCTCCAACAAAAACTCCTAAACATCCTGGCTCCTCTCTTACCTCATTGCAACAGTTGCTCAGAGCTATCTGAGAGGCTGTCTCCTGTGCTATAGACCTCAGTATAGCCCCCGAATAAAACATAATTTCAGGTTGTATGTTTTGTTTTTTGTTGTTTTTCAGTCAATATACACTACTCACAGCTCTGATTGCTGGGAAGATTTCTCCTCATTCCTTTTTTTTTTTTTTTCTTCCCCTCGTCCCCCCTCATTGCTATTTTTATGGCCACCTTGAGTAGAGCTGTAATGTGGTAGCAGTCCATTTCAGCTCACACTAAGAAGGCCCAAGATTTTCTTTCGTTAGTTGATCATACAGATCCCCTGAGGTTATATGCATGAGCTGAGAGAATGGCGTCAGTGCAACAGAGGTGGATGACATAGGGATCTGGACCATTTATCCATTTAACTTACTTGTGTTCTCTGGACCTGTTCATTTCCCTTATATGATGAACTGTTGCTGCAACTTGAAAGGCAGCTCCAGTTGCAAAGTCATCGGATGCCCCATGATCAATTTCAAAGTCCCTTTTAGGGCTCAGTGGCATTACAGGAGCTGCTTCTCAAATGAATGGCAAATAGTTCTTTGTTACAGAAGGTAGAACCTCGTTCCAGATCCCTAGAGGTCTGTGCTGTAGACCTCCTACTAGACATTCCTGAGACTCCGCATGGCATCTTTACCTATCAAGGATATCTGGGCACCACAGGTCCTGCTGAGTTGCAGTGGCCACGGAGCAGGTAATTTGCCCTACGTCCTGGATCTACTGCAAATCTCCTCTTGCTCTGGACATTATTTGAACTAGGAAATAAATGAATCAGTGCTGTATTGCCAACGTGGTGTATGATGCCTCAAATCCAAAGAGCTCCAAAAAATACGATTTTTCTTTTTTTATCCTATTTGTCCCTTTCATAGTGATAGCGGGTACATAAGGTGCAGCATCTTGTCCCAAACCAGTGGACCCCTAAAGATTTCACCAATGTGGCAAAGACTTTGAATTTTGAGGGAGTCTTTTTTTCCCACTAGTTGGCATCTGGGCATCCAGAGTACTTATCATATTTTGTTCAACAAAGTTCAGTTAGTATCATGTTCTGTAGAATATCAAGATGATCAAGGTCTCTGTGGATAATACTGTAGCAGGAAGCAAGAGAGTTAATGTAGCACTGGGCCAAGACAGTCAATGTATTCTGCTGGCCTTCCCACATATAAACAAAATGGCTTTGAGCCTTTTTAATGATGGAGATTGAAAAGAATGCATTTACCAGATCAATAGCTTCATACCAAGTGCCAAAATCTGTATTGATCTGTTCAGGTAAAGATCCAGCTCAGCGAGACTTCCCTGGTGGTCCAGTGGCTAAGACTCCACGCTCCCAATGCAGGGGGCCTGGGTTCGATCCCTAGTCAGGGAACTAGATCCCACATGCTGCAACTAAGAGTTCACATGACACAACTAAAGACCCCACATGCCACAACTAAGACCCAGCACAGCCAAATAAATAAATAAAGAAAGAAAAGATCCAGCTCAGCAACTACAATTGGGACTATCACTTGGTTAAGTGGATGGAAATCCACAGTCATCCATCATAATCTGTCTGTTTTTTTATATTCATGAGAACCAAATAGGTATATGATAGGGAGTCGTGCATCTTTTAGTCTGATATAGGTGCTAATCTCTGCAATTCCACCCCTGATAGGATATTATCCTTTATGTACTGTCTTGTCACTACATCCTAGGCTTTCCCTAACATAATTGGTGAGGGAACCAATATGTGAGGTCTGCTACCTGTTAATCCATTACCGTTAGGAGATGTAACTGCAGGATGGATCTGTGGGCCCACTAGACCCACAGTGAGACAAACATGAATCAGGATTTCATTTATTACCTTTCATCTCTCAGCCTCATTCCAGCCGAGGGAACCACAATGGCATTTCGGATCCCCTGGTATTGGTGTCACCTCAGAACCCAGTATTCCACAGCCCTCGAGAAATCTAGGAATCCCCTTTTCCGTAGTGGACAGTTTCTCTAGAAAATGGCCACGAGTCCCATTAAGGAGGAACTAGAGGAATATTGTGCATATTTGCAGTGGCCTTACCAAGTCCTTCCCCACAGGGAACTGGACTGCCCATCTGTCAGTCTGAGAACTGACTCAGATCTAGAAACTGGGTGAGAACTTGTGATTTTCCACTGTAGTGAAAGCCATCGGGCTTCAGCTCCCCAGATCTCCATGTTTTCTGGTTATACAACCAAACAATACTCTATTCAGATGCTGTCATATCTCTTTCCCAAAGACACTATGGATCATTAGTCATTGCCACAGATCTCTGTGTATCAAGGTACCCTGGTTGCTACCTCAAGCTTGCTGCCCATTCCAGTAATTATGTCCACATTTCTGACCGTTAAGTAACCACACCTGCCTCTGCTTTTTCAGAATCCTGTTATTCCCAGTAACACAAGGCAGTCCAGTTCAGTGGTACCATGTCTTACCGTCACCCCAGCCTGTGGAGGACCCTACCACTGAATTTCTCATTGCTACCAGAAGCTCCCTCACCACTGTGCTTTGTATTACACCTGGAGTTAAAGGCCATGATGTTTGCAACTTATTCTCAAATTGTTCAGGGAAAAAAAAAGTTAAGAACATACAGAGAGAGAGAGAGAGAGAGAGAACAAGCAACAAAGCAAATGATGCAAAATGTTAGCAATAAGTAAATCTGAGTAAAGGATATACGGGTGTTTGTTTTGTTTTGTTTTACTTTTTGGTATGCAGGATCTTAGTTCCCCGACCAGGGCTCGAACCCGTGTCCCCTGCATTAGCAGGTGGATTCTTAACCACTGTGCAACCAGGGAAGCCCAGGAAATTTTTGTAATAGAGCGGCACACAGTAGTTTCCAGACAATTTCTGGTTACATTTCCTTTCTCATTTTTAATGCATCTCTTTTAACTTTTTCCTTAATCAGGCTCCTGAAGAAGCAACTTGGAATTCATCCTTTTAAGCCTTTTTTTTTTTTTTTTTTGCTTTTTTATTTCCTGTTTCATTAACATCAGATTTTTTTTTTTTTTTTTTTTTTTTTGCCGTATGCGGGCCTCTCACTGTTGTGGCCTCTCCCTTTGCGGAGCACAGGCTCCGGACGCGCAGGCTCAGTGGCCATGGCTCACGGGCCCAGCTGCTCCGTGGCATGTGGGATCTTCCCGGACCGGGGCACGAACCCGTGTCCCCTGCATCGGCAGGCGGACTCTCAACCACTGCGCCACCAGGGAAGCCCTGCATCAGATTTTAATTTTATTTATTCCTCCTTTCTGCTTTTTGTACCTCAAGAGCTCAGACTTGGACCAAGCAAAATGTTTTTTCCATAATACTGTCATCACTATTCTATGCATGGCCTGCTTTATTTATTTTGTTATTTAAAATATAATAGAATAAACCCATGCACAGTCTGTGTCCAACTTCAAAACTAGAAAGAATAAACTATATCTCTATGATCTTGAGCCGTTTAAGTTAAGGTGTTATCAACTGGATTGTACTTTAAATCATTAAGTTGTGTCTCAGATTTTTTTTTTTTTAGAAAAGTCAATCTTTTTTTTTTAAGTTATTTATTTAATTTATTTATTTTTGGCCGCATTAGGTCTTCGTTGCTGCACGCGGGACTTCTCTAGTTGCAGTGAGCAAAGAGGGCTACTCTTCATTGCCGTGCGTGGGCTTCTCATTGCGGTGGCTTCTGTTGTTGCAGAGCACGGGCTCTAGGCACACGGGCTTCAGTAGTTGTGGCTCGTGGGCTCTAGAGCGCAGGCTCAGTAGTTGTGGCGCATGGACTTAGTTGCTCTGTGGCATGTGGGATCTTCCTGGACCAGGGATCGAACCTGTGTCCCCTGCATTGGCAGGCGGATTCTTAACCACTGCGCCACCAGGGAAGCCCAGAAAAGCCAATCTTTTTGGACTGTAGTTGAAAACGAAAGGATGACAACATGGCCCGAATGACTGTTATCAAGAAGTTCTTCCCCAAAGCTTCTTATACTTTACATGTTCACTGATTTTCCTCCAATTTTTTATTTTGGAAAACTTCAAACCTACAAAATGTTGCAAAAATAATACAGTATATCTCTTACCTTGATGTATCAGTTATTAACTTTTTGACACATTTGTTCTCTCTAGATAGATAGATAGATATGTTTATATATAGTATGTGTATATGTGTATATATGTATAAATACACATATGTGAATGATAGGTATAGGTGTATATGTAATACCTATAGTTATAGGTGTATACATATATACACTCACATTTCTTTTCTGAACTGTTTGAGAATAAGTTGCATTTATTATGAGACTTCATCCCTAGACATGTATCTCCTAAAGAAGTCTTACATACTATATAATTCTCATATATTAAGCAACTTTTTTATTTTTTGGCCACACTGCACGGCTTGTGGGATCCTACCCCAACCAGAGATCAAACCCGGGCCCAAGGCAGTGAGAGCTCAGAGTCCTAACCACTGGACTGGCAGGGAATTCCCTATAATTCTCATATATTAACTCAATATCATTATCAAACCCAAGGCACTTAACATTTATTGTCTAATATACAGTCCATATTCAAATATCCCCAATTATCCCAATAATGGCTTAGAGATGGATGGCCCAAACAATGTCTCTTTAGCACCAGTCCCTGGACTTTTTCTGTCTTTCATGACACTGATGTTTTTGAAGAGTCCAAGACAGTCATTTTGCAGACTGTCTCTCGGTGCGGATCAGCCTGAGGTTCCCTCTTTCAAGTGGGGCCACAAGTGAGGTGCTTATGGCACTGCTGTGAAAACATACAGAAGTGGAATCTGGCCTCTGAGGAGGGCGGGGACAGAGCAGACTCTCTAAGGGACTCTGGGCTGAGCTCAGGTCTAAATGATGAGAAGGAATTAACTAAGCACACTGGCCATGGCGAGCAACAGCCCTCCAGGCCCAGGTGCAATGAAGTGGCCATGAGAAAGGGTGAGGGGGCCAAAGGAAATGACAGACAAGCTTGGGAAGATGATGCCTTTAGTTCTGGATGGTGAGTGTTCCCTTGGAAAATCTGAGAAAAATCCATGTAGTCGGGGGAAGCCTGTGGCAGAGGCCTGGGCTGAAGGAAACCATCTGTGACCCAATGAATTGTTTGCAATTCTCTATAAGAAATGTCACTGCAGAGAGTAGAGAATAGAAGAGGCCTGGTTCAAGCCTTGAAGAATACCGCCAGGGGTGGGAGTAGGTGGAGGGATGGCCAGAGAGGCAGGAGGAGGCCTGCAGAGTGTGTACAGAAAGACAAGGGAAGACGAGTTTCAGGGAACGGTTAAGGGAGCAAGGTTAAAGGTTAATACTGACACTTGTTAAAATGGTAAAAAAGGCTTTCCTCAGGACTGTTGCAATAGGAGTACTGCAATAGGGCAGAGAGATCTGCCTCAACACTGACTCCAACAAGGACAAGGGGTATTTAGAGCCAAGGGCAGCACGAAGGGCTCAGTGGATGGAAAATGACTAAGGGGAGACTTCAAGGAATTCTTGCGAAACTGACCTAACAGAATTCTTGCTAAGGCAGGTGAAGGACTTAGATGTCAAAGGTGGGGCATGAGGAACTTGATCAGATGTCAAAGATGAACCAACTTAGCAGGATTCTTTGCTGAGACTGGGTTGGGCAGACCAGACACAGGATGGCGGCCAAGGCTGAGACCTAATCAAAAAGAGGGTCTGGGGGAAATTGACTCAAGTTTGATCAAGGAGAGAGTCTTTGTCAGAAAGCAACCCGTCAAGAGCGGCCAAGAGGAGGACTGAAAAGTGCTCACTGCACGTGGAGGTCACTGCGGCCTTAGCAAGAGCTGTGAAGAGTTTGAGGATATTCTGCATATAGTTCTATGTATATATGGGCTGGAAACACTTAATTTTAAATATAACTCATTTTTTATATCCATAAAAGGAAATATTATGTAGCCATAAAAAGAATGAGAGAATTATTTAGGTACTCATAATGGAATGATCACAAAGTTAAATTTTTAGGTGACAAAAGACCTAGAGATGATCATACTGAGTGAAGTAAGTCAGACAGAGAAAGACAAATATCACATATCACTTATATGTGGAATCGAAAAAAAATGATACAAATGAACTTATTTACAAAACAGAAATAGACTCACAGACATAGAAAACCAATTTATGGTTACCAAAAGGGAAAGTTGGGGGGAGGGATAAACTAAGAGTTTGGGATTAACATACACACTACTATGTATAAAATGGATAAACAGCAAGGACCTACTGTGTGGCATTGGGAACTATATTCAGTATCTGGTAAGACCTGAAATGGAAAAGAATCTGAAATACTCTTATATAACGGACTCAGTTTGCTGTACACCTGAAACTAATACAACACTGTAAGTCTATACTTCAGTAAAAAATTGTTTTGAAAACAATATATGTATAGTAAGTTAGCATTTGCATAAAAAAGGAGGACTGAGATACACACACATATGTGTGGGAATGTGTCCACATATGTATGCCTTTGCTGGTGTATACATAAGATGCTCCTAGAAAGATATACAAGAAACTGGTAGCATAGGCTGCCTGTAAGGAGATGAACTTGATGACCTGGAGCAGGGGTGACAGGGAGATTTTTCAGTGGGTAGCCTTTTCTACCTTTCGAATTTTTGTAGCACGTGCAAATACTATGTATTTTAAAAATTAATGTATAAATACTCTTCCTGAGATCACACTATAATTACAGTACAATTTGCATTTTATTGGACATCTGTTCAGACGACAATATAAGAAGATCTGTCTTTGTTTGTTTATTTGTTTGTGGCCATGCCACGTGGCATGTGGGATGTGAGTTCCCCAACCAGGGATCGAACCCATGCCCCCTGCAATGGAAGTGCAGAGTCTTAACCACTGGACTGCCGATGAAGTCCCTGTCTTTGTTTTTAAATGATCTGCATCCCATTTTTTGTCCAATGTTTCCAATTTTTATTACTGTGAACTGCATTGCTAGATGCGTTCTTGTACACTTACATCTGTACACTCATGATTCTGTAGCATAAATTCCTACAAAGGGAAGAAGATTCTTCCACATTGCCTTCCCGAAAGGCTGTTCCAGGCCACACACCTCTCCCATCCACACCAGCGTGTGCCTGGTACTCTACTTAGTCTACAGCCCTGAGTATTGTCCCCGAATTACGCAGGGTACCTCTGTGGCACAGACGATGCTGAGCGCTTACTGGCTTTGCCTCCGGAGCACACAAGTACGCTACATCTCTCAGCACCCCTTGCCGTGAGGTGGGGCTGAGTTCTGGTTGGTGGCAGTAGTGATGTACACCAGCACTTCCAGAACTGGCCCCTAAAAAACCTCTCCATAATCCTCAAGCTCTCTCTCTTCCTTCATCTGCTTGACATGTGCAGAAAGTCAAGTGGAAGTCTCTGAGCCCTAGAGCATTACTAGGTTGAGCAGAGAAACAAATTTTTACCATATCTCATTGCTGCCCCCTCCCCTCTCTCCGCACTGAGATTCGATCGCATGCCCTGGACCTAGCAGCAAGTCTTTGCTCAAATATCATCTTCTCGGAGGGCATTCCCTACCACCTGATTTAGCACAGCCTGCCTACAGATCTGAGCAACTTTGAGGGATCTGCCTGTCTTTCAAATAAGATGATACTGGCATTTCCAATGAAACTTCTTCCCCAGACGATGATGCAACCTTGATAAATAGGCTAGAGCCACTTAGGGCAGAGGTGAGGGAGTGCAACGGTGAACCCCTGGGCCCTGAGGCCTCAGCCTTACCATTTCACCACCACTCCGGGGTCCCGGACCTCACCACGACAGCTCCAGCCACACTTCCTAGGCTGTGACCTGAACAGAGCATGGTGATCACCTCCTTCGTTCATTCTAAAATATATATTGAGGGAGTTCCTGCTGGTCCAGTGGTTAGGGCTCTGAGCTTCCACCGCAGGGGGCACTGGTTCGATCCCTGGTGGGGGAATTAGGATCCTGCAGGCCACGCAGCATGGCCAAAAATAAAATAAAATAAAATAATAAAATATTCATTGAGCACCTATCAGACACTATTCTCAAGGCTTTGGATATAGCAATGAACAGATGAGACAAAGATTCCTGCCTATTCGAGTGGGAGAGACAGACCGTAAGCAATAATACTAATAAATAAGGTAGGCGAAGAGGTGATAAAAGGAGAAGAGCAGGTTATCCGAAGTGCAGGGCAAGAGGCACGTATCTGTGCTAAGTAGGGTGGTAGGAAGGTGACATTTGAGAAAAGACTTAGAGGTGACAGTCACATGCTTCTCTGGGAGAAGAAGGCTCCCAGCAGAATTAAGCAAAGGCCCTGAGGCAGGGCCACTCCTGGAGTGTTCGAAGAGCAGGAATGAGTCCACGTGGCTGGGAACTTGGAAGGAAATGAGGTCAGAAGGCATGAGGAGGAGGGTGCCCAGAGGGCGCAGGGCGTCACAGGCTACTCTACGGACTTTGGCTTTTGCTCTGAGATGATACACCTTTGCACAGTTTCAGATGGAGAAGTGACAGATATTCTGACTTAATATTTAAAAGGATCCCTCTAGCTTTTGTATTGAGAACACACTCAGGGTGGGAGGAAGGAGAAACTTGGAGAGTAGGGACAAGGCTGTGCAGAAACCCAGGTGTGAGGGATGGTGGTTCCCGCTGGATTTGGTAACAGGAGGTACTGAAAGGTAGAGGGATGGTGGATATATTTTGAAGAAGGAGCCAATGGGATTTCCAAATGCACTGGATATTGGATGTGAAAGAAAAGTGGGGTTAAGGAGGCTCCCAAGGTCTTTGGCCTGAGCAGCGGGCAGAATGGATCTGCCTGAGTTAGGGGAGGCAGAGGTGGAACAGTTTTAGGAGGAGAATCAGAAGCTCAGCTCTGAACATGGTAATATTGAGATGTTTCAAGACATCAAAATAGAAACGTTGGGACTTCCCTGGTGGTGCAGGAGTTAAGAATCCGCCTGACAATGCAGGGGACACGGGTTCGAGCCCTGGTACGGGAAGATTCAACATGCCACGGAACAACTAACCTGGTGCGCCCCATCTACTGAGCCTGCGCTCTAGAGCCCGCGAGCCACAACTACTGAGCCCATGTGCTGCAACTACTGAAGCCCATGGGTTCCTAGAGCCCGTGCTCCACAAGAGAAGCCACCGCAATGAGAAGCCTGCGAACCTCAATGAAGAGTAGCCCCTGCTCACCGCAACTAGAGAAAGCCCGTGAGCAGCAACGAAGACCCACTGCAGCCAAAAAATAAATAACTAAATAAAATAAAGTAAGTGTAGTAATTAAAAAAAAAAAAAAAAAGTCGAGTAGGCAATTGATATGCAAATCTGGAGTTTGGCAGAGAAGTCTGAGTGGAGATTAAATTTCAGGAGTTAACCACCTGCCTTTTTTTTTTTTGGCCACACAGCACGGCTTGCGGAATCTTAGTTCCCTGACCAGGGATCGAACCCGGGCCCCCTGCAGTGGAAGCGCAAAGTCCTAACCACTGGACTGCAGGGAATTCCCTGCCATTGTTGTTGTTGTTTTCCTCCCAATGTATAATTTGACTCAGAGTATTGAATCCTCCATCGCTGCATCACTCTGAATGATGCAACTTAAATGTGTAACAAGTACATTGTAGTTGTATGTTAATACTCTGTCTCTGTGGATTCACTGTTGTACTTTGGACTGGGACAGTGACAGTTTAATATTTAACATTGTGAATATCGTGACTTTGTTTTCTAGGAGTTCAGATAATGAAAATGAGAATAATTGTAGTACCAATGCCAGCATGACCCAGATAGCACATAAAACACAGACTAAATGTTTATGTTATTTTAATGACAAATGGAAGAACATATATAACTGGATTAGGAAAGTAAGTAACCAAAATATATCATACTGCACACTATGCAGGAAAAAACTGGGGATTGCACATGGTGGAAAAGAGTATATGAAAGCACATGTGGAGATTGAACCTCACAAGTTCAGGATGAGACAGGCAAGTACTTCTAAATCTACCAAAAGCCAGTGTGTTGGGACTTCCCTGGTGGCGCAGTGGTTAAGAATCTGCTTGCCAATGCAGGGGACACAGGTTCGAGCCCTGGTCCGGGAAGATCCTACACGCCGCAGAGCAACTAAGCCGGCGCGCCACAACTACTGAGCCTGCGCTCTAGAGCCCACGAGCCACAACTAATGAGCTTGCGTGCCACAACTACTGAAGCCCATGAGCCTAGAGCCCATGCTCTGCAACAAGTGAAACCACTGCAACGAGAAGCCCGCACACCACAACGAAGAGTAGCCCCCAGCTCACCGCAACTAGAGAAAGCCCACGCACAGCAACAAAGACCCAAAAATAAATAAATAAATAATAAAATAAATTTATATATTAAAAAAAAAGCCAGTGTGTTCGTTTGCTTGTTTGTCTCCCCAAAAGACACCAAAGCTCAGCTGAAAACAGCAGCCATTGAATCGACACAAACATGTACGATCAGCGTACTGTTCCCTTGACCGCGCTATGAAACCGAGTAGAATTACATTTCCTCATTCAGATATTGCAACTAAAATGTCTTGTGGGCCAACAGAAGGGTAGACTCTAGAGCGTAACAGATGTGTTGGCCCCTTACAGTGCGAAACTGACTCCGTCGTATCTCACCAATGATCATACTTTCTACAGTGACTCAACTGAGGCATGGCAGCCACAACAAATGTTTCCCCTAGCTCTTAGGTACTTTTTCAATGAAAACTGGAGCTTCACATCATTTCTTAATTTCTATGAAGGTTGCCTTGAAGTTGCAGAAGACATAAAACAAAAAAATTGCTGATCTCTTACACAAATACAAACTAGACTTTGCTTATTTATCTGCATATTCAGCAGAGAGTGCAAATGTAAATTTTGACAAATCCCATTCAGCATATAAGCTCCTTACCAAAGAAAACGGAAAGATCTTACTTGCTAAGTGTCCTGGACACATTTTGCTAAAAAGAGATGTGATTTACTTACCTGTGATATTGAGGCTTTTATAATGTGCATTTTGGTCACTTTTCCTTTTCTCGAAATGTAAAGGAGAATTAAATGAGGATTTTTTGTTTGTTTTGTTTTACTTTATCACTTTTACTCTATTATGTAAAAAATTCACTTTGCCTTGAAGTTCTACTCTCAGAAGGCACACATCACACTGATTCCTGGTGTCAGGCCAACGTGATGACATCGAGCTAAACATTCTCTCAACAAAAGCACTGAACACGGAATCATTAGGATTCTCAGTTTTACCACTAAATGAAAGAAAATAAGACATCCTAAAGACTGCAGGCACTTTAGAGAATTATTACTGGAAAAGGAAACAGAAAAAGCAAAACTATGTTACTGTATCATCAGACAGGAAGAAACAGGTCATTGTCATTTTTATTCTGTATAGGTTATATCCATTTAAATTAGTACTATTTTATTTGCCGTCTTCTTTTTTAAAGTCTTGCCTTTACGTGTCTTAAGAACATATGTAAATATGCTTCCCTGGACTTGGTTCCCTGGGGCTCACGCTCTGCTGGGTACAGAATCTTTGGAGTTGTTCTCTTTCTCCATTTTACCGATTTGCGTTTCCCCCCTTTTTCTCGCCAGCACCTCACACTGCTGCATCGAGGTCACCGTGTTATCTTCAATGTCTTCTCTGGGGAAGTAAGAGATTTGACTTTGGACATGCTCTGCAGCCAGCACAGTCCCAGCAGCAGTGTCCAGGCCTCTGGCCTTGGAAGACTCAGGAGGGCAGGTCCCCTTATTGCACAAACTTGTCCATGTCCTTGACATTTTTGCTGCTTAATGCTTTTTAGAGTGACACCCTTTCCTTCTGTCCAGTTGAACTGACACACCTTGCATCCCATAATTTCTGGCCCATCAGAGAAGGAGGAAAGGTTGTAAATTACTTGGATCTGACCTTGTTTCGTATGTCCCCACCTCACTGGTAAATATTCATGGGGTTAGAAATACTATTGTGACACTCACAGGCTCCCAGACTCTGTAAATTCTAGATCATCAGGGGCTTCAGAAATAGGGTCAACAACTTTCAGAACTTTATTTCCAAACAAGTTAATATTACAAAACGCAGTCAACCAAAAATGAGGAATTCCGCCAGGGCGGTGGTTCTTGGCTGCATATTGAAATAAAATTTAAAATCGGTATTTAAAAAAAAATACCCATGTCTGGGTGGGTCTTATCCCAGGAGATTCTGATTTAATTGGTCTAGGGTGTGGCAGCAGGACTTTTGAAAAGCAACACACTTTATGGTAAAAGCTAGCTTACTTTCTTTCAAGATTATTAATTTCTTTAGAGATCTGACTTCTATTTGCACACATTCTGCCTGAAAGTTTTTGATGGTATAAATGAGGTGCTTACCCTTTGAAGGTAAGTGCTGACTGAAATATTTCTTACCATTAATATAGTGATAATCTTTATCATCAAAGTCAGTATGTTCAGTGACAAACACAAAATCCTCAGTCCAGCCATCAAAGGTGAAAATGATGACCCTCGAAGACTCTGCTTTCTGGTTCACATACCCCGCCTCCTGACCTCCACACACCTTTGACTGGCTTTTTTTTTTTTCTTCCAGTTTTGCTATATTTTAATGGTAGGTTCTTTTTAAGTACTACTATTTTTTTAAATTAATTAATTAATTAATTTTTGGCTGTGTTGGGTCTTCGTTTCTGTGCGAGGGTTTCTCTAGTTGCGGCAAGCGGGGGCCATGCTTCATCGCGGTGCGCGGGCCTCTCACTGTCGTGGCCTCTCCCGTTGCGGAGCACAGGCTCCAGACGCGCGTGCTCAGTAGTTGTGGCTCACAGGCCTAGTTGCTCCGCGGCATGTGGGATCCTCCCAGACCAAGGCTCGAACCCGTGTCCCCTGCATTGGCAGGCAGATTCTCAACCACTGCGCCACCAGGGAAACCCAAATGGTAGGTTTTTTAAGGGATTAGTTTTAGGTCTTGTCAGCAACATCAAACAGAAGGTACCGAGTACTCCACAGGGTACAGAGCGCTGCCAAGCACCTCAGAAAATGTACGTGATGTGGCGAACATGTGGTTCTTGCCCCCTGGGGAGCTTACAGTCTGGGGGTCGGCGGCGGGGGGCGGGGGGGCTGACACCTCACAGTCTAAGAGTTGAGTGAACAACAAAGTAACTTATTAAGGCAAATTCCTCATCCCCTCAAGCTACTGCGGATGGAATTGTTTTGGAATTAAGCTAATCAAGAGAGAGGCAAGACTGAATTTGGTTGAGAATTCTTCAGGCTCATATAGTTTTTTAACATCCATCATAGTAAACAGAACTGACCTAACAGACAACTGAAAGTGGAGACTAGATCTCTTGAAGTGCAAGGGCTAGAACTTGACTGTGGTTACTTACTTTAAAAAGCAAACATACTGAACGGTATGACCAGGCCTATTACACTAGTTTAAAAATAGGCCAAGTACTGGCACTGCGTTCCCCTCATGCTAGCACTGGTCATTTAAAATAGTGAATATTAAATATGTGGGCTCCACACCTAACCCACAGAATGCCCACCCCAAATCTTAATGTTCTGTGTATCAAGTATCCACCTCGTGTGTACTATGAAAGTTTTATTTATGCCCCATTATCAAGTTGAAACAATGTAAATAGTCAAATTATAAAAAGCTCATGACCTGCATATTTCCATATGTGAATGGCAATATATCTACATAGGAAATAAATGGCAATCCTATCTACCTATATTAAAAAAAAACAGAATATCTCCAGATTTGCGTACTCACCACTATAAGAAGAGGTAGGCAGGTTTTAAGGTTTCACAATCAGTTGTCCGAAAAACAGCAGTTATTCCTGCAGTATCTTGTTAGCATCTGACTAACAATCTAAAAATAAAATTATTTTTAGATTACATGATTTAGAAGACATTATAAACCCACCAAGAATTCGTAATTATTCCATCATTAACCCCAGAATCACTATCAGAAAGAGTAACGATGTGGTGTAGAAAGAAGCTAATCAACATGACTAAAAATATGCTCTTTCAGGGGCTTCCCTGGTGGCGCAGTGGTTGAGAGTCCGCCTGCCGATGCAGGGGACACGGGTTCGTGCCCCGGTCCGGGAAGATCCCACATGCAGCGGAGCGGCTGGGCCCGTGAGCCATGGCCGCTGAGCCTGCGCATCCGGAGCCTGTGCTCCGCAACGGGAGAGGCCACAACAGTGAAAGGCCCGCGTACCACAAACAAAACAAAACAAACAAACAAAAAAATGATCTTTCAGAAAAACGATCTGGTCATCTGGAAAAATCACAGCTACAACCTGTGAACACGCCCATATGGGATGCTGATTTGGCCAAGACACACTATTTCTAAGCAGGAGAACCATGAGATCAGGGTGAATCAAGGCCGTCTCCGAGGAGCAGCCTATAAATTTCCAGACTGACCTTGGGCAGCATAATTGGTCCAATTCCTCTCAAAGACAGTTTCATACTATCCTAGCCACATCAACCCAAAGTTTGACATTAACTCGAAAAACCGAAGAGCATATTGGAGCGGAAGTGGACAGGTGTGTAAACTCCAGCACACTCTTATTGCTGTATTAAGTGTGCAGGTGAGCACATTCCACCCACAACAGTGTCGTTCCAGGAAGCAGGGCAGGAGTAGTGGCACATTAGAAAAGAGGCTATTCATTGCACAATTAATAGAAAAGTGAAAATGTTTCAAGATCTACAATAAGCCTGTATCCAAAGGAGTCTTTTCCATCAGTGACGTGCTGGACTTTGAATTCTGGGCTACAGCTGGGTAATGGACTCGCTCTGTCCTGCTGGCCTGGGTATGGCTTGCTTCCTGCCTGTTGAAGGGTGAATAGGCTACACAGAGCTAGGATGGTTTCTACTGAGTGGTAAGATTCACAGAAGTTCCAGGGTATTCATGTCACGATCATTCCTTGGGCAAAGTTTGATGCAGATGAAGATAAAGTGGTTTCTTGGTCAGCAATTGCAATTTCTTTCTTTTAAAGTCAGTGGGTTTCTTGTATAGTTCTATTACAATTGGCCCAGGTTTAATTTCATACTTCTCCATGAAAGCAAAACACTTGGTGCTGGTAAACCTTTTTTTGGGGCTTATAGTGTTTGAATTCAAAGAAAATAGCTGCACCTTTGGTTAATTTTTCAACATGCTTCTGGAGCTCCACGTCCACATTAAAATGAACATACATATCTTCTTCTCTTGAAGCCACTGGAGTCTCTTGCACAGGAGTTAAATCCACGCCATTCAGATCTTTTACGCTAACCGTGACATAGGGATCAATGCGTCGCCCAGCATCTTTCAGGCCAATTTTCTCAATTCTGATGATGAGTAACGTCACTCCTGGTTCTGACGGCAACCTTGGTAATAAAGTACGGGGAACTCTTAGCAGGAAAGGCATCAGGAGACCCTGCTCTAGCACCACCCTCTTCTTCAAATTCCAAATTCTCTTCTTCACCAGGTGCTAAAACTCTTAAGGGGACAGGCTGAACAGCAAATGGGAATTCTTTATTATATGTAAGAACATTCTTTAGGATTGGTTCTAGCTTCTTCAGATCCTCCAGTTTAAATTCTTCTTGGGACCATGTGGGCTGTAAAGCTGCACTTCGTAATTCCAAGCATGTCGCCATTTGCCTATGGTTTTCTTTTGTTCTTCGGTGAATTCAGAATTGCTGTGCTGAGCTTGGGCCTCTTTTTGTAGGTGTCTTGCTAATATCTGATGCTCCTCTATCGCCTCCACCAGCTGGCCCCAAGAGTCGAAGTCGGAGCCTCTCCCAAAGCTGGCACCCCAGCGCTGCGGCAGACTTCGGGTCACCTCCGACATGGCCGGTCCCCACCGCGTCCCCTCCCGTCCCTACCCCAGCGAGGCTAGGCTCTAGGGCACCATCTTCCCCGGGCCTGGCCCCGACATTAACAGGGCCAGGAGGAACCGCCAGGCCACCGCCACCACCCACCAAGGAGCCGCCCAAGCCCATCTGCCGCCCGAGCCAAACTCTGCGGTTCTGAAGCCTTGACTGGAACTCTGCCTCCTCAGAACCCTGAGCGTTATCCGCTCACTCAGCCCCTTCAGCGTGCACACGCGTCCCCCCAACACTGCCGTCCGTCCCTCCCCACACACTTCCCTGGGCTTCCCCCCGCCTTCACGCCCACCACTTCTCACTGGCCTCCTGGGTTGAATGCAGCCATTCTTTGCGAACGGAGTCAGCATTTTGAAGGCATTCTTGTCATTTCAATACCTCCACCAACGGTGGCTATGGTGGGATGTGGTGATGGCATCAGTAGTGACAGGCAGCGAAGGTGGTCAGGATGACGCTGGCTGCTGCTGAGGCAGCCATGACAGACGGGAGCAATGGCAGCTGTGGCCACAGGTGGCGGCCACAGACGTGAACCCAGTGGGTGAATCAGGCGAGGCGGCTGACCTTTGCTGGAGAGATCCCTCTCCACCAAAGCCCACTCTGCCTGATGTGTGTGGCCAGCGGGAAGTGGCAGCGAATTAAAAGTCCATCCCCTCGGGACTCCCCTGGCGGTCCAGTGGTTAACACTCTGCGCTTCCATTGCAGGGGGCACGGGTTCGACCCCTGGCCAGGGAACCAAAATCCCGCGGGCCAAACTAAAAAAAACAAAAGACCCCACAAACCCATCCCCTTAAGTAGCCCTCAACCAAATGAAGGGTGTACAAGTGCCCTCACCCCAAGAGTGGGAAGCCTATTTCCACTGCTTCCCAGAGTTGCCCAGAGAAGGAAGCTGCTGCCCACAGTGATACCTTGCTTGAAAATGCACCTCTGACGTGCTGCCTTCCCTTCCCTGCCTCACTTCCCACAGCTCTACCAGTGCTTTCTGGGATCATCTCCCAAACCCTTGTCTCAAAGTCTGTTTGTGGGGGAATCCAAGCTACGATGATGCGTCACGAGCCAAGCATTCAAGCACATACGGCACATGAACAACAACTGACCATATGCCAAGCCAGAAAGTCGAAACAGATTTCCAAAGACTGAAATCACATAAAATATGTTCTCAGCCCAATTGCAATTAGGCAAGATAACTAGAAAAATCCCCATATGTTTAGAAATTTAAAAATACAATTTTAAACGTCTAAATAATCTGAGATCAATGAAAAAAGCAAAATAGCCATGCTTTGGGGAAACAGTGCATATATTAGAAAAGGGAAAAGGCTGAAAATCAGTGAGCTAAACATTCAAAAAGGTAGAAAACAGAAAATTAAATCCAAGGAAAGAAGGTAATAATAAAGAAGAGATTTAAATTAAAATAAATATATGAACTAGAGAGCACCAACAAAGCCAAAAGCAGATTCTGTGAAAAGACTAATAATATTGATAAACTCCTGTCAAGACTCATCAAGAAAAAAAGGAAGAGGACACAAATAACCAAAGTCAGAAATGAAAACGGGGGGAATTCCCTGGCGGTCCAGTGGTTAGGACTCCACACCCTCACTGCCGAGGGCCCAGGTGGGAACCAAGATCCCACAAGCCACACGGCTCGGCCAAAAGAAGAAAAGAGAGAAATGAAAAAGGCGCCTTTGTCACAGGTTTGACGGACCTTAAGATAACATGAGAATATGAAGAACCAATTGATGGCCATTTAAAAATTCAGATCATGTGAAAAATTCTTAGAAAAACACATTTTACCCAAACAGACGCAAGAATAGAAACTATGAAGTTTTTATGGGTAAATATGGGCAAAAATTCTTTGCAGGCAAACGCCGTCAAGGGGTGGAGTCCCTTCCCCGCCAAGAAAGAGGCAGCGTCTCCAGGGCCTGTAGTCTGGGTTGGCCTCATGACTTACTTCAACTAGTAGAATGTGGTGAACGCGGTGACTTTGTTTCCATTTTTGCTCTCGTGGACCCCTGAGACCCACCATGTAAGGAAGCTGGTGTAGCCTAGTGGAAGAGAGGCCTGTTAGGGATGTTCTAAAACGTAGTCTCCACCTCCATTTTGTCTGCTCTTATCACTTCTTTCAGTCACGTGGAGAGAACCCCACCCTAGCTTACTCAAGTAAAGACAGGTTGGCTGAAAACATACACAGAAATCTGAGGGCTCAATCCACAGCCCAAGGAAACTGGAGCTGGGAACAGAAAGCCACCAGGACCCAAGCAGCCCTATCAGGGACCACAGGAACTGATCACAACCCTCTCTCCACAACCTGGGTTTTCTTGTTTGGGCCACATGGCATCCAAAGGCCCCTGCAACCCTGGCTGCATAGGACTCCCGCCCTGGCTGCGAAGCCAACCAACAAGTTCCTTTGTTTTAGGTGTCAAATCCCCAGGAGAGGCTCCCAGCTCATTTTTCCAAGCCAGAGCACAAGCCTTAGATTTCAAATGGCCAGTCCGGTCAGCGCTGACCAGTCACTTCCAGTTTCTGTAAGTCTGGATTACGCTCCAGGGAAGAGCAACTTATCTGAATGGTGAAGCTGGGTGCAGGCTCTGGGCTCGCTCTCTGCATACTTGCCTGTCTACCCTCTGCACCTTAGGACCTCCCCTGCAGGAAGACGATCAACCAGCTGTGCCCACGGAGCCTGTAATCCTGCAGAGAAACATTAAGAAGCTGCAGCAGCCACTGCTGGTACCTACCCGATCCACTCAGCACCCTCTCCTGTGTGCTGAAGGCTGCTCACGTGACTTCCCACTGCTCTCTGCTCAGGGCCCTCTCTTGGTGGCAGGAGGGCACTCGGCCACGCATAGGGCAGTCAATGCCCATGAAAACATCCCTCAGTGTCAGATGGGGAGTTGGTGTACATACACCCCAACTTCCTTGCCCCTGGGATGGGGGAACTGAGGTACGTTCTGTGCCGCCTCCCAGAAGTCCCAGGTGGGACTGAGCCTCAGCTGCCCACAGCAGTGACCGGCTTGATGATGCACCTTTTATTGGCTGCCTTCGTCTCTGTCACACCTCTCCACTTCCCTACGAGTATTCCTGGAATCATGCCCCCAGATACTACCTGCACTCAAATCCTCCGGGTTGGACTCTGGAAGGATGCAAACCAAGACAGAGGAGAAGTCCAGTGCAGCAAACTCCAAGCCACATCCGTCAATGCAGCTGTTTTCCATACAAAAGCCAGTGTTTTCACCTGCATTGCCTCATGGCCATGTCTATTGCTCAACTGGTTCTGAACTCAGGAGGGAAGGAGGTGTGTTATTTATTGCCCCCTAAGCCTCAAGGAAACACTCAATGAAGACTTGTAAATGCTACAGTTAAGGTGAGAAGGAGCCCTTCTCCGTATCTGTGCGGCAAGGGACAGGAAATGGATGTTGGCAGTGCTGAGGGGGAAGAGGGGTCGCCTTAACCCTGGTGAACAGACAGAGCAGCTTGCCCCAGGCCCCAGGCCCCTCCTTGGCGCACTAGGTGAAGCTGGGGAACAGGGCCCGCAGGCGCTGAAGGCAGGAGCCAAAGGCTGTAGAGTCTTTATTTATTGTGAGCCTTGATGTCCAGGGCAGCCAGGCCCATGTCCACAGCCCTCAGGCTCCACCTGGCCATGCTTCAGGGGTGGAGGCATCAAGCGCAGTCGCTCATGTCCAGTTCTCCTACGGTCTGAAGGGTCCTCAGGAGGCAGGAAGTGGCTGTGCCTGCAGAAAAAAGCCGCATCAACATCTGCTAGCACCTCTGTGGGCCTGGCCCTGGGACCACTGCTGGCGAGATCAGGTAGACACGGCAGAGGCTGCCCTTGCCGAGCTCACAGCCTGGAGGGAGAGGGTGTCAGGTGATGACCTCGGGTGCAGCGAGCCATCACTGGGAGCAGGGAAGGCAGCATTCTGCTGGGTTTACACAGCACCTGCTGTGTGCCCAGCACTGTGACAGGTACTAGGGACGCAGCAGTGGATGCAGCAGACACACATCTCTGACTCCAGGGAGGGACAGACACAAATGAACAAAAACGTGTCAGCGGGTAAATCCTATGAAGAAAACTGCATGGGGTGAAGGGCAGAGGTGTGTGGAGCGGGAGGTACAAGCAGCACTTCACGCCGTCAGCCGCGCTAACGTGACATGTCTTTATACCGTGTTTTACGAGATGAGCCTGTGTGTTTGCCATTTTGGAGACCAGAGAAGAGAGGAGGCCTGAATTTCACTGCCCCCAATCGGAGAGGGAAAGCTGCAGCTGGGGTGCCATTACCGGGAAGGGGAGGGCAGTCAGGGGGACCGGGGAGCGGGGTTAATGACTCTGAGTGCGCTGGAAAGCCACAGGCTTTAAAGGGGACAGATGTGACCCCATTTCCGTTTTTAAAAGCTCCTTTGGCTACCAGCGGGGAGACAGAGAATAGCAAGAGGGCAGGGCAGGGCTGACCCGAGGAAGACCAGGGAGAGCCTTGGTTGCTCATTCCGGGAGGGACGGAGCAACTGGCCCTAAGATAGGAAGGTGGGGTCTTTGCTCAGATGCTCAAAAAACTTGAAAGAAGTATCACCAAAATATAATTAATAAACTAGCGTGAACAGTATGCAATCATTACTGAATATTTTCTGAAAAGAATTAAAAGTCCATCTCACTGGTGTCTGCTCTTAGAACCTGAACCTTTCACTTATCTGTGCCTTATTAAAAAAAAACAAAACCCAATGTCTACAGGGCCTGGTAGAAGGGCATTTCCCCAGTCTTTAGGCAAGAACTCCTCTGAAACAGGCGATGGGAGGGAAGAAGACACAAGGCAGTAAAGTATAAGCCATAGTGGAGGGAGTTCAGGGATCTTGGGAGGATGGAGACGGGCCATGACGGGATTTTCTGGGGGAGGTGACATCGAAGCTGGGATACGAATTAGCCAGATGGAATGGGAAGGGCAGTCCAGGCAGAGGAAAAGTGAGATAAAAGCCTGGCAGCAGGAGAGACCGGCATTCGAGTAGCTGCGTGTTCACTGGGGCAGGAAACACAGAGCTTGAGGTGGATGTCGGGTAGAGGCAGGGCCAGAGGCCATGTCCTGCAGGGCCCGAGAGGCTGTGCCGGGGTGTAGACCTGGCCTGGTCAATGCGAGCCATGAAGCAGTACACAGTCAGAGTTCCTTTGGGATCACTCTGGGACCTTCACAGAGAACGGACTGAATGAGGTAAGACTGACAGCATGGAGGTCCAAGAGAAGGCTTCTCTTCTGGGTGTGAACAGAAAAGATGGGGCCCCAGGAACCGAGAGAGGGGCAAATGGGAGGGGCTTGAGAGGGAGCTGGTGAAAGATGTGACTTTTGCCTTTGGAGCTTGCAGGCCAGTGGGAGAGACATAAACATCTAAACCAGCATTTCTCAACCTTTTTTTAAAAAAAATTATTGCCCCCCCAAGGAGTCTTTTCAGACATTTTTTTAAAATTGAACCCATCCATGACACTTTAATACCATAGATATAGTGTATATCTGTTTAGGTACTGTATACATTAAAAACAGGTAAGACTTTTTTGCTCCATCCTTACCCCCATTGCCCATACAGCTGAGAGGCAATGAGGACGAGAAAGGGAGAGTGGGTAAGGGAGGAGGTGGATCAGGTCAGCCTGGGGAAGAACACAGAGAAGCAGCAGGAACCTGGGGTTTTGTTCTCAGTGTGGATGAGGAGTCACCAAAGAGCTTTAAGCAAAGGTGTAATGTGACTAGTTTTCAGTTCCTAAATGTTCTCTCTGGCCACCGCATGGAGGCAAGGTAAGAGGGGATTCAGGGAGACTAGGGAGAAGGCTGGGGCAAGTACCCTGGCTGTGGAGGGGGGGAGGAGATGGCTGGACTAAAGCAGGGACTATGGAATGGGTAAGAGGGGAACACGTGCTGATGTTCTGGAAGCGGGATGCATGGTAAAGGTCTGTGTGGGGCTGAGGCTGACTCCAAGGTCTTTACTCTGAGCAGCTACAAAGATGAAGGGGTGGGATGAAGTGCTGAGCTGCTGTCTTACCTCTGCGGTGGAGGAGGTGTGTGTCGGCTGCACCTGCTCAGCACACTGCAGGAAACGGCGCACGTGTTCTGCACAGTTGCCCACGGCTGCCTCGTTCTTTCTAAGACATTCCTCAAAGGCCTCAAAAGGCTCCGCACAAGCCTGGCGGATCTGCCGGATGACTGGGCTGCAGGGGCAGGGCATTTCAGGCCTGGGGAGACTTCCACCCCACTGCCTACCCCCCTCCACCTGCCCCGTACTTGCCCACACTCACTGGGCGGACGTGCACTGAGCAATGCTCATCTTAAGGTGGTGACAGTCTCGTTGCCATGACTCAGGCTTGGCTGCCACACACTGGCCATACTGCTCCAGCTCCCGGCCACAGTAGCGAGCAGTGATCTCCAGGGCCGCCTGCCTGTGGGACGTGACAGTCTGAGGATAATTCCAGGCAGTAGGCAAGAAAGGGAATTCTGATCTGAGTCTGGGGTGGCACCCCATGGGGTCTTGGGAAATCTCAGAGTCTGAAGGGTCCTGGGATAGGGCCAGGGAGGTAGAGAGGTAAGGCATGAGCCTTGGGGGCTGTGGAGCAGGCTGGAAGCTTCTGGGGAGTTAATGGAGGTCCTGAAAAAAAGGTCTGATTATTCCAAGGCAGGCTGTGGAGGTCCTGGAAGAAGGGTCTGGGAGTCTGGGCATCCCCCAGTTTAGGCTTGGGAATCATGAAGAGAAGGCTTAGGGCCTTAGAAGTAACACCTAGAGTTTTCCGAGAGAACCTGGGAGCCCTAAATGAGTTCAAAGGCCCTAAAAGTGAGGGTTAGAGGTCCAAGGGTTGAGGTCTTGGGTCCTGGGGAAGGGTCTCTTGACCAAAGGGTCTTAGAGATGAGACCTGAAAACAGGGGTACTGAAAGGGAGACTTGAGGCCCTGGGGCAGGTTTGGGGGTCCTGGGGTGGGTCTCAGGGTCCTAGGGGCATGATCTGGAAGCCCTGGGTGAGGCTGGGGCTCTAGGGTAAATCTGGAGGGTCCTACAAATAGGCTCTTCAAGTTCTTGGGAACAAGGTCTGGAACTCCAGCGTGAGATCAGTGGTGTCTAAGAACAAGTCTGTGGGCCCTATAGGTGAGATCTGAGATACTCGACAGACCCGGAAGTTCCAAAAGGTAAAGTCAGATGATCCAGGGGGAGGAACCTGGAGCTCTAAAAGGACGGCTCTAAGAGTCCTAGAGGTCCTGGGAGAAGTCTGGAGTCGCAGGGTTGCAGGGTGAGGGACGAGACCGGGTGTTTTGGGGGGCAAGGCTTGGGGTGTTGAGAGACTGGACCTGAAAGTCCTCCGTTATCACCCGAAAGAGGGGCGGAGCCTAAACGCTCAGAGGGCGGGGCCTGAACCCGCGCCGAACTGAGGCTCGTGAAGGACAGCGCTGAATCCTAAGGCTCGGGATCTCCAGGGAACAGAGTGGCCAATCCTTCTTCCCGGAGTCCTGGCCTAAGTCCAGATCACTGGGGAAGAGAAAGAATACGGGGGCAGTTACGGGGTAGGGGCTCCCGCTACTCACATCCTGAGGCCGATGCCGGAGGAGGATCAATGAGGGAGGATAGCCCCGCCTTTTCCGGTATCAGGTTGTCATGGCGGCGCCCAGCCCAGCCCTCCTTGCCTCGTATTTTCCCGGTCGCAGAGCAGACAGGCTGCCCAGTTCCCTTTAGGCCCAACCCGTCATGGCGACGCCCTACTTGTCCTTCCGGCCCCGACCTCTAATGGTGGAGCCTTGCGTAGCCACTTTCCGGCCCCAGCCGGCTCGGTACTTTGTGCCCTTCAATTTCCGGCTGGCCCTGGCGGCACCGGGAATTCACCGGAAGTGCTGGGAAGAATCACGGTACCTCCGCTCTAACGCGAGTGTGGCGCCGGTGTGCGCCGCTCCTGTACTTGGCCGTAGCCGCACGCGCCTTTAGCCGCCTTGCTAGAGCTGGTGGCCAGCGGCTGCCGCTGCTGCGACCCCTCAACATGCTGCCGTTCGCGGCTTGGTTGGGCGCCGTGGCTGCGGGCTGCTGGGTGCCCGGACACGGAACCTGATACCTGATGCCCCTCTGCATCTTCTGCTCTGCGCGTGCGCTCACTAGCCTCTGGGGACGCTGGTTGTACGCGAGGCGGAGCGGGCGGGAAGGGGGTCACCCCGGGAGCAGGAGAAGGAGGCCTGGACCACTCGTCTACTCAGCCTGGGTTACCCAGACCGTGTCCCCTACCCCTTGGCATAAATTATGAAGCCAAGGCGGATGTGAGTTTTAGTCCTGGCTCCCTGCCAACGCCTCCTCGTCTGTCTTCAGGTATGAGGCTCCGTGTGAGTATCCCTTGGTCAGAGAACTGAGCGTCAGTCCTGCTGTCTTGTGTGCAGAGCTTTTTCCAGACCCAGGGTGAGCCAAAATGAACATAAAATGTAGTTAATCATAGTGGCTTAGAGGAACCAGAGCCATTTGTGAGCACGTGACAATTGCTTGGAGTCTCAGTATGTTACCGAACTGAAACAGCACAGCTCAGATGGGACTGGAACCCAGGGGCTGGGACTCTAACTCACTGTCTTTTCATTGAGCTCGCACATCTGGTATCAGGACTTACAGAGGCTCAGGTTTTTTCTGTCTGGTTGCCGAAAGAATTCAATGAGACACAAAGTGATAGGAAAGAAGTGGATTTATTTAGAGAAATACACTCTATAAGCAGAATGCAATCCATCTCAAAAGGGGAGAGTGGCCCGGAAATACGGGGTGGTTAGTTTTTATGGGCTGGGTAACTTCTTAGGCAAGTGGGAGGAGTATTCTAACTACTTAGGGGAAGGGGCGGGGATTTCCAGGAATTGGGTCCTTGCCCACTTTTTGGCCTCCTTTGGTCAGCCTCAGAACTGTCCTGGCACCTGTGGGCATGTCATTTGCATATGTTAGTGTATAATGAGGTTCAAGGTCTTCTGGGAGTTGAATCTTCCTCCATCTTGGGCCTAATCGGTTCTAGCCAGTTTTTGTCATACCTGCAACGGCTCTGTCATTCTTTTATTTTTTTTAATTTGTTTGTTTTGGCCACGACACACAGCTTGAGGGATCTTAGTTCCCTGACCAGCGATTGAACCCGGGCCCAGGGCACTGAAAGCTCCAAGTCCTAACAACTGGACTGCCAGAGAGTTCCCAGGGAAAGGTTTTTAAAGACAGGGTGAGGGGGCTTCCCTGGTGGCGCAGTGGTTGAGAGTTCGTGCCCTGGTCCGGGAGGATCCCACATGCTGCAGAGCGGCTGGGCCCGTGAGCCGTGGCCGCTGGGCCTGCGCGTCCCGAGCGAGCCTGTGCTCCGCAACGGGAGAAGCCACAACAGTGAGAGGCCCGCGTACCGCAAAAAAAAAAAAAAAAAAAAAGACAGGGTGAGGGAGCGGGGTTGTGAGGTGTGTGATCAGCTCTAGACATTCTTCTCATTGGTTGGTGGGAGTTAGTATCATCAACTTTCTGGTTCCAACCAGTCTGGGGTCTACGTGCCTCCATCTGGTGAGGGTTTCAGTATGTACAAAACAACTCAAAGGACGCGGCTCAGAATATTATCTGTAGCCCCTGAGGAGGAACTAAAGGGCCTTGACTTTGTTTAATGGCTAAACTATTATTATTTTGTCTTGTTTGACGGTTTTCCTTTCTGCATTTTCTCACTTCTCTGATTAAATTTCCTCTTTGGAACTCGGGGAAGGCCCAGGAGGCTAAAGTTTTTCTACAGACAGAAGGTAGGCAGAGGACATGGGGAGGAAGTGTGTTCTGGGAGGGCCCCAAAGGGTACTCCTTGGTTGCAAGTGTGCTCGTCTGTAAAATGGGGATGATAACAGTGAAATTCTTCACAAGATATAGTATATGTGAGCGTTTTAGCATGGAGCCTGGAAGAGAGGAAGGGAACAGCGTCAGCATCTCTTCTCTTTGGCTTCAAATGTAGACTAAATTCTCAGGTTTTCCCTTCCTGGGAGAGTGAAATCTTAACCTGTCCCATGCCTCCCCCTGAGTCTTATCCCAAAGTCCAGGTAATATGCTTCCTCCAGGGAAGGGTTTCAAACGTCTGACACTCATGCCTCCAAACTTCTAGTTGCCTTTTGGTCTGTGCCTCAAGAGTGTAACTAACTTCCTCTTTAGGAATCAAAGGAAGGGGGGACCCAAGTGACCCTAGGGTTTGGAGTGAAGCAGATCTGGGTTTGAACCTGAGATCTCGGACAGAGTACTTCTGTCTGTGTTTCAGTTTCCTTGTAACAGATGTTTCAGGATTTCCTTGTGAGTAGAAACATAGATGACGTGCAAAGCACCTGGTACGGAGCACTTTGTACTTTCTTTCTAGCCTTATCAGAGTTTGTTATGTTGACCTAAAACAAATAGGCTGCCAGTTATTTCTCCAGCAAAAGTGGGTTTATTCGAGATCAGTAAAGAAATACAGTTAACAGGTCTGCAACCATAGCAAGCCAGGTGCAAGTCCCAGCACAGCAGGGAGAGGAGAGCTCCTGTAAAGAGGAGAAAAGGAAATTGGGAGGACCGTAGTAAACAGAGTCCATTGGAGGGATTGGGAGTTTGAAGTTTAGTGGCTTTTTATTGGCTAAGTCCTGACAGTCTCATTGGCTGAGCTCTTGCTAGGGAAGAAGAGGAATCTCTTCCTGTTGGGTTCAGTTATGTGTTAGGGTGTGAGTGCGCCCCCTTCTGACCTCCTGACTGTTTTAATTTTGGTTCTGTTTATTACTTTTTACAATTATTATTGTATATATTTGTTGGCTTATTTTCTGCCTACTTCAAAGCCCTGTGAAGCCCATGAGAGAAGGGACTTTGTATCTGTATCATGGTCACTGCTGGCTACCCCACAGCATGGGGCCTGGCAGAGTAATAGTGGAATGAATGAAACAGTATGCTCATAGGATTGCATGAGGATAATGATGAAATAAAATTGTTTTTAAGGCAGTACAAGAAAATATTTAAACATAAAATTCTCAAAATAGAAAAAGGAAAACAAAATTCTCTCTCTGCCCATTTGAGCCACTACTCCCTCCCTTTTATTGTGCATTGGGCATCTGCATTATACATCAACTAGATCCCCTAAGAGGATACAGAAATGCCTACTTGACAAAGAGAAAAAAAAAAGCGATTTCCTCCTGGCACCAGCAGAGTAACTCCTAGGAGATAACATTCCTTTCTCAATCCTGTAAGCAATCGCGATGACCCACTACTCTCCTTGTTGGACTGTGTTAACTGTCAATATGTTACTTTGATGTATAAGCCTTTGTCTCAAAAACTTATATAACTGTGCCTTGACCTCTAACAAGAAGAACAGTGCTCAGAACTTCCTGAAAGACTGTCTCCTGGGTTATAACCCTCAGGTTGGCTTGAGTAACATTTTCCATGTCTTAGATTGACCACTGATTAATTTTTTGTTGACAGTAACATGAGATTCAGTTATTCACTGTTGACGAAAAACTGATCAGTTGATCTAAAAGAGAATTGGAAATTTTTATTTTATTCTTAAAAAATATTTATTTAGGTTGTGCCAGGTCTTAGTTGCGGCAGACGGGCTCCTTAGTTGTGGCATGTGAACTCTTAGTTGTGGCATGCAGGAGGGATCTAGTTCCCTGACCAGGTATCGAACCCAGGCCCCCTGCATTGGGAGCATGGAGTCTTACCCACTGTGCCACCAGGGAAGTCCCTGGAAATTTTTATTCGAGCCAAATTTGAGGATAATAACCTGGGAGGAGCATCTCAGAAAGTTCTGAGAACTGTTCTACCCTTTAGAAGTCAAGACACAGTTTATATAAGTTTTTTGAGGCAGAGGGCTGTACATTAAAGGATTTAATATTGACAGTTTACATAATTCCAGATTTGAGCACCATCACAGTGGGTCGTGTGACCCTTTATAAGATCAAGAAGGAATGTAATTTTTTAAGGAGTTGTCTTATTTATGCTAGGAGAGTGTTGCTGTTTATGGTTGAGTAGGTATTTCTGCTGAGGGGGGAGGTTTGGTCAATGCATAATGCAGATGCACAATGCACAGTGCGGTGGGGAGAGGGGAGGCCAAAGGGCAGATAAGTTTTGTTTTTTTGTTTTTTTGTTTTTTTTTGCGGTACGTGGGCCTCTCATTGCTGTGGCCTTTCCCGTTGCGGAGCACAGGCTCCAGACGCGCAGGCTCAGCGGCCATGGCTCACGGGCCCAGCCGCTCCGCGGCATGTGGGATCTTCCCGGACCGGGGCACGAACCCGCGTCCCCTGCATCGGCAAGCGGACTCTCAACCACTGCGCCACCAGGGAAGCCCCAGGTTCTTTTGTTTTGATGCAGAAAGAATTCAGCGTGAGGTAAAGTGGCATTCAAAGAGTGAGTTTATTAGCATAGGACAGTTGTGAGAGAGACAAGCGGGCAGGCAAGGCGCAGCCGCAAGAGCAAAGAGGGCTCCATTTTTATAATCAAAGAAAATGGGGAGGGGCGAAGACCACCTTTTTCCTCATTCTTGGGTAGACATCAAGGCTTACATCATTAGTCCCTCCTTTAACCCTATATGGTCTGAGACCGTCATGGTGCTATTTAAATCCTATGTATATTAGGGTGGTGACATATACTAAAATATGGTAATTCATCTCAGGTTTCGGTATAATGTCCCCTTTCACCTAGTTTCTTCACCCTTTCACCTATACAAAGTCCTGTCTTGGCTACATGCAGAAATGATACTTTTCGAGGACCACTAACTCCCCGATTTCATGTAACAAGACATAGACCCCATATCTATAGTCTTGTGGGTTTTTTGTTGTTTTTTTGGCCACGCCACATGGCTTGTGGGATCTTAGCTCCCCGACCAGGGATTGAACCCCGGGCCCTCAGCGGTGAAAGTGCAGAGCCCTAACCACTGGACCGCCAGGGAGTTCCCTATTGTCTTGTGTCCTAGCTGTCAGGGTTTGTGGCTTGAGTGTGCCTGGTGTTCCTTCAAGGTAGAGTAGATTGTTGCTAGATTACTGGATCCTTTTCTTGAGTGTCATTAGCTTACAAGAGTCTCCCAGACTCTTAAAATTCCCTTTCTTTAATCCCCTAGTGGGATTTCTAAACTAACCATTTAATTATCCTTCGCTATCCCTATCAACCTCACATAATTACCATTGTGTGTGTGTGATGAGAACATTTGAGATCCACTCTCTTAGCAGATTTCAGGTACATCATACATTATTGCTAACTGTGGTCACCATGCTGTACATTAGGTCTCTAGGACTTACTCATCCTGTAACTGAGTTTGTGCCCTTTGACCAACATCTCCCCATTTCCCCCACTCCCTGGGCCTGGCTACTCTGCTCCTATGAGTTTGACTTTTTAATTTTATTTATTTATTTATTTAAATTATGTTTTAGCTCCACAGAGTTTGTTTTTATTAATTTATTTATCCATTTATTTTTGGCTGCGTTGGGTCTTCGTTGCTGTGCACCAGCTTTCTTTAGTTGCAGCGAGTGGGGGCCACTCTTCATTGCGGTGCGCGGGCCTCTGACTGCAGTGGCCTCTCTTGTTGCGAAGCACAGGCTCTGGGCACACGGGCTTCAGCAGTTGTGGCGCGCGGGCTTAGTTGCTCCGCGGCATGTGGGATCCTCTAGGACCAGGGCTTGAACCCACGTCCCCTGCATTGGCAGGCGGATTCGTAACCACTGCGCCACCAGGGAAGTTTTACTTGTTTAGATTCCACATATCAAGTAGATCATGCAGTGTTTGCTCGGTGAAATCAGCTAGACACAGGAAGACATAGCGCCTTCCAGGGAGCGCGCGTCAGAGTTGGTGAGGGGCAGGGTTGTATGATGGGAGGATGCACTTGTAGACTGACTCAGAGAGAGTTTTAGTTCAGGGCTTCGATCCCTGGCCAGACTGAGAGCCGTCACGGATGGCAGCACAGACATGACTTTGACCAGATGATCTCCGACCTGGCAGCAAAGTGAGTGCTGACCCTTGATCCCTTGAAGGGGCTGTGAGGCAGCCTGTGATGGTGCCTGGGCGTACAGGTGGTTTCCTGACGGGGTGTTTCGAGAAGGCTCTGTAGACCAGGAGAGGGTCTCTTGGCCCCACGGGCTCCTCTCCTCTCGGGTGGCTTCACCCACCACCCTCAACCCTTGGGCTTCCTTCTGTCTTTTCTGGAAGCTCCACACTCCTGATCTTAGGTTGTAGGGCATGCTGGAGGCGAGGCAACTCCTGAGGAGCCCCGCACACGTAAAGTCTCCCGGTGTGAGGACAGCGGTGAGCGGATACACCCTGCCAGCCACCTTCCACCTTTTCTCAGTGACGTAGAACTTCAGGGCCTCCCCTCCTGTGGAAAGAGTGGCACAGGAAATTGTTAGAGGAAACCACATACTCTGAGGGGGTCTCTTGCCCCCTTTTCTCCATCGTAGGCCCTTTAGTTTAAAATCGGAACTGTGATAAATTCTATCCTCAGTGGGGACTTCCCTGGTGGTCCATTCGTAAAGAATCCACCTTCCAATACAGGGGACGTGGGTTCGATTCCTGGTCAGGGAACTAAGATCCCACATGCCGCGGGGCAACTAAGCCTGCGCGCCGCAACTGCTGAGCCTGCGTGCCACAACTAGAGAGCCCGTGCGCTGCAACTACAGAGCCCACACACATCAACTAGAGCCCGCGTGCCGCAGACTATAGAGCCTACGCACCCTGGAGCCCGCACGCCACTAGAGAGAAGCCCGAGCGCCGCAACAAAAAGATCCCGGTTGCCGCAACGAAGAGCCAACGCAGACAAAAAACAACTCCATCCTCGACTCCAGCTTCTGGATTCCAGCCGTTTGCCAGTCTAGGCAGGGCTGGGAGGCCTGGAGGAGGGTATACCTGCAGGTTCCTGCCGTGCTCTCAGGCCTGTATTAAGGTGCCGGGCAGAGGAGGTTTTGGGGAAGAGGTGGAAGCTTGGCTGTGTCCTAGAGAAGCTACCGAAACAGCCTTCCTGAGTGATGGCAGGCACGCTGCAGGTGAGGAGGACGCGGTGCCCTCATGAGGGCGGACTCAGACTCTTCTGCTCCCTGGGAGCAGGGGAGCAGCTCCCTCCTGGGGACCAGTCTTAGACAAGACCTCCGCCGCCCACCCAGTGCAACTCCTTTCCTCGTGCACTGGGCTGCTGGGGCTCCCGTGGGCCTGGCCCCCTCCTCAGCACTGCCCGAGCCTTCCTTACCCGCTGCAGGTTCACGGGGTGCGAGGCTTAGAAGAGGTGCAGTTTCATAAGCAGCAGCTGATGAATGGGTCCCAGTGCCCTACTCCTTCCTCCAGGTCCTCCAGAGCTGTGGGCCAAAAGGAGGCCAAAGGAGGCGCACAGAAACCGGTCACAGATGCAGGGCATTTTTTTTTCTTTTTTTTGGCCGTGCCGCAAGGCTTGCAAGGTCTTAGTTCCCTAACCAGGGATTGAACCTGGGCCCTTGCTGGTGAAAGTGCAGAGTCCTAACCACTGGACCGCCAGGGAATTCCCCCTGCTTAGCCTTTAAAGTGCATTTGATGTTTCAAACAGAACTTGGCACCTCGTGGGAAGGAAAAAGGAAGCATGGGAAGGGTTAATTAGGTGGTTTGGTTCTCTGACAGCCAGTCTGGGCCCCTTCACCTCCCCCTCACTGATCCCAATGGAGGGACCGAAATGTCACAGTTAGAGCCCATGCTATTCAACGGTGTGCCCCACCAGGCACTGAGCTTCGGCTGTGGAAGTTTCCTGAGGTTGTTGAACAGTCTACCACAAACTAGGTAGGCAGAAACGTGTTCTCTCACAGTTCAGGCCAAAGTCCAGAATCAAGGTGCTGGCAGGTTGATTCCTTCGGGAGACAGGGAGAATCTGTTCCAGGCCTGTTTCCAGCTTCTGGTGGTCGCCAGCAGTCCTTGGCCCTCCTCGGCTGGTAGACACACTGCAGTCCTGTGATGTGGCCTCTTTTACCACAAGACCGATGGGAAGGAGTCACAAGTGGCTTCTCATTAGTATCCTGACTGCCAGAGGGACTGAGTGCTGTGAATCTACCCCATACATTTGTCTTTGTCTCCAAGTGGGCTGGGCCTGGAGGTCTGACTTCTAGCAGGACCCAGGGACGGGTCCTGCCAGGAACCAAAATCTGTCATTCAATTGTGTATTTACTTCTTTCATTTAAGGTACTCATAATAAATTCTTTAATTATGCAACACTTCATTCATGGTTATAAGTAACTTATTCAGTTTTACATTTAGCTCTGTCTTCCCATTGAAGGTACTTTTCTCCGCTTTTCATAGAGTTGCATAACATTAATTCAATCTTTTGAGTATATTTTTCCTTTAAGTAGATTTTTTGCTTGTTCTCCTGTTTATTGAGATTATATACCTATATATATTTACACATGAATTTCACACGCACGCACAGATCTCGTATATACTGTTCTTGAGCAAATACATTCATCTGGGTTCACCAACACTCCACTTACAGATACAAATCATCAGTGCCACATATGGCAGTCTGTCTCAGCAGACACCCATGTGTTCTGCCAGCAATCCATTCACAGGGGAAAACCTTTCAGGCTCATTTCTAAATCCTTCCTTTTAATAGGTACAATTGCTTATATTCTCATACTCCAGATACATCATTTGTGTTCACAAACACTTCATTTATAGATAAAAACACATCACTCATTCTCATTAGATACACTTCTTGTTGTTATACCAACATTCAGTGCAGAGATAAGTAACCTATCATTCAGTGTTGTGTACACCGCTTTTCTTTGAGTGGATATATTCCTTTCCATTCTAACCACATTTTATTCCAGGGACCCACAATACGCATTGTACATAGGCGTTTTCTCTCTGTAGACACCTCCTGTTTCTGTTTTCTACCAACGTTCCATGTATAGATATATTTTGCATCATTCTCTTTTGCGTATAAATCCTTTCAGTAGTTACATTCATTTAGATTCATAAACTCTTCATTCAGGGAGATATAAAAGTATAATTCAATTATGTATATGGAAATGTCTTATGTTAATATATTATTGTTCTGCCAACATTCCATTCATAGAGATACACAGCATATAATTGTGTGTATAGTTTTTCCCATTCTACAACAGTTTATTCTAAAAAATGTCATTCGTTCTTATGTTCGGGTATTTCCTTTGAGTAGACAGTTTTGTTTTATACAAACTGTCCATTCATAGATATACTTCATATCATTCCGTGTTGAGTATAGCTCTTTTTAGATACATTTTTGTTCTAGTCACATATAGAATTCAGTCTTGAGTTGTATTTTTCTATGTGTTTTAGCAGCCATTCACTCATAAACTTGTTACACACACCATTCAGTTTTATCGCTCTTTCCTTCAATAAATACATTATTTTTTGTTACACCAAGACCCAGTTTCTAGAGACACATATCGATCTTTTGAACAACTGTTTTTATGGGGCGATATATTCATCTGTGTTCTATCCATAGTCCATAGGGTAGAGATCAAGTTCAGTGTTCTTACCGTAAAAACACCAAGAAACAAAACAAAACCAACCACCCCCAGGAGCACAAGGAACCCTTTGGAGGTGACACTTATTACCATGATTGTGATCATTCACAAGTGTGTGCATATGTTCAAACGCACCAAATTATATACATTAAATATGTGCAGTTTTTGGTACAACCATTACACCTCAAAAAAGCTGCTAAAAATTTTTCTACCTTTGTTTTTACTTTAAGAAAATACAAAATTACATATATATGGCTTACACTGTTTATTTCTATTGGGCTGCTCTGCTCTACATGGACAAATAAATGTTTGACTGTCACTGCCTGCTGAAAGCAGGATACGAAGAACCTGGGGGTGGAAAGACTTTCCCCTGAATATCCTTCTATTTATCAGTGTATCACTTTTAAAGAGCAACAAATACACTGAACGTCATCTTCAGCAGTTATTATACCAGAGCAACTCAGAAACTCTGCATTCTTAGTTGCCAGGTCTTGGTTGAGCACTCTTAACCTTGAAAAACTCGAGTAACTATTAACAGCTTCAATGAACCAAAGTTACATTTTGTTTTAATCTGATAGCAATCTTGACCCAAAAGGCCAGCGTCAAGTTAAACGATATCCAGTTTCACTTTGATGTTCATAGCTGCCAGTTCAGCTACAAAATACCGAAAGACGTAAGGCACGGAAACAGTGTCGATGGTGTCACTGCGGTTACACAGAGTACAGTTGTACTTCCTGTTGCGCATGGTGGACCACGATGGGGGTGGCTTCTCCAACAGCGGGGAGAGCAAACTACCACACTTCACACACACGTGGGCTACAGACCGATCCGAGCAGTTGAAGAGCCGGTCGTGAAGGAGAAAAGATGTACCATGAGCTAAAAGGGCGTCCCGCTCCATCTCCCCGAAACGGATCCCACCCTGGACGTTTCTTCCCCCGATAGGCTGGTTAGTGACTTTGTCTCTGGCTCCTGTTGTCCTAACTTGGAATTTGTCTGAGACCATGTGGCGTAAGCGTTGGTAATAAACCACACCTATGAAGATGTCTGCATCCAGCTCTAGCCCACTGATGCCACTATACAACCTCTCAGTGCCATAGTAGTTGTAGCCAGCAGCCTTCAACATCTCACCGAAGTACTCCAGGGCCGAGTTCTCCTCGGAGAAGATGAAGGGCGTGGCGTCATGGCAGAGGCCATGTGAAGCTGCAGACTTCCCTGCCATACTCTCAATCAGCATACCGATGGTCATGCGGGATGGAAAACCGTGAGGGTTGAACAGAATGTCTGGAACCATCCCGCTCTCAGTGAATGGCATGTCCTCAACTGGCCACAGTCTGCTCAAGATGCCCTTCTGCCCATGACGACTGGCAAATTTATCCCCGATAGTTGGGTTCCGAGGGACTCTCATCGTGATGCAAACACACTTGAATTTGCCATTTCCAGTGTCATTACTGCACACTTTGATGTTATCCACAATACAATTTTCTTTACTCCTAGGAAAAAATAAACCGGACAAAATGTCAAAATGTATAGAGATACTAAGTTTTACTGATATAGTTAGCGCTTCATAAAGGATATTTGCAGAACTTATTCTCACCTCTATTCTCCAATACAGATAGGGCTGGTATCCCTAAAAGTATATTTATGAATAGGGCTACTGATTATGTTCACTAGAGAACTGTGTTCATCTGAAAGAATACTAGCAAGAAAGGCAGCTGAAGACCTACTACTGAAACCAATTTTACAGCTGTAAAATAAGCTTAAAAATTTTATTTTTATTAAGAGGTATAATGAACTCAACATTTTAGCTGGGAAACATTACTAACAACATGTCCAAGAGAGATGCTCAAGTTTGAATAATATAGTTTTAAAATAAATCACAGATTAGCTGATCAATTGTAGTAGACTGACAAGAAAAGTAGAAAAACAAAGGCAGTACAACAGACCACAGAACTTTGTCTCATTTAAGAAATGTCCATTCAGTTAATAACTAAGCTACCGCTTATATTTTCTCCAAAAATTCTCCTGTTGAAAAATAACTTGCATTGACTTCCAGCAATTTCACTCAGAAACAGCCTTTAAGAAACAGCACTGGTGGGCTTCCCTGGTGGCGCAGTGGTTGAGAGTCCACCTGCTGACGCAGGGTTCATGCCCCGGTCCAGGAAGATCCCACATGCCGCAGAGCGGCTGGGCCCGTGAGCCATGGCTGCTGAGCCTGCGTGTCCGGAGCCTGTGCTCCGCAACGGGAGAGGCCACAGCAGTGAGAGGCCCGTGTACCGAAAAAACAAAAAACAAACAAAAAACACAGCACTGGTTATGCGAACTTACTTATAGTACATCACAAAGCTTTCCCCGGTGTTGAGGTTTACGTAGCTGTAATATGGATCTCCATACTGCAGTTGTGCTCCAATAAATGGCAATCCGTCATCATCCAACTTCTGCAGAATCCGTGGGTCACCAGGTTTGACTCCAAAGACCAGACTATCATCTCCTTGTTTGATTTTTTCAGACAGATCTATACACTCGGACTTGTAGACACTTCCATGGGCAAAGCCTCGTTCCCAAGAAGCCTTATTCACAATCTGTGAAGTCAAAGAATCATTAAGAGACTGAGACCAAATGAGAGTTTTCAAAATAAACCCAGTTAGAATTACAACTGGTTTAGGCATTTGATTTTAGAACTATCCACATTTCCTAAATCACCTATGCTATTAAAATCCAGACACAATAAAGGTAGATATTTCCAAGACTACATTCATTCGACATCTACTCGTACTATGCACTCAAATAGGCAGGCTCTATGCATATGAATATTCAGTGATATCCCTCAAGGCTTGCCACTTTTAACTTAGACCAGGAATTAACTATTTAACAGCATAGCCATGCACCAAATACTAGGCACTTGGGCACACAAGAAATCCTCCTTCAGTGACCTGATGGTAAACAAAGAAGTTAAAAACGAAAAAGGATGCAACTACGTCTCCTGGTAGAACTTACCATGGCATCTTCCATATCATAGCCAGTGTAAGAAATAACAGCAACAATGGCATTTGTCCCAATTGGATAGTTATCCATGTCATAATAATCATACATGTATGGTCGCACTAAAGGGCTTTGTGGAGTCTGAAGACGATACAGTTTATTATCTGACCGGTCTTGAAAAGTGAGGAGTGGAAAGCCCATAGTCTGCTTACCTACGAAGGGAAAAAAAATTAGTATTTCGTTTTTTCCTCCTTGATTATAAAGGTGACATATAAAATTGGAAACTAAATATTCATCATAGGGGAATGAATAAAGAAATTAATCATGCTGGTTATGTTTACTACAGACTAATACTTGGGGTGAAAATGAAGTAGACAAGTGTGTATCAACAGGAGCCATGAAAACAATGCTGAATGAGAAAAAGTACAGAATGACGTTTAATATGATGCATTCATGTACATTTGCCACACATCCCAATTCTAGACCTAGTTTATGGATACACATGTAATAAAAGCATAAAAAGGGGATGTAAAGGATATATACAAACTACAGGATATTACTACTACTGGGGGGAGAGATGGAGTGACAGTAACTACTATCTAAGTAGATTACTTTCGCGCGCGCACACACACACACACACACACATACACACACACACACAAAGATGTTGGTATTTGTAAATTGTGCATAGTGAGGTAGGTACAGGGGGCAGGTAAGACGCTTCTTTGTACTACTACCTTACAGTACAGAGAATCAATTCAAGACAAAATGATTTTAGGGCTTCCCTGGTGGCGCAGTGGTTGAGAGTCCGCCTGCTGATGCAGGGGACACGGGTTCGTGCCCCGGTCCGGGAGGATGCCACATGCCGCGGAGCGGCTGGGCCCATGAGCCATGGCCGCTGAGCCTGCGCGTCCGGAGCCTGCGCTCCGCAGCGGGAGGGGCCCCGGCAGTGAGAGGCCCGCATACCGCAAAAAACCCCCCAAAAAACCCCAAAATGATTTTAAAAGCTAAAATAAATAAATACATACACAGGGGAATTTTTTTAAAAAGGGAGACTTCTAGTTTCCAGTATATAGAGAGATATTCCTACAATATCACCCCCAACATGTAAGTATAAAATCCGGAAAAGAAAATCAACTACATACATATACACACTACCTGAAAGCACTGAAATGTAATAAAAAATAGAAATTAGAGAGGGATTAACATTTGGACAAAAGCAACTTCAGAGTGAATTTCCCGTTTTTTCAGTTTTTAACGTCTTGTTTCTTGTTTAATTTTTTACCGGATGGCTCAGTCAGTGTAGCGGCTAAAGCTCAGAAACCCACAGTCTTATTGGCTTGAAGAGTCAAGGAACAGAGTTCAGAGCACGACAGCAGTTGGAAGCGTAAGGGGGAAATTTCAGAAAGGAGAGAACCATAAAGGGAGAGCCTCACATTCTGCATATAAACTGAGTCCAAATCTTTGGTGGACTCCGTCCAGCACTATGTGCGGTGGGACAGACGTGGGCAGCCTACCTAAGGCTAAAGAGTGCACTTCAACAGCTGTTCAGCTGACTTCCAGCATCTAAAAACCAGCCCTCTTCCAAGGAACAGAATAGAATCTAGTCTTTACAACATATTTTCTGTCCACAATCCAATCCAATGTTATTAGACATACAAAGAAACAGGAAAACGTGCCCAAGACTCAAGAAATATGCAATCAATGGAGACTGATCCTGAGATGACCCAAATGTTGGAATTGGCAGACAATGATTTAAAAATACCTGTTATAACTATGCTCATGTAATGGAAAATTATGTTCACGATGAATGAAGATCAGACTATCAGATAAAACAGAAACTATAAAAATGAAACAAATGGAAGCTCTAAGCTAAAAAATTAACTTTCTGAAATTAAAATGCACTAGATGACAGTGAATATGATAGATCAATAAAAATGATCCAATCTGAAGGAAAAAAGACTGAAAAAAGAGAACAAAAATCCAGTGGCTTATGGGACAACACTAAAAGGCGTAACATATATGATGCATAACTGAAGTCTCAGGAGATGAGAGAATGAGGCAGAAGCAATTATTTTTAGAAATAATGACAGAAAACCATACAGATTTAATTTTTTAAAACAGATTTAAGGCACTTCCCTGCTGGCGCAGTGGTTAAGAATCTGCCTGCCAACGCAGGGGACACAGGTTCGAGCCCTGGTCCAGGAAGATCCCACATGCCGTGGAGCAACTAAGCCCGTGTGCCACAACTACTGAGCCTGCGCTCTAGAGCCCGCGAGCCACAACTACTGAAGCCCGAGCGCCTAGAGCCTGTGCTCCACAACAAGAGAAACCACCATAATGAGAAGCCCACACACCGCAACAAAGAGTAGCCCCGGCTCGCCACAACTAGAGAAAGCCAGCGTGCAGCAACGAAGACCCAACGCAGCCAAAAATAAAAAGTAAATAAAATAAATAAATTTTAAAAAGAAACTACAAGCCCTTTTCTTCTGTGACTACCACCACCTTCCCCTCCACCTTACCCATCTGGCACTGGTACATGTTTCTTGGACTTTGGTTGTGATCAGAGAAAGGGATGAAGTTGGCGATCACACTTAGCAGGCTGTGAGGGAAGAGCTCCTGGTGGGTGGTAACGCCAGCCAAAACCTCATCCTCAAAGACAGCAACGTTCATGAAGATCTGGAAAAGAGGAAGGACGAGGAAGTTCAACATACAAAATAACTGTGACTGCTAACACGTATTAGCTCTCTCTCTCAGAGTTTAGTTCTCACAGACTTGAAAGAAAAACTTCGCACCCAGTATCATGAACACTGAAGGGATCCACAGTTAGAAATACCACATGCCTTACACACCTCATTCTAAATCTACCCTGGTCCAATCGTGAAGGGAGACAGGAAGGAGGAACATTTTTTTTAAAGTAGCACAAAGCCCAGAGTTTGCAACTGCAGAAATGCAGGCAAAGATTGAGAGCGGTTCTAACGGAACGTTTCAGTCTCACCACCCGAGGCAGAGCTGGCTGCCAAGGAACGTGGGGAGTTGAGCGGGATGGGAAAGGCAAGTCATGTGACTGCCAACCCTCTCTCAAGTTTGATGAGCATGAAAACTGCTTCATGCTGGTCACAGAAGAGGCAGAAAATAAGCTTTGACTTTCTTTCAAATGCCCCAATTGTAATTATAACAGTTACACCTTTTTTTTTTTTTTTTTTGCGATACACGGGCCTCTCACTGCTGTGGTCTCTTCCGCTGCGGAGCACAGGTTCCGGACGCGCAGGCTCAGCGGCCATGGCTCATGGGCCCAGCCGCTCCGCGGCATGTGGGAGCTTCCCGGACCGGGGCACGAACCCGCGTCCCCTGCATCGGCAGGCGGACTCTCAACCACTGCGCCACCAGGGAAGCCCCAGTAACACTTTTAAAAAAGAAATAGTTACTAAGTCTCTGAAAGTTGCATACTATACAATCACACATAGTCTATGTACCTGTTCCATAGTTCCAATTAGTTCTTCTTTGCCCAATTCCAAGTTCTGCACAGGCCGCACCAGTCTACAAGGAGTGGTAAAAAGGTACAATCCTGGGTACAGACTTGGTTTTCCTGTCATGGGGACCAGGACCACCTCCATCCAGGGAGGAATTCTTTTTTCTCTCAAAACCTGTTCTCAAAAAAAAAAAAAGAGTTCAATTAAGAATAAATGAAGTATTTTACATCTATCTCCCCTGCCACCCAGGAGGTGGAGAAGCAGATCAAATGTGAAAAGCAACATCTTTAGAATTAAATCAGTTTTGCAGGTAACAAACCTACTGCCCTGCCAGTCTCAACCCCACACAGATGGCCGTTCGCCTCATATCCAGAGTTGGCAAAGGCCCTACTTTCTTGGGGGCTCAGTCCCAGTATCAGGCAAACTGCGTACAACTGAGACTGGGGAAAAGGTAAACCAAGAATGTGTGTGTAGACATACTAAATGAAATTCTATCCTCTGATGTCTACAACATAGATTACTGGGGACTTTCATGGCGGTCCAGTGGCTAAGACTCTGAGCTCCCACTGCAGAGGGCTCAGGTTCGATCCCTGGTCAGGGAACTAGATCCCACATGCCACAAGTAAGAGGTCACATGCCGCAACTAAAAGATCCTGTATGCCGCAACGAAGATCCCGTGTGCCTCGACTAAGAACTGGCACAGCCAAATAAATAAATACTAAAACAATAAATAATATACAGATGACTGGTGTTATTTTAAAATGTATTCAGTGAAAAGGCGGCACGTGGGATCTTCCCGAACCGGGGCACGAACCTGTGTCCCGTGCATTGGCAGGCGGACTCTCAACCACTGCACCACCAGGGAAGCCCTCTACTTAAAAAAAAATGTATTTCAAGGGACTTCCCTGGTGGTCCAGTGGTTAAGACCCTGCGCTCCCAATGCAGGGAGCACGGATTCAATCCCTGGTTGGGGAACTAAGATCCACGAGCTGCATGGAACGGCCTTTAAAAAAAAAAAAGGTATCTCAGGACCCAGAAGGCAACAGGTTACGACTTGTATCTTGTATAGTTTCAATATTACTTGAAATATAAAGTCCCTATTTCAAGGTCCCCTATATGCCACTAGTATTTACCAAGAAAAAAAAAGTTAAAAGTGTGTTAGATTAATCGACTAGGGCCTCAATGAAACCACAAAAAAAAAGTACAGGTCAAATACCTGTCACTGACCCTAACTGATGACGTCAGTACAAGGCAAGACGCTGCCACCAGAGGGAATGTATGGGCACTTTTTTTTTTTGCTCTACGCGGGCCTCTCACTGCTGTGGCCTCTCCCGTTGCGGAGCACTGACTCCGGATGCGCAGGCTCAGCGGCCATGGCTCACGGGCCCAGCCGCTCCGCGGCACGCGGGATCCTCCCGGACCGGGGCACGAACCCGTGGCCCCTGCATCGGCAGGCGGGCTCTCAACCACTGCGCCACCAGGGAAGCCCTGTATGGGCACTTTTGTAATTAGCTTCTGACCTCCAGACCCCTTGACACTCGAGAATGCCCTGGGGCTACCTCAACAACTAGAAAATGACTGAAAACCTAAGACGGAAGGACAGGACAATTCACAGAGACTCGAGATCACCTTAAAATGTCGGAGAGAATCGGCAATGCCAGGAGCAAGCTCCTTATCCGCCCAGCCAACCATGACACCGTCCAGCAGGACAGGGTAGCACTCGCTGTACGGCCGATGTGGCGCTCCGTCAACTGGAGTGACGCCTGGTGAAGCGAGGAAACGGAATGATCACATCAGGATGCTTTCCCCAACATTTAACTTTCCCTCCACGTCCAACAAGTGCTTCATCATTTTAGCTATCTAGTCATCTTGTCTCTACACCGGAATGTTTTTGTATTGCCTGAGTAAATATCTAAATCATTTCAGCAAGGACCCCCCAAATCTACTGTCTCTAATTGCCGGTGAGGAGAGGAGCAGGGGGACAGGGGTTTAAGGGAGGCTTTTCCCTGTGCACCTTTTGTATTTTGATTTCTGAGCCATGTAAACATGTTAACTTCTTCCCAATAATCTAATTACCTTTGATCCTCATTGTTCACATATCACAAATTTGCCTACTAGCTAAACTTTATTTGTAACCCCAATATCAATACTAGTGGCGCTTTTTTGATCATTTGAGGACATGCAGTGAAAATTTTGAATCGCCGGATACACGTGTTCCCAGCTGAGCTCAAACCAGGTGACGCACTGTCTGTTTCAGCTCATACTGTAAACAAGCATCCTTTCCGCACTCTGTTCAGTGCCATGTTTTTTGCATCTTTGTGCTTTTGTTGGTGATTCTGCCGTTTATAATGGCCTTCAAGCACAGTGTGAAAGTGCTGGTTCCTAAGCACGAGGCCGTGCTGAGCCTTATGGAAAAATGTGTTAGATAAGCTTATCGTTACAGTGCTGTTGGCCGAGAGCTCAATATTAATGAATCAACAATATACATTAAATAAGGCGTCTTTAAACAGAAACACACATAAAGCAAGACTATGTACCAGCTGATGAAAACGCTGTGACAAGAGGCTCACAGGACCCTAATCTTTTGTTTCCCCAGGAACAACGGCTCACTATCTGCTAATTCAGTGCCAGTGGTGACTTTACAGAAGTACTGCAAATACCAAGAATCGACTCTAATTAAATAAAGAACACTCTTCCATGAGCCATCAACACCTTCTGAAGATAGCAAGTGCTTTACAAAATGTCACAGGTTATCCACAGTGTTTCACCCATCGCCCTTACAAGAATTCTCTGCTCAGCCCCCAAAGAAGCACAACTTAATAGCTTTGCACCTGTTAAAACCCACACAAGCAAACAAGACAAGACTGCTGTACGCCACCTACCCAAGTTGCAGAGCAAAGGTGGAATAGATGCTGTATACACAAACTGTGTGACGACCTCACATATGGTGGTTAAGTGGTTCATCAGACCACAGGGCTCCCCGTCGGGGGTGTGCACGGGGCAAAGGAAACCCCAGGACTCCGGCAGCAGCCTGCGTACTGTGGTGGTCCGCATCTTGGCAAAATCTGCCCCTCTGTGCACACAGCGGAAATGGGAGAGATAGCGTATGAAGTTCAGCTTGTCAGCCACAACACAAAGTCCGGAATCTTGCAGGAAGCCAAGACCTTAATAAAACAAATGTCATTGAAAATGGGCTAAACTTAAGGGAAAAAAAAAAAGCCTATCTTTTACTGGAGGCTCTGATAAGATAAAACCTCAGAGTACACTAGAGATCACAGAGTGGGTCATTACTAAGTTTACTCAGTTATCACAAAGTTTACTCAGCTCTGGTGAGGGGAAGAGCTTAAAAACATAGTAAAAGTCCCCAGATTTCACAAACTGTATTAGCCTCGACTGTTTCTCCATCTCCTCTACACTATCTCCTTTGTGGGAAAACATTAAATGAGTAATAAAATAGCAAGTAATTAAATGGGATTCACCCAAGAGGGCTGGATAACACACAAGCATTTGTTAGCCCTTAAGGAATCTGCACCAGTATCATCTGTTTAAAAAAAAAAAAAAAAAGATTTCTGGGCCCTCAATAACCACTTTTTAAAGTTTTCCAGTCATTCTAATACAACTGGTTTAGGGATGCGCACGTCTAACAACCCTCCCAGACAACCCATCTAGTTAACCTTTCCTCAGAGATCTAAGCTTTCTTTAGTTTTCTAGAAAGAGGCGCAGGAAATGCATTTGATCATTAAAATTAGATTTCAACTATACAGACAGACTGTCTACAGCCCAATATACACCTGTCAAAATTTACAACATGAAATCTGTCTTTAACGAGTAAGAAGTTCACTTTTGAAAAGAATCTCTCTCAGCAATATATAAATCTACATTAAGCAAATAATTTGAAAATCGTAACTAAATAAAGCCTCTCTATTTAATTTCACCTGTTTTAGAACGTAGATTCCCAGTAGCAAGAAGATATTCAAATGGTTTTGTAAGGTCTGTTCCCAGAGTAAAAATCTTCATCAAATTTTCAGTGTTTAAGGACACATTGGTCTTCTGGGCCTTCTTGTCTATAGCTATTTTAATAGATGCTAACCAAGCTTCCAATTTTTCCTGAAATAAGAAAAACTTTACATTGTTAGGTATTTTAATGAGCACAAGCTGGATATTTACTCTTACATAACCTGCACATCCGTAACAAAAGCCCACTAATTCGTACGTTTGACACGGAAAACTTCTCAACTATAAACCTGAAAAAACAGCTTTTCAAAGTACTATTGCAGCTCAGGCATTTCTTAAGACAGAAGATACAGGCTTCTGCAGTGCTGAGTTTCGCCTCGGCACTGTGGGCAGCTGGCTGGATAGTTCTTTGTGACGAGGGGCTGTTCTGTGAGCTGTGGGATGTTACCGCAGCATCCCTGGCCCTTACCCACAAAAATGCCTCCAGACACTCTCAAAGGTCCCTTGGGGTGGAACAAAATCGCTCCCAGTCGAGATTACCCACACTAATGGAAAAGAACCAAAACTGGTTTGCTTGGGCCTTAGAAAAGTTTTTAATTCAAATGCTCTTATCAAACAATCGCAAGATCTTCAAGCCCAGAAACAGGCAACAACAACAAAGCCCTGAGACAAAGCAGCAGCCCGAAGTCCCCAAATGACACCCAACACACAGGACCCCTGACTGACAAGCCAGTAGGAAAGACCGACACGTTCTTCTCATATAAAAGTTGAAACATAATGGAAAAGGAAGAGAAAACAAAAGAGAAAAGAGGAAAGAAGTCAGAGATGAGGAACAGAGACGTGGGTAAAATGCTCTGGAACCGGAGACGGGGAGGCGGAAAGAGTGAGCTAAACTTTCCTCCTGGGTCAGAGGCCTGCCCGTGGTCTCTTCGAGGTTAGCTAGCATTTACTGGGCACGTGCAACAAGCGGGCGCTCTGCATGGTTACTTCAGCCGCACAACAAACTTTTCCTCAGGAAGCACGGCATTACAGGACCTCTGAAAACCCGTGGGCCAAATGCACTTCAGTATTAAGAATTTTTTAGGCTTCCGAAAGGTGACAGGCACACAGACCTTTTATTACCTAACACCCATGATGGAGACTGAGGCACGGGCTCATAATCGAACACATTTCTACCCTGTAACACAAACTGTCATGCTAAGTAGAGCAAATGAAAGTTACAAACAGCCTCCTGTTGGTTCGGATCAGGTTTTGCTGCCAACTCTCATTGTTTTTTTTGGTTCTCATACTTTCTGGATCTGGAATTGCAGGCGAGCGATTGTGGACCTGTCTGTGCGGTCTGCACACTCAGTACAAGCAGAAGCAAGCGGGAGACCTCCAGGAAGCCTTCCCATGAGGCTCACCAGCCTCTCTGGTAAAAGGGCTAATGTGGAGATGGGCGGACAAGAGCGACGCAGCGCTGAGAAGTACAGCATCTCCCCACCTGCTCTCACACTTCAGAGCGGAATCGCTTCAGCGTCCCTCACTCCCCAACCCTGTTAAGCAGCCTCGGACCCAATCACAGGGACCTCAGTCTCTGTGGCAACACTCACTGAGATGGTTATACAAGCCTGTCATTCGTATCAGGTCACTGTCGTGAACCTTCTGAAGATTGCTTTCATGTCCCGAATTCAGAGGTTTAAAAGCTTGAGTATAACGGAGGCAAAGGCAAGGAAATCAGACACTTTTAAGCAATGAATTCTCTGAAAAAGTCCCAAGTTTCCTTTCCTCTGTTGCTGAAACAGGTCACCTTGGTAATGTCGTGCAAGTGAAGATACTTCTAACATGGCCAGCTCGCAACGAACCCACATGCTTCAGTTTAAGGAGGGAAATGTAAATTAGTCTTTAAAGGTGACTGAAACTTCTGCCTGATTTGAATTTTTATCAGGGAAATGCTAGACTACCAAAATTTCTCAATCTAATTTTATAGACAGAGCAGACAGAAACAAAAGTTATTACCTTCAAGTAAGAATTTAATTATTGACCAGATTACGAATTGGAGATTTTTACTTCAGTCCTCTCCATCTTCCCTGCCGTTGTTCTGTTATCTCTTAGATTAAATCTTTTTTAGGGATGATATTCAAAATATAAAATGCTACCAAGTCAACGTGCTTATAAAATTATTTTTGTGTCATGCCAACATTCTCTCCCAACACACACAGAGTTCTCATTATTTACAGTAATCGTGTCCTATCCTGTCTCTGTGAACACTGCATTGGCGAGCACAGAAGCACTGCTCCTAGGGGAGATGCAGGGTTAGACTTCAGGGAGTCTCTGGTCATTGACAACGTTTTCGTCAACTGATCAATACATGACCTCGTTTTTTGTGTTTGTTGAGAGACACCTTAGTTTATTCTGTTGATTCGTTACCACTGAGCTCAGAGCAAACAGCACCGTAACTCATGCCTGAACAAAGGCTGTCAAGTGTTTTCTCCATAAGGAACGTCGCAGCCTTCTTACACTTAGGAACACTAGACGGTACTTCAGCACTGGGCCTGGGGGTCACTTTAAACAGCAAAACCACCAACAGAAAGCACAAAACTGTGAAAAACATGGCAGTAGAGACCCTTGTTTACAGCTCATCAGACCTCAGCTGGGGCCATGAACATCAGGAAACTCCAGTTCTTTAGCGCCTGTGCATACCTGCAAATGATCACGGGAGTGCTGACACTGCTGGCGTTCCAAATAAATTTTAGCGAGTAGGTGAATTCACAAGTACAGACTCTGTGAATAATGGGGACTGACTGGATGTGTGTATATAGGTCATCTACACTTTATCATTAATGTTATGACCAAGATTTGATATTGTCTTTATTTAGCTTCTATAAAAACATTAAAGACATTTCTGAACCTGGCCAAGCTAAGATCTGTAAGTCCGTTACTGCTAAACAAACAAAAAGTAGGAAAAAAAAAAAAAAAAAAGACTACATAAAATGCCCAAACGAGAAATTTTAAACATGCAGGAAACAATACTGCTGGAAATGGCCACGTCATCCCACAAGAGGTACGACTGCTTTGGGGTGAAGCAGCCTGCATTTACCTTCAGAAACATGAGGAAGAGCTGCCCGGGGGTCAGGACCTCTTGATTCACTAAACTGTCAGGATTCTCCTCCATGCACTCGCCTTTGGCTAAAGCAAAGAGCTTCCGGGTCATGAGACAAAGCACATAAAACTTTTCAGTGTTGGATTTCAAGTGGATACAGATGCACTGGCTGCCAAAAGAGAAAGAAAAAGCTTAGAACGATTCAGCCGCCGATACTACTCGATGTCCTACTGAATTCAGCTTCTCGGCTGCACTGGCCATTCAGATGCTCAGCGTGTGGCTCGTGGATACAGATGGGACAGCGCTGGTCTAGAGCAGGGCTCCTTTAATAACTACACAGTGGTTACAGAAGACCAAGTCCTAGCCTTGGGGAAATAAAGGGACGTGATGCCTGCAACTTTCAAGGATGCAGAAAGAAAAACGCTGATGATATGCAGAGAAAGCAACAAAGCAAAGTGGTAAAAATATTAAGAACTAGTGAACGAGAGTGTCCAATGTACTATTTTTGCAGCAATTCTGGAAGTCTGAAGTTATTTCAAAAGTTTTAAAGTACAACACAAGGTATGAAGCTACCAGAAAAAAAAAAAAGGCGAGGATGACTGCAGAAACAAAGCTGGGCCCTACTTTGCTCTAAGCCAGAACCCTACCCCCAGGGCCATTCTGATTCCCAGATGACTCACCAGCCCCAGCTACATCAATACAAGGAAGCATGGACACCTTCCACCCCCAACAAACAAAAGCACACATACCTGAAGAGAAACTCTGCAGCGTGTTCATTTGGGTACCAGTCAGGAAGACTGAGTTTTACTCTGAAGCGTTCCCCCAGATAGCTGAGGACCTGTTTTTGTGTGGAACATCCCTCTTCCATTACAATCCTTAACATCTGAGAAACAGAGTTCCTAAAGAAAGAGTCATCTTCCTTTCCTTTGATGAGCTCCTGAAAAATCTGGTAATCGGAAAAGCTGACAAGTGCCTAGAAAAGAAAAAAAGGTTCTTTTTAAAAATTGCTAATAACTAAACCATCTTAATCATTTAGTAACCATTCTGTTCTTTTTTTTTAATACCCGAGAAAAATTAGCACTCCGCTATCGCTGAATCTAAGTGAGCTCTTCAAAATCAGGGCGATGCTTGTATGATAGACACCAAGATGGTCCCATGATCCTCACCTCCCGGTATCCACAACCTTGGTCTCCTCCACACTGAGCCAGGGCTGGCCAGTGTGACTGATGGAACATGGTGGAAAAGCTGAAGCATGACTCTCAAGGCAGGGTCTCAAGGGCCCTCCAGCTCCCGCCTTGTTCTCCTGGCTAACTCTCTGGGGAAGACAGCTGCCTCAAAGCAGCCTGTGCAAAGGCCCACGTGGAGAGGAACTGAGACCTCCTGCCAACAGCCCACAGTGACTTGCCAGCCATGAGGGAACCGCCTCGGAAGGGGATCCTCCAGCCCCGGGCAAGCCTTCCAAACAACTGTAGCCCCCGCTGACATCTCACGGCAACCTCCGGAGACCCCGGCCAGAGCTGCCCAAATCTGGAGCAACTTCCAAACTCCTGACCGCAGAAACTGGGAGAAATGTTTAGCGATGCTTTAGCCACTGCCTTTTAAGTTAACTTTTTTTGTTGGTGGCCGCGCCACGTGGCTTGCAGGATCTTAGTTCCCCAACCAATGATCGAACCCAGGCCCTCGGCAATGAAAGCGAGGAGTCCTAACCACTGGACCACCGGGAAATTCCCTGAGGTAACTTATTATGGAGCAGTAGGAGATGCCAGCACAGCATGAACTCTGATGAGGACAACCTATATCCATCCTGCGCAGGACACCATTTCCAGTGACTCACTCCCTAACGAGAGAAGTATATTCAGTAAGTCACACCTTAAGTGCAAATCCCAAAGGAAAAAAAAACAGTTCTTTCCGGTAAATAAAGTTCAACATAACCGTGCCATTTTCCAAGTAGTGAAGGTTCATATTGACAGCGGAATGTTCTTCCCTCACACAGTGCATTGAAACTCCTATTTAAACAAACAGAGCAAATGGTCAGAAACTCAGCAACACTACCACTTAGCATGCATGGCTACAATTAGAGACTGATTTTTAGCTCAATTATAAGAATAAATTGTTTAACTACAGGGCTCGTGAATGCAAAATGCTATCTTGTGAAGCCAGCCACTGTCACGGAGAGTGATCAAACAGAGGCCAGGTCACTGTCAGCCAGAGACCGAGGGGAGTGCCACATACCCTGAACCAGAAGAGTTCCGAGGCCTGTACCTACACCTGGCCAAGTCAGCATCCTTCAGCACCGTAAGCAGTAACATAAATACATGTGTTCATTCAGTTTGAAAAAAAACTGAACACAGTAGAAAGGTTTCCCACTATGAAATTATAACACAGAAATGCTTAACAGAAAAACAAAAAATTATACATATATGGGAGAAAAATATCAAAGACTCTGTTTGGATGCACCTACTTTTTAATATCGGGTGGACCAAAACGTGCCTTCGGTTTTTAAGTAAAAATAAAAGACATATTTTTCATTTTCACCAAGAACTTTACTGAACAACGTATTCACCCTTTTGCTCCACTACCTTCTGCCATTTTTCAGGCAACTTCATAATTCCATCTTCCCAAAACTTATCTTTTTAAGCAAAGAACTGTTCCAGGTGCCTTTTGCAGTCTTCCAGGGAATTGAAATTTTTTTCATTAAGAGAATTTTGGGGCTTCCCTGGTGGCGCAGTGGTTAAGAACCACCTGCCAATGCAGGGAACACGGGTTTGAGCCCTGGTCCGGGAAGATCCCACATGCCACGGAGCAACTAAGCCCCTGCGCCACAACTACTGAGCCTACGCTCTGGAGCCCGCGAGCCACAACTACCGAGCCCACGTGCTACAACTACTGAAGGCTGCGTGCCTAGAGCCCATGCTCCGCAACAAGAGAAGCCACTGCAATGAGAAGCCCGTGCGCTGCAACAAAGAGTAGCCCCTGCTCACCGCAACTAGAGAAAGCCCGCGCACAGCAACAAAGTCCCAACGCAGCCAAAAATAAATTTATAAAAAAAAAAAAGAGAGAGAATTTTGTAAAGACCAAAGTAAATGGCAATCCGAAGGAGCAATGTGTGGTGAATACGGAGGGTGAATCAGAACTTCCCAGCCAAGCTATAACAGTTTTGAGTGGTCATCAAAGAAACATGCGGTCTTGCATTATCCTGATGGAAGACTATGTGTTTTCTGTTGACTAATTCCAGACGCTTTTTGTCGAGTGCCGCTTTCAGGTGGTCTAACTGGGAGCAGTACTTGTTGGAATCAATCGTTTGGTTTTCCGGAAGGAGCTCGTAATAGAGGACTCCCTTCCAATCCCACCATATACACAACATCACCTTTATTGGATGAAGACCGGCCTTTCGTGTGGTTGGTGGTGGTTGATTTCACTTGCCCCATGATCTCTTCTGTTCCACATTACTGTACAGTATCCACTTTTCATCGCCCATCACAATTTGTTTTAAAAACGGAATGTTTTCATTACATTTCAGTAGCGAATCGCATGCAGAAATAAGGTCAAGAAAGTTTTTTTCGCTTAACTTACGTGGAACCCAAACATCAAACCGATTCACATAACCAAGCTGATGCAAATGATTTTCAACACTTGATTTGGATATTTTGAGTATGTCAGCTATCTCCCGCGTGGCATAATGTTGATTTTTAAAAATTTATTTATTTTATTTATTAATTTTTGGCTGCCTTGGGTCTTCGTTGCTGTGCGCAGGCTTTCTCTAGTTGCGGCAAGTGGGGGCTACTCTTCGTTGTGGTGTGCAGGCTTCCTATTATGGTGGCTTCTCTTGTTGCAGAGCATGGACTCTAGATGCGCGGGCTTCAGTAGTTGTGGCACGTGGGCTCCGTAGTTGTGGCTCACGGGGTCCAGAGCACAGGCTCAGTAGTTGTGGCACACGGGCTTAGTTGCTCCGTGGCATGTGGGATCTTCCCGGACCAGGGCTCAAACCCGTGTCCCCTGCATTGGCAGGTGGATTCTTAACCACTGCGCCACCAGGGAAGTCCTATAACGTTAATTTTTCTCAATTAATGTCTCGATTTGATCGCTATCAACTTCAACTGGTCTACCCAACTGTGGAGCATCGTCCAGAGAAATCTCCAGCACGAAACTTTGCAAACCACTTCTGACACATTCAATCAGTCATGGCACCTTCTCCACACACTGCACAAATATTTTTTTGCGTTTCAGTTGCGTTTTTACCTTTCTTGAAATAATAAAACATAATATGCTGAAAAATGTTGATTTTTTTCTTTCATCTTGAATATTAAAATGGCTACACAAAAATTCACTAATTTTGATGTCTTTTTTTAAATGCACGCTGATATGACAGCTGTCAAATACAATCTAACAGAATTGTTTCGAATGAAGTTAAAGACAACTAACTGCTATTAGAGCCATCTTACGGAAAAAAACGAACGAACCTTTTGGCCGACCCAATAAAATAGCTTAAATTTTTCTAAAAGAACATTCCAAAAAAATCACTACAACTTACCATACTGAGTATAGCCAGGCCCTCTGCTTTTCCATTTTGGTCTTACCATTGCGATGGGGAAATTTCTGCGAGGCATAATCAACATTCGGATGACTTTTTCGATGCCATTGATTATAAAATAGCCTCCCATTTCCTGCCAAAGAGACGAATTAAAATCTGTTAAACAAAGATATATAACCACCCGTAAACATGAAACTGACCAACTGCAATCACCACCCTCATTCGTAAACAGATGTGCAGAAGAGGTGCACTCGGGCAAGAGGAACTGTGGATCCCTTGGAAACTGCAGACTTTATTAAGTCTTCTTAAGCACATTAAAACGGCTGTAGAGGGCTTCCCTGGTGGCGCAGTGGCTGAGAGTCCGCCTGCCAATGCAGGGGACATGGGTTTGAGCCCTTGTCCAGGAAGATCCCACATGCCGCGGAGTGGCTGGACCCGTGAGCCATGGCCGCTGAGCCTGCGCGTCCGGAGCCTGTGCTCCGCAACAGGAGAGGCCACAGCAGTGAGAGGCCCGCGTACCGCAAAACAAACAAAAACAAGTTACTCCAAAGAGAAGTCTAAAGATGAAAACAGTAATCGTTTAGCTTCCAGACAAGTATGGCTTCTTGAATAAGTTAAAAAGCTTTTGACTGTATGAAAGCTCTGGAAACCAGAAATTTGGATTAGCTAAATAGGAAAATATTTTTAATATTTAATTTTTAATAAGTTAATAGAACGTTTCTGTAATAAATAAGGAGCTACTATGAAGCAGGCATATCACGCTGAGTGCTCTATGTCAGCATAACATTTAATCCCATAATAATGAGAGAGAGCTATATGCCCATTTTCAGAAGAGAAAACTGAGGCTCAGGGAGATTAAATTTCCCAAAGGTGCGGGACTGGTAAGCGGAACAGCTGGATGTCAAACCCAGATCTGCCACCAAAACCCTCTTCCCACCACACAACACAGCCCCCCTGTTGTAAGCAGAGTCTGCTGGTCTTTTTTTTTTTTTACATCTTTATTGGAGTATAATTGCTTTACAATGGTGTGTTAGTTTCTGCTTTATAACAAAGTGAATCAGTTATACATATACATATGTTCCCACATCTCTTCCCTCTTGCGTCTCCCTCCCTCCCACCCTCCCTACCCCACCTCTCCAGGCGGTCACAAAGCACCGAGCTGATCTCCCTGTGCTATGCAGCTGCTTCCCACTAGCTATCTACCTTATGTTTGGTAGTGTATATATGTCCATGCCTCTCTCTCGCTTTGTCACAGCTTACCCTTCCTGCTCCCCATATCCTCAAGTCCATTCTCTAGTAGGTCTGTGTCTTTCTTCCTGTCTTACCCCTAGGTTCTTCATGACATTTTTTTTTCTTAAATTCCATATATATGTGTTAGCATACGGTATTTGTCTTTCTCTTTCTGACTTACTTCACTCTGTATAACAGACTCTAGGTCTATCCACCTCATTACAAATAGCTCAATTTCGTTTCTTTTTATGGCTGAGCAATATTCCATTGTATATATGTGTCACATCTTCTTTAGCCATTCATCCAATGATGGACACTTAGGTTGTTTCCATCTCCGGGCTATTGTAAATAGAGCTGCAATGAACATTTTGGTACATGACTCTTTTTTTTTTTTTTTTGCGGTACGCGGGCCTCTCACTGTTGTGGCCTCTCCCATTGCGGAGCACAGGCTCCGGACGCATAGGCTCAGTGGCCACGGCTCACGGGCCCAGCCGCTCCGCGGCATGTGGGATCTTCCCGGACCGGGGCACGAACCCGTGTCCCCTGCATCGGCAGGCGGACTCTCAACCACTGCGCCACCAGGGAAGCCCTACATGACTCTTTTTGAATTATGGTTTTCTCAGGGTATATGCCCAGTAGTGGCATTGCTGGGTCATATGGTAGTTCTACTTGTAGTGTTTGCATGTCTTGATTACTTCAACTTAATACTGCAAAGCCACCTAACAGGGCTTGAATGGAAGGTACATGAAGCATTTAATACGTCCACAGAATCTGACTGTGGGTAAAGCAGACATTTGAGACAGATATGTGGGTTAAGACAGCTTTAAAAAAAACCAAATACATATCTAAATATGTATCAGTTGGTAGGAAAAACCTACCAATTCTTTCCCCATAATAATCATATTCTCTAACTGGAGTGGTTTTTTTCCATACATTGTCTCATGTGAGACTCATTATGAGGCCTATGCAGTGTGCAGACAAAACCTCAATGCCCCACGTTACCCATCCAGAGACTGAAGCAGAGAAAGAAATCCGGACCCCCCTCCCCCACTCCCGACAAGCTTCCCGTCCTCTCTCTCCCAGCTCCGGCGCTTTCTACTGTCACCGGGCCCTTGACTGCATGGGACCCCTGTAGGTACCTCTGCTTCCTCGTGGTGCTGGATGAGGGCTTTTGGAGGAAGGTTGTATAAGTTGCAAAGCTTGGATTTCACCATGATGGGAACATAGCCAAGAAACTGTTTAATGATGCCTTTTGAGATTCCATTCACTGCCCAGCTGATATCGGCCTAAATGAAAATGAGAGAGAAAAAAATTATTTCGTACAAAAGGAAATATCCAGATCTACAAGAATGAGTATTTGAAGAGATTAAGGCAGAAGACCATACACTAAATGATTTTATGCTTTAGATTGAAAAGACGGCATCTCTTGGATGACAGCACTAAGAAAGTAGAATTCTGGTATAAACTGTGTTAGGCACCAGGCTTATTCTCAAAACTGTACAGTGTGCAAGTCATACACTGTCTCTTGTACTCACCGTCAGCTTTCCCCGGTAGGTGCTCCTTCGGCCCCGGCATTCTGCTGGATAAACATTGAGCTCTTTACAGATGCTCCCTTTTGGAACTGTGGGTGGACTGATGACAGCATCCACAATAGTAAGAGAGATCCGCTCATCTTTGAAAGCAAATTCAAAGGGAGGGATGGCCTGAAACACAATTCACACTGTTAGCTGCTTGCATTTCCAAGGTATTTTTTTCTCTAAGACTCTTTCAAATCCCATGTGTTCTATAAGCATTGATGGCTATAATGCTAATGTGACACATCTGAAAAACAGCTAAAGCTACATCCAGTCTACTCACATCCTAAGTACCTAAAACTGTAATGCATTAACAAGATTTTTTTTGACTGTCTACTACATGTCCGATTCTGTAGCAGGTTCTAGGGATACAGCTGTGTACAGAACAAAGCTGTTCTCTGAACCAAGTGCTTGACTTCTCTATTCTTATATATAATAAACACACACACACACACACACACACACACATCTATTCTTTTTCAGTTTCTTTTCCATTATAGTTTATTACAAGATATCGAGTATAGTTAGTTCCCTGTGCTATACAGTATGTCCTTGATGTTTACCTATTTTATATATAGTAGTGTGTATATGTTAATCTCAAACTCCTAATTTCTCCCCCACCCCTCCCATTTGTACCTTGTACCCTCTGCATGCAAGACAAATGGGACTCCTGCCAACAGAGCAAGGATACAGACACACCCTACTGATTTAGCAACAGACACTCTAATAATGCCATTCTTTAGGCTGATCTTTGTACATTTCATTCCACGGTGGCCTCACACTGAAGCCAGAGCCATGCAAGGGGTTGGTGGTGGTCATGGTGGTTCTTCCCCTTCCACAGCAGTTGCTTCTTTGTACCACTCCCCGGGGGGAGCGCTGCTGAACTGAGGAAGGGGCATCACTGAGTTCTCGTACGTATTAACTCTAAACAACCTCCTGGCCTTAGTGCTGAAATAGCAAGAATGCCAAAAATGGAGCTAAGAATACAAGGGAGGTTCTTCCACCTCACGTGAGTTCAACTGACCTTTTCTAAACTTTAAAATTTTATCTAAAGCTGGTATTTTAGAATTCAGTATTTTATTCTAAAATAAAAATTTAACATATTTCCTATTTCAGGATAGAGCAATAGTTTACAAAAGGAGATTAGAAGATTCACTTTCTCCAGCCATTTGCTGCACTATCTATATCTCAACGCAGCCAATTCTCATTATTCAAGATAGTTACGGCCCATAAAGTCACCACAAGTGCTGAATCAGTGAATTCTGAACCTCTGTTCTCAGGGGAAATACAAAGTTAGGTTCCTGCCAGTCTCTGATCACAGCATTTCATTAACTGATCAATACATAACCTTGCTTTATGTGGGTTTCTTTCTTTCTTTTTTTTTTTTTAAAAAAACATTTATTTATTTTGGCTGCACCGGCTCTTAGCTGCGACACCCGGGATCTTTGCTGCAGCGTGTTTAGTTGCAGCACGCGGGATCTTTAGTTGCAGCATGCATGTGGGATCTAGTTCCCTGACCAGGGATTGAACCTGGGCCCCCTGCATTGGGAGCACAGAGTCTTACCCGCTGGACCACCAGGGAAGTCCCTTTATGTGTGTTTCTACTTAGGAACATCTTATTTAATACATACCGTGGTTCACTAACACTGATCTCACAGCCATCAGCACTAGCTCATGACTGAACAAAGGTTATCTAACATACATTTTCTCTGAAGGCACATCACAGCCTTCTCACACTTAGCAACATTACACAGCACTTCAGCACTACGCATGATGCCTGTTTTAAACAGCAAAATCACCAACAAAAAGAACACAATAAGAACGTGAAAAACGGAAGAAACTTTGAAAAGAACACTTTGAATCTGCTGGAAAAAAATGAGCATATCTCTCTTACTATCTCATTATTTTTAGTATAAGAACTTGAAACAAGAAAGCAAGAGTGTCGCCTATCGTACCTGAGTTGGGATGGCTGTACAATGGGCAACTCAAATTTTTTGTCCCTGCAGATGTTGGCGAGTACTGGTTTGGGGGTTACAAATAAACTTTAGCAAGTAGGCAATTCACAAACGTGACAGACATATCAACTTGCACTCACAGATGGAGGAAATCTACTCCAAAGAAACTGGGCAAAACAAGATCTGATGAAGGCTATTTTCCCCTTGGTTTTGTAAACATTAGTCATTTACCTTACTGTGCTTCATGGAACAACATTTTCAAAAACTAAATTGCAGCGTCGTTATCTGGGTCAGATTTTCTTCATGTATTTCAACCAAAACAACATATCAAAAGAGACTGACTATACAAGCAGAGTTGAGAATCCAGCTGTCTTCTAATAAGCCAAACATTAAAAAGATACACAAAAGTATCATTCATCTACTAATCTCATTTTTGCTTTAGAAAATATTTTTTTATAAAAAGTTAATATAAAATTGGTCTCTTTTTCAATGAATTAGTATTTTTAAGATTTCTCAATTTCAGTTTCTAATAGAGTAAACAAAAGCTCTTTGGGAATCGCTCAAGAATTTTATGAGTGGAAAGGGGTCCTGGGACCAAAAAGTTTGAGAACTGCTGGTCCACATATTACCCATAAAAATCTCTTATGTACATGTGCTCCATCATTTTAGGTCAAACCTTCCTTGATCATCTCAACACTGCTCTTTTTCATTGTTTTCATAAACCCCAGGGCCAATTAACTTTTAAGTAGACGTATAATTTTTCTCATAGACACGATACAATGAGTCCAGGCATGATAGAAATTATTTCCCATCAGACAAAAATATCTTGTCTTCCGCAAACAGGTCAAGGAATAATTAAACTTCAAAGAAGCCTCAACGGCTCCGAATTATTTGTGAAATAGAGTTCAAGCATCAGAGACTGGTACAGCTCTCCACATTCTCTCCACCCCTCCCACCATGCAAGCCCTACCCAACAAAAGCACAGGGTAGAGTCCCCTTGAGCTCTGCTCCTTCACTTCCCCTGGAGGGAACGCACTTTCCTCTTCAATTCGTGTACACCTGGACTAGCTGGACCTCCTCTGTGCTCCCCGAGTACCATGCGGCCGCCCCTTGTCAGAGCAGTGCTCAAGTGTACCGGCACCGACTGCCTTCACAGTTCCCCCTCCTCACCCAAAACATGATGCCAAGCAAGAACTGTCTCTTACAGGCCTGCCTCTCCCTCACCCTTAGAGCCCAGTGCCTGGAGACAAGGGGATGCTTACTAATGAGACCCTCCCCCCACCATCTTCACCTGAACTCTGGCACCATGACCCTCTAGACCAATCACTTTAATGTGGAGCAAATGCTGTGTAATGTAATGATGGTACCAATCACTTCCTGTGGACCAAATGGTTCCTACGGAACCTCTTTTTTATGCCTCACCGATACCTTCCTCAACACAGACCCGCGCTGAGCCTACCTAGCACGGTCAAGGAGTTACAACTATTTGAAATTATACTGCGACCTCCCAGTCCTCTCTCTGGGACCCCCGCCCGCGGCATGTGCCCCATTCCCCCCGCCTCCTGGATCTCCCCCTCCCAGGCCCCGAGCCTCAATCACCTCTCCCCCGGCCCTCCTCCAACGCCTCACAAGCCCCCCACCCCTATCCTCGCCGGGCCCCCTCTCCTCCGCCCGCCTGGAGCAGGGGCTAGGGCCGCAGGCGAACCCAGAGCTGAGGGGAGCCTGGGTTCGCCTGAGGACGCCGCGCTCACCTGCACCGCGTGGCTGAGCCCCTCGCGCACAGCGTAGTTGAAGGACTCGACATGCGCCCGCGTCAGCTCCTGCAACGCTGGCTGTTGCTGCTCGCGCGGGATCCCGTAAGAGGGGTCGGTCAAGTGCTTTAGGCTGGGCCCGCTGGGTAGGTGCCGCCACCGGCCGTCGGGATCCATGAGTCCGCCTGCACACCGGATGCCGACAACAGCTTCACACGCGCCGGAAAGCATGGCCGGCGCCGGACGCCTTCGGCTTGCTGGGAAATGTAGTTCCTCTTTTTCCTCCGGCCCTGGGTCCTCCGATTTTACGGGGTCGACTTGAAACCAATACCGTGGAGCGAATGGGCCAGTTTAAACCTGTGCAGAGTGGGGGACTCGCCCGGCCTCCTTTCTTCCACCGCCCCTTCCCATATCCCCCTTCCGCGAGACGCCAAAGGTGGGAATCCGCTCCACGGGCAATTCCACGTGTGACCTCTTTGGCTCTCATTCGTGCTATCAGGGCCGGCCGAGAGCGGTGTTCAAAGATTTCCCTCTCTTCCCTTGACCGCTTTGCGATCCAGATGCAGACCCTTGGGGTGACACCCAGCCGGAGTCTTGGCTTCAAGGAAAAAGCAGTCGGGCACCAAACTGACTGCTCTCTACCCAACTCTGAAGTCGAAGGCTCATCACTGGGACGGTCAAGCGGTGGTCCGCCCTCTCTACCCACTCCCCGCGTCGTCTGGACTGAAGTCTTGAGCCAGGCGGGGCCGGCGGGGTGGGAAGGCGGGTGTCCGAGGGGCCTTGCAGCCTTAAGATCCTTTGAGGATCTGTAAGTCCTATGAAGCACTTATCTCCCCAGAATACGGACGTTATCAGGGACTGCCTGCAGCTGTCTTTCATCTTTGGTGTGTATGTGTGTGTGTGTCACAGCTCTCTTCTGTATTGAAGTATAATTGACATGCAATAAACTACACACATTTAAAGTGTGCACGTTGATAAGTTTTGACCTATTTATACACCCATGAAGCCATCACCACAATTAATGAATTAATTCACCACTCCCAAAAGTGTCCTCCTTCCCCAGTTTCACCTTTACCTGGGTCAGCTGGTAATTTTCACTCCTCTATTGCTCCCCCACCCCCATCCCATGCCATGTGGCTCGCAGGATCTCAGTTCCCGGACCAGGAATTGAAACGGCCTGGCAGTGAAAGCCCTGAGTCCTAACCACTGGACCGCCAGGAAATTCCTCTTATATCACTTTTAAAAAGTTATCTTCTGTTTCTGTCTTATGTTGACATCATCAAATCTCCCAAGATCCGTGCAGCTGTGACCTAAATTCTGCCTTCTCTCCCTTTACAACGTCTGCTTCTTTTAAGGAAAACTTCCTTCATTCCCTTTCCCTTGGTCAGGGTCTCCTGGAGGGCAGGAGAATGCAGGGATGATGGCAGAAGCAGTCATTTCCATCAGCATACAAACCTGCTGGAAAAGCTGTTAAAACAAAAAAACAGCTCACTGATCTCTTGTCCCACTTCAGCTACCACAGGAATTCTCCCCTTCAGAACACAAAAAGCGTCGACCATCCTTACCATCTCTCCACTGCTTTTAAGGTTCATCCATGTTTTAGCATGTATCAGTATCTCATTCCTTTCACCGCTGAATAAGAATCCATTGTATGGATACATATTTTGTTTCTCTATTCACCGGTTGATGGACATTTCGGTTGTTTCCACCTTTGGCTATTATGAGTAATGCTGCTAGAAATATCCATGCACAAGTTTTTGTATGGACATAAGTTTTCAATTCTCTTAGGTATTACAGCTAGGAGTGGAATTTCTGGGACATATGGTAACTCCATGTTTAACTTTTTGAGGTGCTGCCAAATTTTTCCAAAAGCAGCTGTACACGTTTACATTCCCTCTAGCAACGTATGAGGATCCCAGTTTCTCCATGTCCTCACCAGTAGTTGTTATTCTCTGTTTTTTAAAAAATTATATCCACCCCCCCACACACACACACAAAAAAAAAACGGTACAAGGACTTCCCTGGTGGCGCAGTGGTTGAGTCCGCCTGACGATGCAGGGGACGCGGGTTCGTGCCCCGGTCCGGGAAGATCCCACATGCCGCAGAGCAGCTGGGCCCGTGAGCCGTGGCCGCTGAGCCTGCGCGTCCGGAGCCTGTGCTCCGCAACGGGAGAGGCCACAACAGTGAGAGGCCCGCGTACCGCAAAAAAAAAAAAAAAAAAAATTATATCCACCCTAGTACATGTGAAGTAGTATCTAATTGTGATTTCTGTATTTCTCTAATGACTAGTGATATTGAGCATATTTTCATGTGTTTATTGACCATTTGTATATTTTCAATGGAGAAATGTCTGTTTAGATACTTGGTCCATTTTAAAATTGGGTCGTCTTTTTTATTGTTGAGCTGTCATACTTCTTTGTATTATTTCTATACTACTTATCAGATATATGATTTGCAAATATTTTTTCCCATTTTGTGGGTTATCTTTTACTTCCCTGGTTGTGTCCTTTGAAGTTTTTCATATTGATGAAGTCTAGTTTATTTTTTTCCTTTTGTTGCTTGTGCTTTTGATATCATATCTAAGAAATCATTGCCTAATCCAAGATCATGAAGGTTAACAGCTATGCTGTCTTCTGAGTTGTGTCTTTTTGTTTGTTTTTTTAGCTGCAACTCTTACATTTAGGCCTTTGACCCATCTTGAGTTAATTTTTGTATATGGTGTGAGAGAGACATCCAACTTCATTCCTTTGCATGTGAATATTTTGTTCTAGCACCATTCGTTGTAAAGACTATTCTTTCTCCCATTGAACTGTCTTAGCACCTTGTCAAAACTCAATTGATCAGGGCTTCCCTGGTGGCGCAGTTGTTGGGAGTCCGCCTGCCGATGCAGGGGACATGGATTCGTGCCCCGGTCCGGGAAGATCCCACATGCTGCGGAGCAGCTGGGCCCGTGAGCCATGACCACTGAGCCTGCGCGTCCGGAGCCTGTGCTCCGCAACGGGAGAGGCCACAACAGTGAGAGACCCGTGTACCGCAAAAAAAAAAAAAAAAAAATTTGATCATAAATATGATGGTTCATTTCTGGACTCTCAGTTCTGTTGCCTTGATGTGTATGTCTATTCTTATACCAATACCATACAATCTTGGTTAATATAGCTTTGTAATAAATTTTGAAAACAGGAAGTGTAAGTCCTCCAACTCTGTTCTTCTTTTTCTAGGTTGCTTTGGCTATTCCTGATCCTTTGTATTTCCATATGAATTTTAGGGTTGGCTTGTCAATTTCTGCAAAAAAAGGCAGCTGAGCTATTTGATAGGGATTATATTCAATCTGTACATCAATCTAGGGTCTATATTCATCTTAACAATAATTATCTTCCAACCTATGAACATGGGACGTCTTGCCATTTATTTGGGTGTTAATTTCTTTCAAAGATGTTTTGTAGTTTTTGGTGTACAAATGAACTTCTTTTGTTGAATTTACTCCTAAGTATTTAAACCTTTTTGATGTTGATGTAAATGGAATTGTTTTCTTCATTTAACTTTCAAATTGCTCATTTGTAGGGTCTAGAAATACAATTGAGTTTTGTATATTGATCTTGTTTCTGGCAATCTTGTGTGAACTCATTTATTAGATCTAATAGGTTTTGTGGATTTCTTAGGATTTTCTGTATGTTAGGTCTTGTCATATGCAAAAAGAGATAGTTATATTTCTTCCTTTCCAATCTAGATGCCCTTCCTTCTTTCCTTCCTCCCTTCCTTTTGAACCCTTAATCCAATGTTGAATAGAAGTGGCAAGATTAGATCTTTGTTTTATGCTTGATTTTAGGGAGAAAGCTTTCAGTCTTCCACCACTAAATATGATGTAGGCTGTGGGTTTTTCCAAAGATGCCTTTGATCAAATTGAGGAAGTTCCCATTTCATTCCTAGTTTATTTTTTATTTTTTTTATTTTTTTGCGGTACGCGTGCCTCTCACTGTTGTGGCCTCTCCCGTTGCGGAGCACAGGCGCCGGACGCGCAGGCTCAGCGGCCATGGCTCACGGGCCCAGCCGCTCCGCGGCATGTGGGATCCTCCCAGACCGGGGCACGAACCCGCATCCCCTGCATCAGCAGGCGGACTCTCAACCACTGCGCCACCAGGGAAGCCCCATTCCTAGTTTTTTTACAAAGGAAGTGTTGTTTTGTCAAATGCTTTTTCTGTGTATATTGATATGATCATTTTTTGTTCCATTAAAAATGATTATATTGATTGAATTTTGTGTGTTAAATGAATGTAGACTTTTTAGGATAGATCCTACTTGATCATGGTGTATACAACAGTATAGACAGACAGTCCCCAACTTACAATGGTTCGACTTATGATTTTTCAACTTTACAGTGGTGCAAAACGATACACATTCATTAGAAAACTTACTTCAAATTTTGAATTTTGATCTTTTCTCGGGATAGGGATATGAAGTATGGTAGTCGCTCATGATACCGGGGAGCAGTAGTGAGCTGAAGCTCTCAGTCAGCCAAGCGATCACAAGGATAAACAACCAATACTCTTATAACCATTCCATACCCAGACAGCCATTCCATGTCTCACTCTCACTACAGTATTGAATAAATTACATGAGATATCAGCACTTTATTATAAAATAGGCTTTGTGTTAGATGATTTTGCCCAACTGTAGGCCAATGTAAGTGTTCTGAGTGCATTTAAAGTAGACTAGGCTAAGCTACGATGTTTGCTAGGTAAGGTGTATTAAATGCATTTTTGACTTATGGTATTTTCAACGTACAGTGGGTTTACTGGGACATAACCCATCATAAGTAAAGGAAGATCTATAATTCTTTTTATATGTTGCTGGATTTGGTTTGTTAGTATTTTGTTGAAGATTTTTTCATTTCTATTCCTAAGAGATATTGGTCTGTTGCTTGCTTTTCTTGTGATGTCTTTGTCTGGTTTTGGTATTAAAGTATTAATAGTGACCTTATAGGATGAGTTGGAAAGTGTCCCCTCCTCTTCTATATTTTGGAAGAGTTTGTGAACGATTGGTGTTAATTCCTCTTTAAACATTTGGTAGAATTTACCAGTGAAGCTATCTGGTCCTGGGCTTTTCCCTGTGAAAATATTATTTATTATTAATTCAATCTCCTGTTAGGTCTCTTCAGAATTTATCTTCTTGAGTTAGTTTCATCAGTTTTGTGTCTTTCTAGGAATGTGCCCATTTCATATAAGTTATCTAACTTGTTGGCATATTATTGTTCAGCAGGTTCCCCCATAATCCTTTCTATTTGTGCTGTAGTAATGTCCCTCTTTCATTCCTTATTTTTTCTTGGTCAGTCTAGCTAAAGGTTAGTCAATTTTGTTGATCTTTCAAAGCGTCAACTTTTGGTCTCATTGATCTTATCTATTGTTTTTCTATTCTCTATTTCATTTATTTCCACTCTAATCTGTATTCTTTCTTTCTACTTACTTTGGATTTAGCTTGTTCTACTTTTTCTAGTTTCTTAAGGTGGAAGGTTAGGTTACTGATTTGAGATCTTTTCACAATATAGTCATTTAAAGATATAAGTTTTCCTTTAGGCATGGCTTTAACTGCTTTCCGTTAAGTTTTGGTAAGTTGTGTTTTCTTTCTTTTTTGTTTATTTATTTATTTGCTGTGTTAGGTCTTCGTTGCTGCACGCAGGCTTTCTCTAGTTGCGGTGAGCGGGGGCTACTCTTCATTGCAGTGGGCGGGCTTCTCATTGCAGTGTCTTCTCTTGTTGCAGAGCACGGGCTCTAGGCACACGGGCTTTAGTAGTTGCAGCACGCGGGCTCAGTAGTTATGGGTTGCAGGCTCTAGAGCGCAGGCTCAGTAGTTGTGGTGCACGGGCTTAGTTGCTCTACGGCATGTGGGATCTTTCCAGACCAGGGCTCAAACCTGTGTCCCCTGCATTGGCAGATGGATTCTTAACCACTGTGCCACCAGGGAAGCCCTGTTGTGTTTTCATTTTCATCTCTCTCAAAGTACTTTCTAATTTCCCTTGTGACTTCTTTCCTTTGGCATTTTTAACTTCCACACACTTGTGATTTTCCCAGATTTGTTAATGATTTCTTGTTTTATTTGTGTTCACAGAACATATGTAGTTTGATTCCAATCATTTTTAATTCATTGAGGCTTTATGGTGTAGCATATGGTTTATTCCTGAGAAAGTTCCATGTGCACTTCAGGAAAATGTATACTTTGCTATTGTTGGGTGGAGTGTTCTATAGATATTTGTTAGATCTGGTTGGTTTACAGTGTTTTCTATGTTCTTGTTGATCATCTATCCATTATTGAAAATGGAAAATTGAGAGCTCCAATTATTACTGTTGAATTTACTATTTCTCTCTTTAGTTCTGCCAGTTTTTGCTTCATGTATCTTGGGATTCTGTTGCTAGGTGCATTTGTTTATAATTGTTGTATCTCCTGATGGATTGATCTATTTATCATTATAAAGTGTCTTTCTTTGCCTTTAATAATTTTTTTTCTTCAAGTCTATTTTGTCTAATAGTAGTATGGCCACCTAAGCTCTCTTTGAGTTACTGCTTGCATGGTATATTTTTTCCCATCCTTTTATTTTCACCTGTTTGTGGCTTTGAATCAAAGCGTGTCTCTTGTAGATAGCAGAGTTTGATCATGGTTTTTTTTTTGATCCACGTTGCCAATCTCTGCCTTTTGATTGGCGTGTTTAACTCATTTACATTTAAATGAAATTACTGATAAGGTAGGATTTGTGTCTGCATTGTGCTATTTGCTTTGTAAATGCCTTATTACCTCCTCATCCCTTCACTACTGCCTTTTCTTGTTAAATATATATTTTCTAGTGTAACATTCTAGTTCCCTTGTCCTTTTTACTATATATTTAAAGTTATTTTCTTAGTGGTTAATGTGTCTTGGCGCGGATCTCTTTGAATGTATCCTACTTAGTTTATTGAACCTCTTGGATGCATTTTAATGGTTTTCCTCAAAGTGGGAAAGTTTTTGACCACTGCTCCTTCCAATTTGTTTTCTGCCCCCTTCTCTCTCCCTCCTTTCTTTTAGGATTCCTGTTACGTATATGTTGGTGTACATACATGTTTCTGGAGTTCTGTTCATTTTTTTATTCATTCATTTTTCTTTCTGTTCCTCAGACTGGATGATCTCAACTGAATTCAGATCCACTGATTCCTTCTTTTGCCAGCTCAAACCTGCTTTTGGACACCTCTACTGAACACCTCTACTGAATTTTTCATTCGCATGATCATACTTTTCAATGCCAAAATTTCTTTGTTCGATTTCAAAAACAATTTATCTCTTTAATGATATTGTCTCTCTGGTGACACATCGTTCTGTCTCCTTTTAGTTTACAGCTCTGCCTTAGTCTGCACGTCCTGCTTGTGCAGATCCTCCTAGTCAGACAGAGGTGAAAGCCGAGGGAATTCAGGTCTCCCCTGGGCATGGACACAGCCCTACACCTGTGTGTGTCCCTCCATATTTTTAGGAATATGTTGAAACTTTTCAAAACGTTTTATGGACATCTTATTCCCCATCTTTCCCTTCTAAATTTTTTGTCAGCGGCTTCTCTGTTCCAGCTGCTAAAGCCATCTCAGGAAGTTGAGATGTTAAACAACGGCTGCTGATTATTTTTAACAAGTGCACCTAGGGAAAAGGCTGCTCACACTGGGCACACTCTGAGACAGGTCACATAAAATAAGCCCTAAGACGGGGACTTACACAGAAGTCCTCAGTGAAGTCTTAGTAAGGACTTCTTGAACTTCCAGCTATTTGGGGAACGAACCTCACTTCAGAAGCCCCTCTACCTCCATGTTTAAAGCACACATAATTCCTTCACAACCAGGGGTGTCACCTCACAACCTGCAGCATGATTCAGACAATACACATGACATGTGAGACATGATGGGCTGCATTTTGGCAGCTGAAACTGTTTCAGTGCTTCACCCTGGAGCAGCTCATCACAGTTTCAAAGGCCAATCTGTTGGCTTACGTATTGAGTAGCATTCTGGGGTCAGCAAACAATGGCCGCATATATGCTTGTTTTTGTATGGCCTGTGTGCTAAGTTTTTTTGGCTTTGTTTTAATACTTTTTAAGAGTTGGGGAAAAAAAAGAAGAATATGCAAAGGAGAACCAGTTTGGCTTGCAAAGCCTAGAATATTTACTACCTGGCCCTTTATAGAACAAGTATGCCTACCTCTGGGTAACAGAATCATGCATTCAAATAACCAGTGATATCCTAGGACAGTCAACACTCGCAATAAGATGACAGAACCAAAGGGCAGAGAAATGCTTGAAATATGATTCCTTTAATGCTCCAGGCATTTTAAACATTCATAAAATCGCCTTGTGTCAGGAGTCATTTCCTCTTAGGTACATATTCTGTGTCCAGGATCAGAGACAGTTTTCTCCGTGGCACCCATGTGCTGTGGGGACCCACTCTGGCATCTAGTCTCCTCTGGCAGAGTCCCCACCACCCACAGCAGGGCTGGACGCACCCCTGCTTGACACGACCTCAATTCTTAATGGCAACACCCTCTGTAGCATCGCTGCTGCTTGCGGGTCCCGCGGATCCCATCCATTTCCAGCACTACCAGATGTCCCCAGTTTGGGATGATCACCCTGAGGCACTCGTGACACATCACGTCAGCTGGTAAGTCCACCAGCACCCGCTCCACTGCATCAGACAGACACCGAGGCACTTCCACGTCCTGGGGAAGTGGAGTCTATAGTTACCACGGGAGTCCAGAGGGAGGGAAGGGGATTTTTCTCTCCATTATTTGTTTATAATCTTAACACTTATTTAGCGGATTTATAAATTCATATCTGTTTATATTTGCTGACAAGGCTTCACAAACTGTTTAAGTAGATGAAAGCACAGCTGAGCTTCCAAAGGCTGTGACGGGGAGCAAAGGAAAACCTGCTTGGACGGCACTCGCTGTATCACGTCAGCATCCGGTCATTCTTAAAGGAACGCCTAGCCTTCTAGAAGGAATTTTTTTTAAAGCCCTAAACCTTATCTGATTCTTCCAAGGTAATAATGTGTTTGTCCTTCCTTCTCAGTCAGTGGTTCAAGGCATCTCAAAGCAAGCTGATGCCTGAGGTTCTGACTTAATCGGTCAGGGGTGAGGGAGGGGGAAGGTGTGGACACCGACATTCTTTAAAAGCTTCCCAAGTGATTCCAGCAAACAGCCAGCATTGAGAACCTTGGTGCTGGAGGTTCTCCAGCCTTCCTAATCTCATGTGTCCTCACTAAATGCCCTTGAAGTAGTCCCTGGGTCAGGCAACAAGCTCTTCCATGAGATAAGAAACTAAGGCACAGAGAGGCTCACGGGCTCCTCTGATGCTGTGCAGCCAATGACAGAGTCAAGATCAGAATCAACGCCTCCACAAAACACCACCTCCTTCCCCAGCAACTGGACACACGAACACAGACCACAGGTATGAAGACTGACTGCGGGCGAGGCATGACCACCTGTGTCAAGGATATCGTGGAAGGATATGGAAGAGCTCTGAGCCAGCCATTCCACCTGGTCAGAAATAAATGCATAAAATAGATACTTATTCGAAACCACGCGAGGAATGAAGCAGAATTTTCTCTTTAAAGCCTTCCTTCCCTCACATATATTGCTATTGATTCAGGTTTCTTAGAAAATCCATCAAGTTCCACAGACTTCCTACACCTGGATTCTTAGCTCTGTCACCAGTAAGAGACACGGTAAGAGAAAATTCTCAAACGTCCCTGCAGTTCAGGTCCAAAAGATCATTACAAATCTGCGTTCGCATGTGACAGCACTACAAAAACCTCCACGCTTTCCCCATCACCCTACACTTTCTACGTAGGTGTGCACCTCACCACGATCTGCTCAGAAGCCCCCAGCACTAACCCATCAGCTGTGCTGGGCCTCCACAGTTCCCTTAACACTGGCTTATTTCGCTCTGGATGGAAACTTCATTATCTATATATTCTGGGTAACCGCCCGCACGTTTATTTTGTAATTCCAAACACCCGGGAGGGCCGAGCCAGCTGGCCCTTCCTCCACTTCAGCCCGGACATAACACTTTCACATCCCACACACACTGCTGCAGCCATTGAATCATTTCCATCATGATTCCTTTTTTCACTGTTAAGCTCCCACATCTCATCATGTTTGAGGTGTTGCTGTTTCTTCTCTTTGTAAAAAAAAAAGTCTCCCCTGGCTGCAGAACTGTTTTCTTGTGCCAGGTAGAGACGAATAACGGAGCACACACGTGCCAGAGGGAAGACCCCGCCGTGCCCTGGGGAGGAGGGAGCCGGTTCAGTGGGTCTGCTGTGATTCCCAGCGCACCGTTCACTCATCTTACGGTGGACACAGATGGCATATGGGGCTTCCTCTCGCTAGTGACATGGCCTCCTGGAAAGTCTGCAGAAAATTCGTCCATCCCGTGAGTAGAAACTACATCTAACGGGACGCCGTTAACCTCTGCTGACTTAAGAGATGCTGAGCGCGGCTCTGAAACCCCATCTTCCCCATTTTAAGAGACTCTCCCACTCAGGCGAGACACACACTGATTCAGAGCCTCTCCGTGATGTCGAGAGGCGCAGCAGACGGAGAATCTTCCCTGGAACAAAACCTGCCTGTCCAGCTCCCACAGAAGGTGCTAGAAGAGCAAGAAAAACAAAGTGGGGAGGAGCCCCCTGGGGTGGAGGGGGGGAATTCTACCCTCTCCCGACCCCTAGAAGGGTTTTTACAAAAGTTAAATCCCCCCAAAAAAAACAGAACGAAAGGGAACTTGGCCAAAGGGCATGTAGAATTCTGGTTAAAACAAAGAGAACTGAGAATCATATTTCAAAGACTCCCCGCCACGCAACTATTAAGTAAAGCAGGACTTGTGTTGTTTCCTCTCTCATGCTTATTGGATGCTTACGGGTTTGCAGCAAACTTGCTGCTTGGTTTCTAAAACATGCAGAGAGCAGGCTGAGAGCAGCGTTTGCTGTTTGGTGCCCAGCCCACGCCATCCCTGGCCAGTGACCAGCCAGATGCCATCAGGACCAAGAAGAGCAAGCCCCCTGATGGCAAGGCAGCGTCCGCAGAGCCCAGCACCCAGGACAGTCGGTGCGCGCTTGTGCAGATGCCCGTGGGACTAGCGGGGGACACCCTTGGCAACCTCCCAAGTGCTCTCGCATCCCGCCCCTGCCCCAGACAGGAGGCTGTAGCTGGGCACAGAGCTAAGGCACTAATGCAGCAGGTGGACAGACACCAACCAGATCCAACGGCTGCCACCCTGGGCAGGAAAGGCGCTGCTCACAGCACTACCTTAGGATAAAAATCAGATTTTTCAAAGGATGAGAACGTTAAGCACATCCCTGTGTTTTGCCCCTCAGAGGAATAGCCTGCTCTCCCATTGGCGAAATTTGCTGCAGTTTTCGAATCTCAGTAGCAGTGCCAAGAGCTCCACCTGGGAACCCCTGGGCAAACGACCACTCCTCGGGGAAGCTGCCTTTTCTTCTTCCAGCACATCTCTGCGGGTTGTCTCTCCTCCTCCTGTTTGGCTTGATGACGAGCAACTCGGACACTTCTCCTTCCCCCGGGGCAGCGCCCCCTCGTGCTTCTTCCGAGGCAGCTTCGAGCGCCTCCCTGGGTCACAGCTTGATGAAGGCGGCTGGCTGGGGCGGCTGCTGCCCCGAGCCGGGGGGCGGGAAGAGGCTGGCGATGGCTATGTCCACAATGCCCTGGCACAGCTCCGCATAGAGCTTCCTGCAACGGGTTCAAAGAGCTGTTACTGAGGACGCTCATCAAAGTGCGAGCGAAAAGTCAACGCTTTTTTCACCAGGATCCGCCCTAGAAATTCCACCTCACGTTTCTAAGACTAGTGTCTGCTGACCATGCAAATCCTGCAGGAGGTACTGCAGGAAGAGAAAGCAGCCACTCGACAGATATTTCTGGAAGGTCTTGCAGGTGAACAGACAAGACGACTCCTGCTCTGACTTGAACTGCAGGGAACACAGGCAATTCCAAAGAGAACGGGGGCCGTCTTGCCTGTCTTGGGGGGGGACACCTGGAGGCGCAGGCTCTCCCCAGGGAAAGTGCCCACGCAGTGTGGCTGCGGGGCCTTTAGGAAAGACTCCCCGGAGTGACAGCTCGGCCGAGACCCGGAGAGGGAATCACGTCGGACAGAGAACGGATGATGGGTTGGGAAACAGGATGAAGGAGGGGGAGCCAGACACAAAGAATGAGGGAGAGATGCGGAGAGAAAGGAGGGGAGGGAGAAAGAGAGACTTGGGCGAGAGAGAAGAGGGGCAGTGCAAATGGAAGGAGTGGTACCCACTGAGGAGAGAGAACTCAGGGCATCTGGGGAACTGGACCACTGCAGTGCGAGGCTAGGGACAAGGCAGGGGCCAAGCCATGCAGGGTTCTGAGGCCACGTGCAGGGGTCTGGAACCACCATAGCAGAAAAGCTAAGGAGGAAAACCTCCCATCCAGCCTCTTCAGAGAAGCGATGAGGCCCTCTGGCTCCCCACTCACTCATTGCCTATAGGATTTTCGCCCGTTTCACACGGCAGCACATGAGGCCCAGAGCCAGCTCTCGGAGGACTGTCTCTAACACAGGGGAAAACCAGAGACATATGGTCCAAAGAGAAAACCCACATCTGGGATGGCGCTCCAGGCCTGACGTGCCTTCCCAACTCACTCAAGACACATTTGGAATCCAGGTGGCTGCAGCCAAGGGTAGGAGCCCAGGCCAGCTCGACCTGGAGGAACAGAGGTCTTCACTGCCCTGATCTCCAGAAGATGCTATGTCCCAACCTCCAACAGGTAGGAAATCTTCACAAGCGAATTCCCATCCCTCCTGATGCAATGGCAAATCTCTGCTGTCATCCACCCCATCACAGAGACTTTCTCCCACCCCTCCCATCCCCTTCTACTGCCCTTGCAGCTGGAACCTGTATGCTCTAACCTCTGGTAAGGCCCTCTGGGAAGAAAGCTCACGCAAAGCCATGCTTCCGTTGTCTATCTCAGGAAGTCCTAACTGCCAGCTAAACTTCATCTTTCCTGCTGGATGTCTGCTCTTCCCGCTCTCCCCTCTCCCCAGTCCCCCAGCCTCTGCCCCTTCTGTCTGTGAATCGAGTCCCATTTTCAACAGTCTGGTGTGGCCACACACTCAACCTCCCACTTCTGAAGGGATAGTGACCAGGGGGCCAGCAAGGGAGTGATAGCGGCTGCTAAACTTGGGACTCGGCAAGTCCCCAAGAGCCACAACCATCAAAATACACCGTGTTTGGTGTTTCGTGATGCTTGTCATTAGCTACCTCGGGAAGGCATTTTCTAAAGGGGATACTGGGGGAGGGGAGGACACAGCTTCAACCTGGTCAACTCATATCTTCGCTATTTCTGGTGTAGGAAGTACCTGACATACAGGCAAGAGTGGGCCTTTGAACATCCTGCTGGTTTTCATACAGCAAGATGAGTAAGTCCTATTTTAACATGTACACGACAATGGAAACTGTGGTTCCTGAACAAAGGCTTCCCGGGACTTCCCTGGTGGCGCAGTGGTTAAGAATCCGCCTGCCAATGCAGGGGACACGGGTTCGAGCCCTGGTCCGGGAGGATCCCACACGCCACGGAGCAACTAAGCCCGTGTGCCACAACTACTGAGCCTGCGCTCTAGAGCCCGCGAGCCACAACTACTGAGCCCGCATGCTACAACTACTGAAGCCCACGCACCTAGAGCCCACGCTCCGCAACAAGAGAAGCCACTGCGATGAGAAGCCTGCGCACCGCAACGAAGACCCAATGCAGCCAAAAATAAAAAAAAATAAAAAAAAAAAGACTTCCCTTGGACTACGCCCTCATGTCACCATCTCCATTGACCCTCTCCCCGCTGTTCGTCCTTTTGGAAGCAAGGACCCAAGAACACTCCCCACTCAAAATCATGAACCTAAAAGATAGAATCTGAGGGACATTCCCAGTGGTCCAGTGGTTGGGACTCCACGCTTTCACTGCCGAGGGCCCGGGTTCAATCCCTGGTCAGGGAACTAAGATCCCACAATTTTTGGCTTGGCCAAAAAATAAAAAGATGGAATCTGTTTCTTTTCTATTACAGCAACTGTAACACAGTATGATTCATATAATAATTAACTGGGCAGTGTCTGTCTCCCTCCTCCAGTCGACTCCTTGAGGACGCTCATTTTTACATGTTCCTAAAATCCCCACTGTTTCCCTGGACCCCACTGCTTGCATCAGGACTCTGAACGAAGGGAATCCAACAGACAGTGAGTGGCTGTGTGGGAGCTGGTGAGATGGAGCCCAGAGAAGCCAGTGAACCCTGATGCCCAGGGGTTTATCACCAGAGGCCTCTGTTGGGGCCCAGCATGACCTGATCCTGCAAGGCACCTCAGAGAGCAGGTGAGTTTCCACCAGGTTGGGGGGGTGCTACTGTTGGGGAAAGAGGTCAAAGCCATTACTAGACACTCCAAATGAACTAAGAAGTTGCCGTTTCTCTGCCCTCCCTAGCCTTCAATCCTTACGCGGAACAAAAGAGGCAGATTCACCTTTTCCAATCCAGAGACTGGAGGTCCACCCTTGAGCCAAAGCCCTTAAGACCAATGGTAAATAAAGGGTCCAACGTCTACGGAAAGCGTTCAGTTATGAGGGCCTGCACCAGATTATCTGTATCTTGACCTAGGATAATTTACACTTGGAATCAAAGAGCTACCCTGGAGAAGAAACACTTAGTGAACAGCTCATAAGCTTCAGGAATAAACTGAAACAGAATCACTTTTGCCCACAAGACAGTGGGGTTATTTTATGACTTTCTTACCTTGTACACTTGAATGCCTGACTGCATTTTAGATTCTGTCCTTGATTCACCATCAAGACATGATGGCATCCTTGTCTTTGAACACTTAAAGCTGCCATTTAAACATTCCCAAAGCTCTTCACAGTGCGCAAACAGAACCTCCCTGCTCCCTGACACCCCATCCTGGCTGATGCGTAAGTTTGGGCCTAATGATAAAGAAATTTCTATGCATCGAAGCACCAACGTCATTAGGGAGTATTAGGAAGATAGAAAGATGTCTCTATGTAAATAAAACCTAAGCAATTACTGACTCAGGTGAGTAAGAGTGTGAACCAGTAACACACACTATATCCACCCAACTACTATTTGCAGACTAGGATGTGCGAGGCACGGTGCCAGGTGCTGGGACTCCAAGGAGAACAAGAAAAACAAGGCTACTGCCCTCACGGTGCATACATTCCGTAAAGAAAACAAAAATGGGTTGATTTGACAGCAATTAGTGTAATGAAGTAAACTACCAAGGCTCTGGCTGGAGAAAATCAAAGATAGGACTGTTCAAGACTTGTGGTTGCCAAGGGGAGGGGGGAGGGAGGGATGGATTGGGAGTTTGGGGTGAGCAGATGCAAACCGGTATATACAGAATGCATAAACAACAAGGTCCTACTGTAGAGCACAGGGAACTCTATTCAATATCCTGGGATAAACCATAATGGAAAAGACTATGAAAAAGAATGTCTATATATGTATCACTGAATCACTCTGCTGCACAGCAGAAATGAACACAACACTGTAAATCAACTATACGTCAATAAAATAAATTTTTTAAAAAAGATGGGATTATTCAGGGGAGGCTTCCTGGAGATGCCATCTCGACAGACTAGGAGCAGCCTTGGTAAGACTGGGCTGGGGGGGGTAGAGTAAGAGTAAGCCAAAGGCCCCGCAGCAGGTAAGCGTCATCAGGGAAACGAGGCTCTGGGTGAGGCTGGAGAGGTAGGCGGGGCAGGAGCCCTGCAGGTGGAGGGGAGTCGGGTTTCGGTCCCAGGCGCAGGGGGAAGGCTAGAGAACAGCAGGGCCTGGTTTCTGGCTGCTCAGGGGACAACGGACTCCACTGGGGCAAGAGCACAGACCCAGTTAGCAGGCTCTCTGCAAAAGCAAAGCTGGAGGACGATGTTTGGGAGAGCAAGGGCAGTGGGCGGGGGGAGCAGAGGGCTGGCGAGGCTGGAAGCAGAACTGACCAGGCCCCGATGGACAGAACCTGAGGGTAATGGAAAGGCAGGGGCAGGGTCTCGGTCACCTGGAAAGCGAGGGGCGGCAGCGGGGGGCTGGACATTCAGTGAGATGGGCGACTCTGGCCGGGTGGGGCGCCTACTGGACATCCACACACATCCTTGCAGGACGCCGGGAAGACAGGTGCAGATACTGGCCTGCAACTCCGGGCTGCGACATCATTTGCTGGTTTTAAAATCCTGGAGTGCAATATGGGCTTGGCTGGGGACCTGGAAAGAACAGTTTCTGTGCAGCGGCCGGGATGCGAGGCAGCCCGGAGTGGACCAGAGCGTGGATGCGGACTGAGGACAAGGAGACAGCGTGTGCACGTGTGGCTTCTCCAGAAGTGTGGCTGTGGAGGGAGCAGGGAGGGGGTGGTCCCGGGAGCAGGGCGGGGCTTCAGAGGAGGGCTTTTCCTAATTGCTGGGGAAATCTGCTGAGCGCCACAGGCTGGTGGGAACGAGGTAGCCAAGAGGGAGAAAGCAGATGAGGGAGGCATCCTCAACCCGCCCTCTTGCCTGGAGGGAGGGGATCGGGTCCAGAGCACAAGGAAGGGACAAACCTCTGACAGGAAGGACGGGAGAAGATGGACACCCCTGTGGACCTGGGGAAGGGAGGATGTGAAACATTCTGCTCTCCTCCACCCTGGGTCTCCTTAACTTTCCTTTCTCCTTCAGATCTCGGTTCCAAACATCACCTCCCAGGGGGACTTTTTGCTCAATTATATTACCTTCTAACATCTCTTACCCTATGAAAGGGTGTGTCCCAGTTTGTAATCTATATTTGTCTTGTCCTTTGTCTCGCCCAGTCTCCCTCCACTGAGGGCGGGGCCCGGGTCTCTCTGCTCACGACTGTGACCCAGAGCCCAGTCCGGGGCCTGGCGGGTTAGGGGTATCTAACAGGTATTCGTTAGTGGCAGGCAAGGATGAATGAGACGGAATCCCAGCTGCCAGGTCACAGCCACGAAGCAGGTGGCAAATGAGAGAACTGCTTATGTGTTAACACTGCCCCTTGGAGGTGCAGGCCTTTTTCCTACGCCGTCGGAAGATCACACCTCAATTTCTCCAAGACGTGGACGTGGGGAACCGTGAAAGGGTCTTGACACTAATGAATGTGGATCCTCAGAGGAACCAACAGCCTTTGAGGATGAAGTCCAAATGACTCCCTTACACGTAAGGCCTCCCACAGTGGGGCCTCAACTCACCTTTTCACCCTCAACTTTCCTCACCCCCGACACTCATGCCACGCTGCAGCCAGGCTCCTCCCAGGAGGAACAGAAGTTCCCCGAGGGCAGGGTCTGTTCATCTGTGCATCTCCCCTAGAGCCTGGCCCAGAGCAAGGTCCCACTGGATTCTGGGTTCCCGCCCCCTTAGCACACATGACACTCTCCTCTTACACCCCAGCCTCAGCTCCACGATGTCCATGGTACCTTCTCAGACCACTTCCTGCCCAGGGAGCCTCTGAACTGCTTGGTCATCACTTTCTCCCTGACTCACAGGACGCGGCTGACTCATCACCTTGTCACGGGAGAGGGTCGCTGCTGGTATTACCAGCTTTGTTTAGAACTCTCACGGCATCCACCACCCACAGGTGCTAAGTGCTCAACATATACAGGGAGGAAAAGGGATAAGAAATGACTCAGCAAAGCCCCCTGCTGGCCGGGGTCCTCCCAAAGCCCTCCCGTCGCTGGTACATCCTCCTTGACGGCACTCAAAGGGTCAGTGGTTGGACACCCAGGTAACAGGAGCTCACCACCTTGCCAAGACAGACTACTCCCTCTGCAGAACTAACTTCCCACGCGTTTTAACCCAAATCCTTCTCTTCCAGGGACTCAAGGAGACTAGGACTTTGTGTATTTGCCTCCCACCCCACGTTTTTAATTTAATTTTTTTTAATTAATTAATTAATTAATTTTTTTTTGCAGTACGTGGGCCTCTCACTGCTGTGGCCTCTCCCGTTGCGGAGCACAGGCTCCGGACGCGCAGGCTCAGCGGCCATGACTCACGGGCTTAGTTGCTCCGCGGCATGTGGGATCTTCCTGGACCGGGGCACGAACCCGTGTCCCCTGCACCGGCAGGCGGACTCTCAACCACTGCGCCACCAGGGAAGCCCTTATTTTTAAATGCATTAAAGATCGTGCTAGTCTCCTTTGCTGCACGGACTTCAAACTGCATGAAATGCATTAAACCTCATTTTAGATAAAAGCAAACAAACAGACAAAAACCCAGTGGTGTTCGGGCTTACTGAGCACAAGCAGGGGCGCCGTTGACTTCAATGAGCCAGACCTTCATCTCCTCATCCACCATGAAGTCGAAGCCGAAGAGCTGGAAGCTCTGGTAAGGGAGGTGTCGGGTGCTGATTGCGGGCTCCACGCTCATGAGGCAGCTCCTGCAGGGCAGAGGGGGCGCTCACTGAGGATGGGGTGGTCCAGGGAGAAGGACCACTGGGAGAGAGAGGTGCTTGGATGGTTTTATGTCGAATGTGCTGATGAAAATTAGGCTTTGGCTTAATTCTCTTTTTTAAATGCATTACCAATAGATTATTCAAGATGATGTGAGTTATTTGTTAGAAAACTCTGCCATCACTCTTGTTCTTACAAGTAGTGGCTGCTTTCCCAGCAAGTGCTGAGTCACCGTGGTCCCTACAAACGTGGACTCCTCCAACAGGTGGACTGCTGCCACCTATGTTTATAATAAGCAAAACAAACCAAAAAATAATAATAATAATAAGCAAAACACTTCTACGTAGTTTTGCTATATTAAAAGAATGGACCACCATTTAGTGATGAGCAGAATTTGCAAAAAGAATGCTGACTCCGTTCATTTCTTTCACTAGCTCCAGTTCAAGTGTCAAATAGTTGCTTTTAAAGCTTTATATAATGAAACAAGGTACTGACATACAGAATAGGATTTAATATTAGGATCAACTACTGTTCGCAAAAATTGGAGGATTTTAGTGACGCAGAAAAGCTGAAAGTGAATCTCAGAGACATAATGGAAAAGTACATGATGCCTGAGGTCAGGCTGCTGAAGCCAGAAGCTCGGACAAGTTTTTTAACCTCTTTAAGCCAAGTGTTGACTTCATTGTCCGTAAAGTTGGCGTAAAAATAATACTTACTCCCAGTGCTGAGATGGTTCAATGACATAATTACATAAGGAACTTGGCATGACTTCTGGTAGCTAGGAAGCATCTAATAAATGTAAGCATATTTTATGAATTTATCATTAATTACGATAATCATGAATCTATTGTTTATGAATAATAAAGAACTGTTATCTAGTACAACCATCCTAGAAAAAACCTAGGCCATTTCTGTTTTATGAAGTTCTCTTCACTGATTTTTCCCTCAATTAGATGTTGGGGCAAAATATTTCTCTTAGTAAATGCAATATATGTTATGATGACTCTAAGATTACCAGAGATAGCTGTCCTTCTACACAGCTGTATATTTAGAAGAAAAAAGATGTGTCCTAAAAAAAAAAAAAAGAAGAAGAAGAAGAAGGGGAAGAAGAAATAGAAGTGGACTTCACTGGCGGTCCAGTGGTTAAGACTCCGCACCCCCAATGCAGAGGGCGCGGGTTTGATCCCTGGTTGGGGAACTAAGATCCCACGTGCCGTATGGCCAAAAAGAAAAAAGACGTGTCCTTATAAGTAGCTTTTGGCTTATGACTTTAAAAGAAGAACTGAGGCTTCTGTGAACTTGGCACCAGGGTCTTGCTCCCCTCAACCTCCCTCCACCCCAAGCATCAGTTTCCTCCTTTTTTTCTCGAAGAGGAAAAACTTTCTATAGATGTGTTTAAACCTTTCAAAATCACTTTGGACAGTTAGTCACTTAAGAACCAATTGGAATAAAAATTTCTTTTCCCATTCATCCCTAACCTGCAAGCCACATATCACATTTTTTTCTATATTTCATCTCTATTCTACGAGAGAATACCCTTAACTTTTGTTTTTATTAAAATGCCCTTTAAAATATAATTTAGAAAAAATTTTTAATTTAATAGGTGCTCATGGAAAAAAAAAAAAACCAACAACACTGAAGGATAAAAATGGAAAGAAACATTACACTCCAACACTTACAGGAAAAACTGAAAGCAAGAACCAAATCAAAACGAAATATTGTTTTATCTGCTGGGAGTTCAAGTTAATAATTCACTTTAAAGAATGTCTTTTCATCATCAGAGACTTTATATAGTACATCTTTTTTTTCAGCTGGAGTGGGAAGTTTGGGGGAAGCTAGCTGGGGAAAAAAGGAACATGAGAGCCGTGAGGAGCGTTAATAGCACCAATGTAGCAACACTCTCTGAAGTGCAGAACAATGAGGAGGAGGGGGTATATCAAATATCAAATAAATCTTCTGCCTAAAATATGAATTCTTTCTTCAGTATACTTGATTTATCTGGTGTCAGAATTCTAACCACATATAATCCCTGAAGAGATGGAACTCTGAGCCCCGTAATTATTCTGTTAGACTCTGTGTAAGAATACATTAAGGAAAAAGGCTCAGTCATCATGACAGGGTGGTAACGACAGGGCAGATAAACAGACCACGGAACAGAACAGAGATCCCAGGAACAGACCCTCACATAAACGGCCACCTGATTTATAACAAAGGCACACCAAAACGCAGTGGGGAAAGGACAGTCATATGTACTAGTGACCTGGGGTCATAAAGGGTTAAAATGTATGGGGGAATCTAACAGGATATTAACTATACAAATAACAAAAATAATGACTTGTGATTTTAAAATATATGTAGCACTAATGACTACCCATATACTTACAATTCAATACCTTTAAACCCCCTCCTTGGGTCCCTCCCGCTTCCCCTCCAGAGTTAACCACTGTTTTGAATTTTGTGTTTATCATTACTTTGTTTCTCTCTAGATTTTTACCACATGTGTACATTCCTCCAAATAATGTATTACTTAGTTTTGCTTGTTTTTCAATTTATATGAACAGGACCAATTTGTAATTTTTTGCTTGACATTATATTTGTGTAACTCCAGTGAAAAAAATCCTTCAGGAATAAGGTAAACTAAAGACATTCTCAGATGACGGAAAATTAAGAGGACTTATCACCAGCAGAACTGCTCTAGAAGAAATGCTGAAGTCTGAAGGGAAATGAAACTTGGAACTTGAGGACTGAAGGAAGAGCAAAGGAAACTGCAAATATCTGGGTAAATGTAAAAGCATAGTTTTCTCCCTTTATATTTAAAGTGCGTTGCTTGTAGAGAGCATATAGTTTGGTCTTTTTTTATTTTTTAATCCAACCTGACAATCTATCATATATTAAGTATTATATAATAAACCCTGGAGTAACCACTAAAACAAACAAACAAACAAAAATACAAAGAGATACAGCCAAATATTCAGTGGAAAAATTAAAATGGAACGCTAAAAAAGTTCAAATAATTCAAAAGAAGGCAGGAAACAGGGAAATGAAAAACAAACAAACAGAAAAGAAGGGACAGACAATGAATAATACAATGGTAGACATAAATCCCATCAAGTCAGTAATTACTTTAAATTTAAATGGTATAAACACAACAATTAAAAAACAGATGATGGGAGACTTCCGGGAAGATGGCGGAAGAGTAAGACGCGGAGATCACCTTCCTCTCCACAGATACACCAGAAATACATCTACGCGTGAAACAACTCCTACGGAGCACCTACTGAACGCTGGCAGAAGACCTCAGACCTCCCAAAAGGCAAGGAACCCCCCACGTACCTGGGTAGGGCAAAAGAAAAAACTAAACAGAGACTAAAGGATAGGGACGGGTCCTGCACCAGCGGGAGAGAGCTGTGAAGGAGGAAAAGTGTCCACACACTAGGAAGCCCCTTCGCGGGTGGAGACTTCGGGAGGCGGAGTGGGGGAGCTTGGGAGCCGTGGAGAAGAGCACAGCAACAGGGGTGCGGAGGGCAAAGCGGACAGCTTCCAGCGCAGAGGATCGGGCCGACCGGCACTCACCAGCCGAGAGGCTTGTCTGCTCGCCCGCCGGGGCGGGCGGGACTGGGAGCTGAGGCTCCGGCTTTTGTCGGAGCGCCGGGAGAGGACTGAGGTTGGCGGCGTGAACACAGCCTGCAGGGCGTTGGTGCGCCGCGGCTGGCCGGGAGAGAGTCCGGGGAGGGGTCTGGAGCTGCCGAAGAGGCAAGAGACTTTTACGTCCCTCTTTGTTTCCTGGTGCACGAGGAGAGGGGATTAAGAGCGCTGCTTGGGAGAGCTCCGGGGACGGGCGCGAGCCGCGGCTGGAGGTGCGGAGCCCGGAGACGGACATGGGACGCTAAGGCCGCTGCTGCCGCAGCCAGGAGGCCTGTGTGCGAACACAGGTCACTAGCCACGCGCCCTTCCGGGGAGCCTGTGCAGCCCACCACTGCCAGGGTCCCAGGATCCAGGGACGGCTCCCTCGGGAGAGCGCTCGGCGCGCCTCAGGCTGCAGCATCACGCCGTCACGCCGGCCTCTGCCGCTGCAGGCCCGCCCCGCACTCCGTGACCCTCCCTACCCCCCGGCCTGGGTGAGCCAGAGCCTCCGAATCAGCGGCTCCTTTAACCCCGTCCTGTCTGAGCAAAGAACAGACGCCCTCTGGCGACCTACACGCACAGGCGGGGCCAAATCCAAAGCTGAGCCCCTGGGAACTGTGAGAACAAAGAAGAGAAAGGGAAATCTCTCCCAGCAGCCTCAGAAGCAGCAGATTAAACCTCCACAATCAACTTGATATACCCTGCGTCTGTGGAATACCTGAATAGACAACGAATCATCCCAAATTAAGGAGCCCTGTGGACGAAAGGCTCTTGGTGCTGCAGCCAGGAGTCAGTGCTGTGCCTCTGAGGTGGGAGAGCCAACTTCAGGACACTGGTCCACAAGAGGCCTCCCAGCTGCACATAATATCAAACGGCGAAAATCTCCCAGAGATCTCCATCTCAACGCCAGCACCCAGCTTCACTCAATGACCAGCAAGCTACAGTGCTGGACATCCTATGCCAAACAACTAGCAAGACAGGAACACAACCCCACCCATTAGCAGAGAGGCTGCCCAAAATCATAATAAGTCTACAGATACCCCAAAACACACCACCAGACGTGGACCTGCCCACCAGAAAGACAAGATCCAGCCTCATCCACCAGAACACAGGCACTAGTCCCCTCCACCAGGAAGCCTACACAACCCACTGAACCAAACTTAGCCACTGGGGACAGACACAAAAAACAACAGGAACTACGAACCTTCAGCCTGCAAAAAAGGAGACCCCAAACACAGTAAGATAAGCAAAATGAAAAAACAGAAAAACACACAGCAGATGAAGGAGCAAGATAAAAACCCACCAGACCTAACAAATGAAGAGGAAATAGGCAGTCTATCTGAAAAAGAATTCAGAATAATGATAGTAAGGTTGATCCGAAATCTTGGAGATAGAATGGACAATAGAATGGACAAATTGCAAGAATCAGTTAACAAGGACCTAGAAGAACTAAAGATGAAACAAGCAACGATGAACAACACAATAAATGAAATTAAAAGTACTCTAGATGGGATCAATAGCAGAATAACTGAGGCAGAAGAACGGATAAGTGACCTGGAAGATAAAATAGTGGAAATAACTACTGCAGAGCAGAATAAAGAAAAAAGAATGAAAAGAACTGAGGACAGTCTCAGAGACCTCTGGGACAACATTAAACGCACCAACATTCGAATTATAGGGGTTCCAGAAGAAGAAGAGAAAAAGAAAGGGACTGAGAAAATATTTGAAGAGATTATAGTTGAAAACTTCCCTAATATGGGAAAGGAAATAGTTAATCAAGTCCAGGAAGCACAGAGAGTCCCATACAGGATAAATCCAAGGAGAAATAGGCCAAGACACATACTAATCAAACTGTCAAAAATTAAATACAAAGAAAACATATTAAAAGCAGCAAGGGAAAAACAACAAATAACACACAAGGGAATCCCCATAAGGTTAACAGCTGACCTTTCAGCAGAAACTCTGCAAGCCAGAAGGGAGTGGCAGGACATATTGAAAGTGTTGAAGGAGAAAAACCTGCAACCAAGATTACTCTACCCAGCAAGGATCTCATTCAGATTTGATGGAGAAATTAAAACCTTTACAGACAAGCAAAAGCTGAGAGAGTTCAGCACCACCAAACCAGCTCTACAACAACTGCTAAAGGAACTTCTCTAGGCAAGAAACACAAAAGAAGGAAAGGACCTACAATAACGAACCCAAAACAATTAAGAAAATGGGAATAGGAACACACATATCGATAATTACCTTAAATGTAAATGGACTAAATGCTCCCACCAAAAGACACAGATTGGCTGAATGGATACAAAAACAAGACCCATATATTTGCTGTCTACAAGAGACCCACTTCAGACCTAGAGACACATACAGACTGAAAGTAAGGGGATGGAAAAAGGTATTTCATGCAAATGGAAACCAAAAGAAAGCTGGAGTAGCAATTCTCATATCAGACAAAATAGACTTTAAAACAAAGACTATTAGAAGAGACAAAGAAGGACACTACATAATGATCAAGGGATCGATCCAAGAGGAAGATATAACAATTGTAAATATTTATGCACCCAACATAGGTGCACCTCAATACATAAGGCAAATACTGACAACCATAAAAGGGGAAATCGACAGTAACACATTCATAGTAGGGGACTTTAACACCCCACTTTCACCAATGGACAGATCATCCAAAATGAAAATAAATAAGGAAACACAAGCTTTAAATGATACATTAAACGAGATGGAGTTAATTGATATTTATAGGACATTCCATCCAAAAACAACAGAATACACATTTTTCTCAAGTGCTCATGGAACATTCTCCAGGATAGATCATATCTTGGGTCACAAATCAAGCCTTGGTAAACTTAAGAAAATTGAAATTGTATCAAGTATCTTTTCTGACCACAACGCCATGAGACTAGATATCAATTACAGGAAAAGATCTGTAAAAAATACAAACACATGGAGGCTAAACAATACACTACTTAATAATGAAGTGATCACTGAAGAAATCAAAGAGGAAATCAAAAAATACCTAGAAACAAATGACAATGGAGACACAACGACCCAAAACCTGTGGGATGCAGCAAAAGCAGTTCTAAGGGGGAAGTTTATAGCAATACAAGCCCACCTTAAGAAGCAGGAAACATCTCGAATAAACAACCTAACCTTGCACCTCAAGCAATTAGAGAAAGAAGAACAAAAAAACCCCAAAGCTAGCAGAAGGAAAGAAATCATAAAAATCAGATCAGAAATAAATGAAAAAGAAATGAAGGAAACAATAGCAAAGATCAATAAAACTAAAAGCTGGTTCTTTGAGAAGATAAACAAAATAGATAAACCACTAGCCAGACTCATCAAGAAAAAAAGGGAGAAGACTCAAATCAATAGAATTAGAAATGAAAAAGGAGAGGTAACAACTGACACTGCAGAAATAAAAGAGATCATGAGAGATTACTACAAGCAACTCTATGCCAATAAAATGGACAATCTGGAAGAAATGGACAAATTCTTAGAAATGCACAACCTGCCAAGACTGAATCAGGAAGAAATAGAAAATATGAACAGACCAATCACAAGCACTGAAATTGAAACTGTGATTAAAAATCTTCCAACAAAGAAAAGCCCAGGACCAGATGGCTTCACAGGCGAATTCTATCAAACATTTAGAGAAGAGCTAACACCTATCCTTCTCAAACTCTTCCAAAATATAGCAGAGGGAGGAACACTCCCAAACTCCTTCTACGAGGCCACCATCACCTTGATACCAAAACCAGACAAGGATGTCACAAAGAAAGAAAACTACAGGCCAATATCACTGATGAACATAGATGCAAAAATCCTCAACAAAATACTAGCAAACAGAATCCAACAGCACATTAAAAGGATCATACACCATGATCAAGTGGGGTTTATTCCAGGAATGCAAGGATTCTTCAATATACGCAAATCTATCAATGTGATAAACCATATTAACAAACTGAAGGAGAAAAACCATATGATCATCTCAATAGATGCAGAGAAAGCTTTTGACAAAATTCAACACCCATTTATGATAAAAACCCTGCAGAAAGTAGGCATAGAGGGAACTTTCCTCAACATAATAAAGGCCATATATGACAAGCCCACAGCAAACATCATCCTCAATGGTGAAAAACTGAAAGCATTTCCACTAAGATCAGGAACAAGACAAGGTTGCCCACTCTCACCACTCTTATTCAACATAGTTTTGGAAGTTTTAGCCACAGCAATCAGAGAAGAAAAGGAAATAAAAGGAATCCAAATCGGAAAAGAAGAAGTAAAGCTGTCACTGTTTGCAGATGACATGATCCTATACATAGAGAACCCTAAAGATGCTACCAGAAAACTACTAGAGCTAATCAATGAATTTGGTAAAGTGGCAGGATACAAAATTAATGCACAGAAATCTCTGGCATTCCTATATACTAATGATGAAAAATCTGAAAGTGAAATCAAGAAAACACTCCCATTTACCATTGCAACAAAAAGAATAAAATATCTAGGAATAAACCTACCTAAGGAGACAAAAGATCTGTATGCAGAAAATTATAAGACACTGATGAAAGAAATTAAAGATGATACAAATAGATGGAGAGATATACCATGTTCTTGGATTGGAAGAATCAACATTGTGAAAATGACTCTACTACCCAAAGCAATCTATAGATTCAATGCAATCCCTATCAAACTACCACTGGCATTTTTCACAGAACTAGAACAAAAAATTTTGCAATTTGTATGGAAACACAAAAGACCCCGAATAGCCAAAGCAATCTTGAGAACGAAAGAAGGAACAGGAGGAATCAGGCTCCCTGACTTCAGACTATACTACAAAGCTACAGTTATCAAGACGGTATGGTACTGGCACAAAAACAGAAAGATAGATCAATGGAACAGGATAGAAAGCCCAGAGATAAACCCACGCACATATGGTCACCTTATCTTTGACAAAGGAGGCAGGAATATACAGTGGAGAAAGGACAGCCTATTCAATAAGTGGTGCTGGGAAAACTGGACAGCTACATGTAAAAGTATGAGATTAGATCACTCCCTAACACCATACACAAAAATAAGCTCAAAATGGATTAAAGACCTAAATGTAAGGCCAGAAACTATCAAACTCTTAGAGGAAAACATAGGCAGAACACTCTATGACATAAATCACAGCAAGGTCCTTTTTGACCCACCTCCTAGAGAAATGGAAATAAAAACAAAAGTAAACAAATGGGACCTAATGAAACTTAAAAGCTTTTGCACAGCAAAGGAAACCATAAACAAGACCAAAAGACAACCCTCAGAATGGGAGAAAATATTTGCAAATGAAGCAACGGACAAAGGATTAATCTCCAAAATTTATAAGCAGCTCATGCAGCTTAATAACAAAAAAACAAACAACCCAATCCAAAAATGGGCAGAAGACCTAAATAGACATTTCTCCAAAGAAGATATACAGAGTGCCAACAAACACATGAAAGAATGCTCAACATCACTAATCATTAGAGAAATGCAAATCAAAACTACAATGAGATATCATCTCACACCAGTCAGAATGGCCATCATCAAAAAATCTAGAAACAATAAATGCTGGAGAGGGTGTGGAGAAAAGGGAACCCTCTTACACTGTTGGTGGGAATGTAAATTGATACAGCCACTGTGGAAAACAGTATGGAGGTTCCTTAAAAAGCTACAAATAGAACTACCATATGACCCAGCAATCCCACTACTGGGCATATACCCTGAGAAAACCATAATTCAAAAAGAGTCATGTACCAAAATGTTCATTGCAGCTCTATTTACAATAGCCCAGAGATGGAAACAACCAAAGTGTCCATCATCGGATGAATGGATAAAGAAGATGTGGCACATATATACAATGGAATATTACTCAGCCATAAAAAGAGACGAAATTGAGCTATTTGTAATGAGGTGGATAGACCTAGAGTCTGTCATACAGAGTGAAGTAAGTCAGAAAGAGAGAGACAAATACCGTATGCTAACACATATATATGGAATTTAAAAAAAAAATGTCATGAAAAACCTAGGGGTGAAACAGGAATAAAGACACAGACTTACTAGAGAATGGACTTGAGGCTATGGGGAGGAGGAAGGGTAAACGGTGACAAAGCGATAAAGAGGCATGGACATATATACACTACCAAAAGTAAGGTAGCTAGCTAGTGGGAAGCAGCCGCATAGCACAGGGAAATCAGCTTGGTGCTTTGTGACCGCCTGGAGGGGTGGGATAGGGAGGGTGGGAGGGAGGGAGACGCAAGCGGGAAGAGATTTGGGAATATATGTATATATATAACTGATTCATTTTGTTGTGAAGCTGAAACTAACATACCATTGTAAAGCAATTATACTCCAATAAAGATGTTAAAAAATAAAAAAAAATAAAAAAAAAAAAAAAAACAGATGATGATGAATTGGGCAACTGGGATTGACATGTATATACTGATGTGTATAAAATTGATGACTAATAAGAACCTGCTGTATAAAAAAATAAATAAAATTAAATTAAAAAAAACAGAGATGATATATTGGATTAAAAACAAAAGAAAACAAAATCCAATGATGTGATGTCTACCAAAAGCCCATTTTAAATATAGAATAGAATAGAGAAGAAGGGTAGAGGGATGGAAAGAGACATACCATTAATCAAAAGAAAGCTGGAGTGGCTGTATTAATATCAGACAAAATAGACTTCAAAATAAGAAATATTACCAGAGATAAAGACAGAAACTACATAATGATAAAGAGGTCAATTGCCCTCAAAGAGATAACAATTCTAAATGCATATGCACCTGACAACAGATCTTCACAATGTACGAAGCAAAAACCTAATAAAACTAAAAGGAGGGACTTCCCTGGTGGCACAGTGGTTCAAAATCCACCTGCCAATGAAGGGGACATGGGTTTGAGCCCTGGTCCAGGAAGATCCCACGTGCTGTGGAGCAACTAAGCCCGTGCACCACAACTACTGAGCCTGAGTGCCACAACTACCGAAGCCCGTGCACCTAGAGCCTGTGCTCCACGACAAGAGAAACCACTGCAACGAGAAGCCCACACACTGCAACGAAGAGCAGCCCCCACTCACCACTCCAGAAAGCCCACGTGCAGCAGAGCAGACCCAATGCAGCCAAAAAATAAATAAATAAATTTATTTATAAAAGAAAAAAACAACTAAAAGGAGACACAGATAAATCCATAATTATACTTGGAGACGTCAATAGTTTACCTTTCAATAATGTACAGGACAAGTAGAACAGAAAATGATCGAGGATGCGAAAGACTTGAACAACGCTACCAACCACCTTTGCCTAAAGCACATTTATAGAACACTCTGCCCAGCTATAGCAGAATAAACATTATTTTTAGTGCATGTGGAACATTCACTAAGATGGACCATATTCTGGGCCATGAAACAAACTTTAACAAATTTTAAAGATGTAAAACCATACAAAGTATTTTCTTTGACCATAATGAAATTAAAATTCCTGGAAAATCCCCAAATATCTGGCGATTAAGCAAAAATTTCTAAATAACACCAGTCAAAGATGAAGTCACAAGGGAAACTAGAAAATATTTTAATAAAATGAAAACAGTCTTCCCTGGTGGCGCGGTGGTTAAGAATCCACCTGCCAATGCAGAGGACATGGGCTCGAGCCCTGGTCTGGGAAGATCTCACATGCCGCAGAGCAACTAAGCCCGCGCACCCCAACTACTGAGCCTGCGCTCTTGAGCCTGAGAGCCACAACTACTGAGCCTGCGCACCTAGAGTCTGTGCTCCACAACAAGAGAAGCCACCACAATGAGAAGCCCGCTCACCGCAACAGAGTAGCCCCCAAAAATACAAAAAAAAAAAAAAAAAAGGGCTTCCCTGGTGGCGCAGTGGTTGAGAGTCCGCCTGCCGATGCAGGGGACACGGGTTCGTGCGCCGGTCCGGGAAGATCCCACATGCCGCAGAGCGGCTGGGCCCACGAGCCATGGCCTCTGAGCCTGTGCTCCGCAATGGGAGAGGCCGCAACAGTGAGAAGCCCAAATACTACAAACAAAACAAAACAAAACAAAACAAACAAACAAACAAAAAAGAGTAGCCCCCACTCGCCACAACTAGAGAAAGCCCATGTGTAGCAACAAAGACCCAAAGCAGCCAAAAATAAACAAAAATTTTTAAAAATAAAAATAAAATGAAAACAAAAACATGACATAGCAAAATCTGTGGGATGCAGCGAACGAGTACTTATAAGAAAACTGATGGCCTTAAATGCTTATATTTTATAAAAAAATAAATCTCTCCAATCAATGATCTAACCTTGCACTTTAAGGAAACTAGAAAAAGAAAAGCAAATCAAACCTCCCAAAAGCGGAAGGATGAAAATAATTAAGAACAGAAATCAAAGAAACTGAAAACAGAAACAACAAAGAAAATCTATAAAGCCAAAAGCTGACTTTTACAAGAGATGAATAAAACTGATAAGCCTCTAACCAATCTGTCCAAGTGAAAGACAGAAGATATAAACTACCAACATGAGGTAATTACCAACGTAAGGATTAAAAAAAAGTGACAGCATTACAGATCCTATAGATATTAAAAGGATAATAAAGGGATATAACAAATAATTTTTGTTCTTAGACAATGTAAATGGAATCATTCCTTGAAAGGCACAAACTCCCAAAGCTCCTTTAAGACACATTTAACCGAAAGAGATAGGAATAAGTTACCTTATTATATGTTTGATTTGTAGTAAGATACTACTTTCCAGGGTGATGTTCAAAGCACTTGTTAGGTACCGATTGAACTCCTCAAAGAACATTTCGTTCCCTTCTTCATACTTCCCATAGTTCTTTGAGTACTCCTTTTGAATGCAGTGATTAGTCAAATGGCAAGTCTTATCTTGGAAATTATCCACATGATACGGTTCTGAAGCAGTCCGAAGTACACCCTCTCTATAGAGGTAGATATTATATTGATGATCCACCAAGACCCAGCTTCTGCAAGTCAATAAAATATTCAAGTTACCCAAAGTTTCTGCATATTATATAGATCATCCCCACACCTTGATTTCTCTGGGAGGAAACAGAGGAAGGAGGTATGTTCTAAAATTATACGAGGCATGCCGTAACAACATTGTAAAGCAACTATACTCCAGAAAAAATTAATAAAAAATATATATACAAGGCAAGTCATGCCAGTTAGCCAAGATAGTGGATTACCACCATAAGGAGGCAAAGAAAACATTTCACCGTAACCGACAAGGAGACTTTGATCCATTCAAAAGATACAGCATTTCGAAGAGATCTGAGTGGCTTGGTTTTTACGGTTAATCTATGAAACCTCCAGTTGCCATGTTTGCTCTTTTAGTTATCTTAAGAAGACTTTCTGCTGAAGCTGATCTGACAGCACTGGTGTTCGAGAAGCAGCAAGTCAACGTGAAGGCACCTAAGTGACAAAGAGTCCTGGATGGGGAGAGGACAGCAAGGTTCAGGGAGAGCTGGGGCAGGGCTTTCAGCTTTTGAAAGCACCACGCAACCTCCTTCTCCTTGCAGGCCCTTTGCTCGCAAAGGTAAAGTCCAAACCCCTGAGGTGTGTTCATGAAAACCTTAAAAAGTGGGACACGGATAATAAAGTGAGGACGTGCTCTTTGGCAGGATCACCTGATCTGCTGTGACCGTATTAGGTGTTCTATGCATATCTCTCTGCCGCTTTCATAAAGCAAGCCCCACACACTGATATCCTTTCTTTGGATCCACAAGTCATCTTCATTAAAGAGAATACTTAAAAAAAAGAAAATTCATCATCTTAAAAACATTTTCTAGAAAGACAAGAGAAAGAGTGAAAGAAAAACAGAAGCTCGGTCCTGTTCAGCTGCACTCAACTTGGGGAACATTAAACGAAGTCCAATACTTCCCTATAATCCATGTCACCCTCCACATCACACACCACTGCATTTTTTCCAGATTTGTAAAACAAAAACTCCAGACGTGGAAGCATTACCGGATGTCAAACTTGCGATGGCCTGGCTCCAGAAGCAGGGGGCGCTCAAGGTATTTCTGGATTACGTGCACCTGGCCCTGGTTGTCTATGAAATCCAGCAGCTCCGCAGCGTCCGAGGAGATGAGGATGCCTTCACCTAACAGGGCAAAAGCAAACCATAATCAGTCCAGTTCACTCCAAGAGGAAAAGCTCTCTGCAAAGCCAGAAAGGAAATTCTGACAGCACGTAAAAACCGACAGGCGGCTGTTACTGGCCGACTCGCTTTTCATTCTCCATCCTTTCCCTCCTTCCATCTCTCTCACTCTCCCCTCTCCCCACAAAAGCACCAAGGGTTATCCAACCCTCTCTCCATGTAGGATTGTAAACACTGTCATGGCAGGCTCCATGAAATTTCATTTTTATGGATATTCAAAGGGTCTAAGCACCATAAATAAAGGCCGCTCTACTTTTGGTCACTGGCTACCACAGTAAAGGCCGTATGCTGCTTATGACCAATAAACCGACTGGAAACACTATATCTAGTAGAAACATCAGGTGGTTAGGGCAGAAAGACAAATGTACAAGAACATTCCTGCAGCGTTGTATTAGAAAAAACTGGATACATTTAAAGTGTCCCTCAACCTAGAGATTGTCATACTGAGTGAAGGAAGTCAGACTTACTTCAGAGAAAGAGAAATATCATATGATATCGCTTGCATGTGGAATCTAAAAAAATGGTACAAATGAACTTATTTACAAAAGAGAAATAGAGTCACAGATGTAGAAAACAATCTTATGGTTACCAGGGGTGAAAGGGCGGGGAGAGGGATACATTGGGAGATTGGGATTGACATATACACAGTGCTATATATAAAATAGATAATAACGACCTATTGTAGAGCGCAGGGAACTCTGCTCAATACTCTGTAATGCCCTATGTGGGAAAAGAATCTAAAAAAAGAGCGGATATATGTATATGTATAACTGACTCACTTTGCTGTACACCTGCAACTAACTCAACATTGCAAAGCAACTCTACTCCAATAGAAAGTGTCCATCAATATTAGATAAATGATGCATCAGCTCTGAGATATTGTTTATATCCTACAAAATTCACCCTTGTAAAGTGTAAAATTCAATGGTGTTTAGCATATTCAAGAGGTTTGCAACCATCACTACAATCTAATTTTAGGACATTTTCTTCACCTCCCCCCAAACCCCACACCCACCAAGCAGTTACTCCCCATTCCTTCCTCACACTAGCTCCTGAGGACTACTAACCTACTTTCTGTCTCTATGGGTTTGCCTATTCTAGATGCTTCATATAAATGGAAACACACAATATGGGGCCCTTTCTGGTCTGGCTTCTTTCATTAACACAGCGTTTTAAGCTTCACCCATGTTATAGCATGTGTCAATATGCCATTCCACCTTCCTATGACTAAATATTCCATTGTATGGATAGATCACATTTTGTTCAATCAATTGATGGACATTTGGGTTGTTTCCACTGTTGTTTGGCTCTTTTTTTTAAATTTTATATTAGAGTGTAGTTGATCTACAATGTTGTGTTAGTTTCAGGTATACAGCAAAGTTATTCAGTTATACATATACATATATCTTTGGCTCATGAATAATGCTGCTATGAAGATGTGTACTGCAGTTTTCATGTGGAAAACATGTTTTCAACATAGGAAAACATATGACATGTTTTCAACTCTTTTGGAAATACACCTAGGAGTGGAATTGTTGGTCATATGGTAACTGTTTAACTTTTTAAGGAACTACCAAACTGTTTTCCAAAATAGTTTGGTAATAGCTGTACCGTTTTACATTCCCATAAGCAAAGGGCGGCAAGAGCTCCATTTCTTCACATCCTTGCCAACACATGTTGTATTCTGCCTTAACTATAGCCTTCCTAGTGGCTGTGAGGGAGGTGGTATGTTGTTATGGTTTTGATTTGCATTTCTCTAATGACTTGGAATGTTGAGCATGTTTTCACATGCTTATTGGCTATTTATGTCATTTGTTTGTTTTGAGAAAGGTCTATTTAGATTCTTTGCTCATTTCTTAATGGCTTATTTGTCTTCATTACTGAGTTGTAAGAGGTCTTTATATATCCTGGATACAGGTACCTTATATGATTTGCAAATATCTTCTCCAATTCTGAACAGTTCCATTATTGCACAGAATTCTCATATTGCCCTTTCAAAGCCACAAGTACCTCCCCCCACCCCACTCCCCGACCCCTGGTAGCCGCTAATCCGTTTTCCATTTCTACACTTTTGTCATTTCAAAAATGTTACATAAATAGAATTATAAAATATGTGATCCCTGGAAGTTGTTTTCTTCACTGATACTCCCCTGGAAGTTCCTCCAAGGGGTTGTATTTATTAACGGTTCATTCTCTTTTATTACTGGGTAGTATTCTATGGGATCAATTCACCCCACTTTGCTTAATCATTCACTTGCTGAAGGACAGTTGAGCTGTTCCCATTTTGGGCTATTACAAATAGAGCTGCTATGAACAACCATGTACAAGTTTTTCGTGAAGGTAAGTTTTCATTTCTCTGGACAAATGCCCACACGTGTGGAGTTGCTGGGTCATGTAATTTCAGGTTTAGTTTTATAAGAACCTGCCAGACTGTTTTCCAGAGTGGCTCTACCAATTTAAATCCCCACTAGCACTGGGAGGGTGATCTAGTTTCTCCTGACCCTTGCCAGCATTTGCTGTTGTTACCGTTTCCTATTTTAGCCATTTTAGGAGTGCAGTGATAGCTCATTGTGGTTTTAATCTGCATTTCCCTAATGGTTAATGATATTGAAAATCTTTTCATTTACTTATTTTTCATCTGTAGAACCTTTTCAATGGAATATGTTTTCATTGTCTTTTGCCCATTTTCTAATTGGATCCCCCCTTTTTTAACTGTTGAGTTTTGAATATTGTTTGTATAGTCTACATATGAGTCCTCTGTCAGATATAAGGCTTGGAAGTATTTTCTCCCAGTCTGTAGCTTGTCTTTTCATCCTCGTGGTTGGGTCCTTTACAGAACAAAAGTTTTTCATTTTGATGAGGTTCAACTGATCAGTTTTTACTATTATGGATTATACTTTCAGTATCAAGTTTAAGAATTCTTTGCCTAGCTTTATCTCTTATTTTTTTCTGAAAAATAACTTTATATTTTACAGTTAAGCCCACAATCCATTTTGAGTTTGGTTTTGTATAAGGGGTGAGGTTTATGTTGAGGTTCATTTTCTTGGTCTGTGGCTATCCACCTGCTCCACCAACGTTTGTTGAAAATTCTATCCTTCCTCTATTGAATTGCTTTTGCACCTCTGTCAAAAATCAGATGGTCATAAATGTGTGGGTACATCTCTGTCCCACTGATTCATATTTCTATCCCCTCCACGAATACCACAGTGTACTGATTATTGTAGCTCTACAATACAGTTTGGGATCAGGGACAGTGTTTCCTCCCACTTTTCTTCTTCAATATTGTGTAAGCTATTCTAGGGCCTGTGCCTTTCCATATGAATTTTAGTAGAAGCTTTATGTTTACACAAGAACCTTGCTGAGGTCTTGACACCAATCACCTAAAGCCTGCAGAGCAATTTGGGGTGAAGTGACATCTTTACTGTGTTGAATCTTGCAATCCATGAACATGATATGTCTACCTGTTTATTTAGGTCCTCCTTGACTTCTTTCATAGTTGTTTTGTAATTTTGAGCAGATAGGCCCTGTACGTGTTTTGGTAAGTTTATACCTAAGCATCTCATTTTCTTTAGGGTGACTGTAACTGGTATTGTATTTTTAACTTTGGCTTCCACATGTTCATTGTTAGTATGAAATGAAAAAGATATGAAATGAGTTCACTGTGATTGAACCTGTCTTTGCCCATATGTAAAAGAAACTAATATGAAAAAATAAAAATAATTATGTTAGGAACTGGGTAAGGCTACGGGTAACTTTTCCATTTCCTTTTAATGTTAGGTTTTCTTTAATGATAATACTTTTTAAAAGGAAATGAAACTGGGTCATTTGTAGAGATGTGGATGGACCTAGAGTCTGTCATACAGAGTGAAGTCAGAAAGAGAAAAACAAATATCGTATATTAACGCGTATATGTGGAATCTAGAAAAATGGTACAGATGAACCTATTTGCAGGGAAGGAATAGAAACGCAGACGTAGAGAACAGACATGTGGACCCAGAGGGGAAGGGGAGGGTGGAATGAATTGGGAGCTTAGGGTTGACATATACACACTACCATGTGTAAAATAGATAGTGGCAACCTGCTGTATAGCACAGGGAGCTCAGCTTGGTGCTCTGTGATGACCTAGATGGGTAGAATGGGGTGGGGGGGAGGAAGGAGGTCCAAGAAGGAGGGGATATATGTACACATATAGCTGATTCACTTCATTGTACAGCAGAAACTAACACTGTAAAGCAATTATACTCCTATTAAAAAAAAAGTTATAGGGCTTCCCTAGTGGCGCAGTGGTTAAGAATCTGCCTGCCAATGCAGGGGACATGGGTTCGAGCCCTGGTCTGGGAAGATCCCACATGCCATGGAGCAACTAAGCCTGTGCGCCACAACTACTGAGCCTGCGCCCTAGAGCCCATGAGCCACAATTGCTGAGCCCACACGCCTACAGCCCGTGCTCTGCAATGGGAGAAGGCACTACAATGAGAAGCCCGTGCACTGCAACAAAGAGTAGGCCCCACTCGCTGCAACTAGAGAAAGCCTGTGCACAGCAACGAAGACCCAATGCAGCCAAAAATAATAAATAAATAAATTTATTTTTAAAAAGTACCTGTCTCCTTACTTTCTTCCCATTATTTTTCCATCTACTAGCATTAGAGATATTAATTTTCAATAAGAAATAGTCCGTAAGGAAATTGCATAAAGAAAATAAGGTTGGAGCATACAAGATGGGATGTGGCCAGATTGTGGAGAGCAAGGCATAAATAGGTGACAGAGGTAGAAATGCAATTGATTTTTGTGTGTTGATCTCATATCCTGCGACCTTGCTGGACTCACTTTTTAGTTCTAGGACCTCCCACCTACACTTTTTTTTTTTTATATTTATTTATTTACTTGGCTGCGTCAGGTCTTAGTTGTGGCAATGCGGGATCTTCATTGAGACGCGCAGGATCTTTTAGTTGCAGCGTGCAGGATCTTTAGTTGCGGCATGTGGACTCTTAGTTGTGGCATGCGGGATCTAGTTCCCTGAACAGGGATCAAACTGGAGCCCCCTTGCATTGGGAGTGCGGAGTCTTAGCCACTGGACCACCAGGGAAGTCACCCCCCTACACTTTAGATTCACAGCTCATCTCTACTTGGGTCTCATGCTTTCAGTAAAAATTTTTTTTTTTTTTTGCGGTATGCGGGCCTCTCACTGTTGTGGCCTCTCCCGTTGCGGAGCACAGGCTCCGGGCGCGCAGGCTCAGCGGCCATGGCTCACGGGCCCAGCCGCTCCGCGGCACGTGGGATCCTCCCGGACCGGGGCACGAACCCGTGTCCCCTGCATCGGCAGGCGGACTCTCAACCACTGCGCCACCAGGGAAGCCCTCCAATATATTTTTAATTGAAGTATAGTTGATTTACAATGTTGTGTTAATTTCTGCTGTACGGCAAATTAATTTAACGATTCATCTTTCCTAAAAGCCAGCCCCGTTTTCAACTACCCCATTTCTATCACTCCCTCCACCACCTGGTTAGCCTCTTAAACAAGAAGCAGCAAATCAACTTGGGAAACATCCCTTCCGCTCTTTTTGGATGAACATAATTCATTCTGTTTCATTTCCCTTGAGAACTGCACTCAGATTCCCTGGTTCCTCTTCATTCTCACTTGCCAGTTCTTCAGATCAGACTTCAGTCTCTCCCGCTCCACAGCACCTTGCACACTCTTTTTAGAATCATCATCCGAAAACAGCATTTTCCTACGAGTGCCCTGAAACTACCCATCATCTTATTTCCTAACATAATGCTTTTCATTTTTTCATATTACCTTCCTTTATGTAATATGGCAAAGATAGGTTCAATCACAGCAGACTCACCTCATATTCTTTTTTCACTTCATACAGTCAATATTTTCACTGTATCTGCATTAACTTCCCAATGCTAGTGGCCAAGGAAATATCCCATTGTGTGGATGTAAAAAATGACACGTTTACTGACTGCTGGACAACGGGGCTGTTCCTAAATACAATTTTGCTATTACAGGTAACACAATGGTAAAGGTCTTTGCTGTAGATCACCCTTGTTACTTTTTAACTATCTCCCCGGAGTAAATTTTCAGGAATGAGATGAGTGAGCCGAAAGCAAAGGAACTCTGACCCTTGCTCTGTGTGATCCTATTGCTGCTTCAAAGGGCTGCGTATCGCCACTGGGAGGGAGCAGTTCACAACAAACTCAGCAACACAACCACTGAAGGGTTCTGTTTTCTTACTTTGTAGATGTAAAGTGATACGTAAAATCCACATTGATTTTGTAAGTTTTGTACACCAGCGTAGCATGTTTCCATGTGTTTCTTAACTGTTTCTTATACCGTTCGTTTCTATCCTCACTAACTATACCTGGAGGATATCTGTTTATATCCTCACTAAGTTATGAAGCTGGGGTTCTTCTAGGAGCTTCAAGGTCGCAGTCACAGTGGTTTTTCGGGTTCTTTGTTTCCATCTCAGCATTTAGCTAATCTGGAAATAAATGCATCATTAGCCTTCTTTCTGACTAGACTATGGGTCCCTGAGGGCAAGAGAACCATGTCCGTCTCATTTATCTCTTCATCTCCCTCCAAACGTTCATTACTTCTCTTATTCATTCATCCATCCATTCACTCGTTCGCTCAATACATATATTGAACCTTTGCAGCACGCCAGGTGCTGTCCTGGCCCCAGAGGCAGTGCTGAGGACAGATGTGACATGGTCTGATTGTGCTCTAACAGGATCTCTGTCTGCTGTATTTTGTGTAGACTCTGCAGAATGGCCAAGAACAGAACAGGGAGCAATGCTCCAGGTGACATGTGAAGGTGACTCAGATCCAAGACGGGGGTGGAGGTGGTGAACAGTGGCTTGATCTGGATATAGGGTGAAGTTAAGCCAACTACACCCAGCATGTAGTAGGCACTAAATATTTGTTTAACAAGAATAAAAGTCATTCATTCAGCCTAAACAAAACAAATCCACACCACTTATCTCCTCAACTCCCAAAGCAAAACGTCCTGTTTGGCATTTTATTCTCTCTTTATGACCTCCCTCTGCTGCTGAGAATCACTCTATATCTTGGGTTGGTGAGGGTCCAGGGACCACCTAGGTGGGATCACTGCCACGACTTGACAGATCCTTCTACCCAGGGCCCTGCCCCACTCATGGTTCCGGCACCAGTCAAGTCCATGACACAAGGACACACGATAGCCTCATAATGGCCATCCTGATTCCAGCCCCGATCCAAAGGAGGAATCTGGAATACTCTGGATGACTATTTCCTCTTTCAATTCCCCCACTTACTAGTAGAACAAAGCTAGGGGACTCTCCTGGAGAAGAAGTCCCAGGAGGGGAGGGAGAAGTAGGTGAGGTACCTGGCTTGTGGCAAGAGTCCAACTCTCCCACTTTCAGGAGATTCCAGGTGATGCCCTCCTGTCTCACGGTTGGTGGAAAAGAAGGTGAGATCCACTGGACCGGGGACAGAAATGAGAACCAATGGCCAGATGGTCTTCCAAGGCAATGAAAGAAGAAGTAAGTTCAAAATGGAGTGGGTTTTAAGAGAGCATATGATGGTAGTTGCAGAGATGGACCGTGTCTATGTGATCATTACATTGGCAGCTGCCTACATTTTAAGCCTGAGTTAGTATGACATACCTTATGCCTTCCCTGCATTCACTCAACATACCTCTATTAAGTGCCTATGGGGAGGGTACAGAGATGAACAAGACAGAACGTCTGTGTTTATATGGAGTGTGCAGGATTACGGGGGAGATGAACAGATAAACTAATATGTAATAGAGTGCTGGGAAGAGGTTAGTGCAAGGATGGAAAATAAAGCAGGAGAAAGGATAGAAAGCAATGGGCACAGAGGTTATTTTAGATCAGAAAAGCCTCTCTAAAAAAAAAAGAAAGAAAAGAAAAAAGAAAAGCCTCTCTGACAAGGCAACATCTGAGCTGAGAAATGAAAAATAGTCCATGAAAGCTCATTCCAGGTACAGAGATGAATTTAGAGTATTTCAGGGATGCTAGGCAGGTGTTATGGCTACAGTACAGGGAGCAAGGCCAAGAATAAGAGATGAGATCAGAGACACAGGCAAATATCAAGTGACGGAGACTTCCAGCAGGACTCGAGTTTATTCTAGTTGCCTTGGGAAGCCAGCTGGTAAGTCTTGAGTGGGGAGTAACATGATCACGTTTCTGTTTTTGAAACATCACTCTGTCCAAGAGCAGGAGAGCTGCTGTGAGCAGGTGCTGCAGTTACCCAGAATAGAGAGAAAAGGAGCTTTGGTTTAAGTGAGAGCAGTGGGAATGGCAAGAAAAAGTCCATTGCAGGCTTTATTTTGAAGGTACAGTTAGCAAGACCTACTGATGCATTAGGTATAGATTGTAAAGCCAAAGAGGACTCCTGGGTTTGGGGATTGAGAGGCTGGGTGAGAAGTGGAATCATATACTCCATGGGAAGATGGAGAGAGGAGTAGGCTGGGGCGGGTGAAGTTGGGAAGGAAATAAAGAGTTCTATATCAGACCTGTTATGCTGAAAATGCCTGCCGTTGGATGTGGAGCTTAAAGGGGAAGACCTCAGCTCGAGTTTATTCTATTTTAGAGATACTTCTATTTTTTTATTTTATTTTACTTTATTTCACTTTTTTATAAAATTTTATTTTATTCTATTTTAGTTGATTTGGAGATACACGTTTCTAAGTCACCAGCACGCAGATATTTTAAACTATGTAATGAAACGAGGTCTCCACCCCCGAGGATTCAGATTAGAATAGCCACACATCTAAAGACATCGTTTGAATCTAACAAAACACAATGGGAACCTACAGGGAAGGGAGAAGGGGCAACAGTGCCGACTCACCTTTGGCTCCGGCTGATGACTTTGCAATCCAAACGTTGCCCTCTCCATCTTCTTTCTTTCTATTATAAGAAGCCAGGAAAAATTCTCTCTCATCTGTCCTTGAGCTCTGGATTGGCGGGTGGATTCCGTTCTGAGCCGGAGCAACTGGGGTCTTGAGGTTAGTTGGATAAATCACATAGGACTCGGGGAACCATGTGCAGGACTCAGCCAGTTCTGGGCTGGTCTTGACGAGCCTGGCAGATGACAGAGGGTCAGTCTCCCTTCTGAGTACCCTCCGTCCCTCTATTCAGAACAGCCAGTGCTTTGCCCCAGAGCTCTTGAAGGAAGCCGGGCACGACCAGGGCTAGGTCTCCTTTTTATCCCACTCACGGGGCACACCTCCAAGGCACCACGGGGCAGCTCACAGCTGTTACCCGCGACCTTATAGGCATGCTCCGGTGAATTCAAAAGGGGCTTAAAGTCCAGAACTTCAGCTCCTTTTACAATGCATCTCTAAGGAAACTTAGCTTGAAGTAATCCTGAACCAACATCTTTTCACCGAAAATGCTGTAGCTGAGCTAGACCCACCCGAAAAAATCAAAGTGGAGAACTGAGGAAACCGTTTGGATTACTAGCAAAAAATACCACCTTGGCCCAACTCTGGAGAGAAAAGGCTAACACTCAGGAATCGGAATTATCTAAAGACATTTTCGTTCTTCATTTCTTGCCTTTAGCTCAGCCTGGCTTCGGTGACAGAATAAAGGAAGAATCTTTCTAATGGAACCTGGGACTCCAGTGGTCATAACTAAACACACCTCCTGCCCCCCCTCAAAAAAAACCCCCATAATATAATGGAATATAAAGAAAGGCCCTGGGCAGGCACTTAATAAACACAAAGGCTTCACACTGTATCTCCTCTCCAATCAGACCCCTGGGGGGAGGCGCTAGCATCACGTTTCACAGATGAGGCACTGGGTCACAGAGAAGTGAATTTCCCAAGATCACAAAGGTAGTAAGAAACAAGCAGGATATAAGCCCTGAATCACTCCCATGTCCTAATTCCAAACCTATCCTTGGGAAGTCCCTGGCGGCCCAGTGGTTAGGACTCCGGGCTCTCGCTGCCGAGGGCCCAGGTTCAATCCCTGGTCGGGGAACTAAGATCCCTCAAACCGCGAGGTGCAGCCAAAAAAAAAAGAAAGAAAATAGAAAGAAAAAAAGCTACCCTTGCTCCCCAGGAATCAGAGGAGGGAGAAACCTGCCCAAAGACATTCACAGGCCTCCCCTGAGCTGCACTCCCTCTTCTATCTAGAGCAGAACTGTTAAAGCCTGGGGTATGATTCATCACCAAAACCCAGCCTCTGAGCCAATGGCAGAAATAATGAAAAGAAACTTTAAACTGAGATTTTTAAATAAAGCTATTTTTACGTTAGAGGCAATGGAATTTAACTTAAAGAACTCAAAGGAACAAAAAAAATCAATACATTTCTAACTCACTGACCATTCAGCTCTATCTGCATTGTCCAATACGGCAGCCACTAGCCACGTGGAGTTTCCAAGGGCTTCCGAGCACTTGAAAAGTGGCCAATGCGACTCGGAAACTGAATTTTCCGTTTTGTTTGGTTTTCATTTAAAAGCGGAAGCACTGTAAAATATGTTTCCACCAAGTACAACATTACTGTTTCGGTAGATGATGTTTTCACTTTAACTACCATGTGACCTCAGATGTTGTTGTTAGAGGGTGGCGTGCATGTCAGGCGCGTGTGCTACTTCTGGAATTAGACATAAATGCATCACTGTTCTACTGGGGGACAACAGATGGATTCAGCTCATGTGAATTTTTTTCCAGGCACTGATGAAACATTATAATGTGTTTATTATGCACACAGCCAAGTTACAGAGATTGCTAGGTAAACCATAATTGGTAAATAATGTATAATTAGTCTTCTAGTTAAAAAAATGAGTATGGACAAACTTTTAAGTTTAAAACAAAGGCATTCTACTGACACGGAATTGAGTGGGGATGCAGAAGCTGGAACTATGACCAGACAATAAAGAAAAAAATAAGCACTAGAAGAAGACGTGTCACAAATTTCCTAACAAACGGCAATTACAATGTGCTGTGGCAGGAAAAATGAAGTTTGTTGTGTAAGGAGACATTTTCAGCAAATACATAATGAATTTGATAGGTGTTTTCCTCTCAATAGTCTAAAGAGAAGCAATGGAATTAGCGGCTGAAATCAGAATTAAAAACTCAACAAAAAAACTTTCAACATATTTTTCTTAGGATCTGAGCTTGTAACTTTGGTCAGCTCTAAAGTGGCTTGGATTCTTACATAGACACGCAAAACCAACATCCTTTTAGATGGAAATGTGGTAATAGAAATTATTTTGAGGAAAAGACTAAAAAGATATTTTATAAAAAGTGAACAATCTTTAGTTAAGCCATCAATAATTGCCCATAGAATACAAAGCATTTCTAACAATATTAAAGATTGATTCAAAACCGGAAAATTTTGAAATATTTTTCCTTAGCTTTAGATGAGTTGAGTGACATAAGAGATGCTGCCCAATTAATACTTTGTATGTTTTGCCTCAAAAGATTTCCAAATATAGGAAAAAATTATCGTCAAATTGCAGCCTAAAATGTAAACTCGTGGTGAGGATATTTCCTAATCTTTTACATTTGTCCAAGAAGAATTTCATCTACATGTGAAAAGTCAGCTTCTATCATGACAGACATTACTTCAGCTAGGTTGGGTTAAAATCTGGATTTACTGGGATTTTAATAGACTGACGTTTGCTTTATTGCTTTATTTTGTTGTACCATACGTATTGGAAACATCTGCTTCATTGCATGATACATTTTTTTTTTTTTTTTTTTTGCGGTACGCGGGCCTCTCACTGTTGTGGCCTCTCCCGTTGCGGAGCACAGGCTCCAGACGCGCAGGCTCAGCAGCCATGACTCACAGGCCTAGCTGCTCCGCAGCGTGGGATCTTCCCAGACCGGGGCACAAACCCGTGTCCCCTGCATCGGCAGGCGGACTCTCAACCACTGCGCCATTGGGGAAGCCCGCATGATACATACTGAGAACGTTTGCACTCAGTATGGATACAGTTGTTGAAATGGTTCAGTATATGCTTGCAAATGCTACAATGGTTTGCAGGTATAGAACCATGAAAGAAACACAAGATGATGAATTTAATGATTCTGTGTTCTTTGCCAATGCTCACTGACTGAGAGATGGAAGAGTTTTACAAGGTTTCCCCGTACTGTAAACTCCAGTTTCTTAAAATAAGAGGAATGCTTGTCAAATCGTTCTTTTCATGCAACTATTACCTCATTCAATAATCAAAGATAAAAAATGCAGTGTGGTTTACATTTTTTCACCTATAACCACGCTGCATATGAACAAGCTAAATTTCAAGCTCCAAGGAAGTTGGAAAAAAAGATCTTACTTGTGATGTAGACCAACAGGTGTGAGAATTTGTGTTCCAACTTCATAATATAAGTCAGTAATAATGATTTTACACAGTTTTATGACTCAGTATGCATAAGATTTTCCTTGTAACAGACAACATTATGCAAACTGGCTGCAAAACTAAAGAAAAATTTGAAGAACACTTTGTTGATAATGATAAATTTAGAGTTTCTTTTCAATGTATTCAATACCTCCTCTGAATTCAATATTCATAATACTGAGTTGACACATGAGTTGGTGAATTTACTTAACTTGGACATAGTTTTAAAAATGATATGCTTTTGCTTCAAAGTCAAGTCAATTCTTCTCATGTTATGAACCTGCTTTGTCAATGTACATGTGACTATTAAAGGAAAATTATATTTTGGTATTTAATACAGTTATTGAAAAACTTTTACGTTTGTCAGAATGACTTGCATATGTAAATCTACCTTTTCAACCACACATTTTTATGAAATCTAAACATAGGACTTCCAATGAAAATTTAATATCTGAGCTTAGTTGTGCTATAAATGTAAAATATACACACCAGAAAAAAAAAAGAATATATCCCATTAGTTGTTTTTAATATTAATTACATGACATTTTGGATTTATTTGGTTAAATAAAATACATTATTAAAATAAATTGTACCGGTTTCTTTGCACTCAATTTAATGGGGCTACTAAGCAATTTAAAATGCCACATGTGGCCAGCATTCTATTTCTGTTGGCCAGCGCTGGTCTGCAGAATGCCCTTCATCTGAAGCCCTCATTTCCTGTACAGAACCCAGTCCAGTTTCTACCGGAAATCTCTAGCGTTTGTTCCCTTTCCAAAAAAGGCCCATTTGGGAAGCAGCCACAAGTGGAGGTTTAGTCGCATCGCACACGAGATGTGAGAAACGCTCACAAGAGGAAAAGAAAGCTCGAATCAGGGCCAGGAGGACAGCCCTTGAGCACTCTGAGACTACGGCCATGGGGCCCTGATGAATTTCTAAAGCTCCTGGAAGTGACAGGCATGACAGACTGTACAGGGTCCAGCATGGAACCCCATCAAGGCCCTGGGAACCTCGAGGGATGCCCAGGCACACTGCCCACGGGGCCCATTTGTACAGAGGAGAACCGTCCTGGCTCGACACTAACTGCTACGGCCACGGGCAACCTGGCTGTCTTCTCTGACTGCCACCTGAGGTGACATTTTTTTAACTTTCTGGAGCTCTTTTGAGCCATACAAACTATGGGAGAGAGACAAAATGACAAAGGTAATCATTCCCTCCTGGAATTACTACAGTCCCTTGCAGGACACCTGAGAGAACGAAGGAAGCTTATGAGAATGATGACAACCCCTAGTCTGCATAAGTCACGTCGTCATTTATAAGGTGTCATGACAGACCACGCCGCGTGCTGCAGAACAGCAAAGGGCAGGTGTGATCACCTCCCTCCCCACAGATTCTGAGTGGTACTGTCCAAGGTCACAGAGGTCCGGATACCTATTCAGACCTGCTCACGACTCCAGCTCTGTACTCTCTTCACCCTATTATAGCTGCCAAGTATGCAAATATAGAGAACATTACTTTTTACAGCACCCTCTGCTTTCTACTTCAAAAACAGAATTCAACCTCTATCTTTAGGAAAAAAAATCATCATAGAATAAAGAATGAGTAAGCAGTTTATAAAAATTTCCAAATGGGGCTTCTCCGGTGGCGCAGTGGTTGAGAACCTGCCTGCCAATGCAGGGGACACAGGTTCGAGCCCTGGTCCGGGAAGATCCCACATGCCGCGGAGCAACTAGGCCCGTGAGCCACAATTACTGAGCCTGCGCGTCTGAAGCCTGTGCTCCGCAACAAGAGAGGCCGCGACAGTGAGAGGCCCGCGCACCGCGATGAAGAGTGGCCCCCACTTGCCGCAACTAGAGAAAGCCCTCGCACAGAAACGAAGACCCAACACAGCCAAAAATAAATAAAATTAAAAAAAAAAAATTTCTAAATGGACAATCTGGATGAATAATCGTGTGCTGCTTCTAGTTCTGCTGAAACAACTGTTTGCACTCTAAATGTGAAAATATGTAAGACTTCAGAAAGCCTCGTTCTCCTTCAGGACAGCTGGTAAATCATGAAAATCCGTCACAGGAAGAAGTGGATACATAAGTTAGTGGGGGCGGTGAGTGAACAAAAAGGTGGAAATATTCCTACCAGCACTCAAACTAGTGAACAGTTAGAGAGCCCGGAAAGCTGTGCGACTGGGGAAAAGAGCCTTTGCTTTGGGTCAAGTCTTCTAGTGTCTTCTTACCTAAATGATTCGTTTGGCTACACACACATGTTCACAAGCCACTGTGGAGGGAATGCTGGAGACCTGATTTGGGGGGCCACACCCACCTTTCATTTATACAGTGTGAACTCTGACACGCGCATTATTCCGGGCGTTTCTGTAAAGTAACTCAACTCATCCTCACAACAACCCTGAGGTAGCTGCTATTATCATCCTCGTTTCACAGAAAAGGAAACTAAGGCATAGCGTCAAACGCTCACTCTGTGTCACCGTGCTACACGCTTTACGTCCATCACAACCTCTTTAGGAGGGAGGCACCGAGGCTTAGAGGGATCAGAACATTCGCCCAAGCTGCTAAGAGCTGAAATTAAAACCCAAGCTGCTGATCCTAGATCTTATCACTGTATAAGGCTGCTTCCTTCCGCCTTATGACACGGTTCTTTCGGCACCTGGCTGCAAGCCCACTGCTCAGAGGTGGGTGGTGCGGTAGACACCGGTATATTCTGCCCAGGTGTCCCTTCTGAGGGACCCCTGGCTGCTGAGCTTTGGCTGCCAGGGGCTTAGGCGCGCCTCTTCTCCGGGGACCAGCCCGTGCCTAGAAGCGCTGGGGAAGCTGTGTCCCGCCCAAAGCCGGTGGCTGGGCGACGTCAGAGTAGAGAACGTGGAGGGGCTGTTCACTGCTGCTCCATGGAGTCAGGCAGAGGCGAGACTTCAGCTGAAATCACCTCCTCGCTTCACGTCTTCCCCAGATGCCCTGCCCTTGGTTCTCAGCGCGTTTCTCCTGCAAGCCCTCCCCTTATAAATCACTTCCGCCAGAAGCCCTGTCTCAGGCTCTGCTTCTAGGGAGCCTCAACTTAAGGGACAGACAGGCACGTACGGCCAAGTTTGGACTAGGCCTAAAAGCTGATCTTTGCTGGCTTTTTAAATAAAAGTGTCTTCTCCCTTTAAAGACGACCTCACACTTTTGCTTAAGTGCTTCAGGATGAAAGCCCAAAAGGTTCAGGTGAAAAGTGGAAAACACGGGTCGTAAAGAACACTTACTTCACTAAAGAAGCTTTGCGACACAGTTTGTCAGCTCCCCTGTAGTAATTCACCAACTGCATCAGGCCAGGCTCGTGACCTGTGAAGGGAAGAAGAGGCTCAGAAGGGGAACAGACAATTTCTCAAGTGGGAAATGACAATGTCAACACCAGCACACAGGAGGGAGAGCAGGGTCACGCTTAGCTTGTCATTCTCCCCTTTCAGGACTGGGTGTTGGAAAGGGAGCGATTCAGTGGCCCGGCCCCTCTACGCCCCTTTGCTCAGCGTCTCACTGGCAATTCTCACCCTCCCCACAGTGGCTATTATGATACCGCCATCGTAGGTCTGCCAAAGACCACTGCTGCCTCTGTTTTTTCTTCTTTGGGTGGGAGAGTATTTTCTATTTCGCCTCTCCTGGATCCCCACTGCACTGCACACATGGCTTAACACATATGGAGTTAGTCATCTCTGTACAGTAAGGACTTAAACAGTTAGGCTTTTGATGTTGCTACCCTTGCTTTCTACAGTCATCAAGGAAGGTAGGAGAACTACGATCCTGCTGTTCTCAAGCATGTCTCCCTGTGCAAGCTTCTAGGAGGGCCACTAGATGCTCCAAGAGGCCGTGTCTGTAAATTCAGAAGCCCTGAGGATGTTCTGTGCGTCCTCTCACAGGGAAACCCATTTTCCATAGATTGTACCGCATGCCCCCTCCTCTTTAAAATTAGGGCAAAAGGATACAAATAAAAACAAAAGCCTCAATTAAAAAACAATTTATTATAGTATAGTTGACTTACAATACTGTGTTAGTTTCAGATGTACAGCAAAGTGATTCAGTTATACATATATATATTTCAGATTCTTTTCCATTATAGGTTATCACAAGATATTGAATATAGTTCCCTGTGCTATCCAGTAAATCCTTTTTGTTTATTTTTTATGTAGTAGTGTGCATCTGTTAGTCTCATACTCCTAATTTATCCCTCCCCCCCCTTCCCCTTTGGCAACCATAAGTTTGTTTTCTATGTGTGTGTCTGTTTCTGTTTTGTAAATAAATTAATTTGTACTATTTTTTAGATTCAACATATAAGTGATATCATATATTTATCCTTCTCTGTCTGACTTACTTCACTGAGTATGATAATCTCTATAAAAGCCTCAATTTATGTTTAACATCTTAACAAAATGCAGTTTTCAGCAACACAAAGTAGAACCCAACAATGGGAGCTTGAACTGAAGATGCCAGAGGTTTAAGAATAATTCATCTGAGAACAGCATACAATCAAATAAAAAGTTTCAGGCGCTAACTAGCTCTCACCATCTCCCTGGACAGATGGACTGGTTCACACCTGAACTACCCACCTTCACATCACCAAGGCAGCAGCATTCCTTGGCCTTTATCCGCTGGGCCATCTCCTTGGGTTTCGAACTGTGTGAAAGGTAAATATCCTTAACAATGAAGGCATATTATAACCATCTGGTTGTGGGATGCTGGTTTTTTTGTTTTGTTTTTCTTTTTGTTTTTTCTTCTTCTTTGTTTTTTAAGATGCTAACCTTTTAAAAAATGTTTATTTTATTGAAGTATGGGGGGGGTTTGGCTGACATTCTTTTTAGAATTTTTCTTTTTTTAAATTTTATATTGGACTATAGTTGAGTTACACTGTTGTGTTAGTTTCTGGTATACAGCAAAGTGATCCGGTTATACATATGTAATAGTTTGCATCTGCTAATCCCAAACTCCCAATCGGATGCTGTTTTCTTTCCCATAAAAAGCAAATGTTCCCTGAGCAGTTGCTGACTTCATGGTACCTGCTTAGGATTCGGACCTTCTAGGACTCTGCTCCTAACCCTAATCCTACACCCTAGTCCTGAGCCTCACAGCAACGCCGATCACCCCTGCAAAGAGCCGTTTTTGTCAGTTTTTAATTTTAGGATTCCACCTAAGCTCTTTCAGCTGGGCACTGACCAGTCCAAAGAGGAAAGTCAGGCAGGCAGGGGAGCAGACAGAGCAAGGAGGAAATAAACGTTCTCAACTGTAAGCAGGTTTTCTTCTTTCAGGGAAGATATTCTTCTCGCTGAGGGCTTCCTGGGGAGACAGTTTAACAAAAGGGAATCAATCTCCAGGCCCATTCTCTGTATTCGAAGGTTTCTGGGGGTTGGAATCAGCCCTTCCATGGAGTCCCCAACACACATCATAAATTTGTATAACAATAAAAAGTTGTCCATGGTCTCATTTCAAAGAAAAAATATCAGGAAGACTAGGCTGAAACCCCCTTCATTCCTCAAATCATTACAATTCTACAGGCTCCCACCCAACTGTGCTCTGTCAGCTCACCAAGGGCTAGTCAGTTCCAAATGGCTATTTTCAGTCTTTGCCTATTCAACCTCTCCAACCCGCTGACCACACCTATTTCTAAAAACTGTCTCCTCTCCTGGACATACAACTGTTCTCTCTGGGATGCCCTCCAAGGCAGAGATGACTTTTCCTCATTATTTTCTCCCCTTCTATCTTTGGCAGTACGATGGGGTGCCCACCCCAGGGGAATTTTGGCAGGGCACACGGCGACCCTGAGTGAGGCTGCAATTCCGGATGACTATGCAGGGAGGAGAGGCCGTGAGACTATGTGCAGGTCAGTGGGATGTAAATGGCAATGATCTGCACAACTTCTGGATTACGTCATCTAAAAAGGAGCCGTTGGTCCTCTCCTTCCCCCTGCCTCTTCCTACAGGGGAAGATGTAGGCATGGGGGCGCCAGCTTCAACCGTGTCAATGAAGGGAACTCCCTCGGAGACAGTAGGGCAGAGAAACCTGGGTCACGTAAAATCTGCATTCAATGCGCAAGTGTGAAAACGTGTTCTTTGGTGAAACTAAGGGAAGGTCTAAAATCAGACACCCTTCCGCCCTTCCCCGGGCTGGGCTCACTGCTGAAGCTCCCGTTTTCGCAATCCAGAGGTCTTTTCCAAATCCCCTGCCGCTTTATCTGAGCCTTCGGGGAGCTGAATCCTCAGGGTTTTCAACACACACAAGCTCCCCTCCCGAGCCAACACAGACAGGGCGGAATCCCCCGTGGAGGAAATTTGCAAGATGGTCAGCCGCCGGCTCCGCGGAGCCTCGCCCCGCCCGGCGATCTGCCCAGCCGACCTGCCCGATTTGGGGGCGTCAGGACCGGGGAATCCGGGGAACGCGCGGCATTGGCTCCCCGCTCCCGAGGCCGACGCCCCCGGGACTGCAGGGCCGGGTCATTGTCAGGAGGCAGCCGCCGTCCCGGGGGCCCGCACCGACACTCCCGCCCCGAATTCGATTTGGGACCCGAGAAGGCATGAAAAACGACGGCCTTAGCCCTTTAGGGATGCATTTTTTTATCCGCCCGAGGAACGACAGAGTGGAAGGTTTCTGACCTTAAGACAAAAGCGCTCGTTCTACCGGGAGGAGCGGGAGGGCGCGAAACGGGGAAGCTCACCCAGTCTCCCAAAGGGCAGCCGGTTCCTTTCTCCCAGCATCAGGTTGAACCTGGGGTTGTCCCGCCGCAGCCTCTTCCAGTGGCCGGTGGCGAGCAGCAGCCGGGAGACCTCGGCGTAGACGCTGCTGTTCTCGTCGCGCACCACGAAGGTGTACATGGCGAAGGGCCGCGCGACCGGGCCGCCCCGGCAGCCGCCGCAGGAACCAGCCGGCCAGGCGGCGGCTCAGCGTAGGAACCGCCCGGGCGCCAGCCGGGATCTGGCCCCGCCGACCCCGCCCGCACGCTCCGGCCGCGCCGCCGCGCCCGGCCCCCGCGCAGCTAGGGTTCCCCTGGCGGCCCGCGCCCGGGTGCCCGCGCGTCGGCCCGAGCGGCGAGCGCAGCCCGGACGCCGCGCCCACCGCCGGCGCAGCCCCGCCTCCGGCCCGTGATTCCGCGCGGCCAGCCCGGCGGCGGGCGGGGGGGGAGTCTGTGCGCCCGGGGCGCGCCCCGCACCCTCCCTGAGCCGGCTGCCGGCGGCGGAGGATGCGGGGGCTGGAGGAGGGGCGCGCGGCTTAAGCTGCAGCCTCGGGAGCCGGTCCCCAGAGGGACCGGAGGGTGGGGCAGTCCTCCCGAGCCCAGGGTCACTGCTGGGGGCGGAGGGGGGCGGCGGTGCCAGCGGAAGATCCCTTTCTAGGGGGCTTGCTCCGGTAGCTTCCCACCCACTATTTCAAAGGGACGTTTTATGGATAAAACCAAAAAGTTCTGCGGCCCCATCCTGCGTCCAAGATGCGCTTCTTTGGCTTTCCTGCTTAAAGACGGCGGAGAACCAGAAGCGTTCCGGTGGCTGTTGGTTTCCCTTTGGGTCGAATGCTCCTTTCACCTGCTGAGACCTCCTGCGTGGCACACAGCCAGGGGGTGACTTCAGATTCCGCCGGGCGCTTGCACACAAGCTCTGGGGAGCCCTGGACTCCGCCCTGCGGTTTACCGGCGTTGGGTCACTCGCTTTCTCGTCTCCGGAACGATTTCCCCTTTCGAGTGTGTGCGTGGCGGGGTTCTTGAAAGCCCCTTCGGCCCTGATCTCACTCTGACTTCCTTTTAGGAAACGATTTTTGGTCCATTTGAGGGACAGAGAAAGGACTCTATCAGATTTCCCGTAAACTTCCTACACTTCCGCATGAGATAGCCGCATCAGCCACACGCCTCATATCTTTTACTCTTTAGAGAAAGAGCATCCTGGGACGTCTCCCCGTCCTGCTCTCCCTGTGCTCATGGTGTCTAATTAGCATATCGTAAAGGCGCTCTCCTCTCTCCCATTTTGCCCACGTTCCCAGCAGCGAGTACTCGCTCATTCTACGCCCAAGCCTCCAGCTCGGCAACCGCTGGAGGGAAGCTCGCTCAGAGGAGGAATGCGGCAGACTCAGGAGTGCCGGGTTGGTTACATTTCCCACCCCCCCCAACCCCGCCCCCAGCACTCAGACATCCAGGAGGAATAAGAGTTGGTAGAGGGTTTCCCTGGTGGCGCAGTGGTTGAGAGTCCTCCTGCCGATGCAGGGGACACGGGTTCGTGCCCCGATCCGGGAAGATCCCACATGCCGCGGAGCGGCTGGGCCCGTGAGCCATGGCCACTGAGCCTGTGCTCCGCCACGGGAGAGGCCACAACGGTGAGAGGCCCGCATACCGCAAAAAAGAAAAAAAAAAAAAAAAGTTGGTAGATAGTTCTCCAGCTTCCTCACCCCTCCAGTGAACGAACCGGCAGGGAGGCATATATCCTACACCCTACTTCGAGGTCATCTGCAGAAGCGTTCCCGTTGTCCACAGCTTGTAACCCGCTCATTCACGCACCTTCTCTTGTTGGAGTCCTTCCTTTTCCTGGTTTACTATACCACGTCTCTTGGGATCACTTCCCAAATAAACTACTTGCTCTCAAATCCCTGTACCAGGGCCCCCTTTTTGGGGAACTCAGGCCCAGACATTGTAGCTGCTTCTCTTCACAGCCAGTCATCCCGGAAGTGACACCCACTTTCATCGTGCCCCCCACCCCCGTCCTCTTCACTCACTCAATCCTCCTGCATCACCCACTCACCCCGGCAAGCTGGCTTCTCTCTCTGCCACTCCGCAGCCACGGATGTCATTAGGAACATCAGCGACCTCTGAATTTCCAAATCCAGTAGTACTTCTCTCCTTTTTCTCACCTACACTTTGCAGTGAACATCTTTTTTGTTTGTTTTAGTTCTTGTACAGCACCCCTTTTCTTAAGAATAGAATCCATCTTTCCCCTTGGAGTCCATTTTATGTGATTCTGTTGGGATTGACACTGACCATTCTGGACACAGGAAAATGAATATCTTGGCCCAACAGGACTACTCCACCCCGTTTGCCATCGTGATTGGAGAAACATGGGAGAGTGATCCAAATTTGGCGAATCTGATTCTCTCCGGGATTTTTCTACCTGAGCTATGGAGAAAGACTCTCTTTTTTCCCCCAACTGGAGTTGCTTAGCTGGAAGATGGTGTGGGACAGCGTGCAGCTCTCTTGCTATCTTACAGAGGGAACACCCTGTCTGAGAATTCAGCTTCCCATGCTCCTTTGCATTAGGCCTGGCCATGTGGATACATAAGTATCTTCATTTACTACATGTAAATGAAGTACTGTGCCTTTCTTCCTAGTCTGGACCTTAGAATTTGCACTTGCCTTCTCCTTCTTCTCTTGGAGGCAGGATACACAGTCAATAACAATAGTGGGACAAAACGTTGTAAGACATTTACCAAAACTCGTTATATGCTGCGTTATAAGGTAAGCCTCGACAAATTTCAAAGGACTGATATAATTTTGAGCGCTTTCTCTGACTGCAGTGGAATCAAGCTGCTTGGACATCAGGTAAAACCCTTCAGTAGCCCATGAGTCAACGAAGAAATCGCAACAGTATGAAAAAAATTTTTTTAACTGAATGGCAATAAAGATGTGGTGTATCAAAACTGGTAGAACGCAGACTGAAGCTGTGCTTAAATGGAAATTTACATTCTACAGAACATATGTTAGAAAAAGAAGAAAGACTGAAAATCAATTATCTAAGCTTTCATCTCTATTGTCATCTGTTTCATCTATGAAAAGAATATCAAATCAAATCCAAAGTAAGTGGAAGGGAAGAAACCAAGGAAATAGAAAACGGAACAGTTTTTGAGAATTGACAAGGCAATTCTAAAATTTACACGGTAATGCAAAGGACCAAGAATAGCAAAGACAATCTTGACCAAGAAAGTTGGAGGACTTAACACTACCAGATATCAAGAACTGTAAAATTATAATATTTAAGTACAAAGCTATAGTAATTACGAAACTATGATTTTGGTACAAGGAGAAACAAATAGACCAATGGAAAGAACCTATGCATATATAGTCACTTTGTTTATAACAAAGGCAACATTGCACATCAATAGGAGAAAGGATGGACTTTTCAATAAATGGAGCTGGGTCAATGGATATGCACTTGGAAAACAAAATTAATCTTGACCTCTACCACACACAAAAATCAGTTGCAAAAAGAAAAATATTAGTTGCAGATTCATTGTGATATAATGCATCTAAATGTGAAAAGTGAAGCAATAAACCTGCTTGAGGAAAACAGAAAGAAGAAAAATATTTATGATCTTCCGCTAGATAAAGATTTCTCAAAGCAGACACAAAAATCTCTATGAATAAAGGAAAAAACTGATAAAATGGCAACCTTAAAATTATGAACTTTTATTCATCAGAAGACATCATCAAGAGAATAAAAAGGAAAACAAGAGAGTAGAATATGTCTGATGTGTGTGTGCGCGTGTGTACATACACATATGTATCTGACAAAGGCCTCATAGCTGAGATATACAAGGAATTACAAATCAATAATTTAAAAAACTGAGGGGAATCCCCTGGCAGTCCAGTGGTTAGGACTTCACGTTTTTCACTGCCAAGGGTGCAGGTTCAGTCCCTGGTTGGGGAACTAAGATCCCACAAGCCACGCACGTGGCACGGCCAAACAAACAAACAAGAAACTGGTAAGCCAATTAACAAAAGAATTGTTCTGGATAGTCTAAGGGACGACCCAAGAGGTAAGCCCTCAGAAAAGAGAAAATTGGAAGAAAAGTCACCCTGAGAAACTAAAAAAGGAATATATTTGGCTAAAAAGCAGGCCCACATACACCTAATAGTTGTAGGGCAAGAGTACAAAGGGAAGCCATATGTCTAAATACTTTGAAGTTATAAACGAGCTGATAAGCTGCTAAACAATATGTCTATCTTCCTACCTTACAAATATACATTTACGAGAATGACCCGGAAGATCAGGATTTTAATAATTTTCAGACTCACAGGAGTTCCATGCCAGACCTTGGTAATACTGGAAGGGATGACCCTGGCCCCTGTCCATGGCCCGCCCCCTTGACTCCATCCTACACTGTGAGGGGTTGGTTTTGCATCATGCGCGGGGACTCCGTAGCCAGGAAATTCAAGCTCCGCCCACTCACCCAGCACCTCCCACAAACAGCTGCCTTTTGGCCACCTCTCAGGCCTAGAGGCGCACACACCAGCCATGCCATTGACTCTTCAGAGAATGGACCCAGGGAAGAAGCCTGTATAGGCCCAGGCCATGAGCTGGGCTATTTGGACAGTGAAGCATCAGGTTCTCAGGTACCCAGAATAGTCTAGAAAGGGGGAAGGTTATAGTCTTGGGGTGCCCATATCCCCTTGACCTCACAGATGTCTCACTCATAGGGAGGGACGTGGCTAGAATAGGGCCAGACTTGGAGCCTCTAAAGAAGGACTTTTCTTACATAGACCTTAGATTGATGCTCCTAAGATACAAGCTGCAAAATCCTCAACTACCCTTTCCCCTCTCTCTGCTCTTTGTGTCTCCTACTTGGACACCAAACAACTCAAAACTGTCTGTCTCTGACACTACCGCAATCATTCCACGCTTCGGTTACTACACCTGCCTCTGGCTGCTCTTCTTGCTTTCGCCCCTCTACCTCCCCTCTTCCCTGAACATCATTATCGGGTTAATCTTTCAAAAACACAGCGTTCATCACGTCTATCCACCCATCAAAAACTGCAGTGGCTCATTGAAGCCAGCATCCTCAGTTTCAAATTCATAGCCTTTCATTAAGTCTTCCCATTGGATCTTCCCTGCCGTGTTACCCACACTCCTTCATCGAAAGTCTTTGAAGTGCCCTGATCATCATCAAGGTCAAATGAAAGTCTGTTTCATTGTTGAGTGTGTATTAACCCTCCCTAAATGGATGGACCATATACCACATGGATCATAAAGTCCCTATTAATCAAAACATTTAATGAGCCAGAGTTTTGTATCTCACAATCGTGCTGAGTAAAATAAGACTTACTATTTCTTTAGCCTGAGGTCTCGGTAGCTCTTAAGCACTTTGCAGGTAGAACTGCCATACCCTTCAGTGGAGCCCTTGACCCCCTCCTTTAGGAAGGCCTGTCACACTCTTCTGCCCCCAGAGAACCGGAATCGCGGTTCTCAAGATGCTATGCACGTGATGTTACACTCACTGGATAATTCTTTTTTTTTTTTTTTTTTTTTTTGGCCACACCACATGACTTTCGGGATCTTACTTCCCCGACCAGGGATGGAACCCAGGCCAGGGCAGTGAAAGTGCCGAGTGCTAACCTCTGGACCGCCAGGGAACTTCCCTTAATATTCTTTGAAGAAAGAAAGAAAAAAAAAAAAATCTAATTGTGAACACGTGATGGGAGATTTTTTTTTTCTCCCAATTAGGATGTTAAACAATAAAATGAAATGCTTTCACGTACCGGAAGAGTTTACTTGCGAAAGCTCCTTTTGCCTTTCTTTGACAGATTGATTGCAGCAAACTCTTCCTGCATAGCATGCTGTACAAACATGGACCACATAGGTCTTTTCTTTTTTTTTTTTTTTGCGGTACTCAGGCCTCTCACTATTGTGGCCTCTCTCGTTGCGGAGCACAGGCTCCAGACACGCAGGCTCAGCGGCCATGGCTCACGGGCCCAGCCGCTCCGTGGCATGTGGGATCTTCCCGGGCTGGGGCACGAACCTGTGTCCCCTGCATCGGCAGGAGGACTCTCAATGACTGTGCCACCAGGGAAGCCCTCACATAGATCTTTTTTATGTAAGGTTTCTCCCCAGTCTCTCCCTGTCCGCTTCGTCCATCCCAGGGCTGCCCACGCTTCCACAAAAGTAGATGTGGCCTGAGTCGGAAACACCAGTTTTTCCCTCTGGTGTTTCCTTCTCCTGCATGTCTCATACTACTCCACACTCACACCAAACACTTCACTTCTGACCTTTCTGGTCACCAAGTGTGTGGAGGTTTTCCATACCCCAAGCGATTCTCTGTGGCCACCAACAGGTCCACCCAGTCCTGACACTACCCCATGGTAGCGTCAGATCCCACAGGTTAAGCGCTCAGGTCCACAAGACTGCCTCCACCACCACAGCACACACTTCCAGCGCCAGCCTCAAGCCCAGGTTGTCATCTGTGCTTCTGACCAGTGGGCTGTAGGTCAGAGGATCCAATGGACTTCTTCCTTGGGTTTGATTCATTTGCTAGGGCGGCTCACAGAACTCAGAGAGACACGTTTATCAGTTTACTAAAGGGTATAATAAAGGGCAGAGATGAACAGTCAGATGAGGAGATATACAGAATGAGGTCTGGGAGGGTCCCGAGTGCAGGCACCTCTGTCCCCGTGGAGTTGAGATGAGTCACCCTCCTAGTATGTGGATTCGTTCACCCACCTGGAAGCCCTCTGAACCTTGTACTATTGGCATTTCATGGGGGCTTCCTCACATGGGCATGCTGAATTATTAACTCAGTTTCCAGCCCCTGTCTCCTCTCTGAAGGATGGAGGGTGGCACTGAAACTTCCAAGCTCCTAATAATCATGATTTGGTCTTCCTGACAACCACCCCCTATCCAGGAGCCATGGAGAAGCTCACCCAGAGTCACCTCAGTAGAACTCAAGATGATCCCAGGGCTCTTATCACTTGGGAAATTACAAGTGTTTTAGGAACTCTGTGCCAGGAGCCAGGAGCCAGGAGCAGAGACCAATATATATTTGACCTTTTTTACTTTTTCCCCCCAAGCACCAAAATGTTTAATAAAAAGACTGCATAAATTATCTGTTTTATTTTTCTGTGTTAAGTTCTTTCGTGCCTTTGATATTACAAAGTGAACATCTGCTTCAAAAATTTCTGTACCGTATGATGTCCGAAATATCCATAATAATAATTATTATACACATTCATGTGTACACATACAAACATATGCATCTAAAAAACAATTGTAAAAGGGAAGAACAGTCAGAACCTATAGTTAAAAGTATAAAAAAAGTACCCAAACCATACCTGAAATATGCGTCTGTTGTTGAATCCGCTTCTAATCCCGCCCCAACTGCGAAGGGATTGCCCAGTCTATAGACAAGCATAGAGACCAATAAATTCGTGGAAGAGCTGCCTAAATGGGGCATTCTTTAGATAATGTGATTTTAAAGAGTTTCAATAACTATCAGTGATAAATGAGAGATTTGGGTTGCTATATTTGACCTTTGAATAACATGGGTTTTACCTGCCCAGGTCCATTTATATATGGATTTTATTTTCCAATAAATACAGCACGATACCATCCATGGTTGGTTGAATCCATGGATTGGAACCGTGAATAGGGAGGACCGACTGTAAAGTCATGCTTGGATTTTTGAAGGCGCAGGAGCCAGTGGCCTTAACCGCCACTTTGTTCAAGGGTCAACTGTATGTATTTTCTATTACCTCACAGGGGCCTTTGTAAAAACAGCTTGAACCTTGCAGCAGAGAAAGGCCCTTGAAGGGTGGTTCTATATGCAGTTCCTGGTATATACCTCTTGCAGTCAAGTTCCTTAGAGTTTCCGGGATGAGACATGCCCAGGTCATCCGTGGTATGTGGAATGTGGGTACCCGTGAATACGGCACCAGGAAGAAGGATGGGGGAGCTCCTCGCCCCTCCATAGACATCCCACATCCCGCTCTCCCAAAGGTCTCACGTGAGCCAGGAAGGGGCTCAGTCCCTCTGGAGACAGTATCCTCAGCTCACACAGCTGGTCCCTTCCCTTGTTCTCCTACCACTTCAAATGCCCTAAGAAGCGCTGGAGAACATTCCAGGCTACTTAAACTCCAGCCGTAGAGAGGGACTTGGAGTTCCAGAACGAGGTCCTGAGCTTCAGGCTGGGTGTCATTTAGAAATCATGAGGCCTGAGGTTTTTATTAGGATGATAGAACTTGGAGTCACTTTCTTCAGAAGGTGACTGTGTCTGGGATTGTGACTTTGCTCAGGCTGTGTGACAGAGAGATGACAGCTCAGGCTCTGGGGCCACCAGGCCTAGGCTAACATCCCACCTCAGCCACTGACTCTCTGTGTGACTTGCGACAAGTTACTCAACCTCTCTGGGCCTCAAATTGTATCATTCATTCATTCATTCATACATTTATTTGACTGCTCCGGGTCTTAGTTGCTGCATGCGGAATCTTTTTAGTTGCCGCATGCATGTGAGATCTAGTTCCCTGACCAGGGGTCGAACCCAGGCCCCCTGCACTGGGAGCGTGGAGTCTTAGCCACTGGACCACCAGGGAGGTCCCTCAAATTGTATCTTTGAAGAATGGAATAATAATGTGACATTGGTGAGGATTAAGTGACATGTGAAATGCCTAAGGCATGCCTGGCATATAATCAACTCTTCATAACTGGGAAGTTACCAAGTTCGGATGTTGCATGTACGTGTAATATAACGTTTCCGTTAGAAGGAAAACAGTCTGTAGGGCGAGGATATCCTTGCTGGTGCTTGTTCTAGACATCGCTTGAGGCATGGAGGACACGAGACAAAGTCCCTGCCCTCGCAGAGCTTCTGTTCCTGGGGAAGCTTGGATTTTACTGGATTCAGAGAGAGGAATTTTAACTGGAGGAGCACAAATTCCCACAGTCTCCGCAGCTGCAATTCTGGGTTGGGGTGACAGACGTAAGGGACAACAATACCTTCAGAGATCGTACTTTGCATGATTTCAAACCTTTTTATTTATTGAGACTTTTATACTTTTATGGCATAGCATGTCATTTTTCCTGGAAATGTTCCATGTGTTCTTGAAAAGAATGTGTATTCTCCAGTTATTGGGTGGTGTATTCTGTATATACTAGTTAGGGTGCATTTGTTGATAGTACTGTTCATGTTTTGCTCATTTTCTGACTAGTTGTTCTATTAAATATTTAAAATGGGGTCTTGAAATCTACAACTGTATATGTTGAGTTGTATATTTCTCCTTTTAAATCTGTCAGTTTAAGCTTCATGTATTTTTTCACTGACCAGGGATTGAACCCGAGTCCCAGCAGTGGAAGCACCTAGTGCTGACCACTGGACCACCAGGGAATTCTCTAGCTTCATGTATCTTGGAGTTCTATTATAAGTGCATTTACATTTTAATTGTTACATCTTTCTGACAGATGGACCCTTTTTATCATTATGAAATGTCCCATTTTGTCTCTGATGATATCTAAACTGGGGAGCTTAAAACAACAGAACTTGATTCTGTCACAGTTCTGGAGGCTAGAACTCTGAAATCAAGGTGTTGTCAGGGTCATGTTTTCTTTCAAGGCTCTAGGATTCTCAAGGGAAGAATGTTTCCCTGCCTGTTCCTGGTATTTGGTAATTGCCAGGAATATTGGATGTTCCTTGGCCTGTAGACACATCACTCAGATCTCTGTCTCCATCATCACATGGCGTTCTCTCTGCGGGTTTGTGTCCAAATTTCTATTTTCTTATCAGTACATCAATCATTGGATTAGAGCTCACCTTAATTCAGTATGACCTTGTCTTATCTTGATTACATCTTCAAAGACTCTATTTCCAAATGAGGTCATATTCACAGATTCTGAGTAGACATGAAATTTGGGGGGAATGCTGTTCAACCCCATACAGCACTCTAGCTCTCTTTGGGTTACTATTTGCAAAGAGTATCTTTTCCCAAAATTTAACTTTGCATTTATTTGTGTTTTTGAATCAGCGTTGTGTCTCTTGTAGACAGGATTGGACTTTGCTTTTTTATGCAGTCTTTCAATTTCTGCCTTTTGATTAGGGTGTTTAGATAATTCAGATTTAATATAATTATTGATATTGTTTGTTATATATTTGTCATTTTTCTATTTATTTTTTATTTTCTCCTTTTTTTTTAAAATAGGATTTACTCGTTTTTTTCCTTAATTTATTTATTGATTTAGGGCTGTGTTGGGTCTTCATTTCTGTGCGAGGGCTTTCTCTAGTTGTGGCAAGCGGGGGCCCCTCTTCATCGCAGTGTGCGGGCCTCTCACTGTCGTGGCCTCTCTTGTTGTGGAGCACAGGCTCCAGATGCGCAGGCTCAGTAGTTGTGGCTCACGGGCCTAGTTGCTCCGCGGCATGTGGGATCCTCCCAGACCAGGGCTTGGCCCTCCCCAGCTCTCCTGCCTCTGGGAAATCACTTTCACTGACAAGGACCCTGAGTGTGGGCATCATCCGCTGCTCCAAATGGAGTGAGCCCCCTTTGATGGCAACAGCAAAGTTGCTGGTTCTCACGGTCCTTCCTCCCTGACAGTACTCCACATTGAAGGGATAGACAGGATCAGACACAGACTAGAACGCCACAGATTTCCACGAAGTCCAGCATTTGCTAAAGCATAAACACTTCTCAGATTGTTGAATGCCTATGGTCAGTTTCCAGAGCGCTGAAATGATTGTTTGGGGGCAATTTTGTCCATCTTTATAGTTGTTTTTAGGGAAGAGCGTTTGACAATCTCCTCACTCAACCATAGTCAGAAGTCCTGCCTGAAATCATTATCCTTCCCAACACTTTTGTATTTAATTCTTTGAATCAGATTCCTTCTGGTTTAAGTACCTAAAGTGCTTTCTGTTTTCCTGATCAAGCACAACTCAAACGTCATATAGTCTTTAGGAACTTATTGTAAATCTAGGAATGAGTGATAATTTGAATAGGAAATAATTCTCAAAGGTTTGGCACCATTCACCTGCCCCAGCCTTTGGTTTCCTCACTTGTAAAGAGAAGTTCATAATACTTACCTAATTAAGTTGTTCTAGGAAGTAAGTGAGATGACGTATAGGAAACACCCGGGACACAGTACAAACCTTAAATACATGTTTAATTCTATTTTCCCTCCAGTTTAAGACCCCATTTCTTTTATTGTTCCCGCAAACAGCAGCCTGAATATTCACTCACAAACCAGATTCTTGTGAAAATCTACACATGAGGAAACTAGAAAGAAGCCAAGTTAATTAAACTGCTTAGTGATTCATCGTCTGGCTTTCAGATGCCTAATTTCCTTTCAGTTGCCCACAACAAAACTTTTTGAAGACCGATAGTCGAGTCTTATTTTTATGACTGAATTGATTAAAACATTTAGATTCTTTCTCGGACTGTAATCTGGTTCCTATTCCTGTGAATAAGCAGGACATTCAATCCCGCAGGCGCAGCAGACTTTGAATAGCTCCATGCATAAATTATGATGTTTGCTTGTTAGCAATACTGTCTGTGACGTAAGTAGCAGAGTCAGCTAACAGATGGTGGGAGATGCCACAGTTTTGAACAGTAGTATGGATGTAAATAGATTACTGTTGCTGGTTTTAAAAAACTGGATATTTTACATTTAGAGTGAATCCAGTATTCTGCTCTTTGGCTTGGAAAGTGGAGAGCATCTTCCCATCAAGGTAAGCAAAAATGTCCATGTTTTCCCCCTTGCTGGTTCTCTATGGGTGGCTATGCTCTCAAGGTTGTCAATCAAGATGGATCATAGGGTTTTTACAACTCATGCTCTTGGCATAAGATGATGCTGGCTGATCTCTAGGCATACTCAGAAGCAAGAATAACCATGTTTTCCTTTTTCTTATGTGTTAAACTCTTTCTTATCTGGAATAACTTATTTTATGGTTTTTGTTTTTCTGTTTGTTTGGTGGTTGTTGTTGTTGTTTTGGCTGCATTGGGTCTTCGTTGCTGCACATGGGCTCTTCTCTAGTTGCAGCGAGCGGGAGCTACTCTTTGCTGCGGTGCTTGGGCTTCTCAGTGCGGTGGCTTCTCTTGTTGCGCAGCACGGGCTCTAGGCACACGAGCTTCAGTAGTTGCAGCATGCAGGCTCAGTAGTTGCAGCACGCGGGCCCTAGAGCGTGAGGGCTTCAGTAGTTGCAGCGTGTGGGCTCAGTAGTTGTGGCACTCAGGCTTAGCTGCTCTGTGGCATGTGTGGGCTCAGTAGTTGTGGCACTCAGGCTTAGCTGCTCTGTGGCATGTGGGATCTTCCTGGACCAGGGCTCAAACCCGTGCTCCCTGCATTGTCAGGTGGATTCTTAACCACAGCGCCACCAGGGAAGTCCCAGGAATAACTTATTTTATAATACGTTTTGGTGTGGTAAAATCTTTCATGAACAGAGTTCACACTAGAAACATTATGTGGGTATCCATTTAAAAATGAGAAAGAAGGTTTTTATAAAATAAAAAAAATACTAAATAAAAACAACCTTTTTAAAAATTTTTAAATTTTTTGATAACTGAGACAGTGGGCCAGGATTCTGTAGCTCCTCCCTGCTACTCTATAAGCACTGCAGGTGGTGTTGACCACCTGTAGCTATGCAGAGGGAGGGGCCTCATTCCTCTGGGAGGTTCCCAGGTATGTCAGCGGAGTCTCCCAAATGTGACCAAATGGTTTAAGCAACACAAAAATAGTGTGTGTTGGAAGACAACTGTTTACCTGAATCCAAGGGCGTAAGCAATGTCTTCAGGACTTGGTCTTACTTGCTCCATCCCTTGGCTACCCTTGCTGTCTCCCTCCAAGAGCAGACACCACCCGCCACGCCATCGGGGGGCAAAACGGCTGCCAGCAGCTCCAGACGCATAGTCTGGCTCTCAACGGGTTTGGGGGGTCAGCTTTAATTGGACAGGCTGAGATCATTTGCCCTCCCTGAATCAATACATGTAGCCAGGGGAAGAGACTTAGCCCGGCTTCCCCAGAAGCAGAGACTGAGATAGTGGTTTGGGGGCACAGGATGTACTGAAGGAGTGCCCTTCAGGAAAAGCCTGAAGGGAGGACAGGGGAGGGGAAGGAGAAAGGACCTGGTCTCAGGACCAAGTCTAACCTGGTCTGACCCACAGGATATGACCATGGAGCACAAACTGCATCCTAGATCTGCCTCCCCTAAAGGCAAGGGGGCCTGACCATTTACACTCCATGTCATTCAGCCATTGGCTACAGTCCGCTCTGTCCAGGGGGAAGGAATTACTCCCCAGGGAAAGCAGCTCTGTCAGGTCAGAGCAGTTCCCGGGAGAGGGGAATTGGCAGCTCCTACTCACAGCACCAGCTGCACTGCTGGTGACAGTGTCCGAGTGGGCACCACTACCTTAACTTTAGAGGGACTCTTCCCGTATCCCTCCACACCCCACCCCTGTGGGAGCATGCCTGCTTGGCTGACACAGATTTCTCAAAAAACGTGTGGGTTTTCTTTTTGTGTGTGTGAGTCTCCTTGGGATTAACTCCGTTAGATGAAACACACTACAAATCTTTGAGATAAACCCTTCACTACCTTGAGCTCCTGCATGGAGGCTGAGAAACACTGCTCTTAATCTCCCCTTATTGTTTGATTGAGAGGATCTGAGAGGAACACCCAAATCTCTTTAAAGGGACCTTTGTATGACTGAACAAAACTCCTTTGATTTTCTTGAGGTATTACAGAAGGTTGTACTTACACAGATATAGATAACCAACATGGGGGTGGTGGTAAGTAACCGTCTCCACCACACAATGGTTTTAAAGGCAATTCCCTCTTAATCTTTGCCTTAGCTTCTTGGTTATTCTCAAGCACTTATTTTTCCCTATGAACTTTTCTGTCATTATTGTTGTCCCATATGACTATTTTTAGCTAGCTCTAAACTCATTGTGATAGAATGGCAGTAATGTCCATACATATTAATGTTGGGAGGATTCTTATTTCTATGATACTAAGTCTTCCTATCCAGACGTGTTATATCTCTCAATTGATTCAGTTTTTATGTCCTCTAGAAGATTTTATTTAAGTTAAATCATGCCTTTCATGTTAAATTTACTTCACGTTGGATATTGTTACTACTACAATGAGATGTTGTTCCATTTCCAATTTTTGTTATTACAGAAAACATATGCAACCATTTAAACCAAATTTTCTTTTTAAAGATTTTCTTTCCTAAAATATCATGGATGATTTTGCCTATTTTAAAATTTAATTTTAACTTAATTTGATTTTTTTGGTTTAATTGCATTAAATAGAACTTTGGGAAATGTTGAATCATAGTGATAGATGCATAAGTAGTTTGAAACTGATTTTGATGAAATTGGCTCTGCATTTTACTCTTTAGTCTAAAGCTTTCTCTTGGTAAATAATCTTTATCATGTTTAAGTATTTTACTTGGAAATCTTTTTAAAGATTAGGAATAGCCTTTTTACTATTTATTGATTTAATGTTATCATATTTAATTCATTGATTAAATATATTGTGATCATTTATTTTTAAAAGATTAGACTTCTTAATTTTCTTAAACAGTTTTGGAATTACAGAAAAATTAAGAAAGTAGTATGAGCTCCGTGAACCCAATTTCCCCTATTATCAACATCTTATATTAATATGGTATATTTGTTTTAATTAATGAACTAATATTGATACACAATTATTAAATTTTTATTATTTATTTATTTATCTATGGCTGCACTGGGTCTTCGTTGCTGCACACGTGCTTTCTCTAGTTGTGGCGAGCGGGGGCTACTCTTCGTTGCTGTGCGCGGTCTCCTCATTGCAGTGGCTTCTCTTGTTGCGGAGCACGGGCTCTAGGCCCACGGGCTTCAGTAGTTGTGGCACACGGGCTCCGTAGTTGTGGCTTGCAGGCTCTAGAGTGCAGGCTCAGTAGTCCTGGCACACGGGCTTAGTTGCTCCGCCGCATGTGGGATCTCCCCGGACCAGGGCTCGAACCCGTGTCCCCTGCATTGGCAGGCGGATTCTTAACCACTGCGCCACCAGGGAAGCCCTCACAATTATTATATAAAGTCAATCCTTTATTCAGATTTCCTTAGTTTTTACCTAGCATCCTTTTTCTTTTGCAAGATTCCATTCAGGATGCCACATTAAATTTAGTTGTCATGTGTCCTTAGATTCCTCCTGGCCATGACAGTTACAAAGGTTTTCCCTGTTTTTGATCACCTTGATCTAAACAGCTTTGAGGAATCCTATTTCAATTCATCACTGTTGATGCTGACCTGGATTGCCTGGCTGAGATAGCGTCGTCAGGTTTCTCTACTGTAAAGTTACTCTCCCCCATACCCGTTCCTTCCAGTTCTCTTTGGAAGGAAGTTGTTATGCACAGCCCACACTTAAGGACTGGGGAGTTATTCTCCCCCTTCTTGAGGGTGGAGTTGCTATAGAAATTATTTGGAATTCTACTGCATGGGAGATTTGTCATGTCTATGAAGTAACCCTCTTCATCTCCAGTAATATTTCTTGCCTTCGGTCTACTCTGTATGACATTAATTATAGCAAAACAGCTTTCTTTTAGGTAACATTTCCATGGCATGCTTCTTTATTTTACTTTCAATCTCTCTCTGTGCCCTTAACTATGTCTCCTGTAAGCAGGATTACTGTATTATAATTAGAATGAATTTGTTTTACCTAGACTGACAATTTTAGTCTTTTACTTGATGAATCCAATCTGTTTACATTTAATGTAATTAGATGTATTTGTGTGTGTGTATATATACTCTCTTACTGGGATGACTTTTCTATTCGGCATCTGTTTTATGCCCATTTTCCTCCTTTTCTTGACTTTAAAAATCAATCAAAATTGTAATTTTTCTGTTATTTCCATGTAATAACTTTTTAATTACACATTCCTTCACTTTTTTAGTGGTTAACCTAGAGATTATAATATATGTCCTTACATTATTATAGTTTAACACAGATGATTATTTTTACTAATTTCTTAATGATGCTGCAACCCTAGAACACTCTGACAACATTTACCCCATCCTGCTCTCTGAGTTATGATTGTCATGCATTTTATCTCTTTTTCTGTTTTTGGCCATGCCTCACGGCTTGAAGGATCTGTGTTCCCCGACCAGGGATCGAACCCAGGCCCTCGGCAGTGAGAGCGCCGAGTCCTAACCACTGGACCACAAGGGAATTCCCGGTCATGCATTTTATTTTTTTTAACACCTTTATTAGAGTATAATTGCTTTACAATGGTGTGTTAGTTTCTGCTGTATAACAAAGTGAATCAGCTATACATATACCTACATCCCCATATCCCCTCCCTCTTGCGTCTCCCTCCCTCCCTCCCTCCCTATCCCACCCCTCTAGGTGGTCACAAAGCACCGAGCTGATCTCCCTGTGCTATGCGGCTGCTTCCCACTAGCTATCTATTTTACGTTTGGTAGTGTATATAAGTCCATGCCACTCTCTCACTTCGTCCCAGCTTCCCCCTCCCCGTGTCCTCAAGTCCGTTCTCTACGTCTGCGTCTTTATTCCTGTCCTGCCCCTAGGTTCTTCAGAACCATTTTTTTTAGATTCCATGTGTGTGAGTTAGCATACAGTATTTGCTTTTCCCTTTCTGACTTACTTCACCCTGCATGACAGTCTCTAGGTCCATCCACCTCATGTCATGCATTCTAGATCTACAAATATTTTAAACTCTATAAAATATACCATTATATATGATTATTGTTTTGTATAAGCAATATTGTATGTTACCCTTCTGCTGTTCTTTTTCTTCTGCATTTGTTTCCCTCTTTGGATCATCTTCCTCCTGCCTGATAAACTCCTTTTTTTTCCTTCAGTGCAGTTCCTGCTGGCAACAAATCCCCTTGGTTTTCGTTTGTCTGAAGATGCCTTTGTTTCCTTATTTTTTTTCATAAAAAAAAACACAGTTTACATACAGTAAAATTTACCCTCTTTTAGTGTACAATTCTGCAACTTTTGACAAATGTACACATTTACATAATCACAACAACCAAGATTTAGGACTGTTCTATCACCCCAGCACATTCATTTTTTTAAAAGCATACTTCACTGGGTATACGATTCTAGGTTAGCAATTTTCTTTTTATCGCTTTAGAGATGCCATTCCATTATCTTCTGTACTCCTTTGTTTCTATGGAGAAGTCACCTGTCAAATTTAATACTGTTCCTTTAGAGATAGAGTGCCTTTTTCTCTGGATGCTCACAAATTTTTTCTCTTTGTGTTTAATTTTTAGCAGTTGGACTATGTAATGTTTCTCAGTGTGAGGTTTTTTTATTATAAAAGTTTTCTTTTTATCTGTTTCCCCCAGCACTGGGCTTCTGAATTGTCCAGGCCCTGTTCCTCAGCCTGTGCCCAGAATAACAAATTCCCCTAAGAAAATAGCCCTCTACACTAACTCATCTCTGAAAGATTCTCTCATTTCTGGAATTTTTTTTTTTTTTTTTTTTTTTTGCGGTTCGCGGGCCTCTCAATGTTGTGGCCTCTCCCGTTGTGGAGCACAGGCTCCGGATGCGCAGGCTCAGCGGCCACGGCTCACGGGCCCAGCCGCTCCGCGGCATGTGGGATCTTCCCGGACCGGGGCACGAACCCGCGTCCCCTGCATCGGCAGGCGGACTCCCAACCACTGCGCCACCAGGGAAGCACCTCATTCCTGGAATTTTAATCTGTCTCATAATCCTTGCTGCCACAGCTCTCTGATGTATTTGGAATATAATTTTTATAATTTATCTGACTTTTCTTAATGTTATAGCAGGCACTTTGACCTGTTGTAATCTATTATGTCTTAACTAGAAGGGCAAGTCTGAGCCTTCCTCTTTTCTTCTCAACCATGTCATACTTCTGTCCACAGATGGAGTCTTTCCTCTTGGATGACATCGGTTCCATGATACAGAACAAGGCCATTGGGAGAATCATCTCACCAATGACTGTTCAGCTTTGCCATCTGATCATCTCAGTGGAGAGGAAAGACATGGACAATGAAGTATTTGCCTCTTTGGAGAAGATGGCAGAGGAACTGGCTCAAGCTAGTGAAGAGTTTGTGCAAATTGCCCAAAGGTAATAATTTTAAACAACTCAAGCACTTTACTCTGACAAGTTTGCAGAAGAAGAGTATAAATAGAGCCTTATTATAGTCTCCTTAGATACTTTTGGAAAGAAGTCAGGTGTGACAAGTAAATTGATAAAACATAAAGCAAAGCTACTTAATATGTTGTTATTTATTAGTCGGGATGTAATTTCAAAAGGCAAACATTTCAGAATTAGCTGACTGAGTTTTCCACTAAGAATACATGTTTTCATCCAACATGTATTTATCGACCATCTACTAAAGTGTCAGGCACTATTCTAAGTGCTGAAATATAGCATGAATAAGACATTCACAGTCCTTGCTCTCAGGAGCAGTGGATCAAACAGAAAGGAAACATACAACGATATCAACAAGGAAAAGCCAAATACATAAATATAAAAGTAAGGAAAGTATAGCTATTTCAGTGAAAAAGAAATAAAAGTGAATTTTAAAATCTGGAATATATATTCAATCTTACTAATCCTCAATAATTCTTTTACCAAACATTTAGCAAACAAAGAAATGAAAATTAAAATGGGAAGATACTATTTTTCTAGCCCAGCATATCAGCAACTATTAAAGAATAATGATAATACTGTGGTGGCAGACATGCGTCGTCTCATATACTCATGATAGAAATGGAAATTGGTGTTTTAGAGGGTAATTTGATAAAATAGATCCAAGACTTTAGAAATATGTACCTGTTGACTCATTAATTCCAATCTTACTAATTTACCCAGAGGACATAGTCACAAATATGAGCTACGATGTATTCACAAGGACATTTGTTGTGTCATTATTTAAAATTGTGAAAAAGGAGAAACAAGCTAAATGACCTAGTTTGGTAAACCATGATATAACCTTATGGTGAAACAATAAAACAAAGTAGATGCTTAAAATGTCAATTAACATTTATTAATTAGGGGAAATATTTGTAGTATTGCTTTACATGGGGAAGCGGGCTATCAAACAAAATTTTTAAGCTAATATAGAGCTAGAATTAATATGAACAGAGAAGGCACCTATCATAATAATAACTGTTCCAGGCAAGGGTCGTCAGTGGATGCTAAAATTGGTGGGCAAAAATTTAATGAGGAGCAGGATATTTGTACTGTCTCTAGTTATCTTCCGGCAGAGTATTTATCATTTACAAAGGGGAAATAGTAGTTTTACAGAGGAGAAGCCTGGCAGATATCACTTTACCCTAGCGATCAAGTTAACATTACTGTTATTGGGACAAAAACACCACCACATGCCCACTGATGTGGGCCATTGAGAAGGACACAGCACCACTTCTGTGGAATCAATTGCCAAGATGTAGAACCTGAATCTATTAATAAAATATCAGGGAGTTTCCTGGTGGTCTAGCGGTTAGAATTCAGCACTTTCACTGCTGTGACCTGAGTTCAGTCCCTGGTCGGGTGACCATGCACGTGGCCAAGTATATATATATATATATATATATATATATATATATATATATATATATATATTTATTTATTTATTTATTTATTTATTTATTTATTTATATTTATATATATATCAGAAAAATCCAAATTCAGAGACCTTCTACAAATAAATGGCTTGTATTTTCCATAAAGTGTCAGGGGTCAAGACGAAGTCTCAGGAACTGCTGCAGATTAAAGGAGACTGAGGGGACGTGTATTAGGTTTTTTTTGCTGCTGTAACAAGTTATCAAGGTGCCCGTGGGCTGGGCTCTTCTGTAGAGGCTCTGGGAAGAATCCGTTTCCAGGCTCATTCAGGCTGTCCCTTGTGGTCATGGGACTGAGGAGCCCAGTCTCTTGCTGGCTCTCAGCCGGAGGCTCATCTTTGCTCTTCAAGGCTGCCTGCATTCCTGTGGCCCCTCCAGCAATGGCGGGTCAAGGTTGCCCACGCTTCAAACCTCTCTGACTTCCCCTTCTGCCTTATTCTTCTGCTTTAAGGGCTCATGTGATTACTTTGACCCACCTGGATCGTCCAGGATAAGTTCCCTATTTTAAGGTCACCTTAATTGCATCTGCAAAGTCCTTCCCAGCAGTACCCGATTAACACTGGATTGACTTACCAGGGGATGGGACCGTTGGGGTGGGGGCATCTTTAGAACTGCCCACCACAGGACTCGACAATTAACTTTCATACATGTCCTCAGATTGGGAGCAATTAGCAAACTTAGAATATGGATTTTGGATTACGTAATGGCGTTGTACCAATGTTTAATTTTCTGATTAATTTCTGATAATTGTTTTGTGGTTATGAAAGTGAATGTACTTGTTCTTAGGGAATCCACACTAAATCATTTCAGGGTAAAGAAGCATAGTATCTGGAACTTTCTATACACACACACACACATACATACACAAAAAGAGAAAGAGAGAATGATAAAGAAAACATGGCAAAATGAGAACAGTTGGTGAATCTCACTGAAGGATATATTGGAGTTTGTTGTATTATTTTCACAAAAATTTTTGGAAGTTTGAAATTATTAAGAGCTACAAAAACATTGTTAAAAAGATACTCATGGGGGCTTCCCTGGTGGCACAGTGGTTAAGAATCCGCCTGCCAATGCAGGGGACACGGGTTCGATCCCTGGCCCGGGAAAGATCCCACATGCCGCAGAGCAACTAAGCCCATGCGCCACAACTACTGAGCCTGTGCTCTAGAGCCCGCGAGTCACAACTACTGAGCCTGTGTGCTGCAACTACTGAAGCCTGCGCACCTAGAGTCTGTGCTCTGCAACAAGAGAAGCCACCGCAATGAGAAGCCCGCACACTGTAACAAAGAGTAGCCCCCGCTCTCCACAACCAGGGAAAAAGACCACGCACAGCAATGAGGACCCAATGCAGCCAAAAATTTAAAAAAAAAAAAACACCTCATGCTCAAAAGTTAAGTGAATTAGAAGCAGAGAGGATTCAAGACTGTACGTGAGTCCTCAAAAAACCAAAGATGGAATTACCATATGATACAGCAATTCTACTTCTGGTTCTATATTAAAAAGAATTGAAAGCAGGAATTCTAACAGTTACTTGTATACCCGTGTTCACAGCAGTATTATTTTCAATAATCAAAAGGTGGACACAACCCAAGTGTCACTAGACAGATGAATGCATAAACAAAATGTGGTGTACACATACAGGGGAGTATTAGTCTTAAAAAGGAAGGAAATTCTGACACATGCTACATCATGGATGAACCTTGAGGACTTAGTGTTAAGCGAAATAAACCAGGCACTAAAAGACAAATACTTTGTGATTCCACTTATGTGAGGTTCCTACAGTAGTCAAATTCATAGAGACAGAAAGTAGAATGGTGGTTGCCAGGGGTGGTGAGGGGCGGGCTCAGGAAGGGGGAAGATGGGAAGTTATCATTTAATGGGTATGGAATTTCAATTTGAGGGACTTCCCTGGTGGTGCAGTGGATAAGAATCTGCCTGCCAATGCAGGGGACATGGGTTCGAGCCCTGGTCCAGGAAGATCCCACATGCCACAGAGCAACTAAGCCCGTGCGCCACAACTACTGAGCCTGCACTCTAGAGCCCGTGAGCCACAACTGCTGAACCCATGTGCTGCAACTACTGAAGCCCACGTGCCTAGACCTCGTGCTTTGCAACAAGAGAAGCCACCACAATGAGAAGCCCACTCACAATGAAGAGTAGCCCCCGCTCACCGCAACTAGAGAAAGCCCGCGCACAGCAACAAAGACCCAATGCAGCCAAAAATAAATCAAATTAAATCTTAAAAAAAAAAAAGAATTTCAATTTGAGATGTTGAAAAAAGTTCTGGAGATGGATGGTGGTGATAGTTGCACAACAATGTGAATGTACTTACTGCCACAATAGCTGTGCACTTAAAAATGGGTACGATGGTAAGTTTTATGTTATGTATATTTTAATACACACACACAAGATATGCAGCCAGAGGCACTGTACATGGTGTGACTCCAGTGATGTGAAAGGAAAAAGAATTCATGGAAAGAAACTTGCCAAAATTTTTACAATAATTTACTTAGGAGTTTGAGAATAGAGTGATTTTATACTAATTTAATGCTCTTTTGTACATTCTAAGTGTTTAATGCAATGCATTTTGTAATCACACAAAAAAGGGCACACAAAACTTTGGGAGAAGTTAACTATCCTTTTTGTCTGCTTCATTATAAATGCCTTTGCTGTATCATCTGTTCCGGGCAATTAAATTATTTATAAAGGGAATTATCTGTGCTCATGACCGTGGGATACGGTCCAGCCCATCAAATCCGAGCAACACTGCAAATAATTCATATTCTGACTTAGGTTTGGTTCCCTTGGCTTTCAGGACAGCTCCTCCAGCAGTTCTCAGGAGAGGGCAAATGGAGGCAATCTGTACACAACGTGCTAAGTGTTTCTCTCTGGCTGGCAAGTTCCGGTGTTTCTCTCTGCTGTGTAAGCTCTCAGGAGGCCAGAAGGAACTTGCCACATCAGCAGACCAGCATTGGCATCAGGACGGGGCTACAGGGAAGACCCCACAAGAAGAGGCCAACACAGCATATGTCCCCTTTTGCTTAGAAATGTATCATACGATGAACATTTAGAAAATATGAATGAGATGAGGAAGAAAAGAATTACCCATAAGTCTACAGCCCATAGGTAACCACTGTGAACATTTGGTATATATTGATTCCAGATATTTTTGCTTTCTCTCTCTTTCCTTCCCACTCCCTCTTCCCATCCTTTTTTCTTCCCTATCTCTCCATTTTCATTAAAAAAAATTCATATAAAGCATATCTATCCATGGATATGCCTGTATATATGTACATGTGTTTACCATACATATATATGATCATACGGGTTGGTAAACAGGGAAGGGCCCGTGGGTTGCACAACCCCACAGGGTACCACTCACTTCAGAGTCTGGGTGAATCGTGCCTTTGGGGCTGTGACTGCACAGTCAGCATGAGCATCACAGCAGCCCTGGGGAAGACGGTTTAACACACCTTCTCTGCTCTCCGCTTCCAACTTCAGTCTCTCCTGGACCACACAGTTGGAGATTTTCTAGCTACCTTTCTGATTTCTAGCATAATTATACTGTGGTCCAATAAATATTCTATATGATGTCTCTTCTTTTATGCAGTTATGCATTTTTAAATTATCCTTTTAATGTTCTGCACTATGCATGAATTAGTTCATTACAACATGAATCCTTGACTTTTTAGACTCTAATATAAATTAGTATTGATTTTTTACAAAGGTGTAAAGGCAAATCGGTGGAGGATGGTTAGTCTTTCAACAAATAGTGCTGGAATAATTGGATATTCATATACCAAAAAAATGAACTTTGATACATACTATATTAGATTATATACAAAAATTAACTCAAAATGGATCACAGACCTAAATATAAATCCTAAATCTATAAAAGTTCTAAAAGGAACCATAGGGGAAAAAAGTCTTTGAGATCTTGGATTAAGAACAGATTTCTTAGACATAATGCCAAGAGCATGATCCATAAAAGAACAAATTAGACTTTTTCAAAAAATAAAAAACTTTTGCTCTTCAAAAGAAGAGAATGAAAAGAAGCTACTACTAAGAGAATGAAAAGAAGCCGGAGACTGGGAGAAAATATTTACAAAGCATCTATCTGATAAAGAACTTATATCAAAAATATGTAAAGGGGCTTCCCTGGTGGCGCAGTGGTTGAGAGTCTGCCTGCCGATGCAGGGGACACAGGTTCGTGCCCCGGTCCGGGAAGATCCCACATGCCGCGGAGGGGCTGGGCCCTTGAGCCATGGCCGCTGAGCCTGCGCGTCCAGAGCCTGTGCTCCTCAACGGGAGAGGCCACAACAGTGAGAGGCCCGCGTACCGCAAAATAAATAAATAAATAAAAATAATATAGTTCAGGTACACACATCACCTCATTTTCCCTAATGTTAACAACTTATATATCCATAGTGCAATTTTCAAAACCAGGAAATTAACATTGATACAATACTATTAACTATACTGTAGACCTCATTCAAACTTCGCCAGTTTTCCTCCTAATGTTCTTTTTCTGTTCCAGGATCGAATTCAGGATCCCACATTGCATTTAATGGTCTCTCCTTAAGATTTTCCAATCTGTGGCAGTTCTTCATTCTTTGTCTTCTATGACCCTGATATTATGATAAGTCTTGGTCAGTTATTTTGCAGTCAGTTATTTAGTACTTTCATATCTATTAATTTGGGTTTGTCAGATTGTTTTGTCATGATTAGATTAGATTGAGGTTATGCATTTTTTGGCAAGAATATCACAGAAGTGATGTGGCCTTCTTTATGCATTCTATCATGATGTTGATCTATCTTATTACTAGTGATTTTAAACTTTATCATTTAGTTGAGTGGCTAACTAACCGATAGATTTCTCCACTATTTTTCCTTTTGTAATTCATAAGTGTCTTGGAGTAATTTCTGTAACTGTTCTGTTTCTCTTCAAACTTTCATCCATTTACCCATTAGTGTATCTTGCCTGTAAGAATTGTTACTATGATGTTTGCCTAATAATTTTTAAAATTTCTCTCATTTCTTCTACGTGTATAAACTGGAATTCTTCTGTACAGAAATAATATCCTTTCTCCCTCATTTATTTATTCAATTATATGTATATATTCAATGATTTATACTGGATATTTATTTCGTTCTATGGCTTATAATCCAATACTGTCATTATTTTACTGTTTAATTCATTCCAGTTTCGGTCATCGGGAGTTCCTTCCAATCAGCTCCTGTGTCCCTTTGAAAATGTCTCCATTTTTTTAAAGCACCCACTTACTTTTCAGACTCATCTTGTATTTTTCCAGCCTGAGCCCTGGAATTAACTTCTTCCCCCAAAGAACCCTGGTTTCCTTTACTGAAGGATAAGAGCATTTAGAAACCAAGATCTGGGCTTTAAATATACTCATTACTACTGGTGTGTCATTGCTCCTCGGGCCTCTCAGCAGACAGAGCTAAGAAATATATGTATGTATCCTAATCTATGGGCACACATACATTGACTATTTATTTCTATGTCTCTGAATGCATTTATATAATCGCATATTCATATCTCCAAGTCCAATCCAACCCCACAAGGTTCTTTTTTATCTTCTCCTTTCCTTCTTTGCAGCTTCTTTTTCCAACAAATGAGAATCCTGGTTCTCATTACCCACAATATATCCATTTATTTTCAGCCCTATACATGTGAAGGAATTGCAAATTTAACCTGTAACCACATGAGAAACAGATTACTAGAGGGAAGCATTTTTATGTAGCTCTTACCGTTTTTATCCTGACCCTGTCCTGGAAAAATATTGTTCTCTAGAGTTAATTAGGTTAGTTTTTTTCTTCCCCATCCCCTTCAGTGTTATTCATTTGAAATCATATTCGTTTTCTACTGCTGCGTTACAAATTACCACCAGTTTAGCTGCTGAAAACAACACCCATTTATCATCTCACAGTGTCTGTGGGTCAGGAGTCTGGGCCTGGGGTAGCTGGTCTGCTGCTGTGGGTCTCATCTGGCTGGGTGAGCCAGATGACCCAGGTGTCAGGTGGGCCCCAGTCTCATCTGAGGCTCAGGTCCCCTTCCAAGCTCACTGGTTGCTGGCAGTATTCAGTTCTCTGGGATTGGAGAACTGAGGCCCTGAGATATGGCCCTCTCCGCAATGCGGCAATTTGCTTCTTCAAGGCTAACAGGAGAGTGTCTCTGCTCCTTCAAATCTGTCTCTTCAATAAGGACCCACTCACCCTTTTAAGGGCTCCTCTGCTTTGGTCAAGCCAGCCCAAGATAATCCTCCTTTGATTAACTCAAGCCAATGATTAGGGGCCTTAATTACATCAACAAACCCCTTTTTCCTATAAGATAACATAATCACAGGCTGCCATCCCATCCTATTCACAGGTCCCACCCACACTCAAGGGGAGGCCATTACCGGGGTGTGTACACCAGGGGATGAGAGCCTTGCGGGCGATCTTAGAATTCTGACAACCTCAGTGAGTAGTTAGGTTCATTTGTTACTTTTCATATTTTATTTTGGGATTTCCCCACATTCTGGTTAATTTTGACACATGTATCTTTTTTTTTTTTTTTTTTGGCGGTACGCGGGCCTCTCACTGCTGTGACCTCTCCCGTTGCGGAGCACAGGCTCCGGACGCGCAGGCCCAGCGGCCATGGCTCACGGGCCCAGCCGCTCCGTGGCATGTGGGATCTTCCCGGACCGGGGCACGAACCCGTGTCCCCTGCATCGGCAGGCGGACTCTCAACCACTGCGCCACCAGGGAAGCCCTCGACACATGTATCTTTAATATCTTCTTTCTTACATGAAGGGTATGTTACAGATATTGTTGTGCACTTTGATTATTTTACTTAATGTATCATGGAGATCACACATACCGTTTCATAGAAATTTTCCTTACTTTTTTATATGGAGTTGTATAATAACTCCATTGTGTGTATGAACGCACCATAATTTATTCAACCACTGTTGTATGAATGCACATGTAGGTTGTTTCCAATATTTGAAATTATAAACAATGCTGCAGTAAACAACCTTGTGCATATGTACTTTCATATTGTTGGAGGTGGTCGATTCTTTGTAGTGAGATTTCTGGGTTGAAATATATTATATATTACATGTTGGATCTATTGAAATATAATTAGGTTATTAGCCCTTTGTAGTGTATGTTAGGTTATGTTATTAATCCAAAACACATACACTATTAAGTGATAAAAGCAAAGTGTATGGTGCAGAGTTATATCATTAGGTTTATAAACATTGAATATATTATACATTAAGGTTAGTAACTTTGTCTGTCATATATATTGCAAAAATCTTTTCCCAGCTTACTGTATGTCTTTTGACATTTTAGGTGTGTTTTTTTTTTTTTGCCATGGAAATTTAAAAATTTTATGTAGTTAAATTTATCAACCTATTCTTTTATTGCCTTTTGGTTTTGAGTCATAGTTACAAAGGTTTTCTCACACCAAGATTAAAGAAGAATTCACTCACATTTTCTTCTAGTACTTGTATAGTTTTGATTTTATATTCAGATTGCCTAATCTACTCAGAGTTCAGTCTTGTGTATGGCTTAAGATAGGAATCTCACTTTATATTTTTCCAGATGTCTACTCAGTTGTCCCAGCACTATTTATTTATGTATTTATTACTTTTTTGGTCACGCAGCTTGTGGGATCTCAGTGCTCTGACCAGGGATTGAACCCCGGCCACGGCAGTGGAAGTGCCGAATCCTAACCACTAGACCACCAGGGAACTCCCCCAGCACTATTTATTATAAAGTCTATCTTCACCAAAATAATTTGAGATGCTACCTTTATCTTTTCATGTGGGCTAATTAAAAAAAAACTGAATACAATACATAATGTATGAAAATTGTAGTATTGTCTCCTTCCAGAGAGAATTTAATTTTATTCTGATGGGCAGTTAAAGTAGGGAGAGGTCACTCTTCTCCAATCAAAACCTTAAGATGCTTCAAGACTAGTTTCAGTCTTTGTTAGGAGATGTCTATTTCCAGTTCTTACTTCTAAGGTGTAGCCTTTTGCGGTCTCAGCTGAAATCCTGGGATACTCATCAGGTTTCCTTCACATTGATGAGACCCAAACTCTAATTTTTATTTTCTCAGTACCATGAGACTACTGAAGTCTTGGCATGACTGCTACTTTTTACATGGCTTTTGTGCCTCTTGGCCTGCGTTACTTGGGAATAAATCTTGGCTGCCTTGGTTGATCTCTAGCACCTGAAAGTATCTGGGTTTTTAAAAATATTTCATCCATCTTTTACCAGTGTTCTTGGTGGGAAGGTTGGTCTGATACTCTCATGGCTTGAAGCAAAAGTTTGAGAATACTTACTATTTTATTTATTTATTTATTATCTTTGGCTGCATCGGGTCTTACTTGTGGCACACAGGATCTTCGTTGAGGCATGCGGGATTTTTCGCTGCAGCGTGTGGGCTCTTCGTTGTAGCACGTGGGCTTCTCTCTAGCTGTGTTGCGTGGGCTCTGTAGTTTGCGGCACTCGAGATCAGTTGTCCCGTGGCATGAGGGATCTTAGTTCACCGACCAGGGATCAAACCCACGTCCCTTGCATTGGAAGGCGGATTCTTTACCACTGGACCACCAGGGAAGTCCCAAGAATATTTACTATTATGACTCAATTATTGATCTGAAAGAGCAAGCTATCAATATAATTCGGCCAAAGAGCAAAAGCAGAAAGATATAGAAATCACACATGTAAAATACAGTAGAATTGAAGGACAGATCCAGGAGACCCAATTTTCAGATAATGGGGCTTCTAGAAGGAGAAACATGAAGAGATTGAGGAGAGGCAATAATTAAACCAATAATAGAAGAAAATTTCTCTGAGCCAATTAATGACCCATATCTGTACAGAAAAACTGCTCCCTGGGTTCTGGGTGAGATTGCAGAGGAAAGATATATATAAAGCATATGTTGGCATAATTCCTGAACTCTTGGTGCTTCCAGACAAAAGAAAAACAACTTACTTATAAAGGAAGGTCAATTAGACTGGTATCAAATAGACTGGCTTCATATTTCTCACCTGTAACTCTGGAGGCCAGAAGATGCTGGTAACAAGTCTATGGGCTGCGAAGAGGAAAGGCCTACCATTAAGAACGCTCTACCCAGACACCTCATCATTAACCTGAAACAGGAAGTATATGAATGCAGATAAGCAAGGATTTAGTGACCATATCACCATGTACCCCAAGTCAAGAAATCAAGAAAACCCAGGGCTTCCCTGGTGGCGCAGTGGTTGAGAGTCCGCCTGCCGATGCAGGGGACATGGGTTCGTGCCCCGGTCTGGGAGGATCCCACATGGCGCGGAGCGGCTAGCCCTGTGAGCCATGGCCGCTAAGCCTGCGGTCCGGAGCCTGTGCTCTGCAACGGGAGAGGTCACAGCAGTGAGAGGCCCGCGTACCACAAAAAAAAAAAAAAAAAAAAAAAAAGAAAACCCAGAAAAATACTGATAAACAACACAAACATAAACCAAAGACCTCAATATAAGGGAAGATGAAGAAGAACAGAAATTTGTAAAGGATAATAGTACTGCATCTTGGAATGGTTAAGAATCAAAATTCTTGAAAGAGAGATGCAAATGCTAAGGGAAATTCTAACTGAGGCTTCAAATTCAAAACATTAAACTACCTCAGCCGAATCTAAAAGGAGGGAAGAGAGTGAGGGGAGAAAGGATTGAAAAATGTTCCAAAGGTCTCAGGAAGAGGGAGGAGAGTTGGGAAGGTCAGCAGGTCATCGGAAGATTCATCTGGGCAGATCACTGCAGAGTTTCTATTCCGTGTGAAGTAGCTGGTACTCAAGGTCATATATTTGAACACAGCTATTAATTGCCTTAAGACTGGACTCCACAACCTCATTTCACATATACAACCCTGACTCTTGACTGCTATGTGTCTCTCCCATGAGAAAGCCCAGGAAGTTAGCAAGTGTGTGAGGGCCCCAGCTCTGCAACTGAACAGCTGCCCGGATGTGGCACAGTCATATTTATGGGCTGAGCGGCCTGAGTGTCAAATTTACGGGCCAAGCAGCTGATGTGCAAATTCTCCGCAAGGAGTCCAAAGTAAAGTAAGGGAAGACAAAAGCTGTCACATATCCTCTCCAATATTCCTTTCCCCCAGCGTTTAGACATTTTGCTGCGCTGGGTGTTTTGGGTTCGTGTGATTCTGCACACCGGGAACTTGGGATATTTTACATGAGGGTAGCTGGATTGTTTGGGGCAGGAAAGAATGAGGGGCATTGAAATCAGCTGCCATTAGGTAAGGGACCAAAAGCTGAGAGGAGCTTCTCTGAGATCACTCAAGCTGGCACTCCTGTGTCCTCCCAGCCTGCAAGTCCAAAGGCACAGAGCTCAGCCTCATTTGCAAAGAATAACCATTATATGGTCAGGCGGGAGGCGGGGTGGGACTTTTCTTGTTTTGTTTTGTGTGGTTAGGGATTATTAGTGAAAAAGAAATGTTTGCAGTCACGTGGACAAAAACAGCTGCTGTGGACATCTGTGTTCATGGAAACTGACTTTTGTTACACAAAACATCTCCTCCTGATAACATGGATTGCAGTGAGATTCTAGATAGTTCTTCCTTACAAAAAGAGGCTTATTGTTTCCTGTAGTAATTATATGTGTTCACTGCAGAGAAAATGAGAGCAATTCAGAAAGGAACAAAGCATATTTTAAGACGCCAAGATAGAACCACAGTTTGATGATTATCCTTCTCGATAAATGGTTCTCGATGTAGATCTACACTTAATTGAAAACAAATTAAATCTTGCCATACACACTATTCTGTAGTTTGGTTTTATTCACTCAATATCACATCTTGGAGAGGCTTCTGTCACTTACATATAGACCTACGTCACCACTTTAATGGCTTCATAGTGCTCTGTAACTTCTACGCGTCACAGTTTCCTTACTGGGATGTTTCTTTTTTGTAACATTACATTCATGGAGTGTTGGTAAATGCTAAGCAAAGAACATGTCTGTCCAGGCTGGCGGGAGACTCTGAGGAAGTGTGGCTCCAGGAGGAAATGGGGGTTGCGGCGGAGTCTCTGATCCTGTCTTCAAGGAATATCACGCTGGTAGCTCAGAAGCTCCATCTTCAGCCGGAATGTCAGAGCCACCAGGAGGAGCTAGTGACCACAGCTCAGCACATCCTGGTAGACACCACGAAGGTGAGGCTGATGTCAGAGCTGGCTGGCCCGTTGGTCTGTCAGCTCATTGCTGGGAAGCATGGACGGGGCATGTCATTCCCACAAGGGATGCCCACCCCAGAGAGAGAAACCTGCCCAAGTTTATGCCAAGATCGCAGAGTTCATTACCAATTTAATAAATGCTCATTGTGGAAGCTGCCATAGGGAGCTGGGTAGACGTACTGAGTCTCTGTTCTTAAACCCACATGCAACCCCTGATCCCCACACTTGGCCACCAAACCGTAATGATGAGGGATGCATTTCCCTCCCTACCCATGGCCAGGAGCTACCTGGGGAGAAGCTACCAAAACCTGGGCAACTCTCAGCCTATTTGGCTAACTTGCTGTATTGCCTTACACCTGGGAGGATCTCAGGGGCCAGGATAACCCCTCAGCCTCTAAATACTCCCCATTCTCCATCCTGACATTCCACCATCTGTCACAACTCTTTTAGCTCAGTACATCGCTCCCTGTTACAACGTTATATGCCTCAACTATTATCAAATATTAATATATTAATAATGTTCATCATTTAAACTTTAATACTGTGCGTTATTGGGAGGGGGTGTAGTTGTAATGTAACAGATCCTCATTAAAGAAAGATTGAAATGGGGAGATGAGAGAGGCACAGCCAGAGGGCTTTGGCACCTGCTGCTGGGAGGAGGAGAGGGGAAGAAGGGCAGGCTCTTGGAAGTGGTTGGGTACCAGCTCTGTTGAAGGGGATGAACAGAGCAGTCAGGGGGCGACAGAGTCAGACCAGGAAAGATTTCTTAGAGGCACTTCTTGGACAGGCCATCTCGCCAGCCCCCATCATCCTCATGCAAACAGTAAGTGCTTCCTAAACACTCTTTCGTTCGTGATGTGTTGGTTACCACGTGGACGGTTGACTGCTCCTCCTGTAATGTGAAGAGAAGGGCTCTTCAAAGCCAGATTGGACCCCACATTAAATGTAGCTCAATTTAGAGGGGCTTACATTTTCAGTTAAGCCAAATGTTTTCTTTAAACGTCACTCTTAGGTGACATCGTCATCATTATTATTACTATTATTATCTCTGAGATTCTCTTTAGTCTTTATTTGCACAATGGGGGTAAAGCAGCTGCCGTTGCTCTCGCTTCGGCTCCATAAACGTGTAGGCATTTTCCAGCTTCTCTTCCCCCGATTGCCCAAACAGGTCCTGCTGCTGGAAGACGCGGCGACGGCGAGGAAGATGGTGCGAGCGGCGGGCTGGTGCCTGACGTGCCTGGACGCGCTGGAAGCGGCGGGCGACGCGGCCTCGCTGCGCGGCCCCTTCGCCGACCTGGCGGTGGCGCTGCAGAGCCTGGGCGGCCTGACTGCGCGCGGATGCGAGGAGCGCCTGGGCCGGGCCAGCCGCCTGCTGCGGGGCTGCGTCCCTGTGCTGCTTGTGGCCGCCCGCGGCCACCTCCGGCGTCCCCGCGACCCGCGGCTGGCCGCCTCCCGGCGCCACGTCTTCGCTCTGGCCAGGAAGACCTTGGGCGAGCTCCTAGGGCGCCTGGAGCCCGGCGCCGCCCCAGCGGCCCGCGCCCCGCACGGCGCGCTCCCTCGGAGCCTGCGGCAGCTGCGGGAGCTGCTGGCGGCGCCCGGACCCGAGCGGCTGCGCGGCGGGCTGGACGCGCCGCTGGCGGCCGTGGTCTGGCACTGCATGCGCCTGGCCGCCTGCTCCCCGCCGCCCGAGCGCCTGCGCCTAGTGGCCCGTTGCCGCCGGCTGCTGGAGCTGCGGAGCGCCGGCGTCCGGCGCCTGGACCCGATTGACGGGCCTCCGGGGACGGGCGGGAACAGCCAAGAGCCGGGGGAGGAGTGCGCAGCGCTGTGGGCCGCGACTGAGGACCTCTCCCAGGGGGTCCGCACCGGGCTGCTGCGCCAGATCCTGGACACGTTCACCGACACGCAAAGCCCTCTTCAAAGACTGGTCCGGGCCGCCTTGGCCACTCCCTCAGTCTCCTCCCGGGGCCATGGCGAGGCCTTGCCTGAGAGCCTCCAGCTTCTCCTCGCTGCTTTCCACGACCAGGCCAACCGGATGCTCAGAGTGGCTCACTTGGTCTTGGTTTGCTGCCCACGACAGCAAACTGGCGAAGACATGGAGGCCACCATGGCAGGCCTTTGGGGGCTCGTGGTCAGAGTGCGACAGCTTTTCTCACAAGGCCCCCAAGGGTCTGGTCTGGACTGGAGCCCTGCTGCCCTGCAGGCCCTGCTTCGGGAGTGGGCCAGGGCATCTGAAGGCTTATTAGCATGTTTTGATGATGTTCTCGATATTCCTGAGTTCCTGAGTGTGTCCATTCAGGAAATGACCAAGCACTTGGACTTTTTTACATGGGCTTTGAGGTGTGGAGATTCTAGAGAGTTTGCTCCACTTGTGGCATATTTACAGGGTCGAGGGACACACATAGTGCAGGTGATGAGCAGGTATGTGGACCAAGATCGAGATCCTATTTTCCGGAATGGCCTGAGAGTCTTGATCCAGCAGCTGGAGCAATCCTCCCGGGTCCTGGGTGAGGCTGGGGAGCATTGTTCAGGCGGGCACGGCTCTCAGGACACAGATGCGCTATTAACCTTGGCGAAACATGTGATCTCTTCAGCTCAGAGCATCCGAGAGGGGCTGGATGGAACTAACCACCCAGATATCCTCAGTCCCCTTCGGGACCAAGTCCAGAGGTTGGACATGGCTGAGAGACAGCCTTATATCATTCTCTCCAGCCTCCAGGATTGCACAGCTCCTGCACTGAAACACCAAAGGGAGCCTGGGTTGAGGAAAAGCGACAAGGGCACCTCCTATCCACCTAGGGATCATCTTTTTTGCCCCTTGATTTTTGACACCGGTCTACAGAAGGTGGACTCTCCACTCTCTGCCATCAGCAAACCCATGCTTGCTGTAGACAGCCTGAGCCACCAGGGAGTGACCTCGGCTCACACCATCCTGCAGGACCAGGATGCAGCTGTGGAGGCAGCTCAGGAGGCCCTGGCTGGAGAGGTACCACTGGGGTCAGAGACGATGACTGGACTCCAAGAAATCCCATCACTAGCACCTTCTATTATTGACGTAGCAAGGGAGATAGAACATTGCACAACTGCTAGAACTGACAGGCTTCTGGAAGTGGCTCTCCAACTGTCTGGGAAGTCCAGGGAAACCAGGCAAAGTTTGGTAGCCATAGCTGGTGACTGGTATTCTCTGTGTCAACAGCTGTTTTGCAACAACCCAGCAGCTGATCTTCAAGAGAACATGACAGTGTTCATGGAGCTTCAGCAGAACTTAGCCTCAATGGTTCAACTAGCAGTCAAAAGTGGACCCATGGATTCGGGTAAGAAGGATTCTGACTCAGCTGGGCACCCAGAAGCGCATTTACAAGTGCAAGGCAGATTGGAGGAGGCGGAGACCCATGCCAAACAGCTTTTGGACAAAGTTCTGGCCTCTGATGGTTTCCAAGCCCCCAGGTCGTGGGAGGAGAGCATTGAGGATGGGTGCCTTCTATGGTCAGTGGCTGTCCAAGACTTGCTCCAGTGCCTGGAGAGGCTCAGCGGGAGACAAGGCCTGTTCCTACTGCCCCTGCGACAGGCTGTGAAGGACCAGCAGGGGCTGCAGGAAGGGTTGGCTCAGGCAGCAGATGTTTCTCAAAGGCTCCAAGAGGCTGCTAGGCTGTCTTCTCTTCTGTGTGGGGATGAGCAGGTAAAGAGTGAGATCTCCTTTCTGTGCAGGGAGGTTCATGTGCTCACAGATGCTCTGCTGGATGTGGCACAGATCCTGGCCTCCTTCCCCAAACCATCTCCCAGCCTGTCCACCCGCTTTGAACTTCTCTGCTTGGAGCTCACCCTTCAAGCCAAGGCCCTGACTGGCCACCTCAGCAGCATCAATGCAGACTATGAACGTGTCCTCCAAGGTGCCTTCTGCCCGAGGCTCTCTGTGTGCAAAGACCCCCAGACCCAGCCAGAAGGCTCTCTGGAAAGAATGGTGTCTGGTATCCAAGCTGTGCAGGGAATTGTGGCTGGAGGTCAGGAGTCTGGGCCCTGCCAGGAAGACCTTCTCATGGCTCTGGAGAGCATTCTCGTCCTCACCAAGGAGGTAGCCCAGCGGGTCCCTGTGCTCCGAGAATGCCCAGAGGACTGGCTTCAGCAGGAGTGGGCAGCCAAGGCCCACCATGCTGTGGCCCAGCTCCAGGCCTGGAAAGGTGGTCACACCAAGGCTTGGAGACTCCTGGCCCAGTGCTTGAAGCCCAGTGATGAAGAGGACCCCACCCAGCCCCAGCTCCACCGTGGGGAGGGTCCACCAGGAGCCGCTGAAGCCAGCAGTGTAGATTCCCAGGGTGCTGCTCCAAGAGACACCGCAGGGAGCTCAGTGGGGACCCGCACTCCGGATCCAGGCATCACCGGGACAGCCGCAGACCTGGGCACGGTAGGAATCACCGGGACAGCCGCAGACCTGGGCACGGTAGGGAAGTCAGCATCCCTCCTTCTCCCCCACCTCAGCCTTATTTCTGGTCACCAAAGCCCCCCGTCAAGTTCCAGAAAAAGCTCTCTTGGTGCCCACGTGTGTCATTCATATCTGGCAGGCAGCACAGGGCACCCTTTGAGAATCCAAGGTCAGGAACCACACTGCCTGCACTGTGTCTGCCTCTACCATTTCCAAGTTCTGAGACCTCAGAGAAGTTTCTTAGCTATTTTGGACTTTAAGATCCTAGTCTAGAAAATGGGAACATTGATACTTTCCTGGCAGAGGGTTGATGAAAGCATCCATGGAAAATACTTGCACTTGCCTGGAACATAATTAGTACGCTGTGGTAGGGCCTGTAATGATTGACTTCCATGAAGTTTTTCGCATGGCCCCATCTGGAGGGGGTTCCCCTTGCTGTGACTGACAGCACTCCTCCTGTGGATCCGGCTACTTCATGCCACCTTGACCTCCACGATGTTACCTCCCTGCTCCAGTCAGGGGTTCTTTGGTTTGCAAGTGGCCGGAGTCCAACTTGAATCCTCGTAGGCAAAAAGAAAGATCTACCGGAAGGCTTCTGGGTCTGTTGAACACCTTCCACGTATAGTCGTTTCCTTCTGGGGCACCAGACAATGTGAGGGATTGTGGAGCCCAAACATTTGATTTACTTAACATCAACCGTGGGAGATATAATAGGTTGGCAGTGACCGCCCAAGAAGTTCCCAGGTAGATGTGCTCAGCCCAGCGTTTTGTGCATAACCTGATCTGTCCCCTTCGTGACCTTATGCTTGGCTGCCCAGACTCCCCCCCAAACCTTTCCCTGGGCTTTCTTCCAAGATAAAGTGGACCAGACAATGTGTTTCTCCACCCCATTACCCTTTACTTCATCTTTCTCATTAAAATGTCATTACCATGAGAAAGGCCCTGTTCCCAGATTCGCTGGGAGCCCGGCAGGCACGGTTCCCTTGCCCCTGCAGCCTAAGCCCTCTTTGCTCTACCTCCCGCTGTCTTCTCATCTCTCCTGTTCTGTGGCTCCTGGTCTCATGAGCTCAGACATCCTGCCAGCTCCCCCTGATCTGTGTTTCCACAGGGCCTTTCTGACACATACTTAATGCCGCTGACTTCACTGACAACACATTCTGTTTCTCTCTCAGTTCAGCTGACACAGTCCCTTTCTCAGCAAAACCTCCCGACACGAGCATTTCAGAGAACTGAGCGCCCAGGTCAGCTGGCACCCGGAATGGTGAGAAGAGCAGGCTCATTCAGCCCCCATCACCCCTCCTGTCCGCGAAGGGGTGTCACCTCTCCTGTTGCAGGCTGCTTTCCTCTGGGTGGAGAGCAAGGCCTCACATTCCAAGGTTCCTACCCCAGGGAAGCATTCTCCTTCATACACATAATTCCAGTGCATAGAAGGGGACAGTGGGGACAGTGGTCCTGCTGGGCTACCCCCGGGTGGGAGGGCAATTGGAGAGGGGAGAATCACCATCCATGGTGTGTGTCTGCTCCACTGTCCCACTCCCTGGGGCTCCTGGGGGGTGGAGACACCCTCCACACAGCCCAGAACAGCACCTCAGACTGTGAGCCCCTGAGGGAGGGCATGGCCTTGGGAAGGTGCATCTTTTGGGCACTTGTAAGTCACAATCTGGAAATTCTTTATTCCAGTTATGGGCTCTCCAGCAGAGTCCTAGCCTCCTTCATTACTGAAGAGCCTGGAGACACTGCTAGCTTTGGATGTTGAAGGTCCCTGACAGTCGAATACGAGGCATGAGTTGAAAAGAATATTTCCTAGTTGCCTATCCCTTGGCTCAAGGCCCACCAAATCCCACATTTGCCATTTTCACCCTGGTTTTTAGTCACTATGGTTGAGTCTTAGTCTCAGCTGAGTTCTCACCTTTCTCTTCACGTCATATAATCCCGGGCCCTGTGGGCAGCCTGCTGGACCTGAGTGTGTTGGTCCTTCTCCAGAAAAGGCTCCGACTTGCCCCTCCCAGCAGTCAGGGGGCATCCCAACCTGTCTAAAACGAGGCCAACGAACAGTTTTCAGAAGGTGGGGGATTATTTAATTGCAGACATAATACAAAAAAAGCCAGGTGACTTCTCAATATGCACCAGCACAGAAAGTCTAAACTCGCAACCGCTGAAGTTCAAGGGCTTCATTTTACTCATCTTTAGATCCTTCAGGACAAGCACGGTGTCTGGGGCATCGCAGGTGCATGGTAAGTGATTTAGATTGCTTGCTGGGATGCTAAAGACAGCCTAGAAGGGCAGAAGGGGTACAAATCTGGGGCAAAATGGTAATGGGAGGGATAAAGCAGATATTCTAGATGTCTCCTGAGAGGAGGGTGGTCTTGAGTTGAGCTTCAGAGGCAGTTTGGGATTTGTATTTGCCAGGGAAGAGAGGAAGGACATTGCAGGCAATAAGAGCTCTGAAGTGAACTTGGTTTGCAAGTGGCTGTGAGCCCGGGGGGCGCATACCTGTGCTCAGATGTGCTCCCAATGTGGAAGTGAATACTTTATGGCTGGAGAGGAAAACAGCCTGCAGTTAAGCCTTCACTATGGATGCCCTGTGCCACCTCCAGCCACCCACCTGGCTGGTTGCTGTTCTCGGCATCTGGACAACTTCTGAGTCAAACCCACATGATCAGGGCTTTCCCCACATGCTCGGCGGCTGTCGCCTCTGCTTGCTCCTGGGCCAAGCTTGGGGCCAAGCACCACGATGTGGAGCACCCACACCCCAGGGCAGCTCACTTAGATCCCAGCCTCCACGGTCTCCTGGTCCCAGACTCACATACGTCCCGTCCCCTTGTCTGTCACTTGGCAACCGCTCGCTTAAACACCCACCTGAGCTCTGGAGCTACAGCCAAATGATGTGATTCATCCAACCCCTTCCTTGGATCATTGGTCTCCTGATTCCACATCTTTAGCCCAGCACCCTTCCTGCGTGCTCGGCAGTGAGTGAAGCATGACAAAGACTGGACAAAGTGGCCAACAAGGTGGGGGTGGAAGGGACACATGTCTGGAGCAGTTATCCTTCGATTTCCATTCCTCTCCTGGTGAAATATTTGCTACATATATAGCCTCAGACCAAGCAGGATCGTGAACTTATATCTCCCAATTTAGATAGAATTTGCTATCACACTCATACTTCCAACAGCTACGTTATGACCCTTCTGAGACATCAGTATGCTACGTTGGGGACTTGGGGGAGAAGTCAGGGTGTAGGAAGGCCCATAGGTTCCTCCCACCCATGTTCTCCTTCCCACCCACACCTAGGGCACAGGCCCTACCCCCAGGAGCTCAGGATCTGGTGCGTGAGGCCGAGAGATGATCAAGGCCACTCTTGACACTTTGTTATTGGGTTTACCTTCAAGGGCAGTACACTCGATTCCAGAGTCTGGAAAAGGCTTAGTGGAGGCCTCATTTAGGGTCCAAAGAAGAATAACATGGCCTCGCCCACTTCTGGTTGGCAGAAGCTGCTGTTTTTCTCACTAGAAAATAATAAGCAAGTTAATGGGGGAAAAATAATTATTCATACCAGAACTGTAAAGTCCTTTCACATGGAATAATTGATATAAAACTGTCCCAAAGTAGGGACATTCAAGGATTCCCGAATTTCTTCAAGGAGCTAGAGATTCTCCCAGGTAAGCCCTGAAAATTCACCAAAGGAAAGAAAATGTGATATTTTAACTATACTGGGGATCTGAGTCTGCCCGGTTGCAGTTTATGCAAATTCTGGGTGAAAGGAGCACAGAGCAATAGGGATTCATTGTTTCCTCTTCTCACTTTTTTTTAGGTATTTGGAGGAGATTGTCAAGAACTGCTGGCATGTGGGGATCAGGAAACCCTCTTGATTCCCACTCTTCTTTTAAAAATGCTGAAGAAGCCATTAACATCCCCACTGCAGTTAAAAGATCTGAGCGTCTTGAATTTCATCAGTTCCACCCTGTCTTCTTACAGCACCAGCATAGCGGCACCCCTGGCAGCTTCCCCGGCTGTCCAGCCTGGCCGCACACTGAGGTGGACCTGCCTCTCCCAGAGGATGGCAGCGTGAACAGTGGGAACAGAATCACCCAGGTTACCCAGGAGATGGCCAAGGAGGTGTTCCTGATGGCGCAGAGTCTGAGGAGGAGAGGATGCATCCTGGTACTTGACCTTCAGTGGGTGGTGGGAGGATTGGGCACCACGGGGGGAAACGGGTCTCCCAGCTGCTGCCCCGCAGGAGCCAGGACAGAGGGGCCACGAGCAGGGGCCATCGGGCACATAGCATTTTTCAGTGCTGTCGTCTCTCTCCATCTGGGCGTATCCTAGAGCTCACTTCATTTTTCTCTTCCCTCCTCCTGTGGGCTCGTTACTAAGGCTTTGTCTTAATCCAACGGGGAAGATAATTTACCGGAAGCTGCAGTTTAGTAAAATCAAGACCCATTCCTATCCCAGAGGATGAACTGAAGGGAGCCATTTACGTCTTTAAAAATTCCCCAAAATAGAGGTAACAGGGCTGCAAGCTCCTGAAGGATGGCCATTCAGGGCCAGCACAGCCTGGACAGGATGGGGGCTACTTTCCACTGGCTTTGGGGTGGGGGCAACTTCAACCACAGGTCACCTGTTCTGATTCTCTTTAGCCATCTCCCTGATTCAATGCAGTTAAGCATCACTTACCATCCACACACACATCAACACTGAAAAAAATAAAAGAAGTCCATTTACTGAGTGTGGGGACCAGAGGAAGAGATCGAAAGGCACCGAGAGCCATTTAGAAAATGTCTCCTAGCGCAGGCCTGCTGGGTACTCGTGGCCCCCACACCCGTGGCTGGGCCACACGCGGTAGAGGAGCGGGGCCCAGAGAGAAGGTTGGATGTCAGGGCACCTCCAGACGAGGTGACTGCAAAGCCCTGCCCAGCAGCCCTACCACACCCAAGACTCAGGCCTTTCATTGGCCTCTTCTTTCTCCCATGTCCACTTCAGTTAGTTTCTCACTGGAACAGTTACCCCAAGGTCATTAGGTCAAAAGTGGGAGCAGTTACCACTTCTTGCTGACTTCCGTTTTCCTTCCAAACATCTCAGATATTCTAATTTATATAGGACTTGGGTGCTGATGGGGCCATGTGGCTGAGGGCCCAGGAATATGCAAATCCTCCAGCCCATGCTGTTCCCTGGGGAAATGTGCGCTAAAGGGAAATGACAAAAGGAAAAGCAAATGGTGGTTTTTAACAGTGAGGCTAGTGCCTGGTAAAATGCAGTGACTATGCAGAATTTCCCCCCGAATCCTCCAAATCTCGACCTTAATACCAAGCAGATTTTAACAACCAAAGTCCCTGGTACTCTTGAGTAAAATAGAGAAAAGAGTTTAAAATGGCTGGTTGGGGGGGTAACAGGCAGCACAGGCACGGGGGCAGAGCAGTAATGTTGAGTCAACCGTATTAGCAACTCTTCAGCCCTGAGGCTGGGGGCAGAATTGGAGGAAGCAGGGAGGAAGATGGGGAGAGTGGATGAAGGTTTCCCTTGGAGAGGCAGAAAAGGTAAGCACCTCCTTTCCTGGCAGAGGTCTACAAAAGACTATTCTCATGTGGTTTGAGTTTTCTCTGGCACCTTTGAGACCTAGGTTATGAGTTCTGGAATATTCCAGCTTGACCTCCTCAGTGGAGCCCTCCCCCTTCACACATGGAGATGTTCTTACTAAAGACTTTCCAGCATCACGACCTTCATCAGCACTGTCTGTGTGCCAGCAGAGAACGATAGCCATTCCTCACGTCATTATCTAGGTCAGGGAAACTGTCGCAGTAATGTGTACAAAATAAAATACCCACAGGAAAAAAGAGGGGTTCTCTCACCCTCCTCTCTCCTATTTCTTTAGTATTCCTTATCCTAAAGACCAGTAACTCTGAAATCAGGTCATCAAACCTACATTTGGTACAGGGAGAGAGCTGACAGATGCAGAGCTTGCCTAAACCCAAGCCTTATCCAAAGAGAAGTAAAGTACATATTTTAGGACTCATTTGCTAACTGGGGTGGCATATCTTAAAGCAAAAACAAATTCTCGAGGGTGTGAGGACTCATGTCTTCTCCTGGGACATCATAAAGAAGTGTGCTGCCTTGGATGTTTGGGATGGGGCTTGGTTTGGGGTTGCAACGTCAGTTTTTGGGGTTTTTTTGGCGGTACGTGGGCCTCTCACTGCTGTGGCCTCTCCCATTGCGGAGCACAGGCTCGGGACGCGCAGGCTCAGCAGCCATGGCTCGTGGGCCCAGCCGCTCTGCGGCATGTGGGATCTTCCCGGACCGGGGCACGAACCCGTGTCCCCTGCATCGGCAGGCGGACTCTCAACCACTGCGCCACCAGGGAAGCCCGCAACGTCAGTTTTTTAAAAAGAAGGAGCAACAGAGTGTCAAATGACCTGGCACAGATTTGGCTAATTTAGGACTGGCTGCTTGAGTTCTGTGTTTCAAAAAGGCTGTCCCATTTGAAAGGGAGGTTTCTCGGACTGGTCTGCTGTGGAGCTTGGAATTGCTTGAATTAGGCACTGGACACATCTGTACCCACTCCTTTCTTATCTGGAATTGCAAATACCTCTAATAAACTAAGCCTCTAACATAGGTTTTTTAGGATTGTTTTCTTCCTTACAGGAGAAGCTGAGACAGCATGATACATGCAGGAGAGGGACCCAGAAGTGGCTCCCCACCAGGGCTGGCCATTATGAAAAGAATGGGGCAGACAAAATTAAGTTCTGTCCCTTAAGTTAATGTCCATCCTCATGGAATTTAGAGGCCCCTCAACAGGGCAGGTACAATAAATAGTCTGACTCCATTTTTAATGTTTGCTGACAGCTTTCAAGCCCCGACCACTCCTCCTTCTTCCCCTTGTGCTCCACATCTGGGCAAGCCAAAAGGTCCAGGCACAGTCTCCTCTGGTGCTAGTGGGAAGCTCAAACCACACAAGCCCTGACTGTTGAGTGGAAACTCCCACCCTGGCCCCATTCCCTGACCACAACAAAAGCCAGGCCGGTCTCCTTTCCTTGTTCTCTGAAGCCTTTTCAGACCTGGTTAGGAAAAGGCTTCTGTCACCAACCCATTAATTATCAGTTCCCAACTGGGAAGCTCTACATATGGCTATAGGCCTTTGACCCTTTGGTCAAGCCAAGACCTCCTTCAACCTGCACGTTCCTCACACCTGCCCTTCTTAGGGGCCTTATCTCTGCCCCGGGGCTGCTGAAAACTCTCTCTGAGCCACTGCAGGCCACAGCTCCTGTGCAGAACATCTAGCCCAAGACCAGGAGGCTGGGCCACCTTCCCTTCAGCAGTCCCCACGGACAGATGGGCCTGGACCACCTCATTCTGTGGTTTTAAAGAGAATAAGCTTCTTGCTAACCTAGAGTGTCTGGTCTTGAAGCCTCTGGAGGAGGTTCGGGACATCACAGTTTTAGACCAAGCCACAATATGTTCATTCCGGGGCTGGAATAAGTTAAGCAAGTTTGGGATGTTTACCATTTGCCACTGATTTCTTAGAGAAAACTTGCGGAGGCGTTGTTCACCTACTGCCAACTCTTTCATTTCTTTTGGTATAGACCAAAGAACAGCTCATTACCTCTGCCAGGAAAATTGCGACTTCCGGACAAAACTTCGCCAGACTTATCCGCATCATTGCTAAGAACTGTGTAGACCAAAGATGTTCCCAGGAGCTTCTGTACATGGTAGAGCAGATTCAGACAATGAGCAGCCAGCTCCGCATCATCTCCAGGTAGGAAATGGCTTTGAAGGGAAGTTGCTGTCTTCTTTCTCAAGACCCAAAGGGAGGGCTTGGAAGGGGGAATATAATTCCTTCTTTTGGATACTCCTTTTAATGTTTTTTATCCTCCAAGAATCTACGTTTATTTGAGGAATATCAAATGTTAAAAATATAGAGTGTAACTACAGAGCACAAAAAACACATTTAGGCTACTGTCATTTCTCACTGTTTCACAAACATATCTGATAATATACTTAAGAAAGAAAAAATATTTAACATGGAAAACTAGTTCCTGAGTAGGTGTGAGGATAAAGTAACCATAAGGATTTTTTAAAAATTTTTTTCTATTTTTTTGGCGGCGTTGCATGGCAGGTGGTATCTTAGTTCCCCGACCAGGGATCGACCCTGTGCCCCCCACAGTGGAAGCACGGAGTCCTTAAGTCCCCATAAGGATTAAGAATCAAATACATCAGAACTGAGGCTCTCCTTCAACATCGGTCCCTCCTCCCTTCATAACAGTGACTCCAGTGGTGCTGCTGGGCTCACAACACTTCAGGGTTACTATACAAGCACAGATGACTGATCTCTACTTTACAATCGTGTTTACGTTTTCACCATTAGCTCTCTATTGGTTTTTATACGAATCATAGCTAACAAACAAGCTGGTTATCTCTAAAAATACACTAATTGAAAAGTGAAAGCATTTTAAACGTCATTTGCCTAAGAAAAACTATGCCAGCACAAGGGTTATGTTAAGATTAATTCATTTAATGTGCCCCATGAATTAATCTTAACATAAGCCTTGTGCTGGAGTTGAACAGTTTTTGGTCATTGTCTCCATATAACAGTTTTCACGTTGATAATACAGAACACCAGAATAGAAGTATAGGATGGTTTCATTTCCACCCAAGTCCCTTAATACCTGCAGTGGCATATTCATCAGTAACAAACGTTTATTAGTAATATATTATGGGAAAGCTTGGTAGTTAAGACTATTATCAATTATTGTGAGGCATAAAAATAACATCGCCAAGACCAGGGTATATAAATTGTTTTTAAACTAAACACAAAGCCTGGTTACTGTTCTCTAGGAAATAATATTTCAGGCACAAAATCATGTCACAATTAGCTACCAGATTTTTTCTACTTAAGATACAGGAACTGTAATTAATTTTAGCATTTCAAATATGGGTATTGCTGTAAGGGTACTCTGGATTTGTTTAAATCAGGTATAGTAGGACATGCAAACATGGATGTGACAAGGAAGAAGGAAGAAAACAAGGAAGAAGGAAGAGAACAAGGAAGACAATCCCTCACGGACCCTTAGAAACAGGAACCATGTCGGTAGGACCACATAGGGAAGCACCAGGGTCAGTCAAAAAGCAGAAGGAGTGAGGGGAAAGCATGGACAAATCCTTTACTGTGTTTTCGTGGGAAGGAATGGACAAGTCAGGGGAAGTAGGCTAAACAGCTTTAGGACTGGTTAATTTGAATTTGGGCTCTGGAGTATAGAGATTATCTCTAGCTGTCTGGCACCTGGCTCTGGGGTGATTAGGGCAGGGGAATAGTGGCCCAGAGTATAAGAGCGCTATAAAGGAGAAGGTTGGGGGTGTGAACTTCGGATTGGTTGGTTTGCATGTATAAGTGCACTTGCAGGCAAGTGGTTTACTCTAAGAATTGGCTAACCCTGGGAGGGGCAGTCTTTCCAACATCAGATGGCCCTAAGATAGTGCATCAGAAACACAGAAAATAAAAAGGCATGATTAATACAGGTACATTTAAAAAGTTCCCAGTTCTCTAAAGGATCTGGAAGTCCTGAGATTTTACCAAAGTTAGTCACTTAAGTTTCACAGCATCTTCATTTTCTTTTTAATTTTAATTTTTATTGAAGTATAGTTGATTTACAATGTTGTGTTAGCTTCGGGTGTACAGCAAAGTGGTTCAGTTTTATCTAAATCAATCTATCTATTCTTTTTTATTTTAAATCAATTTATTTATTTTTGGCTGCTTTGGGTCTTCGTTGCTGCGCACGGGCTTTCTCTAGTTGCGACGAGCGGGGGCTACTCTTTGTTGTGGTGCACGGGCTTCTCATTGCAGTGGCTTCTCTTGTTGCAGAGCATGGGCTCTAGGCGCGCAGGCTTCAGTAGTTGTGGCACGCAGGCTTAGAGCACAGGCTCAGTAGTTTTGGTGCACAGGCTTAGCTGCTCTGCAGCATATGGGATCTTCCCAGACCAGGGATTGAATGTATGTCCCCTGCATTGGCAGGCGGATTCTTAACCACTGTGCCACCAGGGAAGTCCTATCTATCTATTCCTTTTCATATTCTTTTCCACTATAGGTTATCACAAGATATCAAACACAGTTCCCTGTGTTATACAGTAGGTCCTTGTTGTTTATCTATTTTATGTATAGCATCTTCATTTTCATTGGTGAAAAACAACTTGTCTCACTAAATTCAGTTACACTCAGTTTAAAGCAAGTATCATTGAGGTGTGTGATTCAATTAAGAAATAGCAGTCTGATCTTTGATTAGAACTTTTACTTTAAGTCCTGAATGCAATTCTAGACAAAATTTCTTGTTCCCTTTCATTAGGTATGGATGTTGGCATTTATTCTGCTAGGTCTCTTCAGTTATTTTCATTAAAAAGACTTCTTAGCAGACTCACGGATATACAGAACAAAATAATGGTTACCAGTGGGGAGAGGGTAGTGGGGAGAGGTAATATAAAGGTAGGGGATTAAGAGGTACAAACTATCATGTATAAAATGAGCTGCAAGGATATATTGTGCAACATGGGGAATATAACCAATATTTTATAATAACTATAAATGGAGTATAAACTTTAAAAACTGTAAATCAGTATATCGTACACATGTAACATATAATATTGCGCATCAACTATACTTCAATAAAAATTTTTTAAAAACATACTTCTTGTTAATTTATAGATTCTATATGAGTCATACTTTCTTAGTATCAAAATATAAATTTTATGTTAAAATGTTAAATTATACCTTAAGAACTTTCTTTCTCTGAATAGTCCCTACAAAGGCATCCCAGCTTTCTGGAAGAGGCTCACGTTGTAAAACCATCTGGTATTTGTTTATTTGAGATTATGCCTCTTACCTGGTATAATGTTAACTGCTTTCCTCCTGTCAATTCCCAAGAGTAAAGGCCTCCTTGGCAAGAAGCAAGTCCTCTGAAGAGCTCCTGGTGGAAAATGCACAGCGGCTCCTCCGTGCTGCCTCTAAGACTGTGAGGGCTGCAGAAGCTGCCAGTCTCCGGGTAAGTGCTAATCCCAAGGGTGGACACTGGCACAGACATGCACAGGACCATGACTCAGGTCACAGGCTGAGAGCAACATTGCAGACATTCATGAGGCAACTCTACCTGCTTCTTAGCTATTAAATTCAACTGCATTTCTTACCCAAACCTGTCACCTGATTTCTTGTGCATTTTAGTTTGGTTAATTTCTATCAACCTACCTTCAGTTCCACTGATTCTTTCTTCAGCTGTGTCCAAGCTGATGAGCCTGTCAAAGCATTCTTCAATCTGTTACCACATTTTTTCTTATTTTTAGCATCTCTGTTTATTTCTCATAGTTTTTGTCTCTCTGCTAAAACTCACCATCTGTTCATGCATTTTGTCTACTTTTTCCACTAAAGTCACTAATATATAAATCATAGTTATTTTTAACTTCCTATCTGATGGTTTCAACATGTGGCTCATATCTGAGTTTGGGTTTCTTTTTTTTTTTTTTAATTATTTTATTTTTGGCTGCATTGTGTCTTTGTTGCTGCGTGTGGGCTTTCTCTAGTTGTGGTGAGTGGGGGCTACTCTTTGTTGCAGTACGCGGGTTTCTCACTGCAGTGGCTTCTCTTGTTGCGGAGCACAGGCTCTAGGTGCACGGGCTTCAGTAGTTGTGGCATGTGGGCTCAGTAGTTGTGGCTCGCGGGCTCTAGAGCGCAGGCTCAGTAGTTGTAGCGCATGGGCTTAGCTGCTCCGCGGCATGTGGGATCTTCCCAGACCAGGGCTGGAACCCGTGTCCCCTGCATTGGCAGGCGGATTCTTAACCACTGCACCACCAGGGAAGTCCCATGAGTTTGGGTTTTTTGATTGCTTTGTCTCTTGACAGCAGATCCTTCTTCTTCTTTGTGTGTCTTTTAATTTTCCATTGAAAACTTGACATCATGCATAGACTGGCAGAGACTAAATGAATACTATGTATGCCTGAAAATGGGCCCACCTCTTCTTCTAGGCCTTTAGTGTGTGTGCGTGGTGGGAAGTGGGGGTGTGAGTCAATATAGTCAGGAGTTGAGCTGAGTTTGGGTGGCATTGTTACAGTCATCCTTGGGTAACCACTGAATTCAAATGTTCTAGCATTACTTTGTGTTCAGTGTGGGGTCCGGGTTACCAGAGGGTTTTCATCAATGTTCCTGTTCCACTGTCAGCTTGAGGCTTTCCTTGTGAGTGTGCACCTCAGGGGTGTTCTCTCTCAATGTTCTTGCCTCTCCATAGCCTACTTGTTACTTGTGACTCGATGATTGCTGGTCTGGAGAGGAGGTGGTAGTGTTCATTGTTGTTCTCACTCAGCCTCAATTGTAGGCAGGCCCTGTTCCTCCCTCAGCAATAGGAGACTTTCGTTGTGGCCTCTCCCGTTGCGGAGCACAGGCTCCGGATGCACAGGCTCAGTGTCCATGGCTCACGGGCCCAGCCGCTCCGCGGCATGTGGGATCTTCCCAGACCGGGGCACGAACCCGTGTCCCCTGCATCGGCAGGCGGACTCTCAACCACTGCGCCACCAGGGAAGCCCAATAGGAGACTTTTAACAGTTATGAATTCAGGATGGTTTTCTGCTTCTTCCCCCGAGGTAGACGGCTGTATTCTGTCTTCTTTCTCCGCTTGCAGTGGTCTTGACCTGTGCCCTGGGGATGACAGGATTTGCTGTCCTTCCTTCAGTGACTTGAGCTTTTGTGCCATGAAGAGACAGATGTGGGCAGAGATCTGTGCCTTTGTTGCAGTGATGGCCGCTCCTCTTCCCAAAGCCTGCTCCACAAGGGAGAAAGTCCCAACCTCCTGCCCTGTCCCAAATCTTTGTCATGAGCACCAGGAGAGGTCCTGGAGAAAGCCTGTGAACAGGTGTGGATTTTTCTTAGTTGTGGTTCTCATGGGTCCTATACACTCACACTCATCTACAACTGGCCACATCAATTTGTTAAGAATTTTAGCTAAAATCTTCTGATCAGGTATATGATAGTCTCATCTTCCTCCCATGCTCTATCCTAAGGAAGCCAGTGCTGGGCCCCTGCCTCTCCCTGAAAGAGGCTGTCTTTTCTTAGATTTCAGTCCAGTGAGTTGCCCTTCAACCTTACTCTCTAATAAGTTCAAGAAAAGTTATGATTTTGTGGATTATCTGACTTTTTCTTGTTGTTAGGGTGGGAGCAACTCCTTTTCCAGCTTTCTATGTCCTAAGTGAAGGCAGGAAATGGGAAATATTTGGGTTCCCAAAAGAATACCCTGCCAGGGCCTTCACATGTGCTATTCTACCTGTGTGAGATGCATTTCTGCCCCTCCACTTCTACCAAATTGTCTCATGTCTGTCTCCTTCTTATCTTTTAGGCCCAAACTTAAATTCCACCTCCTCAAAAGGGATGAAATACCCCCCACTATATCTAAATGAAATCGCACCAAGTGTCCCCTGCTTTAGTACCTTGTATGGTTCCTTCGTAGCACTTATCACATTTTGTAGTTGTCTGCTTCTTTTCCTCACTTTTATGTGTTTGTCTGGCTCTGTTATTAGAATGTATACTTCATGAAGCCAGAGACCTAGAATAGTGGGCAAGTGCATGGAGGCACTAAATAAATAGAACGGGAATTTTCATTTCAAGTTTAAAGAAACTTTGTACTGATTAAATTCAAAGAGTACATAAAAGAGACACACCCAGTGAAAAGCATTTGGAAAATGTGCATACTTGAACTGCAAGTCCCAGAATTTCTTGAATATAAAGAAGGCTGAGAGAAAAGCTCAGGACTGGCCCTATGGATCAGTGAGCATCTCTCCCGCCAGCACGCCAGCGTGGCCACAGCCACAGCCTCCCGCAGATCCTGCAGCACCACCCAGGGCAGGGCCAGTCCCCAGGTCCCAATGCCCAGGCCATCTGACTGCAGGAGAACCTGAGGGCCAGGCTGAGTGCTTGCTGTGTACACCCGTGTCCTGGCTCTGCTTAGGCCGCTGGCTAAAGACCCATGGATAGTTTGCATAAAGCAAAATGAATAAAGCAAGATCCAGGAGGCAGAATTTGGGTTAGAGAGAGATTTTTTTTTTTAAATTAACTACAGTCCCAGAACATTCTATCGTGATAGACAAGATCCTTTGTTCTGTTGTGCTTGTCCTTTAAGAATGAGTGGGCTCCAATTCAGAGCCCAAACACGATTCCTTGCTCTCTATTCAATTTAGGGCTAAAATATCAGAAAACCAGTCCCAGCATCACTCAGAAGAATCCCCTAGGAGCTCCAATGAGCTGACACTGGGAGAGAGTGCACAGCACCTCCTAGTACTTAATCATCTCTCTCTCCTCCAGGGTTTGAGACAGCCTTCCCCAGATCCGGAGGAACTGGAAGTTGCTGCCTTCTGCATGCAGTGGAGAAGAAAATTGCGAAGGCACAGACTTCAAGAAACCTCAGACCTCGACTGTGACGAGCTGGGCCTGCGAAAAACAAGCACTAAAGGGCCCCCGACACTCGTGGCCCTGGTTCAAGAAGCCTTATAAAAGCTGAGCAGTATTCTCCAAGTCAGACTCTCTGTTGATGTGTGCACTGGCCCTGAGACTCTGGGAGCCCATGGAATGTGCCTTTTAGGCCGAATCAGCCTGTGGGGACACAGGGGGACACGGTGGGTTGGGTGGGTGCAGGGCAGCCAGGGCTGGGCCTTGAACAGAGCTATCCCAACAGTATTCCCAGTCAAGGGGACAGCTCTGGGCCCCTGGTGAGACTGCTGTCTTCCTGGGAAGGATACTTAGCTTTCTGGGTTTAGAAGGAACATCACACATAGACTGGGCAAGGATGGGGTAAAAAACACCCAAGCCCTATTAGCTTAAGCCTATATTAAGATGTTGCAATGTGAAAACAGTCCCAGCACGTTCTACAGGGATCCAGGAACTGAAAGATTTATGGATTAGATTGGTAGTCAGTCCGAGTTCACCTTGCGTGATTAACTTGGCACTGTTCAAATTTTCAAGGTGTGAGGAAACTGAAGATGTGCTACTTGGGGATACAGTGCAGGAGCTGCAAGTCTGAAGGCCCTGAGTTGTGATTTGGTGAATCTGGGTTTAGCATCTGGGATGGAGAGGAACAGTTGGGCATTAAGGTCTTGGAGAGTCAGTGGAAATTTTTCAGTTCTCAGGATCTTTCACAAAACCTATTTGGTAAAGGAATGAGGAGACCAGTGACCTTCACCTCAGGGGTTGAACTGCATGGGCCAAAAGTGGAGAACTGGGTCTGGAGGAGGGGGATGTAGACAGGGACTGGATACATGATCTCGGAGCAGGGATGCCCTGGGGGCTGGGGCCTTGCTTGTTTGGGGGACATCGTGCCACCCTCTTATATTCTGGTACAGCCCATAGGGAGGAGGGCTGACACTAGATGAGGCAGAATTTCCCACAACCCAGTGGGATTGTGGTTCAGATTTACAGTAAATAAAGATAGGGATTTCTTTCCACTTTAAAAAAAAAACAAAACAGAATACAATGTGATGTTTTGCCTTGTATACACCCATTAAATCATCACTACAATTGGGATAATGAATATATGCATCACCTCAAAAGTGTCCTCACTCCCCTCCGGGGTCCCTGGAATGACTGATCTGCTTTGTCACTTAATGATTAATTTGAGGGACTTCCCTGGTGGTCCAGTGGTTAAGACTCTGTGCTCCCAATACAGGGGGCCTGGGTTCGATCCCTGGTCAGGGAACTAAATCTCGCATGCCACAACTAAGAGATCTTGCATACCGCAACAAACATCCCGCACGCAGGAACCAAGATCCCACGTGCCACAACTAAGACCTGGCACAGCCAAATAAATAAATAAATATTTTAAAAATAAATAAATAAAATTTGTCAACCTAACCCGTTTTAAGAAAAAAAAATTAGTTTGATTAGTTATCTGCAAATCAATCAATGTTATACACCACGTTAACAATTAGAATAAAAATCATATGATCATCTCAACAGATGCAGAAAAAGCTTCTGACAAAACTCAACATCCATTTATGATAAAAACTCTCAATGAAGTGTGCATAGAGGGAACATACCTCAACATAATAAAGGCCATATATGACAAGCACATGGCTGTCATTGAAAAATTAATCAGTCAATCTAAGAAAGAAATGGAAGATTTTATTTGAGCCAAATTGAGGATTGTTACCTGGGAACAGCCTCAAGGAAAGTTCTGAGAACTGTTCTGCCCATTAGAGGTCAAAGCACAGTTATGTAAGTTTTTAAGACAGATATTCTAGAATCAGCTTGTCTGTTATCTCCAGAAAATTATGCTGGGGTTTTGATTGGAATTACATTAAATCTATAGATCAGTTTGGAGAAAACTGACATCTTAACTATGTTGAGACTTACAATCCATGAGCACAGTGTATCACTCCAGCATTTTGTAGTTTTTAGCATAAGGTTCCGTGCATATTTTATATATTAAACCTCAATATTTCACTTTATAGAATTGTTGTAAATGGTACCATTTAAAAAATTTTTGTTTCCAAATTTTATTACTAATATACAGAAATACAACTGATTTTTAAAAATGTTAACCTTGTATCCTGCTACCTTCCTAAACTCACTTATTGCTTCTAGGAGCTTTTTGTAGATTCCTTAGGATTTTCTATGTAGATATAACTGTCATTACTGTAAAGTTTACTTCTTCCTTTTTAATCAGTCTGTCTTTTATTTCTTTTCCTTGTCTTATTGTGCCGGCTAGAACTTCCAATATAATGTTGAAGAGGAGTGAGAGTGGACATTCTTGCCTTGTTAGGGGGAAAGCATTCAGTCTTTCACCATTAACTATATTGCTAGCTGTAGGCCTTTTTGGTGAATGTCCTATATCAGGTTAAGAAAGTTCCTTTCTATTGTTATATGTGAGAATTTTTATCATGAGTGGATGTTGAATATTGTAAATACTTTTAATGCATTGCATTAATTAATATAACTACGTGGGGGTTTTAATTTTTGTTTTGTTTTTGTTTGTTAATATGCTAGATTACATCAATCAACTTTCAAATGTTGAAACAACCTTGCATTCCAAGGATAAACACCACATGGTCATGACATATTATTCTTTTGATGTATCGTTAGATTCTATCTGCTAGTATGTTTTTGTTGAGGATTTTTGTGTTTGTGCTCATGAGGAACATTGAACTGTAGTTTTTGTTTGTTTCTTTGTACTGTCTTTGGTTTTGGTATTAGTGTAATACTGGCCCCATATAATGATTTGGGAGGTGTTCCCTTCTATTTTCTAGCAGAGAATTGGTGTTATTTCTCTTTTAAATGCTTGATAAAATTCATCAGTGATACTTTATGGGCCTGGTGTTTTCTTTATGGGAAGATTTTAATTAAAATATTATTTTTAAATAGGTATAGGATATTCAAGGTGAATACTGGTAGTCTGTGGAGTTAACGGAATTGTTTATTTCTTTTAAGGTCAAATTTATTGGTATAAAGTTATTCATAATATATTATTATTCTTTTACTATCTATAGGATCTGTACTTATGTCACTTCTCTCATTCCTGATATTGGTGATTTGTCTTTACTCTTTTTTTCCTAATAAGCCTCTGTAGAGATTTCTCATCTCGATTTTATTTATTTTTTGATATAACCAGCTCTTGGTTTTGCTGACTTTGTCTTAGATTTATGTTTTCTATTTCATGAATGCCTTCTCTTATCTTTAACATTTATTTTCTTCTGATAACTTTTGGTTTAATTCTCTCTTCTTTTCAAGTTTCTGAATGTTGATGGTAAGGTCTTTGTTTTGTGGCATTCTTCTTTTCTAATATGGGCATCTACTGCTGTACATTTCTAAGCCCTATTTTTGCTTCATCCCACCAATTTTGATATTTTTTTATTTCTCATTATACATTCTAATTTCCTTTTTAAATTATTTGTTGACCCATGGATTACTTGGAGCTGTGCTATTTAGTTTCAAAATATCTGGGGGAATTTCCAGAGATTTTCTGTTTTGACTTCTGATTTAATTCCTTTATGGTCAAAAAACATACCTTGTAGTACTTGAATCCTTTTAAATTTATTGAGCCTTGTTTTATGGCCTGGGTTATAGTCTATCTTGATAAATGTTCCATGTATACTAGAAAAGAAGTGCATTCTGCTGTTGTTAGTTGGAGTACTCTATAAAAACCAATTAGGTCAAGTTGACTGACACTGTTGCTCAAGTATTTGATGTCCTTACTGATTTTCCTTCTACTTGTTCTATCAATTTTAAGAGTAGGATATTGAAATTTGCAAATGTAATTGTGAATTTGCGTATTTTATAGTTCTATCAGAGTTGCTTCATTTATTTTAAAGCTCTGTTATTAGGTGCATAAACATTTATATCACTTGGATGAATTAACTCTTTTATCATTAATAAATTAATCTCTTCATTCCTGGCAATATTATTTGCTCTAAAATTTGATTTTTTAAATATTTCCTAAGCTTTTACTTAACTTACGAACATGTGGGATACCATTCTAATAATTCTTTTAATGTCTTTTTCTCTACAAATTCTTACATCTGTGCCCCTTCTGGGTTGCTTTCAATAGATTCATTTTTCTCCTCATTATGGGCAGTATTTCCTGCTTCTTTGCATGCCTGGTGATTTTTTTTCCTGTGTGCCACACATTGTGATTTTGCCTTTTTGGGTGCTGGCTATTTCTGTGTTCCTATAAATATTCTTGAATTTGTTCTGGGAGACAGTTAAGTTACTTGGAAGCAGTTTAATATTTTCTGTCTTGCTTCTAAGATTTGTTAAGTGGGATGAGAGTAGAGTTCAGTCTAAGGTGAAATAATTCCTTCTGAGGCAAGACCCTTCTGTGTACTCTATACAATACTGTGTACTCTATCCAATGTAGATTTTTGAAAAGGCTGTGGGACCTGGGAGTGTGCACCTGTGGCCTCTGATTTGGAACCCCGGTCTGTCCTACACCATAGTGAATATTCAACGAGCTCCTGCTGAGGAACAGACACTGTGTGAGGTCCTGGGGAGATGGAAGCAAATGGGAAGATAGTTCACAGTGCACCTGAGAAGACAAATTTGTAGCTCATTAGAATGGAATGTGATTGATACTATGGGAGCACATAGAGAGACCGATTAGTTCTCTGCAGAACCAACTGGGTCTGGATCTGTGGATCTAGGGGTGTGACAGCCAGAGTCTGGAAGGCACTTGGAAAAGGAGCCTCGATTGCAAAGCCAAGGAGTTTGGACCCGTCGTACAGATAAGCGAAGTCCCTGTGGGCTTTTAAGCCAACGAGTGGCGAGGTATTCGCTATGCTTTATGAGAACTGGTTGCCCTGTGGGGGACTTGCTCCTTTGGGGTGATTCAAGTGTGGGATCCAGCACCCCACCCCAACTTGAGCCAGGATGTCTCTGCTTTCATCCATTTTGTAGGCTGGATTTCACATACATTTTTCATTTGAGAAACATAGGATAGAAACTCCCTGAGGACCAGGTCTTTTTGTTCACAAATGAGCCTAGAATTGGCAGAGAAGCTGATAAATAAATATTTGTTGAATGAGTATGAATGTTTGATACAGAGAATTGATTCAAGTGTTCTGATAGTTTAGACTATTATTCAGCAATTTCTCACCCCACTCCCCTTCCCACTGTGGACAGAGTGTATTTCCCCAGATTAAGATGTTAGTTTTGGCCACGGAACTTGTCTCAGCAATGGAATGTTGTTGATATGATGTGTTAGTTGAAATGTGCTTATATAGTTGGGTTCATCCTTCTGTGCTCTTGCCTTTTGTGATAAGAAGAATGTGCCTTAACTAGACTTATTGTGGTGATCATTTTTCAATTCTTACAAATATCAAATCAATACGTCGTACAACTGTAAGTAATTTAATGTTACATGCCAATTATACCTCAATAAATTAAAGAAGGAGGAGGAGGAGAAGGAGGAAGAAGAAGAGGAAAAGGAAGAGGGGGAAGAAGAATGAGAATATGCCTTAATTAGCTGCTGGCCAAGGAGAATAAGATGTGGACCTGAACTGCTGCCTGACAAATGTATACACCTTGTAACCACGGTCACACTATAGAATATTTTCCATCATCCCCCAAAGTTCCCTTGTGTTCCTTTACAGTAAAATTTCACCCATCTCTGGGCCCAGGCAACCACTGATCTGTTTTCAGTAACTACAGATTTGTTTTGACTACTCTAAAACTTCACATAAAAGGAATCATACGGTAAGGACTGTTTTGTGTCTGAATTCTTTCATTCAGCACAACCATGTGGCTTTGTGTATCAATAGTTTGTTACTTTTTATCACTGAATAGTATTTCAATTATGGATATAGCATAGTATCTTCATCCATTTGCATGCTCATAGCTATTTGGATTCTTTTCAGGTTTTGTTATTTTGGGAAAAAAATGAACGTACGAGATTTTGTGTGGACATGTATTTTTATTTCTCTTGAATAAATACCTAGGAGTGGAATTGCTGCATTGGATAGTAATTATACTCTTACTTTTATTGGAAACTATGAAATTATTTTCAAAAGTGGTTGTACCATTTTATATTCCCACCACTTGATATTGTCAGTCTTTATAAATTTAGTCATTCTCAAGGGTGTCTAACGGTATGTCACTGTGGTTTTAATTTGCATTTCCTTGTTCACTAATAATATTGAGCACCAAGGGACTTCCCTGGTGGTCCAGTGGTTAAGACTCTGCACTTCCACTGCAGGGAGCATGGGTTCGATCCCTATTCAGGGAAGTTCCAAGTGCCACATGTGGAATAAATAAATATTTATTTAAATTAAAAAATAAAATAATAATAATATTGAGCACATTTTCTGGTACTTATTGGCCATTTGTATCGTTTTCTTTCATTGCCCATATTTTTTGGTTAATTTTTATTAACCAGTGAGTTATAACAAAGTTTCTTATATATCTTGTATACAAATCCTTATTGCAAGTATTTTCTCCCAGTCTGGGGCATGCCTGTCTGTGTTCATAAAGATATCTCCTGAAGAGCAGAAATTTAAAATTTTTAGTGAAATCAAATTTACCATTTTTTCTTTTATAATTCACTCTTTTTGTTTTATATCTAAGAAACCTTTGCCTATCCCAAGATTGCAAAGATTTTCTATTTTTTTTCTATAAGTGTATATGTAATTTTATCTTTTACAATTAGGTCTAAGATCCGTTTCAACTTACTCTTCGTGTGTGGTGTCAGAAAAGGGTTAAGGTTTATTTATTTATTGCATATGAATATCCAGATGTTCCAGCATAACTTGCTGAAATGACTCTCCTTTCTCCACTGAATTACTTTAGCTTCTTAGTGAAAATCAGTTGGACATATATATATATATATATATATATATATATATATATATATGGGTCAACTTCTAGTGTCTCTCTTCTGTTACACTGGCCTATATGTCCATCCTTAAGGCAATCTGACTCTTGATTATTGTGGATTTATAGTGGCTCTGACAATCTCTGTAGTTTAGGTGGAGTGTTTAGACCATTTACATTTAATGAAATTATTAACAAGGTTTGTTTTCCTCCTTTTTCTCCTCTTTTCCTGCCTTCTTTTGGGATTACTTGAACATATTTTTATAATTCCATTTTATCTCCACATTGTTTTATAAGCTGTACTTCCCTGGTGTATTTTATGCTAATTGCTCTGGGGTTTACAATATTCATTGTTAATTTATCACAGTCTACTTTTAAATGATATTATACCACTTCATGTACTGTATATCTCTCTCAAAAAAAAACAAAAACAACAACAACAAAAAAAACAACCTTCCATTTCCCTCTCCTTTCCCATGTGCCACTGTTGTAACATATATTTTATAAACACCACAATCCACAGTTATAATATTTTCTTTAAATAGTAATTTTTCTTTCAAAGTCTTTAGAAGTTAAAATTTTTAATATTTTCTTACATATCTACCATTTCTGATGCACCTCATTCCTCATTTATTCCTGCCCAAAGAACTTCCTTTAACATTTCCTATTGTACAGGTCTGATGGCAACAAATTCTCTCAGCTTTTGTTTGTGTGAAACTGTCTTAACTTTTTCCTGATTTGTGAAAGGTATTTTCACTAGTTACCTAATTCTACATTGATAGTTTCCTTTAGTACTTTAAAGATGTCTTTCCATTGTCTTATGGTTCATTTGGATTCTGACAAGAAATTTGCAGTTATTGTTAGGCTTATTTCTCTGTACATAATATGTCTTTTGTTTCTGTCTCTCGAGTTTCCCTTAATCACTGATTTTCAGGAATTTGATTATGTGCCTTGGAGTGTTCTTCTTTGTGTTTATCGTGCTTGAGGTTCATTGAGCTTCTTGCATCTGAACTTATAGCTTTCATCAAATTTTGAAAAGTTTCTACTATCTCTTCAAATATTTTTTTCTGCTACTCCTTCCCCCACCAATCCTCCTCCTGGGAGTCCAATTACATGTATGACAGACTTCTTGGTATTGCTCACAGGTCACTGAAACTCTTGTTCTTTTGTTGTTTTTTTAAATTTATTTTTTCTTTGTGCTCCATTTTGGATACTTCCTATTGCTACATCTTCAAGTACACTAATATTTTCTTTTGCAGTGTCTTATCTCTTTTTAATTGCATGAAGTGAACTTTTTACTTCTGATGTACTTTTCAGCTCTAGAAATCTCATTATTTTAAAAATTATCTTCCATTTCTCTCCTCAATATGCTAATATTTTCCCTTAAGTATGTAAACTTATTTATAATAGCTGTTTTTATATCCCTGTCTGCTAATTTCATCATGCTATACTTTCTGGATATGTTTCTACTGACTTACTGTCTCCTAGTAAAAGACAATACTTTCCTGCTTCTTGGCATGTCTACCAATTTTTGGTTGGATGCGGGACATTGTAGATCTTACGTTGTTGAATGTACGGATTTTACTGTCTCACTTTAAAGAGTGTTGAGCTCTGTTCTGGCAGGCAGTGCAATCACTTGTGGTTTAGTTTTATCCTTCTGAGCCTTATTTTTAAGCTTGTTATATCAGACAGAGAGTAGTCTCTACCTTAGGGATAATTTAAACCTACTATTAAGCTTCAGCCTTTCTGGAGTCTCTGCTGCATACTCAAGTGATCAATGAGAACTCTCCCCTCTGACTGGAGGAAGCCTGAACAATTCCTAGCGGTGGTAAGAGTTCCTAGAACAGTATAACTCACAGCTCCCCAGCCACTCTTTATCCAACCTTGTGGAGTTTCACTCCACAAATTCACATTTCAGTGTTCAACAAAGACTCAAGGGGACCCCTACACATATTTCTGGAATTCTGTTTCTGCTAGCTCTCTCCTCTCCAGAACTCTGCCACACAGCTGCCTCTGCCTCCTGCTTCCATCTTTGCCTCCATTTAGTGAGACTGCTGTGCACTGCCTGGGATCCTCCTCCCTACTCTGTGGTCCAGAAAGTAATGACAGGCAAAGAGCTGGGGTGATTGCAGGGCTTCCTTAGTTGTTTTTCTTCTCTTAAATATCAATGTCTTTCATGGACTATGGTCCAATGTCTAATAGAGTAATTTCATGTATTTTAATCCAGTTTTCTAGTTGTTTAAAGGAGGAGGATAAATCCAGTCCCTGTTACAACATTATGACCAGAGCAGAAGTCATGTTCAGTAGTTTTCACTGGAGGGATATAGCACACATGTAGGTGAAGTTGCCGCCATACAGAGACTGAACAGAGAAGGGATGCCTGGAAAAGCAAATCCTTAGGGGAAGGAGGAGACAAATCAAGATTTGAAAGTGGGGAGGTAGGATGGACAATCCCTTCTCTAAAACAAAATGAAGTAAAAACTGGTAAAAACCTAGGTATGGCTGGAGATCAAAAAACAGAAGAGGGCAGGAGGAGGGGACTTAGAAGGAGTGGACAGGCAGGCCAGTCTTCCTCCTCCTCACAACCCTGCACACTGAAACTGGAACACTCAGGAACTTGTATGTTGAGGAGATAGAAAACATTCTTTTCCTTCTACATTTCTTAACATTATCATGGGACTTAGTAGCCTCCTGAGACAATTTACACTTAATTCACAGAAGAATATTAGGGTGCTTCTCTTAACTTCCTACATTTAACTCTGAACTGAGCTGGTACCTTGTCCTGATTATATGGACCTAATAGGCAACTGGCACCGATTCCAAAACTAAACACTGGGACATCTGGTATGTCAGCACAACACACACACACACACACACACACTTAAACAAAAAATGGACACAGAGATCCAGAAACATACATATTTATAATTTTGAATCTGGAACAAGAAATTTCATTCCTCAAATTAAATGCATCATTTTACTGAGGAGACAACCCAATCCCATAGATGGGGCCTTGATAGAATACCAACTTAAGATTTCCAAACCAGTCTTAGAGCAGTTGTAACAACGAATGCAAACCTTTGTGAGGCTGTCTCACTGCTTCCTAGGTCAACTATGTCCATTTTAGTTGTACTTAAACTTGTATTCAGTTCATTAAATGAAACCACAGTTTAGCCTTATCCATAGCCTTTATTTTTCCTCTGAGACTCATTTAAATTAATTTTCTATCTAACCTATCTTACAACTATGCTTGCTTGGCCTCACCCATGACACTCTTCCTTTCTATGTATACTGAAGCCCTCTTGAACAACACGTTGCAAATTTCAGGGTCTGCTGCCTTCCTGGAAATGGATGGCAGTAACTAAACTGCCAACACCACCTCCTGGAACATGTAATGAGATATTGTCTCAGTAAACTCTTGGGTTCTGTGTAAGAACTGGACATCTGGTGAACTCTCTCTGAGCCAGTGTTCCATGGAAATAGTGGACGAGGCCTCAGAGTAAACACTGAACTTCTGTTGCCCCGTCTGCTGTCGTGAGCCTGGGGGAACTACAAACTCCAGATGCTTGATGGAAAGTAAGCTGCTCTTCAGTAAGTGTCTCTTGGGTTGCAGATTTTAGCTCACACAACTCAGATATGGAAAGGTTTTTTGTTTGCTTATTTTGTCCATAACAAAATAGACTGTCTGGCCTTTCTCCTGAGTTCACACCCAATGATCAGCAGGAGAAAATTAGGTGTCCAAGCTGGTTTAAAACTTAGTAGGATTCAGTCTCTCCTAAGATGGCATCTAGGGGTGTGTGTGTGGTGGGGGGGGGGGGGGGGCGGAGCGGGGTAGGTGGGGAGGTTCAGTAGTGAGCCCTGTAGTTTGCACACACATTTTTTGGCTTGGGGGTAGGGGTAGTGAGCCCGGCAGCTTTGTGCTGATCCTGGAGTGGCCACTGGTTGAAATCCATTGCTCTGATCACTGTCCACAACACCTACTGGCCTCTCATGCCGTATCTACACCTGGGTAAACTGTGGCCCTTTCTTCGGCTTGGGAAGTGCTCCCAGGGAGCATAAGACAACTGCCCTCACAGCCTTTGCTTCTCCTTGGCTCCTAATGGCTTAAGCTCTTAATGACCCCTTCCCTGGCTTCTGCTGTGTGGTCACCACATCTTATCACAGAGGGCACCCATGGACACACAGGTTTGAGAGTGCCCCAGGAGAATCAGGACATCCTGAGCAAATACTTCCATGTAACCTTGGCTGCCCCACATCAGTGATGGGACCTCTGCACTACAGTCTCCTCCCAGAATCTCAGACAGAAATCAAAGCTCTCGTTACCCACAACCCCCAAGAAAACAATTCTGGACACCCATCTGATCAATCCCCTCTTCTCCTTTCCTCTTATGCTTTTTCTTAGAATTCTCCAGGGATAGAAAGAAAAAGGCTTCCTTCCTCCACCACATTTCTCTTTTGTTTGCCCCCTTTTTAAGCAAAACTCTGGTCATTGATATATTGCAGGGGTGATAAAGGAATTCAGATAATTATTTCAAACCAGGTTATGATATTGCTGCAAAATCCCATTTTTGAGTGTTAAAGCTGAATATTACCTTCATTCTCTTTGTATTCCTTGTAACAAGCCATAATGGTCTCTTCTCTTTCACTCCACTATCCCAGTTGGATGGCTGTCACAAGCCAATGAGGCAAGAGTTTGCAAACTCCAAAAGACAAAAGAGAAAGTCCGTTAATAATGTGAAAAATGACACATATTTTAATGACTGTTTCTGATGCTACTTAGGGGGAGGAGGTAGATATCAGGGATGTAGAGAGGCTTGGCTCTCTTTTGGGAAATGAGCTTCTAAGGATAATTAAAAGCACTTAGGGATCCTTGAGAGACCTGCCAGGTTACATGCCTGTAAGATCAATGGAAACATGTGCTCGTCTGTGGTTATGGCTAATAAATCCTATGCTGGAATTTTGCTTTGTTTTATAGGAACACTTTGGTCTTTTCACTTCCTTGGATGCCATCAATGTGACAGTGGTGACCATATTTCACTGGTCTAATTCCAGCTTCAGAAGCTGATTGGAGATCTGAGAACAAGACCAATCTGCATTCTTTCTCACTCACTAGGTACTCCACATGCAGGAGAAGATAACTGCAAGTGTGTGAGTCTTTCCAAAGCCTTTCTAAGTTGAAATTAGTCCATTCAGTCAATAAATATTTATCGGCCATCAACAAAATGAAAAGGCAACCTGCAGAATGGGAAAAAATACTCGCAAACCATCCATCTGATAAGGGGTTAATATTTAAAATATATAAAGAACTCATGCAACTGAATAGCAAAAGAAAAAAAAAACCAATTTGATTAAAATATGGGCAGAGGATCTGAACAGACATTTTTTCAAAGAAGACATACAGATGGTCAACAGGTACATGATAAAGTGCTCAATATTGCTAATCATCAGAGAAGTGCAAATCTAACCCACGAGATATCACCTCACCCCTGTCGGAATGGCTATTATCAAAAACACAAGAAATAACAAGTGTTAGTGGAAATGTGGAGAAAAAAGAATCATTGTGCACTACTGGTGGGAATGTAAATTGCTTCAACCGCTACGGAAAACAGTATGGAGGTTCTTTAAAGAATTAAAAATAGAACTACCAATGGTCCAACAATTCCACTTCTGGATATTTATCTGAAGGAAACAAACAAACAAAACTAATCTGAAAAGGTCTATGCACCTTAATGTTCACTGCAGCATTATTTGCAATAGCTGAGACATGGAAGCAACCTAAGTGTTCATCAATGGAAGAATGGATAAAGAAAATGTGGTACATATGCACAATGTGAAATATTTTTCAGCCATAAAAGAAGAAGGAAATCCTGCTATTTGTGACAACATGGATGGACTTGGAGGGCATTATGCTAAGTGAGGTAAGACAGACAGAGAAAGACAAATACTGAATGATCTCACTTATATGTGGAATTTAAAAAACAAAAACAAAAAGCCAACTCAGAGATACAGAGAACATATTAGTGGTTACCAGAGGCAGGCTGGGGCAGGGAGGGGTGGGGTGCAAAGCTGGTGAAGGAGGTCAAAAGGGACAAACTTCCAGTTATAAAATAAATAAGTCCTGGGATGTAATATACAGCATGGTGACTACAGTTAATAACACTGTATTGCATATCTGAAAGTTGTTGAGAGTAGACAAAAAATTTGTAACTGCGGGGTGATGGATGTTAACTAGATTTATTGTGGTGATCATTTTACAATACATATATAAATTGAATCATTATGTTGTACACATGAAACTAATAGAATGTTCCATGTCAATTATATCTCAATAAAAATATTTGTTGAGTATTTTATTGATGGGGTATCCAAGAATATATTGTAGTAGAAAAAAGTAACCAGCGTGTTCGTCACATGGTGAATATTTAATTAATCCCCAAGCACACTGCCCATCATTTATTGAGGTTTTACTGTAATTATCATAAACACTTTTGGGCTCTAAAATGTTGGGCAGACGAATGTGCCATTGTGGAGGATGAAGTTTAAGGGGCAGAGCCATGACCAATGTGAGGATATTAGAGATGGTCATGGTTTGCTTTGAAAGAATTATGTAACATTATGTCCACCATACTTTTTTTTTGTTCCTTGTCATTTTCTAAAACATATCCTTGTGCACTTGATCATTTGATATTAGCCGCAAAGCACTGTGACTTCACTCACTTTGTAGTAAGTCTGATTTAAAAAGCAGTCTATCTTACCCATCTCTGTAACTCAAAACATAATAGCAAATGCTAAGTGCTCAAACAATCTTTCTTTAATAAGTGATGAGTCCCCATTTTGTCCATGAGGAAAGTGATACTCACTGAAGTCCTAACTCGCCTCGCGTTGCACTGCTCAGGAGAGACTGCACCAGGACCAGATCACGCTAGCTCTCAAGGAAGAAGTTTCTGATAATCTGAGTTGCTCCGTAATTAAATCCAGTAATCTACTAGGTTCCCTTATTTGAGACAGGGTGCCCTTGGCCATTGAACATACTAGAACAGAAGTCAGAAAACACCTTTTAATGATACTTCCTGACCTTTGAGGGAAGCATGACTAGCCACTTCTTTGTTGCTCCTGATCTTGGAGGGAAGAATGACCAGTTGCTCTCTGAGAGCCTTTCCTGCAATGAGATCCTATTTTGACCCTGAAGAGCTCTTGTTCTACACCAAAGCATCACATTTGCTAGCAACCTCTCAGATTCAGATCTTTTAACAGAAAATTGATTTAAGCTAATGTAGGAGGTACTCCCTTACGCAGGATAGGGCCTTAAATGCTGTTAATCTCTGTGGTTAAGTGAAGCACACTCTCTGTGCACTAAGGATAACCTGAAGGACAGTTTACTGCTGTCCCCTTCTTTCAGGAAGACCTGGAGGTGTTCCATTTACAAACTCTCATACGAGTACACGGCTCCCCAATGCCCTATCTTTAACTACTGAAGATTTATTAAAGCAAAGCAATGCACTGCCAGACAGATATTATTAGAAACATTTTTATTTAAAGTCAGACAATAGAAAGATGTCACAGAAGAAAACTACAGAAACTTGCAACAACAGAATGCAACTTGGAAAAGTTTTTAGTAAATTAGAAGGGGAAAAAAAAGATATTCCTGATGTTACCAAGGGATTTGTTAGTCCTCGTGTAGAATAATTTATCAATTCAGCCAAGTACACCCTTTGCTGGTGTCTTTTGAACAGACAGTAGGTTAATAATTTAGTTAATCTACTAAATTGGCATCTATTAAAACCCTCCAAAGTGAAACAGTCAAGGCAGCATTTCCCCACCATTTGAGATACAATGTGGGGAACTGAAATAATTAACAGTAGGAAGTTAAAAAAACCCCACTACTTCATACTGCATAGGTTTAATCTGGATTTCAGCCTACCTTACAGATGGTGCTTGTAAATCTGATAGAAAGTGGGCGACCAGGAATCTGGACACAACACCACCTCCTACCAAACACACAGACACATGACATCCTAGGACACAAGTGCCATCAATGCCCTTACCATGTGCAAGCTCAGCAGCCCTAGACTAAAAGCAAAATGGCCTAGAACCCTGGCTTTATACTGAGCCCTTTCTGAATCCTTGGTGGAGGAGCACTGGGTTTACGGTAAGAAACATAAACTTTTTAAAAACTTTGGCAAGTAAGTATAGAAATGACTATTTCTTGATTGTCACTTTTAAAGGAAATTTCATTCTACTTCAGGAAAAGATATTCTCCTATCTTATGTGACTTCTCTCTCAAACATTTGGAGGGCAAATTCCTATAAAATATAGGTGGACTAAGACCTCTTATCTGCAATACTAGTTAATTATTTTTCACCTTCTCTACTTAAAAAGCACATAAAATGTATAGTCTATCACGGACAACAAACCCCAAGATCTTGCTTGTAATGGAAGTTTGGGAAGAACATGACTAATTTTCAAAAATTGGGTCTGTGTGTATTTAACTCCTTTACAATAACCTATATATCACATCACTGACAAAATAATATTATCTAACACAAATTTTGCCATTCCTCTCAACCTTTAAAACCTCACAGAGGTATTAAAATCAGTAGAGTAATGAGCCAAGGAGCGTGGAGCCGGAGATTTTCTTCTAAAATGCCATAACAAGCTATATATTAACTTTTTTCTCATAAATTCTAAGTTTAAAAAACAAGAGATCCAATGATAAACCAAGCTACAAGATATTGTTCCAAGAACTCATAGTTGTTGGAAAAAACGGATTTCCTTTATGCTCACAACTGTAGCACATGACTGTTCTGTTCTAAAGGGTAAGGAAGGGTGTTTAAGGACAAGACACAAGACCCAGATTTAGAGTCCAATTCATGACCTGAAAGGGTTAAGTTAATGGTCTTAGGATAAAATGCGATTGGAAATTCACTAGGTTAGGCATATCTTCATAATTTTGGTTGAATTTTGAGGAGAATAGGAAGGGGGAAATTAGAGAAATATATTTTAACATAAAAACATAAGACTCTAGCATGGAGTTCTTTCAGATTACAGAAAGAACCCTTCATAGATCTATGGGGATAAATTACTGATCTATTCAAACTTCCACAATGAAGTAGTAAAATTATCTTGTAAGTCTGGAGGACTCATAGAATTACGAACTATTGTAGAAACATATAACTCCTAAGTAAAGCTGCCATAACCCTACTTTCACATTGTTTGGGTGGGAGGTGGGGAGGGGAGACAAAAAAAGAGAAGGTTGGTGCCCTGTGTCCACTGAAGGAGGTATAATTTATTATTGTACTCTTTCTAATACGATCATGGAATGGCTCTGTCACATCTACTCTAACAGATGACAGCACCTGCAAAATCTAAACTTGGATGGACGTTGGGAACAAAGCACCCACGGTGTGCGTAGCACTAGGCTTGCTGCAATGGGAAAACAGAGAAGCAAGGAGACACATATGGGTTCTGCCTCCAAAAGCATAAAATACAGTTTAAAATGTGCTTTTTATTTCTTATTTTAAAATGAGAAATTCTAAATGTTATGTTGACATTAACTTAAAGTCCTTTCTTAGGTATGTGTCCTTTCCAAGAAAGGCAGGTTAATTTGGACTTTGTTACAACTGGCAGACGCTGCTAATAAATAACATACTCGAAAACATAACGCCAGCAATAACAGCGATTGGTAGCTACTGGCGCTGGTTCTGCAAATCACGTAAGCTACTTCGGGAAGAGACATTACATAAATACCAAGTCCTAACACATAAGTGAGAAAAACAGCTTTAAACACTCAGACCCTGTTTGGTTACATTTTGTCAAAGCTTTAATTTCCTAAACTCAGCCTTATTTAAACTAATTAAGTTTACTAATGACCACTAAATTTTGAACATAACAGCATCAAGTGCTGCCAAACCATTTCTGAAAAGATAATTACAACCCTTCATTCTAGAAATTCACAGAAAGCCCAATATTGAAGGTTGCAGGCACCCTATCAGTGGACTGCTTGACTGCAGACCACCTCGCCGAGGTACAGCCTTTAGCACAGACAACCCCTCTGAGGTGTAGCCCTCAGCCCAGAAGGGTGAGCTCAGGGAGAACATCTCCACCGTAAGACTCTGTCCTGTGCAAATGGAAATACATTGACAAGCCCTCACATCTAGATCCGTAGGAACTTCCGAACGTCAAGATGCCATTAACCAAAGGAAAATGTACCTTTATCAATATCAAGCAAATGGTCACTAAGAAAGACCTCAATGTCACATGCTTGCAGAAATATATATTAAGAGGTGGGAGTAAACATCCCTAGTGTTTCTAAAAGCTAACAGCCCTTATACTGACTGAGTTGGCCACTTCGCCCACAACACACGTGCTATGATTCAAGCAAATACGTCACACGACACTGACTATCAGAGGATTTTCACCCTCCATCAATATCCAACTTGCATAAAATGGGCAGAGCGGTCAGATCTTGAATAGACACTACAAGTCCATAGAGCTCTAAAATAGGAAAGTCCTGTGTTTTACTGATACACAAAATGTTTAAGGAAATTGCCAACTTGATGGGTTAATATTCTCTGAAACAACTTCTCAGGCAATTCTACTGTGTCTCAAATGTGTATCGTCTGAAACTTCATAGAACTGGTGCACCACACAAACCATATCATGTTATTTCGGAATCTGTACAACTTAATGCAAACCCAGTGGGAACGTAATGATTACGTTTGTGCAAGTCATAAAGCAATTTTATATTTACAAATACTTAAAAATGATAATTACTTCACTCCTTACATCAAATCTGTAAACAGTCAAAATTATACCCATTTCACAGAAAACGAACTAGACATTAAGATAAAACACCTATAAATCAATTCAGAACAAGAATATGAATTCATTGTCATAAACCTCTAGCCCTCATAAGTTCTCCTTTCCTCCCTCTCTCTCTTCTAATTAATTCAGCAAGTAGCTTATACGAACACTCATACAGGATTTTTTTTTACTAATCAACTATTCTTCTACTCTTAAAGTAAGTACGACTAGCAAGGAAAACTACTAAACTCCTAAGGCAAGTTAAAAGACAAACAAACCTAAGCAAACATCATTTCATAATTAGGCTACTTTGGTTGCAACCTAATTCTGGGGTTTAGTGCATATGGCTGGGTAACACAGAGGGTCTGTACAGCAACAGACCTAACTGCTGAGGCAGAGTTTGAAATCACTCCAACATTTGGTTCATTTTCAAGATTCAGAATGAGGTCCTAACTAGGAAACCTCCAGAGAGAGGAGTTGGGAGCAAACTAAACAAGACACGGGAAAGTAGCTGCTCAATCTAAATTATGATCATCTGGATATCCCAACTCAACACCCTGACATATCCCACTCTATTCAACATCAAAGGGAACAGGTATAAAACTCTCACAAACCAGTATGAATAGTTAAGTTACATCTCAACCAATGAGTCTAGCAGACTCTTTAAAGACACAGTTATTTCTGTTATCTGTAAATGTTTGGCTTCTAAGAATAGGGACATAATGTACTTTTCAGTGTAATAGTGTAAATCAAATTAGATGGATTCTAAAAACACCAATTCACCTTACAAGGAGCTTATTAATTAGAGAGAATGGCTACTTATTAAATTTTGGTAAGAAAATGGGAAAAAAGGATATTAAGATAATCCAGGTTGATAGGATATAATAGAATATTCCCTAAAGTTATCTCAATTAAAAAGCATTACAAATAAAAAATCATTATTTTAAACATAAATAAAACATTTTCATAAAAAATATATTGTTAAATTTGAAGGTAAGTTCAAACTTTCTTGTAAAATAGCCTCCAGGCCACTAGCCGATGTAATAGGGGCTCAAGAATACTAAGTAAATGAACTTACTTAGTAAGTAAGTTTTAATGGTTTTTAAATCTTACTTTTAAATTAATCTTTTAATATCTCTCTTAGTAAAAAGGATCTTCTGTTAAGAATCTGGAAAAAAATTTGGATTCCATTTTGATCTTTAACATCCAAATTATCTTTTTTTGTGTGATATTTTAAATGTAAACAGCATCACCTACAATAATTATAAAATCATGAATTAAAGATTTGCTAAAATTTTAAATTTAATTACTAAAATTCAGCAATTTTACTGATTTTATCCTGATAAAGGAATATTATTCTTAGGAATATAAATGTGTCTACATTTTTTTTGGTCAGTTTTATCCATTTTATTGACTTTTCAATTAACAATAAAGTTCATTTGGATAGTAAGTCAAAAAATTCTTTCTATCATGGCTTTAAACTGCATTTTTTAACCCCAAAACATTATCCAGAACCACTTTAGGCTACAATGTAACCAAAGTATAAATAGTAGGAACTCACATTCCCTTGAACAACTGTCCTTCCACTTAGAACACAATGAACTTCTTAGGTAGGCAGGCAGAATTCTTGTTCACTTAACTGCAACCCCATTTAAGCACGGAATCAGGGCAAAAAAAGTAAAAAGTGAAGAAGGGAATAGAAAGGATATACATTAGTATTAAACCATATGCTATCTGAGTGTTAGGTTCCCACATAAATATTTTGCTGTATATTTTAAAAATCACTTCTCAAGGACTGATTTCCTCTACTTCCATTATCTTTTATAATGAAATACTCCTTTTCAAGTTACTTATTAGAGTTGTTACTAGCAAATACTGTCACATACCTCTAGTTCAAGATATTAATATATACACTTAGCCTGAAACTAAGTGTACTACTTAGTTTTAGTTATAAATAATATATGTATAAAACAGGTAGGGTTGCCATTATTTATATACCGCAATAAATATACAAGAATGAGTACAAATTATTTTTCATAAAAATACAACCTCTAATCAATTCAGGAGGTTTCCAAACTATGACGACATTGAATACATTAAAACACCAGGCAGTCTCCTCTGTTATAGAATGCCAGTCAGGTGAGATCTGAAAGAGATTCTTTATTGGTAGCCATATACAGTTGACTATACCATCTCTGTGTTTTCTCGCTATTTAAGAAAAAATATAGAACCTGGACATTTAAAACATTATCAATGAAATAATCACCACAGACTCACTGGATCTTTTAAAATTTTGTTAAAAATTGCCAAAGTCATGATGAATACAATTATTGCAGCTACATCATTTGAAAAAGTAATATAAATTATGCTGCTAAAGACAAAAAACATCGAAACGCATAAACATCATAATGTAACACAGCAGTAACTCATAACTATTAATATGAAAAATTAAAAAGTTATGTTAGAGAACTCGGGAATTTTTCATTTTAGCAAAACATTCTATTTATATATCTCCAACTTCTATGATACAGTATACCATAAAATACTTTTAAAAGGTACAACATTCAAATGCTTCATTTACACAAATAATATTGCCAGTACTAATAAAAGTGATGCCCTTAAACATGAACTGCTCTGCTAATTATGATTTTAAAAATGTTTTACTTCATTTTACATTTTAGCTAGCAGTCAGCATTACATATTAATCAGTTCTGTGTTGACAAATAGGATCCTAGTCAAAATACTGTTTCTGAAAAGTAATGTACATTATATTGCTTGAAACTAATAACCATATAAAAGTGGTAATCATTTATCTAAACACTGATTATGAAAGACAACTGGCATATATTCAGGCAGAGTGTTGAGTTCATGATGGTTTATTTACAATAAAAGTACTTTTACTGAAGCTAACGTGATATATAGGTTTCTATGTCAATTACTACAGTCTCTTAAAATTATAAAAATATTATATAAAATACCACAGGCTTTAGAGGATATAACTTCATGTGGTTCTGATACTAGCAGCTGAAAAGTGTTTATAATTTAAAAATAAATAAACTATAGAGGTAAACCAGTTACAAAACAGCAGGGGACTGCAATAGTCACAAGAGTGAAAAGAACTGCTTAATTACACAATAGCTAACAAAACGGTGAAGCAGTTGGATCAAAAGTTTTAAAAACCTCTTTCAGAGATTTGTCATCTGTTGCTCTACGAGGGTCATCATCTGGGGTGGGGCTCACCTGACCCGGCTGCTTTGACTGTCTTGGATCGCTGTACTGGGGTCTAATTAAGCCTGTTAATGCCTGAATCGGAAGACTGTGCACTGCTGGGACCTGAACGGTACCGGAACTCCCAAGAATATCTGCCTCTGGGTCAGCTGGCCCATCAACAGGGACGTCCACGTTTGGAGCGATTTTCTGTGGTAGGACTGCTTCTCCAGTAGGAGGCTCGTTTTTATCACTACTTTTTAAACCACCACTTTTTTTCTGGCTCTCTGCATTTTCTGTTGCTGGCTCTGATGTAGATGATGAACTATGCTCCCTAGGGTCATACAAACTAATAGCACTAAGGACTGAACCTGGAGTTCCCAGGGGAAGGCCAGCTGAAGATGAGAGTTTAGGGGCATATGGAGGCAAAGCCCCAGGACCAGAATTGCTAGATACTGCCCCTAAGGGCTGTGATGAACCAGAGTTTGATCTGGCTACATGAGGGGCACCCTTTGATGTATGTGAATCCTTCATAACTGCTTGATGAGACTCTGTACTATGCAGTCTGTGAAGTCTAGGATCAAAACTTTTTTGCAGCCTAGGGTCTCCTAACTTACTTCCTGAACTATGTGCGTCTCCAAATTGTTCTAGGTAGCCTTCTCTGTTTGCTGTGTTAATTTTGGCCTTGCCTGCTAGTTTTGCATCAGTGGGCACTGTGCTTTGACGAAGATCACTTTTTGTATTCCACAACCTACTGAGCCTCTGATCAGCTATAAGAGGGGGCAGAGGTAAATTGATTGAAGATACTGGGTCAGGTTTAGGTAAAGGGACTGGAAGTAAGTCTTCTGGAGCCCACACGATGTGTTTTGCAAAGTTGGGTTTGGTTAGGGTAATATCCATTTTAATGTGACTAAACTGTCTCAGTTGTGACCTTGGATCCTGGAGCATTATACCAGGGGAAGAATCCAAAGGTATTAAGAAAGCTTTTTCTCTCAGTTCTCTTTCTGTATCTTCATCGTCATCGTCTCCTCTTTTGTGTTTGACATTAGGGCCAGCATTTCCATGATGTAAATCAAACTTTGCTCCACCAACAGAAGAACCTACGTGACCACTTCCATTCCCTCTTAATTTCCTGGGATCCCACGCAAGTCTAAGATCCAGTGGGGTAGACTCAGAAGATTTTCTAACGTCTTGCCTTGAGATAGTCCTAAGTCTAGGGTCAACCACTTGGCTTCCTTTATTTTTCTCTTTAGCAAGTCTTGGATCAGTAGGAGTGCTGAGTTCTGTGGAAGGTTGTTGACTCCTTAAAGTTTCTGTTTGTTTCTGCAATGTTTTCAGTATTGACTTGACACTGCTTCCTTCTTCCTCTTCACTACTGGAATACCAGTTAACAGTATCATCTAAATGCAGACAAAAACTATGGTAAAGAATGAAGCGTTCATATTTGGCCTTAATTAAGATGAAAAAAACACATATACTATTTCTGAATAAGTGTAGTCTAACTTCAAGAAAACGCATCATAGAAATGACAGAGTTTCAACACTGGAACAAGATAAGATGTGGTATAACAATCAACAATTCAGTCACTATACTTTATAAAGAAAGAAGTATGATATTAGAACTTGTGTAATGTCCTACTAGTCAGAGAACAGTCTGAACCTTTAATTCCAACTGATCAAAGGGAGCTCAGAAATGTGTGGTAAGACAGAGCTGGGGGAGAAGGGAAAACACTCTTGAAAAGGAATACCAAAATGTTTTGGCTCTCTTTAATTCATAGCTCTGGATTTAACTTCATAGCTTAATCCCTTAAACTTCATAGCTCTGGATTTATCAGGATAACAAGGGAGGGCTATAAAAAAAAAATACCTGGAAAGAAAACAAAACACTAACAATGATGGTTAAGGAAGCAAAGAGAACCGAGCAAGTGTGGGCTCAGGTGGGGACTTTTCACTCATACTATATTTTTAGATGTTTGACCTGTGTGAATATATTAATTATTCAAACATTAAATTAAAAACAACAAAGAAAACTAATAGCCTAAAATTTATATACTTTAACTTTACGAGAACACTTTGGGCCTTACTCTTAAAGCCTATGTAACCCTAGTGTATTAGGCACAATGTTAAGACGCTTAACCATCAGAGGTCTTCTCTCTAGTAGAGAAGGGAATAAAAACTGATGCTTCAGGAGGGCGAGTCTCCTTCCTCTCCATTAAAACACACACAGGTTATCTCTGAATTGGCCATATGTATATATGTGTATATATATATATATATGTATATATATATATACATATATATATACACATACACGAACATATGTACACATACTCATACGTATCCTAGAATATCTTGGATCAATAGAACAGCATATATATTCTCACTTTTACCTCATCTCACTGCTCACTAATGTGTTTCCACAACATCGAACTTTAGTGCTACACACTTAGTTTGAACAGAACAGTGCTACAAAACAAGCACTCGGGAAAGCAATTATACTCCAATAAAGATGTTAAAAAAAAAATACGTAGAACAGATCCTTCCCTCACAGCCCTCAGAAGGAATCCACCCTGCCGACACCTAGATCTCAGACTCCTGGCCCCCACAACTGTGAGACAATAAATATCTGTTGTTTAAGCCAAAACCAAAACCAAAACAACAACAACAACAAAAACAAGCACTCGTATTTAGGGTGGGGATGTGGCTTAAAATAGTATATATCAATATTATATCACAATGGCAAAAAGTTTTACTCATATCTCGGTGTCTGAAAAAACTACTTCTAGACACCGGATCTCTTTTCTTTTTTTTTTCCTTTGACTTCCAGGAAGTCTAGAGCTAGACTTGTGATTCACTTTCAGCTGTTGTAGTTATTTTAAATATTTCTGTATAGGAGCTTCACTCCTCATAGAATTTGGTACTTGATCCAGATAGGTAAGACAATCCAAATCTGATCCAAATAGGTAAGATGCTATTTTATTTTCACTTTCATATCAATGTATTTTATAAGCAGTCTTAAATTCTTTTTGGAATAAGAATGAATATAGAGCAGAAAGAAAGTAGAACAGTAGAGAAAGGTCAGTGGAAAGCAGATATTAGACAGAAAATGATAGTTAAGAGGTTTCTATGAGCATTTTATCAAAGGACAAATAAAATTTATAAAGGCAATAAAATTTCTAACAATGAACAAAAACACAAAAAACCTAGCTGTTTAAGAAGTTTTCTGTATTCCGAGAAAACAAGCCTCATAAAACATTACCAATTTTATAGTATTATAGTATAAAATTTTATATCATGTAGAAAAGTTTTAATTTTCTTATCTATGAAAACATAAAGCTTTGTTACTTTAAAGAAAGATTACCATTAAAATGGCTGCGTATTAAAATTAGCACCTAAGGGCTTCCCTGGTGGCGCAGTGGTTGAGAGTCTGCCTGCCAACGCAGGGGACGCGGGTTCGTGCCCCGGTCCGGGAAGATCCCACATGCCGCGGAGCTGCTGGGCCCATGAGCCATGGCCGCTGAGCCTGCGCGTCCGGAGCCTGTGCTCCGCAACGGGAGAGACCACAGCAGTGAGAGACCCGCGTACCGCAAAAAAAATAATAATAAAATTAGCACCTAAAAGAGTACACATAAATTTTACAGGAATTAACTTATTAGAAATTCCTCATTTCCCTGTCATGCTAAATAAATGAAGAGTTAATAACACCTTTTTTGAAAACATAACAATGTTTATATAATAGCTTGTAGCTACCTAGTGTTATCTAGTTTTACATAGTTATTCATAAATTTCATGGGGCTTTGTTTTTTGGCTGCACCTCGAGGTATGCAAAACTTCCCAGACCAGGGATCAAACCCATCTCCCCTGCAGTGGAAGTGCAGTCTTTTAACCACTGGACTGCCAGGGAAGCCCTAAATTTCATGTTTAAGAGTGGCCAAACATCAATTTTGTAATTCATAAGAAGAACTGGGTGATTTAAAGTTCTCTGCCCTTAACTGAGTTAACTAATTGCTGTACACATATCAATATCAAAAATACTAAGGGAAACTTAGTGTCCCCACGTAGTCTTTTAAATTAAAAATAATATTCCTTAATAACATAGCAGAACCTGAAGTATACAGCCTCTGCCCATGAAAATCTAATAATCAAATAACTTTGAGCTTGAGTTACAGGTTAAAATTCCTGAACTGGAAGGTATCTTGTTCCTGTTCTATTTATTTTCTTTAAAAAAGAAAAAAGAAAAAAGGCATAATAGCAAGTCTGCTTGCCCAGGCCTCACACTCCAGCTTCAGTCTCTTTATTGCTTCAAATCAAACCCTTTGCAATTAACTACTAATGCATCAATGGCACTGGAAACTACAATCAATCCCAAGAAGATAGGAGCTATGAGATAAATTGGAAATAGAATAGATAGTTCACAGGAACTCCTTTTTCAAATTTTAACTTATTCAAGACCATTTCAGGAACTGAGTGATCCAAATAGGTAAGATGCTATCATACCACCTGACACACCTTCTTCCTTGCTTGGTGCCCTCTGAGGTTGGGTGCTGCCTGGTTCTTCATCTTCTTGGTATTTCTGAGTAAGTCTAACAAAAAGAGCTCTCTGCACTGCAGGGAGGAGACCTGGTGCAGGCAGGGGGCCATGGCCTGTCACATTACTGCTGCTGTCAGACCCACTCCCGCGGGTAGGTGAGTCTTGAACGATAGGAGGCTGATGCTGGGCAAATTCACCATGCCACGTCCCATCTACATACATAACACGGAAAGAGACACTGATTTAGCGTAAAACTCCACTAGACAAGTACCACTGTGAGTTGTAAGAAATTGAGTTACAGTAATATCACATTTGATTATCAGATTATTATGTGATTGTAAGCACTTTTCAAGGTTATCTAAAGGTCTATTGTTACAAATATTTGGTTAAATTTAAATCATATTTTAATGTTTCAATTTCATCACATTTTACGTTGCTTTATTTAAAACATGCATTCTTTCCATGCTTTTAAAGAAAAATAGGACTCCAGATATTTTAAATTAGAAATGAGTTATTTCAAAAGGTAAGCTTACCACCAGAGTTATTGGGTGGCTGAAAATTATGTACAGCATGCTGTGAATAGTAATTATCATAAAACTCAGCTGGGTTTTGTAAGGACTCATAATTGGTATTGAGCTGCATTTCACCAGGACTTTGCAGGTGTGATGAACCTGGAGAACAGTGATTCTCTCTAGGTACTTTCATCATGTGTTCTGGAAAGCCAGGGCAATGGTAAGCACCACTCATATTTGGTGGTGTCAAAGGTGTATCCGGTTGAACAAGTACTCCCGCTTGACTGTGAGGGCCTACAATTCCAGGTGGACCAGGCGGCAAAGGTGGGCTCTGCGGCATTGGTAGACCAGGAGGTCCTGCGCATGGATGATGTCCAGGGGAGCCTGGGTGCATCACAGGACTATTGTGTCCCTGAGACATATTAGGTCCGGGACCTGGACTTGACCCAGAACTATACATATGTTGAGTATGTGGGCTGCTTTCCTGAAATTGTGGTCCTGGTGGTGAGGCACTGTTATAAAATGCTGGTGGCCTGTAGACAAAAGAATAATATTTCTTAGTTCAAAGAAAAGAGGCAAACAAGAATGTTACATTTCTAAATAGATATTGGTTGAATGTTTTACAGTATCAGAAGAGAAAACTATATTTTTAAGAAGCAATTTATTCCATATTATCTATAAGTAGAAACACCAACATATGTATCTTGCCTTCATTTTAGCACACAAGTTTTCTAAATTGCTGCTTACTATCATCTGTTCTAAAACTTAATATTGATGTTTTCAAAAATATAGAAAAATACAAAGATAAATATGATTCATCTCTAATCCTATCACCCAGAGATAAACTTTTTGATTGGTTCTCTTCTAATCCTTTTTCTAGGTACACACAGACCTTTTTATAACAAAATTAGAATTATACTATATAAACGTACTGCTTGTATTATAATTTCTAATTGGTTATTGCTTGACATGAAAAGATTTTAGTTTTTGAATGTTGCTCTTCTTTCTGGGCATCTTACTAATTTAATTACAGTTGGGCCTCCATATCGGCAGGTTCTGCATCCACAGATTCAACCAACTGCAGATCGAAAATATTCAGAAGAAAAAAATTGCAAAAAGTTCTGAAAGCAAAACTTGATTTGCTGTATGTACTCCAGCAACTATTTACATAGTATCTACATTGTATTTACAACTATTTACATAACATTTGCATTGTATTAGGTATTACAGATAATCCAGAGATTATTTAAAGTATACGGGAGTATGTATGAAGGTTATACGCAAATACTTCACCATTTTAATATAAAGGACTTGAGCATCTGTGGATTTTGGTATCCATGGAGCTCCTGTAACCAATCCTCCTGAGACACCCAGGAACAACTGTACAACTTCTAATAGTTTTGTCAGTGATTCCTTTGGGTTTACTAAGGGAAAATGCCCAAATAATGAGTCTGCCCCACCATTTCTAATCATATCTATTCTATCTTTCTCTTTTTGCATTGACTAGGATCTAATCTATAATATTTAGCCAAGCAGTGGACAGACTTGTCTTCTTCTTGACTTTAATAGAAATACTTTTTTTTTTTTTGCGGTAAGCAGGCCTCTCACTGTTGTGGCTTCTCCCATTGCGAAGCACAGGCTCCGGACGCGCAGGCTCAGCTGCCATGGCTCACGGGCCCAGCCGCTCCGCGGCATGTGGGATCTTCCCGGACTGGGGCACGAACCCATGTCCCCTGCATCGGCAGGCGGACTCTCAACCACTGCGCCACCAGGGGAGCCCAATAGAAATACTTTTAATGGCTCATATTAACTGTGATATTTGCTACAGATTTCTTATTCCTCAATTGCTGAGATCTCATTGCTTCCCCGAGTCTTCAGGATTAAAAGAATAATCAACAATGGGACTTAGAGCCCAGGTGCACAGACCCTGGTGGATGGGAAACAGGACCGGAAAATGCAAACCTGGATGCAGCCTTATCCAGAGGTTTTCCTCTAACAGCCCAAGGAACGACTTCTCTAAAAGAATGAATATGCTGGAGACATATTACCCACTATTTGAAGATGTTATCAGTGACAGTCCTGCCTCATAACAAGGTGGTAGGAATGCCAGTTCCATCCACCTGGCAGTGCCCTTCAGGATTAGTGTGTGGAGAGGTTTCTGAAGCTGTGTTAAGGATTCTGTACAGAAAAGCACTGATGGCATGGCAGGCAGCAGAGGGTGGGGCAAAAAGGAAGTGGGAAGCAGCAGTTGGGGTGCATGCCAGACATCTGCTACCTCTACCTAAGTTTAATTATATGATTGACATGGAATACAAGTTAGTTTCTTAATAAGAATTTTTAGGGGGAAAATGCAGCCATTTTTTGAAAAATTTAACTTACTTCTTCCCAATTTTATGTGCTAAATCCACAGTAGGTTTTACAACTATTTCAAAGAGAGATGGAATTTTCTTGAAATCATCAGAGAGATCTGTCTGAAAATCATCTTCGGGATCAGAAAAGGGAAAATGCTCTGGTGGGGTTGGCAGAAGCCCAACTCCTGGAGGCGGTTTGGGAAGAGGAGTTATGCCACGCTTTCTAAGTTCTTCTAACTCTCTTTCATCTTCATTTGTAGCTTCTTCTTCAGTATTCAACACCTAAAAATAATTGGCAAGGATTACTATTTCAAAACAAGCTTTCTTCCTCACATTTAAAACTGTGACGACTTGAGTAAACTAGTTTTGTCAATAGAAAAATACAATATTAAAGTTGAAATAGATCAGAGATAGCTAACTACTTTTTTATAAAGAATATGAGGTTCAAAGAGGTAAAGGATATTTCTTAAAGTAAATTAGCTTTTTTAGAGGTCAAATTTTGTGGTTACCAAGGTAGTGGGAGGAAGAACTGGATGAAGGTACTAAAAAGGTACAAACTTCGAGCTATAAGATAAATAAGTACTAGGGATGTAAAGTATAACATGGTAAATGTAATTAACAGTGCTGTATATTATATATAAAAGCTGTTAAGAGAGTAAATCCCAAGAGTTTTCATCACAAGGAAAAAAATCTTTTCTACTTCTTTAATTTTGTATCTATGTGAGATGATGGATGTTCACTAAATTTACTGTGATCATCATTTCAAGATGTATGTAAGTCAAATCATTATGTTGTACACCTTGAATTTATACAGTGCCGTATGCCAATTATATCTCAGTAAAATTGGAAAATAAATAAACTGCATTTGAACAGAAGCTCAACTGAGAGAAATAAAATTTATGAGGGACTGGTTCAAAAAATTAGGTTTTTTAATGGCAGAACAATGATAAGAACAAAAGATTCTGTTTTTTTTTAAGGTTAAGGCAATTGTATTACTTACTATCATTAATAAGTAAAGGATACTATAACAGGTGCCACTATTGAGCATTTACTATTTACTAGGAGTGGTATGAAGTGTTTCATATACATCACATAATTTAATCTTTTAAGAACAAAAGATTCTTAATTCTTAGTCCAATATTCCTGCTTTTCTAACACATTACATTAACAGAATAAAACATAAACAAGTCCTTGATCTCTCAGCAGAGTTTTATAAACTATGACTTATAAAACATGATTCAAGTCAAATGAATCTGTAATCAAGGTACAAAAATATTACTCACTTTGTCCAAAAGTTTCTTTGTTTCTTTAGTGAGATCATCATGTGAAAATTTACAGTTGTCTCCTTGGTAACATTTTGCTCCACTATGATAGAACTTGCATGGAAATTCATGTAAATAAAAATATTAAGGAATAGACCACGTAAAATCAAACTCTCATATTTTTATACCCAAAAACATAACTGCTGAATCAATGACTTTATTACTAATACTGTACTAAATTTTCTATAATCACACAATTTTTTAAATTTTAAATATTTTAAATACATGGCAAAACATTCAAAAAATTTTAAGTCTCCTCTACTCTATTAAAACTAGAAAACATTTTTTTAAGAGCTTAACTTTTGTATTTAAAAAAAACTTGACTGTACAAACTATATTACCTGTTATTTTTTTCTGTCAGTGATAAATGTTTATATCTTCTATCATAACAGAGTTAGTAATGTGGGTAATTAACACAGACTTCCTTAGAAAGAGTTTTGGGTCAAGATTTTACAAATCATCTCCCAAATTACCATAATATAAATTATGCCAAAAATTCTGTGCAAAATCTAGATGCCTTCACCACTGATCAAAAGAGTCATGTTAAAGTTTCAATAGTTTGTTGAGAGTACCATGATACGAAATGTTAAGTATAAATGTTAAGCTTGGATAATTAGCTAATTCCATTAATATTCTTTTTTCTCAATAACCATTTTTTTAATTGAAGTATAGTTAATTTACAATGTTGTGTAAGCTTCAGGTATACAGCAAAGTGATTCAGTTACACATATATGTATCTATTCTTTTTCAAGAAAACAATTTTTTAAAGTAAAAATATTTATGATGGCTATAGCAAATATTATAGTGTAATTTAATTATGTAAACTCTGTTACTTTACTCAATAAAATAAAATATAGAACAAATAAATTTTGTAGCAAGAGCTCATATCTATGAAGAAAATAAAGGGGTCTGATATGTCAAGTATCCCCAAAATGAAAACTACAGGCTAACTTACTTAAAATTTTAGAGACAAACTTCTAAAGAAAATATTAAATCTAGAAGTATAGTGAAAAATATACCATTTTCAGGTAGTGTATGTTCTGGAAATTTCTGGGTAGTTTTAGGAAATTTATTATTGTAATCATCACATTGATAAGGTCAAGAGAGAAAAATCATGTGATCATCTTAGCAGATACAAAAGGCAACTGATAAAATTCAAGATCTTTTTTTGATATTAAAAACTGTTAGTAAAATAAGGATATACATACTTGAGTTTTAAAAAAAATCAATATTAAAACTACAGCCAAAGCAAAAGGGCATTATCTTTGAAACATGTATTATGCTGCCATAATCACTATTATTTAACATTTTTCTGGAAGTATGGACAATACAGTTGAAATTGTCATCCCACAGATGGCATGACTATGGAGAAAAACATAAGAATAGATGGAAAGCTTTAAGAAACAGTTCAGTAAGGTATCTGGTTTCTAAAGAAGTACGTCAAATCTGAAAAAAAATTTTCTTTGATTGAATAAGACAAATTTATCATAACATTTTGATAAAGAAAAAAGGAGTATCTGCCCTAGTAAATATCAAATATAATATTACAGAGGGGAATGGTCAAAGAGCACAACGTGTAACAGTAGTATAGAAGCAGAATTATGCACAAAGGAAAATTTAGAATATGGTTAAGGTGATCTTTTAAATCTGTGAAGAGGGGACAATGAGCTAACCATTTGGAAAAAAATAAGGTCCTTACTGAAGGACAGTATACATATATATATATATATATATATATATTTATTTATTTATTTATTTATTTATTTATTTATTTATTTATTTTTATTTATTTATTTTTTTAAAGGACCATATATAGTGAAATGCCATAGGGGTAGAGGTAGGAATACAACTGAAATGTATAGATTTCCAAAGGGAGAAGTAGGGAAGAATATATAGTGCTTATCATTAGGTGGTAAGATTTGATAAGACTTTGGTTTAATAATTTCCAACAATGACAATTTATTACTTATGAACCTAAGTAAATAATCATTTAATCACAGAATAAATATGTTGCGAACTACTCCTTCAGGAAGCACAGTCTCTTGAAATACTTATAAGCTGAGTATATTAAATATGAAGTATATTTATTTCATAGATTTTTTTCCAAAGGGAAGTTATTTCGTTTCCCTAAAGAAAAAAATTCAGTTTGCCCTTTTGAAGTGCAAAGGCTGATTAGACCTGGTTTATATAACGTGCTATTTTAAATTTAAAACCAAACTAGGCTTTCTGGGTTGTACTTATGATTTTTAAAGTCTCAGTGATGCTTGAAAATTACAATATTTTGGTTAACATGTTTTTAATAAAGGATATTATGCATATAAATGCAGTTCTCTCCTTTGGTACAATATCCTTGTAAATAAAATTTGCAGATCTCTTTTCTCTTCTCCAACTCTGCATCATGATCAAATTTACATTGATCTCCCTGTTAACAAAAAAAGAAAAGAAGAAAGAGGGAAAAAAAAGAAACCACTGAATTGAATTTTCTCCATGGTGTTTCATGGTAGAACTATGGTCATATCTCCAGTCTTTAAATAATGAGCTAATAATAATTCAAACAGTCCTTAGAATTCTTGCCCAAGACAGTGGATGTGGCTCTTTGCAGAGAGCCAGCACAGTCAGCATGACCTCAGAGGATACTGCCTGGCTCCACCAGCACTCACCATTTGTAGCTGAGCTACTCTGGGGACTTATTTAACCTCCTGGTTTGGCCATGTTAAAAATGAGGATAATAACAGTGACTACAATTCACTGTGTCACTGTAAAGATTAAAACATTTAATATTAGTAATCTACTTTGAACAGTACTTGCCATACAGTCAGCATCATGTGTTTGTTAAATAAAATCTCATTTCAACAAGTTATATTACTGCCCCAGAATATAATTAAATGAGTTCTGATATACAGTATTCAATGCAAGATACATTTTGAAGAACCAGTTTTATTACAACTATATGAGAAATGAAAAAACTAACCACCCCCTAAAATGACTTTACATTTTAAAGATTATTTCAGAAGTTAAAATGATTTATGATACCCCTATAAATTTACCTTAATACATCTCCCTTCCAGAAAGTATTTACAGATTTGTTTTCCTTTATGTTCCACTGTGTGCTGATTAATAAATTCCTGAGTCATAACCTTCCATTTTTTCCCTGGTTTACTATACTGCAAGAAAAAAAATTATTTAAATAAAACATATGAAGTAGTAAAAAGGTATTAAAATGTATAGTCAAATGAATCTAGAAAGCAGTATACATTGATTATTAAAAGTAGTGAAGACTGGACATTCTGATGCTATTCATTTACTTGGAGAGAGATATGCTTCTAGAAAAGTGCTTATTGCTATACTAGTAGTTGCAAAGAACGCTATTTCTAATTTAATGAGGACATACAACTACATTTTTCAAAATAAAATTATGAAAATCTTGAAAATTAACAATAATACTTTGGCAAAGGTACAATAAAATATTTACTCTCATGTACTGTTGATGGAAGACGTACAATATCCATACTGTTTGACACAAAATTTGTACTTTTCAGGATTATTCTGAAGGAATTATCAGGAAGGCACACAAAGAGTTATTCACAAAAATAACTACTGCAGAATTATTTACAAGTAAAACAAACACACAAAACAAAATCTAGAAATACTGTACCCATCCAAAACTAGGAGACAAGTCAAACACATTATGATACACTTAGGTGGTAGAATATTATACTGTCATTAAAAAATCATGGGATGGAAAGACAATTTGGGGACATAAGAAAATGTTCACAATACCTTACCAAGTGAAAATGTGACCCCAGTTTATAATAATAAAGACAAAGAAAAAGACTAAAAGAATATACCCCTACCTTTAACAGTGTATGTCTCTAGGTATATCTCTAAAAAATTATAGATTGCTTGCGTGTGTGGTTATTTTGTACTTTCTATAGGAAAAAAATGGAGGATGCATTATCTTTAACTTTTAAATTAAGAAAATTAAGAAAAATTAGTATGTGGTAGAAAATCTCACAGCCCTACCTGTTTTTCTTAGTTCTTCTGCTCAGTCTCCTATTCAACTTTTGCTACAAGTATAAGAGGGTGGAGTAGCAAGAGAGTATGAAGCTTAGCCAAGCTAAGGACTTCCACTCATGAGTGCTATAAAATATCACTGTTTTTCAGGCTCTTAGCATGCACAGTGCCTTGAACATCGAGGAGCTTAATAACTATTGATATTTGCTCTTCTGATGTGATATCAGTTTTCCCTTTTCCCTCAATTTGTTAGAAGATGGAGAACAAAGCACAATCTACTGAAAACAGGAAACTGCCTCTCAGCAAACACTTAAGGAAATAGATGGCTAAACTTAAATCTGACCCTCAGGGCTCCCAACTGATGAAATATACATTTTACTAGAAGGATTCTGAAAAAAAGTACAAGAATACCAGGAAAATAGAGAATCTTTGAGGTTCTTTTAAAAAAATACATATATATACCCAAATTGCCCAAGGAAAACGCAAAGAAACTGCTTATACTCTACTCTGATAGGATCATTTAAAATGTCTTAAATCTACGTAAATTTTACTTACAAACATTTTCTATTTCTAGGCTCACTTAGAACAGGTAGATATAAATGACCAGTTCACATATGCCTTCTGTACAAGGAACTGTGGCTGTAATAAAATAGGCAGCCAAAGAGAGTGCATTGTGCAAAGTCAATGAGCCAACTTGAGGAATATAACTCTGAAATTAAAAAGTAAAAATATTAGGTAATCACCCTCCCCCCAAAAAAAACGCTGAAAAATGTACCAAGTTGTACCTATGTTTCATTAATAACTTACTCTTTCTGTCTATGTTACTTTCTAATGATACACCTCGTTGTCTTAACGGAGGATCGCTGGGGGCTGTTTTTTTCCAGTTTAGTTCTGTTTAAACAAGTAGCAAGTACTGCAGTACCCATAACTATGGGAAAACTGACTATAATCAAGGTATTCTAGAAAATCTAAAGCAACTTGAACAAAATTTCAGGATAAAATAAAGTGCCTAGAAGGTCTTTTAAGCTTGAGCGTACAGAAGAACCACAAATGTCCTCTATACATTTAAAAAATTTTTAATTTAATTTCTATTTTATATAGGAGTATAGCTGATTCACAATGTTGTGTTGTCCTCTATCCTTAAGATCTTTTATGAACTATAAGAGCTGGAAGAATGACAGAAGTAATCTAGTTCATCACCCTTACTGGACAAATATGAAAACTGAAGATTACTGAAGTTAGTGACTTGCCAAAGGTTACGTTTCATGTTAGGAGAATCAAGATAGAACTCTTTGCACTATATCACACTGTTTCAAAGAAAACACAATGCAAGAAAGAGGGAGAAGGAATTCCCTGGTGGTCCAGGGTTAGGACTCTGCGCTTCTACCGCAGGGGGGCATGGGTTTGATCCCTGGTCAGGGAACTAGGATCCCGCAAGCTGTGTGGTGTGGCCAGAAAAAAAAAAAGAAAGAAAGAGAGAGAAGGAAAAGACAGAGAAAGGGAGGGAAAAACCAAACTACCGACTTGGTGATTTTAAAATTTATTTACTCTAGAGGATGTATTATATTGGTATAGGGAACAAGAGCATAAAAGATTTTTTAAATATACTAAAAGGAGGAGGAAATTAAAGGATCTACTGGGAAAAGAGTATGTATTTATAAAAAAAATTTAATAGCTACTATAAAGACTAAAAAATTTTAGGAGTTTTATGGCCAAAAGACTGAATAAGGCTTTAAAATCCATCAAAAGTTTGTATGTTCTGTGACTATACTTGAGTGTTCAAGAAAATTAGTGTGGACATGCAGGTATTCCTAAATTTATCTGGCCTTTGGAGGATATTATACTCCTTGAAAAGGCAAGGGTAAAAATGAATCTATGTTGGCCACTCCAGGTATGTTCACTCTACCCTGGATGGGTCTCCGCCAAAGCACTCCTGAACAAGAGCTGCTTCCTTGGACTCTGACACACTCCTGCTTGTTTCTGGAACCGTAAGAAGAAATCTCTCATGAGAGCCAATAAACTGACATAGTGTTAATAACATATTTTAATCTTGATAAAGAAAGGAAACATATTCTAAATCTGATAAGTGTAAAAGAAAGAATTTATTTTGATTTTCTACTACATGATAAAGAAATCTTTTAGTTGCAGCCCAGATCTGCAAACATCTAAAATGCTTGAAGAGGCCATTAGAATTAATACTGTACTCTAATTTTACAGATCGAGCAAACTGAAGCTCAGAGATAGGCAGTAACATGATCAACGCCACACTTTCTTGGAAGCTAATATTTTTAATAACTAATAACTAATAATTTTATAGGGTATAAGTACTGAATATAGAAGAAGACTTACTTAGAAAACATTCACATTAATTTCGTCTAGTGAAAGCAGCACATCCTAGACATCTACACGTGTCTAGAAAGATGGACAGGCAGGTTATAGTCACCCAGAAATTCTAAGTTTGTTTCCATGGAGCGGTGAGTTAAGAGTAAATGTTAGTAGGTGTGTAGGAAAAAGAGTTCATGGTCAAGTAAATTTTGAAAATGATGGGTTGAACAAAGTAAAACAGACTTCTTTATGCCTAACCTGCTCAGAGTGTTTAATACATTAATGTTGACTGAGAATCCCCAAGAGCAGCGTAGCATGTGCTGGGTTTCACAAATTCATTTGGGCCCAAACTTCTTTTTTCTGTTAACAACTCCCTAAGTAGTACCTTAATGAGTACATATTAAGAAATCTTTGCCCATTATCTTTAAACCCAGAAATGAGAAAACTGAGCATTTTCCAATTACAATATGTTACTATCCCTTTTCTTTTTTTTTTTAATTTTTAAAAAAATTTTGCCCGCATTGGGTCTTTGCTGCTGTGCACAGGCTTTCTCTAGTTGTGGAGAGTGGGGGCTACTCTTCGTTGTGGTGCGCGGGCTTCTCATCGCAGTGGCTTCTCTTGTTGCGGAGCACAGGCTCTAGGCGCGTGGGCTTCAGTAGTTGTGGCACGTGGGCTCAGTAGTTGTGGCGTACGGGCTTAGTTGCTCCGCGGCATGTGGGATCTTCCCGGACCAGGGCTCGAACCCGTGCCCCTGCATTGGCAGGCAGATTCTTAGCTACTGCACCACCAGGGAAGCCCCTACTATCCCTTTTCTATCAATCAAGGTTGCAGCTACTGATAACCCACCCTTGCTCTGTACAATTCAATCAAATCTTACTGGAACAGTGGCAGAATACAGGAATTGGACCACTCTAATCCAGAAAGTCGCTACAAGGTTGAAATGTACTGTTCAGAGTTCAGTTCAATTCAACATGTATTTATTCAATATCTACTATACACATAATTCATAAATTCATCTTTCCAACCATTTATACCTCCTTTTTTCTCTTTTAATGATTTCAACTGTAATAAGTAAGTGAATTTACTGCTATCTCCCTTCTTGGTCCTGCTACGTATTGAGCTATTAGCATTTTATTGCCATTTGCATCTAGGGACCGTGACTCCTAGGAAAGGAAAGTACAACAGAGAACTAACAGAACAAACATTTTTGCTTTCAGACATATCAATTTTATTTTGAGGTGCTTTCCAACTTACTGATTTTATTTCGAGGGCACCAAAACGTGCATCTGTGTGCTACTATCAAAACTAATTAAAACAATACTTCTTTTCTGGAGTTCATCTATACTCATTCGATCTGAACTGGAAAATTTTCATTTACTAGGAAAGTAGCATTAAAATCACAATGCTGGGCTTCCCTGGTGGCAGAGTGGTTAAGAATCTACCTGCCAGTGCAGGGGACATGGGTTCAAGCCCTGGTCCGGGAAGATCCCACATGCCACGGAGCAACTAAGCCCGTGCGCCACAACTACTGAGCCCACGTGCCACAACTACTGAGCCCGCGCACCTAGAGCCCGTGCTCCTCAACAAGAGAAGCCACCTCAGTGAGAAGCCCGCTCACCGCAACTAGAGAAAGCCCACGCGTGGCACCGAAGACCCAGTGCAGCCAAAAGTAAATAAATTAAATAAATAAAATTTTTAAAAATCACAATGCTTTCTTTTGCAGCCAAATAAGTTACAAAACGGAAAAGCTCCTCTCCTCATTATATATAAATTCTCAGTACCTCTTGAAAGTCATCCGTTCCTGAAAACACATTAGGCCCTTTATTGGCCCTTCCTCCACGGTCTTTGCGTTTGATTTTCTTCGGCAAGCCGCGTCCACGAGCAACATTAAAACTTTTAACCCTCTGTTCAATACCTAAAAAAGTTAAAATGTACTTCAGATAGTTAAAAAAACAGCACACTAGACAATCTACTAGTTTACAGGGAATAGCTTATTTTAAATAGTCTATAATGTACAGTGTATTCTTTTTTTCCCTTTAGATTCAGTGAAAACAATTAATTCAGTCTTTACATTTTACTTCGTGGGTACTGCTCCTTATTGTTTTGTTTCTTAAGGGATGTTAACAACATAAGGAAGGCAAGAAACAAGGACATATACATGGCTGGAGAGGTCAAATCTAGTTTTATTCTTCTCAATTTTCCTTAGAATAAGCAATTAACAATGTTTTCTGTTTTTAAGAGAATTAAATATTACATTCACCTCTAAGGAAGACATTGTAGGTATTCGTGATTAATTTGTGGCAAATTGAGTTTCTACTGATAATGTTGAACAGACATCACATATATCTCCAAGCAAAATTTATACTTGTCTTTTACTTTTGAAAAACTTGATATTTAAAAGTCTCTAAAGAGATACTCAAATGACTAAAATTATATATTAGGGTAGTAAGTTACAATACAAAGTGATTTCTCATTATATCAAAGTCATACTGAACTAATAAGTTTTCTAATGATATTAAACCTACAAAATAGCCAATAGATATATAGAAAAATGTTTCACTTCATTAAAGAAATCAAAGAAATTAAAAATTTAAAGATAACATAACTATTTTCACCTCATAGAATAATGTTGGTAGGGATTTGGAGAAATTGGCATTTGCACACACTGGCAGGGGTGTTATAAATGGCTACATCACCTTTTTGGATATCAACTTTGTATATGGATCAAAAATCTTCAAATGTAGCTATGTCTTTTGACTCAATTCTATATTTCAGCATTTACTCTCAAAAAAAAAAATGTTTGCCAAGATGTGTATAAATATGCAGGGTTAATCACAGAATTTTTAAAAATGGGTGCAACTTAAATCCCAAATAATTACTAACAAACAAACCTAACAGTTTAGTAGACAAATTATGGCCTATCTACTTAATTGAATAGAATGTAGACATTAAAATCTACTCATTAACATCAGAATGACTGAGGTACAATTCACAGTTAAGGGAGAAAAACAAGTTATAACAGTGTATATAGTTTTTTTGTTAAAAAATAATTGTCAAAAAATTCTAGACGAATGTATACCGGGGAATTCTCTGGCAGTCCAGTGGTTAGGACTCCGTGATTCTACTGCAGGGGGCCTGGGTTTGATCCCTGGTTGGGGAACTAAGATCCCACAAGCTGTGGCACAGCCAAAAAAAAAAAAAAACAAAGTATACCAAAAATATTAATAGTAATTGTCTCTGGGAGTAGGGATTCAAACTGCTTTTGTTTTATCTTTGATCTTTGCTGGGTTATCTTTTCTACACATAGAAAAAGTTTTCTACATTTGACCATATATTATTTTCATAATTCTGGGGGAAAAATGAAAGTCAAAATAAAATGCAATACTCAATTCTTTAACAGAACAAACAGAAAGAGTTTGAAAGGAAGAACCCCAGGTGGGAAGGGATGAACAAGGCCTCTACATTCCCCTTATTCCCCAAGTGGAATGATCCCTGACACCACTATGTCTGGACTCCAGGAACAAACTTACTAATTACAATAGCATATGCATAGACAAATTCCTGTCTCTTTAGTTCAACAAAGCCTAGATCCACATTTTTCAAAGGAATTTTGCTTGGAAATCAAGAAAAAATAAAGCCATAAAAATAACCAAATTTACTCGTAACTGATTCCTTTTTTCAATGATAATTAAATGATAGTTACATAGGGCTTGGTGCTCACTACTTCACCTCAGCCTCATCTCGCTCCAGTTTTCTTGAAGCAGACATATTGACTGGACAGTTCTTAAGGCTGATTTGACCCTGATGTTACCCATAATTTCTATGGCAATCTTGTACTGGTCTCTCCAGGGACGATGTACCTCAATATAGCAGATGAATAGGTTATCACTCCAGAAATTTCTTTAGATTATGTTCTTATTTCTGATCCTGAAGGATGTCTATAGTCCTGAGTACATTTACATAGTGAAGATGATCACTACATTTTAAAGCCTAATAAAAGAATAGCTTCCCAGGATTCTGTCCTTAACAGGTCTAAAACATAAAGTAACCCAGAGTAACAGAGACAGCTGAAAAAGGTAGGTTATTTCTTTCAGTATACTGATACCATATAGAAGGGAGGGGAAAAACATAACAGGAAAGTTGTTTTACATTTTTATACACTTTAAAAATATTAAGAAATCTTTTAGATTCAAATTTTAAAATATCATGCAGATTGAAATATTTGTAGATTTTTGTCCTCAAGGTCTACAAATAAAAAAAAAAACGAATTCAGGAAGCACAGGAATAAGCTGATCATGAGAAAGGGCAAAGAAATTTAAGATTTTACTTCATATTTACCTGTTTTAATAAGGTTCTCATATTAAAAAACAGACAATTTCAAACTTACCTTGCTGGATCCCTTTCAATCTTTGTTTTTTCCCTGGTTCTTTAGAAAAGGATGATCCTAAAGCAGTATTTGAGGTTTCTTTAGCTTGCCTGTATTGTTTCAGCCGACTGGCAAAATCTTCCTCTGTTTCCTGACTGTAGTTACCAAAGTTGTCATCACTGTAGTTACCAAAGTTATCATCACTGTAGGTACTGTACTCATCATATTCTTTACTTTTAAATTTTCTGTTATGTTGACTCTTCTTTGATGCCATGTAGCTTCCTGATATATGTCCATGCTAAGTGAAAACGCACAACCATTATCAAGATTTTTCAGTTATATATAGGAATTGATAGTAACACAGGACATCTTTCCCCCCCCAGAAAGCTGGGAGAAAGAAGGGGAAAAGACAGTTATTAGTTCTGCCTCTTGGTTAGAACTTATCTATGGCACTATTTAAAACTAAGTTCAAAAAGCTAAATGCTACTCTGATGTTATTAAACATTATAATGTTCATAGAACATTGCTGGAGAGTGTGTCTTGCTCACTTTTTGTTTTCCATGCCCATGTCTTATGTTTCTCATGCTCCATGCCTCGATATTTATACACATAAGAGTACTTTAAAATCCATACTGTCATACAAAAATTCCGTCTCCAAAAAACTGAAGAGGTCTTTTTGAAAACAGAAAAAAAAAATAGTGAAATAGCTTGGAGCAAGGGTAGAAAATATATAGAGTCTCCTAAGATTCAAAAATTCCCACATGACACGTTTAAGCATATTATATTTAATTAAAAAACTATATGTAAAGTCAAATTTGTAAAAAGAAAATATTTATATTTGAGGTCTAATAGAAAAAACAGAGATTTCCCTAATAGTAAAAAACATCTAATGAATAAATTGCTCATTAGAAACTATTTATTTGCACTTATACATTATTAATTTTATTGCTTTTTACTAAAGCATGTAAAAACAAAAAATACATTGTAGTCCTAGAAGTTCATTTAATGATAGTATTCAAGTATATCTCTATTTACTGAAATATTTTTATTACTTCTATCATATCTATTGTCAATTTTTTTATAAGAAAGCAAGAAAAAAATTGCACATAGGGCTTCCCTGGTGGTGCAGTGGTTGAGAGTCCGCCTGCCGATGCAGGGGACACGGGTTTGTGCCCCGGTCCGGGAGGATCCCACATGCCGCAGAGCGGCTGGGCCCATGAGCCATGGCCACTGAGCCTATGCGTCCGGAGCCTGTGCTCTGCAATGGGAGAGGCCACAACAATGAGAGGCCCGCGTACCGCAAAAAAAATTGCACATAATTACAGCTTGAGGATCTAGAAAAAGTCAGACCATGACTCATTTTCAGTTTAGTACATTTTAAATGTGATATAAAAATACTGCCCTGGCAGAATACCAACACGAGACTGTGTTTTTAATAAAATGCAGAGAACATACAGAGTGAAGTAAGTCAGAAAGAGAAAAACAAATATCGTATATTAACTCGTATATGTGGAACCCAGAAAAATGGTACAGATGAACTGGTTTGCAGGGCAGAAATAGAGACACAGATGTAGAGAACAAACGTATGGACACCATGGGGGGAATGCGGGGGGGGGGCGGGTGGTGGTGGTGGTGGTATGAACTGGGAGATTGGGATTGACATATATACACTAATATGTATAAAACAGATAACTAATGAGAACCTGCTCTATAAAAAATAACAATAAAATAAAATTCAAAAAAAAGTAAAATTCAGAGAAATATTAAGTCCTTTTCAGCAATTATAAAATAGAGAAAAAGTATATAACTAAAGCAATCAAGAAAATCAATTAACTCATCAGTTTTAAATTTTGAAGACATTATATTAGATTTCCAAATTTTTTTAAGCAACATTTTTAAAGTTTATAAACTGTTCTCAGTCTAGCACTTCAGAAATTCAGAAGGGGATCTACAATTATAGCCAAAAGACTGTTTCTTACATTTAAAAAAAAGCCACTATGAAAATAAAACAAAAAATAATTGCTTTGATTAAGTTGAAGATTTATTAGTTGAGTGGTACTTACATTTCCTTTTATAAAAAATGTGATTACATTAATTCTTCAAAAATATATTTCAATGCCTAATTAGCAAGGATTACTCTCTGTTAATGGGCGAGTATGAATTTTTCTCTAGAGATTAGATGCTTTTCACAAAAGCTTTAAGTCTTAATATTAATCCAATTCTCTGATTTTTCACATCCTTTACAAAAATAATCTCCATAATTCCTACTTTTTCAAGCAGAATTATCCCTAAACTTTCAATCCATCCCTCCCTTGTTTTCCCAACTGCAAATAATCCTAATAGCCCTCTAATTATGCAAACCTCAGGGCTTCTTCTGCAGTGACAGACTCTAATGTGGCTTGCTGCAGTGCTTAGTGTTTGCATCAGGGCACCACCCATGCGGTGCAAGCTCTCCAGGAAGCGCTAAATGAATGAGGGGTTACAGAGCAGCCCCAGTTCTCTAGGAGAGTATCTCCTCGTGCTTCACATGTTCACCATTTGGAATGAACAAAATGTACTCACCAGCAAGGATCTAGCAAGTATTTTTAAAAGCCCTCCTAAAGATAAAAGAAATGAAAAAGACTATAAATTTTACTGAAGGATATAGTTTCTCCAATCACTTTGCTTATTGATTATTAGGCTATCTACCTGCTAGAATGTCTGTGGGGGCAGATTTGGTTTCTGTTACACAGGCTGTCACTCTAAGCATGAAATAAGAGAACAGGAGACCCTGAACAAGGATGAGGAAAAAGGAGATATATTAAGTACTAATTTAATAGCTAATTTAATAGCTAGATGCTAATACTATATTCTATTGTCGGCCTATAACTGTAGAAGTGTCATACAGTAGATACTCGTTATCTAATCAAATGAGATTTTTAGGATATACTTTCTAACCTCAGTGAGTCAACACTAAACCATATGTGAAGGAAATGATCCTGAACTTTCTCTTCTAATGGCAGACTAGGTAATTTAATTCAGATCAGTCCTCCTCCTAAAAAAATGCAGCAAAGATAGACAAGATATTTTTTTCAGACCACTGTAGACATCAGAGAGCTAACAAATTAGTGAAGGATTACTGAACCGTTTCCCATGGAGTAGATGAAAATCCCCAGAAGTGAGCAGTACTTGGAGCTGTTTTTGCTCTGAAAGCATCAGCCCAGCATGAAAAATCATCTGAAAAGGTTCAACAGCACTTTTGACTATCCTTTCAATCTTTGGGAACAAAAGGAGTCCAGAGTCTGGAAAAAGCGGAAGCCTTAGCGACCCCCACCCACCAGAACTCAGAAAGTCTGGGGTTTTTCAGATACATGCACACTGACCTGAATACTCCTCAGTGCTCCTGAGAGCATTAGGATTTTTCTAGCACAAAATAATATTCAGATGGAAGATTCTGTTCATACAGTGCAACATATTTAAGGAAGACATAAAGTATATCATGTTGTTTTAATTTTTTTTCTGTTTAAAACACATCAAATAATGTTTGCACTTGAAGAGGTAGGTGGCACAAAATTCATATACTGAAGCCCTCACCCCCAGTACCTCAAAATATGACAGTGTTTAGAGAAAGGGCCTTTAAAGAGGTGATTAAGTTAAAATGAGGATGTTAGGGTGGGCCCTGATCCAATTTGACTGCTGCCCTTATAAGAGGAAATTTGGACACACAGAGACACAAGGAGTCCACGTGCACAGAGAAATGACCATGTGAGGACAAAGCAGCACGAAGGTGACCATCTACAAGCCAAGGAGAAAGACCTAAACAGATCCTTCCCTTGTGGCCCTCAGAGGAAACCAAACCTGCCAGCACCTCGATCTTGGACTCAGATCTAGCCTCCAGACTGTGAGAAAATAAATTTCTGTTGTTTAAGCCACCAGTCTGTGGTATGTTGTTATGGCAGCCCTAACAGACAAATCCATGACATAGTCTTTATTTTCAAAGGTTTAAAATTTGTAGCATATGTCTTATAAAATATTTTTTTAATATCAGAAAGCAAAGAATGAAATTGAAAGTTTAATTTTTCTCTTTAAAAAGCAGTAACTCAAAACCACAGTGAGATATCATTTCACACCAATTAGGAAGGCTGTTATCCAAAACAAAACAAACAAACAAAAACAGAAAATAACAAGCTTGACAAGGACGTGGAGAAATCAGAAAAATCTCATGCATTGTTGGTGGAAATGTAAAATGGTGCAGCCTTTGTGGGAAACAGTTGGTAGTTCCTCAGAAAGTTAAATGTAGAAATAACATATCATCAAGTAATTCCACTCCTAGGTCTATACTCCAAAGAATTGAGAGCAGGGTCTCAAAGAGATACCTATACACCCACGTTCATAGCAGCATTATTCACAATGCGCAAAAGGTGGAAGCAATCCAAGTATCTATCGACAAAATGTGGTATATACATATAATTGAGTACTATACAGCTTTGAAAAGGAAGGAAATTCTGATACGTACTACAACACAGATGAACCTTGCAAAAATTATGGTAAGTGAAATAAGCCAGACACAAAAGGACAAATACAGCATGATTCCACCTATATGAAGCACCTAGAGCAGGCAAATTCATAGAGATGGAAAGTAGAATAGTGGTTACCAGGAGTGGAGGGAGGGGGAAATTAGGTATTATTGCTTGATAGGTACATGGCTTCTGTTTAGGAAGATGAAAAAGTTTTGGAAATGGACAGAGTGATGGTTGCACAACATCATAAATAAACTTAATGTCATTGAACTGTATATTTTAAAATGGTGAAAATAGTGAATTTTTCCAAAGACATACAAATGGCCAACAGACACATGAAAAGATGCTCAACATCACTAATCATCAGGGAAATGCAAATCAAAACCACAAGGATAGGGCTCCCCTGGTAGCACAGTGGTTAAGAACCCGCCTGCCAATGCAGGGGACACGGGTTTGAGCCCTGGACCAGGAAGATCCCACATGCCGCAGAGCAACTAAGCCCATGTGCCACAACTACTGAGCCTGCGCTGTACAGTCCGCAAGCCACAACTACTGAGCCTGCATGCCACAACTACTGAAGCCCGTGTGCCTAGAACCTGTGCTCCACAACAAGAGAAGCCACCGTGCACCGCAATGAAGAGTAGCCCCCGCTCCCTGCAACTAGAGAAAGCCAGCACACAGCAACAAAGACCCGATGCAACCAAAAATAAGTAATTAATTTTTAAAAAGCACAAAAACCCACAAGGACATATCACCTCACACCTGGCAGAATGGCTATCATCAAAAAGACAAGAAATAACAAGTGTTGGTGAAAATGTGGAGAAAAGGGAACACTTGTACACTGTTGGTGGTAATGTAAATTGGTGCAGTCGCTGTGGAAAACAGTACAGAGGTTTCTCAAAATATTAAGAATAGAACTACCAAATATCCAGCAATTCCACTTTGGGGTATTTTCCCAGAGAAAATAAAAACACTAATTCGAAAAGATATATGCACCCCTATGTTCACTGCTGCATTGTTTATAATAGCCAAGATATGGAAGCAAGCTAAGTGTCCATTAACAGATGAACGGATAAAGAAGATGCAGTATATATATATATATATATATATATATATATACATGCAGTATATGCAGTATATATACAATGGAATATTACTCAGCCATAAAAAAGAATGAAATCTTGCCATTTGTGACAATAAGGACGGACTTAGAGGGCATTATGCTAAGTGAAATAAGGCAGATAGAGAAAGATAAATATCACTATTATTTCTCTTATATGTGGAATCTAAAAACCAAAACAAATGAGCAAACATAACAAAACAGGAACAGATTCACAGATAGAACAAACAAGTGGTTACCAGAGGGGAATGGGGATGAAATAGGTGAGGGAGATTAAGAGGTACAAACTTCCAGTTGCAAAATAAATGAGTCACAGGGATGAAATATACAGCATGGGGAGAACAGTTAATAATAATGTAATATCTTTGTATGGCGACAGATGGTAACCAAACTTATCGTGGTGATCATTTTATGTACAGAAATATTGAATCCTATGTTGTGCACCTGGAACTAACACAGTGTTGTAGGTCAATTATACTCCAATTTAAAAGAAAAAGAGAGAGAAAAAGAAATAGTTAAAATGGTAAATTTTATGTTCTGTATATTTTATGACAATAAAAATAAAGGCAATACCTGAGGAAATGGAATGTCATAATCCCTGTAGAAACCACTTCTTTTTCTGTGGGAACTTTCTGTATGTTCGACCTCTGAATCAAGGCTGTAGTCTGAACTATCATCACTGGATGGAGAATTATGCTAAAAGAAGGAAAAACCAAAAATGTTACATTTACAAAAGGAAAAAAATTTAACTAGTATCTAGATAAGCTTGTTTCAGCCAGAGGTGCCAACCAACAGATTATATTATCCTAGTAGGTTCTGAAGTATTAACTGGAAAATTCTTGTTCCAAAGACCACCTCCACCCCAACTCCTCTGAAATTTTCTGAGGAATAGTACATCTTCCTCTTTTCTCGGGGATTTTAATGGCAGCATTTTCCCCATCATCCCTTTGGCCCAAGGACTTCAAATAGAAAATACTGCACCTCTATGCTCTAAAGTGATCTTAAATTTAAGTTAATCTTTATTTTTAAAATCTTTGGCTGCGTTGGGTGTTTGCTGCTGCGTGCGGGCTTTTAGTTGCTGCGAGCGGGGGCTACTCTTCGTTGCAGTGCACGGCTTCTCACTGTGGTGGCTTCTCTTGTTGTGGAGCATGGGCTCTAGGCACGCGGGCTTCAGTAGCTGTGGCATGCGGGCTCAGCAGTAGTGGCTCGCGGGCTCTAGAGCGCAGGCTCAGTAGTTGTGGCGCACGGGCTTAGCTGCTCCATGGCATGTGGGACCTTCCTGGACCAGGGCTCGAACCCGCGTCCCCTGCATTGGTAGGCGGATTCTTAACCACTGCACCACCAGGGAAGCCCCTAAGTTAATCTTAAAGGAAATAAAATTGGTTCCTCATCACCAAAAAGAGTCCTAGAACATGAATAGAGTATGAAGTAATTTATTTTTACCTAAAACAGCTTTAGAGTTCTTAATCTATTGCATAAGTACCCTAAATCTAAAAGATATCAAAACATTCCAAATTATAAATATAACATAAATCCAACCCACAAAATTGAACAAAGATGAAATACAAACCACAAGTAATTGACAGTGATTGACAAATATCAAGAATAAGCTTTTTCAAGTATGAATGCAATTTCAAAAAAAAAAAATCATGAAATATCCTCCATCTAGCCAAAATAATTACCTTCCCAGGTTGAGCACCCTCTTTAAAAAAATTTTTTGAAGTTCTTATCAACAAAGACACTGACTCTGTATTTTATCATCCTTGCATTCCCAGCATCTAAGACTAGAACAAACTCAGTAAAAATGTGCTGAACTAAATTGACCTCTTGATACTTTTACAGTAGAAGGATCTGTTTTCTTCTACTCCATTCTTAAATGCTGGTTTAAGAAGACAAACTGTTTTCCTCCACCTTGTTCTTAAATGTTCTGGGGTTTAGTTTTGGGGTGCTGTTAATTCTGCTTTTGTTGATCTGATAGGTGATATGAAGATCTTTTTATAATTATGCTATGAAACGCTTCAAGCTTAACTACCTAATCTTTTTGGTTAGGACTTGAAATAAATATTGTCCATTTAAAAGCCAAGTTTGCTCTGTTACTAGCAGAAGTCAGCTCTGGCTCAAAAGAAAACCTTTACCTTGAAGAACACTAAAGGGGTAAGGCTTGCTTAAGAAGAAGTTCAAACAGAGGCATTGCTTCAGGAAGAGCCATCAGAGAAGAGAAGATTCTGTTTAAGGGAGAAGATTCTTCAGGCTAGCCCCCCAAAATGAGTCTAGAACACAGACGTTAAGAAGTCATTAGGAAGGCTATTATAAAAAAATATGTATGTGGCTCACCTACAGTAATAAGTAATTATTAACCCAAAATTAGCAAATTGGACTACATTAAAAATAGCTGGAAATAGTAGAGAGTAATTAAAAATTATTAAATTTTTAAGTGAAAAGGATAGTATACTTTTTTTATTTCAGAATTTTTGAGTTTCTTTTTTTTGGTTATTGTTTGGCATCTGTTTGGTGTTTGAAAGTGTTCCCTTAATTTTGTTATTTTACCTATAATACAGTGGTGGATTATTTCTTTCAATACACTTGGTTGGTAAGTACTAAAGTTCAAGTCTAGGGACTTTCCTGGTGGTCCAGTGGGTAAGACTCCACGCTCCCAATGTAGGGGGCCCTGGTTCGATCCCTGGTTGGGGAACTAGATCCCTCATGATGCAACTAAGAGTCCGCATGCCACAACTAAAGATCCTGCATGCTGCAAAGAAGATCCTGCATGCCACAACTAAGACCCAGCCCAGCCAAATAAATAAATGTTTTAAAAATAAATAAAGTTCAAGTCTCAGTGATTATGCTTTCTATAGAACTCTTAACAAACATGACACCACAACATGGTGAGTAAAGAGGGCAAAAGACATAGTCAAGAACTAATTAACAGGATAGACATTTAGTGACCCCTTTAAATATTCAAACAGTAACAGAAAGAATTTAGGGACTTCAGTGACTTCCCCAAACCATGCCAGCCTTTTCACACCTTTTTGCTTTTGTATTCTCTGTGTCTCTTTGGTCAACGAGCTAATTCCTACCTGTCCTTCAAGATTTATCACAAAAAATCTCCATGTCCAATAGTAAGAGAATGATACTAAAGTATAATACAATACAGAGCAATCAATTAAAATGGTATTTTAGAAGATTTTATAGAAACAACAAAATGTTTATCTGTACTATTAAGTGAAAATGCAAAATATAAAATCAATTAAATGGCATTTCTCTAATAATAATTGTCCACAAATTCATTATTACTCCTACCCTCAAGAGGTGGAGATTAATTCCTCTCCCTTTGAGTGTGGACTAGACTTAGAAGCTTGCTTCTAGCAAACAGAATTTGTCAGAAGTGATTAGGTTATAAAAAAGACTGTAGTTTTCATCCTGGGTGCTCTCTCTTGCTCTCTTGCTTTGGAGGAAGCCAGCCAAAGCACGAGGTCAAAGAAGTGGTATGTAAAGGGGTCCACATGGTGAGGAACGGAGGCCTGCCAAGAGCCACATGACCGAACTTGGAAGAGGATCCTGCCTTAGTCAGGAGATGACTGCAACCTCGCAGGAAGCGCTGAGCCAGAATACCAAGTTAAGCCGTGCCCACGTTCCTGACCCACAGAAACTAGGAGACAAACTTTTGTTGTTTAAGCTTCTAAGTTTGGGGTAATGTGTTGCGCAGCAATAGTTAACTAATACAGGTTTTGGTATCTGGAAATGCGGTGCTGCCAGTACAAATATCTAAAAGGTAGAACTGGTTTTGGAACCAGACAGTGGATAGAAACTGGAATGATTTTAAGAGGGCACTAGTGAAAGCCTAAGATCACCCTGAATTATTGTTAGTAAAATTTTGGACTTTGGGGCGACTTAAAAGGAAAGTGAGAGAGATCTTATTAAAACTGGAAAAAGGGAGATCCTTGTTATGCAGTGGCAGAAATCTAGCAACACTGTTACATTCAGCAATATGGAAAGTAGAAAACGTGTCTAATGAACTAGGTGATCTAGTTAAGATTTTCAAGCAAAATGTTGAAAGTACCTATCTATGAGGAAAGATAGATGAATTAAAGGAAGAACTGTTAAAAAGGAACCAGGACTTTATGGTTTTAAAAGTTCTTAGCCTCAAAATATCTAACTTTGTTTTTGTGCTTCCCTTTTTTCTTAATTAGTTTGGCCAACCCGTGCTGCAGGGGGCACAGGTTCGATCCCTGATGGGAGAACTAAGATCCTGCGTGCCGTGCAGCATGGCCAAAAAAAAAAACAAACTACTGACTTTTCATTCTAATTTGTTAAATTCTACTTATAACTTTATTAAGCCCTTCCTTTTTGTTTCTGTCTTACTTTGCTGTTTTCTAGATTTTAATACTATAATAATTTTTCTTCTGATAATTTTTTAGCTATCTTCCATATGTCAAATTCTATTATTATTTTCATGTAATTCGGCAGATTTAGTCTGCATTCAAAAGTGTTTCTGTTTTTCGACTTTGTTATTTATGTCTAGATTTATTGCATTGTGGTTTGAGATTGCTCTTTGTACTATTTCTACTCCATCAAATTAATTGGAGTTTTCTTTGTTGCCTATGACATGGTCTATTTTTATGAATATTCCAAGTATACTTGAGAGAAAGATATAGTCTCAGGATTCAGAGCTTACTATATATTTATAATATTTATAATACTATATATTATAATATTATAATATAATATTATAATATTTCTTTAATATCCTTACCACCTTTTCATCCATTTGATTAATCTCCTTGGGTTAAGAGAGGTATACTGGTGTATCTCCTGTTATTACTGTATTCCTGTCTATTTCTTCTCATAGTTCCTATAGTTCCTGCTTTATGAAAACTGATGTTTAAGGGGATATTAAATAACAATAAATAAATAAATCTTCACTGTGAATTATAACCTTAACATTATAAAATGCCCTTCTTTGTTTCTTTCAATGCCTTTTTGACCTAAATTTGACTTTTTCATATATCAACACTGTGATTTCTGCCTTTTCTTTCTTTGCATCTGCCTGGTATAGCTTCACCCACTTTTCATTTTTTTATTTTTTTAACATCTTTATTAGAGTATAATTGCTTTACAATGGTTTTACCCACTTTTTAAATCTTTCTCTTTTACATAGCTTAGAGTTGGATTTTGCATTGTTGGGAGGTATATCTTTTGGTATTAGAAAGATTATATTTTTGTTTCAGTTATTTCTTTCAAGTTGTCTTTTTCCAATAACCTTAGTCCCTATCCCTTCTTTGCATACTATTTGTTTACTAGTAGGACCAATATTGAAATTAGGCAGTAACCTCTTCTTCTACTTCCTCTCTTTCATTCCCAGGATAATAATTTGAAGTATATTTAAAAAGTCTCAGTTAATAACTAAAAAACTACCAAGAAGGTTATCCTGCTTACCATATATTCTTCTGCTTTCCCTGACGTTTTTTACAGCTGTAATGTTTCGATACATAATTTACTGCCCCCCATGTCCATCATTTAGTCTTAGCTTTACAGACTAATACGTAGTGTATGTAGATCACTCTCACTTTTTCAACCAGTCATTTTGGTTATCTGAACGTGTGCTCTAGGAGATTCTATGAGAAGTCTTATGATAATATTTCCTGACTTCTATTATATACAGCTTTTCTGAGGACTTTATATTTGAAGTTCAGTATTTAGCTGGATATAAAATGCTTGGCTTGCATTTTATTCAAATACGTTACTCCATTATCTTCTGGCATAAAATGTTGATATCAAAAATTTTTCTATAAATCTGACTTTCCTTTCTTAATAAGTGGCTTGGTCTTTTTGCCTAAATGACCAAAGGATTCCCTTTTCCCCCAGTTCTGCTGATGCTGTTTGATCATAGTCTGTATTATTTTCTTAATTTTTAAAAATCATTTTGAAATGTTAGGTTAAGTTTTTCATGTTTTGTGGGCATTCTTTCCTTTCTGGAAGAATATTATTCTCCCCAGTTTCCTCTTTTTTTTTTTAATAAGAATAACGTATATGGAATGTGGTCATGGTCCAATCTTGTTGCTCATGTGTCAAAGGAGGAAGGAGCCAGGAAAACTTTCCTAGCTTCACTCTCTAGGGTTATTTCTTCTGTCGTTAGCACATGAGGTATTAAAAAACATGGCTGTGTATCTTCTGAGATATGCCACCCCTGCTCCCTTCCCCCATTTTCTTTCCTTGGCCCTAGTATTCTTGTCCTCTCAACTTAGATTCTACTCCTAGCAGTTTTCTCCTCAGGGTGGGACTCTGTCCTAGAAGAGATTTAGTTGATGAGTATTCATCAGGCACAGACCATTCTAGCACCATACAATCTTACGTGGTCACCTTATACTCATGTGGGAATTGGGAGCTAGTAAAGCCCCCTCTCAGTTTCCATTGCTGTTTCTCAGTTTGGCCGACAGGCTTTCCATGTTCACTGGGGACTCCTGCATTGAGATGAATACCTGTTGGTAGTTTGTTTTCTGGAAGTTCTTTTTACCTTTCTTCTGCTTCATTTCACACAATTGCTGATCCTACTCTGGTCTTGTTGCTGTCTGTGGTTGCTGTCTGTGGTTTTTTATTTTTGAGGTTTGTGAAGATAACTTGTTAGTTCATTTTTTGGTAGATGCTGCCAATGAATTTTTGGTTTTGCTATTCTAATTGCTCTGTTTTTATGGGGGAAATTCAGGGAGTTTCAAAAACTACCCCACCACTGCTGCCAACTTTTCTCTGATTTCTCTGTCAGTATAGGTTTCCCTTCTTCTCAACAGCAATCCACATTATTCTGTATCCAGCACCCAAGTGCTCTCTTGATAGCATTTGTTTTTCAATTGTTTACAGCTCTCTCCTTCCCTTTTCAATGTAATCTCTATAACAGCAGAGACCATTTCATTCATTACTATAACCCCCAGCATACAGCACAGAGATTTCCACAGCAAGCACGCAATAATACTTACAAATGAATAAATAAATGAATGGATGGACAATGCCAGTGCTGTTAATCTACATCTGTAGAGAATGAAACTTTCTTTCCTTAAGCTTTCAGTATTCTTGCATACAATCTTCCATCAATTTAAAAGATTTATTCTAATTTGCATTAAAAGTTACTTTGATTATTTAATTTTTTTATTGGAGTTGAGTTGCTTTACACTGTTGTGTTAGTTTCTGCTATACAGCAAAGTGAATCAGCTATACGTATACATATATCCCCTCTTTTTGGATTTCCTTCCCATTTAGGTCACCACAGAGAACCTAGTAGAGTTCCCCTGTGCTATACAGTAAGGTTCTCAAGAATATTTTTTAAATCTTTAAAACATTTCATATAATCTTTATGTTCATAAAATTTCTTAAGCACATAAAAAGATCTAATCCATATATTTTATAAGAAAACAGGCAATGATTTATACTTTGTAATTTTCAGTGTTTTATATTTCATAAAAATTTACCAAAAGAATAAAAAGTAGATTCTAACTAACCTTATGTTTCTCACGTTTTCTCCTTTTGGACTTTTTCTTCTCTTTTTCTTTCTTGTGTTTTTTCCTTGATTTTCTGTAGGCTTTCTCATTTTTCTGCTTTTCATCCTCTTTTGCTTCCTGTTCTTGTGTTTCTTCAAATCCTGCATCATCTATTTCACCATCTTCTAATTCACCATCTTCTCTGTAAAAGACAATGAAAATTTTAATTTTCAAAAGTCAATTCTAAAGAGAATCTTACAGAAACAGTTCCAAAAGAAAAAAAAAGCATGAGCCAAGAATTTAAGTTATACTCATTTAGATCAGGGGTTGGCCAATTTTCTATAAAGGGCTAGATAGTAAACATTTTAAATTTGCAGGCCACATATGGTTTCTGTTGCAAAATCTCTCTTTTTTTACAACACCCTTCAAGAACATAAGAAGCAATTTCAGCAGCCATAGTTTGCCAACCTCTGATTTAGAGTAAGAGCATTGACTCTCACTCAGTAAACGAATGAATGCATGAATGCAATAGTATCCCAAGGTAATACAGCAATAGTTACCATCTATAATACTAAGCTACCATAAAAATGAAAGAAAGAAAGAAAGAAAGAAAGAAGAAAGAAAGAAAAAGAGGGAGAGAGGGAGGGAGGGAGGAAGAAAGGGAGGAAGAAAGAAATTAAAACACTTTAGGAAGCAAACATTCTAACTACAGGAAGGAATTTAACTTAGTGACCTGTAGACAGCTATAAATAGCTTTAAAATAAAAGCAATGTAATATATTAATTCTCACCATAAGAGTAAACTTCAATAAGAAGACAAATTTCAATAGGTAGATAAGTAATCTACCTACTGAAACCTGAACCACAAAAGCAGAATAATAAATTCCTCAACTTGAATCTGTAAAAAATATTCAGAGTAAAACCCCAAATCTACAAATCTTTATATTAATTATGACATTTTTATAGTTATAGAAGCCCCAACGTTCACTAACAGTATTTTAAATGCAAATTAACCAACTGATCTACATGGGAAGATAAATACATAAAATAATTTTAACATTTTATCCTGTTTCCATACAGTTTGAAAAAATGCAAACAACTACAAATATTACATGGTGATACAGAAAGATAAATGTCTTTTGTGACTGGAAGCAAATGAGAAGCACACAAACTATGGTGTGTGCATTTTAAAGATACTTTTAAATTACTAGAAATGTGTGATTTCTAAAATGCAAAACTGATCATGTAGCACTCTCCTGCTAAAAATCTTCAATGATGTGATATCTCAAATTTGCTTCAAACAATCCACTGAGGATGAAGGAAGTGGTCTCAACAAGACTGGCCATGAGTTGGTAATTGCTGAAACTGTGGGATGTGTATATAAGGATTCATTCTACCATTCTATCAATATGTGTTTGAAGTTTTCCATAATAAAAAAGACAGTATCAGTGATTCCCTTCTGACCTGAGGATGATGTCAACACTCCTTGACTCCAAAAGGCCCTTTATAATTGAGTCCCTGATTCACCAGCTAATTTCAATTCAAGTCCCCAAGCCTTAAACATTGCCTTAAAAACTCTCATTGCCCTGCTCCTCTCAACATCCACCCTCTCACCTCCTTCACCGGCTAAGTCCAATTCAATCTTTAGGACCCGGTTTAGATGTCCCTTCCTGCAAGATGCCTCCACTGACTACTCAGGATTAGGTGAGCTGCTCCATCCTAAGCACTCCCCTAATAATTCTCATTTCTTTATCTCTGCACTCTACACGTTATGTCTGAATGACTTGCTTATTGGTTGGTGAAAGCGGGGTATGGGACTGTCTTTCACAGCTGTATCTCCTAATCCCTAGCACGGTGCCCTGCTTTTTACTGAATGACTGAATGTAAAATACCCATAACCCTTGCCATTACAGAACAGGCACACAATATCACCCTGTATTGACTGTGAAGTCAATGTTGTTTTTCTCCAGTTTCCATCATAAAATCAGAGGTATATGTCTATTTAGGTGGACTTGAAAATTTCATGTGAGGCAGGTTCAGCATACTGGCTGTTTTAATTTAAAAAGTTTTGAGCTTTCATAACACTATAATACCTATGGCCCAAGAAAAATGAGTGCATATATTCACCCAAGGACAAGTATAAAGAAGTTTTTTAACAGCTTTAGTCATGATGGTAAAAAACTGTAAACAACCCAAATCTCCATGAACACGTGAATGGATTAATAGTGTTTCATTTACATAATGGAATACTATAAAGCCAAAAAACTTAACTACTGTACTGCTACACATAATACGATGAATGTTACAGACATAAGCAAAAGAAGCCAGACACAAGGGACTACTGTCTGACTCCATTTATATGCACTTCAAGAACAGGCAAAACTAATCTATGGTGATGTGAGTTAGAACAGCGATTACCTCTTGGAGGGTTATAGCTGACAAAAAAGGAGTACTAAGAAGCCTCCTAGGTTGTTAAAATATTCTCTATAGATGGGTATGGTGATTACTACATATACACGTGTGTAAAAATTCATCAATTCTTAAAAATTCATTTAAGAATTGTGCATTTTACTGTCTACATGTAAAAATCTAAATGCAAACAACAACAAAATCTACAGGTGTTCATCCTTTCTTTTACCATCATTCTCCTCCAGTTTGAGCTCCTTAAATCATACCTTAAAACCACTAATTCATAATTAGCATTTTTGACTAGAGCTATTTAAATAAAATACTCAAGCTGAAAATGCTGCACATGATTATGTTCTACTTTACTTAAATTCTTTACCTGTGACATACGGGAATTTATATTTGTTATTAAACATAAAACACTGAAAGTTTAAAATTTTTTCTTTCTTTTCCTTTAGCCTCTTTATCATTTCAACATTCATACAATAACACATTTAAATTTGTAAATTTATGTTTGGTTACATAAAGGAGAGTAAAAGGAAATGAAGAACAATGATCCACACTTCTATGAGCTGCTTCCAATGCTTTAAAAAATCACCTTTGGGCACAGATGGAAAGCATGTGTGGCATAATGGAAAAAGGAGACTTAGTAGGAGGAAAACTGGATTCTAATTCTAGCTCTGTCAGCAAAATAAAATAAAGCTTTCTTGACTGAGCACCTACCAATGTATCAGATACTAATCCAGCTCTGTGAAAAATCAAAAATAGAAGAGATAATAGAAGTAATTAAGAGTGCTTGCCATTCTCTAGATTTTGAATTAACACTATTATGAAAGCTGTTGTGGTTATTAAACCCAAGATAATTTGTTTTTTTTTGTTTTTTTTTTTTTTGCTGTACGCGGGCCTCTCACTGTTGTGGCCTCTCCCATTGTGGAGCACAGGCTCTGGACGCACAGGCTCAGCGGCCATGGCTCACGGGCCCAGCTGCTCCGCGACATGTGGGATCTTCCCGGACCGGGGCACGAACCCGCATCCCCTGCATCGGCAGGCAGACCCTCAACCACTGCGCCACCAGGGAAGCCCAATTTGTTTTAATTTAATAAATAAAAAATAAAAGTTCCTAAGTCAACCATATATGGGTGACTTTTTATTAATGTAAAAATAGGGGGCTTCCCTGGTGGCACAGTGGTTGAGGACCTGCCTGCCAGTGCAGGGGACACGGGCTCGAGCCCTGGTCTGGGAGGATCCCACATGCCGTGGAGCAACTAGGCCCGTGAGCCACAACTACTGAGCCTGCGCGTCTAGAGCCTGTGCTCTGCAACAAGAGAGGCCGCGATAGTGAGAGGCGTGCGCACCGCGATGAAGAGTGGCCCCTGCTTGCCCCAACTAGAGAAAGCCCTCGCACAAAAATGAAGACCCAACACAGCCAAAAATAAATAAATAAATTTTAAAAAATAATAGAATGATTATGTCCTTTTTAGAAGGAGTCATATTCATGTCACAGACATGTACATAACCGTCCAGTTAATAAACAAAATTATCTTTAAAAGAATTTCTCTCAGGCATATCCATAAAGACAGTTAGACTAGAGGAAGAATGGGGAATGATTGCCAATATGTACAGAGTTTTTTTTAGGAGTGATGAAAAGTGTTCTAAAATTAGATAGTGGTAGCAGTTGCATAACTCTGGAACATCCTAAAAATCAGTGAATTGTATACTTTAAAAGGTGAATTCTATCTCAATAAAGCTGTCATTTTAAAAAATAATAAAATAAAATTTTAAAAGATTTTATCTCTAGATTTAAATATCTAGACTGGAGACAACTAGAGAAAATCATAATACACTGTAGTATAAATTAAAGACTCTGAAACTGGTCAATGCCCTCACTGTTCTTATTCTGAGGTAACTAGTCACTAAATCCTTACAAATTGATACGCCTCAATAGAGAATTCTACTTTTCTCCATTTTGATATTGTTGGCTATTAAAATAAATTAACCTGAACCATTCAGTCTTACCTCCACAGGTAGTGTCTGCTTTTTCTTTATGCTTGCCTAAAGGCTCCTGTTACAAGCTATAGATCAGAAACTGAGTCTTCTGGAAGAAACACAAAAGCCTCAATAAAAGACTATACAGGGCTTCCCTGGTGGCGCAGTGGTTGAGAGTCCGCCTGCCGATGCAGGGGACATGGGTTCGTGCCCCAGTCCGGGAAGATCCCACATGCCGCGGAGCGGCTGGGCCCGTGAGCCATGGCCACTGAGCCTGCGCGTCCGGAGCCTGTGCTCCGCAACGGGAGAGGCCACAACAGTGAGAGGCCCGCATACCGCAAAAAAAAAAAAAAAAGACTATACAAGTGCTCCTGATGGATGATATTACAAAGATATTACTCATGAACACAAGCTTCCTGGGATAAGCTGATAATGATCACTACAAAAAAGACATTTTTCAGAGTAGACAAGTTTATAGAAGTAGACTGCTTATCCTAAAACCAAGAGAACACAAATTTTCTAGATGCTTGAAAATGATTGCTTGTAGCACTTTTCATGCTTTGTTCTAATTCATCCTGTCATTTCTCCCTTACCATGGATGATAAATGTAGAGGAACTGCTCTGTACCAGTGCCCTGGCAACCCTACATGTCTCCACATAGGCCACACAGGCAAGGCTCAACCACAGGCTGACCTAAACCTTAGCAGATGCCCTGTGGTCCCCCCGAAGTATGGAAAGATAGGTGCTGCTGCAAGGCTATTTCTCACCCACCTCCTTATTTCGTGGGAGGCTGCTATAAGGCAATTTCTCACCCACCTTCCCTGCTTCCGGTGAGGACTTAGATTTTCCACCTTGCCCACTCCTAAGTGTACAGCTGCAGGCTGAAAAAAACTGCATAGCTGCAGTATGGAAACTGTTCCTCAGCAACAAGAGTGCCCTACCACTCACATTACCTATGATCCTCTGGTCTCTTTGATTTCAGTGTTATCCTGTAGGACAAGGGACACGAGAAGCTGACCCGATGCTGATATTGAATTTGTCGTCTATGTATGAAATAAACTCTCTGAATCTTACTCGCTGAACCTGTAAGCAGGTGTCACAAAAAACTTGCTTGGGTCTAGGATTTGCCCACACCTGCTCTGATTGTTTCCCTCAATCTGTATAGCTTATGTGTGATCCTCTTGATTAAGCCCTAACCTAACTCCCTACCTTATACCTCCCAAACTAGGTATTTCCCCTCAAGGAAAACACTGGCTGGCCATATTGGGGTCATGGAAGAGCTACCTAACTTGAGTTTCTGTGCTTTTATCCCAAACTGGACCTTGAACATTTACATCCTAGATGGTTTATCAGCATTTGTTTCAGAGAGTTTGTCTTTACAAATTACCAGTGGTAAAATCTGGATACCTACCAGCCTTCAAATCACTTTTTATCCTTATCCTTTACCCAATACATTCTTACACCCTCTGGAATGTACTGGTTTGCAGAAACTCAGCTTATCCCTTTAAAATGACTATCTACAGCCACGGCAATTTTCACTTGGTTTGTTTTACTCCCCACGCCTGTCTTAGAACTTAGTCAAAGTCTCAACCCAAATACAAATTCCTTCAGGAATGGGATTTTGTACAAATATATGGGCAAAATTATATATTTTAACTAGCCTAATAGCCTTCATAGTCCTATGACAATCTTTGCAAATTTTGTTTAATTCTATGTATGTTATCTGTACCCCAGAGATAACAGAATTCCTTTGTTACTTTTGTTACAAGTAATTGCTCTTTTGTTTTTAAAACTATATGTGGCCCTTCTAATCTTTATTTCCTGAATCAACAACATGGTTTCACATATTTACTTCATCAAAACCTAACTTGCATATATAAATAAAAAGTATATATAACAATGTAATAATTAGACATTTTTAGGTATTTCCTTCCTATCTCCTTCAGGAGACCATGCTTCTCTGGGAGTGTCTGAAGGGACACTGATCTCCCTAGAGAAAAAAAAAACAAACAAAAACTGTTGCTCCCTTAAAGCTAGAATCCTTAGGGCTCTATCTTCAACTAAGGGGGTCATATAACTTGGAAAAATATATCAAAAATGTGTTGTTAACATTGACTGAAAGAATAAATAATACTGTAAAGCCCTAAAAGTACAACAAACTAAAGTCATTGATCCACGTGGTTGTAGATCACAGCATGGCCCTGGACTTCTTCCTGGCAAGCCAAGAAAAATATACAATATGGTTGATACTTCCTGCTTCTTATGGAATAATTCCATAAGGAAAGTTGACCAATCTATACTCAAACTAAAAGACAACTTGGCTATCAAATGTGGACTCAGCAGGAGCCTTAACATCTAACCTCCTGGTCAAGTGAGGAATCTTTGGTCATCATTCTCAAGTGCCTTCCAGTTTCTCCTTTTAACAGTCACGGCTACTCTTACTTTTCTTTCAATGCCTGGTCTCCAGAGTCAGATATGCTACTGCACAGCTGTTATTTCATGAGATGGTACAAAAATTTATTTTTATAACAGAAGGAGAACAAAGGGACTCAGTTAAGCCAAGGCCTTTTTAATCAGAGTTCCTACAAGATCGTAGCGTACACGTTAACTTGCTGTTTACGTGAGTAGGACAAGGGGAGACTGTTAAAGCTCTGCCAAGTTCCCAACATGCGCATACAAAAAAAGTGCTGTGTGTCCTTGAGCCTAACAGACACTTTCATATCCCTCCTCAGACATCGTCATAAAGCAATGCCTGTGCTTTTGTGACAGAAGCAGAAAAAAATCAAAAGGAAGAATTTCTATTTCCCAAATGAACCAATCAGAACGTAATATCTCGAATTCCTCCCAATATGTAATAAACATTTTATACTCCTCTTTATCCCTTCCACTTTCAGCATGGAGAGACCCACTGAACTTGTTTCTTAGCCAGCAAGCAGATTAACAGATTAATTTTGCCTTTTTTTTTAAGGTTCTGATAGAGTTCTATTATTCCTTGGAAGCTATTTATAGAGACTTTTATTGAACAAACTGTAAAATATGTAAATAAATCACAGTTAAAATTCTAAAGCTTAAAACAGTGCTAAGACTAAGATTAGTTTACATAGCGGCATGCCAGAAATCCCGGACTAACTTCTAGATGTAAGCTGCAAATTTGACCCTGAGCTTTAGGAAACAGGATAAGGTATAAGACAACAGTGCTTTTAGGACAAGAACAGATCAGTTGCTCAAGAGAAGCACAATTTTGTTTCTGGAAGAAGGGAGAGAAATTTCTCCTCTGAGTCCTTATAAATATTATCAGATACAATGGGCAGTACTTGATACAATGGACACTATCTTCAATAGTGTCCATACAACAGTTTATCACTTACAGCATACCCCAATTTGAACCAAGGGCATGATGCCAAAGTTGAATTGAGAAGAAGCAATTATATGAGGAAACAAAGTAATATTGTCCAAGTACACAACTGTCTGGTGTTCTGATTTAATCCAGGGATGAAAACCACAGCATCTAGAGCAGCATTTCTCAAAAACTATATGTTTATAAGAATCTTCTGCCCTCCCAGCAAAAAAAAAAAAAAAGTGCCATTCATTCATTTAACGTATTTATTCACTACTAACTGGGGATACGATGGTAAACAAAAAAGACACGGCTTTCTTCTCTCATGAAGTTTTCAATCTAGTGATGGCGGAGACAGACATCAAAGAATCACACAAATAAATATAAAATAACAACCATATACGAAGGAGGTAAAAGTGCTACGAGTGTACACAATAGGGAAAAGTCATGTCAGGGAAGTCTGGAAGGCTTTCCCTGAGGAAGTCATGAATGAACTGAGATGATGAGTTAGCCTAGGAGAATAGGGGTAGGGAAGGGCCTCTGGCAGACAGAGAAAATAGGATGAGCAAAATTTCTTTGTATGAGAAGTGAGGCAGGAACGGAGACAAGGCCAGTGTCACTGGATCATAGAGGAAAGGGGAGAAGCTGGTTCATAATTATACTGGAGTGATGGGTGGCACTAGATCATGCAGGGCTTTGGGCATGTTTGGAGTTTATCCTAGAGAAATGAAAAAACACTGAACGTGTTTTTTCCAGGAAAGGAGGCATTGTAATTAGATCTCCATTTTGAAATACAAATTTTGGCATTGTAATTAGATCTCCATTTTGAAATACAAATTTAATTGAGAGTGAAAAACAGATCTAGAGGAGAGACAAAACAGATACAGCAAAAGTAGGATGCCACTGCAACAATCCAAAAGAAGAATGGAACAGATATGGAGATGCTGATACTAGACGCACTCCACTCGAATACAATCACTCTGTTACTGATAGGAATGTTTTTTCTCCAACAGTGTTGAGGCAAAAAAAAAAAAAAAAATTAGCTGAAAGCTACTAATATCGAGAAATGAATAGACTATTATCTTTCAGGCAATCCTCTGTGAATATTACAAACATTCCCATGATTTATACCTTTAAAATGTCACCTCATTATTGCTGAAGTGACCATTCCTTTGAATTGGGTCAAGATTTCCCTTAAAAATAGTAAGGATATGAATGAATAATATGTTAATATTCTCTATCATAGCAGCACGTAATCCCAATCATTTAAGCCTCAAATTATTCAAAGAAGGCATTATAATTACCTGATGCAGTAATGAATGTATCAGTAGCATAATAAAGAAACATCTAAATTCAAGCAATGTAACTTCCTGGTGAACTTCCCAGTATAAATTTTGTGCAGAGTACACCATGAAGTTATTAAATTAAAAACCTTTTGAACAAAGAAAAGGAGTCCTTAGAGGGAGATTTATGCTTTTATTTAAACACATTTTCAGGAAATAACAAAGATTAAAAACAAATGATCTATACATTCAACTAAAGCACTTGCAAATGGGTAAACTGAAAAGAAGAGTGAAAATAATACATAAGAGGACATAAATCAACAAAATAGAGAAAAACAATAGAGGATACAAATAAAACTAAAGGTTATCTTTTAAAGAAGCATTACAAGTCCCCATTTACTACAGTACCAGGTTGTCTTAGTCCTGCAAGCATTCAAATCTAGATATGAACAAACAGAAAGTGTAAATGATTCAATTTTAGCTGTAGTAAGTTAACTCTGTTTCCCCATAAAGGCCAAAATATTGCCTGGAAACTTTCAAAAGCTTGGGGCCATCAGAGGATTATGGATATATGACTTAAACAAATAATTTAAAAATATTCCTCAGGGCTTCCCTGGTGGCGCAATGGTTGAGAGTCCGCCTGCCGATGCAGGGGTATACGGGTTCGTGCCCCGGTGCGGGAAGATCTCATGTGCCGCGGAGCGGCTGGGCCCGTGAGCCATGGCCGCTGAGCCTGTGCATCCGGAGCCTGTGCTCCGCAACGGCAGAGGCCACAACAGTGAGAAGCCCGCGTACCGCAAAAAAAAAAAATTCCTCAGCAATTTTTCGTCTATACTTTTCGTCATCTAATTATTTCACTATTTGTCTATCTTCAATTCCAGCTAATGTGTTCATGATAAACTAATATTAATTCTGAAGTAAAATAACATCTCAATCCAAATTGGTAGTCAAAAAATAAAATTATTTTTATATCATCATATAATACGATTGTCAACAATTACTGAGCACTTACTAGGCTGCCAGGCATGTTGGGTCAGTTCATTTTACCCTCATGTTAACTCTATGAAATACAGGTGACCCTTGAACAACATGTGGGTTGGGGTGCCGACCCTCCACGCGTAATTTATAGTCGGCCCTCTATATCTGAGTTCCTCAAAACCATGGTTCCGTATCTGCAGATTCAACCAACCCAGGTTCGTGTAGTACGTAGTCTTTCCTATTGGGAAAAAAAATCCAAGTGGAAGTGGACCCAGGCAGTTCAAACCAGTGTTGTTCAAGGGTCAACTGTAACTATTATTATCCCCATTAAACTGGTGAAGAAAGGAGACAAAAAGCTTAACTACCTCTGCTAGTAGATGACAGAGCTAGAACCCAGCCTAGGCCGTCTGATTCCCAGGCCCATCTTTCTTAACCCTGTTGCTATAATAGTCACAACATGTGTTTAGTCTTAGGAAGAAAGTGCAAATAGCTAAACCCCTTAATAGTAGCTGATATAGAGATTAAGAATCATACCAAATGGTGGCTAACACATGAGGGTGTTTACTGTAAAAATTTTTTCAACATTTTTGTATGTTTAAAGTAATAAAATTTGGGGAAAAAAACTTCATCAACACATGATTTGGGTGGTATTTTAAGAGATGATACAGAGAAACTTGCGGTCTGGAAGTTGCATTTCTGACACGTAAAGTAAATGTGCTATACTCCAATAAAAATTAATTAAAAAAAGAGTAAATGTGAGTTACTTAAATTCCACAGGAGTTATTTTAAGATCTGTCAGGAAACAGAGCTACCAGGCTAGACCAGTTGGATTGATGATATAGGGTTTTCTTTTTAATGAACAGTCTGTTTTTAAGTGCTCAAAGGAAAATTTTTTTATTGAACAGATTAAAAAAAAGACTCGATCAAATCATGAGAGCTGGAAAATGGGTCTCCCTATTTCATTTCAGGGTTCCAAGCAAGCTGATAAAAAGGGGTGCAGTCCAGGTAACCGCCTACCAAATGAAATTCTCTACATCAAAGTCAGAGAGGGGAAGAAAAGAGAGGAATGTTGCAAGAAACGAAAATTGCTATGTTATTACTAAGGCTTGCCATTCAATTAAAACAAGACGGGGCTAAGCACCAACATCCAGAAAAGAATGTGTAATACTTAATAAGGTAGTTGGCTTTGACCCAAACCAAAATCAAACAGGCAAAAAACCTCTCTTATTTAATGAGGACCCAGGGCTCTGGCAAAGTGAGGTCACCTGAACCTGGAAATTAAAGTAGGAGTGTTAAACAAGTAACCAACAACAGATTTCTTAAAAGGACTATATAATGCTTTAAACTTGTGATATGTTAAAACTGAATACTTAAAAATAATCATAGTAGGGCAGAAGAAGAAAGGTTCTAGAGCCAGAAGGATGTGGCTTCAAATTCTGTTTCTAGGTATATAACCTTGAACAAATGATCTCAACCTCTAATATTCAGTTTCCTCAACTACAAAATGTAATGAATCAATTTACCAGCACAGAGTTAAGGAGTAAGTGAGATAAAGTTAGGTAATTACTTAGCACTGTACCTAGGAGACAGCCCTCAACAAGTTTCCTTTCTTCTTGTGATCTACTTGAAATACATGCATTTGAATAAAATGGGTATGCTAGACTACAGGTACTTCCACAGAAACTGGGAAAGGTTATAAATCCAAGGGGCATGGATTGTAACGGGAAATTTCTCTTATTTTCCTTCAGAGAATAACAATGAAAAACTATCTGAAACAAGTAGAAGCAGAAAGGAATCTGGGGTAGACTAACTTTGGAGTCTGTTCCTGAGGGCATTTCTACTTATCATTAAGCAACACCTAGCAATGACAGTCTGTGTGAAAGCTTCCATATTTCCAAAGTCTCCTGAATGCAGCAAGACACAAGATGGAGTATAATACCTAGTATTCAGAGGGATTATGATGACAATACATATTCATGATGATTCTAAGTAACTAAGAAAAAGCTAAATCAGTAACTATTTAGTAAGACAGGAAGGCATGCCATGTATTTTAAGAGTTCCTTCAAAAAAATTCACAAATTTGGTTTCTGATAAAATCTTTGCTAATGCTTAATTCCCTGCCCCCATCCAATGCCAGCTAGAATAGGTACTGCTGTGTATCAATTTATGAAATTAAATTTATTTAACGCATCCTTAAACTTGTATGTTTAACATCATGAAGGAAAACCATACTATTCCTCAAACATCCTTTATGCCATGAGCAGAGACTATAACATAATTAAAACTGAATTAGCTTGCCATAGTTTTTTTTGAGACTACATTTAAAAAATTCCTTTTTTTTGGCCCCGCCATGTGGCTTGCACGATCTTGGTTCCCCGACAAGGGAATGAACCCAGACCACGGTAGTGAAAGCCCAGAATCCTAACCACTAGGCCTCTCCCTAAAATTCTTTTTTATATTTCATTCACTATCTTTGCTATCTCACTAAGCTAAAATTCATTTACTTTCATTCCCTTTCAATTTATCCTTTTGATTTAGGTCCTCTGATGTTGACCAGAGAAGCTAGAAATCCAACTGAAACGAATCTCAGCAAATAAAACACCCTTAGAATTTGAAAGCCAGAAAACAATCTTCTAGGCATCATGATATCAAAAGAAAAGTTGAAGAAGTCTTGAATGAATCTATAATGAGCTGGGTAAAACTGCCTGTGACCCAATAATATCCAAAAAGGATACTTGGTATATAAGTGTCCAATATCCCAAATTAACTGATAACCACATTAACTATAATATGAGGAACTGGGGCTCCAGGATTTGGGGAATGTGGTGGGAGTATATATATTGTTTAAATCCAAAATAGGCTTTGCCTGAAGTATCCAACTAAAGTACCTTTCTTCGTTCTACCTTGGCCTGCTTCAAGTCAGCTCTGGTATCCCTGAATGTGACATGATCAGGGATTGTGTGATCATTAGTTTAGTGTAACAAGGTCATATATTAAAAGGCTGTATCAAGTGAATTTACTGTTAGTATCTGAATATTCACTTTCCAAGTTAAGAAGATATTTTAGGTGCAATTTAGAACTAGAATCTCCTTGTGTGCTTTATATATTGACAATTTATGAATTAGATGAAGTATAAACGTACATTATTAATGCAAGAGAAAAATGTCACAATTGATGATTATGAAAGCTATTTTACATACGAATTTTCAAATAGTCAAATAGTGTAATAATATTGCAAGAGTTAGCTGATGACTTTAGAAAGAATATTATATCCTTTTTGAACTGACAAATAATTATAAAAATTTAAATAAAAAATGCAAAGTAGAATAATAGAAATTATGTCATAATTCTAACTTTGTTCAATTATTGGCATACTAATATCGACATCATTGAACAAAATAACTTCTAAAGACTATGTTTAGTTTTTAATTATTTAATTCCATAAATCTTTCAAGAAAAAAATGCCATTTGGGAGTTCACATCTTTTATGGATAAATGAAAAACAGAATGTTAACTTTGCTACCTCAAAATTTCATGAGGAGAAAAAACTCCAGTTATGTGCAACGTAATCAATCATGTTTGCCCCAGAGAGTTAAAAAATATATAAAAAAGAAAACGTTAGAGGAAAAAAAATTCCCTCAACTATCTTGAATTCCACTAATCTCAGTTGAAAATGACCCTCCATTCACTATCATGTGCATTACAGTAATCACAGGAGCACCTAACAAGAGGCAGTGCTGAAAATTATTGTTACTGTACTGTAATGTCCTATTTTAAAAATCAGATCTCTAAAATTTCTAATAATAAATTGAGGGACAATATTTCAGATTTATTCACATATTTCAAAAGTTTAATCTATGGCTTCAGCCCTAGCGTTAGTCAAATACTGGTTTTCACACTTGGACATTTGGCATTCGGGGAAAAAAATGGTGTGTGTGTATATATATATATATATATATATGTAATATATATATAAAGTCAAATATGTAGGTATTTCTAACTTAGATGCGTTATTCTATTTCATTTTCATTTGCTTGCACAAAACATAATTTTAAAACAGACTCCTATGTACTCCAAGGGTGTAGAAAAGAAATCAACCCACAACCTCCTTTATAGGCCAAAGAGTAGAGGTTATAAAGAACTTAACCCCACACACAAGTACCAGTGAGCTAACATTTTATTGTCAGCTGCAAGTATTCAAGGAAAATCCAAGCAAAGAGGTAACGGTTCTTCTGACCTCTTACGAATTTTCAATGAATTCCCTTAACAGTTTGAAACTTGTGTTTTCTATAGTTAAAAATTTGTAGATTTAAGTTAATTTAATTGATTTCATAATCCCTTTTAAAATAATGTGAAAAAAGTAATATTCTTTATAAATTCCATTTTAATGTTTTAAGATTTAGAAAAACCCTTTGTCATATAAGATGAATTTATAATGAACTACAATGAAATTGCCTGTGATCAATACCTCAAAAAAAAAAAAAACTTTTAAGTGTCCCAAATCCAACCCAGCATCTGCTATCAGATTTCCTATCTTTATGACAAAATGGAGGCAACATAAAGAGTACTGAAACCGAATGCCGTAAGACACAGATTGTGCTTCTCAGCTGCTTAGCCACCTTGGTCAAGTTATTTACCCTCTAAATCTATTTCCAAAACTATAAAATGAAGACATTAATATCTGTTCTTTCTATATGGACCAAATGAATTCAAGTACATTAATTATAAACAGCAACATATGTATAATATTGAGTATCATGAATTCTAAATCTAGGTTCTTTATTTTTGTACCACTTTTATAAACAGATTGTTATTTTTATGTGGTTTTACGTTATAATTTTAATGATAATTAACTTAGGACACCTTAAAAACTCGTTTTACGTGAATAAATTGGCATTCTGATATACATATACATCCTCATGTGATGAAGATGTCTATTCTACCATAAAAGTGTGGGCTCTGGAGTCATTATTTGAGCTCCCACTGATTTACTCTGTGAATTTTGGAAATTTACCAATCTCTCCTTTACTGGAGTCAATGCCTTCCCTCACTAGGCAATTAGTTAATTTATTCTTCCAGTTTCATTGAGATATAATTGACATACAGCACTGTGTAAGTTTAAGGGGTACAGCATAATGATTTGACTGGTTGTTTGTAAAACCAGACATTGTGTAGGAAATCAAAGTGAACTCTGATGTAAGAAAAGGCATCTGCAACTTTTTAAATGAAAATTATTGACTTCTTAAAGTAGGAAGGGAGATTGGAAGTAATCTAGTTCAACTACCTCATTTCACAAATAAGAAAAATAATCATGAAAAAGAAGAGAGCATTAACCAAGCTAGAGGAAAAACTAGGATCACAACCAAGGTTTCATTCAGAAAACGGAGCTCTCTTAAATATACCACATTTCAATCCCAAACAATTCAAGAAGTAAAGGCTAGAATTTACTGGATTACTTCCCCATGCAAACTTAATGAAGAGTTAAAACTAACACTGCAGGTAGGAGTTTGCATTCTGGATTCTTACCTAGGCTCTATCTGTGGGATCTCAGAGAAATTACTGAACATTGCAATACGATATTACCTCATGGGATTAATGTGCGAATCAAAGGAAAGCCCTGTTACAAATGGAAAGTGTAATCATCTTCTTCACCCTCACCTCTTCATACTCTCCCGTGTAAGGTTTCAATCGCTATGTGGGGGAGGGAAAAGAAGGGGAGGGAAAGGAAGGGGAAATATAAACTACTACAATTCTGACTAGCTGGAGTTTTGGTGATCTCGGTTTACATGAGGAAGGAAAGCGGGGAGAGGAGGGAAAGAAGGTGGGAAGGTTGTTCATCATGGGCAAAGAATAACTTCCTCCCAAAGGAAAGTATTACCCATACCTCCTATCAGACTCTGAGAATCACAAGCTCTCATACTGATCATGTTAAAATTATCCTTTTCCCCAGTGTAGGCCCTTAAAACTTTTGACCTTTAGCATATTTCAAAAAATATGTAACAATTACCTGGGCATATATTTATCTTTCCTTCTCAACTGTATTGTGTCCAGAGCAGGGCCTCATACTATTTAGCCTTTAAGAGTTATCTGTGAGTTGTTTTAATTAGGTCAACATCCAGCTGAAATATAAAGCTAGGTGGCTGGAGCTGTGCCTAAGAGAACTGGCTGAAAGGGAAGAACTGAATGCAAAGAGAGACAAGACCTTTATCTCCCTTTGACTTGCTCCAACTCCTTCTCCACCTCTATTAATTCTAAAGATCTATGCATAAGTCCTCTTCTAACAGTCTACATAGTCACAAGTTCATTTATAGGTATTTTTATATTAATAACACTTTATAAAAATACAATGTTTTCACTCCAGGCATGAAAATATTTAAAGGAAAGTACAAATGGGTATTTTTTTTTAAGTTAACTAATTTGGCAAACAAATCTTATGCAAAATGTTCACCATATAAAACACGTACAAGAAAACAATTTTTTAAAAGAAAAAATTGTTCATTCTGTGAATTTCCATTTACATGTAGAATCTCATTCTCATGTAAACCATCATAGTAATATTTTAATTTGTATAATTATAGCAGTTGTAAATAAAAATCATAGATTTAACTTTTTTCCTGTATCTTTTTTTCCAATATCTTAATTTTCAAAAATGACAAAAAAAGAATATCCTTGAGACAATGCCAAGCTCCAAATACCAGAATTCATATATCTTCTCCATTTAACTCATCGAAAGTTTTATCACAGTATAAAGTAACTATAGTATGAAAGCACAGAATATTTTGGGATTCCACAGATTAGTCCATTTTTTCCCAAATTTCTTAAAAATTACCCAGGGAGCCCATTAAAAATACAGATTACCACAATCCTCCCCTAGAGATTTCTTTTCCCACCTAGAGATTTTGATTCAGTTGCTCTGGACAGGACAAAAATCTTTATTCCGCAAAGTGATTCTGATGATTAGCTAATATTGACCTAGTATAGTGGTTCTCAATTTGATACATGTTAGAATTACCTGAGGAGCTTTAAAAAATCTTAAAGCTCAGACCAATGGAAACGATTTCAACATTTTTTAAAAACCTCCCCAGAGAAGGTTGAGAACCACTGATCCTGTAGAAGTCGAAAAATTCTTATACAACCCTCTTAACAATTAAGAAACTAAGCCTGCTCAAGTTCACAAAGCTAAGTAGTAGCAAAGCTGGAGCCAGAACCATTTCTCCTGAATCCTAGTTCACTTTGTTTTTAGATATAGTTGTTTTGTTTTTCATGTAGGTTGACTTAAAAAAGTGTGAAAAAGATAAACCTTCTTGCCTCAGAATAATACTGTCACTTAACAAATGGATAAATTAAAACAGAGCTAATCTTTTTGCTTCAGAAATCACCAGAAAATAGTTTTCTTACTCCTAATATAAAACAAAAAAAGACTAAATACACTACTGCTTAATCCCTACTTCCTATCGCCAAGCTGGTTATATATCTTACAAAGAATTATTTAAATTTTTATTTTTAATTTCTAATTCAGTATTTTAAAATTTCAAATTCTTTTTAAAGTCCAGCATCACAGTTCCTTACTAGAAAATTCGATATCTGAATTTGGCAACATGGTTGCTTCCTTAAGTAGAATACATAATTCTACATATTGAAGTTTCTCTGTGAACTAACAGAGAACAGATTTCCTTCTTTCACACAAAAGAATGAATTTTAGGCTGCATTAGCAAAACCCCATCATTGGTTTGTCCACAGATACTCAGAGTGGGAAACTTCGCAGGTTATTAGTTAACCCATTCCAAGAATTTTCTCATTTTAATAACAGGATAATGTAAAATAATCATGAAAAATGTGTCAAGTGCAAGCTTACATACCCATAATTTTTTTTAAGAGCATTTTTGACTTTCTAAAAATTACGACACGTTTAACTAACTTGCCTTCTGGCCGTCTACATTTATTATTACGGTACCAAGGTTGTTAAAATAACATTTTTATCCCTCTCAAAGTTGCCAGATATTTCGATATTTCAAATTTCAGTAATGTTTGTGATTTCTGCTTTTGGATTTAAAAAAAAAAAAGAAAAAGTGTTTGGTATACTTTACCAAAGCAGGTCACATTACTTCACAGGTAAAACTTCAGCAATTTGTATACAGCCTAGAGTACAATGTATACTTCTGATTAATGCTATTCACAAGGGAGTAACTGCCGGGTTCTGGACCTTTTAAATATTCTAAATAAGAATCAGATGCAATGGATTTTGTTCCAGCAATTTTAATGAATGAAAGCCCACCCTTTCTCTTCTAACGATTAAGATGGATATCAATATGAATTCAAAACCTAACCGAAACTTAAGGATGCTACTTGCGCTATTTAAAATAGTAAATACCCGCAAACCGTTAAACGGAACGAAGAATGGGTCTCTTAAGCCATAGTAAAGATAAAAAATCAGAATCTCAGTTAAATGTTCAAATGATACATCACAGCATTTAGAAAATCGGGCTAGACTGGACAATCCATGGAGTTTTTACTTTAGGAGAGATCTGTGCTACACTCAGGTTTGCAAAGTCTAACTATTTTGTGTTAACATTTGAAACTTGCCATTTCAAATTGCGAGGGGTAAGCCTGTACAGATACACGGCCTTTAGGAGCTGCTTAAAATTTTCCTAGAAAAAGACCGAAAAACCACTCATGTTTATTTTTAGGAGTGTACTAGGGTAGTAGTCAAATAAATCACCAGTTATTGACAATTCTTGGCGGGTCCTCGTCGGACGGGGACGCCGGGCCCCGCACCGGGAACCGCTTCCTCCGAGCGCGGGCTGGACCGCAGCCCCGAGCCGGCGCGCGGGAACCGCCCGGCGCCGCCGAGCCCGCCCGGGGGCGGGGGGCTCGCACGTGCGGCCGGGGGCGGGGCCGGCCGGGAAGGACCCCGCGCGGGGAGGCGGGCGCGGCCGGGCCGGCCTCCCCGCGGCCGCGGGCCCGGGCTCTCCATCCGGGCGCACGTCATGGGACGGACGGAGCCACACAGAGACGTCTAAGTCATGCAGGAGGCGCGCGGCCCCGGCCCGCTCCCGCCGCCCCAGACCCCTCCTCTCAGCCGACAGAAAGACAGACAAGAAGGGTTCCCGACCTGTCGTGCCCTGCATGTTCAGAGTCTGTCATGTTTGGTCAAGAACGGGGCGGGGCTGGAGGGCAGGTCTGCGAGGCCGGCGGCGGCGGGGCGCGGGGAGGATCCCTGCGCCGCCTGCGGGTACCTGCTCCCGGCCGCCGCCGGGAGGTGACGAAGTGGTAAAAACTCACGGTTACTAGTGAGCGACACAGACACAGACTTTCCAGTCTATTAACAACCACGCCAGAGAGGTGGGGCTCTAACTGCAAACACTGGGCCACGGCCCCGCGCTGCCGGCGCTGCCGCTTTAGTCTCTATTCGCCGCCGGTGGCTGAGGCTTGGGAGCGGGCGGGCGGCGCGCAGCGACGCGGGGATTTGGACAGTGGCCGTAACGGTGATTTCTCCTCACCAACATGGCGGCACCCGCGACAGGCGACTCGGTAAAATGGCGCCTGCCGCAACACCTAGCCCGGGACTAAAGGGCAGGAGAGATTCCTCCGCGTGCCGCGGCCCTTGCCCAGCCCGCCGGGGCCGAGCGCGGCGCCCATTGGAGGAGACGCCCCGTCAATCACCTCCGGGGGCGAGCTCTCACGCTTCCCCTGCGAAGCGGCGGAGGAGGCAGTCTCTGATGGCGATGCCGGGCGGCGCTTGTAGTTCAGGGGGTGGGGGTGGCGTTCCGCGGGACCTGCGGTCCTTCCGCGCCTCCGGGGCCGGTCCGCGCCGGTCCGAGGTTTTCCCTGCGAGACGACGCCTCCCAGTGATGGGGAGTTTCAAACGTGCCCTAACAAACGGGCCCTTAAAGCCAGCGGTTGTGAGCCCGGGTGGGGTAATAACTCGCGGCTGCTGGGTCGTCATTTATTCTTTTTTTTGAGTCGTCATTAAAAAACAAAAAACCTTGGTTGCTTAAATAACGGGGAAATGTACTTTCTCGTTCAAGGTTGTAGCGAATGTCTCTTTTTGTAATGTTTAATACTCAGAATCACGTTGTGAGGAAAACTTGGCATGTAACTTTTTCTGTTATTTAATACTAAATTTACCTACCCGGTTGTTAATAATGACAGAAAAATCGTTAAAAGAATCATAGGTTTTCAATGATTTCATAAAAACGTTGATATGCAAAATACATACGAATATTTTATAAATAAAAACAACTAGCTATTACATTTCTTTGCACTTATGAACGTGATCTTCAGAGAAAGAATTTTTAATGACAACATTTTGGCCTGTAGTGCGCTACCTTAGTTTTGAAGGAAGGTCCTTGTTTTTTATTAACGTGATGGATTGATTAATCCTCTCAAATATCTGACTTCCTTTGAGTAAATGTGTTTTGCTGATGCATAAGTGCAGTGCATTTAGAAGCAAATGCAATTAGATTAAATTTTCAATTAAAAAATGTGGTTATGTGTATTGAAAAAAAATCGCACTTCTTTCTTTTTTTCTAAGTTGAATGCAGCCGTTGACAGGAGATGTACACTGATGGATAATTCTGGAGGCACCTGCCACGTTTGGACATAATACATTTCTAGGAAACTTTCAAAAGCAGCTATATGAGCGTTTGGAGTTGCATTAGAATCTCTACTTTGTCTCTTGTAGCTGTGTTACTTAGATCTTACTGTAGCTAATTAGGAGAGACATTTCTTTGCAGTTTTCCGAGGACGTTTGAGGTAAACAGTTGCTGTTCCTTCTTTGCACTTCAGTTTTTCCTCTCCCCTGTATCTGGGGGCATCAGGATCTCTTTCGAACTTTAGGGTCTTTGGTTTACTGTGGTGTGGAACAATGAATACAGTTCTCCCTAGATGAAAAGCCTCCTTCCTAACCCTGATGCACACCACTTAATAGGGCATCAGGCCCTGGTCTTTTCTTTTCCCTTGGGTAGCTGAAAGGGAGTGACAATGTGGGTGGTATGGAGGGCGGGGGGTGGTGCTCCTTTGAAGCTCTGTGTTTCGAATCTAAAAGTGCTCAGAGATGTTAGATAAAATATATTTAAGTTGAGGGCTAATCCAAGCTCAGCATTCCTCACCTTTAACTGCCTAAATTAAGAAGGCATGCATTCATCACAGATTAAAACAGATCATTAGTTTTCAACCTCGTAAATGTTACCTAACATTGAAAGATGGACCATAAGAACTGCAGAACTCTCTGTGCATAACAACTCCAGGGAAACCTCTGCCCCAAGAGATAGCTATATTCTAGCATGACTTCTAGCAGCATAAGACCAGACCCTTAGGAGGACTCCCACCTCCCATTAAAACGCCCGTCTGAGAAAGCTCAATGCTGCCAGGAGAATTACTGTTTGTTCTCGCCAACACCTGACACAGGCCCCTGCCCCCTGTACTTTTGTTTCTCCTCCAATTCAGGACTGTCTTTCTCAAGGACCTAAAAGCCATTCCTTTGAAATGTAATCATCAGGAAGATAAGAGCCTGTCTCCCAGTCTCTGGCGGGGGGTGGGGTGGGGTGGGCTTTACAAATAAATACCTGTTTTAATCACATTCTTCGGAAATTTTCCAAAGAAAAACAAGCACCTGCATATTAGCCCAGGCTTTGCAAAAGTGCTTTCAAAATGTTGCCTCCAAATGAGTTTAAGATACTGACACAGATGGCAGGCTCCATCTCCAGAAAAGACGGCGGTGGTCCCTTCTCTAGTTCATGCTCTCTGATAGCCTCAGATGGAAAAGGTCAGGATTGGTCCATAATACACTTCAGGTGTCTGTCTCAGACATAGAATTCAGAGGTCAATGAGTCATATCAGGGGAATTCCCTGGCTGTGCAGTGGTTAGGACTCCCAGCTTTCACTGCTAAGAGTGAGGCTTCAATCCCTGGTTGGGAGACTAAGATTCCCAAGGTCCACAGTGCAGAAAAAAAAGAAAAAAAAGTCATCAGAACTTCCTTAAGCCTGTTTCTTAAATACTTGACTCCAAATTCTTTATTATTCTTCCCCAAAGATAATGAACTCAGAGGCAGCTCTCAGCAGTTGTGAAAGCATTTTCTGATGCAAAAAACAAAAAAACAATAGTCTTTATTTTAGGATATCACTTATGTACACCTGCAGTAGAAATGTGGGTTGGTTTGTTTGTTTGTTTTTTCCAGTAGTAGGAATGGTATGTGCTGAGCTCTATATATCCCTGACCCTCACCTTTTAATCTTAGAAGTATTGATTCACTGATTTGTTTATTCAGCAAGGATTTATTGATCATGTCAGTATGCTTTAGATATTGTGCTATTTTCTGAGCACAGAGTTGTGGATAAACTACTTGGGACGTCTGTTTTCATGGAGCTTAGCGTCTAATAATTTGCACTTGTGAAGTTTGCATTTATCAAGATACTAATTGGGGTCACGGGTGCTTACTCAGTTAAAATTGAACTTGACTGCATATAATGAAAACTCAGCTATATGGCTTAACTAAAAACAGGTTTTGAGTTTCTTTAATAACAATATATCTGGAGGTAGGAGTCCAAGACTGATGCAAGTGCTCACAGAAGTCATTATAAACACAGGCTCCTGTTGGCTTCTTGCTCTGAAATTCATAGCCCAAAGCTTTCATCCTTAACTTCTAGCTCAACTATCATGTGTTCTAGGGCATGGTCTATATAATATCTATTCTTTAAAATGTATTGATGTTTTATGTACATGATTAATTTTTATAAATACTCCATGCATGCTTAAGAAAATATAAATTCTCTCAAATGTTCGTGATTCTGTTTCAAAAAAGTTTATTTTTTATTTTCTCCTCCCGTGAACCTCCCAAGCTGCCCCCATCACAAGCCCAAGACACCCACCATGGACAACATTTCAAAGTAGCAACTCCTCCCGCAAACTCCACCATTACCCTTGGATCCCCAGTGGTTTCTCACAATTTTCTGTTTCTTGTTACTTTGTTAATATTTTACTCTATTTGCTTTAGTGTACTACTAGTTATCTATATTTCCCTCTATCCATCCATCAATCCATCTAATTTTTTGACACATTTACTTGTTTTTTCTGTGGCTGATTTAAAATTTTTCTCTACTTTTCTGCAGTTTCACTATGATGTGTCTAGGTGTGAATTTCATTTAATTATTTTGCTGGGTATTTGTTGAGTGTCTTGATGTGTGGATTGGTATGTTTCATCAATTCTGGAAAATCATAGCATTTTCTCTTCAAACATTTCCTCTGCCTTGTTCTTTTTCTCTTCTTGTGATTAAAGTTAATTATATTTAGACATTTTGAGTTATTATTGCTATTTCTAATAGTCCCTTTCATAGATTCTTTTTTTAAAGGTGGGGAGGTCTCTCTGCATAGTTTCTTCTGACTTGTCTTCCAGTTCACTAATTTCCTCTTCCACCCTGTCTAGTTTTCTATTAAAGAGTGTCTTATTAATCAAGGTTCAGTCAGAGAAGCAGAATCACTAAGAGATAGATAGATTTACAGGCAGTTGGTCTTATGCAATTGTGGGAACTGTTTAAAATAATCTCTGTAGAGTTTTTGTCTGAGTCTAGAACTTAAGATCTTCAAGGCAAGGGTTCAGGAAGGGAAGTTGGATGTAAAGAAGGAGAGTAGAAATGAACTGGAATCCTTAAGGACAAACTAGAACCTGTATTAGTCTCTCACCACATCCAACTTTTATGATGTGGGTGCTTTGAAGGAGAATCTTGTGCCTTTTACCATGGAGCTAAACATACCTTGCCCAGAATTTGGAGAAGCTAAAGGAAGATCTGTGACAAGGTGTGTCAGCTGAAGGTCTGATTGTTGCCCCATTTCAGCAAGGTGAACTAGCAGATAAATGATTATGTGCATGTGTTGCACCAGCATCTGTCACCCCTGCAGTAACTTCCTGAGTATAAAAACAATATGACTGCTGTTTCACTTCCACCTTCCAAATTTTGTGCAAAAATCTCTCTGATAGCCCATTCTAACTGGAAACATGCAAGGATAGGAATCCTGTAAAACGTAGAGCAGCCCAGCCGAGATGACACACTAGAAAACCACCAAGTACACACTTTTCAACTAGGCACCCATATGTACCACTTTAACTCATACTTAACTTCCATCCAGAATAAAAACAATAGCAAAGTCATGCCTTTGCCTATTATGATGCAGCTACACAATGTTTAGCCAAAAACATGTTAACCCTTTCCCCTAAAAAGGATAAAAACTCTCTTTTCCATCTTTGGGTGATGTTTATTCTTCTAGTTTTTCCTTTAGCTCAGTCACACTCCTTTCATATCAAATATTTGAGTAATGAGATATAAAGTTAACTACTATTAATATATCATGTGTTAGTAGGAGAATGGGAGGGGGAAGATTTCATATATTATATAAAATATACATATTTATGTTTCACACACATGTATGTGTACACATACACATATCAAATTGAGGATGAAATATTCATAACCACTACAATCATTTTTGCTACTGGCCATTTGGGAATTAATCTACCACAAACATGTACAGCTTTTGATAGTCTTTATCTGAAAAGTCTAGTATCTGATGCCTTTGCAGGTCAGTTTTTCTTGCTTGATGATTTTGCTGTGCTTTTTGTTTGTTTGTTTGTTTGTTTCTTTAGCGGTACGCGGGCCTCTCACTGTTGTGGCCTCTCCCGTTATGGAGCACGGGCTCCGGACGCGCAGGCTCAGCGGCCATGGCTCACGGGCCCAGCCACTCCGTGGCACATGGGATCTTCCCGGACCGGGGCACGAACCCGTGTCCCCTGCATCGGCAGGCGGACTCTCAACCACTGCGCCACCAGGGAAGCCCCTGTATTTTTTTTTTTTAACCTATCACTTTAATTTCCTTTGGTTGCCTGGTTATCTTTTGCTGTATGCTGGACGTTTTATGTGAAAAAGTATGTATGGTAATAATTTTTTTTTTTTAACTTGGGATCTTAGCTCCCCGACTGGGGATGGAACCCACACCCCCTGCAGTGGAAGCATGGAGTCTCAACCGCTGGACTGCCAAGAAGTCCTATAATTTGAGTTTGGAAATACAGCACTTTCCTCCAATGAAAGGATACTAAAGGTAGCTTAATTCAATTTTCCTCTTAATTTTTAGTAATGATTCATGTACAAAAGAAGGTGACTGCCAATAATAGAAACAACAGGGGAAAGTACAACTTCTCTGGGGAAGATGTCTGGCTTCAAAGAACTTCCGTTGTCTTATCTGTGAAGTGGACCCTGATTCCTGCCAGGAGTCAAACAGTCCTTCACTAAGAGAAGCAAGTCAGGCTCTCTATCATTGGTCCAACCTACCTTGTGAGGGTTTTTTCCCATGATTCCCTTATACTGGCATTACATTAAGCAAAACTAAATAATTCCCCATTTTTCAAACTGTACTTTATTTTCCTGCCTTGACACATTTCTCTCCACGTGTGATGCCCATTTAACTTCATCTCTTCTAATGGAAATTACCTCAAGACCAAGCTCAAATATACCCCTTTTAAGAAGCCTTCCCAACCAATGTGCTTTTTTCTCTTCTGAATCCTCTTGGCACTTAGTACCCACCCTTTTTTCCCCCAACTAACCCTAGGCATCTTCATTTCAGAAAAGCCCCCTATCAACTGTATTTTTTTTTTTTTTTTTTCGGTACGTGGGCCTCTCACTGTTGTGGCCTCTCCCGTTGCAGAGCACAGGCTCCGGACGCGCAAGCTCAGCGGCCATGGCTCACAGGCCTAGCCGCTCCGAGGCATGTGGGATCTTCCCGGACCGGGGCACGAACTCGTGTCCCCTGCATCGGCAGGCGGACTCTCAACCACTGCGCCACCAGGGAAGCCCCTATCAACTGTTTTTTAATAGACTTTGTTTAGAGCAGTTTTAGGTTTATACAAAAATTGAGAAGTACAAAGTTTCCTTGCCCCCCCAAAACACAGTTTCCCCTGTTATTTACATCTTATGTTAGTTTGGTATATTTGTTACAATTGTTGAACCAATATTGATACATTAACATCCACAGTTTACATTGGATTCACTCTGTGTTGTACATTCTATGGGTTTTGACAAATACATAGTAACACGTGTCCCTCATTACTGTATACAGAATAGTTTCATTGCTCTAAAAATCTGCTGTGCTCTACCTATTCGTTCCTCCTTCCCTACCCTACCCCCAACCCAACACTTGGCGACTGCTGATTCCAAATAATTGACAAAAAATTCTGGAACTAACAAGCAATTAAAGCAAGGTTAATATACAAAAGTCAATTGCCTTCCTACATACTAGCCATGAACAACTGAAATGTGAACTTCAAATCATTTACATTAGCACCAAACAAAAAAAACCCTCACGCGTAAAGCTAACAAAATATGTACATCATCTATATGAGGAAAACTACAGACCTCTGATGAAAGAAAATCCAAATAAATTGATATTGCTTCATTGAATTTTAAAAGCAAACTCTCCACTCAGTGAGAATCAGTGACTGGCAGAGCAGAGGGGCAACCACTCATTACAGCCCTTTATTGGCTTGGGCTGGCTACACAGGACCCACCTCAAATCAGAGATTTAGAAATGCCTTCCTTCACCATGATGGTTAACAAAAAAAAATCCCCCAAACAAAGGTAGCCCTGCAGGTGTGCAGCTTCCAGTGAAGAGCCCAGGGCTGTCACCCCTGTTAGTTGTAGCAGGGAAAGAGGCGCCAAGATAAAATACAAACAAGCGTTTCGTATATAAGTCCTAAATATTGCCTGGAACGTACTCATACTAAAATGTAAAAAAGTTATTTGTAGCTTAGCCAAAATTCAAATGTAACTGTGTCTCCTGTATTTCTATTTGTGATATCTGGCAACCCTACTCCAAGGCCTCATTGTGGCAGAGACTTAGAACGAGGAAAAACAAGTATCTTAGGTGTATTCTGTGGTTGACATTTTTCAAAGCCTTTCAACTCTTTTCTCTCAGGATCTTACTACAAGTCTGAGAGGAAAGTGGAACAGGCATTTCTATTCTCATTAACCAGATGGGAAAAAAACCCAGACACACCTCCACCCACCCCAAAAAAAAAAAACAAAAAAAAAACCACACAGTAAAAAAACAAAACAGGGAACAAGAAATGGAGGGACGCCTACCCAGGTCAGGAACACAGCTGGCTCTGATCATTCTTAAGCCCACCTGTTGAATTAGCCCAGGTTCAACCTTGGAATCACCTAGGGAACTGCCCCAAACCCGCTGATACCCGGACCCCACTCCTAAAGTCTGGGCGTCTTTTAAAAACATTTTACCTATCTACTTATTTATTAATTTAAATCAAAAAAAATTTTTTTTTAACCTTTGGACCCTCTCCACCCATTTCTCTTAGCACGTGGTACTTTCAGTGGACTTTTCGGCCTTAAAGTCATCTTTATTTTAATTTCATTAGATTGTAAAGAGTCTGCAAGTCGCAAAATCAGTCCACCGCTCTCGTTACTCATCTGAAAATGTGGGAGGTAATAGTGTATTTCTTAGAGGGCTGTTGTTAAGATTAGGTGAGCGAAAATGTGAAATGATTCCTGGTACAAAGTGAGCGCTCAAATAAACGTCAGCTACCATGCCTTAGAAACACTGTGACTTCGATCGAAGAGTTTTCACTAAAGGTAAATAAAGGAGGACTACGTTTTAAAATTCTACTAAATACTTGAGATAACGTGTCGAGAAGCGTAAACGCAAACGGCCAGGAGGACGGCGCCTGCGCAGGGCCGCGGGGGAGGGGGCGAGAGCGGGCGTGCGCAGAGCCGGGGACGGAAAAGCGCATGAGCGGGGCGTCCTGCCCATGGTGCGCGGCGTCCTTCTAGTGGTGTGCGGCGCTCTCCTCACGCCGTACCTGTTTCTCGGTAGCTGTCGGGCTCTGACGAGAATGATGGATTTTGAGAATCTTTTCTCCAAACCCCCCAACCCGGCTCTCGGCAAGAAGCCCGCCACGGACTCTGACCAAAGGTGACCCCCGGTCTTTTTCATGCTTTGAACGCAGGGGATGCAGTTAGGTTCCGCCCCTTTGTTCCTTCGGGAGGCCGCGCTGGCAGGGCCGCCAGGTCCCGCGGGGAGCGCGTCGGGCCGGCCGGGCCGGTGCGACGGCCGGGCGCCCACAGGTCGTTCCGGGGCAGGGGTTAGAAGCCGGGAATGGGGCCCGGTTCATAGGCCGCCGGGGCCAGCGGTGCCGGGAGCCTGGGCCTGGGGGAGCGGCCCAGACGGCGAGGGAGGCCCGGGATGCTCCCCTCTCTCTGCGACCCGGCCCCTCCGGCCGGGTGGGAACCCGCCTGCGGCCCCATAGCGCTTTGCCCTTGCAGGCAGTCAGCTCCTAGGGGACAGAGATCATTTGTCATTCTCACTGCACGTGCTAGGCCCTTTTGGGTAGAAAAGACTGTGCGGTGAAGGATAGAGTCTCCTGATTTACATCGGAAGATCCTAAAGACCATAATAGAGCAGCGAACTCCACTGGGATATACTGTTTCCTTTAGGTTGAAAAAGGCGTTGAGACTGCCACGGAGAAAATGGAAGCAGGTTAGGGAGGTAAGAGAGGATGGGATGGTAGGGAGGAGGTAGATCTTTTAAGTAAGGGAGGTAAGGAAAGCCTCACTAATAACATCATTAATATTTGAGTAGGGACCTGAAGGAGGTGAGAGAGGTTGATTCTCTAGTGGGAAGAGTATTCCATATAAAGGTCCTGAGGTGGAGTGAGCTAGATGTGATGGGGTGTTGGGAGCGAAGTAGCCAGAAAGACAACTGGTGTGGAGTAAGAATAGTGGGACTGGTAAAGGGGAACTCGAGAGGTATTGGGATGGGGGGCGGAGGGGGAGGCAGCTTGTGTAGGGACTTCTAGGTGCCGTAGTAAGGACTCTGGCTCCTACCCTGAGTGAGGTGAGAGGTCTTGGAGGGTTTTTAGCCGAGAGTGACATATTAGCAGGACCATCTCGTTATGTGGAGAGTAGAACGGAGGGGGGGCCAGAGTAGCTTGGATCGTAGTTTTAGCAACAAGAAGTGGTCAGGTAAGGATATATTTGGAAGATAAACTATTTCCTCAGAGATTGGATGGGCGGTCTGAGAGAGGAGTTAAGGTCAACTTCAAGGTTTTTGGTTTGTATCATTAGAAGGTTGGAGTTGCTGTTTAAGATTGCAGGAGGATTAGATCAAGAGTTCAGTTTTGGGGAGTTCCCTGGTGGTCCAGTGGTTAGGACTCGGCGCTTTCACTGCCGTGGCGCAGGTTCAATCCCTGGTCTGGGAACTAAGATCCCGCAAGCCGTGCAGCGCGGCCAAAAAAAAAGAAATAAAGTTCAGTTTGGGATATTTTAAGATTTTGTCTAGTAGATATCCAGGTACATATTTTGAATAGGAAGTTGGCTCTGCCTGCCTGGACTCAAATCTCAGCTCCACCATTTGCTAGATTTGAGGCAGGTTACATAAGCCTTCCGTATTCCGTTTTCTTATCTGTAAAATGGGCTTTTAAACCATAGTATATATGTCATAGGCTGTTGTGATGTGTGTAATGTGCATGGAGCAGCGCCTGGCACAGAGTAAGTGTAATGCAAGAGTCAGCTGCTGCTGTAATTGCTGCTGTGGTCATTATTGCTCTGCCTAAGGAGAGGTTGCTTCCTACTCCGTAAGATGATTCATTACCGAAAACTAGAACAGTGAAACTCCACAGCATTTGGTTTATTGGCTCTTGTAACGATGGCCTCTGTAGAAGGCGCACACCTTGGTCTCTCATCTGATGGACGTGACTGAAGCTCTGACTAGGGACAGATCGGCGTCGTAAACTGTTGGATTGGATGAGGCTGTGAAGCCTGAGCTCCTCCTGTAACTTTGAAAGAAGCACAAAACCACTCTTGACATTCCAGTGCTAGCAGTGCCTTTCGCAACATGTTCTTTTGAGAACATACACATTGCCTAGTCCTTGCCTTTATCTGGCGTGCAACTCAGATCTTAAGCTTTTATCTCTTGATCACTACTTGCTGAGACACAGTTGTCTTCAGACTTCTGTGTCTATAGCATCAACCATTATTTAGATTTACCTGTACATTTTATTGGCTTCTTTTTTTCTTTTATTTCCCATCTTCATCTTTCTTAGGTTATTTTTAGTTTTGCTGGAATAACCTCAAGTAGTCATCTCAGATGGTATCTATGCATGCTCAGTTTCTCAGTCCTAATGACCCTGACAACAACTTTTCTTTTTCATCTTCCCACTTGAATATAAGTTTAGTTCTCTCTGGACCTCGAAAGGCACCCTGCATTCTACCTGAAATACTCTTCTCCCTGACATTCATCTTTGTTTTTAATTCTTACATATCTTTTTTTTTTTTTTTTTGCGGTAAGCGGGCCTCTCACTGCTGTGGCCTCTCCCGCCGAGGCTCCGGACGTGCAGGCTCAGCGGCCATGGCTCACTGGCCCAGCCGCTCTGCGGCATGTGGGATAGCGCATGGGCTTCAGTAGTTGTGGCTCGCAGGCTCTAGAGTGCAGGTTCAGTAGTTGTGGCGCACGGGCTTAGTTGCTCCGCGGCATGTGGGATCTTCCCGGACCGGGGCACGAACCCGTGTCCCCTGCATCAGCAGGTGGAGTCTCAACCACTGCGCCACCAGGGAAGCCCTTACATATCTTTTAGGTTAGGAAAACTTCTGGCCCCCAAATCTAGGTTAAGTGTTCCTCATGTATACACTGATACTTAGCACACCATACGGAAATTGCTTTCTTTTTTTCTCCCAAGTAGATAGAAAGTTCTTAGAAGGCAGGAACAAGGTCTTTTTCATTGTTGTATTCCAGGATTTAAGGTCCAGAGCCTGGTGTGCGGTGGATACTCAGTATTTGTTGAATGAATGGATGATTTGTATAGCTGCTAATAGTTGAACATTAAGGTTATGTAATATAAAGTTTCAGCTTTGCGGTTTACTCATAAATATGTGTTGACATTTACTACTCATCATTGAGTAGTAATGATGGAATGTTTCTCTGGAATATTTGGGGTAGATTTTGAATTTTGAATTTCTTTGAGGGCAAGTTGAAGGTAAACCAAAGCAGTGAATATTAATGTTGTGGTATGAACCCTTTTCATGTTGAAAAACCCGTCTGTGTTATTTGATATTTTTGCTGCAGAATCGATGGTGGAATAGATGATACAGAAGTTGAAGAAACACAAGAAGAGAAAATAAAATGGAAAGTAAAACTGAAGTGTGAGCAAATTTCCAAAAAAGTAAGATTAAGTTGGTGTATTGAAAAAACAGACAGAAATGGCTGTGAGAAGTTGATTAGGGATCCTATTTGTCTCCTTTTAGTCAGCATTTGAGACCAGGTTACTTATATCAAAGGAAACCTTGTTATACTTAAAAAAAAATTAATCATTTAAGAACTTTGTTGTTTAACATGAACTGTTTCTAGTGCATTGTCTGTATTTTGGTTTCCCCTATCTTTGAAATGGTTGTTAACGGTTTCAAAATCTTCTTTCTTTTCAAATTAGATTAAAAATTTTGATTTGCTGAACTTAACTAACCGTAGTGATTTATAGCTTGAAGCTTGTATTCAGTTGCTAGGACTGCCATAACAAAGTACCTCATACTGGGTGATTTAAACAACAGAAATTTATCGTCTTGTGTTTCTTGAGGCTAGAAGTCCAAGAGCAAGCTGTCGGGAGGGTTGGTTCCTTCTGACAGCTGTGAGGAAGAATCTGTTCCGTGCCTCTGCCCTAGCTTCTGGTTGGTTTGCTGGCAGTCTTTGGTCTTCCCTGGCTTGGCTTCCAGAAGCATCATCTTGATCTTTACCTTCATGTTTGAAGGGCGTTCTCCCTGTGTGAATACGTCTGTGTCTACATTTCCCACTTTTATAAGGACACCAGCCATATTGGATTAAAGCCCACCCTAATGACCTCATCTTAACTAATTATACATATAATGGCCCTATTTCCAAATGAGGTCACATTCTAAGGTACTAGGGGTTAGGACTTCAACATAAGAATTTGGGGAGGACACAGTCAACCCACAGCAACGCCAATATCTGCATCTTTCTTGCTTTTTCTCTTTTTGAACTTTTTTAATTGTGAATTTTAACGCACTGCAAAAGAATGGGTTCAAATTGACAATGAGACTCACAAGACACACATGGGCTTTCATATGATATTCTTATACTCAGCTTTATAAAAGGATACAGGACAGAAAATCCAGCAGGTACAGCATCTTCATCTCCTCAGGAAGTGTCTCAGCTACCCAAGTACATAACTTCTTTTGCCCTTTGGGGCATATATGAATGCTGTGGACGAGAGCTGTGGTGGACACCAAGAAACTGCAGTTTGGGTTTCCCACACCTTTTTTATGCTATTTTAGTCATGTAGGTCCCAGTCTTTCATGCCCACTTAAAGTTCCTCAGTCCATGTATAACCCCATACAGGAGATAGACAGGTACAACCTTCTACGATTATCTTGAGGAGTTTCCCAGAAACAATACTGTGAGAAGATGGATGCCTAGATTATTTCTAAGTAGGCTTACTCCAGGCCAGGCTCTTTACTTATGAGTGTGTAAAACATAAATGTATAGTATCACAGCTAATTAGAAAGAGAACACCCAAGTAGACGCTGTGCAAGTCAAGAAAGCTTTACCCACAGTGCCTCTGATGCCTCCTTTTTCAGTTGTATTCCCTTTTCTCCTCCTGGAGATAACTACTGTCCGAACTTGTGTACTAATCACTTCCTCATTCTTTACAGTTTTACTACTAATGCTGTCACGCCTCAGAATGCAGTTTTCTCTTGCCTGTTTTTGCACTTTATAGAAATAGAACAGTGTTGTATGTGCTCTTTGCTGTCTTATTTTTCTCAATGTTATGTTTATAAGAGTCATAATATACACGATATATACATGTAGTATATACATAGTATACACAAGTGGCGTATACTGATTTGTTCATTTTCTTAGTGGCATAGCATTCCATTATTTGAATATACTAGGTTCTGGTGTTGGTAGACATTTGGTCTCATGTCCAGTTTTGGGGGTTATGGGTAATGCTGCTACGTCTCTCACTTGTATCCTGCTGCACATCTACTCTACATTTACCTAGGAGTGGAACCATGGGGTCTTAGAGTACAAGCATCTTTCCCTTTACCATGATGCCAAACTGTATTCCAGAGTGGTTCTACTGATGTTTATTCCCAAAGGCAGTGTATGAGAGGCTGTATTTCTACTGCTGCTCACTTGATATTTGTTACCTTTCTTATTTTCTGCCATCTGGTGAGATATCTTCATTGTCATTTAGTTTGCATTTTCTTTTTTTTAAAAATTTATTTATTTGTGGCTGCATTGGGTCTTCATTGCTGCACGTGGGCTTTCTCTAGTTGCAGTGAGCAGGGGGTACTCTTCGTTGTGGTGTGCGGGCTTCTCATTGCGGTGGCTTCTCTTATTGCAGAGCACTGGCTCTAGGCGCATGGGCTTCAGTAGTTGTGGCTCGCAGGCTCTAGAGTGCAGGTTCAGTAGTTGTGGCGCACGGGCTTAGTTGCTCCGCGGCATGTGGGATCTTCCCGGACCAGGGCTCGAACCCATGTCCCCTGCATTGGCAGGTGGATTCTTAACCACTGTGCCACCAGGGAAGCCCAGTTTGCATTTTCTTGATTACTGTTGAGCATCTTTTCATGTTTGTCCAACTTGGATTTGCCTTTTTTGTGGGCCACTTTAAGTCTTTTTTAAATTTTTTTCTTTATTCCGGATGTAGGGGATGTTTTCCCCTTCTTTGTGGATTATGTGTTGCAAGTATCTGCTCATTTTGCGGCTTTCTTTCCAGTCAATGGCAGTTTTTGATAAAAGTTTTATAATTTTAATGTATTCAAATTTATTAATCTGTTCCTTTATAGTTAATGTTTTATATGTTTTATTTAAATATCCTGAGGTAATAGAAATATTTCCCTACAGTGTCTTCTAGAAGTTTTGTTGTTTTTCTTTCCCATTTATGTTTATAATCACCCAGAATTGATTTTTATGTATACTGTGAGGTAGAGGGGACAAATTTCATTTTACTTTTTTTTCATTATCATACCCGATTGTTCCAGAACCATTCATTGGGGGGAAAGAACTGTCTTTTCTCCCATGAGTCTGCAGTGTCATTGGTGTCAAAAATCAAGTGTTTGTGTTCTGATGGGTCCGTTTCTGGACTCTCTCTTCTCATCTGCCCGTTTATATGTCCGTCCCTTCCCCCAAGACCTCACTGTGTTGATTATTACAGTTTTATTATAATAAGTTTGGATATCAGATAAGCAAGTCCTCTCACGTTGTTTTTCTTCTTTAACTGTCTCAGCTCTTCTTAGCCCTTAGCACTGCCATATAAACTTTAGAAAGAGTTTGTCAAGTTCCACAACAAATCCTGTTGGGATTTTCACTTTGGAATGCATTGACTCTTTAGGTCATTTGGGAGAGAATTGACATCTTTAGAATATTGGATTGTCCAGTCTTTAACTCCTCTTTAATTTATCTCAGCAGTGTTTTATAATTTTCTTTGTAGATGTCTTCCATCTTATATACCTTTTGTTAGATGTATTGCTAGGTGTCTGATGAGACTATTGTGAATTACATCCTTTCCTTTTTTTTTAAGCACCATTTTCTAACTTGTTTTCTCACTTAGCTGGCATACATTGTTAGATAGGAATGCATGGAATTAAACTTTTGAGTTCTTGTAACATTTCTGAAAATATCTTGACTTTATTCTCATAGCTGACAGGTAATTTGGCTGAAATAGAATTCGGCTTGAGCTTATTGCCCCATTTTCTTCTACTGTCCAGTGTTGCTAGCGTGAAGTCTTGGCAGTCTAATTCTAGTTACTTTGTTAAGTATCCTGTTCTCCCTGGAAGCTTTTAGAGTCTTCTCTTGGTGGTGTTAGAGACTGAATCTTTTTTCATTCATTGTGCTTAAGTGTTTGGTGAGACTGTTTACTCATACCCTTCATGTACAAGGAATATCTTCTATTTTTATTCTCTTTGCCTTTTTTCTTTATATTCTAAGACATTTCCTCTATTTCTATTTATCTTCATTTTGTAAATCATAATTATCAAGAGTTCTTCCTTGTTCTGTTGTTATAGCTTTCTAGCATTTTTAAAAAATATACCATCTTGGGGTTTCCCTGGTGGCGCAGTGGTTGACAGTCCGCCTGCCGATGCAGGGGACGCGGGTTCGTGCCCCGGTCCGGGAGGATCCCACATGCCGCAGAGCGGCTGGGCCCGTGAGACATGGCCGCTGAGCCTGCGCGTCTGGAGCCTGTGCTCCGCAGCGGGAGAGGCCACAGCAGTGAGAGGCCCGCGTACCGCAAAAAATATATATATACCATCCTGATATCTTTGTTTATTTATTTAAAAATTTTTGTGCTCTTTTCTTTTCCTTGAATTGTATTTGCTTCTTCTGGATCAGGTTTTCTCTTTCTCCTGCTTTTTTGTTTTATTCTCTAGATCAGGAGTCAGTAAATATTTTCTGTAAAAGATAGGCTTTGCAAGCCAAAAGCAAAATTGAGGGTAGAATGTAGCTACTGATATAACAAGTGGGAGAAAACAAATTTCCACAGTATTTTTATTGACAGAATTTAACATATAATAATTGAGTTTTTTGTTGTACAGGTTTACTAGTGAGAATGAGGGGATTCTTCTTTTGGGGTAATAATTTGTTTAACTGGAGTTCAAAGTTAGTGTTCCCTATCAAAATTGATTGCAAAGATTCATCTGTTAGTGCTGATCTGTAATTAGACTCTATACATTTCATCTTTAAAGGTGTTTTTTTTACTGCAGGTACTGCAGAAAACTCTTTTATCAGTTCACCAGCATGATTGTTACTGAGTATATTCATTGCTTGGAAGGCATTTTAAAAACTTTATTAGATTTTTCTCTTGAGATTTGTCTTTTAGCCTGTCATTACATTGCAGATTAATTACTTCCAATTGAAGGTTAGGTGATAACTCCTCAGTTGCACAGTTAAATGGATTTTGAAATAGCGATTTCGTCTGCATATACATTAAAATCTGAAAAACACTGCTGGAACTGTAGTTTGAGCCTGGAAGATAAATCTACTGCAAATTTGCGTGAGAATGGAGCTCTTGCTTCTTGTTGTAACTTTGGACAGCACAGTGATATGAGCGATGTCAGTAACATCTGTCAACTCATCAAGAGCCAAGGAAAACCACCTGATATCATTTGTCTTATTTTTTTAGTTGTCAGAGCTTCTCCCAGTTCCCTCACGGCTTTGAGAAACTGTTGTTGCCAAAAGGCCAGTTTTCTTAAACAACTTTTTCTCTGGACAGTTCTTCAATTGCTGCAATCAAACATGATTTAATTAACTCACCATCAGCTTTCTTTGGCTAACAACTGAGCCACTCAGAAACTTACTTTGATTGCAGCCTCATTTTCATTTTTGATTCTTGTGAGGAAATAATTTTGTGATGAGATATTTTGCTTATATTTTCTAATTTTTCTCACCGTGGCTTTCCTGTGAGTTGGGATTATTGTGATGAATGCTTAATATTGTCAACATATATTGTGTTCCTTCAGCACTGCTGTAGTATCATTGTGTAATAACCGTAATGCTTTGCCACCTAATTTGACAGTAAAATAATCCACACTTTACTGTGTCTTAAATGCATGGCATTCAAAGTCTGCTCTTCATGTTTTGACATGGTGGGTGTGCACTAGTAATGAAACAAAAAAGTATCATGACTTGGTGATATGTGACGTATTCAACATGCTGTCAAGTTATAACGGTCAGGGTTTCCCTGGTGGCGCAGTGGTTGGGGGTCCACCTGCCGATGCGTGGGGCGTGGGTTCGTGCCCTGGTCTGGGGGGATCCCACGTGCCGCGGAGCGGCTGGGCCCGTGAGCCATGGCCGCTGAGCCTGCGCGTCCGGAGCCTGTGCTCCACAACAGGAGAGGCCACAACAGTGAGAGAGGCCCGCGTACCGCAAAAAAAAAAAAAAAAAAAAAAAAAAAAGTTATACTGTCACAAATTCATGGTATGCTGAGCATGAGTGTAAAGTGATGAGAGAGCCACAGCCACACCTACGGTCTCTTCTGCTTCTGCTCAGCTCTCAAAGCAGCCAGTGTAATACGTAAATGAGTGAGCATGGCTGTGTTCTGATAAAACTTTATGGATGCTGAAATTAGAATTCTATATAATTCCCGTGTCATGAAATGTTATTTCATTTTTTTTCCCCCAACCATTTAAAAAATGTAAAGACCATTCTTAGCTTGCTGACTATTACAAAAACAGGTAGCAGGGTAGATTTGGTCCTTGGTTATATTTTAATGACCACTGCTCTAGATTTCATCATTAGCTTTTGTTTTTCTTCATGTCTCTTGATTTAAGAAAGGCCTGGAGAGCTGATGGAAGTTCTTTGCTGGTCTGTAGGTAGGTCTGTGTCTCCATAGGCCTTTCTTCTAAATGGAAAGCCTGATGGGGCATTCGGTACGTGAGTTGGCCGTGTGCATCTCTAGGTGTCCAGCAGCATAGTAGTTCTTAACCTTCTTTGTGCCATGCACCCCCTTTGGCAGTCTGGTGAAGCCCATGGGCCCCTTATGATAATATTTTTAAGTGTATAAAATATGTTGGATTACAATGGAAATTGATCTTATTGAAACACAGTTATCAAAATATTAAAGAACAAATGGGGTAAGAGTAATATGCTCTTTATAAATGCACTAAATAGTAAGATCCAGCGTTAGGTCTAACTATTGTAATTTTGACATAGTGATGAACATAAAAGATATTTTGAGGTCTGCAATAACGATAATATATGAAAGTGCCTGTGATTTCTAGTGGTGACAGTCGCAGCTGCTGCTAATACTACTGTGGTTTGTTGCTGTAGTTCAAAGCAGAAGAAAATGCCAAACGTCAATTTAGAGGTTGATGAAAATAATGTGTGATTTTTATTACTGTCCAAGTTCATTGAATTCTATCCATAGACCCTTGGCCAGAGGCAGGGCGGGGTGGGGCCATCTCTGGACAGCAGGTTAAGAACCCTGATATAGAGTGAGTGGATAGAGTGTTTTTCTCGTGGGAGTTGCTCACAAATGTCAGAATATGGAGGAATTCACTCTGGGGTCTTAGTACCCATACAAGAAGACTTGGCTTTTATCAGACATTTTAATACATTTCTTTAGCGAATAGCTCTCTTTTTGCCCAGGGTAAATTTTTTTTTTAATAAATTTAAAAAATTTATTTATTTATGGCTGCATTGGGTCTTTGTTGCTGCGTGCGGGCTTTCTCTAGTTGCGGCGAGAGGGGGCTACTCTTCGTGGCGGTGCATGGGCTTCTCATTGCGGTGGCTTCTAGTTGCGGAGCATGGGCTCTAGGCATGCGGGTTCAGTAGTTGTGGCACCTGGGCTCAGTAGTTGTGGCTCACGGGCTCTAGAGTGCAGGCTCAGTAGTTGTGGCACACGGGCTTAGTGGGCATCTTCCGGGCATGTGGGATCTTCCCGGACCAGGGCTCGAACCCGTGTCCCCTGCATCGGCAGGCGGTTTCTTAACCACTGTGCCACCAGGGAAGTCCCCAGCCCAGGGTAAATTTTTGTTTGATTGTATTCTGCGTTGGGGGTGGGTGGGCAGAGATAATTTGTTACAATAGCTTTGTTTGTTTTTATGTAGAATTTTAAGTCATTCTCATTTATAGCCCTATTTCTCACACTGCACCCTAAGCCCAACCTCCAAATTATAACTTGCTTTTTGTTTGTCAAAAATTTGCCAGGAATTTGTTGAACTTTTCTTAATTCCTAATGAGTGTACTTCATTCCCTGTCTCCTATACACACACTATTTTAGGACTATTAATTTTTATATTTCTATACTTTTATTTCTGGGGAATTTCAGGAGGCCATACGAGTTCTATATACCATCCTGAATCAAATGCAAGAAAATCTTTTACTTAAAAAAGAAGAAAAATACTTTATGTAGACTCCTTTATAAAACATAAAAAAGTTGTAATATCGTGTTCTTATACTTTCCAAATTATATAGAGAACAACAGACATCGAAGCAATGAGTTTATAGTTAGCTGCATGAAGAAAAGTATTTAAGCAATCATTTGTATATTGTGTATTTCGGTGCCCTCTGAAAAGAATCATATCAATTAGGAATACTTCTCTATAGTAAAACAACATAGTTGATGATTGTCCTCGTTTTATAATGTTGCCAAGTCATCTCATCTCTTCGTTTAATACAAATAAGTCAGTTTTGTTACTACTTGTAGTAAAAGGGGTCTGCTTCAGTACTGCAGGCCCCCACATCTTGTGCGGGGGAGGGGGAACACATAATCACCCATTTGGATCCTTGTAATATTTTGATTCAGATGCACTGAATAGAATCTCATGTTTGATTGAGCTAAACTTATTGTGAACTGTTGCATATTGAATGATTTTTTGGTTCTCCCTGTGCCTACTAAATAAAATTAAAGGCCAAAACCAAGGTAAACATAATAATTATCACAGGAGTCAGCCAACGTTTTCATAAAGGACCAGATAAGTGCATCTTTTTGACTTTGTGAGCCATATCGTCTCTGTCACAGCTAAGCAGCCATAGATTAATGAATGAATGAGCGTGACTGTTCCAGCAAAACGTTATTTATAAAAGCAGGAGTCCAGGCCTAACCCCTAACCCAAAGCTGTTTACAAGTTGGTATGTTAGAAAAGGGTGCTCTTTTCTTGAGGACTCAGAGATGAGAAACTTGGAGGCTTGAAGATTGGATTGGTTGGTAGTCTTGTCTGGTGTAATGAAAATAAGATGTACAGTGAAGCCCTTGTCAGGTTAGGCAACCTTCTCAGCTTGTTCGGATTCTTCAAGCAGGGGGCAAATTCATTTTCTAGGCCATAGTCAACCCTCCAGTGGTACAACTTCTAGCTTGGAAGTTAAACATCAAAGGTAAACCATTAAACTGGACCGCCTAGTATATTTTGTGATTCTCCTTTGCTGCTTTCCTCAGTTATGTGAGGGTAGATGAGACCAGGCCCAAAAGCTCTGGAGCGGGGTAATTGGCCAATTTAATGACAGACATATCATCTCTTCCTGAGATCAGAATAGGAGCCCTTTGGCAGTTGGGCTTTTTAAAAATAAACTTTTTAATTGAAATGTACTGGTTGTAATTATACAGATTGATACACCTGTGTCACCAGGTATAGATGCCTCTGTAACCAGTACTTGGAAATTTTTATATGCAAAGTGCTTTAAGTTGTCTGCTTTGATCACCTCGGGCTGCTTCAGGGTCAGCTGCCATACCTGAGTTCCTGTTCCAGTGGATGCCTGTGTTTGTAGCTGTCACCTTGGGGCAGCTCCAACAACAGAGTTAGAAGACTATTTCTGAAAGTAAAATTAACTTAATTACAGAGAATGGGGCAATTCTTTCTTCTCATCATTGTTGCCACATCCTATGCCACCAGTGCTGTGAGTTATAGGGAAAAAATAGGCTTTGGTATGTGTGATGTATCTTACTTAGTATAGCGGATTTTCAATTGGGCCATTACAGTGTACTTGTTCTTTTATGAAATGACGATCTATTGAGTTAAACCGTTTAAAAGTATAGTCCATGCAAAGGGAGAAATAAAATGTGAACTATAATTCTGTAGTTCCTTTATATCAAATAATTAAGACATAGGGCTTTAGTCTTTCTTTTTTCTTTTCTTTTTTTCTTTTATTGGGGTATAGTTGTTTTACAACGTTGTGTTAGTTTCTACCGTACAGCGAAGTGGAGTCCCCTGTGCTATACAGCAGGTTCTCATTAGTTATCTATTTTACACAGATTAGTGTATGTATGTCAATCCCAATCTTCCAATTCATCCCACCGCCCGGGGCTTTAGTCTTTCAATTCAGTAAAGTACAGTATACAAATTCAGACTCTTCCCTCAAACCATCTTTAAGGATAGTTTTTTTTTTTTAATTCTGGAAAATTTCATATACATAAGAACGGAAAGAATAGCATATGAAACCCCTATGTACCCATCTCCCAACCTCAACAATGATCATGGCCAGTCTTTGCTTCTTCTTTATAACCAGATTGTTTTGAATCATGCTAGGTTTTAAAAATTGAAAATGTAATTTTCACTTAGTTTAGGCACTTTGGAAACTCTACATCACGGAAGAATTTGCAACGTAGAAAATCAAGAAGTAAGGACTATGATGTATATAGTGATAATGATATCTGCAGTCAGGAATCAGAAGATAATTTTGCTAAAGAGCTTCAACAATATATACAAGCTAAAGAGATGGCAAATGCTGCTCAATCCTTATCGCTTCCTGAAGAATCTGTGAAGAAAGAGGGAGCAAAGGATACCCAGAAAGGTAAAGGGAAGAGTCCAGTTATTTTATCATTTAAAGTTATCTATAGAAGCAGTCACATTTGTCCACATATGGATGGGGGGAGGGGTTCGCTTGCATTTTATCTCATGATAAGATCACGTTTTCCTGGATCTTTACACCAAATGTGAGCTGGTCACTTGGTGTACAAATGCTTAGTTTGCGGGAGGAACGGAGAGTGCAGGAGGGTTTTCAAGGGACGTGACTACTTTGAAAGGGAGAATGCTAAATCCCTGGCCTCAGCATGTGTGAAGGACAGGAAATACCTGTTTGCTGTCCTCTAAAGAAGAATGGGTTTAATTAATGTCTGGGATGGTAGTGTGTCCGACTAAACTCAGAAATATATTCTTTTAGATGACTAAAATGAAATTAAGCCACAGATAGGAGAATAAATGACAATTGTAAATGAAATTCTTAACCTTCTCATTTTATTTTTTTTCCCTCTTTAAATGTTCTTCTATTTAAAATGGATCTATAGATAAACTTAATATATAAAATGTTTTCAGGGAGTAATCTGACAGCCATATATGAGGTCATTTAAAACATTTGAAGGTTTTACTGTTACAGTGCTATAGCAGTTCCTACTTAGATCCACTGTACTCTGAACACTTCGGAAGGATCTGGCTGATGGCTAGCAAGATTGATTTCGTGAATTATCTTGTTTTTTTCCCCAATAATACCTTACATATTTTCAGAAAGAGTTAATTTGGGATCCACAGTATATTAATCCAAGAGCTTCTAGAAAGACAGGTCCGCATCATCCTAGTTATTACGCTTTGAGCAGTGGAGAAGTTTTCCTGGATTGTTAGAGAATATACTTCTTAAGAGTAAACTGCTATTGGACTTTTATATCACCTTTAAACTGAACTTTCTTGCTTTTAGCTGTTAAACAAAAAAATAACTTTCTTGCTTTTAGCTGTTAAACAAAAAAATAAAAATAAAAACCTTAAAGCTGTTCGCAAGAATGGTAAACAGAAGAAAATGAAGCGAAAATGGCCTGGCACTGGAGACAAAGGATCAAACGCTTCCCTGAGGAAGAGTGGCTCACAGGAACAGGTATGAGAATATATGCCTGTCTGTCGGAGGGCACTGCCTGCCCTTGGATTTTTATCTTGCACCCCAATGGGATCTCCTCTTACCTCCAGTGGGCTCCGTGGGTTCTTCTTTCTCACTGTTGGGTGGCCTTCCCTCACACTCGTTACCTGCCAGCGCCCACTCAGGCCTTAGTGTCGTACCTGTTGCCCCTGTATACACGCACACAAGCCCCCTGATTTCTGAGGGCTGTGCAAAAACAGATATGGGAGGCAGGGAGAATATAAGATAGCCATGAGGACATTCCAAAGGCCACAGAGTCTTACAGAGTTTCTACTCTTAAAGTCTCTGGTCTGTTGGTTTTTGACTCCCTCTGGAAATTAAAAATGAATATTTTTGAGCTTTGACCTTATCAGACACTCCCTACCCTCCTGGAATTTTGATTTTGCTTTGTAGAAGTTCCTCTTCCTTGGTCTGCAGATGTAATCACGGTAGAACAATAAGTGAGTCCTCTGGACTCTGCTTTTCTGAGGGCTTCTAAGCTGGATGGCCACCTTTTTGTTGTTAGGCTTGGTTCAGGAGGCAAGAGTTGAGGGTGGTAAACTATTAGAAATACCAAATATTATAGATTAAAATGTATTTATATAAAATCTGTTTTACAAAGGAGGAATCCGAAGCCCTAGGGTTTAGGTAACTGCCTGTAGTTACAAGGGCCAGGGCAGTTTCCCTTTCCTTTGTTTTTTTTTAAAATATATATTTATTTACATATTTATTTATTTATTTGGCTGCGCCAGGTCTTAGTTGATTCATGCGGGATCTTTAGTTGCGGCATGTGGGATCTAGTTCCCTGACAACCTGGGCCCCCTGCACTGGGTGCATGGAGTCTTAACCACTGGACCACAAGCAAAGTCCCCCCTTTCGTTTGGTTTAGATTGACTCAAATGATTATTCAGCCAAAGCTGACAGCCCTGCTACATGAGGAACAAATGTAAACATATATGTTAGAATTTAATAACATAATCAAAATAAAACCCAGAGTTAAAACTGACGTTTATTAGACACATAATTTTGATGGTGCTAAGTGGAAGTCTGACATTACTGCAAAGCAGATCACATAAATATACAGCCAGCTCCCTTCTTTGTACTTACTGAATTCCTAAGACTGTATGTGGGTATATGGTACATAGAAGCTGTAAGTTGTACCACAAGTTAACACACTAAAAGTGATTTATGTTTCTAAAGACGTAAAATGAAATTCCCCTTTTGTTTTCATACCTTTATTGCCATTTTTGAGGGTATATTTCTAATTATGTTTGTTAATTTGAGCTCGTCAGTACACTCAGCTCACATGTAGTGAGCATCTCACTGAAATGAAAGATCACACTACTTTTGCTTTACCTTATGATTTTGAGGTTTGTCCCCATTGTTCTAAAGAGCCTTGTTCTTAGACTTCACTTTTTAATCAGAAGTAGTGGTACTTTCCTTCTAAAATTTTTAAATGAATTTTTTAAAACGAGGGCAAGGTACAATAAAATATTTATAATGTTCAGTGATGGAATGCTGTTGAAACTGACAAAACATTAATTTTTTTCAACTGATGTACAAAAGTCCACATCTTACCTGCAGGCCAATTCAGAAGAGTTACCTTTTAATGTTGTTAAAGGTGGTTTAAAATGATTTTGTACGGCCTTCCCTGGTGGCGCAGTGGATAAGAATCTGCCTGCCAATGCAGGGGACACAGGTTTGATCCCTGGTCTGGGAAGATCCCATATGCTGTGGAGCAACTAAGCCCATGCACCACAACTACTGAGCCTGCACTCTAGAGCCTGTGAACCACAACTACTGAAGCCCGTGTGCCTAGGGCCCGTGCTGCACAACAAGAGAAGCCACTGCAGTGAGAATCCCGCGCACCGCAATAGAGAGTAGCCCCCGCTCGACGCAACTAGAGAAAGCCTGCACACAGCAACGAAGACCCAATGCAGCCAAAAATAAATAAAGAAATAATTAATTTAAAGAACACATTTTTTTATACAATGGAATAAAATATTTAATTTTTTATTTCTCACATTTAGTTTTTTGTTTTTGTTTTCAAAGGATGGTAAACCTAAAGAGAAGCAGCAGCCTGTGAGAATGAGTCAGGGATTCATCAACCAACATACGGTGCAACGCCAGGGAAAACAAATTTGTAAATATTTTCTTGAAAGGAAGTGTATTAAGGTATAAAAAATGTGTAAGCAAAAATATACTAAAATGTAAGATATAGCAAAAATGTATTAAAACCAACTCCTCTTTCCATTAGACACTCCAAAAGCATACCTGTACAATTTTAGAACCGTTTCGTTCTGGGAAAGTTTCAATTAGGAAATTTTACTGAAATATTCTTTTATGTTTAGGAGAGTAGATAATTTTTTTTAAATGCTTTGTGTTAAAAATATTAAGGACTTGACAGATTTTTAAGCAGATATATATATGTGATGTGGTTATGATAGCTCGTTAAGAATTAGACTGTACTGCTTCTAAGACTTTGTTTTCTTCTAGAATCATTAAGTTAAGTAGGAATTATAATGACTTAACTATGAGGAATAATGGTTTTTCCTTGTCCCTTCTTTTGGCCCAGGGAGACCAATGTAAATTTGATCATGCTGCAGAGATAGAGAAGAAAAAGGAAATGTGTAAGTTTTATGTACAAGGATATTGTACCAGAGGTGAAAACTGCCTGTATTTGCATAATATCCTTTATCACAAGGTACAGTAACTTTACTTTTCATAAACATTTACATGAATGTAAAATTTTGAGTGAAACCAAGTGTTTTAGCCATGGCAAAATTACATCATCCAAGCTCAACTCAGTATTGAAGTGATTAAATTGTACACAGATTTTTTTTCTTTTTCCCCCAAGCAAGAGTCTTTAGAAATTCTCTCAAATGCACATCCTCTCAACCTGGGTAGTGTAACAGCTTCATGAGACCTATTCAGACCTATCCAGAAAAACTTCTCTGAATTTCTGCTGTGACATCCACTAATTGAATCTATATTCATGTAATCTACTTCATAAAAGAGGCAGGAATTGCACAGTTTGGGAGTACTCGTTTTCTGCACATTCAGTATTGTATAGACAATTGTATATTGTCCGTTAATTTGAAGAATAACCCTAACTCTTCAGTGTAAATGGTCTAGACGTGTTGTAAAAATACAAACATAAACATTTTAGGGTAATTGGACCTTTGATCAACACAAAAGTTGTTTTCCTTCAGTCATTCAATACAAGGAATCGCAAATTCTAACTTGAGAAATTTTTCCTAGAAAACAATATCGAAGCTGTATAAATTGTTCCTATTTTATACAAGCCTAATATATGAAGGATCCAGATTTGTAAGACATATCATTGTCATTGACTTTAATCCCCCCACCGCAAAAGAATGCTTTAAAAATAATCCCATTTCTCAAAGTATTTAAAATACACATCCCTCTCTTATATTGGTGAAATATACCTGTAGTTTATTTTAAGAATGGATATGAAGGAAAAAAGTGTCCTGTGATAGCCAATAAACTTTATAATCATCCTAAAATTAGATTTTTCTTATACCCCAGTTAACAATTTACTGTCTCATATTTTAAATAGAGAATTTGTTTCTACTAGTAGAAAAGAACTTTACGTAGGAAAAATAAAGTTACTAAATTAATAACAAATTATTTTAGTTGGATTACAGTTGTTCTTTTCCTTAACATTTGGGTTAACATGAATATCCTTGCAAGTTTTACCATACAGGAGCAAAATGTTATCAGGGAGAACATTGCAAGTTTTCACATGCTCCCCTGACTGCTGAAACACGAGAACTGTTGGCTAAAGTAAGTACAATTTTAATTTTTCTTTCTCTCTTTTTTTTTTTAATTTTTTTTATTTTTAATTTTATTTTTGGCCGTGTTGGGTCTTCGTTGCTGTGCACGGGCTTTCTCTAGTTGCGGTGAGCGGGGGCCACTCTTCGTTGCGGTGCGCAGGCCTCTCATTGCAGTGGCCTCTCCTATTGTGGAGCACAGGCTCTAGGCACACAGGCTTCAGTAGTTGTGGCACGTGGGCTCAGTAGTTGTGGCTTGCGGGCTCTGGAGCGCAGGCTCAGTAGTTGTGGCGCATGGGCCTAGTTGCTCCGCGGCATGTGGGATCCTCCCGGACCAGGGCTTGAACCCGTGTCCCCTGCATTGGCAGGCAGATTCGTAACCACTGCGCCCCCAGGGAAGGCCCTGTTTTTCTTTTTTAAAGAATACTTTTGAACTAAGGGTGGAATTTGAAAAGACGCTCACAGTTTCTTAAGGAGAGTGCCTCATAGGGTAGCATGTGGGTTGTATTAGGACTGATAATCTAAGGATTTACTTCAGTTTAGAAAATTCATTTGTATATTTTTCCTTGTAGCTTAAAGGAAAACTTATACTTACTGCTGGTGTAAATTGGAATGTTCTTAAAACCTTCAGTGTAGTTAGCAACCTTAGTAGCTAAGTTAACCAGAGGAAAACAAAGCAAATAGGAGAAATAGTACTCCTGTTATACTCTTAGAAGGAAAGTTAAGGATCATCAGTTGATAAATATTTTAGGGTTACATCAAAACATACTTAAGTAGTTATTTCAAAGTTTTCTTCAAATATTCTTTCAGGTGTAAAAAAAGATAATTGAAAAATAATAGTCGTTTATGTTCTTTCATTTCCCATGTGTTAATTGGAGCTAGTTTCTTCAAAATTAAACTGAAATATAAGTGAAAATAAAAGATTCTTTTAAAACCAAACCATTCCATCTTGCGGCAGAAGTTCCCTTGACTATATTGCAAATATTAGAAAGTCAAAGGTCCTTGTTTCTGGATATTTTTGGTTGTGAAATATGAAGGGTTACCCTGGAATTAGAAATTATACCAAATATTTGGTTGTTCATTAGCATGAATGTATGTGGAAAAAATGATAAATGTAAAAGTCATTTTCCAGTTCCACTTATAGTAAATATTATTAGATAATTATTAGGATGAATATTATTGGAATCTTTAGAAAATTATAAGAGTATGATGATGTACCTGAATTTAATGCGTAAAAATGATTGCGTGATTTTTTTTTCCCCCATACTAGGCTTTGGATCCTGAAAAGAAGTCGTCATGAAAGTAAAATACATAAAAAAGGTAAAATTAATGATTTAACACTTTTTTCCCCCTCTGAAATGTCTCTAGAAATTGGCATGAGGACATAGGCCTTTTTACATTTTCTCAAATAGAAGTCTTTTTCTCTCTCCTACCCCACTAAAAACTTATAAAATATTTGATACATATAAATAGATATATATGTGGATCTCCATGGACCTGCTTCCCTTTCTGGATTTGTCACTGTCTTTTTGTGTTTTTATTCTTCTGTTTTGTTTCTTTGTAAATTTACCAAATGTGTATGATTCACCAAATATTATATTTAGTTTTGCTTGAGTTTGGATATTAAACAGTATCACATTCTATACTTCTTGGTGACTTGCTGTTTTCATTCAGCATTGGGCTTGTAAGATTCATTCACGTATATGCATGCAGCTGTCATTCATTTTTACTCTTGTATAGCATTTATTCTATGAATATGTTACAAATTATTTAGTCATTCTACTATTGACGGACATTGAGGTTATTTTCAATTTTTAAAATATAAACTGTTATTATAAATAACTGTTTCACATGTCTTCTGATGAAAATGTGGGTGAGTTGTCCTGAGTGTACCAAGGAATAGAATTGTTGTATCATCTTAAAACTTAAGATAATACCAATCTTTTCTGAAGTACTTATAACAGTTTTTATTGCCATCAACTGTGTAAAAGAATTTCTGTTGCTCCCCACTCACTAATGCTTTATATTGTCACGACTTTAAATTTTTGGACCAATTTAGTGGGTGTAAAAATGGTGCCACATGGCTGTATTTTCATAAAGTTCAGCATTTTTTCTTAAGCTTACTGGCTTTTGAGCTTCATCTCCAGGGAAATGCCATTAATGTCTTTTGCCTATGCTTCTGTTGGGCTGATTGTCCTTTATAAATTGATTTTTATATACAAATTGTTTGTGACGTATGTGTGACAAGTCTTCTCCCATTTTGTGGGCTGTCTTTTCACTTTTTTAAAGGCGTTTCAGTGAGCAGAATTACTTGTTTTGGCGATCTTTTTCTTTATGGTAGGTTTTGTGTTTTGCGTCTTACTCAAGAAATCCTTCCCTATCATGAGGCTGTAAAGTACTTTAATTTTTTTTAGGTTTTTGGAGTTTTGCTTTTTACATTTATATTTTAATCCTTTGGAAATTCTATCAGTTAACAGTTGTCACAATAATGGTGTTTAAAACCAACCACAAGACTCTCAGTAGCATTTAAAGTAAACATTTCTTTTTCCATGCATCTGCAGATTGGCTGGGAGTAGGCTGATACAGGCTGGCTCTGGCTGGGTTGGTTGTGCTTCATAAAGCAGAACCACTGGGATGGTTCTGCCCCACATTTGTCTCACTCTCCTCCTGGGACCAAGGGGCTAGCTGGGGCATGTTTTTCTCATGGCATTGGCAGAAGGACAAGAGGGCAAGGCCCTGTTTGTATCACATCATGTTTACTTACAACCCATTGACCAAAGTAAGTCACATAGGCAAGCCCAAAGTTAGGGTGTAGGAAAGTATACTCCACTTTCTGTACTTTCCATGTGGGAGGAGTTGCTAAATTACATGAAAATTTTTCTGAAGGGACCTTGAGGGAATTATGCTAAGCAGAATAAGTCAGAGAAAGAAATATACCGTTACGATTTCACTTATGTCTAAAAAACAAAACAAATGGACAAATAAAACCAAACCAAAATCATAGATTCAGAGAACAGAGTGGTGGTTACCAGAGGGGATGGGGATTGGGCAGTGGGTGAAACAGGTGAAGAAAGGGGTCAAGAGGTACAGACTTCCAGCAATAAAATAAATAGGTCATGGGGCTGTAGTGTACGGCATGGTGACTATAGTCAGTAATGTTGTAGAGCATACTTGAAAGTTGCTGAGAGAGTAAATCCTAAAAGTTAAGTATGTATGGTGTTAGGTGGTAACTAGACTTACTGTAGCAATCATTTCTCAATCTATACAAATACTGAGTTATTATGTTGTACACATAAAGCCAGTATAATGTTATATGTCAATTATACCTCAATAAAAAAATTTTTTAATTACACGAAAAAGAGGGTAGCTGTGGGTATAGGGAAAAGGGAAGAATTAAGACTAATTGATTTTTTTTTTTTTTAAACAGTGTGCTATAGGGACTTGATTTTCTTTTTTTACCCCATATGGATAACCAATCTCCCAGAACCATTCAAATGAAAAGACTGCCCTTTCCCCACTGATTTGTAATGCCCCCTCTGGTATATATCGAGTTTCCTTCAAACAGAGGTCTATTTCTGGGGTCTCTGTTCTGTTCCTTTTGTCTTTTGCTCTAGTACTCTACTGCCTTAATTACTGGAGCTTTGTTGGATTTTGATATAGTTTGATAATTTTTCTAATGTTGTTCTTTAGGAGCACCTTGACTGTTTTGGACCCTTTTACTTTGTTAGTTTTTTAAAAAACAGCTTTGTTGAGGTATGATTTATATATCACTTGTTGTAAGTGTATAATTCAATATTATTTGGTAAATTTACAGAGTTGCATAGCATCACAAAATCTAGTTTTAGAAGGTTTTTGACACCCCCAAAAGATTCCTTTTACCCATTTGCGGTCACTTCCCAATCCCACTAATGAATTTTCTAGATTTGCCTTTTCTGGGTATTTCATATAAATTTCAACATGTGGTCTTTTTTTGTTTTTGTTTTGTTTTTTTATTTTTGGCTGAGTTGGGTCTTCTTTGCTGCGCGTAGGCTCTCTATAGTTGAGGTGCGTGGGCTTCTCGTTGCAGTGGCTTCTCTTGTTGCGGAGCATGGTCTCTAGGTGTGTGGGCTTCAGTGGTTGTGGCACACGGGCTTAGTTGCTCTGCGGCAAGTGGGATCTTCCCAGACCAGGGCTCGAACCTGTGTCCCCTGCCTTGGCAGGTGGATTCTCAACCACTGCGCCACCAGGGAAGCCCCAGCATGTGGTCTTTTGCTTCTGGCTCTTTTCATGTAGTATAATGGTTTTGAGATTCATCAATACTTTAGCATATATCAGTGATTTTTTAAAAAAATAATTGCTCCATTATTCCATTGTATGGATGTACCACTTTTTTTAATCCTTTCAACAATTGATATTTGTGTTATTTCCAATTTTTAGTTATTATGAATAATTCTGCTGTGAGCATTTGTGTATGAATCTTTGTGTTGTGGACATACTTTTTTTTTTTTTTGAAAATGAGAATTCTAAATATATTGTCAAAATACGCCTTGGAGATAGCACACAAAAGCAATGTTACGAAGGTACCAAATGCGTAAATGAATATTCTCTTGAGGAACTTCTCATCTAAGGACTTTTTTCCCTTTTGGTGGTACAATTAGGAACAGGTCGGTTTTGTGAAACTTTTTGGTGCTGGTGGGTGGTTGTCAGTTCAGGGTAGGTTTGGACCTGTGTTATTTTGAAGTACTTTTTCCTCAAGCAGGGATGACTTATTTCTAGGTCATGGGATCAAGAGGTGACTACTTGAGATCACAGAAAACCTTAGGTTGCATCAAGGAAGTATTGGTAGGCGGAAAAATCAGGATGAGCTTGTTATTAGCTTTGCAGACATACATTTTTATTTATCTTGAGTAGGTTACTACTTTAGTGGAATTTCTGGGTCCGACAGTAAATACATGTTTAACTTTTTAAGAACTGCCACATTGTTTTACAAAGTGGCTGCATCATTTTACATTCCAGACAGCATTGTAGGAAGATTTTAGTTTCTTCACATCCTCACCAATGCTTGTTATTGTCAGCTGTTTTGATTATAGCTTTTCTGTTAGGGGTGAGCTGGAATCTCATTGTAGTTGTAATTTGCATTTCTCTAATGGCTAATGGTGTTGAGCATCTTTTCATGTGCTGTTGGTGGATTCAGATCTTTGCCCATTTTTTAATTGGGTTGTAAGCTTATTATTGAGTTGTAAGAGTTCTTTATATATGTTGGATACAAATCCTTTATCAGATATATAATTTGCAAATATTTTGTCTCAATCTGTGGCTTTGTCTTTTTGTCCCAATTTGTGCTTGCCTTTTAAAAAGAGTGTCTATTGAAGCATGAACGTTTTCATTTTGTTGTAGTACACTATCAGTTTTTTTCCATCATGGATCATGCTTTTGGTGTTTCATCTAAAAATTCTTTGTCTAATCCAAGGTCACAAGATTCACTTTTATGTTCTAAATTTGTTTTAATAGTTTTAGCTCTTATATTTATGTCTGTGATTCATTTTGAGTTAATTTTTGGGAATGGTGTGAGTTAGGATCCAAATTTTTGTTTTGCATATAGATACCCAATTGTTCCAGCAAGCATTTAAAAAAACTACCGTTTCCCCACTGAGTTGCCTTGGCATCTTTGTCAAAAATCAGTTGAACTAAATGTAAGGATTTATTTCTGGGCTCTCAGTTGTGTTCTCTTGATCTATAATGTTTATCCTTATATACTGTCACTGTCTTGATCACTATAACTTTATATTTGTTCTTTGGTATCCAAGGGGAATTGGTTGCAGGATCCCACAAATACTAAAATCCATGGATGCTCAAGTCCCTTATATAAAATGGCATATTTGCAAATAACCTAAGGACATTCTCTTGTATGCTTTAAATCATCTCTAGATGACTTATAATACCTAATACAGTGTAAATGCTGTGCAGATAGTTGCTGACGCATGGCAAGTTCAAGTTATGCTTTTTGGAACTTTCTGGAATTCCTTTTCCCAAATATTTTTGATCCACAGTTGATTGAATCTGTGGATGCGGAAGCTGCAGATATGGAGGAGTGACTGTACTAAGTTTTGAAATAAGGAATTGCAGGCTGTCTAGTTTTGTTCTTCTTTTCCAAGATTGTTTTGGCTATCCTGTATTTTGCTTTTCCATATAAATTTTAGGATCAGCTTGTAAATTTCTGCAAAAAACGTATGCTGGACATTAAAAGGATCATACACCATGATCAAGTGGGGTTTATTCCAGGAATGCAAGGATTCTTCAATATATGCAAATCAATCAACGTGATACACCATATTAACAAATTAAAGGAGAAAAACCATATGATCATCTCAATAGATGGAGAGAAAGCTTTCAACAAAATTCAACACCCATTTATGATAAAAACCCTGCAGAAATAGGCATAGAGGCCTCAACATAATAAAGGCCATATATGACAAACCCACAGCCAACATTGTCCTTAATGGTGAAAAACTGAAACCATTTCCACTAAGATCAGGAACAAGACAAGGTTGCCCACTCTCACCACTCTTATTCAACATAGTTTTGGAAGTTTTAGCCACAGCAATCAGAGAAGAAAAAGAAATAAAAGGAATCCAAATTGGAAAAGAAGAAGTAAAGCTGTTACTGTTTGCAGATAACATGATACTATACATAGAGAATCCTAAAGATGCTACCAGAAAACTACTAGAGCTAATCAATGAATTTGGTAAAGCAGCAGGATACAAAATTAATGCACAGACATCTCTGGCATTCTTATACACTAATGATGAAAAAATCTGAAAGTGAAATCAAGAAAACACTCCCATTTACCATTGCAACAAAAAGAATAAAATATCTAGGAATAAACCTACCTAAGGAGACGAAAGACCTGTATGCAGAAAATTATAAGACACTGATGAAAGAAATTAAAGATGATATAAATAGATGGAGAGATATACCATGTTCTTGGATTGGAAGAATCAACATTGTGAAAATGACTCTACTACCCAAAGCAATCTACAGATTCAATGCAATCCCTATCAAACTACCAATGGCATTTTTCACAGAACTAGAACAAAAAAATTCACAATTTGTATGGAAACACAAAAGACCCCGAATAGCCAAAGCAATCTTGAGAGAAAAAAACAGAGCTGGAGGAATCAGACTCCCTGACTTCAGACTATACTACAAAACTATAGTAATCAAGACACTATGGTACTGGCACAAAAACAGAAATATAGATCAATGGAACAGGATAGAAAGCCCAGAGATAAACCCACGCACATATGGTCACCTTATCTTTGATAAAGGAGGCAAGAATATACAGTGGAGAAAAGACTGCCTTTTCAGTAAGCGGTGCTGGGAAAACTGGACAGGTACATGTAAAAGTATGAAATTAGAACACTCCCTAACACCATACACAAAAGTAAACTCAAAATGGATTAAAGACCTAAATGTAAGGCCAGAAACCATCAGACTCTTAGAGGAAAACATAGGCAGAACACTCTATGACATAAATCACAGCAAGATCCTTTTTGATCCACCTCCTAGAAAAATGGAAATAGAAACAAAAATAAACAAATGGGACCTAATGAAACTTCAAAGCTTTTGCACAGCAAAGGAAACCATAAACAAGACCAAAAGACAACCCTCAGAATGGAGAAAATATTTGCAAATGAAGCAGCTGACAAAGGATTAATCTCCAAAATTTACAAGCAGCTCATGCAGCTCAATAACAAAAAAACAACCCCATCCAAAAATGGGCAGAACACCTAAATAGATATTTCTCCAAAGAAGATAAACAGATTGCCAACGAACACATGAAAGAATGCTCAACATCATTAATCATTAGAGAAATGCAAATCAAAACTACAATGAGATATCATCTCACACTGGTTAGAATGGCCATCATCAAAAAATCTAGAAACAGTAAATGCTGGAGAGGGTGTGGAGAAAAGGGAACACTCTTGCACTGTTGGTGGGAATGTAAATTGATACAGCCACTATGGAGAACAGTATGGAGGTTCCTTAAAAAACTAAAAATAGAACTACCATATGACCCAGCAATCCCACTACTGGGCATATACCCTGAGAAAACCATAATTCAACAAGAGTCACGTACCACAATGTTCATTGCAGCTCTGTTTACGATAGCCAGGACATGGAAGCAACCTAAGTGTCCATCAACAGATGAATGGATAAAGAAGATGTGGCACATATATACAATGGAATATTACTCAGCCATAAAAAGAAATGAAATTGAGTTATTTGTAGTGAGGTGGATGGACCTAGAGTCTGTCATACAGAGTGAAGTAAGTCAGAAAGAGAAAAACAAATACCATATGCTAACACATATATATGGAATCTAAGAAAAAAAAATGGTCATGAAGAACCTAGGGGTAAGACAGGAATTAAGACACAGACCTACTAGAGCATGGACGTGAGGATATGGGGAGGGGGAAGGGTAAGCTGTGACAAAGTGAGAGAGTGGGATGGACATATATACACTATCAAACGTAGGGTGGATAGCTAGTGGGAAGCAGCCGCATGGCACAGGGAGATTAGGTAGGTGGTTTGTGACCACCTAGAGAGGTGGGATAGGGAGGGGGGGAGTGAGGGAGACGCAAGAGAGAAGAGATATGGGAACATATGTATATGTATAACTGATTCACTTTGTTGTAAAGCAGAAACTAACACACCATTGTAAAGCAATTATACTCCAATAAAGATGTGAAAACAAAAAACCAAAAACTATGCTGGGATTTTGACAGAGTTTGCATTCAATCTGTGGAGGATTGCCGTGTTAATAATATTGAGTCTTCTGATCTGTGAACATCTTCATTCATTTAGATTTTTTATTCTCTCAGTGTTTTGTAGCTTTCATTGTACAAGTGTACTGTTTACACTTTTTCTGTTAAATTTATTCCTACAGATTTTGTTCTGGCTGATGCTGTTGTTGAATGGAATTGGTTTTTAAACTTCATTTTTCGGTCATTCATTTGCTGTATTTAGAGAGAGAATTAAGTTTTGTTTATTGATCTTGTTTCCTAAGACTTTGCTGAACTCACTTATTAGCTCTAGTAGGTGTGTGTGTGTGTGTGTGTGTGGGGGGGGGTGTCCCTTAGGAATTTCTACATGTAGGATCATGTTATCTGAGAGTAAAGACAGTTTTACTTCCTCCTTTCTAATCTGTGTGCTTTTTATTTCTTTTTCTTGCCTGATTTCACTGGCTAGAAACTCCTTTACAGCGCTGAATAGAAGTGAGAGAGTGGGCATCATTGTCTTTTTCCTGATATTAGGCAAAAGCGTTCAGTCTTTCATCATTGTGTGTAATTTTTGCTGTAGGTTTTTGAAGCATACTCTTAATTTGAGGAAGCTCTCTTCTATTCCTAGTTTATTGAGAGCTTTTATCATGGATGGGTGTTGGATTTTGTCAAATGCTTTTTCCACTGTTGAGATGCTCATACCATTTTTCCCCTTTATCCTATTATACGACATCCTACATTAATATGGCATATTTGAACATGTAACCAGTCTTGTGCTCTTGAGATAAATCTGCTTGGGCATGGTGTATAATCTACTTTATATATTTTGGGATTTGCTTTGCTAATATTTTATTAAGGATTTCTATCTTTGTTCATAATGTGTATTCCTGTGTAGCTTTTTTTTCTTTGTGATCTCTTTTTCTAGCTTTGGTATTGGTAATACTGGTCTCCTAGGGTGAGCTGAGTAGTGTCCTTTCTTCCTTTATTTTCTGGAAGAGTTTTTGAAGGATTAGTATTATTTTTTCTTTAATTGTTTGGTAGAATTCACCAGTGAAGGCAGCTGAGCCTGAGCTTTTCTTTAACAGAAGATTTTACAAACAGATTCAGTGTCTTTCCTTTTTATAGGTTTATTCAGATTATTTTTTTCTTGAGTAAGTTTTGGTAATTTGTACTTCTTATTAATTTTTCCATTTCATCTAAAAGTTGTCTACTTTATTGGTATAAATTTTCCATAGTATTTTATAATCCTTTTGATTTCTGTATCAAAAAGATTTTTATATCAAAAAAAGATTTCTATGTCAAAGATTTTGATTTCTGGGGGACATCCCTGGTGGTCCAGTGGGTAAGACTCCATGCTCCCAATGGAGGGGGCCCGGGTTCGATCCCTGGTTGGGGAACTAGATCCTGCATGCATGCTGCAACTAAGAAGCCCGCATGCCTCAGTGTACTGCAACTAAGATGTACTGCAACTAAGATGTACTGCAACTAAGATCCAATGCAGCCAAAATAAATAAATAAATAAATATTTAACATATAACAAAGATTGTATTAAAAAAATGATTTTGGGGCTTCCCTGGTGATGCAGTGGTTGAGAGTCCGCCTGCCGATTCAGGGGACATGGGTTTGAGCCCTGGTCCAGGAAGATCCCACATGCCGCGGAGCAACTAAGCTCGTGAGCCACAACTACTGAGCCTGTGCTCTAGAGCCCGTGAGCCACAACTCCTGAGCCCATGTGCCGCAACTGCTGAAGCCTGCGTGCCTATAGCCTATGCTCTACAACAAGAGAAGCCACTGCAATGAGAAGCCCGTGCACCACAACGAAGAGTAGCCCCCGCTCACCGCAACTAGAGAAAGCCTGTGCGCAGCAGCGAAGACCCAACGCAGCCATAAATAATGAATAAATATATACATACATACATACATCTTAAAAAAAACAACTGTGTTAAAGTATACCTTACATGCAATAAATTGCACCCATTTTAAGTGTGTAGTTTAGTGAATTTTAACACATATACATACCCATGTAACCACTACCACAGTTAGCACCCCAAAATGTCCCCATGTGACACTTTACAATCCATTCTTCCCCTCCATCAGGTCCCAGGCAACCACTGGTACTCTTTCAGTAAGGAAAGATTCATTTTGCCAGTTCTAGAATTTCATATAAGTGGAGTCCTGTAATATACTCTTTTGTGTTTGTGTCTTTTGTGCAGCAGAGTGCATTTCTTTTTATTGCTGAATTGTATTCTTTTGGATGGATATACTTCAGTTTGTTTATCCACGCATCTGTTGATGGCCATTTGACTGTTATCAGTAAAGCTTCAGTGCACACTTATGCTCCAGCCTTTGTGGCGGTACAGTTTTTTCTTGGCTGCACCGCACTGCACGTAGGATCTTGGTTCCCTGACCAGGGATTGAACCAGTGCCCCCTGCAGTGCAAGTGTGGAGTCTTAACCGCTGGACCCACCAGGGAAGTCCCCTACAATTTTAAATAAAAGTAGTGATAGTACACTTTTGTCCTAGATGTTAAAGGAACCGCTGTTAATACTTCCTCAATTGACTGCAATCTTTGCTGTGATTTTCTGGTAGATACTCTTTATCAGATTAAGGAAATTCCCTTCAAATGGTAGTTTGATAAAAGTTTCAGAGGTTTTTGTTTCTTTGTTTTATAATCGTGAATAGATGTAGATGTTGGAGTTTTTGGAATTCTTTTGAGATGAGCACGAGTTTTTCTATTCTGCTAATGTGACGAATTATATCTATGGGTTTAGAAATGTAAAGCTACCCTTGCATTCCTGAGATAAACAAAGTTTTCTAATTTAAAACTTTTTGAATGTTTTGGCATAATCATGATATTCTCTTAATATCTGTAGCATCTGAAATTATAGCTGCGTTTTTATTCCTTATATTGATTATTTGTGCCTTTTATACTTTTTTTATAAATTTATTTATTTTATTTATTTACTTTTGGCTGCCTTTGTTTCTTTGTTGCTGTGCATGGGCTTTCTCTAGTTGTGGCGAGCGGGGTGGAGGGGGCACTCTTCGTAGCAGTGTGCAGGCTTCTTATTGCAGTGGCTTCTCTTGTTGTGGAGCATGAGCTCTAGGCACGAGGGCTTAAGTAGTTGTGGCACGCGGGCTCAATAGCTGTGGCTCGCAGGCTCTAGAGCGCAGGTTCAGCAGTTGTGTTGCACAGGCTTAGTTGCTCCGCAGCATGTGGGATCTTCCCGAACCAGGGCTCAAACCTGTGTCCCCTGCATTGGCAGGCAGATTTTTAACTACTGCACCACCAGGGAAGCCCCTTTTATTCTTTTTGATCAACTTTTCTGGAGGTTTAACAGTTCTATTATCCTTTATAAAGAACCAACTTTGCTTTTGTTAATTCTGTTTTATATTAATCTTCCATTTCATTAATTTCTCTTCTTTTTATAGCATTCATTTTACATTCTTTGAGCTTATTTTGCCTCAAAATTGATTGTTTCCTTTTCTAATACATACATCTAAACCTATAAATTTCTCTCAATGTACTATTTGATTTATATTCTCGAAGTTTGTTTCATTAAATATTTTTTATCAAGGTAGTATATTTAGATAGTTTTAAAAGTCATGTAGTTTTACAAGGATTATCATGGAAAAACAGCAAAATGGAAGTCCTTCATTTCATGATTATTTCTGTAGATGCTGAAAAGGCATCCTCCAAAATTCAACGCTTGTTCCTTATTTGAAAGTAAGTACTTGAGAAGATAGGAATGGATGGATGCTTTTTTTAAAAAAATTGTGGTAAAATACACATAACATATTTACCATCGTAACCATTTTTAAATGTATGATTCACTGGTATTTGAGTACAGGCATATTGTTGTGCAACCATCGCCACCATGCATCTTGCAAAACTGTAACTTCATACTCCTTAAAGAAGAACTCCCCATTTCACCCTTCCCCAGGCCCTTGGCAATCACCATTCTACTTTCTGTCTTTATGATTTTTGACTACTCAAGGTACCTCTTGTAAGTGGAATCGTACAGTATTTATCTTTTCGTGACTGACTTATTTCACTTAACCTGTATCTTCAAGGTTCATCCATATTGTAGCATATTTCGGAATTTCAGTCCTTTTTAAGGCTGAATAATATTCCATTGTATTGGGACTTCCCTGGCGGTCCAGTGGTTAAGACTCTGCACTCCCAATGCAGAGGGTGCGGATTCGATTCCTGGTCGGGGAACGGAGATCCCACATGCTGCATGGCGCAGCCAAAAAATTAAAAAAAAAAAAATTCCATTGTATGTATCTACCACATTTTGCTTAACCACTCATCTGTCAATGGTTACTTGGGTTGCTTCCATGTTTTAACTATTGTGAATAACGCTACTGTGACCATGGATGTGCAGGTATCTTTTTGAAACCTTGCTTTCAATTCTGAGTATATACCCAGAAGCAGAATTGCTGGATCATGTGATAATTCTATTTTGAATTTTTTGAGGAACCGCCATACTGTTTCCCAAGAGGCTGTACCATTTTTACATTTCCACCAACAGTACACAGGGTTCCAATTTCTCCCATTCTCATCAACACTTGTTATTTTCAGTTGTTTTGACAGTAGCCTACCTAATGGGTATAAAAGGTGGTTATCTCATTGTAGGTTTGATTTGCATTTCCCTAATTAGTGATGTTGAACACCTTTTCATGAATACTCTTTTACTTGAAAGAATAACTCAGAGGCAGGGACTTCCCTGGTGGTACAGTGGTTAGGAATCCGCCTACCAGGGCAGGGGACACGGGTTTGATCCCTGGTCTGGGAAGATCCCACATGCCATGGAGCAACTAAGCCCGTGTGCCACAACTACTGAGCCTGCTCTCTAGAGCCCACGAGCCACAACTCCTGAGCCAGCACACCTGGAGCCTGTTCTCTGCAACAAGAGAAGCCACTGGAATGAGAAGCCTGCACACCACAGCGAAGAGTGGTCCCCGCTCAACAGAACTAGAGAAAGCCAGTGTGCAGCAACGAAGACCCAACACAACCAAAAAAAGAAAAAGAAAAAAAAAAAAACTCAGGGGCAAACTGTTTGGTTTTTTCAGATGTGGATGTTTGGCAAGTAGATTTTCACAAATGAATGGAGTGACCCTGTCACTTCAAGAAAAACAACTGAAAGTATATGTTATTGATGATAAAGTTCTGGTTTTTGAGCAAAAATTACAGTTTTGGAACATTTGATCTGCCTCTGTGAGCTTGAAAGCTTTCCTGTACTTAAAGACTTTTTGGTAAGATTGGTTGGTGATGATATTAGAGAATGTGATTCTTAAAATGCTATAGAATGAAGCATTTGAAAGATCTGCATAAATTAGTAAGGTAATATTTTCCAAATAAATGATGCATGATATTATAAAGTATGCCTGTGTAAAATATACATCCAACCTACAATGTAGATTAATAGATTTTAATGTAACAGTACAGAAAATTTCTTGTTGTGGTTTCAGAGTCTACATTGCAGCCAGAGATTTGTTTGCGCTTGCTTTTAATATTCACTGGCCCATCATTTTATTTTTAGCTTTTCTGAGTCAGTTTAGGTTTGTTTCTTTAATAGTGCATAGTGTTGGGTTTTGCTCTGTGAGCCAAGCCAGAAATCCATTTTTTTCTTTTGGTAAGTGAATTAATCCGTTCACATTTATTGAAATTACAGAATGTTTGATTTATAGTTACTCTGTATATTATGTTATCTCTGTGATGGTTTTTCTTTTTTTTTGCTCTTCGTTTTACTTTCTTCATCTAATTTTTATTCTTTTTCTTCTTCCACTTTTGTCCATTTACCCTTATTAAGTTTCCATTCAAATCTGGTCTGTATTATACTCTTCATTTTTGATGTGATTACTGTTTCTTCTGTCATTTCTGGGGTCAGTCAACTCTTGTTTCATTACTTTTTTTTTTAATCTTTATTGGAGTATAATTGCTTTACAATGGTGTGTTAGTTTCTGTTTTATAACAAAGTGAATCAGCTATACATGTACATATATCCCCATATCTCCCCCCTCTTGCATCTCCCTCCCTATCCCACCCCTCCAGGCGGTCACAAAGCACCGAGCTGATCTTCCTGTGCTATGCGGGTGCTTCCCACTAGCTAGCTATTTTATATTTGGTAGTGTATATATGTCCATGCCAGTCTCTCACTTCGTCCCAGCTTACCCTTCCCCCTCCCCGTGTCCTCAAGTCCATTCTCTGTATGTCTGCGTCTTTATTCCTGTCCTGACGCTAGGTTCTTCAGAACCTTTTTTTTTTTTTAGATTCCATATATATGTGTTAGCGTACGGTATTTGTTTTTCTCTTTCTGACTTCCACAGACCCTAGGTCCATCCACCTCACTACAAATAACTCAATTTCGTTCTTTTTTTATGGCTACTTCCATTTTTTTGGTTCAATTTTGGACTTAGTTTTTGAATTGCAATTCAAGTTGTTTTTTTTGTTTTTCATATACCTAAACTGGGATATTTAATCCAGCTTGGATTTTTGTGTTAGTTTTCTTCCGTGCATGTTGTTGTTGGTGGAGTCGGTAGCTAAGTTGGTAAAATCTTTACCAGCTCATGTGTTTTTGTTTTCTCTTTTCTTCTGTAGCTTTGTATGGATGAAGAGTGCTTGTGTCTGCCTGTTGAAGACTATTCAAGACTTGATTTGGAGTGGTTTACAAGATTCCTCACTTAAAGCGCCCTCTTGTGTCATTACAGTGATGTGCACCTCTTCAGTGGGTGGCGCTGAGGGATGAATGTAGTGTCTAAGTGAAGGGTTGGTCTTCACCAGGATGGTTCCAGCCATTGAAACAGGGGAGGAGCATATGTGACAGAGATGCTGGCTGGTGGGTAAACGTTGTGGCAGTATATTGCAGAAGTCTCTTCTGATTGATTGCGTTTTCTCAATAAAATAGGAAGAAGGTTAGGCTGAGTGAGGATGGAAGAGAGAAAACTACTGTGTTCCGCTGGGAAGACATTGGGATAATAGACAATGAATATACAGCTAGATCTTTTCATGTCATTAAATACATTCACAACATATTTTTATTGTTTGCTCGCAGTTCTGTTTTATGGCTTAAATTATGGTTCTGTGATCTTTTAAAACCAGTTTCCTATTGGTGAACGAAAAAGTTGTTTCCGATTTCCTACTGTTATAAATAAAACGGAGCAGTGTCTCTTGCTGTACCATTCCTAAACCTGGAGTTCTTAAATTTTTTGTTGTTAAAATTTAAGAATGGTTATCTTTTTCATTGGTTCATAAACTGTAGTCACATTATACACTTGTAGAACATAAATTTTAGGAGTGTGGTGATATTTGTAATATAATATTGCAATACAAAAATTTCCAAGCATGAATAATAAGATTCTAAATATGTACTTTTATATAGTGGTACTGATTATTATTAGAAAAATGAAATTGAAACTATTATCATAATATTGTTTTATTGCTGTGAAAAATAATAGCATCACTAACTTGCTGTATACATTAGAGTCCACCAAAGTTAGTGACGCTTCTTACCAAAGTCTTTTTTGAAAATATGAGTCAGAATTATTTTGGTTGTAACCTAATCCCACAAAAGCAAGAAAGGGAATTGCTTATACTCAAGCAAAGGTATATCAGACAAGACCTGGGAAAGTAAGAAACAATGATGGATCCTGGGCCCTTAGCACCAGGAGTATGTGAGCTGAGAGTGAGTCATCTCTCAGCGCCCATTGCAGTCTTCCACATTCACTCCATGGCTGTGATAGGAAGGAGGGAAAGATAATGCACTAGAATTGTCCAGAGGAAGTCACAGGGGAGAGGGGCTGAGTTGATGCTTTAAGAGGGTTCATTACAAGAAGCTTCAATAAGTTAATGAAATTGTGCAAGGGAGTGGTTATATTACCTGTAGAATTGATACTTCATATCTTCTTTAAAGATCACATACAGTGTAAAGGAATTCAGGATCTTGTCATAGGGCACAATTGTAGAAGGTACATTTTATGGCCAATCTGTACATAAGCTAACATTGGCTGACATAAAGTTTATGTATAAGAAAAAAGTAATTCTTATATTCCAAGAGACAGTACCCACCTCACCTGTAAACTTAAAAGACCAAGCAGAGATTTGAGGGAGTGAGAATCAGAGAAGTTTAAATAGCTACAACTATCATTATTTTGAAGAGGCAGACATCGCTGTGTCAGTGAAATCTCTTAACTTGTGTTAAATCAAGTTGAGGGAGAGACGTTTTCCCTTAGATGTGCCCTGTGCACCTAAAGCAGCCATCAGGCTGTGGGTCTCTAGTCTGTGGGTTATTACAGCCCTTTCTAACTGGACTCCAGCCTCCAATTTCCACTTTCTACTCTACAATTCTCTAAAGAGAGCTTTTCCTCAGAGCAGATTTCCCAATGTACTGCTTCAGTCATGCCTCCACTGTGCTGTACCTTGAATCAGGGTCTGTTTGTCTGCCTGGCTGTAAGTGCTCTGAAGTCTGGCCATCTCGGCCGTACGAGGCTTTAGTGCCCATTGGCCTCTGCTCCTCTCTGCTCCCTTGGGTTTCCTCTTATGAAGTAAATCTCCCTGACCCTTGATGCAGCTCCAAGCAAGTATGAGTATAATAATACCATAGGTAAAAAAAAATCTGAACCAGAGGAAATATAAGCAAGAAAGTTGTAATGGGGAAAGCCGTACATGGATTTACATGTCATTTGGTCAGCATGGTTATCATGGCTGTATTAAATTTATCTCTGATCTTTTTAAAAATTCTTTTGGCTGCACTGCGTGGCATGCAGGATCTTAGCTCCCCGACCAGGGATTGAACCCATGCTCCCTGCAGTGGAGGCATGGAGTCTTAACCACTGGATCACCAGGGAAGCCTTATCTCTGATCTCTTTTGGAGCCAAAACAAAAAGGATGAAGTGGTTATCTATTTACCTCTCATTTTCAGAAAAGAGGGAGGGTGCAAAGCCTAACTCTTCTAATAATACTTCATAAAAATGGTTCTTACGTAGGTCTTCATTATGGAAATCACTGAGTAGAATGGAGAGAATTCTTATTTCTAAGATTCTTTGTGACAGGTTTCATATAACTTTTTTACAGTCAGTTACTGAAAGCCACGTGACAGCAAAACTCAATTTTTGTCATTTGGTAAGAGAATGTAAGTCACGTAGGTAGTCTTCCAGTGTGTTAACTTGATCTAGTTGTAGAATGTCAGGAATTCAGGCGCAGAGGTATTGAATGACCTGCTCCCTGTCTTAATAGGATTCCTGACTTCCAGCACAGGTACCTCAGTTCACTGACTAGTTTTAATAAACATAACCATTGAGGGGTTAAAAGAATACTGATGCCTGGGGCCCACTCCCAGAAATTGTGATTTTGGGAAGTTTGGGGGGAAGGCTGGGATGTGGACATGAGATTTTTCAGTAGTTCCCAGATGGTTCTACATACGGCCATTGAAAACCACTGGTCTCAACAACTAATGGGAGTGCCATTCTTGCCAGCTTAAAAATTGCTTTAAGCTTTATTTGTTGTTTGTTTGTTTGTGTTTTGGCTGTATTGGGTCTTCGTTGCTGTGCCCGGGCTTTTTCTCTAATTGTGGTGAGTGGGTACTACTCTTCGTTGCAGTGCGTGGGCTTCTCGTTGTCGTGTGCGGGCTCCAGAGCGCAGGCTCAGTAGTTGTGGCGCACGGGCTTAGTTGCTCTGCGGCATGTGGGATCTTCCCGGACCAGGGCTCGAACCCGTGTCCCCTGCATTGGCAGGCGGATTCTTAACCACTGCGCCACCAGGGAAGCCCCAGTTTAAGCTTTAAATACGAATTCGTGTCCTCTGGTGTGCTTCTGGAGAAGCTAACATCTCTTGAGATAGATGGGAAGAGGTTAGACGTTGCCATGCCTAAATAGACTCCCAGAACTGATGCAGCTGTCTTAGGGACCTCAAGGGGAGCCAGCTAAGCAGCTGAAGATGACAGAGAAAAGAGATGGGAAGAAGCTGGGTCCGTGAGAACAACTGAACCATGGAATTCTCCGCTCTTGAGAGGAGATAGCCAACCTTCAGATTTCATGTTACCGCACATGAAATCATATATTCTCCTTACTGTTTAAGCCATTTTGATTTGGGCTTTATATTACTTGCAGCCAAAGGCAGGCTAATGCGTGTGAGCCAAGGATAAGCGACTTTTGTCCATCCAAAGGCCATGGGTCCCCACTCACCGCCCTCCTCACCGGAGGCTGTATTCACCCTCCGGGCTCCTGCAGGCAGCACACAGTAAGAAACGAGTATATTTATTTTTGTGGTCGACATCTCTGAAATTGGGATGTACTTTACAGTTGATAGAATATCATATTTTCATTGGCAGGTTATTTTTTCTTATTGGTACATTAAAAATGGTGGCTCTTATTAAGTTACTGACATTTAGATTTGGTTGAATGTAATTTTTAAATGAAATTACATATGTATATAGGGAAAATTTTACTGTGAAATAAAATTTGTTATGGGATTTATTTTGGATTAATGAATTATGAAAACATAAAAAGGTTTTTAATGAAAACAAGTGATTCCCTGTATCCTCCCTTTTTCCCACCCCCTTTGTGGGAAGTAGAATTCTAAGACGGCTCCCAAGATTCCTCGTCCCCGGTGAACACAGCTAGTATAACCTGCCGAGTGTGAGCATTACTGTGAGTAGGATGGACTTCACTCCCATGGTTAACTTACATTATATGCCAAAGATGAAGTGGTTTTTACCTTTGGTGTAACTAAGATCTCAAATCAGTTGATTCTGAGTTAATCAAAAGGGAGATGATCCCAGGTGGAGCCTAAGTAATCAGATGAATCCTTGGAAGAGACTGGGCTCTTCCTGAAGTCAAAGATTAGAAGCGTCAGATTCCCCTACTAGCCTTGAAGTAAGCTGCCCTGTTTCGAGAGGGCCGTGTACCCAGAACTGTATCCAGAACTGTACCCAGAACGACAGGGAAGAAACGGGAGCCTCAGTCTTAAAACCACAAATTACTGAATCCTGCCGACAGCTTTAAGAACTTGGAAGAGGTGCTCCAGGCTTGTTTTGTATGTTCCTACCTTGGCCCTTGAATGGGCCATTTCTCTAAGGAGCCCAGATTCCTTTTAATTGAGAAGACAGTCCCCAACTTAAAATGGTTCCACTTAGTGATTTTCACACACGATGGTGTGAAAGTGATTGCATTCAGTAGAAACCATGCCTGGGTTTTTGAGTTACGATCTTTTCCCTGGGCTAGTGGTATGTGGTAGAACGCACTCTCATGATGGGCAGCCCTGCAACATGAGACTAAACAACCGAGAGCTTAACGACCATTCTGTACCCAGACAACCTCCTGTTTTTCACTTTCAGTACAGTATTCAGTACATTACATGAGATAGTCAACACTTGATTATAGATTAGGCTTTACGTTAGATGATTTTGCCCAACTAACTATAGGCTAATGTAAATGTTCTGAGACATTTCAGGTAAACTAGGCTAAGCTACGATGTTCAGTAGGTTAGGTGTATTAAATGCATTTTCAGCTTATGATATTTTCAGCTTACAGTGGGTTTATTGAGACGGAACCCCATCGTAAGTCGAGGAAAATGTAGTAGTTACAATCCAGGATCTGGGTGCTGGATGTGCTTATTGCTTTTGAGTCTGGTCAGCTGAAGACAGGCCCTGAGGATGTAGTGTGAACCGTCATACAAATCAAAGACAATTTAGGGAGGAGTGGATTTGGGTTTTGAGGAGCTCCCCATCTCTTCTGCCTGGTCTGGGGGACTATGGGTCCTGGTTTTCAGTTGTCATTTTGGGGCTCTTGATGTTCAAGGCTGCTGTGGAGCTGGGGAGAGGAGAATGAGATTAGGGCAAGTCATTGTCACGAGGCGTTTTACCCAGATGCAGCTGTTTTTCATGAGTAAATTCTCTTTGAATTGTTGTAAGGCTTTAATTTCCAGAATTCTGCAAAAGTTGATTTTCACTGTTTTTGCCAGTGTTCTCTCATGCCTTTTATGGAGTAGTAGGTTTCAGAGATTCTTAGTCTGTCATTCCAGAAGTGGTAACAACAGTTCACTTTTTTTTTTTAAAGAAGACGTTGGGGGTAGGAGTTTATTAATTAATTTATTTATTTTTGCTGTGTTGGGTCTTCGTTTCTGTGCGAGGGCTTTCTCTAGTTGTGGCAAGCGGGGGCCACTCACTATCGCGGCCTCTCTTGTTGCGGAGCACAGGCTCCGGACGCGCAGGCTCAGTAGTTGTGGCTCACGGGCCTAGTCGCTCCACGGCATGTGGGATCCTCCCAGACCAGGGCTCAAACCCGTGTCTCCTGCGTTAGCAGGCAGATTCTCAACCACTGCGCCACCAGGGAAGCCCCAACAGTTCACTTTTAAGTATTTGACTTTTTTTTTTTCATGCCTGTACTTTAGAAATATTTATCTTTGATATGAAGACTGACTGTGTGCCATTTTCCTAGTCCTTTTATTTCAGAATCCCCCTTTCCTGCCTGGCGGTCCAGGAACTCATCTTCCTGGCAGGATGCTCCTCATTCCTGAGTATTTAGGGCCTTCGTTCCTGCTCCAAATGTTTAAACTGCCTTTTTCAGGGGTTCCACAGAAGTGGCCTTATTTACCGTTCACATAAGTCTTAAATAAATACGAGTTTTGTATCCCAGCTGTATCCTGCGCAAAAATATTTCCAATTTATTTGCCTGGATGTGTTGCTTGGCAGGTAAATTTGTTACATAATAATATAAACTGGACTTTAATCTTGGACTTCCTGAACAGATTTGTGATTCAGCCCATATCTGCTGACACACCAGCTCTTTCAGCCTTCTGTGTGCCTGAGAACTGCAAGCCAACTTCAACTTCCTCGTGGAGCTGAGCTCAGTTAGGTGAACCCGGAATCAACAGAAATGCTCCTTATTTCAGCCAGAGGCACATAAAACAGTCATTTCAGTCCATGAAGAAGGAAAACCTGGTCCCAGTGAATTCCTGATTGTCTCGGGGGCTGAATGGCTGTCCTTGTGCAGCTGTGAAGGGTTCTATGTTCTTCCCAAGCTGGGGAGGTGATGCGAGCCGCCCCTCAGGAAACAGAAGCCGCCCAGCCTCCCTCAAGACCGCCAGCAGCTCTGCAGGGCTGTGCTCTTGGGGATGCGCCTTCCAGCTAGATCTGCACCAGAAAAAAGAAGGGGGAAAATGACCTTGACTTTCGAATGGGATGTGCGGGCCCCTCCAGCTGGGGGTTCAGAAGGCAAGAGGGGAAGGAGGAGCAGACGGGGAGACACTGCTGCTGCCCTCGGCCTTTGTTCTGTCAAATTTCAGCAAGATGCCGTGGCTGAGGTGCTGCAGCTGCATGAAGGACCGTGGAACCGGCCTCCTGGGCCCACCCACGAATTAGCGAGGGTCTGTTCAGAACCGTCCAGGTCAAATTACAGGAGTGGGGAATGGGGGTTCAGGCCAGCAGTTGTGTCCATGGCCTCAGGCCCTCACTGGCCTTCCCTCTTTCCTCTGAGGCCTCACCCACATTTTCTCTGTGCCAGGGGCAGCTTTAGCGAACTTAAGGCAAGGGCATCCCTCGCCCTCCACCCTCCGTTGGGCTCAGCAGCCCTCACACCCCTTAAATTGCCCTCCCTGATATTCTGGAACTGTTACAGGGGGTGTGCGGTGTCTCTGTCTTGTTGAAGGCTGTACTCCCTGCAAGGGTCAGGCACATAAAAGGCCCTCACTCACTAGCCGTTAATCATTAAAATATTTCCCCCAACCATAGGAAGAAGGGTGGCCCTTTAGGTGAAAAGAATGAAAGTGATTTCTTAAAATGTTTAAGACTTGAAGTGGTAGAGGCCAAACCATAAAGCAGCGCAGATGGGGATGATGGGTCCTTCTGCTCAAGTAAATCCCCAGACAGGCAGAAAGGAAGGCGGGTGGCTGACAGCAAGGTTCCCGTGTGTGTCAGCCCGGCGTGCACACACCTCCCTCTGTGTGACATTCGCATGTGTGTGTGCACGGGTGAGGGGCCCTCCACGCTTGGCACGGTTCCTTCTCATTTCCACACTTGGGCCTCTTAACTAGTACCAGCCGCCAGCTACCTCGCACACGCCTCCCAGCTGGTCACCGCCTACCGGTGTGTGTGGATCTGGGGAGCAGGTGGATCCCTGGTTGCTCACGTTGGAGGTTGGTGCCCATCAGTCAGAGACCACCCGGCACCCCCTTAGGGTCCACAAAGCAGGTTTATAATTTGCTGCATCAAGACAGAGATTGCATTTCTGGGGACTGGGGGCAGCTCAACAGGAGGGAGTGAGGGAAAGATAAACAGAGTTTTTGAGTCAGTCCTGGGATGGCCTTGGCGGGAGTGGGGCAGAATTTGTCAAGTACAGAGGTGCTGGAAGAGCCGGTGGTCTTGTCCCTGTGAGCGAGCTGGTGTTAGGAGTTTACACTTAAGAGTTTGCGGCGCTCACACTCTGAATGGGTGCAGTTTCTGGGTGGTGTGAGTCCCAGAGCAGCCTGTTTTGAAATGCTGTGGCTTCTGTTTCAATTTTCGGTTTCCCCCTAAGGTTGGCTGGCAGCCGAGCAGTTTTTCGCTCTTATCAAAGTGTGGCAAGTAAGAGATGGAGGGATGCTAGGAAATGACCTTCCTGTCCAGCAGTGGGAGGGCGTTGCGTGCATGATGCCCGAGGACACGGCAGGATGGTTTCTCAGATTCAGGAAAGGCCCCGACTCTGAAGGAACTTCTGCGGAATTCCTGTCCTTTTTTTTTATAAATTTATTTATTTTATATATATATATATATATATATATATATATATATATATATATATATATATAATTTTTGGCTGTGTTGGGTCTTTGTTGCTGTGCGTGGGCTTTCTCTATTTCCGGCAAGCGGGGGCTACTCTTTTTTTGGGGGGGGTGTATACTATTTTATTAACATTTAAATTTCACCAAGAGTTCAAGCATATGCTAGTCATTTGTTCAGATTTTTGAAATAAAGACAAAATGGGCAAACAGCTTTAAGGGTGCGATGTACTTAACACTGCACAATATATTCACCAACTAGACAATCTAAGGGGCGGGATAACTATACGCTTTGGAGCACCAAGTATAGGAACAAGCCCTGGAACTGGAGGAAAAACCCGCCATTCAGGACTGCACAGAGGTCCTTGGTTGCCAATAGAATCTCCCCTTGACTTCAGACTTGAGACAAACCGAGAGAGCCTGTCAGTATCCAAAAACCACTGCCTTCAGTAACAGGATGGACTGGCCAGGGCCAATTCAAATTGTGGGGGCCAGTCTGAAGCGAGCAGGGTTGGCTGGAGGCTGGACATGTTGCAGCTGAAGTCCAGCATCGGCAGATGAGAGCAGCCATGTTCTAAAAAATCGCTGATTTCTACACAAGTCGGGGTGGGGGGGGGCTGCTCTTCGTTGCGGTGAGCGGGCTTCTCACTGCGGTGGCTCCTCTCGCTGTGGAGCACGGGCTCTAGGTGCGCAGGCTTCAGTAGTTGTGGTACACAGGTTCAGTAGTTGTGGCTCGCGGGCTCTAGGGCGCAGGCTCAGTAGTTGTGGTGCACGGGCTCAGTAGTTGTGGCTCGCGGGCTCTAGAGCGCAGGCTCAGTAGTTGTGGTGCACGGGCTCAGTAGTTGTGGCTCGCGGGCTCTAGAGCACAGGCTCAGTAGTTGTGGTGCACGGGCTCAGTAGTTGTGGCTCGCGGGCTCTAGAGCACAGGCTCAGTAGTTGTGGTGCACGGGATTAGTTGCTCCGCGGCATGTGGGATCTTCCCGGACCAGGGCTCAAACCCGTGTCCCCTGCATTGGCAGGCAGATTCTCAACCACTGCGCCACCAGGGAAGTCCCCTGTCCATTTCTTTTGACTCAATTTTTTTTTTTTGGCCGCGTCCCACCGCATGGGAGATCTTAGTTCCCCCACCAGGGATGGAACCAGTGCTTCCTGCAGTGTTAGTGCAGAGTCCTGACCACTGGACCGGCAGGGAAGTCCCTTGACTCACTATTGATCTAGCTTATAAATTGTGTTCCCCTTCTGTGTGTGTCAGAGGAAAAGGAAATGCAGGCCTTGCATTCCGGTTTTTAGGGCAGAACCTGACTTTATCTGGTACTTCACTTGCTCCACGATGTCCCCTGCTGTGAACGACAGCAGTTTCATACACTGTAGACCATGGGGGAGGGGACTTCTGAGGCTGCACTGTCCTGGTGGGTGGAGGGGGGAGAGCCGCATCTCCTGCTGCTGCAGGAATGTTGCTGGAGAGATGGTAGGGGTGCGGGGGACCCAGGGTAGGGGCTGTGGGGAGGGGAGGAGCCCTGCGAGAGGAAGCTTTTGATCCTGCAGACCCTGAGGGGAGAATGGTTTTGATTTCATGTCCAGTCTTCTAGGCTCATAATCCAGGGTTGGGATTAAGAGTCCATAAGTCCTTCCTTATCCCTGGACTCAGTGAATCTCTTTATGAAATATGCTGATTGAGCCCCTTGTTTCAGCTCTTACTGCTGAAATAAGTAGAATTATGTCACTGCTGGTTATAAAATTAGTCAACTTCTCTTTCAAAAAAAAGAAAAAAGGCCACAATGTTTGAAAATTAGCCTCCTGAATGTCCCCAACGTGACTCTGCACTCATTGCAAAATGGTCTTCTCTGACTCTCAACTGAGCAGGATTTACACAAATAAGGTGATTGTGTTTTTATCACTTTTAAGTGCTCCAAGGTTATTGACAAAGAAAAGGATGACCAGGCTGGGATGTGGGCTTTTGAAGAGAAGAGTGTGCTTGGCACTGGGTGGCTGTCCAAGTTCCCCAGAATGGAGGTGCCCCCTCCCTCAGTGAGGTGGGATGGGTGACCCTCAGCAGATGCTCTGCAGAGGAGGCCAGGATACAAGGTGTGTTCATTTGCTGTAACAGAGGACCACAAACTCAGTACCTAGAACAATGGAAATGTATTCTCTCAGTTCTGGAGGCTAGAAGTCTAAAGTCAAGGGGTAGGCATGGCCACACTCTGAAGGCTCTAAGGGATGGTCCTTCCTTGCCTCTATCTAGTTTCTGGTGGTGACTGGCGATCCTTGGCGTTTCTTGGCTGTGACAGCCTAACTCCAATCTCTACCTCTGTCTTCTCTCCCTGTGTATGTCTGCATCTGTTTTCTCTTCTTATGAGGATACTGGACATTGGGTTAAGGCCCACCCCAATCCAGTATGACCTCATTTTAATGAACTATTTACATCTGCAAAATCCCTATTTCCAAGCAAGGTCACATTCACAGGTACCAGGTGTTAGGACTCGAACATACCTTTTTGGCGGACACAGTCCCGCCAAAACACAAGGCCTGTTCTGCTCCCGAGGCAAGAGGTTGCAGTAGAACTGAGGTTGGGCCTTTGGGGCCTCCTAAAACTCCTCCGTGTTGCTGGGAAGCCTACCTCAGCCTTTGAGACATACCACCGTAGCCCAGTTTTGCAATTTAAGGTATCACTTGTGTATGTGGCTTTTTTGTTTGTTTGGTGTTAAGCACGTATAAGGAGTTGAGTTCATCCCACCCCTCAGTCCGTAGCACGATCTCATCGTCAGTGATGGAGGGATTCTCCCTTATTTTATTTTTTTCCCTTTCTGCCCTGCGTCAGTCAGGATAGTTATGCTGGAGTGACAAACAGCTCTCAAATCTCTGTGGCTTGAAACAGCCAAGGATGATATTTTGCTCATGCTGCGCACATCGTGGGCCAGCAGTTCACTGTGTCACACAGGTAGGCACCTAAGCTGTCAGCGCAGCCTCCACCTGAGTGGGGCCAGATGCCATCAGGGAAGGGAAAGAACTCTGCAATAGTGTGACCGAACCACAAGGGGGCAGAGGTGCCCAGAGGTGGGAGAATAGGAGCGATTTGGCCAGATTTGCCAGTGTTTGCCCTGATCGCCAGCTCTTTTATTGGGTTGGCCAATTGGGAAAAAGTGGAATGAACTTTTTGGCCAACCCAACATTTTGCGGCTTGTCTGTCACCTTGTCCATGGGTTTCCATTAAGGATTTCCATCTTGAGGAGGCTCTCACTACTGTTTCCCTCCTACTCATCTTTCTAATAGTCCCTTCCCCAACCCACTGCCTCAGGGCCCTGATCTTTACAAACTAAATTAAAGCCAAGTTGTTTGTGGGTGCGATGGGTGGCCCCTCTTAATGCGTTCACGTTGGTCCTCATGATTTAAGGTTCTCCAGTCATCAGTCTCTAGGCAAGTGTTGAGCACCTGCCGGGGAGAGCAGGTGCTGGGGCTACATCAGCAGGTGTGCAGACAAGATGCCTGCTCTCTCGAGACTTCCCTGGTGGTCCAGTGGTTAAGAATTCACCTTCCAACGCAGGGAACGCAGGTTGCAGCCCTGGTCGGGGTACTGAGATCCCACATGCCGCGGGGCAGCTAAGCCCTCGAGCCGCAACTACCGAGCCCGTGTGCTCTGGAGCCCACGCACCACAAGTAGAGAAGCATTCATGCTGGAACAAAGACCCAGTGCGGCCAAAAAAAAAGATGCCTGCTCTCATGGAGCTGGGATTCCAGCCAGTTAGATCCAGGATGCTTTGGGCTACAAACAACAAGAATTCCATCTCAAATCCATTTAAACCATAACCCCATTATCATATGTAACAGGAAGTCCAGAGGCAGGAAAGTTTCCAGGGGTATTTCGATTGGGACCCCAGCTCCATCTGGCTCTGCCTTTCACCAGGAGGCTTTTTCCTTATACTAGCTTCTTTCATTGTCCGTAAAATGGTTTCCAGCAGCAACCATGATGACATATTCCCTCTTATTCAGTGGAAAAGATAGAGACCTTTCCAACCATGTAATAAGAAAGCCGTTCCCTTCATTCACTGTGGTTGCCTTGGAGCCTGGAGGGTGGGTGGTGGGTGATCGCCTACCCGAGTCACAGGCTGGAATGAGGAGTGTATTGGTTTACTAGGGCTGCCATCACGAAGGACCCAAGACACAATTACGGAGGCTAGAAGTCTGAGATCAAGGTGTCAGCAAGGCTGAGTTCTGTGGCCTCTCTCCTTGGCTTGCAGATGGCTGTCTTCTCCTCCCTGGGTCTTCACACGGTCTTCCCTCTGTGTGTGTCTGTTGCCTAATCTCTTTTTATAAAGACACCAGTCCTGTTGGATTAGAGCCCACCCTAATGGCGTCATTTAAACTTAATTACCTCTTTAAAGACCCTATTTCCCAATACAGTCACATTGAGGTACTAGGGGTTAGGATTTCAACATCAGAATTGGGGTGTGGGTACACAGTTCAGCTCATAACAAGGAGGGAAGGGGCTCTGAGCAAAACAGTTTTCTTTATGGAAGGTGGAAAAGGGAAATGGATATTGGATGGGCATCCAACAGGCTTCATGCTATGGGGAGAGACAGAAAACAGTAAACAAATAGCATTTCAGATAGTGAAAAGTACTTCTGAGGAAAGCGAAACAGGGAAAGGTAATCAAGAGGGATGGCAGATGGGTAGCAGCATTGGCAAGGGCAGCTGGGACGGCCGCTCTGGGGAGGGGACTTTTGAACCCACCCAAGTGGAGAACAGAATAAGGGGCAGAGCAAGCAGGAAACGGCAGATCCAGAAGCCCCAGGGTAGGAAGGAGCTTGGCAGAGTCCAGGGCAAGGAAGGAGGCTGGTGCATTTGGTAGCATCCCAAGCAGGGGTCCAGGAGGTCGGCGGGGGCCAGCTCACTCAGGGCTCTGGGATTTGGGGTTGCCCACTAAGGTCCGGCTGCACTCAGGGAAACAGTGGTCATGACTGAACATGGAGTGTGTTGAATTTCCACGTGGCCAAGTGACTCTGCAGAGATACATCTGTCCCGTGGGCAGACTCCAAACCACTGTACAGCCAGCATTGGAGTGAGAAAGACCCCTTAGAGGATGGTGCCCTTTCTCCAGCTTCCCAGGCCCAGTCCCCAACCAAGTTTGGCACTGCCTGCCAGCTGAAGGCAGGAAGGGAGGACTGAGTGCATAGCTCATCTTAGCCCACAGGACTCTGGCAAGGGGTGAGGAGCAAAACAAACTCTCCCTGTGATGGAACTTGATGGCTTGGGTGGGGAGGACAGATGAGTCTAAGAAACAGAGATCTTTATCTCCAGCACGTGTGACCACTCGGCCAACTGTAAAGGGAAGGAAGGCGAGATATTGTCCAAGTGCCACCACATGATGGTTGTGGATCCTGGCTCAGGTCAGGAAGGTATACATACCATGGAGCCTGTTTTTCCTCTAAAAAGTATATCTAAAGAGCTTCCTGGAGGTAAAGAACTAGATGGAGAAAATCTGATTTTTCATCTGGAGGTGGTGGTGAGACTCAGAAACTTCTGTCAGCCCAAACCCAGTTTTCACCAAGTCATACTCTCCTGTGTGCATGTCAGCTGACCTTGCCATGGCTTTGCTGATGCTGGATTTTGTTGGAAATGCTCCTTGTGAGAGTGAGTATACCAGGAGATGGCTTGCATGTCCCACTAGAGTTCCCTAGTAAGAACCATTTCAATGCCAGCTCCTCCATGAACTGGTCCCAGCCCTTCCCTCGACCTCTGAGCTTGGTGAACCTGCAGCACCACGCATGGGGACTTTAACTCTGTTTCTCCCATTGTCCCTGGTGAGATATGTGAAGATCTCATCTCCCAGCCTGAGTATAAACCCTGTCTTACGCAGGGATCATCTGTTTGCAAAGAACACCCAACAGGGCTGTCTGATGAAACCCACAGGTCAGAAGCCAGATTTCCGGAGGCACTGGAGCCCTAAGCAGGAAAGCAGGAGTGGCACGGTTAGAACACGGCCCTAAAATCCTTTGAAACCTCTCAGTTCAACTCAACTCCGTGAGGTCCCGGGCCCATGTCCACTTCCCTTGACCCAGTGGCTGCCTGTGACTGTGTCAGCCAACAGTGTGGCGGAGGTGACCCTACGTGACTTCCGAGGCTGGGGCATAAAGGCCATGCAGCTTCTACCTTGTTTTCTGGGACATGCACTCTAAGAGCCCTGAGCCGCCATGTCAGAAGTCTGCCGACTCTGAGGCCACCATGCTCTGAGAAAGCCAACCCACAAGGAGAGTCCAAGGATAGTTTTCCCATTGTCATCCCAGCCCAGGCCAGACATGCAAGTGAGTGAATGACCCCTTCAGGTAAGCCCAGCCCCCAGCCAAGGAGTCTTCCCAGCTGAGGGAGGCACAGACATTGTGGAGTAAATATAAACCACCCCACTGTGCTCTCTCTGAATTCCTGACCCACAGAATTTATGAGCATGATAAAGTAATTGTTTTAAGCTGCTCAGTTTGGGGATATGTTATACAGCAGTAATAACCAGAACACAAAACTAGGCTCCCTGCCTGCAAGTTTCCTTTCTGCCCACGTAGCATCGTCGTCCTCTCTGTGTAGGTGAGCCCAAGGTGGTCATCCCAGGCCTTGCTTTACATCACGACTTCCTTCAGACCCTTGAGATTCTGAGTCCTAATTCCAAACACCAGGAAATGAAATCTGATTGTCACCACACACGATCACAGTGTTTGCAACACCTAGGCTACGTGGATGATATATCTATGTGTACTTATGCATACAGTTAGTATATACTGACCACCCTCTTTTGCTGCCTTTATTTTCATAGCACCCATCTCTCTTTGAAATCACACACTTTTCTTGTGTATCTATATTATCTTCTCGCTTGCTGTAGTGTAAGGGTACCATGAGGTCAGGGTCTCTGTCCATCTTCTCATCCATTGTATTCTGAACAACTAAAACAGTGCCTGGAACACTGTAGATATCCAGGAATATTTATGCAGCTTATAAACACATACAGATTTTCATTGTTCAAGGTAAAAGTCGTAGAAGTCCACTTTTCTCTCCCTGCACTGTGAGCTTGGTGAAAGCTGAGTCAGTGGCTGGTGGACCCATTCAAGGCTGACCATGTCTCTCCTTGGGGCACGTGCTCAGATGCCCAATAAACCAAGCAGTGACCATGACCATGCAGTTTATTGTGACCATGCAGTGATATTCTGTTTTCAGCTTATTTTCCTTTTAGTTTGCTAGTGTTGTAAGTATGACATTTTCAAAATAAGATGATTTTTTTAAACCTAGCTAACCTTCCATCCCTCAGGAGCCTGTGATCCAGTTGGCTTGTCCCTCTTGTCTTCCTAGTGAATGCTGATTGCTACTCAGAAGTCCAGGACCGGTGGGTGGGCTAGCTGTGGAACAGCCCTCCATTCAGGCTTCTCCGTCCTTCCAAAGCAGAGTCTGGTGGATGCATAGATGTGAGAACTGGGGACACCACTGGGGCCTTCTTTGGTTTTAGGGACACAAACTTTCATACACTGTTCGTGGGGATAGAAAGTAGTATAATCCTTATGGAGGAAAAATTGGCCCTAGAGATAGAGAGTCAAAAATGCAAAAAGGCAAGTGCATATCGTTGCAGTATTTTAATAGCAAAGGACCGGAAACAACCCAAATGTCAATCAAGGGTGACTGGTTGAATAAACAATGGTATGTCCTCATAATGGAGCATTTTATAGGAGAACATTCTATCTGGTTCTATGGGATAATATTCAATATATTGTTAAGGAAAAAAAGCAAGATCAAGGAAAGTGTGAAATGAATTAGTATGCTATCATTTATCATGTGTTTATATGTTTTTAAATGGAAGGGTAAAATGGAAAAAACTTGATTATCTATGGTAGAAGGAGGACGTAGGGTGGAGGGGACTGGGTTAGTATATAGACTTCTCTGATTACAGCTCATTTTGTGAATTTGACTTTGGAACCATGTAAACAGTTTACACAATTACTTTTAAAAATTAAAATAAAAAAGCAATCTCTAAAAATTTAAGCAAAACAAAGTGAATAACCATAACCCTGATTCAAGCTTGGGGCATAACCACAGAGAGAGGAACTATTCCAAGTTATTTGATTGTATGTCCCTAATAGCATAAACCCTAAGGACAAAAAGAACTGAGAAAGAAAAATCTTAACTGTTTTCAGTAATTTTTGGATGATAATTTTGTTATCATTGCATTGTTATTCTGAGGATTTAAAACAATGTATAATTATTTTGGTGATTTTGAGAAGGAGGTCTTCAGAATGAGAGAGAGAAGAGCAGATGTAAGATCAATGAGGTTACATGACAAACCCTGTACTCCTGAGCTGGGTTGGAAGCTGGGTTGGAGTATAAACTCATGTAGTGTTTCTTCTTAAAACAAAATGAATAGTACTTATTTCCTAGCTCTTTCCACTGAAACCAAGAAACAATGACCAAACCACTACCAATGAGCCCTCCTTACACTCAGATTTTGATCTCTAATGACCATTCCCCACTGAAAGGAACCAGGGATCCCTGGGTAAAAAAATCGATAACTTCAGGGCTGGAGCATGTACAAGATGAGCTTGAAACGTCTTGTCATACAAGATAACTACAAAGCTCTTATTAGAGACCACTAGGGTCATGTCAAAAAGAATCAGCCAACTTGAAGCAGTTCACAAGAGCCAAAGAGGACAATCTGAGTGACAGGAAAGATAAGAACTGCAATGGATTGAAACGTACATATCAAATATGTTTAAACCATGAGTTCATAATGTAATGTAATGTTTCCAGTAAGAAAACAACTCTCCCTGGACAGCTTGGAAAGATGCCAGGGAACCACCTTGGAAACTGACAAAGGGGAAGAAGTAAAAAATGTATCCAGTCTTTCCTGTACAAACCAAACCTCAGGGCAACCAAATAACTGATGAAAGGAAGTTTCTCCTTATGAGGTATGCCAGCTAATAAACGAAGAAACAGTAGCACTAGAATACTATTTGCAACCCCTAAAGAAGTAGTGGGATCTATGGAATAATCATCAATAGTTGTTAACATCAGAAAAGAGAGGCAACTAGAGATGAAGTCCAGGACAGGTGGGTGGGCTAGCTGTGCAACAGCTCCCCCTGGAAGAACCTATCACCACCAATAAAGTAGTCTTGCGAAAATAAACCTAACTGGAGTCTGATTGAATTTCTAGATATAACTACTGATATATAAGAAATAAATAGGACAGAGGACCATGTTCAAAGACACTACAGACAATGTAAAGCAATTATACTCCAATAAAGATGTTAAAAAAAAAAAAAAGAAGACACTACAGAGACAGACTCAGGAAAACCCAGACTGTGAGAAATTCTACAGGACAAAGGACCTTCTAACAAGGACAAAGGAGGCTTCTTCCAACAAGCCTCCAGGTTGTCTCAATATATTTTAAAGTGTGAGAACCACCGCTACAGATTAGAGATTTAAGAAGTGAATCAACAAATTACAGAGCATGGACCTAATTCAAACAAAAAAAATCACGAGCCACTCAGAAACTTGAACCATGACTAAATACTTGAAGGTATTAAGGAATTATTGCTGATTTTTTAGGTGTCATTGATATTGAGGTTATGCTTTTTTAAAGTTCTTATGGTTTAGAGATAATGCTGAAATATTTACGGATGAAATGACGTGAGGTCCAGGATCTGCTTCAGAATCATCGTGGGGTGGGGTGAGAGCAGAGATGAAGCAAGATTGGCCGTGAGGTGATTGTTGAAGCTGGTGATTTGGACGTGGGGTTCCTTCTATTGTCTGTACTTCGCTATGTGTTTGCAGTGCTACCTTATAAAAAGTTTTGGAAGCCCCTTGCCAAATAACATGAAACTGTATTCCTTGGAAAGGGCTGTGTTTTCTTATTCATTTATCCCAGTGGGTCCAGCCTAGACAGGAAGAGGACCAGGTACCCCCTCCTAGGAGGAACTGGGCTAGCTCATGGTCAGGGACAGGCCAGGTGGGCAGGGATGAGCCACAGACTTACTTCTTCAGTTATAATAGCAGGTTACGTTTTGAGATATGATTTCTCGAAAGGGAATTAATTCAGGCAAAATCTACACGTGAACATTGGTTCCTTGATGTGGATGAATCTGCACTGGGGACCAGGCCCTGCCACGGCCCTCTGATGAGAAGGCTGGCAGGCGTGTCACAGAGGGGAATGCAGACAAGAACGTGCTGGGTCGTGGAAGGGAACCCTGCCCCCCATCCCATGCCACGTGCACAGGGGCATGATTTGACCCTCAGCATGACCAGAACTACTTCATAACAAGGCTTGACTATAACAATACAGGAGGCTGGACAGTCATCTCAGACACATGCCGTAAGCTCTTCCCTCCCTAGCTAGTTCAAGCTCACAATGCCACTCAACACAGCATTTTGAAAAGCTGCCCATTCCTCTGTAAAAAAAAAAAAAAAACAACTGCGAAAGTGCATAACCTAAGGCGAGGGCCTTAAAGCAGAAAAACGTGTGATGGCAGTAGCTTGGGTTTGGGGCTGCGCTTTGGTGCCACTTCCTGGGACAGAGTGCGGCGCTGCCCTAGGAACGTGGGGGACAGGCAGATGGGCGGTGGGCAGGGTGGGGAGAGATGTCTGTCGCAGTCAACGCCCGCAGCTGAGTCTTTGAGGAAGAGAAATGAGCCCAGACTGCTGCACACCGTGACCCCATGGCACCCTCAGAAGTCATAAGGGGACACAAAGATGGTGACCTTGGACACGTGGTTGGCCTGGAAGGAGCGGTCCAGGTATTCGGACATGTCAACATCCACCTCCAGTGTCTGAGGTCCCTCCAGGGTCTGGACCAGGATCAGCTCCCCTGTCTGGCGGTCCGAGCGCTGCATTACAAAGTGGCCGCGGCTGTTCCCACCCACGATCCCAAATCGCAGGCTGTTGGGTCCAGGCCGGCCGGGGGCCGAGGCCGTGGCCATGCGGAAGAGCGTGATGGGCGTCTTCAGGTTGGAGGGCAGAGAGAGGTAATGGAAGGAGATGGTCTTGGGCATGTGGCGGCAGGGCCTGCTGTCCATGGGGCAGGGGTTCCGTTCACACTGGCTGGAGCAGAGAGGCAAAATGTAGGGAGCCGTCAGCCTTGGGGGAAGTCAGGAGGGGCTGCTCTGACCGGGCTTGTCTGCCCACCCGCCCTCCTGCAGAGGCCACCAGAGTGACCCAGCCACGGGTCCCTCGCCACGGGCGCTCCAGAGCCACAGGCCAGTGAGTGTGGCTGGCGTCAGGCCTGGCCATGACTCACCTGTATATGTACGTCCGGGTGTGCATGCATGTTTATATATGCCATTACTACCGTTTTTACAGAAAAATAAAGCCGGGGAAGATTAAATAACAACGGTGCTGGCATTCAAAGCAGGTGCCCCTTCTACACGTGCTGAGACCCTAGCAGTTAGCCGGCAACATCCTGGAATGTGGTTCTCCACATGTGGTGGGCTTTCTAAACACCCAGTGTCTGTTCTTTTTTTGGGGGGGGCGCGCCCCAGGGCTTTTGGGATCTTAGCTCCCTGACCAGGGATCAAACCCGGGTCACGGTAGTGAAAGCGCCAAGTCCTAACCCCTGGACCACCAGGGAGTTCCCCCACTGTTCACTCTTAAAGCAGGACACCCTGTCTTCCTCAGGCATGTGGAGCCAGGGGTGGTGTGGAAGTGCTTTGATAGTTTTCTACCTTGTCCAACGCAAGAGACAGATGCAATTTAGCGATTTTGGTGACTCAGATCGTCACCGTTAAGGAGGTCAGATAGCCCTTCCAGATGTTAATCGGGGATGTCCCCAAAGGCTCTGACATACAGGTCTCTCTGTCCCTTCACTACGTGACACTCTCAGTGAGTAGCTGCCACTCTTCAGCGCCACCGACTTTCTTGCTGGTTCTCATCTGCTTTAGCCTTAAAAGCAATTCAGGCAGCTAAACGAGCGAGGTCAGTGCATTCTAAAGACAATCTAAGGCTCCTGTGATCTCTTTCTCAGAAGAAAACGTGTACTTTGTGATAGCTGCAGTTATTCTCCTTAAAAGCCTGTCTCCCACCTTTTGGAAAAAAAAAAAGTCTGTTAGGTGCTGAGGTTACTAGAAATCGAACTTCCTAGTAGCAGTGGAAAAGCAGAGTAATATATTGCAGAATGTACAGTTACCATGTGAACACAGGAAATGATCTTCTCCTGAACCTGTGTAACATATACCTGCCTCCTGGCCACCTCATCATGGCCCTCTTCCGTCCAGTGGCCTCCCTGTCAGCAGGGGAGTGCTCAGAACATCATTCGTAAGTGCGCAGTGCATTCAATGCAACCTCTAAAGGGAGATGGGAGCTCTGAGAAGCCAGACTCCCAGCTCCATGCCTTTCATCAGACATAACTGTACCTTCTCCCAAGAACGCAGAAGGAAGAATGCAGCCCAGCCCCCAGGAGGCCTGGGTGAGGGATGTACGTGCTCAGCCATGGGTGGCCCTGGCTATACTCACAACGGAGAGGTCTTCACGTAGCTCACGTTGCCGCTGCCCTCGGGGCACTCGGGGCTGACGCACTGGAAGCCTCCACCCGTGTTGATGCACACGGTACCCCGGGGGCACACGTGCTGCGGGCTCACACACTCATCGACATCTGAAATACCGGACACCCAGTGAGGGTGAAGATCCCCCGACACCCCCTCCATCACTGACGGGACTACATGAATGGCCCGACGGGCACTGGAATGAGATGCTCCACACGCAGTGAACTTTCCAAATACCCAATGCTGATTCTTAAAACTGGAAGCCCGGTCGTCCTTAACCGTTTGAAATCTGTTTGAAATCCAGATCTGGTGGAAGTGCTGGGGAACTCCCCTCCCTGGATCCCATCCTCCCCCCGCCATGACAGGTTACAGAGGTGCTGGAGGGCACGGACGAGTGTTACTGGTCACAACACTTCTCTCAGACCTGCCTCCTCAGCCAGAGGGCCCAGGAGTCTGCCCTCCATGGCTCATATCATGCCCTTTATATGTTCTCTGCTCCCTTCACACATGAGTTCCCGGGCTGGAGCCTGGGTTTCTTCCCAGCCTCCGCATAATCCTACGCGGGCCTTCGTGAATACTTGTGGGATGGAAGGATGGATGGATGGATGGATGGATGGATGGATGATGGGTGATGGCTGTCTGGATGCTTTCTCCCTCTAGTCCCAGGTGACCCACTCCTCTGAGCCCCGCAGTGGAGCCCCACTACGACGTCACTGGGGAGCTGCCTGTTCTCTCAGGTTCCATGTCAGCCCATGGAGGAGCCCTCTGCCCTCTCCTCCTCCCCCAGTAGTTCAGAGCCATCGTCTGGGACCACCTGCCTCTGCCACGACCTCACTCACCCTCACAGCTCTTGCCATCGGCCAGGGTCCGGTATCCGCTGGGGCAGGCACAGCGGTAGGAGCCGGGGGTGTTCACGCAGGCGTGCATGCAGAGACGGGAGCGCCCCTCCTGTCCGTAGAGCTCGCATTCATTCACATCTGGGGACAGAAGTGCCCAGTATGACTCCAGGAACCACCAGGTGGGTGGCCACTAACAGTGACCCAGGATGACTGCTGTGTCACCATCTCTGGCAGCTGTGGCTAACTGGCTGGGTGGGGTGTGGCCACCAAGCCCTACCCCCGGCAGAGCATGCAGGAGCGCTCCCCTTTCTCCCAAGCCAAGGACCCCGAGGGCTGAAGGGAGGAGTCGGGGGTCTGATGTGGTCGACCTTAGGCCAGCTCCCCTAAGGCTGATGCCTACCTGGGGAGACCCTGCAGAGGCTGTCAAGTCAGGCCCAGCAGCCCAGGGAGGAAGGCGTGGGGCTGCAGACCCAGACTCCCACCCTGGTTCCCAGCCCCACCTTAACCCTCCTCATCTTTAGGAGTGGTGTAAGAGGGTTTCTGCTGCTCTAAAATGAGGCTGTTAGCACGAAACGGCCAGTTCTTAGGTTTGAACCAATGGTTTGAGTTGTTTTCAGAAGGAACTTCAATAATCGGGAGAGATTTGCAAAAGTGGGCCAGTCAGTAAAGCTAAACCGAGAAGGGACCAGAGAATGAGCCCAGGCCCCTGCACAGCTCCGGGGGGCGGAGTGCGGGGAGCGAGGGTCTGTCTACGGTCACAGCGACTCTAGCTCCTCCCTGCCACCTGCCCTGCGATCCCAGCCAAGAGGGAGCGGATAAGGGGCCTGAAGCCTCTCCTAGACGAGTGTGCGTGACTGGGGGGAGACCGGGGACCCCTGGCTGCTTTCTCTACAGTCTGGCTTTCTTAGGACCGCCCCTGATGTCTCCGCACTAGCTGTATCCTAGCAACCATCTGCGCCACACTAACCTAAGCCGCAGGGTGGGCGGGCCTTTCTGAGACCACGTGCCCAGGAAGCCGCTCGCCCGCGCGCACCCGGCCCCTGGGCGGGGACGGGGAGCGCCCGGGGGGACTGCAGGTTGGAGCCCCTCTCCCCGCAACCCCAGCGTCCCCCGCTCCGCCTCCCTCCCCCGGCCGAGCCCGCGCCTACCCTGGCAGACGCTGTCCCCGGCGGCGCCGCTCAGGTGGAATCCGGCCTCGCAGCTGCAGTGCTGCGTCCGCTCCACCTGCGCGCATCGCGGCGCGCGGCTGAAGGCAGGGTCCCCCGCTTCGCTGCCCTCGAGGGCGACTGCGGGGAGAAGACACCCTTAGGGCCGGGCCCGGCGCACCTGGGCCTGACCTTGGAGGAGCCCCGAGATCGGGGCGTGGCCCCTTCTCAGAGCTTACTCTGGAGTAGGGAAAGGAAAGGCACGGAATTAACCGAAACCCAGCCGTCGGTCCAGGGCCCACCGGAAGGGGCGAAGGACAGGGGACGCACCCGAATAGAACGACGCACGAAAAGCAGGCCACACAACTGCACCCTGAGGACCACCGTGACGTTAAATCCGCGTTTCACTTACAAAGGCTTAAAACACCAAAATTCTAGCCGTGATCACTGTAGTTTAAAACTATGCAGCTTATCGAAATAATGCCATTTGCAGCCACACGGATGGACCTCGAGATTGTCATACTGAGTGAAGTAAGTCAGACACCGAGAGACAAATATCATATGGTATCGCTTATATGTGGAGTCTAAAATAAGGGTGCAAATGAACTTATTTACAAAACAGAAATAGAGTGACAGACGTAGAAAACAAACTTCTGGTTACCAAGGGGGTACGAGGGAGGGATAAACTGGGAGATTGGGATTAACATATACACACTACTATATATAAAATAGATAACTAATAAGGACCTACTGTACAGCACAGGAAACTCTACTCAATACTCTGTAATGGCCTATATGGGAAAAGAATCTAAAAAAGATGGATATATGTATATGTATAACTGATTCAGTTTGCTGTACAGCAGAAACTAACACAACATTGTAAATCAACTACACTCCAGTAAAAATTAAAAAAAAAAAACTATGGAGCTTAAAACACTACTTCTTTTAAAGGGTTCTTTTTTGTATTTTTAAAATACTTTCCTAAAGTCTCAGCTTTTTGTTTGTTGTAACTAAGGACATAAATCAATTTTCTTATCAGAAAGAAAGTGTTAGTTTTTGAAAGTTTTCAAAGGATTGAGAGCTCTCATATGGTCAGAAGAGACTGCAAAGGAATCGGTGGTAAATGTAATGTGACGCACAAGAGGACTCTTCCTGTGTGATCCCACTTACATGAGGTTCTTAGTGGTCAGAATCATCCAGACAGACAATTGTTGGGGGAAGGGAGGGGAGGAGTTATTGTTTCACGGGCACAGAGTTTCAGTTTTGCAAGATGAAAAGAGTTCTGGAGGTGAATGGTGGTGATGGTAGCACACAACATTTAAACCTGACCTTGAGCTGGGTCCAATGCAAGGATATCAAGTATTGACAAAGCTTGTGCTCTCTGGACACCAATTCCTACCCCCCCAACCAAGATTCCACTCAGAAATCAAGACGGTCAGACAGGACACTTCAGGCTTTTCTGGCAAAGGAATAAGACATCTTTAGGTTTTGACTTTTTTTACTTCATGGCATGCAGGCTCTTAGTTCCCTGACCAGGGATCGAACCTGCACCCCCTGAAGTGGAAGCATGGAGTCTCAACCGCTGGACCGCCAGGGAAGTCCTGGTTTTGATTTTCTTATGTAAGAAATGTTGGCTGCAGCATAGTGTAGAACCGCCCCCCATCCGCCATAGATTCCTTATCACTGGATTTTCTTGGCACCTGCAAAAACAGCCACAGTGTGACAGCCAGACCTTCAGGCTGGACAAACAGACTCAAGTGTGGATCACAACCTCATCACCAGTCGAACGTCTAGTTCATCCAGCTCTGAAAACGCTTTGGCCTGTGTCAGTAACTACGAATTTTGCAGGATGTGATGAGAGCATCTGCAGGAGAAGCTGTTTTGCTGACGTGCAGAGGAAAAGTCAACCATGTGAAGGTGGCAGCAAGAAAGCTTCTCAGGCCAAGTTCCCAATCTGGAGGGTTTTCAGGGTGGGGTCAATCCTTCCACTTGCATTTTCTTCCATAAGAAGGATCAAAACTCTGGTTCCACAAAAGAACTAAATGCCATCCCAAATAACCACTTCAGGGAACCAGAGGGATCCTTGGATGTAAAAGAGAGGACATCCCGCCTGGTCTGCCTTTGGTGACCCATGACCAGGGTCCTACTTCTCTCTCTGCAGCAGACCGTCCTCCCCCAGCCCCACAGCTGCTACGTACCAGTCTGGGCGTGATGCTGACAGCGGCTCCCCGTCCTTCCCGGAGGACAAATGCATTTGTACTGGTTGACACCTTCCACACATGTGCCACCATTCTGACAAGGCTGGCTGGAGCATTCGCTGATATCTAGGAAAATAAATAAGTTTCAAATACAGGTATGTGAGTTCTAAAATGAACAAACAGAAAACAAAGATGGGGTCACTCTCTTTCCATGGCAGGATGATTCCAGTTTGTGGCCTGCCCACTCTGCCCATGCCACGGCCCCTCCCAGCAAGAGCAAGAGCTGGGAGGGGGCCAGTGGGGCTGAGATGTAGCCTACCCTCCATTCAGCAGGCCATGGACCCTGGCACACGCTGCGCCCACCTGGAGCTCTACCTGTGGGAGCTGGCCCATCACCCAGCTGTGTTCCACCCAGAGGCACCATTTTCTAATTTGCAGTGTAGACGCTGTAGCGGGGCAGAGGCAACTACCTGTGGCCTGTGCCCACATTGCCTTTGCGTCGAGCCTTACAGCCCCGCAACTCTGCCCCTATCAACCAGCACCCAGGTAGAACACCTTCTGAACAAGAACTCAATACAGAGGCTTATAAGAGGGAGGGGTGGCCCATCAGAATATCCAGAGATGGGGAAAATGAACTCTTTCCAAATTCCCACCCGGACCCTTCCTGTGCTCATTATTTCCTGTGCGACCAGGGAGGAGTTAATCTTAACCTTGACGTTTCCTTAATGTCAGAAAAGGGAAATGTTCTTTGCTTATATACACAATGGTCCTGTGGACAATATAGAGAGAGATATATTAAACGTGTTTAAAATTTTAATAGGTTTAGGGACTTCCCTGGCGGTCCAGTGGTTAGGACTCGTCGCTTTCACTGACGGGGGCCCAGGTTCAATCCCTGGTCGGGGAACTAGGATCCTGCAAGCCGAGTGGCGTGGCCAAAAAATATGATAATAAAATAAAAATTTAATAGGTTTAATAGGTTTTAATAGATTTTTCTCTGTGTGGTAGATTACAGGTAATTTTTGCTTACTGACAATTTTTTATACTCTTCCGTCTTTCCACAATAAATTTTCTAATGAGAAAAAATGATTTTTTAAGACCCTCGGCCCACACCTGCTTGTTGTGAGTTCCTTAAGCCCAGTTTTAATGCACAGAGCACAGGCTGTTTCCACCAGAGAGGAAAGGTTTGTCAGTTCACTGACTGGACCACAGTATCTTGGGAAAGAAAACTGGAAGCACCTTCTTGTTGGCATAAGAGCATCCTTTCCTGCTGTGTCTATCAAGAGGGAGGAAAAGGTGCTTTGCTCCTGATGAGAACAACAGCCTTCCTGTGGGTGGGTTGGCAGGGACTTTGGCTTCTCTTCAGCCTCCTCGTAATTGGGATGTTATGTAGACGATTCCATGGATTCTATTAATCGTGAAAGGACCCAGACCATCCAAATGCTGCTTATCCCTGGAGAAGGAGCCATTCCGATTCCGCAGTAACCTCAGGCTGGGGAGGGGAAACTCAGCGATCGCCCCCTCTATGTTCTGTTTTCAGATGACCGGTTTCCAGGAATGTGTCTGGAACGACACAGATGCCCCAGAGCTTGGAATTCCTCTTTCTGTCCATTGTCCAGCACCATCATTGCTCCCCAGCAAAGTCTGAAAGTGGGCAGATCACTAGGCTGGGAAGTTACGGGCAGAGAGCCAAACACTGTGAACCGGAGAATCTTTCGGTTTGGCCCGGGGCGGAGCCCAGCGCCATTGCCTGTCCCCTGCTGGGCTTCCAGTGGAAGGCACTGAGTCTAGCTGCACCTGGCTGGTGTGGATGTGGGTGTGCGTAGGGTGGGATGGAATCATTGGCTTGACAGAGAAATGCAGAGGTGCCCCGCTCCCGTCTGGATCTTGTTCCCCAGGATTTTCATTTCTAGACAGGCTCCATTCGACTCTCTTTATTTCTTATCTTGATACAATGTCAGGCATTCCATGGTCTGATGTCCAGTTCTGGCGCCCCATCTGTGACCTGATTGAGGTACAGTTGTCATCACATTCTTATCTGTCCGAGCTGTGGCATTTAGCCAAATGCATGTCAGAGCTATAAAGAGGGCACTGGCAGACCTAAATAGACATTTCTCCAAGGAAAGCATACAGATGGCCAACAGGCACGTGAAAAGGTGTTCAACATCGCTAATAATTAGAGAAATGCAGATCAAAACTACCATGAGATCCCACCTCACACCGGTCAGAACGGCCATCATTAAAAAGCCTACAGGGGCTTCCCTGGTGGCGCAGTGGTTGAGAGTCCGCCTGCCGATACGGGGGACGCGGGTCGTGCCCCGGTCCGGGAAGATCCCACATGCCGCGGAGCGGCTGGGCCCGTGAGCCGCGGCCGCTGAGCCTGCGCGTCCGGAGCCTGTGCTCCGCAATGGGAGAGGCCACAACAGTGAGAGGCCCGTGTACAGCAAAACAAACAAACAAACAAACAAAAAAGTCTACAAATAACAAATGTTTGAGAGGGTGTGGAGAAAAGCGAACCCTCCTATACTTTTGGTGGGAATGTAAATTGGTGAAGCCGTTACGGAAAACAGTATGGAGGTTCCTTATGGTACAGTTAGATGATCAGCTATCCCACTCCTGGATGAAAACTCTAATTTGTCAAGATACATGCACCCCAATGTTCACAGCAGCACTATTTTTTTTTAATTTATTTTTACTTTTAAAATTTTTGGCTGCGTCGGGTCTCTGTTGCTGCACGCGGGCTTTCTCTAGTTGTGGTGAGCGTGGGCTACTCTTCGTTGCCGTGCGCAGCCTTCTCATTGTGGTGGCTTCTCTTGTTGCGGAGCACGGGCTCTACGCGCGCAGGCTTCAGTAGTTGTGGTGTGCAGGCTCAGTAGTTGTGGCGCACAGGCTCTACAGCACAGGCTCAGTAGTTGTGGCTCACGGGCTTAGTTGCTCCGCGGCATGTGGGATCTACCCAGAGCAGGGCTCGAACCCGTGTCCCGTGCATTGGCAGGAGGATTCCCAACCACTGTGCCACCAGGGAAGTCCCCATAACAGCACTATTGACAAAAGCCAAGGCATGGAAACAACCTAAATGTCCATCAACAGATGAACTGATCAAGAACATGTGGTATATAAACAATGGAGTATTACTCAACCATAAAGAATGAAATATTGCCATTTGCAGCAATATGGATGGACCTAGAGATTATCATACTAAGTGAAGTAAGTCAGAAAAAGACAAACATTATAGGATATCATTTATATGTGGAATCTAAAAAAATAATACACATCAACTCATTTACAAAACAGAAACAGACTCACAGACATAGAAAACAAAATTATGGTTACCAAAGGGGAAAGGGACAGAGGAGGGATAAATTAGGAGTTTGGGATTAACGGAGACACACTACTATGTATAAAATAGATAAACAACAAAGCCCTTCTGTATAGCACAGGGGAACTATACTCAATATCTTGTAATAAGCTATAATGGAAAAGAATCTGAAAAAGTATATGTATATATGTATATATATACATATATATATATCCGAATCACTTTGCTGCACACCTGAAACTAATACAATATTGTAAATCAACCCTACTTCAATTTAAAAAAAAAGAGGGTACTGGCAGAGACTATGGAGAGGCTGGAAAGCCAAAAGCATGGATGATAATTCCATTTTAATCTGTTTACTGAGCACTTACTGTTTCCCTGGAACTAAGCTAAGTGTTTTACATGCATGAGCTGATCTTTCCTCTTTGATTTCGGTTTCCTGTTGTTTTATCATCTTGCTTCAGATTTTCCATTTCTCCAATCACCTCATTTCTAAGGTTTTCTGATTTTTACTTACATTGTCCTTTCATAGTTTTTATCTTTTTAAAGTTTCTTTCCACTTGTTTGGAAATACTAGGTTACAGTTTTCATCTTTTTTTATGGTCATGTCTTTCTGGGATTTCCTCATTGACTGTAGAGAGTTTATTCTCTGTTTTCTTATAATAATTTGTATGGAATTTGGCAAGAGTCCTTTTCTGTTACTCATACTGAGGGGAAATAAGTTTTCCCACATAGCTTTTCTGACTTCCTGACTCTTAATCTCCCCCTTTAGTTGCTTCTCAGGGTGGCTCATGCCTTCTCTGCTCTGCCCCATCCTCTCTCTTACTTTCACCTGGACCATCCCTTTCATTTTTTTGCGCCGATTTTCCTTTTTGGGCTCAATTTGGATTCTCCTCCTATTCGAGTCTCCTCCACACTGGAGCTTTGTCGTGAGAAGTTTCCAGAGATCCTCGGGGCCAGATTGCTCCAGCCACTGCAACTTGTTAATGCAAAGATAAACCCCACACCTGAGAAAATTGACCCAGAAAGGCCAGTACTGACCCGGATCCCAATACAATTATTGGATTTTCAAGAAAAATTTAAAAATCCTTTGGGCATCCAGGCACAAAGACTTATGATAGCAACAACAGTATCAGTTAAAACAGGAGACGTGGAAGAACACATTAAGATACTCAAGAAAATGTGAGACAGGTATTTTATGTCCAGTCCAACAGTCGTTGGCTGGTAAAGCTGTACACTTTTTGAAAGTGTAAGAACTCGGGGAATTGCCCCCCCTGAGTCCCTCTTCAAGGAACTACTGGAGAGAGGTCAGCATGAGGGCAGTGATGGAAGAGAGATGACGGACAGCAGGGACTTCCCAGCACAAGTATGTACCGCCGCTCTGCCCAAGCAGTACAAAAATCTCACCAGAATCTGATCAAGCCTCTGGAGTTAGCTACCAGTTTATAAGAAATACAGAGACCAAAAACTTACACACTTCCAGTCATAAGATAGGTACCAGGCATATAATGTACAACGTGATGACTGTGGTTAACTCTGCTGTGTAGTGTATTTGAAAGGCAGTAAACCCTAAGAGTTCTCATCACAAGGGAAAAAAAAAACACATTTTCTTTTGTATCTGTAGGAGATGATGAATGTTAACTAAACTTCTTGTGGTAATCATTTCACAATATATGGAAGTCAAGTAGTTATGTTGTACACCTTAAACTTACACAGTGCTCTATGTCATTATATCTCAGTAAAACCGGACACACAGACAAAAGAAATGCAGGTCATGTTAAACGACCCTACAGGGATGCAGTGCGCAAGATCAAGGCTGTGGGAAACAACCCATTTTCTTCAACAAGTAAACTGCAAAGGAATGGGAGACGGGGAAGAGCAGTGGTCTTCTTCAAGACGACTATGGATTAAAAGAGGTGCAGGAGACACATCAACCAACTGCAATGTATGGAACTTATTTGGACCCTGGTTCAAACAAAGTGTTAAAAATATGAGAGACAATTGGAGAAACGTTTACCCTGACTAGATATTTTAAGATATTAAGGGATTTGCCGTGTTGATAATTACTGGGCTATGAGTAGCTGAGAACCATGAAACTATTCTTTCTACTTTTGAATGTTTGAATTTTTTCATAATGAAAAATGCTTTAAGATTGCTTGTCTTGATGAATGGATAAAGAAGATGTGGTACATATATATGCACACAATGGAATATTACTCAACCATGAAAAAGAATGAAATAATGCCATTTGCAGCTACATGGATGGACCCAGAGATTATCACACTAAGGGAAGTAAGTCAGACAGAGAAAGGCAAATACCACACTGTGGCAGGGCGGTGGCGGGGATGGAATGAGAGGTTGGAATTAGCAGATGCAAACTATTACATATAGAAGGGATAAACAACATGGTCCTACTGTAGAGCACAGGGAACTATATTCAATATCCTGTAATAAACCATAATGGAAAAGAAAAAAGCTTGCTTGTCTCAGCATTGGTTATGATTATAGAAGCAACAGAGGAATAGTTAAGTATAGAATAGCCCTTATGAGGAAATGCTTCATAATCATTAAAAGTTATGTTTAGAAAAAAAAAAAAGTTATGTTTAGAAAGAAGAGTTAATGGAGATTAACTTGTGTTAATATCTACCCACAGAAGATGTTGAATATGTAAACTTTGCATATATCTGCTTAGATAAAAGTCTGGAAGGAAATTCATAGTTTCTAAATATAACCCCCCATTCATTCATTCACTCACTCACGCATTCGGTAAATCAGCCAGCCAGTCAGTTTCACAGTAACTAATTATCAAGTGGCTACTGTATCAAAGGTCTTTCAATTGCTGTTTAAAGGTCTCTGAGGAAGGGCCTCATGATATGAAGGCAAGGGAACTGAAGCTGTGCTCTATTCTGACTCCAAGATAACCTTCCAGACACCAAATCCAGTGCACGACCCTGCTTTTCCGCAGTCTCCCTGTGGTTTGCCCCTACAGGCTCTTCCTGTCTCCTTTGCCCTCCTTTGTCTGGGTCCTGAGCTACTTCTTCTTTGTTTTTTTGGAGAGGCAGGATCTGATATGAGTTTATTTATTTATTTATTTTTGGCTGCGTTGGGTCTTCATTGCTGCACACGGGCTTTCTCTAGTTGTGGCGAGCGGGGTCTACTCTTTGTTGCAGTGCGCAGGCTTCTCATTGTGGTGGCTTCTCTTGTTGCGGAGCATGGGCTCTAGGCACGTGGGCTTCAGTAGTTGTGGCACATGGGCTCAGTAGTTGTGGCTTGTGGGCTCTAGAGCACAGGCTCCGTAGTTGTGGCGCACGGGCTTAGTTGCTCCGTGGCACGTGGGATCTTCCCGGACCAGGGCTCGAATCCATGTCCCCTGCATTGGCAGGTGGATTCTTAACCACTGTACCACCAGGGAAGTCCCCTGAGCTACTTCTTTTCTCTCTCTACCCTCTTCTCTGGGTGCTCTTATCACTGTCCATGGATTTAAACACCATCGTTATGCTAACATTTCCCAACTGCGTCTCTCTGACCCTCCTTTGCCCTTGACACCAGACTTTACATCCAACTGTCCACCTAACTCTATTGGGAAAGGAAGTCTTTGGCCCCCTACTGGGCCTGGCACACTCCCTCAACATGAGATAAAGCATCCCCACGGCCTGTGCTGGGTTTACCACCTTGTGTGGCCATATCTTTCCGTGCTTCCTGCTCCACAAGTGCTCTTTTGTTCTGCTGAAGTTGTATGTCGATGGCCCTCAGGCACGCCCTCAGCTCCAGTGTTTCAGCTTCCTTGGGGAAGTGGAGGGGCGGGGAGGAGGGTCCTTCCACTGCATGCAGGTGAGCTGCCCCGTGCAACTGCTGCTGAGAGAGACCCACCCGCCCTGGGCGACGGACGCCCACGGCTGGAGCTCATCTTGCTCTGTCTGCTCTGTGTGAGGACAGCGTTGCTCCAGCCAGGGCCCGACTGCTTTGTGTTTTCCTTGGCGATACCAACACCGAGATGCAGTGGGCAGAATGTGCTTGGAGCCTCACTGGGACTGGTGACCAGGGCACGGTACTGTGCCCGATGGTCTCTGTGGGTTGAATGTACGGATCTCTACTGGGATGTTGCACAGACATGTTAACATGACCAAAATGGAATTCGGGTCAACGACCCACACACAGGTTGTTTAAAACAAACCTACTAATTTACATTCCCACCCAGAGAAAAAAGAATGAAATAATGCCAGTTGCAGCCACATGGATGGACCTAGAGATGATCATACAAAGTGAAGTTAGTCAGACAAAGACCAATATCACATGATATCACTTATATGTGGAATCTGAAAGGATAATACAAATCAACTCACAAAACAGAAAGAGACTCACAGACATAGAAAACAAAATTATGATTACGAAAGCGGATACGGGAAGGAAAGGGATAAATGAGGAATTTGGGCTTAGCAGATACACATTAGTATATATAAAATAGATAAACAAGAAGGATTTACTGTGTAACACAGGGAACTATATTCAGTACCTTGCAATAACCTGTAACGGAAAAGAATCTGAAGCCGTACATCTGAAACCAGCACAGTATTATAAATCAACTATAGTGAAATAAACACAACAACCAAAAACAAACCTACATGCGTCGCTGGGTCTTCATTGTCTCATGCACCCTGTCTGGGAGCCTCACCTTCCTTTCCTGCTCACATCCCACGTGGGATAAGTTCCATCAGTTCTGTCTCCAAGTTTACTTTCAGTCTCCCCTGCTGTATCTCTCCCCTGCACCTGCTAACAGCCACCTAAGTGGTTTCCCAGCGTCCATCTCTTCTAGTCACCTCCAGTGCATGTCTACACAACAGCAACGTGCCCATCCAATCCGCACACCCCTCTTCTTAAACCTGCTTATTGTGCTCAGATCTAAAACCCCACCAACAGCACGGCCCCTATGGCTACAAGAGCTGGCTTACGAGTCTCTCCACCTGGACTCACTCACTCTCAGCTCACACGCTGCTCCAGCAACAAGGTTCTATATTTTATATTTTTGTTTCCTCAAACATGCCAAATTCTTCCCTTTGTCAGGGCCTTTGCATGTGTTACTCCCTCTTCCTGGAACGGCATCCTCCTCATGCCACCCGTTAGTCACCATCATCACGTGGCTGTGTCCCGCTCATCCTTTCAGTTTCTGTCACCGCCTTAGAGTGACCCTCAACTGTCCCTCACCCCATGGGATTTACTCCCAGTTCCTTGTTAGATCCCTTCCAAGCACCGACCACAAATGTCAATTTGTTGACCTTTGTGTTTGGTGACCTGTCTTGCCTACACCTTGGAGTGTGAGCCCTGCGAGGTTGGGCAGTGTCTGTTAGATTCAGCATTGAATCCCTAACACGATGCTTTGTGCATAGCTGGTACCCAGTGAAAACTGGTTGAATGAATGGATGAATGAAGGTTTAAAAAAAGGGAGGGTGGGGATGACGAATGAAAACAATTCTTTTTTCCCAGCATGGCGGTAAGGGACAAGGGTATTTATTTCTCTCGTGTTGTTTTTTGGTTACCCATGTTGTCAAAGGGACAAGGTCTGTGGCTATGATTTCCTCAATTCAGGAAGCTTCAAATCTTAAAAACCTGCTCTTCTGAGTAAGAAGGGAAAAAGGGAACTAATCCAGGAAGCTAAATGGCTGTTTTCCATCCTGGAGTTCTGGAGCCTACCTCTGCCCACTGCGTTTTTTTTTTTTTTGTGGTACGCAGGCCTCTCACTGCTGTGGCCTCTCCCACTGCGGAGCACAGGCTCCGGACGCGCAGGCTCAGCGGCCATGGCTCACGCGCCCAGCCGCTCCGCGGCATGTGGGATCCTCCCGGACCGGGGCACGCACCCGTGTCCCCTGCATCGGCAGGCGGACTCCCAACCACTGCGCCACCAGGGAAGCCCCTACTTCTTTCTCCTTCTTGACAGGCTTGGGTGCCCCCCCCCCTTTGAGGTTCCTGCTAGAGACAGCCTCCATTAATCGAATAAATTCCTGCCCAGAACAGAACTGTCAGTCAGGCACCGTCCACTCACTTGGAGAGGGGTCATGTCCAACAGCTGGTTGGGCACCTTGGTCGTGACATATGAGTGTTTTTGTTTCATCACCACGCGAGGGTGAACTCCATGCCCAGTTTACACTTAAACTGTAAGATGAAAAACATCCCTCTAAGATCTCGGTGTGGACTGGCCACCGCCTTGTTCCCTGAGCCCGTGCTTCTCAGGGTTTTAGATAGTAGACGTGGCCCTCGTAGAAGTCCAGGGTGGGCTACAGCAAGCCGTCCTCCGGCACGGAGGTCAGGGAAGAAGGACCAGTGGGCAGAGAGGAGGCTGGGGGAGAGGGGAGACCAAGAACACACGGCGAATCTGGAATGAGCTGGGAAGTTCCATGTGAATGAGGAGCACCGTGCTGGACAATGGGAAAGATCAGTAGACTTGCTGGTCACGCTTGGCAGTGGTCCTCCAGGGAAGGTGACCTCCACATCTCAGGAGAGGGACTGCTCAGTGAGACTGTGTGCCCTAATGTTTGTCAGGGCTGGCTCGACCTTCCCAAAATGTCAGTGCTGGTGAAGGTGTCTCACCTGGTCATGCCCTACTGTTGGCTCACACCTGGCAGCCCTTCTGATTGGTTAGGGCCCCAATACATCAGTGCTTCAAAACGTTCAATATCCTTTTTTGTTTCTGGCAGTGGCAAAACCCAATAAAGTGGTGTGTCTCAAAATCCGGTTCACGTCAGAATTGTAAGAAAAATGCAGATTTCCCAAGTCTCATCCATAAAGATCTCACCCAACTCGGTAGACCTGTTGAGGCCTCAGAGCCTGTGTTGTACAAGCTTTCTGGGTGACTCTGGAGCATCTGAAAGTTTGGGAACCACAGCACACAGGCCACAATGCAGTAGGGCTCTGTTTTCCATTAAGGGGGTCCTGCTGCAGGGAGGTGAGGTGCTAATACATAATTAACACGTGCAAGGTCAACAGGGCAGCTGGCAGACACGCCCAGGATCCTCTGGGAAGGCATCCTAGTCAGGCTGGTAAGATGACACTGGGCTGCTTTGGGTCCCAACTTTGTCAAGCAACAACGTATTCCTTTGTTCCTGAGCCTCTGGTGTTTCTTCCTTATCTGCCTAAATATGCATTTTTCAGCTGTCTTCTCCTTCAAACCCATCTTTTCATTTAAACCACAGGATGCTCACTGTAAATCGTATCACCACTGTGGGCTGAATATGGATAAGACCTGAGCAAGAAAGAAAACTTGCACTTGGGTAAAATGTGCTTGCCCACAGCACTGCCGGGGGAGCATGGGCTGGTGCCGCCCTTGGGTAGAGCAGCATGGCAGCACTCGGTGCAAAGGAAGTGAGCGTGCAACCAACTGCCCCCCAACTCCAGCCCCATATACAGGGCCCGGAGACAAAGAGAGGGGATCAGAAGACCTTGTCAGCACTGTTTGTGGTGGTGGTGGGGAGAGGACCATCTGGGTGTCCACGACAGGAGTACCAACAGGTGAGATGCGCCCGCACCTCATGGAAGTTGGTGGGGCCATCAGAGGCACCTGGCTGCTCGGAGGAAGAAACCAACTGGGGTCAGTAACTCAATCTGTAAGTTAAAAATACAGACACCCAAAGCAATGACAATGAAATGCTGTTGTGGTCCCACCTCTGCTACCATAGTTTTTAGCACACATAAGGTGCTTTTCCTGGATGGAGATCTTTCAGGGTCAAGGGTAAATCCAGATACTGGCATTTCCCCCGGTGTGTTTGCAGGTCATGTGGCTTCATTTCCTGGCTGGCTCCCAGGTAAGTCTGAGAGCTGGTACCTGTCGTCAACCTCTGAATCACTGTTCTTCCCAGGAGGGGGAAACAGAAGTCTAGGTCCACGAATGTGGTGCTGGTTGCCCTGTGCCTCTCATGTCAACCTACACTCGTCTTCAGAGATGGCCTCTTTTTTTTTTTTAACATTTAAAAAAATATTTTATTTATTTATTTATTTGGCTGGCCCAGGTCTTAGTTGCAGCAGGCGGGCTCCTTCGTCGCGGCATGTGCACTCTTAGGTACAGCATGCATGTGGGATCTAGTTCCCTGACCGGGGAACGAACTCGGGCCCCGTGCCTTGGGAGCGTGGAGTCTTAACCACTGCACCACGAGGGAAGTCTGTTTTCTGATGTTCCTTTATATTTTCAAGTTATTTATGCATTTGAAGTCCTCTCCATTCTACTCTTGACAACGGACTTATTTATGTAATATTTGCATTTTCCCCTTCAATGCTTGGGCTAAAATCATGGACATTCTGCCCCAGCAGATGTCCCGTGAATCCTGTTCTGAAAACGAACAGGATATCCGTGATATTTTGACCACACACTTTTAAAAAACCAACAAATTATGCGTGCCCAGAAAGTACTGTTTTCAAGCTTAGCACAGAGAAAAGAAGCCTTTTCATGCCCCCCTCTCATCCCAGTGGTCTCTCCTGGAGCCTGTCTACACCAAGTCCCAAAGCAGTCACAAAGGACACCTGAGAAATTTCCTCCACCCTACAGATCACCAAGAGGCTCGCCAGTAAACTACAGCCCCAGAACAAAGCAGCCCAAAGGAGGCACATTTCCCTGTAGTACCTCTTCTTGCCCCTCCCCTAACCCACAGAAGACTTCTTGCCCCAACTCTGGGGTCAGAGTGTATGGTATGAATCAGTTCAGCCTGTCCCCCAGCTGTGTGGCCTTGGGCAAGTTCCTTCACCTCTCTGTGCCTCCATTTCCCCATGTGCAAAATAAGAAGACTCAATCGTTGGGAGGGTCTGGCGAGGGCTTATGTAGATAGATGCCGGCCCAAGCCAGGCTGTGGTCATCAGACAAGCTGGCTGCTCTTCTGCGGTTGAGGAATCAGGCAGAAAAGTGTCCCCCGGAATGACCCTTCCCATCTGGCAGGCCCCTGGGAAGGAAGGACCGTACCTCTACAGCGGGGCTGCTCTCCCGTCCAGGTGCCGTTGGGAAGACACACCACGCTGCTGGGCCCAACCAGCCGGAAGCCAGCGTTGCAGGTAAAATGGACTTCGTGATCCACTAAGTACTTGCTCCCAAACTTTCTGCCGTCTGGAGGGGTGCTCAGAGCAGGGCAGGAGACTGTAAGGAAGAAAAGAAGGCCCACGGCCGTTTAGACATCACTCTGGATTACAAGGCTTCTCACCCGCAGCGCCCTGAGGTCGAGTGCCTGCTCCGGGCTGTGCACTGGGCCGCACATCTCATTTTTTCTTATTTTCTGGCTGCACCGCGCGGCTGGCGGGATCTTAGTTCCCCAAGCAGGGATCGAACCCGGGCCCTCAGCAGTGGAAGCACAGAGTCCTAACCAGTGAACTGCAGGGAATTCCCTGGGCTGCACATTTTACATACCACGTGTCACCGAACCCCCCAAGCACTCTTGGGCACAGGTAACGCATGCCCGCTTGGTGAAAGATGAGGAGACCGCAGCTCAGAGACTCCCAGGGTCGTGGGCAGGGCCTGGCAGCCTGGGAGGGTGGGAGCTGGGACCCCCCCCCGCCCCCCGCACAGGGCCCACCCTCTCGCTCTGCTCTCTCAGAGCCCCAGCCGTACCCGGGGTTTCCTTGGTTCTCCTGAACAGCCTGGGCTCAGCCCCACCTCCAGGCCTTGGCTTTAGCCCTTCTCTCTGCCTGGAATGTTCTTTCCCCAGAGCTGCCCATCTCTGGCTGCTTCTCACTCTCCAAGTCTTGACCTGAATGCCCTCCACCTCCCAGAGTGTTCTCGAACCACCACGTTCTGCTAAAACCTCCCCTGTGAGCTCACTTTGCTTTCTTCTAGCATGTGTAACTGTTGGCGTTATCTCATTGACGCGTTTGTTTCCACAGTTGTTGTCAGTTTCTCCCTCAGAACGCAGCTCCAGAGGGCAGGGACCTTGCCCAGCCTCCTGTCCCTGCTGTATCCCGGCACCAGCCCAGTGTCTGGCACATAATGAGTGCCCAGTAAATAATTCTTGACCAAATGAATGAGTGAAAAATTGTCTACTGGGTTCCTACCATCTGCCAGGCACCATATTAGGAGTCTGACACTTAGTGAACGAAACAGATGAAACCCAGCTCTCGGGAAGCGCCCTTCTAGCAGGGGAGACACGTGATAAGCAAGATCTACAAGCAAATAGCAAGGAGTGACAAGAGGTGACAAGTGTCATGTAGAAAATGAAGTAGGGAATAGTGCTGGAGATGCCAGAGGACGGCTCAATTTGGGTATGGTGGCCGGGGAGGTCTCCCTGGGACAAAAAGTTGAATGAGGTGAAGGCATGACCACGCAGATATCTGCGGAGGACCGAGGGATCAAGCCGGTGCAAAGGCCCTGAGGTGGGTGTGTGCCTGGCAGGTCTGAGGAATGTCCAGGAGACCACCGTGGCTGCCGTGGAGAGGATGAGCTGGACAGTAGCTGGGGATGAAGCCAGAGAAGCGTCAGGGAGCGACACAGAGCAGTGTCACATGGCACAGAAAAGGAAAGAAAAGGCCACGTAACTGGCTCTTGGCATGAGGTGGGGCCGCTGGAGGGTCTGAGGAGAGGCGGGAAGTGACCGACCTGTACGCGAACAGCATCACTCTGGCTGCAGATTGAGTGCAATGTCCAGTGCGAGAGAGGACAGAGAGGGAGGTAAAGCCAGGGGCAGGATGAAGGTGGCTCAGCCCAGGGTGGGAGCAGGGAGCCAGGAGCGATGGCTTCAACCCTGGCTGTGCTGTGAAGGCAGAAGCAACCGGATTTCCTGAAGGACCACCGTGGGCTGGAGAGAGAGGGGAGACGCTCCCCGTTCTTCCTCCACCTGCAGCAGAGTGCCATGCTTGGTCCACGCCTGTCTAAAAGGAGTGTCCCGAGTTGTGACAGGTTGGGTTTGGATTTAGCTGAGCTGGAAATTCAGAGCCACTTCTAACACGTTTTAAAGTAGGTTCCAAGTGTCATTTGTAAAAATATTTTCAGGGTTTTAGACAGATGAAAATGAAGCTATTGCTTCAGCTGTGTAGGTTGTAGTGCGTGATGGAGAATCGCTCAGCATCTCCCTCGAGGGGAGCACCTGCCCACACGTCACTCTGGGGACACTGGGCAGCCACCTGCTGCTCTGCCCCAAATCCCACCTGTGTCCCGGGAGAAGGGCAGGAGCTGGCCCATCCCCCGAGGACTCTCAGTGCCCTTCGGTTAGTGGGGAACACCTGACCATGCTGTCACCTTCCTTTATGAACCTCCAAGTGGGCACCCGTGGTAATGACCTTGTGAGCAGGAAGCCAGGATGAGCCCACAACCCAATGCTTGGGCGCTCCCAGCTCGCTGTCTCAGTCCCTGTAAATACACAACTTTATATTTCTCTCTGAAAAATCTACTACTGCATTGTGCTGAAAAGGATTCAAAATGCTTTGGGGGAAAGGAGTAGGGTCTCTTTGGGGAAGAGAAATCTTTAAAACCCTCAAAAAAGAAAACCTACCTGCTGGAGCAACTCACAGGTAAATGGTACCAGACTGGATGGAGTCAGTTATCTCCACACAGCTCCATAAATGTCAGTAGACTTAATGAATGGTTACATATTAATTAAAAATCAATTTGCAGGGACTTCCCTGGCAGTCCAGTGGTTAAGACTTCGCCTTCCAATGCAGGGCGTGTGGGTTTGATTCCTGGTCGGGGAGCTAAGATCCCACGTGCCTCGTGGCCAAAAAAACCCCAAACATAAAACAGAAGCAGTATCGTAACAAATTCAATAAAGACTTTAAAAATGGTCCACATCAAAAAGTCTTAAAAAAAAGAATAGCAAGGACTTCCCAAATGGGAGCCAAAGGTTTCTGTCGGGTGGAAAGACGTGCCCCTTGGCTGGTTCATTTCATCATGATGGTGTCTTGGTGAGTCTGCAGGGCCACAGGGAAGCTGCCTACACCTTCCCGAAGGAGGATAACATGTAAGAATGAGCTTGGCAGTGAAGGTAGCTATGGTTAAATGACTGGTGATTTGGGAACATGATTGGAAGGAGGGGCCGAGATAAGCCCTAAAGCTGATGGATTGTGATGTTCTTAGGAAAACAGGAGGGAGATACTTAGAACACAAGCCAGAAAGAGGAAGGCCAAGGATTTTCCAGGACTAGAAATTACTCTTCCTGACTGCCTGCAAATGCCCTTCTAAAAAAAAGGAAAAGATAATTTTCCCACTATGTGCAGTTTGATCTGGAGCAAGCTTCTGCCTTCCCCCGTCACCTGTGTGGCACCCCCCTCCCCTGCAGGCAGTCCTGACGGCTGCCAGCCCCATGTCCAACACAAAAGAGACAGAACGCATGACAGCAACTCTTTAAAAAGAGAATTGGCCACTTTGAAAAATCTTGTATGGTTCAGAGGAGAAAGACCTTGAACCTGGTGACAAGAGGATTAGCAATTTAACCATAGCTACCTTTCTGTATACACTCGTGGACAGGGACCTCTAACATGGACAGAGCAGTTGTAGAAATTATCTCCTGCAGGTTCTTCTTGGAAACTCCCAGAAACGGCAGGAGCTCTGATCCCATGAAAACCGAAAGGGTCTGTGTGGGTGAACCTCTAGCAGAAAACAAAATCACCAGAGCTGGGACCCACTACTGCTAACTCACTTCTCTTGGCCTCAGTTTCCCCATCTGCAGGAGAAGGGAAGGATGCCCTGCCTGCCTCTCGGAGTCCGGCTGTGATGAGCCCCACCAAAGGCTGGGGCCTCTCGGCGCCTTGGAAAGTGTGAGGGGTTTGGCCGGCGGGTCTAGTTCTGCACCCCTGGGGCCAAGGAAAACAGGAGTCAACTCAGGGCTGTGGTGACTCTGGATCTGCTACCACAGTCTCTGAAAAGGTAGGAAATCCAGCTCAGGAAACTTCATCTCACACCACAAAGAAGGCCCTTGAGAAATGTGTCTTAAGTGAGTAAATGATGTCAGATATTCCATAGGTTCACGACTCAGAACAAACATACAACCTTCCCCCTGACCCCCATCAATCATCCTGAGGAGAGGCCAGAGGAAATCCAGCCCCCCACCCCCGCACCTTGACAGCATGGAAGCTTGTCACTGGGACAACCAGGAAAAGGCCCAGTGTCTGTCAGTGTCCTACCCCCCAGGGGAAGGGGTCTGGGGGGTCCCCAGTAACCTCACCAGACAAACGGGACTTGCCCTCAGCAGCCCCTCCATCCCACCCCACTGCACTAACGGGGGACTCATGGAGGAGCGAGGACTTGTTTTCATGCCTGGAAAACGGAAGCCAATGTTGGTTCACAGGCTGTACCCGAGGGTCACACGAGTGCAGGGTGTTGATGGTGGGAAGGCCGTGTGTGTTCGGGAGGGTGTATGTGGGACCTCTCTGTGCTTTGCATTCAGTGTTGCCATGAACTGACAACTGCTCAAAAAAATAGTCTATTAAATTAAAAAAAAAAAAGAAAGGAACTACCTAGGGTCCACCTGCATAGGGACAGGGAAGGGAGAGCAGCTGATGCTCTGAAAGTGGTACCTTTCGACAATTCTCTGGAGACGCTATGCAGATGTGAGGGTTGCTGAGCCTGGAATGAAGAGGTCTAAGAGGAAATGGGTACCACTCAGATGATGAGGGGAGACGGCTGACAGATGCCGTCTTCACACACTCCTACCGTCCAGCCCCAGACAGAAGGGGAGGCAGGGGAAGGCCCGCGACTCAATCCACTGTGAACCCTGGCCAGGCAAGGGAGATCAGGGCGGGGAGAGGCCCCCGGGGCCCGGGGTGGTGACTTGGGGACCCACCTGGGGGCGTGTCCGGGCCCGCTCTGCTCACAGAGCTCTGCAGCGCCACCAGCCGGCTCTTCATGTGACGGACGCCCTCGGCGAAGCGTGTCTCCTGGCCCTTGAGCAGCTGCTGCAGCTGGCGGATGGCGGAGAGGAGCTGCTGTTTGTTGAGACAGTTCTGGGGAGAGAAAAAAATCACCACCACCAGCAGTATGGGGGCTGGTTCAGTCCCATCCTCCTCCCGTGGGCTTCCAGAAATCACCCGACCCTTGGGCCCAAATACCCTGGAGGGTCACTGAGCACAAGGTAAAAGTGGCCCCAGCAGGCGTCCCGACATCTGTCGGGTTAGGTCACCAAAAGGCGGCCTCAAGTGCACGTTAACGGAGGCCCAGTTCACCCCTCAGCGAAAACAAAAGTCCCGTTTTCAGGGCGCAGGGCAGAAGCGATGAGTCTAAGTGATTGGGTGGTGGAACAGTTACCTGAACGCAAATGTGCCTTGTATCAGCGGTCGTACCCCAAAGAACCCCCAGCGCCCCCCCCAATTCTTCACTCTAAGTTAATGCTCTGAAATCTGGGCCTCAGGGAACCTTTGCTTTCTTTCTCCCTTGAATTTTTTTTTTTCTCCCTTGGGTATTTTTAACAGCAGATGGATGATAAAACGTATAAAACAGGCAAAACAGGGATCCCCAATGGTTCTTTTATATATACATTTATTTATTTATTATTTTATTTTTGGCTGCGTTAGGTCTTCGTTGCTACGCGGGCTTTCTCTAGTTGTGGCAAGTGGGGGCTACTCTTCGTTGCGGTGCGCAGGCTTCTCATTGCGGTGGCTTCTCTTGTTGTGGAGCACGGGCTCTAGGTGCGTGGGCTTCAATAGTTGTGGCACACAGGCTCAGTAGTTGTGGCTCGCGGGCTCTAGAGCGCAAGCTCAGTAGTTGTAACGCAGGGGCTTAGTTGCTCCCTGGCATGTGGGATCTTCCCGGACCAGGGCTCGAACCCGTGTCCCCTGCACTGGCAGGCGGATTCTTAACCATTGCGCCACCAGGGAAGCCCCCCAGTGGTTCTTATACTTTCAAAAATCTAACAGGGCAAATAAGAAAAAACCCAATAGAGTTAAAGAAGCATTCACTAGAAGTCAACACCGAGTTCTGACAATTTTTAAAAACCTTAAAAAATAGAAAAAGGAGGCTTGTGTTTATTCCGATAAAGACTAACTTAAAGCAATACCCAGCATCGTGCGGAGTGATAAAAATCTGAAGGTTTCTGATCCTAATTGCCTTTAAGAGCCAGGGAGTGAACAGGAGGAAAGGAGAGATGAATACAGTGGGCAGTTATAGGACCATGGCCGTGGCTCACACGGGCGCTGTGTGTTACCTCAGCATAGCCTGTTCCAACCTGACTCATACGACCTGCACGGAACAAAGGAGAGCAGAATGATGGCTTTCTCTAGGGATAGGCTTGTGGATCGCTTTTCATTTTATTTTTTATACTTATGTTTTTCTACAACGATTATTAGTTTTATAATTAGAAAAAAATGTCTAAAAGTCAGCAGGCGGCAGGCAGGCATGTGGCCTCCGCAGCCTGGGTGGCTTCCAGCTTCGCCAATGGAGCGCTGCCACCGCGGTGGAAACAGAGCTGCAGCCTCTCTCCCAGGGAGGCTGCCAGGCCGCTGCACCTTGGAGATTTCACCAAACAGATGACTCACTGGCCTGGTTCAATGGATGCTTTTGACAAAGCTGAATCCCCAGTTGCCCCTGGAGCTCGTTAATCCATGGGGGCTCCTTGGCCTCCACCCTAAGCAGGGCCTGACTGCGCCTGGCCCCGAACGCCATTTCTGGGAAGTTCTGTTTGTTTTCCTTCTCCTTCCCTTGTTGTGGCCCTTCCCACACAGGTTCTGGGCACCTGGGTAGTGACCTCCTGCAGTCCCCTACCTGCCCAGCACAGCCATCCACCCAGTCCTGATTTCCCACACCCATCTCCCTTCCCTTTATTTATTTAATTCTTTTTTAAAGATTCCTTTTTTTTTTTTTGATGTGGACTATTTTTCAAGTCTTTATTGAATTTGTTACAATATTGCTTCTGTTTTATGTTTTGGTTTTCTGGCCACGAGGCATGTGGGGTCTTACCTCCCTGACCAGGAATTGAACCCGCACCCCCTGCATTGGAAGGTGAAGTCTTAACCACTGGACCGCCAGGGAAGTGCCCTCCCTTCCCTTAAATTAAAAAAAAAAAAAAAAAAAAAAAGAGCCGCTTTCAGAGATGGCTTCGTGGCTCATGTGTGATTCACATTTCTGCAGTTCCTCATAGTTTAGAAAGCTACTTCCTACTTCTAAGAGGACTACTGGCTCGCAGCAACCCTGCGTGAAGGCCTGGGACTGTCTCTATTTCACAGTCAAGATACAGAGGCTGAGAGTCAGGTGACTTGTCCCAAAGCATGTGGCTCATGAGCGGTAGAGCCAGGCTGGGGGCCTGCTGACTACCGCCCCAGTGCCCCCCCAAGCAGTCCTTGCCCCAGTGGCTGCCTTATGCCCTAGCGCATTTCACAAACGCCCCTGTGTGGTGAATGGTCTTCTTGATTAATCTGCACTAGGGACTGATAACTCTGTGACCCAAGCAAAATATCCCACAGGAGTGGGTTTCTAACTCCCGTCCAGACCTCAGGTCGGGGAGCAAGGGCAGTGGGGACAGGAAGCGGGGAGGGGTGGAGGAGACAATCTCACACACTGAACCAGGCCAGCAGTTGCCCCCAGGGTGTGATAGCTGGGAGAGGGCTGTTCCAGGGGACAGGGAAGGGCTGAGTTTTGAAGTAGGGGACAAGAGATCAATGCCGAGGCCTCTGCCGGGAACCTGGGGTTGGGGACATGAGGCTCCAGTCAGCACAGAAAGAAGGGCAGCGGGAGTGGAGTGAATGGGGCCTCTGGGCAGTCAAGTGAGTCGAACCCCAGAGCTTCTGGGTCTGGGCAAACTGTCTTCTGCGTGTGGTGGCACTGCCCCCGAGCCCCCCTTAGCCCTGCACCGTGGATGGCAGGCACCAGTGGCTTTTCCTCAAGGTGCTCGTTACAGGTGAGATGTGCTCATCTCTCCAATCACAGTGGAAAAACCTTCCAGACGAAGCACACTAAGGCCACATGCAGGCGGGAAAGGAGGGGGAAGGGGGGTGGGCGGACTTGCTGAGGGAAAGTCAGGAGATCTCCGTCCTTGCCTCTGACCTCACTGGAGTGATTCTAACCGAACAAAGTGTTAGAAAATCCTTGTGAGCCCAGAAAAAAACCCATGCATATATGGTCAATTAATTTATGACCAAGGAGCCAAGAATATACAGTGGCAAAAGGACAGTCTCTTCAATAAATGGTGCTGGGAAAAAGTGGACAGTAACGGGCAAAAGAATGGAACTAGACCTCTCTCTTAACATCATACAAAAATCCACTCAAATTAGATGGAAGACTTGAACATAAGACCTGAAACCATAAAACTCCTAGAAGAAAACATAGGCAGTAAGATCTCTGACTTCAGTCTTGGCAATGATTTTTTGGATTTGACACCAAGAGCAAAGGCAACAAAAGAGAAAATAAACAAGTGAAACTAAATCAAACTGAAAAGCTTCTATATAGCGAAGGAAACCATCAGCAAAATGAAAAGGCAACCTACAGAATGGGAGAAAATATTTGCAAGTCATCTGCAAAATATCTGATAAGGGGTTAATATCTAAAAATATACAAAGAACTCATACAACTCGATAACAAAAAATAAGAAACAAACAAACAAACAAAAATCTGATTTAAAAATGGGCAGAGGGGCTTCCCTGGTGGCGCAGTGGTTGAGAATCTGCCTGCTAATGCAGGGGACACGGGTTCGAGCCCTGGTCTGGGAGGATCCCACATGCCATGGAGCAACTAGGCCCGTGAGCCACAACTACTGAGCCTGCGCGTCTGGAGCCTGTACTCCGCAACAAGAGAGGCCGCAACGGTGAGAGGCCCGCGCACCTGCAATGAAGAGTGGTCCCCGCTTGCCACAACTAGAGAAAGCCCTCACAGAGAAACGAAGACCCAACATAGCAAAAATAAATAAATAAATTAATAAACTCCTACCCCCAACAACAACAACAAAAAGAGTACATGTGAATTCGAGTTTACTTATGAGGAGGTTCTATTAAAAATTAAAAAAAAAAAAATGGGCAGAAGGGCTTCCCTGGTGGTGCAGTGGTTGAGAGTCCGCCTGCCGATGCAGGGGACGTGGGTTCGTGCCCCGGTCCGGGAAGATCCCACGTGCCTCGGAGCGGCTGGGTCTGTGAGCCATGGCCGCTGAGCCTGCGCGTCCGGAGCCTGTGCTCCACAACGGGAGAGGCCACAGCAGTGAGAGGCCCACGTACGGCAAAAAAAAAAAAGAAAAAAAATTGGCAGAGGATCTGAATAGACATTTTTCGAAAGAAGATATTCCAAAGATGGCCAACAGGTACATGAAAAGATGCTCAACATCACTAATCATCAGAGAAATGCAAATCAAAACAACAATAGGTATCATCTCACACCTGTTAGAATGGCTATTATAGAAAAGACAAGAAATAACAAGTGTTGGTGAAGATGTGGAGAAAAGGGAACCCTCGTGCACTGTTGGTAGGAATGTAAATTGGTGCAGACACTATGGAAAACGGATTGGAGTTTACTCAAAAAATTAAAAATAGAACTACCATATGGTCTAGCAATTCCAAAGGAAACAAAATCATATCTCGAAAAGATATATGCACCCCCATGCTCACTACAGCGTTATTTTCAATAGCTAAGACATGGAAACCACCTAAACGTCTACTGATGGATGAATGCAAAAAGAAAATGTAGGAAAAGCCATAAAAAAGAATTAAATCCTGCCATGTGTGACAACAGGATGGACCTTGAGGACATCATGCTGAGTGAAATAAGTCAGACAGAGAAAGGTGAGCACTGTATGATCTCAGTTATATATGGAATCTGAAAAAAACCCCAACACATAGATACAGAGAACAGATTGGTGGTTGCCAGAGGCAGGGGGTCGGGGGGTTAGAGAAGTGAGTGAAGGGGGTCAAAAGGTCAAAACTTTTGGTTAGGGGCTTCCCTGGTGGTGCAGTGGTTAAGAATCCACCAATGCAGGGGACATGGGTTCAAGCCCTGGTCCGGGAAGATCCCACATGCCACGGAGCAACTAAGCCCTTGTGCCACAACTACTGAGCCTGCGCTCTACAGCCAGCGAGCCACAACTACTGAGCCCGCGTGCCACAACTACTGAGCCTGCGCTCTACAGCCAGTGAGCCACAACTACTGAGCCTGCGTGCCACAACTACTGAGCCTGCGCTCTACAGCCAGCGAGCCACAACTACTGAGCCTGCGTGCCACAACTACTGAAGCCCATGCTCCTAGAGTCCATGCTCCACAACAAAGAGAAGCCACCACAATGAGAAGCCCACGCACCACAATGAAGAGTAGCTCCCACTCGCCACAACTAGAGAAAGCCCATGCACAGCAATGAAGACCCAACACAGCCAAAAATAAATAAATTAAATTAATAAATTTATAAAAAAAAAAACTTTTGGTTTTAGGTTAAATAAGTCTGGGCATGTAATGTACAGCATGGTGACTATAGTTAACAACAATATATTGCATATGTAAGAGTTGCTAAGAGAGTAGATTTTTTTTTTTTTTGTGGTATGCGGGCCTCTCACTGCTGTGGTCTCTCCTGTTGCGGAGCACAGGCTCCGGACGCGCAGGCTCAGCGGCCATGGCTCACGGGCCCAGCCGCTCCGCGGCATGTGGGATCTTCCCAGACCGGGGCACGAACCGGTGTTCCCTGCATCGGCAGGCAGACTCTCAACCACTGCGCCACCAGGGAAGCCCAAGAGAGTAGATTTTAAAAGTTCTCATCACGAGAAAAAAATTGCAACTGTGTGAGTTGATGGATGTTAACTAAACTTACTGTGGTGATCGTTTCACAATATATACATAGAGCAAATCACTATGTTGTATACCTTGGACTAATACAAGGCTATTACACATTTATATTATATTATACAATTATATCTCAATAAAACTCAGTGGGGGGGAGACATAAAGTTTGCAAGGAAAAAAAAAAAAGGAAGATCCTTGTCTTCCTGGCAAGTCAGCATGGCGGGGCAGAGCCAGGGTGCCAGGGCAGTGAAAAGAATGACTGCCTCTCGACATGAGGTTTGATGGGTCTGTGCAGCAGCTGCTACTAACAGGGCAGCCCCTTGATCCCAAAGTGCTGGAAATGGAGTCCCCAGGAGCCACGCTCAGAATCCATCACCTGCAGTGGACCTCAGCTTATGCCTCAGAGGCATAACTGAGTTTATCTGCAGAGATGGATGACAGGCTAGAAAGCTTCGCACCAAGTCAAATGCTCAAGAGGTCTTGCACCTTGGGGACATTAGGGGGCATCATGGAGACAAATCACGTCATAGGAGGGGGACTGAGAACCCAAGTGTTTGCCCTTTTCAAACTGAGAAAGCTTTATCGTTTTGCTTGATCATAAAAATAAAGCATGCTTCCTGCAAAACCATTCCAAACGCAGAAAAACACATCAGAACAAAGGACAAGTCCCATGACCAAAGACAACCACTGTTCATTTTTTGTGAGGTTTTAACTTTTGGATTAGATACACATGCACACACACACACAGGCATCACCTTGCAGGTGCTGGACCAAGGGACGTAGGTCCTACATTAACTCTTTACTCTCCACTCTGGGTTGTGGCATCATTTCCATGTCAGTGAGCAGAGCAAAAGTTGGACCCTGAGCCTCAATTTCAGTTCTGTTCCTCTGTGTTCTTTTCTGTCCAAGAAGGGGGTCTCCTTGCCCCCCTCCATTCGTCTGCCCACTTCTCCTCCCACACCCACCATCTGCTCTGGGCCAAGAGAAGCCACACATGGGAACGGATCATTTCCTTCTTTATAAACATAGCTCGTCAATGAGGTCGGCCTGAGGGGGCTTTGAGGGGCTGCCAGGGTCTCAGAGGCTGGGGGACAGGAAACAGCCTGGACCCTCAGGTGTCACCCATCTGAATTTCAGCCTGGCCCTGCCACAGTGAAAGCTGGATTCCCATCTCAGGGTCCCAGACCCCAACTGTAAAAAGCAACTGTCCACTTGGGCAGGAAGGCTCACAAAGGCTGTGACTGGGCAAAGGTCAAATCCATGCAGGGGGGTGGGGGGGGGAGGTGGGGGGAAGGGCTGGGAAGAGGAAGTCTCCATACCAGGGGGAAGGAAGGCGTATCTCAGAGGAAGCTGCCAAACCAGGGCCCCCACCTGCCAAGGTCTCTTCCAGGACTCTTTTTAAAATTAATGAATTAATTTATTTTTGGCTGCATCGGGTCTTCGTTGCTGCGCACGGGCTTTCTGTAGTTGCGGTGAGCAGGGGCTACTCTTCATTGCAGTGCGCGGGCTTCTCGTTGCGGTGGCTTCTCTTGTTGTGGAGCATGGGCTCCACAAGCCCATAGGCATGTGGGCTTCAGTAGTTGTGGCACATGGGCTTCAGCAGTTGTGGCACGCGGGCTCAGTAGTTGTGGCACGCGGGCTCAGTAGTTGTGGCACGCAGGCTCAGTAGTTGTGGCTCACGGGCTCTAGAGTGCAGGCTCAGTAATTGTGGCACACGGGCTTAGTTGCTCCGCGGCACTTGGGATCCTCCCGGACCAGGGCTCGAACCTGTGTCCCCTGCATTCGCAGGCAGATTCTTAACCACTGTGCCCCCATGGAAGTCCCTTCCAGGACTCTCATTTTTAATATTTTTCTCAAAGAAGAAACCCTCAAATGGTCTAAGTTTGCATCCTTTCAATACCTGGCTCCAAACCTGGCTACGCCATTGACAATAAATAATGAAAATTCGTTTCCATTTCTTAGAGTTAATAACGTATTTGTAATGGAATCAAGAAAAGACATGCAGTGAAACTCTTCCATCCTTGAGTAGGAAAAAGATCAAGATTTATCGCTTCTGGTATCAAACTCTGCCGCAGAGGGCTGGTCGCTTCCCTGAACTCAACACCAAGGGCAGTGTTTGCAGAGACGAGCAGAAGCAGAGACAGAAGTAGCAACAGCAGTCACCCCAGCCAGCTCTTCCTGAGCTGGGATGAGGTCAGGCTCCTGGGAGCAAGGAGGTCACAGAACTACCCTCCAGCCACCCCACCGCTCCTCCAGGGCAAGTCTTGTCCATCTTCTCTCCAACCCACCCTCTCACATGGATCTAATGGAGACGCCTCGGGGCTGACAACGGCCCTCTTCCTGGGAGGCTGACCAGCTCCCGAGACCCCACCTGCTGGCCCAGGGGTGGACACAGACAAAGATGATGTGTGTCCCCCAGCTCACCCCATGCCCGTGCCAGAACCCGGTAGGCGGACCTTCCCACCCCAGCCAGGCTTCCTTGCCATCTGGGCTCCGTTTACAAGTGAAGCCCAGCTCTCAAAGCCCTGAAGGGCCCAGGCATGGGGGGGCACAAGGATGGGGGGTCCTGGAGGCTCCATTCTCACGTGACCTGGCTCGACGGTCATCCTGACAGCGACAGTCTTGGCACAGTGGCTATTTCTGAGAGCTACCTCAAGGATAATAGAGCCCCAGACCCCTCCAGGCAGCCACGGATGACCCCTTGGACCTCGGAAGGGCCCTCTCACGCTGGTTTCTTCTAAGCCACAGCTATGTGTCATGTCAGCATGTTGTTAATGGGAACACAGATGTTTTGATGCCTTTAGATCTATGAAAGGACGGAGCACACTTGCCAAGTGTGTGCCTGCTAGCCAAGGCTCGAGGCTCTCTGCATCTGAGTCATGTAGAATTTGCACAAGATTTTTTTTCTCCGAAAGTTTTTTTGTTTTGTTCTGTTTTGTTTTTTTAATTTTAGGCCAAATCAGAAGCGGGTTAGAACTCCTCAACTTCTCTCATTCCAGTGACCTTGACCCAGCACCCACACAGAAGAGTAAAGGAAGGACACTTCTGGGGGAAGTGAGGGAATTTTACTTGGGGAGGTGCCCAAGGCCCTTGTTTTAGGGTTCTCCAGAGAAACAGAACCAAGAAGAACCAATTGTATCTGTACACACCCTGTAGAAAGAGAGAGAGAGAAGGAGAGAGATTTATTTTAAGGAATTGGCTCATGCAAAGTGTGGGCTGGAGACCCAGGGAAGAGTTGGCATTGTAGCTCCAAAGACCGTCTGGAGGCATAAAGCTCTCCTTCTTTGGGGACCTCAGTCTTTGGGATGAAGCCCACCCACATTATGGATAGCAACCTGCTTTACTCAAAGTCTACCATTTAATGCTAATCAAGTCTAAAAAAATACCTTCACAGAGACTTCCCTGACAATCCAGTGGTTAAGACTCCATGCTTCTACTGCAGGGCCGCAGGTTCAATCCCTGGTCAGGGAACTAAGATCCTGCATGCCGCACCGTGTGGCCAAAAAAAAAAAACCTTCACAGCAACATCGAGACTGGTGTTTCACTAAATATCTGGTCTAGCCAAGTGGACAAATAAAATTAGCTATCACAACCCTCCAGCAGAGTCTCCCTTTGTGTACTCAGGGCATTTTGGTTTCTTACGATGCCGGCTGCCCAAAATTCTATATTTTCGCCCCAACTCAATTCTTGTCTACTTTTTGAAATGGCCACGGGAACAATGACAACAGTGGAAGCCAAGAGGCAACACCGCCACCACACTGCACACAAGCGAACTCGTTAGATGCTCACGACAGCCCCGGGATATGGGCACCATTATTACACCCACTTTACAGGCAAGGAAGCCAAGCAGTCACTTGGCCACAGTGACACATCCAGTTTTGAAATCCCAGCAGGCCTCCTCCAGACCCTGATGTGAAACTTCAGAGAGGGGTCCATGGAGACCCCCCAGGAGCCCTCCTCTGTCCATCCCCCGACTCCTCTCCTTTTCTAGCACCCCCTTGACAGGCAGCTCTGGTCACCTCTCTCCTGGCCCCTTTGCATGCCTGAGGGCGGAGAACAAGTTACAGGCAACTTGGAATCCTCATCACTGAGGACAGGACCTGAGTACACACGAGATGCTCATTTGAGCGAACCAACAAAACAGATGAATGAGGAGCGAAGGAAGATGTAAGTGTGAGCCCAGGGCAGTCTTCCTCATCTTACTCCCCAAATCCACCATATTCTTTCACCTGCTTGCTGCCCAGCCAAGCTTCCCGTGGCCACATTCACCTGCAGACTTGGTTGTGCCCTTAACACTATCACTTTACGTCCAGCAAATATCTCCCCTAATGCCCAGCCCAGTGGGGAGCTCCGTGCACACACACACATACACAATACACATATACACACACACATACCACATACACACAATACACATATACATACCACATACACACATACACACACACATATAAAACCAGCCACAGTCCCCTGTGGAGCCCCCTGGTACTGGGCCTTCCCCTCACCTCTCTCCATAACTTGAGGACCTCCTGGCTGCAGAAATGGGGCATGTTTTGCTTACTTCCTTTTGGGACTTGACCCAATATGAGTAGAGAAGGAGAGAGGAAGTTGAGAAAATAAAGAGGAAAAGAAGAGGAAAAAGAAACTTAGTATATCGCATCTTCTCCTCACTTACTCATTTTTTGTTTGATTTTTCTTCTTTTTTATATTACATTTTTTATTGCGGTATAATCGACATACAACATTCTGTTAGTTTCACATGTACAACAGAATGATTCCATAATTCATTCATTTATTCATTATTCCACAAATATTCACTAAGCATCCTACTTTGTGCCAGGTACTGACGTAAGAAACGGAGCCATCATTATCTCATTTAGTCCTCCTTGCAGCCCCCCTAGGCAGGCATGGTTATCCCCATTTCACAGCTAGAGAAACTGAGGCTCAGGGCATCTGGTTGGTCAATGGCAAGGCTACCTTACCACTCACACTGTGCCCAGTCCACCCACTGGGAAAGTACATTCTTCTTCTCTCTTCAGCCCGAGGGAACCAGGATGAGGGGCTCAGAGGCCCCAGTTTGCTAGCCGACCCTCTCAGTCCCCCCACTGTCCCCCCCAACACACGCATGGACCCTTCAGGGAACGTCAGCCCACACGTGTGCACATTCACACATGATCCAAGATTTCTGCGACTTGTGAAAGTGGACATCTGGATCTGACCGGGTCTCCTGGGGCTGACGCCAAGGAGGCGGAGGGCGCTGGGGGGCCCGGTCCTGGCGGGCAGCGTGGGCGGAATGAAGGGGACTGATGAGGTGAGTGCGGTAGGCATGGCCATGCATGAGAGGTGGAGCCTTGTGAGTCCTTACTCTTAAAGTAACTCACCTGGATGGTTGTGAAGGCTGAATGACACACGTGGTACACTTTCAGATCTTCCTACCTTCTCTAGCGACAAATCCCAAGCGTTTCTCCGTGAGCAGGCAACGGTGCGACAGGAACTACCCTGTCCTGCACCTGCACCTGCGTGCCACCTGCTCTCCCTGCATCCTCCCGGGCCCTCCTGCAATCGAAGCTTCCCAAAAGACAGAGGTCAGAACCCCAACACAGGACACACTGGGCTAAAATCAGGGTAAGAGTCTCAGGTTTCTGGGATAAGAACATAGATATCTTTGGGCGGAGGGCATTATTCTGCTTACAGAGCCGTATGTGATCAAGCCCTGCCACCTCCAACTGTGTCCAGATCAGGCACCTTCTGTGTCCCAATATTCAGACCTCCTCTGTGTTTCTCCACACACCTCAGCAAGATTACTTCTACCTCAGGGCCTTTGCACTGGCTGTTTCCTCTGCCCAGATTCTGCCCCTGGTCCTTGAAAGCCAGGCTCTTGTCTTTCCATTTTCATTTAGAAAACCCCTTCTCAAAGAGCCCTTACCTGCCTACTGAGTACTAAGCAGCCTCCTGGCCACCCTCCAACACAACACCCCACTTCCACGCTCTGCCTCCAGATACGTTCAGGTTTGTCTTGTTTTTCTCTGCCTGCTTGGTGAGCCACGTGACAACAGGGTCTGTGTCCACCTCATCGTTCTCTACCCTAACACGTACTGAGCCCTTATTTTGGACCTGTTCTCTGAATGTCACTCATCTTCTCCTTCCTACAACCCCACGAGACAGGCATCTCAGAGGAGGAGACTGACTCACAGAGGCAGGAACTTGCCCCGGGTCACTCAGCCGGGAAGCATCAGAGCCGGAACACAGACCAGGCACTCAGGGTCTGCTCCACTTGCTACACTGCCTCGGGCCCTGCTGCCTCACCAGACCCAGAGAATCACCTGGCAGGAAAGGCTCTCAGGACATAGTTGCAGAATAGTTGTAGAATCTAACCTTGCTAGTTAGATTCCTTCTGGGAAGATAAAATCTTTAATTATGCCATCAGAGAAGGCGCTGGGAGGTAATACCAACAAGTCTGTATGTTTTTCACACCACAGTGTAAATGACTGATGGTGTCTGATGCTTCCCTGGAAGAAGCTTTTCTTTTTGTCTTTTTTTGCCTACAGACACCCCCGGCGCTTTCCCTTTCTTCAGATCAGTCAAGAATCCTCTGATTCTCTCGGCTCCCTGGGCCGCGCACCCAGTTACTGATCACACTCTGCCCCCAACCCCTCCCGCAGAGACGAGAAGCCCAGCCTAGGGGAGCAGAGGGAAGGGCATCTCCTGAGCCGGCAGCGCGCCCCTTCTGTTGAGGATCTAGAGGTAACCTGATCCCCGGCATAAAGAGACATGTCTGAGTCAGGAGCCAACCAGGTGACAACGGCGAGGTCAGGGGGCAGCCTAGGGTCTCCTGAGTCCCTGGAGTTGCCATCCCACCCCCACACCTCCAGTCTTTGATGTGAATGATGTCACGTCTCAGTCTTACCTGGAAACGCAGCCCCAAGGTGAGCTCCCTGGGCTTTGCTTCCCATTTAAGCTGCTTCCCTCTGCAGAGTCTGGCGCCCAGACTGCCAGAGGGACACGTGTTTTCCCGCATACAGGGAAAATCAATGGTTACTTCCTCGAGATAGAGGTTTACTTACTGAAATGGGTAGGTTTGGGTCCTGTCAAATTGTAGGTGCCTATTGTTTTCTTAAATGAAGATGTCTGTGACATCCTTATTTTAGGTGCCAGGCAACTCCAGAGAAGCAGGGAAGACTCAGGTAGAGGGTTTGAGAGGACATAGAAAGTTCTGCCCACTCAGGGAGTCTGCCCCGTTGTCCCCAGGGCCCCAGGGCTGCACAAGCCTTGGGAAAGTTGGTAGAAGCATGGCAGCCCACCATTGCCCCTATAGATCGGGGGCACCGTCAGGCCTCTGTCAACAGTCAGGGGATGGACACTCCTCCTGGGGCAGCTGGCTGGGAGGCAGGTGGAGGTGGGCGCATGGAGGGAGGGGCCGGTGCCCAGATGGTGGGGTGAGCAGCTCCACAGGCATCTGGCTTGGTCTGCCTGGAATCAAGTCCAGTGTCAAACAGAATCCTCCAGGGGGGAGCAGGCCTGGGAGGGCATCAGTTCCTGCCTGAAAGACTCCAGGCCAACCCGAGAACCCAGGGCACTGCCTCCTTCCCCAGCTGTTCACATCCAGTCCACACCCTCAGCACTCGTTGCCCAACGCCCCCGGGGGCCAGAAACTGCCCCACGGAGCAAAGGGGTCTCCACTCTTCTCTGTAATCAGGGCCGTCCTCGACAGGACTTGGAAAGAGTCCCCCTCCTGAAGTTGCCAGGGAAAGGTGGAGGCTGCTGGAGAAAGTGGAAGATGCCACACAGCTTCCCGGTCACCCATCCTCACCCTGACCCCACCCATCCATCTGAACACTGTCTCTGGGGGCAGTAAAGCCCTGGATCACTACTGATGAAGGTTTGCAGAATGGCAATCTCTTCCTCCCCACACCCACGCCATCTGCAAGGAGGCTCTGCCAGTCTTCCCATCCAGAGGGAGGTCTGTTTTCCCATCTCCGGATATGGGCGGGTCTTGTGACTTGCTTTGGCCAACAGAATGCACTGGAAGCGATATACCAGTTCCAAGGCTGGCTCTGGATTAACCACATTGTCTAGTTTCTGTATGTGATGTTTTGACATCTGGGGCCACGCTGACTTGGCACAGACTGCCCCTCTGTGGCAGGGCCAGCAAATTCCTAGAGACAGCAAACAACACAACACCCTCCCTGCCCATGCCCAGCACACCTTTGGTAGCAAACCAACTGAACCAGAGCCCATCCGCCTGCTTATCTGGCTCCGAAGCTTGTGAGACACTAACACCCGCCCAGTCCCCACCAACAAACCTGGGGTTCGGCATCAGACGACTAGGGGCAGCCCTATACCACCATCCTGCTACAATTATCCCAACTAGCCAATCTTAACCCGGTTAGTCCCCTTAACCTGTCTCACCCATTTCTTCCCTCAAAACCTCCAGTAAAGGCTTTCCAGAAGTTTCCCTCCCTCTCTTCCTGCCTGCTGTTCTCTCTGTAGCCCAACTTGGTATGACAGTCTCCCTCCTCGATAGTGGGAGTAACACACTATCTTTTCCGGCAGTGTCTCCTGATCTGTTGGCCTCACCACACTTGGAGGACGCCAAAATCCCAGCTTCATTTTAGAACAGCATCTCAAGAAGTCTTGGGCATTCTGCTCGTCCTGGCCCTTGACCACTTTCTACCATGTGAAAAACCCAGCTAGCCTGCTGGAGGATGAGAGGCTGCATGGAGCAGAGCCACCCTGGACCAACCAGCCGCAGCTAACCTGGCAGCCGTCCACAGGTGAAGAGGAGCCCAGACCCGAAAAGCGGAGCCTGGAGCCATTGAGCAGAACAGTCGAGCTGAGCCCAGCTCAGACTGCCACCCTGATCAGCCAACTCCAGATCTAGAGCGGCCCTTTCAAAACCAAATGCACGGTCCTTGTCTGTTTTGTTCCCGGCCTGGGCCATGGCAGTCAGCAAATATTTGTTTGATGAAATGCCCCATTTTCAAAATGGATGATTCCCATGTCCCCGTAGCTTCCGCTCACCCCCATGTATTCTTATAATACAGGCGCCGGTGTATAAAACCCTGCTGCAGGGTAGCAAATACTCCTGGTGCTGCGAGCACGGCAGATACCTTTAATCGAGCATGGTATCCTTTTGTGCTGAGTTCTCAAGCAAACAGCAATCCATCTCAACCTGGAGTCCAGCCACTCCATCGAAACTGGCAGTAGAATTGACATCGATAAGCTGACGATACTACACCGGCAAGGAACATACTTGGGTTTTCATATTTCCACCCTTCTTCATCTCATTTGTTCTCAGACCAGGGAATAGGTCTCAAACCCTCTCCACCTCCTTCCCTCCCGACTCAGTCAGTTGGGGGGACACTGGATGGGGGCATTTCCCCCCCCCCCCCCGCTCCTTCCTCTGGCTTTGTTCCCAGTATGAGGATTCAGCTGCCACTTCCTCAGGCACATCAGGCTCCCCATCTCCAGCGTGGGGATAATGGTGCTACCGTTGCCTGCTTTAAAGTTTCAGGGTAGAAAAATGGTGACATCTACAATAGGAAAGTGATCTGGGAAGGGCTAAGGATCGCAGATTAAAACATCATTTTTCCTGAGAACGTGTTCAAAAAAACAAGGGAATAAGCCAAGAAAGAGGAAGACATATGATCTAGAAAACATAAACTCCAGCGCAGGCCAAAGTCCCTGGGTAGCCACAGGGCCATGAGCCCAGAGAAGGTCAGCATGACTGGGATCCAGGGGGAAAGCAGCCCGACAGAATATGGACTAGGAAAGAGATTATTGGAAACAACTGTGCTTATGTAGAGGACGAACCGGGCAAAAGTGAAAAATCTTGAGGAAAACCAAAAAGTTACACAAGAAAGGAAATTAATCATAGTAGACTATTTGGCTCTGCAGTGAACAATGGAACAAAGTACTCATCTGTCGTTACAGGAGATCAATTGTTGAGAAATGGGGAGTAATTTCCAGGGCATTTAAAATCAGTTACCTCAAGAGACAGTGAGGACTGTGGAACAATTTCTTGAAAGCCACAAGCTACCAAAAGTCACCCAAAGGAAAAAGGCTACCCTAAGTAGTTCTGTATCTGTCAGAGAAATTGAATTCATAGTTAAAAACCTTCCAGAAAAGAAATCTCCAAGCCCACAGGGTTTCGCTGGTCAATTCTACCAAACATTATAAGGGGAACTGACACCACCTCTACACAGTTTCATCCAGAAAACAGAAGAGAAGGGGACAGCTCACAACTCATTTTAGGAAGCCAGTATTACCCTGGTAACAAAACCAAGTAAAGACAGTAGAAGAAATCCATAAATGAGGGATAGCAAACTGTGTCTGTAGAAAGAGGGCCAGAGAGTCAAATTTTTCATCTTTGCAGCCCATAGGGTCTCTGTTGCAACTGCTCACCTCCGCAATTGCAGTGCAAAAGGCAGGTATGGATGACATGTAAGTAATCAGTGTGGACAGATTTGACCAGCAGTGTACTGGATGTGGGTCACGGACCATAGTTTGCTGACCCCTGCTATACACCAATATCCCTCATGAACAAGATACAAGAATTCTCACAAAACAGCAAGTAGAATCCAGAAATATAGATGACGTATACGATGCCATAATCAATTAGGGTTTATCTGGGAATGCAAGGCTGGTTTCAAAATTAGAAAATCAATCACACAGCATTGTAAATCAACTGTACTTCAATTCTAAAAAATTAAATTTAAAAATTCAGTCAAAGTCATCCACTTTAATAACAGACTGAAGAAAAACCACAGGATCACATCAATGAAAGCAGAAAAAGCATGTGATAAAATTCAACATCCATTCATAATGAATGCTCCATCAAACTATGGCTAGAAGAGAACCTTAACCTGACAAATGGCATCTGCAAAAACCCACAACCTAGCATCCCACTTAATATTAAAAAACGGAATGCATTCTTCGCAAGTTCTAGAACAAGGCAAGAATGTCCACTCTCTTACTCAACACAGTACTGGAAGTTTTAATAAGTGTAATAAGGCTAAATAAATAAATAAATGGCGCATGGATTAGAAAGGAAGAAATAAAATTGCCCCTATTCACAGATAACATGATTGTTTATGTAAAAAAAATCTGAGGGAATCTACAAAAAAAAAAAAGCCCTATAACTAATAAGTGTGTTCCACAAAGTCATAGGACACCATGTCAACACAGAAAAGCCCACTGAATTTCCATATACAAGGAATATAGCATTGGAAATGAAAAAATTTAAAACCTAATACCACTTAAAATAGCTCCAAAAATGAAATACTTAGATATAAATCTAACAAAACATGTTTCTGTTGGTAACTAAAAAATGCTGATGAGGGAAATCAAGGAAGATCTAAATAAATGGAAAGACATATTGTTTTCACAGATTGGAAGACTCAATATTGTTAAGATGCCAATTCGCCCCTAATTGATCAGTAGGTTTAATGCAGTTCCAATCAAAATTCCAGTGGAATTCTGTGGATAGGGACAAGCCGATTCTAAAATTTTAATGGAAATACAAGCTATAATAACCGAAACAATTTTGAAAAAGAATAATAAAGTCTCAAAATCTATCCAATTTTAAGTCTTATATAAAATTACAGTAACGGGACTTCCCTGGTGGTGCAGTGGTTAAGAATCCGCCTGCCAATGCAGGGGACACGGGTTCGATCCCTGGTCTGGGAAGATCCCACATGCCTCTGGAGCAACTAAGCCCGTGTGCCACAACTGCTGAGTCTGCGCTCTAGAGCCCGCAAACCACAACTACTGAGCCCGCGCACTACAACCACTGAAGCCCGTGCACCTAGAGCTCGTGCTCTGCAACGAAAGGCCACTGCAATGAGAAGCCCGTGCATGGTAACAAAGAGTAGACGCCTGCTCGCCACAACTAGAGAAAGCCCGTGTGCAACGAAGACCCAATGCAGCCAAATAACTAACTAACTAAATAAATAAATAAAATTACAGTAATCAAGATAGTGTGTTACTGGCAGAAATAAACCCATATGACGCACTGATTTTTGACAAAGTTGCTCAGACAATTCAACGGCAATTCAACAGTCTTTTCTACAAATGCTGTTGGAACAAGTGGATATCTACATGCAAAGTGTTTATCTCAACATAAACCTCACACTTCACACAAAAATTAACTCAAAATAAATTACAGATCAAAATGCAAAAATGCAAAACTACAAAAATTTTAGAAGAAAACATACAAGAAAATTTTCATGATCTGGGGTCAAAGAGTTCTTAGACTTGACACCAAAACCACGATCTATAAAAATAAAAAATCGATCAATTGGACTTCATCAAAATTTAAAATCTTTGGTCTGGGAAAGACACTGCTTAGACAAGCTGCAGTGAGTGAAATCCTGCCATTTGCAGCCACGTGGATGGACCTGGAGATAGTCAAAGTAAGTCAGAGAAAGACAAACATCATATGACATCACTTATGTGGAATCTAAAAAATAATGATACAAATGAACCTATTTACAAAACAGAAATAGACTCACAGGCTTAGAAAACAAATTTATGGTTACCAAAGGGGAAAGGTGGGGTAGGGAGAAGAATAAATTACAAGTTTGGGATTAACATATACACACTACTATATATAAAATAGATAATCAACAAGGATCTACTGTAGAGCACAGGGAACTATACTCAATACTCTGTAATAACCTATATGGGAAAAGAATCTGAAAAAGAATAGATATAGGAATATGTATAACTAACTCACTTTGCTGTACACCTGAAACTAACACAACATTGTAAATCAACTATACTCCAATATAAAATAAAAAAAACTTTTTTAAAGACAAGCTGCAGATAGGGAGAAAATATTGGCAACTCACACATCTGATAAGGGATTTCTATTTAGAATGTATAAAGAATACTCAAAACTTAACAATAAGAAAACAAATCACCCATTTGGAAAATGGGCAGAGGGCCTGAACAGACACTTCACCCAGTAAACTATTCAAATGGCAAATAAGCACATGAAAAGATGTCAATATTATCAGTTATTAGAGAAATGGAAATTAAAACCACAATGAGATACCATTCCATACTTATTAGAGTGACTTAGAAACAAACAGACAAACCCGATAATATTAAGTGCTGGTGAGGATGCAGGGCAACTGGGTCTTTTATGTATTGCTGGTGGGAATGCAAAATGATACAACTGATATGGAATACAGTTTGGCTGCTTCTGACAAAGTTAAAGATACACTTACCATATAACCCAGCAATCCCACTCCTAGATATTTACCCAAGAGAAATGAGTGTTTTTACACTCACACAAAAGCTGTATGGGAATGTTTACGGCAGCTCTAGTCATAATCACCAAAAACTGGAACTGATACCATGGGTGTCATTCAGTTCAGTGGCTGAATTGATTAAAAAAAAAGCTGTGATACGTCCACACAATGGAATACTACCCAGCAATAGGAAGGAACTGTGCATCCCCAGAACGACATGGAAGAATCTTAAATGCTTTATGCTAAGTTAAAGAAGAGTCAAAAGTCTATGTACTTTTTGCTTCCATTTATATTACACTGTGAAGATGAAAAAACCATAATGATGAAGAACGGATCAGTGTTGCCAGGCGCTAGGGTGCCCGAGGGTGTGACTACATAGGGCATGATGATGTCATTTTGGGGTGGTGGAACTCTTCTGTCTCCTGACTGTGGTGGTGAGTACCACATATAGAACATAGTTCTATGGTTAAAATCATGGAAATGTACACCAAAAACATTTCTTTCCTATTACACTGTAAAAAGCAATGTATCAACTGGGAGTAGACAACCAAAAGAATGAATCTCTAATGGTGGAATTTGGAACCCTGTGACATGTGATCACAAGGAGAGGTTTTGGAGAAGGGGAAACGTTCTGAAATACCATAGCCCCCCCTCCCCACAGGCAACGAGGAGGCCGAGAGCCATTGTGGGGGAAGAGGGTGAGGCGTGGGGTGTGTTAAATGTTCTCCCTTTCCTGTCTCCCCAGCAAGGCTGTTTCTTTTCCTGGGGGAAGGCCACACAGAGTGGGCAGTAGTGTTGGGAAAGGGCTCCCACTTACGGGATCCCCACATTGCTCAACCTCCCCTCCTTCCCCAGGACCACTGGCTCTCCAACAGCAGGTCACAGAAATCTTGCAAAGTGACCCAGGACAGATGTGCTGAAAAGTCAGACAAGGATTAGGGGTGAGATTCCCCCGACTACATAGGACTTTGGGTGAAGGACAGTTTCACTAGAATTTTTAAACTAACTTCTATGGAGAATCCCTTCTGCTCCCTTTCCCCTTCACAAAGCCCAGTGAGGCAGGTGCTCTCGCAGGTAAAGAAACCAAGGTTTAGAGGAGAAGGAATTTGAGAAAGCCTGGACGTGGCAGGGCAGGCATGGGACCCAGATCTCCCCCAGGAACAGAGCCTGAGAGAGCTTACTTCCCTGCTTGAACAGCAGCTGCAGACATCTGAGAACTGCCAAGGTGTCACCACTTTTCCAGGTAACCGTCAGAGATCGGATAATGGCAGTGCAGAGCCCCTCAGCTTCCTCTGGTACTTCCTATCCACCCTGCCCCCTCTCCTGGCCTGGGTGGGGAGCCGGCTTAGGGATGCACCTACCTGTGCTTCTGGCTTTGAGCTCTGGGCCTCAGGTTCTGTTATGTAACCTGCATCGTGGGTGGGGCACCCCACTGTTCTGTTGGGTGGGTTGATTGTGGCCCTAGACCAGGCTTCTGCTGCCTGGTGGCTGAGTGACTTCCTGCAGTGGCAACTCACCGCATTCTGCACTCACACGGGCCGTGTTTGGTCTGAACTGAGTTCTCCCTGCCTGGAACCCCTTCCTGTGCCCCAAGGGCTTCTAGGTGGCCACGGTTGTGCCTGTCAGGTATTCAGTCCATAGGTGAGAGTCTGTGGGGAAGGGAAAAGGCTTGGAGACCAAGGAGAGAGATTAAATTTACTCCACTCCTTCCTGGCCATGTGAAACTTGAGTAAGTCAGAATCTCCCTGGGTCTCAGCTCCCTCATCTGCAAAATGGGGATGACAATAGTTCCCGACTCACAGCGCTGCTCTGAGAATAAAGAGCCTGCAAGATGCTTAGCAAAGAATACAGCACTCATCACTCAGTGAGCTTTCTTTCCGTCTGCCGTTACTATTATTGTTATGGACGGTATTCTTGGGGTAGCTGCCCCACAGCCCACGGGACACGCCATCGCAGAGGGAGGGGTCTCCAGTTTCCAGAGCCAGTCTGGTGATAGCTGGTTCTGAATCGAGCAATTCCAGTCTCACCTTTGGAAGACACATTTTTATCTGCATTCTTATCTTAATTTTAACCATGAGTTTTTACTGCTTAATGTAAAATGAACCTGGTCAAGCACATAAATCCAGTGGGACTCCAACAGACACAAACGTCAGGGAGAGAAAAATTAAACGGCGAGCTGCCTGCAAGTGTGGGAAAGAAATGCAGTCCCAAATCTAAGGTCCCCTAGGCTCAGGTGAGGCTGCTTCAGAACCCTCCCACCTGTCTGCCTGGGAAACGCGGCGAACTGCTAAGAAAGTTCTGAGCCTTTAAAAGTTGGTGGTGGGGCTTCCCCGGTGGCGCAGTGGTTTAGAATCCGCCTGCCAATGCAGGGGACACGGGTTCGAGCCCTGGTCTGGGACGATCCCGCATGCCGAGGGAGCACCTAAGCCCGTGAGCCACAACTACTGAGCCTGCGCTATACAGCCCGTGAGCCACAACTACTGAGCCCACCGCCGCATCTACTGAAGCCCGTGCGCCTAGAGCCCGTGCTCCGCAACAAGAGAAGCCACCGCAATGAGAAGCCTGCGCACCGCAACGAAGAGTAGCCCCTGCTCGCCACAACTAGAGAAAGCCCGTGCGCAGCAACGAAGACCCAACGCAGCCAAAAATAAATTAAATAAATAAATTTAAAAGTTGGTGGTGGTAAGAATGATATTTCAGTTAGAAATTTAAATGTTGGAAGTTGGAGGGGAGGGGACAACCTCTACCCTAATTGGGCGAGCAGGGAACTCTTCTGGAGACCTGAGGAAGACCAATGTCTCATAAATCCCAGGGCAATCTTTCTGCAAGGCACGGTTCTCACGCGGAGCCCTCTCTCTCCCTCCCCCCAGCGGACCGAGGCTTTCGCACAAACTGCTCGGCTAGACCAGCCCGGGTTCTCCCAGACGCCCGGCCCGCGATGCATCCGATGACAGATGGGGGGGATCTCACGCTTCCCTCTTAAAACTGAACCCCAGCTCCAGCCTCGCTCCAAGCCCCCAGCCCGAGCATTCCGGTGGAATGTGGCGAGCCCAGGTCCTCCGGCCTTGGCGTGGCCTCCCCTGCAAGCGGGACAGGGGAGGGGCGGGAGGGACACTGACCTGGGAAGCCCGCGATTCGGGGCAGGCGAGGAAAAGCAGCAGGAGGAAGAGCGCGCGGGGACAGTTGGGCACCATCTTGCCAATCGGAACCTTTCTGCTTGGGAAGGGGAAATAACTTTGCCTTCCCTGCCGAGGTTGTCCCAAGCCGATGCCGCAGCCGCCCCTGCGGGGAGCGGGGCTCCGCGCGGCCCCGAGCGGCTCGGGCAGGGAGGGAGGCGGGAGCCCCGGAGCGCAGCCGGGCCCGCCGCGCTCGGGAGGCGCAGTCCCGGGTCCAGGTGCGCCGCGCGCAGACCTGCAGCCGCAGCGTCCAGGAGCGTCCGCAGCCGCCCGCACGAGACAATCGCAGCGAGGCGGGGAGGCGCCAGTCCCTTGGCCAAGGCCGAGGAGGAGGGGCTGCCCGGCCAGGAATGCGCCTGGGAGCGCGCCCAACCCGCGCGGCTCCCCGAGGAGGCCGGGCGCGACGCCGAGGACGAGCGCGGGCATCTTCAGCGCCCTGGCGGGGGAGGCAGCCGAGGCGGCGCGCACGTGCGTGCGGGATCCCGGGAGCCCACCCCGCGCCGGGCCGCTCCTGACCCGCCCCTTTCCCGGCTGGGGATACTGAGGCTGACATCACCCAGCAGAAAGTGGAGCTTCAAACCCAGGTGTGTCCAACTTCAGAGCTCACGTGAGGACATCTTCCTCCACGGCCCTCGGAAGACAGGACTAGATTGGCCAGGAGATGGGCTTCATGAACTCAGACCAAGTTCTCCACCCGAGTAGACTAGTGTCTTTTTTTTGTTTGTTTTTTGTTTTTTGCGGTACGCGGGCCTCTCACTGCTGTGGCCTCTCCCGTTGCGAAGCACAGGCTCCGGACGCGCAGGCTCCGGACGCGCAGGCTCAGCGGCCATGGCTCATGGGCCCAGCCGCCCCGCGGCAGGCGGGACCCTCCCGGACCGGGGCACGAACCCGCGTCCCCTGCACCGGCAGGCGGACTCTCAACCACTGCGCCACCAGGGAAGCCCAGACTAGTGTCTTTTTAAACAATGCTATCGGGGTACAAGAACACACACGCACGGTGACTCAGAATCGACAGCCCTCCTCATTTGCTGTCCTCCACTCCCCAAACGGAAGGAGAAACTCAGTTTGGACTGGAGGCCGGGTTATGGGAACACTGGATGCTTTGCTAAGGTCGGGTGGGAAATGCCGCTGGGAAGGGCAGACATGAGCAGTCTGAGCATCCAGGGGCTGTGGGAGGAACCAGATGGCCTCAGCCCCAAGCTCCTGGAAAACATTATTTAAGTTCTTACTGGAAGAATGTTTTCAGAAGGCAACACTGCAGATGTCATGGTGCACACCAAGTCTGGCCAAGCCTCAAATCTATTTTTCCTTTTCCGAATTTCACTTAGCAGAGCCCACTCAGAGTTCAAGGCACAGAGCTCAGAAGGCTGCAGCCTCAGAGCAGGAACCGTTTTCCTTTGGAAAGGAAAGTTGGAGACCCCTGGAAAGGGGACTGGTGGCGCCTGGTGCAGCCTGGCCACCTGGGCAGGAGTTACCCAGGAAATCCTGCTGGGCTGCCCCCTCCACCTTCCTGCCGGAGGAAGGAGAGCAGGTCTGGTACTCCTATCTGCATTCCTGTGGAGACGGCTTGAGAGAGACCTGGGCAGAAGATTGCTTTTCCCTGTCCAGGTGGAGGGCGCTGGGCAGCAGTGACCTGAGCCCGGGCGGCCTGTGGGAATAGTGGTTTTCTGCCTTTGCTCTCTGTGCCAAAGCCCAGCGTCCCCCTCTCTGCCTGCACTCTCCCCACCCCTACCCCCAAGGAAGGATTCCTTCTGGTCACTGTGGCTGTGTTTATTTTGTATTTTATCCTACCTTGTGTTTACATGGCAGCCCCCAAAGCCAAGGCTTCTCAGGCGTGTTCCGGCTGTGTGCTGGAACCAGACAGATGTGCGCTGGAACCAGCCAGATGTGCACAAGACCTATTGTCCCTTGAGCCCTCTGAATGGATTCGTAAAGCTGGAAGGCACTCCCGATTTCGCCAGTGAAGAAACTGAAGCTGGGAATGGCTGAGTGACTTGCCCATGGTTTGCAAACCCAAAGGTCTCCAGAGCAGGGCTGCTTCCAGCACAGGCTACCTTATCCCACATTTTACTTAAATAATGCAATCATAGGATTTCAGGAATTTTATTTACAGGAACAGAGTTTTTCCTGTTTCTTTTTTTTTTTTTTTTTTGGTTTCTTCTTCTTCTCTTTCTTTTCTTCTTCTTTTACTTTTCAAGCATTTCTAAGTTTCAACACAGTTTTTTTTTTCCTATTATCAATTTCCATTTGTTTCCCTTGTCCTATGGCTGACTTCTATCTAGTGCTCTGGCATCTGCTCCGAATTAACCTTCTAAGGTCCCACTGCCCCAGCAGTACCGTCCCTTCTCTCTCTGTCCTCAGCTGCCCTTGACCTGTGGTCATCAAGGCACACCCTCCACAGCCTGACCTGCCAAGGCTGCGAAGAGCAGACAGACCGTGAGAAGAAGCCAAGCGCCCTCTATTCAGGGCTCCGGAAACCAACCTTTGACTTAATAAGACGGGCCTACCTCGATATTGTTTCTTCTGTTTCCTCTCTATCTCATTTTCAAGAGACTATTCTGGAATGTCAGGGGATGAAGGGGGTCTAGATGTCGAAAGAAAATATTGGTAAAGCCTTTCGGCAGAATCGGTTGCCATCTCCTGGGCTCAGTGCTGTCTCTCTGATACACTCACATTCCCTGTGTAAAGTGGGAATACAAAATGGGGGAGGAGCGGAGCGGCTGGGCCCGTGAGCCATGGCCGCTGAGCCTGGGCGTCCGGAGCCTGTGCTCTGCAAAGGGAGAGGCCACAACAGGGAGAGGCCCGCGTACCGCAAAAAAAAAAAAAAAAAAAAGACCCGATCAGAAGCCGTACCCAGTCTAAATCAGCCATTCCAGAGCGGTTTCCTGGGACCCTCACAGTGACCGACACGCCGCTTTTTCTCTTTCGGGTTTCTCTGTGGCTGAATCTTGTCTGTCATCTCATTCTGAGCTGCTTCTCCCTCTTTGTCTCCTTCACTCACCTCTATCTGTGATTCTAAGTGTAATCGACCCCCACTAAGCACCTGCACAGGGGCCCAGGAGCAAAGCCCAGCATGTGAGCCCGAGCCAGGATAACAGCGTAGGAACAGGGGGAGGATGGTCTAGCAGGAGCGCAGTGACTCAGTCTAATTCACTCTTTACACAAATATCTATCAGGTGCTAGCTCTGAGCACGGCCCTTTTGTGAGGGGCTACGGGAGGCTTTCACACTAAATCTCGAGCCCCAGCCAACCAGATCGTGTACTCCTGTGTTGAACTTTGAAGACTGTCCGCTTATGTGTGATGTCATGACAGCTAGAAGAGACGTTCCTCCCTACAAAACCGTTCCCAATTTTACAAAATGAAAATCTGTAGGAAAACAGATTCAATTGTGCCTTGATTAAAGACCGAACACCAGTTAACATCTGCCAAAAGGAGGAAATGCTGCAAATCCATGAATGCTGTCCCACAGTGAAGTCCAAGTCCCTGTGGGAGAGGCAGAACATGGACGCAGCCAAGGACACACAGCCCTTGAAATCAGACACACCTGGGCTGGATCTTACCCACTACCTGTTGCCAGTGTGACCTTGCAGCTCTCCTAAGCTTGGCAGGTCTCAGTTTCCTCAACTATGTATGGAAACAGCATTTATCTGAAGAATTATTGAGGGATTTCAAAATGATGAACATAAAGTGCCTAACACAGCGCCTAGCGTATAGTGGGGCTTAGTTAAAGAGTCTTTGCCTAAACTGACTCACGGTCCTTCACACGGGGACAACATAAGAAGGGAACCAACATTTCTTTAGCACCTGCTGTGTGCCAGGCCCTCTGTTAAGCGTTTCATGAATGTTCTCATTTATTCCCTCACAACCCAGCAAAATAGGTCCTATTATTATTCCCATTTTGCAGATTGGGAAACTGAGGCTTAGAACGCCTGATCACCCAAGATCCACATCAGGTTAGTAATCGGGAGAAACAGGATTTACACGTGGGTGTGTGCGATCCCGAGGAGCATGCTTTCTGCTGCCTTAGAAACTAAACACAAGAATTTGCTCACCGTTCTCCTCAGCCCATGTTTGATATCTTCTAAGGCAGATAGATCAAAATTAGCTTCAGGAGTACTTTTTCAGGGATACAATTTTACTGCAAACTGAGATTACACCTATACAATTAGGCCTGATTACAATAACCTCCAAGGAATTGTTGAAATTAATTCCTGGGTCTAGAATTTCATACTTAATATTCTTCAAAACAGGATGGCTTTGCCAGATGACTCTATTTGTCCCTCGGGATGCACTCCGCACTCGTTCCCACCCTGCCCTCGGCCTCGATGCCAACCTGTAGGGACTGCATCAACACCCTTGGGTGCTCTGTCCTCTGGCTGTGTGTAGCAGGTGGAGGTGCTCAGTAGGAGGTCAGATAGAGAACGGTGAGGTCCTGAGCTTGACTCAAGCTGGCTGTGTCCCTCGACAGAAGATCACTGCTCTTTTCAAGGCAATCTGTTCTCCGTCCCTCTCTTTCTCTGGGATTCCAGCAGCCCCTCTCCCTCTCATCCTCCGGGGTCCAGAGATAGGAAGAGCACCTGCATTAGAAGCTCTGGGATAGGGCACTCCCCTGGTTGGCGTTTGTACATCCTGTTCATATCCTGTTAATAAATCATCTGCACATTATACTAACTTGAGCAAGCCATCTCTCGGCTTTTGACCGATAGAGTGACCATTGGCAATAAGTTGAAAATATCTTTTTTCTCCAGAATTGTGGCTCTAGCAGGAAATGAGGTGACATACACACACACGATCAAGCTTGTGCACACACATTCTCTGGGCGAGGCACGAAGAGGTTACTGACAATCTTTCCCCTTGGTAATACAATACTATTTTTGTCTAAGGTTGTAATATACCCAGTTAAAAATACCCCTATACCACCTCTTCAGACTCCCTAAATACAGACTCCCTTGGCTGCGTGACCCAGTTCTGACTGATGGGATATAAGTGAAGTCTGGTGAGTGGGGCTTCCAGGAAAGCCACTTTCTTGATAAATAGAAAGACTCAACTGGTGTGTGTCCTTCTTCCTCTTGCCTGGAGCATGGGCCCAATGCCTGGAGGTGCGGCAGCCACCCCATGACCATGAGGACCAGATGGAAGTTTAGAAAGAGAAAAGGCCTATGTTCATAGCAGCAGTATTCACAATAGCCAAGACATGGACACAACCTAAATGTCCATCGACAGATGAATGGATAAAGAAGATGTGGTACATATATACAATGGAATATTACTCAGCCATAAAAAAAATAAATTAATGCTATTTGCAGCAACATGGATGGACCTAGAGATTATCATACTAAGTGACGTGAGTCAGAAGGAGAAAGACAAATACCATATAGTATCACTTATATGTGGAATCTAAAACGTGACGTAAATGAACTTATTTACAAAACAGAAACACGGGCTTCCCTGGTGGCGCAGTGGTTGAGAGTCCACCTGCCGATGCAGGGGACACGGGTTCGTGCCCCGGTCCAGGAAGATCCCACATGCCGTGGAGCGGCTGGGCCCGTGAGCCACAGCCGCTGAGCCTGCGCGTCCAGCGCCTGTGCTCTGCAACGGGAGAGGCCACAACAGTGAGAGGCCCGCGTACCACAAAAAAAACCCCAAAAACCAGAAACACAGTCATAGACATGGAGAACAGACTTGTGGTTGCCAAGGGGGAGGGATGGATTGGGATTTTGCCATTAGCAGATGCAACTATTATATAGAGAACGGATAAAGAAGGTCCTACTGTATAGCCCAACATCCTGTGATAAACCATAATGAAAAAGAATATATATATAAAACTGAATCACTTTGCTGTACAGCAGAAATTAACACAACATTGTAAATCAAGTATACTTCAATAAAATAAACTAAAAAAAAGAAAGAAAGAAAGAGAGAAGGCAGAGGGGGCTTGCTCCCTCAATGATTTCTTTGAGACATGCCAGTCCTTGGGCCTCTTACTTCCAGATGTCTTGTTTGCTAAGAAACGTAAATCCCTGTTTGGTTAAGCCACTGGTAGTTGGATTTCTGTTTCATGCAGTGGAACCCAAATCTATGAGTCCATTGGGTTATAAATATATAAATGATTAAATAAATAAAAGGGGGGGGACAACAACTCTTCCTTACAGAAAAATTACAATCAGTAAAAGTAGAAAAAATGTAAAAAATAGAAAAGTCACCTTTAGAACACTACAGTAATAATTGCTGCAGGTAAGACCCACTGATGAATGCTAAAATTAGTGGGTAAATATTTAAGCAGAAACAGGAGTTTGGCATAGCTTCAAAGTATCTCCCCCCAAATATTTACAAATATTAGAAAGGGAAAAATGTAAATTTACAGTGGATCAATGGGGCATATCAACATCAATATCATGTACCCTCTGATCTGAGGCACAGAGAAAGGTACGTCACTTCTGGGACACGCTTACCCAAAATGCATAGCATCAATCCAATCATGAGAAAAAAATGAGATAAACCCCAATTGAGAGACATACTGCAAAATACCTAACTGGTATTATCAGGCAATGAAAGATCTGGAAGACAAGGAACTGCCCCAGATAAGAGGTGCCGAAGAAGACATAGTAAACGCAGTGTGGGATCCTGGAGTGGGTTCCAGAACGGAATATGGACATGAGTGGAAAAACTGATGAAATATGCATAAATGCTGTGCTTTAGTTAAAGGTATCGTAGCAAGGTTTCATTCACAGCTTTGACAAGTGTTCTGTGGTTATATGCTAACAAAGGGGGAGGCTGGATGAAAGGAGTAAGGGAACTGGACTAATTCTGCAACTTTTCTGTAAATCTAAAATTACCTCAAAAAGATAAAGAAGCATGTCTGTATGTTATAAAATTTGATTTTTAAATTTCATCTTATATCAATTATGGTAAATGAGAATATTCAGGAACTTTTCCCGTTTTATCTAATTTTTCAAATTTATTAGCATAAATTATTGGTATTATTCCCTTTTTATCTTTTAAAAATCTGTTGGATATGTAGTGATAGCCCCTCTTTTATTCCTGATATTGGTAATCAGGGCTCTCTCTTTTCTTTCTTTTTTTAAAATAAATTTATTTATTTTATTTATTTATTTTTTGGCTGCATTGGGTCTTCATTGCTGCATGCGGGCTTTCTCTAGTTGTGGCGAGCGGGGGCTACTCATTTCGGTGCGTGGGCTTCTCATTGCGGTGGCTTCTCTTGTTGCAGAGCACGGGCTCTAGGCACACGGGCTCAGTAGTTGTGGCTTGCGGGCTCTAGAGCTCAGGCTCAGTAGTTGTGGCGCACGGGCCTAGTTGCTCCACGGCATGTGGGATCTTCCTGGACCAGGGCTCGAACCCGTGTCCCCTGCATTGGCAGGTGGACTCCCAACCACTGTGCCACCAGGGAAGCCCATCGATCTCTTTTCTCTTTTTTTTACTAGTATAGGTAGACATTCATTGATTTTGTTTATCTTTTCAAAGAACAAACTTTTAGCTTTGTTAACTTTGTTTAAATTTCATGGGTTTTGGATTTTTTAAAAAAATTGAAGTATAGGGGACTTCCCTGGCAGCGCAGTGGATAAAACTCCACGGTCCCAATGCAGGGTGCCCAGGTTCAATCCCTGGTTAGGGAACTAGATCCCACACACATGCCGCAACTAAGAGTTCACATGCCACAACTAAGGAGCCTGCCTGCCGCAACTAAGACCCAGCGCAACCAAAAAACAAAAAAACCTTTAAAAAAAAGTTTGAAATATAGCTGATTTACAGTATTAGTTTCAGGTGTACAACATAGTGATTCATTATTTTTACAGATTATATTCCATTTTAAATTATTATAAAATGACTATATTTCCCTGTGATGTACACTATATCCTTGTGTTGCTTATTTGTTTTATAATCAAGAGTTTGTATCTCTTAATCCCCTACCTCTATCTTGCCCTTGTCTCCTTCCCTCTCCCCACTGATAACCACTTGTCTGTTCTCTATAACTGTGAGCCCATTTTTGTTTTGTTATATTCTTTCATTTGTTTTATTTTTTGGCTTCCACCTGTGAGTGACAGCAGAGCATTTCTCTTTCTTTGACTTCATATTACACTAAACATAATACCTTCTAGGTCCATCCATGTTGTTGCAAATGGCAGAATTTCATTTTTTATGGCTGAGTAATATTCCATTGTATACATGTACCACATCTTCTTTATCCACTCAACTGTTGATGGACACTTAGGTTGCTTCTGTATCTTGGTTATTGTAAATAATGCTATGAACATTGGAGTGCATGTATCTTTTTGAATTATTGTTTTCATTTTCTTCCAATATATATCCAGGAATGGAAGAGCTGGATAATATGGCAGTTCTATTTTTAGCTCTTTGAGGTGCCTCAGTACTATTTTCCATAGTGGCTGCACCAATTTACATTCCCAGCAACAGTGCACTAGGGTTCCCTTTTCTTCACATCCTCACCAACATTTTTTATTTGTGGTATTTTTGATGATAGCCATTCTGACAGGTTATCATTCTGACAATGATATCTCATTGTGGTTTTGATTTGCATTTCTCTGATGATTAGTGATGTTGAGCATCTTTTCATGTGCCTGTTGGCCATCTGCATGTCTTCTTTGGAAAAGTGTCTGTTCTGGTCTTCTGCCCATTTTTTACTCAGGTTTTTTTTTTCTTTTTTTTTTGATATTGATATGTATGAGCTGTTAATATATCCTGGATACAAACCCCTTATTGGTCATATCATTTGCAAATATTTTCTCCCATTCAGTAGGTTGTCTTTTCGTTTTGTTGATGGTTTCCTTTGCTGTGCAAAAGCTTTTAAGTTTAATTAGGCCCCATTTGTTTATTTTTGCCTTTTTTTTTTTTTTTTGCCTTCCAAGACAGATCCAAAAAATATATTGCTACAATTTATGCCAAAGAATGTTCTGCCTGCGTTCTCTTCTAGGAGTTTTATGGTTTCAGGTCTTAACTTAGGTCTTTAATCCATTCTGCCCCCCTGCAGTATTGGGAAAGTAGACCCTTAATTGTGAAGGCTACTGCCGAGCTGTATGGTAGTAGGACAAATCAGAACACCACCAAGCTTGATATTCTTACTGAAATTCAGGAATTTTTATTGAATAAATGCGCCCTAGGTTGCTGCAAGACTGGTCAATTTCCAAAGTTCAAAAAAGGTTAATTCTGAAAGTTTTCATGAGGATTTCCATTGTTTATATGATACATTTTCAGAGGTCTTTAGTCCCCATTTTCTCTGATGTCACCCCACATTATGTTTTTAAGCAGTCAGTTTACATGGTTGGACTCTAGCCAAACTTTGTCTCTTATGTTAGCAGAAATCTTAGTTTCATTTTTTTAGCCTTAGATGGGTGCATGGAGTCTGTACCACCATACATGCATAGTTGAGGGAAAGCCAGTGACTTGGGAGGTTTATACACAGAATATGGTTCTTACTTTCTTTGGTTCTCTCTTTCAGTAATTCTTTCACTTTCCAGCTGTTGTGGTTCTTCTAATTTCTGTCTTCCAGCTCAAGTAAAATTCAGGTTTTATATCTGGGTTTAATCTCCACTCGGCACAAACTGTGGCCTGCCCTGAGTGTAAAAGCCATAAAAATGGGAAAGGCACCCAGTACAATTCCCTTCATCCAAGTGTTGAGTACCTTCCAGTGTCTCCCTGTTTCTGTCTCTCTCCGATGTCTTCAAAGTAGCTGTTATTTAAATTTTATCTAGAGTTGTTGTCTGCGGGTGAGGTTGGTTCAACAGAAGGTAATTCTCCATTATCAGAACTTGAAATCCACAAATACATTTTATAATAATAAATCCATTATTTAAAAAGCAATTTCTTAGTGAAAAGGCCAGCTTGTTCATTCCCCACTTAATTTTCTTTTTTTAAAAAAGAAAGGGGACTTCCCTGGCAGTCCAGTGCGGTGGAAGTCTCTGCGCTTCCACTGTAAGGGGTGCGGGTTTGATCCGTGGTCAGGGAACAAAGATCTTGCATGCCATGCAGTACGGCCAAAGAAATAAAAATAAAAAATAAATTGAAAAAACAAAAAAGGAAGATAACATTTAGAATAGAATATTTTATTATCAGTATGTTCAGTAGCATTAAAAATAAAATAGACACTGTCTTTAACTCTCTGGAGTCTACTATGCCTCAAGGAAATGTCCACTTATCAAATTAAGAACCAGAGAATCAGAATTATGACTCTTTATGTAGAGACAAGAATGTGGTGGCTAGAGTGAAAGACAGCACAGTACTATAAAATGACGTAGCAAGGGATAACCAAATCATAGAAAGTACATTTCAAGCTTTGATGTGCAGTTCAACCTGCCTGTGGCACCTCCCTCCCTCTGACCCTAAGGATCCAGAGTTGAGAAGAGCAATCTAGGAGACAGGCTCCCACTCTGGCCTGAGACCTGGGGCCAAGGAAGCTTTCCTGGTTCCTTATTTTCTCATCTGTATAATGAGCTCAGAGGTCCCTTGGAGCTTTCAAGTTCTAATTCTGAGAGAGACTGGAAATATACCTAAAGGAAAAGGTTTTTTTTTTAATTTAGTTTTGGCTGCGTTGGGTCTTCGTTGCTGCACACGGGCTTTTCTCTAGTTGCCGCGAGCTGGGGCCACTCTTCGTTGCCGAGCGCGGGCTTCTCATTGCGGTGGCTTCTCTTGTTGCGGAGCACGGGCTTCTCATTGCGGTGGCTTCTCTTGTTGCGGAGCACGGGCTCTAGGCGCGTGGCCACAGTAGTTGTGGCTCACGGGCTCTAGAGTGCAGGCTCAGTAGTTGTGGTGCTCGGGCTTAGTTGCTCCACGGCATGTGGGATCTTCCCGGACCAGGGCTCGAACCTGTGCCCCCTGCATTGGCAGACGGATTCTTAACCACTACGCCACCAGGGAGACCTGAAAAGTTTACCTGAAAAGTCTTTTTTTTTTTTACCGGGATGGTGGTACTCTTTGTTTACATTTAAAAATTTTTTTTAAATTTTATCCCTAAATTGGCATTTGGTAAGTAAAAGTAAATGAATAAAAATCTTGAAGGCAAGAATTAGAGGCCAAAAATAGAGATGAGCCTTCTTCAGAGACATTACTTTGGCACCATCTGCTGGATAGTGTTTAAAAGCGTTCCTGTACATAAACTTGCCTGGAGCTTCTTCTTATTTCCCAAATGATTTAAAGGAAATACTGTCAAAATTATTTACATCTGAATTCAGTACCATACCAGCTTATGTTAGTGGGAATTTAGCTGTCAATCCACTATCACTGAAGGGGCACAGGACATACCTTGGGTAACTTCATAGTTTTTAAATTTAGTTGCTGATTCTTTTATTCAGTATTAATGTATGTCCACCATGTGCCAAAAAGTGGTGTCACATGATTTTGGCAGAGACGACTGTTGCTCATGGAATACCACAACTCTTCCACATTTCCCAGGAGTGCACTCTTCCCTTGAAGGTCAGGTGAAAGGGAAATGCGCCCTTGTGCTTTGGAGCACCAAAACTTCCGTGTGCTTCCTTCATCCCACATTTCTCTGCCAGAGAGACTCAGAACCTGTATTAGTTTTCTATGGCTGCTGTAACAAGTTATCACAAACTGGTGTCAGAAACAATTCAAACTTATTATCTTACAGTTCTGGAGGTCAGAAGTCCAATATGAGTCTCCCTGAGCTAAAATTAAGGCGTGAGCAGGGCTGAGCTCCTTCTGGAGGTCCCAGGGAAGAATCTGTTTCCTTGAGTTTTCCAGCTCCTCGAGGACACCTGCATCCCTTAGCTCATGGCCCCTTCCTCCATCTTCAAAGCCAGTCATGGTGGCTCAAGGGCTTTTCATAATGCATCTCTCTGACTCATGTCCTGTAGTCACATCTCTGAGTCAGTTGGGAAACAATCTTTTTTTTTTTAATTGGAGTATAATTGATTTACAATGTTGTGTTAGTTTCTGCTGTACAATGAAGTGAATCAGCTATATGTATACCTATATCCCCTCCCTTTTGGACCTCCCTCCCACCCATCTAGGTTGTCACAGAGCACCGAGCTAAGCTTCCTGTGCTTTATAGCATGTTCCCACTAGCTAGCTATTTTATGCATGGTACATATATACAATGGAATATTACTCAGCCATAAAAAGGAATGCAATTGGGTCATTTGTAGAGATGTGGATGGACCTAGAGTCTGTCATACAGAGTGAAGTAAGCCAGAAAGAGAAAAACAAATATCGTATATTAACACATATATGTGGAACCTAGAAAAATGGTACAGATGAACCTATTTGCAGGGCAGGAATAGAAAGGGACACATAGAGAACGGATATGTGGACACAGGGAAGGGAGGGGAAGGTGGGGCGAACTGGGAGATTAGGATTGACATATATACACTACCATGGGTAACTTCATTTTAATGCACGTAAAGAAACCTTAGAATGTGTTTGAATTTCGTATGGAGTTTGTTTCAACTCAGTCTCAGTAGCATCTACCACAATCACCGTTGCTTTTTTTTTTAACTGTTGCATTTTTTTTTTATACTAACCTTATCTGTCTTGGGAAGGCCTGTACACCAGGCACTTTATTTTATTTTATTTATTTATTTATTTTTGGCTGCGTTGGAACTTTGTTGCTGCACATGGGCTTTCTCTAGCTGTGGTGAGCGGGGCTACTCTTCGTGCATGGGCTTCTCACTGTGGTGGCTTCTCTTGTTGTGGAGCACGGTCTGTAGGCACACGGGCTTCAGTAGTTGTGGCACGTGCACTTAGTAGTTGTGGCTTGCGGGCTCTAGAACGCAGGCTCAGTAGTTGTGGCGCACGGGCTTAGTTGCTCCGTGGCATGTGGTATCTTCCCGGACCAGGGCTCGAACCTGCGTCCCCTGCATTGGCAGGCGGATTCTTAACCACTGCGCCACCAGGGAAGTCCGCACCAGGCACTTTAGATACAATATCTTAATCCTCTAACAAGCAATCACATGTTTGTTAAATGAAATTTCCCTTCTCCCCAGGACTTTGAGGACAACCCTTCAAGGACACTTCTCGCCCATAGCTGGTATTGTACCAGTTTTGTCAGGGTGACCTTGGGTAAGTTATTTAACCGCCCTGTCTCAGTTTCTTATCTATAACGTGGCTATACCTCCCTCATTGTCTACTATGAGACCACAATGGTTAGCAAAGCCTGGCACTCTCCAGCACTCCCAACACTCCCTGAACTGTCATCACGGTCATGACAACAGACCCTACTTTTCCTCTGGGACTACCCATCCTGCCCACCCCCCAAGGCTGGGAGAATTCCCATGAAGAAAATTCTCCACGTCCCATCTACCTGGGGCCAGACGGGTTTTACTGATTAATGGACTCAGCTGTGATCTGAGAACACATTTGTTTCTAAAGTTTCTGATATCATACAGCCTAGTTATGGCCCTTTAACATGTTTATTTCTCAATATGTTGACCTTAGAAAATTGGAAAAACATAGGTTTGGAAGTCTCCCCTAGGCCAGTGACCCCAAATAACCTGCGGCAGAAGCCTTGGTTGTCCACCAAAATCCTTACTCTCCTTTCACAGTTCAAATAGCAGGCAGGGATACGGCCCGTGCCATTTCCCAGTCCAGCTGGCAGTTCGGTGTGGCCACGTGACTGAGTTTTGCTAATGGAATAGGCTAAGAAGTGATGGGCACCACTTCCAGGTCTAGCCCTGCAAAATCCCCAGGCTGGAGCCACTCTCCCCTTCTGCTGGCTAGATGCAGATGACAGGCCCCAGGAGACGGTGGGCCCACAGGATGAAAATAAACCTTGGGCCCCTGAGGGACATGTGATTGCTTGTTAGAGGATTAAGATACCGTATCTAAAGTGCCTGGCGCAGACTTCCCTGGTGGCGCAGTGGTTAAGAATCCACCTGCCAAGGCAGGGGACACAGGTTCGAGTCCTGGTCCGGGAAGATTCCACATGCCCTGCTCACCTCTACACCTATCCTAGCACAGTTACAAGGTCAAGAAATAAACTTCTTTGTCTTAATCTACTGAAATATGATTGAATTATTATTTATTATTAATTACAGCCTAGCTGAACCTGAACATTCATCCTGAGTGCCACTGTGATGTGTTTTCACTCAGTTCTTTCCCTACTTTGTGTTTACATAGATGAGTTCACATATGTGACTTTGTATTATATTTCTTACAAGTACGTTTCTACGTTATCATATATTCTTCATAATTTAATGGTTGCAGAGTATTCCATAAAGTAGCTGGTAAACCGTAACTCACTTAACCATTCTACTGTTGATATTTAGTTTGCTTCTTGTTTTTTCTCTACTTTAAATAATGCTATAATAAACATTTTTGTGCAGAAGTCTGATTCTATATTTTGAATCATTTTTAAAAACGTCACCAGAACTGGTATTATTCAAAGGTTATGAACTGGTATTATTCAAAGGTTATGAAAAGGTTGAACTTCTTTTCACAAAGACTGAATTAGTTACACTACCATCACTAATGATGTGCTCATTCCATCAGACATTAAAAGCGAAAGAAGTTTTACAAATACTTAAGAGCATAAACATATCAACTTGATTTTTTAAAATTTCCCCTTTTATTTTGCATTTCTTTGATCACTACTGAGATTGAACACTTCTTCATGTTTGTTAATTAGTGGTACCTCGTCTTTCGAGAATTTTGTTTATGTCCTGCCATCTATTGGAGTCTACATTTCCTGTAGATTTAAGTAATCTTAGCACTCATAAATCCTATCAAGAATGGATGATACTTCCCCGGTGGCGCAGTGGTTAAGAATCCACCTGCCAATGCAGGGGACACGGGTTCGAGCCCCGGTCCGGGAAGATCCCACATGCCATGGAGCAACTAAGCCCGTACGCCACAACTACTGAGCCTGTGCTCTAGAGCCCGCGAGCCACAACTACTGAGCCCATGCGCTACAACTACTGAAGCCCGCGCACCTAGAGCCCGTGCTCCGCAATGAGAGAAGCCACCACAATGAGAAGCCTGTGCATCGCAACAAAGAGTAGCCCCCGCTCGCCGCAACTAGAGAAAGCCTGTGCGCAGCAATGAAAACCCAACACTGCCAAAAATAAAAAAAAAAAGAATGATCATCCAAAATTTCAGAAAGCATTTTATTGTCAGAACAAATGTTAAGGCACAAAAATACATCAGTTTTTTCAAACAAAAATCTTTGAAATAGTTTTGTCCTACATTCAGAGCAGCTTCTTCCAAATAATACAATAATTTAACCTTTTAAATAAAAATATATAACTTCTTAAGCCCCTTTCTTCCCAAATACATGTTTTCCTAGTTCTAAAGAAGTTTCTTATTGAGCTCCTGTGTTATAATGTACATTTCCTTAAATCTAGTTTTGTCACTTATATACATTCGCTATGTAATTTAGTACTTTAACCAACATGTTAAACTTCTTTCTTATAAGGCATGGTGTTTTGTATTGCTTATCACATGCTGTTGATCATACAAAGACACAAGTACCAAAACTAGGGACTTATAAATCTAGCATAATACGCCTCATAAACCAGTCCTGTATGGCCTAGTGCAATAGACTCAAATCCCTTTTGAAAAAAGGATATAAAAATCGTTTTATACTTTCATGTACATGTATATCTTTTATACTTTCAGTCTTCACATTACAGTAGTGCAAATACAATATACTGCCGTAGAGGGGGAAAGTCAGTACTCTCTACAGGATATGTGAAAGATTTTAAATATTATTTTCTTTACAGGAAAAGTAAAAAGTATGGGAGCATCATCTCTTGGGCTTAAAAAATTCCCATATTCATCTATTTTTCCTTATTTTTTGAAATAAACTAACTTAAAGCTCCACTAAAGCAGATACTAATACTAATCTAACTCAAATCATGAAAATTCCCTTTTAAGCAGATTTCATACTTCACATAAACCTAACATGAACTGCATAATAAAAACACTTAAGCATTTTGCCTAGGAACACATAAAACTGGACTCTTATTCTCAGATCCCTGCATTAACAGGGAAACCCATCCTGATGGCATCCTAAGAATAAAATGATGTGACAGCCTCAAAGACCCTGATGCCCAGTTTCTGGAAACTTTGTGCAGAAGCGGGGATGACGAGCTGTACAGTGGCTCTGAGTGTGACTTCTCCCTGGGGTCCTTCATCAGAACTACGGCTACAGCCCCAGGGAGCCCCTCCTGTGCACACGAGGGGGCCGAGAAGGCCCTCTGTAGGAACACTCGCTTCAGCTCACGAGTCACCAACAAACACAACTGCCACTGAAGGTGACAGACACGGTATACGCCGCCCCTTGAAAAACATTTCTGATGAGGTTATCAGGAGAAAATACTGCTTTCTGTGATTTGGAGAAAAGTCTGCATTTCGCTGTGCACCTGAGCCATACCGGCAGCATCATTTTTCTTGCCAGCTGCAGACAGAAGTGTTTTTATAAACACTATCAAGGTTATGTGAGAAGCATTTTCCCTTATTACTACACAGTTACCATCAACTCCCCACTCGCACTCCACGACATCTGCAGCTGGAAACCCAGGATTCTACATTTCAAAATTCAACAACAGCCCTATGAGTTGGGGATCAACCTGCTTCAAAATCTGGGGACTGGCGTTAGACACAAATGTTAGGAACAAGAAGGCACTGGTCAGCTCTGAAACAACTGGGCTGAGGGTAAAATACACCAAAACCAGAAGGACGTAAATGCTGGGAAAGATGGTAGGTGGGAGCCCATTATTGTGGCAGAAACGGAAATAAGGAAGGGAACCCACACTGTTAGATGTTCTTTTCTTGGGAAGGATGTCCCAAACCTTTCTCAGTACAACACAGTCAATAGTTACTACTGCAAATAAATTTGAAAGTATCTTTCAAGAGGCATTACTACTAGAAAGTTTTTTTTTTTTTTTAAAGAAGATGTTGTGGGTAGGAGTTTATTAATTAATTTATTTATTTTTGCTGTGTTGCGTCTTCGTTTCTGTGCGAGGGCTTTCTCTAGTTGTGGCAAGCGGGGGCCACTCTTCATCGCGGTGCGCAGGCCTCTCACTATCGCGGCCTCTCTTGTTGCGGAGCACAGGCTCCAGACGCGCAGGCTCAGTAGTTGTGGCTCACGGGCCTAGTTGCTCCGCGGCACGTGGGATCCTCCTGGACCAGGGCTCGAACCCATGTCACCTGCATTAGCAGGCAGACTCTCAACGACTGCGTCACCAGGGAAGCCCTAGAAAACTTTTTTACTAACTCCTATGAAATGAGAAAATGAGAAGCCAATTCATAACGCAGGCTTTTGAAAGAAATCATTTTGTTTTGTGGCTTCACAATGAAAAAAATCAATGAAAGGTTATGATTTAAGTGCTTGTACTGGTTAAGAATTTAATGCTTAATCAAAAACTCTGGTGGCTTCCCTGGCGGCGCAGTGGTTGGGAGTCCGCCTGCTGATGCAGGGGATGCGGGTTCGCACCCCGGTCCGGGAGGATCCCACATGCCGCGGAGAGGCTGGGCCGTGAGCCATGGCCATTGGGCCTGCGCGTCCGGAGCCTGTGCTCCGCGGTGGGAGGGGCCGTGTACCGCAAAAAAAACCTCTGAAGTCATCCTCAACTCACAAGGTTAGAACTCCTTCAAAGAAAGACATATAGGATTCTAACTTTAATTCCTATTCTAAATGTTCACTAGGCTGTATCTTTGGTCAGGAGAGCAGCAAAACATTCACCATTTTCATCATACTATATTCAACGGCTTTTCAAGTTTAGAACGTTCTGCATTAAAAAAAATTTTTTTTTAAATTTCAAATTACACATTACATATATAATGTAACAAAATAATGTATAAAACATGGTTTAAGGTTAAAAAATTAGTTACAAGATTAATAGTGATGTACTATGCAGTTAAATATATAGTTTTTTATGAAACCAAATATGCTAGGATTACATAGAAGGTTCTAGTTTCCTCAAGGTTCACTGGTATGAGCCTCCCAGCTCGCCAGGGAGGAAGTGCTCTGGTGGAGCCCTGTGGCCAGGGGACCCCACCTGCCCCAGGCATTCAGCAGCAGCACACAGATATCTGGCCTGAGGGAGGGGACAGCGGCAGAGCAGATCTTTGGAAGTAACCTCTCTCCATGTACTGTGCTCCCCTGAGCTCAGACAGAAAAGACCAATGCTATGATTTGATGTGTGTGGTGATAATTACACACAAGGGCTTTGTGCAGATGTGCATACACACACACACACACAGAGCAAACCTAACCATATAAACATCCTTATGTTCCAACGTTAACCAAGTTCTACTTCTTATCAAATTGCTTCAGCATGAAAATCAAAGAGAATTATTATTGCATCTAGTAACTATAAACCCAAGAGGTGGAGACACTGCTTCACCACACCTCAGAAGAATCGCATCACCTGAATCAAACAAAGGTCAGTGGAAGAACAGTAGGAGTGTTGATGTAAAAAAGTTGTCTTAGGGCTTTCCTGGTGGCGCAGCGGTTGAGAGTCCACTTGCCGATGCAGGGGACACGGGTTCGTGCCCCGGTCCGGGAAGATCCCACATGCCGCGGAGCAGCTGAGCCCGTGAGCCATGGCCGCTGAGCCTGCGCGTCCGGAGCCTGTGCTCCGCAACGGGAGAGGCCACAGCGGTGAGAGGCCCGCGTACCGCAAAAAAAAAAAAAAAAAAAGGTGTTTTAAATTGTCATATTTCCCAGGAAAAAAAAAAGAGAACCCAAACCCACACGCCTGCCACCCATCAGCTAAGGGCATTTGGGCACCTATCTTTATTATAATACTTCTCTCAGGTCATTGCCAAGTCTAGGCAATTTAATGGACATTAAACTGGCATTCAAGAGTCAGCTTAATAAGGGTTGCAGAACCCTCCCACCAACTGAATTCTTAGTTTTAGTACATAGATTGCCAAGATCATGCAATAAAAACTTATTGTACTGTATCAAAACAGAGTTCTCTTTTAGTCTTGAGGAAGTCCTTCACTGTTATGTAAGCTTCATTTATGTGGGTTCCAATCACATTATTTTTTCTGAAGAGAACATTTTTTCTGCCATTTCAGATCTGGTCATAATTTCCTTAAAAAAAAAAGGGAAGTTATTCATCAAAATGTTGATGCTCCTTCCAGGTCCTAACAGAATTCTCTATAGCGTCTCTACGAAGTAGTCAGGATTTTGTGGGGTACATGCCACGATACACACAGAAATATTAGATATGGAAAATGAAAACCATATAATCCAGACTTCCAGTAATGGAGTGCAATCCATTATCTGTTAAGCTCAGAAAACTGTAACATTTCTAATTCAGAATCACCAGTGTGAGGCAGGGACAGAGCTAAAATGGATTTCTTAGGCATAGAGCTCATCTAGGGATTTGCCTGACTCTACTACTTTAGGTATTTTTGAAATTACAAATCAATTATTTATCAAATGAATACTACAAATGCCCTTTTAAAAGTAATTCCAGGGTATATCTTTCCATAGAGTTACAAATCCTGGAGTTCAATGGTTTTGTAGCAAGGTGCGTATACACGACAGCCTCCTCAAAACTTCCCATCCCACTCTGGCCAAATCCCCGCGCTGATGCCAGTCTTCTCCCTGACCTTTCAATGAACAGAGCTGTAGCTTCTCTCATATTCTACAGCCACCACGTAAATTACTCCTTAGCTACCACTCACTTCCCGCTCCTCTTCCTCTGGATAAACTAGTGGTCCCCACGTCCATCCTTTAATCCTTGCACTTCAGACGTCTTCCTGTCCTGGGCCACCCTGCAGTGTCCAGATGATCTATAACTAATTTTTGCCCCCCAAAAACCTTCCTAAATCCACATCATCTATTCACATTTCCTACCTAGTAAATGTAACTCAGTTAGAAACTTTATTTAATACCCCAGGAAAATATCTACAAACATAAGAGATTGATTTAGACAAACCGCCACCTTGAAGTCTTCTAAACTCTTACATCTTAAGATGTTAGAAAATCATAGACGCAAAACCTCATAGGAGGATTCTTCCCTCCTTTCACACCAATAAGTATTTATCTTGCTCCTGTTTTAAATGAGGATCCAGTTCCTTAAAACTTTACCCACAACTCAACGCAGTCTTTCAATCCGCTCAATTTGTAATCATTTTCAAAAGTAACTTTCAGAGCTTCTTTTGAAATACATTTCTACCTTGTGAAATAACAGCTCCAAGACATAAGCAAAAATATATTTTACCTCATCTGAATCCACTAATACTGGAAGAACTCTGAAATAAAAGAAAAAAAAAGTTGACAATATTATTCAAAGGCAGTGTATCTACAAAGCTGAATATAGCATATCCTGTGATCCACCAAGTCTCACTACTGGAAGACAAGTCAACAGAAGTGAATACCTAGTGCTGCCAACAGACACGGAGAAGAATATTCATAGCAGTGTTGTTCTTAACAGGCCCCAAATAGGTAAACTGGAATACTATACAGCCCCCCAAAGAGGTATAAACTATTGAGGGATCAAATTTTAAAAACTGACACAAGTCATCTACAGTTACAGACATCAGCACAGCAGTAGCTTTGGGGTCATGATTTGGGAGGAAAACAAGAAGATGGTTTTTAGGGTATTAGTGATGTTCCAGTTTTTTTTTTTTTTTTGCCGTATGCGGGCCTCTCACTGTCGTGGCCTCTCCCGTTGCGGAGCACAGGCTCTGGACGCGCAGGCTCAGCGGCCACGGCTCATGGACCCAGCCGCTCCGCGGCATGTGGGATCCTCCCAGACCGGGGCACGAACCCGTGTCCCCTGCATCGGCAGGCGGACTCTCAACCACTGCACCACCAGGGAAGCCCATGTTCCAGTTTTTGATCTGGGTATCTGGGTGCAGGTTACATGAGTATGCTTATATTAAAAATTTACTGAGCTATATACTTATTTAGAATTTGTGCACTTTCCAGAATGGGTGCTATACTTCAAAACTTTCAGTTAAAAAATTAGCTGACATATGAAAATAATTATAACTTCAAAATGGAAACAACAACAAAAATCAGCAATTCTAGAGGCTAGTATGTTGGAAGAACATCAAGGACTAAACCATGATGAATGAATAATTCCAAACACAGTGGGCATCCAATTATATCTTTGTTTTTTAAGCCCCTGGTTATTTTTTACTTTGAATAGTTGGACAAATACCTTGACTAGTGATGTGCTATCTAATTTGAAAACCCACATGTCATGTACTTTTGTGAGAACTTAAGAGGGATGAATAGGCTTGACTGTAGTCATCATTTCACTACGTACATATATATCAAATTATCATGTTGTACATCTTAAATAAACACAAATTTAATTAAAAGATATACCTATTTTTAAAAAGATGGATGAGTAAACATATTATGAAAGGTGGTATTTATGGTATCAAGTATTTGTTTAATCCTATGTCATTGTTACCATTGACTGGACATAAACCAGTGAAGGATACTGAAGAGAGAAAAAGTTATGCAACAGAACCTTTGCTCGGGAAAGATTATATGGATAAAAAGACAAATGTAGAGCTTCGATGTGCAATGGAGCACTGAGAGGGAGAGCCCAAAGGGTCTGCATGCCAAGGTCACAACATGAAAGTCACATCAACGCACAGTCCAGAGGATGCTACTAAGAGTGCAACCCATGGTGGAGACAGAAGAAAGAGAAGTCGGGGCCTCACCAGATGTGAGGAAGGAGCCAACTTATATGGCTTGGAATAATATTAAGGGAAATCCAGACTGCTTTAGGGAAAGATGATCCAGAACCTTGGGAGCCCAGAAGACAGCCCATTGAGTGCTTAGCACCTCGTTTAGAGATAAACACTGCAATCTCCAAAATGGTTCCTTTTGTGAGGTAAATGACTATTTAAAACTTATTAAGATGGACTCAGCGCATTGAAGAGGAAGGAGAACTATGCTAAGCTGGTCTTTTTGGTTTATCAGAGACACAGAAAAGCCATAATGAATACCATACGAATGTCACATAACACATTAGATCATATGGTTATTCATGATCTGTTTAAATTGTCCTATGACTTGCAAAAGTTTTGGTCCACTTCTATTGATGTATAAAGAAGTGTTTACCTGTACATGAAGTCCGGTTTCTAAACTTGCCACGTAAATTGCACATGAATTTTGGGTAGCGTTGTGCTAAACTTCTTGTGTTTAAAGTTTTCAGAATGGACACACAGGTTCCTAAGAACCTAAAATGCTGGAAGCTATCTTGGATTGTACAATTCTACGCATTTCACATAAACGGTTCATGAGAACATAAAAGAAGACATTTTGCTCTTTTATATTCCAGAGGAATTTTTGTAATCAGGCAGACATTCTACTTACAGAAAGAAATTGTAGAGACTAATGAGTCTCTAAGACATAAGGAGAACTGCCCAGGAGCCTTATTGCTTTCCACCAAGAAGTGGTGGCATAGTATGAGGTTACTCTACTTAGGTGATTTCCTTCTAAAGTACTCAGTAGTGAATTTCCAAATCTGGAAGATAACGGTTGCCACCTAATCTGAATCTCTCCACACACCCTTGCTCAAAATTCCATGAAGTCCCTAAGGATTGCAAACAAAACCACACACAACTCACAGTCTTCCGCATAACCAGAACACAGCAAACCTGAAATTATATGTAAACAGAGAAATAAATGCCAATACCAACAAAGTCCCTGCTGTCACTGCAAGCTCATGGGTACTGAGAGTGGGGAAAGAGAGGTTTGAGAGACTCTGTGAAAAGTAGAGGGGAAGGAGAATTTAGACAAAGTATAGACAAACCTCTTCAAGAAAAATCAACACTAAGTTCCAAAATACTGACTGAAGGCCAGTGACTTGGTAGTTCACAGTATCTGCTACAGGGAAGGGGCTTAAATTGAGTGGAACCAAAAGTAGCAGTCTTGAACAATTATGGTTTTCAGGGGAGAATCAGATACATGGAGGAGTGGTACCCTCAGAGCTATGGCAGCACCATGAGTAAAAAGAAGGAAGTAGAAGGGGAAGATTAAAGATCTTGTAGAAATAAAAGAAAAATAAGACACCACCAACCTCCCTCTCTCCATACCTCCATCCCATCAACATTTTCCATAAATAAAACTATAATTTATGCAACTGATGGAAGAAAGCACTCAGACTAGGAACTCTCACTACCAAATGCCTAGGAATAGGAAAAACAAACAAAACCAATTCCATATAATGGTGCAGGAAGAAAAAAAGAAGGAAAATGAAAATCAAAGTGTTTTACGGTAGAAGAAAGCTACAGCTATAACACAACACTCCAAATTAGATGAAATAAGTTAAAAAGAATATTTGGTGATATTAAAAACTATAATAAGAAATTTTAAAACCAAGAGCAAAAATGGATAAAAACAAAAGAGGAAGAAATTCAAAGAGTCCATTAAACTCTGGGAAAAAAAAAAGACAAAATCATCCCAGCAATGAAGAAAAAAATTACAAGGCACCCAAGGCAGAACAAATTTAAATAAAAATTTAATATGTGGCAAGAAAACTACTAAGAAAACGAAAATGATATAAAGAAAGAAGTAAAAAGGATTACAGAGAAACTAGTAAAAAAAAAAAGGAAGACAGCAGGTAAAGGTGGAAAGAAATCAGATGATTCCTCCCACAGAAACATTTATAAAACCTGGACAAAAATATTAAAAATAAGTAGTTAAAGGCACTGGAAAATGACCAAAGGGAGTGGGGATATGAATCCAAGTAGCTCAACAAATTCCAACAATACTCAAAAAGGAAACCACACCTAGGCACATCATACACACACTGTGGAAAGCCAAACGTAAAGAAAAAAATCTGAAAAGTGGCAAAAAAATGACACAGTACACACATGAGGACAATACAACTAAAAACTGACTTCTCTTCAAAACAATAGAAACCAGAAGATATTGGAGGGATGTGTTGGAAGAGCTCAAACAAAAGTCAATCAAGATTTTTATATCCAGCAAAACCATCCTTTGAACAGGAGGGCAAACAAATACACTTCACATAAATAATATTGAAAGAATTAGTTTCTAGCAGACCCATACTGTAAGAAACACTAAAGAAAGACCTACAGGAGAAGGTGATAACTCAGATATACAGGAAGGAAAAAAGAAATCATAAAGGCATGTGAAGGATATTTATACACCTATTTTCCTTTTATGACTATTAAAAGAAAAAAAGTATAATAGTGTACTATTAGTTTCATAACGTAAAGGCAGTTCTTACCTCATATGAATCTGATATGTGTGAATTTCAGTTACCACAGTTTAATTAAACAACACCAGTCCCTCAACAAGATAGTTCAAATTTCAGTTACTCAAAAGCACAATGAGATACCACTTCACAGCCACTAAGAGATCTAAAATCAAAAAGGTGAACAATTACAAGTGCTGACAAGGATGTGGAGAAATCGGAACCCTCATACATTACTGATAGGATTATAAAATGGTTCGGCTCTGGGAAAACTGCTTGGCACTTCCTCAAGATGTTCAACATACAGTTACCGTACGATCTAGCAATTCTACTTCTAGGTATATACCCAAGAGAAAAGAAAAACCCAAGAGAAGGAGACAGTCCTGAAGGCAGCCAAAAACAAAACAGAACAAAACCCAGGTAACATATGAAGGAACAGAGAAGAAGTACAGCAGACTTCTTTCTAAAACTATGACAGCTGGAGAACATTCAAGTGACAATCTTTGAAGTGCTGAAAGAAAAAACAGTCAACTAGGAATTCTATAACCCGCAAAAACAGCTTCCCAAACAGCCAAAACAAAGCCTTTTTCAGACAAATAAAACCTGACAGACTTATTACCAACATACTTGCATGACCAGAAACATAAAAGAAATTCTTCAGGCAAATGTGACATCATACTAGACAGAAACTATCTAAAAAGGAAGTAGATGGGGGCAGAGAAAGGAACAAACAACATGTGAAAACATCGTATTTGGCTATCCTGTTGTCTACTGTGGAAACAGCTATCTGGAATTTGTGTGTCATAAAGGACACTGATAAAGAAGAACCTGAATAGCTCCAAGTTCCAAGCTTCCTCTGCACTCTAGTTTTCCTATGCTCATGTTTTTCCTCCAAAAGCTTCCCCACCGTACATGGTATCGTGGTTACATGTGTTTAAAAAAAAAAAAAGTTTGAATTCTTCCATATTATAAAGTTAAAACAAAATGATTCTGATCCTGATAAACTTATATAAGAAAATGTTGGAGTTGGTTATAGGGCAGGAGTATTAATAGAGTTGTTGTACAGTGAAAAAGGAAGGAGAAAGACAGACCAAGGCAGGGCTGTGTTTTCTCTGCATTTCGATACGAAGTTAATCAGTCATATACTAGCGATAGGGGCCTATAAAAACATACAGCGTTGAGAGTTTTGAAAAGCACATAACGAAGCATGAAAATTATCCCTTTATACTACAGCCTAAATTTTAGATTCAAACTTTAGCAGAGGATATTTACACATCTGTGAATGAAGAGGGAATGTTTTCCTCCACCCACTTCAAATCTTCATCCTGCAGAAATAAATATTTACATATTAGCTTTTGCTTAATAATGCCTGAAAGCAGAATTTTTAAATAGAATGTATATATAATTTAAGCATTTAAATTCAAATGCATGGCATTCTTTTAATTTCTACATAGCCTAAGAAGTTGACACTTATGCCACACGAAAATTATGCCAGTATTTTCTTAAACAGTCAAACGAACACTTGGATTTTGGATTTTTGTACTTCTCTGGTTTTGGTTAGATGCACAGGTGTTATTTTTTTGTCTTGAAACACCACAGTAAAAATACGAAGAGTTGACTTATAAGATAGAAAACAGCATGAATATTGACTTGTATTAATTTCTTGCTTCCAGCATTCAGTATGCCTCCTAATCTGTTCACTTTATGAGTTTATAATTTTTCAGCAGAAAAAGGTGATGGTACAGATATTCTAACCTTACAAAAGCCTATTTATTTCAGTCACTTGTGTTTAGTGCTCATGTTTCTGTAGGAGAAAAGAAAAGCAGGTCAATTGGGGTATCTAAATTTTTTTTTCAACAGAAACTTGCTTACAGTTATCTCACTGGGAGTAAGAAAAATAAAAGGTATGTTGAATATTTTGGTTTATAATGTAAAATAAATCAAAATGGCTACATGGAATCCTCTGGTTCTAGCATTAATTATATCTTGCTTACTTACAGAGAGAGAGAAAGCAACTGAGCCAGTACTAATAGGCACCCCAATTCTCTGAGTGAATCTTGGGTAGAAATGAGTCAATCAAGGAGAGACAAGGTCCCCGAGTTCTGATCAAGAGCTGACTACACGGGACTTCCCTGGTGGCACAGTGGTTGACAGCCCGCCTGCCAATGCAGGGGACACGGGTTCGAGCCCTGGTCTGGGAAGATCCCACATGCCGCAGATCAACTAAGCCCGTGAGCCACAACTACAGAGCCTGTGCTCTAGGGCCCATGAGCCACAACTACTGAGCCCACGTGCCACAACTACTGAAGCCCACATGCCTAGAGTCCATGCTCTGCAACAAGAGAAGTCACTGCAATGAGAAGCCCGTGCACCACAATGAAGAGTAGCCCCCGCTCACCACAACTAGAGAAAGCCCGCGCGCAGCAACGAAGACCCAACGCAGCCCAAAATAATTAAATTAATTAAAAAATAAAATAAAATAATTATCTAAAAAAAATAAGAGCTGGGCTTCCCGGTGGCACAGTGGTTGAGAGTCTGCCTGCCGATGCAGGGGACACGGGTTCGTGCCCCGGTCCGGGAAGATCCCACATGCCGCGGAGTGGCTAGGCCGGTGAGCCATGGCCGCTGAGCCTGCGCGTCCGGAGCCTGTGCTCCGCAACGGGAGAGGCCACAACAGTGAGAGGCCTGCGTACCGCAAAAAACAAAAAAACCCAAAAAAAAACCCAAAAAATAAGAGCTGACTACACAGTTTAGAGAAATGAAAACATTTTCCCTTGCTATATGTACAAATACTGAGCTTTAAAATAAACTGAAACATATCCCTAAAATAAGAGGAAAATCTCTTAGCAAGCTGAAACTTGAATAGTTCTAACACCAGATAATTAAAACTGTGGAACTTTTTAAAGTTTAGTTAAATTACCATAAAACTACTCAAAGAACACATTTTAAAGAATTATTAGTTACCAAAAATAAGGATTAGAGAATTTACCAAATCCAACAAATGAAACTGTTTCATACACCATCCATCCTGTCAGAACTTAGGTGCGTACATAAATTTTTACACCTTATTAACCACAACATATGTAACTGTAAGAAAGCCAAATATAAAACTGTATGATAGGCATTTCCATTTTGTTTAATTACTCTCATAATTACCACTTTTATGCATAAATAATATGCATAAAATATTTAAAAACTCATCTCTACCCAATATTTTAACGTTTTATTCAAGTTTACATGGTTTAAAAGTCCCTTTCCAACAGGCAACAAATGTTATCTAAAACAGCTTCAAAAATCACACAAAAGTGCTGAAAAATTACCACAAACTTTCACTATACAAAGCTTCTCAATCTTTAATGTGCATGTGAATCACCTACGGAATTCTGTTAAAAAGCAGATTTAGATTAGGTACATCTGGTGTAGGCCTGAAATTCTGTGTTTCTAACAAGTTCCCAGGTGAGGTTTGTGCCGCTGGTCCAATGACAGCACATGAAAAGTGAGGGTTTACAGCAGTACAGTTGTCAGACTTAACTAGTATCACTACTTAGTAACATTTATTTTCATACAAAAAAAACTAGTAAAAAGTGTTCTCCTGAAGGTCAATGAATGTGACACTCTTATAGAGTTCTAAAGTATTAAAGACTGAGATGCTATTAAATATATACTATACTCACAAAATTATCAGAAGTAGCAGGTTTAGCTGTTCCATTGGAAACCATTTTTGAGACTCTTAATTTTATTCCTTCAGCTGTAATGAGAAACATTATAGAAATTCATAAAATTATAAAATAATATTTTCCTTTGTAGCTTCACATTTAATAACCCTATAAAGAGAGTTAATAGTGGAAGCTTTGGGCTGGGTGCTGGCTTTAATATACCATTTGGGAATGTAGGAGGGACAGAAAAAGTTAAAAACGTCATAACTGTTCACAAAAACAACCAGGTTCTCAAGTTGCTAGCCTGAATTCCAGTTTTAGAGGAGTTTAAATAAACAAGCAAACATACATACATGCACACATTAGGTAGTTTCAGTACATTTTAAAGTTCATGGATTTAAAAATCTACAGGATTTACGATATATTTAAGAATAAAACACACCTTTGGCCATGCTTTCACTTCTCTAATGTATAAATGTATAAATTTTATACACTTCTCTAATGTATACATTTTTGTGTTTATGGTATAAATAAAATAGGGAAGAAAAAGATTTTCCTTGTATTTGACCAAGGCTCTTCTTTACGCCAGCAGGTTTAGCAGAGGAGAGATTAAGAGCATGAGTCCTGAAACTAGATGGCTTCACTTGGAATTCTGGCTCTATCTATGTAACCTCAGGCTAAGCAATCAACTTTCTGTGACTCAACGTCCCTGCCTGTAAAATGGAATAATAATAATGTCTACCTCAGAGAATTCTGATGAGCGTTAAACAAATTAGAGTATATAAGGTACCTGAAACATAATGTCTATGTCCAATAAGTATTCACTTTTGTTACTACAATAATTTGCAAAAAGTGCTTCTCCATAAAGTAGGACAGTTGGTACAATATGATGAGATCAAGTGCATAAGGGGATATAATGAGTGAAAATGAGGTTCCTCAATCTGAAAATGTTTCCATGGGGCGTCTGAAATCTCAACATTTGAGATCCTTCTCTTAAAGGTGTAATACACTGATTTTTTTTAACTGAAGTATAATATACAAAATAAAATACAAACTTTTAAGTGTACAGTCTGAAGAGATTTTTATCAACTCTTGTGTAACTACCATCCCAATCAAGACATTTAACATTTTTATCATCACAGAGGATTCTTTTTTTTCATTTAATATTTTCTTTCTTTCTTTCTTTAGGTCTTAGTTGTGGTATACAAACTCTTAGTTGCGGCATGCATGTGGGATCTAGTTCCCTGACCAGGGATGGAACTCAGTCCCCCTGCATTGGGAGTGCAGAGTCTTAACCACTGTGCCACCAGGGAAGTCCCCACAGGGGGCTCTTTAAATTCCTTTCTGGTCAATCCCAACCCCACCGGAAGCAACTATTGCTTTGATTTACATAATCACCACAGTTTACTCCTGCCTGCTCTAGAACTCCTTATATAAAACCGTAAGGACTCAATATTCATTGGCTTTGACTACTTTCACTCAACATAAAGGTTTTGAGATTTATTCATGTTGTATAGTGGTGATTACTTTTGCTTCCCAAACAGTATTCCATTGTATAAGTATACCACTATTATTTTATCCATTCATCTGTTGACAGACATTTGGGCTATTTCAGTTTGGGACCATGAAGGATCAGGCTGCTATGAAAGTGCACACAGTGTCTTTCTGTGGACATCTGCTTTCATTTTCATTTTTGGATAAATATTTTGGAGTGGAATGGCTGGGCTATATGGTAGGTGTATGTTTAACTTTTTGAGATACTGTCAAACTGCTTTCTTAAAACTTCTTATGACTTCTTCCATAATGTATGAGCGATCCAGCTGTTCTACATCCTCTTCCGCGTTTCATGCTGCCAGTCTTTTAAATTTTAACCATGCTAGTGGATACATGGTAGCATTTCACTCTGGTTTTAATTTGCGTTTCCCTGACGACCAGTATTATCGAGCACCTTTTCATGTGCGTACTGGCCTTTCCTTTGTCTTCTTTGGTGAAGTGTCTATTTAAGTATTCCATTTTTTTTTTTAACAAATTGAGTTATCTTTTATTGATCTGTAGGAATTCTTATATTCTGGATACAAGTTCTTTGTCAGATATATGTATTGAGAAGGTTTCATCCCAGTCTAGGGCTGGCCTTTTCACTTTCTTGTTTCTCTTGATGAACGTAAGTTTTTAACTTTGGTGATGGCTAATTTACCAACCTTTTTATTTTACGGTAACTGCTTTTTGTGTCCTAAGAAACTGCCTAACCCAAGGTCATGAAGATATCTTCCTGTTTTCTGCTAGAAGAGTTATCGTTTAATCTTTTACATCTAGGTCTGTGATCTCTCTTGAATTAATTATAGGTGATATTCACGGCAGGAGTCTAGGTGATTTTCCCATGTGTTTATCTAGTTGTTCCGCACTCTGCTGAAAATACTATCTTTTCCTCATATAAAGCCTTGCTGCCTTTGTCAAAAATCAATTGACAAATGAGGTTTCCAATTTGGAGCTAATTTAAATATTATATCTCTTTTAAAAACAAGAGCTTTAGAGACCTCCTATTACATTGGAATCAATCTGGTGCTAGTAAGAGTACATTCTTTAAAGTGTTATTGCATTGATAAAATAATCTGAAGCAGCAACAACAAAATCCACTGAACAATATGTACAGATTTATTTTTGGACTATTTTTTTGAAGTTGTCTGAAATTTCATTTTATTTTATTTGTTTATGTTTGGGACTCTATTTTCATACACTGATGCATGTATCCTTATGCCAATACCACACTGTCTTGATTAGTATAACTTGAATTTTTCGTCTTGAAATCAGTGTTAAGTCCATTAATTTAATTTTATTTAGATATAACTTCCACACCATAAAATGCACCATTTTGAAGTGTACAATTCAGTGGATTTTAGAACAGTCACAGAATGGTGCAATCATCATCACTGTTCATTTCAGAAGCTTTTCATCACCCCCGCCCCCACCAAAACCTCATACCTATTAGCAGTTACTCCCAACTCACTCCTTCCACCAGCCCCTGGCAGCCACTAATCTATTTTCTATCTCCATGCATTTACCTTTTCTGGACTTTTCATATAAATGGAATCATATAACATACGATCTATTGTAATTGGCTTCTTTCACTTAGTATAGTGTTTTCAAGATCTACGTTGTAACTACAAGAATGTTTAGGTTCTTCCAGATCTTTTGTATTTCCGTACATATTTTAAAATCAGCTTAACCATTTTTTAAAAAATCAGCCAGAATTGCAATTGGGACTGTACTGGATCTACACATCAATTGAGGAAGTGATGGCTTAATAATATTGAGAGTTACAATTCATAAACATTTACTTATTCTATAATTTCTCTTGGCATTGTTTTGTATTCTTCAGTGCAGTTTTCCACATTTTTTTCCATTAAATTTATTCCTAAATATTTTATTTTTTGAAGCTCCTGTAAACAATATCTTAAATTTCATTTTTCAATTACTTCCGGTCATATAAAAAAAATCTAATGTCTGTATTTGGACATATATCCTATGATTCTGTTATATTATTCACTTATTAGTTCTACTGTATTTTTTCTTTTCTATAGACTCCTTAGGATTTTCTACATACTTAACGTTGCTGAGGAATTACCTGGCACTCCAGTGGTTAGGACTCCGTGCTTTCACTGCAGAGGGCGTGGGTTCAATCCCTGGTCGGGGAACTAACCCCACAAGCCGCGCGGCACAGCCGAAACAAAACAAAACCAAACCTTGCTGTTTGTAAATAAAAACAGGTTTCCTTCTTGCTTTCCGCACTTTATGTCTTTTGTATGCTTTGGGTTGGTTTGTGTTTTGCCTTTCTGCACTGGCTAGGAACTGCTGTCTGATACTGAGTCAACGTGGTGAGCAGATATTCATGTACTTTGTTCCCAATCTTGGGAGGAAATTATTCACTACTTCACCATTAAGTATGATTTTAGCTGTAGAGTTTTTTCACACTATTCTGTAATTTGTTTGCTAGGTGGGTTTCTTTTTTAAAAAATCATGAACAGGTGAATTCTGTGATGTGTCTTTCTGCACCTACTGAGATAATTATGTCATTTTTCTTCCTTACTCTTTAGATGAATTACACTGATTGAATTTCAAATGTGGAAACGGCCTTGCAACCCTGGGATAAAGTCCACTTGACAATGATGGTCTTTCATTATTCTTCTAGATTTTATTTACTAAAAATAAAATAAAATAAAATAAGAGTGGTATGTGGGATCTTAGTTCCCTGACCAGGGATCAAACCTGTGCCCCCTGCAGTGGAAGCACAGAGTCTTAACCACTGGACTGCCAGGGAAGTCCGTTTAAATGAATTTTATGTCTCTACTCATGAGTGACACTGGTCTGTAACTTTCTTTTGTCTTTGTCAGATTTTGGTATCTGAGCTGTGCTGGCCTTATAAAACAAGTTGGGAAGTATCTCAACTTGTTGAGATAAGTATCCCTACCTCCTCTATATTCTTTTTTTTTAAACATCTTTATTGGAGTATAATTACTTTACAATGGTGTGTTAGTTTCTGCTTTATAACAAAGTGAATCAGCTATACATATACATATGTCCCCATATCTCTTCCCTCTTGCGTCTCCCTCCCTCCCACCCTCCCTAACCCAGCCCTCTAGGTGGTCACAAACCACCTAGCTGATCTCCCTGTGCTATGCAGCTGCTTCCCACTAGCTATCTATTCTACGTTTGGTAGTGTATATATGTCCATGCCACTCTCTCACTTTGTCCCAGCTTACCCTTCCCCCTCCCCGTATCCTCAAGTCCATTCTCTAGTAGGTCTGTGCCTTATTCCCGTCTTGCCCCTAGGTTCTTCATGACATTTTTTTTTTTTTTTAGATTCCATATATATGTGTTAGCATACAGTATTTGTTTTTCTCTTTCTGACTTACTTCACTCTGTATGACAGACTCTAGGTCCATCTACCTCACTACAAATAACTCAGTTTCGTTTCTTTTTATGGCTGAGTAATATTCCATTGTATATATGTGCCACACCTTCTTTATCCATTCATCTGTCAATGAACACTTAGGTTGCTTCCATGTACTGGCTATTGTAAACAGAGCTGCAATGAACATTTTGGTACATGACTCTTTTTGAATTATGGTTTTCTCAGGGTATATGCCCAGTAGTGGGATTGCAGGGTCGTATGGTAGTTCTAGTTTTAGTTTTTTAAGGAAACTCCATACTGTTCTCCATAGTGGCTGTATCAATTTACATTCCCAACAACAGTGCAACAGGGTTCCCTTTCCTCCACACCCTCTCCAGCATTTATTGTTTGTAGATTTTTTGATCATGGCCATTCTGACTGGTGTGAGATGATATCTCATTGTAGTTTTGATTTGCATTTCTCTAATGATTAGTGATGTTGAGCATCCTTTCATGTGTTTGTTGGCAATGTGAAGAAATGTCTATTTAGGTCTTCTGCCCATTTTTGGATTGGGTTGTTTGTTGTTTTGATATTGAGCTGCATGAGCCGCTTGTAAATTTTGGAGATTAATCCTTTGTCAGTTGCTTCATTTGTAAATCTTTTCTCCCATTCTGTCACCTCCTCTATATGCTAAAGAGTTGCCTAAGATTAGAATATTTCTTCCTTAGGTATTTGAAAGCATTCACTAGTGAAGCCAGCCATCTGGGTCTGGAACTTTATGGGAAGATTTTAAATTTCAAACCCAATTTCTTTAATAAATGTATGGCTATTCCAATTAGTGGCATAGGGTTAGAATTAAGATTAGGGTAGTTTCTTAAGTGTATTTCTCAAGGAATTTGTTCATTTTATCCAAATGTCCAATTTGTTCATAAGAACTTCTTACTTACCCTTTCTTGCTGTAGTAATGTCCGCCCTATCTTTCCAATGTTGGAAATTTGCCTTGCTATATTTTATTTCTGGTTTAGATTACCTAGAGGTTAATCAATTTTTATTAATCTTTTCAAAGAAACTTTCAAAGCAAAACTTTTGGCTTTGCTTATTTTCCCTATTTCCCCCTGTTTTCGATTTCACTGGTGTAGACACAACTTTATTATATCCTTCCTTCTAATTACCCCAAGTTTAATTTGCCATTCTTTTTCTAGCTTCTCAAGATGGAAACATATTATCAATGTTTTCTTGGTAATATAGGCATTTAAAGCTATTAATTTTCCTCTAAGAATTGGTTTAGCTGCATCCTGTAAAATGTGACATGTTATGCTTTTATTATCATTAGCATGAAATATTTTCTAATATTCCTTCAATCCACGAGTTACTTAGAAATTATTGCTTAATTTCTAAACATCTGATTATTTTGTAGATATCTTACAGCTGTGCATCTAATTTAACCATTGTGATCAGAAACATACTCTGTATGATTACAATCCATTGAAATATATGGAGACATTTTTAATGGCCACACATATGGTCTATCTTATTCAACGTAGACTTGAACCTTTATTCTTTGGTTGCTAAATGCAATGTTCTATAAATATCAATCAAGTCAATTAGGTCGATGGTTTTATTCAACTCTAACTGTGACATCTGGGCCACCTCTAGATTGATCTTACTGATTTTTCCCTCAACTATGGATCATGGCTTCCAGTTTCATCCTATGTCTAGTAATTTATCATTGTATACTGGACATTGAGAATGGTATCTTATAGACTGGATTCTCTTATCTTCCTCTGGGAAGTGTTGTGTTTTGTTCTAGCAGGCAATTCAAATTATTGCTAGATCACTCTGATCTTTTGGGGATATGCTTTTAGATTTGATTAGGGTTTATTTCAGTTTAGCTTTAGTCCTAGGGTAAATTTCAGTGGTCCTAGACTGTGGTCTTTACTTCTAAGGAGTGGCCCTTCTGGGGTTTTAATGGAAAGCACTTTTAACTTGTTGAGATTTGAATTTCAAACTCTGCTGTGGCAGCTGCTGAAATTTCTGTTCCGCTTCTTAGCCTAATAGCTATTGTTTTCCCCCTGGCTTCTTGGAGTCTCACTTTGCGCATACCCAGTTCAGGTATCAGATAAGACTACAGAGACTTTATAGACTTTCGAATTTCCCCCTTTGTGGCTCTCTCTTTTCAGGATTTCTTCCATCAATCTCCAGACATTCTTACAGCCCCAAATTTCACTCTCCAATTCCTTGCATCAGTAAGAGTATACCTGTCTGCTTGTGCTCTAGCCACTGTACTGTCTCACTGACTGGGCATGAACTCTTCTTTCATGGTTCTCTTCTTTCAACAGTGAAATCTCCTCCACTTTCTGCCTGCTTTTCTTTGCTCTCCAGTGCCTCCAATAGTTAATTAAAAAAAAAAAAAAAATCTGTCCAGAGTTTATTCTAGCTATCAGCAGGAAGATTAGCCCCAAACAATTCATTCCATCATTATTGGAGCCAGAACTAACACACTGAATTTTAATATCTCTGCTGTGAATAAGTTTTGCAGATTTCTTTTCTTAATAGAAAAGTCAGAAAAACATGAAAGAATTAGTTGTAGGTGATAATCTGACGAGAGGAGGTAAAAGGAAGTGTGGACACTGAAGACACACTGATTATGTTGCAAATTTTGCTGACTGGGTAGATTACAAAATTTTCACAGTAGAGAAACAAAAAAAAATTGTGAAAAAGAATTGTTACTAATAAGAGAAACCAAAGTAAGAGGAAGGAAGAGTGGAATAAAGATAAAATTACTCTTTACATCTGAGTTACATACTTATGTTGCCGTAACAAATGCTTTAATTACAGTGTTTTGGTAAAATTAATAAAATGATAAGACACTTATGTATAAATTAATAGAAAGATGAAAACTAAAGCACTAAAACCATAATTAGAAATGCTTTGGGCATGACCGGGAAATTACAGATGTGCACAATTTTCAAGAGCAAGAAGAGGTGATACAAAGAAATTCAGCAATCATCATTAAGAAGACGAATATTGTTTAGGAGCTAAGCACAATACACACCAAATCACTCTCGTGGGAAACAGTGCAGCTATTCCAATACTTAGACTTTAAGAGCAAACACGTAACAAAAGCTCAAACTATTTTAGCAATCTTGAAAATTTCATTACTGACTTCTCTTCTGTGACTGTCTACCATAATAGAGGTTTCTGCAGATACAGTTTTAAAAATATTTTACGGGAAAAAAAGTGTATCTGACCTTGCATCACAGGTAGAGGTACAATATTTCTTTGTTACAATATATGCAATGGTCATTTAATGAGAAAATATGCCACTCACTTAAATTTTCAGATGTTACCATGAATTCTTCAATTTCATCATCAGAATCATCTATTAAGGGCATGAAGGCATATCTAAATCAAAAACAAGGAGTAGTTTTACTAGTGTGTTTGAACCTGTTCAACATTCAGTTTACATCTAAAAGAGTCAGTACACACTTTAAAAAATATATACACTTAAAAAGTTTCCCATAAATTGAAATGATAAAAATTTAATTATTTTACTCTCAAATCAGCAAAGGTTACTGTGAAGAAACTGAAACTGGGGTTCCCAAACCCGTTGGTAAAAGCATCGATGGATCAAATTTCTCTGGAAGCAACTTTGAAATATCGAATGCTCAGGGAAGGGAATTTTCTGCTGTACTTTTTTCTCCATGTCAGGTTTACCTCCCTGCCCACTATTTTTACTTATCTCCTAACGAAAAGAAATTGCTAACCTGATTGGTGAAAATAAAGCACACCACTCAAGCCACATTTACTGGGTCCAACAGCATTCAAAATGCATTGCTGATTTAAAAAAAAAAAAAAGCACTGCTGATAATAGCAACAAAACTAGAAACTAAGTGTCTAATAATTAGGGACTGCTTATATAAATTATGCTACAATCATATGGAATGCCAGAAAGCTATTCAAAGTAATATGGTAGGTCTATACAAGATGATAAGGAAAGACACATTTTAAACAAAGAAAGTGCAGAATAGTGTATATATGTATGTATGTACTATCATTGTTGTTGTATAATATTTAAATCTGTTTTTAATCAAAAAATTTCCTATTGAAGTATAGTTGATTTGCATGTTGTTGTATAATTTTAAAGAGAGAGAGAAACACACACACTAGTATATACTTTTTCATTTTTTCCTAGAAGGAAGAAACTTAACAGTGCTTTGCTTGGGGAAGAGGAATGAGGCAAGGGAAGCTGTGGGGCTTCCTGTCACATGTAGTGTAAAGTACAAGTTTCTGAATTTCGCATTCAAGCTCTTTACGATGTTGCTCCCGCTTTTCCTTTCCAGCTTTATGTACCACCAATGTAAGGGTAGTAACCAAACTGTGTGGCTTGTTGGCCTCCAAAGTATGCCATGTCTGTTCCCGCTACCCCTAGAAAACCTGCACTCTTTTGCAGGTCAGCCAGTCACTGTCCTACTCCTTTCCTAAAGGTGTAACATAAATGCTGCCTTTTCATGGACCCCTCTTCCACCTTCCTGCTGGGCTTATGTATCTCTTATTTCACTGTCTTGCTTTTGTTACATTTGTCTCCCCACTTGACTGTATGTACACTCTTTAACAGCAAGGATTACCTCTCCAGTTTCTATAAATGCTGTTTTAACATTGTAGCAGATGATGAACAAATCCTTGCCAAATTTGAACTTTCCTATGTTAGGTACCTCTGATTGTTTGCTGATGGTCTCCACAAAAACATTATTACAACAAGGATAAGGGAAAAAAGGAAGCTCCAAAACGCATCATCAATCCAGCGTTCCATCCAATCCTATAATAAGGACAATTCAAACAAGAAAAGTTAATTTTCTGCTAAACATACAGATTTCCCATTCAAATAGTACATAATGACAAGTACTAATGAAATCTTTCCAACCAGTAAGTCTTCCAAATGAATAAGCACATGTTTTTCCGAGAAACATAAAAACTAAGAAATGCTATCTCCATAAAATCATTATGCTTACTTCAGTAATATTAATGCTTACTTCAGCCTTATAACCGATATAATGAATAAAATCCTAACAAATATATAGTATATATATATACTATATATATATATATATATATATAGTATATATATATGATATATAGTATCATAAAAAGAATTAGAGGGACCTCCCTGTTGGCGCAGTGGTTAAGAATCCGCCTGCCAATGCAGGGGACACAGGTTCGAGCCCTGGTCCGGGAAGATCCCACATGCCATGGAGCAACTAAGCCCGTGCGCCACAACTACTGAGCCTGTGCTCTAGAGCCTGCGAGCCACAACTACTGAGCCCATGTGCCACAACTACTGAAGCCCGCGCACCTAGAGCCCGGGCTCCGCAACAGGAGAAGCCACCGCAATGAGAAGCCCATGCACCACAACGAAGAGTAGCCCCCGCTCGCCGCAACTAGAGAAAGCCTGCACACAGCAACGAAGACCCAACACAGCCAAAAATAAATAAATAAATTAAAAAAAAAAAACAATTAGAGTTTAAAAGGGCTTCAGAGGTCAATTATTTTCTAGACAAGAACAGTTTCTTCTCTCACTAAATTATCCCTACAGCAGCAGAAGTCCAGGGTTTTCAGAGGGCTCTTCATAATTATTTATAAAGAACTACAGACTATTTCCAAATCAAGAAACCCCCAAGAGGGTCTTTTATTATTTTAAGTCTGAGAAATGTATCTTCTTCTAACTAGAGAATCCATGAAGGGTATCTCCTGAATGTTCACAATGAGTATACCATCCTAGAAACATGTCAGGCTTAAGGTTTACAGTCCTAAGTACAAAACAACCCAATTACACTGTGTGCTGGAAGAAAAAGATTTCCTGTTACCTAAAATTATACAGGGGGAGGATTCCTTTTCAAAATATACAAAAAGAAAAGGGCATAATTGGAAAAGGAGATTTAAGAGGAACTTTTTCAGACATTTAAAGAAGGCAAATGTTTTTATAATTCTTTACAAAATAATTCCAAGTAAAGAAAATCTCCACTCAAATTATCTGTCTACAAACACAAAATTCTTCAACCTTACACAAAATCAAATAGAATAATTAAAAATGAAAACTGTTTAAATAGGAAGATTATACTTACTGATTGACATTTTGCAATTCTAAATGTCTTAGTTGTCCACACCATAAACACTACAGATGCTGAAACACACCAAAAAAAGTCAACCATTGAAAGAATATGCAATACTAAAATAATGTATTTTAAAAGAAAAGTTAGATAGCTTACCCATTATGGCAAAGATCAGGGTATTTGTGAAGTGCCTGTACAAAGAAAATTTCACTGTGTTCTTTCTTAGCCTTAGAGTTTTCATAGTTTGTCCCAAACTTATAAAAATGTGAAAAAAGTTAAGGAAAAAATTTTAAATAGTAATATACAGTTAAGATAAAAAACAAAACAAGAATCTTCTGCTACATTTCCAAACTTAGCACTGCTATATAGTACTGCTACATATAATTCCTATAATTTAAAACTAATAAACACACAGAAAATGTTGTCTTATCCAATATTGTATAATCATGATACCAATTTCATCACAGATATTGTTTTACAATATACCACTGTCTGAACTAAGTAAACACACTTCAAGGAAAAAAAAAACGTAAGCGAGAAGACCTATGATGTGCTCCTTCAATGCCAAGTTCTTGAAACAGAGAACAGAGCAGGACACACACCAAATGCCAAGTCCCCCTTAGGCCAGACACTCTTTACAGATCCCATCATGACATGCCACTTGGTGTGTGCTTTTCTGTCTGTTTCTTTCTTATTTTGTTGTTTCTGGTCTATTCTCATTTTATCCTCCAAATGACCATAATTAAGAAGTTACATCATCTGCCAATTCCATTTTATAAACTGAAACTGAAATATGTCAAGTAACACAAATCTGGACTTAGGTAAAAAGAGACTTTATTGAAGAGATTATTGCAATAGGGAGAATGTTCCGACTATAAGATCCGAGAGAGTCCCAAAGGTCAGGCAGGGAAGGGCTTTGCTTTTATAGGGAGGAGTAAACAGGTGTCGAGAGCAGCAGGTGTGAGAAGTGGGTGGCCTGACGGGACAGTTGCTCAGAGAATGACTTTCCTTGAAGTCTGCAGGTTTTCAGGAGGGGCCATGAAGGAGGGCTGTGGGTGGATGAAAGCTCGGGAACCCGGGGGAAGGAGAAGGCTTAGTTTGGTCCAGTCTGGTATTTTGTCCAGATTGGTCAGTGGGTACATAGGTCTGTGTCTGGCCTTGTCACAAGTGAACATGGGGGCACCTGGGAGTCTCATCGAAGTCCTATGGGGAAAGGCATCTGTCTGTATTGACAGTAAGCCTTTTCCCGGAACACGAAAGGGTGGAGGCTGTCTTAACCACGGCTGTTCCAGGAGCACAGGGCTCAGGTAAAGTGTGACACTGTCAGGTACAAAGAAGCAGAAAGAGGCTTGTCCACTGGCTCCTCAGTAGTGCAGCTGTGCTCAAGCCAGAGCTCTGTAAACGGGAGCTGCTTCCTCTGCAGCACCTGCTAAGCCCCGTTCAGGGACCACACTCTGAACATACATAACAGAGTTGAGCAAAGGAATGGAAGTGGCACAGTTTGCACTTAGGCCTCCTATTTAAATTCCAAATACTTCACTCATCAAAAACTTCACTTTAGTACTAAAACTACCAAAGCTGCTTTTCAATCTTTCTGAATGACCAGTAAGTTGCAACAGAAGATCAATTTCTAAAATAGCACAACTCAACCAATTAGGCCTGCTGTCAGAATTTACAGACATGCAAATGTGCTTTATTCAATAAACATGATCAAGACCGAATACTTCTGAAGCAGTAATGAAAGCACACAGGCCCCATGATCCTGACAAGAGAAGCACCTTGGACATGCTGCTGCGCTAGGAAAAGGATATCCACCAGCACAAGCTAGAGTCAAGAAGAGACAGAGGGAGGCTGGCCAGGAGCACAAGATCAGATCATTTGCCTGCAGCAAAACAGCAAAAGAATAAAACAAGCAAGCAGGAGAAAAGAGGCAGAAGGCTGTGGCTTTGGGCGCTTTCAGGCTATTTTTTCTATTAATATAGAATTAGATTCTTACAGGAGGAGCTAGATGAGGTTCATCAAAGGTGAAGGAAGCAGGGTCATTATTCCAGCACTCAATTCTATAAGGACGTAGTCCTGCTTCTTTGCTTGTCATTGGTAATCATTTAGGAAATCCACTACCTTTTTGTACAGAGAAAGCAGACTTTTCATCTCAGTAATGAAAATTACCAAACGGCAATCTAAAAGCAAACGTCAGAAATTCAGGTTGAGGCAGAAATGGATAATGCTAAATTTCCTTTCTCTCACCATGAAATACTAACCAAGAGAACTTTAATTCCTGGATTTCTTTATGACTTTTACCTCAAACATGTTTATTAAAAACATTATTAATTAAGCAAGCTAAATCTTTCCCCTTATTTTCCTTATCTCCCCATCCCCATCTGGCTCATTATGTGTTGGACCAAAGCCATTGCTGTCCATAAAGGTGGTAAGTTACCCTCATTCAAATCCAGATGGAATCAGAGCGTTTACAGCCACTTTCCTCTGGAATTTTCTGCCAAGTTGCATTACTATGTATTTTTCCCAATGAACCCATGTACCACCTTGGAGATGATTAAGAACAAGAATACTTTGAAATACATATCTGTAAATTACCAGGAGGAAAGATAATATAGATTTTTAAAATGTAACGTTTACAAGGCTCTAAGCACATACAAGTTTAGAAGTAAGACAACTCCAAAATGAATAGATGTCTTAAGCTCATTTTCTAAACTCACAATGACAGAAGAGAAGACATGAAGATTGGAGACAGTAACGCTGAGCCCAGTAGCCAGTTCACCTCCCCTGCAATTCTGCCTGTCCAGGTCCCAGGGTGTTGGCACTGCCTGCCCCTTATCCTCAAGTCAGGTGAGAATCCCTGACAAGCGATGAAGCCGGGGCTTCGGCAGAGTGGGCTCCACACTGGGGATGAGTACTCAGAGCTGGAACCCTGCTCACCTGCAGAACTGAGGAACGGACTTCACCTTTTGAACAACTGAATGACTCTACATGGTTTTTTTTTTTTTTTTAGTGTAGAGAATATGAAAAATTACATTAGAGTCAGAAATTTTTACGACTCGGAGAAGATCAGATTTATATTACTATAATTTTATTCAGTAAACTTGGATTCTCAACTGGTAGCTCTCAACAGAAGTAGAATCCAGTTTTCAAGCAAGTTGGTCGAAACAACTCTTTAAATCAGGTATTATCCCTTTACGGACACCCCTCGGACACTAGGGGCTACCTGGACACAATTTAGGAGGTCTGCAAATGCCTCACTGTAGGAAAAACTCCTCGTGTGAATGAAGTGTGTGTTTATACATAATCTGTGAAGAGGCTCCACAGCTTTCATCAGATTTGCAAAGGCATCTCTGCTGCCAAAACCCAAACAAGGCTAAGAACCACTGCTTTCGAGAATAAAAATAAGTTAAAAGATTTTTGTTTTGTTTTTAACTTGGAAGCATATCGAGAATTCACAAACAGGGAATTTAAAGAATAGATAAGACCGGGTTTACCCACAAGGAGCTCAGAAAATCCTACTAACAGTGTTACACCTGTTAGCGCACCTTCAGAAAGAGACAGCTTCCTGTAGAGAAGGGACACAGGCAATTTTAAGCCCTCCGGCCCTCCCTGTGAGAGACAAAGATGAGAACATGGAAAGAAACACAAGGAAAACAAAATCACATTTTACGTTAAAAGCTAAAAGATAGGGCTTCCCTGGTGGCGCAGTGGTTGAGAATCTGCCTGCTAATGCAGGGGACACGGGTTCGAGCCCTGGTCTGGGAGGATCCCACATGCCGCGGAGCAACTAAGCCCGTGTGCCACACTACCGAGCCTGCGCTCCGCAACAAGAGAGGCTGCGATAGTGAGAGGCCCGTGCATCGCGATGAACAGTGGCCCCCGCTCGCCACAACTAGAGAAAGCCCTCGCACAGAAACAAAGACCCAACACAGCAAAACTAAATAAATAAATTAATAAACTCCTACCCCCAACATCTTCTTTAAAAAAAAAAAAAGCTAAAAGACAATTATCAAAGACAATAGCAACAAAAAGAACTGTGTAAAAATAAAAGCTTATGAGTTTCAAAGAGGACATAAATGTCAACAAAACAGATACAAATAATGTTCTGGATCCACAGAACCCTGCATTCTGCTCTGACCAGGTTGTAGTTTCTCTAGAATCCCTCCCATTTCCACGAATGCACTTTAGAGGGTCCTGCCTAGGAGAGGAAAACAGTGGAATTGCCCAGACTCCACTGGAGTCACTCAGTCAGCGAGGAGGAGCCTCAAGGATCGGTTAACACTGTCTCTGAAACTTTTCCTGCTGTGCTATGGCCTCTGGCCCACCACCTCCAGCGAACCCACTCTCTTGCTGTCCGCCGTGACCCCTGGAATGAACCAGGCAGACAGGTGCGCCTCGGGAACTCATCTCTCTGCAGCGCTAGCCACTGCTGAGCACCCCTCCTTACCAAAGCTTTCCTAGCCTCCACCCCAGGGCGACTTCCTGGTTCTCCCACCTCCCTTCGCCCTGGACTTCCTTCCATGCATGTTTCCGCCCCACGAGGCACTACCCTGGTTCCTCTCCACATGCTGGTCTACCTGTTCTTCTTGGGTCACTTCCACGGCTGTGACCTTCTCCCACACAAAGCTGACTCCCACCTTCGTCACCAGCTCTGACTCCTCTTGCTAAGCCAGGCTGGGACTTCCAACTCTCTTCTTCACACTAATGCCCCAGGCAACTCAACCCTCACCCACTGTGGTCCCTTATCCATGTTTACCACCCTGAGCATGGCAACACTGGTCCAGCCACCTACTTGAGACGTGCATGTCTTCCTGGGAGCCCTCTCTCCCTTTCCCCCCCCATTTCTAGCCAGCTTGTCATCCAGAGTCCTTCCATTTCCTCTGCCCCACTTCTAACCCTCACTATCCCTCCTTTGGCCCACTGCAAAAGACTCCTTACTAGACTTCCCAGCTCTAGACTCTCCTTTCCCAGGCATTTTTAAAAATGCCATCCTTGAGTTCTTTCTTACAAGATTTCATCATGTCATTCACCTGTGCAGCCTCAACTCCTTGCTACTTTCCACCTTCTAAACTCTCGAGCACGTCATTCTATCCTTCCCTTCTGGTCCCACCTTCTATGATTCTCCCACACACGTTACCTACAGGCAAGCTACTCTGAGACATCATGCCGCTGTCTCTATATTTTCATGCTTTCAACTATTTGGTCCCCTTAAATCTTCCCAGAATGCTTTCCCCTCAGTTCTTTTCCTAGTAAACCCCGATTTGTCCACTCAGTCTCAATTAAGATGTCACCATCTCCCTGAAATCTTTCCTGATTTTCACCCTGGAGTAAATTTCTCTTTCCTCTGTCTGCACAGCACCTCTCTAACGTGGCAATTACTATCGCTATGTTGCTCCTAGTTATGTATTTTTCTTCCTTACCAGATCGCTCAATATGTGCATTTAAGTTTGCTGAACTACTAGAAAAAATAAGGATATTTTTTGTTCGAGGAATCGTTACTTTTTCACCTTCAACTAAATTTCTATATTGAGGTAACAATAACGCATGAGTATACTTCTCTCTATTATTATTACACACTAAAAATAATCCGATTTTAATGAGACAACAATTTTAGGACACAGTAAAGGATATGAACCATACAAAAATGGAGTCAATAACGGCTAAAATAATGTCACCAAATACAACAGCTAAATGGTTAGAACCCTGAAAAATAAAAATAGGGAAAAAAATCTGAATGTAAAAGTTTCATTGTATTATAATAATTATCATCTGATGAAGAAAAACAATTTATCTCATATCATTGTTTTACAAAAGGCCACATAAAAGATGTTATTGCCTAACAGAACTGAGTTTATGAGCACATGGAAGTTACCTGTTTTGGTGTCAACAAATGTTTGTCATCAACTTGTCCCGTGATAACGTAAAAGTGTGTTACAAAGTGGCAAATAAAACACAGCGCATCCCACCCAACTCAGGCCAACCATTTCAATCTCTGCCCTCTCCGCACCAAACCTGCAGCCACGGCTCCTAAAGAAACGGACTCCTCATCATCCCCACGTGTGTGAAAGGACATGCAAAAAGTAAAATAAGGAAAAGGAACTGTGTGGAAGGGTATAAACAAACCATAGGCTGGATGCGTACTCAAGAGCTGACAGAGAATCATATTTAAAACGGTCACATCTAAGATGCTGACTGTGTAAAATTTTAAAGAGATACAATGCAAGCTATCCATGGGGTGTTTATCCTTTCCATTTTCTTTCTAGCACAGATTAGTTTTCTGTGAATTATACATGTAAATGCAAAGTTCTTCATTATCATGTAAGAGTAAAAATAAATGCACCTTTCAAGGAGCAGGTGTATCTAACCCAGAATGCAGATGTGTCAAAGACACCAGAAGAAGAGTGAAGCTTTTAACATTATTGGACAAATGTCCTGCTTTAAGGGTCAGATCAATCTACATGAAGTAGACGTACGTGGCAATATACAGATTATTCACTCTGTGCACAGTGATCTGATTTAAACATCTAATAATCCAAAAGACGTTTTGAGTAAGAATTACAAGGTTCTCTGAATCAAGTAAAAATATAATAAGCTTCTTAATCCCTCAGTTGTCAGCCATATTATTAAGGAAAACCTAGAGCTAGAAATGTAGGGGTCTTCACAGATACAAATATTCGCTCTTCTCTAGAGTAAAGCATTGCTGCCCATGTTGCTAGAGCCGTTTCTCCCCAGAACACTACCTCCTCCTGGTTTTTCCAAGCGTGGAGTCTGCTGAATCCCTCAAATTCTGAGCCCACAGGAGTCAGGGAAAACTTACAACCAAAGGAGACTTTAAAAAGCAATGACACGTAATATCTGTATGCACAAAAGGTAAAATTAACTGCTCTTCACTTACACGTTTAAACCAAGGGTTAAGGAAGAAATGAATGTGTTCAGACTGCATAATGATAAAGATGAATGTTCTTCGTGAAGAGCAACCACGAACATTTTTGAGATGGAGCTAATTCCTAGGATGACGTCAGGTGGTGTGTTCATAACCACATCATTTAAAAAAGTGCTCTGTTTAGCCTTATACTTTCAGGACGTGTTAGAAAAGGGAAAGAGTCCACACGGGGGAAAATAAACTCAAATTGGGCCTTTATCACAAATTTCCTATCTTTAAAAATTCATCTCAGGAGATAGAAGTAAAATCGTATTTCACAGCAACGACAAAAAAAAGTGCAAGTGGAATGATGTAGTTTTTACCCCAATGACTCTTATCACGCCTTCAGCAGCTGCAAAGATAAAGTAAAGGATCCCCAGTCCGATGACCCGGTGCATGACTGTTCCTAGACGAGGCCTGGTACAAGGAGAAGCAAACCGAAAAAAGAGAAAGAAGAAGCAAGGTAAGTAAAATGTATCTGAGTACAGTAACTGGCCCCATTTCCAACACCAGGAACGTCGCTATCCAATCACGTCAGTCCCTTCCCACCTCGGAGGTACTTTGTTTTGGGAAACAGCATTGTTTCCTGGGAAGAAGGCAGAAACAGGCTCAAGGAAATCTAGCCTCCTTCTCTAGGACTTGAAGCTGTACTGATGCCTATGAAGCAACATTTTTGAGGCCAGAGGATCTTGCTGCTGAAATCCAAGCAATATGATTAACATAACCCAGGTACTATGTCTACAGAATGGACGAGAAGAGTGATGAAACCTAGGAAGTGAGCGCCAACTTCTAAGTGTCACTGGCAGAAATAATCATTTAATTCTTTCACTAACAGAGATTGTAAAGTGTTCTGAGATGTGTCTTGTCAGCGATAATCCACTGATTCTATGACTTGGGCAGAGAAATAGCAGGATGTCAGGAGATCGAATCCCACTGCCTTCCCCTCTTAATATTCCCAAACGACAGTCCGGAAAGACTTCAGCTTTCATTCTTCGGATTGAAAAGAATTAAAATAACAGTTTTGATTCTTTGAAAGTATAAATGAGTTGAGAACATGCAAAGACGATGATTTTTGCGATTAGTCATTTGAAAATAGAACTGAAATTTCGAGAATTCCCTGGTGGTCCAATGGTTAGGATGCGGTGCTTTCACTGCCGTGGGCCCAAGTTCAATCCCTGGTCGGGGAACTAAGGTCCCTCAGGCCACACAGCGTGGCCAAAAAAAAAAAAAAAAAGAAGAACTGAAATTTCATGACACTTGCAAATCAGAATTTATTATGAATATGTTTTAACTCAAAAACCCTCTTTTCAGAGTAATTAGAAGAAAAAACTGGTTTTGAAAAAAAAATACTTACGATGAAAACTGAACTAATACCCATAGCTCATATTTCAGACAATTTATCTAATTTAGTTAATCTAAATTCTGGTTCACTATAGCCAGCTTACTGGAACCCTGCAACAGCCAGAACTGTTACCGCTTTGTAAGGGTTGAACACAAGTTGACAGTGAAGGGATTCAGTCAAAAAGGGCTGAGCCCTCACCCACCAGCTCAATCTTCTATCCCTTTCTCAGCCACCACCCTCTGCACCCTGGCACCTGATGCTCATAACTACAACTGTGAGCTGCTACTGGGACCCAGAGGGTTTTGTGTTCTATATACTGTACTGAGGCCAAAAAACAAAAGAAAGCAAAACAAACGAAAAGAAGGTTTCCTCGCTACAGTCTTGGTAACTGCACCAGTCCGGAGCTCAGAAGCACACGTGCGTGCATTAGTGCACGCTTACTGAGTGCACGCTGTGTGCCGCCCAGCGCACTGGGGCCTTGGGATACAGCAGGACACAATACAGGGAAGTCACACACAAGTCGGGGGAAGAGACAACAAATGCTAAGAAACACATCAAAAGGCATGAGGGACTAGAGCGATGGAGGATGGGCACTGGTTAGGGTCCCAAAGGGCCATCCTCCCTGGGGGGTGACGGTGAGGCAGAGAACTAAAGGAAGTGAGGGAGCAAACCATGCCTGGGATCCGGGGGGGAAGCTGACAAGCAGAGGCCTCTCCTGCACTGTGAGACACGTGTCTGCTGTGTTTAAGGAACAGTGAGAGCAAGAAAAGCAGCAGGAGGGAGCAGAGTGTTTGGAGGGAGAGTGGCAGGAGACGAGGTCAGCCATCGGAGAAGCCACAAGATGGAATCTGGGTTTCACTGAGTGAAATGAGCAGAAAAGTAATGAAATTGGAGTTACATCTTAAGAGAATCATCCTGGCTGCTGCTGTGTTTGAAAAGACTGACAGGAGACCAGGGCAGAAGTGGGGAAACCAGTTTGGAGGCTACTGGAGTGTAGTCTCGGCAGGAGAAGATGGTGGCCTGGATCAGGGTGGTGGCTGTGGAGGGGTGGGATGGGCTCATTCTGGACACTTTCATCAGTCAGAGCCACAGAACTGGATGAGAAAGCCTCGGGGATGCCGGTCACTAAAGCAGAGGTCTGGGGCCTGAGCCCAGGGCCCCCCAACACTGGAGCTCGGGAAGACGAGGGGGCTCGGCACAGGAGACCGTGAAGGAGCCTCCACGACCGGGCACCTGCAGGGGGCTGAGCGGGGCCCTGCGATTCGGCAAGGAGAGGTCAAGGTGACCTTGACAGGCGCAGTCTCAGTGGAGGAATGGGGCCAAACCTCACAAGGACAGAAAACGAGGGAAGTGGGAGCGGCCAAGTACAGACAACACATCTGAAAAGCGCTGCTGCACACAGGGGAAAAGCAATGAAGGAGAAACAGAGGAGAGGGCCATCCGGGTTCAAGGGAGGCTCTGCTTCTGAAGATGACAGAAATAACAGTGTGCTGATGGGAACGGCCCACCGGAGGGGGAAATTGACGCTATCAGAGAAAACAGGACAGACTGCTGGGACAGCTTCTTTGACAGAGGAGGTAACAGGACCCAGGGCACCAGGGCAGGGCGGGGCTTAACCGCACACAGGGATGGTCCACGCCGTACAGGAGCAGAACAGGCTGCGTGTGGTCCAGAGGTGGGGAGGATGACACAGACCTGACAGCCGCAAGTCCCTTCTGGTGGCTTCTAATTCCTCGGTGAGAGAAGAGCCAAGATCAGCTACGCTGGATGAGGGTAGGGAGGTGCGAGGAGACAGAAGGGGTGAATGGTCTTGCGCAGAGCGGAGAGTCAGAACACGAATGGCACGGAGACCAAGAGGTGCCAGCAGCACTGAGGGCGCCCTTCAAGTTCAGAGTCACGGAGTGAACTGAGCCAGGCAGTGCGGCGGGGTGTTCTCCTCAGGCTGACGCTGCAGCCCCGGCCGAGCCTGTGCAGATGGAGAGCTGGATTTATCGAGGGAGGCTGACAAAGGAGAAGGCGGAGGGCCTCAGGGGTGGCAGGGGTCATCAGTGCCCTGCCGGCCCGTGGAAGGTGGTGGGATCAGTAGGCCGGAGGCCACAGCAGGGACCAAGAGTGCCTACAGCTGACACATTAGAGAAAGGAAACAGGAAACGGGGGAGGCTGAAGAGTAGATTGCTTCAATGTGCCACCATGGAGAGGGTGCAGCTATACACAATAATAAATAGATAATAATCAAGTCTAGAAGACGGCCAGGGCACTCAGTAGTTGAGGGGAGGTGACAGGTAAGAGCGGCAGAGGTGAGGGGGTGAGGTCAGGTTTCTTAAAGGATCCTCACACAGATACTCAAATCACAGGGAATCCTGACAGTGAAGTGCTGAGGAGAAAGACAATAAAGCAAGTGCTCGGAGCGGTGAGGGATGAGGGGAAACCTGGCGGCTGACAAGGCCTGCAACCCGAAGATGCTGCTGTGGTCCAGTGTGAGGGCTTAAGTTTCTGGGAATCAGAGGGTCTTAGGCAACAGGCTCTTCCATGTTCATGCCCAGGGACTCAAAGGTAAGAGGGAGAAAAGATCTGCTTGAGAGGGTCCCGAAAGCGGGTCCTCAGGCGACTGCCAGGTTTCAGCCAGAAATTCTGCTGACCCTGGTGTTTCATGAGAGCGCTCTCTCTCACAATATCTCATACACAAACATGACCCCTAACTATGTTGTCTAGGAAACAGAAAATGGTCTGAACCTCGAGAATCATTTAGAGTTTTCCATAATCCTTATAGTTGATTATTCATCTAACTATGAAGTTACTGGAATTCAACTTCAGGATCTTTATTTGAGAAAAGAATAAAACAGCCAGTGCGTGGAAATCTTTTAAAAACACGTCCTTGCAGGTATTTCCCTCTGGGATTTGTGTTAGGACACCGAGAGGTGCCGGGTTTCACAGGGGTCATAGCGGAGATGGATGGGATCACAGGATGGGGACACGGTGTCTTTTCTGGGCCCCGGTACTTACTTCACAATGCCGTATCCCAAGCTCACAATGATCACCAGGAGGCGAGCCAGCGTCCTCTTAATTGCAGATATCAACTCCGCAAAGATCAGTAAACTCTGGGCTGAGGGGGGACGAAGGAAAATCATTCGCCCTGGGTCCATCTGGACGCCTGCCGCCAAGAGTCTAAATGGGTACCGTGTACAGTTACGTCCTGACCTCAGACGAATTCGCCACGTTGAATTTAAAGGTCATCTAATCCAAGTGATGTTTGAAACCTCAATGAAGGGGATTCTGATCGGCTCTACTGGGCACAGCTCTCTCACGTCCACTGGAAATCTGTCTCCCCGAGCTCCCCTCTGTTCTTATTCTTCCCCTTGAGGCTACAAAGGATTGTAGCCCTTTCCTGTTCTGTAAATATCTGAAAACCATAACGCCCTCAAGAGCTCTCTTTTCCCCAGGTTGCCCTCATCATTTACTCATTCACGCTCCTACCGTGTGGCTATCACAGTAAAAGACAAACCACGTTCCCTGCCCTCGTGAAGCCTGTACTCTGGTCGGGACAAGTAAACGGACAGAATTCAGCAAGTGCTGGAGGTCACGCTGTATCTCCCAGGATTGTGATGAAAGCGACCTAATCCACACGGGGCAGGAAAAGCTTCTCATAGGAAGTGACATCTACACCAGGGTTTGAAGGCTGAGTAGGAGTTAACCGTTTGGAGGAGGGAAAGGGGAAAGCAAAGGAAATGGCACATGCAAGGGCATGGAGAGAAAAAGAGACAAAGCAAAATATGCTGCAAGAAGTGAAAGTTCGGCATGTCTGCAGCAGAGCGTGTAACGAGGGAGGTCAAGAAAAGAGGCTGGGGCAGAGGCAGGGCCCAAACACCTCAGTTTTAGGCTAGGCCATGAGTCAGGGCCTGTTGCTGAGGGCAGTGGGAAGTCAATGATAGTAAACAAGGGAGTGAAAAAGGAACTAGTCAACTACAGCCCATAGGCCAAATCTGGCCCTACATCTGTTTTGTAAATAAAGTTTTATTGGAACACGGCCATGCCCATTTGTTGTCTGTGGTAGCTTTCATGCTCCAATGGCAGTAGTTGAGAAGTTGCAACACAGACTACATGGCTCGCAAAGCCAAAAATATTTACTGTGTAGACTTTGCAGGAAAAGCTTGCTGACCCTTGGAATAAAGTAGACAGCTTTATTTTATCAAGATTGCTCTACTTAATGGCTTGGAGAGGAATAGACTGTAGGTGAGGAAAACGCTCAGGAGTCTATTGCAGAATTTAGCCAAGAGATGATGAGAGTGCTGGCGGTAAAGATGGAGAGGAGAGCCATTCAGAAACGAGTTGTGAATCCACCTAATATTCTTGTTTTCAGTTCATGTTTCTCTGCCTTCTCTAGAAGAAACCACAAGAGACCTTGCCCAGTACCTTGAAGAAGTGCAGATATACTAAATTTATTACATTTGCCTAACTGCCAATCTAGAAGCACAAAACAAAGAAGTCAATTGACACGACCTATTCTTAATGTATCCTTGCTGGGTCCTAACAATCACTAAATCATCATTGCTTGATTTTTCTGAAGTCTATCCTTCCAGGACCAATGCTAAGCAAGACAGCCTGGGTTACAGAATTTACGCTTGGGAAAATCAGAAACAACATCAGCCCAGGCCCCGTCTGGCGCCTCTCCTTTCCACAGGACTCCTCAAAGACAAGGACAGCAGTCTGGGGTTTCTCTTCCAAGGGCCTTCTGGTGTCATCTCAGAGGGCTTGAAGGCCCTGAGGAAGATAGATGGTCTTTCCTTCTCTCCATGGATCTCAGGCTTTTGCTGCCCTTCACCCAAGTTCACGCCACCCTCTTCTAGACAGGGACCCCCACCACTGGCAGCAAAGGAGCTGACCCGCCTTCTCTGACATTCAAGAATGCTTTAACCCCCAGTCATATGCAGCAGCTCTATCCTTCCTTCCTTATCTGGTTTAGGGCAGGCACACACACATACACATGCACGCACATCCCTAAAACTTCTTATAGGGTAATAATACCTCTAACATGTCTCCCTGGATGTTTGTCTTTTCTTTATTGTCTTGTACATGTCTTTTTAAACTTTTCCTTTTGGGAAATTACAAACATTCTTCGACACAGAGAAAGCGATATAATGAACTCCCACGTACCCATCACTCAGCTTCCATAATTATCAACATTATGCTAAATTTGTCTCATCTATTTTCCAACTCACCCTCTTTTTTTCCCGGAGTGTTTTAAAATAAAGAGCAGACACAATTACACCCTTTGAAAACCTGTACCACGATCATTTGTAACTGACCACTCAGAAGCACATTCCTGAGGGCTTTCTATCCTTCTGAGCTATCTCCCTTTTGAAGGTTCAGTGATGGAATTAATTGTACCTTTACTTCTCTGGCCCTTTTGAACTCTATCTTCTAGAAGTCTGGGGCACCCATCTGAGGATGCCCCACTATATGCCCTGCCTGCTTGCCACATTCCACTGTGTAAGCTGGGATGGTATCTCCCACGGTCACATGAAGTTCTTTGCAAAGAGGGTGCAGTCACCATGCATCCTGGCACTACTAATTTTACTCCCTGTGGCCAAATGTTCTTTTCTTCTTTGGAGGGGAAAGGAGAAGACAGAGGATGGGGAAAAATACAGAGAAATACGTTAAAAGGATTGGCAGCCCCCGATGTCCCCAGTCCAGAATTTCGTGTTGTTTAAAGCTAGTCACGGGTAGCTGAACCTTAGGGAACAGGAATTTTCTTTTCCCCAGGAGGGAAGTAAGGGAAAGCCAGCAAGAAGAAAACAGAAAATGAAGACCACACACATGCTAGCCTGGATCAGAGCCCTACTCTGATATTCTCTTCTTGGCTTCCCTCCTCTTCACCTATATGGTTGTTCCCAAACCACTGTATGAAGGTGGGGCGGGGGGTCCCCACAGCTCTGCTCACAAATGCTGGGCGACTCTTGGGTCACACCATATTCATGGACACAGTCACCACTTACTTGATAACCCAGTGCTGTTGATGTTTTGGTATTCAGCATAAAAAACTGCTTTTTCAAGCATTCCCAGGAAAATAACAGCTGCAATCCAGAACTGGATTCTTAGTATATCTTTCCAATAGCAGGCAGACCACATCAGCCAGAGTATGCCATATAAGATATAAATGATACACATCACCATGTAGAACTGTGGGAGGAGAAGCAATTTTAGTCAGTTAAGCCTTCTGGTCATTTGAAAATTGACATTTCTACATTCAAGTTTGCAATCCTTTATTTTCCAGTCACCATGGAACCAGAAATAGAGGGTATGTCAAAGTGTTAGCTACTAAGGAATTACCACCATTGAGCTCTTAAAATGTTTAAATGTTCCAATTAGGATACAAAACTCATTTTTAAAAAAAGGAAGAAATGATGAGAGATACTCACAATCATCAGAGGCCAATCTGATGCAGAGATATATCCATGAGGCCCCATCATAGAAAGAGAAACTGGTGAAGGCAGGGTGGGGATAAAGAAATTAAGGCATTAAAATTAACAACCAGTTTTCCTTAAGTTTTTCAATGTAAGCTCATTTTAAGACTCCAAGAATACAAACCAAGTTAACGCATGCTGAATTTTAACCTTTGATTATGTAACCGTATGAAGATATCTTTACGTATTTGTATACATGCTCTTGTAAAGTGTGGGCCAAGTCAGATCTTATGCAGACAGCAAAGTAGTCCTGGTCTGAGATTGGCCCTGGCTGAGTCCCTGACCTAGCTGAGGACTTTGTCTTTCTTAATGTAACTTGGATAAATTCTGAACTCCAGGGACTTCCCTGGTGGTCCAGCAGTTATGACTCCGAGCCCCCAATGCAGGGGCCATGGGTTCCATCCCTGGTCAGGGAACTAGATCCTGCATGCTGCAAGTAAGATCCCACACGCTGCAACTAAAGATCCCGCACGGTGCAACGAAGATCCCGCACGCGGCAACCCAGCACAGCCAAATTAATTAACTGATTAATTAAAAAAAATTTTTTTTTAAATTTACTGAACTCCAGAATCTAGTTTGGGTTGTTGTCTGAGAGCAATAACAAACAGAGTGCCGAATACAGTGCAAGACTTGCAAGGCTTAGCAACTGCGCCAGTTACTAACCAGCAGAAGCTTAAAGCTGCCTGCTGGTGTCAGAGGAAAAGACGCCACACCTGGGAAGGCAGGGCGCACAGGCTGGGGAGCAGGATGGCAGCAAGGCCCCTGCTCCCTGTGTGGCATGGTCTGGGCCCATTACAGTACCTCCGGGAGGAAGGCCTGCTTCACACTCTCCGGAGCAGCCCCCCCACCAGCTTCCCCGGGGAAGACCAGCTCTGGGCCTCCTTTGCGGCCATGCCTGACTCACCTCACTGCTTTCTCCCTCCTCTCTGGACTGGGTGCCCCCCAGAGACAGAGCCTGGTTTCACTTCTGTGTCCCAGAGGGTGAATCAGAGCAGTTTGCAAATCCCCAGGATCATCACATGCTGCTTGGCTGCTGTCAGCCCAGCAGATACCCAGTACAGAAAATGACCGCTAAAGCAATTCCAGGACCCATGGAAGCATTCGCTCCCTTGAAAACCGCTTAGTGTGAGCCCGCTCTCACACTGGGCACCAGGAGCTACGGTTTCACGAGGCAGAGAGCATCTACCTTATGGGCAGGCAGGGGAGCTCACAGACTGCAGAAGCCACAGTTGCCAGACATGCTACTTGTACTCCTAGGCTACAAACAGATTCTTTTTTCTTAAACTTTTTAAAGAACAAAAATTTTGAACCCCTGATGATGGCCATTTTCAAGTAACAGAATATAATCCACTTCAAGTATGATTAAGGTGTCACCTACCCATTTCTACATGTTAAAAAAATTTTTTTTTAATCTGGAAGGATGGAGAATTTTGTATCCCTCTATCAAGTTTAAAACTTTTTAAATTAATCTTCTTTTTTTAATTCACCCTTTTATTTATTTTTTCTTGGCCACGCTGTGCGGCTTGTGGGATCCTAGTTACCCGACCAGGGATTGAACCCTGGCCCTCGGCACCCAAAGCACAGAGTCCCAACCACTGGACCACCAGGGAACTCCCAAAGTTTATCTTAAATTAATTTAAAATTTCCATTTCATTTAAAAAAAATATATTAGAGTTAAGATAAGCATAAAGTTCTAAGTACCCCAAATAAACAGATTATTCATTTTTGTGATTAACAGAAAATCATTTTTGAATAATGTGTTTTAACAGAGAATGTAGATTTGGGTTAATGACAAAAATACAGAATACAGTAAAAGCAGACAATAAAACATGCATACTGTTTAACTATACCATTCAAATTCCAGCTTGCATCTGTTTTTTCTGTTTTAATAGAAACAATAAAGATATGAAACCCATCTCTCTGTGTTTTGGCTACAACATCCTGAAACAGAAAAAAAAAAAATCCTTCATGTTATTTTTTTTAATTGCTATATAAGATATAGCTAAACGATTGTCCACCACATTTTAAAACAACTTTTAAGAATTGAATTGGGTTACTTTAAAAAAAAAAAAAAAACACAGATAAAAGGAATGGTGGGCTGTGGAAGGACAGTGGGTAGTGGAAGGATTTCCTCCATTTGTTTTTTTTTTTTTACCACCATCCTCCCAGGCCCAAAGGCATGGAGGAGGAAAAAAGCCTTTTCCACTTGCCAATGTTTTCTACTTTTTATATAGTTCTACAGGTTTTCCCCCCAATGTTACCATTCTATGTTTTATTTAATACTACCTTTGAAATAGTTTTTCTAATATCCTAGTATAATCAAGCATTTATTTATTTATTTATTTATTTATACTTTTTGGCCACGCCCTGTGGCATGTGGAATCTTAGTTTCCTGACCAGGGATTGAACCCGCACCGCCTGCATTGGAAGCACGGAGTCTTTAACCACTGGACCACCAGGGAAGTCCCAAGCATTCAGTTTTTAAATGTGTGTTTTTTAAAATTGAACTGGGGGAGAAAGATGTCAGATAACATTGCTGGAAATGACTCAGATTCGGTGTACAGGCTAAATTCCTTAAGGCACTCTGTTGCTAGCAGTCCCACTGAGGCCTGAAACTGCCCACTTGGACTGCCTGTGAACCCTGCAGTGCCCTCATGTAGCTGGACCAAACTTTTCACACTCCTCCTTCCTGAGTATTTCCTATCCTTCCCTCTCATTTCCTACTCCTCCACCTGTGACAGTTTGTGCAAAGCAAAGAGTTGGTCCAGCCACTGTAGAGTGAATGCCCTTCCACTATCAGACTACTCTGTAAGATGGTTGGAGAAAACAGTATGAAAGCAGAAGGGTCCCAGTCTAAAGGCAAACATCAAGCTCTTCTAAATCCACTTTCAGTCCCTACACTCAACTCCTTGTAATCCTCTCAACCTCTTAGTCTTCTGACTTTGAGTAATTTCCCCAAATTCCAAATTTCCCCTCCCCCTCGTGCTGCATCATGGTTTCTATCTATTTCTTTACTTCCTTAATGACGATACAGCTCCGCCCACTGCTGTGCTGCCTCAGGTATTTGGCAGCGGAATTTTATTTTTTAAAATAAAGAAAGACTACATAGAAGTTACTGTTAAATCACACCTTTAAAGAGATTTTTAAACAAAGACAGAACCAGGTATGTACAAAATTCACACAGACATATGTAAGGAAATATACTGTTTTAAATAATGCTTCTTGGGCTTCCCTGGTGGCGCAGTGGTTGAGAGTCCGCCTGCCGATGCAGGGGACGCGGGTTCGTGCCCCGGTCCGGGAGGATCCCACATGCCGCGGAGCGGCTGGGCCCGTGAGCCATGGCTGCTGAGCCTGCGCGTCCGGAGCCTGTGCTCCGCAGCGGGAGAGGCCACAGCAGTGAGAGGCCTGCGTACCGCAAAAAAAAATAAAAAAATAAAAAAAAAAAATAATGCTTCTTTTTTCTTTCCTAACTCTACTAACCCTACTTTAGATCACTCTCTGAGTATCTGTCCATCAGCAGATTCTGCTCAGTCTTACTCTAACTTGTATGTATTTGATTTAAAGGCAAATAAAATGACTTACCGCTGACCCTTCCTGGTTTGTAACACTTCCGGTATTTGTTCTTAGTTCTTTATTCTGGAAAAATAAAATAAAAGAATTTCATTTTATATTGTTGCATTTCCATAAGGAAAAATAGTTTCAACAATTAAGAAAAAAAATGTGTTATGAAAAAAGTAAAGATTAAAGCTGAACACCAGAGAACAAACCTCACTGTATCCCAAACACGCGGAACAAAATCCTACTTTTGAAAAATTACTTCCTTAATCAGGGCAGTGGTTACCGTTGGCAGGGAGCGTAGTAGGAACTCAAAGGGAGCTCGAGGTGCTCAAAGGCCCTGATCTTGATCGGGATTCACACGGGTGGGTTCAGGTTGTGAAAATTCATCAAGCCCCACGCTGCTGATACGCAAGCTTTGCTGTAAACTTACGTATATTTATTATACCTTGACACAAATTTTTAAAACAACCCTTTAACGTTTTTATTAAAGACATTTTCATTTCAGAATTTACAGGACAAAAAAATCACTTAAAATGACCCACGGCCTCACCACCCAGAGATGACCACTGTTAACATTTTAGAATCTAGTCTTCTAGGCTAGGAGGAGAAAGTGCACAAAGGAGAGTGTTCAAGTGTGTTAAATGCTGGTGAGTCAAGTACACTGAAAGACCTTCAGTAGGAGTAATAGACCTAGGGATCTAATGACATGGAGGTCACTGGTGACCTTGACTAGAGCTGTTCTGATGGGATGATGGGGGCAAAGCCCTGACTGGGGTGGGCAGAAGAGAGATGAGGGATGGAATGACAGCAAATCATGAAAGGATGATAAAAGGATCCTCTTCCAAGGATGACGCTGCAAAAGGCACAAAGAAATGGAACAGTGGTTCCACTTATTATGCACTGCCACACACACAAAAGAACTAAACCTAATAACTGACAACTTAAGCACCTTCCTTTATCAAAACACTGATAAAACAGAAGTTGGTACTTGCATTCACTGGGAGAGACGTAAATTCTATTTCAACATCGCAAGACAGGTACTCACATTCAATAAGGGAAACGCCTGAGAATTACGGTTGCAATCTAAGTTTTCATTTTTTGTTGTCCAACATTCGCTGCTGTTGAAATAATGACCACAAAAGTCTTCACTGACACTAAGTTCATGTTTTTGTGACAGCTCCTATGCAAAGTAAGATTCTACGTCATAATTTATTTCCACTTAATATCTAAATAATACCAAAAAGTTATTCAGCTTGGAACACTTGAAACACGCAATAGAACAAAATACCAAAAAGAAAGTTTTGAATATAATTTTCAGTACGATTGAGGTAATCATAACATTTTAGCCATTCTGATGTGCTCAGATACAGTAATACATAATATAATCATTCTCTTATAGTAATAAAAGTGATTAAGATGTTACTACAAGGAAATGGTTCACAGAGAAATACAAAATACTTTGTCCTGGGGCTACTTCCATTTTACTCCAGGTATAAAAGATTTTACAGAGAAAGAAAGCAGCATTTAATTACAAGGAAAGATAAACCAAACACTCAGTAACATAAAGCAAAGATGGCAAACCCAACTGAGTGCAGGGGGAACACTCATTTACACATCAACTAACAATGAGGCTCCTAGATGGATGAGGAAAACCGCGCTCCTAATGGCAACTCCCAGGCATGAAGAAAAGGTTAAGAGGCTTCCATTGGCCAAATATGAGACAATTTGAGCAAAATACATAAAAACAGTAATAGATTATAACCCACCCAACAAAGTTAAAATCAATGAGTCCATATTGATAATTGATTGACTGACAGACGGATAAGAGAGAGGAAAAGAGTGCAACCTCATAGTCGAATGCTAATAAATGTAGAAGAAAACATGGAATTAGAAAATCATTGTTTAGCAATCATCACAGTGGTAACTGTGCCTTGATTCAGGCAAGAATCAAAGAATGTTAAAACAAGGACCGATGAAGAAACAGGATATTTACACATAAATACAAAAGTGTTTCTTCACAAATTAGTGTTAACAACAAGGAGAAAAGTAGTAGCTTTACAGTGGAGAAACCTGGCAGAAACTTCCTTAACTGATCAAAGTTAATATCACCAAAAATGGGACAAAACAGTATACTTTCTGGTATGCCTGCCAAAAATATAACCTGAATTTAATCACGAGGAAACGTGAGAAATATTCAAATTGAGGGACATTTTGTAAAAATAAATGGCTTGTACACCTCAAATATATCAATGTCATGTCATGAACCACCCTCAACACCTCCACCCCCCCCCAAAAAAAAACCCTGCAGAAATACAAGGTGATCCTGGATTGGATCCTGTACCAGAAAAAGAAAAGAAAAGAAAAGAAAAGAAAAAAGCTGCTAAAAAGGATGTTGTTGGGACACTGGCAAAGTTTGAATATGGTTTATTAGCTATTATATCAATTAGCATTGTATCGCTGTTAAATTTCGTAAATCTGATCTCTGTACTGTGTAATCTAAGGGAATATCTTTGTTCATAGGAAATACACACTGACCTAACCCGGTCTCTTTTTCCTCCTCTCACACTCTCCCCCTCCTTTTCCCTCCTCTCCTCTTTCTGAGGTCTACTTATACTCACTAAATCTACTCACACTCACTGAAGTTCCAGGTTCCCTATTACTAATTTTTTGAACGAAGTGAAACTTTTACATTTCTTCTTTAAATTGAGTTGGTTTTCATTTGTGCGTGACCCACAGTCCCCTTATCAATGGTTTCCACAACTCTGATTTAAATATTTACTAACATTTTTCATAAGATACAAGGAAACTAAAAGATCTGTAGTCTCAGAAAGCATATACTTTGATATAATTAAGGCGTTTATTGCCTAAGTCCCAAAATCTGTGGTACTTCTCTATTCCTGGCCTCCTCACTTGATAAGCTAATAAATCTTAAAACTCTTAACTTTTCCTTCATAGCTTTAGACACATTTAAAATTTGTGTTTTACTTACTTCCAGCTCAGAATATTGATTGTGACAGGGATGATGTTCCAAAAGCCACACTATGGTAAACTTCACAGGCCCAGGGCAGCTGAATGACTTAACTGTTTAGAGAAAGGAAGTCTCATTTTACAACAATAATATATATACTTTAACATAAACTTAAGGTTTCAAGAATGCAATTTAAAATAGACTACTTTGGACTTCCCTGTGGCGCAGTGGTTAAGAATCTGACTGCCAAGGCAGGGGACATGGGTTCGAGTCCTGGTCCGGGAAGATCCCAAATGCCGTGGAGCAACTAAGCCCATGCACCACAACTACTGAGCCCATGTGCCACAACTACTGAAGCCCGCGCGCCTAGAGCCTGTGCTCCACAACAAGGGAAGCCACCGCAATGAGAAGGCAGCACACCGCAACAAAGAGTAGCCCCTGCTCACCACAACTAGAGAAAGCCCGCGTGCAGAAACGAAGGCCCAACGCAGCCAAAAATAAATAAATAAATGTTCCTTTAAAAAAAAAATAAATAAAATAGACAACTTTAAGGAAACCATGAGTAAAGTATTACCTAATTTCTCCAAAAAGTCACTGCAAAATGAGACAGATAAATTCCTTAAATTAAATTATTATGGTTAACCAAGGCTGAGGCTGGTAGAGTTTCTGGGGCAGAATACCCAAGAGGTGGGAACTACACAGAGAAAGGGTCAATGAAATCTGCATACAGATCCTTGGTCTCTGGCTGCATAACAGCCTGCCCGTGCACAGGGACAAGCTGAAAAATTCTGAGTTCACATGGGGATGGGAACTAGCCAGAGAGGAAAGGCCTCAGTAAACACACCCCGTGTCTGGGAGAGACGCAGAAGAGTCACACCTTAGAAGTGGTGCTAAGTTAGTTCTAGAGTAAAGGCTACCCCTGATCCCTCCTAAAAGAAATTAAAAACAAAATTGGAAAGGATCGAACTGACCCCAAAGAAACGTAACTGTCTGCCAGAACAAAGTTGTTCACGGAATACAACATTCTAGTACTCAAGAATGTGAAATTCACGATATCCACTAGCCAAACAAAAATACTAGATACACAAAGTGGGAAAAGTTGACTCATAATCGTGACACGAGTCAGTCAATTTGACAACGATGTGCACTGTTCTGTGTGTCTATCGCAGTTCCACAGTGTTAGGATTACAGTAGCTTCATGTTCAGTTCTGAAATCAGAGAGTAAAAGCCCTCCCACTTTGTTCTTTTTTAAAATTGTTTTGGCTATTCTAGGTCCTCTGTATTTGCATCTAAGTTTCAGAAACAGCCAGCCAGTTTCTACATAAGTCTGCCTGGATTTTGATTGGGATTAATTGAATTTATAGGTCAATCTGGGGAGAATTGCCAGTATAATGTTAAGTTATAGATTTATCATAGATGCCCTTTATCAGGTTGAGGCCATTTCCTTCTATTTCTAGTTTTCTGAGAGTTTCCATCATGGATAGGTGCTGATTTTTTTCAAATGCTTTTTTGTATATATTGAGATGATTATATGATGTATTTCTTTTATTCTGTTAATATGGTGAATTACACTGAGAGATCTTCACCAGTGGCTCCACATGACGGCATCTTGAATGGAGTAGCTAAGAGGGGTCACCTTAGCTTTCCTTAGGGAAAGCAAGGCATCTGATCCACCAAACAGCACGGACACATACCCGAGGGACCAATGCTTAACTTTGTAGGCACTAAAATTTGGCTCTGGGACTTCCCTGGTAGCACAGTGGTTAAGAACCCGCCTGCCAATGCAGGGGACACAGTTCCGAGCCCTGGTCTGGGAAGATCCCACATGCCGAGGAGCAACTAAGCCCATGCGCCACAACTACAGAGCCTGCGCTCTAGAGCCCGCACGCCACAACTACTGAGCCCATGCGCCACAATTACTGAAGCCCGCACACCTAGAGCCCATGCGCCGCAACAAGAGAAGCCACCATGACGAGAAGCCCGCGCACCGCGACAAAGAGTAGCCCTCGCTCGCCACAACTAGAGAGAGCCCGTGCGCAGCAACGAAGACCCAATGCAGCCATAAATAAATAAATTAATTAATTAAAAAAGTCATTCCTAACAAATATTTTTTTAAAATAATAATAATAAAATAAAATTTGGCTCTGTGAGAACTCAGAGACTCAGTTTCATCTTTCACACCATGGATGTAAAACTTAATGCCCAATTACTCACTTAAACAGTAACTATAAAGTAGATGATGAGAAGGCTGCTTGGTGAACATGGCAGCAGAACAAGGAGGCTCAGGTGGGCACTTCATCCACCCCCGCCAGCCACAGTGTTAGAGCTACGGTCATAGTTACAGAAAGACCTCTCTCCCATCAGTGCTGGGACACTGCCAGCTTTTACCTGACTAAACCCTCATTTTTTTTTTTTACGTTTTTGTTCCTAACTCCCTTCTGCTGCTCATTTTTCTTTCTTTAGATATGTTAATACTAAATTGTGGTCTACTTTTAGGCTGATCTCGGACATTACATATTGATTTAAAAAAAATTCAAATTCTGTGTTTCAGTGGTCCATATAACTTTTTATTCCCCCATGTAATTTTTTTGTCTGCACCAGTGTTTTAAATGTTGTCTAGACAGTGAGACATGAATTTATTAAAGCATTGAGAGGCCAAAATTTTTTCCTCACCCACCTTGGGCTTCAATTTCCTCTTACCAAGCTCTTATCACCACTGATGATCTATATCACGAAGCTGCTTTGAACCGCCTTTGCTTTCTAGCTGATGGCTGGCCTACTTCCGTCAGCAAAGACCACACACGGCAGAATTCTCCAACAAATGTTCAGAGCACGGTGTGAGAGATAAAAGGGCCACGGCTGTGGGTCCCACGAAGCCAATTTGCTCTACCCAACAGAAAAACTACCCCTTACCCCAAACTTTAACTCTGGCAACCAACTGACCTAGTCAAGTTACTGGAAACACCTAGAGGGGTTAGTGCACAGTAAATATGATCCAATGTAAACTCATTAAAAATACTGCAGACCTCAAGATCTATGACTTGGTAGTCATGACACACCAGTATTTACACAGACAACACAGTCCCTAACAAATATTTTCACTTTCATAAGCTCTAAAATCCTAATTGTTAGTGTCTAATAATTTTTATTTCCTACTGTGATCATGTGTATATTTAGAAAATTTTCAGAAACACAAAGGTTTCATCACAATCATGGCATTTCATATAACCATAAAAAGAATTTACTGAATTTTAAAAGGGATTCAGAGTCAAATTTCGGAGGTCAAATCCTTTTTTGCTGAAGACTTCTTTACTAGGTTTTAACTATAATTTTTAAAGAATGATAAAGAATGATTCACATTACATTTTCTGAGACAGGATCAGAAAAATTCATTCTTGAAAATAACTATGACCCGACTGGAACAAAAGAAACCCTTAAAATGTTAGGATCACTTAAAAACATCTGCCTAGTTTAAAATATATAATATTACAATGTGTTATGTTAGTTTATGTTAAATTAATGCATGAGTTGATACTACATGTTGCTCATTTATAATTTATTGTTATTTTACTGTTATATTAGTTTATTATACTTACCAGAAAACTTGATCTCAGTAGAGTTAAACATAGTTTTCCTAAATATCAAAGGTCCTGATTTCTATAATGAAAAACAAAGAAATACAGAAAGCTCTTGTTAAAAAAATTTCTCTCTACTGTTTAAGAGTATAGTTTTATCCTGGAAAATACATAGTTCTAATCCTTTAACTCCTATGCCTGGAGTGATTATTCTTTGAAAATGTAAATCTGGGACTTCCCTGGCAGTCCAGTGGTTAAGACTCCGTGCTTCCACTGCAGGGAGCACAGGTTCAATCCCTGGTCGGGGAACTAAGATCCCACATGCCCCGTGGCTCGGCCAAAAAAAAAAAAAAAAAGGCATTAAAAACATAAATCTGATCACATCACTCACTGGCTTAGAACTTTGTCTCATGTAATCTACTCCCTGCAGTGGATGTGAGGCTCCAGAAGGCTCCTGGGGCCAGCAACACACGGCGGGTGAGTGCGACTGCCACTGTACGATGACTGCTGTTCAGACGGAGAACCTGTCTGTGCATCTGCAGCTGCTCTCGTGGTATCAACATAAATGCACTTCTGATAAAACAACTGACCCTCTCCCTAAGTTATGGTTTGCCGCTGTCTCTTTATAAGAGACCAAATCTCACTGCCGCTCACAGGGCCCCGCCCACCTCTCTTGCACCTTTCTCTCAGGTCCTCAAAAACATGATACTCCTTCCTGCCCTCAGGACCTTAGCAGTCAACTTGAAACTGACTTGAAATCCCCTCCCTGTCGCTCTCTTTACCTAGTTATTTCCTTCTTACCCCTGAAAGCCCAGTTCAAATATCCCTTTCCTCAGGGTGTCTTCCCCTGGAGCCCACACCAGGCCAGGCCCTCCCTTCCATGGTCTGTAAGACCCATTCCTCACAACCCGTACCACAACCAAAATGAAATCTTACACTAGTTATTTAATGTCTGCCCTCACCAAGAAAAAAAATCCTGTGAGAAGGGATCACGATAAACGAACATGTGGTTAGGAATTAAAGAAAAACACTGACAGGACAAGCAGCTCTTTCTTAATAACCTCTTCTCCCTCCTCAACAGTTTCAACATCAATAAAACCCCGGGCCCAGACCCCTCCTCTGAGCTGCACATCCACACACCCAATTACCTAAAGGTCATGTCCACTGGATGTCCAATAGACAGTCCACACTCACTTGCCCTAAACCAGAAACCTCGTCAGGGAACTAGATCCCTCATGCCACAACTAAAGATCCCGCATGCTGCAACTAAGACCCAGCACAACCAAATAAATGAATATATTATTAAAAAATTTTTTTAAAAAGAACCATTTCTTGATAGATTTGCAGAGCAAATGAAAGAAAACTCCACTGTCCTTTCCTGTTCTGAAGAACAAGTTTTGACAACTTGAAATGGGGAAAAAAAAAATCAGCCTACTCTTTGCAAAGAGCTTTATGGATTGCTACTGTCCTGAATCACACAGGACTAAAGATTACGTGGGACCCAAAGGTAATTTTTTCTTCCTCACGCAGGAAGCAAAGTCATTCTCTCCCCATGGCCTTTGGAATCTCACCATCCAAAGTATACTTGGCAAAGATCTTTACAGATATGGTCAAGCAGTCTGTATGCAGCCGATTCACTTCCAACTTATTCGGACTTAGTTTATGCTACTGCCTACTCACTACAGAAGCAGCATCAAACGGTAAGTGTGGTTCTCTGAGTTTTGCTTTCTACTGTTCAGAGAAATTTAATGATGAAGATACACAGGCTCTATCACTGGCGCACAAAATAGGGCACCAACCCAGAAGAATCCTGGAAAAGACGGTTGCACTGGGTCTTAAAAGATTCAGAAAGATATGTACTCTCCTTCCTTTATGCAGCTTTTGCGTTATAGGAAGAATCTGTAGCCTCTGGTACTTTCTCTTTCCGGTTGAGGAAATCAAAATATAAGTTTTGCCTTTAGAATTGGGACATCGTTTCCATACATGTGGAAAATACTCATCTCAAATGGAGCTGGATGAAACCTCTGAATCTAGAAAAGCAGGAGATAAGGCCTCTTCGATTTCCTGTCTCTCTTCAGCAAATCTTTCCAAAATTCTACCTCTGCATTCCTCCCACATCATCTCATGTCTACTGGATGTCAAGTTCTCAAATGGCCTGCCCTGGAAAGGAAGCGTTTCCACACACTCATGCCTCCAGACAAGCCTTGCAAACATCCCTTAATTTCTTTCCAAAATTCTACCTCTGCATTCCTCCCACATCATCTCATGTAACTACTGGATGTCAAGTTCTCAAATGACCTGCCCTGGAAAGGAAGCGTTTCCACGCACTCATGCCTCCAGACAAGCCTTGCAAACATCCCTTAATTACACATCCTGCCCCCGCCCCCCGCCCACACACGCTCCCGGAGCTGTGATGTCAGGAACCCAAGAAGAGGGAAAGAGGGGTGGGGTGACTATTGCATGTTCCCTTCTCATTTAAAGAAAGAAAGAAAAAAAAAGGCACAAGCTCCTTCTAAATTTATGCGGAAACTGAAGCCCTGTGGCTGCACCCGGGCACGAGGAGAGGTCAAATCCAAAGATGCCGCTAGGAGTGCCGAGGGGTTCAGGGCTCAGGTCTGAATAAACGAGGACCTGATCTAGCCAGAGCAGGTCGGAGCAGAGCGAGGGGCCAGGACTTCGGGAATGGTGATCCTCATGAACAGGGTTCAGAAGGGATAGCAATCCCCCAGCACACAAGCTTGACTGATCCTCCCCACAGCCCAGGTCGGGCCGGAGGAGGGGACGCTCCCCGCGCCGAACAAAGAGCCCAGAGAAAGTATCAGGGCACCCGGGGCAGGCCCGGCCAGATCAACAAGACCGAGACCGGCTCCTGGAGCCCAGAGAGCCCGGGGAGGACCTGCGGGCCCGGGCAGCACCTCGCCTGGGTCCCGACACTCCACTTACGTCATTGATCGTCGCTGCCCAGAGCCCGAGCTCGGGGACGGCGCCCACAGCCGCCGGGCCCCAGCACAGGAGGCAGAGGGCAACTCGCAGCAGCGGGCGCCTGGCGGGAAGGCGGCCGCAGGATGAGAACCAGACCCCGGCCCAGCTGGTGGCGGCCATCTTGACGCGGAAGCCGCACCTGGCGCTCCGTGGCGCCCGCCACGCCCCAGGCCCGCACCAGGTGCAGCTCCGCCCCGGGCGGGTTCGGGTCCGGGAAGTGTGGCTGGGGCATGGGGGCGGGGCTCAGGGCCGGCCGGGGCGTGGAGCTAGAGGTGGGGCCAGAGAGTGGAAAGGAAAGGGGGCGGGCTAGAGGGAGGGGTCCGAGCATAAAGGCGGGGCCAGGCAGGGCTGGGGAGCCGGGAGAGGAGGCGGGGCCGGGAGGGCGTGTAGGAGATGGGCGGGGCTCAGAGTCAGGCCGGGGCTCAGAGTCAGGCCGGGGGGAGGAGGCGGGGCCGGAGGGGAGGCGGGGCTCTAAATCAGGTCCACGCTGGAAGCGGCTTCAGCCCGAGGCGGGAAGCTGAGGTCCCAGAATTCGCATGGCTCTGTTCGAATGCTTAGTGGGAAATATAGGATGGAGCTACTAGCTAAGGTTTTTCTCTGTGTATTTCAGTTTCTTGAATCCTCTGCATTTGTCCCCCAACCCCCTCATCTCAGGGGAAATAAATTGTTCTCTAAATTCACGGTAAGTGCCTGGAAAGTGCTTTGAGGTCCGGTCCGTTGAACCCAAGGCGTAGTATTGTGAGTATAATGTCGGTAGGATGGTTAAAGATTTTTAGAACAAAGTTGCCTGGTTACTTAAAGCTCAGAGGGGCAGAGCTTGGGTCTGTCTTAACTGTGTACTTCGCCAGGCATTTTTGACTGTGAAACCTGAGTAAATGTCTTGCTGTCAAAGAGAACTACAGTAGCTTATTATTAAATGTAAATAATGTCCAGAGGGAGAATACAGTCCTAGTTTAACATTGTCATTAACGTAAAATAGGATCGATTTATAGTCAAGAGGATCTGGCCTTATCAGTCATCTCAGTCACTTATTTAGACTAATTACTGAGAGCCTAATGTGTAATAAAGACTGCACGTGCATTCCATACGTGCCTTTCCCAGCAAGCAGTTGTGATCATTTCTATGTGGGTGGAAATAATAGACTACGCCAAGGCCTGGAGGAACAGAAAGACCTACCAGATGACTGGTTATTGGTGTGAGATGGACAGTGGCAAGACTGCGAATATTTAAACAGTAGCAGAACATCCAGGTCCTCCTAAACACTTTAGTCTAAGACATCAGAGGGGCAATGATGGTTTTTAAGCAAGGCGGATGAAGTGACCAGATTCTTTTGGTTAATCTCAGTCATATGAAAACTGTGTTAAGGAGGGCAATGAGATGATCAGTTAAGAATATTTCAATACTTTGTATGACCAGTTAAGAATAAATTACAGTCATTCAGAGATGGTGGCCTCAACCACAGAAGCTTCCATTAGAATAGAGATTTGGATGGATTCCAGAAATGTGGGAGATGGAGATTTTAAATTAAAAGACCTTGGTGATTGATTAGATATTGGAGCTTAGGAAGGAGAGGAGTTGAGGCTGGAACCAAGGTATCTGGCTGGAACAAATGAGGTGTGGACCATCTGGAAGAGGAGAAAAGTTAGGAGATCCAGGACTACTTGGCTTCACAAAGGGGTAATTTATTTAGGTAACTGTACATTGGGGAAAGAGCAATACCCAAACAATTCAAGGAGTGTTGGACACACAGTCTGAGTTGGTATTGGCTCCCTATTAGAATGAGAGGCATAAGGGGCCAGGTAATAAATAGAATCTGGGCCCATAGTTGGATCCACTGGGTCCACAGACCCACGTGGTGGTAATTATCCTGGTTTCCAGATTGTATAATTGGAATATACATAATGAGTAGCTGAAATGACCTTACACTGGTCCTCGGTGTCTAGAATAAGAGCTGTCTTAATGGGGAAGTCCAGGTAGAATCCTCTGAATCTGCCCTGCTGGCCAAACCATATTGTCTCCTGGGGGGAATGGCAGAAATTAGTGCTGCCTTTAAAAGATGCAATGGTGGTGGCTACCATCACATCTCCATTTAATGCCTCTTCCACTGTAGGTGCTCCTGTTGGTACAATATTATTTACAAAGGACACTTTGTGTCTTTTTCCGTTGATCCACTCACATCCCTCTATCCCAGATATCCTTGTCCCAAATCTTCTGATCTTTCTCCTCCCAGATTCCTGACCAGCTGGCTAAGCCATTAACCACTGCCCATAAATCCATGTATGTTTAAACTTCAGACAACTTCCCTTTCCACAAAAAGTGAATAAACAGATGCATTGCCTGAAGCTCTGTCCCTGTGCCCCACCCTGGGGACACTGGAAGGATTTCTTCCTCACCTTTGTCTTTCAAGGCCGCCGCTGAGCAAGACTAGAGTGCAGCTGCTATCCTTTTTCAACTTGCCCCTACCTATGGAGCCGATCCACCTATGTACCAAGCTCAGGCTTTTAACCTCTCTATCAGCTGGTCATAAATAGGATCTTCCATGCAGCCCTGGGTGTGAACTGAGGGAGAAGCACTTTTGCAACTTTGCTTGATGTCAATGAAAGTAGATAAACAACATCTATTAACTACAAAGCCCTTGATGACAGAGAAATGATTGAAAAAGTTTTCTGAATTGGAAGAATTATTGTTAAAGTGCCCATTCCCCCAAAAGTGATCTACAGTTTCAGTGCAATCCCTATCAAAATTCCATTTTTTCACAGAAACAGAAAAATCCTAAAGTTTGTATGGAAACACAGAGACCCTCAAATAGCCAATGCAATCTTGAGAAAGAAGAAGAGAGCTGGAGGCATCACACGTCCTGATTTTAAACTATATCACATACAAATGTAGTTATTTACAAAAGAGAAAAATATGTACAGATATTGAAAACAAACTTATGGTTACCAAAGGGGAAATGTGGGGAGAGGGATAAATCAGGAGCTTGGGATTAACATACACACACTACTATATATAAGATAGATAACCAACGAGGACCTACTGTATAGTACAGGGAACTCTACTCACTAGTGTGTGATAACCTATATGAGAAAAGAATCTGAAAAAGAATGAATATATGTATATGTATAACTGAATCACTTTGCTGTACACCTGAAACTAATACAACATTGTAACTCAACTATACTCCAATAAAATTTTTTAAAACTATATTACAAAGCTACAGTAAACCCCCCCCCCCAAAAACAGTATGCTATTGGCATAAAACAGACATATAGATCAATGGAACAGAATAGAGACCCTGGCAATAAACCATTGCATAATGGTCAATTAATTTTCTACAAAGTCTCCAAGAATACACAATGGGGAAAGAACAGTCTCTTCAATAAGTGGTACTGGGAAAACTGGATATCTATATGCAAAAGAATGGATCCTATCTTACACCATACACAAAAATCAATGCTAAATGGATTAAAGACTTGGTCATAGAGCCGAAACCATAAAACTCCTAGACGAAAATGGAGGAGCTAAGTTCCTTTACATTAGTCTTGGCAACGATTTTTTGGATTTGGGACCAAAAGCAAAAATAAATAGTGGGACTACATCACACTAAAAGCTTCTGCACAGGAAAGGAAACCATCAACAAAATGAAAAGCAACCTATAGAATGAAACTACTTGCAAACCACACATCCAATAAGGAGTTAATATCCAAAATATACAAGAACTCATACAACTCAATAGCAAAAAGACCAACAACAAATAGCCCAATTTAAAAAATGGGAAAAACACCAGAATAGACATTTCTCCAAAGAAGACACACAGATAGCTAACGGGCACATGAAAAATGCTGAACATAACTAATCATCAGGGAAATGAAAGTTAAAACCACAATGAGGGTCTTCCCTGGTGGTACTGTGGTTAAGAATCCGCCTGCCAATACAGGGGACACAGGTTTGAGCCCTGGTCCAGGAAGATCCCACATGCCGCGGAGCAACTAAGCCTGTGCACCACAACTACTGAACTTGCGCTCTAGAGCCCACGAGCCACAACAACTGAGCCAGTGTGCCACAACTACTGAAGCCTGTGCGCCTAGAGCCCATGCTTTGCAACCAGAGAAGCCACTACAATGAGAAGCCCGCGCAACACAACTAGAGAAAGCCCGTGCATAGCAATGAAGACCCAACACAATCAAAAATAAATAAATAAATAAAAATGTTAAAAAATCACAATGAGATATCACCTCACACCTATTGAGATGTCTATCACCAGTAATAAATAATGATAATACATAAAAGATTAAATAAATAGGACAGAAAGAAAACCTCTTCCTTACAGTAGGACACCAACAAGTAAATATAGAATGAATGATTGAGTTAGGAAATCATCATTTGGTAACTGTCATACTTACACTTGACTCAGAAGGAATCATCAATTGGATTCTAAAATTAGTAAAAGTTTGTTGAGGAAGTATCTGCCACAAACTATATTAATTACAAAGGGGAAAATAGTAATTTTATAGTAGAGAAACCTGGCAGACACCACCTTAATGATCAAAGTTAATATCACAAAGAGTGGGACAAATTGACATGATATGTCTCACGCTGTGATGCCATGAAAAGAAGCAGCATCACTTCTGTGGTATTCCTGCCAAAAATGCATCACCTGAATTGAATCATGGGGAAACCTCAGATAAACTCAAATTGAGGAACATTCTACAAAGTAACTAGCTAGACTGAATTTCTAACAGTTGCTTTTCACAAGAAACTTGTATATCATATAAATATTTTTCTATTGTGTCAAAGTTTTATTGTTTACTAATGCTTCATACAGACCCCTTGTTATGCAACCATTAAAATTCAAGAGCACTAGGAGATAGAATCGTTTCTAGAACACTAGCCAATCCTCACCAGTAGGTGACACTAGCTGATTGAAGATATTTTATATAAACTACTGTCTACTCTAAATGGCTTTTTAATCCAGAGTTTTCACCTTCCAACTTCAATTGATGATGCTATATATACCTCGAATTTAAGCCATTAAAACCTTAATCAGTCAGCAAACATTGTGTGCCTTAGTGCTAAGTGTCACACATTTGATTGCTGGTAATGGACTCAACAGGGATTTTACATTATTAAAGAACAAATGCTTTTATGTGTTATTTATTTATTTATCTTTACATCATCTTTATTAAGCAAAATAATAACAACAGCATATATGTTATTTATTTTTTAAACATCTTTATTGGAGTATAATTGCTTTACAATGGTGTGTCGGTTTCTGCTTTATAACACAGTGAATCAGTTATACATATACATATGTTCCCATATCTCTTCCCTCTTGTGTCTCCCTCACTCCCCCCCTCCCTATCCCACCCCTCTAGGTGGTCACAAAGCACCAAGCTGATCTCCCTGGGCTATGCGGCTGCCGCCCACTAGCTATCTATTTTACATTTGGTAGTATATATAAGTCCATGCCACTTTCTCACTTCATCCCAGCTTCCCCCTCCCCCTCCCCGTGTCCTCAAGTCCGTTCTCTACGTCTGCGTCTTTATTCCTGTCCTGCCCCTAGGTTCTTCAGAACCATTTTTTTTTTAGATTCTGTATATATGTGTTAGTATTTGTTTTTCTCTTTCTGACTTACTTCACTCTGTATGACAGACTCTAGGTCCATCCACCTCACTACAAATAACTCAATTTCGTTTCTTTTTATGGCTGAGTAATATTCCATTGTATATATGTGCCACATCTTCTTTATCCATTAATCTGTCGGTGGACACTTAGGTTGCTTCCATGTCCTGGCTATTATAAATAGAGCTGCAATGAACATTGTGGTACATATCATACTATTTTGATGATGGTAGATTTGTTTTTTGTTTTGGATGTATTAGGTCTTTGTTGCTGCACGTAGGCTTTCTCTAGTTGTGGCGAGTGGGGGCTACTCTTTATTGCAGTATGTGGGCTTCTCATTGCAGTGGCTTCTCTTGTTGTGGAGCACAGGCTCTAGTAGGCCTGTGGGCAGGCTTCAGTAGCTGCAGCATGTGGGGTCAGTAGTTGTGGCGTGTGGGCCCTAGAGTGCACGGGCTTCATTAGTTGTGGCTCATGGGCTCCAGAGCGCAGGCTCAGTAGTTGTGGTGCACAGACTTCATTGCTCCACAGCATGTGGGATCTTCCCGGACCAGGGCTCGAACCCGTGTCCCCTGAATTGTCAGGTGGATTCTTAACCATCGCGCCACCAGGGAAGTCCCTGCATTATATTTTGAAATCAGAAAGCATGATACCTCCAGCTTTGTTCTCCTTTCTCAAGATTGTTTTGGTTATTTGTGGTGCTTTGTGTTTCCAAGTGCCCACTAATAGATGAATGGATAAAGAAGATGTGACATATATATATACACAATGGAATATTAGCCATAAAAACTAATGAAATCTTGCCATTTGCAACAACATGGATGGACCTAGAGGGTATTATGCTTAGTGAAGTAAGTCAGACAGAATAAGACAAATACTGTATGATTTCACTTATATGTGGAATCTAAAAAACAAATGAACAAATATAGCAAAACAGAAACAAAGTCATAGATACAGAGAATAAACATGTGGTTGCCAGAAGGGAGGGGGGTGGCGGGGAGGAGAGAAATAGGTGAGGGAGATTAAGAGGTACAAACTTCCAGTTGCAAAATAAATAAGCCATGGATATGAAATGTACAGTGTGGGAAATATAGTCAAGAAATATGTAATATCTTTGTATGGTGACACATGGTAACTAGACTTATCCTGGTGATCATTTTGAAATGTATAGAATTATCAAATCACAATGTTGTGTAACAGGAACTAACATAGTGTTGTAGGTCAATTATACTTGAAAAACAAACAAACTCATAGAAGAAGAGATTAGGTTTCTGATTTCCAGAAGTAGAGGGTAGAGAGAGGCAGAACTGGATGAAGGCATTCAAAAGGTACACACTTTCAGTTATAAGATAAATAAGTACTAGGGATGTAACGTTATACATGAAATGTGTTCAGTGAGTAAATCCCAAGAGTTCTCAACACAAGGAAAAAATTTTTTTCTATTTCTTTAATTTTGTATCTATATGAGATGATGGATGTTCACTAAACTTATTGTGGTGATCATTTCATGATGTGTGTAAGTCAAATCATGATGCTGTACACCTTAAACTTATACTGTGCTGTATGTCAATTATATCTTTATAAAACTGGAAGAAAAATATAAAAATTAGGTTGTCATTTTACTGTTGAGTTGTAAGAATTATGTATAAATTCTGGATAAAAGTTCCTTTTATCCAGACTGATGATCTGTGATTTTGGATTGGAATATTTAATCCATTCACATTTAGTGAACTACTCATCACTGGCTAAGCAAGAAACACTGGGAATGCCAGGCAGACTTGTAAACTTCCTGAACTTGGAATATATTATCCAAGCTACAGACAGATCCATAAACAAAATGTGGAGGCCTCATTGGCCCAAGATGTTTAAGTACAACGTCTGATCAATGATTGGCTTACTACTAAGCTCTGCTTGACTCCCGGATGACCCCTTAAAAGCCAGACTTAAAAATAAAAATGCGAATAATTTTAAAAAAGCAACTGAGCAGAGGCACCAGTGTTCAAACATTGCAGGAGAAACGCAATCTACAGGATTAGTTCAGGCAAACCCCTAAAGAAACAGTGATAACAACCACCCCTGGAAGGAGAGACAAATTAGAATCCATAGTTGTTGCAATATATGATCTGAAATATCCAGTTTCAACAGAAATAGATTAAATGGGTAAATAAACAAGAATATTAATGTGTACACAGGAAAAAAGTAGTCAATAGAAACTTTCCCTGAAGGGATCCAGATGTTGGACTGAACAGACATTTTATATGTAAAAAAGCATCTATTTATAAATATGTTCAAACAATGAAAGAAAACCATTTTTTTTAATCAAATAGAGAATATCAATAAAGAAAGAGAAGTTATTAAAATAACTGAATGGAACTTCTGGAGTTGAAAAAATACAATTACTAAGATCAAAAACTCACTAGAAGGGCCCAACAGCAGACATGAGCCAGCAGAAGGAAGAATCAGTGAACCTGAAGGTAGATCATCACTGATAATCTCACCTAAACGACAGGAAGAAAAAGAGTTGGAGAACCACACATTTTTGAATGAGAAACTATCTTCTGCCTCTGGAGAAACTATGTTAAAACAAGCCTCGTGGAGTTAAGTACTCATGGAGTACTCCGTGGAGTTAAAGAAGCAGCCTGCATTCTCTTGTTCAGACTTGTAACATGATGGAATTTTGGTTTTCAAACTCCAGCTGATGGCCCTTTAATTTTAAGTCAGATGGGGCTGGGCCTTGGAGCCTGCTTCCAGGAAAAGCGTTTGATCTAGCTCTGAAGTTTGTTACAGAGTCTGGACAGCATCTGCAGGCCTGGCTGATCTGCTTTACCGTGGTATTAATAGACTTCAATAAAATGTGCAAGTCAGAGCCCTCTGAGGAATAGTCTTTAAAAGAAAGTATTCATTTGAAGCCTTCTATTCCCTCTTCTGGACTGTTATCCAAGACAGCAAGGTCTAGATTGCTGTGCTTTGCAAATCCCAATGTCCCAGTTCTGTTCAGAATATAGTCACTAATATTCTCAGTGAGTATCAGTTGAATGGGTGAGTTGATTGTATCCGCACATGGTTGATGTTCAAAAACACTTTTCTTTTTTCAAAAATACTTTTTTGGTTAGAATTTGTAGATGTGCAGTTTCAGTAAATCCACAGATTCATTTAAAATGATTGTGTCCTTAAGAGGTAGGAAGGGTTAATATACATAATTCTCAAGCGTCTCTTTCGAATATCTATGCATGGAATCCTAGATATTATACATTAAAATATTCTAAAGTAGTGGTCTTTGGGTTACAATTTCTGGAAATAATCACTACATTAAAATACAAATAAGTTAGGTAATTTAGACATGCTTTTTAAAGTTAAACAGGATTGGCAATTTTACTTCTATTCTTAGACCTTTAAAAGGGAGAAAATAAAACCTACATATAGAAACATCACACGTTACTGAAATGTTCATTAAAGAAAGCAAAACTTCCAGTTTTCCCATTTGTCACTCAAGGTACCTAAATGTCTTTAGAGAAGTTAAGTTGCTGTTATAACTGGTTTATTTTTGGGTGAGTTACTTTCCTACGGACTCAGCAGAAGTTCCAACTTGCTTTTTTCATTTACCAGGAGAAGTTACAAAATTCTTTACTTTCATGAGTCAGGACAAGTCTGGCCAGAATCGACCTGATTTGTAAGATAAGAGCTGTGGTTTGGCCTGTTTCCTGAGAGGGAATCTCTGCTTGGTCTGGGGGACATGGAAGAAGAGGGAGGGTCTCCTCCTCCCTGGAGGGCACTCTGACACCTCAGGTCCCCAAATCCTGTTGGTAAAGTCACCACTGCTTGCCATCACCCATATATGGAAAGAGAATGGTCACTGAAGCTCAAATAACTAAACTCCAGGATGAGACTGATAGGAGAGGTATCTGGGCATCGCTGTGTAGGCAGGTGCCGGCCTCTGGGGGATGAGGACCACTCTCCTGCACCCTGGCCACTTCCCCTACTGTGTGCATCAGTGGCAAAGATTAAGTCTTTTTCTTTTCCTCCTCTCCTTTCTCCTCTCCTCTCCTCTCCTCTCCTCTCCCTCTTTCTCCCTTCCTTCCTCTCTCCCTCCCTTCCTGCCTCCCTTCTTTCTCTCTCTCTCTATTCTCCTTATTATTATTATTTTTTGGCTGCATTGGGTCTTAGTTGCGGGATCCTTCGTTATGGCGCTCGGGCTTCTCTCTAGTTGTAGTGTGCAGGTTTTTCTCTCTCTAGTTGTGGCGCGAGGGCTCCAGAGCGTGTGGGCTTTGCAGTTTGTGGCATGCAGGCTCTCTAGTTGAGGCGTGTGAGTTCAATAGTCGTCGCATGCTGGGCTTAGTTGCCCTGCGGCATGGGAGATCTCAGTTGGACCAGGGATCGAACCCACGTCCCCTGCATTGGAAGGCGGATTCTTTACTACTGGACCACAAGGGAAGTCCCTTTTTCTTTTCTTTTTTGAATTAGTTTGCGTTATTTTGGAGGCGGTTGATAACATAATCAGGGACAATATTTCTACTATGACAAATGGTGAGTTTGTACTGCATAAGCAATGAAATTGGGAGAAGCCTCTGATTGGGAGAAGCCTCGATAACAAGCATAAGGTCCTTTCAAGGACCTTGCCACCTCCCCTTCCTACAGGGGGTTGCAGGAGGTGTTGCAATCTCTACTGTACACTGATGGACACTTGGGCTCCGGGAGATCAAAGTGACCTGACCAAGATTGCCCAAGGAATGCTCACAGGACTGGTTCCTGTCTAGCCCTTGCTGTTGGCTGCGTGGTCTGACTCCTGAGGCCCTGATTCTTCTCACTTCTCCTTTCTACTCAGAAAGAAAGGCCAGAAAAAGGAATGGAAAGGTGGGTGGGGAGGAGGGGAGAAAAGAAAAGGAAAGGAAAAAGAAGAAAAAAGGAGAGAGGTGGGGAGGGGAGTGAGGGAGGGAGGGAAGGAGGGGAGGAAAAAATAACCCTCCCAAGGCAGAGCTAGTCTCACCTGTAGGTCACAAGTATTTCTGGTATTTGTTTATTTCTCTTGCTCTCCCCAGCCCTGTCCCAGCCCTGTCCCAGCCTGGCTGAAGAGAATGACTATCTTGTTTCTCCCTGTTTTGTCTCCCAGACTTTTGGCCCATAGGAGTCACTTACAAAAGTAATTTGAGTTTATACAAAAGAGAACTTGAAGGGCTATGTTCAGTTCATGCTCAGAAGTCTATACAAGACTTTGCCAGGGATCGGGTCCTCTGAAAGTTACTTCTTTCAAACATTCCAGCATGGCTGAGAGAAGAACATGGTGGTAGCGACCGTCTCAGCGAGTGTCTGAACGAGGAGAGTCCGGCTCCATTCTCCTGTTGGGAAAAGGAGGCTGGGATGGGAGTTCTGCCCATCACGCCCCATTTACCCAAGGCCCTGGGGCATCGCTGTGGGGTTGAAGTGAATTTCTCTGCCATGTTTGTTACTGTCTCAGGAAAAGCCGGAAGTCACAGCTTTCTCTCTACAGCAGAACTGGCCCAGGCTTTCCAGCCCTTCTCGGGCCACACGGCATATACTGAGCAAACTGGACAGGATTTGGGGGGCTGTGGGCATTTGACGACCTATTCATTATATATTTATTTACATTATGTAATTAAAATTAGAAACACAAAACACAAAGTGTATTAGTTTAGATATTTAATATTAAATGTGTATGAAACTCCCAAGTATGTCTTTCAATTTGCTTATTTATCTTACAGATGCAAATATACATTTTAAAAATATATTTATTTAATTTATTTGGTTGCGCTGGGTCTTAGTTGCAGCAGGTGGGCTTCTTCGTTGTGGCTCATGGGCTCCTTAGTTGCGGCATGTGTGCTCCTTAGTTGCAGTGGCGGCCTTCTTAGTTGTGGCTCATTGGCTCCTTAGTTGCGGATCACCAGCTCCTTAGTTGTGGCATGCAAACTCTTAGTTGCAGCATGCATGTGGGATGCAGTTTCCTGACCAGGGATCGAACCCGGGCCCCCTGCATTGGGAGCACAGAGTCTTAACCACTGTGCCACCAGGAAGTCCCGAACATACCTTTTTTTTGGGGGGGGGGAGCTGCACGGCTTGCAGGATCTTAGTTCCCTGAGCAGGGATCAAACCCATGCCCCTTGCAGTGGAAGCACAGAGTCCTAACCACTGGACCACCAGGGAAGTCCCCACAAACATACCTTTTTACCTTGGGTTTTTTTGCTTAAACTAGCCAGTCAGTTCCTGATCAAGACATTCTCAATAGTTACCACCAGTAGGAAACTTTATTTGCACAAAGTAAAAAAATAAAAATTTTCTATGGATTTTCAAATAACCATTCAAAATTGTCCAACAGTAGAAATGATCTTTCTAGGCTCTAACAGCCTTTTGTTTTTTTCCTTTCACAGATAAAATGTGGTGCTAGCATTTCTCCTAACAATGCAGTTTCCTCGCCAACCCACAGAACTTTCTTGTCTGGAGCATTTCACAGTAACAATAGAGCTGGCAGACCCTGGAGACTGGGGCATCTGGGCTGGCATCCGGGACCAGGACCCAGACTGTGAGGGCCACACACTGATCCCTGCAGGCTGCAGTGGCTTGGGTGAGGCTACTCACAATTGCAACACACCTGGGGATGCCAGTGGCCCTGCGCCTGCGTGGCTGCCCCAGGGGCTGAAGGGATCAACACTGAAACTGACCACATCAGTCTACTGCTTTACTAGCAGAGTAAGTGAGCCTCCTCTTGCCTCAGTCTGCCCAGCTGTGACATGGAGATAATAACAGTAGTACCTACCTGGTAGGGTTGTTATGAGGATTAAATGACTGCCAGGCCTGGCCACATAATAAGGGCTATCTATGTGTTTGTTAAAAAATGTTAAAAGGTCGAGAGGCTCTAGAACAGACCCCCAAATCACATGCTTAGAGCCAGCCAGAACTGGATTCCTTCGTTCTGAATTCTAGCTCCCGCCCTCTCTAGACACGGGCCATAGCAGGCCCTCAACCTTTCCAGCCTCTGTTTCCTGGCCCATGCGTGATGATGGCACTGGTACCCACGTTAATGATGTACATATTAATGTACAGTTCACATAAAGTGCTTGAGACATAACAAGTGCTCAACCAGCAATGGCTGTTATGACCCAGCAGAGCCAGGACGTGAACTCAGGGGTCCTAAGCTCTGAGCTTGTTCCCTGTCCACTGCCCGCGTCTCCCTCCTACGAGTCTCGCCTTCCCACAGAAAAGTGCTTAACTTCTTGGACCCTCTTCTAGAATTTTTTTTTTTTTTGGCCATGCCACGTGGCATGCAGGATCTTAGTTCCCTGATCAGGGATTGAACCTGTGCCTGCTGCAGTGGAAGGGCAGAGTCCTAACCACTAGACCACCAGGGAAGTCCCTTCTACGATTTATTTGAAATCTTTCCACTCAGATTGTATTTTTCAACCCTCTAATATTTTGTTTTGTTCTTCATCTTTGGGCTCTCTGGAGTGGTTTTTCCATATCTTTAAAAAAAACAATGTCAAGTGGTCAGAGCAATTGCATCAAGGGCCCCGCATCAAGGGAATTCCTTTGCAAAGGCACTGAGGCAGCCAGTGGCCATGTCTTTCCAAGTCTCAAGTAAGTACCACGCATCTTTCCTCATTCATATTTTATTAGGAAGCCAGATCGGAGAATTCATCAGTTATAAAACTTTAAATATGAAATGAATCTCTCTTATCAAAGAGATGATTCAGGTGGGAATACCAGATTTTTCTTAAGAGCAGAAGCAAAGGCAAATATGGCATTTTATTTTACAAATATTTAATAGTCATGAAAAAGGAAAAGAACTTTAAAAAAACAACTTTGTGCCAACGTGAACATCCAGGAACTGCTGTGGAGATGGGGCTGTTAGAGCTTAAATGTTAAGATCATCCAGAAAAGTGACATAAGTCATCTTTTATTAAAATAGAATATCTTTGTCTCTTTCCACCATATACATATAGATATTTTCTCTTTAAATAAATATATGTTACGTATTCTAAACGATGACTTACTTGACAACATTCACGTGGTGCTTTTGGGCCAGGGCATTGACTTGGTAAGGAAGACATATACCAAAAACATCGAGTGTATGTGGGTTCTCGTATGGAGGAATTTCCAGGATTTGGGAATGTGTCTCAGCTCTCCTCACATGAGGACTTCTGAGTCTTCTGAGGAGTCGTTGGCAAATAAGAGTTCATCTGACACTGGGCTCCCCAAGGGCAGCGTGCTGGACTGGGACCAGGAGACCCCATTCCTTACCAGCCTGTCCTCCAGTAAAACACCGTTCCTTCCCGCCGTCCCCGTCGCCGGGGCAGCAGGAGCCTGCTCTTCCCAGCCCTCGCTGACCCCGTTCAGGATGTACCTTCCCTCGTGAGGTCTGTTGTCATGGATTTCTGCGGTGACGACGCTGACGGTGGCGCCGGGTGTGCAAGAAGCAATGACCAAGTCGGGATGGATGTTCACGTCCAGCTGAGCAAGTGCCAAGCCCTCGGCCGGGCCCTCGCAGCTCCCCGGAAACTGTGTGTTGACGTAAATGATGTCGGCTTCGTCCTGAACTTCAGGCAGGCTTTCCAAGAGCTTTTCTAGCTGCAGCCTCAGCATTGAAAACGTGGGGCGGTCCAAGGGCTCAGCTCTCCAGCAAGAGTGCATGACTTCATACCTAGAAGCAAAGAAGAGTGTTATCTCCTGGCTCAGCACGCACAGCCCAAGTGCAATCCGCCCCTGCTTCTCCCACTCAGGTGGGAGTGGAGGGGCTGGGGGAGGGGGAGGGGAGCGGGGGTCCTGGGAGCAGACAGGTGTCGGCGCCAGCTCCACACTCACCATCGTTCCAGGCCTTGGGAGGCTCGAGGCATGAAATCGAGAGGGGGGCTGGCGTGGGCAGGTGTGTGAAGAATAAGGGCAGTGCTGTGACAGCGGCAGGTGAGCCCTGGGCTGGGACAGCCCCTGATTTGAGGCGGCCGCAGCTTCGTGGCACGTGTAGGGCTGCTGAACCTTGGCCACCTGATGCTGTTCCGTGAAGGAGAAACGCTCGGGGGCCCCTGCTCTTCTCCGTGACTTCGACCTCCTCCAGTAAAAGTAATAACCGCTGACCTGTCACTGGCATTTACTATCCGACAGCCGTCGTGTAAGGTACTTTTAGAGACACTAGCCTGCTTGGCAGCACGAGCCCACACACAGGTACTGTGATCCCCATTTTACAGAGGATCCCGAGAGCGTGATGCTTGGCCCCAGGACGAGGGTGAAGCTGTGACCCACATCAAAGAGTGTCTGACGCCAGAGCCCATGTTCTTAACCACGGAGCAGCCCTGCTTGCCATGGGTCAGACCCTGACGGGTTTAGGTTCTACCCTGTGGGCAAGGGGGAACCACAGAAAGATTGTGCTTCAGTGCGTTCCCATGACCAGATGATAATTTTAGGAAAGTTGCTTTGGATGTCACCCAAAGGATGTATCAGGATCCTGGGGGTGATGAGAACAAGTCAGGAGACAGAGGAGCCTGCACTCCCCTGTAGGAAACAGGGACCCGCTCGTTCACGTACATATACTGTGGATGTCACTGCGCCAAAGTTCCCACAAGTGTCACCACCCCCAGGCCCCGCCAAGCCCTGGACCTCTATGGTCTGACAGTACTAGCAGACCCCGTTTTATTGCACTTCGTTTTATCACGCTCCAAAGATACTGCGTTTTTTTTTTTTTTACCAGTTGAAGGTTTGTGGGAACTCTGCATCGAGCAAGTCTATTGGTGTCATTTTCCCAGAAGCATTTGCTCACTTGGTGTCTCCGTGTCACAGTTTGGGAATTCTGACAATATTTCCAACTTTTTCCATTATCGTTATGTTTGTTAGGGTGACCTGTGATCTTTGATGTTACTAGGATAATATTTTTGAGGTGCCGCACACCGTGTCCACGTAAGACAGCAAATTCAATCAAAGGACGTCGTGCGTGTTCTGACTGCTCCACCGACCGGCCATCCTCTGCCTCTCTCCTTCTGCTCGGGCCTTTCTATTCCCTGAGACACAACGCCAGTGAAATGACGCCAGTTAATAACCCTAGAATGGCTTCTAAGCGTTCAACTGAAAGGAAGAGTCGCAGGCCTCTCACTTTAAGTAAGCTAGAAATGATTAAACTTAGTGAGGAAGGCGTGTCAAAAGCTGAGGCAGCCCGAAAGCTAGGCCTCTAGTGCCGAACAGCCCAGGTGTGGATGCAAAGGAAAAGTTCTTGAAGGAAATTAAAGGTGCTACTGCAGTGAACACATGAGTGATGAGAAAGCAAAACGGCCTTATTGCTGATGCGGAGAGTCTGAGCGGTCTGGATGGAAGATCAAACCAGCCACAACATTCTCTTAAGCCAAAGCCCAATCCAAAGCAAGGCCCTACGCAGTGGTTGAGAGTCCGCCTGCCGATGCAGGGGACGCGGGTTCGTGCCCCAGTCCGGGAGGACCCCACATGCCGCAGAGCGGCTGGGCCCGTGAGCCATGGCCGCTGAGCCTGCGCGTCCGGAGCCTGTGCTACGCAACGGGAGAGGCCACAGCAGTGAGAGGACTGCGTACTGCAAAAAAAAAACAAAACCAAAAAAAAAAACCAAAGCAAGGCCCTAACTCTCTTCAGTTCTATGAAGGCTGAGAGAGGTGAGGGAGCTGCAGAAGAGAAGTGTGAAGCTAGTAGAGGTTGGTCCATGAGGTTTCAGGAAAGAAGCCGTCTCCATAACAAAAGGACAAGGTGCTGGTGTAGAAGCAAGTTATCCAGAAGATCTAGTTAAGATCATTAATGAAGGTGGCTACACTAAACAGCAGATTTCCAATGTTGACAAAACGGCCTTATATTGGAAGAAGATGCCACCTAGGACTTTCACAGCCAGAGAGGAGAAATCAATGCCTTGTTTCAACGCTTCAAAGGACAGGCTGACTCTCTTGTTTGGGACTAACGCAGTTAGCAGGTGACTTTAAGTTGAAGCCAATGCTCATTTACCATTCCAAAAGTCCCAGGGCCCTTGAGAATTATGCTAAACCTACTCTTCCTGTGCTCTATAAAGGGACCAACAAAGCCTGGATGACAGCACACCTGTTTACAACATGGTTTAATGAATATTTTCAGCCCACTGTTGGGACCTACTGCTCAGAAAAATGGATTCCTTTCAAAATATTCCTGCTCATTGACAATGTACCTGGTCACCCGAGAGCTCTGATGGAGATGTATAATGAGATGAGTGTTGTTTTCATGACTGCTAACACGACATCATACTGTAGCCCAGGGATCAAGGAGTAATTTAGATTTTCCCATCTTATTATTTAAGAAATATATTTTGTAAAGCTAGAGTTGCCATGGATAAGAGATTCCTCTGATGAGTCTGAACAAAGTAAATTGAAAACCTTCTTGAAAAGATTCACCATTCTAGATGCCGTTAAGAACATCTGTGATTCATGGCAAGAGGTCAAAATATCAACATACACAGGAGTTTGAAAGAAGTTGATTCCAACCCTCATGGATGACTTCGAGGGGTTCAAGGCTTCAGTAGAATAAGTAACTGCAGATGTGGGGGGAAGAGCAAGGGAACCAGAATTAGAAGTGGAGCCTGAAGATGTGACTGAACTGCTGCAATTTTAACCTGTGGTTTTTTTTTTGGCTACACGGAGCAGCTTGCGGGATCTTAGTTTCCCAACCAGGGATCAACCTGGGCCCTCGGCAGTGAAAGTGTGCAGTCCTAACTACTGGACCGCCAGGGAATTCCCTGAATTGCTGCAATTTTATGAATTTTAATGGATAAGGAGTTGCTTCTCATGGATGAGCAAAGAAAGTGGTTTCCTGAGATGGAATCTACTCCTGGTGCAGATGCTGTGAAGATTGTTGAAATGACAATAAAGGATTTAGAATATTACATAAACTGAGTTAACAAAGCAGCAGCAGGGTTTGAGAGGATTGACTCCAAGTCTGAACGAAGTTCTCCTGGGGGTAAAATGCTATCAGACAGCATCGCGTGCTACAGAGAAATCGTTCATGAAAGGAAGAGTCGATCGATGCAGCAAACTTCGCTGTTGTCTTATTTTAAGAAACTGCCACGATGACCCCAGCCTTCAGCAGCCACCGCCCTGATCAGTCAGCGGCCACCAACATCGAGGCAAGACCCTCCACCAGCAAAAGGATTATGACTTGCTGAAGGCTCCAATGATGGTTAGCATTTTTTAGCAATAAAGTGTTTCTTTAAAAAAAATTTATTTATTCGGCTGCGCCAGGTCTTAGTTGTGGCATGTGGGATCCAGTTCCCTGACCAGGGATCGAACCCGGGCCTCCTGCCTTGGGAGCACAGAGCCTAAGCCACTGGACCACCAGGGAAGTCCCCACGGAGTGTTTTTAAAATTAAGGTATGTACACCATTTTCTAGACATAATGCTATTGCACACTTAACAGACGACATAACTTTTATATGCACTGGGAAACCAAAAGATTCCTGTGACTCACTCTACTGCAGTGCTCTGGAGCTGAACCCGCAATATCTGGGAGGCGCGCTTGTACTGGGGAAAGGGGGACCCTGAAAGACACCTGCTGGCTGTGGGGACCCAGTGAGATAAGAAAGAACAAGGTGGCCTCTGTGTGTCACCCTGGAGACGAGGAGACCGAGGGCCGGTGCCACGAACCACAGTGGCTGCAGCTGGGAGGCTGTGAGTTCGGCCAAGGAAAGGTCCCCCGGAGGTGATGGGCGTACCGCCCAGAGCGGCCTCTTGGGTGATGGGGACCTGGTCATCAGAGGTGGGGGTGATGCCGTAAGAAGAGGTGGCCCTCAGCGGGCAGGACCGGGGAGCGGGGCTCCAAGCACACCCTGTTATTTCCATTGCTGTATTTCTCAGGGTTGACTGTAAAATGACCGAGGGGCAACCAAACACAGGAGTCAACTCATCTCCACCAAGGTGAGACAGCAAACGGAGGTGCTCCGAAACATCTGCCTCAGTTTTAAAAGAAAAGACCCCAGATATGGAAATGCAGAGAGCTCTCTGTCCTTCGCCAGTATCCAGACTCAGAGGGGACCTGGGGAGCGGGCTTGGCTCACCAGAGCCTCTGCGAGCCCGCGGTGTGAGGAACCAGCCTGGGGGTGGGGACCGCGGGGCCGCTGCTTCCTCCGGCTTTTCCCCAGCCTCCCTCCCCCAGCCGCAGGGCATTGCTGACACTGCAGCTCCTTCACCTAAAAAAACACCTCTCAAAAACCGACTCAGCATTCCCTCGTCATGGCTCTACACGCAGCATCTAAAACCACAACGTGACACAGCTTAGACCTTGCTAAGACCCCAGATAATCAACTTCCCCTGGAGCACCGAAGAAGCCAAGAAAGAAACAGCCACAAAAGTCTCCATTCAGTATTGTTTGACAGAAATGGCTTCCTCATTTGCAGAAGCAAACGTTTCGTTCATGTGGCCCTTTCAGAAAGGACCGTGAAGCCTCAGATCTAATTGAATTAGGATTTTATGATGTTTCTTTTAAAGGGCTTATGATTTCTGTGTCTGTTCTAAATGTTATAGATTTACAACCATAATCACCACCACCACTGCCATACCCCCCCAAGCAGTGTGAGGCTCTGATCAAAAAAAACTTTCCTTCTGTTTGGCCACGGTGGATCTGGGAGGCCCATGTGCAAACTGACCGGGGCCTCCTCACCGGTACGAGGAAGCAGGGCGAGAGTGTGAGTGTGGGTGCGCGTGTGTGGCGCCCTGCACAGGCCCACCTGCCCGAGCAGCGCGGCCCGGCGTTCCACGGCGGAGCCCACGCAGGCCCACGGTCCTGAAATGTTCTTGCTAAACATGGTGAGAATACCCCTCTCCAAGCCCATGACCCCTGTTACGTTGGGGACAGACTCATCATTAGGAAGGTTCAGATCACCAAGCTAGAGGCAGTGCCACTAGAAATGAGTTTTTAAAAGTCGGCAAGGTGTTTGGGAGGGGATCGAGTTGTAAAGATGCTATTAATCACGGGCACCATATGTGACACTTAGCGTGCGTGCTTCCTGCAGGCTGAGAACTCCACACACTTCTCTGTTAACCCTCCAGATACCTCTGCAGAATACGTGACTACACTTTTTTGGTGGCTGGTCACGTGGCACGGAGTGGTCAAGTCAGCTGCAGTGGCCACAAACGTGGCTGGTTAGGAGGCAGAGCCTGGCCTCTCTGACTCCAAGTCCCAGGCCTCTCCCCGTACTGTCCACCCCGAAGAGAGAGGGGCCTGTTGGGATGGGAAGGGCACTGTGGTCCTGCACGCTGGGAGCTGGGGGCGGTCTCACGCCGGCTGAGTGTACAGTCTCCCTGGGATAGTTTTTTTTTTTTTAAACAATATTATTATTTTTATAAATTTATTTATTCATTTAGTTATTTTTGGCTGCGTTGGGTCTTTGTTGCGGTGCGTGGGCTTCTCACTGCGGTGGCTTCTCTTGCTGTGGAGCACGGGCTCCAGGGGCATGGGCTTCAGTAGCTATGGCAAACGGCCTCAGTAGTTGTGGCTCACTGGCTCAGTAGTTGTGGCTCGTGAGCTTTAGAGCGCAGGCTCAGTAGTTGTGGTGCACGGGCTTAGTTGCTCCACAGCATGTGGGATCTTCCCGGACCAGGGCTCGAACCCGTGTCCCCTGCGTTGGCAGGCGGATTCTTAACCACTGCACCACCAGGGAAGTCCATCCCTGGGATAGTTTTAAAACATAGACATTTCTGGGCCTGCTCTGTACCAAGAGAATCACAGTCTCCAGGCACAGGGCTGAGGAATCACATTCTTAGAATCTCCCCTAAGCAATTCTGAGGACCAGCCTGAAAGCAAAGCCACTGGCTCAGATTTCTCAATTTCCTGATTCAAGATATTCCTGTGATTGGTTTGTTTAAGATGTTGACTGAAAAGAGAAGCATGACTGCTTCAAAAGAGGGCAGAGAATTATCCAAGTACCTCATGCATTGTAAAGTCGGCCTATTTATCTATAGGATATATAGTCATCCCTCGGTGTCCATGACAGATTGGTTCCCAAAGCCCCAGCGGATACCAAGATCTGCAGATGCTCAAGTCCCTTACAGTCAGTTGGCCCCCCCGTATCTGTGGGTTCTGCATCCGCCCGTACAGAGGGCCGACTGTATTTCCTAGAGGGGCTTACAGAACTTCAGAACACGTGCGGGCTCACTGGAGATGTGCACACACCGCTTCCCACACCAGGAGACGCTCCTGTGCCGGACATCTGCGTGTGTCATCTTCTGCCCACACCCGCCTGGCTGAGTGTCCCCACCCACTATGGCTGTGTGTCCCCCAGGTCTTTGCGGGGTGCCCCGAGATGAAGAGCAGCTGACTCACAGTTCATCCAAGCAGTCCTCTGGCTGTTTCAGCCTGTGGCCGTGCAGAAGGTAGTCATATATTTCGTGGTTCTGGACTCCGGGATAGGGGGTCATTCCTCGTGTGGCTATTTCCCACATGGTCACGCCAAATGCCCACTGAGGACAAAGTGACAACGTCAGGATGCAAGTCTTTTCAGAAAGGCTGAATGGACTTTTTCATCGGGAAAGGTCATTTCCTTAGAGCCCCGGCAGTCATGCACAAAGCTCACAATTATGTTTGAGATACGCCGCTCTCCCAAAACGGCAATAACGTGGGGTCGGAACGTCACAGTTCCCCATTTTTACTAAAGCTGTTTGGGAAATGAGACAAAGGCAGATCTAGCCTTGTGTCACATCAGTGCTCTGTTTAATGTTCTGTTCCTACTGTTGTCGGCAAGAGTTTTCTTTTCCTGATCTCTGGTTAAGGGTATCCATACACAGTACCTTTTATACAGCACCCTAGTCCCAAACAGCCATGGGATGAATTCATTTAATTTAATGTGAATATGAAATATCTTAGTTGCAGACAATGCATCACTATACTGTAGCAGAGGAAAGTGGAGATGAATTAAGGGCCTTTGCCATCCTCTGAATGTCAGGCTACTTCATCAGAATCTAATGTTCCGCCTGAATTAAAGCATCTAGCGATAAATAGAGAAGTGTGAGCTGCCCCAATCCTCAGTTGATCAAAGAGTAAGATGTCCTGCATCACCAGCTTAAGCCATCTCTTTCAGCAGGGCTTCATCTTTGCAATGCGGGGCCCCGAATCAAAACTCTGTACGTACGTACCACGTCACTTTTACTGGTGTATACTCGGTCCGCGAGACTCTCTATGGCGATCCATTTCACAGGCATCTTAGCGATGCGGCCCTGGCGGTAGTAGTCGCCACTGTAAATCTTCTTAGAGAGGCCGAAGTCCGCGACGCAGACGGTCATGTCGTCTCGCAACCTACAGAGAGAGACAGAGTGAGTTCATGTCCTCAGCGACCTCAGAGGCAAAGCCTGAAATCACAGGTCTGCACCTGATGCAGCTGAAAACATTCACGACGAGTAACCAAAAGATAGAGACCCCACAGCCTGGGAGGGTCCTGCTTTGGGACCAATGGCAGAGCAAGTGAGGGGGAACCAGATGAGTTATAACTTTCTACGCTTCTGGTCTGTGTGGGAATCTGGACCAACCAGGGCACCTGGGCACAGAGGATGGAACCATCTGGAGGAACAGAGGGGCACGGGAGTAGAAAGATAAGCAGCTCCAAGCCAGGGCCCCCTCGTGGACTCATCTAGAGCCCAGTAGCCTTCCTGCCTGACGTCTGGAAGCAGCACTGGCTCCATAGATTAAACCACCTGACAGATTGGGGGAGGTGGGGAAGCACGTGCTGTGCGCGGGGGACACTGGACTTCCTGCTAAGACGGTGCCAGGTGGTACCTGAGGAATTAACTGGAAAATTAAAGGAATACAATTGCATTTACAGCCCAAGCAGTTAAAATTGATCTTAGACAAGAAGGAGAGGAGGAGGGGGAGGAATGAGTGGTCTGGACGTAGGGCGACTACCTTGTCCCTGTTTGCCTGACGCTAACATTTAAAACTAAAAGTCCCACATCCTGGGAAATCCCTCAATGCTGGACAAACCGGACAGCTGGTCACGCTACCTCGTGGGAAAACCATGAAAGAAATGTTAAGGGGAAGAAGAGGTTTTCATGATTCTCCCTCCATGGTAGACAAATTATTTAAATAAAAAACAAAACCAAGGGCTTCCCTGCTGGTGCAGTGGTTGAGAGTCCACCTGCCGATGCAGGGGACGCGGGTTCGTGCCCCGGTCTGGGAAGATCCCACATGCCGCGGAGCGGCTGGGCCCGTGAGCCATGGCCACTGAGGCTGTGCGTCCAGAGCCTGTGCTCCGCAACGGGAGAGGCCACAGCAGTGAGAGGCCTGCGTACCGCAAAAAAAACAAAAAACAAAAAACAAAACAAACAAAACAAAAAAACCCAAAACCAAGACCCTTCTGGTTTTCAAAAATGAGGTGAAAGTGACAGAGGGCCGGGGGGCAGGGTTGGTTTGGAGGAGGCAGGGGACAGGCTCCACTGTCACATCTCCAACAAAGAAAAACGAGTAACAGCAATACATTTAAGGAACACTCTCTCTTCTTGCAATAGTGAATTTCCAATCAAGAAATAGTTATTGTTTTTGAAGATTTACAGCAGATAATGGCTGTTGAAGCAGACTGAAGAGATGGGGAAGGTGAAATTCGAAGTTCTTGCTTAAGCCCTTGTCTCTCTGCTGCAAAAGGAAAGCTATGGTGTAGTCAGGACAAAACTACTTCACAAGGCAGTATCATGAAAACTCAGGGACAAAACCATTATGATTTTCACACTGTCTTCATGATCAGCTGACTTATATGTAACTCTGGATCCAAACAAGCTGATGGCAGTTGGGGAGGATCCCAGAGTTCACACCGAGTGCTCCTAGCTGAGTGAGAGTGTGAAAATAAAGAAGTAGTCATACATAAACACACGACTATATAGAAAACAGATAACTAATAAGGACCTACTATATGGCACAGGGAACTCTACTCAGTACTCTGTAATGGTCTATATGGGAAAAGAATCTAGAAAGGAGTGGATATATGTATATGTGTAACTGATCACTTTGCTGTACACCTGAAACTAACACAACATTGTAAATCAACTATACTCCAATAAAAATTAAAAAAAAAAAAAAAAGAAGTCCCAGGGGAGTTTTGGAGGCCAGCCAGACTCTGAGTGGCAGAGGTAGTGAAAACCCTCAAGCAAACACCCAGTCATGTGTCAGGGCGGTAGAAACCCCAACTCCAGAGCCTGCCCCACTGTCACCTCCCAAGCCTAATCTTCCTCCATACTTTAACATCAACAGGCCACCCCACAGGCCCACACATATCTACCACCATGAGGTCCAACCCACTCCAGGATGGGCCAGGGCTCTTACATGCAGTTTCGAGCAGCTAAATCTCGATGAAGAAAGCTCCTGTTGCTCAGATACTCCATTCCCTGGGCAATGTCCACCATGAACTTCAATAGTGTCTGCACAGGAATATGCTAGGGGGTGGAAGACACAAGGAGACAGATTATTATTATTATTATCATTATTTTTCTGGCCACACCACGTGGCTTGCAGGATCTTAGTTCCCTGACTAGGGAGTGAACCCGGGCCCTGGCAGTGAAAGCGCAGAGTCCTAACCACTGGACCGCCAGGGGATTCCTGAGAGACTATTATTATTATTATTTTTGATAAATTTATTTATTTATTTATTTATGGCTGCGTTGGGTCTTGGTTGCTGTGCCCGGGCTTTCTCTAGTTGCAGCGAGCAGGGGCTACTCTTTGTTACGGTGCGTGGGCTTCTTATTGCAGTGGCTTCTCTTGTTGTGGAGCACAGGCTCTAGGCACGCAGGCTTCAGTAGTTGTGGCACGCAGGCTTCAGTAGTTGTGGTTCGCGGGCTCTAGAGCGCAGGCTCAGTAGTTGTGGAGCACAGGCTTAGCTGCTCTGAGGCATGTGGGATCTTCCCAGACCAGGGCCCGAACATGTGTCCCCTGAGTGGGCAGGCAGATTCCTAAGCACTGCGCCACCAGGAAAGTCCAGGATTATATTTTCAAAGGAAACCAAGTTACTTCCATTTGAGGGGGTGAAATGATGGCTTTATGACTGAGAAGCGTGGCCATGAAACAAGTAAATTTCCATATCACTAATGTCACAAATAAGGTTTTAAAAATGAATGAAAAACAAACAAAACCCAACAAACCCTAAAACTTCTTGGTAAGTATCACGTTTTCTTCTCCTCATCTTTAAAGGTATTAAAAAAATCAATTTATAACTTTAATGCAATTCCAAAGATACCGCCAACAATTTATTTTGTGTGTGTGGCCAGTTAATAACATTCTTTTCACAAGTTATGAGCTCAAATGCGATCCTTGTGTCCTTCTGAGTGGCAGTGGGACAAAGAGGGGAAAAGAAGGGGGGTCTGGCCTCAGTGGGGGAGGATCTAATGCTTTGACAGCAAAAAGCCCATGGAGAAGGAGCTGTTCCCAATTATGCACCCACATCTGGTATCATTTTATTTTGAAATGTTTCAAAAGAGGCTTTTTTTCTTCTGGACAGAAAGTAGGATGGTCTTTACCCCTTATCATGGGACCAAAGTACCACAAGTAAGTATTCGGGAATTTTCACTTTTGTTTCTCTAGGGCCTTCCTGTAAGTTTTAACAGCCTAGTGTTTTTTTTTCCTACGTTGTAAAAATCAAACCAGACTGTGTGTTAGAAAACCTGCCGTGTTGGGACTGATTACGAGGATGATGACTAATGAAGACTTCTGTGTAGTAATTCAATGTTTTAGTGCAGTCAGAGCCCTGAAGAAAAGGGTTCACAAAGTTCCTAGAAATCATAAATGGGTCCACCCGTGATATATTCTTCCCCAAAGCATTGGATTTATGGTTTATTCTAGTCTTCTGAAGTGGTACTCGTGAAAACACTGATTTTTTTTTTTTTTTTTTAATTGGGCTGTGCTGGGTCTTAGCTGTGGCATGCAGGCTCTTAGCTGAGGCAGGCGGGATCTAGTTCCCTGACGAAGGATCGAACCCAGGCCCCCTGATTTGGGAGCATGGAGTCTTCACCACTGGACCACCACAGAAGTCCTGACACTGAATTGTTAATGATTTATATTTCTCAACTAAGACACGTGTCAGTCACAGACTGTATATATAACAAAAATGCTTTATCCTTTACCCTTACATAATGGAGTTGTTAAAAAAAAGGTAAGTAAGTCAGGCATGAAAGCCTTACGCCTCTGCTCTATATATGTGGGGCATTTGATTTTCTGGATGCTAATTTCCAGGAAAGGACTTGGGTGCTAAGAAATATCCAATCTGCTGACATTCATGAAAGTATAATGAATATCCGGTGCTATTCATTTGTGTTAGTTTTTTCCAAGCAGAACTATGTTAATCTTGCAGGCTGTGACCAAAGGTCATTTAAAAGATCATTGTGTGGTAAAACTAATAAATGAGGTCAATAAGGTCGCAGGATACTAGATTGACATGCAAAACTCCACTGCATTTCTACACACTAACAATGAACTGTCTGAAAATGAAATTAAGAAAACAACATCTGCAAAAGAATCCACAACAAAATACTTAGGAATAAATTTAACAGAAGAAGTGCAAAACTTATACTCTGAGAACTACAAAAGCAAAGAATTAAATTAGTTTCTAAATAAATGGAAAGGTATCCAGTGTTCATGGATTGGAAGAACAGGCATGCTATTCACACAGAGGACAGAATGGCACCCAGGTCCTGCTGAAGAAGCACACTTATATGACTGAGACCTAGTCTTGGGCCACTCTAGCAGGACCAGAGGTATTTATTGCCAAGGAACTGACTGATAAGGCAGTAGAGATTTGAATAAAAGCTTGATTTTCTAGTTTGTCTATGATGCATTTTGTGACTTTCAGCTTTACATGTGGCTACAAAGTGTCAAAATATGAAAATACATTCCTTTTAAAAACATTCCTTTAAAATTTTTATAAAACCTGGGAGTTTCCATCATTGGAGATCTACTTTATATTTTTGCAAATCGAAACTATTCATTAGTCAGTAAAATGCTGTGTACTTGTTTCCTTGTTATTCTGTTCAAAAGAACATAAGATGACAGCAGTACTTTTGGCAGACACAAACTGATTCTATAATTTATACAGAAGGGCAACAAAACTAGAATAGCAAAAACAACTCTGAAAAAGTAGGATAAATTTGGAGGAATCACATTACCTGATTTTAAGACAATAAAGCTACAGTAATCTCAATGGTGTGATGGGGCGAAGGATGGCGCATAGCTAAACGGAACAGAACAGAGAACTCAGAAATAGACCCACACGTGTACAACTGATTTTTCACAAAGGTGCAAAAGCAATTAGTGGATTAAGGATAGTCTTTTCACAAATGATGCTGGTCATCTATATGCAAAAAAAGCAACAAACTAAATTTCACACCTTATACAAAAATTAATTCAAAATGGGTCACAGACTTAAACGTAACATGTAAACCCACGAATTTTTAGAAGAAAACACAGAAGAAAATCTTTTTTATCTGGAGTTAGGCAACGAGTTCTTAGAAATGGCAGTGAAGGTATGATCCATTAAAAGAAAAAACTGATGAACTATACTTCATCAAAATTAAACTTTTTTTGCTCATGTTAAGAGAATACAAAGCCAAGTTACAAACTGGAAGAAAAGTCTTTGCAAATCACATATCCAACAGAGGAACTGTAGCTAAAGAACTCTCAAAACTCAACAAGAAAACCAACAACCCAATTAAAAAATAAACAAAAGACTTTAACACTCACCAAAGAGGATATAAAGATGGTAAATAAACACAAGATGCTCAACATCATCAATCATTAGGGAAATGCAAATAAATTTCATGATAAGCTATCACTATACACCTATCAGAGCAGCTAAAAACAAAACAAAACAAAAAACTACAGATAATACCAAGTGCTAACAAGAATGCAGAGCAACTGAATTTCTCATACCTTCCTGGTGGAAATGTAAAATGGTACAGCCATTCTGGAAAGTAGTTTTACTACTTTCCAGAATAAATATATAAATATATAAATATATAAAGTATAAACTACTTATAGCAGTTTACTATAAAGATAAACATACATTTTCCATATGACCTAGCATCCCATTCATGGGTATTTAGCCTAGAGAAATGAAAAGTTATGTTCCCTCAAAAACCTGTATGTGAATTTTTATAGCAACTCACAACTGTCATAGGTCCTTCAATAGGCCAATGGAAAAAGCAAACTGTGATACAGCCATACAATAGAAGCCTTCACAGCAATAAAAAGAGCAATGAACTCCTGATACATGCAACTTGGATGGCTTCCAAAGGCGTAATACTGAGTGAAGGAAGCCAGTCTCAAAGAATTACAAACTATATAATTCCATTTATACGGCATTCTCTAAAAGACAAACTGTAGTGATGGAGAACAGATCAGTGGTTGCCAGGGGTTAGCCATGTGGGCAAGGTGTAACTATAAAGGGGTAGTAGCAGGAGGAGGAGTTTTTGGTGATGGAACTGTTCTGTATCCTGATTGTAACGGTAGTATATGAATCTATACATGCATTATAATTTATATAACTATAAACCAAAAAGGGAAAAAAGTCATTTTTTTCTGTATAATTAAAAAAAAATTTTTTTTAAAGCAGAGGTCTTCTTAGAAGCCCATATGATTTAAATTTATTTGTTTATTTATTTATTTTGGCTGTGTTGGGTCTTGGTTTCTGTGCGAGGGCTTTCTCTACTTGTGGCAAGCGGGGGCCACTCTTCATTGCGGTGCGCAGGCCTCTCACTATCACGGCCTGTCTTGTTGCGGAGCACAGGCTCCAGACGTGCAGGGTCAGTAGTTGTGGCTCACGGGCCCAGCTGCTCGGCGGCATGTGGGATCTTCCCGGACCAGGGCTCGAACCCGTGTCCCCTGCATTGGCAGGCAGATTCTCAACACTGCACCACCAGGGAAGCCCTTAAAGTATTTTTATAAAGGATATAAATGGCCTATTTCTCTTCTACAAAGATTCAAGACAGACATCCAATCTGAGGCTCACTACACTTGCACAGGGGTCCAAAAAAGGGAGGAGAGTTAAGCTTCACAAGACGGATGATTGCTGGTCATCAAACAAACCTGTGTATTTTTATTTTTTTTTACTACAGAAATCACTCTTGTGAAATATGAAATCCCCCCCTGCAAATTATTAGAAAAATCATACCATATACCAGGAAATTAAATGTAGGCAAAATCACTCATCAACATGAAGTGAAATCCATTCAAGGGGATGCCATGCAGCCATTCACAGACATCTGTCTGGAGGCTGCCCTATCGGGCAGGGGCACCTATGGGATGGGGCAGGGAAGAACTAAAGGCATGGGGTCTGCAGCCAGTTCTGCCTCCACCACTGCTGCTTCATGCCTCAGTTTCCTCACCTGAGATTCTATTCGTAACTACTCATTATGGTGGCGGTGCCACTGATACATGCGAAACACAGGCTGGCCTCTGCCAAACATTTGAGAGACGTTAGCCCCTGTTGTTGGCCTACAGACAGATGTGTACATACGGAGCCCCTGCCTGTGAAACACACAGATGTGGAATAAACGGTTGCGATGTGAACGTCCAAGGATGCCAGCGTTGGGAATTATGGGTAATATTTTCTTCTTCTCCAGGCTTCTTAGCATGTTACTGTCTGTTTCTTGGGAGACGGGGAAGAGAAGGAAAGCACTCAGCCATGCTGAGTCCCCTACTTTGGATTAGGCCCTTCACCTCTTTGGAGGAGCCCCAGTGACTTTGTAATAGGTCTGTGATGTGGCTACAATTTCCTGTCTCTGGTTAGTATTTGTGCTGGTGAAAGACTTAAAGAAGCCATGAACAAAACAGGTGTGAGCACAGGACCATGGGGTTAGCTAAAAAAAGGAAGGGGCTCCCTTTCCCGTTTAGGTCCCTTACGCCGTCCCTGGAAAGAACAGAACAAGTACAAGAAAAAGGAAAGCAAAAATCTCCTGGCCTGTTCGTAACACACAGGCATAAACTACCAACAGGGGCAGCCAGACACAGGGAAGAAGGCTCTAGAAAATGTTCCCCCTAAATTGGGTCTCAAGTTTTATGTTTTTTTCAACTGCCTCGCCGTATTATAAATAAATGGCCGTTCCTACAGGTTCACCTGTCTCTTGGGATGAGGACCTTCCCTATGATGCTCCCCAGGCACCATCTTATTACTACTATCTCATCACGACTCTTTCCACCACCTGTGACCGGTGGGCGAGGTGTTTCAGTCTAAGAGCTCGTTTCCATTTGGTGTCTCTGCTCTGTGGGGCTTCAGGGCAGGGTTTGCCCTGTGGGGTCAGTGTTCCTCTCAGGGGCACCTTGGAAGGCAGGCAGGCTGGCCCACCAAATCCCAACACAATTTCTGATTCTGAGGACAGAGCGGCTCGGGATAAAGAGAAACACGGACCCCCTCAGGGTCTCTGAAAAACAACTCAATGCAACTTCTCCTTGAAAACTGAGATGGCTCCGGCATTCAGGAATTTCAGAGTGAACAATCTAAAAAGAGGAGACTTTCAAGGAAAGAGACCACCCTGACAACAAGAGGGGGCCCTCTGCTCCACTCCCAGCCTGCTTCTCCCTCACATAAAACAGGAATAATGAAATCTATGGGCAGGCCGGTTATGAGGACCACATTTCAACCCCCAGGGTGCACAGTGAGCACGGAACAGAGGCCAATGTCCCCTCCTTCCCTCCTTCATTTTCTAGGTTAGATGCTGGTGTTGTCCAGGCCCTGTCACGGGAGCCCCAAGCACTGTTCAGAGGCCACGCAACCGGGTGATTAATTACCTTTGGTCCCGTCTCCAATCGGGAGTAGAGTAAATAGGTGTGCAGATCCCCGTATTTCATGAAGGGTAAAATTACCATGGGCCTGGGGATGCCTTGAGGGCTAATTTCTATACACACACCTGGAATTAAAAACAGAGAGTAAGTTACAAAGAGCCCTTGTTACCAGTGACCAGAAAAAGCACTGCAGGAGCGCTGGCCAAATTGAAAACATGTGCTCTCAAGTTAGCGGTTAAAAAAACAAAACAAAACCAAACCCTCACAACTCACGCTGTATTCTAGAATATGGAACACACACTGGGTCCACTTCTTGGTATTTCTTTTTCTTTCAGACTACTGCCAATCTTTGCATGAAAGCTCTCAAAAATTAATCGATACCAAGTACAGCCATCTATAAACCCATGGCGTTTCTGTTATACTGAGTCTAAGTGAGGGGTAGTGACTGCAGCAGAATTCAAGGGCAAACTAGTTTCATGTGATGGTTCAATACTTAAGCGTATGAAGAAGTCCCCTGCAACCGAATGCTTAAAACTATTGGAAGAATTCTGAGGGCCAATAGGTGAAATTCACATCTCTAAATGTTAACACATACACGGGGGGAAAAAAAACATCATTTGTCATGGATGCTAGAATCAGAGCCTGTCTGTCACCTGAGATCAAGCTTACAATGCTCTTGCACATGGTGGCACAATTACAAAGCACCACTGTTCTCAGAGTCCGCCGAAGTCAATAGTCACAAATGAGCAACAGTAGTTTCTTTGACATAACGTCGTCTCCAAACATTAGTTTTCCCATCTCTCTGCAGTGTTCATCATAATAAACCTTTGAAAGTTCCCCAAAGAATTTAGCATTTATCAAGTCACAGGACAGCAAAAAAAAAAAAAGTCAGCAGAATATTCAATTATTTTTAAGTCGCTCTTCCCTCCTGGAATAGTATCACACAGCAACCACTTGATACGGGCTCTCCATTTTGTGTTTTTTAGCAAACAGTGCCATAAAACCAAATTCTGCCCATTAAATCACTGACTCAAATCACTTGAATCGAGTGCCATGAAATTGTCAGTGCAGATCCCGAGAAATCAGTACTTGAAATATGTCAGTAAATTGTTTCTCAAGATGATCCCTGGAATTTGTCTACTTTTACAGCTTTACTCCACTAGCTTTTGATTCACGGGTAAACTCAGTCAATACAAATTATAGCATAACCAGCTTTCATGTGTTGTAACTGGGGTGACCGGGGGCTGTTTTAATCCACAATCACCTAGAACTCTGTGGACACTGAACAGTCCTGAGCCCACTGATGTCCAGGAAAATGCAGGCCTATTTTTACGACCAGCCTCAGAAAATATAACCATAAGAAGTCTTTTGGGTGAAAACGCCCTTATTTTTATTTTATTTTATTTTTTGCCACACTGTGCAGCTTGCAGGATCTTAGTTCCCTGACCAGGGATTGAACTCGGGCCCCCTGCAGTGGAAGCACCCAGTCCTAACCACTGGACCGCCAGGGAAGTCCCGAAAAACCCGATGTTATAAACAGCTTCGGAGTTACACAAGGTGTAAAATTTATCTGCCCCAGAGATGTTTCCTGTGGCCCAGAGTGGATCAGCTGAGCCCCTCTGGCCACCCAGTCCTATGTTTCTCTGAGTACCTAGGAGTCGGATGACATTTGGGTGGTTGAAGTCTTTCATGCACGCAGCCTCACTGAGAAACTCCTCAATCTCTCGCTGTGAAAAGTTGTCCACTAAAAGAAAAGACAGAAAATGTTAGAAACGAGTTATTTACTCAGAGAAGGGGAGGGGCAATAGCAATTTTGTTCTTTAAAAGTAACATCAGGCAAAGGCAAAATGATAGCAACAGTAAACAGATGAGTGGTTGTCAGAGACTGGTGGGGGGAGGGATGAATAGACGGCATATGGGGGTTTTAGGAAGCTGAAACTTCTGTATGACCCTGGAATGGTGGACACAGGGCATTATGTATTTGTCAAAACCCACAGAACAAAAAAAAAAAAAAAAAAACAAACCCACAGAACATACAACACAAGGGGAACCCTAATGTAACCTATGAGTTTCAGTTAATAATGTATCACTACGGGTTCATCAATTATAAAAAATGTACCATACCCATGCAAGATGTTAACAGGGGAGACTGTGTGAGGGGAGGGGGCATATGGGAACCCTCTACTTTCTGCCCAATTTTTTTTTTTTTTTTTCAGCTGAGCTGCAAGGCATACGGGATCTTAGTTCCTTGACCAGGGGTCAAACCCATGCCCCCTGCAGTGGAAGCCCCGTGTCTTAATTACTGGACTGCCAGGGAAGTCCCTGCCCAATTTTTCTATAAACCTAAAACTGCTCTAAAATGAAAGCATATTAGTTTAAAAAAACTAAAATCAAATCCAACTGATCTGTTGCAATGATTTTTGCCTTCAAAAAAGAAAGAACACATGCTTCTCTCTCTCACCACGTTTCTTGCAAGTCTGGTTGCCCAATCACGCTTTGTGAACTAGATACACTTTCATACCAAGTTTTTGCAATTAAGCCAATTTAAGAGAAACATTTAAAATTCTATATTATGGTAAGTGAAATAAGTCAGTCACATGAGGACAAATCCTGTATGATTCCGCTTTTATGAGGTATTTAGAGAAGTCAAATTCACAGAGACAGAAAGTAGAATGGTGGCTGCCAGAAGGAGGGGGCACGGGGGGTGGAGGGTTGTTGTTTAATGGGTACGGAGTTACGGTTTTGCAAGGCGAAAAAGTTCTGGAGATGCATGGTGGTGATGGTTGCACAACAGTGTGAATGTACTGAATGTCCCTGAACTGTACACTTAAAAATGGTTAGGATGGTATATCTTATGTTATGTGTATTTCACCACAGTTAAAATCAAACACAGAGCCAAGCGTGCCTTAGGGAATCTGCTTTAACATGGGGGAAGTGTTGATTGAAATTACATGTAAGAGCATGGAGTACAGCGTCTGTACCTCCTATGGGCTTAAGATATATTAACCTTCCTATCAAAGCAAATTTAAGCAAAAAAATTCTATAGACCTGCAAGATGTCTGCCAACTTTGCCCCAAACAACCAGGTGAAGTGCGCAACCCCCTCCCCCAGGGTCTAACCCCTCCAGGCAAATGTAGATGAGCCTGGGATTCAGAGGTCAGAGACTGGGCTTTTAATCTTTGATAATTAGCATGGATGCAATTCACATACAAGTTACTCTAACTAAGTTAAAGGATTGCAGAGCCAAGGCCAGAGAGGAAACAGGTTCCAGCTCCTTTTACTAGGGCCCCTAAACTTTCTACTCGGTGAATTGGGATAACTGATGGAAGGAGCCTTCCTAGGGACACACTGGGGGGTTAACAGAAAAATGAGAGAGGCAGGAAGGATGCTGACTGTGGCTTGATACCCAGACTCGGTTCCACATGGGTTCAGCTCTAGTAAGTACTCTAACTTCGGGTTTTCTCAGTCTATGGAGGAGATGACCCACACCTACCTCCTAGTTGCATTGATTTCCTGCTCCTGCTGTACTGATGAAATGTGGGAATAACTGCAGTGCCCTCTGGCACACAGTAAGAATTACATAAGTATTGGCCATTATTATGTATATAGAAAGCTTCCGTCTGACTTATTGGTTATTAGGGTTACTTTTTATATTTAAATTAAAACTTCAGCCTCCAATTCTGGTTAAGAAGTCTCAGTACATGCTTATAATCTAACTGATGCTTTAATGCCCAATAAACAGTGGATTTAAATTTTAGGAAGAAACCAATTTTACTTTACCCCTTGATCAAAAATAATATTGAATATATCCAAGGGGTAAATGAGGAAGCAATATTAAGAGCATTAACAAACACAGCACCAAATAATTTTCCTCTGTATGAATGGTGAGGACAATTCAGGTGAATGGTATACGATCATGGTCAATTTCATGGGTGCCCAGCTGGACACCTGAAGAACCGAACTTAGACAATCATGTGTCTCCAGGCCCTGGAGATGTTTCCTGGAGAAGGGCATGGGGGGACCCGTTATCATGTTCCGCCATTGCAGTCTGGTCAATCTATGGTGAGGAAAACTCTGGCCCGACCCTCCTTCTTTCTAGCTATTTGATTTGGACAAGTCACCACCTTTCTGAGCCTTCGTTTCCTTGTCTAGATGGACATGGGCACAGACTCTGAAAGGGCTCTAACTGGCATCTGCCACTATTTTTGTCAACACTGTAATTCATTCTCCTCCATGCTGCAACCAAAGTGAACTTTCTAGAATGTAATAATATGCTCTTGTCCTCATTTGCTTAAGACTCTTAATAGCACTTTACTACTTGTGGGATGAAAACAGATTCTGTGTGATGACTTCTCAGGCCCCTCCTGACCCAGATGTAAGCACTCTTCCCAGCTCCCCTGGAGACTGCAGTTTATGATTATAGCTCTTGATATGCCTTTAACCAAAGAATATTTCTCCTCTCTCTGGGAATCTTACCTTCCAGGCAGTGCACAGCCTCCTGCAGGCCATACAACCACCCTCAAGTGAGGAAGTGAACCCACCAAGCCAAGTCAGACCAACCCCTGGGGTCAGATGCTGCTACCAGCTCAGTCCTGCCTTGGAAATTCATGCTTTACTTTGGAATCATTATCTCTACTAAGTGATGACAGAGGGGGAGGGAGAGAGTAAAAATAACAAATGTTATTGCCTTGAGTGTGCTGGGGCTCAGGGTGGGCCACCCCAAAATATGTCACGATGGCATATTGATTACTTTGAATTACAGTTACTTAGGAAATGGCCAGGGCAAGGGGGACACTCTGACACTCTAACACTCCTTTCTGTCTTCCTGAAAGCAGGAAATAACTCTCTCATGTGAAGGATGAAGGACACCCTTATTGCCAGAGAGAGGGAATTCTGGCTGAAGAAGCCTGTATAAACAAACCTTGTTAGTTCTTTCTTTCTTTCTTTTTTAACATCTTTATTGGAGTATAATTGCTTTACAATGGTGTGTTAGTTTCTGCTTTATAACAAAGTGAGTTAGCTACACATATACATATATCCCCACATCTCCTCCCTCTTGAGCCTCCCTCCCACCCTCCCTTTCCCACCCCTCTAGGTGGTCACAAAGCCCTGAGCTGATCTCCCTGGGCTATGCAGCTGCTTCCCACTACCTATCTATTTCACATTTGGTAGTGTATATATGTCCATGCCACTCTCTCACTTCATCCCAGCTTACCCTTCCCCCTCCCCGTGTCCTCAAGTCCACTCTCTACGTCTGCGTCTTTATTCCTGTCCTGCCCCTAGGTTCTTCAGGACCATTTTTTTTTCTTAGATTCCATATATATGTGTTAGCATACGGTATTTTTCTCTTTCTGACTTACTTCACTCTATATGACAGACTCTAGGTCCATCCACCTCACTACAAATAACTCAGTTTCGTTTCTTTTTATGGCTGAGTAATATCCCATTGTATATATGTGCCACATCTTCTTTATCCATTCATCTGTCGATGGACACTTAGGCTGTTTCCATGTCCTGGCTATTGTAAACAGAGCTGCAATGAACACTGTGGTACATGACTCTTTTTGAATTATGGTTTTCTCAGGGTATATGCCCAGTAGTGGGATTGCTGGGTCGTATGGTAGTTCTATTTTCAGTTTTTTTTTTTTTTTTTTTTTTTTTGCGTACATGGGCCTCTCCCGTTGTGGAGCACAGGCTCCGGATGCACAGGCTCAGCGGCCATGGCTCACGGGCCCAGCCGCTCTGTGGCATGTGGGATCTTCCCAGACCAAGGCCCGAACCCGTGTCCCCTGCATCGACAGGCGGACTCTCAACCACTGCGCCACCAGGGAAACCCCTATTTTCAGTTTTTTAAGGAACCTCCATACTGTTCTCCATAGTGGCTGTATCAATTTACATTCCCACCAACAGTGCAAGAGGGTTCCCTTTTCTCCACACCTTCTCCCTTGTTAGTTCTTTAAATTGACTACCCCAAGCCCAAACTTTGAGTTTTGCTTTGATTCTTCATTTATTGAGCACCTAAAACCCACGTTTCTTTGTCCTGTCAATTCCTCACAAATTTACTATTTCTTTGTCTAAAACATATAAAAGCTGCCTCTTCGGCCACTTCGTAGGTCCCATTTCTATGACATTTCCTGCACATGAATTAAAACTTATTTCTTTTTCTCCTGTTAATCTGTCTTGTGTCAATTTTATTAGGCCAGCCACAAGAACTTAAAAGGGGTGGAGGGGGAAATTTCCCCCTCCCTGACAAGTGTAAAGAGTATATAATATTCTGAATCACTTTGCTGTACATCTGAAACATTGTAAACCAACTATACTTCAATAATAAATAAATACATAAACAAATACATAAATAAATAAAACCAAACATTAAAAAAAAAAAAGAGGGCTTCCCTGGTGGCGCAGTGGTTGAGAGTCTGCCTGCCGATGCAGGGGACATGGGTTCGAGCCCTGGTCTGGGAAGATCCCACATGCCACGGAGCAGCTGGGCCCGTGAGCCACAGTTACTGAGCCTGCGCGTCTGGAGCCTGTGCTCCACAACAAGAGAGGCCGCGATAGTGAGAGGCCCATGTACCGCGATGAAGAGTGGCCCCCGCTTGCCACAACTAGAGAAAGCCCTCGCACAGAAACAAAGACCCAACACAGCCATAAATAAATACGTAAATAAATTAAAAAAAAAAAAAAAAAGCACCATCAGAGCTTCAGACCCCTCCCCCAAACAGACAAGCCCTGAATTAGTGTTTCCTCATGTTCAGTTTGAAAAAAAAAAAAAAAAAATATATATATATAAAAAATGCAGGTATGAAGAGCTCATTACAGTAACTTTCCATCTGTGACCTTAACAGTGCTCTGGATGGCCTTCTGACCCATTGGTGACCGAGACCATGACACATGAACTCCATCATTCATCACTGGCCTGATGAAGCACTGGATACTGAAGCAGCTGCCCACCCCTAGAAGAATGGGTTTCATCAGGGTTAACTCACACTTCATGGTTTTCACGGCCACCTTCTGAGAGGTCCCATCCTGCTGATTAAGATTTCCTTCCACGACAGACCCAAACTCTCCTGTGAAGTAAAACAACATCTATATTGACCTTGTGCAAAATCTCTCTTGCCCACAGAAATGCGATGGCACTGTAGCTGCTGTTTTCACGTGGCTCCATTGTGACCCCAACACAGCAGCCGGGCAGAGCTGGCCAGGTCACCCACACTGGTAAACCCAGGGCACAGGCCATGGCCTAGCCTCCTGCTTGTCACAAGCTTGGTTGGCTCAGACTTAGCTCAGCTCATCACTTTATTAAGCATCATAACTGATTCAAGAAACTTACAAGACAACATGGAAATTGTTACTGACGTGCATCAAGTACAAACTCTTAATACCATTATCATTTATCCTAAGACCATTTTGACAAATAAGTATTTTCACCTCTGTTCCTATTTAATTAGGAAGGTGACAAGAATAGTAAACTTAAGAACTAGAGGAATAAATTGAAAGTATATAGGAAGCCGACCCATGAATTGCATTGCATTTTAATGAAGAGAGGAAATGAATATTTTTCGAGAGCCTACCGTGTTTGTTAGGCTCTGCAGAGGCCTTTTTCATAGGTCAAATCTGAGTTTCAAAAATCACTATTTCCTTTGTCATTTTAAAAGTTATAAGACAGAACTATTTGTATTATAACTTCAAGTCACAAAAATGGTATTTTATTTAATAAATATATATTTTTGAAAATGACTGTGAACTGTTTACCTTCTTACTCATATTTTAAAAGAATGAAACTGCTTACCTTCACCCAGAATTTTTCCAAGAATTAGAAGGTTCCTGTCAATCACGACGTCCTCTAGTTTATTTTGCAGTTCCTCACTGACTCCCAAGCTATGTACTATAAAAGGAGTCACAGAACATACATGACCTGTCAGTACGCTTCCTTTCATCTGAATATAATTAAAATTGTATATAAAGTCCTATAAAAAAGTTAAACATTTTTCTCATTTTATATCCGTAGCTCTCCCCGCAAAATGCCAGTAGTAAAATATCACACTTAATCGTACTTAATGATTAAACTGAGTCAAATGAATGTTTCAGGGCAAAATTAATCCTGCAGGATTATAAAAATCAGAACCGTATTTCTCTTCCCGTTGGGTGGTAGCAGCAGCTGGCACTCCGATGCATGCAGGGGACCTTTGCCCTTGACTCTAAAGGAGTGAGGAAGCTAAGTCCATATTCTTTCTTTTCTTTTTTTTTTAATTTTTAAGTATTTATTTATAAATTTATTTGGCCGCGCTGGGTCTTAGTTGCAGTACGCGGGATCTTAGTTGCCGCATGAGGGATCTTCGTTGCGTCACGTGGGATCTAGTTCCCTGACCGGGGATCAAACCCGGGCCCCCTGCATTGAGAGCTCGGAGTCTTAACCACTGGACCACCAGGGCAGTCCCCAGTCAATATTCTTTCTAGTGGAGCATTTACTAGTATACCCCTAAGTGTGGGATACAAAAAAAGTCATCAGGACACCTCCCCTGCCCTCCCATGCCAGGGAACATGGCACAGAATCCACAGGAAACATGTGGAGAACAAGGTACAGTTGGTTTTACATATGGTATATAGAACCTCATTATAATGACATAGAAAGCGCTAAATTGAATACTTGGTGGGGAACTGAAGGTTAAGATTTTCTATGAGGCGTAGATATGCAGCACAGACAATCAGTGTTATCAATAAAGGCTGTTAACCAGGAGAGGGAGACCAATTCAATAGCCATTGGGCAAATGATTCAGTTTGTGCCATAGTTAGGGAACGAGCAAGACTTAGAAAGAAAAAAAAATGTGGTAATTACAAAGGACACATTAGCTTTTAGTGAAAAAATTTTACCCAAATAGTGCTTCAATCAAGGAAAGAAACTGGTCTAAATGACAGATTTTTTTTAAATGCAAGAATAGACATCTAAAAGGCAAAACTTCTAGATTAGAGAAGTAATAACATCCTACATCAAATGAGTTTTTGTTTCATAGTAACCTGTCTTCCATCATCCTTATATTTATTTGTTGTTGTTTGTTTTGTTTTTTGGCAAACATCCTGAAGCTTGAATTTGATAATATTCACACACTTCCAACACTGTTTCTTTTTTTTTTTTTTTTTTTTTTTGCGGTACGCGGGCCTCTCACTGTTGTGGCCTCTCCCGTTGCGGAGCACAGGCTCCGGACGCGCAGGCTCAGCAGCCATGGCTCACGGGCCCAGCTGCTCCGCGGCATGTGGGATCTTCCCGGACTGGGGCACGAACCCGTGTCCCCTGCATCGGCAGGCGGACTCTCAACCACTGCGCCACCAGGGAAGCCCGTACCAACACTGTTTCTGAAATTATTCAAGAACACAGCTATCTGTCTTTCCCATTCTTTGAAACTAAAAGAGTTCCCTCTCTGATTCAGCAAAGCTCAAACCATAACTGTCACAAAGCATACTAGCAAATTGTTCCCTGACTTGGTTGTCAGGAAAAAACAGGAAATGAGCTCAAGATTATGACAGTTGCTTTGCTGTTTCCTTTAAATCCCTCTGCCCACATCTTCTCCTCTCACCCTGAGAGTTCCTTCTTCCCTCCATGTTTCACGGCATCGGGAGTCCTTAACCCCGGTCACTTCACCGTGGGTCCAGCTCCAGATTTCCAGGAAACTGGCCAGTAGGGAAGCCCAGGGCCATGTCTGACTCTCTACTTGTTGGTTTCCAGAGACATTTTGCATATTAAAGATAAGACATTCTTCGACTCCTTTGGCTTTTGTTAGAAATCTATCAATTTGTGGTTTTCTTTGCTCTCAACCATTTTAACTTTTGCCAAAACAGAGAAATGAGAGTCAACTTACAGGTGAGTTCAATGGCTCGCCGACAGAAGGACTTCTTTGCTATGTAACTGACAACCAATTCTGAATCCTCCTCTGTGAAGGCGCTCCTGGGTGAATGAGAACAGACATCTCACACAAGCAGCAGAAGGCTACCCAGGCTGGGGCTGGTTCCACAAGATGCTACTAAGCTTCTGACTGTTAAAAGGGCTCTTCTAGTACAAAGACCTTTCTCACTGGGAGAAATAGGCTTCTTTCCTTAGATCCATTTTAGGCTTACCTGGCAATATCAAACAACCCTGTCTAGGAACCATCAAGAGCTGAGAACAACTCATAAGCTCCCAACGGCCAAAGCTGCAACAGTTTGAGCAACACGATAGTCGTATTGGATTATAACCCAAAGTATAAAATGAATATTCATGAGTCCAGACTGATAATACACACACACGCATGTGTGTGTGTATATGTGTATAAATAAATAAAATGGGGGAAAGAGAGAAGTCTCCTGCGCAGAAGAATTCCAAATATTTTATATAGATACTCTGTCTTTAAGAGATGGGGGTAGCGTTAACTCCTTACCCTGTAAGTGTGAGCTGCATATATGGACTTGCTTCCTAAGAGCCCAGTATAAAAAGGGAGAAAAAATAACTATGGTAGAGAAATCAGGCAGACACCACCTCAGCCAGGTGATCAGGATTAACATCAACAGTGATAAATCATGTTGACAGTGTGTATCCTCGAAGTAATGGGATGAAGATAGCACTCTACCTCTGTAGTCTTCCACTCAATAACCTGTAACCCCAGTCTAATCATGAGCAGAACATCACACAAATTCCAAGAGAGGGCATCCTACAAAATACCTGAGCAGTACTCCCGGAAACTATCAAGTTCAACAAAAACAAGGAAAGGCTGGGAAACTGCCATGGCCAAGAGGAGCCTAAGGAGACATGACGACAAAATGTAATGTGGTGTCCTGGACAGGCCTCTGGGAAAGAAAAGGGATATTAGGCAAAAACAAAGGAAATCTGAATAAAGCATGGACTTTGTTAATGACAATGTATTGATATTGTTTGACTGATTGTAGCAAATATACTGTCCTAACATAAAATGTTAATAACAGGGGACCCTGGAGGTGATGCATATGGAAAGTCTCTGTACTACCTTCTCAATTTTTCTGTAAATTTAAAACTTTTTTCTGAAAAATAAAACCTATTTAAAAAAATCCATTTAGTCACTGTTTTAGACTAATTGGTGGAAAGTACTATGAATTCACGAGTCTAAATTATAGACTTAACCTCACGTTATCTTGCATATATAGATTATTTTAAAAGAGAGAACACATTTAAAAAATAATACATTTGTATGCAAAGTAAAGAATTTGGAAGGATTTATGCCAAAATAGCAACTGAGACCAGGTATAAACCCTGGAGTTACAGGTGGGTTTCACTTTCTACTTTCAACTATTCTATATAATTTGATTTTTTAAAAAAACTAGAAGAATGTTACTTTTATAAGTGGAAAATAAAGGTATTTTCATTAAAAAATGAACAAATGAAAGGTGCTTGTACAAAATGAACAAATGAAGAGGGTGTTGCAGTGAAGACCCAAGGAAACTGACTTCAGTATAAAATAATGTATAAAATAACCTGTGATCAACTTCTCACTTGTTTTCCGGTTCTGCTCAGCTTAATGGTTCTTGGAGATAATTTTATTTCTAAATATTTGAAACAGTACTGGAATCTTATTAATATATCTGCTGTACTTTGCAGCCCCACTTTTTGGTAAGTTTTAAAACATTCAACATTAAACTCCTCCAAATTTTTACAGCTAGGGTTGAATCAGATAATATCTAAGATCTATTTTGGTGGTAAGCTTCTGGGCTCTGTGGAACCATGAGTTAGTGGAGGACTAGCTGATAAGAATGTTTTCACACGGAGCATTTTCTTCTGCATTTCTTAACTGCTAGACTATAAGCTACATGTGGGCAGCCCCATGCTTGTCTTGTTCATCTCTCTCCATCCAACCCCTAGAACAGGTTCTGTTTTTTGAACATTCCTTCCTTTCTCCACAGATCTGAAATGCAATCTTCATTGTATATTCTATTCCCACACACATATGGGCACCCTGTGATGTCCATACACTGAGTTCTCACCAATACCTCGCTGTTCTAATCATTTAACATGTTTTCATACCTAGTAGGATGAGCCCTCTCCACCCAAACTTTTGTGTTTTTCAAAACTGTCTTGGCTGTCTCTGCTTATTTACTCTTCAAGGTAAATCTTCTTTCTTTCTTTTTTTTTTTAAAGATTTTTTTTGAGGTGGACCTTTTTTAAAGTCTTTATTGAATTTGTTACAACATTGCTTCTGTTTTATGTTTTGGTGTTTTGGCCACGAGGCATATGGGATCCTAGCTCCCTGACCAGGGATCGAACCTGCACCCCCTGCATTAAACCCACACCCACTGCATTGGAAGGCAAAGTCTCAACCACCGGACTGCCAGGGAAGTCCCTCAGGTAAATTTTCAAATCAGCTTTTATCAACAATCCTGCAGCAATTTAGATGGTGATTATATTGAATTTATGGTTAACTTGGGGAAAAATGATCTCTTGACAAAACTGAGCCTTCCCATCTATGAACATGGTACACATCTTTCCATTTATTTGCGTTGTCTTCTGCAATGTCAGTAAAGCTTAATAAGTTTTTCCACAAAGCTCTTGTACATATATTGGGTTTCTTCTTAGGAACCTTATAGTTCTCGTGCTATTGTGGATGGGATGTCATTCTAGCACTTTGACTTTAATGTATTTTAAAACCAGAATCAAAATATTTTCACAACATTTAATGTCCTAAAAAATATTAAGTTTCCTCTTAAAGGAAAACAAGAAGGGAGGAAAGCAAGAAGAGACTTTGGAAGAAGTAAAAAGCTTTCACTATTGCCTGGCTTTGTGGCACTGGCCTAAGTAAGGAAGCTGCCTCCCCCCGGGGTGTGCATAATACAGGGACCCAGCTGGGTACCGGAGCTGGGCCAGCAGAAGAGGCATTAACGCTTGGCAGAGCAACTTCATCGATACCACTGAGCAAAACATTGTAAACTGAGAAACTTACCCAAACTTTGTCTCCTGGAATCTTTTCCTGATGGCCAGAGATATATATAAAGTCAACCCGATCAAAACAAATCCACAAAAACAGCCAAGGATGATGAGCACAGGATCTTTGTTGCCAGGTGCTGGGGTTGACGAGGGGGCAAAGTTGACCCAACCTGGTAAAACACCAATAGACTCAATTCAAAACATCTCTTTGGGATTCGGGGTAGCTGATTTACAGTATTGGGGAACTCTCTTCATGTCAGTTATGAATGTATAAGCAATGGAAAAAATAGTAAAACTAGTATTTAACTGGTATGCTCTGGAAATACTGAGAATCAAAATGCTTTATTTCTTTGTTAAAAAAAGTATCAAGAGTAGTTTGAACACTGCTTGCCAGCTTCTAGCCACATAGCTCAGGATATAGAGAGAATGTATTTTCCATGCCCTGACAAATGTCATACTCCTTTCCAAGTTTGGATCAGCTTCCAATGCTTTATCCTTTGCGCTTTCAGTGTCGTAAAATACCTCTGTGAGTTCCTTTAATGTTGTGATGAGAAGGCAGAGACTTTGAGTTGCTGCTGAGGCATTTTCTTTTATTTTATTAAAAAAATATTTATTTATTTATCTATTTACTTATTTGGCTGTGTCAGGTCTTAGTTGCGGCACGTGGGATCTTTTGTTGTGGCGCACGGGCTCTTTGTTGTGGCGTGCAGGCTTCTCTCTAGTTGTGGCGTGCACGGTCCAGAGTGCGCGGCCTCAGTAGTTGCAGTGCGTGGGCTCTCTAGCTGTGGCGCGCAGGCTCACTTTCCTGTCGGCATGTGGGATCTTAGTTCCCCAACCAGGGATCGAACCCGTGACCCCTGCATTGGAAGGCGGATTCGTAACCACTGGACTGCCAGGGAAGTCCCTGCTGAGGCACTGTACAGTATGACAACCCTGCTTGCAACCCAGTATGACAATTCAGAGTCTGGGCATTTTGATGAGGATCTGAGCTTAGGAGTCCTGCTGCAAGTTTCTGCTTTGCTTTTCCAGGGGCACCTTTTAAAATAACCATTTAGAGTTGAGCCCCTGAAAAGTTAAGTACAGGCGTTTTCTATCCCCTCTCTACCGCCTGCTCTGACGTGGGATGAAGGACCACCCTTGCTCTGGCTCTCCCACCTCCTCACCCCACACCCGCATCTGGGATCTGTAATAGATCTTGTGACTCTGCTTCCTTTGTGTGGGTGTATTGAAACTGCACAATCAAAATGACCCCAGGGTTTTCACTTCCCCAAAGTGGCAGCTCAGATGCTGAGGGAACTATCTACCCACCCCATGGGGGTGGTGTGCGCTCCTCATTCAGTGGGCCATAATCTGCATATTCTCAATTCAGTACATCAGCTTCGGGGCCCCTGACACACAGGTGAAGACTGTGGCCAGTGTAACTCCCTCTGGGACATCTTTCTCCTTTTCAGCACAACCAGTTCACTCATGTGGGTAAGTCTACCTTCACTGAGTTCCCTGGCTGCACGTCTCATGGACCAAATGGCAGCAGCGTCAACATGCCCACAGTCAACTACTTCTTTCGTAATTCCACACACATTCAATTCAAATTCCACTTCCAACACTATCACTTTTTCTTTCTTCTCTACATTTTCATCTTTGTTCACCAGCTCCGTCTCTCAATTATCTGCTTCTGTGAAATGTCATGTGGGTTCGCCCCTGCGAGACAAGGAAGTAGCACAGCTCTATGCCTGTTAGACGCATGTGAACTGAATAAGGAAAGCACGGTGACCAACCACAGACTTTGAAAGAAGTGACCCGACTGGTCACAACCAAGATGCCCCTGTTATTTATGGAGTGATCTGTGCACTGAAGAGCTGGCGGTGAAGTTTATCAATTACTCACAGTTAATATGTGCTGGCACCTTAAATTTGAACCATATTGTTGGGGAACAGGTGTGATGTCACTAAACTGTGGTAACTGAAATGTATGCAGACAGGAACCATGCAAAACCAGGACTGCCAGAACAGCAAAGCTTTTTACAGTTTTGGACAGTTTATTATGAATGAAGATGAAAGCTCTGTCATCTTAAACCCTGACTTTTTAAAAAAAAAATTGAAGAATAGGACTTCCCTGGCAGTCCAGTGGTTAAGACTCTGTGCTTCCACTGCAGAGGCCGTGGGTTCGATCCCTGGTCTGGGAACTAAGATCCTAGATCCCACGTGCCACAAGATGTGGGGGAAAAAGAAAATGAAGTATAGTTGATTTACAATGCTGTGTTAGTTTCTGGTGTACAGCAAAGTGATTCAGTTATATGTCTGTGTGTGTGTGTGTGTGTGTGTATATATATATATTATATATATAATATATATATTCTTTTTCATATTCTTTTCCATTATGGTTTGTTACAATATATTGAATATAGTTCCCTGGGCTACACAGTAGGACCTAATTGTTTATCTATTTTATATGTACTAGTTTGTATTTGCTAATCCCAAACTCCTAATTTATCCCTCCCCCACCCCCTTTCCCCTTTGGTAACCATAAGTTTGTTTTCTATGTCTGTGTTAAACTCTGATTTTTAACCTGTGCCTCTAGAATCAGAATCTCATTGTCCCTGAATTTCTGCCAGGTAGGCATGCCTTGTGTCCCCAACACCAGTTACTAATGTTCCCTCGGGACTGGGCTTATGGGCTGTAGGAGCTGTAATATGGATCCAATTTGGCACTAAAAGGGAGAACATACTTGAGGGTCACTGGGACAGACATAGGGGGACTCAACGGTCTGTTCCCAAGTCCTGTCTGCTACGGCTACAAAGGCTATATATTTGGCAAGAACTTGTAAATGCACAAATCACACCCATATAGATGTCTGCGTAGAGTTTATGGTAGCAGTTCATTAGCAAACAACCTAGGGCAGGTCAGAGTCAGAACGAAGGCGGCTGCCCTGGTCTACAGAAGCAAACACAGCATTTGGGCCACTTGGGGCACCATGGCGTCACCTTGCTTAAGGCCACTCCAACAACAAGCAGAAACCAGAATGCACGGATGGGCATTTAGCTGAGCGAGCCCAGCGCCGTGTAAAGATGGCTTCTATAGGAAACGCTTCTTGTTCTGTACCAATGAATCACAAAGCATGTTACCTAAGGTTTGAATGGCTAATAACTGAGCAACCTGCACCGCTTAAAGCAAAGAAACAGTGCCAATTCTAGAGAGCTGAGGATTAGCCACATTGCCTACCCAAAATTCAGTCATGAAGTATGGATGCATTTAAACAAATTCAATATATATATAAAATAGCTAACTAATAAGGACCTACCGTAGAGCACAGGGAACTCTACTCAATGCTCTGTAATGAGCTATGTGGGAAAAGAATCTAAAAAAGAGCGGATATATGTACATGTATAACTGACTGACCTTGCTGTACACCTGAAGCTAACACAACATTGTAAATCAATTATACTCTCATAAAAGTTAAAAGCAAAACCAAAAAACCTAAATTCATTAAGTCCAGTCAAATTCTGGGTTCTGAAAGGGATGAATCTTCCTAGGAAGTTATTACACTGGAGAGTAATAGTCGTGGGAAGACTCAAGGGTACCGACAGCTCTGTGATCAGCGATCAACTATCCTCAACGCTACGAAATTTCCTTTTGGTCTTTACGTTTCATTCTTAAACAAGCCGTCCATGCCACAGGCTACTCTCTGGCCACCTGTGTGCTGCCCGGACTGATGTTCCGTCAGTCAGTCGGGCACCAGCGCTCACCGTGTGCGGGGACAAATATTTTCACTGGGTCACTGAAGGGCCCGACTCCCCCTCTGGTGACGGCTGCAATCCTCACGGTGCACGAGGCGTTGTGGACTTGAACAGAAAGCCGAGCGAGACTGTCGTTCTGGCCGACTTCTTCTGAGAGCTCTTTCTGGGGACAGAGAGGAAAGGAAAGGAAAGGAGATACTGAGGCACCAGGGGCCTTATCGCCCGAGGGAAGTTCTTCCGAGGGAAGCTGCCCCACCCACATCCCAGGGGCAGCGGCCGTGTTCCCACAGCATCCCTTCCTTCACTCAGGCCACAGCCAAGGGAGCCAATAGGCGGGCAGTGATGCAGGACAGGCTGACAGCATCCTCAGGTCTTGGGGATCTGGGCCTACTAGGGTCGTGCGAACATGGTACTTAGAGAGGTCGGTGAAGAAACCTCTGGAAGAAAGGGAATACGTGGCAGATGCACCTGAAGGCAAAAGCAAGACTGTCTCCTCGACACTCCCGCCCTCAGAACCCCCAGAGAACACTGCCCAGGAGCTGCACTGAACCTTGACATTGACCCCCTGCCAGCTTCCCTGAACCAGCACAAGTGGGCTCGTGTTCCTTGCAATTCTAAGAGTTGTGACTACAGTCTACATTTAGAAAGGCACTGACACTTTTTCTTCCAGCGACAAACACACAATGTGCTCCGTTTTCAAAAATCTGGCTTTACTTATTTTGTTTTAAAGCCATCGCTGCACAACTTGACCCATTAAAACATGGGGGATGGGGGAGATTTTTGAAAAAATAACCAGGGGAAAAAATACTTTCCCCTTTGGTTCCAAACCTTGACTATCATGGTGTTCTCTGGTGCGGGAAACTAAGTTTGCGTTTGGGATTGGCTTTTCAAATAGGAACCACAGGGTTGGTGAAGGCTGAAATGTAGCACTAGGAACATGTCTTTAATTCTGAATTATGGAGATTTGATTTTCACAGAGAGATATCACACATGGAGCACAGATATCATGGATCAGCAATGGATAGCAGGGGCCTGGTGTGGGTGGTAACTTCCTCCCCTGGTCACTCATGCTGGTCACTTCTCCCAATGGTGCTGGGTGGAACCAGGTCAGCCCTCATGGAGAGGGCAGTCCCATCACTCATGACCAGTGGGGACACCTGGGTCAGCCACCTGGAGACTGTTTATAATCTAAACAGGCAGTGACCATCAGGACCTAGAAACGTCCCCAGACAAGGGATGAAAGGGAAAACTATGGTCTTAATTTTTTTTTTTTTTTGGTTTTTTAACCCCATCGGACTCAGTGCCTAAAAGATTTGCCACAGATTTTTTGTTAATTAGGTAGACAAATTAGTCATTTTTTCTGATATATCAAAAAGCATTTTCTGTATGGCTAACCCAGTTTTGATTATGTGTTAGTTGGTCATTCTCTGTATAATTTGGGAAGAACAGAAAATCATCAAGTAGAGTAACTTCATTGTCAAAGCCCTCACAGTCATGGGACCGTGACGGGCAGCTGAGAAATAGTGCATATACCCCACAGCTTAAAACCTAACAGCTCTTCAAAGTACAAAAGACTTCATGCCTGACAAGGAACGTGGGGCCTGCTCCTGGTGTCACACATTTTGTCTGCAAAGATTCAAACACGATACCTTGTTTATGAGAAAAACTGTCTTAAAATAAGGGGACACACATAGTTTTGAAAGAACTCAATCCCAAGAAGAAGAGAAATCCTAACAAAACCAAAATTATCCTTTTGGAAATGAACATAAAAGCAGTTGATAACACCTATTCCCATAGGGCCTATAACTCCCTATGAAAACCCAGAGGAGTTACTTTTTAATTTCCACCTCCTACTCTTTGAGTTAATAATGTAAGGAGTTAATCTGTGAAGTGCTTGAAACAGTGCCTGACCCAGAGCAAAGGTTATCCAAGAGTCACAATGGCCACCATCACAGTTGGCATTATCCTGAATCTTTTTTAAATTTAATTAACTAATTAATTTTACAAAATTAATTAATTAATTATTTATTTTTGGCTGTGTTGGGTCTTCGTTGCTGCGCGTGGGCGTTCTCTAGTTGCGGGGAGCGGGGGCTACTCCTCGTTGCAGTGCGCGGGCTTCTCATTGCGTTGGCTTCTCTTGTTGGGAGCACGGGCTCTAGGCGCACGGGCTTCAGTAGTTGTGGCACATGGGCTCAGTAGTTGTGGCTCACGGGCTCTAGAGCACAGGCTCAGTAGTTGTGGCGCAGGGGCTTAGTTGCTCCGCGGCACGTGGGATCTTCCCAGACCGGGGATCAAACCCGTGTCTCCTGGTTAAGGTGGATTCTTAACCACTGCGCCACCAGGGAAGTCCTATCCTGAATCTTGAAGCATGGAAATGATGCCAGCCACCGCTCACTGAGAATCCATTTTGGAAATACATAAAAAATCATCCCACTTTAGGGGTGGAATTGTAATCAATGTTGAAGTAGTGATTAGAAAGATAAATGATAAACACTTAGTGTAGGTGTCCAATTTTCTCCAAGAATATCCTTAAATAGTAATCTCAAATATAATTTAAACATGATTTCCAATGTTAAAAACTAATGTAATTTATTCATACTGTTTTGATGCCAAATACGTAAAGAAAGGTGTGAGCACATCCATATCCCCAAGTATTTTAGTTTTGATCTTGAAAGGTGGCAGAGATCCTTCTAATTTCAGACAGCTGTAGGAGCCCCCCGCTCACCCCCGTGTGTTATCTCTCTTGCTGTCAGGGTGCAGACCGCCGAAGGAGGGGTCATCTCATTGGCACAATGTGGTCGGGCCACAGGACACAGGTCATGGGTCAGCTGCACATTTCTCATTTAGTGAGCTTTCAATTTCACCAACACAGGCCCATATCTCTAAGAACTCAAAACCTAAAGGCATTGTCAGGTAATGAAATCAGTTTGACTACAGCTTTGCTTACACAGAAAACATACGGACCTTGCCTGTTGGGGAAAGTGATAGCACATCTTTGGAAACACAGTTTCTTTTTTCTCATTGTGTGGCTTCAGTGTTGGTCAGGGCAATTAGATATTTGTTTTCACTTATCAAAAAGACCTTAATATCTTCAACTCTGTAAGAATTCACAACCCCATAATTTGTAACTGTAATTAAAAATATAGGTAATTCCCTGGCGGTCCAGTGGTTGGGACTCTGCGCTTTCACTGTCGAGGGCCTGGGTTCAATCCCTCGTTGGTGAACTAAGATCCTGCAAGTCATGCAGCACAGCCAAAAAAGAAAAAAGAATATGGCCCATTTCAAAATTACTCAGAGGGAGACAGTTCAAGATGGTGGAAGAGAAGAACGTACTCCCACTCCCTCTTGCGAGAGCACTAGAATCACAACTAACTGCTGAACAATCATCAAAAGGAAGACACTGGAACTCACCAAAAAAGATACCCCACACCCAAAGACAAAGGAGAAGCCATAATGAGATGGTAGGAGGGGCACAATCACAATAAAATCAAATCCCATAACCGCTGGATGGGTGACTCACAGATTGGAGAACAATTATACCACAGAAGTCCACCCACTGGAGTGAAGGTTCTGAGCCCCATGTCAGGCTTCCCAACCTGGGGGTCTGGCAACAGGAGGAGGAATTCCTAGAGAATCAGACTTTGAAGGCTAGCGGAATTTGACTGCAGGACTTAGACAGGACTGGGGGAAACAGAGACTCCAATCTTGGAGGGTACACACAAAGCAGTGTGCACACCAGGACCCAGGGGGAAGGAGCAGTGACCCCATAGGAGACTGAACCAGACCTACCTGCTAGTGCTGGAGGGTCTCCTGCAGAGGCGGGGGGTGGCTGTGGCTCACCACGGGGACAAGGACACTGGCGGCAGAAGTTCTGGGAAGTACTCCTTGGCATGAGCCCTCCCGGAGTCTGCCATTAGCCCCACCAAAAAGCCTGTAGGCTCCAGTGCTGGGCCACCTCAGGCCAAACAACCAACAGGGAGGGAACTCAGCCCCACCCATCAGAAGACAAGCAGATTAAAGTTTTACTGAGCTCTGCCCACCAGAGCAACACCCAGCTCTAACCACCACCAGTCCCTTGCACAAGCCTCTTCGATAGCCTCACCCACCAGAGGGCAGACAGCAAAAGCAAGAAGAACTACAATCCTGCAGCCTGTAGAATGAAAACCACATTCACAGAAAGACAGACAAAATGAAAAGGCAGAGGACTATGTACCGGATGAAGGAACAAGATAAAACCCCAGAAAAACAACTAAATCAAGTCAACCTTCCAGAAAAAGAATTCAAAATAATGATAGTGAAGATGATCTGGGACCTTGGAAAAAGGATGGAGGCAAAAATCGAGAAGATGCAAGAAATGTTTAACAAAGACCTAGAAGAATTAAAGAACAAACAAACAGAGATGAACAGTACAATAACTGAAATGAATAATACACTAGAAGGAATCAGTAGCAGAATAACTGAGGCAGAAGAACGGATAAGTGACCTGAAAGACAGAATGGTGGAATTCACTGCCATGGAACAGAATAAAGAAAAAAGAATGAAAAGAAATGAAGACAGCCTAAGAGACCTCTGGGACAACATTAAACACACCAACGTTCATATTATAGGGGTCCCAGAAGGAGGAGAGAGAGAGAAAATATTTGAAGAGACTATAGTCAAAAACTTCCTTAACACGGGAAAGGAAACAGCCACCCAAGTCCAGGAAGCACAGAGAGTCCCAGGCAGGATAAACCCAAACAGAAACACAACGAGACACACAGTAATCAAACTGACAAAAATTAAAGACAAAGAAAAAATATTAAAAGCAACAAGGGAAAAAGGACAAGTAACATACAAGGAAACTCCCATAATGTTAACAGCTGATTTCTCAGCAGAAACTCTACAAGCCAGAAGGCAGTGGCACGATATATTTAAAGTGATGAAAGGGAAGAACCTACAACCAAGATTACTCTACCAGGCAAGGATGTCATTCAGATTTGACAGAGAAATCAAAAGCTTTACAGACAAGCAAAAGCTAAGAGAATTCAGCACCATCAAACCAGCTCTACAACAAATGCTAAACGAAGTTCTCTAAGTGGGAAACACAAAAGAAGAAAAGGACCTACAAAAAGCAAACCCCAAACAATTAAGAAAATAGTAATAGGAACATACATATCAATAATTACCTTAAATGTGAATGGATGAAATACTCCAACCAAAACATACAGGCTTGCTGAATGGATACAAAAACAAGACCCATATATATGCTGTCTACACGAGACCCACTTCAGACCTACGCACACATACAGACTGAAAGTGAAGGGATGGAGAAAGATATTCCATGCAAATGGAAATCAAAAGAAACCTGGAGTAGCAATACTCATATCAAATAAAATAGACTTTAAAATAAAGAACGTTACAAGAGACAAGGAAGGGGTTTCTCTGGTGGTGCAGTGGTTAAGAATCCGCCTGCCAACGCAGGGGACACAGGTTCGAGCCCTGGTCCGGGAAGATCCCACAAGCCACAGAGCAACTAAGCCCGTGCGCCACAACTACTGAGCCTGCACTCTAGAGCCCGTGAGCCACAACTACTGAGCCTGTGCACCACAACTACTGAAGCCCGCATACCCAGAGTCTGTGCTCCGCAACAAGAGAAGCCACTGCACTGAGAAGCCCGTGCACCGCAACGAAGAGTAGCCCCTGCTCGCCACAACTAGAGAAAGCCCTCGCACTACAATGAAGACCCAATGCAGCCAAAAATAAAATAAATAAATTAAAAAAAAAAGACAAGGAAGGACACTACGTAAAGATCAAGGGATCAATACTACAAGATATAACAATTATAAATATATATGTACCCAACATAGGAGCACCTCAATACATAAGGCAAATGCCAACAGCTATAAAAGAGGAAATCAACAGTAACACAATAATAGTGGGGGAACTTAACAGCTCACTTACACCAATGGACAGATCATCCAGACAGAAAATTAATAAGGAAACACAAGCTTTAAATGACACAACAGACCAGAGAGATTTAATTGATATTTATAGGACATTCCATCCAAAAGCAGCAGAATACACTTTCTTCTCAAGTGCACATGGAACATTCTCCAGGATTGATCACATCCTGGGCCACAAATCAAGCCTTGGTAAATTTAAGGAAATTGAAATCACATCAAGCATCTTTTCTGACCACAACGCTATGAGATTAGAAATCAATTACAGGGGAAAAAAATGTAAAAAACAAACACATGGAGGCTAAACAATACGTTACTAACTAACCACGAGATCACTGAAGAAATCAAAGAGGAAATCAAAAAATACCTAGAGAGAAATGACAATGAAAACACGATGATCCAAAACCTATGGGATGCAGCAAAAGCAGTTCTAACAGGGAAGTTTATAGCAATACAATCCTACCTCAAGAAACAAGAAAAATCTCAAATAAACAATCTAACCTTACACCTAAAGGAATCAGAGGAAGAAGAAAAAACAAAACCCAAAGTTAGTAGAAGGTAAGAAATCATAAAGATCAGAGGAGAAATAAATGAAATAGAAACAAAGAAAACAATAGCAAAGATCAATAAAACTAAAAGCTGGTTCTTTGAGGAGATAAACAAAATTGATAAACCTTTTGCCAGACTCATCAAGAAAAAGAGGGAGAGGACTCAAATCAATAAAATTAGAAATGAAAAAGGAGAAGTTACAACAGACACTGCAAAAACACAAAGCATCATAAGAGACTACTACAAGCAACTCTATGCCAATAAAATGGACAACCTGGAAGAAACGGACAAATTCTTAGAAAGGTATAACTTTCCAAGACTGAACCGGGAAGAAATAGAACATACGAACAGACCAATCACAAGTAATTATGTTGAAACTGTGATTAAAAATCTCCCAACAAACAAAAGTCCAGGACCAGATGGCTTCACAGGTGAATTCTATCAAACATTTAGAGAAGAGCTAACACACACCCTTCTCAAGCTCTTCCAAAAAGTTGCAGAGGAAGGAACCCTCCCAAACTCATTCTATGAGGCCACCATCACCCTGATACCAAAAGCAGACAAAGATACCACAAAAAAAAGAAAATTACAGACCAATATCACTGATGAATATAGATACAAAAATCCTCAACAAAATACTAGCAAACAGAATCCAACAACACATTAAAAGGATCATACACCATGATCAAGTGGGATTTATCCCAGGGATTCAAGGATTCTTCAATACACACAAAGCAATCAATGTGATACACCATATTAACAAGTTGAGAAATAAAAAACATATGATAATCTCAATAGATGCAGGAAAAGCTTTTGACAAAATTCAACACCCATTTATGATAAAAACTCTCCAGAAAGTGGGCATCGAGGGGACCTACCTCAACATAATAAAGGCCATATACAACAAACCCACAGCAAACATCATTCTCAAAGGTGAAAAACTGAAAGCAATTACTCTAAGATTAGGAACAAGACAAGGATGTCCACTCTCGCCACTATTATTCAACATAGTTTTGGAAGTCCTAGCCATGGCATTCAGAGAAGAAAAAGAAATAAAAGGAATACAAATTGGAAAAGAAGAAGTAAAACTGTCACTGTCTGCAGATGACACGATACTATACATAGATAATCCTAATGATGCCACCAGAAAACTGCTAGAGCTCATCAATAAATTTCGCAAAGTTGCAGGATACAAAATTAATGCACAGAAATCTCTTGCATTCCTCTATACTAACAACAAAAGATCAGAAAGAGAAATTAAGGAAACAGTCTCCTTCACCATTGCAAGAAAAAGAATAAAGTACCTAGGAATAAACCTACCTAAGGAGGTAAGAGACCCGTACTCAGGAAACTATAAGACACTGATGAAAGCAATCAGAGATGACAGAAACAGATGGAGAGATATATCATGTTCTTGGATTGGAAGAATCAATATTGTGAAGATGACTATACTACCCAAAGCAAACTACAGATTCAATGCAATCCCTATTAAATTACCAATGGCATTTTTTACAGAACTAGAACAAAAGATCTTAAAATTTGTATGGAGATACAAAAGACCTCGAATAGTCAAAGCAATCTTGAAAGAAAAAAACGGAGCTGGAGGAATCAGACTCCTTGACTTCAGACTATACTACAAAGCTATAGTAATCAAGACACCATGGTACTGGCACAAAAACATAAATATAGATCAATGGAACAGGATAGAAAGCCCAGAGATAAACCCACACACCTCTGGTCAACTAATCTATGACAAAGGAGGCAAGGATACAAAATGGAGAAAAGACAGTCTCTTCAATAAGTGATGCTGGGAAAACTGGACAGCTACATGTAAAAGAATGAAATCAGAACACTCCCTAACACCATACACAAAAATAAACTCAAAGTAGATTAAAGACGTAAATGTAAGACCAGACACTACAAAACTCTTAGAGGAAAACATAGGAAGATCACTCTTTGACATAAATCACAGCAAGATCTCGTTTGACTCACCTCCCAGAGTAATGGAAATAAAACCAAAAATAAACAAATGGGACCTAATGAAACTTAAAATCTTTTGCACAGCAAAGGAAACTATAAACAAGACGAAAAGATAACCCTCAGAATGGGAGAAAATATTTGCAAACGAATCAAGGGACGAAGGATTAATCTCCAAAATATAACAGCACATGCAGCTCAATATTACAAAAACAAACAACCCAATCTAAAAATGGGCAGAAGAGCTAAACAGACATTTCTCCAAAGAAGACATACAGATGGCCAAGAAGCACATGACAAGCTGCTCAACATCACTAATTATTAGAGAAATGCAAATCAAAACTACAATGAGGTATCACCTCACACTGGTTAGAATGGGCATCATCAGAAAATCTACAAACAATACATGCTGGAGAGGGTGCGGAGGAAAGGGAACCTCTTACACTATTGGTGGGAATGTAAATTGATACAGCCACTATGGAGAGCAGTATGGAGGTTCCTTAAAAACCTAAAACTAGAATTACCATATGACCCAGCAATTCCACTACTGGGCATATACCCAGAGAAAACCATAATTCAAAAAGACACATGCACCCCAATGTTCACTGCAGCACTATTTACAATAGCCAGGTCATGGAAGCAACCTAAATGCCCATCGACAGACGAATGGATAAAGAAGATGTGGTACATATATACAATGGAATATTACTCAGCTATAAAAAGGAACGAAATTGGTTCCATTGTAGAGATGTGGTTGGACCTAGAGAGTGTCATACAGAGTGAAGTAAGTCAGAAAGAGAAAAACAAATATCGTACATTAACACATATATGTGGAATCGAGAAAAACGGTACAGATGAACCAGATTGCAAGGCAGAAATAGAGGCACAGACGTAGAGGACAAATGTATGGACACCAAGGGGGCGAAAGAGGGGTGGTGCTGGTGGTGTGATGAATTGGGAGATTGGGATTGACATTTACACTAATATGTATAAAATAGATAACTAATAAGAATCTGCTGTATTAAAAAATAAAATAAAATTCAAAAATAAATAAATCAAATTACTTAGGCTAAAAAAAAAAAGAAGAATATGGTCCATTTTATTAACTCAAAGAACAGTAACCTTCAATAGGGAAAGAACTACCCCAGGCGACAACAAACTTGTTCAAAAGGGCTTCAAGTGCACGATCATCAGTGTAAAACCCTCACATCTTCCTCTTGAAACCTGTCCTGTTTTCACTTCTTTCTGCTAAGAGGCCATGCTGTGGAATTTGAACAAGAAACACTGTACTGTGAAGAAAGCCAAGGGCATCTGGAGAAGAGTAGTGGGGCTGTGAAAAGCACTGGCTTTGGAGTCAGTGAGACCTGGGTTCTTATTTCAATGCTGCAATTCTAAGCTGTGTGACTCTGGGTAAGTTACTCAATGTTTCTGAGTTTCAGTTTCCTCAAATGAAAATTGAGAAAATAGTATCTTTCTCACAGTGTTTTTGTAAGGGTTAAATGAGGCCTTTTATGGAAAACACTTGGCACAGGGTCTGTAAGTAATCAACACTGTAAGTAACTGATGATGGTTATTATTATTCCTACATTCCTACAGCACCTGTAAGGTGCTGTATTTTGATCTTCTTTCCCTATAACTGTAAGGCTCTAGGATAGAACTGAGCGAGTAGTATCTTTCAAGTCTTGGTGCACTGGAGAAAATAATCAAGGCTGTCTAGTTCCCAAAGCAAGAATTTTATTTGACCCATCCATAGAGCTGCTCTTCATTGTAGCTTTCTCTTCCAGGCAAAAGGCACCATCCTTGAAGGATCCTTGGGTTTCAGAAATATTTCAGACCCCGGTCTGGCCTGTCTCACAAGAACCTCACCTGTTCTTTTTACCTTAAAATGACACTAGCTCGCAGGCTCTGCCCTCCTGTGACAGTGAGTGAGAGGGAGAAATGAGGAAAGGGAAGAGGCAGTGGGCACATCTACCCTCCAGGCATGCTGCTTGCTAGGAGGCAGGGGTCTGGGCCCAAGGAAGGAAGCCTTGAGGGCACTGCGGCTCCCCTGTGTCTTTAAATAAGCTGGTTCTACATGTCATGTCTCTTGGCCCATCATAATCGGCTATGAAACTTCCTTCTGATCAAAGATCTCCACCCTTTCCAAACACAGTTAAACCAGCATTAGAGCCCCAATCCCAAAACAATGAGCTCTACAAGAATGACACGTATAAAAATGAGTCTCTGTCTAAGGTTCGGGCAAATCTCGGTCCAAGGTAAACAGATTTATTTATTGCAGAACACTGGAGAACCTTGAACTTGCCAGTATACACTGTGGGTCTTCCAGAAGGGGGTATAGTACGCAGTATTTTATCAACTTATCTGCTCACTGAATTCTCACAGGTCTACTGACACTTTATGGGAATGGGACAAGAAATACCAGTCCACACTCATCAAAAGACTGTCCCATTCAGACAGAGAAATTCTCCTGCTGGTTTAGATGTCAGTCAGGTCCATACATCAAGTTCATAGTGCCATAAATGCCTACAAAGCAAGTTTAAGGTCCTGTGTTCAGATGGTACAAAGATGGGCAAGGCACAGCTCCAGCTTCAAGGAGAACAGATTTTACTTGATCCTGACCTTTGTATTTTAAGCTTTGATTTGGAAGGCAAGGGACAGCAAGAAAAAGAGAGCAAAAAACATTGATGGCTTCATTAAGATACAGTAAATGTCCATACAGTAAATACCAGGAGTTTCTTAGTCTGAAAGTGACACAACAGTTGTAGGATACTGAAGGTACAAATTTTGAAAACTAAATTTCCAGCAAACTGTAATAGCCCACCCAAAGACTACTTCAACAATGTTCTGAAATTCCATACCAAAAACCCCTCCCTTATTAGAGTAATAAATAAGAATATCTTCCAAAAATATCCAATTTCATCACCTTACATAAAGATGTAGTTTTAGTAATGGTTTTCTTTCTTTTCAAAAAATATTTATTTTATTTTTATTTATTTGGCTGCACTGGGTCTTAGTTGCTGTATGTGGGATCTAGTTCCCTGAGCAGGGATCAAACCTAGGCCCCCCTGCATTGGGAGCGTGGAGTCTTAAATGCTGGACCACCAGAGATGTCCCTAGTAACAGTTTTCAAATGAAAATGAAAGGACGATTTCGAGAGGAAGTTGTGTCTAACTCTTGCCCTTCGGAAAAGAAGGGAGTTTAGGGAACCGAAGTGATGGGTACAGAGGTCATTTCAAGCTGCACTTTGGAAGGGGGTTTTAGGCCGCTCCCGGGCTGAGCTTCTCTTCAGTGTTCTTATTTGTCTCCAGCTGCAGCTGCTGAGCTGGGAGCTTAGCTGCCTCAGAGAATGTTACCCAAAGTAAAGTGAGCCACTAAGTCTTCTGTTGTCACAGGGCTGTCGTGATGCACAGAGGACAGCATAAGTACAATGCAAATGACCTTCCTGCTGGGATGATCTAGCATCTCCAAGGAGGTAATGACTGGAAAGGTCACAGCCCTAACTGTGGCGGTATTGTTCTCACTACAGAGGGGGGCATTCTGAACAAAGGGCAGAGAGAATGCAAGGCTGGGTGTTAATGGCACTTGTGTGTGAGGCTCCTTGGCCACGTCATGTCACCTGTAAGGCTTTCATCACTCCTGCCCTTCAGCGCGCCTCTGCTTCAGGGGTCCCCCCTAAAGAAGTATCTTTCACCCACACCAGGGGAGAAGGAGAAAGGATGACCTGCAGCTCTTCAAAGAAACTGGTTTGTTCCTATATCACTCAAGTGTCTGCTGAGAATCATCATCTTCCGCCAACCAAAGTTCCTACTGAATCAGAATGCAATCGCTGGACCTTCATGTATCTCTACTAAGAATGTAGTATTGTCATCAGGAGCCATTCTCCAAGAGAGGCATTTGATTCCCCTGACTCGACAGTGTGCAAATGTGATCAACAGGCCCCTTGCAAAATGCTCTGAGACAAAAGACCAGGAAGTGAGAGACTTCTTATCTCATAGCTGCAACTCTCTTAAGCAGGGTTTCGACTGGTACAAGTAGCATCCTTTTATCATCTACTATAAGGCAGAACAAACCATGGATTTCTAAGCTCTCTTCCTTTTCCATCACTACTGCTTCCGACAGTCTGCTTCCTGATAGGTAAACTGAGGCAGGAAAAGAAAAAAAATAAATTCAAATTGATCTTTTGGAAGACAGCAGTTTTGGTAAAAGCTGGGTGACATGAGGTTAAAAGTGACCGACACAAAGCCTGGACGTCATCCGTCAGTGCAGCTGTTCACCCCTTTCCTCTCTCGTGCCAAGAAATTGTAACTGTCCTGTGATGCTCCCTACAGATGCCACAAGGATGCTGAGGTCTGACCTATTACCAGGGTTAGATCAAGGAGGACTGTAACAACACAGAACAACAACACAACACAAAACAACAAAGCATGCTTTCCGCAATGGCGGTAAAGAAGAGACAGTCCTGAGGATAAAGCCAGTGCGTCTGCTCTTCTACAGATCCTCTGTGTCATGAGAAGTCAGTGTCACCTCAACCCTCTTCCCTTCTCAAGTGGGAAAGGGGCCTGTCTGGGAGCTGCCCACCTAACCACAGTCAGCTGTCCCCCTCACCACTTCTGTCTTGGGTCAGATGTTCCCACCATCTCTAGACCTCTCGGCAATCAAAATCAGATGGCCCTCTGGGATTGACTGGAGTCACATCTAACAAAGCTGTGCTATACAGTACGTCCTACAGGGCTGTGCCAATCCACCTGCTAGCCTGCTCGACCCTCTCTTTCGGGGTCCAGTTACTCTTGCCATCCGCTATGAGGCTGGGGGGCTTCCCTGACAATCATCTTCTGGAATTTTCAAGAGGTTATGAATTGCAGGACTGCTAAGCCCGGTAACCCCTCTCAGTAGTTCACACTGTCTTCTTCAAAGAGCCTAAGTTCCCTGAAGGCAAGAATCAGGTGACAACAGAGGATGAGTTCTATTCACATTGACTAATGAAATAAATGAATGGATGAAGAGTGAGTGAGGAAAGCCCCAAAGATTTCTTGGAATTTTGTAACTTTTCAGGCACTTCTAATTTTTACTACATTGTTTATCTCCCGCTGAAAGGTGCCTTGCCTAACCCAATAATATCAGGCCTTTTCACGACAAAAGGCAAGATCCTAAAGCAGTATTAAATCAGCAGATCCAAGAAGACAAGTGCACTCTGTTAAAGTTCAGACTTACAGACGTCTCTGCGTTCTGCCACACGTGAGAGATCCGGTAGCCCACCAGCTCCCCATCCTGCCGCTTCATCGGAGGCTTGATCCATTTGACATCCACCTTGTTGCTAGACTCATTCAGAAACATAGTGACATTCAGAGGTGCTACTGACGGGGCTACAAAAGAGAAAGGAGAGAAGGATGAGGAAGTACGAAGAAAGGCACATAGGGAGTCATTCTCTTCTTGGTTTTTGTACGTTTGTTTTTTTAATTTTCTACGGAAAGCACTCAAATGAGGCTGAGATTAATAGTGGACTTTCATACATTTCTATGAAGATTTATTAAGATATTATATGTAAGCGCTTAGCACAGTGTCTAGTTCATTGTAGGCACTCAGAAAATGTTAGTTCTTCTCATTTTCCAACGCTTCCTTCGTGATAAAATCTCTTCAATGTCACATTAAAAAAAAAAAAGTGGACTTTCACCTTCTTTTCAATCGAGAACCATTAAGATATCATGAGTTTAGAAAAGTAAGCTTTGTGTCTAAGATTCCAAACAAAATGATCCCTGCATTTCCTCAAGATGTTTAGTGACAGGCTGGTAGGCAAGGCAGTCCGAGCAAGAAATAGGAAATGCAGAAATAGTTTTGTCTTGTTGCATATAATCTTTGCTCCTTTTAGGCTCTGTGAGCTCTGAAATATATTTTTGGGTTACTTTCGTGTGTTTGACAAGACAGCTTGATATTTCTATCAAACAAATGACTTTCATATTGCAACAATCTTTGTAAGAACCACTCAAATAAAATTCTCTTAAAAAGGCCACACACAGGGCTTCCCTGGTGGCGCAGTGGTTGAGAGTCCGCCTGCCGATGCAGGGGACACGGGTTCGTGCACTGGTCCGGGAAGATCCCACATGCCGCGGAGCGGCTGGGCCCGTGAGCCATGGCCGCTGAGCCTGTGGGTCCGGAGCCTGTGCTCCACAGTGGGAGAGGCCACAACAGTGAGAGGCCCGCGTACCGCAAGGGAAAGGAGCAAAAAAAAAAAAGAAAAAAAAGGCCACACACACTCACACAAGCGCTATGGACCTAGAGATGATCATACTAAGTGAAGTCAGACAGATAAAGACAAATATCATATGATATCACTTATATGTGGAATCTTAAAAAATGATACAAATGAACTTATTTATAAAACAGAAACAGACTCACAGACAGAAAACAAACATGGTTATCAAAGGGGAAAGGAGTGGGGAGGGATAAGTTAGGAGTTTGGGATTAACAGACACAAACTACTATATATAATATAGATAAACAACAAGGACCTACTGTATAGCACAGGGAACTATATTCAATATCTTATATTAACTATAATGGAAAAGAATCTGAAGAAGAATATATAACTGAATCACTTTGCTGTACACCTGAAACTAACACAACATTGTAAATCAACTCTACTTCAATGAAAGTTTTTTTAAAAAGTAAGCCCTGGGCTTCCCTGGTGGCGCAGTGGTTGAGAGTCTGCCTGCCAATGCAGGGGATGTGGGTTCGAGCCCTGGGCCAGGAAGATCCCACATGCTGCGGAGCAACTGGGCCCATGAGCCACAACTACTGAGCCTGCGCGTCCGGAGCCTGTGCTCCGCAACAAGAGAGGCTGTGATAGTGAGAGGCCCGCGCACCGCGATGAAGAGTGGCTCCTGCTCGCCACAACTAGAGAAAGCCCTTGCACAGAAACGAAGACCCAACACAGCCAAAAATAAATAAAATTAAAAAAAAAAAAAAAAGTAAGCCCTTTCCAAACTAAAACAACAAAGAAGTGGAAGACAGGGAAGGAGGTAGGTAGAGCTCATGGACTCCTCTTGGGGAAGCAAAACACACACAACTCCAAGACGCTTCTCCAGTAGACACCTGTGCAGCTATAGGCCAAGAAGGCCAGCTGGGGATCAGCTCTGTGTCATTTGAACTGTACAAGGCAGGGAACACTGCTGATCTCAGAAGGAAGCCACATTTTAAAGTCCAGAGCCAGGTTACTAATGATCTGAACAGAGCTAATCAGTGAATAAATTTAAATATGTATGTGTATGTGTGCGTGCGTGTGCGCGTGTGCGTGTGTGTAAGACACCTCATGAATGAAGATCAGAGGGTCAAATACTATTTGCTGGGTTAGGTGACGAACTAGAATTTAGCGCTGGTTTTCACTCTCTGGTTTATAGTAAATCCTACACAAGCCACATAAGCACTTTATGTCAAAATGTCTATATACAAGGATAATAAACGTTAACGCGCTTTTTAGGAAACGTATGTATGTGGGTACAGTATGTGTATGAAATAATTTGGGAAACAAGTCAAGATCACAACTACATTCTTTTTTTGGGCGGGAAGAACGTGACTGTAGCTATTAAAACCGAAAAACATATGCCTCCTGACCAATATTTTCTTTCCACGAATTTAATCTAGAAAAGTTCTCCTGTAGGTAGTGTTATATTCATTGAAGCATAATAGTGACAGATAAATGTAATGTTCAGTCAATAATTACGATATAATAAATTCTGATAATTTTCCAATGGATTACTCACTACCCCACACTGAAAAGAATTTGAGAGACCATATAAATTGATATGAAAGAATATCTAATGGTGGGGGGGTGAATAAAACTGCAAAAAGGTACGTATCAATGATCCATTTTAGAAATTAAAAAATAAGTATTTTACATATAGGAAGAGTAAATATGCAATAATATACACCAAACTGTTGTTGTATTTTTATTTACGGGAGATTAAATTGTATATTTCTGATATATCTGAAAGGGAAACAAAAGGGCACTATAACCTCTTTGTCTCTGCTGATTCCAGGAGCAGTAATAATGAAGTTAGAGCAAATTTCAGCTTAGGAAATATATAGCTAAAGCTGTATCTATGAAACGAGTCACACAGTACAATTTACAGAGAAACATGGTTGACTCAACATGTCTTTATGTCTACTCCCTCCTAAAACCCCTCTATGATGACAATAAGAAATTTATAACAGTATAAACTCACAGGGTACAGAGGAGTCAACAGTGGAAGAGAAATGCCAACATACATATGAAAGCTGAAAAGCAGAGTAAGAAGGTGTAATTAACTCAGTAAACTGATTCTCCCCAAAGAACCACAGAGAGGCGCAGAAGCAGAGGACCAAGGGACTAGAGTGGGGACTAAAACTGGAAGATTGAAAGTTTGATCAGGAAGTAGCCCTCGAGATCCCTCTAACCTATTCCCACACACAGCTGGCAGGTATCCCTCAAATTCCCACAGGAGACAGGATGCTTTATTCTCTGAACTGAAAAGCTACTGGACTTGGGGCACCAGTAGAATGGAGGCACGATGAGGGGCTGACAACTAGGGAAATAAGAGGAAGTTCATACATTGACTGAGGGGGACTCCACCTCTGGCTCCTCCCCACCTGATCTTAGAGCATCAGCAGCTGTGTTCATATTCCTGAGGCAGCAGACAGGAGACTCAATTCTAGAGGAAGTAAGTGGCTCCGGGGGAAAGAAAGCCAATATTGACACTTGGGGGTATCCAAACTAAAACACTTAGGTCGCTGGCCAATCACCTGACAGTGAAGCCTACAAGCCCCACCCATGCTCACAGAGCTTCCCATCAATCGCTGGCTCTTCACTCTTCAATAGGAGAGACAGTGGAAGATCAGAAGAGGCTGGGGAGGCCTCCTTCATGAATGTCAGAGACCAGAACGAAACACAGGACAGAGCACTCAGAGGAGGCAGAGACAATGCAGGGAACTAGAGAAAACTAAAACACAAACAAACAAAACCAATAATGAACATAGTCAAAGATAAGAAAAGGCTCTCATAATTGAGAACTGGAAAAAACTGTCAATGAAAAATAAAATTATTCTTATATATGACATTGCCAATTTCAATAAAGTATTCAACAGAAGAATTAGAAGATAAATCAAGTAAATCTCCAAAAGAAGAGTAGAATAAAAATTTTAAAAAGGAGGCCAATTTGAGGTAAAAAAAAATTGAGGAAGCAATTAAAAGAGTTTCAACAAGTGTCTAATACAGTTATCTGGAAAGAAAAATAGAAGAACATTTTGAAAGGAAAAAATGTATAAGAAAAAGTCTCAAAACCAAAGCATTTGCATTCCTAGATTGAATGCCTATGATGACGAATGAAACAGATCCCACATCACAGCTCATTACAGCACCATGATTAAAGAGAAAAGATATTAAAGAAAAATTAAAACTAAAAAACAGTTCACCTAGAAAACTCAAGTTATCAAAATTCTCTACAATGACACATGAAGCTAAAAAACAATGCAGAAATACTTTTAAAATTTTGAGGGAAAATCATTTCCAACTTAAAGTTCTCTATTAGGAAAAATTACCAATCCAGTATGACAAACAGACATGCAAGGTCCCACAGTTTTTATTTATATATATATTCTCTCTAGAGCTAATTGAGAATGTGCTCCATGAGAATGAGAGACAGTAAACCAAGAAAGACAAACACCCAGGAGACGGCAAAGGAGTCACTAGGATGAGTCTGGAGGAAGACAGGAAAAGAACTACATGAAAAAATTAAAGATAAGAGTGGCTGGGCCTCACTCAGGGCCAGGAATAGTGCCTGTTCCCATCAATCAGCCTGGAAAATCTAATGATTCGAGGAGCACTGGGTAGAGTACACATAATGGTTTTGTCTCAATAGTGGGTAATAGTTGACCCTAGATGAAGCACTGCTCTGGTCCAGCCTAACAAATACTAAAAGCAATGTCCAAAAGGATCAGTCTTTTCCCATTAGCTTAACTGTGACCCCAAACAAAGCTCACTATTTATAAGAATACAAAAATATCTAGCACTCAACAAAGTAAAATTCACAACGTCAGGAATCCAACCAAAGATTACCAGACATGTAGAAAAATTGGAAAGTACTCTCCACAAGGAATATAAATGAATCAATCAAAACCACTCCAGAAATAAGACTGATGTTAGAATTAGCAGACAAGGACATTAAAACAGTTATTATAACTGTATTCCATATGGTCCAAAAGTTAAGTAGAGACAGGAAAGATACAAAAAAAAAACAAAAATTACAATGTGAGAGTTGCAATATACACTAGATAGAATTAATGGCAGATTAGATACTGCACAAGAAAAGATTAGTGAATTTGAAGACATAGTAATAGAAACTACCCAAAATAAAACACAAGGAGAAAAGCAGGGAAAAAAGCAATAGCATCAGTGAATTATGGATAACTTCAAGTGATATGATACATGGGTAACTGGAGTCCTCAAAGGAGTGGAGAGGCAGGAACAGAAAAAAATATTTGAAGAAGGAATGGCCAACATTTTCCAAATGTGATGCAAACTATAGACACGCAGATCTCAGAAGTTCAATGAACCCCAAGCCCAAGGGGTATAAAGAAAATTACACCAAGGCACATCATAATTAAATTGCTCCAAATCAAATACAAAAGGAAAACCAGAGACATAAGACACATTATACACAGAGGAATAAATTAAGAATTACCACAGGTTTGTTATCAGAAACAACGCAAGCAAGAAGACAGTGCAGTAACCTAGAACTCTATGTCTAATAAAAATACCTTACAAAATGAAGTCCAAAGAAACCCCTCAAAGGTAAAATAAAGATTTCTTTCAGACATACAGAAGCTGAATTTCTCACCAAGATTCCCACTACAAGAAGTAATGAAGAATCCTTTAGGAAGGAGGAAAATAATACCACATGGAAATATGTACAGATTTACACCAAAAAACTGAATAACATTAGAAATGGTAACTACCATTTGGGTAAATACCACGTGGGTAAATATAGGTTTTTTATAATTATATAAATCACTCTAAAAGATTAGGACTCTTTGAACAAAAATAATAACAATCTAGTGTGGGTTTATAACATATGTAAAAGTAAAGTGAGTGACAACAATAGAATAAATATCTGGAGATATCAAAAGAAAAATGAAAGTATACTATGTTAAGGTTCCTACACTATACCTGAGGTGGTATAAACATCCCTTGAAGGCATATGGTAATAAGTTAAACCTGTATACTATAAACCCTAAAGCAACCATTGAAAGAACAGAAAAAAAGAGTTATGGCTAAGAAGTCAAGGAGATAAAATAGAATAAAAACATTCAATGAACCCAAAAGAAGGGGAACAAATTACAGACAGAACAAATAGAAGACAGATGTAAACCTACCCATATGAATGATATCATTACATTTTAATGGATTAAATACCCCAATTTAAAGGCAAGGATTGTGAAGTAAAGTACTGCCTGCATGAAATACCCATTGAATATAAAGATACAAGTAAGTTAAAAATAAGTATGAATAAAAGATACACCACGGAATCAAAAGAAAGAGTAAAATGGCTATTATTAATATGGATAAAATAGATTTCACAGAATATATTACCAAAGATAAAGAAAATAATTTCATAATGATAAAGTGGCCAATGTATTAGGAGAGCATAGTAATATTACACAGTTATGCACAAAATACCAGAACTTCAAAACATGTGAACTGCTAGAACTACAAATAGAAATAGATAAATTCACAGTTATAACTACAGATTTCAATGCACCCGGCTAAATAACTGATAGAAAAAGGAGGCATAAAATCAATAAGAATACAATTTAAAAAACACTGTCAACTAACTTGACCAAGGTAACATTTATAAAACACTCCATCTAATAAGAGCAGAATACACATTCTCAAGTACACATGGAACATTGTCAAGATAGACCATGTTCTGGGCTGTAAAACTGAGTCTTGATACATTTCAAAGGATTTAAGCGATATGAATTATGTTCTTTGGCCCCAACAGAATGAAATTAGAAATCACTAATACAAGTATTTGGAAACTACGTTAGACACCTAAATAACTAATGGGTTAAGGAAGAAATCAAAACAGAAACCAGAAAGTTTTTTAAACTGAATGAAAAGGAAACACCATATAAAAATTGTTCTCAGAGGTTTTTCTTCCTCATTTAAGATATGTTACAATCTCGGCACTAGTTTCATTTGTGCAAGGATTAAGCCCTAACAATTTATGACCTAGACCTGTCCCACCGTCTGTATTAAAATTGGAGCACTGATTATGTAAGGCTGGAGTTAAGGGCAGGAAAGAGGTTCTGAGTAATCCAGAGCTCTAAATTGGAAAATAATGGAAACTGGACAATTCAAATCTAACATAACTACAATATTCATAGAAAAAATACAAACGCTTGGAAAACCAAAAGCAGCACACAGAAATGAAAGTTTACAGATGTAAATAAAATTTGCTATAAGAAAATAATGTAGAGACAACAGTACCTACTTCATATGATTGCTATGAGGAGTTAATGAAATAATGCATGTAAAGTACCTAAGATGGTCCCTGGCATGTAGTAGGTGCTTATTGAACATTAGCCACTTCCACATTTATTAGTTTTCTTAAGTTTGATGCTATGAGTAATAACTTTCATATATTTATATTTTAATTAAAATAATATATGCTATAAAGAGTATGCGACTATTAATATCCTCCTAGGTAAAAGAAAATATTCCCTATACATAGTAAGTATAAAGTTTGTCACTAAACCCTTTTCAATTATAGAAGGAAACATCTTTCTTATTTTCATTGGTCACCTCCATAAAATTATCCTCCAGAGACGAAGGCCACACAAAGAAAAAGTTAAACTCTGAATCAGGCCACTGGGAAGGATTTGTTTCATCACATGCCATCAGGCACAATATGCATTCTGAACCCCAGGAATTACCTCTTTCGGTCGTGCTGGCCAGAATCCAAGGGCTCACTGCGGACCAGCCGACTTCATTCATGCAGGACACACCGATGCTGTAATTCGCCAGAGCCTGCAGCTGCTCGATTTGATACAGATGTGGTGAAGCAGAGGTGTTAAAAATCATGACTGAGCCATGACTCAGTGGCTCAACTTCCTCGACCTAAATGAAGAGTAAAATTGTGGACCAGGCGTTAGTAAGGGGGCAGGAATGTCAGACTCGGGGCATTCATGCATTCGGTGTACATGGCCCTTCCTCTCCACTGAGGGGAAGTACCTGCTTCCTTTCGGGCCACACCTTAAATTTCCCACCAGGATCACTGTGTATTACTCATGCTACTTGCTGGGTGCAACAATTGAGGACCTGATGAAAAATGCCTAAAATAAGTGTTCTCACTCCAGCAGGTAACAGAGCAAATAATCGTCATCATAACATTATAGTTATTCTACATTATAACTTATAATAAAAGTAGCTCTTCCTCAGAATCACTTCGCTTCTTGATCATTTTTTTCAGCTGTTTCACAGAATACACAGTAAAGACAAGGGACATCGTATGTGGGGCAAAACCTGAAATATTTACTGTCTGACCCTTTAGAGAAAATATTTCCCAAATCCTACTTTAGAAGATGAGATACTTAATTTTTTTTTTTAAAAAATCCGTATTTCTTTTCATTATGTCTCCTGAGGAATTCTGCTCTTGCTTTGAGGCTAATTTTAGCATGTCCTTTATTCTTACCCCCCAATTCCCACTCCCATATAGATTCAACTCCAAAAGCAAACACAGATAGTATAGATTTTATGGCATTTTTTGGTGGGGAGATATAGGAAAGGGTCATTTGCACCTCACCCAACAAGCTTTTCTCCAAATCTTTTAAAAACCCATCAGCTCTTTCCCCTGAGTCCTTGTACCTCATCTTTCTCTCCATAAACTCCAACAGTCTCTCCACATCCCTCTCCATGTCTTCTGTATGCACAGGCAAGAGAGAGGGATTCCCAGCAAAATTCAGTCTTAGGCTAAACTTCCAGCTTTTCCTTTAAGGAAACCTCTTATCTGGGAACGGGGATCATGCAGAGTTTTCTCTCACTGTATGTTTTTCACAACTTCTAAAATATGTTGTACATATAAAATCAGAAAGACAAAAATAGTATTGGACAAAAAAGAAGCCACCAAAAACAATTTGGGGAAAAAAATCTTAAACCCACAAAATATATTTCTGATAATAATGGGCTTGCAATTATGGGGTGTGGAAACAATGCTGTTATTTCAGGATATGTGTGTTTGCAATTTAGGTCAAGGGGCCACAGATCAACATTTTGGAATTCCAAATCCCCTAGTGGATACCATGAGGGCGGTGCTGGGACCGAGTCTCACCTCTGACTCAGACCCGCAGACTCTGCGGGGTGACAAGAGGGTACCAGTTGGCCTGAGGAGCCACCAGAGGACAAACCAGGAGCTGTGTGCTTATCTTGGTGGTGGCTGTTGGCAGAAATCACTCTTTGTTTCTTCACTTTAGAGTCTGCACCTACTTCCTGCTGACCAAGCGCTGGAACTAAGGTGGAGGAAACCTTGGCTCCCCACCCCTGCCCTATTTCCGGAACAACGCGCTGGACCATTTCCAGGCACAGGGACACTCTTGGAGGGCATGTTCCTAGAAGAAGACGGGTTTCTCTAACAGTGCTCAGTGGGTTCTGGGGGAAAGGAGGGCATGAAACGGCAAGATATATGTGGGAGAGTTAAAAATAGAAACGGAGTCCATAGCCCAAAAATGGGTGAAGAAAGGAACTAATGCCAAGACCAGGGGAAGTGAGAGGGTGTGTCCTGCTAGTGGGTGGATGTGAATCTTGTCCAAAACATTCATTTGTTACCAAGTCAGAGTTTAAAATTGTAACGAACTGGGACTCTGCTACAAAATGATACTTGGTCCCTTCAGAAATGGGAATACATTGTTAATCAACAGAATGTGAAAGTATATAACTTGTGGAGCCAGTTTTGATCGACCTCACTAGGACTGCCAGAGAAAATAAAGGACACCCATTTATATTTAAAGTTCAGATAGACCATCAATAATTATGGGTATAGGTATGACACAAAATCAACAGTGTAATTAACTTGTAAAGTAACTGGATTCTTATTTGCTAAATCCGGTAACCTTAGGAGAGATGGAAAGGAGAATGGGTGAAGGAAGCCTGAGCTAGCTGGTGGGGCAAAGACAGGATAACCATGTCCTGCACAATAGGATCCAAGGTGGGCAAGAGGGGCTGCAATTTAGCAGTCTCAGGATGATTTTTCACGCCCTGGCCACCCAAAGCCAAGGCAAAGAGAGTGCAAGTGAAGCTTGTGTGATCATCCTCCACCTGTAGGGGTGACCTGGTGTTTTCAGACCACTCCACCACCCTACTCTACCTCCCCTCGGCCTCACGTCTACCCTGAGACACACTCTTCTCCAAGTGTGTCTTCTTCAGTTTCCCTGAAGGTAACACCCTCCTATGGGAAGGAGTCTCATGTCCTCTTGGACTCTTCAAACAGCTCAGTAACTGGAAACAATTTTTAAAAAGGCTGGTCCACACAGGGAATATAGCCAATATTTTATAATAACTATAAATGGAGCATAATCTCTAAAAATTTTGAAGCACTATGTTGTGTACCTAAAACTATACCTCATTTTTTCTTAAAAAAAGGGCTGGTTCATGCTGTATTTGTGTCCATATGTAGGTTCAGTTATGTCCTGAAGGATATAACTGTCCATATGTAGGTTCAGTTAGGCCCTGGCTGTTCCCAAAACAACAGAGTCCTGAAATATATGAAGCAAAAAAACTGATAGAACTGAAGGGAGAAATACATAATTCAAAAATAATAGTTGAGACCTCAATTTCCTATTTTCAATAATAGATAAAACCATGAGGCAGAAGTTTAACAAGGAAACAGAATAAGTGAACAGGGCTATAAACCACCTAGATCTAAGAGACATATAAACGTTCCACCCAACCACAGCTGAATACACCGTCTCCTCAACTGCACATGGAACATTCTCCAGGATAGAACATACGCAAGGCCATACAACAAGCCTTAATAAATTTAAAAGGATGAGGACTTCCAGGGTGGTCCAATGGTTAAGACTTCACACATCCACTGCAGGGGGCATGGGTTCAATCCCTGGTCAGGGAAGTTCTGCATGCCGCACAGCATGGCCAAAAGAAAAAAAAAAAAGATGGAAGTCAAAATAAGTATATCCTCTAAACACAGCCAACGAAGGAAGAAAACTTAAGAAATTCACAACTAAGTGAAAATTAAATGACATGCTCCTAAATAACCAATAGAACAAAGAAGAAATCATAAGAAAAGTGATCAAAAACTTGATTTTGAATGGAAAAACCCCCAAATACCAAATCTTATGGTATACAGCCAATGCAGTGCTTACAGGGAAATGTATAGTATAACTGCCTGTATTAAAAAAGGAGAAATTTCAAATCAATTACCTAAACTTTCACTACAAGAAGCAAAAAGGGGAAAAAAATTAAGCTAAAGTAAACAGAAGAAAGGAAATAAAGGTTAGGGCAGAAATGAATGAAACAGAATTTTAAAAAATAGAAAAAATTAATGAAACCAAAAGTTGGTTCTTCAAAAAAATCAATAAAACTGACCAACCTTTAGTCAGACTGACCAAGAAAAATAAGAGACAACTCAAATTATTAAAATCAGGAATGAAAGAGGGGACATTACTTCTAACTTCAAGATAAAAAAGCTTCTAATGGAAGATTATGAACAACTGTATACCAACAAATTAGATAACCTAAGAAACGCACAAATTCCTAGAAACACACAAATTACCAAAACTGACTGACGAAGAAATAGAAAATCTGAATAGATCTATAACAAGTAAAGAGATTGAGCTGGTATTACTCAAAAAAACTTTCCACAAACAAAGGCCTAGGAACAGATGGCTTTGCTGGTGATTTCTACTAAATATTGAAGACAATTTCACATCAACCTTTCTCAAATTCTTCCAAGAAACAGAAGAAGTGGGAACGCTTCCCAACTCTTTCTATAAGGCCAGTATCACCCTGATACCAAAACCAGAAAAAGCTAACACAAGAAAACTACAGGCCAATATCTCTTATGAATACAGTCCCAATAAGGTAATGGTGATGACTGCAGAACTCTGACTATACTAAAAACTACTGAATTGTACACTTTAAATGGGTGAATATTATGGTATGTAAAATATATTTCAAAAAAGCTGTTCAAAAAAAAGGATATCCCTGGTGAGACTTTGTAGATACAAGGAGAATTCCTAACACTTACCAGTACTTGGGAGGTTTGCAAATAACGATGGACAAGATTAAGCAAGGCTGTGGGTAGCAGGGTGAGGGTGGAGGCTATTTTGGGGATGATATGTTTTTACTCTTCTGAGAAGAAACAGCTGTTACACAAGGGTGGGAGGCAATAGGAGCAGAGAAATGAGTTCCACTTGGTATTAAAAACATCTAGTTGTCAACACATAAAATTCTATGGAAGTCACTTCTCTCAGCTGAGTTGGCATGACTGGCCCATGTCAGCTTAATATGTTTTTACCTAATAAGACCAGACATTTATAAAACGAAGAATAATCCCTGACCTTACTGTATGATCAAGTACAGGCAGAATGCATTCATGTTTTCAGCGGATAATCCATGTGTGTTCAACTACCTGTTCCCACCTGCAACGTCTTCCTGAGACACGGAGGAGCAGGTGGTCCTGAGCATTGCTTTGGGCATCAGAGTTTCCTGGGCTTGAATTCCGGTTTTGCCACTCACAGGCTCTGTGTGCACTGTGGCCCTGCAGTGCTGGTGTGGGTTCCAAGTTAAGATAATGTCTGCAAAGTCCCTGGGCCATTGTGGGCACTCGGTAAAAGGTAGTTACTGCTACCCTTCCCTTTTTTTTTTTTTTTTGCGGTACTCGGGCCTCTCACCATCGTGGCCTCTCCTGCTGCGGAGCACAGGCTCCAGACGTGCAGGCTCAGCGGCCATGGCTCACGGGCCCAGCCGCTCCGCGGCATGTGGGATCTTCCCGGACCGGGGCACGAACCCGTGTCCCCTGCATCAGCAGGCGGACTCTCAACCACTGCGCCACCAGGGAAGCCCTACCCTTCCCTTTTTTTATGAAATGAACACTCAGAGCAGAGCCTATCTCATGGCAAGGTGTCATTTTAGGATGGCTAACCTATATTTCTTACAGCTCTATTTTATACCAATTTTAGGTAGTAGTTAAAAGTGGGTGATGACTCTGTAAGGCCTGTAATCCCCAGGTTTCCCTGGAAGCCACAGGCTGAGATGCAACATTCAATAGTAAAGATGATCCATCTTGTGCTTGCCCTTCTGTCCTTCATGGCCACCAACCCAGGAGAAGCCAGGCTGCAGAGGACCTGGCTCCTTGGACTCCTGGTTACAAGCCAGATGGGTTTTCGTATCTTAAAAATGAATTCTCCCTGGTCTCATGACATTCTATCTTGGAAACGTGTTTCTCTTCCAGTTGGCCCTGGACCATGCACAGGAAAGAGGCAGCATCACAGGGGCGCGGGGAGGGGCAGGGGCAGAACATCATAAAATGGTGCATGCCCAGTGGACGCTGATCGGGGGGAAGGTCAAGGGATTCTGAACGGGGGTGTTGAAATGATCTTGGCACCCATCCTCAGGAGGAAGAAAAATCAGGCAGACCCACTGAGCACCAAACAGCCACTTCTTTTCATTACGGAAGTTCACCTGAATGCTGCAGTCACTGAACGGGGAGTATCCGTCAAAACCGGGGACCCAGGAGATCAGGATGCTGTGTGCGGTACTGTTGCGGACCCTGACTTCAGTTGGCGGGGAGGGAATTGCTATGTAAAAAACAAAGACACACCACAGACACAATTATAAACCACAGAAGGCCACAGCTACCAAACAAATGCATTAATAATACCAAGGCTACTTCTGTTTCTTGAGACTGGGAAAATTAAACACAAGTTTTAAAGACGAGCCATCGTACCCCTAAGGGCAATGGTATTAGCCTACGGAAAAGTCTTGCAGTGATAGGATGGCTCGGCCAGGGCCAGAGAAGTGGGATGTAGACCTGCTTTCCTGACCCCTGATGAAGTGAGAAGTTTTAGCTGGACAAGGATGGGGAGACATCCATTTCCTGCTGCTGTATGCAGGGGCGTCACTGGGCGCCGGTGCTCTCAATGGGGGTGAAGAGCCATGGCGCTGCCCTTGTGGAGCTAAAGGCTGCGTTGGGGAGACCCACATTAATTGAGGATGAGTGCCTTGTGCTGAGAAAAGAGGGGTACCATGGGAACAAGCATGTGTGTGCATGCGTGCGTGCATATGCACGTGTGTGATGGAGGAAGGAAGCTTTCCAGGCCGAGGAATAGGGGAGAGTCAGCTCAAGCAAAAGACCCAAGTGCATCTGCTTGCAGGGAAGGGAGGGCATACCGTAATGAACGTGCAATGACCTCAGCCACGGGTGGGACATGGATAGATATTTAAATTAGAATCCAACAAGGATCTGAAGTTTGAGGGTTTTAGTGTCTTGTGCTATATTTAACTCTTTTTAAAAAAGGAAATATATATTAAAATCTGTGAATCAATATTATTTTTATTTATTTATTTTGGCTGTGCCGCACGGGATCTTCGTTCCCGGACCAGGGATGGAACCCTCACCCTCAGCAGTGAAAGCACGAAGTTCTAACCGCTGGACCACCAGAAAATTCCCATACGTTTAACTCTTAATTAATGGTAATAACCGCACTTATAATCCAAAATGATGACTCATGTTTCTGAGTGCTTACTCTGTGCCAGGAACCTATGGACTTCATTAAACATGACTAGTCTGATAGGAAGAACCCTATCAGAGCAGCAGTCTTACGATCCCCATTGACGGATGAGGAAACTGAGGACCAGAGAAGTTGAAAACTTGCCAAAGCGCACAGAGCTCATAAGCAGCAGAATGGGGACTTAAACTCGGGTCTGCCTGACTCCAGCACTAGTGTCCCTCAACAGGACGCTGGAAGCTGGTTGCAGGGGCAGCAAGCAGACCAGCGAGTACCAGCAGGGGCTGGGGAGTGGGGTCACCACTTAGCCAGCTGCATGGCCCATGGCTCAGCTCAATGCCCTCTCTAAACTCAGTTCCCGCTTCTACTAAGGGCGGGGAGTGACCACACTGCTCCACAGGCTAGGGTGAGGATGAAACGCGGTAACGCACGTACGAGGTCTGGGGGAGGTGCGCTGGTGGTAAAGGCGAAGACAGGATGCGCAGGGGATGAGAGGGAAGGAAGGCTGGGACCGTGTTAAGCGCTCACTGGGTACGGTATTCAGGAGTTTCAGTTTTACCAGGAGACACAGACGGATGAATGGGAAAGAGTCAGTGTTTCGTTTGACTCACTTCCCTAAATAGAGTATCTGCCTTTCCAGATCAAAGTTTGGCCACGTATATACCTCAGTTGATAACAGACGAGCAGGGAGTTTTGGTTGCTTTGATATACATGCTTAAATCAACGAAAGCCCCACACATAAGGTTTGGAAATAGGCTTTATTAAAATAAAGTCCTAGTTGCGACTCTGTCTGAAGCATAAAATTCAGGAAGTGCTTCTCATTTTATGGATTTTTAAACTTTACGATGTTGATATTTTATGAAAATGTCTTTATAAATTTATGCCCACGCGTGGATTCCCGAAATTCTCAGCATTTCTTTTGAAAATTGTAATAATGGAATTCGTAATGAAGGAAGGAAGTTATTCAGTTCCTCTCCTAGTAACTTTCAGTTTGCTCATTTTTTTTCTTCCAATGAACTTTTTGAAAATGCCCTCTCATAGCCTCTTCTAGTTGATTTGCTGAAACTAAACCATCAGCACCTTTAAAAAGTATGTCTTTTGTAATTTTGAGTCTTCTGCTGTGCACTACCCACCCTTTAACTCATTATTAAACACATTCTACTTTTTCCCCTCTATTATTTCCCCAAGGATAAGACCAAAAGGAATATAAACTCAATATTGCCTCTCAATATTTAAATTAAGAACAAATAACATAGAGAACAGACTGGTGGTCACCAAGGGGGAGGGGGGTGGGGGAGGGATAGAATGGGAGGCTGGGGTTAGCAGATGTAAGCTTTTATATATAGAGAACGGATAAACAACAAGGTCCTACTGTATAGCACAGGGAACTATATTCAATATCCTATGATAAACCACAAAGGAAATGAATATTAAAAACAGAATATATATATATATATATATAACTGAATCACTGCTATACAGCAGTAATTAACACAACATTGTGAATCAATTATACTTCAATAAAAATAAATTAATTAAAAATAAATTAAGAACAAATACTAAAACATACCATTTCCCTGAATTTCTATGAGAAAGGTTAAGGGAGATGAGTTGAAAGGGATAAAAAGACAGTAGGTTTTCCTTTCCTTTCAAGTTTCAGGTTTAAATACCTTTGATCCCACAAAAGGAGGAGGAATCTGATGATTGGTTTGGATTGTCCAATCCAATGGCAGATAATTGGACTGGAATGTCTCCACTAGCCTGGGGGAGATTTCAAACATGCGCCTTTCATTCTGTTATATCCCACCTCAGAGGAAGCAAAGGGGGTGGAGGAGGTTAGGAGAGAGAGGGACAGGAGCCCTGTGCCCCCAGAAGAGTGACTCTGACCTTCTCCTTCCTCAGGACAGCTGCTGGTGGAGACTTGCTTCAGCCCCAGATGCCCAAGGAAGGACAGAGCCCATCCTCAGATCAGTGCCCCAAGCTGCGCCCACCCTGGGGGCTCTTCAAGGAGTTATGGGGACTAGTTCAGGGTAGAAAAGGAAAAAGTGAAAATAGGAGCCAAGATGATCCAGGGTCAGCATTTCAGACAATTTTCTTCTCCATCTGAGCAGAACTAAACTAGCTAATGTTGATCAAAGACAAGTGTCAGGCCCTGTTATGAGTACTTTTACTTGCATTATCTCATTGAACCCTCAAGAGGAGGTAGGTTCTGTAATTATCCCCATTTTACACAGGGGAACACCGAAGGCAGAAAGGTTAAGTGACTTGTCCAAGGTCACAAAGGGAAGCCAGGACGCAATCCCAGGTGGCTGGCTGCAGAGATCACACTGTACCCCCTAACCCCCGGAACATGCAGGGGGCACTCCACCCTGCCGCTTACCTTTGATGTTGATCTGCACGCCCTTGGACACGGTCAGCCCTTTGTCATTGTGGGCCTCACAGCTGAAGATCGCGGTCTCAGTCAGACCTGGAGGGGAAGGAGAGCCGTGAGACCAGCTGCAGAGAGACAGGCTTCTGTTTATCAGAATCCTATGGGGGTTTCAGCATCCTTTTACTTCTTGGTTCACTGCTTCAAGCCATAAATGCAAAGTTAATTAAAAATACGTGTTGGTGTTTGAAAAACAAACCTAGGATTAAACCCTAGGTACCAGGAGCAAGGCAACCATGGGCTTAAAAGGCAGCTGTGAGAGAGTGGCATGGACATATACACACTACCAAATGTAAAACTGATAGCTAGTGGGAAGCAGCCGCATAGCACAGGGAGCTCAACTCGGTGCTCTGTGACCACCTAGAGGGGTAGGATAGGGAGGGTGGGAGAGAGATGCAAGAGGGAAGAGATACGGGGATATATGTGTATGTATAACTGATTCACTTTGTTATAAAGCAGAAACTAACACACCATTGTAAAGCAATTATATTCCAATAAAGATGTTAAAAAAATTTTTTTAAAAGGCAGCTGTAATTCATTAAAAGCCTTTATTTTTCCCCGATGACGAAACATTAGGTAACAAAGCAGTATCATTTAGTTTTAAAATTTCTGCGAGGAGGTATGGGAATCCCTGGCCCCCAAATCAAGACAAGTATTTTCTGAGGCTTAACCCACTCTCCTGCTTAGCACCCCGTACACTCCACAGCACAGTATGGACACGTCAGGGTACCAGAAACAGCAGGATAAAAGTTACAGTTTTAAAAATTTCAGGTGATCTGTTGTAATGAATCCCTTTTTAATAGTAAAAATCAATGTATTCATAAGGAATTATATAAACACAAGGCATCATTATTAATTACTTGAAGAAAAGACACTGGTGCTGAATGAAGAAAATTCTATCATTTCAGAGGTCTGAAGACATCTTGGAAATGAAAAAAATTAGCTGACATTAATTTTAAGGAGAAAGGAAGAGAGGCAATCCAGATCTTGGTTTCTTATAATACTATTCTCCAGTGAAAGGAACCAGAGCTCCTCGGAGAAATGGATGAATGTCAGGTTGGAGCAAAACACACGTGAGCCTGGAGCAAAATATAACACAAACAGCACGCCACACACACGCGCGCGCGCGTGCACACACACACACACACACACACGGATGGGGGTACGGCAAAGAGACACGGGATCCAGCTGAAAGAACTCCCAATGGCCAAAGCTGGGACAATTTGAGCAAGAAAACAAAGTAGCATTAAATTGTAGCCCAAAGTATAAAACAAATATTCATGAGTCTATATTGATATGAACAAATGATTAAATAAAAGGGGGAGAAGAGACAAATGCCCCATGCAGAGGAATTCCGAATGGTTTTTATACAGACGCTCTGCCCCCAAAGAGGGGCATCACTCCTGACTCCTTAAGGCTGCACAAAGTGACTTCCTTCCAAAGAGGACAGTATGGAAAGGGGAATGAAAGGAAAACTTCTGAGTGAGAAACTGACAAACGTCCAGCTCAGCCAGATGGTCAAGGTCAAGACCAACAATGGTAAGTCGTGTTGACGGAATGTACCCTTGATATGATGAGAATGGCATTTCTCCTCTACGGTCTTCCTCCTCCAAAACATATAACCCAAATCTAATCATAAGAAAAACGACCAAAAACATCAGACAGGTCCAAACTGTGGGACATTCTACAAAAAACCTGACCAGTACTCCTCAAAACTGCCCAGATCATTAAAAACAAGGGAAGTTTGAGAAATTGTCACAACCAAGAGGCGCCTTAGGGAGACATAACAACTAAATCCTGGAACAGTAAAAGGACATTAGGTAAAAACTGAGGAAATCTGAATAAACTATGGACTTTAGTTAGTAATGATGTATCAGGAATTTCCAGAGACAACAGAATAATCAGTTATGTGCTAGTTTCAGGCTTACATTTACTGAAGGGACATTTCAGTGAGATAAAGAGGTTTGCTTTGGGACTTCCCTAGTGGGCCAGTGGTTAAGACTCTGTGCTTCTAAAGCAGAGGGCGCGGGTTCGATCCCTGGTTGGGGAACTAAGATCCCACATGTTGTTTGGTGCGGCCAAAACATTTTTTTAAAATTGTAAAAAAGAGGCATGCTTGGAAGGGCTGCTGAGAAGGACACCCTGAGGTCCACTACCTCCCAAAGTCTCAAAAACACCTGTGAAAATCTCTCTGGAGAAGCTGAATCTACAAACCTGTTAGGGAACGTTTCATTCCCGATTCATTATGCTAAGTTCTAAAAATAATGCAATGGGTATAAGGAAGCGAAATAATTTTTTATGGTACACTATACTGTGTCACATTAAATATAGTTGTTCAAAAATGATGCTATCAGTATTGGTTTATGAATTGTAACAAATGTACCACATTAATTAATGTAAGATGTTCATAACAGGGGAGTGTGGGCGTGAGGTTTATGGGAATAATCTGTACGAGATGGCACACAATTTTTCTATAAATCTAAAACTATTCTAAAATTTTAAAAGATTATTTTTTAAAAGCACAGCCATATATCTACCATCTAGTTGAATCTGGAAACTTTCTCTCTGACACACAAGGTGCCTGGCCCAGAGCTTTTATCATAAACTGGAGAAAGACAGATAAAATTCTTGAAAATACACCATCACTCACTTCTTGCCAGAAAGGCTTATATGTTTTTTTGTTTGTTTCTCTCTACTTGTGTAGGATATTTTCCATCGGATGATTTTAAAATCCAAAGCTCGTCACTAATGAAGTCATTAAATATTTGAAACAAGCTGCAGAGGGAAACCCAGCCGGGAACCAGCCAGGAAAGACTGTCCACGTTGGATGCCCACACAGTGAAGGCTGCACTGAGGCTGTGCCACATGGCCTGGGAGAAGTTCTAGGAAGAAATGCAAATCTGATCCCTTTCAAGTCAGTGCCTCTCCTGAGGGATTAGCTGTGCCCAAAAAAATCAGTGTTGGTGGGTGTTTGTTCTTTTCCATCCACATGGAAGTCTGTCCCAGCATCTGAGCTCTTTTGACTAGACTCTCTGTCCTACAATTCTGTGGTGACCTTTGACTTCTCCTAAATAATTTTAGATCAGAATATGATAGCTACTTCAGGTATTTTAATTTTCCAAGATGAGGATTCCCCTCAGACTGGAGGAAAATCCTGAATCAGATTGCTTAATTAGATTCTCTAAATCCAAGTGCTAAGAAACTACAATTCCAGGTAGGAGCCAGCTCTTTCACATTGGGTCACCTCCTCTCGAATGAGAGATGAAACTAATAGATGGTGTGATGGTTTAGAAAATATTTATTTCACTGAAGAGGAATATTTATTTCAAACCCACTAACCACATCTATAAAAGAACATCTGTATACACGGCCTCAAGGAGTCTTTGGATCTTCTGCTTGTATCCCTCCCAAAGAATTTTGAAAAATATATGTAGCCTCTTACACATTTTGAGGTTTGCATCTTAAACTGTTCATCATTTAAACAGCTGCAAAAAATGTAATTTCAGGTACCCTGGATATGCTGATAATTTAAAGTAAAACCCCTTTAGAGTCCCATGCAATATACATATTACTGGGATGGGAGACCCAGCATCACCTGCTGAAATAATTCTCCCCAGAAATCAGAAGTTTTCAATCATGACTTTGCTACTTCCCCTGCAGAATTTTATCCTAATGGCATATAAGTGTGTGTTTGAAAGTCACTGATAATCACCCTATGATACTTCTCGGTGATAAAATTACACTTACGTATTGAAATTGGAAAACAAACTTTCTTCTAGATTGATGACCTTTACAAGTATTATTTAGGGCACAACGGATCAAAACAATATACATGTCATTTTTAAACATACAAAGCAAAATTTTATGGGAAGCACAACTCCTTTGCTGGACAAAATTTGGAATTTTCTATGTGGTAGTCTGGAATTTTGTTAACCTTGAGCCAATGCACTAGAGCAGCTGTTCTCAGAGTGTGGTCTAGAGGCTCCCGGGCATCCCAGAGAATCTTTGGGGGGGCCTCAAGTTGAAAACTATTTTTGTGAGAATAGCAATATGTTATTTGCCCTCTTCACTCTCATGCTCTCGGGAATGTATGATGGAATTTTCCATAAGGTGTATGATGTGTGATGATGTCATAGCTCTATGAGCTAATGAAACGTGCTTGTGTATTATTGTGTTTTAATTTCTAATTCAGTAAATGGCAATAGATGTATCTCACATAAACAAAAACGTGTAGGTTTTCAATCACTTTTAAGACAGTAAAGAGGAGACCAAAGCATTGGAGAACTGATGCCCTGTTGTGACTCCAGGTAAGGCAGAGAGAGGTCTTTTTTCTTTTGTAAAGTAAGAAAGAGATGACAGGGAAGTAGAAGGTGAAAAAGAAAAACTGGCATAGAGTCAGGACTTCGGGCATTTGGTCAGGCACTGACTTTCGGAAAGAGGACACATACTGCATGAGGATCCACTGACCCCTCTAAGCCGTCACCTGGGGCCCCTGCTGCCAGTCACCTTCCCAGGCAGGCCTGTGACACCTGGCTTTTCACCTTAGCTTCCAGGTCATCAGCTCCCAAATGAGAGGCCCGTTTTGCCAGGCTACATGGACTCGCAAAACTTGGCTTATATTTAGAAAAATCAGCTTTGGCTCGGTCAGAAGACACTCAATCAAAACTTATATTTTGTACATATTTGAGCAGACATCTGCAGGCTAAAACCAGTCGTTTGATTTCAATCGCTCTTGTCCAAACTCTTGGGAAACACTTGAGTACGAACTACAAGTGACATTCCCAACTGGTTGTGAGGGCAAGAGGAGCCCTGCTAGAAAACAAGAGGATGGAGTTATTTCCTGGAGATCCACCATCTAGTTATAGATCGCAAAGATGAGTTAAGCCCACAGTTCTTCGGTCCTGCAAGGTTGATCAATACCGAGAGTGAAACCGCTCCTCGGGGAACATGATTTTAGGTTAAGCGGGAAGTCATTTTTCCTCTTCGTGTTTCTCTTCAGAGGACACACAAAGTCAGGAAGACGATCTGCAGCTAATTCCCTGGTACAGGGCACCCACTCCGATTCAGAACTGCCCACAAGTAGCCAAACCATCTAGGAGAGCAGATCTGTCTGGGGGCTGAGGTGGTGAATGTCCACAGGCCAAAAGGCTGCCAGCAGAGAGAAGTGGAAACTGCTTCCAACCCAGGTTAACTTTCTCCAGAACTGGATGGGCCAAAACTTAAGGCCAGATATAGGCTTCCTGGCTTAATGTATTCAGTGACATTTCTTTTTTTTGCTTAATGGCACAAGCTTCCTAACTGGAGACTCATTTATAAGCCTGGGTTGAACACAGCAACCCAGATGTACTAAGAAAGACAGCTCCCCCCGCCTCACTTTTCTGTTCTGCCTCGGGATGAACAATAACCAGACTGGAATAGACCTTGAAGTTTTAGAGCCCAAACACTTGTGGCTTCCCAGGGAGAAATTCATCCACACACCCCTCCGTCTCCACCCTACCACCCATTCTCCCAAGCGCCCCCAGCACCAGCGTCTCCACATCTCCTGTTACTGTGTCCTCTTCTCGTGGGCATCCCTCTTACTCCATTATGTCCCACCCAAGTCCATTATGATGGTTCATGCCCCTCTTGCTTGGTCCTCTGCTAGTTTAAAAAAAGACAGCCCTTGACGCAAGGTCTGAAAGACATTTTAGGGAACATTCAGCCACAGGATGTTCCCTGGAGGAAAGGACAGTCAGAATCGCTGAGGAATCAGCTTCTAAGAGCACCGTTAGGGCAGTTCTTTGAGTTCTAGGTTAAGGAATCCTGTCCCTTTAATTTTCTTCCCTAGTGTTCATCTTTCTACCCAAAGAGGCAGGAAATAGAAGAATACGCTGCATAAATGAAGGACTTACACTTATTAACTTGGAATTCACTATCTGCCCGGAATTCACTCATTCAACATTTACAGGCACTTGGGATCTATCCGTGAATGAAACAAAGATCCTTACCCTTAGAGAGCTCACATTCTCATGGAGAAAAGTGGGTGGGAAATAATAAACTTAATAAATAAGTAAGCTGCATGTTCTATTAGAAGGTGATTAGTACGATGGAAAAATAGGGATCAGGGGGTCAGGGTGGGTAGAGAGAAGTGGCTGTGGTTTTAAATATGCAGGTCAGAGGGAGCTCTTTGAGAAATGGCCTCTCAGGAAAGACTCAGGGTGAGGGAACGGGCCAAGTTTATTCTGGAGGGTGACGGAAGGTTCAAACCAGAGGGAACATGTGGGTCAGGCCTTTGTCCTCCAAGTGAGGTGGGGAACCTGGGGCTTTGAGCAGAAGACTGATATGATCTAGTCTGTGTTTTATAAGGATCGTTCCAGCTGCCACGCAAAGACTAGCCCTTCGGCCATAAGGTCCCTTAATTGCTCCAAATTTTTTCCTGATCTGCAAAATGGGAATTAAAAAATGCCTAACTATATCACAGGTTGCAAAGAGGCTCAAAGTAAATCTTTACCAAAAGCACTGTGAGAATGACGAACTGATTTATATAAATTCTCATTATTATTGTTACTGTTGTTATGACAATGAACATTACGAATTATAGCCAATTAACTAAAACCAAAACTAGCTTAGCTGTTTTCTAAATGTGGATTTAAATATAAAATGAGTAGTTTTTAAAAAGTAAAAACCAGAAAGATGAGCCTAAGTCCCCCACTCTTGGTAGAAAGGTAGCTCAAAATTGACAATGAGTTAGTAACTGTTGCATATGAAAATTTGTAACAGGTAACATTTCAGTCATTCCTGTAGGCTGCTTCTGTACCAAGGCCTTTACATCCATTATTTCACTGAATCCTCATAAATGTTCTATGAAGTAGACACTGTTATTACCCCTATTTTCTATGAAGAAGGTGAGTAAGTTGCCTAGGGACACAGTGGTGACCTGGCATTAGTCTGTATCAGAGCTCGGGATCTTAACCACTAACCTGTAACGCATCCCACCACTGAACACCATGCAGCAAAAGCTTTTTGCAGTTCTGCTCTTTATTTGGGGACTTTATTTTGCCAATGACAAAGTACTTCCTTGGGGGAAAAAAAACTTTGCTTTGAAATAGTTTTCAATTCACAAGAAACTGCAGAAAGAGTAAAGAGTTCCTAGCACCCTTCACCCAGGTTCCCCTAAAAGGTAAGATCTTACATGATCATAGTACAGCCATCAAAACTAGGAAGGTGACTTTGGTATGATAAATACTTTTTTTTTTTTTTGGCCGCACCTCGCGGCCTGCGGGATCTTAGTTCCTCCACCAGGGATCGTACCCGCCCCACCTGTAGTGGAAGTGCAGAGTCTTAACCACTGGACCACCAAGGAAGTCCCTGGTACAATACTATTAACTAAAATACAGACCTTATTCAGAGTTCACCAGCTTTTGGTTGTTTTATTTTGTGTGTGTGTGTGGGGGGATTTCTATGAAATTTTATTACAGGTACAGATTCGTGTACAGATGGAGAACTGTTCCATCACCAAAAAGAAGCTTCCCTGTGCCACCCTTTTTACGAACATCCTTCCCCCAACCTAACATCTGGCAGGAGCTGATGTGTACGCCATCACTGTAAGTTGTCATTTACGTATGGACACCAAGGGGGGAAAGTGGTGGTGGGATGAATTGGGAGATTGGGATTGTCACATATACACTAATATATATAAAATAGATAACTAATAAGAACCTGCTGGATAAAAAAATAAAATAAAATTCAAAAAAAAAGAGATAATGTTGTCTAAATGGAATTACATAGCATGTAACCTTTTTTTTTTTTCCCCTGTACCAATGGGATCATTTATTTACAATTCAGTAAAAGTCTCAGCCCAAACCAGCAAAACCATCTATATGATTGTAGAGAGCCATATACGGGTAATTTGCCTTCTGACAAAAATCTGGAGAGCAGAAAGGTGCCACAAATTGAATTAGCCTCAGATTGTTCAGAAAGGAAATCACAGCTGGAAAACATTTCAAACAGAGATCCCTTCGAAGAGCCTTCCAAGGACAGCCGCCAAGTATATTTTACACGTAACCTTTGAGATTGGCTTTGTTGACTCAGAATAATGCCCTTTAGACAAAGTACTTCTTTGCTCATGGTTCTTGAAGACAGCGCTTACATCACAGAGGAAAAAACAAAACAAAACCGATATCAAGAGGGGAAAGCGTATGACCTTCCTGTTCAAACATGTCTCAACAATCAGGGCTCTTTAAACCACTTCCCTGCTCCGCTTCCTCTTGGTAGAAGGGATGGGAAAAGTTTACTTCAGGGTTAATTCCAAGATAGCAGGGTGCCTACCTGCAAACATTCAGATTTTATTTTATTTTTTTTGCGGTACGCGGGCCTCTCACTGTTGTGGCCTCTCCCGTTGCGGAGCACAGGCTCCAGACGCGCAGGCTCAGCGGCCATGGCTCACGGACCCAGCCGCTCCGCGGCATGTGGGATCCTCCCGGACCGGGGCACGAACCCGCGTCCCCTGCATCGGCAGGCGGACTCTCAACCACTGCGCCACCAGGGAAGCTTTGTTCTATATCTTGATTGAAGTGGTGGTTACGTGAGTGTCTACATTTATCATGACTCACTGAGTGGTGCATTTAATTGCTATGCATTTAACTGTATGTCAATTTAACCTACATATTTCATTGTATGCCCCATAAATCCTCCTTTATGGGACTTAAGCAATCATCCCAGAGAGGGAGGAATGTATTTTTTTTAAATTAATTTTGAACAAATAAGTTACTTGACGATCAATTCCTTGGAGAAACTCAAAGAAAACTCAGATGAAGGCAGAGACATAACATTGCTTGTGGACTCGGGAGTAAGAAAAGTGATTCAGAAACAATACCTCAGGTTGGCATTCACTAGCTGGTCCACTCAGCATAAATATTCAGTGAGTATTACCATGAGTCAGGCACCACCTTGGGGGAGACAAAGTCCCTGTTCTTACTGAGTATACATTCTCTAAGAAGATAGACAAGCAACTAAACAAATAAACAGGGAAATTACAGACTGTGACCAGCGCAGTGAAGGAAGTCCACAAGAATACATGCCTGGGAGTCAATAAAGGAGTGGGGAGGAACTAAAAGAAGGACCAGGAAAGACTTCTGTGCAAAAGTGATGTCTGAGACGTGTCATGGGATGAAGGGCAGATGGAACAGCACGGCAAGCAGACAGAAAGAAAGTGCAAAGGTCCTGAGGCAGGGAGAAAGGTGACGTTTCTGAGAAAATGAAAGACAATCAGTGTGACGGGTGCGTAATAAGCAGGGAAAGAGTGGGATGGGTTTGGGCTGGAGAGTTGAGCGGGAACCAGAGCGTGCAGGTCCTGTGAGCGGGGGCAGGACGGACTCTGAGTGCCAGTCAAAGATAATGGGAAGCCCCTGAAGGGTTCCAGCAGGCGGGGGACATGAACTGCCATGGAGGACGAGAGTGGGGACAAGGCTAGAAGCAAAGAGACCAGTTAGGAAGTTACTGCAGTGCTGTGGGCAAGAGCTGGCAGTGACGTGGACCAGGGCACTGCAGCAGTGACAGAGAAAAGACAGATTTGAGATGTACTGTTGGAGCAGAACTGACAACCTGCTGATGCATTCAGTGTGGAAAAGGAGAAGGAAGGAAGGATGGGCAAATGGTGATATCATTTACTAAGATGGGGAACTCTGGGGCAGAGCAAGTCTTGGGGGGAAATCAAGAGTTTCATTTTAAGATGCTTCCATACCCAGTAAGTGGAAATGCCAAGCAAGGAGCTTGAAGCTCAAGGGGGAGGTCTGAGCTGGAGACATGAAGTTCAAGGTTGTCATCACACAGATGGTCGCGAAGCCAGGGGCCCAAAGGAACTCTCAGAGGTGGGTCCAGGACTGAGCCCTAGGGCACCCTCCCACATTCAGAACTCCTGTCAAGGGAAGAGGACGAGTCGGGAGGCAGGAAGGAAGCCAGGAAGACAGGGCTTCCTGAAGGTCACCTCTGGCGTGCGCATCCCTCAGAACGTTTGCTGAGTGTGTGAAAAAAAGGAAGGATCGGGGCTGGTAACCTTGCCAGATGTTGCTGGAAGATGCAGTGACAGGAGCCAAAGAGGAGCCCGCTGGATTCAGCGGCACAGAAACATCAGTGGCGCAGACCCCGAGAGCGCTGTCGGAGGAGCACGGCAAGGAAGCCAGGGCACGCCCATTCGGAGGGAAATCAGATGACCGCTGACCATCAGGGCGGCCACGGCCTCACAGTGACTCAGTCCTCCCGCAGCCAACCCCGTGGCCAACGCACCTTCCTTGCCGCCAAACCTCGCTGAGGTCGTCCCATCAGTGGTTCCTGAAATGCAAGCCCTGCCAGCCAGCAGGGCCACAGCTGCCACGGAAGACGTGAGCAGGGCTCCCGCTGCCCAGGCTCAAGGACTCTGGCCACTTCGCCAACTTAACCACAGACACCCGCGGTGGCCGTATCCCCACGCCCCAGTCCTGCCCTGTGACCTCTGACCCCCGAGATTCCCACCCGCCTCCCCCTCCACCTGGCCCCTACCCTCAGCTGCCTCACCTGCGGTTTCATCCGCCTCGACTCCCTGCTGCTGTGCACACGGCGCTCATCAAACTTCTGCTCCCCTTCCACCATTCCAGGGCAAACAGTATGGAAATCCCACAACTCAGACTCACCAGGGACAGTCAGAACGGAGGGGGATTCTTCTGGAAGTTCATTGACACGGCTGCTGTTCTGAACCCAGAAAATGTTGACGGGCTCAGGTGGGCCCACGGCCTGACAGGTGAGGTTGAAGGCTGTGTTTCTGGTGACATTCATGCTCTCAGGCTGCCTCGTAAAGTGAGGAAGTCCTGCAGAGGAAGAGGTGAGTGAAAGAAGCTATTAGATCCACAGGCCGAGGCACAGCCCCCAGGGGAATGGAAACCACACGGGAGCTTGGCAGCGGGAGCCTTCTCTGTCCACCACCCAGGTCTGAAACGGCCAGTTTTTACCTCCCTGAAGTTGGGTAGGAAAGAACAAAGGGGCTAATTCCTGCCAGCCTAGCTCTAGCCTGTCTTCTAGGACACTTTCCCAAAGGAGTCATGGTGATTCAGAACTGTTTTTTTTCAGAAGGGAGGCCTGGCAGTTCTGAAATTAGGTGTTGCTCAAACTCCTGGGAAAGGCTGGCAGGTTTTCAGGATTCCTTACCAATAAACACAAAGTGAAAATGAAGCCACATAAGAGTCTACCCAATTTTTTTTTTCTTTTTTAAATTTAAGCATACTTGATTTACAACGTTGTTATTAGTTTCAGGTGTACGGCAGAGTCATTCAGTTATACGTATGTAAAAATATATTCTTTTTCAGATTCTTTTCTATTATAGGTTATTACAACATATTGAATATAGTTCAATATCAACTATATTGTGCTACACAGGAGGTCCTTGTTGTTTATCTATTTTATATATAGTAGTGTGTATATGCTAATTCCTAACTCCTAGTTTATCCCTTCCCTTCTTTCCCCCTTGGTAACCACAAGTTTGTTTTCTATGTCTGTGAGTCTGGTTCTGTTTTGTAAATAAGTTCCTTTGTACCATTTTTTTAGATTCCACATATAAGTGGTATCATATGATATTTGTCCTTCTCAGTCTGACTTACTTTACTTGTATGATAATCTCTAGGTCCATCCATGTGGCTACAAATGGCAATATTTCATCCTTTTTATGGCTGAGTAATATTCCAGTATATACACCACATCTTCTTTATCCATTCATCTGTTGATGGACGCTTAGGTTCCTTCCATGTCTTGGCAATTGTAAATAGTACTGCTGTGAACATTGGGGTGCATGTATCTTTTCAAATTAAAGTTTTTGTCTTTTCCAGATATATGCCCAGGAGTGAGATTGCTGGATCATATGGTAACTCTATTTTTAGTTTTTAAGGAACCTCCATGTTGGCTGCATCAATTTACATTCCCACCAACAGTATACGAGGGTTCCCTTTTCTCCACACCCTCTCCAGTGTTTATTATTTGTAGACTTTTTTGGATGATGGCCATCCTGAACGGTGTGGTCTGCCTGTTTTTGAGGACAACCTATTTTGTGTGAGACTTTCAGGTGAGGGATAATAAATTTTAAAATCTGTACACTCGTACAGGGCTGAACACTTCTCCAAGCACATTCTCATGAAGAGTATAGACAGAGTTACACAGCTACAACCCCAAGATCTCCCACTATGATTCCAGAACCGGGGTCATAGGGAAGGGACGTTAAGAATAGCTCAGAGAAAACCAGTTGGTACTTATTTGGGGCATGTGACAAAAATTTAACAGATCAAGCTAACTGGCCTCAGACGTTTAAGCTGTGTTCTTTTGGGACTGGGAGCTCACAGATCTGGTCCCAGCAGGACTGATGTGGGAGTGGTAAAATGGGATTCTTTTTTCATGTTTCAAAGTTTTGCAAAACTCCATTTGCACCTAACTCATTCCTGCCCTGGGCATTTTTTCTGGGATTTTACAAGTGAAATGTCCTCTGAACAGTTTTCCCAGATTAGCAGCAAATGTAGCAACCCTCCCCTCTGGCTGATGCGGACAGATCCCTGTGGCACTGGCTGTGCAGCCTGGGATGGGCTCAGAGCAAAGCTCCAAGAGATTCCTCTGAGGGGCCCCTCCCTCAGGCCTCCTGCAGCATTAGAGGGTATCAAGTTCATGTCTGCAAAAGAAAGGGTAGCACAGCAGCCTTTTTGTGGGAGATGCTTCTCGTTGAAGTTCCTTGAAAAGCTAATCACCTGCTCTAAAGCCTTTGATGAGGAGGGTCGGGAGAAAGCAGAAAAGTTGTTCTGAAGGCTCTGCACCTCAGCGAGCAGGGATGCAGAGACCCTGGAGGGCAGCCCCTAGGACAGTGGGGAGCAGCCACTTGGGGTGATAATGAAGATGCTTCCTCCTCAAAGCCTCACTTGACAGGCCCTGCCATTGCCGAACCGGACGTGCAAACCCCGAGATGCAGGACCCGGGCCCCCCTGGCCTGGCTCACCTGTGCATCAGCTCACGTTCCCCACGAGAGTCCAACTTCCTTGAGGGCAGAGACTGCCTTCTCCTTGCCTGTTGCTCCAGCTCCCCCACCAAGCCCATCTCATGTCATGGCACCGAACTGCACTGAATCACGCGCCTGACAAATCCTAGGGCCTAAAGAGGAATCCCAGGCCGAGCTGCAGGCCCAATCAAGAAAACGGCTCACTCTCCCTGATTTCACCGTCTGCATAAGCGAGACAGTAACAGATACTGAATAATAAACAAATTGGCACTTGACCAGGTGAGTGGCATCTGGTGCCAGCACTGAGAACTGGATAATAGGTTGCATTTTGTTTCTTAACATAGAAAGACTTCAGTTGTTTTAAACTGTAAATAACCTTAGGACAAGGAGGTCCACAATCTCTTTTTAGCTCAGCCATAGCGCGTAGGATAGAGCTAAATCTCTAAGAATTAAGTGAATTTCATAACTACCTAAAGTCTGCAAAGCAGATGGCCTTGTAAAATTTCAGTGCTTATGGATTTGCAAGGTTTGCATACAGAGTTACCAATGGGATAAATTAGGAATTTGAGAGTAACATATATATGCTACTATATATAAAATAGATAAACAACAAGGACCTACTGTATAGCTCGGGGAACTAGCCTCAATATTTTGTAATAGCCTATATGGGAAAAGAATCTGAAAAAGAATATATATACACACAAATATATATATACATATATATACACACACACATATAATAAACTGAATCACTTTGCCGTATACCTGAAACTAACACAACATTGTAAATCAACTATATCTCAATAAAAACAATTAACAAACAAACAAACAAATGGGCATGCCAAACTCTGGAGCATTATACACGAAGCGATTAATGCAGGCTCTACAACAAACCGCCCTGTGGCAACTGGACACCCTGTGGCCTCTGGACTCACCTTGCACCTCGACGTAGATGGGGTCAGACACGATCTCGTCGTTGTTTATTTTCATCTTACAGATATACGACCCATTGTCTGAACGCTGCACACTGGTTATGCTTCCGGGAGAAACACAAAGATATTTATCGTGACGACCTTTAGAGTTCCTACTATAGGAACTTCTTTGTCCTACTTTGTCCTACTTTGTCCTACTTCTTCAACTTCTTTGTCCTTCGCGGTGATGATTAACATGGCTAATGTGTGTCACGTGTGTCTCAACATGGCTAGGTCACAGTACCCAGATCCTTGGTCAAACGTTACTCTAGATGTAAAGATATTTTTCTGTGAAGGTGTTTTTCAGGTGTGATGAATATTCCGACCAGTAGACTCAAAGCAAAGCAGATGACCCTCCATCGCTTGGGTGGGCCTCGTGTAGTCAGTTAAATGCCTTATGAGCATAGACTGAGGTCTTCCGAGGAACAGGAAATCCTGCCTCCAAACTGCATTTGGGCCTCAAGGCTGCAACATCAACTCTTCCCTGGGCCTCCCACTGACACCCCACAGATTTCAGAGTTGGCAGCACCCACAATTACATTAGCCAATCCTTAAAATAAATTTCTCTCGCTCTCTTTGTGTGTGTGTGTCCTCTACCGGTTCTGTTTCTCTGAAGAACCCGGTCTAACACATATGTTGTCACTTGTTTGGATTTCCATGGTAGGCTCTGTACCAGGGTTCTCTGTATCAGAGTACCACCCCTCCAGGCATTTTGCAAATTTGTGGAGTTGTTTTGGATGGTCACAAATAACTAGGGGCGACATGGTTTTCAGGGGCCAGGGGCAACTTTTCCACATCCCAAATGACCTTCTTCTTTTTTTTTTTTTTTTTGGTATGCGGGCCTCTCACTGTTGTGGCCTCTGCCGTTGCGCAGCACAGGCTCCGGACACGCAGGCTCAGCGGCCATGGCTCACGGGCCCAGCCACTCCGCGGCATGTGGGATCTTCCCAGACCGGGGCACGAACCCGTGTCCCCTGCATCGGCAGGCGGACTCTCAACCACAGCGCCACCAGGGAAGCCCCCAAATGACCTTCTGAGACTAGAACCTAATCTCACTGTACACACACACAAAGTATTTTGCCTGGTGTTAATATCCATGTCATTTACCAGGACCGTGAAAATGGAGGGCCAGTATCCCTTTGTCCTGTTTGGAACTTGGCTGTGACTCAGTCATCGTCTGGAAGATGGATCACCGACAGCACTGCTCCGTCTGCAGCTGCCATGTGCCTGGGGGCAAGTCACTGTGGACTTTATTATAATCTCTCCTGGTGTGGTCACACCCAGCATTTACATATTCACATTCATATTACTTAATTATCAATTGCCTTCCTTTCGTTTCCCTCTTATTACAGGATGAACCTAAGATATCTCATATAAACAGGCAGCCTTGGCTCTAAGAGGTTCAGAGTCCTGCTTGCCAATTTCCCAATGTGTTTACAAACAGGGAGTTACACCACAGACGTGAAACCCGCTCTTAGCCGGGGTGGGAAGGGGTGAGACAATGAGGCACACTTTGAAATGCTCTCAGATGCTCTCCTACAGAGGATGCCTTTATTAGCCCCAAGCACTGATTTCTTCTCTGCCCATCAGACACAACCAAGAAGACTGTGAATGAAGGAAAAAGAAAAAAGAAGAAAAACGTGGAGGGGTCCACCTGCCTTCCTAGCAGCTTGTTCCCCAATATAACCAGTTTATCCCAAAGCAAAATAAAATCTGTCCTCAACCTGTCAAGGGCTACGGCTTAAGGCTTAAAAGAGACCAGGAAGCTGGCAAGGTCAGAAGGGGCAGCTGCCAGGGTTATTAACACAGCACAGTCACCACCAGGAGCTGACAGGCGGCAGTGAAGGGTCCCCGGCCTCTAGAAGCCACGGTTTTCAGAACAAACACTGGACACTGTAAATACCGCTTCTCCCAACACTATTCTGCAGACCCCTATTAGCCTATGATAAACAGAGTAACGAAGGTACACATCAAGAACGGCATCAGGGGGCTTCCCTGGTGGCGCAGTGGTTGAGAGTCCGCCTGCCGATGCAGGGGACACGGGTTCGTGCCCCGGTCCGGGAAGATCCCACATGCCGCGGAGCGGCTGGGCCCGTGAGCCATGGCCGCTGAGCCTGCGCGTCCGGAGCCTGTGCTCCGCAACGGGAGAGGCCACAACAGTGAGATGCCCGCGTACCGCCAAAAAAAAAAAAAAAAAAAAGAACGGCATGAGTCAGAACTACGAGGGCCAGAGCTGCTTGGGTTAGCATCACCTCCTTAACGGTCTCAGGATCCAGCAGTGTGATGGTCCCCTGTCCCCTGCATTTCCTGATGTGCCAATCTAAGCAGTGCCCCATTGACTGGGAATACTCTGTCTTCCCCTCTCCCCTCATTCCTATGTAGGAGCAATATAATTCTGGAAGGCACCGGATGAATGACTGTTGGACTTGGGGAGGATGCAGGGGTCAAGGAAAGGCCGGTCTCTCCATGCTTTAGGGCAGGAGCTGAATGTCACAATGCTTAGAGGTCACCAGGAGAAGACAGAAAGAGACCTCACAGGACAAATATCTCCAAATAACAGGCTAGCTGACGCTTCCCCTAGAATCTGCCAGGATATCAAGGTGACAGGAAGGGGCTGAAGAAAGCGGGAGGGGAGCAGGCGTCTAGGACGATGCGCTGCCCATCGTGGGTAACACCCAGAGGCTGGATGGTACGACGTGGCTTTCAGCAGCTCCTGCAGATTCTCCACGGCTGACCTGTCTAGTCTTAGCAGTTCCAAGGGAAACCAAGGTTACGGCTACTGAAGAGAGGATCCTTTCTACTCATCACTTTACAAGAAGCAACATTTTCTTGAGGCAAGACTCAGGGAGGGGCTGGCTGCGGCAGACGATGAGATCTGACAGGCTGAGGACACCTACGCCCTCGGAAAACTGGGCTCTGGCTCACGGCCTGGGACCCCAGTGCTGTAGCAGGCTTGCTGCGTGACTCAGTGAGCCAGGGACCGGAGAGGAAGTGAAGGCCAGAGAGGGAGGCAGGGCACATCCCCAGGGGGACCGCACCCAGCCCAGGTATGGTCAGCACTCCGGGAACCCAAGAAGCCAGCAGGCACAAATGACCTTCGGCAGCAGAAATCAGACCACACAAAAAAGTCCAGGAGTACCTTCAACTAACCAGCAAGGAAAATTCAGACTAGGAGTAAAGCACGAGAATGCAAAGGGAACGTGATCAAAACTTGGTCTTTACTCATTCGCATCAGGCAGGATCTAGCATCACTGGGTGAAAAGGACAACGTGTCTGCGTTCATTAGCAAGTCCAGATCCATCTTACCTATAGCACAGGAAACGTTTTTCACAAATAATTCTCTTGTTGCTTTCTAGACATCACGTAAAGGCTCCCAGGATGATGGCAGTGTTGGGGGGTGGGACTGGAGATGGGCGACAGGCTCCCAGGATGACGGCAGTGTGTGTGTGGGGGGTGGGACTGGAGATGGGCGACTGGTCCCCAATCTCCTCCCTCTCCCCCGCAGAAACAGCAGGAAAGGCTCTGAGCTCAGAATAGCAACCTAGGCATTCGGACAATGACTGAGTAAGGAGTTCCAGAAAGAACACAGAAAGGGGAGGAGGGAGGCATCATTCAGGAAAATGTCCAGAACTGGCGATACGGGTCTTCCCTAACCTGACACCTAGGTGGGCAGCACAGCAAGAGAGACAAGACCCACCAAGGGGCTTCACCAGGCAATGTCACACCTCAAGACAAAGTGGAGACCCCCCAGAAGCTTCCAGAGAAAAGAAAGGCAGGTGATTTATGAGTGAATCAGAAACGTGTCATGCTTCTCAAGAACAACTGTGAGAGCGAAAAGGAAACAGAGCAATGATTTCAAGATGACAGCAGGAAATTATTTTCCTTTAAAATTCTGTATCTGGCCAAACTATCTCAAGGTGGAGGTGGGAAAAACATGGCATTTTCAGACACGTGAGGGCCCAGCAAGTGAGTAGAGGCTGGGCTCCAGGCCAAGGTGACGGGGTAAAGCCAGGAAGAGGGGGAGCTGGGCTCCAGGGAACAGACGCTGGAAGTCAGTAGGAACAAGGCTCCCAAAAATGAAAGCAAAGTTGACTCAGCCACAGACCCCAGACCTGGAGGGCAACGTGTCTGGGCTGGAGGAAAAGGGACAGATCCAGGACTGGCACCTCCAAGGAAAAACACCAGTCCTGAGAATCTGGTCATTTTGAGAGGAGGTGCATTATTTTCCTTTAAAAGGTGGGGGGAGAATGAGCGATTGAAACTTAGACAATTCAGTGAACCAACAGGCAAGGAAACTATTAAATTCAGGAAAATCAAAAAGCTCTATAACAAGTACAATGTAATTACAGTTGACTACATGATTTGGCTGAAAATAGCATTTCCATAGCCACAAAAATTGTGAACTCTGGGTACTGATTTAACCACAGCTATGAGTAGTACCCTATTAGATTAACACACCATGCTGGGGCCTGGCACGGGCATGCACACACACCACACGTACACATACACACACACACGACTCATGGACTGAATATCTCTGGAAAGCTACCCAGTAAACGGGTCACCTCAGCTCCCCACTGGGAAAGAGCAAGGGGGCTGGAATGCAAGAGATAACTTTTGGACAGTTAGACTACTTTACCGTGTGCAGGCACTTAAAAAAAAAAGTATAAGAATTCCATCAGCTTTTGGTCAAACATCTGAACGGGGAAGACCAAAGAAACCACAGATTCTGCCACAGTGTCTAGACAGGAACCACCTGGAGAGAGCCATGGCGGTGGGACAGCAGCTGCAAAAGCCCACCACACCAGCACCCCCTCAGCTGACGTAGCCCCAGGGCATCCTACAAGGACACACAGCATCTCTCTGGCCCTCAGACCTATTACAACTAGGCTGGCCTGCTCAGAAATGGCTCGCAAGGAGTACCTAAGCTCTCAAGCCTTCTTAGAAGACATATAAAAAAGGACCAATATTGGATGAATGCCTAGAGTAGTCAAATTCACAGGGAAAGAATGTGGAATAGAGGTTACCGAGGGCTGGAGGGGAGGGGGAGTGGGGAGTTAGTGTTTCACGGGTATGGAGTTTCAGTTTGAGATGATGAAAGAGCTCTGGAGATGGATGGTGGTGACAGTGGCATGACGTCGTGAATGTACTCAAGGTCACTGACTTGGATATTCAAAAAGGGTTAAAATGGTAAGTTGTTTTTGTTTTGTTTTTTTTTGCAGTATGCGGGCCTCTCACTGCTGTGGCCTCTCCTGCTGCGGAGCACAGGCTCCGGACGCGCAGGCTCAGCGGCCATGGCTCATGGGCCCAGCCGCTCTGCGGCACATGGGATCTTCCCGGACCGGGGCACGAACCCGTGTCCCCTGCATCGGCAGGCGGACTCTCAACCACTGCGCCACCAGAGAAGCCCTAAAATGGTAAGTTTTATGTTATGTGTATGTTACCACAATAAAAAAAAAAGCCATGAAAAATGGAAAGAAAAACTTTTAAAAGAAATACAAAGACGATCCACTGCTAAGCATCCTGTTTTACCCTCTGCCGTCGTTCAAACGGCGCTGACAGCATTCCATGGATCACCCGAGTTCAGGGATCTTGGACAAAACCTGAGCTGAAAGGAAGTCTGAATATAAAGCAAGTCCAAAAGTCTCAGGGATCAATGGCTAAAAATAACTTTTCCAGCTGATGGTTTGGCTCAACAAATTAGGTTCTTACTTTCTAGATGTTTGGCTGATTTCTCATGCACGATTCCATTTTGGGGTAAAGAACAGCCAGCAATGGTACCAGGCAGATGCACACCCGCACCCCACCCCGCCTGTGGCAAGGGTCTCGGCACACAGCGCCTGCGGGGGCGCCGCCAACACAAGCGTCTCAGGCGCCAGGAGCCCGCAGGGACCCAAACTACCTACTTAACATGTTTACCAAGAAAAGGTAGGAAGAAAGTAAAATCCTTCTAGCTTTAGCTACTGGGAAGGATGCCAGAATTTAAAGAGTACTGGGAATACCTAGACTACAAAGAAAACAAACATCAAATACCTTCCCTCCTCCATAAATTACCCAATAACTAAATGTGCTGGGCCTGTCAGTTTACAGGAACATCAGCTTCTGTTTTTGCTTGAGGGTGAGTCTCCCCAAGTCTTCTGATCTCAAGGCTGGTGCCTTCCTGATGAGGGAGTGTTTCCACCGAAGCGAGAGAGCTTTCTACACCCCATACCAGATTTTAGAGCTACGTCCCACAAATTACACCGTCCTTTAGAGACTTCAGGGGAAGCTCTTGGCTAAGGAGGGTCCTGGGGCTGGACGAGCTGATAACAGGTGTAGATGGGGCGGGATACTGGTTGGAGTGTCAAGGGGGATGCTCAGCCTGGTGACCTAAGTCCCACAGTCTAGCAACTGCTTTCAAGTGATGTACCATGCACGGGGTGGTGGGGGGTAAGTAGGGAGGCTGGTGTGGATTTTCAGTATTCACCACCAAGCTATCAGTTAAGAATACTCCAACCTACTAGCAGACACTGAATGCTTCCTACACCCATGAATGAAAGATGACTCGACTCTATCAATAATAATAGACATCTAAGGGCATCGTGAACTGTTAGCACAGGACAGACCCAGCTCAAGAGGGCATCTGGATTTGAAGTCCCACATCAGTTACTTCTTCCCTTGTGTATGCCACCAACCTTGGCATTTTGAAAATAATTTTTAAGGTTTCCCCTTTATAGTTTCATTTGCACTCTCTATACATGAATCTGTTTTACAATAGCAAGTTACAGTGGCATTAAAATATTAAATATTAAATAATAATTAAATATAAATATTAAATAATATTAAATATTAAAATATTTTGAAGACTTTTAGCAATATAGGTAAATGTTCATCCTACAATGATAAGTGCATGAAATAAGACATACATCTATGTAATAAAATACTAATTTGATTTCAAGCATCTTAGAGTTCTATATGCTTGGAAAAGGTTTCTTGGGGTTGTGGGCCATAGTTTCCTTCTCTGTACTTGTTTGGTATCTTCCAAGTATTTAACAAAATACATATAACTATGAAAGCAAAATACATATGTAACTATTAAAATAACTTAAAAAATGCACATGTAGAGGAGCTAAGACCAAGTAGTTTCAGAAATCTTCTGGGGATACTCTCACGCATGACGCCAAAACAAATCTCCTTTAAGCTTTCCAGGGTACATGGGACTCATGCTGAAATGCCTGTGAGCTCCTCCTATCATTCCCACCCTCCCACACCTAGTTTCAATAAACTGAGGGGTGACTACAAGATGTGGTCCCCCCTGAGCAGCAGAAGTGTCCTTCCCTTGGTCCTGATGCAGGGCCCTCCTCCCCTAAAGGCCAAATTTAAAATCTGATGGCAACACTACCTTAAACACATCACCACCACCTTAGCGCTTCTGCACTTGACATTTGAGTCTTCCTTCCCCTCCATTCTGTTCACAAGCAGAAGGACAGGGACCAGGTCTGTCCTTCGTGTCTCAATGCCCAGACGTTCAGGGCAAGGCTGGCTGATTTTATAACTAGTGGGCGGTTGCCTGTGTTGTGATTTGAAAACAAAATCTCTATTCCTTGTGTCCAAAATGATGTCACCAGTCAATGGTCAAGCTTTCCTTAGTGTAAATTACTTATCCCATTCTTGCCTTCCTTTGGAAAGGAAAGCACTATGATGGCCACTGTGAGAGAGTGGAAGGAATAACAGATGAAAGTTCCAGTGCTTTAAATCTGCACGCCTCTTAAACTACACCTTCAACCGGGACAGGTTTTGTTTTAGGATCAAAGACCAGAAGCGTGACTAATCCTAATGTTTAGAATGAGGAGTTTGGGAGTTTAAGTGTGGGGCGGGCAAAAGCCAAGGGTCTGCATGATATGAAAGAGAGAACATGAACCAATATCAGGCTAAGAGAGTTAAACGCAGCATCCGCAATCCTGCCAGGCTTCAGCGACTCACAGCTGCTTCGTATTTAAAGCACAAGTGCAGGTGCAAACTGTGGACTCCCCGATCCGGAGACCTAATTATTTCAAAATTCGTGTCCATTCTGTCCTTTTTTATTATAATAACCTTATAGAAAAATGGTTCCGTGATCTAACTTAAAATACTTTGCGTTTTTCTTTATAGTTCCTCTGACCCCTGCCTATATACGGACATCTATCTTTTGCACATTCCCTTAAATAAACGTGGTCCATGCCGGCCCTGTTAGTGGCAACTCCAGCAAAGTTGCAGGCTAACGAATTCCTGATAAAATGGCATCTATTGAAAACCTAGAACTAGTGTTTAACTCTTCACTGTTTCTGGGAACCAGAGTGGATTTCCTCAGGGCCCGTGAAGATTTGAGAAGAGAGGATACTGCAGGTGTGCATATCAGGCTCCCTGGTTGAGGATGACCAGCTTACTACCTAGTGATCCTGGGCAAGACACCCTACTCTTAAGGACCTCAGGGTCCTCATATAAAAGACATCAAATTAGGGTCTCCAACATCCTTCTCTCTTGGGAAGAAATGACACAAATATTGATAATCTTGATCAAGTCACTATAATTTACTTCACTGAATCACCCACAGCTACAGTGCTGCCTGTACGTTACTTTAATCAAGTTGAAGAATATCCTAATGGTGGACTTACTGCTGTTCCAGATATTACTCAGTTCAGCTGAGTGTCCCTCCTTTGCAAGAATTCTGATCACGAAATTTGCTTAGTTGGGAGGTCACGTAAGATTTTTTTCTCTTCCAAATGAGTTTATGAGAGTCCAGCGGAATACATGCAAAAGTATACATTCTTCTCTAAAGTTCTCAAAATATCACCCAGTCACCTTCTGAACTCTAAAAACATCAGTTCAGAATAAGACACTGTCTAAGTTTAAAAACTCTCCAAATCTTTTGACTATCTAATGGCCCCTTAGAGCACACCTAGAGCTGCCAGTCAGGCAGTCCAAACCCATCTCCTTGGCAAGAAGACCAGGGAAGATGCAGCGGCTCACCCACGGTCTCATGGGGGCTGGTGGCAGGACCCCCACTTGGGACTCGCAGCCCAGAGAGCAAGGCTGTGCTTTCCTCCTAAATGACCCCGGGTGAGACAAATGTGCCAGCTTTTTGTTTCTATAAGCCCTTAAACCTCATTCATTATGAAATGGTGATTTTAATTCTCCAATCAGAAGCTGTGTCTATATAACGGAAAAACATCTGTGTTTTGTAGTTGATGGAGAAAAAAATATAGCCATGGCAAGACACCCGAGTCTTGACACTGGCGGAGAATGGCAGCACGAGAGACCCAGCCAGAGGTTAAATCGACCAACGGGAAATGCGGAAATTGTTTTCTTTCCTTGATGATGACAAAGATAACTTGGAAAATGCTAAAAAGGGGGTCATCTTATGAATGTGTTGACACGCTAAACTCTAACTGGAGTCATCAGGTCTATGGTAACCCCGAGGTGGTTTTCTGAAAAGGAAACACACAATGATTCACCAGAAGACATGACACAGTCTGGAAGGGGCCCAAACATCAGGTTGGAGAAAGTAAAAACACAGCAGATCAAAGAGGACTCCACTCGGAGTGGAGGAATCCCAGAGAAAAGCCTATTGAGTCAACGCTGCCGGGCTCCAAATTCATTTAGAAACTTTAGTGACCACAGTCCACCTAATTCTAAAACTGTACATGCCAGGAAGTCCTGATATAAACACAAACAAACAAAACCCCTCCTGGCTAAGAGGAAAGAGTAGAGAATGAAAAGGGACGGTGAGAAGAGAAGCAGCTGTCTCACTGTCTCCAGCATCTGCGGTATGAGGACTCAATCCTTGGGACGACGGATTATTCCACATTTATGTCCTGGCCTGGCTTATCCTCGTCACCCCCTCCAACTCACTGGGCCTGCCCCTGCCAACACAAAGTGGAATGCTGAGATGGGGGGCCACGTGGCCGAAGATCTGTCTCAATTCCCCAGACTTCACACTTTCCGCCTCCTTCCTACCCCAACAGGAGGGCAACATCTGCAGCCGCAGGGGGTGCTGGGAGAGGGAGAAGGGAGAGGAGATAGGGCAAACGAAAGGGGTGGAGGGCTGCCTTGTTTCACAAGCTCCACGCCCACCTGGTGAGTTAGATGTCTCCTCCTACCAGGCAGGAACACTCTTCTCACCCACTGGGAGAGCTCTTGAGTCCAGCAGGCCTTGACAGGACTTACAGGCCAGCTGGGAAGAGCATTTGATCACCAAGAGTTCCAGTAGGGCCAAAAGCCAATAGAAAAGAAATCAGCAATACAATCAGCTATTAATCTACCCTCTAAATGGACCAGTGGGGTTGCTAACACAGAAAACAGAAGGCTGTTAGTTCTTTACAAGCCTTTTGCTTTTGAATCAGCAAAAGCACAACAACAACTTTTTTTTTTTTTTTTTTTTTGCTGTACGTGGGCCTCTCACTGCTGTGGCCTCTCCCGCTGCGGAGCACAGGCCCCAGACGCACAGGCCCAGCGGCCACGGCCCACGGGCCCAGCTGCTCTGCGGCACGTGGGATCCTCCCGGACCGGGACACGAACCCGTGTCCCCTGCATCGGCAGGCGGACTCCCAACCACTGCGCCACCAGGGAAGCCCCACAACAACATTTTAAAAGAAAGGAAGAAAGAACACTTACCTGAAGGAAGCGATGATTGCTGTAACTTCATCATCTGGATAAAATTGAGTAATTGCATGATGGGCCCCCAGCAATTCCTTCCCATCTTTCCACCAAGAAATAGTTGCACTGTCCTGGTATATATTAGGTATGTTGATCGAGCAATTAAACTTGACATCTTTGTGTTCAGAAAGTATTATGTGGCCAACCGTGTGATTAAACGCAAGAGGCAGTAGGGACGTGGACCTGGCGGAGGTCACTCTGGGAAGAGCTGCATTTCCGGTGTGCGGTCTTCCAGGCTGGATGGGTGGAAACGTGGAGGTGGGCTGGAACCCACTGGTGTGAGGAAAGGAAAATGGTGTGTGGTCAGTCTGCAGGCTTCCCGGGAAAGATCTGGGGAACAGTGGGTTGGGCTTGGTTTCTTCGCTCACCTCAGCGACAGCTGCAAAACAGAAGATTGGATTTTTAGCCTTTTAAATAATGGAGTTTTCCAAGTAGGTCCCCAACTTAATAGGCCATGATGAGAGAGTGACGGGCATCCTGAATGTCCTCAGAAAGCATGAGCGGAATTTATTTAACACACACGAATAGTGTGAATATTCTCTTTCACAAGTTCATTCATTCGCTTACTTCCTTCTTTCTAAAGAATACGTAAGAAATATAATGCCCCGTCAAAACTTTTTCTTTTTCTTTTTTTAAATTGAGACATAATTGATATATATATATATATATATATATAACATATTTGTTTCAGGTGTACAATGCAGTGATTCCATACTTATATATTTTGCCAAATGATCGCTGCAATAAGTCTACTTAATATCCATCACCACACATAGTGAGACACTTTTTTTTCTTGCTACCCTCTTAGCAACTTTTAAATATATGATACAGTACTATTATCTACAGTCAGCATTAACTCCATTGCATCGCCAGGACTTACCTATTTTATAACTGGAAGTTTGTATCTTTTGACCACTTCACCCATTTTTTTTTTTTTTTTTTTGGCCACCGCGCTGCGTGGCATGTGGAATCTTAGCTCCCCAACCAGGGATCGAACCCACGCCCCTTGCATCGGAAGCACGGAGTCTTAACCACTGGGCCACCAGGGAAGACCCTCACCCAGTTTTTGAAATTCGTGACTCATTCCAAATCCCTCACACCCATCTCACCAGCATGGCAGGCAGGTGATGGCGCCTGAGATCACCTTCCTACTGTCTTCTCAGTCACAAGACTATGCTTGGCCAACAGTCTTGCAAAGGCTGCTACTGGTCACAAAGGGGCGAGTTTACAATTCTTGTGCCTCAGCATGACCCACCCTAAGCATGGGGGAAAAGAAATCAACATGTGCTTATGTCACCAGCTATAGAATGACTTGGAGCTTCCAGCAAAATGCTTGCCTGCAGGAATAGACCTGGAAATATTTTGATTTCATTTGACCCACAAGAATTTCTAAAAATATAGGCTCACATCAGTTGTACTTTTAGTTTTTTTTTTTTTTGTGGTACGCGGGCCTCTCACTGTCGTGGCCTCTCCCGTTGCGGAGCACAGGCTCTGGACGCGCAGGCTCAGCGGCCACGCCTCACAGGCCCAGCCGCTCCGCGGCATGTGGGATCTTCCCGGACCGGGGCACGAACCCGTATCCGCTGCATTGGCAGGCGGACTCTCAACCACTGCGCCACCAGGGAAGCCCATACTTTTAGTTTTAATGGCATTTTTGGAACGTACATTCTATACTAGTTGTAATTTATTCAAATACATTGACCACGGGTGGTGAGACAGGCAGGGAGGAGAGACACAGGCTGGCACCTTGTGGGTGAGTGATGGGGGTACACAGCAGCACCTCATGCCTCCTGTCATGCTCACGACGTCATACCTTCCTGCGCTCCTGAGTGTGAGTGTGCAGGGGGTGCAGACTTAGCAAACAAGAACAAAAGACACCCAGTTAAACTTGAATTTCAGATAAACAACAAGTAATTTTTAGTATAGGGACTTCCCTGGAGGTCCAGTGGTTAAGACTTCGCCTTCCAGTGCAGGGGCTGCAGGTTCGATTCCCGGTCGGGAAACTAAGATCCCACATGCCTCGCGGCCAAAAAACCAAAACATAATACAGAAGCAATATTGTAACAAATTCAATAAAGACTTGAGAAATGGTCCACATCAAAAAAAAAAAAATCTTAAAGAATGTTTTTGAGTATAAGGATTCAGTTAAGTACTTATTGGGTGAATGGAGGTACAAGCAGATTTGGGGGCAAAAGCGGGGATCTGAGAATTTATACCTCTGGCTTCCTCCCTGCAGGTCACTCTGGACCACACTTATCCCTGAATGGAGGGCCGGGGCTCCTGCCAGGGAGTCCTCTCCATCCAGCTCTCTCTCCCCAACCAGGTCAACTCTCCCAGTTGCTGCATTTGGGAACTGCGTCCGGGGTGAATGCCAGGTTGGAGGACCAGAGGTTTCACTATAAGAAACGAGGGAGAGCTCATTGCTTGTCCTTGAGGCTGAGGTCTCAGGGGCTCTGGGAGTGCAGGGGTTCTCTGCAGGCTCTGGGGGAGGGCTTTGTGGGCCGGCTGCTGGCTGGCCTTGAGCTCAGTCGTCCAGACAGATTAGTGTGCTGTGATGGGAGTGGTGATTTATTCCAAGGAGTGGAGGTCAGGGTGATTCTGCAGAGAGGGGCCCCTGCCTCTCCTGTCGTCCCCACGCCAGGCAAACTTTATGTACAGGGATGGTAGGAAGAGGTGAAGCCCATCTTCTCTGATTTGGGGGGTCCCTTCTGCAGTAATGGATGCTCCCCATCTTGTCTGATTTGGGGATCCCTCTGCAGTAATGGCTGCTCTAGCTATTTATCTTATGCCTGTAGACCCTGCTCAGAACACTCTTTTTCTACAGGCTTCAAAGCACTTACAGTTCACCTCTGCCTCTTGGAGGCAAACTTACCTGCAGTCTTTCCTATTTCTTGAGGTGGGGAGTCAGGGGTTTTGTCCAAATAACTTTTTTTTTTTCTTGTGTGTTAAATATAAGGCAAAAAAGTAGAGTGGGAGAAACAAATGATGCTTCCTTTGGTTTGTTTAATTTCCTTAAAAACACTGAACATTCCTGGGACTTCCCTGGTGCTCCAGTGGTTAAGAGTCTGCCTTCCAATGCAGGGGACACAGGTTCAACCCCCGGTTGGGGAACTAAAATCCCACATGCGGTGGGGCAACTAAGCCTGTGCGCTCTGGAGCCCGTGAGCCACAACTAGGGAGCCCACGTGCTGCAACTACTGAGCCCGCACACTCTGGAGCCCACCTGCCGCAACTAGAGAGAAGCCCCACACGCTGCAGGGAAGAGCCCACGCACCACGATGAAAGTTCCCGCACGCCGCAACTGAGAGCTGACGCAGCCAAATAAATAAATATTAAAAAAAAATTGAGCATTTCTAATTATAAAGGTAACACAAGTCTGTTGTAAAATGTTCAAATATTTATGGGAGCACAGAAAGTATAAAATGGAAACGTGTTTTGTCATCCCAACCGTGCAAGATAACCTCTGGTTATAGTTTGGGGTATAAGCGTTAGTTTACTATGAGCTGCTCACTGAACGAACTAATGGCAAAGCCATCCAGTCAGATGACATCACTGAAACTGGGGAGCAGTCAAACCCCGTTATCACTATGGATAGTTTAAAAGGTAACTGATCTCCACAATTTCATTTGCCAGAAGCTGGTAGTATGATTGAATTGCCAACAGATATTTATATAACAGCACCTCCAGGTCTAAGATTTGCTGTGACTGTCTAATGAGATACGGAAAGGCACTTGCCCCAGAAGACAGGCAGCAGAGGGTCCCAGGAGTTAAAGGGGGGAGGGGACACAGCTAACTGTGTGCTCGTGGGAGGCTTTCCCTGATCTCTCCACCGCCACCCTGTCTAGTTAAACCTCCCAGGTCAGGTGCTGGGACCCTCCCCTTTGTAACATCTGTAATTTCTCATTCAATTCTTTCTCCCCTGCCGGGTTGACTGAAAGTCCCCCACACTGTAGTCAGTTCCTCGGAGGTGCTCAAAATAGGTTTGTTGAATGAATAGGTAAGGGCATGAATTAAAGGAGGGGTAGGGGAGGGTTGACAGGGTTTCAAGGGGCAGAGGTGGTGGAAAACTGGAGTGAAAGGAAGAGGCCCTCATAGTTTGGGAACACCAGTTTAGCTGCAGGGTGGTGCTTCTGTGCTAGGAGAAAAATGAGAGATACAGTGAAATGAGGCTGAACGTGGAGAGCCCTGAATCGCCGCGGAGGGAATAGGGATTCCTGGAAGGTTTCTGAGCAGTGGAGGGAGAAGATGAGAGCCGTGCTTGACCGGGGCGTGGACATCTGCCTGAGAGGGAGGAAGGAGGAGGCCAGGACGTAGGAAACACGGCAGGAAGGTATCGGAGCCCTAACTACGGGAGGGGCCAGGACGTAGCAGGAAGGATGCAGGAAAGAGAAGAGGGGCTAATCCCAACAGTGTCCTCGAGTACTGCCATCACGTCAAAAAGAAAGGTCAGTTTCAGATGCAAACCACTACATACAGAATGGATAACCAACGAGGTCCTACTGTGTAGCACAGGGAACTATATTCAGTATCTTGTGATGAACCATAATGGAAAAGAATATGAAAAGGAATGCATATATAGGTATAACTGAATCATTTTGGTGTACAGCATTAGTTAACACAACATTGTAAATCAGCTATACTTCAATAATTAAAATATATATATATTAAAAAAAAAAGATACGTCAGTTTGACACCAAATGTTTAGGAAGGGCGTAACACAGGGCAGCTCTCAGGAGTGGACACCTGGCAGCTTTATCCTGGCCATTGCTTGGATAGCGTGGCCCCCATAGGGAAAATGGGGATGTAATAATAATGGTGTCCCCCAGGGTTGCGGTTAGGAATAAAGGAGTCATTACTATGTTTGGCTCATAGTAAGCGCTCAGTAAACGTTATTACTTCTATTACTTTCTCTTTGTATCAGTAGAACCTGCCACGGCCCAGTACTTGAGAACTGCTGATCTACAGGGGTTGACGCTGAGGGCTGGACAACCACGCATGCTTGGTGAGGTTCTCACTGTGCAGCTTTGGCAAGGAGTGGGGCTGGGATGGGGTGTCGCCCCGCATAGTTTTCAGTGTAAACAGTGCTTTACAGTATGTGCTGTGCAGTGCATAACCTCGCCAGCTGTATATGGGGGCCTTGACTGAATACGGATAATGTGGGAAAAGGCAAGATGAAAACGATTCCAAGGTTTTGGACCCCAAAGTCAGAGCAATGATCGATTAGAAATTACATGTTAAGCTGCTAATTTTTCAGTGTTCTGACTACTTCAGTTGTATAATGTCCCTCCCCCTGTTTTTCCTCACAGAAGTGGAAGATTTTAAAATTATTTTGTTGGTGGGGCGAGGTAGTGACAGTAGGAGGATGCGATCAGACCAAAAATCTTTTAAACTTTTACTTTTTATTAACGTGTTCTTGTTAATTCATTTTCAAGATGACAAGAGCAAACGTGGTGGGCCTGTTTGATGATCCCCATTGTGGAGACAATGTTTTTAGCCAGAGTCAGAGGTGTATTAAAAGCCCACAGCCAGAGACTTAATGAGAATTTGGTCCTCTCTCCATGGCACACGTGGAAAAGCAGGCTGCCGCTGGAATTCATGAGACATCTCCCCTTTCTCTTCCCCACTCCCATCTTCTTTCACGGTTATTTTCTCATGTGGACGGGACAGAGGCTAAAGTGGGAAGTTTGGCCTCACAAGCAAATGCAGCTGAACAACTTGGATAAATGGCCTCCCACTCAGGTCCAAGAGTAGCTTGTCCACATGTTCCAGCAGTTCATCCGCCCACCCCAGGGGGCCACATCCATCCAGTCCTGGAGTTGGTCGTGGAGTGCCCCTGCTGTGTGCCCCTGTGTTTCCAATGACCACCCAGGCCTTGACCAGAGTCCAAGGCCAGCTTCATAAAGACAAGGATTGTGTTACCATCATCTTCCTCCAGTGCTCAGCACGGGGACAGGCCCATGGGATATGATTAGCAAATGTTTCTTCAGCCAACGAATAAAGTGATTAGACCTATGGTCCATTGTTTGAGGTTTGCCTTGTTTTTCTGAACAAATTTGCCAGCAGCTTCCTTGAGGGCTGGAGGCGGTATCCTCTGAACCCAGCCTGATGCCTGGCACGGAGCTGATATGCAGCAAACACCTACAGAACAAACGGGTGTGACACAGGCAGGGACACTGCTGTGGCTGGGAGTGGGACTGTGGTGGGTCTGTAGCCAGGCCTCTGCAGCAGCATCTCCTCCCCAAACCACCTGCAGCTGCGGTGGGGCAGATACTGAGGACCACAGCCTCTCGGACTCAAAACTGGTCAATGAGGGGATGCTAGGGAAGGAGCTATTTTCTGAACTATAAACAGAGCTGCCATACGATCCCACTCTTGGGCATATATCCGGAGAAAACTCTAATTCAAAAAGATACACGCACCCCTATGTTCACAGCAGCACTGTTCACAATAGCCAAGACATGGAAGCAACCTAAGTGTCCATCGACCGATGAATGGGTAAAGAAGATGTGGTATATGTATACAATGGAATATTACTCAGCCATAAAAAAGAATGAAATAATGCTATTTGCAGCAACATGGATGGACCTGGAGATTATCATACTAAGTGAAGTAGGTCAGAGAAAGACAAATATATGATATCACTTATATGTGGAATCTAAAATAGGACACAAATGAACATATCTACGAAACAGAAACAGACTCAAGGACATAGAGAACGGACTGTGGTTGCCACGGGGCGGGCGGGGGAGGAAGGATTGGGAGGGAGTTTGGGAACAGCAGACGCAAACTATTATATACAGAATGGATAAGCCACAAGGTCCTACTGTATAGCCCAGGGAACTATATTCAGTATCCTGTGATAAACCATAGTGGAAAAGAATATGAACAATGTATTTATATGTGTATAACTGAGTCACTTTGCTGTACAGCAGAAATTAATACAACATCGTAAATCAACTATATTTCAATAAAATAAAATTTTAAAAGTCAGGGATTTTCTGTGTGCTCGAGTAGTGCATCCCACCCTTAAATCCATGAATATTTGCTGAGTGCTTGCGGCGCGTGCATGATGGCAGACGGGTTGGTGTGCAGTGATGCTTGGGTGTTGGCCAGCAACTCTGTGGTTGGAGAGCCAAAGCCCACCCAGTCCCTGGATGCCTGACCCATGACCTCAGGAAAGCTCTGTCATGCTCTGACCCCCTGTAAGGACAGGAGTACCCGGCGGGGTGGGAGACGATCAGATGATCAGTGCCTCCACAGACACCAGCTGCTGCTGTGACTGGCCTGCATCTGAACCCGGCCTCTGACCGCACCAAGGAGGAATTTCTGGGCCTTGTGGGAATGAGCGCTGGGACTAATGGGTAAGGTCTGTCTTAGACAATGCATGGAGAATGGCAACACTGGAGCAGCATAATTGCCACCCATGAATGAGAGGCAAAAGCATACTTCAAGTCTGTGAAGTAACCCCCCTCAGCCTGCACCCCACTTCTTGACTCGAGCATTTGACTTCTTCTTGGTCGAAGTGCTTTGCAAAAGAAAGCACTTTTCACCAGCAGAACTGCGACCCCCCCGCCCCCAGTCCTTTCTGTTAGGTGGGCATCGATGCAACCATTAAAGAGAGCTCTAAGGAATCTCTCCAGGGCTGGTCTTCACCACTCTTTCCCAGCATGAGCTCCTTTAGATTTTTTTTTTTTTGTAGTACACGGGCCTCTCACTGTTGTGGCCTCTCCCGTTGCGGAGCACAGGCTCCAGACGCGCAGGCCCAGCGGCCATGGCTCACGGGCCCAGCTGCTCCGCGGCACGTGGGATCTTCCCGGACCGGGGCACGAACCCGTGTCCCCTGCATCGGCAGGCGGACTCTCAACCACTGCGCCACCAGGGAAGCCCTCCTTTAGATTTTTATTGAAGCTTCAGGATCACAGCCCAAGGTGGATAAAGGAAGCAGCGGCTGCTGAAATCGCAGGTCCCGGGGTATTAGGTGGAGTGGCAACCTCACGCCGCCTCCCTGACCCTGGAGTCCCTCTAAGCTGCAAGAGGAGGGTTGGGCAGGGCGGCAGCTGCGCGGGAGGGAGAGTGCACGCTGGTGTTACGTGCCATCAGCCCGCTTTACTACCCCGAAGACCTGGGAAAGGACCAGAAGCACCTGGGCCGGATGGGTCAAATAACAGCAGGGTTGCAGTGCCAGCCAGTGGGAGCCACACCGGGTTCTCCCTACTCCTTAGACAACACAACAGGTGGGGACATGAGCCGAGCTCTCTGAAGTTCAGCCTCAAAATCCGGAGACCCAGAGGCAGCTGCACGAGGGAGGACTTATCCTTGAACTCCTAGGGGTTCTTTGCTCCCCGCCGCGGAGCAGAAGGAGGATTTGGCCCAGGCGCTAAGGGTTCCTCGGCCTCGCTGCCCACGGTGGGATCTGCTATCAAGCAGGCCCCAGCGGTTGGGAGGAGAAAGGCCCCATTCTGGGGCGGGTTTGTAGTTTATAGTAAAGGCTTTTTGGCATCTGGAATCCTGTTTGTGTCCACTTCCCGTCCCTCTCCCTTGTCACACACTGTGTCGCCCCCCCGCCCAGGAGAAAGGGCTGTTCTGTGGACCAGAGCCCCCCCCATTCCATGTGTGCCCCCCAGGCCGATGTTTGAATTGTGTCCGTGGGCGCTTCACTGTCACTTGGTTAAAAACTCCTCCTCTCACCCCCGAAGATGGCTGAGGCCAAACCCAGAACAAGCAGAAACTGTCTACTTAGAATCATTTCACTTTATGCAAACGCAAAGGATTCTCAGTTGATAAAGCGTAGCAACACTGAATGAGAGGACATTTAAAAAAAAACCTTCAACCTGAAATCACCTGACCTGATTGTCCCCAAATCGTAAATGGTAAAAATTAACTTGAGTGCACAGCACTCCGCCACTTGGAGAGAATTAAAAAGAAGGGGGCTTCCCTGGTGGCGCAGTGGTTGAGAGTCCGCCTGCCGACGCAGGGGACACGGGTTCGTGCCCCGGTCCGGGAAGATCCCACGTGCCGTGGAGCGGCTGGCCCGTGAGCCATGGCCGCTGAGCCTGCGCGTCCGGAGCCTGTGCTCCGCAACGGGAGAGGCCACAGCAGTGAGAGGCCCGCGTACCGCAAAAAAAAAAAAAAAAAAAAAGAAGAAGGGCCATTCACGGGATAAATGCACCTAGTGCAGGAGAAGTGCAGGCAGGTAAACCGTGAGCTGACCTGAGGGAAGGGGCCCCGGCAGGGGCTTTACCGGAAACAAGGGGGAGTAATTGGTGGGTTGCATGTGTCTGGAGGGGTCACAGCCTCAGCAGAAGAAAGCAGAGGTGACAGTGAACCACTGAGATGCCCGCACCGGGTAAAAAGTGGGGTTGGTATAAAACATGGTGTTGGTGAGTCAGATTTTCTACACAGGCTCCGGTGGGCGGGCACCGGGTTGCCAGATAAAAAATGGGATGCCCCACTTACACTTGGATTTCAGATAAACAATGCCTATGTGGGTTATACTTAGTTAAGTAAATGCAACTTAGTATCCTTTAGCACAAACCAGCTGGAGCCGGTGCCCAGGGAGTTCACTGTCGCCCTCCCCCTAGGCTGGCCTCCTGGGGCCTAGAGCAGGATGAGGAAGGGGTGTAGAGGGGCAAACAGGGACCCCAACACACCAAGCAAGCTAGCCAACCTCTCTGTGCCCTCACCTGGAGGATGTGCGGCGGCTCGGGCCTCTGAGCCAAACGCATGATTATCAGGGTGACTCCTCACTCCCCCTGGCCCCCGAATGCATTGGCTCCAAAAAAAAAGACTGGAGCCCCACAGGTGCCTCTCCCCCTTGCTTGGCCTTGTGCACACACTTTAGCAGTAGAAGCTCCAAGGAACTCAAAGGGCTTTAGGCAGCCCCCCATAACCCCCTTCAGCCTGCACCCCACTTTCTGACTTGAGCATTTGACTGTTTCTTTTTTTTTTTTTTTTTTGGCGGTACACGGGCCTCTCACTGTTGTGGCCTCTCCCGTTGCGGAGCACAGGCTCCGGACACGCAGGCTCAGCAGTCATGGCTCACGGGCCCAGCCGCTCCGCGGCATGTGGGATCTTCCCGGACCGGGGCACGAACCCGTGTCCCCTGCGTCGGCAGGCGGACTCTCAACCACTGCACCACCAGGGAAGCCCCATTTGACTGTTTCTTGATAGAAGTGCTTTGCAAAAGAAGCTTCCCCAGCAGACTGCGACTGACTGACTCTTTCCCATCATTTTCTAACTCTCCACCGTGCTTTCATTACAAACCCAGCAGAACATCAGGATCTCTAGGGAAGCTTTTAAAGCTCTGATGCCTAGGTTTCACCCAGAGCTTGAATTAACTGGCCAGCAGTGCAGCTTAGGCATCTCGGGATTTTAAAAAACCTCCTCTAGTGATTCTAGAGGAATTAGGGTCAGATCTAATTCCTAGAGAATTAGGGAATGGATCCATCCGGTGGCCCAAATCATCTTGTGGGGGGGGGGGCGCTCCTGAGGGTTTAGACCTGATGCTTAGAGTCCATGTGGCTTGGGAGCGTGGGAAGAACAAGAACTCTGGTGCCTGAGTTCAGTCCCAGCTCTGCCACTCAGAGGCCAGGCGCCAGTCCCTTGTCCTTCTGAGATTCAGTCTCCTCATCTGTGAAGGAAGACAGGTAACACCTCCTCCTCTCAGAGATCAGAGCAGAACACTGCGCACGGAACACTGCGCACGCACACGATCCATGCCAGTTACGGCTTTCATAACATGAAACATCTGATCTGCCTGGTTTCAAAGGTGCAACTAGTCATGTCTGGACTATCAACGGCCAATATATGGAACCGATTATGCTGACTTAGATCCTTCAGCCTCTTGCAGTGAAACAGGAATATATGTTTACCCAACCAAGGGTGGCTTTCCTTCTCTTTCCCCTTTGGCAGCATGCCAAGGGTCACAGAAAGGCTGAGGGGACACTTTCTGGCCAGGGTTGTGAAGCAGCCGCCCCTCTGGTCCCCGGGTCATCTGGGGCTGCTTCTCCGCAAGAACCAGCTATGGTTTTCACAAGACCCGGGAGAGACGCTCTGTCCCCGAGTTTAACTCCTCTGTCCTGCCACCCCTGACACACATCCTCCAGCCCACCAATACCTGAAATCCTATTAATTTTAGTCTTTCTTTTCAGGAAAAAATATTTCCTTCTAAAACGTGACCGTCGCTAAAGACCAAACACCTTAGCAAGCACAGTTCGTCCAAGTCTTTCTTAAGTGACAGAGGGCACAGAATTCCCTCCAAAAACAGAGTAGATGGACTTTCCCCTATTTCTTCCACTAAGTACACCTAAAAACACCGGGCATTATATTGATATATAAAACGAACATTTTTTAAAACCCTGAAGAGTGGACAGATGGTAAACCGACTAGGGACCTCAGGACCCAGGAACAACATGGTGACGAATTCCCTGGGTCTCCTTTTGTCCTTTGTGTCCCAGATTTGGAAATGCTAACAGGCAAAGACAAAAAACAACAACAAAAGCCTGCTATCTCTAGTCAAAGGACTAGGAGAGGGCACCTCAGCAAGACAGAAGGCTTTTAAACAGTAAACTGCTCTCCTCCAGGCAAACAGCCCAGGAAAAACCACGGCCCCATCCCCACCCAGGCCAGAAAAGATCAGTGGGGAGCCTAGACTTGGACCCTTCCCAGGCTGTGAAGGGGTGCTACAAATGTTCCACTGGGTGGTATCAGAGCAGGTCAAGGAGGGAACAGGCACTTTCATCCCTACTGGTTGGCGTTAGTAAAGCCCACGTGGGGAGCCTCGACTTTTATTCCCACATGGCATTAACAAGGCATCCCTCCTCGTCCCCAGCAGGGTGGTATGAGAGGAAGCCTAGTAGAGATTCAGGGCTTTCACTACTCCCTAGCGTCGGTGGAGGTCAGGTGGGGAACAGTTGGAAAGTAAGCAGGCACGCCTACCCCTCCCTCAGCCAGAACTCCCACCCCACCCCTGACCAGCAGTAATGAGGACGAGGACCAGCCCATACTTAGATGTCAATGGCGGCTGAGTGGGGAACCTGGAATTCTACCCCCACCAGGCAGTGAGGCCCCCTACCAGAGCGTTTCAGAGAAAACCAAGTAAAACAAAAGACAAATAAGAGTCAGTCTCATAGTACCCCAAATGTCTAGGTTTCAGTTAAAAAATTCTGTCTGAAACTGAACGAAATACAAACACCAAGATGACAGGGAATTATCTGAAAAAGCTTTTAAAGAAGGAATCATAAAAATACTTCAATGAGCAATTATGAATATGAAACACATGAATAAAATAGGAAGCCTTAGCAAATAAATGCAAAGTCTCAGTAAAGAAAGAGAAGATTGAGAAGAGAAACAAATGGGAATTTTTGAACTAAAAAATACAATAACCAAAATAAAAAACTCAGTGGATGTGCTCAACAGCAGAATGAAGGGGCAGAGGAAAGAATCAGTGAACCAGAAGATACAGCAATAGAAAATTATCCAATCTGAACAACAGAAAAAACTGAACAGAGCCTCTGCAACCTGTAGGACTATATTACTGAAGAGCTAACATTTGTATCATCAGAGTCCTGGAAGGAGAAGACAAAGATGGCAAGGCTGAAAAAGCGCTTGAAGAAATAATGGCTGAAAACTCCCCAAATATGACAAAAGATATAAACCTACAAAATTAAACATCTGAATGAACCCAAAATAAGATAACCCCCCAAAATACCCACAGCAAGGTACATTATAATCAAAATTCTGAATACTAAAGACAAAGAAAACATTTTGAAAGCACTGAGAGAGAGAGATGACACCTTACCTAGAGGGGAAAACCAATTCATATGACAGTGAATTTCTCATTAAAAACCATGGAGGATAGAAGGAAGTGGCCATTTTCCTAAGTGATGAGAGAAAAGGAATGTCAACTCAGAATTCTTCTGGAATGAAGGGGAAATCAAAATATTCTCATATTAAGGAAAACTAAGAGAATTTGTCATCAGCAGACCTACTCTAAAAGAACAGCTAAAGGAAATTCTCTAAACAGAAAAGAAACAATAAAAAAAGAAAACCTGAATCATCAGGAGGGAGGAAAAAACACAGAAAGCAAGAATACTGGTCAATGCAATAGAATTTCTTCCTCCTCTTGATTTTTCTAAACTACATCTGATGGTTGAAGAAAAACTGTAACACTGTCTGATGTGGTTTTATATATGAAGAGGAAATATTTAAGATAATTATGCTTTAAATGGGGGAGGTAAAGGGACTTAGAAGAAGGTAGGGATTCTATAATTCACTTGAACTGGTAAAACATCAACACCTAATAGACCACAAATTACATTAAATGTAAATGACATAAATATTTCCATTAAAAGACAGATAATGGCAGAGTAGATTAAAAAACATGACCCAACTATCTGCCAGTTATAAAAAAATCACTCCAAATATAATGATATAGGCAAGTTGAACAAAAAGATAGAAAAAAGACATATCATGCAACCATTAACCAAAAGAAAAGCAGGATGCCTACATTAACATCAGATAAAGTAGATTTCGAAACAAAGAAAATTATCAGAGACAGTAAGACACATTATGTAAGGATAAGAGTCAATCTACCAAGAAGACACAGGAGTCTTAAATGAGTATGCACTAAAGCAAAGAGCTTCAAAATATGTGAAGCAAAAACCAATAGAACTGAAAGGAGACATAAACAAATCAACAATTATAATTGGAGACTTCCAACATCTCTCTTTCAACAATCGATCAAAGGACTGGGCACAAAATAAGCAAGGATAAAGAAGAACTTGATGAGATTGCCAATGAAAAGAGTCTAGACTACATTTATAGAACATTCCACCCAACAACAGCAGAATACACATTCTTTCCCAATGACGATGGGATATAAACCAAGAAAAACCATTATCTTGAGCCATAAAGCAAATCTCAACGACTTTAAAAGAACTAAAATCATACAGTTTATACTCTCTGATTACAATGGAAATTATTATAAATTAATAACAGAAGGTAACAAGAAATTTTCCAAATACTTGCAAACTAAATGTCTAAATAATCTATGGATCAAAGGGGAAGTCTCAGGGAAATTTTTTAAAAAATACATTGAACTGAATGAAAATGAAATTACAATGTATCAAAATATGTGGGACACAGTTGACACAGTTTTGAGGGGAAATTTTATTTAGTAGTTTAATCTCATAACATGGAGAAAGAAGAGCAAAGCAACCCCAAAACAAGCAGAAGGAAGAAAATAAATATAGGAAATGAATTGAAAAAAGAAAAGCAATAGAGAAAATCAATGAAACAAAGAGCTGGTTGTTTGAAAAGATCAATAAAATGGATAAATCTCTAGCAAGACTGACAAAGGAAAAAAGAAGACAAAAATTACTAATATCAGGGCTTCCCTGGCTGGCGCAGTGGTTGAGAGTCCGCCTGCCGATGCAGGGGACACGGGTTCGTTCCCTGGTCTGGGAAGATCCCACACGCCGCAGAGCGGCTGGGCCCGTGGGCCATGGCTGCTAAGCCTGCGCGTCCGGAGCCTGTGCTCCGCAACGGGAGAGGCCACAACAGTGAAAGGTCTGCGTACCACAAAAAAAAAAAAAAAAATTACTAATATCAGGAATGAAACAGGGAGTATCACTATAGACTCTGAAGACATCAAAAGTATAATAATTAAATACTATGTTTGCAGCCAACTAAGCCCACCATGCTCTCTTCCCCATGGGAGCCCAGTGGGCAGTGGATGCAAACAGCAGCCTCCTCGGAAGTACACGCAGCCTGTTGCCTGTACAGGTTGCTCTAAGGGACCCTGGAGACAGCCCTCTGCAGTGGACATTCATGTCTGGCATGCTAACTCCAATCTAGGCTCCAGACAGGTATGCACGGTGCCTTTGGAAAGCCCCAGGGCACAGTGGCCAGTGGCCACACTGGCCAGGTCATAATGTCCATCCACACCAAGTGGCAGAACAAGGAGCACGTGACTGAGGCCCTCGGCAGGGCCAAGTTCAAGTTCCCCGGCCTCCAGAAAATCCACATCCCCAAGAAGCGGGGATTTACTAAGTTTAATGCGGATGAATTGCAAAATATGGTGACAGAAAAGTGGCTCATCCCAGATGCCTTCGGGGTCAAATACGTCTCTGACAGTGGACACTGAGTTTAATCACCAATGGCCAATGACTTAAACCATCATGCTTGTGTCATAAAACCCCACATAAAGGGCTTAAACAACAAGGTCTGAGGAGCTTCTGAGTTGGTGATGAGCTGGGAGGGCGGTACACCGGAGGGGGCATGGAAGCCCTGAGCCCCTTCCCACATACCTTGCCCTATATGTCTCTTCCATTTGGCTGTTCCTGAGTTGTATCATTTATAATGAAACAGTAATCCTAAGGATAGCGCTTTACTGAGTGCTGTGAATCAGTCTAGCGAAGTATCAAACCTGAGGGGGAGAGGAGGCCATGGGAATTCTGAATTTATAGTCAGCTGGGCAGAAGTGTGGGCAGCCTGGACACTCCATCTGAGCTGGTGTCTGAAGTGGGTGTTGGCGGGGAGGCAGTCTTACGGGATTGAGCCTTTAACCTGTGGAGCCTCTGCTCACTCTAGGCAGTTAGTGTCAAAACTGAAATGAATGGTAGGACTCCCAGTTGATGTCCCCTTTGGTGGAGCCGCTGAAGCGAGGTTTTCTGTAACGTGCAAACAAACGTAAACCCCAAGGACATGGTAACACTACAGTGTTACCAATATAATTATGCGTGATCAAAGGATAGAGAGATGAGTGGGAATTAAAACACCGATGGCGGGGAGGGGGTAGTGCTTTTCTCCAGGAGGAGGGGAGCAAAGGGATGAGACTAGAGAGGGGAGCAGTGGGGGGCTTCAACTGTACCGCTCGTGTCTGATTTCTGATGCTGAGTGGTGAGCACAGAGGTGAGTTTTATTCCTGTATATTCTTCTGTGTATCCTAAATATTTCATCGCAAGATTTGAGTATGTAAATAAAAGAGTAGGTAAGAAAAAAAAATGTGATGGTAAAAAGAGAAAGATAGGCCTTTCTGTTTACTAGCCGGCCCACCTGACAAGAATGATGGGAACCCTCCTTGAATCTTTTTTCCACCCGTAGGTCCCAAAATCATAATGTTGCAGGAAAAAGAGTGGGGCACAAGAGGATGGTCTCGTCCCAGGTCTTGGGCGAGTCCCTGGGATGGGCCGCCAAGTGTGGGTTCTTGGCTTCACGCAGGAAAGAATTCAAGAGTGAGCGATAGTAAAGTGAAAGAAGGTTTATTCAGGGAGAAACGCACTCCACAGACAGAGCGTGGGCCGTCTCAGAAGGCAAGAGATGCCAGGGTCTGGGGGTTGTTGGTTTTCATAGGGGTGGGTAATTTCATAGGCTAATGAGTGGGCGGATTATTGCAACTATTTTGGGGAAGGTGCGGATTTCCAGGAATTGGGTCACTGCCCACTTTTTGACATTTTACGGTTGACCGGGGCACTGTCATGACTCCTGTGGGTGTGTCATTTGGCTGATGTATTACCGTGAGTGTGTAATGAGGCTCAAAGTCTAGTGGAAGTCGACTCGTCTGCCATCTTGGACCTAGTTGGTTCTAACCAGTTTATGTCATGTCCTCCAGGGCTATGTCATTCTTTTAAAGGTTGTGTGCCCTGCCCCCTTCCTGTCTCAATAAGAGCACTTGGCTTGAGGAATCATCCAGCCTCACAGCTCTCACCCTAGTCCCAGACTTGCTGCCTTGCCTGGATAAACATAACTATTTTATTCTTACCCTCAGCGGCCAGGTTCTGATACATGCCCTGGGGGGAGGAGTCCAGGGGGTGGTGTGAGGCTCTGCACCCCTCCTCCAGAATCAGACACACTGGATCCATGGAGCGTAACAAGAGATGTGGCACACAACGGCCTGGACCCACGCAGGACAGGGTCACACCCCAAAGATGGAGTCCATAGGTCCTGGGTGGGACCTGGGCTTCTGTATTGTGAAAATGCTTCCTAGTTGACTTTCTCCTGGTTCTTGCAGCCAAAATGCTTTGGAGCTTAACATTCTACAGTGTTTTTAATAAAAGAGTTTTAAATTTCTAAATATAAAATTATATCATAATATTGAATAATTAGACTTTTTTGTTGTTGTTTGTATGTGTGAATATACATTTTTTATTTGTCTTGGATATCCACCTAAGAGGAGAATTGCTGGGCCATAGAGTAACTTCATGTTTAACCTTTGAAGAAACTGCCACCCTGTTTCCAAAGAGGCCGCTCCCTTTTACCTTCCCAGCGACAGTGTATGAACAATTTCTCCAAATCCTTGCCAACCTCTGTTACTGGCCTTTTGTTGTTATTCCCATCCTAATGTGTATAAAGTGATATCTCACTTATTTCCTCTCTAGTTTTTATTATTTACTTCCTTCTGCTTGCTTTGGGTTTAGTTTATTCTTCTTTTTCTAGTTTCTTATGGTGGAAGTTTAGGTTATTGATTTGAGAGCTATCTTCTTTTCCAATATCAGTGTTTACAGCTATAAATTTCCCTCTTAGCACTGCGTTAGATGCATCCCATAAGTCCATAAGTGTTGCTGTGTTTTCATTTTCATTCATCTCAGAATATTTTCTAACTTTCTTTGTGATTTCTTCTTTGACCCATTCGTTATTTAGTAGTGTTGTTCAATTTCTACTTTTGTGATTTCTTAAATTTCTTCCATTGTTAATTTTTAACTTCATTCCATGTGTTCAGAAAACACACATTTTTTTTTTTTCTTGCGGTACGCGGGCCTCTCACTGCTGTGGCCTCTCCCATTGTGGAGCACAGGCTCCAGACGTGCAGGCTCAGCGGCCATGGCTCACGGGCCCAGCCGCTCTGCAGCATGTGGGATCTTCCCGGACCGGGACGTGAACCCGTGTCCCCTGCATCGGCAGGCGGACTGTCAACCACTGCGCCACCAGAGAATCCCCAGAAAACACACTTTGTATGATTTAAATCCTTCTAAACGTATTGAGACTTAATTTGTGACCTAACATATTGTCATTTGTTTGGGCAGGTCCAGTATCCTCAGAAATACACCTCCGTGTTTCCAGACTATTCTATTGCCCCAGATAGAGCTGGAGGGGGTCCTTCATGGGGACACAGCCCAGGCAGCGGGGAAGGGCAACTTCCCACAGTAAAGAAGCCACTGGCATGACTCATTTTTAAGAAATACCCCACACTGCCTCTAGCCCCACTTCTGGGCTGATGCCTGCACTCCTTTTGCCAGCGTCAGGCGCAGGGCTGGGGCCTGGCGGCATCACACTCATGGAAGGCACCATGTCTGAACCTCACGATGAGAAAACATCCCAGCCCACTTGTCTCCTTCAGATACAATCCATTTTCTACCCACCAGGGGCCCCAGAATCACCTATCTGCAACCCGCCCCCCACGCCATTTAATCAACGGAGATGTGGAATTTCAGAAAGGCGAAGCATCGCACCCCAGCTGTCCCTGCACGTTGAAACTGGGATGAGGACTTACATCTTCAGACTCTCAAAGTGGTTATTTTTCTTTTAAACTAATGCTTGAGATCTCATGCTAAATCTAAGAGCTTCTTTTTTTCTTGGTCCCCAAACTTTCAAAGGACATTGTTTTCATCCACAAATCTTTGAATCGTGTGCCAGAATTGGAAAAAGGCTTACAGGCTGCTTTCACTTCCTGCGTGGAGACAGCCTGCCCTGAACTGCAGCGAGTGGAAAACGGGCCTCCGAAGACAGGCCACCCTTGGGAGCCCATGAATATTCATCACTTCGCTGTGCATTCACTAAGTAGCGCAGGGACAGAAGAGTACTTTCAGCAAGTTTGAGTCTATGTTCTAATATCCTCCACGAAGACAGCCTGTCCTTACTGGTAAAAAGATCATTTTCTAAAGCGATAATGAAATCGGTCTTCTATTAGTAGCTTTTAAAAGCCCCACGGCTTACAGTAGTAAAACAATCTCGTCTCCAAAATAAACAAGGCTTTCCTTTGTATGTCCAAGGAGAGGCAGGACCAGAGCTCAGGCACATTCTAAGGCGTCTACTGGCCCTGAATGCCTGTAGTAGCTAGAGCACCCAACCCCACCCCGTGCCCCAAAAAGCAGACTACAAAGAAAAGGGATCTGTCAAGCAGTGTTTGCCTGACTGTCGAGCGGCAGCCTGAGACCTAAATTGTGAGGATGGGCCCCCTCCCTGAGTGAGCTGGGGCAGAGCTCTAACCCCATGATGATCAGATCCCGCTGGGCCCTTGGCTGGCTCCCCAGAAGCTAGACAACACCTTTGAAGGGATCGACTGGGAAAAATCCGGAAGACACCGTTAATGACTGCGGACAAGGAGAAACATACAAGCATAAAATGTGGTGCCACAAATATCTATGCATTGCTCTTATGAAATGCAATGGTTTTTCTCCAAGCGTAAGTCTCTCAAACATGCTTAGCTTTTGGTGTAAAACTTCTCATATATGATATTGGGCCAAACATAAAGTCAACATATGTCTCCTCTCTCTCTTTTTCTCCCTCTCCCCTCTGCCCTGCTCCTTCCGCCACCCCTGCCACCCCCAAGACTCATGGAAAATCCATTTTATCGTTAAGTGAAAGAGGCATTAACAGCGGATGAAATGGACAAAAGGATGAAATAAAATGGTTTAGAATGGAGTGCAGGTTTCTCAACAAACTCTTGAAGACATACTATCTTTCCTTCACTTGAAAACACCAGGACCTAAGAAGGTGACCTGGATGTGGTAGCTAGGCCAGGCCTACTGGATCCTGCTGGCTGACAGAGGCCCAGACAGAGTGGGAATGACAAGGTAACCAAGAAGGGAGGGCTGCCCAGCTGCTCCAGGTGCTGGAGGGGACAGGCTTCCAGGCCTCACAAAATTGGGGAAGACCTGGGCTCTCACTGTGGTTAAAAATCTTCCATACGGTTCAACAGCCACACTTCAGACAAAGAAAAAAAAGTCTCAGGAAAGAGAAAGTGCTGGGTTGGTAGGTACTCTCGGTATTCTTGCGACGGGCTGCATACAGGATCCTCCTGCCACGCTGCATTTTCAGCATTTAGTTGGAGGCAGCAGGGCTGGAACAAGATAGGGAACAAGTTACCTCTGGGTCAGGGGTTAGCAAATGCCCAGAGTGTGGGATGCAGAGGAGTCTGGGCCTTTCCCAGGGGGGGCTCGCTTACACCTGCCACCAAGCAGGAAGCATCTGGAAGCCAGGAGTGCACCTGGGCCTCCCTGTCCGGTCTATCTGCTACAAGACTACCTGCACACACCCACTCAGACACAGAACGTCATCTAAGAAACAAAGCCTCATTCTCTAGCCATTGCAGCCAGAAGACTGCATTTGGCAAACCTAGTTTTAGCTGGAAAAAAGGAAAGGAATTATCTGGATGTTTACACTCAAACAACCCCCCCAAAAGTTATGAAACCAAAACAAAACCACACCCACTTTAGAGTAGAGTGATGTGGGAAAAGCTGAGCAGGAATTGGACTTCATTTTTATACCTTCCTGAGAGGCACATGACAGGAAGCGATTCCTGGACTGAGTTAACCCTGAATTCAACAAGTGAGGGTGATGGGGGGGTGAAGAGGGGAGTGGTCAGGACAGGCCCTGCCTCATCTGAGGCGACAAGCGTGGGTTTTGCTAGCAGAACTAATAGAAAACAGTCCCACAGAGCAAGGACTTCAGCGTTCTGGGGTGGACACCCACAGCCCCTCCACCAGAGCGCTCTGAACAGTGGAGGATGGCCCATAGGTCCGCCCTCGTATTTCAAGTTGCAATTTAGGACTTATTTCAGTGAGAAAAGAAGAAACTTTTCCCCCAATACCTTTTGTTTAAGAAAAACAATTACCGCAAAATTTGAGTTGAGAAGGGAGAGGAAGCATGGGTAATAATGGCTAACAGTTTTGAAGCATATACCATGTGACACCGGCTCATTCATCCTTCCATAAATAACAAAGAGTCCCACAGGACCAGTGAGGAAACTGAGGTCCTGAGAGTTAGTCACTGCCCCAGGGCTCCCCAGAGGCCAGCTAGGCAGGACAGGAAGCCCAGCCCACTGGACACTCAGCCCCTGAGCTGCAGCCCCTGTTAATTTTCATTCCAAGCCCTAGGAGCACACAGACTGAACCCGCTTTTTTCAGGTTTTATAATGTTTAACTTCCTGCTGAGATGCATCCCAACCAGAGCCACGTGCTTTGGTTTAAGATTAAACTAGTAACAACAGGCCAGAGTCAAGGCACTCGGGACCCCAATGACCTGGGAATTGGGCAATTCGCCCTGGGCAAGGAGCTGTTAAAACTGTGTCTTTAACATGAAAAATTGGCTTTTGACTTATTTTTAAAGTTGGGATCGTTAAGAGACTATAAAATACGTTAACCTTGCTCTATTGGCCTTAATATAGTCCAAAAATCTACCCTAACATTTCTAGTAAGGAGATCACTTTGGCATCACGGTGAAACGAAAGATTGTTTTCTAGCAACCAAGCCCCAAGCACAAGGTCATGGGAGCTGCAGCACCTGTTTCTGGAAAAGCCAGTAGGAAGAGAGAAGCGGGAGGAACACACGGTGAGACCTGCAGAGGCCTGGGTCTTTGATACCATCTGCAGATGCTGAGCACCTGAAATGAGTATCACGCTCTGAAAGCGAAGAGGAACCCATCAGGTGGTAGTAGTGTTGTTTCATGGAGTGTGTGTGTATAACTTTGGCAGCAGTGGCAGTGAGGGAAGGCCTCTCCAGGAGAACATCTGAGCTGAGACCCAAATGACTAGAAACAGCCAGTGTGCAGAGATCCTGGGGAAAAGATTCCAGCCAAAGGGGACATCCACAGCAAAAGCGCCGGAGAGACGTGCCGCTCCAGCCACAAGCGGGGAGTAACTGGAAATGAGTCAAAAAGGGAGAGGGAGGCCCCTGAGTCCTTGCCAACTCTCGTTAAAGAAGGGAGGCCACTGGAGGATGTCAGACAAGGGGGCAACCCAGCCCGATTCATCTTCAAAGTCTCATTCTGGCCATTATGTGGGAAGCGGAGGGTCTGCATATGTTCATTTCCAGGCCGGGGAACCCATTTAAACCAAGGTCCGGCCTCAGCCTCCCTACCTTGGCGGCATGTTCCCAATTCACCGGCACCTAAAGATGCAACCTGTTCGTAACCAGCTCTGATTGGCAACCCACTGGCCCTGCTCCTAGAATAACCTGGAAATTATTTCTAAAAATAAGACAAAAAATAATTATTCTCAATTTGAAAAACCCTAACCCTAACCCTAACTTTAAGGAAGTGGATCAGAATAAGTTTTGAAAAATTACTTAGTTTTGAAACGTGCCCTGCTTACTTCCACAAAGCATTTGAGTCCATTGATACAAAGCCCATAAGCAACTAGACATCTTAAAGTCCTTTCTGGGAAAATGTTGACAATATATTGTAACGTGGTGACAGCTTCAGTTTGGGAGAGAAATGCTAACACTGAAGAGTTTTAAAAGTCCAATTAGTTCTAAGGGCTGAGTTTCGGGGCAACGGCTAGGTCCTTGCAATGCCTTCGCTTTCATCCACCTCTGTATTTCTTGTCCTCTAGCTTCTCCTGGGCCCTCTAGAGCTACCCTTTGCTTGATTTGTTGCTCACTGGCACCCCCATCAGAGACAGAACAGAAAGGAAAGATTGGTGAGCCCAGAAACACCCCTGGTTCAGCAGTTTCAGTTCTGTGTGTGTTTGTCTTTGTGGGAGGGTGTTTGTGTGTATGGGGTGGGGGTGAGCGGTAGGGAGGATTCCAGGGTGAAAGTGATGCGTAAATTGTAATTATCCATTCCTCTACAGTGTAGAGTCTAAACACACATTCACACCCTGTCTCTCTCTCCCCTCTCCTGCCTGGTGAGCAAACCACTTGAAACCACAACATACAATATGAAAATCGTAAACCTAGATGAGGGGTCCAATAACCATTTTTAATCTCTTCCTACAGCACTCTTACTTCTGCCCTAATTTGGCCAGTGAGAAGCCCATTCTTCCAGCTTTTCACAAAGTAAAATGTAACACTGCCAGACATCTCACAGATAAATTCGAGATGAAAAGCAAAAGGTAGGGAAAGAAACACTGGAGAAACTTTTCGTTCTTCCCGCTGGGTGGATTTTAACAGACCTTTTATGATTATCTGCCTAAACTGATTATTGGCTACAAAAGTTTCTTTATTACAGCTTTTTAAAAAAATTAGAAAAACAGCCCATTTAAAAAATGTCTTCCACCAAAACTACTGTTTCTATTACTTTTCCCATAATTTTCACCACATTCACTATGTCCAAGATTACCATTAATGGCCAGCCTTCCCTAGTAGCAAAATATAACAGATTTGCAGCAGATTATGAAAAAGGATCTGGCAGTAATGCTGAGGAATTTTTGAGGGTTTAGTGGAGGGCTGGGGGTAAAGAACAGAATTGCTTTAATTCTTTGCTTGGTTTATGTTTCGGATGTTTGCTTCAAATTGCTATGTTGCCCCAAATTATAAATTGTCTATGTAATTTAATGTGTGCACTGCTTAAGAATTTCTTATTTGAGCAACTGAGCTTTCCAATGAAAACTTCACGGGGAAAAAATATGAAGTAAATTGTTTAACTATAAATTGAACTTCCCAGGTATTCTTAAAAAACATCTTTGACTATAATAGGTGAAAGCTAAACCTTTTAGTTTAGGGAAAATGCCTGAGATGTGTTCATTCAGTATAAAGCCTGGTTAAATTTCTTCCAGCTTCCTTAAGCAATGCATCAGCGATTAAACTTCTAACCCGTTAATCACTTACCCTCCAAACAAGCTGCTGATGCAGAATGGGACCTGCCCTCCCTTGCCACCACTTACCCATCCAGTACTGGATGGGTAAGAGTATTTATACTGGAATGCCTGGCAGAGTCGAGATAAACCTAGACGCTGACCAAGCACGTTAGATTCGGTTCAGCAGTAACAGGAGTGAAAAGAATGCTTCCCATTTTTCCGGGGTCCCCACGCTCCCAGGGTGTCCCTGCTAATGTTGCCCATGAGGGCCCGGGGGGAGCAGCCGGACCACAGTCCCTCCCGGTCGCACTCTGGGCCTTGGGGGATCTTAGCACCGGGATTGCGACCCCAACTCCCGCAGCCTGCTGGTCTCCGGCCCCTCGGGGGATGATGGGGTCTGCGGCTCCCACAACTCCCGCCAGAGCCTGGGTCCAACCACGCAACCATGTCCAGGGAAAAGTTTTCGGCGCATTCCCCTCTGCCGAAAATTTCAGGACTTGCAGCGCGCCCGGCCGAGCTCTGTTTCCCTCTTGGAGGTTAAGGGGAGCCCTCGGCGCCCACCCCTCCCCGGCTCCACCGGGACGCGCGCCCTCGACCCAGCCTGGGTGCCGGGACAGTGCGTCGGTGGGAGCACCCGGCACCGCTGGGGCGGGGGGAGGTGTCTGCAAACTTGCCAGCTGCTGGGTGCGCCCGAGTCGGCGAGCTCCCGGCCCCCCGCGCCCGGCCCCCGGCCCCTTGCACTCACCTCCCCTCCACAGCGCGGGGAGGAAGAGCCACGGCAGGAGCGGCAGCAGGGCCCGCCCCATCCCGGGGCCGCGGAACTGGATATTCTCTGCGGACCGACGGACAGATAGACGTCCAGAACCTGCCGCGTCGCCGGCCAAGCGCGCCCGCGAAGCAGCCCACTCCCGGCGGCCCCGGGAGCCAGCGCCGAAGTGGCGGAGCCGAGCCGCTGAGGGTGGCGCCGAGGGCTGGAGGGGGCGGGACGCGGGCCAAGTCCGAGCGGACCCAGCCAGTCGGGGAGGGGAGGGGGCGGGAAGGAGGCCGGGAGAGGAGAGCCGCGGAGGGGGAGGAAGGGACGGGGCTGGACCGGAGGGGCGGGGAGAGGCGGGCAGAGGCGGGCCTCGGGTCGAGCCTGGGCAGACCGGGATGGGGGCGCGGGGGCTGAAGAGAGAGGAGGGAGGTGGGGACCATAAAGGGGAGGGGCAGCCGGAGGTGGGGAGGAGAAAGGGGCCCTGGCTCTGGGCTGTCTCGACGTCCAACACGTGCAGGTGGGAGGGACAGAGGGAGGAGACTGGGTTGGGCGAGGGGGAGCGGAGGCCGCCCCACCAGACGTAAGACTAGGCGCCTGCAGCTTGGGGACTGCGGTAGTCCCGCAGTCTCGGCTCTGCGAACACAAAACCCAGACAGCAACGCTCCCAGAGGCCAGGGCCTCCGTGGCGGCGCTCCCTGCTGAGCGCCACATGCATCCGCTCCCGCCCGAGCGCCCCCTGGGTACCCGGCCAAAGGGGTGAGACCAGCCTCGGCGTCGAGGAGCTCAACGCCTCCTGGAGAAGAACTCTTCGCTGTGCCCCCGAATCCAAGAGAGGTGATGCTCACGGAGGGAGACGAACGTCAATGAAAAAGTGCAGAGCGTGAGTGGAAGGAGGCAGCCCCCAAACGACAAAGTGTGGAGGAGCCAGGAAGGCAGACGCAGAGAAAGTTAACCGTGAAAGAAATGTCAGCCACTTTTACTAATAATCGCAACAATAACTTACATATATATGTATATATATACTTTAAGGAAACATTTTTAGAATTTATGTGTGTTAATGCGATCCTTTGACAACATGAGCCATTCCTCTGCTCAAAACTGGACAGTGGTTCCCGCTTTCTCTCTGCATAAGAGCCACAGTCCTGCACGACCTGGTCCCTTTTCTTCTCTGACCTCATCTCCATACTCCACCTCCATTTATGCTGCTTTGTGGTCCAGCAGTCCCTGACCCCTAGGCTGGTCACTTGGGCTAGATTTGGCTGTAAGGAGGCAACCAGCCCACATGGATTTAAATCGGTTATCACTTGCACTGCCAGCAAAAGCAGTCAGCACGATGTCAGCTTCTGGCGTCCCTTGTCCCATAGGATGACACCAAGCCCGAGGGGCCAGATGAACAGACCTGAGGAGTGGGTGGCTTTGCTGCTGAGCAGCCAACTCTAAAGTACAGTTTCATAGACTTTCACAGGTGGCTGCTGCTGTGTCCTTGGGGGCAGGGAGAGGCATGGAGGGAAGGCATGGAAACACCTTGCTCAACTGAAAGTCTGGAGAAGGAAGAGAAACAGGCATGCCTTGAGAGAGAGACATGAAACTGCCTGCAACAGCTGCTCACCAGGCTCACCTCCCCCTGCCGCAGGAGGAAGCACGGGACAGTCCCCCAAGACCTGGGTAAGACTGCATTCAAGGCTCGCCTGCATGCCTATGTGGAGATGTGCAAGGTCGCCGGGCCATCTCAGCAGAGCCCTTGTTCTCCTGCAGTGTCCTTGCTGCTGCTCATATACACCAGGCTCCCTTCCACCGTGGGGTTTTGCATCGACTGTTCCCTCTGCCTGGAATGCTCTTCCCCCAGACTCACCCCCTCTTGGTTAATGCTCCTCCTTCAGGTCTTTGCTAAGTCTCACGTTCCTGATGAGGCCCACCTAGTATAAAACTGTCTAATTATTTATTCCTGTGTGATATACAACCCCAAACGCAGTGGGGGTAAACAGCAGCCACTGTACTGGATTCACAGATTCTGTGGGTCAGAGATTTAGATGGGGCACAAGGAAGATGGTTTGTCTTTCCTCTTCCATCTCTGCTGGGATGTTGGGCTCAATGACTGGGGACTAGAATGATCGGAAACAGGGGTCAGCGAACTGTAGCGTGTGGGCCTATCGTCTGTGTTTGCAAATAAGCATTATTGGAACACAGCCATTCACTGTGTGTTGTCTGTGGCTGCTTGTGTGCTGTAATAGCAGAGTTGAGTACTTGTGACAGAGATCAGAGGGCCCACGAAGCCACACGATCTGGCCCTTTACAGAAGTCGGCCAACCCCTGATCTAAAGGTCTGTTTCCTCACATAGCTAGCACTTGCACTGGGATGACTCAAAAGACCAGGGCTGCAGACCAGAGCACCTAAACAAGGCTTCTCCGTGGTGGCCTTGGTGTAGCTGGAAGTCTTACATGGAGGCTCAGGGCTCCAAGAGTGAACATTCATTCCAGTGAACAAGGTAGAAGCTGCATGGCCTTTCATGACCTAGCCCAGAGGTCACCCCACTCCACTACACCGGACTCTCTTGGTGGATGCAGTCACAACCCCACTCTCATGCGGAAGAGCCGTAGCTCCCACCTCCTGATGATGGAAGGGTCAAAGGATTTGCAGCAACCTTTTAAAACTTTCACGAAGAACAAAGCTTAGCTAAAATGTGGGATATCAACTCTAGTGTATTCATTTTTCACACTTGCCATGCATCTAAATGTTATTGCAAGTTAATGTCCTAATTATTCAAGTCATCAAAATAGATGACAGGAAATGTGGGTTTAAAAGAAAAACCAGACCCCATATTACACAACTATTTCCATCCTTATAGGATGTATGCCCCCAAAGGCTAATTTGTGCAACTTTAGCTGGGCGACACCAACCCAGAACCCATACTTCGGTGCCCACACTGTCTTCTATATCTGCTAAGACTCCACATGTTACGAGGTGGAGCCCCTACTTTTATTACATAAGAAAAGGAGGGAAAGTCAAGGGGCTATAGCAGCGTTCATCCGGGGGCTGGGAAAGTCCACCCCCACCGACTCAAGTGTAGCAGGGCTGTGTCTCAAATCAAGTGGTATCGTGATCACGATGCATGCCTCAAGCATGTTCAACATATCAGTGACGGGATTTAAGACTAACAACTGAAGTCCCCAGAGGAGCATGCCAGCCTACACATGAAAGATGTAAAGAGTTAGTTCTCAATGGCCCTATTTTTTTTAATTTTATTAAAATATAGTTGATTTACAATGTTGTGTTAATTTCTGCTGTACAGCAAAGTGACTCAGTTATACATATATATATATATATATATATCTTTTCCATTATGGTTTATCACAGGATATTGAATATAGTTCCCTGTGCTATACAGTAGGACCTTGTTGTTTATCCATCCTATATATGATAGTTCGCATCTGTTAATTCCCAAACTCCCAATCCTTCCCTCTCCCACCCCCCACCCTGCCTCGGCAACCACAAGTCTGTTCTATATGTTTCATAGATATGTTCATTTGTGTCATATGTTAGATTTCACATATAAGTGATATGGTATTTGTCCTTCTCTTTCTGACTTACTTCGCTTAGTATGATAATCTCTAGATTCATCCTTGTTCCTACAAATGGCATTATTTCATTCTTTTTAATGGCTAATATTCCATTGTATATATATACCACATCTTCTTTATCCATTCAGCTGTCAGTGGCCGTTTAGGTTGTTTCTTTGTCTTGGCTATTGTAAATAGTGTTCCTATGAACGTAGGGCTGCATGTATCGTTATGAATTACAGTTTTGTCTGGACATATGCCCAAGAGTGGGATTGCTGGATCAATGACCCTATTCTAAACCCATATCCTCTCCCTTTGTTGTCCTACCCACCCACATACACATTCCCCTTGCCCCTTTCAGCCTTGTCTCCAGCTGGGGCCTGTAATTGACTTCCCACTCCTGCATCCAGTCCAGCACGTGGACCCCCAATTCAGAGCTGGCCTCCTCCCATCCATTTTAACATAGTGCAGATTGCCTAAAATTTAGGGATCGGGCTTAGCCTCACGGTATTCTATGAATGACAGATTGCCAAGAAACAATCTCATCCTGGTTTCAGTGCCAGAGAGCCATTCATTCATTTATGATTCCACAGAAGTTGACAGCATGTGCTCAATTCCAGGTGTAAGACCAACCCCTGGAATGTGTCACTGAGCCAAAGCACAGCACCTCCATCAGGGAGCTACTATCTCATGGGCCAAATGCCAGTCAAGGACCACTTTGGTTCTCACCCGCCCAGCAGCCATTCCATGGTCCTCCCACCGCAGCACCCTGGTTTCCCTTTGCTGAACCATGCCTCCTGCACTCACATTCCTTCCTTCCCCTGCGCCCGGAGGTGGTGTTCTCCTTGCTGCCTGAAAGATTGTTCTCTGCCCCTCTCTCCAGAGTCTCCAACTTTGAATCTCATATCATCAGACCTGCTTGCTGCGGTCACTACAGACCCCTCGGTCCCTCCCTCTCATTCCTTGAAGATTTCAGTACTTGCATCACGGTCACTCCTTTCACAAAATCCCTGTCATAATTCTTGGTGGTTTCAGTCCTGTATAAATGACATTCCAACACCACAGAGTCCAAGTCTCTTGACCTCTTGTCCCCCATGTTGTGTGCTGAGCAACGTGTTGGAAATCCATGTAAGTACCAAGTTCTTGAAGTTTGCTGGGGAACTGGGATGGTGCCCTGTAAGAGAGTCAACTCAGAGCACCCCAAATCTTAAGAGAAGCACAAGCCTCTTGAAGTTTCTTGTAGGTGGTGCACAGAAGACTCTGCATTCAGTGTGCTGAACGAGATGCTTGGAGTACAGGTGTATAGCTCTTGGGGGACCATGCTGCAGGTAAGGTAATCCATTAGGCATATAGAATTGAATACAAGTGAACAGCTGCACTTGTATAACTGATTGGCAGTTAAACAGGAATCCGCTGCTAATGAAGACTCACTGGATCCAAATTCTACAGTTTGAAACGGGAAGAGGATACAATATAGCAACAGCAGTAAAGTTAATACGCATCACACTTAGTGGTTGTTTCATTGTAAGGGCCCCAGAGAGGCCAGGTACAGGATCCTTTGTCCGCGCTTCTGTAAGACATGTGGCTGGATGCATTTCCTATCTTGGATCAAGAATCACCTGGAATACCTCAATACCAAAATAGAGGCGTAGCTGGAGATCTTTATGTTTCATGGGTCCCCTAGGCACTTTCCTGAGGCATAACCAGCTTCAATAGCAGACCCCTCTAGGTGGTCTCACTGAGACTACATACAAATCCTCTATCTCACTGATTTTTGTTTAGTTTGCTTTGTTTCGTTTTATTTTTTTAATTTATTTTTAATGAAGTATAATTTACAAATTATTAAATAATTATTAAATAATTTTAATAATTATTAAATAATTTTCAAGTATACAGCAAAGTGATTCAGTTATACATATATATGTGTGTGTGTGTATATATATATATTTTTAATTCTTTTTCAGATTCTTTTCCATTATAGGTCATCACAGGATATTGAGTATAGTTCCTTGTGCTGTACAGTAGGTCCTTGTATCTCACTGTTTTCAATAAACAGCACTGACGAGCTGGGACAAATCTCCCTGAACCTCCTCGAACCCACAAAGCAACATTACTAATCACTAATTACTAATTACTAATGCTTCGTGCCCTGACCAGGAGCCAGGGCCATGCAGGAACTTAAGCAAAACAGCTCAGGCTAATTCCAGGCCCTCCCAGCACAATGGCTTCCACAGTCATTGCAAAATGATACAAGTAAAATTTCCATTCAGCACAGTGAACATGATGGTGGAATAACAGTGTTTCCTTTTGTAGTTCTGGGGACACTTTAGCATGAAAATCCATTCCATAGGCAAAAAAAAAAACCAAAAAAACTTACTGGAAGTAAAATTGTCAGGCTCAGAAAAAACATGGTGCTGATTAAAGATGCCCCTCCCTGGATACAAGGACAGCTGTTGGGCTTTTGTAGTTTGTCGGGGAAAAGTGACATTGCCCATGTTAGAGAAACCATTAGGTGTCCTGGCAAAAGTAAGAGAAGCTCAAATATCTAAGTGTTACAACTTTATAATAATGAGATGGTGTATGTTTTCATCATGCTAAAAAACACACCGGAAGTTCCATTGTCTGGCACTTGTAAGTTGTGATGGGGCTGAGTGAGCTCTGGTGGACACTGCCTGCAGCCAGCACACTGACCCACATGCTAGAGGCCGGGTGCCCAGTTCTTGAATTTGTTGACAGGTGATTATGGAACATGTAAAACACCTCACTCCATGTGCTGAACAGTAGATTGAAAATTATGCAGCTCATGTATTTGCAGTGGGTGTGTGTATGTGTGTGGGAAGGGGGGATTCAGATTGTGTTTAAAATGCTCAAATCGCCATGGTCAGCAACGTATGGGAAGTATAAGGTGACCCCCGAACAACTCGGGGATTAAGGGCACCGACCACCCCACTCAATTGAAAATCCGCATATAACTTTTGACTCCCCCCAAACTTAACTACTAATAGCCTTCTGTTGATTGGAAGCCTCACCAATAACATAAAGAGTCGAGTACCACATAATTTGGACGTTATATATATTAAATACTATATTATATACTATAATAAAATGAGCTAAAGAAAACATGTTATTAAGAAAGTCTTAGGGAAGAGAAAAATACATTTCCAGTACTGTACTGTATTCACTGTAGGTTTACATCAAATGTTTACAGGCTGCATTGTCTGTCTGTCAATACCCACATCAATATTAAACAGTCTTATATGACACAAAACACTGTAGGTGCTATACATATGACTAAATTAGACATCTAACATAAATAGATAATGTGAAAAAGAAATACATACTTACATACAGGTACCATATTTACTGAGAAAAATCTGAGTGTAAGTGGACCCTCGAAGTTCAAACCTGTGTTGTTTGAGGGTCAACAGTGCTAGTATTGGAGCATGTAAGAGACTGTTTGGAGGGGTGAATGACAAACTGGAAGGACCAGTGTCTAGCCCTTGCAGCTTTTGGATACCCTTCACCGTGCCAAACATCTGGGATGTGCAAATGTCTAGACAGAGTTCCCCAAGGCACTGAGATGGTATTTAGCAGAGTCTCAAATCAGCATAAAACTCTACTGGAAATGTGTGTCCAACACCTGAAGATTGGGGGAGACTGAGATGGTGGATGTAAGAATCTCTATTCAGCTGCTAAAGAACATACCAGAAGCACAGAGATCTAGATTTTGTAATTTAATGTGAAACTGAACTAATGCTTGCAAGCAACTCCATTTAGCTTCTGAAACAAAAATACTAATAGTATAAATGTTTTAGGGACTCCCCTGGTGAAACAGTGGTTAAGAATCTGCCTGCCAATGCAGGGGACACAGGTTCGAGCCCTGGACCAGGAAGATCCCACATGCCGCGGAGCAACTAAGCCCGTGCGCCACAACTACTGAGCCTGTGCACCACAACTACTGAGCCCGCGTGCCACAACTACTGAAGCCCACGCACCTAGAGCCTGTGCTTCGCAACAAGAGAAGCCACCGCAATGAGAAGCCCACGCACCCCAGCGAAGAGTAGCCCCTGCTTGCCGCAGCTAGAGAAAGCCCACGCGCAGCAACGAAGACCCAGTGCAGCCAAAAATAAAATAAAATTAAAAAAATATATATCTTTTAAATGTTTTGCCTTTGTAGTTCTAGGAGAGTTAAGATGGTACATATAGAGAACTCCACTTTTCTTCCCCAAACCATTCTGGAAATAAGATGTTTCTAGTTCTTATAGTTTGGTGGGGGAGTGGAGATGGTGAATATGAGATTCCATTTGCTGAGCAGCTTACTGAAATTACAGAGGTCTGGTTCTCGAAGGTTCTCGGTAATGGCTGACTATCTGGCGATCTGCCAGGTGGTTGATAATGGACCATCTGATAGATAATAATTTTTAATTGTCTCTTCGTATTGGGTACTCTGTTAGCTCCCGGCATCCTCTGCGCTGTTCGGCTTGTTTGCTTGCCTCTAGAGGTGCAGTTCTGTGATAAATATTGTGGGGTGTGTGTGTGTGTGTGTGTGTGTGTGTGTGTGTGTGTGTGTTTGCTGGAACTGCTGGGCTGGTGAGTTTTTGAGTCCTGTATTTCCTTTTGACCAATAGCTGAAGTTGTAAAACCTAAGCTTGTAGTTCTTTTGTATGTGTGAAAATTTAGAGAGGGAAAAAAAGCCTTCTCTCTTCCTCACAAAAGCAAGATACAGTGTATCTTTTACAATCGCTTGTTTGTCTATAACTTTTTCTGTGTCCTTCTGTCTCTCAATCTGGGGGGACAGATACATCATAAAAGCTTATTATTATATGTTTCATCTAGCAAAATCTAGTGCAGGCACACAGATCTTTCTGATTCCTTTGGTAAGGGGAGAAAATGTATACAAAGACTGATGGAAACATTTTATACTGGTTTTATATATTGATAACAAATGGGTCGACACTTTTAAGAGGGTCTTACTTGGTTTGGATAACTGAATGAAGGAGCTGGAGTATGTGATGGTCAGGGAATGATTGTTTCTGGATTTTTTTCGAGTTTCTGATCTTTCTGAGAAATCTAGAGTTTGGAGAACATGGCTTTCTCTCTCTTTTCTCCTCCACAAAATTAGGGAGGTCCCCCAAATATTAATATGAATCAGTTCAAGATGTGAGGCAGAGCTCCGTGTGCAACAATAAAGTGTGATTAAGTCTGAAAAGTTATGCCCCTAACTAGCCGCAACCTGCCTGAACAAGTACTACATACAACAAAGGGCACATAACAAAATAGACGGAGTTAATCCAACTATTACCTCCTCTTGTTAATCCAACTATTACCTCCTCTTAAGGGTCCTAGCTTGCCCGAGAGTAATTGGTCTTCTAGAAGAAACATCAAACGAGCCGCAGTTGAGGACTGTACCGTAGATCCAGGCTTTCCAGAATAAACTGACATTGCCAACTGCTGTCAACCTGTACTTAAGGACTGAGGTAGGATTGCAGACACTTTAGTCCAGAAGCAGACAAATGCATGAAAGTGCACTGCTTAATTCAGGAGCCATACAAACCTACTTTGATGTAATTATGGATAATATTCTATTTCTGATGAGCATATCAAAAAGGTTTTTTTCTTTATCTCTAGCCATCAGTTTTACTGCTAAACTTGTTCAAACTGTAATGAGATTTCAAAAATAGTTATCTTGTACCAGCTGGCCCCTCAGAATTCAGAAAAAGCAATCCCATAAAAGACTGTAATATAGATTATGTTAATAAGTAAAGGAAAACATAATAATGATTCTGTTATGATTAGTGATATACATTGATTACTCTTATCTACAAAACCACTCAGAACAATGTAACATTGGTTAAATATTATACAAAGTGTCTTACTGAGTTCTCTTTTTTCATAATCATAAAATTTTTTTGCATAGTTTCAATTAGAATCTGTTCTTTTTACTGGGTAATAATTGGATAAATCAGTTTATAACCGTGATTATGACTGTCTCATTTAAGTATGACAAGAGTTCTTTTAAGGAACAAGGTTGTTTGTTTTCTTTATTTGGGTGTTGAGAATTCTTTGTATACTCTGAATAAAACCCTTTTGTCAGTAATGTGACTTGTAATATTTTCTCCCAGTCTGTGACTTGTCTTTTTTTTTTCTTAATGGTGTTTTTAGCAGAATAAAAAGTGTTAGTTTTGATAAAGTCCAATTCACTATTTTTTTTTTTACTCTTTTAGATTGTACTTTTGGTGTCTTATCTAAGAACTTAAAAAAAACCAACTTTATTCAGATATATTTCATATTGCATAAAATATAGCATAAGACTATGCATAAAACTCCATTTTTAAGTATACAATTCAGTAGTTTTTACTGCACAAGTGGATCACACACTTGTGCAAGAAACACCACCATCTAATTTTAAAGCGTTTTCATCACCCCCAAAAGAAACCCTGTACCTACTAGCAGTCACTTTCTGTTTTCCCCACCTCTACTTCTATCCCAGCCTCTAGCCCCTGGCAACCACTCATCTACTCTCTGTCTCTGTGGATTTGCCTATTCCACGCATTTCATATAAACGCAATTATACAGCGTGGCCTTTTGTGACTGGCTTCTTTCACGAGGCATAATGCTTTCAAGGTTCATCCATGTTGTAGCATGTATCAGTGCTTCATTTCCTTTGATGCTTGACTAATAGTCCATCGTATGCATATACCACATTTTGTTTATCCGTTCACCAGGTGATGGGCATTTGGGTCGTTTCCACTTCTTGGCCATTATGAATAATGTTGCCACGAACAGTCATGTAAAAGTGTTTGTGTTAACATATGTTTTCAGTTCTCTTGGGTATACACCTAGGAGTAGAATTACTGGCTAGTATGGCAGCTCTAGGTTTAATTGTTTTGAGGGTCTGTCAAACTGTTTTATTTATTTATTTATTTATTTATTCATTTATTTCTGACTGTGTTGGGTCTTCGTTTCTGTGCGAGGGCTTTCTCTAGTTGTGGCGAGCGGGGGCCACTCTTCATCGCCGTGCACGGGCCTCTCACTGTTGCGGCCTCTCTTGCTGCGGATCGCAGGCTCCAGACGCGCTGGCTCAGCAGTTGTGGCTCCCGGGCCTAGCCGCTCGGCGGCATGTGGGATCCTCCCAGACCAGGGCTCGAACCTGCGTCCCCTGCATTGGCAGGCAGACTCTCAACCGCTGCGCCACCAGGGAAGCCCTGTCAAACTGTTTTACCAAGTGGCTGCACTATTTTGCATTCTCACAAGTAGCACAGGAGGGTTCCAATATTTCCACATCCTCATCAACATTTGTTATTATACATCTTTTAGATTATAGCCATTTTAGTGGGTGTGAAGTAGTGTCTCAAAGTGGGTTTTTAAAATTTTTTATTTTTCGCTGCTTTCGGTCTTCATTGCTGCACGCGGGCTTTCTCTAGTTGCGGTGAGCGGGGGCTACTCTTCATTGTAGTGCACGGGCTTCTCATTGCGGTGGCTTCTCTTGTTGCGGAGCACAGGCTCTAGATGTGTGGGCTTCAGTAGTTGTGGCACGCGGTATCAGTAGTTGTGGCTCGCGGGCTCCAGAGCGCAGGCTCAGTAGTTGTGGCGCATGGGCTTAGTTGCTCCACGGCATGTGGGATCTTCCCAAACCAGAGCTCGAACACGTGTCCCCTGCATTGGCAGGCGGATTCTTAACCACTGCGCCACCAGGGAAGTCCCTCATTGTGGTTTTGGTTTGCATTTCCCTAATGACTAATGATGTTGATTATCTTTTCATGTGTCTTGTGTCCATTTGTTTACTTTCTTTGGAGAAATGTCTATTCAAATCCTTTGCCCATTTTTTTTATTATGTAAGTTTCAGGTGTACAGAATTATAATTCAACGTCTGTATATACTACAAAGTGATCGCCAACACAAATCTAATTACAATCCAACACCATACAATTGACCCTCTTCACCCATTTGGCTCACTCCCAAACCCCTTCTTCTCTGGTAACCACTAACCTGATCTCTGTATCTATTTTTGTTTTATTTTGTTTGTATGTTTGTTTGTTTTTCATATTCCACATATAAGTGAACTCATAGAATTTGTGTTTGAATAATTTCACTTAGCATAATACCTTCAAGGTCCATCCATGTTGTTGCAAATAGCAAGAGTTCATTCTGTTTTTAGGGCTGAGTAGTATTCCACTGTATATGTAGACCACATCTTCTTTATTCAGTCATCCATTGATGGACACCTAGGTTGTTTCTGAATCTTGGCTATTGTAAGTAATGCTGCAATGAACATAGGGATGCAGATATATTTTTGAATTAGTGTTTTCATGTTCTTGTATCCATTTTTTAATGGGGATGTCTTTTTTTTTTTTTTTTTGCTGTATGCGGGCCTCTCACTGTTGTGGCCTCTCCCGTTGCGGAGCACAGGCTCCGGACGCGCAGGCTCAGCGGCCATGGCTCACGGGCCCAGCCGCTCCGTGGCATGTGGGATCTTCCCAGACCGGGGCACGAACCCATGTCCCCTGCATCGGCAGGTGGACTCTCAACCACTGTGCCACCAGGGAAGCCCTGGGGTGTCTTTTTATATTGAGTTGTAGGAGTTCTTTATATATTCTGGATAATAGAGTTGTCAGATACATGACTTGCAAACATTTCCTCCTATTCTATGGATTGTCTTTGCACTTTCTTAATAGTATCCTTTGAAGCACAAAATCCTTAGGTTTTAAAAAATTCCAATTTAGCATTTGGACTTTATCATTTTTTCTTTGGTTGCTTGAGCTTCAGGTGCCATATCTAAGATATCATCGCCTAATCCAAAGTAACAAAAATTTACATCTATCTCTTCTTCTAAGTGTTTCATAGTTTTAGTCTTACATTTAGGCCTTGACCCATTTTGAGTTAATAGTATGAGGTAGAGATCAAGATTCTTTTCTTTTTCTTTGCATATGAATATTCAATTCTTCCAGCACTAAGTGTCCAGAGACTATCTTTCCTCCACTGAATTGCTTTTGCAACTTTGTAAAACAAAACAAAACAAAACAAATCAATTGGCCCAACTCCTTCAATGAGGGCTGCACATATTGCCTTCCTTCCAAAGAGTACAGTATGGAAATGGGGGAAAAGTAACTTTAGAGAAACCTTACAGACATCACCTTAGCTACATGACCAAACTAGCATCAACCCTCATGTGATTGATGTGTACCCTTAATATGATGTGATGAAAATGGCACTTATCACTACAGTTTTCCTCCTCAAATCCATACCCCCAGTCTAATCATGAGGAAAACATCGGACATATTCCATTTGAGGAATATTCTACAAAATACCCAACCAACGTTGCTCAAAACTGTCAAGGTTATCAAAAATAACAAGAGTACTGGAGACGTAATGTATAACCTGATAAATATAATGAACACGGCTGTATGTTATCTAATGAAATTTGTCAAGAGAATAAATCCTAAGAGTTCTCATCGCACGGATATTTTTTCCAATTTCTTTAATTTTATATCTATAGGAGATGAGGGATGTTCACTAAACTTACTGTGGTCATCATTTTATGATGTATGTAAGTCAAGTCATTATGCTGTACACCTTAAATTTACAGTGCTGTTTGTCAATTATATCTCAATTATATTCCAATAAAACTGGAAGAAAAAAATAATAAATAATTCACCATTTCTGTCACCAAAAAAAAAAATCTTGTTAAACTAATTTTACTAAATATTTTTAGTTGTTTAAATATTTTGTTGTTTGCCAACCAATGTAAATGAGGATGACAAGAGTTAAAAGTTACAATCAACTATCTGACTGTATATTGAGTTGAGATATAAGAACTTCTGGGACAGTCCCGTTTCTTTCTTTCTTTTTTTTAAAAATAAATTTACTTACTTATTTATTTTTGGCTGCATTGGGTCTTCCTTGCTGCGCGTGGGCTTTCCCTAGTTGCCACGAGCAGCGGCTACTCTTCGTTGTGGTGTGCGGGCTTCTCATTGCTGTGGTTTGTCTTGTTGCGGAGCTCAGGCTCTAGGCGCCCGGGCTTCAGCAGTTGCGGCACGTGGGCTCAGTAGTTGTGGGTCGCAGGCTCTAGAGCGTAGGCTCAGTAGTTGTGCCGCACGGGCTCAGTTGCTCCGCGCCATGTGGGATCTTCCTAGTCTAAAAAATTCTTGTTTAATGTGTCATTTAAAGCTTGTGTTTCCTTATTTATTTTCGTTTTGGATGATCTGTGCATTGGTGAAAGCAAGGTGTTAAAGTCCCCTACTATGATTGTGTTACTGTCATTTCCCCTTTTATGGCTGTTAGCATTTGCCTTATGTATTGAGGTGCTCCTATGTTGGGTGCTTAAATATTTACAATTGTTATATCTTCTTTTTGGATTGATCCCTTGATCATTGTGTAGTGTCCTTCTTTGTCTCTTGTAATAGTCTTTATTTTAAAGTCTATTTTTTTTCTGATATGAGAATTGCTACTCCAGCTTTCTTTTGATTTCCATTTGCATGGAATATCTTTTTCCATCCCCTCACTTTCAGTCTGTATGTGTCCCTAGGTCTGAAGTGGGTCTCTTGTAGACAGCATATATATGGGTCTTATTTTTGTATCCACTCAGCCAGTCTATGTCTTTTGTTTGGAGCATTTAATCCATTTACCTTTAAGGTAATTATTGATATGTATATTCCTATTACCATTTTCTTAATTGTTTTGGGTTTGTTATTGCAGGTCTTTTCCGTCTCTTGTGTTTCCTGCCTAGAGAAGTTCATTTAGCATTTGTTGTAAAGCTGGTTTGGTGGTGCTGAATTTTCTTAACTTCTGTTTATCTGTAAAGATTTTAATTCCTCTATTGAATCTGAATGAGATACTTGCTGGGTAGAGTAATCTTGGTTTTTTCCCTTCATCACTTTAAATATGTCCTGCCACTCCCTTCTGGCTTGCAGAGTTTCTGCTGAAAGATCAAGTGTTAACCTTATGGGCATTCCCTTGTATGTTATTTGTTGTTTTTCCCTTGCTGCTTTTAATATTTTTTCTTTGTATTTAATTTTGGATAGTTTGATTAATATGTGTCTTGGCATGTTTGTCTTTGGATTTATCATGTATGGGACTCTCTGTGCTTCCTGGACTTGATTAACTATTTCCTTTCCCATATTAGGGAAGTTTTCAACTATAATCTCTTCAAATATTTTCTCAGTCCCTTTCTTTTTGTCTTCTTCTGGGACTCCTATATTTCGAAGGTTGGTGCGTTTAATGTTGTCCCAGAGGTCTCTGAGACTGTCCTCATTTCTTTTCATTCCTTTTTCTTTATTCTGCTCTGTGGTAGTTATTTCCACTATTTTATCTTCCAGGTCACTTATCCGTTCTTCTGCCTCAGTTATTCTGCTATTGATTCCTTCTAGAGAATTTTTAATTTCATTTATAGTGTTGTTCATCATTGTTTATTTGCTCTTTAGTTCTTCTAGGTCCTTGCTAAACGTTTCTTGTATTTTCCTCATTCTTTTTCCAAGATTTTGGATCATCTTTACTATCATTATTCTGAATTCTTTTTCAGGTAGACTGCCTATTTCCTCTTCATTTGTTAGGTCTGGTGGGTTTTTACCTTGCTCCTTCATCTGCTGTGTGTTTCTCTGTCTTCTCATTTTGCTTATCTTACTGTGTTTGGGGTCTCCTTTTCGCAGGCTGCAAGTTTGTAGTTCTCGCTGTGTTTGGTGTCTGCCCCCAGTGGGTAAGGTTGGTTCAGTGGGTTGTGTAGGCTTCCTGGTGGAGGGGACTGGTGCCTGTGTTCCGGTGGGAGGGGTTGGATCTTGTCTTTCTGGTGGGCAGGACCACATCCAGTGGTGTGTTTTGGGGTGTCTGTGAACTTATGATTTTAGGCAGCTTCTCTGCTAATAGGTAGGGTTGTGTTCCTGTCTTGCTAGTTGTGTGGCATGGGGTGTCCAGCACTGGAGCTTTCTGGTCAGTGAGTGGAGCTGGGTCTTAGCGTTGAGACGGAGATCTCTGGGAGAGCTCTCACCGATTGATATTACATGGGGCTGGGAGGCCTCTCATGGTCCAATGTCCTGAATTCAGCTCTCCCGTCTCAGAGTCTCAGGTCTGACACCCGGCTGGAGCACGAAGACCCTTCTGGGAAGTCTGAGGTCTTCTGCTAGCGTTCAGAAGGTGATCTCCCCGTCTTACTCCTCTGCCATCTTGAAGGTCCTCCCAGCAGGCGGATTCTTAACTACTGCACCACCAGGGAAGCCCTGGATTCATTTTTAAATGGACCCTCAACCCAACCTCCTCATCTTAACACTGTGCCATTTCTTTATTCACACTAGGGGTACCTGATACCACCAATTCCTAAAACTTTTGTGGTTTTATGGTATAATTTGGCCTGGTTCTTACCTTTCCCCTATTGTTGCTTACTATTCAGTTTTTGTTTATTTTTTTGGCCTTGCCACACGGCTTTTGGGATCTTAGTTCCCCGACCAGGGATTGAACCTGGGCCTTCAGCAGTGGAAGCGTGGAGTCCTAACCACTGGACCGCTGGGGAGCTCCTACTATTCAGTTTTCTTAAATGACTTATGTAATTTATCACTCTGTTGCTATACAGCTTCCGAAACATTTAAGCTATTGTCTCCTTTCCCATGCATCCCATCCTCCTGAGTTTATAACTTCGAAGAAAATCCTTTATCGTTTTTTAATTAACCCTTGGGGAAGGATCACTCTGTTTAATCTGTCCTTTTTACCTAGAAGTCGCCTCTTGTTGGTTGTTTCCATTTTTCCTCCTATGATGAAAGCTGTCTAGCAGTCTGGTCTACTTATCTTTACTCTCCTTTCTGTCTCCCAGAGATGTTCCCCATCATTTACACGCTCACTCTCAGTGCCTGAGAGTACTCGTTACTCCCACCTTCACCAATATCTGGCTTCAGTATTCATTCATTCGCTCATTAATATATATATTGCTCATCCTCTATGCACGTGACTGAGTGGTAGGTGCTTGCCACCATCATGAGTAGGATGGAGCTTGTATCCTAGAGAGAGAGAGTTAAGAAACACATACTTTTTAAAAAGAAGAGTTACAGTTTGTGGAAAGTTTTCTAAAGGGAGTAAACTGGATCGCAGGGGGGGACTTGGGGTACCAGCTTCAAGACGGTGGTTGGAAAAGTACTCTCTGAAAAGGTAGCATTTGTTTATTTATTATTTTCTTTTTAAAAGTATTTACTGTGAGAGATTTTAAACATAGGCAAAAGTGATTCCACTTCCAGTAATGAGCTCTCATACTTATCGCAAAGTATCAACAATTGTTAACGTTTTGCCAGTCTAGTTTCATGTATTCCCTCCCCCCCAATCTTTTTTGGCTTCAGTTCTTTAAAACAAATCCCAGACACATTATGTTACCCTTAAATTAATCTGCATCTCAATCTGATAGGGATTTTTTTGAACTTAATCACCAGTATCACACTTAACAAAATTAATAATTCTTTCACATCATCTGATACTCAGTACATATTCAAATTTCCCTGGTTGAGTCCAAGATGTCACTTAATAGTTGGCTTGTTCAGGTCAAGAGATCCAAACAAGAAGTCCTCACGTTGCATTTTGGCATGTCTCTTAAGTCCTTTATCTGGGAACAGTGAGTTTCTAATACTTTCAATAATTCTCTTTACTACCTGGGATTCTTCTATAAAAAGAACTTTCTCTCACCAGCTCATTGATTATTCTTTTTTAAAAAAATTTTTATTGGAGTATAGCTGATTTACAATGTTGTGTCAGTTTCTGCTGCACAGCAAAGTGAACCAATCATACATATACATACATTCACTCTTTTTTAGATTCTTTTCCCACATAGGTTATCATAGAATATTGGGTAGAATTCCCTGTGCTATACAGTAGGTCCTGATTAGTAATCTATTTTATTTTAATTAATTAATTAATTTATAATTCTTTTTTGGCCATGCCATGTGGCCTGTGGGATCTTAGTTCCCTGACCTGGGATTGAACCCAGGCCCTTGGCACTGAAAGCACCGAGTCCTAACCACTGGACTGCTAGGGAATTCCCAGTTATCTATTTTATGTATAGTAGTGTGTATATGTCATTCCCAATCTCCCAATTTGTCCCTTTCCCCTCATTGATTATTCTTGAAATGCAGAGATCACAGAGGAAGGACTGAATAAGTGCTGGATACTTTCACTTTAATTATCAAATTTCAGAGAAACAAGTTGGTGCACTACTAACCTCCATTGTTAATCAACAAGGTCTTGTTTGTTTGTTTAGCATCATTATGAATGCACATTTTTACATATCTAATGTGTTTTAATCCATTAAGATCTTTTTTTTTTTTTTTTTTTTTTTTGCCACACCATACAACATGCAGGATCATAGTTCCCCCACCAGGGTCAAACCCATGCCCCCTGCAGTGGAAGTGCAGAGTCATAACCACTGGACCGCCAGGGAAGTCCCCAAGATCATTGTTTTTTATGATACTCCAATTATTCCTTTAGGCCAGTGGCACCCCTTAGAGTTGGCTTCTTTGTCCTTTTGATGTGGTCCATAGATAATTCTTGAATAAGCATCCTGGCTTGCTAGTTCTCTTTCTGCACATACTCCTGGATTTATTTTCTCTACTCCTAAACTTCTTGGGGTATTTGCAAACCAGTCATAAACTTTGTCATCTCCAAGCCTTTTCCTGGGCCGATTTCTTTGCCTAAAATGATTTTTCCTATTTACGCCTCCCAACTGATTTAAGTATCTTTCAAGACTCAATGCCAAATGTTGGCTACAGTCTGGTGAGACCCTAATCATAGGAGCCACTTAAGCCATGCCTGATTCTTGACTATAGGAGTTGGGAGATAAATATGCATTGCCACTAGGTTTGTGGTAATATCGTTACACAGCAAGAGATGACAAATACACAACCTTTATCAAATTAGGTCCTGTGTCTTTTTTTTTTTTTTAATATTTATTTATTTATTTAGGCTGCACCAGGTCTTAGTTGTGGCACGCAGGATCTTTTTTTTTTTTTTTCATTGCGGCATGCATGCAGGATCTAGTTCCCCGACCAGGGATCAAACCCGGGCCCTCTGCACTGGGAGCATGGACTCTTACCCACTGGACCACCAGGGAAGTCCCGGGTCCTGTGTCTTTTAGTTTGCTTGTAGAGAAGAAACTTTGATATTGGATAGGGGTGCTAGTTAATAGTAAAGTTTCATTAAAATGAAAGTTATACTTTGCCATGTTGGGAGACAGTTCTCCATCGGTCTTTCAGGTTTCCGCTTGTTGCTTGGGGGGCACTGTCTGCCCTCGTTCCTTTGTGTAGGAAACAGCCTTGGAAGATAGAGATAGTGTCTACTTCTTAAGCAAAGGGCAGGTTTGCTCACAGCCTTAGAAGATGGAGATCGTGTCTCCCTTGGAGCCAAGGGCAGACATTCTTACTACCCATTATTAAAGATTTGGGTTTCCTAAGCTCTCTGTTCTTTCCTGTGATGCAACCCAGGGTGCATGTAGATGTCATCCAGCCTTCACATCACTCTGTGGGAATTTGGACTCAGGGAACTGGCACAAAAATGCTGATGCTCTGCTGTAAGTAACAAATTATTCTTCATCTTTGACCCGGCAGTTTTCTGGCTTCTACCAGCATTTATGGAACTGTGGCAGGCAGAGAAGGTAAAAATCTCAAACCGCTCAGAGTTCTTAAAAAGCTATAGATATGATGTACAGCACATATTCACTTGTGGAAATTGGAAAGCCCCCCCCCCTTTTTTTCAGTGGTGGGAATATAAATAATAATAATAAGTTCAAAGTTACCTCTGAACTTATTAACTAGTCAAGTGAGAATTCAAGCCTTGTAATTCTTCTCTCTCAGTGTATGGTGTCCCTCTTTCTCTACCAACTTCAACTACCCACCCTTACTGGGTAAAGTCTCACAATGGCTAAGAATACCTTTATCGGGACTTCCCTAGTGGTGCAGTGGTTAAGAATCCGCCTGCTAATGCAGGGGACACAGGTTCGAGCCCTGGTCCAGGAAGATCCCACATGCCCCGGAGCACCTAAGCCCGTGAGCCACAACTACTGAGCCCACGTGCCACAACTACTGAAGCCCACGTGCCTAGAGCCTGTGCTCTGCAACAAGAGAAGCCACTGCAATGAGAAGCCCATGCACCTCAACGAAGAGTAGCCCCCACTCGCCGCAATTAGAGAAAGCCCGCACGCAGCATCGAAGACCCATCGCAGCCAAAAATAAATAAATTTATAAAATAATAAAAATAAAAAAGGATACCTTTATCACGGAGGGATTTTAGAAGGTATTTCCTTAATTGTTGCTGGTTACATTACCATACAGGGAATGACTGCTTGGTGCCATTTATAGCTAATGCCCCCATTCAGTATCATATAACAACATATTCACTGTGCTATGAAAAAGTCCATTACGGTCACTATTTCAAGTCTTGCTGCCTACTAATTTAGCATTTATAGCCAAGAGCTCCAGAGGCCTAAAGTAGGAAAATATTGCTGGATAAAATCAGAATTGGGAAGCAAGAACTTAATACAAAAGGTACTAAGCAAATTAACCTCAGAGTTGCCTCTGTAAAACTGAGAGTTGAATCCAGTTGAGTTTCCACATGGCATCTACTCTCAATTTAATCTCTAATTACAGCTCTCTAAAATTGTTGTGTTTTTGTAGGGCAAAGTAGGTTACTGAGATTTGAAAAAGTAGCATTTACATTGTGGACTCAAAATATTGTAAACCGGGGCTTCCCTGGTGGCGCAGTGGTTGAGAGTCTGCCTGCCGATGCAGGGGACACAGGTTCGTGCCCCGGTCCGGGAAGATCCCACATGCCGTGGAGCGGCTGGGCCCGTGAGCCATGGCCACTGAGCCTGCGCGTCCAGAGCCTGTGCTCCGCAACAGGAGAGGCCACAACAGTGAGAGGCCCACATACCAAAAAAAAAAAAAAAAAAAAAAAAAAAAAAAAATATATATATATATATATATATATATATAGTAAACCTCTCTTTGAGAAGGGAAAATTTAAAACTGGGAAAGTAAATTCCCCTTTAAGATGGGACAAGCTTTGATTAAACGAATAAAACCTCGAATTTCCTAGATATTTAGACTTCCTGTTTGTTCAGTGCAGTGTTGTAAATTGCCCCGATGTTGAAACTGTTTTTACAAATACCGGTGAGACATATTTGGGCCAGCCAGGCTAGCCAGACATTTGAATAGAGAAGACATTGTGTTTTATATGCTGCGGGGTTCATTACCCAAGGTCCCAGAAGGTAAGGTTTTGCTCAAATGCATGTGAAAACTGCCTCTTATGACGGCAAATTAGGGTGACCAGTGGTCCCAGCTTGCTTGGGATGTCTGATTTTAAAATGGAAAGTCCTGTGTTTCGGGGAACCCCAGTTCTGGGAAAACATCATAGGCGGAGGCCACGGAGAGGCATCTTGAGAGAATTTATTGGCAGACAAGGGAACATCCAGGAAGAAGAGTTGTGTGAACCCTTTCAGTAACTCTATTCACAGACTGGACAATAAGCCGCATAGGACACACTTTGTGGACTGTGTTCTCGAAAACGTAGAGCTGAAGGCGAATTTGATGAGTGCTGATGCTTTAGCCCACGATAGAGAGAATGAAGGGAAGGGAAGGATGAGAAGCACTGCATTGGCCACTGCCAAAAACTCAGCTGACTGCTTGGCAGGCGTGCCCACTCAGCCACAGAGGATGTCTGGCAGGCTGTGCAAAGAAACCATGCTGTAGAACAGTCCACCAGAGGGAAAAGAAAAGGGAATTTATGTCTCTGGCTCCTTCCTACCTTGCTCCTCTTGAACAAAATTTGCCTTGATCTAAATTTGCTCCCTACACTTTTGGGTTTATATCAGCTTGCACACCCCATGGGGAGGCATTCCCTCCAAGCCAGTGCCCCAGGGAGTGTGACAATGGCCTGATGGCACAGCAAAGCCAGGGCAGAGGGCCTCGTCCTCTGTGGCAAGTGGCTGGTAGTGGGGCTGACAGGGCTGGTGGAACCAGCCTATGGTGTCCCTTTCTCTAGGAGGGCCACGTATGGTCAGGCCATGGTGGTGGCTGAGGTGGGGCAAGAGGTGGAGGGTGGCACTCAGAGACTCTGAGAGGCAACTGGGATATGTCCTGATGTTGCTTCTCCCAGAAAGACCAGGTCAGGAAGAAGACTGGTAGGAAGAGGACTTAGAGGGGGAGTGGTGCTGAGGGGGCACCCTGTAGGAGGAAATAGGTAAAAGATAAAGGCAGAGCATTGTTAATTGATTGTTAATTTGACCTCATGTGTACCCTCAGAGCAGGGATGTCTGGGGATATTTTGGTCTCAAAGTCTAAGATAGACTAAGTTCTATCTTGATCCCTTTGGGCTGCTATACCATAAACTTACGAACAACAAACATTTATTCTTTACAGTTCTAGAGGCTGGAAAGTCCAAGATCATGGTGCTAGCAGATTCAGTGTTTGCTGAGGTTGTGCTTCCTGGTTCATTGACAGCCGTCTTTTTGCTGTGTCCTCATTTGGTGGAAGGGGCCAGGGAGCTCTGTGGGGTCTCTTTCATAAAGGCACTAATCCCTTTCATGAGGGCTCCACCCTCATGACCTAAGCACTTCCTAAGGGTCCCACCTCCTAGTATCACCGCATAGGCCATTAGGTTTCAACATAGGAATTTGGGGAGGAGACACAAATATTCAGTCCTCAGCAGGCTCCTTCCTGTTGGAGTAAAGCCTTCTGAAAAGAGGCCATTTGAGCTAAACCCTGAAGGTTGACATTTCAAATCAAAAGATGAGAATGAACCAAGATACCACGAAGTGCAAGATGTGTTTGGAGACCCTAAGGAGATAATTTTAGTGGAGACATAAAGTTTCAGGCAACTTTATATTTCTGGATAAGGAATTTGAACTTTATTTCTCAGGCAATAGGACGCCTATCAATCCTTTTAACATAGCTACACCACGCAATGGGAGATTAGAGCTCAACAGAGTTATCACAAGTGTGATATTTTATGGTTGAATCCACAGACAGGGAGGGAGGGGTAAAGCTCGGGTTCTTAACCTGGATCTATGAATTGCTAGGGGAAGTCTCTGTGAAGCTCAGATTATTACACGCAACGTTTTTATGAGGACCTCTATACCTTTCATCAACTTTTCAAAAGGTCCGGACCCCCAAAAGGTTAAAGTGCACTGGTAAATAGAGAAAATCAGTAGAGTCCCCACCGTCCCCCAAGCCTGGAGGCATATACCTCCAATTTGGGGGTCAGGAGGCGAGAGCGAAGTTGGCCAGAAAACCTTCTAATTCATAGTTATGAGGCAGTTCAGGCTCGTACTGACATGACCTGGGGAAGATCTGGATGCCAGGAAGATCCTATCCCAGTACAGGCTGAAGGTACAAATAAATACCCAGCAAATTCCTCCTCGCGCTTCCTTCGCGCAACTGCGGAGGCGTTAGGACCGCGGGAACGCCGCTCGCTCCCGGCGAAGCCCCGCCTCGGCGCGAAGCAGGACGGGAAATTCAACATGGACGCGTCCATTTGAACATCTCGTCTGAGTGGTTCTCCTGCACGCCTGCCTGTCATTAGCAGTCGTGTTCGCAGCTGCTGCCCAGTCTTCCTCCGGAATAGGGGAGGGAGAGGGAATGAGAAGCTGCAGCGGCCGAGGAGTCACCGTGACCGTCCCCGCCGCCACCCTCGGGCCCCCTCGGCCCCCGCGCCTCCGGGGAGCAGCCGGGGCTCGCCGCGCCTGACGCGTCCCGAGTCACACAGGTAAGGGCCCAGGCCCGCAGCGCCTGGTGGTTCATCGCCTGTCCGGTAGCCCTCTCACCCGACCCGAGGCCTACCCGCGCGCGGTGACCCGGAGGGCTGGGAACCCGGGGCGGGCCCTGAGCGGGCGCCAGAGCCAAGAGGACCCCAGCTTGCGGGCTGGGCTTTACGGGGTGCACCTTCCTGCTCCACTCTGCGCCGGCTTCCTTCCTGAGCTAAACGCGGTGTCCCGTGTGGGCCTTAGCTTCTAGTTCAGCCCCTTGCCGCTCTGATACGATGTTCTGAGACCCAGGCTCTTAGACTGTTTCACCTGACCCTAAAGAGGCCGGGGAAGCTCTGCCTTTTTGCGGAGTCTTAACTCAAGGTGTCTTCTGTGTGCATTTGGGTTTACTCTTGAAGCAACTGTGTGGTTACCTCTGGCGGGGTAGTTTTTGTTCCTAGTAAGCAATGCTGATATCTTGTTTTATAGCATATCAATTTAATACAGTACTTTCATCTGTAGCTCTTTATGTTGTCCCATAATAAGTAAAAACATAAAAATTTGGGGTATTGCAAAAGTATTAAATGTGTCGCCTTAATTAGTACAAAAAGATATTGTACTATGAAAATAACCATAATTAATATTTTTGTAATTTTCTCTCAACGCTTTTTTGTTTTTTTTTCGTTTTTTTTTTTTTGCGGTACGCGGGCCTCTCCCTGTTGTGGCCTCTCCCGTTGCGGAGCACAGGCTCCGGACGCGCAGGCTCAGCGGCCATGGCTCACGGGCCCAGTCGCTCCGCGGCATGTGGGATCTTCCCGGACCGGGGCACGAACCCGTGTCCCCTTCATCGGCAGGCAGACTCTCCACCACTGCGCCACCAGGGAAGCCCCTCTCAAAGTTTTAATAGGATAACATTTCAAAATTGCACAACTGAAGTCGGATGAACTCGCAAGATTTTTAATGTTGGTTATCCTGTTGACTAGAATATAAGAAGGCCAGCTGAATTTTATTTTTTTCTTGTAAGTTTTATAAGGTACTGTTTTAGTTATATCCCAAGTTCAGGTCTTCTCAATTCTGAATTTTAGCGGGAGGAAAATAAAAGTGTTTTGATTGTGGCATATGGTTATGTCAGGAATAGCATTTAATTCATAGCAAAATAACTTTCACCCTAGAGGAGCTGCATAGGAACTACAGGGGCTTTGAGATATTGCGGGAAAAAAACCCTACTGATGCCAAAAAGACCTCAGATGAGAAATATAAGTCAAATTTAGTTAAACTTTTTTTTTTTTTTTTGCCGTACGCGGGCCTCTCACTGTTGTGGCCTCTCCCGCTGCGGAGCACAGGCTCCGGACGCGCAGGCTCAGCGACCATGTCTCACGGGCCCAGCCGCTCTGCGGCATGTGGGATCCTCCCGGACCGGGGCACGAACCCGCGTCCCCTGCATCGGCAGGCGGACTCTCAACCACTGCGCCACCAGGGAAGCCCTAGTTAAACTTTTAATTGTGAGTGCCATTTCAAACCCTTTAAAGTTGTCTGTGGTGCTGTGGTCAAACGTTGGTTTTGATCTGTTTGAGGATCGTAGCTTAAATGTGATGCCACAGAATCCATTTTTAATGTAGGTGTTTTCTTAGAGAGAGAACTGGCATCCGCCTTATATACCACATTATACAGTGAATTTTACTAGCTGTCAACTGCTGTATGTAGAAATGTTTTGGAAGTAAAGGGGCATGGTTCTACCCACAGCTCAGCCACATCTTTATAGTGAGAAGCTGTACTGTAATAGGTTGTGTTAATTAAAAGCTAGGACTCATAAATTTGCTGCAAGTGTGGCTGTCCCATGGCCAGAGTTCTTCATGCCTTGGTTTCCTGTGTTTGGACCCCAAATTGGAATTGATTGTAGTCATATGTTTAGGTGGATTGGGGTGTCAAAACTACTGGTGACATTTGACAGTTTATTAGGTCTTTTGTGGATTGGTCAGCTGAAACGAGTAGTTCAACTTGTGACGAATTAGAAGTAATATGTGTTTTTTGGTGTTTTTTTTGTTTGTTTCATTCGAATATGCCAGTGGTCCTTGAGGTGTGCTTTTCAAATGAGTTTCCAACAGCTGAACAGAAATGACCTTAAATGTTGAGAAGCCGGGCAGTCATGGGACTGTAAAGTACAACTTGTCTAAATACTTCATATGTGAAGTGTGGAAAAACTAGCATATAGTAGTAGGAGAATAGGACAGGTGTTGTGGGATGTAAGTGCTTGTCTCAACCCAGCGGTTTCCTTTGGTGGTAACCGTCTATTGCTCAGTCTCCAACTAAAATGTGGCAATAACTGTAATCACCTGAGAGTCAGATCTGGAATGACCTTTGATGTTTTAATTACTTGTACACCTCCAGTGTAATAGGATTGACACTCATCTAAGGATTAATGACTCTTCTGTAAACTTTTATGATATTTTATTCTGGTTTTAACTCTAGAAGCTGACCAGAGTGTGTTTGAATTCATACAGAAATAATGTTGATATTTGGAACCCATGTCGAACTTCTATGAAGAAAGGGCAACAATGATTGCAGCCGGGGATTTGCAGGAATTTGTTCCTTTTGGTCGAGACCACTGCAAGCACCACCCTAATGCTTTGAACCTTCAGCTTCGCCAGCTGCAGCCAGCGTCGGAGTTATGGTCTTCTGATGGTGCCGCTGGCTTGGTGGGATCCCTTCAGGAGGTTACGATCCACGAGAAACAGAAGGTTCCGTTAAGTTTCCCATTGTATTTTTGAAATATAGAATGTTGTGATCTACTTGTAATTTAAGGCTACCTGCAACTGAGAAATGAGTATAATGCTACTTCTAGGGTAGTGGTTAAGATTTGGTAATTTCAGTCAAGACTAAAATAATGACTTCATTGTATTATGGTGTCATAACCGTTTATTTAGGCATATAACTCATGGTTTTATAATAAGTGCTATGATTATGGTCCATTCTAAACCTCTTTCTCTTCCCTTAGTATGTGGGGACCAGATTTCATGTTGTTTGATTATTAGATGGTAGAGTTAGAAATGGTCCCTGCTGCAAAAAGACTTACATGTTTCTTGAGGACAAAGAAAATGCCACATAAGTAGATAGAGTACTAGTTCTTAAATAGGAGAATGAGATGTTAGCGTGTGTCAGGAAATCAGTCTTTCCCACCTTATTCCACTTTCATTCCTTTTGGGATACCAAAATCTCAGGGAGAGGAAGTCTATGTAGTTAGAAATCTGAACCTTTCTCTCTCCCATTTATTTTGATGAGTGGGACAAGGGAAGGAAGGTGAATGTATATTTAGTTGTGAAGCAGGGAAATCTACCCTGTGAATAAACTCCCCCAGTGATTCCCATGTGCACCTTCCTGCCCCCTCTCCATCACTTCCCCATGCACCTAATATACCATTTTAGTTTCCCTAGCATGTTGGTTTCATTTTTTGATCTATAGATATGGTATAATTTTTGTTTGTTTATATTTGGGGCAAATAATATAGTAGTATAATATAAAACATCCTGTAAGGTATATAATACACATATGCACACACCCCACTTTGTTAATCAGTGGCACTAAGCTTCTAAGAATTGGGCTTAGATTGAGTCTTACTCCCCAGGCAAAGAGAGAGTAGGAAACTTGTCTCTGAATGATTATTTGATTTAATTAATAAATCCTGCTCCATACTTTGGAAAAAAGTGCTTGAACATGTCCTACATGTGTTAATTTTTAAGGAGAGCTGGCAGTTAAGGAAAGGCGTAAGTGAAATTGGAGAAGAAGTAGATTACGATGAGGAACTCTATGTGGCTGGAAATATGGTTATCTGGAGCAAAGGAAGTAAAAGCCAGGCATTGGCTGTTTATAAAGCGTTTACAGTTGACAGTCCTGTTCAACAGGTGAGTTGATTTGAATTTTAGCGTTTGATTGACTACTTAACACTTAAAAAAGTTTTTGTCCTAAAATTTAACAGAAATAATAAAAACAGTGTAATGGTCCCAGCAGCTGGGTGTCCATTTAAAAAATTTCATTTGTTTTCTGTATCATCACTTTTTTTACATCATCTTTTGTCAATTTAATGATAGTCTTTAAACACTGTTCTTGAGTAATTCAATTTGTTATTCTCAGTAAAAATTTCTAAGACATTGAGGGTACAAAGAATACTGTAACACATGATGATTATAATTGATTACAGAGTATTCAATAAATAAAAATCTGGTTCCTAGTGATAATCAGAAAGAGAAAGAAAAAACCTAACTTGTTATCATTGCAGTTGGCTATTACACCTAACTCTATTATGAAAATCGGTAAAGGGAAGGAATTAAGCATTTGCCCTGCCTTTCTAGGAAGACGTGCAGTTCATCTTGAGTTAATGAAGGAACACCCTTATTTATGGACGAATGCCAGCTAATATAGAAAGAAGGGTAGAGTTAAAAAATCACCACTTTGTAACCTCCAGTGTAATAATGGATTCAGAAAAGGATTGTTAATGGATATTAACACTCTTGGGTGAAAGGATATTACCATGGCACCAAGGTATTACCCTATGAATTACTTGCTAAAATGGACTGGACATCAGGTGCTAGAAGAAAATTACATTATTTTTCCTCAGGTGGGATGACGGTTTTGTGGTTATATAGGAGTACATCTTTAGTTTTAGGAAATGCACGATGAAGTGATTAGGGGTAAAGTGTCATGATGTGTGCAATTTTCAAATAGCCCCTGCCCCCTGCAATTCCACGTGTACTCAAATGCCCTTAAACAGGTACGGCAGAATTCAGGTGAGACAGATGTTCACTGTACTGTTTCATCTTTTCTTACTGAAAGTTTTTAGAATATCAAGTTGGGGGAGAAGTGAAAACATTTTTGTTGGTTGCATTAATTGTTAGGCTACTGACAGGAGGTTTTTAGAAGCTTTTTACTCATGTGAAGTTCCCCATTTGTGGACACTGAAATCGTACCTCGACACTGCTTTTTTTTTTTTCCATGAACTATTTCCTGATGAGTGTTGTACTCTTCTAACAATTTATTAGGAAGGGTCAACTGAATTATTCCCAAATTTGAGAGCATGTGTGAAAGCATTTCCATCCAGGAGTGTCAAAGCCAGTGCTCTTTTTGCTGATAATTTCCCCCTCATGTAACATTGTGAATGTATTTAATACCACTGAAAAATGGTTAAGATGGTAAATTTTATGTTATGTATATTTTACGACAATTAAAAAGACACATAAAAATGCCATTAAAAAATTTCAATAAGTGATTGTCAGTTGAAGTTTAATGGCTTTTCAATGGCATTCAATAAGTGAATGCCATTAAAAAATTTCAATAAGTGATTGTCAGTTGAAGTTTAACAGCTTTTCCTAGTTTGTATATATATTTTTAAGATGGGCCCTTAAGAAAGGGAAATGTTTTTCTAAACATTCTTTCTGGCGAGTCAGAGAATGATAAGATTAGGTAAGTCTGGAGATTATAAAATAGCTTGGCAATTTTCAACTCTTCTGATAATCTTTAGCTTTGTATAGGATATAGGGTTTACTACAGGTTGAACCACTATTTGAATTCACTTTTGCTGCAAAGCTTCTATCTAGTAGATTTCTTGATTTTGTTTTCCCTTTTCTTTTTATTTGCAAGCATAGTTTATCTTTCCTTAAGATAGTTATCATTAATTAGTCTAATTTTATCTTATTTTTCTTTGTTCCCATGGTATATGTGTTGAGCTGATGAGGAGGGACCGTTATGTAGGTGACACTATTATTTAGATACCATTAGTTAATAGGTTATTATTTAGATGTCATTTTCCTAGGTAAGCATTTTGTTTTGATTTTAGGCATTGTGGTGTGACTTCATTATATCACAGGATAAGTCTGAAAAGGACTACGGTAAGTTCCTTTTTGAAATTTTATTTGATCTTATGATGATTCCAAATGTTTATCTCATTTTTTTCATTCAAAATAAGACACTAATAATGGTGGGTTAGCGCAAGCATTTTTATATTGTGCATTAAAGAATTTGTGTTGTTGGGAATTGCAATTCATTTATTTTTAAAACATTTATTTATTTATTTATTTATGGCTGTGTTAGGTCTCCATTGTTGCATGTGGGCTTTCTCTAGTTGCGGTGAGCAGGGGCTATTCTTTGTTGCAGTGTGCGGGCTTCTCATTGCGGTGGCTTCTGTTGTTGCAGAGCACGGGCTCTAGACGCTTGGGCTTCAGTAGTTGTGGCTCTCGAGCTCTAGAGCGTAGGCTCAGTAGTTGTGCTGCACAGGCTTAGTTGCTCCGCGGCATGTGAGATCTTCCTGGACTAGGGCTCGAACCCGTGTCCCCTGCATTGGCAGGCAGATTCTTAACCACTGTGCCACCAGGGAAGTCCCGGGAATTGCAATTTATGATTATTGGGATTTTTTTTTTGAAAACAATGCATATATCTTGTTGTACTCTCTCTTTTCAGGTAGTGATGAAGTAGAAAAATGCATATGTATATTGCAAAGCTCATGTATTAACATGCATAGCATAGAAGGAAAGGATTACATAGCTTCTTTACCTTTTCAGGTAAACTTGAGTGTTTCAGTGTTTTTGTGTTTTACTGGAGAATATTCTTGAATTAATTGGTTTCAGAAGTATTGCTACTCTCATGTCTTGTAATCAAAAATGTTATTTTTACTGAAATAAACTTGTAGTGGCTTACCATTTCCATCCTTTGTCTTAAAAATAAATTATTTAGTGAAGTGAATTATGAAGTCTTTTCTGAGAGGTTTTTTTTCAGTTTAAGTGACATAGAAGAAATCATTTTGGTTTTATTCAAGCACTTGAGCAATATTAGTCTTTCTCCTGTTTCTCATTATCTTTTTCATGCCCTAATGCTGTTGTTACACTTTAATCACACTGTCATTTTGGTACTGATATTAGCTACTGGCAGGAATTTCAGGTCGAACTTCTCTTTCTTAGATTTGATTTTGTCTTAGATTTACTTGTTAGAATTACTTAAAAATTATAGTTAATGATTGTTACTTTGCAAAACTCTTATTAAATTGGAAGGAAATCTAATGTTCTGTAATGTTTCGTAAAAACATGTTATAAAGAATAGTTTCTTTTACTTCTGTTTTTTTCCTCACCCTTTTACCCAATAGGTTGCAAATGTTTGGCCCACGAAGTATGGCTTGTTGTTTGAACGAAGCAGCTCTTCACATGAGGTTCCTCCAGGCCCACCCAGGTATGCAGGTCAGAATATGATTCCTTGGGCTTTTTTTGGTTGGTTCTAAGGTAAAATTGTTTACCCAAAAGTTTGGGATGATGATAATTTCCATGCTGTCAGCACAGATAGATGCCTTTTTCTCTCATCTCAGCATTGTACCCTTATGAGTTCTACTTCTCACTTGGCTCTTAATTATCTACAGCTTTTTTCCCCAAGTAGTAAAATTGAGCAAACACTTGGCTTAAAGATAACAAAACTCAATTCTTAGCTCTGCCATTTTTTCCATCATGTTACTTTGGGCAAATCATTAGCTTTGGCTTTAGTTTCCTTATCTGTTACAGGAAGAATACTGTCATTTATTTCTTAGGATTTATGCAGTAATTTAACAAGCTAATGTATATAATCTCTTGACATAGCGCTTCTTATGTCTTAGGTGCGTAATAAATTATAGTGTGTTTACTTTGTCTCCCTAATCAGCTGTGAGCTCGTTGACGGGCAGGAACATACAGTACCTGTCACAGTGTGCTGCAAGTAGTAGACACTGAGTTTTAAGAAAATTGCTTATAGATTTTAATCTCTCTCTGTGTTTAGATAGAAGGTCTGTTTTTTCCTCTTTTTTCAGTCACTCCTTAAGAAAATGCAGCCATTTCATTTACTTGAAGTGTTTCTTCTTTTTATTTTTAAATACTCTCTTTTGTCAATAGGTCTAGAAGACTAAATTTCTTTCCTAGTTGTTAGAGACACTGCCACTAAGAGAGGTTTTAAAAAAAAAATGACTGCCTTATGCCCATTACTCTGTTTGTTCTGAAAGGTGTTGACTGCTGCTCACAGATACTACCTGGGCTACACTGAGTTCCGTGTGTGTGTGTGTGTGTGTGTGCGCGCGCGCGCGCGCAAATTTACCCTGCATAAGAGGAAATATTTCTAGGAATAAAATAGAAGATACTGTGAAAAACAGTAGGTCAAAAGTTTTTAGAGGGTTGCTTTTTGAGATGGTAGGTTTCTAGTTAGTGTAATCTGCAGAAGACATTTCTTTGCAAGGAAAGTACAAAATTTGTGCACAAATGGAGTCATCTTATCTTGGTGATTATTTTTTGTTCTTTACTAGAGAACCTTTACCCACAATGTTCAGCATGCTGCATCCACTAGATGAAATCACACCTCTTGTTTGTAAATCTGGAAGTAAGTGTATTTTTATAAATTCTTTTATGTAGGTTCTCTTTTGAGTTTGGGGCTGGGGAGGAAATAAAGGAGCTTATGAAAATTAGATTTCTTTTATAAAAATAATATAATTTAAGCATTTAAAAATAACTCTTATTATGAAAATAATTCATATTAATTAATTCATTGAATACCCTGGTATTAATTGTTTTAACAGCTATTCTTTTAGTAAAAATAGAGCCTATACATCAACCAGAAATACTGTTATATTTTCTAACTTACCTGTAGATGCCTCTGGACTTTGTTCCTTAGTAATTAGTAAGTAAATGAACAATACTTAGATAAACTAAAATCGTTTCCTTTTTTTGGAAAAAAGAAATGTAGGGCCTTAGACCTTTACTTTGGAAATTTTTAATATTTCATTTTCCCTGCTCATAATAACATAATTTGCTGGGACTCAGACTTTTAATAGTTCCTAGAGGTATTTCTAGATGCTTGTTTTAAAATTTTAAATGTGACCAAACATAGGCTATTATGAATAATGAGGACTTGAAGGCTAAAAAAAAATATTTATATTCTTTGACCAATTTTACTTTAAGGACTTTATCCCAAGTATATATTCTGAAATACCACTGAGGTTTTTATCTTCTATATCAGGGCTTGGCAAACTACAGCCTGGGGGCTAAATCCAGTTTATTTTTCTAAGGCTTAAGAGCCAAGAGTGGTTTTTACCCTTTTAAAAGGTTGTAGAAAACAAAAAAAATTATGCTACAGAGTCAGTATGTCTGCAAAGCCTAAACTATTTACTCTTTGGCCTTTTACAGAAAAAGTTTATTGATAATTCTATATTATACTGCTAACAACTACAAACAACCTAAAAAAACATGTCAGAGTGTGTGATTGAATGGTATGCAGCCATTATTGATCATGTTTTTGAATAATATTTAATGACCTCAGGAATTGCTTATTCATAATGTTAAGTAAGGTACAAAACTAACTGCAATATCATCCTAATTTTGTAAGAACATAAAAAATATGTCTGTGTAGGAAAAAAAAAAAACTCAGAGGAGTGCTCCCAAAATATATTAGTAGAGGTTATTTTGAGTGGAATTATGAATGATTTTTATTTCTTTCTTTATAAAGTACTCCTTTTATAAAATAATTCTTTTTAAATTTTTCAATATTTTAACTGAGAGGTCAACATTTAGGAGACAGTCAAATAAGGATATAGAAACCAGTTTATGGTACTGTAGATGTAAAAGCTGGACTCACTAGGAAAAAACTTATTTTGCATGTGTATCCAGTAAAGCAGAAACAGTAGTGTACTGTTCAGCACTGTTTGAATAGTTATAGTAGAGAACAGATTTCTTAGAGAAGAAAAGAACCTGTAAGGAAGTCAAACTTGGTCGAATGGTTGAGTGTAATTTAAGAATAAGTCAGTTATTAAAGGAGTCATGGACCTTTTACCTGTGGCTGATGAATTTAATGGTTTAGTCAGCACAAATCTTCAACATTTAGTTGCATGTGTGTGAAATCAAAACTTGTAAGATTCTCATCTTCAATATATTTTAAAGGAATTGATGCCCAAATAAATTTATTAAAAATTGAGTGTTAATTATGTAATATATTAATAGATTTTTGTGCCTTAATTGCCTTGATTTCTCTTTATCTTTAGGAATTGCAAGAAGTCACTTCATAAACAACAGTCTTGTAAAAGTCCATTGTTCTATACCTGATCATTTCTGTTCTGTCTTTAAGGTCTTTTTGGTTCATCACGGGTACAATATGTTGTAGATCATGCAATGAAAATTGTTTTTCTCAACACTGATCCCTCCGTTGTAATGACCTATGACACCGTTCAAGGTTTGCATTCTGTGTGGGCTCTCCGGAGAGTCAAAACAGAGGTAAGGGTGAAGGCAGATCACTTCTTAATAGAAAAGGATAGTTAATACTAAAAACTTTGCAGGTTTTTAGAAGAATCACTTGTGAAATAGGTTGAGTACCTTAGGTAAAAAGATATTATATCTTTAATAACTGGCAACTACCCTGCATTCTCACAAGGAAATTGCCCTTTTAATCTAATTATTTTCTGCCCCCTCCCCCTTTTCATTTTGACTTAAGGAAGAGAATGTTGTTTTAAAGTTCTCTGAACAGGGGGGCACCCCACAGAATGTGGCCACCAGCAGCTCGCTCACGGCACACCTCAGAAGCCTCTCCAGGGGAGACTCCCCCGTGGCTTCCCCCTTCCAGAACTACTCCTCCATCCACAGCCAGAGTCGCTCAGCCTCCTCGCCCAGCCTACACTCCCGCTCACCTTCCATTTCCAACATGGCAGCTCTCAGGTGGGAATTAAGTGTGGAAGCATTTCCTTGCTTTAAACAAGACATCCCAAGAAAAAGATACCTTCTTTTAAAACTTTCTCTTGTGATTTGAAGGATTTAAAATTTCTGTTGACAGATCCTGAGTATCTTTTAGAGAAAAGAGCATTATTCCAGTTGTGCTATTTTTACTAAGACTTCCAGGCCTACTGTGTTACTTTTTCACTGAGTCATATTTAGAGACTGCCAGTGCTTGTTGTAAGAGTGCCTCATTTTTAACACTAAGTGGCAGCAGTTTGGTGAATATTAATTACAGAAATTTTTTGGTACTGTTTTCTTTTGTCTTAATTTGCATTAGCTTTTCTTTTGTTTTTGTTAATATCTGTCTGGTACAATAGGGACATAGTTTTGTTGGTGTGTATATGGTTGAATGTATAGGAACATAGTTTAAACTTTTTTGAATAATATTGGTATAAATAATTGATTTTCTGAGGCAGAAAATGAACTGATTTTCAGTTAAAGAAAAAGAATTCTAACAGGAATTCTAAATCCTTAGAATATAATAAAGCATGCTGACAAACCGTTTAAGTAGCTACTCCTTTTTAAAAAAATTGTATTTCTGACTGGGTTTATGTTATGAATACTCTCCATACATAGAATTTGGAAAGCTTTATTAGAAAGTGTGTTATATCAGCCTGTGTTATTAATTGTGGTGCACTCTTTTCTCTTTATTTTGCAGTCGTGCTCATTCTCCAGCATTAGGAGTGCACTCTTTTTCAGGGGTGCAAAGGTTCAACCTTTCAAGCCATAATCAATCTCCAAAGAGACACAGTATTTCTCATTCTCCAAATAGTAATTCTAACGGCTCCTTTCTTGCACCAGAAACAGAGCCAATTGTTCCTGAACTTTGTATGGACCATTTATGGACAGAAACTATTACTAATATAAGGTTTGGAGTATATATTTTTATATTCAAAGAAAAATGATACTAAAAGTTTTAGAAAATACTTGGCATTTTGTGTAAAGCTTCCTTTGAGTATAAGCAGTTATTAATATTTCTAAAATACATAGAGATATATATTAAAGGCTACCTCAGTTTCAGTAGAGGATGTTAGTGATATTAAGGTGACCATAAAAATATTCTTTTGTCATTTGCTATTTCTTCCTTAGTAATCTCTCAGATTTGAGGTGTTTGATGTTTTAGGGAGAGACAACTAATTTCTGTAGATTAGGAAACTTGGGAATTTATAACATTTTTCTTAAGTTTTGTCTTTATGTTAGTTGAGTATCAGCTGTTTTTCTGGGAAACACAACTCAGACCTCTGTTCCATGTGACCTTCCTCCTTTTATGTTCTCTTTAATCAGTCATTCAGTCAATGCCAGTGTGTGTACTAGTGGCTGTGGTTTATCAGCAAATAAGTTACTGTCCCTGTCCTCCGAAAGAGACAGCTGGAGGATGGTGGCACTGCTCATCTGCTGGTAGGGCTTTGGAAAGATGACTAGGTATTTCCTGGGTGGGTAAGCGAGGCAGTACACAGTAGTTAGAGGGGATCAGAAGAAAAGTGCAGAAGTGTGAATGTGTGGTTTGTTCAGGGAATTAAAAATACTCTCCATTTGTTTGTGCAGGAGGAGGGGAAAGGGCTGCGAAAGAGGAGGTGGAGACAGATGGCCTTTTGGGCTGTTCTGTTTGATGAGAGCTGTAAGAAGGTGCTTTATATGTGGGTCATAAACTCAGGGGTCAGAGCAGTCACTTATCAGTGGTGATTGAGGCAAGACAGGTGGATTGGAGTTTATGGAGTGTGTAGAGGTTGGGTTCGAGGAGGGCCTGTGGATGAGCTTGCAGTTGCAGGGGTTCTGGTAACCCTCTGGAATCAAAGATAGTAATCATGGGGATGTGTGGTGTATAGGCCTTTTCTTTAGCAGAGGGTTTAACATTCATTAGATTCTCAGAGTCTGTGGCCTCCGAATAGTTAAAACCAGGCTGTGTAGAATCAGAGAGGGCTAGTGACTAAAGTCTTGGAAACTTAAGATTTGGGAGGGGTGAAAAGAGATAAAGCTGCTGCAGAGAGACAGAGCAAGAGAGGTCAGGTGGGGGAAGCAGCAGGACATGTCATAGAACACAAGAAAAGTGGCTTTTGAGAAGAAGATGCCAATGTTGCCAGGTGCTGGTGAAGTGTGGCACTGTTAGGTGAGGTCAGAGAGGCAGTACCTGGATGGCAAGGTCACTGGTGACCTTGGCCAGAGCACCTGGGGGTAGGGGTCTAGGGTGGAGTGGAATGGGGTGGAAAAAGTAAATGGGGACCGAGGAGGTGAACATAGGTATACAGACTGTCCAGGGAGTTTGCCTTTGAATGAGAATGAGGATACAAAACTAGCTGAGGGAATCTCAGGGTCAAGGGAGAGTTTTGTTTTTCCTGAACTATGTTAGAGAAAATTAGTCTTCATTTTTTGCCCTTAAATACCTAAGTGTGTTTCTCTAAAAAGTAAGGACATTTTCTTACCTAACCATGCTACCATTTTTACACCCAGCCAAATTAACAGTAAGTCCTTTATATAATCTAATATTTAGTCCATCTCTGTATTTAAAGACTCATTTTAATATGAGAGAGTAGGCTACGAAAAGACTATATACCCAGAGCAGGGAAAGCACTGAAAATACAGCTGGCTGTACGGCCTTAAGCTCTCCACATCCGAGTAGAAAGACAAGCGCATGTTCTTAGGCTTGTAGGTCAGGGATAGGCAGTTGGAGGAAAGGAAAGATGTGAGTACAGTGTTGAAGTATGTTCTATTTTTATATATATAAAATAAAAATTTCCTATAAAATAAAAATTCCTTATATATAGAATAAAAATTCCCTGTATTTAAAAATCATTTGTCTTTAAATACCTTATTGCTAAGTTGGATATATTGCAGATCCTTATTGTACAGAGTTACAAAGAAATTTTTGAGAATAGAGAATTTTTGAGTATGGGTTAAAAAAAAGGGATGAAGTGGAGCCTAATCTGAGAGAGAGGATAGATTGGAGAGGTCATGTTATAAAATGTCTGACCCCTTAGACCCTGTAAGAGGTCTAAGATCTCTTCAAGTTTGCATTACTTTAGCAGTAGGCAGCTTGCATAATGTGGAATTAAAAAGTCTGTTGGTAATGATTACATTTATTGTAATTTTTCCCCAAAAAAGCTGTGTAGTGGACTCAGAGTCAAAGAGCTGAAAGGAATCTTAGAGATCATGAAGTTCAATTCTTAGAAGTGCTTTTGTGTCTTCAAGGTTATTGCTTGGCCCAAGTAGTATTTCCTGTAGAATATTTTCAAAGACTTTTAATAATTACTATGGTAGATTTTTAAGTGAGTGCCAACAGTTTCTTTATTAATATATCTATTACAGGGAGAAAAATTCACAGGCCTCAAAAGTCTTTATTACATCTGACCTATGTGGGCAGAAGTTCTTGTGCTTTTTAGTAGAGTCCCAGCTACAGTTACGGTAAGTGCGTTTATGTATCTCATTCATTTGGTATAAATAAACTTAGGACTGTTTTTTCTTTTTCTTTTTCTCTCTCTCTCTCTCTCTCTTTTTTTTTGGCTTAAGTAGCTTTATTGAAATAATTTACATACCATAAAATTAACATGTTTTAAGTGTATAGTTTAATGATTTTTAGTAAATTTACAGTTATGCAGCATCACCGCAATCCAGTTTTAAAAATTTCTATCACTTTAAAAAGATCTCTTGTGCTTGACTTGCATTCAGTCTCTGTTCCCATTCGCAACCTCAGGCAACCAGTATATAGGCTTTCTGCCTCTGTAGATGTGCCTTTTCTGGATATTTTATGTAAATAGAATCATACAATATATAATTTTTTGTGTGTCCACCTTCTTCCACTTAGCATGTTTCTTAGGGCCTACCATGTGTAACATGTATAAATATTTTATTCCTCTTGCTTGTAGTATTGTATAAATGTACCACATTTTGTCTATCTAGTCATTAGTTGATGGGCATTTGGTTTGTTTACACGTTTTTGACCATTGTGAATTATGGCACTATGAACATTGGAGCCAAAGCCTTTGTGTGGACATACATGATTTCATGTAGATAGATAGGTAGATAACTAGGAGTGGATCAAATGATAAATTCATCGTAAACTTTCAAAGAAATTGCTAAATTTGTCTTCCAGATAAGCTGTACCATTTTACATTCCCACCAGTAATGTTTGAGTGTTCCAATTTCTTCATCCTTGACAAGATTTCTTTTTTAAATTTTTGAATATTATTTATTTTTTTATACAGCAGGTTATTATTAGTCATCAATTTTTTACACATCAGTGTATACATGTCAATCCTAATCACCCAATTCATCACATGACCATCCCCAACCCTCTGCGGCTTTCCCTCTTGGTGTCCATACATTTGTTATCTGCATCTGTGTCTCAACTTCTGCCCTGCAAACTGGTACATCTGTATCATTTTTCTAGGTTCCGCATACATGTGTTAATATACGATATTTGTTTTTCTCTTTCTGACTTACTTCACTCTGTATGACAGTCTCTAGATCCATCCACGTCTCAACAAATGACCCAATTTCGTTCCTTTTTATGGCTGAGTAATATTCCATTGTATATATGTACCACAACTTCTTTATTCATTAGTCTGTTGATGGGCATTTAGGTCGCTTCCATGACCTGGCTACTGTAAATAGTGCTGCAGTGAATATTGGGGTGCATGTGTCTTTTTGAATTATGATTTTCTCTGGGTATATGCCCAGTAGTGGGATTGCTGGATCATATGGTAATTCTATTTTTAGTTTTTTAAGGAACCTCCGTACTGTTCTCCATAATGGCTGTATCAATTTACATTCCCACGAACAGTGCAAGAGGGTTCCCTTTTCTCCACACCCTCTCCAGCATTTGTTGTTTGTAGATTTTCTGATGATGCCCATTCTAACTGGTGTGAGGTGATACCTCATTGTAGTTTTGATTTGCATTTCTCTAATAATTAGTGATGTTGAGCAGCTTTTCATGTGCCTCTTGGCCATCTGTATGTCTTCTTTGGAGAAATGTCTATTTAGGTCTTCTGCCCATTTTTGGATTGGGTTGTTTGTTTCTTTAATATTGAGCTGCATGAGCTGTCTATATATTTTGAAGATTAATCCTTTGTCTGTTGATTCGTTTGCAAATATTTTCTCCCATTCTGAGGCTTGTCTTTTCGTCTTATTTATGGTTTCCTTTGCTGTGCAAAAGCTTTGAAGTTTCATTAGGTCCCATTTGTTTATTTTTGTTTTTACTTCTATTTCTCTAGGAGGTGGATCAAAAAAGATCTTGCTGTGATTTATGTCAAAGAGTGTTCTTCCTATGTTTTCCTCTAAGAGTTTTATAGTGTCCGGTCTTACATTTAGGTGTCGAATACATTTTGAGTTTATTTTTGTGTATGGTGTTAGGGAGTGTTCTAATTTCATTCTTTTATATGTAGCTGTCCAGTTGTCCCAGCAACACTTATTGAAGAGACTGTCTTTTCTCCATTGTATATCCTTGCCTCCTTCGTCATAGATTAGTTGACCATATAGGTTTGTGGGTTTATCTCTGGGCTTTCTATCTTGTTCCATTGATCTATGTTTCTCTTTTTGTGCCAGTACCATATTGTCTTGATTACTGTAGCTTTGTAGTATAGTCTGAAGTCAGGGAGTCTGATTTCTCCCGCTCTGTTTTTTTCCCTCAAGACTGCTTTGGCTATTCAGGGTTTTTTGTGTCTCCATACAAATTCTAAGATTTTTTTTGTTCTAGTTCTGTAAAAAACGCTATTGGTAATATGATAGGGATTGCATTGAACCTGTAGATTGCTTTGGGTAGTATAATCATTTTCACAATATTGATCCTTCCAATCCAAGAACATGGTATATTTCTCCATCTGTTGGTATCATCTTTAATTTCTTTCATCAGTGTCTTATAGTTTTCTGCATATAGGTCTTTTGTCTTCCTAGGTAGGTTTATTCCTAGGTATTTTATTGTTTTTGTTGCAGTGGTAAATGGGAGGGTTTCCTTACTTTCTCTTTCAGATATTTCATCGTCAGTGTATAGGAATGCAAGAGATTTCTGTGCATTAATTTTGTATCCTGCTACTTTACCAAATTCATTGATTAACTCTAGCAGTTTTCTGGTAGCATCTTTAGGATTCTCTATGTAGAGTATCATGTCATCTGCAAACAGTGACAGTTTTACTTCTTTTCCGATTTGGATTCCTTTTATTTCTTTTTCTTCTCTGATTGCTGTTGCTAAAACTTCCAAAACTATGTTGAATAATGGTGGTGAGAGTGGGCAACATTGTCTTGTTCTTGATGTTAGAGGAAATGTTTTCAGTTTTTCAGCATTGAGAATGATGTTTGCTGTGGGTTTGTCATATATGGCCTTTATTATGTTGAGGTAGGTCCCCTCTATGCCCACTTTCTGGAGAGTTTTTATCATAAATGGGTGTTGAATTTTGTCAAAAGCTTTTTCTGCATCTATTGAGATGATCATATGGTTTTTATGCTTCAATTTGTTAATATGGTGTATCACATTGATTGATTTGCGTATATTGAAGAATCCTTGCATCCCTGGGATAAATCCCACTTGATCATGATGTATGATCCTTTTAATGTGTTGTTGGATTCTGTTTGCTAGTATTTTGTTGAGGATTTTTGCATCTATATTCATCAGTGATATTGGTCTGTAATTTTCTTTTTTTGTAGTATCTTTGTCTGGTTTTGGTATCAGTGTGATGCTGGCCTCATAGAATGAGTTTGGGAGTGTTCCTTCCTCTGCAATTTTTTAGAAGAGTTTGAGAAGGATCATGTTAGCTCTTCTGTAAGTGTTTGATAGAATCACCTGTGAAGCCATCTGGTCCTGGGCTTTTGTTTGTTGGAAGATTTTTAATCACAGTTTTAATTTCATTACTTGTGATTGGTCTTTTCATATGTTCCGTTTCTTCCTGTTTCAGTCTTGGAAGCTTATATCTTTCTAAGGATTTGTTCATTTCTTCCAGGTTGTCCATTTTATTGGCATAGAGTTGCTTGTAGTAGTCTCTTAGGATGCTTTGTGTTTTTGCAGTGTCTGTTGTAACTTCTCCTTTTTCATTTCTAATTCTATTTTATTTTATTTTATTTTATTATTATTTTTTTTTGTGGTATGCGGGCCTCTCACTGTTGTGGCCTCTCCCATTTCAGAGCACAGGCTCCAGACGCGCAGGCTCAGCGGCCATGGCTCACGGGCCCAGCCGCTCCGCGGCATGTGGGATCTTCCCGGACCGGGGCACGAACCCGTGTCCCCTGCATCGGCAGGCGGACTCTCAACCACTGCGCCACCAGGGAAGCCCCATTTCTAATTTTATTGATTTGAGTCTTCCCCCTCTTTTTCTTGATGAGTCTGGCTAATGGTTTATCAATTTTGTTTATCTTCTCAAAGAACCAGCTTTTAGTTTTATTGATCTTTGCTATTGTTTTCTTTGTTTCTATTTCATTTATTTCTGCTCTGACCTTTATGATTTCTTTCCTTCTGCTAACTTTGGGTTTTGTTTGTTCTTCTTTCTCTAGTTCCTTTAGGCGTAAGGTGAGTTTGTTTATTTGAGATTTCTCTTGTTTCTTGAGGTTTGTATAGCTATAAACTTCCTTCTTAGAACTGCTTTTGCTGCATCACATAGGTTTTGGATCGTCGTGTTTTCATTGTCATTTGTCTCTAGTTATTTTTTGATTTCCTCTTTGATTTCTTCAGCGATCTCTTGGTTATTTAGTAACGTATTGTTTATCCTCCATGTGTTTGTGTTTTTTACGTTTTTTTCCCTGTAATTGATTTCTAATCTCATATCGTTGTCAGAAAAGATGCTTGATATGATTTCAGTTTTCTTAAATTTACTGAGGCTTGATTTGTGACCCAAGATGTAATGTATCCTGGAGAATGTTCCGTGCGCACTTGAGAAGAAAGTGTAATCTGCTGTTTTGGGATGGAATGTCCTATAAATATCAATTAAATCTATCTGGTCTGTTGTGTCATTTAAAGCTTCTGTTTACTTATTTTCATTTTGGATGATTTGTCCATTGGTGTAAGTGATGTGTTAAAGTCCCCCACTATTATTGTGTTACTGTCGGTTTCCTCTTTTATAGCTGTTAGCAGATGCCTTATGTATTGAGGTGCTCCTGTGTTGGGTGCATATATATTTATAATTGTTATATCTTCTTCTTGGATTGATCCCTTGATCATTATGTAGTGTCCTTCCTTGTCTCTTGTAACATTCTTTATTTTATAGTCTGTTTTATCTGATATGAGTATTGCTACTCCAGCTTTCTTTTGATTTCCATTTGCATGGAGTATCTTTTTCCATCCCCTCACTTTCAGTCTGTATGTGTCCCTACGTCTGAAGTGCGTCTCTTGTATACAGCATATATGTGGGTCTTGTTTTTGTATCCATTTAGCAAGCCTGTATCTTTTGGTTGGAGCATTTAATCCATTCATGTTTAAGGTAATTATTGATATATATGTTCCTATGACCATTTTCTTAATTGTTTTGGGTTTGTTTTTGTAGGTCCTTTTCTTCTCTTGTGTTTCCCCCTTAGAGAAGTTCCTTTAGCATTTGTTGTAGAGCTGGTTTGGTGGTGCTGAATTCTCTTAGCTTTTGCTTGTCTGTAAAGCTTTTGATTTCTCCATCGAATCTGAATGAGATCCTTGCTGGGTAGAGTAGTCTTGGTTGTAGGTTCTTCCCTTTCTTCCCTTTCAATATACCATGCCACTCCCTTCCGGCTTGTAGAGTTTGTGCTGAGAAATCAGCTGTTAACCTTGTGGGAGTTCCCTTGTATGTTATTTGTTGTTTTTCCCGTGCCGCTTTCAGTAATTTTTCTTTATCTTTAATTTTTGCCAATTTGATTACTGTGTGTGTCGGTGTGTTTCTCCTTGGGTTTATCCTCTATGGGACTCGCTGCCCTTCCTGGACTTGGGTGGCTACTTCCTTCCCCATGTTAGGGAAGTTTTCGACTATAATCTCTTCAAATATTTTCTCTTGTCCTTTCTCTGTCTCTTCTCCTTCTGGGACCCCTATAATGCGAATGTTGTTGCGTATAATGTTGTTCCAGAGGTCTCTTAGGCTGTCTTCATTTCTGTTTTTTTTTTTTTTGGTGGTAGGCGGGCCTCTCACTGTTGTGGCCTCTCCCGTTGCGCAGCACAGGCTCTGGACACGCAGGCTCATGGGCCCAGCTGCTCTGCGGCATGTGGGATCTTCCCAGACCGGGGCACGAACCCGTGTCCCCTGCATCGGCAGGCGGACTCTCAACCACTGCGCCACCAGGGAAGTCCTGTCTTCATTTCTTTTCATTCTTTTTTCTTTAGTCTGTTCTGCAGCCGTGAATTCCACCATTCCGTCTTCCAGGTCACTTATCCGTTCTTCTGCCTCAGTTATTCTGCTATTGATTCCTTCTAGTGTAGTTTTATTTCAGCTATTGTATTGTTCATCTCTGTTTGTTTGTTCTTTAATTCTTCTAGGTCTTTGTTAAACATTTCTTGCATCTTCTCGATCTTTGCCTCCATTCTTTTTCCGAGGTCCTGGATCATTTTCACTATCATTATTCTGAATTCTTTTTCTGGAAGGTTGCCTGTCTCCAGTTCATTTAGTTGTTTTTCTGGGGTTTTATCTTGTTCCTTCATCCAGTACATAGCCCTCTGCCTTTTCATCTTGTCTGTCTTTCTTTGAATGTGGTTTTTGTTCCACAGGCTGCAGGATTGTAGTTCTTCTTGCTTCTGCTGTCTGCCCTCTGGTTGATGAGGCTATCTAAGAGGCTTGTGTAAGTTTCCTGATGGGAGCAACTGGTGGTGGGTGGAGCTGACTGTTGCTCTGGTGGGCAGAGCTCAGTAAAACTTTAATCTGCTTGACTGCTGATGGGTGGGGCTGGGTTCCCTCCCTGTTGGTTGTTTGGCCTGAGGCAACCCAGCACTGGAGCCTATCTGGGATCTTTGGTGGGCCTAATGGTAGACTCTGGGAGGGCTTACGCCAATGAGTACTTCCCAGAACTTCTGCCGCCAGTGTCCTTGTCCCCACGGTGAGCCCCAGCCACCCCCTGCATCTGCAGGTGACCCTCCAACACTAGCAGGTAGGTCTGGTTCAGTCTCCCCTGGGGTCACTGCTCCTTCCCCGGCTCCCGATGCACACACTACTTTGTGTGTGCCCTCCAAGAGTGGAGTCTCTGTTTCCCCCAGTCCTGTCGAAGTCGTGCAGTCAAATCCCACTAGGCTTCAAAGTTTGATTCTCTAGGAATTCCTCCTCCCATTGCCAGACCCCCAGGTTGGGAAGCCTGATGTGGGGCTGCGAACCTTCACTCCAGTGGGTGGACTTCTGTGGTATAAGTGTTCTCCAGTTTGTGAGTCACCCACCCAGCAGTTATGGGATTTGATTTTATTGTGATTGTGCCCCTCCTACCATCTCATTGTGGCTTCTCCTTTGTCTTTGGATGTGGGGTATCTTTTTTGGTGAGTTCCAGTGTCTTCCTGTCGATGATTGTCTAGCTGCTATATGTGATTCTGGTGTTCTCACAAGAGGGAGTGAGAGCACGTCCGTCTACTCCACCATCTTGGTTCCTTTTGACAAGATTTGATATTGTCATTTTCTTTGATTATAGCCTTTCTGGTGGGTGTGAAGTGTTTTTATTTTTATTTATTTAAATGGTACAGTTACTTTTTAAAAAAAATTTAATTAATTAATTAACTTTTGGCTGTGTTGGGTCTTTGTTTCTGTGCGAGGGCTTTCTCTAGTTGTGGCAAACAGGGGCCACTCTTCATCGCGGTGCGCGGGCCTCTCACCATTGCGGCCTGTCTTGTTGCGGAGCACAGGCTCCAGACGCGCAGGCTCAGCAGTTGTGGCTCACGGGCCCAGTTGCTCCACGGCATGTGGGATCCTCCCAGACCAGGGCTCGAACCCGTGTCTCCTGCATTAGCAGGCAGATTCTCAACCACTGCGCCACCAGGGAAGCCCTGAAGTGTGTTTTAAAAATTTTATTTATTTATTTATTTTTTGGCTGCATTGGGTGTTCGTTGCTGTGTGTGGGCTTTCTCTAGTTGTGGCAAGTGGGGGGACTACTCTTCTTGCGGTGCACGGGCTTCTCATTGTGGTGGCTTCTCTTGTTGCAGGGCACAGGCTCTAGGCAGTTGGGCTTCAATAGTTGTGGCACGCGGGCTCTAGAGTGCAGACTCAGCTGTTGTGGCGCACGGGCTTAGTTGCTTCGGGGCATGTGGGATCTTCCTGGACCAGGGCTCGAACCCATGTCCTCTGCACTGGCAGGCGGGTTCTTAACCACTGTCTCACCAGGGAAACCCCTGAAGTGGTTTTAATTTGCATTTCCCTAATGACTTATGATGTTGAGCATCTTCTCATGCGCTTATTAGCCATTCATTTAGCTTCTTAGGTAAAATGTGTATTTATATATTTACCAATTTATTGACCTTTAATTTTGAAATTATTATAGATCACAGGATGTTGTAAAGTAGTAGAGGTCCTGTGGAGCCTGCACTTTTTCCCCCAGAGGTAACATCTTACATATCTATAGTGCATTGTTAAAACAAGGAAATTGACATCAGTACAATCAACGGGCCTCATTCAAACTTCTTCAGTTTTACATGTACTCATTTGTGTGTGTATCTGATTCCATGAAATTTTATCACCTGCAGATTTGTGCAAACACCCCAATCAAGATTCAGAACTTCTTTATCACCTCACAGATCTTCCTCATGCTACCCACTTGAGAGTCACATATACCACACCCATCTACCACAGTCCCCAATCCCTGGCAGCCACTAATCTGTTCTCCATCTCTATAATTTTGTCATTTGAAAATGTTTTATAAATGGAATCACACAGTAAGTAACTTTTTGAAATTGGCTTTTTACAGTTAGTATAATACCCTTGAGATCAGTAGAGGCTGTTGCATATATCAATAGTGTATTTCTCTTTTAATTTGAATATTTAGATGTGTAAAGTTTCAAGAGAGTAATGATAAAACCCAGCTCATCTTTGGCTCCGTCACCAACATACAGGCAAAGGATGCAGCTCCAGTGGAGGTAAATGCAGGCACATTTCTTGAGAAGTTGAAAGTCGTTGTGCTTTATAATTTGTACAGATTGGAAAATAAAATTTTTGCCTTTTTTTTTTTTTTTAGAAGATAGACACTATGCTGGTCCTGGAAGGCAGTGGAAACCTGGTGCTGTACACAGGAGTGGTTCGGGTAAGTAATAAATAGCATTTCATGCTTTTAGTAGGACTACTTCCTTAGTAATTATTTTTTAACGTTAGTTTAGTTTGATATTTAAAATTTGTTACCTCCTGTCTATAGAATTTGGCAGAAGATTCTTGTAAGAGTTGACAACGAAGTCTTCAATTGAGGTTGGGCCGTATTTGGAGGTCTAGGACTCACTGTCATTAGATGGGTTGGCAGTATGAAAACAGGGCAGTTGGGGAAACTTTAATGAATATAGATAATTTAAAAAAAAAGAAAAAAGTTAATTGAAGTTTTATAAAGAATATAGTTTTGAAATTGATGTATGGGTAGCTTTCTTAAGTCTCAAAATTTTAGTAAAGTTTCATTGTATTAAATGTATAATATATATGTTGTCTGTGTCTTTTTAAACAGTTGTGAACTTTACATACGGAATAATGTAAATTTTACAGATTTAAATTATGAAATTTAAATACAGTTTGAAGGATAATGAAGCAAACATTCATATAACCACTACCCAGGTTAAGAAATTGGATGTTGCCATATATTTACAGTCTCTTGGATTTTCTTTCCTCATTGTATCCTTATCCGCCAGAGATCCTTACTTGGAATAAATCAGTCCCTTGTTTTTATTACTAGTTTTTGCAGTTATGTATGTATCACTGACGAGTAAATTGTTTAGTTTTCCTTGTTTTTGGATTTTCATATAAAGAAAACATACCGCATACTCTTCTCTGACTTATTTTGTCAACATTATATTATTTTTAGATTTATTTGTGTTAACGTGTAGCTGTTGTTGACTCATGCACTGTTACCTAGTTTTCTGTTGTATGATTATACCAGAACTTTACCAGCCACTAGGGTTGTTTTGCTGTTTCCTCTAATAAACAATGCTTAAAAAGTTTTTAAAAAATATATATCTCCTAGCCTTTAGAATATATGCATATTCAACTTAGCCGCATGGTGCCACATTGTTTTCCAAAGTGTAGGTTGCATCAAGGTTGCAAGGTTGTGCTCCTTGCCTCCAACAGTGTATGAGAGCTCTCGAAGTTTCTTTACATTCTTGCTAACCCAAAGTACTGTTAGCTTTTTGTTTTTGTTTTTCCCAGATGGGTGCCTCATTACAGCCAGGTGATAATGGAAGTCCAGGCTCCCTCCTGGCCTTTGCTCACAGGGCCGAGGGGTGGGGTGCAGTATTTTCCTATCGTGTTTGTCTGGAGTAGTTTGGTCATTGTCTAAAAGTTTTCTAGCTATTCCTTTACTGATTGGGTCTTTTTTCCTGTCTGCTCCTGTAATGAGACTGTGGTCTGCCTCAATTTCCACGTTACCTAGAGGCCAGTTTGAGAACCGAATGGTGTTATACATCAGTGTTTAGTTCTCAGATCTTTTACTGTGTCATTGTTGGTCAGTTTCACACATGGGTCACTCATTGTTGGTCAGTTTCACAAAAACTTTATATATACTAGTTCTTCTGTCATTTTTGTTTTTTAATCCTAAAAAACACACCAGGATTTCATACACGTATTTAGAAAGTCCTTTTCTCTATTTCCTCCCTCTCCATTCCTCCCCTCACTCCCTAGTTGGGACAGTGAGGGGTTGCTGCTTTGTTATTGCAGGGTAGGGATGGAATAGAGTGTTCCACCCACAGTCTCTGGAAGAGGGAGGGGAGAGGTAGGCTGCTTTTTATTATAGAGGGAGGATGAAAGCCAAGCTCTTCCCCCTTGACAGTTGCTGCACACGGTGGGGCAGTGGAGAGGGGCTGCCTCGTGGCAACGAGAGCAGGGCTTTGTCTGCAGTGCCTGCAGCTGCAGTGCCTGATGAGGGGAGGCGATGCCACCTTGTTACTGCATGGCTGGGCTGTAAGATAGGCCTCGCCTCTGTGCTGGGGCAGGGCGCCACCTAGTCCTTGCAGGTGGGATGACAGGACCCTGCCCGTAGTCTCCAAGCACAGCTCCTGATGGGGCGGGCACTGAGGGCTGTGGCTTCTTCCGTGTGTTTGCCTGAAGTGGGGCAGGTGGGGCGAAAGTGTTTCTGCCCTGCTTAGTCTCTCTTCCTGACCAAGTTTTGGCCAAAAGAGCAAGGTTTTCATGGGCTCTCTTTTGGTGGGTGCTTGTGGACATTTCTGAGTTGTAGGCCTCTCGAGAGCCCAAGGCCTGGTTACGTAGGGAGTTGGAGAAACAAAAACAAAAGCTAGGGAATTCATAGTTCATTCCTGGTTCTCAGGCCCCTAGCCAGTCAGTCTTCTTTCCTCACCTTTTAGAGTCTTCTGCTAGTTGCATCATACATTTCGTGCAGATTTTGTTGTGGTGGTAATTCGTGGGAGGAATAGCAGGGAATGTGCTTATTGCATATTTTTATGAACTGGAGGGGGGGTGGTCTCTGATGGCTTTTAAAAAACTTTATATATACTAGTTCTCCTGTCATTTTTGTTTTTTAATCCTAAGGATTTTATTTGGGCAACTTCTGTAATTCTGTTAGCTTTCGGGTAGTATATTGACATCAATATATATATTGTCAAAATTCCACTTTAGTTCTGAGTATCTCCTTTTAGTCTTATCAAGAGTTTTCAGCCTGTGTGGGTGTGAATTTCTGTTGTGTTTTTCTTGAGAACCCTGTGGGTAGCTAAAAGGAAGGAGTGGGTAGCTAAAAGGAAGGAGTGGGTAGCATGGGTTGCTGGCTCATTCTTTTAAGGTCAATGAAGAGTTAATGTAAATTTTTTTTGAGGAAGAAGTATTTGAAAGTTTATGACAGAAGACAGATTGTGAGCTAGAGAGCACGGTTTGAATTAGGTTGGATTTAATTTCTTGAGTATCGCTTCAGCCTAAATTTTTTGGCTCCCAAGAAGTAATTGGTGTCTTTCTCTCTGCCAGGAAAATACTTAACAAGACTGATGCTTATAGTCTCTGAAAGCTTAGTGTCTCTGCTGCCTTTACCACCAATGAGGTAGAAAAATGCATAGTATACTTGAATTTTGTATAGTGTCTTGACTATATTAACATTCCCCCTGTTTCCTGCCCCCAGAGAAGTCCTTAGTTATGAAAAGAAGGAATCAGATTAAGAATTTATGCCAAGGTACTCATAGTTGGTTGGTAGAATTTGATACATTATTAAAATTTTAATTCTCTTTTTTAGTTGTGTTTGGTGATCATAGACTTTGAAATATTTAAAGAAATATATGCTTACGTGCCTAATGTTTCATTTAAGAACATGATACAGTAGGAAATTCCCTGGTGGTCCAGTAGTTAGGACTCTGAGCCTCCACTGCAGGGTTCAATCCCCGGTTGGGGAACTAAGATCCTATAAGCTGTGTGGTGTGGCCAACACAACAACAACAACAAAAACTTAAAGCTAAGTTTTTTCCACATTTTTTTACTGCTTAAAGGTGGGAAAGGTTTTTATTCCTGGGCTGCCAGCTCCCTCCCTGACAATGTCGAACACGATGCCTCGGCCCAGCACCCCACTTGACAGCGTTAGTACTCCTAACCCTCTGAGTAAGCTGCTTGGATCCCTGGATGAGGTAAGACAGGGAGTGGGTGTTGTCAAAAATTAATAGTGTTTTAAAGAAGTTTGGTCAAATATTAGTTCTTTCCATGGTTAACTTTTTTCTGTTTTAATGATGACAGAATTGGAAGTTTGGCTAATGCTTGTAGGATGTGTATATTTTCAAACACAAATGATTCAGTAAACATACATTGACTTCCCTTCTGATGTGTAAGGTACTTTTTGAAGGTGCTGCAGTGAGGAAAGTGATGCATTCTTTTTCATCTTGGGATCTTAATTGGGTGGAACAGATGTACTGTCTGTTTTAAGAGATTATAATTTAAGATAGGTAGACTATTAAGACTTAAGAGGAACAGAAAGTACCATAGGAGATTCACTGATAGGAAGATACATTCTGATGGGATGATGTGGTGGAATCAAAGGCTCCTCTTCTAGAGACGTGTCTACCTTGGTTTGGACCTGGAGGGTAAGTAGGATGTCTGTAGATGGAAGGGGCCTTTGGGGTATGCGGAATTGCATGGGTGTGGGCGTGGAGGCAGGACAGTGCAGAACATTTTAACACATAGTTGTATCTCCATCTCCCAGCATACAAGTGAAGACTCAAGAAGTCTGTGGAATGAATGAACGCTTATAAAAGTACACGTAGTCTCTTGGGTGAGGCAGGGCAGGGGGTGGGATAATAATAACCTGTTTTCTAGTGTTTTCTGTGTACTAGGCACTGTTCTGAGTGTTATATATGTATTAACTCATTTAATCCCTTAAAACAGCTTTATTAGGAAAATATTAATCCTTGTTTTACAAATGGGCACATAGAGAGGTACAAGGAGGTTACTGGTCTAACGACATACAGCTAATAAATGGTAGAGCTAGGATTTACACTGTCTTCCTAACATGGTCTTGAAAAAGAAAGGATGAAAAGGTTTTTATTCCGAATGCAGTCTCCAGGGCATTATAGGTTTTTGAGCATGGAGTTAAGAATGTTAGGATTTGTGTTTTAGATAGGTTTATCTTGGGATTGCAGATAGACCAATTAGATCCCAAGTGCTGTAAGACTCTGGGGCCACCTCCTTCCGATTCCTTTCTTTCTCTCCTGATCTTGGCCCCTCAAGTCCAGGTAGTCTCCACAGCTTTGTAGTGCTGTGCATCAGATGTGCTATTTTTATCGACTTTTTCTAGTTGCTTTGGTGAGGACCTTGGTCTGCTACAAGGTACTTAGTCATGATTAGAGCAGAATGGTTTTAAATCATTATGTACAATTGCTAGACCATATGCAAAAAAGATATATAGTTTCTTTAACCTTAATTTCTCAAAACATGCTTCACATGTGTTGTATTTATGACTTTTTACAGGCTGTTCTATTGTCCCCAGTTCCAGAACTAAGGGATTCTTCAAAGCTTCATGATTCTCTCTATAATGAGGATTGTACTTTCCAACAGCTTGGAACTTACATTCATTCTATAAGAGACCCTGTCCATAACAGGGTAACGCTAGTAAGTATGCATATTTATTTTTAAAAGGTTAGGCAACTTTCCAAGAATTGTGGCTGTTATTTAAAGTTTGTCAGAACGCAGAATTTTGTGATAAATGGAAACAAATGTTTCTTGTGATTTTTAAAATCTCTTGTAATGCGTCATTTTTTTGCCCTATTTTACTTTAAAGTAGTTCTGGCCAGCTTTTCTGAAGTTCATGTATTCTTAAAAAATTTATTGAAAACAAAGCTGTTCAATCAGTTGAATTTTATATGGGCATGGTTTTTGTCTTTCTATTAAAAGTGAGCCTCTTACTTTTGGTGATGGTGACTCAAGTGTCTATATGAAAATTAGACACTTTGTTAAAGACAAGAATTTTTGTAAATGTTTTACAAATAAGTACATTTATTGTTTCTAAAACTTCGAAGTATTCAATTCTGTTTGAAAAATATTGCTTGTTTTTCATTTATTTTATTGCATTTTTGTTTGACAGACAGTCTTGTGAAGCATCAGCTATTTTTAAGACATTCAGAGACTTAGAGTGCACAGATTCTATTTACTCGCTCTTATTTGTTTCCATTCTTTTCCCTAGGAACTGAGTAATGGCTCCATGGTTAGGATCACTATTCCTGAAATTGCCACCTCTGAATTAGGTATGATTAAGAATCAAACCTCACTTTTGTGTGTTCTTAGTTTGATTTAAAAGATTTGGAGTAATTGCTGATTTACATGAATAATTGGGGTTTAAAAAATTTTTGCTGTTTTTGAAGCCATGGGATAGAGTTTTTTACTCTGCTGAGAAGCTATAAAAAAGAGCTGCGGGGCACTTTGTGCTGCCCGCTCCATGTGTGCTCTAAGGCTGGGGGAACCCGTGAAGTGTGTGCTAGTTCTGCTTCTGTGAGATTTCTTATGAAAAAGAAGCCATGCAGTGAGATTACAGTGTATGGACACGCCTCTTGCAAGAAAATCTCAAAAACAAGGAAGCCCAAGCAACTAAAATAGTTTTTGGCATATTGATGGTTTTTAATCCAAAAATATATCTCTCAATTGTTAGATACATTGAAAATTAACATAATTGCCTTTAACTGAATAAAACTTAACATTATAGTAAAAATACACTCAGGAGTATTTTGATAAAATTGGAGTCTGCTTGAATTATTATTGAAATGCAATTTGGAAAGTACTAGGTGAAAAATATTTCTGAACATAGAATAGTAAAGAAAACTGGAATTGAAAAGATTTGCCAACAAATGTAAATTAAGAAAAGAATGCTTGTATGATATAAGAAAATTCAGGACATCTATTAGTTTCAAAGTCTAACTGCCAGAGCAGAGCGTTGGCAGATTGTGTGAATTCTGCAATTTGCTAAGTGGGCTAGAATGACGTGCGTTTTAGGAAGTATCTTTCACTGGTGTAGTAAATGATATTCTGAGTTCGTATGGAGATGCCTTGCTTTTCTGAAAGGTATTTAGCCAGTGATCTCAAGAAGTATAAGCCTAACCAAAGTACATAAAAACAAATAACAGGTTAATTAAAAAAAAAAAATCTTACTCTCTCTCGAGCAAATAGAAGTCACATAGTTCATGCACGTAAGTTTTTGTACTTTACTTATAAAGCTTTCCTCAGCCCCTCAGGCAGTATCTGGTTTACACTTAATTTGGATTCAGTCATGACAAACTTGATTATTAGGTTTTCTAACATTGGTTTCATTTGATTCCAACCTTTGCTGTGTATGCACACACGTAGCAAATTGATGAGAAAAAGCATATGCTGCTGAGGATGGGCCCTGGTGACAGTGCCAGTGGGCAGGGAAGAAAAGAATCCTCTAAAGAGATTATGGGAGGATACGAAAGCATTGCAGTTTGGGGCCATTTCCTACTAAAAGCAGACCCAGGCCTCTTTATAGCAGTAGCCCTTACCACCCTGAGGGGGTCGCTGTATGACAGTGTAGCACTGTTAAGTGATAGCCATACTAATGATATTGAGTCATTAAGAAAGTTATAGTTTACATGGTATTGATTGATCAGAGAGCATGTAAAACATTTTAGAAACAATGCTGTCAGAAATAATGAAAAGTTATAAAGCTTTGGTTAACCAGAATGTTCAATCATTCAGAACATATTTTAATGCTAAGTAAGCATTACTATTTGAGGAGGTATATATTGATTATTACATATTTATTGAAGTATTGAAGCAATATTTTATATGAATTTATTAATGTAGAAATTGTATGTTTTTGTTAGAATGGCCTTTAATTTATTGTCCAAACTAGGACATTTTTGAGAGTGAAATGGGGAGCTATTAATAACTGTCAGGGCCATGGATGTCAATCACCTCTGTCTTAGGTAATCTCAGCTCTTTGGTTACTCTATTTCTGATCCAAAATGAATGATCACAAAGCTGCCCTGAGACCTCTCGCAAGCCCTGTTAAATTCAGTGTCAGTTGATTGGCTAGGTCAGATTTGCATCCCATTGGCTCTTTAATGGCAGTTCTTTTTTCATAGTACTTGGCCTTTATATAGTAGTAATTAAAAAATGTTCCTAGTAAAAGGGGAAAAGAAATGCATGCATAGGAAGCATACTAAAATTAATCTTTGCTTTTAATAGTACAAACTTGTTTGCAAGCAATTAAATTTATCCTGCCAAAAGAAGTAGCTGTTCAGATGCTTGTCAAGTGGTACAGTGTCCACAGTGCTCCAGGAGGACCCAGTTATCACTCAGAGTGGAACTTATTTGTGACTTGTCTCATGAACATGATGGGTTATAACACAGACCGCTTAGCATGGACAAGGAATGTAAGTACAGATAATTGTTTTTCCTCCTGAGATACTCTGTTGTTATCAATGTAATGTTTGCATAATTTTTTTTAACATCTTCATTGGAGTATAATTGATTTACAGTGGTGTGTTAGTTTCTGCTTTATAACAAAGTGAATCAGTGATACATATATCCCCATATCACTTCCCTCTTGCATCTCCCTCCCTCCCACCCTCCCTATCCCACGCCTCTGGGTGGTCACAAAGCACCGAGCTAATCTCCCTGTGTTATGTGGCTGCTTCCCACTAGCTATTCTGTTTTACGTTTGGTAGTGTACATATGTCCATGCCACTCTTTCACTTTGTCCCAGCTTACCCTTCCCCCTCCCCATATCCTCAAGTCCATTCTCTAGTAGGTCTGTGTCTTTATTCCCGTCTTGCCCCTATGTTCTTCATGACCATTTTCTTTTTTTAGATTCCATATATATGTGTTAGCATACGGTATTTGTCTTTCTCTTTCTGACTTACTTCACTCTGTATGACAGACTCGAGGTCCATCCACTTCACTACAAATAACTCAATTTCGTTCCTTTTTATGGCTGGGTAATATTCCATTGTATATATGTGCCACATCTTCTTTATACATTCATCTGTTGATGGACACTTAGGTTGCTTCCATGTCCTGGCTATTGTAAACAGAGCTGCAATGAACATTGTGGTACGTGACTCTTGTTGAATTATGGTTTTCTCAGGGTATATGCCCAGTAGTGGGATTGCTGGGTCATATGGTAGTTCTATTTTCAGTTTCTTAAGGAACCTCCATACTGTTCTCCATAATGGCTGTATCAATTTACATTGCCACCAACAGTGCAAGAGGGTTCCCTTTTCTCCACACCCTCTCCAGCATTTATTGTTTGTAGATTTTTTGGTGATGGCCATTCTGACCAGTGTGAGATGATATCTCATTGTAGTTTTGATTTGCATTTCTTTAATGATTAATGATGTTGAGCATTCTTTCATGTGTTTGTTGGCAATCTGTATATCTTCTTTGGAGAAATGTCTGTTTAGGTCTTCTGCCCATTTTGGGATTGGGTTGTTTGTTTTTTTGATATTGAGCTGCATGAGCTGCTTGTAAATTTTGGAGAGTAATCCTCTGTCAGTTTCTTCACTAGCAAATATTTTCTCCTATTCTGAGGGTTGTCTTTTCGTCTTATGGTTTCCTTTGCTGGGCAAAAGCTTTTAAGTTTCATTAGGTCCCATTTGTTTATTTTTGTTTTTATTTCCATTTCTCTAGGAGGTGGGTCAAAAAGGATTTTGCTTTGATTTATGTCATGGAGTGTTCTGCTTATGTTTTCCTCTAAGAGTTTGATAGTGTCTGGCCTTACATTTAGGTCTTTAATCCATTTTGAGTTTATTTTTGTGTATGGTGTTAGGGAGTGTTCTAATTTCATTCTTTTCCATGTAGCTGTCCAGTTTTCCCAGCACCACTTATTGAAGAGGCTGTCTTGTCTCCACTGTATATTCTTGCCTCCTTTATCAAAGATAAGGTGACCACATGTGTGTGGGTTTATCTCTGGGCTTTCTGTCCTGTTCCATTGATCTATATTTATGTTTTTGTGCCAGTACCATAATGTCTTGATTACTGTAGCATTGTAGTATAGTCTGAAGTCAGGAAGCCTGATTCCTCCAGCTCTGTTTTTCTTTCTCAGGATTCCTTTGGCTATTCGGGGTCTTTTGTATTTCCATACAAATTGTGAGATTTTTGGTTCTAGTTCTGTGAAAAATGCCATTGGTAGTTTGATAGGGATTGCACTGAATCTGTAGATTGCTTTGGGTAGTATAGTCATTTTCACAATATTGATCTAATCCAAGAACATGGTATATATCTCATATCTCTCCGTCTATTTGTATCATCTTTAATTTCTTTCATCAGTGTCTTATAATTTTCTGCATACAGGTCTTTTGTCTCCTTAGGTAGGTTTATTTCTTGATATTTTATTCTTTGTGTTGCAGTGGTAAAGGGGAGTGTTTTCTTAATTTCACTTTCAGATTTTTCATCATTAGTGTATAGGAATGCAAGAGATTTCTGTGCATTTATTTGGTATCCTGATACTTTACCAAATTCATTGATTAGCTCTAGTAGTTTTCTGGTAGCATCTTTAGTAGTTTTCTGGTAGCATCTTTAGGATTCTCTATGTAGAGTATCATGTCATCTGCAAACAGTGACAGTTTTACTTCTTCTTTTCCAATTTGGAATCCTTTTATTTCTTTTCCTTCTCTGCTTGCCATGTCTAAAACTTCCAAAACTATGTTGAATAATAGTGGTGAAGGTGGGCAGCCTTGTCTTGTTCCTGATCTTAGTGGAAATGGTTTCAGTTTTTCACCATTGAGAATGATGTTGGCTGTGGGTTTGTCAAATATGACCTTTATTATGTTGAGATAAGTTCCCTCTATGCCTCCTTTCTGGAGGGATTTTGTCATAAATGGGTGTTGAATTTTGTCTAAAGCTTTCTCTGCATCTGTTGAGATGATCATATGGTTTTTCTCCTTCAATTTGTTCATATGGTTTATCACATTGATTGATTTGCGTATATTGAAGAATCCTTGCATTCCTGGAATAAACCCCACTTGATCATGGTGTATGATCCTCTTAATGTGCTGTTGGATTCTGTTTGCTAGTATCTTGTTGAGAGTTTTTGCATCTATGTTCATCAGTGATATTGGCCTGTAGTTTTCTTTCTTTGTGACATCTTTGTTTTTTTTTTTTTTTCTTGTGGGACACAGGCCTCTCACTGCTGTGGCCTCTCCCATTGCGGAGCACAGGCTCCGTATGCGCAGGCTCTGCAGCCATGGCTTACGGGCCCAGCTGCTCCATGGCATGTGGGATCTTCCTGGACCGGGGCACGAACCCATGTCCCCTGAATCGGCAGGCAGACTCTCAACCACTGCGCCACCAGGGAAGCCCCCTTTGTCTGGTTTTGGTATCAGTGTGACGGTGGCCTTGTAGAATGAGTTTGGGAGTGTTCCTCCCGCTGCTATATTTTGGAAGAGTTTGAGAAGGATAGGTGTTAGCTCTTCTCTAAATGTTTGATAGAATTCGCCTGTGAAGCCATCTGGTCCTGGGCTTTTGTTTGTTGGAAGATTTTAAATCACAGTTTCAATTTTAGTGCTTGTGATTGGTCTGTTCATATTTTCTATTTCTTCCTGGTTCGGTCTCGAAAGGTTGTGCATTTCTAAGAATTTGTATATTTCTTCCAGGGTGTCCATTTTATTGGCATATAGTTGCTTGTAGTAATCTCTCATGATCCTTTGTATTTCTGCAGTGTCAGTTGTTACTTCTCCTTTTTCATTTCTAATTCTATTGATTTGAGTCTTCTCCCTTTTTTTCTTGATGAGTCTGGCTAATGGTTTATCAATTTTGTTTATCTTCTCATAGAAACAGCTTTTAGTTTTATTCATCTTTGCTATCGTTTCCTTTATTTTTTTTGATTTATTTCTGATCTGATCTTTATGATTTCTTTCCTTCTGCTAACTTTGGGGTTATTTTGTTCTTCTTTCTCTGATTGCTTTAGGTGTAAGGTTAGGTTGTTTATTTGAGATGTTTCTTGTTTCTTAAGGTAGGATTGTATTGCTGTAAACCTCCCTCTTACAACTACTTTTGCTGCATCTCATAGGTTTTGGGTCATCGTGTGTTCATTGTCATTTACATCTAGGTATTTTTAAATTTCCTCTTTGATTTCCTCAGTGATCTCTTGGTTATTAAGTAGTGCATTGTTTAGCCTCCATGTGTTTGTATTTTTTACAGATTTTTTTCCTGTAATTGATATCTAGTCTCATAGCATTGTGGTCGGAAAAGATACTTGATACGATTTTAATTTTCTTGAAGTTACCAAGGCTTGATTTGTGATCCAAGATATGATCTGTCCTGGAGAGTGTTCCATGAGCACTTGAGAAGGAAGTGTATTCTTTTGTTTTTGGATGGAATGTCCTATAAATATCAATTAAGTCCATCTTGTTTTATGTATCATTTAAAGTTTGTGTTTTCTTATTTATTTTCATTTTGGATGATCTATCCATTGGTGAAAGTGGGGTATTAAAGTCCCCTACTATGTTTGTGTTACTGTCATTTCCCCTTTTATGGCTGTTAGCATTTGCCTTATATATTGAGGTGCTCCTATGTTGGGTGCATAAATATTTACAGTTGTATCTTCTTGGATTGATTCCTTGATCATTATTAGTGTCCTTCTTTGTCTCTTGTAATAGTCTTTGTTTTAAAGTCTATTTTGTCTGATATGAAAATTGCTACTCCAGCTTTCTTTTGATTTCCATTTGAATGGAATATCTTTTTCCATCCCCTCACTTTCAGTCTGTACGTGTCCCTAGGTCTGAAGTGGGTCTCTTGTAGACAGCATATGTATGGGTCTTGTTTGTGTATCCATTCAGCCGGTCTGTGTCTTTTGGTTGGAGCATTTAATCCATTTACATTTAAGGTAATTATCGATAGCTATGTTCCCATTACCATTTTCTTAATTGTTTTGCGTTTGTTATTGCAGGTCTTTTCCTTCTCTTGTGTTTCCTGCCTAGAGAAGTTCCTTTAGCATTTGTTGTAAAGCTGGTTTGGTGGTGCTGAATTCTCTTAGCTTTTGCTTGTCTGTAAAGGTTTTAATTTCTCCATCGAATCTGAATGAGATCCTTGCTGGGTAGAGTAATCTTGGTTGTAGGTTTTTCCCCTTCATCACTAAATATGTCCTGCCACTCCTTTCTGGCTTGCAGAGTTTCTGCTGAAAGATCAAGTGTTAACCTTATGGGCATTCCCTTGTATGTTATTTTTCCCTTGCTGCTTTTAATATTTTTCCTTTGTATTTAATTTTTGATAGTTTGATTAATATGTGTCTTGGCGTGTTTCTCCTTGGATTTATCCTGTATGGGACTCTCTGTGCTTCCTGGGCTTGATTGATTATTTCCTTTCCCATATTAGGGAAGTTTTCTACTGTAATCTCTTCAAATATTTTCTCAGTCCCTTTCTTTTTCTTTTCTTCTTCTGGGACCCCTATAATTTGAATGTTGGTACATTTAATGTTCTCCCAGAGGTCTCTGAGCCTGTCCTCAATTCTTTTTTTTTTCTTTATTTGCTCTGCTGTAGTTATTTCCACTATTTTATCTTCCAGGTCACTTATCCATTCTTCTGCCTCAGTTATTCTGCTGTTGATCCCCTCTAGAGAATTTTTAATTTCATTTATTGTGTTGTTCATCACTGTTTGTTTGCTCTTTAGTTCTCCTAGCTCCTTGTAAAACATTTCTTGTATTTTCTCCATTCTCTTTCCAAGATTTTGGATCATCTTTACTATCATTATTCTGAATTCTTTTTCAGGTAGACTGCCTATTTCCTCTTCATTTGTTACATCTGGTGGGTTTTTACCTTGCTTCTTCATCTGCTGTGTGTTTCTCTGTCTTCTCATTTTGGTTAACTTACTGTGTTTGGGGTCTCCTTTTCACAGGCTGCAGGTTCGTAGTTCCTGTTGTTTTTGGTGTCTGCCCCCAGTGGCTAAGGTTGGTTCAGTGGGTTGTGTAGGCTTCCTGGTGGAGGGGAGTTGTGCCTGTGTTCTGGTGGATGAGGCTGGATCTTGTCTTTCTGGTGGGCAGGTCCATGTCTGGTGGTGTGTTTAGGGGTGTCTGTGACCTTATTGTGATTTAGGCAGCCTCTCTGCTAATGGGTGGGGTTGTGTTCTTGTCTTGCGAGTTGTTTGGCATAGGGTGTCCAGCACTGTAGCTTGCTCGTCGTTGAGTGGAGCTGGGTCTTGGCGTTGAGATGGGATGTCTGGAAGATTTTCGCCGTTTGATATTACGTGGAGCTGGGAGGTCTCTTGTGGGCCAATGTCCTGAACTTGGCTCTCGCACCTCAGAGGCACAACCCTGATGCCTGGCTGGATCACCAAGAGCCTGTCATCCACATGGCTCAGAATGAAAGGGAGAAAAAAAAGAAAGAAAGAAGAGGAAAATAAAATAAAGTTATTAAAATAAAAAATAATTATTAAAAAAAATTAAAAAATGTAATAAAAAAGAAAGAAAGAAAGAAGAGAGCAAGCAAACCAAAAAACAAATCCACCAGTGATGTTTGCATAATTGGTTGTGCAGCATTCAGAGTATATAACATATCAGTTTACTAATGGGCATACTTCATTCAACAAAATGGAATATGTTAAGGCTTATTGTGTCTATACATTTTAAGTCAAATATCATTACTATTTAATAACATTTTACTAGTAATTAGAATTATTGCATTTTCATAATATGGTAAAGCACTTTGGCTACTATTTCTCATTTCATCTTTGTAAAATGGCTATAAATTATGCTCGGATTAGTAGTAGTAGTCTTGATTTTATTGATGAAGAAACTGAATCACGAAGAAATCGCGGACTAGAGATTTGCTCAAAACTGGGCCTTCATTGTATCTTCTGACTCATGGCTTAATGTTCTTTTCTGAAGCCCAGACTGTGTTTTCACATACAATTGCTTCGTCTGTGAGGAGGAAGGTTTGATTTGATGGAGATTTAAAGTGCTTTAGCCTAAGTATCTAGTCTGCTAATGATATAAAGCTGCATTCCTCATCTCCCTCCCTAGAAACTTTCTTCCAGGCCCTTAATAGGTTATTTACAAAATCAGGGTAGCGTCTTCAGTATTGGTGATTTCCTTTTGCCTCTGGAGATCACTCCCAGGACAACCTTGCCTGGGTCACTCTGAAGAAATCACTGTAGAACACACTTACCTTTCTCCAGGTAACTCAGCTGTACTTGTCTATACATTTTAGTTTCATACCAGCAAATCCATTTAAAAAAATCATTTGTTTTTTTTTATTATGGAAGTATACATGCTTACTGAGGAGAATTTGGAAAATGGAGGAACTAAGAGGAAAATACTGCTACTCAGAGACAGCCACTCTAAACGTTTTGCTTTTGCTTTATAGATAAACATGATATCAATGAAAATTTCCTATATCATTAAAAATTCTTCAAAAAACCCCCTTCATTTTATAGGCTACCATGTGGTTTTATCATGATTAATGGCTAATAACTGAACATTGTTGAACCAGTTTTTTTCTTATGAGTAATTTGCAAACATTCTTTTATATGTAAATCTGTACATCTCTCGTCATTTCCCAAGAACTGAACCCTAAAAGAGGGATTACTAGGTCAAGTAATGTTCAAAAAGGGTTGTGCAATCAACATTTTCACCAGCATCATTTAAAGGTGCCCATTTCACCACATTGATTATCTGAGTGGGGTGAACCTTTGCCAACTCAGAACTATTATGTTATTTCTGTATAAGTAAATGGGAATGGCTTTTTAAAATTCTCATTGGTCATTTATAGTTTTTATTATTTATTTATTTTTGCGGTACGCAGGCCTCTCACTGTTGTGGCCTCTCCTGTTGTGGAGCACAGGCTCCGGACGCGCAGGCTCAGCGGCCATGGCTCATAGGCCCAGCCGCTCCGCGGCACGTGGGATCTTCCTGGACCGGGGCACGAACCCATGTCCCCTGCATCGGCAGGCGGACTCTCAACCACTGCGCCACCAGGGAAGCCCCCTATAGTTTTTATTTTTTGACTTGCATTTCATGGCTTACCTGTTTCATTCTCCTCTCCACCCTAGCAACCAAAGTAATCCTGTCCAATAAAGTCAGATCAAGTCACTCCTCTGCTCAGAACCCTCTAGTGCCTTCCCATGCTACTCAGTAAAAGCCAAAGGCCTGCAAGACACCATGTGACCCAGCTTCTCTTACGTCTGGTTTTACTGCTTACTCATCCCTGCCTTGCTCGCATTGTCCCCACCACGCTGGTTTCCATTGTTTCCCCTGAACACACCAAGCATGTTCCTGCCTCAGGGTCTTTGCACTTGCTGTTACCCCTGGAGAAAATGACTTCCCTCAGACAAGACAAGCTGAGGCCTTTTCCAGATGTCACCTCAGTGCAGCCTGCCCTGTCCATTCTGTGTAGAATTGTACCTACACTCCATGCCCCCCTTATGATCCCCTTTACCTTTTTTTCCTCTTAGCACTAATTATATATAATATGCTGTATATTTTATTTATTTTGTTTGTGTGTCTCTTCTCCTCCCACAGGAAAATTCTGTGTGGGCAGGGATTTTTGTTTGGTTTTGTTCACTACTCTATCTCTAGGACCTACAGTAGTGCCTGGCATAGGTGGCTGTTTAGTGAACATTTGTTGAATGAATGCCCTTTTCCACCTGAATGAAGTATTTTAACATTTTGTGTCTGTTGCATCATGTGAAAGAATCGCCCTCTGCAATTTCCTTGGGAAAAATTTTCCTGGGAAAATAGGGACAATTTTCTTATTCCAAACAATTGCATGAATGCTACTTCATTCCAGATTTTTCCATTCTTTATTAAATATCGAAAAATTGTGCCTTATAGAAACCGAGGATTTCTACAATATGAATAAGTCCACTTCAGCTTCTTGTAGTTTTTGTATGTTACTGTCCTGTGGAACTCGTTGAGGAATACAGATCACTGTGCCCCATTCTCTAGCAGAGAGCCAGTGCCCCCTCGTGTTTCCATGTTGTGGTTAGGACTGAGCACCCACAGTTTTTTTCTTTTGTAAAGAAGAACATGATTCTTTGATTTACTTATTGCATGATAGCCCTAAAGGAAGGAACGAGGAAATCAGCTCTGACATTTATTTGTAGGACTGCATAGTTAAACCCTGCTGCCTTTTGTCCTCGCCGTCAAAGCGCAGGATGAAATGGTCCTCAGTGGCAAATGGTTTTTATTTTGCTTTGTCCAGATATATCTCTTTTTTGTTTTCATTTAAGTAATAGAGTGGAGGGTAGAGTACCGAATTTCTGCCAATGACTAGCTCTGTGATTTTGGCATTTCTTTGGGCCTTCCTTAATTCACTAATTAGTTAAATGAGAGGACTGGGCCAGACATTTCTTTTTGGTTCTTACATTCTGTGAGTGGTTGCATCTAGGGTTAACTGTTCTGTCCTTTGGGATGCTCATATTTTCATTAGATAGATATTGAGTCCCTGATGTGGGCCAGGCATGAAGCCAGGCTTTTCAGATACGCATTAGGGAAGACAGATAGTTCCTCTCATGGAATTGACTGTCCTAGGGGAAGGCAGATAAATGAATATTTTATATCCAGGTTGTGATAGATCAAGGTCAGGGATCCACAGAATTATATAACAGGATTGGCTAACCTGTGACATATTAAAATAATGAAAATAAGACAGATCCATATATGTCACAAAGAGGTATCTGTATCAGACAATCTCCACTGTCCTTTCCCATAACTCCAGGTCTTAATGAACCTGATAACCATAGCTGGGACATTCTTTCTGACTGTGGGACTTAAGACTATGTGTGTGCGCGCGTGCACACATGTACGCTATATTTGGTTGAAGTTTTAGGTAAGATAGCTATCATTTCATCTGTTGCTTTGATTTTGCTCTTGTTATTTTTGTTTTTTGATAATATTGTATGTAAGTTGGGTTGTGTTTTATTTAAATGCTTCACAAGAAAACCTGTTCTCTTGATCAGTTTTTTAAATTACTTTATTCAGTTTAAAAAAGTACTTTATGCAGTTTTATATTTAAACATTCAGTTTTAAAAATTATTGCTATCTATGTTTAGTTTTTATATAGAAATAAACTTTCAGATGAATGAGATTAATTGATAAATATGTAAGTTTTTATAGCGTAGGAAAACAGCTATTGCTATTTATAGGGTTATGGTTGATTAGTTGGTAGTTCAGTGCCTGTGTAAAGTAGCAGGTGGCAAAGGTTATGCCAGAGGGAATTGAATAAGACTGAACTTTTAGAAAATTGCTTTTATGTAACTGCATTAGGATAGGCTAACTATTATAACAGAAAGCTCTCAAAAGATATAATGGCTCACACACAAAAAAAATGTGTATCTTGTTCATATAACAGTATTTAGCAGGTAAACAGGCCTCATGGTTATTAGGGACCCAGGCTGATGGAGCATCTGTCTTCAACGTGAGGCTTCAAAGATAGCCTTAGAGTTGATGCTAGATGCAAGGGAAAGAGCCTAGGGGAGCATGAATGGGAGGTTTTCAGGAACTGGGCCTGGCAGTGGTGACATCTGCTTTCATTCATAATCACACTGTCAGAGGGCCACAGCTAACTGTGAGGGGGCAGGGATACATAGCGTGGCTGTGGGTCCAGGAGAAAGAGGAGAACACAGATTTTGGAGAGTAGCTACCCATCTCTGCCATAGAATTGTTAGACTGTCACTGTAGACAGACTCTAAATAAATGTCTGCTAAGTTCTGACATTTGGCTGACACTGGGTTGATTCTTTGAGACTTGGCATATTTTGGGTATAGCTAATGGTTCTGTTCTTTCTACCAGTGGAGTGAAGATCTGTGTCATCAGAGAAGTAGGGGAGGAAAGGAAGCTACCATTGCAGTACCTGTGAGCCCAGGCACTGGACTAGGTGCTTTACATAGATGATTTCATTTAATCTTCACAATGATCCTAGAAGAAAGGTTTTCGTGCCATGTTTTTCCAGATGAGAAAATGAGTTTTGGTGACATTCCTCAGTTTCCATAATTGGTAGAACTGATTTCAGAATCATTTAAGTTGATCAGTTGTCAGTGATAAATTTACATGATTTTGTCTTCTCTTTTGGGGTTATCTTCCAGTTCGACTTTGAAGGATCACTTTCCCCAGTCATTGCACCCAAAAAAGCAAGACCTTCTGAGACAGGATCTGATGATGTAAGCATTGTTTTTTCTTGCTAATAAAAATTAATCTGTGAGTATTATACTGGTCCCCCACATTTGTAATGTTCCTGTTGATTTGCATGTATTTCTAACACCTTTTACTTATTTTAATACTGAATGACAGCTATGTTGAAGGACAGGACCTGTTACATTTTCTGTGGCTATTTATTCACTTTTGTCTTTAATGATCATCTAAAAATTACTAAACATACATAATGCTGTGTGATTTAAATTTGGGTTTATAGATGTTTTACTGCCAATTGATCACCTAAAGTGACAGCATTTGCCTTTTTAGGCAGTGTTTCTTTAATTTAGGTTTTCAAACATATCAGATTCCATGGGTGTATTCTTGTTGTTTGAAAACATTCTTTTAAAATTGAGGTTTAATTTACATAAATGAAATGCTCAGATCTTAAGTATGCAGTTTGATCAATTTTGACAAATGCACACTCGTGTGACCCACACTCCTCTCAAGAACAAAACATTTCCATTATTCCATAAAGCTCTCGTGCCATTTTAAATCATTTCTTTCTTCTCAAAGCGTCCACTGATTTGAATTCTGTCATATGTTAGCGTTGCCAGCTCTAGAATTTGATATAAATGAAGGAATATAGTATGTAATCTTTGGCATAAGGTTTCTTTCATTCAGCATAATGCTTTTGAGATTCATCCATGTTGTTGCAGATATCAGTAGTTTGTGCCTTTTTATTGGTGGGTAGTATGAATATACCATAGTTTGTTTATTCATTCTTCCGCTGATGGATATCTAGCCCATTTCCGTTATTTGACTGTTATGTGTAAAGCTGCTGCCAACATTCAGTAATAAGTCTTTGTGGGCATATATTTTCATTTCTCTTGGCTAAATACCTAGCAATGAACATGTGGGGTCATTGCTGGTTCTCAGACTGGTTATACCATGTTCACACTGTTGAGTAATATATGAGTTGGCCAATATTTGCTGTCAGTCTTTTTCCTTTTAACCATTTGGATATGTGGAAAGCAGTTTCTCTAAGAGGTTTTAATTTGCCTTTCCCTAATGACTAATGATGTTAGGCACTGTTTCATGTGCTTATTAGCTACTTACATATGTTTGTGTGAAGTTTCTGTTCAGGTGTTTTACCTATTTTTAAATTGAATTTTAAAAAATATTTATTAAGCTGTAGAAGTTCTTTATATATTTTAGATATGACATTCTTTGTCATATGTGTATTTTGGGAATATTTTCTCCCAGTATGTGGCTTAACAGTGTCTTTTGGTGAGCAGAATTTTTTATTTTGGTTGTCTAACTTATAAATTTTTTACTTTTATGGTTGGTTCTATATCTGTTCCAAGAGTTTTTAAGTTAGAATAACACACTGTATTAAGCCTGACAAAAGCACCAATAAATTCCAAGTTGTGACAAAACCATAGACCACATTCTCTCAACACAATACAATAAATCACAAGTAGAAACTAAAACACACTTAATACTTGTAAAGTGTAGCACAGTTTGAATATAAAATTCAGTTGACTATTAGGCACATTACTAGCGTTATCATCTTATAAACATTGAAAGATACATATACCAGCTGGATACAAGTAGACCTCTCCTCTTACTAAAACCCAAATCAATGTAGTGGTCCTTATACCTGCCTATCTACACTTCCCACCTTTCCTTCTTTACTTTTGGCTCATAAGACATTGCCTAAGATAATCTTAAATTTTTCTCTCTCAATCTCTACCTAGGTAGTAGGATTTTTCTTCCAAAGTCTCTTCCCTAAAAGGGCGTGACTACATTTTTTCAAGTGATTTTTAAAGGTGTCTTGTCTTAATATTTATTGCTGGCACCTGGAAACTGCTTAGCTATTTGAAGTGTTGGTTCTAATTTTTCAGCATTGTGATTTTTCATATTATTAACAACTTAATGTGAAAATGGAACTTGAATTGTTTTAAGTGAATTTGATTTTCTTTTTTAATGATGACATTACAAGGAGGGATTATTTAAAAAGTTAATATCCTTTTTATTCTTCTCAGGACTGGGAATATTTACTAAATTCAGACTACCACCAGAATGTTGAGTCTCATCTTTTGAATAGATCTTTATGTTTGAGTCCTTTGGAAGTTTCACAGATGAAGGATGAGGATTTGTCACAGAATCTCAGTTTGGACTCTTCTACACTGCTTTTCACTCACATACCTGCAATTTTTTTTGTTCTTCACCTGGTCTATGAGGAGCTTAAGTTGAACACTCTAATGGGAGAAGGAATTCGTTCACTTGTTGAACTTCTCGTTCAGTTGGCAAGGTAAATGTTGTTTGTAGATTAGAAACTTCAAGAGGTCGTTAGCTGACTTGATCTTAGACATGAATATCATATAGGAAGCTTGTAAATAAGTTTCTGAAATCTACCGTCTCAACAAACCACAGCATTTTCTATAAACCACAGAATTGTTTGAAGGTATCCACTATGTAAGGGCCTGTGGGTCATGCTGGGGTTGCTGGTCTTTGTCCTAAGATGAGTGGGAAGACACCGGAGTGTGTTACACGGTGAGGATGACCTGCTCAGCTTTCATTTTGACACGATGACTGTGGTGAAAGGTTTGTAATGACACCTGCTGTTTTCATAGTAATGCCTATGTTCAGATAGTGTTTACAGCGAACAAAATCGTAATTTACATGTAGGAATTGTCAAAGTAGGTATTGCAATCCCTGTTTCAGCGATGAGGAAACTTGCTCAAGTTTGTTTCTAAGAACAGGTGTCGTTTGCTAGTCGTGGGCTGTCTTTGCTATTCCTTTGTTGTCTCAGTCTGTGGTCTTCCCCGTCTTTCAGGCTCTCGTAGTGGATCCATAATAAGATTGTTCTGATAATATTTTTAAAAGCCTTTCTAGCACCTTGTGTTTGACACTGAACTGGGAAGGTCATACTTACGTGTTATTTGAGCCTTTGTGACCCTTGGTGATAAAGAAAGTTAACTTTGAATTAAAATGCCAACCTCTGTGTTAAGGTTGTAGTATGTTTTCTAATTTCTGTTATCTTCCTTGAGATACTGAAATTCTTTTCTGAGACATGGCAGTTTTAATTGATGGTCAGTTTCTCTTAATGATGAATCATTACTATGATGAAAATACTTTTGTAATGAAATGATTTTCAAACCCTAATCATGGCTCTCTGAAACAGGTAACATTTGTAAAATGTTTTACATTTTGTAAAGTATTTCTCACACATATTATCTTATTTAATCTTAAAAACTTGAGAGTGAGTTAACTGGTGTTTCTCCATTTTCTAGAAGAAAAAATACTGAGATTCATAGAGTTGACTTGCTGACAGTCACACAGCTAATAAATTAAAAGAGGAGAAAATGGACCACAGTGTTTTCACAGTAGTTTTATCCACAAAATTCATCTGGCAAAAGGAGTTTGGGTTCCATTTGTCATACTGGGCACTTTAAAGTCCAGAAATAGAATACAGAGGCTCTAGATCTGGTTGTCTTCTTTCTCATAAGTAAATTTTTTTAATTGAAAAGTTCAACTGATGAGTCCTTCTAACTCTTTGGGAGGAAAGTGCTATAATACCTTCCTTGTTATTTCTTTTTTATGTGTTCTTATTGTTTTAGGGACTTAAAATTGGAGGCTTATGTAGATCATTACTATAGAGATTACCCAGCACTTGTCAGAACTACTGGACAAGTGTGTACAATTGATCAAGGTAAGTGTGCTGTTAAAGGTTTTCTGAACAATGTAGTGACATTTGCTTGTATTTTTCTTGGTGAATAGCAGAGGATATATTTCTTACCATTGGCCTCTAAATCAGGGGCAGTGTCTTTCCACCAGGCAGATTTTAGTTTGTAGTGTTCGATCTCTGACTTGTAGTAAGCCATAATCTCTTCAGTGTAGGAGGAAAATGTTACTCATCCCTAAGTTTCTGCCTTGCAAAAGCTTAGAGCTTCCAGTGCCAAGGGTGCGCTGCTGTCCTGTGCTGCGCAGTTAGTAGCCACCTGCCATGTGCTATCTAAGTTAATTATGTTAAAAATTCAGTTCCTCAGTTGCACTGGCCGTGTTTCAAGTGCTCGGTAGCCACATGGGGCTAGTGGTTGCCATATTGGACAGTACAGATACAGAACATTTCCACTGTACTGTCTTAGACCCCGAGTTAAAGCGACTCAGGATTGGGGCCCAGTTGTTAAAACAGAGCACAATCCTGGGTGTCTTGTCTGTTTTCTCATCTTTAGGGTTAGGGCAGAAATTTTTGGTTAGATTCTTTATATGCCTTGAACACAAGAATTTTCTAAATTTCCTCCCAGGATTGGATAAAATATTAGTCAATTAAATTCCACATATTATAATATGGTCAGTTACTTACTGTGGCAGAAAACACGGAGCATTTTGGAGACTATGGAAAAATGTTATTCTGATAGTTTTCAAATGATAGATATTGTTGATTATTTTTCCTTTAGAATAAAACAGTATTGTATTAATGTATCTTTATAAACATTTGTCTAATTTTAAAGGACAAACAGGATTTATGCATCATCCATCATTTTTTACTTCTGAGCCACCAAGTATTTATCAGTGGGTGAGTTCTTGTCTGAAGGGTGAAGGAATGCCACCCTATCCTTACCTCCCCGTCATCTGTGAAAGAAGCAGACTTGTAGTCTTGGTATGTATTCAAAGTGTTGCCAAACTTGTTCTTTTCTTTTTCTCTTTCAGTATAATTTTTTAAATTATCATACAGTTAAATTAACTTTTTTTTTTCATTTTGTATATAGCTCTGAGGATTTCAACAAATGTAGAGTTCATGTAATCACCACCATAATTAGGATTCAGAACAGTTCCATCACCCGCCTCAGAAAATTCCCTCATGCTTTTGGGATTCATCCAAGTGTTGCTGTATCAGCAGTTCGTTACACTTAATTGCTGAGTGCCAGCTATACATTGTGTGGATATATCACATTGGTTTATCCATTCATCCATTGAAGATATTTGGGTTGACTCCAGTTGTTAGCAATTATGAATACAGTTGCTATAAACATTCATGTCCAGGTTTTTTGTGTGAACAAAAGTTTTCATTTCTCTAGGGTAGATACCCAGAGGTGTGATTGATGGCCATATAGTAAGTATATATTTAAGATTGATATATGTATATTTAAGAAACTGTAAAGTGTTTTTCAGAGTATATGTACCATTTTACATTTCCACCATCAATGTGTGAGAGTTCCAATTTCCCTGCATCCTGGTCAGTGTTTGGTATTGTCATGATTTGTAATTTTTGTCATTCTGATAGATGTGTAGTGATATCTCATTGTGGTTTTAATTTGTGTTTTCTTAATGGCTAGTGATATTTTGAGTATTCCTAGATATGAGGTTTTGTCAGATCTATGGATTTCAAGTATTCTTTCCTGTAGTTTGTCATGTTCCATTGTTCTCTTAATGTTTCCTTTGTGAAGCAAAAATGCTTAATTTTGATGAAGCCAGTTTATCCAGTTTTTTTTCTTTTATGGATTGTGTTTTTGGTGTCATGTCTATAAATTCATTGTTTAGGTCACAAGGATTTTCTCCACTTTTCTTCTAGAAGTTTTACAGTTTTATGTTTTACATTTAGATCTGTGATCCATTTTGTTAATTTTTATAAGATGTGAGGATTATGTTGAGATTTTTATTCCATTTGGATGGTCAATTCTTTTAACAGCATCTGTTGAAAACACTATTCTTTCTCTTTTGTACTTTTATTAAGAATCAGTTGACCACATTCTTGTGGGTCTGTTTCTAGACTTTTTATTCTGGTCCATTGATCTGTGTTGTGGTCCACACACTCTGGATTACTGTAGCTTTATAGTAAGTTTTAAAATTGGTTAGTATGACTTTTCCTTCCATTACTTTTCTTTTTCAAAATTGTTTTAGCTATTTAAATTCCTTTGCCTTTTCATTTAAACTTTATAATCAGCCTGTCCATAGCTACAAAAAATCCTACTTGCATTTTTAAAAATAAAATAATTTTTATTTTTATTTATTTATTTATTTATTTGCGGTGCGCGGGCCTCTCACTGTTGTGGCCTCTCCCGTTACGGAGCACAGGCTCCGGATGCGCAGGCTCAGCGGCCATGGCTCACGGGCCCAGCCGCTCCGCGGCATGTGGGATCTTCCCAGACCGGGGCACGAACCCGTGTCCCCTGCATTGGCAGGCAGACTCTCAACCACTGTGCCACCAGGGAAGCCCCAATTTTTATTTTTAAAAATTAATTCATTTTGTTAATACATAGGTAATCCAAGATCAGACCCTCAAATAGAACCAGAGGGTGTGGGCAAAGGTGAGTTCCTTCACACTCCTTTCTCTTGGTCCCTCTACTGGAGTAGCCTGCCTACAGGTCTTTTGTGGACCTTTCTGGAGATGGAGCCTTCCCAGACTTAGAAGAGAACCAGATCTTTTGTCTCCTCTCCCAGATGTCACTGGAGTATATGAATGTCCTTGCTCCCCACCCATCTTTTCCTTTACTCTGCATTCTGCTTTGCTTCATGTTGAGAAAGGCTTCAGAACCCCCTGTGGCTCTGAAATTGACACGCAGAATGGTAATCTGCTTTTAAAAAAAAAATGCTGATAAACTATACATAACATAATATTTATTATTTTAACTATTTTAAGTGTACAATTCAGTGATGTTAAATACATTCACAGTGTATTAAGAGCAGCTTAATCCGAGAACTTTTTCATTCCTTGCTGCTTGTGTGGAAACATTCAGGTGAAATCACCAGATATATTGGTCCTGTCCAACTCTGCTGAATGGGTTAGACTCAGTGTTATATCTACCCAAAAGGGAGCTAGAGAAATATGAATAAGCCAGAGTTGTTCAGCCTCCAATTTAAATAATAGTAGTCAATTTGTAGATATTCATATTATATCTTTGTTAGATATGATGTCAGCTAGCTTTAGGAATATATCATTTGCAGTGGGTTAGAATGTAGGACTTGAAGATCCTCCAGCATTGTGCTGAAATTTTAATAAGCTCATACTGCTACTTTCTTTCAGGAAAAAAAAAAAAAAGCTGCAGACGTAGATCTTAGTGGTAGTAGCAAGTATTCAAACGAGAACTTTGAAGGCTGAAGCAGAGAAGGGTTAGGCCTAGAGGGGTAGAGAGTTAGGGCGTACCTCACCAAAAATGACCCAAATGTCAATCAGTTTATAAGTAGATAAACAAAGGTTGGTACACCTGTATAATGGAATACTCGTCAGCAGTAAAAAGAAACAAACTACTGATACATGCAGTAACGTGGATGAATCTCAAAGGAGTGCTGAGTTAAAGAAGTAGGGCACAGAAGACTACGTGTTCTATGACTCCATTTGCATGACATTGTAGAGTAGGCAAAATTTAGGGAGAGAAAAAAGATGCGTTGTTTCCACTGCTTGGTGTAGGGGAGGGAGCGGATTGACTCCAAGGGGCACAGGGAACTTTCTGGTGTGATGCAGGCATTCTGTATCGTGACTGTGGTGGTGGTTATATGATTGTATAACATTTGTCAAAACACAGAGCTGTACATTTAAAGTGGGTGAATTTTCCTATATGTAATTATGCCCCAATAGTTTAAAAAATGTTAACTTTCTCCTTATGCAGAGTATTGCACTCTACATACTTGGTGATGAAAGTTCTGTTTCTGATGAATCCTCACAGTATTTATCCAGAATAAGTATAGGTAAGTCAGTCTAATGTTAAGCTTCCCCAAACAAATTTTTATAGATGTTGATATCAGAGTTGAAATTTAAAAAATTAAAAATTTTCCAAGTGTACTTCAGAGGCCATGTCTTGCTTCATTTTAGAGGTGACATAATTGCACCGTTTTAGTCTGGAGTCCACATCTGACTTTTAGAGACCAAGTTTGCTTAAAATCTAACACATTTTACATTTTCAGTGTGTCTAAAAAGGACTGTTTTAGCCCCAGGGAAATGATTATACTTTCCAGCCTGCCAGAGTACTGCTTATTATTTTTTAGCATTTGTTTATTAATGAATTTTTATTTGCAAATGTTTTCTGCATGTTATGTGTTTCCTTTACCAGGATAACTATCAAAATAAAGTTTCGTTTTGTTTTAGCCCCACAGAAGTCACAAGCAGAGCAAGAGGAGAACAGGTGACTTTTATTCAGATTTTGCTTTTACACAGTCTGTTTGATAACTTCGTGTTTAATAACTTCATGTTTGTTCTCTTATAGGTTTAGTTTCAGGCATTCTACATCAGTTTCTAGTCTAGCTGAGAGATTAGTCGTCTGGATGACTAATGTAGGTAAGGTGGTCTTTGTTACTTTTCATGAGTCTTTGAAATCCTTTCCCTGGGCTCTCCTTCCTAAGTAGGCCCTGTGTCCTCAGAGCTCACTAGAGCTGGAAGGCGTGAGAAGGGAGGGCCTCTCGCTCTACCGAAGGATCCCACAGGATGGAGATGATGGCCCATCAAGCCACCCTTCCTTTCCCTGCCAGTCTCACAGGTTCCCTATACTAATATCTGGGCTATCAGAAATGAGTATTTCTGGCAAAATCTAAAAGTAATGTGTAAATATTTCAGGGTATGCTTTTGAATGATACAGGCCAGGGATTTTATGCACCAAGAGGCAGATTCACCTGGGACAAGGGAAAGGAAGGAAAAGAGTTTATTCTCTCTTCCTAAGCCTGTGCCTTTAGGTTTTAAGCTGAGTAAAATACTAAAATTTCCTATAAAAATTTTTAAAAATATTACTGATATGAAAATGTAGAAAAGGAGAATGTTATAGAGTAGTATGTTAGAAGGTAATGCTTTAATGAATATTACAGGATGTTTCTGAATTCTTATTTAGGGAATGTTCTGAATGACTTAGTTTTTCCCTGTACTTTTGTGTATGCTTCCTTGACAATTGCAATAATTGTCATATAGTATTACAGATGAGACACTTACGCTGAAAATATGAGTTCTGTTCATTTGTATAGTACATAGCATTTAACCTCAATAATTGATCAACTTTCTATATTAATAAATAATGTATAATATTACAAAATTTAGAAAATTATCACCGAAGAAATTAATTAACCTGAGAATTTGAAGTTTTTTTAAATGAAATATGGTGTACATGTAAGAGTGTATAAAATGTATTTAGAGAATAATAATAAAATGAACATTGATGTCCTGGTCACCCACCATTAGAAATAAAACATTGCCAGTGTAGTAGAAAGCCCTGTGGATCTACTCCTGCATGGCCTCCCTTTCTCATACACCCATCGCTAGAGGTAAAGTACCTGTACCGTACCCTACCTAAATTTTGTATTACCTTCTGTCATTTTTTTTTTGTTTTTTTTTTTTTGAGTTTTATCACTTCATATATTGCTTAGTGTTATATGTTTTTTAACTTTATGTAAATAGATATAAATATAAACATGTTTTTTTACTATCTTATTTTCTTCACTCAATATTATTATTTAAAGATCCATCCATGTTGACTCATGTAGCAGAAGATCATTCATTTTCACTGCTGTATGATCTACTGCTTGAATATATCACAACTTATTCATCCATTCTATTGATGATAGCAATTGGGCTCTTTCCTCCCTTCCCTTTTTTGCCATAATGAAACATTACTAATGAATATTTTAATGCTTATGTCCTGGTGCCATGTGCACAACTTTCTGTATGTCTGTTGATGGACCGTAGGGGTGGACCTAACTCTACGTGCTGAATGTTTTCCAAAGTGGTTGGACCCGTATACACCACCACTGGCTGTGGAAGAGAATTACTGTTGCTCTATGTAGTTACCAACACTTGGTATCGATTGACTTTAATATGTGTCTGTCAAATGAGTGTGAACTTTTATTTTCTAGTGGTTTTAATTTACATTTCCCTGATCATTCATTGGATAGAGCATCTTTTCATATGTTTATTGACCATTTGTGTTTCCTCTTAGGGAAATGTCTTTTTGTCCTTTGTGTTTTTCCTATTGGATTGTTTGTCTTTTTCTTAAAGTTTTTAGGAATTTTTTGTTTAAAACAAAATTTTATACTCATCCTTGAGGTCAAGACACTGGTCTGGTAGTAAGATGAATAAAATCAATTTCTTGCTTATTTGTTAGGATAGAGTTTACTAACTTCACTCAGAGAATAATTGGAACAGTGGTAAGTCTAAGTGAAAAATTTTGTCCCTTCCTTTCACCACAAGGTTTCGCTTTAAGAGACTTGGAAACCCTTCCCTTTGGAATTGCTCTTCCCATCAGAGATGCGATTTATCACTGTCGGGAGCAGCCTGCTTCAGACTGGCCAGAAGCTGTTTGCCTGTTGATTGGGCGTCAGGATCTTTCCAAGCAGGCCTGTGAAGGAAACTTGCCCAAAGGGAAATCTGTGAGTATCAATATGGAAAGTCCATATTCAGATTTAGCCTCAATAAAGTCAGAGTAGAAATGTTCTCCATTTTCCTTTAAGTCTTTTTGCAAGTGTGTATATCAGATTATCTTTTATATTATATGCTAGATACGGTTTAAAATTGGACAAATCTTATTAATTGTAAGTCGAACATGGGAACAGATTTTGTGAATGCTCTGTTTTGCCTGGACCTTTCTGTGCCTTGAGTCAGGACAAGTGCCGAGTCAGTAGAGCAGCTACCATGACTGATTCCCTGCTTGGACCATGTTAGTAATTAACTACTTTGTAATTATTATGTGGAAATAGGGAGAGCACATAATATCCTGAATTTGAATAAATTATAACTATTTTCTCCTTCATACTTTTTTGATGTGTTACATTTCTTAAATTTAACCTTTTACGTAGGTGTAAATATATCTTTAATCACATAAAACTGAAGCCCCAGGAAAAAGGTGTTTTTGCAGGGGGGCACTAATGTTGTTTAGAAGCTGTCTTAATGTTATCCCTCCTCAAACAGTGCCCTTCATCCATGTTCAAATCTGTTTTTTTAAGAATGGGTTCTAAGACCCTACAAATGGAAAGTGAAATATATCGTTATCCTCCTTTCTTTTTAAAATCAGCCTCTTTTAAAACTTAAAAATGGAACTTTGAAAACTTCTTCTAGAACTCCAGTTAACTTAAAAAAAAATGGTAGCACTGCATTTACTCTAAGAATCAAGGAGGATTCAGGGATGGTTATTCCACCCCTGGTGACTTTGGTACTTTATGTCTCTGAGAAAACAGTGCAGATTTGGCTCATCTCTTATTAACCTTTGAACCAACACATAATAATCAATTAATAATCAATAACTGTTCATAATCCACATTAGATCTTAGACTATTAATGCTTCTTCAGAGACTGTTATCAAAATTTATTCCCAACATCAGAGTTGTATAATGGATCTGTGACAGAAGCAGTTTCCATGGGGGATCCCATCTCCAGCAGGGTTGTACCAGCACATGTCTTTTAATCTGCACTGAAATAACAACTCTTAGTTGAATTAGCATTTGGCTTGTTTTAAACAGAAAACCAAATTTTTTTGCTAATAATATGGTTATCTTTACCTTGACCAAGAGAAGTCTTTAGCATTTATAGACCTCTTTTATTACTGTGAATGAGAACATCATTAGCACTAAAGCCAAATGGTATTGATAATTATTCATTTATATTTATATGTCATTTTAAGTAATTCTGGCTAAATTGAATTTGTTCAGTTATTTGAGGTTACATTTTATAACTCGTCTCCAATTTATCAGCTATTTGGGTCTGTATCTTATTGCTAACTCACCTATTAGAATGTAGCTGCTTTTAAGATTAGATATTCCATAGGAATTATAATAAATTTTTATCAACTAAAGTCAGACTGATTATCTAGTCATATCTACCTTTATTCTTTTTTCAGGCTAATGTTGCTTCCACATTAAATGTTGCAAAACTTTAGCATTTCACCTAGGAGTTAATCTTTTGTGAAAGGAGTTAAAACTCTGAGAGAAAATGAGATTTCTGCTATTAACATCTATCTTAAAGTCTGACTGAATTATTTGGACTGGGAAGGCTCATAGTAAAGTACATGCTGAGCTTATGAGGACAGAATGATAAGCAAGGAATGAACTCTCCTCACTTGTTTTGCTTCATTTAATCCCTTTCCTTTTAAGAAATATAGTTGGAACATACTTAGGAAAAAAAAAAAAGTGAAAACCAACCATGATTTATTCTACTTAAAGCACAGAAGTGAGAAAGTGTTGTCTGACCTCCTCCAGCCCTTGGTTTATATCCTTCCAGGTTGTTTTCTTCTGCTTCTGTTAATTAAAGACAGTATTTAAATTGGTGTTGGTTCTTTAGTGCGTGGGGTTAATATTCCATTTGCAGTAATTTGTGTCCTTTTTGGAATATTTAGGATATAGTTAGAGTTTTACAGTTTATTTAGAATATATCTTTCGATGGAATCAGCCTCCCGACTATCGTCGTAAGTTGAAAGCTTTCCCCTTGGCTCAGTAAAGAATGTTTCCAAGTGGGCAATATAATTACACTTAAAAAAAAAAGATTTTTAGGTTAGAGTCCCAGTATGTATTGGGAACCCAAGCCAGCCCTGCTTTGGAATATATTTTTTCTCTGCACTGATGTAGACTTGGTACCTCATCCTGTGTATCCTCATGTTCAATAAGTGTGTGTTGGCTGGTTTTTAAATTAGTATTACAACGTAGTCTGTTACTCAGGTGCTCTCATCAGATGTTCCTTCAGGAACAGAAACTGAGGAGGAAGATGATGGCATGAATGACATGAATCAGGAGGTGATGTCACTAATATGGAGTGAAGACTTAAGGGTGCAGGATGTGCGAAGGCTTCTTCAGAGTGCACATCCTGTCCGCGTCAATGTGGTGCAGTACCCAGAGCTCAGTGACCACGAGTTCATTGAGGAAAAAGAGAACAGGTAAAGGAAAACATTAACTGCTGTAATTTAAGTAAAAATTTAAATAAAACATTAAGTACTGCCTCATTTTGTTCAACTGTAAGAATAGGCATGACTGTAGCATTCACACCTCACAGAGTTTCTCTGGGAATCAAGTGGGTCATTTCTACACAGTGCTTAGAACACTGCCCAGTACATAGTATAGTAAAGCTCGATGCAGTCAGCGATTATTATCAGAGTTCATTGATTGTATGATGCTGATTTTTTTTTTGTACGTTTTACTATTTCTGAAATCAGATTATGTCTTTCAATCTGTAGGTGTTTGTAGGTGTTATGGTTTAAATGGCAGTGTTTTTTCTTTTTTAGTACCTCATGAAATAGTGCTGCATCTTAAAATCAATGGCGTCTTAAATGGAAGGGGGGATATACTGTTTTTGTTTTCACTATTATAATTTTGTAGATTATGTATAATGTTTCTGCTAAACATGTTATAGAATGTAGTCTGCTGGCCTGATTCTAAATTTCCCTGATTTTAAATTAATGTGGAACAGTGTTCCCAAAGAATCTTAGGACAGCAAAATTCTCCTCACCAATGGACTAGAAAAGCAGCTATATATATTTACAGTTAGGGAGAGAGGGTCCTTGTGAATAACTTTGTCTGCAGAGAGGATTTCAGCCTCTGGTTAGCCTCAGAAGGAGGAGGGCTGTTTCTCTGTCTTCAGGTATAACTTGTGTTAAGTGTTTCCTGGTTATGAATGCCCCTGCTTCCACAATTTCTGTTTGATGCCATTTATTTTAACATAGAAACAACTTAAAAAGTAGTTTATTAGTTTCAAAGTATAGCCTGTAGAAGCCATTTTAACCTTGAACATAGTTGACATATAGTGCTATTAGTCCTAGAAGTCCTTACCGTCAAGTAAATGAAGCTCCTGTGTTTCCTGGAGACACCGTGAAATCCGCTGACCTCCAAAACAGGGACTTCCTTTTTAACCTTGTGTGCACCCATGGAGGTGGTGCTTGGGCTATATTCACAAAAAGGATGAGAGGAGGATCCCAGCTAAACTGATAACAGCACAATGAGGAAACCCAACTAATACGATATTTTCCTCTGAGAGGGTTAGCATCGTTTAGAGTAGAATTATAGGTTTTGCTTTTTGAATACTTAGGGAGAGTTGGCTTGGTTTATAGAACAGCTGGTTTTAATTCAAAGCAAATATGAAACAGAAGAAAGAAATGTGTCTCCCCTTTAGAGTTTCTGATGGGAGTAAGAGTATTAGAATGAGAACAGCCGTGTTTAGATGACTCACTCAAGACTTTGTATGGATTTACTTCGATGTGGCTTCATCTTACACAGCACTGCTGCTTTTGAAATACTTGCCTACAGATTACATTCTGGTTTTTTTTGTTTAAAATTTTTTCACATGTTGGTTTTAATTTTAATTATAGATTGCTCCAGTTGTGTCAGCGAACTATGGCTCTTCCAGTAGGACGGGGAATGTTTACCTTGTTTTCATACCATCCTGTTCCAACGGAGCCATTGCCTATTCCTAAGTTGAATTTGACTGGTATGTTAAATTCTGGGCTCAGTGAGAAAGGAAAATGGGTGTATGTTTAGTGGAGTTGTTTTGAATCATTGTAGTTAAAACCAAAGAAATGCTCTATCCCCCGTGATTTTAAATATTGTTAATAGCTACTGTAGTGATTATTGTTAATAGCTACTGTAGTGGTTATCAAAGCTCAAATAGCAAATCAAATTAAACATTGAGGGAAGTAGAATATAGCCCATTACTAAATTTTGTTTTTAATGAGACCATTTCAAGATATAAAAAGGCACTTGGGGAAGTTTAGAAAGATACTATTGAATGGTGAGATCGTTAAACTTTAAATAATCTTAAAGTCAATATGTAAAAATATTTAGTCTTAAAATGTCTTGTTATGTCTTAGTATGAATAGATGATGCTTGTACAAAAACAAGAAAATATACTAAGCAAAAAGAAAAAATAAAAATGGTCACTCATAGTAGTCCCAACTTATTAGAGTTCACTAGTGTTAAATAACACTTTGGTTTATTTGTTTCCCAATTTTATTTCTCCATTTTATAATTTTATATTTATTTATCAGAAAATTTAAACCTGTTTTAGAAATTGTTTTTAGAAATTTACTATATAGTGAGTGAGCATCCTCCCAGACCAGCACTGCCCCCCGCCAAAAGATGATCTTGTTTTAATAATAAATTCATTTAGGAAAAAAACGTTCACTTTAGTTCCTTAACTGACACTGGTTTGGCCTATTGTGCTTTTGTATGTAATTATTCTTATCGAAGAAAATTTGCTTTACCCTTTGCCTTTTATTTTCTCTTGTGTATAAAAATTATGTCTTATACATATGTTGAATTGTTTTAGAAATTTTACTTGCTTTTTCATTATTAATCTCTCTGCCCTTTTTGAGAAAGTAAAAGTATAACTCATGAACTTGTCACCAGTGTGGTGCTATCACAGACCAGCATTTGAGTTAGCTCTTAGGTACAAAAAGCAAATGGTAAATACAAATATATTTTATTTTATGCTTGTGTCTGTGTATGTGTGTGTATGTGTATATAGACTACAAACAAGACACTATGCATCTAATTAAAATTTACATAACTTTCAGAACGCCTTTAAAACCATATTTTCAAACCTCTAGCGAACTGTATAACTGTATGCAATACAGTAAGTCCCCTACATATGAACGAGTTCAGTTCCGAGAGCACGTTCATCAGTCCAATTTGTTCGTAAGTCCAACAGAGTTAGCCTAGATACCCAACTAACACAGTTGGCTACGCTGTACCAGCTACATCACTGCTGCTTTTACGCTTGCTTCTGGACATCCTGGGCTTGAAATAAAGATACTGTACTATTGTACTCTATACAGTACTGTACAGTAAAGTACACAAAAGCACAACCATTTGTAGAGGATGCACACACGTGACAGCATACACCAGACATGTGAACTAACTTACGAGATTGGACACGTGAACGCACATTTGCATCTTTGAAAGTTAGCAATTTGAAAGTTCGTATGTAAGGGACTTACTGTATTTAGAATATTTATTTTAAATAGTCATCCATGACTTGAGCTAATACAGAATATTAAAAATATAGAGATAATTCAGTATTTGCCGGTATGCAGTGTAGTCAAAACACTCAAGAAAAGGCATTCAAAGAGAACATAGCATCATGAACATTTAATTTATACTGTTCTTAAATAAGTTGACCACAAATTTAAATTTAGTGAATACTCTTTTATGGTTCACTGGGTAACTCAAGTGTATAAAATGTTTTTTATATAGGTATCTTTGAATGCAATTTGGCATTTTTACCAATAGTGTGTAGTTAGATTTCTATATCATATAGAGAGATGTATAGATAAGAGATAGAGCAAATTTATAAAGCTCCTTGTCTTTTTTAAAAACAATCATTTTTCCGTAACATCCAGAGAAAAAATGGGATGGCACATTTGAAATTAACATTGTTGTCAGTCACATGTTGGAATTATTATTCATGTAGTTTGTGATGTTAATTTTCAATTTATTTTTCGGTGAGCTTCCTGCTGTTTGAAAGACAGATTTCAAAGCAGTGGGTATCCTAATCAGATCTGTACACAGTTAAATTGGTATCAGTTATCTTATTATAGTCCCATATATTTTAGCAGAAAGGACAGTGAATTATTTTATACAGTTAAGGTTTTTCTACCTTGCATCAAGTTTGACTCACATGTATAAAACTTGAAGTATGCATAGTAACCTAACATCATTACAGGTATTATGGGGTTAAGGGTTTTGAATGTAGAAAAGTGATCTCTGTTCTCAAAGAATCTAAATGTAACAATTTTGGTTTCTGAATTTTTGTTCTCTCAATTTTAAATTTTGTTTGCCTGAATAGGGCGGGCACCCCCTCGGAACACAACAGTAGACCTGAACAGTGGCAACATCGATGTGCCTCCCAACATGACCAGCTGGGCCAGCTTCCATAATGGTGTGGCTGCCGGCCTGAAGATAGCCCCTGCCTCCCAGATCGACTCAGCCTGGATTGTCTACAATAAGCCCAAGCACGCCGAGTTAGCCAATGAGTATGCTGGCTTTCTTATGGCCCTGGGTCTGAACGGGCACCTTACCAAGCTGGCTACTCTCAATATCCATGACTACCTGACCAAGGTGAGAACTCGTGCTGCCAGCTCCTGGCGTTGTGCCTCTCCCCTGGCTATTACAGTAGCTCCTAGTTGTTCTGTTTGCTCTTCTTCAATCTTGTACCTCTAAGTGCATTCTTCTCATAGCAGGCAGAGAAATCTTTCTAAAGTGTAAGTTGGAATATATCACTTCCCTGGTCAAACTGTTCAGTGATCTTCCATTGCTCTTAATGTACATTCTAGGAGCCTGTGTGATCCTACTCACTTCCCCAGCCTTACTTTGTGCTTCTCTTTTCCTTGCTCCCTATGCTCCAGCCATAGAGAAAGCTTGTATTAGCTCCTTGGCCAACCAAACTCTCTTGGCGTAAACTTTTCCACTTCTGTGCCATAAAAGTTCACCCATATGAAGTACACAGTTCAGTGGTTTTTATTATATTCACAGAGTTGTGCATCCATTACCACTGTTAATTTTAGAACATCTTCATCACCCCATGAAGGAACCCCTACCTAGTAGCAGTCACTCTCCGTTCCCCTTTCCCTCCAGCCCCTGGCAAACTGCTAATGTACTTGCTGTCTCTACGGATTTGCCTACTGTGGACATTTCATATAAATGGAACCAAACAATATATGGTCTTTTATGACTGGCTTCTTTTGCTTACTGTAATGTTTTCAAGGTTTGTCTATGTTGTACCATGTATTAGCACTTCATTCCTTTTTATTGCTGAATAGATATTCATTGTATGGATATACCGTATTTTATTTTTCCATTCTTCAATTGATGGATACGTGAGTTATTACTACTTTTTGACTATTATGAATAATGCTGCTATGAACATTTATATACACATTTTTGTGTGGATGAATGTTTTCATTTCTCTTGGGTATATTCCTAGGAGTGGAATTGCTGCATCATATGGTATCCCTTTGTTTTAAAGTTTGAAGAACTACCAAATTGTTTTCCACAGTGGCTGCACCATTTTGTAATCCCACCAGCAATACATAAGTGTTCCAATTTCTCTGCACTCTTGCCAACACTTGTTATTATCTGTCTTTTTAATTATAGTCATCCTAGTAGGTGTGAAGTAATATCTCAGTGTGGTTTTGATTTGCATTTATTTCCCTGATGGCTAATGATATTGAACATCTTTACATGTGCTTATTGGTCATTTGTATGTCATCTTTGGAGAAATGTCTATTCAAATCCTTTGCTTATTTTCTAATTGGCTGTCTTTGTTGTTGAGTCGTAAGAGTTCCTTATGTAACCTGAATACCAGTCCATTAACAGATACATGATTTGCAAAAATATTCTGCCGTTGTGTTGTCTTTTGACTTTCTGATGGTGTCTTTGAAGCACAAAAGTTTTAAATTTTGATGAAGTCCAATTCATCTACTTTTTCTTTGGTTACTGTGCATTTGGTGTCATATCTAAGAAGTTACTGCCTAGCACAAGATCACTTGGATTTATATCTGTTACACCTCTTTCACATTGTATACAGAAGATTTCATCTGGATTCATATGTGTATGCTCTTTTGTATATTACATAGATTTACACCTATATATACACCTATTTATAACTGGCGCTGTAGGGCAGTGAAGAATTGGAATCAACAATGTAGTCAACTACAGTGATGAAATATTCACAAAACTAAAATTTTCCTGTCAGCAAAATATGTAATAGCAGAAGTTTTCTTCTAAGAGTTTTTTTTTTTTTTTACTTTTAGTTACATCTTAGTTGAAGTTAATTTTTATGTATGATGTCAGGAAGGGGTCCAATTTCATTCTTCTGCAAGTGGCTGTATAGGTATCACAGCATCGTTTTTTGAAAAAACTCTTCTTTTCCCATTGAATTGTCTTGGCACCCTTGTAGTCAATTGAATATCAATGTGAGGGTTTTTTTTTTAATCATCTCAGCATCATTTACATGTTTTTCTCTCACCTGTCATCATTCTCTCTCACTTTGTAAATTTGAGTGCCTTCCCTTCTTGCCACTTTGCCTGGCTAATTTGTACTCATTCTATTGTAAATTTTACTTTCTAGAGATTCTTAATAATTCTCTAGTCCCTTCTAATCTAAAGTAGGCTCTGTTAAAATACTCTTTCATAATCTTTATACTTTTTCATTTGATGAGTTTTCAATAATATGTATTTTTTAGTTTAACACTTTCCCTTCCCCAAGGGCACTGACTTCATCAGAACAAGGACCTGTCTGTTTAGTTTGCTTGTGTATTCTTGGAGCTTCTCACTGTGCCTGTCACAGTACTGGCAGGCAGTATCTTATTTAAAACCACATATTTGTTTTGGTAGTGACTTAAGTCTTATTCTTTTTTCTGTCTTAGGGTCATGAGATGACAAGCATTGGACTGCTCCTTGGTGTTTCTGCTGCTAAACTAGGCACCATGGATATGTCGATTACACGGCTTCTTAGCATCCACATTCCTGCTCTCCTGCCCCCAACGTCCACAGAGCTTGATGTTCCTCACAACGTCCAAGTGGCTGCAGTGGTCGGCATCGGCCTTGTTTATCAAGGGACAGCTCATCGGCATACCGCAGAAGTCTTGTTGGCTGAAATAGGTATGGCATTAATAGTGCTGTGGTTTCGTAAGTGTATTTTTACCATTCCACAGGAACCAAAGTAAAAATGATGGTAAGATTATAAAAATTAAGGAAAAAATAGTAGCTTTTGTGAGCACAGAATGAGCTATACTAATAAAGAAAACAACTACAAAGTAATGTTTTCCAAGGCTGATGTTACTATGCAGGTTATTGGTCTGCATACTTACTTGGCCAGCCCATTACTGAGCTCCAGTGGCCCCATTTAACGAGGTAGCCTAGGGTCTTAATCACATGTGAGCATGCTGCTTATCCTGCTCTGTCTTTGCTAGGCAATGTCTGGCAATGGTCTACACTTAAAATTCAAAGTTGATTGTTTTGATCCCTAAAAGCACAATGTTTATTCTGTTGGACAACAACACTTCTAACAGAATGGAAGTGATTGATTCCGGCTTTCCTCTATATGCTGGTGGATATGTTCATGATAAAAGGCATTTTTTATGTTTTATCGTAAGTCTGCATTTTTTGGAAACGTGTCTTACGTGTTATCATCTTCTTCTGAGAAATGGAAATGCTATTAGTACTATTGGTACGTTCAGTAATTTAGATACATACTTGCATGTCTTGTTCTATCCTGTTCAGGATCTTTCTACATACACTTCAGGATAGCCACAAAATTTTCCCGGGCATCTCTGCTTCAGGCTGTAGATCTGTGGGTCTGCTGCTCAGACTCTGCTCCAAATGCCTTATTCTGGGACCCAGGCTTCTTTTATGGTGATGTCAGAAGGGCAAGAGGGAGAACCAAATAATGGAAGCGCATTTTAGGCCTTTGCTTACCTTGTGCCAGCCAGGATCCTAGTTCAAAGCCAGTCACACGTTCAGGTACAGAGGAAACTCTGTCAGGAGTGTGGATGTATTTATAACTGGCGCTGTAGGACACTGAAGAATTGGAATCAACAGTGTAGTCAACTACAGTGATGAAATATTCACAAAACTAAAATTTTCCTGTCAGCAAAATACGTAATAGCATAAGTGATTGGTCTGAGAAACACTTATTCAGAAGATACTCAGGACTGGCTTTTAAAGCTTGTTCATCTGCAAGGTAATTAACATTCTTTGGCTATATCATAATGATAGCTAATGGTGCCAACATTATACATATCTCACAGCCATAGTACACCTGTTTCACATTGTATACAGAAGATTTCATCTGGATTCATATGCGTATGCTCTTTTGTATAATTACAGTCAGACTGTACGTACTGTTCTTGTACTGCTCTTTTCATATATCATTGTCATAGATGGCTTTTAAAATTAATTTTATATTGTGGGATAGCTCATTGAGTTGGTTTTCTATAAATTGCCTAATCATTGTCTTATTTTCAGGACTTTTAGGTGGTTTTTAATTCTTTGCTAATTAAGCAATAAACATTACACTGATTACTTGTGTATAATTTTTCTTTCTTTTTAAAAAAATCTTTTTCCTGGGGATGAAATTCCAGGAATGGGAACTTTTTCTTTGGTGGAAGGGGTCTTTATATATAATACATTTTGCTGCCCTAAAAGGGGTGGAGTTAGAATTAGGGGGTACTTTTTAAAGTATGAATTTTGCATCCAGTCAAACTTAGAGCATCGATACAGAGAAATTCTATCATAGTAAGGCTCAGTATTATATAGATTCAAAATAAGTGTCTGGATGCATAATATTTAACATTCTTAAAAACTTAAAGGGAGTGTCCTTCCTGTTCCTTATCAGTATTTGAACATTTTTTTACCACATCTGAATAGATTTGAAGCTAACAAAACAAAAACAAAAGGAAAGAAATTACAAATTGAAGCTTTTTTGAGCATCCCTCCCTTTAAAAAATTTTTTCCCCTTTTTTGGTAATTTTTTTTTTTTTTTAATTATAAAACTCAAGGTTTGACAGTATTTTAAAGTGATTGCTTTCAGATTGGCAAATTAGAAGAACCACGTTTGGGGTTTATTTTGTGGTAAACTGATAGTTGTGGACACCATTTGTGATAACGTCAGATCTTTCTTAGTGGGGTTATATTGAATCCATAGTTCTTATGCAACTTACTAGAAAGTTAACTCTAAAACTTTTACGAGTTAGGGTTTTAAGAGGCCAGTTTGAATTGTGTTACTTTTTGTTTTATAGGACGGCCCCCTGGTCCTGAAATGGAATACTGCACGGACAGAGAGTCTTACTCTTTGGCTGCTGGCTTGGCTCTGGGCATGGTTTGCTTGGGGGTAAGCAGAGTCTGTGCCTGCAGTTGCTTCAGTTACAAATTCTGCTTGTTGAGAGAGTAGCCTTGACACTTTACTCTGAATACCACTCTGCCGTACTGTGACTTAACTTACTGTGATTCTCAGCTCTTTCTTCTTTCTGGATATTTTTCAAAGTGCCAGATTTGGAAATGGAGAGAAATTGTAGTGAAGAATGGGGCTTTAAGGTTTCTTCCCCCCTGGCTTAGATATAAGTGTTCATGAATGAACTAAGGGAATGAAGTTTTTCGAAAAGAGTTCAAGACATAAGATGAAGAAATGACAGTTCACTCAGTAAGAAAACAGAAAAAAGTGAAGATGGGTGTATGATGGGGAGCCTTAAGAGTCTGTAGGACTAGAGATAAACCAGAACTCTCTTTTGGTGCCCTGGTGTTCACTAGGTATCCCAGAACGTTGCCACAATAGCAGCTGCTTTGTGACAGAATGCAGTATCATTCTGACTCCCCATCTTTAACCCCATCCAGTAGACGTAGTGTAGGGTTACCAGAAAAACATTAAATGACTACGTCAGCTGGAATGTGGGTCCTTTGAAGAACCACCAATACAGTGTTATACTGAAACTGAATTATATAAAGAAAGTCGACTGTCGTTTAGGCTTTTGACTCTTCACATTTGACACATGAACTAAAGAGGCAGATAAAACAATGGAAAAGCATCATACTGGGAATTGGGACGTGAATTCTGGTCCTGACCAGTGAGTCCTGACATCAGTTAACTACAGTATTTTCTAGTAGTTAAGCAGCTCGATGGACTGTGGAACCAGACTGCCTTGTTTTATATCCACTGCTGCTCCTTACTAGCTATGTAATCTTGGGTGTAATCTCTTTGTGCCTCCCTTTCCTCACCTGTAAAATAGTAGCTATTTGATCGAATTGTCTTATTAAGTAAGTTAATCCATGTTAAACATACAGAATCATACCTGGAAGAGCGTTAAGCGTTCAGTAAGTTATTATTATGGTTATTGTTGCTGGACTAGTTCACAGGCACGATAATGAAAGGATTCAGGTGTTCATAGTTCAGGGTTCATTTACCTGCCTAATATTTTCTTTAACTGTTAATGCAGTTAACTGTATTTTGAAGCCTTTATGTATTTTATGAAATGAGAGTATTAACTTGCCTGTATAATTTTTAATGTGAATTATTAACAGACTGAGTATTAACTCATGAGATTTTAATTGATAAAAAAACCCAGAAGACTGGCTTTGAAGTTAGTTTATTGTTTTCTTTGTTATGGGTATGTGTTATGGATCTTACTCTGTAAAATTTCCTTTCCCTTGTCTGTCACTTTGTTTACAGCACGGCAGTAATTTGATAGGTATGTCTGATCTCAATGTACCCGAGCAGCTTTACCAGTACATGGTTGGAGGCCATAGGCGCTTTCAAGCAGGGATGCACAGGGAGAAACATAAATCTCCAAGTTATCAAATCAAAGTAAGTCCAAATCAAGCAACAGATCAAACTTCTGGAAGCTAAGAAGTTAATTTGAAAATAGTAGTTTTCATACCAACATGTGTAAATATGTTAATTTTAAGCATAGGTTAGTATTCAGAAGAATTTTATAATAATTCAGAGCTCTTTTATACAAACTTTTCTTTTGATAGGAAGGAGATACCATAAATGTGGATGTAACTTGTCCAGGTGCCACTCTCGCTTTGGCCATGATCTACTTAAAAACCAATAACAGGTACCGCATCTCCTCACCCCATCCCTTGCCATGACCATGTGACTTCCTTTCAGACCTCAGTAGTAAAACTAAATTATTTTACTGTGTTTACCTCTCCTGTGCTAGGTCAGCCTGATTTTAGTGCTCTCAGGTACTACAAGTTATATAGAGTTTTATCTAGAAATAATACATTTGGTTATTTTAATGATATTTGATAATACAGTTGCCAGTTTCTATTCACTTTTATTTTATAGTTGATGTCACTGACAAACAATGTCTAAATTCCTTTTCATTAATTTTGCTTGTTGTTGTGAGGCCTGGGTAGATCAGAAATACTTAGCATTATTATATTCCTGGTTACCATTCATAAAAATGGTTTCTGCTTAGTTCAGGAGCTTTCCTAACAGCTATTCTGTCTGCCTCCTCAAGCCCTGTAATTAGTGCTGACACTTGAAAGTAGATGTTTGGTGTTTATTCTTTTACATTTTGTATAGAAGAGTAAGTTGTGTTTTAAGTCTTTTAATTTAAAAAACATTCTAAGATTAAAGAAAGTTTTCAATGTTGTAAATTCTTTTTTTAGACAAAGTGAATGTTTGCAAAATTAACGAAGTGGTTAAAAACAGGTTTATTCATCTACTTTTTGGATGAAAGTATATGACATTGCTTTCTTGGCACTGGAGATGTTTCATTTAACAAAAGAGAGCTAAAAATATCTGCCCTTAGGAAACTTATAGTAAGAAATACCTACATACTACGTATTACGTTGGAGGACGTGAAGTACTATGGGAAAAAATAGGACAGTGGTTGGAGTGGAAAGAAGATTCTTGAAATCTGTCTTGTGGTCTTGATGCTCTTATTCTCTTCTTGAGCAATAATGCTTATTGGTATCCACCACCAACAGATCCATTGCAGATTGGCTCCGAGCTCCCGACACCATGTATTTGCTGGATTTTGTGAAGCCAGAATTTCTCTTACTTAGGGTATGGTACTTGGCAATTTTTAATTTCTGTTAACATTAGGAGTCTATAAAATGTCTCCACGAGGGAGCTTTACTGTTAATCCATCATGTGTATATATAATTGGTAGTGTTCTTTTGAAATTTCCCAAATATAACTGTAGGAATTGCCAGGAAAGACAACCACCTTGATATATAATACTTGGAGTGACATTTTAACGTTTCACATTATTATTCAAAACTTCCTAATAAGTAACAAGACACTGGGGCTTCATTACTACTTTATTTTACATTCTTTCATTATTATTAATGCAATAATACTATTAAGGGTATAATTAGTTACAGTAACTGACATAAATTTGATTCAGGTTTTCCATTTTCTACAATGTTTATGCTTTTAGCATATGAAAGGCTTTAATTATGTAGACAGATCTATGTATGATTCTTTTCTTTATGATTTTTCTTCTATGGAGCAAGTTTTAAAAACTTCTCTCCAACTCCTTCAAACTTCAGTGATGATCAAGTCAATGTGAGATTTTTTGAGATAAATATAAATCTTCTGTTTATTTTAATGAGTGGCTTAGGTTGATACTATATACTTTGTTTTTCAAAATTTTCATCAGTTGGGAACTAATTCTTAAATTGTTCTATTAACAGTATTATCATTGTTACAAAATCTGTGAACTTTGCCTGCTGTAATTAATTGTTCTGTATTGCATTTTTTAAGACGCTTGCTCGATGCCTGATTTTGTGGGATGATATTTTACCAAATTCCAAGTGGGTTGATAGCAACGTTCCTCAAGTACGTAGGTATAATAAATATTATTATATCTTTACTCACATAAAATTATGATTTCCTGTGGGATTTTCTAAAACCTATAAAATACTTTTTCTTTTGAAGGCAATAGTGATGGTTATGATTACTGTATTTCTTGAAAACGTAGGAACTGTCATTTTAAGATTGTATGCTGAGCACAGACCACAGCCTTCCTTTTTCGGTTACAGAGCACTAGAAATGCTGATTTTTAAAAATTAAATGTATCAAAGAACTCTAAAAAAGTATTTTTGACATTTTTATCCTAAATAAGGATACATTTATCTAAAATACTGTTATACTTTGTGACAATTTTTTACCTTGTATGTAAGAAGTTGTTTTAATTACTTTATGGCATGTTTACGCAATAAGCCAAATAGTTAAAAATAAACAGACTCTTTTGTAAAAACTCCAAATCAAATATTGTAAGTATTGTAACTAAATATTGCCCTTTAATTGTCCATGTCCTCAGTACCTTTTTATTTAGAAAATAAATGTGTTTATCCTTCAGAATGCTAGAGTGCTCCCTCCAATGTTTTAATGAGAAAATTTCAAAATAAAGGCTGAAAGAACTTTATACAAACACCCATACAACCAATTAGATTCTACAATTAATATTTTACTGTATAAACTTGTTTAATCACATATCTATCCATTTATCTCTTCCTCTATCCAACCCATTATTTTTTGATCAATTTCAAAGTTAGTTACAGATAATCATACACTTTTCCCTAAGTACTTCAGCATGTGTGTTATTAACTAGAATTCAATATTTACCTCTTTTCTTTTCCTTTTAAGGTAAAATTTGTATATAATGTACTGCACAAACTTTAATTATACTATTTGATAGGATTCAACTAATGTATAAATTCATGGAAACAAACCTTTATCAAAATGGCCAGAAGTTCCCTTCCCACTCAGTCTGTGCACTTACTCCCCATCCCCAAGACAACCAATTTCCTGATTTTTTCCCCAAAATATATTACTTTGCCCAATACAGAACTTAATATTAATGGAATCACAATGTATACCCTTTTGTATAAGACTTCTTTCACTCAGCATGATTTTGAGACACCATTGAGTATATGAGTAGTTCAACCTTTTTATTGTTAAGTAGTATCCCATTGTATGAATATACCACAGTTTCTTTTTTCATTCTCTTTTGTTGGATGCCTGGGCTCGTTCCAGGTTTTGGTACCATAAATATTCTTATGCAGATATACGTGTGGATTTATGTTTTAGTGTCTCTTGAGTAAATACTTAGTATTGGAATTACTGAGGCATAGAGTAGCAGTATGTTTAGTTTTATAAGGACTGGTAAACGTTTTTCCAGAGACGTTGCACCATTTTACTCTTGGACCAACAGTGTATGAGAATGCTGGCTGTTGCATGTCCTGCAGCTGCTGCACATCTTGCCAGTATTTGGTGGTGTTAGTCTTTAATTTTAGCTCTGCTGGTCAATATGTAATGATACCTTATTGTAGTTTCAATTTGCATGTTGAGAACGTTTTCATTTGCTTATTGCTTCTTCATATATCTTTTTTTAATGAAATGTCTATTTATATCTTTTGCCCATTAAAAAAATTTTTGTATTGTTTATCTTTTTATTACTGAGATGCTAGAATTTTTTATATATTCTGGAAAGCTATCCTTTGTCAGATAAATGTTTTGCAAATATCCCTCTTAATCTGACTTGCCCATTCATTTTCTTAGTACTATTTTTGATGAGTAGAAAATTTAAAAAATGTGATAATGTCTAATTTATCAACTTTCAATTTTATGGTTGTTTTTTGTGTCCTGTGGAAAAAATATTTGCCTAGCCTGAAGATTTATTTTTTTCTAAAGGCCCTGATGTTTTAGCTTTTATGTATAATTACGTAATTCATCTCAAAGTAATTTTGTTTATGGTACGAGGATAAGGGTTAAGGTTTTCATTTAAAAAAATATAGATATTTAGTTGTGCCAACACTGTTTGTTAAAAACACCTTCTCCTTACTGTATTCCTGTGCCTCCTTTGTCAAAAATTAGATGACTGGTCTTTTTTTTTTTTTTAACATCTTTATTGGAGTATAACTGCTTTACAATGGTGTGTTAGTTTCTGCTTTATAACAAAGTGAATCAGTTATGCATATACATATATCTCCATATCTCTTCCCTCTTGCGTCTCCCTCCCACCCTCCCTATCCCACCCCTCTAGGTGGTCACAAAGCACCGAGCTGATCTCCCTGTGCTATGCGCTGCTTCCCACTAGCTATCTGTTTTACATTTGGTAGTGTATATATGAGATGACTGATCTTTTATTCTTTTTCTGTCTTTTCTACAGATTGCAAGTTTCTATTGATTTATCTTTCTGTTCATTCACTCTTCAGGCATTTTATTTTCCTATTAAGTACATGAAGTGAATTTTAAAATTACATTTACTGTACTTTTTAGTTTTTCCTTTTTTTTAAAATAATTTCTACTTTTTTTGATGAGATTTTCTGTGTTTTCACTCATTATGGGCATACTGTCCTTCTAGTTAGAAGAACTGCTTTAAAATCCTTCTCTTATAATGCCAACAGTGTGGTCATTTCAGGATTGTTTTCCATGGTCTTTTCTCCTGAGAATATGTTGCATTTCCTGTTCTTATGTTAAGTAATTTTGATTTGTCTGGGACATTGTGCATGTTGTCTTTGAAGACTCTAGTTTCTGTTGTATTCCTCTAAAGAGTGTCGATACATATGTACATATATACATATCTCTGTGTGTGTATTTGTGTACACACACAAATACATTTTGTTTTAAAGCAGGCAGTTAATTTACTTGTAATCAAATGTCAAACCCTGTCTCTTGTCTGCCGGTTCTAATTTTAGTTCAGTTCTTTTATCCTCTGGAGGCTGAGTCTGCCCTGATCACACATGGTTCATGGGTCAGGAAGACATTTAACTCCCAGCACATATAGATGTCAGAGGTATCAGTTCCTTTTGGAAAGTAAATGTACACTGTAGGATGAAAACATACTTCTTCTTCATTCAGCATATGTTTGTTGAACCTTTGCAAATGCAAGACACCATATTAAGTTCTATGCTGCATTTAAGATGCGTCTGATATGCAGACTGCCTTCGAGAAAACTTTATTTTACTAAATTTTGTTTACAAAGTGAAGTTAAACATGTACACAAGTAACTGTATTCTCAAATGGAAGGTGAAAATTCATGTCAGTTCTTTCTTTAAACTTTTGTGGAAATGTAGTCTTTGGACTTTAAAAAAAATATTTATTTATTTGGCTGTGCTGGGTCTTAGTTGTGGAACATGGGATCTTTGTTGCAGCATGTGGAATCTTTAGTTGTGGCATGCGGTCTCTTACTTGCGGCATGCGGGCACTTAGTTGTGGCATGTGGGCTCTTAGTTGCGACATGTGGGATCTAGTTACCTGACCAGGGATTGAACCCGGGCCCCCTGCATTGGGAGCATGAAGTCTTAACCACTGGACCACCACGGAAGTCTCTTGGACTTTTAATACAAAGTTATCTCTCTGATACTTATTTTACTTCAGACTTAATAATTTTAAATTTGGTCTTTATTACATCAGGGATACACAGTAGGACATATAATAAATTCACAGTTCTATTGGTTGATATTGCCTGTCACTCTCCACTTTCTCCTAGTTCTCGCCCACTCATCTCATTGATTCTGTAGCAGGGTCCCTTGTAGGGAGCAACTTAGCATCAAAGGTGGGATTAAAAAGGTCACTTTGTAAACTGCTTATTTGTTTGAATTTAAGGCATGTGTCAAATACAATAACTAGCATCTTCATAGCACGTTTTCCTTCATAAAAAGCTTTCCTCTGCAGCCTAATGTTTTTCTTTTTTGCGGTGTTGTGCTATAAATTGTTCAAGTATTGCCCCCATTGTATGGGGAGGAACGATGTACTACTTTTGATTATCTGTTTGTGTATCTATTAGACCATGAACTTCTCAAGGCCAGCTACAGTGTCTTTTCCATCTTTCATTCCTAGCGACTCGTGCACGGTAGCTAGAGTTCAGTATATCACTGTTACATTGAAAGAGGACAGACTGGTCCAAAACCATCCAGCTAGTAAGAGGTGGGGCAAAACTGAAACTAGCTGTTAGGACTTCAGAACTTGAGGTTTCTGTATAAGACTCTGTACAAGACAGGGCAGTTTGGTGGTCTTTTCTTGTTCGTTTCCTGTGTGCCTCAACCTGCCTTTAAGTGATTACATGTTTCCCTTTGATTACTCCTTATATTTCTTGCTATTTTTTAAACTTTAGGAGACCATGGAAAAGGTTACAAGGACTGGGTTGAAGTGTGCTCCCCACCCCCACAGCTGTGTATTTATTTAAAACAGGATTATTTTATGACATAATTGGACTGCATGCTTTCTTCTTTTGTATATAAATTTATTTATTTATTTATTAAAAAAAGTTTTTTGGCTGCATTGGGTCTTCATTGCTGCGCATGGGCTTTCTCTAGTTGCCGCGAGTGGGGGGCTCCTTTTTTTTTTTTTTAACATCTTTATTGGAGTAGAATTGCTTTACAATGGTGTGTTAGTTTCTGTCGTGTAACAAAGTGAATCAGCTATACATATACATACATCCCCATATCTCCTCCCTCTTGTGTCTCCCTCCCACCCTCCCTATCCGCCCCTTCTCGTTGCAGTGCGCAGGCTTCTCATTGCTGTGGCTTCTCTTGTGGTGGAGCATGGGTCTAGGCTCACAGGCTTCAGTAGTTGTGGCACGCAGGCTCAGTAGTTGTGACGCATGGGCTTAGTTGCTCCGCGGCATGTGGGATCTTCCCGGACCAGGGCTCGAACCTGTGTCCCCTGCATTGGCAGGCGGATTCTTAACCGCTCTGCCACCAGGGAAGTCCCCCCACAGTTATTTATAACCCAAGTTTTTAGTGATGTTTTAAAGTGGTTATGATCAAGTGTGGTCTTGTGATAGCAATGGTGCAGATCTATAATAGTGATAATAATGGAGCTAACACTTGCAGAGCATATGTGCCAAGCATTAATTTTAAGAGCTTTGAGTCGGTTAAGTCCTCTAATTCTCAGAGACACCTAGAAGGTAGGAAGTCTATTTTTGCTCATTTTTACAGATGTGGTCCTAGGGCTAGTGTGTGGCCCTGCTGGGATTAGAACTTAGGCCTTCAAGCTCCAGGCTATATGCTCTTTTGAAGACAAAAAGGAGCTTGTAAATGTCTGCTGTCAAAATAGAAATATTCCATTCCTGTATGATATTGCTAATTTATATGAATGTTATAATCAGGTTATCCATGAATATATTAATTACTCACTTTGGAGTTATATCAGTTTTTCAGAATGTCGCTCAATTTCTGAGTAAATACATCCAAAATTGAAAATAAAGACAAGAGGAAGGAAGAAAGATGGAAGTAGTTATCAGCCTATATTACACAGCCAACATAGTTGCTTACCTCACTGAGATTATCAAAGAGACAAGGTATTTCAAGTTTTTTGATCTGGTGATATTCAGTATCTAGGAAGATTGTATCATAAGCGACTTCTGAATACTTATTGATTTATTATGGAAAGCATCCTGAAATATTACTCCCCTGAACAGTCTTCTAAGAAGAATTATAGGAATAAATCTTCAGAGTTTTACATCTATGTACTTGCATTCATAAGTTTAGAGAATATATAGCTTTATCTTTTTTATTTGTATTTAAGTGAAGAGAATCAAATCAGTTCTTGGTTGTTAAAGTTAGATATTGTCTGTATTTTTTAAAAAATAAATTCTTGTTCACACTTATACTAAAAGGAAAGGGATGTGTTTCTAAACAATAGTTACAGATTCACATATTGACAGTTTAGTTTAGCTTGTGTAATTAATCTGGTGACTAACCTCACCTTTGGTAGGTAGGTAGGCTTAATACTAGAAACATTCATGAGTAAGAAATATATGTCTCTGGTTAGAGTTCTCTGCAACTGCTTTCTTCCACTTTCCTTGCTGCTTCCCCTCACTCCTGCCCCAGCTCTGCTCTGTGGCCATCATCTTTGCATTTCAGTTCACTTGCATGAAACATTATTACTCTGTTATTGATTCAGAATATACTTAAGTCCTCCAGTTTATATTCGTTCAGTCCTATTCAGTTATTTGGCCCATCTTAGATTTGAAATTGGATTGCATTCAATGTGATTAAAATATAGGCCTTTGAATGAGATGGTTGGGTAAAGCTTATTTTATATAAATATGGCCATAAGCAATATGTTACTCTTCAAATTATTAAATACTTGTAACTTGAATGTTAATGTCCAAGTATTCTTGCCTTCTGTCTTGACAGATTATAAGAGAAAATAGTATCTCTCTCAGTGAAATCGAATTGCCGTGTTCAGAGGATTTGAATTTGGAAACTTTGTCGTAAGTCCTAAAACATGTAGTACAAATCAGCTACTCTAGCATCTGTCAGATAAATGAATTGGAATATACTGTGTAGGAGTAATACTGTCCTTGATTTGAGTAATTATTCTGAATCCCCCATGTTTTTAACCATTATTTACCAGATGTTCACAAGTTTGTTTTTCGTTTGGCTCTCTGAAGTATAGAGTTCTTACCCTCAAAAAACGGTGTCTGAGTTTTAACTTGTACATATTCCTCTTTTATCCTTTCCATTAAAAAAAATTGGCAGTGATTGTTAAAAATTATCTTCTTTTGCTGCATATGAAACAGTGCAGGCAAGAGGCCGACTTTATCAGCAAGAGCCGCATGGTGCTTCCACTGAAGAAAACCGGACGGAAATCTGTCCAGTTGATTGAGTAGAGGCACAGTTGAGCATTCCCAGAAGAATATAAACTATTGATAATTTAGAGAACAGGAATATTTATTATTTGTATCTCCAAATAATAGTAATAATGAATTTTAAAGCAAGACAAGGACAGTATTTAAATTTCTTGTGATCTGTTTTCAGGCAGGCACATGTCTACATAATTGCAGGAGCTTGTTTGTCTCTGGGTTTTCGATTTGCTGGCTCAGAAAACTTATCAGCATTTAACTGTTTGGTAAGAAGTATCTTCGTTTACTGTGTTCTGTTTTCTTTTTTACAGAGTCTTAGTATGCTTCTTTTAACCTTAATTTTTTTCTTTTGTTTTTCCAGCATAAATTTGCAAAAGATTTTATGACTTATTTGTCCGCACCTAATGCTTCTGTAGTAAGTCTTTTTATGATGATTTTCCTTGGGAATAAAATTAAACTTGAAGAAAATTCACTGATAATTCGATTACTTATGTGTTGCCAAATATATGCACAGGTTTTGAATTTAGAATGGGAGCTTTGAAGCTTTGGCTTATCTTTGCATTTTAGTTCTGGGATATTAGGTGAGAATGTGACTATGCTTGAAGGCATCTAATTCTTGTGACAAGAAAATAAATAAGAAAAGCCATAACCTTCATGGATTGTCATACCTTGTGCCATGCTCAGTACTGAATCATGGTAACTGCTTTTTGAAAAAATTAGTACTTAGTAAAAATGCAGTTGTTTTGAGGATTGCTGCTCTGATGATAGTAAGGCTGCAAGATTTTATTTCTTGGTTAAAAAAGCAGCAACACATTTAATCAACATTATTTATATTAGAAAATTGGAAACAGAATATCTAAAACCAGTCAAAAAATGGACTGTGGTGTATCTACACTGTTATATAGAGGAGCTATCAAAATCATGTTCTGTAAGAAATTTTTATGAGTGAAGATTGCTCATAATAAAATAGATTAAAAAGCTTAAAAATACTGTGTATAGTAATATCTCAGTTTCATTAAAAGCAAAATAGATACAGGGAAAGATTTGGAGAAAAAGAAAGCCAAAATGTTTACAGCTGTTAGTATTCCAAGTGATTGTTATTTCCTTTTGATACTTTATTTTCTGAATTTTCAACATGGAACTTAAATTTCATAATCAGGGAAAATAGTTGTTTTTTCAGATTTTTTAAAGTTGTGAACATTTGTAGTCTAATGCTGGCTGCTTTAGTTTTGATAATAAAGAAAAGGTAAGCACAGCGGTTATAGTGTCATCTTCTGCGTCTCCAGACAGGTCCTTACAACCTGGAGACTTGCCTGAGTGTGGTGCTGCTGTCTCTCGCCATGGTGATGGCTGGCTCGGGGAACCTGAAGGTTTTGCAGCTTTGTCGCTTCTTGCACATGAAAACAGGTGGTGAAATGAACTATGGTTTCCACTTAGCCCATCACATGGCCCTTGGACTTCTGTTTTTGGGAGGAGGAAGGTAAATGAATATATATATTTTTTCCTCAGTGAAAAGATCTCATGAGCAAGATCTCAAAGAGTGACTTATTTTGATTTTGAAGATGCATGAAAATTTTCAATTCTGACTAGCTATTAGCGTATCTCAGGGCATTATTACACTTAAAAAGGGCTTTTTCATAGTTTAACCACCAGTTTATGCCCCACCTAGTAGAGTTACCATCCTCTCTCTAACACACTTGGCATCACTGCGTTTCTCAGAAGAGTCTATACTCAGTACTTCATTGCATCACCCCTTGTTCCCCCTCATTAATGACTTTACTCTTCTACTAAATTGCTTTCTCATAATGGTCATGAATACTTTCAGTCACCAAATCCTATGAGATTGCCTTAGTTTTCAACTTTCTTGCTCTCTTTCCAGCATCTATCATTCCTGACCACCTCATCCCTTTATAAGACTTCTTTGGCTTTTAATGATCTGTTTTGAATAAAAATCCATACACAGAAAAGTGTGCAAATCATAGGAGCATGACTCAATGAACTACCTACAGTATGAAAATCTGTTTGATATTATGTAGATCAAGATGTAACCGAGACAACCCATCTCCAACCCTGCTCTGTCCCTCCCAATTCACTGTTACTTTACTTCTGCCCAAAGATAACCGCTACGTAGCTTTCTAACACCTTTGACTGGTTTTGAAATTCAGATGAAATCATATACTATGTATCCTTTTGTGCTTTATTTCTTTTGCTCAACATTATGTTTGAGATTCATCCATGTTGCGTGTAGCATTGGTTTATTCATGTTTCAGTGCTGTTGAATTGAACTGTATGGTTATACCACAGTTATTAATTTATTCTGTTAGTGATGGATATGTTTGTTTTCTAGTTTGGGACTGTTATGAATGTTCTTGTACGTGTTTTTGATTTTGTTATGTATAGATCTATGAGTAGAACTGGGTCAGAGGGTATATATGTATGTTCTATTTCAGTAAATAATGCCATCAGTACGCCAGAGTGGTTTTACCATTTTATATACTCATCAGCATCATATGAAGTTCCAGTTGCTCCCCATCCTGTCAACACTTGTTATTGTTAGCCTTCCTAATTTTAGCCGGCACGTAGTAGTATCTCATTGAGGTTTTAATTTCCATTTTCCTGAATAATGGTATTTGGCATCTTTTTATATCTTTAATGGCCAACTGAAAAGTCTCCTCTTGTGATGTCCAAATCTCTTGCTACCCATTTTCATATTGGTTTATTCATTTAAAAATTTTTATTTGTGGTATAATATACATAACATAAAATTTCCCATCTTAACCATTTTTAAATGTACAGTTCAGTAGTATTATATTCACATTGTTGTGCAACCAATCTCCAAAACTTTCATTTTTCAAAACTGAAACTCTATACCCTTTAAACAGCTACACTTCATTTCCCCTTCCCCCACCCCCTGGCAACCACTGTTCTACTTTCTGTTTCTTTTTTAAAAAATTAATTAATTCATTCATTTTTGGCTGTGTTGGGTTTTTTTTTTTTTTTTTTTTTTTTTTTTTTTTTGCGGTACGCGGGCCTCTCACTGTTGTGGCCTCTCCTGTCGTGGAGCACAGGCTCTGGATGTGCAGGCTCCGGAAGCGCAGGCTCAGCAGCCATGGCTCACGGGCCCAGCCGCTCCGCGGCATGTGGGATCTTCCCAGACCGGGGCACGAACCCGTGTCCCCTGCATCAGCAGGCGGACTCTCAACCACTGCGCCACCAGGGAAGCCATGTGTTGGGTTTTCGTTGCTGCGCACACGGGCTTTCTCTAGTTGCGGCGAGCGGGGGCTACTCTTCAGTTGCGGTGCGCGGGCTTCTCGCTGAGGTGGCTTCTCTTGCTGTGGAGCACGGGCTCTAGGCACACAGGCTTCAGTAGCTGCGGCATGTGGGCTCACTAGTTGTGGCTCACGGACTCTAGAGCGCAGGCTTAGTAGTTGTGGCACATGAGCTTAGTTGCTCCGCGGCATGTGGGATCTCCCCAGACCAGGGCTCGAACCCGTGTCCCCTATATTGGCAGGCGGATTCTTAACCACTGTGCCACTAGGGAAGTCCCTACTTTCTGTTTCTTTTGATGTGACTATTCCATATTAGCTTATCATTATGATCCCAAGACCTTTGTCAGTTTTGTATGTTGTAGTTATCTTCTACTCTGTGGCTTGCCTTTTAACTCTCTTAATGTTGTCTTTTGACGAACAGAATTATTAATATTTTTCTTCTATGGTTTGTACTTCTTTGTCCTTCTGATGAAATATATTCTTATCCACCAGAAATGAAGATATTTGCTTATTTATCTTCTAGTAGTTTTTTAGCTTTTCCATTCACATTTGGATTTAAAGTTGACCTGGAACTGATTTTTCTGTGTTTTTTTCCCCAGTTGACACCTTACAGGTATCAAAAAGTTTATCCTTTCTGTACTATTCTGTAGTACCACTTTTGTTATAAATTAATTGTCCATATACATATGTTTATTTCTGGGCTGTTATGTTCAATTGTCTGTTTTTCTGTACTTGCACAGTACCACACTTGTCTTAAGTATTGTAGTTTTGTAATAAGTTTTGATATCCAGTTAGAGTAAATCCTCCAAACTGAGATTTCTTCTTCAAAAATGTGTTTTTCTGTTCTTGGCTCTTTGCATTTTATATAAATAATGGAATTTGTTTTTGATTTTTCCACACTAAATAACATGATAGAATATTGATCGGAGTTGCATTGAGTCTATCCACTGGTTTGGAGGAATTGAAATCTGTTATAACATTGAGTCTCTCAATCTGTGGGTATGGTGTATCCTTTCATTTATTTAGTATGTGACCTTGGACAACTGACATACTTCCTATAAGTCAGTAGGTTTATTTTACACTCTTAAGACTGAGTTAAAACATTGGAACTCACCTTTTCAGAAGTACAGAAAGTAAAGATTACTAGAAAGGTGTGCATTCATTCCCTTTTGACAGGTTTTGTAGAAGTTTCTTCAGTTGTTTAAAATTAAGAGTGGTTAAGAAAATATTATGAAAATTCTTATTTTATGATATTTGAAAATTTATCTCCTTTCAAAGTAAGCCCCTGCATTTATTTTATCTTTATTCAATCTCATCTTTTGTCATCACACATTGCATGACCCTACTTGTTCTTCTTTCATACTGAGTAGATTTTCTCCCATTCTGCTGCTGCTTTTCTAGTGACTTTTTTAATCTTTGAATGCTTATGTGTACTCTGTAACAACATTTACATTTCTCGTAGCATAGTTACACCCTTATGCTTAATCTCAACATTTCTAACATTAATATCTAATGTTTATCTTTGGATTTTGGTTTTATCAGAATGGTAAAGTGGAAATGCACATGTCAACATAGATATATTTCCATATTTAAATTTTGAAATCTCTTCTTCATTAAATATATGTGTGTATGATAAATGCTAAATTCTTACTTGATACCCTAATTATTAAAAAAGATAAGGAAAGAGATTTGGGGATGTGTGTATGTGTATATGTATAATAAAAGATATATGTATATAGAATAGTGACAACAGTGGTTTTATGTGATGTTCTGAACCATATTTATTTCAAAATATTTGTAAGAAAAGCTAAAACTTTAGACAAATCTGCCCGTTGGCCATGCTGAATTCGAGCAACAGTAAAATAATTGGACGAAAATTTCAAAAGATTTTACTTTACTAAGAGTATGTGGCCTTTGTAAAATAAGTTTGTCATATCGATAAGAAAAAAAACTGTTTTTCAAGGAATAGTTGTTTATCCATTCACTGTAAATTTTTAGTGGTAGCTTTTGCCTGTTTTATTTAGTCTAGCATTCTAAGGAAATGCTTATGCTTTACAGAAAGGAAAAAAATGTTTGAGATACCCAGTAAAGAAACCTTGTATGTTTAGAAGTAAGGTGCATATTTCTATAAATAGGTATATATAAAACTGGAGAAGGTAGCGTACTTTACACTTGACTTTTTCAATATCTGTAATCTCTAGAATTGCACTCATGGTCCTCACTACTGTTCTCTTTTAGGTTAAAACTTTGCTCACTAATTCAAGTTTTACAATTTAATATTTGTGAATAGTCACTCCTGCTTTAAATAGTAGATGGTGTTGGAGTGCCTCAAGGACTGACTGTAAAGTCAGGTGTTCACAGCGTTGGCGCATTTGTATTGATCAAGGGTTAGCTTTATCAGCGTGCATTGCCACACTACCCGAATTTCCTGATTCTCGAGAATGCCATGAAAGTTTGCACAGTATGAGTAACAGCGTCTGTCCCTCCCGAATTTGTTTTGCAGGTACTCTTTGAGCACATCGAACTCTTCCATTGCCGCTCTCCTCTGTGCCCTTTACCCGCACTTCCCAGCTCACAGCACTGACAACCGGTGAGTCTAGTGATTTTCCTCACGTGATCTTCCTTAAGTTCTCTAAGGGAGTAAATTGATTGTGTTTTGGCTCCATGGATTTGTTTCCAAATTAGCTTTATTCTGTTCTTCAACTTAGTTATCTCCCTGGGTAAATCTTTTAAAAAGTTTCTCTCACAAAATATTAAACCAGAAGAGAACTTTGGGCATCTGATGACTGATCAGTCTTCTCCCATTCTCCAGGCAACAGGACTGCTCTAAACCCAGAAGTAGCCCAGACAGGGTTATCTTTAGGGAAAAACTCATCATGCAAAAGAGAGCAGCTAAGAGAAGATGAATATGTTTTGGCAGAATTGTTTAGTTCCAAGAGAGGAATTTGTCTGATTTAGCGGCAATGTCTATATGAATTCTGTTTTTTCTCTCTTTTACATGAATGCTGAGAAGTTTTATATAATTGACAAAGAAGGGACAGAAAAGCAAAATGCAGCAAAGAATTAGACAATTTAGAAGTGGAAGTGAGCAGTAGAACCTCAAACATGTAGAAGCAGTCTGATAATACAAAAGCTCTGCATATGTTAAAGTTTTCGATATGTTTAAAAAAAGGGGGGATTCCTTGGCAGTCTAGTGGTTAGGACTTAGTGCTTTCACTGCTGGGGCTCGGGTTCAGTCCCTGGTTGGGGAACTAAGATCCTGCAAGCTGTGCAGCATGGCAAAAAAAAAAGAAAAGAAAAAATAATTCTTTCCTTTATGGCCAAATAATATCCCATTATATGGATAGACCCCATTTTGTCTATCCGCCAACCCGTGGCTCGAGCATTATGGGGAGCCAGGAGCCCAAAACAGCCGAATCTGCAGCCCCTCGGGGCCCCTTTGCCCTTGGAAAAAGCCTCTCGGCAGGTCCTGGCCATGGTCCTGGAAGATGTCGTGGCTGCCCTCAGGGTGCCCCTGGTGCCCCAAGAGGAGATCTCCAGCCCACGGCACCGCAGCAAACGTCAGGATTCTGTCTGCAGCCAACCACCTGCCTCGCCACGCAGGCAGGCCACGTGGTCCCCACAGGCCAGGCCTTCCGACCCATTGCACTTATGCCGAGAGCCCTTGAGCCGTGTCCGTCGGCCCTCTTCCACCCTGAGGCGGCAATCAAGGACAACGCCTGGCCCAGGGGAGGGCCCTTCACAAAAGGTGGACCAGGCCCTCCAGCCCACGCGGGTGGTGATGCTAGAGGACATTGCCAGCTCCAGACCCCCAGCGGAGGGCTTTGCCAGTGAGACTCCCTGCTTCATCGTCCCAGCAAGAAGAGCTGGGTCCACCAGCCAAAGCCAAAGGGACCTGGAACCCCCATTCCAGCCATCTGCCCTGTCTGCAAACCCTCCGGAGAGCCCACCACCAGCCCCAGATCCTCTTCTGGAGCCCTCATCGACCCCGCCGCCATCCGGCGTTTTACGCCCCCGCCTCAGTCCCTGGGGCTTGGCCCCGCCTTCGATTCCGTTCATTCCAAGCAGGAGGACTTTGCTGACATCTTCCTCACGCCCAGCAAAGCCCCCCGCCCTCATCACCCCCCATGAAGTTGTAGTTGGAAGATTGTCATGTCAGAGGCTGAGCAGTCCGGGGCTGCTGAGGGCACTGCATCTATCGGTCCCCGGCCCCCTATCTGCCAGTGGCGGGCTCAAGACCAGAATCCCCCAGCACCTCTCCCTAAGCCCTCTCTGGGCCGATGCCACTCCTGCCCTGGTCGGGACCCCCTGGCCCACCCCACCTAAGCCGGCCACGGCCTCGGCGGCGCACTGTGGGTGGTGGAGAGATGGCCTGAGCCCCACCAGCCCCTTGGCCCTGACTCTGGAAAGTGGTCTTCCCTCTTGGAGTGGGTGGAGGTCTCCTTCCCTCATCACATCTTGCTTGTCTACTGCGTCCACTTTTTCCTTCTTTGAACCTGCAGAACCCAAGTTGAGCTCAAGAGGAAGGAGCCAAGGGCCTCAGAAGACCAGGTGCTTTCAGACCCCAAGACCTTGGGAAAGGCTTGCAGAAAGAACCACCAACACTTCCGTTTCCCTATGAGTTTCAGGCCTAGCCAGTCTCTGTGGAGGAAGGGAAGAAAATAGCTCCTTATATCCCAGTGACATCCAAGGTGCTCCATGAGCTCACCTGAAGGCACCTGCAGTGATCTGCCCAGAGAAGGTTCAACAGGGGGAGCACTCCTTGTAGCAGTGAGCCATTGTGTAAAACTACAGCGTAAGGCAGAGACAGTAATGACAGAAAGGTAGCTGTTTGTAAAAGTAGCCTCATCTGAAGTCCATAATTTAGTGATAGGTGGTGCGTGAGAATATTGTTGTTAAATTAATAAAACTCGGACAGGTGGTCTATCATTTGTCAGTTCAGGGAAGGGTTTTTTGAGTTGTTGAAGTCAGCTATTGGTTAGGGTACAAGGGAGAGCTGCCCTCACATGTTGCTGGTCAGAGTATCAGCTATTTTAAACAAAGCAATTTGGTGATAAGCACAGGAACCTTTATGTAACTGATATGTATCGATTTTTTCTGGCCTTGATTGATTTTGTTTCTGGTAGATTTATAGGAGTGGGTAGATTTGCATGGGAAGAGGGAGGGAATTGATATAACTAAAAGAAAAGTAAATTTGAAGGCTTGTTTTATCCTTTTATGGGATCTTAAAATGTAATAGCTTTGTATGTGTTTAAATTCTAAAATATAAATTTTAAAGTTAAAAAAAACTTTTTTTGAAAACTCAGAAAAGCACACACACAGCAAGAAAAATGTTACCCATTAATTTTTGGTGTACTGTGTTCTGGGTGTGTGTGTACGTATTTGTGTATAGGGATGTATATGTAGAAGAGCTTTGCTGTCTGAGGAAGACTGTCATCCTTTCTTTCCCCCTTTTCCCTACCAAACCTTAAGAAAAAAAAAGAAAGAAAGAAGTAGATCCCATAGAAGGTAGAAGGAGATGCCTGTCTTGAGCAGAAAAGGATTTGAAAACTAACATTATAAGTGATCAATTAATTACTAAATATTTTCATGTCTAGATAATTTTTACTTCCCTATAAAACCTCTTAACTGTGAAGACTCAAAGAATTCTTGGGTCAAGAGTTACGTGTCTAATTTTTTAAAGAGAATTTCTCCATTACTTTTTTTTTTTTAACATCTTTTCTCCATTACTTTTTAATTGAACCTCATCATCTTCCTTTAGGATTGCTGTCCTGAGAAGGTATCACTTGGCTCTGACTTGGTTTAACCCGTAGACCACAGCAGATTGTAGAGCTCATGTGCCGTCACCTGTTTTTTTTTTTTTTACCACCTTTCTGTGTTTTCTCTGAGCAGGTATCACCTCCAGGCTCTCCGGCACCTGTATGTGCTGGCTGCAGAACCGAGACTTCTCGTGCCCGTGGATGTGGACACAAACACGCCCTGCTATGCCCTCTTAGAAGTGACCTATAAGGTAACTCTCTCCCCCTGTTGTTGATTTGTAATTTTATTGCCACTCATCCATCTTTGCAAATCAAAATATTTTGAAAGTGGTGTCCTTTAAAAGATGACAATAGTGAGTTGAACTCATGTAAAAATTGAAGCTTCCAAAGTTCTTGTACATTCTGCCAGTCCATTCAGGCTCATTTGCAGTCTATGGGTGTAATATTTTAGAGACCATCAACTGCTCTTTTATCTTTAGAGCTTGTAGTTTGAAAATGTCCTTGTTAACTTTACGCAGCTGATAGCGGTGTTCTAAAAAACGGATTCTATTAGAATGATTCTTAGATTTGTTAGCAGAGTGCTTTAAAGCCCAAGGTTGTGTATGTGATGAGAGATCTTTGATTTAGATGTACAGCCAGATTACAAGTCACGTATCCTTCCTTCAGAAAATTGTTAGGTACCTTCCGAATATCGCAACTGTGCTAGGCTCTGGGGTACAAAGTTGAAATGACATAGTCATTCTCCTTAAGGAAATTGTGATAATTGGAGGTTTGTGTGGGATGCAGGGGGAGTGGAGACGTGCTCCCATCCAGCATCTCTGGGGGTTGAAAGGCCGTCATAGTAGACACGGTGTCTGGGCTGAGATTTGCCAGCTAAACCGGGCACGTTCCCAGCAGAGGAGACAACATGCAGAAACCCAGAGGCCTCGCAAGTGCAGAGCTTCAGCACTGCTGGCAGGTGAAGTGCGGGGCTCGGAGGGCTGGAAAGTGGTGCTAGCTCTGCAAAGGATTGTAGACAGTAGCCCTTCCAGACTTGGGTATCAGAGAGGATTTTGTGCCATTTGACAGTCTGCCTACAAACTGCAGGGAAGGGGAAGTGTAGAGTGATGTTCTTTTTGTACTTCTCCCTGACTGTATGGTGAGCTGTGACTCTTCCTTTACATTTGTAAAGGGCACTCAGTGGTATGAACAAACCAAAGAAGAATTGATGGCTCCTACCCTTCTTCCAGAACTCCACCTTTTAAAGCAGGTAAGCAGGATGTGAATAGGGAGATTTATCCAAGGGGTAAATTCAGCCGGAACAGCATAGCATTTAAAGATAGCTAAATAAAAGCCTCTGCTTTCTCAGTGTTTTATAAGAAATGGGAAAGCAGCACAGGAGGAATAGTCCTGAGGAATAGAGAAGGTCTTTACTGGGGGCTCTTTACTGATGGCCGAGATGGCCTGAGAACATGATTCACTTACATGTCCGTCTGGAAATGGGGCTTGTTAACCTCTCAGTATCTCTTTCTAGCCCATTTTATTTTTATTTCCTCTGAGAAGCATGGGTTTCATTTATCAAACTAGCACTTTCCCAGCATTGGATTGACTGTTTACATTTATCTTGGCAGATTAAAGTTAAAGGCCCACGATACTGGGAACTGCTCATAGATTTAAGCAAGGGAACCCAACACTTGAAGTAAGTATATAGAATTTCTCAGATGTGTCTGTGAAGGGAATAGAAATATATGGGAAGATATAAATTATAGATTATTATGTAGAATGCTCCTTGTCACCCTTTAATGTCACCCAGGACAATATGTAGTGTTGAATAAAGTGGTCTGTATCTTTGAAACAGTTTGTATTAGAAAGTAAAATTTTTAATTTAGAAGTCAAATCCTATTTATATTAATTCATTGAGAAACTTGAAGTGACTTCAATTGGGACAGTAGTGGAATTGTCTTTTGGAGCAATAATGAAAGATTTAGTTTAAGAAAATGAGGCTGATTTACATATGTCTACAAAGGGAACTTTGTAACAGTTGCTGTTTGTCAGACCACATCTTCTGTTGCATCTCTTTACCATTCTCTTGTTATATTGCTCTCATAAAATTGAGGTTATGGTAGATTACTTTTGGGCGGAAATAGTCATATGCAAGTAATTACTTTGAAGAACAGAGAGTGTTAATAATTTTACACTTCAGTTAGTGTGTAAATTAAGTCTTTAAATTCCCAGAAAGTTTAACAAGCTTGTAACAATTTTTAAAGTACAGTCCTCATTTCTGTTTCTCCCAGACTATCTATATAGTAGCTGTTTTCTGTATTGTTCTGAGATTTGCAGCATCCTTTTCTTTTTGCTATAAACCAATCAGTAGATATTTAAGGGAGTATGAAGACATGTTAGATAAAATACCTCCTTTGAAGTCCACACTTGAGCCAATAGTCAGAATGACTTCTTATTTACCAGGTCCCGTGAATCTAGATGGCAGAGAAAAGCAGAACCTGATTATGACTTTGTTGTAGGGACTGATTGAGTTTAGACACAGTAAATAATCATATATCTTAGTGGAAAGTGGTGAAGACTTCACCTCATGCGAAGTCTTGTTTAAGACTTCACTTATTTCTCAATACTATTGTTGGGAAACACTGCATTCCCAGCCAACAACTGCCAGTAATACCTCATATTAAATTCATTCTTGTTTTCTCTCAGGTCAATTCTTTCCAAGGACGGGGTTTTATATGTTAAGCTCAGAGCGGGTCAGCTCTCGTACAAGGAAGATCCAATGGGGTGGCAAAGTCTGTTGGCCCAGACTGTTGCTAACAGGAACTCTGAAGCTCGGGCTTTCAAGGTAGTAATTGGTAAAAACTGAAGGATATTCTCATCTCAAGAAAAAAATATTTATAACTTTGTGTGATGATGGATGTTACCTAGATTTATTGTGGTGATCATTTCTCAATATATACATATATGGAATCATTATGTTGCACACCTGAAACTAATAAACTGTTATATGTCAATTATATCTCAATTTAAAACCCCCCCCAGAATTGAATGATGAAAGGGAATAGGTTCAAATCCCACTAGTCCACCCAAAGCATGTACTTCTATGATAACATTTATGGTACCGTTTAGGTAGATCTGCTCTCTCTAATCATTGCATATTATAAAGGATGAATGACCTTGGGCCTGTTGGCTGTTTTCTGTGACAACCATTATAAAATATGGGCCATCTGCCAGGACTCTAAGGATGATTTACGTTTAGTGGCAGGAACAGTCAGAATATATCTTAACACTAAAAAAAATTTAGCTTAATAATTAATCCTCAAGTCCATTAAGATTTACTTAAGACATGGCCCAAATAAAAGATTTTTGCAAGGTAGCACTTATTAGTTCTTATGACTGAGCCTTTATAATAGTTTCCAGGGAATAAATAGATATAGTTGACATCAGTGAATTTTGTTTGTCAGTATTCAATACGTTCTCTATGAAATACTTTTTTTTTAAAGATTATTTTGGTGTGGACCATATTTTTAAGTCTTTATTGAATTTGTTACAATATTGCTTCTGTTTTTTTTTTTTTTTTTTTTTGCAGTATGCGGGCCTCTCACTGTTGTGGCCTCTCCCATTGCGGAGCGCAGGCTCAGCAGCCATGGCTCACGGGCCCGGCCGCTCCGCGGCACGTGGGATCCTCCCGGACCGGGGCACGAACCCGCGTCGCCCGCACCAGCAGGCGGACTCTCAACCACTGCGCCACCAGGGAAGCCCCCTGCTTCTGTTTTATGTTTTGGTTTCTTGGCCAGGAGGCGTGTGGGATCTTAGCTCCCTGACCAGGGATTGAACCCACACCCCCTGCATTGGAAGGCGAAGTCTTAGCCACTGGACTGCTAGGGAAGTCCCTATGAAATACTTTTGAAGGATTTTTGGGCAAAGTTTAACTTGATTTAGCACTGTTGCTTTGATTTATAAACTAGGACCCATCTCAAAGATCCTAATCCAATTTATAAAGAAAACAGATAAGTTTAGACTTGAGTTTGAATGGGGCAAATTTATAAAAGTTAAAAGACACCTCCATTTCCTGCCTGCTGGGAGTTCAGAAGTAAACTGACTCTCAGTGGAAAGTGGTAATACCTTCATATTCCATTTTCAGTCTTGAAACTTGAGTGACAGTCCTCCTCACCCTTCCTTCCAGTTTTTTTATTGTGGTAAAGCACACATAACATAAAAAAATGTAGTGGCTTAAACCTTCTAAGTGTATAGTTCATTGGTACTAAGTACATTCATAATGTTGTGCTGCCACTCCCACCATCCATCTCCATGACTCATTTCATTTTGCAAAACTGCAGCTCTGTCCCCGTTAACACTAACTCCCCATTCGCCCTCTGCCCAGCCCCTGGCAACCACCATTCTGCTTTCTCTCTTTCTGACTTTGATGACTCTAATGACCTTATGACAGCATTTGTCTTTTTTTGAGTGGCTTAGTAGAGTGATAATCTTTTTTCCTTACCTTTTCAGTAACAATTCTAGTTTCTAGTTTGTTTGCCTTTCAGTTCGTTAAGGAAGGAGAGGGAAAGCCTTTTTTGGGTGAGTTGTGTAAGAAGCACCTGTTTTGATAAATCAGTAGCTCACGGTAGCTTGTGCAAAAAGTTTCTTAAGGGCTTCCCTGGTGGCGCCGTGGTTGAGAGTCCGCCTGCCGATGCAGGGGACACGGGTTCGTGCCCCGGTCTGGGAAGATCCCACATGCCGCGGAGCGGCTGGGCCTGTGAGCCATGGCCGCTGAGCCTGCACGTCCGGAGCCTGTGCTCCGCAACGGGAGAGGCCACAACAGTGAAAGGCCCGCGTACCGCAAAAAAAAAAAAAAAAAGAAGTTTCTTAAAACTTCTCAGCAGAGCAGGTTGACGAAGCTCTAGCAAGTTTTACCTTGGGTTTTTTGGGAACACTGTGTGAAAAAAATAAGGTAGGTTATAGGTGTATGCATTACAGTTTGAGTAGTAATGAAAAAAATCTTTATTATCTCACTTATGCTTGTTTGTTTATTTTTTAGCCTGAAACGATTTCAGCGTTCACTTCTGATCCAGCACTTCTGTCATTTGCTGAATATTTCTGCAAACCAACTGTGAACATGGGTCAGGTATATATTATGTGGTTTGCTAGACTTTGTTGTTTCTATCTGTGGACCACCAAAAAACCCTAAAATATCCGTATGTAGCTTTGATATTGATAACATGCCTCAGGCACATTGGATGATTTTTGTTTGGCAAGTATAGATTTTTCATAGTCTAAAACTATTAAATTCAGTAACTTCCTACCTTGATAGAAGAAAACAACTTAAAATTCCTAAGACATTAGTTTTGATAGGTGATACTTTATGTCCATTCTTGTACTAATTCATGTTTTCAATGTTTACTACCCTTCTCTTGTTTTTACATAATTTGATTAATTTTGTTTTCTATTTGTTTTGTAACCCTTCTTTTTGTTGGTCATAAAACCATTTTCTTAAGGATTCAAAGGGTACTTGCTGGTAGATCTTTGATTTAATCCATCATTTCAGGTGGCAAGGACTGGATGTAGGAATTAGATGATCCAGGATTGATGGCCTATTGCCTGCAAGTGTATATAGCCTTGGGAAAATTTTTCAACCTCTTTGAGATGTAGTTTCCTTATTTCTAAAAGTGGGGTTATAATAGAACCTACCTTACCTTGTTGCTTTGAAAGTTAAGTGATATAACCTTCCTGCCACTTACTTACTGAATTTTCACTGTATATTGGGCACTCTGCTCAGTACTCTTTGTAAGTTTTTCCTTTAATTCTGACCCAGAGGGTAGGTACTTTATTGTTGTGGGTTTACAGATGGGGATACTGCCACTGAGAGATATCACATGCCCAAGATCACACAGCCAGTGAGGGCCGGGGCCTGCACTCAAGACCACAGGTCTCTGGTGAAAGCCCACGCCTGCCCCTAACCCCAGCTGGACTTGCTGTGCAGGCTCCCCCTAACCTGTTCTGCTCAGTGTTTCTACTGCATCTTGGTGTGGTGGATCCTGGGCGCTCTTTCTGGATCCTGTTCTTGCCAGCCCAACCCAAGACAGAGCTCTGTGATGTCCTGCCTGCTCATTTTACCCAGCGTGGTTCACTCCTCTCATCCACAGCACTTACAGCCTTAACTGTCCCATGGGACTTAATTTTGGTTATATTTCATTGGTGTTTAATATTGCATGCACTTTGATTTTATAAAGACCTAGCTGTTTTGCCCTTTTATATCATTCACTGCAGAACTTAAGAATGGGCCATAGTAATTGCTTTACCGTTGTTTTTTTGAATTGATTTTGGAATATACATTGATGTGCTACAAAAATATTCTGACTTTCCACAGAAACAGGAAATTCTGGATCTCTTTTCTTCAGTGCTATATGAATGTGTGACCCAGGAGACCCCGGAGATGTTACCTGCATACATAGCAATGGATCAGGTATGGTTCAAAAAACCTATTCCAATTCTGATGAGATTTATCTTGTACTTCACATAACATACGAACAGTGAGGTAAGATTCTCTCTATATCCATCTCTTTAGTTTCTCATTTGCTTTTAGAATTGTAAAAAAGGAATCCCTATCAAAGTTGAAAGCTCTGTACAGCTTAGAGTTTATGATGACAAGTGGGGTTACTCCAGGGGTTCGCCTCTTCTGGCCTCTTCCTCTGACAAGTAGAGGAAGAGCACGTTCCCTTCCTTTCTCCCCTAGCATCCTCATGTCTCTTGCCTTCCTCCTGATAAAGCCTCTTCGTGGAAAAGATTATGCAAGTGAGCAGTAAGTGAACAAACGGTGCCCTGATGATAGCAGTAGTGTGCAGTTACACCTGCGTAATTAAGCTCGCAGAGGTTACAGCATCAGCATGTGGGGATTTAGGGAGCTGGAGTTCATTTTTAAATTTCTTTCGTGTTATTGTTGTTTTAAAAGAGCCTAAAAGGGGTAATGCAGAAGATAATGCTCAACAGCTTTGCTAAAGGATCGGACTAATTTATTCACTTCAGGTTATTAGTAATAAATATGGCTTTTTAAATAGTGTCATATCTTTCAGACTCAAATTTGCAGTTAAACTAAGCCAGTAGTTTTCTAACTTGGCTAAAATTTATCTGGGAAATCTTAACAATTCAGATCCTCAAGTCCTATTCCATAGTTACTGAATTAGAATTTCTGAGATGAAGTCCAGGATCTGTAGTTTTAAACAGCCCTTCGAGTGACTGTGATATAATGAGTTCACAGATGAGAATTTGGGACTCAGTGTCTAAAGTCAAAGGAAGTAATCTCTAATGGAAAAATAATCTCTACTGAAAAACTGAGTGGGAAAACACAGGAGATAATTCCCCAAAACCTGTGTTAAGTAACAATCTTAATTAAAAGGCCAGTTCCAGTGTAACCGAGTAGGCCTAGAATGCCATTATTGTCAGGTATCCACCTTTTTGGTTGATAAGTATGAATACATGATGTCCACACTGGTACTGCTTCTCACAGTATCTCTCTATACAACAGCCAAGTAATGAGTTGCATTTTTTAGTTGCTGGCTGAGAGTGTGTTCTCTTTTTACACTCTGAACCTTCTTCACCCTTTGCAGTTGTGGGTGTGTATCTAGAGAAGAACATCCCTTCTGGTTGCAGCCTTGGTGACTTTGCAGATGGGTCCCAAGAACAGCACTATTAATAATACTTTTGCCTTCTGACCCCTGGAATCCCTGGCCTGATCCTGGCCATGTCATTGTACCCAACCTGGGTTTCCCAGAGGTGACTGGCTGTAGACCTATTGGTCTTCATTTTTCAGAGCCATTGAGCCAAGAATGAGCTCATTTGCCTTTGCTGTTTTTTCACCTGAAAGCTGTTCATGTTCATTTTGAAGAGAGTGGGCCATGTATGTAAACCCAGTAGGGGGCTCCTCTGTGGGGCAGACTGCAGCAAAACCCAGAATGGGTTCCCCTCTGCCCTTTATTGATCTTATGAGGCACATTTAAAAAATACTCTAGTATACAACTCTGAGGAAGTGACAGTTGCATCTTTACTCTTTCATTAAGTAGATTGCTGTTTCTCTTTTCTCTGCAAGGCTGTAAGAAGACTGGGAAGAAGAGAAATGTCCGAGACATCTGAACTTTGGCAGATAAAGTTGGTGCTAGAGTTTTTCAGCTCCAGAAGCCATCAGGAGCGGCTGCAGAACCACCCTAAGCGAGGGCTCTTTATGAACTCGGAATTCCTCCCTGTTGTCAAATGCACTATTGATAATACTCTGGACCAGTGGCTACAAGGTAATAACAGCATTGCGCCCTTTGTGTTTTTAAGCTACACTGGGACTCAGGTGTTTCTGTTTTGACCTTTTTTTTCCATTGGAAAGCAAGATAAGTCTGAGTACAATCCCGAATGGCTATAGATGTAGTTTCCAGTTAGATGAATTACATTGATTATCTACTTTAACTTCTTTAACAAATATATTTAACTCTGCTTTATAAGCCACGGGGAGAATATATATATAGCATTTTAAATACCACTTGACACTTAGGAACTTGTTTTATCTTTTCTAACATCAGATCGTGTTTCTTTCCAGTGCCTCTCTCTTCTGTTTCTTAGGGGTGTGGCCTGTCACCTCCCTGAGGCCTTTTTTCTGCCTTTACCTTGTGTACACTGAAAACTTGATGTGGACTTGGAGTGAATGCTTCTTTTACCAGCTCTGTGAGTCAGTCAGTGAGGACCTGGGGCATATGTAACTGGCTTTCTGTCAGTGGAAGCACTGCCTTGTGATTGCAGGGAGACTGTGAAATTACTCCTGACAGTGCAGAAGTAATCATGGGAGGCGAGTGATGGGGCCTTTTGATATATGGAAAGCTGTTTGATGTGTGATATATGCCTGAAATTGATTTTTAATAGTTAACCCCTTGATCTTTTTATTCTTTTCAGTTCTAATGCTTCCAGTATGTATCTAACAGCAACTTGCTTTGAGTAAATACTAACTCCAGTGGTATCAGTAGGAACAGTTCCTAATTCTGTAAAGTTGTTAGTAACTGGTAGAACCCAGGAATTCGAATATAATTATGTTTAAAGCTATCTGCGTGTTCCACTACACCTGGCTGAGGCTCCGCTGCCTGCCCTGCCCCAGCCCCCGGGTGACTGATGCTCCCAGGTCCCAGCTGCTCTTGCTTTTTCTGTATTTTAGTTAGACAAGAGATGGGAGTGAGGGGGAGGTGGAGGAAGGGGGAAGAACGTTAGTTTGAGCCTGTCTTCACCTGGCTTTAGAGCCGGGGTGGGCTCTGCCCAGGCACTGGAGGTGCAGGGGAGGAGGAAGAGGGAGACCCACTAGAAGCGGGGAGCCTGCCAGGGCCCCTCCCCAGAGGAGGGAGGTGAGGGTGGAGGCGGGTGGGGCAGTGGTTTTTGGCAAACATGAGGGGGACCCTTGCCTCCCTATTTCCCATCTGCACCCATCTCTCCCCCAATATGAATACGCTATTTGTTTCTTTAAAAAAAAATTCCGAAAAGATTTAACTGTAAACCAGATTGTGAGTGATATATATGGAAAACAGCAATTTCAAACTCCCAGTGTTTATGTTTAACACCTGCATGTGCTCTGGTATTTCTTCTTGGGATTTGAAAGCTCGTGCAGTTTCACAATTTCTAAAAATATGATAATTGTTTTGTTCTCATGTTTGGGAGAAAAATACATGTTATTTTATAGGTGTTGATGTTCTTTTATACTTCAATTTAGTGTTTGATCACCCATAGCAGACCCTTGCTGTTGATAAGAAATAAGTCCTTAAACCTTTGCAGATTCTCTGATTTGCATGTTTCATATAATGTGATGAAGCTTTGGCAGTGACTAGAGCGTTCTCTAGAACAGTGCCCTGAATTGCTTTCTCCTCACTGCTCTTCAGGGCATTTGGTGGTGGTGGGTTACAGCATTGTAAGTAACCTTCACCAGCTTTGACTTGCCACTCTGATTGCCAAAAATGTGTATTTATTTTTTTATTTAAAAAGAACTATCACTTTAAAAAAACTCTTGGGCTTCCCTGGTGGCGCCGTGGTTGAGAGTCTGCCTGCCGATGCAGGGGACGCAGGTTCGTGCCCTGGTCCGGGAAGATCCCACATGCCGCGGAGCGGCTGCGCCCGTGAGCCATGGCCGCTGAGCCTGCGCGTCCAGAGCCTGTGCTCCGCAACGGGAGAGGCCACAACAGTGAGAGGCCCGCGTACCGCAAAAAAAAAAAAAAAAAAAAAAAAAAAAAAGCCTCTTAAGTATGTGGTCTCCCCTCACAGATACTATTAGCTTTGGGGCGGAGAACAATAAATTAAATGGTGATGCAGAGGCCGTGTGACAGCACTGGAAACTGTCATTCATATTTGTGTCTCAGTGAAATCACAGATGAATATATGGACTTTTAAGGTGGCTCACTATAACCCAAACTATAGCCATGAAGTCTGGAAATGGAGCAGACTGATCATATTGTGTACGTGTTTTGTGATTTATCTCCTCAAATGGATTTTAATTGAACAAAGAAAATGGGTTTAAAGTTGAAGAACTTAAAAAGTTTTATTTACTTTTATATTATATTATGGAAAATTTAAAGCATAGTGCAAAGTAAACATAATAGTATAATAAATCCCATTACCCAGCTTCAACAGTATCAACATTCTGCCATTCTTATATCATATGTACATTCACCCATTGACATGCTCAGTTATTTTCCAAATTGTACCATTTTACATTCCTGCCAGCAGTGGGATGCAGTGCAGATTTTGACATTGTTAGTCTGTAGTTTTAGACAGTCTACTGAATATGTAGTGGTGTTTCATTGTAGTTTTAATTTGCATTTCCGTGATGACTCATCATGTTAATTATTTTTGCATGTGTTAGTTATTCATATACCCTTTGCAAAGTGTCTTTTCAAACCTTTACCCATTTTTAAAATTGGCTGTCTTGAGTGTTGAGTTGTAGGGGTTTTTAACATATTCTGGCTGCAAGCTCTGTCAGATATGTTTTGCAGATATGTTCTCCTACTTTATGCCTGGTGTGAGCTGGGAGTTTTCTTTTTTCTCAGCTTTAAATATGGATATCTAGTTGTTCCAGGACCACTTATGCAAAAGACTTTTCCTTCTCATTGAATTGCTCTGGAGCCTTTGTTGAAAATCAGTGGACTGTATAAGTGTGAGTCTATTTCTGGACTCAATTCTGTACGATTGATCTGTATGTCTGTCTTTATGCCAGTACTACGCTTCCCTAACTACTGTAGGTTTAGAGTAAATTTTGTAGTGTAAGTCTTCCTGCTAAAGTGGGAACTTTATACTGCTAAATGCTTACAGTAGGAAAGTCTCAAATTACTAATCTAAGTTCTTTGAGAAATTAGAAAAAGAAAAGCAAAATAAACCCAAAGCAAGGATATAAGAGCTGAAATCAGTGAAATTGGAAGCAGAAAAAGTGTAGAGAAAATCGGTGAAACAAAAAGCCAGTAGGCAAGGGCTTCCCTGGTGGCGCAGTGGTTGGGAGTCCGCCTGCCGATGCAGGGGACACGGATTTGTGCCCCGGTCCAGGAAGATCCCACATGCCGTGGAGCGGCTGGGCCCTTGAGCCATGGCCGCTGAGCCTGCGCGTCCGGAGCCTGTGCTCCGCAACGGGAGAGGCCACAACAGTGAGAGGCTCGCGTACCGCAAAAAAAAAAAAAAAAAAAAGGCCAGTAGGCATGAGAAAGTCGTTGACGAGGAACTGTGAGCGACCGCGCTCTCTCCTTCCTCTCTTGACAGGCTGCCACAGCAGGGTCTCCTCTTGCCTCCTTTATCACCCCTCCTGCTGCCACCCCCAGATGTTCTCACTCCCACCAGACTAACATCCTCATGTCAGGTTCAGTGGACCCCTGATAGTCTTCCTGTCGCTCCCTCTCATTCTTATGGAAACAGACCTCCCTTGACCTTTGTGACGGCACACTTTCCCAATTCTTTTTTAAAAAAAAAAAAACCCTCCGACCATTCTTTCTTAGTTTCATCACTTAGTTTCACGGTCATTCCTTCGTTACCTTTCTGGGAGTCACCCTTGCCCCTTCCTCTCCCTCCCTCTCCTGTCTTCTGCGGTAGCCAATCCATTACCACATCCTTTCAGTCCTAACTCTTAAATATCTCCTAACTCTGTCCACATTTTGCTGCTTCTATCCGAGAACAAACCGTGATTATTTCTTGCCTGGACGACTGTTGCAGCCTCCTGCAAGTCTTCCTGTTTTTCATTCTCATCTCCCTCTCACTGTCTCTAGTCAACTGACAATGGTCTTTCAAAGAGTAAACAGATTCAACACTTCTGCTTAAAACCTCGCAAAGGCTGCTGATTCAGTTGTGAAAAAAATCTGTACCATGTGGCCAGCAGGCCCCGCATGACCAGCAAGGCCTCTGTCTCCCTCTACAGCCTCTTTCTATACCACCTGTTCCTCACAAACTCCACTCAGGCACCCTGGTCCCTTCCAGTTCCCCGAAAGCATGGAGTTCTTTCTCACCACGGAACTGTTGAATGTGCTGCTTTCCCTCCCGAGAACCTTTTTCCTCTCATTCTTTGCCTGCCCAACTCATACTCATTCTTGCAGCCTCCACTTACATGCCCCTTCCACACAGGCCTTCCAAGACCACACTGCCTCAGGCAGCTTTCCTGCCATCTTTATATCTCTCTTTCTCTCTCTCAACCTTTTTCTCTGTATCAAAATGCCTTTGTCTGCAAGTAACAGAAGGCCTGACTCAGCCTGGCTCCAACAATAGGACACCTATAAACTTATATAATTGGAAGTCCACAGTTACGGCAGGCTGTCGCTCCAGTGGCTCCAGCTCCATTTCTCTGAGGTTCCATCAGTGACACTCTGTGCCATGACTTTATCCTCAGAGTACTTCTTTCTGATGGCAATGAACTGACTGTAACAGTTCCTTGCCTCCAACTCAGAGGAAGAATAGAGTTGCTTCCAGGAGCTTTGCCATAAGAATGAGGAGTTTGTTTCCCAGAAGCCTCTAGCAAACATGTTCTCAAGCATCTCCTTGTGTCTCTGGCTTGCACTGGAACTCGTGCACATTCCTCGATCAATCCCCGGGGTAGAGTGTCTCTCTGAATGGCTTAGGTCTGCCTGTCCTTGAACCAGTCACTGTGTCAGGGAAGTGGGGTTGCCCTGATTGTCCCAGACCAGTGGTTCTCACAGTGTGGTCTCTGGAGCAGCAACAGTGGGATCACTTGGGAACCTGTTAGAAATACAGTTTTTCTGGCCCCATCCAAGAAATTGTGGGGACCCACCCATCTGTGTTTTAATCAGTCCTCTAGGTGATTCTGATGCCTGTTAAAGTTTGAGAACCTCTGGCCAAGATAAATCAGGATCCAGTCCTGGAGCTGCAGTCAGTCCCCTCAGATGTGGAGGGAAGGGTGGTAGAATGGGTGTTTGGGGAGACGACCATGGTGACCACTGCACTCTCATGGCACTCATCACAATTTATGATTAGCATTTGTTTGCATCGTTAGGTATGTAGTATCTCCGTCCCCCGCAGCACTCTAAACTCCGCAGTGACGGGCACTCTGTCTGGTTTACCACAGTAGCCTTAATGCCCAGTACAGGACCTGTGTGGTATATGGTAAGTGCTCAATGAGCTCTTGATGAGAAAATAATAAAAAGAAGGCGTTCCTTGTGCCTCTCAGCTCTGTAATCGATTGGTTCTGTTCCATGTGTGCTTCTCTCACAGCTGGGGGTGATGGGTGTGTGCACGCCTACCTCAACGGGCAGCCCTGCGAGGAGTCGCAGCTGAGCATGCTGGCCTGTTTCCTCGTCTACCACTCAGTGCCAGCCCCGCGGCACCTGCCGTCTATAGGACTAGAAGGTAATTGCACATCTACATCCTCTTTTCAGTACCTGTATTACCCGCTGATGGGTTTAGTTTCTTGTTAGGAGGTGTTTCTAAACTGAGTTATTTTCTCCAGTTAGGTTTTTGGCTTCATTCATGTTTGGGTATTATTTTTCAGAATTTTTTCTGGAAGAAAAAAAAAACAAACCCCAAACTATCCGAATTTTACACATGCATAAACCTTTATTTACGTTCAGAAGAAGATGGATTCTTCACAGGGCCCCAGATACCAGTATATACTAATAAACTAAATGTTCGTATTCTTTTTCTCTGTTAATTGATTTTTATTAAAGTTATTTTTCTGTATTTTTTGGGTTTTCAGTTTGGATTTTTTTAAAACACATAATATTAATTTCTAATATTATAAAGCTTTGAAATGATCAGGTACCTAATTTTGTATGTATTGACATTTGATTGTTTTCATAATAGAGAGTTTAAAATCTTAGCATCTAACTGTATTTTTCAGAATATGTAATCAGATACAAAATTTGTCCATTTAATCATTTAAACTTAAAAGTTTAATGATATTACTGATTTATAGCTGCTTTGAAAACCTCAGATGAAAATGCACTATTCAGAGACTTCTGTTGCAGTTATGGCCACAGTGGAATTGCTCGCATTAGACTGACTCTCCTACAAAAGCAAATATAAAAGTGGACAAACTACATAAAGTTTAAAGGAATTGGTGGCAACCATAGTGACCAGACTTGATTGAGAGACAAGAATTCCTGAGAGAAGGGACTCATTTGAGGAGCTCCATATTTACTCTGATTTTCTCCCAGAGGCATTTGTCAATTCATTACAAGAAGTAGAGTCCCAGCAAAAAGCAGCAGTGCTACTGGGCAGAGGAGCCAGAGGTTGGATTAATGATTGCCCAGGGCTAGAACTTGAGGAGCAAAGTCCCAGATAGGAGGGGACAAGAGGAATAATAACTCAAAAACCTGGACACACTCTTCCCTTGAGGCATTTGCCAAATCTTAACCTGCACATGCGCAGGATAAAACTTCAAGAAATCTAGCAGAAACCAGGAGGCTAAAAATGTGGGCAATGATTCCAACAACAGCATAGTGCCAAGGAGACAAAGGGCAGTACTCAAGGCCTGCCAATCCCAGACATTCACATGAAACAGTAGCAGGGCCAAGCCCTAGCAGGAAAGGTAACACTGAAACACAGCAGACCTAAAATTAGCCTAGAGCAGAATTGAGGAGATCTGCTGCATGCTACCTCCCTGATAGAAGAAAAATTAACCTGTATAGGAAGAAGAAAATGTCTTAAACTTCTACAGTTTTTAAATCATAGTATCAGTGTTGAATCACAATTAAAAGACATAATAGGAGTAAAAGGTAAAAGAAAGAGACTTGTATGTGATCCAGATATTGGAGTTATCAGACTTCCATAACTCCAGTATCTGGAGTTACTATGACTAATAACTGACTAATATTTCCAAGAAAATAGAGGAAAAGATACAGAATTTCACCAGAAATCTGGAATCAGTGAGAGTTAATTGGAAATTCTAAAACTGAAAAATATAACTAAAATTAAGAAATCAGTATATAGGGAATTCCCTGGCAGTTCAGTTCTTAGGATTCCATGCTTTCACTGCCCAGGGCCCAGGTTTGACTCCTGGTCGGGAAACTAAGATCCTGTAAGCTGTGTGGGTGCAGCAAAAAAAAAAAAAAAAAAAAAAGAGGAAAAAAAAGAAAAAAGAATTCAGTGTGTAGATTAATTAACATATTAGACACAGCAGATAAATGAACTGCAAGACAAGTGTGTAGAAAATAAACAGATTGAAGCACAGAGAGAAAAATGAATGGAAAATTCAGAAAAGAGAGATGTGGAACATGGTGAAGAAGTCAAACATGCATGTAGTTGAGATCCCAGAATATGAGGAGAGAGAACATGAGATAGAAGCCGTATTTAAAGAGACAGAGGCTAAGAATTTTGAAAAATGGATGATGAACATCAACCTACAGTGACCCCTGAGCAAGATAAATACAAAGAAAACCACACCTAGTTGCATAAAAGTCAAGGTACTAAAAATAAAAGAAGAAAAAAATTGAAAGCATAGACTTCCTTTTTCATCCAGGATGGAGTAACAGAGATCTGATTTACTATCCTGCCTGAAAAAAGAAAACAAAACAACACAAAATAAACAAGCTGAAAAAACAACAAAGAAAACTGGACGCTGCATATGAAACAATGGCTTTTGAGACGTATATCAGGTAATGAAGAAGAGTGATCCCTGAGAGATGAGAAACAAATGACATAAGCCCTGTGATTGGCCCTAAAAAGCTAACAGCCTTGAGAGTTTCCAGACTGTGAAGGAGGGAGAGGGAACCCAGGAAGAGCCTGGAAGACTCCTTCAGTTGAGGTGATGGAGCTGAGAGTACAGGGAGCCAAAGGAGCTAGAATTTACATGATAGAGTGCCAGAGAGGAGAGAGCTGCACACAGAGAACGCCAGATGTCTGCAGAGGGTCCCCCTCAAATATCAGAAGAGTCCTTACTAATCAGCACATGCATGTGAAGAAGTTTCCCAAGGCTGAGGGAAGAACTGTCCTAATGGATTAGAGAGAACCAGTTTGAACAGGTTCAGGAACAGTGTCTGTTCCCACAATTTCACAATTTAAGGGGCTGTACTCAGTGTGGTCTTGCCTCCATGATGGGAAATATTTAGCCCTAGACTAAACAGATTAAACAGAAATATTTAGCCTTAGACTAAAATATTTTAGCCCACTTTAAAAATCTTAAAGGCATGACACAAAAGGATCAAACTGCTTTTCAAGTAATATAACTATATCCTGAAAGCTCAAGAATACAGAAATACGAAAATATCCAGCACCTATGGTAAAATTCATGATGTCTGGCATACAAAGAAACAGGAAAATACAGCCTATAATGAAGGAGGTGAGAAGTCAATTACAACTGACCTGGAATTGACATGGATGTTAGCAGACAAGGACATTAAGACAGTTATTATAACTCAATTCCATATAACATTATTCCATATTTCAGAACATTAAGAGATATGGAAATATAAAAAGAATCTAACTGAACTTTTAGAGGTGAAAACTATAATTCTGAGAAAAACACACTGAATGGGATTAATAGCAGATTAGACATTGCAGAATAAAAAAAAATACTGAGTTTGAAGACATAGCATTAGAAACTATCCAAAATGAAATGCAAAAAGAAAAAAATTAAAAAAAAAAAAGCAACAGAGCATTAAAAATGGAGTAAGCTCTGGGACTTAAAGGACCCAATTTACATGAGATTGGAGTCCCTGAAGAAGAGAAAAATGGGGGAGAGGGACAGAAAAAAATACTCGAAGAAATAATGGGTGGAAAATTTACAAGTTTAATGAAAACTGAGGTCCACAGTTGCGAGAAGTTCAATGAATCCCAAGCCTGAGAAACATGAAGAAAGTTGCACCAGGGCACATAATAACCAAATTGCCTAAAACTAATGATAAAAAGTCTTCAAAGCAGCCAGAGGAAAAAGACATGTTACAGAGAAAAAAATAAGAGTGATAGCATATTTTTCATAGGAAACAATGCAAGTGATAAATTAGTGGAGTAACATCTGTAAAGGACTCAAAGGAAAACCACTATCTAGTTAGAATTTTATACCCAGCAAAAATATCTTTCAAAAAAAAAAAGACCATGAAATAAAGCCTTTTTCAGACACACAAAAGCTGGGACAATTCATCAACAGCAGACCCACACTACTGGAAATGTTACAGTAAGTCCTTGAGGCAGAAGGAAAATAGTGTCAGATTGAAATATGGATCTACACAAAGGAATGAAGAGCATTGGAGATGGTAACTACATGGAGATATACATAAGGTTTGTTTCTTTTAAAAATACTTTTTAAAGATAATTGACTTATAAAAATAATAAAAATGTACTATGGGGTTTATAAAATCTGAAAAGCAAAATGTATGACAATAATAGCTCAGAGGCTGGGCAGGGAGAAATGGAATTACAGCCATAAGGCCCTTATACTACCTGTGAAGAGGTATAATCTTACTTGAAGGTAATCTGTGATAGAGATGATACTATGAATCATAAAGCAACCACTAAGATAAGAAAACAGAGTTAGAGCCAATAAGCAATAAAGGAGCTATAGTGGAATCATAAAAAGTACTCAGTCCAAGAGAGAGGAAAAGAGGAAAAGGGGGAACCAGAGAACAGACAGAGAAAATAGAAAACAAATGGCAAGATGATACATTGAAACTTAACCATAGTGATAGTCACATTAAGTCTAAATGGTCTGGGGACTTCCCTGGTGGTCCAGTGGTTAGGACTCTGTGCTTCCACTGCAGGGGGTGAGGGTTCAATCCTTGGTCAGGGAACTAAGATCCCTCATGCCGCGTGTTGTGGCCAAAAAAAAAAAAAAGTCTAAATGGTCTGTTAGAGTCCACAGTGTATCAGAACATTGGAGATGTTTTCCATAGCTCATATGTATTTGTTCTCTGTCTTTGAGTTTTAGCAAGGTCTTGGGAACACTGTGGATAACAATTAAATAGGAAATCTCTCTTAATTCCTGTTGAGGTTTATTAAACACATTTAATTCACAGATTACTGGCAGAGTCGATAAAAGGAAATACTAAAGAGAAATAGTTGCTTTCTTCATATTTTGTGCAGCATTACAACTCTTTCTTGTGTTAGTTATGCTTTTATCAGAAAGCCACTCGATTCATATCATGAGACTCTTCTCTGTCCATCTTCATGGGATCATATGACCCACCTGTACACTCTGCTGTCTGCATGTCTACTAGGATGCTCGTTGTGGCTTAGAGACTCATCGGGATCATGTATGTGTATATGTTGGGGCTGAGGAAAGGGAACTGTGGACAGTGGCATGTGGTGAGGATGGAGGCAAAGAGGAAGATGATGCTTGATAGAATTTGCAGGTCATACACTTACTGCGTCCCCTTAGAGCAGTGGTTCTTGACCTTGGCTGCACATCAGAATCACCTGGGCAGCTTTCAGAGCACCAGATCCCAGGCTGTACTCCACATAAATTACATCAGACTCTGTTGGACCAAGGTTGGGAACCATTGCTTGTTAGAGGAAGAGGCTTTAGATTAACTTCTCTGTTACTCATTTTGAGCCTGTGTCTTTTTTTTTAGGTAAATTATTAAGTGCATGGATTATGGTAATTGAGGATAGATGGGCACATTTATTAATTATATTTAAGTAATATATGTATTTAAACAGTATTAATAGTTTCACATATGGTTACAGGTCAATTTCTGAAGTACAGAATGGATAAATTAAAATTTTATATCAAATCATACCCTATAGTGCATTAGGGAATTTCATAGTTTAAATATTATCTTTCAGTAATTGTTTTCAAACGGAAGAACGCCAGCTTGAAATGTGATTATGTGTCTGAAGCTTCTTTGAAAGAGGACGTGTCGCTGAATTTATTTAGATACGTGACCCCTTCCCTCCAATTGTATTTCTTTAGGGAACACAAGTTTCGCAGAACTCCTCTTCAAATTTAAACAGCTGAAGATGCCAGTGCGAGCTTTGCTGAGATTGGCTCCTTTACTTCTTGGAAATCCACAGCCAATGCTTATGTGATCATGTCTGGTGGTAAGCCTACCCTGAAACGTGACTTCTGCACAAAAGCGTGCCCAAACAACAAAGCTAAAGAAACCTTTATAAGTTTTATAATATAACTGGGGGGGAAATGAGCTGCACAAACCTCAATGCATTTTAAAATCAAGGGTTTTAAATATCCCAGAGACTGTTGCTGTTGGCATTAACATTATGAGAATATAAAAATGAGTGAAAATTTACTTTTGTAAATAAAATTTTTTGGTTTGTTTTCAAAACTCTTGATGATTACTTTAGTTTGGGGTTTCAGAGAGTAGAGCAGTGGGGGCTGAGATGGATATTAGTTTTCGAAATCTTTCAAAAAGATTTCAGGTGATTCAGGTGAAGTGACTTTATGCTCAGAAATGCAAAGTTTTTAAAGAAGCTCTGTCATATAGTTTTACTTTCTGCAGCAATGAAGGGCTTTTAGCATTTCCTAAGGTGTCACCATAGTCTTGTCTAAAGTAAGTTCGTACATCCTGTGACAGTGCCAGGCATCCTCATAGTATGATCGATCATCTTAAACAGGAGGAGATTTATACCCTAATGAAGAATTACCCAACATGAAGCCTGCTCTAAATAGAAAAAATAAGAAATTTCCACTACAGAGAGGTCTTCAGAAATTATATTTTAAAATAAAAGTGCAGGGGTTTCCCTGGTGGCGCAGTGGTTAAGAATCCGCCTGCCAATGCAGGGGACACGGGTTTGAGCCCTGGTCCAGGAAGATCCCACATGCCGCAGAGCGACTAAGCCTGTGTGCCACAACTACTGAGCCTGCGCTCTAGAGCCCGCGAACTACAACTACTGAGCCCGTGTGCCACAACTACTGAAGCCCGTGCGCCTAGAGCCCGTGCTCCACAACGAGAAGCCACGGCAATGAGAAGCCCGTGCACCATGACGAAGAGTAGCCCATGCTCGCCGCAAGTAGAGAAAAGCCCGCTCACAGCAATGAAGACCCAACACAGCCAAAAATAAAATAAATGAAATAAATAAATTTATTTTTAAAAAAAGTTCATTTTCACCCAGGATTTAGAGAACATATGTGTGTATCAAGTTTCTGGACCAGATGCTGAGGAAGGGGATTTGTATAAAGGTGTCTGCAGCTTCAGGTTTCCAGTCCAGGAAGAAGGCGGCTCCCTGCTGTCCAGATACTGATGTGCCCTCTGCCTCCTAAATGGCCGGTGGGACCGTAAACTGGTCGAAGCTGCAAGGTCCATCCAGTGATTTCACGTTTCCACACCCTGAATTGTGGGGTTTAGCTTTAAAAGTAAAAATGAAAGCAAATAGAAATGTTTCCATTGAGAGTTTGACAAAAACCCATGTGGTGTTTGCTCCTGCAGAGGGGGCTTGCGTCCGGAAGGCGTGCATCAGTGGTTCTCTTCAGACCTTCACTGTTCCACCTGTGTGCCCGCCCCGGGACTTGCCCCTGTGTGTGAAGCATAGGCAAGGTGGCTGATAGGGAGGGTGAACTGTGCTTCCTTCACACTTAAAGAGTTTTTTCTTCTAATTAAAAAGAAAAGAAAAAAATTAAAATGGTAGGTTATGGAAATTCCATTTGAATCAGGGTATAGAGAACTCAGCACTGGGCAGCTGTTGCTGTCTGCACTCTCCATTGTTTATAACTTCTAAGCTTTTCTCTGATTGAAGAATGACTTGAGTTATTTGCACACGTATGAACTCTCGTGTACGAAGGAGAACAGTCATTGGAATGCTGTCAACAAAAGCAAAAATCAGGCTTTCTAAGGGAGAGAGCAGGATGGAAGATTGCAGATGGTCTGGAAACAGCATTGTCTTTATATTTGGGGCCTCCCGAGGAGCACAGATGATGTTCTGGACAGTCTGCTCCCGAGCAAACACGTTAGGATCATCGCAGAAGTCACTGCCAGCTCTTTGTGGGCTCTCAAAAAATCTTGGGAGTATGGCTCTCACCATCCGGAATGTTTTAGCCTCCTCACAGCCATGGCAGGAAAGAGCTGGGGAAACGCATCCAGCGTTGAGTGTTTTGGCCCAGAAGTGGCCTATGTCACTTCTGGCTACAGCCTGTTGGCGTGAAATAAATTGCTCCACCTTGTACGTGTTCTTTCACAAAGGGGAGAACTAGACACTGGTGAGTACTGGTAATGTCTGTCACAGTATGATTCCTCACTTGTCCATCCATCTTCTCTGCTTACACAGATGGAATGCATGTCATTGCCTCCATAGATGGACATGATTAAAGAAACAGTATACAGTCACACACACACTCAGGTTATTACTGTTTCCCCGACGGATGCTGACATCTGTGCTCCTCGCTCGAGTGTCTTCCAAAGGAGTGAAGGCACGAACTTGTGGGAAGCTCTGAGGCATAGACACCAGGCCTTAGCCGCAGGACACCATTGGTGTAAGCCTCACAGAACTTCTCCTTGGTGCTGCGTAATCTTACTTGAATAAGGCCACTTTCTCACCCTTTGTCTAGAAACCAGCTGACTTCACAGCATATGGAGAGGGGCATGTCCCAGCTTAGGGGATCTCCTGACATCCTACAGGAGGCAGGAAGGAGGGGGGCTCGCATCTCTCAGCCTGGTGGTCAGTGTGCAAACACGCTTGGTGGGAGGCCGGTGAGCCTGCTGGGCTGTAGACAGGCCCGAGCATGGGAGCCAGCATTGGACTGGAAGCCAGAGCCTGTGGGAGCCGAGGCAGGAGTTGTCAGAGGAATGGACTTGTGACAATTCCAAGGGAAGCACATGCCAAAGCCCAGTCTGAGCGACCGGAGTAGGCCAGGCCGGGAGAGGATGTTGGGAACTGGGTGAAACTGAAGGCCGTGGACCAATCTGAGACCAAAGCAGGAAGACTTTGTCGCCTCCTTCATACAGGGTTGGGGGCCTCTCTTCTGGGTTCCCCATCCTCATACTGACCAAATCTTGGGGAAAAATGCCTCACTGTATGAAGATCTCTCCAGTTAAGCAATAGGGGAGGGGACAGGATTTGGTCACCTCTGTACCCCTGTGTCTGCAATTTTTAACCAGCAGTGGAAGGAAGCAGAGGTGAGGTCGGAAAAGCACCCCCTCCACGTGGAGGCCTCTGTCAGCACTTACTGCGCCCGGCAGATACCCACGCTGGTTCCGAAGCTTCCCAGGTGACTTTTCCTGCTTCCAAGGCCAGGTTCCCCCTACTCCAAAATACACTGGTTGCTTCATTACAGTCACAAGCTTCCGAAAAGTCTTTTTCGATAAAAGAAGAGCCCCTAAAACCACATCCTTGATTTTGCCTGTGGATAAGGAAGACTTGCCTGTTCTCCATCCTCTTGCTTTGCTCCATCTTATGTTCTTGAGTGAAAATGAGGCTAGGATGGAAAGTGGGGGCTGCTCAGAGGGCAGGACTTTCAGGCCCCAGACGAGGGGAACCCATCTATCAGGCAGCTGCACCAGAAGCTCCCTCAGTTGGCATCTCGTCCTGCCCCTCGTTCTACAGCTGAGACCCGGAGGCTCAGGGAGGGGTGGCTGGCCCAAGTCCGCACCGCTCCCCATCGCAGCCCAGACCAGCCTGGGCGCCCAGACCACGCTGTTTCTACCCGAGAACCTGGTCCATTACTGCCTTTCTTCCTGGTCCAGTAGACCCTCAGGAAGAGGCCGGTTAAATGTAAGTTACAAGGACGTTGCACCAGGCAGAGTTCATGAACACCTTTAAAAAGCACACACACCGACTCTTCCTTTCTCTGTGCATCTTTGGAAAAACAAAGGCCTTTGTGTAATTTCTTGGAATTAGATTAATTGAATTAGCCTGTGTTGCTTTCTTGGTCATTACAACAACTATCTTAATTAAAAATTTTCTCTTTTAGCTGAAAGTATTTCTTCCATGGTACATTAAAACATGAAGTAGGAAATTTAGGAAAAGAATTAATTTCATACTAAGCTCAATAAAAGCAATGAAAATCTGTAAATAAGCACATGTTCTTAATTTCCGCTGCTTTTACTCCAGTACTCAGGTGTGAAGTGTCTCGCCTTGCCTCTGTAGTCAGTGGCGCCATCCTGAGTCTTATGCACAGGTGCAGGGCCTTGGGACACTGTGGACTGTGTGCTTTCAGAGCCCAGACATGCCAGGTGCTGATCTGTGGAGTCACCTTACTGGGGGACTCATCACAGGGACGGTGGTTGGAAGCTAGTTGGTGCCACTTGTTTTTCTTTCATTGGTGTTTATTTGTGTGCATATCTTTCACTTATCAAGAATATTTTAATTCTGCTTACTGTGCCATTTCAGAGATTAAGAAGATATTTTGGGCAAATGTGTATAACTCTGGAGTTGAGGGAAGAATCCTTAGCAAATCCACTGTAATTAGCATCCCTGGCTGCAGTCTCCTGCCCGGTAAGATCTAGATGAGAGGAGCTCCAGCCCTCAGGCGATGAAATCTCTGCGGGTCCCCAGAGGAGGGCGCAGGTGCTGTCTGGTCACCTCCCTCCACACCCCCTCTGTCGCACTGGTTCACCTGTAGGTCATCCCGTGTGCCCTGTGAGGGGCCTGGATGTCAACTCGGCGTCTTCACCACCTCCTCCTCTCTCCTTAGCCTCCACCTGTGTTTCCCGTATGGGACCAGGTAAGAGTGTGCCGTTGGGAGGTGCCAGCGAGAGATGCCCAGGCAAGGCCGGGAGGTGGGAGAGGAGGCGAAGCCGTTATAGGCGGACACGAGGGCAGATGGTGCATACCTGGCAGCAGGGCGTTAATACCAGCTCTGCCCGGGGGCCCCGCCCTGGAGTTTCTGGAGGTTTGTTGGGGCTTCTTCATCCTCTGCTCCAAAAACCCCTCCATCTGCTTCCCTTTATCAACACCCTTTCTGCTTGAGTTCCTGAGCAGACGCTGTGATGCTGTGTGGGATGTAATGACCCAGATGTGAACACAGCCCGTCCCGAGTCCCCACCGCTTGTTCTCCCCTGGGCTTTGCTTATGGAGTTTCCAGGCCCTTGGTTGTCTCCCCTGAGCTCCCAGTACTGTTCACTTGCCTTTTCCATTATCAGACACTCAGCTGTTCTCTGAAAGCCCCAACTGTCTCTGCAGTCCTGTAATCCTTGCACCAGCTCCCCCGAATGGCACCAGCCTCAGTGCTGCAGCAGCAGTGACCCCCAGAGTGGCCTTGGGTTTCCCCTAACATACTGAGGGGACTCTCTGACTAAAGGAAGAATGGGCGACCTTTTAGCTGAGTAACTGGAACGCCTTGGGGTTGGCCCCATTTGTGTCAGGCTTCCTGGGACGGAGTCACAGGTGTGTGGATGGAGACATAGTGTGGCCCATTGCCCAGTCCTGTTGGTTCTGGGTTTGCCCCTCAGCGGCCACCTTGAGGAGAGAACCAACCCTTAGCCCAGCTGCTTCCACCTTGGCCTTCTGGGGCAGCACAGACTGGGTGTCACAGACTGAAAAGTACCGTGGTCGTTTGCTGATGGAGGTTTTGAGGACTCGAGGAAAATGCTAAACCTTCATGGGATAGAGAGCGTTGAACAACTGTATTGCTTCCTGAAAGGAGTCGGCTTTTTACAAGACTTGACTGTGAGGTTCCTGGGAACCTTACCAGAAATTTCTTGGCAAAATTAGACATTTCCAGGGGAAAAAAAAGAGACGAAGAGCTAGATAGTTTCTGTCTGGCAATTGCAGTGATTACCCAGTAATACTGTGTAGCAGCTGCCCAGTAATAAAACTTCCTACCTAAAGGGGGCTATACGTATAGAGAGCTGTAAACCTGAACATCCCTGAGCAAATCAAGCTGCAGTGGACCAGCCCAGGCCCTGGGATGGCCTTTAATGCTGGACAGGTGCCCCCGGGGCCCCCCACCCCAACCCCAAAGACCTTCTTGGTCTCTCTGAAGGGTTTTGAGCCTTAATTTTCCTTCCCCTGGTGTAAAAATCCCAATTCCTGCTCTCAGTTGAGCATGTCTGTTGGTGTAGCCCTCGCACCTCTGATGATTTAAGGACAAGCTCTTACAAACCACACAGCTGGGTTTTACTTTGTGATTCAATCTGAAGATCTTTTTCTTTTAGTGTTGAGTTCAGATTTACTAATAATAAGGTGTGTCTAGTTTTTATATTTCTGTATTTATACCGCACTTCTTATATTTACTGTGTATCTTTGGTCTGTTTTCTCTGCTCTCAAAATTTGCTGTATTCATGACTTCGGCAGTTAGGATGGCTCATGTTTTTGTGACTGCATTTAACGCTGATGCCTTCGTAGGATTCCTTGAATCCTTCTTTTCCTTACCCGACTTCCACTGTCTTGTTTCCAGCTTTGATAGCACCCTGGCACCTCCCCACCTCTCCCCCAGGCAGCATTCATGAGCCCCTCCCCTGCTCTCTCCCTTCTCTGAGTGTGAAGGTTGGGTTATTTCTGTAATGTCAGAGTGAACGATAGCATACGATTCCCCCCTTCTGTTCCCACTGTGTGTGAGTCTTAGGTCGGCCCACTGATGTTCTCCATGCCTTCCCTCAGTCCTCCGGCTGACAGTTCCCATCTCTCCATTGGGTAAGGCTGCTCTCCAGCAGGTTAGATGCGGACTTCCTTCTCTCTCCTCAGGTGTTTCTCTCCTTCCTGTCTTTGCCTCTTTTCCTCACTACCTTCTAGTTGTTTCTTTGGGCTCTTCTCTGGTTCCTCCTCCTTGGTGGTCCAGGCCTCTTCCTGACTTTCTGTCCCTTCTCCCTTTGCCCATCCTCAGTCTCTGTGGAGGCTCCTGCTCTGGTCTCTTGTCTCCCTTGGGTGCCCCCCTCCATGTTACTGCTAGACCCTTTCAGAGTACTCAGGGGTCAGGGCCTTTGTCAGCTGACACCCACTGGAAGGCTGGGGGGCCATCGTGCCACTGGCTGGTTTCGACACCCCAGGTTCAGGCTGCCATGGTCTGCGGGCCTGAGGAGAGCTGGAGGCCCAGTGCTGTCCCTCTACAGCTGCCTGGAGGCCCTGTGGTGGGGGAGGGAGAGGGGGCGGGAGCTACAAGCAGAGAGAGAAAGTGAGATCAGAGTGGAAGGCAGACCCCCCAGCGAGGAAGCTGTCGGCACCACAGCACAAGGTGCGTGTAGGACAGGGGGTCCGGGAGAATCAGCTGTCACCCTCGTTGCTCTTATGCGTGACCAGATCCAAGAGGGGCCGCGGATATTTTTCTTTCTTTCTTTTCCTTCTTGTAGTAAAAACACTATTTTCTTTCGAATTTTGAGACTCCTGATATATACAGTAGGAATATGTAGTCCTGACATATTCTTGGTCCTCAAATAAAAACCTAGGGGATGGATGAAACTTCATACCCAATTCGGTTTATCTCAGAACACACTTGCCCTGCTTTTCTCTCTCCTTTTCTTTCTCCTGGGGTCAGAATGGGCCCCTGCAATGAGGCAAAGGGCGGAGGGCTCAGCTCACAGGACTGTCCTAGTACAGCCGTCTGCCCAAGCAGGGGGTTCCTTATGCACTTCACAGAAGGTCTCCCTCCACTTCAAGTAAATCCACACATAAAAACGAAATTTAAGCCAAGGAAAACAAATGCTAAAGCATGTGATGCTAGTCAGGTGATCGGTCTGTGCATGTGTCGTTTGTCACGGGCTTCCTCACAGCTCTGCATGTGTTCTTGTTTCCTTTATTATCCAGCGAGCTTATTTGTTCAGAGACTAGAGAGCCCTAGGAGCTCCTTCCGTCCACGTGAGGCTAGACCCTGACACATACTACAGGGACCCAGCTCAGGGCAGCTTGCGTCAAGTGGGAGCAGAGCACACAAAACCTTTGATGACATGTTGGAGTTAATTGTTTTTTTCCCCAAGAGCCACCATGGTAATGGCTCCTTTTCCAGAAAGGATGACCTCAGTGTTTTTCATGTATTTATATTTAAAAATCAACTCAGATCAAAACCCTGCAGAGGTTTTCATTCACTACTTAGATCAGCATTTCCAAGAGTTTTCCTAAAAAAAAAAAAAGAAATTGATATGCAAATTGGGACCTTGTATAGCATGGTAAATGATTCCATAGTTGAATCCATTTGGAGAGTTTTTGTATAAACACAGTAATTATTTTCTGTACCATGGGAGTTCGCAGGGCCCTTACTAGGCTAACAGTGCGTTAAGGGATGCAGTGGCACTTCCAAGTGACCACCAGCCCTGGAGGTGACTGCAGGGCACGGGGTGGGGTTGTCCCCACCAGGAGGCCCAGTACTCACCTGGACCACCTGCAGCCCCTGCTCCACTCCTTGGGAACCTAGGGGACGCCCTGGCGCACCCGACTCCAGACCCAGTGATGTGGGTTCTGGGCCTGGATCTGAAAGGGAAGCACAGCAGGGTGAGCTCCTGGAGGAGGGGCCCAGCCCCTCCACCTCTGGGGGTGCGCTCCCCGGCCCTCATCCCCGACAGACCTCCTCACACAAATCCGGGGTGACCCAGGCTCGGTGCTCCATCGCATGGAAGAATTCCACCTTCAGCTTGAGGAACTCCTTGTAGAGGTCTGGCCAGTGCTCCCTGCCCAGCAGGAACTGGAAGATGCTCCGCTTGGATGTGGGGTTGTCCTCCTCCATGTCGGAGGCGATGTAGCTGCCATCAGAAAAGAGGGCTAGCTGGTCCCAGCCCCCACAAGGACTCAGGCGAGACAGTGGAGAGAGGCTGCTGAGGTCACCCTGGAGGAGCACCCGGGTCCACAGAGGGCAGGACCGTCCTCAGCACCAAGGCTGCTGGGCCCATGCTGTGCCCGGCCCAGGTCAAGGTTCTGGCTGTCACCATTTCCCTGGGACTTTCTACCTCGGGTCCCTCAGTCTCTGGGCAGCAAATGGTATTTCCTGGCTACGTTCGTTATCCCAGGACCTTCCTCCTTGCCTTCCCCTGCTCTGACCATGTGACCCCTTGAGGGCCTTGAACCACCACTGGGGGCCCTCAGGCATTGCTCACAGGGCCAGGAAGAAGTGGATCCTGTTGTAGAGGTGACCAGGCAGCCCGACACGGCCGAAGTACTCCACCACCATGGAGAGCAGGTACTGCGTGGAGACAGAGGGCGGGGGAGGGGCGGCCAGGGGTCGATGGCAGGGCCAGTGTCCTGAGTGGGCCATGCGCCCCACCCCCATCCAGAGGCCAGGTGGGAAAACCACCCAGGGTGGGCCTTGCTAAGGGACTCATGGCCCTTTGACATGTGGAGATGAGCTGATGGGAGGCCAGGGAGGAGATGCCCAAGGGCCGGGGCACCGACAGTGTGTCCTTTCTTCCTTTCTGGCGCCAAGGGCGGGTCTCTCCAGGGCCTCTACTCAGGCAGACACCTTGTCCTCCGTCCCCACCCCCAGGGGGTGGTGACACTGCAGACCCCTTGGTACCTCATACTTTTAGTGCTGTGGGTACCTTGTCGGACACTTTCAGGAAAATATCAGCTTCCAGGAAGCTCTGGATAACAGGGTCCTCTGTAAAGGAAGGGAGACGTGATGAGGGCCTCGGAGCAGCCCTTCCGGGAGCAGCGAGCCTGGGGCTGTGGGACATTTCACAGGGAGGAGGAGAACTGGAAACTTCTCCCAGTTCCTCTGTTTCAGGAAGTAGAGGCAGCTCTCTTTCCCCAGGAAGGCTCAGAGCCTTAGCAGTGACAAAGCTCTTCCTTCCATGGACCCAGGGAGAGCGAGTCTCAACTGTGGGGCAGGGATTTTGCTATTGTTATTTAATCTTCAACACATGGGTGGGTATGTGTGTTTCATAAAGAGATATGACCTGGTTCTCAAAGTTTAACATAACTTTCCTCGAGCCAAAGCTTGGGTGTGGCCTTGGGCCTCTGGGCACTACATCCCTGTCACTTCGTCATACTGTGACTGGGCAACGCTTTCCTGCCCCACCTGATAACTGAGCATCCTATGTGAGCAGTGGAGAGTTCATACCCTCCTGGGCGGGGGTGGGGGGCACTGGGCATTCTACCGTCCTTCTCCTGACCCCCTTCACTTCCTGCTGATAATGACCTGGCCTCCCCTGGCCCCAGCAGGCTCATCTGGGAGTAGAGTTGTCCTTGGAGGTGCCATTTTCCAGCGATGGCCTGAGAACGCCAGGTCCTCCTTGTCTTTCACACCTTGCCCCGGACAATGGCATTTACCCAGACGGGAGGATGGAGGGGTCATGGATCATTTCGCCCTCCCTGAGCCTTGTCCAGGCGGCCTGGCTCCCGGAAGGGCATTGCTTTCTGTGATGATGAAAATATTCTGTAGCTTGCTGTCCAGTACGGTAGCCATTAGCCATGTGTGGCTACTGAGCTTATGAAATGTGGCTGGTGAGAACCAGGAACTGAATTTCAGAAGTTTATTTTAACTCACATAGAGTTAAATTTGAATAACTGCATGTGGCTAGTGGGTGCTGCATTGGACAGTGTCAGCTCCGTGTCGTCCCCCAACCTGCCACACTCGGTCCTGCCTCTGGTCCTGGCATCACCTTCTCTGCAGACCTTCCCTGAGTATCTGTCACAAAGCTCTCCGACTCTTGCTCACAGCCCATCTCTAGGTGTCATTGCCTTTTCCTTCTCTGTGTTTGTCACTGGCTGAGAGCAACTTCTGTAATTTTTTTTGGTCTCCTCCCACTCTGAGCATAATGGCAGCGAGATCTAGTTTGTCCTTTCATCACTGATCTCTAAAATCTTAACTGGAGGGAATAAATATGGGCAGGGGATTCCTCCCTTGATTTGTCCTAAAATGTCTTGATAATTGAACAGTCAACCGTGAGTCCTTTTTTCCCTTCTCCCTCCAAGAACTTGTCTCAGATGAAAACCCATCAGCACCGCAGCAGAACTGTGGAAACAGAGTGATCTGCTTCTGTGCCACCTGGACACCTCACAGCTCTGAGCCCCAGGGGGAGCTTTGGCTATGACCCCAGAGCCTCTGGGATCCTCGGTGTAAAGGGGACCTGACACTCCACTGGCTCAGAGCACAGACCCAGAAGCCGGTAGAAGGCCTCTTGGTCTTCTGGACGATAACTGGATCTTCTCTTGCTCATCCTGAGTTTCGTCCCCTCAACATGATTGACAGTCCACATGCTCCTCCTCTGACTGCTCTTCTTCCAGGACGTCAGCTCGGAGACCACTTCCGAGAGGGTGGGGTTGGAGGCCAGGGGGCTGCTCTCCTGGGTGGCTGCAGGAACAAGGCTCTGTGTGAGCACAGACCTGACCCACCTGGGAGGTCCTGAGTCTTCCCTTGCAGCTCACCCTGAAGGTTGAACCCTGCCTCCTGAGGACAAGACAACAAGTGGTTACTCAGCAGTAACTGATGTTCTGTTCAGGGCCGAGGAAGCTGAGGACACCACACCTCCCTTGACATACATCAGTCTCTTCCTCTTCTGGCCTCGCATCCTCCTGGTTCTCTGCTCAGAGACAGCCTCTGGGGGGGCAGAACTGGAGGCCAGAGGGCTCCCACCCTGAGCAGCTGCCAGGAGAGAGGAAGGACCCTGTGTGATCGGGGGAGGGACCCACCTGGGAAACACTGTGCTCTTCCCTTCTCACTCACCTTGAATATGTTGCATGTGACATCTGAAGTGATAAGAATGACCATCACCCCCTTTGCACTTTGTCTATAAAGGAGGGTAGGAACTGAATTAATATTTACCTTCTTTTGCCAGGGGAAAACTGCTCTCCTGTGCCTCTTTCCATGGATCTTTCTGTGTGGGGGGCACCTCTATGGAGACATGTGAAACTCTCTGGTCATCGATGTCTTTAATAACTACAAAGGTGAACAAGATAGTGACCTCCTGTCTCACCCTGGACACCCTTTCCCCTGCCCTGCAGACCCACACCCATGAGAGTCCAGGGAAGAAGAAGTGTTGCTGGAGCCATGATGATCTATCACCTTCATTCATTCAGAGAGCGGGGATAAGTGAATGACCACACACACCTGGCTTCCCTTCCATGCGCTGCTTTTCCTCTGCCTTTCTTGCTGGGTCCTGTGGGCTTGCAGCCGTCTCTGAGGCAGCCGATGTGGAGCTCAGAGGCATAGTCTATCTTTTCTGGGTACAAAAAATGGAAAGAAACCAACTTGATTCTGACCAGGCCACTTCTTTCCGCTTAACCTGCTTCTTCTGAGACCTAATAATAATTAAAATGGCAATGACATTAGCTAACAGTAATTGCTTAGTAAACTTCAGATATTGATTAGTGCATTGGGATTACCTCATTCAATCCTTACAAGGAGGTGTGAGGTAAGGTGTATAATTTGCCTGTTTACAGATGAGGAAATGCTGACCTAATTTGTCTAGGATTTGCTCCTTGACCGTGGCTAGAGCTCTTTGGACTTGGGATTAGAACTCGTGTCTGAGCGGTGCTCAGGGGAAGAAGGCTGGTGGCAGCCACAGTTGAGCCTCAGTCACATTTCCATTAGGGTTGAGCTGGGCCTCCTTACACGCTTATGTCATCAGCTCTGCCTAAATATCTCTGTGAACCACTATAAAGTTACAGCAATCCAACCTGGCAAAAATCTGACCAGAGTAGCCCAGGCCTGTCCGAAATGGCCCTGGAAGCTGACTGAGGCAGTTCCACCTCAAGAAGGCCAGTGCCACCTGCCGCCTCTGAGGACAGTGTTCCTCCTGGGTGACAAAGTGTCCACACGCTCCCGGGGCTCTCAAGGTCGAGTTCTCTGTAGAGTCGCTTTACTGTCTCTTCTCCTTCCCCCATATTCATTTTGTGCTCCTTTTGCCCACATCCCCTCCTGTTCTCTTTTCTCCCCAAACTCGAGACCTATTTGTATTCCTACTGCATCCCAGTCACTCATCTGGAGGTTCACAGGTGATCCCTTCCACATCCCCTGCGACAGCTTGGAGGAACATAGTTCAGGATCCAAGACTCACCTTAGTACAGAAAAGAGTGACGCCCACCCCAAGTAAGCACCTGGAGGCTCCCTCAAGATCTAGGCCCTCACTGTTACCCAGAACGCAGCCTCACAACGGCGTGAGAAGAGCACTGACTGTAGCCAAGTGTTCGGGATCAAATGGCTTCCGAGATTCTGGCCCTTACTATGAGTCACTGATGACATCACACCATTCCACCAGAACCTGCTCTTTGGTTTATAAAAGCCTCTCAAGGAAAAGACTGTGGGCCTCAAGGAGGAAGGAGTTAGTGTCCCAGCCTGAACACTGGGATCACTTCCTCTTACCCCAGTATTACCTCTGAATCTCATCTTGTGTTTCATCTAACCAATTAATGATTCCAAATGAAAGTGATTCATCCACATATCAAAAAATCGAGAAAATTAAAAGTTAATATTCATAGGAAAGTTATTAATGTTTATTTATTTGATATTTATTTATTAAACATCTTTATTGGAGTATAATTGCTTTACAATGCTGTGTTAAGTTTCTGCTTTATAACAAAGTGAATCAGCTATACATATACATATATCCCCATATCTCCTTCCTCTTGCGTCTCCTTCCCAATGTAGTTTATTTTTACTCCCTTCTGATTTGTGTTTAACTATGATTATATTGAGATTTAAAAAATTAACTTTTTCATTTTGAGATAATTGTAGATTTATAAATGCAGTTGTAAGTAATGACACATCCTGTATACCTTTCCCCAAATTTCCTTCAGTGGTACAAAGTTGAATATCTGTAGCACAGTATCACAATAGGAAATTGGCATTGGTACAACCCATTGACCTTATTCAGATTTCCCCAGTTTTATATGCAATCACTTATGTGTGTATTTAGTTCTATGCAATTTTATCACATGTGTACACTCATGTACACCACCACCAAGGTACAGAACAGTTCTAAGGATCCTTCATGCTACTTTTTTATAGTATCTCCATCCACAACCCCTGGCAACCACTATTCTCTTCTTCATCTATATAATTTTGTTATTTCAAAAATACATAAACGGAAACAGATAGTGTATAATCTTCTGATCTGGCTTTTATTTTTAATTTGCATAATTCCCTTGAGAACTGTTTAATTTGTTGCATAAATCAATAGTTTATCCCTTTTTATTGCTTAGTAGGAATCCATGGTTCTATGGTCAAGTGCATATTTAGTTTTGTAAGAATCTGCCATACTCTTCTAGAGTGGCCCTATCATTCTACATCCCCACCAGGAATGTATCAGTGATCCACTTTCCCCACATCACTGTCAGCATTTGGGTTATCACTTTTTATTTTAACCATATCTCGTTGTGGTTTTAATTGGCACTTCCCTAATGATATTCCATAATGATATTGATTCCATGTGTTTATTTGCCATCTGTATATCCTCTTTGGTGAAATCTCTGTTCATGTTTTTTTCTAATTGAACTACTTCTTTGCCGTTGAGTTTTGAGAGCTTTTTATGTATATCCCAGATACAAGTCCTTTGTAAGATACATGGTTTGCAAATATTTTCTCCCAGTCTATAGCGTATCTTTTAACATCCTCTTTTTTTTAACCATTTTTTTTCTTCTGGTTTTATTGAAATGTAATTGAGGTACAACACTGTATAAGTTTAAGGTGTACAGTATAACTACTTGACATATGTGTATATTGCAAAATGGTCACCACAGTAAGTTTAGTTAACATTTATTACCTCATATAGTTACAGAAAAATTTTTTCCCTGTAATAAGAACTTTTAGGATTTACTTTCTTAGCACCTCTCAAGTACACCATACAGCAGTGTTAATTATATAGTCACCATGCTGTACGTCACATCCTCAGGACTTATTTCTTTTATAATTGGAAGTTTACACCTTTCGACCACCCGCAACCATTTCACCCGCCCCCCGCCCCAGTCCCTGCCTCTGGTAACCATCCGTCTGTTCTTTGTTTCTATCAGTTTTTTTTAAACTTTATTGAAATATAGTTGATTTACAATGTTGTGTTAACTTCTGTACAGCAAAGTGATTCCGTTATACATACATATATATATATACATACATATTCTTTTTCATATTCTTTTCCATTATGGTATATCATAGGATATTGAATATAGTTCCCTGTGCTATACAGTAGGACCTTGTTGTTTATCCATCCTATATATAGTAGTTTGCATCTGCTAATCTCAACCTCCCAATCCATCCGTTCCCTACCCCGCTTCCCCCTTGGCAACCACAAGTCTGTTCTCTACGTCTGTGAGTCTGTTTCTGTTTCGTAGATAAGTTCATTTGTGTCATATTTTAGATTCCACATATAAGTGATATCATATGGTATTTGTCTCTTTCTGACATACTTTGCTTAGTATGATAATCTCTAGGTCCATCCATGTTGCTGTAGACGGCATTATTTCATTCTTTTTTGTGGCTGAGTAATATTCCATTGTATATGTGTACCACATCCATTCAACTGTTGATGGACATTTAGGTTGCTTCCATGTCTTAGCTATTGTGAATAGTGCTGCTGTGAACATAGGGGTGCATGTATCTTTTTGAATTACAGTGTTATTCGGATATACGCCCAGGAGTGGGATAGTGGGATTGCTGAATCATATGGTAACTCTATTTTCAGTTTTTTGAGGAAACTCCATACTGTTTTCCATAGTGGCTGCATCAGTTTACATTCCCACCATCAGTGCAGGAGGGTTCCCTTTTCTCCACATCCTCTCCAGCATTTGTTATTTGTAGACTTTGTTTGTTTGTTTTTGTTTTTTGGGCTGTGCCGCATGGCACCTGGGATCTTAGTTCCCTGATCAGGGATCAAACCTGATCAGTGCCCTCTGCAGTGGAAGCACTGAGTCCTAACCACTGGACCACCAGGGAATTCCTATTTGTAGACCTTTTAATGATGGCCATTCTGACTGGTGTGAGGTGATACCTCATTGTAGTTTTGATTTGCATTTCTCTAATAATTAGCAATGTTGAACACCTTTTCGTGTGCCTATTGGCCATCTGTATATCTTCTTTGGAGAAAATTCTATTTAGGTCTTCAGCCCATTTTTTGATTGGGTTGTTTTAAACTGCTTTATTGATGTATGTTACATAATATTCACTCATTTTAAACATACAATTCAATGAATTTTAGTGTATTTACACAGAGTTCAACAATCATCACCACAATCTAATTTTGGAACATGTCCATCCCCCAAAAAGATCCCTCCCTCCTTGCAGTCACTCCCCATTCTCACCTCCAGCTCTAGGCAACCACTACTGCATGTCTGTTTTTTTTTTTGTTTTTTTTTTTTTACTGGGGATTGGTAGAGAAATCAGTTTGAAAAAAATATTTCATTGCTAAAAGCCGTTTGAAATTTACTCATTTTAAGCTCTTTATTGACAAATGAGAAAACAGTGGCCCTGAAAGCACCAGGGTCTAGCCCAAGACCATACATAAGCACTACATGGCAGAGGCCAGATCCCTTGAAGAGCATTCTTCCCACTGGGAACCTGGGTGCCAAGCTTCGGGGTGGAGTGACCGCAGGTTCTGCTGTGGTTCCCTCTGATTGGTGCCCCATGAGAAGTGCCCTGTGGGTTCCAGAGCTGAGGGAGACAGGGGCGGCATCTTCTCCCTCCGAGACACTATTCCTGACTCTGGTTGGGTCTGTGGTCTCCACCCCTAATTCCAGCTCATTGAGGGGTTATCCTTGAAGCCAGGGCTGCCCGTCAGCTTGGTGGCTAGATTCCTGCTTCCTCCATTCTTCAGATTTCACACCAGATAAGTTTTCTCCTAGTGAGATGTGACTCTTGGAGGGCAATTTTTTTCTTCTTCTTCTTATTTTTTTTGCAGGGAGCGGGGAGTATGGTGAAGGGAAAGGGAACAGGAGCTTCTTTATGGAGTCTCTGTATTCTGGAAATTTTTATGTCCTGGAAATCTCCAGCATACATGGGGTGGGGGGAGGCAAGTTTGGCATTGTCACTAGCGTGGATTCCACCACAGATGTCTTCTGGGACCAGTCAGCAGCACCACAGTGAAGGCAGCACAGAGCTGGAGGCCTAGAGGGTGCCAGAGGGCACAGTCATGGGGAGTGGCTGTCACCCACCCCAGTTCCACATGTGGGCTTAGGCAGGGGACTCTTAACTCGCGGGAGTCTGGGTCTTACGATGTTTCAAAAGAAGCCAGAAATTAGATTTTTTTAATGTGAAATCTTCCAAATTTTTAGCAATGGCAATAAATTAAAAAAAAATTGAATGCCATGTGGAGGGCACACAAGGACGCATCAGCTTCTGAGCCTGGCCAGGGGCTCTGCTCTTCAGGATTTAGCTCTGAGAACCGCTAGCAGGGGATCCCAGGGTGGGTGGGGGGATAGGGGGCTTGACAGAGAGTATTCTCTCTCTTCTTTCATTTCCTCAGGCCATGTCTATGCAGGACTAAATCGAAGGGGTCACGCTTTTCGTTTATTATTAATTTATTTTTGGCTCCGCTGGGTCTTCGTTGCTGCGTGCGGGCTTTTCTCTAGTTGCGGCGAGCGGGGGCTGCTCTTCGTTGCGGTGCGTGGGCTTCTTATTCCGGTGCCTTCTCTTGTTGCGGAGCACGGGCTCTAGAGCGCAGGCTCAGTAGTTGTGGCTCGTGGGCTCCAGAGCACAGGCTCAGTAGTTGTGGCTCAGTTGCTCCACGGCATGTGGGATCTTCCTGGACCAGGGCTCGAACCTGTGTCCCCTGCACTGGCAGGCGGACTCCTAACCACTGCGCCACCAGGGAAGTCCCTATGCTTTTCCTTTAAAACATTCCCTCTTTCAACTTGCCTGTGACTTGGGTGTTAAGTAGGGTGCTGATGGCCGTGGAGCTTCCTGGGATCATTCTGGAGGCAAGGGGAGGAGAGGTGTGTCCTCCCTGCCTCCCTTCCTGGTGGTGTCAGCTCTCCGAACTTGAGGGGGGAGGGAGAGGAGGCTATCTTGGTCTTCCAGTTAAGTGTTCACCTCTGTTTCCACCCTTCCTGTGATGAGAAGCTCTGCAAAGCTCGTTTCTTTTCCCGTGTGGTGGTAATGGTGGTGATGCTTGTGGTACCAGCCTCTGTATCCCGTCTTTATGAGACTGCTAGCAGCGAAGTGCAGCTGGGCTCTGTCTCTGGCTGCTGATGCTGGGAAGATGTCTGTGGGTTTCCTCCACTCCCTCTTCCTTGACAGGGTGTGAGCTGCGAACCCACCTGGCTTTCTCTGTGGGTGTTGGTGTTGGTGGTAGGATGTTGGCTGTTCTTTCCACTGCGGGTTTGCCGCTGTGCGTCCAGGAGGGGGTCAGGAGGATGATTCTTGCATGGCCTTTTGAAGAACACAGTAGACTTTACAGTTTTTTTGTGGAATGGACGCCAACATTCATGTTCGATAGAGGTCGCTGCTGTAGCTGCACGTTGAGAAGGCAACCAACTTTGCTGAGACACACTATTAGGGATTATGAGGGCATCCCCACCATGCTCTCGGCTGACCAGGTCATATTCGATTACTGAAATTAGAGGAGGCCTTTGTTAGGGTTACACCGTCAGCAGCAGAGGAAAAACCATGAACTCAGATAGGTAAGCAGAATGGAAACATATCCCGTGGGACTTGCTGTTTTCCCCAGTGTGGGTCTGGTGCCGCCCCCACACTGAGAGGCAGGTGTCCTAGATTCAATCTGAGTCACTCTGGACGAGGTAGGTATGCCTGTGATTCTGAGGGTACAGTAATATAATAACCATGGACATACCTTTGTGAACTACACAGCAACCATGCATGTACATGTACCATTCTCCCAGTACGGACTAATGACTTAATGACTTTGAACAAAGATGTAGAACAAGTATAGAAGCCGCAGTTTAGACCAGGAGGGTAATTGCTGTTCCTCAGCCTTAGAGCTGAGTAACCACATCTCGCTCTGGAATGCGCCCAGGGACCCAGCACAATACTGTAAATTCATCTCTTGCAGTGGGTGGATGGTGTAAGCCGGATGCTTTGACAAGATTTGGAGACTGTTTTAAATTGTGAATGGAGATATGTTGGATCCACCGGATGGTACTGAAGTCAAGGAGGAGAACTCCACAGACGATGATCCCAGACCCCACAGCTGGCAGTCTCCTCGCTGTGCCGGGCACTCCCTGAGCACTGCCCTCAGATGACCAGAGCTTACGGAAGCGCTTGCAGCGTTGACCTGGATTGTGAAAGGTTTGGGGGAAACCTCTGTTTCTTCTCAAGAATCTTGAATCACCCCTCCTCTCTCCCGTCCCCACTCTCCTGGTGCATCTGGGACTAACAGCTGTTAATGTATGACCCCCAGAGTGTGGGTGGAAGCCAAGTGGAGCAATCCTTTTTGGCCTGTGCATCTCTTGTCTCGCTTCTTCACTTAGCTGGGGTCTAGCTGGAGTTCTTGATGAGACAAATCTGCTCTGAGCCTTTTGCTCAAAGAGCCCCTTTTGTACACTGGGTGCTCACCTTCTTCCATTGTGGGGAAAGGAGTAGCTTAGTTACTATCTTCTCAGCTGGGCAGCTAGAGGAAATACTCAGAGTTCCCAAGTAGAGGTGTCATGGATTTGGCTTTGAGAAAGAGCTTGGAATTGTTCTGCGTATTTTGGGAACATTTAGATAACATTTCCTATTACATCTTTTGAGAAGTTTTCTTTGCTCTGAAGTTTACTTTATTTGATATGAATGTAGCCACTCTGTTTTCTTTTGACTCATGTTTACATAGCATATCTTTTTCCATTCTTTTATGTTCAACCTACCTCTATTGTTATATTTGTTAAGTTCTCTCTTTCTTTTTTTTTTTTTTTTTTTTTGCGGTACGCGGGCCTCTCACTGTGTGGCCTCTTCCGTTGCGGAGCACAGGCTCCGGACGCGCAGGCTCAGCGGCCATGGCTCACGGGCCCAGCCGCTCCGCGGCATGTGGGATCTTCCGGTACCAGGGCATAAACCCGTGTCCCCTGCATCGGCAGGCGGACTCTCAGCCACTGCGCCACCAGGGAAGCCCTTGGGGGCTTTTTTGTCTGCACCCATTGAAGCCTCTAGTTTGCTGGCTTCTTCAGCCCAGTCTGAGATATAAGAAGCCATGAAGAAACCTGAAAAACTTACTGCCATGTTGTTCCTCAGGTCCTGGGGTCCTTACCCAATCTGCTTTTTTCTCTCCACCCTTGAGTCTTCTCATGTTTCATATATAATATCCAGGTGTTATCACTGTTCTTAGCAGGAAGAATAGGGAAAAGTTCATCTACGCCATCTTGTTTGTAACCAGAGGTCCAGGACAGTAACATTTTTGTTGCGGTTACATTTTGAGTTTCTAGCCTTTATTGTTATTATTAACAAACTCTGTTCAACACAGGAAGTGGTTTCCCTGAAAGCTGCGTTCATAAATGCAAATTATCAGCAAATTAGGAAGAAAAATGCAAACTGAGAGTGCTTCACGTACACTTCTTTTCCTTTTCATTCGATCATGTTTATACCTAACAATTTTGAAAACGAAGAGGTGACATTAAGCACATTCTTCTATCCATGAAATCAGAAGAGACTATAAGATGCCTTTAAAGAAAAGTGAAGCATAGAACACTTCTCAGTAATAAAAGAAAATTATTCTGTAATAACTCACAGAATATGAGAGAAAAAAGTCAATCTCAAAGGTTATATATTGTATGGTCCCATTTATATAGCATTATTGAAATTATAGAGATGGAGAAAATAGTAGTGGGCAGAGCTTAGGGCTGAGGGTAGGAAGTGAGAGTAGGAAGTGAGGGTAGGAAGTGAAGTGGCTATTAGACAACATGAGGAATCCTTGTGATGGGACTGTTGTGGATGTTGGCTCTGCTGGTGGTCACACAAATCCACACATGTGATAAAATTGCACAGTACCACACACACGCACAAACAACTGAGTGAATGTAAAAGAAGTGAAGTATAAATAAGGTGGATGGATCGTAATAATGGCAATCTTGTGGTTGAGGCCAGACGCACCAGAGACCTCAGAACTCCTCTCCTGCTGGGGATATTGTGCTGTAGTTACGCAAGTTGGTACCATGGGAACCTGGGTAAAGGACCTACGGGCTCTCTGTATTATTTCTTACAACTCTATGTGAATCTACAATAGTTTCAAAATTGTAAAAGTTTTAAAAAAAGAAAGCAAAGAATTGTGCTGTTTTGTACTTTCTTCCTCTGCAGACTTCCCTTCCCTTCCCTGGCGCAAGCAAAGAGGAGATGGCCAGCCTAATTTGGTTTCTGCTTAATGGTCTCGTGTGCAGAGAGACCCATTTTTCTCACTAGTGTAAGGGCTGGTTGTGTTTTGCGATGAGCTGTTTGGGTTTTGATGGGGTGAGGTGGAGTTGGGACTGGGAGATTGACTTCTGCAGGCACAGTTGTTCTCCCCTCTCTGTCCTCAACACCCTCCTGAATAGCTCGGATTATTTCCTCTGTGCAGTCCCGAGGCTACATCCCCTGAGACCGGCTCTGCACAAAGATGCTCAAGGCCACACACTCCCCAGAGACCTCAGTGCCGCCTCTCCTGCTGGTGGAGAGCAGAAGACATGTGAGTCTTCCATGGAGGCCAGCGTTGCAGGCAGATGTGGCCTCTAGGTCTCTCTTGTGATGCTAAGGGCGAGAGAAGTGCCCCTGAGCTGGAAAATGTTTGTGACTGTTAGGAAGAGATCCAAGATAGATCCCAGATTTGTGAGACACTGTGCTGTTCCAAGCACTCTCCCATCTGACTTTAATAGAAAATGATTATATTTGTAGAAAATGAGAGGCAAAGAAATGAATGAGCTTATGGGAGCTTTGCCATGAGATGCAAAATATCTGCATGGAAAGCAGAGTAGACATGATTGCTGGGGGACATGCACGGAATTCCTCAGTGTTCACTGAGTATCAAACTGAAATGTCAATAAGGGCCAGAAGAAAACTTAAATATATGAAGTAAGTGGATAAGTAATAAGAGGAGGTGTGGGAAATTGCCAGCAAACTAGAGATCTTGGACTCAGTACAAATATTTTCAAATTCAATTTTTGAATCTTGTAGTGGCCAGCAGCTGCTTGCAGACATGAGAGACAATTCCAGTGAGACTGGTGCCTGTGTACTTGACCGTCCCTGCTGTCTGGACACCTTCAGTGCTAGTTGTGATTGTCTTTTCTATACTATGAGCCCAGGAATTAAGCTTGGTTGTATAACGGAAACACAAACGTCAGTGGCTTAAGCAAGATAGGGTTGTCTGCTTCCGATTACGATGTAGAAAGATATAAACAATTTCCTCCCATGTTGATGAAAGAATTAACTATATAGAATAAAAAGCATACGTTTCATGGGGTTTTCAAAGACTGGTAGATGTAAGGAAGCTGCGATGGGCTGAATTGCAGAGGGACACACCCCCTACAGGTGAGTTGAGAGCCCTGGAGTTCTCTGGGGGCAGGTGAGCACAGACGGAGAAGAAGCGTCCTGGGTGCGGGGAAGCTGTTAGGGTCTGAAAGAGTTCCACATGCAACTAGCCATCTCCCTGTCCAACAACTCTCTCCCTTCCCCTGGAATTTTGCTGGGGAAGTAGCACTGGAGAAGGGGCTGGTCAGCAGAGAGAATGCAGAGAGCATACACATTCCTGTGGTGCTTGCGTTGTGAGCCCTGCAGGAGGTGGACCTAAAGATGAGCCTAGACTTTCCCAAACAATGGCTTTCCCCACCATCCAACCACAAGGAAAAGGTGAGTCCCTTAATGGCAGCCTGAGGCTGGGCTACGAGAGTTTCTTACAGTAGGTGAAAAGTGGTAGGACAGAAATTCAAGGCAGAAATTGCCAGATTGCGTAAAAAAACAAGACCCAACCACACGCTTTTAACACACGTTAAGTAAAAGGACGGAAAAGGAAAAACATGGCCACGCCCAGAGTCAGTGTGGGAGGGCACTCACACAGGGGTGTGGCTTATTGACACAGGGTCGTGGTGCATGGGGGGGACCACTTGGAGTTGGAGGTAGCATGGCAGGTGGGGGAGGGGAGAGGTGATTCTGGGCTGGGGGAGAACGTCTGTGGCCCGTTGATCCCTCTTCTGGGAATGGCTGCTTGTTCTTCCCCAAAGGAGGCTGAGAAATGCCCACAGCAAGCAGGCTGTCTGAGGACCCCCTAGACTACCAAGGCCTTTCTCCTTCTCTTTCTGTGACCACTTAGGCCTGGCTGGATGGCCTCCCCAGCACAGGGGACAGGCATGGTCTTACTAAGGCCTCCTTTCCTTTTCCCCTCATAGGTCTGAGAGGGGAACAAAACTCAAGTGCTCCTTCATTTTAGGTAGAAGGGCTTTGAGGGTTAGAGAACGCCTTAGGGAGAGAGTGTGGCTCCAAATATGGTCTGTTGTTCCAGGAGGTAATTATACCAACACTCTGGCCCTGAATATGGGATCATGGCCAACACAGCCCAGTCCCTGCCTTCCGGGGTTGTTGGGAGGCCTGGCTGGTGCATGAAACCCCTTAGGCCTTAGCCAGGTATCAGGCGCTGATGGTGCCTAGTGGATGTGCTTAGGTTGGCTTAGAGTGCCCCCTACTGGGAGAAGGCCTGGACAGCAACACAGAGCGTCCGGGTTGCTGTGCAAAAATTCTCCGGGACCGTGTACTCAACCGCTTCAGAGGACATATGCTTAGGGGGGTTGTACTTTAAAATTATTGTAAAAATATGAGCATATTAAATTGTTAATGTACAGGGACTGTATTTATTATCACTGCATGTAGTTCTTGAGGGGCTACCATGATAACATATGGCCAGTATTCTGAAAGTGTAAAGGCTTACATGAGTGTGAGGAATTTATATTAATTAATTTATTAATTAATTAATTAATTAATTAATTAATTAATTAATTTAATTAGAAATAATGCGCATTATTTATAGGACAACTTATTAGGAAGCTCAAATGTATTTATGGATGTTGATTAATCTAGAGACCATTTCTCTTTCAGAGAAGTTAAGTAATTTTTATCCTGTTGATAGAAATTGGGTCCATGCTAATGTTCCCTCTTCAGTGAGCGTTTAGGTTAAATGATGTTATGCGCCAATCCTGGATTGCGCTGACTGGGTCATGCAGTCCAGCGTTCCTGTGTAGTGGGTGCAGAAGTTCAGGGGGCCTATGAGTTACAGGCTCCGTGAGCAGGGCCAGAGATAGGGCCGCTGAAAGTCATGGTCATGGCTGGGAGTACTGTGTCAAAAAGGACATCACTCCCTGAAGTACAAAGTTGTTTTCTCTCTGGCTACTGCTAAGCACTGATGGGACAGGAAGACTGAGGTTCTAGTTTATTTGGTCCTTTATTTATTTAAATTAAGAAAATACTTGTTTAAAGAGTTGATGTCAGTTTCCACTTTCTTATTTGTTTCTGTTCTGTTATTCATCACAATAATTTAGTCAAGTGCCTGGGTTTATATGCATGAAATAAATTTAGTTCCTACATGCTGGGTTCTTATAAAAGAAGGGGGAGGAGGGGGGGCGTGGGGCAGGAGGAGAAAAACTAGGCGGGCACACAGAAACAACCACACAAACAAATCACTGTTCTCAAGATGGCGTTTAGCGTGAGTTCCCACCGTGAGTCCATGGAGTGGGGAGTAAAAAGGTAGTAAGCACAGGACATGTTCTGATCAAATGAGGCGGGTGCAGACCTCTGGGGTTGACTACAAGGGCACTGAGTTTCGGTGAGGGTGGGGGGAATGAAGGGAATGTGCAAGGTAAAGGTAGGGGAGACAACCCAGAACACAGTGGGTCTGCGAGGGCACCGGAGAGGGAAGACTGGGGCAGGGGGCAGGTTACGAGAGGTTCCGGGCAGTCAGAGGTGGCGAGGGCACAAGAGCCAGGCTGCGGAAGGGGTGGGGGGTGGTGGAGAGCTTTCCTCATCCTCCCTGACCTGGTCATGGGGCTGATCAAATGTTTTCACACGTGGCTGTTGAGAAGACAGGAAAGTGGCCTCTTGGTGGGCCTGGAGGACGGGGGAGAAAGTGACAGCAAACCCCACCTGCCCTTCTCCTGTCTCCCTCCTTCTCCCTCAGGCTCCCTCCTCTAGGGCTGCCTTGCCCCGGAGCAGGGTCTGTACAGCCTTGCCCAGGGTCCTTGTGGCTGCAGGTGGAGGCTGGTGACTGCGGTGGCCTGATCACTCGTCTTTCCGGAGGCCAGAAGCCCCAGGGTCTCGTTGGATTTCAGGATATCAGCCCAACAGGTTGATGGTGCCAACACAGTCCTAACTCAGGACCTGGGCTGAGTTAGGATCAGCCCACCCTCCATCACTCCAGGAAGCCCATTGTGCCCTGGGCTCCTGCCCGTGGGTCACTCCCCCAGGTAGTCACCTAGGAGAGCATGACTTGCCCCAAACTCTTTGTGAATGGCTTCAGAGCATGAATACCCTCCATGGTGACAAAGTTTCATTATTTAAGGTTAATTTTTATTTGGGAAATAGCCAAACTTTTGTTGGCATCAAGAGTGCCCCTATCATAAGCTAAGAGATGGAGTAGTTAGTTCATTCCTACTGCCCTGCCTGGAACTCAGAAGAATATGGTCAATCCATATTTGTTGAAATGAACCAAGAAATGAGGCAGTGGCTACAGAGGTGAGGATGCTCATTTGCTTGTGGAACTTTCAAGTAGGATCTTCCAAACTGTTAAGAGAATACTCAGACATCTTTATGTTGGTGTGTTTGATTTGGAAAATAGACAATAAAAGAACCATTGAATTGTAGTTCCACTTCCAAGCAAGTAAGTACCCCAATAACCCTTCATTTCCCTCTGTGTGACAGAAAGGTATTTAACCCAGTGACCAGACCTCTCTGTGTTATTTTTTTATTTAATTTTTAAATTTATTTTTATTATTTTTTTTTGCGGTACGCGGGCCTCTCACTGCTGTGGCCTCTCCCATTGCGGAGCACAGGCTCCCGACGCGCAGGCTCAGCGGCCATGGCTCACGGGCCCAGCCGCTCCGTGGCATGTGGGATCTTCCCGGACCGGGGCACGAGCCCGTGTCCCCTGCATCGGCAGGCGGACTCTCAACCACTGCGCCACCAGGGAAGCCCACTTCTCTGTGTTTTGGTTTCCTCACCTCTAAAATAAGAACAATGGAACCTACCTCATAAGGTTGTTATGAGGATCAAAAGAGATACATTTGTCCAAAGCTACCTGGGAAGTGCTATAACGTTGCAAACCACAGTGGAGTGCACGCCCCTCATCTCCAAGTCTAAACGTGCACGTGGTGAATAGTGCTGCCATGTAAGTTCCCCTTGTCCTGAAGTGCCCTTCTCCTGGCAGCAAGAGACCCAATGGGCTGCTTCCTTAGACAATAGCTCAGGTGACTGGAGCCCTTCACTAGGGAGTACAGGACTGGAGATCAGTTCCAGTGTGGGATGGTTGGTTGGTGGCATTTCCCAGTTACCCCCTGCCCTGCAGTGTGGGCGGGGCAGCGGTTCTGGCCTGCTCACTGGCAGGTGGCAAAGCCCCGTCTACCCCTAAGGCGATTGCTATGTAATCCCATCAGTGGCCAGTAGGTGGCACAAGACACCCACCATGGCCACTGGCTTTGCCCCATTCAGCCTTTCTCAGAAGGGAAAAATCTATTTCTAATCCAGCCTGGGCTTTATGGCAATGCTTAATCACATGGAAGGGAACATGCAATAACTACTGGTATTTCTGTAAACACACATGCTTAGAGCAGCTGCCAGTTGGGGATGAGGACCGAGGGAGAACACTCAGTGAGAGGTCTCCTGAGGACAGTCTATAAAAGGAAAACCCTGTGGGTTTTTAATTTAAGAGCCTCCCAGCTAACCTTTGTGACTCATCGAAAGAAACATTTTGAACCCGGATGGAGAGTGATAATACATTTTTTGGATTGTAACCTGGTCCTCCTCCTGCCCTGCCCCCTCCCCCTTCCCCCACATGGCAGGTTTCAGAAGGGCTAGGCCGCAGGGCAGCACCTTCTGAACTGATGTTGGCTTATTTTCCTGTTCTTTGATCCTGGCAAGTTGCCTGCTTCTCGGGTTCATCCTTTCTCTGGAGGAAAGTTGATTTGAATCTCATTCTGCCATTAATAAAATTGGCACCAGATGGATGTGAAACTGAAGAGGAGACACATCACAGCAAAACAAAAAGTGTAATCTGGTCAACCATGGGGGAGTAAGGATTGGGTGCTTTTAATTTTAATATGTGTGGACACTTTAAAAAATTGTGGTGAAATACACCACATAAAATTTACCATCTTAAGCATTTTAAGTGTATAGTTCAGTAGTATTTAATACATTCATATTGTGTAGTCATCACCACCATCCATCTCCATAGGTTTTCCTCTTATGAAATGGAAACTCTGTATCCATTAAACACTAACCCCTCATTTTTCCCTCCCTGCAAACCCCGGCAACTACCATTCTGCTTTCTGTCTATGAATTTGATTACTCTAAGTACCTCATATAAATGGAATCACACAGTATTTGTTCTCTTATGTCTGGCTTGTTTCACTTAGCATAATGTCCTCAAGGTTCATCTATGTTGTAGCAGGTGTCAGAATCTCCTTCCTTTATAAGGGTGAATGCTATTCCAATATATATATAGACCACGTTTTGTTTCTCCCATCCTCTGTTGATGGATACTTGGATTGCTTCCACCTTTTGGCTATTGTGAATAATGCTATGAACGGGGGTATACAACTATCTGTTTGAGACCTGCTTTCAATTCTCATGGGTATATACTCAGAAGTGGAACGGCTGGATCATGTGGCTCTATTTTTAATTTTTTGAGGAACTGCTACATTGTTTTCCATAGTGGCTGCACCATTTTACATTCCCATCAACAGTGCACAAGAGTTCCAATTTCTCTACATTCTTGTCAACATGTATTATTTCTTTTTTTTTTTTTTTTTTTAGAGTAGCCATCCTAATGGGTGTGAGGTGGTGTGTGGACACTAGAAGCTAAGTTTGTTTTTTCTAGGACTTTCTTTTGAGTGGGCTAGGCAACCTGATAGCTTCTTATGAAGGTGGTCTTGCGATAAAGAAGTTCTCTCCCCCTGTGCCATCTCCTCAGAGCATCCAACCACGGAGCTCTTCGTGTACATCTACACCCCAGGGACCCACTAGAGAGCAGCTTCATTTGGCCCAATCTTAGGTCACTGGAATTTCTTGAGGTGTCACCAGGCTAGTGCTGAAGAGGACACAGCTACAGGTCCTCTGAGGACAGGAGCGAGGCAGGCTGATTTGCTAACTGCACTGTGTCGCCCTCCTGCCCCCCACACGGGTGGCAGGTCCCAGGAATCCCTTCCTCACCGAGCCTCTCCCTGGAATAGGACCAGGGAGGTTGGGAAGCTTGAAGTCCTCTGCCTGGCCACCATATTCTCAAGGCGTTTGCAATATGCAATAACATTGCCAGGGACACAGCGCATGCCCATTTATCCAAAGTGGGGCAGCGGTCACCAGAAGTGTCTGCCCACAGCACCCTTCAGTCACCCGCCAAACATTCTCTGGGGGTCAACTGCATATATTGTGGGTTGGCCTCTGATTTCTAGATTCATTCATCTCAAAAACTTTTCTTGCACATCCCCTAGGAGCTACATTGTGGCAGACACAAGTCAGTAAAAGGCAGTCTGCCCTCACAGAGCTGAGAATCACGGAGGGGGAGACCCGCAGGGCGGGTGTAATAAGCCTTTCCGTGAAGGGTCAGGGTGCTTGGTGAGGTGGGCTGGCTGGGTGATGCCCTCGGGCAGGCGCGCACCTGAGTCCCACGTTGGCCACGTATTTGCTCTGTGAACTTGGCAAAAACGAGAGTGATGATAGCTACTTTGGAGCTGCTGCAAGGTTTGAACGAGCTAATGATGCATGTAGAAGCCTCTGGAACAGAAGCGGAGGTGCTTTTCAGTGTTGTCACTCTTTCCTCTGGACGTCTGCTTAGCATAAGGTTGGGGAGAGAGGAGAAAGTTCAGGGTATGAGAGTGATAGCGTGACTTCTCCAGCTGCACCCAGCGGACAGCCCACAGTGACGGCTCCCTGGCAGACAGATGGACGTGCTCCCTGCAGTGGGGAGTGAGAGGCAGCCAGAGAGGAGCCCCAGCTCTGGGACTCTTTGCCATCCCCCTGGCCCCCCCACCCCGCCCCGCCGGTCAGGGATGAGTCCCTGCACAAGAACTGCCACTTTCTGATTAAACTGGGGTTTGGACTTCGGAAGGTCTCAGCCTTTCGGGAGAAGGCTGTTCCCAGATTTCTGCTGTGTTCCTGCAGTCAGCCAACAGCCGAGCTGCCCAGAGGCAGGTGCAACTCATTCAAGTGCAGGAGAATTCCAGTTTTATTATTAAAAAAAAAAATCACATCATTCATCGAGCATTGGAAACTTTAAGACGTTTGTTGGCTGATAATTAATGGGTTGTTTGTGGGTAATGGCTTGTTATTAAATGGAAGCTAATAACTTCTGGAAGGTTGTTCCAGTAATCATCTTGGTTAACAGTTTATCGTTTGAAATATCTAATAACATTGCCAGGGACATGGCGTATGCACATTTATCCAAAGGGAGCAGGCCTCTCCCTTTCTCTGATTTCATCTCATTCTTTCTTTACAACACACCCGTGTCACAGCATGGTGCCCCATTTTACAGATGGGGAGTTGGAGGCTGAGGCTAAAGGCACAGGAAGGCTGGGGGGCGAATGGCTGGAGCAGACCTGGGGGGGGGGTCTCGAGGATGCGCTCATTTTGGTCATGGCTTCCCACAGCACACGCATCCCTAACCCTGGTCGGTTGGCCTCTGTCTTTGCCGGTAGTTGTTGATCTGAAATAAATAGATGGCCGGATATTTCTCCAGCAAAGATGGGTTTATCAGGAATCACCACAGAATTGCAATTTGGTGTCTGCAACCATGGTGAGCCACACGGAAGTCTCCCTACAGCAAGAGAATGAGGATGCTTTTATAGAGAGGAAGAGGAAGTTGAGAGGGTTATAGTAAACAAGGAGTCCATGGCTTTTCATTGGCTGAGTCCTCACCAGGAAAGAAGAGGCGTTTTTCTTCTTCCCGTTGGGCTGTGTGCTATGGTCGCAGGGCGTGAGAGCTCCCCCTTCTGGTCTCCTGCCTCTACTTAATTCAGGTATCTCTTTATTCATTTTACAGTTCTGAGATACACTTGCTGGTGTTTGAGAAGCTCCCTTTCCAGGAGAGAAGCTCAGCTTCCGGGCAGGCAATTTAAAATACAACCTAGTTGTGTCTATGGGTATAGAATGCAGGCAGAGAGCAGTGAATGCAGATCCAGCTTGGCCACGCATGAGCGAACGACCCTGCGCATTTTCCCCTGTAGCTTATATCTTTTGTTAACTAACCAAAGACAGGATATGATTGGCCATTTCTTCTCCTGGAGGGGCTACAGAGCAGAGAACCCTCCTTCCTCCCAAGGCTGAGGAGCGTAGCCCTTGGGGGGAAGAAGGACAGAAGGTAGAGTAGGCAGAAGTAGAGTAGGGGAAGCTCGTTTGACCCGGAGCCCTGGGAAATGCGAAGGTTGTAGATTCTTTGCTGAGTCGGGGCATTAGCTATCCTCCTCTATTTTTGCAAATTCCCTGGAGTTTGGTTGCAAATGGCCCAGCACCTTCTTGTGGCTTGTGAAATCAGGAATGTGGGCAGAGTTCAGCAGAGACTGAGGGCCACGGCTGGGGGTGCCTCACAGCCCTTTCATGCCTGGCTGTGGCAACCTTTAATTTGGGGACTCTTGCGGTATTGTTGGTGTTATTTGGGGTTTTGGCTTCAAGAAAATCTGTGATGCTGTCGTTGTTATTTCGCAAAAATTGGTAGCAACGGTTGGCATGTAATGTGGTAGCGTTGGTCGTCCTGTGTTTGCCCAACACCTTCCAGGACAGTGAGGTGGGGGAAGGGAGTGTGGTCAGTTTGCTGACCTGCAGACTCCCACCGTGGGCACTTCACATGCCTGCTCAAGAATCTTCCCAGGCTCAGGGCATGTGTCAATTTGAAAAAATAACATAGATGACCTTCATTGTTTGCCCCCGAAAGAAGCAGCTTCATGGTTTGTTTTCTAGCGAGGAACAAAGAGAGAAGTTTGGTTCTCTAGAATCTGACCAGGCTCTATGGGATGACGCATCTCAGTACTTACATCTGCTGTGTTCCTGTCCCTCTGACTTTCACAGACTCGTCTTATTCCTTTGAGCTACAGATGCTCGTGGCGCTTACGCCTTGGGATCCTTCGTGTTTTTTACGGCCAGTTTCTAAAGATCATGCTGGCCTTTCTTTAGTGGTCCAGGAACTCACAGGGTTAATCCTTGGGGCAATGTTCCCCTCTGGGCACCTGCATGACCTGCTCCATCTTCACCTGTGATCACCTGGGGTGCACCCCTCCTCTCTGGGGGCCCCTCTTCTGTGGGGTGATGGAATGCATCCCCTCTGGGGTGGATCGCTTTATGTCTGTCTGCTTTTACTGGGACACATCAGTGGCCAGCCTGTGGATCCCATTCTGGCTTTCTGAAGGTGTGCCCTGACGTAGACCACCTTTTTCTAGCAAGGATGGGACACCAGGGATTCCCTCCCGGCCTCTCGTTCCATGTAACCACAGCTTTGTGCTGGAACAGAGGTGCAGACAGCAAGTTTGTTAAAGAAGGACAGGGACAGAGTCTATAGACTGATTTTTTGGAGAACGGAGGTGGGGACCTTTAAAAAGTATTGAGATGTAATTTGTGTAACAGAAAATCAACCCATTTTAAGAGCACCCTTAATGAATGTTGGTGATTATACATAGTTGTATAACTACCACCACAATCGAGATACAGAACCCTCCTTCGCCCCAGGAGGTCCCCTTTAACCTCTTGGGAGTCATCCCCACCTTGGCCCCGGCAACCAGTGACCTGTTTTTTTATCACTATGGTTTTGCCTTTTCTAGAATTTCAGATAAATGGAATCGAGCAGTGTGTAGTCTTTGCACGTGGCTTCTTTCCCTCAGCGGAATCTATCTGAGGCTTGTCCTCTCGGGTATCCGTGGTTGTTCCTCTTTTTTGCTGAGTGGCTTTGCACTGTCTGGACGCACCACCATTTGACTTTACTCGATGGACATTCAAGGTGTTTCTGGTTTTGGGTGATGAGGAATAAAGTGGTTGTGACCATTCATGTACAGGTCTTTGTGTGGACTTGTGTTTTCATTTATCTTCGGTCTGCCGGGTCGTGGGGTAGACGTATATTCAACTTTGTAAGATACTGCCTAACAGTTTTTCAAGGTGACTGTAGCAATTTGTTTCCCAAATGGGTACTTTTAGTCTGGGACATATAACTAGTCTTCCTGACATCCACGGGTCCCTATCTGTACAATGATTTTCGAGAAGTTTATTGGATCCACATGTAATTAAGGTATGTGGCTTTTAGGCAAAAGATGATTACATATCTCTGGATGGGATGACCCCAGTGTTGAACTCTCAGCACTGTGCAAAGGTCTGTGTTGTCCTCCCGAGAAAACCAAATACATCTCGCCACAGTCCGTGCGAGAGTCAGGCCTTCTGAGCGTCCTTCCAGCTCTCGTGTGTCAGCTTTGCGTGTGTACCTCACATGCAAGTTTCAAGTTCACCCTGTGTTGAGATCATGCCTGAGGGCAAGAGGGAAAAATATCTGTGGCTGTCAAATCGGGTGGGAAGTGATTAACCATGGAGATTCTGAGCCTCGCTGAACTCTTTTGTTCCCTGACCTTTATCTCACCTGCGGCAGGGGCAGGCTGGGTCAAGTTTAAATCCGAGATGACAAGTGTCTGAGGCTAAGCAAGGTTTCTGCTGAGTGCTTGCTTGGGGTCAATGGCTCTGTGTCTCCCACCTGGTGAAAACTGACTCGCAGTGAAAAAAGGAGCTCTGGGGCTGAACCACTTGCCTTGGCTTGGGGCTAGAACTCCCTACATGGTTTTCAGAGCTCTTTGGGTGTGTTGAGGGCCTCTCGGTTTGCGCAGCACCTGAGTCACTGCTGTATGTTGGAAGCCCCTTGCTCACGGCGCCCCTGGACCTTGCGAAGTGCAAAACGGTTGCTTCTCTAAAAGTTTGGCCAATTTTTCTTTTAAGACTTAAACAAAAATGTATGGGACTTCCCCGGCAGTCCAGTGCTTAAGACTCTGTGCCTAAACTGCAGGGGACGCGGGTTCCATCCCTGGTCGGGGAACTGAGATCCCACATGAGGCGTGGGGCGGCCAAAATAAATAAATAAACTTATTGGCTCAAGTAACTGAAAAGTTTAAGGGAGATTTGACCCAACCTGATCCAGGCGTTTGAGTGGATATTTCCTCCTCTTCTTTGCCAGCTCTGTGCTAGCTTTTTTTTTTTTTTTTTAATCTTAGAAATGTTTTATCATTTTCATTATTGTAATAAAATATACATAAGTCAAATTTGCCATTTGAACCGTTTTTAAGTGTACAGTTCAGCGACATTAAGTACATTCACATCGTTGTGCAGCATCACTTTCTCCTTCCCAAACTGAGATCCTACCCACTACACAATAACTTGTATATTTTGTGGCAGGCGCGTACCATGTCCGTGGTCCCGTTGCGTCTCGAGTCACGTGATTTGTGGCATTTAGACAGTGTCACTTATTCATCACTAGGTAAAATTTGGCCTCTGAAGAAAAGGCTTCTTCACACTGTCCTCAATTCTCAGGATGCCGCCTCACTTTTTCACCATTTTTGAGACCGTGGTAGCTGTAGAACCCCTAGTTTATTTATGGCTCAATAGTGGGAATCCAAGCATCTTCTGGGGACACACGTGGAGGTTAAGGCCCAGGGTCAAGTTTAGGTGGGGTTCACTCCATCTAAACCCTTGTTTGGGGGCAGGGGGATTACCTCTATTTTTCCACCGAGAACAGTGACCAGACACCAGGAAATGTCACGCCATGAACCTCTGGATTATAGCTCATTTTTGTAAAGGTATGTGGGTCCTGTCCCAATGTTGGAAGGCCCTGGCAGGCACACCCATGGCCGATGGCAGGCCCTCACTGGCACACAGTCCTCCAGCCTCCAGGTGCCAAGTCTTTCCTGGGGTCAGCTTCTCTTGTCCCCTCCGCTGGTCTCAAGGTCCCTGACTGCCCTGGTGTGTGCTTTGATGTGCCCTTGCTTCCCTTAAAACCCGGCTTTCAGAATCTCTCTGAAAGAGAACAGCGTACAATATTACCTAATTTGTCTTTAATCCAGTAGTCCTAGGATAATCCCGGAGAGGCAAGTGGTCGCCTGTACACACCCAGGCTTACTCTATAAAGACCATGTTGGGAAACGACAATATTTTTCTGTTTTAAAATCAGTAGGTTTGGAAGGAGCTGGGAAACTGCGGGGTTTAGTTACAAAATGACTGTAATTGTGGGAGAAGTATTTTCTTTCAATTCGAAACTCATTGAACAAGATATACAGTTTAGAAATAATTTACAGTTGGAGGAAGGCTCTTTCTTCCAAGGCGGGCGGCCAGGGGACACCTCCCAGTTGGAAGGGTGGTTGAGGGGGTGATGGAGGGGGCCTCAGGGGAACCTCATCTTGTTCTCACCCAACTTCGACGCAGCCAGGCGAAGTGGAAAGTCATGGTGTGGGAAGAGAAAGCCCCAGTTTTTTTCTCTCCCGAGGACGCTGGGCTGAGCACAGGTTATCAGGTGGGCACTGCAGTGGGCCACCAAGGGGCATGGGTCACCGAGGGCGCCATGATGGGTGGTCCTTCCCTTTGCCTGCACAGCTCTCATCGGCATTATGAACGAATGTCTACTGAAGGCCACGTGGCGCTGAACACCATGGAAGCAGGACACAGAGATGCAGGCCTCACCCTCGCTAGGAGAGAGGGAGAGCCCCTGTCACAGGATGATATACAACTGGTGCCTGGTCAGTGGTCAAGGTCACAGGTCTAGGCCTGGCCAGGGGAGGGGATATCATGGGGGGCTCCATGGGGCAGGGGTTACAGCAGCTCTTATGGGACGGACGGGGCTTGGACAGTATTGGATGGTTTAGTAGGAATGAGTCAAGCAGAACAGAGGGGCTGCCTCTCCTAGAGAGACAAATGGCGTGAACCAGGCACTGGTGTGGGTGGGGCGTGGTGTGTGTGTGTTCGGGGTGTGCGGGAGGGCTGGGACTGGCCCTGATGGAGGCTACCCGGGGGAGGAGGGACGTGGGCTTGCGGGGACTGGAGGATGACCAGACTCTGAGAGCCAAGCGTTTGGACAACAGGGTGTCTTGGATGGTTCCGGAAGGTGAATATTGAAGCCTTGTTTTAGACAAACATGCTAGAGGCGCCCAGGCCGATTCGAAGGGCTTTCCCCGCTTTCTCTGCTCCCCCTCTAAGTAGGCAGCGGAGCCTGCCTTTAGATTCCTTCTAAATGCTGTCGGCTTCCATCTGTCCGCCAGCAAACATCTGTGTTCCGTCAACGATCTGAGTATCAGACACATACACAGTTGAGTCTTGAACCACAAGGGGATTGGGGTGCCTCGTGTAACTTTACAGTCTGGCCCCCAGTCTCCTTGGATTCAGCCAGTTGTGTAGGACTGTAGCATGTATTTACTGAAAAACATCTGTGTATGAGTGAACCCGTGCCGTTCAAATCCTTGTTGTTCAAGGGTCAACTGTACTACAACATGCGGTGTGTGTTTGTGTGCGCGTGCGCCTGCCTGCATGCAAGTACCTCAAATACCAGCTACACGCTCTGCGCTGTCCTGTGTAAGCCTCTAGTCCGGAGTCTCCCCTGAACTCAAGACACATATAGCCTGCTTCACATCTCCACCTGGACCTCTCAGTCATCGTGAACTTGACACACCCCTTAACGAGCTCCCTGCCTGCTCCCCGCCCCCCCCCCCACCCACCCAGCCTGCTCTTCCTCCAGGCCGCCCTCCCAGCACTCCATTCTCCCAGCTACTCAGGGTGAAAACTCTGAGTCATCTCTGACACTTCTTTCTTTCACACCTGACACCTGATTCATCAGTGATCCTGTTGGCTCCCCCTGTGAAATATATCCAGAATCCATCCACTTCTCCCCACCTGGCACTCAAAGCCACCCTCACGCCCCATCTGGACCACTGCAAGTGATGGCCAGCGGGACTCCCTGCTTCTCCCCACTGCAGACCGTCCTCAGCATCCTCTAAAAACAAGTCAGGTCACTTCACTCCTCTGCTCAAAACCATCAAATGGTTGCCCTTTCCCCTCAGCGTAATATTCCAGGTGCTTACAAAGCTCTCCATGGTCTGGTCTGTGGTACCTCTGTAGCTTCACCTCTGACCCAGATCACTCTGCTCACTTTCTCCTCCTTTACCAGACAGCTGGACATCCCTTAATCAGCGAGCACACACCCGCCCCAGGGCCTTTGCACCAGCTGTTTTCTCTACCTGGAACACTTGCCTTCTGATATCTGCATGGCTAGCTCTTTCATCCCATTCAGGTCCCTTACCACAGAGTGGGAGGAACTCTCTATAAAATAATAGCCCTGTCTCCATCATTCTTTTTTTTTTTTTTAATAACCAAGAAATAAGCTTCATATCATGGGGTCTTTATTAAAATACCAAAACACAGGAGAACTTTTAATGAAACATTTCTATTCCAGGGACTTGCCCAAGTATTTAAAATGAATTTCTAGTTCTCCTGAGTTTACAGAAGGATTTCATCTGCTTTTGCAGTAATGAGGATAAGAAACCAGCTGTTATCTAAGAAATTTTGTGAGCATTTGCAATAAAATAACCCTCTATCATTCTTTTATTCCTTAACTAACCCTGCCTGTTTCTGTTTTACTTATCACCACTTGACATTATTCTTGTGAATTGCTTGTCTCCCTGCTCTTAAGGAAATATGTGAGAGCAAAGAACTTTGTCTTATTTTCTGATTATCACCAGAACTTTGAACAGTTCTGGCATTTGGAAGCTGCTCAGTAAGTGTTTGCTGGATGAATTAGTTTGTTAGAGGTATTGGGGGGTCTGGACTGGGAAGACATTGTGTACTATTGTGGTAATCTCCACGTGGTATGGTAAAGGCATAGACTAGAGTGGGGGCCTCAGGGGTGTAAAGGAAGGAATAAATGGAGAAAGGGTATTTGTTTATTCATTTTTCTTTTCCATTATGGTTTATCACAGGATACTGAATATAGTTCCCTGTGCTCTACAGTCGGACCCTGTTGTTTATCCATTCTGTATATAATAGTTTGCATCTGCTAACCCCAAACTCCCAACCCATCCCTCCCTGACCCGCTTACCTCCTTGGCACCTGCAAGTCTGTTCTCTGTATCTGTGAGTCTGTTTCTGTTTCGTAGATAAGTTCATTTGTGTCCTATTTTAGATTCCACATATAAGTGATATCGTGTGGTATTTGTCTTTCTGGCTTACTTCACTTCGTATGATAATCTCTAGGTCCATCCATATTGCTGCAAATGGCATTATTTCATTCATCTTTATGGCTGAGTAATATTCCATTGTATATATGTGCCACAGCTTTATCCATTCATCTGCCGATGGACACTTAGGTTGCTTCCATGTCTTGGCTATTGTAAATAGTGCTGCTATGAACATTTGGGTGGATGTATCTTTTCGAATTACAGTTTTGTTTGGATATACGCCCAGGAGTAGGATTGAAGGGTCATATGGTAGCTCTGTTTTTAGTTTTTTGAAGAAAAAACCTAAAACTTACAATAAAACTCTGATGTTACAGTTTTATTGTACCATAGACTATTAACCAGTTTTGTATGTAATTTAGTGCAATGAACTGAGTTTGTGTCCCCCGCGAATTCACGTTGAAATCCTAACCCCCAAGATGAGGGTATTAGGATGCGAGGCCTTTAGGAGGTGATTAGGTCATGGAGATGAAGATTTGTGCTCTTATAAAAGAGACCCCAGAGAGCTCCCTCACCCCTTCTGAGACAAAGTGAGAAGACAGCTGTCTATGAATCAGGATGGGGCCCTCACCAGACACTGTATCCGCTGGTGTCATCATTTTGGACTTCCCAGCTTCCAGAACTGGAAGAAATAAATTTTTGTTGTGTATAACCTACTTAGTCTATGGTATTTTGTTACAGCAGCTGAACAGACTAAGACACTTAACTTATCTCAGCATTTTCTTTCCAACTGACTATACATCTCTGCTCTTCAAATGCTGAGAAGCAGCTTTCCCATCGCGTTGATTCCCTCATTAACGGGTTGAATAAATGTGCTTAGTATATATATGAGGGCATGAGGGCCATGTTTCTAATATTTTGAAAAGGATGCTTTGATAGAGGAGATAAAAAGTGCTAGTTATATAAACCCAAAGCTACAAAATGTCAATGTTGCAGAATATGTGTAAAAGACATAAACCACTTTTCCCCCGTATTTCTATGTTTTAGCATATATTTCTCACGGAGGACTGTTCAAAAGGTGGGGAGAGAACATTACTGTCAATTCAAGACCAGCCATTTTCCTCTGCTCACTCACTTCCTGTTTTCTTTTAATAAATTGTCTTTAAAAACATGAAGAATGTACTCTCCTACACTGTTGGTGGGAATGTAAACTGGAGCAACCGCTATGGAGAACAGTATGGAGGCTGCTTAAAAAACTAAAAATAGAACTACCATGTGATTCAGCAAGCCTACTCCTGGGCATATATCCAGACAAAATTCTAATTTGGAAAGATACATGGACCCCAATATTCATGGCAGCACTGCTTACAGCAGCCAAGACATGGAAGCAACCTAAGTGTCCACTGACAGAGGAATGGATAAAGAAGATGTGGTACATATATACAATGGAATATTACTCAGCCATAAAAAAGAATGAAATAATGCCATCTGTAGCAATGTGGATGGACCTAGAGATGGTCATACTAAGTGAAGTAAGTCAGAAAGAGAAAGACATATCATATGGTATCACTCATATGTGGAACCTAATTTTTTAAAAATGATATAAATGAACATGTTTACAAAACAGAAACAGACTCACAAACATAGAAAACAAACGTATGGTTACCAAAGGTGAAAGGAGGGGAGGAGGGATAAATTGGGACATTGGGGTTGACATATGCACACTATTATATATAAAATAGATAATCAACAAGCACATACTGTATAGCACAGGGAACTATATGCAATATCTTGTAATAACCTATAATGGAAAAGGATCTGAAAAAGAATAGATATATAACTGAATCACTTTGCTGTACACCTGCAACTAACACAACATTGTAAATCAACTATATGTCAATAAAAAACCAAACAAAAACAAAAAAACATGAAGAACGTGACCCAGCTGTGAGTCCTGGCTGGGCCCTGCCAGGGCCGTAATTGAGATGGGGGTGCGCTCTGCCAGGACACCTCCTCCACCACCTTCTGGGGTCCCAAACCAGATCTTGCGGTTTGCTTGTGGGGCAGGGGCGCCGGGCTGGGAGTGAGGAGGTGTGAGTCCTTCCATCTTCCATCAGTTAGGAGATGGAAGGTCTTAGCAGAGCTGCCGTGTGCAGCAATGCAGAGGTCGAGGCTCCCCAGTATTCTACACGTCCCTCTTCTCTGGGGTGGGTGCCCCCTGGAGGCGCCTCCGTTCTGCCCCAGATCTAGCTTTGTCTGCAATTCACACCAAGGTTGCGCATAACTTCTTTTTATCACTGTGGGCCTTCGTTTCCCCCTAAGGGCCAAAATGGAAAGCTTACCTCCTTTATCTACCTCCTGGAGATGTGGAGACAAATGAGAAAAAGAAAACTTATGTGGAAAAAACTGAAAAACGTTACCCAAAAGTTGGAAATAAGGATAAAGGATGACTCCGTGTCCTTTCAATGTCCTACCAGAAAAACCTGCTTTGTAAGTATCATTACTCCAGATGGGAGAAATCCATGGGGGCTTCAGTTGTGGGGTCCTCATCACCGAGACCATCCTTTTATCTTTAGGGGGGTGGCGGCAGGAGGATAGGGGCTATAGCGATCTAGAATCGATCTCCTTATGCATTTCCAAAGTTGAAACAGGGTTCCGTTCTACGAACCTCTGAAAGTGGTTCTTCTTTGTCTAAAACCATTTACCGAACATTAAAAAAAATCACCTGTAAGGAAAATAAAACTGAGGGGACCTGGCTATACCCTCGGTCCTTGAGCTTAAGTTTCTGAGGCTGTCCAGATGGCGGGGGCTCTGGTAGAAGTTGGTTCTCCCAGGGGAGTTCGTTTGAGGCATGGATCCACTTTCCTGGCGCGGAAGGGCTGCAGCCCAGAGTCCACAGGGCTGGACCAGGTGCGGGGCAGGGGCGGGGTTACTCCGTGAGTCCATGACAGACTCTGGCCTGAGAGCCGTCCGTCCTAAGGTTCAGGGGAATCGTGGAACATGCTGTTTTGTGCAGACACCTTCTCTTTCTCAGTGTTGCAACTTTTAAGGGTATTTGCGTCCTGGGTCTCATTTAAAATGCTCCTTTTTACAAGGTGCTTTTGTTAGGAGCAAAATCCACGGATGGTGTGTTTCTAACCTGCTGTGTTGTTCACCTCATGGAAAAATGGGCTTGTTTTGCATTATTGACTCAGTGGAAAATATTACCTTGGTGGGGATGGAGACGGGGTTACCATTTTAAGAAATTTTTTTTAATTAAAAAAAATTTTTTTTGGCCGTGCCACACGCCACGTGGGATCTTAATTCCCCAACCAGGGATCGAACCTGCGTCCCCTGCCTTGGAAGGGTGGAGTCTTAACCACTGGACCGCCAGGGAAGTCCCGGGGCTACCATTTTTGAAATAACTACCTAGGTTTACCTGTGCAGGTAGAATGCAGCATCTCCTATTAACCACAAATGGATTTTGAAAATTTACACAGAATGTGATAAATGCAATGGGGATGACTCCTCTCCCCTTCCCCATTCCTTCCTGGGACCTATATGTATGTATCTACCCTCCCACACCCCAACACACACAAGAGGACATTTTTGAAATATGACGCGATACTACAAAGAGGCTCTTTTAGCATAAAAGCACAGAGGAACCCTGCTCTGGTGAGTTTAATTTTGCAGTCTGATTGTCTTGTGGTTACTCTACCCTGAAGCTAGACCACAGTGAGGGCCTCAATCTCCCCACCCGACCACACCAAAGTAGGGGAACGGGCCACGGGGAACAAAAGAAGAGCTCCCCCCCCCAGCGCCCACGAGAGGGTGACCACAGGAGCCTGGCTTGGGGTGGGCAATGACTGCTTCCAACGCCCCCGTCCCTGTGGGTGCTGTAAGGGTTGGAACGTATGGCCTGATGTGAAGTAAAGGACGGTCCTGTGCATCCATCTGGGCTCTGAGTGTGCTTGAATAGCTACCGGCAAAGTAAACCGTTGGAGATGGACGATTACCCTCTCCCGGCCGATTGGTGGCAGCGTGCTTGGTGACGTGGCTGGCCAGTCAGACATATTTCCACCAAATAGCCCTGCGAGGAGGGAATGTTGCTTTGACCTCGTTGTAGCACACTTCTCTCCCCCCGTGCCCTTCACCACCTATCTATCCCGCTAGTAATCTTCTAAGTTAAATTTTAAAAGTGAGTCCCCTGGGGCTTCCCTGGTGGCGCAGTGGTTGAGAGTCTGCCTGCCGATGCAGGGGACGCGGGTTTGTGCCCCGATCCGGGAGGATCCCACATGCCGCAGAGCGGCTGGGCCCATGAGCCATGGCCACTGAGCCTGCACGTCCGGAGCCTGTGCTCCGCAACGGGAGAGGCCACAGCGTACCGCAAAAACAAACAAACAAAAAAAAAAGTGAGTCCCCTGAGGCCGTGTTTTGGAAACTGTGGATTCAGTGAAAAAGGCAGCTCCCTGGGTTTTGATGGTCTTTCTCTCTTGTTTTTCAGAAGGCATGAAATAATTCATTATAGGCTGAGAACTGGCTGGCGATGTAGGTTCTGTGGTGGGAGGGTCTGGCTTGGATGTCAGGCCGGTGTGGGCTGGGATGCTAGCTATGCCTGGGGCCCTCAGGTGCTTCCTATGGTAGTTGGAAACCATCCTTTTGTGTCTGCTCCCCAAGTAAAGCACCGAGCTCTGGGTCTGGCTCCTGGGGAGGGAGTTCTAGTCCCGGAGGTCATGATTCCCATGTTGCTGGGCAACGCGATACACTAGTCACGCTAAGTCAGTACAGCAGGCCTTGGAGGAAGACCTGGATGGAGCCTTGATGGAGAGAAGAATGTTCTCAACCTTGGCTCTAACAGGCAGGAGCACAGAGCTCCCCAAGGCCTCAATCAGGAAGACCGTGGGGCGGGACACCCTGGGGCCCCGGGCTCTCTGGAAGCTCCGCCTCCTTGGTCCAAATTGGTTACCTACCCAGACTGAGCAGGGGCTCGTGGCAGAGGGTGACTCAGGGGGAGCAGCTTGGGGTAGAGGTGCACAACCATTGCCAGGAATGAAAGAGGGCGTGGGAGGGAAACACAGGCCCTGATGCCTTGGAGTGGGTTTTGAAATTGGTGGGTGAATTACTTGTTCGTCTTTTGAGGTGCGTCAGCTGACTCAAGTGGTCTTACAAAGCCAGCCCTGCCTCTTTCACTTCAACGGGCTCTTGGATTTTGTGGATGACCAGATAACAGTCTTCTAGGAGAATACTTCTGAGGTGGACTCAGTAAGACTCGAGTAGTATTCGGGGCGGGTGAGATGCGAGGGGGGAGGACTTGCCCTCTGGAAGCGCTCTGACCGCAGCAGTGCGCCCTGTCTGCCCATCCCGGTGTCTCCGTGGCATCCTCGAGGCCAAGGCCCCTGGGGGAATGTTTGAGCTCTAACTGGAAGCATTTGCCTTTAACTCAGCCCTGAAGGAACTTAGAATCTAATTTTTTACCCTTTTTTCCCCCAGAAATTTCAGATATTCTTGAAAACATGGCATCATATACTATATATAATATGTACTTTCCTTGCCATATGAGATATCTCAGAAAACACAAAACCAATCCTACACTAAAAACTTCCGTTGACTCTGACATGATGAAAACACATCTTCTGAAAACCTCAAGCTTTCTCTATAGCCTTCCAGTCCCAATAGCTGTAATTCCTTATTCTTCTCATCACTATTTTCTAATTTCCTTCATCATCATGGGCTTTATCATCGGCAATTTTTCTTAATCAAGCTTCAAGTTTACAAAACTTTCCTTTACGCTTCAGCGGAGCAATTTGGAAGACATTGTCCACAACGCGAGGAAAAGAATCTAGGCCAATCCAAACTCAAAGAATGTTACAGGAGTCTTAGATGCTTTTGATTTTTTTCCCCAATTTTTTCCGATGCTTTTTCATGATAAGCTTCCTTTGTTTTCATCAGTGCTTTGCCTTATTCTCACATACTTTGATTTTTTTTTTTTAAATCAAGCTACCAGATTGATATGACTGTCCTGAATGCAGAGGTTCTCTTGAAGCAGTTTCATCACTTGCTATTGATAAACTTATCACAACCAAGTCCTTCTATCAGAGGACTGGTAACTTCAGATGCAGTCAGAGCTGTTGTCAATGTTAAAACATCAAAATCCATCCTCTGAGGGTTCTCCTGATGTTTGGCGTCAAATGCTACTTCCCTCGCTCTGCAGGCCTCTGCAGATTGCCTGCAGCCTCCTCCAGGCTCCTGGATTCTGCCTGGAGCGATCGGATAATGAATTCCTAAGACGCTAAGTGGATGATGGAGGCTGAGATTCTGCAATGCGGCCAGGCCTGGGCGGTTCAGGGACCCGGGCCTGGGTGTGTCCTCAGCGCCCGCTGCCTCTGCCGTCAGGCCTTCCCTGGCATCCTCAGGGTGCCTTGTGCAGGCTCTCGCCTGCTTCTGCCTCCTGGTACTTGCGGGATATTGCTGCTGCAGGCAGCTGGGCCCTCGGGGTCAGCTTGTCCCTTCCCAGAATAACTGGAATAAGAGGACAGCACGACTGTGGGTGTGCACATGCCCTAGCGCATCTCTGTAGACTTCTGTAACGTTTGCAAGAGTGAGGACTTATCTATTACTTGAATATTTAATAAGTACATAAAAAAAAAACACTTGTATAAGAATAAAGGGAGAGAGAGTATGTAGCGGGCCCAGCAGAGGGTCGAGTTGCCCTTGGTGAGTCCCCTTCCAGAGCGGGCCTTGTGCGTCTGGGAAGGCTGCTCTACCTTGACTCAATGCTGGAAACACCGGGCTCCTAGCTGCTGAGAATCTGATGCTCATTTTTAAAAAAATGTTTTTTTAATTTTTTGGTCACACCACGTGGCATATGGGATTTTAGTTCCCTGACCAGGGATCGAACCCACACCCCCTGCATTGGAAGCACAGAGTCTTAACCACTGGACCGCCAGGGAGGTCCCCGATGCTCATTTTTTTGCTGTAGCTGGTGCTGTCCTGGATCTGTCAGAGCCTGACTGCGGAGCTGGAGGAGGGTTATTCCTTAAGGCATCTCTGCCTCTCCTCCCGGACTCACCCACCCAACCAGGGTGGCCTCTCTGAGAACCCAAGGCAAGCGCCGGACCAGCTCCCATTGAAGAGGCAGTGCGTCTGCACAGCCGGCCTGACAGCTTGGACCCATGGGTCTGGGTTAAGAGCTTGTGTCTCAGGGAAGTGCCTGTTCCTTGAGCAATGAGATCTGCCCTCTGCCCTCCTTCACCCAGGCGTGTGGAGCCGGGAACCCCCAGCAACAGAAAGCAGGCTGTGACACTCAGGGTGAACATAGGACGGCCCTGGGCCACCAAAGGTGGCTGGAGCTGCAGGATGGCTGCTGCCGGCAGGACTCCAGGCAACTGCAGAGTCACAGGGAGCCAAGAGCACAGGTGGGGGCCCTGAATGCCCAGCCGAGCGGGCTGAGGGACGCAAGGCATTTCCTGCACACGCTAGTCGCTTCTGCTAAACCTGCCAGCCTGCCGACGGCAACTCGTCAGCGTGCAGAGGGTCCAGACTCTGGGAGACAGTGTCTGCCCATCCTCGCCTCCCTTTCTCCCTCTCCTCCGCTCTCTCTCTCCAGCCTAAGTTGCTGTTGCATCACAGGAGTCGTAGACACGCTCGACTTTGTACTTAACAAAGTCTTGAGGGGCTCTGTTGATGCCTTGCCACACCGCTGGTGACTGGAGGGACAGGACCCTTTGGTGAGCTGCCACTCCAGCTTGGACTTGGCTCTGTGTTGATCCTGGGCATCTGGCCGGTTCCCGTGTTGACTTGACCAGGATGAGGCAGTCTGCTGCCACATTTCAGGGCGATGGGGTGGCCAAGAGCCTAGGATTTGGAGTCAGCCTGGCCTGTGCTCAAATTCTAGCTCTGCCATTTACCTGCCGGGTGACCATGGGCACTCAGGCTCTTTGTCGGTAAAAGGGGGGAAATAGTAGAAGCCACGGTACGAAGTCACTGAGCACGGAAGGAGATCACTGTCGCAGAGCCTAGCTCAGTGCCAGACACGCAAGCCCCCGGAGTCATCAGCTGTGATGAGGGTTTAGCGCGTTTAGGGATGGGGCGGGTGTATTTCTGACTCACTTCTCTGGGGCAAAATTCCCTCTCAGTTTGCCCCCTCCCCTCCCATCCCTAGACATGGACTTTTCCTTGAAAACTTTGAAGGGTGTTTTTTACTATTAGGGAATTGAGTCCGATGCACCCACAAACTTCTTTATTAAACCAGCAAAGACAGATGTCATGGTGGCTGCCCCGTCATTCTGGGGTCGCTGCCCCGCCTCCACAGGGGCGCGCGTGCAGGGGACCGGGAGTTAGAAGAGCCCTCTGGGGACTTCCCTGGCAGTGCAGCGGTTAGGACTCTCTGCTTCCACTGCAGGGGGCCCGGGTTCGATCCCTGCTCGGGGAACTAAGATCCCTCGTGGTGTGGCAGAAGAGTCCTTAGGCCGCTCAGGCCAGGAGGAGAGCTTCACTTGACCTTGTCAACCCGGGCAGGGGGTGGCAGGAGGCACCCATGTGACCTGAGCCTGCTGCCACCTCACTTGGTGGGGGGTGGGGGGAGGCTTCCTTTTCCCTGGAAAGTTCTTTTCAAGTCTTAAGAGTGGAATGAAGACTCTCCACATGGTTCCCCTGTGCTGACTCACCTGTGGTTTTCATTCCCAAAACCTCCTCTGCGGTGTTTTGGTTCGGGGAGGTGGGGGCGGGGAGCCGTGTGGGCCCCGCTTCTCCCACGGCTGAGCTGGGCCCGCCTCGCCCTTCACCTGACCTTGCAGGGTAACATCCTGGCGTGTGGTGTGCTGTTTCCTAGTGGCCGAGAAAAGAAATGGAGAGTGATGTGCTCTTTTGCATCATTTCGAACATTTTTAATTCAACAAAAACAACCACAGCAGAACCAACCTTCTGTGGAACACACCTTCTAGAAACACCTCGTGCTCTCCTGAACTCATTGTACCCAGATCCCATCTCTGGGCACTGCTCTCACTCAGCTCTGGGACAGGCCTTCCCTGTGCCATGAATCCTCCCCAAGCCGCTGGCCACAGGGCTTCCTCCCCCACTGGTCAGGGCGGGTGTTCTACGTCTTCCTTTTTTGTTTTTTTTAATTGAAGCTATAGTTGATTTAGATTGTGTTAGTTTCAGGTGTACAGCAAAGTGATTCAGTTATACATATACACATATTCTTTTTCAGCTTTTCCATTATGGCTTATTACAGGATATTGAATATAGTTCCCTGTGCTCTACAGTAGGTCCTCATTGTTTATTTTATATATAGTATTGTGTATATGTTAATCCCAAACTCCTAATTTTTTCCTCCCTCCCCATTTTCCCCTTTGGTGACCATAGATTTGTTTTCTACGTCTGTGAGTCTTTTTCTGTTTCTTAAATAAGTTCATTTGTATCATATTTCAGATTCCACATATAAATGATACCATATAATATTTGTCTTTGTCTGACTTACTTCACTTAGTATGATAATTTCTAGGTCCATCTATGTTGCTACAAATAGCATTATTTCATTCTTTTTCATGGCTGAGTAGTATTCCGTTGTATATATGTATCACATTTTCTTTATCCATTCCTCTGCCGATGGACACTCATGTTGCTTCCACATCTTGGCTATTGTAAATAGTGCTGCTGTGAACATTGGGGTGCATTACATCTTCCTTTTTATTAGTTTATAGTAGATTGCCCCAATCAGCTGGTGAACACCACGGGCAGGGATTAAACCGTGAACTTTTCAAAAGATCTCTGTAAAAGCAAATAATACTCACTATAAATGAAAACCATTCAAACAGGAAAATGCAAGGAAGAACGTCCATTTTGGTTGAGATCCAGCCCCAGAGACAAGCACTGGCCATGCTCGTGCTGACACCCCCCTGCTCACCTGTGCCAGGTGATGTCTGCACAGTCGTTGCCCAGATGGGATCACACTAGCCATCACTGTGTGGGAACTGACCAGCACCACTCTTCTTTATTTCTTTCCTACTTTCCTGTCTTGACTCTGGGGCAACACGTCTAGTGTAATATTTTGCGTGAAGTCGGTTTCTAAAGAAACTTGATTGATGGCCTCGACCATCAGTGATTCCACACACATTCCTTGAGAGTCAGAATGACAAGTGGTTAAGAACACAGCCTTGGTAACCAAACTGCCAGGGTTTGGAGCCTGACTATACCTGTCTGACCTGGGCAAGTAATATAAACTCTCTCTGACTCAGTTTCTTCATCTCTAAAATGGGGATTAATCATAGTGCCTACACCCCACGTCTATGCTAGTGCTCAGTTGTGTTTTAAACAGTGCCTGGCCCATGGCAAACGTTTGGTGAGAATGATACCGACTACCTATGAACGTGTAAGCCCTGGGCACATGGGGAGCAGAGGCTCCGGCAGCTCTCACGCATGCAAACCCACAGAACAAGATTTCTAATCATGGTGATACTGAGGAAGGGCACTTAATCCAATCCCAGAGAGGCCGGAGAGCATCCTCTGCAAGGGTCCACATAGGGAGTACATTTGTACCACGCACTGGGACACAGGTGGGATAAGACTGTCTGTGGCTGAAGGAGACCAGCTGGGTGGCCTCCTCCAGGCATCCTAGTCTCGGCCTTTGAGGTCTCCACTGGGGGGGCCTGGGGGTGGGCACATTGGGTGGGTAGCTCTGACGGCAGAGGCCACATCCCAGCACCTTGGGCTGTGAGCTCTTTTAGGCCCTGACTTTCCTCTTCTCTTATTTTTGCATCCTTGACCTTAGTCCAGCAACCCCACTGAGCCTTTCCTCTCTCCTCCTGTGCTCTGCATCTCAGTGGCTGGCGATCCTGAGTCCGAGGGCCACCATGAAAGCAACAAGGAGCTCAGCAGTTTATTTCTGTCCAACAAGGAAAGATCATGATTCCTTTTGTTTTCTGGTCCAGATACAAGAAAGGAGAGATGGGGAGAGGCCAGGCTATATGGTACTTGAATTATACCCAGACAAGGTGTTTAAAAAAGCTCACACCAGCCAGCCTTCCTGTGAGGCTGGCTGCTAAACAAATCACTCTCTTTCGGGGCTTGCCCTTGGTCCTGGACACGATGAGGGGGTGTCTCTTTGCTCTGTTCCTACTGTGAACCATTGAGGGTGAGTGACAGAGGGCCTCCTGAGGAGGGAGTGAGCCGGGATTCCATCTTTTTTTTTTTTTTTTTTACATCTTTATTGGAGTATAATTGCTTTACAATGGTGTGTTAGTTTCTGCTTTATAACAAAGTGAATCAGTTATATATATACATATGTTCCCATATCTCTTCCCTCTTGCGTCTCCCTCCCTCCATCTGGTTTTAAAAGCCCACCGTTTCGGTTACATACTCTTGTTCTGTTGGCTCCTAATGGATGGAACCATCACATACAACCATGCTTAAGTGAGCTGCAGTGTAATTCCAAGCAGCACATGATCAATGTGTATCTTTAGCAGTGGGACACATGGTTAAAGGTTCTACAAAATTCGCCTTCATAGTATTGCTTCTGGGGTGATAGGGAGGGAGGTTGCATGAAGGGAAGATGGTGGAATTCAACGTAAGCAGGTTACCTGAGTGGAGCGGGAGACCTGGGCCAGATATACCTGAGGGAGTAAACAAGGGAAGGGGTAGCTTCTGAATCCACGGTGAACTGGTCAAATGGCCTCAGCTAAGTCCTTCAACCTCCTTAGCTTCTCCTTCTTCTTCTTTTAAATGAGCAACAGTGAAAGGTGTTCCAGATGCTTGTAGGTGTCTCTCCTTGGTCAAGTGCACCTGGAAAACAATGACTTTTCCATCTTTTCTCTCTCTTTTTTTTTAAGAAGATGTTGGGGGTAGGAGTTTATTAATTTATTTATTTATTTTGGCTGTGTTGGGTCTTCGTTTCTGTGCGAGGGCTTTCTCTAGTTGTGGCAAGCGGGGGCCGCTCTTCATCGTGCTGCGCGGGCCTCTCACTATTGCGGCCTCCCTTGTTGCGGAGCACAGGCTCCAGCCTCAGTAGTTGTGGCTCACGGGTCCAGTTGCTCCGCGGCATGTGGGATCCTCCCGGACCAGGGCTCGAACCCGTGTCCCCTGCATTGGCAGGCAGATTTTCAACCACTGTGCCACCAGGGAAGCCCCATCTTTTCTCTTACGAAACTTGTTAGCATATTACAGGCCGTGCAAATACCTGCAGGAAGAGGACCCCTCAGGGTGTTCAGTGAGCATTTCCCTCGACTTTTGACCACAAAACCCTCTTTGTGTGGTGATGGTGGTGATGAGGAGAAATATTGGGAAATGCTGGTCCAGGGGTCCTTCCTGCTCTCAAACTCGATGTGAAAATCGTTGCCTGCACAGTGCACATTAGTGGTACGGCCGAGTGTGCCTCTGCTCACATCTGCTTTAGGAAGGAAAGCCTTGGGCAGCATCTTGTAGCTCAGCGCCCCTACCAGCCTCCCGGAGCGTGGCATCCGGAGACGCTCCAGTCCCAAACCGAGCACCTGAAGTCCTTCCAGGTCCCTGGTGAGGGCCTACTATCATCTCCTCCGTCCCCAAGACTTGCACGCCCAGCGACCCTTGGGCCTCTACCTCTGCTCCCCACACCCCTGTGTCCTCCCTGCCCAGCTCCCCAGAGTTGTCCTTGCAGGCCCTGCCCTCCTCTGCCCCCCCCCGTAGCTGTCATTGGCTGACCCCAGTCTCTCCCTGCCCTCCGCCCCGCCCCCTGCTCCGCCCCCAGCCCTGCTCTGAGCGCCTGTCCTTCCTTCTTCTCCATCCCGCTTCCTCAGCCTGAAGCAGAAACTCTTACCTGAAATCATTAATGACTACATCTTTAGGCTTATTGTTACTTTGCCTTAAAAAAAGTTTTTTCAAAAACAAATCAAAATAACTTGCATTTACATAGGATTTTCACCATTTTATCATACGTACCAAGCCTTCACCATGATCTCATGTCATTGTCTCAAATCCTCAAGTTAGGAAGGACAGTGATTAGAGATGCAGCCCACAGAGCAGAAGAGCTCTAGGGCGTATGTCACCTTGTCCTGGCGGCGGCAGAAGTCCCGAGGGCCCCTCCTTCAGGCCCCCTGCACTTCGGTGGCCTGGCCAACTCCGTAGACCTGAGCGCCAGGCCAGCTGGAAGGCTACCCCTGCCCGTGGGCTCCCCTGTATATTGGGGGCCGATTCCTAGGCTGGCCACACGGAGCCACGTCCTCTGTTCCAGAGGCTGGGGAGTGCGGATGTGAAACATCCTTCCGGGGGGTGATGGCCACCTCATCGGGAGCACGGGTGTTGGCAGGATGTTTGGAGTGTGCAGGATTCTGAAACCAAGTTTTCTGGCCTATATTGGAGAAGCAAATTTTATGATCTAAACATTTGCAGGGGGAGTGAAGGAAGCCAGATGGGAGATGCCCAGGGGCATGTGGGTGATTACGCAGGGTCACGTGCAGCCACATCAGAGACTGGCCTTCAGTGCTGCTTCCGTCCTAAGCAGGGAACTCGCACTGGCCAGTCCTGCTGGCTGCACCCCGGGGGTGGGGGTGGGGCCATCCGCGTGGCCTCCTCTCCGTTGCAGCCAGTACAGCCTTGGAAATCACCCCTTCCCGCCCACCGCACAGCGCTCCAGGTGGAACTGCCCCTTGGTCAGAGCTGTCGTGGGACAGGGAAGCTGAGCTATGGTCACGCTCCACGCTGGGGTCCATGAGTGTCTTCAGCACCTTCACGTATCCTGTGGCTTATACCTGACACCTTTCTTAAAAAAAAAAAAGCCCCCAATGTAAACAATTATATAGCCTTCTCCTGCATCTCATTACAGCATCAAAAACATCCTGAAAGACACAGAAAACACTGGATGCTTTAAGTCAGACGTACTGAGACGCTTTGTTGTCAGTTTCAAGCGTTGCTCCCCATCCTTTGCTGCCCGGCCTGAGCCCCGTCTGCTTCCTTCTTGGAAACAGGGACAAGAGGCCGGCGCCGCAGGTCAAGCCCATCTCTGCAGGGCCGAGGCAGACCAGGGCAGTATCTAACTGAAGTGTCGTGTAGAAAATTTTCCTCTTATTCCAAACTTGCACTGTTAACGATGGAAAATGTTTTTCTTGTCATTTTTGGTGGAAATTTCAATAGCTTTTTTAAATTCGAAAGACAACGTATAGAAAATAATGAAGGGACACAGGAGAAAATAGAAATGAACTCCAATCTCGCCATGCAGAGATAGCCACTCTTGACATTTTGTTATATTTCTTTCCAGCTATATGTTTATACACATATATGTATGATTTATTGTAGTTTCGGTATTCATTGTGTATATAATTGTGTGTAACTATAGCTTTCCACTTAACATTAGAGCATAACCAAGTTTCCACAGTGTTAAACAGCCTTGAAAAACACCATCTTGGACTTGTTGCTGTTTTTTCCATCTTATGGATGTACCATAATTTATTTAACCATTCCCATATGATGGGACAAATACACCAGTGCCAACTTTTTACAACTATATATAAAACTTCGGTGAACATCTTTGCAAATCAGTCCAAGTTTGTAAAGAGACATCAAGATTTGACTGGTTACTTAAAGAGCCCTAGGCCCAAAAGGAGGAAGAAAATGCATGGATACTAAGAATTGACCTTGTGTCCCAACCTGTGGAAACAACAGTTAAGAGTACGATGCCAGGGAAGGAGCTCTTTTCTGGAACATGCCACACACTTTCTTGGCTTCCTTACACCTTCACTGAAAGCTTTATTATTTTCACCTGTAGGGCAACCAGGTTTTAAAGATTTTGTATATCCAGGTAAAAGTCATAAAAGTCGCCCAAGTTGTGATAAGCCGTCATGGCCAGTGGGCATGCAGCCCCCGGACAGCAGCTCTTGCTGCTCCTGGCTTTTCCTTGTTTCTGGTCACCAACCAGCATGTCCTAGGAACTCTGGGGCCAGGCTGGATACTCCCCTCTGTGGCGTGTCAAAGTTGTCACTTTACACATCATTCTAAGTCTGTAGACTCCGAAGGAGGCAGTCTTGAGGGTGTCTAGAGAAGGGGTCTTGGCCTTCTGAAGTGATTTGTGTCTTTCCTTGAGGTTCAGAGGACTCTTTTTCCTGCTAACGGCTGGGTTCGGAGCCTCAGGGGTGACATAGATTCTGAGTGCTGCAGAAGCGGAACCTCAAATTCAAGGTTGTTTCTTTTCAATACCCATAAAAAAGATTTGTAGAAATGTCCTAGCTAAAACGATGAGGCGTGCAGCCAGCCGTAGACCAGCCAGCGCCCGTGATGCTGACGTGAGGTGCCGGAGCGCGCCCAGAGAGGCTGTCCAAAGACGCCCTCCGGGGCAGAAGACCCTTGGAATACCCCACCCCACCTTCTCCCCGAGATGCCCGGTGCCGAGGACCGCTCTGTGGCAGAGGGTCAAGCGTTAGACCCTCCAGATTCTTTTTCTCTAGGGCACTGGCCTCGGCCAGGTGCAGCTGGAAGGTGAGACACTGTGCGTGTGTCAGTGACTGCAGAACAACGGGCTGCAGTGCCTGATGTTCACGGGTGGAACAGGGCCTCCAACCGCCCACCCGGCCCTGCACACGTTACATAACCTCACTCTGCTTCAGCCCCTTCATCCATAAAATGGGCCAACCCTCCAACCTCTTAAGCTGGTTGTGATCCTGTGTTGAAATATAGGAAACGTAGTGGAAAAGCTTAGAAGGTCCTGGCTGAATGTCACCTTTCTTGTGCCTCATCCCACAGAGCAGTCAACAGAGGTGCAGAGGCAACAAGCTAGGACCAGCCGGGCGTGGGGGAGGTTCGAATGGCGGGGGGTTCCCAGTTCGCGGCGAGACCTCTGGGGGAGATATGTTTCCCTGAGCAGAGTCACATTTCCTTGTGCCCTGAGCTGATGCTCCCATGACAGGCGTGAGCAGGGCAGCTCCTGCAGGTGCGGGTTTGGACACCCAGCCCCGCTTCACCCCGGGGCCCCCAGGCAGCCCGTTCATATTCCTGCCCTTCGTGTCTTCTCTGAGTTTCAGCTGCTGCCTTGTCCGCGAGGTCCTGAACACCGTGCTTATGGGTCAACTTTCAGGGAGTGGGGGTGGTCCCCAGGGCCTGGGCAGGCTGGGGAATCGCAGGGACCCAGGCAGATACAGGCACAGCAGGGCAGGTGGGTGGAGGGTCTAGGGGCCCAAGGCGCTGGGCCGAGGGCAGGTGGAGGTGGGGCTGTCCCCTCATCTGTCCCTGCTGTGACCTCCAGGCTCTTGCCAACCCCGAGAGGGAGACTCTGATGGGCCGGATGGTCCCAGTTCCCCGCCACCTCCCCGGGGAAGCGCTGGGGAACAGGCAACCTCACAGCCCACCGAGCTTACCGTCCAGCCCAAGCAAGGCAGTCTTTGGCTTGGGGCCTAGGCCCAGTTCCCTCCAGGTGCGACCACGTGCCCTGAGCTGCGTGACACAGAGCGTGACAACTTCCACACTGGCCACCTCTTCCTGGAGGGCTCTGGGGCCTGGCTGGCCCGCTGCTCTCACGGGCAGCCGGGCTCGTGGCACATACCTAGCCCAGCGAGCCAGGAAAGGGCCCTGGCTGTGCCTGGTATGTACCAGACCCTCTGCTCGTGGGAGCTCCGAGTCCCAGACTGAGTGAGAGCTTCCCGACCCGGCTTTCCAGAATGGGGTGCATGTTGTGCTGAATTATATTTTTAAAGACCAAAAAAAAAAAAAAGAAAAGCAAAGATCTTTCTCAGGGTGTAAGTCAATCTTCACAGCTATTCCTGGTGCGTAGGAGAGTGAACTTTCTTAACGTTTTCTTGAAGTTTCTTAAAGGAAATCTCTCACCAGTCCTCTCGGGTGTGGCACTTAGCTGCTGGGAACAGACACGGTTTATCTTGCAGAGAAACTGTTTTGCAAGAGGTTTCCCACAATTATGGTCTGAGGGAGGGTCCTTGCTAGCTTTTCTTAGTCACTTGGGCTTAAGGGAAAGGTGGGTGTTTTTTTTTTGGCTGTTCTTTTTTTCTTTTTCTTTTTTTTAAATCTGAAAGCAAGAGCGATCTGGGAGCAGGCCACATGGGTAATTACCCTGAGTTAGGGAGACAAAAGGACCGCTGATCGGCATTTCTGTGCCCCTGCAGGTGGGTGATGGCTTTGGGTGGAATGTCACAAACTACTCAGACTAGGGGGTGAGTCAGAAATCCTTGGGTCACTTGTGGTTTTCTTCATGGTTTTGGTGTGACTATTAACTTGTTTTTACTTAACAAGAAAAACAGGTGTTTGGGTGTCTGTTTGAAATACTGCTGCCCCACTCTTAGCAGCTTACTGTAGTCCCATGGCTACCCCAGGTTGGTTGACACCAAATAGATAAGTGAGAACCAGGGCCGGCCTCCCTGGGCACCAACACGGAACCTTAAACCCCGGATCCTGTGATGTTCGTGAAGAGGGAAGGGGAGCTTGGAGCAACCAGTCATTCTGAGGCAGGAGATAGATGGGCCTCAGGCTGAACTGCTGGAGTTTCTCCCCTGTGGACAGATACTCCAAGATAGCAGGAGCAGGAGAGGAGCTGAGCCCCATCCAGATGAGAGAGAAAAGACCGCATATTCCTCATTCTTGAGATCAAGGAGACCTTCCCGACTACACATGCGCAGAAAGGCTCCTTGAAGGTCAAAAATGGAGGGGCCGCCACCCCATAGTAGGTGATGTCAACCTACCCATAGGCCTCTTCGCTAGAATCCATCTTGGCTGAGAGATGTGCACGCACACAGGGGAGGACCCTGAGATAAACCAAATACGGACTCAGAACCAGGCAAAGCAAGATAATTGGCCAAAGGAAACCGGAAGAAATGCCCCATAATAGTGATTCAAACTACCACGGAGGCGAGACTCTCTCTCTGAGCCCGCCTGTGTGTCTATCCACACGTACCTTTTCCCCTCCTAATAAACACTTTGCTTGTTTCACTACTTTCTGTCTCTCTGTGGAAATTCATTTCTACACAGCGGATGGGCCAGGGCCTTGTCACTGGCCACTGGCCCCTGGTGGTCTAAAGGCGAGGATTCAGTGCTCTCACTGCCGCGGCCTGACCTCAATCTCTGGCGGGAACCGAAATCCTGCTTCAAGCCGCTGCAGGCCGAGGCCACCTGAGGTCAGTTTGAGGAGTTTAAAGTGCTCACTGTTGGGCACTCACAGACCACTCTGGAGCGAACGCCCCCTTTGGAAGTGAGCGTGTGTGCTCTGATCTGGCTTTGATGCTCTACCTGCCGCCTGCATGAGCTAACGGCTCTCACCTTGACCTCTGTTGCTTTTTGGATGGAAATAATAGTAGCACATTTGTCCAAATGCTGCTTTGGGCTTTCTTTCCACCTGGCCAGACGCTGTGGCTTTTCCATGCCCACTAATGTCCACAGGCATGTGCTCTGTGTCACGGGTACCAGGAGACTCCCCACAAGCCCTCACGCCCTGCCCCGTTCCCTGGCTACAGAAGCCGACAGTTTCCCTCAGGTCCTCAGGCCTGAAAGGATGAGTTTCAGGCTTTCCTGCTGAGACCTTTAGAAATGAGAACATTTGGCTCCTATCAAGTCTGTTGTGTTCACAGGGATGAAGGGGGAGGGAGACACCAGCTTGGACCCTCTGCCTCGGGACTGGAGGTGGCTGGAATCTGCCAGAAAAACAGACCAGGAGTCTTTTTCACCAGGAGCTAAAGGTGGCCCCATCCTCATGCCCCTGTCTTATAGCTGTGTCTGTGACCCTTAGACGTGGAGTTCTGCAGGGTTGGGGTTTTAATCTGCAGCTTGGAGCAGGGGGGTTTGGCTGCCAAATTGTCACAGCCCAGTGTGTACCTTCCCACAAAGCCGGGCCCCAAGGTTTGGGGACCCCTCGAAATCATGGACTTTTCTGTCGATGGCTGGGAGCTCCAAAGATTTGCTGTCTCGCCACGTCCCTGCAGCTGGCAGGAAGGATCAGGGCAGCTGGTGAGTCAGAGACTTGGGGTGTTAGAAATGAACGTCATTTCCGAGGGAGATGGTCAGTGCAGCATCGGACCTGCTGCTCTCGGGGACGTGCCGGTGGTGCAGCCGCGAGAAACAGCTGCGGCCAGTCACCTTTGTGCTCTTTCCTGCTGTGTCCCCAGTCCTTGAACATGCGTGGTGTGTAGCAGTTGGGTGACTCCATTCTCTTCTCTTGGGGAGGTGAGAGGAGGTACAGGGTGGGACGCTAAGCGCATCACCGGTCACTGTCAAGCCCACCTTTTACCTTCTCTTCCCATATGTAATTACTGGGGGGACATGGGGTGCTGTAAGCAAGAGGGCTCTTGCCAATGAATGAGCACAGCAGATAGGGGTTCCTGGGCCCTCTTCCTGCCCTTGCCGGGGGTGGAATTCCTGTGGGAAGCGGAGAGGGAGCTGGGCGATGGTGGGGGGAATCTGGCTTGTGGATAAAGTGATGTTGTCTCCAGCTCCTCCTTGCCAGAAGGTAGAACTCCATCAGGATGAAGCCCAGGACCAGCCGGAAGCAGCAAATGAGAGATTCCTTCCATCTCTGAAATTCCCACACTCAGGGAACCACTGTCCCCACAAAGCCTGTGGTCAAGAGGCCCGGGGGGTGGCTCATCCCCCCAGCCAATGAAGCCAGAACGAGCTACTGTGCAAAAGGCTTTGGGAAAGATCTGAGATTTCCCAGGTGCCGGGAACCCCGTAGACTTGAAGCTGTGTATGAGGCTGGTGGGTGAGACATCTGCCCCGCCGGCCACGCTGATCTAGTGCAGAGATGGCTCTCAGCTCTTGCAACGTGCAGCTAACATTCGTCCCCTTGTCATTTTGTGCTAAAAATACTGCCATGAAGGGGTGGTGATAGGTTTCTATCAAAGTGCTTTGTGCAGAGCCTGCAACTTAGTACATGTTCAATAAACAAGGCTGTGATTACCATCGCCTGACTTTCTCATAATCTTTACTGAGGGTCCCACACAGGGGACTAATGTGTCCTTTCTCTTCTTCAGAGCTATCAAGATGGTCTATGTACAGGAAGAAGGTTTCTACCTGATTACCGCACTAAGGGTTTAAAAAGTCGACCCTCACCCTTTCCAACTCAAGTTCCTATGAGGCAAGGAGGTTTGGGATAATAACTTGGATATTATGGCATTTGTTCAAGTAGATAGGAAACTGCCTTATTATAGTATTGAAGTATAGTTGATTTACAATGCTGTAAATCACTGTACAGCAAAGTGATTCAGTTATAGATATATATTATATATATATATTTTCAGATCTTTTCCATTATAGTTTATTACAAGATATTGAGTATAGTTTCCTGTGCTGCACAGTAGGACCTTGTCGTTTATCTAGTTTATATATAGTATTGTGTATCTGCTAATCCCAAACCCCTAATTTATCTCTCCCCTCCTTTCCCCTTCAGTAGCCATAAATTTGTTTTCTCTGTCTGCCAGCTTGAATGCCAACATCAAATAAGCAGATGGTCCCGGCAATGTTTGCAGCCATTAAAAATCATGTTTTCCAAGAATATGTAATGACAGAGGGAAATATGATCTAACGTGAAGTGAATTGCTTCAATATTCAAAACTGTGTACCCAGGATGGTCTGGTGAGTCAGCTGTGATAACCACAGGCAGGAGGAAGGGTCAGCCAAACCCTGCTTATTCATTCTCACGGATGGGGAGATGGGGGGGAGGCCCCAGCAGAAGGCGCAGAGCCCTGGGGGGGGGGTCAGTTAACACCTGTTGACAGGGTCAGAGGGGAAGGAGGATCTTGCTAAGCAAGAAGGAGTCAAGGCTGCTGGAAAGGGATTGGGCAGCACCGTAGACAAGCCTCCTCACTGTGGACCATGTTCCCATGAGCCAGTCTGGTTGTGTCATCCCAAACCTGTCCTACCCCTTTGACTGGAGGCCATCGGTTGCTGCCCTCTTTTTTTGGCAGGTTCTTTAGGCTCCTCTAAGGTCCTGTCTACATGGTTCTTATTTTTATTTTATTTAAAAATTATTATTATTATTATTATTTTGGCCTCTCCGTGAGGCTCACAGGATCTTAGTTTCCCAACCAGGGATGGAACCCAGGCCCACGGCAGTGAAAGTGCTGAGTCCTAACCACTGGACCTCCAGGGAATTCCCTTATTTTGAGTTTAGAGGTAATGTTTGGTAACTAGAGGATCAGCTTCAATGAATCCTTCAATGAATCTCTGTGGCTTCAAAAATAAATTGCACATGTACTTTTCAATTGTCACCACTAATAGTTATAAATAACTTGCCTTGGGAAAGGTTGATCATATCTGTGGGCTTATTATGGTCATATGAATGGAATCTATGAACACAGATTTGGGTGGCCTTTGCAGACAGTGGTGTTGCTTTATTTATAGCTGTTGGTTTAGACAGAAATGGAAAGAAAGGAAATTGTCTTAAAAAGGTGAGGAAATGGAAAAGAACAAATTCTGGTTCAGAGGGACTGCTGCAAACCCAGGATCACTTGAGGAGAGAATAAGGAAGAGAGTGAGGGGTTCAGGCTTCAGGAGCCTGCCAACTGGGGGTTTGGTCACCTCAGTGGCTTCTTGGTATTCAGGCAGGGGACATCCTAACCTTTGCTTCCCTTTCCTGCTTCCTTTCTTAGGTATTATCAAGCATCACTGCATTCATTGGTGCCTGTGTAAATTCCTTCTGAGCGAAAAGTTTTGGACATTCTTATAAAGACAGCAACAACAACAACAACAGGAAAAAGATTTAAAAAAAAAAAGCTTGTGTTATTTCAGAGGAATACGTGCTTACTTTTGAAAATATGCATGTTGACTCTTTGCTATAAATCCTTTTTTAAATAATTTTTTATTCTTAAATTGTTGTAGATTCATGGGAAGTTGCAAAGATGGTGCAGAGAAATCCTGTGTGTTCTCCATTAGTTAACCCCACCGGTTACAACTTAAATAATTATGGAACAATATCAGACGCAGGAAACTGGCCTTGGCACAATGTGTGTGTATAGTTTTATGCCACATTGTTACATGTGTAGATTCCTGAAACCACAACACTAATCAAGGTACAGAACTGCTCCATCACCAAAAATCCCCCTCGTGTTTCCCGATAGTCACACCCTTCTCTCTCCACAAACACTGATCTGTTTTCCATGTCTGTATTCTGGTTATTTTGAAAATGCTATGTAAATTGAATCATACAGTATGTGACCTTTTGAGACTGCAATTTTTCATTCGGCAGAATTCCCCCGAGTTTCAACCTGCTATTCCTTTTTATCGCTGAGTAGTACTCCATTGTGACGTTAATTTTATGCGTTAACTTGGCTAGGTCATGGTTCCCAGATATTTGGTCAAACATTATTCTATTTGTTTCTGTGAAGGTATTTTTAAAGATGAGAGTAACATTTAAATCAGTAGAATTTGAATACAGCAGAGACCCATAATGTGAGTGGGCCTCATCCAATTCATTGAAGGACTTAATAGAAAAAAGATTGACTTCTCCCAAGGAAGAAGGAAACTGCCAACAGGCTGTCTTCAGATTTGAGCTACAGCATCAGCTCTTCTCTGGGTCTCCAGCCTGCCAGGCTATTGTGCAGATTCTAGGCTTGACAGCCTCCACAATTATACAAGCCAATTCCTTAAAATCTATCCATCTATCTACCTATCTATCTATCTATCTATCTATCTATCTATCTATCTATCTATCATCTATCTATCTATCTACCTATCATCTATCATCTATCTATCTATCTATCTATCTATCAATCATCTATCTATCTATCATCTATCTATCATCTATCTATCTATCTATCATCTGTCTATCTATCATCTATCTACTATCTACCTATCATCTATCTATCATCTATCTATCATCTATCTATCATCTATCTATCTATCATCTATCTATCCATCTACCTATCCATCTATCATCTATCTATCCATCTATCTATCTATCATCTATCTATCTAGCTATCATCTGTCTATCATCTATCTATCTATCATCTATCTATCTATCATCTGTCTATCATCTATCTATCTATCTATCATCTATCTATCATCTGTCTATCATCTATCTAGCTCTAGAGAATGCTTACTAATACATTCATCGTATGGTTGTACCAGTACATTTAACCATTCACCCATTCACTGAAGGACATTTTGGTTATTTCCAGTTTCGGGCTATTATAAAAGAAATAAGGTAACAATATAAATTTGTGTAAAAGTTTTTGTGTGGACCTAAGTTTTTACTTCTCTGGGATAAACACCCAGGACTGCAGTGGCTGTACTATTTTACATTCCCGCCAACAATGGATGAGAGATCCAGTTCCTCCAAATACTCATCAGCATTTGGTTTTGTCACTATTTTCATTTTAGCAATTCTGACAGGTGTGTAGTGATATCTCATTGTAATCTTAATTTGCATTTCTCTGATGACTAGTGTTGTTGAACATCTTTTTATGTGCTTATTTGCCATTTGTATATCCTCTTCAGTGAAATGCTTTTCATCTCTTTGCCCATTTTCTAGATGTGAGTCAGATATACGGTTTTGCAAATAATTTCTCCAAGTCTGTAGTAAGCAAAATCTCAAAGATTTCCCTCCAAAATTCCTGTTCCCTGATCATTCAGTCAAACATTAATCTACGTGCTGCTGTGAAGGGAGTTTTCAGATGCAATTAAAATTGGTAAATGAGGGACTTCCCTGGTGTTCCAGTGGTCCAGAGCTCCCAATGCAGGGGGCCCGGGTTTGATCCCTGGTCAGGGAACTAGATCCTGCATGCATGCTGCAACAAGAGTTCTCATGCCACAACTAAGACTTGGTGAAGCCTAAATAAATAAATATTTAAAAAATGATTAGTAAGTGAGTGATTTTGAAATAGGGAAATTATGAATTATCTGGCTCAGTGTAAGTACGTGAGACCTTAAAAGTAGAAGAGGAAGCAAGCAGGGGACAGAGAGAGAGGGAAAGAAGAAGAAGAAGAAAAGAAGAAGAAGGAGAAGGAGAAGAAGAAGAAAAGAAGAAGAAGAAGAAGGAGAAGGAGAAGGAGAAGGAGAAGAAGAAGAAGAAGGAGAAGAAGAAGAAGAAGAAGAAGAAGGAGAAGGAGAAGGAGAAGGAGAAGGAGAAGAAGAAGAAGAAGGAGAAGAAGAAGAAGAAGAAGAAGGAGAAGAAGAAGAAAAGAAGAAGAAGAAAGAAAAGAAGAAGAAGAAGGAAAGAAGAAGAAGAAGGAAAGAAGAAGAAGGAAAGAAGAAGAAGAAGAAGGAGAAGGAGAAGAAGGAGGAGGAGGAGGAGGAGGAGGAGGAGGAGGGGGGGAGGGGGAGGGGGAAGGGGGAGGAGGTCAGAATGATTTGAAGTGTGAGAAGGATTCAACTCACCATTGCTGACTTTGAAGATGGAGGAAGTGGATCACTAGCAAAGGAATGCAGGAGATGTCTAGAAGCTAAGAACGACCCCAGCAAGGTAATGGCAACATTAGTCCTACAAATGAGTGAAACTGAACTCTGCCACCAACCAGAATGAGTCTGGAAGATTAATCACCTGGGTCTCTAAAGGAACACAGCCCTCCTGCTAAAGGAGACCTAGAGCAGAGAAACTAGCCTAGCCTACCAGACTTCTGACCTACATAACTGTAAAAGAATGAATGGGTGTTGTTTTAAGCTGTTAAATTTGTGGTAATTTGCTATGGAAGCAATAGAGAACTAATATCCAGTCTGTAGTTTTTCTTTTCATTCTCTTAACAAGATCTTCTGAAGAGCAATAGTTTTTAATTTTGATGAAGTCCACTTTATCTATTGTTTTCTTTCATGAGTTGTGCTTTTGGTGTCAAGTTTAAAAACTCTTTACCAAGCCCTAGATGCTGAAGAATACGTATTCTTACAAATATTTTATAGTTTACATTTGAAAGTTAAATATATGACCTATTTACAGTTAATTTTGTACAAGATTTGAGATGTAGTTGAGGTTCTTTTTTTTTTTTTTGCCTTTGGATATCCAGTCACTCCAGCACCATTTGTTGAAAACTCTCCCCTTCCTCCATAGAACTGCTTTTACACGTTTGTCAAAAATCAGTTGGCTGTTCTTGTGTGGGGCCATGTTTTGGTTTTCTTTTCTGCTCCATTGGTCTATTCTTCTGACAATACCTCACAGTCTTGATTACCATAGTTACATAATGTCTTAAAATTGGGTTGAGTGACTCCTATTTTATTCTTCTTCCTTGAAATTGTTTTACCTATTCTAATTCCTTTGTCTCTTCACACAAATTTTTGAATAATCTTGCTTATATTTACAAATATTTTGCTGAGATTTTGATAGGAATTACTTTAAACCTGTACATCAATTTAGGGAGAATTGACATCTTTACTATGTTGAGTATTACAGTCCATGAACATAGGGTGTCTCTCTGTTTAGGTTTTTTAATTTCTTTCATCAGCAGTTTCTAGATCTTAGTATACAAGTCGTGTACTTATTTTGTTAGATTTATACCTAAATATTTAATTTTTTAAAGGGATTGTAAATGGTATTTTATGTTTAGTTTTGGTTTCCATGTATTCATGTGAAGATATAGAAATACAATTAATTTTTGTATGTTAATTTTTTACCTTGAGACCTTGATGAACTCCCTTATTAGTTCTAGGAGGTTTTTTTCTTGGTAGATTCCATAGAATTTTCTATGGAGACCGTCGCATCATTTGCAAAGAGCAACACTTTACTTCCCTTCTGATCTGTAAGCCTTTTATTTACTTTTCTTGCCTTATTGCCTTAGCTAGAACTTCCAATACTATGTTGTTAATAGGGGTGTGAGCAGACATCCTTATCTTGTTCTTGATCTTAGGTGGAAAGCAGTCAGTCTTTCATCATTAAGTTTGATGCTAGCTACAGTAAGTCCCCTACATACAAACCTTCAAGTTGTGAACTTTTGAAGATGCAAACATGCGTTCACATGTCCAGTCACGTAAGTTAGTTCACTTGTCTGGTGTACATTGTCACACGCATGCATCCTCTACAAGTGGTTGTGCTTTTGCGTACTTTACAGTACTGTATAGAGTACAGTAGTACAGTATCTTTATTTCAAGCCCAGGATGTCTGGAAGCAAGCGTAAACGCAGCGATGACGTAGCTGGTACTGCTAAGAAGTGCCAAGCAATAAAGATGGAAACAAAAGTGAAAATAATTGAGAGAGTGGAGCAACAAGAGGAAGAAGAAGTAACTGAAGAGCCAAAGAGATTCGCAATGAAGGAAATGACAAGGGGATTTTCTTTATTTGAGGATGCACTGTTAGTTTTTGAGACACAGGACCCGAACCTAGAATGGTACACGAAGATTGCAGCAGCCATTCAGAACGCAATCCAGTGCTACCGTGTCATCTATGATGAGAAAAAAAGAGCTACTACCCAGACATCACTGGATCATTTTTTTCAAGTGGGTAAATATAATTGAATGCAGCAAGGAACCAGAACCTGTGCCATTGAAGTCGGGCATGAGTGAAATTGCAGCTTGTCCTCCGCCTCCTATTGCTGACAATTCTTCAGCTCTACTGTCTCCCACCTCCTCTCCCTCCTCCAGTCAGTAACTCTTCTTGCCTGTTCACTCGATGCCAGCCCCGGTATGCCAGCTGTTGTACTGTACTACTGTACTTTTCAAGGGACTGTACTCTAAGATTAAAAATGTTTTCTTTATTTTTTGTGTTTGTTTTTCATATATGATTCGTGTGAAAAATATTATAAACTGATTACAGTACAGTACTATATAGCCGATTGTGTTAGTTGGGTACACAGGCTAAATTTGTTGAACTTATGAACAAATTGGATTTTTGAACACATTCTTGGAGTGGAACTAGTTCGTATGTAAGGGACTTAAAGTATAGGTTTTTTTTTTTTTTTTTTTTTTTTGCGGTACGCGGGCCTCTCACTGTTGTGGCCTCTCCCATTGTGGAGCACAGGCTCCGGATGCACAGGCTCAGCGGCCATGGCTCACGGGCCCAGCCGCTCCGCGGCATGTGGGATCTTCCCAGACTGGGGCACGAACCCGTGTCCCCTGCATCGGCAGGCGGACTCTCAACCACTGCGCCACCAGGGAAGCCCAAGTATAGTTTTTGATAGATGTTGCTTGTCAAGTTGAGGAAATTCTCCTCTATTCCTAGTTTTCTGAGAGCTTTTGTCTCGAACAGGTACTGAATTTTGTCAAATGTTTTGTTCTGCATTAATTGGTATGATCTTTTTTTTTTCTGATATGATCTTTTAATTCGTCTCCTTTCACCTGTTGATGGTGAACTACACTGATTGATTTTCAAGTATTGAACCAACCTTGCATCTCTGAAATAAACCCCACTTACCATGTGGTATTCTTTTTATATACTGCTAAATTTTATTTATTAATATTTTGTTAAGGATTTTAGCACCCATAGTCGTGAGATACATCTGTCTTGTCTGTAGTTTTCTTTTTTAGACTGTCTTTGTCTGGTTTGATATCAAGGAATACTAGGTTCATAAAATAAATTTCTATTTTCTGGAAGAAACTGTGTAAAATTTGTGTTAAAAAAACTTCCTTTCAGTGAAATCATCTGGGCCTGGAGATTTCTGTTTAGGAAGTTTTAAAATTATGAGTTAAATTTCTTTATTAGTTATAGGGCTGTTCATAGTATCTCTTTCATCTTGGATAAATTGTGGTGTTTACTAATTTTCAAGGAATTTGTTCATTTCATCTAAATTGTCAAATTTATGCATGTAGTGTAGTTTGTAATATTTCCTTATTATCCATGTGATATCTGTGATATCTCTTGTTTTATCCCATTTCATTGATGATACTGGTAATTTGTGTTTTCTCTTTTTTGCCAGTCTTGCTAGAGGTTTGTCAGTTTTATTGACCTTTTCAAAGAATCAATTTTTTGTTTCATTGATTTTCTCTATTGACTTCCTCTTTTCAATTTTATTGACTTCCGCTTTTTCTGATTTCTGATTTTCTGATTTCTGGTGTACCCCCTCACCCCCCGCAGGAAAGATCTGAACTGTGTCATGGAGGTGAAAGTGAAGAAGTGGTTGGGGGTGAGGAAGATATTTCCATCCCTACATTTGGACAGTTGCTGATGGGAGGAGGGGAGAGGTGGTAGGGAACAGCCCATGGAATGGAGAAGGGGTTTCCAGACGATCCTGTGCATTTGCTTTCCTTCTGTCTCCAGGCTGCATTGTAGAGTGAGTTGGAGGCTGTGAGGAGATCAGACCACTCCAGACACTTCCCGGACTCTCTCGACGGGGATCCTGAATGTAGCAGGTCTCTGGGCACTGGAGGACACAATCCCTCTTAAACCTTTAAACCAGTCGGGAAGAAATGGAAGAGGAAGCTGAGACTCTTTTAGCCTCCTTGTCTTGGATATGTCCCTCCCACTTTCAGCACCCATCTGGAGAATTCTCGAGACTCCTCATTTGCATTTAAAGGAATGTTTGCATAGGAGGATTCTTTCTGAAAATGTTTACATTTGGGGACTCAAATCTCCTAACTGGGTCCAAGAGTTCTTTCTTGTTTGTGGAGGTAAGGTGACCTGGACAGTGCCCAGCCTGACCTCCTTCCCTGAAGTGGGATTTGTCTGTTCTTAAGCCTGCCCAGGTTATCAAGGGGGCGGGGGATGGGGGTGAACACTGCCCACAGCACAGCCGGGCACTCCATCTACTGAGGAAGACCCAGGCTGCCTTTCACATATAACCACGCGAAGGGAAATTTCCCAGACCTTATGGAGTTCACACAGCCCTTATAAAATGGCATTTTGATGAGCTGAGCATAAATGAATTGGAAACATTCAGATAATATTTCCCCAGGGTTTAAAAACCAAGGAGAAACGTGCTTGGCAAAGGGTCCAAGGGACTGGGCCAAGAGTTTGAAAAATGATTTGAGATTTGTGATGAACTCAAACTACCACCAGTTTCTCTCGTCTCTGCTTCTGCAGAGAGCCCTGGAGAGGGGGCCTCAGGCAGGAGGGGAGAGCTCCTTTCTCTCCCAGGGAGGAGAGAGAGCCACTTTGAAACAATTGTCATCTAATGTGGGGCTTTCTATCTGGGCTGAGTTTGCTATCAGATCTGTCCATCCATCCATCCATCCTTCATTCCATCCTTCTATCCATCCATCCATCCATCATTCCACCCACCCATCCATCCATCCACCTCTCTATCCATCCATCCAGTGAGTAGTTACTTAGCACTCACTGTGTCCATTGCTCTGGAAAGACAGAAGTTCGTGAGCCTCAGCACGTGACCTTTCAGATCTCAGCGTCATGGTAGGAGAAGCTTGAAGACAGGCAGGGTCTACAGGAGTCAGGGGAAGAATGGTACCCCTTTGAGACTGTCAGGATGATAAGCTTGCCAAAGTTTCCAGTGTCACCCTGGTGGGGAGTCAGGATGCCTCCAAGTTGGACTAAGGACCCACAAGATGAGATGCCATTTGGGATGGAAAGTTAAGGAAGGGGTTCACCCTACACTTGAGCCCAAAGCTGTACTAAACCTGCTCCAGGCCAGCGAAATCTAGACATGACAGCAGTGGGAGGGTCATCTTTGCTAGGGGAGAGCCCCTCCCTCTAAACACTGCCCTAGGACCATTGTTCGTTACCCCATGCAGCCTCCACCACAACCCTATGAGGAGATACTCTTGTCCTCCCTTAGAAAACAGAGGCTTAGGGTGAGGAGTCAGCCCAGGGTCACCTGGCTGGAACGAGGGGAGCTGGGACCTCAATCTGGGCTCACTGGCGCCTGCACTAAGTGATGGGCGCCTCTGTAGCGGGTGAGAGCAGAACCAGGGCGCCGGTTACTACGAAATCCAGGCTCTGCCGTCAGGCTGGGGATGTAGTGCTTGGCCTTAGCCGGGAGGGGCGGCGGCCGAGAGCGGCGCGTCTGTAAGCTGCAGGGATATGCCAACACAGGGAGGCCTCTTGGCGCACCTAAATCCGTGTTGGTGCGGAAGACAGAATCCTGGAAGAGACTTGGAGGCCATGGGATCTGATTTCTCATTACACTGACCCATCCTGTCCCCAAAGGGAACTTTTCATACATGGACTTTGTTTTTCTTTCTTAGACACGATTATGTTTTGGGTCTGTGGTATAGACTTAAATACTGGGGAAGCTAAGATGAATATTTCAGCCTTTTTTTCCCCTTGCCTATCCCTTGCTCTCGCCATCATGCCCTGCTGGGCGAAAGGATTCTCTGAGTGACGTCTGCACACTGGCCTGCTTCTAAATATACAGTCACCAAGAGTGCAACAGCTACAAATGCGGACCAGAGCAGGGGTGTGGTTCCGGCGATGGAAACACCTGGAAAGCAGTGGTGTTTGTGCCCTAATTGTCCAGACTGAAGAATGGCTCTTGGAAAAATTCCAAACAAATCAAAGTACTGTATAGATTTCTCTTGATATGTGCAGTGGTGGCATTACTGGGAGAGTCAGTGTATTTTAAGCCATGTTATTCACCTACACAGATGTCCAGAATGACGTTCGAAAATCACGGGGGATGTGGCGTGATTCTTTGTTGAGAAGGACTCTCCCGGGATTCCTGATTTGTATCTGACAAATGCTGTCAGAGTCCCTCCCCCATCATGGTGACAACAGAAAAGGCCCCGTCGACTTCCTGAATGTCCCCAAGGAGGCCTTGCCTCCCTTGATGAAACCCACTAGCGTGAATGAGACATTTTGGAAAGTATTCTCAGGTGGGCTGCAGATACCACAGCCTCTGTTTGGTAAAGGGATGCTTCTCTCTTTCCACCTGAGAACACAGGACTGTTTTAGAAATCTAGAAACTTCTGAGGCGCATCCAAAATTAGCCCCTTTGAAACACAACACGTTACAATGGTTTTCCTGGACAGGTGATGTTTTTCTTCGTGTATTGCTCGAAATGAGAAAATGACGGTCACATTCCCAAACAGCAACCAACAAAAACACCTTGTAAAACAAACTGGTGCTTTAGAAGGCCAGCTGCTCTTAGCGCCCAAACTTATACAAGGGTTGCCAGTTTCTAAATATGAGGGTGTGAAAAATCATATGTTTCACCAGCCCCAATCACCACGAGGATAAAGGCAAAATTCTGTTTTCAGAATCCTTGGCGTGTCCTCTGATGTCAGCATGCTCCTCGGGCACAGCGTCTGGGTGAAGAGGCAACAGTATGGAAAAGTGCTTGGGCTCTTTTGGGGGCAGCAGTTTTGGGGATTCTGAGGTACCTCCAAGCACAGGTGGGATCTGAGTATGAAGGGATCAGGGGACCCTGTCCTTGGCCAGGCTGGGACAACCACTCGTCCCTGGTGTCCCCAGCAGGGACTGGGGGCAAAGCTGGGAGACAGTCAGTGTGCTCTGTTCTAGACTCGGTTCCATCCCAGTTAAGAATCCAAACCTCTTTGGGAGCTGGCCCTTCCCCATCAGGAAGTTTGTCTGCATAATACAAGGTTAGAGCTCCTGCTTCTGCACCTGGCCTGGTGACAGGGCCCAAGAGAACAGGAAAGAAAGGGAAGCTGGTTCCTCGCAGGAAGAACCCCTGAAAGTGACCCACCAGTTCTCCAAGCCTCTGTGCACCACAAGCTGTGCTTCTGAGGTGCCCCAATGGTCAGAGCTACACATGGTTGGAGCTGGCGCGCTGGGCCCTTCACGGATGCAGGTAGCCCCAGATGCAAGGCCGCTCTCTTCCTGATTCGCAGAGCAGGTTGTGAAGTTTGGACCAAGAAGGACACCAGCTCTATGTTGGAACCACACCCAATCAATTCACTCTCAGAGGTGTGACAGCAAGTCTGTAGCCTGAGGGTTTGGGTGGTGAAGTTTGGACCTTTTGTCCCTACAACCCTTAATTCTCTTCCTCTTTTAATCCTTATCCCGCCACACAGTCCTAGGAGGGAGATGCTATGAAGCCCTTGTTACACACCAGGAAACAAGGCCCAGGAAGGTTAAGTGACTTGTTGGAAACCCGCCTGCAGCAGAGCTTCGCTTTCTGGAACCTGGCAGAATCAGCCTGTTCTGATGATGACAAATCTGGAGACGCAGGTTCTGGGACCTGCTGGCCGGGGGAAACGCTTCATGCAGCCGCAGGCCTTCCCTGAATGGTTGCAGCTCTCCACTGCCAGGTGTGGCCGGCTGGCGCTTCCTGCCTGGTGGCTGGGTGGGGCACGTGACCAGTGCTGGCCAATGAGCTGCGAGCCAGTGATGCTGTTCACTCAAGTGCTGTGTGAGCCCCTCCAACACAGAGGTGGGCAACATTTGGGGTGGAGGTCTCTCTATCTGTGGGGTCCCTGAGGGACCCCAGCGAGCACCTAGTGGTGGGGCTACAGTTGAAAAAAATCAAGGCCCTCCCAGCCGTGGGTACCTGTGGGGTTATCTGGTGGAAAAAGCCACAGCCAGAGAATTGGGCATCCAGGGAAAGTGTTACTCAGAGAGACGGGAGCAATTCTAGGGAAACACTGCCTGAGTTGAGAGATTACCCTCACGTAGCTGGATGCAGCGTGGATCTAGGTCATTATCAAGGCTCTGCCGGTGCAGGGACCAATGTGGACTTGAGCGGGGGAGGGGTAACACGTTCAGTCTTCACCACGTCTTCAGTGCATTTTGCAGAATGAGTTAACGTGTGGTCCTTGGCCGTGTGGTTTACACCAGGGCTCCTCAAACTCTGCTGTGCACATAAATTCTCTGGAATCTTGTTGAAAGGCTGATTCTGCTTCAGCAGATCTGGGGTGGGACCTGAGATTTCCACATTTCCTCTGGTCTCTCAGGTGGTCCCGATGCTGTCGGTCAGGACTGCACTTTGAGGAGTGAGGGTTTAGACACCAGAGCGCCTTCTAAGAGCAGTGAGTGTGGGTGAGATGATGGGGTCAGATCCACCTGTGCAGGCCCCGGTGGTCCCCGGAGCACCACCTGGTGGCTCGGGGTGCCTGGGGTATCTGATGATGCTAATAGCTGGTGAGAGACTCTACTGCTGGGCCTGCACAAACAGGTTTCAGAGTAGGCTGGGTTTTATTTTGGTCTCTGAAATTTGGCCACAGAATAGATTGTCAGCTCCAAAATAAGTTTCATTTTCTGGCATATCGAAATAATTAGAAGTAAGAGACCTTTTCCTGCTCTTTTTGAATCAAGAAAATAGTGAGGCCCAGTGAACCAAAGCCAAGGCACTGAGGTAGGTGGAATCCTAAGACGGCTCCCAAGATCCCTGCCCCTGTGCACACACACCTTCTCCCAGCTATTCAATAAAACACTAACCTAGGCGCTGCTGTGAAGGGATTCTGCAGATGTAATTAAGGTCCCCAGTCAGTTGAATTTAGGGAAAGGAGATTACCCTGGGTGAACCTGGCCTAATCAGGCGAGGTCTTAGAAGAGAGATGTGAAGTGTGAGAGGGATTTGAGAAGGAGATTTCCTTGGCTGGTTTTGAAGATGGAGGAGGGTGTGTGTCAGGGAATTCACTTAGCCTCTTGGAGCTGAAAGTGACCCCTGGCTGACAGCCAGCAAAGAAACAGAGACGTCAGTCCTACAACTCAGGCATCCAACCACCTGAATGAGCTCGCAGGTTGAATCTTCCCTAGAACATACAGAAAAGAATGCACCCATCTGACGCTTTGATTTCAATCTTGTAAGATCCTAGGCAGAGAACCCCTCCATGCCAGCCATGGACGTCTCACCTAAGGAGCTGTAGGTTGACAAATGAGTGTTATTTTAAGCTGTTAGGTTTGGGATAATTTGATATCCCCAACGATCTGAAACAGGAAACCAATACAGCCACAAGAGGAGATCTTTATGACCTTAAGGACTTTATGGTGGCCCCGTGCACATGCAAAAGCTGTGTTCATCTTTTTATAGGGACCTCATGGGTCAGAATTGTCACAGATCAAGTGACTGGAATTTGAAAGGCATCGTTTTTCTACCTTAAAGCTAATTTTGTATGTAAAATTTGGTTTCTTCTTTTTTTCTTGTAGGAGAAAACGTAAGACCATATATAAAGGGAAGAACTGTTATTTCCTTAAAGTGATTTGCCTGGTAAAGACAATTGCAGTATTTTAAGTACGGTATTTATGTTTTTCTGTTCAGTCCAGTAAGGAAAACATGGTTTAAAAAGACTTGGTAAGCACTTACGCTCACAAAGGGAGATGGGGGCGGGGAGTGGAGGCGGGGGGCTGAACCTAGGTCAGAATGTTGTAATACGTTCTGTCGACTTTTTCTGGTTAAATGTTATTCAGGTTTAAAGGAGATCTCAGTTGCTTTCTTAGTCAGTCAGGGCTGCCATAACAAAATACCATAGATGGGTGGCTTAGGCAGCACACATTTATTTCTCATGCTTCTGGAGACTGAGAAGTCAAGATCGAGGTACCAGCAGATTCCGTGCCTGGTGAGGACTCTCTTCCTTGCTTGCAGACGGCTGCCTTCCTGTTGTGTCTTCACCTGGCCTTTCCTTGGTAGGTGTTAGTGGGGAGGGGAGAGTTGATGGGGAAGGGAGGGAGAGAGAGAGAGAGAGAGAGAGAGAGAAAGGAGAAGAAGAAGAAGGAGGAGGGGAAGAAGAAGGAGAAGAAAGAGAAGAGGGAGAAGAAGAAGGAGAGGAAGAAGAATGGGAAGGATGAGAAGGGGAAAGGGAAGAAGATGAAGAAAGAGGAGGAGCAAAAGGAGGAGAGGGGGAGGGGAAGAGTGAGAGGAAAATGGAGGAAGAGGAGAAGAGGGGTCAGCAGAGGGGGAGGGGGGAGGGAGACAAAGATACAGAGCTCTCCTGTCTCTTCCTCTTCTTATAAGGGACCGTCACAAGAGCACTGCCTGATGACCTGCTCTAAACTTAATCACCTCCCAAAGACCCCCACCTCCAAAAACCATGACACTGGGGGTTGGAACTTCAAGGTCTTAAATTGGGGGGGTGGGTCACAAACATTCAGTCTATAACAGTGGTTTGGATAAGAGGTATACAGCAGTCAGTCTGATTGCCCAGATGTGTTGGGGTAGCATTTTGCATGAGAGCCACCAAGAAAGACTCCTTGGAGGTACATCTTATTCCTCTGGGCCCCTAACTGCAGTCAACAGGGAACTCTGACTTGGTTGGTATCAGACTTGAAAGATTCTGAAGAGATTTCAAAGACGGGACTTTTCATGGATGATCTTACGAACTCTGCAGACTCAACACAGTTTCCAAATAGCGCAACATCATTTATTATTATTACTATTTCATAATTGCCACGAAGATTTGTGTTTTAATGGGGGTACGGATGGCTGATTTGGGGGAGAGTCCATGTTTTTTATTGTTTAATTCTAAGTTCAAGTTTTTCAACAGAACTGCCTTACTTTGGGGGAGCACTGCAGCCCCCTCTGCTGTCTTTCCTCCATCTCAGCTCTCTTGACTATCAGAGGAGGTAATGGCTGGACCTAAGTTTGGGGTGTTGTGAGGGGTCATTTGGGTAAAACCCACGTTGAGCGCTGTCGGGTGTCATTGACGGATCTGTCTAGACCCATGTCATCAGCAGAAGCTTGGGGGAAGTTGGGCACGGGATGATGTGGCCCGATTTGAGGTGTAGCAAGCTCTGTCTGTGGTGGAGTGCAGGAGCATTACCCAGAGAAGGGACCACATAGGCTGGGGAGCACCAGGTTGCCTTCAGGGCAGGGGACCTGGGAGGCAGAGGTGAGGGACCAGGTGGTAGATTCGACGTGGGTGGTGCAGAGGACAGAGGAGGCAGGCGAGACTGCAAGGCTCGCAGCCAGGACACGTGGGCAGATGGAGGGGGGAGCAGGGGGAGGGCACAGCAGAGAGGGGAGGCGTGGCTTAGGCTCCAGACTTGATGTACTGGCTGCTCCTAAGTACCGTTAGCTGCAGAGGTTTAGATTCTGTTGGGAAAATTGTCCAGAGCTAAGGAGAGAGGCAGGGATGGGCTACGGAGAGCCACTGATAACTACACTTTTTTTTTTTTTTGGTATGCGGGCCTCTCACTGTTGTGGCCTCTGCCGTTGCGCAGCACAGGCTCCGGACGCGCAGGCTCAGCGGCCATGGCTCACGGGCCCAGCCGCTCCGCGGCATGTGGGATCCTCCCGGACCGGGGCACGAACCCGTGTCCCCTGCATCGGCAGGCGGACTCTCAACCACTGCGCCACCAGGGAAGCCCACTGTGGCCACTTTTGAACGGAATAGTGCTTTAGTATATTTTATAAGGCATCAGTTATTTTGACAATTTCATTCACTGATTCATTTATTCAAGTATTTAATGAGCAGATATTTTATACCAGGAACTGTTAGAGGCCCAAGGATCTAACAGGAAACAACCCCCAAGTGTTATTTTTTCACTTTGTAATTAAGTTGTAATTAAGTTTATACTATTTCTTCTTACCTTCAGGTTTGCATTCTGCAGCTGTGTTTGATGCTGGGAGAAGGTGACTTCTTCTGAACCTGACAGACAGGGCCTGGAATTGTCCTTCTGCCCCTGAGTTTTCCCTGAGTGGTGAGGGCCATGGGGCTGCTGCCTGCCGGTCTGTGTATGCAGGACGCTTAATCAGAGACAACCAGTCAGTGAATTACTTACTTTGCATGAATCATGCATTACTGTTTTGCATTTTACAAATCAACTCATGTTAGTGCAAATTTATCACACTCGTTTTGGTTTATCAAATACCATAAAATAAAAAAAAAATCGCTCCGTTTCCTGAGGCAACGGCATCCTGGTCCCTCCACCCCTGAGCTTTCTTCCTCCTTCTTGGGCTCACCAACCACTTCCCCAACACAGCACCATCACATAACAGAGAAGCACAAGCTTGGGGCACTTCTAAAGGAGCCCTGACTGCTTAGGAGAAGGCAAGCAGAGGAGGGGATTCGGGGGGAAGGTGGGCAGTGCAGGGCCAGCAGTTAAGCCTCCCACAAAGGCCAAAGGCAAAGCTCTATTCGTCTCCATTTAAGCACAGAACCACTTTCATGGATTTTGTTGAGGTCCGTCCTTACTCTTATAGGGCTGAGATGTGGACACTTTCACATTTGCATTTGCTGATTTAAAATTGGGAAAGCGGGGTGGGGTGTGTGTGATGAACTGGGAGATTGGGATTGACATATATACACTAATATGTATAAAATAGATAACTAATGAGAACCTGCTGTATAGCACAGGGAACTCCACTTCTCTGAACAGTAGAAACTAACACAACATTGTAAAACAGCTATATCCCAATTAAAAAACAAAAATCGGAAAAGATGGCTATTTCGAAAGCAATCAGAACATGGTTATTCTATCTGTGATTCTCCGCACAGCTGAAAATATTTCTCCCATCTGTCTGGATGCCCCCAGTGGGTGGGAAATGCTAGCATAAACTTGACCTGGCTTGACTTAATTTGCTGCACGGGGTGATATCCATCCCCCAAATGCAATTTTGCAAGCATCTGATTCTATGTGCGTAACCAGGGTTACAATCCCCATTCTATGTCAAAATGTTATGAATGAAAAATAGGGGAAAGTCTTATTGCCACAGAAGTTGCTATGCTAACTTTGAATAGGTAGGTCTTTAAAAATTCTTTTAGACTTACATTTTCTGATGATAAAACTGATATATACCCACCTTCCAAATGTGGAAATCAACAAAGCACTAAGAAAGAGGTCAACATCTCATATGATCCCAGGTAGGATTTGCTTTCTCACCAGTTTTATTTTGGGCATCCTTAATTCACGAAGACATTTCCCACCTTCTTCTCCCTCTATGTCTTTAGAGCAATAATTCTCCCCTGTTTCCTCCTTGGAATCTCCTGGATGCATCTGTCATCTCTCTGAGGATGCTCTTGCTGAGAGAAGGGTGTTTCCCAGGTAGATGAGCTTTGGGACAAAGCTATGTGGAACCCACCCCAGACCCCCAGGGAAGGCAGACCTTCTTAAAAAAGGACATTCAAGGCAGTTCCCAAGGGTGAAAGAAGGGGACGGACAAGGACCTTGGAAGGCACACCTGTAATAAAATTAAGACCTCCACCTGGTAAGCATGGGTCCAAGTGCTTGATGAGAACAAACGGGGTCCCCCGCTGGTGCGGTGATGCCCCATTGCCGATACCACAGGAGGGGTGAGGATGGCTGAACGCCCAGGGGTGTTTCCTGTGTCAGGTTTGGCCAGCCGGGGTGTTACCCAGCCTGGGTACCCTGGCATCAATCACTCCTGTGTGGCACCTGAGTGCCTGGCAGACAGTAGGGACCTGATAGTTTTTTATAGCCTAAATACATGGTACTTTAAAATACCAACCAATAATTAATAGTATTGTAGGAAATGATGTTGTTTCTGAAGAGGAAAGTCCCCATGCTCCCCCAGCTCCAGAGGTCTGACTGCAAAATCCCTTCTCTGGGTTCCTCCATTCATGTCCAGGCAGGATGGCCAACTGTCTGGGTTTCTCTGGGCGTGTCATACCCATATGTGAATCCATACCTGTGTGAGATTTGCCACCCACAGTGTGCTCCCAGGGCCGCGGTGCTCTGGTGGTCAGTGCAGCCAAAGCCCACGTCCCCTGCAAGGCCAGGTACCAGGGCTCCTGCACGTGGCTCCATGAGCTGGGCTGGGCCCCTGTCCTCAGCTCGCTTCTCAGGTCTCAGGGCTATTTCTTTCCATGACTTCCACAAGCTCTTGTTTTATCTTCCTTTGACTTATATCTTAAAACCATTTGAGGACTAAAATACTGCCTACCACATCAGTAAACAAAAGATGTTGCGGCCATCAAGCCATCACATTACAGCCTCCTGGACTCTGAGCCCTGAGGAAACTCAGGATGAGAAAGCACAGGTTGCTGGCCCCAGAGAGCTGAGGTGCACATCAAAGGAATGATTTCAGTGAGCCCAGACTCTTGCATCTTCCCATTCATAGAAAAGCGCTCCATTCCTTGACATGAGATACCTGGTTTTCTTTTATTAACAGTGATCTTTCGATGTTCCAGCTACCTGGTCTTTAATTGCAAAAACTCGTACATACCCTGGCTTCCCCACCTCCACCATAGATGTGGCACACACAGCCTCCACCACCATCGCTGCCATCACCACTAACGCTGCTGTCGTAACACCCACTACTACTGAGGCAGGAACTAGATGGGCTCCAGGTTAGACATTTACAGCCAGCCTCCTGTTTACACCTCCAGATAGAAGTGACAACAGGAACAGGGTAGATAGCTGGACTCTGTCTCCGGTTGACACTTTAAGATAACAGTAATGGCAGGGGCACAGAGGAGCTGAGTCCTGCCCAGACAAAAGATAAAGAGACCACATATATCTCATTCTCTCAACTACACATGCACAGAAAGGCTCCTTGGGAGTCAGTAAGGGAGGGGGCGTCATCCCACAATAGGTGGTATCAACCTTCTCATGGGCGTCTGTGCTGGAATCCATCTCGGAAAAAAGTTGCACGGCGCATGTCGGGGAGGGCCCTCGGGCAGGGAAGGTGTGGAAAAAGAAACCGGATAAGTGGCCAAAGGTAAACAAAGACCCGGAAGAACTGCCCCACATAAATGACTTAACCAACCGGTCACTGCTCTCCTCCTCATTAGGGAGGATGCCCACAGCCTTTCTCTCCGGCTGTGTGTCTCTGCCCTGCTTCTGTCTTAAATAAGCAAACTGTTTCTCTGTGCGCTCTCCCACTTGTTGTGCTGGGTCTCTGATATGAAGCTCTGTACCTGTGTTTATAGTTTTTGCCTGCTTGAAACATTCTTGATTCCAAAAGGCGCAAGAGCCAGGGAAACTTTTCTTCTAGCCTCTAGTCCCTAGTGGTCTAGTGGCTAGGATTCTTGGTTTTCACCCAGGCTACCCAGGTTCAGTTCCTGGGCAGGGAACTAAGATCGCGCTTCAAGCCACTGCTCACTGCTGTCTCCTTGAGCTCACTTCCACAATCACTACAGTTGCCACCGCTGACGCTAATACCACCACTATGATCACCATCATTAGCACCGTCCCCCAACCCACTCCCCCCACCACCATTACAACTACACCATCATTCCAGTGATCACCACCACTGACGCCATCACCACCGCCAGTTACATCACCTTCACACAGTTACACCACCACAATCGTCATGAGCGCCTCTATTGCCGTTGCTACCATTACCGTCACCACCACTGGGCACCACGCTCACCCCACGTATGGGCAAGACTTCATAGCAGAGGTCTGCAAATCGCACTCGAGAAACCCCCAGGCTCTGATGAACCTCTGAGGGGTGGAGTGGAAGTGGGGATGCGGAGGTCACTAAGCAGATGGGGGTCCAGGCTCACCCTCTTCCGCGTATGGTTCAATCTGAGAAACCCACATTATTTGCGTTTCCTATTGGAGCTCCTAAACAAATTCCATCAAGGTTCTCAGATCCTAAAAACCGTTTAAACCACAGCACGCACAGGGCTTCAGTATATACTTTCGCACATTAATGAGTTTCTTCCAAGAAGCGTTTATGAAAAGGCACATGTAAATGCCCAAGGAGAGCACACAATCAAAGGAGAAATATAGTGGGTCTGTTTGTCACTGGGGAGTGGGGTGGATGTGGGCGGTGATGGGGAGAGGCCTGGACCCTACACTCCTGGGCTGGTACCACGGAAGGCGGCTGGAAGGAAGTAAGAGGGGAGAAGAAAACTTGAAGGCAGCAAAGTCAAAAACTGTTTTGTTTCTGATGTGTATTCAGGATGCGATAGGTTAATCTAAGCTTGGAACAGCTGGGAGGCTGTGCAGTTTCCTGCAGGACTCGGCGTGATGACAGGCTTTCCCTTCCAGCCCTGCCGTCCACCGCCTGGCCACTCTGCCCCCATGCCAGGATAGGCGGGATTTTCTGGGAGGGTTTCTCCCTCTGCATTCATTCTGAACATCTTATCCTTGGAGTTGAGGGAGTCTTATCTCTTTGGGATGACAAGTGCTGGACAGCTTTACTGGATAATTCTCTCCCTTGAAATTTTACTCTCTGGGGAAAAATACATACTCTCCTTAGATATGAAACACATCATGTTTTATGAAAATCCAGGCTGGAAACAGATCTGAGACTTCCAAGCAGGTCCAGCACTGATGACAAATCCTTCATTAATCTACTCAACAATTGTCTCCTTGCCCTGCTGTGTCAGACACGGTCACACCATGAGGCCAGTGTGAAATCGCCCACGTTCCAGATGCTAGCCGAAGTTTTCTTTCTTTTTCTGCTCCGAGGAGCAACTAGATGGGCATAGGGGTGAGGATGGGGGTGTTGAGGCCGGAGAGGGATGTGTAATGAGGGAACCAGACCCCAAGGTCTACTTCTGGGGTGCGAGCTCGCAGGCCTACAGGCGGCAGGTGGTGGGTGCAGAGGGCAGCTGTCGGGTGGGGGTGGGGAGCTCTGGGGGACGTAGAGCTCGTGACCCCTCTCAAAGGAACGAATCCACTCCGCTCCGGCCAGTCCTCGCCATGGGAAAACGAGAGCCTCTGTTGCTCTCATCTCAGACGGTCTGATTCTGCCCGCCCCTGCCCCTGCCTGAAAGAAACTACAATCTGAATTTTTTTTAATGCAAAAATGCCTGATTTTTAAGCGTTGACAACGTATTACTTTTTAAAAATGATAATACTGTGCAGGTCAAATGTACACATTTGGGAATGGTATCTGGCCTCCAGATAGCTGGTGTGCTTTCTCTCTGTGTTTTAACCAATAAAGGACTTCTGGTCTCCAAGTGAACGTACAGGGGAAAATGTCAGACTATCTATGTCTAAGGAGGACTTGGTTGGTGAACATCCGTTTTCCCCGACACTGGCACACCTTTAAGAATCCGTTGGGGAGCAGCCCTGACCTAAGATGCTTCTGGTAGGTCAGGACGCTCTAGATCCTTTCTCAACGCAACCAAGTGTTGTGCTCAGAGCATTGGTCATGGGTTTGGGGGCTGGTATTTTAACTGTCACCAAAGCTAATTGCCCCTGCCCCGCTCACCTGTTTATTACCTGTAAAATGAGAGAACCGGGTGGGGTGCAGGGATTTTAAAATGTGTGTGTGTGTTTAACACTCTTATTGAAAACTCGGGGATTCCCTGGTGGTCCAGTAGTTAGGACTTGGTGATTTCACTGCCAGGGAACTACGATCCTGCAAGCCGAGAGGCATGGCCGAAACAAGCAAACAAACTCAAAACCCAGCAAATGATGCAGATGCGTTAAGAGCTTCTGCAGAGAAGGCAGGGGGAGGGGCTGCAGCCTCAAACTCCGCTCCTGCACCCCAGGCCATATCTCTTCCGGAATCTTCACTCTGAGTCGATGTTCCCTCACGCTCCTCTAAGAGCAAAGCTTTTGGGGACACACATTTGGACGGATGCCTTTAAAGAGGAGGGCTTGGCCAGGGCCACTTCTCACTTAGAGAGGAGAGTGGAAAGTCCAGAACTTAAGGCAAGTCACCTTCAGAGGTAAAACCTATTTTCCTGGTGAGTTAGAACTCCCACTTCCACTAAGCAAAGAAATACAGCCTAAAGAAACTTCAGGAACAGGAGACGTGGTCTTGGAGGAGGCATGGGTCCAGGTACTGTTTGGCTATCGTTCATTAGTGAAAAAATCACAAATTCAGTCCTTAGGACTTTGATGGAAAAAATTACATGGATTATGTCCTGCTGGCAAACCGGGCCCTGGCAGTGCCAGTTTTGTGCCAGTCCAGCTCCTCCTGTGGTGCATTTGGCCTTCAGAAAAGCAGGGACCACAGATGTTCATGTGAAATGTTGAGGATGAGCTTTGGTAGAACCAGCAGAGGGAGACAGCATTTGGAGTGAACTCTGTGCTCAGACATTTGTCACAGGTGCCCGGGGTTGTTACCAATGAACCTGCACATTTGTGGAATTAAAACTGAGGCTAAGAGCTTCTGATCAGTTGTCATGGCAATGATGATAACAGCTATGTTGAACACTGTAAGTGGATCTGCTCATTGGATCTGCACAACGACGCTCTGAGCAAATACTCTGACAAATTTCACGGAGGAAGACCCCTGGGATGACAAAGCAACAGAGGTGGGAGGAGGGGGTCGGAGTCCCCACCTTGACCTGTTGCCAGGCCCACGCTCAAAGCCGTTGTTGCTCCTATGAAGACAATTCCTGCTTATCCTACTGGCCTATAGTACTTGCGAGGGGCTCTTGGCATCCTTGTCTGTAGTGCCACCGACAGAATCCCTGCTTCCTGGGGGATGAACACAGAGATAAAATGTGATACAGGTGGCCTCCCAGATGGCTGCCAGCCCGCAGTTCCCTGAGGCCTTTCTGCTGGCCCAGCCAGTTCCAGGAGGGTCTGCAGTTCACTCCCATCAGGGCTAGATCTGCAGAGACTTCTGGTTTGTCCCGTCTGTTCCACCTTCTCTGGCAGATTCTGGGTTGACTCAGAAGCTGAGTGTCAAGGTGGCGACTCACAGTGCCTGGTTGCCCTGAGTTATGGACTGAATGTCTCTGCTCCAAATGCATACTTCCAAGTCTAAACCCCCTATGCCATGGTATTAGGAGGTGGGCCTTTGGGAAGTGATTAGGTCATGAGGGTGGAGCCCTCATGAACGGGATTAGTGTCCTTGAATGAAGAGACACAAGAGAGATGGTCTTTCTCTCTCTCCACCATGTGAGGCGGTGATGCTACAGCAAGACAGCAAACCAGGGAGGGACTCTCACCAGATCCTGGATCTGCTGTACCTTGATCTTAGGTTTCCAGCCTCCAGAAATGTGAGAAATAACTTTTTGTTGTTTAAGCCGCCCAGTTTATGGGATTCTTGCAGAGCAGCCCAAACAGACTAAGACAACTGGCCTCCATTCTGCAGGAGAGAAGTGCAAAGCCGGGTCCACCTTTTGCCTTCCACTGGCTCTCAGGGACCTTGTCACACCTCGGAACTGCAGGAGGCGGTCACGTGGGCAGTGTGGCTTCTCCAGGTGCTGGGTCCTCCTTGGGGCTCCCAGGAATGGCAGGCTGGCTGGGAACTCAGGGAAGGAAGAAGCTCCAGACAGAGTAAGAAGGGGCAGGTGTTACCTGAGAACGGAAGCGAGGCCACAGCAGGGCTGGTGGTTTGAGGCCTCGGCCCAGCCTGGAGTTGGGAGCAGATGGGACACTGCGAGAGGCTGCCAGCAGCTGGCGTCTGCAGTTCAAAGCTGGTCCCAGAGTAAACATCGGAAGTTGCCCTTGGGCCAGCAACACATGTTTTCACAAATGAAACAAAGCGAGGCTTAGAAATGATTCTCCCCAAGGAAAGAGGGTTGTCCTTCTCTCTCCCACCCTGTTAGTCCCCCTCCCCAAATTACAGTGAAAATGGCTGTTCAGGGCTGCGTGGATGCTTCGTGTACTGGCAGGAAGTACAGTGTGAGTCACATGCGCTGACGCGATCTAAGGCCCCTGCTCCGTGATTTCCTTGGGCAGAGCCAACGTCACAAATGGGAGAGCTCTGGAGAGACCCTCGGCGTTTTCGTGTTGAGATGGGCTTTGGGAAGCACCTGCTTCATGCCCTTCATTTCAGAGACAAGGCCTTGAGGACCAGGGGCCCTGACCAGGGACACACAGTGAGCTACGGGGCATAGGCGCCAAGGAGTTGGAGCCAGAGGCCTGACTGAGGTCACGGCTGTGCCGTCTACTAGTTACGTCATCTTGTGGACACCTGCTCTCTCAGAACCTCATTTTCTCGGCTGCAAAATGAGAATAATAACGGCACCTATTCTAGCGTTTTGGTGTAGCTTGAATAGGTAAAAGCAAGTTCAATGCTCAGCACACTGCCTGGGATGTTAATCATTTTTATTCTGCTATTATTAGTGATTTCAATGCCTTATTCATTGAAATGATTAGTTACTCCTCCTTAAGGGTTTATGATTCAATTTAACAAAGATTTCCTGGATCCATACCATGTAGCCAGTAATGAGGCCAAACATATGGCAACTCGAAGGCTTTAGCCTGGTCCCCTGGAAACCTGCAGTTTCCACCTGGAGGCAGGAGGTGAAGAGATGGCAGTGGGTGTGGCTTTGAGTGTGGACTGGAGGGGAAGGGGCGGGACCTCTGAGCACAGGAGGAGCCAGGGAAGGAGGCCAGGAAGGGTGATGCTTGCGGAAGGAAAGCCAGGAGATGGAGCCAAGCAAGGAGAGAGATTTGACGGAGAATATTAGTAGGAAGAGGGCTGAGGCAGGGAAGAAGCTGACAGAGAGAGAGCTGGTGTCTCTTTATGCCATTGAGTCGAGACCTGTTGTGTTCTCCCGAGGGAAGAAGGCAGGGTGGGGCTTGCCTTCAAAGCTTACATCCTAGGACTTCCCTGGTGGCGCAGTGGTTGGGAGTCTGCCTGCCAATGCAGGGGACGCGGGTTCGTGCCCCGGTCCGGGAAGATCCCACATGCCGCGGAGCGGCTGGGCCCGTGAGCCATGGCCGCTGGGCCTGTGCGTCCGGAGCCTGTGCTCCGCAACGGGAGAGGCCACAGCAGTGAGGGGCCTGCGTACCGCAAAAAAAAAAATAAATAAAAAAAGCTTACATCCTAGAAGGGCACCCAAGGATAAGAAGTCTTGGGCAGGGAGCCCATGGAGACGGTTTTGTGCTCTTGGGGGTGAGATTATAGCCATTCCCTCACTATAATCTCTTTGGCTTCTTTAAGCCTCAGTGTCCTCATCTGTAAAGTGGGTCACTAATAGCACTGGCTTTATAGGCTGTTGAAAGGACCGAATGCGGAAATACACAGAAATGACTTAGGCCCACGCCGAATACATGTTTAATACACGCTTGCCCTTCTGTTTAGGCTTCGGTTTTCTCAGATTTAAAAAGGAAGATTACAACAGCCTTTCTGCTCTGGAAAGAAAACGAAAAGGGCCATGTGTGGGAAAGTCATTTGGGAATGTAAACTTGCAATGTACTATTTATTGTTGGAGGAGACTTCAGTTCAGTTTTGTTGGGGGGATGGGAGGGGGGCACATCAGGGACACGGGGAACTTTATGCGTTGAGTTAGGAGAACAAGATACAGACTCACACTCCGGGTTTTGAAAGAAAAAAAAAAATGGTCTGAAAGAAAGCTGTATGTTTTCCCAACGGATTTGTGGAAGGAACGTAAACTCCCCCATCACTGGCCTCTAGTTTAATAAAAGAAAGGGAAACTTGACTTATGGGCCGGCCGACTGTGTCAGCAACGTGCAGTAACATCAGTGAGGTGGGAGACGTCATTCTGGGCAAACCAACCTTTCAAAGTGGGAGTGGGCTGCTTGGTCATTACCAATGCCTGCTAATCTTGAAGGTAAGCCAGGGAACATTTGTGAAACTACTTTTCTAGCAGTGATAGTCGGGTGCACATACTGCTAACAGAGGTTCACGTGTGTTCTGCCCGTCACATTATTGATGGTGAGTCTTTCAAAATTGTGTTTCCAAATGTTCCAGTTTGAGCATGATGCTTTATGCCAGCTGAGAACTCTTTTTATTTGGGGAGAGGGTAGATAACTCCTTTTTGAGTTTCCCATTGTGAATTTCAGCCTGCAATGGGCTAGGCTGTCTGCCCCTCAGTGATGAAATTACCCGTGAACCCGCTCCTTGGTGCTCCCTTAACGATCTGGTACCATGTTGACCACGATGAGGACGTCCCAGAGCTGGAGAAGGTATGTGGTGGTTGTCACAACATCGAAAGGCGGACGTTTGATCAGAGAGAGGCTGGTGAGAAAGAGGCTAGGGAGGGAGTTAGTTCCCTGGTGGTCCAGTGGTTAGGACTTGGCGCTTTCGCTGCTGGTGATCACTCCTCAGGGAACTAAGATCCCGCAAGCCGGGCAACGTGGCCAAAAACAAACCAAAACAAAACATAACAAAACAACAACCAAAAAACCCTTAAAAGAAAAAAGAGACTAGGAAATGGGATGGCGGCCCTTCATCCAGGGGCTGGGAGGGATGGAGGGTGCCTCCATTCCAATGCAAATTCTCTGCCACCAACTGCGTATCCTACAATTCCCATCAATTCTGCATTACCCAGGTTTAGTGCAGACCCCACAGGTTCGGGGGCTCAGTTCCACAAGCCCACCCACCACTTCAGACACCAGTGGCAAGTCCTGGGTCCCCAGGCTACTCCCACTTCAGTCTGACAACAATTTGGGTGTCCCGTGACCCTCTCTTCAGGTTCCAAAATTTGCTAGAATAACTCAGGAAAGGGTTATACTTAAACAATCACCACTTTCTTTTTTTTATTTTAAAGAAGATGTTGGGGGTAGGAGTTTATTAATTTATTTTATTTATTTTTGCTGTGTTGGGCCTTCGTTTCTGTGCGAGGGCTTTCTCTAGTTGCGGCAAGTGGGGGCCACTCTTCATCGCGGTGCGCGGGCCTCTCACTGTTGTGGCCTCTCTTGTTGCGGAGCACAGGCTCCAGACGTGCAGGCTCAGCAGTTGTGGCTCACGGGCCCAGCCGCTCCGCGGCATGTGGGATCCTCCCAGACCAGGGCTCGAACCTGTGTCCCCTGCATTAGCAGGCAGACTCTCAACCACTGCGCCACCAGGGAAGCCCAATCACCACTTCCTTATAAAGAATACAAAGGAGCAGCCAGATGAAGAGGTTCGTAGGGCAGCAAGGTCTGGGCTGGGGGCGGGGTGGGAGGGTAGGGTGGCAGGTGCAGAAGTTTCTGTCCTGGTGGAATCAGGGCGTGCCACCCTCCTGGGACATCAACATGCTCACCAACTAGGAAGCCCATCAGCCTCGTTGTTTCAGGTTTCGTCTGGGGTTACATCACGTAGGCGGGCTTGAGTTAACCATTGGCCACGTGATTGAACTCCATCTCCGGCCCCTCCCTGGAGATTGGGGGTGGGGCTGAGAGTTCCAACTCCAATCAGGTGCTGGGCAAGGCTCTGCCCTCTCAGAACCTGGTGGTCTCTCTTGGTGAAATGAGGACGGTGACAGGGCCTGTCCTTGAGGGTGGTCATCCAGATTCGATAGAAAAGGCCATGAAGACTGGGTGGCCTGGCACGGCGGGAGCTCTGAAAGGGCAGGATTCAGGGCGATGCTGAGAGCTCGAAGGGTATGGACAGCAGAAACACCATACTGTTAACACACCCCCCCAAAGCCCTTAAAGCTCTAAAAAGGTAAAGTTAGGACACATAACTTTGTCAATATTTGGAATTTGTTGTCTTGAGAGAAGGTCTTGGTTGAAAATCTAAATAGCTTGGAGATCGATGAGAATGATCGTCATTTGTACCCAGTCTGAGCCTTGATGGGTCGTCAGGGGAACAAGGCATTTTCGGGGCCATTTCCCTAATGGACTGGTTCTGGGAGGAAAGGCCAGGTCCTTCTACAAACATCTTGTGTCCAGGACTGTGAGGGACATATCCCAATCTCGATAGCCCTTAGACTTGACCTTTCTTAAGTTATTATGATTCTCTTTATTACCCTCATTGATTCTTAGAAGGAGAAATGAGCTGTGCAAACACTTTGCCATACACTTAGGAAGTTGAGTTGATAACTGTGATCAGAAGTATCCTTTGGATATAAAACATGCGTCAAGTGAAACCCAGTTTCTCCCTCACTTCATCCTCACCTGGGCAACGTCACTGCGAAGGCGTTTGGCATGGGAGCCCCGGGGCTGTGCAAAGGAAGCAGAGCTCCAGGCCTTTGAGTAGCTTAGTCAACAGAGACAGGATTTAGGAGATGGGACTCCTAACTCCAGCTGTGCCCGTACACGCCTGAGCACCCTCGGAAAACGAAGTTCCAATTTCTGGACGTTGGTTCCTCAATGCAAATGAGGAGGATTCGACCAGATGGCATTTTTCGTTAGTTTTCCAGTTCTCACCGCCCGTGACATGGATGAGACATGTCATCCATGTCATGGTGTGACATGGTGTGACATGGTGTGACATCTTACCACCGTGAATAATGCTGCTTCCTGAGCATGTAGCACATGCCAGGCCTGGAGTCATCACTTCCCACCCGCAGCCTCATTCTCCCCGCCGGTGACTTCAGGAAGCCACACCTTATCCTCCTTTGCTGATGAGGAGTTTGAGGCTCAGAGGCTGAGTCCACTGGGCGAGAGAGAAGCAGCTAAGAAAGAGATAAGGGGAGGGCTTCCCTGGTGGCGCAGTGGTTGAGAGTCCGCCTGCCGATGCAGGCGACGCGGGTTCGTGCCCCGGTCCGGGAGGATCCCACATGCCGCGGAGCGGCTGGGCCCGTGAGTCATGGCCGCTGAGCCTGCGCATCCGGAGCCTGTGCTCCACAACGGGAGAGGCCACAACAGTGAGAGGCCCGCGTACCGCTAAAAAAAAAAAAAAGAGAGAGAGATAAGGGGAAAACTGGCTTCATTAAAAACTGAAGACCAGTGAAAGCTCTACAAAAAAAGGAGGAGAGAGAGAGAGAGAGACCCCCAACTTCCTGCGTAAGAGACTCTGCCTGGCTCAGGGCTGGCCCTGGCATCCTCATCACTTTCTGCCCAGGAGTAAGGGATGGTCCCCGGGTAACTCGGGAGCCTTGGTGATGGCCCTCCGTAAAGAAACGGTTGGACCTTTGGCCCGTGGCTGATAACAAAACAAAGAAACATTCAAATAAGGTGACACGGAACAGAAGTGAGAGCCATGGCAAGGTTATCTGAAGAAAAACAGAGCAGGTTTTTCTGTGGGCCGTGGGAGGATTGAGCACTGAAGCTTTCTAACCTGCTCTCTGCACAGCCCGTTCCCCCCAGGATTATCTTGAAGGCGGGAGGGGGGAGAGGGAGCAGGGAATTGAAACCATTTGGTCTCCGGTCTGAGAGTGTGTTTTGCAGATTTGGCAAAGAAATGTTCAGTCATTACTTTTATTAACCCTTGCTTGGAGAACAGAGGGCACACACTTTGGATAGGCAGAAGGGCAAGGTGGACAGCAAGGCACTGGGCCTGGGAGGCTTGCAGCCTGGTGGAAGAGAGCCATGCGTCTCCTTGCCTTTTTAGTAGATGACAATACTGTGTCACTTCCACTGGGGGATAATGGATTAAACGTACAGGTGGTTGCCAAAGTAACAGATGGTTCCTTTCCATTTTGCCTCTTGAGTGGCTTACTTTCCTATCTCCTGATTCCCCAACACAGCACCCCTCACCTCTGTCCCCTGCCTTACTCACCTCCTCGCCAAACAACAACACAATCCAGCCAGAAATCGTGGTACTTTCGGGCTCCGTAGGAAGGTTTGGGTCAGAACTGGCCCACGCCATGCAGAAGGCTGAGTGTCTTCTTGCAGGTGGCAGGTCTCTGCACTGTGGAGGGTCCCAGCCCATTGCTGGAGAGCTGGTAACCCAGCAGCACCTGCCATGGTGCTTAAAAAACTAATAAAGAGAATAATAAGTTTCCAGAGCAAGACTGTCGGGGGAGTGATTTACCCATAGCATTACAAATAAGCATTAGAGGAAGAGGGGGAGAAGCTCAGGCATTTTTTTTTTTTTTTAAAGAAATCTGGTCTTTGATAACATTTGTAAACCTCTTCACCAACTGAAGACCCTTGGGGGGAGAGGGGCTTGAAAAACTCTTTTATGAGTCTTGCCAGTTGCATTCTTAGAAGTTCTTTTTTCTCTTCCGGTAGAAAGGCTTAACGATCTTTATGTTTTGCAGCATCTATTGATCGGATTTGGGTAAAAAAACCCTCAAACCTGTTCCCTGAGGTTGGCTGACTTCTCTTTTCTTTCTAAAAAAAAAAAGGAACTTTTGCTTATCTAAAATTGGGGCAAAACAGAATCTAAGACGAACGATGATGGTTCAAAGAGAAACCCAGCGACAAAGGAAAAGTCCAAGATTGACAGAACCAATGTCTGCTTAGGAAGAAACAGAGCGAAACACTATGAAGTGACACTTCAGGATGACAGCTGCTCTAGAAATCCAGCAGAGTCTGAGGTTATTACCAAGTGTCAGCAGAGAGCACATTGGTGTGAGATCTGAGCGTTATTTTTTTTAACATCTTTATTGGAGTATAATTGCTTTACAATGGTGTGTTAGTTTCTGCTTTATAACAAATTGAATCAGCTATACATATACATATATCCCCATATCTCCTCCCTCTTGCGTTATTATTACTATTATTATTATTATTCACGAAGCTTAAGAATTAGCTGTGCCTGTATTGACAAAGAATCACTGAAACATCTTTTTTTTTTTTTTCCGGTACGCGGGCCTCTCACTGCTGGGGCCCTTCCCCTTGCGGAGCACAGGCTCCGGATGCGCAGGCTCAGCGGCCATGGCTCACGGGCCCAGCCGCTCCGCGGCATGTGGGATCTTCCCGGACCGGGACACGAACCCGTGTCCCCTGCATCAGTAGGTGGACTCTCAACCACTGCGCCACCAGGGAAGCCCTAAAACATCATTTTTTGAACAAAAATAAATACCGGAGCTCTGGTTTCCCTTTTGAAAGACTGTGGGAGTGGTGCGTGGGAGGGGGTCAGGGGTGAGTTGGTGTCGGGTTGTCAACAGTTAGAAGCGTCCCTGGGCAAGTTCCCCCCTCCCAGGGCAGAACCATCAGATGCCGTTTCTGGCTGTAACCGCCTAACACGAAAGAGTGGTGCCTGTGTTGGTCACTGAGCTGGGCTCAGTATGCTAATTTATTTAAATCTCACAGCAAGCCGGTCAGTAGGTTTAACTGTCTGGGTTTACGGATGAGGAAAGTGAGGTTCAGAAAGGCTGAGCCACCTCTTTGAGGTCACCCAGCTGTGAGCAGTGAAGCTGGCAATAAGTTCAAGGCCATCTCTGCTCCCTGTGCTGCTGGGTACCCTGCACAGAGCCCCCTAGCCCCCGCTTCCCTGCTTTTAAGGCAGGGCCTTCGATGCCAAGCTGTCCGAATTTGGGCAGCTATGCAGATGCTGGGGCCATGTTTCCACATCTGACCCAAGAACTTGATGCACGTCTGGGTCATCAGTACGAGAGCAGGGAGTTTGGGGCGGAAAGACCAAAGATGGGAATATGAACCTTTTCATGGTTCAGGACTCAGGCTTGCTAGAGTTTTCCCCATGTGAGAGGCAGGCGTCTGGTTTTAACTAGATGATGAGCATGGAACCTCCAGTAGAGTGTGCGTCCATGAGGATGAAATACTGCGACGGATGGAACTGTTAGAAATCAGAGCAATCATTTTACGTCTTGCACTGCTTGGGGCAACATTTTCCATTTACGCAGGACTTTGTATTGTAACGGTTTGAGACGTGACATTTTGTAGATGCCATCTGGAAAAGAATACGGATGTTCCCCAACAATGAAGACCCATGTTCCCTTCCCTGGGAAGGTGATCCTTGAGGCAACAGTGTCCTTCCATTTAAGGCACAATGTCACAATTTAGCTACAATATTATCCCCTTTTATTTCCTTTTTGTCCCCGTGGAATCAAGGACTTCAAGCTATATCGTAAAAAGGAGTAGTTCCCTCTGTGGCCATGCTTCTTTGAAGGAGTTGATTCCATCAGCTGTAAACAAAAAAGGGTGACGTGAGTGACTTAAGTGGCTTTCACAGCCTGTACGCTAGAAAACAACGGGCTTCTTAACCTCGGCACAGCTGATCCGTAACACATTCCAAATCATGCATTCACTTCTTTACCACGATTGAAAGCTGATAGCTTAGAAATCCCCATAAATGATAAAGACAAGGTCCCTTTTGGAAAAGAAGCCGGTATACCTCAATGCGGACCTTCCCAGTTTGGAATAGTTCAGGCTCCATTGATTTAAGCCAATTTACATCCCTGGGCTAGTTTACATCTGTGTTACATCCCACCTTCTAGCCCTTAGAAGGTGCAAGGAATACTCATGTGAACACCCCCCCCCCCACCAAAATCTATATGCTTTGGAATGCTCCAGAAAGAGAGGAGGGAGGAAGGGGTCTCAACAGTATCAGCTAGGGGGCCAGTTCTGCCAGGACACTGATGAACAGCTTCTGAGGCCAACGCAGAGCTGCTTCAAGTGGTGTGACATCAAAGCTTACGGAGCCACCGTCCCATAGAGTAGCGGTTAGAAACACAAAAGCAAGCTATTCTCATTACCTACTGAGCATAGTCTGTTCTTGAAAAAGTTCTTCCTGGGGGAAGACCCTTTTCTAGAGGTGGTAGTAATTCAGGTTTTTTTTTTTTTAAAGTTATTTATTTATTTATTTTTGGCTGCGTTGGGTATTTATTGCTGTGCACTGGCTTTCTCTAGTTGAGGCAAGCAGGGGCTACTCCTCGTTGCAGTGCACGGGCTTCTCATTGCGGTGGCTTCTCTTGCTGCGGAGCATGGGCTCTAGGCGCGTGGGCTTCAGTAGTTGTGGCACGTGGGCTCTGTAGTTGTGGCTCACGGGCTTAGGTACTCCGCAGCATGTGGGATCTTCCCGGACCAGGGCTCGAACCCGTGTCCCCTGCATTAGCAGGCGGATTCTTAACCACTGAGCCACCAGGGAAGCCCAGTAATTCAGTTTTATAGAACAAAGAGCAGGATTTGGTGCTGAGATTGAATAAAACTTTTAAAGTACATGTGAACCTCTTGAAAAGAGCATCATTTATAGGTGATGAACTTTTGTTGTTTGTAATCATTTCCATAAGAAGCTTGATATTAGTCTTTCTGTTAGCAATGTGATGTCTTTAGGGGGAATCAGGCTTAGAACTGCAGCCTCTTTCTCTGGAACATACATTTTACCCTCTGTGCATGCATTCCGTGCTTTGGATTTGAAGTCCTTAAGAGTATTTCTCCAGAAATGAACCCAGTCTTGCAGAAGCCGACCTTGGGAATCTGTAGGGGTGACTTGGACTTGGATCATCAGGAGGTGGTAGAGTGGAGAGGTGAAGCCTGTGGGGCAAATCCCAGCTTCACTATTAACTAGGAGTGGCAACTTGGCAAGATGCCTACTTTTTTGTACCTCAGTGTTCTCATCTGTGCATTGGGGATGATGATGGTAAGATATGCTTCATAGGTTTATTGGGAGGATTAAACAAGTTCATAATGCATATAAAGTGTGACGAACACTGCTTGACACATGGTGTATGCTCAACTGGGCTAGTGAGTGATGCCATCGAAGTGGTTGTGGCAGTTCCAAGCAGCAGTAGAATTGTGTATTGGAGTTGCGGTGTCACACAGTCACCTTCCAAAAGCTGCCTAACATTTCCCCCGGTCATCTTCAGAGACACTTTTAAAGGTAATTGCATGTATGCACGTTCCTTCCCTTTGTGCTGTCAGAAAGAAAGGAGTTGGATATGGTTCAAAACTATGGGGAGGAGCCCAATGAGATAAAGTGTTCTATGTGGACCAAGTCAGCTCTTCTAAATTGTCTGTCTCGGATACTCAGAGAAGCAGCTGCTCCATCTCAGCAGGACCAGCCCTTGATCCCGCCTGGCACAGTTGACAAGAGGGGGGAATCCTGGTGGTGCTTTTCGACTTTGCTCGCAGGTTCTGCTCAGCCTCACTCTCACCTGCCCTGCTGTCCCCTCACACTCCTCCTGGTGCACTCTGGATGGCCTTTCCAATGCTTTTTTTTTTGGTGAACCATTTAATTTAAGTGTCACGTACATGGAGAACAATGTGTGCATCGTGCTGAATTATTACAGAGTCAGCACACGCCACCTAGACAAAGACTTTGAGCATTAACAGCACCCAATATGCTCCCTTCCTGTCTCCCTCCAAGCATCACCTCCTCCAGAGGTAACTAGTCTCATTTCCCTCACAATAGATTGATTTTGCTGGTTTTATTACACTTTGGATAAGTGGAACCATACAGTATGTGGTCTTTTGAGCTTGGCTTCTTTTGCTTAACATTCCACCTGTGAGAACCCTCTGCGTTGTAGTTCTTTCTCTTCCACTGCTGTATAGAGCTCTATTGTATAAATGTATTCATGAATTCTATTTATTCATCCCTTCTTCCTTTATGGACATTTGAGTTGTTTTCACTTTTGGACCTTTATGAATAATGGTGCCATGAACATGTCTTTTGACAAATATATGTTGGCATACCTGTTGAGTCTGCATCTAGGAACAGGATGATGGGTCATAGATGTGTTTATGTTCAGCTTCAGTGAACATTGCCTAACAATTGCCCAAAGTGGTTGATAGCCCCACTAGCAGTGTATGTGTGTTCCTTTGCTGAATATCCTTATAGATACTTGATACTATTAATTTATTTTCTGGAGTGTGTGTAGTAGTGTCTCATTGTGGCTTTGATTTGCATTTCCCTGACGATTAGTGAAGCTGAGCATCTTTGCATGGGCTTGTGTCCCTCTGTACATCTCTTTTGGAAAAATGTCTGTTCCAGTCCTCTGCCCATTTTTTTAACCTTTTTTTTAAAAAATGTTGATTTGTATGAGTTCTTTGTATATTTTGGATATTAACCCCTTATCAGCTATACCATTAGCAAATATCTTCTCCCATTCAGTAGGCAGCCTTTTTGTTTTGTTGGTAGTTTCCTTTGCTGTGCAGAAGCTTTTTAGTTTGGTGTAGTCCCGTTTGTTTATTTTTGCTTTTGTTTCTCTTGCCTGACATATCCAAAAAATATTGCTAAAAGTGATGTCAAAGACTGTACTGTCTATGTTTTCTTCTAGGAAGTTTATGGTTTCAGGTCTTACATTTAAGTCTTTAATCCGTTTTGAGTTTATTTTTGTATATGGTGTGAGAAAGTGGTCCAGTTTGGTTCTTTTGCATGTAGCTGTTCAGTTTTCCCAACACAACTTATTGAAGAGACTGTATTTTTCCATTGCATATTCTTGTCTTCTTTGTCAAAGATTAATTGGCCATGTAAGTGTGGATTCATTTCTTTGCTCTCTATTCTGTTCCATTGATCTGTATGTCTGTTTTGGGGCCAGTACCACACTGTTTTGATTACTGTAGCTTTGTAGTATAGTTTGAAATCAGGGCATGTGACGCCTCTAGCTTTGTCCTTCCTTCTCAAGATTGTTTTGGCTATTTGGGGTCTTTTACGTTTCCATACAAATTTTAGAATTATTTGTTATAGTTCTGTGAGAAATGCCATTGGTGTTTTGATAGGGGGTATGTTCCCTCTATACCCGTGTTGTTGAGAGTTTTTATCATAAGTCAATGTTGAGGTTTGTCGAAAGCTTTTTCTGCATCTATTGAGATGATCATATGATTTTTATTCTTCAGGTTGTTAATGTGGTGTATCACATTGATTAATTTGCAGATATTGAATCATCCTTGCATCCTTGGGATAAATCCCACTTGATCATGATGTATGATACTTTTAATGTATTGTTGAATTCAATTTGCTAATATTTTGTTGAGGATTTTTGCATCTATGTTCATCAGTTATATTGGCCTGTAATTTTCTTTTTATGTGGTGTCTTTTTCTGCTTTTGGTATCAGAGTGATGCTGGCCTTGTAGAATGAATTTGGAAGTGTTCCTCCCTCTAAAATGTTTTGGAATAGCTTGAGAATAATAGGCATTAACTCTTTAAATGTTTAGTAGAAGTCACCTGTGAAGGTGAATTACTATTACTTCAAATAAGTTCTCTACCTCTTTCTCTTTCTCTTCTCTTTCTGGGATCCCTAAGGTTAGTATGCTTGATGTGGTCCCAGAGGTCTCTTAAACTGTCACCATTTTTTAAAATTCTTTTTTTCTTTTTTCTGTTCAGCTTGGGTGATTTCCACTACTCTGTCTTCCAGTTCACTGATCTGTTCCTCTGTGTCATCTAATCCACTGTTGAGTCCTACCAGTGTATTTTTATTTAGTTATTGTATTCTTCAGCTCTATTTTGTTTCTTTTTTACATTTTCTATCTCTTTTTTAAACTTCTCATTGTGTTCATCTTTCTCCCAAATTCATTGAGCATATTTATACTCATTACCTTTTTATTGGATAGATTGCTTATCTCCACTTTGATTAGTTCTTCTTCCGGGGTTTTACCTTGTTCCTTTGTTTGGAACATATTCCTTTGTTGCCTCATTTTTCCTAATTCTCTGTGTTTATTTGTATGTATTAGGTTAGTCAGTTATGTTTCCTGATCTTGGAGAAGAAGCCATAGGGGATGTCCTATGGGGCTCAGCAGCACATTCCCCTCTGTTCATCAGAGCTACATAATATAGGGGTGCCCTATATGTGGGCTGAGTGGGCACTTCTGTTGATGCATGTCTGACTACTGTGGGTGTGCTGGTAGGTGGGGCTGGCCCCTGGCCTAACTGCCTGCCGGGAGCTGCCTCGTATGAAGGCTGCCAGCCACTGGTGGTCATGGCTGGGTCCCAGTGCAGCTGGCTGCAGGTCCTGGGGGTCCCAGAGCTGGTGCCGACCAGTTTGTGGGTGGGGCTGGTCCTGCGGTGGCTGGCTGCAAATGCTGGTGTGTCTGGGGCTAGTATCATCCCACTTGTGGGTGGGTATCAACTCACTCGTGTGGCTGCTGTGGGGCTCAGGGCCCTGGAGATGGTGCCAGCTTGTTGTTGGTAGTGGGGGGGACCAGATCCCAGGGCTGCTGGATGTGGGGCCAGGGGTTCTGGGGCTGGTACTGGGCTGCTGGTAGGTAGGGCCAGGGCCTGTGGGATCTCGGGGCTTGTGTCAGTCCACTGGTGGTTGGGCTGGGTCCTGGGTCTGCTTGTGGGAGACGCTGGGTCCTTGTTCAGCTGGCTGCTTGGCCTGAGGGTTCTGGGACTTGTGCCAACTGGCTGGTGGGCAGGTAAGCCCATGACCTTAATAGACTAGAGGAAGGAATCCAAGGTGGCACTGGCCAGCACCAGTGTCTTTGTGGTAGAACGAGCTCCCCAAATGGCTGCCACCAGCATCTAGGTCCCCAAGGTGAGTCCCAGTTGCCTTCTGCGTCTCTGGGAGGCTCTCCAAGATCAGCAAGTAGGTCTGACCCAGGCTCCTTTCAAATGACTGCCTCTGTGCTGGGTCTTGGAATGTGTGAAGTTTTTGTGTGCCCTTTATGAGCAGAGGCTCTGTTTCCTACATCCCTCAGGCTCTCCATATGCAAGCCTCACTGGCCTTCAAACCAGATGATCTGGGGGCTCATCTTCCTGGTGCAGGACCCTGAGGCTGATGAGCCTGATGTGGGGCTCAGACCCCTTGTTCTTCGGGAAGAAACTCTGCAATTATGATATCCTCCCAGTTGTGGGTCACTTACCCAAGGGTGTGCTATCCAAGGATTTGAGTCTTGACTATACTGTGTGTTCACTCCTCCTACCCATCTCATTGTGCTTCCTTCCTTATACCTTTAGTTGTGGAAAATATTTTCTGCTATTCTTCAAGTTGTTCTCATCAATAGTTGCTCTGTAAATAGTTGTAATTTTGGTGTGCCCACGGGAGGAGGTGAGCTCAGGGTCTTCCTACTCTACCATCTTGGCCACTCCCCTGAAATACCACTGATTTTTGAATATGGATTGTGTATCCCGTAACCTTGCTGAGCTTGTTTATTAGTTTTAATAGATTTTGTTGTTGTGGATTCTTTAGGATTATATATATAATCATATATATCTATATCCATATATGTATATATATATATATATATATATATGACTATAGATACAGTTTTACTTCTGTTCCAATTAGATACATTTTATTTCTTTTCTTCCTGAGATTTAGTTGATTTTTATTTCCCTGGACTGCTGCAAGCCTTTGATTAATTTCCAGAGTTCTGAAAAAGTTGATTTTGAGAAATTTTGCCAGTTTTTATATTGCTTTTCTGGAGAGGCAAACTTTTGGAGGTCTTTACTCCTCCACTTTTGCTGATGTCACATCAGTCTTTTAATTGGAACATTTGTTTTATTTCCATTTTTATATAATTATGTCCATCTTATAATTTGTTTTCTATTTGTAATTTGTTTTATGTTTCTTTTTCTCTCCCTAATTGCTTACTTTTGTATTAATAAAATACTTTTATTGTCCAATTTCCCCTTTTCCATTAGATAGTTATTTTTATATTCTTGGCCTTTTATACTTGAATATAAATAAATATATTTTTCATCATTTCTCAGACAATATTATTACCTTGAAACAGTTTAACTTTGTTTACTCCTTTCATGCCTTTTGTGCCGTTATAGTAATCATGAATTTTAATCCTACATATACTTTAGTTTCCGTAAGACATCATTATTGTTTTGTACAATTAGTATTTGTTTACATTTACCCACATATATGCCTTTTTCCTTGCTTTTCTTTGGTTTTGTGGTTTTCTTTTCTTTTCTGGTGGGGGGGGGGGACATTTTCCTTTTGCTAAAGAGTATTTCATTCAGTGTGGGTTTTCTTCTGATGAATACTCTCAGGTTATTGTTGGAGGGACTTGAGGTCTGAAAGTGCATTTATTGTGCCTTCAATTTTGAAAGATATTTCACTGGGTGTAGAATTCTTGGTTGTAAGTTTTCTTTTTTTCTTTCAGCATTGCTGTTGATCAACTGTAAGCTGTTTTATTAACAGTAAGTTTTCTGTTTTTAATTAACTGTAAGGTGTTTTTGTTAACTGTAAGTCTCACTGCTGCTTCTTTGAAGGTCATATGTCTTCCCCACTCTGGCTGCTTTCAGGATTCTTCTTTTTTTGAGTTTTTGGTTTTCTGTAGTTTTACTATAGTATACCATAGAAGATGCTGTCAATGCTCCCCATGCCTGGAAGTCTTTCACCAGTAGGTGGTTAGACTGAGATTGAAGCAGGGACATACTGAATGACACAGCAATTACAACACTTCTAATATTAATAAATTTGAAATAGCCATAATGAAGTTTATTTTCATGTGAATCTCAGATTCTTTTGTCCTAGAGAGATGATGGGCCAAGGCCAGTTCTTGGCATATAATTAGCACTCTGTAAATATGTCAATGAAATGTTTTAGTAAATCTTTGAATGAATGAATGAATGGGCAGATGGTGGATGGATGGATGAATCAGAGCAAATTGATGATCAGGCCAAATTGAAGAAAAGTGGGCTTCAGCTTTTGATCAGACAGTTATCTAGTTTTCTTGAACAGGTCCCTGAAACTCTCTTGGGGCCACTTTCTTTAGGTCACTTTCTTCACTTGTAACAGGAGGGCATTGACGTGGAACATCTTAGGGTCCTCTTCTAACTCTACTGGTCTATGAAACGCCTGGCAACAAAGTATCTCTGTGCACAGAGCTCTGAAGTCAACTGCCTTGGTGGCTTCTCATCTCACCTCAAGGATTCCAGACAGAACAGACTTGAATAATTTGTAAGTTTTTCTGCCCTATTTCCTCACATCTGGGAGTAAGGCATTGACACTTGTTGCCCTGCTCCACCCCAGATCAGACGTTTCCTGTGCTCCCACAGCTCCGGGTCAACGTCTTTGCCTTCCTGCCCAGCTGTCCAGTCATGAAGCTTCCTGTGTGCTGCCTTCTTCACCTGTGCTCAACTCCCAAGTGCCTGGTATAACATCTGACACATGGTGGGAACTCAGCGAGTCATGAATAAAAGAATTATGTTCCTATATTTTTTTCCTGGGACAGAAGGAGCTCCGTGGCATAATCTTCTTATTAGGTGGAAACTTCTTTCTCTCCTCAAGATGTGGTTTATATGTAGTGGTGGGAAAGAGATCTTTTTTTAAAATTAATTAATTAATTAATTTTTGGCTGCATTGGGTCTTCGTTGCTGTGCATGGGCTTTCTCTAGTTGCGGTGAGTGGGGGCTGCTCTTTGCTGCAGTGCGTGGGCTCTAGGCGTGCAGGCTTCAGTAGTTGTGGCACATGGGCTCAGTAGTTATGGTTCGCAGGCTCTAGAGCGCAAGCTCAGCAGCTGTGGCGCACAGCCTTAGTTGCTCTGCGGCATGTGGGATCTTCCTGGACCAGGGCTCAAACTTGTGTCCCCTGCATTGGCAGGGGGATTCTTAACCACTGCACCGCCAGGGAATCCCAAGAGATTGTTTTTTAGAAGGAAGGGAACCAGACTCCTTCAAAGCTCTTCCTTGCATGTTAGCTACTAACTTATGGGGAAAGGGAGGAAGGACATTGGCTCAGCTTCCTCCTTCAATTACACCCCTCCCCATGTCCCTGTGTTCTGCATTCCTGGTCTGGATGCCACATCTCTCAGACTCAGAAGGCAAATAAGTTCCCATGCAAGAGGAAGATCTCTTTGTTCGGGAGAGTGTTGTGTGCAGGTGTGATTTGGTGCTTGCTTGAGTTCTTGAAATCTCACCCAGCAGAGCTCACTCAGCCCCTTATCCATAGCTCTCAGAAGCAGCAGTTCTACTTTTGGCTTCTTTTATTTTCTTTGTTCCAGTCCACTGAAAGCCTGTGAGACCCTGAGTGCCTCATATGTTCAGCCTACCGCAAGGGGAACCCGTCACTGTCCATTGCTTACTTTTCCTGTATAGGTTATTACAGAATATTGAGTAGAGTTCCCTATGCTATATAGTAGGTCCTTGTTGTTTATTTGATATATAGTAGTGTGTCTGTATTAATCCCAACCTCCCAATTTATCCCTCCCCCCACCTTTCCCCTTTGGTAACCATAAATTTGTTTTCTAAGTCTGTGGGTCTCTTTCTGTTTTGTAAATAAGTTCATTTGTATCCCTTTTTTTAAGATTCCATGTATAAATGATATCATACGATATTTGTCTTTCTCTGTCTGGCTTACTTAACTTAGTATGATACTTTCTAGGTCCATCCATGTTGCTGCAAATGGCATTATTTCATCCTTTCTATGGCTGAGTAATATTCCATTGTGTGTGTGTGTGTATATATATATATATATATATATATATATATATATATATATACACCACATCTTCTTTATCCATTCATCTGTTGATGGACACTTAGGTTGATTCCATGTCTTGGGTATCATAAATAGTGCTGCAATGAAAAATGGGGTGCATGTATCTTTTCAAAGTATGATTTTCTACAGATATATGCCCAGGAGTGGGATTGCTGGATCCTATGGTAGCTCTATTTTTAGTTTTTTAAAGAACCCCCATACCGTTCTCCATAGTTGCTGCACCAACTTACATTCCCACCAGCAGTGTGGGATGGTTCCCTTTTCTCTACACCCTTTCCAGCATTTATTATTTGTAGACATTTTAATGATGGCCATTCTGACCAAAGTGAGGTGATACCTCATTGTGGTTTTGATTTGCATTTCTCTAATTAGCGATGGTGAGCATCTTTTCATGTGCTTTTGGGACATCTGTATGTCTTCTTTGGAGAAATGTCTATTTAGATCTTCATTTACTTACTTTTCAAGTACAAAGTCCTTTCTGTGGCAGCCTTTACCTACACTGTGGGAACTTAACCTTCCTTAAACCTGTTTTATTTGAGGAAAAGATGTTGTGGTTTTCAACCTTGTCTCCATCTGCTCTGGATGGGCGACCTCTGATGGACGCCTCAGAAAGTCAATGACAAAGATTCCTCACCTGTACCAATGACAGCAGTGGACGTGAATGAAAGCTCTGGCCCCTGGCTCCAAATCTAGACCTCGTGGTCCACTAACTGAGACATCTTGGGTCAGAATCTTGTCTCAGGCTCTGTTTCTCCATCTATATATTGGGGACTTAATGCTGCGAATAATAAATGAGACGGTACACGTAACAGGCACAGCAGAGTACCCAACTCGATACATGTTAATGGTTGGCATTGCTGCAGCCACTGAGACTTGGTAAATATTTAATACCCATTTCTTCCTCTCTTCTTGGCCTAGAGGAGTTTGGATAACAAGTCAGATTGTGATTTCGCTCTTCACTTCAGCAATCACAGGAAGAATCTAAGCCCAAAAGTCATCTCTTCTGACGCCCCCGTGGTTCCCAGCAGAAGTTGCCAGCATGGGCCTCATGGAAAAACCATTACAAGCATCCCCTACTTTTCAAAAGTTCCACTTATGCCATTCCACTTTTACAAAAGACCTACATTAGTACCTGTTTTTGCTCATCGAAAGAAATCCCAAAAGGGTTTTTACTTTTTTGGAAAAAGGCAGAAAGTTGAAGTAGTGATCAGCCTGTGTTTTGCTTTGAGCCATTAGAGGCAGCGCGCACCCCAGCAGCTAAAGTAGCACCACCAAGTGCCTTCGCCTGGAACTACACTCAGCATCTCAGCATCAAGCCGCCATAGCTCTGAACTGTGTCTGCCAGCCTCTGTGCTTGATCTCGATTTATTTTAAGCGTCTGTTAGCAAGATGGGTCCTAAGGTAATTGATTATTTGCTTTATGCTACTTCTGCTTAAGAAAGACTTCCTAGGGACGCTCCGCTTTTGGATAGCGGGGAGGGGGGCAGTTTGGGAGGGGAAGTACCCTTTTAGGAACTCTTTCCTTATTTGTTATTTGCTGAACTGAAAGTTCTTCATTCCAAGGACTGCCTACATTTCACGAAATTGCAGATTTCCTTCTTTAAAATAAAGTGAGGAATTCTCTTTGGAGACTTTAGCAAAGTCCTGTGGGAAGACAGCGATCTGGTGGGGCTAACACTCCGTCTTCATAGAAAATCAAGGTTCCTCCGTGGGTCACAGTTGCTGTGTCACGGCCGCTCTTTGCAAAAGGAGGAAATACCATCAATTATGAAAAACGAAAAGTCATTGAGGGATTAACGTTGGGTGAAACCCCTTTTGCAATTCGGTAGATCGCAGTCTGCAAAACCATGGTGTATTACGATGATTGTTATTTCATTTTAGAATTCTGAGAATTAGTGACAGGAAAGTCAGAGACTGTGACTGTTTCGTGTCAATTTGTGATGTTTGTCATCTTAATCTTCCTCAGATAGTAAAAGAAACCACACCACTCATTAAGGATTCTTTTTTAGCCCCTCTGTTAACCAAAGACTTTTTATTGTAGTTTTATATATGGTATGCCTGACTTTCTTTTAAAAAAAAGTCTTCTAAGATGATTGGTTTTGTTGAAGCCAATGGGTTTGATCTCCCATGGCAGGGAGTGCCTGGGAGTGTGGACTTTGGTTCTAACCCTTTCTTAAGTGGCCACCTCTTCCTATTGGAGGAGCAGCTGCTGAATTTGGAGACCCTTTTTTCCCAGGAATGGGAGTCTAGAACCTAACTCCCAGGGGGCTTAAGTGATCCTTCCCCAGACTGGGTCTCGTAGCACGGCCCTGATTCTCAGCCCTGAGCCATTCTGCAGAAGGACGTGTGGATAGCTCAGTGGGCATCTCTGTACGTGTGAGCTGACTGAGTGGACACAAGGGGACTTGATTAGGAAACATGCGTCATCTCAAGGAGTTAAAAAAAGCTGAGAAAATTGACAATTCCTAAATCTACAAAGCATGCTTATTTCAGAGTGATACCAGCATTGCACTCTTACCATGTGTCAGGCTCAGGGCCCACTGCTCTCTGTGCATTAGCTCCTTTAGTTTCCCCCAAAGCCCTGCAGAGATTCCCCCCTTTACCAATGAGAAAATGAGGTCTAGAAAGGTGAAGGGTGAAGGGCATTGCTAAAAGTCCTAAAACTTGTAAGTGGTGGAGCAGAGGCGGAGTCTTCAGTGAGCACGAGGGAGAGATGACCTTAAGATGTAGCACAAAGGATTTAGGTTAGACACGAGACTCATCTGGGGAAAATAAAGCTCACTGCAAGGCTTTGCAGTGAGTTACTGTGCAATCTTCTGGATGCCTTTAAAAAAGGCATAGGATGATTTTTGCAAAAGCCAAAAGATGGAAGCAACCCAAGGGTCCATGGACGGATGAATGGATAAACAAAATGTGGTCTGTACATAGAATGGAATATTATTCAGTCTTGAAAAGCAAGGAAATTCTGACACACGCTGTAACATGGATGAGCCTTGAGGACATTATGCTAAGTGAAACAAGCCAATCATGAAAGGACAAACACTGTATGATTCTGCTTATATAAGAGATACTTAGAGCAGTCAATTTCATAGAGACAGAAAGTAGAATGGTGGCTGACGGGGGCTGGGAAGAGGGGATATGGGGTTTATTGCTTAATGGGTATGGAGTTTCAGTTGGGATGATGACAAGAGTTCCGTGGAGGGACAGTGAGATGTTCGCACAACATGGTGAATGTACTTAATGCTACTGAACAATACACGTGAAATGGTTAAGATGGTAAATTTTACGTTATGTGTTGACTACAATTAAAAACAAATAGGATGGCTGGGCTTCCCTGCTGGCGCAGTGATTGAGAGTCTGCCTGCCGACGCAGGGGACACGGGTTCGTGCCCCAGTCCGGGAAGATCCCACATGCCGCGGAGCGGCTGGACCCGTGAGCCATGGCCGCTGAGCCTGCGCGTCTGGAGCCTGTGTTCTGCAGCGGGAGAGGCCCCAACAGTGAGAGGCCAGCGTACTGCAAAAAAAAAAAAACAAACCAAAAAAACCCAAATAGGATGGCTAAACGCAGTACTTCCTGAGGGTGAGGGCTGGTCTCTAGGACAGGTTGTCGTGCCCTCAGATGCCGTGTCACATGTGCCGGGAGAACTGATATAACTGTCCTGTCTTCCCTGGGCCTGGCCCATGTCCCCCGATGTTCTCTTAATTGTTAACTATTAATTCTGCCTCATATGCTTTGCTCTTAATGTCTCACATGGCTAAGCCTCCTCCACCAGGGCTCATCACGCCTGTGCCCCTGGGAGTGGTGTTTTTGTGGGCAAGCCTGGCTCTGTGGTTTCTAAGACGTTGACTAGGTTTCGTGTTGCAACCCTGGGAAGAAGGATTAGGTGTTTTTTGCATGAAAAAAACGTTGTGGCCTGATTTACATGTGGGTAAGTTTTCAAGAATAATTACACACTAGACTCACTGCGGAATGTGTGCTCCAAAAAGGAAAACAAAGTGTGATGGTAGTTATGAGGCAGATGGAAACATCAAAGAGCTTGTACTTCTGTCAAAGTTCCAGAAATTCTGAGGCACAACTTGTGATGAATCAAAGAGACCCCTTAGGTCAGGATTCAAGTTTTGGTGGGAGACATCCTCGGTGAATGCCTCCTGCTGGCACAGTGAACTTTTCCTCCATTGCTACTTTGCAAATCTGCAAGGGTTCAAGTGCAAGGGTTTGTGCTTTTCTCTGCCTTCCCTCTTCTGCACGGCCCTTAGTGCAGACACTAGTGAGGCTGGTGTCTTTTTATATACGTAGTGCCTGTTTGTCTTTCTCTTTGTGTAAATTGCCTATCCACACTGTCCTGTTAAAAAAAAAGGTTTGTAATATAGATCTGCTGTAATACAGAGTTGTTAAGAGAGTATAGATCCAGAACATTCTCATCACATTCTTCTTTCTTTTAAATTTTTTTTAATTAAAAAAATTTTTAACATTTTTATTGGAGTATAATTGCTTTACAATGGTGTGTTAGTTTCTGCTTTATAACAAAGTGAATCAGCTATACATATGGAATCTAAAAAAATTTTTTTTAATTAAAAAAATTTTTTTATTGGAGTATAATTTCTTTACAATGTTGTGTTAGTTTCTGCTGTACAATGAAGTGAATCTGCTATGTGTATACATATATCCCCTCCCTCTTGGACCTCCCCCCACCCCCCATCCCACCCATCTAGGTCACCACAGAGCACCGAGCTGAGCCCCCTGTGAGCTGAGCTCCCTGCGCTATATAGCAAGTTCCCATTTCTATCTATTTTACTTATGGTAATGTATTTATGTCAAACCTAATCTCCCAATTCGTCCCACCCTCCCCTTTGCCCCGTGTCCACATGTCTGTTCTCTATGTCTACATCTCTATTCCTGCCCTACAGATATGTTCATCTGTACCATTTTTCTAGATTCCACATATATGCGTTAATATACGATATTTGTTTTTATAGTTGATTTACAATGCTGTGTTAGTTTTAGGTGTACAATAAAGTGATTCAGTTATGGATATGTGTGTGTGTGTATTCTTTTTCAGATTCTTTTCCATTACAGGTTCTTTTGTTCTTTTTGTATCTATATGAGAAGCTAGATATTAATTAAACTCACTGTGGTAATCATTTCACAGTATGTGTAGGTCAAACCACTATGCTGTACATCTTAAACTTATACAGTGCTATCTGTCAATTATATCTCAATAAAACTGGGAAAAAAAGAAAAGAGAAAAAAATTTTAAAGAGTTTGTTAAAATAGAATGATTATTATGCTTTACTAAGAGTGATAGAAAGCAATTTAGGACAGATTTTCTTTTTACAATAGTAATAGCAAAACAGCAATAAGATGTTCTAGCTAAACTTTACCTGCTCTGCTTGAACATGGATGATCAATTTTACGTAGAAACTGTTTCTATAAGTAAAAACAGAGCACTATAACATTTCTGGATCTATGTCATATGGACAGGAGGCTGTGTTAATATATATATATATATACACACACACACATATATATTCTTTATCGGATTCTTTTCCCTTATAGATTATTACAAAATATTGAGTCTAGTTCCCTGTGCTATACTGTAGGTCCTTGTTGATTATCTATTTTATATACAATAGTGTGTTATCTGTTAATCCCAAACTCCTAAGTTATCCCTCTTCCCCACTTTCCCCTTTGGTGAACGTAAATTTGTTTTCTATGTCTGTGGATCCGTTTCTGTTTTGTAACAAGTTCATTTGTATCAATTTTAAAATTATTTATTTTATTTTTATTTATTTTTGACTGTATTGGGTCTTCGTTGCTTCGCGCGGACTTTCTCTAGTTGCGGCGAGCGGGGGCTAATTATCATTGCGGTGCGCAGGCTTCTCATTGCAGTGGCTTCTCTTGTTGCGGAGCACTGGCTCTAGGTGCTCGGGCTTCAGCAGTTGTGGCACGCAGGTTCAGTAGTTGTGGTTCACAGGCTCTGGAGCGCAGGCTCAGTAGTTGTGGTGCACAGGCTTCGTTGCTCTGCGGCATGTGGGATCTTCCCGGACCAGGGCTCGAACCCGTGTCCCCTACATTGGCAGATGGATTCTTAACCACTGTGCCACTAGGGAAGTCCCTTGTATCAATTTTTTTAAATTCCACATATAAGTGATATTTGATATTTGTCTTTGTCTGGCTTATTTAACTTACTATGATAATCTCTAGGTCCATCCGTGTTCCTGCAAATGTCTTTATTTCATTCTTTTTGATGGCTGAGTAGTATTCTGTTGAATATATGTACCACATCTTCTTTATCCATTCATCTGTCAATGGACATTTAGGTTGCTTCCATGTCTTGGCCATTGTAAATAATGTTGCTATGAACACAGAGGTGCATGTATCTTTTCAAATTATGGTTTTCTCCAGATATATGCCCAGGAGTGGGATTGCATGTTCCTATGGTAACTTTAGTTTTAGTTTTTTTAAGGAACCTCCATACTGTTCTCCATAGTGGCTGCACCAATTTACATTCCCACCAACAGGGTAGGAGGGTTCCCTTTTCTCCACACCCTCTCCAGCATTTATTATTTGTAGACTTTTTGATGGCAGCCATTCTGACCCGTGTGAGGTGATACCTCACTGTAGTTTTGATTTTCATTTCTCTAATAATTAGTGATGTTGAGCATCCAGTATGGTTTCTTATATGGGATGTTAATTTCATGTAGCTGCAGAGTAAAAACAGTCTGCAGAAGCTGTGCTCTGATCAGGCAGTCAGCACCTGGAACACCATGACAACATCATTTTAGAAGAGGTCATGCATGGTGAGTTCTACATCTCTATCTAGACAGCTACTCATGTGGCTTTCTATCAACATAATACAGTCAGGTTACTTATGCTGTGGGTTTTGGAAGGTTGTATTTCACTGGTGTATACCAAGTCTGGGCAGAAAACTAAGGAGAATGAGTGCTGAAATCACGGACCTCTTTATTGACTTTCTTAGGGTAGAAAGAAAAGGGGAGGGGTTCTTACTTTTTTCTGATTAAATTATTTATAATTCTGGATGCTAATTCTTTATCTGTAATGCATGTTGCAAATATTTTCATCCATTCTGTGCTTTTAAACCTTATTTTTGTTCTTGCTGTACACAATAGAAAAATGTATGTAGTCCTTTTCTTTATAGGGTTTGCAATTTATTTCTACTCTACCCTAAATTTACAAAACGTTTATCTTATATTTTTCATAATGCTTTTATAGTGTTTTATGTTTGTTCTTTGATTCATTTGGAGGTCAACTTTGTGTGTATGGTGTGAGGTAGGGATCTACCTTAATTCTGTTGCAGTAAACTTTATTGATTGTTCCAATTGAATTTATTTAATCTCCACTAACTTGAGATCCTATTACTTTTGTATTCACTTGCTTACACACACACACACACACACACACACACAAAACTAAATTTTAAATTCTTGACTCATTTTAAAGGAGTCAGTTATTTAGCTATTGATCTAGCTTTCAAGAAACGAATCTTTGGTTTCATTTAGCAACTCATTTATTTATGCTTTTATATTTATTAGTTCTGCACTTTTTTGATATTTTGTGGTTTTTGCTTCTTGAGTTGAATGCTTAGTGCATTCATTTTCATTACATTTTTTCTAATATTTGCATTAAAGGCTGTAAATCTTTTTCAGAATATCTCTCTGGCTGCAATTTACAGGTTTTGCTTTTTTTTTTTTTTTTTTTGGCGATACACGGGCCTCCCACTGCTGTGGCCTCTCCCGTTGTGGAGCACAGGCTCCGGATGTGCAGGCCCAGCGGCCATGGCTCACAGGCCCAGCCACTCCATGGCACGTGGGATCTTCCCGGACCGGGGCACGAACCCGTGTCCCCTGCATCGGCAGGTGGACTCTCAACCACTGCACCACCAGGGAAGCCCAATTTACAGGTTTTGATATGCAATGCTCTGTATTTGTTTTAAAATAGATCACAATTCTGTCTGTTTTCATTTTTGATGTTAATTTATTAATTTTTATCACGTAGTGCATGTGTTTGAACTAACACTTTGCTACCAGATTACATCACTTTTAAGAGTTAGAGTAATATTGTGATCTTGACCGCTCTAGCAAACAGCTTAACAAAGCAAGACTAAATTAAGTCTTACATATATACATATACATATTTTATATTTCAGTGACCACGTCTCCTTGTTTTAGGTGTAAAATTAGAAAATTTATTGTACATGTAGCTTACTTGGCCTATTGTATCCTAAGTTCTGGGCACACTCTCTCCTCAAAAGTATCATATTCAATAGCATTTTAAATCTAAAGAGAGTTTGATGATACAGGCTTTAAAACAAATAAGCTTAACTTGAACCAAGTGTTTTAGGACAAAATATGTCAATTGTTTACAGATTGGGTGTGAGAGAGGAGAATGCAAATTCAAGGTACATTTTTTTGTCTACCTAAATTGTACATCTTTTACTCGCTTGAAGACCCCTTTATAAAAGTAACATTAATTTGATGTAATCAAAATATTCTTAAAGGTACAAAAAAGGATCATGTAGAAAGAATAATGTAAAAGATACTTATTTTAAGAATAAAAGACTATGAAAATCTTTTATTATGTTCTGTACAGCCAGTGACTTGCACAAATTTTCAGCGATATAAAGAAGAAAAGCAAAGGGTATTTATATCTAAATACCCTCTAACTACAGTTCTTGATTAAGAGGTGGGTGTTCTAGGAGGGAAAAAGATACGCCGAAAAAAACAACATACAGCAGTGGAAAATTTCAAGAGCAACAATCTGGGAGGCATGAGTAAATGACTTGACTATGTCTGTTTTCTTAGAAGGTTATTTTAAAGTTCTCAGATGAATTGGGGTTTTGGTTCTTTTTTTGCTATTAATTTATAATTTATGGAATTGAGTTCAGTGAAGGCGCCCCGTGAGATTTCTGCTTTGAGAAACCTGTTGAAGTTTTCTATGAAGTCTGATAGTGGCCAATTTTTGTGAGGGTTTTTTTGTGTTTGAAATTAATGTGTATTTTCTGCTTGTTGGGTATGCATTTCTCTATTCAGTTATTCCTGTTAGTTATATTATTGAAATCTTCTAGATCCTCACTTTTTGGGGGTCTATTGTTGAGTTTCAGAAGAGGTGCATTAAAGCCTCTGTTGTGAGGTAGGTTGACCACTTCTTGCCTTTCTATCAGTTTTTAAATGAAATATTTCAAAATTAGTTGTCAGGAGCATCAAGGTTGCTGACTGTTATATAAAATTTACTTTTGTATTAGATATACTTTCCTTTGTCCTTTTTGATGCTTTGTATTATAATTCTATTGTTTGGAAGTAATATTGTTCCAGTGTCTATTTGTTAGTATTTTCCTGCTATGTTGTTCTCTTTTTAATCTTTTCTTTGTATCCTTTTTGCATCATTTTGTTTCAGGAGTGTCCCGTAATCCCAGAATTTCTGCCTTTATAGAAGAATTTAACCTTGACTTTTTACTGATGTGTTTGAATTCATTCCTGCAATGTTGGTCTATGTTTTGTCTCTAAAAAGCTGCCTGTTCGTCTCTTTTTTAATTAAAAAAAACTTTCTTGCCTTCTGTGGATTGATTGTTTTCTTCATGTTAATCTGTTCTTTTTTATTCTAATAGATTGAAAGTAATACCTCTCAATTCTATATTTTTCTGGTGATTACCATTAAAACTTTGATTTAGGGACTTCCCTGGTGATACAGTGGTTGAGACTCCACGCTCCCAATGCAGGGGGCCCAGGTTCGATCCCTGGTCCAGAAACTAGATCCCACATGCATACCACAACTATAAGGAGCCTGCCTGCCACAACTAAGAAGCTGGCAAACCACAACTAAGGAGCCCACCTCCCACAACTAAGACCCGACGCAACCAAGTAAATAAATAAGTAATAAAAAACTTTGATTTACACGTTGACAGTTATTTTCCCCTATTGATGTTGACTTAATTACATCTATATTCCTCATTTTCTCCTGTCCCATCTGAACAAGACATGAACATTTTTACTTTCCCTGCTATCACCACTTCTCATTTTGAGACCATCTGAGATAAACTTCAGGATTATTGTTAATTTTTCCCTACAGTCAATACCTATTTAGATATAACTCTACATTTTATGCTTTTCCTATCACTTTTTTTTGGTTCCCTGACCATCTCTTAGATTATACTGCATTTTGCTGAAGGATATTTTCTAGTAATTCTTTCACAGAAGGGACCTGAATAGTAAGCTTTCTGTGTCTGTCTATTAATCAGGTGTTGCTGCATTAATGCTATATAGCAATTAGCCCATGGTTCTGAGACTTATAATGACAAACATGTATTTTGCTTACTTGTGGGTCAGCTGGAGTTTGGCTGTTTCTGGATAGGCTTGGCTGGGCTTGGTTCCAACTGTAAGTCAGATTTGGATCTGCTCCATGTATCTCATTATGGGAGAGCAGCTCCTGGAGGCATACTCTTCTCATGGCAAATGAAAGGAGCCCGAGAGGCTAAGCCAAACCACATTCCAAGGTTTTGCTCACATATGATTGGCCAAAGCAAGTCATATGGTCAAATCCAAAGCCAATAGAGTGGGGGTATAAACCTCACCTTCTTTGCTGAGATGCACTTCAAGGTACCATAGCCAAGGGAGGGAGTAAAGAACTGAGAACAACAATCCAACTTACCATGACATAACTGGAATTTTTCCCCCTGATACTTGAATGATAGTTTGGTTGGGTATAGAATTTTCTGTTCCCCTCTCCTCTTCCCATTCCTCCTCCTTCTTCTTCTCCTCATTTTCCCCCTTTTCCTCCCTCTGTCCTCTTTTTCTTCTTCATAAAACATATCCTCTCTTATACCTAGAAGATTTTACTTGTAAGTGCACAGCAGGCTCTTGCACTGCACACTTTCCTGATGTGGAAAGTCCCCTCGGGCTCACTTTTCTTTTTAATGTATACTTTATCCCAGGAAGGGCCTGGAATTCTTTGTCAGCTGAAAGATGCATTCGTGTACTTGTTAAACATTGGTTGAGTGCTATATGCCAGGTGCTCAGGTGAGAAGCTGGGCATCTGAAGATCATTTGTAGAGGTCCTGCCTGGCAGGAACTTTTCATCCAGTAGAGTGAGACCTTTGTGTAGGATTATGGTACTTACAAAATATACAATATGATGTCATTTCTGCTTACTGAAGTGGGGAGATGGATGGACTGGTTGGGAGAGAGTTTATAGTGGCTATGAGTCTGAACTGAATCTTGAAAAGTGAGCAGGCTTTTTCTGAGCAGTGGAAAGGGAGGCTGTGAAGGAGACGGTGGCTCTAGACCCCATTCCAGGCAGTGAGGCAGTGAGTCTCCAGAAAGTGCTGAACAGGGGAGATATGCAGCTGCATGTGGTTTGGGGTTTCAGAAAGACCCATCTGGTAGCTGTGAGGAGGAGGGATTGGATGGGGCAGGTCAGATGAAGAGCAGTGTCAAGAGGCTGTTTGGAGTCCTGGAAGTTGGTCAAGAAACTAGTGCCCATGAGGGTCTTCCTGAGTTGGAACCTCTGTACGCACTCATGTACATGCATACACACAGACACTTGCGCACACTCACGTACACTCACACACTGCCAGATGCAGAAGCTGCTGGACCAAAGTCACTGCTCAAGCTGGTGCCAGGTCGCAGTTACCATGGAAGGAGAGTCCACGGAAACAACAGCTCCTGAGAGCCAGTTTCCTTAAAAAACCATCCCTTCTCGGAGCCCTTGGGGACAGGAACAGGGCTGAGCCTGAGAGGGGGAGTAGACCCTCAAGGGAATATAATTGCCTATGTCATTCGGCTGCAAAGTGGGCAAAGTAGGCTTCAGCACAGTTAAATAATCATCTGACAGTTCAAGATGAAGTGATCAGTGTGTTTGGGGGAGGGTGGGGGGAAATATACATCCAAATAACACTTTCTATTGTGCATCAGAGGAGGCGAGAAAGAGAAGGAGTGTGTTTTGTCTATTCCTAACATGTGTGCTATTAGTAAAGTTTTTATAGTCTTGGCAAAAGTTTGCTAGGAAATCAGGGCATATGATTATTTCAGGGACCCATTTGAATCCAAATAAGTGAGTTTAGAAGTATTTGGCAGTCTGTTATTTTTGTTCAGTGAAGCCACACATGTCCATTTACCAGTGAGACCTAATTCCAGGGCCTGGTTTTGGGCGTCCAGGTTTCCTTCTCAGTGACTGGAGGTCCCTGGCATGGGGCCTCCTCGTTAAAATCTGGGTCCAGGATAGGAGTGTTCTACATTTTGGAAATGGTTTTATCCAGTATCTAGTTAATGCTAACTATAATTGGATTTAATTTCCAACAAAACTCAACTGAAACCCCCTTTCACTTTCATACTAGTTTCTTGCAGAAGAGTTACAATTAAGTTACCCACAGTATTGTCGATTTTATTTTGGGTTGAAATGTCTCATGTTTGACTTTGGCACGGAAACAATTTCTTTTGGAGAGGGTCATAAAATATCCTTTCAGCTCTTCTCTTGTAATAGAAAAGTAGAAAAAAAGTATCTTCACTTTTGTCTATTTTACCCAACAAGGACTTATTGAGTCCATGTCACAGAGCTTAAAACTGTTAGGTGTCGTGTGGGATGGGGTCTGTTTACTAAATACAAGCCAAAATGCTTCGTTTTTCTAGAGGCCACTATTCTAGCAGCCTTGATTATCTGGAACACAGCCAATAACAAGAATGTAGTAAAAACAGCCACCGAACTGCCAAAATATTATCAAAACACCAAGTACCCAAGCTCTGGTTCATAACACACACGTATGTTAGTTGCCCCTGCCCAGTCAGTTTTATTCTTCATTTAGAAACAATAGAAACAGTCTTGGCTAGATGACTTCCTTGACCTTCAGCAAATTAGAACTAAGGATTGAAATGAGGAGCCTTCCAAAAGTAGGTACCCGGAAGTCAGAGTGACAACTGACAGGCTGACAGTAAGGCAGGAGAGAGGGGAGCTACAAAAGCAGGTAGAAGCAGATGGCAGGTAGGTGCACTTGCTGAGCTGGACCACGGGCAGGAGACATAGTACAGCAAGGGGTGGAGGGCACCAGGAAGAATTCAGATTTTGATCCATTTCGGGACTGTACAACACATTGAGAAAAACGTTCATCCCATATGATTAAAATAAAGGCAACTTTGGGACTTCCCTGGTAGTCTAGTGGTTAAGACTCCACGCTTTCACAGCAGGGGGCATGGGTTCGATCCCTGGTGGGGGAACTAGGATCCTGCCTGCGGCACGGTGTGGCCTAAATAAATAAATAAATAATATAAATAAAATAAAAGCAACTTTGAAACTTTGGATTAAAGGAAGATTCGCTCTTGTGAGACTTTATCTCAGGCTACCACTGAGAAACCTGTAGCCTTGTAGCAGAGGTACCCCATCACCATGGTCCAGGCAGCTGGCAAGTCCCTGAGGGTTTGCTTCTGTCTGGGTAGCTGTGGAAGCTGAGTGCAGAGCCCTGCACAGAGTGGGCGGCAAACATACCTGTTAGCTCTTCTGGTTCCAAAACAGGATGGAGTATACTCACTCTCCTCTGTTCCCCTCTCCCCCAAAGTATAACCAAATACCCTGGAAATTATTGAAAAGACAATTATAAAAGGACTCAGAGCTGCAAAGGAGGAGGAGGATGGGTTAGGGACCTCAGGACTTGAGAACCAACTATGCGGTGAGTTCCTTGGGTTTTCATTTTATCTCTTAGACTGTGTGCAGGAGAGGTCTGCAACCTGGAACTGCCAACACAAATAGGCAACAAACAGACAAACAAGAAAAGCCTGCTGTCTCTGGCCACATGTCTAAGGAAGGAAGTCCAACAGAGATCTAGTGGGGACCCCCAGCCTCAACTCTACAACCACAGCCCCTGCAGGAGGTCTGATCTGTTTACAGCAGAAGCAGCAAAGCCTTGGCCATTCCAACCCCTGATCACAAGCTGACCAAGTGGGTGATCTCATACACTCACAGCTGCAACAATGAAGCCCTGTGTCTTCCTGTGCTCTACCCAGAAACATAAGGAGACCTAGGCCCGATGGCTTCTGCCCCTTCCTCCCTAGATGGTCACCCACAGACAGTAAACAACCCAGAGAGGCAGTTCTGCCCCTGCAGAAAACATCACCATAGGTTGAGCAGGAGAATTAGCAGCACCAGAAGAATAAAATTGACCAGATAGCACTGTAAGTGCTCAAAAAACTAAATTGTCATTGGAACGAAAGCCCAAAAAAGGTAGCACCAAACCTGTACTCTAAAACTAAACAGAGCAACTGCCTACGAAAATAGAAGACTTAAATAGGTCAATATCAAATGATTAAAATTTCCAGGATACAGGGGGAAAAAAAACCTTCATCATACTAGGAAAACCACAATTTGAATGAAAAAAGGTAATTTTAACTGGTGCAGTTCCAAGATGACTCAAATGTTGGAATTATTGGATAAGGATTTTAAAGCAGCCATCATAGAAATGCTTCGACAATCAACGACAAATCAAATTCTCCTGAAACAAAAGAAAGAACAGAAAATTTCAGCAAAGAAATAAATTATAAAAAAGAAGTAAATGAAAATGATAGAATTGAAAAATACAACAACCAAAATAAAAAACTTACTGGATGGACTTAATAGTAGAGTGGAGATGACAGAGGATAGAAGCAGTGAACTTGAAGAGAGATCAATAGAATTTAGTTAGTCTGAACAACAGAGAGATAATAGGCTGAAAAAACATTGGAGAGTCTCAGGGATCTTTGGGACAATAATAAAATAAGGTTGAACAGTTCTGACATTAAAGTTCTAGAGAGTAAAGTCTGAAAATGTATCAGAAGAGATAATAGCCGAAAACTCCCCAAACTGCAAAAGATATAAGTCTACAGATTCATGAAGAGGAGCAAATCCCAAATAGGAAAAGCTCAAAGAAATCCACACCAAGACACATCATAGTCAAACTTGTAAAAACTAAAGACAGAGAAATATTCTTAAAAACAGCCAGAGAAAAATGACACATTACCTATAAAGGAACACTGACTTGAATGATGGTGGATTTCTCTTCTGAAACCATGGAGGTCAGAAGGAAGTAGCACAGTATTTTTCAAGTGCTGCAAGGAAAGAACCATTAGCCCCAAATCACATAGTCAGTGAAGCTATCCTTCAGAGTTGAAGGAGAAAAACATTCTCAGATGAAGATAATTTGTTGCTAGCACACTTATCCTTAGAGTGCCTAAGACATGGATATATATACACTGCCAAATGTAAAATAGATAGCTAGTGGGAATCAGCCACATAGCACAGGGAGACAGCTCCGTGCTTTGTGACCACCTAGAGGGGTGGGATAGGGAGGGTGGGAGGGAGATGCAAGAGGGAGGAGATATGGGGCTATACGTATAGCTGATTCACTTTGTTATAAAGCAGAAACTAACACACCATTGTAAAGCAATTATACTCCAATAAAGATGTTTAAAAAAAAAAAGTCATCCTATCCAGGATATATCCCAGATCAGTTAAATCATGACCTCTGTGGGTAGAACCCAGGCATCAGTATTTTTTCAAAATGAAAATTTAAGCTAACTATTTTTTAAAAACCACAACAATAAATTCCAGTGTCTATATAATTAAAAAAACCAACAACAGAAAAAGAATGCCTAAGAAAGCTTTCCAGACAGAAGGAAAATAATAGAAAAAAGGCTAGAACCATCAGAAAGGAAAGAGCAATGGAATGGATAAAAAGAAATAAACATAATAGGCTATCCTTCATCCTTCATCTCATGAGTTTCTTTAATCACATTTTATGGTTTCATAGTCGAAGAAAAAGTTATCACACTGTTTGATGTGTTCAATATTTGTAGAGGGAATACTTTAAAGGTGATTATATTTATTAAATTGAGGTAATAAAGGGACCTAAATGAAAGTGAGATTTCTATACTTCTCTTGAAATGGTAAAGAATCAACATCAATAGGCAGTGATAAATTATATGCATGTATAATAATACCCAGAGCAACCACTAAGGAATCTATATAAAGAAATACTTTCAAAAACGTTATAATTTAATAAAAATGAAGCATCAAAAATGTTCAAGTAATGCAGAAGAAGCCAAGAAAAAACAAACAGGGGGCTTCCCTGGTGGCGCAGTGGTTGAGAGTCCGCCTGCCGATTCAGGGGATGCGGGTTCGTGCCCCGGTTCGGGGAGATCCCACATGCTGCGGAGCGGCTGGGCCCGTGAGCCATGGCCGCTGAGCCTGTGCGTCCGGAGCCTGTGCTCTGCAACGGGAGAGGCCACAACAGTGAGAGGCCCGCGTACCGCAAAAAAAAAAAAAAAAAAAAAAAAAAGAAAGAAAGAAAAAACAAACAGGAACAAGAAATAGAGGGAACAAAACAGAAAACAAATAACAGATTTCTTGGATTTTCTACATAGACTATCATGTCATCTCAAATAGGGACAGTTTTATTTCTTACTTTCTGATCTGTATGACTTTTACTTCCTTTTCTTGCATTATTGCACTGGCTGAAACTTCAGTACCATGTTGAGTAAGAGTGATGAGAGCAGATATCCTTGTCTTGTTCCTGGTCTTAACATCTGAAAGCAGTCTTTCATCTTTAAGTATAGTGTTAAATGTAGCTTGTTTTGTTGTTGCTGTTAAACATTAGCTGTAAGTTTTTTGTAGATGTTTTTTATTAAATTGAGGAAGTACTTCTCTATTTCTAGTTTTCTCAGTTTTCATCACGAATGGTGCTCAATTTTGTCAAATGCTTTTTATTCATGTATTGATATAATCATATGATTTTTCACTTGATATATTGACATGATGGATTACACTGATTAATCTTCAAATATTAAAAAGCCTCAAATTCCTGGAATAACCCCACTTGGTTATGGTGTATAACTCTTTTTACATATTCTGCATTATGATTACAAATATTTATTTTATATTTTTTTGAAATCTTTATTGGAGTATAATTGCTTTACAATGGTATGTTAGTTTCTGCTTTATAACAAAGTGAATCAGCTATACATATACATAAATCCCCATATCTCCTCCCTCTTGTGTCTCCCTCCCACCCTCCCTATCCCACCCCTCTAGGTGGTCACAAAGCACCGAGCTGATCTCCCTGTGCCATGTGGCTGCTTCCAACTAGCTATCTATTTTACATTTGGTAGTGTATATATGTCCATGCCACTCTCTCACTTCGTCCCAGCTAACCCTTCCCCCTCCCCGTGTCCTCAAGTCCATTCCCTACGTCTGCATCTTTATTCCTGTCCTGCCCCTAGGTTCTTCAGAACCATTTTTTTTCTTTTTTTTTTTTTAGACTCCATATATGTGTGTTAGCATATGGTTTGTTTTTCTCTTTCTGACTTACTTCACTCTGTATGACAGACTCTAGGTCCATCCACCTCACTACAAATAGCTCAATTTCGTTTCTTTTTATGGCTGAGTAATATTCCATTGTATATATGTGCCACATCTTCTTTATCCATTCATCTGTTGATGGACACTTAGGTTGCTTCCATGTCCTGGCTATTGTAAATAGAGCTGCAGTGAACATTGTGGTACAGGACTCTTTTTGAATTATGGTTTTCTCAGGGTATATGCCCAGTAGTGGGATTGCTGGGTCGTATGGTAGTTCTATTTTTAGTTTTTTCAGGAATGTTCATACTGTTCTACATAGTGGCTGTATCAATTTACATTCCCATCAACAGTGCAAGGGGGTTCCCTTTTCTCCATACCCTCTTCAGCATTTATTGTTTGTAGATTTTTTGATGATGCCCATTCTGACTGGTGTGAGGTGATACCTCATTGTACTTTTGATTTGCATTTATCTAGTGATTAGTGATGTTGAGCATCCTTTCACCTGTTTGTTGGCAATCTATATATCTTCTTTGGAGAAATGTCTGTTTAGGCCTTCTGCGCATTTTTGGATTGGGTTGTTTGTTTTTTTGATATTGAGCTGCATGAGCTACTTATAAATTTTGGAGAGTAATCCTTTGTCAGTTGCTTCATTGGCAAATATTTTCTTCCATTCTGAGGGCTGTCTTTTCGTCTTGTTTATGTTTTCCTTTGCTGGGCAAAAGCTTTTAAGTTTCATTAGATCCCATTTGTTTATTTTTGTTTTTATTTCCATTTTTCTAGGATGTGGGTCAAAAAGGATCTTGCTGTGATTTATGTCATAGAGTGTTCTGCCTATGTTTTCTTCTAAGAGTTTGATAGTGTCTGGCCTTACATTTAGGTCTTTAATCCATTTTGAGTTTATTTCTGTGTATGGTGTTAGGGAGTGTTCTAATTTCATTCTTTTCCATGTAGCTGTCCAGTTTTCCCAGCACCACTTATTGAAGAGGCTGTCTTTTCTCCATTGTATATTCTGATTGCAAATATTTATAAAGGATTTTTACATCTATTTTCATGAGTGATGTGAGCTTGTACTTTTCTTTTTTAAAAATACTCTCCTTGTTTTGGTATCAGGGCAATACTTGCTTTATAAAATAAATTGAGAAATGTTCTCTCTTATGTTCTGGAAGAGAATATATGAAATTGCTATTAAAACTTCTTTAAAGAAGCTTTTCTCCATTTATATAAAACCATGTAGGCTTGGAAATATCTTTTGGGGGAGCTCCTAAATTTGACTTCAATCTTCTTAATAGTTGTAGGACTATTCAAATTGTCTGTTTCATTTAGGGTAGATTGTGGTGGTTTGTGCTTTTCAATGAATTGGTCCATTTTGTTGCCAAATTTATGCATGCAGAGTTGTTTGTAGTTTTAACCTTATAGACTTTTGAAGTTAGCATATCTAGTGATGACTCTTCTTTCATTTGTAAAATTGGTAATTTGTATTTATTCTCTTTTTTCTTTGCTAGAATTGCTAAAGGTTGCCAATTTTATTGATCTTTTAAACAATCAGCTCAGTTTCACTGATTTTCTCAGTTGTTTTTCTCTTTTAATTTCATTGATTTCTGCTCTTATATTTACTATTTCTTTCTGCTTGCTTTGAATGTATTTTGCTCTTTTATTTCTTAGGTTCTTGAGGTGAAAGCTTGGATTGATTTGAGACATTTTTCTTCCTAATATATGTATTTAGTATTATAAATTTCCCTCTTTGCACTGCTTTACCTGTGGCTCACAAATTTTCATACGTTGTATTTTCATTTTCATTCAGTTGAATGAGTTTTTAAAAAGTCCTTTGGGACTTCCTCTTTGATCTGTAGATTATTTAGAAGTGTGTTGTTTAATTTCCAAGTGTTTTGAGATTTTCTTTATTGATTTATAGTTTCATCCCATTGTGGCTGGAGAACACACTGTATGATTACCATTCTTTCAAATTTGTTGAAGTGGCTCATTTATTGAAGTGAATTTGTTTTATGGCTCAGAATATGGTTTGTCTTGGCATATGTGGGCAATGGTAAAGAATGCGTATTCTGTTTTTGTTGGGTGGAGTGTTCTATAAATGTCAATTATATCTTATTTGTTGATAGCGTTTTCCTGTTATCTTTGCTGATTTTCTGAAGAGTTGTTCTATCAACTGTTAAGAGGAGGATGTGGAAGTCTCCAAAAATAATTGTAGATTGGTCTATTTCTCCTTTCATTTCTATCAATTTTTGTTTCACATATTTTATAGCTCTGTTGTATACACATTTATGATTGCTAAATCTTCTTGGTAGATTGATCCTTTTGTTATTATACAATGTATCTCTCTGCTTCTGGTAATTTTCTTTGCTTTGAATTCTATATTCTGATATTAATATAGCTATTCCTTCTCTCTTTCAATTGAAGTTTGAATAGGTACATATATACAAACTTCAATTGAAGTTTGTAATATATACATATATCTCCACTGCTTTTTTTTCAACCCTGCCTATATCATTATATTTTAAATGAGTTTCTTATGGACATCATATAATTAGGTCATGTTTTCTGATCCACTCTGTCAGTCTTTGCATTTTAATTGGTATAACCATTTACAGTTGATCCTTGAACAAATTGGGTTTGAACTGTGTGGGTCCACTTATATATGGATTTTTTTCCCCCAATAAATAAATACTATAATGCTAAATGATCCAAGGTTGGTTGAATCCACAGATGTGGAACGATAGATATGGAGGACTGACTGTAGAGTTATACACTGATTTTTGACTGCACAAGGGTCAGTGGCCCTAGCTCCTGCATTGTTCAAGGGTCAACTGTATATTTAATGTAATTATTGATTTGTTATGGCTTAAATCTGGCTTTCTTTTTTGGTTTTCTGTTTGTTCTTTCTGCATTTCTCTCTTTTCCCCTGCTTTTCTGTGGGTTATTTGAACAGTTTTTAGAATTTTATAACTATAGAGTTTTAACTTTAGAGTTTTTGAGTGTATCTGTGTGACATTTTAATGATTGCTCTAATAATACATTATATGTACATAACTTATTACAGTCATCATTTTACCAGTTCAAGTGAAGTGTAGAAATCTTATCTGCCTTATGTCTATTCACTCTCCCCACTTATATTAAATATTAAGTATTTGTCTTAAATATTTCTGCTAAATATTTAGAACCACATTAAACAGTGCCATATTTTTTGCTTCATATGTCAAACATAATTTAGAAAACTCATGAAGAGAAGGAAAAGCTATTATATTTACCCATATTTTTGTTTGCAAACTTTCTTCCTGATTTTCTAAGATTCCTTTTATCATTTCTTTTTTTATTTATAGAACTTCCTTTAGCCTTTCTTTTGTGGTAGGTCTTCTGGCTACAAATTCGTAGTTTTCTTTCATTCGAGAATGTCTTGATTTCCCCTTCATTTCTGATATTTTTGCTACATACAGGATTTTTCTGATATTTTTTCTGGATTCTAAGTTGACAGTTCTTTTCTTTCAGCACTTGAAGAATATTCCTCTTCCTCCTGGCCTCCATGGATTCTGATGAGAAATCTGCTGTCATCTGAATTGATTTTCATCTATAGGTAAGGTGTCACTTTTCCCTTACTGCTTCAAGGTTTTTAAAATTTTGTTTTAATTTTCAGAAGTTTGAATATTTTCAGAAGTTTGATAGCTATTTGCATGGTTTCTTTGGTTTTATTCTGTTTTGGGTTTGCTCAGTTTCCTGAATCTGTAGTTTATGAGTTTTGCCAAATTTAGGAAGTTTTCAGTTATTATTTCTTTGAACAGCTTGTGATCCCTGTCCCTTTTCTTCTCTCTTTCCAGAACTCTGATGACACGAAAGACATAACTTTTGTTACAGTCCCACAGATCCCCATGGCTCTGCTTATCTTTTTATTTTTATTCTAACTTTTCTCCATTAGTCAGACTGAGTAATTTCTATTGTTCTACTTTACAGCTCACTGATTGTTTTCTTCTGTCTCCTTCATTCTGCTGTTGAGCTCATCCACGGAGCTTTTAATTTCAGTTACTGTATTTTTCAGTTCTAAAATTTCTATTTGATTTTTTTTATATCTTCTCTTTCTTTGCTGACACTTTCAACTTATTTGCTGAGTGTTTTTATTTTTTCATGAGTTTAAAGTGTGTTTATAATGGCTTGCTGAAGCATTTTTTTATGATGGCTATTGTAAAATCTTTGTCTGGTAATTCTAACATCTCTGTTACTTCAATGTTGGTATCTACAGATACCTCCCTGGCAGAGAGGGGTAGGAGTGGCTCATTACTACTCGTCATGTGGCCTCAAAGGACATCATCAGTGGGGGAGGGGAGGCATTGGCTTCGTTACTGCTGGGCTCTGGTGAAAATCGTGACCTTCCACTCTCCGTTGAGACTGCTCCAGCAGGGAAGAAATAGAAACTTCCCAGGTGTTTTCCATTAACACCATGTGGTGGTGGAGGGTGCTCCTTATTGCTTGGTGTGGGTGAATGCCTCAGCTCTATACTCAACCTTATCTGACACCACACTGACAGGGAGTTGGGGCACCTTAAACTTGCTGAAGATGGAAGTCTAGGCTCTCCATTTGGCTTCGGCTTCTGCTTGGTAGGAGTGCAGTCGTAGTTTTTTCTATGGTGTTTGATTGGAGTAGGATGTTTACCATCTAAAAGTTTTCTGTCTTGCTAGAATGTCCCTTCCTTCTCCTGTCCTTTGGTTAGAGAGAGCAGGCTTTGGCTGGGGCTATTTTTGTCTGTAGTCGTTGGTGTTTTCAGTTTGCTTGGCTTCTTCAGCTCCAAGTCTGGGATATATGAGGCAAAAAGTTGATTCAGAGAATGCATTACTGTTTTGTTACTTGGGTTCTGAGTTCCCTAGTTTGTTTGCCTTCCCCCCACCTTTCAGAGTCTCTCTTTCTCTCTATATATATTATACTAAATGTCCAGGGTTTTTAGTTGGACTTAGCAGAAGGAAAAGGAAGACGTACATGGACTTCACCTTCCTGTAAGCTGAAATTCTGGCATTACATTTTTAACTATAAGAAATGTTCTCATTTTAACTAACTTGTGATCGGTTTCAGCCTGGTGGATTATTAATTTTTAAATGTGATCAAAATCCAAATAAAATAAAAGCATCACTAAAGGGGCTGTATTGAATATACCACCTACTAATTATACTGATTTTTTGAACAGTGACTAGCTTCTGTGAGCAAATCTTGTAATTGGAACCCTCACTGTAGCTTTCTTCTCAGAAATCTGTCTCAGAAATCTTATTAGTTATCTATTTTATATATAGTAGTGTGTATATGTTAATCCCAACCTCCCAATTTATCCCCTTCCCTTCCCCCCCGGTAACCGTAAGTTTATTTTCTACATCTGTGACTCTATTTCTGTTTTGTAAATAAGTTCATTTGTACCTTTTTTTTGAGGATCTATGATTCTCTCCGAACTCCATGTAGAACAAAGTGGATTATGGGTAAATGTTTACTGATAGGCCAGGTAAAAATCACCTTGGGATCAAAGCATGAAACACTCTATCACTGTCCATTCGGAGGGAAATGGACACTTCATAGTTTTCAGTATTTATGTTTCCTCCACATCTCTTCCTTTTTAAAACCTTCACCGGAATTTTCCGCCCTTGCACGATTGGTCTGACTCCTTTAGCTATACATTGGGAACTTACTATGTGTTTAGCTAAGTGAACTCCTCCACGTGAATCTAGGTTAGACCATGTCCCCAGGCATGCCAGCCCCAGAATCAAACTTGTTCCAAGTTGGGGTTATTTTGACCCAGGGCCCTTCTAACCCATTTCAGATTCAGTATTTTCAGGGTTAGGAGGGAGCTTAGCCAGCCATGGGGAGAAGACAGAGGCAAAACACACCCTTTGCAGGGAGTGACGGGCTTTCCTCCACTGACTACTTTCTCAAATATTAATTCTCCCTCTTCTTTTTCCCTTATCTTCTATCCATCCCTGGGACTGATTAATAATAAAAACGAAAATAAACAATAACCAGTGTATTGGATATTTACAGTGTTTGAAGCAATGTAATGCATATTTAATATTCTCAACAACTCTAGAAGTAGGTTTTAGTCTTTTCATTTAACAGATGGGGAAACTGAGGCCCAAAGTGCCTAGGGAACTTGCCCAAGCTTGCAGCGCGGGAGCCTCTGACTCCTGAGCCTGAATTATGGAGCGTCTCTCTTGTGAAGCCTTAAAGGTTCAAAGATCATTTGCTTCTGCAAAATGGAGTGGAGGGTCTCCCTCTTCTTCCTCCCCACCCAGATATATGGGACTGTTACGGGACCACGTCTGTGAAAAATGCTCCATCATAAGTGTTAGAGTCGATGAATTTTCACACACTGAATACGCGCATGTGACCACCACCAAGATCAAGACACGGAACGTGACCAGCTCTCCCGATGCAGGGTGACCACTGCTCTGACTGCCATCAACATAGATTAGCTTTGCCTGTTGTAGAACTCCTTACAATGGGATCAGTGTGCCCTCTTTTTGTCTGGTTACTTCTGCTCAGAATCTGTAAAACCCAGTGGTGTGCTGGTAAATTGGCTTTCAAAAACTAATTTATTTATTATTATAAATAAAAGAAAAAAGAAGGAAAGGAATAAAAGAAAAAAGAATAAAAAATTTTTTTAAAAAGCAATGCAATAAAAAGAAAGAAAGAAAGAAAAAGTTCCTGTTTGTAGTGTTTGCCTATTTCAGTGCTGTGAATGCTCCCACCTTGGTGGATTTCAAGCCACCAATGATTTAACAATCAGTTTGCAAGATTCCAGAATATTCCACAGTCAGCTCTTACGAGCTGGTGCAAGTCAAACCCACCATGTTATAGGAGTCATTCACATGGTGGTGTACAGTTTATCATTCTTTCTCTTTGCTGTTTAGTATTACTGTGTGAACACACGTGGGGCCTTTTCATTATGGCTTTTTGGCAAAAGTCACTGGTTTTCGGAAAGAGCCTCTTTGGTGGATTCATTGCTGCCGGATGAATCCGGTCCTGTCTCCACCGTGCCGGCACCTTTCCTGGCCACCGGCTTCGGCTTCAGCTCTCCAGACGGGAAGCACCGTACCTGCCCCACAGGCTTGTCAGCACTCTTGGCACTCGGTAGGCGCTCAATAAATCTTCCCTCCATCCCTTTCTATCTATTTTTCATCCCAGGGAGGGTGACTGCACCTCAGATGAAGCCATGTGGAGATGTAGGGCTCAACACCCCTGCATGGATCTCTGGGGTGTTTTGCTCTGCCACCCAGAGCACCTGCAGAATTTCTCAGCTTTATTTCCATGTGGTATCTTTTTTTTTTTAATTAAAAAAAATCTATATTAGAGTATAGTTGATTTACGTTGTGTCAGCTTCAGGTGTACAGCAAAGCGAATGTATACATATACATATAGCTAATCTTTTTCAAATTCTTTTCTCATTTAGGTTATTACAGAATATTGAGTAGAGTTCCCTGTGCTATATAGTGGGTCCTTGTTGGTTATCTATTTTATATATAGTAGTGTGCACACGTTAATGCCAAACTCCCAATTTATCTCTCCCCCTCACCTTTCCCCTTTGGTAGCCATAAATCTGTTCCCTTAATCTGTGAGTCTGTTTCTGTTTTGTAAGTAAGTTCATCTGTATCATTTTTTTAGATTTCCATGTGGTCTCTTTGAAGAGAAGGAAAAGAAGGAAGAAGGGAGGGGAGGAAAGAAAAGGAGGGAGGAGGGAAAGTAGGAAGGAAGAAAGGGAAAGAAAGAGGGAAGGAGAGAAAGCAGCTGTCAGACTTGTCTGCGGGCCTGGCCTGAAAGAAGACTTTTCTGTTACCAATAGATCACTTGCTCCAGCTGCTGTGACGGGCCCAGGAAACCTGTTCACACATGAAAGTGATGTTTGCTTTGTTCAGTGCTGCCTTCTTGCCTCTAAATAGATCATCACAACCCAGGCATCCTCCGGAGAGATACCATCTGCAGGGGAACATGAAAAGGAAACCCTGGGAAAGGCAGTCAAAAGAGTGACACAAATGTGACAAATGAAGGTCACAGAGTGACAATCTGTGAATAGGCACATTTTTCTGGGTCAAGGGGAAGGGAAGACTTGACTGTGGAGGGGAAGCTGGGCCTTTTCCAAGGCCAAGTGCCGGGGGGGGTCTCTGCAGCGCCAGGAGAGCCGCTGACTCTGAGCTCGCTGCTCACCAGGGCCAGGTCCACTGCCCTGAGGTCCTGGGGAAGGAACCTCTTCCAGGCAGTTGGCACCAGCGTCCTTTCTGTCTGAAGCAGGCAGGAAAGTCATCTCCCGGCTCCTCATCAACTGGAAAAACACACCGGTTGCGGCCAAGTGAAACAAAATGCCCCTTCCTGCCTGGGAGTTCAACCCGCATCCCTCTGACAGCTGGCCGTGACGGAGGACCGCATCTCCTTCCAAACCCAGAACTGTTGTCTTTGGATCTCCCTCCAGCACCCCAATTCCAGGACTTGGGGCCTCCCAATGAAAGCGGCTGGTTACCGTGACCTCTTGAATCAATTCCTTGTGTCTCAAGAGCAAAGACCATGTTCAGGTCCCCAGCTGGAGCCCCGCTTCTTGGCCGTCTGTTCGTCGTTCATGCCACTGCTGCTTCCCTGGGGATTTGGGGAGGGTAATCTAGAAGAGGCAGCAGGGTATAAGGAACAGAAACAGTAATAATCCTGGAACGAGCTGGATCTAATTTTAAATCTGGGCTCTGCAATGTGCTGGTTGGGTGACCTGGGCAAATGCTAGCTCCCCTGGGTCAGGCCCGGTATAATTTCTTCAAGAGCCCTGCAGGTTCAGGATTTCAACCTACTTTCCATGGGGGGAGGTGGAAGGACTGCCAAGATCATCTGGCCAAGGTGAGACAGAGCAGGATTTGAACCTGGGCTGGTCTGGCCCCAGGGTCACCCTCTGTCCCCTACTCCACACTCCCTGCCACAGGCTGGGAACGCATCTGGGCCACTGGCGTTCCCATAGGTCTCATAACTCTTCTTGTGGGTGAGGGTGAGGGGGGGCTGAGGAACGCTTCCCACCCAGAGGAGCACGCATACTCCTTCTGTTCACGGTGTGGCATGTTTACTTCACCCTTCTTTTACAGTTAGATACCAAGATTGCTCCCAAGTTTTACTATCATAAATGAGACTGTGTAAAACATTTGGGCGTCATAAGTCTTTTCTACGTCTGTATTTCCTTATGAGCCATACCTAAAAGCTGAATTACTAGGTCACAGGGTATGAAAAACTTCGGGCTTTAGTACCTGATGTCAAATTGCTCTCAATAAGGGTTTTGGTGGTTTACACTCCCCTCACTCAGAGACTTTTTCCTTGTTACTGGAGGCTCTTTCTGAGTTAAGGTCAAGGCTGGTGTTTTGATATTTCGTTAATACCGAAAATACCCAGTGTGTGTGTGTGTGCGTGTGTGCGTGCGTGTGTGCGTGTGCGTGTGTGTGCGCGTGTGTGTGTTTGGGGGAGGAAGGGCTGCAAAATCATTGTCTATTAAAAAAGTAAGTCCTCAATGTCACCCCTTCTGTCTTCCTGACCTGTTATTTAAATCCCTTAGTATACCGGCAATGCACAGAGAATATAAGGAAATTAAAAAAAAAAAAAAAGAATCTTATCTAGGATGGTGGGTTATGGGAGGTTTTCTCTTTCAGTCAAAATGTTTTTATAATGAAAATGGGAGGAGAGAGGAGTCTCATCCTTAACCAGAATGTGAACCCAGCTCTCTTAGACGTTAGGCATATCAGGATAGACTATGCCTGTCGTTAGACATTTTAGGTGGAACGTGTAGAAGGAACGCCCTTTGTCCCACTTGGAATCCAAAGTCCAAACCTGGTCCGCCTGTCCTCTGGCACAGGCGGAGGGTGATTTATTTGCTCTAGCCCTCTGCCTTGAGCAGGTGCCTCTCAGCTGTCATGCCTCAGAGTGGCATGGCCTGGAGCCAGCCCTCTGGAGCCGACCTGGGATTTACCCGAGAGGAAAGAGCAGGGCTCTCAGGCTGCTCAGGTGGGCTCCCCGAGAAGCACCATTGATCCAGCTCTGGCTGACCCTGCTGACTAGATGGGGGAAACAGCGGCGGCGTCTTTGAATGGAAAGATGAAGGACGACCGGTGAGGTCCTGTTACTCAAAGCCCTAGGGACAGGAGGCAATGGATTCCACCTGATCACCTTCAGATTCTGCGTTGCATTTATGCCATTACAAGGGGAGGGCGTCTACCATCTTCCACTTACTTCTTGTCTCCTCGGTTACTGGGAATGGTGATGCCAGAAGTCGACTCGGGAGGAGGGGTCCTGAGACAGGGGCCCAGAGGCAAGCCCCTTCTGGTGTTTGGGCCCGCACTCTATCTAACATGGGATCTGTGCACAGAGGACTTTCATGGTGTCCTAGTTTTCCTTTTAAAATCAATTTTATAGTAATAGAAATCTATTACTACTATACTATAATATATAACATTATATCCTATAATATGTAGTATATATTATATAATTATATATTATACTATATTTATTATACGTATGTATTATAATATATAATACTTATATATAAGTATATATAATACTTAAAATATACATAATGTAATATATTATATAGTATAATATATATATAAGTATATTATACTATATAATATATATAAAATACAATATCTTATATGTTATAGTATTATTAGTACAATACTATAATATACAACTAATATAATATAATAAGAGAAATAGCAATAGAAAAGAGTAAATGAGAATGAAAAGATCGTAATCTCTTCAATCAGAACAACACCATTAACATCTGTTACAGGTTGAATCATGTCCCCCACAAATTCATATATTGAAGTCCTGACCTCTAGTACTTCAGAATGTAACCCTATTTGGAGATAAAGTCTTTAAAGAGGTGATTAAGTTAAAATGAGACCCCTTAGGGTGAACCCTAATCCAATCCGACTGCTGTCCTTCTAAGAAGAGGAAATTTGGACACACCAAGAGGCACCAGCGTGCACGCACAGAGGGATGGCCGGGTGAGGACACAGCAAGAAGATGGTAGTCTGCAAGCCAAGGAGAGGAGCCTCGGAGGAAACCAGTCGTGCTTACTCCCTGATCTCCGAAGTCCAGCCTCCGGAAACTGTGAGGAATAGATGTCTGCTGTTTAAGCCACCCTGTCCATGGCATTTTGTTACGGTGGCCACAACATCCCTCTCCATCTCACACACAGTTTAATAAAATTGGAGGCATTCTGCACATACAGTTTTAGACCACGCACTTAACCTCACATTGTGGGCGTTTTCCAGTGTCCGCCGCTCCCTGTTCCCAGGAAGATAAGGTTCCATCCTTGGGTCTGGACGTTCGAGATCGTGCGCAGATGGCCCTTCTGCGTAGCCACGTGACTTGCTGGCTGTTTCCCAGACTTGCTCCGCCTCTTCTGCTCTTGCCAACCCCACCCTCCCTACAAGTGCTTTCGCCTACAAGTCATTCTAGGCCTAGATCATACCTAGAGCTGTTTCACCATGCAGCCTGCTGGCCACACGAGGGCAGGGCACAAATAAACCTACCTGTGTCCCTAGCACTTACCATGGTCCCTCTAACATATATTGTTTTCCACCAACCTCAGATGAGAATACCTTTTTAAAAGGGAGGATTGAGAATTATGGGCAGAATTAAATTACTCATGGGTCCCTGTCTCCTGTTTCCATGGATGTTAGAGAAAGGATATATATTATGAACAAGTTGGGTTTATAATATAAATAGGAATGCAAGCTTGGTTATGCATGAGGAACAAAATCAATGTAATTCACTGTACTAACAGAATGAAAGGTTAAATTAACCAGATCATTTCAACAGATGCGAAAAGCATTTAACAAAATCTGATACCCATTCATGATAAAAAGTCTCAGCAAACCAGGAACGGTAGGGAATTTCTTCAAAATGGTAAAAAGCATTTACAAAATTCCTACAGGCAGCATCAGACTTGGAGGTGAAAACCTGAATTAGTTCCTAGACCCACTTCTCCTCCGAGAAACCTTTCCTGACTCCTGACTAGGTCGAATGCCAGTTCCCTCCGGGCCACCCCCTCCTCCAAAGCAGTGATCACAATTGCAATTGAAAATGTTTGTGCCCCAGGGAGGTCCGTGTCTGTTTCCTGATCGAGGCACTAAGCTCTGTGTGTGAAAGCCTTCTGCTGGGTGCTGCCCCGTGTCGACGCGGGGCTGAATGAACCGCACAGTGAGGGATGGGCCGTCCGCTTGCACAGCGCTTCAGGTCTGGTGAGGGGGGAGGTTTCTCACAGAAGCACATTCGTACACATATAAACTCCACAGGAAAGACCAGTGCTTCTAGTTCATTCTGGGCCACTGCCCCATAGGGAATAGATGCTAGTGCTTTGTTCTTCTGACTTGCGAGAGTTTTAGGGCTGGAAGGGCTATGGAGGGTCAACCCCGACCCAGATGGTTAGAGGAGGTCACTAGGGTCACGATCTGAAGTGTGCGCACCAAATGCACCTTGAACCCTAGTTTGGAGCTGACGGTAGTGAAAACTGCGTAGGAATGAGGTCTGGGGGCTGCAGCCAGTTCCCATGTGGTGGCTCTTTGTAATCCTTGCCCCTGGGGAGACTAACACCTGCACACTTTGAAACGGCGGGAGGAGCATCGCAGCTCCCAGCATCCTGGGGCAAAACCCCTGCCCTGCAGGCTGCTGGCAGGCCTGCCTTTGCTCTGGTCATCAGAAGGCTGGCTTTGCTCTCTGGGGTCACCCGACCAGGAGGTAGGTCCTGGCCTAACCCTTTCTCCTGCCTGGAAGTGGACTTTCCCCTTCTTTCCAAGGACAGGTAGGCAGCTCCTTATGGATTAAGGCCTGCGGCGACAACTCCAGAATTCCTCCACCTGATGGCTGTTGGGAGGAGGAATGGCAGGTCTGGGAAGCTCTGCTGGCAAAGACTTTGTATGAGATTCCCAAGATAGCAGGGGTGGAGGGTCAAGGAGGAGAGCTGGGAGTGGCTGGGGAGAAGCCAAAGCCTGTGCACCCCAGCCTTTTGGAGACATGTGTCTCCCCCACTGGATAGGCTGGTTTCTGCACTGTTCCTCCTGAACTGTGTCTCATCCAACTGCTCCATATGGTCAAGGGAATGGAAGTGAGGAAAGAACAGGTGCATTTGATCCACCCAGCAATTGCGGATTTTCTAAAGGATACATAGTCCTCGTGTTTGTGGATTCAGCTGCCTCTTTCCTGAGCTCTGTAAAAGGATTATTATTTTGTTTAAAGGAACAATCGTGACTCTTATACAAATGGAAAAACACACCTCAAAGTTTGATTTAATTCATTAATTGGTGAGGAAACCGGTAAGATGTTACAACCAATCCAAAGGAGAAATGAAAATACCATCCATCGATAGGCAAGTGAGAATGCTGAAATGAATTCACAAATAGATGCAAAACTGATAATAACCACCACTGGATGGAGTTCATTTACGTGTATATAAACAAAAATGGTGTGCATTCCTACAATTTGCAGAGCTATAAAATAGGTTCAAGATGAGGACAAGCAGAGAGAGCCAGGAAGGGTACTCTAGATGGAACATGCAGTAATTTTTTCCACCCAATTTTAAAGCCTTCACAGATCTGGGCATGGATAGCAGCAGGAGACTTGGACATTTATTTCACCAAAACAAGGCAACTGAGGCAGGAGATGGGCTTCAGACAAATGATGACAAATTAAGGTACTAGACTCCCTGCCTGATATGTGCAGGTGAGGAAGAAGCAGAAGCTGGGAAGGAGAGAGGGAAATGGAATAAACAAACAAACAAACAAACAAAAAAGAGTCAAAAGAAAGCCTAAGAGAGGTGGGAGGGGAGCTCTGTTTGCTCATTCACTCCAACACTCATGTCCTCATCCTTCACTGGCAGGAGTACAAGCTCAGCCAGCTTCACATGACCCCCATCATGCAAATCTTAGTGGGAAAGACACAGTGAGGACGGGTTGAGTAATGGCCCCCCAACATTGTCCATGTCCTCAACTCCTGGAATATGTGACTTTTGCCATATATGTCAAAAGGGACTTGGCATGTGATTAAAAATTTTGAGATGGAGAGATTATTCTGGATGATCTGAATAGGCCTGATGTATCACAGGGGTCCTTATAAAAAAGAGGTAGGTGATCAGGATAGGAAAAGGCAAAGAAGTAGAGATTAGATGGATGCAGCTGCAAGCCAAGGGATGCTGGCAGCCTCTAGAAGCAGGAAGAGGCAAGAAAGGGATTCTCCTCTGGAGCCTCCAGAAGGAACTGTTAGGGAACAGTTGACCGAAACTGCCGCTTTGGCCAGGCATGATAATAACCACTTGCATGAGTTGTCTTACAACAGGATGTCCTGATGAGGAACATGGTGCAGCTGCTGAAAACTACCTGGGAGAATTTGGGAGGGGCCGAAAGGAGGGAGGAGATGCCAGCCCATAATATGTCCTGCCAACCTCCCAGAAACTATTACTCTGGAAACCATCTTGACTGAGAGATGTGCACACCACCAGGAAGGTCCTTGAATGGGACCAGATATGGGCACAAGCAAGATGATTGGCCAGAGACAACCTGGAAAGCTAACGCCACCACCATAAACCCTGAGACTGTGATCCACGTGGCAGAGCAGTTCCGGGTGCTCTCCACCCGGGTCTCCCTTCCCAATAAAGTCTTTTGCTTTGTTAGTACGTGTGTCTCCTCAGACAATTCATTTCTGAGTATTAGACAGGAGCCCACTCTCAGGCCCTGGAAGGGGTCCCCCTTCTGGTAAGAGAACCAGCCCTTCCAACACCTTGATTATAGCCCTGAAAGACCCGTTTTGGATTTCTGACCTCTAGAACTGTAAGAGAATAAATCTGTGTTGTTTTAAGCCCTTAAATTTATAGTAATTTGTTCCAACAGCAGCAGGAAACTAATTCACACTCTGAACAATTGCACTGTAGCATGATTGCAATGCAGAGTGTTTTGATGGGGAAACTGAGAGTCAGGGGGGCCAATGACAGGTGTCCTGGAGGAAGAGGTTTCCTGCTGAGACCTGGGGGCTTTGGAGGAAGTGGCTCACAGAGTGTCAGGCTTCTGGTGCTTCTGCGGGTACGGGAATGGCGTCGCGCAGTGGACAAGATGAGGGAGGAATCCCGCAGGGGCCCTGTAGCAATGCTTTCTTACATATCACTCAGGGGTAGAGGGAGGCTGGTGGCAGGAGCCATTGAGGTGTGCTTGTGGTGTTTGTAAGGGGAGGTGCAGGCCTGAACCCGTGATGGGGTGACAGTGCAAAGGAGACGAATTCCTCCCAGGATGGAGCAGAGAGAGCTGTGAAGGCCAGGTTTTGAATCTGGTCACTCAGGATAGGCTCCCTGCCCCAGAGCAGGAGCAAACCAACTATGCCTAAAAGAGGGTGTTTTCCAGCCTCGTTACATGCATTTTGAAACCCCAGTACACGTGAATTCTCATCAGCCCAGAGAATTAAGCTAGCTTCACTCATTTGGAGAGAACCAGTCTGCTGCCTGCCCTACGCAAGCACTTTCTAAGCTCTTGTTATGCACCAGGGAGTCCTGGGACCTCAAAGATGTATAACCACCGAGACGCAGCCAACAAGAAGCCGGCCGTCTTGTATGTGAGCGTGTGTTACAGGAAAGAGGAACACGAAAGGTATGGGCCCAAGGCACAAGCAAGGGAGCTGTCACACACTTCTAGACGTGACAGCTCTTCTGCAGATGTTACCAGATGTTTCCTCATTGGTAGCTCATCCCCAGACCTTCAGTGAAGGTGGACACCATAGTGACTTAAAAAAATTAACATGTATTAACCCTCCACAGAATTCCACAAAGTGAGTTTATATCAATTTTGTTGAAATATTTTATTTCTGCTGATGTATTTAGTTCTGTTCAAAATCTGTCTACTCAGTACCCACTCTTTGGGCTAGATTCCAGGGAGGAGAGCTGTGTGTGGGACAGGGTACCCACCCTCGGGTGTTCAATCTTGGGAGGGAACGATGTCACGCATGAAACAAGTACACGCAGTGTGGGGCTGAACATCCAGCACGAGTTACAGAGGATGGAGTGGGGAGGCCGGCTGCCCGGTCTCATCCAGCCAGGACTGGGTGTGCCGCTGCATCTTGACAGGTGCGGAGCCTTTAGAAAGGCCTGGAGGCTTTCTGGTTGTGAGGCCGTTGTCAGTGAAGTTTGGAGGCAGCTGTGCATTTGGGTTCGCTGGGCTGTTCGGAACAGACATCTCTTTATGGGGTGTAAGACTGGAGACATATACAGACAGAGATGACTTCTGCCTTGGAGACAGACAGCTGTCACCTTTGTCATCTGGGTCCAGGCAATGAATACCTACAACATATCTGAGCCTACAGGTGACATCACAAAACCAAGTCTAACAGAGGTCGAGGGCGTGGCAAAGCGCGCAGAGCTAAAGGATGAGAGAGAGAAAAGAGAAATGAATGAGGCAGGACCCAGGACTCAGGGGCTGGCTGGACGCGCAGCCTGCGCCTCTGCGTTCTTAGTCAAATTCAACATGGATCAGCATAGAACACAACGTTTGATGCCTGCAAACGCTTGTCCTTTTTCTATAAAGCTTGGTATCTTTAAAACCATTTCTTGCTTTTCTAAAGAACAAAGCCTGAATTCCATGCACAGTGATGACTGTTTTGTCCATACTCCCTTCATGGTTAACAGCATTAAATGGCATTGTAAAAGAAACCGACACTTCCTTTTGCATGTATCAGTAATAAATTTTTCTTTGGCAAGTGGAGATGCAATTGAATACTATTTTCTTAACTCTCGGGATGGAACAGACGCTCACATCAGGGAGAATCTCTTTTTGGCAGAGGGAGCCTCTCTTTTTATTCCCATATGGAAAGAGATGTAAACTGGGGGGAGCATTTGCTTCTTCCTAGGTTTCTGTGGTCCACGGTTAACAGTCTCCTCAAGAGAATTTCAAATTCTCTTTCCAGTGAGCTGCAAAAGAACTTAAACCATTTATTTGTTCTGGTCCTGAAATCAGAGTTACTCGGTGAACTCCCAAAGAGTCCTAAACCACGAGAAGAAGTCAGTCTAAGGTAAAGTGACATGTTTAAAAGTTGCCATAAATGCTGGCGATTGGACAGGTTGATAAATTTGAGCCGTTTCACAAGATCGTTTGGGTCAGTAATAAAAGACATGAACTTGAAGTATATTTCCTCTTGCCTTTCATGGCTATAAAGATCAATAAATTTTGTACAATTTAAAGGTAAAGGGCGAAACATTTTGGATTTTATGTGAACGGCTTGCCTGGTGACAGTAACCGTGTTGTGGCCCTTAGAGGCGGAGATAATCTACGGTGGATGGTTTCTTGGCATTTTCTACATGCATTTGAGGGGTAGTATGTAAAAATCACCCAGCACGTGGTTTTTGATAAGACGCATAACTCAGGGACTCAGAGTTGTTTTATAGGAAAAAGATGAACGCGTATCATGTAGTCAGGATCTGGGCACGTCTCTCCTCCCTCGGGAATGACAGGGATGGAAACCTGGCTCCCGACAGGGAGTCATAAAGCGTGCCCTGAAAGCTGAGTCCTGGACCCCAGCTCAGTGCTCCGAAATTCAGGGCTCTCCCAGGACTTCGGTGGCTTGAAGATGCCGGGACGGACGGGGCCGGGCTGGGGCAGGAAGAGGCCCTTGCCTGAGAAAAGGGTGGTGGACCATGGGCTGCCACTGTTCCAGTGGGTGTGCTCTGTTCCCAATTCTGCCCCAGCCTGAAGCCTTGCTCTCTGATGCTTGGTTGGAGAAGACCACGGAGGGCCATGAAGATTTGCCCTTCATATGGAGGACCGTGTGTCCTGTTCGTGCGGGAAGCTCACTCTCTTGCTGAACGGGAGGGAGGGGCAGTGATCAGACCCAAACACTCTGGGTTTGCTCCCCACCTGGTTCTCAGGGGCTGGGTGAGCCTGGAGGCTGCTGTGTGCAGCACGTGACAGGGAGAGGGGCCTGCAGACCTCTGCAGCCTCTCTCACCAGGGGCTCATCCAGCACTTCCTGCGTGCCCGCTGGGTGCCAGGAGCTGGGGGTACTGCAGGGAGCAAGCCCGCCCCCTGCAGGAGCTCACTTCCTTGAGAAGTCAGCTATCCAATTAATTATGCAACTTTAAGTGGTATTTAATTGCAACGATGAAAGTATGAGAGTCGACAACGGAGAGACCCACCTGGTTAGACGGGGTTGGGGGTGACAGTCAGCGAGGACCTTCTGGAGGGAATGACGTTTGATGTCTGGAGGAAGCTGCGGGAAACAGAGGAGGAGAAGGAATTGCAGGCAGAGTTAACAGTGCCCTGGTGGGCCAGGGGAAGGAAGGGGTTTGGCACGCGGGGGAAGCTGAGGCAGGTGGGGATGGGCATGGTGCGGCAGCCGAGGGCTGTGGTATGAGGAACGCCAGGCCGCCAGCCAAGTATTTCAGCAGGACGGTGATGTGAATAGACTTGTGCTGTAAAACGGTCGCTTGGCTTCTGGATGGGGAAGAGACCGGGGTGGGGGGATGCCGAGTGGGGTGGCAGTAGTGAGACCAGTTGGGGCTACTGCAGTAGACCAGATGGGGGCGGTCACAGGGGCCCGGACTCAGAAGTCAGCCTTGCAGACGGAGAGGAGGGGACCAGTTCAAGGTGACTTCTGGTGACAGATGTGGTTAGTTCTTGATTGGTCAGTATCTCTATTCATTGCCTCCTCGTATCTTCCTTGCCCCCTGACCATCCCTTCTAATTTGTTCAGCTTCTGATTGTAACAAGGGAAATGGTCACACATCCCCAAGGGTGCGTGCCCTTTCACCTTCTCACATAGACCTGCGCGATGACCCCATACATAGCACATCCTTGTGAGACCTGAGGTTGCCAATGAAGGTTTATTCCCTCTTGGGTTCCTGTATTAGTCAGGATGGACTAAGTGTTGCAGCAGTAAGCAATTTCCCCATAATCTCAGTAGCTTAACAGAACCAAGGCTGGTTGACTGGGAATGCTGTCTGTCCAACAGGTGGAGGGCTTTGATCCACACAATCACAGGGACCAAGGCTGGTAAGAGTGCCTCTGTCTTCAGGCTGAAAAACCTGGAACATGCAGCCTCCTTAGCCTCTGCAGCAAAGGAGGGAGACTGGAGGCTCACTTATGAGCTTCTCCCCCATGTGTCACTGCCACTCATATTTCATTGGCCTGAACTAGTCATCATGGCCCTGTCGTACAGCAAGGATGCCAGGAGATGCACGAAAGCCAACTGAAATAGTTGATGATCAGATGAGACATTCGGGGAGTATTTCTGTTTCTGTGACAAGCTCAGATTCAAGGCAGACGAGACCCAACCAGTGGGAATCGAGAGAGCTGGTGAAAAGACTCACAGCTTTACACATCACAGGAAAGGTTGTTCTATTACAGGGGGACTAGTTTCCCACAGCCTGGAGAAAAATGCCCAGAACTCAAGTAAAGACCCCAAAGCTATTTCTCCTCTTGTATTTCTCCCCCTCCTCTTCCCCTCCTTCTCTTTTTTTGTTTCCTCCTTTTCCTTCTCCTTCTCTTTCTCCTTCTCCTTCTCCTTCTCTTTCTCCTTCTCCTTCTCCTTCTCCTTCTCCTCCTCCTCCCCCTCCCCTCCCCCTCCTCCTCCTCCTTCTTCTCCTTCTCCTCCTTCTCCTTCTCCTTCTCCTTCTTCTTCTTCTTCTCCTTCTCCTCCTTTTTTTTCCTTAAAATCAACTCACAGTACTTAGTAATAGTTTAATCTGCTTAAGGCAGTATGTGATTTTTCCCCACACCAAAGCCATGTCTGATGGGGCCACAGCAGGTCTCTGCAGCCCAGGGTCTCCCTGGACCACTACCCACCCTTTCCCAAGCGTGGCACAGCCTGGTGTAGCCCTGCCCTTTGCCCTTCGCCATTGTGATCATCAGCCTTCAGATGGCCTCCAGCGATTCTTGACTCTGTTCTATTCCCTCTTGGGACTGACCTGTGTAACTAATCTTGTGGAACAGACAGAGTGTGACTCACAAGGCTAGGTCATACAAGACACAGTCCCTTCTGCCACATTCTCTTATGGGTGACTTGCTCTGGGGAAGCTGACCTCAGTCTTGTGACGCTTGGGCACTCGGGCAGCCCCCCATGGAGACGTCCACATGTGGAGAACTGAGGCCTTCCGCCCACAGCCAACACTAACTTGCTAGTCACATGCAGGAACCATGTTGCAAGTGGACCCACCGCCCTAGTCAAGCCTTCACATGACTGCAGCCCCTGCTGACGTCCACCTGCAATCTTAAGAGAGACCCTGAGCCATAAACATGCAGCTGAGCCACTCCTGCATTCCTGACTCACCAAAGCCATGTGAGAGAGTAAATGTTTGTTGCGGGAATTTATTATGCAGCAATAGAGAGCTAATAGACGGAGAATTCATCAGACCTCCCTTTATCCCCCTGAGCCCTTATGCCACAGGGCACTCCCAGATTCACCAGCAGGGTGAACTGCTCCAGCCGTTGTGTTCCCATAGTTCAAGGCTTTTACCTTGAGTTCTTAACTGTATTAAAGTTGTTTTTTTCCTTGCCATCCCTTTTCACTTGAGGATAAGCTCCTTGAGGCCAACGATTCGGTCTGGCTCAGCCTTGGAACCCTCAGGATCTGTGGCATATAATAGCATACACACACGACAGTAGTAGCACATACCTATGTAGTTTTACTTCAAGCAATATGGTTTTAAGAGCTTTACATATGTCAACACGTTTCATCCTCACATAACCTTACGATAGAAGCACTGTTGTCAGCCTCAGTTTTATACCTGAGGAAACCGAGGCACAGAGAGGTTAAGGGACATGCCCAGGGTTGCACAGCGTGTAAGTAGCAGAATCAGGATTGTGAACCCCAGTGGTCGGGCTCCAAACCCCTGCTCTTATCTTGCTCTTCCATCCAGTTTGGACAGTGTTTCTTGGAAGGGAATAAAAACATGTCAGGCAGGCCAAGGGCTTAAGGGACTAGGGCAAAAAAGATTTATTAGAGGGAGAGCAGTAAGCACAGTAAGTCAGGGAATGACAGGAAAAGACAAATGGACAAAGGTTAGACGGTCTGAGAAATAAAAAGAATGTTCCTGCCTGGCAGAATACTTCTTCCAAATTCTAGATTAGAAGCTCGATTTCAGTTTGGGATTAAATCTATGTAACTGCAGACAAGGGGTGAATCTTGTGGACTGTTAAGTCAGGGAAGTCTGAAATAAAACTAGCTCAGAGGAAGTCTTTAGTATTTCTGTTTGTTTTTATATCTATCTGGGACGAAAGCCTAGGTCATCCTAGCTCACGGCTTCCTTTAGGGCCCTTTCCAACTCCGTGTATCTGAGGAAGTGTGGAGAACAGACCAGCAGACATGGGACATCTCTGTGCTTCCTGCTAAGGGATGCCGCAGGCCGTCGCTTTCTGGTGCCTGCCTGCAACAGAGGGCAGGAAGGCAGCACTAAGCAGGCAGCAGGCGGGAGTTGAGGACGGCAGCGTCAGCAGGAGAACAGAAAACACCCATCAGAAAAGCTGCCACGGGCCAAATAAGGTCCAAGACAGCCATGTGTGCATAGGCTAAATTCCTCCTGGCTTTGGTCCAGGCTATTAAAACAGAGCATGTGTTTGAAATATTTAGGAAGAAGCCTAATTGTCTTCACAGCCTACGAAGTGTGCTCTTGGGTAGAAGATCATTCTCATGGCAGGACGCTCTGTGGGGAAGCTTGTACAAGGGGAGGAATGTGTTTGTCTGCAGACTTCACCTGCTCCGGTGATGTCTGACGCAGGGAACATCCACAGAGGCCGTACCTGCCGCGTACCTGTCGCCTATGCATTGAACCACTCACGCTAGGCTCTCAATTTTTAAGCCATGAGTAGCAGCAAGGTTGGCCTGGACCACGTCGATGGTGGAGTAGGGGAGAGTGACCGGCTGACGACAGTGGGCAGAGGGAAGAAGAAGGCCTGTTTCCGGGCTGAGAGGGGAGCTGCTTGCTAAAGGGTACCCTGAGCAGGGGCTGCCTGCCTGCGTCTGCTGCGGCTCTGGTAGTCAACCCAAGCTTTGAACTCCCTCCAGGGACTGCTGTCCTCGTCTTTCACGTCATGACCCTCTTCAGCACTGTGTCATTAACAGCATCATCTCAGACTTTAACAGAGGTGGTTTACACTATGAGAGTACAAGGTACATAGAAAATGACAGGCGCACAGAGCACTTTATCAACCTCACTGTTTTTTTGCCCTTAGAACAGCACGTCCTGCCTTGGGCCACAGGCAACGTAGGCTGGCCTTGAGGAGCTGGGAAAGAAGAGCTGCCCCAGGCCTTTCTCGTGCCTTTCTTAAGGATACTGGTCATGACTCATCCACCACAGGGGGACCGATGGGGATTCCACCACGGGTCAGCGCTAGTCAGAGCTGCTTTTTCCAAAGAACGCTCTCTTTGTGTCCAACGGACAGTCTGAATTGTAGAGCTGACTGGGCTACCTCCTTTGTTTGTTTGTTTGTTTATTTGTTTGCTTTGGTTTTGGGTTTTTTTGGCCACACTGCGCGGCCTGTGGGATCTCAGTTCCCTGACCAGGGATTGAAGCCAGGCCCTTGGCTGTGAGAGCACGGAGTTTTAACCACTGGAATTCCCCTCCTTTGTGATGGCTGGAGGGACACCAGAGCCAGAGTGCGGCCTGGCCCTGCAAGCATCCATGGTGTGCGGGGTGTCATCTAAGTGGCTCGGGAGCAGGTATGGGATGAGGAATTTGGAGGGTCTGGCCTGAGCCAGCACCCAGAGGCTCCGAGACAGGAGGTGATGGGGGGAGAAGAGGCTGAAAGGAGACAGCGGTAGAAAGGAGGTGTGTGTAGAGGGAAGGAGCGTGTGAGCGGGTTGAAAGGTCAGCACTCCAGGAACGTGAGGCACGAGAGCCCTGCCTGGGACCTGGTGACCTTGGGAAGGACAAATTCTCTTATCCCTGATACACGCTGTCTGAATCCCTAGGGTGCATATACACAGAGGGTTCCGGAAGGCAGAGTTTGCGGATGTGGCCACACTGTGTGGACGGGTCTCCTAGAAAGACGGGCTGCTGTCTGCACTGCTGGACGCAGCAGCTGTTGGAGCCCCTTTAACTTTATGGGGGGAAGGGTGGGGACCTGGTCATAGGACCTGGGGAAGAGCTTGTGGCCTCTCAAAGCCTTTATTCCATGTCCTTGGCTTCTTATGAAACAGGCCTAACACCACCAGACTAAGGAGGTAAGGGGGTGGACGTAAGAAGGTAAGCAATCAGTCTGAAATTTGTAAACGTGGGTCAGGGCCGCAAAATGGAAATTCTTGTGTGAATATTTTTTTTGAGCCAGCACTTGAGGGACCTGATTTTCTTAGTAGAGTAGTAACAAACATTTCCTTCATTAATGATGTGATGTAAATATTTTCTTCATGTGAAAGTCACTGAATTTACAATAAAATAAATACATTTAAATACCAACTTGTATTTTAGTAACTGACATTAGAAGGAAAAAGACCAAAGATCATGGCGGGACCCCTGTATTTGTTGTAGACTAGCTAAATCATCACCTGGATGTTTCTGCTGTTGCTTGCAAACTGCTCCATGCACAAAGACACTATTTTAAAAATTCTCTCCATGGCTTTAAAATTCACAATTTTATCAACTTACTCTTATCAGTTACTGTAATACAATTTTTTGTCTAACCTCTACTTGTAGCATAAGTTTTGGAAACAAGATTGTTCTTAAATTTTACTCCCAAACTTGACAGTGTGACCTTGGGAAGCCTTGCTTTCTTCTTGAAGTTTTTGATGTTCTGTGTGCAAAGTGGGTATAACTGAGTCTTTCTCAGATCTGTCTTGAGGAATTAAAGAAATAACACATGCAGAAGCACTCAGATCAATTAAAAAGTCTCTATCTACCTTTGCTTCCACTTTATCTGATTACCTAGGTCAAAAGTTTACCTGACTCATGGAAAAAAAGAGACCCAGCTTTTCCAAGTGGGACAGATTACCTAGCTGTGCTTTGTATCTTGGGTCTGTTCCTCATCATTTGGCTGTGTTCTGGGTGAGCACTGAAAGGGGTAGATAAATTAATGCAGGAGGGAAAAGAAAAAAGACTCACACTTGGCAGGCACAAGGGCAGTGAGAGAATCCTGTGATTCTGGCCATACACTGGCTTAAAGACTACATTTCCCAGCTGCCTTTGCAGCTGGATGTGGCGAATGAGACGTAAGAGGAAGTGTTGTATGGGGATTCCGGGTAGGTCCCTTAAGGGATTATAGTTTAGCTGGGTGGTACAATTTCCCTTTTGCCTTTCCTCTTTCCCCTTTCCCCTTTCTGGAATGTGGATAGGGTGACTGGAAACACAGGTGACTTTGGCTGACGAGGTCATGCACTGAGGATGGTAGAGCAGAAAGATGGAAGGAACTCACGTGCTTCTCCAGGTGAATCCAGGTATCCTGAGCCACAGGTGCCTCCACTTATTTTAGGCACAAAATAAGCATTGGTATCACACCATCTCCCAGGGGCCTCTCTAAGATGAGATAATGTGTATAAAATATTTAGGGTAACAGCAGGCCCACAGAAGTAGGTATCAAGTGTTATTAAGGTGCTGTTCCCCAGCTGGGAAGAAGTTCAGTTTGGCTGGTTAGTCCCTGATGACCTTGTGGAGCTACTGTACTAGTCCTGGACCACCCACTTTCTGTCTTTGATGTGTGAGAATAAACCCTCCTCTCTTTGAGTTGCCATTATTTTGTGATCCTTCTTAACTGTAGGCTGAATTTAATTCTTAATGAACATATCTGCCAAACTATTCTATCAGAGGTGACCACAGGAGCAAAGCAGACCTATTTACTACATTTCCCTTCCTTTCAAAGTCCCACCTAGGATGCAACAACGAATGTTGCTTTCCTTGTCTGTCATGGTTTAAGCGTTTTCATAGAGTTTGTGTGTTCCTAGTCCCAGAGTTTGTGTGTTCCTTCTCTGTTATTATAGGCAGAAGCTACCTGGTTATCAGTGGCCGGAGTTGGAATGGCTGCTAACCCATATGGAGTCTTTGCACAAATCAGAAAAAGGTCCCCCTTTCCTAAGACACCTCTCTGTCACTTGCAATAAAAATGTCTTCATGCAAATCGACGTTGCTTGTGATGAGAAGTAGCGTTGCACATGATGCTGCCTGTATCACCATTTGTAGGCCCCTTGAGCCTACAAATGGTGAGTTTCTGCCCACCATGGGGTCAATGTTCAGGACAGCATGTGACCTTGAACTTCTTCTCCTAGGCCTTCCACCCATACCTAACACAGGCCTTAGAACAGCCCAGCCAGGGGGCCAGGAGCAGAAAGGGGCCATGACTGTGTTGCATGGGGCAGAAGACAGGTTCTAGCAAATCCCTGCTGATTAATGACTTTTTACATGAGCAGCTAATTTCTGTCCTAATCACTTGGACCAGTGAATTGGCAGAAGCACTGCGGTTACTCACATTCTGGCCCATGTTTCAAGCTGCCTGGCAGGCTGAGGCTGTTGCTTGGCAGGCCGTGTGTGCACCGTTGGCTCCTGCAATCACCCCCTACCTTGGAGCTCTCTGGGAGTCCTGAGCTCCCTGCGTTCCCCATGTTGCTTTTGTTGTGAACAAGATAGATGGGGCTTACATAAATATCATCTCTGCAATGGAAAGAGAAAACCCAGGACTTGATTTTGTGCTTTTCAAATGATATTCAGTCCAGGTTTCCAGTGCTGGCTTTAGAATAATCCCCCTTTCCCTCTTTAGCAATTTCCCACACCTCTGCCTGCCCACCCACAGGGGATTGAAGGAAATGGGGGAAAATGGCCAAAGCCCCAGAAGGAAAGGTGCCAGAGCTGTGAGATAGCTGCTGTCGACTTTATAGGCTGGCCAATGTGGGTCTGAAGAAATATGATCTGACACAGAAAGGACTCATGTGACTTCAGAAATCACCAAGTTTGTTGTGAGAAAGTCACTTGCCCTAAAAAAAATGTTGTGTTCCTTGTCTGTCGTGGTTTAAGCGTTTTCAGTTTATTCTCTGTTTTATTTTAAAAATACGTTTTTAGTAGTTTCAACTTGTTTTGCGAACAAAGAATATGAGAGGACAACATAAGTTCTTTTGAAATTGCACAATGAATCTTGGTAGCAAGTTGCCCATTCTGAAGGATATATGTCTTAGGTTGCTACTACATGGAACTGTCTGTCCCCTGGTGAATTTATTTAGATCCTTTATTCTTGTTTTTCCTGGTCCCATCTTATTGGTAGCTTATTTGAAAGCTCTGGTTTGTCTGTTAGGTTTTTTAAAAGGCAGCAGCCAGTAGGCCAAAGGTAAATCTTCTTTATAGCTTGATGCATATAAGATATTATTATAAAGTAAGGGAATTAAAACATTATTTACAACACAACTGTATACAATAAAATAAATGCTGTTTTTTTCAAAGCAGCTTCCTAGGGGACGTAGACTTATTCTAACCAAGCCCCCAACGGGCCTAGTTCAGAATTGATCTGGAACTTTCCTCCCTAAATTCCCCCAGAACCCCAGGATGGCTCACAAGAACACCAACTGGCCGGGGTAGAGATGTGTCTTATTTCTGGTGCCCTTTTGGCTCTCCACTTGACTTCAAATGACTTCAGACTGTTTCCAGAAAGCTAACCTGCCCTCAGAGGACAATTTGCAACAATTTAGAATTCTCATCAGAGAGGCCACAGTTCTGAGGGACCTCCCAAAGTGTAGTTTGAAGAGTGTTTTGAGTGAGGAAGCTTCATTTGGTTGAGCATGTGACCTTCCATGGAGAGGACGTTGATGGGAAATAGTCACTGATAATACGAATTCAGATGTCTTTTCAAAGAGCAGTTTTGAACAGTGCATCTGATCTGATTCTAACCATGGTCTGTCCTCCCATCACAAGTGGGAAGAACAGAATTGACCCTCCCTGACCGTAAGAATTAGACTGAAAAAGGGAGCTTTCATTCCCATCCATTTAATCTAAGTGAAAGTTGAGTCATAGCTGAAAAAGGAATGTCAAACTTTGGTCAATACTAAAGCCTTCTTATGAATCACATGCTTTTAAATATTTTGATTAATAGAGGGAAAATGAATCACATAGTGAAAGAATTGTATTTTCATTAAAATGCACACATGTAAAAATTAAAGGACAGGGGAGAGGAAATAGCCCAAGACTTTCTGAGTTGATCCAATCAAAACAATGGAGTCAAAAGATGCTCAACACTGCTAATTATTAGAGAAATGCAAATCAAAACTACAATGAGGTACCACCTCACATCAGTCAGAATGGAGAAAAGGGAACTCTCTGACACTGTTGGTGGGAATGTAAATTGGTACAGCCACCATGGAGAATGGTATGGAGGTTCCTCAAAAAACTAAAAATAGAGCTACCACATGATCCTGCAATCCCACTCCTGGGCATATATCCAGACAAAACTGTAATTCCAAAAGATACATGGACCCCAGTGTTCATTGCAGCACTATTCACAATAGCCAAGACAACCTAAATGTCCATCAAGAGATGAATGAATAAAGATGTGGTACATATATACAATGGAATACTACTCAGCCATAAAAAAGAATGAAATAATGCCATTTGCAGCAACATGGATGGACCTAGAGATTATCATACTAAGTGAAGTAAGTCAGAAAGAGAAAGACAAATACCATATGATATCACTTATATGTGGAATCTAAAATATGACACAAATGAACATACATAAGAAGCAGAAACTGACTCACAGAGATAGAGAACAGATTTGTGGTTGCCAAGGTGGGGAGGAGGGAAGAATTAGGAGTTTAGAATTAGCAGATGCAAACTATTATATGTAGAATGGATAAACAGAAAGGTCCTACTCTATAGCACAGGGAACTATCCTGGGATAAACCATAATGGAAAAGAATATGAAAAAGAATGTATATATATATATGTATATATGTATAACTGAATCATTTTGCTGTACAGTAGAAATTAACACACTGTAAATTGACTATACTTCAATGAAATAAAAAAACAGAAAAAACCCCAAAAAAACGATGCAGTAGTTTGAGGCCCTTCTGGCAATCGGCGTGTGCTGTGGTGTCTCAGCTGAGGTCCATGGACTTAGGGGTCTCTATTTGCAAGAACAAGCAAAGACAAGAAATTGGGAATCAGTCAAAGGCTCGGGCCTACCAGAGACCCGGAGCAAGAGGGATGGGTGCCTTAGCCACGTCCATCTGTCCATCCATCCGATGGTCATGACGCTTTCAGGAGCCCTCTCTCTGTTCTGTTGGCTGGGGGCTACAGTGAGCAGCCCAGTTTCACCTGTTTTCAGTGCCTCTCTTAGATCCGTGGGTAGGACTCAGAGAAATGCCTCCTGAGAGAATGAGTCCAGGTGATGCAAACATTAAGAAAGGCAACAAAACCTCTTTACCCTTCATCTCTGGAGTCCTGGGGTGCAGCCTGCACAATTGCTCATGTCCTGGGCTCAGAAGAGCCCATGCTCGGTTCAACGCTCTGCTCTCGCCGTCTTGAACTCCTGAGTCCAGGCATATCTCACTTGAAACCAATTGAAGGTTTGTGGCAACCCTGTGTTGAGCAAATCTATCGGCTCAATTTTTCCAACAGCCTTTGCTCGCTTTGTGTCTCTGTGTCATACTTCGGTCATTCCCACAATATTTCAAACCTTTTCATTAGTATACTATGTGTGATGGTGACTGTGATCAGTGATCTCTGATGTTACTATTGCAAAAAGACGATGATCTGCCGAAGTCACAGATGATGGTCAGCAGTTTTTAGCAAAAAAGTACTTTTTATTGTTATGTATATGTATTTTTAACATAATGCTATTGCACAGTTAATAAACTACAGTAAAGTGTAAACATAACTTTTATATGCATTAGGAAACCAAAAAAAATTCGTGTGACTCGCTTTATTGCAATATTCAACTTATCGCGGTGGTCTGGAAGCGAGCCCACAATATCTCCAAGGCGTGTCTGTGCATTTTGAAGAAGGGGCCCCGGTTTTCATCTGCACTGCAAATTATGTAATTTATCCTAGTCATCAGTCACCTCCCAAATAACAATTTGGTGGTGCCTGCTTGGTCTAAAAGAGATCACGTGACTTCAGAAAAGCTGTTCTAGTCTGTCACAGTTAAACATTCAGTTAAAGGGTTATTTACAGTATGTTTCAGCCACGTGAGGACTCTTGGTAGATAAACTTGAGAAGGCGTGTTACAGATACCAGCAAGCGTGGGGAGGCCGTGCAGGTCACCCTCAGATAATGGAAATGGCAGGAGGACCATCTTTTTGTCAACCTCTCATTTCTACCAGGAGCTAATGACACGACTACAGACAGGCCAGCTGTCCCCAGATGGTCATTTACAAACCTGCTGTGAGTCTGAAAGTCAAGAAGCCGCCCTCGAACCGTGGACACATTGACGGTTGTCAGTGATCTGTTGAGCTGAGTGCCGTCTCTCTGATCATTGAACTCAACTGCCTTGCAGCGCTCAAGGTTGTAGGTTTTCATTTCCCCTCTTTTCTTTTCTTTTTTTTTTTTGTGGTACGCGGGCCTCTCACTGTTGTGGCCTCTCCCGTTGCGGAGCACAGGCTCTGGACGCGCAGGCCCAGAGGCCATGGCTCATGGGCCCAGCCGCTCCGTGGCATGTGGGATCTTCCCGGACCGGGGCACGAACCCATGTCCCCTGCATCGGCAGGCGGACTCTCAACCACTGCGCCACCAGGGAAGCCCTCCCCCCTTTTCTTAAAATTAAAATATGCCACCACCTGGTGACAGGGAGCCTTGCTCAGGTGGTCTCTTCCGAAGTCGAAGGCCAGCCTTTTCCCTCCATCCGCTGAGACAGCATCCAGGGGGTGTGGGCTTGGCTGACAGCCCCCCAGGGTTCCTCCTCACTCACCTCAGCTTCCTCATGGGTCCCCAGGCACCCCAGACCTGGTCTGTACCAGCACAGTGACCGCTGAACTCCATCCCAGGCTTTCCTGGGTATCTTTCTTATTTTTAATTAAAAAAAAAAAATTATAGCAGCTTTGTTTGTTTATTTATTTATTGGCCGCACACATGTGGGATCTTAGTTCCCTGACCAGGGATGGAACCCGTGCCCCCTGCAGTGGAAGCGCGGAGTCTTCACCACTAGACGGCCAGGGAGGTCCCCTACTCGGTATCTTTCGAACTCTCGTCACCAGGCTCCCCAGTTCTGTCGTCTCTCTTTCTGCCTCTGCTGTGATCCCCCTGGTTCCTGCGGTCAGCATGGGGCAGAGATTTGGAACTGGAGCCTTTAGACCAGTTCGAGATCAAGCTCTGCTGTTCAAAAGCTGTGTGATACTGGGCAAGTTACTTAACTTCTCTGTGTCTCTCTTTCCCAACTTATAAATAGGGAGGATAACTGTGTCGACCTCACTGAGCTGGTTAATCTCTGTGAAGTGCTTTAGGGCAGTGCCTGGCCCGTGGCACATTTAGAGGATGGGTGTCGTCTCTGACTTTCCCATGTAGAAACCAGGCCCAAGTCGGGTACCCAGTAGGGTAGCACGGTGCCCAGCCCGGCCACAGGCAGCCCACATTTCAACAGAAGGCGTCCTGAGACGGCCCAGGGTGGACCTGAGTGCTCCTGCCAACGGCTTTTGTCCCTCGGGTGGTCTGCAGACGCCTTTGCTGTGGACGTGGAGCTGAGGAAACAAAGCCTGGATCCTTATCAGCAGCTTGGAATGAACAGAGGTGTGAGTAGAGCGAGGCCCTGGGCTTCCTTCGTGTTTACAGAATGTGTAAGCAGAGAGAGCATTTGGGGTGTTTGAGGAAAGGGCCGATTGGGTTGTCAAAAAGGTTTCTGAAACTTAGAATATTTTTGAAGAAATCAATTGTAATGCTCTTTAATTTATATGCAGCTCATCTCAGAAATAATTATTAAATTATAATAACAACAATGATAATATGACTACTACTAATAGTAACAAAGCACGTTTATTAGGTGTTGGCAAAGTGCCAGGCCCTGGACACACAATTTCTCATTTGACCCTCAAAAAACCTCCGTGGGAATCAATTAATATGTTGTAGAATTAGAAGTCCTAAAATAACTGTACGTTTTATTTAATAGCAGCAGTAATATTATCAGTGTAAATACTTTTCTGAATAATGAAATACACAGTTATAAACGGTACACAAACATAAATGTGTTAGGGAAACTCATCGGAGCTTGTTGGCATGATAGTGTGTGTTACAGTATCCTATGTTGACATCCCCAACCGACACAGGAGGACATGGGATCCTGGGAGCTGCGTGTCATTTCCCAGATCACTGCCCCTGAAAGGAGGTGGCCTGACTCCAGGCTCCCAGCCTTTCCGAGACCTCCTGCCTCTCTCTCTGCTCACCGATTCTATGAGAAGCTAAAGTGACTTAATAGCAGCTGTTCATCACCTCTCAAGTGCTTGAAAATAGTTCTCCTAAGCAAGGAATGCTTTTTCCCCCAAACTATTGTGTTAAAAAAAAAACCTCCCCTGATTTCCCCACGTCTTTGGATGGGGTCCGTGGTCATGCACACACATCATTTCACGCATGTTGAAAGGAAAAGCAGTTGTCAGTGTTGGTTGTTCTGGGAGATTAAAATCATAGAAAAAGAGGACTTTGCATTTAGACAGCAAGAGTTCCAGAAATGATTTAGCATTGTGTCACCTTACAGATGGCGACCACTTCCCCGGGGCAGCTGGTGAGTCTCTCCACAGTCTTCTGCCCACGTCCCCCCCCCAAGCTGCTGTGTCCTTGCTGGGTTCTCATCAATCCTAGGTCTGGCTGGTGCAATGCTGGGAAGGGCACGTCGGTGGTATGGAGGCTATGTAGGCTGAGTTGGACGGAATAGCAGCCTCACAGCCCCCTCCCAGGCTCCATCCAACCTGCTTCAGGTCAAACCTGCCTGAACTTTCTGAATCACCTGGAAAAGTGCTATTCAGGCCCGGACAGCTCACTTTACACCCAGCAAATGGGAGGAGTCAGGAGAAGAGCTGTCTCCTTTGAGGCTCCTGCCCTCCAAACACACCCTTGTCTTCTGCGTCCTTCAGAGCTCCAATGCTGCTTCTTCCAGGGAGCATCTCCTGATTCCCCATCACCACCACAGGGCTGGATACCTCTCTGTGCCCCTTTGGTCCCACTGCACAACTGACCCCTGTTCTCACCGTATCGGATTGAAATTCCTGGTCCTGTGGCTGGCCCCTCGTTTCTCCTAGTTGGGGAGAACAGGGTCTTAACTGCCTTTGCATTTCTAGCTCATAAGAGGGGCAGTTATTCATCACTGCTTTCTTACCCTGCTTAGCTTAGTCTTCCTTAGTAGATGGAACTCCGTCCTGCTAGTTCCCTAGTCTGGAAGTCATGGGCAATGGAGTCAGTCTTTGCCATTTTGACAAGAGATGACCTTTGTGACTTCATGCCCTAGCCACGGTCCCCTTCTGGATCTGTCCCAGTGGGCGTCATGACACCGTGTCATCTCAGGAAAAAGTTATTGTACCTTACTGAGTCTGTAACCCACATGACTCAATTTCTCCCTCTTCCTCTCCTCCCTTCTTCCTATTCATGTTTTCTTTTCTTACTATAACCTTAAAAAAACCCTCCTCATTATTTGTTATTAATTGCATTTATATCCTAGTTTGTCCATGTTATTATTATTTTTTGCCATGAAAAAGTTGTTGTTATTGTTTTGAAATGTAGTTGAACTGTTAACTTTTTTACAGTTTCTGAATTTTGAATCATAATTAGAAGCAACAGGATTGTAGAATTAATTTTTTTCTACAAGATACATATGGAAATCAGTTTCTTATACGCTAAGCAATCTGTACAAGTCCTCTTGGAATTCATTAGGTTGGATTTTGACCTTTTCTTTTGAGTCAGGTCATTATTTGAAAACCCTCTGCATTCAACGACATCACAAATGTGCATGATACGTTAAAGATGGGTCTAGCGCCCTTCAGCTAAGAGGAAGTGCACCGAGAGATCATAAGACATTTATCAAGTGTTATATCACTAGTTGAGTGGCGGTTAACCCCACCACTTTTCTCTGACTAGTATGATTTCCCACCTAGGGAGTTTCTTCACTTGCGTTTGACTTCCTATGTGGGCTTGTACTGCATAGTCTGTCTCTCTGCATCAGACCCAGGGGATCCAAAGCTCCAAGTAGGGTGCTGGCTCATGCTTTGTGTTTAAGAAACATTAGTTGAATCTCCAACTGCAAAGGTATGGACCTTCCAGGTGCCTTTCCATCTGCATCCCTGATGACATACTTTATCACTGAGTCGGCATCCATACGTTTCCAGGGTCACTTGAAAAGCTGCACATGTGGTTTATAGGGTGTCAACTTAGAACGCAGTTGTGTGGAAAGTTCTACTGCAGCGTATTGGAGAGCCACTTGATGGTTCACGATGAATTTTTATTTTCAGCACCTCATGTTTTCGTCCTGACTTTAGAAATGAGGAAGCTGAGCCTCATATATAATAAGTGACTTGTCCAAGATGACCCTATTGCTATTCTAGCTTCTATAGTGTATCTGGCACATGCTGTGTCCTCAATGAAGAGCGTCTGAGGTGACATGACTTTCCCAACTCCCATTCCAGTGCCCACATCACTATCCCATGACAGGCATGACCTGAGACGGTGGTCACTGGCTGGTTTTCCTTCCAAGGTCCTCTATATCAGAGGTCCGCGGCCTCTTAGGAACCGGGCTGCACAGTAGGAGGTGAGCAGCGGGCGAGTGAGCGAAGCTTCATCTGTGTTTACACCCGCTCCCCATCACTCACATTACTGCCTGAGCTCTACCTCCTGTCAGATCAGCGGCCGCATTAGATTCTCATAAGAGCGCGAACCCTACCGTGAACTGCCCATGCGAGGGATCTAGGCTGCGCGCTCCTTATGAGAATCTAATGCCTGGTGATCTGAGGTGGAGCTGAGGTGGTGATGCTAGTGCTGGGGAGCGGCTGCAAATACAGGTTATCATTAGCAGAGAGGCTTGACTGCACAGAGACCATAATAAATCAATTGCTTGCAGACTCACATCAAAACCCTATCAGTGCGTGGCAAGTGGAAACAAGCTCGGGGCTCCCACCAAGTCTGCATCATGGTGAGCTGTATAATTATTTCGTTATATATTACAATGTAATAATAATAGAAATAAAGTGCACAATAAATGTAATGCGAGTGAATCATCCAGAAACCATCTCCCCACCGTGGTCCGTGGAAAAATTGTCTTCCATGAAACCGGTCCCTGGTGCCAGAAAGGTTGGGAAGTGCTGCTCTACATGGGCAGTCAGGAAGGCAGGTATCATTCATGCCAACCCCTGCCCTTGTGTCCCACTCTCCCCTGGTGAGAAAGCCTCATTTTCCCAACATTCACCATTGGAAAAGTGTATGATAATAATAATAACCACCAAACGTTGAGGGCATACAATATGCCAGTTAATGTGCTATGTATTTAATTCTCACCCAAGCCTTCTTTTTTTTCTCCTTTTCTTTTTTTTTAATTATTAATTTTTATTGGAGTACAGCTGCTTTACAATGTTGTGTTAGTTTCTGCTATACAGCAAAGTGAATCAGCTATACGTATACCTATATCTCCTCTTGTTTGGATTTCCTTCCCATTTAGGTCATCACAGAGCACTGAGTAGAGTTCCCTGTGCTATACAACGGGTTCTCATTAGTTACCTATTTTATACATAGTATCAATAGTGTATATATGACAATCCCAATCTCCCAATTCATCCCGCCCACCCCTCCCCCCTTTCACCCAGCCCTGCTTAAGTTAGTATTATTACCCTTATTTTATAGAGATGGAAATTGCGCTCAGAGAGGTGATAGAACTAGTTCAAGGCCAGACAAAGGAAAGGCTTGAGCCAGGTGGAGACATAGGTCTGTAACGGCCCCAACACTTTACCCATTGGACTTGGAATTTCCAAACACATTTTTGTTTTTCGATCTTCAGGCACGGAAGTCCTCCTTTGACAGGAGGCCGTGTTCCTTTACATTGTGGGAAATGCAATGACCATGAATCACCGTTGGCGGAGAGGGGGGCTCTGATCCCTCCCTCCCGGCCATCCCTGCTCTCAGGCTGGGCCACCCACTTCTCATGGAACCTTCAAATTCTCGGTGTCTGTGGGAAGGAAAGAGAGGGAGTTTGTTTTTCACTTTTGCTGCCATCATTAATTTTATTTAGGAAAGCACTCTGTCTTGAGAGAGAACTGTAAACACTGGGAGAATGAGAGGACCTTGGAGCGAGCTTGTGTGTGCTCCAGACTTCCGCCCGCTGACCCTCGGCTTCCTGACCCAGCAGACTGGCAGCCCCTGGGCTCATGGGACAGACATTGGCTGGAGGCCAGTATCCGAGCTGAATGGCTCAGGCCGGACAGGCCTTCTTTCCAGCCAGGGTGGCAACGAGCCCACTCCTGAGAAGGCGCCTTGGCTTGGAAAATAAACTGTTAGACGTTGGCGTCCACAGCAGGGATCTGAGGCCAGAGACATGGCCAGGCACCTTTGGGAGGCCTGGCTTTGCTGCTGGGCTGCTGCAGCTTCTCAGGAGAACCAGGCCCAGCTTAGGAAATGTCCTATCGCCCGAGAGAGCCCAGTGTCTAAGAACTGATATAATTGGGAGACCATTAAAAATTAGAATGTGATTCCAGGGCAGTGTCCCCCGTTTTGCCATCCAAGCCGGCATCAAGCTGTAACCCTTTATTGTGCTGCGCGGCTCTCATCTCCCAGGGGACAGTGAGGGCAGCCCCGGCAGACCTCTGCGTTATGACCTGGCTGCTGGGCTACGTGGACCCCTCAGAACCCCACTTTGTGGCTGCAGTCCTCACCATCGCTTTCAATCCGCTCTTCTGGAATGTGGTCGCGAGATGGGAACCTAAGACCCGAGAGCCGAGTGGGGCCTTCAGGTCCCCCCCGCGGCCTGCTGCACGCTGGGCGGCACCATCCTGCTTCTCAACATGCTTCGCTCCACGCAGGCCATGCTGAGCCAGAGCCTGGACAACCCCTCGGCCTACCGCGTGGGCCTGGCACTCCTGGGAGTGGGCGGCGTGTTTGTCCTTTCCAGTTTCCTGGCTCTGGGCTTCACGGGGACCTGCCTAGGCAACTATTTCGGGATCCTGAAGGAGGCCAGAGTGACCACGTTCCCGTTCAGCGTCCTGGACAACCCCATGTACTGGGGCAGCACAGCCGACTACCTGGGCTGGGCCATCATGTAAGTCCCGGGCTCCCTCTGTGCTGCCTGGGCGATGGGTCAGCTCTCGTGCCACCGTGGAGCCCAGGGCACTGGTCAGGGTCCCCTTCCTAGAACAGGGGTCGGTAAACTCCCTATTACAAGAGTGGGAGGTCCCCGGGCTGCAGGCAGGTGAAGGAATGGCCGTGGCTGGGGGCCCCACTGCCTTGTTCATGGACACCGAAATTAGAATTTCACGTAATTTTCACGAGTCACAAAATATTCTTTTGATTTTTTAAAACAATTAAAATTGTAAAAGCTGTTCTTGGCAAAAAAAAAAAAAAAATTAGAATGTGAAGTAGATGGCCTGAGTAGCTATGATGTTTACTTTTCTTTTAAAATACCCTCTTCCTGTCTCTCTACGGTTATGAATCTATTGCACACTCCTCCAAGAAAAGTTTGAAAACAAATAAAAATCTCCCATAATCCTTCTACCCAGAGATTTAACTTCTATCTTTTAAAAATGTACCTACCAATCATTTTATTTTGTAATTCAGACATCAGGTGTGCAAAACCAGATTGTGACCCTGATCCATGACACTCTCTCATCATAAAATGCTTTATTTTGTTTGTTTGTTTTTCATAATGAGCATTTCTACCCAATATGAACACTAGGTCTTTGACAATGACCTATGAAACCTTTGGGCTCAATGGTTTTCCTACAACATACTCATCTATTTACATTTTTTTTTTCTTACTTGAGCATGTGCTATACACTCCTCCATGTGCCTCTCAGGGGTTTTCTGTGGTGGAATTCCATCACATAGGTTGCTTTCCTCTGCATTGCCCTTTGGATCTCAAAATGGACTGCCCATTTATCTCTCTCTGCACAAGGGCACTTGGAGTTAGGAGTGTCCCTGCTTTCGCTCCCTCGTTTATCTCTGGGGCTTCAGCAAAACCACCGCCAAGCCCAGCCAGGTGTCAGCTCAGCTCTCCCTCGAGGGTCCTCCATAAAGGAGAGGCTCCGGTGTCCTCTGTGGCCTCGTAAACTGCTGTGGTCCAGTGCGTATCTTGTCATCTGAACCACTACCATCTGAGTTGTGAAATTCACATGTTTAAAAAATTATTTGCTAGAAATCGGAAAAGGTGTTTTTCACCGTCATATACTTGCAAACCCTTCTCGGCCTTCTGCAGAATTCACTTTTGTTTCTATCTTGCCTTTTGTCATTGGTTTCATCCGTTGGCTACTCTTTTGTAGCTTCTCTATATTCCCAAATTCCTCTTGTTTCAGACCAGGATTTGGGTCTGACTTTCCACACTCTGGTGTTCACGAGGGGGACAAATCAGGCTCTTTTGAGAGCATACAGAGCTGGTTCACAGGTACGGGAGGAGAACTTTCCCTTTCTTTCCCACTCCCTGTCCTCTTGTTGCCTCTGTTATTGATTTTCCCAGCTCTTCACTCTATGTCCCTATGCCTCTCCTTCCATCCGGAGTCTGCAGTAGAGAAGTTTCCAGTTGTGGGGGTCACATGCCTTATCTAGTGAAAGTCTTGTCTTATGGATGCCAGAGGCCACTCACAAGCATCTAAACAATTTTTGATGTTTCTTTGAGATTCACAGATAGTAGGCGATGGTATATGTTTCACAGCATTGCTACAAATAAATGATTTAAAAAACAAAAGAAGGGAACTCCCTGGCGGTCCAGTGGTTAAGACTTGGTGCTTTCGATCTCTGGTCGGGGAACTAAGATCCCACAAGCTGTGTGGCACGGTCAAAACAACCCCAAACAAACAAAGACAAAAACAAACAAAAAACAAACAAAAAGCAACAAAAGCAAAAAAAAACCCAAAAAACACAAAGCCAAAAAACCCAACCAACAAACCCCCCAAACCAAACCCTCTTCTCCTGTGCTTAGCATTTCTACCACGCTCAATCCGGGCTTTTGGGTTTCCAGGCGCTCCGCCTATCCAGTTTTCCTTCTCTTTGATTGTGTGCTCTCCCTGTCCCCATCTTTCTTTCATGTGCTGTTCTCACCCGAAACCAGTCCAGAGCTCCCTATGCAGTTATGTCAATGTCAGGCCAGGCTGGGCCTGGGCCCAGAGACAGGGGCTGATGTGGGAGAGCCCGAGGGCAGTGTTGGTGGATCTGTGAGCTTGCTGAGTGGTCCAGGTCCTCTGACACATCCTGAGAAGACAGACCCTGAGCTCTGGCCCAGCCCTGCCACTTAGCCCTGTAACCTCGGGAAAGCCAGCCACGCTGACAAAGCTGTCGTTCCACACAGATCCAGTAGAGAGAATAATAGTCCCCACATCGTCACATGGCTGTGACGGATTAAACATACGTAACGTGTCACCAAGGCAACTGACAAAAGTAAGCGTTCACTAAATGCGGACTGTTCTTCTTCTTACGAACGATGACAACAACTCTACAGGGAAGGGCTGGCCCCCACCTGGGGCTGACAGGCACTGTGTAGGTCGCACAGGCCACCCACCCCCTCTGGGTGCTGGGCTCCTGGTCCCCTGCTTCCTGGCCGGTTTTCTCCTTGCCTGGATCTTTGCACATGAACTCTGCCGCTGCTTGTGCCTTTCCTTCAAAGTTGGTCCCTGGATGCCTACCTGTAGCTCGTACTGTCCAGCCACCTCATGATACCTCTGTGGAGCTTGGTCTCTGGTGACCTGTTCCGCTCTTTGCTCCAAAGGCCCTCAGGTGCGTATTCTTGCCTTTGCACTTACCACGGGTTCAGATGGCAAGTGTCTTGGAAACGGGAATAGGGGGTCCTCCTCATCCCATTCCTGGCCCCTGGCAGGCAGCTGGTCTCAGGGCATCTTCCAGTGCTTTTCGGCCAAATGCGTGAAGCGCTGAGTGAAGGCAAGGAGAGGAGGTAGGTGGATCCCTCCACTTCCTTTGTCGAATCCAGCTTTAGTAGAAAGTTCCTTTCTAGCTGCAAATCCAGAGCAATTCATGTCAAGCACTTAATTTTAACATCTTCATTTCTCTTGAACGATCCCTCAGGTCAAGCCAAAATATATCCACCTTTTAATAGTTTCATTAATTTCCTTTCAAGTCATTTCAATTGGATTCAGTACAATGCATTCGAACAAATATTTACACAAGGATCATTAGGTGTTGGGCACTGTTATCATCGCATGGCTGAAAAGGGGATGGTCAAGGTTCCTGCCAGGACAGAATTTACATTCTACAAGGGAGCAAGATGCTGAGTTGCTAACCCAAAAATACACAGGGTAAGTTAATTTTGATAAGAGCTACCGAAACGAACACCAACACCACAAAGGAAGCTGAGTGGAATAATGGGCTGTGACTGACGGTGATGTGTGTGCGTGGGGGTGAGGCACGAGTGGTGAGGGGCAGCTGCCTTGTGGAGACCCAGGGAGGAGCACATAGCAGAACAATGGACGTGCAAAGGTCCTGGGGTAGCAGAGAGTCAATGTATTTCAAGGACAGAAAGGAGGCTGGAGTGCCAGAGCACTGAGGGAAGGAGGCCAGGGTGAAGAGGTATGCAGGCATCTCGATTGCAAACAGTGCTGTGTCTTCTCAGGGGCCTGGTACAGAGGAGCCTCTTTGGATTCAGTACGTGGGTGCCGACGGCTGCCATGAATCCCAGAGCCACAGAAAAGGGCATTTCTGAGAGGAATCTAAGTATAAACCCAAATAACAAAAACATGTTATGTTCAAAATCTGTGAAAATGGATAACAAATTGGAAAAAATTTTAAGTGAGCACTTTAGGAAGTATGTTTCCTTCATTTGCCTTCTGTCATGATCTCTGAAAAGATGAAAAATGGTGATTAAAGCTCTGGGAGGAAGAGTTGAAGAACTCAGATATCAGTTACCAGGCTTCCCTGGTGGCACAGTGGTTAAAGAACCTGCCTGTCAATGCAGGGGACACGGGTTTGAGCCCTAGTCCGGGAAGATCCCGCATGCTGTGCAGCAACTAAGCCCATGCACCACAACTACTGAGTCTGTGCTCTAGAGCTGGAGAGCCACAACTACTGATCCCATATGCTGCAACTACTGAAGCCCGCACACCTAGAGCCCATGCTCCACAACAAGAGAAGCCACCGCAATGAGAAGCCCATGCACAGCAACGAAGAGTAGCCCCCGCTCGTCACAACTAGAGAAAGCCCGCGCACAGCAACCGACCCAATGCAACCAAAAATAAATAATACATTAATTAATTTAAAAAAATCATAAAAAATGATATCAGTTACCTTATTACATAAAGAAGATGTGGTATATATACACAATGGAATACTACTCAGCCATAAAAAAGTATGAAATAATGCCATTTGCAGCAAACATGGATGGACCTAGAGATTATCATACTACATGAAGTAAGACAGAGAAAGACAAACATCCTATGATATCGCTTATATGTGGAACCTAAAACATGATACAAATAAACTTATTTACAAAACAAAAATAGACTCACAGACATAGAGAACAAATTTATGGTTACCAAAGGGGAAAGGGGAGGGATAAATTAGGAACTTGGGAGTAACAGATACACATTACTATATATAAAATAGATAACCAACGAGGACCTACTGTATAGCACAGTGAACTATACTCAATATTTTGTAATAACCTATATGGGAAAAGAATCTGAAAGAGAATATATATATATATATATATATATATATATATATATATATGTCACTTTGCTGCACACCTGAAACAAATACAGTGTTGTAAATCAACTATACTCCAATTTAAAAAAAGGTATCGGTGATCTTTTTAAATAATAAATTTATTTATTTTATTTTATTATTTATTTTTGCAGGCATTGGGTGTTCATTGCTGCAAGCGGGCTTTCTCTAGTTGCAGAGAGCGGGGGCTACTCTTTGTTGTGGTGCGCAGGCTTCTCATTGCAGTGGCTTCTCTTTTTATGGAGCACAGGCTCTAGGCTCGCGGGTTTCAGTAGTTGTGGCTCACGGGCTATATAGCACAGGCTCGGTAGTTGTGGCTCACGGGCTTAGTTGCTCCGCAGCATGTGGGATCGAACAGGGCTCAAACCTGTGTCCCCTGCGTTGGCAGGCGGATTCGTAACCACTGCGCCACCAGGGAAGCCCAGTATCAGTGATCTTATTTCAAATAAAAAGGAGGCGAAATTGGCATAAACCTTGGGCCAGATTTCTCTTGTACCAAGTCCAGAATCAGCATGTACAACTGAAGCCAATGTACCTCTCATCTCAGACTTGCTGGACATTCATTTAAGGCTCCAGACCCAGCTGTGTGCAAACAGAGGAACATTTCTAGTTGAAAAAGCTCTCAAGGACCACGGATTAGATACCCTCTCGAACAACAATAGCAACAACCACAGAGGGTTGTATTTACTGAAGAAGTCAATCCGTTCGAGAAGAGCTGTGGGGAACAGAGTCAGTGCACAGAAAACACGCTGTAAACTCAAAACGTCTTTTGGAAAAGGAGCCGGCATGGGCCAGCTTCAGAGGCACCGCAGCGTCCGCTGAGTAAGTGCTTGTTATAAGTTCTTCTCTTCTGGCGCTCTGTACTTTTTCTGATCCACACCAGCAATGATCCAGCACCCAGAGCAGACTCAGCTTAAACCAAACAAATGGTGATAAAGATGGCACTACCATAAATCCAACTCCATGTGAAAGAAGAGAACAAAAGGAAATGGTTGCTCTTGCTTGCAGGAACACGATTTTTTTTTTTACTGTAGTTCATTTACTATGTTGTGTTAATTTCTGCTGTACAGCAAAGGGATTCAGTTATACATATATACATTCTTCTTCATATTCTTTTCCGTTATGGCTCATCACAAGATATCAAATGTAGCTCCCTGTGCTATACATTAGGACCTTGTGGTTCATTCTATATGTAATAGTGTGTATCTGTTAAATCCCAGACTCCTCATTTATCCCCTCCCCTTCCCCTCTGGTAACCACAAGTTTGTTTTCTATGTCTGTGGGTCTATTTCTGTTTTGGATATACGTTCATTTGTATCACGTTTGTACGTTTCTATTTCTGTTTTGGATGTACGTTCATTTGTATCACGTTTGTACGTTTCTATTTCTGTTTTGGATATACGTTCATTTGTATCACGTTTGTACGTTTTCTTTTTAAGATTCCACTTTAAGCCGCGACCCCCTCAAACGGCAACAGTGACACTTAGAATGGAGCAGCTTATCATAATCAAGTCATTCCACCTTGTGGAATAAGAAAGAAACGCACATAAGAAAAATGAATAAATGCAGCATAAGGTATTTTCCGCCCATTATTGGAGAACATTGTTTTTTTTTTTCAAGAGAGATTGAACCACAGGAACAGCTACAATTATGACACGCTTCTCAGAAGGCATTCGGGGAAAATCACGTAGTGTGGTGACAGAGCAAGTCTTTCAACATAAAAAAGCCCAGAAACTGAGCAAAAGCCTGTGTTTATTTCAGAATCACTGCATACCTTCGAGTAATAAGTGTTGCATGTTGAATCCAGCTGAAATAAACGGTACAAAGGAGAAGAGCACACAGTTATCTCCACAAACTGATAAACAGGATCCATTCTTGATGTTTCTGAGTACAAAATATAAACAAAAGTGACTTAGAAAAACAACAGACAGCGATGCAAGTTTCTAATTTCAGTCAGGAGATAGTGCATCTCACCTCCAACAAAAGGCAGATACTGTGCTTCTTCCAGAAAAGGAGCTGAAGAAAAACGACCATTATTCCACACTTACTTGTGGTTCTGATCTAACAGCAGAACCAGGTCACAGAAGACCACCTAGAAATTCAGAGCCCCTGCCCCATATTCCTCCTGAGAATCCCAGTGAATGGGCACTGAAGGGAACTTCCACGAGGTCGCACTGGGAGGAGGAAATATTACAGAGAAACGAAAAGGAAAGTCTGTAACCAAATGCGAAATTAGTCACGAACAAGAGAACTTCTTACCACAGAAGAAGAAAAGAGATTAGTGGCTCACCCGTGCATTCCTGGATGGAATGATTTCAAACTCGTTATGAGAATTCAGAATTTGGAGATTTCACAAGCTATGCTGAAACTGATTCTACCTATGATATTTTAGATATAAGAAAATTAGTCTGTGGGCAATATTTTTTTCCTTTTCAACTTCAACATTTGCTGGCTTTTAAGAAATGTATATTTGGGTTCTTAGTTCCGGTCAAAATGGAGTAGCTGCATTCTTTCTAGGTCCTTCCACTTACAACTAAAAAAACCTCTGGACATAACACAGCAAACATAGGAAGGCTCTGAAAGGGGGAAAGAAGAAGATGAACTGTCTAGGGACATCAAGACTTGAGTAATAACATGGTGGGGAATTGTCTGAGTTTTGAATTTAATTTCTTTTGCCTCCTAAATAGCACAAACTGTTGGAAAAGTTTGTAACTCAGAACCACAAATAGATACAAACAAAAAAAGCTAAGTAAAACCTGCTTCTTCGAGTCAAAAGACTGGGAAGACGGCAGCCTAGCAGAATAGAAAACCTTTTCATATTACCAGCTCTGTATCAGTCAAACACCAACAAAAAAACTGTCTCCCGTTCCAGGATAAGAGGGGAGATAATCTTCTACACATTCCCACGTCCTGTAGGTGGAAGCATGTGATGACGCTCTGATTCCCCTGCTGGGGGATTGACCTTCTACCCAATCCCCCACCTGGTAGAAGCAGGTAGTGAGACAGGTCTGGGACCTGGGACCTTTTGCGGCAGTGCTGCAAAACTTGCACCTGGACACACCTCTCCTCGAGCTACAAAATACAAAGAAACTATGTGGGATTAAAAATAACTGTGTGCAGGCACAATTGGGGCAAATTCTGGACCAAAAGACACAAAAGACAAAAACAACAACAAACAAAACCTCAGCTACCACTTCTGAAGAGCAGGAGCAAAAACATGGTGTTAGGAGCTAAAGCAGGGTACTGCGCATGCCCCCCTGCACTCGACACCACCTAAGGGGTGGGCAAAACACCTAAGCCACCCCTCCGGCCCAACCCCTGGACACACCCCTACCCTCACCCCATACAAGGAACAAGCTCGCCCCACCTCAGCCAGCGAACAAGCAAGGGAACCTGTTGTTTGTTCTCGCTTCCCCACCCCCCACCCCCACCCAACACCCGGTGCTGCATCAGGGGCCCCAGTAAAGCCTTGCTTGAATTTTTTGTCTGGCCTCTAGTCCATTTCTATTGATTGGGGATTTCTCCCCACTCCCCCCACTGGGAAAGCAATCGGGGAGCAGATCTTTCACCCTCCCACCGCAGAAGCAAGTGATGCTCTGATTTTCCCACGAGGTAGTGTCAGTGGAGACCAGTGGGACCTGAGCCCCACCCTCACGTGGAAGCAAAGAGACTGAGTGAGGTTGTGAGAGTGGGGAGTCAGGACTCTGTTCCCCACTGCCTGGTGTCAGTGAGAAGCACCAGTGATGCAGAACTGGGCTCTGCAAAATGGCATGATTTGGTCCTTCATTTCCACCCCCTTGACGGGCAACAATCCACGGAGGTAACATTAAATGATCCCCGGCCATGATGTGAGCCCTGGGTTTCATCTTCCTTTTCACCGTCGGCGGACTGACAGGCATTGTCCTAGCTAATTCATCACTAGACATTGTCCTTCGTGATACCTATTATGTAGTTGCACATTTTCACTATGTACTGTCAAGGAGGGCATGTTTCCACCCCATGGCAGTGGAGCCCAGCAGAACTCACAGCCCACTCGGTGAGTCAGGGCTCATAGGAGCCCGGCTGGAAAGCCATTTTTCGGCTTCTTGTAACTTACTTGTACTTTCCACATGCGACAGCATGAGCATGGGATTCTTCGATCACACGAGAGTAAAGCGATGCAAAAAAGAATTTCAAATCTTGGAAATCTCCTCTTGGCTTGGCCCTTGGAGCCCAGTTTTCTGGTCTGTAAAATGGGGATGATGGCCATCATTCCAGACTCACAGGCTGAGGGACAGTTGAACGTAGGCCTCTGGCACGGGTGCAGAAACTTGTGCCACAACTTCACATTGACGTTGGTCGTCCCGGTCACCTGTCCTGAGCCATGAAATGAACTGTGGGTCTAGGGACGTGTTGGGTGTCACACAGCCCACGAGGCCGACTGCGTGTGAAAGCTTTGTCTTGCCTTTGAGGGGAGGGTATGGTTATGGCCCCTGTAAGGGGATGCATTAGACCTGTTTCTTGGGTTGCCGGATTTAGCAAGAGACAAACTGGACATCCAGTGAAATGTAAATACCGGATAAACAATGAATAATTTTGGGTATAAATATGTCCTGTGCAGTATTTGGGATACGCTTACACTAAGAATCATTTGTTGTTTATCTGGAATTCACATTGAACTGGGCATTGTGTATTTCATCTGGCAAGCCTCCCATTTCTCAAGGCCGCGCATTTGCTCGTCTTAGTCACTGTTCTCACCTTCTCTGCTGGTTGCAGCTGTGAGCATTTGAGGTTCGCTGATTCTCCGAGATAATCTGGACTGGGTCCCCGCTCCTGGGTCCATGAGTCTCACAGTGGTCCAAGGCCAAGGCCAGGCTAGAATCAGCCCCCACCTCTCTGGAGTCCTCTTTTCCTGACGCTTCTGTCAGTCTTGTCGTGGGTCACCTTTTGATATTGGCCTGAGACCTGGGCAACTTACGGCCCGGCTTGCCAGCAGGTGGGTCCACTGCGGCCACCTTTCTTCCGTACCTCCCTCTCCACGACCCAACATTTCCAGCCTTTAGAAATTCCACGTGAGTCCCTTGCTCAGGGCTAGGAATCCAGTCGGTGGCTCTGGGAGGTGGTGGGACCAGCGTTACCGCCTCTTTCCGGGTCTTTCCAGGAGGTTCTACGGTCCCCCCGCTCCTGTGCTCCGGCTGCTGCCCTTCTAGCACATTCCCACAGTCGGTTTCTTTCGTGGCCCGTTGTAGCAGCATCCCTGAAACTCCCGAGGAGCCCCAGCTGGCCAGTGTGTTTCCCTTCCCCCAGCGTACGTGGGAACGGCAGCCATCCGCTGGGATGCACAGCGCACGCGATTCCCGCCCCTCTCTCGGCGCCGGCTTGCTGCTGGGAGCCCCTGAGCGCTGAGCCCTGTGGGACCCACGTGCCGGAAGTGTGGGCGTGGCAGAGACCCCGGCGGCCCCTCTGGGCCCCAGCTCCTCCTCCGTCCTCAGCAGACAGATGTGTGCAGCCCCCAGCTAGCTCACGAGAGCCAACTGGGAGATCTTCAGGAATTTGGTGAGCTGGTTGTTACCCACAGCCATTATTAAAAATTATTTAAGTCTTCAATTAAATAAATTATACCCAAAGCAAAGGTAGTAGATGATCATGAACTCAAAACTTACCACTTCTAATGATTTTACTATAGTTTACTATCATCTGTCTCGAGGTTATTTCCATCACTTATATCCATACAGTGAGGATGCTCTACTATATGATGGTATATGGCTGCCCGTCTCTTCCCAGTTCCGGTCCCTAGAGCTGGGTGGTCCCCGGAGCCGGGGGGTGTTCGGCTGCTGGCTGCCCAGCTCAGGCCCCACTCCCTCTGGGCGGCTGGTAACAGCGAGCAGGGTCCTCCCTGGAGGAGAAGCAGCGGGGCTGTGAAACCACACGACAGCCCTGGGCATGCCTCCCAGCTCTGCTTTTTTTTTTTTTTTTTTTTTTTTTTGCAATACGCGGGCCTCTCACTGTTGTGGCCTCTCCCGTTGCGGAGCACAGGCTCCGGACGCGCAGGCTCAGCGGCCATGGCTCACGGGCCCAACCGCCCCACCGCATGTGGGATCCTCCCGGACCAGGGCACGAACCCGTGTCCCCCGCATCGGCAGGTGGACTCTCAACCACTGTACCACCAGGGAAGCCCCCAGCTCTGCTTTTTCTTTTTGTGTGTGTGTCTCAGCTTCCTCCTCTGTAAAGCCAGCACAATCACATATACCCACAGGTTTCCCAGGACGGTTAAATGATGGCCATGGTGATGAATAATGCGGTGTTTGTCTGTGTGAGTGTATGAAACTCTGCCGCCACAGAACTTAGATTCTAGTAGTGGAAACAGATAAGAAATGAATAATCATGAAATACTATCAGATGGCAAGAAGGAAAAGATACTCCCAGGCAAGGGAGCAGACAGAGGCGGGGTGGTCAGGCCAGGCATCTCTGAGGGTCCCTCTGGTGTTGTGAGTCGCCTTGTACTGTGTCCAGCGCCCCAAGGGGGGGGGCTTGTCCACTGGTCCCTTGACGCCTGCTGTGCTGTCACCGGAGCTCCTCCCTTTCCCACAGCCCCTTCTGTCCTCCCTCCCTCCCTCTCCAGCTGGTCCCATTCCTATTTCTCCCCCCACCCCCCCCCTTCTCCGGAGCATCTCCTGCAGCACTGCTCACTGCAACTTCCTGGCAGGAAGTTAAATGTCCTGGGCAGGTCGCGAGGCCCAGGCACTGAGCTCCTGGAGAGACAGTTCTCTTGAAGGCAGTGCCTCCAGCTGGGCCGGACTCGCTGGGGAGCATTTCCCAGGGAAGTCCTCCCTGGGATGCAGAAGATTCCCTGGGCCCCCCAAGAGACACCATCATTTGCAATGATTCCTTCAAAGTTCAGTAACAAAACTTAAAAAAAAGGTTTTTTATTGGAGTATAGTTGATTTACACTGTTGTGTCAGTTTCTGCTGTACAGCAAAGTGAATGTTATACATGTACATCTAACCACTCTTGTTTTAGATGGTTTTCCCATATAGGCCATTACAGAGTATTGAGTAGAGTTCCCCGTGCTCTACAGTAGGTTCTTATTAGATCTATTTTATATATAGTAGTGTATATGTCAATCCCAATCTCCCAGTTTATTCCTTCCCCCCTTATCCCCTGGTAACCATAAATTTCAATAGCAAAACTTTTAAAGGAAGTGTTGATGCATAATATTTCTTTTCATTTTTTCATTGGTGCGGAGAGATCATGATGGTATAAAAAATATGTGATAACATGGTACTGCCAGATAAAAGGATACATCGTGCAAGTTTAGGGGGAGGATTGCAGTAGGTTTTCATACACCACGTGAGCCGTATGACGCTGATGCTGTGGTTAGAATAGGTTTTATCAGAATGATTCTAAAGGGTGAAACTTATGCTGTGAAGGGCCTAGGTTGTAGTGGCCATGATGAAAAAGGACACGTTCTGGTGTCCACGTCCAGTTTTCAGCACAGGGACAGATCCTCGTGCTGGATGGCTGTGATAGATTGTTCACTGCCCAAACTCAGACCCTGACAAGGACCTCCCCAGGACGGTATAAATCACCTCACCTGTGGAGTGACCCTTGGCTGCCCACGTCTCCCCCTCAGCAGCTGTTTCCTGGACACCCTGCTGGCTCTAGTTGTCAAGTGTTTTCTTCAGACACCTCCCACTCCCACCCCCTTCTCTCTGGTCCCCATGCCTACCTCTCTCCTCTCTCCTCTGGCCTCTCCCATGCCCCTCCGCCAGCATAACCATCGCCATCCCACCCCAGGCTCCTGCAACCTAAATCAAAATGCGAGCTCCTGCAGGTCCTGTGCTCCCCCCAGAGCTGTCAACAGGTCTCTGTCATGCAGAGGCACCCCTGGCCTCAGCCTGAGGCAGTCTCTCGTGCCTCCTGGGATTTGATCCACACACGTGTCTCACACAGTGGGAGTGGCCGGGCTGCCGCCAGGGGCCTGCTCCCAGCCAGCCTGGTGTGGTGGGCCTGGAGTGCTGTCCCCCGACGTGGTACCCACGGCACACACTTCCTCGTGGTGGGCAGCTGTTTGCAGAAAGTTTTAGTGGAAAGATGCAAACGAAGATGAGAACATTAAACAAAGAGAAAGAATTAAAGCCTCCATAGCATGTACCACAGGAACCAAGAGAGAGTCCAAAGCGTAGTGTTTTTGGAAAGTGGTGGGGAAAGTGCGAGGAGAGGGAGGGGTCCACCCTGAAGCTTTTGCCCAGCGGGTATAAGGCTAGGCTTGCGAAGCAATGAGGAGAGCTGTGGGCACTGGTTTATCGCCCAGCGTGGTGGTGACAGATCGTCTCTAAACAAAATGCCTTTCGTGTCCAGAGCTAAACTTGTCGGGTGGCAGGTGCAGAGCCAGCAGGGAGCAATGCTCACCCTGCAGAGTGCCTGGGGTGGGCAAGGATGCAGGGATGTGGGGAGCTGAGTCCCATAGTGAGGGTCAGGCTCCCCAGGGCCACCTGCCTGCAGACAGGAAGGCTTCACGGCTGTGAGCTCCCTGGAGCAGGGCCTCTCTATCAAGCCATATTCCAAATGGGCTGGGTCTGAGGGAGCAGCATGCTGGGGACACTGCTCCACTTCTGGGGGGGGGCGCAGCTGTCTCCCTAACACCCCCACATCCCATTCAAGGCAGTCCCACCACACTGGCCTGAGTGGGTCGGGCGTCCTGGTTTGCCCAGACATGCCGAGGCCTGGCAGCCGGGGCAGCCTTTTGGAGCGAGACTGGGGGACCCCAGTGGACACCTCTTACTTGCTGGCCTTTGGTTGGTGAGGGGCCACACAGCCGGCTGTTGGAGATCCAGCGGTGCAGCTCCTACCTAACCAGTGTGGTCAACTTGGCCTGAACAGGAATGTGGGGATTTGAAACTTTTGAAATAATACAAAGCTTCCCTAGTTGCAAAACAAAGATTACATTTTAAAGACGTGGGAGTGTGGGTGTGAGTGGATTGTTTTCTGTTTCCGTGGTGGGCAGGCAGGCAGAGATCCCGCTGGCCTCAGCTTTCTGGTGTGAACCACGCTGTTCGTGTGCTTTGTGACCTTTGCGCTTTTGCTAATTATTGTGTCATTTTCACTCTGGCTGTGTTTTAATCTTTAAAACAAATGGAGTATTCTGAAGCAAGATCATCTAATTATTCAAGGGATGATCTTGGTGCTAGTGTTAAATAAAAATACACCCACAGTCAGTCATTTTGAGATGAAAGTTAGATGAGATAAAATGCCCTGAAGAAGACCCCTAAACATCAGGAGATACTGGGCTGCTACCTTCAGAACAAGCATCCTAAGACATTTCTGAGATGATGCTGAAAATAAAAGTAGCATTAAAGGTCCATAAATAGCCCAGCACTTTACCTTGTAGTCAATGTGAAGGAAAATCACTCCAGCACGACACGAGGGCTTCTGCAGCTCATTCCTCATCTAGGACGTCTCACCCTGCATCCTTAGGGTCAAAGCTCCCAGAGCTCCCAGGGCAGATCATTTCCTGACAGCTGCAGCTGGATGAACACCCCATGGGGCAGCAGCCTCTCCTTGTCAGTTTCTTCAAGAGAGGGGTCAGTGGATCCGTTCCCAGACCCCATCTCCATGCCTCCAGCCTCAGCTCCACCCACCAGATGCGCACAGAGAAGGACTGGGAGGCTGCGCCAGTACCCCACTGGCCGTGGGCCCACGTGGGACACGGGATTTGAGGAAGGTGAAGGGATTCTGACCTTTCACCTGTACACCTTGGTAGCTGCTGAATATCTACAATTTTTGCAATTTTAAAAAACAGCTAATTAAAAAAAAATAAAGGAAGAAGGACTGAGTTCTGCTGTGGAACTTGGGCTTTCCTAGAAAACAAGGAGGAGGTCAGTGGGAAATCTCAATACAAGGTGGTCAAGCATCTGTCCACTGCCAGCCGCTGGTCCTGTTCTGCAGCACAGTCACCTGGGCAGAGGGCAGCACAGCCACCCTCAATCTGCTCCATATGCCTGAGTGACAGCCGTCCGCCAGGGGCCGTGGGGATGCGTTCAACATCTTAATCTGCTTGGGCTGCGCTAACCAAAAAGCATTGACTGGGTGCGTTAAACAATGGAGGGCATTAATTTCTTACAGTTCTGGAGGCTGGGAAGCTCCAGATCAGGTGGTGGCAGGGTTTGGTGTCTGGTGAGAGCTCTTTTCCTGGTTTGCACACAGCCACCTTCTTGTATTCTCCCAGGGCAGAGAGAGAGGGGGACCCCTTGGTCTCTTCCTGTTTTTATAAGGGCACTAATCCCGTCATGGGGGCTCCACCCTCATGACCTCATCTAAACCTAATTCCTTCCAAAGGCCCCACCTCCAAATACCACATTGGGGATTAAGGCTTTAACGTATGAACTTTGTGAGGACACAGAAGTCCAATCCACATAATAGAGAGGGGCTCAGGATGTTCAAACGGGAGTAAATGCTCCTAGGAGGATTCCTCCACAAGAGGCTGCTCTCTCTGGGCTGGGGGCCCACCCCACCTCACTTCCCCATAAGGCTCTGGGACAGGGCAGCAGTGCCTCCCGCCGCCCCCAGCTCCACAGCATGGCCCTCACCTGTGCTGTCCCTGGCTTGGCCACCTGTAGAAACTCAGAGAAAAGGGGCAGCCAGGTCGGCAGGAGAAAGGAGGAGAGAAGGGTAGGGATGAAACCCCTCCTTTGTTCTAAGAAGAAGCTACTGGGAGGAGCCTGGGCAGACCCTTTGGTACAGGAATTGCCTGGGAAGTATCAGGACGGCCCCGGCCATCAGACCACAGCCAGAGAAATGGCCATTAGCTGGCAACGTGGGAGCCTTGTGTCCCTGTGGCCAGGGAAGTCTGGGAGAGAGAAAGATGGATATTGAAGTTATTGCAGAGTGATGGGTAAGTCTTCTATTGGGAGAGATGGAGTCCCCTGCTGTGCATAGCCCAGGGAGGGGCCAGCAGACTCTGGAGCCTGCCCCATCATTGTGAGAGGCTCAGGGGTCCCATCTCATGGAAAAGAGAGCTAGGGGCCATGTCCTGGGGCTACAAAATGCACAGCAAGCACTCACTTAGACGAGGAGAGCAGTAAGGAGTTAACTCTAGCATGACTGCCCCCATCCTCCCCAGTGGAGTCTCCGCATCGTCCATACACCACCATGTGCTCAGCTGCAGCTCTACAGGGCACTGCCCTCTGGGAAGGACTGGGAAGGACTCAGTCTACAAGCTGGGGGACCGAGAGCACACGTTAACAGCACTTTCTGACTCTGCCCAGTCCTTCCCAGGACCATGCTGCCTACAGCCCATCATAAATCCAGTCATGGCCCAATCTCTTTGAAAATGATTTTGCATATGGAATTGAGCAGCTCAGGGCAATGCAAAGTAACGGTAGAGTAGCCAGCCCTGCTCGATTCTGAGATGAGCATTTCCATTGCACAAACATTTCAGACCAGAATGGGATCCTGATAAATTTGCCATCTGTATATGTGGTCCACCCATTTCCACTCATTGCGTCAGCAGACATTGTTAAGAGCTGCAATGTAAAAAGATTATTTGTTGTCTTTTTTTTTTTTTTTGCAAAAGATATTAGAGAAGAGAGCTCACTCTGAACCTGAAAAGGGTAATTCTGTGTTAGCATGGTTTTACAGGTTTTAGCTTCTGTCTGGGGGAAGTTTGCAAGCATTGCCTCCTTTCTCCCCATTCATTTGTAAAGCAACCTCCTACATGGTGCGATTAAAATAAAAACTTACTCAAATGCTTAGTCAATGCTGAGCAGCCCTTCTTTCATATGTACCCTATGAATGAGTTCTGAAGTAACAGGCCTAGAAAATGAAACTCCTCAAAAAGAATATGAAAATGATTTGAAAAGGTGCCAGAAAATACTTTGAGTGTGTAGGGGGGGCTGGGGGAGGGATATCAGCTCATGGGACTCTTCCAAGACCTCCAGATTGTGATGGCAAATGAACAACCTCTTGAGTTGATGTGGAGATAAATGACCCAGGTTTAAAGTGGGAGGCCCACCCATCATGGACACCATGGGGGCATCTCCTTTTAGTCAACGGTCCACTTAATGCATGGACTCATGGCTGCCTGTTGGTTACGTGGGTGTCATCAATGCTCTGGCTTTGGGTCCCGCTCTGCTACTTCTTAGCTGTGTGGTCTGGGACAAGTTGTTTAACCAGCCTGAGTTTCCTTGCCTGTAACATGTAGATAATAATAGCACTTACCCCACCGGGTACCCGTTCCCCATCCCTCAGAGCTCACGAATTAGATTAATCACAGTCCTTGGTTATAACAGTTTCCACCTCTGATCTGTGTGTGGCTTTGTCATTTATTTAGCTCTGTAATGAGTTATTTACCATAGTGTGATGAGCACCCATATTTCCATCACCCAGAATGAAAGCTATGACCAGGACGGCAACCTACGTCTCACTTTATGGTCCCCAATGTCTCATTAACCCCTTCCCTCCATTCCTGAGGTCACCATCATCTTGAGTCCTGTGTTCCTAATACCCCTGTTTCCCTGTATTTAGTTTTATCCTTCTGTATGTATTTCTAGAAGGTATGGATATTCTTATCTTAATTGTTTTTAACTTTGTCAAGATGGTATGCTACATGTAACTTTGGGGGACTTACATTTTCCACTTAATATTATACTGTTAATATCCACCCATAGTACTGTGTGTCACTGTAGTTCATTTGTTCTTACTGGTGCATCACAGGGTATACCACAATGTACTCATCCACTCTCCCACTGAGGGGCACTTGGGAAGTAGGGGCCCAGACTTGTGCTAGTTAAAACAGTGCTGTTTTAATCATACTTGTGCACATCTGCTGTTTTACAAGTATAAGAGTTTCTCTTGGCTCTGAATCATGGAAGGGAATCATGACAGAGAACATATGAAAGTTCAACTTCAGGCGATCATGCCAAACCATTTTCTAAAGAGTTTGCACCAATCTACAAGGCCACAAGATTCATCTTTAACACTCCATCATATTAGACTTGTTAAACTTTTTGCTAATTGAATGGGTATAAAATGCTATTTCATTGTGATCTTGATTTGCATTTTTCTTTGTGAATCTCTTTATAAATTAATTGGGCATATATGTTTCCTCTTCTGCAAAATATCTCTTGGTTTCTTTCCCCCATTATTATCACGGGTTGTTTGTGCTTTTTTTTTTTAATTGATTTTAGCAGTTCTACATATCAATATCTTGTTCCAGTTTCCACTCTGACTTTTCACTGTTTAAAATTATCTCTTGGTGAACAAAGTTTCTTGATTTTGATATAGCTAAATTGATCATTTTATGATCAATTTTAAGTGCTTGTTTAAGAAAATCTTTAGCTCTCAGGAGGTATAAAAGATCGTCACCTGTATTATCTACCATGAATTTTAAAACTTATTTTTGACATTTAATTTTTTACCTTATCTGGGGTTATTTTCCAGTTATAGTTGGAGGGAGATAGCCAAGTTCCTTTTTTCTCACACGGTTAACTATTTTTTCCAACTCCATTTAATGATGAGTTTCTCCTCTCCTCACTGAACTTCTTTACCCCTCTCTCAGATACCAAAATTCTTTATATGCACAAGAGTCTTTTTCTTCGATCTCATTTGTATTCCACAGTCAAGTTTTCTATCCATGAACCAATACTACAATGGTTTAATTATTCCAGCTTCATAAAAGTCCAGATGTCTGGTAAGGTAAGCTCTCCCTCACTTCTTTTATAGAAATGTCTGCCTATTTTTGGTCCTTTACTCCTTCAAATAAGTTTAGAATCATCTTTTCAGGTTCAATTAAAAAACCTATTGGGAACTTGATAGGAATTCACTGAATGTATAGATTACATTATAATATTAAATCATATTATGCATGAACATGATTTATCTCTCCATTTATTAATATCTCTGTTTTTTAAAAGATTTTTTTTGATGTGGACCATCTTTAAAGTCTTTATTGAATTTGTTACAATATTGCTTCTGTTTTATGTTTTGGTTTTTTGGCTGCAAGGCATGTGGCATGTGGCATCTTAGCTCCCACACCAGGGATCGAACCTGCACCCCCTGCATTGGAAGGTGAAGTCTTAACCACTGGACCACCAGGGAAGTCCCTATTAATACCTCTTAATAAAATTGGATACTTTCCTTTTAGAGGTCTTCCACATCTATTGCTAGATTCATTCTCAGGGAATTAATATTTTCTGAAACTATTATAAATGATTTCTCTGTAACTGAACAGGACCCTATGGGGCCTTTATGGGACAGACCTCTCATTTCCTCTGCCTGCTTCTTGTTTGTAGAAAAACTCTAGCCTCCTAGGCCGAGTTCCAAAGAATAATCAGAGAAGTGAGAAAATGCAGAAACAAAGGAAAACAGTCACACAAGACAAAATAATAAGAGTTTAGCCATTAAACAAAGTCAAGGGCCTTTAGTTCCTTCTCCAGGGCTAGAGATAATACTCTGGGCCAAATCCTTCAGCTGTTTTGCAGATACTGAAACCCCCACCAGGGAAGAAGTCAGTTATGTGCTGCCAACAGCATATAGACCCCAGATTGGTTGGTACCTCAACCCCCCTCCCTCACCCTGTCTTTAAAAACATTTCCCTGAAAGCCATCAGGGAGTTTGGGTCTTTTGAGCACTAGCTACCTGGACTCCTCTCTTGGTGCCCTGCAGTAAATGCCGTGCTTTCCTTCACCACAACCTGGTGTCAGTAGATTGGTTTGACTGCGTGTGGATGAGCTGACCCAAGTTTGGTTCTAGAACATCTCTTTAATTGTGCTTCCTAGTTCTTTGATGTGTATACATTTTATCTCTTCACTAAATGTTATTATATCTAACAGTTTATAGATTTTTGGAAATGTCTACGTAGACAATTAAACCTTATGCAAATGGTAACAGTTTTATTTCCTTCATAAAATGATTTTAGGGGTGAATTGGGGTTCTACAAACAAAGCAAATCTCAGTGGTTGGCAGCTAGAAAGCACTCAAGAAATGCTTGTATAACATTTACTGACATTATTGTCATTAGTCATTGGCGGAAGAATTTTAGAAATGGTCTTAACCAATTCCTTCACGTTAAAGGAAGAAACAGAACCCCAGAACAGCTTAATGATTCCACAGGGATCCCACAGCTGCTCCGTGGCAGGACCAGCCCAGAAAACCTAAGCCACTGGACTACACAGTCAGGGGTCCTCTCTTTTAATCCCCAACCACACACCAATGTGTACTTCCGTCCAGCGCAAACGCCTGCTAAGAGGAGTGTTTCAGTGAGTGGAGCTTCCCTGCACCTCCATGACAAACATTTATTAAACCAGCAGCGTGAATTAAGCTCCTTCTGTGTGCTGGGCTTCCCATATCACTCATACTTCTGGCAGAGGAAAAATTTAACACTGTAACTCAGATGTTTAGAAAAGGGTAATTTATTTCCTTTAAAAAATTCTCCACAGAAATCTCATTTCCTGCTGACGGCAGTCGGGATAGAGGAGAACCTTAAACTTGCCTGCTGAAAGCAACTTGGAGTCTTTGGGTTTAATTCACTTTGGGGTAAATGCATAGCTAACTCACATTCATATTTCCTTCTGAACAGGTGTCTCTTCCCCTGCTTCTGTCCCAGGATGGCAGCTGAAGAGGGAGAAGCTGATGGATTCTTGTCGTATGTGGTGGGGCCACTGCACTCACCTAGCCTTTGGTCCATAGAGGGTGTTGGTTGGGCTGGGGCTGACTGGTCCCGTCTTTAAATATCACCACTGGGCACCACTGGGTCTGGCTGGCCCTCTGTCCTTTGGGACCACCACAGCTCTGATCTCCCTGGCCTTTCAGATCCTCTCAACATCAGCCTTGTCTGTCACTTGTTCCCAGGCTTTGTAATGATGACCTCATGGCAGGTCGGCTCCCAGCTACACCTGTTTCTCCTCTGTGGGCACATAGGAGCACTGGGCCTTTTCAGGCCATGTGGAAGTAGTGGAAGAGGCACGGGCATTTACCTGGATACCTCCCAGCCTTTCTGGTGTGAATGAGGATCTTCTCAGGAATTTAGATTCCAGGATCTTCTCAGACCCTAGCTCAGCCCCTACTTCTCTCAGAGCCCTTCCCATCTCACCCTCTGGTTCTCACCAGGCTGGGGGTTTCTCCTCCCACCTCTGCCAGGAGGGGTTGGAAGCAGCTCTTTGCAGGAAACTGCCCTCAACAGGAAGCCCCTTTCCTTGTCACTTTAGCAAAGCTCTATTGTAACTAACTTTTAACCAGGCACCCCATGCTCTACCCATCTCCGGCCGAGCACATCTTTCAAATCTTTTAATCACACAATACCTTGCCCAACTCAGTTGGTTCTTTCCATAGGTCAAAGAAGTAGGAATGAAGAATAAGTAATTAACAGATGACTGGATCTCTTCCCTAGCTTCCCCTTCAGTAATCTCGCGAACAAATGGTGTGACCAAACTGTGTGAACGAGATAACGAGTCCGCGAGCATGCATGCAGGAGGGGCTGGCGGCGACTCTGACCCCCTATCTCCATGCTTAAGTGAGATTACTGCTGGTCCTTCTTTTAAAACTTTCACAGCCAAGCAGAATCTTCGGAGGTGGTCCTTGGGGGACACTGCGTCCACCAACTCCCCAGATTGCCGGCATTCTGATTAAAGACAACGTTCCCCTCTACCAGCGTTTATGAACTTGACTCTGTAAGTGGCAAGCAGGAGGACCCCATTCATTCGGTAACAGGATGGGGACGCACCCCTCTTCTCTCTGCATCTGTCCCTCAGCCACTCTCCTCGCTGCCAGAGGGCGTCTCCCCCGCTTCCCGAGGCTTCAGGAAGCTTCCGAACGGAAGTTCTCATCTGCAGTTCATTCAGGCTTACAGCAAACCCCATGGTCAAGTTAGCCAGGTCTTGCTCTTGATCGATCCAGGGAGCTTTTGGAATCTAAAATAACGTGTGTCCTCTCTGGCCAAAGCCTGACTTTAAAGATGTTTCCCTGTGACCTCTGACAATGTCAGTTTTGACATGCAGGTATCTTGCTAGCAGTCTCCGGATGACCCACAGCCGGCTTTGGGGTCGTGAGTCAGACGCAGTTGTGCAGAGCAAGTCACGCTTCTCCTCTCCCCTTGTGTACAGGTGACTGTCTTTGCGGACGAGGCACCCTGTTCTCCTTTAACCCCTCTCTGAGCTAAAGGAGGCCAGATCTGACTGTTCTCAGCAGCCTTTCTCTACTTCGTCACCACCCAGGATGCCGTAACTAAACACGTCCTTCAAGAATGGCCTCGAACTCACCCAGCAAATCCTTGTTCATCCACCCACTGGGTCTCCATGCAGCCTTTATTGAGGACTCGCTATGGGTGTGGCTGTGAGAACCCAGAGACTAAGACAAGAGAAAGCCTTCAGGTTGCTTGAAGGGGCACAGAAAGTGCAGACAGGACTAGTAGCAACTGTGCTTAAGTGGCAATTCCCACGTAACCGGGAAGAACAGGTCCCAAGAATCAAGGAGAAGCAAGACTGGGGGGTCTAGTTTCTTGGCTCCTACATAGAAGAAGACTGAGCAGTATTTCCCCTTGCGAAGGGCCATGGGCTTTACGCCCAGTACAAGTCTGAGATGTTGCCTCTGGGGACCACTGTTCCACCAGGGCCGGGGCCAGGGTGTGTTTCCAATGCTGGCTGCCTGGCTGCCAACCAGGAAGGCAGGTTGCTGTCCTACCCCACCCCCTGCTGTGCTTTAGGGAGGGCAGGTGCCTCGGATGAAACCACTCAAGCCGTCGGATGTGGCAGACCTGCTTTCCAATGCCAACAGAAGTTAAGGAAATCACACAGGGCCCCAAAGGAGCTCTTTGAGAGCTGCGTTATTGTGAAACGTGAAGTGGGGTTGCCTCTGGGGGAGGCTAAAAGGAACTCGTTTCAATTTTCTTTGGCCTTTGGAAGCATCAGCCTCGGCAGCGTTCGCTGCTGCCAAGAGGAGCTTTTCCTTGAGAGTCGGGTTCCCCAAATTGTGTTGAAAGGTGACATGGTTTCCCTCACACCAGCAGGGCCTTAGCATGACACCAAGTGTGTGTATGTATGTGTGTGTGTATGAGTGTGTGTGTATGTATGTATAACTGTGTGTATGAGTGTCTGAGTGTCTAAGTATGTATGAGTGTGTGTATATGAGTATGTGTGTGTATGACTGTGAGTGTATGTGTGTATGAGTGTGTGAGTGTATAAGTATGTATGAGTATGTGTGTGTATGAGTGTGTGTGTGTATGAGTGCATGAGTGTCTGTGTATAACATGCGCACATGGAATTCTTTCTGCACATCTCTTAAACACTCTCCCCGACACAGAAGAGTGTGTTTTGTTTTTTTTTTCCTTTTTTGCTGCTGTTGCCTCTGCTGCTTTTAGGCTAATTTTTCTTAGGTTTTAAAATGTGTGTTAGAGATATCTCAAAACCCTTTCCTCTAAATTCTGAGATGTTCCTTGGTGGGCAATGGAAGGGTGGTGTGGATGTGGGCCATGGTGAAGAGGCACAGAAGTATTTATTAAGGACGTCAATGCTGAATATTGGAAAAGCTGCACATTCTGAAATACGTCTTACCGCGTCTATGTCCAAACATGCGTGCTGTATTTTAAACATTTTATGTTATTAAAAATGCAATTAAATATTAAACTAATATTTAATATTAGCATTAAAAATATTTGCTGGGTTGTATCAATAGAACTGACAGTGTCTTACTACCTCATCTTCACCATTAATTTTTTTTAGTAAACCTTAGATTCTTAATATGGCCAAGGGGAGAACGTCCTAATGAGATGATTGCCTTTTTCTGATGTTCCTGCTTTATAGAACTTGATCCTCTTTCCTGGAGTTTGGTGAGAATAAGGGAGCATGTGTCTGTCCGGTAACAAAGGTCCCTGTGTTTGACAGCCACAGGGCAAGAACGGGAACGGTGTCAATCGGAAAGTGAGATTTGTCCATTTATTTGTACGAATCCCAAGAAGCCAGGTGGTTTTGGTCACCAAATATGAATCAGAGAGAAAAGATCCATCTCATCTTCCAGCCAAAAATAAATAAATACATAAGTAAAAGAATGCATTCAAGTCCTCTGAACAAATAAGAACAGCTAATGTTTTTGACTGCCTGTCTCCATTCTAAGGGCTATGCACAAAGTCACTTGTGTCTTCTCACAATTGCCTTCTGTGGCCCACGGTTACTTTCATCTCCATTCTACAGATAAAGCCACAAGTGGAAGACCAGCCTGCCCAGAGCTGCACAGCTAATAAGCAGCTACACTGGGACTCTCCCCAAGCAGTGTGGTCCAGGCCTGACTCCCTTCTGGCGACCACCTTCCCAGAGGATGTGAGAGGCAGGTGCATCTGATGTCATATTTTGTCTTGGGCCCGTGTCCATCCATTTCCCCACAGTCTGCCAAGATTAGAGCTGGAGAAAAATTCTCTAGTTCTCTCTTTAGAATTCTAAGAGTGGGCATGGGGGTGTGGTTCTGGGGCCTTCTAAGTGGGCACTCGCCCGCAGCTCCCTGTGGCCCACTCTGCCCCCCTGCACTTGGGCAGACCGCACGTGGGTCCGGGGGCAGGGTGGCGGTGGGATGCTTTATCTTTTATGCTCTGGGGCTCTTGATAGGATTCTTTGTTTTACTGCTTTTCAAATCCTTTGCGTTAGGTTGTATAGGAAAGAAGAAAGAAAGCCTTGGAGCTCTGATCCACGTCTGGTGTGGGTCTGTATCTAGAGTCGTGTGGACACCTGCAGAGCGTGCAAGGGCACCCAGGAAGTGGCAACCAGAACAGACCTTGCCTTATAGGGGTCTCCCTCACCCCACTTCCAGGAACAGGCTGGCTGCAGCCTCGGGACATGATGTTTCCAGGAAAGGGGGAAGGCGATGCTTGTGTCTGTGCAGAAACACCTAGCATGGGGAACACTTACCTCGATGGAATCTTCTTAAGTTGAGCAGAGGAGTTCAACTTTGCCAGCCAGTCTTCCTCCCGACACCCATCCCCCAATTTGGCCCATCCTCCCAGCACTCCCTGGAGGGTTCTTCCTGTGCTCGTGAGGCTGAGATGTGGGCCCCACACTGTGCTGGCAGGGCCCATGGAACAGACTGCATGTCACAGCCATCCCAGTCTGGCCCTGATTTGTCCCTACTCGCATCCCTCCCCTTGTGTGGAAGAGGGGCGACCAGTCTGCCCAGAGCTGCTGACAGAGGCAGCAGGGGCAGATGCATGGGAACTTGGCCCCAGGTCCTCTAACTCCGGTGGTCAGGACACGTGGGCCACACAGACTCCAGATCCTCTGGGTCCTACCCCCACGCGTGATGACCACGGAAGCAAGGTGCTCGCTATAGCTGCAGGAAGAAGAATGCTCTTCACCACCTGCAATGATTTAAGAATAGAATTCACTGGCTCTCCTGCTGTTTCTCAGCGATGATGCCACTTTCTACACCCCTCCTCTCACCAGAGCCCCTCCCGCGGCCCCCCCAGCCCACGTGTAAGCAAGGGCGCCCACAGCTGATGGACGGCACAGATTCTGCCAGGCCTCCGAAGTGGATGCCCCTGAAGCAGCTCTGCCAGAAGCAGATTTTATAGAAAAGGAGAGAAATGCAGAGGATCTGGGGGCAATGGAACTACTCTGTATGATACTGTAGTGATGGATATATGTCGTTTTACAGTTGTCAAACCTATGGAATGTACAACACAAAGAGCGAGCCCTAATGTAAACTATGGACTTTAGCTAATAATAATGGTAAGGCTCATCGTTGTAACAAACGTGCCACGTTAATGCAAGATGGTAATAATAGGGAAGACTGGGGAGGGTGGAGGAGGGCGTATATGGGAACTCTGTACTTCTGGTTATTTTTCTGTAAACCTAAAACTGCTCAAAAAGTCTATCAATAAAAAACCACCTAGAGGGAAAACCATCAATTCGTCATAAAAAATGAGAAGGGAAAGGGGAAGGGTGCAGGGCACTGTCCGTTCCCAGAGGACTGCTCATGCGGTGTAGACACAGCCCGGCCTCGCCAGGGAGCAAGCGCCTCCGTGAGCTCTGACAGCTCGTGAGATTGGGGCTGAGGCCTGGCGACAGGACACCAGGCTGATGACAGTTTCTCTCTGGCCCTTGGCCGCCAGTGGGATTCCATACAAAGCCCTGATGTGGATGGAGATGAGACCTGCCTGAAGGGAAATATGTTGCCTTCATAAGGAGAGGTCCTTTTCAGGTCCGACTGGCCCATGCAGGAGGGGGCACAGGGGCACACCCAGCCTTTGCTTACCTCACCGCCCGGGCACCCCAGTGCAGCCTCCTGCTTCAGAAGGCGGGGATGCTGCATTCCTGGTTTGCACAAAGATGACGCCCTGTGGCTGCCATAGCCTGGTCCAGGTGAGCAGAAAACGGCTATGACCAATCCTAGAGTGTTCACTGGACCCCTCCGAAGTCAGGAGAGAGACTCTTAGCTGTGGTAAGCTAACTTTCTGGAAATTGAAAGGAAAGCTCTTAGGGCAATACGGGTTGTCACATAGAAATAAAATAGCATTAATAGATTACTATAAAATTAATAGAATAGAAATGTTTATCGAGCACCCACTCTGAATATGGTACTGTGTAAGGTAGCTATTTAATAAAACGTTGGCAGGGATGGCCTTTATTAGTTTGTGTAATATCTGACCCTCACCGTTAGCATTTGGCCGGCTGTCTTCTAGTGGGCGTTTCACTTCACTTGTTTCTTGTTCACTTCAAACGCTCGTTGAGTGACTTCCAGGAGGCAGACGTCATGCTGGGTCCTGAGAATGTGGTGACTCCAGGCTACAGCTCCCAGAGCAGGGGAGGGGCTGCCCTGGGCACCTGTGCTGATACTATTGGTAACTGCTCCGGTGGCCGGTGGGGTGGTACCAGGTGGGGGAAGGACACAGACACTTAGGGAAGAAATGGCTGCCCTGTCAGCTTGACAAGGCTAAGAGGGTGTGTAAACCCATATCTCTCAAGCATCCCATGATGTCCTCGTGATGCTTGCCTTATCCACGCACTGCCAGCAGACTGTTCACTTGGTCATTTCCTTTATGATGGCTCATTCGTGCGTAAATAACTGGATTTAGGGTGCATACTTTGCATTGCTATCAGAAATGAAAAGCCAGTATCACTTGTCATTAATAAACATCAGACTGAACCATATGATCAACTTTATATTGATAGAAAAAGACCGCAATGAAACAAAGCGATGTTCTCCATTCTCTGGCCCATTGGAGGCTGAACCTCAGGCTTGTTCTCTCTGTGGAAAAGATAGATCAGCAAGAACACAGACCAGTAAAAGCAGCCACTTTTTCTCCTTGATGAGGTCAGAGTTCAAAGAGAATGGAATAGGACAGACCTGTTTTCCTCAAAGACCCAAGGTCTAGGAACAGCTAAATCTTCCACAGCAAACAGTGCCTATGGATGAAATCGTGTGTGTGTATTGCTGGTTCATTCATTACTTAATTCCAAGAATGTCCTTAGATCATCTAATACATGCAAAGCATCCTGATAGGTCATTGAGGAGAACACGAAAGAGACATGACCCTTGCCCCCAAGGGACCAACAACCCTAGTTGGGAGATAGTAACTGTATCCCCCAATGCGGTCCAACACACATGGAATAGGAGCCCTAGCTAGGCCAGCACACACTGCCTGGGAGGGGGCACTGGGAAGAAAGAGGCTTCTTCTGTTGGGCTGAGTGAGCTGGACAGGCTGCTCCAGCAGGTCCTTTGAGCTAAATCCAGAGGTCTAATTGGGATTTGGGCAGAGGCTTCAAATGAGAAGGGGTAGTGAAGAATTCAGAGAAAGCCTTGCTGATTCATTAGATTTTCAGGCCACAGGGATAGGGGCTTCCAGAAGATGTAAAGGGAGTTTGGGTCAGATCCTGGAAGGCCTCGAATATCACTGAGGAGGTTGGGGTTTTGGTAGACAAAGGGGACCCACTGAAAGTATTTGAGCAGAAGGTGACACAGAGTTAGTCTTTTAGGGGTTACTTGGCAGTGCTGTAGAACCATGAGTGGGAGCCAGGAAAATGACACAGGAGGTGTACTGAAACAGTCAGGGCCAGAGGAGAGAGAGAGCCTGTGCTTGGATGTACAGTGGGCGCACATAGGGAGCATGCCCACGAATGTTGCAATTGGGTTATTACGAATAGCATGGCGTCTGCACATTATATAACATGTGGCTTCTGTATATTTCATCTACACTCTTGGAAATGAACACATAGAACATGGCAAATTTTATTCATCTTTGAAAACTCGCTGTATTGAACATTTGATATTCCCAATGACAATATAGTTAGGCTTTGTGAGTGCTAACTACATCCAAGGTGCTGTCCTCAGCCCTTCAAATGTATTAATCACTTAATCCTTACAACCACCCAATGAAGTAGGCACTATTATTATTCTTGTTTTATCTGTGGGAAACTGATGCATGCAGAAGTTAGGTAACTTGCCTGAGGTCGCACAGATAACCCCAGAACTTCTCTAGGATAACTCATAATGGACTTCCTTTAAATAAAATTCCATTCAGGCATTCATGATGTAATTCTTTCCACAAAGTGGATTTCACAACTTTTTTTGGAACAGAGAACTTGCGCGCAGGGAATAAGCACCCAACAGGTGCGGGTTAGATGTGGAGGGATGCACTGGAGAGTTGGCCCTTAAGCTTACTGGTCAGACATTTCTGAGAAGCTTCTTCACCAAGGTTTACAGTCAGTTTCAGAGGTGAATAAACCTTTTCAGATGATCGGAAAGATGTGCTCTTTTAGTATCCTCTGAAGAATAACCTTCCCTTCTGTAGTTTGCTGATAAAGCAGGAGTCAATCCATGATATTATCATCAGGACATGAATGTTTTGCTCAAGTTCAGATGTCTAATAAGAGCCATTTTTTTTCCGAGGGCGTGTTATCAGTTTCACGAATATATGCTCTGTATTTCATTAGTATTCTTCTAGCAAAACACGATTCTGAGTCATTTCTGAAATATCTGCTCTCGCCTGCATGTTGTTTCTCAGTTTTTACAAAAATTGCCTTTTCTACTTACTGGCAGAAAAATTTAATACCACACAAGCCTAAAATGGGTGTGCTGAGAAAAACACAGCACACCTATCGAGTTGTGATCACCCAGCCCATCATTCTTGATCACCCATCTCCAGGGAGGAGCCTTGAGAGGGAAGACTAAGTGGGAGGGATAGAGGAAAAGTTCTATAATATGGTTGGATATTCACCATCATGACTTCCTCAGATATTGAGCCAAAATGAGGTTCAGAGAGCTCGTCAGAGGATGTCGAGTGAAGAGAAATGGAAAATTGGAACCAATATGTGAAGAGTTGCTTTATTCATCACGATCAGATGATGTCTGATTAAATACCACTCACTTGCATTCAGTGGAAAGCAGTTCTGGCCCAGCTTGGTTCCCTGTCTCAGGTGGACACTTTCTCTAGGATGAACAAGAAAAGATGTTCTCTACTGTACTAACTAGTAATGTGTTTCTTTCAGCTGGAGGTACCTAGGTCCCTCACTCTATCTCATTATTGTCACAATGGTCTAGCTCACCCCTTAGAAGCCAACCAAAACATTCTCCTCTGTGCTGTGCCCACTGGCCCCTTCCACAGCAGTGATGCCCTAGTGGGTCTCTGTCCCAAGTGATCACCTGTATTTTAATCACTTGCTTTGGAAGGACCCTGAAGTTCAGGCACTGTTCTGTGACTCTGCCCCTCCCATTTCCATCAGATGCAGATTCTTCATCGTTTGAGTTCCATCTGTTTTCCAAAGTGCATGTCTTTGAGATGGAAGCCCCAGACAGGGCTTCCTCTCCCTCTGCAAGTAGGGTTTTGACAAACTCATCTCATTGCATAGCCACGAAAGACCCCCAAGAAGTTCTAGAAGCTTCTGATCATGAAGGCCACCTGAGCAGACCCTCTCTGGGTGTAAATCAAGTTGTTTTCAGTGGGTTTGTCTTTGCACAAGTCTCTGATGGGAGGCTTGGTCTCCTGAGCCCCAGACTGAAGGCAGGATCTAGAGAGTGTGTTACTGGATCATCTCAGTTTCTTTCAGCCCGTGAGAGTGGTTCTTGCTTCTTCCTGGACCATTGCGAGAAACTGAATGTGATGACTTGGAAGTGTCTCTGGTTGGTCCTCCAGTCCCCATGTTGCTAGCTGACTGGCTCACACCTCTGAGAGCTCAAGGCTGGTAGAGCTGAACACTGAGGACCCCTTTCCCTCTGGTAGGTGGAACTAAGAACGAACTGGGAGGAGGTTGCCGCCTCCAGAAGAGGTACAGGTGCCTCAGGGAGAAGCTCAGTTAAGGAGAAAGCAGAGAGGAACCCCTTCACCCCTCTGTTATCTGTTACCGTGATGAGGCTCTCGACCCGGGGAGTGAAGCCTCGGTCAGCTTGGTCATCGGCCACTCACAGACACATTGTCAGGGGAGAGGGCTTGGGGCCCTCTTGGATGCGTGAGTCAGTGCCAGGAGTGGGAGGAGAGGCTTGTCTGGAGGCCCAGGAGGCTGGAGCTGCGTTGCGTCCAGGTCCTTCAGATGCACATCTCAAGCCATTTAGGTGACTGTCTCCTGGCTCTTCACCCACAGGCCTGGGACCTCCCCCTGCCTCTCAGGGCAGAGCAAGGGCTGCTCAGTACTGAGGCTAGCAGTCCTGGGTGTGGAGCCTGGGATTCACAGCCCAGAAAAGATCAAGAAGCAAATTTCACGGTCAAGTCATTTCAACACTTTCTTTTGGATATTTACTATAGCTCAGTTGTATGCCAAATACTGTGGAGGATATGATATGACAAATCCTACCTGCCCTCCCCGCCGAGGATGCAAAGTTCTAGCAAGAGTGACCAGCCAACAGGCCAGCTCTAAACAAGGCTAAATCAGATGGAGACCATCCTGGACTTTTATATATGCCTTTAGAATATATATACCTTTAAGAATAAATAACCTTGAGCAAGTTTGGTCATTAATATATTGGGGCCTATAATAGGGACTAAGTTTGTCCTTTCATGAACTGGCTGAGAAACCCTTCATGACAACCTTCCCCCCCGGGCCATCAAAGTCAGTTTCAGGAATGTCCTCCAAGCCATGTTGGTACAGTTTCCAAATGGCCCATTGCATTTTGCTTCTATTATTTTATAAAAATGAACAGGAAACAGAATGAAAGTGTTGTATGCTTGTGATAAGAAGCTTCAACTGTATACATTAAATAGAGGGAAGGCCAAGTTGAAAAATCACTGAAGGCTTTCATTCATTCATTCACACATGCATGCATTCACCCAGCAAATGTCAACTGACCACCTACTATGTACAGACAACTCTTCCAGGCAGACTGAGGTGCCTGCCCTCAGGGAGCTGACAGTCTAGTGAGGGAACAGGAATAAACAACGTGCATAATGTGTAGAGTGTAGGCAATGAAGAGGGTCATGGATGAAGAGCAAAGCAGGAAAGGGGTGAAGAACTCACATTGGGAGAATGGTACAATTTGAGAAGGGTGCCAGGGAAGGCCTCACCGGGAAAAGGTGACTTTGGGGTGACACCCAAAGGAACAGAGAACATGATGTACTCAGATTCCCAGGGGGAAGCGAGCTCACGGCAGAGAGAGCAGCAGATGCAAACGCCCTGAGGCCGGCGCCGATGGTGAGGCTGTGGCCTTCTTCTGGTGTTGTGTCTGAGTCTGTGTTGGTCAATGGGGAGCACTTCCAACAGCTGCTGGGGCAGAACATCTGGAAAATGGGCTTTTCCTGAAAAGTGTTGGATGAACATAACTCACATGAACTTCAGCGCAAATGACCAGTCTGTGAACATTGGACACACGTGATTTGTTTAGTAATGAAACATTACTGAACATGATTCCTCTTCCTTTGCTGTTCTTGGTCACTTACTCCCAGTGCCTTGAGTGGTGCTAGGCCCGTAGCCATGACTCAATTAGAGTTTGTTAAGTGGCTATTCCAGAAGACACATGAGGGCCATCAGTGTGGCATTTGTCAGCGGGCACCCTGGGCCTTAGGTGAGTGCCCCATGGGGCCTGTACTGTCTAAGAGCCAAGCATGGGAGCCCACGGGCCAGTCACCTGAGAGGTTCTGAGAAGCCCCGAGCACAGGGGCGCGGGAGAGCCTACACTGGCACCTTGCAGGTTCAACCAACCCAATCGTCAGTAAAAGAGTTTTGCCAGGTCACCTTAAAAATAATTACTCAGGGCTCCCCTGGTGGCGCAGTGGTTGAGGGTCTGCCTGCTGATGCAAGGGACATGGGTTCGTGCCCCGGTCCGGGAAGATCCCACATGCCGCGGAGCGGCTGGGCCCGTGAGCCATGGCCGCTGAGCCTGCGCGTCCGGAGCCTGTGCTCCGCAACGGGAGAGGCCACAGCAGTGAGAGGCCCGCGTATTGCAAAAAAAAAAAAAAAAAAAAAAAAATCCCTAATGTCCTGAGTATGTGCAGTATCATGGAGCCTCTGTTTCCAAATTTCCAGGCAAACTGTTTTTTCTTCTCATCAGCACACTGGAGGGAGGACTGGATTCCCCTTGCTGCCAAAAGTGCCCTTGCTTTCGGATTCAAACCCCAAAGCAGCAGCGGGGCTGTTCTTTAAGCTGATCCGTTCAGAGTAACCGCAAATGCCAGCCCGGGTGATGGTTTCTAATTGAATGTGACTTTCTTTGTTAACGCCTGTCCTTGCCCCCAGCAGCAAACTGACAACCAGGACCTGCCTTTGTGAGCTGAAATGATGTGGCTGATAACCAAAAGCTTGTATTCGTTTTTCCTGATAATCTCACAGTGCTTTTAATGAGATTGGTGGCAAACATGCCGTTTCTGGGGCAAATTAATTTGTCCTTGCAAAACAGAGTGTCAGCGATTTTTATTTCCTTTGTGTCTGACATGCAAGTGGTGGTGTTTTCAATGGCAATCGATACAACCTAGTATTTCGGCTGCACTGTGGGAAGGACAAGATTTTGCCAAGGGCCATAAAATCAGCATAACCACAATTAAATGTCAGATGACTGACATTTGGAAAACGGTACGCTGGTATTTTTCTCCCTTCATTCTCTGTTCTGTGACTTAGCAAAGGGCCAAAGAGATAAACAAGGCAGCTCAGGTAGTCGGCCACGGAGGAGCAAAGTGGGCATGAAATGTAACCCTCTGTCCTTTCTGTGGCCTCGTACTCAGTAGATGGGTACTTGCATTCCCTGTATATGTGCTGTTTGGTGACTTGCACTGATGCCGTTTTGCATTGCTGAAGCCATGAAGGTGAAAACTGGCGTAAGAGTTGGAAATACTGCACCCAGTTCTTCCAATCTCTCATTTCCAACGTATTGTTGCCCCCATCCCCAAACAAAAATCAACTCGAATTTTCTACCATAGTTAGAAGAGTTTTGGCCACAGTATCAGTCATGGCAGTTTCCATCGTCTCTGCTGCACATCTTTTATACTACCTCCTTGAATCAAAGTTTAGGATAAAGTTTTGATTTGGGCAGATCGTGGAATAACAATGAGAATTAGCCGTCTCTTTCTGAAGTTAGGCAGAAAAGAACTTGCATATTGAATCCACCAATGCAGTTTTAAAATTCAGAGCTCCTAGGATGTTAACTGGGGCATTTTCTGCTGTTAAGGGACCGATCACAGAAGAGAAAGGGATGCTAATATCTTCTTTGATGAGCATTGGGGGATATGAAAGGATATGAAAGACCTACCTGCAGGGCAGAGTGGGGTCTCTCCACCAGCACAAGGTAAAGAGTAGGCGGGTGTGGTAGATTTCATTCTACGCTCTATTTAATTTCATCAACAAACCAGTCAAAAACATGAGAGGCTGTTCCCAGAGCTCCTTTGTCCTGTTAGGGGCTGGCCTCACTGGCATGGCTGGCTGTGGGTTAGATCACACCTGCTAAAAATCAGCAAAGAAAGGTGATATTAGCAACCTGAAACACTATGTAAAACGGGGCCATGGATCAACTCTCTTTCCTTTCTAGCTTTTTTTTTTTTGCGGTACACGGGCCTCTCACTGTTGTGGCCTCTCCCGTTGCGGAGCACAGGCTCCAGACGCGCAGGCTCAGCGGCCATGGCTCACGGGCCCAGCCGCTCCGCGGCATGTGGGATCCTCCCGGACCGGGGCACGAACCTGCGTCCCCTGCATCGGCAGGCGGACTCTCAACCACTGCGCCACCAGGGAAGCCCCCCCCTTCTAACTTTTGATTGACAACTTGGAGCGGTCAGTGGTGACAGCTGTGCTCAGAAGGTGAACATTTTCCCTTGCGCTGAGGTGTCAGTTCTATTATTCTTAACTTGGAGTTAAAAGAAGCAAATCATACAGGTAAATAGTTAGGAGTGGCTTAGAATCCTTTATAGCAAACAAAAGCTGGGTATTTTTAAACATTTGCAACATTGGCATGGACAACAGAGCTAAGTAGAGCTCTGTAGCCCCAGTATGGGCATGACTCTTTCCTGAGCCACACAGTCTGCTTGTCCCCTGCTGACATTCCTGTGTCCTTGATAGAGTCCTTAGAATCTATCTCTGAAGAGAGTTCTCCAGCTCAAAAATCATCATGTTCAGGACCCATACATGGGAGAGCATTTTCAGTCATGTATCTTACCCAAGACTTTTGGTTCAAATGATTTGGGGGAAAACATGGGTGGGTCCTTCCAGAGTCCACAGGACATGTGGATGTATAATTCAGTTGGTCTTTCAACTGGGCAGGATTAAGGACAAATTAAAACATTTTTCACATCAGCCAGACAGCTCTGTCTGTTTCAAGCAGGCTGGGATTCAGGTACTTGAATCTCACCCTGCCCAAATCTTTATAATATGGGAACTCAGATTCCCTTGGCTGGACCCTTCCCTCAGGCAGCAATATTTTTTTCTTTAATGTAAACCTGCCAAGATCACTGATGATCGCATTTACAGCTTGGAATAAAACGTTGTTTGTGATCCTATAAATAGGACAGCATATGGTTTTGCTTTTTACCTAAGACCATTGATTTCATTTGTCTTCATATTCAAGAGAAGGATAAATAAACTGCTTCCCTTGCTCAGTGGCTTGGCCACCTGAAAAGCCAGTATCTGAAGTCAGTTCCCAGCGGGAGAACTGTGCTTCGCCACATCTCTCTAAATCAGTCTCAGATGTTCTGGTTCTGACTCAGGATGCCACCCCGTAAACGCCAGCGTCTTCCATACTAGACGAAGACCGTGTTGCTTTTTGGGTGCTCATGGAGTCACCTCTGTGACCGAAATATTGATCATGCTCAGAGGTAAAGCGAAATGTTTGCTGTTACACACGAATGGTATCATTTAACCTATCCTCCAAATTATCTTCATTTGGTGCTTAGGCCAGGTTCTTTCTGGAATTCCCCCAATTTCACCCAAGCAAATCACATATTTTCATAGGCGCACCAATATAAATGTATTTAATATAATAAATATTGAAAACATATAAATAAGTACAAGTAAATATAATGTATATAGCACAGCTAACAAGTATAAATATAAACTATAAATAAATGTATTGTGAATGTGTACAATACAAATGTCAATAAAATGTTGTTGAATGAATAAATGGGTCCTTCCCTAAAACAGTCTAAGTGTCTTGAATAGTCGCCATGATTCATTCGTCTCGTATAAGCAGTCTCTCTCTGCGCGTAATTAATATGACAAATTGAAATTTTTTTTGGCCGCGTGGCTTGTGGGATCTTAGTTCCCCGACCAGGGATTGAACCTGTGCCTGTGGCAGTGAAAGCACGGAATCCTAACCACTGGACCGCCAGGGAATTCCCAACAAATTGATTTTTATTTGTCGTCATAAAATGGAAAATTGTTTTCTGCTATTCTGACTCTCCTAAAGTTAAAATAGAACAATGTTGTAATTTTAGGGTTTATCATTTTTTCCACCCAGAAAATCAATACTTTCTATCTTCCCGATTTCTTATTTAAAAAGAAAAAATTATGACAAACACAACCCAATGACTATTCATACTATATGTAAACACCAAATCAATATTTCAAATAATGTTGCTAAAAATTAGTTCCAGATGGCTGACAGGTTTAAATGTGAAAAGCAGAACAAGTCTTGAGAAGAAATCATAGGAGACCGTCTTCATGTTCTTGGCAAAGTCAAAGGTTTCTTAAAGCGGACACCAAAAGCAACATAAAAGAAAAGAATGGATAAAATAATGTCATTGATGTCATGTTGGGTACTGAAATTAATTTCCTCCACCTGGATGACAAAGAAGGCTGTGAGAATCAGAAAGAGCCTGTGGGTGGGACATTTTCCTTCTCCTGGAAGAACGGGCTTTGGAGAAGAGTGTTAATTGGCAAACAGGTAAACACTCTTTGGGGGGCAGAAAGGTTCATGGGTGGCAGCAGCAGCCACTACCATGTGGGGCTGGGGAGCTTGCAGTGTGCTGCCCCTTTATGCACGATATCTCTTTCCATCTTAATGGTGAGCCAGTGAAGTAGATAAGATGCTAAGCAAGGTCAAATGACTAGCCCAGGATCAGGCAGCTCTTAAATGGTAACTGGGAAATTTGAGCCCATGTGGGTCCAGGAGGGCACCATGCCATACGCCCCCTGGGTGCAGGCCTTGGGGCTGTGCCCTTGACCACAGCCCAGTGATTGATTCCCAAGCTTAGCATGAGTTTCTGTCTGCTCCATCCCTGCTTTCTTCTGATGAGACCTCCTGTTTGGCCACGTGTTCTGTTTTGTTTCATTCTGAGTATGGAGGAACTGTTTGATTAAAAAAAAAAAAAAATCACAACGTAAATTCTAAACGAAGCATGTATTCAAAGAAACAGTGCTGTTAACTTTCCTTACTTCTAAATTATACTTTCATTGGAAGTTTTTTCAGTTTGAGGATCATATGACACAATTAGATGACAGGGAACAATGAGACCAGCTCCTCCCTGTAAGTTCCAAGGTAATTCAAGGTGACAGTTAACTACTGAATGATTCGAGAAAGGCCTGTTGGGACCTGGCCCAGACTCAGTGTCCTTGAATCTCCTTCCCTCCATGGTGTCTGGTACACTTCACGTTGCTGGCAGTCAACAGCTGTAAGATTTATGAAGAACGAGGTGATCACACTCGTTTTGGGGTCTTGGGCTCTGAACACTTGAGTGCCATGTAGCATGTTAATATCAATTAAAAACTCCAACACCCGTCTGCTGAGGTGAATGGTGTTAAAAGACTTGGCACATATGCCTGGATATCAGAACGTATTTTAGACTTTTGCTTTTAGGAGTTCCTCCTATGATTTAGACTCAAAAAGAAACTTCAAGAATTAATGTTCAAACTTCCAGATTGAATGTATCACCCATGTGCTGTAGGGTGTGAATAAAAATTTGTAGCATAGGTTTTGAATAGATGCCTTCATGTGTGTGAGCAACAGTGTGTCTGTGTCTGTGTCTGTGTGTATAACCCTTGACAATATCAGGACGGGGCCAGGCTCTGTTGGTGCCACAGTTTCTCTGCACACCTCAAGTCCCAGATCAGAAGCCGTGTCGCTAATATCCGTAGCTCCTGCTTGGTCTCTGAATTGCTCTAGACCCTTTGCTACTCAAAGCGCAGTCGTGGGGCCAGCAGCAATCGCCTCACCTGGGAGCCTGTAAGACGTGCCGAATCGTGGGCTTCCCGGAGACCTTCAGAGCCAGAATCCTCAGGGCATCTGAATGGGGAAGATCCCACATGCCGCGGAGCGGCTGGGCGCGTGAGCCATGGCCGCTGAGCCTGCGCGTCCGGAGCCTGTGCTCCGCAAGGGGAGAGGCCACAACAGTGAGAGGCCCGCGTACCGCAAAATAAAAAACAAACAAACAACACTTCTCCCCAGCAAAATCTAGATTAAAAAATATTTTAAAATCCTATTTTGCCACTTTGATTTTTTACATAAATGACTCACGGATTTAAAGGCAACTAGTTCGAAGGATCCATTCTCCATCTTGGATTTACCCACATATCCCCAGCTTGATTGCCTTGAGTTTTCATAAAATTTGCTGTGTCGCATTAGTGTGACTTCAGTGCAGCTGTCATGCTTGGCCTCCCTTTCCTCCCCTCTTCCCTCTCACCAGCCTCCATCTCTGGCTACACACACCAGCTTCATTCGCATTTACTCCCAGCCTTGACTCCTAGGTTCCCAGCCCCGTGCACACAGGTGCCTTGTGCCCAGACGTTCTTCACTGGGCCCTCAGTCTCACGTGCTGGAAGGAAAAGCCTGAGTCCCTTCCCTGTTTACCACCAAGAAGTGACTCCACTGCAGCTCAAATCCAGGTTTTGCTGTTTCTATGGCATCTCACGGACTTGTCAACCGCGCTATAAGGCTCGGTAAGAAACAGCCTCACGGAGACTCAGCCAGCCTTCAGTTCACGCCGTGCCCCGGGGTGAACAGGTTGTGCAGGAAATCTGGCCCAGCCTCACCAGCTTGGAGACAGGGGACAAGGGAAAGGCCTCTGGGGACTCCAGAGTTAGCCAGGGCCCTCCCTGGCTTCCGTGCAAATCAGCCCACACATTCATGACACGGGCAGTGTGTTCTCAAGCTGTAAGGAAATCAGCATTTTGTAAGCAGAATAAGATTTTAGTTGCACTGGAAGTGGAGGATGGGCTTATCTTGCAGCAAATCATTTGTACAATGAGGAGCCCTCCTGTGATGCAAATGCAGTTCACTTAATAAAAGCCTTCGAAAAGCAATGCACAAACGCCACGCGTCCATAAATACATTTATAGACGTGCAGATACATCAGATAGAGTCACACCAGCAGCTATAAACAAAGCCCCACATCCTGGTGACTTAAGTCTCAGGAACCATCCAACTACGTGGTTCCTAGTCGTCAGGCCCCCTCCTTCCCCTAGTGATTCAGAGACCCTGGCTCCTCCCATCTCACAGCCCCCATTGTCACGAGCCTCAGAGGAAGGCGTCTGCATCCAGCCAGCAGATGGGAGAGCTGGAGAAACCCCACGTGCCTCTCAACAGCCTTGGCCTGGATGGGACGCACTTCTCATCACCCCTCATTGGGAAGAACCGGACGCACGGCCCCAGCAGGCTGCAGTGGGGCTGGGTCACGAGTTCTGGGCACAGGTCACAGTGTGCAGAGGGAGTCTCACATTTTGGTTGACAAACACCTTCTCCACCACATCTTATGTGCTTATTCAAGGTCTTAACAAGCAAATCTCCTCTAAGATGTCTGGTACTTCTTATGTGGAAGTTTGAGTGACTGGTGTATCTTTATTTATGGAGAGTAAATCGAAGCCCTAGGGAAATTTATTTGTATTTTGGCAGCTGTGGGAGGAGAAACAAAGATTCCAGGGACTTCTTCTGCTTTGCAAAGCCTGCTGTTTTCATCGCTATGGTATTGATTTTAATTTAAAAAAAAAGAAAGCAAGCAAATGAGAAAGGAATTAAGTGCACAGAAGCAGCTCTGTGGCCTGCTGTCTTAGACAGGGCTCAGGGCTGTGCGGGCCCCGCCGGTGCACCCACCATCTGGTTTATCTCGAGTCTGTTTCTTGAGAATCACGGTTGCAGAGGAGTTGCTGAGCCTTTGAAGAATGGGCCCAGGGCTCAAGCCAGCTTGGCACTGTTTACTTCCCTGGATTTCACAACTTTACTGGAACCTGCAAAGAGTTTTGTAGAGCTTTTTTCCCCCGCTAAAACACAGATGTACCAAGTTCTTGTGAGACTAAAAGTCATCCAGTAACAAAATCCCAGCCCCAATCTCCTTTGTTCTGAGTGCAAACATCTCAAAGGGCTGGGAAGGATGCAGCCTTTGCCTGGAGACGCAGGGCTCTAGAGGGAAGGACCCAATAGTGGAGTCCCACAGACTTCGGTCTTGACCAAGTTCTGCCACCTGATGGCATCTGACCTTGGGCAAAAATCCTCACTTCTTAGGCCTCAGTTGCCTTATCTATAAAATGGGGCAACATCACCCACTTTGCCGAGTTCCCAGGTTGGATGGAGGTATGGGGCGGGGAGCGGCTCATGTGTTCAGTAAGCCGTGGGTGGGAAATGGTTTACATGGAGTCCACTCCTTCCCCCTGTCTCCTTCCCATACCCCCTGATGAAAAAGTCCTCCTCAGGCCCCTCCTCCCTGCAGCCCAAACCCCACATCTGGTTCTCTAACCCCAGCTTGCTTGCCCCACCCACCCTTTTGTTCTCCTATCAGGGAGCATCTTCTCTCCAGGGTCTCGGGCTACAAATACACACACCACACACCAGCTGGCCTCCTTCCCAGGCGTCTCGTCCTTCGTCCTCCATTCCTGTTTCATTCCACCATCCCTTCTCAGGCGCCTGCGGGCACCTCCGTGTGAGTTTCAGTCTTCATCTCTGGTGATCTTTTTTCTGCCCGTCCCACCAGCCACTGCTCCATCCCTGGCATTCTCTGTCGCTCCAGTCTGCCTTCCACATCAAGGCCAGATGCGCTTTTTTTTTTTTTTAATTTTTATTTCACATTGGAGTAGAGTTGATTAACAATGCTGTGTTAGTTCGGGTGTACAGCAAAGTGATTCAGTTATACGTATACGCACATCTATTCTTTTTCAAATTCTTTTCCCATTTAGGTTGCTACAGGATATTGAGCAGAGTTCCCTGGGCTGTCCCGCTATATTTAAAATAGATACCCAGCAGATGAGCTTTTCTTACAGCTCTTCTCCCCCGAGCAGCCTGCTGAGGCCACCTGCTTCCCACAAGGTAAGAGACTTGCTAATGACCACCAGGTCCTAAACATCCTGGGTCTGAAATAAATCTTTTTTTTTTTTTTTTTGCGGTACGCGGGCCTCTCACTGTTGTGGCCTCTCCCGTTGCGGAGCACAGGCTCCGGACGCGCAGGCTCAGCGGCCATGGCTCACGGGCCCAGCCGCTCCGCGGCATGTGGGATCCTCCCGGACCGGGGCACAAACCCGTGTCCCCTGCATCGGCAGGCGGACTCTCAACCACTGCACCACCAGGGAAGCCCTGAAATAAATCTTACTCTGATGGTCAAGGTCCTGCAGTCTAATCCCATCTTGTTCTTCTATCTCCTTCGCCTCTCCTCCCCAGCTGACGATTTCCAGTTCAATCTGATTGAACTAAACATGAGCCAGTCGAAGCCACTGACATTCATGGAAAGAATGAATGCCTTCCCCCTCCTGCTCTCTGGACCCACCTCCTTCACTCTTGGTCTTCCAGTGCCTCAACTGCATTCTTCATTTCCCCCCTCATTTTTTATTTTACTTGTATCCTCACCCCCACCCCTGCCCCAACACTTACTTACAGAATCACTCACCCACTGGTGTTGACAGTACTGGAGAGGCAAGCATGCCCAGAGAAGACAGGTGCAACTGAGTGAGGTTTAAAAATGAATGCTAGAATGATTAAACATCCCCAAACCTCGTTTCCTTAGGCTTTAGAGTTCAAATTTATAAATTTGAATAAATTTCATTTGTAAATTTCATTACTTTATATACTAATCCAGTTTCACAACCAATAATTACATCCCCTAAATATTTTAAACTGCATTTAACATCTAATATATTTTATTGTCCTCCTAAGAATTCCCAACGTCCGTAACAAGCAAAACTTTCCAAGCATTTAAAACAATTTCTGTAACTCTGATGAATTCAACTTGCCATGTATGTTCAATCCATGTACACCCTAAGGCAAATCATTTTCTACCTTTGAACTTATATCCTGATTCGAAAATCAAATATCCAATTATATCTTCTACAATCAGTAGGCTAATCTGTTAGATTTGTTAACATTTCCGAAATATTACAAACCTTTTAAAGATGAAGCACGCACTGATTGCTTACTAAAATTAATGCGGTTCATTTATGGGTTTGATTTACTGCCTCATTTCTCTGCTTAATTGTGACCTTGTGTGTTAAGAAACACATGTGCACCGATTTCCCGGAAGGAGCAAGTTGGAGTTTCCGTCTCGTGGACCCACCAAAGGGATTTGGTCTGAGAGTCAGGATTTGAGTTTTCCCAGCAATGTTTGTATTCACTCTGGCACAGATACCACGACTTACCCAGAGAAGTTCCTCTGACCTCAGCCCTTATATCAAAGGTGCACATTGCCCTGTTCTTGGTCCCTTTGACTCCGTCATTGGCTGAGTGTGCATTTCTGGTTTTCTTCTTCATCCCCACTCATCTGGCTTTAACAACTCTCCACTCACCTCTCTTCAGAAATTCACCTCCTCCTATCAACCGGCAGAGCCTCTAATTTCACACATGGTTTCCATGGAAGGGAGGCTGTGATCCGTTCCCATTTTTCTTCTTGGGTAAGCCCCCAAACTCTTAGAGGTGTTAAAATGACATGGAGAGGATTCTCCATCTCTTGCAGGCTCTGTCTCTGGGTTTACACACTGAAACCCTGCAAGGACAGGGGTCTTGGCAGGATGGGGTCTGTCTCTTCTCTGGGCCTGTTTAGGACCTACTGCGCATGCCCGTCAGACCTCATCTACCTTTGAAACTGCAGTGGGTTTTCTGTGATTCACATGCTGTCCTCCCCCGCCCCATGGTACCTACCATGTTACAGGCAGGTAATAAATTACTGTCATCTTGCTGAATGCATTTACCCTGGAGGGAGGGCCAGATGGGAGAGTGATCCGCTCAGGGCCACACAGACCACTGATGGCAGGAGTGGGATGGATGTCTGCCGCTGTCAGCTGCACCATGTTGGCTGTGCTTTGCACCTCTAATTCAGCTGCTCACATGAAACCAATGGATTTGCTCTTATCCCCATATCCTCAAGGCGGCTTTTAATGATAGAAACACTAATTCACATTCCCCAAATGAGAGAGGCTCTGAGATCGTAAAATGTCATCATAATGTTGGTCCTTGGGGTTAAAACTTTGGTCAGTCACTGCAGCTGTGGAAAATGTTCAGCTCGTGAAGTTGTAAAAATTACATGAAATACTGTCGTTTGGTGTGCTGGGTACCTTAGGCTGCAGAAAGGTGGGGTGGGAGTCAGATATTGTGTTTGTTAGGCTTTTTTGGTAGCAAGAAAGAGAAAACTGGAGGTCACGTAAGAAAGAGAGTTTATGGGAAGATTCAGGAGTATCTCATAGAATCAGAAAGAATTTTGAAGAGTGAGGCCTGGGAAGGGGTGGGGCACAAGTCAGTCTGTGTCAGCCCTGGCCCCCGGCGGGCAGAGGGGCTAGCAGAAGCACAGCAGATGGGGACGCAACCCTGTGGATGGTGGCAGGGGTGGGTATGTCATTTTCTAGATTTGTAGACACCCTCCAAGGTACCCGCTCTATCAGTGCAAAATAACCTGGACTTAGAGAAAGCGCTGCTGGAGTGGAGGTTTGGTTACCACGGAAAGGATTGCTAAGTCACAAAGATGTTAGGAGGAGGACCTGGGAGAGACAGAAACAGGTGTGCATGTGGAAACAAGGCTCCTTGGTCCTTGAGCAAAGAGACACAGCCCCTGCCGGGGAGGGCAGCTTTCCCTCAGACCCTGAGTCCATGGCAGAGGGTATATACTGAAACGCTATATAGATATAGATGTAGATACAGATATAGATATAGATATATAAAACTTTTCCAAGTTCTTTTCCATTATAGGTTATTACAAGACATTGAATATAGTTCCCTGTGCTGTACAGTAAATCCTTGTTGTATATCTGTATCTTTTTAAAATCTTTTTTTGATTAAAATTTTTTAAATTGTGATAAAAATATATATAACATAAAATTTACCATCTTAGTCATTTTTAAGTGTATAGCTCAGTGGTATTAAATACGTCATAATATTGCGCTACCAGCACCACCATCTGTCTCTAGAACTCTTTTCGTCACCCCAAACTGAAACTCTGTACCCATTAAACAGTCACTCCTCCTTCCCTCCTCTCCCAGCCCCTAGAAACCATGGTTCTACATTCTATCTCTATGATTTTTGACTACTCTAGATGCCGCATATAAATGGAATCATACAGGATTTGTCCATTTGTGACTGACTTATTTCACTTAGCATAATGTCCTCAAGGTTCATCCACATGGCAACAGGTGTCAGAATTTTGTTTCCTTTTTGAGGCTGTATAATATTCCATTGTATATATAGACCACATTTCGTTTATCCATTCATGTCATGGACACAGGTCGCTTCCATCTTTTGCCTACTGTGAGTTAGCTGTAACAAACATGGGAGTACAAATATCACTTTGAATACCCTGCTTTCAATTCTTTTGGGTATACCCAGAAGTGGAAGGTCTGGATCATTTGGTAATTCTTTTTTTTTTTTTTTTTTTTTTTTGCGGTTCGCGGGCCTCTCACTGTTGTGGCCTCTCCCGTTGCGGAGCACAGGCTCCGGACGTGCAGGCTCAGCGGCCATGGCTCACGGGCCCAGCCGCTCCGCAGCATGTGGGATCTTCCCGGACCGGGGCACGAACCCGTGTCCCCTGCATCGGCAGGCGGACTCTCAACCGCTGCGCCACCAGGGAAGTCCGTGTGCGTGTTTTCTTTAGCCACATGTGTTGTTTTTTTTTTTCTGGCTGGTTCTCTCAGAGGCTTTCCCTCACCTCCCTCTAGCTATGGGGATGGGCCGTTTTCCCAGGCGCACCATCTCGGCCTGGGGAAGCCGTGAGAACGGATGAGTGCCTTTTGAAGGAGGCGTTTGGCTTTTGCAATGGAAGAACCTTGGTGTTTGGGGAGCATGGGAAGATTTCCTTCTGCGGCTGGGGAATGATGTTGTCATGTAAACAGGCTAATAGACCTGAGGAAAGGGCTATGGCTTTAGAACGATGAGGATGGAAATGTACCACGATAAGAGCTGCCGGGAACTAAGCAGCTGTGGGATTGAAGAGTTCCTTTTGTCTCGCGGGCCAGTAAGGGAGCTGGTAGAATGATGACAGAGTTTGCCTTATCCAAGCAAGCCTGGGTCTCCCAGAAAATTTCTGTCTTCCACCAGAAGGTCAATGTAAGAAATTATTTCCCAATGTTAACTAGTTCCTTGAGTAATTCGGTCAACTTCCTTTCTCTTCTGAGGCCAGTAGTAGAACCCAGTTATGTTTCCAGGATGTTCCTGCTTAGGATCAAATTCTTTCGAAGACATTCAGGGGATGTTTTCGTGCCAGGCATGGGAGCCCTGTGTTACAGACCAATAAGGCCCTGTCCTGGGGTGGGGTGAGAGCGCAGGCGTGGAGAGAATGAGGGGGGCATTGAGGGGGTGGGGGGACTCGAATTGCGGCCAAAATAAATACCAGAGAAAGCCCCCAGGCTCCTTGCTGTGTAGAATTTCCTCTCAGCCAGCTATCTGCAAGACCCAGTGACAAACATTCATGTACTTGACACATTTTAGCAAATCATATAAAAAGCCTAGACAGATTTTTCTCTGAACTGAAAACCAGATTTAGAGAGCAGATTAAGAAATACTGTCCTTGCCGTGTGAATAGCTTTTGAGGGAATGGTGTCCCCACTGCATAGAAGTGCTGTGGCTCCTGCCCATAGGCATTTAGTGTGTCTTTCTTGGTGAGGGGGGATCAGAGCCAGACACGGAGCCCAGCCACCATGCCCACCCCGCCATGCATCCTCCTTGCCTCTCCTCTCCCCTCCCCAGGGCCCCCAGCAACCAGCATACTTTCTATCTCTATTTCCCCAAATCCTTTCCCCCAACCCCTCTAATATAAAAATAGAATCTGGCAAACCATCACATGTTGGCACAAAGCTTTTACATAGTCTTGCTTTTATTTATTCACTATCGACATATAATTGATTTACAATGTGTTAGTTTCTGCTGTACAGCAAAGTGATTCAGTTATACATATACACACATCCACTCTTTTTTAGATTCTTCCCCCATTAGGCCATTACAGAATTTTGGGGTTTGTTTTTTTTATAGATTTATTTATTTATTTTATGTTTTGGCTGCGTTGGGTCTTCATTGCTGTGCGCGGGCTTTCTCTAGTTGTGGCGATCGGGGGCTACTCTTCATTGCGGTGCGCGGGCTTCTCATTGCGGTGGCTTCTCTTGGTTACGGAGCACAGGCTCTAAAGCAAAGCCTCAGTAGTTGTGGGCACGTAGGCTCAGTAGTTGTGGCTCTCATTGCTGTAGTTGTGGTGCATGGGCTCCGTTGCTCCACGGCACGTGGGATCTTCCCAAACCAGGGCTCGATCCCATGTCCCCTGCATTGGCAGGCGGATTCTTAACCACTGTGCCACCAGGGAAATCCCATTACAGTGTATTGAGTAGAATTCCCTGTGCTATACAGTAGGTCCTTATTAGTTACCTATCTTATATATAGTAGTGTGTATATGTCAGTCCAAATACACAGACATGCTTTAGACTAAAGCCCACTCTGGGATTTACAGTTTACCCCAGGCTGCCATTTAAATGTCTTGGATGATGAAATAAAAAACTGGATGAACGAACCTAAGAGCTTCGTCTGCCCTGGATGGCAAGGAATGAGCCCTTATTGCCTCTCACACAGCTGCCATTGCTGTTTCCACAGCCCTTGAAGCCGATTCTGAAGTCAGCTCTTACCTTCTGCGTCTGTTTTTACATTATTAGGGAAATTGGTGAGTTTTTGCATTTGCTGTCAGTTCGTTCATGGGACTTGTCACTCCCGGCCTTCACACATCATATGAACGCGTTGTTTAGTTGAGCACGGTAATAAATAAAACTTTGGTTTATTCTTAGACCCAAAGATAAACGTTGGGAGCTATTAAATGCTCTTCTAACTTAATAAGGCCTCTCAGGAGGAATTTGCCTTCAGTAAATCTCAGAGTGAAGTCTAGAAGTGCCGACCCAAGTAAAATTACTGACGCTCTAATCATGGTTGGCTGATTTATGCACGTTGTTATTTTCCCCTCATCTTTCCCAGTGTGCTTTGTTCAACATTTATTGAGGCTCCAGGTTCTGTAGAATAGCTCAGCAAGACACAGTCTCTGTCATTCATTCATTTATTCATTCATTCATCTGTCCATCCATCTGTTGAGCAGAACTCTATACCAGGAGTTCTATTCAGGTGTCAATAATTCAGTGAGGATGGTTTGGACCAGGGGTCCCCAATCCCCGGGCCTCAGACCACTACTGGTCCATGGCCCGTTAGGAACCGGGCTGCACAGCAGGAGGTGAGTGGTGGGTGAGCGAGCAAAGCTTCATCTGTATTTACAGCCGCTCCCCATCGTTCTCATTACCGCCTGAACCATTCACCCCCACCCTGATTCATGGAAAAGTTGTCTTCCACGAAACCGGTCCCTGGTGCCAGAAAGGTTGGGGACCGCTGGTTTGGACTAAGACATACAATGGAATACTTAGAGAACAGACACTAAATTGGATATTCACCCAAGAAAACTGTTGTTTGGAGAATGTATTAGTTATCTAAAACAGGCTTTAAGCAATAAACTTTTATTATTTTCCCAGTTTCTGTGGGTTAAGAATCTGGACATGGCTTAGCTGGATGTCTTTGGTTTATGAGCTCTCATGAAGTTGCAGTCAAGAAGCTGTTGGTCGGGGCTGTGATCTCACCTGAAGGCTCAGCTGGGGCTGGTGGTGTCTGCTTCCTGTGGCTGCTGCCAGGCCCTGACCCCTCACCACTTGGCCTCTCTAGAGAGCAGCCTCGTGACATGGAAGCTAGTGTGAGAGCACGCAAGGCAGAAGCTACTGTCTTTTTATAACTTAATGTCTGTAGTGACATTCCATCACTTCTGCCATAGTCTTTGTTAGAAGCAGGTCAGTAAGTCCAGCTCAGACTCAAGGAAGGGAAAAACACGAGAGTATGAATACCGGAGGTGACTTTTGGCCTTCACACATCATGTTCATGTGTCATTTAGCTGAGCACAGAAATAAATAAAATTTTGTTTACTTTTATATCCAAAGATAAATACTGGGCATTATTAAATAGTGTTCTAACTTCATAAGGCCTCCCAGGAGGAGATGATGGGCCATGATCAGATGGGGACTGCCTACCACAAAGGGTGCGTGGGTCAGGGGTTCAGCTGCTAGTAACAGACCTGATCCAAGTGGCTCAAACACAGCATTTATTTTTCTAACATAATGAGAAATCTGGAGGCAGGTAGCTGCTGGCCTTTGCTCAGAGGCTAAGGGCTTTGTGGTTCTTCTAGCCTTTTGCTTACAGCTCCAAGATTGCTGCTGGAACTCCTGCCATCATGTCTGCATTCCAAGTAGCAGCGGAATACATTGGCAGTGGAGGAAGGAGGTAAAAAGAGTGCCAGCCCACCATCCATCCTCTTCATTCTAGGGTGTTCCTTTCAAAAGCTCAATTCACATTTCCATGACCATTCCTAGCTGCTAGAGAGACTGTGAAATGTAACCATATCCACCATTATCTCAAAGTGCCCATTGCCTCCAGCCCCTTCCCACTGCTCCTGGCTACACATAGACCTGACTACCCTTCTTCTATACCACCATGCCTGCCCCTCGATCCAATGTTGTGCCCCTGAACTCACAACTTGACTAATGATTGCTCTTGTGTTTTGTGAGTTTGTGTGACTGAGCAGGGGAACCTCAATACCCCCTCCATCCCACTCACTCTCAAGCCCACAAGGAAGGCAGCATTAGAGCTTTATCACTGTCAATGGGGGCACAGAAATCACAAGTACAACCTCCCAAATACAGCTCAGGAAGTTAATTCAAATATCTGAACACAGCTTGGGTAAGTTCACATTGCAAAACAGACTGAGGAACTGGGTTATTCATTCATCCATCAGAAGCTCTCTTCTGAGCGTCTGGAGTGCGCTTGGCACTGCCTGGGGCCACTGTGGAGAATAAGAGAGGCAAGCATGGAGTAACTCGGAGAGTCCCAGACCCACCCTGCTCTGCCAGGGGCTTAAATGAGTCCTGGAGTGCCATCTGCCTGGCTTCTGTCTTCCTTAAAATAATGAATAGTTAGGAGTCCAGGTCCTGGAGGAAGACCATCTAGGTGTGGGTTCTTTCCTTAGCACTCCTGGGTCCCCTTGGGTGAGCTGCTGAATATCTCTGGGCCTCAGTTTCCTCATTTATAAAGTGCCCGCCTTAGAAAGCCATTGGAGAATTATATGAAAAGATGCATGTTGGTTAGCTTAGTGTCAGGGGCATGGTAAGAGCTGTGCTCATATCAACCAGAGAGATAATTGTGATGATGATTATGGGGAGAATAATGATTGTTTCCATTTTAGAATGCAGTTACCCTTTCCTTACTTATGAGGATATGTCTATCTGTATATATTGTCTATTGTTCCTAATGCAGAGAGAACATGTTTACACTGCAGATGGACCCCCTTGCCTCCTTGTCTCCCAGGGCAGGGAAGATTCCAGAACAACTCTTTTTTTTTAATTTAATTTTTGTTGAATATAGTTGAATTACAATGTTGTGCTAATTACTGCTGTACAGCAAAGTGACTCAGTTACACACACACACACACACACACACACACACACACACACATATATATATATATATATATACGTTCTTTTTCATATTTTTTTCCATTATGGTTTATCCCAGGATATTGAGTATAGTTCCCTGGGCTATACAGTAGAACCTTGTTGTTTATCTATTCTATATATATCAGTTTGCACCTGCTAATCCCAAACTCCCATTCCTACCCTCTCCCACCCCTCCCCCGCTTTGCAACCACCAGTCAGAACAACTCTTGATTGGTCCAGATGCCCATACAATTCTACAGACAAGTGACACCTGACTTACGAGCTTACATGTGGTCCCAGGTATTCTTTTAAAGTCATAACTGTCATTGCATTTTCCCAGGAAAAAAATGATATAAATTGCACCCAGGCCTGCTCACCAAAGGTATATTTCACTCTTAACCTGGCTTACCTTTAGCATTAATAGGACTAACCTGAGTTCTGGGTCCTGGGAATTAGGAGAAGATAACAGAATAAGAAACAGAGAAGAAGAGATTTAAAGGAGACAGGTATGCCGAAGCAAACTTTTGAAATATGGTCTGTTGACTGAAAAAAAAAAAGCACAACCTAAAAGTTGAGAATTATGTTTTATTTGGCAGACAAAACTGAGGACTTAAGCCTAGGACACAGCATCTCAGATAACTCTGAGGGACTGCTCTGAAGAGGCGAGGGAAGGAGCCAGGACATATAGGAGTTTTTGCACAAAGACTGGGTAGTGGGAACATCAAAAGATTACTGTTAATTAAAGAAAATCAGACATCTCTAGTTAAGGAATTCAGTGCTTTTCTATGTATGGGAAGATGCAAGAGTCTGGGCTCACTGAAATCATTCCTTGATATGCACCTCAGCCATCTGGGGCCAGCATCCTGTGCTTTCATCCTGAGTTTCCTCAGGGTGCACCACTGGGGGTGGCTGCAGCAGCTGACTGCTAGATGGGGGGTATCCTTTTTCTGTCCTGAGTTCCCTCAGGGCTTACCTTCAGAGCTGCTGTAATGTGATGGCTGGATGGCTGCAACGTCCTTTGTTTACTGAAAAGGCAGGCAACATTGTTCATACACAGTCACTTGCATCTCCATTCTTCAGTATAATGTCCACCTTCCCATGTCCTTCCACTCTTCTTTTGCTGAAGCCAAGGTCACCTCACCCTGGGGAGGCGGTCAGTTCAGGGACAGACAGCCAAGCAGGCATACCCGTACCCAGGTATGTGCTCCTTCACAAGAAAATGCTTGTGAACTCAAGCCCTGAGTTCTAATTGTCAACATTTAAGGGAGTCTGTAAAGAGTCATTCTTCAACAGACTATATCAAATGCTACAATATGTGCGAGGTATATGCTAAGTGCTGGGAGCACAGAAATCTACATATACACAGAGCCTGCCCTCACGGTGCTGCATTTTTGCAGAAAAGATGTTTTGCTTCAGAGAAGTCAAATCAGACGCCAGGGAGCCTCACCAGGGTCCCTTCTGTGGTCAATGCCGGAGGCTGCTCATTGCATCATGCCTGCTGTCTCCCCTCATCCAGGTCCACAGGCTCTCTGTAACCTCAAGTGTGCTCTCCACGTGCTTGCCACGTGTTACGGGTGGGAACCTGGTTGTTGGGCAGTCTTCACCATGTCAGGACTGTGAATTAGGACAATTCTTTTCTTTTCTGGAAACTAAAATGAGCAGTCTCACTATCCCACCACACGATCGATAGCATAGTTTCCTTTTTCTTTTGGCGTCTGGATTTTATCACCCTGGGGTGCTGTGCCATGAGCCTGCCTCCTTGGTTCAAAGCCAGTGTATGTTTCTGCAGAAAAGAACTTCTGTATTAATGGGGTTGCCTAGCAGGAAACAAACTACTGGTCCCTGGGAGTAGGCAGCTGAGCAAGTCTGGGCATGTCCTTGCCATCTGTCTTAGTTCTGAGTCTGTCTTCCTGTGACTGTCTTAGTTCTGGGTCCTGTTCAGCAGACCAGGAGCAGCCCGCAGCTTTGCAGGGAACTTGCCTGTGTGTGATGAAGACTGGGTGTGATGATCCCTTTGAGGACCATCAAAGTTTTACCATGAAAATAGCCCTCCACTGTGGGCACTAGGGAGTTTTAATAATGGAGAATAATGCTTATGTTGTTGTGTTAAGTGAAATAAAGCAGGGCACAAAATTATGTGTACAGTGTGACTACAACTATGTAAACCAGGGGAGAGAGAAGGAGAGAGAGAGAGAGAACGTGCATGAGCAGAAGGAAACGCAGCAAAATATTAACGGCGCTTTGGTTTTGGGAGGTGAGATTAATGGTCTCTACTCCTCTGTATTTTCTAGATCATCCCCAGGCAACATTTATAATTCATTTATAATTCCTACAATCATAAAACAATAAACTTTATATTAAAATATACATTGTTTCAAGACTTGATACTTTCCCAGCTTCAAGAACATCTGATAAAAGAAGCTCTGGTTCTCGAAGCAGCAGCTGCTACCTTGATTACTGTATTGTTTAAAAAAAAAAAAATAGAGTCATTTTCCCCCCATGACAGCACACCGAGACGTAAACACAGTTTCAACCCCCCCCAGAAATGTGACATTCAAAACAGTCCATCTGAAATTTTTCGATCAACACTAGTGAGGAAATCTGCAGGATAAAGACCCTTGCTTTCCCCTTCCAGTCCCAAAAGTAGAAGTCCTGGCCCCGAAGAACTCTTTCTTTTCTTTTGCTAATCACCTTCTTGCCCCACCCTGTTTTCTATAAAAACCTTCCATTTTGTACAACTCTAGAAGGTTGCTAGAAGCGATGTTGCCCAATTTATGAATCGCCAAAGAAAGCCAATTAGATCTTCACATTTACTTGGTTGAATTTTGTTTTTTTGACAGTATTCTCTCACCATTGATGAGATAACTGCTAAACAGAAACTAGTGTCAGTTGGGTAATTGGTAGATAAAATTGCCCATGAAATGAAAAGAAAAGAAAAGCAATATGAAAACAAAATTAAAATCTCGTATTCTATGTCAGAAGTGAATTTGCTCTTCAGGACACGTTAAGAAATGTTCTGAGTAAAATTAAGGTACTTTTCAATAGTTTTTCAAGCCTACGTTGAACAGAAGGGTATAGTAATCAATCCTGTTTTTCTTTACTGCTTTGTAGATCTGTCTAGAAACTCCAGGGTCCAGGGAGGTCAGAGATGACCATCTTGCCTGCACTTGGCAAGTTCTTTTTTGCCATTTCTAGTATGGAATTGTGGGATGATTTTGCTTGAAACTGTTAGTGCCCTGACCAACTTTTAAAAAAATATAGTTTATATACTGTTTGTTGCAGACAATGAAATCTTCTTTCCTTCCTTTTTTAAAATTGTGATGAGAATATTTATCATGAAATCTATTCTCTTAAAATTGAAAAAAGCACTACCATATGATTCAGCAATCTCACTTTTGGGTATTTATCTAGAATAATTGAAATCAGGATCTCAAACAGGTATTTGCACTCCCTTATTCATTGCAGCATTATCCACAATAGCCAAGGTGTGGAAACACTCTAAATGTCCATCGACAGATGAAAGGATAAAGAAAATGTGGTATATACATGCCACAGAATATTATTCAGCCTTAAAAAAGAAGAAATTCCTGCCACTTGTGACTACGTGGATGAACCTGCAGAACTCTATGCTAAATGAAATAATCCAGTCACAGAACAAATACTGCATGATTCAACTTATATGAGGTACCTAACATAGTCAAACTCATAGAAGAAGAGAGTAGAATGGTGCTTGCAGGGGTTGGGAACAGGGGGAAAATTGGTATAAAGTTTCAGTTGTGCAAAATGAATGCATTCTAGAGATCTGCTGTACAACAGTGTGCCTGGCCAATTTGGAAAGTTCTAAGAGAATGAGGAGGTCCATCAAATCCCAGATGATGGTGGAGTTGAGACTGCATTGCAGACTCCTACGTACCCAATTAGGTACCCAAATGATTGATTGGTTGATTAGGATAGAGGCCACTGTGTCAGTTATGATTAGAATTAGTTGTACATTACAGAAACCTCCAACAACAGAGGCTCAAATACAAGAAGTTTTATTCTCTCATGTGAAAGAAACCCAGAGGCAGGCAGTCTAGAGTTACATGGCAGCTGCCCAACTTGGCTAACTCAGGCCCCTTCTAGCTCATCATCCTGCCCTCCTCAGGTGGTGGCCAAACCAGCTGCAAGGGGGACTAACAAATGCAGAATTGTCCTAGGAAGAATTATTCTGTGCCCAACTGAAAATCAAGAGCTCCATTATTGGGGGCAAAAGGAGAGCAGATATAGGGTTAGGCAGCCAGCAGTCGCTGCCATGACCACAACTTAAGCTACATTTGGTGGAATGTTCCTGGATCTCCAGGTGAGGCATGGCGATCTCTTAGCAGTGTCCCAGCAGCCTATAAACACATAATAAAGCAGTGAGATGAAAGAGCTGCTCCACACAGGCCAGTTTCCCTCAGGGCAATAGGAGCAGGATAACGACAACAGCACTGCCATTGCATGAGGGAATGATGGCAGGTACCCAGGGGCTCCTGGTCCAGAAATTCTGAAGTCTTCCAGGCAGATAGAGTGAGACCCCTCCCCTGAGGTGCAGGGTCCCACCATCTGTGGGTTCATCTTTGGGGGGCCTCCCCATCCGTTGTTCTCTGGGGCCTCTGGTTGTATATCATATGGGTTGGGAACCTGCCCTGAGTTGGGGCAGCACAGTGTTTCCAGCCCACCTCCTGATGCTGACGGGTTGGAGTTCCATAGTTGGATAGTAAATGCTTTTTAAAAATCGAGGTGAAATTCACATAATATAAAAGTAACCACTTAAAAATGCATAATTCAGTGGCATTTAGTACAACCACAGCACTGTGCCACCATCACTTCTAGTTCCAAAACACGGTCATAACCCCAAAAGGAAATGCTCTCTCCATCCAGCACTTGCTTCCCATTTCCCCCCTCCCCCCAGCCCCTGGCAACCACTAATCTGCTTTCTATTTCTATGGACCTGCCTCTTCTGTATATTTCATATAAATGGAATGGTACAGTGTGTGATCTTTTATGTCTGACTTCTTTTACTTAGCTCTTGTCTTCAAGGTTCATCCATGTTGTGGCGTCAGTAATCCGTTCCTTTTCATGGCTGAATGATATTCCATTACATCAAATGCTTTTTTTAAGCTCATGGTTTCTTTGACAATTCGGGTTAAAAAAAAAAAGAATACACAGTCAGCTTCTGATCTATTTGCTTCTAGTCAGTTCCACATGGCTACAAGCATACCCAGAGTTCTTGCCAAGACATTGGTCTCAGACCTGCTTTATTTCCTTCCTTTCTTGCCTCTAGCTTCTCTCTCCTTTGATCGAATGGTAGCTCCCCTGAGTCTTTCTGAAACATGGTGTGGGGAAGGCCATGCCTTTCTCTTCCTCTCTTTCTGAGTCACTCAGGCCTTGATCACTCAATGACCGTCCCAGGCTCAGCTCTTACTATTTGACGCCTAGAAGCAGTTGACTTTTTTTGACTTCACAAGGCCCTGAATTTCTAAACTCTCTCTGCTCCTTTCCTGACGACAACAATTTCATTGACTCTCAGACACCATTGATTGTAAAACAGACCATGATCTTATGCACCACCAAGGGAAAAAAAAAACCTCTGCTAATTAATCACGACCTGTCATATAGTACAAATGCTGTTACAATGTTAAAAAAAAAAAGTGCATCTCAGAGTCCCTGGCATGCAGTACTAATCATAATACGAATGGCCAACATCTACTGAGGTCTTACGTGGTGCCAGGCATTGTGGATTATCCTTGGAGAGAGTTTTCATCATTATTATTATCTCTTTCACACAATGGAACAATGGAAGCAGACAGAGGAGTCACACCCAGCAGCCTGACTCTACAGCCCTTGCTCACATCCTGTTGGGATATATTTTTCATTTGCCAAACCTGACTACATTTTCTGTTCTTTCCATCACCCAGTGACCAACCCTGATGGTCACCTGTAGGAATGTGCATGTGGGTTGGAGGGGATTTTCCCTCTAGGACCTTTCAGTCTAGAGGGAGGGGTAAAGGATTACAGTAAAACAGGAAAGCGGGAAGGGGAGAGGGGTACCCACTGGGAGCCTCACTCAGGCTCAGGCTCTACCCCTTCCCTGGCTCACGTTTGTCTCTGTGCTGCCAGTGTCCACCGTGTGTGGGGCTGTGCCCCTCCAGCCTGTGGTCCACAGGGAATGTGGATCCCCTCTCTCGCACTGTCATAGACCGGATCCCATGGAAGGGCATTGATGGCTCAGCCTGGCTATGCCATGGGGTTACTGCTAGCTGACAACTGATATCTCATCTTCCCTTCTTGCTTAACTCAAAAACAGATCATACTTCAGATGGCGATGTATCCAGTGAAAAGAAGACATTTCCAAGACTAGCTTGTATTATTTAGAACTTTCAGTAAGACTCCATAGTGGTGGGGCTGGGGGAGGCATTATACACTTTTTTGTCTTCCCTCCCTTCCTCCTAATGTCAAGATGGAGGAATATAGATTTGCTGGCTGGAGTTGCAGCAGCCATCTTGGACCATGAGGTCACTTTGACGTTGAAAGCCGTACTCCAGGATGGTATATCAGAAAGATAGAAGCCCAAGTCCTAGTGATATTTTGGGCGTGTCACGTCAGCCCCTGATACCTGTACCAGACTGCTTTTACATGAGTGGGAAATAAAATCCTAATTTAAACAGTTGTTTCTTTTTTCTAGTAATATACAACCAGATCGAATCCTGGCTGATGCACTCCCCCACTGTGTGATAGGTGGTTTAGGTCGGGTGGGAGGTACACTAGGATGATAGAACCACCAGGGCCAAATAAAGTGGGTAGGGGAGGGTCCACCAGGCAATAGTTCTCTTAGACAAAATGACAGCATACCCACTACAAAGACCTGTCACTTGCTGAGTGCTTACTAAGGGCTCAGCTCTCTGCTAGGTGCTACACCTGCATCATTATTTAATCCACACCAAAATGTTGTGACAAGACTCTCTTGTGACCATGGTTATCCTCAATGTACAAATGAGGGAACAAAGACTCAGGAAGGTCACTTTACAAGGCCATTTATTTGGGAGCCAGGCTGTAAGCTGGATCTTTCTGACTCAGGGACAAACCCTTAAACCCTACATGGACCCCAGAAAGCTGTGCAGATATGAAAGCAGGAAAGTGCCCCAATCAGATCTGTGGCTTTGTCTCATCACAAAAGTGAAAGAAACAGATCGAAGAAGGGAGTGGTACCTGGCAGGCCAGAGGCAGGAAGACACACGACAGAGCCTGCCATTGAGTCAGACTAAATGGAGACGGGCAACGCCTGTGAGGTTGCGCTGAGTGGTCCCCGGGACCGGAGTGCTTTCACCGGTAACTCCTTCTCAAGCCCTTGGTGGGGCTGGTCCCTATTAGATATGAGATTTAACTCGTAAGTTTCCACTAAGAGCCACTATAGATGAATGCACTATCTCAAGTTCATGTTTGACGACACGTTATTACCCATTACTGGCCATCAGGAAGTGTGCTGATTTTTTTTCAATACCGTTTTTTTTAATCATGAGCTTTTCAAGGGGCAAACTCAGATTGCTTGGGGGTGTACATGTCCGTGTGAAATGAAATGAAAATTAAGAAGCTAATGCTGCTATTGAAAAAAATCACTCGGCTCTAAGTCACGATTGTACATCTGAGGAATAGTGTCCATCTGATCTCTTGGCAGCATGTCTCAGACCAAAGAACTGTTTAGACACTAAGCATTTTGTTTGGTTTTGTTTCACCAGTTATCAAGCCTAAGAAACTTCCCAGTTATGCCAAATCCTGCAAAATAATGAAGACTATCGTTTGCCACTATTTACAACGGAAAAAACCATTCATAAGTTCTTCCTGCTGGCCAAGAATGGAGGATTTTCACTGCCTTGGCTCTTAATAATACTTTTGCTTTATGTTTTTCTTGTTAACATTTCAAGAGTGTAGTCTGTCTTCAGCAAATCAGAGACAGCTGATACAAACAGTAACTAATAACGTTTGCCCGGATGAATGGTATCATGCTATGTTCACTAGCGTCCACCGAGCCCCCTGATATAATACCTTCCCCATCTGAGAACTGTTTGTCTTGGTTTTCTTCCAACCTCACTGGCCGAGGGCTCTGGGCTCCATCCCTGTTTCTACATATTATCTCTCTCTGTCATCCAGGCCAGATCTTTAATTCCATCTCTACAACACGCTCTCCAATGTGCCCCCAACGTTGAGTTTTCCCCAGAAATCCAGACCTGCTAACATCTCCACGTGGATGTCTGGTAGGCACGTGCAGATTAAGATGGCCAAAGCAAGAACCCTCAATTTTTCCCTGCCCCAAACCGCCTTCTCTCTTGACCTTCCCATCTCAGTCAAGGGCACCACTCAGTTGCTCAAACCAAAAATCTAAGGGTTGTGTTTGATGAATGTCTCTCCTTCACTGCCCCCAAATCCAACCCATTCATCAGCTTTACCTCCAAACAGTTAACTCTGGTATGTCCTCATCCTCTATCTCTGCCGCAATCATCAGACTCCCAACGGGACTCACTGCACTTCCTGTTTCCACTTGGTCCCACACAGGGCTTTACACTCAGCGGTAAGAGTTAGCCTTGGAAAATCCAAATCAGACCATGTCACTCTGCTGTTTAAAACCCTCCAGTGCCTCCTCGTTGACCTTGCATAAAATCTGAGCTCCCTCCTCGTCCCTTTCCCATTCTTTCCTCCCTGTTGCTTACCAAGCAGCAGCCTTGCTGGCCCCCTCTGAGGTCCCGAGACACACCGCACTCCTCTTTGCCTTGGGGGCCTAGGCTCTAGCTGGTTGCTTGTCCCCCAATGCTGTTGGTTAGTTCCTGGCCATCATTCAGAGCTTAGCTTAAATGGACCTCTCTAGAATGGCCCTTCTAGATGGTCTACTCATCTCAAGTCGTATACTTCCACCCTGTGTTACGTTTCTGCACACTTCATATTGCTAGCCTGGATTTTTCTCGTGCCCTTATTTTCTGTCTCATCCCACCAGAATGTTAGCTTCATGAGAATAGAGACCTTTGTGTCTTTTCTCCTGCTGTGTCCCCAGGACCTGCATCAGTGCGTGCCCTCTGGCAAGCATTAACTGAATATTTGTTGGATGGTTGAGTTTCCAAAAGTCTTGTATTTTGCTCCATATGGTCTGACGTCTTCTCTATTACTGTCTGCTTTGTTACATAACTTTTTGTAACCACGCAGCTAATTCATAAGTCCTGAGTTTTCAAAGGTGATGTATATTTAGTATGTGATTCATTCTTTAAAAATTCTAGACTTTTGAGTGTATCCTGTGACTCAAATAATGTATTGATGGGAAAACTTTCAAGTAGTCAACCATTGTACCAAGTCAATGGCATCTATGACTAATAGACGTTACTTAGAGACAGTCCTTATTATTCCATGCACTTTACATATATTAACTTTTAATTCTCATATAACCCTGTGAATCTGGAACGATTACTGTCTCCATTTTGCAAATGGGCTGGATGTATTCGTTTTCCAATTCTGTGTAACAAATTACCATAAACGGAGTGGCTTAAAAGAACCCCTATTTACTATAAGCTCACAGTTCTGTGGGTCCGAAGTCTGGGTAGAGCTCACTGTGTTCTCTGAGCAGAGTCTTACCCAATGAAATCAGGGTGTTAGCTGGGCTGGGCTCTTGTGTGGAGGCTTTGGAGGAAAATCCACTTCCAAGCTCATTTGGTTTGGTGACAGAATCCAGTTCCTTGTGGCTGTAGATCTGAGGTCGCTGTGTCCTTGCTGGATCTCAGCTCTTACAGGCTGCTCTCATTCCTGAGCACATGACCCCCTTGTGCTTTGAGTCTCTGATTTCCTCTTCTGCTTTCAGCCAGGGGAAACTCACCTAACGGGGTCAGGCCCAGCCATATATACCCTTATCTTACGGTCAATTGACTTGGCCTTCATTACATCTGCAAAATCCCTTTCCCCAAATAGGTTAGTGTTTGCTTGAATACCCAAGATACAAGACTGAGACTATCATTATTGTCCGAACAATCATTAAGTCCGAATTATAATCCATGCTCACAAATGATCTTAATTAGAAAAACTTCTAGAGGGCCACAACAAGTGGTTCTTTTTTCTTCTTCATTTTTACCACTTGACAGTGACGGGGATCACTTAACAGCAAGAATGTTGTCGGTTTAAGTCTAACACGGTGCTTTTGGGGGGGTAAAAGATGAGGTGCCAGGACTGACCTTGAGCGGTTGTAAAATACGGCTCCTGGCTCGGCTCTCCGCAGAGGCGCTGGCAGAGGCCCATCTTGTTCCGAGTGAATGAATCAGAGAGAATGGAATGTGATTTATTTGAGTTGGTGTTCCAAGAGATGAGCGTCTGTGCCATTCTGAGGAGGACAGCTGCCTTTTACAACTTTGCCTTCTTGGAAAGGCCCCGTGTGCCCGTGCTCCCTGTGGTATAGACCAGGGTCAGACCTGCAGCTCCCCATGGCCAGAGCTCCCAGCTGGCACTTAGGAACAGCCCTCTGCTCCGCACTTGGGCTGGTGTTTCCTGGAGGGCTGGAGTTTGCAAGGTTGCTGGCCCTTGCCGTCAACCAAAACATCCTCGGTTCTGAGGTTCCTTCATATTTTAATTCACGTGAAGAAAAGACGTAAACGTGAGATTCTGGATTGTTTTTGCACCTAAAGAATTAGGTTACTGCCTAATGGGTCAGATATCGCCTCACACCAGGCTATGAGTCCAAGTAAACAGGAAAGTTCAGAACTGGAGTGGACCTTGGGATCATCTGGTCCAGGGATTCCAACCCCAACATGCCTGGACACCTGAGGCATCCAGAATTAGAACCCATGGTCCTTGTGTACAAAATTTTGTGTGGTGTATATTCTATGGCTCTTCAGCAGAGCCGTCTGTAGCTTTTGTCAGACCCTCAAAGACATCTTTGTGCACCCCAAATTAAGAACAACTGATCTGAGGACCTACTGTATAGTACGGGGAACTATATTCAATATCTTTTTAATAATCTATAGTTGTTCAATTTGGGACTTTCTGAAGATGATAAGAGGACTTTTGGAGAATGACTAAACCCATACTCTGGAGGGAAGAGAATTTTTACCTCATACATGGGAGGCACCAAGCTATAGACTATCCGGAAGACCTAAACCAATGGAGAGACAGGCTGTGATCCCAGATCGGAAGACGCAACGTAGTAAAGATGTGAATTCTCCCCAATCGATGATGTGCATTTCCTTTCAAAATCCCATCAGGATTTTTTGATAGATACAGAAGAGCTGACTCTAAAATTTGTATAGAAAGAAACAGCAATAGCTAAAACAATTTTGAGAAAGAAAAATAAAGTTGGAGGAATCACATTACCTGGATTTAAGACATCATTCAGACTGTATGATATTCAGACTGTGTGATATTAAGGAAGGGATGAATACATAGATCAATGAAACAGAGCAGGAAGTCCAATACAGGTACACACAAATACGGCCAGCTGATCTCCAAAAAAAAAATTATTGAAGGAAGAATCCTCCTTTCAACTAGTGGCGTTGGAACAATTGGACGTCCACAGGCAAAAACCAAAATCAAACAAACAAAAAAGAACCTTAATCTAAACCTCACACTCTGTAAAAAATTAACTTAAAATTGATCATAGATCTAACTATAAAATACAGTACTCTAAAACATTTAGAATAAAACAGGAGAACATTTTTCATTCCCTAGACCTAAGGTTAGGCAAAGACTTCTCAGATATGAGACCAAAAGCACATTCCATAAAGAAAGAAATCAATCTATTGGACCTCCTCAAAGTAAAGAGTTCTGCTCTGTACAAGATGCTGTGAAAGAGGATGAAAAACAAAAGCCACAGTCTGGAGAAAATATTTGCAAATCACACATCCGATTTAAAAAGCTGCATCCAGAATGTATAAAGGCAGCTCTAAAGTCAACAGTAACAACACAAATAATCCAATTAAAAAGCACGTGGGGGCTTCCCTGGTGGCGCAGTGGTTGAGAGTCCGCCTGCCGATGCAGGGGACGCGGGTTCGTGCCCCGGTCCGGGAAGATCCCACATGCCGCGGAGCGGCTGGGCCCGTGAGCCATGGCCGCTGAGCCTGCGCGTCCAGAGCCTGTGCTCCGCAACGGGAGAGGCCACAACAGTGAGAGGCCCGCGTACCACAAAAAAAAAAAAAAAAAAAAAAGCACGTGGAAGATTTGAACAGACAGTTCACCAAAAAAGATTCACAGATGATAAGATGCACATGAAAAGCTGTTCAACCTCATTAGTCATTAGGGGAATACAAAATAAAGCTATGAGGAGAGACCATGCTCACCCGCCAGACCAGCTAAAATAAAAACTACTGACAATAGCAGTGCTGGTAAGGATACAGAGCAACGGGTCCCTCATACACACATTGGTGGAGATGCAGAATAGATGGTACAGCCACTCCGGAAGACAATTCCGCAGTTTCTTAGAAAGATATAGCTATATCTATATACATCTTATAAAGATAAAGATACCTATATCTGTATCTATATATCTGTTACCATATGAATCAGCAATCCCACTGCTGGGAACTTACAACAGAGAAATAAAAACTCGTGTCCATGCAAAAACCTGTACACAAATGTTCCCAGCAGCTTTCTTTGTCAACACCAGTTCAGTCCTTCAACAGGTGAATGGGTTAACAACCAATGGTATGTCCATGCAATGGAATAGCCTTAGAAAGAAAAAGAAGCAAATATTGATACACCTAACTTGGGTGGATCTCAAGGCCAAGTGCGCGCATGTGAGCGTGCTGAGGCTATCTTGGAGTACACTAGTACTTTTGCGTCCTCAGTCGTTTCCCAGCAGAACCCAGGAAGCTCCGTGCCCAGCCTTCCCCGGCTCTTTGCAGAGTATCCCCTTGGAGTCCGTCTGTGGTGTCCGGCCCCACAGCAGGGCGTACTCTATCTCACTGATATTTACCCAGCAGCCTTCCCTTTGGGGAACTGGGCTTGACCCTCCATCCAACCTGGGCCACCGCTGGCAATCCTCTCTAGGAACTGTCTTCCCTTTCCTATGCTTCTTCTCCACATCCCCAATCCTACCTCTTCTGTCCCTCTAACGCATTACCATAGTGAAAAGTCCCACCTCCACATCAAAGGGGACATTAGTCTGTAATGTTTTAGGGTTTTTCATAGAAAGACTATAATCGTGTACTACTTGTCACTGCATTTTAAAAATTGGTGTCATTTTTCTTTTATTACAAATGATGAAACATACAAGAGCATGTAAATCAGGTCTGCATTGGCCCTCCCCACTGGGCAGCATCCTGTGCTGCCCGTGAGGTTCCCCTCGCGTAGGCCAAGCCTTCCCCACGTGCGGTAGGTCTGGTCTTTCCTCCTACTGGACCAAATTCTTTTTCCCTCTGGTTCTCTCCTGTAGCATCAAGTTTTTTCCTTTCTGGTAAATCATTTCTTTCAGTGAGTTTACAGACGAGCTATTATTTCTCTCATCTTACGGAAAAGGAAATTTCTCTTGACCCCATTTCCCCTCCAGTTTTAGCTCCATTTCTCGAAAGCGGTGTCTCTTCTCACTGTCTTCTGTCTCTCTCACCCTTTCTCCAACTCCACCCAGACCTTCACCCCATCCTCCCCAACGAGACCTCCTCTTGCCGAACTCACTGATGCTCTCCGTCCCCACCTCATGTGACCTCTCAGCAGTGATTTACAGGGGATCGTTCTCTCCTCTTAAAGCCCCCTCTTCACTTGTCTTCCTCCCACCTTGTCCGCTCCTCCCGACGCCGCCTCCATTCCTTTCCTGCTGACTCCTCGTCACCCCCCGACCCCTGAAAGATGCAGGGCCCCGGGCTCAGTTCTTGCTTCCTTTTTCTACCCTCGTTCTTCTGGGAACTCCTCCAGCCTCCTGGCTTTACAGACTATATCCCATCTAATTGAAGATGCCCTCAATTTTAAAAGCACCACTGAGTTCAGCTCCACCAAGGATGGAAAAAACACTGCCAATGAAACTCTAACCTCCCATCATTCCAATGTCCATCATGTCCCATTGTTCTAAGAGTCCCTGAGCTGCTCTGGGGTGAGAGGCCCAGCTTCTCTGTCCCAAGCCATTGGGGTTGGGGGCGGAGTTCACACTCTTTTCTCTGTTCCTTTGCCCCAGCTCTCTTCATTGCCCAGCCTGTGGGATCATAGAGAGGTCTTGGAGAGGTATCACCTGGTACTGTGACCAGCCCTGCCACTTATGGGGGAACTTACCCTGTGGGGTTGTGCAGTATACAACATGCACAGCTGTGTATTGTTACCTGGCTTCACCCACTCCTACAATATTTTCTTCTCTCTTCATAATACCCTGTCCTCGACTTTTGAAACTTAAAAGCAAGAATGAGACTCTTTAGTTCTGTGCATTCTTCTCTGTCATCCCTGAGGCAATGGCAATACCCTTGAGCCCATTACCATGGCTAAAAGTAGTGATGCCCTAATTGACATGGGCCCGGGAGCCCATCACAGAATCAGTCGCAGTGGGATTCTCCTGTTTTGCTTCATCCAATCAAATTTCTCCCTTGGGTATGGGTGGTGGAGTCCATTCTAACCAAACATCAAGACTGCTGCCAACAGGGAGGGATGGAATGAACATGGGGGCATCCAGGGGGTCTGCGTCACAGGGTCAAAGGCCAGGGAGGGTGTTTTGCAGACGGAGGAGACTTGGGCCTGTGTTTAGGCCCGTGGACAGGAAAAGGTTAAGGATGATGGAGGGAGAGGGCCTATATGTGATTAGGAGCAAAATCCTGGAGAAGAAGTGAGCTGGAGAGAGGGGGAGGGGCTCGCTTTGAAATGAGGGACGGACCTTCTCCCTCAAAGGAGGGTGGTGATGAGATCCGTTAGTCAAGTGAAAGGAGGACCGCTGAGGATATTCCCTGCCACCCTCGTGTCTCATGTGGGGCGAGCACCGTCTTGGCACGCGCAGCTTCATGGGACCCTTTGGGAAGTGTCAGTGGATAATTCTAATTGACTCTTCCCATTAATGAGAATTGTTACCATCTTAAGCGGTAGGGAACTTCAAGGCTAGGGTTTTTATTCACTTCTCTAATGAATAGAAAGTACGTCTACCTTACACATATCTGCAGAATTTGGGAGAACACATCATGCGATAAGGGGATGTATGGGCAAAGGTTTTTAAAAAGTCCTTCCTGGGAATCCCTGTGGCCTGGTGGTTAGGAATGTGGCCTCTGACACCAAACAGCCTGGGTTCACATCTGGGCTCTGCAACCCTGGGCAGGCTCCTGGCCTTCTCTGTGCCTCGGAGTCCTTGCTAGACGTGGGGATGGTGTCGCTACCTTCCTCATAGGGCTATTTGAAGGATCAGAGGTCATAATACCTGTGTGTGTTTAGGAGACTGACTGGCACATATTAAATACTCTTACACGTGAGCCGTCAGTATTTGTAAGAATCCTGTGACGATGCTAGTAGGCACTGTCTTCGGACCGTTCGCTGTCTTTAGGAGTGAAACTTGTTTATTTTCCTAAGTCACGGAAACCCAAATTCTTCCAGTGCTATTTTCATTGGGGAAAAAGCATGCCGATGTTTAAAACGTGTTTCCGTGTAGCCACGTTTAAAATGTCACCATTGGTTCCTTTCTGTGGAACTATGCAGAAGTGAATCCTCTCCAGAACATTCCGTATTAACAATCATGGGAGGTGGTGCTGATTTGCCTTAATAAATGATTTATTTATGAATGTACTGATGGCAGCCCCTTCTCACACCGGTGCCCTTTCCCACTTCCTGGCCCGGATGAGAAGAGCTTTGGCAGGAGGGGCAGTCAGGAATGGACACAGTATTCCTGGGATCATCCGATGCAACGCTACATGGAGAACACAGTTCCACTGTCCTTCCACATTGGTGGCTCAAGGCTCCTGCTATAAGAGGAGGCCTTGCCCTGGAGGACTCCGGAAGCTTCACTGAAACAGCGTGGCTAAGGCAGAAACCACTGGTAAAGCAATGACGCCTCTGGTAGGGCATTTCCGGCAGGAGGGAGTGGCTGTCCCTTGGAGCCTACCTTTCCTAACTATTTCGAATTTCTTTAATTCATTCCTGGTGTTTTATTTTCAATTAATAATTTTTCAGTTCCCCCAGGGATTAATGAGTTGACCTAATACAAGTCTTCATAAGTAGAGGCTGGCTTTCTACATATAGCACAAAAATAACAATTCATAGTCCCTGCTTCAATAGCACTCACAGCCTCCTGGCATCAATGCCTGCTTCTCATGGGGCTGCCAGACCCTCATTTCCTAAGATGTGTCCCTTTAGGACAGGCTTCTCACAAGCCCACCGCACCCACCCCCATTCCCACTCTCCCCCCCAAAGAAAACACACTGCAACGAATTGCACAACATAGCTGTTCTGAAATTCCAGAAGACCAACAGGCTTTCCACTCTCCTGGAAAAAAATCAAAACACTGCCAGAAACACGAATATTTGGCCAGTTGACTAATATACTGCAACTTTCACAGGGACCTCAAAGCACTTGGTGTTGTCTGATAGAAAATGCCCCGATTGTCCTGTTGAAAGAACTGCGATCTAGAGTCATGAACAAGTATCATTTCCCTAAAATGAATCCAGCTGTAAATGGAGAATAGGTTTCCTGACCCCTCCCGGGTGCACACAGATGCCGCTGGCCTGGGTCTTCCGTCCTCTTCCAGAGCATCATTTCCTCATTTGCCCTCTGTGCTTTCGGGGTATCAGAGTGTGGCCTGCACGGTGATAGGTACTAAGTTAGAAAGGGTGAAGGGCACCAGTGTTCACCCGTGGTCTTTCATGGGTCACCCTCCAGAAACCAGGGTGGGCCTGATGGCAGCCACAGCCACGCTTCCTGGTTGCTCAACATCACACAGAGTCTGCTCTTCCGTTGCCTCTCATAATTTAAAAATGTGGGAAGCTGTGGAAAGCCGCCCCACCCCCGGGATCATTCCAAAGAAAACTGGGAGGCTGAAGCTGGTCTCCGTTCTTGCATGGAAACATTCATCAACGGTTTTTAAAATTGCCAGGGTTCTACTTTCATTTCATCCCTTGGGACTTGAATATTCAAATCTGGTCTTGAAGCCTGAAAGATGGACTGAAGAGATTTGGTACATCGCTTGATCCTAAAAACAGGGCATCCAACGTCTTAATAAATAGCTTTGAAGAGATCATGATTTTAGAGCCCGTGATTTATTACTCTATCAGAGGAAGAGGTGCAGGAGAAAACACGCACTGAAATAAGCATGACTAAGGGCAAACTAACCTCCTGGTAGAAGAAGATAATACCTCATTCCTCTCTCCCCCTGAAATGCCCTGAAAGAGCAGTTTAGTTGCAGGAGTTTTGCAATCCGTTACAAAATTTCAGTGTCTATCGGAGGTTCAAATGCATAGGAAGTTCATGCATTTTCTATTTCAGCTGTTCCCAGATCTCCTAAATAAAGCATTTCCCTAGTGTAGGCTCCCAGGGCTACATGTAGGGCAGTGGCCGGGTCTGCTCGCCGGGGTCAGGAAGGCTGTTCTTCCAGGAAGGGCTGCAAAGACCCTGGGAACGGGACCAGCCCAGCTCACAAGTATGAAGAGAATGTCGGGAGAGGAAGTGGTGGCTGTGAGTCAGCATGAGTCATCTCGTTCCAATGAGAATGAAGATTGAGGTGTGCGCCTTTTTTTTTGAGTCTCAATCGTGTGGACATCATTGGGAATGGAGGGAAATAACTGACTGTATGGTCGTTGCTTTTTAAGTTTCAAACTGACATTCCAGGCGGGCTGTGCCCGAGCCAGCATCTGTTTTCACATCTTCACAGCCTGGTCCTGGGAAGGTGGAGCCCACAGCTTCTCCCTGGTGAGTAGGTTTCTGTCACTTTCATGTTCATTTCTGCACTTTGCCTCAGAGTCTCAGCTCTAGGAAAGCTGAGGGGGTCTTGGAGCGGATACTGTGTTTCGTTCAGACGTTGAAGATCTTTGGCTTTAGAAAGGTGGCTCTCTGCCCTGTCCCTGTAGCTACTGTCTGTGAGCCTGATTGTTTGGAGTTTCTTAGCTGTTCATTGTGAGACTGTTCATCCTGTATTACCGAGGAGACAGTGATGCTTGGCTGGTTTAAAAGCTGTTTGAGACTCCTCTGTGGAGCCGAAGGGAAGTTCAGAGGTGGAGGTGGGTGACTAACTCAGGGGTGCTGAGGCCGGGCTGGCTTCCGCTTCTCAGAGGTGGAGGAAAGACAGCTTCTGAGCAATTTCTGGCCGCGTGGTCTGAGCTGCCCACGTTTAGTGCAAGAAATACAATAAAGAGGCAGAATTTTGGCTTTTCTCTCTACGAGCACGAGAAAGATTCCAGGAGCTTATCTGGTGTCTTTCGCCTTTCCTTAACACTGAAAGTCACACACAATAGTAAAATCAGAAAGAAAATGATGCCGCGGACTGGGGGGCAGGGGGTGAGGAAGGGGGAATTGAGTGGTTCTGAGACCTGACTTGACCTCGGTGTGTGTTTCTCAAGCTGTTAACATTCTGATAAAGCTTAGCTTTACTGTCAAGTAAGATACAGGAAACTTTTTTTTTTTTTTCGAATGTCGTCTGGTTACTGTAAATGAAACGGTTAAAATGTCATAAATACCTTATGGTAAACAATTTTCAAATTTGCTTAAAAATTTGCACATCAGTAAGCAGGGTATGACAGAGCTTTTTCAGTACAGTCATTTGAGTGTGTGGGCTTCCTGGGTTAATAATGAGTCAGCATCTGATTTCTAAAATTGGAGCAGCTGAGAGAACATTCGATTTGCCCCCAGCACCCGTGTGGTGGCTGGCGGGCCCCCTCTAGGAGGATTCAGCTGTTGCGTCTTCCGTTAAAACCAACTTTGGATGCCTCCCCTGTTTTGGTGACGTCTCCAGCTTCGGTCCCAGTTCTGCCATGTGTGGCTGGAGGGGTTCCCTGTGCTGGACCATCTCCTTTGGCTGACGTTGATGGTTTTTAGGTTATGCCATGACCGGATTGGTTGAGTATACGGTTGGTTCAATTAAAAATCCAGAGTTTATGAGAGGCTGGCGTGGCCCAGGGCTGAAGCTGTCCTGGCCGAGGGACCCAGTGGGAGAGGCGGTCACCATGTGAGCTTCAAAGCCCAAGTTCTGCAGGTGACACGTGGCGTGGGAAGATTGTCAGCTTAAAATCCGAGAGCGGGATTCCGAGGAAGAAAACCTCCCTCCGGTTTTATCCTTCTTATCTATAAAATGAGAAAACTACTAAGAAAATTAGAAAAAAATTAATGATTGGGTTGCCGGCTAGCAGCTCAAGGGCCCAGTGCAGGCCTGTTTAAATCCATCCCCCCCACTAAGTTCTGCTGACCCGCCCGGGACTGATTTCTTGTGTTCTGATGACTGTTGTCAGGGATCCCGTATTCTTTGGGTCACAGGCCCTGATGAACCCTCATGTCTCAAGGTCTGATAGCCTTGGGCTTCCAGACCGTGCGTGACACCACCCGTTTCAGGGGACGCCTGGGAGGACTCAGAGAACCAGCGTCTGCCAAGTGCGTAGAAGAGGGTCTGGACTCAGAAGGGACCCCCTCAACGTTAGCTCTGCTAGCTTCTCTGCTTACCTGTACCCTAAAGGTATCTGGGCTCCCCGAGTTAGTGTCTTGACATTTTCAAGCAAGATCCTGCGATTCCAGTGGGATCAGCGGTGTTTCCAAAGCTTGAGCCACAGCCATGCAAGTGTCAACTTGGGACCCCAGCCAGGCAGAGACCAGGGGTTTCCAAGGTGGGAGACCTGCCCGGTGTCCTTTTCTTGGTGAGTCATCTTCATGAGTGCTCAGAGAAATGCCATCTTCATGGAGAGAAGAGCCCGTAAGAGGAGAAATGCCTTAGGAGGTGCCTCTGTGTTCCATGTCTGCCTTCACTTTCTCTTGTCCTCGTTTCAGAGACCACACCAGGTATCAAACTTGTGTTTATCACTGTCTTTAAATCCTCCCGGATAAGCACTGTTGGGAAGTGGCTTTGAAGTGGCTGATTTTATCCTAGACGTTGATTCTGTCCTGTAGAAGTCAGGCGGTTGTATGGTTGCTAGAGGTCCACTGGTCTCTTACCCATGAGACATGAGCCTGTGATGAACTGCTGTTATCATTTCTGTAATCAGGAGAAGGAGTCATTTAAAAAGGTCAGAAATAAGGCCATGGCTAGGTCTGAAAAGAGAGCATTTGGTAATGTGATTTGCTGCGTGGTCGTGCGTTTCTAACTACCCAAAGCTGCCGATTCTAAGTGTGGATGCAGGCAGGGAGTAAAGAGGGAAACATCCTACGATAGAAACGGAGCAGACGTTTTAAAAGGACATCTACGTCAAAAGCAAACAAACAAATGCTGAGAGTTTGATGACATTTGGAAGTCGCCCGGTGCCCTATGGTCGTGGCATCCTCAGCCTGGGGACTGGCTATGGCTCGCTGGCCTGGTCCCCCACTCTCCACTCCTAGTCAACACCCGGACCTGGGCTCTCACTACCTCCTGCCACGGGGTTTCCATGGTACCCGATAGGGGTGTGTGTGTGTGTGTGTGTCCCTCTGTTTGGCAGTTTGGGCAAGTTTCTTAACTTCTTGGTGTCCAACCTTCATCATCGTGAAATGGGAATATACTAGCACCACCCTCGAGGGGCCTTGTAAAAATCAGTGATAATTGGCACACAAGTTACAAGGAGACTCGACAGCCATTAAGTACACATTCAGTGATTTAGAAATATACCCACACGCCTTTCCATCTCTCCCTGGGCCCTGAACCCTGGGAATCCAGAAGGAATTGGCTCTCGTGCCCCCGAAGCAAGATCCCATCTGTGTCATGAATTACATGGCATGTTCTGTATTTGCAGGATATTTATTGATTAGGTGAATGGGAAGTGCTTCTTGGTTCTCTCCAGGAATACCTGGGGTTCTAGATGTCACGACCATCATCATGACCATCATCGTCATCATACTTACCCTTCACATCATCACAGTGAGAACAGCTCCCATTTCATTCAGCTCCAACCATATGGTAGTAACTTTCTGTATATTACCTTTAACCCCCTCCTCCCGACGTACACACATACCCACCCTGGAAGGTAGAAAGGATGGCCAGTTACTCAACTCACTGGAGGTCCAGGATTCCCAGGCGGGCGTATCAGGCAGAGCAATTGCTTCAAGGAGTGCACTGGTGACGGGAGAGCCCCTTACCCCCATCAGGAGAGGAGAGTCAGGAAAAGCAGGGGCCCGGGAGAGTTCACCATCCAGCAGACAGAGGTCACGAGCCAGAAAATACAGGACCACTGAATTCAGACCTGCCCCCGGGGTGGAAGCAGCTGGATTCTGTACTCGTGCTTCCTGTCTTAAAGCCAGCTACAGTCAACTTCTGGTTATTTGAAAATCATCATAGTATATGGAGCTGACTCATATTGAAAATATTAAGTAAGACACACTTAAAACTAAAACCCGGGGGAACATAACAGGACCTTTCCTTGTTGATTCTGGAGGTATTCAAGTCTCAAAAGCCAGATCTTTACAGTCATTCTGCAGGGGTCCAAGAGAAGTGTGTCCTTTTGCTCCGTCTGCCCTCTCCAGAACGGCCCCGTCAAAGTAAGGCGCCAGGTGCACTGTCCATCTCCTTTCTGAGTTTAGGCTTTGCATCCTGGGCGCTGGTTCCAGCGTGTATGTCAGTCTCAAATGGTGTCGCTTTGTGGGGAGTTTTTCCCTGCAGCTGCCACTTGTGCCATGAGCCAGAGGACCCTCTGCCCAGCGCCGTTGGCGGGGCGGTGCTGCGGGGCAGGGTTTGGGCTCCTACCAGACTCAGGAGGGTTCTGGTTAGACCACAGAGCTCAGGCAGGGAGAAGCCGACAACAGATCAGAAGGAAGTCGAGGCCACAGGAAGGAGGGGTGGGTGGGATGCTTGGCTGTTCTCAGAGGATTACTCTGATTCAACAACAACAACAACAAAAGCTGGTTTTATTGCATCTTGTATAATTGGAAAAGCTAACAGTGATGGCCGGTCTTATCCATTACAGTTTTCTTGCTTATCTTTTGCTTTCAGGATTGATTACCTGCAAGGAAAGACTTCTGCTGCAGGGACTTTTAGCCCTTCTAGCCACCCTGTCCTTTCAAAAGTGTGTCATACTTAAAACATTGGAATTTTTAATGATGGCAGAAATGTATCATTTTAGCTATTCTCACTGGACAAATCATTTACAGAGTGTGAGAGGGATGCTTGGGTTTCTATCAGTTCAGCTGGATATAAAGGGGTATAAAGGGAAATTACAAGGTAACAGTACCTCCAGCAAGTGTTAGATTTACTTTCTCTCAGGTAGAAAAAGACAAAGCAAGCTGTCTGTCCAGGGTGAAGGTCAAAGGGCAGTCAGTTCATTCATCTCTCTTCTCTACCATCCTTAGCATTGACTTCCTTCCTCAAAATTGTCTTATGGTTTTATGAAGGCTGCTAGAGCTCCAGCCATCACCTCTGCATTCCACACAGGAGGAAGGAAGGAGGTGGGGGCAAAAGGCTAAGAACCCTAGATGTCAGGCTCCTTTAAAGAGCCTTCCTAGAATCCCCAAGGAACCCTTTCTGCCTAAGTCTTTGGCCCCCTATCTGTAGAGGATCCTGGGAAATGTTGTTTTTTAACTGGGCACATTGCTGCCCCTGACAACAGGGGTTGTTGACAACACAGGAAGCAGGGGAGAAAGGATATGAGAGGGGCAAAAAGCAGACATGAAATAACACGTTGCTCTCACTGGAAGTATCAGGAGGGGGGTACAAAGAGACCATGGCTTCAAGGGCTTTGAACAACTGGAGGAGACGTTCAAAGGGACAGAAATCACTTGTTTGATTTTTTTGTTATATCTAAGTAGGATTTCTTTTCATTCATGCATTTAGCAAATATTTCTTATTTACCCAATAAAATAATGATAATTTGAGCACTGCTTTGTTTATGAAGTGTTGACTTGGTAGCAGGCGTGGTTAAGGAAGCTTTGTACATATAACCTCACTTAGTGTGCAGATTCTATCAAGTATCGTCCCCATCACCCAGATGAGGAACTTGGGGCACAGGAGGGTTTAAGGAGGTGAGTAAGGTCACACTGTTAGTAAGTAGAGGAGCTTGGCTTCGAACCCAACCGTCTGGTTCTTGGACCCAGAGATGTGAACCGGCAGACAGGTCTCTCCTATTTATATCTTTCTGGTGAAATAGACATAAATAAGTCCAATAAGGTCAGGCCGCCATAGGTGCCCCAGGAGACCAGCCCAGGGAAGCGGGGAGGCCTCACCTCTGACAGCACCTCCTGCCTGGGGAAGGCGCATTAGAGAATCCAAGCTGAGCATTCTTCCCCCCCCCCACCTCCCCACTAGGGGACACACCAGGAATCTCAGCTATGTCTGGGCTCATGACTCGCCCCTTTCCTCACAGCCAGCTACTCGGCCTCCTGAGTCAGGACCACGCCCTTCCAGTCCTGAGGGTGCAGCAGGGAAACTGCCCAGACCTGGCTTCAAAGGCTGGGCAGGGTTCCAGCGAAGAGCAGAATGGCTGAAGTAGAAGAGGTTGGGCTTCAAGGGGCTGCAGTTTAGTCACATCACTCAATCTGATCAAAGGCGAGAGAAGGGGAAACTGTCACATTCTCCACTCCACACAACTGCCTGTTATCTAGTGACACAATCAGGGCCAGGAGGATGCATGAGGACAGGAAGGATTGGGGGGAGGAGGAGTGTCTGCTGTTACCCCACCTTGGACCTAAGGCCCCTCCTGTGCTTTGCTTGCCCTGCCTCCCAGGGCCTTCTTCCTCCAGCTCCTGTATAGATGGGGCAGCCAGTGGAAGACATAGTCTGCAGTGGGGTAGCTGGGGATTTTCGGAAGGCTCCTTAAAGGACCTTGACATCTAAGAGGCTTAACCTTTTCCCCTCAGGTCCCTCCTTCCTCCTCTGTGGAATGCAGAGGTGATGGCTGGAAATCCAGCAGGCTCCTTGAAACCATAAGACAATTTGGAGGAAGGAAGCCAGTGCTAAGGCTGGCAGAGCCAGCGGATGGAGCAGGTTTGGGAGGCCAGGAGCTCTACCTGGAGATGTGACTCTTTTTGGAGTGGGTTTACCTGCATGATGCAGAGAGAGGTGGGAGAAATCACTGGTGGAGAAATTCAATCTGTGGGTCAACGAGGAGGGTCCATAGGGTCGTCAGGGTCCCTTCTGTGTGCAGCTGCATTTCATATCTCTGGTATAACAGGCAAAGGCTCAGGGCTGCAGAGTGACTTCCATGGCTCTCAGGTGCTTTTGCCTTCGTGGGCCCTTCCTGATGCAAAAAAGTATCATGACTGTCTTGGTACAAAGATGCACGTCATCCAGACTGGATTTATTATTATATATTCAATTTCATTATACTCAGGTTTTTCTTCTGATGTGAAAATAAACTATTTTATTTTGAGAGCATTATGGGCCCAAGGCCTTGTCCCCTGTGTGCCCAGTGCAGAGGAAGGCCCTGGGAGGGCCTCGTCCTGGAGAATGGAGGCTGGTCCCGGTGTGCGGGGGGGGGGGATGGCGTCTGGACTGTGGGTGGTCCCCGGGACTGTGGGTGATCCCCTGGACTATGGGTGGCTCTCTAGACTGTGGGTGGTCCTTTGGACTACGGGTGACCCTGGCAGTGCCTCTGAGGGTGGCAGGCGGACCTGGCCTATTGTGCATAGCTGGTGAGCCTCAAGTCAGCTTTGGAAATGACGATGTGGGTTTTCAGATGAGGATTCTCAGAGCGGAGTCATCTACCCCGTGTCCATTTTTCCTTCCCCTTTCCTCTTTCTCCCTGTAATCGCTCCACTCATTCAATGGGTTTGTTCAGGGGGTAAGGGTTTCAGCCTCCAATGCTGAGGCATCAAAACTGGAACTCTCCTTTATTCTCCAAATCTCTAAATTACATTAATCTGTTCCAAGCTTACCCTGCCCCTACTTTACCCCCTCGACCTGCCTGTTGGGGAACTCAGATTCTTTTATGATTAGGGATCCCTGTTTGTCCTGGTATCATCAAACAATCCTGGGGTTACCCGGTTCCAGAAAACCGGGGCTGGAGGTGGGGGGAGTCCACTGAGGCGGCCGCCAGCACTGCTGCTTCAACGCTGAAGACTTGAAGGAGTCAAGGTGAGGCCCCAGAGCTACTCAGGGTCCTGCTCCAGCCGAATGGGGACCCGCATGACCTGGGGCTCTGTCTCCTGACCACAGAGCCCTGCCTGGAGGTGCGCCACCGCTCCTGGGGTCTTGGCGTGAGCTCCCAGCCCCTGTAGCTGCCCTCGGCTGTGTCCGGTGGGAGTGGCTTCTGCATGCCTGTGCTGCCCGCTCCTGGACCTCTTCTAATCTGGGCCTCCGTCTTGGCCGTGATAACAGAGGGGAAGAAACAGAAGACGCTCGGGGGACCCATGGGAGTCACATGGTGTCCTCTGTGGCTTCCCAAACCTCCAGGGCAAGCCGTCCAATGAGTGACTGCAGCCACATGTGGCTAGTGTGACTGGGCGCTGAATTTAAATGTTTACTTCATTTCAATTAATTTTTTTTTTTTTTTTTTTTTGTGGTACGCGGGCCTCTCACTGTTGTGGCCTCTCCCGTTGCGGAGCACAGGCTCCGGACGCACAGGCTCAGCGGCCGTGGCTCACGGGCCCAGCCGCTCCGCGGCATGTGGGATCTTCCCGGACCGGGGCACGAACCCGTGTCCCCTGCATCGGCAGGCGGACTCCCAACCACTGCGCCACCAGGGAAGCTCTCAATTAATTTAAATGTAAGGGCACATAGCCACATGTGGCTAGTGGTTACCCTATTGCACAGCACAGATCTAGAGCTTGTTTTCCTAATCCGGGCAGCTTTGAGAGTCGGGCTGTCACCCTGAGGAAGGATGTGGCACTGGGGTGAAAGTTCAGAATTGGGCACCGTGTGTGCTGAGGTCCCCTGGAGGGTGGGTGTCCCTCCCAGGTGGAGAACCCTTCAGCCAGGAGCTGTGGACCAGGCAGGTGGGGGGCCAGGGCCTCTGCCACCAGTGGCCGTGAGCCTCAATATCCCCATCTCTGGGGGATAAAACCCCAAGTGACTCTCAGGGCCTCGAGGGCCCCAGCTGAGGGACCTGTCCAGGAGGAAGCCGGGGCTGGGTGCCTGACCCCTGGAGCATTTCTGCCAGTGGGGTTGATGGCGTTTTCGAGGTGCAGGGGCCTCAAGTGAGGAGCACACAGCCTGACCGTCTGTGCATGTTTGATAGTGAACTTTCCCGTTTGGGGATGGGCATCCTTTGTTTTGTTTGCGTGAAGCCGTTCCAGGGACTGAGCTCAGGCGTGGTTCCTGTCACTGGCCTCCTACACATCCCCCAAGTGTGTCTTTTGACTCTTTTGACTTTTTAAGAGAGAAGCATTAAACTGTGTTCAGCCATCGTTGACAAGAAACACGCAAGCAGGGGGGAGATGATCTACCCGGGGGGAAGATGGCAAACCTCGGTCCCTGGCCCTGCAGCTCTCAGCACAGCATACGTTCTCTCGGGCACAGATGATGTCCTTGCACACGTATGGGATCGTGGGCTGAGACGCACTGCCATCTCTCCCCTGAGGCACCCCCCCCAAATTCCAAGATTTCGCTCCTGGCGGCTCCCCCAGGCCCAGTGCCGTTTGCTCTCGGTTCGTGGACCGTCTGTCGGTGGGGAGGCTGTGGGGCACGATGATGAAGCAGCTGCTGGAGCTGGACCTCCAACTAGTGTGCTGCACACTGCCTGGCAAGTCATCTGTGCCTCCTGACCTCAGTTTCCTAATTTGTGAAATGGGAGCAGGAGCAATGAGCACAGAGGATAGTTTCGAGGATGAAAGGAGTTCCTTCATGAAAAATTCTTAGAAAAGTGCCACACATAGTGTTTTATAGTATTAGCTTGGAATTGATGCCTTTTTGCCATTTACCTGTTTAATTTTCCCTTTTTTTTTTTTTAAATCAAGACATAGAGGATTCATATGCCATTTACTCCTGACCTTTCTTTGGGCCCCAGATCTCCACCCCAGCAGTGGTCCATCCACTCCAACCTCGGCATCCGAGGAATTCCACAGGCTTTTTTTTCCAGGCTCAGGGGCAGCATGGCTGTGGAGCCCTAGACCACTGGGGGAAAGAGATTCAATAGTCCATCCTTTCCTTTTTTTTTAATTTTTATTTTATACTGGAGTATAGTTGATTAACAATGTTGTGTTAGTTTCAGGTATACAGTAAAGTGATTCAATTATACATATACATGTATCTGTTCTTTTTCAAATTCTTTTCCCATTTAGGTCATCACAGAATATTGAGCAGAGTTCCCTGTGCTCTACAGTAGGTCCTTGTTTGTTATCTGTGGGGTTGGCCAAAAAGTTCTTTTGGGTTTTCTGTAAGATGTTACAGAAAGACCCGAATGAACTTTTTGGCCAACCCCATATTTTCAATACAGTAGTGTGTACATGTCAACATCCTTTCATGCACTCATTATTCAGCAAATGTTTCTTAGGACCTATGGAGGCAGGGGATGAACAAATGTGATTGTGAGGAGGGCTGCCAGAGGAGGGGGCACAGCAGTGCTGGGCGAGGGTGTCTCCCACATAAAGGGTGGTCTCTGGTTGTCCCTCTGATGAGAAGACGTTTGAGCGGAGATCTGAGAGACGTAGGGGTGTATGTGTGTGTGTGTGTTGCTTGCTTTTCCTGTGCAGATCTGGCAGCTAGAGTGAAGCCCTGTCTCCCCCTCACCAGCTCTGTGGCCAGGAGCCAGTCACTGAGCGTCTCTGGTCCTTGTACAGCGTATGGGCAAAAGGGGGCCCACAATGGCAGGTACTCAAAGCCCAACTTGGAGTCATCATCATCACGAAGACATGCTTCATTTGCCACTGGGAGTTCCCTGGGTTCGACGGGCACTCCCACCACCCTCACAGTCCCTCTGTGTGAGCCCCATGAGGCAGGGGTCCCCAACCCCCAGGACACAGACCAGTACTGGTCCACCGCGTGTTAGGAATCAGGCCGCACAGCAGGTGAGCACCTGTCACTCCCCATTGCTCGCATTACTGCCTGAACCATCACTGCCCCCCGACCCATCCCTGGAAAAATTGTCTTCCACGAAACCGGTCCCTGGTGCCAAAAAGGTTGGGGACCACTGCGTAAGATGGGGACACCTTATGGCATAAGGGGTCATCTGATCTATACTTAAACCCCTTCTCTCCTTCCAGACACAGCTTAATCCAAAGCCTCTTTTCTGGTATTTGCACATTTTGGACCTAGCTCTGCCCCTGAAGCCACTCCATCATAGTCATGATCATAATTATAGTCATAAATCAACACATTCATTAGCATTCATTGAGCAATTATTCTGTCTCCCAAACTGTTGAATGATAACATGAGCCCCAGCTTCTTCCACGCCAGAGCCCTTCCACATGCACGGACATCAGCACTTGTATTCAAACTCTTCCCTCCTCCTGTGGTTCCTGAAAGATGCAGCAACTGTGACCCTGTGCTGCCCTCCCTGGCACAGACTGCAGTTCTCTGATGTCCCTCTACACATGAGCACCATACTCTCCCTTGTAAGGGATACTAGGCTGAGGTCTGGGGCCAACACGCCCATCTGTTGGACCCACAAGCATCCCTGCCTCTGTGTGTGGGGACACGTTTAAAGCCACATCTCTCTCATTTTGCATTTGAGGTGCTGACTTAGTTTCGATTTTTTTAAACAGGAGTAAAATTTTACATTCTCCTTAGTTTGATCTTCTAGATTTGGCCCATATATTCGCTAATTAAAATGTAAAGCTTCACATCACCTGCCAGTTGGAGAGGTATCCCTTTTATTTCTTTACCGGAAGATCTTTTGAATCAGTGTAGACCAGGAGCAGAGGCCGGTGGCACTCCGCTGGTGATCGTCTTTGAGGTTGCCAGCATTTAACATTCCGGGGCACCTTGCCTAATGCAAACAGCTTACCTTGCTGCACAGGTTTCAATCATGTGGATGAAAGGACGAGGAACATACAATCAGATGTGTGATGTGATCCCATAGACTGGTGGTGCAGGCAGTAATAATTTAGACACTCAGCCAGACTTCGGGTGGATAGCCATCCTCCTTCTCTCCCGTTCTGTTCTTTCTTTCCCTCATCCTCAAGCATGGGGAGCTTAGGGCAAGGCTGGCTAACTCTTGGGCAGCTGTTAATTAGATGCTAGCAGTAAGTTACCTTAAGCTTTCAGAACATTTGACTGCTCCGTTGTCAGATGATTGCTGTTTCAGTCGTGGTACATAGTCACATCCTCAGAGTTTGTGGGTTGGATGCATTTGATTGGCTTCAGATTTGCCTTTCAAGCTGGAGCCACTGAGCCCAGCCTGACAGACGGGTGGCTGTCTGTGAACGGTCCCTTTGAAGTCCCCAGGAGTGCCAGCTCAGGGTTAAGATCTGCGGAGGGAGAGGTGAGACGCAGAATGAGCGCAGACTGCCACCCAGCAGCACAAGAGGTGACTGCAAACCACGAGCTTCCCCGGGAGAAAGTGAGTCTCCCAGGCTCTGTCTGCTGGTCCAAAGCGGGCATTACTTGCTCTGTGCTCACCAGCTGTGTCCATCACTGGGGGACACTTGGATGGAACAGGAACGGTCACTCGAGAAGGGATTCTATTTTCCAAGAGCACATCCAGATGAAAGGCTTTTAGGATCATTCAAGTACATGATTTCCAAGAGAAGACAACTCTTTTGTAATCCCTTCTGGGGCAGCTCGCCCCTGGCTGCAGGGAGTCTCGCAGGTGCTCTGAGGTTGGTGAGTGATGGGGTGCACCCTCCGGCCACGGGCACCCAGAGGGCGACACCTGGAAAGGGGTGCACAGGGGGAGCTGTTTAGCTGGTGTGTCTCAGCGTCTCTTGAGATGACCCTATGGGTTGTCTCTTTTAATCTGCAAACATGGTGAATAGGCAATAAGGTTTCCAGCTTTAATGTGTTCGAAGAAGTTTCAGAAATAAAACTATAAAAAGCTGTCCAGTGGAAAGCATGTTGCTCCCACGGTCTCCCATCTGGTTCCCACTGACCTCCCCCGTCCATCACCCTATTCTTAGCGTCTTACATATCCATCCAGACTTTATGCAAATATAAGCACGTAGTTGAAAGAGTCTTTTTCTTTTCTTTCCTATTTTCCATAAAAGCGATCACAGTCGTTGACTGTGAAACCGCTTTTGTGTGTGGAGAGGATCGGCTTATGGGCGCTGGGCTCAGCAGCTCTGCTCTCAGGGTTCCAGCGGGGCTGGCTGAACGTCCCCTTCTTCTCTGTACTGCGGGGGAGGCCCTGAGCTTGCCCAGGTGTCCAGGGGACAGGCAGGCAGGCCCTCACACTCTGGGAAGGCACGTGTGGGCTCCGGTCCCCAGCGAAGCCCCAGGGAGCCAGAGGGGTGAGTTGCCAGGATCGGGCAGCTCTAAGACACGTTCCCAGGGGTTGTGTCTCCGTTCCCCAAGGTGAGAATCTGGAAACCGGCCGAGGACCAGGAAGGAGAGCAGTGACTCTGATGCCCTGTGCTTCATGAGAGTCCCAGACCCCTGGAGTCACCTTGACACCAAATTGTATTTACAGAACAGGCAGATCCGGAGACGGGGATTGCGGGTTCCAAAGAATTAATCTCAGAATTCTCCTAAGCAAACCTCCGCGCCTAGTGAAAGTCAGCACTCCTGTGGTGGGAGAAGTTTCCCCAAGCAGTCACGGCTGGCTTTCTGCGAGCACCTGCTCTGGGCCAGTGTCTCACACGCTGTCACTCACCGAATCCCCCTAAACGAAGGCCCCCACTCCTCAGAGGGAAAGGAGCGCCTGAGTCACTGTGCTGACTCAGGCGCTGCTTCCCCTCTGAGGTGCTGCTTTTTCTTTTTCTTTTTTTTTAACAGATTCAATGTAAAGTGGAATGAAAGGGGCTTATTATTATTTTTTAATTTAATATTTATTATTTTATTTTGGGCTGCATTGGGTCTTTGTTGCTGCGCTCGGGCTTCCTCTAGTTGCAGCGAGTGGAGACTGCCCTTCCGTGCAGTGCGTGGGCTTCTCATTGTCACACAGCTGACGAGTGGGGTAGCTGGAGTCCCAGGCCAGCCGGTCGCCCAAGGCCACAGCCACGCCAGCTTCTCAGTGGACAGCTGTCCTCATGGCAGCCCCCAGACCTGTGGGACTAGCTGGATTTTACCCTCAGAGCAGCCAGGGGCTCAGGAGACAGAAGGCAACTCAGAGGCCCAGGGTATGTGACAGCTTTGCCGAGAGAGGATGGCCCGGCCCTTCTGTCCGTCCCTGTTTCTTTTAGATGCCAGGCTGGCCCGGTGGCTTCCTCAGAGGCCCTTCCTGCCGAGGACCATTTAAATCAGCAGCAGGATTTTGAGCTGGAGGGAATTCCACGCTCTTTAATACCTTTAGTTTAACTCCTTCTCGGCACAGAATTGACTCTGACGGAAGAGAAAGCACATGACAGGTGTTTATTAAGAAGGGGACTTATTTTCGGGGGAATGAGTTTGGGGGAAGAGTTGGGCAGAGTCAATGATAACGAAAGTGAGTAGGAGTCCGACTTTGTGAGTCACCGTCGAGGGCCTCTGGGTGTGTCATGGGTTGGGTTGTATCTCCCCCAAGTTCACATGTTGAAGTCCCGCCCCTCCAGTAACTCAGAAGGAGACCTTATTTGGAAATCGTGTCACATGTAGTGAGGTAAGATGAGGTCATCCTGGAGTACGGTGGGCCCCTAGTCCACGATGGCTGGCGTCCTTATAGGAAGGGGACTTTGGGGACACCCACATAGAGAGGATGCTGTGTGAAAGTGGCCAGGAACTACCAGAGACGAGGAGGGCGGCTCGGAACAGATGCTTCCCTGGAGCCTTCAGAGGGAGCGTGGCCCTGCGACACCTTGATCGCCGACGTCTAGCCCTCAGAAGTGTGACATAATACGTTTCCGTGCTTTGAGCCCCCCAGTCATTTTGTGATGGCAGCTCTATGAAATGAATACGATACAGTGCACATCCTTAAAGGTCCTGAGGGAGGTACCTCGGAGCAGGTCTCCATCCGCGTCCAGCCCAGCGAGGATTAACCCTCAAGAAGCATCTGCCCACGAGTAGATGAGTGGATGATGGACGCAGGCAATCAGATTTTATTTAAGCAAATAAGATGTTCTCACTTTGTTTTCACTTCCTGAACTGCCGAAAGGCAAAGGCGCAAAAATGGGATTTGGTCTTTACATTTGCTTAAATAAAAAGTCAAAAAGGAAAGAAAAGGAAAAGCGTGCTTCATCTTTGTAAGTGATGGGATTGACATCACATCACTTCACGTAGCCTACGGAGTGTGTCCCCATAGGGGTCTGTTTGGGGCCGTCACCCCCAAGGGCCCGCGACTGAGCCATGGGCCCCATGTGAGCAGAGAACCTCACACGAGGACCTCCCCGACAGTCGGAACTTTCACCCGCAATGTCGTTTTCCGGCTCCTTTCCCTTCTGCCCACGTTCACATGCATCACTCCAAATTCACAGGACGAGGGCAGGGGCTCCCTAGCGCCCGGGAAGCCACATTTTCTGAGGGGATTTTTTGCTGCATTTCCTAGTTATTGAGCACGGGTGTCTGTGAGTCTAACATAAACATGGGTTTGACAAGCAGTTCAGAAAAACAGGAACCATCAATTCATGAGAACTTAAAGAAAAAAATAGTTTAAAGAACCGAGAAGTTGCCACATTATAGTGAAAGAATGTCAGGTTTGGGAAATGACAAAAGTGAGCAGTTTTCACCTCGAAAACCTGGTGCAATCAGTTACACAAGATGTAACCACTCACAAACATGGGCATTTCTTATCATACAAGAGCATTTACAGTCAAGAAGCTTCTTTCAGAGTATTTCATGGAAAGTTATTTTAGCAGCAAGACGAGCCTTCAGCAATGAGTAGTCGTCAAGTGAAACCTTGACTTCAAAGTCCACAGGAGCCCAGACTCAGAACAGAAGGCCACCGGCAGGGTGGACGCCCACGTACACAGCCCCCGTCTCGGGCATCATGTGCTGGCCGGGATGCCCTTGTGGCTGGGCCGGGGATGCACCTACCGCCGGGGTCCCCTGCTCGCCACCATTTGCTACAGGTGCCAGCTTTTACATTTTTAAATAATTCTTTTATTGTAAAATCGAGGGCACGATTTGAAGCAAAGCAAAAACTGCTTAGGAAACAATACTACGTCTGTGGGACGTAAATGGCTTATTACCTTAAGGTACTATCTGAAGAAAATACAAATGTGCCAGGTGAAGGTGACCTGAAGGTAGAGGTGCTGTGTGACTGTCCCAGGACAGAAAAGGGGTTCTGCTGGGACCCCATGGCAGCACCCAGACCGCTGTCCTGACACCAGGTGCAGGCTTTAGAAATTAAGACTGGGAAAAAAGTAATGCTCACCCACATTCCTATTGCTAGAACTTTCTGCTCTTCCCGTTCACACATATTTCCTTCCAGTCTTTTCCCTCTGTACTTATTTAGTAATGGCATAAGTAATCTCTAACATAATTAATCTCCTTTAACATTTAGACTAGTGCACTTTAGGGAACACCCTTTGCCTCATTTTTGGGGTCAGCTTACCTTGCAGTCGTGCACAACCGGTCGCTCTTCAGGGGACTCTCTATTCAGGGATGTCTTTAAATTTTGCCCTCGCTGCTAAAGAGTTTTATGGCATAAATCTGATAAAATTGTAGCTATGCATCAAAAAATATAAAGGATGAAACCCAACCTCCACAAATACTGATTTTTAAAAACAAATGTAAAAACTAGCAGATTGTTCTGGGGAGAGTTGGTTTAAAGGAGAAGTCTGTGGCTTACTAATTATTCTTTTAAAAATTGCCTACTCATATGTTTTGGCCCATTTCCCCTCCTTCCCTCCTCTTTTTTTTCTTTCTTTTTTTCTTTCTTTCGTCCCCCCTGCCTTCCTTCCTTTTCTTAATTTCTCCCCCTTCCTCCCTCCCTCCCTTCCTTTCTTCCTTCCGTCCTATTTTTGTTGTTATTCTGTAAGAGCTCTTCAAATATTCTGTATTTTAAAACTTTGATGTATATCCTGCAAGTATTTTTTTCCCAGTCTGTTGCTTGACATTTTACTTTGTTTCTTGTGTCTTATTTCTTTTACAGAAATATTGAATTTTTACGTAGTCCAACCTGTTATTATTTTCCTGACCTCGAGGTTTTAGCTTGTCTAGAAGGTCCGCTCCCACCTCTAGATGACAAAAATATTCTCACATATTTTTTTCCTTCAGGTGATTTGTAATTTTATTTTCAAGATTCAAAATGCCAAGTGTATGGGGATTTATTTTTGTTTATGATTTGAAGTGTTGGGGGGTTGTCAAATTTGTCTCTAAATGGCCAGAAATTGTTCCCAGCACCATTTACGAAGCAGTTCACTTTTTCCTGCTGAAAATATATTTTAAGTTTATAGATTTTAGGTTGGGGGAGTTAGAAGGGGGTGACATAGGTGATTTTGGTTGGAATGTGGGATTGAGGCCTTTGACACAACCCGTCTGCTTTTCAAACATCCTGTGACTTCAGGGCTGAGGGATGCTCGGTGCTTTTAGAGAATGTGAAACAGAAACAGGAAGGGGTCGGGGCAGATAAATGGGGACATATGAACAGTGCACACAGCTGGAGGACAGAACAGCCACAGCAGAGGGGAGAGGATGTCAGGAGAGGGCTAAGGGGAAGCTTGGAGTAAGCGTGTCCAGCGGGCGGCCAGCTCATGGAACACAGATGCTCAGGTGGACACAGGCCAGGCCGGACCAGTTCCTGGGACACTCATGGGCGCTGAGAGAATCAGGGTCAGATGGATATCTGTGTATTGACAACATTTGACCTGAACCTGGAAAAGTAGACGTGCTACCCAGGTAGAAAAGAAGCCTGATTTTTCTGGGGCCAAAAATAAACAGATCAATGACGATCAGGTATGGACACAATCTATAAGAAAGAGCCGACCCCACCAAGTGGAGGTGGAATCAAACCAGATGATTAGAGGGGCTGTCAGGTCTGCTAAGGGCACCCAGAGGGCCGGCCTGAGAGCCGCCTTTCAGAGAAGTCTTCCTGGGAGGCTGTGATGTCTGTCTTACCACTGTGAAGACTTAGGGTGAGACCATTTAGTCCCCAGGGTCCATGGCAGAGATTGGCTGAGCCAACCACATGATTGTGTGACCTGTGCGTCACACAGGTCCCCGTGTTCACAAGGTCCGTGCCTGATTTAATGATCTGCTGTCATCTTGAAATTCTTAATAGTGTTTGAACAAGGGACCGTGCCTGTTCCCTGGGCCCCATGTGTTCTGAATTTGGGCCTGGACGTAAGTAACAGGTCCCAGCCGCTGTCCTGGGAGCCTAGCTGTCGTTTGCAGTCGTGCACACCCTGTTCCAGGGAGCCCCCGCTGGAAGGAAGCCAGGGCCTGCGGGAGGCGAAATGGACTGTCCATGGTGACGTGGCCTCTCCACGGCTGCTTCATGGAACAGCAGGTCCTGATTTATGAAACATGGCTTGAAAGCAGCTTATGGAAATGAAGGGGAAGGGGGTGAGGAGAGAATTTGCGGAGAAATTCTGCCCCTGTGAAAGAACCTCCAGCCACATGACTCCCTGCGCTTGGGCTGTGTTCTCTCTGCTGGAAGAGCCCACAGAGAAAGGAGGCTGCCAGCAGGAGGCCCAGGAGCTCTGCTAAATGGATGGCTCAGCTGTGCTCTTCTAAACAGGTTCCCTTCCAGAACTAAGAGTCCAGGAGGCTGAGGGACTATATCTCTGTCCTGAAAAGGCACACTCCAGGGGGTGGAGCTGTTGGACCACGTTTCCAATTGACCCACCCATTCCTGGGGAGCCCTCAAGATTGAGAGAATCGTGCTTTCTGTTCATGATTCTCTCAGCACCCACGGTCCTGCTACCTTGTGGTCCTCCCTGTGCAGAAGACACCACCGTGGCCTCCGCACCCAGCACTGAGAGAGCCCCAGAGGAATGTTCCTGGACACTAGGCTCAGGCATCCCTACCTGGGGACAAACTTGCTGTCAAGTTATAAAGAAAGCACCAGGGGGCTTGATGACACCCCAGGCTCCTGCCCCAATTCTCCTAAACCCGTGGCTCCCAGGTGAGTTCTCCTGGATTTCATGAATCGCGTTGTGACCACTGAGCGCCCACTGAGGTCAGCCCGCTGCAGGGTCCTTGGAATCTGGTAGCTCAACAACATGATGGTGAAACACCCAGAACATCTGGCTGCAGTTGCCCCCCATAGGAAGCAGAGGCTTCAGAACAACTTCTTCTCTGCTGCTTTCATGTTCAGGACACCTGTGGGTCAAGTCATTCATAACGTGGCCATGGAGGTGAGGGTATAGACCACAATAAAGGATATACTCCTCCAAAAGCCTACAGGCAAGGATAGAGTGGGAAAATCCAAGTTGATCCAAGAGTTTTTTTTTTGTTTTTTTTTTACTGCAGGACTTCTCAGAGCCTTTGGCCATGCTTTGTAAATATCCAAAATAGCATAAAATAGGCAGTAGGTGGTAGATGGTGGGGAAACCCCCCTCTCTTTTATTTTTTGGAACCAGAGTTCCAGTGAATGCAATTTGGGATAACACATTTCAATATTATAGAAGATTAGAAGGAATATATTAGTATGGGCTGAAAGAGAGGTGACATTTGGATTGAAATTTTTAAATGGGAAAAGAACCCCATATGGGAGGAGTGGTGTGGTCAGAGGCAGAACACAGTGGCATGTGGTGCCTGCAGGGCTGGCCGGGGTGCAAGGAGGAGGCTGAGCGCTCTGTTAGAGCTTCGATTGCCAGGTCACCGTGCTGGGCCTTTCACCTGCAGGCAGCGTGTGTGTGCCCACGCGTGTGCGCAGTACTTAAAGGTTTGGAGTAGAGAACAGGATGATGGTGATTTAGAAAAGTGACTTTCTGGGAAGAACTGAAGACCTACTGGAGACTCAGAGCCTACTTAGAAGGCACTCGGCACGGAAACTTGCCGTGCGTGGCCAGGAAGGACTGGCCTGGACCACGGGGGGCGGGCGGCACAGATGGGTACACAAGAGCCGCGATCAAGACAGAAGTGGCAGCGGGGAGAACTGGCTGAGTTGTGAAACTCTAGGCCGCCCATGTCACCCTTGACATTTGAGAACTCAGAGCAGATGGTAACACCTGGGCCCATCTATACACGTGGGTCAGGAGGGTGACTGCGACCATGTGAGGGGTGGGCACGGGGTGGAAGTAGTTTCTCTCACCCAAGCATCAGGAAGATTGCAGAGGGATTCCCCCTCTCTCTCTTGTGTGCACTGGCTGAGTGGCACCAATACCTAATGGGAACACCCGCGTGCCAGGTGCACATCGTGTCAGCGTGCCCTGCGGGCCACCACGGCGTGGCCAGCTCCTTTGGCCAGTTGTCAATGCGGAAACTGTGTGGTGACGAGCAGAAGCTGGAGGAATAGGCAGGCCCTTTCAGTCATGGATGGCTGAGCACTGCTGGTCAGTAACTGCAGTCCCGGACGTGCGCTTCATAAGGCATATTCCAGTTGGATGTGGCTTTTTTTTTTTTTTGCGGTACGCGGGCCTCTCCCGTTGCGGAGCACAGGCTCCGGACGCGCAGGCTCAGCGGCCATGGCTCACGGGCCCAGCCACTCTGCGGCATGAGTGATCTTCGCGGACCGGGGCACGAACCCATGTCCACTGCATTGGCAGGCGGACTCTCAACCACTGCGCCACCAGGGAAGCCCTGCATGTGGCTCTTTTAAAGCAGAGGACTTTCTTGCTATTTGGAACCTCCAAAATTCACTGCTCACTGAGCTGCCTGCCCTGGAATCTCACAGATTTGCACGTTGAAGTTCTTAATAAAAGACTAATTAGATGATTAAAGCGAGCCCTGTGGTTTGGAAGTCACAGGTTCTGGGGCTGAGTGTCCATGCAGGAGACAAAGGTTGAGGAACAATATCTCCTAAACCCAGGTTTTATGTTTGGATCACAGGCCGCACTTCCAGACCGTCTCCCAAAGAAATTCACCTGGTCTCTGTCCGTTCCCATCTTCTTGCCCCATCCTGGGCACACATTTCTGTGTGAACATGCTCTGATATGCCCTCATATGCAGACACTGGGACCATGAAATTTTAATCCCTCCTCAATCAAGGCATATAACCAGGACAGATTGATGGAAGGTTTTTCGTACTTAGAGGGGCAGAAAAATCATCATCTTACATTATAAAGGACACCAGAATATACTATGGGAAATATTTCTGGTGGCAATGAGGAAGTACTGAGATTTGAATGACGTGGAAACCCACAGATATTTTATTAAGCACCATAGGTTCTGATGAGGACGCAACCATCAGTCAGAAAAGAATGCTGGTGGAAACGACTTACAGTGAGCGGTACACGCCTAAGCTGCAGGGGGCTTTGGGCCACAGGAACTGGAGGTCAGCGGGGAGAATGACTTACGCTGAGACCACGGTGCCTGTGAAGGAGGCGGCATCTGGACCAGGCCTTGAGAGGCAGGTGGACTTGGACCTGGATGTGCAGTGGTGATGACAGAAGGCCGTCCAGGTGTGGGGGGCAGCAGGTGTGGGAACACGGAGGTGGGCGAGTCCAGACGGTGCCAGAAATGAGTGTCGGCTGTCATGTGGCTGGTGAAAGAGTGAACAGAAGTAGAGGCGAACTCAGCAGGAAGGGAAAAGTGTGTCCTGATCAGACCTGCTGTGACATAAATATGCAGATGAGTATGGCCCCTCACCCCAGAGCCCTCAGGACACGCACTCTGCCATGGTTGACGCTGCCCCAAACAGGGCTGAAATCCCCTCCGGGGGACTCCTCGCAGCGCCCCGGAGAGCCACAGTGGAAAGGGCCCTGGCCGCCCTAGCTGTGACCCAGCCGGGCCCGCACCCCTCTCACTTCACCTGGCAGTTTCTAAACTCTCTCCCGTGGGATTTGTCACTCTGTTAGGCATCCAGGAAAAGCACGGTGGCCCCAGCAGCTCTTCCAGAAGAAGAGCTTGAAAATGGAAACCTAAGCAGCCCAAACTGTGACTCCCAAACCACAGGGTTTGTTTGAATTACCTGCTTAGTCCTTTATGAACAACCTCGATGTGCAAACTTGTGAGATTCCGGGACAGGCATTTCAGTGAGCAGTGGATTTTGCTGGTTCCGAATAGCAAGAAAATGCCCTGGCTTGAAAGAACCAGATCCCTTTGGGATATTCTCTTTTTTTTTTCGGTACATGGGCCTCTCACTGTTGAGGCCTCTCCCGCTGCGGAGCACAGGCTCCGGACGCGCAGGCTCAGTGGCCATGGCTCACGGGCCCAGCCGCTCCACGGCACGTGGGATCTTCCCGGACCGGGGCGCGAACCCGTGTCCCCTGCATCGGCAGGCGGACTCTCAACCACGGCGCCACCAGGGAAGCCCTGGGATATTCTTTATTGATAACATGTTATAGCAGGAATAAGGAATATGACTCCAAACTGCATAGTTGGGGTCTTTCTTTTGGGGATGCTGGGCGCTTTTTTCCTACCATCATGGACTTGTCACAGTGCTCAACGTGGATTCAATTGCTTCTCTCCACGGCTCTCTCTCACTAACTCCACGGGGCGTGTGTGTATCTGTGTGATTCAGTGCTGTCGATGTGGCAGTCTTGGCTCTATTCCATAGTCCTTATTATTTAGGATCCCACTGAGAGGATAATACTAAGTTCTGTGAAATCCAAGTTCATAAAGTGGCTGAGCCCATGTGGGTTGAGGGTCCTCTCAGCATTTGCAGGCTGGCACGGCCTCCGTTGTGTCCGGTGGCCCAGAAGGTACAAACCCTGGACACCTTGCAACTGTTTGTAAGCAAATAGAAAAACCAAAGTGATTTGGAAATGTGCATTCGTTTGCTGGGGCTGATGTAACAAAATACGACAGACTGGATGGCTTAAACAGAAATTTATTTGCTCACAGTTCTGCAGGCCAGAAGTCCGTGATCAAGGTGTTGGTAGGTTTGTTTTCTCCTGAGGCCTCTCTCCTTAGCTTGCAGATGGCCGTCTTCTCCCTGTGTCCTCACATGGCCCCTCCTGTGTGCCTGAGCACCCCTGATACCTCTCTGTGTGTCTTATCCCCCTCGTCTTATAAGGACAGTCATATTGGATTAGGGCCCACCCATACGACCTCATTTTGCTTTAATCAACTCTTTAAAGGCCCTACCTCCAAATACAGTCTTATTCTGAGGGATTGAATGGGGGTTAGAACATCAACGTATAAATTTGAGGGAAACACACTTCAGCCCATTTATGATGATGCATTTCAAAGACTCACAACCATACCAATGGATGAATTATGCAGACAGTGGCTGGGTGAAATGTTTGGCCAGTTGATATCATCGTTCTTGATTATAAAGACAAAATACCTTCACCATTCTGGGGTCCATGTTTTATATAGCAAATTCAGAATTTTGCCAGCTGGAGTATTACATCTCTTTCTGAAGTACACTTTCATCTCTACATATTTTGACCCATGTGATTCTCATGCTTGTGGGAGCACAGGGGCTCCTGGTGTTTGGAGCAGGACCATTTATTCCCGTGATAAGGGGCTGTTCCGCCTGCTAAATGGCTTGATCTATTTGGTCCCCCCCCACCCCACCGACGGAAGGCAGCTCTCGGGGTCAGGCAGGCTGATGACCAGTTCAGCTCCTCCCACTGAGACCTGGCAACTCCCTCTCAGGCTTGAACTTCCTGCCCCCAGGCAGTTCTGTCCCATCATAGGGAGGCTTCCGTGTGGCCCACCTTTGAGGGTTCTTCTCTAAGCACATTTCAAGGTCAAATTGTATAGGCTCATTCTCCAAAGGGTTGGCTATCTTTGGTGGTGCTTTTCTGCTCTAGAGGTATGGGTTTTATTTCTTTTACTTGGCAATTTTTGATATTAATTTCTCCCACATGTTCTATTCACATAGGGATTCACTCAGGTGAGGGCCAAGAGGACCAGAATGAATAAGTTAGGTCTCTCTCCCAGACTTTTCATCTGTTTTACGCTCTTAAGTACTATCCACTTGACCTTTCCTTGAGAGCTTTGCTTCTTTTATCACTGGAGTCCCACAGACCAGGGTTTGGACGTTGAGCCCACCGCTTACTAGTCACGTGACTTAGGCTAATTCAGTTTGCATCCCTGAGTCTCAACATCCTCACCTGTAAGATGCAGGTAAACGATAACACCGATTTCTGAGGCTGCTGCCAGTGTTAAATGTAAAACTCAACACAGAGTTCGATACTGAGTCAGTGCTTGGAAAAATGTCAGCTACGTCATAACTTTTACTCTCACTTTGCACTTGCTGTGGCATTTCACAAAGTTATTATTCCTTTCCCTAGACTCACCTCAAGCTTCGAGAGGACCCCGTGACCATCTTGTATAACCCCATCTATACCTCTCTACTCTGTAACACCTCCTCCCATGACCAGGTGCCAGGCCATCTTCTAATGGCTGGAAAAGTTGGGTTTTCATGGAGCCAGTCTGTTTATTGAAAACTTGCCAACTTCTCGTCCACATTTGGCCCATTGTACAGAGCAGTTCAATCTGTCTGTTCTCACATCCCTCTTGTGTCCCTCCAAGATAAGCCCAGACCCAACTGCAAACAGGTAGGATGTGATTCTCACCTCCTGCGCCTCTCCCCTTCGAGGCAGCCTTGTCTCTTCCTGCAGCCCACCTCTCGTCAGCTCCCCCCTGATTCACCCTCCCAGTCTCCCTTCCCCTTCACCCCAGCTCTGGGCCTTGCTACTCTTCCTTAGTCAGCTGCCGGTGGCATCTTATTTGGTTTGCTCCAATTTTTGTCTCTTCCTCACCCTTAAAACCTACCAACGCTCACCCTCAACATCTCCAGAATCCACCTTCCTTGGAAGGGATGAGAAGGTGGATTTTATATAAATCAATTTAAAATTTGATGTCTTCGGGCTTCCCTGGTGGCACAGTGGTTGAGAGTCCGCCTGCCGATGCAGGGGACATGGGTTCGTGCCCCGGTCCGGGAAGATCCCACATGCCGCAGAGTGGCTGGGCCCGTGAGCCATGGCCGCTGAGCCTGCGCGTCCGGAGCCTGTGCTCTGCAACGGGAGAGGCCACAACAGTGAGAGGCCCGCATACCACCAAAAAAAAAAAAAAAAAAAAAGGTGTTTCCCAGCTAGAGTGCAGGTTGTTGGCCGAGTCCGGGGGTGGACTGTTAGTTTGGACCTCAAACACACTTACTCACAGAAGACAGGTGCCAGGGAAGGTCCCCGGGTCCCTAGTGAAAGCTTGTTCACCCTCCCTGGGGCGACTCTGAGACTAGGAGTCCTGACAGCCCCATAACTTTGAACACCGGGATGCTACATTCCTTACAAATGTACGTGAAGACCCGCCGATGATCCCACTGGGATGCAGGGACCCTCCTCCCTTCCCTGCATCAGGGAAGATGCAGCTGGTAGGGTGGCAACCTCCAAGCTCCTCAGGGAAGAACGCAGGGAAGGGAGATGACCAACGTCCCCCGCAGAGTGGGAAGGAGACCTAGATTCTCAGATTCCCTCCAGGGGTAAGAAAGGGATGTGGGTTTCCCTGCAGGCCAGGACACTGGGGAGAGTCCTGAACCAAGACCAACATTCCCTCCCAGATATCAGCTATGTTTAGTGACAGAGCTGGTGTAGAACATGGTTTTCGTATCTGGAAACAATGAGATTCCTAATCTCACATCCCAGTGCTCACCAGACGTGTCCACACAGACCAGGGAGAGGAAGGTCATTCTTGAGTAAACGGTGTTCACGAGTTGAACAGAATTTGTACATTTGGTTGTTTTTTCCCCCTCAGATGGAATAGTGTGTGTTGGGCAAAAGCAAATGCCTTGACTTCTAGCTTTTCCAGAATCTCGGGCAAGTTAACGTCTCCAAAGTCTTGGTTTTATGAACTCTAACTGGAGACAGAGCCCATCTCATGGGTCCCACCCAATGTAGGGATACTGCTCAGGCCAGTGGCGGGTGGGGAATCAGTGAACAGCCCAGGAGGACTCCACCTGTGCAGTTACAGCTCTTCCTCAACCTGGCCTTGTGCCCGGGACCTTCTTCCACGGAGGCAGAAACAGCCTCTAAGTTTGTTCAGAATCCCTTGCAAGGAAGGGTGGGCTTTGTCTCGCCTTACATTGGATGGGGCTCACCGTGAGGGCTGCAGGGCAACACCCTCAATGTGCATCAGCTTTCAACTGAGTGACAGGTCACTAGAGGATTTCTTTACTACTTGGGGCTTTCCGAGAAGCGTCTGTGCTTCGGTAGTTTTTGTCTTATAAAAGTTTCCCACCTGCAGTGGAGTTTATAATTACTTCAAAGCTTTTTATAAATGAACTAGATTTCCTTTGCACTCAGGATAATTTACAGAGTCATCAGTCACTTCACTGCAGCTGGAGCTTCACACAAACCCTGCAAATGCACCTTGAAAATGAAACCGCGTGTAAGCGGGAGCGAGGAAGCATCCCTTTGAGGGAAACAGAAATGACTGTCCAGCAAATGGTTCCTCCAGCGCATCTGCTTGACATTAAAAAAAAAAAAATCCTAAATCACTCACCAAGATTATGTGAATCTCATAAATGAAGCGATAAGGATTACAACTTAAAAGAATCATTCCGGTCTAAAACTTGTATTAAAATACCCCTAAATGATTTATTTAGCATAAAAGTGCTGGAGGGCACGCCTTTCTGCCCATCCCCGCTCCATCCCCAGATTTTACCTGCATCGTTTCTGCTTGGGAATTTTTTTTTTTTTTTTTTTTTTGTCAGCATGGATGTTACCTTAAATTATATCACTTGAGTTAAACTGCAAATAAAATCACACATAATGCAGACAAAAATGACTGTACTTTCCAGTTTCGAGAACGTGACTTGCATGTGAATTAGACATTTGTCTTCCTAAACCCCAGGAGACCCCAGGATTCTAGAAGGAGTCAGAACACACCTCCAGTTGTCTCTTTCTTCGGATTTGTGTAATTCCTGGCACACGCCTTTCAACGTCCATTTCTGTGAGAAGTGTGCTTTTAGCCTCAGGGCTTTCTTCCTGCCACTGCTCCTAATTCATTACTTTATATTCGCGATTGCCCTTCGGGAAAAGGAGAATCTTGTTTCAGAATTGCACCTGGGCATTTTAAAATACGTACGTTCACTTCAGAGTGAAGAATGAATATGTAAGACTGGGAGGGGGTGAGGTGGGCGGGGAACTCATTTGCATAATGGTGTTTGCTGCAGGGGGAAACTGAAACCCGGGCTGTGTAGGTGGAGCCCTGTTTCCTAACGTCAGCGCCGTCGCCCACGACCGCCCCCGCCGACACATGATGCTCTACAGCCAACCCCGGAGACAGAGGGATGGCCGGGCGCTGGGGGCTGGGGAACCAAGTGTGAAACCAGAATCAACACCTGGATCTGGGCCGGCTGTGCGCTCCCTGGTCTCACCCGTGAAGAAACACTCCTCCTTTTCTCCTGAGGCGTGTGTGAACGTCTCATCTTGTGTGACAGGGCAAGTCTTGAAAAATGGGGATAGATCACATTTTTAAAGAATTACTTCTTCCCCGCCCTGAGAGTCAGTTTCTCAGTCGGCTTGAGTGCAGAGCCTGAAACCAGAGGATTCGGGCAGCCCTTGGCCGCCTATTTCGTCGAGAACAGTTCAACCCTCGGGGTGTCATAAAGGCAGCTCCCTGGAACGGCATCTTTCACCTACTCGATCTGTACCCCTGATGTACTGCAAAGCAGTTTGGGTTTGTAGTAGTTTGAAAATTATATGATCTTACATGTTCTGTCGTTTTTGCCTAGCTAATGTCTCCAAGCAGCAGGGTGAATTGGGGGCAGTTGGGGAGTTAGCACCAGAGTGTTTGTCATACAAGACGGGTTTGCTCTCGGTACTAGATTTTCCGCTGTAAAATATATACTCCTTATAGGAGTTGTGAGAATAGGGGCCTTATGGTAGCCGTGTTTCTTTTTGTTCTGTCTTCAGCCAGCAGTTGGCCGATACCCTTGCCCGTCAACAGTGGGGAGATGGTCTCCTGGACGAGTGGTCCCACCCTGGAGGTCTCAGCCCCACTAATGTTCTCAGGCCCTCTGAAGTCCACCTGCATGTCAGCCATTGTAAATAACTGAGAAACTAATGGCTCTGGCATTTATGTAGTCTATGACATAGGGGCTCTTTTTTTTTTTTTTTTAGCATGTGGGCCTCTCACTGTTGTGGCCTCTCCCGTTGCGGAGCACAGGCTCCGGACGCGCAGGCTCAGCGGCCATGGCTCACGGGCCCAGCCGCTCCGCAGCATGTGGGATCTTCCCGGACCGGGGCACGAACCTGTGTCCCCTGCATCGGCAGGCGGACTCTCAACCACTGCGCCACCAGGGAAGCCCCGGGGCTCTTTTAATGTATATGATAAACATTCTTTTATATGCCTAAACGCCTATCATTTAAAAAAAAAATTACCAGCTTATAAAAATAGAACTAGTAGCATAATGTGTGTGAGGGGTGATGACAGAGGCTCAGGAGATGAGCAGCAAAATGTTCTCTAGGAATTTTCACTTATAAACTTTGATTACTGTTCATTTGGCCTCAGGATTAACATCACGGAACTACTTTTCATTCTTCCATCATGGGTATAACTTCTCACCATCAACGTCTTAATTTAAAAGTATTTATTTTATGGAATATTGAAAAGAAGATAATTTACACATGTATGATTTTATTAGGCCTTCGTGGAGTGTTTGCACTGAAAAGCTGTGATTGAGGCCAAAAGACAGGAGCAGGGGAGCTTTATTTAATTCACCTAAACATTTTAACTGGGCTGTGTTACTTTTCTTGTTACATTTTGGAAGAAGGAGGAAAAAACAGTTTTAAACCTAGGATTGGGTTATGACACGTGTTTATTTCCACACATTATTACATAAATGATATTAGGTCCCAGGCACCAAGGCCCCCTAAGGAAATAGTGCTTTTGTCCTTAGGAAGATCACAGTTTAGAAGGGCAGACACTTGTGAAAGATAATGTGATATCAACATTCTTGTTTCCCAGGGGGCAAATGTGTGCCAGGCTCTGGACCAGGTTCAACTTGTGAATGATCTCACTTCCTCCTCACACAGTCCAAGAGAGTGGTCCTATTATGATCCCCATTTTATAGATGAGGCAATTGAGGCACAGAGAGGTTAAGTAACTTGTCCAGGGTCACACAGCAGGTAGGTGGCAGGGCCTGGATTTGAAGCCAGACAGTTGGATCCCAGAGTGCATATATTCTCAACTGCCATGGCACTAAACCACACTATGAACGAAGCCCTCTGGGAGCACAGAGCAGAACCCTGAGGCTTCTGTCTGTGGGCGTCCAGGGTGTGTTCAAAGAAGAGTTGATGTTTAGCTCAACCACGAAGGGTTGGGACACCTGTGTTGGATAAATACATAAGGTGGCTTCTGCTGCTAATGACGGTAGAAGGAAAGTGTCACAAGGCCATTTGTTTGCACCTAAAGATACATCACATTTTAAAGGACCCTGGTTACCCTTCGTCTTCTTCGATCTCATGCCACGGCCATGTGGTTAAATGTTGGTGAGGATGACATTCCTGCCCCCCAGAGCAAGATGGTACTTCTCATACACGTCATTCAGGGCATAAAGTGAGTAAAAATACAACACTAAAGAGAATATTTCATCAAGATATGCTGACTGTGGTTCACTTACTGAAGTCTAGTATTAGACTTACTAGAAAGTCTCCCAGTAAGTCATGAGAAAAATCGACTTTGAAATGTTCTGATGTAGGTGATACGCACCTGAAAGATGCCAAGCCAGGCTCTGGAGAAGCCTGATGGCCCTCCTGCCCTTCGGTGGCTTTTAGTTAGAAAACTAAATATTTGTTTGGTGCCCAGCATGGCCAGCCTTGCATGAGATCCTCTTGGGGCAGCTCACGTGCCAGTTCAGGCAGGAGGGTGATGGTGCCTCAGGGGGAGGTGCTGAGAATCCAGCACCGCTGTGAGCTCGGAGAAAGCCCAGCGTCCTCCTGCGTGAGCAGTGGGAATGTATCTGCCTGACAGCAGGGACCGTGTTTTACCCATCTTTGTCCGCCCCTCTCCATCCCATGGTATTTGTTGATGCCTGTTGTGGGTTCTTATGTTGAAGCCCCAAAACCCCCACTACCTTAGAATGTGGTGGGATTTGGAGATAGGTCTTCAAAGAGGTAATTAAGACAAAATGAAGTCATTTGGGTGGATGTTAATCCGATAGGACCGGTGTCCTTATAAGAAGGGGAGATTGGGGCACGGACGCATATAAAGGGAAGACCATGTGAGGGCACAGCGAGAAGGCAGCCACCTGTAGGCCAAGCAGAGAGTCCTCAGAAGAAACTGAGCTTGCTAACACCTTGATCTCAGACTTCTGGGCTCCAGAATTTTGAGAAAATCAACTCCTGTCATTTAAGCCCCGCAGTGTGTGGTGCTTTGCTATGGCAGCCTGAGCAGACTGACACAAGTGCCGATGTGTTTTTGTTGAATAAACCCATGGTGAGATGGGTGCGGGGAGGAAACTGTTGCATAGCTAGAGGAGAAGCAAACCGTAGAGGTCTTTCTTAACCTGGGCAGAGAATTTAAATTCAGAGTTGGAGGCAATAGGGAGCACAGTAGGTCCTAGAGCAGGGGAATTCCATGGCCAAAGCAATGTTTTAGGAAGACTGGTATGGTGAAGCTCTAGACTTCTGAGCCAGTGAGAGGAACCAGGCCTGGGAACCATAAGAAAGCTTGACAAAGGGCTAGTGGATAACTGATGGGAGATGATGAAATGAAGGGGGCTCCTTCCTTCCCTGTATGTCAGTGTTCTCTCCTGGAGGGACAGATGAGAACCTCTGAGGGACCAAGAAATTGCAATTCTACCTGGAGACAGGCCCACAAAGGCTCTGATCTGACTGCACAGAGACCAGCTTCCTCACCTATATAATGAGAGCGAACAAGCCGGCCTCCAAGGAATTGAGAATCCACACCCCTGGAGTTCCACAGGGCAGGTGAGATTTTAGGGGGACCTGGTGTATTCCCAGTGCCAGACAGATGCTTTCATCTAAGGGGTGTGGCATCCCAGATACCCAGCCCTGGAAAGCGAAGAGAGGGTGAATTGGGGCATCCATGATCAGAATCCATTCGTAGACCAAAGAGGCCATGAAGGGTGAGGCCCATGGGCAGCCTGATGGGCTCCCGGGCTGACTTGGCCACGAGCGCTTCAGTGCCACCAGCTCTTTGGCTTTTCGGCCACTGCCAGCGGGAGGCTGGCTGGGGTTCCTTCCCTGGTTCTTGCTTCAGTGGATCTTGGTTACACATTAAACTCTAGTTCAATATCCTATTGCTCTTTATTTGTACTCAGGGCTGCACAGTGATGAATGAGTGAAAGATTAGGGCAGATCAAATGTCAAATCTCAGCAGATGCCCTTATGATTAGAGTTATTCCTACAAAGCAAAGCAAAACTTATGGTATCAAGATTATTTTTTAAGAGTGCACTTTGATCAAAGTTGAATCCATATTTCTTATTGTTTCAAAGTTTACAATGTGTGAACACCTTTTAAAAGCCCTATTATACAGAGCTGTTCTGAAACCCGTAAGGCCAAGAAACCTATGAGCATTATTTATCATAAAATGAAAAGCAAGAGCTTTTATATTTTAAACTCTTCAAGAATTATGCTAACCTACTTGGTCAGATTCCATAGCAAAGACTGTTGAGCCCCAAAGAAAATAGAATTCCTGGGGCAGGGGGAATTGGAGTTTTATAAGATGGCGGCTGGATGAGAAATAATGTTGAAAGGAGAAGGAAGTCTAATGATTATATCATGTAGTCCTTTGTCATGACTTACTCTTCTCTGTTTCAGCAGTTTCATCTGACTTTCTATTATTTTCTGTATGTTTTAACTTCTATTTTTAACTTTCTTTATGATTGTACAATTCTAAGGGACTCTCAGAGGGACCCACCTGGGAAGCCTGGGGTAACATCTCTGGGAGTACGCTTTCTCATCGTGCTAAGTCTAGGAGGGACTAAGAGAACTGTTTTCTGTTGAATTTGATTGTATCTTTCGGTGTACATTTCTGTGTCTTTAGTTAAATGGGATGGACCGTTCAGTAACGTCAAATACTTTAGGGATAAAAGAGGAATCCACACTTGTAGACCCTTTCCTTCAGGAATGGAGAGTATATAATTGCAGAGGCTTTCGGATTTAATTAAGAATCTTTCCAGGTTAAGAGTGACAGAAAATGCAACTCGAACTGGCTTAAACAAATTCTAGAACTTACCATCTCATGTCAGTAAGCAATCTCGGAATAGGATTTGCACAGATACCTCTCAAGTGAAGTCAAGACATTTCAACTTTTTTCTCCTCCTGGTTCTGTCTCTAACGTGTTGACTCCCTTCTCAAACAGACCCAACTTTAAGGGCCTCAAGTGGCTGCCACTCGTCCTCTGGGTCCAAATCCAGCAGCAAAGAGCTTTTGTCCCAGCATTCCCTGCAGCAGTGCTGAAACTCACTCTGATTGGACCAGCTGAGGTCATGTGCCTCTCCCTGAGCCAATCACAGAGGGTGAAGGACTGTGATGTACTCATTGATTTACCTGCCTTATCTTCACTCCTCTGCCTGGGCAATGGAGTTACGAAGATTGAGAATGGATCACTAAGGCAGCAAACCACAGGTGTCCACTAGATTTTACTCACTGACACAGGTGACTCACTAAATGTATGCTTCGTGGTGTGCAAAGGAGCCATGTCTTGACGTCCAAGTAGCCATCCGTCACTTACTTGTCACACTAGCTATCGCTTTTGTAGGTTGGCTGGAAGAGGGACCTCAGTATCTTACAAGGTAGCCCCTTACAAATTGAGTATTATGTCTATTATTCTTAAGCCTGGCGTGCAGCTGGTGGCAGGATAGTCTCTATTTAGATATTGTCTGTCGTTTCTTCCACCTCCCTCCCAGCAACCCCAGCTCCTCGTGCCAAGTGTCTAGCTCCTTCCGTATTGGCCCAAAGCATTGTCTTTTGTGTTTGAGAAAGATTTCTTATTTCATGCAACCACACTTTCTTTCTGTGAAGCAAACACAGGCCTTTTGTCTTTCTTTTTCTATGTGTCATTTAGCTAGGATAATTTGCTTCAAAAATGCTCTCTGATGTTGATAAAATGTTTTGTCTTCTCTTATGCCCAAGGAGCAAGTCCTTCCTTAGCAGAAACTATCACCTAAAGGTTCATCTGTTTTGCCAGTCAAATGCTGCAGAGATGTTCTCTCTAATAAGAATCCCTTTTCTCAGTTTTGACCACTGAGAGGTCGATCAAGGCCACTTAGCAGAACAAAACAACCTCCTATTTCTTTGTCATCCAAGTTCAAGGCATATTCAGTGAGTTCTCAATGATTACAACCAGCAAGCAAATGATGGCTGCTGTATTATTTGGTGAACTTCATTGTTTATTGTGATTGTTCAGTTCACTTTTAGACCTCACTTCATTTTCAGCCATTTAGAAAGACACTTATGTGTTCTGCAAGAGCATTTGCAGTCTGTTTCTGATTAGTTAAAATGGTCTTGACCAGGGCTAAGTTCACATTTCAGCTTTGATTTATGCCTTCCCTATCTGCAGATATGTTTCTTGTTACCCCGTACAACAGAAGACCTCTTCTTATTTATTCCTTCTCATTTTCATGTGAACAAGGTAATTCGGTATCAGAAATACCCAGGCAAGGCTAGGCATGCTAATGTTATAAGAGAATAAGATATGGAGATAATATATAAAATTCCGGATTACTGGGGCACAGAAAATAACCTAAGCAATTTCTTGAGTTGATGATTCCAAATTCTTAGGTGTCCTTCTTGAGAAGAGAAGACATGATCTTAGAACTGTTCAGAGAAGGGTTGCATGGAACTGGGCCAAGGCCTTTGATGAACACGTGTCCACAAAGATAGACTGTACACTCCAGGCCATTTTGAAGAGAAAATGTGGCCACCAGGTCAATGTTTTAAGTTCTGTGGCCATTTATTCTCTATTCCCTCAATCTCGCTGGCCCTGAATCTTGTGTAAAATGTGGGCAGGGTAGGAGCCCAAAGAACGACATGGTAGTCAGATCAAGGAAGAAAGACAGAGTTCACAAAAGTCACTGATAATTCAGTAATCACCTCATGTCTTAGCTGGAATGACCCTCTCAGGGGCCGTGTTTCTATGAGGAGAAATACAGGTGTCTCAGCCTTTTGTCCACCTCTGAGCCTGGGAACTGCAGTGGACACCCTTCACCTTGATCCCGCATCTTCATCCTTCTCTTACACAACCCAGCTTTGCAACAGATGTTATGGGTGGCATTTGTATTTCCCTTGTCTTCATGGGTCTGTCTGGCAAAATGCAAAATCTTACTGATAACGTGTGAACTCTTCCAGCATAGAAATGAATGCCGTCATCCAGATGTACGGAAAACAAGCCCACTTAAATATTTTTAATAACATACAACTTTTATAGGATGATGCATTCTAGTTATTTCATCTTAACCTCTGCCACAAAAGACATTTGAAGCCCTGAAGTGGGTTCCATGAAAAAAATCCAAATGTAACAGCCTTGGAAAAGATGGTGTGTGTGTGTGTGTGTGTGTGTGTGTGTGTGTGTGTGTGTGTGTGTGTGTGTGTGTGGGGTAAGATGTTAGAGTGAGCGCTTTTGTTTTCTTTCCCCCCATTTATACAGACTTTTGTTCTGCTCTTAGATAAAATACTAATAAACAGGAAGTTGAAAAAAATGTGGTGCAATTGTTCTGAGCGTTGTTTTTCTTATGAGGCTTTATTACGGGCCATCCCAGACCATCCTATTCAAAGCAGCCCCTGTAGGTGGTGATGTTAAAAAAGAAATGAACCAGTCGGGCTGCTGGAGCCGCCCCGCTCTGCAGCTGCCTGCTTCCCACGTGAAGCCTCAGCCTCCGGGACCCTGGGGGCTGCTCAGACTTCCCAGTGGTTTCCTCTTTATTGGCCCTGAACCAAGTTGTAGAATTTTAAGGATGTGAAAGTAAGGCCATTCCTATGGAAAAAAAATATTTTTCTTCTTTACTCCTCATTCTGAGTTCACGAGACTTTTTCATTTCCCCTGAAGGCTCGTTTGTGTGTGTGTGTCTGTGAGTGTGTGTGTGTGTGTGTGTTAAAGAACCAGGAGCAAACAATTTAACAGGAATGTGCGACCTTTATTTATCTTTAAGACAGTTCATTGGCTACAACCGTGGGCTGCTGCCATTTGGAACAAGTGGTTAAGAGAATCTGAATCTTGTTTTCCTTTGCTGAAAGGGTGACTTTAATAATCACAGCAGTAGTTCGTTTCATGATCTATGATGAGGTGATGGGCAAGAATGGATACTTCTGAAAGTAACCCTCACATCCCCAGGCACTCTGCCCCTCAGTGAGTCCTGGCCTGTGTGAACTGGGGTCTGGGAGCTCCGGCCCCTGGGACAAGCAGAAGCTAGACAGGGGAGGTGCGGGGATGTGCCGATTCTTGTGGGACAGTTATCAGTCACAGGGTAATGCCACCTCCGTTCTTCTAACCCTGCACTTGTGGGGTTTCTATGCCTTCCAGGGCTTCCCCGGTCTGTGTGAGGGCTTGCAGAACCAGGCCTGGAGTTTTAGACCCTCTAGCTTTTTACCTTTTTCCCCCAAGATGGTGTCACCTCCCTGGATGTCCCATAGCTGGGGATGTCAGGCAGGAAAGAGGGGGGCAGAGCTGCAGGAAGGGGATGCTAGGGAGGGGGCAGGCCAGGCTCTGTCCCAAGTGTGCCCAGGGTCCCCACCCCTCCCCAGAGGCACCCAAGGGATCCCCTTCCACCATCACCCGGGCTTTTCATCCATAGCCACCTGGGTCTCATCTAACCTCCCCAGTGCCTGCTCTGGTCAAGCCTGGGCCCGTGGCTGACGCCTGCGCCACCCAGACAGCTGCCTGTCCTGAACCTGCCCTTCTGTCTTGCTTGTTTTTGCACTTAGTACTAAGTGAAACTCAATGTTAAAAACTAGAAGGAAAAGATAGAGATGCCGTCACAGGAACGTGAGCATAGGCAGAGGTAAGAGGGAGAGTGCCAACTGCCCAGACCCTGCCCCAAGGATCCCTCGGTCTGCAGCCTCGATGCCATTCAAACAAGCTCTTGTTGCTGTAAAAGTCAAAAAATGGGAGAGAGTAAATAAATCCCTTCTCTGTCACCCTGAACCTGGAGAAAAGAAAACCTCTGGGGCCGTAGGATTTCACCAATTAGAAATCCCATGAGGTCTCTTCTGGGCTTAGCCCTCTTTGGGGAAGATGTAGGATGTGTATAAGTGTGTGACATCCCCCCAGGTTCTGGGGAAAGGTTCCGGGGAGACAAATGTCTCCATGTGGAACTTGGTGTTTGAAGGACCTTTCAGGGTCTTTTTAGGGCAAAGAAGCCTCATTTTGACAGGATCAGCCAGTTTGCTTTCAGAGGGCAGTGGTCACTGTTTCTGGAAAAGGTGAGCAGTGGGTTTCCCTAAGATGTTGCACATTTTAGGTTGAGTACATAGGTATCCGGCAGTCTCATGACTATTTTTACCATTTTATTTTCTGTGAACAGAGTCAAGAACTGTATCCACCTAAGTTAGCCCCTGTCAGTAAATAGAATGTTCCGGCAATGGAGCATCTAAATGCTTCCTGGACCAGACCCCTGCCATGTCTGTCAGGATAAATGATTGGCATTAAATCCAAAAGTCGAGTCAGGTGAAGATATTCTGCAAGAAGTGTCGGGTTGCTTTTGTATATTCTAGCTCCTGAATTACTGAGTCTTTTCTTAGATGGCTGGGCTTAGAGGTTAGAGAGCAGATAAGTAATTTTTCTCTGTAACGCTGAGCATTTTCACTGATTTCAGTCTTACTCATTAGAAAATAGTCTGCTCACCCACAGATGCCAAGGCTTCCAGAACAGAACCACTCTACCTCCCCCTGTAGCGGGTTTAGACCTCTTTCCCCCTCTGTGGCTTCCACAGTCAAATGTGAGTTGACTGGCAGTCATGTGTGAGTGAGAGGTATTTCTGAAGCATGTTCGTCCCCACTCTGTCACAATATTTGGCGGTGGTGGGATATGTGTGAAATAAAATACCCACCCCAGAGTCCTGTGAAGGTCACCCACCCTTGGATTCTGCCATTTGAAAGTTTGGACAATTTATTACCCTAAAATGCAAGCCGACTGAACACCAGTTTGTAAGGGCCCTGTTATGAAATTGCAGGAATTTCCATGACCTAGGCTGTCTGAGTCGTTTTTAAACATTGGTGCCCTGAGCCTGATCAGCCCGTTTTTATTTTTGACAATTTATAGTTAAGGAGGGATTGAAAATGAATTTGATCTGTTTCGCTTTGAAATTTCCCCAAGGTCATTTTACCAGCTTAAGACCAAAGTCGATAATGCTTTCGTTTTAAACATAGTTATTTTCTTTTTGTGAAGTGATCTCTCCTTGCCTGGTGTGTGGTCTAGTGACTTGATGATTTCAAAACCCTACGGTGTGAGCAGGCTCGGTCTTAAAGAGTCTGGCTCTGGTGTGGCCGGGCTGCTAACTTGGCCCATTAATCGGCCTGACTTTGCAGCAAACAGCATATGACTGGCAAATAGATTTTGTCCAAAAGAAGGAAACAGTAGAGGACCTCAGTGGTGTCATTTTAGAGCCTTAATGTTTGGTCATTGGTCTGAAAGATCCATTCTCTTCTATAAATATATGTAAATATATACTCTCTGTAACCTCTCCCTCCAGATAATTCAAAGAGCCTACAATTAATTGTGCCAAATCAGGAATTTGCTCTTCTAGAAGATTTTCCTCTTTTTCTTAGGAAACCTGTTACTAAATCTTCTTGGTCATTGTAATATTTCACATATATTTATACATTGTATATTTTATGTAGCTAATGTATACATACCAATGATCTGAGTCCTTTTTAAAGAGAAAAATAATATTAATTGATTCCCCTCCATTTCTTTTCAATATCAAAAAGGACATTATAATAATCCCAACAGGAGAGGGTTCAGAAATGGAAACAAGTTGATATCTGCTGAGCTCTGAATTAAAATGGAGCATTTAGTTTTCTTTTTTTTTTTTTCTCTGTTAAGCCTTAATAGTTTTTACACATCAGGCCTTTTTAGATCTAAGGTAAATATGATTTAGAATTATATTTCAAATTAGAACTGTCATAGGATCATTCACATATTTTGCTGTTGTTATGATATAGTAAACAGTGCTCTTTAATCAGTAATTCACATACTGGGTCAGTGATTTTTATCTCCAAATTCACCCACATTGCATGGCATAAATATTTCATAATTGCTTACCTATTAAATTAGTATTTCATATTTGCTTGCCTATGCAATTAAGTTTTCTGTGATGCTGCAGCTCACCTTGTAGTACACAAGTCAAAAAAATTAGCAAGATGCATGTGGTTCCATGTACGAAATGAATGACACATGCTGGCCTTATCCGTAATTTTTGATGTTAACAGATGAATTTGAAATATAAAACTTGCCTTGCCTAGCAGCAAGAAAACCTTTTTCTTTTTCTCTCCTCCCTCCTCTTTTTTTTTTTTTGGTTGGTTCTTTTTAATTTTTTAACCACTAAATCATCAACCTCAGCCCTCCCTTCTTCAGGGGAATTACTCACTGTATTTTCTGTTGGGATCCATGATGAGTTTCCTGTTCGTTCTCAAAAGTTTACTCAGGGGTGAGAGCGAGCTCACGTACAGAGGACTCATGATGGGTATGCGATAGCAGCCTGGCTAATTTTACTTCTGAAATGACTTTTAAAATAGCAGTTTTTAAAGTGTGTCTTTTACCAAACCAAAACAGCGGTATTTATCACTGGATCCTCTCCCGGCATGTAGGCTTTCTGTGCAATTAGATGTCTGGTCTCAACTTCCACTTTTCAAATCTGTGAAAAAATTTCTCACACCAGTGGCCCTAAAGGAGGCCACTCTGTTTTAATATAACTTACATGTAGCAGGAAAGGAAGAGGACAGTGGACCACATAAACCGTAATCCTATCTAATCCTCACCATGCTGAGAAGGTTCGTGAATATGAAAATATTGTATGATTGTCCTTACAGGAGATGCCTAGGGCTGTGAAATCCGAAGAGAAAGAAAGTAGAAGAGGGGTTACCAGGGACTGGGGAAAAGGAGGAATGGAGAGTTCTTGTTACCAGATTTCTGTTTGAGATGATGCAAATTTCTGGACATGGATAGTGGTAATAGTTGTACAACATTGTGAATGTGCTTTTTGCTACTAAATTTTAAGCTTAAAAATAGTTAAAATGGTAAATTTTATGTTATGTATATTTTGCCACAGTAAAAAAAAAACCACATGCACGGAAATAAGGCATTTGAATCACTATGTGTAATAAAGTTAGATGCTAGATGTGATTTGCAAGGAATCATAGGGGGAAAAAAATCTCAATCGCCACCACTGAGTCCAGACGTCTGGTTTTACAGATCTGAGATCTGAGGCCCGGGAGGAAGCCTGTTCTCACCCCTGAGTGATGACGGGAGACCAGTCCAGGACTCTTAGACGACGCTTGTCTGCCTCTCCCCAGAATGGCCATTCCTTCTCATTTGGAGTAACCGTGCCATTGGTTAGATTAGCTTTGTGATAAAGCCCTGCAGCTAGGACCTTTTAATCCTGCAGCCTTTAATCCAGACGGTCCATGCGTTAGCTGGGTGCGTCACTAAGGGAAGGCTCCCAGACCAGAGGCTGATGGATTCCCCAGCCCCGTGACAGGTTTTTATTTCATGGGAAAATCGTGTTTGAAACCAAAGTGGCTCCTACAGGGGCAGTTTGCAGCCCACTGGCTCTCCCAGAGTGCAAGACACCCGTCCCTCGATGTGAGTTTTGGATTTGATGGGCTCTATCTATGCTTTCAAACCTTAATTCATATTTAGTTTACATCTACTTTTCTCAAGTGTACCATCTTACCAAGCGAAGTATATATGCGAGACTTATCCATGTGACGTTTGTAATGTGGTTTAAATCACCTCGGGAGCTAAACCCTCATGAAACAAATTTCAATAACCGCTCTGTGGCGTTGGAATACAATCTCTCAAGCCTCTTCTATGATATGCCTTTATTTTTGACTCCAGTGTATAGCCCCTATCATCAAACAAGTTCTTGAGCCACGTTTGACTAAAAAAATTCCACTTCATTGGAATTAACACGAATTATATTCAATTTCACACAAGCTATAGTCCCACTTGTAGACGACTTGCCTACTTCCTGAGGGTAAACACTGTGCCCGTGCAAGGTTTTATTGTAACACATTTGTGCCCAATGTCAGCATTAATAATTCTGGGTAGAGGCTGCAGTGAGATGAAGGAACTGCCCGAGCGAAGGACCACAAATGCTTGATGTGTGAGACAGGCATGTCAGTGAAACAAGAGCATGACATACTTTTTCTTTCCAAATGAGGCAGCACTACAACTAAAAAGCCATTTTGCCTTTCGCTTTCTAAAATACGTCTTCCTGGAGAAAAGGATCGCTTCGTCCCATCCATTGCCCGTGGAGATGCCATTCGGAAAAATCTTGCACAAATGACAGCACTTCTGGGGGATTTGTAAGTGACCAACCCACGCCGTCCCAACGTGGAGCCAGATATATCACCTTCAACATCAGGGTTGTTCCGGGCTGTTTTCTGTGGTTAGTTTTGTAATTCAGCTCACTGGGAATCTTAGGCGAAAGTATATTTCTCCTAATCTGATGAGTGTTTCCCTGGGTCTGAGCTCCTTCAGAAGCGGACCGCACATGTTCAGTTGGGATCGTCTGTGGTAGAAAGGAGGTCACCGCGGACAGCCTGGTGATCCAAGCCTCTTGAGAATTAAATGCGTTGATCTCGCCTGACGGGAGCTCGGGCGGGAAAAGGAATAGAACTCACCAACGTGAAGGTGACTGATGCCCAGGAGATAAAAGCTGTGTTTAGCATGGTAGGAAGGGTGACCAGAGTAATGGGGTGAAACCAAGGAGGGACGTCCTGGAATTTAATATTAGAAATTAACTTCCCAACAGGGGTGTGTCCGTCAGAGTGTGAAATGGGCTTATCAGAAAAAACTGGGAGACTGGTTCTGGTGACATTGCCAAGAAGGTTAGAAGGAAAAAAGCTGATGAACAGGACGAACTAGCAAATAAGGTGCGTGCTGGCAGGGCACTGGGCGAGGTGAGGGCCCAAGGGACAGTGTGGCTTTTTACAGACCCCACCCCCCCCCCACCACCACCAAGTGAAAGGACATCAGGGAAGCCAGGTCTACACCTGCAGTTCCGCCCCTGAATCAGGAGCTGCCGAAAGCTGAGCTTTTTGTCCCCTTAACACCTAGCGTCCCAAATGTGGCGGCTGGAGTGCCTCTGACAGCCTCTTTATCACTGTGAGTTAGTGTTATGAGGCCACAACAGGGAAGGACATGGATGACCATAATGGGTGTACCTTTTCTTTTATTACATCTTTGGACTTTCCAAATAAATTGCAGAGTTCTCATTCATATCGGAACATTTTCCATGAAAACATAGCTTATTAAAATTGCCCAGAAATGTCCCGTTGCCTCCCCGAGTGGTCTGGCTGGATTTGTTTTCCCCCTGCAGGCAAGGAGATTTAGTCCCATAGCAGGGGTTTCCAGTGTCATGTTGACAGTCTTGAGATAATTCTTCCTGGCTTCATGTACTGACCTGCTTTTCAAATAGTCCTGTCTCACTGCTAGGTAGGCAAAGTCATATTTTCATCACGAGGGAAGAGTGCCTCTTCTCAACGTGAAAGGATCGTGCTCCACAGAGTAGTGATTCTGTGACCGAAGCTCCTTTCTCCTTTAATTTCTACAATTGTTTTTTAAAAACTGCATGGAATAAGTACCTGAATCAGAAAGGAGGCCCCGTCTTCCATCAGGTTCTCTCGGGAGGAACCTCGGTGTCTGTGTGGATTTCTTCTCCATCCCTCCCTCCCTCCCTCCTTCTTTTCTTCCCAAACGTCTCCTCTTCCTCCTCTCTTTGTCCTCTTGCTTTTTTTCCCAGTCCCTCGTCTTTTCTTTTTTTTTTTTTTTGCGGTATGCGGGCCTCTCAATGCTGTGGCCTCTCTCGCTGCGGAGCACAGGCTCCGGACGCGCAGGCTCAGCGGCCATGGCTCGGGGGCCCAGCCGCCCCGCGGCACGTGGGATCTTCCCAGACCGGGACACGAACCCGCGTCCCCTGCATCGGCAGGCGGGCTCTCAGCCACTGCGCCACCAGGGAAGCCCTCGTGTTCTCTTTTTTATGTACTTTTTTTTTTTTTAAATGTACATAAATTGCTTTAAAAAATACAAGAAAAATTATTTTTGTATTTTTGCTTGAAAAAAAAAGACAAGAATTAAACACTGAAACCACTCCTTAATATATTAATGTACAGGAAGAGAAGAAGGCCAAGGGAAGCAGCAAATAACAGAAGCAGAACTATTTTATTATTTTTTTCCAATTGTGGAGAGACTCAGAGAGGTTTGCACTCCCACCAAGCTGGCCATACGGGGCCCATGCTCCCCCCCGAACCCCGGGAACGAGATGGGTCAGAGCACCAACAGTGGGAAGGAACAGAAAAGCCACAATGCCCTGGGTGGTCCGAGATGGAGTGCCACCTGGGGCTCACTGGCCTTCCCGGTGGCCATGGCCATCTGCTCTCCAATGTGGTACCGCGGGCCAAGCAGGAGAAGAAACTTGTTAAGGAGAAACAGACACCAAGGGCTCCCCTGGGAGAGATCTTGGAATCTGCTAGCTGTGGGGACAGTCTTATCTTCAGACATCACCTCCCCTCCTCCCAACTCCCAAAGTTTGCTCTGAAAAGAGACCAGAAATCCTGCTTGGAGACCTTCATAAACACACGAGCCTCCCCCAGGTGTGTGTTCACCGCTGGTCTGGGAGGCTGAGCCCAGGGGCAGATGACCACAGCCCACCTCCTCAGTCTTTCCACGGAAGGGCAGAGGGGGGCGGGGACGGCAGACGGTAGTGTTTGTTAGGACTTGGTGCAGGCACGGTGGAGGAGGGCCTGTGGGGGACCCTCAGGGACCACGGGAGTCTAAAGGGTGGAGACCCAGGCTCACCGAAGTGCATGGTGGGAGTGAGGAACCTTCTCCAGGCGGGAGGGATGAACCTGTTACTCGGATTTCTTCCTCTTAGCATAAGCTCAAACACCCAATACTGAAGACACTGTCCTCTTGGCTTTGGAAGGCTCCACGGGCAGGAGATGGCAACCCACTTCTTAAACGCTAATGGGGTGTCCATGGTGCTCCAGCCAGGGTGCTTGGTGCTGGCGAGGCTGCGTCAGCCAGCCACGGGGTCCGTCCTGGAGAACTTGCAGTGCACAAGACACACGGATCTGTGGACCAGCAATCTCCGTGGAAGGGGCTCCACGGGCTGTGGGGTGGTGGCCACTGATTTAAACAGTGGTGAAGGCGGCCTGGTGAGAAGGCAAGGACGTGGGCGGGGCCAACAGACGTCTGCCATCCTTTCCGACTGCTGTCATCTGCAGCCGGTTAAACCCCCTACCCCGACCCCATGGCTTCCTTCTCTCTAAATGAGGGTAATAAGGGTATCGGCCTCAGAAGTTTGGGCAAAGTCGATAATTTACACCATGCGCCTAGGACAGGACCTCAGCAAATGGTAGCTGTCAGTCTTGGTCACCCCATGGTACCCATCTGTGCCCACCCTGGACCTGTGGTGAGTCCCAAGCTAGCGAGTGGGCTCGTGCTACCTGACAAGCTCGTCCACCTGCCATTCATGGGTCCATTTAGCAGATCCTCACCCAGGGCCAACTCTGACCAAACCCCGTGCTGGCAGGGGACACACTGCGAGCCTGACTGAGCCTGCCCTGACCCTGGTCACCCAACTGCTCGAAGGAAGCCTGAAGCATGAGGCCTACATGTTGCCCGGTGACAAGGTCCATCCTCCCAGGGAGAGGTAACAGGCGGTACATTTCAAACCACAAAGTGACATCTGCCCTTCCATTCAAACGAGGGGTGGTAGCGTCTATAGAGAGAATGGCTCACTCCATCTCCACCAGCGTCTGAGTCACGGCCACCAGCAGGGGCCAGACTCTGGCCACGCCCACGGAAGGCACATGAGAGAGCTGGGGAAGCCACGTCCAGAGAGTCAAGGTGAGTCTGGGTTTGAAGACGGAGACTGGGCTTTGCTTCCCACTGGCAAGAAGCAAATATAGATCATTGACACCACCGCAGTGTTAGACTTCTCAGTGGATCTGAGTGAAAAATGACAACGGTTTCCAAGTGATTTCTGGAAATAAACTGTGGGTGAATAGCATCTACTTAAAGCCTGGAAACCGAGTTTCCTTTGGTTTGTTTTTAAACGCTTTGACGATGTGGTTTGCTTCTCTCCAAGAACAAAAAAGAAAAAAGCAAATAAAGGCTGACAGGGGAGTGTGATCCACATCCAAGCTATTCTAATCGCCTGCCGCCACCTGGGGCAGGACGGTTGGTGACAAGAAGAGACAGTCGGTGAGGACGTGAGATCCATCCCAAACCCAGCGTTAAGAAGAAGAAAACACACATTCCAGCGTGGAGCAAATGTTGCCATCCTTCGGAGGGAACATGCAAATGAGGGTGATCTCAAGGATTGTTTCTACCTTGTCACCAAACGGAGACATTGCCAAGTGCTCGTGGCGGCCGCTTCTGTTCCCTTGAAGCGATTAGGGCTCATCCCCTAGCAACAGGCAGCAGCGGAAAGAAAGCAGAAAGTATTGCAAGAATGTCACCTAATAAACACAGTGGGAACAGCATCAAGGACAAAGGCGGCCCCAGAGGGAGGGACACGCCGGGCAGAGTGCGTCACCTCCCGGCCATCTTGTCTATGCCCGTGGCCACAGGCAGGTGGGAAGGGTCCTGCCGATGTGGGAACCCCTCTGGTGTGCTGAAATATTTGGACGATTTCACATTGGATTTTGCAGGTTCGCATGGCCGCTCTGGATTCGTTCCATCAGAAGTGCTTCAGTGCTATCTCATAACTCTTTTCTTCTGTATTTGTCCTTCTCAAAACCAATCCGTCAAGCAAATTTGCTGATCCGCTGTCCCTGGGACCTCTGTGCACTGGCTCAGAACCTCAGTCTGGTGTTCAAAGGACCGGGCAGATTGGAGCCTCTCAGAATCTAGAAGCAGAGCCCCCTGGGTTTAGGGGAGAGTGAAACCCCTTTCTCCCACCCTCCTTGGACACCAGCTTTCCTGGTACTTAGGCACTGGTTTTTGTAACTTCCCAGACGAATGCCACTGCACAGGCAAGAAGAGAGCTCTCAGTAAATGAAGTCCAGTTGCCTTTGAGTTTAGAAAATAAATCAAATGGCTATTTCCCACTAACAAGGCAGTTGCAGAGCAGATAATAAGTCGTACCCATTTCTGTCCTCTGCCTGTTCCCTGGGCCCCTGTACTGCTTCCTTTTCTAGCGGCTTTGTCAGAACCCTGGTGGGGATTTCCTCTGACCTGGCTCTCCTGGGGTTGAACGGCAACCTATATGGACACATTTTACGCTACATCTTTTTTTTTTTTTTAACAAAATGATTAACAGTGAAAGAGTTGGGTTTGGGGAGAAGCCCTTTTTCAAACAAACTATGGAAAGTAATTGATGGGTAGTGGCAGTCTTAGAAAACACTTCTTTCCGTAACCCTTTAAAAACTCCGTCGCTAACTGCATGCAAACTCCTTCATTAATATCCTGGATCTGGTACCCCTTGAGCTCTATGATGTGAATTAAGGTCAAAGGGTCCCAAGGAACAGTGTTCTTGTTTGAATGTACATGTTGGTCATATAACATCAACAACCATTTCCCTTTCTGTTTGAAAGCTCTGTGTGGTCCCAGGCATGAGGCTCTGTGGTTCAGGGGTGCTGCTGGCTGCAGCTCTCGCTTGGGTCTGCTAAAAGCTTGTCTTGAGCCGAATTTGTCTTAGAGCTTAATTTCCATTTTCAGCAAATTAGGCAAAATGAAAAGCGGTCTTTGGAAAAGAGTGAATGAGTGACTAATCCATTCTTCAAACATCTTTCTTGTGATAGTTAAATGGTGGTGATTCACTAACCCAACTCTTGATAAAATATGAAGCATGAATTTACGGTCACTAAACAGTCTGACAAAACTACCAAACCACGTTCCTGCTTGAAGATGCCGAAAGGCCGATGTTTCTCTGGATCTTTTTGCTGCTCCTTTGATGGGACTTTTACTGAGACGGCTCTAGCTTTCATCATGGTAAAACTTTTGGTGTCACTGTGGGTTTTCTTCGTCTTGGACAATGTTAAGTGTTAAGTGAAGGGCACCCCGTCTTATCAGAATGTTTCTTCCAAGACATGCAGCAGGAAGTAGTGGGCTAAAGGTTTGGACCCCTCTCTATTTCAGGAAACATCATGCTTGTCAGTAATAACTCTGTCCCTCCGTGCTCTGTTCACCGTGGTTTTCTTGCTCTGTCCCCATCCCTGTGACTCGGTGTGAAAGCGGGCTTCGATTCCACTTTGTCACCCACGGCCCCACTTTCTTTTTAGTTGATCTTAGGTAAGGAAGTGAGAGGACATGGAAAGGGTTTGTGTTCTGTAAATAAGAGTTAAATCTTTGCAGATTTTGAGGCTGGAAAGCAACAAAACAAGATTTGCTAGCAGAAGTGGTTACTTCTAAACTAAGTATAGACTGGAGATAAATCTGACAGCCTCTGACATCTTTAAATGTCAACTGCACCGCACAGCCCAGATGACATCGTACCTAATGATCGAACTCCCTTTAAAATATACTTCATGTAAATACATTTTTTGTGAAACCACAAGCTGTTTCTCTCAGTTTTGTTTTCAGCTGGCTTTGATAAAGACATTGGTTGGCATCTTACAGCTAATTAAACAGCTTTCAAGCCAACATCATTGAAGAGTTTTAGACTCAAAAATATACTATACTATTCATGATCCAGGGGGTGTTCACGATGTTTTTTAATGGTGCTAACAGACCCTGTCAGAGGAGAATCATTTAGCTCAAACTCGAGTTTCCAACACAAATCGTCCTATTTCTGATGCTGCAGTTACAGGGTCTGATCTCTATCAACTTACCAACACAGTAGGTTGAATTCACACTAACAAGAAAAAATACAATGCCTATGTTCACTTAGATATATTAGTGTTTGTGAGCTTGCACATTGCTTATACTTGTTACATATTTCATCTGGGGACTAGAGAGCTATCTGTTTTTTCTTTGTGGAAAATAGAAAATGGAATGTGAGAGACCTTTGTTTCCAGGGCAAGGATTCTGAGTTTCTGAGCTTTTCTTTCACTCTTGTCTGTCTGGCTTTTTTATTTTCTTTTTGCCAGTTGCAGTTTTTTCTAGATTCTGGGAAATTATTACTTGCTTTAAAGGAAAAAAAAAAAAAAAAAAAAAAGCTTGGTTTTCTAATTTTAATTTTACAGTGTAACCTGTCCTAACCCTTAAAGCCAGATTTGCTCTAACAAAATAGTGTCATTTCATACACAATGGATTGGCTCTCAGTAAAAATGTGTATTTAATAAATGGGGGAGAAAACCCTTACCTACACTTAGGAATGGCTCTAAATGTAACAATGGTATTTTAAAACCTTGGTGTTAACACATGCATTTTGTGAAAAAAAAGGAAGAATAAGTTAGCTAGTTGCAGGTGAAGTAGCTGTGCTGAGAACATTAATTTATAATATGGAAGAGTTTACCTTTGCATTTTTCTACTTGCCAAAAAATTGGGAATTTTAAAAAAATGCTTTGAATCTTTCTTCACTGAAAGCTTTTGTCCTGTGCTACCCTGATCATAAGAAATTCCCAGGTAATAGGTACAATTGAGGGGGAACTTGAATTTGTTCCGTGAGCACGGCCTTTTTACTTGTGGTGAAACAGAGTTAAAATGACAACGGTTCTGAAGAAAGTGCTTGAGGACCATGTCATGTTTCACTCTTTCCAGATGACTAAAATCACAATCATTTCCAAGTCTTATGTCGGGGGAAGGGGATATATGTGGTTTAAGAGGCAAGCATTAGCTAAGGTCAGGGGTTTTCTGAATGTGAATATTCGATTATGCTGGTTAAGGGTGAGGACAGATATTCTAGGGTAAGATACTCATACAGAAAATGTCTTCAAGTAACAAATTCAGGTGATTCCCAGAGACTTTTTATTCCCTGTCATCTTTCATTGTAGGGTTCATTCAAGGTTTTTTAGTTTGTTCCTAAACGCTGTTGTCTTACACAAGTCAGGCTGCCTGCTCCAAAGTGTCAGATCAGTGCCATAATACTGAAAGAGCTGGATCATAAAAACAAGAAGTGTGTAAATTCTGAACCACATGTTAAAACATGTCTGATGTTGAGCAGCCTAACACATTCTCTTGACCAGAAGATGTGATTACATTGATATTGTCTTCAGTTCAAGTTTACGAAAAGCCTTGCCATCCTGTCCCAGGGAGTGCTGTAAATTCACAAGTGTGTCCCTCCTTCTGAAGGATTGAAAATTCCTCCAGAGTTTTCTGTCCATCAGTACATGTTCTCAGTGTTCTTCCTGAGTTGTGTTATTTGTTTGTAGTGCTTTTCAGTGTTTACTTGGCTGCCCTATATTTTAGGAAGAAATCCACTTTCAGAAGAAATGACTTCGTACCCTCTGTGGGTGTTTACTTTCTTTATTACCTTAAGAATTTTCAAGTAGGAATAGATTAGGAGAATATATATTTGTGCAAAGAACATGGAGGGGAAAGAATTAACTAATTTTTAAATTGTTTGAAATCAGGGGACTGCTGGGCTGGATCTATTGGGGTTTTTCAAATTGTTCCTGTATTGAATGAGCCAAAGCACTGAGTAGTATTTCTTTCTGATAGAGATGTTGAAAACAGCTTAGTTTTTCTGAGTGTAAAGAGCAAGGACTAATGCTCTTAGTATTGCCTGTAAAATCTAGAAATGTCTGCAGGCTGTTGTGAACAATTCTGTCTCTTTATGGAGAGTTGTTTGGGCTTTTTAGAAACTCATTAAATTGATTGTGAGTGCCTGAGTGTTATCAGGAAAAGGAGCTTTAGAAAATGGTTTCAGAATGTGTCATTTTCTCCTTGGTTTAATCTGAGATAGTGTGTGGGCATGCTGGTATTTTAAAAGGCTAAAAATGTACATAATGCTGTACCTTCCAATATGAACTAGGATTGCAAACAGAGAAGAGTTTTCTTAAGTCTTCTGTCTGAAATTCTGCTTTTCTTCCAATTAGTTAATTCTTGGATTTTTAGCGAGGATTCTTTCATCCTTTTTTTAATCTTCAATTTGTTGTTGGCATTCAGCACAAACAAATTTTGAAAAGCCATGGCAGCTTTCTATCATTTTTGATCTGAATATTTAATGTTTCATCAAATAAAACCCTGTGTTTTCATTTTAACTAGTTTCATTATTTTTTTTAATGAAATGATTTGTGGTAGAAGACTGCTATTTGGTTTCAATATTAATATATAAGATGAACTACGTGGGTGTCATTTATTTTCAGTAGTAAATAACTGCTTAACCGATTCTTTTCCTTTAGCATAATTCAACTGACTCCTTTAGAAATTTGCTCTTCACTTTCACACAACATTTGACGTGTGTGGATGAAAAATAAAAATTCCATGTTGTATCATTAAAAACACCTTTCGTGGTGTCATGTGGTCAGAATCAGGGAATGTCATGTAGTTAGTTTCAAAATCCAATCTGTAGGTTAATCATTAATTATTCTTGTTTCCAGGAAACTCTACTTAGGTTATTTCAGAATTTGAATTTGCTAGAATTCTTGTTTTTAATCTTTTCTGTGTGTGTGTCATTGTAACCTGAAAAAGGGGTTAATTTAGCAGGATTAGGTACCTTTTCTGTTTGTATTGTGGCTTCTTCAATTACTCATAAACTATTTAGTAGCTAAAATGTTGAAAGCAGTTTGGGAACAAAATGTCTGCTTCAACCATGATAAAATTGGCCACAGTTTGCCGATTGGGCAGATAACAAAAGCCAGCAACACAAAATAGGTAGAAAAACAGTTTGTTCGCTGATGTGAGACCACTGCAGGGCTTTTTGCATGGTTTTTTTTTCATTCTGATGTTTATGTTGTGCGGGCAGAACGTGGAGAGAGGTTTTTGCTTACCCCTCATTCTGATGAACCATTTCAGCTAGTGGATTTCTTTTAAAACTTCAGAAAATAAGCTGCTCCCCTGGCATCTGAGACACATTTGAGTTAAAATCCAGCTTTGCACCTAAACCCCACGTTTCATCCGGGCTCCACCTGCTTGTAAATGTCTCGAAGCTCATAATTGGATCTTTTCAAGCAACACTGTAAATTCCCTTTTTTCAGGACCCAACGTGGAAATATATGGCTGTGACTGCATTTTTGCAAGTGTAAAACAAAAATGATAGTTTGCAGTTTAAAAAAAAATTCCCTATCTGAGCCTACAGTGGACAAAAGTTTTAACAACTGAAAGTACACCTTGCCTCTCATGTGGTCGTCACAGACTGTAAACAAATATTAATGTTTTACACGAGACAATACATTTTTTCAAGTGATAGGACGAGATATCCTCTCTCTCCTCTGTTGTTCTGAATTCTCATGCCTTGAGTGTGTGTCTCATGGTCTTTTTTTTTTGTTGTTCTTTTTTTTGGTTCTAAAAATCAGATACTCCAGGGCATTAATTAGGATGAGGTTTATGTTTTTACTTATCTAATCTTTGTTTTCACAAATAAATACAAATAACTCAAACTGAAACTTGATGGCTTTGGTGATAATAAAGTAGCAGCCACGGGGAAATTTTCTTCATTTTAATGTTCTTTCACAACCCACATTCAGTTTCGGTAGGAAAATTATTAACCTTTTCAACAGCATGCTAAAACATAGGTTCATAATAGACGCCTGAGTATGATTTGCAGGTTTTGGTTCTATTTTGAGATTTTTTGGTGTTCAGAGTTTTTTCTTTTTCTTTCTGTCTTTCTTTTTTAAATGGCTTTCTTTGACAGCGATCGTCATGACTTGGAGTCCTTTCGTTGGTATCTTTTCAGTGTGGGCCCATTTTAGAACATTCGTATTTATTTTTTATGGTGGGAAGGGAAGATTCCTATTTCCTATCCTCCTACTGTTTTGTGCTGTGAAAGAGGAAATGTTCTTTAGTCTCATTGTTTTCCCTCATTTGAATTCTTGGGTGGACATTGTGAATCCCATGCCCCCATTTAAAAAAAATCCATTTGAGCCACATTTCAGCGAGGGCGGATGGCTCTGGGTTAGGCATCTGACTGGACTCCTATCTGCCTTGGGTGGCCTCGTGTCAGTGCCCATCAGACCAAAGCACGTAGGGCCAGTTTGGACTTGTGGTCCTGAAGGTCTGCACAGCCACCAGCTTGGATGGAAGGCCTGGGATGGTGGGGTCTCCCTAGCTGACTGCTGCTAGGAAAGGGCGTGGGGGGAGGTGATCATGATCTGGTAACTCCTGTGTCTTGACCTGAAACACACAAGGGGTGGAACGTGGGGTGGGAGAGGCCGGCGCGTGGGATGCTCTCGGAGAGCAGTTTCCATTTTAGGTGTCTTCTTCCCCAAGTCTGGCTGGGACAGTCACACCTGCAGGGAGGGCCCTGGATGAGACATCGTCCTACCCCGCGCACACTGCCCTGATAAGGCTGTGCCTTGTGACTCACGGTCCCCTTCTTTGTTGCGTCCCCATGGTTTGTAAGTCCCCACCCTCCCCTGGTGCCCTACCCTACCTGTTCCCACAGCCCCTGCAAAGTGGGAATGGAAACTGAGGAGCCCTCATCTTGTCTGTATCCAGTGCCACTTTCAGTGTCATAGCCTGCGTTTGTGTTTTTCTTCTTCTTCTTCTCATACTTCCTGTATGAGGTTCGTTTTTTTTAAAATGATAAACAAACTCTTTTTTTTAACCTTTTTTTTTTTTTTGACCTGGTCATGTGTTGCCTCCTACCTGTCCGGTTGTGAGCCTTTGGCTGGCGCTGCCCACCTGAACATCATCAGGTGTCGATGTGAGCAGGGCCCCCAAGCAGAGTGGGCTCTGCTCCCCTCTCCTCCCAGGGTGGCAGTCAGGAGGGTCAAGCTGGTGGAGACATTTTCTAGTCTCCTATTTGAGAGAAATGCCAGTAGACAGCTGGCTCGAGATTTCTCCTCAGGCAAAGAGAGCAGGGCAGAGGAAGGCTACAGTGTGGGAGGGTGGGGCTTGGCCAGGAAAGAAATGTGATGCGGAGGGGAAGTCCCGGGTGCAGGTGTAGTATCCCATGGTGCCTGCCCCACACTATACAGATGAGCAGCAACTGGAAAAGGGGATTGAGGGATGAATCATACCAACATTTCTCCCGAGGTCACCCCGAGAACATGTTGAAAGTCTCAGATGGTTTCTGGGCCGCTGGCTTCTTCCTCCCACTCTGGGGATCCTGGGACAGAGCCATCCAGTGAGGAGCTTGGGTACAGTTGACCAAACTGAGAACATCAGTAGATGGCCAACCGGCAGTCACCGCGGTCACAGGGACTTAGCCCGCGGCCCAGGTATCGCTCACTACTGGTGATGCTTGGGCGTGCGTCAGAATCACTTGAGGGCTTGTGAAAACAGACATCCCTGGGTCTCATCGCCAGAGTTTCCAATTCAGAAGGTCTGGGGCACACCTTAAAAATTTGCATTTCTGAAAATTCTCAGGTGGTGCTGCAGATCCAGAGATCCACACTGAGGACCACTGGTTAGGGCCGTGGGCCGTGGGTGACTGGAAAACCTAGAAGCCTGTAGATTGTCTCCATTTCCCCTCTAATCCTGAGCTGCTCTTCGTGTGTTCTAGACCAACCTTAGAGGTAAAACCAGCCTTTCAGAAAGCCCTTTGCATCTCTTAGTAATGGTATAGCAAGGTTCCCTGTAATTTTGACCTTTTACAATGTCAACCAGACTATAGATCTGCTAAAATGTTTTTGAGGTTTAGTTCTTTGAAAAGTAGGTTTTCTTTTATGGATAGAGAAAGTGACCAAGGTGAGGGGGACGGTACTGACTAGATCAGGAAAGAATCCAGGGAGGCCCAGCCCTTGGGTTGCCCACTCTTATCTCCATTAGTGGAAAACTTTACTATTAACAGAGGGAGGTATTTTGTGGGTCCCTCTCAGTACCAAAAGGTGGGCAAACTTCTGAGATCTTCAGGGGCTCAGGGTATTTGAATCACCTGTGAGATCCTGTTCATCCCAGAAGGTGGCAGAGTGTGAAGGTCAAGATGCTGGACTGGAGGCTGGGTGCTACCATGTACTGGCTGGTGGTTGAACATCCCCTGCCCCCCAGGTGAGAGAGATTCTCCTAAAGCAGCAACCTGAGAGGGCGGATGCTTAAAGGAGAGCACACATCTGGAGCAGTATCTAGCGGATGGGATGAGCTCAACAAACGATAGCCAAGAGGACCCGGCGGCCAAGAGGACCCGGCTGTGTTCGGGGCAGCCCTGGGGAAGGCTCGCACTCTGCTGATGGATTAGTTAAAGACTGAAACTTTCTGAACCACGGGTAAGTCTGTAATGATGCGTGGCACACTTCGTAAAAACTGCTTCTCGGGGAGGTCCCCTCAGGAGAGGTTCTAAGTCTGCTCAGAGTTATGTGGCTTTCATGCTACAAATGGGCCCCCCCCCCCAGAAGCAAAGGAAGGGGGCCCTCAAGGGTGGCTCCTCTCTCCCCTGCCCTGATGTCTCTAGTAGCACAAAAACTTAATCTTTTACATACGGGATCCGTATCACTCATCCCTAAAATTAGTCTTAAAAAGCGAAGACATTTTCTGAGCATGTCCTCTAGGTTTTAACTTTCTGAGACATAAAAGTCGAGGACTCCTGAGAGCGAACACCTTGGTGTTGTCTACCGGGTCCCACCCTCCTGGCAACTGTTTCAAAAACTCTAAAAATGTGGCTTCCAAGCCTGTCCGAATCCAACGCGAGTCAGCGCGAACAGGATGTGAGCGCCTGGCCGGTTGTTTTCCCAAGCGTTGACGGAACCCTTGATGCACAGCGGGCTCGAGTGTGTGTTTTGCACACGGGTGGCTGGGGGCTCTGGGCTGGCTTTTCGACACTGAGGTATTGGCAGTGTCATGGATGTTACAGCACACTGAAGTTTGTGCTCCTTGCTTCCCACACCCCTGCCCTGGTACCTACTGCCTGGGAAATAGAAGTTTGGATGGAATCAAGGGCAAATGCCCTGACAGGTGACCCATCCAGTCCAGGGATGGGCATCTGAGATGCTGTCTCTCTCCCCTTCTCAGTGTCCCAGGCTAGAAGCCTTTCCTCTGCCATTAGAAACCAAAAGGGTGTGATCTGGGAGCTGACTCTGGGAGCTTCCAGGAGATTGCCTGGGCTGCATCTCAGGCCCCTGATGAGGACTCATATTCACGGTGTGATGTACGTGACCCTGAGGCCATCCCTCAGATCTGAGGGAAAGCGGAGCTGGGTACCCACAGTGGGGAGACCTACTGGGGGCCCCCTGAATGCTACAGACCTGCAGAAACAGCACAGCTCAGCCAAGCTGGGAGTAAGAATAAGGAAGTAACGTGTGACCAGAAGATTCTCTAGGAATGTCCTAACCCAGGGGAGGCGCTGGTGGTCTCCACCCCCTCCCAGTGTCTGCTGGCATAAGGGAAGCCAGATGTGCGATCAGCTCTGAATTGGGGGCAGATCTTTTAGAGTTCCTGAATGTTCCGCCTTGGGTTTCTTCAGTGTTAACCAGACAGCCAGGTCAACGTGAAGTCACTCAGGATTTGACTTAAGTGTGCAAAAGCTCGCACACAAATTAGCTCAGGTCTTACAGTGGAAAGCTGCAATTCAGAATCTAGGGACGAAGGTAGGAGAGACTCAGATCTCGGTCCCAGCAATGTCTTTTCCAGTGCGACCTTAGGAAGATTGCCGACTTCCTTGCTCTGTGTGCTTGTAAAATGCAGGTTGACCAGATGATCCTTCCAGCCCTGCCACCTCTCACTCTGTGATCCTGGTCCAAGCCCACGTGGTTGGGTCCATACCGAATCCTGCCCGGGCTCTTGCACTTTGGTTTTTTCCTCCCCACTCAGAAGTAGTGTAACTGGAAAGGAGCGTAGGTTCCTAAGCTGTCTATTTCAAACTAAAGGAACAAGGTCGCCCCTTCCACCCATGTCAGCCACTGATGCACTTCTTAGTTCCTGTTTCTCTTTGCCCACCCAGGAAGGCACTGCGTATAAAATCTTGGGCCCAGATTCGGATATTGTCACATTAGAAAATGCTAGCTCATAGAACACACGTCAGGAAACTGGTTTTCCCAGCAGGCTCATTTGAGCAGTGTTCTCCCCAGAACGCTAGCGACCACACAGCCAGGCTCATCCTCTCTCAGAAAGGCCAGTATTTCACTGCCACTAGGATAGGAGGCCTCTGAGAAAAAAAATAACAAAGGCTGCGGGAGTCTGTGCGCTTCAGCTAACTCATACGTGGAGGGCATTTGGGGAAGATATTGAGGGAAAACAATACAGAGTTTCAAGAAATAAATGCAGACTGTCACAACTGTCGTGTGAGTGTCAGGACGGCAAGGACTCAATCAAAGAGAAGCTTTGCTGTCTGCTGCCCTGTGGAACGCTGCGGGCAGAGGTTCCTGGGTAAGAGGGTTTCCACTCCACATATATATGGGAAGCACACAAGAAACTAATGTAAACGGCTTTCTTTATTTCCTAACTTCTCAGGGTCTTCCGTATGTTACTGTGCATTGTGAGTGAATGTCTCCCGGAAGGATGGAGCTTTTCCAGAATCACGCAGCCCCTCCCACCCCAACCTTTTTGCAAATAATTTTGTGCCGTTAACGAAAGTCAGGAAATGGAGAGGGGCCAGGGCAGCTGGCTTTCCCCGTGAACTCAGGGCTGCATCTCGGGCAGATTGCCTGTGGAGGGGATGGCAGGGTCCTCAGGGAAGCTCTGAGCAGTCATGGGCAGAGCCCATTTCTTCTCTGACCATCAGTAGTGGCTGGTCAGAGAACATGGCTGGGGATAGCAGGCAGGCGTGGATTTGACCTTGCTCCCATGGCAATGCTGTCTCCACCCCTCTCTTCCTACTCCAAGCATCTGAGCGGCAGATTTAAGCACAAAGCCGGCCTTTGGGAGAGGTGGCACCATTCGTATTTATGAATCAAGCAATCCTTCTGTCAGTCTCTCGAAGTATCCCTTCATTTGCTTGGGAGAACTAAGAATGAGATTCCGCAAACGATGTGCTGCTCGGGAGCTGGTCTCAAGTGGCAAAGGCAGTTTTTAATAGAATCATAGGTTTGGGAGCTGTTCTCAACCCTGTGCTGTCCTCAGGGTCTTTGCTTGGTCAGGGTCCCCCCTTTTACCATCTCTCCTTCCCTCCACCTCGCTGAGGCTGCTTGGTACAAGCTTGTCTGATCACGATGCTGTGATGTCCTTGGGAGCCCAGCTCTCTTGGATGGGAAGAGGAGAGGGGACCAGAGGTTCAGCCACCATCCCCCTCCTCCATCCTCGTTGGACCGCAGTTCCACGGTGACCTCTTTTAAGTCTCTTTGGACCCCTGGGGAGAGGTGTTCAGGACATCACCTGGGCAAACACCAGAGTTGTCCTGAGAGTCCTATGTGACTTCAGCTAGACCAACAGGAGCACCTAGGGGAAGGGCCTCGGTGTGCCCCAGGCTTAGACTTGGACCCGGAGGGGCAGAACTGACTTCAACTTTTCAGTAAACAGGCAGTGGGCTTCTGGGAACATCTGCCTTCACAGTGTCTTGTGAATTATTTTTAAACCGATGCCCCGCCCCCCATCCCCACCGCAATCTTTGTTGATTATCACTGTTTGAATAGATGCTGATAATTTGATTCCCCATCTTACTGTGGCATTTAAGATCTGTCTTTCCCTTTTCGGTTTCCATGTACTGGAGTGACTGTGTCTCAATGCGGTTGGCAGTGACCTGTGTTTTTCGTGCATGTTTTTGTTTCAGAATAACTGGGAGATTAAACAGGAAGCTTTATGACACACTTGCTCGAAAATGACACAGGCGCCGAAAAACCAGGACTCAGCCCCCTGCAGCACCTCTACCTGCTGCCCACGGCCGAGTGCAGGGGAAGGGCTGGCCCTGGGACCTGACTCCATCTGCCTTGGACTCTAAGGGCCTCCACATTCCGTGATGATGTCTCTGCGATATTGTGGTTAGGGTCTAGTCTGGCCAGTCTCTGTGTGTCTTCATCCCTTTTCCTTCATTAAAAGCATAACTAAAGAAAAATGGATTGTTTGCTTATTAGTTATGTTTAAATATTGATAGAAAGGTTACCAGATAACATTTGAGATGCGTTTCTCTAGGACCACAGGGCAACGCTGCCGTAACCACACAGATCATTATGACAGCGTCTAGAAGAAGCGTGTTGAACTTGAATCACTTATTACTCAGACGTATATCTGGGTCACAGCCCAAAGGTCCCCAACTCTGAGGGGTCTCTCTGACCACCTGTCCTGAGAGACCCGCCCCCCCCCCACAGTTATCCTGTTTTTTCACTTATTAATTAGCTGTCACCCTTCACCTGCCCCTCAGATTTCAGCTCTATAAAGGCAGGTTCTAGTCTGTCTTATCCCTCAGTCTGTCCCCAGCACCTGACACTCCGCTCAGTGATGATGTGTTGACCGGATCCATTATCTTCCTGCTTCTCAGAGCAACGATGTGAAGCTGAGCAGCCCAGTATCCTAACCACAGTTGGGTGGATGAGGAAGTTGCCAGTCCCTTTACTCTGATGAGCTAAGGAGGTAAACAGAGTAGCCTCGGAGAGGACCCAGGCTTTCTGCCGGCCACCGCCCAGCAGGAAAGTTTGATCGTGAGCTTTCTGCCCTCTGAATATTCAGATTCTCATCTGAAACCAAGCTTTGCATTGCTAATAAACATCCTTCAGTTACATTGTGTTTGCTTACATTCCGGGAGATGACAGGTGACCATGTAGTAGAGGCATGTGTCCTCCGAGGAGTGTCTGGAGGACAGGGCTCTCATCCTTGCCTCGGATGAGTCACCAGGCTTCTCTGGATGCTAATTTCCTTCGCAGAACACTAGGAAGACCAGATGAAATGATGCCCAAGATCCCACCCTGCTCTGAGATTCTTTTCTTCCACCTCTGCTGGTTCCATCTCTCTGGGTTCTAGAAGAGGAGGAAACGGTGCAGAAAAGTATCACAGGGCAGCAGAGACAAAGACCCCGAGAGTGTCACGAACCCAGGCCCAGTCGTGGGTTTGTGGACGTGCCCTGTGGGTAGATGTTTGAAGTAATGGTTCTGAACCCAGGTCAGACATTAAAATTACCCAGGAGTTTTAAAAAATCCAAATGCCCAGGCTCCACCAGGACTAATCACACCAGAATCTGGTTGAGGGGAGGGCGGGGGACAGGCACAGACATCAGTGTTTTTTAAACCTCCCCAGGTAAGTCCATCGTTTAGCCAAGGTTGAGAACTGCTGGTCTAGGGTTTTATTGTCCACTATGGTAGCCACTGGCCACAAGTATTTATTAAAAACTTAAAATGTGGCTGGTGTAACGGAGGCCCTACATTTTGAATTCCTTTTTATTTTAATTAATTTAGATGTAAATAGCCAGCTGGGACTGATGGCCACCATATTGGACACCTCAGATAATAGAACATGTATATTGTCACAGAAAGTTCCACCAGACAGCTCAGTCTAGGGCAACTCTTGACGCCTGTAACTGCCTAGTGAACTGACCCTGAAAGAAGTTTAAGGTCATTGTCCCTGTCTGTTACCTTGACTAAGGCCTGCTCTCCCGTCTTGGGCCTGCCTTGTAGTTTTCACCTACCTTTCGAGCCAGAGCTTGTACAAGCAGCAAGAGTGGTGGGATTGAAAGGAATTTAAAAGATTTGCAGACGTCTAAGCCCCCCACTGAGGTCGTCTGGCGTTCACTCTGACCATTTTAATCCGGTTGCATCTTTGAAGACCCAGCCCTGGAAGGGGAACTTTCTGCATGATTATTTAAGCAGGGGGAAGCAGGCCCTCCAGAAAGAGCTTTTGGAAAAGCAGCTCGCCGGAAGAGGGGTTTGGAGTTTGGGAGGTGTTGGGGTTTTGAGCTGGGCTCAGCTCGGCGGCTCGATGAGCTCTACCAGCACGGGGTTAGGGCTGGAGAAACAAACAGAAGCCGGCGCTGAATCACTTTCTGCTTATCGCTTGCAGACTGTCAGATTTTTTTTTTTCTTTTTTTGGAGGGAAAGCACCTTCCACCAAATAATAATACTATTTTGAATTTCAGAGCTTTCCCTTTTTCAAAGCGCTTTACCACCTTTGACTTATTTTGTCCTCACAACAAGGCTGTCCCATAAGTAGGGAAGGGATTTTTAGGGCTTGTCACAAACTCCCAAGAGCTTATTATTATGGAAAAGAATTTACGAGTGAAGGTGAAGACTCTGAAATGTTGTTTTGTCATTTCTGGCCACACTCAAGTAGTTGTGGCACGACTAGGATCAACTGTACCCCGATTTTGGGCTCCTACAGTGAGCTGTGGTTTGAAAGGAAACGTCGGACTTCACATGGGTTCTGTCTTGTTTCATCCCAGCTTTCCAACTCGTGTGAGTTGATTCTTTGAAACCATTTTTTTCTCAGAGGTTTGTGTGATTTGTAAATTTGATAAATATGCTTTCAGTGTCTCCCTCCAAGTTATCTTTTAATTCATTGATTTTTATATTGAAGTACAGTTGATTTACTAGGTTGTGTTAATTTCTGCTGTGCAGCAAAGTGATTCAGATATATATATATATATATGTATATATACACACACATACACACACATTCTTTTTTTATGTTCTTTTTCCATTATGGTTTCTCACAGGATATTGAATATAGTTCCCTGTGCTATACAGTAGGACCTTCCTGTTTACCCATTCTGTCAAGTTATTTTTTAAATGGTGATAGGACTGGGCCCTGGGCCCCTTCATGGAAACATTTTTTCCTCCCTCCAATGGTTATAACTGGTGCAAAACTAGCTACAGAATGCCACCGTCCCCTTGCAATCTTTAGCCTTCTCTATGTGTGGGGCTGCAGAGAACCATTTCAAACCATACTTGCCACAGGGGAGAGAAGACTGAATAGTCTGTCCAACTGAGACCTCCCAGGCGGCCAGCCTGGCCATCTCCAGCAGCTGAAGTGGGATTCAAGGTAGCAGGATTGACACCATGCCGTGAGTGGACCTCTCTGGGATGTCTGTCCTGCCAACTGTGAATTCTTCTGGTCACACCATCCTCTGGCCCATCTTTTGTATCTTATGTGCATAGGATCCGATGAGAGGTTTTCAGATGCTTTACTGAAAGCAAGACACACTTTCTGGGGCATTCCCCTAATCGACTGTTCTGGTGAAGCTCGTCAAAACAGGAAATGAGGTTAGCATGGAATGACTTTCTCTTAGAGAACTCGTGTTGCCTCTGTAGAGACCACCACTTTCTTCCCAAACGCTTGTGAGCTTTGTCTCACACCTCTTCTGGGCTTGCCCGGAAATCGGAGTGAGTCTCTCTTCTGTAGTTTTTAGAACCCATTCTTTTAGGAAGTGGTGGGGATATTTGCTCGTCCCCAGTCTTCCAGACCCTCTCCTTTTCGCTCCAGTATCTCTAAGATGTTTGCAAGTTACTCTGAAGTTAAATCTGCATGTATTTCAATCACAGCACAAACATGGTTGAGCTAAGGGTTCCATGTACTTGTCCGGATGGACATGGTCACACACGGGCTCCCCACCTGGGATTCAGGTGGCTTCCCCCTCATGCTGGTGGGTCCACGTGCTCCCTTTTCATCAGAGATGCCAGTAAGAGAAAATGAATCCGGTAGAGATGAAAACTTCGTGGGGTGAAGCCACGTTCCTCCCCTGCTCCCCACGTGAGCATCTGGCTCAGAAATGCACTGTGATTGAAACAGCGGGGCCCGGCTTCGCTCCTGTGAACCCCCACATTGGGTTCTGACTCCGTTATCAAAAGCCATGGGGGTTTCATCGTTTCAGGCGAGCTGCAGCGTGCTTATGGAGGCTGAGGCTTTCTGATAGATGGCTCTGCTTGAAATTTCTAGATTGGCGTATCTTTTTGTTAAGACTGGAGTACTTTTGAGTCACCTTTGCTTTGATTCGGTGGCAGGGAGTCTACCTGGGGAACGTCTAGCCTTGACTCACAGGCGCCTGGGGAGCACCGATGTCTCCAGATGTGAGACTTGGATTCCCTTGTGAAGGTCTGCCTATGCGTGATGCTCTCACTTCTGTAACCCCGGGTCTGTCTCTCTTTTCCCATGATTTACCTAGATCTCAGAAGCCATCTGAATTCCCATGGCTGGGAATGGGGCACAGCCCCTCCACACCCCATCCTTCAGCTGGGAGTCCCGGCCTCAATCTTCCCAGGTCTCCAGGTACTGCGTTTTCAGTAATGACTGGCTCAGTAGATGGATTGATAGAGGTGCACCTTGAGAATCATCCCAGCTCTTTGGTGATTCACAACATTACTTCCAGTCCTCATAACCGGCCGCAGAGGTGGGATTATTATCCTTTCATTTCAGCTAAGAAAACCGAGTTTCCCTTTGTTTCAAAGCACAAAACTAGGAATGTGATGGTTCATCTTGGTTGAAATCCAGAGCAGTCTGACCTCGCTCATCTCTCTCACGGCGCCTCTCTGTATTACATTTTATAAATATGTACAACAAGCAAATGCCGTTTTTTTCCTTACGAAAGACTGTGCGTGGTAAGTACCAGTCGGAAGGAAGATCCTAGAGAATCATGGAAAATGGGGCGATTGGAAATCCAATGATCCGTGTGAGGTCCTCGTCCCCTTCTTGCTGCGGCAGCCAGCAAGAGGGTGGCAGCCCGCGAGCATCTTCTGGGGTAACTCAGTGACCATGGTGGCCCTGCCTCTTGCCAGCCTTGGGTGAGGATCCTCAGTCACAAAAGGTTCAGGATGTGGACACACCTGTTCTCTGAAAAGTGCCTAATTCTCAAAGTGTGGTGGGAGGGTGGGTGAAACAGGCAGAAGCCCCACCCTGGCCCCTTGGCACCAGTATCTGCTTTTCAACAAGATCCCAGGGGACCGGAGAGCACAGCTGTTTGCTCTGCTCTCTGGGCCCCTTGAGGTCAGAGCTCTGTGGTCACACCTTTCACCTCCAAAGCCCAACATATGCCTGCCTGACGTAGGTGCTGAAGAAAGGCTGGTAAAGTGAATTTGGTCTTTATTCTTCTGAGGAGCTCGTGGGGTGGGTGAGGAAATCAGTTAGACAGAGGCTCCTGGGGCCCCAGGCAGGCCCCCAGCCCTCAGCTAACGGCAGGGCCATTCAAGAATCAATGAGATGGAGAAGGGGTCCAGGATAAGGAACCATGAAACGAGTGCCGCCAGTGGAAGTGGTCCTCGCTGCCATTTGAGAAGGAAAAGCAAAAAATGAGAGAAATCTATCATCCAAAACTACTAGTGTCCTGTCTCCAGCTCCTACCGGTTCTGATTCCATTATTTTTTTCATCTTTGGAACCTCTAGAGGCAGCACAACACGACAGTCCCTTTAGGGGAGGAAACCATTTACCGTATTTGCCCAGGACGATCCCATCCATGCCAGTTAGACATCAATTAGTGCCTGTTAATTCCTTTCCGCTCTGCTTTTCACTCTCAAACATGTCCTGGTTCGGACAATAAGATAGTGGGCGCTCTGTCTTTAGGTCACCTTATATCTGCTTTTGAATTTTCCCAAGAAGTTGCTTTATAAACACTAATTCGTGCACACAACGGTCACCCCTTCCAGAAGGAAAGGGGTTTGGCAGCGTATCCACGGTTTTGGCAGGGCTGCCCTAGAATTAGCAGAGTTGAAAACGGGGGAGTGAGAATGAGTGCGTGCATGTACACCTGTGTGTGGGTGTGGGGTGTGTGGTCATGTGAGTATTGTGGGGTGCACGTGTGGTATGTGTGGGTGGTGTGTGTGTCTGTGGTGTGAGTGTGTGCGTGTTCATACGCGCTTGTGTGTGTGGTGTGTGTGATGTGGTGTGGTGTGTGGGTACACGTGAGCTGGGTGCCCGTGGCACGTGCGTGTGGAGCGGGTGTGTGAGGTGGGCGTGGTGCGTGGATGGGCGGGTATGGGCACCGCTGTGTGTGCTCTGTGTGGTGTGTACGTGTGCACGTGCGTAAGCCTGGACGTGGGGATGGCACGTGTGTGGCTCACGTGTGTGCGCTCAGTGTGTGTGTGTGGCCTGTGTGCTTCGTGCGTGGCTGAGCGTGGGTGTCTGTGGGGCGTGAGCACCCGTGCTCCTGCGTGTGTGGCGGGTGTCTTTGCAGGGCGCACAGGTGGAGTGGGCGTGGAGGCCTGGGTGTGTGTGAGTGTGATGTGTTTGTGCCTTTGACTATCTGTGATCTGTGTGTGCATGTGCGTGTTGCGGTGTGTGTGTGTGTCCACGGTATGTGCAGGTGGCCGGTGGGTGTGTCTGTGTGTGGAAATGGGTAGGTGTGGGGGGTGATTTTGAGCCCTTGGGGGTCGTTGGCAGTCTCCCTTCAGACCCACCTGACACCGCGGAAAGGGAGGCCTCTTCCCACCCCCACCCCCACCCCCACCCCAGCACTTTGGGGAAGCCACTCTGAGAGGTGACGTGGATGGAAGGTATGGGGACACCTTCCGGGCCTGGTGAGCCCAGGCCCTGAGCCACCTGCACCCGGAGCCCTCGAGGGTGGGCCCGGGCCATGTTGTTCACGCCCAGCTGGCGACTGGCACACAGTAGGGCCTCAAGAAGGATGTGCTCAGGGCAGAATCACTCTGGAAGCCACTTCCCTCTGCCCTGCTCACTGACTTGGGGCACTCGAGGAGTGCTCCTTACTCCACATTTCATGTCCAGTGTCCGTGCGTGAGGAGAGATAACCTTCTCGCTTCAGCTCGGCGTCCCCAGCTGGCACCCCGATACTGCATCCTCCTGGACCGACTGCAGAGGCCTCCAAGTGCAGCCAGGCGGGGCCCTTCTCTTGGTCAAGGCCAGGTTTCCACAGTGATCAGCACAGTGGCTAGATGCTGACCACGGGCGAGGACGGCTGCCCTGGCCCATGGCCAGCATGTTCCCCTGCCCAGCCCTCACCTGCTGTCCCCTCTGGAAGTGCATTGCTCACGTTCGCTGAGGGCCACCTGACTTTCCCTGACCTGTCTCTTCCCGAGGCAAGAATGACCCCAGAAAGTACTTCTGAAGGCATGGTCAGTGCCGGGGCCCTTCCTCTAGAGTTGGAGAAATGGAGATGCCGTAAATGCCAGAACTCGATCCGTCGGGCCCCAGGTCTGGTCTGCAGGGTCTCTGGTCTGCATGTTTGATCTCTTGGAATCTCGGTTTCCAAAATCATCAACTAGGGAGGATAACGCTTCCCACGCTGCCCTAGGAGGGTATTTGCAACGATGTATGAAAGCACTTAGCCTAACGCCAGGCGCAGGGTACAGAGTCAATAAATGGTGGCCATCATCCTATTATTTTAACGCATGAAAATTGAGGTTTAAAAAATAATAAATGTATCAGGAAGTGCTAGAAATATATCATCAGCAAAAATACTCAGATGGGGTCCTAATGACCTAAGATGTAAAATCATAGCAAAAGGAAGAAAAGATCTAGAAAGCAAAGGAAGCAGAGACAGCAGTCTCAGGAAAAGAAAAAAAAAAGGGGGTAGAGAGAGAGCGAGCCAGAGCAGTGCAGGGCCAGCCAGCCAGAGCACGGTTTCCTCTGCCGTGACAGTGTGACAAGGGCCCGATCCTGCATCTGCAGAGCCAGACATGGTAGAGGGACATCGATTTGCTTTAATGTAAATATTTTGATGTCTTTCTTTTTCCTGAACTTTTAACCTTGCTGGTAAACAGGGTTCATACAGTAAATGAATTGTTTTTCTGAGAACTGCCTTTTGAGGAAATAGGAAGAAAAAAAGGATTTTTATTAGCTAATTGTCAGTCTTGAGCATGATTAAAAGCTTCATTTTTCTGCTTCTTAACTCTGCCTTCAGGAGACGCTTGGCCACCGAGAATTGATGGAAAACACTTTAAAATGTATAAACACACCAATTCAAAAAATAGCAAACCTCACACAATAAAGGGAGAAAAGTCATTCTGCAGAAGGTTTCTGAGACAAGAAAAACAACCAATCCAAACTCCAGTTTGTTGTTTATAATTAGAAACTCCCCGAACTTCATTTCCCTGGAGATTCAGGCCCTGGCTCACCGTCTTGGTCCATTTCCAGCCCTTGTAACTTCTGAGATGTTAATGGAAGTCAAGAGGGCATCTGAAGTCCTGGCAGCAAAGGCTAAAGCCTTAATATACACATGTAATAGCCTTTCTTTCTCCAGGCAGGTGGCTCACAGCCATCACTGTTTACTAACACTGTCCCCGTGGGTGGATTGTGCAAGAGTATTTTGTGATAAAGGAGAACCAGGACAGGGAACTAACCAGAACAAGGAAGATCTAGGTTGTAGCATGAGCTTTTCACTTGAAACTGTCATTTAACCTCTACCCTGTAATTTTCTTAACTGTTAAGTGAAGATAGGACCTTTGGGCTGTGAAGCCTCAGGGAGATGTGGTCAAAACACCAGATCTGTAACTTGCTTTGAAATAGTTGGAAGAAAAGAGAAACTCTCTCCATATCAAGTTGTGATGGAGTTGTGTCAGCCTCGTAGTGGATGATGGCAAGTCCTTGAATGTTCCTAAGACCCGACAGCAACCCCAGCCTCCGAAAACTCTTCCTCTCCTGACTTTTATACCTCCAACTGTTGTGTCTCTCGGGTGAAGGCTGGCAGAGCCTACCTTTCAAGTCATGCTCCCATTGGAAGGGAAGCCAAGGAAACTGATGATGTTTCAAGTCTCCTAAGATATAGGGCAGGGTTGAAAGGACTTCTAAGAGAGTTTCTTGCTGCCCTCTTAGAAGAAGGAGGAAGAAGCAGAGGAGAAGGGGGCAGAGAAAATGAAACAAAGTGCCAAAACCTTAAAAATTTATTTATGTATGTATGTGTTTGTTTATTTTTATTGCCGTCTAGTTGATGTACAATATTATATGAATTTCAGGTGTACACATAGTGATTCACAGTTTTTAAAGGTTATATTACATTTCTAGTTATTGTAAAATACTGGCTACATTCCCCGTGTTGTACAATATATCCTTGTAGCTTATTTATTTTATACATAGTAGTTTGTACCTCTTAATCCCCTACCCCTATCTTACCACTTTCCCCTTCCCTCTCCCCACTGGCAACCACTAGTTTTGTTCTCTATATCTGTGAGTCTGTTTCTTTTTTGTTATAGTCACCAGTTCGTTGTGTTTTTTAGATTCCAAAAATAAGTGATATCATACAGTATTTGTCTTTCTCTGTCTGACTAATTTCACTAAGCATAATACCCTCTAGGTCCATACATGTTATTGTAAATGGCTGAGTAGTATTCCATTGTGTGTATATATATATATATATATATATATATATATATATACACTTCTTTATCCATTCATCTCTTGATGGACACTTAGGTTGTTTCCATATCTTGGCTATTGAAAATAGTGCTGCTATGAATGTTGGGGCCCATGTGCCTTTCTGAATTATTGTTTTTGGATTTGTCAGGCATATACCTAGGAGTGGAATTGCTGGGTCATATGGCAGTTCTATTTTTAGTTTTTTAAGAAACTCCATGCTGTTTTCTGCAGTGGCTGCACCAATTTATATTCCCACCAATTTTAAAGATGCGATTGAAGCAAACCACAAAATGTATTGAGAGAGGCAGCTCGTGGGAAGTCAATTCCCAAGGCTCTGGGTTCCCATCGTTCTCCCCTCCTTTCTTTCAGAATAAATTATAGAATGGGCTAAAATCCAGGTTGTGTGTATGATATTTTTATCTGATGGATGACCTCATACTCCTAATCAGTGCTTATCTGTGTTGTAAAGCACCCCTTTCCTGTTCTCCAGGCGCCTCACTTCTGTAAATGTTATGAACATACACACATATGAGTCTACTCTGCAGAAAAGCCTAAGGAGGTCTTTGGTCCCCCGCAACTCATCTGAAGGTTTAGTTCTGGAAGGCCTAACCTTGCATTACCGGCAAACTGTTCCACACACTGCAATAGCTCTGTAAATCACCACTCTCCCAAATCAAACAAGGGAAGACGTCAGTAAATACTACAGAATGGAAACTTCTCCTTCATTTTCTGACCTTTCTAGTTGACAAGGGTATCAGTCAGTGCAACGTTTGCTGGGACTGGTGAGTCTGAATATTCACTTGTAAGGCTTTACTTGTAAATAAAATATTTTTGAGAAATTCAGTTGCCTGCAGTTCATACATTTTTTCCTCTTGATTCATTTCAAACTATTTTTCTTTAAAACATTTTATTTATTAAATTATAGTTGATTTACTATAGTTGATGTTGTGCTGATTTCAGATGCACAGCCTCAGATTCTTTTCCATCATAGGTTATTACAAGATACTGAATATAATTCCATGTGCTATCCAGCAAGTCCTTGTTTATGTATTTTATACATACTGGAGTGTATTAATCTATTCATCTATCTATTAATCCCATACTCCTAATTTATTCCTCCCCCTCCCCTTTCCCCTTTGGTAACCATAAGTTTGTTTTCTATGTCTGTGAGTCTGTTTTGGTTTTGTAAATCTGTTGATTTGCATTGTTGATTTGCATTGCAAATGCAATATTTGCATTTGCAATATTGAAATTGGAAAAATTGTGTGCTGTTTTCGGATGCACTTGTAATCTTGAAAAAGTCATTTAGTTGTGGTGGTGCTTGCTGTCCCTGCTCTGGTTGGGTGGTTGGTTCTAGTATCTACAGGGCTCTTCCTCCCCGGGTTCCTAGTAATGACTAGGCTGCTGGCTGTCCAGCCAGATGATGAAATAGGAGTTTTAAAGGCAAAGACTGCATGGGTAGTATTACTAAATATAGCTCCTGCGTATGTGCACGTGTGTGTTTCTATCTCGAAAGTGCTTTGCAAAGTTACATAAATACTTGTATGGAAGTTGTGGTGTGTCCCGAGAAAAGTATATTTGAAAGTATTCCTTCCACCAGTAAATAAATCTTCCCCAACAATTCATCCTCCCCACTGCTAGTCACGTTTGAATCTCCTTCAGCTCTCCTCTCCTGAACCCCTGTTAGGAAAAGGGCTCCCCGAAGGTGGCAAATACTCCCTGTTTCTTATATTGAGTTCAAACAGGAAAATTCTAGTGTTTACTGGAAAAAAAAAAAGAAAAAACAGTGCCTACTTTATATCTGTTGCACCACACTGGCTTAAATGACAAAACAAACAAACACAAGTACTGGAAAGCTGGGCCTCTCTTAAAGAAAAGGTTGTGAAATTACAGGGTTCAAATTAGGCAAAACGTTCAAATCCTCTAAGAGTAACATGTTGGGGTGTCACTTAGATCCCCCCCTCCCAGTGCCTGTAAAAATAGATTTTTAGCTTGATTTATGGCAGTGTTTGTACGATCTCCTCTGATTCCTCCTTAAATTCAAGGAGAAATACATCTTTCCATCAAATTGAGACATGAAAATAATGTTTATTGAAAAGCTTTGAGCATATTGGTTTTAAAAAAAGCACTTCCGTACACTCCTCCATGGCCCATTCCTCCCCATTTTAAGATGGAGAAATGAAGACTCAGAGTGGGCAAACGAATTGCCCCAAACGACCCCGTGAGGAAGCGGCAAGGCTGGTACTCGGAGTGGGTTTATTTAACCAAACTGTTTAAAATGTGAACTTAGTTTGTGAAACAACCTCACGTGGTTGGTATTATTGTCCCCAGTTTATCACCCATCACCAGGCCCAAGGCGAAGTCATACAACTAAAGAGCAGCAGGACCAGAGCAGGGGAGACAAACGCTCCTGAGCGCTGTAGGGTTTGTGCATTTCCTCTCCTCCGGGTCCAAGTGCAGGATGGACGCGAGTAAGGAACCTACTTCCAGAAAGGGGCTCCCCTCTGAGAGTCGATGCCTTTCCGTCACTCTGTAGGTCCAGAAGTCTTGTTCTGTCTAGACTGACACAGAAACACGCGACTCTCCTTTTTTCTGTGTCTCATCACAGAAAGGAGGTAGGAAAACTTGGGAAACGGGAGACCTCCCTTTTCTGGAGTCACCAGCAATCAGCTCCAAGAACCTGAGAACAAACCCTCGGCAGGGAGCGTGGAGGCCTCTGTCGGGGATTCTCCAAGTCTCCGGCGCGGTGGCACGGCGGCCAGATGCTCCTGATTCATCGGGCCTGTGTGGATAGCACCCGATACGGCATCTCGGGCAAAGCAATGCGGTCCTTCGGTCCCGCGATAAACCCTCGTCCCGCTGACCGCTCCTTCAGCTTAGCGCTGAACAGTCGGTGAAGGTCAGATACAGGATCTGTTCTTCTCGCCCATGAAGACATTTTAAAAGAGGCTCTGCACACTCACCCCCAAGTCAGGACCTTGATCACTGTGGACTGACAATGTACCGTGAGGAGAGGGAGGGAAAATCCTTTCCCTGAACGTTCCTGTCCATCGTTGAATAAACATCATAAATCTATGGCAGAAACAGGCTGCCTGGACTCCAGTTAGCTCCTGCTACAATTGTAGCTTCCAGGCTTGATGCCCTAAACGTGAATAACGTCATAGCCCAGCACAGGTCTGATTAAGGAGGTGACTTTGCCAACCTCAGGGTCAGAGAGGGGCTCCCCGCTCCCTTCCTTTATTCCCTGTGGCTTAGTAACCACTTCAGCAAATCTCCCCATTAAATATACAACGCAAGTGAGTGCAATAGAAGCTAAAGGATGCGGCGGGTAAACACCAGCGTCTCTCCTGGCAGACCTTGCTGGGTGACAGAGAGCATCCCTGCTCCGTTTGCCCTCCGGAATCCTAAATGTCCCCCATCGCGAATGCCAGGATAAAAGTGGCTCACACCTTGCTTCTGCCCACTGGGCTTCAGTCTGTGGGTTACACTTCCAGGACCATCTGCTTCCCAGGCGGTCACGTGGTCTATCCATGGAGTAGCTGGATGTTCCCTAGGTACGTGTGACGTGATTGATGCCCACACACGGCATCTGAGAACGGGGCTGAGGGTCACACCCAGGAGGTGACTCGAATTATTAGCACCTCACATCCAATCAGGAGAGAGCGGGGCTTTTTGTCTTGCCCAGATGGTACCAGCCCCTCAAATACGATTATGGGTCCCTTGAGTAATTCCTGGATGGAAGCCATATTTGTTGAGCTCTTAATGCATGTTGGGCACACTTAATAAGAAATGCTGAGTCTTCTGCGAGGTGGCAGAGGGTCTCTGCACATGTGACCTTATTCACTGTCCATAACAATCCCGTCCAGGTGATGAATTATCTCCGTGTTTTTCACCTGAGATCAAGCTGAGGCTTATTATGGGGTGACAGTAATGGAGCTGGAATTTGAGCCCCACTCTGACTCCAGATTCAACATTGTTAAGCAGTAAAACTTTCCTCCCTCCCCATCCCTGTTTCTATTCTCATCCTCCTAACACACACACACACCCTTGTGTGGGCCAGTAATACCAACAACTTACCACAGCACAACTGCATTGGGCCAAATTATAGGGATTTAGAGTCTAAATTTTCCATGATATTGAGGCTTTATAGAGTCAATATTTCAGGTCAGTTTGTATTTATTTATTTATTTATGGCTGCGCTGGGTCTTCGTTGCTGTGCGCGGGCTTTCTCTAGCTGCGGCGAGCGGGGGCTACTCTTCGTTGTGGTGTGCGGGCTTCTCATTGTCGTGGCTTCTCTTGTGGTGGAGCACGGGCTCTAGGGGCACGGGCTTCGGTAGTCATGGCACGTGGGCTCAGTAGTTGTGGCTTGCGGGCTCTAGAGCACAGGCTCAGTAGTTGTGGCACACAGGCTTCATTGCTCTGCGGCATGTGAGAATTTTCCAGACCAGGGCTCGAACCCCTGTCCCCTGCATTGGCAGGCGGATTCTTAACCACTGAGCCACCGGGGAAGCCCTTCAGGTAAGTTTTGATTTTCTCTTAAACCAGGGTTCAGCAAAATTTTTCTCTAAAGGCCAAATAGTAAAGGTTTTAGGCTTTGTGAGTCTCTGTCATGACGATTCAACTCTACCATTGTAGCACAAAAACAGTAAGAGGCAATATGGAAAGGAATGGGAGTGGCTGTGTTTCAATAAAACTTTATTTACCACGACAGGCAGTGGGCCAGATTTGGAAAAGAATGGGAGTGGCTGTGTTTCAATAAAACTTTATTTACCAAGACAGGCAGTGGGCCAGATTTGGCCCAGGGGCCACAGGTTGAGACCCTATAGTTTGAAACTCAAGCCATCATTAAAACACCCTAGGGTTTTAGACACTGGGTCTGTCTAACCTATCAGAAGCAAGGCTGGGAGCCAGGGCCCTTGCAGTAAGGGGCAGAAGTTGACAACTGTTTAAGAAGCACTGTGGCCAACATTGCTACTATCCCCAGATAGCCAGACCAGCAGGTCTCAACATGTGTTCCACAGACAGATAGCAGCAAGCATTTTGCCAGAAAAGAGTTCTTTGAACTAGTAAGTTCTGCAAACATTGTGCTAGAGAATTAAACTGTTTCCATTACTGCAAGACTTCTCAGGGCCTTTAATGTGCTAATAATCCTATTAATCTCCAGGAAGGGAAAGCAGTTCTAGTCTCCCCTTCTGGCCTGACCTCGTGCACTGTCCTTTGTGTGTAGAGCATGATGTCTGCACTGTGGGAAGAGTGTTCTAGACCCAGGTCCTAAAGTTTTTCATACTGTCTTACTTTTCTACCTCTTGTCCCACCTGTTCCCACTTGAGGGTACCCACCTCAGTTGCTACCACGCACACAATAGCCCACTTCATCCTCAGAGCAACACTGCGGTCTGGTCAGGGACTTTGGACACTGTGTCTCCCATGACCCAGTGTGGATGAGCTCAGAGTGGAGGGTGTGAGAAGGACAGGGTTGGTGTGGAGGCTGGTACATCTGTTTCCCCTGTTTCTACAACCTGCTGCTTGAAGGTCTGGTATTTATGATCTGCTAGAATGTTCCAGAACCTCAAGAGTCTCCTGTGCTCCTGGTTTGAGAGACTAGGTGGAAAATCTCCATAAGAACACGGACTCAGAGCTTCATGAAGCCTGACACAGGAACAGTTGGCTTTAGTCAGGAAATGTAGGGACTCTAATGGGAGCACGGTTACCGGACATTTATGCCCGGAAGGTTATCATCTCCTGAGACCTCGGTGAGAAGGCAGGACTTGAGGTCGGGAGTCGCTGCTGTTGTGGAGAAACCATCCAGGGAGGGTAGTTTGGGGCAAGACTCTTAGCTCTGAGGAGCTTTCGGTGCACCATCTCTACAATAGAAATGCTGATGCCTGCAAGCCTGGGCTGGGATGGGAGCATGGGGGCTGGTGGGGAGGTGTGTGAGAGAGCTTTGCAATGAAGGCTGAGTGATTGTTTGGAGGAAGCGTCTGGGAGCAATTCAGACCTTTCTGGGTCCTTCTGAGGAGCTAGGCATTGTGGTGAAGCTTGGGATTTGACTCACAGGACAAGCTTCTTTAAGCACATGCTTTAGCCGCCGGCTTTGAGCCCACTCTTGAAAACTAAGCAGTAAATAATGAGAGGCCTAAGAAGCTCCGTCCAGTCGGAAAAGACCTCCAGCATATGGAACGCAGCGGCTGATGGGGGGAGGGTCTCTGCCCCTCCACGGGGCAGTGGCCAAGGGGTTCCTGAGCCTTATTTATCATGTGTAGTATTTTACGAGGAGGCTGTGAATTATTTCTGTAATTGAAAGTTGGTTTTTAAAAAAGACAAAGGGAATCAGGAAAAAAGATATGACTTTAGGCGCACACTCATTTCCATCTCAAAACGATGGGCGAGTCCTGTGAAAATGTCCTTAGATTTGTTGATCTGCTGTTATCACCCCGTTTTGTTTTTCTCTCTCTCTCTCTCTCTTTTTTCCATTTGTGTGGCCACCTGACTTTCCTAGTGGTGATTACTAAGAAAAGTCCTAAACTGAATCAAAACAACAATGACAAAAGCAAAAACAAAGCCCCAAGTCACCCGCAGCCCAACTCAGACCCTTTTGGCCAGTGTGGGTTTTCCACAGGCCGTCTTTGTGTTTCAAATGCACCTGTTTCCTTTTTTCTTTCTTATTTCCCCGAGAACCACTGAGAAGCCCTCCCTCTTTCCCAGGGGCCCAAGAGGACCTCCCTGTGGTGGGACCCACACGGGCCTTGGGGCCATGCATTTCTGGCAGAGCTGGGGAGCCCCATCCTGCTTCCCCCCACCTCCCCACCCCAGGATGAAGGGCCTTCCCAGGTGAGGCTCGCCCTCCACCCAGGCAAGTGCCTGCTCCTAAGGCCAGGTTTCAGGGAAAGCCTTCTGGGGCTCTCTCCCTCATCCTCGGTCTTTCAGAGGAGACTTTTTTTCTTTTTTTGGCCACACCGCGGCAGCTTGCGGAGCCTTAGTTCCTCCGACAGGGATGGAACCCGTGCCCCCTGCAGCGGAAGCGTGGAGTCCTAACCACTGGACCGCCAGGGAATTCCCTCAGATGAGACATTTTATAGGCAAAGGGACCCCCTTCTTATGAGGAATCAGTCCACAGGGAGACACTACCCCTATCAGTGTGGCCCTTGTATCTCCTGCCTAGAAAGTACAGTCCCCTGTTTCCTCCTGGGTTGTGAGAAATGGGTTCTAATCCTTCCATTTCCATAGTCTCACCTCCCCGGCATCTCCATTTTACAAATGAGAGCTTCCAGGCCTCTCTCTGACCCAGGCAGGCAAGGTGAACGTGGCCTCCCCTCACCACAGTGAGCCCGGAGAAAGAGCGTGCAGGTTATGAGCCAGACAGGCGTGAGTTCAAATCCCAGCCCTGACCCTGACTAGCTGTGTGATCCAAGGCCACTCACCCAACCTCTCTGAGCCTCAGTTTCCTCATTTCCAAAATGGGGACAAGACTAAACCCTGCCCCATGGGGTTGTTGCAGGGGAGAAGTGACGCAGTGCCTGTGCAGGGCCCGGCGCTCGTGCCCAGAGGAGGGGTTTCCGAGCGGGGCCTGACAGCTCACCAGGAAAGGCTGCGGCCCGTCCATCCCGGGGAGGCCGTGTCAGATCAGGGGGAAGCTCAGCAAGCCACTTGAAAGGGACCTTGACTCATTTTGTGGTAACTGAATGTGCCGTTCAGGAAGTGCTTCGCGAGAGCGAACTGGGCTCCAGCCGCCCCCTCGTACCCCTGCCCTCTGCTCCGAACCTTCGGTGGGAGGATGCTGCTCCCAGCAGCGTTCCCGGCCTGAGCTGGTGCGCATGCGCGTGGACCGCAGGGCCCGCGCATGCGCACTGCCAGCCTACTGAAGGCTCGCAGGGGTGGGGTCCGTGGCTGGAGGACAGCCCGCCCGACCACTTGGGTCCACCCCTGAGGCCAGGCGCTCCGCTTTCTGAGCCTCTTGTAACTGGCGCTCCCACGTGTCAGCCCAGCGCCCAGCACTTGACATTTAATAGTCACAAGCAGCTCCCCTGGAAAGTACTAAACTTCTCACCATTTAAGGATGGGGAAACTGAGGCACGCAGAGGTTATGAAATGCGCAGGCACGTGGAGGATGATGTGTCTGGAGCTGGGATTTGAACCCGGGGAGCTGGACTGCAGGGGCTGCCTCTTAACCTAGCCGCTGGCGTCGAGAGCCTGGCACACGGTAGGTCTCAGTGGGTCCTAATAGGAGTGGAGATGGGGCCACCGCACGTGATGTTGTGAGTATGGCGGGAAAGAGGGTGTAGGGTGACCTCAACCCCTGCAGCTGTTTCCTGGTGGGTGGGGAAGGGGCTGTGAATGTGGAGGAACCTCAGGGCATGTGGCAGGGTCCCCTCTGGCTCCTGGTGGGCTGCCCCCCAAGCCTCTGGTATCAGCTGCCCTGGGAGTTGGCATGGTCATGTCCACTGCACCCTCTTAGACCCTCCAGAACCCCGGGTTTCCCACTGAACACCCCAAGGACACCGGCAGCAGGTGCCCAAGTAGCAGGTACTGAGGCCATCGGAGAACCATGGGGTGACCTGCTGGGAGGCTGGTGCCACTGGGGACCAGAGACTGGATGAGGTGGGGAACCTCTGAGAGGAAGAGGCTGCCTGGCCGTTAGCCCTGATCTGTCCACCCCCATCTGCCATCCCCAGGCTGGCCACGTGGGGTTTCCAGGGAGAAGGAAGTGGGGGAGTGAAGTGACGTGGGAAGGTGGGTGGCACAGAATTGCAGAGCTGGCCCCCAGGCCCCGAGAAGAGCAGATCCTCCTCTGTCCCCTGCCTCAGAGGCCTTGGGGAGCAAGAACTTTGTACATTGAGCTGCACCCCTGCTGGGAAGTCAGGGCCTGTCCTAGTTCCTCATTCAAGGCACACACGCTTATCCCCAAGGCAGTTAAAAACCCCGAGTTGCCCAACTTGGTCCAGGGAAGCCTGGCCCATCATCCCACACCCCCTTACAGCCCGAGCCCTGGCTGCTAGGCCTGGTCTGTCTGGCCTCCAAGGCCAGACAGTGACCTGCATCCTGGAGTCCACGTGTCGAAGAGGAAGCTGCCATTCTGACGGCCCAGAAACATCTGTTCCCCATTCGTCATTGTCGAGCTCTGATGTCTTTGGGGGCTAAGTCTGAAGGACAGTTTTTACTGTTGTAACCAAAAAAGCAAAAGGAAACAAACAATTACAGGCCTCCTTTATTTCAGAACTTTTGTGTGTGTCAGTAGAAAGCCATTCCAGTAAACAGGAGTTTGACCCAATTACCCTTCCCCGTGATGAGTCGCTGGGGCGTCTCCTCCCTCCGCTCCCCTGCTTCACACCCCACTGTGCTGAGAAGTGTTGAGATAAATACATTTGGACTGAGGCGGGAACAAAAAGAGCAGAAAATGCTTCATCTTCACCTGGGCTTGTCTGTGCATCTTCAGAGGATACCTGTGACGGGGCCCGTGTGTCTGGTGCTCCGGGATCAAAATGCCTTGAGTAACAGCGGCGGCTCTCAGAGCAGCACCACTGTTTACCTTTCTAGCCTGTAGCTCAGCTCCTCCTCCGATCTGGGTGTTTCCAACATGCGCTTGTTCATACAATGGATGCGCTAGTTCAGACTCACAGGGAACTGTGGCGGCACCCAGATCAGCCCTGAGAGCTCTTACGACCTTCCCACCCCGGGCCCTGGCAAGCGCGCGTGTCGCCAGATTCAGAACAGCCATAAGATGCCCTGTCTGCCGGAGGCTGAGGGCAGGTGAGCCGTCCTTCTGGAGCTAATGAAGGACCGCCGCTTGTCCCAGGGCTCTACTGAGCCCCGGAGGACTCTCCCACTTAGGGAGAGGTTCTGGGTTGGGACACGAGGACGATGCTCCCCAGCAGGAGGCAGGGTCTGTGTTCCTGGGATGTGACAAGTGAGCCCCTTGGCCCCTCTCTACCTTCCTGCTTGTCATGCAGAGTGTTTTGGTTTCCTGTGGCCGCTGTAATACCCTTGGTGGCGTAAAACAACACAAGTGTATTCGCTGACAGGTCTGGACGCCAGATGCCCCAGGTCAGTCTCACTGGGGTCAAGGCAAAGTATCGTTCTGTTTTGGAGGCTTTAGAGGAGATTCCGCTTCCTTGACTGTTCCAGCTTCTAGAGGCTGCCTGCACCCCTGAGTAAGTACTGATACTTGAAGAAGCCTAGTTACAAAGATGCAACCAGACCCTGTCAGGAGAGCTGCAGTATGTTCGGGGCTACCCGTCTCTGTTGCATCCGGTTTCCTCTGGGGCAGGGCCCCTCCCTTCCATTGTAATATCTTGGGGAGGGGGGAATGACTGCAAAAGCCACACCAGAGCGAGAGGTACCAGTTCTTCCCCCACTCTTTTGGTGCAGCCGGTGGGGGACACATCACCACACTCCGTCATTGGGATGCTGTTTTCTGAGACTTGGGCACTTACCTTGTTCAGCTCAGCAGTGCCCCCCTGACCACATTAGTCCTGCTTTGTGCCTGTTTTTGCCATTCTCTTCTCCTCCCCGCCCATTCCCAAACCCAGCGACCCAGCCTTCCCCGTGATTCAGGGAACTGCCGTGTTCTTAGCACACAGGCCCTTTGTGATGGAGTTCAAAGATGAAAATTCTGTTGCTTGCACTCAGGACCTGTGATACAAGGATTGTCTGTCTACTGTGTTGAATAAACGGAGGACTTGAGAATTCACTTTAGTGCCGTCTTACAAATGGCTTGAGGCGTCTAGGAAACCAGGTCCCGGCATCAAGGCCCTGGCTGCGGTTAAGGAGGGGTGTGCCGGGGGTGCTTTGCGGGGGAGGGGCAGCGCTAGAGGATGGAGTTGGTTTTACTGATCTCTGCCCCTGCATATCTATTGTACAACAACAGGCTCTTCGATCACATACAATGGCATCATTATCGCCAGAGCTGCGATGGGGTTCAGAATATGCTACTCCAAGATAGGGCACCTGGACATATTGGGTATTTTAAGCTGAAGGGACTTGAGAAAATACAGCTGGAAGCTTACCCTGACCTCTACCCCACTTGCCCTTCTTCCCTGAAACAGGTCATAAAACCCTCATGTGAGAGGTGCCCTCCCTTTACCTGGAGGAAAAGAGCATCCTTATCTCTAAAGACAAAGAGACGCCAAGAAGAACCCTAACAAACAGACCTTGTTAAGATCCCCCCAGTTTAATACACTCATACTCCTTCACCTGTCATATTCCTCCATGCCTGGACGCTCCTCATTAAACCCAGCACAAAACACTCAGGTCTAACTGTCACTTCAGGTCTTCATTTCCTTATGAAGACTTCCAGATCACCTAAAACTTCTGTTAAATAAATGCATATGCTTTTCTCCTGTTCATCTTTGTCAGTTTAGTTTTCAGACCCCAGGACCCCACAATGATCAAGGAAAGACTTTTTCCTCTCCTTCAGCCGTATATTTTTTCATTAAACTCCCACTTACCCGGCTATGTGCAGGACACAGAGGAGGCAGAAGCGGGCATGAGGGTTAGTAACGGCAGGCCAGAGCCTTAGTGAGTGCTGGCCGCATTTTTGTTTAGTTTCATCTCTGAAGCACCTCCGTGTGCAATGCATATTTGTTGAATGAATGAATGAATGAATGAAGGTTGCAGTCCAAACCAGCCTTCTTGCTGGTGGACCGACGTGCCCATCTAAAGCTGCAGGCACGCTTCAGCAGCAAACCCCCAAACCCAGCTGAAGAGCAGTGAACGTTGCTCATTTCCTTTTTGTTTTGTGTATATGTGTTACTCCTCCAGGACTCCCACGGACCAGAAACAAAATCAAAACTTGAATCCCCAACTCGGGCTTTTACTTGAAGGTAAGAGGGCTCAGAAAAGGGCAGTGAATATTGATGCTGTACAGTTTTCAAGCATTTTGGAATGACATAGATCTAAAGAAAACAACAAGAAGTAAATATTCTTTATCATAAGAATGGATAGCCGTGAAATTTACAGGTAACTTACAGTTGTTAAAAACTCTTTCTAAACTATGGGTCTTCTTGGCAACTAACCTGGTGTCCTTGGGCTGGAGGTACCAAGAAAAGCCAAGAGAGACTGATTGTAGCTGAGATCCAAGGAGTCATGGGATGGGGTGGATGCTATCAAACAGAACTCAAAGTCAGGAGAACTGGCTGAAACAGGCAGGATGTAGGTGGAGACACCCACATCAAGAAGCCTTTTGAACAGAGGCTCTAAGTCAGGAGGCAGCTGCCCTGTGGAGAGGGACAGCCTCTGACCAGCAACTCCTGACCTGCTGGCAGGGTAACTGAGAAATTTCCTGAGATACTGGGCTTTCGCTGCTAAAACGGGGACAGTCTCAGGCCAGCTGGGATGGTGGGTCACTCAAGTTCCCAACTGTCTCTAGCATCCTCTAGCGATGAAAGAGCCTCAGTCCCCGGGGCCACCAAGATGCCCTTGTTGTCCACTGGTTACGCTTGGGGTGGGGTGAGGATAGGGGGAAGGATCACCCTACCATCCCCTCCTGGAGCAGAAGAAGGGCTTTTCTAGGAGTTTGGACTCTGGAGTGGAAGGTGAATGCTTAAAAACCTTTAGGATTTCATGGGAATAATAAGGTTTTCTATTTAACAATAAATTTTAATATTCAAACAAATGCAGACATGTTTCTCAGAGTTGGGACTGAGTCGGTGTAGAAAATATCCTTTCTCAGGGAAGGACTCGGGGTATGGGATTAGCAGATTTAAACTATTATATATAGGATGGATAAACAACAAGGTCCTACTGTAGAGCACAGGAAACTATATTCAATATCCTAGGATAAACTGTAATGGAAAAGAATATTTAAAAATGTCTATATGTGGGCTTCCCTGGTGGCACAGTGGTTGGGAGTCCGCCTGCCGATGCAGGGGACGCAGGTTCGTGCCCCGGTCTGGGAGGATCCCACGTGCCGCGGAGTGGCCGGGCCCGTGAGCCATGGCCGCTGAGCCTGCGCGTCCGGAGCCTGTGCCCCGCAACGGGAGAGGCCACAACAGTGAGAGGCCCGCGTACCGCAAAAAAAAAAAAAAAAAAAAAGTCTATATGTGTGTAACTGAGTCACTTTGCTTTACACCAGAGATGGGCACAACGTAAATCAACTATCCTTCAATTTAAAAAAATAATTTAAAAAAAAAAAGAAAATATCCTTTCTGTAGAGGTGAAACTGCACTGGAGTTCATTTGAATTTCAAAGGGAGTGCAGCTTACTTTGAGCCAACACAGCTCAATGAATCCTACTGTGGCATGTCTTATTACCAGGCGTCCACCTTAGTGCAGAGGGTCTCTGGAATCTAGATTTGGAGTCGTGAGGTCTCTGGCCACTGTTTCCCCTTCTCTCTTCCCAGAGGCTGCTTCTCTCAGGGCCCATCTCTCATATTTTGATCCTCTAGAAATGCACAAATAACTCAAGTGCATGTCGGAAGTGCAAAAAACTTTAACTTTCATCTTTTTTTTTTGTTAATATCTAAGCTCATCTTGCGCTCAAAGCCCCTTTCCTATTGGTAGCAACAAAATTTTTCATTTAACTAACTGAAGAGTCCTCAGTTTCTACTGCTTTAAAACTTAGACTCAGTGAGATCTAAGTTTCTGATGTCACCCAAGGTTTCTTTCCCCCTTTTCCTTTTCCAAGACACAGTCCAGGCGCCAGAAGCGGACCTGTGTGCCCTGTCACATTCAGAAAGGAGGGTCTGGCCTCCCAAGGAAGCAGAGTTCCTCCCTCCTGGCCTTTGGTCATCAGCCTCTGACCTCACCGTGTCCCCCACCTTGGCATCTGTGTCTGGCGTTACTTGTGGGCTGTTCTCACCATGGGCACAGCGCTAAGGGCTGCTGTGACCTGTGTCTGTCCTCAGATTGGCTGGGAAGTCATCAGTGGCAGGATTATACCACAATTTGTTTATCTAGTCACCTGTTGATGGTAGTTTGGGCTATTTCCAATTTTGGAGTCCTGTGAATGAAGCTGTGAAGAATATGTGCAAGTCGTTTTGTGGACAAATGTTTTTTATTTTTTTTCACTGGGGAAAATACCTAGGAGAAATACCTAGGTCATACTGTAAGTGTATGTTGAATTTATAAGTAAAAGCGATTGTGTGTTCCCACCAGCAAAGTACGAGAGTTCCAGTTGTTCTGCGTCTTTGCCAACATTTGCAAGGGTCAGTCTTTATAAAATTTTAAGCATTCTAGCGCATGAGAAATGATATCTCATTGTGGTTTTAATTTGTATTTGTCTAATTACTAATTATGTTGAGCACCTTTGCATGTGCTTATTGGTCATCTACAAAGTGTCTATGCTTGTTCTTTGCCTATTTTTAATACTGGATTGTATATCTTTCATTATGGATTTATAGCAATTCTTTATTCTGGATACAAGTACTTTGCCAGTTAAATATATCGTGAATATTTTCTCTCAGTCTGTGGCTTGTCTCTTTTTAAAGAGAAGAATTTGATGGGGACCAATGTATCATAAAAAAATTCGATTAGGGCTTTGCATGTCCTAAGAAATCTCTGCCTGCCCCAAGATTGCCAAGATCTTCTGTTTTCTTCCACAGGTTTCGTAGCTTTGGGATTTTACTCTTAAGTTTATAATGGATAAACCTAAATACGTGCTGATTAATTTTTATTTGGAGATTTTCTAGATACTCTGTTGGTGATTTCTAATTCCCGTGTGGTCAGAAATACATGCTGTATGATATCGTATAGATCACAGGCAAAAACAATTACTGGTTATCTCTAAAAGAAATTACAGAAGGACAAAAAGGTAGTCTTTTATTTTGCTCACATGTTTACCATTTTTGGTAGCTTCTTCCCCTGTTGAAGACCCAGGTTTCCTTCTGATGTCATTTCTCTTCAACCTGAATAACTTCCTTTCACATTTCCTGACGAAGAACTCTCTCAGCTTCATTTAATTAAAAATGTCTAGGACCTGAATTTTTTGAAAGATTTATTTAACTGGATGTAGAACTTTAGCATTAATCATTTCATTATCTTATCGTCCCATGATCTCTGGCTTCATTGCTTCTGACAAAAAGTCAAATGTGATTCATCTTTGTATCTGTGTCATTTTCTTCTCTGGCTGCTCAAAACTTTTTATTTTTCAGCAGTTTAACTGTGGTATGCCTTTCTGTGGTGTGTGTGTGTGTGTTTATCTTCCTTGGAGTTTATTGAGATTCTTGGGATATACAGGTTAATGTTTTCCATCAGATTTAGGACGTTTTCAACCATATTCTTTTAAATACTTTTCCTGCCCATTTTCCCTCTCTTCCCCTCTGAGATTCCAATTACACGTTTATTATAATGCTTGGTGTTGTACCAAATGTCACTGAAGCTCTGTCGTTTTTAAAACTCTGCTTTGCTCTGTGTTTTAAGATTGGCTAATTTGTATTGGCCCGTCTTGTAGGTCACTTACCCTTTTTTCTGTTGCCTCCAAGATGTTAGAGTTATCCACTGAATTTTTCACTTCTGAGTCTTGTCAGTTCTGGAACTTCCATTTGGTTCTTTTTAAAGAATCGTTTCTGTTGCTCTGCTGAGATTCTCTACCTCTTCACTCATTATGGCAATGTTTTCCTTTAATTCCTCAAATATATTTATAATAGCTGTCAATACCATAAATTTCCAGTCTGCTAATTCCAACTTCTGGGTTACCTTGGAGTTCTGTTGATTGATTTTTTTCTTGAGTAGGGGTCACATTTTTCTGTTTCTTTGAATATCTAGTAGTTTTTTTTTTTATTGTATACTGTTTTGTGGACAGTGGGTTTAGAAATTCTGTATCTTTTGTCTTGCTTTGATGATAGCAAGGCAGTTAATTATGGCATATCACCTTGAAGTTGTGGAAGCTTGAGTTTTACTCTTTAAGATGGATCTGTTTTGATAGTTTTCTTAGTCTGAGGGAAATGTCTTTAATCCTGGGACATAATCTTTGCTCCCCTCCCCTCCCCCTTCCCTGGATATCAATAGAAAGTGCAACATGTTTATGAAATCTCTCCTGGAAAAACTGGCAGGATTCACACTCCAAACTCTGTCTCTCATTAAACGGGCAGCAGTTAAAATCTCTACTCAGCTTTTAAAAGTTTTAGCTTCTTTCAGGATCCAGCTCTTCAATTCCCAGCCACTCTGGCAGCCCTGAACTCTGTCCTCTGACACTTCAAACAGTAAGATTGCAGCTTTCTGTCTGGCAGACTGAGGAGAGCCCTCAGCAGAAAACTGTCTAAACATAGATCTCATCCAGTGCGGTTCCTTCTTTCAAAGGTCAAAGTCCCCTGCCTGCTTCTGCTTGCTCTCCAATGCTTCCAAATCGTTGGTTTCTAATATTTTGTTTGGAGTTTATACTTGTTATCTGCAGGGGAATTGGCCCAGTAGGAGCTACTATACCATTATCAGAACTAGAACTTCTTCTATACCCGTTTTAAAATATATCGCAAAACTGGCCTCCACAAATATGGTACCAAATTACATTCTCACTGGTGGTGGATGAGAGTCCTTGATATCCTGCCCCCTTGGCAGCCAGAGTTTCTGAGGCTAAATATAATGGAATGCCAGAACCTTAGAGACCACCAGATACAGTAATTCCTGGTTCAAGGTCCCTGGATCCCAAAAGGAGTCATGAAGGTAGTATAAGGTTTTTTTTCCCACGTTTTTTTCCCAGGGAAATCAGAGTCCCCCATTGGAGGCAGTGGTCATGAAGCCTTGGAGACTTTTGTCAAAGTTTTATTGCTTCAAAAGGACTTAGGTCAACCTTTAATTGCCTCTACCCAGAGATACGAGGTGCCTTTTGCTGCGTGTGTACGTGTGTGTGTGTGTGTGGTCGTGTGTGTAAGACTGAGTGTAAGAGGCCAGGTCTCTTAGCCACTTTACTTTTACTCGTGCTCTCAGAAGACCAGCCGGCTAAGTAGGGTCAGGTGAGGCCAGGGCACTCCTGCCCGGTGCTGTACGGAGCTGTCTCAGAAATCCAGGACCCAGTTCAGCTGCCTCAGACCCATCTCAGGGGTCTGGGATTGGGATGACCAGATCCCCTGGGAGGCAAGGAAGCAGCCTCACAGGAAGGAGAACCCATGGAGTGGGTCAACCCATGGAGTGGAGAGGCCTGTAACCTCCAGGACACCATAGGCTTTTATCCCCTTCACCTCAGGATCAAACCCTTTCCCACTTGTTTTCCATCCAGCCAGGCCAGCACTGTCACAAAGAGGGAAGACCCAAGGGCCCCATATCCTGGCGCTGCAGCCAGGACTAATTTCAAGAGGACACCTGGGGACTTCCCTGGTGGTCCAGTGGTTAAGACTCTGCACTTCCACGGCGGGTTCGATCCCTGGTCCGGGAAGTAAGATCCACATGCAACATGGCCCAAAACAAAAAGACACCTGGGCTGGTGCTGGGACAGGGTGCAGGGAGGGGGCAATAGCCCTGTAGAGACTGGCTGTGGAAGGAGCGGGCAGGAAAGGCTTCCCAGAAGAGGGGGATTCAGCCATCTGTGAGGAAAGGTTCAGGACACTGGCAGCGGGAGGCCTGGAAGGCTGTCTCTTCTCCACCTTGAACCCTGTGAACTCAGTCAAATCCTTTCCTTCTCAGTCTTATATCCAGAGAACAAGGCTGGAAGCACACCAGGCCAGAGGCCCCTCCAGTTGTGCAATGCTAATCCTGAGGGCGGGGCAGTTGCAGATAAGCTGTGAAAGGGGTCTGTTCTCGGTCCAGGCCTTGCAGCCCTCTGAGCGGGATGCATGATTCCTTCTGGGGCTTCAGATCCCCTCGGGCCATCTCTTTCTCCTTCTCGACCTTGTCTCTTCTCCTGCAGCTGGAACTGAGAGAGCCTCGCTTTCTGCCTCTGCTTTGTCCTTGTCACCATTTGTGGCAATTTTATGTGGGGTGAGAACAGGACCAGGGGCCCCTTTAAACTTTAGGCCAGTCCACTGGGATCTGTAAATGGTGGGGTTTTTTTCACTTTCATCTGAGCTCTTCAAATAAAAAGATTTGAGAAGCTGAATGCTTTGGACTGCCAGCAAAAATAATCAACAATTTATAATAGGACTGGAAAAGAGTTTTATTTGAGCCAAACTGAGGACTATAGCCCAGAAGACAGCCTCTCAGATGACTGAGGAACTGCTCCACAGAAGCATGGTTTTCAGCACAGTTTTACATGTTGTCAGAACAAAGAACATTACGTGAGTCGGGGATCCATTCCTTCAAGGTACCAGACCAGATCATCGTGTACATAGTGAGTCAGAATGGCTTTGGCACCTGGGAAGGGAGTCTTATCATCAAAAAGTACCAGCATTGGCGTCCCAGGAAGAAAGGCATTTGATCTTTATGTTTAACACGGACATTCTTTACTTTTGGTCAACGCACCCTTTTCTTTAATAATTAAAGCAGATGTACAATGTATGTTTGGTAGGCCGCAAACAGGCTGTTTCAGTCAGCATAAAATTCAAGTTAACCCATAGATAAGCCAGAACGACTTCCCCATACCTCAACATGTGAAATTTTCTTTTATCAGGACACATATAAAAATATGTGTGGGCGCTGAAGCCAGACTGCCTGGTTTAATCCCAGCTCCAACTCATACTAGCTGTGTGACCTTGGGCAAGTTACTTAACTTGCCTGATCTTTGGTTTCCTCATCTGTAGAATATGACAATAATAGTAGCTATCTCACCATTATTAGGATTATATTAGCTATTGTGTGTGAAATTCTTAAAAAGTTCCTGGCATGTAGAAAGTACTATATAAGTGTGAGCCATCATCGTTTTTACATTATTTTGCTTCCTTTCCCTTTGTTCATTTCACATTTCTAATTGCTGAAAGAGATCCCAGTTTTCTTTGCATTTAGGTGAAAGGGAAGTCTGGCTACCTCCTGCCTCCTTAGCCCTGGCCTGTACACACTCCTCACCTTTGCTTTTCTTGCTGGAGCCAAAGACACCGTTGTTGTCCCCATGCCCAGTTAGGGGCGTTGACACACAGAGCAGATGGACTTCCTAGACTGTGGTTTGGGTCCCGGTACTGTCTTTCAGCTGTCTTTTCAACTCTGTGTCATTTTTGTCATCCTCATTATCAAGGATATTCTTTTGTCATAATTATTTTTTTGAAAATTAACATATGCACATTGTAAAAAACTTCAAGTACAAAAAGCCCCCTAACCCTTGTCCGAAGGCTGATTTCCTTCCCTTGACCGGTAATCACTGTTACCAGTTTCCTGCATGTCCTTCCAGGCTGGTTCTAGAACAGCATTCATTTGTTAGCATCTTCTCTGCTTACCAATCGACGCCATGGGTACAGGTGTGTAAATGAGTGTGGGTGTACAGGGCTGGGTGAGAGTGACCTCTGGGCTAAGTTGCCCACCTCCCCACAGCCAAGGCCACCTGCAGGCACCTGCAAGCCACAAGGTTACAGGCCTCGGGGCTGGGCCTTTCTTAGTCCAGAGGAATTCAAGAGCCAGTTCAGTGAGTTGAATGTCTTGGCACCAAGGTCATTGCCTGACCTTGGAGCCCAGTTCTAAAATCCACCCTCAGCCTTTGGTCTGACACCCACAGCCTGGTTCCTGAACCCCTCCAGCCGCTTCCCTTGAGCCTGGCTCTTTGACCTGAGAGTTTACTCAGGAGCTCACCCTGTCCCCTCCAATCTTGCCCAGAAAGCCACACGAGAGACCAGGGCTGACCCACTGCAGCCACAGCCCACCCCTCGTGTCTGGTCCCCCTTGTCTCTCTGAGTCACTGGGCTGTCTCTGCCAGGACCCTTGCTGGAACCCTCTGACACTGCCCCTGTCCTGCACTGCCTCTGATTCTGTGGGCTCCACACTCTAGGGGGAAAACTCCCTCTCCCTGGCTTGTTGCAACCCCAAGCACCTTAGAATTCAAGACCTAGCGGTGTGACTCAGAGAGGTTCACTTAACCTCTATGAGCCTCAGTTTCCTAATCTACAAAATGGGCGTGATATTCCCTACATACCTCGCAGGGTTGGTCCCTAGTATTTAAGTGCTGCCATGTGGATAGAAGTCCCTTTGGCTTCCTTCCACCCACCTCGTGGAGATATCGAATTTCCAGGTCCTATCAGCTCCCTCTCCAAATGGCCCTCACGGCTCACCAAGCTTCAGGCGCCCATTTTGATTTAAGGATTGAAACCAGTGCATTTCAGGTGACTTAGCTTTCATACCTCCCAGACTGTTTGGCCATTAGAACAGTTCCAGGAGAAGATCATCTCTAAGTTTCTTGGAGGGTGGGTAGCAATGACATAATAATAAAAATGGAGGTCCATATTCATTGAGCAGTAACTGTGTGCCAGGTATTCCGCCAGGAGCTATACGTGAATGACCTCACGAATCCCTGTGACAAGCCATGGAGGCAACTACTGCCACTGACTTGTGATTGAGATGCCCAGATAGAGGCTCAGAGACCGGAAGGGATCTGATAAGGTTGTGCAACTAACAGATGGGAGACTGGCGTTTAACCTGTGGAAAGTCTCGAAGATCAACTAATTTATTCAGAGCTCGCAAGAGGAAGGCGTCAGCCACCATCACTTGCATGTGGCAGAGACTCAAAGGCAGACAAGGGAGCGGGAAAGCTTTATAGTGGGGGAGGGGTGGGAAGGGGCTGGAGGCTATTGGCCTGGGGGATCTGGAGACGGGCTGTACAGGACGGGGCATCCCATGTGAGGGATCACATCTGACTTTCTCTTGATGGTCCTGTGTTGGAAGTGGGGATGAAAATTAGGGAAGCTGCAGGGATTCATCAAACCCTGGCCATTTGGGCTGAGTGTTACAGAGTCACTGTTTAGCTTCCTGGATTGTCAAACAAAATAGGAACATGGTTCCTGCGAGTGTGACTGAGCGCAGGCTCGCTTCCTGAGCTGTTTACTGCGGATGAGGGCTTGGTTCCCTGGGCAGGTTGCTGCAGGCTGTGGGGCAGAGTCTGTGTTCATATACGGTCTGGTCATTGTCCATTTGGATATTCAGTCTCTTAAACCCAGAAAGGAAGTCTAACTCTGTATTCTTGGAATCTGGAAAATTCCATAAGGGCCATTCCAAGAGCATCTCAGAAGAGAGCCCCAGATCCTGAAACTACAGAGGATCAGCCTGTCCCGAGCTGTTGACCGCCGTGGCTCCCACCTGGGCAGGGTTCTTCTGCTTCAGAGGCCTGACGTTCCACTGGCTTCCGACAGCGGTAGCTGCAGCATTTCTCGGGGGTCCAAGCTCCTCTCCAGACAGAGGCCACGCACAGGGTGAGGTTAACAGCCCCACCCCCTGGGTCTGCAGAGACCAGCTCCCCAGACTGGCCGACTCGCCTTGCCTAAGGCAGCCAAGACGGTTTCTACTGGGCACGTTTTCTGTGTGGTGTGTTTTTCTTTCTTTGGGAGCTCATAAAATTCCCCCGTCTGCCCTGGGCCTCTCGGTCTTTAATCTCCAGCCTCTCCTGGAGCTGTCCCTATTTCTATTTAATTATGCCTGTTTTTTTTTTTTTTAATGGAAGTTTCTTATTGACTTTTTATGAAGATACAGAGACGTGGATAGACTCCAACAAAAATGAAATCTTTATGGAAGAGTCATCTCTCTCCTGGAGCCTCCTGACAAATGTTCCTCCTTGGATACCTAGACATCTGTACATATTGGTGGGGAGTTGGGGACAGGGGAGATAGTCGCTCCGGTCTTGGCTACAGCTGAGCCAGCTGAGTGGCAGGCAGCTGAGCGGGTTATTACTACAGAGGGAGTGGGGTACAGCTCCGCGGGGGGTGGGGCATGGCGGTGACCTGAGACACGGAAGAGGAGAAGTAAATCTTTCCCAGGTACAATCCCTTTGCCTGGGTGGCAGCTGAATTGGCACTGCTCCCTGATCCCAGGCAATCTGGCTACATGACTGCGCAGGCATGGAGGTGACACGTGCAGTGACCCCTTATTCAGCATCTCCTGCCCTGGTTCCCCCCAAACCTGGCCTGAGAAGCCTTTGTCTTTGGGCCTAACACCAGACGTGACTGTCTGGGGTCACTGGCTTGCTTCCCTTGGGCAAGCTTCCCAGAGTGTGGTCTGGGGACGGCTTGGGATCCACAGATGGTTCTCCAGGGATCAGGGGCCTATACAGGGTGTGAGTACTTGTGCCGGGAGGGGAAGGAACAATTATTTATTTACAAATCAGTATTAGGAACCACGCACACTACATGCCCGGCCCAGATCTGGGCACCAGGGACTTCAAAGTCATGGTCCCTTGTCCCATGGAACTGACATTCTTGAAGGACGAAACAGGCAAAAATAACAGGCAAAAAAGACAAGTAAGTATGTAAATGACGTGACGATTTCAGATTGTGGAGAGAGCATATGGGACAAACAGGGAGAGGAGAGAAGGCTGTTGGAGACGAGGAAGGGCGTCTGTTTTAGACAAACGGTCAGGGAAGGCTGCCTGCTGACATTGGAGACGAGCAGGTCTCAGTTCAGGGGAGAAGCGGTCCAGGCAGCGGGGCCAGCAAGTGCAAAGGCCCTGGGGCACTTGTGGAGTTGAGAAACAGAGAGACGGTGAGGGTGGCTGGGATGGTGTGAACCCCCGGGGAGTAGAGGGAGGTGAGGCTGGGTCAGGTCTGGGGGCTTTGTAAACAAGCCTTCCTGATTAACAGCTCTTATTTCAAGTACAACGTGAGCCTGTGAGTGGATTTAGGGAGTAGAGGCCTGACACAAACTGATGTTCGTTTTAAAGACGCCATTTTGGCTGCTGGGTCTCCGGAGAATGGACTGTAGAATTGTATTAAAACCAAGATGCCGAGTTTTCGGAGCTTCGAGAAGGCAGCAGGAGTTTTCTGCTCTCAAGGGATTTGGGGAGGAGGGAGATGTTGGGGTCACTGTTTCTTCAGGTTGTTTGGGTCAAGAGCTGTTTCCTTAAACTGCAAGGCTTCCTGCAAAACTTGTCCCCAGCCTAAGTTTTGAGGACAACTGAGAAGTAATAGTTATGTTTGCCTCCCTGCAAGTATGTACTTTCAGGAGAGGACAGAGCACTGTAGACCTCACATGTGAATTTTGTCAGAGAATGGAATCTCCTATGTGAGTGACAGCTGTCTACCCAGTAGGAGGAACGGTCATGTACATTCTGATAAGATATTTTAGCACCTATCGTGGCAGACTCTATCCGTGTGTTAGGTCTTATAACTGCCACCACTGCCCTGAAAAGTACTGTTAAATATGAGATCTGGGACCAGAGAGGTAAAGTAACTTGCCGAAGGTCACACAGCACTAAAAGGCAGAACTGGGGTTTGACTTAAGTCTGCCTGATTCCAGTGCCCTTGCTTCTGTCACTCACCATGGTGGCCTTGGACAGCATCCGTGTGCTCCCTCCCATAAATACTGTCATGGTTCCTCAGGGAGAATGAAGATCATGGCTGGGTGAGGCTAGGGCACCCTCGAGAGACCCTTGTGTCTTCCTGCCATGGGCCCAAGAGCACAGAGCCTGCCTGAGGCCTGCAAGCTTTCAAAAAACATGCTTGACACTGGCACAAAAAGCAGCTCCAAGGTGTAAGAACAAAGATGCAAAACCACAGCTGGGAACTTAGATCCATAAAGAATAAGAAAAGCGAAAGATTTTATTTTACCTTCATTTCTTCCTTCTTCCACACTCATCTCTGCCTTGTGCAGCCCCAAGTTTCTGACCTGTATCACTTCCTTCTGCCTGAAAAACTTCTTTTAACATTACCTGCAGGGCGGATCTCCTGGCAATGAACGCCCTCTGTTTTTGTTTGAGAAAATCTTTCTTTCTCCTTCACTTTTTTCCAATTAAATTTTTATTTTGAGATAATTGGAAATTCACCTGTGTTGTAAGAAATGAATCAGAGAAGTCCTGTGTGCCCCTTATTCACAAAAGTAACATCTTGTAGAATGATAGTAGATATCGCAACCAGAATATTGACATCAGTACACTTTCATGTATCCTCATTGGTGTGTGTGTGTGTGTGTGTGTGTGCGCGCGCGCGCGTGCGGGCGTGTGTGCACATTTAGTTCTGTGCATTTGTATCCCATGGGTTGGTTTGCGTATCTATCACCACAGTCAAGGTATGTTTTATTTCCATCACCACAAGGATCTCTCCTGTTGCCCACTTATAACCCAAGCGCACTCCTTCCCACTCTCCCCACTTCCTCAACCCTGCCAACCAATGGTCTGTTCTCTTTTAATAATTTTATAATTTCAAGAATAATATATAAATGGGGTCGTGGTACATATGCCTTCTCTGCTCAGTGTAACTCTCTGGAGATTCATCCATGCTGTTGTGTGTATTGATACCCAACCTCCCTCTTGGTTGCTGTGTGCTATTCTGTGGTGTGGGTGTACCACGGTTTGTGTGTTTAACCACTCATCACCAAAGGACATCTGGGCTGTTTGTAGTTTTTGACAGGGAGAAAGTGGTCCAAGAGAGAATAGAGAGAGAGACCCCACCAAACCAAAGCAAACCAACCAAGAAACAAAAAAATGAGAGAGAGAGAGAGAGAACAAACAAGGCTGCACAGAGAGTGAGGATGGAGAGAATGACGGGGGGGGGGGGGGGGGGGGGCGGTGCGGAAGTGGCTTCTCCAGGAGGGGCCATCGGGGATGAAGAGAGAGCTACAAAGAGTGGAAGGTCATAAGATACGTAATCACGCCCCCATAGATTCCTTATTTGCAGTGAGACTCATATTCTCAGACAAACAGGAACTTTCACGATGGACTCTTCTTCTTTTGGGAAGAGGAAGCATAGGTCCTGCCTGCACGTGCTTGCGACATGCTCCCTCGTTTGCTCTTGCACATGCACTTTTGCAAACACAGTTTTGCACGTGTGCACACAAGGCCAGCCCCAGTGTAGCAGCGTTGTGAGGGGCCCCGTCTCCTCCTCTTTTAAGGCAGATGTTTTTGTAAACATCAGGGAGTGGTCTTTTCTTGTGTAGATGTAATATTAATAGCTCCTGGTCACCAGCCCCCTTGCCCACTGATGCTTCTTGGGGGTTGGAAGGCGAGGAGGAAAGAGCCATGTTCTTGGCATCCTGATTAGAACTTGGAATTTAGTGCCCACTAGAAATAATGCACGGGGCATGGAGTTTTAGAACTAAGTCTTTTGTGGAATGTCATAGGACTCTAGTCACCCCAAAACATTGTGTCCATGGGAAAATGCACCTTGAGTTCCATCTTGCAAATGAATTTTTATGGGCTTGAGTGTTATGTAAACTCTTCATCGTATCCTAGTGATATGTATTTATTGTAAAAACAGAACTTCGAGGATAAAGGAGAAAGCGAATATAACCCGTAGTTTTTTACTGCATACAGTTTTTTTCTTACAGAAATGTTGTCATATTGCACGTACTGCATCATATCTGGGCTTATTTGGTGCTTGTGTAAGGTAGAATTCTGAATATGGCCTCCCAAGAGTCTATGTCTAAATCCCAGAACCTATGAGTACCATGAGCTATCATGCCCATGAAAATATTACCTTACATGGCACAAAAAAACTCGGTAGATGTAATTAAGGTTATTAGTTAGTTGACTCTAATATAGGGAGGTGGTCCTGGATTATCTGGATGGGCCCAAGGGAATCCCATGTGCCCTTAAAGGCAGAAGGCGAAGTCAGAGAGTCTCGAAGCATAAGAGGGATTTGATGTACCACTGCTGTCTTTGAAGATGGGGCCACAAGCCAAGGAAATGGGGGAGGCCTTTGGGAGCTGAGAATGACCCCAGCTGACGGCCAGTAAGGAGATGGGGATCTTAGCCCTAGAATCACAGAGAAGAGAATTCTGCCAACTTTAAAGCATCTGTAAGCAGGGGCTTCTGCAGATCTTCCAGATAAGAGCATAGGCTAGCTAACACCTTGATTTCAGCTTGTGGGACCCCGAGCAGAGCCCCAAGTGAGCCCACCCAGACTTCTAATCTATAGAACTGTGAGATAATAAATGGGGGTGTTGTTTCAAGCTGCCAGAGTTCGTGATAAATGGTTATGCAGCATGAGAAAACGAATCCTGTCATAAACCACAGGCATTTTCCATGCCAGTGAGCTTACTTGACATGCCTTAGCGGCTGCAGAGTATTCTATCACATGGATGTCCCATACTTTGGTGGGTGTCCTTTTAACGACGGACACTAAATCATCCTTGAGTTTAACATGCTCATCTGCAGATGAGACTCCCAAGCCAAGTCCTCACGTATCTCACTCTTACTGACTGGGGCAGAGGGTTCTAAGAATCACCCACCCTCCCTATCTGTGGGCCTCAGCCAGAGTAGACTAGATTCATTATTTCCAATGTGTGCAGGTCTTGCTGACACTGTGCCCTTACTTCAAACAACAACTCTACCCATGCCCTGCCTCACCTTAGTAGACACACTTTTTAAAAAGCAGATCCTCTAAACTTCTACTTACAGTCAAAAGGAGTAGCAGGGACCAGATTGATCCTCTCGCATGAAACAAACAAAAAATGACAAAGCTATATGAATCTACAAAAAGTTACTAGAACTGAACACTGAGTTCAGAAAGGGTGCAAGTTATAAGAGCAACATAAGAAAATCACTTGCATTTTTATGTACTAGCAACGGACAACCAGAAATTGAAATAAAAATACAATTTATAGTAACCAAAAAAATAAGAAATACTTAGGAATAAATCTGACAAAGGATTTGAAAGGCTGTATGCTGAAAACTACAAAGTATTGCTGAGAAGAATTAAATAAAACCTAAATAAATAGAAAAATATACCATGTTCTGAGTCAGAACACTCTGTTTTTAAGATGGTGATTTTCTCCAAGTTGATATATCAATTCAACACAATCCCAGTCAAAAATCCTTGAAGGCTTTTTTTTTTTTTTTTTTTTTGTAGAAATTGATAAACTGATCCTAAAATTCAAAAGAAAACATAATAGACCTGGAATAGCCAAAAGGTTTTGAAAAAGAAAAGAACAAATTTGGAGAACTAACACTACCTGATTTTTGATCTTATTATAAAGTTACAAGAATAAAACAGTATGGTATTGGAATGCAGAGGGACAAATGCATCAACAGAACAGAATCTGTATTTCAGAAATAGACCAACTGATTTTCAACCAAGATGAGAAGGCAGCTCAGTAGAAAAAAGATACTCTTTCCACAAGTCATGCTGGAACAACTGAATATCCACCTGCACGAAAAGTCGAACTTCAGTCAATAACTTGCACTCTATACAAAAATTAACTCAAAATGAATCATAGGTCTAATTTTAAAGCCTCTAGCTATATAAGCTCTACAAGAAAATATAGAAGAAAATTCTAGGCAGAAGGGGGAGGTCAGAGAGCCTCTGAAACTGAAACTGAAACTCTGGGTTAGGCAAAGACATTTTAGATATGACAGCAAAAGCATGACATATGAAAAATTTGATACATGAGACCTCACGAAATTTAAGGACTTCTGCTCTGTGAGAGGCACTGTTAAGAGGATGAAAAGATAAGCCATAGACTAGATCATATTCACAGGTCACGTATCTGACAACAGACTCGCATCCAGAATATTAAAAAAAAAAACCCAAAAACCCTAAAAATCAGTAATAAGAGAACAATCTAACTTTATAAATGGGAAAAAGTATTGAACATACGCTTCATCAAAGAAGATGTATGAATACCAAATAAGCACAATATCATTAGTAACTAGGAAAATGAACATTTAGACAACAATGAGATACCACTCCACACCTATTAGAACATCTGAAATTTACAATACTGATCATACCGAGATGTGGAGCAACTGGCACCTTACACACTGCCAGTGGGCACGCAACATGGCACATCCACTGCGGAAAACAGATGGGCAGTTTCTTAGAAAATTAAACATACGCTCATCCTATGACCCAGCCCTTCCACTCTTAGGTATTTGCCCAAGAGAAATGAAAGCACACGTCTGCTCACATGAATGTTAATAGCAGCTTTCTTTATTTTTTATTTTTTTAATATCTTTATTGGAGTATAATTGCTTTACAATGGTGTGTTAGTTTCTGCTTTATAACAAAGTGAATCAGTTACACATATACGTATGTTCCCATATCTCTTCCCTCTTGTGTCTCCCTCCCTCCCACCCTCCCTATCCCACCCCTCTAGGTGGTCACAAACCACCTAGCTGATCTCCCTGTGCTATGCGGCTGCTTCCCACTAGCTATCTATTTTACATTTGGTAGTGTATATATGTCCATGCCACTCTCTCACTTCGTCACAGCGCACCCTTCCCCCTCCCCATATCCTCAAGTCCATTCTCTAGTAGGTCTGTGTCTTTATCCCCGTCTTACCCCTAGGTTCTTCATGACCATTTATTTATTTATTTATTTATTTTAGATTCCATATATATGTGTTAGCATATGGTATTTGTCTTTCTCTTTCTGACTTACTTCACTCTGTATAACAGACTCTAGCTCCATCCACCTCACTACAAATAACTCAATTTCATTTCTTTTAATGGCTGAGTAATATTCCACTGTATATATGTGCCACACCTTCTTTATCCATTCATCTGTTGATGGACACTTAGGTTGCTTCCATGTCCTGGCTACGGTAAATAGAGCTGCAGTGAACAATTTGGGGCGTGACTCTTTTTGACTTACCGTTTTCTCAGGGTATATGCCCAGTAGTGGAATTGAGCAACTTTATTTTTAATGGCTCAGAACTGGAAACAATCCAAAGGTATAGCAACAAGTAAATAAAACAGTACCATGTCCATATAATGGAATACTGAGCAATAAGAAGGAATAAACTATTGACACCTGCAGGAACATGAATGAATCTGCAACTAATTACTCTGAGTGAAAGAAGTCAGAGAAAAAAAAATACGAAATGCCTGATTCTGTTTACATGCAATTTCAGGAGTTGCAGACTAATCTACAGTGACAGAGAGGAGAAGAGTGCGAATTCATAGTGTTAGATGCATATATTAGAAACAAAAGAAAGATCTAGGGAATTCCCTGGCGGTCCAGTGGTTAGGACTCCGCACTTCTACTGCCAAGGGCGCGGGTTCAGTCCCTGGTTGTGGAAGCTGCATGGCACAGACAGGTTAGGAAGGAAGGAAAGAAGGGAGGGAGGGAGGGAGGAAAAAGAAAACCAGAAAGATCTAAAATCCACATTCAAGTTCTTAGGAAATTTTTTAAATGTATGCAAATTTTTAAAAATGATTTAAGAGGTTGAAGGGTTCTGGGATGGAATGCTGAATGTGACAAAAGAATCTAACTGTATTGCAAATGTATGAAATCACCTCACTGAAGGGGTGGGCGGAAGAGGGTCCCACCTAAGTTGCATTGGAAATGATGGGAGACTGTGAGAGACCGAAAGCAGGAGGAATCATACGTATCTCTGTATTCTAGTCGAGAAAGTTGGTTCCCATGGGGGTATGGAAAATGAAGCCACTAGTCATGAAATCTGGAGCTGAAAAGTTAAACAAATGGGTGGCAGATTGTGGGAGCCAAGTTTCTCACCATTGGAGTGGGAGGTTACAGACAAGGTAGGGGAGAAGGCTGCAGTGATCCAAGGGGTAGAGGAATAGCAATGGAGACTTCAATAGGGGCTCATGTTCAGCTTAATAGAGATACAGACGGATGCATACAAAGTATTTGTAGGTGTGGGTTGGTAGAAATACCCATATTTACTTGCTCTGTCAGCTAAGAAGTCCTGAGAGAAATGATGCCCCTGTAGCAATGAGCACACCTAGTGCCCAGGTCTTAGATTTTAGGACCATTCTCCCATAAAAGGGGCTAGGACTTCTTGGAGGCGTGGCTGTTTCTAGGACGGGCAGGGACGATGCAGGATGAGCCTGGAGCATTTTATGGTGCTAGAGAGTAAGGAAGTGCTCAGAAAAACAAACAGCAATGTGTGATGATGGAAGTGTGTCAAAGGAACACAGCAGCCATGCAGAAGAGCTCTCAGTGGCCAACGCTGGAACAATCTGAGCAATAAAATAAAGTAGTTTTGGATGATAAATAATCCAAATATAAAATAAATATGGATAATTTCATGCTGATAATATGAATAAGTAAATGGAGAATAGGTAAATCTTCCACACAGTGGAATTTCAAATAATTGATATAGATAATTTGCCCCCAAGGAGACAGAGCATAACTCCCACTCCCTAAGTGTGGGCTGTGTGCAGGGCAACTTCCTTTCAAAAAGTACAGCGTGGAAAGGGAGAAAAAGAAGCTTTAGAGAAACTCAACAAACACTACCTCAGCCCGATGATCAAGGTCAGCGGCAAGAGTAATAAGGCATCTTGAATGTTTGTATCCTTGATGTAATGTGATGGGAATGGGACTCAGCTTCTGGGTCTTCCTCCCAGAAGTCCATAAGCCCAACCTAATCATGAGAAAACACGAGACCAATCCCAATTTGGGGACATTCTGCAAAATACCTGACCAGTACTCCTGCAAAATGGCAAGATCATAAAACAAGGAAAGTCTGAGAAACTGTCACAACCAAGAGGAGCCTTAGGAGACAGGACAGCTCCATGTAATATGATATCCTGGATGGACTCCGAGGACAGAAGATGGAGATCAGGCAAAAACTAAGGAGAGCTGAATAAAGTGTAGACTTTCATTAACAGTGTATCTGTATTGGTCATTCGTTGTGACAAATGGGCCATAGTAATGTAAGACGTTAACAACAGAAGAAACTAGATGTGATGAACTCTTTGGACTATTTTCGCAACTTTTCTGGAAATCTAAAATTATTCCGCAATAAAAACTTCAATAAATAAAAAAAGCTCCTCTCTTCCCCTCCCCCTCTCTCCTCTCTCCTCCCTCCCCGGTTCCTTTCCTTGAAGAACAACCATATCACACACGTTCCAGTACCTTGCATCACTCTGCAGGAGCTTCTCCAGACCCTGTGTGTGTGCAGTCTGCTCCAGTCCCCAGACAGGCAAATAGGGCCAGGGAGGGGAAGAGACATGTCTGGGTAGCAAAGTGTGGGCAGTGACCCCAGGACTCAGACTGGGCTCTCCTGGCCCTACCCCATCACCTTGCCACGCCGCTTTCCACATGACCCTCTGAGCACAAAGCATGGGAATTGATACACTTATACTCGTTGGAGGCACCATCTTGCTGTTCCTTCCCCTTGGAAACAACCGTCTCAGAAGGAAGACAGCCAGGAGCTGGCACTGGTGCTGGAATGCCTTCCTGTCCACAGAACTAGCCCTCATCTCTCTGTGCCAGGCACTCTCACAGGTAACGATGTCATTTGGTCAACCCCCAAAATGTCATGAGAGGAAGTGATTATTCCCAATTTGCAGATGAGAACACGGAGGCTAGAAATTGACTACAACTGGATGCAAGCCCTTTTCCTTTTTCCCGATCACCTGTCCACCCTGGCTCTGGCTCTGACCAGCATCCACCTGCCCGGGGTCCCAGATAGAAGCTGTTCATTCCCCCAGGTGTGAGCTCATGACATCCATCACCACCCATGGCTTGACATGGCCTCCCTAACAGATAATCACCTGTTCTCTGCATATGAGTGTGCCTTAGGGAGCTTATCAAATCCCAAAGGGGAAATTGCATCCTCTGGGGAAAATATCTGTGGCGAGGGGACCGTCTTGTTTCCTTTAGCCGTCCTTCTGGATCACAGCCGAGTCCCTCAACGCACGCACGTGGCACCCGAGAGTGTGGGCAGAAGCGCTCCTGCTGAGTGGGATGAAACCTTGCAAGCACTCTGAGGGTTGAAACTTTGAAGAGGTTGACATCTTTGAGAGCTGAAGAACCTTTGAATCTCCCTTCGGCTCCCTCTACCCCGACCACAGCCCTTCTCTTGATGTCGAACACGTGCTCAGATAGAAAACAGTGAGGCATGTGTCTAAGCCGACAGGACTGTTTTGCTTGTTGCTGCCTCAGTGGTTGGAAACAGACCTGCCTCGGAGATCCCCACGACACTTTAAATGGAGGACACCCCCTGTCGGCCATATCCACGGATTTGCAAGAAAGAGCAGGGAATGACATCTCTGCTGCCTGGAACGGCGCCTGTGTGACCTGGCAGCGTTGGGGGTGGGTCCCTCTTCCAGCTGCGGAGAAGAGGGGACAAAGGTGCCTGGACTTACTGGGAAGCACGTCAAGATTAAACTGAAATGTCCAGGAGCCCATAGACGGAACCTTCCAGAACAGTGTATGACATGACCCCCTTCACCCACACCAGCCATACAGGTGACATCTGCCTCTACCTGATAAACAGCCTCCCTTCAAACCAGAACACCTGGCTTCCATGCTCTCTTCTGCCACTGAACCAGCCATGGCACCCCGGGTGAGTCCCATGGTCTCTTACCAAAGAAGTGGACTGAATATTGTCTGAGGAATCCCAGCTCTAAAAGTCTATGAGCTCTTTTGTCTCTGAGTTAATGGGAAATCGGCTACGTCTCGTCCTCTTCTCTATATGGTCGAAGTTAGGAAACATTAACAGCCAGAGATGAGCTGACCAAATTCTGAAGAGGAAAGGATTTGGGGACCAAATGGGGAAGGATGGGGGACCAAAACAGGTAACAAGAGTATATGAACAGAGGAAATTCAGGTTGAATCAACTTTCAACAAATCTTTACTGAGTAACTTCTACATGAGAGTCACCAAACTGTCGGAGGGAGCAAAGATAAAACCAAGATTCTCTCCCTGAAAATCCTACATTCTAAGCGATGCATTCCGTAACGCTCAGCAGAGGAAAAATAACCCAGAACTTGCATATACAATAGGCACTGTGGGCACAGTAAGGCTGAAAAGAGAGACAGATGTAGAGCAGGAGGTCAATTTCAGGCGTAGAGCAACGAAAGAAAGGGAGGAAGGGTAGCCTTCAAGCATCAAGCCCAGTAATAGGGCCTTACTTTGTGGTCGATCCTAGCACCGCAGACTTTAGCCCTAGGTACCACCATGCCCAAAGCTCCATCACTAGGAGGGGCTACCAGGATTCTGGGGATGATGGCAGGTTTCGAGAGGATGTTGGGGTCACTGGGCTGTGAGGATACTGGAGAGAGAGGGGAGTGGGGTAGGGAGGCCGAGGCCTGATGCACAGTGGGGGCTGTTTTACATTAAGGACTACATAGCGGGTCAGGGTATGAGGCAAAGGGGGCCCCCTCTACCCCCGCACACCTGTTTACTGACGCTCTGTAGGACCTAATTCCTCACCGGCGTGAGCTAACACTAGAAGCTCCTGGCCATCACTCATGAGTTTCACCATGTGAACGAGTTTTCAGGTCTCCTCCTGGAAACAAGTTGAGATAACTGGGAAGTTCGCAAGAGGCTGGGTCTCTAAGTTGGCTGGACAAGAAGGATTTTTCTGCATCATAACTTGCAGAGGGTCCCACCTGCGTCCAGAAGGGGAAGTAGATACTTGTCTTGCTTTGGAGACCTCATGGGGGAATTAAGCAGAACATAATTTCTGTCGAGAACAAAGCAGGGTCAGAGTTCCGAGAAGGGAGTCCTCCTTGCTAAGGGGATGGTCTGAGCTGAGAACTCACGGGCTATGCTTGCGTTGCACGGTTCTACCCTTCGTTCCAACAACAAAACGTAGACTCAGTGTCTATAGAACGGACCTGGAGGGGCCTTCACAGTTGGTTTTAAAGGTAAACTCACCACGACACCTGGGTCTTTTCATCATCCTTATCAGTTTGCTGGGACCATAACCAAGTTATCAAAGCAGGGGCTTAGAACAGAAACTTACTGTCTCAGTTCTGCAGATCTGAGGTCTGAGATCAAGATGTCGGCAGGGCTGGCTCCTTCTGAGGCTGCAGGGGAAATGTGCTCCAGGCCTCTCCCGGCTCCTGGCGGTTGGCTGGCTGTCTTTGGGGCTCCTTAGCTTGTTGCTGCATCACCCCAATCTCTGCCTCCGTCTTCACATGGTGTTCTCTTTTTGTGAATGCCTCTGTGTCCAGATTTCCCTTTTTTTATTTTTATAAGGACATCAGTCATGTTGGATTAGGGGCCCACACTAATCCCATAGGACCCCGTCTTAACTAATTATATCAGCCATGACCCTATTTCCAAGGAAGATCACATTTTGAGTTTCTGGGGGTTAGGCTTTTAACATGTCCCTTTAATTTAGAGGGACATAATTCAACCCATAACAGCATCCTTTCTGCACAGGGAGCCCAGCTGGAGGACCCATCAGGTCCCAGGAAAAGGGATGCAGGGGGCTGGGTCCCTCCCTGTTTGAAGCAGCTTTGGAGGATCCATCATCACAGGTGTAGACTGAGCTCAGGTCCGCGGCAGAGCCCGGTGTGAGCTGAGATCACTGGACCTCCATCGCCCTGCTGGGGGCAGGCCCTGGGGCAGGACTCCCAGACCCACCCCGGCAGGGGGCTACCCCAGGGTGAGGATGACCCTGGGATTCTGGCATACACCCAGAGGGGAGAACCACTGCCCCGTGCGGCAGACCCGGAATAATGGGCTGCTCCGGGCACCAGCTGAACCCACCCAGGTAAGACGTGGCCCCGCTTCCCCCACTGTAAAACGGAGGTGATGCTCTGTCCTGCCCTGCCCCCCTCGGGTCAGGCGAAGCCCCCGTAGGAAACCAAGATGGGACGGCTTTGAGAAGACCCCACACCTGGCGACACAGAGAGTACTGACGCTCTGTGCAGCCCCGGCCAGCGGGCGCCAACCGGCTGTCTCATCTCCTCGGGGCATCCCGAGTGCCTGCTGGCAGGGACACTGTCTGATGACTAAAACGTACCTGGCCTTCCCCAGCCCCGCTTCACACGCAGTACAGGCTCAGCCAGTCCTCGTTGGCAGCCTGCCCCGCCTCTCCGGCTGCTCAAGGCAGAGGCTGAAACCTACCCGGGTTGCGTTTCAGGAGTCCCGGCCTGCCCTCCTGGGCGCTGAGCTCTCAGGACAGCAGCCTTTGGGGCTGGGCTCTGGCCAGGTGAGCCAGCTGCACCTGTGGCTCCGGTTTCTCCCTTGCCCCCCACACCCGCCCCCCCCCGGCCCCAGCTTTTTTTCCAGAGTGTCTCCATCCTGCAAGACTGACAGCTGACTCCGGGCTGGGCACAGAGTGTAGGAAGTGGTCTTTTCAAACGTCCCTCGCAGCCCCAGCTGCCGGAAGCCCCGCTGCCGCCGCGTTGCCTTATTTACCCTGGCCACCGGGCCGCTCCTGGCTGCCCTGAGAAAACCGATTATGGTCCAGAGCCAGGTCCTTGCGTGTTTCCTCTCTGGAGGTGAAGTGAGTTTTAAAAGAAAGGTTTCCTGCCTCCTGTGACACCGTTTTGGTTCGTTTTATCTGTCCCCACCTGCGGGGCAGGGAATTAACCTGCTGCCCAGGGCCGGGCCAGCGAACGTTGTAAGGCGAGCAAAGCTCACGAGCGTGGGTCTGACACCACACCAAGGAGGCCTGTTCTCCTCCACAGAGCATTGTGGGAGGGAGGCCCAGGCCCAAATCTGAACAGGGCTCTGCGTAACTCGATATGTTTTCTTTCGTTGCTGTAGTCACTGTGTGCCGGATTTAACTCTGCCCCGTCTGTGTCTGTGTATGTTGGGTTGTTGCAGGGGGAGGGGAGAAGGGGGGGGGGGGGCCCACCGGAGGGGGAGGGGAGTGTATCCATGTGGTTTCTTTTTCCTCTCCATCTTCCTTTTTTCTTTTGCCTGCCTTGCTCACCCTTTGCTATATGTACCCTAACACGACTGTCCTCATGTCTCGGTCCTTAACCCTTTGGGGATAAGCGCTGCGTTTTGCGCTTCCTGTAATGCATCTTCACAGACTCCCTCAGGCGCCCTGTCTGGGAAGCACCAGCCCTGTCAGAGTTAACAGCGGGCCTCTGGAAACTTGAACTTCCCCCAGAAGTGCTTGTGCAGTAATTAGCAGAGCCCCACTCCGATACAGAAAAAGATCCCATCGATTATAAACAAACAAGCAGCAAAGGACCTCAGAGCCAAGAGTCACCAGTGTGCCCCAGGCCCGTGGCAGGTACCCCCTTTGCCAAAGGCTCAGGTCCTGTACCTTCCAGAAATGGGATGGAAGGGTAAGCTTGATGCGCCAGCAAGATTCGGAAGGAAGGTGGGACTCTGTTGTCCAATGAAAACCTATCAGGCTGGGCCTCACTCCTGAGATGCCCGAGGTGAACCGACCCAAGGATGGTAGAAAGAGTCACTCTTGGCGGCCTGGGCTGATGATGGATGTTCCTTCCTGGCTGAATAGAAGCCTTGCTTCACATTGCTGGAGGGAGATGCAGGCTGGCCAAATATTCTGGTACCTACTAAAGGGTGGTGGCCAGAGAGAGCTCCTCACACAGGGCGGACTCTGCTCTCAAGGCAGGTGGACATCATTCCTCAGGCCCCAGGGCCCCGCGGGATCAGGGGATGGGAGTGAAGAGCCTCAGTCTCGCTGTTTATTTCTCCCAACCATCACGGAAATGCTGAAAAATACAGAACTTTGGGTCTCCTTGCGAGGGGAAGATGTCTTGGCTCATCCTGGGCTATATTTAGAATGGAAAATGTGCTGGCTCACAGAAAACTGGTCATGTGCCCTTCTCCAGGCTGCGCGCTGAGCTGGGAACCCCGCCCCGTGCTCCCCATCCTTCACACAGCTCTGACACCCGCTTCCTCCTCCAGGGAGCCCTCCCAGCCTGTAGGAAGACCCCACAGGGTAAGGCCCGGTTTTCCCGGTTAATAAACTTCACAAGCGTCCCCCTCTCGTGAGGACCACGAGAACCTAGTGTAGCGCTGTTTGCGAGGCCGGGTGTGAGCTCCGAGCTCAGAAGGGCGTGTTGGACCAGAACGTGGAAATTCCGCTACCTTCCCCCACTCCTGCTTCTCCAGGGGTGAGGGCTGGAGACAGTGCGGCAGGGAGTGGACGCAGGGATCCTGGCCCGAACGACAGTCCTGGGTCCAACACCATGATTGTACTCTGGGAAGTAATGTCACCTTAGGCACAGAGAGCTTCGTGGTGGTGATGATTCAGCGGGTCCCCATCAGCACCCAGTTAACTTTCTTTTCGTAACCATCAAAAATTTTCTTTAACATCTTTATTGGAGTATAATTGCTTTACAATGGTGTGTTAGTTTCTGCTTTATAACAAAGTGGATCAGTTATATATATATATATGTTCCCACATCTCTTCCCTCTTGCCTCTCCCTGCCTCCCCTATCCCACCCCTCTAGGTGGTCACAAAGCACCGAGCTCATCTCCCTGTGCTATGCGGCTGCTTCCCACTAGCTATCAGAATGTTTTTAACGAACATGGAGCTTTGTTGCATCACTGTTTTTCTGGTGAATCTGCACATGATTTCTCAGAAATAACAATCCAAACCCGCCCTGTCGCTGATGCTGCCCAGCGCTACTTCCCACTTTACTGGGGACAGGGGTCAGAAGAGGCACCGCTGAAGACAGGCATCTGTCACCCGTGCTCGTGGGGACAAGGAGGGCAAGGAGGCAGTGGGTACACAGTGGGACTCTCACTTCTTGGGCACCTGTTGTGGGCCGGGGGCACCACGCACCATTTCTGATCCTCACATCCCCTCTGTGAGGTGGGAATTATTGAGTCCTTTTTCCCGTTCGGGAAACCAAGAGTTAAATGCCTTGTCCATGGACCTTTCCCCCACCCTGCTCGCCCAGCTCCCCACCATGTCTTGCTGGTTGTCTCTGTGAAATGCAGCCCCTTGGTCTCCCACAACATCGCCCGCAGCCCAACTTCTCACCCCACGAGACTCATATTCCTCACAGACCAGCATGATCGTCGGGAAATGCATACTCCTCCCTGGAACCTGACAGCGGCTTCTTGTTGCTCTTAGAATGGAATTCTGACTTCTCCCTGTGCACAGCCAGCACCTCCCCTAGGTCCTAGCTGCGGCTCACCCACTATGCTCAGGCTGGTCCTGCCTCAGGGCCTTTGCATGTGCTATTCCGTGCCCCTGGTTTGGACCCTGGACTCTGAATACACTTCTGGTCTCTTCCTAGCGAGGTCTGAGGCGCTGTTCTACCTTTTGGTTAACTCTGCAGCCCACTCTTGTGCATCTGTTCTCTTGGGCAGGAAGCAGGCATTCCGGCCCTCACACTCTGGGGCTGGTACCTCCATCGCCAAGGCTCAGGCCACACCAATACCCTGTGGTCTGCTCCCTTGTCCCAGGGTGAGCCACGCCCCCAAGATGCAGGGCAGCTGCCTCCTTCTTGCACAGGCTCTGGTGGATGTGATTTTTCCACCTGGGGCCCCTTGGCCAGAGATCAAGGCTCTGCGATTAGGGCGAAATGGCTCCTCATTCGTGGGGCTTTCGCAAATGAACTGACACATCATGTCCCAGAGGCCCATCCAGAGGGGAAGAGGACAACCTTTGCCTGCTGTAGACGGCCTTTCTTAAACCCAGTGCATTCTGCACTAGGATTTTCCTATTCAATGATTGCATCATCTCAGAAGAAAACTCTCTTATAACTAGTGTAGCTTGGGCTGGCTTGAACATCCAGCACCTCCCCACACACCATTTGATCTATTGCTTCAAAATAATTTGTTTCCAGTTATTGGGCTACTGAGATCCACCAATCACCTGGAAGCAGCCCCATATTTGTTGCTCAGAAAAACTGGCCCTTCCAAAGAGCTACTCAAAGGTGGCCTGGGACAGTAGCCACTTGGAGGGGACACTTTAAGACAACAGCTGATGCTTTGCACAGGATATTTGAGGCCCCCAGAGGGCAAATAAGGTTCCCTTCCTCGTACCCTCTGCTGATTTCACCGGCCTCCCCCTCTGAGGTCTACACAGCTTGAAGTATGTGCCTTCTAGCTCAAAACTGAAAATTTCACATGAAAAAAGAAAAGAGACAGAGAGAAGACAAATGTGAAATAACATTGACTAGATCATCGAGGCAGCCTGTCAACCATATTTTGCCTCTCTGATTTTTTTTTTTTTAGCCCTAGTGTCACACCTTCCTTGTCATCAATTTTTAACACGTGAGCATTTTGTAATTAAAATTCAGTGTCATCGAACAGGTCATAGAGTGTGAGCAATATTCTCTTTGTTCTAGAAATCCACATGTCACGAAGCTGCCATTCACAATTGTTTTCCACTGGGCTGCTTATTAAAAAAAAAAAAAATGATCTTCAAGGAACAGAAATAGGTGCATTTTCCCAGCATGGGGTCCATCAGGAATGAAAAACTTACCAATCATAGCCCAGGCCCTGAGGGGTGTGTGTGTGTGGCAGGGATGTTGTCAGATGTCAGTTTGGGCCGATTGTTTCTGAGGTCACGTGACTACGATTCTTGGGTTTCCTGTGGTGCATTTTATAGACTGATGTCCCGTTTTAGAGATAAATTATTAGATGAATGTTTATGGATGAATGCACATTCAATGTGCTGGCGTTGAGGTGGGGACCCCTGTGAAGCTGCAGGAAAAGGCTTTAGAAGACAGACAGGGACGAGGGCGCTGAGCTGGGGCGCCCGTTGCCTGTGACCGAGACCTCCTGCACCGGAGACAAGAATCCTAATGGTCAGACCCCAAGTCTCACCTGGAGAATGAGTGAAACCAAAGCAGCCTCTGCCAGAGGCCCCAGAGCCCCACCACGGGGGTCACAAACCACAGTAGGGCCTGATTTTTTGGTTTGTTTTCAATACCGGAGCCAACAGGTAAAAATCTAGTGGCTTCCGGCTCTCTTTACAAAAACAGAGGATTTGGGCTCACAGTGTCTGACCCCTCAGTATCAGTCTGCTAAAGCTTCTTATTAGCTGCCCACGGTCCCTCACTCCTCACCTACGGAGCCCTGTGGGTCTCTGAGTTGTGGTCTCGCCTCATGTTACATTTAGATAGGAAGAACTATCTTTCTTCCTTTGGGGCACCTCACTCCCTGCTACCGGGGTAGTTGTGGGCAAATCATCCTAGAGCCTCAGTTTTCCCATCTCTATAACGGGCTGACAATGGGCCCTCATAGGGTGGTCCGTAAAACTCCCTCCCCTCTGCCTGCACATCCTCAGGGGCCACCGGTGTGTTTTTCTGGAGGGAAGTCAGCTGGGTACTCTGTGTGTCAGCAGCCTGCATGCCGTCGTCCTCCTGAATGCTTTGTTGGAGGAGTGAAGACAGAATTATTCAGAAACAAGTGATTTCCCAGCTGCGGTCTCCTCTCTGATGACAAAGGGCTCCCTCGGCCCACGTGGGAGGTGAGGCAAGAATTACGTGCTGTAGAAAGAAAGGCTGCTGGGACCATCTTGAGTTTGTTTGTAACTAATCTGCAGTAATTTAGATCTTTTTAATTCACAGTAAATCCGATTCCCTCGACAACATCTACAGTGAAGTATCAGGAGTGTGTGTGGAGACCAAGCGTGGGGAGGCTTTTTGTGTTCCCACCACCAAATCCATAGTTACCCTCCAAGTTGAAATCTTATCATATTTAACTGGTTCCACATAAACAGATCTGTGTATATTTTCAGTAGTTTCAGCTGAAACCTGTTAAGAACAGATGTGCAGATGGTCGCCCAGCACTGATCCATTTAAATGTATTTTTCCACGAGCAGCGTTTTCGCTCTGCCCTTCCTTGAGGGGGGAAGAATAAGAAAGTGGGACCGTTATTAAGATGGATATTACACGCTTCTGAGTCTCTGCAACCAGCGTTTGCTGTCGGTTTTCCAACAGCAATGTGGCTCACGAGGCTGTGAGCACAGGGTGTGCCTATAATGGACGATGTTTGAGCCCATGTGGCTGGGAGGATGGGCCCTTAGCTCTCTCTGGCTGCCACCCATGTAAGGGTGCTTTCCCGGCTGCTGGGGAATCAAGCAGCCCCTGTCCTAAGGCTGGAGTAAGTATAAGTTATTCACCTCTTTGACCCTTTAGTTTTTTTAAGCAGAAAAAATAAAAGGGGAGGGGGGTGGTATAAAAGAGCTCCTACAACTCAGCAACAACCAAAATCAAATCATCTGATTTCTAACGGGGCAAAGGACTTGAAAAGCTATTTCTCCAAAGGAGACAAATGGCCAAGAAACCATGAAAAGGTGGTCAGCGTCACTGAGAATTAGGGAGATGCAAATCAAAACTATAAGGAGATATCGCCTCACACCCAGGAAGAGGGTTAGTATTAAAATTTAAAAAAACAACAACAGAAAATCACAAGTATTGGCAAGGATGTGGAGACATTGGAAACCTCATACACTGCTGGTGGGAAATGGAGGTATGGAGGTTCCTCAAAAATTTAAAAATAGAATGACCATATATGATCCAGCAATTCCTCTTCCGGGTATATAGCCAAAAGCTTTGAAAGCAAGATTGCAAAGAGACTTTTTCGCACTCACGTTTATAGCAGCAGTAGTTGCAGTAGCCAAAAGGCGGAAGCAACCCATGTGTCCATCAACAGATGAATGGATAATCAAACGTGCTCCGTCCATACAATGGAATATTATTCAGCCTTTAAAAGGGAATTTGGACACACACTACAGCAGAGGTGAACCTCAAGGACATTACGCCCATTGAACTAAGCCAGTCGCCAAAAGACGAATCCTGTATGATTCCACTTACATGAGGTATATAGGGTAGGCGAATTCACAGAAACAGAAAGTAGAAGGGTGGCTGCCAGGGGCCGGGGGAGGGGGCAGTGGGGAGTTACTCTTTAATAGGTATAGAGTTTCAGTTTTGCAAGATGAAAAAGTTCTAGAGATCTGTTGCATAACAATATTTATGTACTTACTACTGAACTGTACACTTAAAATGATTAAGATGGTAAAAATGAAAAGGGGGGAGAGAGGGTCAAATCGTGATACCGACATGGATGGGTGAGAGGATTCCATGAGATAATGCGCACTTGGCAGGACTTTATCCTGTGGGCTGCGGAGATTATAACTAAGATGCAATGAGTTAAGGCGAGTTGTTTCCCCAGGTTTGAATGTTTGTTCTCCAGAAGGCTCCTCTCCCAGCCTCCCATTGCCCACCTGACAGAGCTCATCTGGCCTCCCAGGTCCCCATCACAGGCTGTAGCCATCTCGAGGACTGTCCCCACGGGCTCAGCCCGTGCCTCTGGGGCACAGAGTTCTGCCCTCCCGGCCTGCTCTCCCCAGCTGGCACTGGCTGTGAGAGGCTGCCCGGCTGATTTCAGTGGCGTCTGAATAAACCACAGGACCCCCAGTTCCTTCTGTCTGCAGGCTTTCATTCCACTGAATTTGCCCTGCATTGGGAGGGAGAGGGAGAGCTTGGGTGGGGGATCATGATAGCAGATGAGCCTCAGGGGCTCAATGCCAGCTGCTTCCAGCTCCAGTTCTGCCCCAGTGGAACCCCTTAGCCCCAGTGTGTCATGGGTGAAAGAGGGGTGAGAGCCGAGTTGGGCTTCATAATCTCTAAAGATTTCAGATCTTTGCGGGCGGGGGGGTGGGGGGGGCTCTGTCCTCCGAGTTCTGTCCAGCCTGGTCCCCTCCACAGCACACAGCATCTGACAAATTTAACATGCCTGAGTTTGCTTGGTACCTCACAGGACATTGTGCGCGGAGCGTTCACACAAGCACCTCTGTGTTTTTATGTGAGCTGGGACCTGGTGGTGGTATGTCCTGGGCCCTGAGAGCAGCACGAGGCTTGGAGGCCCTGGCAGAGAGATCTTCAGCAAGACAGGCATCTCTGCTACCTGACAGGAGGAGACCCCCAGCAGGGCTTGGACTCATCTGAATAGAAAGACGGGCAGCTGGCTTGGGAGGTGAGATCAGATTCCTGGGGCAAAGTGGTACCACATTTGTCTTAATGAGGAGGAAAGAACCAAATCAAAGCATTCGTTAACACTTCAAAGGAGTTAAAAGAGCCCATTTGGCTCCCAAGGGCTACCTCTCCTGGCTGGTTAAGTGTCTGGTGAAGAATCCCATTATCTACTCAGGGGGAAGATGCCAAGGGCTTCTCTTGCTGGCTGAGAATTGTGGGGGGCCCCTGCTCTCGGCGGGGGCGCTACTTCCGGATCCCAGCCTCTGATCTGCTTAGGAGGTGCTTCTAGGGATTCCTGCTTGTCTGCGGACATCATGATCCTCTCCAGGCTTTTCATATCCCTTCTGTATTTCTTTCCCCTGATGATTTCCTTACCGGCTCTTTTTGCTGTCGTTTCCAGAAGTTAATACTCAAAAGCCTTGATTTCTAGGACCCGTTCTGGACTTCACAGGAGCGAAAATCAATAGACTCAAAACTTGGCTTCATTATTCATTTGACTCAAACTGGTTTGGGGCAACACCTCTGAACCCCGGCCAGAAACATCCCCAAACGGGGCTCTTGCCTGGAATCTCACCGCTCACACAGGAGACTTGAGCACACTTAGCAAGTGAGAAAGATGCCATTCCCCTCCCCTCGCCCCACCCCGGGGGAGTTTCAGTCCAGAGCTGCCCCTCCTGAATAGAGACCCCCGAAGTAAGCCTGATCAGACTCTCCCACTCCGCCTCCATCTTCTCCAGCCTGCTTCTAGATTCCCTTCCTTTACTCACGCTGCTACCCCCCAACCACCGATATTTTCAGAATCTACACACATATTCACCCATCACTCTGGTTTCCAAATATTATCTTTATCAATACAGTGGTGTTTCCCTAAAATGACTGACAGCTGCATGACCTTTCTTTTCAGCCACAGATGAAAGGGGACTTAAAAGATATGTGCGTGTGTGCGTGTGTGCGCGTGCTCGAGTGCATGCCTGACTAACGCACATACGCCTAATGGAAACCAGGATAAATTACAGAGAACGGCAATGTAATGATTACAAAAAGGTATACGAGGCATAACCCATTAGTGAGCTACATTTTGTTCAAAGCTGAGATACTCGGGCAGAATAACATGCTTTGTGCCGGAATGCAGTCAGCTGTAGCAATGACTAATAATATAGTTGAGGATCTGTTCGCATTTTTCCCCTTTTGTGCCTATTTTCATAAGTTAATAACTCAAGCATGAAATTGTTTCAGGCTGAAAACTGGTGGTGAGAGCACAGCAAACTTTGTGGGAAACAACTCTGTGTTGTTGTTGTTACTTAATTTAGTTCGGCTGTTTTTAAGTTAGGGGAGTGGAAATGTCCATGCGAGTTTTCTTGAGCCATGTGTGTTTGTGAAGCCCAAGAAAGTTTGGGATTGTGTTATACAAAGCACATTTTGACTGACTACAGATAGAAGTTTTCTTTTCATACACGTGTGCTTCTGCTTAGTACAGGTCGGGGTCGTTGGCGGCAGGGGGTGGGTAGGTTTGGAAGAAATTGAATCAGAACGTTATAAATGACATCATTCTGGACTCACCTGCCTTCAACTAGAAAACTTCTATCCCAAGTCGAAGAGACTGGTGAGCAAACAGCTGCCTTAAACAGCTGGGGGTGGGAGTAGGGGTGAAACCTCCTGCTGGGTCTTAGTAAATTCCTGGAACAAAGGAAGGGGCAGAAACAAGATGAGTGGTAGTAACGCTGCTCGTTTCTCCAGGAGTCCGGTTTACTGAGCATTTTCCTGTACCCAGAACCAGAGAAAGTACAACTGCAGGAAACCAGATTTTCTACAAGTCTTTAAACATTTTTCCCTCCTCTTCTTTTATTGGGGCAGGAGACTGAAAAATGCAGAGAATAATATAACAAACACCGAAGTACCCACATTCCAGAATTAACACATGTTACGATTTTGTAATGATGACTCTAACATTACTGATAAAGTTGTTTTCTTTCTTTTATTTCACAGATGGGCAAAGTGACGAGCTGGAGGGGATAGGACACGGCTGAAGGCTGAGGCGTGCAGCCTCCAGCATCTCTCTTCTTTACGAACTGGATCCCTACAAGGAGATTCTCAAGCTGGTAAGGCAAGCATTATTGTCCCACTTCATAGCTGAAGAGCTTGGGTCCCCAGTGGATGTGGATGAGGGCCTCCGTGTTCTGAGCCCTGTGCTGGGCTCAGGACAGAACAGAAGACAAAGCCCAAAGCAGCCCAGATCCCTGCTGGAGGGAGGGATACAGAGAGTGCCTGCGTGGATGGGAAGCAATTCCCTGCAGCCAGGGTCAGCTTCACCAGGCTCCTAATCCAGAAGCAAGCCAGCAAATTTTACTTAGGGAGACATTCCATAGAAAAATGTGTACTTCGTAGGGTATATTTGAATCAATGACTCAGTTACGGGTCATTGCCAAAGAAAAACAAAATATCCTGCCACCCTGTGAGATGATGTGATGATTGTTATTTTTACTAGTAGATTGCTCCATTTATAAACCTTTGATAAATCCCTCTCCCCAGCCAAATGGCATCTGAACCTGTGGAGAGTTTAAAAAAAAAAAAAAAAGTGAAATTGACGAGGGATGCGAGCTGGCCTTCTGTGTGTCCCGAAGCTTCTCAGGCTACAGCTCGGTGCGCGTTGCATCGGTTGAGCCCACGCTGGGTTGCATCATATTCTGCAAATCCACGTGCTCTCTGAGGGCGACAGGAGCCGGCTCGGGGTCCACCAGCTGGAATCTCAGAAAGCGCGGTCTCTAAAAATACCAGCTCTGCAGATTCACTTGGGTCCCAGGGGGCTTCTAGATTGACAGGTCCCTTTACGCACCAACCACGGGTTCAAAAAGAAAGGAAAAAAAATCAGCATGCTTTTTTGAGTTAATTGATTTCTAGCTCCGGAGAGTTTTCGCAGGTCATTTCAGAGTGATGGAAACTCCCCCGAATTATTTTAGGAAAAGTAAAAGACAGCAAAACTTAACTAGCAGCCAGGCTGTGTCCGGGTCTGCGGCTCCGGCGCGCGCCGGCGGACGCCCAGCCTCATCGCGGCCAAGGTCACGGTTAGGCTGCGCCGGCACCTCTGAGCGGTCTGGCACGGACAGACGCGCGCCCGGCGGGTCGGTGGGGCTGCAGCCCGCCCCTCTCCAGCCCAGCCTGGAGGCTGCCTTCCCCCGCGCATCCCCGGAAGGCGAGGGGCAGGCACGGAACTCGAAGTTCCAAAGTGTAAGGGAGAAAAGTGTGTCCAGTTCGCCTGAAATGAAGCACACAGCCCTGGGTGTTCAGGGTCTCCCAGCCCGATGTGTGCGAATTGTTCCCGCGAGCAATATACAGGGCTGTGTTTTGGGGGAAAAGTACTTCCTGCTGCTTCCAAAGACAGAAAAACCACAGGGTTCCTGATATAAGGGCGTTGGCTTTATCAGCTTAGAGCAGGTCCTTCCTGGCCTCAGCCCGGGGCCCTTCCTACCACCTAGGCAGAGACACAGTCAGACAGAAACGCACAGCTCAAGCGCTGACACACACCGAGAGTTGTGTTCAACTCTCAAAAAACTGTTAGGAACAGATTGCAGAGTCGAGGTGCATTCTGCCTTCCTCTCTTCCCGTTGCACTGGGCACCGTGCCGCCTTTCAAGTCACCTCAATCCAAGGACAAGCAAACCTAAAGAGGGCAGTCTGGGGCCTCCAAGAAAACACCAGAAAGATTGTTGTTAAACTAGATCTACTCCAGATTGCTTGACGTGAGAAGCTCACTGCTGCTGGAGGTGGCCTTGTGTGACCCTGGAAAGCTGGCTTTACCATGGCCCTGTGAAGAGGCAATTGGGCAGGGAAGAAGTTAAGACAGTTCCTTGAATGGATTCCTTGAGTGGGGTTTGAAAAGATTTGGTTAAGGATCTCCGCATCATTTCTAAAAACCCGCCAGCCAAATGTGAGAATTCCAGTTGCTCCCTGCCCTCATTAGTGCTTACTACAGTCAGACTTTCTGTTGTAATCATTCTAATACATGCGTAGTGAGAGCTCTTTGTGATTTTAATTTGCATCTCTCTGACTAATAATAATGAGCATCTTTTCATATACTTGTTTGTCATTCATATATGTTCTTTGGTGATATGTCTGTTTAAATATTTTGCATATATACACACACACACACACACACACACACACACACACACACATATATATAGAGAGAGAGAGAGAGAGAGAATTTTCAGTAAATACAAGCTGTTATTTAAAAGATCTTAATCTGGGTTTCTCTGATAGTGGTGATTAATATAGTAGAAGTGTGGTTGAAACAACGCCATAGTGAGCCTGACCTTGACTCACATGAGACTTCTAATCCATGTTTTTAGGAAAAAGAAGTTGAATTCATATTTGCATTAAGGAAGAACATTACCCAGTTTATTAAAAAAAAAGAAAAGACTTTTGCCCATTTTTTAAAAATTGGGTTGTTTTCTTATTATTGAGTCTTGGCAGTTCTTTATATATTATGAATATAAGCCCCTTATTAGACATGATTTGCAAATGTTTTCTTCCGGACTATAACTTGTCTTTTCATTTTCTTAACAATGACTTTTTGTTTTTAATTTTAAAGAATTCCAATTGATCATTTTTTTCTCTTATGGATTATGCTTTTGGCTTTGTATCTAAGAAATCTTTGCCTAACCCAGGGTCATGAAGATTTTCTTCTAGAAGCTATAGCTATTTCAATCTATGATGATCCATTTTGAGTTAATTTTTGTAAATGGTATGAGGTACAGATCAAAGTTCACATTTTTGGCCTTTGGATATCCCAGTGTGCCCTCAACATTTGTTGAAAAAATTATCATATCTCCACTGCATTGCTTTGCACCTTTGTTAAAAAATCAGTTGTCCATAAATGAGTCTAATTTTAGACTCTTGATTCTGAAGTTCCATTGGTGTTTGTGCTTGTCTTTGCTCCACTGTCCTGATTATTGTGACTTTATAATAAGTCTTGAAATCAAGTGATGTAAGTTCTTCAACTTTGCTTTTTTTTGCAAAGTTGTTTTGATTATTCTAAGTCCTCTGCATTTCCGTATGAGTTTCAGAATCAGCTTGTCCATTTCTACAGAAAATCTGCTGAGATTTTGATCAGTATTACATTGAATCTACAGATCAATTTGGTGAGAATTTACACCTTAAAAATATTGAGTCTTCTCACAGATATAGAGAACAAGCTAGTGCTTACTAGTGGGGAGAGGGAAGTGGGGAGGAGTAATATAGGGGTAGGGGGAAAAAGGGTTATTATGGGATTATATGAAATCATGTGTGTGAAACTTTTGAAAATTATAAAGCACTATAGAATTTAAAGACTCATTCAATTAAAAAAATCTTCTTAAAAATATTGAGTCTTCTAACCCATGAACTCAGTATCTCTCTATTTATTTAGGTTCTCTTTAATTTCTCTCAGCAATGTTTTGTAATTTTCAGTGTATAGATATTGTCCATCTTCTGTCAGATTTACCCTAGATATTTTATACTTTTTGATACTATTGTAAGTGATATGTTAAAATATTCAATTTCCAATTGTTCATTGAAAGTATACAGAAATACCATTGACTTTTGTACATTAATCTCGTACAGCATATCTTTACTAAAGTCACTTTTTACATTCCAGTAACTTTTTGTTTCTATAGGATTTTCTACGTAGATTCTCATGTCATCTGCAAATGAGGACGGCTTTACTTCTCTAGTTCCAATCTAGCTCGCTTTTATTTCTGTTTCTTGCCATATTGCTCTGGATTGAATCTTCAGTACAATGTGGAATAGAATCTGTGAGAGTTTCTGATCTTAGGAGGAAAATATTCAGTCTTTCACCATCAATAATGATGTTAGCTGTTAGTTTTTAGTAGATGCCCCTTATCAGATAGAGAAAGTTCCCATCTAGTCTTAGTTTGCCATGAGTTTTTACCAGGAATATCTGTTGGATTATATCAAATGATTTTTTTGCATCTGTTGAGACCGTAGTTTACTAGCGTCATCATTTAGCAAGTTTGAGTCAACTATAGAACATTTATCTCTTTTTACGTCCCTTTCCCCTCCCTGTTTATAATATAATTGTCTTAAATATTTCTTCTATATACATTTTGAATCACATTAGCAGTGTTACAGTTTTTGCCTCAACTGTCAACATAATTTAGAAAAATTAAGAGGAAAAGGAAAGCCCATTGTATTTACCAGTATTACCAATATGTTTGCTTATTGTGTTGTTTCTTCCTTACTGACATTCCAGAAGTCTTTCTTTTATTGTTTCTTTTCTGTTTAGGAAACTTCTTTTAGCCATTCTTATGTGGTATTGATATATCTGCTAGTGGTATATAGTTTTTCTTTTTTTTGAAAATGTCTTAATTTCCCTTTCATTCCTGAAGGATCCTTCATTGGAAAGGACCTTTCAACCGAATATACAGTTCTGTGTTGGCAGTTCTTTTCTTTCAGCACATGAGAGTACTCTTGCCTCCATGGTTTCTAATGAAAATGTGCTGTCATTCAAATTTGTTTCCCCACAGGTAGTGTCATTTCTCTGTGTTTTCAATATATATATTTTTCTCTTTGTTTTTCTGAAGTTTGACTATGATGTGCCTCGATATGGATTACTTTGGGTTTATTCTGTTTGAAGTTTGCTCAGCTTCTTAAATCTGTGTGTTTTTGTTTGTGCTCTTGTTTTTGGCGAAACGTGGGATGTTTTAAGCCCTTATTTAATTGAGTACTTTTTCAGTTTTGCCCTCTTTTCCTTTCTTACCAGAACATGGATATCACAGAAGTTAGATCTTTTGCTATAGCCAGACAGGTCCCTGAGGCTCTGTGCCTTTTTTTTTTTTTTTTAATCCCCCAGCCTATTTTCTTCTCTCTGTTGTTCAGATTGGATATTTAATGCTGTCCTATCTTCCAGGTCACTGTGTTCCTCTATTTTGCTGTTGAGTGCCTCCATTCAGGTGGGTGTTTTGGTCGTTGCTGTTGTTATTACTGTATTTTTCTGTGATAACTATTCCATTAGTTCTTTATATTTTATCTCTCTTCCTATTTTTTAATTTGTTTCAAGAGTATTTGTCATTGCTCTTTGAAGCATTTTAATGGTGGTTGCTTTAAAATGTTTGTCAGATAATTCTAACATCTCTGTCATCTTGGTGTTAGCATTTATTCATTGGCTTACTTCATTCGTTTGAGGTCGTCCTGGTTCTTGGTATGATGAGCAATTTTCTACTGAAAGCTTGACATTTGGGGTATTATGTTTTGAGACTCTGTATCTTATTTCGATCTGTTTTCACTGGCTTCCTCTGACATTGTGGGTGAAGGTGTGGGTGGGGGGGAGTGGCAGTGAGCTCTCTCATTACTGCCATGTGGGGTGGAAGTCCAGGTCCCTCACTTGACCTCTGTTGACACCCAAGGAAGGGGTCTCCTTCTTACTGCTGGGTATGGGTAGAAGTGCTAGGCTTCCACTGATAGCTACCCCACGTGGTGGTGTCAGAGTGCCTCGATGCTATTCCTCACGTGGCCTTGTTACCCCTGCGAGGTTAAAAGGGTCCTGACTCCCCACTAGTTCTCCCAGATACCACCCTTGCTCCTTGTTACTGCTGTGTGGGGATGAAAGTCCAGCCTCCCCGCGTGGTCTCCACTGTTACTGGGGAGGAGCTTGTGACCACTGAGTGGGGATGAAAGTTTCAGCTCCCTGCTCAGCCTTCTCAGACCCCACCCTGGGGTGGGAGGCAGGCAGGGTGGGGCAGGGTGGTTGCGGCATGTTGCAGCCTGGTGATGATGGTGGACGTCAGGGCTCCCCTTGGCCTTTGCTGATGAAGGTAGGGCTGCAGTATTTTCTGTGGTGTTTGGCTAGAGTGGAAGAGTTATTGCCTAAAACTTTTCTTTCTTGCTGGGCTGGCCCTTTCCGGGCCATTTGGCTAGAGAGAGCAGGCTTTTGTGGGAGCTTCCTCTTTCTTTGCTCTCTCTTGGAATTTCTGGGTTCCCGGCTTCTTCAATACCTCACCTGGGAGACACAGGCAAAAAGAAACCAGAGAGCTCACCACTCTGTTCTACCCGTCCCGAGGTCCGTATCAGTCTGTCTTCTCTCCACCTTCCAGAATCTTCTTATGTTTGTATTGTATATAATGTCCAGGGTTTTTAGTGGTGGGTGGCAGGAGGAATGGATAATTATGTCTGTTCCAACTTCCTGGAAGTGAAAGTCCTCATCTCACTTTTAGGATGCATTTCAAAGTAAGTTGCAAATATTCACCCTTAAATACCTCAGCATGCATGTTATTAATTACAGTTCTGTATTTGTTTATATCTTTCTTTTTTTAAGATAAAAGTTGTACATATGGGCTTCCCTGGTGGCGCAGTGGCTGAGAGTCCGCCTGCCGATGCAGGGGACGCGGGTTCGTGCCCCGGTCCGGGAGGATCCCACATGCCGCGGGGCGGCTGGACCCGTGAGCAATGGCCGCTGGGCCTGCGTGTCCAGAACCTGTGCTCCGCAACGGGAGAGGCCACAACAGTGAGAGGCCCGCGTACCGCTGAGGAAAAAAAAAAAAAGTTGTACATACATTAAAATGCACAAATCTTAAGTGGACCGCTTGATGAGTAAAACCCACCCTCTATCAAGATATAGGGTCTGGTCCATCACCTGAGAAATTCCCTCGTCCTCCTTCCCAGTCAATCCCTGTCCCCAGCCACCCCCCAGAGACAAACATTGTTTTGCTTTTTAGCATCCTAGGTTGTTTTGTTTGTTCTAGAATTCATGTGAATGGAAACATGCATCAGACACTCTTTTGTGTTTGGCTTTCTTCTTTCAACATAATGTTTTGAGATTTATCCATGTTTCGTCCTTCATTCCTTTTTACTGCTGAGTTGTATTCCATCACACGAATATACCACAGCTTGTTGATCTGTCCTCCTATCGAGGGATCCCCGAGCTGTTTCCAGGCCCTTTTAATCTGAGCATACTTTTTAATGGTCTGAATAAACCTTCATCAGAACACAGGGTCATATTTGAAAATGTCACCTACAGCCCTGACATACTGAGTTTTGTAGTTTTCTGAAATGATATAAAGAATCATTCCTTCATTCGTTCATTTAACCACTATTTAGTGAGCTTGTTTTCGGTGCCAGGAGTCATTCTAGGCCGTGGGATTAGCAGGGAAGAGGACAGACGTGTGCTATGAAGGAAGAGTAAAGCCAGACTCAGGGGTGGAGCCTGACAGGCGGCCCAGGGGTAGGTAGGATGTCATTTTAGCACCAGAGGTCAAGGGCGGACCTCGGAGGTGGGCAGGGAGGATTCTTAGAGAAGGTGAGATTTGAAGACATGAGGACCTTTGTTTAAAAGTCTACGTTTGTACAGCACCTTCATGCCTGGGAATTCATGAACTTCAGAATTGACTTCCCCATCATCCCTGAAAGGTGGGAAGACCCAAGGCCCTGAGAGGAGGCAGCTGGCCAAGATGTGGCACAGGGAACTCCACAGCAGCCAGATTAGAGGTCTGTGCCCACCGCCTGAGTGTTGGTGAGCCCACCTTCTCCTTGGCTTCCTGAAGGGGAGCCTTCAGTCTCCCCAGCCCCTCTGCCCACCCCCTTCCCACTCCTGCAGGTGCTTCCCCAGGAAATGCTAACGTGGAGTGAGAAAGCCACGGCCAGGCTGAGGTCTGAGGGTTCCTAGTGTGTGTGTCCTTGAGCAAACCCTCTCCTGCTGGTGGGAGATTCTTAAAGTCAGAAGTTGGGGACGGAGTGAAACTTGGTGGCCAACCTCCACCCACATGTCCTCCTTCCTTTATCACATCTGTCACTACGCACCCCCTTAGCAGAGCTGCCGCTCCTGTGCTGACACCGGCTGGGAGCTCTTTCTGTTTTATCTTGTTTAACTCTCACACCCACCCTGTGCGTAGGTCTCTATTCTTACCCATGGGAAACAGGAGACAGGCATTTGCTGAGGCTAAAACAGAATGCTAAGTCAGGTCTGTCCGACCCTCACCGGGGTGCTTTGAGCCATTGCCTTTTCTTGTTTACTCAGTTCTGAGCAAAGGGGAACCCCTGCCCTTTGGGGATATGAAATTGTAGAGGTCGGTGGGAGGGATCTGGAAAAAAGCTAGAGGATGTGTCCAGGAGAGGAGTGATGTGCATGTCCATGTGGAGTCGGGAGAACAGGGAGTTTGATGAGAAGGAGCTGGGATTCAGAGTTGAAAAAACCTGGGTTCAAGCCCAGACTCCACACTAATTCCACGGATGGCAGGATTTGGAACAAATCCTTTAAGCCCTCCAGCTTCCACTTCCACATCTGTAAAATGGGGTAATAATGGTATCTCTCTCTCAAACGTTGCTGGGTGGGTCCAATGAGGCGATGCAGATAAAGTGCTTAGACGGTGCCAGGCTCACAGTAAATGCCCAATAAATGCTGGTTTGCTATTGCCTGAAGAGTGGCGGCACTACAGACCCGGAAACTTTAGATGCGGGGAAGGACAGCCGTGCGGTGCAGGCAGGGGCAGTGCTTTACCCAGGAGCGGGGGGGCCTGGCAGAACCCAGGCCCTTGCAGGAGGGTATCCGCAGGGACCTGGGCTTCCAGCATCGGAGGGATGAGTGACCTCCGGGGTGTCTTCCAACCTGGAGATGGCGAGTCTTTGCTACCGTAGCAGCGACAGCTCCAGCAAGGCAGGGAGCAGCAGCTTCTGTTGGCTCCCAGACACCCCAGCTGTGGTCTTTGGGAATGTGTTTATCCACCCCGGAGGGAAGTGGACGAGTGAGAAGTGAGGACTGGGCTTTGCAAACGCTGGCCTGTGAGCTCCAGTGCGCCCGGCGTGGCCACCGGGCCAAGGCAGTGTCACACGGGTTAGGGCGCGCTGCGCACTCACTGCATCAAGATGTATTTTGCAAACGTATTTTAAACAGATAACATCTCTTATCCTAATGTGCCTGTTGGCTACCTGCCCGTGAATGTTAGCCTCCGGGAGAAAAACAATTGCTTGAGCTGAGTGTTGGGTACTTTTACTTCCCATACGCTACTCAGGGGTCCTTGGAGTCCCCTTCACCCCAACACACACACACACACACACACACACACACACACAAACACACACACACACATGCTGGCCTTCATACAGACATGCGGTCGTGAACCGTCGACCCCCTTCTGCTGCTACAGGTGTTCCTCCACCCACGTGTGTATCTGGGGATGCAGGACCTCCTAGCAGCACTGTGGCAATATTTTGTGCTTTCAGGAAAAGTCCCCCGTGTACATGCACACCGTACATTTCCACATTTAACAAACTCCCCCTGGCTTCCGCTTCCAAACCCTCCATTCCCCTCAGATAAATACTTCAATAGTCCACTTTGCGATTAGTATTCAACATGGTGAGGCCCAGGGGAGGAGTGTCATTTCCCAGAGGTCCCCAGCAGGTTAGCTGCAAGGGCTCTCTGGTCCCCCCCAAACAAGCCAGGACACCATGGTGGTGAGGAGACCCTTTCAGCCACCTTGACCGTCTCCTTGAGGCTGTCGTCTAGAGCCCAGAGCTGACCAGAAAGGACTGCTGTGGATCTGAGACCCAGCCAGCCAGGCACGCAGGAGGCCCGGGTAGCGGGGCCTGTGCTGCCCCCCATCAGCCTGCGTGCGAGTGATTTCGAGAGAGAAACGCAGGTGTGGGTTTGCACCAAGCTCCCTGCTTGCCCTCTCCAAACCTCATCGGGGTCCCCTCCCCTCCAGTCCAAGTTGGTAGTCCCTCTTCTTCCCCTCCCCCACCCCCTCTCTCCTTCTTCCTTTCTTCCTCCCTCGTCATGTCCTTAACCAGAAATGCTGGCAGCTGTGCTTCTGCCCAGCGTGGGCCTACTTTCCTCCTGAGCCAGAAAAGTGGGCACAGAACAAATGCCCAGGCTGACCCCTCAGGGCCCCAACATCAAAGGCACAGGAAACAACTCTGTTTCCCTGTCCACCGACAGGTCAGCTGATGTCTCGCCAGGCAGCGCCTCTGCCCGCGGAAACAGCCCTGTTGGCCACGCCAGGCACCCAGATGTTTTGATCTTGCACGGCAGGTGGCCAATGTCTCTAACCTTTCCGTGTGTAAAACGTCTGATGAACGGGAAGGGGATTCCAGTCAGACCACGGAGCAGACCTGTGCAGCTGCCGGGGGATGTCTGCACCTGCCTGGTGCCCACGTGGACACAGGGCACACACGTGCACAATCACACATGCACACTCAGCCCATGTGCAAGCATTCATGCACATGCACTTGTGCACAGGTGCGTGCCGCACGGGCACACACACACCCACGTAGGCTCATCCACAGAGGGGTTGCTCCAGGCCTCTTACTCAGCGTTTCCCTACCTCATCGAAAAACAGTCAGAAAGACAAATACATGATATCGCTTATGTGTGGAATCTAAAAAAAAAAAGATACAAATGGACTAATTTACAAAACAGAAATAGACCCACAGACATAGAAAACAAATCTATGGTTACCAAAGGGGAAAGGCGGGGAGAGGGATAAATTAGGAGGCTGGGATTAACAGATACACACTGCCATATATAAAATAGACACCCAACAAGGACCTACTGTATAGCACAGGGAACTATACTCAATATTTTGTAATAACCTATAAAGGAAAAGAATCTGGAAAAGAACATATATGTATGCATTATATACATGTATAAGTGAACTGCTGTGCTGTATAGCAGAAAATAACACAACATTGTAAATCAACTGTACTTCAATTTAACTAAAAAAAAGGTATAATCAAAACAAATCTTCCCCTGCCAAAAATAGATAGATAGATAAACAAACAACAGTCTCCATCTGGCCATCTGTAAGAGTAACCCAGGTTCTCTGCTGGACTCCTCTGACAGCCAGCCTCGAGTGGGCCTTGAGGGAAGAAGCCCTGAGTAGGTGCAAACCTTCCAGAGGGGTCGAGACAGCCTTCAACATCTGCACACATCCGCAGGCAGTTGGCCAGGCCCTCGAGGGCCACAGGGACACCCGTCCTTCACAGCGTGATAGCTGGGAGCTCGCCAAGGAGCCGAGCGCCAAGCTGGGCCCACTAGGGATTTAGCAGCAGGCCGTCACCCACAGCTGCTGGGATTCAGAGGACAGACTCTGAGCCAGGAGCCTGCGTGTAGTGACACTGCGACAGAGCCCAGAGCCACAGTGCAGCCCTGTCCTTGAAGAAGCCGTGGGACCCTGCGATGGGCTCACCCCCGCTCAGGGTCCAGGGTCGGTGAGAGTTTGTTTCTCACTGAGGTGCAGTGAAAAGAGCAGACTGAGGGGTTTTGTTTGAAACCTGCCCTGGGGAGAGGTCAAATGAGGGGACCTGGAGCTGTTAACAGTGCCCTGGTCATGCACTGGCTCGCCATCCATGAACCCCTCCCCTTCCCCGGTACCTAGGGGGCACAAGTAACGGTGACATTTTAATGATTTCAGATTTAAAACATGTTCTCCTCTGCCTGCCTCCAAAAGGACTTTAAGAGGCTATAGGATTCACCGTTTTCATCACAATTAGATGAAAACTTCCAAGCAGAGGAGTGGGTTCCAGCAGGCCCCCAGACGTGAGGTGACGGCCACAAGTGAGCGTGGAACACGCCTCCACACGGCACGCAGCTGAGGTCCAGCCCCAGACCTTCCATCCTGTGGTCTTGACGCCTAGGATATCTGGCCAGGCCGTGGTGACCCGGCCAGGATTCAGGGGTATGGCGTCCACCTGGGCACCCAGCTACCTACCTGCTGTCTCTGGCTGCCCCTGGGGAGAAAAAAAGAACACAGCTATCTTACTTTTTAAATTTTAAAAAATATTTTTAATCGCTAACCCTTGCCCATGGTCCAAAGTGTCAGAGATTCAAACCAGTGTGTGGAGAAGAGTGTCCCTCTCAGCCTGACTCCCTGGACCCCCAGAGTCATCTTCCCCAACTGCTTCATGTCATTCAAGGTTCCCAGCAATCTAAACATGCCAGTTGACATTGTCAGGGCACAATAGAAGATATTTGCTTCGTTTTGACTTTGTTTAGTTTCAATACCGTTTTTGTCTTTATAGCTTTTGTTTTTTCTAAAAAAAAAAAAAAAAGAAGAAAACACCTGTAAAGCCCATCACCTAGAGATGAAAGAAGAAACAAAATGTTGGCTATTTTTCTTTCTGTATATAAAAAAGTATTAAAAAAAAAGTATATAGTATTTTACTTTACAATACTGGGATCACAATATCTCTAGCAGTTTTCGTTAGGAAATAGTCTTTTATAATACGCTTAATGTCTGTGTAATAGTTCACCTTATAAATGTATCATGAATTATTTAGCCACACCTGGCTGGCTTGCCTCTAATTAGAAAAAATTTCACGAAGTGTCACCACTGGGTGAGAGTTATCTCAGCCGATCCTCCTGACAACCCTGTCAGACAGGAATTACGATGATCTTCAGTTTATGACTTGGAAGGCTAAATCAACGACTCAGAGACACTCAGCTACTGGGTGCCAGGAGGGGGACTCTAGTTAGCACCCCCAGCTACACTGTTGCCCTGTCCCTGGACCCTTGTATATACCGTCATCTATTTTTGCCATCTTGAAGGACACATGTTAGCTTACTGTTGTTGTTTTATTTGATCTTTTTAAAATTTGTGCTTATTTTTTGGCTGCGTTGGGTCTTTGTTGCTGCGTATGGGCTTTCTCTAGTTGCAGCGAGCGGGGGCTACTCTTCCTTGCGGTGCACGGGCTTCTCACTGCAGTGGCTTCTGTCGCTGCGGAGCACGGGCTCTAGAGCACGCGGGCTTTGGTAGATGCGGCTCGTGGGCTCAGTAGTTGTGGTGCACAGGCTTAGTTGCTGCACAGCATTTGGGATCTTCCCGGACCAGGGATCAAACCTGTATCCCCTAGATTGGCAGGTGGATTCTTAACCACTGAGTCACCAGGGAAGTCTCTAGCTTACTGTTTTTATTTGCATTTATTTTGTTGTTGTTGAGTTTGAGCATGTTTTAATTTCTTATAGACCATTTGCATTTAGTTTCCTTTAAAATACTTGCTTGTGTGTTTCTGCCTGTTTTTCTGTTAGTCTTGTGCCATGTACATACACACACACACATAATTACCCATTATCTGTCATATATGTTTCCCAGTTATTTTCTTGTCTTTTAATTTTGTTATGGTAATTTATGACTGAGAAGTTAAAAATTTTTTATGTCTACCAATATTTTCCTTTATGATTATTCCCATTAATTTTATCTTCAGGATGCTTTCATCCCTCCCAGGTGCAGATAAATGTTTATTCCTATTTTCTTTTAGTGGTACAGTGAGTTCATTTCCACATTTAATTCCTCCATCTATTGTTAATTTTCTTCTCAAAAGGTCAGTCCAGAAGTATACTTGAATCAGTTTGTGCTGGATGGCCACACCCATCACCGTGTTCCATCACGCCTGTTACCTGGATGAGCTCTTAGGAGATGGACATACCTGGTACCTGGGGCCAGCACATTATAGAGACTTTATACTTCCACTGATACAACTAAAGGTACATCAGCTTTTAGCAATCCCATGCATTACTCACTGACATTAACTCCATGGCAACGAAAACTACCAGACTTTCTTTTGTTCTGGGGGTGAGGGTACAACGTTTAGAGAAACATTTCCACCAATTGCTATAAATTTGCATGTAACACTTCTACATAACTATGTCTATCAAGTAGATATTATTTGGTCTTTGGCTTTTTATCTTGTAGCATAATTTCCATTTAAATTCCAAGGTGTCAGAATATTCTGACACCTACTTCTCAGCCTTCAGAACCGTACATGGCTTCCCAGGTCACTTTGGTCCATTAGCTATTTCACATGCTACCTTTGGACATCTGGGTTATTCCCTAGATCTTATTTTCACACAGGCAGCTGACAGCCATGCCCCTACCCCGCATGTTCTTCTGTGTTTCATTTTTAATTCTCAGTGTTTTTACTGACATATATTCTGACTCGATTTTTATTGATCTTGTCGGTTTGGCCTCTTATTCCGTCCAGTTGAAATGAGCTTGCGTCATTCACGATTTAGTTATTTATTTCATTTATCGTCCCTCTGAGCTTCTAGTTGCCCACATATTTGACACAAGTGCCTTTGACATCTTTGTTCAAGGCTTTGAAAGCTGTGTCTACAGATGAGGAAACCGGGGCTTGGAGTGGTGGGGTGCCTTGACCGAAGTCACAAGGCTACTGTGACTTGCAGCCGAGGCAGCGGGGATCCAGGTCCCGTGCCTCCCAGGTCGGGGCAGTGGGGTGGCACAGAGATGGCCAGCACTAGGGCAACAGCCTAATGCTGACAAAGGCATTAGTTGTCACGGCCGGACGCCGAACTGTGTGCTTCACATCCCCGGCCTCAGCCCTACGGATGACATTGCTGGGGGCGGGTGGGGAATGGGGTTGTTCTTATCCCCATTGCGCAGACAAAGAAAGAAACTGCAGCTCTGAGAGCGGAAGTGAGTTTCCTAGGGTCAGCAGGGAGCGGCTAGCAGATGGATTTGCATCAGCCCCCAGCACTGATACCCTCGACCGTGGTGCGGCTCTGATTCCTGCGCCATCAGTGGCGTCAAAGGACACTCCAGGGACACCATTAGGGCTGGGCGGGTGGAAGGACACAGCCGCTGGCACAGATCTAGGATCCCCCCATCCCCGACCTCAACAAGACTTCAAAGTGTTCATCTTTCTGTTTGGGCTCTGTTTTTCAACTAGCTAGGGATCCACCTCATCTTATTTTCACCTGGTCCACATTCCTCCATTTCAAGAACGAGACTTTGTCAACTGCTTGGTTGATGTTATTTTAGGTACACAACGCTTACCAGATTGCAGCTGTTTGATCACAAAAGATTCCTGGGAGTTTGGTGGTAGGGGGCAGCGGTGGGGGACTTGAACCCATGTTGTTCCCCGTGTTCTTTTGTTTTTTTAAATAATTTTTTTTCAATACATGAAGGACCTGAATTGCTTGTTTTTAGTTTTTGGCTGTACCCTACGGCATGTGGGATCTTAGTTCCCCGTCAAACCCGTGCCCCCTGCATTGGAAGGCAGAGTCTTAACCACTGAACCACCGGGGAAGTCCTCCACCCCCATGTTCTTTTTGAAAAGTTTTCAATCTGCATGGTCAAAGGTTCTAGAATATTCCCCCAGGGATTACCATCAAGCAACCTACCCTTTTACAATTTTTGAAAATGGACAGTTTGCCCAGGGGTCAGCTGCCCAGTGTTTAATCACGGTGCTTCTTTGAGGTCATCTGAGGGCTTCCATCTTTGCCTGGGCTGAAGATGAACTCATTTAGCGTGTCTGGGTATCTGAGCGCTGCCTTGTCTTCTCACCAGCCCCGGGTTCTACCTTTGGAAGAACATTATAAAGAACTAGAAAACAGGGAAGCTAAATTGAAATTGCTGAATCTGACTCCTTTTTGTCAAGTCTTTACACTTCAGAGTCTTCTCCATGCAGAGCCCTGTCCCTTTCTTGTTCTACTCTTCCAGTAGCTTTAAAAACCTTCCTAACATTGTGGCTCCACAGTAACTTCTGCTTATTCTGGACATTAGCCCTTCCCAGGACTGTTCTCACAGGTACGGGCCCCTCATGCATGTTCTCCTTGATTCTTTGCCTCTCTTCACCTTTGGGTGCCTTTCTAAAGATTTGAGATCGCCTGTGATCACCCTTTGGGACCACATTGGGCTTTTTTCTAGGCATTTCCTTTCTTTTTGTCCCTCACTGGGATTAGTCGCTATTATATAAGCAGAATTTGGGATTTCCCCCCAATCTCTTTCCTCACTTGGGATCAGATACTCGAACCCCTGGACCCTCAAGTTAAGACTGTGTGGCACTAGGAAATTTTGCCCATCTTTTCAGGCTTCAGTTTCTTCATGACAAAATGGGCGTGATGATAGCTTTAACCTCCTAGAGTTGTTATGAAGGAAATAGTGCATAGTCGTGATCAATATCAGTATTATTACCTATCTGTTACTGAAACCCTTTGTGGTGACAATCGATAGAAATCCAACTCAAACTGGCTTATACACAAAAAGAGAGTCCATGGGCTCAGGGAATTTTCCCCAAGGGCTCACCATCAAACAAAGTCCAAAAGTCAATCGGCTTCAGGCACAGCTGGATCAGAGCCCTGTCAACGTCCCCAGGCTCTGGTCTCTCCATCTGGCTCTGCTGCTGCTTCATTTGGGAGCGAGATGGTGCTCCAGCCCCTCCCCCTGCCCGCCTCCTCCACCAGCCCCTGCCCCAACCTCCTAGCGACCCGGGCCCCCAGCCCAGCAGAGCCATGGCGAGGGTCAGGACCACAGAGCCTGGCTCCTACCCCTGGGAACTGGCACCATGCCCAGAAAAGGGGGAGCTGGGCTCTGAATTTGGGAGATGCGCTCACCGAAAAGCAGAGCTCGGGAGCCTTCCTGACTGTGAGTGATTTCACGGACACCTGGGCACCTCCTCCGCTCTGATGCGGCTGATGGCAGCTAGCCACTAAATGCTGCTCTTTCCAGCAAGACAAACCCCACCAGAGTGGAGAAAGATGACCCTGAGCCCTGCCCTCGGGTCCCGCTTTTTACTCCCTCCTTCACCCTGGCCCTGGCCCTGATGCTCGACTCTGACACCTGCTAGACTCCATCCTGTACTCCCCTCAGCTTGGTCCTGATGGCTGGTAATTAATTGGCTTTTTCTTTGTCCTTTAACCCCACCCGTGCCTTCCAGATGGGTTTTCCACACCTGGCAATTAACCTTGGCAATCACCCTCAACTCTGCCCAGTGGGCCTGCTGGACCGGATTTTATGTTTGTTTGTTACTTCTCTGCAATGCACTCTTGGGCTGTCCTAATACAAGTCTGGTCACTCACTGTGGTTATGGTGTGACACCGTCACATACAGTGCCAGGCACCATTTTTTCTTTAGTAGCCTGGAATCCCTGTCCCCTGCCTTTGTGCAGCTGCGTGACCCTCTGTGACCCGACCTTGACCCCTGTGCCATCTCAGTGGATCAGGGAGTCCAGGTGCTGTGCCCCTCGCAGGGAAGTAGAAAAGGTGTCCACGGTGTTGTCTGCTGAGCCCCCTGCTCTGCCCCAGGGCAGTCCCGAGCCAAGCTGGGTCAAGCAGCCTTGGACTGAGCAACGCCAGCCCCATTCATTCCCCACGGAGACGCTTGACAGTGGAAGAGTTTCTGTCCTGGGCTGAACTGGCTCTCAGCTCAGGATCCAGCTTTCCTGTTGACTCCGTGAGCTTCTCTGTAGCTTCTAATACGTTTCCCTTTTTGCTGGAGTCAGCAAGAGCAGTTTCTTTGACTTTCAAGGACAGAGCTGACATTCTAGGGCTGTGCTTCAGCTCTTCTGGCTTTATAGATTTATTTGAGCTTTTTAAAAATGCCTCCCTCTGAAGTTTCCAGTTAAACTCTTTCTGGTCACACTAGCAAGTCTCCTGCAGCGTGTTCTTCTCGGATTTGGGTTCATACATCTTGCTTCCTGCCAGGATCCCACTGTTCTGGGGTGGATCTGGGCTGCGGTCCAGAAGACACAGTTCCGCACTCTGACACCATCTACATGCCCAGATGTTCCCTCCGTATACTTCCTCTCTCCTCCTTTCACTGCCAAAGTCACGAATTTCGAGCGAAAGAAGGAATGAAAACACCACCTGTAACACCGATTCCTTCAATTTCCTCCCCAGAACTTCCACATAAATAGAAATAGATTGGATTTAGACTCATAGACGCATAGACCATCACACTTGGAAGAAAACTTAGAAACCATCACAGGTCTTTACTCAAGTGCCATCTGTGATCGATTGGTTATGGCTGACTGGGTTTCACATCTGGACACTGAAAGGTGCTGTGAGGGATTCACAATGCCTGCATGGGCGTGGTAAAGGAAAGTACCAGCCTATGATCTGATGATTCGCTCTCCTCCGACAACCTGCTCTGCATTTTACAAATGAGGAAAACTGAGTTACACACATATTAAGTTGCCTAAAGCTATATAGGAAGCCAGGGCAGATTTGGGGATAGAATCTAGGTTGTCACACCTTTCCTAACAATGACAATGACTTCAGGTTGGAGTTCAGTCTATATGAGGTCATCAAAGTCTCCTTGCTGGTTGCATGGCGTGGTTTCTAGGCTCAGCCACTTCTGTGCAATGCAGCAGGACCCTGTGGATGCCTGTGGGGCTAGGGGCAATATTCATGGAGATCTTTCAGGATCACAGTTCCGATGCCCTAGGGCAGTCCAGGCGGTGCCGGCCCTGGGAGCTCACCCATTAAGTGGGGTTGTTTTATCAGACTGCAGCTGAAAACTTCAGAAACTACTGTCCCCAACGGAATATACTCCAATTCATTCCAAGTGGGGAGAAAACAAATAGCCCGGTGACCCTTCCCAAAGTGTTAAAGTTCCTTACGCTTGAGATGGGAAATCGGGTCCAGATCCAGACCTGGCATGATTCATGAGAGCTTGCTGTGGAAAGAGGGGGACAAAAGGTCTTCAACCTTCCTGTGAAAGCCAGCTCCTTATTTTTAAACCCATCCCGTTTGACTGTCAAGGTCGGAGCCTTCATAAAAGCCAAACTGCACTCCTAGAATTAGCAGGGCAGCATGCTCTAGGGTGGTGAGGACCCTGCAGAAGCAGGCAGCTGCAGGATCTGGGGTGTCCGCCTGCAAACATTCACTCAGCAAGTTCCTGGGAGACGGGCCTTTCTCCTGGGCCAGCAGCCCCAGAGTGGGCGTTCCCGATAAGGAACAGGGCTGCTGCTTTGGGGGAGGGAGTTCTTCTGGACTGGGGCCCATTCTCAGGACAGTTGTCAGTGGCCTTAGTAATGGGACAGCATTCTGTTTTATTAAAAGCCTGTTGCTGGCTGGGAAAGCTGTCTGCCTGCTGTGTGGGCAGGGGCCCAATATCGCTGCGGGCAATTCCAAGCCAGTCCTTCGAGCTGACATCAAACCAGGAAAGAACATGACTGAGTTTTAGCTGATGTAGCAGTACTTTTTCTTTCTTTCGTTTCTTTCTTTCTTTTTTTTTTTTTTTTAACAGTTCTCTCTACCAGTTCCACTGTGTACATTTTGTGTGTGCGGGCATGTATGTGATCTTGTCAACCGGCGGCAGCTGGAGTTCACCCCTTGAGCACACCTCCCCTGGCTCTCCGTTTCTCCCCCTCCCTTCCCCCTTCTCCATAGCCTCACCCTTGCCTCACTGGCCTTCCCAGCCCCCAGCCCCCTGGTAGACACTGGAGCAGAGGGAGGCCCAGACTGTGGCCTGAGGGTATTTACAGGGTAGGGGTTGGGAGGGGAGAGAATTTGACTGCTTTGTTTATCTTCTGAGTCTGGAAACTCTACAGAATTCATCCATTTTCAAGGAAGCCTTCATTTGCAGGTTTCCCAAAATAAAAAATAAAAAAGGAGCCTCACTTCAACAGGAACCAGAGGAAGAGCAGTTTTCTCTGTGAGCTGATTTGTTTATTATTATTATTTTATTCTTTAACATTAGATTTGTTGAAGGTAGTCAAAGACAGTCACTTTTTTTCATATTTTTATTTTGCTTTTGTCTTTTTTTGCCTTATCAGTGTAGAGGGCAAATACTTTGTGGGGAGATTGACATAAAATGCTCACTTGACACATGTCTACGGGAAACAGAGGTTTTGTGTAAACTTTTATGTTCGCATTTTCTGCTGAGGTTACAGATGTCTCTGGGACTCTTCCCTTCATTTGTAAATTGAAATCACTCAAATTGCCCCTCTTTTACAAATTAAAAGAAATTAAATGTGCTTCAACACAGATTTTAAAAATAATTTCAAAAAATTTATAAAAGCGGTTTCCATATGCTGGTTAGCTGTGTGTACATGATTTCTCTGGGTCTTTTGAAAATTTGGAGCGAGCAGTGCCCATATCAGGTAGAGCATGTGAATTTACTGGCTTCTTTTTAACCCTGTACTCAAGCAGTAAACTTTTCCTGTAGTGCCAGAAAATGGCATATGTTTTGAAAAACTATTTCTAAAGATGGTCAGGGCAGATAAGGGGAATTCAGAAAAGAAAATATAAAATGTGTTACTTCACACGTGAACATTCAATTTCAACTTAAGGACAGACATTCCATTTTAAAAGCTGCTTTTATTTACCACACTGTATGAATCACTGTACTGATGTAAGCCTAAAATCATGTAAACTCACAAGTTTTGCCACATATTTTAATTCATTTTATAATTGTTTTCAAAATCTTGGGAAGAGTAATATATGGCACAAGAAAAGAGTGGTATAAATCATGTTAAATCCAGTGTACTTTTTCCTAAACTGTGTCTTCAAGGTATAAGATATTCAGCAAATTGGATTTTTTTTTTTTTCTCTACTCTCTGGTTACTTAAGAGAAACCAGAAGATTATCTCTATGGTGAGGGTATAGAAAGCAGTATTTTTATTTTTTAGTTTTTTTGATGAGGGGAAAGCTCGATCCGCTGGCATAGTGTACTGGCTACTGTGTCTGTGGTAAATTCAAAACATTAACTCCAGGTTTTAATACTGCACATTCCCGCAGGTCACTGGGCCAAAAGCCCATCCAATATTGTCAGGCAAAGGCCCAAGATGAGAAACAAGTAAAACACAGATACGAGGTCTTTACTGGTGCAGCTAAACATTTGTAATTAAGAAAACTCCAGTAGTTCCATGGTAATCTGTTTCTAGATAAACGTAGTCGTAGCCTTCGGCTCCAAAGGAAAACCTCTTCCTTCAAGACACTGGGTGAGGAACGGGGAGAACTCAGAGAAAAGCCGTTTTCGGTGTTACAGACAAGTGTTTACATTATGAACCAACTTTCGATCCAGGAAAGAAGTGATAACCTGTTTGGGTTTTCCAAAGGAATTAATATCCTGTGGACTGAATACAGAGTAGGCTCAGAGAAACGTTGAATAATGCAATTGATCTCTTCCAAGAAAGCAGAGGGTGGAGTTCTGATCATAGGAAGCACCACTGACAGTATTTTTGTCTGCTTTCTGGAAAATCAACCAGGAAAGAAAATATGTCTGAAACATTTAAAAAATAAGCTGTTTTGGCATCTGGTTCTGGAACAAGATGGTGTAGATTCACTTTCCCTACTCTGTTTCTCTAAATACAACTAAAAACTCTGGAAGCTATTCAATAGACAATGATAAAAGAACTCTGAAAGTTGGAAAAGAAGAAGGTAGACTGGCAAGAATCCTCAAGACTTGAGAAACAACAACTTTTTGAGTTCCCTGAGCTTTTTTATCTTCCATGTACCCTGAACAGGGCACAGGAGAGGATTGCCACCTGGAATCACCAACAGGCTCAGGCAAAACAAACAAAAAACCCCAAGAATATCCTAATCTTTCTGGCCAAAGTCCAGGAGAAGGAAAGCACAACAGAGACCCAGTAAGAAGTTCCAGCCTCCTTTGGATTGTCTGCAAGGACCTAGGGTCCTTGCAGACAATCCAGTCCACTGGCAGCAGCAAAGCCCTGGACACTTCTGGCTCCTGGTCCAAACTGAGATACCATCAGGTGGTCTGAATCACCCACAGCTGCAGCAGCAGTTGAAACCATACGTCTCCTTGGCCTCTACGCAGTGGCATAAGGAGACCCAGGCCCACCAGCAGCTTCTTCCTCATTCTCAAAGGTTTCCCAGCAACAGTCTCCATACAAAATGATCACTAAGAAAACTGTATGGAGAGATATACTGAAAATATAATTAAAGCAAAAAAGAACTCTAAAAACGTTCAAGTAACCCAGAGGAAGTCAATAAAAAAGAAACAGAAGAATGATAAACAGAAGGAACAAACAGAAAACAAATAATAAAATGTCAGACTTGGGGCTTCCCAGGTGGCGCAGTGGCTGAGAGTCCACCTGACAATGCAGGGGACGTGGGTTCGTGCCCCGGTCCGGGAAGATCCCACATGCCGCGGAGCGGCTGGGCCTGTGAGCCATGGCCGCTGAGCCTGCACGTCAGGAGCCTGTGCTCCGCAACGGGAGAGGCCACAACAGTGAGAGGCCTGCGTACCGCAAAAAAAAAAAAAAAAAGTCAGACTTAGTCCTAATAGATCAGTAATTACCTTAAATACAAATGGTCTAAGTACACCAATTAAAAGGTAGAGATTGGCAGAATGGATCAAAAAGCACGACCCGACTAGATGTTATTTACAAGAAACCCACTTCAAATTCAGTGACATAGGTAGACTGAAAGCAAAAGAAAGGAAAAACATATACCATGCAAGCATTAATCAAAAGGAAGGGGCTATGTTAACATCGAAGTAGACTTCAGAGCAAAGAAAGTTACCATGGGCAAAGAGGGAGATTACATGTTGACATATAGGATTAATCCACAAAGAAGATACAGCCATCCTGTGAACCAAACAACAACATATTTCACAATATATGAAGCAAAAACTAAGACAGCTGAAAGAAGAACGAGATAAATCCACTACTGTTGTTGGGAGCTTAAATTCCCCATTCACCTCCCACTCAGGACTTATAGGGCTACTAAAGAGAAAATCAGCAAAAATATAGAAAAGAAAAAATATAGAAGAATTCAACAATACCATCAACTGAAAGGATCTAATTGACATTTATAAAATGCTCTGTCCAGCAACAGCGTTTAAAGGGCCCATGGAACATTTGCCAAGATAGACCACATCCAAACTTTAACAAATTCGAAAGAATCGAAATCATATAGAGTCTGGCCATAATGGAATTAGAGTAGAAATCAAAACCAGGAAAATCTCCAAACTCCTGGAAACTCAACAATAAACTAAATAATTTATGGGTGAAAGGGGTGATCTCAAAGGAAATTTTAAAAGTACATAGAAAGAAAGAAAATGAAGATAAATATATTAAAATTTGTGAGATGCAGCTAAAGCAATGCTGAAAGGGAAATTTATGGCGCTAAATGCTTACACTGGAAAGCAGTTATCTCAAATAACTAATCTAAGTTCCGACTTCAAAAAATTTAAAAAGAGCAAACTAAACTCAAAGCAAACGAAAGGAAGGAAATACTAAGGAGAGAACATCAATAAAACTGAAAGCTGGAAAATAATAGAAAAAATAACGGGAACATAAAGATGGTCTTCAGAAAAACATCAGTAAAATTAATAACCTCTAGCAAGATTGGCAACGATAAAAAAAAGAGAGAAGACACAAATCACCAGTATCAGGAATGAAATGAGATACCACAACAAATTCTGTAGCCATTAAAATGATAATAGGAAAATATGACAAACAATTTTATGCTTATAAATTCAACAATTTAGAAGAAATGGGCCAATTCCTCAAAAACCACAAACTGCCAAAACTCAGCCAAGATTAAATAGATAATTTATTCAGCTCTGTAACTATTAAAGAAATTGAGTATGTAGTTAAAATACTCCCCCAAAATAATCTTCAGGCCCAGATGCTTTCCCTGGAAAATTTTACCGAACAGTTATTAAAGAGCAATTACTGCCAATTGTACACAGTCTCTTTCAGAAGATAGGAGAGGGGATTCTTTTTATGTGGTCATCATTTCTGACACCAAAACCAACCAGAGGCAGTTAAAAAAAAAAAAAAGAAAAGCTAAAGACCAAGATCTGTCAAGCACTTAGATGAAAAATTATCAACCAACTTTAATCAAATACAGCAAGTTATAAAAGAACATGACACCATGACCAAGAAGGATTAATGCCAGGTATGTAAGATAGATTCACTATTTGATCAGTCAATATAGTCCACCGTATCAACAGATCAAAGAAGAAAAAGCATATAATCATGTCAATTGATGCAGAAAAATCATTTGACAAAATTAGATACCCATTAATGATGAAAAAAAAAAAAAAACCCTCTCAGTACACTAGGAACAGAGGGGAACTATTTCAACCTCATAAACCCTACATCAAACTTTGTATTTAATGGTGAAAGACTTAGTGCATTCACTCTAAGTTCTGGAATAAAGCAAGGATGTTTGCTGTCATCATTCTTATTTAATACAGTACTGGAGGTTCTAGCCACTGCTATAAGGCAGGAAAAAGAAATAAAAGTCATACGAATTGGAAAAGAAGAAATAAAACTAAAACTATCTTTTGTTGCAGGCAACATGATTGTCCACATAGAAGAATAAGCTGTCCTCCTTTCACTGACTGCATTGATCAAGCAAGTGCTTCCACTTGTTCTGAGGGTGTTGCTGCAGCAGACAGAAGCACAGGGGCTGAGAGCACAGCTTGGGCGTGGTAGACCAGGTGGACACCCCAACTCCACCATTCCCAGCTGTGTACCCCTGGGCACCTTCCTTGACCTCTCTGAACTTTGGTCCCCTCATCTGAAATGGAGGTTATGGCAGAAACAAGAGCCTATAGTCGTTGTGAGTATTAAGTGAGAGCAATGTACAGACAACTGAGCAGTGTACTTGCTGCAGGTATTACTACTACTTGCTGCTGTTGTAGGTGATCCTGCACTGTCTGCTGTGCTGCCCCCAGGACTGTCACTGGAGCCAAGAAAACTCAATTCTCCTGCTCAGTGGCCCTGTGACTTGTCAACTCACACATCCATTCTGAGCTTCACTGCAGAATGGTTATAAATGGTTTATTTATAACATGGTGACAATAACCCCTCTCTCATAAGATTCTTGTTAAGACAGGACGAAACAACAAATAAAAGTGCTTTGAGCACTTTAATAATAATGATGATAATGATAATAACAGCAGCTAAAAATTTTTGAGCACTCCCTAGCACCAGCACCATGGATTGCTTTTTACTTACAACATTTCACTTAATCCTTATAACCATGAGTTATTCGTCTAATTTATGTAGATTGGGAAACTAGTCCCCAAGAAGTAATCTGCCCAAAGACACAGCTTGTGAGCCGTAGAATCCAGATTTGGACCCCCAGGATGTGGCTGTGTTCTCATGCTTCCCAGAGAAAGTAAGCCAGTGAGGGAAAGAACAGCTTGGCCTGGGGCTCACTTCCACTGGAAAGGTGGGTATAATCTGTTGTGGGAGGCTCAGAGTGCAGTCTTTGACGTGCAGTGGGAGAGCCAAGAGTCATCCTTGGCGGTGGCAACTGGCTCCAAACTAACAAACTGTCTGAGAAATAAGGTTCCCTCTAGTAGGACACCAGGTAGGATGTTACTCAGAAAGTCAGCTTTCCATTCCCTTGAAGGATTCAGTGATTAGACTGAGGCCAACTACGGGCCCAGGTCTAAAAATAACTCCATCCCTTCTAGCAAGGACTCAGTCTGGACTGAAGTCATTCTTTCAGGTGCAGAAAAGGAAAGCTTGACTGTACGTCATGGACTTAAAATAGGAGTGGGGTCATAGGGCCAGCTGGGGCTCACGGGTGCCAAGTGGGCAGTTTGTCAGCTGGTGTTTCCTGCTTTGGACAGCAGGTTTCTGCCTCCTTTTTTGAGTTGAGAAGGAGTGAAATTGTATGTTTGAAAAGCTCACTTGTTTTGCTTTCTCTCTTCTCCGCGTGTGCCCTTTTCATCCACAATAAACATTCGTCTTTACTGGGTGTTCATGCATTGTCCTGAAATATACTAGTTACAGAAATTAAAATTGGCTACTCTGCTTCTTTCTCCCTAGCTCTGTACGATGGATCCATGAAGTTTTCCTTGAATATCTCTGCCCAGAGTGCAACAAAGAGGCCACTAGTTGAATAATTCCCACAATCCCATGGTATGGTGGAGGTCCATACGTGAGGGGTGGGCGCTCTATGGAAAGGTCTCCTTTGTGAAGGACGGTAGGCTACAGCCTAAGAGCCTACCAATTCTAAGAGTCTGGGATTTGTTTCCTTTTTATAGCCTGGCTATATTTAGGTCAATGAATTGTATTCAAGATGGACTCATCAGTGCTTCAGTCAATGCATTCTTTCATTGAAAAGTTATTGAAAGGACTTTTGCTCCAGACAGCGTAGCATAAAGTCATCCCTCTCTTCTCTCCTCTCAGTTAGGGACAATGATAAACTCTGGAAACACTGCAAGAAGCAACCATTAAGAGAGTGAAAAGGCAAGCCACAGAGTGGGAGAAGATATTTGCAGATCATAAAACTGATAAGAGACTTGTATCCAGAATACATTAAAAATTTCCATAAATCATTAATAACCCAATAGAAAAAAATGAGCCAAAGACTTGGATAGGCACTTCACAAAGAAGGGATATAGTTTACCAGTAAACGTGAGAAGCAGAGTGCACAGTGAAATCCCAAGGAGACACATCTACACGCCTGCCAGAGTGGCTGAAAATGAACAGACTAATAACCTAAGTGCTAGCGAGGATATGGGGCAAATACACCTGCCATCCGCTGGCTAGTGGGGGCGTGAAGTGGTACCATGACTCTGGAAAATTGTTTGGCAGTACTGAGTGCTGAGTGTTGTAATACCCCCATGGCTCAGCATTTCTACCCCTCTGTATACACCCAACTGAAACACATACTTATTAACACTGAAGGCATGTACAGAGCTGCTCGTAACCGTCCAGTTATAGTAGCCAAAGACTGGAAACAACAGTGGAATGGATTAATGTATTGTGGCGTCCTTAACAGTGAAACTGAGCAATCGAACGCAGCACACGGTAACACAGAACTGAGATCTTCACGCCCAGTGAGAGAACCAAGACAACCAAGAGGGTTGAATGGCTCTACGTACTCCAGGTTCAAGAACAGACAAAGCTGATGAAGATTGAAGTCCAGACGGTAGTTATGTGGGGATGTAACTGGAAAGAGGCACAAGGGGTGCTGAGGTGCAGCTAATGTCCTGTTTCTTGAACTGGGCAGTGATTTCATAGGTTTGGACACTGTGAACATCTGTCGAGCTCTTATGCTTATCATTCGTGCACTTTTCTCTCTGCATGTTTCGCTTCAATAAAGAGTTTACTTAAAAGAATGTACTTGGGTTTGCAAAGTTGAAAAGAGCCACAAAACTCCTCACTGCCTCACAAAGAGTATTTTATATGCTGGTCAAAAACGTGAGAAACCAAGATGCTGGTCTCTCCCTCTGAGCCAATAAGCAAACAAATTAATAGAAAAGTAAGTGGGTTCACAAATGACTTACTTATAGACAGTCTACACCAAGTGTCCTGATATCTCCCATCCACAGACAGGCCAGGCCCCTTTTGACACAGTGGCCTGCTCCCCTCTCGGCCCATCTGCTTCACTGAGTCCATGGAGTCCCCGCCTCCAGACTCTCAGGCCTTGGGCCGCTCCGCCCATCTGCTCACCAGACACCATGACCAGGGACAAGGGAGTCTGGGCCACAGTCAGCCCTCCCTTGTCACTGTACAGCTCACTAGTGACCCTTTTTTTTTTTTTTTTTGGCGGTACGCGGGCCTCTCACTGTTGTGGCCTCTCCCGTTGCGGAGCACAGGCTCCGGACGCGCAGGCTCAGCGGCCATGGCTCACGGGCCCAGCCGCTCCATGGCATGTGGGATCTTCCCAAACCGGGGCACGAACCCATGTCCCCTGCGTCGGCAGGCGGACTCTCAACCACTGCACCACCGGGGAAGCCCTAGTGACCCATTTCTTTTCATCCCATGCTGATGCCCCCTGACATATAGAATTGGGGACAGAATTCTTTGGGAATTTCCTCTCTCTGGAAACATCTAGAGAGCTTTTGCTGAGATCCTAAAGATACTAAGGCGTCTTTGCTGAGATACGTGGCTAAAATCATCCAGGCACTTTTTAAATGAGAAAAGAGGCTCTACTTTGGAAGGTGTATCTGGTGAAAGAAAGGGCCCTACGCGAAAAGGCCGCTTTGGGCTTCCCTGGTGGTGCAGTGGTTGAGAGTCCACCTGCTGATGCAGGGGACGTGGGTTCGTGCCCTGGTCCGGGAAGATCCCACATGCCGCGGAGCGGCTGGGCCCGTGAGCCATGGCCGCTGAGCCTGCGCGTCCGGAGCCTGTGCTCCGCAACGGGAGAGGCCACAACAGTGAGAGGCCCGCGTACCACAAAAAAAAAACAAAAACAAAACAAAACAAAAGGCTGCTTTATGTCCTCATGAGATCTTAGGGCTTTCCAATCTCTTACTCTTATCAATCCACAGGGTGAGAGGTGTTGGTGTAACCAGCTGGACATTTTTTACAGACCATCTTTGTGAGGTCCGTCATCTCCCCTCCCCAGTAGGACGCTGAAGTTATGTTAGAGCCGGTGGGCCTTTGAGAACACCCAGCATAGACCCCTGGTTTGCAGAGGAGGGCGCCAAGGCCGAGGAGGGAAAGGGGCTTGTCAGCTGAGCAGTAAGAACACAGGTCTCCGGGGACACCTGGCAGCCACCCTACATTGGGGATTTGAGGACAGAGCGAGTCTCGTTGCTCCAAAATTAGCTGTCACCTCCTCCCCTTGGTTCCTTTTCTTGTCTTCCTACCATCAAAGTCCGGTTCCAGAAACCTCCTTAGGAGGGCCCAGGGAGCTGGCTGTGCCTCCTGCTAGGAGCGAATGGGCGCAGGCGGCCTCATCTGGGTGCGCTGGAGGAGAGAGGCAGCTGTGTGGACGGGCAAGCCAGAAACGCGCGTCCCTGAGCGGCCTTGCAGAGGGCTGTGTGAGGGCTGTGTGAGCATCTTGGCTTCTGCAAGTGTACCTCACCGGTTCAAATCCCACCCTCACCTCTTATCCTCCCTGGGCCCCGTCTCCCTGCCTGTGAGGCAGGGATAGTGGTGGAATCCACTTTGTCGCTTGCTGGGAGCGATGACTAGCGTGTGAAGCACGTAGAACAGCCTCTGTGATGCTGAGATGAGGGTAGATGACCACCCGAAAAGGCAAGGGGACATTCTTCCAATTTCTTAGGTGAGGAAAAGAGGCAGATGCAGCATTTGCTCAGGGAGGTAGAGCCTATCTATTGCCCAAGCTAACACTGTACCACCCGGCCTCTGGGAAACCCTGGCCTCTCGGTAGGAACAGCTAGGTATCCAGTGACCACATGATGCAGAGACAGAAAAGGGAGAGTCTGATGGGTGGAGCCCTGGCTGGGGCTGGGAAGGGTGCCAAAGGCAAACCAATGTCCCCTCCTTTACTGGTCAGCCTCTAAGGGATGCTTTGAACCAACACCCAACCAGGTGCTGGGGTCAGGGAGGGGAGGATGGAGAACCTCTCTGTAGAATGGGCAGGGACAGCCTGAGATGCTCTAAAAGCCAGAGAGGGACTTCCCTGGTGGCGCAGTGCTTAAGAATCCACCTGCCAATGCAGGGGACACGGGTTCGAGCCCTGGTCCGGGAAGATCCCACATGCCGTGGAGCAGCTAAGCCCATGAGCCACAACTACTGAGCCCACGCACCACAACTACTGAAGCCCATGTGCCTAGAGCCCGTGCTCCGCAACAAGAGAAGCCCATGCACCGCCACGAAGAGTAGCCCCTGCTTACTGCAACTAGAGAAAGCCCGCGTGCAGCCACGAAGACCCAACGCAGCCAAAAATAAATTTTAAAAAATTATTTTAAATAAATAAATAAAAGTCAGGGAAGTCTTTCCCCTGGAAAACATTCCCTCGGGGGATCTGTCAGGTGATGGCTGCAATGTCCGCTGTTAGAGAGCCATTTCTTTGGCTTAACGTTTGATTTTCTCTTAAAAGCAGAGCCCTCACTGGCAGAGGAGAAGACGAATTAGCCTTGATTCCGAATTCTGTGAGTTGCATGCAACAGGTTTTAAGGAAAGTATGGGAGGAAGCTTTAGGGATGCCTCCTGTCTGAAAGGAAAGAGCCATGACAGCAAAGGTTACAGAGACAGCCAGTTTTCCGCGCTGCCCCGATTCCAGCTGTGCTGGGCTTGGGTGGCTTCTCACATTTTACACAGTGTCTCCTCTGCTGTGTCTCCTGTGAATCTCTGAACAACCCTGTGAAGCAGGGATCGTCCCCATTTTACAGATGAGGAAAGAGAAGGCTACTCCCCATTCTCTAATGGTTCCAAGCAGAGCAGCCAACGTTGGGAGAGGGGGCGCTCCTGGGCCCAAGTGCTTCCTATCTCACCTCTGCTTTGTGTCATGGGGGACGGGGCAGAGCTGGAGGGAAGGGGAGGAGGTACAGAAAACGAAGACCCCATAAATGTGACAAGGGTCTGCCCACCCTAGAGGGCTGGGATAGTGCGCTGCATTCAGGCTGGCCACGTTAAATTTGGTTAGTTAATTGCTGAGACCCACGCTGACTAAAGAGGGGGCCCCTGCCTCTCCCTCTGCCTGGAGTGCTCAGCCAGGCGTCCCTGGTCCTCTGATCCCTTAGCTCTCAGCGGTCACTCTCCAGACAGGCTTCCCATTCCACACCATTGCTCTCCGCCTCGCACCCTGCCTAACCTTCATCGGCGCCCCTGACGGTTTCTTGTCTGTAATCTCTTCCCCTCACTAGCGTGTTATTCTTCCTAGCACCTGAATCAGTGCCTGGTACGGAGGTGGTGTTCAGTAAATGAATGAATGAATGAGCAGGTGATGAATGAACTGGGCACTTTCTCCTGCCACCCCACACTGACCCTGTGGGAGGCGTCCGAGGGGCACACGCTGATTCCAGCCACTTAATCCTGACATTCAATAAAACAGAGTAGGTGGTGTCCTTAGTAACAGGCCATGTGGGCCCTCCTGTGAAGGCTCCAGTGGAACCTGTGAAGTGTTTAAAAGACAGAGATGTAGCATCAGCTCATTTATGCGGATGAGAAGCTGTCCTGGGGATGACATTCAGCTGCATTTTCATGAAAATGACATTGCAGGATTCTGACCAGCTCTCATCCACTCCATTTCTGCTTCTGTTTCTAGGGTTTAGCATGATTGTTTAAGAGACTAAAGGAAGGAAAAGCAGTCTCTAGACGCTCATAATATAACCAGGACCCATGGCAATAGCTACTAAAACCAGGACCCATGGCAATAGCTACTGTCTGTGGACCGCTCGCTGCATGCTGAGCGCCAGACCAGGAAGCTGGGTTGTGTTATTCTCACCTAATCCTACATCAGCCCGTGTACAGATGAGAAAAGTAGGGCTTCAACCAGCTGGCGTTCTGCCCTCACAGTTTCCTTTTCTTTCCACGTCCTGGGGTTGCTCAGAGTGGACAGTCAGACTCACCCAGCACATTGTGCCCAGTCACCTCAGTTCGCTCTTTTCTAAGCTCTGAGGGTCATCCTGCAAAATGGGGGCAATGGCGTCTCCTCCTTTTGGAAAACCTGCCTTGTTCTCCGACATCTTGGGAGTTTCCCAGCCTGCTTTGGTCCAGGTCTGGCTTGGTGTGCTCAGCAAATCAAATGCAAGTAAGGCCTGGCCTTCCAGCTCCCATCTCCCCAACCCTGTCACAGTCTCTCCCCAGCAGTGCCTGCACTGGCTCATGGCCACGTCTGTCTAGTGGGCTGCGTGCCAGAGGGTTTTCACGGGTTGTCCGGGATCATATGCTAAAAGCTCAGTGCCTGACAGGGAGGACACTCAGTAAACCACAGTTGCCCTGCACTATTTTTCTGTTTCTGATTCATTTCCTACTCTTGCTTATGCCCCCCGTGTCATTTTTCCATGCCACCATCTAAAGTGACACACACGCTCCCTCTGAGGGGTGAAGATACCATGAGGTGGGAATTCCCTGGGGGTCCAGTGGTTAGGACTCCGTGCTTTCATTGCCAGGGGCACGGGTTCAATTCCTGGTCGGGGAACTAAGATCCCGCAAGCTGCATGGGGCTGCCAAAAAGAAAAAAGAAAAAAAGATACAAGAGGTATACTCCAATAAAGATGTTTAAAAAAAAAATAAAAGATACACGAGGGAGGAATCCCGTGTCCCAGGCACCGGCCAAACACAGTGTAACTTCCTGCAGAGGGCTCAACAGCCAGCAGCCTGAAGGCGTCAGGCCTCCCAGGAGCCCAGTTGACAGGATAGGAACATTCCGGGCTCCTTTCAGCAGCATGTGGACAGAGCCCCACAGGGAAATGTACACAGGAGACCTGGATTCTGTTCCTGTCTAGCTCTGAGGTTTATTCCCTAGGTGTCCCTAGGTGACTGTTGGGGGCAGTCCTCCCGGTGGAAGCTGACATGGGAGAGGATGGCTGCCTAGCTCTAACCTCCAGCTCGTAGAAGACATTTTCTCCCCACTTGCGGACATTCGTCAGGACATCGGAGTTCTCACCCTTCTTCTGCTCCTAACTTGTTATGTGACCTGAGGTAGGTCACTTAGCCTCTCTGAGACTCAGTTTCCTCTCCTACAGGGGGAGGGTGATGGGCTGGACTCAACTCTAGAACCGTGAGACTCAAGTCTGCCTTTTAGGGTCACCTGTGGACATTTTTGGCAACCAGACTCCACTCCAGGCCGATCAGAGTGGTCCCTTGGTATCCGCAGGGCATTATTCCCAGGACCGCCCCCCCCCCGCCCCCTGTGGATACAAAAATATGGGGATGCTCCAATCCTTTATATTAAATGGCATAGTGCAGTCGGCCCTCCGTATCCACAAGTTCCATATTCGCGAATACGCAGGGTTGGCCGACTGCACCTGAGAATCTGGGGGAGCGGTCCCGGGGGTTCCCATGCACTTGGGAGGGAGGGGAATTCTGGAATGGATGGCTCCTCCCTCCCCCTCTCCCAGCGTTGACCTTGGTAAAGGCCCAAGCCCCACCCCCCGCCCCACCCATCTCCTCCACGCCCACCTTGTACTGTTTGCCAGGGATACGTTTCCCAACTCAAGGATGGATGTGTTTAAGCCCAAAGCCCCTGAGAGTGGAAAATGTCAGCTCACTTTCTCATCCTGCTTCCGTGGGTGTCTGGATGTGGGCTCTTGCGGGGACAGGCCCTGTGGGCCCAGGTTGCTGTGGGGCTGACTCAGGGACTGTGGGCCTCCAGGAGAAGGTGGGCAGGTCCTGAGGACATCTGAAGGCTTCACAAAAGACAGTGACAACAGACCTCTGTATTTGCGAGTTTTCAAAAGGGGGAATTCCTGCCTGTCATAAGCTCTCCTTCTCTGATGCTGACAGTTTCTTATTGTTGTTAGAGGTGATTATTTGCAGACAGGAATGAAAAACGGCCCCTCTGCTCTTTCTCTGCTGGCTGAGAAGAGGGACATCTGCTAGCTCCAGGGCCACCATCAGTGGGAATGGAAAACATCAACTTCCTTCTATTTCCCAATCTCTGGCCTTGTTTTTCTCCTTCTTTCCTTTCTTATCATTTCTTTGGCCTTTCATCTCCTTTCCCATTCTTCTCTTCATTCTTCACACCATAATGTTTACTTAGTTTCGAATGTTCTCTTCTGGTTGAGAGTTGGCTTGGTCCAGGCTAAGTGGAAATAAACAGGATTAGATCTGTTCTGTGCTGAGAAGGATGAAGATAAAGATCGATGCCAGATATGGTCGTGATGATGAAATTTGGGGGCAGAAGGCACCAGGAAGGGACGGACCTGTTCACAGGAGACGTGTCATTCACTCTTATTAGCATGTGCAGCACAGAGTGAGACAGAGATGTGATTCCAGCATGCTCCAGTACAGCGTTTCTCAGAGTGTGGTACCCAGACTAGCAGTGTCAGCATCACCCGAGACCTTGTTAGAAATGCAAGTTCTCAGGTTCTATCCCAGACCTGCTGAATCAGAAGTTCTGGGGGTAGAGCCTGGGAATCTGTTTCAACAAGCTCTAGGTGATTCTGATGCATCTTGAAATTTAAAAACCATCGCTTCTAGTGTGTAGATATCTCGATTGTTATCATTAAGTGAACGATTGTTTGTTGATTTGGAAATGGCCATGGGGGACCCCAGATGTCTGAGGAAGGCTGAGTAGGAGACAAGGGGGAGGACCAAGGAGGAGTGAGAGGTGGGGTATTCACAGCAGGGGAGACTGTTGTGTTCCATTAAGGACTTGCATTGGTTAAGGGGAAGCCTGATTGGTTAGGGGGAGGCTGATTTGGGGAGTCAGGAAACTGGGAGAATTTAATTCAAAGAAAAAAATCCTTGTTCCCGAGGGTGATTTTTGCACGATCCAAATAAAATAACTGAATAACTCTGCTCGGTTCCAGAGCAAAGGCTAAACGAAGAAACCACTTGGTTCTTAAATGATTTCTGATAAATCGAGAAGAGTGTTGCTTCCAAAAATTACGGACCTTTCAAATATACAAAAAACTTCAGAGAGCAATATAAAAATACATGAATAGTGATTTAACAGTGACAACATTTAACACACAGTAGATGAGAGCATTTTATTATATTGGCTTCAGATCTTTTTAAAGAAGATGCGGTTGGATGCCCCACCGTCCACCCCCATTACTAGGTTTTACACATTAACATAAATGGAGGGATTCTGCTGTTCTCTTTCTTCTCTCCATGTTGTGGATTCTGTCTTTGTTGCTACCCGTGGGTGTGGCTCATTTTCATGGCCGGGTGGTAGGTGTTTCGTCACATGGACCCTTCTCATCCTCATGGGCATTTAAGTGAAGATGCTGTACAGTGTTTCCATGTATTCATGTGGGATAGTAAACACTGGACGTGGGAAATTATCTTTGAATATATTTAAAAAGAGGTTTTGGGGTTGTTTTCTTCCAATTTAAGTATAAAGGTCTCCAGATACACAGCTGGGGCTACGTTCTCAGTTTTCCAAGAAAAAATGTCTTTGTCCGTCAACCCATTCTTTTCTTCCTACACTCATTCAGCCAACCGTTGTTGAGCAGGTACCCCGGGTCAGGCACTGTGCTGGGTGCTGGGAAACAGGGGGCCAAATCCTAGAGGTCCACAGAGACTGCAGAGTCGGGATGCCTGGAGCTTCTTCCTTTGTGGAGGCGGCAGAATATCTGTCCAGTTGCCTGGGCAACTCCAACCTGGAAAATGAATGAGCCCATCACATTCCATCCGCATGTTTCTAGTTTTCCTAGAACCCCAGCTGCTTCACGGAAACAGACCCCCACCCCCGCCCCAAGAGTCCCAAGTGTTAGAACTGATGGCAGCTCCCTGGATTTGGAGGACCCACCCTCCCCGGGCCGCTGGACTCTGCCTGCCAGCTGCTCCAGAGTGAACTATTGACTCTGTCCAGTCGGAGGCCCGTATTCAGTAAACAAAGATTCTTTCATGCATTACTTTTGAGAGTCCACTATTGCCAGACCATCTAAGGGGCACAAGGGATGTATCAGTGGCTCAGACTGACTCGGCCCTACCCAGGGGAGACCCACAAGGGGAGAGCCACACCACAGAGATGGGGGTGGGGAGGATAGAGACCATGGGAGCACTGAGGGGGCCCTAACATAGTCCTGGGGGGACAGGAGAAGCCCTGCAGCCTGGGACGGGAGGAAGGAAGGAGGAGATAGGCTGTGGTGTTAATCTGACGCAGCAGCGTGACTGGGCTAGGGGATGCCCAGATAGCAGGCGAAATATCTCTGGGGATGACTGTTAGGGTGTTTCCGGAAGAGACTAGCGTTTGAACCAGTAGACTGAGTAAAGCAGAGGTCCGCTCCAGCGTGGGTGGCATCATCCCCCCACCCCAAGGCACCCGAAAAGAACAAGAAGCCAGAGGAAGGGTGAACTCACTCTCTCTCTGCTTGAGCTGAGACATCCGTCTTCTGCTGCCTGCAGACATCACTCATGGTTCTCTGCCTTTCAAACTCAGATCAGGACTTAACCATCAACCCCGCCCCCCACTTCTCAGGCCTTTGGACTCGGGCCGAATGACGCCGCCAGCCCTCTTGGTCCTTCAGCTGGTGGACAACCGGTCACGGGACTTTGCAACCTCTGTAACGTGTGAGCCAATCCGTAGACTAAATCTCCTCTTGTATATTTCTCTGTATGTCTTGTTGGTTCTGTTCCTCTGCTGACCCCTGACTAATCCACAGGCCAAGGTGGAGGAAATGAGACCCAGCTGGAGCACGGGCCAGAGCCTGGCCTCTGCAAGGATCTGAAAAGAATTCAGGGCAGGGGCCAAAGGACTAAGGGTGGCAGGGCAGTCTGGGAAGAGGCAGGCCTCCCCCCAAATTCTGTTCCTGATTTGCACCAGAAAGGCAGACAAGCGAAAGCCGGGCATGAGTCAATTCTCAGCTTATCCCCTGTGCCTGGACCTCTCTCCTGGGCGGGGCGATGGCATCCAGGGCGCTCCTGATGGGTCGCCTCTTGCACCTTTCAAAGCTTTCCAGCCACTGATGGGGGTGGAGGAGGTGGGGAGGGTGGGGGTGCACCATCACCTCCCGGCCGAGAGATCCCGCGCTCAGCAAACGTGTGCACGCGAGCCTTATCCCCCGTGTTTATTTATAAGATTGTTTCAGATGCTGGTCCATTTGGTGACCAGACACTGGGCCTGTCCTTCCGTGTAGCTGACAGTGGGCCGACTGGCAGATGCTGCGGTTGAGGATCAGGGCTGCAGACAATGGAGGCTTTAATCCTACGAGCGGTTCGAAGCCAAGTCTGGAATTAAGGATGACTCTTTACCCAACGCACACTCTTACCCAACAAATCAGTGAGATGGCATGATGTCTGGAGACCTGAAGCATGTCTGTCCGTCTCAGATGTAATGGAGCTGGTGGAGGCCACAGGTTCAGGTCGTAAACTTTGCACTTTACTTGAAGCCTTTTTCTGGTTCTGTTAGTGGCTCTAATGCCATACTTACACTTAACTTTAAAATGATTTTACGTCTCCAGTTTCCTTGGGGTGTGCAGATGAATAAGCCCAGATAGAGTGGTTTTCGTGTCCAGTTATCATTTGGGGTGAAGCTTCCACTGTAACTGCATGCAGTCCTGCTGAAGAAAATAATCAAAGCTGACGGGAAGCAGACTTTCTCCCCAAGGGGAGAAAGAGCCCTTGGTCTGCCTTGGGGCTTGAGGAGAGGCTGAGCTTCCTTCCCCAAAAGAAATCGTTCCCTGCTGACTGCAAGTTTCTGTCCTGTTTATTGTTCTGTTTAGAAGTCTGGGAAGACAGGAGGAAGTTGCAGAAGTACCTCCAAACCGTTGATTCTGGGGCCTGGTGAGGGGAATCTGTCAGCATTCACTGCAGACTCCACCCGGACCCACTGGGATGAAGATTTTCCCAGGGATGGGTTAAGAGCCACCTCCAGGGGTGGCTGTACTCGCCGGCGTTGATCTGACAGTCACCGACTTCTCTCTTTGCCAAGATCCCCTCCACCCACTTATGAGACCAAAATTCCCCCTTTACCACCTTCTCCTTCTTGTTGCCCCAGAATGGGGGAACTCACGGTGAGCACACGGGGACACAGGTCCAAAAATAGACTAGACAAATGGCAGCAGGAAGAGAACTGCAAATGGGGTTGATGATTGCATCAGTAATCAGCACGAGTGCAGCTCTGAACCTCCTGGTAAGGAAAGGGAAAAAGAAAGGAAAACAGGATGGTATGCGGCCCTTATTGTCTAATAAAGGAAAACATACCAGTTCTTCAGGGAACTTTTTTTTCCCTGGCAACGAATTCTTGGAAGAATTTATGTGACAGAACGCTGCAGGGAAGCATCCTTGTGTTGGCAAGGAAGTCACCTAGTCTGAGGGGCTTTGGAAATTCCAGGTGTGTATGTGGGACGGGGGCCAGGCCAGGCCTCCATCATGGTCCAGCGGGCTCCAGGGAGGGAGGTGCTGGGGGGGCAGTGATCAGAGGATGTTCCCCCGGGATGGGGGAAGGAGCTGGGGTGATGCCCCCAGGTACTAGAGGCTGACAAAGACCAAGTACCTCTGTTATATACCGGCTGGAGCAGGCGAATCACAAAGCTCAGAATAAGTGGTCCTCGATTCACCAAAGCCAGAGAAGCAGCCCTGGGCATCTGGGAGAAAGAAAAGAGCCCGGGGAGCTCCTGAGGGATAAGGGCTGCAGCTCTCGGGACTCTTCAGGCTCTGGGTCCTAGGGTGGGTCAAGGCTGAGAAAGGGATGCTTGAAGGGAAGAAGAAAGAGGGAAGGAAGGGAAGGGAGGAGGGGAGGGAGAGGCAGAAAGAAGTGGGAAGCTGGACGGAGGGAGAGCAGGACAGAGGGCACAGGGGACATGGGTCCCGGCAGGAGACAAGGCCGAGGCTGTGATGAGGCCTTCCGCCGCTTCTGCTGTCCGGCTTCCGGTGACCATCCAGGGGCATCACGGAATAAAAACTTAGCAGCGAGGGCGGGCTGGCGGGTGTGGAATGTTGTCCAGGGCGGAGGCTTCATAAGCTGTCTTCTAGGGAGGGTCCAGGCTAAGAGGGGAGGCCAGGGCCTTCAGGGGAAGGATTGCATAAAGGGGTCTGGGAGGGGTTTTGCTGGGGACGTAGACCTGGGTTTGCGGGTGGGTCTTGTAGAAGCCGTGGGTGATTCTGCCTCATGTTCCCCTCATGGCCTAAACAGCCCCCCACTCCCCGCTGCAGCATGTGTTAAAGTCACGTCCGTTTTGGGGGAGGAGGGAAGAGACATATCGGCAAAACGAAGGGTTAAATAAGTGACTGGGAGACAGAGGGTGTGAGGATTCGTCCATCTGAGGAGTCAGAGAGGAGGGGCTGTGGCTCGGGCCTCGTCTGAAGGATGCGGTGAGGCCTCCACCAGGCTGGGAGGTCTAAGGACAGATGGAGACAGGAGGCGGTCCACCTGCTTCTCTGCCGTCCGACTTCTCCACCTGCTGGTGTGGCTCAAGCTCCCCCAGGCCACCCCCAGGAGGGGCGGGCTCTGGGGGTCTTGGTCCCCAGTGGGGCCCCCCTGCCTGGGCATTGGATGGGCACACAGCGCAAAGTGAGCCCACCTTCCGCCTCAGCTCACATCTGAGGAGCCCCCTGCACCAGGCAGAGCTTAGGAAATCCACTCCAGCTGTCCCCACAGACCCTTCACGCCGCACGGACGGCACAACCCGGCCACCCAGGACTCGAGAGGACTCAGCATGGCTGAGGACCTCCCCACCATCCCAGCTTCCCCGCAAGCCAGAAGAAGCAAAGATGCTTCAGGGAACAGAAAAGCATCTCAAGAGATGCTCAGGGACTTCCCTGGTGGTCCAGTGATAAAGAATCCACCTTCTAATGCAGGGGACTCGGGTTCGATCCCTGGGGAGGGAACTAAGATCCAACATGCTGCGGGGCAGCTAAGCCCATGTGCCACAACTACTGAGCTCGCACGCCTCAACTAGAGAGAGAAAACCCACCGCCACAACTAGAGAGAAGCCCGTGTGCCACAACGAAGAGCCCGTGTGCTGCAACGAAAGATCTCTCGCGCCGCAACTAAGACCCGACACAGCCCAAAATAAATTAAATAAGTAATAAAATAAATCTTAAAAAAAAAAAAGAGAGAGAGAGAGATGCTCAATTTGACTCCTTTGAGATTTCTGGAAGAGGTTCTATCCCCAAACCAAACAACTCACCCACCAAACTGCAAATGTCAATGTCATTGTAGACAGGAAAGGAAGATACGTAGATCACACTTTGCGTGAGCTGTGAAATCTCTCACCCCAGGGTCTTCCCTGTTCTCCTGTACGCACCCCTCCCTTCTGTACCGAATTTAGAGCAAACTGTAATTTGCAAGTAGATTTCAAATGTTTAAATATATGAACCACGGTTTGTTTAGCAGGAGTGAAAAATTAATTTTTCTACATTTAAACCTCTTGAAATTTTTATAGAAACTTACGTTTTCATCAGAAAAATAAAACGATCTAGTTCTACTAGAAATCACATTTTCTAGAAACTTCGAATTTTCCCCAGACAAAGCCCCCAGGGTCGAGGTTTGCTGTTGGTGTCAACAGCTGAGCAGTGTTCTCGAAGTGGCCATGACTCAGCTGATTCAAAATAAACCTGAGTGTGAATTCTCCCCTCCCAAGATTCGGATCTCATCCTCGGTACCCACCCCGTGGCCACCGCGTCACCTCCGTAACATCTGCTGAGGAATGTCGCAATTCTCCCTGACTCACGGGGGAAGCACAGGCTGCAAGTGGCCGAGGAGCTCACACACGTGGGGTGGGCAGCACGTCACCTGCAGGGTGAGTCAGCAGCCAACAGATGCGTCCCAGGAAGAGGGGCAGAAAAAACAAGCGAGTGGCTCGTCCCTGGGAAAACGTGATGGCATGTTTGTTTTATGATTTTGGTGGAATGCTGCTGGTCAGGAGTGAATTGTCATATTCTTCGACCAAGTTGGTCGAAATAGAAACAGCTGGTTCTCTGGGCAGGCAGAGGTCAAGGCTGTGTGCCCTTGTGCCCCGGACCAGCCCGTGTGCTGTCGGGGGGCAGGGGTCGGAGGCTCTCCTTCCCTCCGCGGGCTCGGGTCGGCTCCCACCCCTGCAGTTCCTCCTGCCACATTCACAGGGCCCCTTGTGACTGCAAAAAGGGAACTCTCAGCCAGGACACAAAGCGAGTGTTTTGAACTCACTGTCAGGGCTTCCTCTGACCCTGCCCTGCCGACAGTCCTGCCACCTGCTTTGGAAATAGGACACAGGGTCAAGTGGCAGGCTCCCCACTCTCCCAGGCCCATCACAATGCAGAGCTGAGAGCGGCAAGAGTTTGAGCTTCTGCGTTTGGAAGGTCAGGGTGATCCCAGCTCCGGAGGGCTCTGACTGGGTTTCATCATGGCCAAAGTCACGGTGGTGGGGGGGACGTTTGGCACGGCTTAGCTCTCGAATACACACACAGAGGAGGGTGTCAGCGCCATAGTCCATGTGATCCGTGTGACAGCCCAGTCCTCCAGAGGGTCCCCTTCTGAGAACGAGAGGGTCCTCGGCCTTTGGGAGTGCTGGGGGGCCAGGTGCAGCCACTCAGAGTATCTGTTATGTGTCAAACCCTCTCTGGGCCCAAAGCTGCTCCAGGTCGGGGGGGGCGGTGGGGGAGAGCCCAGGAAGTGGGAGGCTGGTGCTCTCAGGAGCCCCTGGAAGAGGCTCCGGGGCTGAGGGTCAGGCGATCGTCATCAAGGTTGGGCTTCAGACAAGGCCCATCAGAAGGAAGCTTTTGCCCTGAGCTTTGAAAGTTGAATCCAAAGCTCCCCGATTTGAATTCTTTTTCTTTTGTCCGTCTCTCAAATTCTGGCTTTCTCCGCCTGGTCCCTCTGCAGCCCAGGACCTTAGTCCAGCTCCCTGATACCTAAAGCCTCCTACCGGGTCCTGCCCGGGCCTGCCCGCTCGTCTGCCTCTCACTCTGCGGTTGCATCCGTCGTGTCTCCTCGCTGGGAGAATCTGCCTTCTAAGAGCCCCCAGTGCTTAGTTATTACGGTCGTGACTTCCGACCGTTTCCCGAAAATGCACACAAATAAAAACATAAAACAAAGACACAATTTTAGGACGTTGAAGGCACCTTGAATCTAGGTTAGGTGCCACTGGATGCATTAACCTCTGACCCATATACGTAAGTCCCCACACCCACGCCAAGCTTTCTAGCAGCAAGTGTGAAATGAGCCCTCATTAGGATCTTTCTTGAGCCTGACCTACGTTTTTGAGAATCTAATGAGAACCATGGATTTTTTTTTCCCCCATAAAAATGCACATATCCTAATACATCTAAAATTTAGCATTCATTTTCAGAAGTTTCACACTCCTCCTGCTGTTCATGAAGATTCAGCTCTGCTTTCTGATAGCATTCAATTAATTCTGAGTCTAAGCGCCCCCCTCCCCTGATGCCCCAGTTAGGATGGTTCCTCCACCGTGGGGTCTCCCCTAAACCCCCAGCTGGAAATCCTCTCTGCTTCCTTGGGTTTCCCCACTTGTTCTGTGGCTCTTCACCCTGTGACACCCCAGGGGTCAAGGCTATGTGTTCCCAGTACCTCTTGCCACGGCACCTGGATATATGGTCAACACTTCATTTTTGAATTCATTCAATTTTTGAATGGGTCTCAGGGAATGAGGGATTATGGTTTTCTTCTTCAATACACTGGACATTTTGTTCTGTCTCACCCAAATGTTAACACAGGTTGAGCAGAACACAACTTGGTTGGATTTAAGTTTGCTTATTGGGTCAGAAATATAACAGAAACTAGGAGAAGGGCAACTGATAAAACTTGGTGTAAGGAGACACCAAAAAGTGTGAGAATTTTTAATCTATGGAGATGGTGAATCAGAGGGCATGTATGTATTGATAATATCAAGGAAATCACGAAAGCAGTCGATAGCCCATACTGGGATTTGCTTACCAAAATTGAAAATACTGAAATTAAGGGGGCCTGCAAAAATGGAAAGAGACAGCATCTTCTCTTGGCTTTAACACTAATTTGTGTAGTGAGGAAGGGAAACCTATGGCTGTCATTATCCTGAGAGGTTATGTAAGTCATAGTCACAAACAGGCTCAAGAAAGGTTTAGAGGTTGCTGAAAGAAATTAAAGAAGACCTAAATAAATGGAGAGACACCCTGCGTTCATGAGTAGGAAGACTTAATACGGTCAAGATGTCAATACTACCCAAAGCAATGTACGGATTCAATGCAATCCTTATAAAGTTTCAGCAGCCTTTTTCATGAAGAAAAAGACATGAAGAAGCCTATTCTCAAATTCACATGGAATCTCAAGGGCCCCCAAATATCCAAAACAATCTTGAAAAAGAAAAACCAAGTCAGAGAATTTACACTTCCTGATTTCAAAACTTACAAAAAAGCTACAGTAATCCAAACAATGTGGTACTGGCGTAAGAATAGGCATACAGATCAATGCAATAGAATCGAGAGTCCAGAAATATACCCGAACATCTTCGGCCAGTTGAATTTTTGACAAGTGCCAAGTCCATCCTGCGGGGAAGAAGAGTCACTTCGACAGATGGTGCTGGGACAACTGGATTTCCACATGCAAGAGAATGAAGTTGAACTTTTACCTCATACCACATACAAAAATTAACTCAAAATAGATCAATGACCTTAATGTAAAAGCTAAAACCATAAAACTCTTAGAAGAAAACTAGGAGTAAATCTTCATTGTGTCATATTTGGCAATGGACTCTTAGATTTAACACCAAAGCCATAAGCAACAAAAGAACAAAACAGTTCAGTTGGACTTCATTAAAATTCAAAAGCTTTGTGCATTATCAAGAAAGTAAAAAGGCAATCTACAGAATGGAAGAAAATATTTGAAAATCATATATCTGATGAGGACTTGATATCCAGAATATATAAATTACTCTTACAGCTCAACAACAAGAAGACAAATAGCTTAATTTAAAAATGTGCAAAAGACTTAAATAGACACTTCTCCAAAGAAGATATACAACTGGATAATAAGCATATGAAAAGATGCTCAACATCATTTATTATTAGGCAAATAGTGAATTATTAGGCAAATCAAAACCACAGGGACATACTATATACCCACTTGGATGGCAATAACAATAAAAAAATAATAAAAACAGAGAAGATGTGGTGAAATTAAAACTCTTGTGCATTGCTGATGAGAATGTAAAATGGTGCAGCTGCTCCAGAAAAGAGTTTGGTGGTTCCTCAAAAATCTAAAGATAGAATAACCACATGACTCAGCAATTTCACTCCTAGGTACACAAGCCAAAGAATTGAAAACAGGGGCTTACACAGATACTTCATTGCAGCGTTGTTCACAATAGCTAAAAGGTGGAAACAATACAAATGTCCATCAACAAATGACTAGATAAATAATATGTGGTGTATACTTGCAGTGGAATATTACTCAGCCCTGAAAAAGAATGCAGTGCTGATCCGTACGGCACCATGAATGAACCTTAAAAACATCGTGCTAAGTAAAGTGAGCCAGACACAAGAGGACACATATTACATGATCCCACTTAGAAGGGGCACCTAGAATAGGAAAGTTCATAGAGAGAGAAAGTAGAATGGTGCTTACCAGCGGCTGGGGGAAGAAGGACTGTGTTGGGGGCGGGGTGGGTTATAGTTTAAGGGCACAGAGTTTCTGTTTAAGTTGATGGAAAAGTTTTGAAAATAGTGGCGATGGTTCCATAACACTGTGAATGTCCTTATGCCACAGAGTTGTACACTTTTTAAAAAAGAAATGTTTAGAGAAATGTGTGTCACATCGTAGGTGATCAAGAACATGGAGGGATGAACCACTGGCCTTTGCAGTGGCCTTTGTCCCAGAGCTTCATTCCTCACCATCGACAGGCTCTTGTCTGAGCTACGAAGGCACCCGTGGGGTCCACAGGACTAGGTTGAGGGTGAGCTTTCAGTTCTGCAGAGACCTGTCCTGGGATGCCAACAGATGTAGTGATTGCAGACATCCCTCAGGCAAAATGGAATGGCCTTGTGCATTTCTGGAAAATCCAGAGGTGCTGGCCACTGGAGTGTTCTGGACCATCAGATGTTTCCCAGGTAGGGAAAGTCCTCCTGGCATAAAATTTTCACTCCTTTAGAAGACGAGGGACAACGAAAGAAGCTACATTTTATTAATTTACTGCTAAGAAAGAAACACGCACACTGACACACACACACAAGCTCTCCCCAAAGAGAGAGACATCAATTACAGATATTTGCAATGACTACCCTCTATTAGCAATGACTACACGCATTTGGCATGCCTGCAGTCCAGAACTTCTTATCTTGTGCCCTGATGGCATGCCCACCCAGGCTACTGTCATGGACCCCGTGGCGTTTTAGGGCAGTTCACTGCAGGCTCGGCAGTGTCGCCGGCAGTATTAGTTAAGATTCCATCATTGCTAGAGATAGAGTCCAGCCAGCTCAGACAAAAGAACGCAAGGGCAGTTGACAAGGAAGCTCAGGGAATTTGGGAGTGGGGGAACCCAGGCTGCTTCCAGAGGGCTGAGAAGGCAGTAAGCACAGCCCTTGCCTCATAGAAGAGGCTGTCTGTCCCAGGTCCCAGCTGGACCCACTGCCCCTCTGTCCCTGCTTCACTACTGCAGATGCCACACCCTGGGTGAGGACCTGGTTGAGTCACACACCCCTCTGGGAGTGGCCAAGGGCAGGGAGAGAAAGGATTTTGCTTCCTAGACTTCCGTGGTGGAGGGTGACACCTACAATATTCTCCCACCTGCCCCAAACACGATGAGGGAGGAGTCATCCCCAAAAGGAGACTGGGGGGCCAACCGGAAGTAGGACTGGACTGGAAGAGCCGGAAACCCAGTACATACAGTAAATCATAGCCCTCCCAGGTAAATATCCAATTCCCACTGGACTGAGAATCAAGGGTCAAGACCCATTCAAGGCTTTATAAGTATTTCCTCTCTAGGAATCGCAGGGTATGTTTGTGCATCTGGAGTAGCTGGTGCCTGATGGAGAATTCATGGGTTTTTTACTTCAGCAGAACACCCTAAGCTCTCTCTGCTCTCCCATAGAAAGGTGACACCCCAGCTGCCTTACTCTCAAAGTCTTGGCGGCAGTGGCCCCAAGTCCTCCCCACCAAGGCCAAGGCCGAGGAGACTGCTCCTGGCACGTCAGTGGCAGGGTCATGCTTCCTCAGGGCAGAGGCACGGAGGGACCCCTTGGGCAGAGTGTGGAAGTCTGGGGATGTCACCCCCTTCTCCTTGTGCAGCTGACCACTGGGACGTAGAAAATGACTCAACTGGAATGAGTGACAAGTGCAACTTGTTCCTGGTCTTAGCAAGGTGCACTTCTGCGCTGGTGCCAGGTGAGAGGCGGGGCAGGGAGCCAGGAGAGGGGTCAGGGCCCAGCTGGCAGAGAAGGGCAGTCAGCGCCCGGGGGTGGTGGGCGCGGTGTGGGAGCTTGTTTGCCCACAGTAGGGCTACAGCAGCAGCCAGGGGCTGAGATCACAAAGGGAGGAGTTGCAGAGGAGGGGTCAGGCCAGGTTGTAGATCAGGAGGGCTGTGCCAGGCCTGTCATCTGAGGAGACGTGCCAACCCTCAGATAGTCCCCAATGGACAGATGAAAAAATGGGCAAATCACCTCCCTTCCCCAGGGCAGGGCACCGGGCCAGTGAGCGGCAGAGCCGGGGTTCAAACCCCAGTCCCTCTTGGTCAGACAGAACAGCAAGCAGGATATGAACAGGGACGGGTGGAGATGCAGGGACAGTGTTGTGACCCGAGGGGAGGATGGATTTGCTTAGACAGGGGACAGGCCTTCCTGGGAATTAGGAATGGAGGGTGGGTAACAGGGAAATGAACCTGTTACCCCAGTGGAGAATGGCCTCAGCGGCCTGAGACGTTGTCTCTCCCTTTCCTGTCCCTTCCCGCAGTGACTGACTGTCATAGCTTCAAATGACATTTGAACTTTGACCCCAGGGCACAGCCAGGTTTCACCTCAATGAACTTTGCAAAGGTAACGGAATTCAAGGCTGGTTCAAAGCTTGGTGTGCATACTTCCAGCAGAGGGCTGGTTCTCAGTGTTATCACATAGGAAGGAGATTTTGTGCACGTGGGGAGGTGTGGGCCTTGGGGATGGGTTTCTTAAAAGGCCCTGAGAGCCTGACACAGGATGCCACCCCTCTCTCTGCAGGCCTCCCCAAGCACGTTCCCCGGTCCCCCAGCTCTGGCCATCTGGTCTGTGGAGGCTGGCAGGGAATGCCAGGCAGAGGGTCTGAGGAAGGTACCCTGTGAATGTCCTGCTGCCCCCCTGCCATCACCTGAGTCAGGGTCAGACCATGCTGGGCTTGTCCCCTAGAGAGGCATCTGCTGCAATTGGCAAGAACGTTTTACTATGGTTTCTAGCCTGCCCGAAATTCATGTTTTCTCTCTTGCACTGATACTCCCTTTTCTCTCTGATATTTGAAATCATGCAAAGATGAAGCCAGGTCAGAGGACACCAGTGACTATTAAAGTTTGATTCATATTTCCTCTCTGGCCTTCTCAACCCACTATGTAAAGCAAGAACTGCATTAGAACAAAATATTGACACGGCAGCTCCTAATAAGACTTCTGGGCGTATCCTGTCCTAGGGACCATGCCAGACTCTTCCCAGGACTGTCCCAGGAGTCTCATTACAACCCACAAAGTAGGTTCCGTGACTGGTCCCCTTAACAGATGAGGACCCTGAGGCTCAGAAAGGGGAAGAGGTCAGGCCAGGGTGACACGGCTGAAAACAGCAACACCGAAATGAATCCGCCACGTTGGACACGCCCAACCCGGGCCGCGCTCTATTTTCCTTGGATGCAAAGCTACCACCTCCCTCCACCCACACCCCTGACCCTAGCGGTCTCTCTCATTAGAAAAGATTCTTCAAGTGAGAATTATCCATATTACTGGGGATATACTTAACTGTCACACTCCACTGCTGCCCGTAATAATTATATCCAATTATTCCCAAAGCTCCCAGCATTACAACCCAATGCTCTGCTGGCATCAGATAAATGCATTGCTTTCAGGATAGCCCTCAAAAGAGGAAGACAATGAGTCTACCTGGTTCTCAACTGGCTAATTGGTTAAAAAGTGTGAACACCAAGTATTTATTTGCTGTGTTTTTGCTGAGCAGTCGTATTCAGAGTGGGATGGGGAGAAGAAGAAACGTTTAGAAAGATACGGGGGAAATTCAGGGCAGCACTGTCAATTTCAGGATGAAGCGGTAACGAAGTATCACATGGGGGAAAATCATGTCTGATGCCGGTTGAGGTTACGAATGGAGCATTGCCCGTGTTTGACTCTCTGTTTAACATCGGGAAAGCGTTGGCCCGTCCTCAGGGTTTAGGGCACCACCTGGCTGTGGCCAGTTTGGGGGTTTTAACTGCTGATTCAGCTCCAGCTTGTTCAGAACGGACTGCCTTACTGACCAAGGGAGGAGGACTCCACACTTCTGGTAAAAGAGGCCATTCCTCGTGTCTCCAGGACCCCTCAGCTTTGCTCTCAGCGGGCAGCCACGCTCCGCCTGGGTGCTGAGATCTTCCAAACAAGCCCAGACCCAAACCAGGTCCGAGTTAGGGGTTAAAGTCTCCACGTTCTCGCACTACCAGCAAAGTTAAAAAATAATGATAATAATGAAGATCCAACAGGCAGCTGGCATCTAAAGTTCTAGGTGTGAACTGTGTTCATCCTAGCAGCCGGAAGGATACGGCCTTTATAACGGGGGAAGGAGGGGGTGTGGGTAATGCAGTGAGCGTCAGGTCTCAGCGATGGACCCTGGTTCTAGTCAAGTCTATTGTAGTTTGGGAGCCGGGATCCCAGGAGCTCCTCCCCGTGGGGCTCAGGGCCCCACGAGCACTTTGGGCTTCTCTGGGTTGGGCCTGGGCATTCATTCCAACGCTACTGCTGTGCTAGGGGGCGCTCCCAGACCTGCCCGCTGGCTGGGCTGACAGCGGCCAGGTGGAAGCAGGGGATGCCCCAGGCCCCGCATGCACCACTTCCACACTGGCTCAGATGGACCATGGAAGACGTCCTCAGAGTTCCCTGCGAGTCCCGCATCACTCCTGTTAAACCCCAAACCTGGCCTCCGCCCCTCTCAGCTGCTACAGGCGCAACTGAAAACCTACAATCTGAGGGACCCTGGAACGACCTCAGGCACCTTCCTCTGACCTTGTGAAGGTGGGTGCAGCCTCCTGCATCCCTGCCCGGAGTGCCTTCCTGTCCCAAAGGGCCCCAGTGCCTACTCTGTGGTCTTCATCTCACACTATCTTGGGGAACTGAAGTACAATAGAAAGCTCACTTTTTTCCCAGTTTGGGCGCCTTTTGGATCATTCTTAATACCTTCCGTTTTGCTCTTCCTCAACTTCAAATGTATCAAGATGTCCTGAGGGCAAAAGAACGGGTTTAACTCTCTGATTAGAAGGAACGCTGTTGGCCTAAGCCTCACTCATTTTGAAATCCTGACATTCACAGGCAAAATCACTCCAGCTCTCTTGTTACTTCCTGTGCTTAATTAAGTGTCTCTGCATGTGACTCGACCCTTTTATTTTGCAGAATGACATCAGACTTATTTTCCATTTTAATAGCCTGCTTACTTCATTGATTTTTTTTTTTAAATCCAATTTCACTTTCTAGTGCAATTTTTTATCTGTTTTCTTCCCTCCACCCCAGGAAATGCTAACGCCCTCAGTGGCTAAACTCCAACTGTTACCAGTACCTCAGTCTTTTTTGAGTCCAGGGTCCAAAATCAGAATTTGAAGAAGGAATGAGAGGTGTAATTTGAAGAAGGCATGAGAGGTGTAATTCTTGTTTGCTAATTATCTACTGAATACATAATTTCACAAAGTGTTGGAGTTAATATAATTAACTACCTGATGCCACTCCTGACGGGGGTCCCTGAGTCCTGGGGGTGGCATCTGGGTCCCTGCAAGAAGCCACATCTGCTCTGAGAGCCCTTCCTGTCCACAGGACCCTCTCCTTCTCGTCACTTGCCCCCATGCATTCCAGGAGGATGATTCCAATCTCATAAGTTTGTTTCCAGCTGCCTTAATGTGCGTCAGGCAGCCGTGTGACATTTATTAATCTGGATGCGAAGTGTCATGGCTGTTGGGTAAATTCTGTAGTCTGAGGGAGGCGTGAGGATTCATCATCTTACTATATAACACAGTTGGGACTCAGGGCTTCATGAAAAAGCAGACATTTCACATGGCCACGGACATTTCTTGTTTGTTTACCATCCGATTGGGGTTTCCTTTGTTTGATGCTTGGGTGAGCTGGGGGATTTCATTGTCTGCCTGCCCTGAGGGGTTTTCCTGCATTGAATCTTCATGCCCTGCTTGGTTTCCCAAAAGAAGCCATCCTGGTGAGTGCAGGGAGGGCCCTCGTCCTGGGCCTGGCCCTGCTCATTCCTCAGTGGTAGCACAGGGGACCGTGGCACAGACCGGCTAACAGCGGCCCACGGTGGCCCCAGCCTTGCCTCCTACCAGGAGGAGGCCTGGACGTGAGCAGAAGATGCATTTTGTGCTGCCCAGGGCTCTTCTTCCCCGAATCTCAGTCACAAGTAGAGAACGTCCCAGAGCTGAGCACCTGCAGGATTTGAGTGATACTTTTTTTTTTTTTAATCCAGGAGGAAGCAAAGATATAATGCATGGGATACGCACTCATTAAATATGAGTTTTCTTCTTTTTTAAATATTTGCATAATGACAATTTGAGGAAATGAGTTGGCTGCACGACTGGAAAAAGTCACACTCTAATGTTTCTTTTCCTCCTGAGAAAAATGTTAACTGTCTGCTGTTTACTTTCTTGCTATTCAGATGAGATTAGTCCTTGACTAACGTCCCATTTGAAGCAAAGCTGCATCACGATGAAACAGATCGTGGCGGCTGCTTCAAAACCTTCTTTCTAACCTACTGACTGTGATGAAAACTTGTCCTAAGCACACGGTGGGGACAGAGAAGCAAGAGCTGGGTCCCTGTACTCGAGTTGGTGATGATCACGCAGAAAGATAACTAGTCCAGAGACACGCGTGACGAGAACCGATGGATAGCGGTGGGAGAGTGAGAGATGAGACGTTAGGGTGTGGTTAGGTAAGATCACCCCAAGTTGCTGTGGGCTCTCGTAGCTTTCCACAACCCAGTTCCAAGCTTCTGCTGGCTTCGTCCCATGTGTGATGGTCCCCCAGATCACCCAGGTCCTCAAACCCAGAGACAAGCCCCAGCCCCTCCATGACGTCACACAGAATCTCAGTCTCAAAAGATATTTGTGTATAGAATAGAATTTACTGAGTGGTGGGAGGAGGGTACCTGGCTCATAGAAGGTATTCAGTAAATATTTATGGGAGGAATTAATCCGAAGACTCTCAGTTAAACATTAGACACCTTTGTTCTTAGAAGTTTTCAGTCCCCCACCCTTGAGGATCTTACTCTGGGTACTTCATCCTGCATCACAACCCTCCCACCCCTGCTAAGAATGCTGGGTGACCTGGGTTTGCTGCTCAAGGTCTCAGTTAACCCCTCCACTCTCCTAGTCCTGCCTGCTGGGACTGATGTGCTCAATCATCCCATTTCTCCACCCGAAATGCTCTGGGGGTATGTCTGTGTGTGGGATCACCTCTGCCCGATGCCCCCATCAACAATGGGTAAAGAGGCAGGATGGGAAGGCAGTGGGGTTTTCTCAGGACACCAGCTGCCTTACTCTGCCCCTTTGGGCCTCTTAGCCCGGGTTTCTCTGCTGCACTTGATGTTTTGGCAGAACGGCCTGCCTCTTGGCCCAGTTCCCAGGACACCAGGTAATCAGGTTGTTATCGGGGAAGCTGAGGCCAGCCTCTGATGCAGACGCTCTGCCTCATCTGAACTTCTCCTGGGCCTTCTGCCTACTGGGGCCCTGGGGCCCTTTCTTCACATGGCTGGGCTTGTGTTTGCTCCTCACTTTCCCAAAACTTTCTCAAAACTGAACAATGGGGCTTCCCTGGTGGCGCAGTGGTTGAGAATCTGCCTGCTAATGCGGGGGACACAGGTTCGAGCCCTGGTCTGGGAGGATCCCACATGCCGCGGAGCAACTAGGCCCATGAGCCACAACTACTGAGCCTGTGCATCTGGAGCCTGTGCTCCGCAATGAGAGAGGCCGCGATAGTGAGAGGCCCGCGCACCGCGATGAAGAGTGGCCCCTGCTCGCCACAACTAGAGAAAGCCCTCGCACAGAAACGAAGACCCAACACAGCAAAAATAAATTAATTAATTAATAAACTCCTACCTCCAACATCTTCTTTGAAAACAAAAACAAAAACAAAAAACTGAACAATGTGTTGTTTAGAGACCGTACATATGTAGTACAACTTATAAAGAAAAACAAGAGAACGGCTGACATAGAAGTCAGGAGGGTCATTACCTCTGTTGGAGGGAAGGAGGATGACACCATGTGGGGGAACACAGGACTCTTCTGTAAGATGCTGGTTTTTTTTTTTTTTTTTTTTTTTCTGTACGCGCGCCTCTCACTGTTGTGGCCTTTCCCGTTGCGGAGCACAGGCTCCGGACGTGCAGGCTCAGCGGCCATGGCTCACGGGCCCAGCCGCTCCGCGGCATGTGGGATCTTCCCGGACTGGGGCACGAACCCGCGTCCCCTGCATCGGCAGGCACACTCTCAACCACTGCGCCACCAGGGAAGCCCTTTTTTTTTTTTTAACCATTTAAAAAAATTTGAAGTATAGTTGATCTACAATGTTGTGTTAGTTTCAGGTGTACAGCAAAGTGATTCCGTTATATATATATTCTTTTACAGATTCTTTTCCAATATAGTTTATTACGAGATATTAAATACAGATCCCTGTGCTGTACAGGAGGTCCTTGTAGTTTATCTATTTTATAAATAGTAGTATATATCTATTAATCCCAAACTCCAAATTTATCCCTCCCCCCTTTTCCCCTTTGGTAGCTATAAGTTTGTTTTCCATGTCTGTGAGTCTGTTTCTGTTTTGTAAATAAGTTCATTTGTATCATTTTTTTAGATTCCACATATAAGTGATATCATATGATATTTGTCTTTCTCCTTCTGACTTACTTCGCTGAGTATGATAGTCTCTAGGTCCATCTATGTTGCTGCAAATGGCCTTATTTCATTCTTTTTCATGGCTGAGTAATATTCCATTGTATATATGTAGCACATCTTCTTTATCCATTCATCTGTTGATGGCCATCTTGGCTATTGTAAATAGTGCTGCTATGAACATTGGGGTGAAGATGCTGTTATCTTTTTTAAACTTGGGTGTGGATCCTCAAGTGTTCATTTTATGATAATTCTTTAAACTGCTCGGATCCATTTTACGTGCCCTTCTGTACGTGAGATACAGTTCAAAATGTGCCTGTGTGATATATTTCACAGTAAAAACCATTTATAAGGAGCACCCCTGCCACCTCCCCTGCCTTCTCCAAGTCCAGCAGGCCCAGTAGGTCTGGGGAGGACCTACTTCCGCCACTGCTGCCGCCTTCCCTGCCTTCCACACTGACCCGAGCTGCATCCTGTCCTGGCCACGGTCACATGGTAACTTTCTGGACAGCCCACTGTCTTCTCCCCTCCCCACCGGTTCAACACAATATGGAAACTATAAAAAAGAATGTGTTGCAGAGAACTCTGCTTCCGATTGGAAGCCACCTCCATCCGGGTTCCCTCCCAGGCTGGTAAGTCTGTTGAGGAAGGCATGGACACTTTCTAGAACATGCAGGGGGCTGAGTGACCACCCAGGAAGAGCCCAAGGTCTGGAGTCAGGCCCCTCAGCTCCGCCTGTAAGCAGCACACGTGATTCTTCCTCTGTGCTTTCCCTGGTCATCTTTTGAAATATTTTTAACATTTTCTTTTATATTGGCATATAGCTGATGAACAATGCTGTGATGGTGTCAGGTGCACAGCAAAGCGACTCAGCACTGCATATACATGTATCCATTCTCCCCCAAACTCCCCTCCCATCCAGGCTGCCACATAACACTGAGCAGAGTTCCCTGTGCTACACAGTAGGTCCTTGTTGGTTATCCATTTGAAATGTAGCCGTGTGTACTTGTCAGTCCCAAACTCCCTAACTATCCCTTCCCCCACCCTTCTCCCCTGGTAACCGTAAGTTCGTTCTCTAAGTCTGTGAGTCTTAACTCTCCTCCAGGACCTAGACCTTTGCTGCTCTCGTACCCCACCTTCCAGGTCATCCCTCCACCTCCGTTCAGTGCGCCTTTTCTGGATTACCCACCCCACCGTGCTCCTCGTTCAGGGCCCCCCTGGCCTCTCCTTGGCCTTTGCCTGTGAACTTGGTGAACATTGCTTGACAGTTGTGGAGTCTTTCTGCAAACCGATCAATGCCGAAGTCAGTCTTGGTGAATGAACGTCCGAACTGCCACCTCCAGGTTCACACAGCTGGCCACCGGGCTGGCGCCAAGAGCCCTTTGGACCCTGAAGCTGGGCTGTTGATCCCACTGACCAGACACACACTTTCCCTTTGACGTGCATGTCTACAAGGTGGATGTATCGAACCAAAGCTAACATGTGGACGAGTGGAAGGAGGAACGTGAATACCTGTTGGTTGCAGCCAGTGCTTGGTTGGCAAACACGTGAGGACCTTCTAACTGGAATAGCTCTCCTGTGTGTCTGCAAATCCTTAGTGAGGATCCCAACTCAGTTGGGACAGGGCAGGGGCCATCGGGTCAGACTCGCTCCCCAGGCCATCCTCTCCCGTCCATGGGATGCAGCCCAGCACGGACACCTCAGATGGGCCTGTGGGCACGCCCTACCCCTGCCACTACCTCCGTGTGCTCTTGGGCAAGTTGATTAGCCTGTCTGAGTCTTCATTTCCTCAAGTGTCAGATGGGGGTGACAATCTCCTCTTCACGGGGTTGATGGGGCTTAAACGAGATTGCCGAGGTCACCCACAGGCCCAGGACGTGGTACTTCTTGGTCCTCAGGCTGGGCCAGCTTCTTCCTCCTTCCTTCCATCTTTCCTCTATACTTCTGGGGGCTCTTACCTGTGTAAAGGAACATGAGACTACCTCAAAGGACAGCCAGGGTTGGCCAGTGTCTCTGCCATTCCCAGGAGCCAGGTAGTCTCTGGCCCAGAGCCCATCCTAGCCCCTCACTCTGTGGTCCCACAGGGGACTCCCCCGCCCTCAGAAGCCCGACCCTAAGGAAGCTCTCTACCCCGCATCCTGGCCTCATGCAAAGAGCCCTGACTGAGGTCTGAAACCACAGCAGCTGAGAGCCAGAGGCCACCGAGCTTGAACCTTCAATTTGCAGAGGGAGAAACAGACCAGAGAGGGCAGCAAATCCAACCAGGGCTGCCCAGCTTGTCAGCAACACAACCCAGGATGGAATTCACATAGCTCGACCTTTTGGCCACACCGCCCGCCCTGTGCTTTCCTTCCAAATATCCTTGCGGTTGGAGTTTGCTTATTTCCCTTGGGAAGTTATTTCCCTATGGAAGCCATGAATGTCTTCATGGGGATTTCCTAAGACAAGCCAGGTAAATTTTAGAACCGTCGTTAAAAAATAAAATGGCACACTGTGAAGAAAAGACTGTGGAGGGGGCCTGCTGGTGACAAAAGATGCTGTCAAAATGCTGGCAGGGGCCTGTCCTGTGGCCGCCAGGCTTGCTGACCACCCCGGCTGTGCACAGATGAAATGTGCACCCAGGTTCCCTTCCCACCAAGAAAGACTCACGGATTCTATTATCTGGTCACGGTTTTGTACAAAGCTTGGAGGCGAGGAAAGATTCACTTTCCTCAAATAGTTTTCAAGTCAACAGACAGGACTGATGTGGGGATAACATCCCAAAGTGAGGGTGCTCGGGCCAGGGTGGGCAGGGCTGCAGCCGACCTGTCTGTCCTCAGTAGGGACAGAGGCTGTCCTGAAGGTTCCATCCTCGGACTGGCCACCAGCTGTCGCTCCTTTGCTACCTCGGCTTTTGGGATCGTACACATCCTTCCTTGACTCTGGAACGCGTCCCCGCAATGACCTCCCCAGCCAGAGAGTGGCCCCCTGGCCAGGCAGACCATCATCTGGGGAGGCAGCCACTTCCAGGGAAGTTGGAGGCTAAGAGCATCCTGTGAGCTGAGACTTGTCACGGAGGCTGCCTGACACTACACGGTACAGCCTCCCCGGCACCTGGCACGGTGTCTGGCGCACAGTAGGGCTGCTTCTCTTGGAGAAGGTGGGTGAGTGTGTCAGAGCTGGAAGGTGTGGTAGACTTGCTTGGGTTTCATGAAGCTAAGAAAGTAATGGGGAGTCACTGAGGTCACACAGATGGTTAGGGACCGTGGTCCAAGCATTTCAGGATGAATCCAGCATCCAGCCAACACACTTTTATCGAGTGTGTACTACGTTCCAGGCACTGTGCTGGAGCTAAAGGTCCAGTCAAGAATAAAAGTGCTTATTTTTGCCTTTCTAGGGCACAGAGTCTGTTACGGCGACAAAGGTTAAACAAATAAATAGAAATAAATTGCGTACAGTGAGTCCTAACAGAGTGGGTGCCCAGGTCAGGGGAGGGTTCTCCCAGGTGGCGGGGTTTAAGACTGAGTAGTGTTGGTCACGTGGGGAAGTGAGAGGAGGGTCTCTGGTGAGGGAGCAGCTTGTGCAAAGGCCCTGAGGAAGCCTGCACGGTGGGAGTTAGGGAGAAAGGAAGAGTGGGAAGAGGCGAGGCGGGGAAATTAGGGGCCGTATCACCAAGGGCCCCAGGACAGGGAGGAGTTTGGGTTTACCGTGACATGTGTCAGGACACTTCTGAAGGGCCTCGTGATGGGGTAACGTGGTCTGACCTGCGTTTTGTAAAGGGCATCCCAGCTACTGCGCTAATCAGAGGGAGAGAGGGGAGTTGATGGGGCCACAGGAGGTGCCTGCAGAGGCTGGTGACAGGTGGTCCCTGTCACTTACCAGATATGTGACTGTGACTAGCAACAGGCTTCTCCAGCCTTAGTTTCACCCGTGTGACAGTGACAGTCCCGGGTCACAGGACTGCTTTGGGGGTTGGATGTTTGCAAGGGACCTAGTGGCCTGCCTGGCACAGGGACACTGCCGTTCTTTCCCACGAGACCCTCCCTCTCGCTTTTAACAGGAATTATTCAGAACCCAGGAAACTCAGACTTAAGACGCTGGTTTTCCTTTTTGTTTTAAGATGGAGAGGCGTTCTTAATTTTAACGCGGTTTGTGCTTTTCGTGTCTGGCTTGTAAGTCCTTTCTTCCCCGTCACGAGATCATAAAGATACTTCTCTTATGGTTGGAAAGCTTCGTTTCTACATTCAGTCTTTAATCCATCTGGAATTGGGGTCTGTGTGAAGCCCAGCTCCCCACTGCTTGGCTGTGTGACTTGAAGTATCTCGGGACCCCCGTGTTCCCACCTGACAGGTAAGAGGTTAGGTTATGTCATCTCTGAGGCTTTTTCCTAACCTGTAGTTGTGAGAACTCAGTCCTCCTTGATTCAACCTGAGACCAGAGTGATGCTCCAGTTAGCGTGAGGATAAAATCGTTCCACAGATTTCCACTGCCCTGCAAAGACGCAGCCGTGTTCACACTGGGTTGGCTGTCCTCCCATCTCTCTGCTTTTTTCTCCTCCAGAAAGAAAACAAAGCACTTCAAGGCAGGTTTCCCAAGGCCCATTTCCTAGCCAGAACTTGGCTTTAAATCATTCCTCTTTGACATTTTAGTTTTAACTATCCTGCACGTACCAGGCCAAGGATGGAGGACTAGAATTGTCCGTAACTAGAATTGTTATGAAAACCAGATATCCGACTATACTGGCATTTCTGGACACACCGATTTGCAGGACTTGTAAGTTTATCCACTAAAGTCTTTCAAACTTACACTGAAGAAGGCTCTGAGAGGTGCCACTGCTAGTTAGTGACCACAGGTTAGTGACCACGTGGGTGGAAACACGTCTCTAGAAGTGAGTGGCTGGTGATAAAAAAACAAACAAACAAACGTACAAACAAATAAAAACGCAGTTTCTGGGCTTCCCTGGTGGCGCAGTGGTTGAGAGTCCGCCTGCCGATGCAGGGGACACGGGTTCGTGCCCCGTTCCGGGAAGATCCCACATGCCGTGGGGCGGCTGGGCCCGTGAGCCATGGCCGCTGAGCCTGTGCGTCCGGAGCCTGTGCTCCACAACGGGAGAGGCCAAAACAGTGAGAGGCCCGCATACCGCAAAAAAAATCCCCAAAAAAACGCAGTTTCCAGTTTTCACCCTGATTGCTATCACAAAACGGAGGGTGGAAGACTCTGTGTCAGGCCAGTTTGCTGGGGGTGACCCAGCCCAGTGCTAACAGCTTGGGGTAGGGGAGGGGTCCCCAAAGACCCCACGGCAGAAGGAGGGCGTGATGAAAAGAAGCCAGTGTTCACAGGGGCCCCAGGGGTGGTACAGGTAAGGAAACTCAGCCCAAGTTCGTTTAAGGGAAAAGGTGTGCACGTGATCCAGATACAGGGGCAGGGAGGGGTGGTGTCTTAAGGGACTCAAGGGTTGAGAAGGAGACGTGGAGGGAGTCTGTAAAGAAAACCTCCAATCCACTGGGACCCAGGTCTGCCCAGGCAGAGACCAGCTGGTCCCCCCCTCCTAGTGGGAAATTCCTTTGGAGAGGGAATCTGATTGACAATTGGACTGGGCCATGAGGCGCCCAGATGTTTGGTCAAACGTCATTCTAAATCAGGTGTTTCTGAGAGGGCTTTTTTGCATGAGTTCCATGTTTAGATCAATAGACTGGGTAAAGCAGATTGCTCTTCCTAATGTGGGTGGGCCTCATCCAATCAGTTGAAGGCCTGGCTAGAACACAAAGGCTGACCCTCCCACTAGTAAGAGGGAACTCCTCCTGCTTGACGGCCTCTGAGCTGGGACTTTGATCTTTTCCTGCCTTCAGACTCAAGCAGGTTTTCCTGGGTCTTGCGCCTGGTAGCTTTCACACTGGAACTCACCCCCTCAAAGCCCTGGTTCTCAGGCTTTCGGGCTTGGGCCAGGACTACATTTGTGCTCCCCTGGGTCTCCAGTTTACTGACCGCAGTTCTTGAGACTTTTCAGCTTCCATAATCATGTGAGCTGATTCCTTACAACAAATCACTGTGTGTGTGTGTGTGTGTGTGTGTGTGTGTGTGTGTGTGTGTCTTACTGGTTCTGTTTTTCTGGAGAACCTGACAAAGGCAAGGTCCTGTGGAGCACAAGTGCTACCTAAGGCCCGTCTCTGTAAGGGGGAGGCAGCTTCCAGATAACAGGACATCGTGAGCTGAACAGACACCCAAAGGGGTCTACAGTGGCCATGCCACACCAGGAGCAGCGGGAGACCCCTCCTCTGTGTTTCAGGAGCATGTTGCCCGTACATCCATGTAACCATATGCGTGCATGTATCCAGTCTCTGCACTCCACAAGGCCAGTGGTTCACTCTGGGACAGTCTTTAAGCCTTTGTATGTCAAGGGCTAGTCCGAGGCTGGACAGTGCTCAGGTGTGGCTTTTGAATTACTGAGGACTGAGGTGGCCGTCAGCACACAGAGCCAGAGGATCGCAAGCCACCCTGAGTAGTGGTGACAGAAAGAGCCTGTGCTCCAGACACTTCCCACCCCAGGCACGGAGGCCACACCCTCTGTCCTCGCTTTAAGTTAAAGCATCGAGGTGTCCCCAGAGCCTCCAGGCAGGTTCTGCAGGGTCAGGGAGGAGCTGCCCAATGGGACAGTGCAAGACTCCAGGGCAGCCTTCCTCTAAGCCCAGCATGGGGGTTTATTGTTGCTTTTTTCAAATGTTTTTAAGTCTGGTAGAAACCAAAGGGGCCTCGCCGGGCTGTGATGTTCTCTTTCACACAAGGCTGACCTGCAGGATGAGTGACGCCAGCCAAACCCCAGGGCAGCCTCCGCCAGCCGTGGGCATGCCCCAGTGGGCTGCCGCTCACCTTGCACAGCCCCAGGATGGCAGCCTTCCCTCTGTGCCCTTATTTCCGAACTCCTTATTCAGAGCCCAGCATCATCGGAACCACAGTGGGAGGAGGTGTCAGCAGGAAACAAGAGGACGCTCACCCCTTGCCCTGCCTGTCGCTCTAAAGGCAGCCACAGTGGGCCCTGCCCCAGGCCACAGTGAGCACCCTTGGCCTGGTGCCTGTCCACTTCGGCCCCTTCCCTCACCGTGTTTCCTCTTTATCCCATCCATGTGTGTCCACCCTCGGTGAACTGCTTAATGACATCAGCTGTGGTGTGGAACCCGGCGGCTCTGGGTCATGCATTTCTGTCTCTGATCTGACAGCTCTGGATGTCCTTGGACACCAGAATGCATAGACATAGAACTTTAAAGCCTGAAGACCATCCGGTGATCTCTGATCGCCTCTCTTGACAAAGGTGGAAAGTTCTAGAAGATCCCAGCAGTGAGGGGACCAGAGACACACGGAGTGTCCCCATACATCCTCTCCAGGGTACCTCTCCGCCACGGAGCTGCTTCTCACTGACAGGCACCTCTCATCCTCCCCTCCCCGCACCGTCATATATATCCAAAGTATACAAACAAGTCATATATATCCAAAGTATACAAACAGCTTATACAGCTCGATATCAAAGAATGAAAAAACCCGAACAAAAAAATGGGCAGAAGAACTAAATATACATTTCTCCAAAGAAGACATGCAGATGGCCAACAGACACGTGAAAAGATGCTCAACATTGCTAATTATTAGAGAAATGCAAATCAAAACTACAATGAGGTATCACCTCTGACTGGTCAGAATGGTCATCATTAAAAAGCCTGCAAATAATAAATGGTTGAGAGAGTGTGGAGAAAAGGGAACCCTCCTACACTGGGAATGTAAATTGGTGAAGCCACTATGGAAAACAGTATGAAGGTTCTTCAAAAAATTAAAAATAGAGCTACCATATGACCCAGCGACCCCACTCCTGGGCATATATCTGGAGAAGACAAAAACTCTAATTCGAAAAGATACATGCAGCCCAGTGTTCATTGCAGAACTATTTACAATAGCCAGGACATGGAAGCAACCTAAGTGTCCACCAACAGATGAATGGATAAAGAAGGTGCGGTATATATATACAATGGAATATTACTCAGCCATAAAAAAGAATGAAATAATGCCATTTTCAGCAACATGGATGGATCTAGAGATTATCATACTAAATGGAGTAAGTCAGATAAATACCATATGATACCACTTATAGGTGGAATCTAAAAAAATGATACAAATGAACTTATTTATAAAACAGAAATAGACTCACAGACAGAAAACAAACATATGGTTACCAAAGCAGGAAGGTGGGGGTGAGATAAATTGGGAATTTGGGATTAACAGATACACACTACTATATATAAAATAGATAAGCAACAAGGACCTACTGTATAGCACAGGGAACTATATTCAATATCTTGTAATAACCTATAATGGAAAAGAATCTGAAAAAGAATATATATATACATATTTATGTATATATATATAATGTATAACTGAATGACTTTGCTGTACACCTGAAAATTGTAAATCGACTACACTTCAATAAAAATAAATGAATGAATGAATTTTTTAAAAAAGAAAGTCATATATAAATTTTAATGAGATTTGGAAAAAGTATAAGGTGCACATCAAATCCATCATTTCAGGGATATTGTTGCTTAGGACAAAGCTAAGTAAAAATTGACTTAATTTAAAGTTGCTCCTAAGGAATATATACTAAGTAAAGTTGGCACATGGTGGAGCATGAATTGCTGAAATGTGGGCAGTTCTGGAGTGGAAGAAACCATGTGGTTTTGGGGTCTCACAATTCTGAGTTCAAATTCTGTTTTTCTTACTGGTGCTGGGACCCAGTGGCGATTGTCGGATCTCTGAACCTCAGATTTCTCTTTTGCAGAATGGGATCACAAGGCCTAAATTAGAGGCTTTCTCTGAAGGATTAAGACAAAGGGGGACTGAGGCTGTGCCTGGCACGGTGCCTGGCACATGGGATGCTCAGCAAATGAGGTGGCCTCCACATGCTCTGCTGTGAGGCCTCCTGCAGGGTCCCCCAGGCTCCTACCTACGGTCCTTACCGCTTCCATCCTTCCCTGCTGGAACCCTGTCTGCATCATGGGAAGCAGCAGGCTTGTCCTGGTGGGAAGGCAGAGGGCCTGCCAGGTTGCCTAGACAACCAGAGGAAGGCATGTGGGCACCTGGTGATGAATGATAGCTCTCCCTGCCCCTAACTCCTGGGTCACCTTCAGACCTGGAGCCGTCACACTGAAACCCTCCTTCTGCGCACTGTTGGAGCTTTGGAATAAAGGCATCATGGGTCACCCTGGGTGTGAGCAGGGCAGAGTGATGCCTGTTGCACTATGAGATTGTGCTGGAGCGAGCTTTCTGGAAAGGTCTGGAAAGAAGGCAGGTAGGCCTTTTGCCTAGACAACCTTGGAAATATCCTCCTCCAGACATGTGCCCAGGAGGCAGGGCTTGTCCAGAGGCCCGAGCGCATTGTCCCCAGGGCCACCAGCTTGTCCCTGGTGCAGTAGCACAGACCCTCCATCCCAGAGCCACAGGGGGCCCAGGCTCACTGGCATCTCGCCTGGACACTTCCCAGATCCCCAGACCCACCGTGATCCCACTTCCCAGGTCTCTTCCAAATGTCGATGCCATGCCCCAGACACACGGCTCGGGGATCACTCATTCAAGTAATACTATCATTAAAGTATGGACTTCATTTAATGCATTCCTGATACTTGTGTGACAAATATCTGATATTAATTTATACAGTTTTTTTTATTGTGGTGAAATATACATAACATAAAATTTACTATTTTAGCCAGTTTTAAGTGTACAGTTTAAGGCCTATGATTTCTAACGGACCTTAATCTACAGATATGGAGTAAGGCTTGCGTAGGTTGGGGAAGTTCACCTCTGCTCACAGGACTATTAAGGGGCTAGATGGAGACTTGAACCCAGGCTGCCTGATTCCAAAACTGTGCTTATCATAATGACAGTGAGAACCAGAGGAAGAAGAAAAAGCAGCACAATTAATATTTATGTGCCAGGCATTGTTCTAAGTACTTTAAATATGTAGTTATAATCTCATAGATATTTATATATAAAAGCTCATTTATATTTATATGCCTAAACACTCATATATAGTTCCTTTATATTTATATATATAATTTCATATATACACACGAGTGTGTGTACAGCTATGTCTGTGTATATACATAAAACCTCGTTTAATCCTTAGGTCAACTCAGTGAGGTGGGTCCTATTTTCAGCCTATTGTACAGATGAGGAAACAGGCCCAGTGAGTTGAGCTACCCAAGGTCACGTGGCGGGTTAGAGGAGCTGGGAATCTAGCTCAGACTGGCTCAGGGCTGGTGTTGTAGCCCCGCCTAGGCCTCTCCTGTTGTGGGTTGAGGAGGGTGGATTGATGGTCTCTCCTGAAACCCTGCCGTGGCACTGTCTCCAAACAGGGAGGCGAAGACACTGCCCTCACTGGGCCGTGTATGTGACTCGGTCGCTCTCGCCTCACGTGTGCATCTGTGCACTCAGGGGCTCTGGAAGGGCAGCCCATGGCCATGAGGCTTGCAGAGGGAACAGCCCTTGAGGGCTGACCCCGTGACCCGCAGCTCAGCATCATGGTGCCTCCCCAGAGATGCGTGGGCCCCTAAGTAAGTCAATGGGTGGCCCCTACCAGCTAAACCCTTGGAGCGAGTGGATCTGTGGGTAGCCTGGACTGCTGACGGTCCCCAGGTACTTTGAGATGATTCTGCATCCTCCCCCAGCCCATGGAGTGAGGAAGGAAGCGGTGAACAGGGCCCAGCTGGGTATGGGCCCGTTCTCCCAGCAGCTCCAGCTTGGCCCTCCTGTGGCAGCCACCGCAGGAGCACAGCCACCACCGCTGCCGCCGTCTCTGCGAGCAGGTGGCAGCTCGTGAGCTGTGCATCTGGGCGTGGAGGTGGGAAGAGTTCTCTGGCTGGTTTCTGGAGAGCCTGCTTCTCCATAAGGCGCATATCTGTTACCTTTCAGCTGCATCAGCACATGAGGTTTCTGGCTTTGTGTATTTATGTTCCGGTTCTGGCTCCTGGCCTGTATCTCTATTCACCAGAAGAGCTGGAGTGCTGGGCTTCTAGAAACGTGTACCTGGCAGCACTCAGAAAAATAAAATGACAGCCCAGGAGATGGGCACTTGAGCTCACAGCTGGCTGCTGTGGCACGAAGAGCTGACACTGGGGGACAGTCCTGTGATTTGCCTGCCTTTCCCCGCTGAATACAACGTTGCAATCATTTAGGGGGGGTTATGGCGCTTTTACAAAACCTACAGTTAAGTCCCCTACATACGAACCTTCAGGTTGTGAACTTTCAAAGATGTGAACGTGCGTTCGCATGTCCAGTCACGTAAGCTAGTTCCCGTGGCTGGCACATTGTCACCTGTGTGCCTCCTCTACAGGTGGTTGTGCTTTTGTGCACTTTACTGTAGAGTACCGTAGCGAGTACAGTAGTACAGTATCTTTATTTCAAGCCCAGGATGTCCGGAAGCGAGCATAAAAGCAGTGGTATAGAGCTGATTGTGTTAGTTGGGTACCTAGGCTAACTTTGTTGGACTTACAGACAAATTGGACTTACAAGCGCGCTCTCGGAACAGAACTCGTTCACATGTAGGGGACTGACTGTATTTTAATTAGACCTTCTAAGAGTCCTGAACTTAGGAGCAAGATACAGGAGGGGCGGAGACTCTGCCTTTTCTCCTCTGGTGCCCAAGTCACCCCCGGTTCATACCCAGCAGAGCCCTTGGCCTCGAAGCTGATCCTCATTGCTATGCAGCTGAGCGGAAGGAGATGGGCGTGAAGGTGGAGCTGGGAGAGGCCCTCCTCTGCTCTCCCCAGCACCAGGTACCGCTCGCAGAACGGAGAGGGAGGGGCCTGGAGACCCTAACCTTGTCAACCATGCGGGGGCTGGAGGTTCTGCACGGCCATAAGGAGGCAGAGGGGGCTCGATGCCCCCAGTTTACAGAGGGTGACAGACCCCTGCCCTGGCGCTGGCCACCTTTCTGAAAGCGCCGTGTGCTCATTGGGTGCTCGCATGGGCAGGCGTGGGGCGAGCACAGGTCCTGGCCTCCCCGAGCCCAGCTCGGATCCCGACAGGGCTGCCCACCGTGGGGAACCTTGCTCCATGCCTCTGGGTCCCCGCGTCCAGACCTAAAGAACGGGCTAATCGTGCCGATTGGCAGGACGGTTGGGAGATGAAGCGATGAGGTGTGTGTGATGGGGCTTCGCGCAGACTGGGGAACGGCGCAAATGCACTCTCTCAGCAAAGCGCCCACTGCGGGCGCCGCCGTGCTCGCAACGCCAGCTCACCTGGGCTGCGCCCGAGCTTCACGTCTGAAACATGGTCCTCAGCCTCCCAACTCAACAGCCCCCCCTACAGCCCAGAGTAGCCCAGCCTCCTGTGAGGTCAGTGGAGAAACAGGCTGGGCTCCAACCAAGACGCGGGTGTGTACAGGCCCCGGCCGGCAGCAGCCCGAGGCTTCCAGAACTGCCCCCAGGAGAGGGACTCAGTGCCACCCACCTCTCACCACTGCCACACACGTGCCTGTGCACAGACACAGACGTGCGCATTCACACACACATTCGCACATGTGCACACACACACAGACACATCCATCTACACACAGGCAGGCACACAGACACATTTACACACAGACACACACAGACACAGACATGCACACACATACACAGACATCCATTCAAACACATATTCACACATGTGTAACAAAGACACACCTTCACACACATGCACAAACACACCCCTTCACATAGGCCTTCACACATCCACACACGTGCTCACACAGATACACAGACATGCGAATTCACACAGACACACTCATTCACACACATATTCACACATGTGTAACACAGACACACCTTCACACACATACACAGACATACTCATTCACATAGACATTCACAAACTCACACACAGATGCACATATGCAGACATGCAAATTCACACACATACATACAGAAACTCAAACTCACTCATGTACACACTTGTACACATAGACATACATACTCACACATATATATATATACACATACAGACACTCAGACATAAACACACATGTACAGGCACACACAGACATTCACACTCACACCATCAACAGGGCCTGGCTGATACACAGGGTTTTGGCCTTAGTAAAACAATACTGACCTTTGTCCACAATCCTCTCCTGTTCCCCTCAGGCACAAGGGGTCTGACCCAGGGCAGCCTCAGAGTTCCCAGGCAGGGGGTCTCCAGGTAGGGCTCAGCAGTGGGCGCTGCCCAGTTGCACGTGGTGGCACCAGGCTCCTTGTTGTCCCCTGGCCACACGCGTGCCCCTGTGTGAGGTGGACCATGTGGGCCACAGGAAAAACCATGCAATGTTGGATCCGGGTTACCCACTGGCCAGTCCTAGCGTGGAATCTGTCGTGAGTGGTCACGTCCTGAGCCGCCATCCTCAGGCCCTGGCATGGGAGCCAGTGGACTCCATGGACCACCACTCCAGAGTCTGCGGCAGGTGGGGTGACCAGTGCCCACCCCTGGCCCCGCAGATGGCTGCACAAGGCAGATTCCCGCTAACCCTCCCGGGCCCAGGTGTTCTGTTCTCCCCTCTCACGCCAGGTCCCGTAGCCAGGAGAATGAGGCAACAGTATCCTCAGCTGAGGTCCTCCCTTGTGGCCAGAGGTGCTGGGTGAGTTACAGGAAGAGGCACAAGAAAAAGCGGTAACTTCCACTTCATCCCTGGTCGTCCTCCCTCAGGCATCAGCCTCCAGCTGTGCTGTGGACCACTGGCCTCCATCCCTCCGCCCCTCCGCCCCTCCGCCCCTCCAAGCTCCGCCCCTCCAAGCCTCCGCCCCTCCGCCCCTGCATCCCTACTTCTCTCCCCTCCACGCCCACCCCCAGTGCTAAGTTCTGATCCTTTTCCACACAGAGCAGATGATCTTTATTCCCAGGTCCCTCTGGGCTCCAGACCTTGCTGTTCATATTCCCAAAGGCACTAAGATTCTTTGCTGAACAAAAAGACCCTAGTCTCCCACCTTAGCTGTTAAAAAGGAAAGAAAAAAACGACAGATGCTTATAATTGAAAGGCTTTTCTTATTGTTTTGCTTTGTTTTTGTTTCCTTAACATTTCCCAGATCAAAGTCTGAGGCAAGACTCCTGTCCTCAACCAGATAAAACTCCCAAGGGTGATTTTTCATTTAAGTGAGGGGAAGAGTGAAGGTTACTGGTGTTAATGTAAGAATAAGAAGATAACTCACACAGGTAACAGAATGAAAGCCTCAGGTATAGATAAGAGGTTGGCTGAGCGCAAATGACGTGGGTCTATCTCAAGAATTACAGAATCAAATTGTGATTCCTGGTTCCCCTGCTGCTACTTCTTGAGGAATTGCTTTCGGTTTGGTCTTTAAGGATCTTGCAGCTGAATTGTCTGGGGGAAAATGTCTATATCTGTTGGAAACTTTTCTGTTACTGATGAAAGGGGGGATCTATCAGCACTATAATTAACAGGGGAGGGGGAACACTGTTGGATTCAGACCCCCCCCGCCCCCCCCGCCTGGATGAGACTGGAACCCACCTTCCCGGTTCAGGCCTGGGCTCATCTGAGAGGTTAGGAAGGCTTCCAAGAGGAGGGGGCATCTATCTGATCAAGCCCAGTGGCACCAATACTCCAAATTACGGCGCTCAAACTTGGGGGCCCTTTGAATGTAAGGTCGTATACGTGATAGATGAGAGACTGGCTCAGGGCTCCAATAACCTTAGGCCCTGGTTAGGAGCTGAACCAAAGGAGGAGCAAGGTAAAACAAAGGTGTTGGGGACCAAGAGAGGCAGGTTCATTGGATGTGGGGAGCCTCTTTCCCAACCCCCTGTCAAAGTCGTGTGATGGCCTCAGCAGGCCAGACCTGCTGCCTGTCTGTCCCTTCTTGGCCTGGCTCCATCCCAGCTTCTCCCAGTCAGTCGACTTAGCGGGCTGGCTTTTATTAAATGGCTGTTTCACCTTTAATCTGTTAAAGCCAGTCCATGAAAGCCATTCCCTCCAGAGGGACAGAAAGCAGCAGTGCAAATACACGTGCACTCATGCACGTACACATGTTCACACGCACGATCAGTAGTATGTTGGGGGACGTTCATGCCAATGAAGGAAATTAAATATACTCGTTGGAGAGAAAACCCAGCCACCGGCGTACCGTTCCCATCACAGTAGAGATGAAACACGTGGTTGGTGCCCCGTGGTCTGCAGCTGAATCACAGGACTCGTTTGACTTTATCCCTAAATCATCACGGAGGGCCACCGGTGCCAGCTTCTGAGCTTTTTTTGCAGACTCTACGGATCACAGGAGAGAATAAAACAACCTTTCTTCAGCTCTGGACCACAATGTGGGAAAAGCCAACCCCGGGTTGGAAAGGGGAAAGGGGAAGGGGGAGGAGTCAAGGAAATCTCTTCAAGAGAAAAAAAAAAGGAACCATCTTTACTCTTTCCCAAACTGACAAATTTGACTTGTCAGAGGCAAGTTCAACTTATGGACAACGCACTCACAACTGATAATCTCCACAGCAACTGCTGTGTCACGTGACAACACAGAGGCAGTGGAGCCAGGAGAGCTGCTCTCCAGACTTCTGGCAAATTCCACAAAGTCAGCCTAATTAACAGGCGTGGAATGGAGACCTCGGTTTAGGTCACTGGCAGACGTTCTTAAAGAAGAATGAAGATGTTTTAGCACCTGCTCTTCCCATTCACGGGGCCCTGTGCTGGGATCAAGGAGGCTGCAACCTACTACCCCCTCACCCTCCCTCCTGATCTCCCAAGCTCCAGGCAGCACTTCTAAATGCAGCTCTTTGTAACATCGTGTCTGGAGAAAAACTCTTAATTCTTCTCTTGAGGCTTTAAACTATCAGAAACTGGTGAGAGAGAGAGAGCCAGGAATACACCTCCCAATGATCCCAATTCTTCTTTTTATTGAAGATTATAAATTTCTAGGAACTTCCCTGGTGGTCAAGTGGTTAAGATTCCGTGCTTCCACTGCAGAGGGTGCAGGTTTGACCCCTGGTCAGGGAATTAAGATACCGCATCAGCGTAGCCAAAGGGAAAAAAAAAAATGTGTATATATATATATATATATATATATATATGTATATGTATATGTATATGTATATGTATATATATGTATGTGTGTATATATATATATATATATATATATATATATATATATATATAAAAATTTCTACTTTAATTTCCCACTGCTTCTCCCAGCAAAATACAGGTCTGATAGCTTTAAAGCTCTCCGTCCCTGATGTCATTCTGTTCTTATATGACAAAATGATGTCTCCTTCCCAAGACCTACTCTTTTAGTCGAGTTTAATGTAGGTCTGGTGACTTGATAAAGGTGGAAAGTTGGTTCATTTTCAGAGGCTCAAAGAATGAGTTGCCTCTGCTGCTAAGAATCTTTGTGACTTTCTGCAACGAGGAGGTGACAGGGCTGCTGGCCCTCGTGGCCCAGCCCGTTCATGGTCAGTGGCTGCCCTTTCCACTGCCAGCTTCGACCTGCAGATATCTGTGCCCAGGCCACTCAGGCAGCTCTGCTTGTCCCAGACTCCAGCATTTTGCTTTGTCTGCCCCTGGACAGTTGCCCCATTGTCTCCAGGTTAATAAAATTTTGGTCACAACACGACGATTTCAAACATCTCTTGGGCCCCTTTGCCCTTCATCTGGGATGGGCTGGTCCATCAATTCTGTCGGAACTGTCTCTTCCGAGTCAGGTCTGTGGAGTTAGTGTGAACCTGGGGGTGACCCCGACTGCTAACCAAACTGTGCGTGTGAGTGTGCATGAGCTGTGGAAATGAACAAAAACCGCCTAAGTGAGAACAAGCAAAGGCTGTTTAGTGGGGGCTTGTCCTATCCAGGGCGTCAGACACCATCACTTGTGTTTGGCATCGCTGAGGCAGGCAGGGCTTGGGCTGGGGACAGGGGAGGGGAAGATTCATGGAGGAAAAGAGGGAGGGTTCCAGGTGTGCCCTGATTGGAGGCTGTCATTAGGGGAAGCTGCAGGCGGCAACCAGCTGTAGGTGGGGCATCCTTATGGGGTGGGTTAGGGATGCACATCTGTCTTTCTCTTGTTGGTCCCTAGTTGGAAGTGGGGACAACAGCTAGGGAAACTCTGAGTTATTAATCAAGTCCTGGCAGTTTGAGGCCAATTGCTATGGAGTTGTTTGACTTCCTGGGCTGGGTGCTGCAAATGGTGGGGCCGAGATCTATCTTATCCATGCACTGGCCATTATCCTTACGTATGTTCAGTCTCAGAGTGTGTATAAGACTGTCTTCTCCCAGAACTTGCTTGATATTAGTAAGAAGTTGAACAGGTCGGGGTAGGGGAAGGAAACTCATCTTTTTTACAAATAGCCATGAGTGGAAATTCAGGGTGCTTTTGAAAGAACTGAGTTTGAGGGGTTCTATAGCAACTGTTCCTTTGGCCCAGCTGAAGGTCACCTCATGGTCGATGACCTTTCTCAGGCGCTGCTGGGAATTGAAGATCGGACGTTGGAGGCCAAATCTGGGTCCCACATGGGCCAGAATGGAAACCATGAAATAGATCAAGGTAGCCTCCAGATATGCCCACCCGCTGCCTTCTCTTTCCTCCCCACTCTGCCCCACCCCAGGAAGCCAACTCACCACCAAACCCACCACGGGCCCAACTTCAGTGCCTTATCTTCAGACTTACCACTTTTTACCAAGGGAAGAGTTATTGAGAAGGCAGTCAAGGCTGATCTATTTTTAACCAGGAGACAAAACCCAAAGACAAGAACTCTGTCCCCGGTTATGGACTGTCACATCCGTTGCAGCAGGTGGTGGGCTCTGAAATGCCGTGGTCCAGATGGCAGCCAACTCCACCCGCATGTCAGGCGGGCGACAATGATGCCAGACGTACTCCTTGTTTAGACAAGGAGTTTCTGCCCCCAGTAACATGCCTTCGAGCAGCAAAATGATTCTAGACCTTTCCAGAGGTCACAGACTGGAGGCTTGGGGGCCACGTTCAGTCTGAGGATGTGTTTTGCTTGGCACACGTGTGTTTTAAGTTTTTTATTTGTCAAGATTTAAAAATCAGGAGCTTGCCTTGCACATAAAAAAAAAATCTGTGTTTTTAAACTTCTTTTAGAAAATGGGATGATCTGGGTCACCTTCCCACCCAAGGATGCTCAGCAGAAGAGAAGCTGCCGTTTTCTTCTCCACCATGGTCCCCGTTTGGCCTACAGTTTTTCCCTGTGTGTGGACTAGGGGTGTGTGTGTGTGTGTGTGTGTGTGTGTGTGTGTGTGTGTGTCCTTTCTCCCCCATCCCAGCCAAATTCATTTTGAGATCCTAACTCCCAATGTGATGGTATAAGGAGATGGGGCTTCTGGGGAGTAATTTGGTCTTAAGGGAAGAACCCTTATGAATAGGATTAGTGCCCTTATAAGAGAGACCCCAGAGGGTCCTCTTGCCCTCTTTCTGCCATGTGAGGATATAATAAGCAGTCTGATCCCTCTCGTGGGCATATATCTGAAGAAAACCCTAAGTCAAAAAGATACACGCACCCCAATATTCACTGCAGCACTATTTACAATAGCCAAGGCATAGAAGCAACCTAAGTGTCCATCAGCAGAGGAATGAATAAAGAAGACGTGGCACATATATACAATGGAATATTACTCACCCATAAAAAAGAACAAAGTAATGCCATTTACAGCAACATGGATGGACCTAGAGATTATCATACTAAGTGAAGTAAGTCAGCAAAAGACAAATATCATATGGTATCACTCATATGTGGAATCTAATTTTTAAAAAATGATGTAAATGAACTTATTTACAAAACAGAAACAGACCCACAGCTTTCGAAAACAAACTTACGGTGACCAAAGGGGAAGCATAGTGGGGAGGGATAAAGTAAGAGCTTGGGATTAACATACGTACACTACTATATATAAGATAGGTAATCAACAAGGACCTACTGTATAGCAGGAACTCTGCTCAATATTCTGTAGTAACCTATATGGGAAAAGAATCTGAAAAAATATCAATATATGGATAACTGAGTCGCTATACTGTACACCTGAAATTGACACAACATCGCAAATCAACTATACTGCAATAAAATTTTTTTAAAAAAAGAGAGAGAAAGAAAAAAATACAGCAGTCTGCAACGCAGAAGAGGGCCCTCGCTGGAACCTGACCGTGCTGACACCCTGGTCTTGGACTTCCAGCCTCCAGAACTGTGAGAAATAAATGTCTGTTGTTTAGAAGTCACCCAGGCTATGGGGTAATGGGTGGCTAAGGTGCCCGTGTCAGAGTCAGCTATGTGACTTTACCTCTCAGAGCCTCAGTTTCCTTATCTGTCAAATGGGATAGGACCCCTGGCTCCCAAGTTCATGAGGCTTCCCTGGACATGCGTCCAATGTGACCAGTAGGGAATATGGTTGGATGTCAATGGTATCCATCTGGATAGGCTGGTTATGCTGTGGTGAAAAATAAACCCCAAACTCAGTGTCTGCACCAGCGCAGGTGTATCTGTTGCACACACTGCACGCCTGTCTTGCATCAGCAAGGCTCTGCTGGGCGTCACCCTCACTCAGCGGTGCAGGGTGATGAAAACTCCCTTCTAGGTTTGCCATCGGTCTCTGTGACAGGGAGAAGGGGACGTGGTATATCAAGCCCTGGGCTTACGGACCTCTTCACAGAAGAGGCACTCGTTCCCTCAACTCCCATTTCATTGGCCCCAGTAAGTCACAAGTCAAAACTGACTTCAAAGAGTGCCCCAAACCTCATGATTCCAAGTGCTGCACTCTCCCCCCACAGCACAGCTGGCTCCCCAGAGAGGACACCCTGCTCCACCACTCACTTCCAAGGAAACCTTCTTGAACAGGTTTGCCCTGAGGGATAGAAGAATGTTTTCCTCCTCAAATGCTAGGCCTATCAGTGAAGTAATAATGACACATCTCGGGCTTCCCTGGTGGCGCTGTGGTTGAGAGTCTGCCTGCCGATGCAGGGGACACGGGTTCGTGCCCCGGTCCGGGAGGATCCCACATGCGGTGGGACGGCTGAGCCCGAGAGCCACGGCCACTGAGCCTGTGCGTCTGGAGCCTGTGCTCCGCAACGGGAGAGGCCACAACAGTGAGAGGCCCGCGTACCGCCAAAAAAAAAAAAAAGACACATCTCAATGAAAAGACCCCAAAGACAAGATGCCTCCTGTGCTTCCGTGTATAAGACCATGGTCTTCATACCCAACCAAGGCTTCTCTTAGGTTTTCGGTGGGACGAGCATGTGGCATATTCTGTGTGCTGGTGCCACGCCCACGTGTGACAGCTTTGCTGCTGACCCTCACAGCGGTGTCCTGTCCAGTGGAGGAGGGAGGGCCCTATTCAACTCAGGGTTCCTCGTAAATTAAAGATCATTCTCACATTGACTGGAGGTTGTTAAATGTTCAGGGAATATTACTGCAGGCGGCCTCCAAGGTCTGACAGGAGTTTGCCTCTTTTTGTTGTGGTGTAAAGACCTCTTTGGAGGATGCTATATAGGTTCTCACGGTGTGACCATGAACTCTGGGGAAGTGTAACCTTGGTCTACTCCCCAACAGGGAGCAGAAACTGCTGTCTCCTCACTGCCCCGAGACCCATGGGTGTCCAGGGATATGAAAGGCCTCTCTGATATCCATCCTTCAGCACCATTCTGAAGCCTCTCTAAGGAAGGCCAGGAAGAGCCAGCTAAGAAGACTGCACTGTAAACACAGAACCCAGAGACCCTAACCCTATGGCTCTGTGCCCGGTGGCTATTGGGACATCCTTTGATAACAAAGAAATGGGAAAATCATTTTGGAAATGATTTGGGAAATGCTCTCCCAGATGGCAAGCGCCCCCGTGGTGAGGGTGAGAACGCGTCCTGTCCTGGGCCTACTCTGCAGCACTTTCTGGGCTTTGCTCCTTTCAGTCACCGCAGTAACCTAGCCAGTAGCTACTCTCGTGATTTCTGTTTTACAGATAAGAATTACTCTTAACTCAGAGTGGTCTGAATGTTACAAAACACCCTGAAGCACTGCATCGCCTCCAGAATAACCCCACTTTGTACTGTATATGTGGTGGGACAAAGGCGCCATCTCTCCCCAAGCCCCCCTGCTTTCCAGCGAGCAGAGCATCACCTCCCCCGCTCCCACGTTCCCCTGGGAGGAGCTGGTGTCCTCCAGGTCCCCCTAATCTGTGGCAGGCCCTGACGTGAGGGCTGGACAGGATTCAGCAGAGACGCATGCCTCTGTTCCTCCCCCCCATCCTTACATAAAGTCATTTAAAAAGGTCAAAACCACACTGAGCTCATCATGGCAAAACTGAGATTCAAACCACGCAGACCAAACTTTAAGCCGCTAAACGGTGCTGCCTCCTATTATAATATGATTATAGTATAACCCAAATCTGAAAGACCACCCACTGCTTTCATTATTGGATCCTTCCAATAAACTGGTCATGCTGGTAAGCACCGTTCCCTAAAGAAATCGAAAATGACTATTCTAAAATAAATCTGGAGGACACACCCAGCCACAAAGTGGGAGGCGTTTTATACCAACACAACCAGGGCCTTTCTCTCCAGCCAGTCTGTGCTCAGGGCTAAGAATCTAGGACTCAGCCCCCTGGGGTGGGAGGGCGGTTTGAGGCTGGGAGAGAAACGAGAGATGCCAGCTGGCAGCAAGAGGCAAACAGGGTAAAGAAAGAAATGGATTTAAAAGGCAGATGGGAGAATTCTGACAGCTCTGAATGTCCTTGTGAAAGGTCCAGGACTGGTGGGCGGAGCTTGGGGGGGCGGCCACACTGGGTGGGTGGGGCTCATTTGCATAACACGTAACATCAGGTAGAGGCGCATCGTTGGCCAGCCTCTTAATTGGACCTGGGTCCTGAGAAAAACACTTACCGCTGATCCTTGGGTGCTGTTTCTAAAGAACAGAAATACGTAGTTTTAGAAATACAGTCACAAAAAATGCTAGAAGAATAACATGCATTATTATTATTATTATTTTTTGCGGTACACGGGCCTCTCACCATTGTGGCCTCTCGCGTTGTGGAGCGCAGGCTCTGGATGCGCAGGCTCAGTGGCCATGGCTCACGGGCCCAGCCGCTCCGCGGCATGTGGGATCCTCCCGGACCGGGGCACGAACCCGTGTCCCCTGCATCGGCAGGCGGACTCTCAGCCAGTGCGCCACCAGGGAGGCCCAACATGCATTATTTAAGTACTTCAAGGTACTCCTTGATGCTTGACTTACCCGGAAGCACCTTGGCTTATTCTCAAGGATAAATGCGCCATCACAGGCGGGACAGGGAAGGGGGAAAGGTTATTTCAACATTTTATTCACAATCCCTCAGATTCATATGGAGAGCACTTTAGGGATTATTTTAAACCTGAGGACTTCCCTGGTGGCGCAGTGGTTAAGAATCCGCCTGCCAACGCAGGGGACACGGGTTCCAGCCCTAGTCCAGGAAGATCCCACATGCCGCAGAGCAACTAAGCCCATGCGCCACGACTACTGAGCCTGCGTGCTGCAACTACTGAAGCCCGTGTGCGTCTAGAGCCCGTGCTCCACAACAAGAGAAGCCACTGCAGTGAGAAGCCCGCGCACCGCAACAAAGAGTAGCCCCCGCTCACCGCAACTAGAGAAAGCCCGTGCGCAACAATGAAGACCCAATGCAGCCAAAAATTAATTAATTAATTAAAAAAAACACAAACGCTGAGTCTTCTTTCTTGGTGTGACCAACATAGCCTGCGAGGTGGCATTATTAACCCTTTGCAGGTGAGGAGACTAAGAGAGATGAACTTCCTGGCGTGGCCCAGTGTAGTGGAATTCTCCACCAGGGCCTGGGTCTCTCAGGCCGTCTGCAGCTGCCACTGTGGGTTGACCCGCATTCTGGATGCATTTCTTGGATTAGCATCTCTGGAGTGGGGGAGCGGGGAGGGAGGAAAGGACACATGACACTGAAAAGGGGAAATGGAAATGAAGAGGGGAAACTGAGTGAGAGAAAGTCGGGGTGGAAAATGAAGGAAGCTCCTGTCAAGGCACTGAGCTCAGGGAGGAGCTGGGCCCATAGAGGAGAGGCGAGACCTGCTGGGGGGCTCTGTCAGGACTGGCTCAGCAAGAGAAACCTGCAGAGTCCCGGTGGACTTCCAGAAGCTTCCTCTCCGACAGCTAGGTGCAGAGCCCTACCCCGCTTCTACTGGCCCCCCCAACTCTCCACTTGGCAAGACCCTCCTGTCATCAGCTGCTCTGTATCTGGTGTCCCTCTTGGCTCTAGAACCTGTAAGTGAACCCAGCAGTCACACAGCGTTCTAGGAATGCATTCTTTCCAGTTTCCTGCACTGGTTTTCCAAATCACCTCGGAAGTGCCTCCTGGACTTGGAGGGCATCCTGCTAAGTGAAGTAAGTCAGAGAAAGATAAATACTGTATGTTATCACTTATATATGGACACTAAAAAATACAACGAACTAGTGAATATGACAAAAAAGAAGCAGACTCACAGATATAGAGGACAAACTGGTGGTTACCAGTGGGGTGGGGGAAGGAGGGAGGGGCCAGGTAGGGGTGGGAGAGCGGGAGGTACAAACCGTAGGGTGTAAGATAGGCTCAGGGATATATTGTACGACATGGGGAATATAGCCAATATTTTGTAATAACTGTAAATGGAAAGTCACCTTTAAAAATTGCATAAGAATAAAAAATTTAAAGAAAAAAAATGAGGAGTTCTGCTCACCACAAGCTCCACAACAAATGGTAGGCGCAGTGCCGGCAGGTTTTGACAATTTTGTTAGACTGCGCGTCAGGTTAGGTTTTCTGAGGAAACTAGACCTGTCTGAAGATAGAGAGTCCACGCCGCAGGCAGGGGCACTCACAGGACAGGCCTTCCCCATGTGGACGTGTGTCAGGGCAGCGAACACACGTGGCTTCTAACTCTGTTCTTCCCTCAGCCCTGCCTGTGGAACCTCTGGGCCCACGTGCTAACTCTGAGGTCAAACGTTCCCCAGACTCCGTGTTAGAAAACTGTAAACCTCAAGACACATTTCTATCTGAAAGTTGGGTTTAACCGTATAAAACTTATAAAACTTATTTTTCTCCTTTTTTTCTTCCAGTTTTACTGAGGCATAACTGACATACCGCACTGCATACATTTCCGGCGTCCAGCGTCATGATTTAACTTAACATACATCAGGAAATGGTGACCACCATACACATAGTGAACATACATCGTCTCATACTACAAAATAAAAGAAAAATAAAAATCCTATTTTCCTATGTGAAGAACTCAGAATTCACTCCCTTAACAACTTTCGTAGGAAACATGCACAGTGTTCATTATATTAACCCTGTTGTCCATGACACCCCAGTACTTATTTTTCTTTGAACTGAAAGTTTGTACCTTTTGATCATCTTCATCCAACTTATAAAATCTTACAATTTTATTTATTTATTATTATTATTTGACTGCACTGGGTGTTCTTTGCTGCACGCGGGCTTTCTCTAGTTGTGGCGAGCGGGGGCTACTCTTCATTGCAGTGCGCGGGCTTCTCATTGTGGTGGCTTCTCTTATTGTGGAGCATGGGCTCTAGGCGCATGGGCTTCAGCAGTTGTGGGCACGTGGGCTCAGTAGTTGTGGCTCGTGGGCTGTAGAGCACAGGCTCAGTAGTTGTGGTGCACGGGATTAGTTGCTCTGCGGCATGTGGGGTCTTCCTGGACCAGGGCTCGAATCCATGTCTCCTGCATTGTCAGGCTGACTCTTAACCACTGCACCACCTGGGGAGTTCCAAAGTTTTATAATTTTAAAGCCCTAAACTTTAATTTTAAAAAAAAAGCAAAATTTGGTAGACTTGGTCAATATCACAGCATATGGGGAAGATCTTCACGACCAGAAGGTTGTGAGGGAGCCAGACGTGAGGCTATGTGGACAAGGGAGCAGCAAAGGCCCTGAGGTGTCAAAGAAGGAAGTACACCAACAATTCCGTATCTTTTTGTTGACAGAGTTGTTTTTCACATGACCTTGTGGAATTTTCTAGATGAGATCCTCTCCATTATGTCGATGAGAAAATTGCAGCCCAAAGAGGCAAGAGACTCACTCAAGGGGCCCCAAGAGTGAGGGGTAGAGCAGGGGTTCTCACCCTTGGCCTCTGATCCCACCTACTGTTGTTTGTTTTGCTACGTTGCTCCTTCGGGGGAACTGGAGCCCTCCTCCTGGAATGTTTACATGAGGAAAAGATGTAATGCCATGTCATTTCAGAGGGGGCTGGTCTTCACATTCAAGGGTGACATGAACCCTAAATGAAGAGGCAGTTTTTCTTACTCTCCCATGGAAATATCTATGTCACATCTTAGCGTTTCCACTTCATGTTCCAAGACCTGTCGTTAACTTTTCATGATCCGTGAGTGGATTTTCCATTTTGTGTATTTTTCTGAAGGACCTGAGGCTCTTTGCTTTTTGTGGCAAAAGAGGTTTTAAAAATCCTCAGGAGGAGAAGGAGAGTTGGCCATAAAAGATCTCAAAAGTGGGAGAAGGGCTCACCGTTGGCTCATCTGAGCATGGCACGTGTACCCCTGACACCAAAATCTCAGCCTCTGTGCACTGGTGCTGAATTGAATCTCAGAGACAGAGTTTTGGGTGAAGTAGAAAAGTATAGCTTTATTTCTTTGCCAGGCAAAGGGGGTCACAGGGTGCTCGTGCCCTGAAAAACTGTGTGTTCCAACCCAGGAGGGATTTGGTGAGGAGTTTTATAGCAATGGTTCAAGGGTGGTTTGCTGATAAGGATCTTGATGTGTGCAGGGCCTGCATTCCTTTAATCTGGGCTCAGGTGGTCTCCTGATGGCTTCTCTGATTCTCAAGGAATGACTAATGCTTCATCAAGTACTTAATATCTTCCATTCGTTGGGGATTTTAGTTCTGTAGAAGAGCTCAAAGATATTGTTACGTGTATCACTTGAGGTGGAGCCAGAACCCTGCCCCAAGCCTGCACCATTGTTTCTTGACTGTTCCTCCCTTGTCTCTGCACCCCCTCCCTTCCCTGATTAGCAACTGTTCGAATCTGCCCTTTGGAACTCAGGGAAGGTCATGGAGGCTGGAGTTTATTCCCTATAAACAAGAAACACGGGACACAGAAAGGATTCCGTGCCCAGGAGCCCCACAGGCTCCTGCTTGGTTTCACCCCCAACCAAGAGAGTTGGATGCGGAATCCATGCCCCACTCCAAAATAACCATGTGTTCCACATGCATGAAATTTACAAGTAGTTGCACAGGAATAACAGGGCTTGTGAAATTATAATATCGAAGAGTAACCAGTGGCAAAGAGGAACGATGAACTCACAGTCTAGGGGCCATGTTTTCAAGTCTCCATTGAGACTGAGTTTGTTTTCTGTGATCTGTCACATTTTCTGCTGGTCAATGTTTCCCTTTGGGGAGCCTGGCCAATGAAAAGTCATGCAGAAAACAGTCACTCCCAGAAATGCCAGAAAAGCAGGGCAGGCAAATGCCCTCGTTTTCCGAGGAGCAGACTGTGTAAACCAGAAGAGGGTACTTCTTATGTTATCTTTGGCAAAACTCTCAGATGAGTTAGCAAATAGTGACTGGAGATAAAGTAAAACTTGGTTCAAAGGTCAACCTTTGCACCAACTCATGTTACATTCCACTCTCCACCTTAGCAAAGAGGGGCAGACCCGAAAGCAAGCAGCAGACAGAAAAAACAACCTCAAAATTTCCCTGAATAGAGACCCATGGGATCTGGGGCCAATTGCCATTCTCCTCACTTGCAAATGTGCTGGGGCAATTGGCTACCCATGGAAGAAAGACTAAAGTAGTAGAAAAGACGGGACAACATGTTTATGACCTTGGAGTTAGAGAGGGCACGCCTCAAGCAAACACAAATCACAAAGGCAAACAGAGAGTGATGTCAGCCTTTATCAAAATGTGAAACTTCTGATTCAAAATCAGAAATCACTAGAAGCTGAGATAAAAGAAAAGCCACAGAGTGGGAGAAGATATTTATGATATATATAGATGTGTGTATGTATGTGTATTTATGCATATGTGTGTATACATACACAGATATATCTCCATAGATGCAGAAATGTATACACATACACATAAAGGTTGGGTTATTATCCAGACTCTATTAGGAACTCCTAGCGATCTGTAAAAAAAAAGACCACACCATCAACCCAATGGAAAATCAGATAAAAAGATGACCACCCGGTTCATAAAGTGGGAGGGTCTGGAGAGACTCTCGCTTTATCTCTATGGTGCAAATTATTTCCAGTGAGAACTTATTCTTATATAAATTTTACAAAGAAAAATAAAGAAGAAAATTACCTGAAGATGAACCCAAGCAATGTGATGTATTAGTTTGCCGACACGTAGGAAAGGAGCACTTAATCGATACGATATGAGCCCTCTGGTGTGAAGCTGGGCAACTACAGGGCGGCAAAGGGCAGAGCTGGACCCAAACAGGACAGAGAGGCAGCAGGCAACAGGACTGCAAGAGGGAGGCCCCGCCCCTCGCAGCTCTGTGCCTGGTAGCCTGTGCGGGCCTTGCTGCACCCTGGGTGCTGGGAAGGATGGGCTCCAAATTGAAGACCCTCTGACCACCATTCTACCGTTATGCTCCATTACAGATTTGCAAGTCTTAAAAGGACTGCAAAGAATTTCCACCCCCTTCCGATGCACAATTTAAAAACTACATTTGAATTATCGATGTTGAAGTTGCATTTGGAGACAGGCTAGAATGAGCTAAGCGACCTCAGTTTTCAGGCTGAAAACAGTGCATCAGCTGTAATATTTGTCTTACGCTCTTTCTTTATTTGATTTGTTTTTTTTTTTTTTGTTTTTTGTTTTGTCCATTCACTCATTCCTTCTGTTCTTTAGGAAAGAGTTGTGTGGACCTTCCAAGCACCAAGTGCTGTGCTGGCTTCCAGGCGACCATGGCCACCCTGTCCCTGAATTCAGGGCTCTGCAGAGTGGAGGGTCCCAGCCAGGGATGCGAGGGATGCTGGAAAAATGAAACTGGTGGACTTCGGGTCTTCCTTGGGGGTGCTGGGTGCCCTAGAGGCCCCAGAGCAGCTGTCAGGGTCCGTACCACACGGGCCTGGGGATCCGAGCAAAAGCAAACTCTGATCCCTAACCAACCCAGGTAACTTCAAAGGCTCAGGTCTCCGGTGGAAGGAAATGAACATTCTCATGTGGTTTGTGCTGGGACCACACTAAGACGGTTCATTTCAATTGGACGTACACCTCGCAACAGCGTGCTGTGTCATTTCTGGTATCAAAACAGCATTTCACGTGCTCCGTGGACACGTGGGGCCTTGTTCTCATGTTAATCACGCCGATGGATTCGGGAGCAGTGAATGAGCAGATTTAGTGACTGAGCAGGGATTTTGGTTCTTTTTTCTTCTAAACTGAACAGATATGGAATTTGCTCTGCTTCTCAGGAGAGTACGTGACTCCATCCACACTTGTGGTAAGTGTTATTATTCCCTAAAAAGGAGAGAAAAATCCTTAGAACATCTTAAGCCTTCAGCTTCTATTATGAGCTCCATCAGGTTGGACCCGCAGGCTTCGGGAATAAGGAGAACTGTGACCCCCCTCCGGCTCCCATCTCATTCCGCTCACCTGCTTGACACCCTCCGTCTCCCTGTCTCTCGAGGGCTCGATTGGAGAGACACATTTTACATGTTATAACACAGTACCTACTACAGGGAGATCTTTTATAAAGGAGGCCCCATGAGACAACAGTCCTCCAACCCCCAAATCTTGGCAATGGGCCGGATAGGAGCATCCAGCAATGTACAGGGTGTGCTACGAGGCAGCAATGATCCCTCCTGGTGGTAAGGCCGCCTTTGTGACGGGATTCAGCCATTATTAGGAGTAGGCTCGTCGACCACTCTGAAAAAAAATAAAAAGGAGGGCTTCCCTGGTGGCGCAGTGGTTGAGAGTCCGCCTGCCGATGCAGGGGACACGGGTTCAAGCCCCGGTCCGGGAAGATGCCGCATGCCGCGGAGCGGCTGGGCCTGTGAGCCGTGGCCGCTGAGCCTGCGCGTCCGGAGCCTGTGCTCCGCAACGGGAGAGGCCACAACAGTGAGAGGCCCATGTATCACAAAAAATAAAAAAATAAAAATGAGAATCACATTCAAAATGCAATTTGGGCTTCCCTACATATATATATATATATATATATATATATATATATATTTTTTTTTTTATTTTTAGATTTTTTTTGATGTGGACCATTTTTAAAGTTTTTATTGAACTTATTACAATATTGCTTCTGTTTTATGTTTTTGGTTTTTTGGCCCTGAGGCATGTGGGATCTCATTTCCCCAACCAGGGATCGAACCTGCACCCCCTGCATTGGAAGGCGAAGTCTTAACCACAGGACCGCCAGGGAAGTCCCTCCCTATATTTTTAAAATGTAGAAATGTGTGGATCTCACCGTCTCCTTCCTTTTCTCGCGTGTAGGAGGTTGGGCTCCTGGGCACTGTCTTGTCAGTAAAGCCTGTGCACCGTGGCCTCACCTGTGCTCGGGAGCCTGGGGACCTGGGCCGCGTCAGACGCACAGCAGAGTTTTGATTGATCCTCTTGTTTGCATCCTGGATCTCAACACCGTGTCACAGAGGGTGTCACTTTAGTTTCCCTGCCTTCTCCTGAGGTCACTTTAGCCTCTGAAGTCAAGTCTGCCCCTGCCCTGTGTGCTCTGAGCTTCCCTCACTCTCTGCTACCTCTCTCCCCTTGATCCTCAGAACACCATCTCTTTGGTCCTCAGTAATCCAGGACTTTCCACTCTGATGGTAGCACTGATGCCATGATAAACGCATCCTCCTGTTCATCCACTGAAAACATTCGGATGGATCCCTCCCCTGGTCCCTGCAAACCCATATTCTTCCCTGCGGGGCATCCTCAGACATACATTACGTGCTCCCTCGACTCTTCTGTGCTGAAGGAGGGTCCAGAGGCTGGGCTGGGGGAGGGGTTTCCAGGGGCCCAAGGAAGGCTTCTCAGAGGAGCTGGGTCACATTGGGGTCTGACAGAAGCAGAAATGTAGACAAGCAAAAAGGCTGAGGGGGTGTGTTCTGAGCGGGATGGAGGGCTATAGCCCCTTGGAGGATGGAGCCAGGATGCTTGGAGTGGTTGGTAGGTGCAGGGCAGGGCAGCAGCAAGAAGAAGCTTTGAGAAGAACAGCCCTGCAGGCTACGGGGGGGCCTTGAAAGCTGGGCTGGGGGACTGGCACCCCCTCTAGTGGGTGGTGGGTACCTCGGAGGGCCTCCAGCAGGAATCCCTCTCACTCTGATTGGTGATTCATTTTTCTTCCAACTTTGGGAATAAAAATCGCCCAGTCAACTGCTCCTCTGCAACAAGCTTTGTCATATTCTTGAAGCATCTGTGCCACCCGCCTTCCCCTGGCATTGATTAGCCTCTGACCTTTCTGTGAAAGCTTAGTTTCTCAACCCCGCCAGTGATCAGGGTGGCCTAGCTTGGCATCCAGGCCACCCAGCCCTGTCCCGGCCAAAGCTGGCGTGGGGCTGGGGAGTGTCTCTGTTGTGTGCATTTTAGCCAGCTGAGCGCAGGACTTTTCCTGCGTGATCAGAATATGCTAGCGCAGGAGGGCAGGGTTGGTGCCACAGCCTGGGAGGTCGGGGGATCCAGGATCATGAGAGCTTTCTTCTTCCTCCTTTGGTTCCCGATGACCCACTACAGACTGGCTGAACACTTCAGAACAAACAATAATAACTTAATTTTTTATTTCAAACACACCTTGAATTTTATCCAGTTTTCAGGTGACCCAAGGGGATAAATTCCCCTAATCCTACACCTGATAGTCAGAATCGAGAAATCACCCTGCCTTGGAACACAGGAACTTTTCTTTTGTAACTCCTGTCTCTCCTCTATGCCTGGTTTTCTGTTTGGGAGTCTCCCGGGGTGATGGTGCCGCCAGATAAAAGTTGTAATGAGAGAGGGGCGGAGGGGTCTGGGGAAAAGGCAGGGCAGAGAGTAAACAGACCTTCTCCAATCCAACGTCTAGACGGCAGGGCACCCAGTAGGTCTGCAGAGTGACTCTGAATGCCTATGAATGCCCTCTATTCAGGAGTCCAGGCTTTTGTTTAAGGCTGGGCTACATTCTGAAGAGCAGAGAACTGGCTGAACTGGTCTGGCCACTCAGCAGAGGTGAATACTTCCCCCTGGGGCCAGGACTCAGGTGAATGAAGTCATCGATATTTTTGGGGCAATTCTAATCTGTGATTAACTTTTATCTCTGCTGTGAAATAACTGGCTGCCTGGAGGGGTCTGTTTCCTGCTAGGCTCAGACCACGGGGGCAGCTCGAAACAGAGGCAGACTTGAGAAGGCTGATGGGACGCCCCTGGGGAGACCCTGGAGTGAGGGAGGGCTGGGTGTGAGGGGGGGACAGGAGCCCCCCTAGTCCTGGCCTTTGTTATTCCACTACACCCAGCTGTCCTGACCTGATTTCAAACTCAGCTTACCCAAAGCAGACAGGCCACTTTCTCCTGTCCTCTCTCCTTGTTTAACCGGGAAGACTTGATAGAACTATTTAGTAATTTTTTGAGTCCTGTCTCATTCAGTCTCGTATTGAATCCCTCAGTGAGCACAGGGACATGTCGGAAGGCCTTCCAGTGGCCGCTCTCTCCTCCCCAGGCCCTCACCTTTGCAGGAGACTTTCAATTTCTCAGCCCATATCAGGTCTCAGACAAAAAGAAGCCAGGGTTGTTTTTCTAAAAGACATATTTGTTCCTGTCATTCCTCTGTCTAAAGTTCCTACTGTTGGGACCCTGGAGCCTGGCACTCAAGACCCTTCATGGTCCAACTGAGAACCGTGGGTTCTCAAACTCAAGACCATGGGGAATGTCATAGGTGAATCCAGCAGATGAAACCCAGGGCGTTTTTTGGTCTCTATTTTGTTTATTCAATTTTGATGAGGACAAAATACCAGACATAGTTTACTCTCCTCTTCACTCTGTAGTAAAACAACACAGCAAGCAAGGTGTGACCATTCGCACACGGCCTCACTGCTGGGGAGAGAGTAGAGAGTGGTGGGGACTAGGGCTAAGACTAGGACAAGGCCAGCAAGTTGCCCAGTGAACAAATCTTAAGGAGGCACTCACTCTCAGGGCCTTGCAAGCACAGGGTTGGCACCTGAAAGTGAGGACATCCTTAAATTTTGCTCCTTGGGCCTCACTTGCCTCACCTTAGTCCATCCCTGGTGAGGATAGTGGTGAAATGGAAAGTGGATCCACCCAAAGTGATGGCTCATAATCAGCTTCAGGTAGTTGTCGCCAAAAGGCAACACGGTGGTCCCACTGCTGTCTGCAGGGGCAGAGCAGGTGCTCCGTGATGTCAAATGACCACGTAGACTTTAGAAATAGAACTTTGGAGCCGCGTGAGTCTTGAATTAGCATCATTCTTTATTCAAGGAATAATTATTAAGAGTCAGCAGCTCAGCTGCTCTCAGCCCAGGGAGCACTGGCTGCTTCAAGAGAGAGCAGGTTTTACTGGTACTGCAGGTACAGTTCCCTCATGATTTCAGGACCCTGACAGACTCTTCTTCATGGAGCTTCAGTCTAGTCCTCGTTATGTAACAAAGTAAGAGGAAGGCAGGAAAGAAGAAAAAAATAATTTTTTAAAAAGCACACAAAACGTGTAATAGCAAAATAATAATTACAGTAGCTATAAATGGGCTTAAACGCATCTACTCCAAGAGAGCAATTAGCTGATTGGATTCCTCTAAAAAGTCCCATTATATCCTGCTTCCAAGATACCATCTAAGACAAAACCACACAGAAAGGCTATTTAAAATAGAGGGACAGAAAAATATACACTAGGTCACTGCTAGCAATAAGAGACAAATTAGAAGAAGAGAAACCACATAATATCAAGACATCAGATCAGAAGCCATCTTAGTTCTAAATGTAGACTCATCTAATGTATACACACCTCAAAATATAGTAAGCAAATTTACAGAATTACAAGTCAAAGATTTTGACTCATCTAACTTCACCAGGAATTAATACAGCAAGCAGCTGAAAAAAATTAGGATATAAAGGATTTAGAAAAAAAAATTAATGGGCATTATTTCATGTATGTGTGTGTGTGTGTGTGTGTGTGTGTGTGTGTGTGTGTGTGTGTGTATAAAAGTCTGCAACCAAAGAAAAATTGTCATCATTTTCTTTGAAGATACATAGATCATTTGAAAATTTGACCACACGCTAGGTCACAAAGAAAGACTGAACAAATGTCTAGAATTCACCAAAATCACACAGATTATATTCTTTAAACACAAGCCAATTAAATTATAAATCAATACTAAAAACATAGTCTCAAACTCGTATGTGTGGGAACTCAAATTATTCATAGATTAAAGAGAAAATTACAAATGAAATTTCCTTGGGATAGACTGACAATAAAAGTATTGCGTATCAAAATTCAACAATTTGGCAACTGAAAGTATACTTAGAAGCAAACAAATAAATGAATGAATTTATTTCTAAAACATAAGAGATTTAAAGTGAATGAGGTGAGTGTTCAAAATAGAAATGATAGGGGACTTCCATAATGTGATCAAAGATATCTTCCCATCAGCATCAGGAGCAAAGACAAGGATGTCCATTATCAGTACCCAGAAGCCTCACTGAGGGCACTAAAGCGAGTGAAAGAGATAATAAAAATAAAATTGACCAAAAAAGAAGCAAAAATGTCCTTATTTGCAGAAAATATAATAATCTATATAGAACTTTCAAGAGAATTTTCAAATAAGCTAGTCCAATGGAAGGAGAATTCAGCAAATATGCTAGATGTCATATCTATACACAACAATTAGCACTATTTTATGCAGTAGTTAAACCAATTAGAAAATATAACAGGAAGAAAATCTCATTTATACTAGCAACTAAAGCTATAAGATATCTCTGCATGCATCTAACAAAAGATGTGCAAGTTGTTTTGGTTTTGATTTGGTTTGGGGAGGCTTTCTTTTTGGAGAAAACTTTGCAGTACTGCTAAAGAAAATGAAAAAGTATTAAAAAGTGGAGTGATTTATCATGTTCTTGAATGGAAAACTAGACTTTAACAAAGATGTCAGTCATCCCCTAATTATTCTCTAAATTCAATACAATTTTGTCCAAAATCACAAAGGGTATTTTTCGTAAAATTCCAAAAGCTGATAACCATCAAGACTAATTATAAAGTTATGATAATGCAGATAGTGAAATATTGGTACAGAGATAGCATATAGATCAATAGAAGAATAGAGCACTCAGAAACTGACCTATGCATATGGAAATTTGATTTATGACAGAAGGATCATTACAGGGTAGTTTAAAAAAAAAGGGACAGGTGAGCTCATTCAATAAATAGCCTGGAAGTAATAGGTTATCCCTATAAGAATAAGTTAGTTACTTACATCACAACACATGCAAAAATAAATCCTATGTTTATTAAATACCTAAGTGTAAAAAGCCACTACTTTGAACAATTTAGAAGAAAATATAGAAAACTATCTTTAGGAACTCAGAGTAAGAAATTATTTTCTCAAACTAGTTACAAGAAGACAAACATTAATGCAAAAAGTAATAGACTACTTAGGGTAAGCAGAACTACATTAATTTTTTAAAAACATTGTTTATAAAAAAGGTTAAATGTCAAGTCAGATACAGATGCTTGCAATGCAGTCATGTAACTGACAAAGGGTCAGAATCTAGAACACCTACAAATCACTGAGAAAAAAAAATGGCTCAATAAAAGTAATGGGCAAAGATGAGGACAAGTCCTGGATGAGGCAATCCAAATGTCAAACGAATTTTGATCAGATGGTCAACATCACTGGTAAACAGACAAATGCAAACTCAAACAATAAAGAGATACCATTTCTGTGTTCGGGTTCTCCAGAAACAGAGCCGATAGGATGTGCGTATGTATGGAAAGAGGTTTATGTTAAGGGGTTGGCTCATTGATTATGGAGGCTGGGTGGACCAGCAGGCTGGAGACCCAGGGAGAAGCTGATGCTGCAGTTCAAGTCTGAAGAGCTGATGTTGCAGGTGACGTCTGAAGAGCAGATTGCTGGAGAATCCCTGCTTGCTTGGGGAAGTCAGCCTTTTGGTCTATCCAGGCCTTCAGTTGATTGCATGAAGCTAATCCACATTATGGAAGGCAATCTGCTTTACTCAAAGTCCACCATTTAAAACATGAACATGGAGAAACACCCACCTAGAAACATCAAGAATAGGCCCAACCAAACGGACACATAAAATGGACCATCACAAACTCTTATGCATCCGATTGGCCAAAGTGTTTGTGTGCCAGTACCAAGTGTTGGCATGAACAGGGAGCACTGGGACTTTATTCTGTGCTGATGATGTAAAGTGGGGCCATCTCTTTGGAGGGTGGGGATCCACAATGGGAAATTCACATGCATAAATATTCACAGCAGCCTTGTCTGTGACTCCAGTGAAAAGCTGAAACGGAACTGGAAAATCATCAATAAGAAATAGATAAATTCAAAGTGATACTTTCATACAATAGAATATTATACAGCAGTTAAAATAAACAAGTGAAAGCAACTCATACCTTCATGGGTAAACCTAAAGACAATGGTGAAGGACAAAACCTAGTTTCACAGGGATGTATACCGTAGGGTAGATTTGCATAAAATTTAAAAACATGCAAAACAGTACTATGTAATATTTATGGACAAACACCATAGGGAAATCTAAAAACCATGCTTGAGATGAATATACACTAAATTCATGGTCGTGCTGTCTCTGAGAAAGAGGGATGGGCAATGGGATCAAGGAGGCCATCAGCTGTGTCTATAATGTTTACCTACTAATTTTTTTTTAAGGCTTGAAACAAATGTGGCAAAATATTGACTTAATGAAGCCATGGGGGTGCATAGATATTTGTCATATTCTTCTCTCCACTTGTTCATGTATTTGAAATTTTTCCCCAAGAGAAGTGTACAGAGGGTTCTGTGTGTCTGGTGAGATGTTCCAGTAAAGATAAGTGTACAGGAGTAGAAGATATTAGAAAAGTGCCCCAAATGCCAGGCTGTGACCCTGGGGTGTTCCTGCATGCTGGTGGCAATCCTTACAGACCAACAGCATTGCAGGAGCCCAAGGAGGAGCAAAACACAGAGGTGACAGGTGCAATAACCCCCCTGTGGTACATTGAGTCTGGGCACGAAGCATGGTGGAAACCCAGAGGCTGGTGACCCTACAAAGATAAGAGTGCAAAACAAGGGGTGGGGGTCTGTCCAGCTCGACACAGCCAGTGCAGACGACCACGCACAAGGCCTTGGGGGCTGCAGAAATTAATTACTGTACAGCGTGGTGGTGCTTTTCTCCAGAGAGGGGCTGGTCCATGTCCGTTCCAGTGGGTTCAAGTTCCCCTCCAAGAGACCTATTGACAGGAAAAGAATTGAGTCACTCATGTGGGTTGACTCTTATGACCTCAGCACCGAAACCTTAGGTTTTCAACATGTTTCTTAAATGGGGCCGAGAAATGAGAAAAGGACCCTGGGGGTAGCGGGAAATAAGACTAAGATTTTCCACTGGGGCTACAGGTCGCTGGGACTCTTCTTAGGACCTGAGGGCTCTGGCAGCTGGTACTGCAGGGGTTTCATGCAGGTGAGTCACTGGGAAGGAACTAAATCAGCGCAACGCTCATCTCCACCTCTGCGTGTGGAGGAGGAGATATTTTAGCGTATTCAGAGGCGTTTTCTTTAAGGATGTTGTTTTCTCTTAGTCGTGATACGAAGCCATCCAGAGCCAGCTGTTTCTCCGTCGGGGCTGGGATGGGCTGGGAAAACATCTGTTGACTCAAAGTGAGTTTAAGGGTCTCAGGCCGCAACTTGTTAACATTTTTCATCGTAAGGCACACAAGGGCAGTGAATTTTGTCTGTTTTGGGAGCAGAGGGTCTCCTGGATAAAGGTGGCGCCGCATTCGGATCAGACCTGGGAAGGAGGGAAGGATGGACCGCACAGGGAACGGGCATCTTCAGTTGAGCCCAGACGCTTGGCCCTAGTCATCCCCCATCGTGGCCTCGTTGTTATCAATTAAAGGGTGGACATCAAATAAACCCCAGAGGGACAGCCCAGCCAGTGTCTCGCCCACACGCTCTGCATTCTGCCCTTGCCACTATCAGTGGCAGTTCTGGGATATTTCTCCAGCGCCATGAACCCAGAGGTGCGACTCAGCAGAAATCACAGGAATATTTGGAGGGTAAAGTAGATGATCTTAATGAATTGCTTTGAGTCTGGAAACGAAGAAGCTGGCTGGTAATAAAGGAGAATGGAGCCTTTCTAGCTCCTTCCCAGCAAATGCGGAGATCCAGAGAAGGAAGAGAAAGCCAGCTAATGCGACATAAGTAACGTATTAAAGGGCCAGAGGGATGTGATGCTGGGCTTCAGTGATGTGTGTGAGGGCAGCAAAGACACACCAGGTACATGTTTGGAGAAGCCACCCGATGGCCTTCGGGAATGCACTGGCCTGAACCCCAGATCGGAATTCCGGAAGCTTCCCCTGAGGCTAGAGTTCTGGGGCCTCCGACTAAAATGGGAGCGGAGGGGATGGGGGGCAGGGTCTCTCTGCCCCCCAACATGACCCTTTCTTCTTGGTCCTCGCCTCGGAGGCTGCCAACCCCCTGGGAAGCTGACACTTTCCATATTAGTACATCATGACCTTCGTGTGTCATTTAGTTCACTCTGTAGGTTGAAATTTATTTTACAGATAAGATTTCAAGCATATTGTAATCAAAAGACTATGGTAACAACCACGCCCGGTCTGTATCTAATGCCTCCCTGGACCAGACACTGGGCTGGGGCTCCTGCATATGTTATCTCGTGGAATGGCCTGTTGCCTGAGTATTATAATTACCATTTTTACAGATAAGGAAACTGAGGCTCAGAGAGGTAACTTTAAAATTCAAGTCACACAGCAAAGTAAGTGCAAACAGCAAGTATAAAGCCAAATTTTAGTCCCAAATCATTCTTTTCACGTCTCTGCATAGCAGTACAAGTGAATACCCACTTTAAGATGAGAATACCAAAATTAAATATTAAATATTCTCATAGAATCATACATTTGCATAAACATAGAAATTTTGTTGTAGAAACGCCCATTTATATGTCTTGAAAGTGACTGGTTGGAAAATAAGCAAAAACAGAGCAAGCAGAGAGGCTGAGAGGGTGCTATTGGCTCTGATGTGAGTTTTAAGGGAACAGGGACCAGAAAGCCACGCTCTGTCTCCAGCTGTCCCCCCACTGCTTGGGTAAAGCTGAGCCATGAAGCCTGGGTCTCCCTGTGTGGTTTCTTCTGACACCAAGTACATTGTTCCAACACCAGTTCTCCAACTCTCCAAAGCCAGCTGGATGTCCCGCAATTCCATCCAATTCTGACGCTAACTATTCAGAGTTAGAGCAGAGCCCACAGGTTAGGGGCTCAGTCCCCCAGGATGGCTCCCACTTCAGATGGAAGCTGCAGATGAGGAGCCCAGGCTACCCACATTTCTGCCTGGCCAACCACAAACTCAGGGGTTCCCACACCCCCTCCTCAAGTTCAGGAATTTGCTAGAGCGACTCAGAGAACTAAGGATAGCGCTCTACTAACAATTACCGATTTGTTATAAAGGATACAACTCAGGAACAACTAAAGGCATGGAGGAAGGGGCAGAACTTTGATGCGCTCTCTGGGTGTACCACCCTCCCAGCACCCCTGTGTGTTCACCAACCTAGAAGCTCCGAAATCCCATTGCTGAGGGATGTTTACAGAGGTTCCACTACATAGATATGGTTGATTAAGCCATTGGCCAATTGGTGATTGAACTCACTCTCCACCCTTCTCCCCTCCCAGGAGGTCAAGGGTGGGACTGAAAGTTCTAACGCTCTAATCCTGTGGTTGGTTTTTCTGGCTGACTAGTCCCATCCTGAAGCTATCTAGGGCCTCCCCATGGGTCATCTCATGAGCATACAAAGGACAGTAAAGTCTGAGCATTTTAGACTCTATGCCAGGAACTGGGGACAGAGACCAAGTATTTATTTTTTATTATACCCCTCCCTCTCTAAAACCAGTTCCTGTTCACCAAGGCATAGCATCCCAGGTTCGCCAATTCCTAGAATCTTAGGGTAACTTTTAGCTTAATTATCATAGGTAGACCTGACAGCCTTGCAAGTATTCTTCATGTAGCCTGGAACTATTTCACATTTTGATTTTGCTTAGTAATTTGGCCATCTTTTCTGTAGTTGACCCAAGGTTTCTTCCACTGTGGTCAGAGAATCCACAATCTGCTTTCTATCTGGGAAACTTATGTATGATTTTCTTTGTATTCCAGTGTGGTCATGTGTTGTCTGATTTTTAAAGATGTACATACACACATTCATTCATTCATTCGCTCATTCCTTTACTTATTTTTCTTTTTTATATAATTTTAAAGGTTACACTCCATTTACAGTTATTTCAAAATATTGGCTATATTGCCCATGTCATACAATATATCCTTGAGGCTATCTTACACCCAGTAGTTTGTACCTCCTACTCCCCCGCCCCTATATTGCCTCTCCCCCATCACTGGTAACCACTAGTTTGTTCTCTATATCTGTGAATGTGCTTCTTTTTTGTTATTGATATATTCACTAGTTTGTTGTGCTTTTTAGATTTGACATATAAGTGACATCATACAGTATTTGTCTTTCTCTGTCTGACTTATTTCACTCAGTATAATATCCCCCATGTCTATCCATGTTGCTGCAAACGGCATTATTTCATTCTTTTTTATGGCTGAGTAATATTCCTATATATATATATGTATACATATACGTATATATAACATCTTTGGACACTTAGGTTGCTTCCATAGCTTGGCTATTGTAAAAAATGCTGCTATGAACATTGGGATGCATGTATCTTTTCAAATTTCACTCATTCATTCATATTGCTCCTCAAAACCTCTGGATTTTCACAAAACCTTGGCACGCTGGTTCTCACGTTGTCTGAGGGTTATTCAACTCATTGTCCTTCAGCACTCTGAAAAGCTGCTCACCTCCAGCCCTAGCCTCCTGTACTTACTTTCTCTGTCACTAGACTGTCGCTGTGAAGGCAGGGACACTGCTGAATCCCTGGTCTGATACTCATGTGGGTGCTAACAGAGGCTGCCTGTCTCCTGCCCTTTCTCTGTTTTGGGCCGATGGGACTGAAAGAGAGAGAAAGATGTGGAAGAAATGCACAAGATTACAACTGTAAGGTTATCTTAAAATAATAATGATGAGAACACCTGTTTATTTTAGAGCTGGAGAGAACTAATTTGAATCCTGGTTTTATCCCTTTGTACTGAGAAACTTTGAGATTGTCACTTAGCCTCTTGGAGCCTTCCTCGTTGTTTAGTGGGAAAAATAATGCCTGTGTCCTGTGGTTCCTGGGACCTGTGACAAGACATAGAGTGCAGCCACACATGCCATACAAGGCAGCTGACCGTGGGCTGCCTACGGCTGGGGTCCCGATGGTGGTGCTTGTTGAGTATCTGCTATCACTGCCGCTCTCGTTCCCCTTCCTCGCTGGGTCCCGTCAGACTCGCCTGCTTTCAGAAAACTGACAGAGACTGACCAAAACTATAGCACCTTGAGGCTGCTGTGAGCAAACACAGATCAGCATCAAAGACACAATTTCTTGTCTTATAAAATGAGGAACGCTTTAAAGCTTACTAACAGTAACAGCTACTATATATTGGGTGCTCACTGAGTCAGGCATGATTCTTAGTGCTTTCCATGTATGAACTCCTTTAATCCTCCCGATGGCCCCATGAGATAGGTGCTCTGACTATCCCCTTTTTATGGACAAGGAAACAGAGGAATTGAAAATCACTAACTCACCCAAATCACTCAACTAGCGAGCAAATCGACCCACGGTGAGATTCCATTTGTAGGAAGTTTAAGAACAGGCAACACTAATCTATGCTGATAGAGATCAGACTAGCAATCACCTGGGCAGGGGGTGGTAGTGGTGAATATATAAATGCACACACACTCACACTCACACACACACACATATCTTTCAGTGAAATGTACACATTTTGTAAAAGAAAGAAACAAGAAAATAAATACATCATTTGAACAGAAAAAAAACAAAACAAAATATGTGATTGCCCAAACACCACTGCTTGAGGTTCTGATCTAACTGAGGTGAGCAGCAGTCTGATTTAGAAGTTTACTCATTGATGCTATTACATTGCTGCAGGGTTGAAAATGTTGCTTGCTGAAGCCTCACTAGAAAGGCTAAGAGGAAGCAGAGTGGCTCTGTGTTGGGATTACGCCATGTGCTTGGTGCAACCATGAGGCCCCATTGGCCTTTTGTTTCTCTACTCTAACCTTGAATTGCTCTGGAAATCCCTCTCTGAATTCTGCAGATGTTAGCTCTTCACCCATGACATCTGCAAGTTTCCCATTTTTACCAGAATCACCCTCTCTGAATTCCTCATCCCTTTTTATTCATCACCAGGCTAAGGACCTATATTAGTTGTCTTTAACTGTGTAACAAATCACCCCCAAACTTGGCAACTTAAGACAACAAACATTTGTCATCCCACACTATCTGTGGGTCAGGAACATAGACACAGCTTAGCTGGGTGCCCGTAGCTCAAGGTCTCTCATGACGTTGCAGTCAAGCTGCTGGCTGGGGTCTCATCCGAAAGCTTGATGTGGGGCGTGGGAGTGTTTCCAAGCTCACTCATGTGGTTGTTGCTGTGCCTCCATCCCTCACCACCCGGGTGTCTCCATAGGCAGCCTCAGGACATCGTGACTGGCTTCCTCTAGGCTGTGTGATCCCAGAGAGGGTGAGAGAGCACCCAAGATGGAAGCCACAGTCTTTTCATAACCTGATATCAGAAGTGACAGCCCATCACTTCTGCCCTATTCTGTTCATTAGAAGCAAGCCACTTAGGGGACTTCTCTGGTGGCGCAGTGGTTAAGACTCCATGCTCCCAATGCAGGGGGCCCGGGTTCGATCCCTGGTCAGGGAACTAAGATCCCACATGCATGCCACAACTAAGAGTTCGCATGCCACAACTAAGAGTTCGCATGCCACAACTAAGGAGCCCACGTGCCACAACTAAGAAGCTGGCAAACTGCAACTAAGACCCGGCACAACCAAATAAATAAATAAATAAACAAATAAATATGGAAGCAAGGGCCACCTTAGAGGTTGCCAACTTCAGGACTGCTAATTGTTTCTCTGAAAACAAAAGGGGAAGAAAGAGAAAGAGCCAATGTCGTATATTTCTTCTCCCTTCTGAGTCCAGATGGTGGGACCACTGTCTATTTCCATGCTTTAAAAGTCCACTCCCATTTCACTGGGTGGTTTTCAAATGGTCACGTCAAGAGAGGGATTCCTTTCAAGGAAACGTCAGTCCCTCCTTCGGTTGATACCGCCTTTGGCTGGGTCTCGCCACAGAGCCGTTCTGGGGTGGAGGGAATACTCTTTCCCAGGGGCTTCTGTCTGAACCCGTGGGCTTAAAAATGGACATGGGGGACTTCCCTGGTGGCGCAGTGGTTGAGAGTCCGCCTGCCGATGCAGGGGACACAGGTTCGTGCCCCGGTCCGGGATGATCCCACGTGCCGCGGAGCGGCTGGGCCTGTGAGCCATGGCCACTGAGCCTGCGCGTCCGGAGCCTGTGCTCCGCAACGGGAGAGGCCACAACAGTGAGAGGCCTGCGTACTGCAAAAAAAAAAAAAAAAAGTAAAAATGGACATGGAAGGGCTTCATGAAAAACATAATTTGAGCCCCTGCTGGATACCAGGCTCCGTGAGTCTGGGGCTGGGAGTGCTGGGCTCCACAGAGAAGCCAGTGTGATGGGTCAGAGAGATGCAGAGGGTCAGCTTGTCAGAACCTCCCTCCCCGAAGTGCTATTATGGGGTGATGGATTTGGGGGGAGTTACTCGACCTTCAGGAGCCTCAATTTCCAAAGCTTCTTAACTGAGAGATTATGTCTGTGATGCCCTCAGACCCACACTGGAGTCGGGGTGCTCCAACTAGGTCTCTGTGAAGCGTGGATACACACAACGCGGCAGCAGAGATTACCCTGCAGAACCGTGTCTCACCTGGGCCAGCCTGAGACTGGGCTCAGTGGATCTTAGTGATGGTTTGAGCAAACCTGTATCCCGATGCCACGGGAGGCTCTCAGAGGAGCCGCTTCAGGGAGTGATGGCCCTGGGTCCACGTTCAGGTTTGGATGGGAGCTGGGTCAGGGTGAGCCATGTCCGGCTTCAGAGCCTGGTGGCTCTCCTGGCCGGTTCTCCCAAGACCGAGGAAAATGGGGCCGGTTTTCAATCCTCGTCATCTCCTTATGCCTTCTTGCTTGATTCTTGCCTCCTGTAACCCTCCTCAGGGATGTCACCTGGCCACTTCCTCTTGGCTAGAGAAACCTTTAAGAAGTTGCAAATTCTAGGTGGGTCCAGAGTTAGCCTCTGCCATGGGAAGTCTCTTCGGTGTTCCACCCTCCACCCCCATCCTGCGCCTCAGACTTCACATTTGGGTCTTGTTTACCAAGTGATGGAATCCCACGGTGGGTGTCAACCTCAGTCTCATCTGAGGGGCCCTCAACTTGCCCATCTGGAACAGGAGGCTGCTAAGTCCCGAGAACCTGGGGCTCCCAAGCTAGTGCTGAGTGGGTGCAAGGGCGTGTCATCCTGAAGGTCAATGCCATGTGGGAAAAGGGTGGGGCTCTGTGCCCCCGCCCCCTTCCCAGCCCCAATACTATCTTGGGTAATTCCTTTAGCTTCTTTTAGATGTTTTTGCAATTTATAAATCAGAAAAATATTGAGAACCTGATAAAGTAATAAATGTGGAAGAACTCAGAAAACAGTGTAATTCGACAACAATAAACAAGGAGCACCTGCTAAGTGTCAGACTATGTTCTGAGCACGAAGCCAAGACAGAGCTCACAGTCTTGTGGAGAGACAGAGAAAAACACATGCATGCAGAGCTCCCTGCAGAATAACAAGGCATGATGGAGGAGACAGAAGGAGGGGGCTTGGTTCATAGTAAGAGGTTCAGGAAGGAAGCCCGCTCAGACCTGGATGAAATGGGCACTGAGCCATGCACTTTCCTATGAGAAGAGCATTCCAGAAGGAGGAACAGCCAGGTTCCCCAGATGGAAGGTGTGTGTGCCGGTGCCTACGGTCTACATGAGAGCTCTGCCCCCAGGACTGTGATCCATGAAACAACAGAGTATCTGGGGCACTGCGGATGCTTGCAGCAGCCATGGCAACATGTGAAGCGTCTTCGGCTGATTCGTTGAAAATAAGGTCTAGAAGTCAGTCAGCAAGAAGGTGATACAGAGTTCCCTGGGCTATACAGTAGGGGAAGTCTGCTCAGTATTCTGTAATAACCTAAATGGGAAAAGAACTTGAAAAATAGATACATGTATATGTATAACTGGATCGCTTTGCTGCACACCTGAAACTAACACAACGCTGTTAATCAAGTGTACTCCAATATTAAAAAAAAACGTGATGCAGATCAACAGGATAAATTCAAAGTCCGAACTCCCTTCACAGCCCAGCACAGCTCCAATCCCCCATACCTCCCACCACACATCTTCCCAGCCTGCACGTCCCAGCAGCAAACTTCTCACTAGTCCACAACTTGCCTCCAGCCTCGGTTCTCTGGCTAAAATTTCCAGCCTCACCACTGTGCCTGACTTTTAAGAACCACCTCAAACATCATCACTTCATGAAGACTCCCATCCTCCCTGGGGTCACCCAAGCAACTGGTCACTCCTCCCAGGCCTTCTCCTTTTTTTTTTTAAGATTTTTTTTTGATGTGGACCATTTTTAGTCTTTATTGAATTTGTTACAATATTGTTTCTGTTGTTTGCATATTGGTTTTTTGGCCACGAGGCACATGGGATCTTAGTTCCCTGACCAGGGATGGAACCCGCGCCCCCTGCATTGGAAGGCGAAGGCTTAACCACTGGGCCACTAGGGAAGTCCCCATCCAGGCCTTCTCTTGCACTTGGACATTCCTCCAATGTGATTCTATTGCCCAGGGCCACTGGGAGGTACCCGAGGACCTGCCCCCATCAGTAGTGTGACAGAGTGTTAGTGAGAACTGAGGCAAACAGGCAGGGGATCACGTTAGTGACGGAGCAGAGGTGCGTCCCCTGTGATGTGGAACCACTGGAGGGTCACTGTCAGTTCATAATGACTCCAAAATACTCATAGTAAATTTCTGTTTTAATTTTATCTTTATTAGTAGTAATTTTGATGTCATATCAGAAAAAAAGAGTGATGCTCTGTTGCACAGTCTACAGAGCTGGCTTCATCCACACTTGGACAGTCCTGCTATGTTTCTGGGAGTCACACACCACTGCCTTTCCTTCTGGGAAGCTGCAGCGGATGCATTGCCTCCTGACGGGATCCAGTGGTTGTATGCTGGAGGGTAGAGGTGGGGCACGTTTCACCCCACGCTCCTCTCACTTAGCACAGAGCCTGGCAGCGTGGAGGGTCAGTGGTTATTGAGATCAAACACCTGCCCAGCACCCAGCCTCCTGCCTTCTGCCTTGGAACTGGCATCTCAGCTTGCTCAGGAGTGATGAAAAAGGAAGCCGACCCTGACCCGTAGAAATAGTCTGTTTCCTTAATTCCAAGGTACACAATTGTTCAGATTTTAATTATTCTGGATTCAGGATATGTCTTACAATTAGTTGGTACATTACATGGGTGTTTCTTTTTTTTTTTTTTCTCCCTCCCACAAAAAAAAGCTGTTCTGAAAACAATGCCATGTCTTACAATTGATGGCATCTTAGAGTCAAAGAAAATAGGAGTTAAAATCATGGGGTGGCAGCTGAAGGCCCAACTCATGTCAGACTCCCAGGAGCCACTGTGAAAATCATGTTCTGTTGTAAATGTCTGTTGGTGTGAGCGCAGGGCGACCGGATTCCTAGAGCCCTGGGGTTCCCTGGCCATGCCAGGATCACGGGGCAGACAAAGAAGAGTGTAGCATGGGTCCTGCCCACGTGTGGTCAACCGTGCCAGTCTGGCCACTGGCTTTTGTACTTTTCATTCCGGAATTCGTAGAGAAGGCTGCCAGCGACGAGAGGTAACCTCGGGACACACAGGCCTGTGTCAGGCCTTAGAATTCCGGAAGTCAGTGGCCAGAGTTGCATGGAGCCAGACAGGACACATATGGGAATACAATTACAGTGAAGCCAGCGTGGCTGGAGCGGGGAAGAGGGCCCTGTTGCATGAGGGCCCAGTACGGTGAGCAGGCCCAGGCCTGGTGCTGGTCTTGCAGAACCACACCTCCTGTCACCCATTCCTCACCACACACTCCCTCAAGAGCCTCCTTGAACAAATACACCCCACGGTCTCAAAAATCTTAGAAGCGCTACGGCAACTGTCATGCTCTTGAAGAGCCATACACATTAAAGGCACTGAGAAGTCCTGCAGAAACATGATGAATGTTTGTTGAATGTTCTCCAAACATCTTTGATCACAGAACCCTTTGATTCAAGTTGCATCTTATAAAATCTGAAGATAGGAATTTTCTGCAGAACCACTACTGGGCAACAGTCCTGTCTGAGAAGAACGTCTGAGAGCTGAGAACCACTTTTGTCACTCTCCAGCTGATCATGGAAAGGAGAAAGCAGAGTGGAGAAGTGAAGGGCAAGACCACAGAAGAGACCCTTTCTGGGATCCCAGTGCATGGCCCCACTTGCACGCTGGCCTCCTCCGGAAGTTGGCTTTGGCTGTTCACAGGTGTCCCCGGGGCAGTGCACTGCCAGCCCTGGTCTGACAGTTATGCGAGCCAGGTGGGTGTGCTCAGCATGGCCTTGGCACACGGGCTGAGTTGCTTTTGGAAGGATCTTTTCTCGAACAGGAGCTCACACACGCAAAAACAGCAGCAAAATACAAGGCCACACTCACCCACAAAGGTTCTCTGGTTCCTCCTGCAAACCCAGGACAGACCTTGTAGAAACAAGCACTGCAGGGCATGGGGTGTGGAGCCAGACGAAGAGGACTGTTGCTCTCTGAATTGGGGAAACACAGATGCTGCTCGCCATCCTCTGGAGATTTGAAAGGAAAAATGGTGGATAATACTGGTTGATAAGCAAGGCTTGAGTTTCCTAGTTTCTCCCTAAGCCCTTGGTGACCACCTCCTGGGTGCGGGACAAACAGAACTCCAAAGTACTTTAGGCTGCAGGTGGGTCTCTGGTGCCCAGCAAACTCTAGTGGGGAAAAGGATGCAGCCCTGGAGAGGTAGTGATAGCCAGTATAAAATCGCTGGTGTCAAACCCTCCTCGAGACAGCAGGGATCTGGGAAGAGCAGGTAGGTCTTTCCAGAAGACTCACTGGAAGCATTGAGACGTGTGCTAAGTTTTGAAGGACTGGTCTGGGGAGGGGGGAGTCACATGCAGCGGGCACAGCCACAGCGAAGGCAGGGAAGCAGAACGGTCAGGATTTGCTCTTCGAGTGACGAGCTGGTGCCTGGGGTCCTGGGACACCAGCTGGGAGGTGGGGCGCAGATACCTCCCACCTGGTGGATTTGTTCATAGAGATATCTCTTGGGTACCAGATGCCATGCAGGGAAGAGTCTCTTGGCTTCCAGCAGTCAGGAGGGAGCCATTGAGCACCAGCTTGGGGTTGAGGACTTCTGGGGCGAGGAGGTGGATGCCGGCCAAGGGTTTGGTGTGGCAGTCATTTTTAGTGGACAGACGTGGTCATAGAAGGGGAGCCCCTGAGCTAGGAGAGCTAGAGTGGGGAACAGTGAAGTGTCAGGCCGGGGTGATTGGGCCAGAAGCCCCAGGAAAAGTGGGGGGAGGGAGGGGCACATCCCTGCCCCCTGGTGCCAGGGTTATGGTTATGACTGAGGCCAAGTGCAGCAGGGGAGCCGGCTGTGGCCCCCACCCAGGATTCCACTGCAGATGTATTTTTCTTTCTTTTCTTTTTTTTTAAATAAATTTATTTTATTTATTTATTTTTGGCTGTGTTGGGTCTTCGTTGCTGCACGTGGGCTTTCTCTGGTTGCGGCGAGCAGGGGCTGCTTTTTGCTGCTGTGTGCGGGCTTCTCTTGCCGCAGAGCAGGGACTCTAGGTGCGCGGGCTCAGTAGTTGTGGTATGTGGGCTCAGGAGTTGTGGCTCGCGGGCTCTAGAGCTCAGGCTCAGTAGCTGTGGCGCACGGGCTTAGTTGCTCCGCGGCATGTGGGATCTTCCCGGACCAGGGATCGAACCCGTGTCCCCTGCATCGGCAGGTGAATTCTCAACCACTGCGCCACCAGGGAAGCCCCAGATGTGTTTTTCTGACCTGCACAGTGATCATTAAAAGTGGGAAACCTTTATATAGATATCTCGATTTCTGGCTTCTCCTGAACAGTTGAAAGGCCTGGCCTTCGTGGGCCCACACCTGGAGTGCTGACCAGAGCTGGTCACGTGGCACCTGGGACTCGGGGACTGGGCCCTTCAGCCCCCACATCCCCACTCTACTGACTGCCTCGTGCTCGGCCGGCTTCTCTCCCGTCCCTTTACAGCCCTGCTTTGCCCCTGACACATAGGTTCACAGCCTGGACACAGGTCGGGGCACGAGGGGCGGCTATTGACAGCAAGGAGATGGGGGTAAGATCCAGCTCACATCCGGGTCCCAATCCTCGGCATGTCCACCCCAGGGAAGGGGCTCCTTTTGCTAGTCACACAAAGATGTAGAGATTAGAGCTGGCCCTGCCCCCGAAGTCTCCCATTCATTGTTCCTACGAGTTCCCATTGGCCACAGTGGAACATGTAGCCCACAAGAAGGAGAACAAGGCGGGGGGGAGGGGTCTGGGACCGACAGGGTACTGCATTCTCAGACACAACTGCCTGGACATCTTTAAAAACGCGCAGAGATCGGGATGCCAGTGCTCAGTAACGCTCAGCTTTGGGAAACGGTGGGTAAGCGTCTAACAGAGCTGTGTAAAGCTCAGAGGAGATTCGAACAAGTTGCTACTGCGGGTATAAATCATTGACCGCCTACAAGGATTTTCCTTCTGACCCTCCCAGCCTCCTGTGTCATGGTTATTTTTATTTCCCTGTTTTGCTGATGAGGAAATGGAAGCTCACAGAGGTTGAGTGATTGGCCCCCGGCCACTGCCCTTCACGCTAATACTAATACTAACAGTCATTACCCGTCCGGGCCGGGGCTGGGCTGAGCATTTCACACGCTTGGGCTCGTTTAGCCCTCACCCCGTGGGAGAGCTGGGGCTACTCTTCCCGTCTAGACGGGGAGACTGAGGCCTGTGAGGGTCTGTGTGAGTTCTAAGCCACCTCCATGAATAAGACCAAAGGCCCACACCTAAGGGCTAATTAGGAAGCACAAACATGGGATTAAAACCTAGGTCTTCAATAGAGAACAGTTTTGTGGTTGCCAAGGGGGAGGGGCATGGGGGAGGGAGGGACTGGGAGTTTGGGATTAGCAGATGCAAACTATTATATATAGAATGGATAAACAGCAAGGTCCTACTGGAGAGCATAGGGAACTATATTCAGTATCCTGTGATAAACCACAGTGGATAAGAATAGAAAATTGAGTCACTTTGCTGTAAAGCAGAAATGAACACGACATTGTAAATCAACTGTACTTCAATTGAAAAAAAAAGAAACAGGGCTTCCCCGGTAGCGCAGTGGTTGAGAGTCAGCCTGCCGACGCAGGGGACGCGGGTTCGTGCCCCGGTCCGGGAAGATCCCACATGCCGCGGAGTGGCTGGGCCCGTGAGCCATGGCCGCTGAGCCTGCGCGTCCGGAGCCTGTGCTCCGCAACGGGAGAGGCCACAACAGTGAGAGGCCCGCATACCGCAAAAAAACCAAAACAAAACAAAACCTAGGTGTTCAGTGTAGAATCTGTACTACACCATTACTAGTACTCCTACTCCATTTTTGATGTTAACCTCCTGGTACCCTGAGCTGAGACCATCTGTTCAGGTTGTATGGTTAGGAAACTCCAAACTCTGAGCATTAACCAGAATGTTTCTAACAACTGGGAATCTGTGCCTTTCCTACGAGACAGACCACCTGTGGCTGACGCTGGTCAGTTGTAGGGATAAAGCTCGGGCCGAGTCAGCGACCTGGGTTCCAGCCCAGCCCGGCGACTCTAGCTGTGTGACGGTGGCCAGCCGCTTACCTCTCAAGGTCTCACCTTCCTCTCCTGGGACATGAGCATGGCCTTGGCCCCTGCGTCCCAGGCTGTGGGGTCTGGTGAGATCACATATGGATGGGGCTCAGATCTGGTGCTTGGTGAGCCACTGAGGACGGGGATGGAGAGGGTGTGTTTCTCATCCCAGGCAGAGGGGTGAGGGCCAACCACCAGCAAGGCCGGTAGGAGTTTTGAGCCATTTCAGAGCAAGGCTGGCGATGGACCTGGGAGCACAGTCCAGCTCCAGGGACAGGATGGAGGGGCAGCCCTTTCATCTTATCACATGCCCCCACCCCCCCAGCAGAGTGGGGAGAGAGCTCCCGGCCGCTTCCCGCAGAGGAGCACCGCGAAAGACCTGCCCCAAGACCTACACCCTCCCACCCAGCCCTGCCACTTAGACACCTGGCCCTGGACTACTCAGTCCCCAGGCCCCCATGTCCCAGGATGGCCCCAGGCCACAGGGAGCACTTAATCAGCTTCCCCTAGCCTCCTAACAATGCCAGGCGTTGAGCCACTCTGCTTTTCCAGAAGCTTCTGTGTCCAAGGTCAGGCGGCCACTCAGTTATTTTCGCTCTGTCCCTGGGGTCGCCACTGGGCTTATGACAAAAATTTTCCTGCTCAGGACTTGGGGAGAAGAGGAGCCCTGTGCCCACCTCCCAGCTGCCGTTTACATGCACGGCGCTGCAGGTTTGGGGGCTTAGCTCTCCCCCAGGGGGAGCCCCACATGGAGGGTACCTTTGGTCCCCCAGCTGCTGAATCTTGCTGCAGCATCCTTGAAGACACTAGAAACCTGTTTAAAAGAGAAACTCTACTCTATTGCTAGTCTGTAATGACCTATGTGGGAAAAGAATCTAAAAAAGAATGGACATATATATTTGTATAACTGATTTACTTTGCTGTACACCTGAAAGTAACACAACACTGTAAATCAACTCTACTCCAATAGAAATTAAACGAAAAAAAGAGAGAGAGAGAAGAAAGCAAGAACACCAACGTGTTGTGCTGAAGCAGCTCTGACTAGCATCAGGTCAGATGGAGCTGGGGTGGGAGCAGCAGCCAGAAGGCTTTGCAGTCCTGGATTGTTTGTCCAAGTACATCCTGTGAATATGCGAAGCTCTCTGGCCCCAGCCCGTGGCCCAGCTCCCATCCATAACACATTCAAACACTTGAAAGCAATTACAGTAGTTGGAGCTGTCAGCCTGGGCTGTTTTTTCCTAACCAGACGGTGTCCAGGTGCCCATCCGCCCTAGCAGAGGGGGAAACGCCATGTTGAGGAGCCAGGTCAGAGCACTGGATGGGGGGGTGGGGGGGGGGAAGAGGGGGTAGACTGAGGAAACGGACCAGGGATGGGAGAGGCTCTGGAAGGTTCTGTTGTAGCGGGTAGAAGGGCAGTAACATTCCCTTCCCTGGGAGCTGAAGATAGGAAGACAGCAAGGGGCTGTAAAAAAAAAAAAAGGAAAAAGAACAGGACACAGGACTTCCCGGCAGTCCAGTGATTAAGACCTCGCCTTCCAATGCAGGGGCTGCGGGTTCCATCCCTGGTTGGGGAGCTAAGATCCCACATGCCTCGCAGCCAGAAAAACAAAACATAAAACAGAAGCAATAGTGTAACAAATTCAATAAAGACTGAAAAAAATGGTCCACATCAAAAATAAAAAATCTTAAAAAAAAAAGTATTATTTTTTTTAAAAAAAGAACAGGACAGATGTGGGGGGAGAGTGAGAGAGAAAGAAGCAGGCTGGGGTCATGGGGAGAAGTATGAGGAACAGCAGCTCCAGGTCCAAGTCGGCAGAGTCTGTTTGAAAGAAAAGTGTGCAGGTCCGGGAGGAAGGGAAGGATGGGAGATCTCCGAGGTTTCCCTGAAATTTTCAGGTGCGAATGATGTCTCATTAAAATAGTCACAAGAGAGAAGCTGCCACCAACTTATCCATCTGGAGAATGGGTCAGGGGAGGTCTCAGGAGGAAAGAAGTCTCCGTGGAGACTGAGAACCAACACAGGGTCATGGAGCTTTCAGAGTCAGAAGGCATCTCTCGTGAATGAGAAAGCTGAGGCCTGGGGACAGTAAAGTGACAATAAAGTGATTTGCCCCAAATAATCCAGCCTGAATTCAAACCCTGAGTCCAAACCACCACGCTATATAATAAGGCAGGTCAAAAGTATGACAAAGATATATCAAATATATCTGAAACTAATGTCATGTTTTACATCAATCATACCTCAGTAAAAATATATACGGTAAAGATAGATGGTGGGCTGGTGGTCAGAGCTCTCTGCCCACATCATCCTCCTACACACACTGAAACCCACATAGGATGATGGAATGTGGTGGCTTCTTGTCTCTAACAGATATTAATTTTAAAACCTGGTGTGCTTTAAACAGTACACTAATGAAGCAGAATTTACACATCCAAACAACGACCTTGAGTTCCTTGAAAAGCTGCACACCTATGTTTAGCAATTGAACTCACATGTGTTCATTCCTTTCAGAGTAATCCACCTACAATTCATACTCATTCCTGAATGCCTATGTGAGTCAGACTCTGGTATTGGCAATTAAAAAATAAAAAAGACAGAGCTCCCACTGTGTAATTGCTAAACACAGTAACAGTTTTAATCAAGGTATTGAAGGAGGGTCAGGGGAGCCCAGGAGGGCAGGACTGCAGCTGTGTGTTCAGCTGGGAGGGTTTCCTGGCAACTTTACCATGTGCTTCCCAGAGCAGACATCACTAAGCAATCACAGCATTCTCTCCCAAGGAAGCTGGATCAAGCTCAGCATCTTTGTCAGCCTAGCTGAGAAGCTCATATACCTCCTCTGATTTGCCATCCCTGGGATGCTAGCTGAATCTGCCCATTTTCCAGAGGAAAGTGAGGGACAGAGAGTTCAGAAGCAGAGTGAGATCTAGAACCCAGATCAGCTGACACGGGAGACTGAGCAGCTCAGAGACCCTCCCACCAAGTGGTCAAAAACCACCCATGGCAGCCTCTACTTCACCCCTCAACCCCACCCCCCTGGCCTTGGATCCACAGATAAAATTACATTCCCAAGAGCAGTGCTTGGATTTTATGAAATACTATAGAAAATGGGTCCTCAACCCCCAGGCCGTGGACCGGTGGCCATCCGCGGCCTGTTAGGAACTGGGCTGCACAGCCGGAGGTGAGCAGCGGGCAAGGGAGCGAAGCTTCATCTGCAGCTCCCCGTCGCCCCCCATCGCTCACATTACCGCCTGAACCATTGCTCGCATTACTGCCTGGACAACCCGCCCCCGTCCCCACGCACCCTGCCACCGCTGCTCGTGGAAAAATTGTCTTCCACGAAGCCAGTACTTGGTGCCAAAAAGGCTGGGGACTGCAGCTATAGAAAACAATTTGTTTTTTCTTCTCTTACTATTTTTTGTTATATAATACATTCTTTTCAGAAAAACTAGAAAATACAACCAAGTAAAAAGAAAAAATTAAAGTCACCTACAATCTAACCACTGCTGTTTACATTTACACTTTATCGAAAAATTTTCTAGTATCTTTCCAGGCATTTTTCTCTCTGCTTATGCATCTGAGTGGTGTGCAATTGCAGAGTAATGCATTTATCCTGTATGTCTAAATGTATATGTGTGTATATGCATACATATATGTATATATGATCTGTATGTATATATATGCACATATATACACATATATATACATACAGACACATACGTAGACATATATACATATATATATGATCCTATCGTACACTCGTTTGTAAGCTTCCTTTTCCACTTACCAATATATTATGAATATGCAAAATTTCCTTCTGAATGTCTGTGTCACTGCCAACCTACACTCTCCTGGCCCCCATTCCTCAACCACCAGTATTATGGGTATTGAACCCCTTCATTCAGGCGGGCTTCCCAGGCAGTGGAGGGGGGTGAGCCTGGGCCCACATAGAGTACCACAGGGCTGGAGATGGGGTGAGCCAAGGAATGGAGAGTTCCAGGTAACAGTGTGCAGAGCAATGCCACGGCCTGTGTCCAGCAACCAGGAGAAACACGAGCAAGATGAGGCTGTGTCCGCTAGCCGGGAGCCAGGGCCCCCAGGCCTTCAACCGGAACGTGGTCCAGCAGGACAAGGCTACCAGACAGAGGAGGAAAGGTGGCCGCAGGACAGGACGGTGTTTTGTGGATGAGCTGATTCTCACAGTGGGCAACAGAGTGGAAAGTCCTAGAGAAACCATCACCCAGGACTTGACTGAGCAAATTGACTGGCTGGAGGAACCCCATTTCAAACCAAGAAATCCAGAGGGGGAAACAGAAGCATTCTAGTTACATTGTTATATATTTAAAAACTGGGAAAAAGGAACAACCTAATTCGAGTATTGAAGTTCCTCTGTTTAGAAATCCACACAGGTCCAGCCTGTTAACCTGGTTGAGGGGTGCACGCCTTGGCTGGGAGGTTGTGATTGGGAGCACCTGGCACGTGATGGCCATCCATCAGTTTCTACTCTCCCTCTCTTCCTCCCTGCACCCCTCCGAAGGACATTAAACCGAACACAGCTTGAGAACAGAGACCTCATTTCCCTGCTACCACTGACAACACCCTGCACACAGTGGCTCCACCATAAACATGTGGAGTTTGTGACCCTTGCAGGACAGACAAAGGAAGAATGATGATGTCGAAAAAAGAATACCCTTGCCTGGGACTCATTACAATGGTTTGAGGTCTCAGACGGGCTCAGCGCAAAGAGAGCCTGGAATTCAGCCACGATCCCTGGAAGACATTGCGGGTGCCACGTGGGAGGGAGGGGCAGGGCCATTCTCAAAGACAAGGAGGAGAAACCACCGAAGACATCACAGACAAGAAAGGTCAGGAGCTATAGGACCTGGGATGGAAAAAAATCTCACTTCTAAAACAGCCTCAAAGAGCACACACTTCAGAGCTTTCCAGAAACTCTTCAGGACACAAAAGGCTGAGGAAGTATGGGTCTAGGATATGAACCTTTAGCAAGAAACCACCTCTCTGGTCTCCTACTGCCTTGGGCTGTGTTCATGACTCAGTGTCTGCCCTTCACCAGCTTCCTCTACACCTCGGAAAACAAAGACGTGCTTTCACTCATTCAGAAGGCGAGCCCATGTAGGTGTTGGCACCGCAGCAATAGAGGGGCTAGAGCAGCAGTCCCCAACATTTTGGCACCAGGGACCGTTTTTTTGGAAGACACTTTTTCCATGGCTGGGGCTGGGGTTGGGGGATGGTTCAGGCGGTGCTGAGAGCCATGCGGGGGCGGGGGATGGGAGCTGCAGATGAAGCTTTGCTCGCTGGAGCCCGCTGCTCACCTCCTGCTGTGCGGCCCTGTTCCTAACAGACCACAGACCAGCACAGGTCTGCAGCCCCGGGGCTGGGGACCCCTGGACTAGAGGAAGGAGGAACAAAGGGACGAGGTGATCCAGAATGGAGGCGAGGCCAGCTTGGAACATGTTTCTTGTTATCCTCACTTGTGTACAGCTGAACAAGCTGGCATGTGTGTCTGGACAAGAATGGAAAGGGAGGCTGCCCCTGACTCACCAACCAGGGAATGCCAAATGGAAGGAGTGGGAAATGGGTCAGGGCATTTGCCTTTGGACTTCACGGAAAGGCTAGGAAGCAGGAATGAGCAGAGTCTCTTCCACGAAAATCTAAAAGCCAAAGGATCCAACAGATCAACTTGAAAAATTGGAAGGGCTGGCAGAGAAAAGTCCCCCCAGAAATCACCAAGGTCATGGGGGAAGATGGTGAGAAATTTTTATGCATTAGGAAAAGGTATACTAGAAAGCCAGGTTGAGGCTCCCACCAGATCTGGCTTGTCCCATCACATTGCCCACTCTGATGGGTTGGCCCCAGCTACTCATCTGGATGTCCCAAGGACTGCCCACTCTGATGACCTCATTGCCCCTTGACTACCTCACTGAAGACCTTGTCTCCAAATGAGGTCGCGTTCTGAGGTCCTAGGAGTCAGCACTTCAACATGTGAATGTTGAGGTGGACACAATTCAGTGCATAACAGAGATTAGCAGGTAGAATGTTTACTGTGGGGTGTCCTCAGGATGAATACCAGTGAAAGGAGGAGGAGAAGTAAGAACAGGCGGTGAGAGACTAGGACAGTGACATAGGGCTGACCCTACAGGGAACTCTGGAGCTAGGATGACCCTTTGGAATTGTCCTGAGTTGGGTCAAGATGCACTTACACCCCTACAGTGACGAGTGGCCACCCAGGAAGGGCTCTAACCTTGCTTGGCTCCGTGCACCTGAGGTGGTCCCTGAAGGGGCCACAGTAGGAAGCTGTCAGCAACGCAAGTCCTTCCTTGAGGGTGGACATCTTAACCTTGAGGGTGGATGATGGTTGCACATCACAGGGACAGACCCAGCCGAGGTGCTGTGACAGTCGGGGGCCACGGTTCCTCCCCCCAACCACGGGGAGATCGGAAAAGACCTCATGCAGTGGGTGTCATTCGGCCCTGAATTAGCAGAATGGGAAGAACTGGCTCATGGGAAGCAGGTGGGAGCTCCAGGGACCACGGGGACTTCCCAGGTGGGGAAACAGAGGCGAAAGAAATGTGGCATCACTGAGTGAGGCACTTATAGGCAACTCCAAACATTTGTGATAGGCAGAGCAGAGAGTTTGTGGAGAGGAATGAAGGCTGGAAAGGAAAGTGGAGGCCTGAGCAGGGAGGCCTTTGCTGCCCAGATCGGTAGGTGGTGGGAGCCACCAACATTTCCAAACAGGACAACGACATGGTCAGAGCCATACTCAAGGAGATTTCTGGGGCAGCACTGTAGGAAGTGAGTTTTTGGCAAGAGGAGAACTCCTGAGGCCCCTAAGTGTCAGGGGAAGAGGGGAAGCCACTCTGGAGTGGTGGGGGTGGACCACTGGGGATGGGCAGCAGAGGGGCTACTGAGGTAGGGCTGAGGATGTGCCATGAGGCAGCAAGGGAGGAGGGAGATGAAGACTTGACCAAGGGCGTGGGAGTTTTCCGAGCAGAAAACTCAGGAGTGGAGCAAATTTGAGAGAGAAGATAGTTCCTGTGAAGACCCTCCATGGGCAGTTGAAATATGGGTTGATAATCTGAGAACTGGTCAGGGCCGTGATGATGGATTGGGAGCCCAGCCACAGCAGGAGTCCCCGGGAGACTTCTCTTAAGGAACTTCCATTTGGGAAGACGAGACCAAGGCATAGAGCCATCAGCCCCTGATGTGTGATCCCACCTGCAGAGGAGCTGAACGGAGGCGCCTAGCTGCAGAAGGGCAGCCTGGGCAAGGGTGGGGGAAGAGGGCACTTGAGTTGGATCTTGAGGGAAGAACAGAATCTGCTTAGGAGCAGGGGGTGTGGAATAAGTTGGGGGAGGACCCCAAAGACCTAACCAAGCCCTAAGGAATAGAGAGAAACAGGTAGAACTGATCAGCAGTTGTGAGGGTGGAGAACTAGATCTCAGCGTGGATGGAATTTACAGAGAGGATGAGTTGGAGAGGGGGCCATGGACTGAACCACAAATGAGAAGGCTGTTGAAAGGAGAGTTGTTCCTTTACTCACAATACTTCTCATAGCGAATGCGTGGGTTTTCCAAGCCAAGAAATTCTCTAATTCTCTGCAGATACCAACTGGATGTCCTACAATTTAGTTCAGTTCTGATTCTAACGACCCGGAGTTAACACAAAACCCACAGGTTAAGGGCTCAGTTCCATAAAACTCCCTGCATTTCAGATGCCAATCACAAGTAGTGGTTCCCCAGGTTACCCACATTTCTGTCTGGTTTGGCTACAAATTGGGGGTTCCCATGACCTTCTGCTCAGCCTTGATCATCTGTTCTAACAGTTCATAGAACCCAGTGAAATAGTTTTACTTACTATTTCCAGTTTATGGTAAACGATATTGTAAACGATACAAACGAACGGCTGGATAGAGGTCTGGAAGGGTCCTAAATGTAGGAGCTTCTGCTCCCATGGAGTTTGGGGTGCACCACCCTCCTGGCTCATGGATGCATTCCCCAACCCGGAAGCTCTCCAAACCTCTTTGTTCAGGGTTTTTATGGGGGTTCCATTACGTAGGCAGAGTTGATTAAATCCTTGGCCCTTGGTGATTAATTTAGTCCCCAGTATCTCTCCCCTCCATGGAGGTTGGGGGTGGGCTGAACGCTCCAACCCTCTAGTCATATGGCTACTTTCTCTGGCAACCAGCCCCGGTCCTGAAGCTATCCAGAAACCCCACCAAGGATCACCTCATTAGCATAAATTCAGGTATGGTTAAAAGGGCTCATTATGAATCACAAAAGATGCTCTTCTCTCCCCTATCACTTGGGAAATCCCAAAGGTTTTTGGAGCTCCTTGCTTGGAACAGAGGATGAAAATCAAATATATATTTCTTGTCATATCACAATAGCACAGTGTCTGAGGTCTCAGCCCTGGTCCCACAGCAGGTAAAGAATATAGAAGATTCACTCTATCCAGAACCCTCCCGCTGCAGCTCAGCTGGGGCTGTGCCTGGTCAGCCCCTTGCCTTGGCCTCCCAAGCAGCCCACCTGCTCCTTCACCACACCCTCAACCCCACCCACCGTCAGAGAGGTCTGGTTCTCACATTTCATCCTCATAGGTCTGTTACCCAAGTGTATGCCAGCATTCTGCTGGTTGCAGGGGCAGCTCCCAACCCCAGTTGGGACCGACAGAATCTTTGCACTTCATCTTGGCTGCTAGAGACCAGACTTAGATGTCTGGGCCGTCCTAGTGGGTGCACAGCGGCCACCTGGGTGACTCCACTGATGTTAACCCTCTCAGATGGCCACATTGGCAGCAGCAGCCACGGAGGGGGCGCCCTCAGGGAGGGCCCAGTGTGCAGACCTTCCTTTATTCCAACTGCTTTCTGTTCCTGCAGTTTAAGAAGAAAAGAGGCAGCCCATCCCTCCTTGTAATAAATGCCTCTGAGTATTTGAAGACAGTAGTTAAGTCATGCCTGAGCTTTCTCCTCTCCAAACTAAACAATCTCAGCCCCTGTAACCTTTCTTGGCAAAATTTAAGGCCCATATGCAGAGGGAAAGCAAAACAAAACTATCTGATGGGGGAGGCCTCCTATCTCCAGCCCAGACTCTGCGTTTGAAACTTGCGTCTTTAATTACATGTAAATTGGGTAGCTCCGAGCATTGGAACCAGTGAGAGACCAGGTGTTCATCAAGCCCCCCGTGCGTTTGGCTGCAAAGCTTCTTGCGAGCGCCCAGCTGAGGCTTGCATTTCTTCTGTGCTCAGATGCATTTGGGGGGATGAGAAGGTACTTCGCTGGGCAGTGGCCCAGAAGCCCAATCTGCTGAAACTTCCTGCCCCCGTCTCCTAGGGGTGGGATGGGTCCCAGGAGCCTCTAGAGAGCCAGGCGGCCTGCTGGGAAGGCTGCCCTCTGACCCCACAGAAGCTGGCAAGACCGGTTTCCCAGGAACTCTCAGTGGAGCTGGTAACCTTGCCTGTCAGCTCTCCCCAGAGACTTCCTGCTGCTTCTAAAACAGGAGAGAGGCTGCCTGGACGGAGTATCCTCAGTGGGGTCCTCATATCACATTCAAATTCCTTCCTGAGGTGGTTTCCTGGGGGCACCTTTCCCAGGAATTCACTGGGTGTCTTAAGAGACCCCAGGTTAGTGGGTTCTGTCCTCAGGTTTTGCCGGCTGTGGACCAATTGTCCTTTGGGTCTCCAGGGCCTCTTTCTTCCTTCAAAGCCCAGTGTTTGTAGATCAGGCCGAACTTCCAGAAACAGGAGAGTCACATTACAAGCTCACTTAAGCAAATTCAACACATTTTTCTAAATAAATCAAAGTTATTTGGACAGTGCCAATACTTCGTATGTCATTCTCATTATACCCAGGAGTGTATAGGGAGGGGAGGGTACATTCGTGCATCCCTCTGTCCGTCTGCGCTGTCCTTCCTGCTGGCTGTTCAGGCTGGAGGCCCCTTGTTTTATAGTACGGCCTCTAAGTAGAAGTCTGAAACTGGGGCTCAACCAGAGAAAGCATCTTTTCCAGCGTTGGAGAAAAAAATGTGCTGTGTAGACTTTTCAATAGCAAAGGAGGTGATCTCAAATGCGGTACCGCCGTTAGGATTTTCAGAAGTTTTGGCTACGTGAAAACTGTGCCTTGGGGTGACTTTAGAACTTCGCCCCCAGGTAGAGGTGCCCCCACTGTGTGGTGCCTGGCAGGGACTCAGCCACTGGACCCTAAGTGAGGGCAGCCCCACATCCGCCTTCCTCACTCTTGTATCCCCAGCCCCCAGGACACTGCCTAGCGCTTGCAGGCCCTTAATGAGTAATTTCTGATTGGCTTGACTGGTTGAATTAACTCATTAGAGACACAAAGTCCCACCTGGATATTTACGGCATGCCTACTGTGTAAACTACTCTATGGCTGGTGGGGGACAGGGATTCAAAGAGACAAAAATCACACTTTCTTTCCCCAAATGTACATAAAGCCAACAAGAAGACAAGATATTGACATGTCAAAAAATGTAAATAAGGGCTTCCCTGATGGCGCAGTGGTTGAGAGTCCGCCTGCCGATGCAGGGGACGCGGGTTCGTGCCCCGGTCCGGGAAGATCCCACATGCCGTGGAGCGGCTGGGCCCGTGAGCCATGGCCGCTGAGCCTGCGCATCCGGAGCCTGTGCTCCGCAACGGGAGAGGCCACGACAGGGAGAGGCCCGCGTACCGAAAAAAAACAAACAAAAAAAGTAAATAAATTATAAAATGGTTTACCCCAACCATGCCAAAGCTGTGTTCACAGAAACAAATTCTGTCACCAAACTCCCGTTTTCTAAAGCAGTTTTTCCTAAAGCATGTTTTTCAGGATATCAGTTTCTTTGGGTGTTAATGTGAGAAAAAAAAAATGTGGTGGTTAGATGAATTCAGGACCAATTTAGGCAGATTTCTTTAGCACAGGCTTTCTTGAAAAGCTTTTTTTTAGGAAAAAAAAAAAAAAAGCTTTATTGGAAGTTCCCTGATGGTCCAGTGGTTAGGAATTTGTGCTTTCACTGCTGAGGCCCCGGATTCAGTCCCCGGTCAGGGAAATAAGATCCTGTAAGCCGCACGGCATGATCAAATAAAATAAAATAAAATAAAAAAGCTTTCTTGAGCTAGAATTTATACATAACAAAATTTATCCATTTTAGGTGTCCAATAGGTTTTATTTTAAAATTATTTTATTGAAGTATAGTTGATTTACAATGTTTTGTTAATTTCTGCTGTACAGCAACATGATCCAGTTATACATTTATATACATTCTTTTTCATATTCTTTTTAGTTATGGTTTATCACAGGATATTGAATATAGTTCCCTGAGCTGTACGATAGGACCTTGCTGTTTATCCATCCTATATATAGTAGTTTGCATCTATAATAGCTTTTCGTATATTTATAGTTGGGCAGTCATCACCATGGTAACTATAGAACATTTTCATCACCCCAAAATGAAACCTTGTGGCCATCTGAAATGACCCTCCCACCTAGGCAACCACTAATCTACCTTCTGTCTCTGTAGATTTGCCTGTCCTCGCCGTGTCATATAGACGGAATCATACAACATGTGGCCTTTTGTGACTGGCTTCCATAGCATAATGTTTTCAAGGTTCGTCTAGTTCATCAGCCCTTCATTCCTTTTTGTTGAGGATTGATATTTTATTGTCTAGTGATGTCACATTTTGTTTATCTCTTCATCAGTTGGTAGACATTTCATGGGCACATTTTGTGTGAACAGGTTTTCAATTCTCTTGGATATATACCTCGAAGTGGGATTACTGGGTAACTCGGTGACTCTATATTTCATTTTGAGGACGCACCCAGCTGTTCTCCAAAGTAGCTACCATTCTACATTCCCATCAGCAGTGCATGAGAGTTCTAATTTCCCCATGTCTTTACCAGTGCCTTTTATTGTCCCTCTTTTTTTATGCTAGCAATCCTAGTGGGTGTGAAGTGGGGTTTGATTTACATTTCCCTAATGAACTAATGATGTGGAGCATCTTTTCCTGGGCTTTGGAATCTTTGATATGTTGATCACTTTGTGAATCTTCCAAAGGGGACACAGTGCGCAACAGTTCCTAATGCATTGCACCACGGATCACCCTTGCACAGGGCAGCTCCTGGAATGCGAGCCCACACTCCAAGGCTGGGATGCACTAGCCCAAAGCTGTCTGTGCCCGGAAATGTGAGTTTGGGGAACACCTTTAGGGCATTACTTTTACAAGATTTTCTCAAAGTAGAGAATTCTTAACTCTTTGCTGTTTTACACGAAACTTTGTCAAGGGTAATTTTGGCTAAAACGAAAAGGGAAAAGCAGGCTAAGATCTATCTCCTTGAAAACTGTAAAAATTTTGTTGTTTAACAGGGAGAGTTGAGGAAGTTGAACCCCCCACCCCCCCGTGTCCCTTCTTGTGGCCAGCAGTGGCCAACTCTGCAAGATTGTCTTAATGCTTTTGCCCCCAAAATGGTTCAGGCATAGCTGGAGACATGGTGCGGGCATCTCGATTGCGCTGGGTTGTCTCAGCTTGACTGGGGACTCCAGGTTCCCAAAGATCACTTCATGGGGACAGAGAGGCACTCTAGTCCCAGTTCTGTCCCAACACATGTAGTGATGAGGTCCTGGGCGTCCTGGGCTTTATAAGCCAAACAGACCATAGGCCAGAACTTCCCAAGAGTTGGAGAAGCAGCACCTATCTCCTAGTCCGTTCATGGCTCTGGTGTCTTCGGGAGCATCTTCCCGCTGTCCTCCCCGGAGCCAACCACAACCTCATTCGGGCCCTCTAACAGTGTCCACGCCTCTGATTCCCCGGGGGGCGTCTCTGTTCATCCTGTGATTATGGGCTTTGAGTCTCCTCCGGGGTCTTCCTGAAGCCCAGTGTGGCCTCCAGGCACACCGCCCTGGTGTGTGTGCCTCCCAAGCCAGGCATGGCCTCTCACCCGAGCCCTATGAGAAGTCCTTTGCCAGAAGCTGAAGCTTTCTCCTCAGTATAATTCACACGTGCCCCTTCTTGCAACACCCAAAACCGCGGTAGGGATTTTATTTTATTTTTATTTATTTATTTTTTTTTTTTTGCGGTACGCGGGCCTCTCACTGTTGCGGCCTCTCCCGTTGTGGAGCACAGGCTCCGGACGCGCAGGCTCAGCGGCCAGGGCTCACGGGCCCAGCCGCTCCGCGGCATGTGGGATCTTCCCGGACCGGGGCACGAACCCGTGTCCCCCGTATCGGCAGGCGGACTCTCAGCCACTGCGCCACCAGGGAAGCCCAGGGATTTTATTCTTCTTATTTTTTTTTTTAGTAGAGAGACAGGGATGAAAAGGGGGATATTTGGGTCTCCCGAATTCTATAGCCACGCTCTTCGCTGAACCTACCAGTGGCTGGTTTTCCTAAGCTGCTGTGCTGCTGTCTTCCTTGTCTCTTTTGTCTGGAGGAAATGACACCTGCCTCTTTGGTGCTTTTCATCAATCACATCTGGTCTTTCCCTCTAAAGAATTAGCCTAACTGGTCATGCTGGGTGGTACAGCCTGGACTGGACTCTTGAGTCAGAGTCCCTGTCTCTCTTCTTATCTGTGCCAGGGCAGGAGAGGACCTCAAAGCTTCCCCTCACTCCAGCCTCACTGCCTAAAGGGGCACAAGACCCTCCAGGCTATGGGGACAGGCACACTGGAGCAGCCCGGGAACCTCTCGAGCCCTACATCCTCTCATAAAGTTTATTATAAAACTTGATAATTTACTTGATGATTGCCATAGCTTATTATAAATTTAAAATAATCAGTGGGGTTGGTGTCAAGATAGACATATAGATCAGTGGGACAGACTTAGGAATACAGAAGCAGACCCACATGTACATGGTCGATTTTTTTTCTGACAAGGGACCAAGGAAATTCAGTATAGAAATGGAATCTTCAACGAATGGTGCCAGGAAAAAATGGGCAGCCATATGCAAAAAAAAAAAAAAAAATCCTTCACCTTATACAGCGTCAACTCAAAATAGATCATAGACATAAATGTAAGAGCTAAGACTATAGAACTCTTAGAAGAAAACATACGAGAACATCTTAGTGACCTTGGTTTGGGCACCAATTTGTTAAATTCAACAAATAAAATGCAAATCATAAAAGAAATAATCTATTGACTGGATCTTATCAAAATAAAAAATAAGCTTTTGCTCTTCAAAAGACACTTAAGACAATGAAAAGGCAAGCCACAGACTGAAAATATTTGCAAAACATATACATGACAAAGGTCTTGTACTAGAATTTATAAATAAGTTCTTTATAAGAAGACAAACAACGTAATTTTTTGAGTGGGCAAAAGATCTGAAAGAAAACTGCACCAAAGAATGCACAGAATTGGAATTGAAGCACATGAAAAGAGGCCCAACATTGTTAGTCCTTAGGGAAATGCAAATTACAACCAAAATGAGACTAGCCCACGTGAGTGAATAAAATGAAAAAGACTGACCATCCCAAATGTTTGCAAGGGTGTGAAGCAACTGGAACACTCGTTCACTGCTGGTGGGAATGGAAAATAGTATGACCACTCTGAAGAGCATTTTGTCAGTTTTTTTAGAAAGTTAAAAATATATCTACCATATGACTCAGCCATTCCACCCCTTGTTATTACACAGAAAGCAAGAAAGAATATATTCACACAAAGATTTGCACCCCAACGTTCATAATGGTCTTTTCTGAACTTATAAAACATGGAAAGTAGCACGAGAGGACCCCAGCAAATGAACAGATTAACAACTTGTAACATATCCATCCAATAGAATGTTACTCAACAATAAAAAGGAAGAAGAGATTCATGTACACAAAAACATGATTGAATATCAAAATAATTATGCTGAATAAGAGAAAAAAGGCAAACACAAGTACATACTATGATTCTAGTTATATAAAATGGTAGAAAAATGCAACTAATCTATAGTAACAGAAAGATTGGTAGTTGCCTCTTGGGGGAGAGGGAGTTGGAAGGCTGCAGGAGCTGCAAAGTGGCAGAAGGAAACTTTTGGGGGTGATGTATATGTTCATTATCTTAATTGGAATGACAGTTTCAGAGATGTATAAATATGTCCAAACTACTCAAATATACAATTTAATTATATAAGGTTTATTAAGTGGCAATTATACTTTGATAAAGTTGTTGCCAAAAAAAAAAAAAAAGAACTCTTATCTTCTGGAGATAGACACTGAATGTTTTACAAACAAAGTTATCTAAGTACTGAAATTTGTTTCAAGATAATACAGGAATGGGGTGTGAAGTAGGTGGTGACACAGATACAAGGGTGATATAGAAAACGGGCCACCAAATGACAAATGTTGAGGCTAGGCTCATTTGCATGTATGTTTGAAATACCACATTTAACAAAACGCCTACTAGAAAACGTGACTTTAACCCTAAGAATGTGGCACAGCTTATCGCCATGTTTCTTTCTTTGGCTTTCTTTCTTTCTTTAGTCAGAAACCTCATTAGCTTTTATTTAGTTTAATAAAAATATGTATGGGTGACATACTCCAAATGAATTGGTTAAAATTGATGTGAAACAATTAATTAATAATTAATGCAGGGGACTTCCCTGGTGGTCCAGTGGTTAAGACTCCACACTCCCAGTGCAGGGGGGTCCAGGTTCGATCCCTGGTCAGGGAACTAGATCCTGCATGTCGCAACTAAAGATCCTGCATGCCGCAGTGAAGATCCCATGTGTCACAGCTAAGACACGATGCAGCCAAAAATAAATAAATAAAATAAATAAAAAATAAAAACAATGATAAAGATAGAGTCAACTTTTTCAGAACTCTGGAAATTAACCAAATGCTAGCAGCTATCCAGGGAATATTTACGCAAGCAACACAAAACAGTGAGTTTTACAGCATTTTAACCTGTCCCACGCCCATCACTCTCTCTCTCCAGCTCCATGGTAACCTTGAAAGCCAACAGCTTCCATCATGAGAAAAACCAGTCTGGTGGTTCTCTGGAAGACCTCACTTGCAACTCTGTCCTTGTTTAATCTGATTTGGAGTTTCCCCAGTAGAAAAGCCATTTCCTCTAGTGCATTTGTTAAAAACATTTAGAGGTAATTGTTCAGCTTCATGGATGTTTGAGGGAGTGGATAACAGCTGGGACAAACAAGAGGCTAACCAAAATGTTTAAAGTAAAAACTGGGGAATAGGAATAATATGAAAAGCTCTGTCATATTCTGGGGAATCTAGAGGGCCCTCAGACCTTTAAGGAAATCTCAGTCCTATCATTAGCTGACCATTAACTTAACCAAGCAGAGACTTCAGTAGCTACACAGGACAAAGAATGCAGACTTTACAGAATTACATCAGAAAAGTCACTAAACAACCAAACACCAACAATAAACAGCAACAACAACAAAACCAGGGAAGTGGAGGAGAGACTCCGATTTCCAGAGTTGCCACATTATGTTATTTAAAATGTCCAGGTTTTAATAAAAAATTACAAGACATAGAAAGAAATAAGAAAGTATGGTCCATAAAAAGGGAACATGTAATCAACAGACACTGTCCTTGAGGAAGCCCAAACATAGGACTTCCTAGACAAAGTCTTTAAATTTAGCTCAAAGAGCTAAAGGAAATCATGTCTAAAGAACTAAAGGAAAGTAGGAGAATAGTGTCTCACTTAATAGAAAGTATCAATAAAGAGATAGAAATCATTTTCTAAAAACAATCAAATAGAAATTATGGAGTTGAAAAGTACAATAACTGAAAATTCACTAGAAGGGCTCGCAATGGATCTGACCAGGAGGAAGAAAGATTCAGTAAACTTGAAGAGGGGTCAATTGAGATTATCCAGAACCTCAGAGACCTGTGGGACACCATCAAGCATACCAACCTACACATAATGGGGAGTCCCAGAGGAGCAGAAAAAGAGAAAGTGGCAGAAAAAAAGAAAAGTTGAAGAAATAATGTCTGTAAACTTTTCAAATTTTATGAAAAACATTAAACTACACATCCAAGAGGCTCAATGGATTCCAAGTAGGACACACTAAAATATATCCACACCTAGACGCATCATTATCAAAATCTCAAAAGTCAAGGACAAAGACACAATCTTGACTTGTCACACACAAGGAATCCTCAGTAAGACTGAGCTGTTTTCTCTTCAGAATCCATGGAAACCAGGAGGTGGTGGAAGGATATATGAAAAGTGCTGCGAGAAAAGTGCTGCGAGATGATCAACCAAGAATTCTATATCCCGAAAAACAGTCATTAAAGAATGAAGAAGGGCTTCCCTGGTGGCGCAGTGGTTGAGAGCCCGCCTGCCGATGCAGGGGACACGGGTTCGTGTCCTGGTCTGGGAGGATCCCACGTGCCGCGGAGCGGCTGGGCCCGTGAGCCATGGCCGCTGAGCCTGCGCGTCCGGAGCCTGTGCTCCTCAACGGGAGAGGCCACAGCAGTGAGAAATCCGCGTACCACCAAAAAAAAAAAAAAAAAAGAATGAAGAAGAAATTAAGGCATTCCTAGATAAAAACTGAGAGCATTTGTCGTTGACAGACCTGTTCCTATAGGAAATACTGAAGAGTCCTTCAGGCTGAAATGAAAGAACAGCAGCTTGAATCCACACAAAAATAACTGAAGAGGACCAGTAAAGGTAACTACATAGGTAATGCAAAAGAGAGTACAGATGTACTTTTTTTTTTTTTTTTTTTTTTTTTGCGGTATGCGGGCCTCTCACTGTTGTGGCCTCTCCCGTTGCAGAGCACAGGCTCCAGACGCGCAGGCTCAGCGGCCATGGCTCACGGGCCCAGCCGCTCCGCGGCATGTGGGATCTTCCCACACCGGGGCACGAACCCACATTCCCTGACTTGGCAGGCGGACTCCCAACCACTGCACCACCAGGGAAGCCCTAGATGTACTTTTTGTTTGTAATTCTTTTTTCCTCTCCTATTTGATTTGAGACAACTACGTAAAGTCATAATAATAAATGTCTATTGATGGATACACAAAATATAAAGATGCATTTTGTACAATACAGAACAAAAGGGGGGGCGGGAAATGAAGCAATGTAGGAGCAGAGTTTTACATACTATTGAACCATTTAGTATTGTTAAAGTGGTATTAATATAAACTAGATTGTCATAAATTAAGGTGATAATTATAATCCCCAAGGGAACCCCTAAAAAAAAAAGAATAATAACAACTAACATCATAGTTAATGATGAAAGACCAAAAGCTTTCTGTCTAAGATCAGGAATAAGACAAAAATATCCATTCTCACTATTTCTATTCAACTTACTGAAGTTTCTAGCAGGGGCATTTATGCAAGAAAAAGAAATAGAAGTCATCCAGATTGGAAACTAAGAAGTAAATCTATCTCTGATCTTGTATGTAGAAAATCCCAAGGGACCCGCTAAAAAACTATTAGAATTAATAAAGGAGTTTAGCAAGGTTGCCAGATACAAAATCAGTATTTAAAAAAAAAATCCGTTGAATTTTTATACACTAGTAAGGAGTAATCCAAAAGTTAAATTAAGAAAATAATTCCATTTATAACAGCGTCACAAAGAATAAAATACTTAGGAATTAATTTAATCAAAGGGGTACAAAACTTTATACGCTGTAAACTGCAAAACGTTGAAAAAATTAAAGATAACCTAAATAGGGCTTCCCTGGTGGCACAGCGGTTGAGAGTCCCCCTGCCGATGCCGGGGACACAGGTTCGTGCCCCGGTCCGGGAAGATCCCACATGCCGCGGAGCGGCTAGGCCCGTGAGCCATGGCCGCTGAGCCTGCGCGTCCGGAGCCTGTGCTCCACAGTGGGAGGGGCCACAACAGTGAGAGGCCCGCGTACCACCACCGCCCCCCACAAAAAAGAAAAAAACTAAATAAATGGAAAGACATTTCTTGTTTGTGGATTGTAAAATGTAATATTGTTATGATGGCCATGCTCTCCAAACTGACCACCAGATTCAACACAATGCCTACCAAAATTCAACCTCCTTTTAGGAGAAATCAATAAACTAACTCTAAAATTCACGTGGAAATATAAGGGACCCAGAATAGCCAAATAATCTTTAAAAGAAGAACATGGTTAAATGATTCACACTTGCAGATTTGAAAACTTTTACAAAGCTACAGTAATCAAGACCGCATGGTATTGGCATAAGGAGATACATAGAACAATGGAATAGAATTGATAGTCTAGAAATAAACCCATATATTTATGGTCAATTGATATTCAAGAAGAGTTCCAAGACAATTCAATGGGAAAATAATAGTCTTTTCAACAAATGATGCTGAGACAACTAGATATCCACCTGCAGAAGAATGTAATTAGACTTCATACTCACACCACGCAAAAAATCAACTTCAAGTGAATCAAAGACCTAACGTAACAGCTAAAACTATAAAACTTTTAGAAGAAAACATAAGTCTTTGTGACTTTGGATTAGGCAATGATTTCTTAGATAGGCTATCAGAAGCATAAGCATCTAAATTAAAAATAGATATAGTTAACATCATGAAAACTAAAAACTGTTGTGTTTCAAGGACGCCATCAAGAAAGTGAAAAGCCAACTCACAGAACGGGAGACATACTTGCAAAGCATACATCTGACAAGAGTTGAGTATCTAGAATACATAAAAAAATTATTACAACTCAACAGTGAAAAGATAAATACCCCAGTTAGAATATGGATGAGAGATCTGAATAGATATTTCTTTGAAAAAGATATACAAGTAGTCAATAAGCAAATGAAAAGATGCTCAACATCGTTAGTCATTAGATAAATGCAAGTAAAAACCCCAATAAAATGCCACTTCACACTCAGTAGGATGATTAAAATTAAAAAAAGCAAGATAAACCCAAGTATTGTTGAGGATGTGAAGACATTTGATCCCTCAATATATTGCTGGTGGGAATGAAAAACTAGTGCAGCCACCGTGAAAAAGACTTTGGCAGTTCCTCAAAATGTTAAGCACAGATTTACCGTATGACCCAGCGATTCCACTCTTACATATATAAGCGAACTGAAAACATGTTCACACAAACACTTGTGCATGGATGTTCGTAGCAGCGTTCTTTATGATAATGTCCATCAACCGATAAATGAAGAAACACAATATCAGGACATTATTCAGCTATAGAAAGGAATGAAGTACCTATGCATGCTAAAACATGGATGAACCTTGAAAACATTATGCTAAGAGAAAGAAGCTGGTCTCAAAAGTCCATATAATTTATGGTTCCATTTAAATGAAATGCTTAGACAGGCAAATCCATAGAGACAGGAAGTAGATTAATGGCTGTCAGGAGCTGAAGGAGAAGGAGATGGGGAATAACTGTTAATCGTACCGGCTTTCTCTGGGGGGTTATGCAAATGTTCCAGAATGAGATAGTGGGGATGGTTGCACAGCCTTGTGAATACACTAAACGCCACTGAATTGTACACTTTAAAGGGGTGAATTTTATGACAAGTGAATTATATCTCAATTTTCTAAAAAAGCGAATGCAGTCTGATGGTTCAAAATTCAAAAGACACAAGAGTCAGCAATGATAAGTCTTCCTTCTTCCTATGAAAGCAGCCACCCATCGCCCCTGCAGCCCTTGGGATCCATGTTCATTAAGGACTCAATTTTCTACTGTTCAAGATGTTGTCTTAGGGCTTCCCTGGTGGCGCAGCGGTTGAGAGTCCGCCTGCCGATGCAGGGGACACGGGTTCGTGCCCCAGTCCGGGAAGATCCCACATGCCGCGGAGCGGCTGGGCCCGTGAGCCATGGCCGCTGAGCCTGCGCGTCCGGAGCCTGTGCTCCGCAATGGGAGAGGCCACAACAGTGAGAGGCCCGCGTACCGCAAAAAAAAAAAAAAAAAACAGAGAGGAAGGACTCGGTGCTCCTGGGAAGTGATGGGGATTCCAGAAGGAGGAGCATCAAGGATGAGATCTCAAAAGAGAAATAACTTTGGGAAAGAAGAAATTTATTTAACAGGGAATTTTTGCGGGCTTTGAAATATGTGGGGTTAATCTCTTCCTTGGGCTACTCAACATCGTGTGTCAAGTCTATGCTTTTCACTAAGAGTTGTGGAAAAGTGGACTCTTTTTGTTTATCTCGAAGAGTTTGAGTTGTGTTGAGTTAGGCTTGGGATGAGAAACAGACTGACCCTATGAATGCAGGATCCAGAGGACAGGGAACTGCTGACATCTGGGCTATAGTGTTGTTGCTATGATGACGGTGAATCTAGAAGAGGGGTCAGTGGTTGGGGACGGGAGATGCAGATGTGGCTTAAAAACATGGTTAGGGAGGTGAGGGAGGGAAGGAACCCAGTGACTGTATGTTCCTTGAACAAACTCCAAAAGGAATCCAGGAAGAAGAAAGACGGTTTAAACCTCAGAAAAAGCAAGAGGATCATGCAGGTCCAAGTTAAGCCAGGGTAGAGGGTCTTGAGCCAAACCGTAGCACACAGCCCCTCCCCTGTGGTGGAGGTGATTGTGCCTGAGAACCTCGATGGGTCTTGGGTTGTAACCGAGCAGGACCCAGTGGGGCCTTCCCGGGCAGGCCCTTCCCCCGTATCCTCTGCTTTAGCTCCTCCCTTAAGGACCTTGATAATAGTATCTGATGCACATTCCTGAGTTGTTTTACAGATGCTAAAACCACCACCCAAGGGAAGAAATGAACTACTCGATAATCATAAGCATGGAGCCCCCCAGACCTACTGGCACCTAAGGGTTGACAATGTTCACCCCCGTGACATCGCCCTGTTACCCCACCACCAACCAATCAGAGAATTGTGCACGAGCTGATCACACACCCCGGGACGCCCCTCCCTAAATGCTTTGCTGAAACCCATCGGGGTTTCTGGCGTTTTGAGCCCTAGCTGTCCTGAACTCTCTGCTTGGCGCCCTGCAATAACTGCTTCATTTCTCTTCACCACAACCTGGTGTCAGTACGTTGGCTTTACTGAGTGCGGGCAAATGGACCCAAGTTTGGTTCGGTAACAGTGTCAAGAGTGGACAACCTTAGATTTGGGTCAGGAGGCACCAGTGTGCAGATTGCACTTCTTTTTCTTGTGGTGGTCTTGGAAAGGGGCCAAATTCCTTAAGCCCTAGTGGCTGACACATTCCTTGTGCTCTAATGACATAAGGTAAGCTGATTCTCATGGCTGAAGAATCAACTAGAAGAACATAGTTTAGGAGAGAGGTCACAGGCGTAAGAAGAGCTGACGAGGGCTGATTATTCAGGCTTACAGTCCAGGAAAGAAGTACTTATTGAGTGCCTACTGTGTGCTGAGTATCATACCCTTGTTTCCATACTGGAGATGCAGGACTCCTTTACCCAATCAAAAACATGTCATAAGTGCCTACTGCATAGAGTTTTAGGTTCCACACACTGAAAACGGTCTAAGATGCCTGGGATACAACTTTCCTCCTTCTCTTTACCTCCTTGCAAGAGCCTTCAATATTAGATCTTATTTATAATTCCTTCAAGTTTAATTTTACCAAAGAGGCATTTGGTTTAGCCAAAAACAACATTAAACTGTATATACTTTTGTCAGTCTGAGACTGGAAAATCAAAATATGACCTTTTCTTTTTTTTTTTTAACATCTTTATTGGAGTATAATTGCTTTACATTGTTGTATTAGTTTCTGCTGTATAACAAAGTGAATCAGCTATACGTATACTTATATCCCCATATCCCCTCCCTCTTGCATTTCCCTCCCACCCTCCCTATCCCACCCCTCTAGGTGGTCACAAAGCACCGAGCTGATCTCCCTGTGCTATGCGGCTGCTTCCCACTAGCTATCTATTTTACATTTGGTAGTGTACATATGTCCATGCCACTCTCTCAAGTTCATCCCAACTTATCCTTCCCCCTCCCCATGTCCTTAAGCCCATTCTCTATGTCTGCGTCTTTATTCCTGCCCTGCCCCTAGGTTCTTCAGAACCATTTTTTTTTTTTAGATTCCATATATATGTGTTAGCATATGGTATTTGTTTTTCTCTTTCTGACTTACTTCACTCTGTATGACAGATTCTAGGTCCATCCACCTCACTACAAATAACTCAATTTTGTTTCTTTTTATGGCTGAATAATATTCCATTGTATATATGCGCCATATCTTCTTTATCCATTCATATCTCCCCATCCCAGCCCCACTAGCCCATGAAGAAGAGAATCTCATTGGTAGCTGCTTTTTCTCAACGGTACCGTGACCAGTCTGAACTATATCCAATCACGTTGATAGGATGATTTTAAATTATGTTGTCTTTAACTTTGTTTTATCAAGGAGGCTATGAAATCTCTGACCCACCCTAGTCTTGTCTTTTCATTTGGAAAGAGAAGATTGTGCTCTTTGTAAGAGGCCTTAAATTATTACTGGAGCCATGGATGGAATTTTCATATGTAAGCTTATTGAAATGGCAGTAATTTTCTACCTGCCCTTTACTGCACAGACTATCTTTACACTTTTTGAGGAGTTAAATTGAGGACTAAAACTACAAATGTTTTACTACTTATTTTTTTTAAGATGAATGTTGTATTTATATGTATTAATGTGTTGTATTTAGGCAACCCGCTTATATCTTTTTTGTTCTCCAGCTGGTATTTCCTGTTTCCAGTGATACAAACTGGCTGTGATGGTTAATTTTACGTGTCCGCTTGACTAGTCTAAGTGATGCTAAGATAACCAGTAAAGCAATACCTCTGGGCATGTCTGTGAAGGTGTCTCTGGGAGAGGTTAGCATTTGCATGGTAGACTGAGGGATGCAGAGGGACCCTCAGCAATGCCGTGGGCATCTTCCAATCTGTTGAGAGCCTGAATAGAATAAAAAAGCTAAGGGAAGACAAATTCACTGCCTGCTTGAGCTGAAACATCCATCTTCTCCGCCCTGGGACATCAGTGCTTCTAGGTCTTGGGCTTTCGAACTCAGACCAGGTCTTACACCATCATCCCGCCTCCCCCATTCTCAGGCCTTTGGACTCAGACTGAATGACACCATCAGCTTTCCTGGTCCTCAGCTTGCATGTGGCAGGTGGTGGACCTTCTCGGCCTCCATAACCACGTGAGCCCGTTCCTATCATCAGTTTCCTCTTACACACATCAGTCTCTCTATATACACCCTATAGGTTCTGTTTCTCTGGAGAACCCTGACCAGTACAGTGGCTCCTTCAGAAAAGACACCATCGAAGCCCAGCTTTCTCACAGGGGACTTTTCTGCTCTCAGGAGAACTTGGAAAAGGGCAGTCTGGCCTTCAGGGGACAAAGTGGAGAAAGGGTCTAGTGCTAAAAACACTCACATGGTCACATGGGGAATGGGCGCTATGCAATATGCCTAACTCTCAGGCTGACTTTTCTAGAACATGGGAGGGGAGGTGTGCCCGTCCCTGTTCTGACTGGGGAGCCCCGTGCTGTTCAGGAGAGTCCCTGCAGACTGGCCACCAGTCTGGGCCCTGTTTGTCTGCATTGTTGAACCAGCAAAGACATGCCGGGCCTACGGGGGTGCTGACAGTACCTGCTGGTAGGAAGGAAGATGGGGTCCATGAGGCTCGAAAGTCTGGGGACTGAAAACAAGCCCAGGGACCCAGGGAAGGAAGAGCAGCTCGGGTCGCCACACTTGAGTCACCACACCAGCTCTAAGTCAGCACAAGGCTCTTAATCGTCTTCCTATGAAAAAGGTGTGTCTGGAGACCCAGTGGCCAAGGGTGAGTCACAGGTAAGGTGGCCAACCATCCCAGTTTCCAGGGGACAGAAAGGTTTTCCAGGACTTTGGGTTTTAAAGCCAGGAAAGGAAGCTGGGATGAGTAGGTCACCCTAGGAGGGACCTACAAGGGTCAGACATGAAGGATGTAATTCACTCTAGGGCGCAAGCCATGTTCTGAATCGTCTGGTAAAGGCCATGCTCTCACCAGGAACCGCCCCCTCCCCGAAATGAGAACCGGCCATTCTAATTCTGCCTGTTCTCTTGCCGGTCCGGGGTCAATAGATCCCTCCCCATGGCCAGGCCCTGGCTTTTAGCCCCACGTTGGCCTCTGCTCCATCCTCCAGAGATAAACCAGAAAGCGGATCTGGAAGAGGACAGCCTGGTGTCCTCTGCTACCCTGGCGAGGGCACCCACCCTGCTTGCACTGCATTTTCATTTAAAGCATTATATTTGCAAACCAAAGAAAGAAGGTCTAGAAATGCAGAACTCCACCTGCCTCTCAGAGAGAATAAATCCCAGGTACATTTAAAAAAATGACAATCCCGAAAGGGTTTATGAGTAGCAAACTGTAATTAAAAAACTAATCTTTTATCCAGAAAGCAACACACATTCTTTTCTTAAGTTGTGTTTCTTTGTTAAAACGTCCTGCCTCTCAGAGGTGTAATATGTCCATCAGGACAAACACTGAAGCATGCCCATTTAATAACTTCCACACACCACATGGGTCCAGCAGAGATGTAGTTACAACAGAAAAACAGCAGGTATGGCCACCAAACCAATAAAAATGATGGAAAAGACAATTTCTCAATTTCAGCCCGTCTATGCCTGGGCCAAAAATCCATCTGCTTGGGTTCAAATTCTGACTCACTCAGGCACATTACTTACCCTTCTAAGCCTCAGTTTCCTCATCTGTGGCATCCTCCTCTCCTACTGGCGGTTAGCCTGAGGCCTAGTGGAGAGCAAGTGCTCAGTTGCTATTACAATTCATCCCTCCTGCGAGAGGCTATTTTTTTTAAATTAATTTTTATTGGAGTATAGTTGTTTTACAATGTTGTGTTAGTTTCTACTGTACAGCAAAATGAATCAGCTATACATATACATGCATCCCCTCTTTTCTGGATTTCCTTCCCATTTAGGTCACAACAGTGCATTAAGTAGAGTTCCCCGTGCTATACGGTATGTTCTCATTAGTTATCTATGCTATACATAGTATCAATAGTGCATATATGTCGATCCCAATCTCCCAATTCATCCCACACTCACTTCCCCCCCGGTATCCATACATTTGTTCTCTATGTCTGTGTGTGAGACACCTTCTTGAATCTCACAGATGTGTCCCTTGCGATTGCAAAGGCAGCTTTGTAAATCTTGGCATCTCAAGGGAGCCAGGAGCCCTCAGGGACTCACCTGGTGGCCCTTTTGCAGGTGGGGAGAGGGAGGTCCCAAGAAAGGCTGCGATCCACTCTGGGCCACACAACAGGTAACCAGGGTGAACTCTCTGGACTCCCTCTTTGGGGCTCTTTCCACGACAACTGGCTGTCATTCTTCTGTTGGACATGGAAGTACAGCCAAAAGGAAACCAGAGGGGATTTTTTTGTTTTTATTATTGTTCTTTTGTTGGTTTTGTTCAGTTCTGTTTTTTCTTTTTGTTTTTATGTGTTTGAGATTTTTCTGTTTTTTAAAGAACTTTTTAAAGACCTTTTTTTCGATATGGACCATTTTTTAGTCTTTATTGAATTTGTTACAATATTGCTTCTGTTTTATGTTTTGGTTTTCTGGCCCCGAGGCATGTGGGATCTTAGCTCCCCAACCAGGGATCGAACTCATACCTCCTGCATTGGATGGCGAAGTCTTAACCACTGGACCTCCAGGGAAGTCCCTGTTTGTTTGTTTGTTTTTGTTTTAATGAGACTTCCTCCATGTAAGCACAGGATGTAGAAATTCGAGTCTGCAGCTTGATGACGTGAGAATTATAACCCTCTTCATTTTGGCGTGTAACAGAACATAGTCTCTGCTTTTGGTCCTTGACTGCTTTCAGTGGAAGCTTAATCTCGGTGTACCAAAGTTATTCCCCCTCCCTGGGGTAGCACTTGAGCTTGGGCCTGCCGACATCGTGGTGAAGGATGGGTAGGCGGCACCCCCTATCCCACTGGGCCTGGCTTCTCGAAGGTCTGGTTTCAGCCTCTTTCTCTGCCCTCAGGCCCTCGAGAGGAGCCTCCCTCAGTGGCTCTTGTGCCCTCCCAGGCCCTCTTTCCAGGGAGAGCAGGGGAGCCCCGGTAGAAAGCAGCCTGAGCATCCAAGTACCACCAGCCCCTGCATCAGGGCACCCGGGGGAGAGAGAAGACCAATGTCATCCCTTTGACCCTGGATTCCAGAAGAAAGCAACTGTGAGGAAGAACAAAGGAAAACATCCCTGCCAGGGCAATTTCTCCCCACGCAGGCTGCAGGCAGGGTCGAGGAAGCCACAGACTGGGCTGTGGTTTGTAAACTTGCACGTAGAACTAGGCACAGAAGATTCTTCAAAGATCCTAACATGTTTCCAGAGAGGGTCATGGGCCCCTTCAAAAATCCACCGAGGAGGCGTCCATCTGGCCACACATACTGCACCTGACTCTCTTGCATCGTGAGTATTAGTACAGAGAAAATTCGGGTAGTGATGGGTAGATAGATGAATAGGAAAGAGACAGAAAGGGGAGAGAGAGAGAGTGAATGAGAACAAGAGAGAAGGCTGTTTGGTTTTTCTCTCTATCATATATGCACACACACTCATAAAGCCCTTTTTTAAAACCCCTTCCGTGCTTTCAGCTTGCTGTGGACAATTTTCCGTCCCCAGCTGAGTTCTTTGAAGGTGAGGAGAACTGTGTATACGTGTGAAGTTCTCTGTGCCGTATCGGTCTCACACAATCAATACATAATAAATAAATCAAAGAATGCCTGATACTCTAAAAAATGTCTTACTATTTTCAGGCATGTGATTTGGGCAAAGAGTATGCATATGCTCCAGATATAGATGCATCTGGGAACCATGACATTTTAAATTTAAAATAAATTATAACTAGAAGCCAGTAAAGGCCTGGTAAAGAAGGAACACGTAGAGAAGGGGAAAATTGAAGCCCTCCCTTCCATTTCACTCCCCAGTGGGTGTCACTGTTAACAATTCAGACTTCATTTCTTTAATAAAAAATTTTTTTGAATTAACTTGGTGAAATTGAGAGCTATTCATTTTTTAAAACTTCATTTGTTTCTCTCCTAAATTTTAATTTCCTCCGTGTCCGCTTTTGTATTCTCTTTACCATGTTTTGTGGTCCTCAAACTATTTATTGAGTTGAGTTTTGCAGGTTGTTTTAATGTGAAAATTCCATACATCAAAGCACGCACATCTACCTGAGGTGACTTTTGACCAATATCAAGATAAAGAAAGTTGCCATCACCTTAGAAAATTCTCCCATGCCCCTTTTCTGTCAAGCCTCCCACTCCAAGAAGAAACCACAATTCTGATTTGTTCCACTGTAGGTGAGTTTTGTCTGGTCTAGGGCTTCATGTGAACACAAGGAGAGTGTACTGTTCTGTAAGCCTTCTTTTGCTCAGTGTAATGTTTTGGTATCCATCAATGTTGCTGTGTGTATCGATGGTCTGTTCCTTTTTTATTGCTGTGTAGCATTCCATTTTATTAAGATATCCCCATTTGCTGATCTGTTCTCCTACCCAGGAACAGCTGACATGCCTCCAGTTTTTCCACTCCAATGAATAGAGCTGCTGTGAACATTCCTGTATACGTCTTTTTGCGAATGTATGTTTCCATTTCTCTTGGGAAAACACCTGGGAATGGTATTGCTGGGTCACAGGGTAGGTGTTTGTATAGTTTTATAAGAAGTTGTCACATCCTCACTAACATTTGGTGATATCGGTCTTTTTCATTTTAGGTAGGTCTGTGGTAGTATCTTGTTGTGGTTTTAATTTTCATTTCCCTGATGAGTAATGGTTGAGTGTTTTTCACGCCCCTATTGGCCATATGAATATCTTCTTTTGTGAAGTGTCATTCAGCTCTTTCGTCCATTTTAATTGCATTGTGTTTTCATCACTGAGTTAAAGAGTTCTTTATATATCCAGGATACCATTTCTTTTTCAGATGTTCTGCAAATATTTTCTCCCAATATACGCTCGCCTCTAGTTTTTTTTTTTTTTTTTTTTTTTGGCTGTGTTGGGTTTTCATTGCTGCGCACAGGCTTTCTCTAGTTGTGGCGAGTGGGGGCTACTCTTTGTTGCAGTGGCTTCTCTTTGTTGCAGAGCATGGGCTCTAGGCATGCGGGCTTCAGTAGTTGTGGCACACAGGCTCAGTAGTTGTGGCACAAGGGCTCAGTAGTTGTGGCACAGGGGCTTAGTTGCTCTGCGGCATGTGGGATCTTCCAGCACCAGGGATCAAACCCATGTCCCCTGCATTGGCAGGCAGGTTCTTAACCACTGCACCACCAGGGAAGTCCTTGCCTCTATTTTCTTAATGGAATCTTCTATCAGCTGAACTTTTTAATTTTGATAGAGACTAATTTATTGATTTTTCTTTTATGTTTTTTGCTGTTTATCAAACATTTGCCTGTCCCAGGTTATGAAGTTATTCTTACATGTTTTTCTTTAAAAGCTTTATGGCTTTACATTTAGGTCTGTGATTCATTTCAAATTAATCTTTGTACATAGTGTGAGAAAGGAGTTGAGGTTTTGTTTCCATATGAACATCCAGTTAATACAGCACCATTTTTTTTTGAAAAGACTTTTCTTTCTTCCATTGAATTGCTTTGGCATCTTATCAAAAACCAAATGACTGTAAGTAAGGACCTGTTTCCTGGCTCTCTATTCAGATCTATTTATCTATTCGCCAATCCTTCTGCCAGTACCACACTGTCTTGTACTGTGGTTTTATGTTTTCAGGTCAGAGTTTGAGCACTCCAAATTTGTTCTTCTATTTCAAGATTATTTTAGGTATTCTTTGCATGTCTATACAAACTTTAGATTTGGTTGGGATTGCAGTGATCCTATAGATCAACTTTTAGAGAACTGAAACATCTTCACAACTTGATTCCAATCTGAGAACATGGATGTATCCCTCCATTTATTTGGGTCTTCCTTAATTTCTCTCAGTAATGTTCTGTAGTCTTCAATAGAGATCTTGCCCATCTTTTGTTAAATTTATTCCTGAGTCTTTTATATTCTTTGATGACATTAATGGAATTGTTTTTCAAGGTTTTTCCCCCAGTTTTTGCTGCTAGTATATAAAAATACAATTGATATTTTAATATTAACCTTGAACCTTGTTCAATTGATGTATTAGTTCTAGTCATTGTTTTGTAGATTTCGTAGGATTTTCTACATAAACAATCATGTCATGTGTAGGGTTAATTATAATTCTTTTCCAATCTTAATGCCTTTACTTCTTGTGCCTGCATTATTGCAATAGTTAAGACTTCTGGTTCAAACGTTGAATGGAATTAGTGGAAGTAGATACCCTTGTCTTGTTCCTGATATTGGGGGGAAAGCACCCAATATTTCACCATTAAGTACGATGTTAGCTGTAGGTTTTTCATAAATTGTTTTTATCAGATTGAGGAAGTTCTCTTTTATTCCTTATTTTCCAAGAGTTTTTATTATGAATGAGTGTTGAATTCTTTTTCTGTGTCTATTGAAATAATTATATAATTTTCTCCATCATTCTGTTAACTGGTTAAATTATATGGATCAATTTTTCTAATATTAACTCAAACTTGCATTTCTGGTATGAAGCGTACTTAAGTATGATGTATTATCCTTTTTATGTATAACTAGTTCAACTTGCTAATGTTTTGTTTGAAATTTTTGCACTTGTGTCCCTTCTACTTTTTTCTAATGTCTTTGTCAGGTTTTATATTAGAATTATGCTGGTCTCATAAAATAAGTTCAGAGGTATTCTTGCCTTGTTTGTTCTCTGAGAGAGTTTATGAAAGATTTGCATTATTTCTCTCTTAAACGTTAGACTTAATGAAACTATTTTGAGCAAAGTTTTCTTTGGGGAACATTTTTTTATAATAAATTCAATTTCCTAAATAGATGTAGACTTATTTAGATTTCTATTTTATCAAACATGAGTTATGGTAAGTTGCATTTTTCAAGGAATTTGTCCATTTCATCTAAGTTGTCAAATTTGTTGGTGTAAAGGGTTTTAAAATATTTTCGTACCATTCTTTCAATATCTGTAGCATTTTCAGTGTTGACCCCTCTTTTATTCTAATATTGATAATTTGCATTCTCTCTCCTTTTCTTGATTAGTCTAACTAGAGTCGATCTTTTCTAGAGAACCAACTTTTGGTTCTGTTAATTTTCTCTATTCTTTGTTTTTACGTCATATATTCCTGTTCTTATATTTCTTTACTCCTACTTACTCTGGGTTTACTTTTTTCTTCTTCCTTTCTTTACCCAGTTTTTTTTTTTAGACTCAAATTAGAACCTGAAGGCAGTGATTTTAGACCTTTCTTCTTTTATAATGTAAGTACGTAAAACTATAAATTTCCCTCTTAACATTGCTTTAACTACAGCTCATGAATATTACTATGTTGTATTTTCATTATTATTCTGTTCAAAAGTTTTTCTAATTTTCCTTATGATTTCTTCTTTGGGGTTATTTAGAAGTATGGCATTTGATTTCCAAATATTTAGGGTCATCCTAGATTTCTTATTGTTACTGATTTCTAATTTAATTCCACTTTGGACAGAGAAAATACTCTGTAGGATTTCCATCCTTTTCAACTTATCAAGACATTTTATGGCCTAACATATGTTTTATCTTGACAAAAGCTCCACATGTATCTGGAAAGAATGTGTATTCTTCAGTTGTTGGGTGTAGTGTTCTATAATTATTAACAGGTCAAGGTGGTGATGGTTTTGTACAGATAGCCTATGTCTTTACTGATTTTAGGCCTAGTTTTTCTATCAATGACTGAGGAGAGGTGTTAACATTTCTAACTATGATTGTGGTATTGTCTACTTCTCCTTTTAACTCTGCCATTTTTGCTTTGTGTATTTTAAAGCTCTGTTATTAGGCCCACATAACTCTATCATTGTAATATCTTCCTGTTGAATTGATGCTTATCATTAGGACATGTCCCTTTCCACACCTGGTAGCACTCTTTATCATGAAGTTAACTTCATCTGATATTCATACAGCCACGCCAGCATCCTTATGCTTACTATTCTCATGGTATTTTTTTTCCATTCATTCTCTCAACACATCTGTTTCTTTCTGTTTAAAGTGGGTCTCTTACAGAAAGTGTTTTTATCCATTCTGACAATCTTTGCTTTTCATTGGAGTTTTTAGTCCATTAGCATTCAATGTAATTATTGATATATTTGGAGACAGGTCTTCCATTTTACTATTTGTTTTATGTTTGCAGCCTCTAATTTCTGCTCCTCTGTTCCTCTTTTCCTAATTTCTTTTAAAATTATTTTAATAGATTTTAGAATTACTTCTTAATTTATGTATTGACTTTTTAGCTATACCTTTTTGCATTTTTTGTTGATTGCCTATAGATTACAATGTATTTCCTTTCCTTTTACAATCTGTGAGAGTTAAGTGTGTGCCACTTTACATAAACTGTAGAAGCCTTACAATCGTATAGATCTATTTACCCCCAATCATTCTTTACACTATAATTTTCATATGCATTACATCTACATAATTATAAACCCCACAAGACAGCATTACAGATTTTTCTTTAAACAATCATATGTAGTTTAAATAAATTAAGTGAAAAAATAGTCTTTTATACTTATCCTGAAATTCACCATTTCCAATGGTATAATTTCTTTTCAGTCTGAAGAACTTCCGTTTTTCTTATCGTACGGGTCTCCTGATGATGAATTCTCTTAGTTATCTGAATTGCCTTTATTTTGTATTTATTATTGAAGGATATTTTCACTGTGTATAGAATTCTGGGCTGACAATTTACTTCTTAGAGCAGTTTAAGGATGTTGTTTCACTGTCTCCTGGTCTCTGTTGTTTCTGATGAGAAGTTAGCAGGAGCTGCAGGAGAAGGTTGGTTCTGTTGTCCACAGGAGGCCTTGTTTGCATACATACATGCATCACACACCGGGGAAGAACCTATAATCTTTGCTGACAATGATGTGCAGCATTTAAAAATCTCTATAGTCAGACCCAGTGCTTGAAAAATTTAGACCTAACATTACTCTGGCCCAGGAAGGATTTTAGTTGGAAATTATAGTTTATAGCCTAGGAGCTATTTTCCAAAGATCTTTAAGGCTTACCAGCAATGACAATGATAACAATAACGGTGATCACAATGATATCGCTGCCAATAGCTGCTACAACCTATTGACCCCATAATATGTGGTCATAGGTTATCTCCATCCTTTTAACAACCCATTTTGCAGTTGAAGAAACAGACTCGGTGAGCATATGGTCTCTGCTCATGACTAATGCAGCCAGGATACAGTCATTGTGGTCCTAGAGCCCCCCCCCCCCCACCTTTTTTTCCACTGTACCACAAGACTGGCCCCTGGGCTGGGACGCTACCTCAGACCACAACCGCATGATGACAGCCATTTCCTCCAATGGGCCTGAGGATACTTTTTTGTTTTGTTTTGTTTTATTTCTCTACCTCACAAGGGGCCTGTTTGGTGACTCAGAGGTCCTGTGTTGTAGCTCCAGGGGTGGGTCTGAAAGAAAAGGGTCTCCACCTGCAGATGTCCTGGGCAGAGGACTTGATCCAGCTCCCTTCCCTCTAATCCCCAGATCTCAGCGGCTGGGTGGAAACTCCGTTCTGAGACCACAAGGCGAGAAAATGTCAGGGAGTAAGTTGGGCTAAGCTTCGAGGTTTGGATGTGAGACGTAGTTAGTCTACGTGGCTGGAGCGTGGTAACAAGACACATGGGCCCTTGAGGCTTGTCAGAAACCCTGATTGGGCTGGCAGCGTCTGACCTGCAGTCCCCTTCAGATAGGACTGAGACACGAGATTCGGTAAACATGGTCCCTGAAGAGCTTGCGCGTTTCTTGGAAAAGGGATTTCCAGAGAGTTCTCAGAGCACACAAATAGCAGGACCGTCAAGACAGAGGTAACCATTCAAGGAATGGAGAAGTATATTCTCAAAAATTACACTCCAAGGCAGAGCTGTGGTTCAGAAAGGGGGTTTTACGTTGTTGCTGTTATTGTTTCAGTTTTGGCCTCAGAAAGGGTGCGCTGACCTGCTGTCAACAGTCTCTCGGCAGTGGGAAGGGGCGTGCCTCACAGTGGGTACAGGCATCTAGACCCTTACATAAAGAGAAAGACATGGAGGACCCACCCCGGCCAGTCTTGGGGTGCACTAAAAACAGCCCTGATTTGAGAGAGGAGTATTTCTTTATAGAAGCAAGCGTCTGGGATATGTTTCCAAGAACTTGTCACGACTTGTAATGTAGTTTCTCCCCCCTGCCTTCTGCAGGTGGGGTTGCTATGCATCTCTGATGGACCAAAAATCTAAGTCTTGAGTTAGACTCTCTCAACTCTGAGCACGTAAGACCCAAAAGGATGAGGGAGCTCCAGCACAGCCGGGAGCACTTGGAGGAGAAATCCTCAGATCCTATCAGATCCTATTGTCTTGTTGGACTCCTGGGTTAATTTCTGCATCTCATCGATGGTCTACCCCAGGCTACCTCCCGCTACACGCCACCCTCCTGGCCGTGCCCTGTTGACAACCTGCTTATTTTCCACTCATTACTGATGGGAGCCTATCTCAGAAGAGGAAAGAATCAGAAAAGTTCCTTGCAACGTGTTACAGTAGCTTCACTTCTCCAACAGGCTCCTTTTCAGATGGCCATTCCAACTCTCTGGGAAGACAGATCTCAGAGAACAGAGAGATGTGATTGGAGATGACCCTCACTGTGCTTCTTGGGCAGCCGCTGAACCAGAAAATGTGCCTGCAGGGAAAGCCTCATTTGGGGAAGTGAAGAGGCTAAAGTTCTTTATTTTGAAAATAGAAAACAACCTTCCTCACAATCGTGTCCCCCTTCTTCCCTTCCACCCAGAATATCATCCCCTCCCCCCCCAAAATGAAGAGTTAGTCAAATTTGAGGGACAAGTGGGTGACGATGAAGAAATAGCTGGAGAGCAAACTCTGTCCTTGAGCCGTGAGTTTCTGAACGTCAGAGGCAGCTGTTCCCCAGGGCAGAGACCAAGCCAGGCCCTCACCCATTTGAACACCCTCTATGTACAAGGGCTTGAAGCTCTTGATGGATGGAAGTAACCAGTGAGGAAGGAGAGAGAAGAGGAAAGGAAGGAACCCAAATGTGGATTTGCCATTCTTTGTTGTCACAACACACACACACACACACACACCTGCACTCTGGCCCTGTGGTCCCTGTTTGGAATCTAAAAGCCCACCGTGCAACCAGGTGGTCATGAACTGGTCATCAAGTCATCTGAATCTCTCACATAGACATGATTATAAGACCCCTTCAAGGCAGCTGATGACAGGACAGGGGTCTACACTGAAGTCTGGGGCACCGAGGCCTGGGTCAAGGGGAGGGCTGGGCTCTATTGATCTCGTGTGTGGTGATCTTCCTGGGTAGAAGCTCGTTCAGGGGATTTACAGGTTGGGTCTAATTATATCTTTTGTTCATGTTCTTCTAGATTAGAGGGACAGCATATACTGATTTTAAGATGAACTCTGTAGACGACTTTCTCAATCAGAAGTTCTGTAAGCAATGTTTTGATCAACATTTAGGAATGTAGAGAGAATAGTTAAATATCTATTTAGCTGGTGATGGAGGGACATGTTCATATTTAAAATAACACATGAGTTTGGAAATGGTGCTTTTTTCCATCTTCACATTCCTCACAGCACCAGTATCTCTGTCATCACCAGATCCCTTTCTGATTATGGCACAAACATTGCATCATTTCAATGCAGTGACTCAGAGTCTGAAGGAGGCACCCCCAAGAAGAGCAAGTTGCACAGCCACTGACGGAACATGAAGATGATTGAGTTTTACCTGCATCCCTTAGGTTTGTGGTGGTTGTTTCAACCCCTGGCATTGCCAGGCAGGGTGTTACATTTCTTTGCCTGCTCTTAGTGACCCGATCAGCATCTCCAAATAACCTCTGAGGATGTTGGAGTCAACGGTTCTTTCCCGGATATGAATTTGTGCTTCAAAATAAACTGCAAAATCATCAAGCAAATCAATGTCCACTAATGTGAGAAGTTTTATGAGGATTTGACTCTAAAGTGACTTCCTTTTCCACAGTCAGAGTTTAGAAACCAAAGCAAACCTGGCCGTAGGTTTGAGTATATCTCAGAAGCAATGGGCCGTGGCTCAGTGTGTGCTGACAAGGTCACTGTGAAGGTGGGTGACCAGTGCCTTAGCAAGTCCGGACCTGAGGGCTGGACCTCTTAAGCCCAGAAGGGCCAACGGAGGTAGGCTGGTCCACTTGCCATCCACAGGCAAAGATTCTGCAGGTCCAGGGGACAGAGGGCTGCCCGAGGCTAGAGAGCAGAGGACCTAGCTGAGCCTCAACCCGGGTCCCTTACTCAAAGCCTCTGCCCAGGGCTTGCCCTTCCCCCTAAATATATGTGCCCCAAATTGTCACCAGATCTCAGGAAAGCACTGGCTTTGTCTGGAATAAACACTAACCCCACAGCACACCCAGTCATTATCAGATGGGCAGTTCTCATCTAGGTCTTGTGGCTTTCCTGGGGTTTTCTCGGGTGTCTCTCTCCCAAATCTTTCCCCCTTTCTTTGATTATATTCACATAAACATTCATCTTTGTAGCCCTAATGCATTCACAAACATCGCTCAGGTTACCCATCTGGATTTCCCTGAGTAGTGCCTGGTGGAGTCCCCTTCGCAGCTGCCTGTCAACTATTGTCCAAGGTCCATCCCCAGCTGCCCTGGCCTGTCCAGTGGCTCCATTTTCTCTTCTCTTTCCCCTACTCCTCTCCTGGGAAGATGTATCTGAGGATCCTGAGGGAGGAGACCTGAGGTTCTTCCCTCGGGCAAACAGGGCTAGATGGATGACATAATCCCTTTAAGTCTTACAAAAACAACCTTGTGGCTCTTGGCTCTCTCGGGCTCTCATTTTGGTTGCCTCAAGGCACCAGGCAGAAGGCCAGGGAGCCCAACCCCAGCTTAGAGACTTGCCGGGCTCCAGGGAGCACCGGCGATGATCTGTCTGCCGCTGCCTGCTCCCCCTGGCCGAGGACGCTGGCCCACAGAACCTTACAGCTCTGAGACAAACCCTGAAACTCCCCCTCATGCCTCCTAAAGTCTGCAGTTGCTTGATCACACACTGCTTCATGCTGACTTCCACTTCCCCTCTTTGTGTGTTTTGACTGATAACTTGACTTCAGATAACTGGATGTCAGAAAGTGATTCAGCTGCTGCTCTAGCCCTGGGAAAGGGCAGGTTCCATGGAAGGCTGAACGCCTATTGTTCTGGGTCATTTTAAAGACGAGTGAGATGTCTTGAAGAAAAATGAAGACAAAATACTGACGGGTGCTGAATTTACAACACTTAAGGGGAAAAAGCCTAAATGTTCATCAGGAATGGAATGGATCAACAAATCATGGCATATTCCCACAATGAAATACTGCCTACCAACAAAAATGAATGACCTACAGATGGACACAAAAACGTGGATGATTCTACCAGACATCACATGCGAAAGAAACCAGACTAAAGAGCATATACTATATGGTTCCATTTATATAAAGTTCTAGAACAGGCTAAGCAATCCATGCTGATAAAAGTCAGAGTAGTGATTACTGACGAGCAGGGGAGGATGATGGATTGACTGGTAAGGAATATGAGGGAGCTTCTTAAAGTGTCCTCTGTCTCATTCAGGGTGGTGGTCACAAACACACAGGTATGTGTGTAAAACTCCATTAAGTTCCACCTTTAAGAATTACGCTCTTTGCTGTATGCATGTTATACCTCAATAAAAACTTAAAAAAAAAAGACAAAAGGAATGAGGAGTCAATGGAGGAAAGAAGAAGAATGAAAGGTTCAGAGAAGGAGTGTAAGAGGACAAAGAAATCCAGGAAGAGCACTTCAGTAAAAGGGCAACAGGGTTGACTAATGTAGAGAGACTCTTAGATGTGGTGGCTGAGAAATTATTTGTCCTGACAGAAGAATTTCAATAGGTTAGCTTCAACTCGAAAAAAAAAAAGAGCAAGATTAAAGAAATCCATGGATTATGATGTTCTTGTTAGATTGTGAAGGAAACCTCATGCTGACCACTTGCCAGCTAGGTCTGGGAACCCAAGAGTGAATGCAAAGAAGGCAAGTGTATGGGAGTTACTCCAGCTTGGAGATGAACAATGCAGACTTGGCCCAAAGATGAGAATTCTAGGAAAGTAAAGATGTCTCTCAGAAGGAAGACTCATGATGATAGAAAATGATGCCAATATTTGTATTATCAAAGTCCCAGAAAGAGAAGATAAATAGAGGGGAGCTGAAAAAAACATGTGGAGAAATAATGGTGGGACACTTTTCCAACTTTGGCAAAAGACAAACTTGTAGATTCAAGAAGCTCAGAGAATTCTAAATAGGATAAACTCAAACAAGTCAACACTAGACACATCATAATTAAACCACTGAAAACTAGGAACAAAGGAAACGTCTTGAAAGCAGCCAGCAAAAAAATGACCTGTTGTTTATAGAGGAGCAATTATTTAAAGGACTGCAAATTTCTCATCAGAAACCATGTAGGCCAGAAAGCAATGGAACAATATAAAAACAAACAAACAAAAACCAAACAAACAAAAGAAAAATTTCTTATTTTAAAATAATTATAGATTCATACGAAGTTGTAAAGATAAGTTCTCATGTACTCTTCTCTATAGTTTCCCCCTGTGGTTAACATCTTACCTAACTACAGTATCATAAGAAAACCAGGAAATTGACATGAGTAAAATGTGTGTGTGTGTGCGTGTGTGTGTGTGTGTGTGTGTGTGTGTGGTTCTATACCTTTTATCACAGATGTAGATTCCTATAACCACCACTGCAATCAAGATGCAGAACCATTCCCTCACTACAAAGTACTCCCTCGTGCTACCCTTTAGAGTTACACCCACTACTCTCCTGGTAATTATTAGTCTAATCTCCGTCTCTGTAATTTTGTATAAATGGAATCATGCAATATGTGATCTTTTGAGATTTGCTTTTTTTACTCAATATAACACCCTTAAGATCTATTCAAGTTGTTGCATGTATCAAGAGTTTCTTCCTTTCTATTACTGAGTAGTTTTCTATGGTATGGATGTATCATTTTGTTTAATCATTCTTATACTGTAAGACATTTAGCTTGTTCACAGGTTTCGGTTATTACATGTAAAACTGCCATAACGAATCACGTACAAGTTTTTGTGTGGCACTAAAGCTTCTAGTTACCTGGCATAAATGTCCAGGAGTATAATGGCTATGTCATATAGAAAGTGTATGCTTAGTTTGTTAAGAAACTTCTCAACTATTTTCCAGAGTAGCTGTACCATTTTATATTCTCACCAGCAATGTAGGATAACTGGTTTCTTACCATCTGGGCCAGCATTTGATATTGTCACTATTTTAAATTTTATTTTAGCTGTTCCGATAGATATGTAGTAATATCTGATGGTGGTCTTAATTTGCATCTCCCCCATGGCTAGTGAAGTTCAAGATCTTTTCACGTGCTTATTTGCCACCCATATATCCTCTTTGATGAAATACCTCTCCAATTCTTTGACCCAAGTTCTAATAGGATTGTTTATTTTTTTATTGTTGAGATTTGACAGGTCTTTATAAATTCTAGATATGAGTCCTTTATTGAATATTGACTATTGGAATTATTTGAAAATATTGCCTTGTAATATACAGCATGTATTTTCATCCTTTTAACAGGGTATTTCACTAACAAATGTTTTTAACTTTTGTAAAGTCCAATTTATCAACTTTCATTTTATGGAATGTGCTTTAAGTGTCACGCCCAGTTTTAAAATAATGAATTGAATTTCCTTAACAGTTATAAAGCTGTTTATATTATCTATTTCATATTGATGAGTTGTGGTAGCTTGTGCTTTTTAGGCTTAAATTTAATGTAAGTTGCCAAATGTATATATGTAGAGTTATTCATACTATTTTCTTTTTTTTTTAAACATCTTTATTGGAGTATAATTGCTTTACAATGGTGTGTTAGTTTCTGCTTTACAACAAAGTGAATCAGCTATACATATACATATATCCCCATATCTCCTCCCTCTTGCATCTCCCTCCCACCCTCCTATCCCACCCCCTAGGTGGTCACAAAGCACCGAGTTGATCTCCCTGTGCTATGCGGCTGCTTCCCACTAGCTATTTATTTTACATTTGGTAGTGTATATAAGTCCATTCCACTCTCTCACTTTGTCCCAGCTTACCCTTCCCCCTCCCTGTGTCCTCAAGTCCATTCTCTACATCTGCGTCTTTATTCCTGCCCTGCCCCTAGGTTCTTCAGAACCTTTTTTTCTTTTTTAGATTCCATATATATGTGTTAGCATATGGTATTTGTTTTTCTCTTTCTGACTTACTTCGCTCTGTATGACAGTCTCTAGGTCCATCCATCTCAATACAAATAACTCAATTTCGTTTCTGTTTATGGCTGAGTAATATTGCATTGTACATATGTGCCACATCTTCTTTATCCATTTTTATCGATGGACACTTAGGTTGCTTCCATGCCCTGGCTATTGTAAATAGAGCTGCAATGAACATTGTGGTACATGACTCTTTTTGAATTACGGCTTTCTCAGGGTATATGCCCAGTAGTGGGATTGCTGGGTCGTATGGTAGTTCTATTTTTAGTTTCTTCAGGAACGTCCATACTGTTCTCCATAGTGGCTGTACCAATTTACATTCCCACCAACAGTGCCAGAGGGTTCCCTTTTCTCCACACGCTCTCCAGCATTTATTGTTTGGAGATTTTTTGATGATGGCCATTCTGACTGGTGTGAGGTGATACCTCATTGTAGTTTTGATTTGCATTTCTCTAATGATTAGTGATGTTGAGCATCCTTTCATGTGTTTGCTGGCAAGCTGTATACCTTCTTTGGAGAAATGTCTATTTAGGTCTTCTGCCCATTTTTGGATTGGGTTGTTTGTTTTTTTGATACTGAGCTGCATGAGCTGCTTGTAAATTTTGGAGATTAATCCTTTGTCAGTTGCTTCATTTGTAAATATTTTCTCCCATTCTGAGGGTTGTCTTTTCGTCTTCTTTATGGTTTCCTTTGCTGGGCAAAAGCTTTTAAGTTTCATTAGGTCCCATTTGTTTATTTTTGTTTTTATTTCCACTTCTCTAGGAGGTGGGTCAAAAAGGATCTTGCTGTGATTTATGTCATAGAGTGTTCTGCCTACGTTTTCCTTGAAGAGTTTTATAGTGTCTGGCCTTACATTGAGGTCTTTAATCCATTTTGAGTTTATTTTTGTGTATGATGTTAGGGAGTGTTCAAATTTCATTCTTTTACATGTAGCTGTCCAGCTTTTCCCAGCACCACTTATTGAAGAGGCTGTCTTTTCTCCATTGTATAGTCTTGCCTCCTCTATCAAAAATAAGGTGACCATATGTGCGTGGGCTTGTCTCTGGGCTTTCTATCCTGTTCCATTGATCTATATTTCTGTTTTTCTGCCAGTACCATACTGTCTTGATTACTGTAGCTTTGTAGTATAGTCTGAAGTCAGGGAGCCTGATTCCTCCAGCTCCGTTTTCCTTTCTCAAGATTGCTTTAGCTATTCGGGGTCTTTTTTGTTTCCATACAAATTGTGAAATTTTTTGTTCCAGTTCTGTGAAAAATGCCATTGGTCATTTGATAGGGATTGCATTGAATCTGTAGATTGCTTTGGGTAGTATAGTCATTTTCACAATGTTGATTCTTCCAATCCAAGAACATGGTATATCTCTCCATCTGTTTGTATCATCTTTAATTTCTTTCATCAGTGTCTTACAGTTTTCTGCATACAGGTCTTTTGTCTCCTTAGGTAGGTTTATTCCTAGGTATCATACTATTTTCTTATTAACCTTCTGAGGTCTGCAGGACCAGTAGTGATTTTTCCTGCTTCATTCCTGATATTGGTAATTTGTGTCTTCTTTCCCTTTTCTGGTCAGTCTTGCTAGAGGTTTGTTAATTTTATTGATCTTTTCAAGGGCTGGCTTTTGTTCCATGAATTTTCTCTCTTTCTTTCTTTTTTTTTTTTTTTTGTTTGCTTTCACTTTCATTGCTTTCTGTTCATATCTTCTTATTTTCTTCTTTCTGCTTGCTTTGGGATTATTTTTGCTCTTCTTTTTCTAGTTTCCTGAGGTGAGAGTTTAGGTTACTCATCTGAAAATGTTCCTCTTTTCTAATGAAAGCATTAACAGTATAAAATTTCTTCTGAGCGTTGCTTTAAAAATCCCACAAATGTTGATGTGTCGTATTTTCATTTTCATTCAGTTCAGTGTCTGCTTCCCTTGAGACTTCCTCTCTGAACCATGGATTATCTGGAAGTAGGTTGTCTAGTTTTTAAGTATTTGAGATTTTCCCGTTATATTTCTGTGTGACACTGGGCAGTGGCAGCTGCCAGATCCCTGAGGTCTGGGGGTCCCTGGATGGTGCCTGGCCTTCAGCGTGAGAAAAGAGGAAGCTCCGTATGGATAATGGCAGGTGTAGGACAGGTTAGAAATGTCATTCAGCATGTGATGCACAGCCCTGTGAGTTGCATTCCCTAGACTGCTCAAAGCAGGAGGAAGCCTCAGAACTGAATGTTCATTGCTGTTTTAATACTTTACCCCTTCCAGATGCCATATTAGCATTTTAATAGGGCTTTCCAGTCCACAACCCCAGGAGTCACTGTTGCACTCCAGGCTGTGGCTGAGCTCCGAGAAGAGGGTGAGGAGTTGATGTAGGTCAGAGGCTCCCCAGGGGGACACCGTCACCAGCAGAGGGCTGAGGCTGCCTCCAGGGCAGACAGGGAGGGTGAAGGATGGAAAGGAACTTGAGGAGCATGGGGAGTGGTAGTGCCGTCCCCTGGGAGTGGGAGGAAAGACATTCGGGGCAGCATGAAGACAGAAATAGATTAATTTTATTCTCTCATGGATGAATGGCTATGTCTGCCCAGAAACAGAGGCGGGTTCCAGAGTTATGACTGTGTTAATTGCCATCCAGGCAGGGACAAGGAGGAAGGACCCAGGGATGGGGAGAGGGGGAGGCCAGGAGGAGTGCTTAAAAACCCTTTGTTCTCTGTGGGAGAAGAGTTAATGGTGGTGGTGGAAGCAGCAACAGAGCCGGTGGTGGTGAGGGTGGTGTGTGTGCGTGTGTAGAAGTGAGGTGGAGCGCGTGGAGCTGGGCCTGAGAACAGCACTAAATATTCTCTCACATCTCACTCGGGCAACTTCGCAGTCTGTGGCTGACTCAGCCAATGCCATGGCCTCCCATGTCCCCTGATTGATCTGAGCCCCAAGGTCCCTCCCCCACCTCACACTCCCTCCAGTGCCCCCAAGGCCACAGGAGACCCTGGTGCCCCCAGCACTGTTCCACCTCAGAGACTTAACTCCGTTTCCAGTTTTCCCACCCACTCTCCTCTTCCCCAGCTGCTTCACTCTCAGCAGACACTACCGCACGGAGACCCCGGTTCCGCCCGGCCGCATTCCCCTACTTCTGCGTTCATGACCATCTTGGCTTCTAGGGCTTCTCATTTCTAATCCTTCTCTCCATCATCCTCGAATATCTTCCTCCCTTATCTTCCCATAGCACCTGCCCAGGAAAACCCCAAACCCCCAAAGCAATCCAGCTGGTCACACCCAGGATGTGGAGGACCGCTGAAGAAATCACACCGGTAGGTGTGCAGCGGAACTTCTCAGGTTGGGTCCCAGCTGAACCAGCTTCCCTGTGCCCGGCGAGCTGCTTCCTCTCTTCGAGGCCCCAGGCACTTCTGCTCCCAGACTCTCTGTCCTCAGATGTTCTTACCCCTTTCAACAAAAGGACCCACTCTCCATGCCTCTGGAATTAACTTTTCTCACGCCCAGCTCTGTGCATAACCTTGCTTTCCTCCTTCCCCTTCTTTCCAGCAGAATCTAAATCTTGGGATCACATCCCTCCCCCTTTTCAGAACCAGCTAAGTCTCTCCGTCAGCCTCCTTCTCACCGTCTTCTTGAGAAACAGAGCCATGTGGGGGTAGAGTTCGCAGGCAGAGCATTTGACTGCAGAAACAGAGCCATTTTCTGAAAGACCATTTACCAAACGCCAAATCTCACTGTGACCAAAAAGCCAACTTATTAAAGATCAGTTTGCCAAGTGACCAATTCCACAGACTGCCAAAGCCCCCCAAACGTATTTCTCTTAATTACTTACAAAATGTGTCATAATAGGTGTGGCACAGGAAGTTTCAAAAGCCGTTAATGATGCTTTTCAACATTTTGGCTGTTGGTGTTTCTCTAGTTTAGAAGTTTTATTTTTGGTTTCTCCACCACTGTTTTATATTGGATTTATGGGTATGTGCTTCACATTCTAAAGCTGACTACTTCTCAAAAATTACTTAGAAAAGGTTTTGGTAATGCATGAGCCTTTAACCTTTGGTTTGCAGAGAAGATAGTTTGCCCTTCAAGCGTAATTTTACACCAATTTGCAACTTCTCTCTTTTTTTTTTTTCAAAGTGGTTTGGCAGTCAGCCAAATAAATGTTTCTTCTGCATGTTAATTTTCACATATCTGTGACAACTTCCCCAATGGCAGAATCCCAAAGTGGGAGCTATAGTTCAATGTAGGCACAAGTCTTTAAATTAGAGTTGACAGTAAACGCAGTTGAGGGGAAATCCATCCACGGGCACAAATATATATATATTGGGCATTCAAGAAGTGCCCTGCTTCTGAAATATGGAAACCCACGTAAGATTGACATTCACCAGAGATGGACTGAGAAATCCACAAGGAAATACCTGGTGAAAATACACCTGAAAACTTGTAAACCAAGCTAAACTGCTAAACATATGTGAAAAAGCAAACCAAACCTACAGGAAAATCTTCAGTGTTGTAGAAACCATAGCACACACATTTCTATAATTTTTAAAGTCATAGAGTAAAACAACTTTTGGGGGAATTCCAGGGATCACTCATCAGGGAAATGGGTTCTTCAGCAAACTGATTTTCAACTAATCGGTTTTCAATTAATTGGCCTTTGGTAAATGGTGATTGGTTATTTGTCAAATTGACCTATTTCTTCAACCTCTCTGTCTTTCCTGGGTCTTTCCCTCCGGAAGCCACGCATCAGGTACCTGGGGCTCCCATACCTGCTAGCCTCCTTCCCGTTACAGTCAGTGAATTGGGCTGGAGTACCAGCCTTTAACCTGGTACTTTGTTACCTCTGCTGCTGGATTCTCCCCCTCATTCACACTCTGATTCTTAGGGCTGTTTTCTCTTCTCCCCACATTGATCTAAGACCCCCATCCCTAATTAAGCCCTCTGAACTCTACTCTCAAAAAGTACTTGGGGGCTTCCCTGGTGGCGCAGTGGTTGAGAGTCCGCCTGCCAATGCAGGGGACGCGGGTTTGTGCCCCGGTCAGGGAAGATGCCACATGCCGCGGAGCGGCTGGGCCCGTGAGCCATGGCCGTTGAGCCTGCGCGTCCGGAGCCTGTGCTCCGCAACGGGAGAGGCCACAACAGTGAGAGGCCCGCGTGCCGCAAAAAACAAAAACAAAAACAAGTACTAGGGCATGACCGACCTTTACTGAGGTTTGAGGTTACCTGGCCAAGCAGGTAACTTCAAGTGGGAGGCCAGTCAACCCAGCTCTGCCGACGTCACCCCTTTTCCTCCAGGCATGCCTTTGGGTCCTCCCGTTTTCAGCCCCTCCTTTTTGCTGTTCATGCTTCTTCCCTCTCTCTGGTCCTTCTTCAGTCACTCCTGTTGAGTTTTCTTATAGAACACCTCTCACTCTATCCTACTTAACTGCTTCCACGCACAGATGGGAGAAATTCACCTTCCAGAGCCAAGCAGGCTTCGGAAGCTGTTGTCAAAGAAACCTGACCCTTCCTTTGCAAGAGAGAAAAGGTGCTGTATGTCTATATATTGCAATGGAAAGAAACCCACTATGCATCTACATGCACTGAAATCTCCCACCTTGACACATCCTCTCTCTTGACCCTATATCCCCCTCTCCATCCTGACTTTTTTTCACAGCCAAGTTTCCTGGACCATCTACTGATACTCACCGTTTCTCCTTTGTCCCAGTAGACACTTCCTGATCTTTTTCTTTCCTAACCTCCTTGTAACATTTGACATAGTAGATACCTCCTTCCAGAAACTCTTTTTTGTCCAACTGCTCTGGCCAGGGCTTCTCAATCTCTTTTGCGCTGTCCTTTTCTCTTATTGCCTTCTTAGAGGTCATTGAGCCCAGCTCTGGCCTCAGGACTCACCTGCTCTATACGCAGACCTTGGTTGGTCCCACCCACCCATGGACTTAACCACCTCTGCTGTGCTGCTATGGGGTCTCAGCTCATTGCCCTGGGCCATGCTCTGGGCAGCTTGGACATGTCCATGCTCTGGACAACACTTGGTTGTCTCCTCGGTGTCTAGAATTCAACACCTACAAAGTGAACTCATTCTCTTTCCCGCAAGGATGTGTCCATTGTCTAAGCCAGCAAGCTCCCTTTCCCACCACCACCAAATCCAAGCTGGGCAGAATCTCCTCTTTCATGCCTCTGAAAGCCACTTTGCTCTCCCCATCCCACTGCTACCAGCCGAGCAGAGCACACATCACTCCCTCCTTGGGGTAAGACCATTGCCCTTGGCCTTCCGGATCTTCTAATCCACACCCAACACGGCTGCCAAAGGAATCTTTCCTTAATGCAAAGTTAGCCATACCCTACCTCCCTGGCTTGACACTATGAGGCTCAGAGCTTTCAAGATGACATTTCAAGCACGCAGGGCCCTTTGTCATTTAATCTCTTCTCTCTCCAGCTCCCCAGTTCAACGTAGGCTCCATGTCTTCTGGGAAACTTGCCTGACCCCTGCTCCTGCTAGGTGTCTGTGCCTAGCTAGCAGCCCACATTACTCTGATGAGGGACTTCATTGTCTGTGAATTTCTAGAGGGCAGGCCTGGTCTAACTCAGCTTCATCTCTCCAGAGTCTAGCTCATGGTAGGCGTTCAAAAGTGTTTGATAAAGACAGGAGGGATATCTCAGGCTTCTCAGCTCATAAGGTCTCTGCTGAGACCTTGACATTGTGCAGGAGGCAGAGATAGGGACCCGTACAGGGAAACCCAACAGTCCAAGGGTGCTACGACTTGGCTGAGAGACTTCTGAGGACCAAGGCAATCGGGGGAAGTGCAGCCTTCCTCCTACTTGGGAAGATGTCATTTCCATCATTCTGTCTCCCCAGGACTCTGCTCAAGGAGGCTTCTGCCGTGGCAAGTGAAGGTGGTTCTTCTGGAAGGGTCTGTCCTGCTGTGAAGGTAGTCAGTGGTGCTTGGACAGCATAAAGGTGCCACAGACATTTGTTGATTGCACACAGGAAGTGCTTCTGGCTTTGCCTCAAGGCAGGGGCACATTTTATGTGCCAAGACCTCCCCTTCTGCCCCATTATGCTTGACTTAGAGAGACTCCGGCCCCCTCTTGGCTTGTCTTCTGAGCACTGAGAGGACAAGCATGGTGCTGTGGTGGCATTTGGAGGGGACATATGATTTAGAGCCTTCTCTGGTGAGGCCACCAGTCCTTGAGGGGTTTTGCTGCTGGGCCACTCCTTAGATGCCACTGACCTGTGACCAAACAGTCCAGGAATACTTTCCCAGACCAGTGGCCATTGGGCACTTCAGGTATAGGTGTCACCAAGAGGGCAGCCAAGAAGGAGGTGGCACCTGGTACCCAAGTCCAGTGCCACAGGCCAATTCCTCAAGCCAAGGGAGACAGGCACCTAACTCACCATGACAGGACAGGACCCTTGCCAAGTCCTTCCTGAGAGGGGGAAGAGCCACTTCCAAATAAACACAAAGCTGGGTCTATAAAACATGGCCTTCCTGGCTTCGGTGGTCAGAAGAGACAAGCCTGCCAAAGCTCTGTGATGCATGGCGTGCCTGGCATCAATGGTCAGAGGTAATGAGCTTGCCAAAGTTCTATGAAAAATAGCTTTCCAAGGTATGGAAACCAAAGGGAAACACTGCAGGTACTTAACTGGCCTGGAGCCACGGTGACTTAACTAGTCTACGGAAAATCAGTCAACGTTCACATTAGTCATCAAATTGAAATATCGATAAAGGACTATGCTTTGGTCTAATACACTAAGAAAAATTAACATTTTAATGACAATTTGTAACGTTGGGAAGGATATGGTAAAAACTGTTATCTTCATACATTGCTCTTGACAGTATATATTTGTACAGATGGAGAGCCATTTATCATTATCTGTCAAGAATTGCAAGAGTTCATGACCCTCTCTCCAAAGAAAATAAAGCAAGATATGGAGGAAAGTTTCATTAGAGTGTTAATTGTCATTTTGACAGATGTATCAAGTGTTCAAATTATAGTGCATGACAAATGTTTTAATATTGTGTTAGGTATTGAAACGATGACCGTGAGAACAACGTAGCAACATGGAAAAGTGCCTGTGACAATAACAGGACACAAGTCCGTGTGTGTATATAAGGACGACAAGCGAGTGAAACAACGTTCACAGCAAAGTGGAATCTGAGTCAATCCACCAAAATGATAACTGTGGTTGCGTCTGGGGGTGGAAGCGATGGGGGATTATTTTTTCTTTTTCAAATTTGGTATAATGTGATATAACAAGAAAAACTTTTTTTTAGAGATTGGAGGGTTGCCAAGTGGAGATAAAAAAGACAACTGAGAATCCTCTTCAGGTGGGTGGGAAGAAGCCTTTCGGGCAAGAAAGACAGGGTAGCCCGACCTCCCAGGGCTGGATTCTGCTTTGGTTTGGACAGGGCAGGGTGCAGGCTGGGCACAGAAGAAAGGACAGGCCTTTGCTATACTGCTTTTTCTTGGGATCTGAAGAAGTCTGGGGACGTGACAAGCTGATCTTAACTGGGGAAAGGTTGGAGATCTCACACAAGGCCTGTGTGGGAAGGCTTTTGGTTCCAAAATGGGCAGTCTCTCAACGAATCTGGCATGGGCCCATGAGGACCCCAGGGGGAGCCTGAGGAAGTGATGGTTTCAACACTGCTCCAAGGAACCGGTGAGGAAGGAGGCCAAGGAGAAGGGATGGGTGAGGGGCGGCAGGCAGGGAGCTATGAGGTTCTCATGGGCAGTGACAGTCACAATGCCTGGGCTTGGAGGAACAAGAGGAGGCATTCTGGTCCTCCAGTGGGAGGAGGGTGGAGCATGGCTTTGAGATGTACTCATGATCGTGTCTTAAGATAGCAGGCTCAGGTTGAAGGAGACACTAGGCCAGGTGCATAGGGCACACACATAGCCCAAAGCCTAGTGTCAGAATGTTGTGCAGAAAGAGGCAGCTGAACAAATAGATGGATGAATAAGGGAACGTATGAGGCTTTATGCAATGCACGGGGGTGTGATAACATGGCTGCAACTGGATCTGACATTGTCCCATCTCAACTCACCATGTGTCACAGCAGCTAGCTCTTAGAAACATCAAAACATGTCTTAAATAATCCCTACGGAGAAAATTTATCAACCAGAAAGCACGTATGGAGATGCTGTGAGCTCCTTAGAGCCAAGCCTTGTAGGATACAAAGAACCCCAAGACAGAGTTCCATCCTACGACGGGCACCTCATCACTCCCCTACCCCCACACGTAGGTTCTTATTCTGGGGTCTTGTCTGAAATTCTTTAGGGCCAGGGCTACAAAAGCAGGGGCCTCATATTCGAAATTGACAACCTGTGGGGCAACGGAGAAGGGTCAGCCTACAAAGTGAGAAGCAAATCTGAATGTAAATCGGGTGAAGGCATAAATATCTCTTAGACTTAAGTGCAGACGAGAAAGTATGCAAAATTAGGGGGAAACCATTCCATCTTCATTATGTGTGTGCTACGCTCCCTTTTGCACTGGGAGTGACTTTAACTCACCCGTTTATTTGCATCTGGACAAAGAGAAACCTAAAATACTTTCATTATCTTAAGAGAGCGATTAGCCAGCTGAAAAGAATGTTCCTCCTGACAGCAATTAATCTTGGTCAGCCTCCTCTCTACTCCCAGGCCATTGCTTTGCTGAGTCATTCCACTACGCAGGGTCCCCAGCCAGAGCCCAGCTGCCTGCAGCCACCATGGAACCCTAGGATCTCACCATTGGGGTTATTTTCACTGCTGTCACTTTGTTGGTTTGTGTGTGTGTGTGTGTGTGCGTGTGCGTGTGTGTGTGTCCTTAGACAAGAAGCATACTATTCATGTAAAATTATGTATTTAGGTAAAAATCCATATTTAAGATCACGTCAGAGCTTAAAATGTGCATAAAATTGGCCCATTCTTGGACTCCAAAGAGAAAGAACCTTCCTTTTCATCTGGTTTTAACTTCTGCTTCTAAACAGCTGTTTATTCTGTTTTATAAAGATCTGCAAGCAGAATGCTTAAGCAAAAAAGAGGAAGGAGCAGAATAATAGATATACTGTAACACCAGTTCCATCAACACACACACACACACACACACACACACACACACACACACACACACAACCACAGGCACATACACACACACACACACACACATGAAAAAATCTGAATGGCTTACTAAACCATTGAGAGTCATGATCTCGGGGGCTGTGAAGATAGAGGAAAATCATTTTCTAAATTTTGCTCTTCTCTAATGTATGATTATTTTATATTGAGTTTATATTACTTTTGTAACTAAAACCAATAAAGATTGAATGTTAGAGATGAGCAGAGGCACTAAGACGCTCTTTGCATGAGAGGTTTTCCTAGTGATGAAGCATCTTCTTAATTGAGCTACATACTTTCTCTCTTACAATTTATTCTCATTTCCTCCTTGGTTTTGTTTTTCCTAGGAATGAAGAAAGTGGTCAGCATCTTCTCTAGATCAGAGGGACTATGCATTTGTCTTTACTTTTTATCATGAAAATTTCAAACATAACACAAAGAAAGCAGAAGAGTCTAACGGGCCCCTGTGTCTCTATCACCGCCTTCTATAACTATCCACTTTCCGCCTTCATCTGTCTTCCACCCCCATCTCAAACAAATTAATTTATAGGCATACAGTTCTTTTTGGTTTTGAAGTAAAATTTATATACCGTGAAATGCATGAAATCTTTTTTTTTTTTTTTTTTTGCGGTACGCGGGCCTCTCACTGTTGTGGCCTCTCCCGTTGCGGAGCACAGGCTCTGGACGCGCAGGCTCAGCGGCCATGGCTCACGGGCCCAGCCGCTCCGCGGCATGTGGGATCTTCCCGGACCGGGGCACGAACCCACGTCCCCTGCATCAGCAGCTGGACTCTCAACCACTGTGCCACCAGGGAAGCACCTGCATGAAATCTTAACATTAAAATTTTGAAAAACAGATACGTCTGTGTAACTCACATCCTCATCAAGATACAAAACCTTCCCATCACCCAGAAAAAGTGCTCTTGTACTTTTCACGGTCCCTCTCCTCACTTCCGTGACTTTTCACCATATTTAATTTACTCGCCTGTCCTAGAATATCTGTTCATTGCTTTTTAATATAATAAAACTATTTCCATTATAAAAGCTGTACATGTTAGGGAAAATCTTGAGGGTAAAATAAAACCCTAGAAAAATAGAAAGAAAACTGATAATGAATAGTCCCACCACACAAAGGGAAAAATCGTTAAAAGTTTTGTTTTCTTCTAGTTCCTGGGTGTAAAGTTTTCTTATTTTATGTATCTGTGATTGCTTACTTCACATGACTTCCCATAATAATTTCACATTACTCTCATAATACTTTCATAAGATAAGCATCTCTCCTATAATATTCACAAAGGAAAAAAAAACTTGTCAATCTAGAACTTAATACCCAATAAAAATATCATTCAAAAATGCAGAAGAAATAAAGATTTTTGCAGACTTACAAAAGCTGAAAGAATTCTTCAGAAACAGATGCACACTGCAAGAAAGTTTAAAGGAAGTCTTTCAGGCAGGAGGTAAATGACATCAGATGGAAATATGGACCTGCACAAAGGAATAAAGAGTACTAGAAATGGTAAATACATGAGTAAGTAATAGGAATTTTATCTTATTATTTAATGTCTTTAAAAGATCCTCGAGGACATCCAGTCCCAGCCAAGGTGGAGTAGCCCCATTCCCCCCAGGTCCTACCCTCTTACAACTAAAAACCTCTGGATGTAACACAACATAGCAAACAAAAGACAACTCTGAAAAGGGTCTGAAAGAATAAAGTGAACTGCCTAAGGGACGCAGGGCTTGAGGAACAACACAGCAGTGGGTACCCTGTTTGGTTTTTAAGAAAAGTTTGTGTTTGTGTGTTTGTTTTGTCTCCTACACACCCTGGATGGGGTACCCAAAGCTGTCAACAGGCACAGACAAAAAAGCCCTAAGAGGGCTTCCCTGGTGGCGCAGTGGTTGAGAGTCTGCCTGCCGATGCAGGGGACACGGGTTCGTGCCCCGGTCCGGGAAGATCCCACATGCCGCAGAGCAGCTAGGCCCGTGAGCCACAACTACAGAGCCTGCGCGTCTGGAGCCTGTGCTCCGCAGCGGGAGAGGCCACAACAGTGAGAGGCCCGCGTACCATAAAAAAAAAAAAAAAAAAGCTCTAAGAAAAGTCTGCTTCCCTAGCTAAAGAACCAGTAAAAGGTGACATAACAATAGAAACTCTTGTTTGATCATATTTGCCCTACTTAAGCCCAACACCAATGGAATCCCGTGCCCCCTCCCCCCTCCCCTCGATCCTGCTCAGAGGATTCAGTCCAGCTGAGTGGGAGCTCATGGTCCACTCCCTTTATGGCAGAAGCAGGCGGCACTCCAAGTCCCCCACTGGGGTTGCACTAGAAGGGTCCATTAGGGAGCTGAACCTCCTCCCCCAACCTGGCACCAACAAGACCGACTGAGGCAGTGTGGGGTGACGCTGGTTGGAACTCTGCTTTCCTACAGCTGGTGTCAGCAGGGCTCAGAGAGAAGCTGAGCACCCATCCCCACCCGGCAGCAACAAGGTAGAATGAAGTGGTGTGAGGGACACTGTGTCAACAGGGCATAGAGGGGGCTGAACTTACGCTCCCCTCAGTGCAGCAAGAGGATGTGAGTAGATGTTCCACTTTTCTCAGGAAGGTACCAGCTGGGCTGAGAAGGGGGGAATTAAACATCCACCCCTACCACAACCTACCACTATACCTAAACAGGGTGACTGCCTGCTAAAAAGGAAGGTTAACTAGAATCCAGTCACACAACATAGTAGCCAGAATGCCCAGGATATAATAAAAAATCGCTTGTCACACCAAGAACCAGGAAAATCACACTTGAATGAGAAAAGACAATCAACCAGTGCTTACAGCGCGATGACTCAGATGCTGGAATATTCTGAAGAGTGTTCTAAAGCAGCGATTATAAAAATTATGCAATGAGCAATTTAAAACACGCTTGAAACAAAAGAAAAAACTAGAAAATCTAAGTGAAGGAATATAAGCTATTAAAGAAACAACCGATTGGAAACGATAAAACTGAAAGATACAATAACTGAAATAAAAACCCAAAGGATGGGCTCGATAGTAGGTTAGAGACAACAGGGAATGAATGAGGTTGAAGATGGATAACTGGAAACGACCCAATCTTAGTAATAGAAAAGGAAATAGGCTGAAAAAAGAAATGAACAGAGTCTGAGAGATCTGTGTGATGATCACAAAAGATCTAGCATTGGTATCATGAGCATCCCAGAAAAGAGGAGAAGAAGCGTGCAGCTGAAACAAGTACTCAAATAAATGATAGCTAAAAGTTTCCCAAATTTGACAAAAGGCAAAACCTAGAGATTCAAAAACTGGAACAAATCCTGAACAGGATATAGCCAAAGAAATCCTCACTAAGACAAATTATAGTTAAATTTCTGAAAATTAAAGGCAAAGAAAAATGTCTTGATAGAGGCTAAAGAGAAGTAAGGTATTGTTTATAAAACTATTCAAATGACAGCCATCTCTCCTCTGAAACCATGGAAGCCAGGAAGAAGTGGTACAGCATTTTACAAGTCCTGATAGAAAAGAATTAAGAATTTACTTGTAAAATTCAAAAGAATTGTAAAATTCAAAAGAATTCTACTTCCAGCAAAACTATTCTTGCCGTATCTGAATCTGATTCTGATACTTGCTAAGTCTCTTCAAACTGTGGGCTTTGGGGTGTTTTTTTTCCTCTTAATATGCCTTGAAATTTTTTCTTGATAGCCAGACATGATATACTAGATAAAACAAGTTGAGATAAATAGGTCTTCAGTAGGGCTTCCCTGGTGGCGCAGTGGTTGAGAGTCCGCCTGTCGATGCAGGGGACGCGGGTTCGTGCCCCGGTCCGGAAAGATCCCACATGCCGCGGAGCGGCTGGGCCCGTGAGCCATGGCCGCTGAGCCTGCGCGTCCGGAGCCTGTGCTCCGCAGCGAGAGAGGCCGCAACAGTGAGAGGCCCGCGTACCGCAAAAATAAATTAAATAAAAAAATACGTCTTCAGTAATGTGGTAAGAGGTAAGGTGTAGGGGGAGCATTCTATGGTCCTGTGATTAGGTCTCAGTCTTTTAGCGATCCTGTGCCTCTGAACTGTGAACTTCACAACTGCTTCCCAGTCTCTCTCGCCCTCCTCACCCCGCACCTTACATTGGACCGGATGGCTAGAGTGGCCTAGAGTTGGGTATTTCCCTTCCCCCAGGTTGGTTCGGCTCTGATAAAATCCTAATAGTTTAGGCTCTGGAAAAACAGTTTCACTTGAGGGCAGGACTTGTTAAGAACGGAACGTTCTGACTTATTTCAAAATAGTTCCTTTTCCATCCCCCGATGGAAAAACAAGGGAATTTTTCTTTGATGTTCACTGTAAAAGCCTGTTTGAGTTCCTGGAGATAATACTTACAAAAGTGTGTGGGCTCCCTAGGATAGGTCTCCCTGGAGTTTTTGACCCTAAGACTTGTCCGCACTGAGCCTCCGGCAATTCAGGTTTTCTTACCCTGGCTCTGGTTCCTGCAGTGGTTTCTGCTCCCTCAGGAGTTTTTGCTCCCATAAGAAGTGATTCTCACTATTTGCTTATCTGTCTTTTCAATTTGGGGAGATGTGGTTTGCCTTGTGATCTCATTTCTCTGAAAATCAAAGAGTTGTTGATTTTTCAGTTTGCTCTACCTTTTGCTTGATGTTAGGACAGAGTGATGACTTCCAAGCTCCTTATATGATGAATAGGAAGTCAAACTATTTTTTAGGAATAAAGGTAAAATAAAGACATTCTCAGATGAACGGAAACTAAGAGAATATGTCACCAGAAGACCTACCCTTAAAGAATGACTGAAGGAAGTGCTCTAAACAGAAAGAAAATGATAACAGAAGACTTCAGGACCTCGGGAGGAAATAAAGAAAAGAAAGCATGACTATAAACATAATTGACTATTTGAACAAAAATAATAATGATTAGAAGAATACTTATAAATATATGTACATGTAAAATGAATGACAAAAATAAAATCAAGGCCAGGAGGGGAGAAGCGGAGGTATCGTGTTGTAAGCTTCTTTTACTACATGGGAAGGGGTATAATATCACCTGAAAGTAGACCTGATAAATTAAATATGTATTCTATAAACACTAAGGAATACCAATATAACACAACAGAGAGAGCAAATAAGGCAACAAAAGAGGTAAAATGTAGTCATAAAAATATCCAATTAATCCAAAAGAAGGGATAGAAAAGGTAAGGGGGGTGGGCAAAGAACAGATGGGATAATTTTTGGAAAAAATAGCAAGATGACAGGATTAAACCTCATCATATCAATAATTACATTACATGTAAATGCTCTAAATATCTCTAATAAAATGCAGAGTTTGTGAAATTAGATATTTTTAAATAGCAGTTCCAACTGCATGCTACTTATACAAAATGTATAAATAGGTTAAAAGAAAAAGGATGGGAAAAGAAATACAATGTGAACATTAATAAAAAGAATCTGAGTGGCCATATAAATATAAAAGTAGATTTCAAGCAAAGGATATCATCAGGGTTAAAGAAGGACATCTCAAAATGATAAAGTGCTCATTTTTCAAGAGAACATAACAATCCTAAATAAATGTATGTGCATCTAATAAAAGAGCTTCAAAATACTGAAGCAGAAATTGGCAAAACTATAAGGAGAAATAGATAAATACACATTTAGAGTTATAGATTTCAATACCTTTCTCTCAATAATTGATAGACAAGTAAACAGAAAATCAGAAAGGATGTAGAAGACTTGAACACTACTATTAATAAAATTTAGCTACTTGGCATTTATAGAATACTTCACTCAGAAACAACAGAACGCACATTTTTTACAAGGGCGCTTGGAACATTTTCTAAGATGTAATATATTCTGGGCCATAAAACAATGCTTAACTTTAAATAAATTCAAGTTATTAAAAGTATGTTTTCTGAAAAAAAATTACAATTAAAATAGAAATCATTAACAGAAATGTATCTGGAAAATTCCCAAATATTTTGAAACTAAATAATTCATTTTTCAATAACTCATTGGTCAAATAATAAGTCAAAAGGTAAAAAAAAAATTATTTTCACATAATGAAAATGAAAACACCCTATATCAACATTTGCAAGATGCCACTATAGTAATCTTAGAGGGAAACTTATGGCACTCCATGTCTGTTTTAGAAAAAAGGAAAGATCTTGAGTCAATGGCCTCAACTCACACTTGAAACAAGCAGAAAAAAAAAAGCAAATCAAACCCAAGTAAGAATTAAAAGGGAAATAATAAAGATCAAAGTGAAAAATCTATGAAATAGAAAAACAATAAAGAAAAGTCAATAAACCAAAAGCTAGTATTTTAAGTAGATCAACAAAATTTAAAAACCTCTTGTCAGACTGATCAGGAAAAAAGGATTAAGACACAAATTACTCAATATCAGGAATGATAAAGATGACATCACTCAGATTCTACAGATATTAAAAGGATAGTAAGAAAATATTATGAACAACTTTAAGCCTATAAATTAGAAAACATAGATGAAATGGACAAATTCCTTTAAAGACACAAATTATCAGAGCTCACTTCAAATATAATAATAACATGAATTGCCCCCTATCTATGGAATAAACTGAATTGTAGTTAAAATGTACTCATGAAGAAAACTGCAGGCTGAGATGGCTTCACAAGTGAACTCTACCAAACATTAGGAAAGAAGGAATAACAATCCTCATAAACTCTTTAAGAAAATTGAAGTGAATACTTCCAATTCATTTTATGAGTCCAGCATTGCCCTGATTCCAAAGCCAGGCAAAGAAAACCATAGACAAGTAACTTTCATGAACAAAATGCAACAATTTTTAAAGAAAATTTTGCAAATTGAATCCAACAATATATAAAAAGGATAAAACATCATGGCCAGATGGGGTTTATCCCAGGAATGCAAGGTTGGTTTGATATGCAAACCCTAATCAATACAAGTCGCTATATTAACTACAAGAGAAAAACCATTTGATCATCTCTATAGGATGCAGAAAAAACTTGGCCAATTTTAACACCCATTCCTGATTAAAAACTTAGAAAACTAAGAACAGAAAAGTACTTTCCATCTTGTGTAAGGTCAGCTATGAAAAACCTACAGTTGATATCATATTTCATGAGGAAAGATGAAACCTTTTCACCCTAATGTCATGAACAAGGCAAGGATGTCTGTTCTCACTACTCTTTTTCAAGATAGTACTGGAAGTGCTAGCCAGCACAAAAAGACAAAGAAATAAAAGGCATGGACTGTAAAGAGCCACAGTTGGCATAATTATGTATGTATGAAGTTGCCAAGAATCTACAAATAAAACACTAAAAAGTGAATTTAGCAAGCTTGCAGGACACAGGACACTGTAAAACGTTATTGTATTTCTATGTGCCATATACCCAAAATACACACACACACACACACACACACACACACACACACACACACTCGGACAGCTGCTTTTTGACAAAGGTGCAAAAGCAATTAAATGGAGAAAAGCAATTAAATGGAGAAAGGTGCAAAAGCAATTAAATGGAGAAAGCCTTTTCAACAAGTGACACTGGAACAAGTGGATGCCCATGTGCAAAAGAATCCACTTGAGTCCATAACATGCATCATATAAAAATAATTTAAGATGGATTATAGATCTCAGTGTAAAATCTGAAACTATAAACCTCTAGATGAAAAACATAGGAGAAAATCTTTGTGATCTTGAGTTAGGCAAAGAGTTTTTAGCTACGACACCAGATACACAATACATAAAAAGTAAATTGATAAATGGAACTTTATCAGAATTAAAACTTGTGCTCTTTGAGAGACACCATTAAGAGAAAGAAAAGACAAATCACAAATTGGGAGAAAACTTTTGCCACGTATATATCTGATAATGCACTTATGTCTAGAATATATAATGAACTCTCAAAACTCAATAGTAAGAAAATAGCCCAATTAAAAATAAAATGGACAAAAGATTTGAACAGACATTTTCCCAAAGAAGTTATATGGATGGCAATGAGCACATGAAAACATGCTTAACATCATGAGTCATTAGGGAAATGCAATTTAAAATCACAATATGATACCATTACACATATTTCAGAATAGCTAAAATTAAAAAGACTGACAATACCAAGCGCTGGAGAGGATGTGGAGGATATTAATCCTGATATGCTGCTGGTGGAATGTAAAATGATACAACCACTTCGGAAGTTTAAAACTTCTCAAAAAGTTAAACATTTACCACGTGTCCCAGACATTCAATTCCAAGAGAAAAGGCAGCAGATTTCTACACAAAGACTTGTACACAGATGTTCATAGCAGCTTTATTTGTAATAGCACCAAACTGGCAACAACCAAAATGTCCATCCACAGATGAATGGAAGAACAAATTGTGGTACATCTGTACAATGGACCACTTCTCAGAAAAAAGAAAAGAAAAAGAAAAAAGAAAGAAATGATTTATTGATAAACACAATATGGATAAATCTCAAAAATAACTATGTTGATACAAATAACAAATGCTGGAGGGCATGTAGAGAAAAGGAAACCCTCCTACACAGTTGGCGGGATTGTAAGTTGGTGCAGCCACTATGGAGAACAGTAGGGAGGTTCCTCAGAAAACTAAAAATAGAATTACCATATGATCCAGCAATCTCACTCCTGGGCATATATCCAGACAAAACTCTAATTCAAAAATATACACGCACCCCTGTGTTCATAGCAGCACTATTAACAATAGCCAAGACATGGAAACAACTTAAATGTCCATCAACAGATGAATGGATAAAGAAGATGTGGTACATGTATACCATAGAATATTACTCAGTCATAAAAAAGAAAGAAATAATGGAATCTAAAATATGACACAAATGAACCTATCTATGAAACAGAAACAGAATCACAGGCACAGAGAACAGACTGGTAGTTGCCAAGGGGGAGGGGGTGGGGGGGAGGATGGAGTGGGAGGTTGAGATTAGCAGATGTAAGCTTTTACATATGGAATGGATAAACAACAAGGTCCTACGGTATAGCACAGAGAACTATATTCAATATCCTATGATAAACCATAATAAAAAAGAATATTAAAAGAAGTATATATGTATAACTGAATCACTTTGCTGTACAGCAGTAAACACAACGTTGTAAATCAACTATACTTCAATAAAAAATAAGTATAAATTAAAAAAAATAATGTTGAGTGAAAGAAGTCAGGCAAAAAAAAAAAAGACTACATACTGTATATTCCATTTGTATAAAACTATAGAAAATGAAAATCTACAGTGACATGAAACAAACGAATAGGGATGGAGGGGAAAGAGAAGGGAAGCCTGGGAGAGATTACAAACGTACAGGGGATGATGGAGATGTTTACTATACAGATTGTTGTGATGGTTTCATGGATGTATACATATGTGAAAACTTACTTTGTGTATTTTAAATATGTGCAGTTTTTTGTATGTCAATTATACTGCAGTGAAGCTGCTTTAAAAAAATAAATAAGGCCACGGAAAGTAGAAGGACTTTACTCTCATAAGACTGTACTCTATCTGGTCTGCAAACAGGTGCACACAAAATCTGCACACTTAGCTGGAGCCTACCTGACAACACCTCTGCAACATTATGCAAATCACCGTGAGAAGGAAACAATAATTACGTTAGAAACCACCAGAACGTGGTTGTTTTCACACACATTTTCTTGTTTGTTTTCAGATCTGGGTTGTCTTTAGCATATGGCTGTCGGTTAACCCAACTCGGGGCTTTTCTCTTCGGTTTACAGAATCTGAAATTGAGCTCTGCTGGGGTTAAGTCCATGTGGTGGTTCATGGGTGTGGAAAGTACCTACAGCTGACCACAGACTAGAGTTCCCTACAGCTACATTAGTCTCGGAACTATTGTCTCCTAAGTTGTTTGTTTTTAAAAAAATCCCATAGTCTTCATTTTAATTGCTCTTAAATAATCTATGAAATATGCTTCTTTTCTGCTGTTGTCAGTTCCTAACTTCAGATTTTTCTCTCTGTATCCTGGCGGAGATCTTGCTAAAGAATGATTCCAACAGCATGTTCAGTCTCTCCTTCCCTTTTGTGCTTCCCTGAGCAGACCTCCCAACCCAACTGCTGTGAAGGGGCCCAGATCTAAGGGCTGTTCTTGGCGCCCCAAACGCACCAAGTCTTGGCACTAAGGTGGCCCCGTCTGGGCATACCCATCTAAAGCAACCGTCTACTTCTTATCAGAAAATCTTGTGCTTCAACAAAGCCTTTTCTAGAATTAACCACGCCATGGTGAGGTGCGGAGGAGGGGCAGAGCACCCCTGGGCCTGGGTTTACAGAACCCCTCGTCAGCTCTGCACCTCATCTCTGTTTTGCAGCATTGCTCAGGGAACCACTGGACTTTGTATCTGTGGAAGAAGGGGGAAGAGACCGCTGACTGCATTTCTGTCCCTGTGCTGAAAAGGATGCTATGTCAGAGAACCATTCCAGCAAACTTCAAAGGTCAGTATCACCCCATGTTACAGATGAAGCTCAGAGAGCCTCAGCAGCTCACATGCCCCAGGTCTCAGTGGGATGGGGCAGAGCAAGGATTCGAACCCAGGCCAGAGGACTCACATGCTTTCCTCAGCTCAGCATGCTGCCTCACCATGACTGCTGGGTCACCACCACTCTCCATGACCACCCGTTCATTGCTCCGCACTACTGCCGGGTCACTATTCCCCACTGGTCTGATCCTCCAGGTTTCCCTATAAATAAACCCATTTGTCCATGAAGTCAAGGAGGCAGGCAGGGGAACTTCACATAGGACCTTTTAGGCTACGGTAAAGAGTTTAGACTTTAGTCTAAGAGAGGGTTTTGCTTAGAAGGAGAGATAGGATCAGATCCTTCAAGAAAAGATGCTTATAAGACTAGGAAACAACCTAAATGTCCATCGACAGATGAATGGATAAAGAAGATATGGTATATATATACAATGGAATATTACTGGCCATAAAAAGGAATGAAATAATGCCATTTGCAGCAACATGGATAGACCTAGAGATTATCATACTAAGCAAAGTAAGTCAGAAAGAGAAAGACAAATACCATATGATATGACTTATATGTAGGATCTAAAGTATGACACAAATGAACTTATCTACGAAACAGAAACACCCACAGACATAGAGAACAGACTTGTGGTTGCCGAGGGGGAAGCGGGGTGGGGGAGGGTTGGGCTGGGAGTTTGGGAGTAGCAGATGCAAACTATTATATATAGTATGGATAAACCACAAGGTCCTACTGTATAGCACAAGGAACTATATTCAATATCCTGTGATAAACCATAATGGAAAAGAAAAAAAAAAAAAAAAACAGAAAGAAAGAATGCTTAGGGACCGGTCCAGGCTCCACTGCAGTAGCCCAGGCAGGAGGTGATGGTGTCTTGGACTTGAGTGGGGATAGTAAGAATGACAAAAAGTGGAGACACTCAGAAATTGTTTCAGAGGTAGAGTCAAACTAGACTTGTTGAAGAACTAGATGTGGGGAGTGAGGATTACGAGCAGAACCAAGGCTGACGCGTAGGATTTTGTCTTCAGAAATTTGAAAACCCAAGACGAACAAGAGTGAGGTAAAATCAGACTTGGGAAAATCTTGTGCTTCGTTTGGGACGAATCTAAATTTGAAATGCCTGCTGAAATAGAAGTAGAGTAGACCATGGGATATATGAGTATGGACTCTGGATGGATATAGAAATTCAGGAGTCATGAACACATTGACTGTAAACATAAAGCCATGAGCGTGGATGAGATCACCAAGGGAGACATTGTGCACAGAGAAGAAAGAGGGGTAAGAAATGAACCCCGGACAGGGCAGCACTTAGAGCAGAGGCAACAGATGCAGCCTAGAAGACTAGGAAAGGACAGTCAGTGCAGGAGGAGGAAAGCAAAGAGCGTGTGGTGTTCTGGAAGCAAAGGGAATAAAGGGCATCAGAAAAGAGGTGTGGTCAGTTGTGTCAAATCAGATGAAGACAGACTTGTCCACTGAATTTGGTAGCAACAAATCATGGCAGCCTGCCATATAAATGGTTACATCCAAAAATATCTAGAAAATATTGTTCATCCTCCACACATTTAATAAGCACTATGTGTGAGATAGGCTCTCAGGTACTGGGAAACAGAGATGCATAAGACATGGTCTCTGTTCTCAAGGAGTTTACAGTGTTGAGGAAGAAAGAGGCAATAGCCACTACTGATACTGCAACAGCCCTGTACGTCAGTTTGCCAATAAGGATACTGCAGCAGGGAGAGGTCAAGGGATGCCTCAGATTTTCGACGACAAAGCCCAGGCTTAAATGTAACATAAAACATCCAAATAGGAATTCGCTAAGGTGACAGCAGTGATTTGACAAATCAACAACAGTTTGGCCAGAAAGCAAACGTTTGCAGTTGAGGCAGACTTCAGCACACACGGAAGATGCTTTCCACTTTGTGAGATGTGTTCCGGTTGGTGGAAGACTGTGTGAATTAGGTAGACTGAGGGAAAGACTAATTGATTTAGGAGCGTACAATCAAGACAACTGGATAGCCTAGTGAAGCTCGCAGAAAACAAGAATATAAAAGTATAAGGAAGATAAAATTAGATTTAACTTGGTGGCCATCGTGTCTGAGTAGAAACTGATGTATAAACGAAGACAGCAGAGTGACAAAGACAAGCTGCAAAGTAGGAACCCAGGGGCAGGAATGTGTTAAGTCCGGAAAAAACATAATGATCTGCTTTTCCATGTGGGATTATAAAAGGTTTTAACTGAACACCAGCTAAAATGGCAAAAGAAAAACAGACTGCAAAGAAAACTCAAGAAGCCCACTGAAGAGGGAACTTGGGGGCCCAGTACATACTTGCGGATCCCTAACCTTCCCCATCAGCAACATATGCATGTAATATACATTAAATAAAAGTGAGATTGAGAGTTGTCTGCCCAAATTCCATTATCTGACATTATATCTCAGAATTCCTATTGATTTTGCCAGAAATATAACTACTGTAATGGATCTAGAAAATGCCTAAATTGTATTTTCCATCTGAAAATTGTTCTAATTAACTTTTGATCTTTTGTCCAATTAGACTTTAAAAATTTCTTATGTCAACTCTTGTTTAAACTATTTCTCCTCATCATAATAGAAGAAACTTATGTCTTCATTTTTAATACCTAGTTGCTTTGAAGATTTTTTTAATACTGAATTTTCATTCTTATCTTTTGGACCGGTTATTTGAAAAATTATGATTTTAATGCAGATAATCTGGAAGGGATAAAAGTATAACTCCGAGTAATTTTCATATTGCTGCCAGTAGAAAAGTAATACACGATGCCAATCTATTTTGGCAAAAAATATTTTTAATGGGCAAAAGACTTGAGTGACCAGATGCCTCATAAAAGAGGATATCTAAATGGCCAATAAGCACATGAAAATGTTCTCAACCCATTATTCATGAAAGAACTCTAAATTAAAACCACACATGAAATATCACCATAAATCCACTCAAATGGCTAAAGTTAAAGAGATGGACAATACTAAAAGTTGGCAAGATGTAGAAAAAGCAGAGCTCTCACGGTTGGTATGGATGCAAAATGGTACAAGACCACTGAAAAATTGTTGGCATTTTCTAGTAAAATAAACATTTCCCTCCTGAATCACCCAGCAACTCCACTCCTAGGAATTTATCAAAGAGAAGTAATAGTAAATGTCCACCAAAATGTTTATAAGTTTAATTTGTGATAGCTAAAAATAAGACACAACCCATATATCCATTAAATGTCTATCAAGATACACTCTAAATTGCAGTGTAGCCATACAATGGAAAACAACTTAGCAATGAAAAAGAGCAAACTACTAAGATCCATGTAATTTAAATTTGGATGAATCTCAGAAACATTATGCTGAGTGAAAGAAACTGAACACAGAAAGCCTGTATTGTGTGATTCCATTTTCATGAAGTTCAAGAACAGGCAAAACCAATACTATGATGATAGAAGTCAGATAATAGTTACCTCTGGGGAGATGTTGACGGAAAGGGCCAGGAAGGAACCCCCTGGGGTGATGGACTGCTCTGGATCATGATCTAGGTGGGAATGCATAAGTAAGATTTGCACATTTTACTGTATGTATGTATATCTCAGTTTTAAAAAATATAGAATGAATCATAGATGTAGAAAACAAACATATGGTTACCAGGGGATAAGGCAGGGAGAGGGGTGATAGATTGGGAGACTGGGATGGACATATACACACTACTATATATAAAATAGATAACTAATAAGAACCTGCTGTATAGCACAGGGAACTCTACTCAACACTCTGTAATGACCTATATAGGAACAGAATCTAAAAAAGAGTGGATATATGTATATGTATAACTGATTTACTTTGCTGTACACCTGCAACTAACACAACATTGTACATCAACTATACTCCAATAAAATTTTTTTTAGAAAAAATATACAATGAAATAAAGGTCAGGGGCAGGGAGCTATGGTTTTTTCATTTTCTACCATGTTCCTACCATGTTTTCTACCAGGGAAATGAGAGGTCATGTTTTCCGTGTGTTTGGGACACTGGTTGAGAGAGAGCCCCTTCAGACAAGGTGCAGCCACCCTGGGGCTCATGGCAGGAAATAACAAGGCTCCTCTGTTTTAGCACTTGCCCTTGGGCATCAGTGTCAGTTGACAGTCCAGGACATAGGGGTCTTTTCCGCAGAGCCTGAGTGCAATAGCTTCCCGGGCTATATACACCCAAACTTCTGAGGACCTCTCCCACAGGTTATGATTTTTAGGCTGTCAGCAGTGAGATCAATTTCTGCCAGGGCTCATGGGAAGGGGAGGATTCAGAAAAAGCCTTCCAAAAGTGGCAACTCCTAAACTGGGTTTTGAAAGATAAATAAGAGTGTTCCAGTTGGCCATGATAGGATGGGGGGGCAGAGCATTCCAGGCAGTGGGTTGGCATAGTTCTGGGAGTTGTTGGTTCTTTATTCTTGTGGAAGGTAAAGGCTAGGTCCCCGACAGAGAGGAGAAGAGAGGAAAGCAGGGCAGGAGGCAGATCCCCTGGCCCCCTGGCTCACGCCACTCCCCAGATTCAGTTTGAGTCCATCTGTATGACTACTGCCATGTGCCACCACCTAGATCACTATCAACCTAATATTTTTCTTCCAATCAACTAAAAAATAAATTTTATCCTACTACCAAAAATGGAAGACCATCTTACTTGTCCTAAATAGAAGATAACCATAAAAATAGAAATATAACCATCAAAATAAAAACATTCACCCTTATGCCACCTAAAGCCATCTGGTATGTTATATACCACGTTTTGGAAAACTGCCATGAGCCGCAGGGAGCCAGGGAAGGATTTGAAGCAAGAGAATCACATGATCAGATCTGTGCTTTAAAAAGACCAGTTTGTTGGGAGGGTCGTGAACAAGCAGAGGGCCAGGCCAGAGGAGAGAGCAGTTAATCAGTTGTCTATTGTTACAAACCCCATACAGATGTCCTTAAAAAGAAAGCAAAGTTTTTTATTCATATGTCCTTAAAACTAAATTGGGCATCCTCTTCTAGAAGCTCACTATTACTAGCAACTGGGAATTATGAAAATGGCCATTTGGTACAAAGAACCATTTTACGATGAATGGCCAGTCCAATTCTGGTCTCCCTTTGAGGGGTGAGGTTAGATTCTGGGCTCTCTAAGATCTTTGGGTGAAGAAGTGAGCAACAACCTCTCCCCTCTTTTCACGGTTGAACTCACACAGAGAGGGAACTGGAGACTGCTGACTGTGGTGTGTAAAGTCATCGACTGAAGAGGACCAAGGAGCTTATCTGAAGGAGGTACATCCTTCATCCTTCCCCCACTCAAGGGACTGAAACCAGGCTCTCCCACAGTGCCTGGCCCATGGCTGGCCCTGGGCATCTCACATTCGTCGTTTGCAGTGATAACAGAGGAGTGGCAGTCTTGTGTGCAGGCCTAAATGCCAGGGCATCTCACAGAAGTTTCACTGCCCTGATGGCAAATTTTGTGTGTCAACTTGGTGAGGCCACGGTACCCCCTTGTCTGGTCAAAAACCATCTAGACGTCGCCGTGGAGGTATTTTTTAGGTGCGATTGATGTTTAAATCAGTAGACTTTGAATAAGGCGGAGCCGATTACCCTCCATAACATGGGTGGGCCTCATCCAATCAGTTGAGGGCCTTAAGAGAAAAGACTGAGGTTTCCCGAAGAGAAAGGAATTCTGCCTTCAGACTGCAACAAAGAAATTCTGCCTGAGGTTTTAGCCTTTGGACTCAAGACTACAACATTGACTCCTGCTGGAATTTCCAGGCTGCCAAGATGCCCTGTAGATTCTGGACTATCTGTCTATCTATCTATCTATATCATCTAGCTAGCTGTCTATCTATCTATCTATCTATCTATCTAACTGTCTATCTATCTATCTATCATCTAGCTAGCTGGCTATCTATCTATCTATCATCTAGTTAGCTGGCTATCTATCTATTTATCTACCATCTAGTTAGCTGGCTATCTATCTATCTATCTACCATCTAGCTAGCTGCCTATCTATCTATCTATCTATCTATCTATCTATCTATCATCTAGCTAGCTGGCTACCTATCTGTCTATCTATCTATCATCTAGCTAGCTGCCTATCTCTATCTATCTATCTATCTATCATCTAGCTAGCTGGCTATCTATCTATCTATCTATCATCTAGCTAGCTGGCTATCTATCTATCTATCTACCATCTAGTTAGCTGGCTATCTATCTATCTACCATCTAGCTAGCTGGCTATCTATCTATCTATCTACCATCTAGCTAGCTGGCTATCTATCTACCATCTAGCTAGCTGGCTATCTATCTACCATCTAGCTAGCTGGCTATCTATCTATCTATCTACCATCTAGCTAGCTGGCTAGCTATCTATCATCTACCATCTAGCTAGCTGGCTATCTATCTATCTATCTACCATCTAGTTAGCTGGCTATCTATCTATCTACCATCTAGCTAGCTGGCTATCTATCTATCATCTACCATCTAGCTAGCTGGCTATCTATCATCTACCATCTAGTTAGCTGGCTATCTATCTATCTATCATCTAGCTAGCTGGCTATCTATCTATCTACCATCTAGCTAGCTGGCTATCTATCTATCAACTACCATCTAGTTAGCTGGCTATCTATCATCTAGCTAGCTGGCTATCTATCTATCTAGCTACCATCTAGTTAGCTGGCTATCTATCTATCTATCTACCATCTAGCTAGCTGGCTATCTCTATCTATCTATCATCTAGCTAGCTGGCTATCTCTATCTATCTATCTATCATCTAGCTAGCTGGTTATCTATCTATCTACCATCTAGCTAGCTGGCTAGCCATCTATCATCTACCATCTAGCTAGCTGGCTATCTATCTATCTACCATCTAGCTAGCTGGCTAGCTATCATCTACCATCTAGCTAGCTGGCTATCTATCTATCTATCATCTAGCTAGCTGGCTATCTATCTATCTACCATCTAGCTAGCTGGCTATCTATCTATCTACCATCTAGCTAGCTGGCTATCTATCTATCATCTAGCTAGCTGGCTATCTATCTATCTATCTAACATCTAGCTAGCTGGCTATCTATCTATCTATCATCTAGCTAGCTGGTTATCTATCTATCTACCATCTAGCTAGCTGGCTAGCTATCTATCATCTACCATCTAGCTAGCTGGCTATCTATCTATCTACCATCTAGCTAGTTGGCTAGCTATCATCTACCATCTAGCTAGCTGGCTATCTATCTATCTATCTATCTACCATATAGCTAGCTGGCTATCTATCTATCATCTACCGTCTAGCTAGCTGGCTATCTATCTATTTATCTATCATCTAGCTAGCTGGCTATCTATCTATCTATCTATCATCTACCATATAGCTAGCTGGCTATCTATCTATCATCTACCATCTAGCTAGCTGACTAGCTATCCTATTTAAAGCCACAGCACCACGTCTTTGCTTTGTTACTGTTGTTTTCCTCTATTGCTGCCACCCCCAAATGTAGTGCCTTAAAGCAGCATTTTATTATCTTTCATGACTCTGTGGGTTGACTGGACGCAAGGGGACCGGTTTTCTGTTCCACGAGGCCATGGCAGAAGAGGCTAGTTACCTGGGGCTCGTCTGAGCTGGAGTCTCCAAGACTCCCTCCTCATGTAGCTGACAGCTGGTGCTGCCTGCTGACTGGTACCCCAGCTGAGCTATCCTCAGGGTGCTCGGTTCCCATCTACATGCCATGTGACCCAAACTTCTGGCATCATGGAGGCCGAGGTCCAAAAGCAAGTAAGCAGAAGCCACCGGCCCACTTCAGGTCTGGACTCGGAAGTCCCAGAACACACTTCTGTAGGAGTCCTTTGGTCAAGGCAGTCACAGGCCCAGCCCAGGCTGGGGAGGGGAATAGATCCTACATCTCAATCGGTGCATAAAGGAAGGAATGAATTGATGGTGGCCGTGTTTGGAAACTATCAACCACACCAAGTATATTTCCCCTATTTTACCCTGAAAAAACCAACAATACAGAAGCATACTATGTTATTTATATCTATTTGGGAACACTTAAAGATGTTTCTTCAGCTGCAGTTTCTCTCTGCCCACTTCCAAAGAGGACGTGTAGTCGCTTTTAGTGAATGTAATACGGTAATTGTACTGTTGGCATCAAAATAAAAGATTATAAAAAGCCATGCAGAGGTAAGAGAAAAGCATGCTAGAGAAAAGCTTGACTAAAATTGTTACTGCAATGGGGCCTCCATTCACTGAGTTCCTGCGTGCCCTGGAAAGGGGAAGCTAGCCTTTACCAAAATATTCCATTTGATTGAAGGGACCAGGGCCCGCCCATGGGAGAACCTCAAGAGGTGGGAACTTATAAATAACTTATAAATAACAACAGCATAGAAACAATCCCTCAACCACAGATGCAGAGCGTTCTTCTCCCAGAAAAGGAATCACATTACAGAGCGAGAGTCCTGCTGAGGGGAGTTAAAACAGTAGGAACCAAACCGATGTCTGGGCCCCCTGCCGCAGACCCCTCAGAGCCCAATCTCGGAGCCTAGGCTGGTTCCCAGACTTTTTGAAAATTCTTCTGAAGACCGGTGAGCACCCGGGCCTGTGTTTGTGCTGAATTCCCCGCTGTCCAGCTCCTGGTAGTAATTGGTTGAGATGGTTGATAACTGAGCAAGGTTGATATCACATCAGGCCGTGACTCCAGGCTCTCCTGGAACCTCCAGAGCTCTGGATTACTGGACAGCGCGTGTGGCACTCCATCCAGACGTGAAGGTTGGTGGGAGGGCCACAGCGGAAATTCCGAAGAAGGCAATTAAAATGTGTTAACCAAAACAGGAAACATCGGTGAGGTAGATGAGAGCGTTTTACTTCAGAGGTGTGATTTTATCAATACTTTTATTGTTCATATTTTATTTTTAGAGGTATTTTTCCAAACAAGCCCAAACTTTACTTCTCACTCATTCTAAATTCTTGTATCTTTTTCATGCTTGCATTTGGGGCAAGATTGAGACAAAACACAAAACACTTGGTTCACATTGGAGTGTCAGGTTCTTTTTTAAAAGCACGAAAGGATTTTTTACTGGTCAAGAGATGCTGTTTCCTGAAGGAGAGAGGGCATCAGACCAAAGCACTGGTTTAATCAAAAAGATTTAGGAAGGAGTGAACATCTTTTTTCTGTGGTGACCAAAATGATCTCTGACCACTAGCAAACTCATAGCATCGGTACGCAGTGTGACAGATTTTCAAAGCCACCTACTTCTCCACATCCAAGATGGTTCTGTGCCCATACTCAGTGCATCCATGGCAAATTCACTGAATGTGAGAATTAGAACCTTCCAAAGAACAAGTATATTAGCCAATGATCATCATTATCATCTTTTTTTATTTTTTGGTCCTAAGAATTTGGGACAAAATTAAATAAAAGGCTTTTGATTTAATTCAGCCTGTTTTTTGTGTATAAAGCTGCCATGTATTACCTTTACCTTAAAAAGTTACTGCGGGGGCTTCCCTGGTGGCGCAGTGGTTGAGAGTCCACCTGCCGATGCAGGGGACATGGGTTCGTGCCCCGGTCTGGGAAGATCCCACATGCCATGGGGCAGCTGGGCCCGTGAGCCATGGCCGCTGAGCCTGCGCGTCGGAGCCTGTGCTCTGCAACGGGAGAGGTCACGGCAGCGAGGGGCCCGCGTACCGCAAAAAGAAAAAAGTCACTGTGAACGGACTGGTGAGTATGCTTTAGTTTTCCGTTTTGTGGAGTACCATGCAGCTGTGAAAAGTATTGATGAAGGAGGTCAGGGACATGGAAAGTTATTTCCACTCAATAGAATGCTGAGTGGAAAAGAAGTATATTTCCTAATGTGTATGCTGCAATGATCCCATTTTGCATCTATCTATCTGTCATCTATCTATCTATCTATCATCTTTCTATACTTACATGCATCCACACATACCTTTTTTTTAAAAGATTTTTTTGATGTGGACCGTTTTTAAAGTCTTTATTGAATTTGTTACAATATTGCTTCTGTTTTATGTTTTGGGTTTTTTGGCCACAAGGCATGTGGGATCTTAGCTCCCTGACCGGGGATCAAACCCGCATCCCCTGCATTGGAAGGCGAAGTCTTAACCACTGAACCGCCAGGGAAGTCCCCATCTACACATACCTTTAAAGGACATATACCAAAATGTCAACAGTGGCTATCTCTGATAACGTTTTATTTCCTTCTTATTGTATATATTTATTTTCTAGGTTTCATAGAAGAAATACGTGAATTCTTATTTTAAAAAAATTACCAAGACACTGAAGGAGCCAAGAACCCCAGGGGAGTAAACCTGCTGGCGAGTCTACACTATGAAGACCCAGCTTCTCCGGCAGGCAGCCCACAAGGAAAGCCACTTGCTCCCCGGACCGCCCCAAGCACAGATGTTAAGAGTGTGGGGTGAGACCCACCCTACTGGCTCTAATGATCGACCACACTTACAGAGAATTCATTTTCTGGGGAGAAAGCACAGCTGTAGGACAGGCAGATTCAGGACTGGACATTCAAGTGGGCATCTCCTTAGGCTAGGAGATTAAGGATCTTCCACTCTGCATCCAGGTAGGACAGATGTGTGTCCACCCTGGGCTGGCTAGTCCTCTGGTGGCCCTACAAGCAGACATTTTCCCCATAACCATCCAGCTTTTATCTGGAAGGGATGTTGCAACCTTCTGCTGTTTCTGAGGCGGCATGAATGGTGGTCTTCCAGAGTGGGCGTGGGACGATTGGCAGGACAGCTATGGCGCCCCTGGTACCATAGCCCTTGGGCATTGGCCAGCCCACCTTTTCCCCCAGCTCTGCCTGCCTTCCATCTACCCAGGAAGGGCAGCCAGTGCCAGAATGAGCAGGGACTCGAGGTCCAGAGAGCTGGGTGGGGCCGATGGGGGTGGAAGGAAGTAAAGGAAGTCTTTACTTTATCACCTGCAGAAAGGTGTATTGGAGAAGCCCCTGCTGTGCTGGGCTGCACGAATACATGGAAATTGCCCAAACGCCCGGCCCCTACTGGGACTGAGTCACACGGTTTCCAGAGCACAGACAAAACAGGAAAATGCTCATGGGAAGGTAATTTCCTCAAGGGCAGGGATATTGGTCTGTTTTGTTCATTGCTGTCTGTCCAGTGTCTACAACAATGCCTGGCACAGAGTGGGCATCCGAGGAATAAATTCATCCAGGAGTGCATGAATGAATGAATGAATGGAACTTGCTAGTAATCAAAGAAATACACATTACAACAATGATGTGGCATTGTTTTGTATATTAATCTGCCCCAAAGTAACATAATGAAAAACACTCAATCCTGGTGAAATCTGATGGGATCTGCCATGTATCTAGTATTAACGGCAATATGTATTAATATAAATCTTTTGGAAAGCAATTTGGTAACAGAGTTATTTAAGAAGTTGCTACTCAGTAATTCCAGTTCTAGAAATGTATGTTAAACAGGTAAATCAGAAGAAGGACAGAGCTGCATATATAAACTATTCCTTGAAACGTTATTCATGACTGTAAAGAGAGGGAGGCAGTCTGAACGGCTAGAACAGTGGACAAGCAGAGAGCTTGTGGTGGTGATTAAGGCCTGTGAAACGGTGAAGCAAAGTGGCAAGTGAGAAAAAAGCAGGGATGCAGAAGTGTCCATCTAAAATGAGTGTGACCATAAAATATATTCTGGGGAAAAGCCTGGAAGGATGGAGAGTATATGGATTTTTTTTCCCTTCTAATTTTTGTCATCAAAATATTCTTCACCAAAAAGAGATTAACCAAATAAGACCTCCCTACAGTACACCATGCACCAGTAAGCACACATACGGCGGCTAGCTCAAGGCGCTCACTGCTCACACAGTTCCCAAGACAGAGCGGTCTGCCCACCGCCCGCTCACCCAGCTGAAGTGGGCCCCCAGCCTCCAGGTTTCAAGCCACTGGACAGCAGAGCCAGGGGAGTTTTCTGCCAGAGTTTGCCATGGGGTCACCCGCCTCTGAATAACAAGCAAGTGCTGCTGTGGGAACATTATTTAGCACCATCTGATCACAGAATGGAGAACGTTTGCCAGAAATAACCCTTTGGGCTTTGGCAAAGCAGGTACTGAGTTGCGCTTCCCGATGGTGGTTAAATAAGCGTTGTGGCTGCCTTTTGACGGTAAAACTACCCATGTATCAAGACGCACTTCCCTTCCTACTGCAGGAGGGCAGTATCCAGGGCACCTACAAAAGGTATCAGGTTCCAAAAGTGTAAGAAGGAGGTTACACCTAGGAGAGCCTCTGATTCTTGCTAATTCAGCACTAGGTGGTGGTTCTTAACCTCACTGCGAACAGAAACCACCTGGGAGCTTTAAACATGGACCCCTGGGTCCCTCTCGCAGAGATTCTGATTGAATTGGTTTGGTGAACCATCCGGGGCATTGGAAATTTTAAAAGCTCCAAGATGGTTTAGATGAGCATCCAGGGTTGAGATCCACTGTCTTATGGTACAAGCGGCTGACATCCACACTGAAAACATTCAGACAGAGTCTGAATGGGCGCGGTCTCTGTGCAAAGATCAACAAGAATCCGTGCCACGTTTTGCAAAGGTTTGCCGTGCGCTCCTAGCCATCACAGGAAGCAGAGCACAGGGTCAGGAGGCCCAGGGGGTTAAGGCTCTCAGAGGCCAGCAGGCTGGGTGCCAAGTGTGACTCTATCACTTACTAGCTCTGCAACCTTGGGCAAGTCACTCACCCTCTCTGAGCCTCTATTTAATCATCTGAAAAGGGGATGCTTGTCACCATGCCAATCTCACAGTGGTGTTTAGAATGTGATACGTCCATGCAGGGGGGATATGGACCCCTCAGGATACGTGGCTATTCCCCCAGATCATGTGGGCATGTGGGAAGAATACCGTTACCCTTTGATTTCACAGAACCGGGCCAACATTCTGACGACCTTCGCGGATTTGACGGAGAGCTGCACACCCTTGGGTTAAGTATTAAGTGAGTCAGATACCAAGTGAATTAGTGGCTCTGTGATTTATAGGAGACAGGGAAAATGGAAACAGGGCAGACGTTGATGTGAAAGTCTCCCACGATCTCCACCTTCAAAGGGAATTCAAGCATATTTAGAAGAATCACAGCCCACCCTCAGAAGAGCACCTGACCGGTTTAGGAGCAGACAGATCTCTCTTCAGAGGCCAGAGAAGCGGAAGGTGGTAAGATTTCTGGGACCCGTATTCAAGGAGACAGCTCCTGACCCCACAAGATGTAGGGAAACTGCCAGGGGACCAGGAGGCTGGCCTTGGTGTATTCCTGAATCTGCGTGTGTCTTAATGACGAGACAAATGTTCTTAAATCTGCCTGACGTTGGAAAGAAACAGACCAAGGCCTGACACTCTTGGTGGAGGGCTGTGGCAGCACAGTGGTGAGCTTCTTGCTGTCCCTGACCGTCACCTCTCTAGGGAGCCATTCCTGGGAAAAGGAACCTCTCTTCACTTAAACGGAAGAGCAAAGAGGTAAACATGTTACATTTTAGGAAACGTGTGATGGTCGCTGGCCACATGGATGCTAATTTCTTCCCCTGTCGCTGGAGCTGCGCTGAGGTTTCAGAGCTGACTACAATTAGCTGGAGAATCACATCTCGCTGTCTGGTTTGGTCAGGAAGGGATTATGGCCTCTGGCATCGTACATGTGGCTGACAGCCACTGGAGGAGGCTTCGGGCTTCCCGGTTCAGCCATGGAGGTGGCTGCAGGTCAAGGCTACGGCCAAGGGACTGTGGTGGGCACCCCGCCCCCCGGCTCCCCAAACCTTGGCTGCCATCCTCCCTGCTCTCCCTGTGGCCAGTCTCCTGCAGCAAGCAATCTCTGGGCTGTGTTGGTTTCTGTCTTGTGTTTTTGGTTTTTTTTTTTAATCTTTTTTTTAAAAGTATTTGTGTTGTTACCATAGAAGCCCCCTTTTGCATTCACTTGCGTTTTGAAAAAAATTCTCTCGTGTGTCTGTCTGGCTTGTGTTGTCTGCAGTAAATTGTGGGCTCCCAGGGGAGGGAGGTGTCTTGGAGGGGAGTCTGAGAGAGGCTCCTGCCTTCCCCATCTGCAGGTAGGGCCAGGGTTCTGGCTCCTTCATCATCCTCCCACAGAGGGCAGCCCGAAACAGAGACCCGCCCCCCTCCCCCCTGGCTTCGGAAGCTGAGGTTCTGCTGTCACATTTCATTTCATCATTGTCACGACACTCTGATCACACCACTATAATTATCTCCACTTTACAAGGTACCATTTTTGGGGGAGGGCCGGGCTGCGTGGCATGCAGGCTCTTAGTTCCCTGACCAGGGACGGAACCCGCACCCCCTGGGGTGGAAGCTCAGAGTGCTAATCACTGGACCGCCAGGGATGTCCCTATCTCCATTTCACAGAGGAGAAAACCGAGGCAGAGGGCGGCTAAGTAACATAGCAAAGGACCACAGCAAGTGCAGGAACCAGGATGTACCCAGGCCGTGGGATCTTGGAGCACACAGCTGCGGCCATCTCACCAGGCTGCTGGGCTCCCATGCAGGGTGGCCCCCAAGGGTTCCCAAGCCTGGCTGGCCTCAGCCTTCCCTGGGAGATTCGACAGGTAGATGCCCATCCCCATTCCCCACGCAGCCACACACACCTGTTGCATCAGGTTCTTGGGGGATCTGAGGCCCAGAAATCTGCATTTTAATTCTCTAGGTGGTCCAATAGGGCAGGACCACAGAAAGGTATCTGGCATCCCTGGGTCTAAAATCAGACGATGGTTTCCGCAGGGACCTGCCTGGTCTCACTCCTGGACACAGATGCATTTCTGAAAAGACCTGGGTGTGAAGAAACTGTGGCCTGAGAAGCCAAGCCTGAAGAGTAGTACCTTCATTCCCTCTCTGGAGCCAGTTCTGGAAGGAAGCCCTCCAGTGGCTGCATATGACGCCAGGCATCTTTGCCTTCGAAGGACATAGTGCTTCCATTGACCACACTTGAACTGAGCCTTTGCTACAGGCCACGCAAACCAGCGTGGTCCCTGCCTGCCGTGCAGAGGACGCGGCTTCTTGGCCGGGCATGGAGTCCCCAGCCCAACTCCCGGTACGGGGCACCCGGGCAGAGCAACCAGGCTGCTGGCAGGGCGAGAGACCCCCCGGCTGGGGACCCAGCTGAGCCCGGGCTTTCTCCTGCATCAGATGCGCGAAATGGTAACAGTAACGCCTGCCTGTCTACTCTGCAAGGCGGAAGGGGGGTTGCCATCGCCGTGAGACGCTCTCCAGAGGCTGAGATCACAGCCGGGTCTGCAGGCTGGAAAGTGTTTTCACTGTGCTCTTCTGAGCGGAAGAGTAATGATGTGGACCACGGCGGTGACAGTGAGGGGCCCGCCCTGGGGGACCCAAGGCAGGAGCGCACAGGCCGGTGGACTCGGTTGCAAGGCAACGCAGAGTGTGTGTATTCCTTACTTTTAGTGGCCAGCGCTTTCAATGAACGAGGAAGAGAGAATAACATTGTAAAAGGACCCCTGCCATCCCCCTCCCGGCCCCCAAGGGTACTTTTGTGAGTGTGATTTGTGTGTGGGATCTGATGATGGGGTCAAGAGGCTGACCTGACCACAGGATCTGCACAGACTGAGGAGGGCTCAGCGTGGGTTGCCCGGGGGCCCCTCGCACTGAGAGACCTCTGGCTGGGGGACGTCTGGCTGTGTGGGACGGCGGAGGGATCCGAGCTGGACAGCTGCCCTGGCTGCAGGGCGAGGTCAAGAGCAAGTTTTCCTGCCCAGCCCTTTCCACTCAAAAGACCGTGGAGCTGGGGGGTTGGGTGCCTGTTCAAGGGTCTGTGTATTAGCGGGAGCCAGAGTCACTCAAGGGCTTTTTTTTTTGGATTTATCTGAAGGTTTGGACAAAAAAAACACCAGCCTGGTTCACCCTTTCTCACGTCTCAAGAACCAAGGTCATATAGGACCTCCTCCCGGTGGTCAGTCCAGGGTGTTGTGGTGAAACGGCCCTGACTGCCTGTTCTAGGCCTCTGCACCCGCGCACACGGTGATGGGTGGTGTCCACACGCACAGGCCCCCGGTGTTGGTCTCACCCCGACATCCTCATAAGGGTGGCCAGCAAGCCCTGCCAGGTACAAGGGCATCCCCTACGAGGGCTGAGCTCTATCATGTCAAAGGCAGAAACTCCAAGGCGGGCTCTCCCCTCCATGAGCCCTGCAGTGGGCAAAGCAGGAGAAGCCAGGAGGTTCATGCTCACTGTGACAGAGGCCTGGTGTTCCCTCACCACCAAGCGCCTCCATCGTTTACACACACACACACACACACACACACACACACACACCTCTGCACAGGGCACCCCAGAGGGAGGTAGCCTGGCTGGTGCATCAATATCACCAAGTGATGGGAGCAGAGGGGACCCGTGCTCTGCTCAGAAGTCTCCTCCCCAGGCCGGCCCCTGAAAGGCCTGGGGAAGGACCTGGAACCCGGCTCATTCTATCCCCCACTCTGGAAAGGATACCCAAGAAGGCCCATGTCATGTGGAACGGCTCATTGTTCCAGGGAACCAGCCAGCGTTCGCCGAGCCTTTGCCTGGAAACTAGCCTAGGCCTCTGTGACACAGATCGATGAGAAGACAGCCCAGGGCCTGCAGAGCCTCCCTTGCAGCCATGACTGACCTGCTGAATTATCATGCTCCCATTCAAGCCCACGGTGGGGGGAAGCCGTGGATGTGCAGGTGGGTGAGAGGGCGGGAGAGGGAAGGAGACGTCATCAATAGAAGGGGACCGGAGGGAGGGGGTCAGTGTTCACAGTGGGGCTGTGATGAGCCATTATTTCACTCACTCACACAGTGTCATTGATGGTCCACATTCTACAGGTGAGAAAACAAGCTCAGGGAGGTGACTTGCCCAGTCACACAGCTGAGAAAGGACAGACTAAACCAGCCTGACCCAACCTGTGCTCCTTCCTCTACACCATCCACTCCTGGCGCGTATATACATGTATGCATGGTTGATGCGTGGATGAACAGACTGACCAACCACATGTTCCTGAGCTGGATCCTGAAGGATGACTAGACCTTACGTGGCAGGGAGGATGAGAAAATGCATTCTAGGCTGGGCAGACGAGATGAGGCATGTGGAACTGTTCTAGGCTGGAGGAGAGACAGCTGGTCAGAGCAACACGTTGGGAAGATGCCTCAGGCCGGCAGGAGCTGTGCCCTGCAGAGTTTGCCTCAGTGGGGTCCTGGGAGGGGTTCTCCCTCAACAAACCTGCTAGTACTTCGCAGAGCTCCCTGGAGAGGAAATGGGACTGGACCAGGGCGGGACTGGTCAAGCACCTGGTACCTCCTCCTTCAGGTAAACCCACTTATTCCCTCTGGTGAGGCAGCCAAGGTAGGCTTGGACCTCTAGAAGAGGCTAAGAATGGGGGAAGTAATTAGCAAAGAGCTTGGGGCCATCGGTCATCACAATTATCCCCCCCCCACCATCATCGTCATCATCGCCATCTTTATCACTGCTGTCGTCTCCTGCATCATCCCTGTCAACCCTCCGTGGCAGGCTTAGTGGCTAAGAGCAAGGCCTGGGAAGTCTTTCTGGGGCTCTAGCCCAGCGCCATCACTCACAAACACTATGAACTTGGGCGTATTTTTTAACTTGCCCAAGCCTCATTTTCTTCATATATAAACTGGGATGATTGTAAAAGATAATAAAGTTCTTAGCATCTGGTCTGGAACACGGTGCCAGGATAAGTTAGTTAACATTATCACTAGTATCGGTTGTATCGTTACAGAGCCTTCTAAGTGGAGATGCTTTGGGTCGTTACCATGGTACCTAATGGACAGAGTGGAAATGAGGCTGACTCCTTTCCACTTTTCAGATGAGGAAAGGGAAGCTCTCAGAAGTGAAGACACTTGTCCAGCTGGCTCAGCTCAGAGCCTGGGCAGCGGGTGGGAGGTGCCGAGCAGTCCCCTCCCACCCTGCCTGCCTCCGTCACTCTTGCCCTTGGGCAGAGCTCCAAGAGCTGGGATGCTCTCCAAAATGCCCATTAAAACTCACTGCTATTTTATGGTTTGTTTGTTTGCTCCTAAAGACATAAAATCCAAGCTTATCGAAGAAAAGTCACACTTAGCCCTGCTGACTTGAGTGGTAAAGTCCACCATTATCTGTGCTCTTCAGCCCGTACAGAGAACACTTCGTTCCCCACGGAGCTGGCGACACGCTCCAAGGGCTGACCTTTGGCATCACTCACCCCTGCAGCCGCGGACCAGTCACAGGGCAGGTGGGGTGGGCAGTCAGACTGGTGGGGGAGAGCCCAGAGATCTTGCTTACCAGCTGGACACCTAGAGTAAGTTTTTCAACCTCTCTGAACCTTCCTTAGTATCCTCATCGGTCAAATGGATTTCATGATGAGAGCCTCTCACCAAGAAACCATCAGGTGATATGAGAAAGCACTTAATCCAGTGCCTGGCCTCTGAGAAGTACTCGACACATTGTAGCCAACAGAAAGGCGTGGTCCTGTGTTCTCAGGGGCAGGCACAAGACTGTTCAACCCGTGCATCTGACATGGCCCGAGCTGGAACCGGCCTGGGATCTCGAGAGATCAGGTTGGAGGTTCAGGGTGGGGCTGGGAGTGGAGGGGGGCATGGGGACACGAACAGGGAAAGAAATGGAGTCTGTGGCTAAAAAGCACAGCTCAGGGAGAGGTAAGCTCCTATAAATTCCACCCAAAATTCTATCAGAAGCTGTCTTGACGGCTTCAGCCAAATGATCCCATGCACCAGAACCTGTTTTAGGGGAAAGGGAGAGTTTGCTAGGTCTAGAGATGGGACACTTGCTCATTCAGAACTGGGCCCAAGTTTTAGGTGAGGAAGAGATAGCATGAGACCCAGCCCCTAGCCTTTGGGAACTCCCAGTTGACTTGGGGTGGTGGCCACGAGGGTTATTCACTACTGTTTTCATTGTGCTATGGAGCCCTTCATAGGATCACACTCTCTTGTCTCCACCTCTCCTCACCCCCCGGGTTAGGTGTGGCCCTGTGATGGCTCTGGCCTGTAATATGGGAGCAGAAGTGACACGGAGCATTCTGGGTGGATGCTTGGGGAGAACTGATGCCACATTCCCTTCCTCCCACCGTAATGCCTGGCAACACTCTAGAGGGTAGAGGCTCATCAGCTTGTGTCCTTGAATGAGGACGATGGGAGCAGAGCCTCTACCAAATCCCGGTGGACTTGCAGTATGAAACCCCAACCCTTTGCCTGTTAATGCCCACCAGTGTTAAGCCACTGTGTGCTGGGGGTTGGCTGTTACTGCAGTCCTGAGAAACTAGCAAGACAGAGCCAATCCATGGGAGAAAAGCAAAGTCCTGAGACAGGAGACAGCAGGGACATGCTTGATGAACTAAGGGTCCTCAGGAAGGGTTGGGTAAGAGTTCCAGGAGGAGGTTTGGGGCTGGACCTTGAAGCAGGACCTACAGGATGTTGAGGAATGGACCAGATGCTGGGGTAACCCTGGAGGTAGCTGCAGGTGGGAGGGGCTTGGAGGATAGAAGTGTTTGAAAACACTTGTGCTTGGAAAAGAAGGTGCTGGCAGCAGTCTTAGAAGAGCTGGTATCCAATTTCTTTCTTTCACAGGCTAGATGTACGGGAGAGACAAGTTCCGCTCAGACTCAAAGCCATTTCGTCACGATCGGGGCTGAGCAGTATGGGACCTGGTGTGATCAGAAGGCAGGGGACAAAGGATGGGGGTCTCATCCTTCTGGATCCACCTCCCTTCCTCCAGGAAGCCCTCTCTGACTACCATGTGGAATGTGAGAAGAAAGCAAAGCTCTGGAATCAGACAGATGTGGTTAGAATCCCGGTTTTCTTCCTTCCATCATTCAGTCCTTCACTCAGCATGTGTAACGGGTCAGGCCCTGTTCCATGTCCTGAAGATGTATTGTGAGCAATCCCCTGGCCTCCCCTGCCTCTTCTATTCAAGTGAGAAAGTCAACCACAATAGTCACAAGACAAATAAGAAAACAATATGAAGTCATGATGTTGATGAAGAAAATAGCTGAGGGGCAGAAATGAAGCAGTCCAGAGGGACCTACTCTAGACGGGGTGGTTAGCGACAGCCACTTCAAATGGGCAACTGGAAACTAACACTTAGATGAAGAACAGGAGAGAACATTCCAGGTAAGAAAAATGGTGTGTGCAAGACCTTTAAGGGGGAAAGAGCTTGAATGGGGAAGGGAAGTAGAAAGAGAAAGGAGAGCGGGGTCTCCGGAGAGTATTCTGGGCTGAGGCTGGGAAGGTAGAGCTGTGTCGCCCAGGCTGTGTTAAGGGTGGATTCAAGATATATTTTAGAGAGCAAGTCGGTAGGAAGGGAGAAGGAGAAAGAGAGGGTTATAAAACCTGGGGACGGGGTACCATCGACTGACATGGGGAAGTCTAGGGAAAGGATGGGGCAGGTCTGGAGGGGGCAACTGCGTCTGCCCTGGATGTGTTCATTTTGCCATGTCTGAGACCTAGTGGAGATGGCAGTGGGCAGTGGAACCTGCCAGTCTGAAGGAGGCTCCAAGGAGAAGTCCAGGTTGGGGATACAGACTTGGGATCACTGGCATAGGAACTGTATTTAAATCCAGAGCACTGCATGGCATCGCCTAGGAAGTGAGTGTGGAAGGTGAAGAGAGAGGGCCCAAGGGGGTCTAAGGAAGACCAATACTTAGGGGTCAGAAAAAGGAGGACCCCATGAAGGACTGGCCAGTGGAGGAGGAAAACTGGGAGAGTGTTCAGCGTGGAAACTGGGAGAGCAGGGTGTTTCCAGAAGGAAGGAGCAAACAAAGGACTAAGATGAAGCAGAGGGGGGCTGGACCCAGCAAGATGGGGGTCATGGGTGACCTTGACTCAGTGGTGTCAGGAGAGCATCGGGAACAGAGCCAGGCTGCTGTGGGGTCTGGAGTGCGTGGGGTTGAGAAACTGGGCACCATGTGTGTGCATCAAACTCTGGAGAAACTGGACTTGGAAAGAGAATCGAGGAATCAGGAGGTGGCTGTCAAGGGGAGGAGTTGCTGTAGGAGGACCAGAGGGGCATGTCTGAGAAAGGAGGAGACCCGTGTGAAAGGCAGGGAGGACACCACCGAGGGAGCCAAGTTCTTGAGTAGCTGGAGGGATGAATCCAGAGCACAGGTGGAGAGACTTTTCTCCATCCGTCTAGGAAGGAAGAAGCAGAAGAGGTGCCTATCTGGGTGGGGTGGTGAGTTTGGCAAGATGAGTTTGGAACTGGAGGGAAAGTGCAGGGATGGGGGAGGAGGTGTGAGAGCAGCATCTTCGAGTGGGAGTGGGACAGCGGACTGGCGGAGAGAGCAGTGGGGTTGCCTGGCGGTACTGCGGGATGTGCCCAGACTGAGATCCTGGATTTAGAGCAAAGCAGCCAACCCTATTGTGTGATTACCCCCAAAACACTCAACAGCTCTGCTACAGGCAAGAAGAAGGCAGACGGGAGGGTTCCTTTAGGGCTGGTATTTTGCCAAGGGGCTGTAACCTACAAGAGAAAGGCTGAGTTGCTGAGGAAATCCATGTTGGAGCAGAGGCTGGATGGGGAGGGAAGAGAGGCCAGTAGGGAGGGAAGAGAGGCCAGCGGGGAGGGAAGAGAGGCCAGCGGAGAGGCCTGTGGCAGGGGTGGGGCTCAGTGCATTGAAATGGAAGGAATGGGGCAGTGGGGGAACTTGAGTGGCAGGCATGGGAGGATGAGGACCTGTGTCTGGAATCCAGATTTGAGGTGGGTTAAGGTGCTGCACGGTCCATCTGATAGGATGTAGATGTCACCAAGGATGAGGATAGAAAGCCCTGAATAGGAGGGAGGCGCAGCCATGCGTGAGCTCTGAGAGCCAGGCCGGGTGGTGGGGTTCCCAGCAGGCTCTGCAGAACCACTGCCCAGCTTCTGCAACTTTCCAGATGCACGACCCCGGAGACTTATTTCCCCTCTCGGCACTTTGGTATCTCCACTTGTAAAAATAAGGACAATAATTTGTACCTGTCTCCTCAAGTCGCTGTGAAGACTAAACGAGATGATTCAGATAAAGCACAAAACAGGGCCTGGGGCAAATTAAGTGCCAATACGTGTTAAGTATCACCCCGTGGAGTGGGGTGAATTGTAGCCCCCCAAAGACAGGCTCATGTCCTAATCCCCGGCACCTATAAATGTGACCTTATTTGGGAAAAGGGTCTTCGCAGATGTAATTAAGTCAAGGATCTTGAGATGAGACAGTCCTGGATTGCTTGGTAGGGCCCTAAATCCCATGACCGAGAGACAGAAAGGAGACACAAGACACACAGAGGGGAAGGCCGTGTGACAGTGGAGGTGGAGGTAGGAAGGAGTGAGGCAGCCATGAGCTGAGGAGTGCCTGACTTATGGTATCAGAAGCCAGAAACAGCAAGGAAGGATTCTCCCCTAGAGCTTTCGGACGGAGCACAGCCCTGCTGACGCCTTGATTTTGGATTTCTGGCCTTCAGAACTGTGAATGAGTAAATTTCTGTTGCTTTAAGCCACCACGTTTGTGGTAACTTGTTACAGCAGCTCTAGAAATCTAATACACTCACATGTCTGGGTGGTGATAATCGGTACCTTTGGAAACTGACATGGGCATTAAAGAAGAAAGTACATGAAAAGTTCAGGTGCAATGAGGTGACCAATAAATATCAGAGTGACCCTCCCAACCTCCACCATACTGGCATGCTTACGCACGCACACACACACACACACGCACACTCAGGCATGCACACACGCACACGCACACTCAGGCATGCACACACGCACACGCACACTCAGGCATGCACACTCAGGCATGCACACACGCACACACACTCAGGCATGCACACACACACGCACGCACACGCACACTCAGGCATGCACGCACACACACACGCACACTCAGGCATGCACACACGCACACGCACACTCAGGCATGCACACAGGGACATTCTTTTGGCCTAAATGCTGCTTTGTGTTGTTGGTTATGATTTTCTTAGGCATAGCCTTTGATCACTGTATTCAGACTCAACCAGAGACGCTGCTACCAAAGGTCACAGACGTGCAGTTGGCACAAGTACACATGTACATATGAAACATGACAGGGACCGATGTCCAGGGCAGCCCCCAGCACCAGACGTGATAACGTCAGAGAAGGAGAGGGTGGTGGATCTTCAGAATGTGGTTCACTGAGAGGATGACGCGACTGGGGAGGTTTCCCTTCCTCGGCTGGCCACAGGCTGGGTCTGGACCTGCACGGGTTCTGAAAGACTTGGGGCACAGCCGTGCGGGGAGAGAGGCTGGCCCTCCGTGGAGCTGTGAGTCATCTGCTATAGCTTCAATGAGAACTAACTCACAGAGCAGGGCCTAGGGTGGGGAAAGGGCAGCCTGGAAGAGGAAGGTAGGGGCTCCAGGCTGTCTGATTGATCAGCACAGGTCCAGTTTTATAACAGTGAGTGTTTTTGTTCTTGCCTTGCGATTATTTTTAAGTCAGTGTGGTATTACTGATACAAGTTGACATACACAACTCACTGAGGCGAAAGTCCTTTATGTCTGCCTTCCCAGGTGTTTATGCTTTTAGAAAAGGGGATTTGCCACCCAGGAATGTGTGTGTTAATCCAAACAGGGCTCCTTCCCACTGTTTCAGATCCCCGTGTAGACCTGACCTGTGGGCCCAGCCCTCCCATCCCCTTCCCCTGACTCATGTGTACTCAACCATGCTGACCTCATACCAGGTTTCAGCCATGGGGGCAAGTGTGTCCCCTCTCATCTCAGCCTGTCTGTCTGTCTAGACATTCAGAGCTCCACCAGGCAGGTCAGTCCCATGGCTTGGACCCAGATGGAGGCAACAGGGCCGTGACCCGTGATGATGGCCCAAAGCCCAGTCCCTCTGATGCTCTGAAAACAGCTCCCAGCGGCCTTTTCGCGGACAGCTGTCAGATAAGAGATGCAGTGTCCCAGGGCGGCCCTGGCCATCTGCTGGGCAAGTATTTTAAGCCCAATTTCTTCTGGAAGGAAGTTTTAAGAAACTTCTGCCTTGATGTTCCCCATCTATGCATAATAAAAGACCACACATGACCGTGTCCCACAAAGGGAGGCTATCAGGGGTCTGGAGGGAGATGGGGAGCCTCTCCTCTTTCCACCCAGTTGAGTGCTCTCTTAACTGGTCAGGGTGCTCGGGTTGCCACACTCTTCGGCTAAAGTGAGAACTACGTCATTCCACACCTACTGTGTGTGACGCTGGGGAAGCAAGGGGTGGGGTCCCCACAACCCTAGTTCTCACAGAGCAGACAGCCTTGCCAATCACCAGACCCCCGGAGATGAGGACCCAGGTCCCTCCCTCTTGTCCCACGGCCCCTCCAAACTCCAGTGCCCCGAGTTCTAACACACACTCACGCTGGGGCTCCGAGAGTGTGTGCAAAGCCTTACTGCCCAGAGGATGAAACTGAAGGTGGGATTGAATGGGGTGGCAGGCAAGGCCAGGCAGGTGGCATTTGAGCAGAAACCTAAAAAAGCCAACCCTGTGCATATCTGAGCACTTTAGAAAGAGGGGACAGCAGGCCTGTGACGCAGGAGTGAGCCTGGAGGAGTCCAGGAAACAGCCCAGGCTGCTGGGATTTAGTTCAATCAAAATGTCATTTTCTTAGGACCAAAGAAGACTTCTGTTTCATACTCTAGCCACTGAGTTTAGACAGCAACTTAATTTTCCAAAATGCACGTGTCACCAGAGTTGCAAGAGGCTACCTTCATCAAGCCAGTATCAGTCATTTGTCCTCCATCCCCTTGTGGCCCCTCCCGCTGCGGAGCACAGGCTCCGGACGCACAGGCTCAGCGGCCACGGCTCACGGGCCCAGCCGCTCCGCGGCATGTGGGATCTTCCCGGACCGGGGCACGAACCCGTGTCCCCTGCATTGGCAGGCGGACTCTCAACCACTGCGCCACCAGGGAAGCCCTCACTACTCGTTTTTTAAGTGGCAAAAAGTATAAATTGTGCTCTGCGGCCAAGAACAAACTCGAGGATTTGCCACGAATCCTAATCAGACATTTAATTGCCCCCCCGCCCATCCCACGGTCGTGGGTTGAGTGTGCGCCGGGTGCCAGGGACCATGCTGGACCAGGGGTCTGCCTTGACCCTTACGGTTCAAAGGCCAGAGAGACACAATTGCAATGTAGTTAATAAAATCCCCTGGCGGGGACGAGGGCATTTACCTGCAAGCCAACAGAAGGCCGGCCCCAGAGCTCGGTGACTGGGAGCCTGAGTCAGGCCTGAACCCCTGGGGATAGGAGTGGAGCCCAGGGAGGGACTTGGAAGGGCCAAGGCTGAGCCCGTGCAGCCTCGCCCAGGGCGGTTTCTGGGACAGCTGACACAGCATCCTCGCACAGCACTGAGCAAATCCAAGCTGACATCTCTTTGAAGAGCCCCTATTCCAACTGGGGGCAATGTGGGCTGTGATGTCTTCCCCAGCACAGGTGGCCATGTTTCCTCTCTAAGTACTCAGACCTCAGACCTAAGCACACGCTCTCAGGGCATGCTGTGTGTCCTCCTGCCTTTGCTTCTCATGGGACCATGATACTTCCAGACAATTCCAAGATGCCCTCAATGCCACGCCCACCGAGCTGCAGAGAGCTGGGGTCAAGCCCACTGCCATTCACACCTTCGTTCATTACCTGCTCTGCACGCCGATGCCATCCCACCTCTGCCCCCGCGGAGCCCCGTCGGCGGCCCCTTCCCACGTCTCTGACCTGGCCGAGCCCTTTGGCGCTGTCATTAGGAGGCTCTGTCCTACCTGATGATGGACGGGGCTCTCCCCAGGCACACAGACTAGGGCGGCCTCACCTACAACAGGCCGCGGCCTTGGCCCTGGGCCCTCCAGCCCACTCTGTCCTCCCGCTCACCCTGAATTTGGCAGGACACGTGGATGTCTGTGCCAGGGCAAACTGACAGAGGGAGACAGAAACGAGGATCGAACACTTTGCAACTACAAGAGAAACTGAAGCGAACAGAAAGCACCTTACGGAGCGGCGTCCTTCAGAGCATTCTCCCCGGGTGACGCTGCCGGCCCCAGGCTTTCTGAAGTCACCCCGGGAGTCCTGAGAAAGCTCCCAAACCCTGCCACGCTGGATCACGGACAGGGAGCTTAAAAAAAATACTGCACTGGAATCCCACTGGAGTTTGTAAAAACCCCCTGGGGGAGTCTACCGTCCTCCAAGGCTGAGGACTCCCCACCCCCCTTCCCATGCAGCATCTGGCCCATATTCAGTAGATACTCCACATGGGTCATAAGGGTGGCAGGGATCGCCCTCCATCTCTCATGATTAAAGACCCCACTTCCTCCCTTTGTGTTTTGCAAAAAGTGTTTCATTAAAGTAAATACCTACGTATTTACGCTGTAGCCTTTCTTCAAGCAGCCAATGGTTTACCGTCCAACTGCCTGGGATTTCTTTCCCAAAACGCAACATTTGCCCTTTAAAACGAGCTGATAACACTGTTTCTGGATCAGCCCTGAGCTGAGTTGGCAGCTCAGAAGAAGAGAACCCTCCACGAGCCCTCCCCAGCCTACCCCTCCCTCCACCCAGTTTCTCTTCTCACCAATCGCTCTGGCCAAAGTCCACAGTTAGGATCCTGTCCTCTCTCTCTCCTCATTGGGAGGACCTGTCTGTCTCCTCTCGCCTTGAGCATCTCTCCCTCCATTCGGGTCCAGGACCAGGTCCCAGGCCTCCTGGGAGGACCCCTGACCGTCCCCTGCGCCTACACTTCTGTTCACTACCACCATCCAGGTGCAGCCAGAGGGGTCTTAAATTTTTCATTTTTTATTCTGACATAAAATAAAAATGTATTTTGACTTACAAAACAGTTGCAAGATGGTGTAAACAATTTCCTTACAGTCCCCACCCAGATTCCCCAAATGTTGACATTTTGCCACATTTACTTCATCCTTGTCCCACGCCCCTAAGATATAACCCACATGTACGCCTGTGATATGTTTCTCTGAATGTTTAAGGCTCCACTGCAGACAGGCAACGCCCCTCACTCTTGAACAAGCTTCAGTGTGTGTCTCCTAAGAATAAGCACATTCTCTTAAACGACTGTGGTTCAAGGGTCAAAATCAGGACAGTAACCTTGATACAATACTGTTATCTAACCTACATATTTGATCCAGGTTTTACCATTTGTCCCAATCGTGTCCTTTATGACAAGAGGAAAACCCCTGATCACACATCACAGTCAGCCGTCATGTCCCTTCCATCTCCCTTAGTCTGGAATTCAGAGGAATCTTTCTCAAAGAATTCAGATTGGATTATGTTGGCTCTGTAACAAAAGGCCTCCACTGCCCTGTGAATTTAAAGGGAGCCCGTCTCTAGGATGTGGTCCACTTGGCCCTGCAGCCCAGCCCCCAACCGTTCCCTACCGTGCTTGTTCCCGGCCTCCTTTCCGCGGCTCTGGTCCCTCTGTCTGGTCTCTTCTCCCAGCTCTTGGCTGGCTGCTCCTGGCTCATCCTGAGGACTCGGAGAAAAGGCCTTCCTTGCTTTAGCTGTACCACCAGACCCTCTGCACCACGAGACCCGCTGCATCACCAGACCTGCTCCCCTACACTTGGCCTCGTTTATTTCCTGCACCTTTTGTTCACCTGTTTGTCTTACGCCCCTCAGCCCCACTGAATGTAAGCCCCAGGAGGGCAGGGGTCTCAGCAGCCTGGTTCCTGCTGAGTCCTGAGCACTTGGAATCAATCGTGTCTGGTACATAACAGACGTTCAATAAACACTTGTTGGTCAAATGAATACGTGAAGGAATGAAGGCAACATTTTTCCAGACTATCTGAGTTAAAGACAATAAAATCCTTTCACCTACACTTAAATGGGATAGAGATTTCCTGGATGCTGACAGAAGAAGGAAAAATGTTTGTTCCCCAGATAGCTTTTCAGAATGCTATCCAACGACTGAAAAAGCGTTGGCGCCTGGCTCTCCTCTTCCAATGGTCCGGATGTCAAGGTAACAGAAAGGATCTACTTTTTAAGAAAATGAGCCAGGGGACTTCCCTGGTGGCACAGTGGTTAAGAATCCTCCTGTCAATGCAGGGGACACGGGTTTGAAGATCCCACATGCCGCACAGCAACTAAGCCCGTGCGCCACAACTACTGAGCCCGCGTGCCTAGAGGCCACGCACCGCGAAGAGTAGCCCCCCGGCTATCCCCAACTAGAGGAAGCCTGGGCACAGCAAGGAAGACCCAACACAGTCCAAAATAAATAAATGTATAGGAAAAAAAAAAAAAAAAGCCAGATCTTCCACATCCAGGGCTTTCTGTGTCAGGCTTCTCAGCACAAATAATGACACATATTGACATGAAGGTCACGGTTGAATAACGGGGGGAAGAGTTACTGACAGAGCCACAAGTTCTTTCCTGTTAGAGGGGCCTTAAGAGGCCGCTGGATGCCCTTGGGAGACCCCAGCCAGAACCCCAGCCTCTCCTCATGCCTCTGCAGAGATGGCTCCCGGCCCAGGGCCCCCAAAGCAAGAGGACAGGGTAGGAGTGAGCCTGGGCCTTGGGCAGCAGGACTGAACTGCTGTCCCTTTAAATTGGTCGGATTCTGCATCCTCACTGGGGAGATGAATCCTCAGCTATAGACATGAGTCAAAGTTTGTCGAGAAAACTGTGCACTTGACTGTACGTATTTGTACCTCCATACGTTTTTTTTTTGAAAAGAGAGAAGAGGGGACTTCCCTGGCAGTCCAGTGGTTAGGACTTTGCCTTCCAATGCAGTGGGTGTGGGTTCGGTCCCTGGTTGGGGAGCTAAGATCCCACATACCTCGCAGCCAAAAAATCAAAACGTAAAACAGAAGCGATATTGTAATAAATTCAATAAAGACTTTAAAAATGGTCCACATTGAAAAAAAGTCTTAGGAAAAAAAACAGTGGGCAGAAAAACAAATGAAACAGTGAGCAGGCCAGTGAGATGCAAGAGGTAGAGGAGAGCTGACCGTGCAGGGGCTTTGGCACTGCAGAGCCGGAGCAGAGGCATCGCATGGTAGGCTGCTGCGGGCCGGGGAAGCTCTGGGGAACATCTTCCTGCTCCAGGTCTGGGGGCGAAGGTTCCAGGGCGAATGGGGGAGAGTGGATCCTGTTCCCAACGGATACACGCCAGGCTGTCCCGGACCTACCTCACTCACTCTACGTTCTAGTGAAGAGACCACCCTTGGGGTTCTGTGACCCCTGTGCTCCATCACCCTGGCACCAGGATGCTGCCACTAACATGGCCTTACGTGTGAACAAATGTCTGGGAGCTGCTCCACCCTGGTGGTGGCATGAGTGGGACAGCGGGCAAAGAATGAGGGGGGCACAGCTCCCCCCAGACCGAGGCCACGCCTTACAGGGCAACTGGCAGCAGGCAGCAGGCTCGGGCCATACCCAGCACTCCTGGGACAACCCACACGTCAACAGCAGGCCCTCAGGCAAGGTCACCAAGAGTTGCAGGAGGTCTGAGGCAAGAAATGCAGGACCTGGGCCTCCAGAGGGAGGCGAGCCATTGGTAAAGCTGAAATGCCCTGGTGGCCAGGGATGCAGGCAAAGCCTGGGGTCTGGAGTGCCCACCCCCTCCCTCCCCCACGAGGTGGATTTGGACCAGGCCACAATGACGTGAGTCCCCAGAATGCCTGGAACTCTTCTGAGGCCGGCAGCCTCACGGGCATCCCCTCCAAGGCAGACCCTGCCTGGTCTCAGCCTCCCACACCTGCTCTGCTGGGACCTGAGAGGGGGACGGAGGAACAGGTAGACCTAGGTGCGGTGACAGAGCCACACTGCCCAGCTTCACACCCCAGCTCTGCCACCCACGAGCTCGGTGACCCTCGGCAAGCAGATTAAATGCCCCGTGACTCAGTTTCCCTATCTCGGCACCTGGGGTCGTAAGGGCAGTTTCTTTAAAGGGCTGTTTGTTTGTTCTGAGATGATGGGGTGCTGTGAACAGGACCTCACACATACCAGGTGCCCAATGGTTCGTTGTCACAACAGGTGATGGGGGTTAGGGTGCGGGGCTCTGGGAGCCGGATGGGGGTTGGGCGAGACACCCAGGGGAGCTGCGGGTCTCTCACTCTCCAAGCTCCGGAAACAGCTCCCTCTGCAATTCCAGTACAGAATTCTACTGTGGTCTTTCCGCTTACTGGCCTGGAGACCCTGAGCAATAGTAGCATGTCTGAGTTTTAAGCACGTTTATATTTTTATCTGCACCTGGGAGATGGTAGGATCTTAATACACATACTTGGATTGAATAAATTGCTTAGACAAATGACCACCTAGAGGGCTAAAAATGTAACCAGGTGGTATAAGCTCTCTGATGTCCTTCCGGGCCAGGAAGCCCACGCCCTTTAGGGTGTATTGTGAGAATGGCTCCCCAAGTTTGATCTTGTTTAGTCAGTAGATTGAGGGGTTACTATAGAGCCAAGTCTCCCAAAATCTGCCGTAAGGAGACAGCTGAGCGGCTAGTATAGTTTCACCTTCCCGAATCCCTTTTGGAAATGCATGTCATAAACGGGATAACAGGCCAGAAACAAGGGCCTTCTACTGTGTCTTCTTCCTGGTACTAAATTCTCCTAAGGACTTAGGGCTTGCCTCAGGAAAGAGAGGTTTCAGGCAAAGGAGGCCCGGTGGTAGAAGTGACTTAGGGCTTGCCTAAGGACTTAGGGCTTGCCTCAGGAAAGAGAGGTTTCAGGCAAAGGAGGCCCGGTGGTAGAAGTGAGACAATGAGAGAGCATCCTTTTCCCTTGTCATTTCCCTTCTTCTCACAGCCCCATTCTGGTCTCGCCCAGCCTATCTCAACCTATCACCTCACACCTTCTGAATTCGTAGTTCATAGGGGGACTCCTAACAACCCTTGACTCAGTCTTTCCTGACAGGTAGGAATGAGTCAGCGCTTCAGGCTGCCGGCAACAGCATCTGACTTAGCACAGAGAGAACTCATGGGAGGGGCCCTGCGCTCAAGGAACAAACAGGAAGCGTGGAGACCAGGCACAGGCACGCCCGGCAGGCACCACGGCCAGGGAATGCGCATGTGCCTCCCTGCCTACCCAGCTGCAAGGATGCTGCACTCCCGTCAGCCCCTTCTTGCCTCGCTTGCTCTAGGTTCAAAGTGCTGGGGAAGAGTGCTGGATTGGCCCAGCTTAGGCCACGGCTGCCGTCGGCTGTCCTGGGGGCAAGGAAAGTTTCAAAGGTGGAAGGCAACGGTGGGGGGGAGGCACACAAAGAGCAACTGTGGTGGCAATAAGAATGGGGGGAGTGGGTGGGCTGGATGCTGGCTGACCCCCATCCCTCCCCCTAGAGAAAAGCTCACAAGAAACTTGCAGGGGTCTTCCCAGGTGGCGCAGTGGTTGAGAATACGCCTGCCGATGCAGGGGATGCGAGTTCGTGCCCCGGTCCGGGAGGATCCCACATGCCGCGGAGCGGCTGGGCCCGTGAGCCATGGCCGCTGAGCCTGCGCGTCCGGAGCCTGTGCTCCACAAAGGGAGAGGCCACGACAGTGAGAGGCCCCCGTACCGTAAAAAAAAAAAAAAAAAAAAAAAATGTGCAGGATGTATGGAAAGAAAAGTCAAGTGCACTAACATCATCAAAAAGAAGCCTAATAGATGAAAATACGAGCTGGCTGCCTTGGAAAACGTCTTGGAAAAATGGCAACGCTCACTAAATGAATATGGTCATTGCAGTCCCAAATTAAGACACTCACCGAACTTGTCAAGAAGCTTAAGCTAATTCCAAAATGCACGTGAAAGACAAAATGTGGAACGGCCAGGACAATCTTGAAAAATAAAGACGAGAAATTCAAAACATATTACGAAACCACAGTAATTAGCATAATGTAGATGAAAACAAAAAGATCACTGGAAAAAAGAAGAGCTGAGAAACAGAACCACATAATAGGAGAATTTGGTAGATGTCAAAGAGCCATTTCACGTGAAGAAAAGACGACAGTCCTGGCTGTCTATGGGGGAAAAAAATAAAGTTAGATTCACATTATAGCATTAAAAAAAAAAAAAATCCAGGTGGGTTAAAGACGAAAACAAACTGTAGCGTTACATGAAGAATATATCACTAAATATATTTAAAACTTTGGCCTAGGGAAGGGCTCTTAAAATACAAAATACAGAAACCTAAGTAAGATTAATAAATCTGACTTCTAAAGTGGTGAGAACTACATCAAATACACCACAGCAGTTCGAAGACATGCAGTGGAATAAAACCTACGTTCACAAAAAGATGTGTTCAAGAATATTCGTAGAAAGTTTATTCATCCTAGCCCAAAATGTAAGAGCTCAGGTGTTCATTAATAAGACAACAGAGAAAGTGTGGTCTGTTCATACAACAGACTACTACTCAGCAAGAAAAAGGAAATTAGTGATGATTGTAACGTTATGCTGAGCAAAAAAGAAATCTGACACAAAAGACCACATACTGCATGATCCCATTCAAACTCTACCTAAAAAGTAATTTATGGTGGAAAAAAATCAAATCAGAACTGAGGTCACCCCTGGAGGCAAGAGGGGAGGGACTGCCTCAGAGGGAGCACGAGGGAACTTTCAGGAGTGATGGTCATGTCCCTTATCTTGATAGGGGTTTGGGTGACATCTGCACCCTTGGTCAAAACTTAGCAAATGTTGGGCTTCCCTGGTGGAGCAGTGGTTGAGAGTCCGCCTGCCGATGCAGGGGACGCGGGTTCGTGCCCCAGTCCGGGAAGATCCCACGTGCCGCGGAGCGGCTGGGCCCGTGAGCCATGGCCGCTGAGCCTGCGGATCCGGAGCCTGTGCTCCGGGATCCCACGGGAGAGGCCACAGCAGTGAGAAGCCCGCGTACCACAAGAAAAAAACAAACAAACAATAAAAAACACAAAACTTAGCAAATGCATACTTAAGAGTTGTTGTATTACCTGTAAATTTTATCTCAGGAAAAGTTTATAAAAAATTAATGAACTCTAAATGATATACGTGTTGAAGTATTCCGGGATAAGGTTGCTGATGACGACGACTTCCTTTGAAATGCGTCACAAGGTGATGCAAGAATGGATGGAGAGATACAGAATCAAGGAAGTAAAATGTGAAAGGCAGAATCTAAGTGGTGGGTATACGGGTGTTCTCTGTACATTCTTTCAACTTTTCTGTATGTTTGAAAATCTCCACAATAAAATGTTGAGAAAAAAAAAGATACCAAGACTGGAGGAAATGTATTTCCAAGAGGTAAGAGATTTTTACCCAGAATATACAAAGAGCTAATTATCAATAGGAAAAATAAAAAACCCAACCGAAAAGAAGCAAAGGCCTTTAGGAGAAAAAGCAGATGCCCACAGTGTCTGAAAAGATCATCCTCTTTGAAAGTAGAAAATCTGAATTCAGACAACAGCACCCCTCTTCCCCCTCCAGGCTGGTATCATCTTGCGACGCCTGGCAGATGTCAGCGGGTGGTCGTGTGAAGCAGAACAGCCAGTTTGGCAGCACCTGTGAGTCTGTTGAAGCCGCTAATCCCACCACCCTGAACCATCAGCCGGCACCTCTCCTGCAGGTTGGTGAAGAAGGGACCGGGCAGCGCCGAAGATGCAGAAAAGCCATAGCAGGACACCAGGCAAGGAGCTTTTATTCCTGTGCGCAGTGGTTAGAATGGAGTCACTACGGAAAAACCTATGACCTCCCGCTAAGTCAGAACCACATACTGACTGTACAGCGTTTACAGAAAAGCAAGACTGCTGAATAAGTAAACACACACACACACACACACACACACACAGAGCAGAGAAAATGGGCTGGAAAAATCCAAACTCCTGCCTTGCTGAGGAAGCAGGATGAGCAACGAGCCAGAACCACCACTTGATTTGAAATAAATGTATATATACACACATGTACTGCTTGCCTAATGAAAATGAAAGGCATTACTCCATCACCAGCTTAAAACAAAGCTCACCCAGGCTTTAACTTTCCCAGCACTTATTTCAGAGCAAAAGTGGCAAATTACATAATTTATTTAGGATTTTATAACCTATATCCCCAAATCAGCCTATTTCTGCCATTCCTAAACTAGTTCACACCTACCACGCAGCACAGGTCTCTCCAAACTCCGTGGACCCTTGTAAGATGGCAGTGATTTCTCTCTCTCTCTCTCTCTCTCTCTCTCTCACACACACACACACACACACACACACGTCCAGGCACCTGTTGATTCGTGGCTTCGAGCAGGTGCTATAGAACAGCTTTCTATTAGAGTCAAACCAGACTTCCATCCTTTGAATTTTCTTCAAACTGTGAGATGGGGTGAGATGGCAGGGTAATCTGCTATAATCACTAATCAATACAGTTCACATCTGTCACCTAGTACCACCCCCCATCCAGGTGCTGAGTCATACCTGACTACGTGGGCAGAAAACTGCGGTCGCTCTCCCCAGCCACTTCAAAACTTTAAAGAGTGGTTTGCTTTTAAGTATACTACACAGAATTGACTTCAAGCGAGAATTCACGAAATCTGAGTGTCCGTAATACATTCTATGACTGATAAGGGCAGAGTGTGGGCGTGTATACACCCATATTTCAGCTGTTTCTCCACCACTTCGTGAAACAAATCAAACAGCTCACCAAAACTAGTTGAAAGTTTTATTTATATAAAATTCATTAAGAACATAAAAGATCAAGTTTCTTTAAAAAAAAAAAATCTGCAGTTATTTACAGCAGTATTGCACAAGTAAAGTGGCAATTACCCTGTCAAAATTCATCAGTGCAAAACACAAGTAAGCCAGGGAAATTGCAATACATATGCTACAATATGCTGGGTCCTAGGAAACAAGTTAGTGATGAATCAGTATACAGACAGATCAGTGCTATTTATACATGAGTAGTACCTGATGAGTTCTGATACAGTAACTGGTGGTCACAGAACCTGGACATAAAACGTTAAGAGAGCTTCTAAAGTCTGAAATTCCCAAATAAAAGTAGTCAAGTTACTTAGCCGGGAGCTTGAGGCTGCTTCTTGCACACAATGCTGTTTGGAGCAAGACAGGAGTTACCCCAGCTGGTTTAGCGACACGCATGGTCACATTCCTGCACACACGCGTGTGCGGGGTGGACACACGCAGGCATCAGGCTAAATCAGCAGGGATGACAGAGCCATCGACACAGAACCGCTAGGAAGTCTCTTTCAAGCTTCCACTTCTTAACAGCCAGTCCAGTGGGGCCCCCAACCTCTCTCGAAGGCTCTGGAGAAGCAGAAGGAAAGCGTCACCCTGAAGAAGCAGGTGGATCAAATGCAGGGACCGAATGGTTCAGGGCAGGGGCTGTACAATTAGTTCCTGAAGACACACAGTTTAGTTCGCACCTCAAAGCACAGGAAGCCACAGAGAGGGTGGCGGGAACTCAACTACTCATCAGTTGCCAGGGAGGGGTTAGGGGTGTGAAGAGGTCCTGATGTGTCTCTGGAAGCAGGGGCCACTGGTCCCACTGTGCCTCATCCTGCCCGGCCCCTGCCCTCAACAATCTCACGACGGCACCTCCAGAAGACGACGTTTCCATTTCTCTGAACATAGTATTGTCAGGGATAAATTTTCAATGGAAAAAATCCTTCCCAACTGCCAATAACACATATTGGGTTGGCCCAAAAGAAGTTCGTTCGGGTTTCTCCATAAGATGTAATGGAAAAACCCGAACGAACTTCTTGCCTGCCCCCCCCCCCCGCCCCACATACACACACACACACACACACACACACACACACACACGTATATATTTTGGCTTTAAAATACGGCCTGGAGTTAACAGCATTTGCTTCCATGAGAAGCTAGCCATTTGGGAACAAGAGAAAGTCACTGGAAAGTTCTAGAGTAGAATTTGACAGCCTGCTAGGTTTATGGTCTCTCACTGGTGTCTAAACACAAACTTCATCATGAGGACAGCAAACTCTACGAATCTAAACCCATTTGACTAGAAATACCAGGAACCAAAGCTGGAGGGCCACCCCGGGGAGACCGCGTGGCCTGCAGTGAGGTAACCAGTGGCCACCTCGAGTTAAAGCAACTAACAGGACAGCAGGGGCTAGGGGTCAGGGAGGTCAACACTTTTCAGAATTTAAGACATTAAATAAGCTGGAAATAAATATACAACATCTCTACAAGTTACAGCATCATGAAACAGTAGGACACATTACACAGAAAAAGAATCTACAATATTTACAACCCTCAATTCTGAAAAAGTTTAGTAAAAACAGTGAATTTTTTTTTTTTTTTTTTTTTACTCATTTATGCTGTACAAAATCTTACAAGAAAGGTAAAGGAAACATAATAATTGCACACAGACGTTTGGCTCAGTTGATAAGTAAAGTAAGACTTCCTAATCTAATAAATAGTCAAAATATATACAATATTAAGAAGGGGAAACAGGAGACGGCTGTCGTCTACTGTGTACATTTTGTTTTTGTTTTTTTAACTCGGAAGAAATTTTCACCTGGTTTCTCCACAACCAAGAAAAAAAAAAAAATTCTTCATAAACAGGAGTCCAGGTGATTTGCAGATTCACTCTTGAAGTTAATTTCGTGTGTGTTTATTGCATTTCTGTGAAAAGTCACAGGACACTTTCTACAAACCTCACGTGAGACGAGGTGGTCAAGGCACAAAACCCGCATTCAGTTTCCAAAAAGGGATCGAGTTATTTTTTTCTCTATAAAAAGTCAAAGAAAGGAAAAATAAGAAGTCAAAGGTACACCCACAGTGGGTATACTTTCTGCAGGGAGGCATCTTGATAAACAGATACGTACAGTACAGAGATGTCCAGTCACCTCTCTTAAGTCCTGGGGCAACATCCTCTTAATACTTCTACAATTCATAGAATCTCTAGTTTCCTCACCAGCTGCTTCCACGGCCAGCCCGGGGGCCTGGGGGCCGCCGAGCCGAGCCCGAGGTAAACTTGCACGTGGGCGAGCGAGCACTCAGCCCCCGGGCACCAGGGCTGAAGGAACAGAATAAAGTGCTCCAGTCCGAGAGACTGGCCCGTATAGGGATCCTGGGAGGGGAGCGGCCCAGAACCAAATACGTCTTTGGTGTGTGTGTCCAGCAGGCCCACGGCTGCAATTCCACCAACCACCTTAACAACCGCGTGGACTTGAGGACCCTGCAGAGGGGTTCAAGACATGTCAAGGACACAAGCTGAGACTCAACACAGCTTTAAAACAATTCAAGACCCCAAGAAGATATCTGGGGAAAAGAAAACTTTTAGAAGGAAGAATATTTGGAGTCAAATATCTCTACCTAAGAAGAAAGTGTATATGCAACATATATATATATATACTTATATAAAATTATGAAGATACAAAAATGAATCAATTTTTCCAACTGATAACGTGAAAACACTGGTTCTCGATGGGCCAAAAGCAAATACGATAGCTGTTGTTGGCACTGTTGACTCATCTGAAAAAAATCACATATCTTTTTTTAAAAAGCTGTTTAATGATCTGAGGTTTCTAAAACTCTAAGAGTGATGGGGTTCACAGAACGATCTCCACCTCCCCTCTTTCAATGCTCCCTAATCTTTCTTGGGTCTCCCCAGTAGTTTAACTGCCTTTGAAAAGACTGACCAACTCGTGGCCTTCCATTCTCTGCCAGACTGACCAACTCGTGGGCTTCCATTCTCTCCCAACAGAAGTGGCTGCATGAAGGGGGCCTGACGAAATCCAGCCGTCCCAAGGGAAGTGGAACAAGTGATACAGACATCTGTCAGAAGGCCAAGGGACCATTTCAGACTTGTGTCCAACGGGGTTTTTTATGGAACTGCTGAGAGCATAATTAAGTCTGTATTTCAGAGAGTGGGAACCGAGTGTTAGCCATCAAAAGCCAGATGAACTCTGAGTTGGACAAAAAGCCAGGATGCCCAGGAAACAGCTGTCTCAAGTCCCGCCCATAGCCTGCGCCCATTCCCACAAGGGCTCGAGCTTGGATACCTCGACGGAACTCGGCTGCACGTGGGCATGTGAACCACCTGGGGCCTCAGGCTGAGAATCCGTCCTGTGATATGGGAAGGCCTGCAACCAGAAAAGCCAACAGTGCATACCTTGTGTTATGACTGCCATTGCTTCTTCAGAACACTTCTAAACGACAAGCCCGTCAAAACCAAACGAAAACCAACATCGAGCACCTCCCAGTGAGTAAGCTACCAATAGACAAACAGGCAGATACTAACTCATGTTCAGACCCAATTATACTTTTGACCATGAAAATACACTGGACCAAATGTGTGCATCAGTGTCCAACAGGCTGGAGGAGCATCGCCAAAGGACGTAAGGAGAAACACAAAGAGAGTCTGAAATTTTGCCACAGATGCAACTGAATTTAAGGAGGTAAGTAGATATTTACAAAATGGGAGTGGCACGTCAATACAGGCTGACAAGAGACCCCTCTGCCCCTTTTACCAGTTCCATTTCAGGAGAACTTTTTTGGTATTAATAATAATGACTTAAAAAAAAAAAAGGTCCAAGAAGCAATGGCAGGGAAGGGAGGGGCCCCATCATACCTCTCCTGTTTAAAAATGCTATACGGTGACCTCTAAAAATAAACTAAGGCAGCTTTATAAATCAGCTGGCTCAGTTTCCACTGTGGAGTTTACACAATCCTCTGAGAGTAGGCAAAAGGTTCTTAAAATTTTAGTACAAAAATCACTCACGAGTTGGTTAAAAAGTTTCCGTTTCCTTTTTGAAAAACCTGTTCTTATCAAAGAAGGTGGGGGGGAAAAAAAAACGGCATGTAAACACCATTCTTGCATAAAATCCTGCTCCAAAGAACCATGATTTGTACATTGTTTAAAAAGAGAATCCTCCCTCATTTACATTCACAACACGCTTCTGTTAGAAATTCGGCTGCGTGGTGATGATGAAAGACAAGGTCAGGTCCACGTGCAGCTCGGACACGCTGGCAGGCTCCCCGCCCGCCCCCTCCAGCGAGGGACCTCGGGCTGCACAGCAAGGGCACCCGAGACACCGAGACACCGAGGTGCTGCGCTTGTCGGTCTGAACGAGCAAAATGTCCGCACATCCCGGCTCCGTGAGGAACCCGCTGTCACTGCATCCTCCACACCAGACGGATGATGTGGCGTAACAGTCGTAAGATAACCATTTGCGGGTGACCTTCGGCCGCTTGGTGATTATTCAGAAAGACCTGAAACAACAAAAGGAAAGCTCCTTACTTTCCAGCCCCGACTTATTTCGGGGGCTGGCGGGGGAACCCATATTGAAGGGAACAACCAATCCCATCTGAACAGCTATGAAGGTGCCTCTTAAAGGGCCACTTCTTCCCTGAGACGTCGCTGCAAAAAGAGCAGGCGCACCAAATGATGGTTTGCTTTAAAGCGACCAAAAGGATGTTCGTAAAGCTCAAAGAGAATCCCTGAATCTGTTCCCCCACCCCTTTTTTTTTAATTGTAAATTCTTCTTTGGAATAAAGGAGGCGTTTACCGTTCACAAGGTTATTTATGAGCTGCAATTCTTCCCTGTATTCCCCCATTCAACCTGGGCTGCCACAATCAGACAGACAGAAAGCTTGAGGACACTTTTTTCTTGCATCTGTAGTGGAAATCTTAGCAGACAGTAACTGCCCCAGGTCTGTCAAATAGATGCACTGTTTCTCCTTCTAAAAACCACATATTCTTTCCACAGGTGATGCCATCGCTGGCCGCAGCTGCCTTGATCAGGAAACGTAGCAACCATTGGAAAATGAGTATCCCCACCGGCTCTGTGCAGGTGCTGGAGGAAAGCCACCCCAAGTCCTGGAGTTGGGGGGGGGGTTCCGTGAAGAGAGGCGCAGGTAAAGCAGATGGAAGAGAGGAAAGAAAGAACTTGGTGGCTGCGAGGTAACCACCTTACTGCCCAAGTTACCAACATTCAAAATATGGTTCAGACTCCCTCAAGGGTGAGTTTCGGGTGGCTGTCATTTACTTGAGAAATCAGTGATTCGGGGTAATTTGCCCTAAGAAGCTAAATAAAGTGCAGCACTGATGCGCCACCGTGCCTCTGCCTGTCGGTGGGCAGCTCCGGTGGGTAAGCGCTGTTGGTCCAGGGCTGCGGCCACGGTCACCGACACAGGCGGCGTCAACCACTGGCCCCTCCAGTACCCCGGAGTGGCGGGCAAAGAGCGATGAAAATTAGAAAAGCCCTGTTTGCTGGGGACCACCACAGGATCATGACAAGCTGAGAAACTGTTCCAAAGGAAACGGCCAGCGTTTTTCAAGGTCTCAGAGGTCCCTGGGTCTTCCACCTTCGAGCTCTAATCCATTTCGCGGGTTAAGTGCAGGGTGTAAACTCAGAACAGCCAAAGCTGGTAACAGAGCACATCCGCCTCCATGTCAGGAGCTGTGACCGGTTTCCCTGTTCAGGTCTGAAATCCACACCCCAGGCCAGCTCCCTGCTCTGTCTGGAGCACTCCACCAACCCCCTTCTCACTCCGGCGGGCTGGGGGGTGCTTTCCAACACACATCCACGGGACCACCTGCCACGGGGCGGGCCGAGGACGGGCGTCCCCTTCCCAGACACAATCGCTGTCCACAGACGCCAGCTGCAAGCAGAGCTCCCTCTTCGCCACTGTTTACACAGCCCTCTGGGGCTCGTTGTATGGGATGGAATTGTGATAAGGCCGGAGCACTTCCCTTGCTCCTTCCAGAACCAGGAGCCAGACTGGAGGAAATCAGCTTTATGTAAGCGATTCCTGTAGAGGCGCTCCGTAACCACAGTCTGCGATTTTTATCAGCCTGACACACAAGATTGCTTTGTTTTGATTTAACTTTCAAAATTACTTTGCTTCTTCTGGGTGAGAATAATTTAGGGGAAGGTTAATTTTAGTTGAGACTAATATTAACAGGTTGAAAGAGGCTTATTCAAAATAAAACCACGTCTTACTAAAATGAAGAAAGTGTATGCAGAGCCGAGCTGAACTATCACTTCAAGGTGGGAAATCTCAAACCGAACAGTTGTCGCTTCTGGCCTCAGGAGGACCGGAGAACGGAGTCAAAATGACGCCACGAGGGGGCCGGGTCATACCGTAGGGACAGACCCCCAACGGCTGGCACTTAGCCAATTTTATATTCCAGCACTGGCAGCGCCTGAGGGGAGAAACCTTCCACGCACCCTTGAGGACAGCAGGTGTAGGATGAGAGAAGTCTTCCCGAGTTTTTTAGACTGTTGCTTTCGTATCACATGAAAATAATATGGGGGCGGCATGCAAAGACATGCCGGGCTGGCAGGGGAAGGCAAGGAAGATCTGTTAAAAGGGGCACCCGATCCCTGACAAACGAGAAGACGCCACAACATCCGGGTGAGCGAGGCTACGGGGACACCTGGCCCCTCGACAGCACGCGGGACAACACGGCACACGCCGTTAAACCAGCGAATGATTGCTTTTGGACGACATTCCATGGAGGAAGCCATTACCACTGGTTCCAAGAGCCCTGGCAGCCCAGAAAGCCCTCGACAGCTGGCAGGGCCCGCCGAAGCTGCTGCTGGCACAGCGTGGATGGCCCGCACCTCACGAACAGCTGGAGGACGGGCAGCTGGCCAGGGCAGACGCGCCGCCCTCTGACACCTGCAGCGGTACTGATCAGCTTCCTTACCGGAGTCACCGAGCACACGGTCTGGGCCTGACGATGCTAACGTAGGGCAGACGTGGTCAGCCCAGCCAGCATGAGATCCTAGGCTTCTGGCCTCCAGGAATGTGAAGAAATACATTTCTGCTGTGTAAGGCCCCCTGTCCGTGGTCCTGTGCTCTGGCCATCCTAGCAAACTAATACACGCGCTCATGCTTAATCATCCTTCCTGGTCCTTCACCTTTTAAGTGAAAAACAAAACTTCTTAGCTCAGAGTTGCGTAATGCTGTTTTAGTCTAAATCATAGAAACACTTTAGAAAGATATATTACAATGATTCATTTGGGGGAAGAACTAAAAAACTAAATACACTCCTAGGTACAAACAATTTATGTCTTACACACACACGTGTACAAAGTACAGGATCCCATCCAACTGGGATTTTCATCTCCGTGGTCTAGATCAAGGAGCGGATTATCTGGGGTAATTGACTTCTGTGGCCATCCTGACAGTCCATGCTCCTCTCTGGCTGGGGGGCTCCGGCATCACAGGCAACGCTCGACTTCGTAGCCTGTCTGCACCCAGTTAAGTCTCATGGGCGTTCCCGAGTCGCCAGCACCGCATGCAGGAGAGCACGGCGCAGCCCACCGTATAGGGCGCCCACGGTACCACCATCAATGAGAAGAGCCCGAGAGAAAGCTGCCCTGTCTCGGGAGCCAGAGGCAGGCAAGTGCAAGTTCCCACCTTGCAGACGGAAACACATCCACATGTTCCAGTGAAGCCTGAAGCCTACACCCAAACACAGTCAAGATGCGGAGGGTCCTTCTTGTCCAAAGAGCAACACGACAGCATCTCCTTTACGGAGCTTACGCTCTGCTGAGGGACAGAGCCATGCGAATGAACACGATCTTGTGACAGGGGTAATACAGAGGTAAAGACGATGACAGAGAAAGAAGCATCGGCCAGAGAGGCAGGCAGCGGGGCCAGGAGAGCCGGGCAGGAAGGCACAGAGCCAAGCCCCATGCTGAGTCAGAGGAAGAAGAGTTGCTGGGAGGAAAGGAGAGGGAATTACAGGAGGAGAGGCGGGGCCCTGCACGCAAGAAGGAGCAGATGGCTTGGGAAAAGTATTTTATGGTAAAATATAGTATTTGATTTTTCACAGTAAGCCAGAATGAAAAGCAGTGTCAAATTCCGGGGCTGCCCCATCCAGGAATCGTCTCGTAAAGGCAAGCGATGGACTCAGGAGCTCTGAGTTTCCCTGGACAGACTTCGGTTTTCTTTGAAGATGTGAAATACGACCTTGGAGACAGTGTCAAGGGCATTCAGCAGGAAACCCCGAACAGTTCCCTGCACGTCCACACCAGAGGCCACAGGCTCACCTAGGTGGCAGACAGGGTGGGCTGCACCGAGGGTCCGCCCTGGAGTGGGGAGCAGGGTCCAGGCTGACTTGTCATGACCGGGGAGCAGCCCATACGTTGAGGAGCTGGGCCTCCGTGTGGGGTGGGACGGGAGAGGAGGCTCAGGGACTGGACACAGCACCGGGACCGCCTCAGGTTGCACTCGAGACCACCAATCGAGTATCGGGGAACTAAATTACATTTTAATGCCAAAACAACAATCACAGCCAAACCAGGGAAGCAGGTGTGCCGCATGCAACAGAGGCCTGGAGCCCAGGCTGCCCCGGGCAACTGGCCAGGTTGACCACAACATACCTGCAGTGGGCCGCTCTGTTCCCGCTTCACTCTCCTGCAGATGGAGAGGAGCCCAACCTCTGCAAAGTACACAAGACACAGCAGGCCTTCGGACTCTGTGAGCCTGAGCTTGGGGATGAGAAGGGTCGCCCACCGTCACCGATAAATGGGACCTGGCACACGCCTTTTCTGTCTTCATGACCCCCCGAGCCAGCGTGGCTCTCCTGCCCTTTCACAGACGGAGCTTGCAGGAACCACCAAGTCACCCCGACAGCTCAGCTCAACTCCAGCTCAGTGCAGAACACACACTCACCAACCCGGGCTCCAAAGGCAGGGTCCAACCTTGCTGGGCCAAGTGACTCAGTACGTACAACCCACAGGTACACTCAGCATTACTCAAGGGGTTTACCGACTCAAAACCACAGAGGTGCGCACAGCGCAATAAAAACAAAGGTTGAGGAAGATCACAAATATTAAGAAAGAGAGACTTATCCTGGGAACTAGGGCTGAGATTTGCTGCAAAAGAACCACAGTTTAGGGAAGAGTTTCCTGGCAGTCAAGGTAACAAGGACATTATTTTTCACCGTCTTATCAAAAAGAGCTCAATACCAAACTCTAGGAGACACACCAAAAAGCAAGGTATATCCGCAGAACTCTGAGACTGAGCAATTTTTTAAAACTTGTTTCTTATAGAATTTCAACACTGAATGCCTAAGACATCCTAAACTTTTTTTTTTTTTTTTTAAGGTAGATACATTTTTAAGTGGGAACACGTTATAGGAGACTGAACTTTGGACTCTGACACCAGGAAGGACTCTGACAAAGAGAGAACCTCTTTGTCAGAGGATGGAGTGTCTGTCTGTCTAGATGGTGTCTGCTCCCCCAGGGGCGGTCAAGGCACCTTCCAGAACAGTGCTGAGAGCTGCCATAATCACAGGTGACAGAGTGAGGCAAGGGACAGAGTGGCCCCGGTGATGGATGGAAGACCACCTCGACCCATTTCATAACCCATCGATCTAAACGTTATTTTAAGTGACAAGCGCGTGACAGAGGTCAGAGAGGAACAGGGCCCATGTGTGATGACTCGATGTGGAGACTTGCTAAGAAGACCTGGTCTCTCTCCACTTTAAGACCAAGAACCACAGTCAAAGGACATCTCAGCTCAGATTCCAGTGCAGCCTCCACATCCACTGCTGTTCTCAGGTGTCAGACATGCCGCTGCAATGCTGTCCAAAGACCAAATTCACTTTCTATTTATCACCAAGGCAACATGGGCATTTGCATAGCTAGTGCCTAACACGCTTTGATGTCAACACAGCTGTGGAAAGGGTGCTAGTGGAGCTCCTTGGCCGGATGCGGTGCCCCTTCCACCCCAAGCACCAGAGGCGAGCTCTCCCACTAGGGTGATGAGGTGATCCTCAAATGTCGCAGAAAGACGGCATCTGCACAAATCCCGCTTTCCAATTTTCAGTGCATCATTTCAAAGACTCTATTACAGGTACCGCTTTTGGTAGGACAAACACTCACTTCTCCCATTAACCTGGCCTGCGCTGGATTTTCTTAGTACAATACCTCCCCCTCCCCGCAGCAGATCTCTAGATAACTTGTCGGCCCCCCGGCCCCACGGCTCCAGCTGGCTGAAATGAAGAACCCCCGGCCCGTGACCTTCGAGGTGTGTCACTGTCAAGCACGGAGAAGCCGGAGAGACGGCTCTTACAACTCCCGCACGAGGCACCATTAGACAAAATATTAGGTGCAGAGCAAGAACACGCTGTTCTAAAATGCCCCAGCCTCCGACAAATGCTAATGAGATGTAAGCACTTTAACCGCAGCTCAAACCCCTCTGCTTTGGCTCAGCTGGAAGAAGTCTAGCGGAGGATGACGTGATAGGCTGATTATTTCTGTATGTCTGCAGGAGGGCCGAGCCTCAAAGTGCATCTCCATTTCCTCCTCAAGAGATTAAAAAAAACCCAGCTCGACCTCTCTGAAGTCCCCCTCCAGGCACCTGCATCTCCAAATGGTTATGTGTTGATGGCCTCCGGTGCCTCAAGGGCCAGGCAGCCATGCAGGTGTGCCCACCTGCCACAGTGTGAGCGAGCACACAAGCCACATCCAGCTTGGTGCCCACCCAGCCATTCACACACACACCAGCGCCTCAACCTCGGCTCACATCTGTGTAACCCAGACAGACGCAGCACGTCCGGGGTCCCCACCCCATGCCCCCGGGGGTGCCCCCCCCGACATTTCCTTTAACGAGCTGGGTACTTAGCAGACACGCAGGTGAACAAAGTTACTAGTATCTCTCTATCCAAAGCTTAAAGCCCGATGGAGAAAAGTCTCAACTACAGTTCAAAGTGAGAGAAAACAGAAGGATGGTAGCACGGGATGATGGACAGCATTTTCCAGATGCATCTCTAAATGCTTTGGTTTAATCGTCACTACGTCCCTAAGAGACTGACTGAAACTGGGGCTCCTGAAGGTGGGCAGACGGAATCTGACCCCAAGGTCCCTGCCATTGCCTGTGAGCTGCATCTTCCTACGAGATGGAAAGCCCTCGTTCAGCCCTCCACAGCCACGGTCTCCATGGAGATAATCTGAAGCCCATGCTCTCGGGGAAGGTCTCAGGGCAACACAGCAGAGCTGATGTCACAGGAGGGAGGCGCTTCTCTCTCACAGGCTCTGGCGTCTCCGTGATGGGCTCCTTCTCTTCGTCTTGTCATTGTTCGCGTGGTGTGGATACGGCACGTGTCAGACAGGTATGCGAGGCTCTTAAGACCACAACTGCCTTATCCAACTCCAAGGGAGACACTCATTAAACCTGAAAACTGTATCCCAAATAAATGGTAGGCATCAATTTATCCCGCCCACAGCTGGCTGTGCTACGAAAACTGTCATCCTATCAACCTGTGTGCGACAAATGCGGGGCATCATCTCATGAGGTAGGATGGGCCCAGCTTTAATGTTTGATAGGCAGACTTTTCATTATTCTTTTCTCAGACAGTAATAGCATCTCATTTTGTTAAACTCCAACATGTGATGAACGAAGGCCTCAAAGAGGGCCATCTGAGAACATGCATCTCTGGACGTTAAGTACGGTTTACGCTATTACCAAACAAGCTATAATTTTGACCTCTCCCCGTCCACTAGCTACAGAAGACCATCTATAGAAGAACAGCCCTTCCGAAAACGAGGCTCGAACAGCACAGGGAATTTCACTTGTTAGGAAAGACGACACATACAGACTTCAAGTTCACATACAGTACAGCTGACCCTTGAACAATACGGGTTTCAACTGCGCAGGTTCACTTACACACGGGTTGTTTTCAGTATTGGTACCTGTTTCATTTTACAGTTCTTTAAATTAGTGAAGTGGGGGGGAAAGTTTGTGTTCAATTAGAGATCACAATATGTGGAATCAAAAGGACTAGAGTTTGAGTCCTGATTCTGTCCAAACAGTTTCAGCTTCCTGCCCTTGGGTGAGTCATTTATCAATTCCTTTGTCTTGAGGCAGGGATGGCAGTGCGTGGATTTTTGACTCCAAGGAGGGTCGGTGTCCAGAGCCCCTTTGATGTTCCAGGCTCAACTTACATGAAAATGCTAATGTGTTGACACCAATTAAACTGTGGTTTCCCTCAGAACCAGCCTGCAAGCCACCTTTTCTTCTCTACCTTGTGGGGTTCAGGGCTACGCTTCCCTCTATGTCGTTCGGTCAATTCATGCCTGCACACGCCCGAGACAGAAGTAGGAGGCAGGCAGTGTGAACAAAAGATACACTGTCTCTTGTGATCCAACAATGAAAGGGTTTTCATCTCCTTCTTGGCCCTTCTAGAGAGCCTGTCCTAGCATCGCGTGCTGCTGTCCACTGCAGCCCCCCACCGGGACATCCCCATGCCACCGCTAACCAAGAGCAGCCTGTCTGAGCACAGAGTGCCTTAGGCTGGACACGCTGATGGCAAGGCAAGAAGGTGAGTGATCCTAGCCTCGGTACTGGGGGCAGGGGGGAGCCGGGGCACGCTGGTCAGAGAATGGCACGTGTCTTCACGTTCTCAAGGGTCTAGCACCCTCTCCATGGCCTCAGACTGCAACCCCAGCCAGGGCCAAGAATCCCATCCAGTTGGACACCATCCCCAAGGACCTGCGGTGAGCACAGGGCATCCCACGCCTGCAGGGGACCGGAGCCCACACCTGCTGACGCTCCCTCCAGCAGATGGGACCTGGACTTGCACTCACGCAATTTCCGAATTGTGAAAGAAGCCAGCAGAGGCTATCAAAAACAACAGGAAAGCTGGCTGTCTGGGTGGGGGCCCCCACCCACGGGGAAGAGGAGGCATCAAAGTGCCAGCTGCTGCAACACACACAGATGCTGCTGCACCGTGGCTCCCAGCTAGCTGCTTGCCCTCTTCAGAAAGCCCCAGAGAGAGATGCAGTTTCCCCACTGACGTCCCTGGCTGCCCGGTGTTCCCCGAGAGCCCTCGCCCTCCCTCCCCGGAATCTAACAGAGCTGGACATGGGGAGCTATGGAGCCAGGACACCGTATGGTTGCAGGTCACCCAGCAATGAATCCCAGAGCTCCACCACTTCTCTGGACCCTTGGGTTTTGTCCCACTACGTGCTCTATGTGTGCCTAGGCTGCTGCAGCACTTTAATGCCTAATGACATGGTGGAGACGCACCACGGGGCTGCCACTGGCCAAATCTGTGACAATCTGAGCATTAAGTATCGAGAGGAACACATAATAAGCTGCTGAACTAAACGCGGACCCATGAACTAAAGTTGACAAACGAAGTAAACACAGGGGAGAAAGGGAAGTTCTTCCTCATTTATACACACTTTCCTTCTATGATAAACGGAAAAGTACTGACTTTGTAGTGGGGGACACCACCTCTGACCAGAGTCCCAGGAATGGGACAAACTGACACCCTGTGCCTCCCGATACGATGCACGGAGGAGGACACAATGTCACACTGTTGGGACGACTGGCAAAGTCTGCATAAGACCCACAGACGACACGACAGTACTGCCACGTTGTTAATTTCCCAATCTTGCTAATTACTCTGGCTGCACAAGAGAATACTCTTATTCTTAGGAAGGACACGCTGAGGAATTTAAGAGTAAAGGAGTATCGTGCCTGCAGTTCGTTCTCGAAGAGTTCAGAAAATAGTTTGCACACAGGTAGGTACAAGGAGGGAGGACGTTAAAGCAAACGTGGCACAATGTTAATAGCAGGGGACTCGCGTGGCGGATACAAGAGGGGTCTTTGTACCATTCCTGCAACTTTGGCGTCAAAGCCTGCAATTATTTCAAAACAGAAAGTTACAAATATACACCAGACTTGGAGCAGTAAAACTCCCATCAGGTAGAGGGGCGGGTCGCCCTGCCCTGGCAGGGTTCATTTGGGGCGATGACACCCACCGAGTCACAAAAGGAGAAGGGAACATGCACCGGGGCTTTGCGCTCACCTGTGCCTCTCTCACCTCCTGCTTCAAGGATTCAGACTCCACAGCTCCATCTCATATGCTTCCCCACTGCCCTCAAGTGCACTGAGCACATGACAACTACACGACAACTTCCTCTATTGCTCTAACTGAAAAAACGGGAAAATATCCTGTCAGGCTTCGCAAGGCTTATGGCAACAAAAGACCAACACTTTACAAAACGTACTGTAAAAGTATTAAGCAAGTAGAGACACTGAACATTTAAAAGGTTCCGATCCACCATAAAGCAGCGTGGCGACGGACTCTGCTTGCCAAGAAGGGACACCTCCCCGGACAGACAAGTGCGTAACTTGGAAGCAAAATCCCTCCCATTTCCTCCCCAGGTTTCCACCCCCAATATTCAACAATGGCCCATCAGTGTGACTGCAGACAATGGACTGTTTTGAATCCAACAACTCTTAAGACAGGCGTCTGCGGCCCTGGGGTCACTGTGTCACTATCCCGAGTTTCAGAGTCTGCTGTTTTGAACTGGCTGTTTCTAAGACCTGGAGAATAAGTTTGTTTCGTTTTTGAAAAATGAGGTGATAAGCTAGAGTGTGTCCCTACTCCTCCCCCGATATTCCAGCCTTCTTAGAAAGCTAGAGTCCTTTCAACGATTAGCGACTGCATTTTTGCACTGGTTCTTTTTTAAGAGATGCCAAATAAGGTTCACGATTACAAATATTGAGAACTACTGCAATGAGACTCACTTCTATTTATCTTACCCAAAGCACTGAGAACAGGTTACAGCTCATTTGAAAAAACATATGAGCATCTTCAACATTAAACCGTGTAATAACGCTGGGAACACGGTGGGGAGGCGGGGTGTGAACTCTGAGAGGCTCTTCTCCCACCTGCACGGGAGAGGCTTGGTGATGAAGACCACCCGATGGCCTGTGTCTCCTCTGCACGTGATCTGAACGGTCCCGCACCTCGGCAGCCTACGTGTGGGTGTGGCTGTGCTCCAACCCCGCCCCCCCTCCCTAGCCCACGTCTCACCACCGAGCATTCGGGGCCACCACAGAGATGCATCAGCCAGACCCATCCAGGTAGGCTCGGGGGAAAGCTCTGCAGAGTCACCGATACTTCACGTCAATCGCAGAGTCATCGATACTTCATGTAAGTTCAAAGAGAAACTTTTGCAAAACCTTCTTAAACACACCTGGCTCTCTGGCCAAAGGTTCTGATCCAACCCCCGGAGGATGGAGCTGTGCTGACTCATCTCGGTGTCCAGAGCTCCCCGGACTCTGAAGGCACCGGAGGCCGGCAGCCTCACTTCTCCTGCGGAGCCCCAGCCAAGCCAGACCTGGAGCCCTAAGGACCTCTACCATCCGCTTTGAGACGGGATGGGGAGGCGGCAGGCCCAGCACGCCCGTCAGTTCACGGCCCAGCCTCAGCCTGAGAAGCCGCCAGAGCCGTCAAAAGTGACCTCTTCCTGCTGGATTCGTGACACGTTCCAGAATCAGGACTGGCTATATTCAGCCTACCCTCTTGAAGGGACCGACGTCCCGAATATCCCAGGGCCCCGTTTCTGACCACTGTCTCCTAGTCAAGCGGGAGAGCCGAGTCCACACACAAACAGTAACCCCGAAACCCCACCAGTGAAACCGAGGCAGAAGAAACTAGGGCAACGGTAACTTCTGTGGCAAATTACACAACAACCCACCTTGCCAAAGTGACTGCCATTTCAGATCTAGGCTGACAGGGAATTTATGTTCTGTGAGCAGGTCCCCGTCAGGTGTAGGCCGCCAGGCATCCTGCCAGCTAGACCCAGTATCACAAGAAATTCCGGAGCCCGTTCATCAATGTGACATTTCCCGTTTAATGACAGAATCACACGACAGCACATTTCCCATCACACACACACATACACGCCCTATAGAAGGTACGAAGAGGATCCAGTGTGAGTTTTCTGAAACTCCCTGACTCCCTTCTGGAGATTCTATACTGAAGCAATAAAAGACTCTCTTGTAATGGGAAAACATCTCCACGTGTGTTTCAAAAAGCTGAACAGGCACTGCACGTAACAGGAAAACAAGACTGACTGAAAGCAATTTACAGGTAACATCTGTTCACTAAGCAACAGCTAGCTACAAAAGAGACCAACATTGAAAGCAGGACAGAAATATTGGGGGGTCCTAAGCATAAACTCCCTCCAGAAGAAAAAAGAAAGAAAAAAAAAATCTTTAAAAAGTATTATAGGACACAATAATGTTTGACAGAAAAGGAGTCAGATGGAAAGTAACACAGTAAGAAAGAATGATATTAAATCTTATTTTGTAGAAAATAATTGTTAAGTACTTCCTTTTCGATACATCAACAGAAATACCTTCATACATGGTTGCCAGAAAAAAGGTTAGCAAAGCCAAAATCACATTCTCTCACACATTTGCTGGTGCACCCCTACAGGAAGTAGTCACACATGCTCCTAAGAGCCTGACTCCCTGAGTTAAACCCTACCCATTTTAAAATGCCTTCCATGGGAATAAGGTGTCCAAATGGTAACATATATGGCCCCTGGGCAAAACAAAATACACTCTGTGCCTGCAGAGTAGGATCTAAGGCTGAATTTTTTTTTTTTAACCCAACAGCACACCTCAAAAATCCCAGTGGCACTCAATGTGAGGTATAAAATTTTTATACCCCCGATTACAGGCTATGAATTATTGGCCTCCTAATACATTTCAATAAATGAACACCAAGGACAGCAGTGGGGGCTGGAATGACAGAGGCCCCCCTGCTCTGACTCATTGCCTGGCAAATCACAGGGGAGACTTCTACTTTAAGAGCTGGCATCGTTCCCTTTGGCTAAGATGGAAATTTAAAAATTTCTTTACTTTTGACCCAAACTGCCTCCGGGGAGGGCTGCAACTCCCTCTCTGGCTTGAAGACTACGTTAGTATTTATATGGGAATATTTCAAAGCATATACAGAATCCCTTTTTTTTCAAGCATGGAGAATTTAAGGTTTGTGCTCCTACCATCCCTTGGTCGGCCTCGGATTTTGTCTAATGGCCACCACTTACATTCAGCCATAAAACAAATGGAAAATGGGAAAGGAGGAAGAATGGTAGGTCACACATAGGTAATACCGCTCATTTCCAGAATAAGCACAGGATTATTACTAGTCTTTTCTTTCTTTTTTTTTTTTTTTTTTAAATGGCAGGGAGAGGTAGGGTGTGAGGGAGAAAGGGGGTAAAGAAAACATCATTACCCTCCTTGGGTAATATGCATTAAATTCGTCTCCAATACGCCGCAACTCTTGCGCAATCCATATCTCCGGACGCATATCTGCAGGTACAGCCTGAGACTGCCTCATGGAAGCTGCATCAGAACAAACAGAACAAAAATCACATTGTTTTCCATAGATCATTTAGAAAGTCCCAAAGGTCAGTTTCTAGAAGCAAGCCCATCTCACACACGCTTTCATGTTTTGGGACGCTCCCTAACTTCAAGAGCTACAATCATGCATTCGAGATTATGGTGGCAGGCTCTGCTACGTAACTCTGGTTCATGAATAAGGCATACAGAGTAATTTCATTTTCAACAACAACTGGAGATTCAGAATTGCCAAATTTAAAAATCTCCTGGCCAGTGAATTACATACTTCCATTTCGAGAAGGCAAACTAACACAACAACGGCACAATGGATGCTGCCCAAGAAATAGCCTCGAAACATATGAGAGTGTAAAGATTTAGGCTGTCCGTAAAGTAACTATTATATTTTGATCTTAAGGCAAGGTAAAATTCCTAGGAAAATGTCACACGTCAGCGAGGAACATGAAATGGTTGTATTCAAAGCAAAGTCAGTGAAAACCTGAGAACTGAATGAGCTTGTTTCCATGGAAGGAGGTGCAGTGATACACAGCCAGTCTGCACAAGTGCCACCAAGGGGCCAAATGAAAGCATAATTGCATGTTTTGTTTCGATATTAATGCAGCCAATAAAGATGGCTCAAGTCTGCAAACACCACATGGAGAGAGGAAATGTTTTGGGCATGTTTTGGGCAAAAGAGCAAAGGCTTTTTTGAAAGGAGAAAAAAGAGGGAGGTTCACCCTTTCATTAAGCTGTCACTCCCATCTACACCCAGTGCATTCAGCCGTCGGTTAATGAGCCCATTTCAAAGCCACGTGACGGCCAAAAATGGAGCACAAAACTGTGAGTTGTCCAAAGATCCCACCAGCATCAGGAAGACGATATCTCCAAGTACCACGAAGAAAAGTGTTCTCCACACTCAGAGAACAGCTGGGTAACACGGGTAACAGGAAAAGAGATGAGATTATTGGATTTCAACTGCTATTCACAAGCGGCTTACGCTAACTTCCTGTTAAAAGGAGCACTCTGCTGGCAATTAAACACACGTGTTATGTTTTAACCACAGCGAAAAATTTAAGCACCTATCATAATCAGATTTTGCCATAACATGAATATAGCTTCCTCTTTTGTATTTTTGTAAAAAAAAAAAAATCTTGTACGTTGTATTAAGAGTTTTATTTATCGTTACAAATAAAAGTGCTGTTGGTTCCTAGGTCTACAAAAGCACTTAAAAGTGAACACTTTTTTGAGTTTTTACCAAGTCTTCTCAATCTCTTGCCCCAACTTCTCTGTCCCCCCGGCCCTCACCCAAGAGAAATGAACGATGATCCCACAAAGGCTGAGAGGCAGGGCATCGTGTGTGTGTGTGTGTGTGCGCACGCGTGCGCACGTGCATGCATGCGTGTGGGCACGTGTGCACAGGTGTGGGGGCACTGAACAAAGAACACACGTGCATCCTCTCCAGAATCATCTGTGCTGGCAACGAGCCAGAGGGGAGATTTCCCCAAGGACGCCTGGTGAAGCGCACAAAGGCTGATGACAGGAAACTTTTGGGATACGCCAGGCATGTCCCCTGAACACCCCTCCAAGCACACAGAAAACTGCCTTGGCGGTACCTCTGTCACAAATTCCATCGTTACTCTGTACAAGCCTATTAAAATTAAAGTTTAAGTAGCTAAACCGGCAGAAAACAGAATTTCAGGGTGTATGTGATGCCAAGTGGTCTGTAATAGTTCACTCCCTTCTCCTGGGTTTGCAGTGCTTTAAGGATTTTGTCCATCACAGGTACCAAATCATTACTATCTTTTCATACTATCAGCCAATCAAGTGCTCTTTCCCTGACTTTAGCAGCTGTTGTTACAGTCAACTCACCTTTTTCTAAGAAAAAGCCTCTTTTCTTAGAATGAACACTGTGGTCATCACCTGCAGAGTTAGCTCAGGGAGACGCATGTATCCACAGATACAAGTGACCAGACCAGCACACAGGATGCCACGTGGTCGCTCAGAACCCGTCACCCACCTCTCCAGAGCCCCACTCATTTCTCACTACACTTGGCTCTCTTCGAGAGAGTAAATCTGCCCTCAATCCTAGAGTCAGAAATGCAGAAAATGCCAATTATCCAAAGAAAATCTGTGTAATCTAGGCTGCATGTTTTACGAAGATGACAGACTGGTAAAAACTGTTGGCAAGTTACCCAAGGTTTAGTAAATCAAGACACTCACTAATTTACCCAATGAATATGAATGTCCGTGAGCCAGACACCGCTCAGGAGATGGTCTGGGTACAGCAACCAAAGATGCCCAAGCCCTGCTCCCACGAGCTCACATCCCTGCAGATTAAACGCTAAACTTCAACTAAATGATAAACTTCTTCTGGACAAGGATACTCATACCTTATATTCTTACAACACAAAACGAAGTTAACTCCCCCGGTTAACTTCCCCCGACCTGCAGGTGAAGGCTACTGAATTCTCTTTAACACCCTCACTTACCTATGTGGTTTAGAAAGTTCTGTCTGGCTCACGGGAGGGCTGACGGCCAGAAGCACCACCATTGGAGCCGGTGCACATCAAAATGAGCACCTAGTGACTGCGTCAACCTGGCCAGCAGCTGAGAAGCACATGTGGAACCTTGGGGGCCAGATCCAACTTGTTCATCTTAGAGACAAATGCCCTGCTGTTTGTGGGGGGAAGAAGATAAGCAGATGTTTCTTCTGCAGAAAGAAGAGTTCTAACTGCTAGCTTCAATAAATGCCCAGAGAGAAACACATCCCCGTGGTCTGGCAGTGAGGCCCTGGAAGCTGTACTCTTACAAGCTCCTGGTGCAGACAGTCCACGGACCAGGCCCTGAGAAATCCTGAGCAGGGGGAAGAAACCACGGGTCAGTTCTGGGGCCCAGACGTGTGTCTTTGGAGAACACTCAGGAGTCAGGAGAGTTGTATTAGCCAAAGATAATTGGTTAGACCAGGCTTAGCATACACTAACTGATAAAACAGATCAGTAAGAGAGCTAGCAACTGTGTTTAGGTATATATATTTTTTGAAGTTTCTATAGAATAGTAACATACACTATAAATTAACGTTTGCAAAGGAGACTGATGTGTCTAGACTACTCTAACACAGCAGCTATCACCACTTGGCTTTAAGAATTGGAGTTTTTTTTTTTGCAGTACGTGGGCGTCTCACTGTTGTGGCCTCTCCCGCCGAGGAGCACAGGCTCCGGACGCGCAGGCCCAGCAGCCACGGCTCACGGGCCCAGCCGCTCCGCGGCATGTGGAATCCTCCCGGACCGGGGCACGAACCCGCGTCCCCTGCATCGGCAGGCGGACTCCCAACCACTGCACCACCAGGGAAGCCCCCAAGAACTGGAGTTTTTTGAGAAGCAAATACTGTTCTTATTTCTTGAATAAACCTAAAATGAATGACCAACATTCACCCTGCAATAAAACCTAGCCCATAAATACAGACAGTATTGGTTTTAAGGTAAGATCGTAAGCTAAAAATTCTATTTTGAATATTTTCAAAGGCATCCTATTCCTATATTTTAAAATGGTGGCCTTAATCTCAGTTAATACAGTGGATTTTTGCCACCTAAATTTCAAAGATTACTTCTCAAGTAACAAAATGTCTCCTTCTGGTGGTGCCGGGGGGGCCGGGGGCTCTTCCTTAACTTCATCACTAGTTTAATGCTGGTGTCTGTCACATGCGGTCTCATGTCACGTGAGAACCTAGCAGGGCTAAGAATGGGGTCTGGCTGACCTGAGAATTTCCTTGTCAGCCCCACGGCGGCACTGGTCGGAGCCAGAATGAAGGTTTTTATTCCCTTCATCACCAGTTTGCTGAATTCTGCCCCACAGTGGCCCAGACCACGAACCACCACGATGCGGAAGGGATCCAGGGCTCGGTCTTCCGAAGGTGAACCTGGAGCTGGTGGGGTTCAAGGGCAGGGGATACTCAAAAAACACACCCTCACTCCTACAATCCTTTCTAGATACTCAATCTGCCTGCTCCCTTGCTAATATAATCCACTTGTCAAGAAGATCATTTACATTTATATCTCTAGCCTGTAAGACAGATAAGCATCAAACATAAACATTTTATTATGCTCTCTGCAATGTGTTTAACAGCCGCAAATACTGATACCTCGTCAATAAAATGGGTCTTTATTTGAAACAAAAGCTCTTATTACTTAGATCACATTTTTAACTAAGGCAATTTTACAGAAACATAAGAACTTCAAAGGGGAAACTGTGATGAGGTGTATTTTCACCCACAGAAAATGTAATTTCAGCATTTAAGAAAGCATTTCGGGCTTCCCTGGTGGCGCAGTGGTTGAGAGTCTGCCTGCCGATGCAGGGGACATGGCTTCGTGCCCCGGTCCGGGAAGATCCCACATGCCGCGGAGCGGCTGGGCCCGTGAGCCATGGCCGCTGAGCCTGTGCGTCCGGAGCCTGTGCTCCGCAACGGGAGAGGCCACAACAGAGAGAGGCCCGTGTACCGCAAAAAAAAAGAAAGCATTTCATGCCATAAACCTGGTGCTAAAAGGAGAGAGGGGAGGGAAGAGGAAAAGCACAATGAAATATAAGCAGCTCTTAATGTAAAGCTACTGCTCCAAAGCTGTAACCAGAAGTCCACACGAGGCCGGCTCCGATCCTGTAAGCACCATTCTGAGCTGGGGAACTTGCTGGGCCCAGATTTTCTAACCAAAGCCACTAATCAAAACTTTGGAATGCAACTGTGTCACACAGGCAATTCTGTCAAAAGTGCGGTATGTTAGCTGAATTTTCATCAAAACTCTTGGAAACAATGCTAGAGTTTTCTGAAATCTAGCATTTCAGAATCTAGCATTTCAGGTAACCTGATTTCCTATAGGAAAAAAAAACCCCAAACCAAAAAAACCACGAGGTCTCTGATTAATCTATTTTTCTATACCAGTGTGCCAGGTGGGTAGAAAGGAGGACATTTTTTCAACGCCAAAGAACTCTGAGTTACTGAAAGATGTGCAGTATTGCATTAACTGTTGTGGTTCAGCTACAAAACTAGTTTCCAGCCTAGAGGGTAATTCCAAATCTTAAAAGCTCAGAGACTGAAAAAAAATTAATATCGTGGTTAAGTGGCTGATAGTGAAATCAGGCTGAGGCTTTCGGAAAGGGCTTTCTGTAGCGCCGCCAGCGAGAGTGGGAAAATTTAAAAAAACGAGATTGTCGATGCATAATGAGCTCGACATCCGTCAAGCCAAACCTTCTGATTTTTCCTGAACGTCCAACCGCTTCCACCCCACTGTTCCGATCGGCAGGTGTTCAAAGGAGCTGCGGTCACATTCTGACGTGCACTGCCATCTTTCCACACCCGGCTGGGCTGCTGTGCGGATGACGAGAACCATCCTGGGGGCGGCGGGACCATGTCTTACACGTGCGCTCACATCACTGCAATCATCCTTGGGGACAGGATGCTCTCACGTCCCAGGGCCAGCGGCTGTTTGAGTTCCCAGCACATCACTACTGGAGCTTCAAGTGCAGAACCAGAAACCAAACGAAAATCCACGGAAACATTTCACTCTATACTGTTTTCAGACGTTCGCTGAGCTACAAATACTGGGGTAGAATTGAGATTACATTTTCAACTAATCAACATGAACTGAGCTCTCAATCAATATTCAACTCAGAGTTGAGAAAGGGTTTCTTGGTCCCTGAAGAGATGCGGAATGTATGACTTTGAAGAAATTGTTTTTATTTTAAACACAGAACATAATACTTAGGCAAATAAGTGCTCATTTTGCCCGGCACTTACCAGGGACTGTGGAGCAGAAAGCCAGCCCCTCCTCCTGGCATTTCAGGGCTGCCCATCTTTATCCCTGAGGAGACTCTAGATTGAACCAAAAGACATAAAGGACCACTTCCTGTTGGCTCTGAAAACAGGGCTGAAACAATTCCAAAAAAGATGCTCCAAAAATGTTCAGGGAAGCACTGCTCGTGCAGGTGGCCACTGTGAAGGTCAACGCTCATTTGGAGAAGTAAAAATTCTGGGATGTTTATTCAACCCAACAGTCTCCTTACTTAAGGGGCTATCTTCAGAAATATCTTTATCAGTTGAGATTTACAAGGAAGCAACCAGACAGCTGGCCAAGGTTTCCATAGGAAACCCACCTGAGGGACGGAGCTGTCTCAGCAGCTCCAGAATTCCCAGCCACAGGGGAAGGAGGGCCGCTGCCATGACAGTAACTGACTATGAGTCATTTACTATCATTTACTGACTGCAGTAAATGCTATCAGAAATCACCTTGAACTCTGATGGTTCTCAGAAAGCAAACGAGCCAGAACCCAATTACACACACACACACACACACACACACACACACACACACCCCTCCCCTTCTGGGTCTATTATTTCTCAATTCCATCACTTTATTTTTTGATAAATACTGTATCAATTCCACTGAACCACTGGATGAAAACGAACTGGATTCGAAATAAAATCAAGAGATAGTATTCAGCATCAGTACTCATGAAGTTCCTAAACCTGTTTTTCCCTGGTACACACATGGGTCAAGCCTGAGCAGTTGCATGAATTCAAGACGGTGCTTTATAAATAGCTGTTAGGACAAAAAAAAAAAAAAAAAAAAAACTAAGAAAGCGAATGAGATGTAGCCAGGGTTTTCATACTTACTCTTTCCATGTGTATTGCCCACTGCTTTTACGTGGCCGTGAGTAAGAAAATCAAAATACGCTGCTTTGATCAATTTCCAGTCTGACCATTTGGAAACTGCAGGTAAACCAAGGCTGTGAAGCTGGAAGTCTGGAAACTAGTGTTCGTATCTTCCCCCTTTGACCTTAACTGCATCCTACAATAAAATATGAATCTAAAGGCATTAAGATGAATGTGTCATGCCTTCTTCAACCTCAGAAGACCATCTCCCCTGAGCTGTCCTCTAACACACATATTTTCAAGAAGCCAAGGCCAGGAGCAAACCCAGATCCCGAGTTTTTATGTCTACGTCCAAGGACATACCCGGCTAACTCTGGGTCACAGCAGAAGCCAGCATCTTTCGTCAGGTGGGGGACTTGGCAGGAGCCTCCTGCACCATGATGCCTGGTCGCCCGCCCTGGGCCTGGTGCACCTCTTTTCCTAAGGCACTGCAGTCCTCGCTGATAGGCATTAGGGGCTACGAACTTCTCCCTCCTGGGAACTGGAATGTTCTCTTCTAACCCCGATCCCAATCTAGATTCTGTCCCCTGGGGCTACAAAGACAATCTATGATCCCTCTCAATCATTACCCCTCTTTTTAATCAATGCAGCTGCCACCTCGTGCCCCAGATCTGGTCCGGAACCAGTTCCTTCCATGTGCCTTTACGACGAGCCCTGGGAATGCCCTCCATCACCACTCTGGTCCCCCTCGGGACGCTCCAGAAACATGATGCTCTGAATAGCGTGTGGCTGTGGTCTGCAGCGGGTCTGGCCGGGGGCAGCAGGACACAGGACACTACTGTTCCTTGCTTTCCCTACACTGCCGCTAGCCCCACTGTCTCCAGGACAGCTGTGTCTCTATTTCCATAGTCTTAGATTCCTTCCAGAATATCACGGAGGACTTGACTGTGCCTGTGCCGTCCTACTCAGAAGAACAAACACAACCTCATGACCCTTCCACTGACAGTGGAGGGAAATTCCTATGCAGACAATTTATTTCACTACTCACTCCAGCAAACTACATAAGGAGAAATGCTTTTTGGAGACCTTTTATTTTCTTTTATTCTGGCCACACCACGCAGCATGTGGGCTCTTAGTTCCCCAACCAGGGATAGAACCCTCACCCCCTGCGGTGGAAGCGTGGCGTCTTAACCACTGCCAGGGTTAAACTGTAACCCCGGCAGTGGTTAAGACTTAAGTGGTTAAGGTTAATGCAAAGTAGTCTAGAAGTGATTTCTGGATTGGGATTGGCTAAGTGGTTACAGCCAGGGAAGTTGTAAACACACAACTCTACATGTTAATTCACTTAAGACCGTTCCTTAGAAATAAAGTGTTAACAATTCTGAAGTTACTAGCTTTCGGTAACCATCCGTTGTTCCTGGCCCAAAATCAGATGTGGGGGAGGAAATGAGAATTTAAACTACAAATATAAAAATTTTTGATTACAGAGTGTGTGTGGCTTCCTCTATAAAGTTGAACGCTGGCGGCAGGAAACAGGTGACGAAGAATCTCTTCTCCTTAGTTCACATGAAGGTCTTAAGCGTCCCTGTTATTCTGTCCTAATGCTAGTGGAGACCAAGGCAAGGGGCAAAATACAGAATCCTGAAAAGCTACATCCGAAACAGCTTTCCAATTAAGACGTGTAAAAGCCTATAATTTTATTTATGCAGTTAAAATTTATACCGGCAATGCACGAAGTGAAGCACTCATCTGTTAATGCAGATATACGCTGACTGATAACACACCAGAAGGCATAATGAAAGCTTCCCACTTCGAACCAATTCACAAGACGCAGCTGCCTCTTTTTATCCCGCATCGTTATCAAGAGAGAAAACATTACACCTCAGTTCCAGACACTATTTTGCATAATCACAAGGACGGAATCATTGTGTTTGGACATTTGATGGCTTAAATATTTGGCCTCAAAACATATGTCTGTTGCCATCGGGCTGTCTGACTTCTCCCTAAAAAACTTACAGAGCTCGTGCGTCTGGAGAGCACGTTTATGCTGAAAGGGAAACACAGCCCCAAAGCCTTTTGTAGGAAACTCAGTGATAAAAAGAAGTGTAAGAACTGAACGCTGTGTAAAAAATAAGAAAACCAAAAGGCTAAAAAAGTGAGCAGAGAATCTGACCGGTATCGTGAGCGATCCATCAGAAAGATGGTTGGAGCCCAAGTTCCTTCATCCACTGACCAGCCTGTACCGACCTCGTTCAAGCCACCACCTGACCTCCGCACGCGACACGGCAATTCGGGGGGTGGGGGGCTGCGGATCCTAGGCCTTCTCTGCAAACCACAAAAATGTTCTGTCCATGGCTGTGCCACGTCCCCCCCCAACACAGGAAAAGAATGGAAGCTAGAGTCGCCGCCTTAGGGCAAATACAAGTGTTAAGATGTGCAGAATTCTGCACTGAAAGATGTCTTGTCTGGTGGTATCAAAGGTCTTTTTATCTGCTCAGGTTCTCAGGTTCTTCCTCTTCCTCCCGATGCCCTTTCCCCTCCAGAGACACAGCTGCTGGCCAAGCTCTACCCCCTCATGGGCTCAGATCCTGGGTGCAACAGTTTGGTTACCCCCGCACTGAGAAAACCACCGTGCAATACCGACTCAACAGGGTCGCTCCAAACCAGAGCAACTCCCACCCCGCCCACACCAGATACCCTTCAGTGCTCTGACCGCTGCAGACTGGCTGCAACACCTTCCCAATTCAGGAGGACACTGGCCCCCAGGCAGGTGGAGGGACTTGCCCCGGGAATGGACGGCATCAGAGGAAGGACCAAGACTGGCCTGGGCCACTTGCAGGAACTTTCCACTCCAACAATTCCTATCAAACTATCAGAAAAAAGGACTGGAGAGAAAACGAAGCATGGTGTATGGTATGTGTCAGGCTTTGCTTACAGAGAAAACCCGGTTCTAAGCTTCAAACGAGCCCAGTGATAAAATCTGCACGACAAAAGAGGGAATCACGGGCACTCATCCACTGTCTTAAATATCACTGAATTCTCTAAATCAACAAATATATGTGGTTCTGCCACGTACCAAATCGTTTCCTTAAGTTGGCGGGTTGTTTTGACCAGTTTAGCAGAATTTATGCTCAGCTGTAAGTAAAACTGAGGTCTGAATTCAAATATATACTAACATAGCATAGAGCCAGAATTCACTTCTAGACTACTCTGCAGTAAGAAATTTCTCAAGGGATGAAAAAACAAATAAAAAACCTTCTTTTAGCCTCTTCCCCAGCGAACTCACCCACACTAAGGTTGTCAAGTGTGGCTCATCCCATACATGCACGCCCTGACCCCACCGACACACATTTGCAAGAGAAAAACAGGTCCCTTCCACATAAGCAAGCTTCTGTTAAAGGTCTCAAATCACTCACTAAATCTATAAATCACTTACATCAAAATGTTTTAGGAACTGGAGTGGGACGCATGCTCTAGTCCAGGAACGTGACTTATTTTGGGGAAAAAAAGTTCCCAGAGCGACTCAGATAATCGAGAATCATTGTGTCGAACCGGTTTTAATTGTAACACATACACCCTCTTGGACTGAAATGGTTGATTCCATTTTTTAGAAATTTTAGCTCCAAAACCACTTTCACGCCTAAGGAAGGGCCGCAAAGCCCAAACTAAAAGCAGTATCGTGCCCTGTGCAGAGCCAGACACCTGTGCCGAAGGCCCAGTTTCAAGGCCCTGGCTCCAGCACCAGATGGGGCCTTGAACAGCCCTCACTCCTGGCCTGCGGGCACACGTGGCCAAGCAGCCCCCTCCCAGGAGCTGGTCTGCTTCATCACCGTCTGGTTGAACCACAACTCTACTCAAGAGCAGTGGGGATCTGGTCCAGGGTAGAGAACAGAGGAAATGCAAAGTGAATTTGGGTTTCCCACAGGACACTGGGAATATCAACTCATCCTAAGCAAATACTTAAAACCACGAAGGCCTGCCTCTTATAAACTGGGCTTCAACTCGTGCACCAGGGAAATGTTTGTACTGACTGTTGGCATCGGTCAGCCCACAGTGTGTGAAGCAAAAGTTCCCAAGGATTCATGATTCACTCACTCAGAAGCAAAAACGAAAATTTAACCATGGCCAAAGGAGCAGAATTTCCTCAGGGAAAAGGGAAAAAAATTAAAAAGCTGTTTTAAAATTCCTGATTCTGGTCAGGCAATGAATATTTCTAATGCTAAATCCATGAGCAAAATAACTTTTATTTTGAAAAAAGGTGCAATAACTTCTGATTGCAGGAAAAAGTAGTTCAGCCTATGTCTTATGTCTCCAGACCATTCTTGCTCCAAACACACGTCTTGAACTACAGTCAAGTTTCTGCCAAATCCAATAGGCCGTCTCCCACAGGTGTCCCCAGCACAGGCCCGGTTCAGCAGAGCCAGGCGCAGCGTGGGTTTCCAGATGGCTCTCCATGGTCTAAAGACACCAAGGTTCCTTCTCCGGGTGATATGCGGGTTCACGGGCAGGTGAGGGGTGGTGAGTTGGACCTCCCCTGCCCTCCCAGGCCAGTTTTTAGAATAGATTTTCTTTTTTTGTTTGTTTGTTCTGGGACCTGGTAGGGTTAGAATTATAGTAGCATTTCCAGATAATTCACTTCCCTGTGAGTTGCCTAAACTTCTGAAACGACAGCTCCTTTCCATGGAAAGGAAAAAAGAACATTTCATTACGTCATGCTTGCTGACCTGCCGTGGCCACGATGGTCACTGCACAGCAAAGAAAATAGTGACCGAGTCCCTACCAGCCGCTCTCCGTCCAGTAGCTTATGCAAAAGTCTCCCAACCCTTGGAAGTGAGCACTTCTGTCTCCACCTGACGGATGAGGAAACCAAAGCTCAGAGGGACTAACAGATCTGCCCAGGTCACTCATGGATCTGGAGAACAGCCGGATGCCATCCAGACCCTGCTCCAGACCCACGCACAGCCCTGCAGGTAAGGCAGTAGCAGCTCACGGGCACTGAATCAACCGGGAACCCTGCCAGATGAAGATGTTCTACAATAAAATACTCACTTTGCTAAAATAAGAGGCAGATCCCAAAAGAGTAAATTAGGGGGCTAATGTCCATCGAAGTACTCATGGTGATGGGCCAAAAGCCTGATCTCATCTGGATGAAATCATAAGGGGCGTGACAGTTAACACCGGACCGTATGAGCAAGTTAGTACTGAAATCGTGCGTGCCACAGTGACAAGCTGCTGTGCACGCCAAAAATGAAGATTAACATTAAGAGAAATTTTTAAATATATATTATTTATTAAATTTATTCTATTATAAATGCTAGCCATGAGGATTTTCCATATACAACAACAACAAAAACAAAAACAGGTAAGACCACCTGTAAGTTGAATACAAAAATATTCACTATTAACATTTTGATATATTTTCCTTCTAATCTTCTTGTTACGCTGATAAACTTCTTGATACCAAATTACATGTTATGGAGTACATGTCCATGTCCACCCCAAAACTCATATGCTAAAAATCTCTTCCCCAGTGTGATGGTACTTGGTAGGTGGGGCCTTTGGGAGGTGGTTAGGTCATGATGGTGGAGCCTTCGTGAATGGGATTAGCGCCCTTGGAAGAGGAGGTCAAGGAGCTAGCTTGCCGTCCTTCCATCACATGAGGACAGTGAGAAGGTGGCCACCTACAAGCTAGGAAGAGGGACCCCACCAGAGCCGGACCATGGCAACACCTTGGCCTCACACTTCCAGCTTCCAAAACTGTGAGACAAATGTTTATTACTGAAGCAACCCAAACTATGGTATTTTTATTATAGACTATGACACTAGGATGTCGCCAAGAACTCTGTAACCTTTTTAAGTTGAACGTAACACCAGGAGCCTTTTCCACGTGACTATTCTTTTTAACATCATTAGAAGACAGCACCACAGTCTGGCTAATGTAGATGTTTTCCCATACCATTTGGACTGCCAGTAGTTTTCCGGTTGGTATAAAACAACGCCACGATGAGTCCTCTGCACATACGCTTCTGCCAGCATTTCCTACATGAGGAAGGAATGGCAGGCCCTGTTCTGTGCCTGCAGAGCAGGGTCGGCGGGTGGGCAGGCGGGTGGGCGGCACAGTGCTCACAGCCCAGTGCCTGACACAGCACAGGACCAAGGCGGCCGTGTCTTAAAGGACAGACGTTCGCTTTGGGTCCACAGGACCTCCACGGAGAAGCAAAGCAGTCTTAGGTCACATGCCCCGGCACGGGTCCTGGCCACTGACCAAGCAGAACGACCAGAGGACAGTGACCAGAAGGTGAAAGTAGATGGAAATTGTGTCACAGGAGGAATACACCGAGACTGAGGCTGACCCAACAGAGGAGGAATGAAGACCACTGGACTCCAGCGTGGGAGGGTGCTGGTCCACGGGGAGTCCCATCCAACACGGGCAGGGTGACCACAGACCAGGGGCGTGCAGAGACTCGGGCACTGGGCAAGTGCTCCGATTCAGTGGTTTTAAAGTAGGTCAGGAAGCAAGACGTCAAGACAGTCGAGCATTCAACTGGCAATTATGTGTGTATGTCTATCTAGAAATCTAATACCACAAAGGCCCTAAATACTAACCAAAACAAATCAGTGGATGATTGATCTTTCTCCTGCCTTAGAGTCCAATCACACAGAACTACAAGACTTAGCATTTTCCTAATGAGAAGTTCCCTTATGGCATGTGGAATCAGACTTGTGTCACCCATACATTTTCAGGCAGTGCGTTTGAGGGTGGCGAGGTGTGTACCCTCTGAGGGCACGTCACCAGGGGAATCACAACAATAGATACTGCAGTTAGTATGTGAAAAAAGTGGCTAGGATTACTGTTAAATCGCTTCCTGACATTAAAATCCTACTATTCCGTATAGAGAATAAAAATAAAGGGTGAAAGAGGTGACTTCTAAAATTCTGAGTAGTACTTTGCAACCAGAGCCAATCAATAGCAATCATAAATAGTTCAAAGAAGATACAGATTTTTAGCTCCATGAAGGTGGGGTCACCCTACTCCCCCAGGTCCTCCTTTTTACAACTAAGCACGGAGGACTGAGAGGGGAAAGAGAGTGGGCTGCCTGGGGACCACGGGGCTTGAGGAATGACAGGGTGGCGAGTCCCCCGGTTTGCTCATACCCTCCATACCTCCCGACCAGGGCACTGCAGAGGCCTGCAACGTGATCTCCAACAGGCAGAGAGAAAACTATCCAAGGAAAGCTGTTCTCTTTAGCCAAAGGACTGGGGAATGGGGGCCCCCAACAGAAAGCCTTTTGGCCATACCCACCCTACTGCAGCTGAACACTGCCCGCTGCCCATCCCCCTGCCCAGCAGGAGTGGTTGGTGCTCTGAAACCACTCAGGTGGTACTGGCAGGTTAGGCAGGGAGCTGACCTCCCAGGCGCTGCCCAGTGGAAACAGATGACGCTGTGATTCCCCCCACTCCCTCCAGGGCCCCAGAGACATCTAATGCTCCCCCCTTGACTATGCAGCATGGAGGTGGGACCAGGCAGGGTGAGTCGCCACTACACACACACATACACACCATGTATCAGCGGGCCCAGCCCCCACCTCCACCCAACGCTGGTGAGCAATGAGACAGAACAAGTCAGAGTGAGTCAGCCCTCACTTCCCCCACCTCAGGCCGCGGGAAAGGCCTAGCGGGAAGCTGAACCTGCCCAGCCCCCGGCAGCAGCAAGACTGAATGAGGTGGTGGAAAACAGAGCCAGTGGCCCACTGCTCCCCCACCCCAGCCTCAAGGCTCAGTGGGACCTGGTGGGTCACTGAGCCTCCACGCCCACCCGGCATGAAGGAGAACAAAGGGGAACTCACACCCAGCACCAGTAAGGGGAACGAGGTGGTGGAAGGCAGGGCTGGTGTGTTCCACCCCTGCCCCCAGCCCTCACGCTGGTGTAGACAGGGAACAGAGAGGAACTGAGCTTTGGCCGCCGCCCTGCAGAAACAAGGCCTGCAAGTCAGCCCTCCACCTTTTCCCCCTCCAGGTGTCAACAGGGGCCCAGGGAGCTAAGCGTACACCCCTGACTGGGCTCCGTGAAGCCGTGCTGGTCGGTGCCCTGCTTTTGCTGGGAAAGTAGCAGCAAGGCCCAGGAGGGATCTGAACGTCCACCCCACCCGGCAGAGGCAGGCAAAATTTTAGAACTGAAAAATACATTTAAAGCAGAAAAGCAAAAAAAAAAAAAAAATCACTGGAAAGGACCAATAATAGAGTGGAAGTGACACAGGAGGGAATCAGCGGACATGAGGCTAATCAGTAGAATTTAGTTAATCAGAACAAAGAGAATAGATGATGAAAAATGAACAGTCTCAGGGACCTGTCGGACCACAACAAAAATACTAATACTCTTTTGTCACGGAAGTCCCCAAAGAGGCAGGCAGGGACTGAAAAAATACCCAGAGACACAATGGCTGAAAACTTCCCAAACTTGGCAGAAAATATCAAACCACGGATTTGATATTATATATATAACTCAAATATATATATATTCGAGTTAACCTTGAAATGGATAAACCCAAAGAAATCCAAGCCACATTAAACTTCTGGAAACTAAAAGACAAAGAAAAACCCCTGGAAGCAGCCAGACAGAAATGACACATTACTTACAGGAGAACAATTCGAATGACAAAGGATTTCTCACCTGCAACCATGAAGGGCAGGAGCAAGTGGCATGTTTTTCAAGCACTGAAAATAAAACCAACCGTCAACCGCAAATTCTATAACCAGTGAAAATATCCTTGGCGGGGGGAGGGTGCGGGGGGCGAGGGGAAATAAAGACATTCGCGGATGAAGGAGAACTAAGGATTGTTGCCAGCAGGCCTGTCATTGAAGAATGACTAAAGAAGTCCTCTCAACAGGAAGGAAATGATTAACAGAGCCTTAGGACTTCAGAAAGGAAAGAATATTGGAATGGGAAAAAGTGGGAGCAAGTAACTAGCCTACTTCTCAGGAGTTTCTTAAATTACATTTAGCAAAAGAGATAATGTCATCTGACATGGTGCTCAATGTATATGGAGGAAATATTTAAGACAATTATATTTGAAAATCGGGGCAGGTAAGTGGACCTAAATGGAAGAAGTAAGGTACCCACACTGCAAGTGAAGTCATAAAATGGTGACGCCACTGACGCTGGTAGATTACATCTGCATAGTGTAACAGCAGAGCAATATATGTAAAAACACTACAAAAAAAGTCAAGATGGAATCCTAAAAAATGTTCCGATAACTCACAGTAAGGTTGAAAAAAAGAAAATAGGAAACAGAAACACAAACAGAGGAAACAGAAAGATAGTAAAATAGCACACTTAAGCTCTAACATACCAACAAGTACCTTAAATGTAAACAGTCTAAATGCACCACTAAAAGGACAGACTGGGTGTGGCAGAAAAAAACCAGTATCATCTAAAGATATGTTGTACACAAAAAAACTTATTTCAAATACAACATAGGTAGGCTGGAAGAGTAAGCATGGAAAAAGACATCCCACGTAAACATTGCTAATATTTTTTACAAAAAACAGGAGTGGCTATGCTTTATAGCAATGATAAAAGGATCAACCTAACAGGAAGATGTAGTTCAAAATGTGCAAACACCAAACAGTGCCTTGAAATATACAGAGCAAAATCTGACAGATATGAAAGGAGAAAGAGACAAATCCACCATTACAGTTGGGGACTTCAACACTACACTGAGCAGCTGACAGAACTACTAGACAGAAGATCAGCAAAGATACAGAAGAACCAAACAACACAACCAACCAATAAGACTAAATCGACAAATATATAATGAACATGCCAACCAACAACAGCAGAAGGCAGGTGTTTTTTTTTCAAGCACTCATAGACCATTCACCAAAAACAGACCATATCCTGAGCTGTAAAACAAACCTCAACGCATTCAAAAGAACTGAAATCATACAGAGTATGTTCTTTGACCACATTGGAATCAAATAAGAAAACAATAACAGAAGACAAGACAGTCTTCACGCACTTGGAAGTGAAACAACACATGTCTAAGTAATCTAGGGTCAGAAAGGGAGTCTCAAAGGAAATAAAAAGAAAACACACAGAAGTCAATGGAAATGAAAACACAATATACCAAAACATGTGGGATACAGTTAAAGCAGGAGAGAAGGGAAATTTATGGCACTAAATGCTTGCAGTAGAAAGGTCTCAAAACACGACTCTAAGTTTCTACCCTCAAGAAATTAGGAAAAACAAAACAGACACAAGGCAAACAGAAGAATAATAAAACAACAGAATTGAAAACAGGAAAATAATAGAGAAAAGTCAACAAAATAAAAGGCTGGTTTAAAAAAACACAACTGGGGAATTCCCTGGTGGTCCAGTGGTTAGGACTGTGTACTTTCACGGCTGTGGGCCCCAGTTCGATCCCTGGTCAGGGAAGTTAGGTCCCACATGCTACAGGCAACCAAGAAAAGAAAAAGTGTTTAAAAAAACAAAACTGACAAACTCTGATAAAGATTAAAAAGTAAGAAAACATAAGTCACCAATGTCAGGAATAAAATGGGCTATCACAACAGATCCTGTATCCATTTTAAAAGATAATAAGGGAACACTATAAACACTTCATAGGCTCAAAAATTCAACAACTTAGAAGAGATGGACCCATTCCGTGAAAACCACAAAGTACCAAAACTCAACCAAGATGAAACAGATAACCTGAATAGTCCTATAAACACTAAAAAATTGAATTTGTAATTTAAAAACACCCAGAAAATAAATCTCCAGGTTCAGATGGTTTCATTAGAGCATCCCACCAAACATTTAAAGAAGAATTATTACCAATTTTACAGAATCTCTTCCAGAATAGAGCAGGAGGGACCACTACGCAACCCACTATTAAGGCCTTGATCAAAACCAGACAGTCTTAACGCAACAGATAAATACCTCTCATGAACTTAGGCACAAACACCCTCCACAAAATATTAGCAAATTCAATTCAGCAATTATGAAAAGAACTACACCCTGACCAAGAAGGATTTATCCCAGGCATGCAAGGTAGATTAATACTGAAAGTCAACATAACACAGCATATCAACTGGCTAACATAAGTCACATGATCATATCAACTGATGCAGAATAAATGTTTTATAAAACCCAACATCCATTCCATTCATGATAAAAACTCTCAGCAATCTAGAAATAAAAAGAAACTTCTTCATATTTTTAAAGAGCATCTACAAAATAGCTACTTCATACTTAATGGTTAAAGACTGAAAGCTTTCCTGTTAAGATCAGGAGAAAAGGCAAAGATGTCTGCTCTCACCACTTCTATTCACCACAGCACTGGAAGTTCTAGCCAGTGCATTAGGGCAAGAAAAAGAAATAAAATACAAATCAGAAAGAAAGAAATAAAAACTGTGCCTATTTTCAGATTACGTGATTGTCTAGATAGGTCTCCCGATAAATTTTTGAATTTCAACAAGGCTGTAGGATATTAAGATCAACGCACAAAAATGAACTGCATTTCTATACACTAAAATGAATATGTAGAAACTGAAATAAAAAATAAAGTACCATTAATAATTTCTCCAAGGTAAATAAAATCTAACAAAATATGCATAAGATGTTTATGCTGAAAATTACAACACCTGAAGACCTCAGTACTTGAAGAGACATTCCTGCTTATGGATTAGAAGATCCAACATAGTAAAGAGGCAAATTCTTCTCCAAAGTGACTTACAGGTTTAACAAAATTCCTATCAAAATCCCAGCAGGGGTTTTGGTAGGCACAGACAAGCTTATTCTAAAATTTATATGAAAAGGCACAGGGCCTAGGCTAAAATCATCTTGAAAAAGTAGAATAAAGTCTGAAGAATCACTCTACCCATTATAATGGCTTCATACACAACCACAGTAATCAGGCAGTGTGGTATTGGCAGAGGGACAGATACATCAATTAATGGAACACCAAAGAGAAACTGGAAACAAACCCACACAAACCTGACAACTGATCTTTGACCAAGGTGCAAAGCCATTAGATTGAAAAAGAAAAATCTTTTCAGCAAACAGCGCTAGAGCAACTGGGCACCGTAGTCCAAAAGAATAAACACTGACCTAAATCTCATACCTAACACACAAATTAATTCAACATAAATCAGAGATCTAAGTGTAAAATGTAACACTATAAGACTTCCAGGAAAAAAAAGAAAAACCTAGGAAAAAAATTGGGGGACTTAGAGCCTGGTGAAGAGTTCTTAGACCGGACACCAAAAGCATTACCCGCAGAAGGAAAAACTGATTAAATGGACTTCATCAAAATTAAAAACTTTTGCTCTATGAAGAGGATGGAAAGACAAGCTACAGATTGGGAGAAGACATTTGTAAATCACATACCTGACAAAGGCCTTGCTGGAGTCTAGAATACATAAAAACTCTCAAAGCTCAAGAGTTAAAAAAAAAAAAAAATCCAATTGGAAAATGAGTGAAAGACATGAACAACCATTTCACAGGAGGGTAGACAGAGGCAAAAAACACACAAAAAATATTCGACATCATTAAAACTACAATGAGATATCATTACACACAGGTCAGAATGGCTAAAATACAAGAGAGTGATAACACCAAATGCTGGCTGAGATCTGGAAAAAATGGATCTCCCACACATCGCTGATGGAAATATAAACGGCACAGCCACCCTCTGGCAAAGTGTTTGACAGCTTCTTACAAAACTCAAGTACCGTAGAGGATCCAACAATTGCACTTCTGGGCATTTATCCCAGAGAAATGAGACTCATGTTCACAGAAAAACCCGTACAGCACAGTTCACAGCGGCAGTTCTGCTGCCCTGGTGAAGCCTTGGTGGCCAGTCTGATGGGTGGCTTCACCAGGAAGACTGTGCCCATGGCCTTCAACTGGCAGCTGCCCAAAGATGTACCAGAGGACAATGTGTAACGTCCAATGCAGGCTGGCAAATGCCCCCCAAGTGCCAGCTGTGCCAGGTCCCTGCCAGAGCTGCACATGCCCAAATGTCTTTCAACAGGTCAACAGCTAAACTGTGGCACATCTAATACACACAGCATCCTGGGTGGATCTCAAAGGTATCATATGCTCAGTGAAAAAAGCCAAGCTCAAAACGTCACATATAGTTTGACTCTATAGCATACTCGGAAGAACAGAAGTATAGATATGCAGCACGGATTAGTGGCTGTCAGGGGTTAGGGGACAGGAGGGAGTTGGCTGTGATACACAAAGGTAGCAAGAGAATCCTTGGAATGGAACTGTTCTGGATCTTGACTGTGCTGGTGGTCACACAAACCTACACATCTGATGAAATTGCACAGAAGTAAATACACTCTCACACACACAAATGGAATGCATGTGAAACTGGTGAAATCTGCATAAGGCAGCTGGAGTCTATCAAGGTCATGTGCTGGCTATGATACTGTACTATTTAAACCAGGTGCTGCCATTGTGAGAAACTGGGTAAAGGACACACACATAGGTCCTCTCTGGGTTATTTCTTACAACTGCATGTCAAACTATAATTAGCTCACAATAAAGTCCTTTTAAAGATGTAAAACTTTAAAATGTCTAGACAGCTATCAATTACTAAATTTTGTTTGGAACCAGTAAAGAAAATTTTCCCTCTCTTTCGTCACTTTCTCTCCCCACACAGGACATACAAAGTGAATTTGTTTCTCTTGGTGTCCGAACGGGTGACCCTGGGGGGTCTGAAGGCCAGAACCAGGTCTTCAGCAGAGAAGATCCTATCTCTGTCACCAGGCTCCAGGGCACCCTGAGGTGCCCGAGGAACCAGACCACTCCTCCTTCCACCTTTCCAAAGCCTGCACGTACCACAGAGTTTAAAGAGGTGAAATGAAACGGATAGTCATATTTGCCTGGAGGACAGATCTACAAGGCTCACTTGATGTTTAAGATGCTCACAAGATTAGGGTAATTCAACAAAAGCAACGTCTAAGTCAACAAAAGCAACCAAAGGAGTAAGTTCCACGGACACGATGTGCTTTGAGTGGAAGAATCAGGTCTGGCTTGCTAAAGCACAAAGCCCAGTCCAGCTCCGCCATCTGCCAGGCCAACCCAACCACTCTGCTAATACAGAACGCCAGTGGCAAATCTAATTTGAAAATTTTCTAGTAGCCACACTTAAAAAAAAGTAAAAAGAAACCAATCAAATTCATCTCAAAACAAACTTAATGGCCAACATATATAGGAAAAGATGCTCCACGTGACTGATTAGGGAGCTGCAAACCTAAACCACAATGAGTTATCACCTCACACCTGGTAAAATGGCTAGTACCAAAAAGATAAGAGATAACAAATGCTGCTGAGGATGGGAAGAAAAGGGATACTGTTGGTGGGAATGTAAATTAGTGCAGCCACTGTGGAAAACAGTATGGAGGTTCCTCAAAAAATTAAAAATACTTCTATCATATGATCCAGTCATCCTACTTCTGGGTACACATCTGAAAGAACTGAAAGCGAGAGCTCAAAGAGACATATGTACATCCATGTTCACAGCAGCATTACTCACAACAGCCAAGAGATGAAAGCAACCCAAATACCCATCAACAGATGAATGGATGAAGAAAATGTGGTCTATACATACAACAGAATATTATTCAGCCTTAAAAAGGAAGGAAATCTGCTTCACGTGCTTTAGCAGAGATGACCCTTGAGGACATTATGCTAAGTGAAATAAGCTAGTCAGAAAAAGCCAAATACTGCGCGACTCCAGTCATGAGGTACCTAGCTAGAGTCATCAAAATCGCAGAGATAGACGGCAGAATGGTGGCTGCTAAGACCTGGGTGGGAGAGAAAAATGCAGAGGTGCTTTACTGGTTACTGAACTTCAGTTCTGCAGGACGAAAAAGTTCTGAGAACCGGAAGATGTGAAGATACTCAACACGACTAAAGGGTACAGTTAGAAACAGTTACGATGGTAAATTTTGTGTTTACCACACACACACACACACACACACACACGAAATATATATAGATAATTTAACCCCCATATTCAAAAATCTCAGCATACAATTAATATAAAAATGACTGAGATATTTTACGTTCTTTTTTATATGCTAAGTCTTCAGACTCCAGTGTGTATTGACACTGACTGCACATCTCAGTTTGGACTAGTCCCATTTCGAGTGCTAATACTCACGTGTGGTTTCCCCACCGGGACTGTGCTGGGCTCGACCATACCTGTCACCCCTACCTGACAAACCTTATAGCTGGATCCAAGTAACAAAACTTTTTTTTGACAGGTGTTGGCAGGGTCGTCTTCTTGCAAAACCTTTTGGGAAATCTTTATTTTTTATTTTTTTCACATTTTAATTAATTTATTTATTTTTAAATTTACTTATTTATCTTATACAGGAGGTTCTTATTAGTTATCTATTTTAAACATATTAGTGTATACATGTCAATCCCAATCCCCCCCTTTTGGGAAATCTTATTTGTCCTCAGTCAGCTCTATGGAAAGGGCAAAGCTCAAACAATGCTGAACATCTCCCCAGGACCTGCAGGACATCATGCCCCTCCCTCCGACCCTACTCTGAGAGCTCACAGCTTAAAAGAGGGGCTGGTAACCAGCTAAAGCAGGCACAAGATGTTGAGGGATGGACGCGAAGAACAATGCAATTAGCTCCCACCCATGATTTCTGATGTGCCAGGGAACAAGTAGAAAGTTTAAGTCATTTACCAAAATGACGTATGAGAGTTGTTACTAACTAGCATTCACCTCTACCCTGACCTTTCTCAGCTCTGATGTGCAACTGCTTTGAGTACATCTTCAAAGCACGAATTTGTACAGAATTCAGTACACATTTATATTAAAGATACACAGAGAATAAGCACACTCACCAGAAAAGGCACTCGGCAAACCAATACCTCTGCTGGTGATTCTGATTCGAATAATCAGCTCTTCGCTGAGTAGGAGGGCATTTGTCAAGTTAATCCTCCCAGAGTGTAAGGAGAATAAAATTTGGTGAAAGTGAAAAAACTGTCTCTCTCACAGCTGAATATAGCTTTCCTTGAATATAGCATTCTTTGAATATACCTTCAGAAAAATTGAAGACAAGGAGGAGAATAGGAAGACGTTTCTAGTGCAAACACCCAACTGCTGTACATCCCAGACAAGAGTTTACTTTCTCAGTAGAACAAAGTGCAAGAACAAAACTGCCACATACATGCTCTCCACCCCAAGTCACTCAGCAGAAAACTGCTCTGTGGCTAAAGGAAGCCCTAAGGAGGACCTCTCTGTAACCTCACATTTGTGCTGCACTGGTTGAAACCAATATAATGACTTCTTTGTGAAAAAATGTATTTTGCAGTAAATTATCAAAAGCTTCACTGAAGATCTTAATGGACATGGCTGAGTAAGGAGTACTAAACACGGCTATGTTTAGAGAACCCAAAGTTACCAACTCAGCGTATTTCAGGGGTCGCTGGGCACTGAACTATTTTAAGAATAGCCAGGGAAAAAAGTTACAGACTACAAAGGGTGCAAATTTTATTCTTTAATTTAACACACTCACATCTAAATCCCCTCCTCCCACCAGCAATTCCTCCCTCCCCCATCCCACCTCCTCCCCCCACCCCACCCAAACAAATCTCACAAGAACTTAATACTGAAAACTTACCTTGGTGCATTCACTTCAGACAAACCCCTCAGAACTTATCATTTAATCCTATGCATTAAACTCTAAGTTCTCACACCAATCTACGGGAATGTAGTTAATACTATAAAATTACACCTCGGGATCCATTACTTTACACCTCACAGATAAAACCATAACTTTGCTTAATAATTTAGATTGTGATCTCTCTAAAGCTCTACATCTGTCATCTCAAGTAACGGTGCTTACCTTATAATTTGCTTGCTAAACGGCACGTCACCAAAAAAAAGCATTCATGCCTATCCCTATTTAAAAAAAAAAAAAAAAGAAAGAAAGAAAACAAAACACTACCTCACTCACTATTCCTGGTTAAGGAAGGAATATTTCAGGGAAGGAGAAACTATTTCCATGCCCTAAGCCACCTGATAAAGGGGTCTGCACTGAAAAACTATAATGGCTTCCAGAGGATCCTTAAAATACACGGGGTTTTAAACACGCACACCATAAGGCCCCATTAATTCATTTAGTAACTCGTTTACTCGTAAGTCCTCATATAGTCAAGAGCAATTTCAAGGGCAGAAACATATATGCCAGCACCAAGACCTTGTAAGGCTAAAATGAGCTCAGGAGTAACAATAAGCAATAACTAAAGTAACAGCAGTAATAACACTTCCAGCTCCCTTCCCGAAGGAGGGGTCCTAAGAAAGCATTTAGCAGGAGACACGCAGCCAACGTGTACAGCTGCTGGTATTTTTGTCATTTGTCTGCCACTTCCGAGGTGTGCCCAACCTCTGACAAATGACCGAGGTCCTGAGGTTCTCGCGAACTCTGCAACATGGGGACGGACCTGCACGGTTTACTGAACTGAAGATTATGAAGACTGAAGTCTATGGTATTTGCAAAAGTAAGATCTGTCATGTGTTCCAGCAGTTACGTGGCTACTCTGATGCTTTTGTTTTAGTTAGCCTTTGGCATGGTGTCACCCACGTTTTAATAGAATCTATGCTGGATTTCTTAATTGGAAATGCCGCCAACCTACCTGTATCTCTTTAACGCAGAAGGGCTCATCTGGACAAACTGTAAATGAGATTCTAATAAACCCTGATCAAGACATGAACCTTTTCCACTACTGGGGAACAGCGATTTGAACCGACACACTCACCCCTTGATCAGAGTGGTAAGCACTCTGCATACTCAAAGCCATACCTTGGAGGCTCAAGGGTCAAATCAAGCCCGCAGATGTTTTTATTTGGCTTCCACAGTGCTTTCAAAGTTCTGAACAAGTTGCCAAAGCATCAGGAGATGTGGCATCGAAATCTGCATTCTCGGATTATCTGGCCCTATAGGAAAACCTACCACCTTGAGACCACACACCCTCACAGCCCCAACTGGGAGCAAAAGGGACAAGGGCAAACGCTCTCCAAGCCGCCATAATCCCCACCAGGTCAGTTCCCTCACCGATGGGATTGCCAGATTTTTCTGGGCATTTATGTTTGCCACTCCTCCTTCAGATTCTGAAACTGTCTTTAATCCCTGAAATAAAGACCCACAATCTAATCTCATTAGTACTATGTCCAAACCCTCCAAGCGAACAAAATAAGCCCAAACAGGAATCTGAGTAGAAAACAAAATATTTTCATGGTTCTATGGTGGTAATGCTGATATGAACTATTTCATCTTCTTAAAATGTCATTTTTGAAAACGATTCACTTCTCTCATCCCTTCTTCCACACTTTTGGTTAGATTATTACTCTATCTGCCGTTAACTGATTGAGTCCCTTTCAAGTAGAATGTCATTAATGAGGAAACCTTAGGGGTTAGGACAACATGCCACAGCTGGATACTTTAATGAAGGCACCAGGGGTTCGAGAGATACTGCCAACAGGCTGATGCTTGGACCTCAACTCATCGCTGCCACAGAACTTGGTAACGTGTTTTTAAAATGTTGGCTGGGTGTTTTATTTGACGTATGCGTCATTCCCAACAAAACATGGACTGTATCTGTAAAAGGATTCTCAAAGGGGGCTTTAAACGCTACACACAGTCTCTGGACAGAGACTCAAGCAACCACACGTGCACTGCCGCTCCCCCGGGCATTGCTTACCCATCGCACTGAGATAATGGTTGAAGGCCTGGCAAGGAGGACTTGGGGTTTGTGTTGATTTGTCACAACTCATGGGTGCCGGGCTCCTGTCTGTGTCAAAAGAGAAATACCCACTGGAGGATCGAGACAGCAGGGAAGATCTTCTCACGAAGATGAAAAGCGGGGATCTGGTAGCGAAAGGGCCGGGACTGGCCGGTGGGGCCAGTGGGCCCTGTGGGCTGCCTTGGGGGCAGCGGTCCCCTTCTCCTTCGGGATTACCTTGCCGCTCTGTCTGTAGAGAGATGGGGGCCCCAGGCCTGAGCTGAGGAGGCCTTTCGGCAGGCTGCAATTGTCCACCTTCTCTGTCACACTCAGAACTTACATCGGAAGGTTGCTTTGCCATTTGGTCTTTTTTTCTGCAAGGAAAATTAAAACTAGGGTTATCTTAAGCAAAACGATAATTACAATGAATACCTAAATGGGCAGACTTTCACCTATTCATGAAAAATCCTTAGAATTAATGCCCAACACTTTAATACTGTCATTGCTTATATAGCAATAGTTTTCCATACGCTTTTCCAAATAATAGTAAAAATAACCTGCATAACAAAGGTAGCATTATCTTTGTTTGGGGCGGTGAGGTGGGTTGGAGGGACTAAACTCCCTACCACCAAACAAAACACAGCAACAATGTCAATTACTAGTGGAACTAGTGCTCTAACACCACACACACACACACACACACACACACACGTTTTAGGAGAGGCTGCTTGTTTGAGATCTATTCACATGTGCTCTTTACTCAGGCCCGACTAGAGTAAGTCAGAAACTCCCAGAGGGCTCTGATTTCCCGGGATCAGATACACCGCTGGAGCCCAGGAGCGGGCGCAGATGCAGCGATTGCAGGCGGCTGGCCGCGTTCCCCGCTCCGGCCCCATTGTTCTGCCGAAAGTGCTGAGGACAGCAAGTCTGGGGAAGGTTTGGCAAGGGCCGTCAGTCGTAGTAAGTGCGTCACAATAGAGTTTGTAACTCAGCGCGGCTCGGCCCAGCCGGGCTCCGGCTCTCCGCCCGCCCGACGTCCCTCCCGCTCCCGGCTCGCGCGCCCCTCCTCCGGCTGCGGGGGCGGGGGGGGGCAGCGCGCCACACCGAACTCGCCGGAACTTCTCCGAGGTACACCCGCACTGTTAGGTGCACACCTCCAAATAGGAGGGGGTCCCCAAAGCCGTCCCCTGGCGACCCCTGCAAAGTCTACAAGTAACTCCGCACGCTGGGCGGCATCGGGGCGCGCGGCTCCTGTACCCCATAGACTCTCCCCTCCGAAGTCAATCAGGCCGAAACTCACGTCCGCCCCTTCCCTTCCGAGCGTCGCGTCCGGGCCGGGGCCCGGCGGCGCCCAGCCCGCGCCCTTCGCCGACCCGGAGCCCCCTGACCGTCAACACGAAGGCGGCCCGGGAGACAAAGCCCGGGACTCGCGGTCGGAGCGCCCGGGGCAGCGGAGAGCCTGCAACTCGCCGCCCGTCCGCTGCCGCGCTCCGCCGGGCAGCTGAGTGCTCCGCACGCCGCGTCTCCGGTACGCGCTACCCCGGCCGCAGCCGCCGGGAACATCCTCCGCCTCCTCCCGCTCCTCCCCTCGCGCACTGCGCCCGCCGCCGCCGCCGGCACCGCCGACCTCCCCGCGCCGCTGGCGCCGGGTGCCCGCGCTCCCAATTGGCCCTCGTGCGGTCGCTCCGCGCCACAGCCAATCGCCTGCGGCGGCGGGGGCGGCGCCTGCCCGACAGGCCGCCAAAGGCCAGGCGATTGTTGACAAACTCGCCTCCGAACGCGGCTCCGGCCGTCGCTGCGGCAAGAGCCGCGGCGAAGGTTTCCGCGGCCTCGGGGCCGGAGGCTGCCCAGGCTACCCCGCCCCGCCCCTCCGCCAGTCCGGGCGCCGCGCGCGCCTCCGCAGCTCCCGCCGCCCCCAGTAGCCAGTCACCTGGAGACAAAACAGGACCCTCACGGCCGGCCCCAGACTCCAGTCCCAGCAGCCGACCCCCGCCCAGGCCCGCTAAGATGCGGACCCTAAAGGTCACCCCCTCCCCAGCTGTAGCCCCCATTCTCCTCCAACTTCCTCCCTCTTTCTCCCCGTGCGCCACGGGACACGCACCAAATCTGAGCGGCTACCCCTGGCCACCGACGCGCATTTCCGCGCGCACCCGTGACCACCGCAGACAAGGAACACATCCATAGCCCCATCCCCGGTGTCCGGCGGGCCTTCCACCACCTACGCCAACCCCGAGTAACAGGCCCCCGAGGGCACGGCCCTGCCAGCCAGCACTGCGCTCGGGCACGCCCGAATCGCTAAGACGGTCTGGCCCCACGGTCCGGGCAGGTTCTACAGCCAGCGGCTGGTCCATCGCGTGGCCCCAGCGGTCGGAGGAGGCCCTCTGTCTCTTGCTGTCTGTGGACCGTGCGTCTGGCATCGTCCGCAGGGCACCCGCACACCGGACAGGACCCCCAGACACGTCCGAGAGAAAGGACGAACGCAGCAGTTGCCCAAAACGTCGGCCTGAACGAGTAAAAGGAAAAACCGAGTCCCGTCAGTTTAATCACCATTACTGTTCCATAAATCCTTCACAGCGGGCCCGCGCCCGAGAAAAGCCGAGACGCGAGTCCGGCTCGTACCTCGCGGCAGCTACTCGTGCGCCGCCGGGGCGGGCGGGCGGCGGCGAGACTTCACGGCTGGGCGCGCAGCCCAGTCCTGCGCGGCGGCCCCCAGCTCCCGGGCCAGTGCGGAGAGCACGCGCTGCCTCTCCCAACCGGCCCGGAGACGCTTCACCACCCCCGCGTGCCGCATCCCCGCCCAAGCCGTACTTCGACTAACTGCTCGCAGCCTCGGGGAGGACGACCCCTCCCCAAAGAGTACCTGCCTGGGGAGGGAACTCGACCCTCACTGGTGACCGCCTCCTGCCGCGCCGCAAGCCGGACGGGGACGCGCGCCTCTGCCTGCACGTGCGCGGGAAGCGGGCTGGAGGTGGCGCCGTGCTGGCTCCCGCGCCAATCTTCCACTAGTACCCGGCCTGATTCCCGGGATTCGGAAGTATTTACCTTGCGTTTCTCGGTCCGAGAATCAGAGTCAGACATTGGGGGGACTAGAGCCAGGGGAAGGGCACCGAGGCGGTGGCGGCGGCGGCGGCGGCGGGAGCGAGGCGAATCCAACAGTCTGAAGTGATGCTGGCCTCAGAGGGCAGGGCGCTCAGGGAGGCTGAGAGAATCTGGTGACGGCGGCGGCGACGAGGGACGCAGCGCTCCTGCAAGCTCGAAACCTGGAGGCTGCGCGGAGCGAAATGAAACCTGCGCGGCTTTGCTCCCCAGCTCATGCTGGAGGCCCCGCGCTCGCGCCCAATCACCGCGGGCCCCGCCCCCGCTAAGTCCCGCCCGGCGCGCGGGCTGGCAAGCCCCGCCCCCGCGGCGCCGCGGCCGCCGGCGCTTGCAGGCACGGACAGGTAAAGGCGGGGGTGTCCCTGCTGGGTTCCCAGCTGCGCGCGCCGCCGTCCCTGCCCCTGCCGGGCGTGTTTACTGGAGTGAGTTGGGCTGCGGACTGCTCTGTGCGCACCCATCCCCCACCCCAAAGTGTGCCCTCTCCTCTCTTCCCCGCCGCCAACCCCCCCCGCACCCCCCCGGCAATCCAGTGGTGGCCACGGCGTGCGCGTGGAACAGAGGGGGTGCTCCGGGCACACTCGGAGCCAGGCCCGGCCGCTGCCGCCAGCGGAAAGCCTCAGGAGGCGCCCCTGAGCCCAGGCTCTGCCTCGGGAGTTCTCTCGGCCGCCCTGGGGCAGGCGCCAGGACTGGGTGGGTCCTCGGGAACGCGCGGGTCCAAGGGTGAGCAGGGGGTCTCTGAGCTCTCCTCCCTTCCAGATTCCGGGGGTCCGCGTGGGACCCCCATCCGCAGGTTGCTCATCTTCCTCGCCCTCGCCTCACGCGGCACTTTTTAGGCGCCCTCTCTAAGCCACCCCGCAGGGCCACCTAGTTTTTCTCCCGCGCCGAACCTCCCCGGTAAGAGGCATAGCCTTTGGTGGAGAGTTGAGAAAAGGGCCAGGAGCGATCCCCGGAGGCGTTTTTTCCGCAGCCCTGGTGCGAGGCGGGAAGCGAGTGAGCGCTGAGCAGGTGAAATAGGGAAATGAAAAAAGAACTAAAAAAAAAAATCATTTTAAGAAAAAAGGACTGAGAAGAGTCGTGGCCTCCAGGTGGGAGAGGATGGTGCCGCCACTTGGTTGGGATACTCGAGATTTGTTGGGCTCTCAGAGAACCGTCCAGGAGCCGTCCCTAGGCGTGTTACGGCCGGAGAAGACAGCGCCGAGGGCTTCGGACGGCGCCGTGCAGAGCAGTAGGGAGAGTACCTCCCACCCTTCCTCCCTGCGAGTCCCCTTCCCCTTTTCCTTGGTGTCCGAAGGCCCCACTCCCGCTCCTTCCCCGGAAGACCAAACTCCGTGAACACCCTGGTCCTCCTCTAGGTCCGCACCCCTATCTGACATTTAAATGCGCATCCTGCATTCCCACTTCTGCCCTTCTCTGGGCTCCCCTGGTTTTGAGAGGCCCGCAGCGGAGTAGTGGGGGGCAAATCGCTTGGGAGATGGAACATCCCGCCGCGGGAGAGACCAGGCTAGATGGACTACAGACTCAATTTAGGGGCCTCCCTAACCCGCACCCCAGAAGGGTGCCTCGGTGCAGAGAAGCAAGACAGTGAGAAGTTGTCCCGCCGTCTGGCCACCTTGGTCAATTTTTATGTTCTGTAAGCAGATACGGAACGTCAGCGTGGCAACACAGCCCCAGGTCAAAGTCTTCTCCGCGCATCCTCCCGAGAGTCCTTAGCGAGGTGGAGGAGGCCAAGGGTTTCTGGAGGGGCTTGAGAACGCGCTCCACCCCGGGGATTTCGCTGCAGGAGGGAAAGGACGCGGGTGTGGATGTGGCGAAGTAGACGCAGAGGCGAGAGGTCTACAATACCCGCATCTGGAGCTCCCGTAAGTGTTACAGGTGGCGGCCACAGGCAAACTCTGCGCCTTAACCGCCTATCGCGGCGCCCGGGGAAAACGGACCAACCTGCTGTGCGGGAGAGGAGCCCCAAACCCGCCGCGCGCCCGAGTGCTCCGCGCTCTCCGTGGAGTTGGACGACGCAGACAGGGACCGGAAAAGAACCACACAGAAAAAACCCTGATGGTTGTCTTCTGCTTCTGTGCAGCTCCGCCGCCCCCGCGTCGTCTGCTCTAGTGACCCTGTAAACACTAAAAAAAAAAAAAAAAAAGGAGTCGGGGAAAGCAACCGTCTAAATACTCTTATTTGGGGCACAAGCAGGAGGTCGGCTCGGAGGCGGAGGCGGCAGTTCGTGCAACCCAGACTGTGCTGGGGAGCTTCGGCCAAGCGCCTGGCATCGGGTGACCACGAGCCCTTTCCGCCCTCTCCCGCTGAGTTCGAGTCTAGAGAAGGGCGGGTGGGCGTTAGGTCTCCGCTCCGGTCCTGGATGTCGCCTCTGCAGACACAAGCAGAGCGATGTCCCCTCCTGCCTCCTCCACGAGATGTGGAGAGGGAGAACGGAGGATGGCTTGGACTGAAAGCAAGAATGAAGTCGGGCGACATCTACGGCCCTCGCTGGAACCACAGGCGTCGCCGGCGTGGTCTCTCCAAGTTCCGAAACCAGCTTAACTGCAGTGTATTGCCCTGCTCCACCTCTCCGTCCTCTGCAAGCAGCGGGAGGCTTCCTAACGCTTAATATCTTTATTCAACTTTATCTGTCTCTTTGCTCGTCTCAAGAATAGATTACACATTCATTCGGTCAAAACGTTTTCTGCGCTTTGTCTTCCGGGAGCTGCCTGCCCTGGAGGGACGAGCCCCGGTTCGTGCTTTGCCCAGAGCAAAACTCCAGGCTCACACTTCCCTCTCCCCTCTCGTGTATTTCCAGCCCCAAGGGGGCTGGAAAAGCATCACTTGCTGGACTGAAACTTTGCCGGCGGGTGTTTGATTTTCATAGTTTTATTTCTTTCCACCCAACACAACAGTCTTCCCAAATCACTGGGAATCCGAGTCACCACTGACAGCGGGAGGCCTTTGGTGGCAACCAGTTCTGGAGCGCCCTGGAAGGAGAGCCCACTCTGTCTAGGGGGATCTGGTGACTTAGGCGGCAGAGGGCATGGCCCGGCCAGTCGTGGTTACAAGGAGACGATAAAACGCCACACTCTCGGGGCTGCCACCTGGCTCCCTTTCCCAACAGCCTTAGTGCGCCTCGCCAGGCTCAGCGGGACCCCCACTGCACGACCAAAATCCCTGAGGGCCGCGGCCCAGCACGTGCCAGCCGGCCTCGGGCCCCAGCTCCAGGCGTCTGAGAAGCGTTCTGACAGCTGCCGGCGGGCCACCACCCTTCCCGCCATCCCCGCTATAAGTTGGCTCCCAGCTTGGGCCGCGGAGACCGCGCTCCTTCCCGGGCCAGGGGATGCCGCGGTGCTGGGTAGAAGGCCCAGGAGGCCATCGGGTTGGCGATTCCAGCGATTGGTGCGTGGAATGTTAAAGGCGGAGATCACCCTCAGGGCATCATCCTTCCGTGAGTTGCACAAATAGAGCAACTGCAAAACACGACACAAAGGGACGGGTCAGATGTGCTCACTCGCAGCGGTTTGGTGCCAGCGGCTTGACGCCCACCCCCGAAGCCCCGGCACACCGAGCAGCCGCTGACACTAGTTTCCCTTCCGATTTCCTGGGACCCAGGAGGGTAGAGGCTGTTGGTCACCGTCACAAGCCTTTTTCATCTTAGAAATTCCTAACTCTGACACTTCGTCTGGCAGAAGCCCACTTATTCCGTGAAGGGGTAGGGGTGGGCTCCAAGTTAGCTGGCAGCCGGAGACCAAAATCAGACAATTTATCAACTTGCCCCTTTCCAGCCCTTCTCTCTCCACCCCTTCGCTCCCCTCCGATCCCCTTCCCCCCACCTCTCCTCCAGTTCTTTCCCTTTTCCTCCATTCCACCTCTGGAGTGCCTGGGGTGCCACCCTCTGGCGTACAGAGGCAACTGAACGGGAAGAGCATCAGAACAGGTGAACCAGAGGAGACCTGCCCCAGTTCTCTCGGGACTAGCACCTCTCACCCATGGCTGGCAGCAGGCCATGGTTCCTGAAACACCAGCACAGCGGGCCTGGGGGACCAAGACCAGGCACTGGCACCCTTGTGTGCCTTCCACCTGGCTGCTGTGGGAAATCTACCTGTGGGAAATTAGCACAAAAGAACCCCACTGACACCCTCCATGTTCTGACAACCTTTGGAAGGCACGGATAAGTCTTCCTTGCAGAAGGGAGAGGGAAATGAAGGCCAGTGATTTTGCAGGAGCTGCATTGAGTGTGTTTTTATTTCATTTTCCATGGCTTAGGTGCCAGGAGAAAGGAAAAAAAAAAAGCTCTCAAAAATAATAGATTGTTTTCCTAAACCTTGACAAGGGCGAGACAGAAGAACTGCTTTCCTTTCCACTTAGCAGCTACGCACTTTACTCCTCCATTTTTCAAGTTTTCAGCCAGCTGTAAATTTCTTCCGCTCACCAAATTACAGTTAGCCCCCAGGTTTTTATGGTTTATGTTTATGGTTTTAAGTACATCGCTTAACACCAGCCCCACCTTTGCCCTCATGGTGGTGTCCATCGCTGAGCTGCACTAATGCTGTTAAGACTACACGTCTTTGCAGCAGTTCAAAACGCCATGTCAGGTGTTCAGAGACAATGAGAGTAGGGCCCCCCAAAGAGGGGTGGGGTAGGGTGGGGGAAGAGCATGAATTTTAATAGTTCATCCATCCATCTTCCCTTACAGCGTGCTCTATTACGTCAGTAATTTCTAATGAAAACCTTCATTCTTTACACGCTGTGGTTAAGCATCATCAAATCAGTACTGAAAAGACTTTGATCACATTTGCAAGATGTACTATGATGAACTTTCACTGACCAAGATTTCAAAGTTTGTAATTAATACTCCTGACAAATCCCTGACTAATCTGTCAACTCTCAATGTCTCTACCCACACAGTTCAAAACCATGAGATGGTGTACAAATCCCTACGCTTTCCACGTATTGTAATATCATTATTCAAGACAATTTTTCCTTTCGTCAGCATTACGAAACTCAACCAGTTTTGTCATCTATTCCGCAACAGGGGAAATTCAATTTTTCGAATGAGCCCTGTGTGGAAGGGAATATGGGTTTGGTCCGTCTGATGCCGAACACGGAATAAGGGTCCAGAGGTAGAAATTACAGGAGGCAGGTTTCTATTCGATATTTTTACACCTTTAGGAGTGAGAATACAGTAGGTTTTTTATGAAAAAGGAATCCAATGGCTGGTGAAAAAGAGTGTTTCCTTGCATGTAAGTGTTCAGGGACCAAACCCTCCAAAGACATTCATAAAGGGGAATACTGGATTGACTGAGAAGACTGTTGATTGCTAAGATTCTTTCTAAACCTGAATTTCTGGGCCTGTGTGAAAGAGCCCTCCTTCTGGCTTTCTCCGTGTGTCACAGACTGCAACATGAACCCAGGAGGATTAGTGTCCAGATGGAAGGATCAGGCATCATTCCTATTATAACGCGTTTGACTCTGATCCCAGGTTGCCTCCCACCTCTGCCTGTGGGGACGATAATAATAATGATCATTCTTCTACTTACAAAGTATGTACTGTCGTCCACCCTGTGTTAGGGGTTTGCTGGGCACTGGAGTTAGAGGCGCGCACTGCAGAGACAGGCCTCCTACCTCGTGGAGCTATCAAGCAGTTTTAGGGATTTTTTACAAATACGATCTTCATACCAAGTAAACTTAGGTAGCTACTGTAGCATTGGTTAGTACTCAATTCCAGCATTTTCTTATTACCAGAGAGCCCTTTAGGACTTAGCCAAGTACTATACAAATTTAGTTTTATTACCAAACATATACTTCCATACTGTAAACATAAAAATGGTACGTACTGTAGCCACCTTCCCTCACCCCATCCTGCCAGCATGTGAGCCAACTGTGCTGGAAAAAGCACCCCGAGCCCACCCACCTCTTTACAAAGAATACTCACCAGTTTTTGAAAAAACATCCATGGAGAAGCGCCCTTTAAAAATAAGAAAATATGAACAAGTTACAAATTCTTGCAGAAAATTTTTAAAAGGACAGCCCCAAAGCAAGGGAAGTATTGGTCTAAAAATAGGAACATAAGATCCATTGGAGGTATCCGTGAGCAGGATTGGAGAACGTCTACTTTAAAGAAACAGGAAACAGCCCAAGAGGGAGGGACAGTATGTGGATATGTGAATATGTGGATTGGGGGGGAGAGATTTATAACATCGGTTTTGCTTTCCATCCCCACCTGGTTGCAGTAGATTAGTTTCTTCTTCCTCTTGTTGACTCTCCCTGCATTTTCCTTCTTCCAGTTGGGAGCGCAGGATGGCCTAGGATGGGCAGTGACTAAGCTTTACAGCCCTCTAAACAAACTCTATTTTTCCATGGTGTTGGTGTTCATTATACAACAGATGCCCAAGGTACCCGGTGTGCTTACAACACCCCAGCTATTCCTAAGACTCTGTGCAGAAGGTTTTCCTGCCTCTTCCCATATCCCCACATCTCTGTTCCCAGCACCAGACGACCTTATGCTGTTCTCTGTTTGTGTAAAGTCCCTTACCCCAAGTTGAAATGTCCCTTAATTAGCCCCTTTCTTGCCTGGGCACCGTGATAAGAGTCTTTTTCTCCACCCCTTGAATCTGGGCTGCCTTGTGACTTGACCAATAGCATGTGCAGAAAGTGACACTGTGTGAGTTTCAGAGCTCAGGCCTCAAGAAGCCTTGCAACTCCTGCTGTTGCTCCCCTGGGACCCTGAGACCCCTTGCTGTGCAGAAGCCCAGTCTGTTGGAGGATGAGAGGCTATGTGGAGATGGACCGAGGTGCCTTGGCCAAGAGCCAGACCCACTGCTAGATACATGAGTGAGGCCCTCAGGCCTGTTAAACTCAGATGACTGCAGTGACCCTACCTAAGACTAGCGGAAGAACTATACCAGAACCCAGGTTGCCTACTCACAGAATTGCAAGAAATAAACAAGTGTTATTTCATGACACTAAGTTTTGGGGTTGTATGTTACACAGCAATAGGTAACTGACACAAAAAAAATTGTAATTCAAATTGCCATCCACGGGGGTTACCTTCAGCTGCACTTCTACCTTCTTACCTTAGTTATCTGAGGACAGTGCTGTAATTGTACCATTAAAGCAGTTGACAGGTGTAGCTGACCAATAGGCTTAATGGAAAAGAGAGAATGTCAGTCCTGAAAGAATAGCTTATAAAGCCAGATGAGTGTCCAGTTAGTGGGTATCTGGGAGAGAATATGAATAGCGGGCTGGAGCTCTCACTGCAGGCCACCACCCAGCCCACTTCCCTAGTGCAGTTTAGAAGGCAAATCACCAGGACTTGCCTTATAACCATCCTCCACTCCTTCAGCATCTCTGTGAGGGGCTCTAGCCTCCACCGTAAATCCTCGGTACAAGCAAAGTGTCAAGGATGGGGGAAAAAAGACAGAAAATATTTGCAACTAGGGATCCCAAGTCTTGTAAATGCTTAAGTTCTCCTGTGCCATTAGTAGTGGGAAACAGATGGGGTCTGGTCAGGCCCAGCCAGAGGCACCCTGTGTGATGGACGGGTGCCTCTTTATCACCTCACTTCACCAGGACTGCAGTGTTTCCTGACTCGCAGAGATGCCTTAAACAAGGATGGCCAGCAGGCGTTCATCTCCAAGGCCTGGAGTCTGTCTACACTAGAGTGCGGGTGACAGGATGGAATGAGGTACTTATGTGAAGCCCACAGTGTAAGATGCAAAAGGCAGCAAAGCAGAAAGTTATCAACTCTTTATCCCCCAAATACCATTATCAAGGCCTCTAAAAGCTTCCAAAAAGCTCATATCCAGGGAAGTTTCAATGTGACTCTATCCATTTACACATAAACTCGGGGGGCTGAGTTGACAGGATGTGAAATCAGGCCTGGGTACGTGGATGCATGACTTGCCATTCTGTCTGGCTGGATTTCTCTTTATTCTGTGATGCCTAAATTTTCTCATTTAAAACAGCTGTACAGAGCATCCTCCTTAAAGACGAAGGTATCCATCAACACGTATGCTTTTCAACAACTGAGTCGGTGGACTCCACTTGGGAGAGGATGGGCAGCGTGAAAGTGACGAGCTGGGGAATAGGTACAGAGACACCTTATCTTATGATTCGACCCCTTTAAGATGTCTGAAACCTTTCATAACAATGGGTGCACGCGCATGTGTGTGAAACAATGTCAGAATGTATTTCTTCATTTCAGTGAACCACCTTCTCCAAATAGTTGTTGAAAATGTTAAATGAAATGGGTATCAGGTATCAGCGCACATCCCTCGGGCACACCTCAAACATTTCTCATCAAGAGGAAGGTCGATTCATCTTTGTGGTCTGTCTTCATCAGCCATGGAAAAGTCATCCAGAGTTTCTCCGCTCTATTTATTTTTATCCTGGAATCTGGTTCGAGAACCCTCTCCGCTCTTTTCCGTAGCCCCTTTATTCAGACCTTCATTACGTTCTCTAGATTCTTGCTGTGCAAGGTTACCTTCCTCGAGTATTTTTTTGATCTGATCATTCTGCTTCCCGAAAGCCTGGAATCACGTCCACCTGCTTCTCAGGTTAAGGTAAAATGACCGATTGTGAACTTGAGTCCTTTAGCAGCACTCGATGTTTTGAGTTCCCATAACCAGTTTCCTCATCCACCATCCAAGCACAATCTGCACTTTCTACTTGGGGCCAAGGAAACTTATCTTGCCTTTCACACGACACTCTTCACTATCGGGATCTGGACCACATTTCCATTCTCCCTCACTTGCCACACTGCAACTGAACCAGGTCTCTTCTGTACTTGATTACAGATTTACTGCCTTTGTAAAGCCATCCTAAAATAGTTGCTGTGTTAGTCGAAAGAACCTGGACAGGTCATTTCATTTCGCCAAGCCTCAGTTTCTGCATCTGTAGAAAGAGAATATTATCTCTCTCTTAGGGTTTTGTAAGGATTAAGTAATAAATATGTAATGATATATTTATATTACATAATAATAAAAGCATTTAGCATTACTGGCCTCGTCACATAGTAGGTACTAGCTAGATACTGATTCCCTCCATTTGCTTTCTTTTTTTACTTTTATTTGCATTTATTTTTTGCGGCATTTATTCCCGGGCCATAAGTTTTTGTTTCTTCAGTTTCTTCTAGGATATCTTTTTCTCCTGGGCAACCTCCTCTTCTGGTTTAGGAACAATCTGTTCTTTTTCAGTAAAGATCATCTCAATGCAGCAGGGACAGCACATGTATGGGTTGATCTGGCCATGAGCTCTGTAATTCCTGCGCCGCATCTTGGGGGCTTTGTTCACCTGGATGTGACCAGAAAATCTACATCTAAGCCCTTAAGTTCAGCATTACTCTCTGCATTTTTGAGCATGTGTAGTAAAAATTCAGCACTGTTTCTGGGCCACCGACCCTGCGTCCAGCCCCACTGTCTGGCCTGGGCACACCTACCAGCTCCACCATTGTAGCGACGGAATGGCACACACTGCTTCTTTAAAGTGACGTCCTTCAGATATTTGGTGGCTTTTCAGATATGCCTACCCTTAATGGCTTGGGCTGTTTCACGAGTGTTCTTAAAGTGAACACGAAGATTTGAACCTCTTGACTTGCATGACTTTGTGGGGTTTTCTAGGTCAAGTGAATAGCGAACCATTTTTAGAGGTCACCTCAGGCCGCTTACCCGAAAAGCCCTCCATTTGCTTTTCTGTCACTTTTATTTTCCCTGAATGCTTAATTCTTATCTGTATATCTATGTATGACTATTATATATATATAATTTTTTTCAGTTCAAAAACTTCCATTCTTTACAGTTTCAATTTCTTTGCTGAGACTTTCTATTTTTTATTTGTTTCAAGTGTATTCATCATTGCTGGTCGAAGCATTTTTATGACAGCTGCTTTAAAATGGTCAAATAATTCCAACATCTCTGTCACCTCTTGGTATATATTGATTGTCCTTTTTCATTCAGTTTGAGATCTTCCTTGTTCTTGGTCTGATGACTGTTTTTCAACTGAAACTTGGACATTTGGGGTATTATGTTTTGAGACTCCAGTTCTTATTTAAATCTCTGGTTGTAATTGGCCTCCTCTGACAGTGCTTTGACTGTGTCAGGCAGCAAAAGGATATATCTTTCTGGGTGCTATTAATAAAATCTCTTCCAAAACTCACTCTTGGGTCAGTAACAGAATGTCAGGGCACAGGAGAAGAACACAGCTGCTCTTGGCAGGTGACATGGCACTGTTCAGGCTTTTGCTCGACTTGCCAAGGGAGAACGATGGCCGAGTGGCTGCCCCCTGCACTCTGAGACCCCTTCTGGCTTTGGCTGCCTGGAAGAGTGCAGCCAGGACCAGGGGAAGTTCCACCCATCACTTACAGAATGGCCTCCCATGCCTACGCTGACCTCGAGGAAAGGACAACCTGCCTTACAAAAGGGTAGTAAACCCATTGGAAACATTGATTTTACTTTAAAATTTTATTTTTTATTTTTTTGGAAAGACATTGATTTTAAAGAGTGATATTTTGGAGCATATCTTTCAGGAGGTCTGGGCTGGTTAGAAATAAAAGAATAATACCTGTCCTTATATGTCCCATTACCACATAGATGCTACTCAGATCAGGTACCTCCAATAGCACAGCTAGATTTTACATGGTTAGCATTGCATGTGCGTGGATGATAGAGGAAAAGGTTTACATGGGCATCTGACCCCTCAGATGCCTGGGAAATCAGGGGTGATGGGTCTGCAGAGAATTCTCTCACGAAAGCACACCAGGCAGCCAAGGTGTGGAATGAGGCTCCACCACTCCCTCGTCCTGTGACCGTGGGCAAATAGCCTTCCCTGACCTGTTTCCTCATGTGTGAAATGACATCATGTGTGTGTCCTAAAGGTGATTTGCAAGAGTGTCCTTCTTGGTACCAATGACTGTAACTGGTTAAAGCACAGAAGTGGAAACTTGTAACCTTACCAAACCAAACCCCAGATACACTTGCTATAAGATAGCAGTTACACATACTTTTCAAAAGGAATCTCTATGCAGCCCGTCTTTACTTTCTAAGGCATTGCTAGATATTGGGGGGCTATGCACGTAATTTTCTGCCCCTTCTTCTTCAACTGACTTATTTTGGATTAACTAGAAAATGAGCCAGAAACTTTCAAAGAAGGGGAAGCTTAAAACAATTAATCGACAAATATTTTTTAATCTAAAAGATGAGATGAGGGAATAAGTTGAAGTGATTGGTGAAGTGAGGTTTCCATGTTGCTTGTGCCTATCATTTACGGCCTTCACTGCCGCTGTGACATATAAGTGAGATTCTGCCAGGTGCCTCTGGCCACCTCTACCTGCCTTTAGCCTCTGCTGCTATCCCATGCTTGTGTTGTTCAATCCTAGTCCCCAGTGGACATGTCGTAGATTGGTACCCCCCAGCCTTTGCCAAGGGGTCACCTCTTCCGCATAGTGTCCACGCTTTCCACACCCCTTCCCAGGTGGCTGAACACGTAAAGGTACAGAGGGAGCCACTCGGCTGCCTTGATGCGGCAGCATGCCTGCATCTCCAGCATCTTTATAACAACATCGTGCAGCTATGGGACCCCGGTGTTCTGTGCTCTGCTCCCTGAGATGGCCATTTACTGGATATCTACTGTGTGCCAGGTTACAGACGAGGTCTTTGTATTAACTGCCTCCTTCAGTCCTCATAACAAGTCTGTCAGCTACCAGCCCATTTTACAGATGAGGAAACCAAGGCTTAAAGAGTTTAGGATTTTGCTCCAAGTCACATACCTCATAACTGGAACAACTAGGGTTTTCATCCAGAGCTTTCTGCTTCCACAGCTTCCATTCTGCCTCCATCTTTCCCCCAGTGCCTCACTGTTCCCAGTCTCTGGAGGGTACAGGGTGTTGCCCTGAGGAAATGCCTCCACCGCTGCAGCAAACGTATGACCTGTGCTATTCTCCCTAAGTCAGAATCAATACTCCACACGTGTCCAACGTGGAAAGCATGGATCTGACCAGCCGCAGGTTCCCCAAGAGGACTTAGGACAGTAATGGGTGGTGCAAGAGGGCTCTCAGATGTTGCCTCTGAAGGAAGGTACTGAGGACACTGGCTTCAGAGCCAGTCACCATGACGTGAAAGGGCCAGTCTGATGCTCTTCCCAAGAAGGACAAGCCTTCAACTCTCCAGAAAACAAGCCAATGAGGCTCAGATACAAGGGTCTTCAAGAAACAACAGATTCTCTACCTGTGGACAGAGGGCCACGTGCTCTGTGGATTCTCCTCTTACACAGGCCTTCCTGCCTCTTCTGGTCCACACCTTAAGTCACCAAACACAAGTCAAATCCCTTCAAAGAGCAACAGGCTGACTGTCAAATAGTGAAAATCGCCTCAATCAAGTAATTACCCTGCAGCTGGTACCACGTGTTGCGAAGATTTCCAACTTCTCTCCCGTCCATTCACCTCTCTTGCAGAATTGCCTGCCTCTGTAGACAAACATTCTCTAAAGGGTCAGAATGGTAGGTCTGTAACAGCTAATCTGCCACCTTAGCCCCAAATGCCAGGCTAGTGGTCAACATAAAGGAAAACATACCCGAAACCTTTACATGGGGCAGAATCGCACACTGTGTGCTGTGCTTCCAGCCCTGTCAATTTACCCAACAACCATGGGAAAGGGGAGCTCTGCTCCTGTTTCTACTGACCACTGGCCAGCTCCTCAAGGCGGGGCCAGTCCTTAGCTTCTCGGTCCCAAGAACACATACATTCTCATGGTTGCTATGGCCAAGTCTCATTAGCATGAAATGAAATTCTGTGGTTCTGTTAAATAATCAGGACTCCAGCTTAATATTTTCTCTGAATCAATATGAATTATATTTTATGCTGATTACTTCTTCATCTGATAAGAATGTTTAGCATAGTCTGAGATGTTAGAATGGAGAAATTGCATTCCTTACCAAACAAAAACAACAACAAAAATGCCTTCATTTAGCCTAACTAGAGAGTTTATTTTGAGGAGAGACAAATTTACCCTCCAAGTGTTTTTCCTATTGCAATGTTTCTCGACCAAAGAGTACATAATTCTGTTCTTTTCTAAGTATTACTGGCAAAGCCCATTTTAGTAAAGGAGTAGGACTTTCAATCCTGATGTTGTGACTTCCTTATCTCTAAAATGTCAGAACCAAGTGAGTTTGGCACAGAGTATTTATAAATATTATTATTATTGCGTGTTCTTTACTTAGTAATAAAAAACAATTTTTTTTATAACTCTGGCATTTTCTAATACAAAGTCTGCTTAATCATCATTACTTAACTCACGAACGCTGAGACAGAGGTATCAACTTTAACCACTTAATAAGAACTTCTGACATTTATTCATACTGCTACTGATTCATAAGAGGAAAAGTTTAAAAAGAAGACAAGTGCATATAGCCTTCCCTTTAGAATACAGGAAACCATATAAAAGTATTGGCAATGGAATTAAAGTAACCACAATGCCGCCCTTGGTAGCATTTTCTACAAAGGCATTTACATGAACCGAGAAAGAATATTAAATTAGGTGGTTAAAGTAAAACTTCACTACTAGCTTCACACGTTTTCATACATGAGATTATGGCATTTTAATCAGCTGATAGTTCAGCCGTATAAGTACAGACCCAAAGGAATGTGAACATACCCAAGAAGGAATAATTTTCAGTCAAACTATTTTTTTCAAGAAGCAGAAGCTACAAAAACTGCCAGAACTAAATATACAGTAAGAGTCAGTCACAAGTTATTATGGAGAAATTCTGTGTCCACGGGTCCTGGAATTTCGAATTTCATCACCCAAATGATTTCAAAAGCAATTTGGGAGGACTTCTAGTTAAGATGTAAAAAGATTCAAGAGAACTTAGCTCCCATGGTAACAACCAGAAGTTGAACCCAAAACTGAATCAAAGATTTCTGAGACCGTGTTCCAACATCCTGCCAACTCAACTGCTGACAGGACCGAAAAGGCAGTATGGGAGTGGGGATGGGGGTTGGGCTAATTAAAGCAGCCCCTGCTCAACTTGACTCCGGAACCCTAACGATCAGCCCCATACCCTAACCACCAGACAAAAGAAAAGGAAATAAACAAAAGAAAAGAAAATCTGTTACACATTGTGTCTGGAGTATAATCAAAAGGTATAAGATCTGCAAAGAAGCAGGAAAAATAACCCCAAATCTAGAGAAAGCACAATTAGTAAAATCAAACTTACAGATGACCAGTAAGTTTTAAAAACAATTATTATAAATGTATTCAAGAATTTATAAGAAAAAAATGGATATAATAGATTAAAATGGGATACTTCATGAGATAAATATGACCTCTAAAAAAGAATGAAAGGAAAATTTTAGAACTGAAAAAAGGACTGTTTAAAAATGAAATAAAATAAATGTTTTATTTAAATATTGAAAATATTGTAAAATGAAACAAACCCATTCATGGATGGGTTTAATAGCAGAATGAACATTGCAGAAAAAGGTTAGTACACTTGAAAACAGATCAGTATTATTCTAAGTGGGGCAGAGAGAAAAAAGAAAAAAAAAATGAAGGGAACATCAGTGCCCTGTGGGATTATATTAGCAACCTAACATACATGCAATTGGAATCCCAGATGTCAGAGAGAATGGGAAAATTCTAGAAGACATAATGGTTGAAATGTTTCCAACTTTGATACAAAACATCCTCTATATATTCAAGAAGTACAATGAACGCCAAATAGATAAATTTAAAAACAAATCAAAAAACCCCATACCGAGGTACACCATAGTAAAATTGCTTAAAACAAAACGTAAGAAAACATTGTAAGCTTAGTCAGAGAAAACTTAATCTCATGTATGGGAAAAATGTTAAGAATGATAGCTGAATTCTCATCAGACACAAGGAAAGAAAGAATAGGATAACAAATTAATCTAAAATTCAACATCCAGTGAAACTGTCCTTTAAAAATGAAGATGAAATTAAAAATATTAAGATGAGTAAAAACTGGGAGATTTGTTGCCATAGACTCTCACTACAAAAAAATTGCTCCCAAATTTTCTTTATTCTCAGAGGGTATTACACCAGATAAAAACTCTCATTGACAATTTTATACAAAATCTCTTTAAAAAAATAGAGGGTGAAGGAACATATTTTTCCTCTTACGAAGCCAGCATACCCTGATGCCAAAAGCTAACAAGATCATAACAAGGAACTAAAAGACAAATATTTCTTATGAACATAGATACAGTAATCCTTAACAAAATGTTTGCATGTAAAATCATCTGTATATAAAATGGACAAGCATCATGGCCAAGTGGGATTCATCCCCAAAATGCAAGATTGGTTTAAAACTAAAAAATCATGTAACTGATTACATTAATGGAATCAAGGAGAAAAATCATATGATCGATATGCAGAAAACAATTGATTCAGAAAAAGCTTTTGATAAATTACAAAATATTCAAGATAGAAACTCAAAATAGGAGTAAAAGGGAGCTTCTGCAATCTGATAAAGGACAGCTATGAAAAACTTACAGTTAATATCAAAATATAGACATCTTTCCTCTAAAGACTGAGGAAAAAAGCAAGGATGCCTCATTTCAATATTTCCTTTCAACACTGACCTGCAGGTCTCAGCCAATGCAACAAAGCAAGAAAAATGCATTAAAAAATACAGATTGGTAAGAAAGAAGTAAAATGTTTTTATCCTCAGATGGTATTACTGAGTACTTAGAAAATCTCAGGGAATCTACAAACTGCTTGAACTATTAAGTGATTTTAGTGAGCTTATTGTACAAGTCAATGTAGAAAAATTCATTGTGTGTGTACTAAATATGGAACATATATGTAACATACATGTAGAAAATGAAAAATTTAAATATACCATTGGCAAGATCTTTAAAACACATTTAAAATTTTTTGAAATTAATTTAATGAAATATGTTCAAGGATTCTATTACTGAAAAATACAAAATATTGTTGGAGGGAATTAAATAAAATGGAGAGATATACCATGTTCATGAATTGTTGAAATATCAATTCTCCCCAAACTGATATGTAGATTTAATGCAATCACAATCAAAATCATATTTGCCCCTTTTATTTCCCAGGAAATTTATAAGCTAATATTTTAAGTTAAAAATTTTATTTCTTCAAATTTTAAAACTTCATCTTCTCAAAGGATACTGTTAAGAAAATGAATAAATAGGCTACAGACTGGGAAAAATCCAAGTACCTGTATTTAGAATGTATGACAAACCCTTACAACTTGGTGTTTTTAAAAACAATAACAACAGCACACAGTTTAAAATGAGCAAAAGATTTAAACAGACACTTGACAAAAGACACATGAAAAACAAAGAAGCACTCAAAAGGGTGCCCCAAACCATTAAATATCAGGAAAATGAAAATGAATACACAATGAGATATTACTACGTACCCACTGGAATACCTAAATTAAAAAGGTTGACGACATCAAAATGTCAGTGAGGGTGTGGAACAACAGAACTCTTATACACTGCTAGTAAAGTTGTAAATGGTATAACAACTTTTGGAGAACTGTTTACAGTAGTTTTTTAGACAGTTAAATAAATGCCTACTATAACATCCATTAATACCACTTTTAAGTATTTCCAAAAGAAATGAAAACATATGTGCAAAAAAAATGATCCTGACAATCTTATTCATAATAACACCAAATCCATAACATCCTAAATGTCCATCAACAATAGAATAAACATTTTTTTAAACACAATCAAACTCATTTAATACAGAAAAAAAATTAAAAGATCTTAAATCTTCAGTAATTTTTTCTTCCCGCAGGTGTGTACAGACAGGACATTGTACCTTAATAACTGTGGAATGATGCAGTTGAGGTCAGCTGGAGGTAACAAGGCCAATTTCTGAAGTCAGCCTGCAAGAAATGGACTCATAGCAGAGTCCTAGAGAAATCAGCATTTGAGAGGGAGAGGGAGTTGGGAGAGTTTGGCAGAGATATATACAATGAACTATTACTCAGAAAAAAAAAGGAAGGAATGAACTACTCAACATCTCATAAACATCATGCTGAGCAGAAGATCCAGTCTATCTACTTCCATTCCTATGAAACTCCAGAGCAAACAAACTGAGCAGTGGTGACAAAGACAGAACCTTGGGAGTGAAGGGAAGGTATTAATAGAAAAAGGGCTGAGAGGAATTTCTTAGATGATGGATGGCATGTGCACTATGCAATCTACCATTTCATCTGTCAAAACTCACTGAACGGTACCATTACAATTTGTGCATTTCAATGTATATAAAATAGATCTCATTTTTTTTTAATTAAGAGAAAAAGAAAAAGAAAAGCAATTTGGTGATTGCCAACATTTTTTTTTAACATCTTTATTGGAGTATAATTTCTTTACAATGTTGTATTAGTTTCTGCTGTATAACAAAGTGAATCAGCTATATGTATACATGTATCACCATATCCCCTCCCTCTTGCATCTCTCTCCCACCCTCCCTATCCCACCCTTCTAGGTGGTCACAAACCACCAAGCCTGATCTCCCCGTGTGATGCAGCTTCTTCCCACTAGCTATCTATTTTACATTTGGTAGTGTATGTATGTCAATGCTACTCTCTCACTCCATCCCACCTTACCCTTCTCCCTCCCCATGTCCTTAAGTCCATTCTCTACGCCTGTGTCTTTATTCCTGTCCTGCACCTAGGTTCTTCAGGACCTTTTTTTTCTTTAGATTCCATATATATGTGTTAGCATATGGTATTTGTGTTTCTCTTTCTGACTTACTTCACTCTGTATGACAGACTCTAGGTCCATCCACCTCACTACAAATAACTCAATTTCGTTTCTTTTTATGGCTGAGTAGTATTCCATTGTATATATGTGCCACATCTTCTTTATCCATTCATCTGTCGATGGACACTTAGGTTGCTTCCATGTCCTGGCTATTGTAAATAGTGCTTCAGTGAACATTGTGGTACATGGCTCTTTTTGAATTATGATTTTCCAATGGTATATGCCCAGTAGTGGGATTGCTAGGTTATATGGTAGTTCTATTTTTAGTTTTCTAAGGAACTTCCATACCATTCTCCATAGTGCCTGTATCAATTTACATTCCCACCAACAGTGCAAGAGGGTTCCCTTTTCTCCACACCCTCTCCAGCATTTACCGTTTGGAGATTTTTTGATGATGGCCATTCTAACCGGTGTGAGGTGATACCACATTCTAGTTTGGATTTCCATTTCTCTAATGATTAGTGATGTTGCACATCCTTTCATGTGTTTGATGGCAATCTCTATATCTTCTTTGGAGAAATATCTATTTAGATCTTCTGCCCATTTTTGGATTGGGTTGTTTGTTTTTTTTGATATTGATCTGCATGAGCTACTTGTATATTTTGGAGATTAAGCCTTTGTCAGTGCTTGGTTTGCAAATGTTTTCTCCCATTCTGCACATCATCTTTTAGTCTTGTTTATGGTTTCCTTTGCTGTGCAAAAGCTTTTAAGTTTCATTAGGCCCCATTTGTTTATTTTTGTTTTTATTTCCATTTCTCTGGGAGGTGGGTCAAAAAGGATCTTGCTGTGATTTATGTCAAAGAGTGTTCTTCCTATGTTTCCCGCTAAGAGTTTGATAGTGTCTGGCCTTATATTTAGGTCTTTAATCCATTTTGAGTTTATTTTTGTGTATGGTGTTAGGGAGTGTTCTAATTTCATTCTTTTACATGTAGCTGTCCAGTTTTCCAAGCACCACTTATTGAAGAGGCGGTTTCTTCTCCATTGTATATTCTTGCCACCTTTATCAAAGATAAGATGACCAGATGTGTGTAGGTTTATCTCTGGGCTTTCTATCCTGTTCCATTGATCTATCTTTCTGTTTTTGTGCCAGTACCATACTGTCTTGATTACTGTAGCTTTGTAGTATAGTCTGAAGTCAGGGAGCCTAATTGCTCCAGCTCCACTTTCCTTTCTCAAGATTGCTTTGGCTATTCGGGGTCTTTGGTGTTTCCATACAAATTGTGAAATTTTTTGTTTTAGTTCTGTGAAAAATGCCATTGGTAGGGATTGCACTGAATCTGTAGATTGCTTTGGGTAGTATAGTCATTTTCACAATGTTGATTCTTCCAATCCAAGAACGTGGTATATCTCTCCGTCTGTCTGTATCATCTTTAATTTCTTTCATCAGTGTCTTATAATTTTCTGCATACAGGTCTTTTATCTCTTTAGGTAGGTTTATTCCTAGGTATTTTATTCTTTTTGTTGAAGTGGTAAATGGGAGTGTTTCCTTAAATTCTCTTTCAGATTTTTCATCGTTAGCGTATAGGAATGCAAGAGATTTCTGTGCATTAATTTTGTATCCTACTAATTTACCAGATTCATTGATTAGCTCTAGTAGTTTGCTGGTAGCATCTTTGAGATACTCTATGTATAGTATCATGTCATCTGCAAACAGTGACAGCTTTACTTCTTTTTTTCTGAGTTGGATTCCTTTTATTTCTTTTTCTTTTCTGATTGCTGCAGTTAAAACTTCCAAAACTATGTTGAATAACAGTGGTGAGAGGGGGCATCCTTGTTTTGTTCCTGATTTTAGAGGAAATGGTTTCAGTTTTTCACTATTGAGAATGGTGTCGGCTGTGGGTTTGTCATATATGGCCTTTATCATGTTGAGGCAAGTTCCCTCTACGCCTACTTTCTGGAAAGTTTTTATCATAAATAGGTGTTGAAATATGTCAAAAGCTTTTTCTGCATCTATTGAGATGATCCTATGGTTTTTATCCTTCAGTTTGTTAATATAGTGTATCACATCAATTGATTTGCATATATTGAAGAATCCTTGCATTCCTGAGATAAACCCCACTTGATCATAGTGTATGATCATTTTAATGTGCTGTTGGAGTCTGTTTGCTAGTATTTTGTTGAAGATTTTTGTATCTATGTTCATCAGTGATATTGGTCTGTAGTTTTCTTTTTTTGTGACATCTTTGTCTGGTTTTGGTATCAGGGTGATGGTGGCCTCGCAGAATGAGTTTGGGAATGCTTCTCCCTCTGCTGTATTTTGGAAGAGTTTGAGAAGGTTAGGCGTTAGCTCTTCTCTAAATGTTTGATAGAATTCGCCTGTGAAGCCATCTGGTCCTGGGTTTTTATTTGTTGGAAGACTTTTAATCACAGTTTCAATTTCAGTGCTTGTGATTAGTCTGTTCACATTTTCTATTTCTTCCTGGTTCAGTCTCAGAAGGTTGTGCTTTTCTAAGAATTTGTCCATTTCTTCCAGGTTGTACATTTTATTGGCATATAGTTGCTTGTAGTAATCTCTCATGATACTTTGTATTTCTGCAGTGTCAGTTGTTACCTCCCCTTTTTCATTTCTAATTCTGTTGATTTGAGTCTTCTCCCTTTTTTTCTTGATGTGTCTGGCTAATGGTTTATCAATTTTCTTTATCTTCTCAAAGAACCAGCTTTTAGTTTTATTGATCTTTGCTATTGTTTCCTTCATTTCTTTTTCATTTATTTCTGATCTGATCTTTATGATTTCTTTCCTTCTGCTAACTTTGGGGGTTTTTTGTTCTTCTTTCTCTAATTACGTTAGGTGTAAGGTTAGGTTGTTTATTTGAGATTTTTCTTGTTTCTTGAGGTAGGATTGTATTGCTATAAACTTCCCTCTTAGAACTGCTTTTGCTGCATCCCATAGGTTTTGGGTCGTCATGCTTTCATTGTCATTTGTTTCTAGGTATTTTTTTATTTCCTCTGATTTCTTCAGTGATCTCTTGGTTATTTAGTAGCATACTGTTTAGCCCCCATGTTTTTGTATTTTTTACAGATTTTTTCCTGTAACTGGTATCTAGTCTCATAGCATTGTGGTCGGAAAAGATACTTGATATGATTTCAATTTTCTTAAATTTACCAAGGCTTGATTTGTGACCCAAGATATAATCTATGACCGAGAATGTTCCATGAGTACTTGAGAAGAAAGTGTATTCTGCTGTTTTTGGATGGAATGTCCTCTAAATATCAATGAATTCCATCTTGTTTAATGTGTCATTTAAAGTTTGTGTTTCCTTATTTATTTTCTTTTGGAAGATCTGTCCATTGGTGAAAGTGGGGTGTTATAGTCCCCTACTATGATTGTGTTACTGTCAATTTCCCCTTTTATGGCTCTTAACATTTGCCTTATGTATTGAGGTGGTCCTATGTTGCATGTATAAATATTTACAATTGTTATATCTTCTTCCTGGGTTGATCCCTTGGTCATTAGGTACTGTCCTTCTTCGCCTCTTGTAATAGTCTTTATTTTAAAGTCTATTTTGTCTGATACGAGAATTGCTACTCCAGCTTTCTTTTGATTTCCATTTGCATGGCATATCTATTTTCCATCCCTTCACTTTCAGTCTGTATGTGTCCCTATGTCTGAAGTGGGTCTCTTGTAGACAGCATATATACGGGTCTTGTTTTTGTATCCATTAAGCCAGTCTATGTCTTTTGGTTGGAGCATTTAATCCATTTACATTTAAGGTAATTATCAATATGTATGTTCCTATTACCGTTTTCTTAATTGTTTTGGGTTTGTTATTGTAGGTCTTTTCCTTCTCTTATGTTTCCTGCCTAGAGAAATTCCTTTAGCATTTGTTGTATAGCTGGTTTTGTGGTGCTGAATTCTCTTAGCTTTTGCTTGTCTGTAAAGGTTTTAATTTCTCCGTCAAATCTCAGTGAGATCCTTGCTGGGTAGAGTAATCTTGGTTGTAGGTTTTTCCCCTTCATCACTTTAAATATGTCCTGCCACTCCCTTCTGGCTTGCAGTTTCTGCTGAAAGATCTGCTGTTAACGTTATGGGGATTCTCTTATATGTTATTTGCTGCTTTTCCCTTGCTGCTTTTAATATTTTTTCTTTGTATTTAATTTTGGGTAGTTTGATTACTATGTGTCTTGGTGTGTTTGTCCTTGGATTTATCCTGTATGGGACTCCCTGTGCTTCCTGGACTTGACTGACTATTTCCTTTCCCATGTTAGGGAAGTTTTCAACTATAAACTCTTCAAATATTTTCTCAGACCCTTTTTTTTTAACTCTTCTTCTTCTGGGACTCCTATAATTTGAATGTTGGTGTGTTTAATATTGTCCCAGAGGTCTCTGAGACTGTCCTCAATTCTTTTCATTCTTTTTTCTTTATTCTGCTTTGTAGTAGTTATTTCCACTATCTTATCTTCCAGGTCACTTATCCGTTCTTCTGCCTCAGTTATTCTTCTATTGATTCCTTCTAGAATTTTTTTTAAATTTATTTATTTATTTTTGGCCGCATTGGGTCTTCACTGCTGCGTGCGGGCTTTCTCTAGTTGCAGCTAGCAGAGGCTACTCTTTGTTGAGGTGCATGGGCTTCTCCTTGTGGTGGCTTCTCTTGAAGCCACCTAGAGCCAGCATGGGCTCTAGGTGTGTGTACTTCAGTAGTTGCAGTACACAGGCTCAGTAGTTCTGGAGCATGGGCTTAGTTGCTTGGTGGCCTGTGGGATCTTCCTGGACCAGGGCTTGAACCTATGTCCCCTGCATTGGCAGGTGGATTCTTAACCACTGCACCACCAGGGAAGTCCCGAAAATTTTTAATTTCATTTATTGTGTTGTTCATCGGTTTGTTTGCTCTCTAGTTCTTCGAGGTCCTTGTTAAACGTTTCTTGTATTTTCTCCATTCTGTTTCCAAGATTTTGGATCATCTTTATTATCACTACTCTGAATTCCCTTTCAGGTAGACTGCCTATGTCCTCTTCATTTGTTTGGCCTGGTGGGTTTTTACCTTGCTCTTTCATCTCCTGCGTATTTCTCTATCTTCTCATTTTGCTTAATTTACTATGTTTAGGGTCTCCTTTTTGCAGGCTTCAAGTTCGTAGTTCCTGTTGTTTTTGGTGTCTGCCCCCAGTGGGTGAGGTTGGTTCAGTGGCTTGTGTAGGCTTCCTGGTAGAGGGGACTGGTGCCTGTGTTCTGGTGGGTGGGGCTGGATCTTGTCTTTCTGGTGGGCAGGGCTGCGTCCGGTGGTGTGTTTTGGGGAGCCTGTGAAGTTACTATGATTTTAGGCAGCCTTTCTGCTAATGGGTTGGTTTGTGTTCCTGTCTTGCTAGTTGTTTGGCATGGGGCATCCAGCATTGGAGCTTGCTGGCTGTTGGGTGGAACTGGGTCTTAGCGTTGAGATGGAGATCTTGCCAATTGATGTTACATGGGGCCGGGAGGTCTCTGGTGGTCCAATGTCCTGAAGTCAGCTCTCCTAACTCAGAGGCTCAGGCCTGACACCCAGCCGGAGCACCAAGACTCTGTCAGCCACACAGCTGCTAGTGTTGGAGGGTCTCCTGCAGAGGCAGGGGGCAGTGCTGGCTCATCATGGGGACAAGGACACTGGCAGCAGATGTTCTGGAAAGTACTTCTTGCTGTGAGCCCTCCTGGAGTCCCAACATTTTTTTTTTTAGTCAAGTAAGGATAACAAAGCAAAAGCACTACTTACCATTATTTTTTATTTAAATGATAACTTTCAGCACCTAAAAAGTAGGATGATCATAATAATTTAATTTTTAAATGAAAAATTATTTTTCATTATGGAAAACTCAACATATTTTGTTTCCCACATTTTGCCATAGAAAGTTCCCAATATTCCCTGCTTGGGCCTATGGGAATGAGGAATCAGTAAATCAGGTTCTCAGGCCAGCAAGGACTGTAAAGGATCCTCCAAATAAAGTCAAGTATTGCCATTGGATGAAATAGTTGCAGGCAGACTTGTAGATGGAACAACAACTGGAAGGTCCAGGGAGACTGCTGATCTGGGATCAGATGAACTCACAAAACTCTTCAGAAAGCATCCTACCAAGATATCATTTCCTCTTCTCAGAAATCATAGTCAGGGACTTCCCTGGTGGTTCAGTGGTAAAAAATCTGCTTGCCAATGCAGGGGACTTTGGTTTGAGCCCTGGTCCAGGAAGATCCAAAAAGCCACGGAGCAACTATGCCCGTGTGCCATAACTACTGAGCATGCACTCTACAGCCAGCAAGCCACAACTACTGAGCCCATGTGCCACAACTATTGAAGCCCCCGCACCTACGGCCTGTGCTCCACATCAAGATAAGCCACCACAGTAAGAAGCCTGTGCACCGCAACAAAGAGTAGCCCCCACTCACCACAACTAGAGAAAGCCCGCTCGCAGGAATGAAGACCCAACACAGCCAAAAATAAATAAATTTATAAAAAGAAATCATAGTCAAAGCTCACATCTGGAGGATGGATGTACTTTTCCCTACTCTCCCACTAAGCACAACTAAAAACCCTGAACACTAAATATAAAACAAAGATAGGGAGACTCTGAAAGGTGAAGAGAAGACCAACTGTCTAGGGACTTTGGGACCTCAGGAACAACACAGTGGTGAATTCCCTGGGTTTTCTTTTGACCTCATACATCCCACATTCAGAGCTAAAGAAACTGGCAACCCAGGAACGTCAACGGATGCAGACAAAAATCTCAAAAAAAGCCTGCTCTTTCTCCCAAAGGGCCAGGAAAGACAGAAAACTTTTAGACAATAGCAGATCTACTCCAGCCAAACACCATAGAAAAACTGTGTCCCCCACTACCCATGTCTCTCAAGGCTGAGTGGGCTTCTTTGTCTTCCACCCTCATAGACTGTAATGAGGTTCACCCCCCATGGTGACAATGGAGACCACATGGGGAGCCTGGACTTCCACCTCCACCTGGAAGTAGCAATGTACCCCTTCTTCTCCTCGACAGGATGCTGTCAGAGGAGGCCTAATGAGAGTCGACTTAACCATCCCATGGTGTTAGCAAAGACACTGTCAGTGTCATTGGAAGCCATGTGGGGAGAGCAATGAGGCTCTCCTACCCCTCCCCACCAAGCTGATAACTGAAACTTCTGCCCCCACCCAGCAGTAACAAGGACAGACACTCCACCCCCGCCAACCTTGGATATCAGCAGAGGCTGAATGGAGAATATGGGCTTCTATCCCTATAAGGCAGTAATGAGGTGGTGTGCCTTTTCTGCCACTGGAGCACTGTCAGAGGAATCCAGCTAAAACAGAAGATGTAACCGAGATCCAAAGTCTCATTACATAACACCCCAAATGTCCAAACCTCAATCAGAAGTCAAACTGAATGAAAAAGACAAGCAATAGATGCCAACACTGAAATTACAGAAATGTTAGAATTATTGGACAAAGATTTTTAAAGCAGCCACCATAAAAATGCCTCAATAAGTAATTATGGCCGTGCTTTAAACAAATGAAGAAAATAGAAAATCTCAGCAAAGAAGTAGAAAAAGAAGAACAAACAAAGCCCAAAGGCAGCAGAAGGAGGGAAATAATAAAGATATAAAGATTGGAGAGAAAATAAATAAAATAGAGACAAAAAACAACAGAAAAGATCAATGAAACCAAGAACTGGTTCTTTGAAAAGATAAACAATATTGATAAACCTTTAGCCAAGCTCATCAAGAAGAAAAGAGAGAGAACCCAAATAAACAAAATAAGACATGGAAGAAAATAAAAACTGATACCACAGACATACAAAAAAAATCATGAGAATGCTACAAACAGTTATATGCCAACGAATTGGACAACCTAGAAGAAATGGACAAATTTCTAGAAACATACAAGCTTGCAAGACAGAATCAGGAAGAAATAGACAATTTGAACAGACCAATCACTAGCATGGAAGTTGAATTTGTAATTTTAACAAAAGGGGGGGTGGCTTTCCTGGTGGCGCAGTGGTTAAATAATCCACCGGCCAATGCAGGGGACTCGGGTTCAATCCCTGGTCTGGGAAGATTGCACATGCCATGGAGCAGCTAAGCCCATGGGCCACAACTACCGAGGCCTGCGCTCTGGAGCTCATGAGCCACAACTACTGAGCCCACGTGCCACAACTACTGAAGGCTGTGTGCCTAGAGCCCATGCTCTGCAACATGAGAGGCCCATGCACTGTAACGAGGAGTAGCCCCTGCTCACCGCAACTAGAGAAAGCCCGCATGCAGCAACGAAGACCCAAGGCAGCCTAAAATAAATAAATAAATAATAAATAAATTTATTAAAAAAAAAAAAAACTCCCAGCAAACAAAAGTCCAGGACCACATGGCTTCACAGGGGAATTCTAACAAACATATAAAGAAGAGCTAATACCTATCCTCAAACCATTACAAAAAATTGAAAAGGATGGAACACACCTAAATTCATTCTATGAGGCCACCATTACACTGATATCAAAACCAGATAGACACTACAAAAAAAATTACAGGTCAATATCTATCATAAATATAGATGCAAAAACCCTCAACAAAGTATTAGCGAATCAAATTCAACAATATGTAAAAAGGATACTACACTATGATCAAGTGGGATTTATTCCAGGGATACAAGGATGGTGCAATACCTGCATATCAATTAATGTGAAACACCACATTAACAAAAGGAAGGAAAAAAATCTTCAATAGATGCAGAAAAAGCATTTGACAAAATTCAACATCCATTCATGATAAAAACTCTCATCAAAGTTGGTATAGAGGGAATACATCTCAACATAATAAAGGCCATTTTTGACAGACGCACAGCTAACATCATACTCAACAGTGAAAAGCTTTCAGCTTTTCCTCTAAAATCAGGAACAAGACAAGAATGTCCACTCCTTCCACTTCTATTTTACGTAGTATTAGAAATACTAGTCACAGCAATCAGACAAAAAGAGAAATAAAGGCATCCAAACTGGAAGGGAAGAAGTAAAACTCTATTTGAGGATGACATGATACTATACATAGAAAACCTTAAAGTCTCCACTAAAAAACTATTAGAACTAATAAACGAATTCAGCAAAGTTGCAGGATACAAGATGAATATACAGAAATCTGTTGATTTTCTATACACTGATAAGGAACTAACAGAAGAGAAATTAAAGAAACAATCCCATTTACAATCACATCAAAAAGAATAAAATACCTGAGAATAAACTTAACCAAGAAGGTAAAATATGTATACTCTGAAAACTACAGAACATTGATGACGGAATTTGAAAATGATAAAAAGAAATGGAAAGATATCTGAGTTCTTGGATTAGAAGAATTAATATTGTAAAATTTCCATACTACCCAAAGCAATTACGGATTTAATTCAATCCTTATCAAAATAATCATGACATTTTTCACTAAACTAGAATAAATAATCCTAAAATTTATATCAGACCACAAAAGACCCCAAATTGCCAAAGCAATCTTGAGAAAAAAAGAAAAACAACACAGAGCTGAAGGTGTCATGCTCCCTGACTTCAGACTGTACTATGAAGCTACAGTAATCAAAAAAGCATGGTACTGGCACAAAGCAGACAGATCAATGAACAGAATAGAGAGCCCAGAAATAAACCCATACATTTATGGGTTTATTTATACATCAATTAATCTATGACAAAGAAGGTAAGAAGAAAGACAGTCTCTTCAATAAGCGGTGCCTTTTACGGCTGAGTAATATTCCATTGTATATATGTGCCACATCTTCTTTATCCATTCATCCGATGATGGACACTTAGGTTGCTTCCATGTCCTGCCTATTGTAAATAGAGCTGCAATGAACATTTTGGTACATGACTCTTTTTGAATTATGGTTTTCTCAGCATATATGCCCAGTAGTGGGATTGCTGGGTCGTATGGTAGTTCTATTTGTAGTTTTTTAAGAAACCTCCTTACTGCGCTCCATAGTGGCTGTATCAATTTACATTCCCACCAGCAGTGCAAGAGCGTTCCCTTTTCTCCACACCCTCTCCAGCATTTATTGTTTCTAGATTTTTTGATGATGGCCATTCTGACTGGTGTGAGATGATATCTCATTGTAGTTTTGATTTGCATTTCTCTAATGATTAGTGATGTTGAGCATTCTTTCATATGTTTGTTGGCAATCTGTATATCTTCTTTGGAGAAATGTCTATTTAGGTCTTCTGCCCATTTTTGGATTTGGTTGTTTGTTTTTTTGTTATTGAGCTGCATGAGCTGCTTGTAAATTTTGGAGATTAATCCTTTGTCAGTTGCTTCATTTGCAAATATTTTCTCCCATTCTGAGGGTTGTCTTTTCGTCTTGTTTATGGTTTCCTTTGCTGTGCAAAAGCTTTTAAGTTTCATTAGGTCCCATTTGTTTATTTTTGTTTTTATTTCCATTTCTCTAGGTGGTGGGTCAAAAAGGATCTTGCTGTGATTTATGTCATAGAGCGTTCTGCCTATGTTTTCCTCTAAGAGTTTGATAGTGTCTGGCCTTAAATTTAGGTCTTTAATCCATTTTGAGTTTATTTTTGTGTATGGTGCTAGAGAGTGTTCTAATTTCATACTTTTACATGTAGCTGTCCAGTTTTCCCAGCACCACGCATTGAAGAGTCTGTCTTTTCTCTACTGTATATTCTTGCCTCCTTTATAAAAGATAAGGTGACCATATGTGCGTGGGTTTATCTTGGGGCTTTCTATTCTGTTCCATTGATCTATATTTCTGTTTTTGTGCCAGTACCATACAGTCATTTTTTTTTTTTTTTTTGTGGTACACGGGCCTCTCACTGTTGTGGCCTCTCCCGTTGCGGAGCACAGGCTCTGGATGCGCAGGCTCAGTGGCCATGGCTCACAGGCCTAGCCGCTCCACGGCATGTGGGATCCTCCCGGACCGGGGCACGAACCCGTGTCCCCTGCATTGGCAGGCAGACTCTCAACCACTGCGCCACCAGGGAAGCCCCATACTGTCTTGATTACTGTAGCTTTGTAGTATAGTCTGAAGTCAGGGAGCCTGAAATTAAGATATTTGTAGTGAGGTGGATGGACCTAGAGTCTGTCATACAGAGTGAAGTAAGTCAGAAAGAGAAAAACAAATACCGTATGCTAACACATATATATGGAATCTAAGAAAAAAAATGTATGAAGAACCTGGGGGTAAGACAGGAATGAAGATGCAGACCTACTGGAGAGTGGACTTGGGGATGTGGGGAGGGGGAAGGGTGGGTTGTGACGGAGTGGGAGGGTGGCATGGACATGTATACACTACCAAACGTGGAATAGATAGCTAGTGGGGGGCAGCCGCACAGCACAGGGAGATCATCTCAGTGGTTTGTGACCACCTGGAGGGGTGGGATGGGGAGGGTGGGAGGGAGGGAGATGGGAGAGGGAAGAGATATGGGAACATATGTGTGTATGTGGCTGATTCACTTTGTTGTGGAGCAGAAACTGACACACCGTTGTAGAGCAATTATACTCCAATAAAGATGTTAAAAAAAAAAGATCCATTCAAATACAAATTATTTATACACCTAGCAATGCCCTAGACAGAGACAAAACTATTTCAATTTTTTTTAATGTGTTGTTAATATTTTTCTCAGCAACTTCCAGAATTACCTCATAATCTTGAGTGAATGTAAATTTAATTAAAAAAATGAAAGTTGACAATCAAAAAAAAAAAAGCAGTGCCGAGAAAACTGGACAGCTACATGTAAAAGAATGAGATTAGAGCATATCCTCATACCATATACAAAAATAAACTCAAATGAATTAAAGACCTAAATGTAAGACCTGAAACCACAAAACTTCTAGAAGAGAATAGAGGCAGAATACTCTTTGACATAAATCGTAGCAATATTTTTTTGGATCTGTCTCCTAAGGCAAAAGAAATAATAGCAAAAATAAGCAAATGGGACCTAATTAAACTTAAGAGTTTTGCACAGTAAAGGAAACCATCAACAAAATGAAAAGGCAACCTACTGAATGGGAGAAAATATTTGCAAATAATATGATGGACAAGGGGTTAATATTCAACATATATAAACAGCTTACACAACTCAATATCAAGAAAAACAAAGAAACTAATTTAAAAATGGACAGAAGACCTGAATAGACATTTTTCCAAAGAAGATATACAGATGGTCAACAGGCACATGAAAATATGTGCAACATCACTAGTCATCAGAGAAATGCAAATCAAAACCATAACGAGATAGCACCTCACACCTGTTAAAATGGCTATCATCAAAAAGTCTACGAATAACAAACGTAGACGAGGATGTGAAGAAAAGGGAAACCTAGTATGCTGTTGGTGGAATTGTGAATTGGTGCAGCCACTATGGAAAACAGTACAGAGGTTCCTCAAAAAACTAAAAATAGAACTACCATACGATCCAGCAATCCCACTGCTGGGTATATATCTGAAGAAAATGAAAACACTAATTTGAAAAGATTCATGCACCTCAATGTTCATAGCAGCATTATTTACAACAGCCAAGATATGGAAGTAACCTAAGTGTCCATCAACAGGTGAATGGATAAAGAAGAAGTGGTATATATACATAATGGAATACTACTCAGCCATAAAAAGAATGAAAATCTGTCATTTGCAACAACCTGGATAGATCTAGAGAGTATTATGCTCAGTGAAATAAATGCAAGACAGAGAAAGACAAATACTCTATATTATCACTTATGTGTCGAATCTAAAAAATAGAATGAATGTATATAACAAAACAAAAACAGACTCACAGATATGGAGAAGAACTAGTGTTTACCAACGGGGAGTGGGAAGGAGGTAGGAGAGAGTTAGTGGTATGTGATTAGGAGACACAAACTACTATGTATAAAAAATAAGCATCAGGATATAGTCTACAGCACAGGGAAATATAGCCATTCTTTTATAATAACTTTAAATGGAGTATCATCTATAAAGATATTGAATCACTGTGTCATACACCTGAAACTAATATAATATTGCAAATCAACTATACTTCAATTTAAAAATGGAAAGGAAATGCAATGACCAAAATAAAAATTCAGTGGATAGTCTCAACACCAGAATGGAGGAGACAGCGGAAAACATTAGTGAACTGGAAGATAGAATGATAGAAGTTACTAAATCTGAACAATGGAGAGAAAATAGACTGAAAAAAAAAAAGAACAGAGGCTAAGGGTCCTGTGTGGTTATAACAAAAGATCTAACTTAAATGTCATCAGAGTTCTTGTGAGAAAAGAAGAGAAAAGAAAGAGGGCAGGGCTGAAAAGTACATAATGAAATGACTGGGAACTCCCCATTCTGGCAAAAGACATAAACCAACAAATTCAAAAAGCTGACTGAAACTCAGCCAGGGTATATTCAAAGAAATACACATCAAGGCACATCATCGTCAAACTTCTGAAAACTAAAGAAAAAAATCCTTGAAAACAGAGAGAGAAAAATGATGATTTATTCATAAGGGAAAAATGATTTTAATGACAGCAGATTCTCATTAGAAACTATGAAGGCCAGAAATGCTTTCAGGTACTGAAAAAAAGAACTCTCAACCCAGAATCCTATATCCAATGAAACCATGTCATTATTTTCAGATGACATGTTTGTCTGTACAGAATATTCTAGGAATCTACAAGAACTCCTAGAATTAATATGTAAGTTCAGCAAGGTTGTAGAATATAAAATCAACATATGAAGAATCAATTGTATTTCCATATACTAGCAATGGACATATGGACACTTGAAATCAAATATGCAGTACCATTTACAATCACTCAAAAAAAGGAAATAATTAGGTGTAAGTCTAACAAAACGTGTACAGGTCTTGTATGCTGAAAACTACAATATGCTGATGAAAGAAATCAGAAGAGATCTACATAAATGGAGAGACATACCATATTCATAGATTAGAAGATTCAGTGTAGTATTGATCTCATTCCTCCAAAAAGCAATATACAGGTTTAATAATTCCTATCAAAATCCCAGAAATATTTTTTGTAGATATAGACAAGATTATTCTAATATTTACATGGAAAGGAAAAGAATTAGAATAGCTAAAACAATTTTGAAAAAGAATAAAGTGGGAGGAATCAACCTACCACATTTCAAGTTTATGTAACTAACGTAATCAAGACTGACCATGTGGTATTGGCAGAGAAATAGGTACATAGATCCATGTATCAAAATGGAGAATGCAGAAATAGAATGACACAAATATGCCCAACTGATTTTAGACAAACGTGTTAAAGCAATTCAATGGACAAGAGATAACCTTTCAAGAAACTGCTGTTAAGGAAATTGGACATCCATAGGCAAAAAAAAAAAAAAAAAGAAAAAGAAAGAAAGAAAGCAAAGAAAATCTTGGGACTTCCCTGGTGGCACAGTGGTTAAGAATCTGCCTGCCAGTGCAGGGGACACTGGTTCAAGCCCTGGTCCAGGAGGATCCCACATGCTGTGGAGTAACTAAGCCCATGCACCACATCTACTGAGCCTGAGTTCTAGAGCCTGTGAGCCACAACTACTGAGCCCACATGCCACAACTACTGAGCCCATGTCCCACAACTACTGAGCCCGCATGCCTAGAGCCCTGCTCTGCAACAAGAGAAGCCACCTCAATGAGAAGCCCACGCACCACAACGAAGAGTAGCCCCCGCTAGCTGCAACTAGAGGAAGCCCACACACAGCAATGAAGACCCAACACAGCCAAAAATAAAAATTAAAAGATTAAAAAATAAATAAAAAGAAAAAAAAAAGCACCACATGAGGAACTCTTGTGGTGAAGAAAACACTCGGTATCTGTGCTGTATCAATGTCAAAATCCTGGGTGTGATATTGTATTATAGTTCTGCCAGTGATTCCACTGGGGAAGACTAGGTAAAGGGACATGAAATCTCTCTGTATTATTTCTTACAGCTGTATGTGAATTTATTATTCTCTCAAAGTAAAAAGTTCAATTAAAAAATAAACCCCCCATAATTGTAGTCAGATGTCTCTCAGGTTAGGTTTTAACAAAGGGATTTAATAAACACAATAGAGAGTTCTTTTCTCTTTTTTCTTTGTATTCTTTTTAGATGGAGCATAATGCAGAGATACAAAGAGTAAGTATATATCAGCTTGCTGGATTATCACAAGATGAACACACACACGTAGCCATCACCCAGATTAAGAAATGGAACACCTGTATTCCAAGAGACCTTGACAAGAGTCACACACTTGAGCTGGCTAATTTTTTCTTACATTGTCTCAGCAGTAGCCAACTTGGTGAACTGAATTAATGCCTGGTGCTTCAAGGCCAAAATTTGTGATGTGAATGACCAGCTGTCCAAGGAAGGAGGAGACAGAGGAATTTTGGTTTTCTATAGACGTATGGGTGTTCACAAGTGAGTCCTGTCCCTTCTCTGTCCCTTAAAATGGGGCCACCCCTACTAGCTGTCTTTGTATGGTTTACCAAGTACCAAGTTCTTTGAGTCCCCCAGAGGAAGGAAGAAGTGGGACAGGACACAGCAGTATCTAGTCTCTAAAACCAAAGGAAAAGGGCAATTTACCATGAGAAAAAGAAAAACTACAAACACATTTTATTTTATTTTATTAAAAGTATTGGTTTCTAGCTAGATTAGTAATTTCTACCAAAGTGGATGTACTAGGCATCATTTCTGTTTCAAGTTCAGTAATTCATTTAAATTTTATTATTATGGAATCATAATAAAACCCCCCTTGTCCTAACTGTGACTGGGGTCTGCTCTGTTTGACTCAGCTGAATTCCACCTCCTGGAAGGTCTTTTTTTGGTGTGTAACACAACTACTCTTAGGAACAAATATCACCGATAGGAAATTCTCACTATGCATCCCGTAGTGAGGGGATGAACTCAAAGACTTATGGAGTAGGACCCCAATTACCCAGCACTGCAAGGACCTCCCCAAGGAGCCCAGGATAATACAGTTGCCAGAAGAACTCAGAGGCTGGAGCTCAGCAAAACAAGTCGCTCTATCCTGTGGTTATAACGAGTTATCCTTGAATGAATGAAACGGAATGAGCCTGGCTCTCCCAGATACACAAAGCTGTACTGTGAAGCAAAGCACAAGGGTCGACCAGATGGCTGCCACGCAGAACCAGGATTGCAGGGGTGATGACCTCAGGGTCCATTTTATTGGCCAAAGTGAAGAAACACATCTCACTTGTATTTTCTTAACCTCAGTTGAATGGCCTGCATTTATCGGTTCAACAATGTATTTCATGCCACTGAAGAGCAGGCTTGGGCCAGAGGTAAAGGGGAGGGGGGAGGGAAAAGAGCGTTTTTCCCTTTTCTTAGTGGCACTCTGTTGGGACTGGTATTTTCCTTGTCTCTCTCATTTGAGGGTTTCTGGCTCTTGGAAAAGAAGGTGGACCAGGATACACTCATATTTTGTTTCCTGCCATCTCCTGGAAGTGAACCAGGGGTCCTACAATAGTGAAAGGAAGTTAAAGCCAGTTCTGGGGGTGCTTTCAAACAAAGAGGATTTTAAAATTTGACTCAATTGCATTCCACGTAACACCACTTCATTGTGATGTCATTCAGTGACACCCCCCTGGCTTCTAGACCAAGGATCCATCATTAGGAGCTATCCCTCCGCACCCTGATGGAACGGGGGCTTGTGGTTACACACCGCACCAGCCTGGAGGACACAGCCAAGCATTCGCAAAACCTCGTCAGTTGCTTGTAGCCAAGTCAGATGGACCTTACTGGGTGGGAAGGACAGGGGTTGGGGAACCAGAGATCTTTTCTCAAATTCCTTCAAAGAAAGAGTCTGTAGGTAGTAGGTGAGGCCAAGGGACGGAGAAGCCCCACCTCCCTTTCCCAACCCAATGGATGTCTGCAACATCTTTTGCCTAAAACCTCAGTTTGTGTTGCATTTGATTCCAGTATCTGAACATCTGTTAAGCTACCCTGATCCAGGTGTTTGGGGAAAGGGAAATAGAAGGATAAGAAATCTGAGTGGCCATTTAAAAAGAAACATTTAACGCAGCATGGAAGACAGCCAGCACAGCATTTGTAGGAAGTGAGGGGCGCGTGCACCATTTCTAAGCCTCGTGGGTATGAGCATGGGGTACGTGTTCTAGAAGTTAAAATTTGAGGAGAAAAAAGGCTAATATTCCAACACCACCCTTCCATCTTGGAACTGTCCCCCAAGTTTTTCTTCCTATTCTGTTTCTTTCAACCCAAGTCTTTATGCCACAGGGCAACGACTGCATTTATATTGTACACTTAATTCAAAATAGTAAATAAGTGTTATCTACCCTCTAAATTCAAAGAAGCCCCGTAGCGTCCTGGCTTTGGGGTCTAGTGTCTGCCACACTTCTGCACATTCTTACTCTAAGCCCATTTCCTAAGAATAAAGCAATGTGTTAGTGGCTACATCGACTCAGAACTATTAACACTTGAATGACCCATCAACATCGGGCTTGAATGTTTTTCCTCTTTAATGAATCAACTATTTGATTGACTAAACTGAGACTAAAACCCAAACCTTAGTGGTTGTTTTAGACTTGAGCAAATACAGCAGAAGAGCCAAGATCACTAGCCATCAACAGGCTCCCCCTGGCCTCCCTGCTGCAGCTGGGTCTCCCGGCAGTTCTCACTCAGGAAGGAAAAGGATTCCTTTCGCTGGGGCAGAGTAAGACTATTAGGGGCTGGGCCCATCCTTGTGTCCACTTGCTGGTGAGGGTACAAAACAGGACTTGGGCTGGTGCTGGTGAATCTGAGCTTCATCCTAACACACCGAAATGAAAACGGCCAATCTAGAGGCATGGGAGAAGGACTCAGATGGGAAAAGGTGCCAGCAATCTGCTGCTCCAACAGAAACAGTGCTCTCAGGAAGGAACTGGCCGGTCACGACTCAATCCGGACATCAAGGCAACATCTGGGTGAAGGAGTAACAGCTGTGGGTATAATGTGATCAAATATTGTGGAGGTGGCGTGATTGCTTGGCCATGGTCATGATCAGTATTTATTTTCTCCCTTCCTGAACGAGTGTCTGGTTTTTAACACGGTTACTCTTACAGGCAGCCTCCCATGCCCTCTGGGAGGTGGAGAGGAGTGGCCCTCCGCGCTGCTGTGCTGAGTTACACAGCCCTCCCTCACTTCCCTGCAGGTCCTTTAAAACCCGCATTCTCACATGGTTCCATGATTTGGGCTCAGGGCAGGAAACAGAACCTGATTCAACATTTTGCTAAGTATTATTTTCACCACGCTGAATAGGGTCTTTTTTGATCTGCAACCACAGCTGGTCCGTGGTTCTCTTGATCCACATAGACTGAAGAGCTTCCTCCCCTGTGGATTTCGTAGTGTGAGTTGACCACACATCTACATGTACTTGCTTCTCTGTATGTCACCAAGAGTCACTGTTCCAATACCGGTGGGCACTGACAGAGCCGGGCAGCTGTGCCAGGGAATTCAGGGAGCAAACACTCCAATGAGAAAAACGTCCCAGCCCTAAAACTTAGTTGACTTTGGGGCTTCCCTGGTGGTGCAGTGGTTAAGAATCCGCCTGCCAAGGCAGGGGACACGGGTTGGGGCCCTGGTCCGGGAAGATCCCACATGCCGTGGAGCAACTAAGCCCATGAGCCACAACTACTGAGCCCTCGTGCCACAACTACTGAAGCCTGCGCAACTAGAGCCCATGCTCCACAACAAGAGAAGCCACCGCAATGAGAAGCCTGTGCGCCGCAACAAAGAGTAGCCCCTGCTCACTGCAACTAGAGGAAGCCTGAACGCAGCAATGAAGACCCAATGCAGCCAAAAATAAAAAATAAATAAAAAAATAAAAATTTTAAAAAAGAACCTTAGTTGACTTTAAGGGCTGGTATAAAATAAGGTAGAGGACTCAGGGCCAAATATTCATTTCCATTAAAAATACATCATTTTAAAAAGCTGACGTTTTCGCTTGGTTTTGTCTTATTTTAAGCAACGTGAAGTTGGTTTTAGTGGAGATACGCAATCGGTAACTTAGGTTATTTTGAAAGATTTTCCTCCTTAAAATGAGCCTCAGCTGATAGTTCCTCCTTAATGCTTATAATCATCCAAAGCAAAACAAATGTCTAGGTCAATGAAGACTGAAACAGGACAATTCCTGGACACTAAATTTTCCAAGAACAAAGCAAACAATTGTTCTATATACACCCCTGCAACAGTTCTTAATGGAAAGGGCACAGAGACCTTTTACTTGGGGGCCTTGTTATGATGGAGCCCCAGAGGCACCACCACGAGACTGCCTTTGAGCCAAGGTCTCACAATGAGGGCACAAAGGTGGAGCTACCCCATCCTACAGTTCAGGTCTGGGATCACTAGAACAGCAGGGAATCTGAGTCCAGAAGTACCTTTCCCTCTCACTACCTCAGCTGCAAGTCAGCCTTAGATTCCCTGTCCCTAAAGTAGATTAGCAGCTATTCACACTAACGGGTGCTTGTGGGGATTACACAGGATCATGGGTGTGGACCAGCTCTGTCAGTACTGAAGCTCCAGACAAAAGAAAGCACTTAGTTATCACAGCCAGGAAGGGCTTGGGACATGGGCTTGCATTTTAAAAGAAAACAAAACCCAGTCCAAACCCCCATCTCTCATGAGCATCAGTCGGACCTGTGGGTACTTTTGGAGTATGTGGATGGATCTTACCCACTGCGGGACATCAGGCAGGACTTCCTGAAGCTTCTGAACTCAGGTCTTTTAAGTGCTCTGTGGTGCCCATGTGGACAAGTAGGGCTACAAACAGGTGATGCTGCATGTTAGTCCACCTCCGTTTAGGGTCAGAAGTTCTGGATTCTATGATCAGATGGAATCTTGGGCAGCTGTTGAACTTCTCTGTTTCTTAGTTTTATTCATTTACTGCATGGGGATTATATCAGCCTTACTTACCTTGAAGATCTTTATGAGAATGCAATGAGATTTTTTTTAAAGAATATATATATATATGCATTATTAATTATCATTAGACTGGGGCTTCAGCATAACTCCTGGGTACTCTGAAAAGTTTTATTATTTAGAATCAGCCCAGGCTGATTGCTATTCCCTGCTGCTGACTTCTTTTTAAAATAAACCTTTTATTTTAGAATATATATATATATACACACACACATATATGTATATATATATTTTGGCCCAGCCCCACGTGGCTTGCAGGATCTTAGTTCCCCAACCAGGGGTCGAACCTGGGCCCATGGCAGTGAAAGCATCAAGTCCAAACTGCTGGACCGCCAGGGAATTCCCTTAGAATATATTTAGATTTACAGAAAAGTTCCAACAGAGAGTTCCCATACGCCCTTCACCCAGTTTCCCCTAATGTTGACATCTTACATAACTATGGCCCATTGTCAGAACTAAGAAACCAATATTAGTACATTAAGGTGCATGTGTCTTTTTGAATTATGGTTTTCTCAGGGTATGTGCCCAGTAGTGGGATTGCTGGGTCATATGGTAGCTCTATTTTTAGTTTTTTAAGGGACCTCCATACTGTTCTCCATAGTGGCTGTATCAATTTACATTCCCACCAACAGTGCAGGAGGATTCCCTTTTCTTCACACTCTCTCCAGCATTTATTGTTTGTAGATTTGTTGATGATGGCCATTCTGACCAGTGTGAGGTGATACCTTATGGTAGTTTTGATTTGCATTTCTCTAATAATTAGTGATGTTGAGCATCTTTTCATGTGCCTCTTGGCCATCTGTATGTCTTCTTTGGAGAAATGTCTATTTAGGTCTTCCATCCATTTTTTGATTGGGTTGCTTGTTTTTCTGATATTGAGTTGCATGAGCCGTTTGTATATTTTGGAGGTTAATCCACTGTCTGTTTCTTCATTTGCAAATATTTTCTCCCATTCTGAGGGTTGTCTTTTGGTCTTGTTTATGGTTTCCTTTGCTGTGCAAAAGCTTTTAAGTTTCATTAGGTCCCACTTGTTTATTTTTATTTTCATTGCTCTAGGAGGTGGGTCATTTGCAGCACTATTTACAATAGCCAGGTCATGGAAGCAACCCAAACGTCCATCGACAGATGAATGGATAAAAAAGATGTGGTACATATATACAATGGAATATTACTCTGCCATAAAAAGGAATGGAATTGGGTCATTTGGAGAGATGCGGATGGACCCAGAGACTGTCATACAGAGTGAAGTAAGTCAGAAAGAGAAAAACAAATATCATATATTAACGCATATATGTGGAATCTAGAAAAATGGTACAGATGAACCTGCTTGCGAGGCAGAAATAGAGACACAGATATAGAGCACAAACATATGTACACCAAGGGGGGAAAGCAGGGGAGGGATGAATTGGGAGATTGGGATTGACATATATACACTAATATGTATAAAATAGATAACTAATGAGAACCTGTTATACAGCATAGGGAACTCTACTTAATGCTCTGTGGTGACCTAAATGGGAAGGAAATCCAAAACAGAGGGGATGTATGTATACATATAGATGATTGACTTTCAGAAACTAACACAATATTGTAAAGCAACTATACCCCAATAAAAAAAAAATAAGATAAAAACAATAAAATATACTAAGATTAAAAAAATATTAGTACATTAATGTTAACAAATATAGACTTTATTCAGGTATCACCAGTTTTTCTACCAATGTCCTTTTTCTGTTCCAGGACTCCATCCAGGTACCACACTGCATTCAGTCCTCACGTCTCCTTGATTGCCTCTGGTTGATGATGGTTTCTCTGTCCTTCCTTGTCTTTCATTGATTGACAGTTTGAGGAGTACCAATCAGGTACTGTATGGACCACCCCTCAATTTGGTTTTGTCTAACATGTTTTTTTCATGATTGGACTATGGGTTTTGGGAAAGAGTGAAGTACTCTTCTCATCACATCATATCAGAGGTCCACGTCATCAACATGACTTATTACTGGTGATATTAACCTTAATCACGTGGTTAAGATGGGATCTACCAGATTTCTCCACTGTAAAGTAACTCTTTTCCCTTCCCATTCTCTATTCTTAAAAATAGAAGGAAGTCACTAAGTCGAACTCACATTCAAGGGAAGGAAAATTGTTTCACTTCCTGAAGGGGGGAGTATCTACATGTATCATTTGGAATTCTTCTTCTTTTTTTTTTTTTTTGTGGTACGCGGGCCTCTCACCACTGTGACCTCTCCCGTTGCGGAGCACAGGCTCTGGACGCGCAGGCCCAGCGACCATGGCTCACGGGCCCAGCCGCTTTGCGGAATGTGGGATCTTCCCGGATTGGGGCACGAACCCGTGTCCCCTGCATTGGCAGGCGGACTCTCAACCACTGCACCGCCAGGGAAGCCCTGGAATTCTTCTTTAAGGAAAACTTGTCTCTTTGTTTGTGTTCAATTTTATTTATTTATTTATTTATTGGCCATCCCGCATGTGGGATCTTATTTCCCCAACCAGGGATCAAACCTGTGCCCCCCCCGCAGTGGAAGCATGGAGTCTTAACCACTGGACCATCAGGGAATTCCCATGTGTTTAATTATTTTATACTTTGGGTTAAAATCCAATATGATGTTGTCTATTTTGTTGCTCTAAGTGTTCCAGCTTTGGCCCCTGGGAGCTCTTCCAGTTAGTTCCTTCCCACATCCCTTGGACATACCCCCATAACTGTGGGTCTTTCTATCTTTATTTCTGTTTTGAGCACTTTCTGACTTTCTGGCTCTAGAAGACGTTCCAGGTTCATCTTATATATTCATTGCCCCAGCCAGAATCAGCCATTTCTCCAAGGACCCTGGTTGCTATTTTGGAAAATGATATTAGAAACCAACAACTGGGCACTGAGTGTGCTTTTTGTTACTGGTTGATGCTGATTTCTAACCAAATAATTGAAAATATTTAGGGCCAGAGAGATATGGGTTTTTGCTACCCGTATTACTTTGGGCAAGTTACTATATCACATTGGATCTGTTTCCTCATCCACGTGTAAGAATAATGAACATCACTCAAAGGGTTGCTGTGAGGTCAAGGGAGATAATATTGAAGGAACTTTCTATTTCTGATATTAGAGAGCTAGGTTTTCTTTTTCTACACCTTTAAAGCATCAATGATCTGACAATACAGTAATGCAAACAATTAAGGGAAAATGGGAACCAAGAGAAATAAACAAGTAAGAAAATTGCGTTTGCCATGAAGGCATTTGCCATTTCCAGCAAATCTGAATTTTCACTTTGACAGCCACATGGTGATTGCGGTGGAGCAGGGAGTGATGACAGTGAAAACCAGGCCCAGCACTAAGCAAGAAATTTAATAGACAATAAGCTGGATGCCAAAGAGCTATAACCCCGGGGGAGGGTAAAGAAATTGCTGCCCTTATCTGAACCCTCTGGGTCTTCCAGAAAACCTCAATTTGGTTTAGGGTGGGTCTCAAGCTAAGAGTCCCTTCAGACGCCTTGCAAGGGGAAGAAGATACCTTCAATTTGCCCTTCACATTAATCTTACAAATCATTTTCCAAGGACAGTGACTAGTACACATCTAGGACATCTTGAGCACTCAGCCCCAGAGGACGCCATGTGGGGCAGAAGAACCATCTAGTGGAGCCCTGTCCAGACTGCAGAGTCATGAGAAACGAGAAATGGTTGTTGTTTTAAGCCACTAAGTTTTGGGGTTTTTTGTTACAGAGCAATAGATAACTGAAGTATTTTTATACATGCTTTTTTGTCATAATTGCTGCCTCCTAAGAAGGAAAAAGATTCTTCAAGGTTCTTCCGAGCCCATTATAGTTTTGCTCCAGCAGGCTTCTCCAGGTTTGTCTATCAGTTAAGACTTCAACCAAACTGGTCTTTTCACTGTTTCTTAGCATGTCTGTCCCAAGTACTCCCATTTCTATGATTTTGCTCACTTCACCAACCCCATCTGAAGGCTCACCTGCATTTCCCCCTCCTCAGTTGAACCACCACCTCCACTTTGAATCTTCCCCTCTTCCAGGTCTAGCAAAGAACGCCATTAATTCCAAAGTGACCTCTGTCCTCTGCACTTATGCTTGTGGCCAAGTTCATTGGAAAGGTCCACTCCCTCGTGTTGTTGCGTTATTTGAAGGCAGTTTCGTGTCCCCAGCTATAATGAGCTCCCTTGAATGCAGAGACTGAGGATATACCTGTCTGTGTTTCAGCATCTAACAGCGGGCCTGGAAGAGGGAGGGAACCCAGAAAATGTGTTGTATAGATGATTATGCTGTTTAACAGTCTTCTTCTAAAGCAGCATTATGGTGATGATTCACTGGCTCTATCTTCATTTTCAGGTGCTCTGTGGCTGTCACACTGAATTCCCATTGCAACCACTGACAAAAGTACCACCAGGCCTTTTTTCTAAATATAAAGAATGAGTTAATAGGCTTTCGTAAGAAGTAAGAAAATGAAAATCACTTCATACCTCTTTTTTTTTTTTTTTTGCCAGCACTTTTGATTTCTTCCTCTCCTTTACATGTGAGAAGTTCATACACGGTGAATCACCTCCCTGTCACTTAAACTCTGAAGTGTAATATGATCACAGTAGGCAATGAAACCATGTATGTGAAGTCTCAGAGGCGCAAAAATTTGTGAGTGGAAACCGATAAAAGATCGGCAGGACTGTTTTCTAAGAAAGCAAAGAGCCGACAGCTGAGGCACGAAGGGTTTCTTCTGCACCCCAGGGATTCTTACCTGACGCCTAATCTTCATGCTGGCCAGGGGAGTCAAATATTTATGTTCTAGATACCAGGCTTGCTCCTGGAACATCAGTTTGGTTCCATATAGCAGACAAAACTAAGGGGTGGGGGAAGAGGAGAGAAATGGAAAAATATGTTAGAAAACACAGAATCTAAGGAGGTGAATGAGAAATAGCATAATATTACATTTCATAAGATCATAAAAGTTAATACATACTTACTGTAAATGGTCATATTTTGTTTTTTTTTAATTTTTATTTTATATTGGAGTATAGTTGATTAACAATGATGTGTTAGTTACAGGTGTACAGCAGTGATTCAGTTATACCCATACAAGTTTCTGTTCTTTTTCAAATTCTTTTCCCATTTAGGTTATTACAAAATATTGAGCCAAGATTTCTGTGCTATACAGTAGGTCTTTGTTGGTTATCTATTTTAAATATAGTAGGGTGTACATGTCAATCTCAAACTCCCAATCTATCCCTCCCCCTGCTTTCCCCCGGTAACCGTAAGTTTGTTCTCTAAGTCTGAAAATGGTCACATTTTGGACATGCAGTATATGTTTTATATTTTGAAACCACTCTATGGAGAAATTTAAAGCATATATAAAATTAGAAAAAATAGTATAACCAACTTCCATGTCTCCATCCCCCCAGTTCAACAAATATTAACTCACAGCCAGTCTTGCTTCATCTACAATCTCATCTAATTCTTCCCCATCCCCAGGTTACTTAGAATCAAAGTCCACTCATAATATATTTAAAAAGATAAATGTAATATTTCTGTTTGCTTTCTTTCTTGATTCATGAAAGAATATTCTTTTTTTTTTTTTTTTTTTTTTTTTTTGCGGTACACGGGCCTCTCACTGTTGTGGCCTCTCCCATTGCGGAGCACAGGCTCCGGACGCGCAGGCTCAGTGGCCATGGCTCACGGGCCCAGCCGCTCCGCGGCATGTGGGATCTTCCCGGACTGGGGCACGAACCCGCGTCCCCCGCATCGGCAGGCGGACTCCCAACCACTGCGCCACCAGGGAAGCCCATGAAAGAATATTCTAAATGCCCATTCTGAATAATATCATCTTGATATTTTCCATTGAGCATGGTTTGATTAGACTTTCATAAAAATAGCATTCCTCATTTGCATTTTGTTTCAATACGTTTTTCCTATCACGTTTCTGAAACCGACACGCAGACCTCCGTCATGACATCAGTGGCATCCAGCAATAATAGATGAGTTTTCCTGTATTAACAAGTAACTTTTTTTTTGTATAATGCAAAAAAAAAAATACACTCAAATTGCCTATAGCAACTATAAAAGGTAATGATGCAATGCATTTAATTACTGTTTAGTAGTGCTTTTTATTTGAGCATTTCAAAATATTAGTAAAAGTGTCATATTTCTATGAAGGACTTAAATAAAAATGAGGTAAATGTAGAATTGTTAAATGAGAATTTCAGAAGTCTTTACAATGAACAAGTAACTTTTAAGTTAACTATTCTTTAGCATTTCATATTTAATAATTCCAAAATTATACAAACATAGAGATAATAGTATAAGGTACCTCCAAGTCTATATCATCCAGCTTTAATAGCTGTCAATTCATAGCCAATCTTGTTTTATCTCTACTCCCACCTGTTCCCCCCTTTCCATATTATTGTGAGGCAAAGTTCAACTGTGATCATCTCTAGGTTTGGAGGGAAGAGAGCTATGTCGATCCTGGAAGAGAAAGCTATGTTGACAAGGTCCCCTTAGAGGAGCTGTGACCTTCAGCCAAGGAAAACAGAAACCCCACGGTGATCCCACAAGAAGGCAGGCAGGGGGCAGGGATATCCCAACCTCATTCTCCTCCCCATCTCCAGTCTCTAGCTGGGGCTTCCTGTTCTCAGAACCTAACTGGATCCAGAGGGCAAGGATTCCTCTGATGCAAGTTACATAGATCAATTTCCTGGGCCCAGAGCAGGGTGGAGAAGGGTGGAGAGTAGAGCTGGAAAAGCAAAGGGAGGATGTCTGGAAAAATCCCATCTCTAACACCCCCAACAGGTGGTCATCCAGCCTTAGTCCAGTCCTATCTCAAGTTCAAGTTCACCTGGTCCCACACAGCCCCGACTGCTGACACCATTCCCACGTTTCATCCCAGAGGGCCAGTGTCACACTGTGCTGCCTATGTCTGCTCTGCCCTTCTGTCGACTCCTGACTTGTCCTCCTGTTGACAGTCTGTGGCTCTTGTGTATCTGATGCTCAGGGCCACTTTTCTGCCTTTGAACTTTTTCTTTTCTCCTTGAACACAGTTCGGACTCTCCTTTGACTACCCTCTTTTCTTGTCCTGGGAAACAGGCGTCCAGGTTCTTGGTGGTGACCAGGACACCACCTGGAGGTCCAGATACCATCAGCCCAGCCTCAGGTCCTCAAATGGAACCTGAATGTGTTTCCTTTTACGTTTCAGAGATGGGAGCTCAGTGCATTAAGAGGCATCCAGTTCTCCAACCCACTGTTTGAAGAACCATTGCATACTGAACCACTTGCCTATGTGGAACATGAATTTATGGATTGATTGTTAACTCTGTCGGAAAGGGACCTTGTCCTGCTCGTCTCTGTATGCCTAGGGTCTGGGAAAAAAGCTGATACACTGTAAGAGATTGGCTGACATCCAATTTCCTGTATACCTCATAGCTATTAATCCTGTAACTTTTGCTGCCTAAGGAGCAAAGCAGGAGTATATGAAAGTATCCAGATAACAACCCTTAACAATTTAAAGATAAGTTTCACATCTCTGCTTAGGCGTTCTTTCTTCAGAGGATCAGCCTTCACAGACTGCCATTTTCTCACAATGCAGCTTCCAGCTCTTGCGCCACTTTGGACCTGGTGGCCTCTTCTAAATGCTTAATTCTCTCCTTCAAGGTGTCTCACGGGACTGAACACAGTGTCCAGATGTTTTCTCATCGCTGTAGTGTCAGTAGCACCATCGCTGTCCTGGTTTGGGACTCTATACTTTTACAAGCAAAGGAAGATGGAATTTGCTTTTATGACAGTCACAGGTTTTTTGAAGAAATGAGTGAAAGAATACCATGCAATTTGGTTTACATCAAATGTTTGCTCAGTTAACACTCCTACTATGCCTTTTCTCCTATGAACCGTTTTCAACCAACCCATACATACACATACACATCCCTAAAGGGATGACTTTAAATTTATTCTCGTAAAGTATCATCTTGTTGATATGACTTACCTCAAGTCCCCAAAATCTCTATGAATATTAATTCAATCCTCAAGTCCCCCAAATCTCTATGAATATTAATTCAATCACCTCATGTGTTTATGTCATTTACAGATGTGTCAGTCCCACCTTTGTCTTTATATCATAGAACTCAACTGATAGGTCTATATCTTTTCAATCAAGTATTTGAGAATCTATTTAACAGACTCTCATCTAACTCATATTTCTCTAGCTTGTACATAAGGATAGCCTAAGAGTCTGGAAAGTGCTGTGCAAAATCAGGATACATCGGGCTTCCCTGGTGGCGCAGGGGTTGAGGGTCCGCCTGCCGATGCAGGGGACGCGGCTTCGTGCCCCAGTCCGGGAGGATCCCACACGCCGCAGAGCGGCTGGGCCTGTGAGCCATGGCCGCTGAGCCTGCGCGTCCAGAGCCTGTGCTCTGCAATGGGAGAGGCCACAGCAGGGAAAGGACTGCGTACCACAAAAAAAAAAAAAAAAAAAAAATCAAGATACCTCAACTTCCCCAGATTTTGTCTTCTAGCAACCTGATTAAGACAGGAAATAAGATTAGGTTAGCAAGGCTTAGCCACAGTGAGCACAGACCACTCTCCTAGTGACCATCTTTTTCTAATCACTCATAAACTATCTTGAATAGCCTTTTCTAGCATTTTAACTTGGATTTATAAATTCTATAGTTTCCCCAATCTATTTTTCTTTCTTTGTTTTTTTTAACGTGGACATTTGCTCATTTACAGTTTCCTGACATCTCTTTTGTCCTCCTTGGTTTCAAATGTCTCACAACTGTGTCCTTCCCAATTCAGAGAGAAGATGGGGACATTCTAGGAGACAAGTATGTCTGCTTTCTGTCTGCATTTATTAACATCAAAGCTTTCTTCCCCAGACCAGGTATCTGTCTCTTCAAACTCTGAGCGTAGCTAAAAATAGCCTTTTAAATCTTCATCAGATTATTTGTCAAGCCTCACATTATGGTGGGATTTGACCATCCTGACATTTACTAAATGCTACCCTTTTGTATTTATCCCTGGACAAGCATCTCCCCCCATCACCATGCTTCTCACTCATATAGCTTCCTTAGACTTATGGCCATCAGAGAGTCCTCTCTACACTTACCTTGGTTTCTTTAAATGTGTCCCAAATTACACCTTTTTTTGGTATCTATTGTATTGTCAGAGTAATATTTTACTGTTTTTCTTACTCTCAAGCCCATGTGCCCCTATGAAATCTCTGCCCATAGAATCATAATAACCAATATTTTTTAATCACCTACTATGTGCCAGGCACTGCAAGGTATTTTACATTCACCTCGTTTAGTCTTCACAATAATCCTGAATGTAGCCATAACTCCTGGACAGAGTAAATGGAGAAGCTATTTGAGGAACTGAAAAATAAATATTGATAGTAGGCAGATTTGGGAAGAAGACTAAAATTCAAAGTACCACCAAACAGGTGATGAGTTTAGTTTTTTTTCCTAGTCTTCAAGCTGCTTGTCCCTGGAGACAGGCGTGCATCAGACCAAGATAAATAAACCCCAGATTCTGGAAGGAGGATAGAAAAGGGAGCCCTGGGGAACCAGAGAGTACCGAGGAGGTCATGGAGTCAGAGGGCTTGGGAAAGTAAGCCCATAAAGTTGTTTATGAACTTCTGGGCTCAACCCCAGGTGTACATACACGGATCTAACACACATCAGTACAGAAAACACTTTGAGAACTGAACTAGCAAACAGATGAAAATGCAGGTGCCAGACTGGCCACTGTGTGGTGCATACGTGGGACAGAACAGAATAGTACAGCAAAGCCTTTGAAGACTAAACTGACATTGAAACCACAGTGAACAGAAGGTGAATTGCAACTTGCAGCCCAAACAACCAGATACATTCATTGCTAAAACAAAAATATTAACGTTCTCGATGGGATTTAAACAAGACCCAGGATCTCATAACATAATATTCAAAATGTCTAGGAAATGGGGAAGTCCCTGGTGGTCCAGGGGTTAGGACTCGGCGCTTTCACTGCCAAGGGTCCAGGTTCCATCCCTGGTTGGGGAACTAAGATTCTGCAAGCTGTGACGTGCAAATACCAAAATGTCCAGGAAATATTTTTTTAAAGTTCAGCATGTGAAGGACAAGAGAAATGTAACTTGCCTAGGAAAAGATAATCAACAGACACCAACAGAAAAATGACACAGATGTTGGAATTATCTAGCAAAAGCCTTAAAACAGCTATTATAAAAATTTTTCAACAAGTGATCACAAACCCTCTTGAAACAAATGGTAAAGTAATGTTTCAGCACAGAAATAGAAGATATAAAGGAGAATCAAATGGAAATTTTAGAAGTAAAAATTACAATGATCAAAATAAAAATGGGCTTAACATCAGAATAGGGGAAACAGAGGAGAGTCAGTGAGCTGGAAGATAGAATAACAAATTATTTGAACAATAGAGAGAAAATAGACCGAAAAAAAGAACAGAGCCTCAGGGACCTGTGGGACTATGACAAAAGAACTAACCTCATGTCACTAGAGTCTCGGAAGGAGAAAAGGAAGAATGCAGGGCTGAAAAAGTACTTGACAACTTAATGGCTGAACAAGTCCTCAAATTTGGGGAAAACCCCCAGAAATATGCAGGTTTCAGAAGCTTGGTGAACCCCAAACACAATAAACACCAAGAAATCCATGCGTAGGCACATCATAATCAAACACCTTGCAACTAAAACAAAGAAAAAACCTTGAAAGCAGCCAGAGAAAAAATGGTGCATTACCTCTAGGAGAACAATGATGTGAATGACTGAATTTCTTATCAGAAACCATGGAGGCTAGAAAGAAGTGGAATAACATTTTTTAAGCACTTAAAAAGTATCAACCCAGGATTCTACATTGAGTAAAAATATCCTTCAGGAGTGAAGATGAAATAAAGATATTGTAAAGATGAAGAAAAACTGGGAGGAATTGTTACCAGCAGACTGCTCTAAAAGAATTGTTAAGAGTGTTTCAGTCAGAAGAAAAATTATACTAAAAGGAAACTTAGAACATCAGGAATGGAGGAAGAGCAACAGAAATGGTAACTATCTGGGTAAATATGATAGACTTGTCTTCTCTTGAATTCTTTTAAAATGTGTGTAATGACTGAAAACAAAACATAATATTGTCTGATGTGGTTTCCTATGTACGGAGATTACTTATAAAATGCCTATGATATACAGAGGAGAGAGGGCAAAAGGAACTCTATGATGGTAAGGTTTCTTCATTCCACTTGAAGAGGTAAAATATTTATTTTAAGCAGACTGTAAAAGTGCAGTCATATATTGTAATCCCTAAAGCATCAACAAAAAAGAAAAAAACGATACAAAGAAATATCGATAATTCAAAATGAAATCCTGGAGAATGCTCAAACAACCCCAAAGAAGGTATGTGCTATAGAATGAATGATGGCCACCAAATGACATCAGGTCCTAATTCCTGGAATCTGCAAACATCCTAAGGAAAAAGAATCTCTGTGTGTGTGATCAAGTTAAGACTCACAAAATGAAGAGACAATTCTGGATTAACTGGGTGGGCCCTAAATACAATCACATGTATCTTTATAAAAGGCAAACAGAGAGAGGGTCCATAGACAGAAGAGAAGGAAGCAATGTGACCACAGAGACAGATATTAGAGTGAGGTGGGCACAGGTCAAGGAATGCGAGCAGCCACCAGAGGCCGGAAGAAGCAAGGAATGAATTCTCCTCTACAGCCTCTAAGGACAGTGCAATCCTGCTGACAGCTTGATTTTGGCCCAGTGATACGATTTCAGACTTCCAGCCTCCAGAACTATGAGAGAATAAACTTCTGTTGTTACAATCCACCAAGTTTGTTGTAATTTGTTATAGCAGCCATAGGAAACTAATTCAACATATAAGAGAAAGTAAAAAATAAGACTGTCCTTATTCACAGACAATATGATTGTTTACATAAAAAAAAAACCCCACAAGAAATCTGCCAAAAAACTCAAAACCTCTAGAGTTAATAGTGAGCTTAGCAAAATCATAGGATACAAGGTCGACATACAACATGTCAATTGTATTTCTAGATATTAACAATGTACCATTAGAAACCAATATTTAAAACAATCTACCCTTTACAGTAGCTCCCCCCAAATGAAATATTTAGGTATACGTTTACAAAAACATGTATATTATCTTTATGCTAAAAACTGAAAATGCTGATGAAAGAAATCAAGGAAGAACTAATAAAGTGGATTGGCAAGGTCAACATAGTACATTTGTCAATTCTCCCCGAAGTGATCCATAGATTTTACATAATTCCAATAAATATCTCAGCGGATTTTTTGCTGCTGATAGAGACAAGCTAATTCTAAAATTTATATGAAAAATCAAAGAAACTAGAATGGCTAAAACAACTTGCAAAAGAAGAAAAAAGCTGGAGGAATTACTCTATTTGCTTTTAAGACTTGCTATAAAGTTACAGTGTTCAAGATAGCATGGTTTTGTCAAGGGACAGACACACAGATCAATGGAACAAAATAGAGAACCCAGAGACAGACCCATGCAAATATGCGTGAATGAGTTTGATAAAGGTGCAGAAGGAATTCGATGGAAGAAGGACAGTCTTTTCAACAAATGATGCAGAAACAATTGGATAGCAACAGTCAAAAGATAAATAACATTGACCTAAACCTCACACCTTATACACAGATTGGTTCAAAATGAATCATAGATCTAAATGTAAAACATAGAACTCTAAAACTTCTGGAAAAAGATATGGGACAAAATCTTCATGGCCTGGGGTTAAGCATATATTATTAGATATGACACCAAAAGCACAATCTATAATATAGGAAAGTTGATAAATTGGACTTCATCAAAATTTAAAAATTTTTGCTTTGCAAAGGACTTTAAGAGAATGAAAAGACATGCCACAAACTGGGAAAAACATTTGCAAATCACACATCCAACAAAGAACTTGTACCCAGAATTTATAAAGAACTCTCAAAACTCAACAGTAGGAAAAATTATCTGATTTTAAAATGGGCAAAAGATTCGAACAGACTTCACTCAAGAGGATATACAGATGGCAAAAAGGCACATCAAAGGATTTCAACATCATTAGGAAACGCAAATTAAAACCAGATGTTATATTCCTATATCCCTATTGGAATGGCCAAAAAAAAAATACAGACAATACCAAGTGCTGCTGAGGATGCTGAGCAACTGGATCTCTCATACATTGGGAATGTAGTAGCTTTACAAAGCTAAATGTACGTTTACTATATGACCCAGTAAATCCACTCCTAAGCATTTACCCTAGAGCAGTGGCTCTCAGCTAAGGATGACCTTTGTCCCCCAAGAGACATTTGGCAATTACTGAAGACTTTTTGGTGTCATAACTGGAGAAGTTCTACTGACATCTAGTAACTAGAGGCCGGGGATATCGCTAAACACCCTACGAAGTACAGGACAGCACTCCAACAACAAAGAAGTACTGACCCAAAATGTCAATATTGTCAAGATTGAGAAATTCGCTCTAGAGTAAGAAAAATTGTTTACATAATAACTTGTATATGTATATATACTCATAATCTTCAAAAACTGAGAACAACTCAAATGCCTTTCACTGGGTGAGTGATTAAATTGGGGTACATCCATACAATGGAATACTACTCAGCAATGAAAATGTGTAACTGTGGGTGCATGCAATGACTCCGCTGAACCTCAAATACCGAGTGAAGGAAGTCAATATCAAAAGGTTACGTATTGCATGATTCCAATGACGTTATATCCTCAAAATGACACAACTATAGTGATAGATAACACATCATTGGTTGCCAGGGTTTATCAGAAGGGGAAGAGGATAATTATAAAGCCATACCATAAAGAATAATTATAAAGCCATACCATAAAGGATTATTTAAGGATGGTTAAACTGTTCTGTATCCGGTCTGTGGTGGTACTTACACAATTCTACACATGTGTTGAAATTCATAGAACTACACAGCCCTAAACAAGGTCATTTTGCTGTATAATAATTTAAATATATCATCTTTTATGTCCAGATCTCTTTCTCTTTGTTATGGCAAACTCCAAGCTGAAATGGCTATATTCTCTAATGGTTCCCTGTACTGAAATTTTGTCCAAGGACCCCTGCCTGATCTCTTCCCTTTGAAAGTCACCCCTTCCCTTCCTGGGTTCTCGCAGCAGTGTGTTTTTCCTTATTACACGTTCTGCCTGTTGGTGTAATTATTTGCCCATGTGACTTTCTCCCTGACCACAATGTGATCAGGAAGGCAGGAACTGTGGCTCGTACATCTTGGAATTCCTGCAGCGCCTAGCCCAGTATCAGGGCTTGGTGTGTGCATTTGTAGAACTGAGACCCTTGGTTCCCTCAGGAGCATAAGCTCACTGGGACCAACAGCAGAAAGAAGGGAGGCTGCCTGCAATTTATGCCAAGTAGGCAGCCTGTATCCATGGCCTGAACCGCATAATAAGCAAGGAGATGCAGCAAAAGGACTGAGTTGGACCTCTAGTGTCAGAGAAGATGAAAAAGCTTATTAATTCACGGTAATACCAGCGTGATTTCAAAACAGTTTCCCCCAGCAACAACCTAGTTCTCTCACTGTGATGAAGTGCTCTGCCTTCTGCCTCAGACTTCAGCCACTTGGGATCTGCATTACTGCCTTGTAAAATTGATGGGCAGTGGTACTGTCTCTTAGTTAAGGAATTTCTGCCAGCCTTAGCAAAAAATATTAGTTTTGCAATTTCTAAGGGCATTCCTTGCAATAGAAAAGTGATTAGAAATTGGACCAGACTGGAACAATGCCCATCTTGAATCCGTATAGTTCACCTGCCGAGTCTCCTCCATGCCATCAGCTCCAGGTGTGGGCTCATCAGCTTCCACAGGTGAGGAAGCCTTATTTATATTACACTGGAAAAAGGTTGAGGGGGTGGTAATCAGTTCAGAAAGTACAGCTTTGATCACCCAAGGAAGCTGTTCAGATCAAAGTCTCTTTTTCTTCTAAACTGACTGAAGATGTTAATTTTTTTAAAATCCAACCTGCTCCATATTTCTTGTGTCTTAAAAGCCTCTCTTCTTGAGAAAGGTGACAAGCAGTGGCAGCTGGATTCTGGTAGAGTCCAGAGGGCTCTAGCAGAGGATGGTTAAGGATAAAGGTGATCTTTTCTTTCGGAGTCTCTGGATGCTGAAGAGCCTGGGATGGCTCTCTGTCCATCACCACTTTCAGCAGAGGAACCACTTTAGTAAAGTGATGGTGGGCCATGTGCTGGTATCACAGTGGATCAAAGGCAGAGCATCTGCTAGGATTAGGGGTGAGAGAGCCAGCCAGACCCAAAGCACATTCTATTTTATCCTCGTTGGAGAAGGCTAGCCATACCTCTATCTTTGTCTTTGCAGATGCCAGAAGGGAAATCTCTAGAGAAGGTAACCCCGAGATGTCATTTTGCCAGCATGCTGCGTGTGCTTGGGCAGAGGGGAGGCTGGAGCCCTGCTGCTTCTCAACCCTAAGGGTAGACGGATATTTGGGGGTCACACAGCTGGCTGCAGAATCCAAGCTTTCCTGTGATTGCCACACTCAGGCAAACCAACTCTCTACTACTTTGCAGTGTTGCAGTGCACTGTCCGTTACATGGCCAGTGGGAATGGGAAAATTCAGAAAGTACAGCTTTGCAGGTAGAGAGGAAGCTATTCCCTCTGAGACTTCTTACACAATCCACTACATAGACTGGCTCAGAACCATACTCCTACAGCCCTCCCTTGATATCTGTAGGGGGGTTGGTTCCAGGACCCCCAGAGGATACCCAAATCCACAGATGCTCAAGTCTCTTATATAAAATTGAGTAGTACTTGCATAAAACCTATGCACATCCTCCCATATACTTTAAATCATGTCTAGATTACTTATGATACCTAATATAATGTAAATGCTATGCGGCAATAAATAGTTGTAAATATAAGGTAAATGCTATGTAAATCATTGCCAGTGTGCAGCAAATTCAAGTTTTGCTTTTTGCAACTTTCTGGATTTTCCTTCTGAATATTCTTGATCAGTGATTGATTGAATCTGTGGATGTGGAATCTGTATGGAGGGCCAACTGTACTTTATGCAGACAGTTTGGGCAACTTGTGGAAAAGAATTCAGCCAGGTTCTTCTCTCTGATTTGTTTTAACCCAGAATTGATCCCACTTCTTCCCACTCCCAGTTCCTCGTCTGTCATTGGCTGTGCAACCATCACCACCATTCACATCCAGAACTTTTTTCATCTTGCAAAACTGAAATTCTGGATCCATTAAATAATAACTTCTCATTCACCCTTTTCCTTGGTCCCTGGAAAGGGACCATTCTACTTGTCTCTCTGAATAGGACTACTCTAGGTATCTCATATAAATGGATCCATACAGTGTATGTTCTTTTGTGACTAGTTTATTTTACTTAGCATGATGTATTCAAGGTTCCTCCATGTAGTAGCCTGGGTCAGAATTTCCTTCCCTTTTTAAGGCTGAATAATACTCTATTGCATGTATATACCATATTTTTTGTTTATTCATTCACCCATCAATGGACACTTGGGTTGCTTCCACATTTTGGCCGTTGTGATTAGTGCTGCTGTGAACATGGGTGTACTATTACCCATTCAAGCCACTGTTTTCAATTCTTTGGATATATGCTCTGAAGTGAAGTTGCTGGACCATATGGTGATTCTATGGTTAATATTCTGAGGCATCGCCATACTATTTACCACAGCGGCTGCTCCACTTTGCATTCTCACCAGCAGTGCACAAGGGTTCCAATTTCCCCACGTCCTTGCCAACACCTGTTATTTTGGTTTCTGTCGTTGTTGTTTTGATAGCAGCTATCCTAATGGGTGTGAAGTACTATCTCATTGTGGTATTGACTTGTATTTCCCTAATGATTAGTGATGTTGAGCATCTTTTCATATGCTTATTGCCCATCTGTAGATCTTTGGAGAAATGTTTATTCGAGCCCTTTGCCCATTTTTAACCTGGTTGTTTGGATTTTTCTTGTTAAATTTTGAGTTCTCTATATAGAGATTCCGGATATTAGTCTTTTATCTGTATGTGATTTGTAAATACTTTGTTGCTTTTTTACTGTGTTGATAGTGTCATTTGATGCACAAAAGTTTTAAACTTTAATGAATTTCAACATGTCTAGTTTTTTTTTTGTTGTTTATGCCTTTGATGTCATATCCAAGAAATATTGCAAATCCAATGTGATGAGGCTTTTCTCGTTTTCTTCTGAGAGTTTTATAGTTTTAGCTCTGACATTTAAGTCTTTGGTCTATTTTGAGTTAATTTCTGTATATCATGTTAGATAACGGTCCGATTTCATTCTTTTGCATGTGGATATCTCGTTTCCCCTGTACCATTTGTTGAAAAGACTATCGTTTCCCCATTGAATGATCTTGGTACTCTCGTCAAAAATCATTTGACCAAATATGCAAGGGTTTATTTCTACATTGGTCTATATGTCTGTCTTTATGCCAGTACCACCCTATTTTGATTGCTGTAGACTTGTAAATTTTCAAACCAGGAAGTGTGAGACCTCTGACTTTTTTCTTCTTTTTCAAAATTGTCTTGGCTCTTCAGGGTCCCTCGTGATGCCATACGAATTTTACAATGAGTTTTTCTATTTCTGCAAAACAAGTCATGCAATTTTGACAGATTGCACTGAATCTGTAGATAGCTTTAGGTAATACTGACATCTTAAAAATATTAAGTCTTTCAATCCATGAACACAGAATTTCTTTCCATTTATATCTTCCTTAATTTCTTTTAGCAATATTTTTGCTGAAAGTTTTTCACCTCCTTTGTTAATTCCTAAGTACTTAATTCTTTCTGATGCTATTATAAATTGAATTGCTTCCTTCATTTCCTTTTTGGATTGTTTACTGTTGATGTATAGAAATGCAACTGATATCTGCATGTTGATTTTTGTATCCTGCAACTTTGCTGAATTATTCTTTCTAACAGTGCGTGTATGTGTGGTGTTTGTGTAATCTTTAGGGTTTTCTACATATAAGATCATATCATCTGTGAATAGAAGAGATAGTTTTACTTCTTCCTTTCCAATTTGGATGCCTTTTATTTCTTTTTCTTGCCAAATTACTCTGGCTAGGACTTCCAGTATTGTGTTGAATAGAAGTGGTGAAAGCAGACATCTTTGTCTTGTTCCTGACAAAGGAAAAGCTTTCAGTTTTTCACCATTGAGTATAATGTTGTGAGTTTTTTCATATACGGCTTTATAATATTGACATAGTTTCCTGAGTGTTTTTATCATGAAAGGATGCTGAATTTTGTCAAATGCTTCTAATGCATCAATTGAGATGATCATGTTTTTTTTTCTTCATTCTGTTAATGTGATATATTACATAGATAATTTTTTTGTTTGTTGAACCATCCTTGTATTCCAGGAATAAATCCCACTTGGCCATAGTGTATAATCCTTTTAATATGCTGCTCAACTCAGCCTCTAGTATTCTGTTGAGGATCAGCATTTTGTAGTTTTAAGCATACAAATCCTATCTATTGTTAGATGTATACCCAAGTACTTACTCTTTTGAGAAATTGTACATGATATTGAGTTTAAAAAATTTTTCCTGTCCAAGTGTTCATTGCTAATATATAGAAATTCAATGAATTTTTGCATGTTGATCTTATATCCTGTGACCTTGCTAAACTCATTTCTTAGTTCTAGGATGTTTGTTTGTTTTGTAGATTCTTTGGGATTTTCTAAATAGACGATGATGTCATATATAAATAGGAACTGTTTTATTTCTTCCTTTCTGATATGAAAGAATATGCTTTTTATTTCCATTTCTTGCCTTATTTCACTAGTTAGAACTTTTAGTATTATATTGAATAAGAATGGTGAGACCAAACATTATTGCTTTATTCCTGATGTTAGGGGGAAAGCATGCCTTGTTTCACCGATATGTATGTTGTTAGCTATAGCAGGGGTCCCCAACCCCCTGTACCAGGCCATGGCCTGTTAGGAACCAGGCTGCGCAGCAGGAAGTGAGTGGCGGGGATCAACTGAAGCTTCATCTGTATTTTCAGAGGCTCCCCATCGTGTGCATTACTGCCTGAGCTCCGCCTCCTGTCAGATCAGTTACGGCTTTAGATTCTCATAGGAGCATGAACCCTACTGTGAACTGCGCGTGCGAGGGATCTAGGTTGTGTGCACCTTATGAGAATCTAATGCCTGGTGATCTGCGGTGGAGCCGAGGTGGTGATGCTAGCGCTGGGGAGCAGCTGCAAATACAGGTTATCATTAGCAGAGAGGTTTGACTGCACAGAGATCATAATAAATCAATTGCTTGCAGACTCATATCAAAACCCTATCAGTGGGGCTTCCCTGGTGGTGCAGTGGTTAAGAATCCACCTGCCAATGCAGGGGACACGGGTTCAAGCCCTGGTCCAGGAAGATCCTACAAGCCGTGGAGCAACTAAGCCCATGCACCACAACTACTGAGCCTGCGCTCTGGAGTCCACATGCTGCAGCTACTGAAGCCCCGCTTGCCTAAAGCCCATGCTCCACAACAAAAGAAGCCACCGCAATGAGAAGCCCATGCACTGCCATGAAGAGTAGCCCCCACTCGCCACAACTAGAGAAAGCCCACGCGCAGCAGTGAAGACCCCATGCAGCCTAAAATAATAAAATAAATAAATAAATTTATATTTTAAAAAACCCTATCAGTGAGTGGCAAGTGACAATTAATTAGACGGGACATAAGCAACACACTTTCTGTGTCACTGTCTCCCATCACCCGCAGATGGGACCATCTAGTTGCAGGAAAACAAGCTCAGGGCTCCCACTGATTCTACATTATGGTGAGTTGTATAATTATTTTATTACATATTACAATGTAATAATAATAGAAATAAAGTGCACAATAAATGTAATGTGCTTGAATCATCCTGAAACCATCCCTCCCCCCACTGGCCCTGGTCTGTGGAAAAACTGTCTTCCACAAAACTGGTCCCTGGTGCCAAAAAGTTTGGGGACCACTGAGCTACAGGATTTTTGTAGATGCTCTTTACCAAGTTGAGGAGGTTTCACTCGCTTCCTGTTTGTCTGAGGGTTATCACAAATGGGTGTTGCATTTTGTCAAATGCTTTTTCTGGTACCAATTGATATGATCATGTGATTTTTTTTTTTTTTGTCTTTTGCCTATTAATATGGATAACTAAATTGAATGATTTTAGGAAATTGAACCAGTCTTGCATCCTTGGAGCAAACCACACTTGGTTTATAATTTTTTGGTATATAATTTTTTTAATATATTGCTGAATTCTAGTTCCTAATATTTTGTGAGAAACTTTTGTGTCTATATTCATAAGGGATATGGGTCCATACTTTTCCTTTTTCGTTCTGTTTTTGTCTGGTGTGATATTAGGTCAACACTAGCTTCATAAAATGAATGTATTTCCTCCTCTTGCATTATCTGGAAGAGATTCTGTAGAATCATTAATTCTTATTTAAACGTTTAGTAGAACTCTCCAGTGAATTCTGGAGACTGGTGTTTTCTTTTCCTAGAATTTTAAATATAAATTCAATTTCCATAACAGTTATAGGGCGATTCAAATTGTGTATTTCATATTGAGTATGGTGATTTGTGGTTTTTTTTTTTTTTTTAACATCTTTATTGGGGTATAATTGCTTTACAATGGTGTGTTAGTTTCTGCTTTATAACAAAGTGAATCAGTCATACATAAACATATGTTCCCATATGTCTTCCCTGTTGCGTCTCCCTCCCTCCCACCCTCCCCATCCCACCCCTCCAGGCTGTCACAAAGCACCGAGCCAATATCCCTGTGCCATGCGGCTGCTTCCCACTAGCTATCTACCTTACTGCGTTTGTTAGTGTGTATATGCCCATGACTCTCTCTCGCCCTGTCACAGCTCACCCTTCCCCCTCCCCATAACCTCAAGTCCGTTCTCTAAGAGGTCTGCGTCTTTATTCCTGCTTTACCCCTTGATTTGTGTTTTTGAGGAATTGGTCCATTTCATCTAAGGTGTCCAATTCATGTATGTAGAATTTTCTTAGTAATCCTTTATTATCATTTTGATGTCTGCAGGGTGTTTACCGATATCATCTATTGAATTCCTGATGTTAGTGATTTGTGTCTTTTCTTTGTTAGACTTTTAAAAAATCAACTTTGTTGATTTTTTTCAAAGATCCAACTCTTTGCCTCATTATTTTTCTTTGTTAGACTTTTAAAAAATCAACTTTGTTGATTTTTTTCAAAGATCCAACTCTTTGCCTCATTATTTTTCTCTATTTTCTTCCTGTTTTCAATTTCATTGATTCTTGCTCTTACCTTTATTATCTCTTTCCTTCTGCTGTCTTTGGGTTTATCTTGCTCTCAATTTTTTAGGTTCTTGAGGTGGTAGCTTAGGTTATTGACTTGAGACTTTTCCTCTATTTCATGTAAGCTATAAGTTCCCCTCCTAGCACTGTTTTAGCTGTGTTCCAAAAATTGGATTATATTTTCATTTTCATCCAGTTCAATCCTGCTGTTGACTCCATCTACTGAGATTTTTATTTCAGTTATTGTGTTTTTCAGTTCTTTTTTTTTTTTTTTTGCGGTACACAGGCCTCTCACTGTTGTGGCCTCTCCCGTTGCGTAGCACAGGCTCCAGACGCACAGGCTCAGCGGCCATGGCTCACGGGCCCAGCCGCTCTGCGGCATGTGGGATCTTCCCGGACCGGGGCACAAACCCGTGTCCCCTGCATCAGCAGGCTGACTCTCAACCACTGCGCCACCAGGGAAGCCCGTATTTTTCAGTTCTAATATCTCTATCTGGTTGCTTGCATTTACTATTTCTTTGCTGAGACTATTTATTTGATGAGCCTTTCTATTCTTTTGTTTCAAGCACATTTGTAGTCACTCATGAAAACATTTTTATGATGTCTGTTTCAAGAACACATCAAGTTGTCTCATCCCCATTCTGTCCTTTTCACAGTCCTAGAAGAGACAGAGATGGAAAGATTTTCCCGAAGGCAAAAACATTCCATCAGGAGACTCCGAGAAGAAGCAGCGATCAAGTGACTGGTGCCTTCGTGCTGGCCATTTTCCTGACGTTTATTCCAAAACTAAGTTTCTCCCTCCTTCCTCCCTTTCTCCTCCCCCTCCTTACCTCTTGAGAGCTGACTGTGTGCCAGGCATCTTGCTGGGTCCTAGGAGAGGAAGGGGGTAGAGCTAACTAATTGTTTTTCTTTTTTCCTCTCTCAAAGTTGATAACCATGGTGCGTGTGCGCGTGTGCGTGTGCGCGCGCGCGTGTGTGTGTGTGTGTGTGTGTGTTTCAGTAGAGTTTTGAATATAAAATTAACCCAAAAGAGATCAGCTAAAATTCAGTAAGGGCAAGAGGAAGAGTTGGGCAGGTCCAGGGAGCAGAAATCATCAAGTCTCATAACATTTCCAGTTTTCAGTCAGGGCACAGAGGGGCTTGGCTGCAGTCAGGGGCTGCTGCCTGGGTGTGAGAGCTGAGCTTTGCCTCCTTTCTCAGCCCCATTCAGCATGAGCCCCCATATAACTCTAGTGCTAATGTCCCCTTCACTGTGTTCTGGAAAAGCCACTTGGTAATTCTGTTCATGTCTAGTAGCCCAGACTCATAGCACTGAAATGCCCTGATGGAATTTCTCCATATTCTGGGTAAGTCACTCAAGAGAATTCTCCTGGGCACTTCAGCATCTTGACCTCTTTATTTAAATGGCAAAACGACAAGCTTGGGGCCTGGCCCTGTTTTCTCCTCCCACTAACTCTAGTTCCCTAGGGTCAAATTTTGCTCTTATTTTCCTACAGATGGCTTTCACCAAATTCTTCCCATTTTTTTATTTGTCTCCAGTGGTTTCCTTGCTTACTTTCGGCCCTGTCTTCTAGAACAGCCTGAAATGAAATCTGCCCCTTGCGCTGTGCACAGAAGACATGGAGGGGAGAGTGTTCAGGCAAGAACCCCTTGCACATGTCCCAGGACGGGCTTGCAGGACCAAGCATCCTCAGAGGGTGATGATCTCCACACTTGGGGAAGCGTGCTGCCGTGCTGAACATGGGATTTCTGCTCTCCAGCTGGTTCTCCACTTAGGTGTCGATTTAGATGCTTGATAAAGAAGTGTCAAGGACAGAGCAGGTGTCACGTTTCACATACTGCTCCATTCGTCCGTGCGGTCATATGCTCCTCTTAGGTAATCAGGAACGTGTAGAGTTTGCACGTGATGGCGCTTGGCCTGGAAAGCCATTGGTCCATTTCCCCTGTGAGGAGAGCTTTGTGGAGGAGGTGGGCAAAGTACAGAATGTCAGACAGCAAAGCATGCCCTCTTGCTGCAGGACAGGAAATCCTTCTGCCCTTCTCCTAATCCCCTACCCCTTGCCTCACTCTCTATCTCTGGCCCCTGGTCTGGAGACTGTGCTCACAGAACAATTCTAGGGCAAGTGTTAGCTGATGATGGCTTCTGCTGCATTCCCTCTCAGAGATACCCGACACTGACATTAATCTCTGGAAGTTAGGGTAGCCTTCCAAGCCAATGCTGGAATTTCAAGATAGCTATAGCACACTGGGGAAACGTGCATGGCCAACAAGAATGGAAGCTTCTGGAGACCTCTCCCCTAAAGAGGCAGCTGTCTAGGTCCCCTACTGTGGCAGCCAGCTCGCAAGACATGCATCAGTGCACCCGAAACACTCTATAATTGGAAAACTCAGAACACAACTTCTCACACGGAACCCACCAGTAAGCACGGCGGAACCCACGCAGTTGGTTAAATTTAATTTCCTGCAGAAACTAAGCACAAATGCCAGCTCCTCTGGCAAGTCTTTTCTAACCCATGCTGAGTTGGGCACCCCAGCTGAGTGCTTTGTTAACTCCCCCAATTTCCCCCGTCTCAGCATGTAACCCACTCCAACGTGCTCGCTTGTTGGGGTCTCATCTATTAGTCAGGGAATTGAGGGTGAGGGTCTTATTGATATTAGCACCTCCAGTGATTGGCACATAATAGCCACTCACAGATGTTTCTGAAGAGGGGTTGTGGTAGGTATGTGAAGACAGTCAACAAAATAACCCTTCTGTTGACCTATCAGGGAGCCTGAAATTCCAACCATTGGATATTTATTTCTTTGAGTTAAAAAGTTACTCCTATGCACCAAAGATTCCTTTCCAAAATTAAAGTTTCATCAGGAGAGATAACTGTCATTGAGATTTGGGTTGGGGGTGGTTTGAGATGAGCCCTGCAGAGCCTTGGCATGAGCTTGAACTTGTGGGGAGAGAACCAGGAATGCAGGGAAGCAGGCATTCCAGGGCCTCAATGGCACAGAGGTACAGGAATGAGGGAAAACCATTTATGGCTGTAACACTACGTCTGAAATTTGATTTCTTTGTCACTTGTAGCTCTTTTCCCTTATTAAATATATATATTCTAAAAAACCCGAAATATAGTCTTCAAACGAACCAGGTACTAGATAAACATCACCTGGCCCATAACGGGTCCTCAGTGAATATTGTAGAACAGCTGCCTTGGAACACTGTCAGCCACATGCTCGCTTCCTTCTGTGTGGCTCTGGCTCGCAAGGAGCAGAGAAGGTAGCGGGAAAGGAACAGGGGGAAAGGATGGGGTTTCGCCACCGCAGACCCCGCTACCCTTAACGATCTGGGCTCCGGGAAGTTGGAGCAGGGACTGACACTATCCGTGATGGACTGGGTTTGGAAATGCCCTCAGGCCCCAGGTAGGAACCTTTGCTTCTGTGTGGGAAGCCTGAGCCCATGACTGGCTGCAGACGCCTGAGCGGGGGCTGCGGGCACGCGTGGTGCGCACACAGGATGTTTGCTCCTGCTTCCTGCCCTGGGGCCCAGGACACTCTCAAAGGCAAGGGGCCACGCTGGGGTCCTCGGGTAGGAAAAGGGCCGCCGACAGAAAGGAGGACATCACGGTTTTCCCTGCGCTCAGTGGGAAGTGCTTGCAATTAACTTTTGGCCGCTGAGTTTGGTGCTTAAACCAGCTGCTACCTACACATGTTGAGAAAAGAAAGAAAGAGCAGTTAGAATGCAGGAAAAAGGGAAAAACCCCATCTCGCCCACTTGACAGGCTCCAACGGCCTCTGCCAGCCGCTGGCGAGGTGGGGACAGTCCCCTGCAGACGCCCTGCCCCTGTGCTGGGGTTGCCGTGGTGAGCGCCGCGTCGCGGCTGGGGGAGCAGAGCCCTTCTCTAACGCACAAAGACAGACAAAGGCCCTGCGAGGATGCGTGGGCCATTCCCCAAACGGAACGCTGCTCCCTGGGCCGATCACACGGAGAGAGTGAGGCGGGTGAGGCAGACTGGGGGAGAAGCCAAGCAGAAAGAACCTTTGTGACAGTGACAACTGAAGGAACACTAGATAAGCAGCTTGCTGGGGTGTTTCTAAACCTTCGAGGGGGGGTGAATCACTGCAGCGGCCATGTGGAAAATCCCCTTTCTCCTCAAGGCTCTGCCGGGGTCCCAGGTTAGGGTAAAGTCATCATTTTCTTGTGAAAACTCTCCTTCCTAACAGACCAGGATTCCACCAGGCTAGGAGAAAAGGCTCGTTTCTGGGAAGAAGTTGTATTTTGTAAACCTGGGGGACTGAAGGGTTGGGCCATGTCGCTCGCTCAGGGACTTTGAGTTTCAGGAAAGACTCATGTGTCTGATTTCCTAGAACATCATTAGACAGAGAAAAAGCTCCAGCTAGCCAGACCACAGTGGTGAGGGGATGCGTGGGAGGGAGGCCTGGCGTCCTGCCCTCCGTATCTGCCCAGTTTCCCCTGTGCATTTGGGGGCAGTGTGAACACTTGGCGGTTGGTAAGAAATGCTAAGGAAGCTTCCAGCAGCACTCCAGCCTCCGGTCAGTGGAGCCTTCCTGGGGAATCGCCTCTGTAGGTTTTCTTGATCTGGGCCCCAGCACCCTGCAACTGTGCCATCCACTCCGATGGGCCCCTGTGCGTGCCAGCTGGACAGACAGCAGGTACTCAAACTGCCCTGCTTGTGTCCTCAGACCAAGGTATCATCCACTTCGCCCCAGACGGTCTGCCCTTCTGCCAATCAGATGGAGAACGGCCATCACTGCTGCTGCTGGTGTGACAGCCCTGCCAAAGGTCTGCGATCTGGGGAGGACAGGTTCAAGTGGTTCTATTTACTCTTGAGCAGGCAGCTTGGCTCTTGTTACCATTTTCTATAGCCGACGTGGTGTGATATGGGATCTCACCTACAGAAAAGCCGACCTTGAACTTTACATGGTACCTCCAGCCAGAGCACTTGGGCAGAGTGGCCAAGCCAGGACCGCGCTGGGGGCTGCAGTGTGGGGAACATTCCAGGCACTCGCTCGGCATCCCTGGAGTGGAAAAGCCTTGCTCTGAGCCAACCCTCCAGTTATAGCAGGTCAGCAGAAGCTCCTTCAACTAGCTCTTGTGCCCTGGCCTGGGGGGGAGCAGCACGGATCAGGAATGGCCACTTTCCCCAGAACATCCTACTTGCTTTTCCAAGGAAGGCAGGGAGACCCAGCAGGTGACGACCTCAGGATGTTTTTGTCCCAGTGAGGGTCCTTGCTGGGCTGCTGTCTCACACCCAAACTGGAAAGACTGCTGCCAGTTGTGTAAGAAACTCCCCAGAGAACAGACTGAGGAACTGTGATCATTTCTATTTGATTTAGAAAATGATGGTCCGAATGCAGATTGGCACCAAGGGGCCTGTCTTATGACTACTTTCCATCACTGAAAAGAGGGCACAATTTTTAAGAGGAGACGATCCTGGGAGGCAGGCAGGGAACAGCTGGACCGAACACTGAGAGCAAAGTTTGAGAGGCAAGGTAGAGCCATTTGACTGAGGAAGGGATTTGGGCCTTGACTCAAAACTAGGCTAACCAGATGCCTGGGTTTGCCTGGGACCGTCATGGTTTATGCCTGTCACCCAAGCTTAATTTTTAATGGTGCCCCCTTTCACTCTCAAAAAGCCAAGAAGTCCAGGTTTCTGGACTTCTGTCATCTCCCTGTTTCAAAGGATAGAGAGACTTAGGGCTGGAAACTTATCCAGGGAAGGACACGTAGGACATGGGGCTCTGAGAAGGTTCATTTGGCTAAGCCCGAAGGAGAGAGACAAGCAGCTGGAAGACCAGGCTGATTCATTCTCAAGCACGTTTAGAATCGCAGGCTTGTTGGCAATGTCCAGGCACAGGTTCACAGAGTGCAGGTGCTGGATGGGCCTCCGGAGTAATCTAATTCTCTTCCTCTTTTGCCAGAAGAGGACACTGGGCTAAAAGAGGTCAAAGTGACCTGCCCAAGGTCACACGCTGGATCCTGGCAGAGTGGAGATCAGACTTGCCCCCAGTGGGCCAAGCCCAGGTGCTCTGTTCTGGAACAGAGGAAAGGGGTGACTCTGAAAGATGCTGCCAGGGGCACAGATGCACTGGCTCTGGAGTGGCAGTCCCAGGACAGAGTCATGGACTGTCCCATGGCCCTGAGGCTGAGGAGGGAGGACAGAGACCGTAGACAGGTGGGGTTCAGACCTGCTGAGTGAGCTGGGACGTGGAGCTGGAGCTTAGGTGAGATCCAGAGCCACAGTGGAGTGGAGGGCAGAGCAGAGGCGTAAGTGGGCTGTCCAGGGTAGTGACAGCAAGGACCGAAGAGATGAATTGGCAAGCAGAACTAAGAACGAGGGAAGGAATAGGTAAGTATGGGGACGGAAAGTGAATGGGGTCATAAGTCATTTATGGAATCTAAATCTTTTCTGTGCTTCAAATCATAGTGAAATCTCCCTGAGAGGCAAACCCTAATGACAGCTGTCCTACCTCTTGGCATCTTTTCCCAGCCCCTTAGCAGGGCCACAGTGGTGGGAAAATCCTAAGTCATCAACAGCCTTGACCTCTGCTTGGTATTTGGGGAAACTGAGTCACAGAGAAGCCAGCTCCCTCCTGCCTCACGGTAGTCTCAGCAAATAGGGTGTGATTCACAGCAAGCCACGAGCGTGATTCCACACGCCAGCCACAGCAGTGCACCTGAGGCTTCGTCAGTCTTACCTCCCGAGCAGCTCTGGCCGAGGTGGTGGATTTTCTGTGAATCTGATCATCTGGGAGGAGTCCAGCCTGAGGGTCCAGGGGCTTTGTGGTCACAGTTCTACTGCCCGACAACTAGCAGTGCCGTGGCAGAGGGCCATATCTTCTCCCTGTCCTACTCTTCCTGGTTGTCACACGAAGGCTCTGGCCTCTGCCATCTCCAAAACCTCACATTCTGGCTTTGTTTTTCCAGGGGTGTCGGACGTTGGCTCGACTGCTGTGTGCTCGTCTTTTGCATCTTCCCTGCAGTCTGTGTCTAGAGCACACTCACAGGTCATGAAATATCTGTCCTTAGGTCTCAATTATCTGGGACAGTATAGGGATGCAATGGTATGCATGCAAAATATTGTTTTCTAAAACATCATATTCAACACCAATCTGCATTTTTTTTTTTTTTTGCCTGCAACAACTGTTCACTCAACAAGGTGGAGTTAGATATTTAAGTTGGCTGCAGAGAATCTAGGAAGTGAATAGCTCACTCGAGTAAACATAAACTTGACCACAGGCTGACTGTAGTCAGAACGATCTACTGTCACCCTGAGCAAGTTCTTCCACAGAACAATCTACAAAAATCCTGCATACCACTGTCACGCCCACATGATGCTCTCTGATATGTGACATTAAAAAACCTCAATCTCCTGAGAAAAAAATCATAAAATAGTTTCAGTATATATGAACTGAGCACACGTTTTTGTTGAGTGAAACTTCTTTGATGATGCCAGTTCAAATATCTGCAGATATTGAGAAAACACCCACAGACATCACCCTCGGTTGCAATAGTCGCACAGTCTGCAGAGACCAACAGGGAAGATGTAAAATACTGAATGTCACTGGACATCATTCCAGGACACCTTGGGCTATCTGAACCCTCTCCCACTCCCAACTGTTAGTTTCTTCTTCTTCTTCTTTATTTTAATTTATTTTTGGGTGCATTGGGTCTTCATTGCTGCACACGGGCTTTCTCTAGTTGCGGTGAGCAGGGGCTACTCTTTGCTGCAGTGCATGGGCTTCTCATTAGAGTGGCTTCTCTTGTTGCAGAGCATGGGCTCTAGGTGTGCGGGTTTCAGTAGTTGTGGCACGTGGACTCAGTAGTTGTGGCTCGCGGGCTGTAGAGCGCAGGCTCAGTAGTTGTGGCACATGGACTTAGTTGCTCCGCGGCATGTGGGATCTTCCCGGCCCAGGGCTCAAACCCATGTCCCCTGCATTGGCAGGCAGATTCTTAACCACTGTGCCACCAGGGTAGCCTCTTCTTGTTTTAAATTAATATTTATTGGAGTATAGTTGAATTATAATGTTGTATTAGTTTCAGGGGTACAACAAAGCGAATCAGTTATACCTATACACATATCCAGTCTTTTTTAGATTCTTTTCCCATATAGGTCATTACAGAGTATTCAACTGTTAGTTTCTAACCAAATGTTCCCAAGAAGCCAGCCTGGGGCAATGTGTGCATGGCAGGTGGGTGAGAAAGTAAGAGAAGGAAGAGGCTTTGGGTGGCATCTCTTTCTACCCTCTCCCTATGGATGTGAAGAGAGCGGCTGTGGTATCTGCAGTCGTGGAGGCCATAGGGACAGCTAGGAGCGGGCCTGGAGGTCTGCTCTCCTGGCGCCAGGCTCTGTGCTCTGCCCTCTCTACCCCAGGCTGCCTCTGAGATGCCCAGGTAATTTCCATGCAGGGCTCACCAGCAGGACCAAGCAACACATAGGAGTTGGTTCAGCCCACAGAGGCATGGAGGAGGGAACACGGTGGAGAGATGAACAGGAGGAGAGAAGCAAGAAGGAGGAGATGGCAGGAGAAAACGCCGGACAGAATAGGAAGAAAGGGCCAAAGGCACTGTGTCCTCATCACCTTGACTAGCGACTGGAGTAAAGAGGTGAGTGTCTGGGGGCCAAGAGCTACCCCGAGATCACAGTGCCACTGCCTGTCCCTGGAAGGGAAGGTCCTGGGGGAATGGCCCTCAGGGTGGGGAACTGAGAGCTTAGGGTGGACAACCTCAAAGTACCAAGTAAAGTTTCTGTGCCTGAATGGGTGCCACTGAAAGTCAGTGTACTGGAAGAGCCGGGACCCTGGTGGACCACGTTTCCCGGGCAAACCCAATGTTTGGTATCAGCACTTCTGTATTATAAAATCAACATCACTGAAAGCTTTAAAAAAAGACAGACTGAAAATATCACATCTTAGGCAAATGAGTTGAAAATCCCTTCTAGTGACGCCCTATATTTTCCACCCATTTCTAAAGTCAGAGAACACCTGGTATGGTATTTAGGTAAAGAAATGCAATTCCTGGTACACGCGGTTTCCTGACAGTACAGAACTGAAATGACGTCACGGAAATGCAGATGCCTCTAGGTCAGTCTGAGGACAGTTTCTAGGTGAAAACATGAGTCTCACCCATTGGTGGAAAAGCGTGTCTGTACTTTTATGATCTGCTGGTACCTACTGCTTTCTGCCTTCAAAGACTAAGTTTTAATTAAATGCAGGCAGGCTGCTGGACAGGCTTTTCCACACTTTTGGCTCACCTAGATGTACAACTGCAATGTAGGTTAGCCCGCACCTGTGTTCCTTCGTCATTTGGAAGGAAAGAAAACGATGGTCACCAAGAATAAAAGAAGTCTGTCTCCCACTCAAGGGCGAGGAAGCTATGACATAAGATGCCCCTTCCAGTGGCTCATACGAACAGACTCATTTGTGAGGCTCTCCCCACGGCGACGAAAGATGTGGCAGACACAGAACGTATGGGATCCTTTGTCTTAATTAAAAAGTATGGTGAGAGTCATAGAATTTGGCCAAGTCTCATAAATCTGCTCAGAGAATCAAGGCTCTGTCAGATAAGCTTAAATAGAACCAACTGAGCCCTTTGGAGAATTGAACAGATTCCCCGCTAGTGGTTGACACCCACTTTCCTGTCACTTTGCTGCACTCCGAGGACGGCGGCTGTGCTCATTAACCAGCAGCCCTCCTACCCACCGATGGCAAGTTTATCCCCAAGGAGCACAAAATTCAGGGATGATAAATTTACTCTGGCTCGTAAAAGTGAACCCCTCCTCAGGGCAATAAAAATGCTGTGAGCCTTTAAGGCAATCAGCGCTTTGTGTGATAACGTACCTTTTTTTTTTTTTATCTGAAGTTAATACTTATTTATTTTACATCTTTATTGGAGTATAATTGCTTCACAATGGTGTGTTAGTTTATGCTTTATAACAAAGTGAATCAGTTATACATATACATATGTTCCCATATCTCCTCCCTCTTGCATCTCCCTCCCTCCCACCCTCCCTATCCCACCCCTCCAGGCGGTCACAAAGCACCGAGCTGATCTCCCTGACAAAGCGAGAGAGAGGCATGGACATATATACACTACCAAACGTAAGGTAGATAGCTAGTGGGAAGCAGCCGCATAGCACAACGTACCTTTTTTAACAAAGCCTGGTCCTCTTTTCAGGACAGCTCCTCCCGGGCAGGGAGAACTGCTCTAAAGTCACTGGAAAGGAAGAAAGAGAAAGTGAATGGCATCCCTTTGGACCCTTTGGACCCTGTTTGGAGGAGGACATAGTGGTGATAACAGATAGAGGTGGCATGCTACAATCTTTCCTTGGTGATAAGTTCAAGGTGGACAGAGCCCGCCCCGGGGGAGGTGGGAGCAGGGCCGCGCAGTCACTTCACCCTTGTCAGCCGGGATGATTACATCAGAGTAAACGGCCGTGACCATCAGCAAAGCTCCATCCTAAAATGGTACAAACGAGCTTATTTCTAGTCACATATAGTCAGAAATATAGTCCCAGATGTATTACAGAAAACAAAGTTATGGTTACCGGGGGCTGGGGGGGGAGGGGGAGGGGGAGGGATACATCGGGAGATTGGGATGGACATATACACACTGCTGTATGTAAAATAGATAACTAATAAGAACCTACGGTATAGCACAGGGAACTCTTCTCAACACTCTGTAATGACCTATATGGGAAGAGAATCTAAAAAAGAGTGGATATATGTATATGGATAACTGATTCACTTTGCTGTACACCTGAAACTAGCACAACATTGTAAATCATCTATACTCCAATAAAAAAATTAATTAATAAAATTTTAAAAATAAAAAATACACCGCCAGGAGGTCCTGGGTTCAGCCACCATACAGCCTGTCCCCCATGACCACACTGCCTGTTCATTTCCTGTGACCACCGCCTAGAGGACTCCACCTGCCTTTGTAAATCTGGCGGTGCTACATTTTCTCTCTCAAGTCTCCATCGTGATTCCCACGGTGTTAAGTCTTCTCTGGCTATGAATGATGAGGGCCCAGTGTCGACTCAAGCAAACCCAACAAGTCCCCCAAATATTTCAAGTCGCATTTCCCCTACCATCTTTCTCCAACAGGATGGTGGAGAGAAACCAAGAAGGTCTGCAAAGAGATTAATGATCCATTTCTATTGGCCATGAAAGCTCTAGTAATATTAACTGAGACAATTTACACAAATTATACTCCCCTTCTCTATGCTGGTGGCCCAGCTCTCACTCAAGGCCCATTCGCGTGAGCATCCTTTTCAGTGCACATAAGCACAAAACCACAACTGCGTCCCATGCACGCTGCTTTGACTGTATTGTTTCATTTTCGAAAATGCTCCCATGATTCCCTGCCACCCTCAGATTTAAATCCGCTTCTTTTGACAGGCATTAAGTCTTTAACTGAGTGACCCGTGTAGATGAGCCTCTTATTTCCAGACTCAAACTTGCATTCACTCTTTACCTGTCGTCACCCTTCACTGCTGTCTGCTGGGCAGTCTCACATCCTGCCTTTGAGTGCAGCATACCTCAACCACCCATCCAACGACTCAAAGCCACTGGCCATCCCCTGGCTCCAGCCCATCTTCCACAATGGAATATTACTCAGCCATAAGAAGAATGAAATAATGCCATTTGTAGCAACATGCATGGACCTGGAGATTATCATACTAAGTGAAGTAAGTCAGACACAGAAAGAGAAATAGCATATGATATCGCTTATATGCAGAATCTTAAAAAAAATGATACAAATGAACTTATTTACAAAACAGAAGTAGACTCACAGACTTAAGAGAATGAACTTATGGTCACCGGGGGAAAGGTGGTAGGGGAAGGGTAGATTGGGAGTTTGGGATTGACATGTACACACTGCTAGATTTAAAATAAATAACCAACAAGGAGCTACTGTAAAAAATAAAAAATAACCTCCCCCCCACCGCCAAAAAAAGAATCCACACTCGGTGTTCTTTAGATAATCTTTTAGAAGGTGGCTATTTTATTTGGTAGAGGTTTCTGCTGTGACATGGCATCTTCCTCAGCACAGGCCGCGGACATCTAGACACTTTCTCCCGGCCTCCTCGGCGGGCCGCTAGATTCTCACCCTCCCCTCTCCCCGCCCTGGGGTGGCCCCGCGTCCATGCGTCCAGCTGCCCGTGTGCCGGACTCCACTGTGACACCTTTACTTGTTCACGAGACGTGGCACCCAGGAGAGCAGCTGCTCCCTGAAATTCTGTATTGATACATCTAAGCGAAACCAGTTGAGCTCCACGCCTAGGCATCCCTTTCCTGAATTTTCCCATTTCAGTGGAAGGGACTGTCATCCACCAGCCTCCAGGCCCAAATCTTTGATTTTCCCTCCTGTCGCCATGCCTGCGGACTCTCCTTGCCCCTCAAAGGCACCCCTTCCCCTTGGCACAGCTGCCGCTCTGATGCCTGCAGAACGCTTCTAACTTGCTCCCCAACCCTGAGGCCCAGGCCTCCTCTCCTGCCACCGTAGGAAGCCTGGCACTGCCCTCTGGCTTCTCGTCTCCTCCACCATCTTAGCCCCTCTGCCCTGGACAAGACGTCCTCTCCAACGGTTCCTCACCATCTTCAAACCACGGCTTGGTCCTCGGCCCACGTGACCCTCTTCCTCTCTCCTCCCAATCTGCTCAGAGAACACCTTCTGCCGGGCCCAGTGGATGGAGGGGTCAGCTGCACAGGCCTGGAGTCAGATGGACCTGACTCACATCCTCAACGGTGCTGCCGCCACCAGCCTCCTCAGACAACAGATGAGTCACACACTGACTGAGCCTCAATTTCCTCACCAGCCACACGTGGAGAGGGTGCCGGCCTCCTGGCGTCGGTGTGAGGACTAATGCAGAGGCTGGATGTCAGTGCCCAGTGCCGGGGGGCGCGGCACCCAATTCTCTGCACCTCTAAGGAGTTTTGTCTAATTTTTCCCCATCACACTGATTCATTCCCGTTTGATGCACTGGCATGACATGTTACACGCTGGGTTCTTTTTGAGTCTTGCTTTGGTTTTTCGGTACACTTGCTGCCGTATCTCAGGAGGGAAGCTCCGGGCTCCAGAAGACAGCCTGGGTCTCAGCCTGCTTGTTCTATGCCCGTCCTGCCCAACAGGCCTCAAGTCATGACCCAGTTTTTGGAACTGGACTGGAGTGCACTTGTGGGAACACAGGACCCCACGGGTGGAGCTTCCCCTTAACCGGCCCGCTGCGTTTCATGAATCGATCACCTCTCACTCCTTTGACACAAACGATAAAAGCCAACCTTGACAACTGCAGGTCAGACAAGCAGGGCTCACCAATTCCCTGGTTGTTTCCCCTCGCCTCAGAGCCAGGGTGACAGATGCTCTCGTGCCCAAGGCAGGTTTCTCCCCCACCTCCCCCTGCTCTGATTTCTACTGAGTCCTGAAAGAGGAAGGAAGGGCAGAAATGTGGCTCACAGCTCTTGGGGCCCAGGTCTGGGGCCCACTGACAACCCCAGGGGAGCAGTATCACACTGGTGACACTTCACTCTCCTCTCCCTCCTCCTGCCTCAACTTTTAAATAGGAAAATAACCCTCAAAATGAAAGCAGTTGTGGTATGTACTTTCCTCTCCCTTTGTTGCTGATTCAGGGAGCTGCCTGCCTAATGAGAAAAGAAAGGATGCTGCAGCCGGACCAGCGCCCACAGAACACGGGTCGCACTGGGGCGCGCTCTTCCTTAAGAGACTCGGGAGGGAATCATCTTCTTGATTCCACGTTTCAATTGTTGTAACTGCTCTTAAGTGTCCCAGTGCCATTTATTTCCGTAGGGGCTGCAGAGGCTCCCACCTGTCTGAGTGTAGTCAAGCCCTCCTTGGTTCAGCCTGTCCACCCTGTGCGACAAAAAGATCAGCCTGACAATAGAGGAAGAACAATAGATTTTTAGGTAACATACTCGTTAGCTTTGAGGTTGGGGAGGGAGGTGAGAGGGATGCATAGAAAAAATGACCTGATTGAAGCAAAAAACAAAACAAAAAAAAGTGGTAGTTCGGGAGAAAAAAAATTGTAGGCCAGCATGCAACACATATGCCTCCCCTTCGGTGAGCTGGTGGATAAACTATGCACAACAGCCAGACCCCTGCAGCCGTTTCTGAAAGGCAGACGGGAGTTTGCAACGCGAGGGATACCCTAAACCTCAAAGAGACGCTCGCGCCTAGGACGCTGTCAGGATGGCGTGTTGATACAAATAATAGGGGAAAGCAAGAGGAACCAAATGCACAATGCCATTGTCCTTTTTGAAATACGGCTGGTGAGACTGGGCACAATCGTTAAGTTCGCAGGCACAGCTGGCCTGGACATATTACAGAACGGGTTGTATTTCTCAGGAATCCTGTCTCAGAATATTCTTTCAGCTTTTCTCTCAATCCCTATGACAGGGCTCTGGGAACCAGGGGTCCTGCCCCAGTTATCAAGCTTTAGAGAGCCCTGCTCTGGCATTCCTCTGTCCACAGCCTTCCCCACGGGGTAATGGGGGAGCGCCCGCCTGGAGCCCGCATCCCACTTCTCCAGCCCAAGTAGCTTGAGCTTCTCTCCTGGGAATGCTCTCCTCCTGGTGTGTGCACCCTGGACCCATGGGGTGGCCAAGGGGAAGCTGTTGGGAGGGGTGTAGACAGACCTTGGGTGTCTAGGCTGGAGCTGTGGATGGGAAAGAGGGAGGTGGGGAAAGGGGGATGCTTTTCCCCAGGCTGCAGAGTTCACAAAACTTCCAGGAGTCTGAGAATTCTAGATTCCCACCTGGCCTTCTGGATGAATAAAGCTACATGTGCCACGGCGGGAGGACAGAGTATCTTTTCTTCACTGCTTTGTAATCTTGTCTGGTACCCTCACTGTGGGTCCCACACACAGTGCAGGCTCAGGCTAGAGAATAAGGACCCGGTGAGAAAACACAGGCTCACCCAAGCCTCTTCAAAGCCAGGCCCCCCATCCATCCCTGGAAAGAGGAAACTCAGTCCCAGCTGAGTCTCCAAAATGGCAGGAAAGTGTGGCTCTCACGTACCTACAGTGAAGATGAGGAAGCCAGCCTCCACGTTGGGGCAGCAGAAATGGGGAGGCTGACACCTGCCCCTAAACAGAAGGTTCTACTGGAGGAGTGCGAGCTGAGCACGTGCACACTGGGCACGCCAGGGTGTGGCGCTGTGCCCAGGAGCAGGGTCCTCCCTTGCCGAGGCCTCCCTGGCCCCGGAGGCGGGCGTCCCACCTGGCTGGCTTAGGCCTGCCTCTCCCTGGGAGCCCCAAGGGCCAGGCTCCCCTGATGCCCATGCACAAGGTGGAAGACTGCCGTGGCTGTCCCTCAGCGGTCCCCTCTCACCTGCGAGTGACAGCCATGCTCGTGACACCCTTTGCCGAACTATCTGTCACTCCAGGCTTCTGAAGTCCCCCTCCCACCTCTTCTTCACAACATAACAGGGAAATGTTGAGAGAGAGAGAGAGGGCTGCGTCTTTGCAGAAAGAACTCCAGCTCTGTGTTCAGAATCAGCACAGAGCGGGAACAGGGGCTTTTAACTCCTTGGCAGCCAGCAGGTGTAGCAGTTCCGGCCTCCTGCCCATTGAGATGGGCTGAAAGGGCGTGGAGCCGACCCTTGGGAGCCTCTGTGCCAGGAAAGGGTCCTGGCTCCCCTCTCCCTCCACACTCCCACCCTCCCACCTGCTCTGTCCTTGTTGCTGGCCCTGCAGCGCTTGCCTGTTCCTTCCTCAGCTCACGGGACCCGTTCCAGAGAGCAGGCAGGGCACGCGGGGCAGATACCACACTCCCCTCCTCTGTGACCACGAGCATGACAGGTGCTCCGAGGTGCCTCTTCCCCAGGCACGCAGGCTCCAGTTCCCTGTAACTAAGCCTCAGTGCACTTTCTGCCTGAGTCCTGGGACCTCAGCACTTCCAAAGGATGGAGACGGGGCCCTCTGCTCCTCCAGTGCAACCCCACCTGCCAGCATCTCACTGCAGATCTGTCCTCTCACTTGCTGGCCATACTCACTGGTTTTGGGCTCCGCTCCCCACCCATCCCCACCCTGGGCCTCTGTCTCCAATGCAGCATGGCCCCTGGGCCAGGAAAATTCCCCTCAAGGGAGCCTGGGTCAGAGGGTACCTCTCCAGCCCAGGCCCTCCACCGGCGTCCTGCTGTCTACCCGGCAAAGGCCAAGCTCTGCAGTGCAGCGCTCAGCGCACCCAGCCCTCCCCAGCCCACGCTTCCAGGCTCGTCGTCTCAGTACTCTCCTGGCCTCTCCCCCAAAAGCCTCCCTCCTGGTGGAAGAGGGGCACTGGCATCCCCTGGACAAGCTTTTCGCTTCATCACCTTCATCTTTGCCCACACCGTAGCCTCCTCCTGGAATGCACTGCCACACTTCCAACTTTGGGATCCTATTCACACTTCAAGACCCAGCACCAAGGGACCCTCTGTGAAGCCACCTTGGAGTCCCGCGACATCTGCCAACTACTGGTACCCCTCCCAGGCTCGGCGGCATCCACTTGCATGAGGGTGCGGTGTTCACATCTTACTCCTTCTCCTACTCCTAGCCCAAAGTCTCCAAGTAGGAGGCACTGCCAACTTTGTAAGCAAATAAACTACACTTCTGTCCACTCCTTTGAAATCTGTAAGAACTCTGCCCACACAGGGGGAGAGCATGGACCAGCAGAGCCTGCACTGCTAGAGGCAGGTAAAAGGCCAGTTTGGCCAGGCCCCGGGATGGGAACAGTAACAGGGTCTCACTGACGTCTGGGAAGCCTGGACCTAGTCTGAGCTGTGGGAACGAGACGCGGATAAACGGCGGCCACGTTCTAGATGTGGGCAGTTCCTGTGAGGAGGGGGCAGCCGTGTGAGGGGCCGAGCCCTGCCTGCAGTGTCTGGACCTCGGGAGGGAGGCTGTATCCCTCTCCCCATGGCTGCAGCATCACACGCCCATTCGATCTTCCTTCCCATGAAGCTGGTTGCAAAGGAGATCCATCTGTGGTCTTCGGCTCGGGCCAGGCTTGATGTCACGAGCGGGAGCTCACTCATCACGGATTCTCTGGGAAGAGTCCTTTCAGCCCAGAGCAAGCGTGGCCATTCACTTGGGAAGCCATGAGGGCCTAGCTCAGCTGGACTCCTGTCTCTGGAACCCACAGTCTTCCCGTACGCAGGAAGCTGCCCGCCCTCAGATGCATGGGGTGTCCTCTCGCTTATTCGATGTGGTCCCTGTCTCACCTTGACCAAGGAATGCTTCCTGGGGTCTGGTCCAGACCAGGAGGCAGAGCGAGAGGCAGCCATCGGTGGTGGCCACATCGCCCGATCTTCTCCCTGGCAGACAGCCTTCCCCGTGGGAGCGTCCCAACCACTGGCAGATCCCTCGCAACTGCCGGGAAGGACGAGTCTCACAGCGACGCTCGGCTGGAGGTCACGCCCCTCCCTGCCCCTGATCCACCAAGAGAGCAGGAGTTGACGGAGTTTGGAAAACCAAGAGCTGTGGACTCCAGGAGGGTCATGGACAGGACAGCCGTGAGCCACTGCCCAGGGCCTGGCACCCACTCCGATGTTCCATTTTGAGGGGTTCTCCTCTCAATTTAACATGATGCTTCTGCTCAGGACTGGGGTGTCTCTGTGGCTCCCAGTCCTCTCTGCCTTTCCCCTGTCTCAGCGTCTCACTTACATGCTCCAGGCCCCGCTCGTGCCCCAGGTCCAAGTGCAATCTCATCCCGTCCGGTCACCTGGTGCGAGAGCCAACCCCTCCCTCGTCAGCCTCCGCGTTCCCTCCTACCTCACCCTTCACGTCTGATCACTCTCAAGGTCCCATAGATTCCTTCCCTGTAACATCTCCAGAACCCCACCCTCGGCCCCAGTCCTGCCGCCATCGCTTCTGAGTTCGTTTCTGCCCAGCTTCCTCCTGGACAGCCTCGCCCAGGCTCCCTGGTCACGATTCCCCTCCACACCACAGATAGAGGCCTCTCCCTAACGCCCCAAGCAGGCCATGCCTCCCCCTGCTCTCAATCTCTCCCAGACCCCCACTGACTGTGGAGGTGGATAGTGAAAGCTCCCACACGTGGCCCACACGGACCCTGCGGGACCCCGACTCCCACCTTCTACGTTTGCCCTGCATCCTGGACGCACCACACCACAAGCGCTTTCCCAAGTCACCCGTGCATTTCATGCCTCCCATTTTGCCCTTCCTTCTGCTTGTGATGCGCTTGCCACCTACATACTAAAGGTAAATCTTGCCCATCCACCAAAAATCAAGGTCTCAGGGCTTCCCTGGTGGCACAGTGGTTAAGAATCCACCTGCCAATGCAGGGGACATGGGTTCGAGCCCTGGTCCGGGAAGATCCCACATGCCGCGGAGCAACTAAGCCCGTGCGCCACAACTACTGAGCCCAAGTGCTACAACTACTGAAGCCCGCGCACCTAGAGCCCATGCTTTGCAACAGGAGAAGTCACCGTGATGAGAAGCCTGCGCACCGCAACCAACAGTAGCCTGCGCTCGCCACAGTAGAGAAAGCCCACGTGCAGCAATGAAGACCCAGTGCAGCCAAAAGTAAATAAATTTTTTTTAAGTATATCTAAAAATATCAAGGTCTCAAACACTGATCGCCTCACCTGGGACTTTGTGGGGAGCCACATGAACCCCACACACTGGACGACGTCTCTCCCATGTTCTCCCAGTGCACCAAGTCTGGGGTAACTCTCATCCCAGCTCCTTGAGAGCAGGGGCCTTTCTTACTGGATATTCTATCCCCAGCACTTAACACACCTCCTGGCACACAGCAGGCCTTCAGCAGAACTTGTTGGCTGAGGATGGGTGGATAAAGGCGTGAACAAACAGTGTTCTCCAACAGTGTTGTTTCTGAAGGACAGCTGAGTAGACGCTGGACTCGGCTGGGGCCGGCCAGATTTGTTCTTCATGGGGAATTGGAGTTTGAGAGACAGAGCAAGTCTCAACGTCCCCAGGACATCCTGCCATTTTGGTCCCAGAGTCCAAGGCACTGCCTTAATCCCATTCCTTAAGACCAACACGGTTTGCATGTTCCTTGCAAGAGGGAAGACCAGAGCAGACCAAGGTCAACTGCTCGCAGCTGCAGCTGGTCCCGTGCAGCTGCGGCTGGACGCAACTCTGGTGCTTGGGATGGAATCTGAGTGCCTCCTTAGTGTCGTTGCAAAAACCTTTGTAACAATGATCAGAACAACTCAACCGCATGTCCACGGCCTGGAACGGGTTTGCATACAATTTACTCTGTCTTAAACTTCTCAGGAATTAAGAACTATAACATATGCACAAGGCAAGGAATTGCATCAAGAAACTGTATTACATATTTAAAAATAGCTATTTTGAACATTTGAAAAAGCCATTTTCTCTGCCATGTTATGTCTTCTTGGCTAACTTACTCTTGGTTTCTGCACTTTTATCCTCCAGATCTCAGGAAGAAGAGGTTTGATGCCATCTGGACTATAAGTCCTTTTGGCTGCCCTCTTGGACACAGAACCATTTTCACCTATAATTACAGAAGTCTGTAGGAATGTATTTTATTTTCTAAGCTGCCAATTAAGAGAGAATTTCTGAGTAATTTTTTAGGAAAAAGAATCCCAATAGATAGCTTCATCCATCTCTATTTACACTGATGTTACATAAAATTTCCCCATTGAGGATTCAACATGCACTTTGATGGACCAGATCAGGGGTCCTGAGTCAGTTAGGGGAGGTGAAATACTGATGAAATACTGATGAAAACCTCACTTTTAGTTACCTGGTGATCCTTTCCTCATGCAAAGCGGCATTTTATGCCACTTTGAGCATGTATCAAAACTTGTTTAATGATTATATCTCAAAGAATTGAATGCTCTTTTTTTTCTTTTCAGTTCTCACGTTTCTGAGTAAAAGCCATCATGTTCAAGTTAACAGAGCATTATGTTTTCTCTGCAAACAAATTCCCATAATTCATAAACAAAGAGAAAGGTAAATTCATGAAGAGGAGACACAGCACTATTTTTCCACGTGACATTTGGGATCTAGGTTAAAAATGAGGCTTTTGTCTCTGGTGATTTATCAAACTCCAGATTTCATAAAAGATAAAGATGCACTGAAGAAGGAACACATCATCTTAATGCTTCATTTTGACACTTTGGGTCTCTAAAAAGCATGTATTTTGAAGCTCTCCCCTCCAGAAACTCAATCGTGTCCATGATTTACACAGTGAATTCTTGTTTTTCAAGCATACTTAAGTGAGAACAGGCCAGGAGACACCTTGAAAGAAAATGGTCACATTTGAAACATACAGATTATTTATAGACAGAAAACTCAAAGAACTGAAAGAAAATCTGGTTGTCAACAGACAGTTGCTTTTTCTATGTTTTCTCTGTAGCTCATTTTGGGTTTTGTGTGGGTGGCTCATGTGAACTCAAAGGTTATTTGCTAAATGTTTTGTGAGATTAGAACATGTTGTCCTTTAAAACCTAAATGCAAGTTTATGTTTACTGCAAATATGTTCAACTTTAGAATATGGGATATGGGATTTTTTTTAATATAGAAAATCATACCTAGAATTGCTATGATAAAACAAGATTTCCTATGCTTCTAGTTTTCATTCACAGTTTAGAAGGTCTTATTCTTAATCGTATTCCTAGCAGAAATCTCACAATACAGAGAGTTATGCAGTGCAAGTTTTTGCTTTTTCACCTTTTGGGTTAATTTCACCTGCCAACTTGAACACTGATTAGCCTTATTTTGAAAATACTTAGGTACCAGGAGCTGGAAAGTCAGTGTGGACTATAGCTCGGGTCTTTGCAATTTATCATATAAGGTACATTTTTCGATCACACAGTGTACAAAGGAGCAAAAAAAAAAAAAAAACCTTTTTTTTTTCTTTAAAGGCGAGGACGGTTTATTTTTCTTGCCTCTTTAGCAATGCTCAGCTACCAGACTCAGGTCCAACAAGCACTTATGAGCCCCACCAAGTGGGCAGATGGCAGCAGTCTGCTGGATTTGAATCCCCCTTCTGCTGCGTGGCCCTGGGCAACTTATGTAGCGTCTTTGTGCCTCAGCTTCCTCGGAAGGAAACTGGGTAGATGGTGGTCCCTCCCTCATTGCCCTGGTGGGGGATTAATGAGTGCTCGTTAATCTCACACAAAGCCTGTGAGATAGAAAAGATAAGAAGCCTGATTCAGAGACAAAGGCGGCGAGAAGAGCGAAAAGCAGCACAGGCCAACTTTAACCCAGGAAAGTATGTGTTCAATAAAATACAAAGAAAACTCCCCCCACCCCGAAAGTTCAAGAACACTAGAATGCCCATTCTTCGGCGTTCATCTGCAGGAAGGAAAGCCCTTGGGGAGTTGAGGGTGGGAGGACTTTTCTCAAAATCTGATGCTAAAAAGCCTTGGGGTCAGCCAGCCCTGGGGCGGAGTCCCGGCTCCACAACTTAGATCTGTGTGATCCAAGGTGACTGTTCACCCCTGAGCTGAGTTTCCTCAAGGGCTGTGTGAGGTTGTTGTAGAGACTGAAGAAGTGACAGGGTCCAGGCGCTCAGCACGGCCCTGGCTCAGAGGAAGCACCGAATAGGTGGAGACAGAGGCCATCAGTCCAGTCAGCCAATATCCCGGGGCCCGGAAGGTAAGTGACATTTATTAGGGCCTGGGTACAAGTACTGCGGCTAAATTCTGTCCCTCATGGGCCTCCGCAAAACAAATATCCTCCCGGAGTCTGACCCGGCTTTTTCCTCGTCTCCCTCTTCCGAGTGCGACAGAATCTTCAAGGTCATCTGTCATAAAACTGTCTCATAAGTTGTCACCTCCAGCAAAGAAGAGTGAGTTATCAGAGCTCTCTCGGGACCTCCTAGGTGACACACTCCCAGGGGCTGGGCTGAGCAGGGTCCCCGGGGGCTCTGGCGAGGGTCGTGTGACAGCATTTCTTGAGAAGGTAGCACTTTTGGGGTCTTCAGGTCTGGCTGACACAGACCTCAAGTGCACCTACGTGGCCTGGGGCTTCAGGGAAGGAAATCCCGCGTTATGAAGAAGGGAGCAGCCTGCGTGGTGCCGCAGAAGAGATCTTCCTCCCCTCACTGGAGCCCGGGAGCCACGCTCCCTCACGCCTGCTCTCCCAGGACGGGGAAGGCTCGGAATGTGGTCCCAAGTTGGGCGTCGGCATTTTAGAACTTTCTCTCTTCCTGTGTCTATTTGATGAGGCACAAAATTTAAATCCGATGTGGCAAAGTTGCGCGCTCTGTGCAGGGTTTCCGGGCTCCGATGCTCAGGTTCGGCTAAACAAATTCTTCTTTTTAAGAGCCATCACGTATGTGAGCAGGGCACCCCCTACTCCAAACAGTCTCCACCCAGGTGCCTCCACTCTCTTCCTCTCTCCCTCCTAATATTGTGCCGGTTCTCATGTTCTCTTCTCCCCATGTGTTGTCACCTCCTGGGTTCCCAGAGGGAGCCTCTCTATTGTCCCAGACTCTGGCATTAGGGACCCAGAGAGTCCCACAGAGTATGCAGGACATCCACGGGGGCCTCTCCCGGCCACCGCACCCTCTGACATGGACCCATCAACTCCCAGTTGCCACCTTTGCTCTCAGGAACAATGGGTCTGAGACGTGTCCCCCCATGTGAGAAGGACAGAGAAAATGAGGCCAGAAACGGTACTTCTCTTCTCCATTGTCGGAGCCTCCAAGATGCTGGTCTGTTGGGATCTAGCAGCAAATCGTACCTGCCCACCCTCGGCTCTCCAGATCCCCTCGCCTGCTTCCACCACCCATATGTTTAATGACTGCCAGACAAAGAGGAAGGTCAGCAGCGGGGCAGGGGTACCACAGCTCCTCCCTCCATCAGAGACAGCCCTCAGGGCTCACTGGGACTGCTCTCAAACTCCTGGGCCCAGCAGAGGATGCTGATGGGAGAGGAAGGCACACAGGCTGTCACAGCCAAGGGAGCACCTGTGGTACTCACCCTGCTCCCCCACCTGCCAGACCTCCATCTCCAGAGGTCACAGCAGAATATGGCAGAAACCGTTATCCAAAGAACGAGATGTCCTGACTTTTGACTTTTAGTTCCACCCCAGAGGTCATGTTTGCCCTTCAAGCTGGGAGGACTCAGGGTTTGGAGGGACTTCTGTAGTTAAGTGTAAGGGGATGACAAGTTCCTAAACTCACGCTGGACTTTGGGATGAAGTCGTGGCATTTTATTTTTCTGCGCTTGCATATAAAGTAACGTGCATTCAAGGAGGTGATAAGTGTATTCCCGTAATTTCCTGGAAGATGAACGCCAAAGCTAGAGCTAAATCAAGGTGAATGTAATTTGCATAAAGAAGAGCCACATTAACAATGGGGAGGGAAATGCTGATCCCATGAATACTGGAAAAAGGACTCACGGATAAAATGCAGAAATGACGCTTTAATAACGCACGTGATCACATTTTTATTAACAAAGGACGTCTTGTTTGGAAGCAAATACATCCTTGAGACGAGTCGGAAATTGGTCCTCCGATAGGCAGAAATCCACACTTCTTATATATTCTAATTATAGCTACAACCTGCGCTTAATGCAAACATTCTAAACTCTTAGTCACTTTATTAAGAACCAGAAAAGGGACTTCCTGAAGCATAATGAGGGCTACTCACAAGCTCTGAGAAAGAAAACGAAGAGATAATTCTGCACAGAGCTGGAGAATGCCGGATGTAATTTATTTAATAAAAGTGCTTCGTGTCTCTTTTTTGGTTTAGGAATTGGTACACCCTTAGGGGTTCAGACAGTACGGTGCTTCAGCACTGCTATTTCTAGGGCAAGATAAAAATGTGTATCAGAGAAAAGGAATCATTTATCATCGTAATGGTTACATCCCACTTCAGAAACCACTAGAGACTGCTTAACATTTTTATTTCCAACACGGTTTTCCTGAGTCTTCAGGTGACAAATGGAAACTGATGCCAGAAGGCTTTCTTGCCGTTTGTTCCTTATAAAAATGGCTAGATGTGGAGCTCATTTTCATCTGGGGTGACGCTCAGGTCTGTGCTTTCGCAGCCTGATCCTTCCCTTCCCGCTTTGTGTGATTCCTTCAAAAGTCTCCAAAGGCAACATCTGGGTCCAGTCAAAGAAGACAGATGGGCTCCTTCTACCTCCTCTCCCGGCCCCTGGAGACCTCTTCCCGGGGCAGGGGCGGGGTGGGGGGTGGGGTGGGGGTGCGTTCTATTTGAATGTAATGACAGGCTGACTACATTTTTCCTGGGTAGTGTGTTCAGGGCATTCCTATCATTAGAACCCATTCTGTATCCTTACAGACCTCCTCATTATGGATGGATTTCTCTATTTCAAAACATTCCTAGGATTTCTAGATGCTGTCATTGAGTCCTATTATTTTTCTTGTTATCCTTATGATTTTTCTTCTGTGACTTTCTACGGCCAGATCCTCTTCATCTGTCATGGAACTGGAGGCCAATTTCCTAGAAATCATCACTCTTGCTTACCGTGGTTATTAAGCAATAAAAGATTCACAATTAATCTGGATGTCCTTGGTGCTGTGGTAACATCAAATCCTTGACATTTCTTCCTGGTGTTAAGACTTCATACATTGGAACCTAACCCGTTTAATCGTTCTCTGTTTCTTCCTCTTAAGAAAAAGGATCTAAATGTTCCACTTTGGTTATGGGAACTAAGGTCTTTGTAGATTAGTAATTAACAGTAAGAAAAAAAGTTTTATTGAACACTAACCATGGGTCAGGTGCTAAGGTAAGGGCATTCAAGTATCTTCTCAATGCCCCTCCCCGAGGTAAATATCACGTTATCTACATTTTGTAAATGAAGGTGAGACCTGGAGTCCACAGGGTTCATCCTTGTGTCCCGGGAAGGGCAAGATCTGGTGAGTACACGGGACCCCAGAGGGAGGAGCCCAGGTGCTGGGGCCACAGCACCCTGGAGAACTGAGCCATAAGGTACACAAAGTGGCGGAGAAGGCCTGGGACGTACTCGCCTTCCGTAAGCGTGTCTTGAGCATTATTCCATAACCCGGATAAGTTCCAGCTTGATCAACACATCTGGAAAAATAACCCACTGACAGAAGAGGGGTGGTTTACCTAAATTTCCTAGGGGTGAGGTAGGTGCTGAGAGCACCAAGCCCGTCCAGGAAGCAAGCCCCCATGGGCTCCGGAATCCGCGGCAGCAGGTCAGCATGGAGCTCAATCCCGCTCCCTCGCCCCAAAGAGCTGTCCAGATGGTCCAGCCTTGGCACCTTCTGACGATAACCGAATCCCACGTGGAGCTGTCCCCACAGCGAGGATGGAGCACGCGCGGGGGCTCAGCAGTGGGGTTTGGGTTTGTGATGCGTGAACTGGCATTCTGGTTTCTGTATCTGTCCCTTCTGACTTTGATTAAGGAGCGTCAATTCCCCGGAGCCTCACATACGGTGGGTGTACAGGCAGATGAAAACTCCTGAATCTGCAAACCAAGGAACCCAATCCTGTACCTTACTGACCCACAGGGGAGGGAACGTTTTGCCCTTTCCTTTACCTTCTCGGACCCTCTGCTTCCTCCTCCTTCCTCTGCCCCAGGGAGCAGAAGGTAGAAATCAGAGTCTGGGGTGTCAGCGAGGCCATCGTTATCACAGGGTGTGGTCACTGTGTTTAAAGGCTGGCCCTGGGGATGGTGCTCCTGGCGGCCTCCCGGACCCCGTGAAGAGCCTGTGCTCTTGGAAAGTTCACCTGAGCACGTGCACACTCACCTGAGCATCCTCATTCCGGTCCTTACTCTTGAGCCGTATGCCATGAGGCTCACCAGGGTCCCAAGCACTGGACCGCACTCAGAGGGAGGGGAGAAGCCTGGCTCCGTCTATACCGAAACTACTCACTCCAATCCAGCTCTTGTCTGCTCTGAGCGATGGTCCTGGGCACCCCCACAGCCATTAATAACGTGGCACTTTGCTCCTCCTGAGCTGCCTGCTGCCCAGCTCGGGGGCTGGGCAGGAGGCAGGCAGTCCTGGATTGATGTCTTGACTCTTAGCAGGGCCATCCAGGAATTCCAGCCCTGAGACAGTGCCCAGGGATGCGACAGGACCAGCAGCCTGACCCTGGAGCTGAGGTGGTGACCAAAACCTGGTCCTGCCTTCTGGGAGCTGGCAGTGCCCCTGGTGTGATGGAAAACTCCACACAGCATAAACGCAGAGAGCGACTTCCTCTTATCACACTTTCCCCCCCATGGAGAAGGGCATAGGGATGAATAAACAAATGTCTCTTGAGGTTAAGCAATAATATCAAGAATAATTTGCCATATCTTCACGGATCTCACTCTGTTTTCAATGTTTCATCTTACTTTACGTGATTTTGGTGTTTTGAGGCCAAAATGAACATTCACACTTCCTCACCCTCAGCACGCTGACGCTTTGGACTGGATTGCTCTTTGCTTCGAGGGGGAGGGTGCTGTCTGGTGTGGTGTCCCCGGCCCCTACCCACTAGCAACCCCTGCTCAAATGCAACAACTAAAAATGTCTCTAACTGTCACCAAACGTCCCCTGGAGGGCGCGATCCCCTCTGGTTGAGAACCCATAGCTTTAAAAGGTGGTACTAGTCCTTGCTAATTTGGGGGTTAGGTTTGAGTAGTTTCGGTACTTGAACTTCTTCAGGCAGTGATCCCATTAAAACACCCTCACTTTGCCCACCCCCGCCCCGTTTGTTTATTTGGGAATGACAGTCACCATTGGGCAGAGGGCCACTGATGAGGGGCCAACATTTAGCCGGCTGGCTCCTGGCGAGTTTAACATTAGGTTTTGTGGGTGTCATTTGGTCAGTGTTCCTAGCACATGGGGCGTTATTTGGGGACCCTAAATTCAACACAAGGGCTCAGACCAGAGTGGGGACTGTCCTTTCTCTGCAGAGTCGGAGTCCCAGATAACCCGGAAGTCACTCAATCCCAAATATTTGACAAGAGCCCACTGACCTCTGTGAATGTGTGCCAGAGACAGGCAGGTGACGTGGTGAAGACATGAGTTCCAGGCACTGGAAAAGTCCTCGTTCTCGCTCGTCACCTGCCAAACTGACAGCAGAAAAATCACCGCTGACGATATTCTGAGAGAATCGAACTTCCCAGCAAGGCAGATGGTAGACAATGCAGCCAGTACAGCCAGTAAGCGGACCTACTGTAGGCGCCCCTGTCACCCCCAAAAGCTATTCGTTAGATGGAGAAATGCCAGAAACATACTGTGAGTCCAGTTTACATGCTTCTATTAATTCCTCACACATACCAAGCGTGGCCACCACCAGTTGCCAATTCTTGAGCTCTGACAGGCGTCGAAGAAACAATCCGAAGGCGAGGGACACAGAACGTGAGACGGTTTTTATTCAGGTCACTCCATGCCTGGAGAACTGTAAATACCAGAATGAACTACTTAAACCTAATCTGCAACAGAACCTACCCACCTTCCCTTCCCCCTCCCCGCCTTGTACTCGGGTACTGCCACATGTTTTCAAATTCTTTCTTTTCTTTTTTCTCTTCTTTTTCTTTTTTCTTAAAATTCTGCTTAAAAGCTTTTGCTTGAAATTCGTTTCCTGACAGTTCTGGAGGCTGGAAGTCCAGTATCAGGGTACCAGCACAGTCAGGTTCTGGTGAAACTCTTCCTGGCTTGCAGAAGGCTGCCTTTTTTCTATTTTCACATGGCAGAGCGAGAGTGGTCTCTTTCTCTTTTTATAAGGAAACTCAGCCCATCATAAAGTTCCCACCCTCATGACCTAATCTAACCCTAATGACCTCTCAAAGGCCCCATCTCCAGATGCCATCACATTGGGAATGAGGGCTTCAACACATGAACTTGGGGGCGGGGACACAGTCGTTCAGTCCATAACAACATTCCTTTTGATTTTCATTAAGAAATGTATGTACAGATTCTTAGAGGAATCTTGTAATTGAAAGACCATGGACTTTGGGGCTTGAGAGATAAAAGTTGAAACCATAGCCCCATTACTATCCACCTTTGTGGTTAGGACAAATTATTTCACTTCTGAGCCATTGAAAATTTTTTTTTTTAATTTAGATATAACTGACAATAGCAATATGTTAGTTTCAGGTGTACAACATAATGATTCAATATTTGTGTATATTGCAAAATGATCGCCACCATAAGTCTAGTTCACATCCGTTCACCATAGTTACAAACATTTTTTTTCTTGTGATGAAAGCCCAGGGACTGTAGTTAATAATATAACTGCTTGTATATTTGAAAGTTGCTAAGAGAGTAGATCTTACAAATTCTCATCAGATTGTTTCTTGAATGCCTGTCACATCTGCAGCATTGGCATTTGGTAGTGGCCGTATTTGACACGTGTGGGGGACGAGCATCAAGGTGGAAATCAGACTCACAGGACATTTATGTCATTTATTCACCTAACGAGTAGCTTTTTTCAGCTCTACTCTGGGTAAGATGGTCTTTCAGTGACTCTAATGAAGGAAGTTGTTTGCTTTATTTTGTTTTTTAATCAGAGGGAAGTGAAGAAATATAACTGGAATAAAATAAGAATGAAGAAAATACACAGAAAAGAGAAAAAGGTGTCGAATCACGAAGCCGGCAGTCACAGTCATTTCGGGAAGGCGGATTCTTATCTGACCAGGGCAGGGTGTGAAATTTGGCACTCTGACTTTTTTTGTTTCTTCTTGCCTTTGTTTTCCCCCAGGGAGAAGGGCAGTGGCACTCTGCAGTTAGCGCCGAGTCTACACTTGGAGGCTGAACCAGAGTTTGATCTTCTGGTCTGCTCGCTTTGACCACTTGATCATGGGATGGAATGTGCCCCACACACCTCTCAAAGGCCTCCCGGCCTAGGGTGGGGGACAGCACCCTACCCCTCGAAGCAAACTGAACGGCTTGGTATTTAAACTTTCAGCAATTCTCTCTGCTCAAAGAAATAACCCTCAAGTAGAAAGTTAGGCTGTCTGAATCTGCTTCCCATTTGCTTCCAACTCATACCCCGAGTCCTCTGGTTGGAAGGTCACCTGCCTTCCCCAGCTCCCCAGTTCTTCCAGGGCCTGGAGGACGGACTCCTTTGTAAAAATCCTCCTGTAACAGAGAGCTTTGTGCTCCAGTGGAAAAACTGGCAGCACAGAAAGCCTCTACCCATGTATAATTTAGCATGATTACCTGGGGCGGCAGGCACAGCTCAGAGGACCGTGTCACATGCGCCTCGGGGTCCCCACCACAACTGGGGCATCTCATGACAGTGGAGGGAGAGGATAATGTCTGTCTTGCTCCCTGCATTGGTGTCACAATTACAACTGAAAAGACACAGTGGAGATAGGCGATTCTCAAAGGAACAGCCCACAGAACATCTCTGGCAGAGGCGAGAACAACAGCTGGCCAGACACACTCATGGTCCTGAAACTCTCCCATCACACTGCAGAGGAAAATGCCCGGAAATCCATGCTGAAGCCCAGTGGACAGGCCCCCCTAAATGTGGATCAGCTGCCCTCCACCACTGCATGGGAAGGAGAGACGAAGGATCAACTATAATGTGGAGGTGTCCAGGTAGAATTGCGGACACTTTTAGATTTTTTTTAAGTCAACGTGTAAAGTAAGTTTTCACAGGACTGATCAAGAGAAAAGCAGGGACAGAGAACTGGCCGGACCACGTGGAACCCTGCTTGAAGAAGGGACATCACATGGGAAAAGCTTGCAGAGGGACTTTTGCAAAACTGGCTGTGGCTTAACCCCTCCAACAGGATGAGGCAGAAGTAAAAAGCAAGTTCAAGTTAAGGGGAAAGGCCCCTTGAAGGCCTGCCAACCAGCTCCTGGGTGCTTTTCCTTACATGTCAACATCACTGTACTGCTGCAGGACCCACTCGAGAAGGCTCAGTGTAACCTCATCCTTGCTGGCAAATGGCCCCTGGCACTGGCCACTTCCCAGACAGAAAGCCTGGCACGACTCACCCCCCACTGGACAGTACCCAGGACTTGGAATGTGGCGATAGGAAGGCAACTTTACGAGGGCAGATGCCCAGGAAAGCAACCGACTGAGAAGCCTCTGGTCCCTTGAGTTAGTTGATTGGCAGGAAGCCGACTGAGGGCTGCACAGTGGTCCACATGCCTAGGCAGGGTGGCCTTTGAGAGGTGTGTGGGGCACACTCCATCCCATGATCAACTGGTCAAAGCGAGCAGACCAGAAGATCAAACTCTGGTTCAGCCTCCAAGTGTAGACTCAGTGCTAACTACAGAGTGTCACTGTCCGCAACTGTAACCCCACTGACAATTGCCTTTGCAATGCACAGAAAGTTTAAATTTACTTATTGCACAAAAACATTGTAAAAAACAGAAATCAAATATCTAGCCCTGCAACGTTACAAAATCTTAACATGAGGTTTTTGGAGAAAGGATTTTAAAAATGACATGGTTGTTGTTTACTTCAAGTGGTAGAGCTGCTCCTGAAAACTTGTGTGTAAATTAGCCTTGTGCAAAACAAACCCTTCTTAAAACGCACCAGGTAACAGACACTGTTTTAAGCCCCTTATGTGCATTTGTTCATTTAGCTTTCAGAAGCCCTGCAGGTAAGCATTAATGATATCTTTTATTATCTTCATTTTGCAGGTGGAAAACTGTGACACAGATAGGTTGAGGAACTTGCCCAAGGCTGCAGAGCTGGGTTTGGACTGGGTACCCAGCTTTCTGAGCCCACGTTCCTAATCACAGGGTACACTGCCTCCCAATGGACTCATGGGGAGTTAGTTCCCTGGCCAACACCTGTCCTTCCCAAATACACAGTTTATAAAGATGTATTGTCACACCTGGTCAGGTTTGGTGTGAACCACACCCCACACTTAAAGTCTCTAAGGGAAATAAATGCTTGTTTCCTAATAAGTCATCATACAGCTAAGACAGAGCTGAACTCATAAAGAAACCCCTGCTGCCTTATCTTTGGTGGATGCCCATATCCATTCCCCCTTTTTCTTTCCTAGAAACACCCCAAATAGCTTTGGGTAGCAATATACCCAGTTAAAAACACTTAACTCCCTACAGAGGATCTACAAAAAAGCCTCAGCTAACGTCATATTTAATAGCCAAAGACTGAGTGCTTTCCCCCTAAGATCAGAAAGAAGATGAGGCTGTCCATTATCTCCACTTCTAATCAACATTGTACTGGGGGTCCTGGCCACAGCAATAAAGCAAGAAAAAGAAATTAAAGGCCTAGAATTTGGAAATGAGTAAGTAAGACAGTCTTCATACAAAAAGACATGATGTTTTATGTAGAAAATCCTAAGGAATATATAATAAAGCTACCAGGACTAATAAGCCAATTAAGCAAAATCACGAGATACAAGACTGACATACAAAAGTCAATTGTATTTCTGTATTCTAGAAATGAACAATGGGAACTTGAAATTTCAATGCTGTTGCTGTAACATCAAACATATGACATATTTACAGACACCTTTTACAAAGTACTTGCAATATCTGTACATGAAAACTGAAAAAAATGTTGCAGAAGGAAATTTAAAAGGAGCACCTAAATAAAGGGAGAGATATACGGTGCTTGTGGGTCAGAGAACTACATATTGCTAAGACATTATTTCTTCTCACCTTGATCTACAGATTCAACACAATGCCAATCAAAATCCCAGCAGAGGGCTTCCCTGGTGGTGCAGTGGTTGAGAGTCCGCCTGCCGATGCAGGGGACATGGGTTCGTGCCCCGGTCCGGGAGGATCCCACATGCCACGGAGCGGCTGGGCCTGTGAGCCATGGCTGCTAAGACTGCGCGTCCGGAGCCTGTGCTCCGCAACAGGAGGGGCCACAACAGTGAGAGGCCCGTGTACCGCCAAAAAAAAAAAAAAAAAAAAAATCCCAGCAGATATTTTTGTCGAAATTGAGAAGCTGATTGTAAAACATATGGAAATACAGAGGACTTAGAATAGTCAAAACAATTTTGAGGAAAAAAAAAAAAAAGGTGGACGATTCAATAACTGATTTCAACACTTACTCTAATGCGACAGTAAACACAACAGTATGGTATTGGGATAAGAATGAAATGTAGATGAATGGAATAAAGTAGAGAGTCCAGAAATAGAGCCACACATGCATGGTCAACTGATTTTCAGCAAAGTCACCAAGGTAACTGAATGGGGAAAAAACAGTCTTTTCACCAAATGGTGCTAGAACAACTGAATAGCCACATGCAAAAACAAACAAACAAATGAATCTCACCCTTACTTCACATCATATACAAAAGTAAACTCCAAGTGGATCATGAACCTAAATGTAAGAGATAAATCTACAAAACTTCTGGAAGAAACTATGTGAGAAAATTCTAGTGATGTTGGGTTAGCTGAAGATTTTGTGATACATGACACAAAAAGGTTGAACTTCACCAAAATTAAAATTCTGTTCTTTCTGACACTCTTAAGAAAATGAAACCATGGGTAATGGATTAAGAGAAAATATTTGTGAATCACATATATAATAAAGGGCTTCCATACAGAATTTATAAAGACAACTTACAATTCAATAGTAAGAAAACAAAATCCAGTTAAACAAACAGGCGAGAAATTTGAACGGACACTTCACCAAACAATACAAACAAATGGCAAATAAACACATGAAAAAGATTTGAAAAATGCAAATCAAGACCACAATGAAATACCACTCCACACCCACTAGAATGGCTAAAATGAGTAAGACAGGCTATGTTAAATACTGAGGATGCAGGGCAACAAGAAGTTATTGCTGTTGGGAATGCAAGTGGTTCAGCCGCTTTGGAAGGCAGCTTGGCAGTCTCTTATAGAGTTAAACATATACCTACTATGAACCCAGCCATTCCACTCCTAGATATTTACAAAAGATAAATAAAAACATATGTCCATACAGAGACTTGCACGAGAATGTTCATAGAAGCTTTGTTCATACTAGCAAAACTGGAATCAATCCACATACCCACCAACTGGTTAATGGATAAACAAATTGTAGTGCATCTGTACCAAGGAACAGTACCCCACATTAAAAAGGAACAGCCAACGACTTGGATGGATCTCAAAAGCATTTTGTTAAGTAACAGAAGCCAGACATAAGAGACTATGCACTATGCTATTCCATTTATATTATATTATAAAAAAGGCAAACCTACAGCAAAAGAAAAATCAATGTTTTCCAGGAGTCAGAGTCGGGGGAAGGGATGAGATGAAAAGGGGCACAAAGAAATGTTTTTAGGGTGATGGAAATGTTCTATTGTGGTGGTGATTATAGGACCATATGCATTCATCAAAGCTCATTGATAAAACACTTGAAATTGGTGAATTTTAATATATACAAATCATATATATTATTTTACAATATATATGTTTATAATTATATTTATATATACATAAAGTAAAAAGCTGACATTTTTTAAATGCTCACCTCCCCAGACTCCTTTGCAACCAGGCTTAGACATGGGACCCCCACGGCCAATGAAAGTAGGCAGAGGTTTACTGGGTGGTGCTTCTGTGAAAACTGTTTTCCTGATAAAAGAGAGCCTGAGCTGACATATGCCTTCTTCTCTTTGTCCTTTTTCTAGTTTCCTGCTTGGAACTCAGCCACCTTGTGGGTGTAAGAACAGTTAAAAGCCACACTAAGGAGCTGTATTAGTTCCCTAGAGGTGCTGTGACAAATCACCACCATCTTGATGACTTAAAACAACAGACACTTATTCTCTGACAGTTCGAGAGGCTGGAAGTCCAAAATCTAGGTATGGGCAGGGCCATGCTCCCCCCAGAGGCTCTAGGGGAGAAGCCTTCCTTGCCTCTCCTAGCTTCTGGTGGTTGCCAGCAACCTTTGCATTCCTTGGCTTGTGAACCAATGACTTGAATACCTAATACCTGCCTCCATCTTCACAAACCATTCTCCTCTGTGTCTCTAGGTCTCTCCTTTTCCTGTAAGGACACCAGTCATATTGGAGTAAGGCCTACCCTACTTCACTACGACCTCATTTTAACTTGGTTATGTCTGCAAAGACCCTATTTCCAAATAAGGTCCCTTTTATAGATACTGGGGGTTAGGACTGAACATATCTTTTGGAGTGGGGGGGTACACAACTCAACTCACAACAGGAGGGCAGAGGGGGTAGATAGCAAGAGCAAGGGGCCCAGCTTTAGCCGTGGACTCACCGTGCCTGTCTTCCGCATTCTTTGGGCTTCCGTCTTATTTATTTTTTTTAAATTAGTTCATGTCTTTTATTAACCAATCCTACCCAGCCATGTGGAGATCTTTCTTGTCCTTTCAGATGTTTGAGGTCTCCTGCTAGTGTTCAGTAGGTGTTCTGTGAGAATTGTTCCATTTGCAGATGTATTTTTGATGTATTTGTGGGCGGAGGTGAGTTCCACATCTGTCTACTCCGCCATCTTGATTGGAGCCCCTAGGCTCCTGTTTTGGCAGCATTTAAAGCATTCGTCCCTTGGTACTCAGCCCCAAATCCATTTGCTATGTCCTTTGAATTTGTTTTCGGTGCCCACTCTTAAATCTACCCTCTTCCTTTTAACCTTACTGTGGATAGAGGGTGGAATCAGGTGGAAGGAAGAGTCCAGTCCTGACCAATAACCATACACGTTCGCCGAGCTTGGATAACAGATTCTACAACACACTTCAGGTACCACGTGTCTTAAATTATGCCCACCCAATATGGAGAACAATACAATATGCAGTTACTTAAACAAGTTATATGAAGTAAAGGAGGTCAAACAATGATTTTTCCCTCACTTTCCACTTTTCTCCCTCAGGAGAGCTGCTCCCACTGTCCTCAGCAGCCCACCCCCTAGACTTGTGAGCCCTTGTCCAGGAGAGAGTAAACCCTGTACCTGCCCAGCAGATGATCACCTCATAGAGTAATGGAAATGGTGCACCCCAAATCATCCAGGCTGCACAGTCTTTTTCTTCTCCTTTTTTCTCTTCTTTTCCTTCTCTGTAGTAGGTAGAGCCTGTGGCCTGGCTTCGCCAGACCTACCCCGCCTCCAGCACATGCTCAGCTGGCCTCACCTCTGTTTTGCTGTAGATCCCTCTGTAGCCCGTGTGCTTCCCACTCAGCCCTGGCTGGGGAGGCTGGGGTCTCCCTGGGTCCAGTCTGCATCTCCCTCTGACGGCACCCTTGGTGTGGCCAGAGCACGAGGCTTCCGCCGCCATCCCCACAAGGCCAGTCCTCACCTACTCAGCCCACACCTCCACCTTCCTGCCTCTCTTCCTGTTTGACTTTCTGTCTTGTTTTTGTGTGTGTGTGTCGGGGGGGGGGGGTGTGGTCCATATATATTTTTCTGCCTTCCAGTATTTTTTAATATCTTTTTTTCATCTTTCTGTATTTCTCTCCCGAAATGACTCCTTTCTCTCTTTTTTGGTAACCTTACTTCACCACTTTTCCCTTGTCTGTATTTTTAATGTTTCTGGAGTTTTCTGCATTTCTGTATTTTTTCTTTTTTTTTTTTGCGGTACACGGGCCTCTCACTGTTGTGGCCTCTCGCGTTGCGGAGCACAGGCTCCGGACACGCAGGCTCAGCAGCCATGGCTCACGGGCCCAGCCGCTCTGCGGCATGTGGGATCTTCCCGGACCAGGGCACGAACCCATGTCCCCTGCATCAGCAGGCTGACTCCCAACCACTGCGCCACCAGGAAAGCCCTGTATTTTTTCTATTTTTTTCTGGGGTTTTGTTTTTCTATTTTTTTCTCTCCTATCATATTTCTGTGTCTGCATTTCTGTCTTTTTTCCTGTGTTGTTTGAGATGTCTTTTCTCCTGTCCCCTCTATCCCTCTTTTCTTATGTGTTTGCCCACCATGTTATTTCTCCCTTTTCTCTTCAGGTTTGTTTCCAGATTAAGCTTGGTTCCCTCTGGGTGGCTTTGAGCAGAGGACCCCCTTCCCGCCACCTGCAGCCTCTCTCCCTGAACTCTGCCCTCTCCCCAATTCTGCCACCCTCTTCCTGCACCAATGGGAAGGTGCTGGTTTGTCTCCCACTAACTTCTCAAAGAAAGCAGGGTGGTTGGGTCCACCAGCTGTCAGCTCACTGGTGGCTTCCTGAACTGGGAATATGGGATTCTTGATACCTTTACCCTAAGCTTTGAACCTGAGCTACAATTCCAGGAGAGCCAGTTAAATAAATCTCACCCAACATCCTACTATATGCGCAGAGTGTGTGTGTGTGTGTGTGTGTGTGTGTGTGTGTGTGTATATGAGAGAAAGGACACTGGAGGACACCCTTATGTCCACTGTTCCAGCTTGTTTCCTATGAGGAGAAGTAAATGTTCTCAAGATGCCCCAGAGAGGGCTGTGTCCTGGCTTTGGGGACCTGAGGGGAGGGGCCAGCCATGAGGTTCATGCTCATCTCAGAGCCTGGGTCAGAGTTTGAACCCAGGGCCCTTGGCTCTAGCACCCCACCCCACCCCGAGACCCTTGCTGGGCCCCAGCTCTGCACTAGGCTCACTGCGCCAGAATCCCCCCTTCCCTCAGAAGGTGGCAGGTGGCAGCATTGCAGGGCTGAGGGGGTGGAAGAGCCCTTGTGTGGGGAGATGAGTCACCTGGGTGCAAGGCTGGGATTCCCACACAAACACACCATGAGAACGATGGCTGCTATGATAGTATGAAGGTGCCCAGCACTGGGGACCTCCCCAACACACCCACATGCTCCGCAGCGCTGGCCGTGGATGGTGAAGACATTCTGGTTTTAGGGTGAGTCCCAGGCAAGTCCAGTAACTGTCCCTAGATCTGGAACACAGATGTATCTGGTCTGCCAGGGCGTGCCTTGTTCCCAGCTGCCAACAAAGCTGTGTGAGCACAGACCTGGCCCCCTTCCCTCGGCCCTCACTGTTCACACAGAGGGCTCCCCCACAGACAGCCTGGGCCACAGCAGCAGAGAAAGCATCCTCCCCTACGGTGCTGGGAGCAGGTTCTCCATACGCGTGCATTCAAAGGCTCCCCTCCACCCTGAACTGTCCAGTCTCAGAGCACTCCCTCCGCTGCTTCAGAGATGTGCACGTCCCCTTCTCTCCACCTCCCCCACCGACAGCTCCCCCTCCCCCAGGTTCCCCGCTCTGGTCTCCCTCCTGCCAAGTGGGCACATCCATCCATCGGAGCCCTTGCCACGCTGCTCTGACCAGGGCAGGACTGCGACCTGCCTGGCACCCAGCCCAGTGGTCAGGGCCAATGAGCACATGAAGGACCCTCCCTCACAGACGCTGGGAGTCGAGGTCGATTCCAGGGGAAGGGGTGGAATGCAATTGGATTCAGAGGGCACAGAAATAGCGAGAGGAAATTCAGTAGAGAGGAGTATACACAGCAAGGTGTGTGGGGCTCCAGGTCAGCCTTCTCACTGCATGGCAGCTACAGCGTCTGCAGGTTTTGGGGGGATTGCCAGGGTCTCTGCAGACTCTTCTCTCTTCTCTCACCTGCACTGTCCTCCAGGCTCTGGTCTGGGGCCTGGCAATATGAACAGACCCCAAAGACAGCCCTTTCCTAGCCAAGACCTGACTATTTTTGTCAGGCACAGAAAAGATCCAGGAGTGGGGACGGGCGGGGGGGACACACGTGTTTGATCTGACCTGTTTCTCAGTCTCTTCGCCACTAAAGCTTGACTGAAATTGTCAAAACATGAAATCAATAAGGTCTTGGCAAAAGGCTCCTATCATTGAATACATTACTTCCCAATTTCTCCTCCTTTTCCCTTTTCATGTCAAATGAAGAGTCTGCTTTTTATTACTTAGCCTTTCAGAAGAGAAAACAATTGCTGGATGATACAACCTCTTCGGTCATGTAAGCGTACATCTGAATACACGCTTCTGAAATCGGTCTTGCTCATTTTCAACAACAGATATGTAAACAAACAAATGCTGGATGCCATCTTCCTTTCTTAACAGTGTCCTCATTTTACAAGCTCCTTCTAATGTTCCGGTGGATGGAGGGATAGAGGTAGGGGTGGGGGTGGGGATCAGGAAACCATGAATAGATTTAACAGGCACCAAAGCGTGCATTTGGAGTACCGTCAGCTAGAAAGATCTTGTTTCAATAACACGATCTTCGCATTTAGCTGAAGACTAACTTATGGGGCCTGACTGCCCTTAGTGACTGCTTAAAGCTGACATAAGGCAGAATAACGTACATTTAATATGTGAAAGAAATTAGCCCTCAAGATCTTTGTTTCCTGAATCTCTGCAGCAGCTCAGCTGGTGCTTGGCACACAAGACAGCTGGAGGAGGGCTTCTTGGGGCGGTGAGGGAAAGGCAAGGGGTACAGCACACAGAAAGCTCACCCCATGGGGGTCTAGAGCGAACTCGGGGGACAACAGATTGAGAGGGAGAGCACAGAACCCACTGCAATTTGGACTCCGTAGGGCTCTGCGCTTCCACGTCCACGAATGGCATCCTATCTTCCCCAGCCACAAACGGGAGCCCCAGGGGCATTCTTGACTCCACCTTCAGCCATGACCATGGCTGAAGTGATGGGCCATGACCCCCATCACTTGCAGGGAAGGTGGAAGGTTCTCAACCCCGCACTCAGGGCGCACAGGGCTCCCCGCAGTGAGGACCCGCCATCACCGCCACAGTCACCCTCTGGCCAGCCTCTCCAGCCCGGGAACTGGAATGCCTATGTCTCGATGCTCAGCCTGAACCTGACAGTCACTGGCTCACATCACATGCCTCGCCTCCAAGGTCCTGCTCCCCTTGCTGGGGGATGGTGTGAAAGGGCGTGCTCTGCCGGTCACCATGCAGGACTCAGCTCAAGGACGCTCCTTCCAAGAGCCACCCGACACAGAAAATGGGGCAGCCCTCTCTGCTCCAGACCCCTCTCACTGCACATCCCCCCTGACCCTAACTGCCACCCATCCCTCCAGCTGAGAGTCCGTGTCTTAGTCGTCTTTGAAGTCCCAGAACTCACACGGTGCAGGGCGCGCTATGTCACCGAGCACCATCTGTCATACAAGGAACTATTCAGTAAAAATTCAAACGTTTACAGGTCTTCTTTTTTTTTCTTAATTGTTTATTTAAATCTATATATCTGAAGCTCCGATGAAGCACTTTTTTTTTTTTTTTTTTTTTTTTTTGCGGTACGCGGGCCTCTCACTGTTGTGGCCTCTCCCATTGCAGAGCACAGGCTCCGGACGCGCAGGCTCAGCGGCCATGGCTCACCGGCCCAGCCGCTCCGCGGCATGTGGGACCTTCCCGGACCGGGGCACGAACCCGTGTCCCCCGTATCGGCAGGCGGACTCTCAACCACTGCGCCACCAGGGAAGCCCGAAGCACTTTTACTTCACTGTCACTCAGAGGCTTCTATTTTTGGCTAACCTTTTGGAATTCTGAAACAGCACCCATCTCATTATGTTGAGACGACCACTAAGTGAGCCTCTGTGGGCTCCTGTGTGCTCAGCAGGGAGAGGGCTTTGAGACACTTGTGAGTAAGGGGTGAATTAACATTAGGGGTTAAAACACAACAAAACAGCCTATTAGGAAAGCCTGAGCTGTTGGCGAGCGGGAAAGGAAGAGCAGCAGGTCGCTGAGAGCTGCCACATGAAATTCTAAGGTCAATAGGTGGTGGTCTGTCCCACCGCCAGGCTGCTAAGCTGATGAGGGGATGGGCTGGACTTAACACTGGCTGACTTGGGAGGCCAGGCTGGGAGGTGTTAAGCCCTTTATAGGGACATATGTGATTCCCTCCTGTGTATTATGCTGTGTCCTAATGTCATACACCTGTGAGCTTGGTCGCACATTCCTCATGGAGGCCCCTGCAGCCTGGCAAGTTTGCTGTTTCCCTTTTCTTAGCCCTGCTATCAGGGTGTTGGCTGTAGGCAAAGTGCTGGGCCCTAGGCTGTCTCTCATCACAGCAAGAACTTGACAAATGTCCTGATCCCAGCTGACCATAATGGTCTGCCCACTGGCCTTGAGGAAGGGCAGAATAAATAGAATAACAGGCTCATTGCTGTTCACCCAAATTCTACAGTTTCCAGTAGCATCAAGCCCCAGGATGTGTCAACCCCCTAATCACAGAGAACTTGAAGAAACTGTTGTTAAAGCCCATAGTGAACACCATACTTGACAGTGAAAGGTTGAAAGTTTTTCCTGTAAGATCAGGAATAAGATAAGGAGGCCCACGCTCGCTATCCTTATTCAACATAGTACTGGAAGTCCTAGCCAGAACAATTAGACAAGAAAGAAATAAAGGCATACAAATTGGAAAAGAAGAAGTAGAATAGTTTCTATTTGCAGATGATATGATCTTATATATAGAATGTCCTAAAGAGTCCCCCCAAAAACATCACAACTAATAAATGAATTCAGTAAAGTTGTAGGATACAAAGTCAAAATACAGAAATCAGCTGCATCTTTCTACACTAACAGTGCAATATCTGAAAAAGAAATAAAAACAATCTCATTTAGAGTTGCATCAAAAACCAATAAATTAGGGCTTCCCTGGTGACGCAGTGGTTGAGAGTCCGCCTGCCGATGCAGGGGACACATGTTCGTGCCCCGGGAAGATCCCACATGCCGCGAAGCGGCTAGGCCCGTGAGCCATGGCCGCTAAGCCTGCACGTCTGGAGCCTGTGCTCTGCAACAGGAGAGGCCACACAGTGAGAGAGCCCGCGCACCACAAAAAAAACAGAAAACAAAACAAAACAATAAATTAACCAAGGAAGTGAAAGATCTGTACACTGGAAACTATAAGATGAAAGAAATTGAAGAAGACAAAAATAAATGAAACAATATACCATGTTCATGGATCAGAAAAATGAATATTGTTAAAATGTCCATACTACCCAAAGCAATCTACAGATTCAAAGCAAACCCTATCAAAAATGTTTTTTTTCCCCAGAAAGACAAAAATAAAGTCCTAAAATTCATATGGGACCACAAAAGATCTCAAATAACCACAACAACACTGAGAAAAAACAAAACTGGAGATATCACACTTTGAGATTTCAAACTATATTACAAAGCTACAGTAATCAAAACAGTGTGGTGTCGGCATAAAAAAAGGACACACAGAGCAATGGAACAGAATCAAGAGCCCAGAAATAAAGCTATGCATGTATGGTCAACTAATATTTGACAAGAGAACCATGAATACACAATGGGGAAAGGATAGTCTCTTCAATAAAATATGTAGAAGAGTGAAATCAGACCCCTTTCTTACACAACTTACAAAAATTAACTAGAAATGGATTATAGACTTAAATATTAAGACCTGAAACCATAAAACTCCTAGAAGAAAACAATGTCTTGACAACAATTTTTTTGGATTTGACACCAAAAGCACAAGCAACAAAAGCAAAAATAAACAAGTGGGACTACATCAAACTAAAAAGCTTCTACACAGCAAAAGAAACAAATCAACAAAATGAAAAGGCAACTTGCAGAATGGGTGAAAATATCTGCAAACCATCTATGTGATAAGAGGTTAATACCCAAAATATATAAGAAACCCATACAACTCAATTGTTTTAAAAAACCCCAAAAACAAATAATCCAATTTTTAAAATGGGCAGTTGACCTGAATAGACATTTTTCCAAAGAAGACATACAAATGGCCAAAAGGTACTTGAAAAGATGCTCAACATCACTAATCATCAGGGAAATACAAATCAAAACCACAATGAGATATCACCTCATACCTGTTAGAATGGCTATAATCAGAAAGACAAGAGATAAAAAGTGTTGGTGAGTATGTGGAGAAAAGGGAATCCTTGTGCACTGTTGGTGGGGATGTAAATTGGTACAGCCCCTAGTATGGAGGGTCCTAAAAAAATTTTAAATGGAACTACCATATGATCCAGAAATCCCACTTCTGGGCATTTATCTAAAGGAAATGAAATCACTATCTTGAAGAGATATCTGCACTCCTATGTTCACTGCAGCATTATTTACGCAAACCAAGATATGGAAGCAACCTAAGTGTTCGTATATATACATATATATATACACACACACACACATACATATACAATGGAATAGTATTCAGCATAAGAAAGAAGGAAATCCTGCCATTTGCAACCACACAGATAGACCCTGAGGTCGTTATGATAGGTAAAATAAGTCAGACATAGAAAAACAAACACTGTACGATCTCATTTATATGTGGAATCTAAAAAAGCTGAAGTCATAGAAACAGAGTAGAATGGTGGCTGTCAGGGGCTGGGGGCAGGAGAAATGGACACATGTTGGTCAAATGGTACAAACTTCCAGTTACAAGAGGAATAAGTCCTGGGGATCTAATGTATAGCACGGTGACTATAGCTAACACTATTATACTACATACTTGTAAGTTGCTAGACAGTAGATCCTAAATGTCTCACTCTCCACCAGAAATGTAATTATGTGAGCTGATGGGAGTGTTAACTAACACTATTGTGGTAATCAGTGTACCATATATGAATCATCACATTGTACACCTTAAAATTACACAATGTTCTATGTCAATTATATCCAATAAAGCTGAAAAAAAAAGGAGAGACCCCCCAAAAAGAAACTGTTGTTTAGTATTCAGTCACTTATACCAAGTCAAACTCACCAGTAATTAGGGTGCCACAAATTAGAAAACTGTCATTTCTATGGTATTGCTCTTCAACCGTGAGCCCAGAGTTTGGTACGTGTCCCCATAGATCTGCCTCTCTCTGAAACTAAGCTGTCTTGTCCCCTTGCCCTGTCTGGGTGACTTTCCCAAAGGTCCATGCCTGGGCCTTCCTTACCACCTTGGTCAGGGCCCTGCTTCCTGGGGTCCAGTCTCTGGGATGGAAGATCTCTAATAGAAGGTTCAGAATCTCTAGGGTATGTCTGCCTGACTTCGGGGCAGCCCTCAATAGCTCACCTCTTGCCAGACTCCTGTGACCCTGGCCACTGGCCCAGACCTCCCCCGTCATCTGTCACCATGCTCTCTGGATTCCATGCTGCTGGCTGGCCTGGGCACCCACAACTGTGCTTTGGTGTGACACTGAAAACTGTCTAGCACAGAACTGACACTTGGTGAATGTTGTTGCCATTAGCCATTTCTTCTTTTCCCCAATCAGTGTATCAAGATTCAGCAGCTGAATCTTGGAAACTTCTAAGTTTCCAATTTCATATACAAAAAAATGCTAAGTGCCTGTAATGCAAACAACCTAAATGCTGTGAGGCACCACTTAAGTTATATCTTTAAATTTTTTAATTGAGGAATAAGAGGCATACAGTCAGATGCATAAATCTTAAGTTGACAGCTTGATGATTTTTTACATGTGTATGTAACCATGTAACCACCCAGGCCAAGGTACAGAAATTTCCCAGACCCTGTTCTGTACTCCCTCTCTGTCAGTACCAGTCTCCCACTCTCTGATCCCCAGATAACCATCTGCTAATTTCACCCCTTCTTGAATGAATATCATATAAATGGAATCATGCATTATTAATTTTTTCTGCCAGGCTTCTTTCACCACACATAACATCTGTAAAATTCACTTATTTGGTTGCAGGTAACAGTACTTTATCCCTTTTTATTGCTGGATACAATTCCGATGTATGAAGATACCACAACTGGTTTATCCAGACTCACGCTGATGAACATTCGGGTCGTTTCCAGTTTTTGACTATTACTGATACAGCTGTTATAAACATTCTTGTATAAGTCTTTTTGTGAGCAGGGTTTCATTTTTCTTGGGTAAATACCTAGGGAGGAAAGTGCTGGTCGTAGGGTGGGTACATAATTAACTTTATAAGGAGCTGCCAAACTGTTTTCCAGAACGGGTATTGCTATTTTACACTACCAACAGCAATTATGAAAGTTCCCCTTGTTCCATATTGTCACCATGATTGAATTTCATCAATCGTTTTAGTTTAACACAGTGCAGTGGGTGTGTCGTGGTATATCATTGTGGTTTTAATTTCAATTTCCCTGATGACTAATAAGATTGAGCAAAGTTTAATGTGCTCATTACCATTCTTTTTTTTTTTTAAATTTTATTTATCTATTTATTTATGGCTGTGCTGGGTCTTCGTCTCCGTGCGAGGGCCCTCCCTAGCTGCAGCAAGCGGGGGCCACTCTTCATCGCGGTGCGCAGAGCCCTCACTATCGCGGCCTCTCCCGCTGCGGAGCACTGGCTCCAGACGCACAGGCTCAGCAACTGTGGCTCAGGGGCCCAGCCGCTCCGCGGCACGTGGGATCCTCCCAGACCAGGGCCCGAACCCGTGTCCCCTGCATTGGCAGGCAGACTCTCAACCACTGCGCCACCAGGGAAGCCCCCATTACCATTCTTTTATCTTCTTCTGTGAAGTGTCTTTCAAGTCTCTTGTGTAATTTTTCTTAGATTATGTCTTTTTGCTACTAAGTTAGAGGAGGTCTTATGTATTCTGGATAAAAGTCTTTTGTCAGATACATGTGTTGCAAATAATTTCTCCAAGGTCATGGCTTATCTTTTTGCTTTCTTACTGGTATCTTTTGGAGAACAATTTGTTTTTAATTTTGAAAAAATTCCAATCAATCAATATTTAATTGAATGGTTAGTGCTTTTTATCTTTTTTCTAAGAAATCTTAGTTTTTACCCCAATGCCAAAGAGATGATATCCTATGTTTTCTTCTAAAAGTTTTATAGTTTTCACTTTCACTTTAAGTCTATGGTCAATTTCAAATTAATTTTTGTGTATTATGTGAGGAATAGGTCAAGGTTCATTTTTTTATCGTTCGGATAGTTAGCTGTTTGTTGCACAATTTGCTGAAAAAATTTCTCTCTTCATCATTTAATTTCCTTTGTACCTTTGTAAAAAAATCAAATGAACATATATTTGTGGGTGGATTTCTGGACTCTATAGTGTTCTACTGATCTATTTGTTTATCTTTATGCCAATTCCACACTGTCTGGATTATCGGAGCATTAGCGTTAACTTTAAAATCAGGTAGTACAAGGCCTGCACATTTCTTCAACTTTTTTCATAGTTGTTTTGGCTATTTTAGGCTATTTGTATTTCCACATGAATTGTCAAATCAGCTTGTGAGTTTCTACAAAAAGTCCTGCTGCGATTTTGACTGAGATGGTGTTGACTCTAAAGACCAATTTAAGGAGAATGAACATCACAGCAATACTGAATCTTTCCATGCACAAACATGATATACTTTTCCACTTCTTTAAGTTTTCTTTAATTACCTTCTGCAATGTCTTATAGTTTTCTATATACAGATCTTGCACTGTTTGAATTTTTATTGTAAAATATATTCCTAAGAACTTCATGTTTTTTAATGATATTATAAATTTAATTTAATTTTACATTTTGTTTTCCAATTGTTTATTGATAGTGTATAAAAATAAAATTTATTTTGGATACTGAGTTTGTATCCTGTAACCGTGTATTGATTTACTGGTTATGGTAGAGTTTGTGCGTATTTTTGGTAAAGTCTTTCATATTTTTTATTTAAACAACTATTTCATCTGCAAATTAAGACAGATATATTTCTTCCTTTACAATATTTGTCATTTATTTCTTTTTCTTGCCTAGCTGTTGCACAGCTAGGACCTCCAGTGTAATGTCAAATAGAAGTGGTGATAGTGGACATTCTCACCTTGTTCTCCCTCTTAGTGAGGAAAGCGGGCAATATTTCTCCATTAGATATGTTAACTATAGGTTTACTGTAGATGTGCTGTTTCAAAATTGAGGAAATGAGTTTCTATTTCTAGTTTGCTAAGACTTTTTATAACCATGAACCGATGTTGGAGGTTGTCAAATTTTTTTCTGCATTATATAATCACATAATTTTTCTCCTTTATTTTGTCAATGTTGTAGATTTCATTGATATTTGAATGTTAAATCAACACTGCATTCTTGGAGTAAACACCACTTGGTGACATATTTTTCTTTGTATATATATCGCTGGATGCAATCTTTAATATTTTATTATACATTTCTACCTATGTAATGAAAATATTCGTTTATAATTTTTTCTTTGCAATGTACTTATTAGTTCTCATATCAGTATTATATGGGCTTTTGAAAGAGTTTTGTGTAAGACTGGTATAATTTTGTCTTCAAATGTTTGATAGGATTCAACAGAAAAACCACCTGGACCTAGAGCTTTCTTTGTAGAATGTTTCCATTACAAATTAAATTCATTTAATAGATATTTTGAGCTCCCCTGTTTGTTTGTTTTTTGCTTGCTCTTGAAAGTTGTGTTTTTCCAGGAATTTGTTCTAAGTTCTTGAATTTATGTGCATAAAGTTGTTCATAATATTCCCTTATTGTATTTTAATCTCTGTCCTACATGTTATGATATTTCCTCTTTCATTCTTGATCTTGTTAGCTGGTCCTTTATCTCTTTTTCTCTTGATCAGGCTTGCTGGGGATCAACCAATTTTTAATCATTTCAAAGAACAGACTTTTAGGTTTGTTGATTTTCTCTAGAGTTTATTTTCTACTTTATCGATTTCTCTCTAATCTTTATCATTCCCTTTATGCTACTTACCTCGCTCTTCTTTTTCTAGCTCTTAAGGTGGAAACTTACATCATTTACTTAAACGTTTTTTTATTTTCTAAGACAAACACTTCAATCTATAAATTTCCCTCTGAGGGCTCTTTTCACTATACCCACCAAATCTGATATGTTTTGCTTTCATTATCGTTCAGTTTGAAATATTTTCTAACTCCCCTAGAGACTCCTTCTTGGATTCACAGAAATGAGTTGCTAAATATTTATTTGGGAGATTTTTCCAGATATCTTTTTGTTATTGATCTCTAATTTAATTCCATTATCAACAGGGAAAATATTCTGTATTATTTTGATATTTTAAATTTTTTACTGAGATTTGTCTTACGAACAGCAACTGTAGTTCTGGGTGTAGTTTTCAATAAATGTCTATAAATGCTAAATAGATAGAGTTGGATGATAGTGTTGTTCACATCTTTTAAGCCATATTGAATTCCTGTCTATTTGTTTCATCAATTATTGGATTTGTCTGTTTCTCCCTTTGGTTCTGTCAATTTCTGCTTCATGCTTTTTTTTTTTTTTTTGGCCAGGCCACATGGCGTGTGGGATCTTAGTTCTCCAACCAGGGATCGAACCCATGCTCCCTGCAGTGGGAACATTGATGCTTAAACCCTAGAACGTCAGGGAAGTTCCCCTGCTTCATGTATTTTGAATGTCTGTTATGGTGCATACCTATTTCAGATTATTGCCTTCTTGATGAAGTGGTCTTTTAATCTTCACGAAATGACCCTCTTTATCCTTGGTAATACTCTTTGTCTTAAAGTTTGCTTTATCTGATATTAATTTAGTCTCTCATGTTCTAGTTGCAAGCTATATCTTTTTCTTGTCTTTATCTTTATCTTCAAAGCCTATAGATGAGATTTTGCTTATTTTTAACCCCCTATGACAATTTAATTGCCTTTTAATGGGAATGTTCAGTCCATTTACATTTAATATAGTTACTGATAATGTTGGGTATAAGTCTACTATACTTCTATGGTATGTCTGTCTCCTTAGGTCATTAGTTTTTGTTCCTTCTTCCATGCCTTCTTCCAGATTAACTGAGGATTTTTCTTTTTTGTCTCAGTTTACCTTCTCTATTAAAATATATATTCTTTACTACAGTCTGCCTTCAATTAATAACAATTCATGTATAACATAAGAACCTTATAATAGTATAATTCCAAGTACTTTAAATCCCATCTTTTGTGCTAAGGTGCCATATATTTTACTTCCATATACATTAAAAAACCAAAATAACTACAATTACGTTTGCTTTAAATAGCCAATTGAATTCTAAAAACTTTAAAACAAGAAGGAAGGTGTCATTAATATTTACCTACACATTTTGCATTTTCACTGTTCATCTTTCCTTTAGGTTTAAATTTCCATGCAATTTCATTTTGTTCAGCTTGAAGAAACTTCCTTAACATTTCTTCTAGTACAGGTCTGCTTATGACAAATTTTCTCAGCTTTCCTTTACCTGAAAATGCCTTAAATCATTTTTGATACATATCTTTGCTGGCTCTAAAACTCTAGGGAGAAAGTTGGTGGTGTTTTTTTTTTTTTCCAGCACTTTAGAGACATCTTTTCCACTGTCTTCTGGCTCTACAATTTCTAATGGAAATCAACCATCATTCTTATCATTTCTTTTCTGTATCTAATGTTCCTTCTTCTCTGGCTACTTTTACAATTTATTCTTTATCTTTGATTTTCAGCAGTTTTACTATGATGTGCTTCTGTTTTTATGTTTGTTTGTTTGGTTGGTTTCCATCCTCTCTGTCTGAATCTTGCGAGCTTTCTGGATTTGTGTGCTGTCATTTCTTTAAAAATTGGCTGATACCTTTTCTGTTCCATTCTGTCTTATCTTTCTCTGAGATTCCAAGTGCATGTACATTAGAGTGTGTGATTCTGTCCTACAGGTCACTAAGGCTCTGTTCATTTTTATCAATCTTTTTCTCTCTGAGCTTTAGCTCAAAGGATTTCTATTGATGTCTTCATGTTCACTGACATTTTCCTCTGTTGCATCCAATCTGTTGTTAATTCCACCCAATTAATTTTTTAATTAATTAATTTATTTTTTTGGCTGCATTGGGTCTTTGCTGCTGCGTGCAGGCCTTCTCTAGATGTGGCGAGCAGGGGCTACTCTTTGTTGTAGTGCACAGGCTTCTCATTGTGGTGACTTCTCTTGTTGTGGAGCATGGGCTCTAGGCGCATGGGCCTCAGTAGTCTTGGCATGTGGGCTCAGTAGTTGTGGCTCACAGACTCTAGAGCGCAGGCTCAGTAGTTGTGGCACATGGGCTTAGTTGCTCCGTGGCATGTGGGATCTTCCCAGACCAGGGCTCAAACCCGTGTCCCCTGCATTGGCAGGCAGACTCTTAACCACTGTGCCACCAGGGAAGTCCCAATGTTTTATTTATAATATTGTATTTTTCAGTTCTATCCTGCTTGGGTTTTTAAAATATACAAAATTTCCAAAAGTCTCCTGAAAATTTCTTTTATTATGTCCTGTCCACTCTTTAATAAATTCATCATATTTTTTAAAAAGTGCTTGTCTTCTAATTTCAATACTGGAGTTATTTTTGGTGTCTTTTTCTATTGACTGATTTTTCTCTTGATTATGGATTACATGTTCCTACTTGTTCACATGTCTGGTACTATTTTATTGTACATTGGACACTGCAAATACTACTAATTCTGGATCCTGTTATTTTCCTCTAAAGAGTATTGAGTTTTATTCCAGCATGCTGTTAAACTTGAATCTGTAGAGGCTTGGTTTAATTCGTTGTCAGGAAGAATCTTTTTGGTTTTGCCTTTAGTATCTTTTAATTCTACTTGTAGTCCTTGAGGAAATCCCCTTTCCTGGGGCATAGTTTTTTATACCTAAGGTATGGCCCTTCTGATGTTCCAGTGGAAAGCTTTCCATACCTCTCTAACTGGGCAGAACTCAAACTATATATTCTGTGTCCTATGTGGTAGGCAACAGTTGAATTCTCTGCTCAGCTTTTTAAGCCTTTCAAATAGAAGGTCCCTTGAGCGCTTTGGAGTCTTGTCCACCTATGCATATTTCAGATATCAGTTAAAGATTTGAGTAGTGTTAATACACATATTTTGAAGTTTCCCTCTCTATGGCTCCCTTTTTTTAAATTTTCCCCTTCAATTTTCAGTCTTTCTGACAGTCCCAAACTCTATCTGATGACTCCTCAGGACATTAAGATTGAGGTTCCCATGTGGTAACTTCTTCTTTAACCTAAATGTAGGGAAAGGCTTTCTCTCTGTTAAAATCCATTTGACTACACAGAAGTTAAACACCTTTTTGCATGGCAAAAATTACCATGAACAATGTCAAAAGACAAGTGACAAACTGGAAGAAATTTTTGCAATATGACAAAGGTATAAGATCCTTAATATAGAAAATTATTGTACAAAAATACTGAAATCCCTATGGATAACTGGGAAGCTAATATGAACAAATAATACCTGAAAAATATGTTAAAATAGCTCTCACATAGACGAAAAACTATGCAAACTCACTCATAATTAGAGAAGGGACTTAGACCAATATAGATATAATCTCTCACCTATCAAATTGGGAAAAATAAAAAGTATGAGAACACATTCTGTTGATGAGGCTGTGAAGAAACAAACGTTGCTGGGGAGAATGCAAACTGGTACAACCTTCCTGAGGGATAATTTGACAATACTTAACCAAACTACATATGCACTTCCCTTTGGACCCAGTAATCACACTTCCAGAAATCCACCCTAAAGGTACACCTTAAGCAATACTAAATTTCATATGCATACAATAAAGAGGGGTTGAGTAAGCTATGATACATCCATACAGTGTATTATTCTGCTGTTTTTCTGTTTGTTTGTTTAAGAATAAGGTAGGTCGGGCTTCCCTGGTGGCGCAGTGGTTGAGAGTCCGCCTGCCCATGCAGGGGACACGGGTTCGTGCCCTGGTCTGGGAAGATCCCACATGCCGCGGAGCGGCTGGGCCCGTGAGCCATGGCCGCTGAGCCTGCGCGTCCGGAGCCTGTTGCTCCGCAACGAGAGAGGCCACAACAGTGAGAGGCCCACGTACCGCAAAAAAAAAAAAAAAGATAAGGTAGATCTCTATGAACTGATGTAGAATGCTTTCCAGGACATATGGTTAAGAGGGAAAAAAAAAATACAGAAGAGTATCTATAGTATGCGATCCTTCATGAAAGAGAGAAAACAATATAAGAAAATACAAATGTATCTGATTATTTGTGTGAAAGAAATAAAGGAAGGATAAGTCAAAAACTAAATAGTCTGCTCATCTATTGGAGGTATGTGGGGAAAAAAGAGAAGAATGGAAGTGGGGATGTAGGGGTGAGGAAGGAGTGACAGTTCTGAGTATACTTTTTGTACAGCTTTGATTCTTAGAAACTTAGTAATGTTTCATGTAGCCAAAACATGAATGGATTCAAATCCACCAGGATGTTCGGAGATCCCAGAGTAGAATACAAATAGCCACAAATGAACCTAACTGTGTTGCAAATGAATAACACAGTCTCACTGAAGGAGAAGGAAAGAACGAGTCAACGTAATTTTGGAAATACTTCTTTGATTAGATACCGTAAGCTAAGTTCACAAAGACAAATACTGTATTCTACTTGTAAATGTGTTTCTCACAGAGAGATGGGTTAGCAATTCTGAAACTACTTAATGTGCATACTAGGGAAGATCAAATAAGTAAACATAGTAGACAATGAAAGCCAGATTTCTCACTTTCTCAGAGAAAGAAGTTACAAATAGGAAAGAGGGAATGCTTGTGGTTTGGGACTGGAATCAGAACTACCAGTATAAACTCATGGTTTCTAATATCCGCGCATACAAATCTGTGTGAGAATGTGTGAGTGAGTAAACCTATACCTATTTTCTAGCTTAGAACAAGCCTAGAGTAGTGACACTCCAGTAGCAATTAGCATACTCAGCAACCAGATATTGATTTTTAAATACTATTCTCCAATAAAAGGAACCAGGGACTCTTGGAGAAATGGTTGATTACAGGTTGAGCTGGGAAAACATGAGATGAGCCTGGAACATTTTACGGTACCAAAAAATAAGGAAGCGTTTCAAAAAAAAAAAAAGATGGGGACATATCAAAGAGATACAGGGGCTAGTTAAACTGAAGGAGATCTCAATGGCCACAGCTGGGACAATTAGAGCAAGAAAATAAAATATGGTAGAATTGGACGTAGCCCAAAAATACAATAAATATCCATTAATCCACACTGATATAAATAATAATTAATTGAATAGATAAATCATTAAATCATTGGAGGAGAAGGGACAGTTCTTGCTTCTAATAAAGGAATGTAGCAGGAATGAGAGAAATAGAATTCCCAGTAATAAACACCACAGTATTATTTCCAGAAAGATCCATAGAGGATTACTAAAATAGTGGGTGAAAGTTTAAGGAAAAAAATAGTATATTTGCATAACCAAATGTGAGTCTCCTCTTTGCTCTTGGTGACTGCATTCCCTTGAAGAAACCACTAACCTTTTTGGTCCTCAGGTTGCCTCCTGAGGGACACTTCTAGCTCTCACACAAAAAGGAAATGACTGCACCGCCCATGCAGTTATGAGAAATATAACTTCCTCTTCCTTTTCCTTCTCATCACTTCCTCTTCTTTCTTTCCTTTCCATTCCCTACCCATAATAGGCTTCCCTAGGAAGAGAATTTAGGTGATCTCTTTGAGAGAAAGATGGAGGAAGTTAGAAGTGAGGGGAAAAGAGAAAATGCAACTCCTAGTATTAACTGGATTTAACGTAACCAGAATAAGAGAGAGGAAAGCATCACAGAACAGAAACATTTCCTATGACCAGAAACAACAGAGAGGGAAGTGCCAAGCTAAGCCTTAGGAGCACGGCACACAGGAGGTAGGTACAGGCAGCCTCGGATCTTCCTGCCTGTCCACTCTGGGGTCTCTCAGACCACCACCTACCCCTTCCTCACACCATGTACAGCTACTGGGATGTGGAAGTCAGTCACTCTTTCCCCCTCGCTGAGTTGCAGGAGTTTAAGCCTTAGCTCTCACTGAGAAATGGGTATATGTTCCCCATTAAAGGAATTTCAAGCCCCGGTCAGCAGCGAAGCCTTACTTTTGCATCAAGTGGCCACTGCATAGGCAGCACCCAGTGCTCTGAAGACAAAAAGGCCCCTCCACCAGGTTGCTCTGGTCTGCTGGTCATCTTCCCAGCCCAACTTGACCACAGGAGTTAGAAGATGCAAGATCAATGCAAACCAGGAACTCAGGAAATTTGGTTTCTAATCCTGTTTCCTGTCTTTGATGATCTGTCTCTGGAATAAAGCTCTTGGCATTTCTGTACCATGAGATTTTCAGTAAAACATCTGCTCTTCAGGTTGCTGTATTGGCTTTTAAAAATGTAACAAACACAACCCAGCTGCTGTTACTCTCTGATTCCTGTCTCCACTCTGAAACTCTCCGAGAAGTACAAGCAAAGCAGACCAGATATTCTCTTTGGGTTCATCGACAATGGCATTTTCCAGCTCCTCTCTGGATCTACCAGACATCACTGGCCCAAAGCTCTTGAGGACCTGTGACTGATGAGATTCTGGCAGCCTGACCTCCAGCACACGCCATGTGTGTGCCATCCAATCACTGATACAGACAGCTCACATTTTCTGCGGACAAGAACTCACATAAGATTCCATATGCCAACCAGGTGGCCTGGGCAAAGAAACTGTTAGTCTAAAATTCTAACAGAATAACTGGCATCATCTGTTAGAAAGATAGCCTTCAGAGGTACTATGATTTCATTATATTCTAAAGATCTAAAGAGCTTTAGAGTCTCTCTCTCACACACACACACGTGCGCGCGCGCACACACACACACACACACACACACACACAGCAGTCAGGCTGCACTGACCACAACAATAAAGACGGTAGGTGACTGTCACTTTTCTAAACAGAAAGCTCTATAAAGCTACATCTCCGAAAACCTTATTTCCAGCCTCCACCAATTCTTCTCCAACCAGACCTCAAATTCTGAATGAGAAAAAATAACTTAGGGTAGTTGTTTCCAAGTGAGCTGACTGCCCCCGAATTTTGAGGATGATTCATGATATTCATTTACAAACCACTTCTCTTTCCCTTTTGACTCAGCCTTGCAGTGTGGAGGAGGGCAACATGAATCAGATTTTTAAAATCATTCTTTTCCAGGTGATTCCTACACACCCTGAAATGGGGGAACCACCAGTGCAGTAGAAGAATATTACAGGTGATGAGAGACAGACATGAATAAACTGGGTAACCAGAACAGTCTTCATCCCACCTGAATCATCATCCCTCTACCTGCCCAATTTTTGTTACCCACATTTGAAAATAGTCATCTGTTAAACATATTGATTACTCAGGGGATACATTTTTCTTCCCTAGATTTTTCTCTGTAAAATGAAGTCCTTAATAAAATATTCTCAAAGTGACAAGTCATTGTTTATTGTCACCCTCCCACCACTAATGGGGAAGTGATATAGTGACCCTGATGAACAACGTTTGCAGCAGGATTTTAGAAAGCTGGGGGAGTGGAGCTTCCAAGACAAGCCATGGGGCTGGGCTCCCTCCATGGCCACCACCACACAGAAGGACATTTCCTGGCTCCATTTTAAGTTAAATTCTGGCTGCACCAAGGAGGGAAAGGCAGTATCAGATGATAGGTCTTTCGTGAGGACCTAGGGGTCTTGACTCTCTAACTCTGTGAACTTCTAGCCCTTAGTGCTCCCTCCAGGGTAAGAGGGAGATGGGCTATCTAACGCATGTGAGCTAAGTGTCTCCAAAATAAAATGTGCATTTGAGGAAAATTAAAAGAGTATTTACTATAAAACAAAAGAAAAGCAGACTTCCGGAGCCCACTCCTATTTTTGCTTCTTGAAAAGATCCTGAACCAAATCACATGGTTATTTTTACAAGATCTTGGCATTCTAGATGAAATCACCCACCTTTGGACACCATTCGAGGACTATTCTCCAGACCCCATTTGGGTCAGATGTTCAAATTGCTGACCAGGTCATTTTATTTCCAGATCCACCAAATTAATGTAGGTAGACGTAAGCCAACATAGAGCTAGCTGAACAAAAAGCTGAGCCAAAAATACAAACTTAAATGTAGAAGTCAGAATTCTTTTCCCTAAGCTTGTAGGTTCTGTCATAATTTAGTACTTATTTCATTCTGCCTTGGGCTATAACTAGTGGACTTATCCCAAGGTAGGAGCATATCTTAATAATCTTTGTAGTCTTCGCATGCTTAGCCCTAGAAAACTGTATTGTTTAATGAATATTTAATTGAATTGACTATTAAAATGGTTACACTAATGGTAGTAACTCAGATAATTAACATGAGTACAAGGTTTATCATTTCTTAAATGCTTTTTAAAAAAACATATTCTGGGCTTCCCTGGTGGCACAGTGGTTGAGAGTGCGCCTGCCGATGCAGGGGACACGGGTTCGTGCCCAGTCCAGGAAGATCCCACATGCTGTGGAGCAACTAAGCTCATGTGCCACAACTACTGAGCCTGCACGCCACAACTACTGAAGCCCGTGCTCCTAGAGCCTGTGCTCTGCAACAAGAGAAGCCACCATAATGAGAAGCCCATGCTCTGCAGAAAAGAATAGCTCCCACTCGCCCTAGAGAAAGCCTGTGCGCAACAACAAAGACCCAATGCAGCCAAAAATGAATAAATAAGATAAATAAATTTTACAAAAAGACACATGCACCCCAATATTCATTGCAGCACTATTTACAATAGCCAGGACATGGAAACAACATAAATGTCCATCAAGAGAGGAATGGATAGGGCTTCCCTGGTGGCGCAGTTGAGAGTCTGCCTGCCAATGCAGGGGACACGGGTTTGAGCCCTGGTCTGGGTAGATCCCACATGCCGCGGAGCGGCTGGGCCCGTGAGCCATGGCTACCAAGCTTGCGCATTGGGAGCCTGTGCTCTGCAACAGGAGAGACCACAACAGTGAGAGGCCCATGTACCGCAAAAAAAAAAACAAACAGGGCTTCCCTGGTGGCGCAGTGGTTGAAAGTCCGCCTGTCGATGCAGGGGACACGGGTTCGTGCCCCGGTCTGGGAAGATCCCACATGCCGTGGAGCGGCTGGGCCCGTGAGCCATGGCTGCTGGGCCTGCGCGTCCGGAGCCTGTGCTCCGCAACGGGAGAGGCCCGCGTACCGCAAAAAAAAAAAAAAAAAAAAAAAAAAAACAAACAAAAACAAAAAAGAGAAAAAAGGAATGGATAAAGAAGATGTGGTATATATAGATACAGTGGAATATTACTCAGCCATAAAAAGGAACGAAATTGGGTCATTTGTAGAGACGTGGATGGACCTAGACACTGTCATACAGAGTGAAGTAAGTCAGAAAAAGAAAAACAAACATCATATATTAACATATATGTGGAATCTGAAAAAGTTGATGTAGACGATCTTATTGACAAAGCAGAAATAGAGGCACAGATAAAGAGAACAAATGTATGGATACCAAGGAGGAAGAGGGGGTAGGATGAATTGGGAGATTGTGATTGTCATATATACACTATTGATACTATGTATAAAATAGATAACTATTGAGAACATACTGTATAGCACAGGGAACTCCACTCAATGCTCTGTGGTAACCTAAATGGGAAGGAAATCATGTTGACTTTTAATGTAATGAAACATATTTTAACCTATGTTTTTCTCTAATGATCAAACAAAACAATGCCTTTTGCCTACCCTGCAATTAAAGTAAGAAACTGAGCATGTTTTTACTTTACTTTAGTTTTTTTTATCTTACCTTAAAATATTTTAGGAACCATTCTATTATAGAACCAATGACACAAAGGTTTTTTTTAATTCATGTTTTTTTTCCAAAAACATTTTTTAGCTTATGTATTTAACTCTGGAACTAATTTTTTAAAACACATAATTATTCGTAGGCTGATTCACATGGACCATTGATCCTTCTATATCTTGACTTCCTTATTTTCAAGTTATTACTTTTAATTCTTTTTCATGTCTTATTGAGTAGGTCTGTGAATAAGTTTCAAGGAAGGCCAAGGAAGTGAAATTGCTTCTGATTCTTAGATTTCTGAAGATATCTTTCCACTGCTTGTACTCATGAATTAAATTTGGTTTGGAATGGTATGCTTAGATCATGAGTTTCCTCTTTAGAGGAGCAGGTCTTACTCCATTTGGAGATGGTGAATAAAGATTTAAGTTAAGCTTGTTTTTTTCCATTTGTTGGTAAACTATTATTTTCTGTCTGGTTGCTTTAATGAAATTCTCTTTACTCTGCATTTGCAAGCTATATCCAGGTATGGTTTTTATCCTATTAAAATCTTGATTTTTTTTTTACACTAAGAAAAATATATTTCTTTTCTGTTGGTTATTATAATTCTGCTCCTTTTGTTCCAGCATTTTCAGGAATATTTCAGGAATATTTCTTATCCATGGGTTGTATTTCTACTATTTTCACTCTGTGTTGATTATCATCTCATGCCATTTCATCATTTTTTAAATTAATTAATTTATTTTTAGCTGTGTTGGGTCTTCACTGCTGCGCGTGGGCTTTCCCTAGTTGCAGTGGGTGGGGGCTAATCTTCACTGTGGTACACGGGCTTCTCATTGTGGTGGCTTCTCTTGTTGCAGAGCATGGGCTCTAGGCGCGCAGGCTCAGTAGTTGTAGCTCACAGGCTCTAGAGCACAGGCTCTAGAGCACAGGCTCAGCAGATGTGGCACACGGGCTTAATTGCCCCACGGCATGTGGAATCTTCCCAGACCAGGGCTCAAACCCGTGTCCCCTGCATTGGCAGGCGGATTCTTAACCACTGCATCACCAGCGAAGTCCCCATGCCATTTCATCTTTATCCTTTACTTCTACAGTCTTGGAAAGCTAGTTCACAGATTACATTTTCTCCATTGTTAGTTCTGCTTATAAGTGCATCTTTGCCTTTGATCGTATCCTTCTCTTACTTTGGCTGGCTCCATGTTTGATAAGGCAGGGAATGTGGAGAGACTTAAACCCACCTGGATGTGTCCTGGGCATCTGGCAGGAACTCTCCTCAGACCTACAACTGAAGGATGGAGTGGTTTGCACAAACCTGGCCCAACTTCCAGCAGGTACTCATCAGTCTCTCTGTTTCACAAGGTGGATTTTGACCATTTCTGCTCCCAGGGCTCTTCTGCCGCAGAGCATTTCCGAAGAGACTACCCATCCCCATGTGCCATTCATCCTCCTCCCGCTCTGTGTTGTACTGGGAGATGTAATCTTGGAATCAATATAAAAAGAGACAAACTGAAGGGGGAGAGTTTCATGGGACCCAATTCTGGTCCTCTTGGAACATAATTCCTTTGCAGAGGGGAGCCGTGGTCTGACTTCAGGTTATGGTAGCCCTGAGGTCCTGAGCCTGGGTAGAAAGTGGGATAAGTAAAGCCTTCTCTTGGGGTCTTGTTGTCTATTCCATGTTGGGATGAGGAGATGAAACAGATATTGCTGGGGCGGGGGTGTTTCCTCAAACCAACCCCATTGGTACAGTACTTGGTGCAAATTCCCTCTAGATTTCTTATCAATGCTGATAAGAGGTTTTATGTTTTTGCAGAACGTCATGGGCATTTTAATAGGAAATAGAGTGCATCTCAGGCTAATTCAATGGTTAATTTTCACATGTGCCTGATGCACGCCCCCCACCAAGAAAACAATGTATTCACTATTACATCCAGACAATGACTCTTCAATTCCAATAAGGGTTCAAAATTACCCCACTCATCAACTCCCATGGCAGCCAAACGACACTTGCAGGTAAAATTCTAAAAGATGCCGCACAAGAGATAATCACTAGCATCAGGGCCTCCAAAGCGAGCAAGGCTGTCATGCAAAATGGCTTGTAGGAATTCTAGCCATTTCCAGAAGCTTGTAATTACGCTGACTCATCCTGTATTACATTAGCAGATAGTTCACCAGCAAGAATATGCCTTAAACACCAAAAGGAAAAATATAACACAATGTATCTTTACCTTATAATAAATCCGGGCCACCAAACCCCGCTGAAGAACCCTTCATGAAAATTGACTGCTTTCAACAGAAAGGCGAGATTACCGACTGTGTCCATGTTAAACGCCAGGAAACTGAAGGAAAAACACAGTGACCATCATTATTACTTTGTCCTCACCAAAGAATTTCAATTTGAAAGAAATAGTGTTTGTATTTTCAAAAAGAATTTCCTCCCAATAGATAAGTAGTGTAAGTACACGTAATCATCCCCTTGCATCTCTTACTTGCTGTATTTTGTGCCTCTTCTCGCTATTTTTTGGATGAATGCTTGGATCTAGTTATTCTATGTGGTCATCCTTGTGATATAAGGATAATTTGGTTTACTGCTTTTTCCACTTATGGCTTTTTTAATCTTTTAAAGAATATTTTATTTAGCTTTTAAAAAAAAATTTACTGAAGTGTACCTGATGTACAATATTGTATGTTACAGGTGTACAATATAATGATTCACAATTTTTTTTTTTTTCTTTTGCGGTATGCGGGCCTCTCACTGTTGTGGCCTCTTCCATTGCGGAGCACAGGCTCCGGAGGCGCAGGCTCCGGAGGCGCAGGCTCATCGGCCATGGCTCACGGGCCCAGCCGCTCCGTGGCATGTGGGATCTTCCCAGACCGGGGCACGAACCTGTGTCCCCTGCATCGGCAGGTGGACTCTCAACCATTGCGCCACCAGGGAAGCCCGATTCACAATTTTTAAAGGTTATACTCCATTTAGTTATTATAAAATATTGGCTATATTCCCTGTGTTGTACAATATATCCTTGTAGCTTATTTTATACCTAATAATTTATACCACTTACTATTGTATTAAAATAGTGTTTAATATTTTACATAGTCTTCCTTCATTAACAGCTATATAATTTTCATGAAGTAGGTTTATAATAATTTACCCAACATTGTTGGACATTTGTTATAACAGTGATTATAAATGAATAGTAGTAGTCAAATATATCTGTCACAAAGTACTTGGCAATGAATAATATTTCTCAAATACATTATGTATTTATTGCTAACTATTGCTGTGAATTATTCAATAATCTCAATAATTCTGTGATGTGGATACTACAATTAACCAATGTACAGTTGGGAGAATCTGAGGCTCTGCAAGATTCAGTAACCTGCTCAAGGTCACAGAGGCAGAACACGTTCAAGCTCAGTGTTGTCTCAGGGGATGCCCGTATTGAAGGGAAGAGGAGCCCCAGAGGGCAGTGAGAGGGGTGTGGACAAGCGCAGGGTAGAGCGTGTCACAGAGACGGTGACTTTCTTCAGCAGGAAGTAATTTCCATCTTCCCCATATGGCAAATGAGGAAACTGAGGCACATGGGAGTTAAGAGATTTAGGCACAAACAGACTCAAAACACCCAAATCTCCCTCAAAAACTCTTGGAGCTTTTCATCATTCAACTCTGCCTTTTGGGGTGATTTTGTCCCCCTAACCCTCCATGAAACTTCTGTCTTTCGAACTTAGAATTAACTAAGGAGTTAATTCACAGTTAGGGTTTCCCATATCTCAGCTACCCCTTTGCCCTCCCCTTCCCCCAGATCTTTGGGAAGTAAGTTATTATAAGACCCAAATAATTTAGATTCTCTTTAATTAAAATTTAAAACCTACACGTAGCTTGTTGTTGCTTAATCAGAAGCCACAAGAGAAATATTAAGAAGCACTGATACAGTGCTTTTGAGAATCATCCTCCATTTAGACAAGTAAGATGGGAGGTTACTTACATGCCAGTTACACGGTAATTTAAATTATATCAATACTTATTCTGAATCTAGTCTTTAGAAGATTGGGTTTCTGTTTCAAACTATTTCACAAAAGCTGTAAAGAACTTTCATATTCTACTGAAAAGCATGTTTTAGTCATTCCAGGGACTGTTACTATGAAACATGGAGACTGTGAATGTTGTTATTAGAAACTACCTTTCCTGGGATATTTATTGTAGAACGCTGTCCACCTGAGGTTGTGAACAGCATGCACCACAGGAAGTGGACTTCATCCACCCACCCTATCATAGTCACCTACCAAGCATGACTGTGCCACATGGCTCTAGGAGCTCACCCAGCATAGAAGACTAGGCAGAGTATCTTAAAAGTAGGAAAATCACTAAGGGCAACCTCCTTGTATTTCACAAGAAGGTCAAAATGACTCTAAATTTAAATAAAATTTAAATTAAATTCAAAGGTACATCATGAGTCATCAGGAAGCTGTAAATGGAAACCACAATGAGGTAGCATAATAAATCCACCAGAATGACTGAAACTAAATAGACTGACAACTTCAAATGTTGACAAGGATAAGGAGTAACCAGAACTCTCATACTTGTTGATGGACTGTAGAACCGTAAAACCACACTGGAAAAAGTTATCAGTTTCTCATAAAACTAAATACACGTAACCCATGACTCAGCAATTCCATTCCTACTATTTGCCTTAGAGAAATAAAAACACATTCATGAAAACACTTGTATACAAATGTTCACAGAAGTTCTGCTCAGAGGAGTGAAAACCTGTTAATATCCGAGGTGTCTACCTGTCACGAGAATGGAAAACAATACAATCATACGCCAATAAAATGGACAACCTAGAAGAAATGGATAAAGTCCTAGAAACGTATGCTCTTTCAAGACCGAATGAAGAAGAAATAGAAAATATGAACAGACTAATTATGAGTAATAAAATTGAATCAGTAAAAGAACCAAACAAACTAAAAAAACTCCCAACAAACAAAAGTCCAGGACAAGGTGGCTTCATAGGTGAATTCTACCAAAAATTTAAAGAACAAGTAACACCCATCTTTCTCAAACTACCCCAAAATATCGAAGAGAAAGGAACACTTCTGAACTCATTATATGAGGCCAGCATCACCTTGATACAAAAACCAGCAAAGATATTAGACAAGCGGAGGCCTTCAAGATGGTGGAGGAGTAAGATGTGGAGATCAACTTCCTCCCCCAAAATACATCAGAAATACATCTACATGTGGAACAACTCCTACAGAACACCTACTGAATGCTGGCAGAAGACCTCAGACTTCCCAAAAGATATATATATATTTTTCCTTTTTCTCTTTTTGTCAGTGTGTATGCGTATGCTTCTTTGTGCAATTTTTGTCTGTATAGCTTTGCTTTTACCATTTGTCCTAGGGATCTGTCTGTCAGGGTTGTTTTTTTTTTTTCTTTTTTTTCGGTACGCGGGCCTCTCACTGTTGTGGCCTCTCCCGTTGCGGAGCACAGGCTCCGGACACGCAGCCTCAGCGGCCATGGCTCACGGGCCCAGCCGCTCCGCAGGATGTGGGATCTTCCCGGACAGGGGCACGAACCCGTGTCCCCTGCATCGGCAGGCAAACCCTCAACCACTGTGCCACCAGGGAAGCTCCGGGGTTTTTTTTTAGTATAGTTTTTAGCACTTGTTATTATTGGTGGATTTGTTTTTTGGTTTGGTTGCTCTCTTTCTTTCTTTCCCTCCCTCCCTCCTTCCCGCCCTCCCTTCCTTCCTTCCTTTCTTTTTTCTCCTTTTTCTTCTGAGCTGTGTGGCTGAAAGGGTCTTGGTGCCCTGGCCAGGTATAAGGCCTGTGCCTCTGAGGTGGGAGAGCCAAATTCAGGACACTGGTCCACAAGATACCTCCTAGCTCCACATAATATCAAACGGCGAAAACTCTTCCCAGAGATCTCCATCTCAACACTAAGACCCAGCTCCACTCAATGACCAGAAAGCTACAGCGCTGGACACCCTATGCCAAACAACTAGCAAGACAGGAACACAACCCAACCCGTTAGCAGAGAGGCTGCCTAAAATCATAATAAGGTCACAGGCACCCCAAAACACACTATCAGATGAAGTCCTGCCCACCAAAAAGACAGGATCCAGCCTCATCCACCAGAACACAGGCACAAGTCCCCTCCACCAGGAACCCTATACAAAGCACTGAACTATCTTTACCCACTGGGGGTAGACAGCAAAAATAACGGGAACTACGAACCTGCAGCCTGTGAAAAGGAGACCCCCAAACACAGTAAGTTAAGCAAAATGAGAAGACAGAGAAACACACAGCAGATGAAGGAGCAAGGTAAAAACCCATCAGACCGGGCTTCCCTGGTGGCGCAGTGGTTGAGAGTCCACCTGCCGATGCAGGGGACATGGGTTCATGTCCCGGTCCGGGAAGATCCCACGTGCCGTGGAGCAGCTGGGCCCATGAGCCATGGCCGCTGAGCCTGCGTGTCCGGAGCCTGTGCTTCACAACGGGAGAGGCCACAACAGTGAGAGGCCCGCGTACCGCAAAAAAAAACAAACAAAAACAAAAACCCATCATATCAAACAAATGAAGAGCAAATAGGCAGTCTACCTGAAAAAGAATTCAGAGTAATGACAGTGAAGATGATCCAAAATCTTGTAAATAGAATGGAGAAAAGACAAGAAACGTTTAACAAGGACCTCGAAGAACTAAAGAGCAAACAAACAATGATGAACAACACAATACATGTAATTAAAAATTCTCTAGAAGGAATCAATAGCAGAATAACTGAGGCAGAAGAATGGATAAGTGACCTGGAAGATAAAATAGTGGAAATAACTACTGCAGAGCAGAATAAAGAAAAAAGAATTGAGGACAATCTCAGAGACCTCTGGGACAACAGTAAATGCACCAACATTTGAATTATAGGGGTCACAGAAGAAGAAGAGAAAAAGAAAGGGTCTGAGAAAATATTTGAAGAGATTATTGTTGAAAACTTCCCTAACATGGGAAAAGAAACAGTCAGTCAAATCCAGGAAGTACAGAGAGTCCCATACAGGATAAATCCAGGAGAAACACGTCAAGACACATATTAATCAAACTGTCAAAAATTAAATACAAAGAAAAAATATTAAAAGCAGCAAGGGAAAAACAGCAAATAACATACAAGGGAATCCCCATAAGGTTAACAGCTGATCTTTCAGCAGAAACTCTGCAAGCCAGAAGGGAGTGGCAGGACATATTTAAAGTGATGAAAGGGAAGAAACTACAACCAAGATTACTCTACCCAGCAAGGATCTCATTCAGATTCAAAGGCAAAATTAGAACCTTTACAGACAAGCAAAAGCTAAGAGAATTAAGCACCACAAAACCAACTTTACAACAAATGCTAAAGGAACTTCTCTAGGCAGGAAACAAGACAGAAGGAAAAGACCTACAATAACAAACCCAATACAATTAAGAAAATGGTAATAGGGACATACATATTGATAACTACCTTAAATGTAAATGAATTAATGCTCCAACCAAAAGACACAAAATGGCTGAGTGGCTACAAAAACAAGACCCGTATATATGCTGTCTACAAGAGACCCACTTCAGACCTAGAGACACATACAGACTGAAAGTGAGGGGATGGAAAAAGATATTCCATGCAACTGGAAATCAAAAGAAAGCTGGAGTAGCAGTTCTCATATTAGACAAAATAGACTTTAAAATAAACACTATTACAAGAGACAAAGAAGGACACTCCATAATGATCAAGGGATCAATCCAAGAAGATATAACAATTGTAAATATTTATGCACCCAACATAGGAGCACCTCAAAACACAAGGTAAATGCTAACAGCCATAAAAGGGGAAATTTACAGTAACACAAGAAGAATAGGAGACGTTAACACCCCACTTTCACCAATGGACAGATCATCCAAAATGAATTAAACAAGGAAACACTAGCTTTAAATGATACATTAAACAAGATGGACTTAACTGACAGTTATAGGACATTCCATCCAAAAACAACAGAATACACTTTCTTCTCAACTGCTCATGGAACATTCTCCAGGATAGATCATATCTTGGGTCACAAATCAAGCCTTCTTAAATTTAAGAAAATTGCAATCATATCAAGTATCTTCTCCGACCACAACACTATGAGACTAGATGTCAATTACACGACGAAATCTGTAAAAAATACACACACCTGGAGGCTAAACAATATACTACTTAATAACCAAGAGATCACTAAAGAAATGAGAGGAAACCAAAAAATACCTAGACACAAATGACAATGAAAACATGACAACCCAAAACCTATGGAATGCAGCAAAAGCAGTTCTAAGAGGGAAGTTTATGGCAATACAATACTACCTCAAGAAACAAGAAAAATCTCAAATAACCGAAATTTACACCTAAAGCAATTAGAGAAAGAACAAAAATACCCCAAAGTTAGCAGAAGGAAAGAAATCATAAAGATCAGATCAGAAATAAATGAAAAAGAAATGAAGGAAATGAGAGCAAAGATCAATTAAACTAAAAGCTCGTTCTTTGAGAAATTAAACAAAATTGATAAACCACTAGCCAGACTCATCAAGAAAAAAAAGGGAGAAGACTCAAATAAATAGAATTAGAAATGAAAAAGGAGAAGCAACAACAGACACTGCAGAAATACAAAGGATCATGAGAGATTACTACAAGCAACTACATGCCAATAAAATGGACACCCTGGAAGAAATGGACAAATTCTTAGAAAAGCACGACCTTCCAAAACTGAACCAGGAAGAAATAAGAAATATAAACAGGGCAATCACAAGCACTGAAATTGAGACTGTGATGAAAAATCTTCCAACAAACAAAACCCCAGGACCAGATGGCTTCACAGGTGAATTCTATCAAACATTTAGAGACGAGCTAACACCTATCCTTCTCAAAGTCTTCCAAAATATAGCAGAAGAAGGAACACTCCCAAACTCATTCTATGAGGCCACTGTCACCCTAATACCAAAACCAGACAAAGATGTCACAAAGAAAGAAAACTACAGGCCAATATCACTGATGAACATAGATGCAAATGCTCCTCAACAAAATACCAGCAAACAGAATCCAACAGCACATTAAAAGGATCATACACCATGATCAAGTGGGGTTTACCCCAGGAAGGCAAGGATTCTTCAATATATGCAAATCGATCAATGTGATACACCATATTAACAAATTGAAGGAGAAAAACCATATGATCATCTCAGTAGATGCAGAGAAAGCTTTAGACAAAATTCAACACCATTTATGATAAAAACCCTCCAGAAAGTAGGCATAGAAGGAACTTACCTCAACATAATAAAGACCATATATGACAAATTCACAGCCAACATTGTTCTCAATGGTGAAAAACTGAAACCATTTCCACTAAAATCAGGAACAAGACAAGGTTGCCCACTCTCACCACTATTATTCAACATAGTTTTGGAAGTTTTAGCCACAGCAATCAGAGAAGAAAAAGAAATAAAAGGAATCCAAATCAGAAAAGAAGAAGTAAAGCTGTCACTGTTTGCAGATGACATGATACTATACATACAGAATCCTAAAGATGTTACCAGGAAACCACTACAGCTAATCAATGAATTTGGTAACTTAGCAAGATACAAAATTAATGCACAGAAATCTCTTGCAATCCTATATGCTAATGATGAAAAATATGAAAGAGAAATTAGGGAAACACTCTCATTTACCATTGCAGCAAAAAGAATAAAATACCTAGGAATAAACCTACCTAAGGAGACAAAAGACCTGTATGCAGAAATCTATAAGACACTGATGAAAGAAATTAAAGATAATACAAACAGATGGAGAGATATACCATGTTCTTGGATTGGAAGAATCAACATTGTGAAAATGACTATACTACCCAAAGCGATCTACAGATTCAATGTAATTCCTATCAAACTACCAATGGCATTTTTCACAGAACTATAACAAAATATCTCACAATTTGTATGGCAACACAAAAGACCCCAAATAGCCAAAGCAATATTGAGAAAGAAAAATGGAGCTGGAGCAATCAGGCTCCTGTACTTCAGACTATACTACAAAGCTACAGTATTCAAGACAGTATGGTACTGGCACAAAAACAGACATATAGATCAGTGGAACAGGATAGAAAACCCAGAGATAAATCCACGCACATATGGTCACCTTATCTTTGATAAAGGAGGCAAGAATATACAATGGAGAAAAGACAGCCTCTTCAATAAGTGTGCTGGGAAAACTGGACAGCTACATGTAAAAGAATGAAATTAGAACACTCCCTAACACCATACACAAAAATAAACTCAAAATGGATTAAAGACCTAAATGTAAGGCCAGACACTATCAAACTCTTAGAAGAAAACATAGGCAGAACACTCTGACATAAATCACAGAAAGATCCTTTTTGACCCACCACCTAGAGAAATGGAAATAAAACCAGAAATAAAGAAATGGGACCTAATGAAACTGAAAGCTTTTTCACAGCAAAGGAAACCATAAACAAGACGAAAAGACAACCCTCAGAATGGGAGAAAATATTTGCAAATGAAGCAACTGACAAAGGATTAATCTCCAAAATTTACAAGCAGCTCAATATCAAAAAAAACAAACAACCCAATCCAAAAATGGGCAGAATACCTTAATAGATATTTCTCCAAAGAAGATATACAGATTGCCAATAGACACATGAAAGGATGCTCAACATCACTAATCATTAGAGAAACGCAAATCAAAACTACAATGAGGTATCACCTCACACCAGTCAGAATGGCCATGATCAAAAAATCTATACAGAACAAATGCTGGAGAGGGTTTGGAGAAAAGGGAACCCTCTTGCACTGTTGGGGGGAATGTAAATTGATACAGCCGCTATGGAGAACAGCATGGAGGTTCCTTAAAAAACTAAAAATAGAACTACCATACGATCCAGCAGTCCCACTCCTGGGCATATATCCTGAGAAAACCATAATTCAAAAAGAGTCATGTACCACAATGTTCACTGCAGCTCTATTTACAATAGCCAGGACATGGAAGCAACCTAAGTGTACATTGACAGATGAATGGATAAAGAATATTGGCACATATATACAATGGAATATTACTCAGTCATAAAAAGAAATGATATTGAGTTATTTGTAGTGAAGTGGATGGACCTAGAGTCTGTCATACAGAGTGAAGTAGGTCAGAAAGAGAAAAACAAATACCGTATGCTAACATACATATATATATATACACACACACATATATATATATATGGAATATTTAAAAAAAAAAGGTTCTGAAGAAACTAGGGGCAGGACAGGAATATAGATGCAGATGTAGAGAATGGAGTTGAGGACATGGGGAGGGGGAAGGGTAAGCTGGGATGAAGTGAGATAGTGGCATGGACATATATACACTACCAAATGTAAAACAGATAGAGGGAAGCAGCCGCATAGCACAGGGAGATCAGTTCAGTGCTTTGTCACCACCTAGAGGGGTGGGATAGGGAGGGTGGGAGGGAGAAGCAAGAGGGAGGAGATATGGGGATATATGTATATGTATAGCTGACTCACTTTGTTATAAAGCAGAAACCAGCACACCATTGTAAAGCAGTTATACTCCAATAAAGATGTTATAAAAAGAAGATTTGTGTCTTTCATTGTAGGTAAATTCTACATAAGTAGAAAAACCTGTAACCAAATATTGAACTCTAGTTAATGATGCTCATACCAAATTATTTATTATTTAGAAGTATACTGATGTCTGCTGTTTACTTTGAAGTGCACCAGCAAAAGAAAAGATGAATTGAAGGATGGGTTGAGGGGTTGGTACAGGGGTACATATGTGATACAGTAATCACAGCCACAGGTTAAGAGTTGACTCTCTATGGTGAGTATATGAATGTTCCCTACAATTATTTCAATTTCCTTGAGTGTCTGAAAATGTTCATAATGTAAATGGCACAGCATTCAAGTACAGCACAGAAGCTTGCCTTTCCTCAGCCTCCACAGTCTCCTGGGGATCCACAGGCTGATGAGATCCGTGAGGGCTCCAGTGTCAACCCCTTAGGAGAGGGGGAGAGGCAGCACTCATTGGGACAAGAAAGGGCAGAACCAAGTACAGCCCCAATCAGAGCCAAGCCCTGGCCTCCTCACCTAGTCTCATGGAACCTTTCCAGTACCATGACTGACTCCCCCCACTGTTCAGATGAAGGCTAGCCTCTGGGGGTCCATACAAATGGCCGCCTACCTGGAGGGATTTCAGGGCACCAGGAAGTTCTCACCCCTTCTTTCCTCCTGTCCCCACCTGCTCATAGGTACTTCTCTTGTGAGTTGTCAATAAGACTGCCATCCAATGGCTCTACTTTCATGTAAGCTCCATGAAGGCTGAGAACCCACACTTACTGCTGTATTGTTAACACCTAGAGAAGTGCCCCATACACTGTGTGTGTGGAAACGTGTTGGATGACAAAGGCTTTTCTTAATATACATAAAAATGAGAGTAAGTAAGGTTTGGGGACTTAAGGAGATAAACACAGCCAGACTGAATCAGTAAAACCGGGATGTGTGGGAGAGAGAAGTGCACTGTTTTGGACGTTAATAACAGAGACAAAATAAATGGACTGGAACTTCCCAAATATTTACAATTGGAATACTGCCTTTGGCACATCTCAAGTCTATCTTGGAAGACTTGCTAGAAATATAGATTTGCATATCGGCGAGAGTCTGTTTTGCTTTCGAAATGATGGAAACAAGCCCTGCTCCGCTATCTGGAAGAGAAATGGAGGGGCAGATGATTTGTAGCTAGCTAGGGAACACGATTCCTGAATGGATGGAACTGATTCTGATGGGAATTGTACTGTTCTTTCAACTCCTTATATGTTGGAAATTTTCCAGCTAATAAATTTCGGGGAAAGCTATCAGCACCACAAAATGCCCATTCAGGGCTAGAAATATTAAAAAGATTCACTGACGTTTTAGAGCGTGCAAGGACAAACTGAGACAAAACCAAGGGAAACTGTATAAAATAAAAACTTAAAAAAAAAACACCCCCAAACCGAGCAAGACTTAAGTGAAACAGTCCTAGGATATGGGATCTGATGTTTCCAGCTTTAAGATAGACTACAGTTTGAATAAACAGGAACCTGAGCAGTAGTTTAAAAAAAAAAGGGGAGGAGGACAGAACGCAGGTTTTTAAAATTTCACTTCATGCCAACAGATATGAAATGTCCCATATTATATATATTGTGTTTTCCATGTCTTTTATTAGGATTGTAAGATTATACTTTTTAATGAATAGTTTCCTTGGAAATTAGTTCAATACATTTGGGTTATGAAGACCAAAGTCTCCCTCCAAATAAAAATAATAATTTTCAAAATGCACAAAAGGAAGAAGCACAATAAACTCCTCAAAAGTAGCACAAAGGAGGCAGCACATTTATGAACATAAATCAATAAACACAATTGAGAGTTTCTCAAGCATGCAGGGGTTATTTACCATATTAACTGATTAAAGAAGAAATATCAGAATAGATAAAAATCATTTGCAGTAAAATTCATCTACTAATAAGAAGAATATGTTAAAAATAACAGTAAAAGGAGCTTCTTTAGGAAGTAAAGTGTGTCTATCAAAAAACTTTAGCAAATGTCATTTTTTTTTTTTTTTTTTTTTTGCGGTACGCGGGCCTCTCACTGTTGTGGCCCCTCCCGTTGTGGAGCACAGGTTCCGGACGCGCGGCCGGGCCCAGCCGCTCTGCAGCATGTGGGATCCTCCCGGACGAAGGCACGAACCCATGTCACCTGCATCTGCAGGCGGATTCTCAACCACTGCGCCACCAGGGAAGCCCGCAAATGTCATTCTTAATAGTGAAATATTAAATTAATTCTTTTTAAAACCAGGGACAAAATACTTTCTCACAAAAAAGAATAACTGGAAAGGAAGAAAGAAAAATTCATTATCTGCAGATAGTAGGACTGTCTACCTCAAAGAATCTATAGTCACATTTAAAAGACATTTTTTTACGGTCAGGTTTATATATTGTACAAAATTCAACTGCGCGTATAATAAATCAGCAACAACAAAACCCAGAATTTTAAAAATATTCTTTTTACAACAACAAAATTCTAGTGTACCTAGTAATAAATCTGTCTAACGTTATACTATGTTTGAAAGAAATTTTCAAACTCTGGGAGACACTTGGGAGATTAACATTTCTGAGAGGAAGTTCGCTTTTATAAGCGTGTCAATTTTTCTGCAAATCTTCACATTTAATACACTTTCAAAGAAAATTCCAGTAGATTTTTAAAAATTGTGGTAAAATAAACATAGCATAAAATCTACTACCTTAACCATTTTTAAGAGTACAGTTCAGTGGCATTAAGTACATTCACTTGATCATGCAACCATCACCAATATGCATCTCCAAAATTTTTTCACCTTCCCAAACTGAAATTCTGTACCCAGCGAACACTAACTCCCATTTCTTCCTCCTCCTAGCCCCTGGTAACCACTATTCTACTTTGTCTCTATGAACTTGGCTACTCTAGATACCTTATATAAGGGCAACTATACAAAATTTGTCCTTTTGGTGTATGCAAGTTCTTTTTTTTTTTTGGAGGAACTTGACAAACTTAACTCTAAAACTTATGTGGACATGCAAAAGACCCAGAATAGCCAACAATTCTGAATTATATTTTAAAGGTAATAATATAATAATATTATATATAATAAGTACCATATAATACTATTATACTATTATAAACCTAGTGGAATTGAGATGGTGTATTGTTGAATTAAGAATATACAAACAGTCTAGGACCCAAATAGCCCCCAAATGGACTCCTGCATATATAAAAGTTTAATAAATGTCAGAGGGGACATTCCACATCACTTGGGAAAGACAGACAATTCAGTATATGGGGCTGGAACAACTGACAATCTCTACAGGAGAAAAAAAAAATGAAATTAAATCCCTCCCTCACACCACAGACAAAAGTTTCTAATGGATTCAAGAGTTAAATGTGAAAGGTGAAACTCTCAAACTCTCAAACTTTAAAAAGTGTATATTTCATGACATCAAAGACAAGATATGGAAAAGATTGATAAACTCAATTGTAATTTAAGAATTTTTGTTAATCAAAAAACACCATAAAGAAAATATAAGACAAGCCACAAACTTGGAGAAGAGAACTGTAACATCTAAAAGTCAATAAGACTAAGACCAAAAAAAAAAAAAAAAGAAAGAAAAATTGGCAAAAGGCATGACAGGCATTTCACATAGGAAGAAATACAAATGGCAAATAGACGTGCGAAAGCATACTCGGTTGTAAGAGTAATATGAAAATGCAATTTTAAAGCACAGTGAGAGATCTTTTTCTTATGTTATATCGACAAAAATTAAGTCTGATAATACCAAGTGTTAGCTCCATAAGACACATGCTGCTGGCGGGGATATAAATTTGTACAATCACTGAAAAATAATTTGACATGATGTAGTAAAGTTGAACACTGGCACACCCACAACACAGCACTTTCACTCCTGGGTCATATATGCTACTGAGGAGTGTTTTTCAATCAATAGATTGCAAATGGCTAAAATGGCTCATGAAATCAGTTTAAAGGATTGAGATCAGTATTTTTAAAAAACAAAATTAAAAATATCAGAGAGCATTATGAGTAATAGGATGAGCATTGTTTCATGAAATGTTTGTTTCACTTGTGTCTGTGGTGGGGAGGGAGGGCAGGAGACTCTATGGGTGTGTGGGTGTCCATGGTGATGGAGAACGTATTTCTCTGAGTCACAGCAACTAAATTTGAAAGCCCTGTAGAAATTCTTGCCCACGTTCCCCAGAAAACATATACAAGATTTTTCATGAGAGCGTGTTCAAAATGTCAAAAAGACAACCCAAATATCCACTGATACTGGAGATTAAAATGGATGAGCAACTTGTGGCACAGACACATGATGAAATATTATGAGCACAGACAGAAGCTCTTCAACCACACATAACCACTTGGATGAACCTGAAAACAGGAAGCTATAGAATACCACACACATTATGCCTTATTTACCAAGTTTAAAGACAATACGAAAAAATCAATGAAAACAACCCAAAGCACAGATCCTGAAGCCAGACTATCTGGGTTCAAATCCTAGCTCTGTCACCTAGTGGCATGTAACCTTGGGCAAAACACTTAACCTCTGTGCCTGTTTCCTCATCTGTGAAATGGAAATAATAACCTACCTCATGGGGTGTTTAGGATTAAAACCTGTAAAGTCCTTGGAACAGTGAACATGCCAAAAAGAAGGAACAGGTGTAGGAAGAACAGAATTAGCAATGTTCTGGTTCTTAAGTTGGTTTGTGAGTGCATGAGTACTGAAGATATTCATTTATTTTTTCCACATATCAATATTTTTTAAATTTTATATTGGAGTATAGTTGATTTACAACATTGTGTTAGTTTCAGGTGTACAGCAAAGTGGTTTAGCTATACACATACATATATCTATGCTTTTTCAGATTCTTTTCCCATATAGGCTATTACAGCGTAGTGAGTAGAGTTCCCTATGCTATACAGTAGGTTCTTGTTGATTCTCTCTTCTACATCAATATTTAAAATTTAAACAGGAGTGAGTTGTGCCATGACAAGGCCCTGTATACTCGGGCTCAAGAATAAGACACCGGGTCAACGATGTTGGCAGCCTGAATGGTCACATACCTGGTTCTCAGCTTGTCACCCCCTGATTCCGTCCAGTTTTGGAGCAGGCTAGAGATGGGTCTTTCTTCATACTGCTTGGTGTACTGAGCCAGCAGTTCCTGAACCACAACCTGCACATAGAGTTTATCACTTGTCAGCCATTTGTCAAAAACGCAATAAATGACAGAGTGTCTTTAACTGCTGCAGCAAGGTAAGGTCCAGCTACTTCTAGCAAACCCTTTGGAAGGACCCAAAGACAAGACTCATCCTTCATGAGGCCTCTACTTCCCCACAGCAGGTGTGTGGCCCTTACTCACCACTCTCCCTCCATTCCCCATGGCCAGCTTAACTAGCTAACTGCTCTCTTTTCCCTTTGAGGCATCAGCCTTTAATGTGGTCCCAAGACCAACCATTTTAGGTGACACTTCAGATAAAACCTACTTGCCTTCCCTGGACCAGATGGGTGGCTGGTCTGTTTTGTTTTTTGCCTCTGATATTCTACGGTTGATTAGGCCTTTGGGGAATCATACGGAAATGTACAGTAAAACAGTCTCCATCAATTGCTTTCCTCACAGCTTTAAAGTTAGAACGTGGGCCTAAAACACTGCATGTTTGTCCAGGTTTGTTAAAAGAAGATGTCCAGGGCTAGGCTGCTGTAGAGAGAGGCCCAGGTGACGGTGAGCAGCAACTGCTAGGCACGTCAGTGAGGCCACCTTGGGCCAGCTTGCCCCGCCGAGCCTCCAGCGGACTGCCAGGCAGGAGTGAGCCCTGGAGAGGCCAGCAGAGGAATCACATCACGAGAGCTCAGCCCAAACTGCCAACCTACAAACGATGAACTAACAATTGCGTGTCGTTATAAGGCACTAACTTTGGGGGTGGGGTTGTTACACAGCCATAAGTTGCTTATTCATTCTCATATGAGTACCAATTTTAGAATATTTCCTTCTTCATTTCACATAAATTCATGTTTTTATATAGATTACATAAAATGTTATAATGCTTTCAATCAATAGGATATCATAAATGATATTTTCAATTCACAATTTTGGATTCTATTTATCTGTTTAATGGCTGTATAATATTCTTTGGAGAAATCATACCTAATTAAACATTTCCATTCAATTAGATATTTATGTTGTTTCCAATTCTGTGCTGTCATTAATATCCTTGGTATCAATATATTCAGACAAATAGCACTGTCCTCTTTTTGATTATTGCCTGAGGATAAATCCAATGAGCTTGACTGATGCAATGGTTCTTAAAGAGGGCCGCCCTGACTATGAGAGGGATGCTGGAAACTTGCCACGGCACATTTGCCTGGGTGACTTTACTGGCATTGGTGGGCAGAGCCAGGCAATGCATGGGACACTCTAACCCAGCAGAGGACTGTGCCACATCCAGTGTCCTGTTGAATGCCATGCGCTCACACTCATGAAGCCAATCGATAGCCCAGAGCCTGACTCTTACACTAAAGCTTTCAGATTCTCCCCAACCTGGGTCTGTGGAAGATTAAACTTCCCTGCCCCCTTGAATTCGAGGCAGCCATGGGACTGGCTTTAGGTCAGTGACATGTAAGCTGGTGTGATGTTCCCAGTTATGATTGGTCCATAGCCTGGACTTTGGTCTACATTGGAGATGCTACAGCAACTCCATGTATAGAGGCATTGTTAAGTCTTACTATGTTGCTATGCTTATTACACATTCCTTTTGTTTCTTTGAAGTATTGTCTTGAATTCTTGAAATCATGTGTCTAGATAAGTTATATTACCCATGACTTCATTTCAGGATAATCAAGGGGGTGTCACAAAATATTTACTACGAAAAAGAGGGCATTAGGTCCAATGAGCTTGAGGATCACCGTATTATGGGTCGAAGGACCTAACCTTTATTGTGGCTTCTGCTATACATAGTAAGTGTAAGAATCGAACACTACTAGCAATGGGAAAATGGGAGAAATTAACTTTGACTAGAATTAAACTTAAAATGATATAGCAATCAAGGTCAGTTTCACCGACATCACTGGGATTAACACATCCTTTGTTTTTGTTCATCTGTTAAAGTTATGATGGCTCTAACTCCATCACCCTTTGTTACAAGAGTAAAAACATTCCCGGCATTAAAAATTGGTCTGATTCCCAGCCCTCCCCTCATACTTTTACTTGCGTTATTTTTCCACATTGAATTTATTGCTACTTGAGGACAGAGAGCATTCCAACTTGCTATTGGTTTCTTGTCCTTCTGCTGCCTGGAAGGCAAGTACCAGGAGGTCGGAATTTGTTTATCTTTGTGCCCTCAAACAGTGTGCAACACAGAGACAGGAGCTGAGGAATCTTTCTTAAATAAGTGAATAAATAAATAAATCTCCTTCCTATGTTTAGTATCTCATCTGATCTTTTCAATTCCTTAATAATTTCCTTTAACTTTTGTCTCTATGTCCACCTTTCTGATTTAAGCAACTTACATTGGGAAAATCAACTCGTTTTAGCTAGATTTAAAATTAGAAGAACACAGGGCTTCCCTGGTGGCGCAGTGGTTGAGAGTACGCCTGCCGATGCAGGGGACACGGGTTCGTGCCCCGGTCCAGGAAGATCCCACATGCCACGGAGCGGCTGGGCCCGTGGGCCATGGCCTCTGAACCTGCGCGTCCGGAGCCTGTGCTCCGCAACTGGAGAGGCCACGACAGTGAGAGGCCCGCATACCGCAAAAAAAAAAAAAAAAAATTAGAAGAACATAATAACTCAGTTTAGGTGCTAAACTTAAAAGATAGACACACTGGGGCCTAGCTAATATCACAAAAGCAGATTCCTCAGTTTAGGTCTTTGCTCCTTTCTCTTTACTTTTTGCTCCTTGCTTTTAGAATCATTCCTCTTTTTCCAGGTCATGAGACAAGAAAACCTGATTTTTAAAAATGAGTTTATTTTCTGCTATTGATGCCCCTTGGTGAAGAATTAAGTGGTTGAAGCTATCAGCTACCATGGGGTTTGGGCAGGACAGTCTCTAAATTCAGTACTTTATTTGATAAATGACCAGGGGGAAGCAAAGATAGATCAGTCACCCTCTCAACTGAGCGTGCAATGAAGATGTGCTTTTTTAACCTCATGTATGTGTTCCTGAGTACATTATAACATATATATAAATTATATAAAAAATAATAAAATTTAAAATATAAATTATATAACATTATATAAAATATATAATATACTATATTTAAATATATATAATTTTAACTTTCTATTTTAAAATAATTATATACACAAAAAGTTGCAAAATTAAAATAGAACAGAGGGGTTTTGTATAGTCATCACCCAGATTACCCCAAAAGTGATATCTCACGTGCAATAATGATGATCAAAACTAGGAAATTCAGTAAAATTTGTATACATTTAATGTTTTAGTTGTAACAGAGATTTCATTATTTAAAAATGAACCCAGTAGTAAAATAAACCTATTTTATAAAATAAAATATATTTCCTTTCAATACAAGTAATTACATCCTTATCTAGGTCTGGTGTTTTGAAAACTTACACCAGATTTTCTTAAGACAACCTGTGAGGTTCTTTCTTTCCAGGTGATTGTTTCTGTGGTGGTGGTGTTTTTGTGGCTCTTCACACAGTTCTCTTGTTCAACATGTGAATACTCTTTATCTTCTTCTATTTACTTGATAAATTCCCAGGGATTGAGTCCTGCTGCACCTGCTCAGGAGCCCCTTTCTTAAGAGAACTCCAGGGGACTAAGCAGCTAGAACAGCTATGTTCTTGCCTTTTGTAAAATATCCCATCTGCAGAAGGAATCAAGCTAATCTACAGCAACATTTGGAAGCCATGAGCCTGAGCAAGTATGCAGAATAATGACACCACAAACATGCATTTGTAACGAATATCCTATGCATCAGGGAACACTGATTATGGAGCATCGATAAAAATTACTATTTAGGTCGAATGGCTTTTCAAGGCATCTAGGAAGCAACTAGCATTTCTACATGCTGAGTATTTCACTGATTTATGCCAGCTACAGTGAAACTTGGATTTAAAAGTCTAACAAGTAGTATCTGGTACCAAGGCAGAAACGCTTAGAGTCAATTAGGATAGCAAACACGGTCTCTAAGGAAAAGCCAGCAGATGTCATCCGCTCTGTAACAGGACAAGGCAGGTAGTGAGGCTGCACTCAGGTCTATACCACGTAGGGAGATGGAGTCACTCAAAGTGGCAGTAATTGTGGCAATGGGGTCCCAAATCATGCCCTAGGCAGGACCGGCTATGGAATTTGGGACCTGGGGCAAAACAAAAATGCAGGGTCCCTTGTTCAAAAATGATTAAGAATTTCAAGATGGTGAGAGCAGAGCAGCAAACCAAGCACAGGCCCTTCTGAGCACGAGGTCCTATACGACTGCACAGATTTTGCCCCACGAAGCTGGACCTGGCCCTGAGGGTCCCAGGAGGATGGGCAGACACAAATGTAACTGCGTGTTCTGTGTTTTTATTACAGCTACTTCTGGCAACTCAAGGTACCTTAGGGCAGCTCAGGTGTCACCCAGGGAGTGAGGTTGCAGAAAAGGCCAACTGGACATGATCCTCCACTAAGGACGTTATTTTCCTCTTTTAGATGCTGGATATCCCATCAAGGTAAGAAGGAAAGAAAAAGAGAGAAAGAGAGGAAGGAAGGAAGGAAGGGACGGAGGGAGGAAGGAAGGAAGAAAGAAGGAAAGAAAGAAAGAAACAAAGAAAGAAAGAAAAAGAAAGAAGGAAGGAAGGAAAGAAAGAAGAAAGAAAGAAAGAAAGAAGGAAGGAAGGAAGGAAGGAAAGAAAGAAGAAAAAAGAAAGAAAGAAAGAAAGAAAGAAAGAAAGAAAGAAAGAAAGAAAGAAAGAAAGAAAAGAAAGAAGGAAGGAAGGAAGGAAGGAAAGAAAGAAGAAAGAAAGAAAGAGGGAAGGAAGGAAGGAAAGAAGGAAGAAGGAAGGAAAGAAGGAAGAAGGAAGGAAAGAAGGAAGGGAGACAAGGAGACAGAGAGAGAGAGGGAGGGAGAGAGACTGATTTCCGTGCAGAAAATGAAGTCACTTTGATGAGCACAGAAGTACAGATAAAGGTTCAGAAGGCTCTCTTTCTCCCAAACCTCACACATGGAGCTCTTGAGGAGAACTTTCAATAGTTAGATGCTGGAACATCTGGTTTTGAAAGAATTAGTGCCAGCTCTGTTATGGGTCAATGGATTTGGAAAGAGAAAACGAAAACGTCTGTTCAAACTACCTTGGTCAGCTTTTCTAAGAGTTCATCATCTAAACGTCCCTCCAAGTTCCCCAAAATGAACGAGCACGTTTTGTAAATGCTTCGTATCGATTCTATCCCCAAGCAGATCTTCGAGCTGTCCCCCTCCCGCTATTTCCAATGGCAGCCCCCTGGCCTGGGCAGCACCTCCTTCCTCTAGGCTGAGACTCCGTCCCAAGCCTGCTCTTGCTGCCCCACCGATGGCCTTCGCGGCCTTCACTAGGCTGGCCTCTGCCTACCTCTGGTCCGATTTCACACGCCTCTCTTTGTTTCTGCCATCATCAGGGGTGATTCTGCGTGTAACTCCCCATCTGTAGATCTCTGGGAAGGTAAGTTGGAACTATTTGCCTCTGATTCTGCTGGGTCAGGCAGACCCTCAGCCCACGCCCTTGTTCTCTCTCTCCAAGAGGCCCTCAGAAGAGGAAAGCAGTTTCGCCTCTCAGGAAAGCAGAGTTGTCATCTGCAGACTGATCACCCCCGTACCGGCTGCTCCTTGTACCCCTGCTCTTGCAGCCAGACCTCAGTGCCTTTTAGAACTGATACTCGAGGCCCTGCAGTTGGGTTGACCCAACCTCTGATTTCAGGAGTATCGGCACTGTGTTTTTTCTGGCAACTCAACATCTCCACCTGCTGACCACTAGGGTTCACCTACAGCCAGAAGGCTGGGGCCCCAGTGAGAATGTCCTTTCTGGTTTACTGTGCGGTTCTTTCCAGGAGCAGAGGGTGTCCAGGTTCTGCAGCCTGAGGTCCAGTCCTCACCCAACACCATACCTGTCCCCAAACCCCATTGTAATACCTGAGGTCCAGCTCATCTGGGAGAAGAATCTGGGATTCACCCCAGTGATGGGGGTGGGGAGAACATTAGGGCTGAAGAGTAAGGTGTGCGTGTGTGTGTGTGTGTGTGTGTGTGTGTGTGTGTGTGTGGCCTTTATTCTCTTGAAGAGGCCTCCCTCCCTTTCTTTGTTACTCTTTCTTCTTTCTCTCTCCTCCTTCACTTTTTATATTTAAGGGAGGCACTATTTCTTTTCATGGTTTTAAATAAATTTGATTTTTAAATTTTTTCAATTTTTTGGAAATTTTTAAAAACTTCAAGCCATATTATGGTCTTAAATAAAAAGTAAATGTCTCCTTTCCAATCCCTTACCTCCAGGACCTCACTCCAGAAATATCCATTCTGAAGTAGTTTTTGTTCTCCTAGAAGCAGCAGCTTCCAAAGGTCAAGGTCAAACATTCCTGTGTTATGTTTTAGTCTGCTTCCGATTTGGAACACACTTTTTATTGAGTAGCTTTACTTTTCCTGGAGTCTTAATGGACTATTTCTCCCCTTGTTTCAAGAAGAACCATATGCCTTTTCCATCATCACTAAGACCTCCCTGCTTCTTAATCATTCTATTTGTTGACCCGAAATCATTTCCTTCTCAAAGTCATTCTTGTGTTCCTTCTGACTTCCTGTTCTAATTTGGACTAATTGTGTTCTGGGCCTGCTACACCACTACTACGCAGGTATTTCTTTATACATACTCCTCTTGGATTAGCTCCAGAAAGCATAGATGTCTAATTCTTAATTCCTTTTATGCTTTTCTCCAGTTCATCTACAAGTAATATTGTTCAGAAAGTGCATGGCAAGGTAAACTTCCTGAGCATTTGAATATCTGTAAATCTGGCTCATCTGTGATGAATAATTTAGCTAGCTATAAAATTTTACGTTCAAAGTAACTTTCTTCTGAATTCTAAAGGCATTGTTCCATTTTATTTCAGACCTGGTCACTCAAAGTGTGGTCCACAGACCAGCAGCGTCAACACCACCGAGGAGCTTGCTAGAAAGCAGAAATGCGGACCCACCCCAGAATCTGAATGTGAACAAGGTCCCTAGGAACGTATGGGTGCAGCGGAGTTGAGAGGCGCTGCCCCAGCCTTCAGCGCTGCCGCTAATAGGGCTGAGGTCAATCTGACTCTCTTTTCTTAGTAAATAATCTGATGTTTCCTCAGTCTAAAGTTTGGCGGCCCTCTCTTTGTCCTTACTTGGTGATCTGAAATTCTCCAGGCTGTTTTCAGGCTCTGACCTTTTCTGGTGGGTCCTGCCAATTTCAAGACTTGTGAATCTTTTCAGACCTGGGAAATTGTCTTCTTTTATTTCTCTGGATTTGTCTGCCTGTCTGTGTTCTCTGCTCCCTCTTTCAGGAATGTCATCAGTTTCCTAGACATGATCATCCATGTTTCTCAGCCTTTCCCTTTTACTTACCTTCACTTAGTTTTGCTGATCTTCTTTCTAAGAAGTTTTCTCAAATTTATCCTTTGGCCTTTATATTGGATTCTTTTTTTTTTTTTTTTGCCGTACGTGGGCCTCTCACTGTTGTGGCCTCTCCCGTTGCGGAGCACAGGCTCCGGATGCGCAGGCTCAGCGGCCATGGCTCACGGGCCCAGCCGCTCCGCGGCATGTGGGATCTTCCCAGACCGGGGCACGAACCCGTGTCCCCTGCATCGGCAGGCGGACTCTCAACCACTGCGCCACCAGGGAAGCCCTATATTGGATTTTTTTAAATTAAGCAAACATATAATTTGAATCTACTATGGTTCTTGGCACTATGATTATGATGGTTTAATGCACTATGGTTCTCTGAGTGCTCATTGTCACGGCAGGGTGTTTTCGTCTTATGGATGCAAGGTCATCACACATCTCCAGGGATATTAATTGGTTTTTGCTTCTCCCAGTGCCACTTATTCTATTTGTTCATATTGCTCCTTCTTTCATGTGTTATGGTTTTTCCTTAAGTTTCTGATCATCCTAATTAGATAACCTGTATTATGGAATTATTGTTCATTTGCTTAGGTGTGATGATAGTACCGTGCTTTTGAAAGAAAATGTCCTTATTTTAGAAAATGAATGTCGAAGTTTTTAGGGATGAAGTGTCTGATGTCTGCAACTTTCAAATGGTTACACACACACACACAAATATGTGTATAAAGAGAATAAGAAAGAGACCACTTAAATATAGCAAAATGCTAACATTTGGAAGTAGAAAACTTGCTCAAGTGTTATTGCACTAGTCTTTCAATTTTCTCTTGAAATTTCTGTTTGAAATTTTCAAAAGTTGGAAATAATAAGAAAAACAAAACAAAATATCTGAGTATCATTGGGAAAATACCCCTAGGGGCCTGAAATCCCTAAGGAATCAGCTTTCTTACAGGAAACTAGATACATGCTTGGTTTTTAAGCAAGTCAGGCTGTAGGTCATTTGCATTTTTGCATATATGCTCTTGGAGTAATAAACAATGTATGCAAAGCCTCTGACTGATATTCCTTAGGAAATCTGTGGATTAAGAAGGGACCTGTCCTAGGGTACCTCTAATGAAGCAAAAGAAAGTTATAATGGGATTTCATGGGTGTAGGCAGTAATTGGATTTGGTGGAAGGTGTAATTAAATTTCACCAAGGGCCTACAACCTCTGCCCCAGGAAAATAATGAAAGGGTCAGAAAACCTTCTATCTTGCTCAAAGGGAAATATATAAAGCCTGCAGAAACTCTGAAGCATGTGCCTGCTCTGTCCACATCTCCTCAATTATGGGACAGCAGCTCTAGTATCTTCAGGATCGCTAAAGAATCCCACCTTCAGGCAGAGGGTTGAAAGCCCTGTAATGGAAGAATACTATGAAAATTACTGACCAGTTTCTGTTCCCTGGTCTCCTGAAATTTCTATCTCTGCTTCGATAAGTGGAATCAAAACAGAATCCAGCCCAGAGAGGGATAGCCTCCCCAACAAGGGCTGATTCCAACACTCAAGTGGAAGGCCAGGTTGACCAGTGGAGGGTAGCTAGCACCACCTTCCCCACCATTGGGTGGATGCCAGGCAGTCTGAAAGCTCTGGGTACAAAGCAGGGCATGTCAACTGTAGGTTTCCTGGTAGGCTGTGTCAACTGGCAACAAGCAGGCAGGCTGCCCCCACTCCTTCCCCAGTAAATCTCAGTCTCTCACCCCAGGAGACTAAGCTGTAGGTTTCCAGAGTTGTGGCAGATGCTACTGCTGTAGTCAAGTTCTCTGATGTGGGGAGGATGGCTGTCCTGCCATCAGACAAGCCTTCAGAGGAATGCCTGGCTCTCTGCCCCAATCCCTCTCCTGCTCTCAGTCCCTGTGACTCAGCATCTCTCCAGAGACGTCCAAAAGAAACAACTCCCACTTCCATCAGTGTTCCCTTGACCTCATCCATCAATTCCATCCCATCTGCTTCCCATTCTCCAGAAATTTATCAAACTCCTTTGTCTTCTGATGGCCCCTCCACCACTGTCAATGCCCCTGCAGATGTGTTCCCCTCTATTCTTTCTTCTAGTTATTTCAAAAGGATTGAAGAGGAAAGAGCTGCCTTGTTGGTGTTCATGCCATGATCTCGAACCAGAAGTCATCCCCTTGGTTTTTAATCCTCTTATCTATGGTGCAGTGTCTAAGGATCTTCTCTCCTTCTAATTCTGGAAGTTGTGGGAATGCTTCCCCACTCACCACCACCTTTAATCTTTCATTTTCTTAGCAATAAAATCAAGAAGGGCATCTGCCTTATCTTAGAGCACCACTGCGGAAGAGTTAACACAGAAGGCCTGAGACTGCTATTCTTGGAAGGGTGTGCTTGCAAGGATGCCCTTGGCTGGCATCTGGGAACCTGGATTTGGGGAGGGTTCCCATCATTCTGTGACTGACAAGGGTGGCTCTCTGTGCCTAAACACTTTGTGCAAACAATACGGTTTGTGCTGAACACCTGTTTTCTGTTTGAAAATCTGGAATTCTAATATGTGCTAGGCAGAGGGTACCCTATGTGACCAGCCTCCAGTAAAAACGTTGGATGCTGAGTCTGTGATGAGCTTCCCCGGTAAACAGCGTTTCACATGTACTGTCACAATTCACTGCTGGAAGAATTAAGCATGTCCTCTGTGACTCCACTGGGAGAGGAGTCTTGGAATCTCATGCCTGGTTTCCTTCGGACTCTGCCCATGTGCCTTTTCCCTTTGCCGAGTTTGTGTTTTATCCTTTTGCTACAATAAATCCTAACCATGAGTATGACTATATGTGGCATCCTGTGAGTTCTCCTACAGAATTATCCAACCTGGGGGTGGTCTTGGGGACCCCTGAACCACACCACTTATAAAATCAGTGTTTCCATCTCTTGATAAGCTTTGATCATAGCTTGAGGTAGTATTTTTCCAGCATGTGTCTGGAAGACGTCTATCTGGAAAACTGGCCAAAGAAGGCCTACACAATCTGGTTTTTTAAGGTATTTTTTTAAATTTATTTATTTTTGGCTGCGTTGGGTCTTCGTTGCTGCGTGCAGGCTTTCTCTAGTTGCGGCAAGCGGGGGCTACTCTTCATTGCAGTGTGCGGGCTTCTCATTGCAGTGGCTTCTCTTGTTGCGGACCACGGGTTCTAGGTGCGTGGGCATCAGGAGTTGTGGCTCGCAGGATCTAGAGCGCAGGCTCAGTAGTTGTGATGCACGGGCTTAGTTGCTCCACTGCAATGTAGGATCTTCCTGGACCAGGGCTCGAACCTGTATCCCCTGCATTGGCAGGCAGATTCTTAACCACTGTGCCACTAGGGAAGCCCCACAATGACCATCCCTGGCTTCCTTCCTCAGCCTGGGCCTCAAAACCCTGCATGGGTTCTCACTGCATGGGTGCTCTGCCTCTTTGTGATGACACGTCCTCCTGAGCAGGCAGCTCAGCCTCCCTCCAGCCCAACATCCCTGCATCCCTGCCCTCCATGGTCCAGAGTCCCTCTTTTCCACTGCCCATGCTCCCATTTATGTGACAATAAGCAAGCTGTCCCTGTTTCTCCTCTGCTTCCACTCGCTTCATAGTTAGAGATTGTGACTCTACTCCCATAACTACATTAAACCACCTTTCCATAGTGTCTACAAGCTAGAGCTTGCAAATAAAGCACTGAGTCACCACTTCAGGGTCAAGCAACGTCGAAGCACACGCTTGAGTGTGAAATATACTCCTGAAGAGAAAACTGCTGAAAAACCTCACACACTTGGCTTATCACCTGAGATGGAGAGTGTGAACTAGTGCCATGTCTGATTACTGAATATTCTTAAGGAGTGTTTAGGTGGGAGGGAGACAGAAGAAAAGCAATTCTTAATCCAGCCCACAGTAAATGGCAGTTCTTAAGTAGCTGTCCCCACTCGACTCTACTCATAGTATATTCTTGGCTCCCTTATCCAATATTAGTTGACCATATATGCACGGCTTTATTTCTGGGCTCTGCATTCTGTTCCATGGGTCGATGTGTCTTCTCTAATGCCAGTACCATACTGTTTTGATTACTACAGCAGAGTCCTGCACAGCTGGGGAAGCTGGGTGTTCACTCACATGCTCTCATTTTCCCCATGGGAGAAACCACCAGCCAAGAAGGTCTTTTTGTCCTTTAGCTGTGCCACCCTGGGAGAGGAGTAACGCAGGTAAAGTGAAGCTGTTCCTCTTGCCCTCTTCAATGTGTTCAATCTCAGATTTTTTGTTTGTTTGTTTGTTCCAACAATGTGCTGGAACTTCTCCACTGGACTCCTGGACTTTCACAAAGGAACTCTCATCCATGAATAATTGTCAAAACTGGTGTTCTTTGGGGGAAAGATGGCAGAAAACGCCTCTTCCACCATTTTGATGATGTCTTAGAATAAGTTCGTCTATGTCTACATAAAACTCTGTTGTGATTTTATTACATTATATAAATTATATAATGATCTCATTATATAAATATAGATAGATAGATCAGTTCTGGCAAAATGGACATCTTTCCTGTGCAGAGTCATCCAATCTGTGAATATATTTAGTATGCCTCTCCATTCACTTAGGACTTCTTTGATTTCTTTCAACAGCATTTTGTAATTTCCAGCATAAAGATCCTATACATAGTTATTAGATTTACACCTATGTATTTTGTTTTCTTTGAAACAATTGTAAATGATGTTATATGTTTAATTTCAGTTTCCACATGTTCCTTAATGGTATATAGAAATCTGATTGATTTTTGTGTACTGATCTTATATCCTGTGGTCTTGCTGAACTCACTTATTAGTTCTAGAATTTTTCTGCAGATTCTTTGGATTCTCTATGTAGACAATGATGTAATTTGCAAATAAGAACAGTTTTCGTTTCTTTCCCTTTTAATCTCTATGTATTTTATTTATTTTTTCTTGCCTGATTGCCCTCACCATAACTTCCAACTCCATGTTGAGTAGCAGTGGCACCAGTGGACATCCTTGACTTATATCTGATCTTAGGGGGAAAGCATTCAGTGTTTCACCATTAAGCATGATGCTAGCTACAGTTTTTTGTGGATACTTTTTTATCCACAAGTTGCAGAAATTCCCCTCTATTCCTAGTTTGCCGAGAGATTTTATCAAGAACCATTGTTGGATTTGGTCAAATGCTTTTTCTGTGTAAACCAACATGATCATATGATTTTTTTTCTTTTTCAGTCACTTGATATGATGGATTACATTGATTGACTTTTGAATGTTGAAGCTGCCTTGTATACCAGGAATGAATTCCACTTCTTCATGGTATATAATTCATTTTATACACTGCCAGATTTAATTTGTTAAAATCTTATTGAGGATCTTTGTATCTAAGGTCATGCAAGTTTTTGATATGTAGCTTCCCCTTTTTTGTATTCTCTGCTTTTGGCATCAGAGTAATACGAGCTGTATGAAACCGAGTTGGGAATTGTTTCCTTCTCTTCTATTTTCTGCAAGAGATTTTGTAAAACTCTTCTATAAATGTTTGATGGAATTCTCCAATGAAACCTAGACCTGAAGCTTTCTTTGTATTATTATTAAACATTAAATTTCTTTTCTATTATAGGACTACACAGATTGTCTATTTCAAGTGGCTGCATTTGGGTCTTTGTGGTTTTTGAGGAATTGGTAATTTCTTCTAAGTCATCAAATTTATTAATGCAAAGTTATTTTCTAGTATTCCCTCATTATTATTTTAGTGGCTGCAGGATATCTAGTTATATATCTTTTTTCATTCCTAATACTGGTTATTTGAGTCTTCCTATTTTTTGTCTTTGTCATTCTTGCTAGGGAGTTAACAACTTTATTGATTCTTTTCAAAGAATCAGCTTTCTGTTTCATGGATTTTTCACCTTTTTCAGTTTCATTGATTTGTGCTCTTTTCTTTGTTAGTCTCTTTTTTATGCTTGGTTTATGCTTATTTTGCTCCACTTTTTTATTTTCTGGAGGTGGGAACAAAATTTTTGATTTGAGACATATTCTCTTTTCTAAAGTAAGCATTTAATGCTATAAATTTCCCTCTAAGCATTGCTTTATCTGCATCCAACATTTTTTGATATGTTATGTTTTCATTTTCATTCACTCTGTGTATTTTAAATTGGACCTTACAAACTCTTTGGGAATAGCCTTCCCAGTAGAATCTATATGACTCCATATGTACAAGAAGTAGTTTTCTTAAGCCAAGAAAAGATATAGTTCAGCATCAAAGATCAGCTAGGAAATAAATAAATTAATACCCCTTCCATTCAACTACTGCAAAAATCAAGTGCTTAAGGGAAAAACACCTGCCAATTAAGTGAAGACATCAGACGAAGATAAAACATATAAAGCATTTCAGATTTCTGGATAACTCTTGATCTTGAAAATTATGCTGTTTAAAAAGAATAAATATTTCCCGAATCTTACCTGCAGCATTACAACACTGTCACCTTCAAAAGTTACAAACATATCTGTGTCACGTTTTAAGCCTGAGCTTCCGTTTTCCATCATGTAACCCTATTGCAAAAAAAAAAGAAAAGCAGATTTTAAATTTGCAGTCCCATCATTATAAAGGACTAACAGTTTCTTTGAAATTAAATACACACAATTGAAAAAAAGAAAACTCTATTTCTCCTACCCAGAATAGCCATTATAAGAATTTTGACCCATCCCATGAGCTTTTGGTCCATAAATATTATTTGAGGGTATGGCCTTTGTTGGTAGTAAAAACATTTGAAAACAATCATGTCACATTTTTCCAAAATATCTCAACAAATTATGCTAATTTTTTCTCTTTCTCTTCCAAATCTTATGAAATTGAATAAATGTCAAGGTATTTGTGATTATACCCCACAATATGCAGGAGAATGATGCCTCCCCCACCCAAACCCTTTTTTAATTAGTAAATATACCTATGATTCCTGGGAGACAACATAAAAAATCCTAAATTGCCACTCTGCCTCTTCATGTCATTAAATATTCTGCATCATAAATACACACACCAGCTTCCACCTAGTTTTTTACTTTTTTTCTTTTCTCACTTCCTGAAATCCTTATTTAAATGGCGGTAGCCTGCTGCTCCTTTCCAAAGTGGTGAAGTGTTTCTGCACACACACTGGGAGAATCAGCTGCTCCAGAGAAAGCTGATCAGCCCCAGGCCAGACGTGGAGGGAGCAGAGTTGCCCGCGTTCGGCCACAGGCCCTTCCCCCTCTCAAGGCCTCTGTGCTCTCTTTCTTCCAGGCCATTGTCCTCCCCCTTAACTCTCAGAATCCTTCCCACTCTCAGAATCTGCTTCCAAATCAGCCCTACCATGTAAGTTACATCACAGGCGGCTGTCGCATCATCTCTCCCAGGAGTATGTGCACTTAGCACTTTGGCTCTGTCTAGGAACGACAAGATTCTGCCCCTGTTGGAATTTTCAAGCCACATGGGTCAGGGAGGGTCACACACGGTGCTCCCGTATACCCCAACCTCAAGGTACCCATTACCCTTGGGGTACCTGCTTCATTTCTGAAAACGGCCACTTGAGTCACAGAAGTGGGCACTCTGGGCTCCCACTGCCTGCAGAGCCTGAAGTCCTGTGAGCATCCCTGCTTTCCTGTCCCGGAGCCATCCTCTGATGCCCCGCTGCTTCCCCTGGTCCGCCTCTGCATCACGGCAGTCCGGGCAGGCCCTCTGCACGGTGTTAGTTTACAGAAGCAAAGGCATCTTCACAAACCCTCAGGAATCCTTCATAACTTTCATAAAGGTAAACTGATTATATTTATGGAAACAGAAATTGGTGGCATTTCCAGCCTGGAGAAGTTCAGCCTTGCCTCCCCTCCCCCACCATAACCACAGGGTAAATCCCCTCATTCCCGGGCAAACCACATGAGATCAGGTTCTGACTGTGATCAGGCCCCAGAGTGTTTCCCCTGCAAGGGAGTAGCTGACTCACTTTCACCATCAGCATTCTACCATTTATCGAGTATCTGCCACGAGCCAGATACTGAGCTGGGTGCTTGACCCAGACTTCGTTTTATTATTTCGCTTAATCCTTTTCCTCCTCTCAACAGCCCTGTGAGGTAGGTGTTACCCCATTTTACAGATGAAGAGAGCAAGGCTCAAGGGCTACGTTGGAATGTTTTTGAATAACCCCTCAAGTTCTGGTACGGAAAAGATGAACATGAGACCTACCATCTCAGACTTGGGAAGAAGCTGTTATATAAGAAGCACACCTGCTAAAGGCTCAAAATAATAATTCTGAAGAAATAAAGTACTTTTTCCTTGATCATTTTGCTCTGGTCTCTTCCAGCAAGAGAGGGAAAAACAGGTTCTCTGTTGTTCTGACATTTTTGAACTGTTCACACCCTGCCCTGGAAACCAGGCCATCAGGGATTTAAAATAACCCGAGCAGTGGCTCACTCAAAAAGCAGCAGAGTGGAGGAGCTTCAAGATGGCGGAGAAGTAAGACGTGGAGATCACCTTCCTCCCCACAAATACATCAGAAATACATCTACACGTGGAACAGCTCCTACAGAACACCTACTGAACGCTGGCAGAAGACCTCGGACCTCCCAAAAGGCAAGAAACTCCCCACGTACCTGGGTAGGGCAAAAGAAAAAAGAAAAAACAGAGACAAAGAATAGGGTCGGGACCTGCACCAGTGGGAGGGAGCCGTGAAGGAGGAAAGGTTTCCTACACTAGGAGGCCCCTTCGCGGGAGGAGACTGCGGGAGGCGGAGGGGGAAAGCTTTGGCGCCGCAGAGGAGAGCGCAGCCAGAGGGGTGCGGAGGGAAAAGCGGGGAGATTCCCGCACAGAGGATCGGTGCCGACCGGCACTCACCAGCCCGGGCGCGGAGGGACTGGGAGCTGAGGCTCGGGCTTCGAAGGTCGGAAGTTGGATCCCAGGGAGAGGACTGGCGGTGTGAACACAGCCTGAAGGGGTTAGTGCGCCACAGCTGGCCGGGAGGGAGTCCGAGAAAGTCTGGAGCTGCCGAAGAGGCAAGAGACCATTGTTTTGGGGTGCGCGAGGAGAGGGGATTAAGAGCACCGCTTAAAGGAGCTCCAGAGACGGGCGTGAGCCGCGGCTAAAAGCGCGGACCCCAGAGACGGGCATGAGACGCTAAGGCTGCTGCTGCCGCCACCAAGAAGCCTGTGTGCCACCACAGGTCACTCTCCACACCTCCCCTCCCGGGAGCCTGTGCAGCCCGCCACTGCCAGGATCCCGGGATCCAGGGACAACTTCCCTGGGAGAACGCACGGTGCACCTCAGGCTGGTGCAACGTCACGCTGGCCTCTGCCGCCGCAGGCTCGCCCCGCACTCCGTGCCCCTCCCTCCCCCCCGGCCTGAGTGAGCCAGAGTCCCCGAAACAGCTGCTCCTTTAACCCCGTCCTGTCTGAGCGAAAATCAGACGCCCTCAGGCGACCTACAGGCAGAGGCGGGGCCAAATCCAAAGCTGAACCCCGGGAGCTGTGAGAACAAAGAAGAGAAAGGAAAATCTCTCCCAGCAGCCTCAGGAGCAGCGGATTAAATCTCCACAATCAACTTGATGTACCTGCATCTGTGGAATACCTGAATAGACAACAATCATCCCAAATTGAGGAGGTGGACTTTGAGAGCAAGATTTATGATTTTTCCCCTTTTCCTCTTTTTGTGAGTGTGTATGTGTATGCTTCTGTGTGATTTTGTCTCTATAGTTTTGCTTTTACCATTTGTCTCACAATTCTGTCTGTCCGTTTTCTTTTCTTCCTTTTTTTAACTATCGTTTTCAGCGCTTGTTAGCATTGGTGGATTTGTTTTTTGGTTTGGTTGCTCTCTTCTTTCCTTCTTTCTTTTTTTATAACTTTAAATTTTTTTAATAATTATTTTTTATTTCAATAACTTTATTTTATTTTGTTTTATATTCTTCTTTCTTTCTGCCTTTTATTCTGAGCTGTGTTGATGACAGGCTTTTGGTGCTCCAGCCAGGCGTCAGGGCTGTGCCTCTGAGGTGGGAGAGCCAAGTTCAGGACATTGGTCCACAACAGACCTCCCAGCTCCACGTAATATCAAACGGCGAAAATCTCCCACAGATCTCCATCTCAATGCCAAGACCCAGCTCCACTCAACGACCAGAAAGCTACAGTGCTGGACACCCTATGCCAAACAACTAGCAAGACAGGAACACAACCCCACCCATTAGCAGAGAGGCTGCCTAAAATCATAATAAGGTCACAGACACCCCAAACATACCACCAGACGTGGACCTGGCCACCAGAAAGACAAGACCCAGCCTCATCCACCAGAACAAAGGCACTAGTCCCTTCCACCACGAAGCCTACACAACCCACGAAACCAACCTTAGCCACTGGGGGCAGACACCAAAAACAATAGGAACTACAAACCTGCAGCCTGCGAAAACGAGACCCCAAACACAGTAAGATACGCAAAATGAGAAGACAGAGAAACACACAGCAGATGAAGGGGCAAGGTAAAAACCCATCAGATCTAACAAATGAAGAGGAAATAGGCAGTCTACTTGAAAAAGAATTCAGAATAATGATAGTAAAGATGATCCAAAATCTTGGAAATAGAATGGAGAAAATACAAGAAAAGTTTAACAAGGACCTCGAAGAACTAAAGTGCTAACAAACAATGATGAACAACACAATAAGTGCAATTAAAAATTGTCCAGAAGGGATCAACAGCAGAATAACTGAGGCAGAAGAAAGGATAAGTGACCTGGAAGATAAAATAATGGAAATAACTACTGCAGAGCAGAATAACGAAAAAAGAATGAAAAGAACTCAGGACAGTCTCAGAGACCTCTGGGACAACATTAAATGCACCAACATTTGAATTATAGGGGTCACAGAAGAAGAAGAGAAAAAGAAAGGGCCTGAGAAAATATTTGAAGAGATTATAGTTGAAAACTTCCCTAATATGGGAAAGGAAATAGTTAATCAAGTCCAGGAAACACAGAGAGTCCCATACAGGATAAATCCAAGGAGAAACATGCCAAGACACATACTAATCAAACTATCAAAAATTAAATACAAAGAAAAAATATTAAAAGCAGCAAGGGAAAAACAGCAAATAACACACAAGGGAATCCCCATAAGGTTAACAGCTGATCTTTCAGGAGAAACTCTGCAAGCCAGAAGGGAGTGGCAGGACATATTTAAAGTGATGAAGGGGAAAAACCTACAACCAAGATTACTCTACCCAGCAAGGATCTCATTCAGATTTGACGGAGAAATTAAAAACTTTACAGACAAGCAAAAGCCAAGAGAATTCAGCACCACCAAACCAGCTTTACAACAAATGATAAAGGAACTTCTCTAGGCAGGAAACACAAGAGAAGAAAAAGACCTACAATAACAAACCCAAAACAATTAAGAAAATGGTAATAGGAACATACATATTGATATTACCTTATATGTAAGTGGATTCAATGCTCCAACCAAAAGACACAGACTGGCTGAAAGGATACAAAAACAAGACCCGTATATACGCTGTCTACAAGAGACCCACTTCAGACCTAGGGACACATACAGACTGAAAGTGAACAGATGGAAAAAGATACTCCATGCAAATGGAAATCAAAAGAAAGCTGGAGTAGCAATTCTGATATCAGACAAAATACATTTTAAAATAAAGAGTATTACAAGAGACAAAGAAGGACACTACGTAAAGATCAAGGGATTGATCCAAGAAGAAAATGTAACAATTGTAAATATTTATTCACCCAACATGGGAGCAACTCAATACATAAGGCAAATACTAACAGCCATAAAAGGGGAAATCGACAGTAACACAATCATAGTAGGGGACGTTAACACCCCACTTTCACCAATGGACAGGACATCCAAAGTGAAAATAGATAAGGAAACACAAGCTTTAAATGATACATTAAAAAAGATGGACTTAATTGATATTTAAAGGATATTCCATCCAAAAACAACAGAATGCACTTTCTTCTCAAGTGCTCATGGAACATTCTCCAGGACAGATCATATCTTGGGTCACAAATCAAGCCTTCTTAAATTTAAGAAAATTGAAATCGTACCAAGTATCTTTTCAGACCACAATGCTATGAGACTAGATATCAATTACAGGAAAAAGTCTGCCAAAAGTCCAAAACACATGGAGGCTAAACGATACACTACTTAATAACCAAGAGATCACTGAAGAAATCAAAAAGGAAATCAAAAAATACCTGGAAACAAATGACAATGAAAACATGACGACCCAAAACCTATGGGATGCAGCAAAAGCAGTTCTAAGAGGGAAGTTTATAGCAATACAATCCTACCTTAAGAAACAAGAAACATCTCAAATAAACAACCTAACCTTACACCTAAGGCAGTTAGACAAAGAAAACAAAATACCCCAAAGTTAGCAGAAGGAAAGAAATCATAAAGATCAGATCAGAAATAAATGAAAAAGAAATGAAGGAAATGATAGCAAAGATCAATAAAACTAAAAGCTGGTTCTTTGAGAAGATAAACAAAATTGATAAACCATTAGCCAGACTCATCAAGAAAAAAGGGAGAAGACTCAAAACAATACAATTAGAAATGAAAAAGAAGAAGTAACAACTGACACTGCAGAAATACAAAGGATCAAGAGAGATTACTACAAGCAACTCTATGACAATAAAATGGACACCCTGGAAGAAATGGACAAATTCTTAGAAATGCACAACGTTCTGAGAATGAACCAGGAAGAAATAGAAAATACGAACAGACCAATCACAAGCACTGAAATTGAGACTGTGATGAAAAATCTTCCAGCAAAAAAAAAAAAAAAAAAAAAATCTTCCAGCAAACAAAAGCCCACAACCAGATGGCTTCACATGCGAATTGTATCAAACATTTAGAGACAAGCTAACACCTGTTCTTCTCAAACTCTTCCAAAATATAGCAGAGGGAGGAACACTCCCAAACTCATTCTACGAGGCCACCGTCACCTTGATACCAAAACCAGACAAAGATGTCACAGAGAAAGAAAACTACAGGCCAATATCACTGATGAACATAGATGCAAATGCTCCTCAACATAATACTAGCCAACAGAATCCAACAGCATATTAAAAGGATCATACACCATGATCAAGTGGGGTTTATCCCAGGAAGGCAAGGATTCTTCAATATATGCAAATCGATCAATGTGATACACCATATTAACAACTTGAAGGAGAAAAACCATATGATCATCTCAGTAGATGCAGAGAAAGCTTTAGACAAAATTCAACACCCATTTATGATAAAAACCCTCCAGAAAGTAGGCATAGAGGGAACTTACCTCAACATAATAAAGACCATATATGACAAACCCACAGCCAACATCGTCCTCAATGGTGAAAAACTGAAACCATTTCCACTAAGATCAGGAACAAGACAAGGTTGCCCACTCTCACCACTATTATTCAACATAGTTTTGGAAGGTTTAGCCACAGCAATTGGAGAGGAAAAAGAAATAAAAGGAATCCAAATTGGAAAAGAAGAAGTAAAGCTGTCATGGTTTGCAGATGACATGATACTATACACAGAGAATCCTAAAGATGCTATCAGAAAACTACTAGAGCTAATCGATGAATTCGGTAAAGTAGCAGGATACAAAATTAATGCACAGAAATCTCTGGCATTCCTATATACTAATGATGAAAAATCTGAAAGTGAAATCAAGAAAACACTCCCGTTTACCATTGCAACAAAAAGAATAAAATACCTAGGAATAAACCTACCTAAGGAGACAAAAGACCTGTATGAAGATAATTATAAGACACTGATGAAAGAAATTAAAGATGATACAAATAAATGGAGAGATATATCGTGTTCTTGGATTGGAAGAATCAACATTGTGAAAATGACTATACTACAGAACGCAATCTACAGATTCAATGCAATTCCTATCAAACTACCAATGGCATTTTTCACAGAACTAGAATAAAAAATCTCACAATTTGTATGGAAACACAAAAGACCCCGAATAGCCAAAGCAATCTTGACAAAGAAAAACGGAGCTGGAGGAATCAGGCTCCCTGACTTCAGACTATACTACAAAGCTACAGTAATCAAGACAGTATGGTACTGGCACAAAAACAGAAAGATAGATCAATGGAACAGGATAGAAAGCCCAGAGATAACTCCACGCACATATGGTTACCTTATCTTTGATAAGGAAGCAAGAATATACAGTGGAGAAAAGACAGCCTTTCAATAAGTGGTGCTGGGAAAACTGGACAGCTACATGTAAAAGAATGAAATTAGAACACTTGTAACACCATACACAAAAATAAACTCAAATTGGATTAAAGACCTAAATGTAAGGCCAGACACTATCAAACCCTTAGAAGAAAACATAGGCAGAACACTCTATGACATAAATCACAGCAAGATCCTTTTTGACCCACCTCCTAGAGAAATGGAAATAAAAATAAACAAATGGGACCTAATGAAACTTAAAAGCTTTTGCACAGCAAAGGAAACCATAAACAAGACGAAAAGACAACCCTCAGAATGGGAGAAAATATTTGCAAATGAAGCAACTGACAAAGGATTAATCTCCAAAATTTACAAGCAGCTCATGCAGCTCAATATCAAAAAACAACCCAATCCAAAAATGGGCAGAAGACCTAAATAGACATTTCTCCCAAGAAGATATACAGATTGCCAACAAACACATGAAAGAATGCTCAACATCATTAATCATTAGAGAAATGCAAATCAAAACTACAATGAGATATCATCTCACACCAGTCAGAATGGCCATCATCAAAAAATCAACAGTAAATGCTGGAGAGGGTGTGGAAAAAAGGGAACCCTGTTGCACCGTTGGTGGGAATGTAAATTGATACAACCACTATGGAGAACAGTATGGAGGTTCCTTAAAAAACTAAAGATAGAACTACCATATGACCCAGCAATCCCACTACTGGGCATATACCCTGAGAAAACCATAATTCAAAAAGTCATGTACCACAATGTTCACTGCAGCTCTATTTACAATAGCCAGGACATGGAAGGAACCTAAGTGTCCACGACAGATGAATGGATAAAGAAGATGTGGCACATATATGCAATGGAATATTACGCAGCCATAAAAAGAAACGAAATTGAGTTATTTGTAGTGAGGTGGATGGACCTAGAGTCTGTCATACAGAAGTAAGTCAGAAAGAGAAAAACAAATACCATATGCTAACACATATATATATGGAATCTGAAAAAAAAAAAAAAAGGTCATGTAGACCCTAGGGGCAAGACGGGAATAAAGATGCAGATGTAGAGAATGGACTTGAGGACACGGCAGGGGGATGGGTAAGCTGGGACAAAGTGACAGAGTGGCATGGACATATATACACTACCACATGTAAAATAGACAGCTAGTGGGAAGCAGCCGCATAGCACAGGGAGATCAGCTCGGTGCTTTGTAACCACCTAGAGGGGTGGGATAGGGAGGGTGCAAGGGAGGGAGACACAGGAGGGCAGAGATATGGAGATGTATGTATATGTATAACTGATTCACTTTGTTATAAAGCAGAAACTAACACACCATCGTAAAGCAATTATACTCCAATAAAGTTGTTTAAAAAAAAAAAAGCAGCAGAATCAGCACTGGAATCCCACCATCTCTCACAGAACAGGCACTGGAATCCTGTGAAAGTAAAGATGCTTTATGTTCCTGTGTTAGTTCTTCACGTGGAAAATAAGTTATTTCTCTTCTAGATGATGAAACTCAGCTTTGAACATCCCTCCTCATTTAAAAATTTAGTAAAACTGTGTGACTGTTATCCTGATGATTCCAGACTCTCCAGGGCCCTGTCAGACCCCAGGTATCAAGGCTCACGGCCCTCACAGAGCTTGCAGGCAACAAAAATGAAGCAGCAGAAAGGCCAACCGCTTGCGAGGCAGTGGCCAAGGCCAACACATCGCCTCCAATCTCCTGAAACTACCAAGGGCAGAGTTGTGATCTAATTTCCTTAGAACAGGCTGGAGAGGCCCATCCTCATAAAAGTCTAAATCCTTGGCATAGCTGAGGTGACCCATTTAGAAACTAATTAGGTTCAAAAAAGTCATGGTCATCCTTGTACTGCATGAATGTGTCTGACAGTTTAGGGAAAGACACGCCACGTCGAGAAGTTTCTGACTGGGGACTTGCTTTCATCTTCCTGAGGAAGTTAAATTCTGAATGTGGAGCCCCTAACTCTTTGGGGACAAACGAGTATAAGCTGTGTGTGTGTGTGTGTGTGTGTGTGTGTGTGTGTGTGTGTGTGTGTGTGACACTTTCTAATTAAAAAAGAACTTTTAAAATGAATTCCTAAAAGCAATATATAAGTGCTATAAAAAACAAACCCACCAGAAAAAAGGAAAAGAGAAGAAAAATTCATCCATAATCTCATGATGTGGGAAATAAAAGGATGCCTGAGAAAGAAAGACCCCGAGAAAAATGCTGGTCGGGAATGGGGGATCAAAAGGATGGAGGTAGATGTTGCAGGGATGCAGGTGGGGAGAGCCCCAGAAATCAACAGAGCAGATCTGGGCAAAGGGAGCCATGGAGTGTTCCAGAGGGAGGAGAGATATGACAGCATAGGAGAAATAGTCAGAGGAGACTGAGGAGGGAGTCGGGGGTGAGGAAAGCCAGAAACAGGGGAGGAAGCCAGAGGAAAGTAAGAGGGCTGGATTTGGGGAAGGAGGAGGAACGCTGACCTCGTAGTTGCCCACAGCAAGTATGGGTGGCGAATTGAGGGACAGTCCTGGGTTCTGAGGTCGGAGACACCTGCAATGTCAGGTCATCACTCAGCACCTTCACAAGGCTTTACAAACCAGCACCACAGGATGAGCTGAGAGAAAGGACAGCCGTGAAGGCCATTGCTGAGGACTGATTTTATGTTCTGTGTTACACAGGAGCTATCTTTTCCACCCTTCACAACAGCATCTCAGCACCCTGGTTTTAGGGATGAGGAAGCTGTGGGTCCCTGAGGTTTTCCCACTCCGCTCCAGCCTTCCCTGAGGTTTTGCAACACTGATCCCTCTGTCTGGAACACTCTCCCCAGATCGCCGGGTGGCTGTCTCCCTCGCCCCACGCCCGTCTGGACCACAGGGAGGCTGTCTCTGGTCCTTCTGTCTGAAACAGCTCCCTCACCCTCCACCATCACTCCCTGTCGCCTCACTGCAATCTATTTTCCATCATAGCTTTTCATTCTATTATAATTATATAACAGGAATGCTAGAATCTACTCCTTAAAAATATATTTATTGCCTGTTTGCCCCTTGCGGACTGTACACTCCGTGAGGGCACGGACTTTGCCCCATTCACCACTGCTTCCCCAGCATGGAGATGAGACCTGGCACACCATACGGGCACAATATAGTATCTGCAACCAACTGGGGGAAATAACGTGGGTAGGTGGTGAAACGGGGTTGGAACCCCGAGCCACCCAACTCCGCTGCCCACCTGTGCTCTTCTCTATAAAGCAGACAGGCGTCTGGACAGAGGGACATGGAAGTGGACGGGGAGGTGAAGAGACAAACCAGAAGACAAAGATACGGGATCCCTCTGCCAGCCCCATCCTGGCAGGAGCTGCAAAGCCCAGGAGCCTGTGTGGACAGAGGGGCAAGGCTGCTCATACTCTGATAGAGATCACGAAGGTCAAAGGCCATGGGGACAGAACAGGACACAGAGCCCACGGCTGGGCAGAGAAGGGCCAGGATCTCAGTGTCCAAGCTGGGCATCAAGTAGCAGCAGGGCTGGCACGAGGTGGGGGGCAGGGACAGGGGGCAGCAGAGGCCCAGGGAAACTGCTACCCGAGGCCGCAGGTGACCCCGGCTCAAACCTCTGGGGGTGGATGAGGCTGACTTTGAGACAGGGTAGATCCGTTCATACGTGGGCCTGCCCTCCTGTATGGTGTTGCTGAAAGTCGATGGAACACAGTTAAGGATAACACAGCTGCAGCTTCGAGAAGAAGGGCCGCAAAACAGTTAACGTAAACTTTGCCTCAGTTTCCCGGCCTGGATGCTGAGTGGTGTCGTCTGAACGGTCAGTGTCCCTGACTCTCCTGGTGGGGCTCAAACAAGGGGTGACTCAAGCTCCCCCAGAGGGTACAGGGACCCTCGAATCAGCCCTGCCGCAGCCCGCCTGACCTTACAGGTTGGGGGGAAGAAAGGAGCCTTCTGGCCCAGCGACAAGCAGCTGTCCTGGGGGTGGGTGGAGGGGGAAGGACACAGGGGACAATGACTCGGCACTTGGAGGGACACTGAGGAGGTGCCCGAGATGACAGCAGAGAGCGGCCCCCTGCAGTGGCCACGTGAGCCCAGAAGGAGAGGCAGCACTTCGTCACAGACTTGACACCTGACGGGGTCCCCGGAGCCGGGAGAAGAGCCGAGTTCTGGCGACAGTGGCCCCCGTACTTGGGTTCACGGCACACACGGGGGCTGTGGCCCCAGATTCAGAGTAGAAAAGTCCAGGCAAGGGCCCCGCCATCTCCGTCAACGCTCGCTCACCTCCCTGGAGCCAAAGCTGCTGCCTTCGCCTCCTCCAAGCCGGCACCTCCCTGGAGCCTGCCTCCAAGGCCCAGGTAGGCCCATCCCAGATGAGGAATTCGCACTCAGTCTCTTCTTGCCATAGATGGAAAAGACCCGTCAGCGCCGAGGGGAAGGCCAGGAACCACGGTTCAGGGCATCGCGACAGTATCAGCATCACACTGTCTCCCTCCCGAAGCACATCTCTCCCAGAGCCAACACCTGTGAGACCTGCTTCTGCCCAGGAGGAGGAGGGCCTCCTCAGTGCCTAGGATGCCAAGGAAACTGCTCCTTCCGTGGTGCTTTCTAGAAGAGTCTGAAGTACTCTAGGAAAATGACCAGGGCTGTACTTCCTGTTCTCTCCTCCTACCCCTCCATCTTCCAGCCACAGGCCTCCCTCACTCCCTCTTAGGATTCTGTTTCCAGCCTCACGATTGTCTCAGCGTTAACTGGGGAGCCAAAGAGGCCCATTCGGCAGGAGGACCGCGCATCACACATGGCTCTCGGCTCCTGTGTCCACGCCGAGAGCTGCTGATGCATGTGTGGTTGAAGCCTCATGGGGGAGAGGACTGGGTTCTCACCCTGCCTGTCATGTGGGGAATCGCTCCATGGCAGGCCGGAAACTTTGGCCTCCAGTGTATCTCAAGTTAAAACTAAAGATTTACTCTGGGGAGGCCTATAGGGATATGACAGAGAGTGTGTGCATGAGTGTGGCGTGTGTGTGTGTGTGTGTGTGTGTGTGTGTGTGTGTGTGTTGTGGGCTGAATTGTGTCCCCCCAAATTCTTATGTTGACGTCCTAACCTTCAGGACCTCAGATGTGACTGTATTTGGAGACAAGACCTGTGAAAATGTAATTAAGGTTAAATGAAGTCATTGGAGTGTGTCCTAATCCACAATGACTGCTGTCCTTGTAAGAAGAGGGCATTAGGCACACAGAGGGAAGACTGTGTGAGGACACATGGAAGAGAAGACGGCCATCTACAGGCCAAGCAGAGAGGTCTCAGGAGAAACCAACCCGCCAACGCCTTGATTCGGACGTCTAGCCTCCAGAATTGTGAGAAAATAAATTTCTGTTGTTCAAGCCATTCTGCCTGAGGTACTTTGTTTTGGCAGCCTGAGCAGTGTGTCTGTGTGTCTGTGTGTGTGCAGTGTTATCTCAAATCTTGCTTGCTCTCCACCAGAGATAAATCAATGTGAACTGCTTCTCCAATGTGAATAAATCCTTTGGAGTCTTAGGAAATCCTTCTCTCAGCCATCCTCTCAAGGCACTCCCTAGCACCTTGGGTTTTCATTACAAAATGAAATGGTTGTTTCCATGATTTTTCTTCTCTTCCACTTTGGACTCCTGAGTGGGGGCCTTTGCTTATACATTTCAGGTTGGGGGCTGGGGAGATGAGAAAAAAGAGGGGAGTGAGGGAAGAAAGAGATTTCATCCCCCAAAAAGTGAATAATATTTTCCATCAGCTTACTTCACTCTGAATAAAAAAAAAAGAAATGTGGACTAGACAGAGGGAACTCTAAACTCCGTGCTCCCCAAGCCAACAGCTTCCTCGGGGGACATGCAGGCCAGGATCTGGGAGGAAAGAGCACACTAGTTAGATGTGTTACTCTAGCCCTGCCTTCTGGGTTACATCGGGCCTCTTAGCAAGTAATTGTGAATGTCATTAAGGTTGTGTCCCATTTCAGTGAGGGCCCCATGAAACGTATTTTATGATTCAAAACTTTGTACACTGAAAGTTTAATATGTTCCTGCTGTTTTTAACATCTCTGATTTTTTTTACTATATGATTATGTTTAATAAATGTATCAGAAAAAATTAGAAACAGGCTTTCTTCCCCCCCCGCCCCCCGCAAACAAATTGAGGGTAAATTTTGTTAATTTGAAGAAGAAAAAGACAAAATCAATCTTATCTTATTGGTTAAAGGAGGGTCAATGGAAAATAGACCAGCCAGGAGGGACTGGATCTTAGGGTTGCATTAATTTTACACCGATGTTTCTCTGCCACCCTGAATGGGGAAAACCCCACATATATGGGCAGTTGGTGTGTGAGAGACTCACTGCACCCTTTCCTGTGACAGCCGTGATTCGGGGTGGGGTCTTCTGAGAGCCCAGCTGATGATGGATGTTCTGATGGAGGTGATGACAAGTTGTCCCGCCCTGTCCTGTGTGTTTTGGGGTGACCCTGCACTCTCAGGGCTTATGAACTGGGGGGAGTGGGTGGGAGGGAATTCTTTCGTGGGTCCCATAACCAAATGTACACTGAGGGTCTCGCGTTGCAGGCGCTATGCCACACACTGCGAACCACAGACACGGTCCTGTCCTCAGGAGAGAGACGGGCATTGGTCAGGTAGACAAATAAAACAGGTAATTTAGGGCTTCCCTGGTGGCGCAGTGGTGGAGAGTCCGCCTGCCGATGCAGGGGACACGGGTTCGTGCCCTGGTCCGGGAAGATCCCACATGCCGTGGAGCGGCTGGGCCTGTGAGCCATGGCCGCTGAGCCTGCACGTCTGGAGCCTGTGCTCCATAACGGGAGAGGCCACAACAGTGAGAGGCCCGCGTACTGCAAAAACAAACAAACAAAAAAAAAAACAGGTAATTTAAACATCTGTGGTAAGTGCAGAAAAGACAAGATCTGAGCTCCATGAGGAAAGAATAAACAAGAAAGACCTCTTCTAATCCAGATGCCAGAGAAAGTTTTCAGGGCTTAACTTGGAACCGTAAAGAAGAGAAATGGAGACAGCGTGATCCAGATGAGAGAACAGCGTGTGCAAACACACTGTGGCCAAGAAGGAGCACAGAATGTTCAGGACTGGAAAGAAGGCTGGGTTGGAGGTGGCGAGTCCGAAGAGCAGCCCAAAGGTAAGGTTGGAAACAGGCATCAAGTGACTTGGGACCTCAAAAGGCATTTGGGGGATTCATTTTATGTTAGTTAAGGTGCAAAGTCATAAGATAATTTTAATCTTTGGAGTAAGATGACTTGTGATTTTAAAAGACAGTTCTAGGACTTCCCTCATGGCGCAGTGGTTAAGAATCCGCCTGCCAATGCAGGGGACACAGGTTCAAGCCCTGGTCCGGGAAGATGCCACATGCCACAGAGCAACAAAGCCCACGTGCCACAACTACTGAGCCCGCGTGCCGCAAATACTAAAGCCCGTGTGCCTAGAGCCTGTGCTCTGCAACAAGAGAAGCCACTGCAATGAGAAGCCCACGCACCGCAACGAAGAGTAGCCCCCGCTTGCCGCAAGTAGAGAAAAGCCCATGCACGGCAATGAAGACCCAATGCAGCCAAATAAATAAAAGACAGCTCTAGCTGCTGAGTGATCACAGCCCACAGGAGGCGAGAAAGAAGGGGCTGGACTAGTTGGTTAAGATGGGAGACCTGGGTGGCCTGGAGTCAGAGGGAGAAGGGGTTGAACAGGGTTGGGTGCGTGCATGAGAAAGAGAACGTCCAGGCCACATGAATGGCAGGTGTATGGTGTGGTATTTACCGAGTTGGAGCATCTTGGCAGAGGAGTATGTCTGTGTGGAAAGATCAAACGTTCATATCTGTAAATGTCAGATGTGAGAATCGGAGAGACATCCAAGTGGCCTGGCCAAAATGAAGGCAAGATACAAGATTCTGCAGATGCAAAAAGATGTCTGGGATGGAGATACAGAGTCCTCACTATGTAAGTCTTCAAAACCAGTGGAAGGGACAGAATTATCAAGAGCATAACTATACAGGGAAGAGAGGACCCAGGCTCATGTTACGGAAAATGCCAACATTCTGAGGGCAGGCAGAGGAGAACTGGCAGAGGAGACTAAGAAGACATAAAAGCAGAAAGAAAGTTGAGAGTATAGTGTCCTGAAAGCTTGGGAGAAGGGTGCATCCAGGAGGGAGGGGTCAACCACGATGAATGATCCTGGGAGCTCAGGTAGGTGAGGACCCAGAGGGATCCTTTGGGCTGAGCCTCGGGGAATCAACGCTGACTGGCCCAAAACAGTTTAAGTAGCATGGAGATGGGGAAGCCAGATTTGCTTGGGACATCTGTCACTGGCAATATGGCAGATGAGATAGTCTTTAACAAAAACTAAGTCTCCAGTAGAATCCATTGAAAATATGCTTGATAGGATATTTTTGAAAAATCATTTTGATGTATATCAAAGTGGTAAAGAGAAATACTCAGAGGCCAAACTCAGAGCATGAGTCCAAAATGGGGAGCAGGTGTTGAGGCCAGGTAAGAAGTTATATAAAGACATGTGTATAAATGTAGTCCTCTGGAAAACAATGCCTACCAAGGGTTAAGTGAGAAAACACCATCCCTCACTTAAGAAGATATTGAGGAAATTTGCTAGTCTCAGCTCTGGCTGTGAGTGGAGGGGAAGAAACATCTCTGCTGAATTTTTACCATGGTCTGCATTCCTATGGCTCTGGGGCCAGAATCCATACGACACCCTGAAAGCTCCAAGCAAGGAGCTAGTTCAAAGTGAGCTGAAGTCTCCAGGCAACCGGCAGAGGTAAATGCAGATCCTTTCTGGCCTGAAAGAACTACCAAGACAAAGTTCCAAAATTCATGGGCTCAAGAAAAAAAAATCACAAAAAGCAAGGGAAAGTAAAGGACAATCAGAAGAGATAGATAACAATCAACAGAATCAAAACTGTAGAGGTAACAGATATTAATATTAGACTACTACACCAAGAAGGAGATAAAATAAGAACATGAAGAGAGAGTCTTCAGAATAACAATGGCTTAAAATTTTTCAAAATTGTCAAGTGGCACAAGTCCATGTATTTAGCAATCCCAAATGACCCCAAATAGGAAAAATAAAAAACAAACCATACCTAGATACATTATAGTGAAACCATAGGTCACCAAAAATAAAATAAAGTATCTTAAAAGGAGCAGAGAGAAAAATGACAATTACCGATTCCTCAGCACCAAGGGAATCAAGAATAATAGTAAAAACTTTAAGTGCTGAGAGAAAATAACTGTCAACCATGAATTCTATCCTTAACAGTACTTAGCCTTTCAAGACTGAGGATGAAATAAAGACACATTCAGACAAAGAAAAATTAGGTTTACTGCCACAGAACCACACTCTTCTGAAGAAAGTACTCCATGAACAAGGAAAATGAAGAGATGCAAGAAGGAATTGTGAGCAAAGAAATTGGTAAATGTGGTAGTTCTAGAGAAACCCTGATTCTATATAATAATAAATATGATGGCTAATGTGTGGGATTAAAAACCGTAGGACTAAAGTAATGGACAATAATACTGTAGAAGGTGGAGCTAGTGATTAGGGAAAGCAATCAAAGCTCTCATATTGTCGGGAGAATGGAAAAATAATAATTAATTTTAGACTTTGTATGTTAAATGTACATACTCCAACTGCTACCACAAAATGAACATAATAGAATGAAAAGCGGAAGAGAGAAGAATGGAAAGAGGAAAAAAACCATAAATCTGAAAGAAAGTGCGAAGCCTAAACAAGCAGAGATAAAACACAACCAAAGAAAGCAAGGCATAAGATGGAAGAAATGAATACAAATATATCAGCAATGACAATAAATATTTAGACTACACAGATAAAAATGAGGTTGTCGGACTTTCCTGGTGGCGCACTGGTTAAGAATCCGCTTGCCAGTGCAGAAAACACGGGTTCGAGCCCTGGTCCAGGAAGATCCCACATGCCACGGAGCAACTAAGTCCGTGCGCCCCAACTACTGAGCCTGCGCTCTAGAGCCTGCGTGCCACAACTACTGAGCCTGCAGGTCACAACTACTGAAGCCCACGTGCCTAGAGCCCATGCTCTGCAACAAGAGACGCCACCACAATGAGAAGCCTGCACACCACAACGAAGAGTAGCCCTGCTCACCGCAACCAGAGAAAGCCCATGTGCAGCAACAAAGACCCAACTCAGCCAAAAATAAAATAAATAAATAAATTTATTTTTTTAAAAAATGAGGCTGTCAGAACAAATTAAATAAAAACCAGGTAAGTGTTATTGATAAGAAACATAAACGCAACATGCTAACACACGCTAATGTAAAAGGATCTAACAAATACCAACTAAATGGAAGCTTTTGTTCTTATACTAATATTGGACAAAATACATTTTAAGACATTACTAGAGCTAAAGAGAGTCACTACAGGAGGACCCAAGATTCAGTACACTAGGAACATAGAACAGTTCTAAATTTGTAAACATCTACTAACACGACTTGAAAAGAGTGAGATCAAAATTGATAGAAACACAAGGAGACACCAACAAATCTACCATCAACAGTGGGAGATTTTAGTCCACTCGATAACTGATAAATCAGACAGACTAAAACTTCAATAAGAACAGGGAATATTGGAATAATGCCACTAATAAGCTTGATCTATTGGTCACATTTAAAACCCTGCAGCTCATTACAGAATGCATCTTGAAGTTCACATGGAAACTGTCCATGCTCTAGGTCACAAAGTACGTGACAATAAATTTCAAAAAAATCTGTATCACACTGGCCATCTTCTCTGACTACAATGGAATTAAGTAAAAATACCAACATAATAATTATTTTTATTATGACAACAAAAATAAGAACAGTCACTAAAAAGAAGGCAGTATGTACAGTGGTTATACTTTGTAGCCAAACTGCCTGGGTTTGAATCTTGGTTCTGTTAACTCAGGATCTGTGTGATCTTGGGCAAATTGCTTAAACTCTCTGTGCCTCATTTTTCACATACGTAATATTGGGGTCATAACAGCCCTACTTTGTAAGGTTGTTGTGAAGATTATATAAGTTAAGCAATGTAAAATGTGAAGACTGGTGCCTGACACGTAGTAAGAATGCAACAAAGTTTGGCTATTATTATTTTTAAATACTAGACATTAGGAAATTTAAAAAAACATACTCAGCTAATTCATGGGTCAAATAAGTCATGATGGATGTTAACATATGCTTAGAATTGATAAACAGAAACTTTTACATATCAAATCATGGTTGATCAGCCAAAGCAGTATTTACCAAAAAGTTATAAATTTAAATGTTATTAAAGTTATAATACATAATTAAAGTTATAATATTTAATATAATTATAATATATAACTAAAGTTATATATTTAAATGTTTATAATAGAATTGGAGAGATGGCAAAAATTAATGAGATAACATGCAAGTTAGGGTAATAGAACAAGAGCAAAAAAGCAAATAAACACAAAGAGAATAGGAGGAAATAAATAACGAAGACAAAAAGCAATGAAATGGAAATCCCAGATATAATCTGGAGAGGAACAACAGAACCAAAAGTTTATTATTTGAAAAAAAAAGAAAACAGATCAAGAGATAAAGGGGTGGGGAAAACAAACAATATTAGGAGTGGCAAAGGGGGCATAACTACAGATACTGTAGAGATAAAAAGATAAGGGTATTATGAACTTTATGCCAATAAACTTTAAAAAGAAGAAGAAATGGACAAATTAGTAGGCAAATATAAATTACCAAAACAGACTCAAGAAGAAATAGAAGACAACCACTAAAGAAAGAGAACCAATCATTTTAAATGTCTATGAAAGGAACTATGAGACCTACATGGCTTTACTGATATTTGTATGAAATATGCAAGGAACATATCATTCCATTTTATACAAACTCTTTGAGAGAACAGAAAAAGAAGAAACACTCCCTCCCCAAGTCATTTAATGGGGGTGTTATAACTTTGATATCCAAATTAGACAAGGGCAGAACTAGGAAGGAATAACACAGGACAGCCTCTCTCATGATCACAGATGGAAAAATCCTAAATGAGTATCAGCAGACAGAATCAACAGTGAATTAAACACACACACACACACACACACACACACACACACCCCATGACTAAGTTGTATTTATTCCTAAACCCAAGATTTATTAAACATTAGAAAATATGTTATTGTAAATTCACCACATAAACAGATTAAAGGAGGAGAAGGTGTGATTATCTCAGTGAAATAAAGGAATGTAAATAATTCCATACAATTTAGATCCATTCATAATTTTAAAACCAAACGAAAAACACGAGTACACACACAAACACACAAAAGCCTCTTCATAAACTAAGGGTAACACATACCTGCCTTACCATGATAAAGAGTATCAGCAGAATAGCCACACCAGTAACAGCCTTAATGGTGAAAAAGTATGCACGTGCCCATTAAAGTCAAGAATAAAATACAGGTGCCCGTTATCAACCACTTTAACCACTGCATTGCATGGGAAGCTCTGGCCACTTCAATGATATGACAAAGAAATGAATGTCAGTAACTGTAAAGGAAGAAACAAGCTATCACTTTTCACAGGGAATATGATTATGCTCATAGGAAACGCAAAAGAACCACAAACAGATTATCAGAATTGTTATGACAGCTTAACAAGGTCGTTAGATATAAGATCCCTCCACAAAACTTCAACTCCATTTCTATACACCAGCCTGAAAGGATTAGTTAGGAAATATTTCAAAAGCTATCGTATGTACTGTAACAGACATCTGCTCAGCTACTATCTGAGAACTGTCTTACCACCCATACACGTGGGGCATCAGCAGGCATGTTCATGATCTGTGACCCCATTCCCTAACCAAACATGTCTGAGTTGGGAAGGACACCAACTCCAGCTGAGCCAGGGATTCAGCACTGAATCTATGAGACACCATCTCAGAGAGTAGCTAGCATGGAGATATTATAAACTCCACAGCCAAAGGGCAGCCACATATGCAGAGGAGCATGGAGAATGGACAGACACCAGAAAAGCAAAGCCTGAGACTATACCCCCAAGGGAAGGAGAAACCAAGAGCAGAACTGCCTCTACTCTAGACTCCTTCCAAGCTCCTGGTCCCCATGAGACCTGGATTCCAGAACACATCTCTCTCTCTCTTAAGATATATTCTCCTTTCTTACTTGAGCAAGTTTGTAATGGGTCTCTCTTACTTGCATCCAAAAGAATGTTAACTGAGATGATCACAAATTCAGAGGTCAACTTGTGAAGCTTCATTTTTTCCCCATTCATATTTCCTTGATGTGATAGAGTGAATCCTTCTGAGGAGTTACAAACCCTCTCAAGGGAGGGCAAAATGAGGATACAGTAGATTCAAAATTGGCCAGGATGGATGCCAGCTCTATCCACATCATATGTCTGGATGTTATCCATCGCATATAAAATTTATAATTGCCTTCTTTACGCCCTTAAGAGGTTTGGGCTGAGATCTTCAAAGGAATGCTGCCAATAAAATGGATCGTCCTTGGGTCATTTTAGTAATCTGTCTTTTCTTTATCAGTGATGAGGGTCAGTTTTACTACCTGCTACCTCCAACTCTAATTTGCTTGACAAGATCAGACCTGTGAACATAAGACACTCACAAATATGACATGTGGATGTTCTCACTAGGAGATGATTTTTTTCCAGTGACCAGAGGCTAACAATAAAACACAGAGGCTTGTTTACAAATTGTGGATAAGGTTAAATGAGGGCTAAGTGTAGAACATTGATTATCATGGGACCCAGAAACAAAGTTATCCTCTCCCTCCCCCAGAAAAAAAGCAAGGTCCAGAATTAGGGATAAAAGGCTAGGATTTAGAAAAACTGAATTAGAACCCCTGTCCCCAACTTTCACTAGATCTGGAGAAATAGCATGTACCTCTGGTCTTAATTCCTCCACCCATGTGGACAGTTATTCCCACTCATAGGACTGCTGGAGGATTAAAGGCGGCCACAATTACACAGGTCCTGGCACTTTACCTAGCAGGGACTCAGGAATGTCAGGGAGTCAGGAGTGGAAACCTTTTGAACAATTAGAGCCAAGTCCTCTAATCTTGGAGCAAGATTCTTTCAAAATTGAGAAATAACGAACCATCATAAAGTGTTTTTTATTGTGCTGTCTTTCTAAATCCCTACAATCAGAAAGGGACAGCAGAGATGAGCAGAGCCTAGGACTTAATCTGGAGCCCCAGAATTGGGATCCTTCTTGAAGGCTCTCAGTCTGTCCAGAGAAAGGGGTCTTTGGTCTATGAAATGGAAAGGGAGGGAGTTGGTCAGAGACTCGTTGGTGCCCTAGAAAAATTAGGCTGGAGCTGAGCAAAGGGTCTGGCTGATTAAGCTGTTACAGTAACCACTAAGACGGCCCTTCTATTGAGGTCAACACTTGGGCCCCAGCCAGTCCCTTCTTAGGAGGTTTGCCAGATCAGGCCCTGGATCCTTTCCGAGTATGAGCTGAACCCTTTCTACCCTGCTACCCAGTTACTTGGTGTTATGCCTTAATTCCCCCCTACCCTGCCCACATATGCATTGCTAGCCAGCTGGACCCATGACCCTCAGACTTAGAATCCTCCACCAGCACCACTAGCTACACATGGCCCAGGCACAGCCAGGGCTCTTCTTGGCTCTGTTTCTCCTTATGAAATTGGACGGGGAGCAAAACGGTGCCTGCCATGCTCGGCTGACCTACTGACCTGCTTTGAGAGATACATGTCTAGGGGTTGCTGTGAAGAGCTGGGCCTTTAAACACTCACTATCTATTGTATTCCAGGGAGTAGCAAGTCTGCAGCATCCAGGATGGAGGGAGGCCCTCGCATGACAGTCCTTCTTGTGCCTGCCTGCCTGCCTGCCTCCCTGCACTTAGCCCACCTTGTCTGGAGCCCACTTTGCCTTCTAGAAGAGCTTCAAGTCCTCCTTGGGGTTGGGAACTGGCCCCCTGAGCTCTTGGATTTTTGAGTCTCGTTTTTCTAGCTCTTCTGGCTCTTGTTTGGTCGCCAGCACTCTTAGCTGCCTGCATTTGGAGACCATATATCCTTCCTAGTCTGCGGCGCCGCAGGAAACCAGGAACCACATGTAAGAGTCGACTGGCAGAAGCAGGCTCCTAGCGGAGGCTGGACAGGCTCCTTCAGGAGTAGAGTGAGGGCTTGAGCTTCAGCACGTGGACTTCGTGTCATCTCTTTGGGATTCTCAGAGTTCTGTTTTGCTTATTTCAGGCCTTGGCTGTGTTCCAAGAAATGGCTGCTGCCAGATAAACGAGGTGGTGGTGCATCTCCCTGAGGATCCAGTCTTGGGACTAAGTCTACTGAATAACCACGGGGTCAGCATCACACCACTTTTTCTTCTTTAATTTATAAACACTTGTAATTGTTTCAGTGTTCTCTTGTGCAATCTTTAAAATATAATGATTCTGTCATTGTCCAGCTGGATTATATCTCCAAACAGCAAACAGCAGCTCCGTGTCTGACATGAAAGGAACAGTCGATGTGTGTTTGCTGATAACCTTATCATCATGCTGGGTCAGAGATATCTTCTAAGACTTTATTTGCTCCAATTTTGTCCACGTATTTCTTTACGCTGCTTCAGCCAGTTCTGCTCTCCCATGTGGCATTCGGGGATACACTGAGGAGAAACGGAGCAGCCGGGGGACGGAGATGAGAAGGCACCCACGGAGGGGCCCTAATGGAGGGGGGGCCTAAAGTCCTGTAGTGGAGACTGATTCTGAGGACCCAGTGAGCCCAGGGGTGGCGTCTTTCAGTGTTGGACGGCACAGCCCCAGGCCATCCAGGTACAGGTAACACTCAAGGCCCAAGGGATACTGTAGAAGGTCGCTGTGAAGAATTTGGCTGTGCAGGGCCAAGGTCAGCAGCTGTGGCTGCAGCTCTACGGGGGTTGCGGGTGCGGCCCACAGTGGGGACCATGCAGCCTGTGCTGGCCCCGGGCCTGTCTTTGCAGATGCTGATGCTTTGGAGTCTGATTTGCTGAGAATCTGACTTGCCTCCAGGGTCCAAGGCTGCACCCTGAAGAGCCCCAAGCAGGCAGCTCCCAGGCAGGTAGAATGTGTCAGGGTCGGGGACGGGGAGAGGAGAAGGGGAGAGAGTTGGGACCCTTCACTGGAATCACATCCAGGAAGAAGGAAGAGGAGAGTCAAGTATTTACTGAGCGCCTACCATGCGCTAGGCTTTAAGAGAGAAGGAAACTGAGACTCCCAGGGGTAAGGCCCAAGGTCACAGCGTCCTGACCTTGAGATTCCACCCCTTCCATGACGAGGTGCCCCCGCACCACTCAGAATGCCCTCTCCATGACACGGTCCGGCATGAATCAGAAATGGAATCCAGGGTTCTCTTTCCCACTCCTCACTCAGCTGGTTGTAGGAAATTCAATCTGGGTTTGCTTGGATGTGGAGAAAAGAGGCCATGTGCAAGTTCAGTTAAATATCAACAGCCTGAAAATTTGGTTGACCCCATCAATCCTTTTTTTTTAAAAAAAAAAAAATTTATTTATTTTTGGCTGTGTTGGGTCTTCATTGCTGCCCACGGTTTTCTCTAGTTGTGGTGAGCAGGGGCTACTCTTCGTTGCGGTGTGCAGGGTTCTCATTGCGTGGATTCTCTTGTTGCGGAGCACGGGATCTAGGTGCCCGGGCTTCAGTAGTTGTGGTGCACGGGCTCAGTAGTTGTGGTGCATGGGCTTAGTTGCTCGCGGCATGTGGGATCTTCCCAAACCAGGGCTCGAACCCGTGTCCCCTGAATTGGCAGGCAGATTCTTAACCACTGTGCCACTAGGGAAGTCCAGACCCCATCAATCCTTAAAGGAAGAAGGTGGGAAGCAAAAGAAGCAGTGGAACTGAGTCACGTGACTCCTCCGAGCCGGCAGAGTCTGTTCTCCACGTTCCCACCAGGCAGGTGAAGGGTTTTCAACACGTCCAAACCAGGCCGGTGGATTCTCCGCTTACACGCGTAGGTTAGAAGCCACAACGCAGACCAGACCAAGTGTAAGCACGGGAAAGGTACACGGCTGCACCAGGAACACGCGCTGCCCCCGCCAGCTCCCGTTCCAGCCCCTCCCTGACTCACTAAGGAGGTTTGGGATCATTGAGCCACATCTCGCCGCACTTCCCTCATGGGCTCTAGATGTGCGGGCTTCAGTAGTTGTGGCACGTGGGCTCAGCAGTTGTAGCTCGCGGGCTCTAGAGCGCAGGCTCAGTGGCAGGGAATCACCTCAGAGGGTCTGGGAGGAAAAGAAGGGTCTGGACCTGCCAGCCAACCTCCATCCTGATCATCTCTGCCTTTTAATTGGGGTATTTGCATTTAAAGTGTTTGTTAATATGGTTAGGTTTACATCTGCCATCTGGAGGTTTGTTTTCTATTTGAACAATCTCTTTATTCTCCCACATTTCCTCTTTTTCTGCCTTCTTTTGGATAAACTTAGTACCGTTATAATTCCATTTTAACTCTTTGGTGGGCTACTTGGCTACAAGTTTTGGTTTTATTATTTTAGTAGAAGTTTTAGGATTTATAGTATAAATCTGCAACTTATCACAGTCTACTTCCAGGTAGGTGATACTGCAGCACTTCATTTACAGTACAAGAACCTTACAATAGCACACTTCTTTTTCTCCCCTTCTGGCCTTGCTGTTCTTACTATCATACATTTTTACTTTTACATAAGTTATACACCTCACACTATGTTGTTATGATTTTTGTTTAAAGAGATTTAAATACTAAAAAAATTTTATATATTGACACATTTAGTTACTATTGATATTTTTGGCGCTTTTCATTCCTTTGTGCAAACCCATACTTCTATCCAATATTATTTTCCTTCTGCACGAAGAATTTCCTTTAATATTTCTTATAGTAAAAGGCTGTTGGTGATAAATTCCCTCAACTTTTGCAGGTCTGAAAATGTCTTTATTATGCCTTCTTTTTTTTGGAAACATAATTTTGCTGAGTATAGAGCTTTAGATTATTTTTCTTTTTAGTACTTTAAAAATGTTGCTCCAACGTTTTCTTGCTTGCATTTATTCCAATGAGAAATCTGTCATCCTTACCTTTGGTCTTTTACACCTAACATTTCTTTTTTTCTCATTTGTGAGTCTTAAGGTATTCCAGACTGGCTGGTGGGAAAACGTACTATTCCCAGCCCCGTGTGAGCACTGGATACTGTTCCCTCTAATCTTTTTTGTTTTTAATAAATTTTATTTATTTATTTTTGGCTGCATTGGGTCTTCGTTGCTGTTTGGGCTTTCTCTAGTTGCAGTGAGCAGGGGGCTACTCTTTCTTGCAGTGTGCAAGCTTCTCATTGCTGTGGCTTCTCTTGTGGAGCACGGGCCCTAGAGCACCCAGGCTTCAGTAGATGCGGCTCGTGGGCTCAGTAGTTTTGGTGCGCAGTAGTTGTGGTGCACAGGCTTAGTTGCTCCGCAGCATGTGGGATCTTCCCGGACCAGGGCTTGAACCCATGTCCCCTGCATTGGCAGGTGGATTCTTAACCACTGTGCCACCAGGGAAGTCCCTGTTCCCTCTAGTCCTTTTGGGTGATTCTTTCCGCAGCCTCGAGTGGTTTCCTCACACTTATGCAATAGCCAGTGTCAACGGAATGATCGCAGGGGACTGGCTGTAGGTCTCTGAGTTCTCTGTCTGGTTCTTTATCCTGTGAATTCTAGATGTGTGGGTCTCCCTGGACTCTCAGCTCCATGAGCTCTGCCTTGGTTTCCCCTCGTGAGGCGTGGCATGGGAACACCTGCACGGCAGTAAACAGGGGCAACTGTAGGGCTCATCTGGTTGATTTCCTCTCTCTCAGAGATCACTGCCCCTCACTGCCTGACGTCCAGCATCTTGCCAACTGTTTAGTTCATACATATTGTCCATTTTTTAAGTTGTTTCAGTCAGGAGGGCATATCTGCTTGTCTGTTACTCCAACTTTGTCGGAAACAAAAGTCCACTAATGCTCATTTGACTGAAACCTTGGGGCCTCCCAGCTGCATGCAGTGTACAGTGTGCACCCCTCACATGTCCTGGCCCTCAAGACAGGGAATATGTCCCTAGTACACTGCTCCACACATAGAAAGAACTTAGAAACACTTAACAATGACTCTTAACCAACAGTCATTAAGGCAACGGAGTGACTGCATGAACATGAATTATGAAAGTTCCAACCAGTGTTCATCTGAGAATCTGATTTTGGAAAAAATTTTCTTGTTTTGCATGAAATCTCATTGATCCCAGGCTTTATGCACAAAACGTGACCGACTTCGCTGAAAAGGTAGAGAGAGTTAGAAAAAATTTAAGCTGGGAAACAAAGGAGTTAAAAGACGGAAATATAGTTCAATTCCAAAGTTCCCTTCTGTTTGTACTCTGTGTATACATCCACTTCACTGCTAAGGGCTACTTCTGCAACATTCAGGGGAGGCAGCGATTGCCAAGGCTCTTGTAGAAACAGCCAACCTAAGACTTTCTCATGACTTCCTGACACAGAGTGATGATGTTATTCAAATCGACCACCAAGTGCTATGGAAACACTGATTTATGAAGAGAAAAACTCTCAGAATCCAAAAGTTTCCATGGAACAGATTAAGAGCAGCAGTGCTGGGATCGTGAACTCTCGCCCGGTCCAAACGCTGGAGGCTGCTGTTCAATGAGTTTTCCCCTCAGATCCAAGATGAGGCAGCAGCCAGCAAGAACTGATCGTTTTCTATTAGTGTCTATGCTTAGGAGATATTTAAAGGCCTTTATCTCTTTCCCACTTACAGATACATAATCTTAAATCCTAAAGGGCCAAATTAGTAGCGTTCCGGTGAAAACGGAATTATCAGATTTGGGTCTTAGCAGAAGCCACCCCACAGACTGAGCTAGAAAATATTTTCCCCTGAAAGCCCAGCTTCTTTTTATCACTGTGGACACACTCTGCTGAGATGCAGCTCTCAACTCTATATAGCAAGGTCCTTTTTTGATCTGTGAGTCCAGGCTGCGTTGTGAAAATTACAGTCTATGACCCACTAGCAGGTGATGAAATCAGCTTAATGCATCATGACTAGCTTTTCTTAAAATGACATAAAATTAAAAGAAAATACTAGAGCACGAGATCACAACAGTGAGATGAGTACTGTTTCATAAAACTTGTCTTTCCAGTTTTGTGTATATGGGTGTGTAAATACGGGTGGTACTGAAAGTGTGCCCTTTTCTATGGGTCACGGTCAAAAGAGTTTGAAAGCCAGTAGTCCTGCAACTATTAAGATTCTGTGTTCACCTCCTGGCAGAAGTGGGAACTAGTAGAACCTTTGGTGACAATACAAATATCATTTAAATAATTGATCTCAAGGGAACAATCATAGGTATGTGGGAAAAAAGTTTGCTACTAAAATGTTGTCTATAGTGTCATTTGTAATAAAGAAAAATTTGACATACACTAAAGAATTAGCTGAATAAAGTATGGTGCATCTCCATGATAAATGGTACCAGCCGTCAAAACTTCACTGCAAAGAAATGATCGGAAGGGGTATCCATATCAACTCATAGATGAAAAGGAGAGGTTATAAAATTTTAAACACATACGTACACAGTGCATAGAACGAATACAGTGCAAATGATAGCAATCATCCCTGGGAAAGTATAATTGTGGGATTTATTTACTTTCTTCTTTGTGTCTTTGTAGTTTCAAAAATTTCTACGATGGATATGCACCACTTCTGTAATTGGTGAAAATAATACAAGAAATGTGATTTCAAATATGCTTTCCTCGGCAAAGAAGCTGCCTTCCACAGACATTGCTCACTTCAGGCAATAGTAACAAACATGAAAGTTAGCAGTCCAGGGAAACGGGATTTAAACAGGGTGTATGTTTAAAGTAGAGGCAACAATTAGGTGCCAGATTAGTCATATCTTGATAAATGGTACAATGATTTTCCATCCCAGGGCTTCCCTGGTGGCGCAGTGGTTGAGAGTCCGCCTGCCGATGCAGGGGGCACGGGTTCGTGCCCCGGTCCGGGAAGATCCCACATGCCGTGGAGCAGCTGGGCCCGTAAGCCATGGCCACTGAGCCTGCGCGTCCGGAGCCTGTGCTCCGCAACAGGAGAGGCCACAACAGTGAGAGGTCCGCGTACCGCAAAAACGAAAACAATGATTTTCCATCCCAGCCCTCTTCTCAAGTCCCTGTTTCCTAAACTACTCAACAAATGAGCCATCAGAATGGGTCTGTACAGGCTTTAGAGCCTGCTACTGAATATGAGTAGCCTCAAGGCAATGTCCGTGTTCTTTGTCTCCAAATACTTAACAATAGAGTCAGATGTTTAAATAAAATATTCAAGGTAAAAAGTAATAATAAAGCAAGGAAAGACCAAAGGGGCCAAGTTTTGTGGATTAATCTTAACTTCTAAGGGTAAGAAAGAAAAATGGAGGCACAGGGCAGTCATTTATTTAGTCAGTCCATCTGTCCATCAGTCCATCTGTCTGATGGACATCAGTCTGTCTATCAGTCTATCATTCAGTCTGTTTAGTCAGTCAACAGCTGCTTACTGATACTCCCCACTATAGTCAGAAGTAGGGTTGTGGTGATCAAAGACTTGGTCCCTGCCCTTTTGCAATAGGGAAGAACAAATCTGATTCCATATTGGATCTGTTCTTTCACTTTAACCTTTGCATTCTATTGCTTTTGCTACAAGTTAAGAATGTTGCTTACAGCCTGAAAATACACAGGATAGCCCATTCGCAAGGCTCTGACCTTTAAAGGTATAACACTTTCCCATTCAAATAAGAGATAAGAAGTTGCAGAACAGAGAATAACATTTGTCTTGTGGAAGGTTTACAGGAACTTCGTGACCTGACCTACAAGGACAGCTGCAAGAACAAAGGATTCTGACACCAAGAAGTTTGCAACAACTAACCACACTCCCTCCCATTTTAGTATAAAAGAAGCCTGAATTCTAACTCAAGTAAGATGGTTCTTTGGGACACGAGTCCACCATCTTCTCGGTCTGCTGGCTTTCTGAATAAAGTTGCCATTCCTCCCTTGCACCTTCACCTGAACCCAGCCCATGCCTGTCCCAGTGTCCCTAGATGCGCCACACACTCCCACACCTTCACCTGTGTGCAGGTATCCCTTTATCCAGCAGGTCCTCAGACCCCCATCTCAAAGCCTCTCGTTCATCCTCTAAATTGCTAAAATGACACTGCTCAGCGACTGCCCCCCGCCCCCCTCCAGATGTCACTGAGTCCTCCCAGCCCCAGCTGCTGCATAGGACCTGCCATACCAGTCTGGGTTCTGTATCCGTCTTTACGATGGCAAGCAAAACAGACCATGTGGTATTTTTTTTTTCTCCAAATCCCCAGGGTAAGCACACCATAAAGATGTCAGCTGCTGCTTCCTGGGTTCACATGTGAAGCATTTTATGCTCATCATCTTGCATACCTTAATCCTCACAACCACTACAAAGGAGAGTTTATCCTCATTTTATATATGGGGAAAATGAGGCACAGTGAAGGGAAAAACTTTCCTGTGGTCACACCCAGGGTTGCTGGCTTCAAACCCAGTAAATGTCTGTTGAAATACATTTTTTTGAAGCAAGACCTACTTAGGCCTACGGGCCGTGAAAGAGGTGGTTTTCAGTACCATCTCGGGAGCTCCCAGACATTCATACTTCACTCCTGGAGACCTCCTGCCTGCACAAGATGCGGTGTTTGTAAATATAACTTAGAACAATTAGAAGATGCTCATGCTTTCCTTTCAACAAATATTTATGTCTCTACAAATAGCCTTGGGCTAGGTGTTGGGTGCATATGGGGGTGGAGAGGAGAAGGGAAGGAACAGAAATGGAAATCAGGGCCCTCTGCATCCACTGCTGAGGAGCTACTGGGAAGCAAAGCCTCATGAGGCAGCAGTGCCCGGTGGGATAACAGGCCTGGCATCCAGCCTGGAAGAGCAGCCCTCCACAGTCAGGTTCTTTTCCATAGTATGGTGGGTGAAGGGGTCATTTCTGTATTGCCGGTCGGTGTGTGGCAACGAAGGAGGGCATGAGCGGGCAGGGTCACTGGATGGATGGAAACCAGCCCCTTGGCAGGGGCCTCACACGTGTCAGGTCACTTAAGGTCATTATAAGCCATCGCCCCCAGCTGCCTCAGAGGACCTGTACTCCTGGTCCAGCTGCGCCCCAGCGCCAGCTGTCACTTTATTCCCTATTCTCCTTCTTTTCCAGGCGGATCCGACATCATTCCCACTGGAAAAGCAAGCATGTCCCCCACCGTCACAGACACAGTACACACGTCTGACCAACCAAGGTCCCCTTCACCACGCGCACATCCTTACTCAGCCACCGTGAGAGAAGTGAGCACGGTGACTCTCAGATGAAAGGACACAGGAAGCTCCCAGTCCCATCCTCACCGTTCATGTGGGAGAAACCTTGGGCTCTGCTGGTGGTGAAGGCCCAGCCCCTCCTCGCCCCTCCATGGACCCCGACTCTGATGCTCTGAGGCCGGGCTCTCCAGAAACGCATCCTCCCCTTTTATTCTCTACAACCACCCTGGACTTGCTCTTGACCCCTTCTCACTGAGGCTAAAATTCTTCAGCCTCCCCTTCAGGCTCAGAGCTGCTGTTGTTAGGCAAATACTCAGTCAAGTTCAAGATGGAATTCAGGCCCAAGGCCCAAGAGGGGCTCCCTCCTCCCTGCTCTTCCTGCAGGGCCTGCTTCTGGCCCACAGGACGATGAGGCGGTATGGTCCCTGGGGGTCACCCACACAGCACTGTCATCTGGGGCTGAACCTCAGATGCCATCAGAGCTGACGTCTGCAGCCGTGCAATGCCACGCAGTCACAGGTCCACAACCACACATCCCCCACATTCTGTCCTCAGAGACCCCACTTGGGTCCCCTTTCTCACCAGTGCTGGGCTCCCACAGGGATGCAGAGACTCTGGCACCCTGCATCACGCAGGCGCCTCCACTCTCAGGATTGTAGAGGAATAGAGCACAGATCCCAGCTGTCCTCAGACTCCCCTCGACTCTGCAAAGATTCATATTGGGGTTTCTCATACCTCACACCCCTCACTGCTCAAAATGGTCTGAGGGTTGGGCTGGGGACACTCTGTACACTCTCTAAATGGTTGGCATATCCCCATTTGCCTCCTTCCCAGGGTAGAAACCCCTGGGGTCACTCCTGCCTTCTCCCCAAGGGATTTAAACACTGGAGCAGAGCTTTGATCATCTGACCCCCACTGGCCCTTTCCTATACTCTCAACAACCACCACCACCAAGTTTCATGACCTTTACCGCGGGCCACCGCGGGCCTCCACGGGCCAAGCATTTTACAAGCACGGTCTGCATCAGTCCTCACAGCATCCAAGAAGGTGGACATGCACAGGTGACAAAATTAAGTAATGCATCCAGGGTCACAAGGGCAGGAGGGAATTCCACCTGGTTCCAAATCCCACTGGCCACATGGTCAGCCCCCACACGTGTAACCATGCAGACCCTGCAGGACTGGGGGCCCGCAGGGGCTCACCAGGCCTCCGGTGCACTCTCGGCCGTCCTGCAGGTAGCCGATGTTCTCCCAGGTACTATAGGCCTTCAGCCCTGCCACCAGCACCTGCAGCGGGCGACTGCCAACAAGCTCCTAACCTCGGAAGACGTCCTCGTCCAGAAGGATGCCGGCATACCTGCGAGACAATCAGAGACCCGTGATGGATGCAGTAGTGCCCCCAGCACATGTGCTCATACGGGATATTGCTCTCATAATGTCTTTGTCTGGGTTTTGGTTTCGGGGTGCTCCTAAAATTCATTTTCCCTTTTCTTTTCTGAAAGAGTTTGTATAACATCAGTATGTTTTCTTTTCTTACATATTTGGTTGTTTCACCAGTAATGCCAGACAAAGCTATTCAGGTTTTCTGTTTCTTTCTGTGCCACTTTTGGTACTATGTATCTTTCAAGAAATTTGTCAATTTCATATGTTGTCAAATATATTGGCATTACATTGACATTACATCAACAACAATAATAACAATGATATTTAATTTTATTTACCCTTTCAGTGTCTGTAGGACCTATAGTGATGCCTTCTCTTTTATCCTAGATACTGATAATTTGTGTCTTTTTCTGGATCATTCTAGCTAAAAATCTTTCAATTTTATTTATTGAAAGAAAAAAACAGTTTTGGGCTTAATTATTTTTTTTCCATTCTTTGACCATTTCTTATTTCATTGATTTCTGCTCTCATTTTTATTATTCACTCTACTTTCTTTGTGCTTAACGTGTTCCTCTTTTTCTAGCTTCTTAAACTAGAAATTTACACCACCGGCTTTAGCCTTTTCTTCTTTTCTAATGTAAGCATTTAAAGGTATACGTTTTTCTCTGAGCACTGCATTAGTTGCTTACCACAAATTTTGATATGTTGTGTTTCATTTTCATTTTATTCTAAATATTTTCTAATTTCCCTGTGATTTCTTCTTTGACCTATGAATTATGTGTGTTCTTTAGTTTCCTAATATGTAAAGATTATTCCAGATATTTTTCTGTTATTAATTCTTAATTTAATTTCATTCTAATCAGAGAACATATTTTGTATGATTTCAATCATTATAAATCCACACGGTCTGTCTTGATAAATGTTCTATGTGCACTTCAAAAGAATGTGTATTTTGGGGAGCTTCAAGATGGCAGAGGAGTAAGACGTGGAGATCACCTTCCTCCCCACAACTACATCATAAATACATCTACACATGGAACAACTCGTACAGAACACCTACAGAACGCTGGCAGAAGACCTCAGACCTCCCAAAAGGCAAGAAACTCCCCACGTACCTGGGCAGGGCAAAAGAAAAAACAGAGACAAAGAATAGGGTCGGGACCTGCACCAGTGGGAGGGAGCTGTGAAGGAGGAAAGGTTTCCACACACTAGGAAGCCCCTTCGCGGGCAGAGACAGCGGGAGGTGGAGGGGGAAAGCTTCGGGGCCGCGGAGGACAGCGCAGACACAGGGGTGCAGAGGGCAAAGCGGAGAGACTCCCGCACAGAGGATCGGTGCCGACCGGCACTCACCAGCCCGAGAAGCTTGTCTGCTCACCCGCCGGGGCGGTGGCTGGGAGCTGAGGCTCGGGCTTTGGTCGGAGCGCAGGGAGAGGACTGGGGTTGGCAGCGTGAACACAGCCTGCAGGGGGTTAGTGCGCCACGGCTAGCCAGGAGGGAGTCGGGGAAAAGTCTGGAGCTGCCGAAGAGGCAAGAGACTTTTTCTTCCCTCTTTGTTTGCTGGTGCGCGAGGAGAGGGGATTAAGAGAGCTGCTTAAAGGAGCTCCAGAGACGGGCGTGAGCCGCGGCTAACAGCGCGGACCCCAGAGCCGGGCATGAGACGCTAAGGCTGCTGCTGCCGCCACCAAGAAGCCTGTGTGCGAGCACAGGTCACTATCCACACCCCCCTTCCGGGGAGGCTGTGCAGCCCGCCACTGCCAGGGTCCCGGGATCCAGGGACAACTTCCCCAGGAGAACGCATGGCGCGCCTCAAGCTGGTGCAACGTCCCTCTGGCCTCTGCCGCCGCAGGCCCGCCCCGCACTCCGTGCCCCTCCCTCCCCCCGGCCTGATTGAGCCAGAGCCCCCGAATCAGCGGCTCCTTTAACCCCGTCCTGTCTGAGCGAAGAACAGACGCCCTCCAGCGACCTACACGCAGAGGCGGGTCCAAATCCAAAGCTGAGCCCCTGGGAGCTGTGAGAACAAAGAAGAGAAAGGGAAATCTCCCCCAGCAGCCTCAGAAGCAGCGGATTAAAGCTCCACAATCAACTTGATGTACCTGCATCTGTGGAATACCTGAATAGACAACAAATCATCCCAAATTGAGGAGGTGGACTTTGAGAGCAAGATTTATGATTTTTCCCCTTTTCCTCTTTTTGTGAGTGTGTATGTGTATGCTTCTGTGTGAGATTTTCTCTGTATAGTTTTGCTTTTACCATTTGTCCAATGGTTCTATCAGTCTGTTTTTCTTACTTCTTCTTTTTTATACTATAGTTTTTAGCACTTCTTACCATTGGAGGATTTGTTTTTTGGTTTGGTTGCTCTCTTCTTTCCTCCTTTCTTTCTTTTTCTTTACTTTTTAAATTTTTTAAATAATTATTTTAACAACTTTTATTTTTTCTTCCTTTCTTTGTCTCTCTCTGTCTCTCTCTCTCTCTGTCTCTCTCTCTCGTTCTTTATTTCTTTATTTCTGCCTTTTATTCTGAGCCGTGTGGATGACAGGCTCTTGGTGCTTCAGCCAGGCATCAGGGCTGTGCCTCTGAGGTGGGAGAGCCAAGTTCAGGACATTGGTCCACAACAGACCTCCCAGCTCCACGTAATATCAAACGGCGAAAATCTCCCACAGATCTCCATCTCAATGCCAAGACCCAGCTCCACTCAACGACCAGAAAGCTACAGTGCTGGACACCCTATGCCAAACAACTAGCAAGACAGGAACACAACCCCACTCATTAGCAGACAGGCTGCGTAAAATCATACTAAGGCCACAGACACCCCAAAACACACCACCAGACGTGTACCTGCCCACCAGAAAGACAGGATCCAGCCTCATCCACCAGAACACAGGCACTAGGCCCCTCCACCAGGAAGCCTACACAACCCACTGAAACAACCTTAGCCACTGGGGGCAGACACCAAAAACAATAGGAACGATGAACGTGCAGCCTGCGAAAAGGAGACCCCAAACACAGTAAGATAAGCAAAATGAGAAGACAGAAAAACACACAGCAGATGAAGGAGCAAGGTAAAAACCCACCAGACCTAACAAATGAAGAAGAAATAGGCAGTCTACCTGAAAAAGAATTCAGAATAATGACAGTAAAAATGATCCAAAATCTTGGAAATAGAATGGAGAAAATAAAACAAACGTTTAACAAGGACCTAGAAGAACTAAATAGCAAACTAACAGTGATGAACAACACAATAAATGAATTTAAACATTCTCTAGAAGGGATCAATAGCAGAATAACTGAGGCCAAAGAACGGATAAGTGACCTGGAAGATAGAATAGTGGAAATAACAACTGCAAAGCAGAATAAAGAAAAAAGAATGAAAAGAACTGAGGACAGTCTCAGAGACCTCTGGGACAACATTAAACGCACCAAGATTCGAATTATAAGGGTCGCAGAAGAAGAAGAGAAAAAGAAAGGGACTGAGAAAACATTTGAAGAGATTATAGTTGAAAACTTCCCTAATATGGGAAAGGATATAGTTAATCAAGACCAGGAAGCACAGAAAGTCCCATACAGGATAAATCCAAGGAGAAACACGCCAAGACACATATTAATCAAACTATCAAAAATTAAATACAAAGAAAAAACATTAAAAGCAGCAAGGGAAAAACAACAAATAACACACAAGGGAATCCCCATAAGGTTAACAGCTGATCTTTCAGCAGAAGCTCTGCAAGCCAGGACGGAGTGGCAGGACATATTTAAAGAGATGAAGGGGCAAAACCTACAACCAAGATTACTCTACTCAAAAAGAATCTCATTCAGATTTGACAGAGAAATTAAAACCTTACAGACAAGCAAAAGCCAAGAGAATTCAGCACCACCAAACCAGCTTTACAACAAATGCTAAAGGAACTTCTCTAGACATGGAGCACAAGAGAAGGAAAAGACCTGCAATAACAAACCCAAAACAATTAAGAAAATGGTAATAGGAACATACATATCCATAATTACCTTAAGTGTAAATGGATTAAATTCTCCAACCAAAAGACATAGACTGGCTGAATGGATACAATAACAAGACCCATATATACGCTGTCTACAAGAGACCCACTTCAGACCTAGGGACACATACAGACTGAAAGTAAGGGGATGGAAAAAGATATTCCAAGCAAATGGAAATCAAAAGAAAGCTGGAGTAGCAATTCTCATATCAGACAAAATAGATTTTAAAATAAAGACTATTACAAGAGACAAAGAAGGACACTACATAATGAACAAGGGATCAATCCAAGAAGAAGACATAACAATTGTAAATATTTATGCACCCAACATAGGAGCACCTCAATACATAAGGCAAATAGTAACAGCCGTAAAAAGGGAAATCGACAGTAACACAATCATAGTAGGGAACTTTAACACCACACTTTCACCAATGGACAGATCATCCAAAATGAAAATAAATAAGAAAATGAAAAATATGAAAGTGAAATTAAGAAAACACTCCCATTTCCATTGCAGCAAAAAGAATAAAATATCTAGGAATAAACCCACCTAAAGAGACAAAAGTCCTCTATGCAGAAAATTATAAGACACTGATGAAAGAAATTAAAGATGATACAAACAGATGGAGAGATATATCGTGTTCTTGGATTGGAAGAATCAACATTGTGAAAATGACTATACTACCCAAAGTGATCTACAGATTCAATGCAATCCCTATCAAACTACCAATGGCATTTTTCAGAGAACTAGAACAAAAAAATTCCCAATCTGTATGGAAACACAAAAGACCCCAAATAGCCAAAGCAATCTTGAGAAAGAAAAATGGAGCTGGAGGAATCAGGCTCTCTGACTTCAGACTATACTACAAAGCTACAGTAATCAAGACAATATGGTACTAGCATGAAAACAGAAATATAGATTAATGGAACAGGATAGGAAGCCCAGACATAAACTCATGCACATATCGTCACCTTATCTTTGATAAAGGAGGCAAGAATATACAATGGAGAAAATACAGCCTCTTCAATAAGTGGTGCTGGGAAAAGCTGGACAGCTACATGTAAAAGAATGAAATTAGAACACTCCCTAACACCATACACAAAAAGAAACTCAAAATGGATTAAAGACCTCAATGTAAGGCCAGACACTATCAAACTCTTAGAAGAAAACATAGGCAGAACACTCTATGACATAAATCACAGCAAGATCCTTTTTGACCCACCTCCTAGAGAAATGGAAATAAAAACAAAAATAAACAAATGGGATCTAATGAAACTTAAAAGCTTTTGCACAGCAAGGGAAACCATAAACAAGACGAAAAGACAACGCTCAGAATGGGATAAAATATCTGCAAATGAAGCAACTGACACAGGATTAATCTCCAAAATTTACAAGCAGCTCATGCAGCTCAATATCAAAAAAAAACAAACAACCCAATCCAAAAATGGGCAGAAGACCTAAATAGACATTTCTCCATAGAAGATATACAGATTGCCAACAAACACATGAAAGAACACTCAGCATCATTAATCTTTAGAGAAATACAAATCAAAACTACAATGAGATATTCTGACACCAATCAGAATAGGCATCATCAAAAAATCTAGAAACAATCAATGCTGTAGAGGGTGTGGAGAAAAGGCAACCCTCTTGCACTGTTGGTGGGAATGTAAATTGATACAGCCACTATGGAGAACAGTATGGAGGTTTCTTAAAAACTAAAAATAGAACTACCATACGACCCAGCAATCCCACTACTGGGCATATACCCTGAGAAAACCATAATTCAAAAAGTCATGTACCACAATGTTCATTGCAGCTCTATTTACAATAGCCAGGACATGGAAGCAACCTAAGTTTCCATCGACAGATGAATGGATAAAGAAGATGTGGCACATATATGCAATAGAATATTACTCAGCCATAAAAAGAAACAAAATTGAGCTACTTGTAATGAGGTGGATGGACCTAGAGTCTGTCATACAGAGTGAAGTAAGTCAGAAAGGGAAAAACAAATACCATATGCTAACACATATATATGGAATCTAAAAAAAAAAAAGTTTCTGAAGTACCTAGGGGCAGGACAAGAATAAAGACGCAGACGTAGAGAATGAACTTGAGGACACAGGGAGGGGGAAGGGTAAGCTGAGACAAAGTGAGAGAGTGGCATTGACATATGTACACTACCAAATGGAAAATAGTGGGAAGCAGCCGCATAGCACAGGGAGATCAGCTCGGTGCTTTGTGACCTCCTAGAGAGGCAGGATAGGGAGGGAGGGAGGGAGACACAAGAGGGAAGGGATATGGGGGTATATGTATACATATAGCTGATTCACTTTGTTATACAGCAGAAACTAACATGACATTGTAAAGCAATTACACTCCAATAAAGATGTTAAAAAAAAAAAGAATGTGTATTCTGCTCTTGCTGGGTAGAGTTTTCAATAAATGTCATTACATCAAGTTTGTTAGTAATGTTGTTCATATGATTTATATCATTACTGGTCTTCTGTCTGTTTATTATATCAATTTCTCAGAGAAAAGGACTGATGTCTGTAACTATAATTTAGGATTTGTTAATTTTTCCTTTCAGTACTTTCCATTTTTGCTTCATGTATTTTGATGCTATTTCGTGGAATCCATACACATTTAGATTGTTACGTCTTCTTGATGAGTAGACTGCTTTATCATTATGAAGTGATCCTCTATATCTCTGGTAATATTCCTTCTGAAGTCTATCTAATATTAGTATAGCCACTCCAACTCTTTTATGGTTAATGTTTGCAGGTATAAATTTTTTATTCTCATACTTTTAACCTCTTTGTCTTTAATTTTAAGTGGGTTTCTTGTAGACAGCATCTAGTTCAGTCTTAATTTATCATATCTAACAATTTGAAAATAGGAGTGTTTAAATCATTTACACTCAGTGTAATTATTAATGCGATTGAGTTTTAAACTATTATCTTGCAATTTTTCCCCTATTTATCCCATATGTTCTTTTCCCTGTGCTCCTTGATTAATTGAATAATCTTTAGTATTGCATTGCTGGATTTTAAACTGTGTTACTAATTTTTTTCCAGCAATTTTTCTGTGGCCTAAAACATGCATCTTTAACTGACCACATTTTCCCCTCACATACTGTTATACCACGTCAAGGATAATATAAGAACCTTACAACAATATATAATTCGTTTTCATTCTGCCATCCATGATGTCACTGTTGAGACAAAAATATATTCTACATGTTATAAATTTTATTGCTATTTTTGCTTTAAACTAACAATTTATCTTTTTTTCCTTATCAACATTACTGAGGATTGATTTATTCCCAACAGCTACAGAATATTTCTAACGATTTTCAGAAAATTCCTCATCCCTTTTTGCAAACCATCCCTTCCTCCACCCCCATCTTCAGACAACCACTGATCAATCTTCGTCAGTATGGATTAGTTTGCATTTTATGCAAATGGGATTATACAGTGTATGTTATGTCTTGCTTCTTTCAATGAGCATATTGTCTTGAGATTCATCCATCCATACTGAGCAATGTATTGGTAGCTGTTTCTTTTTATTGCTGACTAGAATGCCATTCTATGCAATGCATAGATTACATTTCATTTGTGCATTCACTTGTTGTTGAACATTTTTGTTGTTTCCAGTTTGGAGCTATTACAAATAAAGCTGCTATGAAAATTCATGTAAAAATCTTAGAGGAGACATATGTCTTCATTCCTCTTGAGTAAATATGTAGGAGTGAAGTGACTGGGTCATATGGAACAGGTATTTTTAACTTTTTAAGAAACTGGCAAACAATTTTCCAAAGTGGTTGTACAATTTTACACTCCCACCAGCAGTGTATGGGAGTCCTAGTTGTTCCACGTGCCCGCCAACAAGCCATCTTTGCAGTCCTTTTAATTTTAGTCATTCTAGTGGATATGTCATGGTAATCCTCATGGTTTGAATTTGCATTTCCTGGATAACTAATGATCAAAGAACATCTTTTCATGTGTCTACTGTCTGACCATACAATCTTCTTTTGTTAAGTACCTATTCAAATCTTTTGCCCATGTTCTAGCGGCTTACCCATCTTATTTTTAGTTGAATTTTATTTTTAGTGTTCTTTACATATTCTGGATAATACCCCATTGTCAGATATACATATTACAAATACTTCCTCCCGTTCTGTGGCTTGTCTTTCCTTTTCTGAATGGCAAAGATCAATTTTGGCTCAAGGTATTTACCATCTTCCATCTACAGAATAATCTTATAATGTCTAAACATCCTTGTTTCCTCAATAATTCCTGCACATGCAAAAGATGTTGCATTGGGCCTCACGTTACAGCAAACAAAAAAGACCATGCAACCTCAGAACTGAAGCCGTTGAGCTGGGCAAATTGACAAAACGTGGAAACCACCATGTGTTTAATCGCACTCGGATGAAAAGAAACCTAATCGTATGAAGCAACTACTATAAGCAAAGAGCTTCTGCATTTATCATCTGACTTGATCCTCACAACGACTGTATGAAATAGGAAGTCATATCCCCACTTTGCAGATGGGGAAACTGAGGTTCAACTGAGGTTGCATACCTAAGTCAAGGTGTCACTTATGTTAGGAAAGAGCTAGGATTCAAACCTAGGGTTCTCCAGCCCTAAATACCACTCTCTTTTCATGATAAGTAATGTGCATATCAGTGCCCTGAGGAAGTTAATAACATTCTAAATCTATGCTAGAATATAGTCACCCATGCCCTGGGCTGCGGCTGCAATACAAGGATGCTCAGAGAATCCCAGGCCTGGTCATTTAAAAAAATGTATATATGATTCCCCTCCGACCTCCCTAACCATAGACACACACACACACACACACACACACACACACACACACTCCCCTCGATGTTCCCCAGGGTGAAAATGGGTGGTAAAGAAGAAATAAATCAGCTAAGAAAAAAAAGAATCATGAGACTGTCTTAGCAGAGATCTGGTAAGATTTCTTTGCAATGCTGGCCTGTGATTTTACTTAACACTGGCAGGACATGGGCCCTGCTGAGGAAGAGCCTCCATCTGCCAGACAGAGCGGTTCCCCCGGTGGCGCTTATCCACTATCAAGCTCTCACGTCTGCGTGCCAAGGAGCTCTGAGAAACCCTTCTGTGTTCAGGGTGTGTAAGAGTCCAAGAGGCACATGTCTTAAGAAAGTCTGATGCAAGAAACTCAGAGGGGCCCAGAGATAAACTGGAAAATAGGGATACTGTGGCAAAAACATTCTTCATTTCCAAACCTGTTTATTTAAGTGAATGCTTCTAGAAACGTGAAATATTTCCTTATAGGTTATGTCCATTTGAAGAATCAGAACCCACCATCGAGGCAAGACTCATTAGAAATGCAGATGAAGTATCTCTAAAACAGTTAAGTCAGCAAGAGGGCAGGATTCAATTTACAAAAATCTGTATTACATAAAAAGAGCAAACAAGACATTTTGGCAATAAGTTCAGGACTATATTAAAAACACAGTTTGGTAGTATCATAAACAGTACTATAAATACTATCAAATACTATATGTAGTATTTGATATATAGTTATAGACAGTCTTCATTTGGTGAAGGAACTCTAAGGGGCTTAACTATCCTGAACCCCATTTTTTTTTCTGAACCCCATTTTTTGATAAGGACAGGACTTTGGTGAATTTCTGAAACTATGAAGTATCATTCCACCCATGCATTTATTCAACAAATATCAGTGAGATCTTACTTTGTGACAGGCACCACTTTACGTAGGTGCTATGGAGACATCACAATTGTAAAGCAATTATACTCCAATAAAGATGTTATTAAAAAAAAAAAGAGAGAGAAATTTGTTGAGTTGTCATGAGGCATTAAATGAGTTACTCCACATAAAAACCTTAGGACAGTGCCTGGTATGTGGTATGCAATTGAATATGTATTAGCTATTGTCTTAATTTTATCCTTGCAGGTGTTGGGCAAAAACAGTAGGACTGGATCCAATATAAAGACAGCAGCACGATGGTGCTGTGGCCCCTCCTGGCCTGGAACCCAGCTTGGACTACTGAACTGCCCATTTGGGCTGGAATAAATAACAGGAGAGGCAAACCCAAAATACTCCTTTTGGCTGGCACACCACAGATATTGATTTATTTTTAAGTTGTTGGTCACTTTCTAAGCTAGGAAGTTCATTTTTGTAGCAAATCCCACTAGATGATTCCAAGCGGAGATTTCAGTGACCAACCGCCCTGGCCAGCCAGCCCTGGGCTCCACCAAGAGTGATGTAATCACACAAGGTGATTTCATTCAGTTGAGCTGAAGTATCTCATGCAGAGAGCCAGGCACTCTTAGCACGTGGAGATGCCAAATTAAGAATCCACAATTTCTATGCTGGAAGAATTCATAACCACAAACCAAGAGTAATGGTGAAATGAAAACAGGAGCCCGGGGGCTTCCCTGGTGGCGCAGTGGTTGAGAGTCCGCCTGCCGATGCAGGGGACGCGGGTTCGTGCCCCGGTCCAGGAGGATCCCACATGCGGTGGGGCGGCTGGGCCCATGAGCCATGGCCGCTGAGCCTGCGCGTCCGGAGCCTGTGCTCCGCAACGGGAGAGGCCACAACAGTGAGAGGCCCGCGTACCGCAAAAAAAAAAAAAAAAAAAGGGAGCCTGGGATGCTGCTCCAAGAAGCTTACAGAGGGCTCCTGATGCCAGGAGGAGCTCAGGGAAGAAGGTGACTTGGAGAAGATGACAAGCTGAACTGTGTCTCAAAGGATGACAATGAGCTACCAGGTGACGGGAGGCAAGGATGTGAGGCGTGAGTGACAGGGCGCGGTGTGGAGGCTGCCTATAAGAAAGGCCAAAGCAGGGGTGAGGCTGAGCACAGGGTGGAGGACAGAAGACACGACGAGTGGCTGGGGGCAGCAGGGGCCAGGCAGGGGAAGGTGCCCCAAGGCCACATGAGGGAGTGAGTTTCATCCAACACAGAAGCCGCAGGAGGGTCCCAGCAGGCAGGTGAGAATTCAGATCTCATCTCGGGCCTTGTGCTTGCGGAGAACAGATTTGATGAGGGGCAGGCTGGATGTGCGGGGCAGGGAGGCAAGAGAGGGAGCTGGGGAGGGTCCAGGCGCGATGCCAGGAAAGGTGAGCTTTGAGTGCTTTTAGTGTAGGGAGGAAAAATCACCCGAATGCGGAAACTGACAGGACGGGGGTGGGAAGTCTGAGGCGTCTTGGGGGTGATGGCCCGACAGCAGCTAACAGTTATCAAACATGTATTCCCACCACAGTCATTAATTACGGTCACAGTCTGTGAGTGAGTACACAGAGGGCATCAGCTTGTAGGTCCAGTAAGACCCAGATGCCAGGGCCCACAGGCAAGGCACTGGACCAGGATGCACGCACGACACTGGAGCCTCAGCGGTGGGAAGCAGCCCCACGGAGGTTAATAAGTGACCCAAGGATGGGCACCCACAGCCAAAGGGAAAACAGGAATCCTCCCTGGCCACGTGGCCACCCAGGCAGGGCTGTGACCTTGCTGTCGGCTGCCAAGTCCTCAGGGCCCAGAGAGGGACCTGACACACAGGTGGTGTGATGAGGGGACGAGGGCAAAGCTCTGCAGTTCTGGAGAAAGAGAGCAGGGGGAGAGCCCTGGCAGGCTCCTCAGGTGGCCGTCCGTCACCTGGCACAGATGCTCCCGCTGAGACAGTCCCCTCCCCACTGGGCTGGCTCTGCCCGGCAGCTCGGCAGGCAGTGGGGAGATGGGTCCCGCCTCTTCCAGAGCAAACAGGCACCAAAGGCCAGCCGGTTCTGTCCCCTCCTTGTCAAGGCTAGGAGAACATGAGTGGGGCGGGGTAGGGGGTTGGGTAGGGGGAAGGGGGCTCACTAGGGGCCAAGCAGGTCCTTCCCCCTCCCCCAGTCTCCAGGCTTGTGGAGGCGATGGGCACGGAAGGGGGTCAGGAACCAGGTCCACTTGCTGCCCCGCTATTGTCAAACCCTAGACAAGGCAGCACAAGCTCCATGTGGCAGGGACCACGTCCAACTCCAGCAGGAGTGCCAGACTCTACAAACAGAAACAGAGCACGCCCAGTAAAATGTGAATTTCAGATAAACCATGCATAATCTTTAGCTTAAGGGCACACTCCCTGTTGCAGTCATGGGAACATACTTAGACTACAAAGGTGTGCGTTGGCTACCTGAAACTCAGCGTTAGCTGGGAGGCTGTATTTTACCTGGCACCCCTACTAGCAAGGTGCCGTAAGGTTGCTGAAGACACGAATATATGTGATGTGCCCTGAAAGAAGCTGTCCCATTTCACTTCCGTGACCTGTGTGTTACTGTGACGTGAAGCTCTGACTATCTGTGCTTTTGTCACATTAGATGGGAAGAGAGACAGGGCCGCTGACGGGCTAGTGGCCTGTTTTTCCCACTCCAGCCACATACACCTGAAGGTCTGGATGCTCACGAGTGTTTCTCTGCACTTGAGCAGGACCCAATGCATTGAACAAACATCTAACCCATCAAAACTCAAGTTACCCAGACCCTGAAACTGAAGCCAGTTGATTGGCAGAATTAGGTCCATGGGAATTGAGAGATGGGACCTATAACCAAGGTTTGATAACCTTAGTTTTTTAAAAGTGGGGTGTGTAGGGGGGAGAGGTACTTAGCATTTGTCATGTAACAACCAACTTCATTAAACTATTGCTTCACCACTTGGAGGCGAGGCAACAGGCATGGTAAATGAGAAATAGGAGAGCTGGATTTTGTCACAGAAACACCAACTTCTCCCGGCACTGTTTCAAAACACAGACAACCTCTCCTCCCCCCATAGCTGAGGCACTTCGTCCTGGGGATTCCTTTAACCAGATTTTCAGTGGGTCAATGCCCTGCTGCCACCGAGGAGGCACAGGGGAAGAAAACAGAGCCACGAGGGGGACACTGAACTCGGTCAGAGACCACAGAAGGCCCAGGGAGGTGAAGGTGAAGGAAATCAGGAAGGTCCCGGGGGCAATTAGACTGACAGCTCGGTGAGGACATATGTCTGATGTGTCCTGTTCAACACTGTCTCACCCATGCATGGCACACGGTAAGGGCTCTGTGATTTCTTATTTTTTACTAGTCAATTTCCATTTATTACTTCTCCTTCTCCCTTGAAACCTAAACCTGGAACGGTGATCTCTACTTCTCTACTTCTCTGCCTTTGAGGAGTATCTCCCTAAAATCAAGAGAAACTTTAATTTTTATTAATAATGACAACACAGTTCTTACAAAATCCAGGTATATGACGCTTACATCAGTCTAAAAAATAACAATGGAGCTGAAGGAAAAAAACATGTTGATACATATAACACTTTTGTTACATATAAAGATGGGTGTATATAAGTGTATATATCTATAAACTTACATATACATATATACAAATATGTATTTTATACCTATATAAACTATAAATGAGGAACACATAGTGCCTCTTTGTTATGTGGTCTAGTAACTTCTCGTGTCATGGATTTGTAAATAGTGGATTAAGAAGTGAATGTATAGATAGCCTTGCCTCTTCATAATAGTCACAAGTTCTACAGGGCAAAAGATTCAAAGAAGAATTTTCTTTGCCTTTGGCATGCATGCAAAACATTCTTAGGTTTCACTGTCAGATTACCTTGATCCAGTATACATGTTCATGCTAATTTAATACTGCTGCTTGTTAACTGTTAGCAAAATTTATTTCCAGGTCACGCTAGGAAACTCCCTAAAAAGCTCCTGTGGTTCTCAGCTCTGGCTGCTCATAAGAATCACCAAAGAGCTTAAGTACACACACTCTGGATTCCTTGGGAAGCTCCCTAGACCAGGTGAATTCAAATCATGGGAGTGGGTGCACAGAGTCTGTAGTTTTTAAAAAGCACATCAGAGAACCACTGGAAACCAGCCTCTGTGTCAAGAAATATCTGGCTTAGTTGAAGCAAGGCTGGAAGGGGAAGGCAAAAGGGGTATAATGGGGTGAGGGACACTTTGTAGAGAGTTAGTGACAACTTCAGATGGAATCGTTGAGGTTAAAAGAAGTGTCACAGGGTTAAGATATAAAAGGACACCAGAGACTTTTGTTCCCTTAATAACAGTAAGAAGGAAAGTGGATAAAATAAAAATTGTATTTTCCCAAAGAACAAATGCTGCAGGGAGCCTTGATGAGCTGAATTCCAGGGAGGAACCAGCCCTTTTTAGTAGATTGGACATTGTGTACGAAAGAAACAGAGAACTTGAAGACAGATCCATGGACATTATCCAAATTGAAGTAGAAAGAAAACAAAGAACATAACTTCAGTGACATGTAGGACAGTATGAAGCAGGTTGACATCTGTATAGGAAGGAAAGAAAGAATGGGGCAGAAAAAATATTTAAAGAAATAATGGCCAAAGTATTTCCAAATTTGATGAAAAACTTCAACCCACAGATCCCAGAGGCTCCACAAACTCCAAACAGCACAGACACACAAAACCACAAAACCACACCTAGGTCAACATAATCAAACTCTGAACATCAAAGAAAAAGAGAAAATCTCAAAAGCAGTTAAAGTGGGCATATATGGGGAATATAGGGAAACAGCCAGAAAAATGATGGCTGTTTTCTCATGAGAATCAAGGAATCAAGAAGCCTATAGAGTGAGATCATTAAGATGCTCAAAGAAAAATAAACTATCAACCCAGAACTCTGTACATATTGGTAATGTCTTTTTTCAAGAAAGGAGAAATAAAGACTTTCTCAAAAAAAAAAAAAAAAACAATCGGGAGAATTCGCTGCTAGCAGACCTATTCTACAAGAAATGTTAGAAGTTCTTCGGGCAGAACAAATATGGTATCAATTAGAAATTTGGATCTATACAAGTAAATTAACAGTGTTAGCAATTGAATAAAGGTAAAATAAAATTCAATTTTACTGATTTTTAATTGCTCTAAAACAGAACTATGTAAAAGAAAAACAGTAGCAATATATTGTGTGTTTGCAGCATATTTAAAAGTAAATTATGTGACAACAATAGCAGAAAAAGGGATGGAAGGGAGGAATTTGGAATATACTGTTTTAGGTCCACACACGACAGGGGAAGCAGTATAATAGTTCAACACAGACTCTAATTCAGTAAAGATGTATACTGTAAACGCTGGGTCAACAAGGAAAATATTTCCAAAAGTAGTATAAATAACGTCAATCAAAGAGATAACATGGAATAATAAACAATATTCATTTAATCTAAGAGCAGGCAGAAAAAAAGGAAAAAGAAACAAAAAAAACAGATGGAAAAAATAAAAATCAGCTATCAGTGTGGATTTTAATCCAAACATATCAACAATCACTTTAAATACAATTGGTGTAAACACACCCACTAAAAGTCAGAGATTTTCAAGTTGGATAAAAAAATCAAGACCTAACTATCCTCTGTTTTACAAAGAAACCCACTTTAAAAATATAGCCAGGTTAGGGCTTCCCTGGTGGCGCAGTGGTTGAGAGTCTGCCTGCCGATGCAGGGGACACGGGTTCGTGCCCCGGTCCGGGAAGATCCCACATGCCGCAGAGCGGCTGGGCCCATGAGCCATGGCCGCTGATCCTGCGCGTGCGGAGCCTGTGCTCTGCAACGGGAGAGGCCACAACAGTGAGAGGCCCGCGTACAGCAAAAAAAAAAAAAAAAATATATAGCCAGGTTAAAAATGAACGTATGAAAAAGACGTACCATGAAAACACTAAATAAAAGGAACCTGGAGTAGCTATATTAATATGACAAAATAGACTTCAGGACAAGGAATATTTTCAGGGATTAAGAGAAAAATTACATAACGATAAAGGGATCATTGTCCAAGAAAATATAATAATCCTTACAGGTATACGCATCTAAAAAACGTCAAAATCCTTGAGACAAAAACTAATAAAACTGAAAGAAGAAATGGACCAATTTATAATTATAGCTGCAAATGCCAACCCCTTCCTCTCAGCCATTGATGGAACAAGTAGGCAGAAAATCAGAAAGGATGTATATAGTCTGCAGAGCACAACCTAATTGGCATTTATAGAACTATCGTCCCAACTATAACAGAGTATATATTCTTCGCAATGTGGAATGTGTTAGGTGTGTGTGTGTGTGTGTGTGTGTGTGTGTGTGTGTGTGTGTGTGTGTGTGTGTGTGTCTTCTGGGCCTTAAATTTGAAAGAACAGAATCCTTCATAATATGTTCTTGGACCATGACAGTACTTCCAAATAACCAAAGCAGTCAAAGCAGAAGTCTCAAGGAAAACTGTGAACTATTTTGTACTGAATGAAAATACAACGTATCAAAAGCAGAGGGATGCAGCTAGAGTAATGCTTACAGAGAAATTTTAGTACTAAATGATTAGGCAAGAAGAAAGGTCTCAAAGCAGTAACCTAACCTCTCACCTTAAGAGAGAGTGAGAAGAAATTAAAGCAAAGCAAGTAGAAGGATAGAAATAACAAACATTGGAGGAGATATCAAGAAAATTAAAAGCAGAAAAACGGTAGAGAAAATCAATTGTGTCAAATCTGTTTTTTTGAAAAAGCAATGTAATTGATAAACCTATACAAACTGATGAGGGAGAGAGAGAACACAATATCAGGAATGAAAGAGATGAAATCACTACTGATTCCACAGACATTAAAAGGATGATAAAGGAATACCACAACCAACACTATTGCCGTAAGTTTGACAAATTAGATGAAGTAAATAAAAATCCATTCAAGAAGAAATAGGTAATTTGAAGAATCCTATATGTATTAAAATCTACAAAGAAGATTGCAGATCAATATACTAAAGTAAATACTATTCCCATATACTAGAAATAAACAATTTCACCAAAGAAAAGTAAAATGCTTAGGTATAAATATAACAAAATATGTGCAGAATCTGTGTGTTGAAAATTACAAAACACTGGGGCGAGAAATCTAAGAAGACCTTTAAAAATGGAAAGATACACGGTGTTCATGAATTGGCAGTCTCAACATTAAGAAGTCAGTTCTCCCCAATTTGATCTACAGGTTCAACACAATCCCAAGCAAAATGCCAGCCATCTTTCCTGTAGATATTTACAAGATGATTCTAACACGTATAAGTACAGGCAAAAAGGAATGAGAAGAGTCAAAACAATTCTGAAAAAGAACTCACATTACCCAATTTCAAGACAAATCAAAATTTAAAGCTATCCAATCAAATCAAAATTAAAAACTATTGCTCTGATCAAGACACTTTTAAGAGAATAAAAGCCAAAGTGACAGACTGGGAGAAAATAGTTGCAAATCACATATATGATGCCAAAGAATCTATCCAGAATATAAAAAGAACTCTGACACTCAACAATAAGAAAATAAATACCCCAATTTAAAAATGGGTGTGGGACTTCCCTGGTGGCGCAGTAGTTAAGAATCCGCCTGCCAGTGCAGGGGACACGGGTTTGAGCCCTGGTCCGGGAAGATCCCACATGCTGCAGAGCAACTAAGCCTGTGCGCCACAACTACTGAGCCTGTGCTCTAGAGCCCGCAAGCCACAACTACTGAGCCTGCACACCACAAATACTGAAGCCCGTGCACCTAGGGCCTGTGCTCCACAACAAGAGAAGCCACCACAATGAGAAGCCCGTGCACCGCAACGAAGAGTAGCCCCTGCTCGCCGAAACTAGAGAAAGCCCACGCACAGCAACAAAGACACAATGCAGCCAATAAATAAATAAATAAAAATAACTTTTAAAAAATGGGTGAGGAAAATATACAGATGGCAAATAAGCACATGAAAAGATACTCACTCAATGTCATTAGTTATTAGGGTAATAAAATTCAACTATTAGAAAGACCAAAATAAACTAAAATTAAAACAAACCAAGACAAAACCTGATCATAACAATGGCTGGCAAGGATGCAGAGCAATTGGAACTCCCATATATTGCCCAAGAGAGCATAAAATGGTCCTACCTCCCTGAAGAACAGGTAGTTTCTTATGAAGTTAGACATACACATACCCAACACCCAGCAAGTCCTCTCTAAGCATTTACCCTAGGAAAAATGAAAAGCTTGTGTTAGAATATTCACTGTGGCTTATTCATAGTAGCTAAAAGCCTGGAAACAACCTGAATGTTCATCAGTGACAGAAATGGATAAAAAAAAATGTGGTTTATTCACTGAATGTTACTACTCAGCAATAAAAATTAAACTCTCAACAGCATTGAGGAACATCAAGACATTCCATTGAACGAAATAAGCTGGACACACCCACAAAGACATACTGTATGATTCCATTTATATGAAGGTCAAGAACAGGCAGAAAAAGCTATCGGGATAGGAATCAGAAAGGTGGTTGTCTCTGCTGTGGTGGTGAGTGGGGCAACTTGCAGAGGGGCACGAGGGAACCTTGTGGAGTGATGGAAATGTGTTAGATTCGGTTTAAGTGTTCATCACACCAGTGCATATGTTTGTCAAAACTCACTGAGCAATAAAATCTGTGCATTTTACAATATGCAAATTCAACCTCAAAAGACATTCAAGAATATTTTAAGGAAGATGTCAGATGTGAGTGATTTACATTTTCCTCCAGGTGGCTTGGATCAATCTCAGTGCTGCTACCGAAGCTCAGTCTGCAGGGTTCACCGTTCACACACCCCGGTATCCCAGTGTTGAGCGCATAAGGGCAGAGGGGCGCCCGCCCAAGCTCCTCCCAGCCAGGCCAGCAGCACTGAGCAGCCCCACAAGCCAGCAGCACACTAGAGGCAGAATCTCTCCAATGACCTTCTTTTCATAAACCCTGGCACCAGCTTACCCGTTGGCGCGGTCATTTTCACACACACGCCAGTTCTAAATTATTCAGAAATTAATTCTCGTAGTTCCCACAAGAAGCAGGATTGCACAGGGAGGAAAGAACACAGATAAGGGTCCAAAGTCTGGAGTTACATTCCCAGTCCACCCACTCCTGGACCCTGTGATCTTAGGCAAATCTCCTAATTTCTGATCTTTACCATGTGGTAATGACCCACAACTGCCCAGGCAATGTCTAGGCTTATGAGACAAAGATAAGAAGAGCCAGCTGTAAAATGTGAAGTTCCGTGTGAATTTACAGTATTATTACTGCTCTTTTTTTTTTTTTTTTTTGCGGTACGCGGGCCTCTCACTGTTGTGGCCTCTCCCGTCGCAGAGCTCCGGACGCGCAGGCTCAGCGGCCATGGCTCACGGGCCCAGCTGCTCCACGGCACGAGGGATCTTCCCAGACCGGGGCATGAACCCATGTCCCCTGTATCGGCAGGCGGACTCTCAACCACTGCGCCACCAGGATAGCCCCTACTGCTCTTTTATTCAATAGCCCGCCACCATATGTACACATCTTGACCTATTTTTGAAAATATTACTATAAATTAGAACCGTTTTCAGAGATAGAGAAATTTCAACTGTTTGAGTCTGCTTCTTTTAGACACTCTGGAGAAGCGTCAGTTCGGGTCATCCCAAAGTCTTCATGGACCCCATCATCAGGATATATGGACTACCAAGATTCAGATGGCAAGTTTGACCTGAGCACTGGATTTTAACTACAGACTCTTTCGTGTTCAGAGTTAAAAGTAAATTTTAAAAAAATAAAAAAGTTTTTACAAAAGAAAAGAAGTGAAGCCCCTGCCTGCCTCTCTCTTCTGCCTCCTGTTAATGCCAGAGCCGCAGACTCACCTCAAGAGGGCAAACCCCCAGAGGCATCTCACCTGTTGGTGAAGGACAGGGCCAAGGCCGTAGCCAGGTGAGGCATCAGCCGCAGGGTCTGTGTTTGGTGCTCAATAATCTTGACCTCTTCCTTGGCTTTGGGCCCAAACTGCCTCTGGCTAGAGAGAATCAAGCAGACGCAACTTTACCAAAATCCAATAGGCAACATCATCCCAAACAGCCCTTTGTCTTTCAAATACTTCAGATACAGAATGCCTCAGTCTCCTAAAATGTACTTAAGATGGCAAAAGTTTCTGAAGATAGTCCAACAAAAAGCTTTTCAGCTGCTCTGGAAATTAACCTTCCCACCATGGAATATTTTTAAAGCAGGGTATCTATTTAATACACAGAGTAATTTTTAGTCCTTAACATTTACGTGGCATTTTATAGTTCCTAGTGCACTGAGATCATTAATTATTCAGCTTTACTAAGTTCCTGACATAATTAATAGGACAGGAGTGATACCCTAGAACATATTTCAAAAGGACAGTCTCAACAAGGAGGCCACGCCAACCCTGGTGCTTCTGTCAGATTCACAGGTGGGTCATTATTTTCAGCCCACCTAAATCCTCCCCTGCAGTTCCTCGTGCAAAAGGTGTTCTCCACATCCTTCCTTAAACCCCGTGCCCTGTGGACAGCACTGCCTTTCGCTCTGATGCAGCTGCGTAGGGGTGAACAGAGGTCCTCCTCAGAGCAGCTTGTAAAGTGGGGTGGAATTGTTCCCAGGCATCACCCGTGGGTTAATCCTACAGAATCCTGCGGCTGTAGAAAGCACAAGCCCCGCCTGTCTAGGTCACCCCCCTGCCCCATGCAGGCTGATGCTCTACAATCCTGGGCTTGGCAGCCTCCCTTCTGTGAACAGCTCCGATCTTAACGTCAATTTCTGACACATTTCACACACACACGTGCACACATGTGCAGACGTACGCACACAGGTGCACATCGTGCTAGGTTATCCAACAGGCAGGGCGAACCTGTGCTTCAGACGCCAATGAAATGAGGATACCCATCAATCACTCAACGAGAGACGGGAAACAGCAAATTTTTAAGAATTTTGTTTCATACTTTCTGGGTCATAATTGCATGCTTTAATGTTCTTCCTATTTGTAATTAAAAGGAGGGTACCATGATCTTTTTAGTTCATAAAGCATCTAGAATTCACAACCTGGCCATCTCATGAGGGTGGGAGGCAGTGAGGACAGACCTAATAACAAGCGCACACAGGCACACTGTGAGCGCAGGCTCGTTTTCTACGAGCATAGCTTCCCCAGACGCCATCTAACCACCCCACAGATAGTTGTCTGAGGAACATGACCCCACCCTGCCTTTGCCCATGCCCTCCGTCCATCCCAACCACAACAGGGCACAGTGCCAAAGGAGCCTGACAGTCCGTAGGAAAACCTCTCAGCTTTTTCCGGATCATCGTGAAACCAATAAAACAGTCACAGACCCAATAATGGTGTCACCATAACATCAGGTCATTCTACAAACTCCATTTGTGCCCACTCTCTTAACTTGCATTTTGAAATGCTGTGTTTCTACTGGAACTTTTCCTATGGTCGTTGTGGCTAAACTCTTCTCCACCGAAACCAGCTATCGCCACATGCGATTCACTCCCCTGGGGGACATCTGCGGGCCTGCTCGGTGCCAGCATCACCCGAGGTGCCAGGCGTCCCCCAAGGTCAAGAAGGCTCAGGCCCGGCCACGGAGCTCATAGCCTGAAGCTCACAGCCCAGGACACGGACGGAAACAGCCCAGGTGGCGTGGGCAGGGAGAGCCTCGCGCGTCCCTCCTTCCCATCACCCCCTCATCCCACCCTGTCGGTCACCAGTATTTCCTCCTTTGGTGCCAGAGCATCATTGCAGGAAGCATCACCCACATGGCAACAGCAAAATAAGGGACTGATCACAGCGCCTTTTAGGGTTTGTTTTGCTGAAAAATAATTACAACGAGAATATACTTTGAGACAGTATCCCATCACGTTTTCTGATTTTGTGTGTGTAGTGTTGGTCCTGGCCGGCACTCAGCAGGCACTCAATAGTCACTGAATGAATGAAAGAATTAATGAGTTTTGGCAACGAGGAAATACCAATGAAGCACCGCAGAGTGGCTCGCTCCGACCTCACAGAAGGTCTTGGGATGCCAGATCTGACCCCTGACCTGCCGTGCCTCAGTTCCCCAATGGAGGAACACCTTGAAATCATCCCGTTTCCTCTCTGAGCCTCACAATTCAATTGGGGTGACAGGAGAGCAGAAAGAGGCCACCAAGGGTCCACACAGCTGGCCTCTCAGTGCCTTTCCCTGTGCTGATAGGGAGGACGGAGTTTAGCTAACACGTTGCCAAGCGACCAAGTGATTTCACAACAGGGATCTGCATTTCCAGGCTTTCTTGAAAACAAAGAAGATCTGGCAACGCTGGACCCCATTCCCGTGATGGGATTCCCTGGAGGTCTGAGGCCGTCAACCCCTCCACTGGGGGCATGGCCGCCCCCCACGATCCCCAGAGCCCTCTCCGCTCGCCGACATGACCTGCAAGCCTGGGAGGAACTGCATTTTCAAGCCCTGCCACAGTGGATTTCTATTTTTCATCCAGCATAAATTTACATCAGCATCCTCATTTGTTAATTAAGTGCTGTGATTATGATACACAGCCGAGCGGAGTCATTCTGTAGGGGTCTGTGAATTCAGTCTGAGAATTCCTGAGGGCAAAACAGCCCTGGCAGCTCACACAGAATAAAATCCAAATGCCTCAGCTTGGCATTCAAGACCTGCTTTGGCCTTACTTGAGGGTCCTAACTGCTTCCTGCTAAGCCCCGCAGACGCCTTCCCATACTGGGCGTCTGTCCAGGCGGACTCTGCCTGCAGCCAACCTCACCCCTAACTACCCCACGTCATATCTTTGGTGGTTCAGCCCCCTCCTCCCATTGAGACGTCCTCCCCTCTCTGGACTCACCCCTTCAAACACCAAACCAAAGCCATCAAAGCAGGCAGCTGCTTCTCCCCAGACTGCCCCGAGCATTTCATCTGTTACCTCTCCCACGTGGGAGCACTTTTCCCTTTCATGCTGGCGCCGTGTGCACCTGTATTAACCACATGTTTTGATGCGTTGCCATCTGGGCCCTTGCTGACCCTGGAGGGACTGCCCCTCCAGGACTCGCCAATTCCTTGAGGGAGCAAAGGATTACATCTTTCATTGCCAACTAGCCAATCCAGAGCCCGCATCCCTACCACCTCCTTCAGGGGCTCTTTCACTCTGGGCCACTGTTCCCCTGCCCTAATCTCCCCCTGGCCAGACCACTAGGACAGCCCCCAGGGCCCCCAAACCTGCTGGAATCATTCAAACTAGCCTAAACCAAACAAACCCTGAACCTGCTTAGCCTGCTTAGCCTGCCTCACCCATGCCTTCCCCCAGTAAAAGCTCCTGGCCTCACTCCCTCTGACTCCTGACTGTCCCTGGTGCCTCCCCAGGTGGCCCTGCAGGGCATGGCATCCCTCCATCTCTTGGGAACTGCAAGTAACAAGCTATGTTTTCAGTGGCAGTGGGCTCCTGATGTGTCATCTCCTGTCACCATACCTAAACAATTAATACAACCTATGGTTTTTTGGGGGTTATTTATTTATTTTTGGCTGCATTGGGTTTTCGTTGCTGCGTGCGGGCTTTCTCTAGTTGTGGCGAGCGGGGGCTACTCTTTGTTGCAGTGCACAGGCTTCTCACTGCGGTGGCTTCTCTTGTTGCACAGCACGGGCTCTAGGCACGTGGGCTTCAGGAGTTGTGGCTCGCGGGCTCTGGAGCTCAGGCTCAATAGTTGTGGCGCACGGGCTTCGTTGCTCCGCGGCATGTGGGATCTTCCCGGACAAGGGCTCGAACCCGTGTTCCCTGCATTGGCAGGTGTATTCTTAAGCACTGTGCCACCAGGGAAGCTCCAACCTAGGATTTTAAAACAGCACCTGGGGCCAAGACTAACAGCTCACGGAGGGGAGGCCTGTTCTGTCTCCAGGTGCCCCAGCCTGGCCAGGTGTGAGTGGGCAGGAGAGACTGAAAGCAAGGTGACAGATGTAGTGTCCTGCCACCTCCCAGCGGCAACACACCCAACTCCTCCAGCACCCAGCCCTCCACGTCTCTTTGGAATGTTCGCTTGTTCACAGATGTTCTGATAAAAGCCCAACTGGCAGACACTGGAGTACTGAGTGGGAGCCAGCGGCCATTTACGACAGCGATGGAGCGACTAAGCAACTAAGATGAGGAACCCACCCTGTCCTTACGCCCAACAGCCCACCCACTGGGCTTTTTTCAAGGAAGGAACAAATGAGTGGGCAGAAGGCAGGCAGCACCCACACTCTTTCCCTCCCTTTCTCTGGCCCGAGACACTGATAGTCTCCCAAGCACTGAGCCAGGAGGTTCTCATGGGCTTCTCACCCTTGAAATGTGCTCTCTGGCTTCTCCAGGGGAAAATATCAATATGACACTCAAGGCTAATGACCCTTCTCCTGACCAGAGATGCTGCCAGAGTCATCCCTAAGACTGCCACCATCAATCCCCAAGCCAGTAGTCTGGTTCCAACAGAGGCAGCAGAGAGAGGCGGCCTCAAGACTGTGCTCTGAGAGAACTTGGCCGGAGGAGGTCACCCTCTTATTTACACACTCAGGCCCCAGTCGACTTCACGGAGGGCTGGGATGGTCCAGGCCAGTCCTCTGGTTGCCAGCATCTTGGCACACTGCCCTGAACACAACTCACAGGACCACAATCCCTGCAGCTGGCCGGCAATTACCGCCTGCCAGACGTTTTTACTGTTCCAGTTTATGATCTATATGGACACAATATTCTTCCTGTCCTTTTCCTCCCCTGGGTTACTATTTTTCTTTAAAAACCCATGTAAAGGCTATATTTTTCTCTGTAAACATAATTTTTATTTCAGGGCCGGAAAACAACCCCAAAGTCACTGAGCTCAAATTTTTCATGGTCTTTAAAAAGAGAAAGTGATGTGTGTTCATCACAGTATCCCTGTGAGAGGGCTGTGAACGATGCCATTTAAAATGATAGATTTGAGAAGCTATTTCTGGATTCCAGCAACTCATAAGGACGGGAGGAAACATTTATTTTGGGGTTGTTTTATTTTGTTCCCACTCAGTTTTGAACACGGCCGCTTAAAACAACATTCATGGAAAGTGACACAGCTATTAATCACCCACGCAGCTACTGCACACGCAGCCTCTGGGGAAGGCCGGGCTGCCTGCCTCCCCAGCTCTCCCTCTGGTCTCTTCTCCCAAAGGAGGCCAGTGACCTACTAAAAAGATAATTGCTTTGCGTGTTTCTTGCTCTGCAGCATCATTGCATCAGCCTGCTCTGAATGACAGCCAGTCAAAGTGGAAGGAAGAGAGTTCTGTGGCTGGGCCTCCATCCTTAAATCCTGAGATTTCTGGGGGTTCAAGCTGGTTCACAGGCATCCCTGCTGCCAGAGGACAGAACTCTCCTCCTTCTCTGTCAAAGGGCTGACCTCTGTGGACAAAAGCTGAGCAGATTCCTCAGCCCTGGCCACACTCCCTGTGGCCACCTGCCCTCGTTAATAACTCAGCCACAGAGAGGATTCAGGGAGCCCGTGAGTGCCCCAGAGGTGGACCACTGTGCCCCATTCTCACTGGCCCCAACAGAGACCCCCCAGCCTCTCGGAGAGCCCACAGCCCATCTGTCCCTAATTCTCCCCTTCTTTGGGATGTTCCTGGACAAAGAAACCCAGAGGGAAAATATGTTACGAAGCAGGATATTTTTTTAAATTTTTATTAGAGTTGACTTACAGTGTTGCGTTAGTTTCTGCTGTACGGCAGTGTATCAGTTACACATATACATATATCCACTCTTTTTTAGATTCTTTTCCCATATAGGTCATTACAGGGTATTGAGAAGAGTTCCCAAAGCAGTATATTTTAATGGCACGGGTTGGACCCAGCAGATTGGGCTCAGCTGGCCGGCCAGGATGTAAAAACCTGGCAACTTATTATCCGGTAACGCGTAGAATAGACACATGACTCCCAGCCCCAAGCCTCACCAAACCCAGTCCCAACCACCCAAGCTGGGGTCAAGTTTGGGATCACAGAAGGGGCTGGGCTGCACACAAATTTAGCTACTTTTTTTTTTTTTTTTAAGTTGAACATTTACTAGTTTGCCCTGGGGCTCTGACAAAGCAATCCTGCCTTAAACATCAGGTTCCACATGTGACCTCCACCATGTTTTAGGTGTCATTCCCCAAATGGGCAATTTTCAGTCCATCTGTAGGAGAGATGGGAGAAGTGTATGTATGTAGTCTATAGATAAGTGCTGCTTTAATAGTAGCCTTGGTTGTGATTAAATATGCAACATGGTCCCAAGGAAGAGTTCTCAAAGTGCCCTTCCAATCCTGCAGAGATCCCAACAATTACCTTTTGCACCTTCCACACCCCGTTTTTTCTCCCACCCCTTAGCAGTCTTTCAATCCAACCACAGAAAAGAACAGATGAACCTCAATGGTTGTGATGGGGTCAGTGGAAATGACAATTTTTAAACATGAGAATATTTCAGATACAGAAAAAATGAGGGTGCTTTGGTATCAGTGTCCAAAGGTATATAGAAAGAGCAGGGACCGCCACCCCAAACACACAAACACAGACACTAGAGCCCGTGTTTTCTTGGCCATAGAGTGCAGAGACAAACAGCCTTTGCTGTTACTTTTTTCCCATTCTCAAAGGTCACACCAAATCAAAACCAGGAACATAAAGGCCCTTCCCCAACAGGAAACTCATGGGTCTAAAATCGTGACCAGTCACGGCCTGGTGGGGACTGACATTCTGCTACCCTAGGCTGCAAAGACTGTCTACCCCACCCACTAGCACTGGGAGAGCAGTGCCAAGGGGAGCAGGCTACAGAACCGTAAGAGGTTGGGATCAGGCCACTTCCTCCCATCAGTGGATGGATGACCCCAGTAGAGACTCCAGAAGTCCTTCAGATAAAGAGACAACAGGAGGCAGAGTATCCCTATGACCCTGTCTCCATATTTCTATTGTGTGGGCCACTTCTGGCCAACATCGTAACCCTGGGCTGTAACCACAGGGACGCCAACCTCATGTGAAGGACCAGTAGAGAGCCAGTCCTGGGTCACCTTGGATCTGAAGGTCGACCAACTCCAGCTTCTTCTCTGAGGGTTCAGTTACACCAGCAAGAGGGGTCCGACCTGACACACTGTGGCTCAAACGCCTTCACAATAAAACACAGAGAACCTGGCTACCTCTCCGCTGTTTGTTCTTATCCTATTCTGGAGCTTCCTGCTGCCCCCAGAAGGCCATCCTGGGGCCAAGTCAACATCACTCCATCCCAGGCAGCACGGGAGGGGAGGCAGGACAAAGTGGTTAAATCCCAGGCTTTGGATCAGACAAACCTGGCTTGCATACAGACTCTGACCCCTGTCGTTTTCTCCTGGGCAAGTTACACAAACTCACTGAGCCTCGAGTGCCTCAGTCCTAAATCGGGGCTGACGAAGACAGAGGGGACGAAGGGAGACACTGCCCACGCCTGACACACAGTAGGTGTTCAAGGCATGGCAGGTGTCATCACCACAGTCATTACTGTTACCCCAAGTTCCTAGGATCACCCTCTATTCTATCCATCCTTGATCTAGGAAAGCCATTTAAAAATTTCCCAAAAGAAACACTTTCTTTCACCCAGACAAAGCACTAATCTATTCTGCATCGCTAAAGCTGTTGTGAAAAGATTTTCAGGGTGAAGAGGAAAGTCTCTTCCACTCAACATTAAAGATAATGAAATTGCTGACAGAAAAGAAAACAAGCTGTCAACTAATATGTTAGAAAAAAAGTGTGTGTGTGTGTGTGTGTGTGTGTGTGTGTGTGTTGGAAAGCACATGAAGCTTTCGAAAAGCACCTGCCTTTCTATGTACCCAAGAACACCAGCCAGTTTTCTTCTTCCCCAATTCCAGGGAGGGACAAGGTGGACAAAATAAAGCCAGGGAAGGTGGTGCAGGCAGAGCCTTCCTTCATATCATGTTGCCATAGAAGCAGAAGATTCTTTCCAGAGTCCATCAGCCTACCCTAGAGAGGAACCTGAATGTTATTCAGATGGCTCCCACACAAGGGAGATTAATTTACTTTTCAGAATTATAGCCTTAGTAATATCTGTGAGTGACACGGTGGTTAATGTTAGTCGTCAGAACTGTGATTCCTTGAGATTTTTCTTTTAAAAAACTCACATCCTAATGAATGCAAAACAAAATTACAACGGCGGGAGACATGGAGCTATAAATTGCAGCTGAAACTCCCTGGGGTGGCCTAATGATTTCACTGTTGAATTATTTTCATACTTTTAAAAATCATCTATACAGAGAGAGAGATCTTCTATCAACAGCACCACTGCAGAAGTATTGCAGAAGCCCCCAGCACTTTGGTCATTAGCGTGTGGAAGCAAGAGGGCTGACCCCTTTGGAAGCCAGCCCTTCTCTCCTCTTTCCCCTCCGTACTACGGTTGGTGTAGGGTCCATGTGCATCCTGCCTGCCCAAAGAGCCAGCCAGAGCCTACTATCATCCTGGAGACACAAGCCTGACCACAGTGAGAGAAAGGAGACCTACACTGAGGCCCCAACACTCTCCAGGGTTCTCCTTCACTGAGGTTGGGCATCTGGGAATGAAAGCCAAGTAATGAAGTTCTCTTTAGGGCTGGCATCCATTTCTTAACGCTTTAGGCTGGCTTTAGACTGCTCTTGGCAGCGGGACATGCCTGAGTAGCTCAAGGGCGGGCTGCTGCATCCACTTTCCCTCTCAATCCATAGCCTTAGAAGTAAGGGTGCCTACAACGTCAGAGTCTTTCAATCCATAAACACGGTAGGTCTTTCCATTTATTTAGATCTTTGGTTTCTTTCATCAGTGTTTTGCAGTTTTCAGCATATAAGTGTTAAATTTGCACCTAAGTATTTCAATTTTTATGAGCAGTTGTAAATGTTATTATTTTATATTTTAAATTCTGGTATCCTTGTGTTCATTGTATATAAAAATACAATTGCTTTCTGCATGTTTATTTTGTATCTGGTGACCATGCTGAAACTCAGTTCTTAGTTCTAGGACTTTTGTAAATATTTGGGGATTTTCTATATAAACATTCAAGTCATCTGAATATAGAAACACTTTTATTACTTTCTTACTAATCTATATGCTTTTCCCTTTCTTTACTGTACTAGCTACAACTTTGATCACTATGTTGAACAACAGTGGTAAGAGCAGATATCCTTGCCTTCTCAGTCTTAGGGGGAAAGCATTGTCTTTCTCCATTAAGTATAATGTTGACTGTACAGGCACACCTTGGGATTTTGTGGGTTCAGATCTAGACCACTGAAATAAAGCAAATCACGTGAATTTTTTGGTTTCCCAGTGTATATAAAAGTTAAATTTACACTACGCTGTAGTCTATTATGTGCAATAGTATTATGTCTTTAAAAATGTATATACCTTAATTTAAACAAACTTTATTGCTAAAAAATGCCAACCATCATCAGCACCTTCAGTGAATCGTAGTAGTAACATCAAAGGTCACCAATCACTATCACAAATATAATAATAATGAAAACGCTTGAAATATTGTGAGAAGTGCCAAAATGTGACACAGAGACACGAAGTGAGCAAATACTGTTGGGGAAATGGTGCCCGTAGACTTGCTTAACACAGGGTTGACACAAACATTCGATTTGTAAAAAAACTACAACATCTGCAAAGTGCAATGAAGCAAAGCACATTAAAGCAAGGCATGCCGGTACGTATTTTGTAGATGCTCCTTAACAGGTTGAGCACATTTCTCATTATTCCTATTTAAATGGGAGTTTTTACCAAGAATGTATGTTGAATCTTTAAAATGCTTTTTCTGCACCAATTGATTATGATTATGTAATTCTTCTTCTTTAGCCTATTAATATGGTGGATTATATTGGCTTTTTTTTTTTTTTTTGGCTGTGTTGGGTCTTCGTTGCTGCACGCAGGCTTTCCCTAGTTGCGGCGAGCGGGGGCTACTCTTCAATGAGGTGTGCAGGCTTCTCACTGCCGTGCCTTCTTTGTTGTGGAGCACCGGGTCTAGGCATGCGGGCTTCAGGAGTTGTGGCACGTGGGCTCAGTAGTTGTGGCTTACGGGCTTAGTTGCTCTGCAGCATGTGGGATCTTCCCGGAACAGGGCTCGAACCTGTGTCCCCTGCATTGGCAAGAGGATTCTTAACCACTGCAACACCAGGGAAGCCCTACATTGATTTTTGAATATTAAACCAGCATTGCATCCTGGAATAAACCCCACTTGGTCATGGTGCATAATTCTTTTTACATTGCTAAATTCTATTTCCTAATATTTTGCTAAGGATTTTTGTGTCTACTTTTATGAGGAATATTGTTCTGTAATTTCCTTTTATTATATTGTCTTTATTTGGCTTTGCAATCAGGACGCTCCTAGCTTCATAAAATGAATTTGGGAAGTGTTCCATCCTCTTCTATTTTGTAGAAGAGCTGTATATAATTATTGTTAATTCTTTAAATGTTTCGCAGAATTCTCCAACGACACCATTTGGCCTGAAGATTTTTTTAGGGGGTTTTAAATTAATTCAATTTCCTTAATAGTTATAGAGTTATTCAAATTGTCGTACATATGGGCTGAATTATAGTATTTGTTTTAGAAAGCATTGGCCCATTTCATCTAAGTTTTCAGATTTCTGTTTACAGAGTTGTTCCTAGTATTCTTTTATTACCCTTTTGATGTTTTCAGGGTCTGTAGTAATATCCCTTGCTTCATTCCTGATATTAGTAATTTGTTTTTTCTTTGACAATGTTGCTAGATGTCTGTCAATTTTATTGATCTTTTCAAAGAACCAGCTCTTTGTTTTATTGATATTCTCTATCTTTTTTATTCTTCTAGTTCCCTGATTCTTTTTTCTTTCCCCTCCATTCTGATGCTGACACCATCCACTGAGTTTTTTATTTAGGTTATTGTATTTTTCTGTTCTAAAAGTCCATTTGGCTTTCCTTTATATCTTTCATTTCTTTGCCTAGACTTTCTATCCTTTGCCAAGACTTTCTATTTTTTCATGTTTCAAGTGTGTCTGTAATTGCTCTTTGAAGCATTTTTTTATGAGGGTTGCTTTAAACTATTTTTCAAGTTATTCTAACATCTCTGTCCTTTCAGTGTTGGTATCTATTGACTACGTTTTCTCATTCAGTTTGAAATCTTCCTGATTCTTGGTATGACAAGTGATGTTTTACTGAAACAGGTACATTTTCATGTTATGTTGTGAGACTCTGGATCTTATTTAAATCCTCTGTATTTCTCTGACATGAAAGGAGTCATTACTGACAGGTGGAGGGAGAAGTCCAGGTTCCCTACTTGGTCTGTGTTGACACCCCAGTGATGGGCATGAGTTCCTCCTCTTGCTGGGTAGGGGTGAGAATTCTGCTCCCCATGTAGCCTCCACTGACATGGTGGCGGATGCAGCATCATTATTGTCGAATGGCAGTGGAAGCTCTGACTTTCCACTGGGCCTCCTCTGACACCACTACAGCAGGAGGTGGGAGGAGGTACTGGGTACAGGTGGGTGTCCAGGCTCCCCACCTGGTCTCTACTGACACCCCAGGGGGTGGTGTGAATTTCCTTCTGGCATGGATGAAAGTCCCAGCTCCCTGGTTGGCCTTCTCTGACACCACTGTGGTGGCAGAGTTGGTGCAGCTTGTTATAGCGTGGGCAGAGCAGAAGTCCAGGCTTCCCACCTGGCCTCTGTTGGCATGGGTAAGAGGGAACACAGCTCCTCCTGTGGTGTTTGACTAAAGTAGAGCAGTACTGCCTAAAAGTTTTCTGTCTTGCTGAGTGTCTTTTCCTAGTCCTTTGGCTAAACAAAGCAGACTTCTTTTTTTGCCTTCTTACTGGTGTTTCTGGGTTGTCACCTTCACCAGTACCCAGCCTAGAACATATGGGTCAACAAGAAAACAAGGGAACTCCCCACCGTGCCATCCCTTGGGTCTGGTGGTCCTAGCTGGTCTGCTTTCTTGCCTCCACCTTTCAGAGTCATTTTATGTCCGCTTTATATGTAATGTTTAGACTTTATAGTTGTTCTAAGTGGAAGGAATAAGGAAAAGTACATCTACTCCAGCTTCCCAGAAGTACATGACATATTTCGATTTGAATTTTAAGTAAGTTCATCTGGCAGAAGTGCGATAACTGATTGATAATATTAGATTTATTTAGCTTCCACAAACATAGAGATAAGGAGAAAGAGAGAAAATCATGCATAAACGTTAATATATAATTACTCTATGTCATAGTTCCACGCTTTAAAAAAGTTCTTAAATATGTACCACCAATTTAATGATAATCTATCACGAATAAGGAAAATTACATGGTACATGTGTGCCAGTTACAGACACTTCAATGTCAGAAAAAATAAAATGAACAAGTATGCTTGTGACAATCAAGGGATAATGAATATCTCCAACATACATGGATATATTCGATTAGTAACATATGGAGGAGAGTTCTATAACCTGCTTTTCTGTTTACCTAATTTCATTGTATGCAATTTCGATGTCATTAAATATTCTAGAAGTCACAATTTTAATGAGTATTTCCTTAGGGTAAATTTCTAGAGAAAATAATACTGGATGAAAAACATGTAAACCTTTTTTTAAAGCCCTTGATACACATCACCAACTCACTTTCCAGAAAGAGTATATCAATTTTATTCCTTCTCCTAGTATATACGTTTGCTCTTCCTAATGCATTTCTACCAGATCTGAGTATTATCCTTTCAAAAGTCTTTGCTAATTTAATAAAGTAAAAAGTTATCTCACTTTAACTCATCTTTCTTTGATTAGTAATAAGTTAGTTAGTTTGTTTACATGTTTATAAGCCATGGATAAGTCTTCTTAAAATTGTCTCATATCATATGCTCATTTATTTATATACTGTGATGTTACTATTTTTCTTATTTATTTATAGAGGCTTTTTATGTATTATGGAAAATGAACCATTGTTAGTCATACTTGCTTAGATATTTCTCTACTGTGTCATTTGAAATATGTACATTTAAAATTTTTTGGATAATCAGTTTAACGCTTTTGCTTTGGGACTTTTTTCCCTATGAGGAATGTTTTTAAAACTATACAAACGGACATGTCGCTTTTTTCCTTCATCTATGTAATTCTGTGGTTTGTTTTAACTTTAGAGATAAGGAGAGGTGAGAGATGTAGGTCTACCCCAGTGGGATATGAAATAAATATACCAACATAGTTAACTACAGCAAGTGCCACTAGGCTGACCGGAGAAGGACCGATGAAGGTGAACAGACTCTTGTTCCTATCTGCTTAAAATAGCCATTCCCTGGTTTCAGATAATTCCCTTGATCTTCCTTCTTCCAATTGACTTGGCAGACAAGTCCTTGGTTTAACCTCTCTCCCACTTTATTCTCTAATCTGCCAGGAAATTAATGCAAGTCCTGAGCCTCCCTAAACACAGCTTTTTCCAGGCATCCTTTTTCATCTTTGATTCTAAAACTGAAATAATAAGTAAAAGCAAACTTTGCTATTCTGTTGGCATATGTGCCTTCAAGGAATATTTATTTAAGGGAAAAAAATCTCTTTGAGTGGGTCTATATTGTCATAACTACCCCTCCCAGAAAAAACTAACCACTTCATCCTCCATCTAAGGGTTTCTATCTACCCAGTTTCTGGGCCTCATTTACATCCAGCATCTGGATGTCAGGTGTTGGATGCCCACATCTGTCATCAAGGCCTAGAACACAGCAATGCAAAGTTCTCTCAGCTGGAGTTGTCCAGAGAGCTCACCATCAGTTTGCTCTTCTCAGTCACAAATGGACCTGCGTGGGACCTATCACATCTGCCAGTTTCCCAGGGCTTCATTTTCGGACATTCGTCCTTCACTACGCAGATTTCACTGCCACACTTTGCCCAGAATTATCTGCCCAGTCTGTTACCTAACTCTAATCCTCTCCTGGGCATTCCCAAAGGGCAATGCCATCATCTGGGTCGTGACAAGCCCGTCTCATTTCTTTGTACTGATGTATCCTTCATCTGGGTCGCGACAAGCCTGTCTCATTTCTTTGTACTGATGTATCCTTGCACATAATTGAAAATTAAAAAGAAACTAACCTGGCAGTTGTTTGCTTTACAGAAAACATTTCCAAAATTAACCATTTATTACGCCTGTGACAAAAATAATTCATCTGCTTTGTAGGGATACTGCCTGGAAATAAACTTCCACAAGGTCATTTGAGTTTTTGTGTACGAGCTTAGGAGACGGAAAATTACCCAAATCGTGGGATACCAAAGAACGCAACACAAGCTGACAGCCTGGGTGAATGCATTTCAAAGAGGCTTGGGGAGGCTAGTGGAGACTGGACCAGAGAACCTGCCAGTGATCAGGAGACCAGGGTCCCCGTACCACCTCTATCAGGACTGAACCTGAGATAACAGCACACTTCTGAGCTTTGCTCAAAAGGGAAATCCAATTTTCATCCCCAGCTGGACCCCACTACTTTTGCTGACCTGCATACAATGGTACTGATACCCAAACGCTTTTCATTTAATCACTGAAAATTATCTCTAAAACAACTCTTAAAGTCTCAGGAAATTATCCTGAGGACATTGAGCAAATGGAGAAACATCTATTCAAAAAAATCTAAACTTAAATATCATTTGAACCTCATCTCCCGCCCCCCACCCCTCCCAATAGCTCAGTGTGATGGGAGCTATACTCTGGGCAAGTGCAGTCAAGAGGATGGGGCTCCCCCTCCCACCACCTCCCAGTCTAGGGCTACGGCTTCATGCAGGCCACTGGCATCTCTCATTCCCTCCACCCCTTCACTCCCAGCTCCATATTACAGAAGCTTTATTCAAGGCAGATACAGCCTAGAGGACTGCAGCTCCCTTCCCCATCCAGTCCCCATTCACAGGGCAGAAGCTCTACTCCAGACACAACAAGTCAAGAATCCTGAATCCTGAGCATCCATGACTCGGCTTGCTTCTAGGATGGAGGTCTCATGCCAGGAAGGATAAGCTAGGAGAACCAGGAGCTACCATCCCTGTCCAGAGTCCTGCTTTCAGGGGTGTCACATCAGGGGAAGCAAGTCATTGTCTCACCCCCAGCTCTGAATATTACACAGACTCTTCTCAGGAAGGGGCAGGCCATATGAACAGAGATCGCTGCAGCTTTCTGTAGGAAACCAGCTGTTTTTGGAACAAAGCATGCAGAAGATCGTGCCTGTGAGTGTTTTGACAAACAGTGGAGACCTTAATGGTGAGCAGCTAAGAGTTGCTGGTAGCTCTATAATTCTTTTAGCAACAAGCTTAATGTTTATTAAATTTTATTAAATCTGAATGGATTAAATATCCAATAAATAGGCAGAGATTGCCATACCAGATTTAAAAAACAAGATTCAACAATATTCTTTCAGGACTTCCCTGGTGATGCAGTGGTTAAGAATCCACCTGCCAATGCAGGGGACACGCGTTTGAGCCTCGGTCCGGGAAGAACCCACGTGCTGCGGAGCAACTAAGCCCATGTGCCACACTACTGAGCCTGCACTCTAGAGCCTGCGAGCCACAACTACTGAAGCCCGCATGCCACAACTGCTGAAGCCCACGCACCTAGAGCCCGTGCTCCGCAATAAGAGAAGCCACCACAATGAGAAGCCCGTGCGCCACAACGAAGAGTAGCCCCCGCTCACTGCAACTAGGGAAGCCCACATGCAGCAACGAAAACCCAAGGCAGCCAAATAAATAAATAAATTTATTTAAAAGAAAATAATATTCTCTCTATAAGAGATACACTTTAGATTCAAAAATACAAATAAGTTCAAGGTAAAATGAGGTAAAAAGATATATCCTGCAAACAGCAACCATAAGAGCTGGAGTGGATAAACTAATATCAGAAAATAGATTTTAAAAATGTTATCAGATATAAAGAGGAACATTTTATAATTGTCCTTTAGGTATCAATATCTAGATTGGAAAGGAAGAAGTAAAGCTATATCTATTTGAAGATGCCATGATTTTGTATATAGAAAATCCTAAGGAATCAACTAAAAATCTGTTAGTACTAATAAACAAGTTTAGCATGATACAAGGATACAAGATCAATATTCAAAAATTGTTGCTGAATACAAGATCAATATACAAAAATTAATTATATTTCTATACACTAGCAATAAATAATCCAAAAATAAAATTAAGAGAACAATTTCATTTATAATAGCACCAAAATCAATAAAATACTTAGGAAAAAATTTATCAAAATAAGCTTAAGACTTGTATGCTAAAAACTGTAAAATACTGTTAAAAGAAATTGAAGATATAAACAAATGGGAAGACATACCATGTTTATTACTTGGAAGGTTTAATATCATTAAGATGGCAATATTCCCCAAATTGATATACACATTCAATTAAATGCCCATCAAAATTCAAGTTTTTCAGAAATTGACACATTTTCCTAAAATTCACATGGAAACAGAAGGGACCCAGAATAGCCAAAACAATCTCAAAAAAGAATAGTAATGTTATAGGACTCACACTTCCCAATTTGAATACTTACCACATAGCTACAGTAATTAGGTGTGGTACTGACATAGAATGGACATAGAGATCAATGGAAAAAATTGAAAGTCCAGAAATAAATTCTTACATTAGTGGTCCATTGGTTTTTCAATAAGGTGCCAAGACAAATCAATGGTGAAAGAATAGGGTTTTTTTTCAACGAACAGTACTGGGACAATGGGATCTCCACATGCAAAAGAATGAAATTGTAGTCCTTTCTTACACTATACACAAAAAGTAACTGAAAATGAATCATAAACCTAAATCTAGGAGCTAAAACTATAACACTCTTAGAAGAAAGCATAGGAGTAAATCTTCATGACCTTGCTTTAGTCAGTGATTTCTTAGATACGATACCAAAAGCAAAAGCAACAAAGGAGAAACAAGAGTATCTGGACTTCATCAAAATTAAAAACTTTTGTGCTTCAAAGGGCATTATCAATAAAGTGGAAAGACAACTCAAAAAATGGGAGAAAATATTTTCAGAACATATATCTGATAAGGGAATTGTAGCCAGAGTATATAAAGAAGTCTTGCAACCCATTAGTAAAAGATGAAAAACTAAAAAAAAAAAGATGAATAACTCAATATTTTAAATGGGTAAAGAACTGAATAGACATTTCTTCAAAGAAGATATACAAATGGGGACTTCCCTAGTGGCGCAATGGTTAAGAATCCGCCTGCCAATGCAGGGGAAACAGGTTCAAGCCCTGGTCTGGGAAGATCCCACATGCCGTGGAGCAACTAAGCCCGTGCACCACAACCACTGAGCCTGCCCTCTAGAGCCTGCGAGCCACAACTACTGAGCCCGCGAGCCACAACTACTGAAGTCCGCGTGCCTAGAGCCCATGCTCCACAACAAGAGAAGCCACCACAGTGAGAAGCCCATGCACCACAACGAAGAGTAGCCCCTGCTCGCCACAACTAGAGAAATCCTGAGAACAGCAACAAAGACCCAATGCAGCCAAAAATAAAAAATTAAATTAAATCTTTAAAAAAAAGAAGAAGATATACAAATGGCCAGTAATCATATAAAAAGATGCTCATATCATTAGTCATTAGAGAAATGCAAATCAAAACCCCAAGCAGATAGCACTTCATACTCACTAGATGGCTATAATAAAAAAGACAATAACAAGTGTTGGCGAGGATGTGGAGAAACTGGAACACTTATACACTGCTGGTGGGAATGTATGATGCTACAGCCACTTTGGAAAACTTTTTGGCAGTTCCTCAAAATATTAAACGTACAGTTACCATAGGACCCAGCATTTCCACTCCTAGGTAAAGGCATTAAAACATACATCCTCACAAAAACTTGTGTGTGTATGACTGTTAACAGGAGCATTACTCAAAATAACCAAAAGGTGAAAGCAACCCAATGTCCATCAATTGATGAATGGATAAATAAACTGTGGTATAGCCACACAAAGGAATAGTATTTGGACTATAAAAAGGAATGAATTCTGATACATACTACAGCATGCATGAATCTGGAAAACATTATGCTAAATGATGTCAGTGACAAAGACAACATATTGTGTGATTTTATTGATATGAAATGGCCAGAAAAGGCAAATTTATAAAGACAGATAGTAGATGAGTCCTTGCCTAGGGCTGGGGGTAGGGGTAATTGGAAGTGACTGCTAATGAGTATAGGGTTTCTTTTAGGGATTGACAAAAATTTTGTAAAATTAGACTGTGGTGATGGACGCACAACTCTGTGAATATACAAAAAAAGCATTGAATTGTATACTTTGAATGGGCAAATTTATGGTATTTGAATTCTACCACAATTCAATACAGTACCATATTGAAAAATCAATATCAAAAAAGCTGTTTTAAAAAACAGTTGGGGCAGTTAATTTTACTGCTTCATGGGCTCTTGAATTTTCAATCCTACACAATCAGAAATATGCTGCTACTCACAAAGCACTGTCTGCATTTCATGAGAGCTGTGTGGACATCCAAGAGGCAGTCTGTGCAGGCAAGTGGTGAGTGCATCACGTGTGTAAAGCTTCTACAGAGGTGAGTGCAGAATAGTAACTAAAATGTCCCCAGACATTCATTTTGAAGATAAGATAGAAGACTTCTGAAATGTAAGACAAAACCCACTCCATGCGGACAGTATTCTAAATTTAGCTGTAGTATTAGCCAGCTTGTCAGGCAAAAGCTCCTGGGCTGGCACCTTTGGTTTTCACTGCACTTCTCTCTAGACAGACGGGTTTGGACTCATAACTATGAGTTTCCTTTTACTAGTACATTATTCATAAGGTTTAAGTAGCACCTTCTGACACAGTTTTCCCCCAGACGCTGAGAACTTCCTTTAAGTTCTATTATAATTTGAATCTATAAGTTCCTCCTCCTAAGTGAACCGCTGAAATGACAAGTCCCAGTGAGATATTCTTCATCCTCCCTGTCCTGCAGGTGTACCTGTTTCTTTAGATAATCGTCAGCCAAGATAATGGGAAAGTGGAAGATTCAAAGCTGGCACAAATTAAGAGTCCGCAAGAACAACTTGCAGCATGACTGTCAAGAGGGAGAATCTTGGCCCCATGAGTCTTTGGTCCACTGACTTTCTCTTGGGGGCAAGGAAGAGAGAAGGTGAAGAAGATTCTGGTTATTATTGGGTTGTTACGTGTAAGCGCATTTGGGATAAAGAAAGGAAATGAGAATTTCCAGAGCAACTGCTCCAAGTGCTTGGTGCACCCACATGGGTTACAGAAGTTAATCCACAAAATAATCTTCGAGAGAGGTATCAGCAAACCCAGATTTCTAGAAGGAGAAACCCAATCCCAGCAAAGGGAAATCATTTGCTTGAGGCCATGTTGGAACTCGATCCTTACCTCCTCCCACTCAAGCCCTCTGCTGGGGTGATTCTGTGGTCACATGGGCCAGTGGCCACTGACCAGGGTGATGGGGATTGGGTTTGGGTCAACCCTAAGGCTATCATCTTTGAGGGGAAGCAAATATTGGAGACTTTGTTGACTCCAAAATCTCTGGCTGAAAAAGAGAGAAAACAGATGCAGTCTATTCATTATAGGTACACTAAATATTTATCAGCAGGTAAAGTCTTTCTGGAATCATTTAAAATATTCATTTATTCAAATTATCAAATAATTGTCTTTCTCTTTAAACGAATATTGGGAATTTTGTATACCTATAAGGAGAGGTAAATAGATGCCCTCCACTGTCAGCCAGCAAGCGACCAAAGCATGTCATTATGAAAAAGAAAGAGCAAAATTTGGATGTTATCCAAAGTAAGAATGTTGGACTTTTTGCCCAAAGTAGAAAGGCAACACAGACTTTTAAAGTAACAGTAAATGAAGCTCCCAAAGCTGGAATACTAGAAACAACCTCCAGTAATTGGCTAACCCTGCAGCTGTGTGTCACGGTGGGTGCAAGCCTGGGGCCCAGGGCTGGGTTTTTTGCTCTCTGTTCTCATTGAAAGGTGGGAACGTGATCAAAGGATGCAGAGAAACTGAGATTCAGTGCCTTGTGTTTTATATCAGCCGTCTGGTCCCGTACAAAAGCATCTTGATGTATTTTTTAAAAGAAGCCAAATTTCCACTCCTCACAACAAGATCTGAAAATAGGGCACATGCTAACATATTCAACAATTTCACTTTCAGATCAAAGTTCACCCATCCCAGGTCATCTTTAAGATGTGGAGGCAGGCCATCTGCCTGCAGAAACATCAACAGCGGGACCCATCCACACTGTGCCAGCATTTCCTAAACTGCCTTCTGCACACCTCTCGAAAAACAACGATATTCTCAGGACCGTGGGTCAGTAAACACTGAAAAAAGTTTGCTGGGGGGAATGCAGTGATGAACCCGGACGAATGCATCCTAGGAAAAGCCAGCATGGAGGCTGGCAGATTTCAACAGCAAGTACAAGAAACATTAGCCCCAAACCAGTTTTCAGGAAACAGACCTCACCAGTAGGGGCTCAGTCAACCAGCGGAAGGCCAAACAGCAGTTCGGGAGGATGACTCCAGGCCCAGAATAGGGGGTGGAAATCTGAGATGGCAACGTATTCAGTTCTTCTGCAACGCTAACGCCAGTCGGAGGCTGAAACATAACGTGCAGAAGGATCTTAGGAGAAAATTCAGGCTTGTGGGGAAGATCACTGTGATACACTGGTCAGGGCCATCAGGGAAAACGCTTGCTCAGTGCAGCCAAAAATTGCAAAAAATTCTAGTATTTGCAGAGACCTGGGTGGACCTAGAGATTGTCATACAGAGGGAAGTTAAGTCAGAAAGAGAAAAACAAATATCGTATAATATCGCTTATATGGGGAATCTAGAAAAATGGTACAGATGAACTTATTTGCAAAGCAGAAATAGTCACAGATGTAGAGAACAAACTTACGGTTACCAAGGGGGGAAGGGTGGGAGGGACGAATTGGGAGATTGGGATTGACATATATACACTACTATGTATGTATAAAATAGATAACTAACGAGAACCTACTCTGTAGTACAGTAGGTTCTACTCAGTGATCTGTGGTGACCGAAAGGGGAAGAAAATCTTAAAAAGAGAGGATATATGTATACGTATAACTGATTCACTTTGCTGTACAGCAGAAACTAACACAACATTGTAAAGCAACTATACTCCAATAAAAATTAATAATAAAAAATTAAAAAATAAAGTAATACATGCACGTGGTTTTAAAATTGGTATTAAAAAGAAGGACCTTCTCCTTCTCCACCCCTACCCACACCCTATAAATAACTGCTGGTGACAAGCTCTTACATACCCTTTCAGATGCTGTGTGTGCACACGCACTTGTATATATCCATCCATCCTTTTCTTTACACAGATCAGATCATGCAGTACCTACCAATCTGTACCTTGCTTCTTTTACCTGATAACATATCTCTGAGTTCTTTGTATATCACATTACCATCCCACCTCCTTCCTCATTCTTTGTAACAATCACATAGTATTCCATTATATGGATTAACTACTTTTTATTTAACCAATCTCCCCTGTTAGATGCTGAAGTATTTACAGTATGTTTCTATGATAAGCAATACTATCCCTAAATATTCGTTTCTGCTCTTCTACATAAGGTACAGTCTATCTTTAAGTACATTTCCGGAAGAGAAGTTTCTGGTACAAAGGGAGTGGGCATGAACAATTTTTTTTTTTCCCTGCGGTACACGGGCCTCTCACTGTTGTGGCCTCTCCCATTGCAGAGCACAGGCTCCCGACGCGCAGGCTCAGTGGCCATGGCTCACGGGCAAGCCGCTCGTCGGCATGTGGGATCTTCCCGGACCGGGGCACGAACCCATGTCCCCTGCATCGGCAGGCGGACTCTCAACCACTGCGCCACCAGGGAAGCCCTGGCATGAACAATTTTGATAAACATTGAGAATGACGAGGCTACTGAAATAACAATAATAATGGCTATTAAATTCAAACAGAAAATATTATTTATCCCTAAACACAAAATAGCACTTAGGACAACCACAGGGAACAGGAAAGTGTTCATTTCACTCCCGGCCCCCAGAACCACTATTTGCTGGTCCCCTCCTCACAAGTGCTTCGCCTCACCAGGTCCAGCATGGGCCCGTCCACACTTGCTAATAGAGAATCTCGGCTCTTCTCTGAAAGCCCCTGCAATCTCTTCTGGTGTGATGGCTACACCTGGCATTAGACCATCTAGGTTTTGACCCTAGAGAGATCCACCTGTCACAGCTAGAACAGGGTTCAGCGACCATTTTTTGTAAGGACAAGTTACTCAGTATTTTTCGCTTTGCTGGCCATATGGTTTCTGTTGCAACTACTCAGCTCCGCCATAGTAAGAAAGCAGCTGAACGAATGGGCTTAGCTGTGATCCCGCAAAACTTTATCTCTAAAAACAGGCAGTGAGCCAGATGTGGCCACCAGTTTAGAGAATTGGAAGATGATTATTGGCTATCTGCCGATGAGACAGTTTTGCCATCGCAAGCTGGGGGGTCCTTAAGAAACAACTAGCCCTACAGTCGAATGACTTATGCAAAGAAACCTTAAGAGCAGTTATTCTAAATCACTGTTTTTATAACAAGTCTCTAAATCCAACTCCATGCCCAAAGCGTCACAAAGGAGCACCAACCCTGAGTACCCTTAGCAAATACAAGGCCGATGTCGAACAAGTTTGGGAAACACTGCATACTATATTCACCTCCCCGAGAGAGTCCTACTACACATGGGACAGCAAATTAATGGTTTTGAGAAGTACTGCAGTAAAGAAACCTGCTTACTGAGTTTTCCTAAGTTACTTGGGCATCAAATCCATTTTTTGCAGAGGATAGCATTCTGGGACACACCTTTTACAAACGCCTGGTTGGATGATGACCAAGATCACGTTCATCTCAATCCTTTATGTATAGCCAGTAGGGCTCCAAAGGGCTGCCTTGAACAAGCCCTTGCATTTCCAGCAGGTGAGGGCAGAGATTTTCAACCTGTTTAGACGTGGCTCCAAGTTGTGAATGATCTACATCATTTCCTCAGAAGGACCAGCAGTGGGTAATTCCCCCAGCCTTTCTTGTGAGCAGAGGGAGGACACCAGAGCAGAAGGCTTCCACAGGCTGGGGTATGTCTGAGAGTTTGGACACTAAATGAATATGACTCAAGTTGAAAGTTTTAATAGCAAAAGGTTCATGGGCCTCTTGACCTATTCAAGACCACAGCAGGATGCTGTTAAGGATAAGGCAGGCCAGAGTTGATGTGTGACCTCACTCCTCTGATAGGACAACACCAAGCTCCAGCTAAAGAGGGAAGGGGCTCCTGCGGGGGTAGGAGGCATTCTTCTCAAAGAAACAAAAATGCAGGGATCCATGAGCAGAGAAACTTTCTGACACCAGTCAGAATTGAGATACAAAGCTCTTATGTAAGTCTTTCCATCTTTTGCCTCATTGGAGAAAAGATGTAGAGTTACCATTTCATCATTTATTCAATCAACAGTTTTTATGGAGAATCTTCTATGTGCCAGGTACTTCCTAGAGCTGAGGATACAGCAGTGAACAACCGAAGTTTCTGCCCTTAAGAAGCTTACATTCCACAGGAGGGAGAAAGACAGTATCCATGGAAACAAAAAAATAAGGAGTAAGGGCCTGGGATAGTCTCCTGGCTTAAGTCATTGCTGTTATGAAGGCTCTTTCAGTCCATCTGTTCTTTTCTAGTGGGGAATCTATCACCTCCCCGGCAGCCTGCTCTTCAGCTCAATACAACAGAATTAGAGGATTTATTTTTATTCACTCTCTTCAGGTTGTGCTTCTGACTCAGAATCTGTGTCTTTCATCAATTCTGGAACACTTTTAAGCAATATTTCTTTTATTATTTCCTCCCCTCACTTCTCTGTATTGACTACTTCTGGTGTACCACTCAAACGTTAGTGTAAATTTCTCACTTGTTCCTACATGTTTCCTAATCCCGCTTATGTATTTTCCATGTCTTTGTCTCCATGTGATGTATTAGGTATAATATCTTCAGGTAGAACTTCTCATTTACTAATTTTCTCTTTAATTGTATCTAATCAATTTAACTGATCTTTTGAGTTTCTATTTGCTAATTTTTAGTGTTCTTGGTCATTTCTGCTAACCTCTTATTCCTCAGTCATTGTTTTCATACCTTCTTTTGTTTATTTAGATATTTCATTTTCCACACCTGGTAACATCTGCAGTCTTTGCAGGTCTGACACTATTGTTTATCACTTTGGCCAGCCAGTTCATTATGGCTTATTTCCTCATGTGCTACATGAGTTTAGACTGTGGGTCCATGTTCCTTTGAACATTAGCTCTGGAAATCTAAGTTTAATGTGTTTTCTCCAGAGAAGATTTCAGATTGGTTTCCAGGGCCTGGGGGGTATTCTCAATTTAAGATGACCCTAAAGCAAATCAGGATTACAGTTATGGGAACTCTATCCCTGGACTCCATTTGGGTTTTCTGGCCCCTCCATCATATTCAAGGTCAAGACAGGAAATGTCCTTATCATTCCCACCTTTTATCCTGGTTTTACTTTTCATTGACAATGTCACCCTACTGGGTCCCAGCTTTATTCACAATTCTCAACCCAACTCCTGATCTTGTGTCAGCCCTGGGTTTTGTATCCCATCCCCCAAGCACAGAGCCTGGGAAAACTGGGATTAGCAGACACCCCCAGGACACCGTCAGTTTCCATTTACACTATTTCCCTGGAGAGAAGGTTCCTTACCACTTCATCTCACTTTATCTGTCAGTTTAGTGAAGCTTTTTTTTTTTAAAAAAAAGAGAGATGCTTTTTACATTTCATCCAGCATCGCTAGATGCTCACTATTTCCTGGAAGGGCTACTTGAAGTTTCTCTTCTTTTTTTTTTAAACATTTTTATTGGAGTATAATTGCTTTACAATGGTGTGTTAGTTTCTGCTGTATAACAAAGTGAATCAGCTATATGTATTCATATATCCCCATATCCCCTCCCTCTTGCGTCTCCCGCCCTCCCTCCCTATCCCACCCCTCTAGGTGGTCACAGAGCACTGAGCTGATCTCCCTGTGCCATGCGGCTGCTTCCCACTAGCTACTTTACACTTGGTAGTGTATATATGTCAATGCTACTCTCTCACTTCGTCGTCCCAGCTTACCCTTCCCCCTCCCCGTTTCTTGTCTACTCTGCACCCAAACAGAATTTGTTTTCGAAAGAGAACACACAACCTATAAAGAAGGGTTCACAAGGTCTGAGTATTAGCTCTTATTTGGCCACCCGCTAGGGTGGGACTGGCTGGCTGGCTGCCTGTTTATATAAACAGTGTTGTATTGAAGCCAGCCGTGCTCATTTATTGGTGGATTATCTGCAACTACTCTTGATCTACAACAGCAGAGCTGAGTAGTTGTGACAGAGACCACATGGCCTTCAAAGTCTAAAATATTAACCATCTGGCCCTTTGCAGAAAAGTCTACCAACCCTTGAACTCGAAAGTAACTGGAAAGAAAACACTTCCTCTGTCGTATATTTATTTTCCCAACCTGTGAAACAGGCATGTCGGTCATTTCTGCTGCTCTCCTCTCCCTTAGCCATGAAGGATAAGCACAGAGAAGGTTATTGGTAAACATTTTTGAGAATCCAAGTTGAAATTCTTTATAAAAACCTAGGTCCTTTATTGTTTTGTTTAAAGCAGAAGCTCACGAAAGACTCGTGAGTTTCAGAAAGCATGAGGATTATTTTAAATTTTGACATAAGAGATGGATGACATTCAGAATGAGCTTTGGTTTGAAATTTTGAGAATTAATCCAAAAAGTGCTCCTGTGTGGCTAGCCTCCTGATTTTCCCACAGTCAACCTTGGAGTGCCTGGGAGTGCTTGGAGCAAACTCCAGATCAAGGGCAGGGAAGACATGCTCAAGAAGGATTACTGCAGCAGAGGGAAGCAGCAATCTCCCCAGACAGGCATCACACAAGACAGGAGCAAAGTCATTGCCACCAGTGGGTAAGACACCAACAGGCATCCCTCCTGTCCCGTCTTCACTGTCCCAGTGGCCAGTCTAATCCCAGTGGGCCTTTCTGGCCTCTAATGTTTTAGCAAAGGAATGTGCAGCATCAGTGACAGCAGAGGGTCTGACCTTTGTCAAGGAGAGATAACATGGTAACCTTTACTGTCTGTCATGACCCAAGTGCTGTGGGGAGTTACGTGTAGGAAAAGGAAATCCCATGTGTTTGTGAGCTGCATCGACTTAGTGGTTATGATCAAAGGGATAAGTTCTGTCTGTTTTCAGCTAGATCTACAGCATTTGAACAAAGAGCAACCAAACAAAAACCCATTTGCACGGATCCTGTAGAAGTGTGATTTCTTATTAGACCAACAGAAAAATAGAAGTCATAGATCTCTCTAGAAACATCTAAAAAGCCAGCACGTGAATCCCCGCAAAAGCGTGGGCTGGGGCTATCCTGGTGGCGCAGTGGTTGAGAGTCCGCCTGCCGATGCAGGGGACACGGGTTCGTGCCCCGGTCCGGGAAGATCCCACATGCCGCGGGGCGGCTGGGCCCGTGAGCCATGGCCGCTGAGCCTGCGTGTCCGGAGCCTGTGCTCCGCAACGGGAGAGGCCACAGCAGCGAGAGGCCCGCGTACCGCTAAAAAAAAAAAAAAAAAAAAAAAGCGTGGGCTGATGCTAGTGATCCCAGAGCCGCTAAGGAGGCCGGTGCAGCTGGCAGCGAGATGCCCAGCTCCCTGGAGAGTGGAGGGTAAGCAAAAGCCAGCTGAGGGCTAACCTTGAGTAGTTCCTAAGCAGCCAGTTTTACCCTCTGTGTACTGGTCACCTATGTGGTCTTGGAGACGCAGGCACAGCAAGACAGCCACGCCCAGGGCAGGAGTATCCCTCTGCCACAAACAACCAAACCCACCCGATCGATAGGTTTTTCTTTCGTTTACTTAACTGTCACCTATTGAGAGCCTCCGGGGGTTCTGTACTGTAGGAGACAGTGGCGGGGGGGGGGTCACTGCAGGCACAGCCTGGGGGGTCCCTGCTTTCAGAGGGGGTGCAGGTGCCTGTCATGGGAGTACCAAGGGGGGCACTAAGCTGAGAGTTTCCGAATGACTCCGGCCTTCTCGTCTCAGCGTAATTATCACTATACACAATTAGTATTTTAATTCACATTTTTCTTATTTATCTTTTTTCTGTTTCCTCCAAGAGTACCAGCTCCACGAGGCAGGGATTTTCGTCTGTCTTGCTCACTGCTGTAGCCCCAGCACCAAGAACAGGGCTTGGCAAATGAACGGACCCAAAAATGCTTTTAGAGGCTTGTCATTCATTCCGACTTGTTTGTGCCACCGTCTTCAACTCATCAGCATGCCGCATGGTGAGACCAGATGCCACCACCAGCACTGGGGGCCCCTGGGGCTCAGCCTGAACTCCTGGGTGCGGAGGCCCCCTCGGCCCGCTGGAAAGCTCCCCGGCAGCCCATGAACCACAGCACAGGGGTCTTTGGCAGATTGAAGGGAGAAGCTGTACACGGTAGAGCCTCCCCCTGAAACTGACAGAGTCCGGCTCCTGGCCGCACCTGACCGCCGCTGCCCCACCTGCTCCCTCCCTCCCAGAGGGTCCCCTGCCTTGGCAGGAAGCACCCCAGCTCTTTCTGCCCCAGCCCGAAGGCCCAGCACCTCAGCTGCCCTCGGAGGTGGCCCCTTTCCATCACAGAGGATGTGTCCCACCCTTAGGACTTTGTGAGAGACATCTGTAAAAGCGCCCGAGGTCCCATGGAGGGAAGAGGAACGGACACAAAGATGAGTGCAGTCTCCTTGAAAGCAGAGGCACTTCTCACATTCTACAAAACACAGCTGAGTGGGTTTATGCAGGTTCTGGGGCCAGAGGACCCCCAGAAACAGTTCTGCTGTTTCTTCCCTGCATGTCCTCAAGCCAGCCACTCACCCACTCTGTGGCCTCATCTCATCTCTCGTAGAGGACAAGAATATCTTTCACAGGTCTCATTTAGGTACCATGCAGGTGGAGTTTACTCTCTGCATTTTACCAATGAGGAATCCGAGGCTCAGAGAGGTCAGACAACCTGCCCTATATCACACAGCACCAGGATCAGGGGCAACTCTGCCTGGCCCCCTGTGTGGCCACCAGGGCTGGCAGAGCTGGGCCCACTGCAGGATGCAATACTACCTGGGCTGCTAAAAATAAAAAACAGGCTTCCCTTTGGAGGGATAGGAGTGAGGTGGGAGGAAAGGGGGTCCCAGAGAAGAGAAGTAGGAAACACAGCCAGAAACCACACCATCACCTACCCACCCGGACCACACACACCTGCTGGGTCGGTGACTCCTGGGGCCTCGCCCCTCCCCTGCATCTCACACGTCAAAGGTGTAAAGAGCAAGGTTGTCATAGTCTCGTGGCTTGTGGTGACCCGTTTTTCAAAGTTATGTTCTTCTTTCCCCAAAACTGTATTAATAAAGAGAGTACAAGTGTGTTGTGACTCACAGAAACCTGAAATCATGCTCTCTGGGGGCCTTGCCGTGAAAAGAGTCAAGGAAAATATTCTAAAAGGAGACATGTTCAACTGGTTCATTTATGCATGGAGAGCATTCTCTGTCCCCAGGAAATTGAGCTCACCTCCCAAGTCAGTCTAAGTGTCCTTGTGGGAAGCAGAGCTGTTCCTACTTCTCTTGTCACCGGGGTGCAGACACGACCCCAGCTTGGAGGCCACTGTCAGGCACTCAGGCCAAACCGCAGGCTGGGGGCCATACCTGGGCTTAGAGCCGTGATTACACCATGTATGAAATAATGAAGGCAGTTTTCTTCCCGGGAAAGATCTAATGCAGGACAAGGGGACGAGACCGGCAAAGAACGCAGGAGAGACCTCAGCCGTCTCCCAGCTCACAGCTCTGGGACCCAAAGCACCTGTTTCATAAAGGCAGATTCCTGGTCCCACCCCCAGGGAGGCTGATGCAGGGGGTCCAGGGTGGGGCTGGAGACACTCGTGCAAAGAATAAAATCAATAATTCCGTAACACCAGGAACTCAGCACCGCGGCTTTCACCGTCAGCCGTGACCTGCTCACAACACCACAGGGAGGTGGCAACTATAACTTACTAGCATTTTTATTATTACTTTAACACCCCTCCCCCAGGCTGACCTGGGAGATCCACAGAGTCGCTTTCAGAAATGTTCGTCTGGGCCTCCCTTCACTTCCTAAGGAGGATGGTAAGGGACTTGCTTAAGGTCACGGTCCTGGAGTGCAGGGGACGGGCTCTTGGGGTCTCTCACTCCCCTTTGTTGCTCACTCTGCCGCCCAGAGTGACCATTCCCCTCCTGCTGCCTGTTGCACCCTCCAGCGACAGCCCAGCCCCGCCTGGGGGGACCAGAGTTGGGGGGGGGCGGGGGAGGTGCATTTTGCAACAAGCATGAAACCAACCACAGAACCAGACGGCTTCTCGTCTTGCCAATGCTTACCAGCCTGGAGCCCACAAATGTCGTGCCCACTCCCCTGCTGAGGGGCAGCCCCTCCCCCCGCCACCCCGAAGCTTTCTGTGGCTTCCGCCGCCTCCTGCTAGCCTTCAGAGCCCACAGGTGGCCTCGGGGGGTCTCCCCCTGCTGCCCTCTTTCCCAAGGCGCGCCCTGCCCACCTGCTCATGTGGGCATCCCCTGCCCCTTTTGCTCTGGGGGAGTTTGGTTTTTCTCCCAGCCTCAAAGCCTCACTCACCCAGATGCACAGTGCTCCAGGCCTCAGGATGCCCACACAGTGTGGTCAGAGCACAGATGGGGCCCTGGGGACCGCTGGTGCCCCCGGGGTGGATGCCAGCACCACTGGGTCACCCCATGCCCCGTCCTCAGCCTCAAATGCTGGTGAGAGAAAGGGGCTGCATGACCTTCTTCAGGGACATTTCAGAACTTGGGAGGCTGAGTTGTTTTCCCAGTGGATTTGTCTCCTGTTGGACAGATGCAGACAACGCATTTCAGTGGATTCGGGCTTCGAGGCCAAAGCCCCTCTGCTCCCACCCAGGTGGACGCCCCTTCACCCCCTCCCACCGCAGGAGCCAGGGCCACTCCAGGGCTGAGCAGAGGAGCTCAGAGCTTCCTCCAGCCCCGCTCGCCAGCTCTGGAGAGAGGCAGTGGGGCCAGTGGTCGAGGGGGCACCTGGGTCAAACCCTGGCCCCCTACTCACCCTCCAGGTACCCTAAGGAGACATGAGGACAATTCTACGACCTCTGTCAGAGTGGAGAGGCATAAGTAAATAAGACTGAGAGAATCTTGTAAGAACAGACTCAATAAATGTCCGGCAATGCGGGGCTCCTGGCATCCTGGGGACCCGCACCTGCAACGCTGTTCCCCCAGAGCCGAGTGTGAACCCAGGCCCAGGCCCCAAGCTGCAGCCAGACCTCCTAATTCTGCTGCCACTGGACTCCCTGGCCTCAAACTGGGGTGCCCACCCCCCATCACCATCTGAGGGCCCTCCCACTGGCCACCAACAGGACCCTGGGAGAAGTCCACCTCCAGGGGACCTGATGGGGACAGAACAGTTTCATGACAAGAGGTCCCTAAGCTTTGTCACTCTCCGCAGAGACTTGAGGCAGTCGGGGTGGGGGGAGACGGTGACTGGGTGTGTACCTGAGAAAGAGCACATCTGCTTAGAGTACCAACAGGACTGGCAAGCAGTCTAAATGGCAAGCAATTTAGAACCTTTGTTTTATGTTAAAACAAATGCAGACAGAAAGAGCAAAAGAGAATGCTAGATGGATTTTCACTAGAAAAGTAAAATGTATTTTGATCAGGGCTTGGGCAACCTGGTGTCACCCCTCCACTCCCTCCACTCTTTGGTGACATTTCCACGGAATTTCGAGCAAGGGCCAAGGTCACACTCTACAGGAGGCTTGGGGCGTGACCAGCCATCAGTCCCCTCCTTCCGGTCCCCTTCCCATGACATCCACAAGCCCGGGGGCTAAAGGAAACATCCAGGCTAAAGGAAACATCACAGCAGTCACGACCGTTCTAAGGAACTGCACTGCAGGTCTCTGACTGAGCCTTAAAGCAGACGGAGCCAGGCCCCTCCCTGCAACCTCCTGGAGCCCAGGGCGGGTGGCAGCAACACAGCACTCTCCTCCAGGCCTGGGAACCTGCAGGCGCCACCCTCCCTTCCTCCATCAACGCCCAGGAGCTGGGTACCTCTCCCCGGCCCAGTCTAACCTGGGGCAGCCCAGGTGCCATCCCACGGCACTCTACTGCCCCTCCTCTTGAATCTGAGCAGGGCTCAGGCTTGCTCTGACCCCAAGAATGCAGAGTCAGGGGCGCTGTACCCATTCCAGGCCTATTCCTTCAGAGGCCTGGCAGCTTCCACTCTGACTCTTGGACGGGGCCCAGCCGCCAGGAAGTCCAGTGTGGATAACTCAAGGCCAATCTAAGCCTCAGTCAAACTCCCAGACGAATGCAGCTGCATGAGTAACCCCTGACGACAACATTTCCAGACTCCTCACCCACGTTTCACGAGCAGTAATGATTGCTACCGATTTAGGCCCTGAGTTTTGGGGCGATTCGTTATGCAGCAGCAAATAACTGGACACCAGCCCACGCGCAGGAAAGGTGGGGAAAGGCAGAGCGAGCTCCTGCGGGGTGGCGGGGGGGGGAGAGTTCAGAACCTGAGAAAAGAGGAGGGCACAGGTGTCCCCAGAACAGGCAGGAGGCAGGCACCCAAGGGAAGTGTCCCCTCGCTCCCAGGTCACTTTGAATGTTGGTCTCCAAAAACAGTGCCCGAAGCTGGGGTCAGGGGAGATGGCTCAGTGGGCTGTGGGGCCCTGGTCTGTGAGCCCAGGTTAAGTGGAACTGCTGCTTCTGGCTCCCATGGAGACGGGGCTGCTTCCTTTCTTGACCATCTTAATAACCATGATCTTGACCTTGAACTTGACTTCATCTTAGTACAAATGACCTAAAATCTGTTGTCCTCCTCCACACAGTTAACTGGGAGATTCCTCTTGAGTCATACTCCCAAGTGGCGAGACTACAACAAGGTTTTGAGAAATCGAACCTGCAGTCCCCTGAGATGAACGGCGGTCATGACTTTCTCAGTTGTCAGTGCCCCACCGTGCAGGCTTCATGGTGTCTGCCCCTCCGCCGGGCTGGGCCAGGGGCTTATTTTGCTGTGCTGTTGCCTACTGCCTCTCCAGAAGCCAGACTGCCAGCGAGGTCTATTCGGTGTCATAATACCTTTATTTTATTTATTTTGCAATGACTTTTCGTTAATTTTATTTGTCTGCGTTGGGTCTTCGTTGCTGCACACGGGCCTTCTCTAGCTGCGGCGAGCGGGGGCTGCTCTTCGTTGCAGTGCGCAGGCTTCTCATTGTGGTGGCTTCTCTTGTTGCAGAGCACGGGCTCCAGGTGCGCAGGCTTCAGTAATTGTGGCTTGTGGGTTCAGTAGTTGTGGCGCACAGGCTTAGTTGCTCTGCGGCACGTGGGATCTTCCCGGACCAGGGCTCAAACCCATGTCCCCTGCATTGGCAGGCGGATTCTTTTTTTTTGCGGTACGCGGGCCTCTCACTGTTGTGGCCTCTCCCGCTGCGGAGCACAGGCTCCGGACGTGCAGGCTCAGCAGCCATGGCTCACGGGCCCAGCCGCTCCGCAGCATGTGGGATCTTCCCGGACCGGGGCACGAACCCGCGTCCCCTGCATCGGCAGGCAGACTCTCAACCACTGCATCACCAGGGAAGCCCCTCATAGTTCCTTTATAACAAGAACATTTTACAACACCTCTGAGACCTTCCCCAGACCACCAAACAAAGCTGGTTCCAAATGGGCTGCTGTAGCTGGGCAAACATCTAGAAGGGTTCTTTCCAACATGTGCTATCTCACTCTAGGAATATGAAGTTTCCTATCAAATCCTGTCCATTGAAGAAGTTCTAACCAGAAGTACAGCTTGATATAATGTTCTCCAACATGTAAGTGACATTAATTTCACATTCTGGGAGGAAATGCAATGAGGTCGTTATTATTCTGGCACTCTGAAATGAATCCCACAAGGCATTGAACAGATTTTCCAGCTCTGGGATGATTTAGAGGTGGGTCTGAGGTCCCTCCTGAGCTGGCCTGACCTCTCTCTTGCCCTTCCCCCACTACCATGACCTCATCTGAACCAAAACCTCACCTGTCACGTGACAAGCAGACCTGGTGTCCCCTACACGAGTCCTCCTCCCCGGTATTTCCTAGGGGCCAGGAGCAACACTACGCTCTGAGACAGGGAGCTGGTTTTGAACAGGGATTACAGAGGAGGCAGAAAGCGCTAAATCTAGGAAAGTTCCAGAGTCTTCCATAAATGGCAGGTGACCACCAGCAGGTACCTGCTCTGCCACCTCGAGCCCAGCAGCAAGGAAGGTTGGCCACCAGGTGCCCAGATGTGGAACATCCCTAAAGATTTGATCATGCCCATGAGGATGATGTTGGCTGCAAATCGGAAGACCTGGGTTCTATTCTTGACCGGTCCTGGCATAACTGGAGGCAAAGTAAATGGTTCAGGATGTTTTTCAAACTTTAACCTGCATCAGAACCACCTGGAAGGTTTGTTAAAACACAGATTAATGCCCTGTCCTCCCCACCCCTGGAACTCAGTCCACACCTGTGTTCTTGCCACACCTTGATTGTTTAAGATTTGGATTTGTTTCCAGTAGTTAAGAATTGGGAGGTTCCATTAAAAGAAAAATCAGATTTCAGGCTTCCTTAAAAAGCAGGGAGACTGGGCTACACGGGGCCTGCCCGAGCATAGCTGACTACAGTAGCACTGTCTAAAGAACCTCCTGCAAAGACAGAAATGTTCCGTGTCGTCCAACAGGTAGGCACTAGCTCCATGTGGCTACTGAACGTTTGAAAATGGCAGGAATGCTTCAGGAGAACATTCCATGGGGGAGAATCAGCTCTGCAGTCTTCCTCTTCTCAGAAGAAAATCATGGGAACTTCCCTGATTTCCCCCAGGCACAAGAAGAGCCTGGCCCCGTGGGTTTAAACTGGCTGTGAAGGAAATGAACCAAGTTGTCTGCAGGCGCCCATGAGACCAGTGCACCTGCTACAAGCCCCCTGCCTGAAGGGGCACAGCCAGGCTTTAGATCAGAAAGTTGGGGCCATCCGATGACTGAGGGGTGCCAGGTCGGGGCTGGCAGAGTCTGGGCTAACACAGCAAGGGGCCACATCTGCCCCACAGCCAGGTGGACAGAGGGACCAGTGGCAGCTGAGGGTGGGTAGCACACAGTGGCTCGGGGTGTGGGCTCTGGAGACAGACAGCCTGGGCTTGAATTACTCACGGGTCACTCAGCCTCTCTGTGACCGATGAATGTGGCCTGGGGAGGGTCCGCACAGGGCTTGTAGGGTCTCTCCCCACCCCGCCCCCAGGTCAGATGACCAGTGCTGGGCGATGGTGAGAACCAGGGCCCCTCAGAGAGTGATGACAGTGGCCACTGCAGATTAAGGGCCAGGCCCTGCCCTGTTCCCTAAGCACCACTTCAGCCCCAGAATGTAGTGCCACCCCAGGCCAGTGAGAGGAAGGGAGCCCACTACCGATCAGCCATATGCACAGAATAAGCTGTTTCATTTGCGCCAAGTAAGCGAGACTTCCCACCCATGTTATGGGACCAGTGCACGCCCATTACATGGGTAAGCACGTGCCCCCCAACCACTGCGCCACCAGGGAAGCCCCAGAAAGTCATTTAATTTTATTCTTGATGGAGGATTTCCACTTAAACTGAAGCTTCTGGCTGATGGGGAGGCTCCCCCTACCCAGGGCCAACAGCAGAGCCTTGCTCGACATGGACCCCAGTGTAACCCAGATTCATGCAGACACACCCCAGCCCACCTGGAAGGGATGTGAGCCATGGACCCAGGTGAGGTGGGCCCCTGGGAGGCAGGCCCTTCTGGAAGGGGAATCTGGAAACATCCGAGCCACAAAGCCGACCCCTGGGCTTCCCTGGTAGCGCAGTGGTTGAGAGTCTGCCTGCCGATGCAGGGGACACGGGTTCGTGCCCCGGTCCGGGAAGATCCCACGTGCTGCGGAGCGGCTGGGCCCATGAGCCATGGCCGCTGAGCCTGCGCGTCCGGAGCCTGTGCTCCACAACGGGAGAGGCCACAACAGTGAGAGGCCCGCGTACGGCAAAAAACAAAACAAAACAAAACAAAAAAAAGCCGACCCCTTACCCCTTCACCAGTCCATTGTGGGGAGCTGAAAAATGGTGGTCCACTCGAGTGACCCCCACTTGAACAAAAGACAACACTCTTGACTCAGCAAGACCTCTGGGGTGACAGAAGGCAGAAATGTGGTTTCCTGGAACCTTTCATCACATAATCTGGAAGCCTCTGTGGTTCCAGCCCAGGCCTGAACACTACCACCAACAACCAGCATTTACAGAGTTTTCAGCACCCGGCACCCACAGCCACTTCCCAGAGAGCCACTTCCCACCATGAGAGTCAAGACGCCAAGTATTCACAGTGTTGGTGGGCTCCAAGGTAGGGGTGGGAGGCACTGAGTGGAGGAAATGCTCACCATCCTTAGCTGTGTGACCTCAGCCAAGTTGCCTGTCCTCTCTGTTGCCTCAGTCACCCCCACTGCAAAGTGGGGCAAGTGGTATCAACCCCCAGAGTGGCTGCAATGATAAAAATAAATGATATGGGGAAAGTGCTTAGGGTGAGCATCTGGCCAGGGTGAGCGCTCAGTGAATGTTGGCTGCCACCATCACTCTGCCACTTCCATGTCCTTAGATGGTCGTTCCAGAGGGACCACCTTGGGAAACACACCGGCTCTACCTGTATGCGGTGTTGGTAAGAAATTCTAGCAGGAGCAATGGTGAGACAAATGACTAAGACGTGTGCTGGAGAAGAGGATGGAAAACAAAGACCAGGTTAGCCAGTTGTGACATGAAAACCTACAGAAGTGAGATTCCTTCAAGAAGTCACTGGGTCGATAAAGAAGAACATTCTTGTCAGAGGAAATCAACCCTTTACTTTTCCTGTTGATGGCTGGCTTCTTTTCCCAGCGGGTAGAAAGGGGATCAACCAATCTTGAAGCAGGACTCGGAGCCCCCAGCCCCAGAGAAAAAGCTCCAGTGCCACCAATGACAGACCCTGGAGGAATCAGGGAAAATGACAAAGCCAGAGAGAGCAACCATAAGAAATCAAGCTTCCAAAATAAGTTTAAATTAGAATCTCCCTCTACGGTGCTCACCGTTCAAGACCAACCCATGTCTGACACCTCAGGCAACGCTTCCTGGACCACATCTGTGCACATCTTTCTCCCTGACCAGATGAGAGGATGGAATCCCGATCTCAGGCACCACAGGTCCCCAGTCGCCCTGCATGTGCTTGGGGCATAGTTTATGCTGAGTGATTAAAGAGACAGGCAAACAGACCTCTGGCCACCTCAACTCAAAGACTGTCACCTCTTCTCGAGCCACCCCAGGCAAGCCCCAGCTCTGCCTCCCGGCTGAGGGACCTCCCGGACCAGCCCTCCTTGCAGCCCCCTCCATGCGTGGCTCACTCCATGACCACCACATGACACCACTGCCACGAGGCCCCACGGCCCGCTGACCACAAATCAGGCCTCACACGCAGCCCTGGGCCCTGTCAACAGACAGCCTGGCTGCCCCTTCTCTCCTGGTGGATCGTTGTTTCTTTAGTTTCTTCTTCTTTTTTTAAATAGTACCTACCACTCTGGGGAGGAAAAAAGATAAAAGGCTGATTTTATCACTGAAACAGAGTTTCACTTAGATACACTGAAAAATACAATCATTTTCTATCTAGCAAGAAGGGGCAGGTTATCCAATCAATCCTTGCTTAACAAGCACCCTTACTTCTTGCCAGTTCCAATCCTAATTCTTAACAATTTATGCAACTTTTCAGTTTTTGTCTATGTAAGCCTCCCCCATATTGTAGTTCCACTGAACACTACTCAAGTGCTTCTTGCATCTGTGTCTCCTCAGTTTGGCTCAAATAAAACTCTTTTCTATTTCCAAAAAAATAAATAAATAAAGAGGGAGGGGGACAAGTTAAATAAATCTATCACAGGGCAAGTGTCTGCAGTTTAAAATAAGGGAGATCTTTATTTAATGATTTGGAATGATCTCCAGAACATATTGTTCTGTGGAAAAAACAAGTTGTAGAACAATGTAGAGATTGTACTATCACATATGCAAAAACACACATAAATCACACTATATGTTTCTCTCTCTCTCTACACATACACAGACGTAAATGCATACAAATCATCTGGAAAGATACACGTCAAATTGTTAACAGTGGTGACCTCGAGGAAGGGGCCTGGAATGGGGTGGGAGGGCACAAGGTGGATTCTAAATTTTCTAAGAATGTGCATCATGTGTCACTTTAAAAATACATTTTAAAATGGGTATAATCATCCAGAAATACAGCAAATGCTCATCCCTTCAGTGCCTCTTAGATTGGATTCTTCTCACTGGGCTCAAAATAAAAGGTGAGTCATCACTCCTCTGAAACATCCTTTTCTTCACAGAACTGAGAAACAGGCTTAGTTTCAGAATGTGAAATCAGGCCAGAGTTCAACGATCTAGAAATGCAAAGTTAAGGTAAAGTAAAAATGAAAGGGTCTGAGAGGCGGACCTGAGAGGCAGACTGATCCCCACCCTGCACTCGGTGCCACCCTGCTCTGACCCCACGCCAGCTGGGGGACAGGGACCCAGGCAAAGCTGCCCCGTTCCTTCCTTCAGCATTTACAACTGGAAACGTACAATTAATTATGTTTTTTCAACAGGCAAACTTAGGTTTGGGGATGCTGATTCCTGTATTTCCAGTTTGTATTAATTTTTCCAGCAACCAGAAATTCTCCTGAGGGCCCTGAATTTAGGAGTCTTTTCAGAGGCAGGGAAAAACAGAAATCATCCACCATACAGAAATCTTTAAGAAACAAAAAACGCTGAGTCAACAGAGCGAGAAGACAGCTGGCCTTGCACGCCCCAACTGCCCGGGGTCCGCGTCTGCACATCCACCCACTTGCTGGACAACCAGGTACCTGATCAGAGCACTTGCTGGTCACGAGGCTACAGTGAGACACCAGCCCCGGCAACCTGGGCACAGGGCTGCTCAGGATGAAACTGGCAAAGTCCACCCAAGCCCAGAGCTCCGATCAGTGAGCCAGCTTGTCCTCCAGGCCCAGGACCAAGAACCAAGCTATATCACAGTCAGGGAAAGTGTGATGAACTCCACAGAGCCGCACTGGAAGGGAGAGATACTCAGCCTGGAAAATACAGCAACGGTTAAATCCCAGAGGCAAACATTGGCAGGGCTCTCTCCTTGGGAGATGGTCCCAGCTACGGGGATCAAGCATTTGTCCCCCTTGAAAAGATTATTCCCACATAGGGAAGAGAGCCTCCTATTCCCTCAGCTGAAGGGCACTTCTGAATATCCCATAACTCAGAAAGCCTGAAATTAACCTCCCAAGGACATGTCAACAGGGATGGAATGTTCCAGTGGATCTGCCTTTGGTCTTTTGGACCACTGGACAGCTGAATTTCTTGCTAGGGAATAATGAACAGCTTTGGGTCCCTGTGAGCTTGGTTAAACGTGAGTCTGCCCTTGAGAGCTGAAGACCCCCTTGTAAGGTTCGGTTCTGGTGATACCTCCTCTTCCTCCGTGGGAACTGGGAAAACCTTTCCTGTCACCCATCAGACCTCTCCCGCACGCCCTAGAGAAAGTCATTCAACAGAAAATATTCTTCCCATTCTCATTGCGGGAGATGCTCTGAGAAAGGACAGATCTGACCAAGGTCACCTAAGCAGTTAGCGACAGGAGTCAGGAGGGGGACGCGGTTCTTTGGATCTCAAAGTGCTTGGTGAAAGGGCTGCCATTTTGGTGCAGAGTCAAGGGATGTACTGGGGCTTTCTCTACGAGCAGCATCACTTCCCCAGCCCAGTGAAGGGATCTGAGTTCTTCTGACTCGTCCTCCCTAGTGGAGAAGAAGTAGAAGAAGAGGGAGGAATAGCAGAAACAGGAGAAGATCTAGGCTAGGTGCGCCCCCAAAGAGATACGTCCACAAGTCACACAAGTTGTGAAGCTAGCATCGCATGGAATGACACCTAGACTGGCTTTTATTTCTACTCAAGGGGCACAACTGTCTGGTTCTTAAAGGTTGCTCATTACGGTGAAATCGAAGGCAAAACAAAAGACCTAAACGTATATCTGCCCCCCGCATACAGACAAGCACACCCACATAAGGTGCAGGGTTTCTGGGTGAGAACCCTGGGGCCATCCATGCTGGACGCACGGCCGCAGGCATCTTGATCCTCACGCGTGGGACAAGTGTCCTCATCCGTCTCAGAATCGGGAACCTTGGGCTTTGGTTCTGCCCTGTCACCAATGAGCTGGGAGGCTCAGAGAAAATCCCTTCATCTTCTAGGCCTCGGTTTCTTCTCTGTTTTTTATTGTTTTGTTCTGAATATAAAACCAATGCACATTCAGTGTAGAATACGTGGAAAGCCCAGAAAAAAACCAAGAGGAAATAATCATTGATAATTTCATTGCCAAAAAGCAAGCACTGTCATATTTTGACCAATTTCTCTCCAGTCTCATTTGATGCATATCGACACAGCTTTAACCTCTGGGAAGGTAACTAGAGTGCACTGCACGTACAACTCACCGTCAAGCTTTTCATTTATTTTATTTTTTTTAACATCTCTATTGGAATGTAATTGCTTTATGGTGGTGTGTCAGTTTCTGCTGTGTAACAAAGTGAATCAGCTATACATATACATATATCCACATATCTCCTCTCTCTTGTGTCTCCCTCCTACCCTCCCTATGCCACCCCTCTAGGTGGACACAAAGCACCAAGCTGATCTCCCTGTGCTATGCGGCTGCTTCCCACTAGCTATCTATTTTACATTTGGTAGTGTATATATGTCCATGTCACTCTCTCACTTTGTCCCAGCTTATCCTTCCCCCTCCCCGTGTCCTCAAGTCCATTCTCTATGTCTGCGTCTTTATTTTTGTCCTGCCCTAGGTTCTTCAGAACCAATTTTTTTTTTTTAGATTCCATATATATGTGTTAGCATATGGTATTTGTTTTTCTCTTTCTGACTTACTTCACTCTGTATGACAGACAGGTCCATCCACCTCACTACAAATAACTCAGTTTCGTTTCTTTTATGGCTGCATAATATTCCATTGTATATATGTGCCACATCTTCTTTATCCATTCATGTATCGACAGACACTTAGGTTGCTTCAATGTACTGGCTATTGTAAGTAGAGCTGCAATGAACATTTTGGTTACGTGACTCTTTTTGAATTATGGTTTTCTCAGCGTATATGCCCAGTAGTGGGATTGCTGGGTCGTATGGTAGTTCTATTTTTAGTTTTTTCAGGAACGTCCATACTGTTCTCCATAGTGGCTGTATCAATTTACATTCCCACCAACAGTGCAAGAGGGTTGCCTTTTCTCCACACCCTCTCCAGCATTTATTGTCTGTAGATTTTTTGATGATGGCCATTCTGACTGGTGTGAGGTGATACCTCATTGTAGTTTTGATTTGCATTTCTGTAATGATTAGTGATGTTGAGCATCCTTTCATGTGTCTATTGGCAATCTGTATATCTTCTTTGGAGAAATATCTATTAAGGTATTCTGCCCATTTTTGGATTGGGTTGTTTGTTTTTTTTGATATTGAGCTGCATGAGCTGCTTGTAAATTTTGGAGATTAATCCTTTGTCAGTTGCTTCATTTGCAAATATTTTCTCCCATTCTGAGGGTTGTCTTTTCATCTTGTTTATGGTTTCCTTTGCTGTGCAGAAGCTTTTAAGTTTCATTTAGTCCCATTTGTTTATTTTTGTTTTTATTTCCATTTCTCTAGGAGGTGGGTCAAAAAGGATCTTGCTGTGATTTATGTCATAGAGTGTTCTGCCTATGTTTTCCTCTAAGAGTTTGATAGTGTCTGGCCTTACACTGACGTCTTTAATCCATTTTGAGTTTCTTTTTGTGTATGGTGTTACGAGTGTTCTAATTTCATTCTTTTACATGTAGCTGTCCAGTTTTCCCAGTTATTTGGGAAAGACTGTCTTTTGAAGAGGCTTACTGAAGAGGCTATCTTTTCTCCATTGTATGTTCTTGCCTCCTTTATCAAAAATAAGGTGACCATATGTGCATGGGTTTATCTCTGGGCTTTCTATCCTGTCCCATTGATCTATATTTCTGTTTTTGTGCCAGTACCATACTGTCTTGATTACTGTAGATTTGTAGCTTTTTATTTTAACCCAATATTATATTGTGAGCATTCTTCCGTGTTATTAAAAACTCTGCCTAACCATTACTTTCATGCCCATATAATATTCCAGTATAGGAATGCAACATAATTCAGTCAACCTGCTCCCCTTATGATGTTGTTTCCAGTTTCATAAATCCTGAACAATGGAGAGAAACCTTTCTGTGGCGTGAACTGATTTCTGCATCTCGGATTATTTTATGAGGATTGATTTTCAAGGTTCTTGTTACATGTTTACATTTCAGATTCTCTGGAGGGATTAGAACATATGAAAGATTTGCAACCTCAAATGCCAACTGGGGTTAGTCACGGTAATGAGTACAGTTAGCTGGATGGAAGAAGAAAAAGAAAGAAAACAGCTAGTGAGCGTGAGTCCCCTGAGGATGGCCGCTGCTACAAGGCTCCAGCTGGTGGCTGCCATGTGGGATAGGGGCCAGGGTGCTGCTGGGCTACCCAGTTTTCCAAAGAAGCTGAACACCCAGAATTTCTCCTGATGCGTCAGTATTGGCAACAGAGGTCTCCTTGCCCTCCCAGGCTGGCCAGCAGCCGGCCACAGCATCTCCACAGGGGCCAACTGTTTCCTGGGAGCCTGGGGGGTTCCACTCGGCCCTGAGCAAGCACCTCGCTTCCATCAGGTGCTGGAGTCAATGCCAAGGGGTGAGTCATGAGAGCCACACATAGGGTTCTGTAGTTTGCACTCATTTTAAAACTTTGTCCTTCCTTCTTTCTGGGCGTCCCCCTGCATCTGGGGAAAACCTTAGCCCCAGCCTCAAAGTCTCAGCCAGAGCTGGGGAAGCAGCTGTTTCAAATGCCCGTTTCAGAAGCAGAACCAAAGAGGCTCCCTTTTTGCCCTCCTTGTCTATCATTCTGGCCCTCCCATCTCCAGAAATCAGGCGAAAGTCCTGTCCGAATGAAACCCCAGGGTTCCAGGGCAGAGCCTGCTCTTCCAACAGAGCAAGTGGCCAAGCCCTTCAGGTCTGCTGAGGCCAGCCTGGAAAGCCCAGGAGGGACGCGTGTGTCCCCGAGCAGGTGTATGTGACACACAAGGGCTCTCCGGCCTCCAAGGCCTCGCCATTCTCAATGGGCCACATCGCAGCTCTGCCAGCAATCCCGGACGTGCCTCCAGAACAGAGAGAGAAGAAAATGATTCTGAGAACCCAAATCCCCTCTCACAAAGCCCGGGGAGGCGCCTTTTATGCCTCTGCCATCTGTCATCACAAAATTCACAACAGCTCCCGAGTCTCACGACACGGCCATTTCTGCAGGGGTCACCCGGAGCAGTTGAGACGCTCTGACAGCCAAACAATGTGCAGCAAGGTGAAGACCGGTGAGAAAATCCTGCTAAACAAACACCGAGGGGTCAACGGCTCAGAGAGCAAGATCCACTTAAACCCACTAATTGGAAATAATTCCAAGTGTTTCAGGCATTACGTAGTGACAATAAGGTGCAAACACGGGATTAGTGACCTCCAAAAGACAGAGAGCTTTTGTTCCATCTTTGTCAGAGCAGAAGTTCCCCCTGTTTTGAAATTCCTATCAACTACCCTGTGCGAATTTCAACGTTTACAATTTAATAACGTAACCAGGGTTAGATTTTGAGTCTCCCCCGTTCCAGGTCAAGTACCAGAATGTATGCAAGGAAGGGGGAAGGAGGGACAGGGAATCAATAAAGCGTCGAAAGTAACCAGGGAGGCGTTTCATCCTGGTCTTTCCCAGAGGTCAGCTAAGCAAATGGACGCCTTAAATTGCTGTCCCAACGGGAAGAAGTCACACGCATTTTCAGAGGTTTGGGTTTTGGTGGTGGTTGTTTTTAAGTCAGTCTTGCCAATGTGTATTTGCCAAGGACCTTAGCCCTAGACGAAGGTTTCCTGGTTTTGTTTTTGTTTGTTGTCTTAAGACACTGTAGAATTTCACTGAGCTTTGTAAGCAACCAAAAGGAAAGCAGACGGTTTCTGAAAATGCCTTATGAGCCTGGAACCTGGTTTTTTGGAGGCATGAACATTTTGCACAACTTGATATTGAAACAAACCCATTTCCAAAACAAAACAAAACACCGTGTTACCTCTAGAAACCCTTTTAGAATTTACGGTCGACTTTGGTTCAATAGAGCTATTCTCATTTCCAGAATCACTCCCACCTGGGAGAATAGGGGAACCTGTGGCTAAAGTGGGACATTTTAATCAACCAGCTATATGTTGTCCCCAAGACGCAGATAAGCCCGGCTGCCACTTCCTAGGCACTCTATACCAGGCTCTCTGAGAAGTGCTTGCTGTGCACAGAATCACCCAGCTATGGAGTGGAGGAGCCAGACTTGAACCCAAGTCTGTCTGTCTGTCTGTTTGTCTCTCCAAAGCTCCTGGTCTCTACAATGCAGAGCTGTGTGGAGCTCTAGCCAGAGAGGAAGGCTCTTAGGTATGCCCAGCATTCTACCTTCTGCACCAAGATCCATGATCTTGAGTTAAGTACACACCATGAACCAGCTGGGGACAGCAGGCCATGTCTAAGCCCAGCCCAGGCCAACCTGTTACATCTTACTCAGGCTCAGAGTGGCCACTCTGAAAGGGCCTGAGTGACCAAGGTGATGGAAGACACCCCAGCCTCCTACCACAGCGGAGGTGATGAGGGACCTGCCCAAGGTCTTTACACAAGATTACAAAATGGCTCTCCAGGTGACAATCTCACACATACACACACAAGTGGAAAGCTTGCTGTAGTGGATAAAAGAACAGGTGTAAAACCAGAGATGCAAAATCACACCTAGGAAGCAAGAAGACGAAAGTGGGTTGGGGGCTATGCAGGTTGCGTGAACTGAGTTGAGGTTATTGGAACATCCTTGCGGCTGAAGAAAGGTTTCCCAAGGATTCCAGAAGCTGCCTCCTCTCTTCCGTCTTTGGTGAGATGGAGGGTGCCTGGGGAGACCTAGCGTGGTCCCAAGGGTCAGGTGCATCCCTCAGATGCAAACACCTTGGCCTGTGTTCCCCTTGGGTGCGAAGCACCTGGCGAGCATACACTCCCCAGCAAATAAGAAATCGGTCCAGCCATCCAACCCTCCTGTTTGCAGAGCACCCTAAACTGAGACTCCACAAGTTGGAACGGCAATCAGGTTTCACCTTTGGCCAAGCCCTTGGCCACGGGACGCATCAGAGGTCAGTGGCAGCTGCATTTCCAGCTCCGGGGCACCCAGTGGTTTTCCCCCCCCTCCTTCCCCCAGGTGCACTCCTGCCAGAGGCCACCCCAGTGAGTCTCCCTTTCACAGCGTCCTGATGAATAGATTGTCTGTGTTTTCTTTTGCCTTCTTTTTAATGGCCTGCACCATGCTCCAGCAACCCAGCTGTGCGTGTCAAATGAAATGTATTGGGGTCAGATGGATTCTCACATAGCACCAAAATGCACAGCATGCCAAGCAAAGGGCACCCAACCACAACATGCACATTCTAGAAAGCTCCGCTAAGAAGACTGTAACTGCTCCAAGAGCCATCCGGGCTACCAAAATACTGAGCCAAATGGCATCATCTCGTGTCATTAGTCCATTCTCTCTCTCTTTCTTTTTTCTTTTTTTTTTTTTAGATTTTTCAAATATAGTTATGCAAAAGATTTCTGTCTTTTAACCTCGCTGTGCAAACACTAACATTTTACTAAACCCAGGTAGATAAAATCAGCTCAGGTTGAGTATACCCTGAGCGCGGAGCTATAACTGATTCAGCTTTGCAACTTGACCTTTAATTGTCCTGCAGAAATGAGAAGCAGATTTAGAGAAATGGTGAATTGCTTTTTATGTTATATACAAAAGTACCGCCCCGCATAAAGCATGTGAGCTCTCGTCAAAGGAGCCAAGGTTTGCAAACCAAAGGAAAATCAGAAGGCAGCCTTCCTGTTTCACACACACGGAGGAAGAGGGGTCTTTTAAAACTGTAATAGAACAGGTGGGCTCAAGAAATGCAGAAAAGGGTACATGGAAATAGACTCTTACTGCCACGGTGATATTTGAAAGAAAAAAAAAAAACCACGTGTCTTTTGTTCCATAACTAAATGAGATAAGCTAAAGTCATAGGTAAAGTACATGTGTCTACAGCCCAGCCCAGAGTCAACTTGTTACATCTGACTTTCTGTTCTGGTTAAAAACATCTCTTGCTTTAGCCTGCTGGTGAATACGCCCTCACAGCTGAGGACAGATGCGGCTCGCAATGCCTAGGGAAACAAACACCAAACAGCAGACCGCTACCACGGGCTCCCGCACCTGCAGGTGACATCACCCGGCTCTATCTCACCCCAGAAATCTATTAACATGAAGAAACAGGTGTCATCAGACCAAAACCCACTCTTAGAAAGCATTCACCTCATCCGCCGGAGAGTGGAAATGACAAATGAGATGCTGAACTTCCACTCACCTTCCATGTCTGACTAGGGGGGCAGGGAGGACCCCTCCCCCAACCACCCCCCATCCTCCCAGGACACCTGTTCCCTAACATCCCAAGGACTCCAGATGCAGCCAGAACAAAAGCTTGGGAGAAAACACTGATCCCTGGATACTGCATGTTCCTTTGTTTCAGAGAATTTAGTCTTTTCTCTTTAGCAAAATGTAGTTAATCCCGGGTCAGTCTTCACTAATCTCTTTGTCCCTGAAACAGCTTTTCTCTTTGGCTGAGTGACCAGGCATATAGAATGCATTCAGTATACAGACAGAGCACATAAAAAATGATATACCTGGGATTCCTCTTAAAATACTTCAGCAGGAGAGGAAGGGCAGGATAGAGATGAACTAAAATTGTCAAAATGTTGATAACTGTAGAAACCAGATGAGTAATTGAGAATCCCCTATTGCTATATCCCTTGTGTTTGAAATCTGCCATAATAAAAATACGTTTTAGGTATGTAGTAACATTCCCAGTTGTTGGTCCAACTCCTCTTCTCTCCCTCCTTAGTAATAAATCCCAATCATGTTCATGTAATCCACCCTCCTCCATGGAGCCACTATGCTTCACTAAACCAATTACCCTTTTCAGTGATGGCCTTAGGAATGGACAGATGGTTTACCTGGCCAATGAGAGATGAGGGGAAGTTTCTTGAAGGATCTCTGGGGGTAAAATGTTTCCATGCTGCTACAAAGTGACATATAGACATTCTTCTGCAAAATTCTGTTGTATGTGCATGTGACCGCAAGAACCTCAGCAGCCATTCTGTGACTATCAGGGAGTCGGCCAAAGACAAAACCAATATGCTGAGGGTTGCAGAGAGGGAAGATCAAAGCAACACTGGTCCTTGAGGATGTCACCGAGCTACTGAAATAACCACCCTGAAACTGCCTGACGTCAGGAATCATTAAGTGAGAAAACAACCCACTTACCACTTAAAACAGTTCAGCCAGGGTTTCCTGTTACTCATAGCTAAAGGCATCCTGCTTGATACAAAATAACTGTTCAGTGAAACAAGGCAAGAATGGATGAAGATGAGACTGATGCACAGAGAGAATTATCAGATAGTCTTAGCAACATCATTTGAGTCTTAGCAAAGTCAGTACAGTTGTTATTCTAAGCAAGAGTTGAGATTTACATTGTATATCTCCTTAGCACACAGGGTGCTCTTATTTCACAGCACATTCCGTCCTCCAAATCCGCAGGCTCCATATTGGGGATTCAACCAACCACAGATCAAAAATATTTGAAAAAATAATTCCAGAAAGTTCCAAAAAGCAAAACTTGAATTTGGTGCACACTGGGAGATATTTACATAGCATTTACATTGAATACAGGAGGTGTGCATAGGTTATATGCAAACACTGTTTTTACATAGAGGACTTGAGCATCCTTGGATTTTAGTATCCCAAGGGGGTCCTGGAACTAATCCTCTGCGGATACAGAGGGATGACTGTAGTTTATATCTTTGACAATCAATCATGTGTATCTTGTATCTTCTCCTATAAAGTTGCTCTTTGACTTGTTTGGAGCATCTTCTCAAATGGTATTTGTATTTACAGCTATGCCCAGGTTAATGGGGCTCCTAATATACTGAAAAGAGCCTGGTCTTTATTAAGTGGCTGTGTGGCCTTGGACAAATTCCCCAACCTCTCTGAGCATTAACATCCTTCACTATGAAACTGAATCAGTAATACTCATCTTAGGGGCTAAGAGACTTAAATGGGGAAGCCTGCAGCATCTAAAGCACAGCACGCTGCCATTTCATCCACATCAAGACTGTTTTTAGCCATAATTCATAAAGAGTCATGTACCACAACGTTCATTGCAGCACTATTTACAATAGCCAGGACATGGAAGCAACCTAAGTGTTCATCAACACATGAATGGATAAAGAAGATGTGGCACATATATACAGTGGAATATTAGCCATAAAAAGAAACAAAATTGAGTTATTTGTAGTGAGGTGGATGGACCTAGAGTCTGTCATACAGAGTGAAGTAAGTCAGAAAGAGAAAAACAAATACCATATGCTAACACACATATATGGAATCTAAAAAAAAAAGAAAAAAATGGTTCTGAAGAACCTAGGGTCAGGATAGGAATAAAGACGCAGACATAGAGAATGGACTTGAGGACACGGGGAGGGAGAAGTGTAAGCTGGGACGAAGTGAGAGGGTGGCATGGACATATGTACACTACCAAATGTCAAATAGATAGCTAGTGGGAAGCAGCCGCATAGCACAGGGAGATCAGCTGGGTGCTTTGTGACCACCTAGAGGGGTGGGGTAGGGAGGGTAGGAGGGAGACGCAAGAGGGAGGGGATATGGGGATATATGTATATGTATAGCTGATTCACTTTGTTATACAGCAGAAACTAATATACCATTGTAAAGCAATTATACTCCAATAAAGATGTTAAAAAAAAAAAAACTTTTTACAGTCAAGGTTAACTGTTGGCAACTGGGAGAATCACTGCTGTTTTCTTTTACCCTTGCTTTCAGATATACAAAGAAAAGTAACAAGTATAAAAGAAGAAACAACAGAATTTCCCTTTTATTAAGCAAACTTGTCTCTAACACTTAACGTTTCTTTTTGTTTCCCCACCTACTTTAATCACAGAGGACGTGTGATTAAAAAGAAGATCCTAAAAGGTTTCAGTTCAGACCAAACAGGCCCCTTGTGGTCAGTCAACTATCTCAACTGGGAGAGAGTTTCTTGGAGCACAGGTTGGTAGCTCCCCCCAGCCCCCCACTCCTGGCCCCAAGTCCTGCATCAGTGTGAGAGATGGGAGGTGGGGTGTGCAGGGAGGGGGACCGGCTGAGCAGAGCAGTGGTCTTTGAACTCTTAACCCTGCACCAGACAGACAGGGGCCACTGCTCCCTCCCTTTCTCAAGGGATGAAATGAAAACTCAGAAAATCCTGGTCCCTCCTGCATTACTTCACGAAGAGCAACCGCTCTCCTGGGGTTGAGCGGGCTTTCCAGACCCTTGACTCATGGACAGCCCTCAACAGCTTCCGTCACATCAACACACCACCTGAAGTCTCCTTAACATACTTCCATAAATTGACTCAGTTTTCACTTAAGTAGATTTATTCTAAGAGGAAATCTTCCATCAGCATGGCCTGCCCTTCCAGCCCAAACGTCATCATGTAATTGCTCTCCCACTGGACGGTAGCGCCTGCCAGTGGCCAGCAAACAAATACCCCTCCCTGGGGGCTGGGGCTGGATCAAGGCTGTGAGCCACGTGCATCATGCCCAGGAGCCCCCAGAGGCTTTGGGAAACACATCTTCTGTTGGAGTCTGGGGCTTGAGTTGGGACCCCCCAGGACCACATGGTGTGGTCGTGAGGATGCAGTGAGCCTCTGCCTGGACCATCCCTACAGACAGCAGGGAGTCTGAAAGTTGCATCAGCAGCACTAATCATATCCTCCACCCACCTCTGCCTGCTAATCTCTTCTTCCTCCCCCAGAAGTTGCCTCCAGCCCACCTTATGGAGCCTGGCATGGCCTACTGCCCACACCCACCCACCACACACACACACACACACACACACACACACTCAGTACCTCAAACACTTCCTTTTTCACCCTAATGGTACTGTATTTGCACCAGACTCACCAGAGGCAGATATGGTGTGCTTTCACCTTATTTAGTCATGCTAGATACTCAGTATTTATTTACTGGTTGAATGAACAAACAAATGAATCTACATCCAACTGGATTTTTTTAATGTTCTGGATTTTATTTCTTTTTCTTTTTCAGATTTTAAAAAGGAGGGAAGGTTGGAGAGAGGGATATTCGAAATAGGACAGTCGAGGTAAAATAATCAATTACCTTCCAGCTACCTGTCACACCCCGTGGATTATTAGCAGGGCAGGACCCTCCCGTGTATCTCCAATGAGAACCACACTGGGAATGGCAGAGGGCTGGCTCCGAGGGCGACAGTGAGCCTAACTGTTGATGTGTGCTTCTACAGTGTTGCACAGACAACCATAAATGGATTCGAGGTCATCTACCATTTAGGATGAGGCTAACGTTCCCTCCCACCCATGAGTACGATTCATTGGAAAGCTGATTTGATTTCTACATGTAAACAAAAAAGCAAAGAGATAAAAGAGAGCAAAAAGACTTTCAGGGAATATTAGACAGTATTTTGTCAACACAAAAGCCAACACAGCATGTGAGCCTCTTAATAACAGATTTGATTCAGTCTCCACTACTAAGCACACGATGCCTGCCAGCCCTGAAGATGGAAAGAATAAATACTGCACCGACCTCGAGAAGCTCTCGGTCTAGGGCAGGATTTCTCCATCTTGGAACTATTCGCATTTGGGGCCGGACAGTTCTTTGTGGTGAGAGGCTGTCCCATGCATTGTGGGATGGTCAGCTGCATCCCTTGCCACAGAGGCCAGAAGTACCCCACTCCTTTATTGGGACAACCAAAAATATCACCATTTGTCCCTGGGAGGCAAAATCACCCCAGTTTAAAACCACTGGTCTTGGGGTGTAAATAAATAACCAAAAGATGTGCCTCAAAGCACGAGGCCAGCACCGATGGTAACCCAACTTGCTCACTGGAGCAGGGATGCTGCGGACATCGGGGGACAGCTACACATGTGGACACAAAGCTCCTTCTGTGCCTCTGAGCACCCGCTCTCCACCTCCACCCACCGTGGGCTCCAAGGAGATGGAGACTGTCTTGTGGAACAGACGAGCAGCTGTGAACAGCAGTCACGTCTACCTTATAGAAGACCGCAGAGGGTAGACTTACATATTCACTTCTCTGCATGGCAATTGACGCTCTACCAACCTAAGCAGGAAGTATAATCTAAGCGATAAGACACCTCAGGAAAACAAAAAAGAGCTGCCTCGGCACAATTCCTCTTGCAATGGGCCCGCAGAGGATGGCATGCGTGCTGCCCCCTTCAGGAGGAACTCCAGGTCCCCCACAGGCCCGTTCCTCTGTGTAATTCAGAGTCTGCAGGAGGTTCCTGATGTCTAGGCAGTTTGAGCCACAGAGGAAGCCAAAACGTCATTCATAAGCAGCAACTACCTATAAACAAGGCACCTTGCTGACTAAAAGGAGATAAACCTAGAACTTTCTGTGGCTAGCATAACTGTCTCAGGATTACCTCTTGCCATTACATTAAAACTGTACATTAAAACTTGAGAAACACCCTTCAGGACGAGGGCGCGTAGAACCTACAGCCCAGCTTGCAGGTCGAGTCACAGAGAAACCTTCAGTGGTCCAGGCCCCCCAATGCATCAGTCTGAACCCCTGGGTCCTCTCTCACTTAAGGGACACACTAGCAGGGCCTTGGCAAACTCTCCTCCCATAAAATGGGTGATGCATGCTCACTGTCACGTGATCTGCTGGACCAGGGTGATACGGCACCTGTCCAGGGAATACACCGAGGACCCTGCACTCCCCTCATCCAGTGGGACTGCCATAAGCTCTGGCCTGCACAGTGGCCCTGAGATGGCAGAAAGGCTGTTCGTCTAAGTACGCTGAGGATCCCGCCGACCCTCTGCGCAGGCTCGTTTCTCTGTGCAGAGGGCACCCCGTTCACTGGGTGCCCGGTGCCCTGCCCCCTGCCCGGCGCAACCAACCGAGTGGGAGTTGGGGTGACACCTGCCACACTCGCCTGGGTGGCCAGGGCGGAACACAGAGCTGCTTTCTCACTACTTTCTCACTGGTGAGAGCTAGAAACAGCTGCACCCCCTTCCCCGGGTCTCCAGAGAGAGGCCAGCCAACCGATGAGTTTTCCAGATGGATGAGATGAGCAGTGCCTCTAGGAACGTGACCTCGGGCACCTGCACCAGGGCCTCCGCTCTCCCCACGGAGGGGGGCCAGCCCAGCCCAGCCCGGCTTCCTACAGGCTCAGGGGACCCCAGACTGGAGAACAGGTGCTGGCAGCCCCTCCAGCACTCCCTCCCTGGCAGCAGCCTTGTGGGTGAAGAATAAGGTCAAATCCAATTGCCTCCTGCTGAACCAATCCACTGAAAGGGCCTCACTCTACCCAGCACCTTTCGGTCCAAGAAGTCCACGGGTGACAACAGTCCTGACCACACCTGTGAACCGGCTTCAAGATATCAGCCAGTTAAACTGTGCGAGGTTACAGGTGTCAACTGTCTTTACTGAAGATGACTGAGTGAGCAAAACTAGGGAACTGGACACGCAAAACACAGCCTAATTCCGTATGCAGAAGCCCTGAGATCGTATCCCAAAGCACCTGGACACAGGACTGTCCACGTGGCCTCAGACTCGGTGGTCTCAGTGCAGAGGGGCCCGGGCTCTCCCCGACCTTAGCTCTCTTTACGTCATGTTTACTGAGGAATAACTCAATTACAGTGAAATGCACCCCTCCTAGGTGTTACAGTTCTACCAAAATTTAGAATAAGTCTACCATGCCCCCCCAAAATCCCTCATGCCACTTTCTCAACCCACCCCCAACCCTGGCAACCACGGACGTGTTTTCTTCCCTATGGCTCTCCCTTTTCCAGGATGTCATACAAATGGAATCATACAGCATGTGCTTCTGAGGCTGGCTTCGTTCACTCAGCACGATGCCTTTTTACTGCTGAGCATATTTCATTGTGCAGATGTGCCAGTGAAATGTGGGATGTGGAGGTCTGTTTATCCAACTTCCCAGGTGCAGGACAGTAAAGGTTATTTTCCTTCTGGGGCTACCGTGAATAGAGTGGCTGTGGACATTTGCATACAAGTCCTGGCGTGGGTGAATGTTTTCATTTCTCTTGGGTAAGTACAATCTGGGAGTCGAGTCACTGGGTGGGGTACAGTAAGGTAATGCTTAAAAGTACAAGCAACGGACTTCCCTGGTGTCACAGTGGTTAAGAATCTGCCTGCCAGTGCAGGGGACATGTGTTCAAGCCCTGGTCCTGGAAGATCCCACATGCTGGGGAGTAACTAAGCCCGTGAGCCACAACTACTAAGCCTGCACTCTAGAGCCTGTGAGCCACAACTACTGAGCCCACGCACCACAACTACTGAAGCCTGCGCGCCTAGAGCCCATGCTCCGCAACAAGAGAAGCCACCGCAATGAGAAACCCGTGCACCACAATGAAGAGTAGCCCCCACTTGCCACAACTAGAGAAAGCCCACGCACAGCAACTAAGACCCAACACAGCCATCAATCAATCAATCAATCAATCAATCAAAATAAAATTACAAGAAACTACTGAAGTTTTCCAAAGTGGCCGCACCATTTTGCCTTCCCACCAGCAAAAGGGGTGAGAGTTCCGGTTACTCCATGTCCTAGCACCTTCCTATCAACAGTGTTTGTGAGTTTTGTGTTTCATTGCTGTGTTTCATTGGGGTTTTTTTTAAGCCACTCTGACCTGTGTGTAATGGTATCTCATTGTGGTCTTAATTTGCATTTCCTTAACGACTAATGATGTTGCACATCTCTTCATGGGCTGATGGGCCATCTGTAGCTCTTCTTTGGTCACGTATCAGTTCAAGAATTTTTGCTCATTTATTCAATTGCTTTCCTGTCAAAGGGTTGTGAGAGTTCCACATGTATTCTGGATACAAGTCCTTTATCAGATAAGTGTTTTGAAATAATTTTCTTCTGGTTTGTTTTTTGTCTTTTAGTTTCTTAGCAGTGGTTTTTCAAAGAGCAGATGTTTTTAACTTTGATAAAATCCATTTTACCAACTTTTATACTTTATGCTTTTTGTGTCTGAAGCAATCTTTGCCTGGCCCAAGGTCACAAAGATTTTCTGCGATGTTTTATTCTATAAAGTTTTCGGGAATTTTTTGCTTTTACTTTAGGCCCATGACCCATTTTTGTTCATTGTTACACATGTTGTAAGGGATGGGTTGAGGCTTTGGGGTTTGATTATCCTTTCTCTGATGGGTTTCCTTGGCATTTTTGCTGAAAATCAATTGATCATTTACGTGTGGGTCTACTCGTAGACGCTATTCTGTTCCACTGACCGGTATATCTGTCTTTCACCAATACCATGCTATCTTGATTACTATTGTTTTAGAGTGTACGTTCTGAAGTCAGGAGGTGTAAGTCTTCCAACTCTGCTCCTTTCAAAGCTGCTTTGGCTATTCTAGCTCTTTTGCCTTTATATATAAATTTTTGAATGATCTTGTCATTTTTTGAATTAGCTTATCATTATACAAAACATTTATGTTTCTACATTTTCATTTGATTTGTATTGAATCTCTAGATCAATTTGAGTTGGGTGCCTTATCTTTTTGAAAGTAAAAGAGTGGTTACCTTTCAGAGATATTATAAAAGGAAGACCAACCAGTTCCTCCCAGACCTACCCATGCAGAATGGCTTTGCCAAATGGCCTTGGCTCGAAGGGCTGAGCTGTGGAGTTCACATGTTCTTATGTGGAGGGGCACATGTTGGGGGGAATAAGAAGGCAGTCTGCCTCTCCAACCTGCTACCTGAGACAGAAAGGAAAAGACACAAAAAGGAAAAGACCTGGAAATTAGCCCTGAGACCTACAACAGAAAGGAATATGGTTCCTGGATAAATTGTTGAAAAGGAGGTGACATCTAAGGGGCCACTGGAGGGTGAGTAGGAGTACACTAATGCAGAAGAGAGGAGGAAAGTTAAGTCTTCAAAGGAAAATGCCAGAGCAAGGGGTAAAGGAGGCAGGAAACTCAGGGCTGCAAAATGGGAGGAGACAGAGGTTGGGCATGAGGTCTGGAGGCCCATGCTAAGGGTCAGAACGCTGTTCTCTACATATGGAAGCCCACGGAAACTCCTGAGTGGGAGGGGCAGATCTGTGTTTGAGAAAGATCCCCTTGGTGGCAGGCAAAAGATATCCCTAGAGGCCATCTTGTGGAGATGGCAACAGGTATGTGATGAGCAGGCTTGACTGGGGAAATGGCCAGGATCCTGGACAAGAAGGTCCCTAGAAAAAAAAGCCACCAATTTGATACCAGACAAGAGATCAAAAGGGGATGAAAAATCAAAAAATGGGCAGAAGACCTAAATAGACATTTCTCCAAGAATACATACAGATGGCCAATAGGCACATGAAAAGATGCTCAGCATCGCTGATTAGTAGAGAAATGCAAATCAAAACTACAATAAGGTATCATCACCTCACACCAGTCAGAATGGCCATCAACGAAAAGTCTACAAATAATAAATGCTGGAGAGGGTATGGAGAAAAGGGAACCCTCCTGCACTGTTGGTGGGAATGTAAATTGGTGCAGCCACTATGGAAAACAGTATGGAGGTTCCTCAAAAAACTAAAACTTAGCATATGATCCAACAATCCCACTCCTGGGCATATACCCGGAAAAGACAAAATCTCTAATTTGAAAAGATACATGCACGCCAATGTTCATAGCAGCACTATTTACAATAGGCCAGACATGGAAGCAACCTATGTGTCCACTGACAGACGGATGGATAAAGAAGATGTGGTGTGTATACTCAATGGAATATTACTTAATCATAAAAAAGAATGAAATAATGCCATTTGCACCAACATGGATGGATCTAAACATTATCATACCAAATGAAGTAAATCAGACAGAGAAGGACAAATATCATATGATATCACTTATATGTGGAATCCAAAACACTGATACAAATGAACTTATTTACAAAACAGAACCAGACTCACAGACATACAAAACAAATTTATGGTTACCAAAGGGCAAAGGGGGTGGGGGAGGGCAAAGGGGGTAGGAGTTGGGGATTAGCAGATACAAAATACTATATATAAAATAGATAAACAACAAGGAGCTACTGTATCCCACAGGGAACTATATTCAATGTCTCAGAATAACCTATAATGGAAAAGAAACTGAACAAGAATATACATATATTCTGGTGTACAGTCATTTTGCTGTACACAAGAAACTAACACAACACTGTAAATCAACCATACTTCAATTTTTAAACAGGGGTGGCGGAGGGGATGGAGAGGCACTTCCATGTACCCTTTAGTCCCCTGGACCCTGAAAAGCATCTACCACTTACCAGGCACATCCATAGCCCCATGCCGAGCTCTGCTGTACAACCTCGGCCCCCAAGGTCCTCACTAAGAGCATCTAACTCAGACACCCTGTGAACATTCATATTCTGCTCTCTGGAGGGCAAACTTTTGCATTAAGGTTATCTAAAAGCACAACCTTCCAAAAGATGGCTTTGCTTTTAAGATTATACCATTGGGGTTGAATAAATTTCTTGGCAACGCTGCGTATAAATCTGGTTGGAGCCTCATTGTGAAGTCTGAAAAACAGACAGATGGAACAGTCGGCCAGAGAACCCCAGTGACAGAAACAACTACTCCCTGGAAGGGGAAAAAAGGCCAGAATGGCATCTTTGTTTATTTTTACAGACTTTGGAGAACAACAGTCTCCACCAGCTGTCTCCACAAGATCAAACCAGCTCCAAATGGGAGTCGCTAGGTATTTGAAATCAACGTCCAATAGGCCTGATGGCCGTTTCTTGTCTTTTCCTCCCTTTGTATCTTAAGATGACAATTTCATTTGCTCATTGATGCAGCCTGTCCATTCAATAAATATTCTGCTTCATCTAGGAACTTCAAACTCTGCTTCTAATCTAAACCAGAAAACAAAAGTACACGACCCCTTCACTTCCTGCTGGGCCCTCTTGGGCTCGTTCAGAAACCAATACCTGAAGGCAGTCTCAGAATGACCTAAAATCAGGGGGTCTGCCTTTTCGGTGTAAGGCCACACCCACCTTAGTCCAGCTCAGGGCTGATCAAGCTATCAACTCGCCCACTTCCCTGGACTAATCACATGCAAGCTCCCCCATTCTCCCTTCCCCTTGCCAACCCTCAGAGGACCTCAAAACCTTTCAGGGGATTGGTACCTGTAGCTCCAATATTAGGTTTAGAGCACAGGCCTGAATAGGGTACTGATTCTATCCAAGAAACTGACAGAAAGAAATCAGTTGTGAGAATGATTTACCTTTAGCCTTCATCTAAAAGTCAAAACTCTGCGGCTTTCCATTTAACTATAACAAGCCAAATGGAAACTTCCCTTCCTTCCTCATTTACTTTTTTAAACTGAAGTGTAGTTGATTTACAACGTCGTGTTAGTTTCTGGTGCACAGCAAAGTGATTCGTGTGTGTGTGTGTGTGTGTGTGTGTGTGTGTGTGTGTGTGTGCGCCTGTGTGTATATATATATATTCGTCTTCATGTTCTTTTCCATTATGGTTTATCACAGGATATTGAATATAGCTCCCTGTGCTATATAGTAGGACCGTGTGTTTATCTGTTTTATATATAGTAGTTTGTATATGCTAAGCCCAAACTCCTAATTTATTCCTCCCACACCCCCTTTTCCCTTTGGTAACCACAAGTCTGTTCTCTATGTCTGTGAGTCTATTTCTGCTTTGTAAATAAGTTCATCTGTGTCATATTTTAGATTCCACACACAAGTGAAATATCATATGGTATTTGCCTTTCTCTGTCTGACTGACTTCACTTAGTACAATCGTCTCTAGGTCCATCCGTCCTTCCTCATTTATTAGGAAAGGACAACCGACAAAAACAAAAAACAGAGCAAAGTAATTCTGTCGGGGGCCACTTTGCTGCTCTCACACCTTGCTTTCATGAGCCTTTCTTGAAATATGGTCATAAGTGCCACATGCAAAAATTCCCTGCTGTTGTTGCGTGCGAGGTCTCCACCGTATCGGAGAATGAGCGCCAGAGCCGAGCCGATCCCTCCTGAGCCCGGTTCATCCTGGCCCAGGGGTTCCCACCAGGAGGGAGCAGGCTTCCTCGGGCTGCTGCCCTGTGACAGGCAGGAAGAACATCTAAACTCTCTTTCAATCTTGTAGAAAAAGAAAAAACAAAACACCCACACAGTGGGGAACAATTTCCCCGCTGGGCGGGTAGTGGGGCCTCTAGAGCTGTTACCTGCAAAGGGCACTTCTGGGGGTTACCCAGCCGTCACCACCGTGTGGATTCCACCCGAAAACCTCAAGCCAAACAGTGGGGAATGAACATCAAGAGACAATTTTCCACTCTGAAAAGTGACTTGACTTTACGAAAATAAATTAAAATGCCACGACAATAAATGAAACGCGTGCAGGACTTGCTGCCAAACACGTGGTCCGTCACGGGAGATGCTCTTCCTTGCTTGGTACATCTATACGTTGGGAATATGACTACGTCATTCTCCACTTCCTGGCCCCTCAGCCCCCATCTGTGTAACACGTCACACACACACACACACACACACACGCACACACACACGCACACACACACACACACAGAGACATGCACGCACTCCTGTATCACACGCATAGGTCTGGAGTAACAGGTGTAGCAGGATTTAGAGGCTGAACCATCATGCCTGGGGCAGGAGTGGGGATGGCTGGGGTGTGCACGTGTTAGTGAGGAGATGGGGGGTAGGGGTCGGGGCGGGGACTGGTCCTAACTCTGAGCACTGTTCACTGTAGTTCACTGTAACAAGGGAAATTTGATAGCTGAGGCACCAACGCAGATGCACAAAAACAAAACCGGGCACCCTTCGAGCAGTAAACTCCTTTCTTGCCGCACAAGAGCTCTGCCCCACATGTCTGTAGCAGCCTGAGAGGTGCTGCCTGCTAGCAGCGTTATCAGATTTTATAGGCTCCTTCTCCTCCTCCCACACTTGTGTCCCTTAAGGCCACCGAATCTGTCCCTCTTCATAGGTGAGCCCATCCTCCCAATACTGGCCTCTTGGAACCACATTTGCCTCTTCGCTCCCCTTCATCTCACCCCCACCTACTGAAGGAGTCTGCTGGGGTTTCTCCACCACCTCGCTTGGCCCCAGCCCTGCTGTCATAATTCTGGAAACAGACCTGGTGATTAGAACCAAAAGTCCCGAACTGTGTTTCCAAAAACATCCCTATCCACACAGGAAAGACCCAGGAAAACCCCAATCCCGGCATCTGGGCTCTGGGCAAACGTGACAAGGGAATTGGAAACCATTTCTCAATAGCAACCGTGAGCTTTTTTTCTTTTTTTTTTTTTTTTGCGGCACGCGAGCCTCTCACTGTTGTGGTCTCTCCCGTCGCGCAGCGCAGGCTCAGCGGCCATGGCTCATGGGCCCAGCCGCTCCGTGGCATGTGGGATCTTCCCGGACCGGGGCACGAACCCATGTCCCCTGCATCGGCAGGCGGACTCTCAACCAGTGCACCACCAAGGAAGCCCGGCCGTGAGCTTTTGAAGTGACTAAGAACTATATAGACACAGATACAACCCCATTTAAAAAGTAATCAACAGGAAAATAGTACAGCAGCTCCTCAAAAGTCTACAAATAAAATTACCATGTGATCCACCAATTCCACCCAAAAGAATTGAAGGCAAAGTTTCCAAGAGATATTTGTATGCCCGTGTTCACAGCAGCATTATTAACAATAACCAAAAGACAGAAACAACCCAAATGTCCATCGACAGGTGAATGGATAAAGAAAGAGTTATGTATGGAATGGAACAGTATACAGCCTTTAAAAAGGAAGGGAATCCTGTCACATGCTACATGAACGAACCCTGAGGACACTCTACTAAGTGAAATAAGCCAGCCACAGAAGGACAAATACCATATGATTCCACATCTATAACGTTCCTCGAGTCGTCAAATTCAGAAACAGAAAGTAGAATGGTGGTTGCTGGGGGCTTGGGACGGTGGTGTCAGTGTTCAGCGGGTGCAGACTTTCAGTCTGGGAGGATGAAAAAGTTCTGGAGATGGATGGTGATGATGTCTGCACAACAATGTGAATGTGCTTAATGCCACAGAGCTGTACACTCCCTAATCCTTTTTTAAGGGTTAAAATGGTAAACTTTATTTTTTAGATCACTTTTAATCTAAAAAAAATGACACAAATGAACCCATTTACAAAACAGAAATAGACTCACGAACATAGAAAACAAACTTATGGTTACCAAAAGGAGGGAGGGGGGACATGAATTAGGAGTTTGGGATTAACATATACACACTACAATATATAAAACAGGAAAAGAAGGTCCTACTGGGTAGCACAGGGAAATATACTAAATATCTTGTAATAACCTATAACGGAAAAGAACCTGAAAATAAATATATATGTATATGTATCGACATAACTGAGTCAATTTGCCGTACACTTGAAACTAACACAACATTGTAAATTAAGTATATGCCAACAAATAAATAAATAAACAATATGGTAAATTTCTGTTAGGTATAATTTACCAAAAAAAAGCAATCGACAAAAGGATGGAAGTTTCAATTAATCTAAATAAGCTAGGAGGATTTTTAAATAGGGGACACAACCAGAAACCCACCCCCTTCATCTTCCTCCTCCTATGTGAGGACAGAGGTATGTGACAGGGCCAGGCAGCAGGAGGGACAGAAGAGGCACCACCAGGCAAAACGGTGACCTGCAGGTGTCTGAGAGGAAAGGCCGATTCCTCCTGTGCCCGCTGACCCCGGAGACAGGGCAAAGGCCATGGGGCAAGGGGCAGGTGGTGTGGCCCTGACCTGCAAGTGTCTCCTCAGTGACACCGTATCAAGTGTCACCCATTCCTGCAGACTGGAAGATTCCTCCTCACCACACTTGACGGCTGCTGTTGCGCTTCCTGGAATTTTTAACTCAGAATCCCCTGTTTCAGAAATAATTTTTGCAAAACACAACCTCTGGGGACTTCCCTGGCGGTCCAGTGGTTAAGACTTCACCTTCCAATGCAGGGGGTGCGGGTTCGATCCCTGGTCGGGGAGCTAAGGTCCCACATGCCTCGGGGCCAAAAAACCAAAAACATAAAACAGAAGCAATATTGCAACAAAGTCAATAAAGACTTTAACAAATGGTCCACATCAAAAAAAAAAAAAATCTTAAAAAAAAAAAAAGCAAAAAAAACACAACCTCTGATAAGGCCTCTGTTATTTTAAGATGTTGGTACCTGGACAGGTCAAACGCTCCTCACAACCTCTCCCCACCTTGGCTTGCGTCCATCGGATGTGGAAATTGGACATTTACACTTTGTTCGAGGCCCAGCCAAGCCAAAAAAGAAAAACAAAGTCTCCGGGTCATCCCTGAGTTACAGCAGTCACTTTCTAATCATTCTCTCTGCTCCTAAAGACTTCAGGCTCCTGGCAGGGGCACACGGATGCTGTAGCAGCCTCTCGTGAATACAGGCTTCGCTGGGCCACCGCTCACTCCGGGGGCCTCAGCCCCTGAGGCATATGGTGAAGGCACTGGGCACTGGCAAAGGAAGCTCAGTAGATACCTTCGCTTTCCTCCTCCCCCACCTCACTACTTCCCTTTGTAACTTATTTAGATTTGTCTTCGCTTTTTGCTGCATTTATGCAAATATCCATGACTCCCTGCTCTGAACCTGACGGCCCAGAGCTAAGACAGGAGACAGGACAGCCTGGAGGCAAACTTCCCTGGAAACACAGCCCAGGGGCAGCTCCCTTTGCCAGGACGTCCCCCGTGAGAGCACAGCAGTGGCCTGGCCAGGAGGAGTGTGGGGTTAGGCTCCTTGGATGGAGCATGGACCCAGAAGGCAGATGCTCCCGTAGACAGACAACTGCTAGCCTTTCTGCTTGCCTGCCATCCAGCCTGGGCAGGGTCTTTGTTTTGAGGAGTGGGTTCTAAGTTTAGGGTTGTGACTGAACTCCTAGGGCTACAGAAGGAAGGCTGAGGCAGCCAGGATCCACCCCACCCCTCCACAGCCTCCCCATACGCTGCCTCTCCTCCAAATACATGTCAAATAGTCATTGAAAGGCTATGTGTTCTCAGGGACCTGTATTCTCAGCCTGCCCAGGCATCTCCCTGAGCCAACTGGACCTGCGTCCCACTCTCGCACTTCGGTGGAATGAGGATGGTTTAAGGGCCGCTGCCTCTAAGAAGCCTCCTTTGATTGGTTGACCCCCTCCTATGAGAACTGCATCTGTCCTGTCTTCTTCAGACATACCCCTTGTGTACCCCCAACTAGTGAGTGCCTTGCAGCAAGGACAGTCTTAAATTTCTTTCCACAAGTGCTCTAAATAAATACTCCAACACTCAGCTGGGCTCCATGGCAGAGCGCATTTCTAAATATGGCCGAACAAAGCTCTGCCACCTCTCATGTTCTTGTTACAACGTGACCGACACTCCCTCGGCCGAGGGGGGGGCGGGTGTCTCTACTCCCTCCCTCTGAACACAAGTGGGGGCTTGCGACTGTGCCAACCAGTAGAACAAGGTGGAAGTGATGCTCTGTGAGGCTGGGCCACAGAACGGAGACAGCTTCCACGTGGTTCTCTCTTTCCAGGACACTCACTCAGAGAAAGCCAACCACCATGCTGTGAGGAAGCTCAAAACAGCCCACATGGAGAGGAACAGAGACTGCCCCCCCAGCCACAAGCCAGCCTCACCCACCGGACACAAGAGCAAGTGAGCCTTCAGATGACTCGCCCCCCAGCCCTTGAGTCCCCCAGCACAGGCTCCAGACCCTGTGAAGCAGAGACAAGCCATCTTCACTGCCCTTTCCAGACCCCTGACCCACACACTGCACGGGCATGATAAATGGTCGTCCAGTGACAGTAGGCAGATAGGAACTGGGGCGGAATCCATAAATGTGGCCACAGGATGAGCAGCTCCAAAGCTCTGCCCTCTCTAAAATCGACGTTCGTTTACCACCCGAACATCCTTCTTTCCCTTCATCACAACAGAGCTCCTGTCCTTAGCTCCCTTAGGGTCATGGCTCAGGGTGGCTACCTTGCTACTCAGCCTCATAAACCTCTATCTACCAGCCACATTTCCTCAGTGAGGCGGGTGCTCTGGGGAAAGAGGAACAAAGGGGAATGTTGTTTACAATCCAAGCGAAGTGCTTTCTTCGTGGTGCACCCACCACCTCCATGGGGATGTGATAGGGAAGAACAAATCTGACCCCATACTGAATCTGTTTCTTTTACTTTAACCTTTTTGTACTCTATGGCTCTTGCTACAAGTTAATCACTAAAAGAATGTTGCCTATAGCCTGGAATATACAGGGTAGCCCATTCTCAAGGCTCTGACCTTTAAAGGTATAACACTTTCCCATTCATAGAGATAAAAAGTTGCAGAACAGAGAATAACATTTGTCTTGTTGGAGGTTTATAGGAACATTGTGCCCTGACCAACAGGACAGCTGCAAGAACAAAGGATTCCAGCATCAAGAAGGCTGCAACAACCAGCCACACCCCCTCCCCTTTTAGTATAAAAGAAGTCTGAATGGATCTTTGGGACACTAGTCCATCTTCACAGTCTGCTGGCTTTCTGAATAAAGTCACTAAGCCAATCCCTCGTGTGGCTTTCTGGCCTCATTTCTCATGCATGACATCCCTGTTTCCACTTCTCACCCTTGGACAGAGTCCACTCCCAGAAATCACGTCGGGTCCCTGCCCTAGAGCATTACATTTTTGACTTTAAAAGAAATGGGCAGGGCTCCCCTGTTGGCGCAGTGGTTAAGAATCCACCTGCCAATGCTGGGGACATGGGTTCGAGCCCTGGTCTGGGAAGATCCCACATGCCTCAGGGCAACTAAGCCCGTGCGCCACAACTACTGAGCCTGTGTGCCACAACTACTGAAGCCCATGCACCTAGAGCCCGTGCTCCACAACAAGAGAAGCCACCACGATGAGGAGTCCATGCACCACAATGAAGAGTAGCCCCTGCTCGCCGCAACTAGAGAAAGCCCACGCGCAGCAATGAAGACCTAACGCAGCCAAAAATAAATAATAGATAAATTTTTTTAAAAAAAGAAATGGGCTACCTACCACAACTTTTACGTAAAAATCTTATTCCTCCGAAGAGTGATTAACTCTCACCAATCAAGCAACTAGAACAATTTCATCTAATTGCTATCACACTGACATCACAGATAGAGCAGCCACCAAAATTAAGCTCAAAAACTTGTAGACTGGAGCAAACCAAAATCTATAAATCAGTAAGGATACTCCTTAAAAGAGAAAAATGTAACTTTACCTGTGGCTATAGCGAATGGCTATCGTCAACCCAAGCTGCAATTAAAAAGAGAGAGGAATACATATTAAATAATATCAAGCACATGCTGAATTCACAAGAAAACTGATGTAACGCGCCAACTTTTTTTAAACATTTCTTAAAACACCTTCCTGCTAATGTTTCCTAAATAACACTTTTTTTTTTAAATAACATGTTTTAATGATCGATCTTTAGTTTCAACTTAACTCTTAAAAGGATAATGGTATTTTGAAAGGGTCTTAAGCAGGGTACAATATTCCATCATGGATTAGACAGAAGGTGTCTCTCATCAGGAAAGACTTCCAAAAGGCTCTTTTTTGCCTTTTTAAAAATGCTTTAATGTTTATTTTTTATTGAGGTGTAATTGACAAAAGGGTATCTATTTAAAGTGATGACATATACACATACATTGCAAAATGGTTAACACACATTAGCACATTAATTAACACATTCATCGCCTCACAGAGTTACCTTTTATTTCTCTTTTTGGTGAGAACACTTAAGATCTGCTCTCTTGGCCACTTTCAACTGTGCAACACAGCATTGTTAACTACAGTCACCATGCTGTACATTAGACCCTTAGAACTTATTCTTCTTAGCCCTGGAAGTTTTTACCCTTTGACCAACATCTCCCCACTTACCCCCACCCTGCAGCCCCTGGCAACCACCATTCTACTCTTTCCATGAGCAAAACAGGGCTCTTTCAGCTCTGAGACAAAACCGTGAAAAGATAGGACTGCAGAGCGGATCTGATTCTGAGGTTTGCATTAGGAGAGCATGGCCACGCCCAGGTCCTGGGAGCGACCCTCTCACTACCTCCACCCCAGGGGGACTGACCACTTGGGCCAGACCCTCCCTGAGGGGATCAGCACAGACTTCACCCTGATCCTGTCAGCTCAAGGCCAGCAAGGCAGCTCCGAGGACTGCAAGGAAATCGCACCTGTGATATACACGTGACATCAAGAGAAAGTGTACACGACTGCCGGGCACGGCCACAAGCAGAGCCCGAGGTGACACTGCAATTTCCTCCTTACCCTGTAGGGGTGTCAGGGAAACCTCTCAAGAACAACTAGAGGTCGGACCATATGGCCTGGGCCTCGGCTGGTTAACGCAAGGCCAGTGGTGGATTACATGACAGCCACGTTCAACTGCTAACCATATGGGTGTCAGCAAGTGATTTAACCTCTCAGAGCCTCAGTGTTCACAACTGTAAAATGGGCAAAGTAATTGTGTTCTCACCAGATTAACATAAGGATGAAACAATTTTTCTATCTATGTGTTTGTACCTGTGTGTATGCCCACGTGTGTGCATACTGCCTGATGGATAGGGAAAAAACTCTATAAATAATCACTACCACTATTTATAGGCAACAGCCCTCTATGAAAATGTCACACTCCAAAATTTAATTTTTAGTTGTTTTTAAGTTTAATTTTTGCAACTTTGCAAGTATTTCATCATGTAAAACACAGTGATCAGCCCTAATCATGCCTATGTAAGTCTCACTAACCCACTTGTGGCTGAATTGTGGCATGACTAGTTTAAGAATCTCAACTGCAGTTAAAAACCGAAGCATCATCTATAATATCATTTCTGGGCCAAAAGTCCACCTAAGTAGCACCTTAACACCCCCAAACACGTCACTGCCCATTCCCTTGATGTCAGCTCCCATAGAAGTGGGGGTGGGGAGGTGACTTTTGTGGCACCCTCCTGGGTGCTGCAAGATGACAGGAGGGTCCCTGGGGTAGTGGGAGGGTCGATGGGGTAAGCAAGAGACAAGGGGAGGAAGAGTTAGGAGAAATCTTTGTGATAAGGAAGCCCAATTCTTCTAACCTGCTCAGGATACTGCAGAATCCCCCAGCTAGTGTGGGAATAGCTCCGGAATCATGCGGCTGGGTGCCACCACTGCATGCACCTGAAGTATGGAATCAGCGATGGAGAGATAAGGCTTCATTTTACCCAAAGCATACCTAAAAGTGAAGGCATGAAGTAGATAACAGGTTGATTTCGTATCCCCCTCGCCTGAATGCATTCAATTATCTATTTCAGCTCAGCCAGGAGTACATTTTCTCTGAGGCTTCAGCAAACAGAAGAGGAAGATGCCTCAGGGACCATCAAGAATTTAAAGAAAAAGGAGGAAATTATTGGGGGAATGAAATAAAAGTAGAAACTGCAGCCTAAAAAGGTCAGAATGAGCAATTTACCAATTTCACAGGCCAGGTAACTTCACCTTTCCTGGGGTTAAAAAGTTCTGGCTTACAGTTAGGCTAATTATAAGATAATTTTACTGCCTGAATATTTTGATAAGCTTTGGAGTACTGTTTAACTGGTGCCTTTCCACAGTTGAAAGATAAGCCCTTGCTGGAGTAGGGAGGGGAAATGGGTCTGGGGAAGGACAAGAATAAGAAAAAAAAGCAGAAAAAACTGTTACATTGCAGCTGTGCTGGTTAAAAGGGGCTGGGAGATAAATCCTTCACAGAAGCAAATTTGAATTAAGCATTTTTATTAGTCTTTTCTTGGCTTCTGAATCAAATATGTTTTACAGTCATTTTTAAAAGGACACCTTTGTTAAGGAAGAGAGTGTGAACCTTGGGATGGTACAGACCAGCCACAGAATCCCGCAGGTTTCCAGAGATGCGCTAGGGAACAGGATGATTGGCACCTGTACAGAGACCCCAGAGCTACGTGGGAGCCCACTGATGGGACAGATGGGAACGGGTCATTGTACAGTCCTTCTGGAAACCTGGCTTAAACGCCACATGGAATGCACTGGATCTGATTAGGCAGCCCTGAGAAGGTAATGGAACAGCGTAGAAAGCTATTGCGGGCCTCGCCATGAAACCCCACATTGGAACAGGTAAACGAGGCCAGTGAGCTGTGTGGGGAGCCTCCTTATGGTTCCTCCTCCTGCATCCTACCTATTATCTGACCCTAGAGAAGGCAGGGGAGGCAGAGACTTCTCTGAGGTTTCTGCCCCATAGCAAATGCCGCATCAAGGTAACTGGGCCAACTGCTGAGAGATGGGCCAGAGATGTTTTCTCCCTCGGCCCTAGGGACGAGGCCAGCCAGGCCTCTGTGAGCGCTCACCCTGCGAAGAGGCATCAGCGTCTAAGAAATTCTTCAAGCAAGTCACACCACTGCCTGTGTGTGCACGTTCACACCCAACTCACTCGTATGTGTGTGCACATAGGCACACAGGTGCACACTCGTGTGTGCATGCACACACTTACAGAGGCGCATCCACACCCATGTATGCATGCACAGGTACATATGCATTCCTATTCGTGCATGCATGCGCACATATAAATAAGCACGTGTTCCTGGGTGCACACGTGCACGCACATGCTTATACAATACTCGCATGCACCAGCACATGTGCACATATACATACGGATACACATTCCTACAGCCATGTGTATATGCATTCACCCATGTGCATAGGGACACTTTGGCATTTGAAGAGGCCCATAGAGCCTCTGAGACAAAGGGGGGCCTCAGACAATTGACCCTTTTGTTGCTGGTCTCAGCAGGGGCCCTGGGGAGAGAGAGGAGGGAGGCCCGGGGGTTGGCCCCCTGACCCCGGCCCAGCCCGGGCTGAGGCCCGGGGACACGGAGGTCAGCGGAGTTTTGTGCAGCCACCCTCCATCGAGAACACCCCCCCGGGACATACTGTAAGTATTGCCAGAGAGCACTTAACAAACTCCCATTCGGAGTACTTCTCTCAAGATTCCCACAATTTGTTAATAACAAAATTCAATCACCTTTTAATGGCCAGGAAAGAGTAATTTAACTTTTTTTTTTTTTCAAAGTCTCCACCAACTACAAAAAACCTTTTTCCTGCTGCTTCGGCCTGAAAATGCTCCTTTTTTTGGAACAGCTGACCGAGGCAGCTGTTTCGTATCAAGTCTAGGGGTTTTCTATATGACCCAGGGAGCTCAGACAACTGGCAGGCCTTCCTGCATTAAAGGGTAATCTGAGAATAATTTGCCATAAAACACCCAGAAGTGGGCCAGCTGTAGCCGGATACACCCTATAAAGCACCACGTGGACTGTGCAGACCTTGTAAAATAATCATAATTTTAGAAAACACATTTTTAAAATCCATCTTTTGAAAAAACTTTAAAGAAGTGGCTGGCACTGTCTTAGAAGGCAGTAGGGAACGTCCTTACAGGTGCACCGACTGTCACCAAGCGCCCCTTCCCTGAGGCCCGCTGGCCCAAGGGTCCCTGTGTGGCTGGGAATCTGCTGTGCTTCGTGTTTACGATGTGCTGTCACACACACAAGGCTGCCAGCGGCAGGTGAGGAGGAAAAGTCCAGTAGGTGCCAGCCTCCAAGTCATCCAGCTGGTGACTGGTGCTCCAAGTGTGAGTCCAGAACTTTCTAGACCAGGGGTGCTTTGCTGGCCGGGGCTGTGACCAGAAGCCATGCCCCTTCACGTGGTCAGCCACCAACCAGCCACAGCCCTGGCACCGGTGCTCCCCGCTCCTCAAAAAAAATGCTGGACATCAGGGGTTTTATTATGAAAACTCCCATGTTTGAAACTGATTTGACTATTTTTCAAGAACTACGGGAGCCAAACAAAACACGTCAGTGGAATCTGGCCCGGGGGCCGCGGGTCTGCAACCTCGCTTTACACCTTTCCATGCTGCCAAGGCTCTGCTCGGGTTCTCCAAGCTTCCAATCTTGAATTAATGAGTTTGTGACAAATTTGGGGAAAGCCTTCCTGTTAGGCGTGACTCTTCCCTCCCTTTCCTATACTTCGGTGGTGATTTTTTTATAGTTGTTTTTTTTTTTTTACTTTCAAGGGTCCAAAGATTTATAACATCACAAAATAAAGTCACAGAGAAAGGTTGTTGTTTATTTTCCTCCTGTATTTTTTAAATGATTTCCTCCCCTTTTCTGGGAAAATATGGGAAAGGAGCGTGAAGGGGAGAAGAAGGCCATGGCGTGGACAGAATCCCACACAAACAGAGCCACGGTGTGCTGGTCCACGGACGGGAGGCAGGGAGAAAGTGATCCACCGAACGCATCCTGTTAACCCGTTCTCTGGCTCTCCTTCCAACTCTGTTCTCTCCTCCTAAGAGCCAGGGCCCCCGTGCTCCCGCAAGCAGCACCTTCCAGAGCTGGTCTTCCTGCAGGTAACACCCCAGACTTCCTGCCCCTCCGTGCGTGACTCTGAAACCCTGCCACACACGCCATGACCCACTAGTCCTCAGCAGTGGACGTCCGTCTAGGGCTGTCTTAGGCACTCACTACTTCCTCTGAAAACTTAACTATGCTGGACCAGCCAATGCTTATGGTCAGTCGCAATGAGCTTTGTGGTCCAGTCTCCCACTTTTTCTTGCCTGTTTCCTCACGTTACCTATTTCGTGGGGTTGTTTTAGGCAGATTAACTTAGACTTCTGGGATGAGGCCCTGACCCGGACCTACTGAATCGGAAACTCTGGTGGGGGAATGGAGTGCGGGGCAGGTAGCCAGTCCTCCGGGGTTCAAGTTTAGGAAGCACTGAAAGAGATGATGTATGGAAGGAACTTAGCAAAAGGCTTGGCACAGGTGAATTCTTAGTAACTGTGACGACGACGATGATGATGATGTTACAGTTCATAATAAAACTATTTGCATTTTATGTCCTCTTAATGTCATGTCAATGTCCCACACTCAACTTCAGGGATTATCATCACTGTGAGCTCAGCCAGCTAGTAGGCCTGGGGTGATGTCTGGGGAGATGAGGCTCACAGGTGATTACCCACTCAGCAGGGAGAGGTGTCCCCACCCGTCTGAGATCCACTGTGTGCTGTCCACAAACAAGTACAGGGCTGGCTTCCTGGAGGCCAAGGGCAAGTCTCAACAGGCTGCAGACCTGCCCTCCCCACACTGCGCTTCTCTCGCTAATTCCCATCAAAAGAGGGAGGAGGGCTTCCCTGGTGCCGCAGTGGTTGGGAGTCCGCCTGCCAATGCAGGGGACGCGGGTTCGTGCCCCGGTCTGGGAGGATTCCACATGCCGCGGAGTGGCTGGGCCCGTGAGCCACGGCCGCTGAGCCTGCGCGTCCAGAGCCTGTGCTCCGCAACGGGAGAGACCACAGCAGTGAGAGGCCCGCGTACCACAAAAAAAAAAAAAAAAAGAGGGAGGAGACGGCAAGAAAGGCAGGAGGAAGAAACAACAACATATTTCTCATTATTGAGTTTATTTCGTGATGTTATCCTTCCTTGGGCCCTTAAAATTTAATTTTTTTAAAAAAACTGGAAAAGCTAAAGAAAAAGTCACACTTAAGTTTAGGAAAAGAAGGGCATGTGCATAACGTGTAAACTCTTTCCAGATTTGTCAGAAACCTAGTAATTCAAATCTGAAACTTTCAGAACCCGATGTAAAACTTGCTAAATCAATGGAAATTAACATTGAACAAACACTGAAACCTAGGCAGTGGTTGTTTAACCAACCTAAGAAAACAAGTTGTTTTCAAGTCTCTAAGCCCCGAGTAACTGAAAAGATAAGGCCGGTGATGCTGCTGTCCCTCCCCGCTGTTCCTGGGAACCTGAGCCAGGCACCATCTTTTTGGAGTAAAAGTTAAACAGCTCTGCTTGGAAAGCTTGGAGATGAGTTTTCACAAGGACTTGCTTTGTCCCCCAATTCGCACAAATTAAAAACATCTGTGAGTCTTGAGTTGCTGCCCGTTCCCCCCACCCCCAGCAACAGCACCTGGGCCCCCTTTTACCAGGCATCTTCCAGGGACCAAGCCCCATGAGCCATGGGTCAAGGGACCACCCCCTGCCCTGCTCTCAACCTCGGTACCATCCTCTGCAGAGAAACAACAGTGACTGCAGCCCCTCCCCAGAAGACAGGGGGCTGGACACCCTCAGGGCCTAGCAGTGGTGAGGACTCCAGGAGGCCAGCTATCATCCTTGTCATTGTCATTCAGTGGCCGTGGTCTGTCCACCTGTGTCACAGCAGAGTGAACTCATGGGCGTACATCAGGTCCCGGTTACTCATCTTTGTGTGGCCGGTACCCAGAGCTGGATAAACAGGGCTGCCAGAGAGCTTCATGAACCACTGAATTCACTCCAGGGAGAATTCAGCTTGTATTCACCGAATTCACTTACAGCTTGTGAGTGTCAGAGGAGCTGACCGTATTTTTTTAAGTTTTAGGTTTCCAACAAAATAACAGTAGATTTTGGTTTCTTGGCTTCTCTTGATATGAATGGTTGGGTATTCGATAATATGAAGAAACCACACACTCTTTTCGTAGAAAACCTAATTTGCACCGGCGTGACGATGGACATGGATTCTGTGTGCAGCCTACATCACAGAACAACTAACCCAGAAAACTCTGGAACTTTCAGTGGCAAATACTACTTAAGTGAAAGCCTGATTGTAAGTCAGAGTCGGCCGGGGGAGAAGGAAGAGGCTGAAGAGAAGAAAAGGAAATGTATGCGGACTGAAGGGGACAAATGGGTGACACCCTCACATGCAGTCAATAACAAGGGTATTTTAGGGCATTTCTATGGTGGATTTTGGCCTGTTAAATACAAGAAAATGAAAGGCCGTTCATAGCCTGTCACTGCAGCTTAGCGACCCCAAAACCGCTCGTTGACCCACTCTGAGCCCCAGATCCTCATCGGAGTCGAGAGTAAAATGCCCAGGAAAGGAAATCCCTTTTTAACATAAGACACAAGAATACTTTTAAAGAACCTGTTTCAAAGAAAGAATAACAGTTTTCTTCCTTCTAGCTCTTACCTACTTTCTCCTCTAATCAAATTCCTACCAGAAAGAAATTCACAAAAACGTAAACAGACAAACAAAAATCCTTCCTCCCAGGTATATGGGACATGGGCTAAAATGAGGCCCTGCAGAAAACATGACAGCAGCTGTTAAAAAGAGCGCAGTAAAAAGAATTTAAAAAATAATTTTAAAAAAGAGTGCAATATATCCACTGTTGAAAAAGAGACAATATCTTTTTAAGTAAACTCTTAATTATGAGATAATTGTATTAATAGATTCACATGCAGGTATCTGAAATTATATAGAGGAATAATGGGAGAGAAGCCCCATGTATCCTTTGCCCAGTTTCCTCTAAGATGTCATCCCCAGTGACATCTTGCAAAATTATCATGCAATATCAGTGAGGGTATTGACATCAGTACAGTCCAGCTACAGAACGTTTCCGTCACCTTGTGATGCCCTTTTATAAATGCATCCGTTTTCCTCCCACACTTATCCCTGTTTAGCCCCCGGCAACCATCAGTCTGTTCTCCAGCCCTGTGATTTTGCCTTTTCGAGAATGTAATATAAATGGAAGCCTACAGTATGTAACCTTTGGGGATTAGAGCTTTTCATTCAGCATCATTCTCTGGAGATGGATCCAGTGGCTGCAGGTACCAATAGTTCATTCCTTTTCATTGCTTAGCAGTATTCCATGATACTGGAATACCACAGCCAAGGAATCTGTTAAAGGACATCTGGGCTATTTGCAGTTTAGGACTGTTATACGTAAAGCTGCTATGAACATTCATGTGCAAGTATCTGCATGAACATAAGTTTTCATTTCTCTGGGATAAACGCCCAGGCATGCCACTGCTGGGTCATACGGTAGTTCCATGTGCAATTTTATAAGAAACTGCCCAACCGATCTCCAAAGTGACTGTACTGTTTTACAATCCCACCAGAAATGTATGAATGACACTGTTTCTCTGCATCCTCACTAGCTTTTGGTGTTATCACTTTTTTTTTAATTTTGTGCCATTCTGATAGGTATTATTCTGATAGCCATTGTGGTTTTAATTTACATTTTCCTAAGTGTTTAATGATGTTGAACATCTTTTCACATGCTTATTTGCCAACGGTAGATTCTCCTCAGTGAAATGTTTGCCCATTTTCTATTTGGATTGGTTGTTTTTTCGCTGTTGAGTTTTGAGAACTCTTTCTATATTCTATATACTAGTCCTTTGTCAGATATGTGGTTTACAAATATTTTCTCCCAGTCTGTAGCCTGTCTTTTCATCTGTGTAACAAGGTCTTTACAGAGCAAAAGTTATTTGTTTTGATGAAGTCCAACTGATCAATTCTTTCTTTAAGGGATATGCCTTGGTGTCTACTCTAGTGAGGTGGACCTCTAGTGAGGTCTCAACTACTGAGACCACGTGCTGCAACTACTGAAGCCCGCGCACCTAGAGCCCGTGCTCCGCAACAAGAGAAGCCACCACAATGAGAAGCCGCGCACCGCAACGAAGAGCAGCCCCCGCTCACCGCAACTAGAGAAAACCCACGCACAGCAACGAAGACCCACCACAGCCAAAAATAAATTAGTTAATTAATTAATTAAAATTTTTTTAGCTATTCTGCTTCCTTTGCCTTCCCATATAAACTGTAGAATAACCTTGTGTATATTCACACAAAAAAAAATCTTGCTGGAATTTTGATAGAAATTGCATTAAACCTATATATCAATTTTGAAGAAAACTGGCATCACTACCATATGGAGTCACCCAATCCATAAATGTGGTATGTGTCTCCATTCATTTAGATCTTCTTTTATTCCTTTCATTACCATTGTATAATTTTCAGCATGCAGTTCCTATACATGTTTGTTAGATTTACTTCTGCGAATTTCTCCTCTCTCTCTTTTTGAGCAAGTGTAAATTATTTTGGTGTCCACATGTTCGTTGTTAATATATAGAAATACAATTTATTTGTGTATGTTTATCTTGTGTGCTGCAACCTGCTAAATTCACTTAGCAGGTTCTAGGAGATTTTTCGTAGGTTCCTTGGGCTTTCTGTATAGACAAGCATCATCTCCAGATAGGATCGGTTTTGTTTCTTCTTTTCTCATCCAAATGCCTTTTCTTTTCTTGCTTTACTGCACCAGCTGGAAGTCCAGCACTATGTTGAGTAAAGGTAGTGAAAGCAGGCACCCTAGCCTTGTTCCCAATTTTAGGAGGAAAGCATGCAGTCATTCACCATAATGTATAATGTTAGCTATGGGGGAGGGTTGTAGATGTTCTTTATCAAATTGAGGAAGTTCCCTTCTTTTCCTATTTTTCTGATGGTTTTTTAATCATGAAAAGGTGTTGAATTCTGTCAAATGCTTATTAAAAACACTTATCCTGGGGCTTCCCTGGTGGCGCAGTGGTTGGGAGTCCGCCTGCCGATGCAGGGGACGCGGGTTCGTGCCCCGGTCCAGGAAGATCCCACATGCCGCAGAGCAGCTGTGCCCGTGAGCCATGGCCGCTGAGCCTGCGCATCCAGAGCCTGTGCTCCGCAATGGGAGAGGCCACAACAGTGAGAGGCCCGCGTACCACACACACACACACAAAAAACACTTATCCTCCTTTAAACTATCCCCTCTCTTCTCCGCTGTCTAGTTTTTTAAAAAATACACAAAACGAATGAGAAACCAAGCCCTCTGTCCTGGTGTATAGAACATAGGCTCAGATGAAGCTTTCCATAAAACACAATCACAGGTGTTACAAAAGACTGTAGTAGATCTGATGTGAAAAGTGACACAACATACTTTTAAGCAAAAAAAAAAAAAATTGCAGGTACAATCTAAATGTGCATATAATGTGTTGAGGGAATATCTGATATTGAATGGTTATATATATAATTATTAGAAAGGAAGTCTGGAAGACTAAATACCAGATTCTTGGATGGGAGGGGTTTGGGTGGGAAAGGATCTTCACTCCCTTTTATACTCTTCTCCAGTGTGTAATGTGAATATTTTAACATAAGCAGGTACTAATTGGTAATTTTTAAACGATCTAATAAGGGAAAGTATGGAAAACAATTACCTTGCAAAATGCTATGAACCGTGTACTTTACGCATAGCTGAATGCAATTTTTCTCTTAAGGTGCTGTCTTTTGTCAGCCTGAAACATGGATGCTTTGGCAAGGAGATATTATTAAACTGTGTTCCACCGCCACTCAAATTCACACGGAATAAAAAGGACAACATTTTGAAATAAAGATTCAAGAAAGGGAGTAAAAGAATGAGGACACATCTCTTGGTAATAAAGTCTTTCACCCCTACCCCAGTAGATTCTCACAAAGGTTCCATTTCATCACCTGGATTTTTAGGTCAGTGTTAAAGGTGCTAACTTCGGACTTTGCTGGGAGGGGAGGGAATTTGTCTAAATTGATGGATTTGATAGAGGCAGTGACTGAAATGCTGCACACACACCCAGCAGAGGGGGAGAAAGACACAACCAGATAGAGAGAGCCCTACCGAAGTGTGATTGTGTGGTCACTGGCATACGGAGAAGAAACGAAGCAAAACACCTTCTCTAGTTTACAAGCACTGCTGTGAGCCATCACTGCCTCATCAGGTGACAGAATAAACATGCTAAGTTTTCTCCATATTTCCAGGACAGTTCTCTAAGGTGCATTCCCTTCCTCGGAAGAGAAAAATCAACTTCCCAAAGAGTAGTCAAGTCAAGCAACACAGCTGAGGGGAGACAAGCACAGCCCAGGGCGACCAGTGAGGCGTGGGACCAGCACTAACCACCACCAACAAAGACCCAGAGACACAAACCCACCTCCCGAAGCGGATGCCAATTAGACTACAATGAGCTGACACTCCAAAGTGAGGTGTGGTTGGAGCTTGGAAAGTTCAGCAGGTAAAAAGCTGTGGTACTGGCATAAAAGGCACAGTCACTGAATCAGAAAATCTAACCAGTATCAGACATATGGGAAAATACTCAAGCTTAGGATGTAATATGAAAAAGGCAGAACGTAAGCGAGAAGCATTTCCACACTGACGTTACGACCACAGAAAAGGGTAGCACAGGTGACTTCCTCTCATCCTCAGCTCACCGGCCCGGCCACCCTCTGGGGTCAGCCAATGCTCTCCAGCTGAGCTGCTCTGGCCCCAGCCCTCCCCGTGAACCCCACTGCCACCTCCTCGAGAGCGTCACCTCCCCTCCCAGGAAGCACAGCAAGAGCTTGCTACAGGGCTGCCTTTCTCCAGCTGGAAACTCAGAGCTGATCACACTGCCGAGCCCTGTGGAACGCCCTTGTGGGACCCCAGTGGCCGTGTGATGAAGCCGAGACTACAGAGCTACCTCACCTGCCTCGTGGCCCCTTTTTCAACCACCCACCCCTTTCACTCCCACCTGGCTCATCAAATCAGCCCCAGATTCCCAAACGCAGTGCATGCTACTCCCTTTCCCATCCCACCCCACCCCATTCCCCACAGTGCTCTTCTCTCCTCAGTCACCTTCCAAATCCTATTCATCCTACAAACCCCCTCAAACATCATGACCCCTGGGAGGCTTCTCTGCCCCAGCCCGGCTTTCATCAGCCCCTCTTCCGGCTCCTTCGCCCAGCATGTGCGAGGCTGCGGTCTGTGTACAGACGTCTTTCCAGCATCCTGCAAGCTCTCGGAGGGCGGGCTTTCATCTTCCATCCCATGCCTGGTCCACGGGGAATCCAGGAGTTCAGTGAACATTTGTTGAAATCATGGGTTTTGTATTTCCTTCATTGCTCTCCTTTAACATGGTTATGCAGTTGTCTGTGGGCATTAAGTTACACGAAATTTGTATTTGCCTCCCTGACTCAGCAGGCGGAAGAACAGCCGTCGCAGATGCCTCCATGTTCTTGTGCTACGGTGCAATGGCCACCAATGACAAAGTTGTGCTTATTTCTCTCTGTGTGGAAACTGCCCATTTTATGCAAGTGAGGTACAGGGTTCCAGCTCCATCATCAATGTTTATGAAAAGCCTATTGTGTGCAAGACACTGAGGAGGTCATAAAGAGGCACAGGGCATGATCCCTGAGCTCGGAGAGTACAACATAAACCAAGAAAATAGCTTCATTATCCACTGTGTTAAGTGCCAGACTCCAGGAGTTCCCGGGAGGGTGACCTTGCTGTGAAACCTTCACAGAGGAGCTGGGGCTGGAGCTGGGCCTCAGGGATTCACACAGATATGAGAACAAGGGTGACTATCACGTGGGGACCTCAGCATCAGTAATGGCTTAGCAGAAAGGACTCTGAGTCAGACAGGAAGTTTGGACAATAATACACCTCTGGGTGCATCCACCAAGCACTTTCTGCAGGTCAAATACGGTGCCAAGCACAGCAGAAATGTCGCTCCATCTAAGCCTCATAAAATCGCTGAGAATGAAGCATGACTATTCCCATTTGGGGATGGGGAGATGGAGATTCAGAGAGTATGCTACCTTGCCTAAGGTCACACAGCTAGAAAATCGCTGAACGCCTGGGGATATTGGGACTGGAGTATTGAGGGTCTTTTTTTTAGTTTAAACAAATAAGAGTTTATTTTATTTTTTTATAATAAGTCATCTGAAGGTGGGTGAATGCTGATGTTGGTTTCGCTGCTCAACAATGTCTTTAGGGACCAGGTCCTATAGAGGTCCATTTTTTAGCAACTGGCTTCTCATCCTTGTGCTTGTTGCCTCATGATCACAAAACGGCTGTTGCAGCCCCAAGCATCATGCCATATTAAGTGTCTTCAGTACAATGCTAAACATTGGGAGCGTGAGCCTGCAGACAACAGGGAGATGCTGAAGGTGTGTGACCAAGGTAGACATACTCAGTGATGCTTCTGCCAGGTTCATCTTGGCCTTTGCTTAAGAGTAATTGGAGGAGAGAGATTCTAAGAGAGAAAGCTTTCCTTTAATGTACTATATTTTTGTCCAAAGATGCATTTCATTCTTTGTTGATAAGCAACCAATTTGGAAATGGGAAATTAAATAACACATCCAGTTTTGTGGGGATTGTGGGAGTTGCAGGGCTGTCTCTGTCCTTGGGTATCAGACTTCCCTAACCCCTCTCAGCCCGGCGCTCTGGAGCAATCTCTAAGTCTTCTGGAATATCCGGCACTCCTCACTCTCCAGTCCTCACACCTTCCTGCCACCGGTTATGCCCAGAACCACGGCCCAGGCCTTCAGTCAACGACAGAAGGAAGGAAATGTCACACCAAAATGAAGGAAATGAATATTTTTTATGGTTCTAAGAAAAACCTCCACTGTGGCTGGAGACCCTGGACATTTCTCCACCAAGACCCTCAGAGTCACGTATAGAGGGCATAAGGCCATTTGATGCAGCACTGTCTCTAAAAGCAAAACTTTGGAAACAGCATAAATGTCCACTAGGAGGGGTCTGGCTATCGTGGACTACCACGCATGATTTAAAAGATGGAGGAACTTTTCTATATACTGACTTGGAAAGATCTCTGAGAAGTAGGGCTGGGTGAAAAACAGCAGGCAGAAATTCGCTTCTAATGTGGCCTTGTGAACCCTCTCCAGACTGACCCTCCCATAGATAACAGCTATAAACTCTGAGCAAAGTGCAAAAACAACTACTGAGAATTCTGGGGAGTAAAAACAAGCAAACAGCTTATAGAGGAGGGTCAAAAAAATTTGAAGTAGGGACTTCCCCGGTGGTCCAGTGGGTAAGACTCCACGCTCCCAGTGCAGGGAGCCCGAGTTCGACCCCTGGTCGGGGAACTAGATCCCACATGCATGCCGCAGCTAAAGAAGTCCGCAAGCCGCAACTAAAAAGTCCGCATGCCGCAACTAAGAAGTCCGCAGGCCGCAACTAAGAAGTCCGCAGGCCGCAACTAAGACCCAGCACAGCCTAAATAAACAAATAAATACCTTTTTTTTTTTTTAAGTTAAAAAAATATTTGAAGTAGCCCCTGGCACAGAGTGAATTTCCTGGCTTTTCGTGGTTGTTGTTTTCCTGGGATTTGCCCTGAAAACAGGCCACAGTGGAGGAGCAGAACAGCAGGGAGGCAAAACTCTGAGAGAAAAATCCTGTTGTCTTGCTGGCTAGAGGCACTGGGAAAAGGAGCAAAGGCAACTATGGTCCCTGGAGTGTGTGAAGGAGCCCAAAGAGGCAAGAGTAGAAGAAGGAGTTCTCCTGACTTTGTACATGAACTCTGGATGAATCTCAGGCTGACTGCTAAACCAGCATGCATGGGACAAAGCAGTGCATGAAAGGCTTGAAGAACTGAACATAGACTTGAACCCACAGAGAAAGCTCAAGGTCAGGCCTTGAGTCTAACCAGGTTAATTGCCTGCTAAAATAAACCATCAACATTCTTCAGAAGACTACAGCATAACTCAAAGTCCTCAAAACATAATATTCACAACATCCAGGATATAATCCAAAATTGCTCAATTTATGAAGAACCAGGAAAATGTGCCCTATTCACAAGAGAAATGACTATCAATAAATACCTACCCTAGAATGATCCAGATGTTGAAGTAATCAGATAAGGGCTCAGCAGAGAAACAGAAGATAAAAATAAGAAATAAATGAAATTTTTAGTTTTGGAAATATACAATATCTGAAAATAAAAGTTCACTGAACAGGCTTAATAGCAGAATGGAGATGCCAAAGGAAAAAGTCAGTGAGCTTAAAGATAGATCAATATAAATTATCCAAACGAGAGAGGTAAAAAATGAACATAAAAGAAGATATAAATAAATGGAGGGATATGTATTTGAAGACTCATGTTCATGTATTTAGAAGACTCAATATCATTAATATGTCAGTTCTTGGGATCCCAACACAATCCCAATCACGTTCCCACCAAGTTACTTTATAGATATTGATAAACTGCTTCTGAAATTTATATGAAAAGGCAAAGGACTTAGAATAGCCAAAACAACAATGAAGAAGAACAAACTCGAAGGACTCACACTATCCAGTTTCAAATAGAAGACCCAGAAATAGCCCCACAAAAATATAGTCAACTGAGTTTTAACAAAGCTGCAAAGGCAATTCAACTGAGAAAAGTTAGTCTTTTTGGCAAATGGTGCTGGAACAGCTGGACGTCCATATGCAAAAAAAAGGGGGGGGGGACCTACACACAGACCCTACACCTTAAACAGAATTAACTTAAAATGGGTTCCAAACCTAAATGTAAAATGCAAAACCATAAAACTACTAGAAGAAAACATAGGAGAAAATCTATGCTACTTTGGGTCTGTGATGAGTTTTAGATAAGCCACCAAAAGCACAATCCATGAAAGAAAAGATAAATAAATTGAAATTTGTTAAAATTATAAAGTGTCTATGTCAGAGACACTTTGTTAAGAGAATGAAAAGCCACAAATTGGGAGAAAATCTTTGCAAAACACATATCCGATAAAGGACTGATACCCAAAATATCCAAAGAACTCTTAAAACTTAAGAATAAGAAGGGCTTCCCTGATGGCGCAGTGGTTAAGAATCTGCCTGCCAATGCAGGGGGCATGGGTTCGAGCCCTGGTCCAGGAAGATCCCACATGCCATGGAGCAACTAAGCCCGTGCTCCACAACTACTGAGCCTGCGCTCTAGAGCCCGCGAGCTACAAGTACTGAGACCGTGTGCCACAACTACTGAAGCCTGCTCGCCTAGAGCCTGTGCTATGCAACAAGAGAAGCCACCACAGTGAGAAGCCCGCACACCACAGTAGAGAGTAGCCCCCGCTCGCCACAACCAGAGAAAAGCCCGCGTGCAGCAGCAAAGACCCAACACAGCCAAAAAAAAAAAAAAATTAAGAAAAGAAAACAACTTAATTTAAAAAATGGACAAAAATTCTGAAAAGACACTTCACCAGAAAATATATACAGAGGTCAAATAAGGATATGCAAAGATGCCCAATGGCATATGTCATCAGGGAAATGCAAATTGAAACAACTTGATACCACTATACACCTATTAGAATAGCTAAAATCCAAAATACTGACAATAGCTGGAAAGGATCCAGAGTAATGAGAACTCTCTCATTCATTGCTGGTGAGAATGCAGATTGGTAGAGCCCCTTTGGAAGAGAGTCTGGCAGTTTCTCACAAAGCCAAATATAGTCTTACCATATAATCCAAAATACTCCTAGGTATTTGCCCAAACAATCTGAAAACTTATGTCCACACAAAAACCTGCATGCAAATATTCATAGCAGCTTTATCCATAATCATCAAGAAATGGAAGCAAACAAAATGTCCTTCAATGAGTGACTAGATAAATAAACTATGGTACATTTATATAGTAGAATACTATTCAGCAATAAAAAGGAATGAGTCATCAAGCCATGCAAAAACATGGATGAATCCCAAATGCATATTGCTAAGTGAAAGATGCCAGTCTGAAAAAGCTACATACTATATGATTCTGTTTATATGACATTCTGGAAAGGGCAAAACACAGAGCTGGCAAACAGATGAGTGGTAGCCAGAGGTTTAGGGAGGGAAGAGAACTGAAGAGGTGAAGCACAGGGTATAATTTGGGGGTCGTGAAACTATTCTGTATGATACTGTAATATCAGATACATGAAATTATACATTTGTCAAAACCCGTAGAACTTTACAGCATGAGGAGTGAAACTTAATGTATGCAATTTTTTTAAAAAAAAAGTCATTTAAAAGTTGAGGGGATCCCAGAATGGAATGCAGATTTGACAGAAGAATCTAATAAATACCACAAATGTATGAAACCAACTCACTGCCAGAGGTAAGGGATAAAAGGACTGAACTAAGTAACTTTGGAGCTGAGTGTAGGCTGTAAAAATAAAAGCAAAACGAACTGAACATAGTACTGCAGTGTAGATGACACAGTTGTTTCCCATGGGGCTATGAGTTAATTCCGGAGCCACTGTGCACATATACTGGAATTGAACAGTTAAGGAAATGGATGGCAGATAGCTGGAGCTAGTTTCTCACTGTTGCAGCAGGAGGTTATAGACAAGCAAGGGGAGAAGTCTAGAATGGTCCATATGGTAAGGAATTACAGTTGAGACATCAGTATGAACTTTAGCTCCATATAGATACAAAGGGATACATATTTACAGATCTCTGTGTATACACACGTTAGTATATAAACGTGTATTTCCTTCCTCCATCAACTGAGAAGACCTAGAAGTAGTGACAACACTCCGATAGCAACAAAAACACCTAGCACCCAAATCTTGATTTCTAAAACCATTCTTCAATGAAAGGAACCAGGGCTCCTTGTGGAAATGCCTGATCCTAGGGCTGGGGCACAGGACCGTGAAACCAGGGGTTTTGAGAGCCCGGCTTTAATGGATTACACTTGGGGTCACAGTTTGGGTAAAATCCAGCTGATGAGGTATGACAGCCATTCCTGCCATAAAGTTTTCCATACAGATGCCTGATATTTGTTGGGAAATGAAATCTGAAAAGGGTCATATATGTTATTCATTAGAAGTTCCTAATCATACTGTGAGTATTCAACCACAGTGGAAGGAAGGAAATTTTCCCTCTGACTACAGGGTTCCCTCGTCCCACCCACATCTCCTGGGCTGTCCTAAATCACACCTTCCCAGCAGCTGTCATCTTACTGTTCTCCTTTGTCCTTCTGCAATCCAACTGGTGAATTTCTAATTCTGGGCTGACCCAACCATTTCGTTTCCCTACCACCGCCCCAGGTACAAACTAAATCATCACATTGCTAGGCCCTGCCATAAATACAGGATGGACCACAGCACACTACTCAGGACTGGGTCTTCCACGGTCTCCACAGGCCCCCTTCTTCCTCGCCTCTCTCCTCCCCACGCCTTTGATGGCTTTGGAGACCGAGGCTTCTCCTCCAAAGTTTCCACCCCCATTCCTGCTCCCTTTCCTTACACCTTGACCTACCTCTGCATTCCTAAGAGAATAGAAAGCATTTGTTAGAATGCTCTCAACGTCTTCTGTCCCTGCTTGAAAATTCCTCTGTCTCCCCCTCTCTTCAGACTGTCCCTCCTGTCTCTGAGGAAAAACCATCTGCTTTGGTTTCAGGGTCATCCCTCTACCTGTGTTTTAATGTCATGTCATAAGTCTCCCTGTGACCTTCCCACCAATCAACCTCCCTCTGTCTGGCAGCATTAACCTCCCCCTTTCTACTTCCTCTTTCCCCTCTGGGATGAGCTCAGACGTGCTCAGGTCACTCCTGCCCCCTATGATAGCATTCCTCCACCCCACAAGCATTCAAACTCTGGTCCCATATCACCTCCCTCGGTTGAAGGCACGGCTATAGTCCCACACAGACCTGGGTTCAAATCTCAGCTCTGCCACTTACCAGCTGGGTGATGCTGGGAAATAACCACGACCACGCTAAAGTGTGTGTAGGGGCTTCTGCATGCTGGGCACCCAGTGAAGGGCTTCACTTACAATAAGACAATAGCTCACGGCATCCCATCAACAGCCTCAGGAGACGGGTCCATTATATTTCATTTAGAGAAGAGAATCCAACTAATTTGTACAAGTTCACACAGCTAATAAGGGCAGACATGGAACTCAAATCCAAACTGCCTCACATTCTGTCTCCCAAGAAGCCTGACACTGGTCCCAAATCCTTCATCTACGGAGTATCAATCTTGGTGCCTCCCTTCACTGACGTATATACACGACCAAACGTAAAATAGATAGCTAGTGGGAAGCAGCCGCATAGCACAGGGAGATCAGCTCGGTGCTTTGTGACCACCTAGAGGGGTGGGATAGGGAGGGTGGAAGGGAGACTCAAGGGGATAGGGGGATATATGTATACGTATAGCTAATTCACTTTGTTATACAGCAGAAACTAACACAACAATGTAAAGCAATTATACTCCAATAAAGATGTTAAAGGAAAATATCTTGGTGCCTCCCTTGTGGAACTCCTGTAAGAATTAAAAGAAATGACGTACGGAGAGCACTTAGCATGAAAAGTGCTAAGTCTGGCACTCAACAAATCAGCATCACTCAACAAATGGTGGCGACTGCTGACCATACATGCTTTCTGGAAATTCTCTCCTCTTGGCTTCCACGAAGCTATGACCTGGTTTTCCTCCCACCTCTCTGACCCATCTCTTGCATTCCCCATCATGCCCGTTAGCTTGTCCTTTAAATATAGGCTTTGCCCAGAGAGCTCCCTCTTCCTGCACAAGGGGAACCTACTCCCCCAGCTTCAGCCAACAACTCCCAGAGCCTCCACATGCCTGCCTGACAGTTCTGCAAACTCACTTCTCCCTCCCTAAACCTGTTCCTCCTCTGTGTTTTCCATTCCAAACTAAGATGTCCCGTGAACCCCAAAATAGATCTCATTGCTTCTTTCCTTGGAAATGATCAGTAGCGTCCCATTGCCAACAGAATAAATTGCAGAATCTTTAGCAAGGCAAGCAAGGCGCTCCATCATCTGTTCCAAACCATCTTCCCAGCTGCCTGCAATAGCCCCAGTCTCCTGGAAGGTTGCAAACATGCCTCTCTGCCCCAGGATAGGCTCTTTTCCCAGCTCAGCACCCAGATGCTCCAGCAGTTCCAAGCATGGCATCACGTCACATCCCTCACTGTCCTGGGAATCATCTCCAAACTGGCTCCATTTGTCTGGGTCTCTATTTAAAAACGAAGCCCAGAAATCAACACGGTCCAGGAATGGAGTGGAACTACCCACTGCTCTTAACAGAGCATGCCCTCTTCCTGCACCCAGCAGGCCAGGTCAGGATGGGTTCTAACTTCGACATGGCAGCCGCGTCAGCCTTCACTGGTCACGTGACGGCATGTTCCCAGGGCACCCACACTGGCGCAGGATCCTTTCAGGTCTACACTCTGCTTTTCCAACAGGACTGAAAACCACTGAAGGGCAAGGACTTATATCTATGCTCTGTCCTCCAAAACTCACAATCTTCTCATGCCTTTAGTCCATCTGTAGTGAGTAAAGGAGAGGATTTGTAAGGTCGTATGTAAAGGTGGGGTTATGTCAGAAGAAAGGCCATACTTAAACTAACTCCGCCCCTCCTTTTTTAAAATTGTACTTAACTTAAAAATGGAGTAGGGCTTCCCTGGTGGCGCAGTGGTTGAGAATATGCCTGCCAATGCAGGGGACACGGGTTTGAGCCCTGGTCTGGGAAGATCCCACATGCCGCGGAGCAACTAGGCCTGTGAGCCACAACTACTGACGCTGTGCGTCTGGAGCCTGTGCTCCGCAACAAGAGAGGCCGCGATAGTGAGAGGCCCACGCACCGCGATGGAGAGTGGCCCCCGCTTGCCGCAACTAGAGAAAGCCCTCGCACAGAAACGAAGACCCAACACAGCAAAAAATAAATAAAATAAATAAATAAAAGGAATTCCTTTAAAAAAAATGGTGTATAGACAGAGAGTGCACTTTTTATATTAAGTATCTCTAGTGATTTGAAGCTCAGAATCATGCTGAAACACTGACAAAACTGTCGTCTAAATCCGAGCGGCCGTGGAAGGTCTTATTTGACTGACAAGATGAGTTCCTTTAAAAGTAACATCTGGAGCATGGACTGAAACTAAGCCTGGTGAGACGCCAAACACAAGAAAGGGGAACCAGCCCCTCAGCGCCTCACACCGTGACAGTTATTTATTCAGGCATGAAAACTGGGGCATCGCTCTTACGACGCTAATTAGACAAAGAAATGAGATATGCAAATATTTTTTATAAGTTGACTCACTACAACATTCTCACCAGATGAAAGTTAATAAAGAAAATAGGACACCACAGGGTCACTCTGGGGCCAAGGCCCATTGCTCTGACTACCTGACCTATGATATCCCTGGGAACAAAAATCAAGTTCGCATCTAGCGCTGCCTCCACAACCCTGGGGACAGACAGGATCCAGTGCTCAGAATGCCACATGGGCCATCTCAGCTCAAAGGTCAGAGGTTACCCAAGCAAGAGGCATGGAAGTTGCCAGAAACCTAAGATGCTGCCCTTGGAGGCCCCATGTCCAGAACTCCTTCTCCAGCGTAGCCTCAAAACACAGGGTCTTTGGCCAGAGTTCAGTGGGGCCCCTGTCGGGCAGGGTGGGTACAACACTGCACTGCCCCACCCAAGCTGTTTGCCATTGCCAAGCTACCTCACCTCCCAGCCTCTGTCTTCTCATCTGTAAAACAGGAATCATGGCAAAGCTGCCATGACAAAGGGGTAAGAAAATGCCCATGGAGCGTCACGTGCCTGGCCTGCTGTGGGCGTTCAGCATGCGGCAGCGGCCCTCCCTGCTCCTGGACCTCGATAGGATGAAGATGCCTGTGAGGGACGGGGGAGGTCTCAGGGCTGAATCAGTTTACTGAGGGCCTCGTAACGGGGCAGCACCTTGTGCTGCGTGAAGCCCCTGTCCTGAGCAGCTAAAAGTCTAACAGGGCAGATGGAGGAGGGCCATAAGTTAACACCTGGGCTGGAATAAACCAGGTGCCGTGAGAGCTCTGTGCCCGGAAGGTCAGACACAAGGGTGGAAGATTTCCTGGAGACAGAACAGAGGAAGTGAAAGGGAAAGAGAGATCCTGGGAGGGTCAAGGGCAGAGGAATGGTTTGTGATCCTGGGAGGTGACAAGGTGTGGCTTGTTTGAGGAACTGCAATCAGGTCTATTGCTGGAGTATGATATCAATTTCTCTCACCCAGGAAGAATTCCCCTAAACCCATCTCCTCTGCAGCTTGGGGGCTACTCTCTGAAGCTTTAATCCTATTACGTGGCTGCCTTTGGAAACCATCCCCGGACCTGTGTGTCATCCACCCAGAAGAGCACTCCAGTCACATCAGCAATGTCGTCAGACCCATGAGGCTCACCCATGAGCAATCTGCAAGGGTGAGCCAGGGAGCAAGTGAGCTTTTCAGGAAACAGAAACAAAGGAGTCTCTGCCTGTATACACGCATGCCTGGACTACAAACACCCTGGTGGGGGCAGGTTCCGAAGTTATAAAACAAAGGTCTGGATACACGCATAAGAAATGGAGAATGTTTGCTTTTATTTTTTTAAAGATTCAGATCAGGGTCCCAGTATCCTTAATGCATTTAAAGTATCACATCTGATCTCCACAGAGCTGTCATCTGGACCGATTTATTCTCCACCAAAGAAGGCTTCCCTTCAGCACGATATTCATCCGTCCATCCATTCCCCAAGTTCTTAACTAAGTGCCAGGCCCAGTTCTAAGTCCAAAGTGGACAATAGTGACCAAAAAGATACAGGTCCTGCTCACTGGAAGCTGACATCCCCAATGACCAGGCTGAAAGTTCAGGGACCCCCAGGCAAGACCTACTTGCCCCTGAGTCTTCTGAGCAGCAAAAAAGGTGGCTCTAAAGAAGCCCTCAGTCACCCTGCCCAGGGCCAGCCTGGCAGGCAGGAAATGCCCATTCGTCAGGAACCTTATTCTGCTCCAGCTGCCTCTCCAAATGAAGGCCAAGCAGCCCACGGAAGCTCTGGCCACGTTAAGCCCTCTGCTCATCCATAACGGGCTACATTGGTGCACTCTTCTCTGCCTTCATACATGGTCTCCCCTCCACCTGCAATGTCCTTCCCTTGCTTTGTTTGACAACCAATTTCTACTTGTCCTTCAAAAGTCAGTATAGGATCTTTGTGGGGACTCATCTCTGAACAGCTTAAATTAACCCTGGTGGTCCTTAGTCTGGTCCTGTCATAACTCCCTTATAGTAGTAACCTCACATTGATCGTAATTGCTGGTTTCCAGTCCCTCTGCCCCCCAAACCCTCTCTATCCTGCTAACTGACCCCAACTAACCCTTGAATTAAAAAAAAAGATAGGGCCGGGATGTAGGGGAAGATGGTGGAAGAGTAAGACGTGGGGATCACCTTCCTCCCCACAGATACACCAGAAATACATCTACATGTGGAACAGCTCCTAGAGGACAGCTACTGAACGCTGGCAGAAGACCTCGGGCCTCCCAAAAGGCAAGAAACTCCCCACGTACCTGGGTAGGGCAAAAGAAAATAGAATAAACAAAGACAAAAGAATACGGCCGGGACCTCCACCAGTGGGACGGAGCCGTGAAGGAGGAAAGGTTTCCACACGCTAGAAGCCCCTTCGAGGGCGGAGACTGCAGGTGGCAGAGGGGGGAAGCTTCAGCGCCGCGGAGGAGAGCGCAGCCACAGCGGTGCGGAGGGCAAAGCGGAGAGATTCCCGCACAGAGGATGGGTGCCGACCGGCACTCAGCAGCCCGAGAGGATCGTCTGATCACCCGCCAGGGCGGGCGGGGCTGGGAGCTGAGGCTCGGGCTTCGGTCAGAGCGCAGGGAAAGGCTTGGGGTTGGCGACGTGAACACAGCCTGAAGGAGGTTAGTGCGCCACAGCTGGCCGGGAGGGAGTCCGGAAAAAGTCTGGAGATGCCGAAGAGACAAGAGACGTTTTCTTCCCTCTTCGTTTCCTAGTGCGCGAGGAGAGGGGATTAAGAGCGCTGCTTAAAGGAGCTCCAGAGACGGGCGCGAGCCGCGGCTATCAGCGCAGACCCCCGAGACGGGCATGAGACGCTAAGGCTGCTGCTGCCGCCACCAAGAAGCCTGTGTGCAAGCACAGGTCACTATCCACACCCCTCTTCCAGGGAGCCTGTGCAGCCCGCCACTGCCAGGGTCCCGGGATCCAGGGACAACTTCCCCGGGAGAACGCATGGCGCGCCTCAGGCTGGTGCAACTTCACACCGGCCTCTGCCGCTGCAGGCTCAACCCGCACTCCGTGCCCCTCCCTCCCGCCGGCCTGAGTGAGCCAGAGCCCCCGAATCAGCGGCTCCTTTAACCCCGTCCTGTCTGAGCAAAGAACAGACGCCCTCAGGCGACCTACATGCAGAGACGCGGCCAAATCCAAAACTGAGCCCCTGGGAGCTGTGAGAACAAAGAAGAGAAAGGGAAATCTCCCCCAGCAGCCTCAGAAGCAGCGGATTAAATCTCCACAATCAACCTGATGTACCTGCATCTGTGGAATACATGAATAGACAACGAATGATCCCAAATTGAGGAGGTGGACTTTGGGGGCAACGATATTTTTTTTTTCTCACTTTTTCTCTTTCTGTGAGTGTGTATGTGTATGCTTCTGTGTGAGATTTTGTCTGTATAGCTTTGCTTCCATCATCTGTCCTAGGGTTCTATCCGTCCGTTCTTTGGTTTGTTTTTTTTTTTTACTTTTTTAAAAAATTTTTTTCTTAATAATTATTTTTTTATTTTAATAACTTTATTTTATTTTACCTTACTTTATTTTATTCTCTTTTATTTTCTTTCTTTTCTTTTCTTTCCTTCCTTCCTTCCTTCCTTCCTTCCTTCCTTCCTTCCTTCCTTCCTTCCTTCCTTCCTTCCTTCCTTCCTTCCTTCCTTCCTTCCTTCCTTCCTTCCTTCCTTCCTTCCTTCCTTCCTTCCTTCCTTTTCCTCCCTTTTATTCTGAGCCGTGTGGATGAAAGGCTCTTGATGCTACACTCAGGAGTCAGTGCTGTGCCTCTGAGGTGGGAGAGCCAACTTCAGGACACTGGTCCACAAGAGACCTCCCACCTCCACGTAGTATCAAATGGCAAAAATCTCCAAGAGATCTCCATCTCAACGCCAACACCCAGCTTCACTCAATGACCAGCAAGCTACAGTGCTAGACACCCTATGCCAAACAACTAGCAAGACAGGAACACAACCCCACCCATTAGCAGAGAGGCTGCCTAAAATCATAATAAGTCCACAGACACCCCAAAACACACCACCAGACGTGGACCTGCCCACCAGAAAGACAAGACCCAGCCTCATTCACCAGAACAAAGGCACTAGTCCCCTCCACCAGGAAGCCTACACAACCCACTGAACCAACTTTAGCCACTGGGGACAGACACCAAAAACAACAGGAACTACAAACTTGCAGCCTGCAAAAAGGAGACCCCAAACACAGTAAGATAAGCAAAATGAGAAGACAGAAAAACACACAGCAGATGAAGGAGCAAGATAAAAACCCACCAGACCTAACAAATGAAGAGGAAATAGGCAGTCTACCTGAAAAAGAATTCAGAATAATGATAGTAAGGATGATCCAAAATCCTGTAGATAGAACACAGAAAATGCAAGAAACATTTAACAAGGACCTAGAAGAACTAAAGATGAAACAAACAATGATGAACCACACAGTAAATGAAATTAAAAATACTCTAGAAGGTATCAGCAGCAGAATAACTGAGGCAGAAGAATGGATAAGTGACCTGGAAGATAAAATAGTGGAAATAACTACTGCAGAGCAGAATAAAGAAAAAAGAATGAAAAGAACTCAGGACAGTCTCAGAGACCTCTGGGACAACATTAAACGCACCAACATTCGAATTATAGGAGTCCCAGAAGAAGAAGAGAAAAGGAAAGGGACTGAGAAAATAGTTGAAGAGATTATAGTTGAAAACTTCCCTAATATAGGAAAGGAAATAGTTAATCAAGACCAGGAAGCACAGAGAGTCCCATACAGGATAAATCCAAGGAGAAACACGCCAAGACACATATTAATCAAACTGTCAAAAATTAAATACAAAGAAAAAACATTAAAAGCAGCAAGGGAAAAACAACAAATAACACACAAGGGAATCCCCATAAGGTTAACAGCTGATCTTTCAGCAGAAATTCTGCAAGCCAGGACGGAGTGGCAGGGCATATTTAAAGTGATGAAGGGGAAAAACCTGCAACCAAGATTACTCTACCCAGCAAGGATCTCATTCAGATTAGATGGAGAAATTAAAACCTTTACAGACAAGCAAAAGCTGAGAGAGTTCAGCACCACCAAACCAGGTTCACAACAAATGCTAAAGGATCTTCTCTAGGCAAGAAACACAAGAGAAGGAAAAGACCTACAATAACAAACCCAAAACAATTAAGAAAATGGGAATAGGAACATACATATCGATAATTACCTGAAATGTAAATGGATTAAATGCTCCCACCAAAAGACACAGACTGGCTGAATGGATACAAAAACAAGACCCATATATATGCTGTCTACAAGAGACCCACTTCAGACCTAGAGACGCATACAGACTGAAAGTGAGGGGATGGAAAAAGATGTTCCATGCAAATGGAGACCAAAAGAAAGCGAGAGTAGCAATTCTCATATCAGACAAAACAGACTTTAAAATGACTATCAGAAGAGACAAAGAAGGACACTACATAATGATCAAGGGATCAATCCAAGAAGAAGATATAACAATTGTAAATATTTATGCACCCAACATAGCAGCACCTCAATATATAAGGCAAATACTAACAGCCATAAAAGGGGAAATTGACAGTAACACATTCATAGTAGGGGACTTTAACACCCCACTTTCACCCATGGACAGATCAACCAAAATGAAAATAAATAAGGAAACACAAGCTTTAAATGATACATTAAACAAGAGGGACTTAATTGATATTTATAGGACATTCCATCCAAAAACAACAGAATACACATTTTTATCAAGTGCTCATGGAACATTCTCCAGGATAGATCATATCTTGGGTCACAAATCAAGCCTTGGTAAATTTAAGAAAACTGAAATTGTATCAAGTATCTTTTCTGACCACAAGCTATGAGACTAGATATCAATTACAGGAAAAGATCTGTAAAAATACAAACACATGGAGGCTAAACAATACACTACTTAATAACGAAGTGATCACTGAAGAAATCAAAGAGGAAATAAAAAAATACCTAGAAACAAATGACAATGGAGACACGACGACCCAAAACCTATGGGATGCAGCAAAAGCAGTTCTAAGAGGGAAGTTTATAGCAATACAATCCTACCTTAATAAACAGGAAACATCTCGAATAAACAACCTAAACTTGCACTTAAAGCAATTAGAGAAAGAAGAACAAAAAAAAAAACCCTAAGTTGGCAGAAGGAAAGAAATCATAAAGATCAGATCAGAAATAAATGAAAAAGAAATGAAGGAAACAATAGCAAAGATTAGTAAAACTAAAAGCTGGTTCTTTGAGAAGATAAACAAAATTGATAAACCATTAGCCAGACTCATCAAGAAAAAAAGGGAGAAGACTCAAATCAGTAGAATTAGAAATGAAAAGGGAGAAGTAACAACTGACATTGCAGAAATACAAAAGATCATGAGAGATTACTACAAGCAACTCTATGCCAATAAAATGGACAACCTGGAAGAAATGGACAAATTCTTAGAAATGCACAACATGCCAAGACTGAATCAGGAAGAAATAGAAAATATGAACAGACCAATCACAAGCACTGCAATTGAAACTGTGATTAAAAATCTTCCAACAAACAAAAGCCCAGGACCAGATGGCTTCACAGGCGAATTCTTTCAAACATTTAGAGAAGAGCTAACACCTATCCTTCTCAAACTCTTCCAGAATATAGCAGAGGGAGGAACACTCTCAAACTCATTCCACGAGGCCACCGTCACCCTGATACCAAAACCAGACAAAGATGTCACAAAGAAAGAAAACTACAGGCCAATATCACTGATGAACATAGATGCAAAACTCCTCAACAAAATACTAGCAAACAGAATCCAGCAGAACATTAAAAGGATCATACACCATGATCAAGTGGGGTTTATCCCAGGAATGCAAGGATTCTTCAATATACGCAAATCTATCAATGTGATACACCATATTAACAAATTGAAGGAGAAAAACCATATGATCGTCTCAATAGATGCAGAGAAAGCTTTTGACAAAGTTCAACACCCATTTATGATAAAAACCCTCCAGAAAGTAGGCATAGAGGGAACTTTCCTCAACATAATAAAGGCCATATATGACAAACCCACAGCCAACATCGTCCTCAATGGTGAAAACCTGAGAGCATTTCCACTAAGATCAGGAACAAGACAAGGTTGCCCACTCTCACCACTCTTATTCAACATAGTTTTGGAAGTTGTAGCCACAGCAATCAGAGAAGAAAAGGAAATAAAAGGAATCCAAATCGGAAAAGAAGAAGTAAAGCTGTCACTGTTTGCAGATGACATGATACTATACATAGAGAATCCTAAAGATGCTATCACAAAACTACTAGAGCTAATCAATGAATTTGGTAAAGTAGCAGGATACAAAATTAATGCAGAAATCTCTGGCATTCCTATACACTAATGATGAAAAATCTGAAAATGAAATCAAGAAAACACTCCCATTTACCACTGCAACAAAAAGAATACAATATCTAGAAATAAACCTATCTCAGGAAACAAAAGACCTCTATGCAGAAAATTATAAGACACTGATGAAAGAAATTAAAGATGATACAAATAGATGGAGAGATATACCATGTTCTTGGATTGGAAGCATCAACATTGTGAAAATGACTCTACTACCCAAAGCAATCTACAGATTCAATGCAATCCCTATCAAACTACCACTGGCATTTTTCACAGAACTAGAACAAAAAATTTCGCAATTTGTATGGAAACACAAAAGACCCCAAACAGCCAAAGCAATCTTGAGAACGAAAAACGGAGCTGGAGGAATCAGGCGCCCTGACTTCAGACTATACTACAAAGCTACAGTAATCAAGACAGTATGGTACTGGCACAAAAACAGAAAGATAGATCAATGGAACAGGATAGAAAGCCCAGAGATAAACCCACACACATATGGTCACCTTATCTTTGATAAAGGAGGCAGGAGTGTACAGTGGAGAAAGGACAGCCTCTTCAATAAGTGGTGCTGGGAAAACGGGACAGGTACATGTAAAAGTATGAGATTAGATCACTCCCTAACACCATACACAAAAATAAGCTCAAAATGGATTAAAGACCTAAATCTAAGGCCAGAAACTATCAAACTCTAGAGGAAAACATAAGCAGAACACTCTATGCCATAAATCACAGCAAGATCCTTTTTGACCCACCTCCTAGAGAAATGGAAATAAAAACAAAAATAAACAAATGGGACCTAATGAAACTTAAAAGTGTTTGCACAGCAAAGGAAACCATAAACAAGACCAAAAGACAACCCTCAGAATGGGAGAAAATATTTGCAAATGAAGCAACTGACAAAGGATTACTCTCCAAAATTTACAAGCAGCTCATGCAGCTCAATAACAAAAAATCCAAAAATGGGCAGAAGACCTAAACAGACATTTCTCCAAAGAAGATATACAGACTGCCAACAAACACATGAAAGAATGCTCAACATCATTAATCATTAGAGAAATGCAAATCAAAACTACAATGAGATATCATCAGTCAGAATGGTCATCATCAAAAAATCTAGAAACAATAAATGCTGGAGAGGGTGTGGAGAAAAGGAACACTCTTGCACTGCTGGTGGGAATGTGAATTGGTACAGCCACTATGGAGAACAGTATGGAGGTTCCTTAAGAAACTACAAATAGAACTACCATATGACCCAGCAATCCCACTACTGGGCATATACCCTGAGAAAACCATACGTCAAAAAGAGTCATGTACCAAAATGTTTATTGCAGCTCTATTTACAATAGCCAGGAGATGGAAACAACCTAAGTGTCCATCATCGGATGAATGGATAAAGAAGATGTGGCACATATATACAATGGAATATTACTCAGCCATAAAAAGAAACGAAATTGAGCTATTTGTAATGAGGTGGATGGACCTCGAGTTTGTCATACAGAGTGAAGTAAGTCAGAAAGAGAAAGACAAATACCGTATGCTAACACATATATATGGAATTTAAGAAAAGAAATGTCATAAAGAACCTAGGGGTAAGACAGGAATAAAGACACAGACCTACTAGAGAATGGACTTAAGGATATGGGGAGGGGGAAGGGTAAGCTGTGACAAAGTGAGAGAGTGGCATGGACATATATACACTACCAAATGTAAAACAGATAGCTAGTGGAAAGAAGCCACATAGCACAGGGAGATCAGCTTGGGGCTTTGTGACCACTTAGAGGGGTGGGATAGGGAGGGTGAGAGGGAGGGAGATGCAAGAGGGAAGAGATATGGTAACATATGTATATGTATAACTGATTCACTTTGTTATAAAGCAGAAAGTAACACACCATTGTAAAGCAATTATACTCCAATAAAGCTGTAAAAAAAAAGATAATTCAGGGAGCAGAATTCTGAAAAACAATCTCTAATTGATATCTACAGAGGATTACAGAAACATTTGCATCTAAAAAAATGTATCTCTATAGAAAAGGAATAGATAAGAGAAAGAGCTCTTGAAAATTAACAATAATTGTATAAATAAAGAGGTGTAATCAGGAAAATGTCCAGAACATAGAAAAAATTCTGTTGAAAAATTTGAGGGAACAAATAAGAGGCAATCAAGATAACAATTGTAACCTCCAAATAATTATAGTTTGAATTATCAAAGAACTAGTAGAAGAAAATTCCCCAGAATGAAAAGAGATATTAGTTTTCACATTGAAGGAGCCTATCAAGTGCCATGCCGGAAAAATGAAAAAAAAAAAAAAAAAAAAAAACAGATGTAAACCCTTTCTTCAGAAATTTCCACGACAACCAACTTCCAGAGACAAAGTGCTGGCCTCATCCAGGGAAATATATGACTTTCCACTAGCAAACTTTATGCTAGAAGCCAATGAAGCAACACCTTGAAAATTTGAGCGAAAAAGATTTTCAACTGGCAAGTCTCAGCTAAACTATCAATCAAATGTGAGGGCAAAATATGGACCATTGCATACACACAAAGAATCAAAATATGACCATGCATACACCTTCCAGAGGAAATTACTTGAGGATATACTCAAAAAAACCCAAAGAAAACCAAGCAAAAGGACAGTAGGATATAGGAAAAAGTTGACCTACTCCTAGAAATCCAGTAAAAAGAATAATATTTAGAAAATGATTGCTGTACATCAGGCTTAGAAACAACAGATTAAAATAAGAAATCAGCTCCATAAGACCTTCCAGGAGAAAAGTGGTCAGATTCCATGCAACAGGGAAAATGAGCACAAAGCTGGAAAGTATTACTGATATGATGATATGATATGAGGAATAAGGATGAAGACATATGTTTCCGCTCCCAACAAGAAAAAAGAAAGGCAACTGGAAACTCCAGGAGAAACCAAAAACCTCACAAAAAATCCAATGATCTAAATAGTAAGCAAACAAAAATGTGACATGATTTTGAGTAATTATAGAGTGTAAGAAAAGTGATTTGACCTTGATGCTAAGAATAGTGTTCTTCAAATTGTAAAGGTGTCATGACATTGGACCTATAGAGAGAAAACACTGTCCTCATATACTACACAGTTCTACAGTGAAGAGTACTTCATAGCCCTGGCCATAATAATGTAACCTAAAATCCAGAAGCTAGATTATAGTTAAACTATCAGCCTTGACAATATAAAAGTCAATGGTCCAATTAACAGAGGCAGGGAGCAGCTTTAAAGGAGTCAAGAAATGGGGTTGTTCAGATAAGAAACGGAAGCTTAAGAAGATTCATAGGCACCTTGGTAATCCTCGGGAGAATTAAAAACAATATTGTAAAAATCAAAAATTGTGAGGGTAAAAAAAACTAAAAGGAGGGACAGGGGTGGGGTGTGGTGTAAGTGAACTAAACTCTTATCTCCCATAGCAAAAATGTAGAAATTCCTAGAGTCGATAAATAAGAGAGTTACAACTCACAAATATTCCACTAACCATCGCTTTGCTTCTCTTCTTAGCACTTATGAGGGGTTTGTGGAGGCAAATTTAAATGGTCCAGTTCACTTTTTAAAATTTATCTAAGGAAGTGTGAATTTTTTTGGCTTATTAAATTTCACCATGGTAGGCAGAGGTATTCAAAAATCATTCCACTAGACTGAGCTCAAAGTTGAACATACTCAATGAATGTTCATTGTAAGCAGACCTTTTTCCCATAAAAGGACATTCAATGTAAAGGGCCAGCCTGTCTCCCCTCCCCTCTCCTACTCCCAGTACACAGATGCTCACACGGTGACACACGGCTATCAGGCAAAGACGGCAGTGCCATTTTAAAAAATCAGGTCCCAGGTCCCAGTGGGGAAGGAAGCCTGGATTCTGGCCCATCGGCTAACCATTCGGCACCTGCCAAATCCCAGTCTGGATGGAATCTCCACGTTTTTAAATGTAGACAACAAATTATTTTAAATGTTTGGTTTGGTTTGGTTTGGTTCGGTTCGGTTTACCAAAGCAAATAAAACTGCGAGCCAAAGAGGTCCAGGAATGCCAAGAAGTTGGGTCTACGCTGAACTCAAAGAACCTCTTGCTTGAGGATTACTAAGTCATCCCAGTGTGAGTCAGGGCCAGACTCCAGTGCCAGAATGTTGCAGCAGGAGGTCCAGAAAACTCTAGACACACTGTTACCTCTTTCTATACCTCAGTTTTCCCACTGGGAAAATGGGAATCATGACAGTACCCATCTCATAGGGCTGCTGGGACGATTAAAAGAGCGATTACGTATAAAAGGCTCCAAACACATACAGGGAAGCACTGGATGGATTCATCAGCTGGGACGACGGAACGGAGTAATGAAACGTGGAGTGAGGAAAAGGGACGGTGACCTGTACCAGCACCTGTGCTACATGGAGTATCAAGTTTCAGGTGGAAAATCTCCTAAGGACAGCAAGCCATCCACGCATCCATCATCCGTGTCTGACCTTCCAGGTGGCACAGACAGACAACAGGGCTTCCATGGAGAGGTGAAGCTCCTCGCAGCTGCTGCCTGGGCACACTTTCTACCTGTCCTCGGTGAGCAGGCTGCTGGAGCCGAGGAAGGCAAGCCCCTCCCAAGCAGGACCCAGGCCCAGAACAACTTGGAAGCAGTTCACACCGGCAACAGCATCACTCATTGCCTCACAGCTAACACGGCCACAACCCAGGGTTTGAGCAGGCTGGGGTTTCCCACAGGGTTTAATCAGCCTCTGATGACTTAGTTGAAGGGACCTCTGTTCCTTGAAACATTGTCACAGCCGCAAACATCTAACATTCCTGGACCACATCAAATCAGGAGAGAGGCCCCAGACTTTTCTCTCCTGCAGCACAGAACGCCGTACAGCACTGTGTGTGCTCGGGCTGTCCACCTGCAAACATGACCTGGGTACTGTGCTCCATAGGGAAGGGCCGGATGCCAACTCCTAGGTCTCTGTGCCAGAGAGACCCAGAGGCTTCATTTAGAAATGTTTCCATAGAAGATGTGCATTGGACTCTGATCTCTGTGGTCCCATCCACCATAAAAATCCTGCGACCCTGTCTTTATGAAGAGTTATTCTCAAACCTCCACCACCACCTGCCAGCAAGATCCCTGGAGGCTTCCTCACACAATGGAGCCCCTGAAGGTACTGTAGTAGCTCAGTTACCTGGATACACCTGAGCCACTGGAGAGCACAGACCTGCACCAGGTCAGCTCTGCTCACCGCCTGCTGTGTCCTGTGCAAGGAAAGCATTCCACACGAGCTTACAGAATTGAAGCAAATTCAAAGCAGGAATTCTTTCAAATACCCATTTCAAATATTCATGTCATGTGCTACTTATCTATGGTTGTACAGGATCTTTAGATCTTTGGCTGTGGAGGAAAAAGGCAGATATATCTTTAAAAAGAAATAAATGTCTACGTTTCAATTGTTAAAAATGTAAACAACTGCCATGGAAACACCACAAAAAATATTTAACCATTTTCACAACCACCCAAGATACTGCAAACTTATTTTTAAGACATTTGTGAGTCAAATTATATCCTGAAAAGTCATCAAGATAACTCCACATCCTTTTGCACAGCAAAGTAAACAATAAACAAAATGAAAAGACAACCTACAGAATGGGAGAAAATATTTGCAAATGATGCAACTGACAATGGCTTAATATCCAAAACATACAAACAGCTCGTACAACTCCATAACAGAAAAGTAAATAACCCAATCAAATATGGGCAGAAGACCTAAATAGACATTTCTCCAAAGAAGACATACAGATGACCAATAGGATGCTCAACATCACTAATTATTAGAGAAATGCAAATCAAAACTATAATACAATGTGATATCACTTCACACCAGTCAGAATGGCCATCATTAAAAAGTCTACAAATAGGGGCTTCCCTGGTGGCGCAGTGGTTGAGAGTCCGCCTGCCGATGCAGGAGACATGGGTTCATGCCCCGGTCCGGGAAGATCCCACATGCCGCAGAGCAGCTGGGCCTGTGAGCCGTGGCCGCTGAGCCTGCGCGTCCGGAGCCTGTGCTCCGCAATGGGAGAGGCCACAACAGTGAGAGGCCGGCGTACCGCAAAAAAAAAAAAAAAAAGTCTACAAATAACAAATGCTGGAGAGGGTATGGACAAAAGGGAACCCTCCTACACTGTTGGTGAGAACGTAAATTGGTGCGGCACTATGGAAAACAGTATGGAGGTTCCTCAAAAAACTAGAAATACAACTGCCTTATGATCCAGCAATCCCACTATTGGGCGTATATCCGGACAAAATTATAATTCAAAAAGATACATGCACCCAAATGTTCACAGCAGCACTATACACAATAGCCAAGACATGGAAACAACCTAAATGTCCATGCGCAGATGAATGGAAAAAGAAGATGTGGTACATATAAACAATGCAATACTACCCAGCCATAAAAAAGAATGAAATAATGCCATTTGCAGCAACATGGATGGATCTAGAGATTATCATACTAAGTGAAGTAAGTCAGAAAGAGAAAGACAAATACCATATGATATCACTTACACATGGAATCTAAAATATGACACAAATGAACTTATTTACAAAACAAAAACAGACTCACAGACATAGAGAACATACTTGTGCTTGCCAAGAGGATGGGGGAGGTGGGGTGGGAGGGGGGTGGATTGGGAGTTTGGGATTAGCAGATGCAAACTATTATATATAGGATGGATAAACAACAAGATCCTACGGTATAGCCCAGGGAACTATATTCAACTATATTGAACTATATTCAATAATCTTGTAATAAACCATTATGGAAAAGAATATATAGTTAATATTTTAAAATAATAAATAAAACTTGAAGTTTTTGGAGAATCAAAATATGCATAAGTGATAGAAGGAATGGTGTAGGAAGTTAATCTCAAGAGATTTCCAAGTAGCCCTGAACTGCTTATAAGTTGCCTTCCAAAATATATATATTTACACATATATGTGTATATACACACACATATATATAACTGAATCGCTTTGCTGTACACCTGAAACTAACACAACATTGTCAATCGACTATACTTCAATAAAAAATAAATTAAACAGAAGATAGCTCCACATCCTGCTTACAGTTTTGGTCTTGAGCCAGACGATTATTAGGCTGATGCATCCCTGTTCTCCTTTTGTTGACCACATTGTAAAAATCAACACTCATAGCTGGTAAGAAGCTAAACTAATGAGAACCCAAAAAATCCCAGCCAATTCTTGCATACAAAAGTAAATAAATGTAAAGGAAAAAATAATCTGCAGATCATTACTGGTATTTGTCACCCTCTGGTGGTCAGCCTCAGGAAGCTTCTACCTCAGAAAACTCTGGAGACTGTATTTTACAGACAATCCCTCTGAGGATCATCCAGGCCAAAGCCCTGATCCCGTGGGACTTCCCCGGCGTTCGAGCAAGTTCTGCTACTCTGCTCCCCACACTGTGTGTATGTGAGTGCGTGTGAGGATGCTAAAGAAGGAATAACTCCAACCTGAGTAGAAGAAGATAAGCAGTGTGACTCCACTTCCTCACAGCACACACAATGCATCTAAAAGGACAAACATACAACTGACACGGATGAGTCACTGTTTTCATCTCTCCAGTACCACTCTCTGCATGAAGAGATGACTGGCCATGTCACAAAAGTGCCAAGAGAATAAATATATGGCAACTTCGGCTCACCAATTTCAATAAAACACACACTGGTGAGAACCGTACACCTTCAAGACATTACTCTAGGGAACCCATTTGCTCCCCTCTCTCCACCCTCCATTATGCCACATTGTTTGAGGGGGCAGAGGTCTCACTATGCTCAGTATTAGAGTATGCCCACTTCTTTCCAAACCTATTCAATTCAGTCCCCACACTGAAGCCCTCATGTGTACAAGGCCCTACAGAGACGCTCCTTATTCGAGCCTACTGCTAGAAGAGGGCCTGGATCTAGAGGACGGTGTTTGCCTCTGGCCTCTCCTTACACACTCCTGCCTGGGGAGTTTTTCTAAAATATGGTGTCCATTAGGTAAGTGACTGCCTTTTGTCTAGAATATTCCACACCTCCCATTAACTACGAAATCATAGAGGAACTGATCATCACTGTGTTCAGAGTCTTTGTAGTAGAATGGGTGGGTAGATGGATGGATGGATGGATGGATGAGTGGATGGATGGATGGGTTGATGAATGAACAGGTGGGTGTACGAGCGTGTTGGTGGACAGGTAGATGGATGAGTGCATGCATGGGAGGATAGAAGGAAGGAAGGAAGGGAGGGAGGAAGGAAGGGGGGAAGGAAGGAAGGGAGGGAGGGAGGGAGGAAGGATAGACTTCCATGACATTTAGTGCTCTACTAGGCCCTGTACTGAGACTGAATAAAAAGATATGATACCTGCCAAGTAAATTTTCTGCTAATAATGATAAAAATTAGATCAATCTAAGTGACAAGAAGAAGAGATGAAGAAAAATGATCCCAGAAGAAAATAAAAATAGGTGACCTCCTAGCAGGAATTAAACAGACAAAAATCTGGTAGTTTTATAGTGGTAGCCACAGAAATTGAAGTTATTAATTTAAGAGGACTGACTGAGCTTCAACTCAGGGAGGAATGTCACAGCATCTGGTTCAAGGTCATCAGGGAAGATAGACTGTCACACTCTGACACAAGCTGTCTAGCCCCAGCCCCAGCCTGTGACTAAGGCACACAAGCATGGCACTACAGGAATCAGACACCAGGAAGAGAACACAGACGTCAGGGATATCTCTGGGAATGCATCAGAACCTGGGTGAAGAGGAAGCCCCAAGGCAAGACCAGAGACCAGCAGGAACACACGGCCTGCTCTGCCCTGTGTTCACCCAATGCTCACAGGCCCAAGTGACTGCACCACCTCACCCCTTGTGGTTGAAGAGCCACCTCTGACTCAGAAGGATACTCTGATGCCCCCAACCTCCTCCTCTTTGTTGTTCTAGTTCTCCATGAACCCTCACCATCAGAAGGTCTTGCTTGGAAAGGTCATTTGAGGACATGATATCCCCACACCCCCATCAACAGAGGGGCAAGACTCTCTTGAAAATGTGGGCTCTAGCACCTTCCACAGACCCTTGATTCACATCCAACAATGCTCACCATCGGAAAAGGCCGTGTGTCTATCACAAGGCCCAAGAGTCCCACCTGAAACCAATTTCTTCCCTTTGCTCTCCCCTCAGCCCGAGGAGATAGGAAAAGCTGCCCACCATCTTCAACACTGCAACCTTTGAGGACTCAAAGCTGGTTATTTGGGCTCTCCAGTCATCTCTCAACACCACGTGTCCTTCACTGAACCCCAGGAGGTCAGCCAGACGGCACGGAGCCCACCGCTCCCCATCCCACCACGTGGCTCTCACCACGACCATAGCCCCATCCAGACTCAGCCTCCTAATTCTCCACCCTCAGCTCTGAGCAGCCACTACCACCTCGGGGTAAGCATGTGTTATAAACCCTATTTGTGATCCTCACAACCTCAGATGTCATTTTTAATCATCAGTATACCTGAACTTGATTGTATAAGCTTCCAGGTCCCTTTTAACAATAATAACAGCCTACATGTACTGATGATTTAGTATTTAAAGCCCTAGCCAGTAAGTCCCCTACATACGAACCTTCAAGTTGCAAACTTTCAAAGATGTGAACGTGCGTTCACATGTCCGATCACGTAAGTTAGTTCACGTGTCTGGCGTACATTGTCACATGCGTGCATCCTCTAAAAGTGGTTGTGCCTTTATGTACTTTACTATACAGTACTGTGTAGAGCGCAGTAGTACAGTATCTTTATTTCAAGCCCAGGATGTCCGGAAGCAAGCGTAAAAGCAGCAGTGACGTAGCTGGTACTGCTAAGAAGCGCCAAGCAATAATGATGGAAACAAAAGTGGAGGAAGAAGTAACTGAAGAACCGAAGAGATTCACGATGCAGGAAAGGGCAAGGGGATTTTCTTTCTTTTTTAAAAAAATTTTCTAATAATTTATTTTTATTATTTATTTTTTAATTTTTGGCTGCGTTGCATCTTCGTTGCTGTACGCGGGCTCTGTCTAGTTGCGGCGAGCGGGGGCTACTCTTTGTTGCGGTGCGCGGGCTTCTCATTGTGGTGGCTTCTCTTGTTGCAGAGCACGGACTCTAGGAGAGCAGGCCTCAGTAGCTGTGGCGCACGAGCTCAGCAGTTGTGGCTCGTGGGCTCTAGAGCGCAGGCTCAGCAGCCGTGGCACATGGGCTTAGTTGCTCCGCGGCCTGTAGGATTTTCCCGGACCAGGGCTCGAACCCATGTCCTCTGCATTGGCAGGCAGATTCTTAACCAATGGACCACCAGGGAAGTCCTAGGATTTTCTTTATTTGAGGAGGCACTGTTAGTTTTTGAGGCACAGGACCCAAACCTAAAATGGTACACAAAGGTTGCAGCAGCCGTTCAGAATGCAATCCAGTGCTACGGTGTCAGTGTCATTCATCCATGACAAGAAAAAAAGAGCTACTACCCAGACATCACTGGATCGTTTTTTCAAGAGGGTAGAACCTGTGCCATCAGCGTCAGGCATGAATGAAACTTCAGCTTGTCCTCTGTCTCCTGTTGCTGACGAGCCTTCAGCTCTACCATCTCTCACCTCCTCTCCTTCCTCCAGTCAGTAACTCTTCTTGCCTGTTCACTCGATGCCAGCCCTGTATGCCAGCTGTTGTACTGGACTACTGTACTTTTCAAGGGACTATGCTGTAAAATTTTAAATGTTTTATTTTTTGTGTTTGTTTGTTTATGTATTATTTGTGTTAAAAGTATTAAAAACCTATTACAGCATTAGTTGGGTACGTAGGCTCACTCTGTTGAACTTACGAACAAATTGGACTTATGAACGCAGTCTCAGAACGGAAGTCGTTCATATGTAGAGGACTTACTGTATAAGCCCCTTACAGGTATTAATTCCCTCAGGCTTTACAACAGCTCTACAAAGGGGTGCTGTTATGATTTTTACAGGTATAGAGATGGTTCAATAACCTGCCAAGGCCATGCAGAGGCAGGATGCAAATCCAGAGAGGCTGATTCCAGAGTCCATGTTCTCAGTGGCCTCACTCTGGAGTCTAGAACAGGCACAACATTCCAACTGCTTCCAGGCGTGCCAACCCCACTCCTCTCAACTCAGCAACTTTACACGGGGCATCTTCCCTTCCCTCGGCTCAGCGCTGGGCACTGGGACAAGGCGATAAGGACAAGCACGGCTCCCAGCAGCTGCAGTCCTGGCTAATGCCTGTGGTGAGGTTCTTCCTGACCCAAGGACTCAGCGGCCTGCTGGGGGCCTGCCATGACCCAAAGCTGTAACTCAGCCAACTCAGTAGCTCACACCTGTGACCAAGCACCTCCAGCTCCTAGGTATTCAGGCGCTGTGTCGGGCTGTCCCTGCTCCCCCTTAACTCTACAGCATCTTTTAATAGTATCTACATGTCAATCTTATCTACTCAACATGCTGGGACCATCCTTCCAAACACGGGACCATCTACTACCGTAACAAGGACCACCAAAGTCAAAGGAAGCATAGTCAGTGCCCACCTCAGGCAAATTCCTTTACCTCCTCTGACTCAGTTTCCTCATATGTGAAGTGAGGGTACCAATGGAACCCTCTCAGAGTTGTGCGAGGAGAAATGAGTTAACACCTGTAAAGCACTTATGACAGGCATGGCTTACCTCAATAAGTATTATTTTCTTGTAACAGTCTTGGTGGTGGTGGTGATGGTGAAGAGATGAATTAACTCATGGAATTTTCACAATGTTTCCATCAGATGGATTTTTTTTTTTTTTTTTTTTTTTTTTTTTTGCCTCATTTCACGCAGTGAGAAAACTAAAAGCTCAGAGAAATTGAAGTGAAGCCCAGGCCCACTACTCCCCAGTGGCAGCAGACCCTGAGCCCATGCGGGGGCGCCATGGCCGTGGGGTCTCCTCCCTGCCCGCGGTTAGGAGTGGTGGCCTCATCCTGACAGAACAAAGTCACTTGACGCCTCCAGCATCTGTGCTCTGCAGGGTGTCCCCTTGGCCGGCGAGGCCCAAAGACTCAGCCTGCAGTCCCCCAGGCTCTCCTGGCCGACCACCCAACCCCGGGGGGGATCTGGGCCCCGCTTTAACTGTGACCTCACCAAGCACACGGCAGAGCTGCCAAAAGCAGGCGAGGAAAACAAGGGCCAGCTGATCATTTCACTCAAAGAAACGAGAGAAGCCGTAGCTTCCTCCACAGAAACCGTGCTTTCCAGCAGCCGGCAGGGTGGGCGTGGTCTCAGCGATCCCTGTATCCAGAACTGGAGAGACAGTCCAGGACTCCTGACTTGTACTCAACACGCAGACCCTGCAGTATGGCCCCTGCGTGTCGCTGACACCCTGTGCGAGGTGCCCACCCACCCCGGGTGACTCCCTGACCACCAGGGCCTCATTCCTAACTGCAAAACGGGCGCCAACACAGTGCCCCCTCCTGGCGCCGTAAGCCGGCACGTACATACGAAGCAGACACAAAGGGCAGTGCCTGGGACAGGACAAACAGGAAGGACGAAAGAAGACACCTTGTTCTGGGCGGAAGAGCCAGAGAGAGTTAGAAGGAAGATGCCACAACATCCGTCCCGGTCACCCTGGCAACAGGCTGAGGGGTTGCGATGGGGAGGCACAGAATGAACACATACTGAGAACTTATCTCCGCTAAGAACTAACCCAGGTGCTTTCTATGTGAATTCTGATTCATTCTTCATCCATTCTTTCAGGTCCTATTTGCTGTGCACCTACTCGGTGCCCAGCATTGTGTGGGAGGCTGAATACACGGCAGCGAACGAGGCCGGCAGGGCCCCTGGCAGCATGGAGCTTTTAGGCTTGCAGGGGAGACCTATCACACCATGAGTCGGTTATAACCACAATAAACGCTGCAAGGGGAGTGCAGAGCCTTGGAACATGACAGAGGGACCGCTTGCGGGCTGTGACCTTTCTGAAGGAGGTACATTTACCGGAGCTCTGAAACATCCGGGAAACTAACCAGGCGAAAGGTGGGGACGGGTTCGCCAGGCTGCACCGCAGCACGAGGTGGGCGGGGTGAGAGGTCGGTCGTGGAAGGCACTGGAAACTGGAAGAGAATGTGTCTTGATCCTGGAGGCACTGTGAGGCCACAGAGGGTGACAGGGTGGCTGGGATGGGGCCAGGAATTTAGAACTGCATCCCTCTGTTCTGTGCAGTGGTTCTCCAAGGGCGGTCCTGGACCGGCAACCTCAGCATCACCGGGTAGAAATGCAGATTCTCTGGCCGCGCCCCAGAGCTGCTGCATCCAAAACCCTGAGGGTGGGACCCGGCTACGGAGTAACACCTACTTAAAGGATTAGGGAGACTCTTTTGAAAGTGGGCACCAGCTTGCCTTATGCTAGAATATTATTTCCATGCAAAATCGACCCCAAACTCTGGGCTAGACCTCGTGTACATTTCACATTTCCTCTACTTCTGCCTCCAAACCCACCGTGAATCTCCCCAGCTTCCTTCCTCCTTCAGAAAAGGCTTCTCAGCACCCCCCCACCCCAACTTCGGCTGCAGAGTTCTCTCAATGCTCATCCCCACCCCACCCCCAGCTCCTGCCAAATGTCTTAGTTTCCTTTTCCTTTTGTCTCTGCTAATCATTTAATCAGACATGGCATTTGGGGCACAAAGGAAAGCATGGCTATTACAGCAAGACTTTAAGAGAAAAATCTGAAGATATTGAGAAACGCTATGAAAATGAGAGATAACCATGGGGGGAAAAAAACACATCTGGGCAGAGTTTAAAATGACCAGGCGTGCTGGCCTTGAGCAAACGTCACCGTGGGGAGCCACGGCGACAGTTTTCTAACACAGGAGGAATGCCCTTTGGAGAAAGGGATCCGTTTTCCACTCATCAGCGAGCACAGAAAAAGCAGGACCTTCTCAGGTTTCAGCTGAGAAAGCATCTGTCCTGTGTTTAAGCTGTAGGAGGGGAGGGAGCTGCCAAAAAGCTGGTGAGATCATCCTCGCCAGAGATGCTCTCGATGAGATCACAGCGGCCAGGGTCCGTGAGGGATGACACATCGGCCGTATCTGGACCACATGGGTCTGAGGCCCGTCCAGCTCTGCGAGGGGTCTCCCCGTCACCGGGCAAACCCACCTCCCAAACAGGGCAGGTGCCGACTCATGCCCATTGTGTTTCGCTTCAGATACTCAGGAATCCAAGGGACACCAAGCACCTCTGCAAAACGTCTCAGATCGCCTGGCTGCCTGGAGGCCAGGACTCCAGGCATTTGTTTCACGGGAAAGCCCATTTACTCCTTTCCCACAGCCAACGCCTATCTCCCCAGTAACAGCAGCGGGAGCTGCCATCACATCAGCAACAGCTCTGAGCGACGGGGCCCTCGCTCTGTGCCAGCAACGCACCCACACCCTCGCCCAGGCCTCGCCATCATCAGAAGGCCCATTTTACAAATGAAGAGACTGAGGCTTAAAGAAGGCTACTGATCTGCCCGCGCCCCCATGGCTGGTCACATCCAGGCTGAGGTCTGAGCCCAGGGTTCTCTGATTTCAGAGCCCACGATCGTGATAAGGCCTGTACATTGCCAGGAACGAAATGTGTGTGTCAGATGCCCAAAGAGGAATTGACCCAAATGTGCCCGCTTCCCCAGACACTCCGGATTTGGCAGGGGCCGGCCCCTTGATAATGCTCAGGAAAACGGAGAAGGGGTGCCTTTTAAAAATCAGCCACTCTGTGTCCTCTCTCCCCACCCCACTGCTCCAGATCTACTGATACTTAGAAATCAAGTCTCTCCCAGAAGGCCCCTCCGTGCCCTATCTACACCACCCTATGCCTGCCCCCCAGGACTCCACCACTGGCCTGAATGGGCGGACCGGTCCCTGGCAGTGTGGACATCCTTCACACGACATCACCCACTCCAAAACGTAACAGCACAGGGTTTCTACGGCACCTTTAGAGCCACGAACCAGCATGTGGTTTTAATATTCACCAGCACTCTCCTCAGAGGGGCCCTGAGGCTGCTGTGATCAGAGGGGCTATTGTGCAGATACGGCTGTCCCCACTTCACAGAACCCTGATCATATTTCTGTCCCATCTTCTCTACGGTGCAATTCTCGGCTCGTCTGCTTTCTCTCCTCTTGCCTCCTTCTGGAGTCTGGAAAATGGCTGAAACAGTGTCTATCACAGACTTGGAAGAAGTATTTTCCTCCGTCCTTTGCCGCTGTGCCAGCACCTTGGCCTCACCCCTGGGCCTGCATCCTGAGGCTCTCCTGGGGCCTCACTGACTCAGCCGGTTCAGCTGAGACCTGCTGAGCCACTGTGGACCTGGGTCTTCAGAACTGAATACGCACCCCACTTACTTTGCAGAGCCACCGAAAACAAGCACATAAAGCAGCGCCCACGGGCAGGCAGATGGTCACTGGCTCAGGACTGAGGGTCACAGCTGCACCCGCTGACGGGAAGGGCACCACATGAGAGCTCGGTCAGGCAGGCTTCCTGTGAGCAGTGCAGACCCGGCAGAAGGGAGAAAGGAAGGATTTTCCTGCCTTTCAGGTGGCTGCACACTGATGTCAGGCCTGGAGTCAGGTGAATGAAACTTATTCCTTCTTGATGGAGAATCTGGGTTCAAGCCACAGATGGATATTCACGGGTACGTTAATTCTCCTTCCAGCTTCCCCAAGCTCAGTGGAGCTTAAGAGATACAGAGACGGGGAGGGACCAGAGAACAGACAGTGCAGTGCCTCGAGGAGCAGGCAGCCTTCCAGAGCTCTTCTCTCCTGGCTGCTTTTTCCAAACCAAGACAGAGGAGGGGGCGGGAGGAAATGGGAGGCAGAGTTGGCTTCTGGAGGTCTGGCCTCATGAACTCCTGCCTGTGATGGTGACTGTCACACGCCAACAGCCGTGCAAGCATCAGTGCCCCCAGTGAATTCAGCCAAGGCACGCAGGCTTACCCATGAGTCAGCTCTTAGCTGCTTTTCCAGAAGATGTGTCTGTTCTGAACAACCAGTTCTCCCGGGACCATCTTTAGTGGCCCTGTTGCCGCAACACCTATGTTCCACCCAGCGTAGTCAGCAGCACACATCTGGGATGCGGGGGGATGGGACCCCATGGTAAGAAGGCTGCAGAAAGGTCCTCTGTGCAGCGCCAACTGGCACTCGCTAGCATCTAACCAGCAACCCAGGCCACCTTACACCAACCGTGGCTCAGGCAGCTCAACTCCTGACATTGTTACCCACCCCGGGACAGGCAGAGAATAAATAGCAAGGGAAATTAACATCAGAGTCAGTTACCTTCATAGAGCCTGTAGCTTGGAAAGTCACAGCCAGTCTCGAAGGGGTCAGCACCGCCAACATGGCATTGAATCTTGCACTCTTGTCCTTAATGGGGGAGTGGTACTGCCCATCTGGAGCCACAGAACCAAACCTGCAGTGGGGGAGAGGCAGGTGGAAAAGAGAGATGGGGTTCATGTAAGAGAAGAACATGGTGCCTAGAAATGAGGTCAGGTGGCTCCCACGAGCACACACAGGGTTCCCCATCCTGGATCCTCCCTCACAAGGCAGCAGTGTGGGGAACAGGACAAGTGCCTCCCCAGGAGATGCTGAGAAAGGCTCAACTCATGGAAAGTAAGAGCAGATTTCCCGCCACTACTACCCTGCAACTCAGCAGTGGACTCTGACAAAGAGAGGCATGAGGACTGCCATCATCAAACCAACACCAGAGCCTGGCTGTAAAGACTGCACATCAATCCACGTTTTGTGTGTGTGTGTGTGTGTGTGCGTGTGTGTGTGTGCGTGTGTGTGTGTGTGTGTGTGTGTGTGTGTGTGTGTGTGTGTGTGTGTGTTACGCGGGCCTCTCACTGTTGTGGCCTCTCCCATTGCGGAGCACAGGCTCCGGATGCGCAGGCTCAGTGGCCATGGCTCACGCGCCCAGCCGCTCTGCAGCACGTGGGATCTTCCCGGACCGGGGCACGAACCCGCGTCCCCTGCATCGGCAGGCGGACGCTCAACCACTGCGCCACCAGGGAAGCCCCTAATCTACTTTTTTGTTGTTGAGATACAAATCATTTACCATAAACTTCACCTTTTTAAAGTGTACAGTTCAACGGTTTTTAGTATATTCACGAAGTTGTACAACCATGACCACTATCCAATTTCAAAGCATTTCATCACCCCAAAAAGAAACCCCATACCATTAGCAGTCCTGTCCCATACCCGCTACCCTCCAGAGCCCGGCAACCATTAATCTACTTTCTAACTCTATGGATTTGTCTCTTCTGGACATTTCTCATAAGTAGTAGCATACAGTGTGTGGCCTTTGTGTCTGGCTTCTTTCACTTGACACACTGTTTTCAAGGTTCACGCATGTTGTAACATGTATCGGTACTTCATTTCTTTTTATGGCCAAATGATGTTCCATTGTACGGATATACCTTATGTTGTTTATCCATTCATCAGTTGATGGATATTTGTGCTGTTTCCACTTTTTTTGGCTCTTATGAATAACTGTTATGAACATTTGTACACAAGTTTTTGTGTGGATATATATTTTCAATTCTCTTGTAGACAACGTCTTCGTAAAGACCGAGGAGTAGAATTGCTAGGTCCTATGAAGACGTTCAACTTTTGAAGAATGGCCAAATTCTTCTCCAGGTTGACCACACCAGTTTACATCCCCCCCAGCAATGGATGAGGGCTCCAGTTTCTCCTCACCCTCACCAACACTCGTTATCATCTGTTTCTTTTACTACAGCCATGAAGGGAGCGCAAAGTGGTACTTCACTGTGGTTTTCATTGGCATTTCCTTAACGACAGTGATGTTGATGTGCTTATTAGCCATTTCAATATCTTCTTTGGATAAGTGTCTATTCATATTTTTGCCCATTTTTAATTGGGTCATGTGTCTTCTTACTGTTGAGCTGTAATATAGTTCCTTTTACAGTCTGGATACTAGGTTCTTATGATATATAAGATTTGCAAATATTTTCTCCCACTCTGTGGATTGTCTTTTCACTTTCTTCATAGTGTCCTTTGCTGCACAAGTTTTTTAATTTTGATGACGTCCAATTTATCTATTTTTTCTTTGGTTCCTTGTGCTTTTGGTGTCACACCTAAGAAATCACTGCCTAAACAAGGTCACAAAGATTTATACCTATGTCTTCTTTTTTTTAATATTTATTTATTTGGCTGCCTGGGTCTTAGTTGCGGCGTGTGGACTCTTAGTTGAGGCATGAGAGATCTAGTTCCCTGACCAGGGATCGAACCTGGGCCCCCTGCATTGGGAGTGTGGAGTCTTAACCACTGGACCACCAGGGAAGTCCCAGCACCTATGTTTTCTTTTATACTTTTTTTTATACTTTTAGCTCTTACCATTTAGATCTGTGATCCATCTTGTGTTAATTTTTGTATATCATATGAGGTAAAGGTCTAACTTCATGCTTATGATATCCGTTGTGCCAGCACCATTTGTTGAGAAGACCATTTTTCCCCATTAAATTATCCTGTCACCCTTGTTGAGTATCAATTGACCATAAGTGCAAGGATTTATCTCTAGATCCTCTATCTATTCCATTGTCCATACATCTAGCCTTATGTCAATTCCACACTATCTTGATAACTGTAGATTTGTAGTAATTTTTCAAATCAGCGATGTGAGTCCTCCTACTTCGTTCTCCTTTATCAAGATTGTTTTGGGTAGTCTGAGTCTCTTGCATTTCCATATGAATTTTAGAACCAGTTTCTCAGTTTTTTCAAAAAAAAAAAAGGCAGCTGGGATTTTGACAGGAATTTCATTGAATCTGTACATCTGCTTACAGACCCCTTTCTGATCAAATGATAAACCAACACCCTCAAAGTGTGTTGCCTCTGCTGTAGTATTTGGGGGGCAGCTTAAATACCTATGGAATGGCTTTTAAATCAAATCTTGCTTACCAAAGAATATTCTATATATTCTCATATTTTCTACAGACCGTGTAGCTCCCTATCATTCTTCTTTCTGGTTGAGTCTGACTTTCTAATCCCTAGTGCATTGGATGAATGCGAAGCCCGTGGGTCCAGGTTCTGGCCGAGGACTGTCCAGTCCACTAAGATCCTGTTAGTATGGGTGGAAAATGGAGAGCTCCAAATCTGGGCTTTCCTTCCCTCTCCCCATCTCCAGGAGTGGAGTGATGCTGATTAGTCACCAGGAGAGGTACAGGCACCTCTGGGGAAGGCTGGTGGTCCTATGATTTGCTGGCATGGGCACTGGTCATTCCTGAGGAGGCCTGGGGCCTTCATCACCCACCAGGACAACTACAAAGATGCTTTTGTTGTTTCCATTTCATTTCTTACCAATTCCCAGAGGGAAAAATGTCAACCAGAATTTGGTCCATTTTAAGTTTGTTTCCACCATATCTTCCTTAAACTTTTGGCATCTGTGACGTTTATTTACTGGCAAGAACTTGCAGGCAGTAAAAAGGAGTAAAGTTACCCCAGTGTTCATTGCAGCACTATTTACAGTAGCCAGGACATGGAAGCAACCTAAATGCCCATCAACAGAGGAATGGATAAAGAAGATGTGGTACATATATGCAATGGAATATTACTCGGCCATAAAAAAAGAACGAAATAATGCCATTTGCAGCAACATGGATGGACCTAGAGATTGCCATACTAAGTGAAGTCAGACAAAGACAAATAACACATGATATCACTTATATGTGGAATCTTAAAAAATGATACAAATGAACCTATCTACAAAACAGAAATAGAGTCACAGATGTAGAAAACAAACTTACGGTCATCAGGGGTGAAAGGGAGGAGAGGGATAAACTGGGAGACTGGGAGTGACATATACACATTACTATATATAAAGTAGATAACTAATAAAAACCTACTGTATAGCGCAGAGAACCCTACTCAATACTCTGTAATGATCTATATGGGAACAGAATCTAAAAGAGTGGATATATGTATATGTATAACTGATTCACTTTGCTGTACACCTGAAACTAACACAACGCTGTAAATCAACTATATTCCAATAAAAATTAATTAAAAATAAAAAGTAAAAAGGAGTGAAGTGTTAAAGGAAAATCTATAGGAAAGCAAGCAGCAAGTCTGATGGCTTGCTTCTTCACAAATTTAAATATCACTGTAGTTCAGGATTTTTATTGGATACATGAAATGCTGCCGAGAAAAGTAAAGTTAATTGGTGTTTCTTAGCCTCTGCAAAGAGCATAGTGAACCGTGGGGCTCCATCCCTGGAATGCACTTGTAGAAGCAAACTTCATCTCGTTCTTTCACCCATCTGACCTCACTGAGCGATGCTGGGAAATGACACTAAGCACCTCTGATATTATCCAATCAGTACTGGTTGGAACAGCCTCTGAAGCAGAAGGATGGTACCTTATCTCCTGTCTTCCACAAAGGAGGCAATAACACCAATTATTTTATGATAACCAAAAAAAAAATTTTTTTAAGGAAATAATCTAAATACCAACACTAAGGGATTCATACATAACTTATAGATCATTTAACAGTCTATTATGGCAATATTAAAAATGATAGGGGCTTCCTGGTGGCGCAGTGTTTAAGAATCCACCTGCCAATGAAGGGGTCATGGGTTCTATCCCTGGTCCGGGAAGATCCCGCATGCCGCGGAGCAACAAAGCCCGTGCACCACAACTACTGAGCCCGCACTCTAGAGCCCGCGAGCCACAACTACTGAGCCCGTGTGCCACAACTACTGAAGCCTGCGTGCCTAGAGCCCATGCTCCGCAACAAGAAAAGCCACCACGATGAGAAGCCCGCGCACCGCAATGAAGAGTAGCCCCCACTCGCCCTAACTAGAGAAAGCCTGTGCACAGCAACAAAGACCTAACACAGCCAAAAATAAAATAAATAAAAATAAAAGTGATAATGCCTATGTGTATTTACTGTTGCACAGAAACACTGGACATATAATGTTAAACAGAAATTACAAGTTATAAAAAATAGAATTTCTAAGTGGACCTCATTCAGTGAAAATCAAACATCTCTCTCTCTCATTAGATATAACCTCACAGAGAAAAGTCTAAAGTGTTATATATGAAAGTATAACAAACATTGTGTCTGGGTGATAGCATTTGGGATAATTTTAATTTTTTTTTATTTGCTTATCTACATTTCTCAATTAATTGTCAGTAAAATTGTAGGAGAGGTTATGAGAAGACACTCTGGATGTACAGCCCATGAGACCCAGGAACCAGGCCTGGGAAGGAGGGCAAAGGGCTCCCACGCACAGCAGGTCCGAGTTAAGGAGACAACTACTCACTTATCCAGCAGCTTCTCCCTTGGTATCCGAACCTTGTCAAATCTCAGAATCCCGGTATCAACACCATGCAGACCTAGAGAGAGCAGACGGGAAATGGAGCTGTAGGGGGCCAAGTTTATGTGCATCAGAAATACTGTCCGGGCCACTTCCCAGGTCTGTCGCTGCTAAAACGCAAAGCCCTTTATCTCACTTCCAGAATTGTTGCTGCTTTCTTATTTGGGGTGGGGATGCTGCTTGCTTGTTTCCATGAAGAGTGGTACCTGCTTCTCCAGCCCCCTCCTCCCTACCAAGAATAGAGGAGAAAATGCTAGACCCTCTGTGCAGCCCACCTGCTCTGAGGCCAGCTGGGGGGTGGGGTCTGGCGGGGACACAGCTTCCCACCTGAGCAGTTGCTGTGACTAGAAAAGGGAGAATTCTAGGCAACTGAAAGAACATCAGACTGAACACAGAGGAGGAGGAAAGCCCCTTACGCCCCCCAGTGACGCAGAACTCAAATTCCTCCCCCTTCTCGGTGCTTCCTCCCCAGAACACGGGGTGAATTTGTGACAGCAAATGCCTAGAAGACATTGGGAAGCGGCCAGAGAGACAGCAGTGGGTGGGTAGGGCGACCGCCTCCCAAGAAGTTTCTTGAAATCTGCCAGACCCATTTCCTCAGGACACCTGTCGGCATCTGGGGTCTATTTTTTGTTCAGCTCACACTTAGGGAGACTTACTCTGGGAGAAAAGATCTTTTTCTAGCGCAGGTCTTATTTAGAACATCACCCCTGGACAAGGTCACCGTGGTACTTACGAGCTTACAAGGAGACCAGCTCAGACTCTCTGGGTTTGCCAGTGCCATGAATGCCTGGCGCCCTTCCCGAGGGCTGCGTGAGCCCTCTACCCTCAACAGCGCTTGACACGCCAGGTGTTTTCAAGGGATCAGGGCCTCGGTCACCTAAAGCACTTGCAGCCCATTCCTGCAGGCACGCGGTGCTCAGTATCCCTACGGGGCCAGGGTGAGCTTAGCCCCATCCTCCAAAGGATCGTCTCCTCCCCCTTCTCTTCTGCTCTTTCTTCTCTCTTTTTTCCCTTCTCCCCCCACCTGCGTTTTTGGCTTCACTTGGCTGGGGATAACCAGTGGAGCCCACAGGCATGGCCTGCTCTCACCAAGCATTCTGGGTTGCATTGTGTCTCCCCCAAGATTCATATGTTGCAGTCTTCACCCCTAGTACCCGTGAATGTAACCTTATTTGGAGAAAGGGTCTGTACAGAGGCGATCAAGTTAAAATGAGGGCATTTGTGGGCCCTCATTCAAATGACCGGTGTCCTTATAAAAAAGAGGAAATTGGACACAGACAGGTACACAGGGAGCATGCCATGTGAACATGAAGATGGCCACGTACAAGCCAAGGAGAGAGGTCTGGGGAATACCCTCCCCATCCCAGCCCTCAGAACAAACTCCCTTGACACCTTGACCTCGGGCTCGTAGCCTCCACAATTGTGAGTCGATACATTCCTGTTGTTTAAGCCACTCAGTGTGAGTACCACAGCCCTAGCAAACCAGTCCACAGAGGCAATCCTTAGGACCCACTGAGGCTGGTGGCTCTGGGCCATGAAAGAGAGAACCTCAACCTGCCCTCTGAGGGCCCACAAGTCCAAGAAGGAGAGAGGAGACGAAACAGCTGGGGACAGGGTTGCCTCAGGACTAGTAAACACGAGAGGCTGGGAGAAATGGGACCAATGCGTGTTCATAAATGGCAGTCTGCAACCTTCTCTAACTGCCATACACAGAAGACTAACCAGGCTTCAAAACCAGAGTCTGCTCTGCCTTCACTGCTTTCGTGAGATAGGTTAGATTCTCACTGGGTGGGGCAGGGAACAGGCAGGAAGTGCAAAGAAGGGTGGGAGAGGGGTCACCTGGGGACTCACCTTCTTTATACATCATATCAATAGCTGTCACTCCTGGGTACATGCTTCCATTTTCATCGCGGACAGGAACGATGAAACAGTGGGGCCCTAAGGAAGGTGAAGAGACACTAAGGTCTCTAAAGATATGATCAAAGCTTTGCTCATTTCCTGGGACACTGTACAATTATGTTGATCTTGAAATTCATTTTGTTCTATGACTGTGCACTGCCTATTATAGTGTCTAATGTTGAATGTAATGATAAATCGTCTCATCATGTATATTTAGGAGATAATGTTAATGTTAGTGCTGAATTTTTTTAAAGGTAGAAACAGCCCTCTGAGATGGGTTTTCTGTGTAAAGTACTCACGGGAGAATAGTACTAGTAAAGGGAAATAGCCTAGGTTTCTGTGTCGGTAACAAACCTTGAGATCTTCCGTTTATGATGAGCTGGGCAAAGACTGCTGCATAATTCCCGTACATGGCGTTTCCAATGTACATCTTCTCAGCATTTTCGCATGGTGTGTCGATTACAAACTCCTAAACAGAAACCAAAGCAACAGAGTTTTCTTTCTTATGGCTCATTTCAACTCCTGGGTTCAGTGCAATGAACACTATGAAGCAGACCCATACTGTGTACCTGTACCCACTCGGGTGATTTCACAGAAAAGGAGCAGACGACCCAGAGTCGCCTAATTCAACCTCGTGAGCTCAACACCACCATGCTATCACTGCAGCGTGCACTGTTCACCTCCACCTTAACTCTGAAAACGACTGGAAATTAAAGTGCTTTGTCAATGAATATTCCAATCAGGAAAATACGTTGCCACTTTTCGATGGATGAAAGTTGTCCATTCACTTCTTCCGGGTCTCTCTTCTTTGTAATGTTGCACGGGCATGTGTACTATTTCTCTGAGCCTATGGCTTTAATGTATAAAGGCTTTCTTCATTGTGCTTCTTTCTCTCTAGACTACTCCACACTGAGTTTCTGACTTCTAAATAATCAGCACCAAACCCCTAAAAGCCCTGCTGATATGTATTCAGCTCTGCACACGCCCCCTGCCCCCAAACACTCCACCTTCGAGATTGACAAGAAAGGATGGAACATCCAGTGATCTAGGGCCCCTAGTTAGATGAGTCCATGTCTATGTATTTCATTTTGTCTACTGGGCATTGCCCCTTCTGGACCAATCGCTTGGTTCCTCATGACCTCCACTGTTGCCTGGGTCTTGAACATTCTTGCCTTTAAGGTATGGGTCTGTTGTTTAAATGGCCACTAACTAACCAAAGGTTAAATGTGTACACCGGGACGCAAACAAGACTACTAGGCAACCGTGACCCATTCCTACCATTGATTAGAATTTCAGCCCAGACAATTCTGATTTTTATAAAAAGAAATACCTCATTTAAGCCTTGGGATGATTGTTTCAGAACCTGCCTCTCCATTTTCCTCATCAATGAATATAATAATGAAAGGTTCCCTCAAAAGCTCATATGGGGCTTCCCTGGTGGCGCAGTGGTTGAGAGTCCGCCTGCCGATGCAGGGGACACGGGTTTGTGCCCCGGTCCAGGAAGATCCCACATGCCGTGGAGCGGCTGGGCCCGTGAGCCATGGCCGCTGAGCCTGCGCGTCCGGAGCCTCTGCTCCGCCACGGGAGAGGCCACAGCAGTGAGAGGCCCGGGTACCGCAAAAAAAGCTCATATGGATAAGCCCTTAAACCAAAAAGCATTTGTCAACAATTCTCTATCTTATTAGGGAAAGAATCTTAGAACATGCCATCTAGCTCGTCTCCATGATATGACCAAGGATTCCAGCTCAAAACAGTCCGAAGTTAGTACTGGTCAGGAATAAGCAGAGGGAAAAAATGTATTTTTTTGTTTTCACTCTGCTCAAAACTCTGCCTTCTTTTTCTTTCTCTCCAGGAGCTAGAACAGGATCACCATGGAAATGCCCCCATTCACTTCTGGGTCCTCCCTCCTTCTGCTTACCACCTGGGATACCCTTCAACCTCGTGTTAAGGAGAGATGGACCGTAACTGCCAGTTCTGGATACCAGGTACCTGGGACAGGTCGGAGAGCCCCGGGTGGGTGGGGAGCCGGGGAGGGAGGGTGGAATGGTGAAAAGGCAGAGCAGCAAATTTAATCAAAGCTGACAATATGGAAGATGTGGCCGAACCAAACCGACAAGCTATTGATCATCTAAAGATCATCTCAGATTTCAGATTTTTAAGTATACAGACTGCACTTTCCCTCTGGCCAAGAAATACAGTCTTGGAGCCCAAGGAAACATTCCCTGACACATATGTGCACAGAGAAACTTTTAACACAGGCGAGGGCTTTTCAGAAACATAAATGGACAAGCTCTTTTTAAGTCTCTGGAGGCTGCTGCCCTTATCAGGCCAGCCAGGACTTCTTAAAGAAAGGAGTTATTGTGACTCTGGTGGGTGCAGGAACAAACAACAAAACTCATGTGGTAAGGGGATGCTAACACCTTAGGGTGGGAAGGGAAGTAGCAGAGAAAGGCTGGCCTGGCAGAAAAGCTCTGGTGGGGCAGGGAGAGGACAGAAGGCCATCTGTTCCCATCAGCATCTGATCTACTCTGGGAAGGGAAATTTGTCACTTCTGGCAAAAATACTTGATTTGGAAAGCCTGCCTTAGCCAAAACTCTGGCATTAAAGCTGGATCTATGTCAGTCCCACACACACTACTATATATAAAATAGATAACCAATAAGAACCTGCCGTATTGCACAGGGAACTCCTGTGCAATACTCTGTAATGGCCTATATAGGAAAAGAATCTAAAAAAAAAAAAGAGTGGACATACGTATATGTATAACTGATTCACTTTGCTGTACACCTGAAACTAGCACAACATTGTAAATCAACTATACTCCCATAAAATTTTTTTAAAAGCTGGATCTAAATAATGCACGCCATGTGTGTCGGTTCCTATTATAATTAACTGTTGAAGGCCAACAAAACGGTCAGTCCTGCAAGCACTAAAAGAGACGGCCTTGGCCAGAGAGCTCTTAGCCTCATTTATTTTTGCGATTTTGCCTAAACTGTAAAAATAAAACTCTCTCTTACCTTGAAACTCTCCATGCCGCTACTCAATCCATCATCCAAAAATAAAAATAAAACAACCAACCCACAGGAATGCCCAACCAAAAAATGTAAGAGACTGAAACTGCCCTGGAGGGAGAGAGGGCTCATTTGATATGCTCTAACATTTAAAAAGGGAAATGAAGGGGGAAACACAGAAACCAATGAAGGAGAAAGCCATTCCCTGCCAAGCCAACCCTCAGTGGCCTGAGCTTACGATGGGCTTCTTCCCTCCCTCAGGAAGCAGCACGTTCACCAGCATCTTCTCATCATTACGATTTCAACTTTGCAACTCCCCTGCCGAGAGTGGCAGCTGCTATAGCGCAGCAGGTAGCTACATCATTATGCTGTTAACACAGGGAAATGATTTCTGTGCAAAAGATAATAATAATAATTGTAAGAAGAAACAAATAAATAAGAATTGTGAGTGGGATTTTTTTCCCTTTGATGACAGCAAGGTGACCTCAATACCATGGTTGCAGGAGAAAAAATGGGGCAGCCAAAACCCCAAAGATGTTTGGTCAGTGTCCCATCAGGAAAGCTAAGTTGTTAAGGACAATCCCCCTTGAACCTGAGATTCTCTCGTTAACTGCACAGCCATAAGTCGGTTTCCTAACCTCTGTGAGTCTCAGTTTCTCCATCTGTAAAATGGGGACAAGGATATCTTCCTATAACATTATAGAACATTTAACACAATGTTGCATGCAGAGTGCTTAGCCTGGCACTTAACACACGTGCTCAACGCACAGAAGTGGCCTATTACCACGTTCATGGGATTGTTGTTGTGACGGAGTGTGGTATACTATACTATACAGAGAGAGTCTGACACAGACCTGGCACAGAGGGAGCATTCAAAAAGTGGCAGTCCTTATTCTGCTTCTTACTATGACCTTGGACATCACTGGCTGCTGTAAAGAACTAGCTTCAGGACAGAGGAAAGACAGGACATCCTCCAAAAAAACCCTCACCTGCATCTGTCACTCTAAGTGCTGACCACCTCCAACTAGCATTCTTGGGTCAGAAAAATCCTGGGAACAAAACTCCAGATTCCAAATATGTGGAATCTGAAAAAACTGGTACAGGCGATCTTATTTACAAAGCAGAAATCAAGACAGAGACATAGAGAACAAGTGTATAGATACCAAGGGGAAAGGGGGGAGGTGGGATGAATTGGGAGATTGGAATTGAAATATATACACTATTGATACTATGTATAAAATAGATAACTAATGAGAACCTACTGTATAGCACAGGGAACTCGGCTCAATGCTCTGTGGTGACTTAAACGGGAAGGAAATCCAAAAAAGAGGGGGTATACGTATACGCATAGCTGATTCACTTTGCTGTACAGTAGAAACTAATGCAACATTGTAAAGCAACTATACTACAACAAAAAAAACTTTTTTAAAATGAGGGAAGAAAATAGAAAAAAAAACAACAACAACAAAAAAGCAAAGGACAACCTCAGCCAAAATGAAGACTGAGGGCTTCCCTGGTGGCACAGTGGTTAAGGGTCCGCCTGCCGATGCAGGGGACACGGGTTCGTGCCCCGGTCCGGGAAGATCCCACATGCCGTGGAGCAGCTGGGCCCATGAGCCATGGTCGCTGAGCCTGCGCGTCCGGAGCCTGTGCTCTGCAATGGGAGAGGCCACAACAGTGAGAGGCCCGCGTAGGGCAAAAAAAAAAAAAAAAAAAATGAAGACTGAGTCACCACACGCACATGTATGAGGCAACACCCACCAGGGTGTTGAGAGTAGGAGCTAAAGAGATGGGGACGGGGGTGGGATTTACAGAGCAGGGTTTTTGCTGTGACCCATTTGTGGAGAGACGTCAAGTTAGAGGGTCTTACCTACATTTTGGAGTTCATCCCATATAATAAAGTCAGGTTGTTTTGTGAAATTTTAGTGTTGTTGTTTTTTTTAATTAATTAATTAATTTATTATTTTTGGCTGCATCAGGTCTTTGTTGCTACACGCGGGCTTTCTCTAGTTGCGGTGAGCGGGGACTACTCTTCGTTGTGGTGCGCGGGCTTCTCACTGCAGTGGCTGCTCTTGTTGTGGAGCACAGGCTCTAGGCACGCAGGCTTCAGTAGTTGTGGCACATGGGCTCAGTAGTTGTGGCTCGTGGGCTCTAGAGCGCAGGCTCAGTAGTCGTGGTGCACGGGCTTAGTTACTCCGTGGCATGTGGGATCTTCCCTGACCAGGGCTCGATCCCGTGTCCCCTGCATTGGCAGGCAGATTCTTAACCATTGCGCCACCAGGGAAGTCCCAGTGTTGTGAAATTTTATTTCGGTTGCCATGTGGATTTGTGTGCAGCTCACAGGTACAGACATTGCATCATGCCAGCACCGAGGACCTGGCTCCCAGAAGGAGGCCCCAGCACACACAGTGCCCTCCTGCCACACACATCACACACGGTGCGACGGAACACGCCAACAGAGACCGCTCTTCCACCCATTTACCTGCTACTGTTAGGAAGGACCACAGAATGGATTAGGTCCTGTTCTCACCCAGTTTTTCCAAAGCATTAAGTTAATGAGTGTACATAATGGGCTTGGAGCAGTGCCCGCCCCACAGCAGGTGTTTTTTAAGTGCTGGCTGGTGTTAGACTCAGGAAGGCTGAGCCTATGTCCGTTTCTTCTGAATCTGAGCACCCTCTCGCCTGAGAGCACACACAGCAGGGGGGAAGGGGGACTCGGGAGAAAGGAGGGTCCGCTGTGTACAGGTCCGCTGCCCAGAACCGCCAGAACCCCGGGCAGAATGCTCACCTGTGCAGAGAGGTCAAAGGTGGCTTCTGTCCGGATCCCTCTCACGTTGCTCCTGTGGCCCCTCTCGGTCATTGCAAACATCCCCGTGTATTTCTGCTCCTGGAGTTTACCGGGTGTTAGAAGGGAATCAGCTAGTCAGACAGCTGCTCTAATTGCCTACCTCTCAGATCATTAAGAATGTTGGCGAGAAAGGGAGTGGTGAGTTGGAGATAATTATACAAATTCAGTCTGGTGACAGCTAATGTGATAGCAATATGACAGACTCAGTGCAATTTTTAAAAGTAGTCTTAAATTCTCATTTCAAACAAAGTTCTGGCTGACACTAATTCTCTGTTTTATTTTCTTTTTCTGCAAACACACACACACACACACACACACCCCCAACTACTGTGAATTTTTAAGGCTCTCCATAGATGACATCCACGGAGGCGCGCGCCGTGCCTGGAGTGGCTGAAGCCATTTAGCTACACGTGCTGGGCTTCCGAGCTTCCTGATGGTACCAGCAAATAGCCAGCAAATTATTCCACACTGGAAACCAGGAGATTACAGGCCACTGTCAGCAAGAGCCAACAATTTAATGATGACCAAACCCACTGGGCCAACTCCATTCAAGGAACACCGATCAGCTCATCCAGCTTTCCATAGGCCCCACTAAAGCGGCAAGGCATCCACATCCTTCCCCTCGCTGCCTGTCCAGCCCCAGTTCCTCTGGGCAGACACAGCTCGCGGTTTCCTCTCTCGGAGAGGTCACCCCTACAGCACAAAGCATCCATCCTCCATCCTAGGGGCTGCCCGGTTCACCCCATCAAATGACTTCTCTGAATGTTCGTTCTGCCTTGTCTGCTCAGGGTCTAGCTTAGTGCCTCGTACACTGAAGATGTGCAACAGCGTTTGTGCACCGACCCCAGGTGCCTGCAGAGGTGAGCTGTACCGGGAGAAACCCTCCCCAAACAGGAAGGTCGACGGGAGAGGCCAGGCTGCAGAACGAGCAGACACTTGGCTCGGGATGAGACAGGCCGGGCTCAAATCCCAGCTCAGCTACTAGCTGGCTGTGGGGCCTTGGACAATGACACAAGGACATAGTTTTCCCATCGGACAAATGCACTGAACGACGAGCCTCCACTTCCTGAGCCCTCCCGCCTTCCAGACTCTGGGCTCCACATACTCACCGACCCTCGTGACCCCCCTGGGAAGAAAACACCGTCCCTCTCATGTGACAGATGGGGACACTGAGGTTCAGGAGAGGAAAGTGACCTGCCCACGGCTGCAGCTGAGAAAGCGTGCAGGGCTGGGGTTCACACCCAAGCTGCCTGACACCTAACAGCCCTTCATACGGTTGCTGCGAGGATTCAGAAGAGGAGGAAGGGTGGCTTGAGCAGGGCCGTTTGAAGGAAGCAGGGGACTGACTGCAAAGACGGAAGAGCTCAGGTGTACAGACATTTGCTGTGCCTGCCGGTCAGCATGTCCCCACTCCTAGAAACACAGCCCCAGTTTCCCTCTGGGGAGCCCTCTTCTCCCAGAATCAGTCCAAGTGGTTCGTGGCTAATGTCAACCTCCAACCCAGCTTTAGGATGAGCCTGGGACCCAGGACCCAGGGCTGGCCGATCTGCATAACATCATGGCCAACGGGGATGCTTCGGGATGGACCTGTGATCTGGATGGGTTCGATCAGAGCTGCCGCTGGGACACACGAGTCAGCTACTGGTGAAGAGAAACTCTTTTTGGAAGCAACGGAACCTGGAAGTATGGAGGCCAGGGCTCCTCTTGCCATCACGAGAGCTGGTGAAGGAAGCCAACACGTGGGGATGAAGGTGAGGTGAAACCGAGAGATGAGAGAGACCAGGTCCCACACACCCACCCCTGAAGCCAGCTACACCCTGAACCCTGCGAGTATAGCAGCCAATAGGTGCCTTTTTCTGGGATCACTGCAATGGCATGAGCCCCAGTGGACACAGTGACCCCCAAGGAAGACCTTGCAGGGAAGTGGCAGAAATGGCATCTTCACATGCTCCTGTCTGACAACTGTCATCAGCCTCTGGTGAGGACCAGTCCCTGCATTACACGTGTGTCATCAGCCTGACGCTAACTTCCGGAAAGGCTGCCCCATCAACTCAGACTGAACCACTTGACCCGGTGAAACGCTTTGACATCGCGACGGACGAACTTCACTAATCACATCTCACATAGGAGGCGCTTTTCATTTGGAGAATCGTCAAGTATCCTCGGAAGATGCTTAACGCCCTGATTTCTTAGAGCCCTGCTCTTCTGAATCACTGCCGACCCTGCAAATTGCATAACTAATTCCAACCCAGGAAAATGGAATCCATCCAGATGGTAAATTTTTTTTCCCCTAAACCCTCTTGGAAATCAAGTTAAAGAAAAATATTTTTCTAAAACTAAAACAGGTTGAATTTTCCAGCCTTAAATCTCTTTGGCTGGTGGCTAAAACGTTCTTTACAGTATAGTTTTCCTAGGTTTGACATTTTTTTCCTTCTCTTTGGAAAGGGGAAAACAATGAGTGTTTCAGCGACCTTTTGAAAGACTCCATTCACTAAATGCTATTAGTAGGAGCACCGGGCTGGGTGAGTGAAACCCAGAGGTTTGTGGAAAACTACAGGAGTTAACCGAGGCAGTGCCTGCGGGACCCTGACTCCCACAGTCTGTCCAAACGTGGGCCTCTTCCCCCACGTGCTAACCAGTGTGTTGTCAAAGCCACATGCTCCGAAGAGCAGGGAATCTGACCAAATGGGGGAGCCCCTGGAGGGCTCTAAGCAGACGACTCCTTGGCCCAATGTACACTTTGAGCAGGTGCCTCCTGTAAGGGGCATGGAGCCCAGCCCAGCAGGCAGACCAAAGGTGCCCAGCAAGTGGCCGCCACGGTGAGCCGGTGGGTGATGATCAGACTACAAGCCAGAAGGAGGGCCCTCACCAGGAACTGAACCAGCTGACAGCTAGATCTTGGACTTCCCAGCCTCCAGAACTGTGAGAAAACTCATTTCTGTTGTTTAAACCAGCAGATCTGTAGCACTTTATCATGGCAGCCCAAGCAAACTAAGACAGAATGAGATGATTCATATAAGGCAAAAAGCTAGCCGTCATGGGGAAGAAGAAAAGGAAGCAGGTCATGTTTCTTTGGGCTGTAGAGTCCGTCCAGATTGCATCAGCCTGCTTGGCGGGAGACCTTGGGCCGGCTCCCAAGCTAGAGTGGGGATTCAAAGCCCTCAGGAGAGAAAGTCTCCCTGGCACCTCTGTCCTTTTGCCACCCCCTCACTGTGAGTCACTCTCCAAGCAGCCCCTGGCTCAGCCGGCACTTGGCTGCGTGAGTTCAGCTGTGTTTGTCCAAAGCACTTAGGGATGCCTGGAGCCTCTGGATGACACGGACCCGGCGGGTGAGAGAAGGCGCCCCGGCCTGCGGGGTGAAGATGACGCTGACGAATTGATGCTCAGGTTGATGGCTAGCTCAGGTGACCAGGAAGGCCAGCAGGGGCCTTGGGCTGGCACTGAGATCCGGGGAAGTTGTGACCAACCCAGGGCTCACCAACCTGCTCCTGAGGCACTGTGTCCCCTCCCTGAAAGTCTCCCTCCAGCACCAACAGGAAAGGCAGCCACGGCCTCCTGGGCTGGACCAGAGGCACAACCTACACATTCCGCTAACTGTCTAGGGTGTCCAAGCACAAGAAAAAAATTCACCTGCAATGAATGATGTGTGGGAAAGCAAAAGGGGTGAATCATCATTTTTGTTAAGTGTTCCAAGATTTTTTTATTGTGATACAATACCTATAACAATACCTATAAAGTTTGCCATTTTAGCCATTGTTACACGTACGGTTCAGCGGTATGAACTACATTAACAGTGTTGTGCAAACATCACCACTACTTATAAAACTTTTTCATCACCCCCCAACAAGCTGTGCCCATTAACCAATAACTGCCCCAATTCTCCTCTTCCCCCAGCCTCTGGGAACCTGTAATTTACTTTCTATCTCTATATATTTGCCTATTCTCAAAATTTCACATAGGTGGAATCATACAGTATTTGTCCTTATGGGTCTGGTTTATTTCACTTAGCATCATGTTTTCAAGACTCATGTTGTAACATGTACCAGAACTTCGTGCCTTTTTATGGCTGAATAATATTCCATGGTACCTGGTACCAAAATATCCATGATATTTTGTTTATCCATCCATTTGTTGACAGACACTTGTATATACAATATTTTGTTTATCCATTCATTTGTCGACGGACACTTGTTTCTTTCCACCTATCAGCTACTGTGAATAACGCTGCCACGAACGTTGGTATACAGGTATCTATTTGAGTCCCTGTTTTAATTCTTTGGGGTATATACCTAGGAGTGGAACTCCTGGATCATATGGTAATTCTAAATTTAACCTTTTCAGTAACTGCCATAGAGTTTTGATTTTATGCATTCATTTAATATTCATGTACTGACCCCTCCTACATACCAAGACTGTAGACAGAGACAGTCTTCAAGGAGTTTGCCCTCTAGTGGTGCTAAGAGACAAACAACAGACCTGTGAATAAATACATCAATCCAAAATGGGTACACTGTATATATGTACCATATCTTCTTCATCCATTCCTCTGTTGATGGACATTAGGCTGCTTCCATGTCCTAGCTATTGTAAATAGTGCTGCTATGAATATTGGGGTGCATGTGTCTTTTTGAATTACAGTTTTCTCTGGGTATATGCCCAGTAGTGGGATTGCTGTATCATATGGTATCTCTACTTATAGTTTTTTAAGGAACCTCCACACTATTTTCCATAGCAGCTATATCAATTTACATTCCCACCCACAGTGTAAGAAGGTTCCCTTTTCTCCAAACCCTCTCCAGCATTTATTGTTTGTAGATTTTTGATGATGGCCATTCTGACCCGTGTGAGGTGATACCTCATTGTAGTTTTGATTTGCATCTCTCTAATAATTAGTGATGTTGAGCATCTTTTCATGTGTTTGTTGGCCATCTGTAAGTCTTCTTTGCAGAAATGTCTATTTAGGTCTTCTGACCATTTTTTGATTGGGTTTTTTTTTTTTTGATATTGAGCTGCATAAGCTGCTTGTATATTTTAGAGATTAATCTTTTGTCAGTTCCTTCGTTTGCAAATATTTTCTCCCGTTCTGAGGGTTGTCTTTTCATCTTGTTTATGATTTCCTTTCCTGTGCAAAAGCTTTTAAGTTTCATTAGGTCCCATTTGTTTATTTTTGTTTTTATTTTCATTAGGAGGTGGGTCAAAAAAGATCTTGCAGGCTTCCCTGGTGGTGCAGTGGTTAAGAATCCGCCTGCCAATGCAAGGGACACAGGTTCAAGCCCTGGTCAGGGAAGATCCCACATGCCACGGAGCAACTAAGCCCGTGCGCCACAACTACTGAGCATGCACTCTAGAGCTGGCGCACCACAACTACTGAGCCTGCGTTCCACAACTACTGAAGTCCACGTGCCTAGAGCCCGTGCTCCACAACAAGAAAAGCCACTGCAATGAGAAGTCCGCACACCGCAACAAAGAGTAGCCCCCGCTTGCTGCAACTAAAGAAAGCCCACGCAAAGCAACGAGGACCCAACGCAGCCAAAAATAAATTTTTTAAAAAAAGATCTTGCTGCGATTTACATCAGAGAGTGTGCTGCCTATGTTTTCTTCTAAGAATTTTATAGTGTCTGGCCTTACATTTAGGTCTTTAATCCATTTTGAGTTTATTTTTGTGTATGGTGTTAGGGAGTGTTCTAATTTCATTCTTTTACATGTACTTGTCCAGTTTTCCCAGCACCACTTACTGAAGAGGCTGTCTTTGCTCCATTGTATATTCTGGGCTCCTTTTGTCACAGATTAGGTGACTACAGGTGCGTGGGTTTATCTCTAGGCTTTCTATCCTGTTCCATTGATCTATATTTCTGTTTTTGTGCCAGTACCATACTGTCTTGAACATTGTAGCTTTGTAGTATAGTCTGAAGTCAGGGAGGCTGATTCCTCCAGCTCCATTTTTCTTTCTCAAGATTGCTTTGGCTATTCAGGGTCATTTTGTGTTTCCATACAAATTGTAAAATTTTTTGTTCTAGTTCTGTGAAAAATGCCATTGGTAATTTGATAGGGATTGCACTGAATATGTAGATTGCTTTGGGTAGTATAGTTGTTTTCACAATATTGATTCTTCCAATACAAGAACATGGTATATCTCTCCATCTGTTTGTGTCGTCTCTGATTTCTTTCATCAGTGTCTTATAGTTTTCTGCATACAGGTCTTTTGCCTCCTTAGGTAGGTTTATTCCTAGGTATTTTATTCTTTTTGTTGCAATGGTAAATGGGATTGTTTCCTTAATTTCTCTTTCTGATCTTTCATTGTTAGTGTATAGCAGTGCAAGAGATTTCTGTTTATTAATTTTGTACCCTGCAACTTTACTAAATTCATTAATTAGCTCTAATAGCTTTATGGTGGCATCTTTAGGATTCTCTACGTATAGTATCATGTCATCTGCAAACAGTGACAGTTTTACTTCTTCTTTTCCAATTTGGATTCCTTTTATTTCTTTTTCTTCTCTGACTGCCGTGCCTACGACTTCCAAAACTATGTTCAATAATAGCAGGGAGAGTGGACACCCTTGTCTTGTTCCTGATCTTAGAGCAAATGCTTTCAGTTTTTCACCATTGAGAATAATGTTTGCTGTGGGTTTGTCATATATGTATGGCCTTTATTATGTTGAGGTAGGTTCCCTCTATGCCCACTTTCTGGAGAGTTTTTATCATAAATGGGTGTTGAATTTTGCCGAAAGCTTTTTCTGCCTCTATTGAAATGATCATATGGTTTTTATTCTTCAATTTGTTAATTGTGTATCATGTGTATCACATTGCTTGATTTGCATATACTGCAGAATCCTTGCATTTTGCTGTGCAATAGAAGCTAACACAACATTGTAAAGCAACTATACTCCAATAAAAATTAATCTTAAACCCCTCCAAAAAAAAACGTGATCATAAGAAAAAAAATGGGTAAATGCCATGACAGAATACTGCAAGGCACAAAGACAGATGACAACATGTACGTGGGATTTAAACTGCAGGCTTGAGGGAGGTTTACCTGAAGGAAGGACACTTGAACTGGGACTTGAAGAATGAGCAGGTGTCAGGCAGGTGAAGGAGGGGAAAAGATCGTTCTAGGATGATAGCATGAGTGGTCCAAATATGGAAACAAAGGACTGAAAGAAGGCCAAGACAGCAGATCTCCCAGGTAGGACTACGTGGCACAGAAGGTGTCTGGAGACATGCGTGTAGGGCCATACCCCACGAGAACCTGTGAGACATGTCAAGGGTTGGAGGGTTTCTCTAAAGCTAACAGGAAGGGGTTTTCAGCTGAGATTGATGTGATCAGAGAAGCATTTTTAAAGATCCAGTCCTTTAAATCTATTCAAATTTCCTTCTAGGATACTCAGGAGTAAAACTTTCTTAAAAAGCTTTTTATTGTGGAAAATTTCAAACAAAATAGAAGAGTATCATAAACTCAGTGATGCCCAGCTCATGATCCATTTTATTAATCTTTCCCCCAATTCATTCTCCCATTCTATACCCCAGATGATCTCGAAGTGTATCCCAGACATCCTGTCATTTCATCCATACGTAGTATTTCCTATGCATCTGTAAAAAATAAAGACTCTTTTTTTAAAAAATTTATTTTATTTATTTATTTTTTGCTGCATTGGGTCTTTGTTGCTGTGCCCGGGCTTCCTCTGGTTGCAGAGAGCGGGGGCTACTCTTCATTGCGGTGCGCGGGCTTCTCATTGCAGTGGCTTCTCTTGTTGCAAAACACGGGCTGTAGGCACGCAGGCTTCAGTAGTTGTGGCACCCAGGCTCAGTAGTTGTGACTCACGGGCTTAGTTGCTCTGCGGCATGTGGGATCTTCCTGGACCAGGGCTTGAACCCGTGTCCCTTGCATTGGCAGGTGGATTCTTAACCACTGCACCACCAGGGAAGCCCTAAAGACTCTTTTTAAAAGCATGACCCTACAACCATTATTCCACCTCAAATATAATAATAATTCTTTAATACTGCCAAATATCCAATTTCAAATTTCCCCAACTGACGTCTAGTTTTTCTTTACAGTCTGTTGTTTGAACCAGGATCTAAATAAGGTCCACATATTGCAATGGGTTGAAATGTTTCTTAAGTCCTGCTTGAAACTACAAGCTGCCCCTCCCTCATTTGCTCAAACATTCCCTATGCAACTCTGTGCACCAGGCTCAGTGCAAGACCCTGGAGGTGCAGAGGAGAGGGCTCCCCACCCAGAGAGCTGCAACACCCTATGAAGACTTCCCCATGGTCATGGCCCACCGGAGGCTTGCTAAAGAGAAGGCAGGTGTGGGCATATGGCAAAAGCACCAACGGAGGATCATGAGTCTGAACCAGGATCCTCTAGGATTTCTGAGAGGAGGATCTATTTGCTGCATCTCAGCTGACTTTCTTCTCTCTGGAAGCCACAGCCAACCCATCCCAGAGGGAAGAGACCCTGTCTGGATGAATTCATAGGGAAGCCAGTTTTCCCCAAAGGACCTAATGGTGGGCGCCCTCACCCCAGCTGGTGCTCACAGATTTCTTCGTTTTTAATTCCTACCCATTTTTAAATGTCTACATTGCAGAACAGAAAGTTTCCATCTTGGACTCATCAATGATTGACTTGCTTTCTTGTCTGATCATTCATTCATCATTTTCTAATTATAATTTCTCCCCTTTGGGGACATCAGGACTGGATATTTACAGGTGGGGACTGATTTGGTGATGCAGTGGTGTCCAAGGAGGGAGAAGAGGGCACATGCAGGGCCGCATGCCTGCTGGGAGGCTCAGGGCACAGGAAGGGGCCACGGCAGTCACACCTTTCAAGCTATTCTGTTTACCATCCTTGGTGAGCTGGTACATGCAAAGCAAGCCCACAGTGCGATGCCATTTTATACCCATTTGATCAGCAAAAATGGAGAAGTCTAAGAATTCCAAGTGCTGTGGCACATTCACCCAAAGGAATATCTTTCTGTAGTCAAAACTTAATGAACTTCCATTTATATACCGTTCTAGAAATGGCAAAACCATGCAGATGGAGAATAGACTAGTGGTTGCCGAAGGACAGGAATAGGGTAGGGGCTGTATGCAGTTGAAAATGGGCACGACTGGGCTTCCCTGGTGGCGCAGTGGTTGAGGGTCCACCTGCCGATGCAGGGGACACGGGTTCGTGCCCCGGTCCGGGAAGATCCCACATGCCGCGGAGCGGCTGGGCCCGTGAGCCATGGCCGCTGAGCCTGTGCATCTGGAGCCTGTGCTCCACAACGGGAGAGGCCACAACAGTGAGAGGCCCGCGTACCACAAAAAACCAAAACAAAACAAAAAAACCCCATCAGTTCATGAAGGGCAGGCTGCCCAGTGTCTCTCACCTTTACTCCTGGGGCCATGTCTGCTATGAGAGGACTTCTCCTATGACCAGGCTCCGACTGACAAAATTCGTTGTTTTCTCTGCCTGAAAACATGACAGACCCAATGTCAAGATTTCCTTACGGTTTTATCTGACCGTTTAAATTAACATTTTTTAAAATAATAAACAGATGTTACTTTTAGAATAAAAAATTCAACACAGCCAAAGCAATTTTTAAATTAAGAATAATTCCACCACTCTACTGAACAGTAGCCAGTGTTTTCATCCTTTTTTAAAAAACTTTTATTGAAGTCTGGTTGATTTACAATATTGTGTTAGTTTCAGGTGTACAGCAAAGTTATTCAGTTTTACATATATTTTTTTTTCTTTTCAGATTCTTTTCCATTATAGTTTATTGCAAGATATTGAATAAGTTCCCTGTGCTGTACGGTAGGACCTTGTTGTTTATCTCTTTTATATATGGTACTGAGCATCCTTTTTTAATGGGGTCGTCTGGTCTCTGACCACAGATGAAGTAAAGACTCTCACACGACAGGAAGTCGACTGCATGTGCATGGAGGCCAGCCCCTGGCAGACTCCCCTTTGGCCTCACGTGGACTTAACCAAGTTTGTCCCTGGGCCCCCTCACCACTACCACGGTTCTACACAGCAACTCAGACCTGCAGCATCTCTGCACCGACGCTCCCACCAACAGCAAGCAGCTGGCACAAGTCCAGGTGACAATCTTGACGTCTTGGACAATCTTCCCAGACAGAGGATTTGGAAGATTTGGGAACATTCTGGACACAGGAAAAGCAGTATTCTTCCCTTTCCTTTCTAACCACAGAGCATCTCAGGGCTTTGATTAAAAACCATGAGGTCCGGTCCCCCTTTGTTACCCTCTTCTCCCTTGCTGTGCACAGCAGCCTCGAATCCCAAAGGTACACAAGCACGCTCTTCTCCACCAGCGAGAAGTGGGACAGGGCAAGAACACTGTCGCTGTTTTATTTTAGAATTTCAGAGGCAGGTGGCATTTCTTCCAAAGGTAATTCCAATTATCTGTTATTGGAATTAATGCTGGCCTTTCTCATTCACCAGTCTCTTCTGAGATGCAGCCAACAAAGCTGGTGCTTGTTGCCCATGTGCACGAGTGCATATGTGTGTGGAGCGTGTATGCCTGTGTGTACGTGTGCGTATGTGCGTGTAAACCTCCCCACCAGCAGGAGGAGGGGCCGACCTTCCTTGGAGGACAGTTTCCATACTGGCTTAGACTCTCTCCCCAGACACACTCTGCTTTCCCTCCCATAGGTTTTTACAATGTTTCTCTCAAGCATTATTAATTTTATCAAGCAGCAGACTGTCAACATTTATGACTCTTATCGTGGCTCAAACCCAGTGCATCTTGTATTGATTATTTCCTAAAATACTCCTCCAAGGCTGGAGCACGTACCACTGCCTGGCTCCAGTATCCGCTCACACGGGAGGGTTCGTTCCCAGCAAATAATAAAAAACAACTGTAGTGGATATTCGCGGGCTTTTTTGGAGGGCCCCTGGGCCCTCTGTCCCGCAGATCCCCACAACAGTCCTCCAGGAGGAGCTGAGCAGGGCAGGGAGTGCTGACCCCGTGTCACAGATGGAAAAGTCTAGGCTCAGGGAGGTCAAAAGACTTGTCCAACCAGGGTCACCTAGTAAGTGGTAGAAAAAGGGCCAGAAACCAGATCTTCATATTCTTCACATGGACCTCTTGTCCCCAGCCCTCAGTGCCCTTCATTGTTAAGCTGGAGGGAGCCCCGGGACCCTGGGTGGTCCAATCTTTATCGCCAGCCCACCCCTCTTTTGTACCACCAACCTTGTCACAAGAGAGCACCTGACACCAACACGTCCCAGTGCCCAGGTAACCTTGCTGACAGTCACCCCAGCCCACCTCATTCCAACAACCCCCTCCTTCCCTTAAACCACTTGCTCTGCTGGAGCCAAACCTTAACCATCAGGACTAAGTAAATCCCTCAGAATCTCCAACCGGTCTTGGTTTTCTTCATATTTCATTCTCTCCATTTACACTGTGGAGGCAGGAGAATGACTTTGTCTTTGGTGGTATCCAACTGTGGTCATTTTTACTCACCAGTTTGAAATAAATTGCAGTCACACTTGCTAAAGAACCAATCCCAAATGCAGCCATCCTGGAGCATTATAAATTGTTCGTGACAGTTCTTTTCCTTCCCGAGTCTCTGCACAGGACCGCGATCTTTGCTATTAGATCCAATGGGCAATGCTGCAGGAGTTTGCCATTAATGCTGTGATGTTGATTTAAGCATTCATTTGGGCTGGTCCATCTCAAGACATCGAGCAAAAGTTCCAGAACTAAGATGAGGCTTGATTTGATGGATTTCCTTACTAGCATATATTTTTAAATATCTTTTCCACACGTAAATTCTCTCTTCAGTTCTTCTTTCATTTCCGATCCACTAACTGTTCTTAAAAAATGTCTAATGTTGGCAAGGTTCCCCTCACATTCAATTGGCAGCATACTGAACTGCCCATACTGATAATGATCAATCAATAATTAATGTATTTTTCAGCATACATTTCTGCAGTATCTCTACTGTATCAGTAGCTGCCTTCATTTAGATTTAATACATTCAAGCCAAACTCAATTCCCATATCAGACTGTTAGTTTATAGTAATTTTTAATGATAATGATTCCATAAATGTATGGAGAATATACTCAAACTTGTATTTTATCCTAAATTATACCCCATGCCATTTACATTTTTGTTTAATAAATTCAGTCTCAAACAGAAGGAAGGTAGTTTTCCCGAAAATAAACCCCACTTCTTTGTAGAGCACTTGATGTATCAGACCTTCATGATGTAATATTCTGTTAACAAATCAAATTTTACAAAAATGTATATTTTTGGTTTTATAAGCCCACAGAGTCTCTAAAAGACAAATCTTCTTCTTCAGCTAAAATCAACTTGATTCACCACTGCTTGGGTATCTATACTCTGAGCTGTCTTCCCTCTGATATTAAAGACGCTTGCTGTCCCCTTCATAACCCATCAGTGGGCCCCATTAGGAGCCCTACCAAGAGGACCGGGCAAAAACAGGTTCCTGATCTTAGTTTTCTAACATCAGTCCCCAAACTGGCATATTTGCTTCTTCTGTCTTCTAGTTTCAATTTCCCTATTTTAGTTACATCGTCTCAGTCTTACTGAATACATGTCCTTTTTTACAATGAGCCTTAAATTATTTTAGAAAGAGAAGGAATCAGAGAAAAATATACAAATAGAATAAATAAATTTTCAAGGATTCAGTCATCTGGGTCATGCTCTAAACAAGATTGTTGCTTACTGGGCTATCCAGTCCTGACCCTCCCTCCAAAAGAGATCCCAGGGCTTCTCTGGTGGCGCAGTGGTTGAGAGTCCGCCTGCCGATGCAGGGGACACAGGTTCGTGCCCCGGTCCGGGAAGATCCCACATGCCACAGAGCGGCTGGGCCCGTGAGCCATGGCCACTGAGCCTGCGAGTCCGGAGCCTGTGCTCCGCAACGGGAGAGGCCACAACAGTGAGAGGCCCGCGTACTGCAAAAAAAAAAAAAAGAGAGACCCCAATTCTGGCCACTTCTAACATCTCCCACCATCATCTTGCACCTGGACTATTGTAACAACCTCCCAGCTGGCCTCCTGTTCCACTCTGCCCCAAACATCAGGCATGGTGATCTAATATTCATTATTAAGGTAAAATTTACATACAGTGAAATGCACAGAGCATAAATGCATGAGTTCTGGTCCATTACCTACCTATGTAACCATCACACCAATTAAGATCATGGAACGTTCCCGTGCCCCCCAGAAAGTGCCCTCTTGCTCCTTTCCAGAGTCCCTGCCCCCCACAGGCAACCCCTCTTCTCTTTGCATCACTATTCACTAGCTTTGCTTGTTCGTGAACTTACATAAATGGAATCGTATGGTATGTACTCTTTCACGTCTGTCTTCTTCCAGGCAGATAAGGCATTCGTGTGGTTTTCTGTATCTGTAGCTCATTCTTTTGTATGGCTGAGTGGTTTGCCATCTGTGAGTACTCCACAATTGGTCCATTTCTCTGACTGCGGGACATCTGGGTTGTTTCCACCTTGGGGTTATTACGAATCAAGTTGATACAAGCATTCATGCACAAGTCTTTTGGTGGATATGTGTTTCCATTTCTCTTTTGTAAACCCCCAGGAATGCAACTGCTGGTTGAAGGGTAGGTTTATGTTTAATATTGTAAGGAAGTGTCAAACACTTTTGCAAAATGACTGCACCATTTTCCATTCTGACCAACGATATATGAGAATTCTAGTTGCTCCACATCCTCAACAATATTGTCAGACTTTCCCATCTTTAGCTATTATCGAGGGATTGTAATATCACCTCATTATGGTTTAAATGTGCATTTCTCCAATGACTTAAGATGCTGAGCACATTTTTATATGCTTATTGGCCATTTGGACTCTTTTTTTTTTTTTTTTTTTTTGTGGTACGCGGGCCTCTCACTGTTGTGGTCTCTCCCGTTGCGGAGCACAGGCTCCGGACTCGCAGGCTCAGTGGCCATGGCTCACGGGCCCAGTCGCTCCATGGCGTGTGGGATCTTCCCGGGCCGGGGAACGAACCCGTGTCCCCTGCATCGGCAGGCGGACTCTCAACCACTGCTCCACCAGGGAAGCCCTGGACTCTTTTATAAAGTCCAAAAAATCCAAACTTCTCACTGTGGCCCCTACGTCTGACTCTTTCAAGGATTTTGCCAATTTTTTAACTTGGGTTGTGTGTCTTTTAATCATTGAGCTCTAGGAATTCTTTATATGTTCCAAGTACAAATACTTTGTATCTGGACATAACTTTTTTTCAGATATATGCATTGCAGATATTCTTTCCTAGTTTGTAGATTGCCTTTTCTTTTTTTTTTGGCTGAATTGGGTCTTCGTTGCTGCGCGTAGGCTTTCTCTAGTTGCGGCAAGCAGGGGCTACTCTTCGTTGCGGTGCGTGGCCTTCTCATTCCGGTGGCTTCTCTTGTTGCGGAGCAGGGGCTCAAGGTGTGCGGGCTTCAGTAGTTGTGGCACGTGGGCTCAGTAGTTGTGGCACACGGGCTCAGTAGTTGTGGCTCATGGGCTCTAGAGCGCAGGTTCAGTACTTGTCGCGTGTGGGCTTAGTTATCCTGCAGCATGTGGGATCTTCCCGGACCAGGGCTCGAACCCATGTCCCCTGCATTGGCAGGTGGATTCTTAACCACTGAATCACCAGGGAAGTCCTGTAGATTGTCTTTTTATTCTTTTCATGATGTCTTTTGATGAACAATGGTTTTTAATTTTGATAAAGATTATCTTATCAGTTTTTTTTCTTTTGCACTTTCAATATTTTGAGGTCCTCTCTAAGAAACCTCTGCCTTCTCCTTTGTTCTTGTACAAACGTTGTTAATTGTGGAATTTGTGTTCAGGTGTATAATACAGCTCAAATTTTTTGTGTGTGTAGTGTGAGGTCAGGATCAAGGTTAAATTTTTTTCTATAGTTTTATCAGTAGTTCCAACGCCATTTATTGAAAAGACTTTCATTTTCCCATTGAATTGCCTTGGCAACACTGTCCAAAAATCAAGTGAACATATGGGTGTGGATTTATTTCAGGACTCTTCATTCTGTCCCATTAATCTATGTGTCTACCCTAATGCCAATACCACATACTCTTTTGAGTAGCTTTTTAATGTCCTGAAATCAAATAGGGAGAGTCCTCCAAATTCACCCTTTTTTAGAATTGCTTTAATGATTCTAGGCCTTTTGCATTTCCATGTATGGTTTTTGAATCAACTTATAAATTTTGATCAAGGAACTATAACACTTTTAAAATAATCATTACATTGTGCTTGTCTTCTTCTTCTTCCCCACCCACCCTTGAGAAAACCCTCCAATGACTCCATTTACCTTGGCAAAAAATCCAGACTTCTCACTGTGGCCCCCACGTCTGACTCTTCTTACTCGCTGCTGTTCCTTATCCTCTGCTGATTCTCTCCTGGGACCACAGAGTGGGATCCCTGAGCAGAGTGCTGGGAGGATTCTGTGACAAAGGCTGTCTGTGGCCATTGTACTTCTGCCCTCCCCAGGGGCCTTGACTACTCCAGGAAAGCCCAAGAGAGGAAGGATGAAAGGTGACATTCCCACGGCTCTGTCCAAAGACATTTTTCATCTGTCACAACATTATTGCAGTATTTTGACAGTTTTGGATTTTCCAAATTCTTGCCTTAAACTTAATGCCTCTTGTCTGGCAGCATGCTTCATCCCAAATTCCTAGCTGCCTTGAAAATGTTTCTGATTATTAGTGTAATCACATAATTTATCAGTACTGACAACACGTAATGATGAATGCATCGTATTGACATCACCAGCCTGATGCGTGAGCTTACTTTGCTGTTGACGAAAAATGCATTATTTTACATTGATTTTAATTGAAAAGAGTGATGGATTATGTACCTTGCAACTTTACTGAATTTGTTTATCAGTTCTAACAGTTTTTTTGGTGGAATCTTTAGGGTTTTCTACATATAAGATCATGTCGTCTGTGAACACAGATCGGTTTACTTCTTCTTTCCCAATTTACCAAGCTTGATTTTTATCGCCAGCATCGACAACCACCTGACATAAATGTACTTTATTAGTTTGTAGCCTGCCTCGTCTCTAAAATGTAAGCTCCATAAAGCAGGTATTATTTTACCTGCTTTGTTCACTGCCTCTTGAACTACCTCATAGTAGGTGTTCAATAAAAAATTGTCAAATGAATGAATCACCTAGCCTGGCACATAGTAGGGACCTGGCAAATGATAACAAGTAATCATTATTGTTATTTTTAACATAATATTTCAATGCAAGAAGAATAATTATGCCTTAAACTGAGAAGTTTCCATTATGCAGAATGGTTTCCAGTGCAGTAAATAAATAGCACCAGGCTTCCAGCTGCACCGGAGTCCCCAGGCAGGTCCCAGCTCACTCCCTGGCACGCCCTTTCAAGTAATCCCTGTGGCTGTCATGGATGACAACTCAGTTCAGGTGCCAATCTACACAGAGGAACTTCTATAAACAGGCCCTCCCTCTATCCTGTCATCTCTGCTCAGATCCTCCACAGCATCCCACGGGGCCAGGACTGACCCGACCAGAGCGCTGGCCAAGTGGCCAGGGTCCAAGTCGTGGAACCAGAGCTGGGACAGGGCCTCCTGCCAAAGGCAGCAGCACACAAGGCAGAGCAGGGGCAGCCTGTCCAGCCCACTAGGAAAAGCCTGGGTCCCAGTACAAACAGAAGCCAGAGGACCAAGGGCAGAGCCAAGGCCAGGGTGTTGGAGCCAAGAGCTCAAAGTCAGGAACCAGTCCTGGGATGGGACTTCAGTCTCTTGGTGAAACCCCTGCTCAGCTCCTTTTCTGCAACATGCCAATGGCTTCAGTGTAACTGCTTCCTGGGAAAGGCTGCTCCTTTTCTCAGGGGTTCATGAGGAAAGCAACAACGTTCCCCATGCCCTGTTGCCTTCTAAGGGGAGCTGACTTTCAAATCTTTTTCCATTCCAGATCTGATCACCGCCCCCCACCCCGGTATTTCTCTAAATACAAAAACCCAAACCATCCCAAACTGACACTATCTTAAATTCTGATGGAAATTTAATAATTGCAGTATAATAAATATAATATACACTTGACCTTAGCCAAAAGGCCAAGAAGCGATAATAATAAATATAATATAAATATAAAGCTGTCAATCCCCCTCCAAGCTGATCTGAGATGGGTGGTTTGAGAAAACAGTGGATGATTTAGACCAGCAGTCCTCAAGCTTTAGACCCCTTTATACTCTTAAAAATTATCTCGGGTACTTCCCTGGTGGCACAGTACTTAAGAATCCACCTGCCAATGCAGGGGACATGGGTTCGATCCCTGGTCCAGGAAGATCCCACATGCCATGGAGCAACTAAGCCCAAGCGCCACAACTACTGAGCCTGCGCTCTAGAGCCCGTGAGCCACAACTACAGAAGTCTGCGTGCCTAGAGCCCGTGCTCCACAACAGGAGAAGCCACCGCAGTGAGAAGCCCACACACCGCAACGAGGAGTTGCCCCCGCTTGCCACAACTAGAGAAAGCCAGCGCACAGCAACAAAGACCCAATGTGGCCAAAAATTAATTAATTTATTTATTTATTAAAAAAAAATTTTTTTAATTATCTCGGATTCCGGACTTACTTGGTGGCACAGTGGTTAAGAATCTGCCTGCAAATGCAGGAGACACGGGTTCGAGCCCTGGTCCGGGAAGATCCCACGTGCTGCAGAGCAACTAAGCCCATGCGCCACAACTACTGAGCCTGTGCTCTAGAGCCCATGAGGCACAACTACTGAAGCCCACACACCTAGAGCCCGTGCTCCGCAACAAGAGAAGCCACCACAATGAGAAGCCCGTGCACCGCAAAGAAGAGTAGTCCCAGCTCGCCGCAACTAGAGAAAGCCCACACGCAGCAATGAAAACCCAACGCAGCCAAAAACTAAATTAATTAATTTTTTTTAAATGGCAAAAAAAAATTATCTTGGATTCCAAAGAGCTTTAGTTTATGCAGGTTGTATCTATCAAGTTACTGTACTAGTAATTAAAGCTGAGAATTTTTTAAATGTTTATTCATTTAAAAATAACAGTAATAAACCTATTACATGTTAATGTAAATGACATAATTCTTATGAAAAATAGCCACAATTTTCAAGCCAAAAACTAAATCAATGAGAGGAATCGCATTGTTTTGCCTTTTTACAAATTGTTTTAGCATCTGGCTTAATAAAAGACAGCTGGCCTCTCATGTCTGCTTCTGCACTCAGTCTGTAGCCACATGTTGTTTTGGTCGAAGTTGATGATGAAAACCTGGTGTCGTGCACGCAGGTAGTTGGACATCTACTTTTCAGATAGTAACAGAAAGGATCTTGGGTACACCCACGGGTCCTCAGATCCTACTTCGAGAACCACTGGCTTCGGTAATGATACTACCGTGCCCACGGCCCACGTGGATCATGGGGGTGAGGACGAGAGGAGCTCAGGATGAGAGAGAAGATGGCTGGGGACAGGGTTGGGGGGTAAGCAGTCACGGATGGAGTGGGGAACGTCATTATCCATTATCCATTGTCCCCAGTCCTCACTACAGTTGGCCAGGAATAGCCTGAGTCCCACTGGCTCCCTCCTGAGAAAAGGAAATGTTGGGATGGAGCATCCCTATGAGTCAGCCCTGCACCATGATTGGGAGGGACGAAATGCTGAACGGGAGCAATTCAGAAGAATTAGAAACAATTCAGGAGAAACAGTACAGGGTACCAGGAAAGAAGGACAGTGCGTCAGTACTCAAGCCAGGATGCACACTGCATCACCTGCAAGGTTTAAATGCTGATCCGATGAGCCTGACCAAAAGCCCGGATGGCAAGAGTTTGGAAAGCTCCGCAGGCGGTTCTAATGTGCACCCTGGGGTGAGACCCACCAGATTTGAGTGGGCTCAGGAAGCAATCCACCTGGCTTTGAATCCATGCTCCACTAGTTATATATACAGCTTACTAGTTGTATGACCTCTGACCAATTACTCAGCTTCAGTTTGCTCATCTGTAAAATACGAATACCATGAGGGATGTCGGGAATATTAAATGAGATCATCCATTTAAAGTTCTTAGAGCTGTGACTGACACAAGACATGTATTTAGTAAGTGTCAGCTGTCGCTGGTTATGGTGATTTTTGTGCAGGCTGTCAGCCTCTGTTGGCTTCCAGGGTGTCTCTGAGGAGGGTGCCACACAGACAGGACCAGGCACCCAAGGGAGGGGCTGGGGTCCAGTCCGAGCACTGCCACAAAGCTGATGTCCCAACTGGGTCCTCCGTCTCCTCATCTGGAAATTCCAGAAGTCAGAGACCTCCCCCGACGCAGGACCCAGTCCTGAATCCTCAGAGAGAGAGAGAGTTGGCCGAGGGGCACAAATGTGATGTCACTGGAAACAGGTGCAGGAGGAGTTGAAAAGGTGCAATGAGATTTTTCACAGTGTGTGTGTGTGTGTGTGCGTGTGTGTGTGTGTGTGTGTGTGTGTGCGCGCGTGCGCATCTGCGCGCACTCTAGTCAGGCTGAGATACTGTTTTCCTTTTTAAATTACTGAAACACCTCAAATCTACTGCAGTTGACAGAAGGGAGAAGACAGAGTGGAAACATTTTAATGGCTTTTTCTCAGCCTGTGGGCTGTCCACCGAGCCCTGGGATGAATGAGGCTCGCTCCTCGTTTGTCCTCAAGGACATCATCGTCACATGTTACACGCTGCACTCTGCCTGGGAGCTTATCCAATCATCCCCAAAAGTTAAGAGCAACACACGAGGGCCAGGGAAAGATGGAAGGACCTGGAATGCTCTCTGAACTGGCAGTCCATGACTCAATATTTTCATGAAGAGGTGGGATGAATCATGCAACACTTCTAGAATTACTGGACGTGGACAGCTCCTCCAGCTGTTCACAGGGGAGAATTTGAGAGCCTTCACATGCAGATGTTCTGCTGAGTCTTATGACACCCGCCCCATGAGATAAGCCTGCAGCCCCAGTGACCGATGACTGACTGGTTTAATTTCCTTCAGGTTCATTGGCTTTTGCAAATTCACACAGAGAGAAGCGCCAAACAGGCTGAAATAACTAACAGAAATGAGCTGGAGGGATCGTCCAGGGCCAATCCTGTGCCTCCCAGAGGAATCACACCTCATCATACAGGACAGAGCTGTCCAGGCTGCTGACGACCACGGAGGGAGCCGTGAAAACAGGGAGATAATTGGATCCAGGGCTTAACACACTTCATCAGTAGCGAGAGTATGCAGGCTAATCCTTCAGACGTGGGGGGCTCAGGCTGCAACTGATAAACCTCATTAAAGGATCAACCCTCATGTCCGGGTCTTGATTTTTGACACTAACTTAAGCCTTAGACATGTTGGGCTGATTAAGGGGGCAGGAGACTGGCCCCCATGTCGGAATCTCACCTTCCTGCCAGCCCCACACCGGACACATTTGGAGGCCAGATTCTGATGGAGAAAGTGGCTGAAAGCAAAGAGGGATTGGGGTTTTTATGTTCGGTTGTTTGTTTGGTTGTTCATTTGTTTGTTTGTTTGTTTGGTTGGTTGGTTGGATGAGAGAGAAGATGGCTGGGGACAGGGTTGGGGGGTAAGCAGTCACGGATGGAGTGGGGAACGTCATTATCCATTATCCATTGTCCCCAGTCCTCACTACAGTTGGCCAGGAATAGCCTGAGTCCCACTGGCTCCCTCCTGTTTGGTTGGTTGGCTGTTTGGCTGTTTGGTTGGTTGGCTGGTTGGTTGGTTGGTTGGTTGGCTGTTTGGCTGTTTGGCTGTTTGGTTGGTTGGTTGGTTGGTTGGTTGGTTGGCTGTTTGGCTGTTTGTTTGTTTGTTTGGTTGGTTGGTTGGTTGGTTGGCTGTTTGGTTGGTTGGTTGGTTGGCTGGCTGGTTGGTTGGTTGGTTGGCTGTTTGGCTGTTTGGTTGTTGGTTGGTTGGTTGGTTGGCTGTTTGGCTGTTTGGTTGGTTGTTTGGTTGGTTGGTTGGTTGGCTGGCTGGTTGGATGGTTGGTTGGCTGTTTGGCTGGTTGGTTGGTTGGCTGTTTGGCTGTTTGGTTAGTTGGTTGGTTAGTTGTTTGGATGGCTGCATTCACCTCTAAATGTATGTTTCATTGAGAGGCAATTTACTAGCTTGAACATCCACTTTGCCAGCATGTTCTACTTGGTATGAAATGATTTTCCAGACTTTGCCAGCATGCTTCACCCTGTTCTCGGGGTATTTCCTTGCACATGCTCTCCGAGGTGACGCTGTGCCCTTGTCACCTTGGAGGGGCTGCTGGACCTCACCAGGAGGTGAGGTGCCAAAGCTCTGCCTGTAATTTCTTCCTCAGGAGAAGATGCTGAGTTCTGTGTCTGCCTCCTCAGGACAGACAGCCAACCGAAGCGGGTGGGTGGGTGGTGATCTGGTCTCAAACACGGACTCAGGCCCCCACCAGCTCTGATCCACACTCCACAGAGAAACGAGCCCCTGTGGTCTCCTGAATGGGAAAGACCTCAACCCCTCACTCCTCAGCCTCTCCCTCCACAGACCACACTGGGCAGGAAGGGGGCCAGGCTCATGGCAGAATACATTCAGCTCCTCAGCATCTACTGAAGCTCATCCCCGGTTCAGGGCCTTCCCCCAGGGATCTCACCAGAGGGCATTTTTTTCCTGTGTAAAGTGTTAGGTTTAAGGAAGCTATGAAGCTGCATGAATTGACTTAAATTTGCCTAAAATATAGAGCTTCTAATGCTAGCATCACAAAGGAATCCTCTCATCCCATATTCTTTCTTTCCTTCTTTCTTTTAATGAGGCTAAATTGACTAAAATAATTTAACTGCATTGAGAGCGGCAATTTTTAGGCAAACAAGACTCATCCATTTTGGACAAGTCTAAAATGCTTAAAAAATCCATAAAATTAGTTCACTACGTTCCTCAGATATTTGAGTTTTACACCCCAAATTATATTTGTTTTGCGAACAAATATTTCATTACCTCTGCTCATTCCCCTACTACCTGGCCTGTGGGCTCGGGAAAAGTGAATCAATTAGGTTAACACAGGGAGGGGACAGAAAAGGAGAGTGAAGGAGCCACTCCCCCATACCGACCACATTGTCTGTTTCCCCCAGGGCAAAATTAATGTGCTTCCTTCCACAAGTCACAAAAGCAAACAAAACAAAACAAAATATTTTTCTTTCTCTGTCTCCTTCTCCTTCACTCACACACAGGACACCAAAATAACAATGAAACTTACCTGATCCTGAATTGTACCTTTTATCAGAGGCAGACCCATGGTAACCATCACTCTCTGAAATGTCAAAGCTCTCATTTCATCCAGACTCAAATCATACCTGTGACAAATGGATACAAAATGGGTGTTAAGACGTTGGACTGATGGTGACCATGAGTGGAGCCTTTGGACCCAGGGATCTGACAGAACAGACATCTTTGTTGGGTCTCTCTATAGCTCTTGTTCCATGCTATGCGTCAAAGGAGGCCACCATGTGTGTGACACAGACAGTGGGGGGCGGTCAAAATGGAAGGAAAGAAAGAAGGGTTCCCTGACAATGACCTTAAAACAAGACTCTAACGTTTCCTCCTCTACCCAGGTGTCTGGAATGGGAAGATGGGGCAGATGGGAGAGACCTGTGTGGTGGCCCCAGGAGTGTCACCTAGAATTTCCTTCAAGAGAACCCACAGTGGGAGCAGCATTTCCCAGCAACCTGCAGCTGCCATTCCTTGGAATTAACCTTGGCGCTGGCCCCAGGCTGCTCTGCCCTCAGGCTGCTCCCGGCAGGTGATGAGCATGGCAAGGGTCTAGACTCCGGCCATTCCTGCCCACCAGGAGACTTTTTCCCAGAGACACCAGCAGCCCACTCAGACTGTCTCGTGACGGTGCCAGGCCCTTTCTTCTCCCTCATTTCATGGTGTCAGCCCTGCTTGCACACATTCCAAAGGTTCCCCCACCTCCTGCAGCTCCCTCCCTGTGGCCCTTCTAGATGTTCCCCCAGTAAGTCGCTTGCACATCTAGTCCCATCTCGGTGTCTGTTTCTCAACGAACCTCGACTGACATAGGAGGGGAGGATCCATGCTGCCACCTAAAGTGTTTAAACACAAAGCACAGCCAGAGTTTGGGGGAACCGCACTCAGGTTTGGATGCTGACTGCCACCAACTGCGTGACCAACGTCAAGTGGCCTGCCGTGGCTCCATCCTCCCATCTGTAAGATGGGAATGAGAGTCACGAATAACCCAGAGGAGTGTCATTTCAAATGCTTGGACTAGGGCGTGCATATGTATGGTAAGTGTTCAATAGCAGTAACTGCCATTCACGCTCTTAGTTACCCCATCTCCTCCTTCTCAAGGGCAGGCACTGTGTCAGACCCATTTTTACAGCCCCAGCACCCCTACAAGGCCTGGCCCATGTGAGGCCCCATTCAATGGTGGTTGAACTTAAACGTATTTGGGTCCTCAGGTTTCACGACCAGGTTGTGGAGGCAGCGTCCCCACGGATGCCCCCAAAGACATGCTTACTACACATACTGTCCTCATGTCAAGTTTATTTCCACCCAGAAGACAAACTGCATGCATTCAGAGTCCACATCTTAAACTCCTGTGTAGCCCCTGAGGACCAGCAGAGCATCTCACATTTAAACATTTTCCCTAAATACCTGCTGGCCAATTGCCCCAGACCAAACAAGAACCATCTTGACTTTCTCTCTTCCATCTCCAGTCTGCAGGTAACTGAAAAATCCAAGAGGACCCACCGTGCATTTGGGAAAGTAAAAGATAACCCCCCCACCAAAAAAAAAAAAAAAAAAAGGCCAAACGGTCACAGAAACTCCCTAACAAAAAAATCTTGAGACAGGACAGGCCCATTATTGCTTTTTTCTTTTTCTGAGTCAGAACCACTGGTGGGGATTTCAGTAGAAACATTACTGCATGAAGTCAGTATTTTCCCTAAGGAGAACAGAAAATTAAAATGCCAATTTCAATAAAATGGGAGACTGGAAAAATCTCCACATTTGAACATACAAGTAAGGCCTGCCCAAAGCATCTGAGTCAAGCAGGCTTTGGCAGGAGGAACTGAAAAGAAGAACCACAGAAAGAGATCTCACGGCACAACGGCCAAATGGTGACCGATCGCAGGAAATGCTAGTAAAAATTCACTTCCTAAATGGAAGATGTGTACACCGAGACGTAAAACCTATAGCTCTTATCTGGAAAGCGGGATAGGAATGGCAGTGAGCTAGCAGATAGCAGGAGGCCCGCTGGTCTCTGAGCTATAGGTTTAGGGTCAGGGTGACATGAAGAATCCCATGCACAGGTCACGTTTGAGAGAAGTGGTCTATCTCAGTGGCAGCGGGGAAGGAAAAAGTTTCCATGTGATGAAAAGGACCCACTCTGGATCACTATCCAAGCTTTTCCCAGCTCCCCAACCCTGAAACCCCTTAGAAAATCCAGGCTAGAAATCATTCAGCTTCACTCACATCATTCAGTTATAAGTAATAAACAGAAATGAGCATAGAATTGAAACAATGACCCTACAAAGAGCAGCAAATCTATTAAAAAACTAAAAACGCTCATCAGGGGGAAAAAAGTCATCCTGTAGCAAATAAAAATTGTGACCAAATATTATCTACATATTATATAAAACCAGTGGTGTGGGACTTCCCTGGTGGTACATTGGATAAGAATCCGCCTGCCAATGCAGGGAACACAGGTTCGAGCCCTGGTCCAGGAAGATCCCACATGCCACAGAGCAACTAAGCCCGTGTGCCACAATTACTGAGCCTATACTCTAGAGCCTGTGAGCCACAACTACTGAGCCTGCGTGCCACAACTACTGAAGCCCACACGCCTAGAGCCCATGCTCCGCAACAAGAGAAGCCACCACAGTGAGAAGCCCATGCACTGCAACGAAGAGTAGCCCCCACTCATCGCAACTAGAGAAAGCCCGCACGCAGCAACAAAGACCCAACACAGCCAAAAATAAATAAATTAAATCTTTAAAATAAATAAAATAAAATTAAATAAATAAATAAAACCAGTGGTGTGTTAGAGCCAGTTTAAATTAGCTCATGAGATACAATTGTTAAATGTTAAAGAATTTTTGTGAACTAGTTTTTAAACACAGCCATTATCAAAAATTAATATATAGGGCTTCCCTGGTGGCGCAGTGGTTGAAAGTCCGCCTGCCGGTGCAGGGGACACGGGTTCGTGCCCCAGTCTGGGAAGATCCCACATGCCGCGGAGCGGCTGGGCCCGTGAGCCATGGCCGCTAAGCCTGCGCGTCCGGAGCCTGTACTCCGCAACGGGAGAGGCCACAACAGTGAGAGGCCCGCATACCGCAAAAAAAAAAAAAAAAAAAAATTAATATATAGAAAGATGCACTGAAATAAATTCTATTTTAAAAATAAAAGTAATACTCAAGCTCATCCGTTCCTAATTATGTTATTATATTTTACTATTATCTATGTTCTTTGGGTTGTTTATGTGTATTGGTGGAAATACTATATAATGGAGGACTTCCAGTCCTGCCAAGGTGCAATAGCCCCATTCCTCCCAGATCCTCCCTCTTACAACTATAAAACCCTAGACACTGCACAATAAACAAGCATAGGATGACTCTGAAAAGTACAAAAAAGAAGGCAGACCACCTGGGGGAACTCAGAATTTGAGGAATGCCATGCCAGCAAATTCTCTGGGTTTCTTTATTGCCTCCCATGTACATATGCTGGACAAGATGCTACAGAATCTTCCAACCCAGAATCTCCAGCAGACACAGACAAAAAGTACTCCAAGAGAAGCCTGTTCTCCTTAGCTGAAGGATGCAAAAGGGTCTGAAGTTGCTGGGCAAACAACAGACTGCCTTTGGGAGTGTGGGCAGGGAAGCAGACCATCAGAACTGGCAGTGCGGATGTGCAGCAGGATTCCCAGCATCAGTTGGGACAGGAGGCTTTCAGATCGCATGGGCTGCCAGGGGGCTTGCAGAGACGTGGGCTCAGCTAACATCTAGCCTCAGAGTGGGGAGCTCTGGAGTATAAGCGGCACCACAGAGTTCTCCCACTCTGTCAGTCAGTAGCTGTGGGCATTCCCAGGGAAAAAGCATAACCTCAGGCATTTCCTGGGAAGGTCGCTCCCATTGGGCAAGGACAATTCCAAGGAGCTTTGCTGTGAGTTGATACCAGTCAATGTTGATAGCAGCTAGGAGATGAGTGTAGAGGCCTGGTAAAGGGATCAGGGTGGGGTATCAACAGCAACTGCTACAGCAGCTGACTACAGAAATCAGGAGAAGAAAATAACAAATTAAACAAAAGGAAAGGAGAAAAAATAAATTATTAAAAGAAAAGCAGAAAAGTAATCAGTTAGAAATCCGAAAGCTGGCTCTTTGAAAACAACCACCATAGAGGTTTTTGTTAAACATTGTACTGGGGGAGTCAGCCAATGCAATTAGACAAGAGAACAAAATTTAGAGAAATCGAAATTGGAAAGAAATGGGTAAAACTCTCACTATTTATCGATGATGCATGTGTTAGGTTGATTGTATTGATGGCCCCTCTGCTTGACCTCTCCTTGATCCCTGTCCTTTGACACTGAAGTTCTCATAAAGAGGCAGAGTCTGCTTCCCCAACCCTTGAGTCTGAGCTTGGCCATGTGACTTGCTTTGGCCATTAAGATATTGGTATCTTTGAGAGACGCAAAGGCTCGAAAAAGTATTTGTGCATTTTCTTGCTCTCTTACTCCTCTGAAATCCCCCCTGAGAAGATGCTTGAGATAATCTAAGAACATGCCTGGACTAGCCTGTGGGGTGGGGTGGGGTGTATAAAGTAAGAGACAAGTACGAAGAGCTCAGCTGTATCAGCCAAAGCCATCACAGACCAGCCTACCTCCAGGCAACCCCTAAACATGTGGAAGAAGCCAGTCAAGATCAGAAGAGCTGCCTATTCAACCTACAGCTGACTACAGATTCATGAATGAGCCCAGACAAGACTAGAAGAACCCCCCCCAGCCACCCACAAACTCATGGTCCATAATATTGATCAATTATTGTTTTGAACTGCTAAGTTTTGCATTATAGGTAACTGATACAATAGTCCTATAAACCTGGAAGCCCGCAAGACAACTAAAATTACTACAAACAATAAGAGTTGGCAGGATACACAATTAATAGAAGTTAATGGCTTTCATATAGATACATAAACAATCAGTTAGAAAGTACATGAAAGAAAAGATCCCAGTTGCAAAAGTAATAAAACAAAAGAAAAATATACTTAAGAATAAACTTTTTATATGTACATAACTTACCTGAAGAAAACTTTAAAACACTCCTAAAGTACACAAGCAAAAACCTGAACAGATAGAAACATGGACCATTTGTTTTAATAGGAAGAAAGGCCACAAAGAAATCAATTCTCCCTAAGTTAATTTATGCAGTCAATATGATCTAAATAAAAACACCAATAAGGGATTTTGAAGTTCACATATGAAAGGAAACAAGCAAAAACAACCAGAAAAACTCTAAAAATGAGGAGCCATGATCTGTGTGATAAGGCCTCAGTAATTCAGCCGGTGCAAAAATAGGCAGATAGACCAATGGAATAAAATAGAATGTCGAGAAACGGAATTAAATACATATGGAAAGTTAATATATTTCAGAGAAAGCTGGGATATCAAATCCAAAACATTGAGATGTTCTAATTGGGTAGTCAACTGGAAGAAAAAATTAAGTTGAATCCCTATCTCACACCATATACTAGAATGAATTCCAAATTGATCAGGATTTACATGGAGGAAAACAAAACCACAAGGTATTAAGATAAAACATAAAGAACTCTTTCATGATCTCAATGCAAAAAATACTTTCTAATATGATATAATATTTAAAAGCCATAAAGAAAAATTTGATAAATGTGACTATATAATAACAAAAACTTCTGCATGACAAAAACACCTTAAGAATAGTCAAAAGGCAAATGACAAACAGGGACAAAATACTTGTTACTGATGTCATTGCAAAGGGATGAAGCTCCCTAATTACAGAGCTCCTATAATTCATTAAAAACATACCAGCAAGCACAACAAAGGAAACCATCAACAAAACGAAAAGACAATGTAGTGAATGGAAGAAAATATTTGCAAATATATGACCAACAAGGGGTTAATATCCAAAATATATAAACAACTCATACAACTCAATATCAAAAAAACAAACGACCCAATTTAAAGTGGGCAGAAGAAAGACCTTAATAGACATTTTTCCAAAGAAGAAATACAGATGGCCAACAGGCACATGAAAAGATGCTCAACATCGCTGATTATTAGAGAAATGCAAATCAAAACAACAATGAGATATCACCTCACACATGTCAGAATGGCTAGTATCAAAAAGACCACAAATAACAAATGTTGGCAAGGATGTGGAGAAAAGAGAACCCTTGTACACTGTTGGTGGGAATGTAAATTGGTGCAGCCGCTATGGAAAACATTATGGAGGTTCCTCAAAAAAACTAAAAATAGAACTACTATATGATCCAGGAATTTCACTCCTGGGTATATATCTGGAAAAAACACTAATTGAAAAGATACATGGGGCTTCCCTGGTGGCGCAGTGGTTGAGAGTTTGCCTGCCAATGCAGGGGACGCGGGTTCGAGCCCTGGCCCGGGAGGATCCCACATGCTGTGGAGCAACTGAGCCCGTGCACCACAGCTACTGAGACTGAACTCTAGAGCCTGCAAGCCACAACTGCTGAGCCCACGTGCCACAGCTACTGAGGCCTGCCCGCCTGGAGCCCGTGCTCCACAACAGGAGAAGCCACGACAATGAGAGGCCCACACACCGCAGCGAAGAGTGGCGCCCACTCGCCGCAACTAGAGAAAGCCCGCGCACAGCAATGAAGACCCAACGCAGCCAAAATAAATAAATTAAAAAAAAAAAAAAAAGAAAAGAAAAGATACACGCATCCTAATGTTCATAGCAGCACTATTTACGATAGCCAAGATATGGAAGCAACCCAAGTGTCCATCAACAGATGAATGGATAAAGAAGATGTGGTATGTATATATATATATTATATATATATGTATGTATATATACACGATGAAATATTAGCCATAAAAAAGGATGAAATTCTGCCATTTGCAGCAACATGGTGAGAATATTATGCTTAGAGAAATAAATCAGACAGAGAAAGACAAATACTGTATGCTACCACTTATTTGCGGAATCTAAAAAATAAAACAAACTAAGGTATCTAGCAAAACAGAAGGAGACTCACAAACATAGAAAACAAACTAGTTGTTACCAGTGGAGAGAGGGTGGGGGAGGAGCAAGCTAAGGGCATGGGATTACGAGATACAAACTACTGTGCATAAAAGAGATATGCAACAAGGACATATTGTACAGCACAGGAAATTACAGCCATTACTCTGTAATAATTTTTAATGAAGTACGATCTATATAAATACTGAATCACTATGCTAGACACCTGAAACTAACATAAAATTGTAAATCAACTAAACCTCAGTTGAAAAAAAAAAAATGACCAAAAGGGGGCAAATGATTTGAACACATGGGCCACAGAATAAGAAATACAAGTGATACAAATATATTTTTAAATCTCTGCTCTCATATGCAGTAAGAGAAGCACAAATTAAAACTACACTGAAATACTGATTTTCACCTATTACATGAACGAAATCCAGACAGTCTGATAACACACTACGTTGGCAACGTTGTGAGGAGCTGATGCTCTCACACACTAGCCTGAGGGACGGAGGGTACAAATTGGTACAGTCTGCACGTGCAACAATTAAACAATATCTATCAAAATTACAAAGGAACCTACCTTTTGACCCAGCAATTCCACTTCTAGAAACTTATCCTTTGGACATCCTCACACATGTGAGGAGATATAAGCTATAGAATAATATGAGGTATGGATCCTCTTTTTTAATATAAACTGTAGTATTCATCAATTACAAATTTTGTAATCAAAAAAGAAAAATGTGGATCAAGAGAAACATCAAACTAAAAAGACCAGACAGCAAAGCCTATGGAAATGCCATTTGGTGTGTTTTACAGACAAGATTCTAAAACGTAAGTAACTATTGATAGTTCTCTCTTTACACTTCCATTCCACTAACGTTTTGATTAAATGGTTGTTATTCATCTGTTTTAAAATCCCAAATTCAGAGCGAATTCCCTGGCGGTCCAGTGGTTAAGACTCTGAGCTTCCACTGCAGAAGGCACCGGTTCATCCCTGGTCGGGGAACTAAGATCCCACAGGCTGCGCAGCGCGGCCCAAATTCACATTAATTTCACATTACTTTCACATTAAACTAAGCTTCTTACTCATACAGATACCAAGCATCTCACTGGAGTCAAATTTTAGTAACGGTTTATGTCAGTCTACAAAGAAAAATAGGACACAGGACAAGAACAGGTGAGGACTATTAATGCACAGATAATATATACACTGGCCAGAGGAACTGGGAAATTATTATAACCAGTAAAATAAACATACCTCAAGAAAACTGGGTTACTACTAAACAGCTCTCAACTATTAATACCCAACCTCCTTACGTTAAAGAAATTTCTCAACAGGGACAAGTTAGACATTTTAATTATAGGTCTTTCACATTCCCCACCCCCAACTCCCAAAATGCACTATTAGGGGTAAGCATAATGTTCCATGGGCATAAGCTACTCACTGTAGTGTTGTAACAGCGCAACATTGCAAACATCTAAAACACCATCAGTAGAAAAGTGATTCAGTAAGATATGGTACAGCCATACAATGGGATATTACACAAAAAGAAAATTTTCTTTCTATGGCAATATGGAAAAATTGCCAAGATATGTTTTAAATGAAAAAAATCAAGGTGCAAACAAGTGAATATATTCCTTTTACTGCTGCTCTATATGTTTTTAAAAAATGGGGTGGAGAAGACTACATGTTTGCTTGGTAGATGTTGTTTTTTTAAAACCAGAAACTAATAACAGTGTTTAGCTTTTGTGTGAGTGGGGTGGAGGTGGGGGGAATTGGGCAGAGAGGGGACAGCACTGTACCTTTATATGCTTTCTGACTTTTGAACCGTGTTAAACTAATACCTATTCCAAAAACAGATGTTTTAAAACGTGTTAAATTGTACACTTAAACATAACCACTAGATGGCGCTTGATCTTCATTCCAACTGCCACCCCCCCAAGGAATTCATTCCTATTTAACAAAGAAATTAAAGCTGGATGAAGAAGTTTTAGAAACTGTCTCCCTGAAAGCTTGAACATCTGCTTATCATAATATGAATATTTAAATTCCTAACACTTTTCAAGCAAAAAGGTAACCATCTCTGCGATGGAAAAGGCAGGGTTTCAGGAACATCTCAAGCTCTCCCAACTCCTATGCAACATGCATATTTGTTTGTGCATTTTCTGTCTTTAAATACCAACCCCCACGTTTAGCAATCTTAATGGGACACCTTAAATACTATGTGTATAACGATACGGTATAAATCATAAACAACAACGGTTTTGGGTATTTTATAATAACAGATTTAATTTCTCTTTTCTGGTTTCTTGGGTCTGTAAGATATAAAGATTTGGCAAATATTATTATCTCTGTGCCTCAAATGGCAGAGAGAGGCCCTATAGAATTAAGAGACTTGGCAGGTCCTGGGTGGATGGCGTTAGTGTCGAGATTAAGAGACACAGCTGCCGGGGTGTGTCTGTATGGGGTACAGAGCGGGCCCTGCTCTACCCTCAGCAGCTCCACCATCATCTGACTTATCAGTGGTCTGTGTAGGATTTAGCTTGAGAAAAAATGGTTCCTTTACTAAGAACAAGGTTGAAAACCTCTGAACTAGGATATGCTACCAGCAAGAACTAAAGCAGAAGATACGAATCTCACCTTCCCTCGGAGAGGTGACGGGTGTGGGCATCCAGCGTGAGTAAGACGAAGCCTTACTGGGAAGTTTCACACGTGGAATTAGGACCAAACCACAAGACACTAAGTTTCAAAATCGAATCATAAATACCTACTAGAGAGGCGAAAATAAAAAATACTGACAATACCAAGTGTTAAGAAGGTGCAGAGCAACTGGATCCCTCATTCACTGCTGGTGGGAAATATTTAAAAAATGGTACAGGCACTCTGGAAGAGTTTAACAATGTCCTATGAAGCTAAATACACACTAATGTTTATAACTCAGCAATTCCACTCCTGGGTATTTACCCAAGAGAAATGAAACCCTTTGTTTACACAAACACTTATACATGAATGTTTATAGCAACTTTATTTGCAATCACCAAAAACTAGAAACAACCCAAATGTCCCTTGAGTGGGGCATAGATTAAACTGTGGTACATCCATACAATAGGTTACTACTCAGCAATAAAAAGGAATGAACCACTGACACACATGACAACTGGGATGGATCTCCAAGGCATTGTGTTGAGTGGAAAAAAGCCAATCTCAAAAAGTTCCATATGATAGGATTCCAATTTGATAACATTCTCAACATGACTAAATTACAGTAATGAAGTACAGATCAGTGGCTGCCAGGAGTTAGGGTTAGGGGGAGAATCTGACTCTAAAGGGGAAACACAGGAGGTTTCTCTGTGGTGGTGGAATAGTGCTATATTCTGATTGTGGTGGTGGTTGGTTACACAAAACTATACGTGTGAACTACACACACACACACACACACACACACACACACACACACATAGATGTCCTCCAAAAGATTTGAACAGACACTTCACAAAAGAATGACCAATATAAAAATGACCGATAAGCATGAGAGAAAACGCTCAGCGTCATTAAGTCACCATGGAAAATCAAATTAAAATCACAATGAGATACCATTACACACCCACTTGAATGGCTAAAAAAAAGTTTTTAATGAGAAACCTAAATATTAACAAGGATGTGGAGCAACTAAAACTCTCATGTTTTGTTGTGATAATGTAAAACAGTACAGTCACCTTGGGGAAAGGTTCTGTCAATTTCTCATAACACTAAACATATACCTACTCTATGACCTAACAATGACACTCCTAGTATTTACCTAAGAAAAGCAAACTGTTCATAAAAATTCTTGTAGAAGAATGTTCATACCAGCTTTATCAATGATAGCTCCAAACTGGAAACAGCCAGGGCATCCATCACTAACAGAGCAGATAAATAAACTACGGTCTAGTCATAAAATGGAATACTACTTAGCAATAAAAAGGAATGTACTACTGATACACATAAATGGCATGTATTAAGTTAGAAAACATTATACTGGGCTCTCTGGGATCACCTGCTCTGGAGGAGGCCAGCTGCCATGATGTGAGGACACTCAAGCAGCTTCGTGGAGAGGTCCACATGGGAGAAACACTGAGGCTTCCTGCCAACAGCCATGTGAGTACAGCTCCTTGGGGGTGGGTCTGCCAGCCCCAGTCAAGCCTTTATATGACTTAAGCCCCAACCAACATCTTATGTACAACCTCATGAAAGACCCAGAGCCGCCCAGCTAAGATGCTGTGAAACTCATGACCCACAGAAACCGGTTGTTAAGTTTTGAGGTAATCTGCTACACATCAATAGATAAGAAGTACACATGGCACTGTGATACACACAAACAACTGATGGGCATGAACTAGTATCTTATTTTAAAACACTTTAATAATATGTAACACACCAAGAACAAAGCAAGAATCATAAAAGTATAGCCTAATGAATTATCACGAAGGTTACACACACCTGTATAATCTCTACCCAAGTGCAGGGAAATCACATTACACGACCAGACTCTCCCCTTGGTCCCCCTCTCAATCACTCCCTCCCTCCTGCCCATACTAGCTGCCATCCTGACTTGTAACTCCATAAATTATTTTTGACTGCTTTTAAATAGTAAAGAAATGGTATTAGACACTATGTATTCTTTTCAGTCTGGCTTCTCTCACTCAACGTGGCTAATAAGATTCATCTTAGTGTCTATTGTAGCTGTGTTTCATGCATTTTCATCGCTGTGTGGGATTAAATTGAATTAATATACCACCAAAAATATGCTGTGTGAACATATTATGTAATTCCATTTGTATTAAATTCTAAAACAGACAAAACTAAAACACAGTAGGAACAAAAACAGAACAGTGGTTACCTCTGGGGGGGGGAAGGGCAGGGCCTGGGAAGGGCATGAGGGACCTTTCTGGGGTGATAGTAACGTTCTCTATTTTGATAGGGGTTTGGGTTACATAGGTGAATGCCTCTGCCAAAATTCTGAGTGTACACTTAATAGTTTTGTATTTCATTGTACTTTACAGCAAAAGAAAAAAATCGGAGCCATGTTGACAGGATGTACGCCATGGAATGATATGATGTGACATGACGTGACAGGACAGGATAGGGTAAGATAGGATATATGGTATGATATATGATATGATATGATATGGTGTGATGTGATGTGATAGGATAAATGGGATGGTATGATATGATACAATATAATGTGATGTGATGTGATATGATGTGACGAGAAGGGCATCTCCCCTCATACACTTCCCCAGAACCCATAACCTCAGCCTAAACATGAGAAAAACATCAGACAGACCTGAATTGAGGGACATTCAGCAAAATACCTGACCAATACTTTTCAAAAGTGTCAAGGTCATGAAAAACAAGGAAAGACTAAGGAATTGTCACAGCCCAGAGGAGGCCAAGGAGCTGTGACAATGAAACACGTGGTGTCCTGGATGGGGTCCTGGAAGAGAAAGAGGCCATCTCGGGGAAAACTGAGGAAACCTAAGTAAAGTCTAGAGTTTAATTCATAGCAACGTACCGATGCCGCTGCCTTCGTTTTGACAAATGTACCGCGGTTCTGTAAGACGTTAACAACAGGGGAAACTTGGTGAGAGGGAGATGAGAAAACTCTGTTATCTCTGCAACTTTTCTATAAATTGAAAATTATTCCAAAATAAAAAATCCATTTTAAAAAGAGACAACAAAGCAGAAACTAACACACCATTGTAAAGCAATTATACTCCAAGAGAGATGTTAAAATAAATAAAATAAATAAAATTTAAAAGAGACAACAAGCAAGGCAACAACAAAATCAAAAAGGCCGTTGTGTATTAAAACACACACACACACACACACACACACCACTGGACAGGAATAAAGACACAGACGTAGAGAATGGACTTGAGGACACGGGGAGGGGGAAGGGTAAGCTGGGACAAAGTGAGAGAGTGGCATGGACATATATACACTACCAAATGTAAAATAGATAGCTAGTGGGAAGCAGCCGCATCGCACAGGGAGATCAGCTCGGTGCTTTGTGACCACCTAGAGGGGTGGGATAGGGAGGGTGGGAGGGAGATGCAAGAGGGAGGAGATATGGGGATATATGTATATGTATAGCTGATTCACTTTGTTATAAAGCAGAAACTAACACACCACTGTAAAGCAATTATACTCCAATAAAGACGCTAAAAAATAAATTAATTAATTTTTTTAAAAAAAAGCAGCTGTGTGTGGGACTTCCCTGGTGATCCAGTGGTTAAGACTTCGCCTTCCAATGCTAGGGGTGCGGGTCCGATCCCTGGTCGGGGAGCTAAGATCCCACATGCCTTGTGGCCAAAAAACTAAAACATAAGACAGAAGCAATACTGTAACAAATTCAATATAGACTTTTAAAAAAAAAAAAAAAAGCAGTGGTGTGTGTTTTTCTCTAACTCTAAGTCAAAATGAGTTTTGGTCTAGGGGAAAGAACATCTTCAGATACCAATGCGAATGCCCTCATGACAAGGAACATCCTTGGCACCTAAGCTTTTGACCACCATGTGACTCCTGGCAGCACAGATGTTCTGGAATAAAATACCAACAAGAACTTGAAAACCAACCCTGGTTTCCCAGTAGGGCTCTGCTTCAATAACCCGTACCTTGGTCCTGGTCTCTTTGGTAACTTCCTTCTGGAGACACGTCCAGCTCAGCCCAAGATAAACTCCCTCTTCTCTTTGAAATCAGCAAGAATCAAAAATGCTCCATCTCCATTAAAAGGTGAGGTGCACCCCGCTACAAGCATTCATGGCTCCCCAGAGGCAGTGAGCACAGGGGCCCATCTGCCTTCTAGCAAATACTGCGATCACAACTCGACCTCCGATGCTCCAAACCTTGACACCACCCTGAGAACACCACGCACAACCTGGATGAGTAGACGGTGAATGAAAGAGAAACTGTTGAGTCATCTTGCGGTAACTGTCAAAGGCTGCAGGCCCTGAGCCAGCAGGCGCCTGAGAAGATGCAAAGGGGGTCGTTTCTAAGTGCTGAGGTTTAATTCTAGCTGTGACATTCCCTCAACTAGCGAGAGGTATCTTGGCTGATGGGCAAAGTCTACAAAGTTCTCAGGAAGAAAGGCTCTGAAGACGGAGAGAAAAGGGAAGAAGGGGAAGGAAAGATCCCTCCCCAGAGACAAAAACCTCACAGGAATCCCTGAAGGCGGCAGTGCCAGACCCCACCCCTGCATCCTGGGCCTCCACTGAGTGACCGAGTGATCATGGGAAGGGAGTTTCCCTCTCCATCCTTTTTCTCCCCTTCCTTCCTTGAGCGTTCATTAAGTGCCTACACCAGCTAAACACTGGAAATTCAAAACAAGCCGGGCTGGCTCCTACCTTCAAAGGGCTTGGAGTCCAGCGTGGAAGACAGAGCAGGAGGAAGACGGGTCCCGTACAAAGTGCACATGTCATCATTAGGCCTCAAGTGGCTGGATGGGTGCCACCTCCCAGGGGTGGCCTGGTTGTTTTCTGGAATGCAGAGCCTTTGGTCTAGCAATTACCCTTGCCTGGCTCCGTCAGGAGGACCCGAGAGAAGGCAGAGCAGTGAGAACCTAGTCGCTCTGCAGGATCCGCTGAGGAGTGGGGTGTCTGTGGGCAGAGAGAGGAAGTCCCAGGAGGGAGGGAGGGAGGCAGTGGGGCGGGGAGGGCAGGAGGAAAGGGGTGGAAGGGTGAGCAGGAAGGAAGAGAAGGGGGAAATGGGGCCGAGTGAGCGGGGGATAGGAGCAGATACAATCTCCCGAGACAAAAACACGAACTGTCACCAAACTCAGGCATGTCTCTCACTAGGTAAAGGTACACGCGGCAGCTACTGCTGGGGCTCTTCCTCCCCTGCCCAGGATCCTGGCGATGCTGCATCAGCTCAGCCCGAGGGGGCAGCTCCTGACTGGTCCAGGTCACCACGGGGATCTCAACGTCCAGGACAGGGAGTGGTTTAGAAATGAGACTTGAAGCTTCAAACAAGGGGGGTTACTTTTTGGGGTGCGTGTGGGGAGTGCTGAGATGGGAGTGGCACCTGAGAGGTTAGCTAAGAAAGCAGTACTGGGTTTACGGCTGACAGTTCAGGGTCTTGGAGGATGCCCAGCCCTGTAGTCTACAGGTACAACCAGGCCTTAACTGGCTCCTCAGACCATGCTCCGACCACGGGAGGGTGGAGTCTGCTGGCTTAGGGGGCTACCTGTTTCCAATTGTAGTGACACCTTTGGTAACCCAAAGGATGTCTTTGGGGGAACATTATGGTACACAAATTCTGCAGGAGAAGATCTAGAGGGCAAATCCATCATCTTCAACAACGAATCCTTTCACTGGCTGTGTAGGAGGCACCCTTGGTGAGTCTAACATGCACAGGAGCCAGGGTTCCCTCCTAGACCTTGAGAGCTACCTGTCCACCTACCTGTCCAGTTACAGGTAAATGGGAAGATGGCCATGGAGATTCCCTCAGGGGCCCATGATGACCTGGACTTCAAGGCCTGGAGTCCCTGAAGGGCAAAGAGGAGGTCAACACTCTCCCACGGCTGCCAGGAGGGCATGGGGAGAGACCCTGGGGGTCTGAGGGTCTCCCATGATGTCTGAGTTCCCACAATAAGTCCATAAATAGTGTCAAAAGAAACAGAGGTTTGCACAGGGTCCATAGAGCCGTCCCTGTGAGAAGAAGGGCAAGTAATCAGGGGCCCTGCAGTCACTTTTTGTCATGGTCATAACCACGTAAGAACCAGTCTCAGCTCCTGGAATCAACCCACCTGCAAAGCCTTATTCACAGAGGGAGAACAGGGTATAAATGTTGTAGCCTGGATGTGATTGTAAGGTAGAGGATGGACAGAAGGGAACTTAGAAAGAAAAGAGATGCTATCGAAGCTCGGTGCAATGAAGTAAATAAAAACAAAAACATATCCACACTAACAGGAGGTCACAGGAGAATCTCAGCTCCCTGGCAGGGAGAGAAGTGGGCAGAGGACTGCGGAACGGCACCCCGAAAACAGCGCCAGTTCTGAGATCTCATGACACAGTCAGAATGGCTTCCGTTAGAAAATAGGCCTGATTTCCTCCGAAATTGCAGTCCCTCCCAAGGCTGAGAGGAATGAGCACCCATGACCCCTAGTCTGTCTACACAGACATTGGTCCCTTGCATGCATAACATTTCCTTTTGGAATCAATCAGCAAGTCTCTGCCCAAAAAGCCAAGCTATTGCCCAGCTTCAGATCAAAGTCACGGCCAGAGGAAGGAGGAGGGAACGTAACAGGCAGTGTTTAAGTGCCCCCATTCAAGGCAGAAATGCCTGACCTGGCTTCCCAGGTGCTCTTCTGAGACATCCTTCACTCACTGCAGTGACCCAGAGACTCAGGAAGAAGCCAGTGATGGGCGCCCAGTGCTCTGTCGGTCTGGCACGCATTTCCCCTCTTCTGGGCCACATCACCTCCTTTTGCCTTTAGCAGCCTCCCACTCCCTCCCCCACCCACGCGGTTCTGGTTGGTGACCCGCCTCAGGGGCCACTTCAAGGAAAAGCAATGGCAATGGCCAGCTGGGCCAATGAGGGTGACCTGGGCCAGGCTGGAAGCCAAGAAGAGTCTCTCTCTTCCAGCCTGGCTGCTGAGCTGAGAGACATGCACCCAAAGCTCCAAAGGCCACGAGGTGGCCAGGGTCTGTCTGGACGTAAGGAGAGCAGAGCTGAGGACTCCTGGCTGTGTCCCCCTAGCAACCTGAACTCCAGCCTCTGTGCCTGAAGCCAAGGTGAGCTGTTTCTGTCTCTGCAAGTGAAACAAAAGTGAAATAAAAGCAAACTAATTGGGGTGCTTCTGGTTGAAAACCAAAAGTTTGGTTGAAACCCAACTCACAGTGGCCTGAACAGTAAAGGGAACTTGCTACTTCACGGAACTGCAGGGACAGGACAAGGGGCAGGGGTCAGGGCACGTTTGACTCCCTGGCTCAGTCATGCCCTGCCTCTATGAGTCACTTCCTCCTAGGGCACGCTTCCCTCTTGGTGACAAAATGGCTGCACACCTAGCCAGCCTCACATCCAGACTCCACCGCATCCAAAATGAGAGGGCGTGCCCATCCGGCAGATCTCTCAGATAAGCAAGGAAGCATCTTTCCCAGGAGCCCTCAGAAACCTCCCTTCCTATTTCATTGGCCAAAACTGGATCACGGGACTATTCCTGTGCCAACCGGAGTAGCACTGGCTTCCTCAGGGTTACGGGTCAATCCCTTTGTCAAGGTGGGGGGTTGATGAGGTGACTGGTCTACTTTCTCTGAATTATACAACCTACGGGAGAGGGTCACGTGCCCAAATGAAAACCTAGGAAGTTCTGGGAAGAGGCGTCATGTGAAGACAAATGCTTACTTCATTAACACTGTGGCAAACAAGGAAGAAAAGAAATTACTATTGGGTTGGCCAACAAGTTCGCTTGGGTTTTTCCGTAAGATGTTACAGAAAAACCCGAACAAACATTTTGGCCAGCCGATAAATGTTAGGTGTTATTATTGTTGTTTTCATTGACCTGTAATTACCCAAACATTTTGCCTTAAGTAGTACTACTATATTAGGTTTGTATCTTCCTTATGGTTTTTCTCCCTTTGCCGTAATTTTTTATTATTTATTTATTTCCCAATCATTTTTTTAAATTGACGTATAGCTGAGTTACAATATTGTATTAGCTTCAGGTATACAACATAGTGATTCAAAAATTGTATAGATTAGGGGCTTCCCTGGTGGCGCAGTGGTTGAGAGTCCGCCTGCCGATGCAGGGGACAGGGGTTCATGCCCCGGTCCGGGAAGATCCCACATGCCACGGAGCGGCTGGTCCCATGAGCCATGGCCGCTGAGCCTGCGCGTCCAGAGCCTGTGCTCCGCAACAGAAGAGGCCACAACAGTGAGAGGCCCGAGTACCACAAAAAAAAAAAAAATTGTATAGATTATACTCCATTTAAAGTTATTATAAAATACTGGCTATAGTCCCTGTGCTGTACATGGTAGCTCTATATTTAATTTATGAGGAACTCCCATACTGTCTTCCATAGTGGCTACACCATTTTGTGTTCCCACCACAGCGTACAAGGGTTCCGCTTTGTCTATATCCTTCCCAACGCACGCTGTCTTTTTGTATTGGTCTCTTAAAGCAGGTAGAAAACAAAACGTGGAGTTACAAACCAATGTTACAATAAAGCTAGCATTTATAATCACCCAGGTATTTATTGATACATCACAATCTTCTCTAAGGGAATTTCTCACATTAAATTAGTAAACAGAATTTATAATGATCAAATCCTGCAGATCCCACCTCTTCACTGTCTCTGTCCTCTCTTCTCTACGTATTTCACCAGAACTATTCCCTTTTCACACTTCATCATTATCCCCTTTGAGAGTCAAACGAGAGATCAAATATAAAAAGTGTGCAACCAACTGCACAGACAGCCCTGTGAAGGGGAAGTGGGACCACTGAGTCTCCTGGCCTTTTACCAGCAGGGGTTTTAGTTCCTTTCTCTAGATCTCTCTTTCTCTCAGTCCCTCTCAGTCTCTTCCTGTCTCTCTCTCTGCCAGTATCCTGTGGAGGGACCCTTGGTTAGTTTACTATTTTCTTTCCTTCCAACTGTTGGTCCAACCGGGAAACAATTCTGCCTTTTACAACCATAACTGGGAGGCAACACGGGCTAAGTCATCATTTTAAATCCATGATAAAGACACTCACCCAGTTGGAGAACTAGCACAATGACAGTAACTTCTAACCACACCCATGTGTCCCCCTCCCATCTCTCTGCCCTCCCCCTCCAATCCTCTAGAATCTTGGTTTAGCATTCCTTTACTTTCATTTTATAGAGTTTCTCATATATCCAGGTATGTCTAAAGAGTATATTGTTGGCTTAATTTATGCTAACTTTGTAAAAAAAAAGGAATCAGCACATCAATGTTCATAACAGCACTATTCACAATAGCTGAGACATAGAAGCAACCTAAGTGTCAATTGACAGAGGAATGGATAAAGAAGATATGGTACATATATACAACGGACTAGTACTCAGCCATAAAAAAGAATGAAATAATGCCATTTGCAGGAACATGGGTGGACCTAGAGATTATCACATACCAAGTGAAGTAAATCAGACAGAGAAAGACAAATATTATATATCACTTACACGTGGAATCTAAAAAAATAATACAAATGAACTTATTTATGAAACAGAAACAGACTCACAGACATACAAAACAAACTTATGGTTACCAAAGGTTAAAAGGGGTGGGGGAGGGATAAATTAGGAGTTTGGGATTAGCAGATATAAAATTCTATATATCAAATAGATATACAACAAGGACTTACTGCATAGCACAGGGAACTTATTCAGTGTCTTGTAATAAACCATAATGGAAAAGAATATGAAAAAGAATATATATATTCATATATATATGTGTACATGTATATATATATGAATCACTTTGCTGTACATCAGCAACTAACACAACATTGTAAATCGACGATACTTCAGTAAGAAAAAAAAAGCCTTGGGCTTCCCTGGTGGCGCAGTGGTTGAGAGTCTGCCTGCCGATGCAGGGGACACGGGTTCGTGCCCCAGTCCGGGAAGGTCTCACATGCTGCGGAGTGGCTAGACCCGTGGGCCATGGCCGCTAAGCCTGCGCGTCCGGAGCCTGTGCTCTGCAGTGGGAGAGGCCACAACAGTGAGAGGCCCACGTACCGCAAAAAAAAAAAAAAAAAAAAGCCTTCTCTTTAGCAAGTTTGATGTTTATAATACAATATTATTTTCTATATTCACTATACTATGCCTTAACTCTCCAGGCCTTTTTTATCTACTGGTTGCAAGTTTGTACCTTTAAACAACATCTCTCTTATTCTTCCTACCACCCAGCCCCTGGTAACCACGATTACACTCTGTTTTTATGAGTTCACAGCTTTTTTAGATTTCACGCATAAGAGGAGCATCATTTTCTAACGAGCCTAAAGTCATACATGGAGGATCCCTGCTCACCATCCTTTCAGGCACCTGGGCTTATGACCTGTCATTCATTCTCCACGCACCCATCCCTCAGGGACTAAAAGATTCATCTCTGGAGAAATTAACCCTGACCAAAACAAAACACTAATACTGGTCTGCCACTGAAAGGTTGGTTCTCTCTGATCAAGAAAGCCTGTGGCCAGGGACCCTGCCTGATTACAATCAGCATTTTGCTCATATTACTCACTTCACTCCTATTTTGAACAAACACCCAAGACTGACTAGACACTTAACAAAAGCCTCCGACACAAAAGCCAGAGGTCAAAAGTACAAACGGGAAAAGAAAAAGGAACTCAAAGGAAATAGAGACAAAGCATAAAAGGAAACATCTCAAAAATTACCATCAACTATTCCCAAGAAATAAGAGACTTTGCAACCAGAAAACAAGAACAGATGCTATAAAAAAGGAATAAAGAACTCAAAGAACTTTTGAAAATTAAAAATACAATAGTAGATATTTAAAATCACTCAAGAACAGTTGGAAGATAAAGTTGAGAAAATCTCCCAGGAATTACAATGAAAAGGTAAAGAGATGAAAAGGATTAGGAAACTAGAAGACAAGCCCAGGAGGTCCAACATGTGAACAAAAGGAGTCCAGATAAGAGAGCGGTGCAAATAGTTGAAGAACATGAGTTTCCAAAGAGCCCATCGTATGCCCTCCATAATGAAAGAAATGAAAGAAAAAGAGGCCCACATCAAGCCACAACATGGTGAAATTCCATGAAACCAGTGCTAAAAAGAAAGTCCTAGAAACTTCCGAGAGGGAGGAAGAAAAACAAGTCATATATTTATATATTAAAATGCCAGGGTGCAGAAGTGATCAGATTCATTAATAACAATGTTGGATACTTGAAAGCAATGGCATAATGTCTTTAAAATTCTGGGGGAAATTTTACTTCCAGCCTAGAATTCTACACCTGTACAAATATTCAGCCGATTTTGATAGTAAATATTTTCAGACATGAAGATCTCAAAAATCTCAAAAAGTTAACTCTCTGGTATCCTTTCTCAAGAAGCTATTAGATGAGAGACTGTCCTGGTTATCTATGGCTATGGTAACAATGTACCCCAAAACTCAGTGGCTTAAAACAACAATTCATTATCATTATATCTCACTACTCTTTCTAACAGGAATTTGGACACACAGGATCAAGTAGAGATGGCGTGTCTCTGCTTCTCAGTGTCTGGGGCCCCAGCTTAGATGACTTAGATGGCTGGAGGCTGCAGCGGTCGGGAATGGTCAGCATCTCTCTATGGGGTATCTCTACATGGACCAGCTCGGGCTTCCTCACAGCGTGGCAGCCTTAGGCTGGTAGAACTTTTCACATGGAAGCTTGGGGCCTCAAGAGACAGGAAGTGGAAGGTACCGGTCACTTTAGGCCTGAGCCTGGACACTGTCACTTCAGCCATATCCTGTGGGTCAAAGCAGTCATAAGCCACCCAGATTCAAGGGGAGGGTTCACAAAGCACACCTCTCAATGGGAGCAGTGTTAAAGAACTCATGGCCATCTCTAATCCTCCACAAAGGGTAACCAAAAAAGAGAAGGCCTGGGGAAACAGTGACTTGACTATAGAGGAGATGCAAAGGAAACTCCCAAGATAATGGTGAAGACGATGGTAAAGCCAGTCCAGACTAAAGCCCCAGAAGGAGGCCTCCTGGATGGATGTGTCCGTGGCGGGCCAGGAGGAACAGAACTGCCAGTTAACTGACAGGTTTGACCAAATTGAGAGGAGTGCAACTGTTGTATCCAAAAGTGTGGAGGCCAGGGAGTGATGAGTTTATACAAAACTAAGCAAATGAATAAAAGGGGCAATTGTTAGCCCAAGAGAACACCAGAAGTTGTGAAAGAAAGGAAATGAAATATGGTACGCTAAGGGGCATGGCTGAGAATAATACTTAGGTAGTCACAGCGATGTGAACACTGGATAGTGATTTAAGTAAAAATGGGGATGCACGGATTTGGGGGAATAAGGAAAGAAAGTGGGCATTAGTGGGAATCTTCATTTTTTATATGAGTAAGTCATTAAATAATCAAGAAGTAGCTGTTTACGCATGCTTTTAAGGAAATAGAGGTAAATAACATAAGAATCCAATGAAAGACTTGGAAGTGTTTGCCAGTGAGGAAAGGGGATGAGGGATGAAGGGGGTGGAACAGGGGTGGATGCTTCTCACTCCAAACCTCATAGTATTTTTTGTATTAAGTAGGTTCATACATTATATCATGAACATAAAAATTAAATTGTAAAAGAGCAAGCTATAGGACAAAACACATAGCATGATCTTGTTTATATAAGAAAATGTTCGCATGTATATGTGAACTCATAGGAAAATAGAAAAAGTAGAAAAAAACCCTACAACACACTAAAGTATTCAAAGTGGTCGGAGGACCAAAAGTCCATCAACAAATGAACGGGTAAACAAAATGTGGTCTATCCATGCAGTGGAGTGTTATCCAGCCTTAAAAAGGAAGGAGATTCTGTCATGTGTCACAATATGGACGAACCTTCAGGACACTCTGCTAAGTGCAAAAGCCAGACTCCAAAGGACAAATATTGGATGATTCCACTTATGTGAAGTAACTACAGTAGAGATTCGTAGAGACAGAAAGTAGAATGATGCTTGCCAGGGGCTGTGGGGAGGAAGGACGAGGGAGTTAGTGTTTAATGAGTAGAGTGTCAAACTGTGAGGATGCCGAAGTTCGTGGATGATGGTCGCACAACACTGTGAATGTACTTAATGCCACTGCACACTTAAAAATGGTTAAAATGGTAAATTTTATTTTCTGTGTATTTCACCACAATCAAAAAAGAAAAAATGGTTGGGGGAGGGGATAGTTTAAGAAACTTTCACGTTTTCCATATTATTTGACTCTTTGCAATGAGAAGTTTTTCATGAAATACTTGCATGTATATAGAAGACTGAGGGGAAAAACTAAACCTTCGCAAAAGTTAAGGAAGAGAAATGTGCATTGCTCCAGGGAAGGAAAGAAAAGGCAGTGAAGAGAAACAAGGGGGAGGGGGAAACAGGCAGGCCCAGCACAGCCAGGTCAGGGAGGGGAGCCCTGAGGAAGCGTGGTGAGGGGGTCTGGGGGACCCAGAAAGGTCAGGTGGGGCCTATAAGCCTTGCATTGTGCACACCCACTCGCCCCCCAGGCCCTCAGGAGAGAGCTCCGGTCTGCCAAGAAACAAACTCAAAAACATTTTAAAATCTTATCTCATTTCAGATGTTGCTTTTAAATATTCCCTGCAAACCCCAGGGAGGAGCCTCAAGTGGCCCAGAATCCTCTGGGGTCCCAGTCAAGGACATGCTGTCCTATGCACCACAGGGCAGGTGTGACCCTCAGCAGCCGGGGCATTCCCGGAGCCTGGGGGACCCTCCACCGGAGTAGGGACAAGAAGGACTCGGCCTGGCAAGCTGGTCTTGGGGAGAGACGGGGGACCTTGGCTGTGCCCACACCACACCTGGGGAGGCGGACTAGTGGATGAATCCCTGCACTGAGGGCAGCTATGATGTGCACAGAAAACTGCACAACCAGGTTTTTGTTTTTTTTGGAAGCAAACTGTTTCCTGGGCTCTTATGTCCTGGGAGTGCCGGACCCTGTACAAACTTCCCACTATACACACAGCACTCACACTAATGAACCCCACCCCCTCCCATACCTACTTGAACTTCAAAGGCCTGGGGAGCAGAGACCGGCCACAGGAGGCCTCACCTTGCCTCAGTGAATCTGAGCTAGAGAAGCTTTATTTCTGGCCTCCCATGGAGCATTTTACTGCAGCAGAATGTTAAAAAAAAACATCGAGAAATCAGGATCACTGTCTTCTAACCCCCGTAAGATCAAATCTGATACAACGTGAACTTTCAAGCAGATAGCACAATCTTTAATCACTGGGGAAAAACAATATGAAATGTAGCCTCTTATTTCAACTCTGAAATTATGAGGTCAATAAGCAAGAACTGGCGAGAATGGAAAAGTTTTTGTTAGGGTAATTTGTACCTTTTTTTCTCCTTTTTTTTTTCCTTTTTGGTGTCACACCACAGCCAGCAATACTGAACAGCTACTCAACAGTTTATAAGTGTCCCAACAATCCAGCGGCACAGATATTATCCCCATTCTTTTGAATCAGCAAATGTAAGGTCAGGAAGGTAAAATCACACTTGATGACAATCACACAGGCAATAAGCTGCCGGCCGGCTTTCCAGCCCCCGCCTGCCTTTCCCTCTGTCCCTAAGCAGACTGTTTAATTCACAGCAAAGAACCTTCTACAAGGCCCAAATCAGTAGTTTGGATATTAGCATTCTTTCCCATCATTTAAACTGCAGTTACCTAAACTGAAAAGACAAAGAGACGGCAGCCCACGAACGAAACTGAAAAGATGGAGGAAGATAGGAAAAGGGGTGTGACAGAACTAAATATGACTTAAAGCAGTAGGACCTCCTTGCCCTCTGAAAAATTACTGAGGCCTCCACACAAAAACCTGCACATAGATGTTTATAGCAGTTTTATTCACAATTGCCAAAACTTGGAATCAACCGAGATGGCCTTCAGTAGATGAATGGATAAGTAAACTGTGGTTCATCCAGACAATGGAATACTATTCAGCAAGAAAAAGAAATGAGCTATCAGGCCATGAAAAGATATGGATGAAGCTTAAATACATATCAGTAAGTGAAATAAGGCAATCTGAAAAGGCTACATACTATATGATTCCAACTGTATGATTGTAGAAAAGGCAAAACTATGGAAACAGTGAAAAGATCAGTGGTTGCCAGGGGTGGGTGGTAGAGAGAGAAAAATAGAGCACAGAGAATTTTTAAGGCAGTGAAAATACTCCATATGATACCAAACGATGGGTACATGTCATTATACTTTTGTCCAAACCCACAGAAAGTACACCACCAAGAGTGAACTGTAATGTAAACTGTGGACTCAGTGATTATGATAAATCAATAGATTCATTTCTGGTTAAAAAAAAATACACACACACACACAAACAAAAAAACACAAAAAAAACAAAAAACAAGTACCATTCTGGTGAGTGATGTTAATAATGGAGGGGGGGGGCTATGTCTGTGTGAGGACAGGGGGTATATGGGATATCTCTGTACCTCCCTCTCAATTCTGTTGTAAACCTAAAACTGCTCTTTAAAATTGTCTTTAAAAAAATTATTGGGGGACCCAAATATCTATTGGTATTTATCATTTCAGAAATTATAACAGAAAAATTGTTCAAATATTTATTAAATCATTTGAAAATAACAGTATTAAAATCTAATTAGAAAAGTAGCATTGTTCTGCATTTTTACAATTCTCTTTCATATCTGCCTTAAAACTGCTGGATTCTCATGTCTGCTTCTGCAGACATGTTGGAAAATTATACATCATGTAGTCTCTGGGAACTACCACTGTACACTTGTGAGAAAATGAGAATGAAAAGGCCAATAACTGCTTCATATTATTACTAAAATAATTTCTAACTTGTGAAGCTCCTGGGAGTCCTGGGTACCGCCCGGAGTCCCTGGACAATGCTTTGAGAATCATGACATAAAGAACTAGGTGTGAGAGAGAAGGAAAAAGAAGGTGGGGAGACACTCAAGGGCACACCCACCATCTCACACCTGTCAGCTTTCACCTTCCCTAAGCTCCCCTCTCCCCACTGGGTACGAGCAGGGCAGAAACCGCAGCTTCCTGGCCAAGGACAGGCTGCTTTTACTCCAAGCATCTCCTTCCCTCTCAGCCCAGCTCAACCTTCAGACATAAACTAAACGTGGGCTAAGTAGTTAATCTTCCTTCGGAACATACTGGTGTTCTTAACTGGAGCTTTCTTAAACTAAAACTCCAAAGCCTGAGTCTAAAAGTGGGCTTATCAGTCGGTCTGAGATGGGGTCAGCCGCCCAACATAGCACAGGAGAAACAGTCCCCATTGAGACCACAAGGGTTGAGTTCTGGTCCTGACTGGCCGGTCCCTGGGTTATTTTCTCCCTCTGTAAACTTAGGCTGCACCAAGCCCTCTGCCCACTTCTCAGGGCTGTCCTGGCATCAAATGACCTCGTGGACCTGAGCCCACCTTACAACCCAAGCACCCCAGCTGCTCTTAGGCCGCCCCTCTGCACACCTGGACTCCGCGGGGCCCCCGGGAGCCTGCCCCACGCTGACGACCAGATACACCCTGGGCAGAGCCAGTCCACCCCTGTGCCGGGAAAATGCCCTCACTTCCCGGCAGGCACGACCCGAGAGACGCTGTTCTGCCCCCGTTTCCGCGCTCCTGGTCCGGACAGGGTTGCACAGTGGCCCTGGGCGCGCTCCACTCCCGCCTCATCCTGGGTTTTCTGCCCCTTATTCCCTGCAGGGGTGGGACACGCGGAGGCGGGGAGTCAAGAAACAAGTTTAGAAGCAAGGCCGATCCTTCCAGCCACCACTCTCGGCCGAGCACCCCGCCCGCCGCTGTGGGGGCCCACCCGTGCACCCCGACTCCCGGTGTAGGAGGGAGCTCGGCGGGCGGAGGACACCTCCAGGGGCAGATGAAGTCGCCACCTCTGCTGCACCCACAGGACTGGGGAGGGCAGTCCATCATCTGCCAAGTCAGGCGGGACCTGCTTCTCGGGCACAGCACCCACACCCCCAGTTCGCCCTCGCCCGGGGCGCACCAGGAGGGCGCTGCCCGCAGGGACGCGCGGGGACCAAGGGGATGCGGCCGGTGGCGGGACGCACGGGGCGGGGTGGCGACGAGGCCGGTACCTGTGCCGGAAGAGCGGGCAACCGCCCAGAAGCCAGCGCAGCTCGTTCTTGAGGCTCCAGAACGCACAGTCCGGATAGCGGTGCAAGGACGAGTCCCCGAGCCCCAGGTCCGGCGCCGGTTCCATCGCGCCGCCCGTCCTCTGGCGCGTCCGCGGGGCCGCTTCCCTGCGCACCTCCTCCAGCTGCTGGCATTTGGGGCCGAGAAGCGCACGCCCTCTCATCTGCACGCAGCCACCCAGTCTCCTCCCTCTTCAACTGCTCGTCCCCTCCCTCCCCCGACCGACTCCCTGGGCACCAAGTGAAGAAAGAACAGGCCAGGGAACCTGGGCTCTTACAGAGGTCTCCCCTGGAACAAACTCTACTGCCTGGCCCTGGGGCTTTAGTTTCTGCCGCCCATGCCCACGGCTCAGCTGTCCCTCCAGTCGCTGGCCCACAAGAAGTATTAGAACACTAGAGGGGGAGTTGGTGAGGTAGACACAGGGTACGCTGTGGGCACGGGGGTCCTGGTTGCTCAGAGCTGTGACATCTTACTCAGAGGACCTCCTGTGCCAGCCTGTCTGCCACCGAGACCCAAGATGCCCCAGGCCATGCTCTGGTCTCCTTACGGAGTCCAAGCTCGCTCTGCTCTCTGGGGTCAGGCCAATGAATGGAAGATGAGGTGCTGAGGCAAGGAATATGACTTTACTATGAACGAGAGCAGGCCGAAAAGATAGCAAAGTCTCAAAACAACCACCTTATGGGGGTTTGGATGCCAGTTTCTTTTATAGCACAGAGAGGGGGAGGAGACAAGGAAGTAAAAAGGCGTAAGTTTTGCAAATATCACCTGGAATGGCCAGCCTCAGGGAGGGGATGCGTTAATTTCTGCTTTCTTGTAACCAGCCACAGGTGGACAGGGTCCAGATGTTTCCCTGAACAAAGGCACTTTGGTTTAACGTTCCGGCAGAGGGGCAGGTTTCCCCGAGGCAGGCCACTGTGTATAGACAGTATCCTTTTAGTGAACAAAAGCAGGGAAAGCAAAGGTTAAAGTAAAAGAAACAGATCCAACATGCAGTCTGATTTGGCTCTTCCCTGTTACAGTCCCAACTCAGCTGCAGCTCAGCTCAAATCCTTGCCACCCCCAAACTGGGCATTCCAATGAACTTTAATATTACTGTAATCTGGGGGTGGCCCGGGCCTGCAGAGTAGCTGGGAGATGCAAACAGAACAAGGCAATGAACAAACACTAACTCATCTCCCAGCACCCTCCTTCTGTTGTTTTAACAAGTGACCAATGTTCATTCCTTTCCTCTCTCTAAGTCTCATATACTTTACTGATTCTCCTTTTAAGTATAAAGGAAATGTTAGCTTCCAAAGACCACCCTGCTGGGGAGATGACTCTTGGGGGTGTAGTGTAGCTGGCAGTTGGGTCGCTGTCTGCTGTCATTGGGTTAATGGACATCATTCGTATCAGTTTCCTACGGCTTGTGTAACAAACATTTATTGTTAAAGTTCTGGAGGTCAGAAGTCTAAAATGGATCTTACAGGACTAAAAATCAAGCTGTCGGCAGAGCGGGACCCCTCCTGGAGACTCCAGGAGGAAAATCCCTTTCCTCATCTTTTGCAGCTTCTAGAAGTTGCCTGCATTTGTAGGGTCCCAGCCCCTTCCTCCATCTTCAAAGTGCATCCCAACCACCTCTGCTTCCTTGCTGGTCTGCTGATTTTGACCTTCTTGCCTCCCTCTTAGAAGGACTCTGGTGATTACATTGGGCCCACCCAGATAATTCAGGATAATCTCCTTGTTTCCATATCTGTAATTTAATCACATCAATAATATCCCCTTCCCCAGGTGAGATAACATAACAGGTTCTGGGGATTAGGCTATGGACGTCTTTGGTGGGCCATTGTTCTGTCCACCATACCACCTGTGCAGCTGCAAGTAACAATACCCACCAGAGGCCATGAATAAGGACTTTGGCTTCTCATATAACAGGGAGGCTGGGTGTAGGAAAGCCCAAGGGCTAACTCAGTGGCTCTACCCCAGGGACCCAGGTTCCCTTTCCATCTTTCGTCTCCAGCATCCTTTCTCAGTGTGTTATCTTTATCTCTCAGTCATCAGATGGATGCTGCAACTCCAAGCACCACTTTGTGCCAAGCAGAAGAGGGGCATTTCCTTCTATATCAGTCAGGATAGCATAGTAGTAAGAAACAACCTCAAAACGACACACACTGTGGTCACAAATACCCCAAACCTTAGGGTTTAAAAAGATAAGACTTTAATTCTCACCACGCCACCTGGGGGCTCTGCCCCATGCCCTCTTTCTCCAGGTCCCAGCTGAGAGAACAGCCACTATGTGGCCACACAGGCTCTTCAAGCTTCCAGCTGGAAAGGACCTGTGTAACTTCCACACACAATCCGTTGTCCAAAGCAGTTCACTCCTGACTCTATGCAGGAAGGGAAGTACCATCCAGGACATGCCCAGAAGGCCAACACCCCAAATAATCTGGGAGCAGCACTTGTGGCTACAAACGAAATCTTGCCAAACATTTGACTCACTGTCTGTCACATAGGCAATGTACACTCTCTACTCCCCAAAGGAGACAACCAAACAAAGTCCCAGACTATCACAATGTCAAGTCCAAGGCCCCTGGGGGGTGCACAGTAGTCTCTGCATCAAGTCAGGATGTGGTACCTTTCGATTCAGAGACCTAAAAGCTAAAAAGATAAGTTACTAAGTAAGCTTCCAAGTCTATGTAACTTTAGTGAGAAAAGAATCCTTTGTAGTTATAAGTCACTAAGATTTTGCTGGAGCTTTGTTTGCTGCCCAACCATAACCTAACCTATCCTAGAAGATCCTGGAAGAATTCTGATGCTGAAATAAAACACCAAAGTATGTGCAACTGGCTTAGAGACAGTGAAGGGAGAGGGCAGTGAAGGGAGAGGGCAGTGAAGACGATATTAAACAAAGCTGGATGGAAGGAGGTTCATGTTATGAAGTGGCAAACATTTGACAGCACTGTCACCAACAGATGACACAGCCTAATGAACTTATCACTTCAGAAGAAGATGCTAAAAACAATGTTAGCACTGCATGTTGGCTGCTATTGGTTGTGTTGGACAAGTTATTATAAGAGATGAACTTAGAAAAGAAGGGGTTTCTACACTGGCTGCATATTAGATTAATTTAGGGTGGTTTGTTTGTCTTTTACTGCTCAGTGGCGCACTCAGTGGTCACTTAGCCCTTGGATAAGCCCCATCCTTCCCATCTTGCCACCGCTGCTACGCGCCCTGAGAGGTTTCTCCCGTGTGATCATGAGCAGCTCCGCTGCCTCTCCCACTGGACACAGCCTGACTCCATGTGGAGCCCTGGGCTGCGACCAGAAGGTGCATGTGGGGAAGGGAGCCTGGAGACACAACTCCCTTTATTATCATGTCACTTTGTGAACAGGGCCCTCCAGCAGAGTTTGCAATGAGAAAACTCAGCAGCCTTTGCTGACTGCTTCTCTTATCCCAGGAGCTAGACAGGTGTCCAGGGATAGGGAAGGGGAAGATTCCAGAAACAGCCACCACGCTGTCCTCAGGAATACCCACCCCTCCAAACAGCTACAGCTTCATTACAGGATCACCCCCGATGTGCCTGCCTCCTTTTCTCCCCAGGATGGAGTCTTTGACAAATGGACTCCAACGGGCACACTTCAGCCCCACCAGGCACAAGTGGCACATGCTGGGAATGCCCAGTGTGAACATGGACCAACGACACACTAAGGATTATCTCTGTATGTTGCATGCAGGGATCTCCATGACGAACTGTTTAAAAAGCAAGGGAAGAATGGTGTGTAAAATCTGCTACCTCTTGTGTAACAGGAGGAGTATGTGTGTGTGCACATTTACTTATGTTTTCAAAAAGAAACAAGGATAAACCAAAAGCTAATGAACTGTATGAGCTGTTTGTATATTTTGGAGATTAATCCTTTGCCAGTTGCTTCATTTGCAAATATTTTCTACCATTCTGAGGGTTATCTTTTCGTTCTGTTTATGGTTTCCTTTGCTGTGCAAAAGCTTTTAAGTTTAATTAGGTCCCATTTGTTCATTTTTGTTTTTATCTTCATTACTCTAGGCAGTGGAATTGAAAAAGATCTTGCTGCAATTTATGTCAAAGAGTGTTTTGCCTATGTTTTCCTCTGAGAGTTTTATAGTATCCGGCCTTACATTTAGGTCTTTAGTCCATTTGTTTTTGTGTATGGTGTTAGGGAGTGTTATAATTTCATTCTTTTACATGTAGCTGTCCATGCCGAACAGCAGAAACTAACGCAACAATGTAAAGCAACTATACTTCAATAAAAATTAATTTTAAAAAAAGCCAATGAAAATTATTACCTATAAGAGGAGAGAGGGAATGAGGATGGAAGGTAAACTCTCTGAATACAACTTGTTTTATAATTTTTACTTTGGAGCTAGGTAAATGTTTTAAATAATTTTAAAAAATTAAACCTAATGGGAAAATAAAGTGGCCCCTAAAAATGCAAACTGAAACCAATTTTCTCAATTCTATTTCAAGTTGACATGATCACAAGAGAAAAACTATTCAACTAACTTTAAATTCATTACTTTGAACAGCCCACTAGGAATATAGCACAAGAAGGGTAAAAAGAAATAGAGAAATTTTATACTACATTTAATAGTCCTAGTAGTAGTAGTAATATTGGTGTTAGTTTGAAACTGTTTTGTGTATGCTGTAATATAAAACAAATAATTAACTAGATAAATGGCATTAGAATCCAAGATCATTAACATAAAAAAGTGACAAATACAAAATCAAAGAAATTAAGGCAAAATCCTTAAGTTAAATCCTTACCTTAAATTTGAATTGGAGGGACTTCCCTGGTGGCGCAGTGGTTAAGAATCCGCCTGCCAATGCAGGGGACACGGGTTCAAGCCCTGGTCTGGGAAGATCCCACATGCCACAGAGCAACTAAGCCCATGTACCACAACTACTGAGGCTGTGCTCTAGAGCCCACGAGCCACAACTACTGAGCCCGTGTGCCACAACTACTGAAGCCCGTGCACCTAGAGCCCGTGCTCCACAACAAGAGAAGCCACCACAATGAGAAGTAAGCGCATAGCAACGAAGCAACGAAGAGTAGCCCCCGCTCACCGCAACTAGAGAAAAGCCCACACGCAGCAACGAAGACACAACGCAGACAATAATTAATTAATTAATTAATTAATTTTAAAAAAGACTGATCTCAACAACAGAAAAAATTTGAATTGGAAACAGTATGACTTTACAATTTGTTTAACTTCTATTTCTGGGGTGTTTTGTCCTATATGGAGTAGCAGCCAGTCTGTATATGAATGCATGAGGGTTGAACCCCCAATCCCAACTTGGGGACACTGATACATGAAAGCTAAGAACTTAACCAAACAAAAAGTGGGCAAGAGAACGTTCCCAGCAGTGGGACAGCAGAATCAAAGACCAGAAGGAAACAGGGCAAGGCTACCACATACAGTTGCTTAGGTTGTACACTGTACAAGGGCACCACATCCAGAAATTACACATACTGAAGTAATTGATGAGGAAGTACATAGGTGGGTTATGAGACCTTATTCCTCCCACCTAACACCTCCCAACACATAAATCCAAACTGTCAAATATGGCATGCACACACTAGGACAGCACGCACATACACACATATGATCAATGAGACACACAGGCACTCAGCTGCAGCCTGTCCTGACTGGGCTTGGGCTTCCTGAGCTCACCTTTCTCCCTCACTTGCCACAATTACAGACCAATTTTCACACCCTGTTATACAAACCTGACACAGTCATCTCCTCTGGGAGGGGGCAGGGGACAGGTGGAGTGTGCTTCCCTGTGGTAAGAAGCAGAGGGGTGTGTGTGTGTGTATGTGTGTGTGTGTGTGTTAGACCTTAGGGACTGAGAATTGGAGAGGGGTCGCTCTCTCTGCTAAAGTACTTGAAGATTATTGCCAGAATATAGAGAATGGAAACTAGAGGGGCAAATAGCAAATGTCACTGTGTCACATAACAGGGTTTGGCACAGTGCCTAGTGCATGGCACTCACTCAACCAATGGACATCGCCGTTCTAGCCAGAGCAATTAAACAATAAAAGAAATAAAAGGCATCCAAATTGGAAAGAGAAAAGTAAAACTATCACTTTTTGCAGTCTGCACTTTTGAAGACATTATCTTATGTATGGGAAATATAAAAGAATCCACCACAAAACCACTAGAACTGATAAAATAATTTAGCAAATTTGCAAGATACAAGATCAACATACAAAAAGCAGTGGTATTTCTACACAGTAGCAATAACCAATCAAGAAATGAAATTAAGGGCTTCCCTGGTGGCGCAGTGGTTAAGAATCCACCTGCTAATGCAGGGAACATGGGTTTGAGCTCTGGTCCGGGAAGATCCCACATGCTGCAGAGCAACTAAGCCTTTCCGCCACAACTACTAAACCTGCGTTCTAGAGCCTGAGAGCCACACTACTGAACCTATGTGCCACAAGTACTGAAGCCCACACACCTAGAGCCTGTGCTCCGCAACAAGAGAAGCCACCACAATGAGAAGCGCAGGCACTGCAACGAAGAGTAGCGCCCGCTCGCCACAACTAGAGAAAGCCCGCACACAGCAATGAAGACCCAACGCAGCCAAAAATAAATAAATGAAATAAATAATTTTTTAAAAAAAGAAGCAATGAAATTAAGAAACTATTTTTCATTTACAATAGCATCAAAAATAATAAAACACTTAGGAATAAATTTAATCAAGGTGGTACAAGACTTGTACACTGAAAACTACAAAACATGGTTGAAAGAAATTAAAGACCTAAATAAATGAAAAGAGAACCAACGTTGCTGAGTGGAAGGCTATCACCACTGTGCCTCTAGTTGCCTAGGGTTAGTTAGAAATTTTTGTCATTCCCTGGGGAAAAGAAATCATCTACACATGAAGCATGCCCATGTAATATATATGATAATTAACTATTGTTGAAATCTTTATTTAACCTAACAATGATCTTTCCTCAGCAAACCAATTAATATTGATTCACGATCACATCAGCAAGCCAAAACCTAATATTTAAAGTTTCATGTTCTTGTAAGGATTCCATCTGCCCAGAAGTTACACCATCCATGAGACTAATCCCCGATCACCAAGTAACTCGAATGTTTTCCTTGTCTTTTGTTCATTTTTTATTTTTCTCTACCTTGTTCATTTTCTACAAAAATTTGCCACTTCCTCCCCTGCTTCACAATTCTCTAGACTCTTGAGAACAGAGACCACCTGCTTCATGAAGTATTAAATGAAGTTTGTTTGTATCACCTCAATTGTCTTCATTTTTTTTTTTTTAACACCATATATATGCCTAGACTAAGCATCTGGTAAACTAGGCTCCAGGTAACTCATGGTACCCTCACATCACTCCTTTGTTTCCTAAAAGACAAACAAAAGGACCTCATTCAGACTTTGATACACAGACAAGAATTATATTAGTGCTCAGCTACACAGACATTGGTCAGGACTATCCCGGAAGTTGATGTTTTTAAATAAACAAGTTTGAAACTGGATTTTAGCTCTTTTCTCTAGATTGGGAAGTGTCCAGCTCTTTGAAGGGACAGAAGCAATCCAATCTGAGCAAGAATACTAAAGACTTAGCAACTTGACAAGAGGAAAGGACTGCTGTCCTGAAGGCATAGATAATGTTATAAGGTAGAGAGGCATTAATGCTAATGAAATTTCGAGCTTATGCTCAGAGATGCAGACCACCTCCACGGTATAAGAAAAAGAAATGTCTGGTCTTTGACCAGGGTTCCTGGCACAGAGCTTCAAAAACACTGGTAATTTCTTAAGTGATCAAGTGTCTTTGTTATACTAATGAGATGACACCTGGTGGGTCCCTACATAACCTCAGGATGGGGACTGGTCAGCAGAAAGGTTGGGGCTTTGAGTCCTAACGTCAGTCAGACCTCCTGACATCAAGAAAGGGGAGGGAGGGTCGGAGACTGAGTTCACTCATGTGCTCAATGATTTAATCAGTCATTTTTACATAATGAAACGCCAGTAAAAACTCTGGACACTGAAGCTCAGTGAAGATTCCTGACTGATGAACACACTGACGTGCCAGGGAAATAACACACCCTGACTCCACGGAGAGAGGGTCCACATTGAGGACAGTCCCAGACCTTGCCCTATGCGTATCCTTTATAATAAAGCTGTAATCATCCACATAGCACTTTCCTGAGTTCTGTGAGTCATTACAGTAAATTGTCAACCTGGACGGGATTGTGGGAACCCCTGAAATTGGATCAGAAGTGTGGCTAGCTGGGAACCCCTGGAACTTGTGGCTGGTGTCTGAACTAAGGATGATCTTGTTGGGGACCGTGCCCTTAAACCTGTGGATTCTGACTAACTCCCAGGTGTCTAGTGTCAAAGTTGAACTGCAGCACACCCAGTTGAGGTGGAAACAAAACACCTTCTATGAGAACCAGGAGAAAGGTTGGTCCATCATCACTCAAGAGAGGTGTGGTCAGCTGTCACTGCCTATATGGCCAAACTGCTACCTTTAAGATAAAGCTGGCCAGGGCCTGATGACGGTGTAGTTTTTCCTAAAAGCCTCACACTTTTTTGAGCAGTGATTTTCCCCAAGAAGCCAGAACTACTTTCTTCTAATTAAACTCAGGGTGGTATTTTAGCAACAAAACTTTTCTGTAGGCTATACCTACTCTACTCATAACCCTAATTCCTACAAGGCAATTCAAGTCCCCTTCACTCCAACCCTTGAAATGAAGACATCTTTTCAAATACACAGCAGTTTTGCCCAACATTCTACTTTTCAATGTAAAACTTTCCAACTATTCATTTTTTCCAGTAAGGGTGATTTATTATACTTAGAACTAAATGTGAGTTAACCATTGTAAGTACTTTTTTTTTTTAAATTAATTTATTTATTTATTTTTGGCTGCATTGGGTCTTCATTGCTGCGCACAGGCTTTCTCTAATTGTGGCGAGCAGGGGTTACTCTTTGTTGCAGTGCGCGGGCGTCTCATTGCAGTGGCTTCTCTTGTTGCAGAGCACAGGCTCTAGGTGCATGCGTTTCAGTAGTTGTGGCTCGCAGGCTCTAGAGCACAGGCGCAGTAGTTGTGGCACACGGGCTTAGTTGCTCCGCGGCATGTGGGATCTTCCTGGATCAGGGCTTGAACCCGTGTCCCCTGCATTGGCAGGTGGATTCTTAACCACTGTGCCACCAGGGAAGTCCCTGTAAGCACTTCTGAAATAAATTCTCAAATAAGAAAACAGTATGTCTGGTCTAAGAATCTTTTGGTTCTGGGGCCTGTTATATGATCCAATAGTTGTCCATCCTAACAGGTCATCTCTCTATTGAAAGTGAGATGGAAGAAATTCCCTGGCAGTCCAGGGGTTAGGACTCCACGCTTCCTCTCCAGGGAGCACAGGTTCGATCCCTGGTCAGGGAACTAAGATCCTGCAAGCCAAGTGGTGCAGCCAAAAATAAAATAAATTAAATTCAGAAAAAAAATTTAAAAACAAGAGAGATGAAAAGATTCTTTTGTGGAGGAAACGAATGAGGTTTGATTCACCATCAGTCAGCAAAAAGGAAAGAAAAGACTTATGAGAGCATGTAAAGGAAAAGGCAGAAAATACAGATCAGGCAACATCTCTGAACTCTACAAAATGTTTTTTAACATATCCATTTGGGGAAACTTTAAAATAAACAAAAGCCTCCATTTCTCAGGGATCCAAAGGAAAAATGGTGGGATCTGAAGTGACTGTTCTCATCCATCTTATTTTGTAAGTCATGAGAGATGGAATGGGTGACAGCAGCTGTGAAGAGAAAAGGAAGACAAGCTCTATCATAGATGCTGGGGGACAGAGGGAAACTGGAGAACAGCCCTAAGCCCCTGACATTGATCACAGAAGTCATCCCACTCAGTTAGGGATGGAGAAGCCTAAATCAAGGGGAGTGAGTCCTACAAATTTAGGAAAGTGCCTTTGATGAAGGGAAGTAATATGTTTCATGTATGCTTTTGATTCCAAGACTAAAGTTTGCTGTATCTGGTTTCCTAAGTCTTAGGAGAACGACTTGCCCCAGAATCCAAGACCGCACAACTTACACAGCAATGGAAGGATACAATCAACGTTCGCGTACAGAAGCTGAAGAAAGAACTCTGTAGCTGACAAGAGGGATGAATTCCGAAGAGATGCACAGAGCTAAGGTAGGCCAGTTTGGAGAGAATACGAGCAGTCATTTATCAGGATGCAAGACAAAGCTTATGAAGACCTCAGAGGCCTCTAATAAGGGAAGAATAGGATAGAGAAAGGAACATGGTCTCTGGTCTCTAGAACCAGGCTCAAAATGTAAATAACATCTGGGTATCACTTAGGTCCTTTAAACAAATACCAGCCTAGTACACAGGACTGAACATTCTATTAAAGATTCTTGGGGAGGCTGATGGGGGCGGGAAGCTGGGATTCCCATTCTTTCTCCTAGGCTGCAATGATACAAGAGTATATTCTGGGTTTTGACCACACAGGCATCTTCTGAAGTCACCAATCACTCTCAGATGAAAAACATTTCAGATGGGCTTTATTTTTTCCTTTCTTCATATCAACTTTATTCTTAATGTCAATACTTTATAACCCCTTAAATCACTTGTCAGCTTTCTGTAACTATTTTAATTATAAATCCCTAATCTTTTTTTTTTTTTTTTTTTGCGGTACGCGGGCCTCTCACTGTTGTAGCCTCTCCCGTTGCAGAGCACAGGCTCCAGATGCGCAGGCTCAGCGGCCATGGCTCATAGGCCCAGCCGCTCTGCGGCATGTGGGATCTTCCCGGACTGGAGCACGAACCCGTGTCTCCTGCATTGGCAGGCGGACTCTCAACCACTGCGCCACCAGGGAAGCCCATAAATCTCTAATCTTATATGATGTTTCAGCAACATATCTAATACTGCTATTCTAAATTCTTTTAAATTTCCCAGTGGAAGGAAGATATATGTGTATCTGTGATTGTTTGCATCTGTCAAACAGGCAGTACCTAGAGAAAAATAATCACTTTTCTAAGCAGAGGTCTAACTTTGATATCATGTGACAACCCAAGAAATTGAGTGGAGAACCTTCTGAGGCTACAGGAGAGTGGAATTCAGAGAAACATTATGAAGACAAGGAGGCAAATTTCTTTTTTCATTTTACAGATCAGGAAACTGACACCCAGATTAAGAGTTTAAGTCATTTGCCCATTATCTGCTTCTTGGGAAAGTCAAGGTTGGAGCTCAGGTCCCCTGACATGGCCTGGTTTTCCTTCTCCAATAAGTCTGGAAATTATGATGCTGGAATAACAAGTCACTGAAAGCCCAAATATGAATAAAAATACTTTACTCACTGGCCTTCCTATAACTTAGAGAATCTATTAGTCATTTGACAGAAATGGACATTTAATATTGAAATTAGCAAGCAGGTAAAGTAAATTAGTTTTAAAGGAAGAGAGACTTGCAACTGCACATTTCTGCCTCAGAAGCAGGAAAGGCAAACTTAGACACAGGTGGACCATTTACTCCCACCCAGATCAAAACAAGCCTCCCCCCTCACGTTCTGGGGTGGGTTTGGGAAGATAAGATAACAGATTCACTAAGGCAACAGCAATGCCAAAAATTAAAGGGAGGGCTAGATCATTGAAGCAACGATTATTATTTAACAGATTTTCAGATATTCCATGGCAATCACTACACTCTCAACACAAATCTGAGAAAAAAGCGTAGAGGGAGAAGATTAAAGAAGATAAGAGTCACAGCAGATGAAATGTGAAATGCTGTCGGTGGCACAAGCTTCCAATTAGTGATTTTTTTTTTAATGGGCAACATATTTGCGAGCCTTTGGGTATTTTCTGCTTCTATTGATTTATGTAAACTGCGAGCATTGGGGGGTTTATAGATTTGCTTCATCAAAGTATCAAACTATTTCTTCATCAAACTATTTGGAAGTTCTTCCTTTATTCCTGACATGTAGAGGTAATGTGAAGCTCTTAGAAGAAAACAATCATTCTAGGCTTAGGAAACAGCACATGAAACTTCCCTCAATAAGAAGCTCCTGAAGCCTTTCAACCTGGCCTGTCTCTCCCTTCCTTCCACGGTGCCCAGGAGGAAGGTCCAACGCCTGGTTACCTCTCCAACTCAACTCATCTGAAAACAAGCATCAGCCTTGCCAGCTTCAATGGCTGTTTCTGTCAATTCTTCTAGGCCACGAAATCATCTTTCTTTTCTTTTCCTTACATACTGAAGACATCACTGTGTTCTGAGAACTCTCCCTCCTTGAGATCTGATTCCCTACGTTACCTTCTTCCATTCCCTCTGCCTCCAATACCAGTTTAAAGTCTGCAAATTACTGTTCTCTGCCTCTGCTACCCACCCCTCCCTTCCCCTGTCCCCAGTAAATCCCGATTTATTGGGAACAGGGTCCATTAACCTAATAGGGACATTACGAAGAACCCATTGTGTGGGAGGGTCATTGTAGTTGCCCCTCAGAATAAGAATAATGGCATAGAGGGGCGTCCATAATTAAGGACAAAGGGAAGGCATTGAGTAAGCCAGGAAATTATTCCTAGAAACACATCAGATTCTAATAACTGCTGACAACCCTAGTACTTCTGTTACTCCTAGATATACCCACAGTGATTGGCATCAGGGCTTTATAGGGGATCATTGTGACCTTTTCAAGGGGCAGTGTGGAAGAGGCATCCACAATACTTTACCCTACTCTACAAACAAGCCTGGTGGGAAAGCAGCTCCTAGCAGTAGAAAGGAAGGAGGGCAGACAATCTCTGCAGCTTCTGGAAAACAGGGTAGAGGTAAGTATAATTACCGTAAGGTCCTATAACCACGGTGCTATTTGTTCCCAAAAGGCCCAGTTTACTATCAAGATCAAGTGCAAACTCCTTAATCTAACATTTAAGATTAGACATCAAACTATTAAACCAGTCTTTCAAAAAGAATCTCCACTGCTCATTAGCAGGAGTCCTCAAGGGTGAGTTTCTTCAGTAACCCTGATTTACATCAGGAATGTCCTCCCCAGGCTCTCCTCAATCCAGATCCACCAGCACCCCCTGCACCCCCTGTTAAGGCCCAAGTCAAAAGTTAAGCCCCCCTTGCCCCATGAAGCTTTCTCTGACAGACAGCAGACAGGCCCCACGTCCCCTCCCTCCTATGGACTCCCCTAGCAGATAGGCTAAATCATTTGTATTAATTTAGCACTTAATACACATTAATTTAGCAATTAATATTTTCTATGTCTGTATCTCCATCTCCCAGATAATACCACTAGTTGCTTAAGGACAGGATCTGTTTCAGTAAGATAAGGTTGTAATTAGGTATAAATCCAATAGCAGTGGATGCCCCATCATCGTTTCCTGATTGTTGACTGATTGAGGTGCTATCAGACAAGCTGAAGACCTAAAAATGTGTTAATTCCTACAATGGTTAGCAGAACCTAAACTTGCCTAAAGACCCCAGAGTGAGCACCCTCTGAGTTAACAACCCCACAAACTGGATACTTGTGTAGATCCAAATTAATTAGTCAATGCCCTGAAAGAAATTCTGGACTCAGAGAGCATCAGGATTTCCAAAAGCAGCTAATTTTTTTTTTAGAAGGAATTTAACTTAAGGGCCCTAAGGGAGCAAAATATCCACACAGCTTCTCTAAAAGGAAGGTAATCACAAGAATAGCTCTTTATATGTTACTTGCATTGTCAAGTGGCTCTTGAAAGAACCTTGAGAAGTAGAATGGGAAGTTACTAAAAGACCAAGGGGCAGAGAAGGTTAGGCTGACTGTTTTTCCAACTCACTCTCAGGTAGGAAGCATCAGCGTATTACATATGTCTTCTTAGATATCTGGACTCCGTGACAAAGAGGTCTCTTCATTTTTGGTTTTCGAATCCGTAAGTCCTCGGTCTCCAGAGCTTCTAGTTCCGTGGAAGATGATGAAAACTTTCCGGCCGCCATTCTATACGCTATCCAAACTCCCGTTCTTTAATTACCAGTTGGCTGCAGGAACAACTCCCAGTCCCTCGAGCCCTCATTTACTCTGTCCACACAGCCTTTCAGATCAGTTAAATCAAGCCTGGAGGTCTCGAAGGGTACCAACCCATCGCTTTCATTTGCCATGTATCAATATAATTTACATAACTAACCCTGAAGTGCCTACCGACGTGCCCTCACCTTATAGGCACTAAGCTAAAACCCACTAAGCTCTTCCCTGGGCTTTCGATGACTCACTCCCTAGCTCTCTGCCACAGCATTTTAGGGTCTGGAACCAAAATTTCACAGGCTTCAGCATCTAGGTTCTTTCCTTACAGCAAGGACGCGGAACAGAAAACTGCGGGAAACCGGGAAGTGTGCCACTCGGCGGGGTTCCGTTTTCACCCCACCTGCCTACCTCTTAAGCCAGAGACAGGCATTTCCCCCAGGACTCTGCGACCTCAAACAAGTCTCGACTCTACAAACGGGATTAATTTTCTTTTTTCCATAAACCAGACATAATGATTCTGGTTTAGTTCCTTAAGTAAAGGATGGAAGAGGCACGACTCTCCGGACCCAAGGGCCGAGGCACAATTTTTTCCACCTCAGGAACCTCAAGTTAGTTTTTTTTCTCCTACGATACCTTCCCTGGGATGATGCTTTAACCGTGAAACCATGTAAGCCAGTTGCAGCTTGGACAGCTAAGGAAAAAAAACCCATTCCCTACTCCTGAACCAACCTAAGGCGCCCTCACCACGCCGTACCCGGAATCCCAGCCCCCGCTCGAGACCCCGCGAGCTTTCGGTTCAACATGGCTGCGGGAAGTGAAAGGAGAGGCGGGCGCGCGGGATGGAGGCGGGGCTTGGGCTCCTGGCAACGGCCCCGGCGATTGGCCAGCCCATCTGCAGCTGAGGCCAATGGTCAGGCGCCTTGCAAACGCTCGGCGTGGCGACTGCGGCTGCGCGGGAGATTCGAATCGGCGGCGGCTCCTCGCTGGCGGCGCAGGTGGGGCTGCTGCTGGCTCGCGTCCTCTAGCCATGGATAACCCGGAAAATGTTTTTCAGTGAGTGTGGGTCTGTGGGAGGGGAGGGGTGGGGGCGAGATCCCCAGCTGCCGGCAGCCAGGGGGCTTGGGTACCTGGGTTCGGGCCTAGTGGTCTGCAGGTCCCCGGCCCGCCCCACCCCAGACCTGCCTCCCTTTGCCCTTCCCAACCCCTTTCCTTGGCTCCGGAGTTTGTCCCCTCCCACCGTCCCGCCACCCACCCCTACCCCATCCCAGCTGGGCTGTGAGCCACTAGGGAGCCGGGGAAAGGACCGAGCACCGTGTAGCCGGGACTCTCTGCCGAGACCCGGGCCCTGAGGCCGAGCTGCGGCCGGAGTGGCAGTTTGGGGGGATTTGGACGGTTCCTGAGGCCCTCAGCGCTCCTTGATTCTTTGTAAGGGATCCGCTCTGGGCAGATTGCCGCTGTGGAAGTAAAACGTCTAACCCAACAAAAAACTAAAACTTACCTTTAGGTTTCATGAGAAACTTTCAAAACCACTCATTTTAAAATTCTGCGAAAGAGAGAGAACTTAAAATTGCTTTAACCCCTAATCCCACAGTTTTTAAAAGTCTTTGAATAACGTGCACTTTAAGGGGAAAAATGTTCCCTTATGTTTATCATCATTTATGTCAACCTGCTAACAATTTTTAAAATTCCTACGCCTTTGCTTTTTATTTGTATGACTTAGGTGATTTATCCAGACTGTTTCAAAAGCATTTAAAACACTTAAACCATATGCGACAGGAAGTAAAACTGGTTAGTTTTATCAGCACCAAGGTAATCTTAACTCTCTGGGGATCCGAAGACTCAGGTGGTTAAGTGCTGTCAAAACAAAAATTTGTTTGCCTTAAGACTTTTTCTTTAGCCCAGCCTGCAAAGGATTTCGATATTAGAGGCTCGTTTTCCCCCATTTCAAAAAAGAAATCAGGTATTTCCGACCTTATTTTGACTTTTTAGCTTTTAAAAATAAGTACTACATTTACATGGTTAAAAAAAGATTTAGAAAACTGTTCACTGCGCTCTATACTTGACTGCTCTCCCACTCCCTCATATGTAACCATGTTTCTAGTTTATTTTTATATTTATTTTGCAAATATAAATATTTATATTATAATAACATATGAACATGTCTATATATGTACACGTGTGTACAATTCCTGCCTTTATTGCATGTAAAATGTAACAGAGTGTACACACTGCTTTTTTTGCTTAACACTATCCTTGGAGATTTCACTCTATCAATCCATAGATTCTTTTCTCCTTCTTTTTTACAACTACATGATATTTCATGCACCACAATTGATCTAAAAAGTCCCCCGTTGATGGAGACTTGGGTTGTGGACAATATTTTACTATTACAAATAGTGCCGCAGTGAAAAATCTTGTACACGTGACATTTTGCATATATCTGTCCTCTAGATTCCCAGAAGTGGGTTTGCTAGATCAAAAGTAAATCCATGTGGAATTTTGGTAGATCTTATTACCAATTGCGGTGGCAGGGACTGTGTACACTCCCACCTGCAAGCAAATTGTAAGAGTGCCTGTTTCCTTTGCTTCCCCTCTACGCTTGTCACATTGTTGCAATCTGGTGGATAAGAAGTTGTATCTCAATGAGGTGAATTTCTCTTATGAGAGAGGTTGAGTATTTTTCTGTGGAATACCTTTTGTTCATTTCTTAAATTGGGTTGGGTTTGGTTTTTTCCCCCCAACTTCTAGAAGCTCTGTTTGGTTATCCCAGTTTATCATTTCTCTTTTGACCCTGCTTCGTGTTTTGTTTTATTTGACATATAGAAGCTTTTAATTTATATATAGTTGACTTCATCTAGCTTTTCTTTTGTGGCTTATGGATTTTGAGTCATAAGAAACATTGATTTCATCTGTATCTTGAGGTACAAGAGCTAGAAGAAAGTATTACTTTCAACCCTTTTTTCCCTACCCCCGAAAAAAGTCATGTAACAAATGTCATGTAGCGTCTCTGATAGAAACCTAGGAGTGTTCCTTAGCTTGACTGTCTCTTACCCAGTGTGCAATCCCATCAGCAAGTCTCATTGTTTCTTTCTCCAAAACACCCAAATTCCACAATGTTCCCACCATGGTCCACCCTGTCACTGGGGCTCTGCAGTAGCTTCCTAACTGGTTTCCGGCTTCTATTCTCATCCCCCACCCGCTTCTTCACTTGGAGAGACAGATGCACATTTTAAAATGCAAATTAGATCTTGTCATCCCCACCCTTCTCCTAGCTCCGCGTACTTACATAGCTGCTTGGATCCCTGGCACCGACCAAATGTCACCCCCTCAGAGAGGCAGGTTTTCTTTCCCTGACCACTCTACCTAAAAACAGTAAGTCCCGTCACATTCTTACCCCTTCTCCCATCTTTTGAGGGCTTTTTTCCTCTGTGCTTAATGTCCCTGACAATACTTTACAGTTTTGGTTTGTTTGTTTGTTTACCGCACTAGCACCTGGGGGCCCCTGGAGAACTTTGCTGTGCTTGGTTGTTTTTTTTAAGCTGTGGTTGGGTACACGGAGGTCGGGCCAAGCAGAGTTCTCAGGGAGCCATAGCCACTGACTTCTGAGCATTGCCGTTGTGTGTTCTTCCTCAGGGACGTTGTGTTCCACTGAGGCCCAGAAAGCAAACTGGATCTGGAAGCCCTGATCGGTGGGACCCTGGGCTGTGCGCACCCTTCCCAAGCCCTCTTCAAGTCTTCCAGCCAAGCTCCTGAGCAGCAAGGGGAGGGGTCTGAGGCAGTGCCATGCCTGGGTCCCATCATTAGGAGGAAGGGCAGCAAACTTCTGGGTGCTGCCCCTCGTGGTGGTGGTGGTGACATCGGGAATCAGTGAGAGGAGAAGGAGACTCCTGGGGATAGACCTGGGGACCTTCTTTTAGCTGCTTCTTTATAGAGCTACCTCAGGGACCTTGCGTCTTACTTTCTTCTGAAGAAACACTGACTGCTTCTGAGTGTTCTGACTTCTGAGGGAATGCTGTTTTCATTTTTATTATAGCATTTGAATTGATATTTAAGATTTCTATTTTAAGGTGTATAGTGATAAATATAAAATATATCTTTTAGGAAGTATTCCTAATAATCCCATGTACATATTTTTCTCTGCTCTAGAATGTTTGAAGCCCATATGCAGAGCTACAAGGGCGATGACCCACTTGGTGAATGGGAAAGGTTAGCATTTCGTTCATTTATTTTTTCTGTAAACAAACTATATGTGCTGCCCTGAAAAATTAATGTTATCCGTATTTTTTCTAGTTACATACGATGGGTAGAAGAGAATTTTCCTGAGAATAAAGAATACATGACAACTTTATTAGAGCATCTAATGAAGGAATTTTTAGATAAGAAGAGATACCACAATGACCCAAGGTTCATCAATTATTGTTTAAAATTTGTAAGTATACTTTCAGATGTATAATCACATCTCTAGTCATGTTGTCCTTTTGTTTTTTACCCCAGATTTGAAGATCATTTTAGACTGTCTTTTATTCTGATACCTTATGTTTCATAAATTTTTTTTAAGTTGTATGGCCAGAGACACGTATTTTACAACCTTTTGGCTTCTGTACTGTGGAATCAGTGATTTAATTTTAAAATCCTTCTTCTCTGTGTATCAAGTCTGAAATGTGACAACACGAGGTAGAAACCATTAGATTAAAAGAAGGTTCGTTGGATGAGAAGCATGCTTGGGGAAGGGGAGATAAGCAGGTACTCCCAGTGGGTTCCTGGGAGTAAATTAAATTCATTGTGAATAATTAAGAAAATATTAACTCTCAGAAATGAAATTTAGTACTAAAAGGAGAAGGCCGCCTCAGGTTAGGCTGGGTCTCTTCAATCTTGAAATAAAGGCTTGGGGGCGTGATTTCTAGTAATAAAATCATGAATGGAATAGATAAAGTAAACAGGGATTTGTTCACTAAGTTTCCAAATATGAGGATTAGAGGAAGCCTGTGGAGCTTGAGCAAGTATAACTTTATATACTACGTTACAGAACCTGCTGTCTTGGGAAATAATGTGGGTTGTCTGGGGACATTGAATGTCAAGGAAAGGAACGAGCTTAACTTTGAGGCTTGCCATCAGAGGACCACACAGGCCTTCCCCTGCACAGTACATCCTGAAGCCTCCAGGAAGACGAACGCTGAGGGCTGGCTGGCCTCGGCCACACTGAGACTGGCAGTGCCTTCGTTCTCATGTCTGTCTGCTTTGGATTTCTGCAGGCTGAGTACAACAGTGACCTTGCTCAGTTTTTTGAGTTTCTGTACAACCATGGGATTGGGACCCTGTCAGCTCCTCTGTACATAGCCTGGGCTGGGCATCTGGAAGGCCAGGGGGAGCGGCAGCACGCCAGTGCCGTTTTTCGGAGAGGAATTCAGAACGAGGCCGAACCTAGAGAGCTGCTGCAGCAACAGTACAGGTAGTTTGAAAATAAAACTCCACGCAGTGTCTCCTACCTTGAAATGCAATGTTTGCTCTTAAAAGATTTTTATTGTTATCTGTTTGTACAGGGAAATCCTTCTCATTGGGGAAAACGTGGATGTATAGAATAGTAGAAAAGCTGCCCAGAAATATTACTGTTAACATTTTTGTGCACTTCCTTCCAATATCTTTTCCGATGCCTATGTGTGTGCCTTAGTGTCTGTGTATTTTTACAGTAGACCGTACTGTATGTCTGATTGTATGTACTGAGCTTTATACTGCTCTTAAGAAATTATGCACTTTTATACTACTTATAAAGTGGTTGTGAAGTCTGTCGCAGAGCTATGTCATAATTTAATTGTTCTCCAATGGAACATTAAAGTTGTTTCCAACATTTTGGTTTTTATAAATAACAACATAATGAATATTTTAATGAATAACTTTGTTTTTCACAATTTTTGACTTTTTCAGTGATTAAATACACCTCATTTAGGGTGTTATTTATATATACCCTAATACAGAAAACTAAAGAAGCAGAAGAAACCCATCAATTTTAATTCGCATTTTTTTCTGCACTTGTAATAGGATTGCAGGCGTTTTTTATGTACATATGCAGCCCTGTGTCAAGGTCTTTTTTCTTCATCATAAAAGTATTTCCTAATGTATTTCCTATTATTATGTAGTTCCTTCTGATAGATTCTCAGAATTGAAACTGTGGAGTCAAAGGGTGTATGAAGAGTGTTCAGGCTTGTGGTACATGTAACCAAATTCCCTTCTCAAAAGGTGGTATAGGTTTCTGCTCTCTGTCTAGCAGCATAGAGATAGGTTGTCTCTCTGCACCCCTTGCTGGCTCTTAATACACTCATTGTTTTCAACTTTGCTCCAGTGCGCATGCTCTTTTTAAACTTTATTATGAGAATTTTCAAGTATGCGTTAAAAAAAGAAAAGTTAATATAATGAACCTGCATTTACTTATCACTTGCTTTTAATTATTATTAATATTTGATCACGCTGTGCTGAAGGATTTTTTTTTAATTAATTTATTTATTTATATACTTTTGGCTGCGTTGGGTCTTTGTTGCTGCATGCCGGCTTTCTATTTGTTGTGTGCAGGCTTCTCATTGCGGTGGCTTCTCTTGTTGCGGAACACAGGCTCTAGGCACACAGGCTCTAGAGTGCAGGCTCAGTAGTTGTGGCGCATGGGCTTAGTTGCTCCGTGGCATGTGGAATCTTCCCAGACCAGGGCTCGAACCTGCATCACCTGCTAACCACTGCGCCACCAGGGAAGTCCCTGTGCTGAAGGATTTAAAGCAGATCCAAAACAGCAAAATATTTTACCCTAAACACTTCCATAAACATCTGAAAAAGGTGATTTCTTACAGAACCTTACATCATTTTCATACCTAACAAAATGAATAGTAATTCCTTAATATCATCTAATTTTCAGCTATTCTTCATTATGTAAAATGTTTTTGTTTTTTGCCTTTTTTTTAAACCATTGGTTTGTTTGAATTGAGTCAAACAACATGGGCATTTGTCTGCATTTGGTTGTACATCTCTCAGTCTCTTCATACTATGCACCCCTCCTCATATCACCCAAAAATGTCGAGCTTGGAGGTTGCATATTACTTGATAGGTTGATTAACATGCAAAGATGCATGAAATGACATGTTTAAGAAGTCCTCACAGCATGAACAGTAATATATCTGCTTTTTAAAATAGTTTTGTACTTTAACATCTTTCTTCAAACCATTATACTTTTCATATGTTCCAGATGTAGAGAATGCCTAAAATAGAGAGTTCAAACACCCCATGTTGTAACATGTACATACTTGATACCCTCAGAAGGAGGGTATGTTTGTTATATGAATTTAAGAAATACTAATATAAACGAGGCAAAAAGAGGAATTTTTCTAATATTAAGTGTATTGGGTATGAAGACAATCCCAGAATTTTTTTTTTTTAATTTTGAAGCAACTCTAAAATTCAGCTTTACATTCTCTCTTAACCTCAGTCTTTACTAGCTTATAGTAAGCTGTCTATCATGTTTAGTTTTCACTATTTTTGTTTTAATTAATTAATTATTTATTTTTGGCTGCTTTGGGTCTTCATTGCTGTGCGCAGGCTTTCTCTAGTTGCGGCGAGCAGGGTCTACTCTTCGTTGCGGTGGCTTCTCTTGTTGTGGAACACAGGCTCTAGGCGCACGAGCTTCAGTAGTTGTGGCACGTGGGCTCAGTAGTTGTGGCGCACGGGCTTAGTTGCTCCGTGGCATGTGGGATCTTCTCAGACCAGGGTTCGAACCCATGACCCCTGCATTGGTAGGCAGATTCTTAACCACTGTACCACCAGGGAAGTCCCTAGTTTTCACTTTAATATAATATATATTGAACTGTAAATTATAATCTATACTGATGCCTTTATTGCTGTCTTTTAGGTTGTTTCAGACACGCCTCACTGAAACCCATTTGCCAACTCAAGGTAAATAATGCTTTCTAAAATGTCCAAGACGTTGGTAATTTAGTCTGATTGTCACTACCTTTTTTTTTGTTTTCCTTAAAAAACAAATCCATCCACTATTTCTTGATTGTATTATCTTAGATAACAGGGGTGGTGCTATGATAATAATAATGCCTGATAAATAGCAGAGCAGGGGCTCTGTCATAGCACTTTAAAAGAAACCCCCCTCCAACACACACACACACACACACACACACACACACACACACACACACAAGCTTGGTGATTTCATTGTATTTTTAGGATTTTTTAAAAATAAAAATAAAAATTGCCCCACATAGAGGACAATACCTACTCTGAAGTGAATCTTTTCTGAATTGAATCAAATGTGTTTAATGCAACTTTTAAAGAAATGTAGTTTTTTTTTTTTTTTTTTTAGAAATAATAGATTACATTCTAGCATTAAGCATTGACTCTCCTATTGTTTAAAATAACTAGAGTTTACATGTCTTTCAGGGACTTTCTTGGGCATTTTGAATTGATTAGAAAGCTATCTCTACCATATTTCTCTTATTTATAAAGTATTTTAGTTACATTTTCTGAGACAGTGTAAATGAGTTTATTTTTTAATGCTACTTATTGAAAGATCAAGGGATTGTATTTGTAATAATTTTATTTAATATGGTTTTACCCTTATTTCTTTTTATTTCATCTTTTTCCCCTCATAGCAAGAACCTCAGAACCTCTGAATAATGCTCAGATTTTAAACCAACTGGTAACATTAAAATCCAATCCAGGAAATAACTCAGCCTGCATTTCTAAGAATCAGGTAATAATAATGATTGTAGTTCGTGTGGGAACTGGGAAGGGTACGGAACGGTCATCCACTGCCTTCCTTGGGCATCTCATTTCTTTGACCTTGTCTCCCAAGACTCTAACCTCCATGTCAGCCACCTGTGCCTGTGGCACCTTTCCGGGCCTGTCATCATCCACCACGGCTCACCTCAAATATTAAATTTAAAATAACTCACTGATCATAACTTCCTGCATTGTCTGACCTAGGGAACCCTGCTCCACGACCTCCTGTCTTCGCCTCCTCCCAGCAGCCTCTCCTCCTTTGTTCTGCGGGGCTCCTTTGCACAGGCCCAGGATTCCCTACCGTGGGTCACACCCACGTGGAGGCACCTGAGCCCACCTAAAACACTCCTGGCTTCGAACTATAACCTCAGCCAGGGCTTTACTACTCCCCGGCAATTATGCTTCCAATTTCCCAGTTCACTTTTTATGTTTTACATATCACTTATGTTTCCCATTCTACTCTCTAATGCCAAATTATAATGATTTTACACTTCTTTTTACTCTCCTCAAACTTGGGACCTGACTACCTCCAACCCCTTCCTCAGGAACTGGCAAAAATACTATTTCAGTGAAACAACAGAAGCCATCAGATGATGTCTGTCCATTTCTGCCACCAACCAATAAATAACTTCACCTTTCCCTGCCATTGCAGTGGGGCAAGGTGGCTCTTCTGCCCTGATGGCTTATTAGCATGTGAAAACGCTCTTTTCTTGCTTCCCAGCATCTTTCCTCTTCATGGTACTGTTGCTCTTTCAAAGTTTGCTAAGGACCTCCTTTACGCTAAATCCCATGGAAATGCCTCTGTTCGTAGTACACATGTGCAGGTTTTATTAATGTAGCACATTCCTGATGTAGAATATGAATTTCCAACTTCGACAGATACTCAGATGATCCCAACTTACATCCTACTCATGTTTGCCAGTCTCATTTCTTCCTGTTGTCCCGACTGTAAGTTTCTAGGCAGCAGAGTTGGGTCTTGTTTACAGTCACTTCCCAGGACCTAGCTCAGGACATGACACGTATGAGATGTTCAGTAAATACTTTTCTAGTGAATGAATGCTAGCATTAGAGACTCCTCAACATAGAATAGTACCAGAAGAAAATTTTAATGATTTTTTTTTTTAATGTAGCTATTTGGAATGTTAAACTCATTACACGTAGGTGATGTGGCTCAGCTCCTGGACTATGTATCAAAGGGAAGTAAGTGCCCTTCTTGACTACCAAGCAGATATTTTAAAATCGCTTTCTTATCGGACTCTAGTTGCAAAAGTTATCATAAAAGTAATAATGCAAACCTAGGCTTCAGATGTTAATTGTAACTTGAAAGAACATATACAAATCTACTCGATGATTCAGAGACCCCCCTCAAGTGTTTTCATATTGTTTTGTGAAGTAATTTGGATGATAGATTCTTTCCATATAAGTGAGTGCTTGTGTTTCTTTTCTGTCTTTCTAGGGTTCAGAACTTTCTGGAGTAACATCTTCAGCTTGTGATAAAGAGTCGAATATGCAAGTACAATCAGTGCATTCATCTATTACTTAGTTTCCTTCAAGAGCTGCTTCAGTACACTGTTGTAAATAATGTATTTTCCCCATTTTAGGGAACAAAGGGTGATCATGATTTCTAAATCAGGATATTCTGCACACCCACCTGTGGCAGCCAAAGCTGATGTGCAGCAGGTTGTCATGTATTGCAAGGAGAAGCTTATTCGTGGAGAGTCAGAGTTTTCCTTTGAAGAGCTGAGAGCCCAGAAATACAATCAACGGAGAAAGCATGAACAATGGGGTACTTGCAGTCTTACAGTCTGAGCTATCTTAGGTCACTTAATATAATTCTCATCTCTGAGTAATTACATTTTAGCAGATAATTGACTATACTGAAAGAATCTGCACGAAAAATGTCTCTAGCTCATTCTGTCAGGAGCCTAAAAATCTTTAATACTAGTGTAGCAACCACATTTGTCCAAAGGCTAAATTGGTGTCTTTTGACAGCAAAACTCGGGGTTGAAACAGCAATAAAGGAGATAGATATCCACACCAGTGTTGCCTTAGCTTTCAGTGAAGTAGATTTTTTTTTTTTTTGCGGTATGCGGGCCTCTCACCGTTGTGGCCTCTCCCGTTGCGGAGCACAGGCTCCGGACGCGCAGGCTCAGCGGCCATGGCTCACGGGCCCAGCCACTCCGTGGCATGTGGGATCCTCCCGGACCAGGGCACGAACCCGCGTCCCCTGCATCGGCAGGCGGGCTTCAACCACTGCGCCACCAGGGAAGCCCCGAAGTAGATATTTTTAACTTTTCAAAAAATATCTGTACAGATTTGAACTTCTTTATCTAGCTATTCTAAACCTCTGGGTCTGTTATTTGGACTGTGAAAGGATTAGGTTAGGAACTGGAGTTGAGATTTTTCAAGATCTGCAACTACTGTAAATAAGACATTCAGGAGTCCTCTGATGAAAGTGCCATGTTATTCATGGCTGTGCTGTACAGTGGGTCAAGCTTTGTTCCCCCTTTGTTAACACAGTGTTGGCACCTGGCTTTGCTGTGACAATGTGGACCTCAGGAAAATGAACCTCTGTCCTACTCAGGGCTTTTGCACCATCTAAGTATCTGTGCTGTGCCCACTCTGTAGGCCACTTTTTGTTCATTCATTATTTCTCTTTTGGTTGACAACTGAGAGGACAGTCAGTTGACGCTCGTGGAGGACTCTTTTGTGCCTTGCACAGATGCTAAAGTCTGAGCTGGACGGTTAGATTTGTACGTGATGTGGTTATGTTAACCAGTTACTGGAAATGGGACCAAGAGCAGTGTACTTGAGACACTGACCATTCGGTGCACTTTACTCATTCCTTCTTAGAAAGCACCTAGAGGTTTAAATCTTTTAAAAACGGTTCCATTTTCAAATGGTTTGCATAGTCATGATTGTTCTACAAGCGGTGCTTAGTATCGTACCGTGCTATTACCAAATATTTTTGTTGCTCATCTTGTAAATTTTTATAACTTACATGCCCTGAACTTAAAAATAACTGTGCTACGGGAAGGTAAAAACTATAACTGAAAAGTAATACATATTTCAGTTCTCATAATCTAATACACATGGAAAAGACTAGTAAAAACTTTGCCGTCTTAAAAATAACCTTTTACTGATTTTGCATGGATTCCTCTGATGACCTGAATTTAAATTTCACATGCAAACCATATTTTCTTTTTCCTAAAGTTAATGAAGACAGGCATTATATGAAAAGGAAAGAAGCAAACGCTTTTGAAGAACAACTATTAAAACAGAAAATGGATGAGCTTCATAAGAAGTTGCACCAAGTGGTGGAGACATCACATGAGAACCTGCCCTCTTCCCAGGGGAGGTCTGAGGTGTGTGTGCTCCTTGCCGATGCTTCCCGTGCCCAGTACAGGGATTTCTGTTTCTATTTGTTCTCTGTGTGCTCTATTTTTAGAGTTAATTCTGATGTTAATTTAGTTACTAGCTTTCTGAATTATTTTCCCCCCAACAATGGGGGGAAAAGGCAATCCAACACACTTCCAGTGACGAAGAGGTCACACTTAAAGAGCCAAGAATCAAAATAACACTGGGCTTCTCAGCACCAACCCAGAAAGATCTTCAAAATGTAGAATGAGAAAGGAAGTTACAGGACAGAACGTGTAGTGTGTTTGTGTGTGTGTGTGTGTGTGTGTGCGCGCGCGCGTGTGCGCGTGTGCGTGTGTGTAGGCACATACTTATATACTTAATTATTAGCATATATAATCCTTTTTCTGATTGGGGGGGTGTACAATGACTATTATTTAATGAAAATTCAAATATAATGATTTCTTTAGTTTGTGTTGAGAAGCCAGCGCGCACCTGCAAGAATGGGTCTCAGGACGTTTTTTCTACAGACTTACTGTGGCCACATTCCTGTTTTCAGCTCCACCTTCACGTCCATCCTGAGATGTGTTCAAATTTCTGAACTTCTCTGGAGATCAGCCTCCTCCAGCTGCTGTTTTAGGTGTTAGGATTCCTTTACTGTCATTTTGGTGAGGTTTCGGGAGGACGTGGGTGATAAAGCACGTGTTTAAGCCACTGTCTTTAACCAGAAGCCTGTTTATGCACTTATTTCTGTATATGAGTGGTATAAGGATATATTTGCCAAATGGATCTCCATTTGTCCCTAAGTCATTTATTTACCAGCTCAGCCTTTCCCTATTGCTTTAAAATATCTTATCACATACTAAATTTTTAAGGTATAAGATCCATTTCTAAAATAGCTGTCTCTTTGTTTTAGTCAATAGGTTTCTTCTTGATCATTCCATATTGTGTGTTTACTATAGCATTGTTGTATGTTTTGATATCTGGTGGAGAAAGTCTGATTATTATTTTTTTAATGTATTTCTTCAGAAATGAATATTATGTTTATTTTTAATCTTTACTAATTTGGTAGGTGAGAAAATGTTATAGGTCATTTTTAATTATCTTTTTTGATGACTAGTGAGAGTAAACTTTTTATATTTTGTCCATTTGTCTGTGAAATAACTATTCTTGCCCTAGATATTTGGTGCTTTTCTTTTTTTTTTTTTTTTTTTGCGGTACGCGGGCCTCTCACTGTTGTGGCCTCTCCCGTTGTGGAGCGCAGGCTCAGCAGCCATGGCTTACGGGCCCAGCCGCTCCGCAGCATGTGGGATCTTCCCGGACTAGGGCACGAACCCGCATCCCCTGCATCGGCAGGTGGACTCTCAACCACTGCGCCACCAGGGAAGCCCTTGGTGCTTTTCTTAACAATTTGTGAGAATACTTTTCTATGGTGAGAAATTAACTCTTGTTTTTAAGATTTATTTATTATTTATTTTATTTATTTTGGGCTGCGTTGGGTCTTAGTCGCGGCACGCGGGATCTTTCCTTGTGGCGCATGGGCTTCTCCCTAGTTGTGGTGTGCTGGTTTTTCTCCTCTCTAGTTGCGGCTCGCAAGCTCCAGGGCGCCTGGGCTCTAGTTTGTGGCACGCGGGCTCTAGTTGAGGTGTGGAAGCTCAGTAGCTGTGGCGCGGGCTTAGTTGCCCCGCAGCATGTGGGATCTTAGTTCCCTGACCAGGGATCGAACCCACATCCCCTGCTTGCAAGGTAGATTCTTTACTACTGGACCCCCAGGGAAATCCTGCTCTTTGTCTTTTAACTTGGTAACATAGGAGTGTACATGTACAGTCTAAGTACATGTGAGTAGAAAAGCAAAGACTTCATGTTAAGGGCCCGTGTCCTTCCCACTGTGCGCCATGCTTTTGTGGCAGTCAGTGCAGTTTATATTCGTGTTTCCTACTCATTAAAGGGAAGATGGTTACTAAGGGTATTTTAATAGCAGGAACACCATTATGAGCATTTGGTAACATTGACTGTTAGTCTTTTCCCAAAATTAAGTAAGGAGAAATGTGCCAGTTCTTAAATACTAATGAATGCTCAGGGCTGGTATTTTATTTTATTTTATTTTTAAAATTTTTTTAAATTTTTTTAAAATTTTATTTATTTATTTTTGGCTGCACTGGGTCTTTGGTGCTGCGCCCGTGCTTTCTCTAGTTGCGGCAAGCGGGGGCTACTCTTCGCTGCAGTGCGAGGGCTTCGTGGGCTTCTCACTGCAGTGACTTCTCTTGTTGCAGAGCATAGGCTCTAGTTGTGCAGGCTTCAGTAGTTGTGGCACGCGAGCTCTAGGTGCGCAGGCTTCAGTAGTTGTGGCACGTGGGCTTAGTTGCTCCACGGCATGTGGGATCCTCCCGGACCACAGCTCAAACCCGCATCCCCTGCACTGGCATGTGGATTCTTAACCACTGTGCCACCAAGGAAGCCCCGGGGCTGGTATTTTAGTGGTTAGAAGTATGAGCTGCCAGTTGAGTGTGTGGTTAAGAAGCTACGGAAGCATCCACCGCATAGAGTGACCTTTGTTGCTGACTGTTCATTTCAGAATACCTGGAGGGGTAAGGAGCTGGCTCAGGAGGAAAGGAATCTACTGAAGAAGACAGGTGCCATTCTTTGAAAAGCTGTAATACCTAATTAGCAGTCTGGACCTCATGGCTTTGTTTTTGTTTGTTTGCTTACCATGAAAGGTCAGCCCAGCACGTATGGGGCCACACACAGGCTCCCCGCAGGAACTGAGAGCTCCGAGTCTTCCAGCTGTCCATCAGCAGACCTCAAAGAATGCAGGAGAGACACCCGAAGAGGCATCTGTTGTTCCACTTATGGCAAATGCTGTCACCGCTGCTTTGGTGTCCCCAGCCGTCACCCAGAGTGTAGCTCCCCAGGTTCCTTTGGCAGCCCAGCCAGTGACAGATGCCATGTTTACGGTGGCCAGCAAAGATGCCAGGTAAGCCAAAGGTAGCCCTAGAGATGATAGTGATATGAATGGTGTCTGACGGCTTCTTTACGTGACCTGCAATATCAAGAGCAATGTGTAAATGACGGATGAGTCTTGTTTTTCAAAATAATTTTTAGATGGGCATGTAGTGGAAGAAACAAGTTACCAAAACATTAGCCCCAATTCTTCAGCCTCACTTATTGTTTCTTTTAGAGTATTTGTTTTACTTCATACTTCCCTCTTGAATTATAAGTTTTCGATACACTGAAACTTAACAATCTTTTTGTAACTGAAGAATATACAGCTGTTAAACTGAAATTGCCTTTGCTTACTGGCTTTGACTGAACATATGTAGGGGTTCATTACAATCCAGATAGTTCCTTGACGTATATTCTTCTCATATTCCTTCTGTCTTTCCACCGGGAGCAGTTTGGGATTAATATCTGCTACACAATATGCCAAAATATGTCTATACAGTGCTGTGGAGGTTTTTTCTCCAATTTTGAGGGATTTTCCTAGATTACAGAAATTACAATTATTGTCGCATCGCTTGTTTATATTTTCCTCTTCAGTCACTTTGGTGCTCTCTCTTTTTTCAACATAAAAATTTTATTGATCTATTGGAACAGATAAAAGCTACAATGTAACTCACACCCTCCCCTTGGGCTAAACCCCTTGGCACAGATTATGGTTCTTAAGTACTGGTTCTCCTCAATGTCCAAGGTTAACTTTTACCAATGATTTCTCCTGGAAATAAGATTTAAAGTGATCATGCTTTTTCAGCCACATTAGGACAATAATTCAGACCTGTGTCCTGTATCAAATCATGTATGTAAAAAGAGGACTGTTGTGTGGGGCTGTGACTTCATTAGTTCTTAGTAGTTAATTTACATAACAATAAGATGGTCACAACAGCAGCAATGACAGGCCCCCGGAGACACAGTTCAGTGTGTCCAGCTGAACCTTATAAAATTATGAAACTCTTTGACCTAATGAACATTCAGATCATTCAGAAGCCTTTCAGACTGACCCTGACCTTAGCCTAGGCAAGGGACTGAAAGTACCCCCCTCACTCTCTCAGTGGCCTAGACGGCTGACCACGACAGAGAAAGGGCACCTTTCTCTGGTATCTCTATAAAACTCACATTTTTATGACAGTTTAATGGGGATTTGTAAGATTAAAAGTGCTTTGCACTTTTTACTTTATACCCTCACAGGGTCCATTAAGGGAAGCAATGTTAAATAGACAGATGAGGTCCACTATCACGACTGCACTTAAAATAAACTGTGATGTAAGTGTCTCACGTACCATTTTTTCCCCTCTTGATAACTGCTGAAGTCTAGAGGACAATGCACTGTGGCTACCTGCCCATCACGAGAGAGGTGGCCCCTGTGGCGAAGGCGCCAGCGCTTCCCCACATCACAGCGCAGGAGAGTGGTGCCGGACGGCAGGCCCGGAGCTGGGGGTTAGCCCTTTAGCCTGTGTAGTAAATGGGATCGTTCGAACCTCGTGTATGAATGATTATCGGGTGTTAAAGTACAGAATCACTATGTCAAGCAAACGTGAATACCTGGCCTTTATCTGTAAGAATTATTGTCCTCGAAAGGAAATGAAAGAAAACATAAAACATCTTATTCACTTACACTGTAGACCTAGGCAGTCCCATCTGTGTTTTAACAACAGGCTCGTCATTGCTGACATTTTTTACTGTTCTTTCTTGAGAGTTATTGTGTCTCAAGAGTTTTCTCTTCCAGGTGTATGAATAAAAATACTCATGAATTCAAGCCACAAAGTGGAGCAGAGATAAAAGAAGGTAATGTTTAACTATTGATATAATACATTGCTGTCTAAGCTGTTTGCCCAGACTCGTTCAGGTCGCTCAAGGGTCTGTTTGGTGGCTGCAGTTCATGAAGGCTTCAGGCCTTAATGAACCTGGGTGTCAGCTTTCCCGTTCTTAGAAGGCAGGGGTTAGTTAAACCCCAGACCATTTCAAATAAAGGTAGAAATTCACTTGACAGTCACATCTTAGTTGGAATCCTTTGGAAACTTGATTTGTGAAAACTTTCCTATTAAATTTCTCAGCAGATTTTAATCTAAAACCAGAGTCATCTTTAACATGTTGTGAAGACGGAAAGGTGATTAAAAGTTTAATTAGGAGTGTCATACTTCCGTTTGGTACTACTTTGTTAGAGGTATTTGCATGAAAGTAAGTTTTATAAATAAAATAAGACACGTGGATTGGGTCTTCATTCCCCCCACTCCTTCACGTACTGTGCCATCCTTTCCAATGACAGTTTAGTGGGAGCAGAGCTACTTGAAAAAAGCAGTGACACCTACATTTAACCAGGACCTGACTGAGCACTAGTAGAAGCCAGGCACTGTTCTAGGTAGTGAGAGATGCAGTCGCGAACAGAAAGGACAGAAATCCCCACCCGCGAAGAGGGGGGAAGTGTGGCTGGGGGGGTTGGGCAGGGCTTGAAATCTCAGGGGCAACTGGGAAAGACCCTCACAAAGAAGGTGATATCTGGGTAGAGGGGGGAAGCGTCCCACGCAGCCCTTGGAAACCTGGTTCAGGTGGAGGGAGCAGCAAGGGCAGAGCCCTCAGGTAGGAATATCCCTGAACTGTTTGGAGCACAGCAGAGCGGCCAGTGGCCACAGGGAGCAGGGGAGGAGGAGGAAGGTGAGGTGGGAGCCGAGAGGCTCAGGCTGTGCAGGGCCGTGTACGCCATGGTTTGGGCCCGGCTGAGGGAGATGGAAAGCCAATCCTAAGATATACAATGTCACTATTAACTACTTCTGGGGTATAGTGGAGCAAAGAGGGCTATTTATGACCAGTCTGCTAATTTGATATGATCTTAGATCAAGCCACTTAATCTCTTTGAGCTTTTATTTCCTTTTCTGTAAACGGATACTTCTTGCCTTACCTACCTCGTGGGACTATTATAAAGAGAAAAATGAAAGATATGGAAGCATTATAGTAATGGAAGTCCTTAGTGAGGATTATCAAGAATAATAAAAATGTATAATAAGTATAATAAGTTTCTTAAATTGTGCCTTCTAAACTACTCTGATTTCTCTACTGATGCTGCATTTTGTCCCCATTTCTTTAATAGGGTGTGAAACACAGAAGGTTGTTAACACAAGTTCTTTTCACGCAACTCCTAACACATCACTGGGACTGGTTCAGGCAACGCCATCCAAAGTGCAGCCGTCACCCACCGTGCACACAAAAGAAGCATTAGGTATGTAAGGCCTTTTGTTTGAATGTGTAGCATCTGACGACAAATTAATGAAAGCTCTTTTGCAGCCATGTTTACCATTATTCTTTCTATTCTTTTAAGGTTTCATCATGAATATGTTTCAGGCTCCTACACTTCCTGATGTTTCTGATGACAAAGATGAATGGCCATCTCTAGGTCAAAATGAAGATGCATTTGAAGCCCAGTTTCAAAGTAATAACAGATTGTTTAATAGCTACTAAGTGGATAGCGTAGTGGGTGGTTGCCCACAGAAATAGCAAGGATTATACAAGAAGTGGTCCTGGCCTTGGTTAGCTTGTCACATAAGGGCATGGAGTTTGTGAAATAAAAAAATACAACGTTATTTGGCAAGGTACTCAGTGTGTGCCCTAGACTTGGTTTGTTTCTTAAAAAATAATAAATTGTGCTAAAGAAGGACAAAATCTGCATGGGTAGGAATGGCCAGGAAGGGCTGAGTAGTTGAGGGATACTTGAGCTTTGCCCAGCAGAGGAATGTTCGGGCTGGAGTGTTGGGAGCCAGGACTAGCCCACCTTTGTCTAGAGTCAGAGGATTTGTGCTGGAAGCCAGAGAGAGATCACGATGAAGATATATAGAGAGCTAAGAGCTTAGTTCCTCATTGTAGGAAAGCAAAGACATGGAGAGCTTTATTCAGTGTCAGTGAGCACAGCAGTGTGTTAGGAGAACGGCGAACGCTGCTTTATGTGTGGCAGGAACTCGAGATCGGCGGCTCGCGTGCTAACCCTTGTGACCATGGTTAGTCCCTTCATGTCACTGAAGAGTGACTTACCTCGTTGCCTAGTATTTCAAAAACTGACATCAGTTGTTTTCTGTAGCTCTTATTCCATTTTCTTATTTGTAGTTGAAGTTGCACCTAAAGGATAGTGTTTTTGGCCTATTTTAATAATTAACTGCAATTTTTTACCCTTGCAGAAAATGCAACATCTTCTGGGGCTTGGGGAGTCAATAAGATTATCTCTTCTCTGTCCTCTGCTTTTCCTGTGTTCGAAGATGGAAACAAAGAAAATTATGGGTAAAGAAATATCTGGTTAAGATAACACTGGGGGAGATGCATGTTGCCATAGTGACAGGGACAGTGCGGAGATCCCTCCAGGAGTCCAGGTGGTGAGCTGGTGAGAGAACAGGACCTGCCGATCAAATGGCCTGGGCCCCAGCCCCAGCTCTGCCACAGATGAACCTTCTGACCACATGGCCGGGAGATTGCTGCTGAAGTTCTTTTCCAGATCTGCAGAGTTCCGGGGGGTTACAAGAAAGTAGTCCTTCCATAACAAAAGTATTTGTTACAAAAGGAAACCGTATGGTTATAAATCATCAGAGAACCAAGGGATCCTATATATTTGAAATTGTAGTCGCTGTAAATGATTTCACCAGTACAGGTATCCATACGTGTTCCGTATATATTTGCAGGATTGATAAAGTAGAAAAGGAAGTGGCTTATATTGGGTCACACTGCAGAGAACATTTGTTTTAAGGCTGAGCCCCATCAGGGTAGAGTAGGGTAGCACGAGGAAGTTTCACCATTAATAATTTAAACCGTGAAAGAGAGGTGTGAACTAAAGGTATCATGGTGTAGAAGAGGTTCATGTTCTGTAGCTAGACCAAGCACTGGGAATAAGAAATAAAACATATGGCATCCATGCCATTCTGTTGGCCACGGCCCTAACTATTTTTTTGTCCTTAAAACTTAAAACTCAAAAAAAATAAAAATAAAATAATAATTTAAAAAAACTTAAAACTCAGTGCAATAGAAAGTTCTGTATTTTCCACCCTCGCTTAAGTAACTGTAGATCTACTTTTATATACATAGTCAAGCTAATTCAACCTGCACTCAGTTTTGCTGTAAAAGTAAGAAATATGTGTATAAATATTAACTAAATAGGAAAAGGAGAGAATGTTTTTAACACTCTAACTTAAGTGGTAGAATTTATTTCCTTAGCATATTTTGCTGTTTGTAATTTTTCAAATCTTTCCTTAGATTACCACAGCCTAAAAATAAGCCCACGGGAGCCAGGACCTTTGGAGAACGCTCGACGTGGAGGCTCACTTCAAAACCAAATGCAAGTAAATCTCGGCTTCATCCGTGAGATGGGTCCCGCAACCCTGTTCTTTTCATTGTACCAGATGCTTGTGCCAGTCAAATGAGGTGGTGTATTTAAAAAACTGTGCTGAAAAAATAAAATATTATGTGGAAAATTAAGTTTTATAGAACACTATTCTATAATTATTTGCAAATCTATTATGCACCACACATTAAGATAGATACAGAAACTGAAAAATGAGTTTGATAATGATCCTTGCCCTGAGAGCCTTCCCTTTAGACAGGAGGAACCACTGGGGGCATATATATTTTTCCTAGACCTAAGAAGTTTAATACAGGCTATATGGGAACTCTGTATTATCTTTGTAATTCCTCTGTAAATCTAGACTTTTCAAATTAAAAAAAAAAAATAAGTAGGGACTTGTCTGGTGGTCCAGTGGTAAAGAATCCGCCTTACAAGGCAGGGGACACGGGTTCGATCCCTGGTCAGGGAACTAAGATCCCACATGCCGTAGGGCAACTGAGCTCGCGGGCCTCAACTAGACAGCCTGCGTGCCGCAAACTACAGAGCGCACGCGCCCTGGAGCCTGCGCGCCACAACTAGAGAAGAGAAAACCCTCATGCCACAACTAGAGAGAAGCCTGTGTGCCACAATGAAGATCCCGTGCGCCGCAGCTAAGACCTGATGCAACAAAAAATAAATAATAAAATGAATGATAAATCTTTAAAAAAAAAAAAAAAAGTAAAAATCGGTAAACAAAACGTGACTCTTGCATGTGATATAACTCCGCTGGAGTGTGTTAAAGATGAAGTGTCCCAGTTCTGGGGAAAAGAACAGACCCACGATGTCCTTGGCTCTGTGTTAGCCAGGGGTTACATACATTTCTTCGAAAAAATTAAAATTCCTCATTTTTTTGAATCTTAAAAAGTATTAATGTGTTAAATTTCATCTATGAAACAAGAAGATTGCTACTTTTTTTCCGTTCATCTTTCGTTGTAGGAAGTACCTCACACTGACGAGTTTTTGGATGATTCAACCGTGTGGGGTGTCCGCTGCAACAAAACCCTGGCTCCCAGTCCCAAGAGCCCGGGAGACTTTACGTCTGCTGCACAGCTGGCATCTACGCCCTTCCACAGGCTTCCAGTGGATTCAGTGCACCCTCTAGACGATAAAGGTGTGCCTTACACTATCTTAGTGTCTTCTGCCAACTTCAGTTCTTTTACGATTATAGTTTTCTTCTGGAAGATATGAAAATCATAAAGAGGAAACTTAAAATCCATTCACTGTATTATTACATATATGGTTTTTGGTTTTGGCATAATGTCTTTCTAAAGTCTATGTGCATTTTAAAAGTTTGATAACTTAGATTTTAGGTAGAACGGGAGAAAAATCTATAGAAGCATTTAAAGGCAAAGATACAAAGTCCAACCCATTTGTATGGGATTATAGCTTTATTTCATGTTTTACAACAAACAAAATAGCCACTACAGACAGACTTGAATGTTAAAAATATGAACATTTTATTTTCTAATTTGGTAAGAGTAACAAACAGCAAATTTTAATCCTTGATATGTATCTACAAATTTTATTACTTTAGAGATGTAGCCAAGTACTATACTCGGAAAATCATATTTAAAAATTTTTTTAGTGATCTGATAAAACTCACAGATGGTCCTTATTTTCCCCAGACATAACATTCTCATATCAAAGATCTTTATACATATGAACTGAAGCTTAATGAATGACACAGTTATTGAATACAGATAATTATTACCTATTAAATACAATCCTGCAAAATAAATACAGGCATACCTTGTTTATTGCACTTTATTGCACTTCGCAGATACTGGATTTTTTTTAACAAATTGACGGTGTGTGGCAGCGCTGTGTCAAGCAGCCCAGTGGCACCAGTTTTCCAGCAGCATTTACTCACTTTGTGTCTGAGTCACATTTTGGTAATTCTCGCAATATTTCAAACTTTTCCTTATTGTTATATTTGTTATGGTGATCTGTTGTCAGTGGTCTTTGATGTTACTATTGTGACTGTTTTGGGGTGCCACGAACCTCACCCACGGCAGATGGTGAACTTAGTCAATGGTTGTTGTGTGTGTTCCCTGACTGCTCCACCCGCTGGTCATTCCCTGTCTTCCTCACTCTCCTCGGGCCTCTCCCCTGAGACACAACAATAGTGAAATTTAGGCCAGTTAATAACCCTACAGTGGCCTCTAAGTGTTCAAGTGAAGGGAAGAGTTGCACGTCTCTCACTTCCAACCCAAAGCTAGAAATGATTAAGCTTAGTGAGGAAGGCATGTCGAAAGTCCAGTTAGGCCAAAAGGTAGGCCTCTTTCACCATGTGGATGCAAAGGAAAAGTTCTTGAAGGAAATTAAACGTGCCACTCCAGTGAACATATAAATGATAAGAGAGCAAAACAGCCGTATTGCTGATACGGAGAAAGTTTGAGTGACCTGGATAGAAGATCAAAGCAGCCACAACATCCCCTGAAGCCAGAGCCAGGAAGCTGCAGAAGAAAAGTGTGAAGGTAGCAGAGGTTGGTTCGTGAGGTTTAAGGAAATAAGGCATCTCCTTATCAAAAGTGCAAGGTGAAGCAGCAAGTGCTGATGCAGAAACTGCAGCAAGTTATCCAGAAGATCTAGCTAAGATCATTAATGAAGGTGGTTATACTAAACAGCAGGTTTTCAATGTAGATGAAACAGCCTTATATTGGAAGAAGATGCCATCTAGGACTTCCATAGCCAGAGAAGAGAAGTCAAGGTCTAGCTTTAAAGCTCCAAAGGACAGGCTGACTCTCCTGTTGGGGCTAATGCAGCTGATGATTTTAAGTTGAAGCCAATGCTGTTTACCATTCCAGAAGTCCTAGGGCCTATAAGAGCTATGCTTCATCTATTCTGGCTATTCTCTATAAATGGAGCAGCAAAACCAGATGGCAGCAAATCTGTTTACAACATGCTTTACTGAATATGTTAAGTCCACTGTTAAGGCATACTGCTCAGAAGATTCCTTCCAAAATAGTACTGCTCATTGACAATGGACCTGGTCATCCAAGAGCTCCGATGGTGATGTACAATGAGATTATTTTCATGCCTGCTAACACAACATCCATTCTGCAGCCCATGGATCAAGGAGTAATTTAGACTTTCAAGTCTTATTATTTAAGAAATACATTTCAGGGACTTTCCTGGTGGTCCAGTGGTAAAGAATCCGCCTTCCAATGCAGGGGACGCAGGTTCGATCCCTGGTCAGGGGACTAAGATCCCACGTGCTGTGGGGCAACCAAGCCCGCGCGCCTCAACTAGAGAGATGCCCATATGCCACGGCAAAGATCCTGCCTGCCACAACGAAGACCTGATGCAGCCTAAATAAAAAAAAAAAGGAAATACATTTCATAAGGCTATAGCTGCCATAGACAGTGATTCCTCTGATGAATCTGGGCAGTCAATTGAAAACCTTCTGGAAAGGATTCACCATTCTAGATGCCATTAAAAACATTTCTGATTCACAGGAAGAGGTCAAAATATCAACATTATCAGGAGTTTGGAAGAAGTTGATGCCAACCCTCATGGATGACTTTGAGGGGTTCAAGACTTCAGTGGAGGAGGTAACTGCAGATGTGGTGGAAATAGCAAGAGAACTAGAATTAGAAGTGGAGAGAAGGTGTGCCTGAATTGCTGCAATTTCATGATAAAAAGTTAATGGACGAGGAGTTGCTTCTCATGGATGAGCAAAGAAAGTGGTTTCCTGAGATGGAATCTACTCCTGGTGCAGATGACAACAAAAGATATAAAATACTACATAAACTGAGTTGATAAAGCAGCGGCAGAGTTTGAGAGGATTGACTCCAATTTTGAAAGAAGTTCTACCGTGGGTAAAATGCTGTCAAACAGCATTGCGTGCTACAGAGAAATCGTTCATGAAAGGAAGAGTCAATCGATGTGGCAGACTTCACTGTTGTCTTATTTTAAGAAACTGCCACGATGACCCCAGCCTTCAGCAGCCACCAGCCTGATCAGTCAGCAGCCACCAACATCGAGGCAAGACCCTCCACCAGTCATAAAAGATTGACTCCCTAAAGGCTCAGGTGATGGTTCGCATTTTTAGCAATTAACTTTTTTAATTGAGGTATGCACACTGTTTTTTTAGACATGATGCTATTGCACACTTAAGACTTCAGTACAGTGTAAACAATTTCTGGGCTTCCCTGGTGGTGCAGTGGTTGAGAGTCAGCCTGCCGATGCAGGGGACACGGGTTCGTGCCCCGGTCCGGGAAGATCCTACATGCTGCAGAGCGGCTGGGCCCATAAGCCATGGCCGCTGAGCCTGTGCGTCCGGAGCCTGTGCTCTGCAACAGGAGAGTCCACAACAGTGAGAGGCCCACGTACCGCAAAAAACAAAACAAAACAAAAAAACATCTATATGCACTGGGAAACCAAAAAATTTGTGTGACTCGCTTTATCGTGATGTTCGCTTTATTGCAGTGGTCTGGATACAAACCCACGATATCTCTGAAATGTGCCTGTGCTATGAGACCTGGGACTGCTTCACCTTTTTCTGCTAATTTACTAGCCAAACACTATCACTGCTGGCGTTTTTTTTTTTTTTTAATAGCAGTTGTTAACTGAAGGAATAGGGAAAGAACTGCAAAAGAATTTCATTCCCCTGGATGAAAGCTTATTGTAATGTGAAGTCTGAGCCTATAGGCCTAAAAGTTTTTAACTAAGGAGTAAACATTTTTTCTTACTGTACTAACCAAATATATTTCTTTCCTGAATTTTAAAGGAGGATTTAGTTGAAACTTGGACATTTGCCAAGTGCTATCACAGACTTGCTACTTTAATTCTAAAAATTTAAAGTTGTTTCAATTTGGAAAACCTAATCTGTTTAACAGTCAAGAGTCTTTCATAAAGTCAATATTGACCTTTCTTAGTGTATTTGCCACTTTGATTGTATAAATAGAAGCTAATGTTCTAGTACTAAAAAGTGTTAGCACCTGTTCAGTGAAGCAGTATCTGATAAAATTTAATCTAGTGTAATAGTTGGCTCTATATTGTATTAGTATCACTTGGTAGAAGTAATGCTCTGTATTTCTGCCCTATCTAGTTTGTCTCTCCATAGATAGATTTCTTTTTTTAATTAAAGGGAGTGATAGTAAGTATTGCCAGGTTGCTTTCTGGTGTGAACCTCTGAGTCAGTTCAGTCAACTAAACGCTGACTAAATAAGGCAAGTTAGACTGAAAGACACCAAAATCTCTGCCCTCCACAAGCATTTCAGCCTTTTATGCTCCATGGCCTTGGCATCGGCTTCTCCTCAAACAGGGTGTGCGCACTGCCGCCCGTAACTTCCCGTGGTCTGGCCATCCTCCCGCGGTGGACCTCCTGCTCTCTGGGCTCTTTTCTTTTGAAGGACTGTATGGATTAGATGTATAAGGTTGAAACGCTCACATATAACGGTAGAATTTTTTTAAGTGATTTTTTTTTCCCCATTTTTTAAACATAGTACATTTTACCACGGAATACTATTTTGAAATTATAATGAAAGTCAGTGTAAAAAGGAATCCTGGACTTTATAACCATATAAAATCATATGTGTGTGTATAATGCCCATCTCTACTTTTCTGTATATTTCAGAAAATGTGGTAGCAGAACAGTACACCCATGTGACTTTGGATTCTTGTGAAAGAAACAAGATGGAACCCTTGAAAGAGAGAAAGTTCAGGTATTGTGTGGGTGCACGTGGTCCTGTCTCTCTCCCTTTTCATTCTAGCTTGCTTCTTAAGCTGTAATGGAATACCTCATTCCAGCCCTTCTTTAAGGGCTGCCAGAGTTTTTATCAACTCAGAGATTTAAGTCAGAAGGTACTGTCTGTACATATAAATAAAATGACACTTGGTACATCAGGGCAGTGAGAGAAGCAGCTGGGGTATCAGAGAATCCCTGGGGAAACTGTTCCTGTGACTGACTTCCACTGATTTGGGGAGCAGAACTGCAGATGCTCTTGCCAGCCAAAGACTGACATATAAAGACTATTGCAGAACTGAGCAAACACCTAATTGCTTCTGTATACCCATTATAATTGAGAAAATCAATAACTTTCTTTTTTTTTTTCTTCTTTTTGGCTGTATTGGGTCTTCGTTGCTGCGCACAGGCTTTCTCTAGTTGTGATGAGCACGGGCTACTCCTCGTTGCGGTGTGTGGCCTTCTTATTGCGGTGGCTTCTCTTGTTGCGGAGCACAGGCTATAGGCGTGTCAGTAGTTGGAGCACACGGGTTCCAGTAGTTGCAGCACATGGGCTCAGTAGTTGTGGTGCGTGGGCTCTAGGGCGAGGGGGCTTCAGTAGTTGTGGTGCTTGGGCTTAGTTGCTCCACGGCATGTGAGATCTTCCCAGACCAGGAATCAAACGCGTGTACCCTGAATTGGCAGGCAGATTCTTAACCACTGCACCACCAGGGAAGTCCTAATAACTTTCTTTTAAGAGGAAGAAGATAGAATGTTTAAGCCTCTTAGGTTCTGATGCAAAATGCAGACTTGCCATACATACACTAATGCTTTGCAGAAGTAAAATTCTGCCATATTTGAATAGTCTGGTGAATGTCATAGACGCTAAAAGTAGCTACAATCTTTTGAGTATTTATTATATTCCTGCACAGCCCTTAACGCTTTTCATGTACTGCACCCTTTAACTAACCCTTATAATAACTTTAACTGTAGGAACTTTTCTTTTCCAGCATTATAGATGAGGAAACCAGATCCAGAGGGCTAAATAAAGGACCCAAAGCCATACGGCTTCTACTTTGCAGCCCTGGGATTTGAACCCCTATCTCTGATTTCAGAATCCTCGCTCTCACCACTATGCTGTACTGCTTCTTATTATCAAAAACCTCTTCTTGAACTAAGACCCCAGTAAATAAATGATTGGATTAAAGGACATGAGCAGAACTTACAAAAGAAAAATTAATGAATAAACATGTAGAAAAGGGTTAACTCACTAGAAATAAAATTAATGCAAATTAAATAGATTTTGCCTTTTAATTTAAAATTTTACTCAGTGGGCATAGTCTATTACTGCCCACCAGGAATCTTCCTTTGTGCAGCTAAACTTTTGACTCATAAGACTACCATAAACCACACTTGGCATAAGATTAATTTAGATGTATATAGGACAAAAATCACTGTTGCCAGCAGGGTAATACTGTCCAAGAAACTATTGTCTTTGACTGCATGTGACAGTTAAGCTGCAAGGAAACAAGGCTCATGTGGGGAGACACCCAGGGACAGAGGCTTCCTTAGCTTCGAAACCTTCTTCCCAGGGAGTCAGTGGCTCTTGCAACACTCCATAGATTTAGTTTCCAGAGTCCCTGCCAGGGACAGGCCCATTGCGAGAATCATTATACCTGAAGCCCGAATCTGAATTCCCAGCACATGTTCATAATTCTCCCAGTCTAGATACAGCTATTTTTTATCATAAGCATTGATGACAGTGATACCTTACCTTTTAAGTTTTCAGTGGAGAAGGGGAAGAGCTAGAAAGTTAACCAAAATTCACAGTTTTGTGGAGAAGGGAAAAGGATTTTATTCATCGTTTATGCACCCACAATAATTTGGGCACTCACTTTCCTAGTAGCAATGTACATGGGTTTGGAAACACATCTGTTTTGTTGTAATATAAAATATTGGAAATATGTTCAATATCTAAGAACAAGGGAATTGTTACACTTCATCACACATCCACTGGATTAAATGGTGTACAGCATTAAAATCCACAGTAGAACTGTGGAGAAACCCAGCAGACACCACCTTTCCCAAATAATCAGGCTAACGTCACCCGTGATGACACATGGTGATGTCATGGGAGGAGAAGGGTCACCTCTGTGATATTCTCCCCAAACCAATACTCATAGTCTAGCCAGGAGGAAAACAAGAGAAACCCAGGGCTTCCCTCGTGGCGCAGTGGTTGAGAGTCCGCCTGCCGATGCAGGGGGTGTGGGTTCGTGCCCCGGTCAGGGAGGATCCCGCATGCCGCGGAGCGGCTGGGCCTGTGGGCCGTGGCTGCTGGGCCTGTGCGTCCGGAGCCCATGCTCCGCAACGGGAGAGGCCGCAGCAGTGAGAGGCCCATGTACCACAAAAAAAAAAAAAAAGAAACCCAAATTGAGGGACAGTCTACAAAATAGCTGGCCAGTACTCCTCAAAACCGACAAGGTCTTAGGAAACTAGGAAAGACTAAGAAAGTGTCACAGAGAAGAGAGTAAGGAGGCTGACAACTAATGCAGCATGGTGTCCACGATTGGATCCTGGAGCAAACATGGGGCCTTGTGGAAAACCTGGCGAAATCCAAACGAGGTCTGGAGGTTAGTCAATAGTAATATGACAAAGGTTGGTTTATTGGTTTTGACAAGAGAGCCACTTTAATGTGAGGTGGTAACACTAGAGGAAATTGGTGAGGAACATATGGGAATTCTCTTTTATCTCTGTGACATTTCTTTAAATCTAAATTCCAAAATTAGTTTATTATTTTAAAAATTCATGGTAGGAAAATGCCTGTGTCAAGAAGTAAAAAATGCAACATGATGTTGCATGAATTCATTTGTATAAAAATATATACTCGTGCATCTGTTTGTAGATATGTGGATCTAAAGGTGCAGAGAGAATATGTGTGTGGAGACGTATGTACAGTCCAAACTTGTTATTTGCATTGGTTCTTTTCTATAAAATCACTGCAAACACTGAATTAGCAAATACTGACCCATTGCTTCTAGGGGAAATACACAGTTAGGATCCTACAGGCCTGTGGTCACAACACTTTATTTAAAGACACTTATTTAGGGCTTCCCTTGTGGCTCAGTGGTTAAAAATCTGCCTGCCAATGCAGGGGACACGGGTTCAAGCCCTGGTCTGGGAAGATCCCACATGCCACGGAGCAACTAAGCCTGTGCGCCACAACTACTGAGCCTGCGATCTAGAGTCCGCAAGCCACAACTACTGAGCCCACGAGCCACAACTACTGAGCCTGCATGCCACAACTACTGAAGTCCATGCATCTAGAGCCCGTGCTCCGCAACAAGAGAAGCCACCGCAGTGAGAAGCCTGCGCACCGAAACGAAGAGTAGCCCCCACTCACCGCAACTAGAGAAAGCCCATGTGCAGCAACGAGACCAATACAGCCAAAAAGAAATAAATAAAATAAATAAATTTATATTAAAAAAACACTTATTTAATATATACTATTGATTCATTAACATTGAACTCATGGCCAACAGCACTGTAACCCATGCCTGAACAAAACTTATGCAACACATATTTTCTCCACAAGACACGTCACAGCCTTCTTGCACTTAGGAACGCCAGACAGCACTTGAGCACTGCACTTGGGGAACAGTTAAACAGCTAAATCACCAACTAAAAGCACAAAAATGCAAGAAAAAGAAACACCCCACATCGCTAACTATACTGTGAAAGGACATTGACAGTATGAGCCGAAATGAGAAGGCAGAGCGTCACCTTGCTCGACCTCACCTGGGAACATAAATGTTGAGTGACTCAAATTTTTCATTGTTCTGCACGTCTTGAGATGACAGCAAAAGCACCATGAGTGTTGTTTGGGGTAACAAATAAATATTTTCATGTAGGTGAATTCACAGGTATGGAATCCTTGAGGAATGAGAATCGACTGTGTGTGTGCACGTGCGTGTGTAGAAATGTACTGGTGTTCGGTTGTTGGACTATGGCTGACATTTTCTGTTTGTTTCAGTGTTATAAAAGAAGCCATTTTTGGAATAAAATCCTCAGTCCCTATTACAGTAGTGATGCTTAGAAGACAACTTGAGAAAATAAACCCTTTCCTACCAACATCTCCTACTAAAGAATATCCAATGTGTCACCTCACCTATTTAATATATTACCACGTTTTTTATTTTATTTCTATTCATATTGTACGAGCTGTGTATCTGCATATATTTGTTTGTATGAAGAAAATGCTTTAATAAACTCTTTGTGAAGCAGTTTTGAAATCTCATTCCTAGAATGAAAAGGAAACTGTTTTGTGGGATTTTTATGTGTTCAAACCCAATAAAGCTTGTAATCATGTGTGTTTATCTTGTCCCTTTAACACATCCAGTCCGATTGAAGAGAAAAGCTCAGAACCAGCGTTCCCCACAGATGTCTCTTCAGCATCCTTGCTCCGTCTGAGCCAACCTGCTGCAGCTGTGCTGACCAGCGAGGCGGAGTGGGGCCTCAAGGCCTGTAAACTCACAGACCCTGACTTTGCCCCTGCAGAGGATCCAGCAGACGCCAATGCCAGGTTCCAGGCAGAACCAATGCAGACAGGCTTGCTTGGGAATATTGACGCTCCAGGTGTGAACAGATGCTCATTCTTAATTGTTCCCTGAATAAGGACAATAACCTGTTAAAAGCTGTTCCATGAAAGAAGCTCAAAGAGCAGGGCCTTGAATGCCGCTGAGTAGAACGCAAGTTCAGACAAACTTGCATGCTGTGTCACCGAGCATACAACAGTAACATACTTGAAGGACTAATTAATTTGTTTTAATTTTAAAAGGTATCAAAATAACTACTGTTGGAAAAGAGAACTGGAATTGGAGGGCCCATTATGCCAGGAGTTTAATCTAATACTGTTATCCCCATTTTACAGAAAAGTAAACAGGTTCAGGGTTAAAGGACCCCACCCCCACCCCAAGGTTACACAGAAACAATCTTAACAGTGGACAAGAGCACAGACTCTGGAGATAGACTAGCTAGATTCTAATCCTAGCTCTCTGTCTTAGGCTGTCTTGTGATCTTGGCCAAGATTATTTCAATTCTCTGTGGCCCTGTTTTCTATAAAGTGGAGGGGTTGGCAGTACCTACTTTAGGGTCTTACTGTTAGGACCAAGTGAGTTAGTAAACATCAAGGGCTCAGAAAAGTGTCCCGCATCTGCTTAGCACTAGTAAATATCAGTCATGTTGGATTAGTCTTTGATAACTGCCACTAATAGAATTTTTTATAACATTCTAAATTGGGCAGAAACTTTTTTCTTCCCTTTAGAAACGGTTTCTCTTTGTGTCTTTGTGGACCCAAAGTATATCTCATACAGACAAATTGCACGTAGGTAGTATGTGTTAAAAGGCAGCGTGTTTTATAAATAGAAGTGGAAAGCAATTTAAAGAATACATATATGATCGTGTTAGAAGTAACTAATCTCCAAGTTTGCCTTTAAGACATGTACCCATAATTGTGTTAAAGGCAAAATCTAGAATAGATGCCCTTGGTGTTAATTTCCTTTGTCCCAACTGAATATTGATTTAAGTTTGTAGATCTAAAATGACAGATAATGAACTGTGCAGAAGTACCCATTTTGACTTTTGAAAATGGTTCTTTATTAGTTGAATCAATGCTCTTTAAAGATAAGGCTTTTGAAAGCTTATTTAATGAATGTCTCCACTTGCTTTGTCTATGATTTATTTGGTAAAAGTCTTGGATACTGAATTCCTTTTCCTTTTTGTTCCTGTTCCTTTAAGACTTCACTGTTGAGAATCCCTGGGATGATGAGTTGATTGTCAAACTTTTATCCGGGCTTTCTAAACCAGTGAGTTCCTATGCAAATACTTACGAATGGCAATGTAAACTTCCAGCCATCAAACCCAAGACTGAATTTCAACTGGGTAAGAACCATATGGGTAATAAAACTTTAAACTCTATTTTTCTCTGTGGGAAGTTGATGTTTATTCCTCCTGGCACCGCCCTCACCCCTACCCCTCCACCCCCTCTCCCACTTCCAGTAAAAAGTTTTATCTGTAGTATTAAGATGAGAACATTTTGTTAAGGCATGACTGTAGGATTTCGATTGCTGTTGGGACTATAACTTATAAAGGGCAATTTGGCAATATCTATCAAAATTTAAAATGCATATACTTTTAGACCCAGACATCCACTTTTAAGAATTTCCTGCAGATACACTTGGATATATTCAAAGTAAGGTGTGTGTAAAGCAACAGATTGGAAACAACATAGGCATCTAAGGGGACTGCTTAAATAAATTATGCGACATCTCTACAGTAAACTACAGCTCACTCTGTGCAGCTAGGGAATGATCTCCAAAACATGCTGCTAAGTGAAAGGGCAGACTAGTGTTATATGCTGCTTTTTATTTCTTAAAAAGGGGCAAGATAATATATATTCATATTTGATAGTATTTCCAGAGAACACTTGAAGGGTACTCAAAACTAATAAAAATGGTTAATTGTTAGTGGAAGGGGAAACAGGGTAGATGTGGATAACAGTGGGAGCAAGACTTCTCATAATATACTTTACACACACACACACACACACAGAGATTCCCCTATTATTAACATCTTGCATCGGTGTGGTACATTTGTTAAAGTTGATGAGCCAATATTGATACATTATTATTAACTACAGTTCATAGTTTACCTTAGGATTCATTCTTTGTGTTGTACATTCTGTGGGGTTTGACAGATGTGTAATGACATGCATCTGTCATTACAGTATCATACAGAACCGTTTCAGTGCCCTAAACCCCTGCGCTTCATCTATTCATCCCTTCCTCCCTCTACCTGAAACCCTAGCAACCACTAATCTCCTACTGCCGTCCCCACATAGTTGTAATCATTACAGTATATAGACTTTTCAGATTGGCTTCTTTTGCTTAGCAATATGCATTTAAGTTTCCTCCATGTCTTTTCATGACTTGATAGCTCTTTCTTTTTCATCTCTGAGGAGTATTCCATTGTGGGAAGGTACTATAGTTTATTTATCCATTCACCTATTGAAGGATATCTTGGTTGCTTCCAAGTTTTGGCAATGATGAATAAAGCTGCTGTAAACATTCCTGTACAGTTTTTGTGTGGACGTAAGTTTTCAGTTCATTTGGGTAAGTACTAAGGAGTGTGATTGCTGGATCATATAGTTAAGGCTATGTTTACTTTTGTAAGAAACTGCCAAACTGTCTTCCAACGGGGTTTGTACCATTTTGAATTCCCACAGCAATGAATGAGAATTCTGTTGCTCCACATTCTTGTCAGCATGTGGTATTGTCAGTGTTTGGGGTTTTAGCCATTCTAGTAGATGTGCAGTGGTATTTCACTATTGTCTTTAATTTGCAATTCTTTAATTATGTATGATGGTGAACATTTTTTCATATGTTTATTTGCCATCTGAATACCTTCTTTCCTGAGATTTATGTTCAGATCGTTTGCCCATTTTTCAATCAGGTTGTTTGTTTTCTTATTAAGAGTTCATTGTATATTTTGGCTATACAGTGGTCCTTTATCAGTTGTTTTACAAAGATTTTCCCCCAGCCTCTGGCTTGTCTTTTCATTCTATTAGCTGTGTTTTTTGCGGAGTAGTTTTCAATTTTAAACAAGTCCAGTTTATCACTTTTTTCCTTTCATGGATCATGCTTTGGGTGTTGTATCCAAGAGGTCATCAGCAAACCCAAGGTCACCTAGATATTCTCCTACGTTATCTGCTAGGAATTTTGTAGATTTGTGTTATATATTCAGATCTATGAACCATTTTGAATTAACTTCTGTCAAAGGTGTAAGATCTGTGTCTAGATTCATTTTGCATGTTGATGTTCAGTTGTTCCATCACCATTTGTTGAAAAGACTATCTTTCCTGCATTGAATAGCCTTTAGTCTTTTGTCAGTGATCAATTGACTATATTTGTTTGGGTCTATTGCTGGGCTCTCTCCTCTGTTTCATTAATGTATTCGCCTATTCACCAATACCACACTGTCCTGATTTTGGTAACTTTTATAGTAAGTCTTGATGTTGGGTAGTGTCGGTCCTCCAATTTGTTCTCCTTCAATACTGTGTTGGCTGTCTGATTCTTTTGCCTTTCCATATAAACTTTAGAATTAGTTTGTCATTATCCACAAAAATGACTTGGTGGGATTTTGCTTGGTATTGCATTGAATCTATAGATCAAGTTTGGAAGAACTTCACAATGCTGTGTCTTCCTATCTGTGTATATAGAATATCTCTCCATATATTTAGATTTTTAAATTTGTTTCATCAGAGTTTTATAGTTTTCCTCATGTAGACCTTGTACATTTTTTGTTACATTTATACTTAAATATTTCATTGGGGGGGAGTTGCTAATGTAAATTGTATTGTGTTTTTAATTTCAAATTCCACTTATTCATTTTTGGTACATGTGGCATAGAACTAACTGTTCATAGTATTCCTTTATTATCCTTTTAATGTCCATAGGATCTGTAGTGATGACCCCTCTTTCATTTCTGGTATTAGTAATATGTGTCCTCCCTAATTTTTCTTAGTTGGCCTGGCAGAAGCTTATCAATTTCATTGATGTTTTCAAAGAACCAACCTTTTTTCCCACAGAACCAACTTTTGTTTTCATTGATTTCCTCTACTGATTTTCAGTTTTAAATTTTGTTGATTTCTACTCTGATTCTTATTTTTCCTTTTCTTCTGCTTACTTTGGATTTAATTTGCTCTTCTTTTTCCAGTTTTCTAAGGTGGAAACTAAGATTATTGATTTTAGATCTTCTTTTCTAACATATGCATTCAATGCTATAAATTTCTAATACTGCATTTTCCACATCTCACAATTTCAATAAATTATGTTTTCAAAGTGTGTTATTTAATCTCCAAGTTTTGGGGGACTTACCAGCTATCCTTCTGTTATTGATTACCAGCTTAATTCCACTGTGATCTGAGTGCATACTTTGTATGATTTCTTTCTTTCTTTTTTTTAATTTGGTGAAGTTGTGTTTTATGGCCTAGAATGTGGTCTTTCTTGGTTACTGTTCCATGTAAGCTTGAAAAGAATGTATATTCCACTGTTGTTAAATTAAGTATTTCATGAATGTCTATTAGATCCAGTTGATTGGTGGTGGTGCTGTTCGGTTCAACCATGCCCTTAAGGATTTTCTGCCTGTTGGATCTGTCAATTGAGGGATGTAGAAATCTCCAACTATAATAGTGAATTGATTTATTCTCCTTGCAAGTCTGTCAATTTTTGCCTATTTGATGCTCTGTTCTTAGGCTCATACACATTAAGGATTGTTATGTCTTGGAGAACTGAGCCCTATATCATTATGTAATGCCTTTCTTTATCCTTGATAACTTTCCTTACTCTAAGTCTGTTCTGTGTAAAATTAATATAGCTACACCAGCTTTCTGTTGATTAATGTTAGCGTGACATATCTTTCTCCATGCCTTTACTTTTATTTTTTCTGTGTCTTTATATTTAGGGTGTGTTTCTTGTAGACAACATATAGTTGGGTCTTGTATTTTTATCTATTGTGATATAGTTGGATTAATATCTACTATATTTGTTACTGTTTTCTATTTATTGCCCTTGTTCTTCATTTCCTTTTTTGTCTTTCACTCTCTTTCTGCCTGCTCTGGTTTTAATTATTTATGTGATTCTATTTTCTCTCTTCTCTTAGCATATCAATTACACTTCTTTCTTTACTTTTTTTAGTGGTTGCCCTAGAGCTTGCAATGTACATTTACAAGTAATCCATGTCCACCTTCCAATAACACTATACTGCTTCACAAATAGCACAAGTCCCTTATAACAGAATGTTACCAATTCCTCCCTTTTCCCCCTTATGGCATTACTCTCACTCATTTCACTTACCCACAGGCTGTGCTTACTGAACACATTGTTGCTATTATTATTTTGAACAGCTATCAGTTAGATCAATTAAGAATAAAAAATAAATAAATAAAAGATTTTACTTTATCTTCATTTATTCCTTTTCCTATACTTTTCTGATCTGAGTTTCTGACCTGTATCATCTTCCTTCCCTCTGAAGAACTTCTTTTTTTCTCTTTTATTAATTTTTATTGGAGTATAGTTGCTTTACAATGTTGTGTTAGTTTCTGCTGTACAGCAAAGTGAATCAGCTATACGTATACATATTGGGTTGGCCAAAAAGTTCGTTTGGGATTTTCCATACGATGTTACGGAACGAATGAACTTTTGGGCCAACCCAATATATCCCCTCTCTTTTGGATTTCCTTCCCATTTAGGTCACCACAGAGCATTGAGTAGAATTCCCTGTGCTATATGTTAGGTTCTCATTAGTTATCTATTTTATGCATAGTATCAATAGTGTATATATGTCAATCCCAATCTCCCAATTCATCCCACCCCCCAGAACTTCTTTTAACATTTCTTGCAAGGCAGGTTTACTGGTGACAGATTGCCTTAATTTTTGTTTGTCTAATGAAGTCTTTATTTCTTCTTCACTTTTGAAAGGGAAGAATTCTTGGTTTGTGGTTTTTTGGCTTTTTTTTTTTTCTTCTTTCAACACTTACTCCACTGTCTTCTTGCTTGTATGGTTTCTTTTTTTTGGCTTTTTTTTTTTCTTCTTTCAACACTTACTCCACTCTCTTCTTGCTTGTATGGTTTCTGAAGGGAAGTCAGTGTGATTCTTATGCTTGCTCCTCTATAGGTAAGGTGGTTTTATTCCTCTGGTTTCTTTCAATATTTTCTCCCTGTCTGATTTTCTGCAGTTTGAACGTGACATGCCTAGATGTAGCTTTTTGGTATTCTTCCTGCTTGGCGTTCTCTGAAATTCCCAGATCTGTGATTTGGTTTCTGTCATTGATTTTGGAAATTTCTCAGCCATCATTACCCCAGCTATGTCTTCTGTTCTCTTTTTCTTCTTCATCCTAGTGTCCCATTACACATTTGTTACCCCTTTTGTAGTTGTCCCATAGTTCTTGAACATTCTTTTTCATTTTATTTTTCTCTTTGCGTTTCAGTGTTGGAAGTTTCTGTTGGCATATTTGTCAAGCTCACAGTTTCTTTTTCCAGCCACATACAGCCTATTGATGAGCCCATCAAAGATATTCTTCATTTTGTCACAGTCCTTTTTTATTTCTAGCGTTTCCTTTTGATTCTTTCTCGGGGTTTGTATTTGTCTTCTTACATTACTCTTGTATTCTTGCATTTTGTTTACCTTTTTCATTACAGCTCTTAGCATATTAATCATATTTTTTTTATTCCTGGTCTTATAATTCCAAAATCTTTTCTATATCTGTATCTGGTTCTGATACTTGCTCTGTCTTTTCAAGCTGTGTTTTTTGTCTTTTATTATGCCTTGTAATTTTTGTTAGAAGCCAGTCCTGATATCCTGCTGAAAGGAACTGAGATAAATAGCCCTTTAGTGTAAGGTTTATGCTTATCTGGCTTGGACTTAGGCAGTGTTTACTATTTTCTGTGGCTGTAGGTATCAAAGGCTGAAATTCCCCTTTGTGTCCTTATTTGTCTCCCCTGTTGTCTTTGGGCTTCCCTAGAGACTTGTTCCTAAATAAGGTCTGAGACATCAGTTCTTTCTGTGGTGCCTCCTCTCCCCACCCCTGCTTCGGTACTGGCCTCAGTGGTAGTTTCTGCTTCTGGGCTCTGCTATTCTCTGTATTCACCTGTCTCCTCAGTTTGGGGGGCAGCAGTTTTCCCTGTGACCTCAGTTCTCTAACAGATCTAAGAGTTGTTGATTTTCAATTTGTTCAGCTTTTTCTTACTGTGAGGGTAGACTGACGACTTCCAAACTCCTTACATGCCAGCTAGAAACCAGAAAGCTACTTTTTTATATTTGATTTTAAACACATGAATTCTTTTTTTAAAAAATTAAAAATCTGTTACAACCTTACCTCTGTCATCTTTCTACCAAATCCAATAACCCCAGTGTAACTGAAAAATATCAAGACAAATCCAGCTGAGGGGCATTCTACAACTTACCAGAACAGTGCTCCTTGGAGCTGTCATGGTCATCAGAACAAAAAGTTAGAAACTGTCACAGCCTAGCAGAGTCTGAGGAGACTTGATGAATGTGTCCTAGAACATTAGGGGAAAACTAGTGAAATCTGAATAAAGTGTGGAGTTTAGTTAACAGTAACATACCAGTTTTGGTTCTTGTTTGTTACCAGTGTAACTTGGTTATGTAAAAGTTAGCAGTAGGGGAAACAGGATGCAGAACATACAGAAACTACTATCTTCTCAACTTTTCTATAAATCAAAAACTGTTCTAAAATAGAAAGTTTCCTGCAATAAAAATTTTTTAAGTATCTGTTAGAAATATCGGTACAACTACGCTCTGCCCTTTTTATTCTGATGTAAAACGCTTGCATTTCTCAAAGGCGTGTTAGAGCTTTGTTTAGCACTTTGTAGAGGATGTCCACTTGTTCTTTCTGTCATCACAACAGTCTTGCCAAGTAGGCAGCACACGTACTCCCCCTTTAAATATGACAGCACTGGTAAAGAGAGGATGGCTGCCCGAGGCCCTGCTGCTCAGTGACAGGCCTGGGTCCCGGCAGTGCTGCCCTGGCTCCTCCATCACCTCGTTATAAAGGGGGTATTTTGTGGCAGGTATTTGTTTAACTTTCATGTAAGACTGGAAAAACATTTCCTAAGGGAGCTATATCCATTTTTATTTATTAAAGCAATTCAAGCACCAAGAAAAATTTACAAATACTTCATTTTGATAGCCTTTAATGTTTTGAGCCTTTTTTTCATTTTGACTTAACTATCTCCTCAGGTTCTTTGCTGGTCTATGTTGATCACCTTCTTGGAGAAGGGGCTTTTGCCCACGTCTATGAAGTTACCCACGGAGATGTGAACGATAGCAAAAATAAGCAGAAATTTGTTTTGAAGGTAAATGATCTGTACAATATAGAAAATGAATTTTAGGGCTAGAGTTTGCCAGCCTCCTTTTTTTTTTTTTTAAAGATAGTGGTGGTTTCACTTAGGTCTATTGTCAGCACTTAAGAAGCAAAACTATCCCACAAGGACTCAGAATTGCCTCGCCACTAAAATTACCTTGCAGCAGTTCCCACGCTGCAGCAACAATTCATAGCTTGTCATCACTTTCTACCCCACATCCTGCATTTGGATGAAGTGGCTTTCTTGCTATCATTTTCCAGAATGTGAGCTGGATATGAATGTCACATACCTGATTTGCAGGTCCAGAAGCCCGCCAACCCCTGGGAATTCTACATCGGGACCCAGCTGATGGAGAGACTAAAGCCAAGCATGCAACACATGTTTATCAAATTCTATTCTGCCCACCTGTTCCAGAATGGCAGTGTGTTAGTAGGAGATCTCTATAGCTATGGGACATTACTAGTAAGTGTATGGCTTTTATGACAAACAAGAACTGAAGTATATTTTTGGCTTTTGCCTTGCACATACCTTTTGGACTTGGCGCTTTTATTGGAGTGATGGGTGGGGGCAAAGCTCTTGACTTGAAATTTCATTAATCCTGTGCAACCAACTCAGGATTCCACTTTCCATTGTTTCTAGAATGCCATTAACCTCTATAAAAATACCCCTGAAAAAGTGATGCCTCAAGCTCTAGTCCTCGCTTTTGCTATCAGAGTGCTGTGCATGATTGAACAAGTCCATGACTGCGAAATCATCCACGGAGACATCAAGCCAGACAATTTCATACTCGGAAACAGGCAAGTTGCCCTTTTAACAGGTCCTTCTCTTACCGTTTCCCCAGCAGCCTTTTATTATCTGTGCTCACGCAGCCTGACCCTTGTTTGTGTTTAATATAGATTTTTGGAACAGGACAGTGAAGAAGATGATTTATCTGCTGGCTTGGCACTGATCGACCTGGGTCAGAGTATAGACATGAAACTTTTTCCAAAAGGAACCGTATTTACGGCAAAGTGTGAAACATCTGGTTTCCAGTGTACTGAGATGCTCAGTAACAAGCCCTGGAACTACCAGGTAGAGAACTAGAGTGAGAGATTTGAAAACATTTCCCTGTATGACACTCACTATAATTTCAAAAAGAATTTGGGAATCTAGATAGTTCGAGCTGATCTAGTCTTCTTCTAGCCCTGGATTCAGACGATGCTCCAGGGTTGTTTCCAGTTGTGGACACGTCACACCTCAGGAGGTTTGGAGCACAGTTCGAAGTCCACAGCCAGTCCTGGGGGGAGGAGCTGAGAGGACTTGCAAGCGGCTTAGTGTTGTGTTTGCCTCTGCATGACAAAACGAAGGATGCGGTAGCTCAGGAAGAGCAGAGCTTCCCAAGACTCTTCCTAGGGAGGTGGCGGGTGATCTGCCGTCCGTGGAAGCCTCCAGCAAAGCCTAGATGGGCATTCATAGGACGTGTCAGTGTGGGGTTAATGCACACTTCCAGAATTCTTTAGAAGTGAAATCCTGGGACTGTTTACTTCCTGTGATTTATCATATTTGCTGCATAACTTAGACATGGGAATATACTCAAGTGTAAAATATTGTATTAGTCATATATACCCATATTTTCTTTATAGATTGATTACTTTGGAGTTGCTGCAACAGTGTACTGCATGCTTTTTGGCACTTACATGAAAGTGAAAAATGAAGGGGGAGTCTGGAAGCCCGAAGGTCTTTTTAGAAGGTTGGTATTAGCATGGGTGCTACACTGAAAAGAATAAATACAGTAGAATGTTGGATTCCATCTGGTGGAAAATGGATCTTTGCCACAGAAGACCCATGCCTTGAGAAGTAGGGTGAAATAGCATAACCCTGGGCCCTGGGTGCAGTGAGCAAGTTATTTAAGTGCTTCTGTTTCTCCATTTGTAACTTTTGTGTAACAAGTTGTGTGGAGACATTTCATTGGATCTTCAGTTTCTCCTATGTATAACAGATTCAACATATCCATTCTTTTTTTTTTTGAATTTTTAAAATTTTATTATTATTTTTTTAATAGATCTTCACTTGAGTATACTTGCTTCACAATACCGTGTTAGCTTCTGTTGTACAACAAAGCGAATCAGCCATATGCATACACATGTCCCCATATCCCCTCCCTCTTGAGCCTCCCTTCCACCCTCCCTATCCCACCCCTCTAGGTCATCGCAAAGCACCGAGCCGATCTCCCTGTGCTATGCGGCTGCTTCCCACTAGCTAACTGTTTTACATTTAGTAGTGTATATATGTTGATGCTACTCTCACTTCGCCCCAGCTTCCCCCTCCCATCCCATGTCCTCAAGTCCATTCTCTATGTCTGTATCTTTATTCCTGCCCTGCAACTATGTTCATCAGTACCTTTTTTTTTTTTTTTTAGATTCCATATATATGCGTTAGCATATGGTATTTGTTTTTCTCTTTCTGATTTGCTTCATTCCATTGTGCCACATCTTCTTTATCCATTCATCTGTCAATGGACATTTAGGTTGGTTCCATGTCCTGGCTATTGTAAATAGTAGTTCTGCAATGAACACTGTGGTACATGACTCTTTTTGCATTATGGTTTTCTCAGGGTATATGCCCAGTAGTGGGATTGCTGGGTCATATGGTAGTTCTATTTTTAGTTTTTTAAGGAACCTCCGTACTGTTTTCCATGGTGGTTGTATCAATTTACATTCCCACCAACATATCCATTCTTGATGCATTAGGTTGGGTTGAGGTTAGAGTTAAGTCAGATGTAAGAGTGGGATTGCCCTGCACGCTGAAGGCTACTTTTTAAAAAAATAATTAATTAATTTATTTATTTATTGGCTGCATTGGGTCTTTGTTGCTGCACACGGGCTTTCTCTAGTTTCGGCAAGCAGGGGCTACTCTTCGTTGCAGTGCGTGGGCTTCTTATTGAGGTGGCTTCTCTTTTTGTGGAGCTTGGGCTCTAGGCCCACAGGCTTCAGTAGCTGTGGCTCACAGGCTCTAGAGCGCAGGCTCAGTAGTTGTGGCGCATGGGCTGAGTTGCTCTGCAGCATGTGGGATCTTCCCAGACCAGGGCTTGAACCCGTGTCCCCTGCATTGGCAGGTGGATTCTTAACCACTGAGCCACCAGGGAAGCCCTGAAGGCTACATTTTATCCTTCATTTATGCTTTGTCTCTCCAGGCTTCCTCATCTGGATATGTGGAATGAATTTTTTCACATAATGTTGAATATACCAGATTGTCATCATCTTCCATCTTTGGATTTGTTAAGGCAGAAGCTGAAGAAAGTATTTCAAGAACACTATACAAACAAGATTAAGACCCTTCGTAATAGGCTAATTGTACTGCTCTTAGAATATAAGCGTTCTCGAAAATAAAATATGGACACTTCCTAAAAGTCGCTTTGTAAATGCTGGCCTGCTCACTGTGAACCTTGATGTTTCTACATTTATTGTTTATGTAAATGTTTCTTAAAAATAAAGCCCACAAAGTATATCCCTGGGACATAGTTGTTACAAATATTTCAACAAAATACACAACACAGTAACATCCCTGCGTAGCAGGCTGACTGGGCAGCTCTTGGGATGCAAGCATTCATGAGAGTAATCGGCAAGAGAACATTCTCTAAAAGCACTTTTTAAGCACTGACCTGTTCACTTTAAGCCAAAAAAGAGCCAAGTCAGGTTTGTTTGTTTTTTTCTAAATTTGGGGGTTTATATTTGTGTAAAATAAAAATTCCCCAAATATATTTAGCAGACTTAATGTTTTTATGAATTGAATGTGCCTGTCCTTTATTGTACTTGTTCTTCATTGCTATCCATGGGACATATTGCAGGTATAAATCTTAAGCTTTGTTTTTTAAAAGCATGATTCAAAAGAATATCTCAGATCTTGAAAATAATCATGTAAGCTCCATGCATCATTAATTAGCTCTGAAATTATAGCAGCCAACTTAGCATTTATTGACTTAAAGCTGGAAGGGTCCTATAACCTGAATTGACCTTCCCTCCTCTATCCCTCCCTCTTTCCTTAGCACGTGATGAAGACAAATGTGAGGGGACACCCAGTTCAAGAAGACACAGTGACTGGCTTCCGCTTCCACCCTCACTCCCAGCCACCAGGTTCCCCATTCCAGAGACAACCTCAGCCCACGTTTTCTGACCTTTCCAAAAATTATTCCATGAATATATATATATATAATGTTTTTTGACAAAGCTAGCATAATTCTGCTTTTTTTCACCTAATGTATGGTGGAGAATGTAAGTACATATAGAATGGTCTCATTCTTGTGATGGCTGTGTAATATTTGGTTGTATGATATATAGCCATAACTTGTAGTGTAAAATCCTAGAAGCGAAATTGCTGGGTCAAAGGTAAGGGCACTTAAATTTTTGTCTCAGTATTGCAGATAATCCCCCTGTAGGGCTGTACCAGCAGGGATCAGAGTCTGTTCCCCACACCTCCACCAACAGGACATGTCAGGCTCTTTGACCCTTGCCACTCTGACAGGTGACAAAATGGTATTTCCTTGTGGTCTTCATTTGCATTCTCTTCTGAATTAGGCCAAATATATTCATATATTCAAGAGCTATGTGTTTTTTTCTTTTTCTGTGAACTCTATCCTTTGTCAGTTTCTCACTTGGGATTGCTCTTTTTCAGTTTAAGTTGTAGGACCCCTTTGTATTTCTCCCAATTGGTCGTCTGTCTCTTAAGATTTCTGTTGACATGAAGATTTTTAATTTTGTTTCGTACTCTGATTTATAAAGTTTTTTAAAGGCTTTTTTGGCTTTTGCATCTTAAAATGCCATCTTCGATTGAGAGAATAAGAAAAGAGTCTTCTAATGTTTTTAATATTAGTACTGATTTAAATACTTAAGACTAAACTTTTGGTTGTTTTAAATCAGATGTCACTTTTTCTTGTTTTTTCTAGCTGGTACTTTGACTATATGAAGACTACTGATTTATATAAAAAGCTTTTCAGTTGATTCTTTTGAAGTTTCCAAGTAAATAACCATCACTATGAAAATGCCGCTTATTTTATATCTTTGGCAGTTTTTCGCTGGTGATTTTTCTCTTCCCTTCGCCATTGCCCAGGACCATGAGAAGAGGGCTAAACAGGGATGGTGCTGGACGTCTCTGTCTCCTGCTTTAGAAGGAGCTCCTCCCATGTTTATCCAGTAAGCTCATGAGGCTGGCCTGAGGTAGCCTTTTTTAATCACGTTGAAGAAGTATCCATTCATTTCTTTTTGCAAGTGTGAATCATAACATTATTTCAGTTTTCTTGCCCCTCTTTTCATCTGTATTGGACCAGCTATATGCCATTCCCCTATATGAATGTACCGTATTTTAGTTAAACAATTCTCTATTTAGAGACAATTAGTTTCACAATTTTATTGCTACAAAAAAGTGACTGCAGATACAAATGTGTCTGCAGGATAAATTAATAGAATGGGATTCCAAATATGCTTTATTTTGAAAATAAAGAATGTAACCTATGCGATTGATTACACATACACTGAAATTGGAAGGAAGTTGATCCAGGGACAAGACCTCATCAGACAAACCAACATTAAATTTACTCTTAAAGTGTCAAAAGTGAGCATTGATAAAGCCAGATTTGTGGGATTTTAAAATTTTTCCTCTTGAAAATGTCTGTTTTCAAAGGAAACAAGACTAAAGTAGATAAGGGTGCTATTTTACTAAACTAATAACGAAATGTGTCCATCCATGAAAGGCAGCTGTGGGTGCCTTCAGTCTTGGGCAGAGAGGACACTTGGCCTCGGCTTCCAGCCCCTGTCAACATATCCTGCGTCCCCGCCAGCCCGTTTGCTGTTACTGGATCTTCAACTCCTATCGCACCCAAGATACCTTCTATGCCATTCACACCAACAACTTCAACCTGACCAGCGTCATCTCAGCACTGCTGCTGCCCATCTGGTGCCCAGTCTATGCCAAGGGCTCCGCTTACATAAACTTCACAGTCAGATTTCCTAAGCAACAGCCTTGTCCCCAGGGAGGAAGGCTCCATCCAAATGAAAGAAGTTGCTTTAAGCACTTCAGGAAAGTAGGTGGGTTTCTTGGTCCATTTCCTGGTACAAACTACAGTGATCATCTTCATTTCATTATAAATTATACACAAAAACACACAGTTCATCTGCACAAGGAAATAAGCTCTGCATCTACAGGGCCACCGAGACGGATGCCACAGACATCAGAGTTGGAAGGCAAAGAAACGTCCAGCTCACCCACTAAGGAGATGGAGTTTCCCCAGGGACAGAGCTGAGCAAGGGCCCAGCTCATCCTAAGTGCCCAAACACCAGCTAGATTCAGCCTAGGTTCTGATTTAATACCTACTCCGGCCAAGGCCTTTCCCATTCATTCTCGGCAGCCCCGCTCCACGTGCTAAGTCCCAGCTAAGAACAAGGCTGGTTACTCCAGAGACTCAGAGACTCCTGTTACCAGTGCTTCTCACCCTGGATTATATCTGTGTCTAAGGCAATGGTTCTAAAATGTATTTTTTCATAAGACGCACCTGAGACACCAAAAGTGTGGTCCGGGCCTATCAGAAATAATGCTCCAAGATGCATGGGCATCAGCACGATATGCAAACACACCTGCAAAGCTGCTTCCCTGCCACTGGTCCCAGGAGTCAGTGTCCCTGGTCCTCCTTTTACCTCATCCCTCCACTGAGTCCATCTGTCCCGTTGGTTCCATTCCGAATGGTTCAGATGAACCCATTTCTGGATTGGTCAGGCTGCAGGCAGGCTAAGCTCCGGTAACAGAACCCACACAGGGCAGCTTAGAGAAGACACAAGTGATTTTGGTCTCACGTTACAGTCTGGGATGGGCGATCCTTTACTGGCCCCGACCCTGCCGTCCTCAACAGAAGGCTTCCAGGATGTTTTGATTGCTGTCATATCCCAGCAGAGGTGGACATCGTTCCCACGGGCAAGACCTGCGAGGTGTGGACCCCAGATGGGCTCACAGCCCACGGGGCAGACACAATCATGTTGCCCCATCCCCCTGCCAGGGAGACTGAGGAATGAAGTGTCCAGCTGGGAGCCCATGGGCCAAAATGTCGGGGTGACTAGTCCCCTAAAAGGCAGAAGAAAGACCTGGAGAAAAGTGGCAATGCTGCCACAACTCCTGCCCCTTGTCCCCTCCCCTGGACTGTGTGCAGCGGCTGAGGTGCTGGCTCCCCCTGGTGGCCACGGGGGCTGTTGCAGGACAGTGGTAACCGGACCCCAAGAATCTGACCCCGAAACTTTCCTACTGAAGGGCTCACACTTGAGAAAAAATTACACAACAAAGTTTCCTCCACTATCGTTTAACACTGAACACGTGGAACAACATACAGGTCCATGAATATGTGAATTCTTCCATATCAAGAAACATCAATGGTATGGAACACTTGACAGCAGTGTGTGTGTGTGTGTGTGTGTGTCTATATCTGTCTCTATATCTATATCTCAACATGAAACAATTACTAGTAAGTGAAAGAAGCAAGTTCTTGAGCTATATATGATAAATGTCATGACATCCCACTTATGATAAAAAAAATGATTATATATTAATATGCATGATATCCATTTAGTTCCAGAAGGAAAAAGAACAAACTCAGCAGTTCCCACCGGAAAGGGGGTGTCAGGTTGTGAGTGGAAGAATGAGAGGGGAAGGGGTGAGGAGAAGGAAGAATAAAGAGCAACTTTTGACTTTTTACTATATTTCTGTATTGAATGTTTTACAATGACCGCATGGTTTCTAATTTAAAAATGCCCATCATATTTTCAAATTAAAAACATTAAGTTGTCACTCAGCATATTTAACCTAATCCTTTATATAATGATAAATGTTAAATACACAAAGAAATAAGAGAGGTCTGGATGGATGGCAGGACTCCACAAATCCCATCAGACGGGTCAGCAAGGCTCCCACCTCCTGGGAATCGTGGTGGTAATGGAATCCCAAACCCTGACGCCAAACACCAGCCTTCCAGGTTTCAAACCAGGAAGCGCCATCTGGAACAGCCCAGTCAGCATCCCCCCCCCCCCCCCCCCCCCCCGCCGCCCCAGTCCACAGGATCTTGGGAGGGAGGTGCTACCTGCCCCGAGTTTGCAGGTGAGGAAGCAGAGCCCGGAGGTGGCATGGTCAGTGGGGAGTCAGGCATGCAACCAGCCCGGCCCCAGAGTCCCAGCCCTGAAGCTTTCGCTTTGCTCCGATACCAGGGGTCGCCCTCAGACCAAGGAAAGGGCCCTCCCAGGCCAGGTTCGGTTGCCACGCTGACATGTGACACATGACATGACACGTGACGGCCTCACTGCACTCAGAGCCCTCAGGTCAGGAAGCCTTGATTCCCACCCCCGATTCCCCTGCTCAGGGTAGGGCCTGCGATGAGGTGCAGAAGACGGAGGAGTCCCACCTACCCTGACAACTCTGGAAAGGACTCACTTGCTCACAATGCAGTTGTGATCAGGAGTAGCCAAATTCACAGAGACAGAAAGTAGAATGGTGGCCGCCAGGAGCTGGAAGGAAGGGGGATTAGGGAGTTACTGTTGAATGGTACAGACCTTCATGTGGGGTGATGAAAAGCCCTGGAGGTCTGTTGAGTGCACCTAAAATGTGACTGTACATAAAACTACTGAATTGTACACTTAGAAATAGTTACAGTAGTAAATTTTATGTTGTATACTTTACCACAATGAAATGTTTTCAATAAAATAGAATAAAATGAAATAAATCCCTTTAATTTCCCAGGAGTAGGTCGCTGTACTGAGAGATTTCCAGCTGGGGAAAGTGACCTCAGGGAGCCACTTACTCAACATCTTGCTATACTTGTAATTTAATTAAAGAAACTTTGAGGGACTTCCCAGGTGGTCCAGTGGTTAAGACTCCGCACTTCCAAGGCAGGGGGTGTGGGTTCGATCCCTGCTCGGGGAGCTAAGATCCCACATGACTCACGGCCAAAAAACCAAAACATAAAACAGAAGAAACTTTGAGAGCCTCCCCCCAAAAAGAAGCAATTGTGACAGAATTTGATCTTCACATTCATATTTGTCTTCATTTCGAATAAACACTGCATCCAAAGCTACTGTCCTAGAACATGTTCCTTTAGCATATTAAGATATTTTAAATTCATTTATGTAACACTGTAGCACAGTATTCATTTAATAAAGTAGCAAAATATCATATAAAAATAAATGAAAGCTTTTACATACCCACTGAGAGGATTTACACACGTACAAACACTTGTATGGTAAGTGCTCTCCAGTCTCCTTGTAGATTTTCCTTTCCTCACCTCCATGGTCAGCCCTAAGCATGACCTCAGGAGAGCACACAGAGCTGACCACTCAGGGCAGGGGAGGCCGATTCACAGTCTTATCAGAACACAGAAGAGAACCTGGGCTGGGAAAGTAACCTCTAGGTAGCATCTGCAAACAGTGAGGACAGCTTATCTTGGTTTCCAGTTGTGCATGCCTGTGGCCCTTACAGGCCCAGGGTCAGGCACTGTTTTCAAAACTGGGATTCTTGGGATGTATGTCACTGGGTGAGAAGTTCAGAATCTCCTCCAAGGAAGGGCCTTCATCCTCTGGAGCTATTTCAGACTCAAACATCTGCTGCAGCAAAGCGTCCACGGTCTTGTACTCTGGGAGGAAGGAGAGGGGCACATGGGACCTGCCCGTGTGGGTCGGAGGGGAGCAGAGCTCGGCTTTCCTGAAGGAGGGTCTCTGAGCCCACCCCACTGAGCTCCCCAGACCCCGCAGGCTCTGGAGACCAAGGAGAAGGTCCTCCTTGAAGGATGGGGGAGGATGGCCGCCTCTGGGGTGGCATGCCCACATACACACACACACACACATACACACACACACACACACACACCATCTCTGCTGTGCTGTGTCTAAGTGTACCATACAGTGTCCCCATCAAAGGCCCAGTTGAGATTCAGACAGGTTTGGGTTTACTCAGTCAATCGTTAATTCACTGAGAATTAATAAAGTACTTAAACAGTTATTAAGGCCCACATGTCCTGGGCACATGGTGAGGCCCTTGGGAACACAATGGAGAACAAAAAAGACATGGCCCTGCACATGTAGAGCTTCGAGTCTGCAGGGAAGACAGATGGTGACCAGACAGTCACATAGTGATCAATGTACAGCTGACAGGTGCTGAAAGGCAGGGAAGGAGAGCTGGGGGGTGGGGGTGGGGTGCACAGGAGCACCTGACTTCTCGGGGAGCCTGGAGGGCTTCCCTGAGGAAGTGCTGCCTGAGCAGAGATCTGCAGGAGGAAGAGCCTTGATTCTGCAAGGTGAGGTGAGAGTAAGGGGAGAAAGCAGCATGTTCAAAGGCCCTGTGGCAGGATGGAGCAGGGGAGCCGAAGAAGTAAAGGGACAGCAGGGCTAAAGGGCAGAGGCGTGGGGGTTCCTGGGGGAAGGAAGACGGGCTGAGGTATTGAGGGAACCAAGCATGTGGCCCCTAGAGGCCACGGCAGGCGCCCTTGAGACACGGTAAGCCCCTGGAGGTCGGATTTGCATCCTGGAAACATCTCACTGACTGCTGTGAGGAGGATGGATTGGAGGAAGTTTCGAGTTGGGTTAAAACTTACTTTTTGATGCAATTCTAAAGTACAGTCCTTTCAAGGCCTTCCTTTTGTTGTCTCCATCGTCCCCACTGAAGCCACTGTCCTTGGCGTCCACATTGTCAATGAGCTTCCCATCCTGCACTTCTTCCCTTCGGGGAGGAAGAGATGGTGTGAACACAGCCGGGTCCCTCAGCTGAGTTCCCCTCTGTCCTCCCAGCCATGGCCCCATGTCACCCATGTAGCCAGCGAGGGTCCCTGAGAACTGGCACCCAGGACCAGGCTGGCTGCCACGGGGTCTCGGGGGTTAAATGTGATCAGGACCCACCCCGCCATGAACATCCTGCTTCCAAAGTCCATGAGCCGCGTCGGGAAATGCTACTCACTCTTGGACCCCAACTCCAAGCTCTTGAATCTTCTTCTCAATGGCAGTTTCCACTTCACTTTTTTCTAACGAATATGCCACAAAAAACGCTTCCAAGATGAACGCTATGAAAATACTGAGAAAAAGTAAAAGGCAGAGGGTTTTACATCGAGTCAGCCATGGTCTAGGTGATGGGAAATCATGGCAGCAAAGAGTGTTCAAGCCCAGACAAAAAGGCCGCCCATCTTTGCAAAGAAAACACAACACGGGGAAGAAACAACAAAATGTCTCTCAAGCAACAGGCACAACTGTCTTTCATTCGGAAAATCATTCTTCCTCTACGTCGTTTTTAAACAGTGACTATTAAGAAGAAAATAGAGGGGGGCGTTCTGATTCACAATTTTTAAAGGTTTACTCCATTTATAGTTATTGTAAAATATTGGTTATATTCCCAGTGCTGTACAATACATCCTTGCACCTTATTTTATACCTAACAGTTTGTACCTCTTAATCTCCTCCCCCTATGTTGCGAAAATATGGAATGCCTCACCAATTTGCATGTCATCCTTGTACAGGGCCCCATTAATCTTCTCTGTACAGTTTTAGTGTATGTGCTACCAAAGTGAGCTCGAAAATACAGTTTATTTTAAGGGGAAGCTTAGGCCACATAATTGGTGTAGACAATTCTCCATGAATATCTCGTGTTAATGCACAGTCTAGGTCCTCTGAGCAAAGGCACTGACAGCCAATTTAGGGATATACTGGGCTGGCCCAAAAGTTCGCTCGGGTGGTCTGTGACATGGAAAAACCCCAATGAACTTTTTGGTCCACACGATATGCGTGTCTCCAGAAATGCTCCACCATAGTAAAGCTTCCTGTTACTTACTGTCTCCTCCCCAGCGACCACTAGGGTAGCAGAGACTTCATTTTGCCCTCCCCGGAGACTTGCTTACGTTCAAGAGTAAAAATAAGGTCTTTCTCTTTTGCTCTCTCTTTCCAGAGGGGAGGATGGGCAGGTCTCCCCAGCTACACAGACCGGGGTTTCCTCATTTTGGGGTTCCCCTCCTGCAATGCAGCCCATCCCACTGGCCCTCACCTCACGGTGCAGCGGGGATTAGGGCTCAGGGAGCTGCCCCAAGTATTGCTCTGGCGGCAGCTTCTGCCGTGAGGAATAAACTGTCTTTGTCTCGGACCCAAGGCATCACACTTTGTCAGTATATACACGTGACGTACACGCACACTGACCTGCCACTTGTGAGTAGGGAATCCCAGTTCCTTCACCACTTCTGACTTAACATGATGCTGACGGAGCCCAGGGCTGTCACCATACTCGCATGCTTTGGGGGGAAGAGCTGAAAAACCCCTACAGCTTTTCACGTTGCCTCGGCCTATCCCAGCATTCTGGAAACCTCTCTAAGAATCACTCAGAAGCATTCCTCTCTCGTTCCCACTACATATTCCATTCAGACGGTGCAGGACAAGCAGCCCTGAGCAGTTCTTCCCCTCCCCTCCCTCTGCTGGGACATTCTTGAGCCAAAATCAGCAGGATGGTGGCCAAAGCAGCCCTGATGTGACAAGGAAGGCCCGGGGCTGGGTTGTCACCCCAAGAATTGTGGGCCCTGGGCTCTAAGAGGGATACGACAACCAGAACACATCTCTGGGGGCGGGAAAAAGAGGCATAAAGGGACTCAAATTCAGGTCCCACAAGGAACAGGGGAGCTAGAATCAGAGATTGATAAGCAGGAAGGAAAGCCCTCTGGAATGGTGAGATGTCATAGCAGCTTTCAAACGGTGCCTGAGTTCTCCGCGGAAGAGAAGTCAGGACAGAACTGGAACCAATGAAGAAAATTAACTAGTAAGCACATTTCCATTCTACCTGTGCAAGGACAGGTGAGGACCAGAGCTGGACGACAAGGAAATTGACTCGTATAGGTTCTAATGAGTCCCAGGAGTTGTGCAGATTTCAGCAAAGGGTGGACACAATTCACAAGGACGTTCTAAAGGTGATTTATCCCACCGGGGAAGGGTAGGGAGACCGGCCAGGACCCCAGAGCCCTTCTGACCCAAACAATTGGCGAGGCTATGAGATGTATACTATATACTGACGTGCACGGCTGGCTGACACTGAAGAACACAGATGTGAACAAAAGTAAGATGCCTCCCTTCTGGTGCCTTAGCATCTAGCAGGGGAGATGGGACCCACCCACAATGTACTCAAGGGTGGAGCCAGGGAGGAGGGAGGTGTGAGCAGCTGTAGATCTGAGAGGGGGGATCTGCAACAGCCCACCCGGCAGGAGCAAACTCACTTAACAATGAGGATGACGACCACGACGTGGAAGCCGATGAAATACAGCTTTGACGCCTGGTGAGTCACGAGGGCAAAGCCATCTGCGAGGAGTGGGAAGCTAAGGAAACAAGCGTTCAAGGAGCCGAGACCCAATCCTCCCGGAAGGTGCTCTCAGCATCCCCCGCCACACCCGCCTCCTCGGAAAGGATATCGTGCCACTGGTTAACCACGGTGAGCTCTGTCAGCAGGATGAGAGAGGCAGCCAGGTCATTGAAGTTGTTCCTGCAGTACCTGCCTCGGGCAAACGCTGAGTCTTTTAGGGCTGGGTTCCCACACTCCAGGGCATCAGGACTGGTGGAACTGGGGTCAAAGAAGTGGACTTTGCCGTGGAACACTTCCATCCCGATGATGGCAAACACGTAGTAGACCACCTAGGGTGGGCGGCACCGGGCACGAGTGGGCAGGTGGGATGAGGGGAGGCAGGAGGACGCAGACACGGGTCAGCCTGCGACAACGGCCGGCAGAAAGCGCTGTGACCCTCATTCTGGGGATGGCTTTCCCCACGGCCACAAGTTCCTGCAGCATCAGGAACAGAGTGGGATGGGTCAGCCCACTGGCAACTGGGCTGTTCAGGGACAGGGGCACGGCCAGCTGGACCACACCTTGACCTCTGCTGTGGTCCCCGTTTACAAAGACAAAATGATGCTGTGAGCAAGTTAGTGGGTTAAATACTCAGTAAATAATATCAATAGTTAGGCCTCTAGGGAAAAAATAATAAATTTGGATCTTTACCTCATTTGTTTTGTTTTTTGTTTTTTTGGATTTTTTTGGCTGTGCCACGCGGCATATAGGATCTTAGTGCCCCGACCAGGGATCAAACCCGTGCCCCCCACAGTGGAAGCATGGAGTCTTAACCACTGGACTGCCAGGGAAGTCCCGTTTACCTCGTTTCTTATATCAAAATAAATTCCAAAGGTGTCAAAGAGTTAAATGTAAAAACCAAACTATAAAGGAGCTAGAAAAAGAATCAAGTAGAGAAAAGGCTTATAAGCATGATATAAAACTAGAAACTGTAAAATAAAACATCAACAAGTATGACTATGTAATTAATTTAAACTTTCAGATAGCCGAAAAAATACAACAGAAAGCCTTTATTTCGGAAAAACAAAAACAAACAAGTGACGGATGAGGAAAAATAACTACTCTGTATACAACGTACCAAGGGCTTATTTCCCTGATCGGCAAAACGCTCTTTCAAATCATATAAAAAAAATACAACTAATAGAAAAATGGACCAAGGATATGAATTAAGCTGCTTATAAAAAAAATAAGCATAAGTGGCCCAAAGAACATGGAAAACACACTCAGCCTCTGGAATAACTAAAGAAATGCACATCAAAGGGACACAGTGCCATTTTCTCACCCATCAGATTGGAGAGTATGGAAATGTTTAATAAACCCAGCTGTGAGGGGTGCAGAGAAACAGATGCCGCACACACTGGCATTTGGAATACACAGGGAGCACGTCTTTTGGAAGGCAATTCGCCACCACTGATCCAAACTGTGGACACATTTACCTTGTGACCTAGCAGTTCCACTGCTAGGAATGTACCCAACAGAAACACTCACGAAAGCAAAGACACACACAAGATGGGCTTCACCCCATCATCTGTGATGGCAAAGAAGTGAAATCTCTAGTGGTCGGCCAGCGATCAGCCATGTTCTGGAGTCTTCCCTCAGTGGGACACTTAGCATCAGAGCAGAACTCACATGGGTGCATGTGTCCTCCAGGACATGTGACAAAGACATTGGGAAGACGTTGGATAGAAAGAAGTTGTGCCATGTTTGGTACAGATGATCCCATTTGACACAACAATAAACTGGATACACATACATCTGGAAATGACATGCCTGTTGTATGGATGGAAATGTTTAGGAAGCGTGACGAGAAACTCTTAATCATGGTTGCCTCTGGGAAAGAGGCATGCGGTGGATGAGAATGCGTGACCTGCAGTCCATCTTCATTCTTCTGTGCTAATTGAATTGTTTTGTTTTGTTTTGTTTTACCACTTTAACAGAATAGAAGATAAGTACCCTGTAGCAGATATTCAAGCTTCCTCCTCCATAGCACGGAATCACTCCTGGGTGGGGGGCCCAGTCCCCTCACAGCCTTGCGTGGCTACGTTCTTACCACTGGGCTTCTGGAGGAGCAGGTGGGCTTTCTTCTGAGCAGAACAAAGAAGGATCTGAGGCCAGGGCGGCAGAGCCATGCTCTGGAAGGAGCCTACACCCCTGAGACCCACCTGCTGGCTAGGAATACCCCCTGGACCGTGGGTGAGAAACACACTTTGACGAGATTAACCCACTGAGGTTGGGTTTATTACAGCAGCCAGTGTACCTGGACGGCTATATGCCCCATGTTTCTACACACGTGATATTTCTAAAACTGGCTCCTAGAAACCCCTTGAATCTCATTGACTTCATCTCCCTTTCTTTCCCTCACTTAAAATAAGGCTCACAGAGACCTGCTAAGAACGAACATCTTATCGCTTGCTTCACGTAGAATAGGAACAGAACACTCACCAAGACCAAACCGCCAAACGTCAGCATCGTGGGGCCGATGTTAATTAAGGTGGTCACGATCACCCGGAATCTGGGATAAAACAAAGTTTCGGACACAAGGCAAAGGGAAGATGTAAGTAAAACTGACACCACACTGGCATGTTTGGTTTCATGCCCCTCCCCCCAGTCCTGAATCTGTGCTGTAAATGCTGTCAGGAATCTGCCTTTACAATTTTGTCAGCATCAGTCCATCTACTGAACTGAGGGGGGAGTGCACTTGAGTTTCCCCTGAAGCAAAACAAAGCAAGACCGTTTTTAAAAACATAAGGAAGGTAATCACAGAGAGTTTCACTAGTAGGACACAGGTGGGTATTGAGGCTGAAAAACCTTCCACCCTCGTCTGCTTTCTTCCCCCAACCTTTTTCTTCATCAAAAATTCAGCCTGGGGCTTCCCTGGTGGCGCAGTGGTGGAGAGTCCGCCTGCCGATGCAGGGGACACGGGTTCGTGCCCCGGTCCGGGAAGATCCCACATGCCGCGGAGCGGCTGGGCCCGTGAGCCATGGCCGCTGAGCCTGCGCATCCGGAGCCTGTGCTCCGCAACGGGAGAGGCCACAACAGTGAGAGGCCCGCGTACAAAAAAAAAAAAAAAAAAAATTCAGCCTGTATTAAAGCTGACCTGGAGACTCAGCTGACCGGCCTGCTCCCCTACTTATTTTGCGGGGGGGCAGGCCAGTCCTCAGATGGCAGTCCCCACACACTCCTTGAAAGGAACCTGGCCTATCCAAAACAGGGTGGGTTTTTCCAGGTTTAGGGATCAGACTCCTAGGTTTGCATCCTAGTTCTGCCTCTTTCTAGCTGTGCACCACTGGGGGAACTACTTAACCTCTCTGAGCTTCATTGTCGTCACCCAGGAACTAAAGATCATTAAAGCCCCTACATCAAGGGTCGTTGGAGGGATTTAACGAGACAATGGTTAGCACACTCCGTTAGCATTAGCTGCCATTGTGACCACTGTCCAGTCACCAGGCTGCAGGCACAGTTGAGGGACCACGTCGCAGGGTTGAAAGTGATGGACAGAATCCCTGCCCTCAGAGAGCTGCACTTCGGGGCTCTTCACCACCTTCTCGGGCTCCCTGCCCCTCCCCACCGCCCCCAGAGAACCCAGGTCCTCTATACAAGTTATATCCTGGGTTCACAGCTGGGCGTGTTTCTATTCCCAGGCAGGGTGGTTTCTGTCAAGCCCGAATATGGGGAACTGCCCGGGTGCAGCTGTTTCCCATGGCTTCATCTTTACCTCTGAATGCTGACAATGATCCGTAAGAGCCGGAGTATTCTCAAAATCAAGACAATATCCAGTATCTGCTGACTGTTGTATTTTCTCGCTGGAAAAAGAACACAACCATCTAACATTCCGGTTTCGGAGCGCCTCTGGCTTGTCCCTTTTATGCAGTGAGGTCTGAGACTCTGTGGGTCCTGGGGGACTATGCACTTCACTTCAAGAACAGGGTGATGGCTCTGAGCAATGAGGAAGTGAGGACTGCCTTCAACCAGTAACTCCTCCGGCAAATCAGCACCAAGCTGAGCATCCCCTCCAGCCCTAAAACTAAGAAGCATGAGTGTAGGAACAGACTTCAGACCATAATCAAGAACTGACTGTGGATCCCGCTCTACAGAACGCACTTCAGCAAGCCGTCCCTCCCCCCAGCATTCATTTCATAGTCATGTTAAGAAGCTTCTCTATCTCTAATAATCCCCTCTGCCATCTACAGGAAGGAGTGTGCAGGGCAGTGGCGGCACAGGTAGAGGAGCCAGAGGAGGGTAGAAAGGAGAGGGTGGTGGGCAGAGGCTGATGAAGAGCTCCTGCTACAGCTGGACCCTGGGTTGGGGGCCAACATGCGCAGAGGGTCAAGGATGAGCCCTGAGACCAAGGGCAGTTTGGAGAGATGACCAGCTGAGTGTTTGGTGTGGTGATACCTACAAATGAAATCTCTACCATACAACCAGACACAAACAAAGCTACCATCCCTCTCCAGAAAGCGGAATAGTTTTACTAATTCTCCTGTGTCCCCACTGCCTCGTCCCAAACACCCTAATGGTACACCATGGATGTTCTACAAAGTTTACTGATTGAACACACGCTCCTGGGAGGCGGGGAAGCTGAGAGCCGGTGACACTGACCTGACTGAATGGTGGTGTTGGCCACAGTGGCCACCAGGGCTGCGATGATGATCAGCGTATCAAACCTAAGATTTGGTGGAGAAGCAACGTCAGTGAGGAGTCAAGGGAAAGGCCTGTCAAGCTCAGGATACAGTGAATCCTGAGAAAACTCTGAATCCAATCTCTTACGCAAAGCAACGATCCAGCCGTCAAATTGATTTCCATAATTTTTAGGACAGCAGGTACAAAGCAAGAAACACTGTGTTTGATCATTTACTGGCTGCTCCAATGAACCATCGAAGGAAATTTGTAGGAATCAGCGAATTCATATCACTCTGTCTTCCAGCATAACTGTGTTTGATCATTTACTGGCTGCTCCAATGAACCATCGAAGGAAATTTGTAGGAATCAGCGAATTCATATCACTCTGTCTTCCAACATAACTATATACTTGCAAGAATACTTTGACACATTTTCAGAATACATAGTGTAATCTTTCTCGGTATTCATCTTACTAAATGCATTGCAACATTATTTATTTATTTATTTTATTATTTTATTTTTTTATTTATCTGGCCATGCCATGCGGCTTGGGGGATCTTAGTTCCCCTACCAGGGACTGAACCCACACACTTGACAGTGAAAGCACAGAGTCCTAACTGCTGAAGTGTCAGGGAATTCCCTGCAACTGTTAAATTAAAGGGGAAACTCATCATGCCGTGACTTTTCTCACAACGGTGCCACTGCCTTGGATAACACTGGTCAGCTGGCCACACGCACACCTGAGTGAGTTTCTTGGCACTGGGAGCAGTGACCACAGAGATCCAACCCTGCTGAGCTGTGCACTACCCGTGATGGCTGACATTCAGTGGTACTCAAGATGGTTTGCAGCATGTGGGTGATGGTTTAAGACCGGGAGGTACAGAGCCTGGAGCAGAGAAGGTCACAGGAGAAACATCCAGCCCGGGAAAGAGCTTGCTGAGGGTCCTCATCGTCCAGCCACGCAGGCCAAGTTTTCCAATAACAAGAGTAGGGAGCGGGCCGGGCAACCATGGAAGGAATTGTCTCATTGGGTGCGACATTCTAAGATCCTTTCCAGATCCAAGATGCCGTGATCTGTGATTCTAATTTTACACAGTCATTCAAACTGACATCCTAAATGACAGCTTTGAGAACCAGATGTTCCCCTGCCCTCAAGACTTCATTATAAGAAGCCTCGGGCTTCCCTGGTGGCGCAGTGGTTAAGAATCTGCCTGCCAATGCAGGGGACATGGGTTCGAGCCCTGGTCCAGGAAGATTCCACATGCCACGGAGCAACTGAGCCTGTGTGCCACAACTACTGAGCCTGCGCTCTAGAGCTCACGAACCACAACTACTGAGCCCACGTGCCACAACTACTGAAGCCTGCATGTCTAGAGCCCATGCTCCGCAACAAGGGAAGCCACTGCAATGAGAAGCCCGCGCACCACAACGAAGAGTAGCCCCCGCTCGCCACAGCTAGAGAAAGCCCACGTGCAGCAACGAAGACCCAACACAGCCAAAAATAAATAAATAAATTTATAAAAAAAAAAAGAAGCCTCAAAACTAGGCAGATGGAGCTTGAAACACTCCACAACGTTATTCCCCAAAGTGTGACAGAAAGCCCCTCTCTTCACCCACGGCCTCCTCCCCAAAACACAGACTCACCAGTTCCAGAACTGCTTCCTTCCAAAATAGGCTCTGGGTTCGTACGTGTACAATTTCAGGAGAATTTCAATAATATAGAGAGAAAGGAAAAGCCATTCTGCATAGGAAATTAAGGGGTTTTTCTCATCCAAAGCAATGAATATGGCATTTATTAGAATGATGACATCATAAACCCAGACAAAAATCCTGCCAGGAGGGAAAAAAGAAGATTCTGTTACCATACATTTCAGTTAAAAAAAAAAAAAAAAAGCAGGTTCAGAGCCCTGCAGGAACTACTCTGTTTCCTGTCAGTGTGATGAATATGAGATACTCGCCACCCCCCATCCCACCAACACACACACACACACACACACACACACACACACATACTCACTCAACATGGAAGGAAAGGTTCCACCATGGTTAGGGCTCTGAAATTCACCTGCCTCTCACTGACACTGGTACACTGGTATAGCCTTTCCCACCAAGGAGAAAATGAAGACAGAGTGAGGGGGAAGAACAGAGGCCTAGTTTTCCCAGGTTCACCTTTTGGGCACAGTACCTGGATCAGATGAAAAGCTGGGTAGAATCAGGGGGCAAGGAGAAGGTTTAGGGCTTAGCCCAGGACCATTACACCTTGACTACTTGACCCTGGAAAATTAACATCCTTAACTCAGAAAGCTTCTGAAAAACTCTTTACTCCTATTGCACACAAGTCTTCCAGGGGACTGACGTGCCCCACTTTCTCACCAAGTCTGGGGTGAAAAGGGGTGAAAAAAATAGGACAGTTGGGCTCTGACTCAACTTTTTAATTACAGAGCAGGCTGCCCCTCACAGGCATCTGTGCTCTGTGCTCCAGAGAATCCTGGGTGAACCCTGGGCGTGGCCATGGGAAGCAGGGGAGCGGGGGCTCCTACCCTATTGTCCTGGGGAAGCTGCAGACTCTAGGTCTCAGCCCTGGATGCCACATGTGGTTACACAAACATCCACTGTGTGAAACACACCAGTAGTTCAATATTGAGATGAATGGAAAGGAGCCTCTACATGAAGGGCCTTCGTAAATATACAATATGGGAGCTAAAAGGGATATTTACCTACATCATAGGCTGGGCTACTTTCAAGGATTTCTATACCATTCACTTTTTTTTTTTAATTTTTGAATGTTATTTTATTTATTTTTTTATTCAGCAGGTTCTTATTAGTCATCCATTTTATACACATCAGTGTATACATGTCAATCCCAATCTCCCAAGTGAACCATTCACTTTTATGAAACATTAAATTCAAAGAAGGCAAGAGGGGAGCCTCTGCTGATAGGGGTGTTCCAGGCCACACATAGTAAAAATAAACTTTCCAACCAGGATAAAGGACTCTTCTGGAGTCCATCTACTTGGGAATAAAAGAATTAATTGGCATTCTTTTTTTTTTTTTTTTTTGCGGTACACGGGTCCCTCACCGCCGTGGCCTCTCCCATTGCAGAGCACAGGCTACAGACGCACAGCTGCAGCGGCCATGGCTCACGGGCCCAGCCGCTCCGTGGCATGTGGGATCTTCCCGGACCGGGGCACGAACCCGTGTCCCCTGCATCGGCAGGCAGACTCTCAACAACTGTGCCACCAGGGAAGCCCTAACTGGCATTCTTAACAGTCATTCCAGTAACTCTAACCCATGTCTACTTACCAGATACTTTACAAAATGCCATATTTGACATCAACTTCCTAATGACTCTGATGGGGCAGGAACTTCCTGAAATCAGAGAGTGGTCAGCTTCCCTGGCTCAGAAAGCACAGCCAGTCTGTGGCCCTTGAGCATTAAAAAAAAAAAAAAAAAAAAAACACCGAAGAAGGAAGCATAATCTAGAAACCTGTCCTCTGGCTAAGGTTAAACATAGCAGAACCGTTTCCATGCCTTCCCAAGAAACCAGAAGCAGTGAGCAGGGGAATGGTTTATAGCTTCAGTGATGAAACACATTCAGTCCAGACAGCATTAACAGATTCCTCTATTTTCAAAGCAATTTGGGAGAAAACCAGCCCCGTCTCACTTGCCTGTGCCGAACCACCTTCTGAACCAAGAGGCTTGGGGACGACTGGTATACCCGAGGCATCCAGGCTTCCAGCGGGTGTCTCTTGATGTTGATGGTGACCACCTGGATGTTGAGGAGGTCAGCCAAGCGTAGAAAGTTCATTTTGTCTGCAATGAAAAAAGGACCCCCAAATACATGGCTGCTGTGACACTAGGGTTCAATGGGTGAAACAAAGCCAGCACAGACTCTTGGATCTGCGTTTCACAGGTGAAGATATGAAGCCTCAAAGGATGAAGGCCCAAGGCCAAGGGGACAGCGAGTGGCACAGCCTCCCGCTTGTCCTCACTCAGACCCTGAGCCAGCCCAAGGCAGCCAACCCAAGCATGTGACTTCGCTAGTTCACAGACACCGCTGCCTCACTCCCTGCCTTCCACCTCACTCAGCCATTATGGCAGTCCAGCCATTATGGCAGTCCAAGCAAACCGATACAAGCAACGATTTCTCAATGAATTGTTAAATGAATTATTTTAAAGTGAACACTATGCGTTCCTTAAATTCTGAATGGAGACTTAAAGGTCCTCCCGGAGTAAGAAATCAGGGAAAAATTCTTTATGCTTTAAATGTGCTATCCCCTAAAAAAAAATAAATAAACCAAACAAACACAACAAACAAAAAGCCTCACTAGAGTGGAGGAAAAAAGGAATTTTGAGCTTAATGATCACCTTTTTTCTTTTAACAAAGTCTCTGACAGACTCTCGGCTTGCACAAACGTATTAAAATGCTAAAGAAACTAGGTCTTAAAATGATTTTCTCCTTGACACAGGTGTCTTCCAGATAAAAACTTGAACTCACAAATCAGTTTATAAAGTCTGGCCCCCACAAGTATAAAATATGTAAAACAACCAAATATTCATTTAAACAGTATTTCTATATTCTAATTTCTTAAAAAAATCAGATGGGAACCAGGGAATTCTAACTTCATTTAATGTTCTTAGTGTCTCTACCTAATTAAAAAAATTTTTTTAAGATATGCAAATTAACAATAGACCAGCAATCAGTAGTTGTAAAAAGGCCATTGGGGGAAAAAACAAGCTTTCTTTTTTTTTTTTTTTTTTGGTAAAAAGGACACAAAGATCTGGTTACACACTTAAAATCTAAGGACTTTTGACCAAAAATTAAAATGTTCTAAAATTACTTTATAAATCAAATTAAAATAATTTAAAATTTGAATTCAAATGTATTTAATGCTCCCAGGAAAGGAAAACTAATAAATTGTTTTGTGATTTAGGGTTTAAAATGTGGCTTCGCATCTTCTTCCTGATTTTATCCAATGTAAATACAAAGTGCAAATATAGAGTTTTAGTTCATGCAAACTTTGTTTTCTAAAGACGCTAAAAAGGTTGGAACTTCAAACATCCCTCCCCCTTATCTTATGGGTCAATCGGTATCATGATCTCAGCTAACATTTAGGTGTCTTTAAACCTTAACATAGGCCGGAACCAAGCGGCATGATTCAAACTGTGTTGTGATTTAAAAACTCGTATCTTTATCAACTGGCTTGTGTAAATCACATGATATTGTAAACCAAAAGTCCCTATAGGGTAACTCGCTTAAACTATATGGATACAGTGTCCAGAGTTTCACGCTTCTCTGACAAATCCTTGGTGTCAACAGGGAATCAACTACCCATGATTTCTTAAACATATTTTCTAAAATTACTAATTGAGTTCGGGGCATTGGCCTAATGCATATTGAGATAAATAGTCAATAACTTGTATTTACCTAAAGACATAAGAAAATTACCAAAGAAGTTTCCAAAGAAATTAAGATCCTATGTCCCCATGTGTTAATATGTTTGTTCTTCATGACACCCAAGTGTCAATAGTTAGACTGACCTTATAAACAAAGAAACACTGTTTATCTGAGTGTGTCCTGGGGACCACGTGTATCTTTTCTGGATGAGCAGGAGATACCCAAGTGTGAAGCCCTCACCAAGCCCAACAAAGACTCCTAAAAGCCCCTGCTCCTGGGTTTGCAGCAGCTCATCTTGTAAGAGCAACCCAGGAATTCACGCTACAGGAGGAATCGCAGAGAGTTTACAAAGCCCTAAAGCTTCATCAACATCTTCAGAGTCTCAATTCTCTAGAAGCAGCAGAGGTATTAAATGATCAAAAGAGAATTCTCAAAAACAGAGGGGCTGAGGTCTAGGAATCCTGGACTGACATGGGCCACCATCCCACACCACTTCTTGGAGTGGGAGATCCAAGGGGGCCCAGGTCCCGACCTCTCCTCCAAGTCCTAGAGCAGCGCTCCTCCCTGGAGGAGTGTGGTCCCTGGGCCACGGCTGGTCCTGTCCTCATGCTCCCCGACTCACCCCCATGAGATCAGCTCTGAAAATTTAGAAACTTATAGAACAATTGACAGGATCATTTCATGTCTGTTGACTCTAATAATGAAAAATTGAGACTTGCGTTTTACATGTTTTTTTTATTTTATTTTTGTAGTTATTCATTTTTGTTGTATTTTACCCAAGTGTACAGCTGCATGACAGGCTAGCAATTTAAAAGCTTCACTGCACTTCCCAAAGAGCTTGGGAAGCATGGTGCTCAAGGGTTGCCCAGCCGCCTTTCCCCCACCGTTAGCAGAACCCTAACCCTGACATGAGGATTTCACAGTGCATCACCGCCAATCCCTAACGGGGGCACCAAAGCCATCTCTTCAGGGTCTGAGAAGCCTGGATCCTGAGCCATTGAAGCCTGGATCCTGGGTGGCTGAAGGGACGTGCCCAGAGCTCAATGGAAGGCACCTGTCAAACCCTGTTGACGTCCATCTTGGATCCAAAACCCTCATTATAAGATGCTGGCATCACCCACTTAACAGTGTCTTGCCACACAGTTCTCTTTTCCCTGGACACTCATGTAAGTTCCAGACAATCACTGTCATTTCCTTCTTCTCACACAGGCACCGAGTCCTAAAAAGCCCACGGCTCTGCTGGACTAGTTTGAGAGTCTTCGTCTCACGTAAATTTACATTCTTTCAGACCTCCCACTCCATTTGGGTGTGTTTCCATCTAGACTTTTCTTGAAACTAGAGAAATGTGTGTGCCCTACAGTTTGGGGTGTATTTTAGTCATCTCACGTCTTTCCCCACTGTTACCTCATCTTCACAGTCATTTTTAATGTCACCAAAATTTCCCGTTAAGTGACCCTCAGAATTTGGGGCAGCTTAGAGTAATGATAAAAAGCAGGGGCCTTGGAGTCAGATGGCCTGTACCGCACTGCAGCTGTGTGGCTCTGGGCAACCGACCAAATCTCTTTGAGTCTCAGTTTCCATATTGACAGATGAGGATAACAAGACCTACAGCTCAGTGAGTCTGGGGAAGATCACATACACACAACAATCATGACAGTGTCTCATGCGTGGCAAGCATGCTACCAATATGAAACATTATTGATAATAACTATCAACCGCTAATACATGAATATTTAGGTGACTTTCAACTTCTCAAATGCTAAACGCAATTTAGACGTTTATTTATACAGCCCTTTTCCATATTTTAGATGAGCTCCCTAAAGCAGAATCCTGGGAGGGGAATGACCGTGTTACAAGGTGAAGGGCTTCTGGAAGGCTCCTCACGTGCTGACAACACACACCACGACACCCCTGTCGGAACACAGCGTCAGGAACCTAGTTCCACTATGACACTGCCAGCGGGGAATGCCAATGTACATTCTCAGTTGCAAACTTAAGAAAATGAACAAACATCCCATTACTTTTAGGAGCCCCCCCCACCCCACTTTCTGATGCACGGGGAAGAGGAATTTCAGCGGCCAAGGCTTCTTACCCACATAACCCTTCTGTCCCTCGTCGGAGATCCTCAGAAGGAGCTCCAGGTGGGAACTGCTGATGTCTGGCGCCACGATCTTGGCCAGCTGCCTCCACTGGGCCTCCTTCACCACAAACTCTGTGCCCACCTTGACTTTCAGAATGTTGAAAGCCTCTATCATTTTGTGACGCTTCAGGTATGCCAGTGTGCGAATCTCATTCTTGAAAAAACAGAAGTGTGTTTTTTTAAGAGGAAGACTCAAGAAAGTCTTGATTTTCCACCTTAAACATTTCAAGGCAATGGAAGAGTTCATCTGAGTGTGTCCTGGGGACCATGTGCATTTTTCTGGATGAGCAGGAGATACCCAAGGGTAAAGGCCTCACCATGCTTGACAAAAAGTCCTCAAAGCCCCCGCTCCTGGGTTTACAACAGCCTATCTTGTAAGAGTGACTCAGGAATTCACGCTACAGGAGGAAACTGCAAAGAGAAGTCACCATGGTTCTGCTAATTCACAAGGTACCAAATCCCTCCCCGGCTCCAGGGATGGGTAGCTAACCCCCACCTGCAGAAACAGAACTCAGCTTACCAAGTGCAAATGAGGGAACCCAGGAAGGATAACCCGTGTGGTGAGAAACAGAGCACCAGGAGGCAGACAGGTCCAAACTCCACGCTGCCCAGGAGGAAGGGAGATTCCAGAAAAGAAGGAAATCAGGTTTGCTGCTGAGAGAGAGGGAGATGCAAGAGAGGGAGAAGACAGATCTACCATTAAGTCAATCAAGAAAGAGGGGCAGAGGGGGAAGAAATGCAGGGAAGTGAAACCAGGCTAGAAGTGGTCAGAAGGAAGAGGTCCAGGGCAGGAGGGTCAGTGAGGGTTTGCCAGGAGCTGCCATCCGGCTTGACTGTGCACAGGGAATCTTCCAGACAAGGAGAACCCCCCTCATGTTACAATCGGCCACGTCGATGCCCACCCCTACTGCTCCCTTTAAGCTGATTACATGGCTAGACCTTAAATTCTTTTTTTAAATTGAAGTAGAGTTGACTTACAATGTTGTGCTAGTTTCAGGTGTACAGCAAAGTGATTCAGTTTTACATATATATATATATATATATATTCTTTTCCATCATAGTTTATTACAAGATATTTAATAAAGTCCTCTGTGCCATACAGTAGGACCTTGTCGTTTATCTATTTTATATATAGTAGTTTGTATCTGCTAATATCAAACTCCTAATTGATCCCTGTCCCCCTTTCCCCTTCAGTAATCATAAGTTTGTTTTCTATGTCTGAGAGTCTGTTTCTGTTTTGTAAGTAAGTTCGTTTGTATCACTTTTTTTTTTTTTTTTTTTTGCGGTACGCGGGCCTCTCACTGTTGTGGCCTCTCCCGTTGCGGAGCACAGGCTCCGGACGCGCAGGCTCAGCGGCCATGGCTCACTGGCCCAGCCGCCCCGCGGCATGTGGGATCTTCCCGGACCGGGGCACGAGCCCGTGTCCCCTGCATTGGCAGGTGGACACTCAACCACTGCGCCACCAGGGAAGCCCTGTATCACATTTTACATTCCACATATAAGTGATATCATGTGATATTTGTCTTTCTCTGTCTGGCTTACTTCACTTAGTATGATCATCTCTAGGTCCATCCACATTGCTAAAATGGCATTATTTCATTCTCTTTTATGGCTGAGTGGTATTCCATTGTACATATGTACCACATCGTCTTTACCCATTCATCTGTTGATGGGCATTTAGGTTGCTTCCATGTCTTGGCTATTGTGAATAGTGCTGCTATGATCATGGGGTACATGTGTCCTGAATTAGAGTTTTCTCTGGGTATATGCCCAGGAGAGGGATTGCCGGGTCGTATGGTAACTCTATTTTTAGTTTTTTATGGAACCTTCATACTGTTTTCCATAGTGGCTGCACCAGTTTCCATTCCCACCAGCAGTGTAGGCGGGCTCCCTTTTCTCCACACCCTCCAGCATTCGTTATTTACAGACCTTACATTCTTAATGGTACAGCTGTGTCTTCATCGCCTTTGACTCCTCAGAACTTTGGTGTTGGGCACAAAAAACACATTTAAGATACGCTTGCTGACTGATCCACGTGGCAGAAGATTAATTTTCGAGAAGCGTTAACTAAAAGAAACACTTCTTGGGGGAGGGGGAGCCACAGTTCTGTCCAGCGCACCAGACCCTCTGGGAATGCCTCTTCCTGCTCAGAAGGAGGGAGTCAGAGGAGGAGGGTTACTGGGAGGCCTGGCCTTGGGGTCGGGAGCAGCTGAGGTACCCACAATGCACAGACTTCTCAGAGCCTGGACAGGCCAGACACCTTCAAAGGGAGGTTGGCCGAATCTCAGACGCAGCCCACCACCCACTTCTCCTTAGCTGCGAACATTTAAGTTCTCCCCGACTTTCTACTTGCCCCCTGGTGGGAACATCCCTAAGCAAAGAAAAATTCATAACAGAACCAAAAGGATCTAACTCAAAAGGCTATGTCTTCCCTTAAAGAAAATGAGCCTTGGATGAAATGTATCTCTGTGCAATTAGTTTTACAATCCTAGAAAACAGCCAATGAGAGGCGTGCTCAGGTGGGTGACAGTGGGGCCCGCAGGTGAGATGACCCAGGTATCCTGGCAGATTCCAGAAATAAAACACGCTGTGCCCCAAGCCCTCAGAAGCCTCTGCCCATGCAACACCTCCAGGAATTCTCCAGACATTAATCAAAGAAGAAGGCACCAGGGCAGAAACTATTGGCTTTAAGGTATTTTTGCTTCTGTTAGAGGTGAGGAAAGGAGCTTGGAGAATATCCCCAACCCCAATGATACACAAAACATTTCCAGGAGACATGAACTATTAGATGCATTAAGAGTGACGAAGAATGGATAAAGAAGATGTGGTCCATATATACAATGGAATGTTACGCGGTCATAAAAAAGAACTAAATAATGCCATTTGCAGCACCATGGATGGACATAGAGATTGTCCTACTGAGTGAAGTAAGTCAGAAAGAGCAGGACAAATATTGTATGATATCACTTATATGTGGAATGTTAAAAAATGGTACAAATGAACTTATTTATAAAACAGAAATAAAGTTACAGATGTAGGAAATAATCTTATGGTTACTGGGGGGAAGGGGGGAAGGGATAAATTGGGAGATTGGGATTGACATATACACACATTATATATAAAATAGATAACTAATAAGGACCTACTGTGTAGCACAGGGAACTCTACTCAATACTCTATAATGACCTATATGGGAAAAGAATCTAAAAAAGAGTGGATATATGTATATGTATAACTGATTCACTTTGCTGTACAGCAGAAAGTAACACAAAGTTGTAAATGAACTATACTCCAGTAAAAACTTTAAAAATAAAAATAAAAGGGAGGAGCAAAGCTAGGACCTCCTCCTGCACGTGAGGCTGGGACACACCGTCAGACCCATTGCAGACTGGCAAAGAACTGCCTGGCCCAGCAGAGGACAGCAAGGCACCAAACGAGCCTTCAGATTCACCAAAGCCAAAGGTAATGGACACATTCAAATATTTAGCAAATGCATTTGCCAGCCTCCCTGCTACTGCACCCAGCCAGGCACCCTGACCCCCAGATCATGCATGTTACCTTTAAGTGCTTCCTATAATTGTTGTAGACAACGGCCAGAAAGACGGACATGAAGATGTAGGTGTTGATGATGATGTAGGTTATAAAGTACAGAGAATACCACCAATTGAACTCATAGGCAGGCATCCTAGAAGGAAATAATTATCTTTCATGGTTTCCCGTGCCCTGGGTCCACAGTGCATAGAAGGCTGACCGTAGGTGACATCCCACATGGACAATTCACATGCTCGAGGCACAGGAAAACATTCTCTCACTCTAACTCTCCCCCAAACTGTGCTATGGGGCCTCAAAGCCATAACCATCGTCAGTGCTAAAGAGCTCGCTCCAGACTGCCTTCTGAAATTCTTATTGCCTTAGAGGGGTGCCAAATTTCAAAGCAGGCAGGACCTTGGAGATCCCCCCATCCCTTCCTTCACAATGAGAAAATCAAAGCCCAGAAGGAGAGCCACTTGCCCAGAATTACAAAAAGAATCTGAACTATCACTTGGAGTTATACTCAAGGCTCTTCAGGGACACCAGACTGCCTTGCTGGGGAGCAGATCATTTTCTGTCCACATTGGGACAATGAGAATGAAAGGCGTACCGTTAATAATGGTGCCGGGACAAACGGCATAAATCGGGATGCGTGCTCATTCCACCTTTAATGGAAACTCGATTTTGTGCAGGAGGGGATGTTGAGGGGGGCAGCCTAATGTTTGAGGGGAAGATCCAAGAAAACACGAGGAGGGCCAGGAACTTCACCTTGCTCACTTTTTGCCAGAGCCAGGCCCAAGAATGAGCAGGAACCCAGAACAAGTTGACGTGATGATCCTACACACAACTAGACAACAGAAAGCCCGCCCCTCTCCCGCAGTGCAGTATGGGAGGAGATGGGGTTGACGTTTGCAGTTAGCATTCTATCTACACTCTAGAACCCCAAGAGCTACCTGCTCAGGGTAGCACTGGTAAATAATCTTACCTCCATGAACAAGGCAAATCCATAATATACAGGACATTGGGGGGAACAAAAACGTAATGTTTTTCTCCTAAATAATGTCCACATGCGTGGAGAATTTTCTTTCCTGTTTCATTTAGCCAGAAAACCACCTCAATGCTTAGCAGAACAAGCCATGATTCCTTTACAAAAATGGCTTAGGCGTTTCAACTCAAGACTCAAAGAAGATTCCAAAATAGAAAGTGGGCTCAAATATTTAAGTTGTATCTCCAGAGATGTCTCCTGTTGCTTTCATTTTTTAAAACATTCATCTAAATTTAGTTTTCAATAGAGTGGGTAGGCTATCGTTAGTGCCAACACTTTGCACTCTTCAAAAACTTTACAAGGGGGGGGCTTCCCTGGTGGCACAGTGGTTGGGAGTCCGCCTGCCGATGCAGGGGACGTGGGTTTGTGCCCCGGTCCGGGAGGATCCCACATGCCGCGGAGCGGCTGGGCCCGTGAGCCATGGCCACTGAGCCTGCATGTCCAGAGCCTGTGCTCTACAACGGGAGAGGCCACAACAGTGAGAGGCCCGCGTACCACAAAAAAAAAAAAAACTTTACAAGGGACTTCCCTGGCGGTCCAGTGGTTAAGACTCCGTGCTTCCACTGCAGGGGGCATGGGTTCAATCCCTGGTCAGGGAACCGCAGGGAACTAAGATCCTGCATGCTGCACAGTGTGGCCAAAAAAAAAAATAGAAAAAAAAATAGTACACAAACATTTTACAATGAATATGAATAAACAGAAAAACAGTTTTTTTTTTTCTTACAGCTGCTTTTAAGAAAGTGAATTCTGTTACGGTAACAGATGCCCGTGAACATGAATTGGGGGCTCACATACATGACATCGGGGCTGTTTGCGGTAGTGACCAGCACGTAGAGCTCAAATGCTATGTCCAGGATGTTGGTGAAGTAGGGTGATCCTTCCACTGTTTTGAGACCCCTAAAAAGGAACCAGCAACACAGAGTGAAAAGAACCCACAGACATAAATGAAGCTGCAGTTTCCGACACACTTTTCCCCTTTCGAGAACCCTCCTGGAGTGCCTGAACGAGGAAGATAGCATCTAGTGACCGATGCTGCCACGAACGGGCTGAACTCAGTCGTGGGAGAATTCTCAGGCAGAAACTTCCAGAGCAGCCTGCTCACCTATCCCCGAAAAGCTTCAAGGCCATGAGGGAGAATATCAACATGCTGAAGATGAACAAGAGGAAGACGTAGAGGATATCAGGCAGAGTGTTCCGGATGCTTCGAAAAGCCCTTCGGATCTGTGAAGACAACATTTCATTTCGTTTACAGGCAATCAGCTAATTTTCTGCAAAAACAAAAACCACACCCCCCCTTAGCAGATGCAAACTGGTATATCGAGAATGGATAAACCACAAGGTCCTACTGTATAGCACAAGGAACTATATTCAGTATCCTGGGATAAACCACAACGGAAAATAATATGAAAAAGAATGTATATATATATATATATATATGTGTGTGTGTGTGTATAACTGAGTCGCTTTGCTGTACAGCAGTAATTAACACACCATTGTAATTCAACTACACTTCAGTAAAAAATAAGTTTAAAAAACCACGCCCTTTGGTATCCTAAATCATATCCTTACCTGACGACTTTCAGGGAAATTAATTAGGAAGACTGGCCTCAAGGCCCTTGACCATCGAACTCCGTGGATGTTAACAGCCTCCAGGGACCCATAGATAATCAGATCAATCAAGGTCAGCTGTGAGAGACACGGGACAGAGGTGTTGGTGCTGCCAGAGGACAGAGGAAGTGACCATGTGGATGCATGTTCACTGACCCAGAAGGACGGTCACGATACGTCATGGAAAAAGGCACGTTTCATGAACAGCATAATCTGGTTTCATAATAGACCGTTAGTAGCAGCTGTCGTTTGAGACTTTACTATGTGCCACGTCCTCTAATAAGCTTTCCATAGATTATTCCGTTTATCTCACCACACCCCTAAAGTGGGCACCATTCCTGGATGGAAATGCTTGAAGCACAGTGAGGGAGATCACGTGGCCCCGGACACACAGCCAATAGCGGGGGCAGACCTGAGACTGGAACCCAGGTAGTCTGGCGTCAGAGCCCCAGCAGTTACCCACACATGGTTACCTACATGCACCCACAGTATACTGTACTTGATTTTAACTTCTCTTCAATTCTGCATATGAGATAGGTTTTCTAGCCTAGCAATGGGGTAGAAATATCTAGACTACAGAAAATTTTTATCATTCCTTATTAAGGTCAGTTTGTGATCCTGAGGACAGGCAAAAGAAGAAGGACCCAGTGCAGTTTAGAAAAATATAAGTTAAAAAAGAATAATCTACCGTCATCAAAAGTATTAGCTCAGTCCCTTTGGTGTCAAGGCATAGAGGATCGAGAGAGAGCCAGCACAGGGGAGAATAAGGACAGAGACACAGAAAGATGCTGGTGTTGGCTGCTGCACTGCATACCCACTGGAGGGAACCAGGGTGACTGTCCCAGGCCAGCATGGATGGACAGATCACCAAGGGTTATGGTATCTGAGGGGGCTTCCCGGAGAAGGCAGTCCCTGACATAATCTTAAAGCAAAGAAAAAACTTTAAAAGGATAAAACTCAGAGAAGTCAAGAGCCATGGCAGGCAGACAGTAAAGGGACTCTCGGGAAGCAGAGGGTCCTGGGGGTGGGGGCAGAGGAGAGCAGGAAGTGACCAGACCCCAGACCGAAGGCAGGTGGCTTTGAGGGCCAGGCTAAAAAGCTAAGTCTTATTCCCAGGGCCTGGGGAATCCAGAAAGTCTTTCAAATAAGGGTGATGGCGGCAAAGGAGTGAGACCCATCCTGGTAACAGATGCAGGACAGATCTGGACGGGGCAACCGTGTCTCCTCACGCAGTTCACTCCATACACCTTTACGGAGCGCCTCTTACGTGCAGGGTATTGTTCTAGCTCCAGAGAGAGAGCGAAGAGCTAGCTAGAGGGTGCCTGCCCTCGAGGGGTGCGTCCTCCAGCAGGAAAGAGCAGCATTGATGTTAAGTATGCTCTCTGGCAGGTGGCGGGACCTGCTCTGGGGAAAACCTAGGTGAGGCAAGGGGCTGAGGATGTAGGGGGAGGGGCAACCGAGCAGCACAGGGAGGAAGGAGACATGGGGGTGGGGAGGGACACAGAGCTTCAGCCACGACGAGGACTTGGGCTTTTTTCTGATGGGATATGGGAAGCCGCTGAACGATCTGAAGCAGGGAGCACGCTGACCGGCCTTAGGACTTGGGCTTGAAAAGCGCGTGTGAGCCCATCATCTTCTAGGCTGCACGCTGGGCGTCTTAGGAGGTGCGGAAGGACCTCCGACCCTGTCCTAGGAGGAGGCCATGTAGCAAAAAGGGCCACAAAAGAGGTACCCACTCTCCCGGACGAAGAGCAGGGGTGCCTTTTTCTATTTTATATACTCTTTATTGTTTGGATTTCTCTTTCTTCCAAAAATAACCTCTCCCCGCACTTTTTTTTTTTTTTTACAGTTTTCCCACCCATCTCATCCTCCACCTTCCTGTGTCAGGTAACACTGTTTTCTGGACTGAACCCAAGCCGGGGTCACAGGTCTCATCCCAGATTGAGTGTTCTTGCACTGGTTTTTTAATAATAGAAAGTGAAGATATTTCTAAAAAATAAGACCAGACAGATACTCTGTGTATTCTCGGCATTCAGCAGACGTGTGAAGGGAAGTCGGAAAAAAAAAAAAGAGAAAGGGCAAGAAAACACAGTGGACATTCTAGGCCCAAGAGACACTGCACACGGAGGAAGAGCATGCGGGGCAGCAGGCAGCTCCGGCGGCTGGAGTGGAGGGGACCACGTGAGGCACGTTTGCAGGATGGGTGGGTCGGAGGGCTCAACAGTCTGTGGGGCTCACAGAGTTTTTTTGAGCAAGGGAGGGTCGTGATCTGAGGTGTGCTTCTGAGAATTAACCCAGCAGTGGCATCTCAAATGCATGTATCAGGGATCTGAGGTTGAGGTGAGTATGGCAGTTCCTGAAAGGGGAGACAGGGCTCTGGACCACACCGTGAGAACAGAATGGCGTGCAGCAGAGAGAGAACGTGCGGCCACATCAGACCACGGCAATGGTCCCAGTGGGGAGAGGGGGAAACGGTGCAAGAGGCATCCTGAGGGGGTTTGGGGAAGACAGGGATGAGAGAGAACGGAGGGAATCTTGACAAGGACTTGGAGTGAGTGATGGGAGATAAAGCACCACAGACCAATGAAAAACAGCTACGGGAGTTGTGGGATGAAAAGGGTGGGTTTGGTCCCTTTGAGTTTTAGTTGAAACACTGATGGGGAAACAGCAAGTAGGTGGCCACAGAGTGAAGAAACTCAGAGGGGAAACCAGTATCAGCTACAGCCTGGGGACCCCTACCCACCAACTGTTCGTGGAAGCTCTGAGAATGGATGGCCCTCCAGGGAAAGAACATCAAGTAGAAAGAGCAGAGACGAGGACTCTGAGGGGGGTTAACTGGGAAGAACTGTGGTTCGGGCAGGCTGCCTGCTGTGCTGAGATGCTAATTATAAAGTACCCTCAGCTAATCACTGCCCAGGACCCTCTCTCATCGCAGCAGCATTTCAGAGCACATTACCCCTGCCTCACTTGGCATAACGTCTTAGCATATGTCCTTCTAGATTTTTCTATGGATCTCTAACACTCCTTCCTCTTTTAACAAAGATGTGCTCCAACTGTACTGTAACCTGCTCTTGTGGCTTAATGGACCATAAGCACGTCTCCTGGAGAAGAGACACGCAGGTGCATTTAAGGCCATTTTAACAGCTGTGGATGTACCAGGTTTTATTTATTTCCTATTGTCAGGAAATCCAGCTGTTTCCAATTTTCCAATACTATGAACAACTCAGCCATGACCAATCTTGTGGCTAAATCTTTGAACACATCCTTTTTTTCCTAAAGACCAAGTCCCAGGATTGGAAATCTGGGAGCAAGCACACGCACACCTAAGGCTTTTCGAAAAGAACTGCCAACCAGCCTTCCAGAAAGACCGCTTATTCCTCCCTCGAGTAGAGTGTGCCGGGTTCTGTTGTCAATCTCGGTAACATTGTTTTATAGGCAAACACATGGTATTTTATTGCTGCTTTCATATGTAGTTCTTAAAGTTAAACATTTTTTCATGGGCTTCCCTGGTGGCGCAGTGGTTGAGAGTCCGCCTGCCGATGCAGGGGACACGGGTTCGTGCCCCGGTCCAGGAAGATCCCACATGCCGCGGGGCGGCTGGGCCCGTGAGCCATGGCCGCTGAGCCTGCGCGTCTGGAGCCTGTGCTCCGCAACGGGAGAGGCCACAACAGTGAGAGGCCCGCGTACCGCAAAAAAAAAAAACATTTTTTCATATATGCAATTATTTATTTCTTCTTTTATGAGATGTTTTCACCGATTTTGAGCACATTTTTTATTGCAGTTTCTGTCTCTTTTTTCTTTAATTTGGAAGTGCTCTTGATATGTTAAATAGTCACACTGTCATATTTTGCCTAATTTGTGCTTCAGTCATTGTGATCTGCTGGCAGTTGTGCTGATGGTGTTTGCTGTACAAACATTGGCATTATTTCTTTTTTAAAAAAATTTATTTATTTTTGGCTGCATTGGGTCTTTGTTGCTGTGCGCAAGCTTTCTCTAGATGCGGCAAGTGGGGGCTACTCTTCGTTGCGGTGCATGGGCTTCTCACTGCGGTGGCTTCTCTTGTTGCAGAGCATGGGCTCTAGGCATGCGGGCTTCAGTAGTTGTGGCACGCAGGCTCAGTAGTTGTGGCTCGCGGGCTTAGTTGCTCCGCAGCATGTGGGATCTTCCCAGACCAGGGCTCGAACCCGTGTCCCCTGCATTGGCAGGCAGATTCTTAACCACTGCACCTCCAGGGAAGCCCCGTCATTATTTCTTGAACCACCCCAAACCTACTGAGTTTCTCTTCATAGTTTTCTCTTCATAGTTTCTACCTCTGACCACAAACTCTCAAAGGCACTCATGAACACTCACCACTATGGTTACCACGATGCAGATGTTTTTCGTATCCTTCCAGAAAACCATCTGAGGAGTGACTTTCGCAAAGTGTACAAGTCTCCCAGAGAATGCAGTCAGACAGAGTACTTCTGCTATCGAGGTAGCCTGTGACAGAAGAGAGAGAGGGAGCCAGCGCCCTGCCGCTCAGAGGCATGGCTTAATTCTCTCTTACCACTCTGACCTCCGACCCCCCTGACACCACCCTGTGAGAATTAGCAACGTCCCTTAATTTTACTGCAAGTTGCAGCAAAATTCCTTGCTGGTTGGAATGCTTCCTTTTTCTTGAGAGGAAACCTGCCCTTGAACCACAACTCCCATGACCCAGCTGCCAGGGCTTCCTTGGGGTGGGGTCTGAATCAGCAGGCAGAGGACCCCCGGAAGGCATTTCCTCAGAAAATGAGGGGGGGCGGTCAGGGATGGCAGAAGCAGGGGCATCCACTATGCTCTCAAATTCCCCACATTCATACTCAGAATAGACACCTAGAAGTTCAGTTTCTCTAATAATAACGCTCCAAAGATGTGTTTCGAAACGCCAGGTCGTTCCTTAGACATCGCTGCCACTGCTGTACCACTGCCTGTATCTGGTTGGTTAGAGGAGAGAACGGAGGCCCCTGGGCCCACTGCAAAGTCCTGACCGTCTCCTCCGTGGGCTTCAGGGCATCAATTCCAAACTCCCCGCAGGCAGCTAGATTTGCAGGCTGTGTGTGCGGCCCATGCTTTGCCTGCGATTGCCAGGAGACGGTACATCCTCCCGAACAAGGGCACTCTCCTCCATTCATGGGGAGAGGAGCATGGCAAAGTAGGACAAGATGGGGAAAGGGACGGTTTGGCTCAGGTGAGGAAGATGGAAAGGTCTGGGCTGAGGATGGAGGGAATGAACTTCCTAAGGGACAGGAGGAAGGGGCTGGGGCTGGGCCCTGAAAGCAGCAGGTGGCACAATTCCCCCATCCCCAACCCAGCCCTCATGAGGCCTGGGCTCCGATATGGGCTGCAGCCCCTTCAAACTTTCTAGCTCTCAGCCTATTCACCTTTCAGGGGCTATAAAGACTCCCTGTCAAGGCCAGGCTTGCAAAAGGGCCTGGGGCAATCCCAGGACACCCTTGCTCAAGATAAGGTTTTCTTGGTAATGCTGAATCTGGCCAAAGCACCCCCCCCCCACCATAATACATTGGATTTTAGAGGCTTGAAGTACAAATACTGGCTGAAGGAACACTCTGGAACTCAGGCAGCCAAGCCCACGCTGCATGTGACCAATAACAAACAGAAAGGTGAGGACTCAGAGGGAGGCAATGGGCTGAGAAGAGACCCTGTGGACCGCTCACCCCGGCCAGCGCCATGGGGAGGGCAGGGGGGTAGGGGGACCGACCCTGTCCAGGTTTGTGAAGGCACAGTTCTGCTTCTGCAGACTTGGTGTTTGTTTCAAAAGTCACTGCGCTAAACGTCTTCTACCCAGAGACTTCATTAATCGGGACATCTTCATCAGACGGATGTGTGGAAGACCACCAACCCTGAGCCCCCAATGAACCACGCTTCTGGTTTTCACCCCCTTGCGCGGTGTCCTCCCCTGTTGACTCAGGGCTCGGGCATGTGATGGGCTCTGGCTTTGGGACATCAGCAAGTGTGGTGTGTGAGGAGGTGGACGGTGCTTGCTCCCTGGGATGCTCTTTCTTGGACCCCACCCACCCACTGGGAGAAGCCCAGGCCATGCGGAGTGGCCGTGTGGAGGGGAGCACAGCTCCAGCCAGGTGAGCTCCCAGCTGCCAGCCAGACATCTACCGCCCTAGCCAACATGAAAATCTGCCCGGTTGAGCCCAGTCACCTGCAGAATCATGGGAGATAATAAAAGGCTGTTCTTCAAGGCAAGAGGTCAAGGAACTCTATCTGTCAAAGGACCAGACAGTAATATTTTAGGCTCTGCAAGTCATACAGTCTCTGACACGACTACTCTGAGAGGCAAGAGCTGGGTCGAGTCAAGAATTAATGTGAGCAGGTCATCAATTTATTACTTAGACTCATCTGGAGTAGCTGGGTAATTTCATGTATTACTTAAAAGCACCTATAAATAATGATTTATGACTATGAAAAAAGCTGGAAATGTGGCAAGTACAAGTCATATATTACACTATATTATGACACTGTCTACCCGGCGTTAGATAAATACGCTTTTAAAACATCACTTGTCTGTCCAGTTTGTCCCAGTAGGCACAGAAGACCAAAAACTGCCACTCCCTTGCCAATGCCTACTGATGAAAGCATCAGCTCGGCGAGTAGGCAGAATTCTTCCAACCCCTCCCAGCAAGAAAAGTAGGCAGAATTCTTCCAACCCCCCCTCCCCAGCAAGAAAAATAAAACCAAATCCATACTTATTGAAATTTGAGGGGGAAAAAAAAGGAAGAGGCATGGGACCCAACTCATCTCTCACAAAGTCTGGTTAGCCATTCTGTGCTGAATGCTTACCAAGAAAGGCAGGGGGAACAGGGCCGGTTCCTCAAAGAGGGCAAGAGCGAGGTCCCCCCAAATGAAGAAGTAGGTGGCCGCCCGCATTGTCCAGTGGTTATAGAAATGGTAAAGTCTGGAGCAGAGAAGAATAAAGAAGGTTATAAACAACAAGCAGGAGTTAAACAGCACCCCCAAATCCCATCAGAAGAAGTGTAGTGGGAGGTAAAACACAAAGTCCCCTCTCGGGCCACCTTTCCTTTCAATTCTAGAGAGTGAGGGGTAGCATTCAATTGAGCGCACACTATAAAATGCTAACGGAAAAAATCAGGGATATTATCATATCTCAAAGCACATTCTCTTAACAGTCTCAAGCTAGGATTAGCACGCTCCCCGTGGGGAGGTGGTGACCCTAGGATGTACTTTTAGAGGACTGATGCAGAACAAACCCTCATTAGAGTGACCTGTTATTACGTGGCATCAGCCTATCAGGGCATGGTGGACTCGGAGAGATCTCGTGGTCACACGGGTCTCTTCCCATCAGGAAGACAGTCCCCCAGCATCCAGGCGTGAGGTATTCACTGCTGCCTTTCAGGCACTGACACTCAGTCCTGATGATAAGAATTTTTTTTTTTCTTATCTTGAGCCATATCTTTGGTTTTAGTTCAACCCCTAGGGGGTTAGGGAGAAAAAGCTGAATTCCCATGAAAAGAACAAACACGTAAGTCGCGTCAAAAGGCAACAGAAAGGAAAAGGACAAGTCTTCTTTTCATTTAGGCACCTCTAAGTGGACAAATATATCTAGGAGGGAAACATGATGACATGTTTTTAATTTGGATGCTTTATCTCCTGTCCTGGGTGTTATTTACTCATTTATCTGTTCTTAGTATATCTGTTGAATGCTTCCCTACCTGTGAGGTACCATGCCATTAGAACTAAAAAAAAAAAAAAGGATAGGATTTACCCAACTCTGTGTGCCATACCCTATATACTTCTCAAAATATTTGTGGAAACAATGCCTTCAGTTTGGGTTCAACTTCAAGCATATGAAGCGCTAAAGGAGAGGTGATTCTAGGGGATAGTTTAACACTTTAATTACCTGACAGCCTGAGGGGATGTTTCAAATGGAACGTTTCTGTTGTACTGAGCGTCAGAAACATAGGCAGCTGCCAGGAGAAGGTCCTCATTGGGAGAAAGTAAGGGGAGAACAACAGTCAGAGTCGGAAAGGATACTTTACTTTTTCGTTGATAAGTATTTATTGAGTATAAAAGGAAACTCCTCTTCACCTCTCCCCTGGTCCCCACTCTCGCCAGACGGAACCAGCATTAATGGTACTGTATGTTCACCTCCAGATGTTTTCCTGAGCAATGAGAGTCCTGCAGTGGGGCTGAGGCACCGGCATGCTTACCTTTCCTGAATTTAAATGTAGGTTCTCAGAGGAGGAAACGAGAACAAGAAAGCACTGAACAGGATATATACATGTACTTAAATGGTGTATTTATACATACATATATAGGGTTATGTACACGAATATATATATACACACACACACATATATAAACATAAAATTATATTTAGGCTACTTGATAGTTGGTTAGAGGGATTTTCAAATTTAATTTTGACAAGTAAATTATTGCCTTTCTTGACAATTTTTGAACTTAACTCCTTCTCAAGGTATGACCTCATTCTATACATACACGTAATTTTAAAAGAATAAAATTGTTTTCATATGACACAAAGCTTATTTTTTCACTCAATATATTCTGGACTTTTTTTTCATGACAATACTTATAGATCTAACTCATCCTTTTTAACAAATGCCTCTTCCTTTAGGTAGTTTCCCTTTTCCAATATATTTTGAACACAATTATATTGAATATTTTAATATATATTTATTACACACACGTACTTTTGTACCATAGGAGTGTTTCTGTAGGATAGAGTATAACTTGTGGGTGGAAGGTATGTCATTTTCTATTTTGATAGGTACGACCAAATTGTCTACCCCAAAGTTAAGCATTTTATATGCCTCAAAATAGCACATGATGGCTTCCCTGGTGGCGCAGTGGTTGAGAGTCCGCCTGCCGATGCAGGGGACACGGGTTCGTGCCCCGGTGCGGGAGGATCCCACATGCCGTGGAGCGGCTGGGCCCGTGAGCCATGGCCGCTGAGCCTGCGCGTCCGGAGCCTGTGCTCCGCAACGGGAGAGGCCGCAACAGTGAGAGGCCCCCGTACCGGGAAAAAAAAAAAAAAAAAAAAAGCACATGAATATACATGTTTTCCTACTTTTCGCCAACATTAATATGATTTTAAATGGTTGATAACATCCAATCAACCAAAGGGGTATCCTGAGATTTAGCTTAATTTGTCCATGACCCGTACAGCTGAGCCCCGCTGGTGATGGCTCACACTTCTGATTCTATATAAATTAGATAAAGAATACATACAAACAGACTAGCTATTTAGACCTCCTTATGTACTTCAGAAGTAAACACAACCTGACTATCCAACTGGTTACCGGAGTTACCTCCTCAAAATAGAGGACATCTTCCTGCCTGGACTGGTATGGAAATCTCTCACTGGTCAAGAAAGTTAATTTTGAAAATGCATGAAGTATTCGGAGAGGTCAAAAGATTCCAAATTTTATATTTAATTTCCATATCAAACACACATAGTAGATATTTGTACACATAGTAGAACGGTGTTTCCTAAATTTATTTCATATTGCAACACTTTAAAAACTAAGTTCTATTGCATTAAAAACACAAACATTCATTATTATGTCTTTTTAATAGACATTTCACCAAAGAAGATATAAGGATAGTAAATAAGCACATGAAAAGGTGCTCAACATCTTTAGTCATTAGGAAAAAGCAAATTTAAGCCACAATGAGATACTACTACATATCCACTGGAATGGCTAAAAGTAAATACTGACCACACCAAGTGTTGACAAGGTTGTGGAGCAACCAAAACTCTTGTTGGTAGGGATGGAAAACAGTGCATTTACTTTGGAAAACAGTTTGGTGCTTTCTTGGCCATTCCACTCCTAAGTATTTACCAAAGAGAAAGAAAGCATACGTCCACATAAAGACTTGTACATCCAGCCCAAGAATGTGGCTTATGCTAGACATGCCATTCCAAAGTTGCACTGGTATACAAATGTTCACAGCAGCTTAATAGCCAAATACTGGAAACGACCATAATGCTCTACAAACAGGTGAATGGATAAACAAAATGTGATATATCTGTACCAGGGAATATTACTCAGGAATTAAAAGGAATGAATTACTGATAAACATAACAAAACGGATGAATCTCAAAATAATTGTGCTGAGTGAAAGAGGCCAACCCCTCCCCCTCAAAAAGAGTACCTACTATATGAGTCTATCTATATAAAATTCTAGAAAATGCAAACCAATCTATAGTTCCAGAAACCAGATCCGTTGCCTGGGGATGGGGCACTTGGGACAGAGAGATGAGGCATGAAGAAACTTTTGGGTGTGATGGATACATTCATCACCTCCAATGTTGTGTTAATATCACAAGTGTATTTATACACCAAGGCTCATCAAACTATAGACTTTAAATGTGTGGTTTAGTACGTATCAATTATAGCTTAATAAAGCTTTAAAAATCGCCCTCCAAAAAAGATTACGGTTTGGATTAAAAACTGATGTGGAACAATAACCCCACAGGTGAATTAACTGCTGTAAGAACCCATCACCCTCTGATTCATGTTCATTCTCAGGGCAATTCTTAAGGGCAGTTTATTAAAACCGAAGAAGCATCATGTAAATGTGTTAAACACTTATCACACCTTTTCTTTTACATATTTGCAAAAATGTATTAGAAATATAGTAGAAAATCTAATATCAATTATTTTTCCATGGAACATCTTGAACACTGAGGAACACCAGAGTTCCCCAGGATATGCTTAGAAATCTATTTTAGGTATAAAATGCCTAGCATCAGCAAGAGGTGATTTTTTTTTTAAATGAACACATGTTAATTTTAAGAAAGTTTCATTAAGCCTCAAAAAGCTCATACTGGGACAGCAAAGAATTCTGATATCAAAGTTTTTTAAAAGGAATATTTAAAGCAAAATGTCTCAAAGGCACTACTGTTCCCAATTTTAAAAGATGATGAGGGAATTCCCTGCCGGTCCAGTGGTTAGGACTCCTGCTTTCACTGCCGAGGGCACACGGGTTCAATCACTGGTCGGGGAACTAAGATCCCATAAGCCGCACAGTGCGGCCAGAAAACAAAAAGAACAAGCGAAAAAAATATGATGGTACTAATATCTACCCCCAAAGATGGGTATAACAGACCCAGCAAAACAGTTTGTCCACAAACACGAACAGGAAAAACACGCTCACCAGCAATTCCTCAGCCAGCCGGGCCCTGGGGGTTACCTCCCTCAGACCCCGCCCAGACTCCCGGCATTGGATCTACAAGCACCACGGCACCCCATCCAATTGCCCCCTTGCCAGCTGAACTTATGCCTGTCATGTTTAAATACGCTGACACTTTCATAATAGCTAATTTACCTTTACAGTAACGTTTCAAAGTGTTCCCATTCTTAACTGCTATTATGTTTCTGACTGTCTCCTTTTAAGATCTCATCTGCTCTACCTTCTGGTTCTTCTTGTCTTCCCTCCCTCCATCCCATTTGTGTACAACTTCTAAGTCTCCTACCCATCTTTGCTTGGGAAGAAGTACTCTCAACAGGCAAACTTATGGTAAATGAGCATTCTCACTTGTATTAAGGCCATTTGTATCTTCCCATAAAATGAATTTTTTTCATCCACCCCAAGAATGTGGCTTATGTGAGACATGCCGTTCCAAAACTGCACATACTTTTCAAGTTTACATGAGAACCACTGCCCATGTCTACCATGAAAATGGCAAAGACCAGATATCAGGCATTTCCCCAGATGCAGCTGATAAGTGGCTTCGTACATCAAAACAGCAGCCCCACCCTAGGGGAGGCCCTGCTGAGCCCCTGGACAGTAGATCTCACCTCTGAGGCAGAATACAATCACCTTCAGACGTTTTGCTTGTAAAGATCCTGTTGCCCAGACCAGTTGCATCAGAATCTCTGGGAGGTGGGACCCAGGATTGAATTTTTAAAGTTCCCGGGTGCTTCCAAAGTGCAGTCAAGATTGAAACATCACTGGTCTAAATATGGTCATTTTACTACTGCTTCCCATAGGTTTTGTATTTTCTTGGCACCCTGACAATAATTGACTTCTCCTGATTTTCTTTCTCTCCTTTTCTCAGGGCCGTGACATTTCCTTTCCGCTCCCCAAGACTTAAAAACGTATTTAAGATGTTTGTGTTTTCTCCTCCCCCCCTCCCCACTTTGTATGCCTTCAGTCTGAGGAAGGTGAATAACTTAAATCCCTCTGGGTGAGAGGGATTTAAGAGGGAGGGAAAAATGGATTCCAGAAGCTCTGGCGGACAGCAATGAAGTGTAGGAATAAACAGCTGTAAGCGCCAGATATCTTTAAATCAGGCAACAGGAACCTTGACAAAACTGAAGTTGTTGATAGAAGTGCTTTGCAAAAGCCAATATGACTTGCTTAGATATAGAAGAAAATTAACATAAGGTAAAGAGAAGTTACCATAAATTTCAAGTAAAAAAATTCTTCCCTGTCTCAGTTTTTCCCTGTGTCATTACAAGCACTATACCTTCTGTCTGTCTGTCTGTCTGTCTGTCTCTGTCTCCCTCTTTCCTCCCATAGGTTATGGGCACTCTGATGTCCAGAATACAGTAGGTCATTGCTTTCCCATGCACCCCCATTCAAAAGCTTCAGGAGACTTCTCTTTGCCTGGGGTGCCCACGGAATCAACCCCCTGGCTTAGCACTTAGGGGCCTCACAATCTCCCCTCTATCTTGGATCCCTCACTTTCCCTGCAGGAACCCCCTTCTCTGGCCCAGATTGGTGGACTGACTATCCCACTCCCACACCTGATCCCTTGCTCGCCTAAAACCAGGAACATCCTTTCCATTTCCATTCACGGGGACCCATCTCAAATTTCACTCTCTCCACGAGGGCTGCCCATACCAGCAGCTTCCATTTCCATATGGGAAGACGGCCAAGGGAAGCTTGTGAAGTATATGGTGAGCATTCCACACAAAGAAGTGGATGAGGGTAAGCTGGGCACGGCAGCTGAGGCAGGAAAGGTGAGAAAATAGGGCGCCGCTCGGTGTGGGTATAAGCACCTCATGTCCCTCTGTGCAGAAAGCGACAACCTCCCGGCCAAGGGCAGCCTGAACATGTGTTTTCTTTGGCCCAGAGAGTGCTTTCTGGATGCTGGCTACTGAGTCAAATTTTTTAAAAACTGGAGCAGACACAAAAATGTGAACTTCTGGTTTCTCTTCAAAAGATCGTAACATCTGGCCATGTTGGCTTGTCTTGCAGTAAGTTTTTGCAATGCACCCTGATACTCAGTCTCCTGAGCAAATGCTTATTATTTTCCCCAATTCTGTGGGTCAGCCGGGAAGTCATTCTGGTCCAGGCCGACTTAGCTGGTCTCTATGGTCATCTGGGGCTAGATGGTCTGCAACAGCTGCACTCACACATCTTGGCCATGTGCATCACACAGTCCCAAGAGCCCCAAAACAGGGTGATCTAAGAGTTGGATGAACAGGTTTAAAAATAAGAACATTCAAAAAGAAGCACAGGAACATTCACAAAGAAGCACAGGAAGTATCAAGAGGTGATCACATACAGTCACAAAGAAACAGCACAGGACACCGGCTCTCAGCCGTGGCTGCACTTTCAATCCTTGGTAGCTTTAAAATTGCTGTTGCCTGGTCCACACCCAGACCAATTAAATCAGAATCTCAGGGCAGCTACATTTCTAAAAGCAGGTAATGCTGACCAACAGTAAGGCTAAGAATCACTAGCATTGGATTATTTCTTTTTCAAAGCTGAAAGTGTTGGTCAAAGTACCAGAATGGGTGGCCATCTGAGTAGCAGCCAAAAGAAACTCCAGGCAGAAAAGGGTTCTTAAAAAACTGCTTTAAAGGAGAGGGTGGAAATGCATTTCAGGTGACTAGGCAGTTTCTTATGAAGTGACCCCAAACTAACTTTTAAAAAGGTTAACCCGGTCATACTGGCTACCCAGGGTCCAAGGTCAGAGCTTCAGTTTAATGACCCAATTATCCCTGTTCTGCTGAGAAGTACCTGTTGGTACCAGGCTCTTCACCTGTTACGCCTGCTCCCCTGGGGGAGGTCTTTGAAAGATACTGAGACATAAATAGCTGGCCCTTGCAGGCATGCATTAAGCCAACGCCTCACACAGGACTCAGCCAGGACTCTGGGCTGTTTTCAGACCTCGCATTTCTTGAGGTCTCAAATTATTAGTTTTTTACATTCTTCTCTTATTTTGAGAAAGAAGCATTAAGTACACACACAGAGAGACATGGACAGTCTCAAGCTAAAAAAGATTTTCTTGCCATAGAAGATGGGTGATCACTGTCAGTTCCACCCTTTTGCAGAATGAGGGGAGCAAGACCTGGGTTGGGTCAGAGCTGGGGACCAAGAATCCTTTCCCTCCTCTCCTTGAACTGCTCTGCCCTGCTCGTTCCCTTGAGGGAAGGGACATGGTAGAACCCACCTGTTGGAAGTGGCCAAGTCCCTTGGGGATGCCAGCAGGCCAGGCAGCAATGACCGGGGCAGGGATATTACACCCCACCTGCCCTGTGGACCGTCCTGAGCAGGCTGCAGGGGCCATACTGGCACAGCAGCCCAGAGCTGAAGGGGCCACTCAAGAAGAGGAAGACAGCTAAAACACCCTTCAGCTCCCACCCACTGGCACAACCACAGGAAATGCAGCACATGTGAAAAGCCTACGTGTGCCAGGCACCGTGTCCTGGGCCTGAGGGACACGGTCTTCGAGACTCCTCCGAGATGGGAGTGATTTACCATCGCCACTTTACAGAGGGGGAAACCAGAGGCTTTCAGCGTCTTGCAATTCACAGCTAAAATTTCCTGAAGCAGAGCCGAGGCTCTTTCCATTGGAGCCTTGCCTCCCTCTCCACTCTCTGAGTTCTTATCCAGCGAAAGGAAACAACCCAAGAAGGCCTCTTGAAAGCCCCAAGCCTTCCAAAGCTCAGGCTGTCGGAGGGAAGGCAGAGCTGAGCGACTTGTGCAGCGCATCTGCTTGGCCCGCAGGGATCGGAAGGGCCAGCGCTGCATCAGCACTCCCAGCGCCACATCCTGCAGCCTTCTTCCCGGGCGTTTCCCTGCAGCAAGACCCTCGCTTGTTTTCCTGCCGCCATGGAGCGCCGTGCGGCGGGCACGGGCCACCCAGACCCGGGGGCGCGCCAAACGGGGACAGGACCCCCAACACGCAGCCCGGGCCCCGATTCCGGCTTGGCCCCCGTCCGGGGGAGGCGGCTCCGGGCGGGCCTCTGGGTGCAGGCTTGACAGCTCCCGTAACGACCCTAATGTGCGGGGTTGCGGCCTGGGGCAGGGCGCCTCTGCGCTCCAGCGGCGGTGCGCTTCCCGCACGCGGAGCGCCCAGAGGACCGGGAGGACCCAGAGAACTGAGGAAGCCCGGGGGCGGAGGGGCTCCGCACCCGCATCCCCGCCCCGGGGCCCTCGTTCCCCCAGCCGGCGCTGGCTGGGCCCGGGGTCGCTCTCCACCCAGGAGTCCCGGGGACGGTGGGCGCGGAGCCGGGGTACTCTGCCGTCGGCGCGCGGCCACCAGCCCTCGGGGCGCCCTTACCTCCTGGGCCGGCGGCTCCTCGGGGGAGGACGGGTGTGGGCGATGCAGCCCAGCGGCTCGGTGGGCCCCGGGCATCGCGGCGGCGGCGCGCGGAGCGGGAATGGGGGAAAGTCGGGGCCGCGGGCAGCGGACTCTGCCCTCGGGCGGCAGCAGGCCGGGCTCGGCGCGCTCCGCTCGGCCCTTCACGTGACCGCGGTGGGGCCCCGCGGACGGAGGACTGGGGGCGGGCGCGGCGGGTCTCGGGCTCTGGGCCCTTCCCGCCCGGCCTCCGGGTTCTTGCTGGAGCCGGGGGCGGAGACTTGGTCCAGCCGGGGTCGGGGGCGGGGCGCGGATCCGGGGTGCCCGAGGCGAAGGGGGTTAGAGGCCAAGCTGGCAAAGGGTCCCAGCCGTGTGCCCCGGGCGTGTCACTGAGCCCGGGTTTCTGTATCAATAGAATAGGAACAAGACCTTCCTCCCAGGGTTGTTTCGAGAATTAAATGAGTTAATACATTTAGTGGCTGCCACTGGCAGGTGCCCAGTAAATGATGGTTTCCTCCCAGTCCTAGTAGAACCCCCTGGAGAGCTGGGTGTGGACCCAGAGAGAAGACACCTGGGGCAGATGCCTCCGGGGAGGGGCTTGCAAACCCTCCTCCCTTCCCCCAGTCCCAGCCTGGACAGGAACTTGGGGTTACAGAGCTGCTGAATTTTTGAAAGAAAGCAGAAATCTAGATTTTCATGAGGGTGTTCCTGATTTTTATTAATGTTGGTCATGAATTTAAAATAATGATAATAAATACTTGCAAGCCAATTCTTAGATGGGCTTTGGCCTGGAGGGCAGGTGGTCCTCAGCTCCTGTACCAACGAGCTTCACTGACACCTCCCAGAGGACGAAGAGGCCAGGCAGGGCAGGGACTGGCCCTGGTCACCGAACAGGAGGCATGGTGTCCCTCTGGGTTCATTAGAACCCTGTGCTTTGTTCTGTTGGATGCCAAGGTCCAGCACTGTGGCAGGCAGAATTATCTCCCCTGCCCCCCCCCAAAAAAAATTCCACATCCCAACCCCCGGGATTGTGAAGCTGCTACTTTATTCCTCTATAGAGACTTTACAGCTGTAATTCAGGTTACTAATCAGTTGACCTCAAAAGAGTGATTATCCTGGATGATCTAAATTGACCCAGTGAAATCACATGAGCCCTTAAAAGCAGAAGAGGAAGGCTTTCCCTGGTGGCGCAGTGGTTGCGAATCTGTCTGCCAATGCCGGGGACACGGGTTCGTGCCCTGGTCTGGGAAGATCCCACATGCCGCGGAGCAACTAGGCCCGTGAGCCACAACTACTGAGCCTGCGTATCTGGAGCCTGTGCTCCACAACAAGAGAGGCCGCGACAGTGAGAGGCCCCTGCTCGCCGCAACTAGAGAAAGCCCTCGCACAGAAACAAAGACGCAACAAAGACGCAACACAGCCATAAATAAATAAATAAAAATTTAAAAAAAAAGCAGAAGAGGAAGGCAGAAGGGGTGGTGAGAGATGAAACTCGGGGAAGGACTCAGTGTGCCTAGTGGGTAATGCTACTGCCTTGAAGACGAGGGGAACTACAAGGAACTGAATCTGCTATCAAACTGAATCTGTCATCGATTTGAATGAGCCTGGAAGGGAATTCTTCCCAGAGCCTCCAGAAGAGAACACAGTGCCTTTATTTCAGCGGTTTGAGACTCAGAGCATAGACTCAGAGCTAAATGGATGTTCGTTTAAGCCCCTCAGTTTGTGGCACTTGGTTACATTGCAAGAGAAAATGAATACAGGACACTGGCCTTTCAATGCCAGATTCAAGTTCTTGCAGTGAGGCTGGCCTACAACGAGAAGGTCAGGTGGCCCCAGTTCCTTAGTAGACACACCAGGCATTGCATTTGCCACCCTCCACCTCCTCTGGTTGTTCCCTCTCAATTCCAGCATCACACCCTCTGGGAGGCCCTTCCTCAACTTCTCCCAGCCAGTGGATCACTTCCTCTCTGTGGTCCCACGCTCTTCATGAAAAGAACCACATGGTACCTCAGTTCCTCTATTTATATATGCTGTCCTGCCCCACTAGGCCACAAGCACCTGGCAGAGGTGAGGCAGGAAACCTTCATCTTTGAATCCCCAGCTCCTAGCACGGAGCAGGCACATGGTAGGTGAATGAAATCCAAAAGCAGAATCCATACGAGCTTGTAGCCAGTGACCCATGTCTACACGGTGTCTGAAATAATTACTTCTTATAACTGTTTATTGTGTGGATCGCCCTAAAGCTCTCTGCATGTTCTTGAGAAAAGACAATGATTCTATTTCTATCCAAAGTCGTGACTTACGGAATGGTTGTTTTACAGTGGGGTCTTTTCAAATGGCTTTTCTTTGATACAGTGTAAATGTGTGCATTGTAAAGAGTAGAAACAACTAATCAAAGCTGATCGTGGTCAGTGAGTTTAGGTGAGCATCCTTCTCCACATCTCTCTACCTGCACACACTTTAACACGCATGTATGCAGCTCTGTGCAAATGAGATTACATCCCACCCTGCAGACGCTGCTGACCTTGACCTTCTATCTACATCCTTCCTACCCAGGAACCCAGAATCAGGCCAGGCCTCCACCCATCTCTCACTAGAGGATAATTCTGCCTGGTTTAGGCGAATCCAAACGGGATGTTTTCCTGGCAACAGTTACCAAGGAGAGTATGCGACTTAAGGTAGCTCAACCTGACTAAAAAGAAGCAATGGGCTTAAGAAGAAAGGTTTCTTTTTCTCTCTCCCCTCCCCTTCTCCTATAATTGTAAATTTTTAAAAACCCAAAAAACATGTATTCCTAATGGCCACTGGCAACGATCTTGCAGCCAGCCTTGGGTAAGGATGATTGAGGACGGCGGAGCAGAGAGATGCAAGTATCCAGGTCTCTGAGGGCCTTGGGAAGAGGCTGCTTTTTGGTACTTCCATCCTTAGAACTGTCTAACCTTTGCACTGAGAATTATGTGAGCTATATTATAGGATTCAGGAGACAGAATGTGGTAGATCTGTATGGCTGACAGGGAAAAAATCTGCAACATAGTACATGGTGGTAGTACCCTGCATGGAGTTTGATATCTTTTGTATACATTTTTTAAAGGATGCACATACCTATATTTTCTGATAAATGAATAAAATATTTTCCTGGAAGCATAATCAGGAAACTAATCAGCGTTTACCTTCGAGCACACAGCTGAAACAACAAGGGGTAGAAACATGAAGGGAGAGGGACTTTTTCCTCTTATTTTATACTTTTCTATAAGGTGTCATTTTTCACTGTATTTCTATCTTACTTTTATGTGTTCACACATGGTAAGATCAACAGGGATGTGGGATGGAATTTAATCAGCAATTTTGTCTGTTTCATGAAAAAAATATTTTCTGTAATGGAAAAAATTACAACTCTGGTCCTTATGTCTGAAAACGCCTGTTCCTGGCAGCATCTCTGCTGGTGGGGACAACACACCTCCACAGGGTGAGAAGGAATCCGATTTAGAAAGCACAACCTTTAGAGGCCAGTTAACACAAAGCACACCCTATTACAACCCTTTGAGGTACTGTATTGGTTTGCTAGGGTGGCCGTAACAAAGTGCTACAGACTGAGGGGCTTAAACAACAGAAATCTGTTTTCTCACAGTCCTGGAAGCTAGAAGTTCAAGCTCAAGGTGTTGGCAGGTTGGTTTCTTCGGAGGCCTCTCCCTTTGGCTTGTAGATGGATGTCTTCTTCTCCGTGTGTCTTCACATAGGTTTCCCTCTGTGCATGTCCGTGTCCAAGCTTCCCTTCTCCGTGTGTCTTCACATAGGTTTCCCTCTGTGCATGTCCGTGTCCAAGCTTCCCTTCCCTTTCTTATAAGGACACCAGTGGTTACTTGCAAGGTATTGATGGAAACCATTCCACACCACTTCCAGAAATTTCCATTCAACAAATACTTATTGAAAACCTTTTGTTTTCCAGACACTGTATCAGATGCTTGACAAATATTCACCCTAATGACCTCATTTTAACTTAATTACATTTGTGAAAACCGTAACTCCACATAGGGCCACATTTTGAGGTGCTGGGGTGTTAGGACTTCAGCACATGAATTTGGTATGGGGGGGATACGATTAGGCCCATAACAGGTATTGGTTACCATCCCCACTTTAGAGTTAAGGACACGGAAGCTCAGAGAGGAGAATCAAAAAAGGAGGTGAAGGAGTTAGTCATGCAGGTATCTGGGGGAACAGTATGCCAGCCAGGGGAACTGCACATGCAAATGTTCATAGGTAGCACCGAACCTTGTGAGCTAAAAAAACAATGAGCAGGGACTTCCTTGGCAGTCCAGTGGTTGAGACTTCACCTTCCAATGCAGGGGGTGCTGGTTCGATCTCTGGTCGGGGAGCTAAGATCCCAAAAGCATCGTGGCCAAAAAACCAAAAACATAAAACAGAAGCAATAATGTAACAAGTTCAATAAAGACCTTAAAAATGGTCCACATCGAAAAAAAATCTTAAAGAAAAAAAACAATGAGCCGAAAAACAAATGAAACAGTGAGCAGGCCAGTGAGATGTAAGAGGTAGAGGAGAGCTGACCATGCAGGGGCTCTGGGCACTGCAGATTTGGAGCAGAGGCATTGCATGGTCCACCTTCTGATTTCAAAGGCTCACTCGGGCTGCTGTATTGAGAATAGAATGTCATGGACAGATATGGAAGCACAGAAACCTGATAGGGGCTATTGCAGTATCTCAGGTAAGAGATGATGGTAGCTTGGGTGCAGTGGTAGCAGTAAGGTGAGAAGAAGTTTAATTCTGGTCATATTTTGAAAGTAGAAATGTTGATGCAAATAATCAATAAACAATCTATAATAAGAATAGAAGAGAGTTTTATTTGAGTCAAACTGAGGACTATAGCCTGGGAAACAGCCTCTCAGTAGCTCTGAGAGACTGCTCTGAAGGGGTAGGGGAGGAGTATATATACATGATTTTTTTTTTGGCTAGGAAATACACGTAGTCAAGCATACATCTTGGTAAAAGATTACTGCCAATCACAAAGAACACATATCACAACTTAATGATTTTAGTGCCTTTCTATGTAAGAGAAGATGCAAAAATCTGGGGTCATTGAAATTCTTTCTGAGGTATGCATCTTAACTACCTAAGGACCATCTATTCAAATCACAGAATGACCCATCCATTTTTTTTTTCCTGCATTTCCCTCAGGGGGTACTCTAGGTGGGCAACTGCAGTGGGTTGCTACTTATCCCTTTGTATTACTAGATGGTGGGCGATTTCTTTAATGGTTAATGCAGATGTATAATGTATGTTTGACAGGCCATAAGACAGGCTGTTTTAGTTAGCATAAAGTTCAAGGCACATCACGTATAAGCCAGAATGACTTCCCTGTACCTCAATATGTGAAGAGTTCTTCCACTAGAACCTACAGGATTGATGAATAGATTGAACAGAATATGAAAGAAAGAGAAGGTTTCTGAGGGTTTTTTTTTCTTTCTTAAAGGCTAAGCTACATACTTAACTGTATATTCCAATTCATCAGAGTGTGTCATAATTATTTTTTCCCATCTCTTTCACTCTGCACTAAGCTGTCTGAGGGCAGCTATTGTGCCGTATTCACCTCTATATTTCCAATACCTACTGCAACATTCAAGAAATATTTGCTAAGTAAATGATCATTAAGCATGGCAGACTTGAATTCACATTGGACCCGATACTGTCTTTATCATCACCCTAGTAAGATAGGTTTCACCTCAAGTATGAAAGTCCAATTGCTGATATCTATAGAGAGGCTAGGTCAGGCCCGTGCTCTAAAAGAGTTCAGGCTCCATGTGCTGGTCTCCCTTTCGTGTCTGTATCTGTTTTCTATTGCTGTGTAACAAATTACCACAACACACAGTTATAATCTCAACTTTCCATGGGTTAGGGGTCCAGGCACATGGGTCCCCTGTTAGGGTCTCACAAGGCTACAATCAAAGCATCAGCCAAGCTGTAATCTCATCTGGAGGCTGCACTGGGGAAGAATCTGCTTCCAAACCTATTCATGTTACAGGCAAAGTTAATTTCCTTGTGGTTGTAGGACTGAGGGCTTTTTGCTGGCTGTTGGCTGGAGGCATGCTGCTGTTCCTAGAGGCTACCCGTATTTCTTTACTATATAAGCTTCTCCAACATGTTTGCTTACTTCATCAAGCCCACAACGGGAGTCTTCAGTCTGTTAAGAAGTTTTATATCACATAAGGTATATCACATAAGGAGTGACCTCCCAGCAAATCACAGATCAGCCCATACTCTAGGGGAAGGACTTAAGACATGAACTTCAGGAGTGGAAATTGTTGGGGGTTACCTTAGGGTCTGTCCACCAGAATGAATTTCATCATTAGAATTTGTTTTCCCTCTATCCCCACAACTCTGACCCAGTGTTAGTTGTGGAATAGAATGGCTCTCTAGACCTTGCTGTCCAATATGGTAGCCACTAGCCCCTTATGTGACTAGTGTGACTGAAGAACTGATTTCTGAATTTTTAAAAACAACTTAATAAAATTTAGTTTAAAAACCAATACTCGGACTTCCCTGGTGACACAGTGGTTATGAATCCGCCTGCCAATGCAGGGGACACAGGTTTGATCCCTGGTCCAGGAAGATCCCACATGCCGTGGAGCAACTAAGCCCATGTGCCACAACTACTGAGCCTGCGCTCTGGAGCCCGCGTGCCACAACTATTGAAGCCCGCGTGCCTAGAGCCCATGCTCCCCAACAAGAGAAGCCACTGAAATGAGAAGCTCACACACCACAACAAAGAGTAGCCCCTGCTCACTAGAGAAAGCCCGCACGCAGCAATGAAGACCCAAAGCGGCCATAAATAAATAAATAAATATATTTATTTTAAAAAAGATACTCAACTCAGATATTGGAGAAATTTTTACATGTGTTTGAAACAATGTGGGTACATGAATCTAATTTTTCAACTAACTTTTGTGAATTCTAGAAACTGATCAGGTCTCTCCACCGAAAATTTAGCGTTCAAATTGAGATGTGCTGTTAATTATAACACCTACACCAGATTTCAAAGTCTTAGTATGAAAAAAGAATAAAAGATCTCATTAATAGCTTTTCTGATTACATGTTGAAAAGATAACATCCTTTATGTATATTAAGCTAAGTAAAATACGTTATTAACAATAATTTCATCTGTTTGCATTTTTTTAAATGGGTTCCCAGAAAATTTAAAGTCACATATTTGGCTCGCATTCTGCTGCTGAGAGAAAATACAAAGAGGTTGAGCTGACCATAAGGTTGGGAAGACGCACCACCGTAGTTAGCTAATAATAATAAATCGAGGCAACATCTGATGAATGCCAAACAATAAGTATGGTAGGGGTTCAGAGGAGGTAACTGTGGGGCTATCCAAGGGCGGGGCAAGGCTTCACCAGCAGGCGAGATCGACGAATCTTTAAATTGCAAGAGCTGCGCGGCAAGCCGCGCCTGGCTCTCACGGCCCGCGCCCCGCCCCGAAACGCGCTGCGCCTTTTGACCCGGCCGCCGCGCCGTAGGCCGCGCTGCAAGCCTGGGAGCCGCGATGGCGGAGGTGTCCGAGAGGACGTTGCAGCTGTCCGTGCTGGTGGCCTTCGCCTCCGGAGTGCTCGTGGGCTGGCAGGCAAACCGGCTGCGGCGGCGCTACCTGGACTGGAGAAAGAAGAGGCTGCAAGACAAGCTGGCGGCGACGCAGAAGAAGCTGGACCTGGCCTGAGATCCCCGCGCTGTCGGTCCCCGCCGGCCACCGCGCGGCCACGTCGAGGCCACCTCGCCTCTCCGGCGCGGGGCTCCAGCCGAAGCCAGGCTCGCCACACTCTCTCCGCTCGCAGTGCCGGGCTCTTGCCGGAGTCGGTGAGCAGTACTTACAGCGACGCCTTATGGGGAGACTTCGGGGACGGCCGGATATCTTGGGACAGGAGGGTCTTTGGAGAGCCCACAGGAGGTGACTTGTCCCCCCAGGCACCAGAAAGAGGAGGAAGTTCTGTTTTCCCTAATAACTCACATTTTGGTATCGTAGTTCACTGCGTGTGTTTAACGGGACTGTCTTAACCGCGTGCAAAGTCGTTGCACCTTGGCAACATTAAGCTTCAAAATGGAAAATACTGGAAAGAATAGAAAATGAAAAAAAGGACCGTGGAGGTGTTCCTACCACCCCCTTCCCCCCTCCCCACATCAATTTATTTTTTAAAATATCCTTGGTAGCACCATAGTACATCTTTGCATTCATGTTTTGTCATCTCCAGTCTAAATTCTTAGGTCCTTGGCAGGCTGGCAATGGCTTGAAAGTCAGGAACCTTGAGTCGAGTCCTGGCTTTTTCATCAGAGCTCTGCAAATTTACAGGGTCGCAGTTTTCTTATCTGTAACACCAGATCTTGTTCATGGTTTAACTAAACAATAGAATAATTTGAAGTTAACCATTATGTATTCCTAATTTTTATTTCTCTTTTCTGTTTCCAACAGCTTGTTGAAGATGGATATAGAGAACTGGACAGAAATAGTTTCTCCTTGCACTTTATGAATCAATTTTATTTTTAAAATAAAAAAATTAAACATATTTGAACCTTTTATTAAAAGGAAAAGGAGTATCTTGCCTCCCATGCAGCTTACTGAATTAAGAGATTTGATCCTCAAAACTTATAATTACTGTCTTTGGTCAGATATCTTGTTTTCTAAAGAATCTATGCTGGTTCCTTGGTACAACTGCAAAGCAAAATTGGTCTAGGAACCACTATGATTCCCTTTGGTTAGCAGTTTTGCTGGACCTATTCTGGAAAGCAAATGGCTATGTAAAAATAACTGAGGTAAGGGTAATGTATGTAAGACCTTTACACATCTGAGGCTGACAACATACTCCAGGCATGAAGTATAAGTTTTTACTGACAAAAGTTTCATTGGTGTCATTATGGAGTATACATGTGAAGGAGAAACCTCATTGAATAGACCTTAGTGATAAATCCCAACTACAGTTGACCCTTGAACATGGGTTTGAATTGCACAGGTTCACTTACATGTAGATTGTTTTCAATAAATCTATATGTAAGTGGCCCACTGTTCACTTACTATCCATGGCTGGTTGAGTCTGTGCCTGCGGAAACATGGATAGGAAGGGCCAACTGTGGCGCTTGAGCAGCCTTGGATTTTGGTATCCGTGGCAGCTCCTGGGGTTCCAGGATGATATCCTCCGATGATACCAAGGGATAACTGTGTCTGAAAATCAAGAGTGACCAAGTCCCAGGTTATTTTTGATTTTCCAGAGGTGTTTTCTAGAACACTGCCCGTGCTCATTCCTATAAAGATTCATTTTGTTTCTCAGTAAATTTAGGATCAGGTCCATATTAACATAAGAAAATTCGGGAAAGTTGTTTCCACAGAGAGCTTTTTTTTCTTCCATTTTAGGAGGGCCGTTATGCTTTATTACTTCCAACTTCATTTGCATTCTGTGAATGCAGTACTTAAGGACCGAAATGTTGGTTCTTAGAGCGCCATTCCGTCTGGGCTGCAGGTGGCTGAAGTATCTGAGTCACCATTCATCACTGAGGGTCAAAGAGTTGAGGCTCTTTGAGACAAGGTAGGTTTCTTATGGCACATCCACGGTGCCTCCAGACTGTTGGTATGTTCCTGGTTAAGCATCTAGGTTATGACCAGTTCTGCCCGTATGGGCCTGTTCTTGTGCCACGTTCCTGGTGGACCTGGTCTTTCCAATGTGACTCCTTTCCCATTACTTATGTGCAGCACCCGGACACACTCGTCTCCCTCTCCTGTCTCACCCCAATGTTCTGTCATCCTGCTCCTCTGGGCCTGTGCTGTTCACCCCCGAGGCCCGTCTAGTCCTTACGCGGTTTTCAGCCACCCTACACCACTCAGTCTGCCCCTCGTTTTCTGCCTACTGCCTCTTTACACTGTGCCCATGTGTTCCCAGCCCTGTGGTGGACAATTCCCCCCGACATTTCCTCTCACTGTTTCACCTCTAGCTGTCTACCCCTTGCCCCACTTAAATGTGTTTGGTTTTTTTCCCTGAAACTGTTGGCTTACATGGAGATGTTACATTTTCCATGTTAACCACTAGTCTGGAAGCTGTTAAATTCTTTTTCAGTATCTCCTGTGAGACAGCGGTACAAAGTTGATATACATTGTAACACAGAGTTGATATACATTGTAACACACTGATGGAAGAAAATCATAACGAGTTTTATGAAATAGCTTGTTCTCAGGAGAAGCAATGGCCATGGTTTGCTTTGGTTTCGGCTACCTCACTTCAAAACGGTCTTGTAGGTTACTCTGATTTTCGTAATGGCATCAAGGGATGACAACAGAAGCAGTGATTAGTGCTAAAGCGACTATACTGAGCATTACAAGTCAAAAGAAATGTAAGTTAATGAAAAAGAAGGCAGCTAGCTGAGTCATCTCACTCCTTACGGCGTGGTGAATACCTAAGCGGTATTTCTCAAACTTGAAGGTGCACGTGAAACACTGGGGTATTGTTAAAGTTTAGATGCTGATCCTGTGGGTCTGTGGTGAGGCCTGAGAATATGCATTTCTAACAGTCACCCAGGTGATGTGGATGATACTGATGCAGGAATCATAAGGAATAAATGCTGCTCATGCTGAATAGTGTACAAAAATGTATAAAATCAAAGCATCTTTCCACCCGAGATGAACAAGAGTAATAAACCTTTTTTGCACCCTTCCTCATACATATATACATGTGTAGGGGGTTTATTTTGTTTACTTTTACCAATATAGAGTTTTACCATCTTCATGACCCTGTAACTTTTCCATTTAAAATATGGAAATCCCTATAAAGTAGGTAGATTTTTTAAAAAAAATTTTATAGACATATATAAAATAAATGAGGATTTCATAAATGATGGGTTGTCTTTAGTATAGTTTTTTTCTTTTTGCTTACCTCTAACAAGATCACTTAGAAGTACCAATTTATTAATCCATCTAAAAATACTTTATAGTACTTACTACTTCCTCATTTGTTGTTAGATTTTCAATGGAAAAACTGTGGCTGTTTAAGTGAACTTTTAAGTATCATGAGCCATGATGGAGAAATTAATTCAAAGTAAAGACATGAGATACAAAAAAGAGTAGAATGGATGAGTATATTAGAGTATGTCATACAATGAAACATCAGAGAGCAATGAGAATGAACAAACTACAACCCACGCGATGATATAGATTCATTGCACAAACAGGTTGAATGAAAGAAGCCTGACAAGATGCCAGTACACTGCGTGATTCCATTATTCAGTTCAAAAAAGAGGCAAGACAGATTTTTACAGTTAGAGATTGGGATAGTGTTTACATTTGGTGTAGGGGGTGGAGGTGGGCAGGGACTAGAAGGAGGGGAAGACCACTAGAGTGCTGGTCACATTCTGTATCCGAATCTGGGTTATGTTACTTACATGGGAGTGAGTTCACCCTGAAAATTCAGTGCGGTGGGCGCTTTTCACTTCTCTCTATTGAAGAAAAAGGTATTGCAAATAACGTGGCAGTTGGGCCTGTGGAATTACCTTGTGTGTTGTACTGAAGAACACATCAGTGTGGTTCATCTTTTGAAAAGTGAGCTCAGGTCGTCATCCTTATTCGGTGTAGTGGAAAGAGTTTGGGAATTGGATTTATAGGACTGAGTCCCACTTGGGGAAATGTTATTACAACCTCCCTGAGAGATGTAAAATGGAGCTCATAATTAGGTGCTCACAAAATTGCTGTAGAACAGAGTCACCATCCTCCCAGAACTCAGGATGGACCATGTGCAAAACTACAATGAAGTGATACTTCAGCAGTATCCCAAGTGGCAAAGAATTTAACACTGCCTTTTTGAAGTGAGAGTATGCGCCAGAACCACGTATCCCATTAAGGCCATATAGGAAAGCTATGCTTGCAGTTAATTTAAGACATTGAGATGCTTAAATTGTATCTTAAGGTTAGTTTAGAAAAACTGGTGTCAGAAAACAACTGCCAAAACACCCAGTACCCCAGGAGGAATGTCGTGGTAGTACTGGGTTATTATGGGACTTGTAGTTTCGGACGCCGCGGGGCATTCCCCCTCATCTCCACCCCAATCTTTTCGGACTGGCGAGAAAAAGGTGAGTAGCTGGGCAGTGAGCTCAGGACCTGCGGGCTGGCGGAGCGGCTTCCTCGAGGGAGAATCATCCCCACACTCTTCCCGCACCAGGCAGTCGGGCTGCGAGGCGGGCGCGCGGTGATGGCGTCACCTTCCGGTGCCGCCGTCTTGGTTTCCCTGACGACCGGCGTGAGCTCCGCGCCGAGGCGAAGGAGATGCTGGCGAGGCGGCAGCGCGATCCCCTCCAGTCACTGCAGCGTCGCAATCAGGAGCTGAAGCAGCAGGTATCATCTGGCTGTCCATTGGGGGACCTGGGCTCTGGTGGCGGGCGAGCTCTGGGGCGCACCCTAACCCTGGGAGCCAACCCAACCCACTTCAGTTTCCAAGTTGTAACCTACCTCACCCCCAGCATCAAACTGATCCCAGCACCAAACTGATTCTAAGCCTTCACACTCCCAACCCAACCCCGGGGAGGCTAGAAAATCGGGACCATCGACTAAGTGCTGCTCTCCCCCGCATCTCACCCTAACGGCTCTATCTCCAACCTAACAGCTCCCCTTAACCCATCTCACCTCCAAATCTAAACTTTTTTTTTTTTTTTTTTGGTACGCGGGCCTGTCACTGTTGTGGCCTCTCCCGTTGCGGAGCACAGGCTCCGGACGCGCAGGCTCAGCGGCCATGGCTCACGGGCCCAGCCGGTCCGCGGTATGTGGGATCTTCCCGGACCGGGGCACGAGCCCATCCCCTGCATCGGCAGGCGGACTCTCAACCACTGCGCCACCAGGGAAGCCCTACAAATCTAAACTTTTAACAATAATTATTCCAACCACCTCTGCGCCCAACATCACTCTCCTCCACTCTCCATGCCTCCTTTCCTTTATCCTTCATCCAGTGGAGCTATTGAGTGTTTTTGCTTCACATGAATCCCAGCGAAATAGGTGTCAAGGAATAGTCCTAATATATAAGAAAAATAAGACCTGACAAATGAACAAAGGACTTGAACTAAAGGAGAAATACTAGTAACACACAAATATGAGAAAAGTTAACTTAAAAGTTAATCAAGTAATTGCAAAGGAAGTAAGAGATCACAAACACTTAAAATATCACATTACCCGGTATTGGGGAGGCTGTGATGAAACAGGCACTTAACACTGCTGCAGGGTATAAGGCACAGCATTTCTGGAAAGCCGTTTGATAAGATGTAGCAAGTATTCATGCTCCTAAGCTGGGAATTACATTTCCAGGAATTTACCATACATAATAATAAAAAATTGAGACACAGGTTGAGGTATGGAGGTATTCATCATAGTATTACTTATAATACAAAAGGCTGGATGCAACTTAAACGATCAGTAGTAGGGGAATGGATAAATAACATGTTGGGATATAATAGATTAAAATTTTAAGGAGATTTTAACATGTTAGGGAAAATATTTGTGATAAAATGTCAAGTTGAAAAAATATAAAATTGAATATACAGTATTTCAATTTTAAAATTTTATATGTAATATACATAGAAAAAAAGATGGAAGGAAACATGCCAGGATGGTAACTCTATGTGGCAGAATGCTAATGACTATTATGTTTCGCTTCATACTTTTTGATATTTTCATAATTTTGGGTTGGGGTGGGGAAACTTCCCTGGTGGTCCATTGGTTAAGACTTCGCCTTCCAGTGCAGGGGGTGTGGGTTCAACCCCTGGTCGGGGAGCTAAGATCCCACATGCCTTGTGGCCAAAAAACAGAACATAAAAACAGAAGCAATATTGTAACAAATTCAATAAAGACTTTAAAAACGGTCCACGTTTAAAAAAAAATCGTAAAAAAAAAAAATTAAGAAAGGGAATTCCCTGGTGGTCCAGTGGTTGGGACTCCATGCTTTCACTGCTGAGGGCCCTGGTTCAATCCCTGGTCGGGGAACTAGGATCCCACAGGCCGCGTGTCATGGCCAAGAAAAAAAATTTTGTAAGAAAAAAGTAAGTAGTAATTAATGTGTTGTTAATTTATTTTCTGAAATTCCTATTTTACTTTGCTAATTTTACTTTTTATTTTTCATTTGATCTATTACCAAATATTGTTTCCACTAAATAGAATTATTTTATAAACTTTGGCAGGTAAGAGATGTACTGAATGCTCGTATTTTATCCACTTTTGGACTTTCACTTAAAAAGTACAAAAGATGGGATGGATAAATGTTTCTTAATGGACTCTATTGGAATTATAGTGGTACAACAAAATAGAATACTCTTCTGGTAGAAATAAAAATAAAACTTGATGAGACATTGGCTTAAGCTAAGCTTTGGCCAGATGCTTAATATGGTTTTGTATTTAATTTTAAACTTAGTGGGACATTGAGAGAACCAGGAAATGTTGTAGAAGTAAACTAAAAAAATTATAATTATTACAAAGATGTAACAAAGTAAACTATTGCCAGGATTATTCAATCGGAGACAAATTGGCTCCAGAGCCTTTTGATACCCTGTATGTCTGTGAAGGACTCTGTAGGTAGTGTGAGCTCATTTTTCCCTGGCCCCACGGAAGACACCTGAAGCAAAAAATGGAACAGATTTCCAACTTGGTATCCATGGGATAAGTGATCAAGAGCCCATCTGGGTCATGCCTGTGATGACCGACTCTGTTAGCATGTGTGTGAATTTTGTAAATAACAGATGCAAAATGGCAAGAGTAGAGAATTTTTATGTCTCTTTTTTCATCCACTTTATCTTCTCCACAGTATCTATAGAATGCAAAAGATGTATGTGCCTCTTTTGTGGGTATGTTGGCAAAGTTACACATAGTGTTTGGAAATTACTAAATCACAATATAAGATATAAGAATGAGGATTAAAAAATTTATGGTTTATTCACATAATGAATACTACTCGGCAATAAGAAGGAATAAACTAATGATACACACAACAATATGGAAGTATCTCAAAAACATTCTTGTGAAATGATTACACAAATGAGTACATACTTTCTGGAGTAATGGTAATTTTCTGTACGTTGATAGGGGTTTGGATTACAAGGGTGTATGCATTTGCCAAAACTCAGCAAATGTATACTTAAGATTTGTGCATTTCATTTGTATGTAAATTTTACACCAAAGATTGAACTCTAGTTAGTGATACCCATGGTGTATTAAGGGGAAATATATTGATGATTGTAGTTTACTTTGAAATACATAAAAAATAAGATGAATTGATGAATAGATGTGTCATAAAAGTATAGTAAAATGTTAATGGTAGAATCTAGGTGGTGGGTATTTGGATGTTCACTATAAAGTTCTTTCAACTTTATTGTATATTTAAAAGTATTCATTATAAAATATTGGGAAAAAAGAATTAAAATTTTATTTCCTAAGGTTATATGGTATTTAACAATATGATATTTTAAACATTCTCCATTTATTGTAGGTTGATGATTTGCTTTCTGAGAGTCGATTGAAAGGAGCTCTAGAAGCCAGTAAAAGACGAGATATTTACCAAAGGTAAAGCATATGAAATTATGTTAGCTTTGTAGGGACTGTACTTACATTTCAGTGAGCAGTATTTACAGCATAGAAATTGAGGAATTATTTCTTTTTTTAATTAATAACATTTCTAAAAAGACAAAATAATAATGGGAAATAATATTGAGGTAACAATGAATGAAATTTTCCAAAATGTATTTTACAATATTTCTTACAATTATCTATGTCTACCTAGTCTAAATGTTGGAATGATAAGATTAAATAGAGAATTACAAACGTTAAAAAGGGGCAGCTTACATCTATTTTGTACTCTGTATGTACGAAGCAGTGTGGTCCATGCTCTAAAAACTTTCTAATTAATTTTTACAATAACATTTTGAGGTACTCATTAATATAGATGAGAAAATTAAGGTTCACAGTGGTTAGTTAATATGTCTAACACTACTTAGCTATAAGACATTAAAGTGGGAAGGCAATAAAAATGTTTTAAGATAAATGCAGAATTTATAGATATATTTAATTAATTAATTAAATTCAAGTATAGTTGACTTACAATGTTGTGTTAGTTTCTGGTGTACAGCAAAGTGGTTCAGTTATACGTATATATGTGTATGTGTGCGTATATATATATCCTTCTTTTTCATATTCTTTCCATTATGGTTTATCACAGGATATTGAATATAGTTCCCTGTGCTATGCAGTAGGACCTTGTTGTTTATCCATCCTATATAGAGTAGTTTGCATCTGCTAGTCCTAAACTCCCAATCCATCCCTCCCCCACACCCCCACCCCTCCCTTGGCAACCAAAAGTCTGTTCTCTATGGCTGTGAGTCAGTTTCTGTTTCATTAATAAGTTCATTTGTGTCATATTTTAGATTCCACATATAAGTGTTATCATATGGTATTTTTCTTTCTTTTTCTGACTTACTTAATATGATAATCTCTAGGTTCATCCATGTTGCTGCAAATGGCAGTATTTCATTCTTTTTTGTGGCTGAGTAGTGTTCCACTGTGTGTGTGTGTGTGTGTGTGTGTGTGTGTGTGTATACACATATATATATACATATATATATATATATAACATCTTCTGTATCCATTCATCTGTTGATGGACATTTAGGTTGCTTCCATGCCTTGGCCGTTGTAAATAGTGCTGCTGTGAACAGAGGGATGCACATATCTTTTTGAATTAGAGTTTTGTCTGGATATATGCCCAGGAGTGGGATTGCTGGATCATAGGGCAGCTTTATTTTTAGTTTTTTGAGGAACCTCCATACTGTTTTCCATAGTGGCTGCACCAATTTACATTCCCACCAACAGTGTAGGAGGGTTCCCTTTTCTCCATACCCTCTCCAGCATTTGTTTTTTTGTAGACTTTTTAATAATGGCCATTCTGACCAGTGTGAGGCGGTACCTCATTGTAGTTTTGATTTTCATTTCTCTAATAATTAGTGATTTTGAACATCTTTTCATGTGCCTGTTGGCCATCTGTATATCTTTGGAAAAATGTCTATTTAGGTCTTCTGCCCATTTTTTGATTGGGTTGTTTGTTTTTCTGTTACTGAGTTGTATGAGCTGTATGTATATTTTGGAAATTAAGCCCTTGTTGGTTGCATCATTTGCAAATATTTTCTCCCAGTCCATAGGCTGTCGTTTTGTTTTGTTTATGGTTTCCTTTTCTGTGGAAAAGCTTGTAAGTTTGATTAGGCCCCATTTGTTTATTTTTGCTTTTATTTCTATTGCCTTGGGAGACTGACCTAAGAAAACATTGCTACAATTTATGTCAGAGAATGTTTTGCCTATGTTCTCTTCCAGGAGTTTTGTGGTTCTATGTCTTATATTTAAATCTTTAAGCCATTTTGAGTTTATTTTTGTGTACATTGTGAGTGTATGTTCTAACTTCATTGATTTACACACAGCTGTCCAGCTTTCCCAATACCACTTGCTGAAGAGACTGTCTTTTCTCCATTGTATATTCTTGCCTCCTTCATTGAAGATTAATTGACCGTAGGTGTGTGGGTTTATTTCTGGGCTGTCTATTCTGTTCCATTGACCCATATGTCTGTTTTTTTGCCAGCACCATGCTGTTTTGATTACTGTAGCTTTGTAGTATTGTCTGAAGCCTGGGAGGGTTAAGCCTCCTGCTTTGTTCTTTTTCCTCAGGATTGCTTTGGCAATTCTGGGTCTTTTATGGTTCCATATACATTTTAGGTTTACTTGTTCTAGTTCTGTGAAAAACGTCATGGGTAATTTGATAGGAATTGCATTAAATCTGTAGATTGCTTTGGGTAGTATGGTCATTTTAATAATATTAATTCTTCCAATCTAATCCAATATTAATTCTTCCAGTCCAATTAATAGTATTAATTCTTTCTATTTCTTTGAATCATCTTCAGTTTCCTTTATCAGTGTTTTACAGTTCTCAGTATAAGTCTTTCACCTCCTTACTCAGGTTTATTCCTAAGTATTTTATTATATTTTTGATGTGATTTTTTTTTAATAAATTTATTTATTTATTTTTGGCTGCATTGGGTCTTCCTTGTTGGGTCTTCGTTGGTGCGTGTGGGCTTTCTCTAGTTGTGGCGAGCGGGGGCTACTCTTTTTTGCAACACACAGGCTTCTCGTCATGGTGGCTTCTCTTGCTGCAGAACTCGGGCTCTAGGCGCGTGGGCTTCAGTAGTTGTGGCATGTGGGCTCAGTAGTTGTGGCTCACAGGCTCTAGAGCGCAGGTCCAGTAGTTGTGGCACGTGGGTTTAGTTGCTCTGTGGCATGTGGGATCTTCCAGGACCAGGGCTCAAACCCGTGTGCCCTGCATTGGCAGGTGGATTCTTAACCACTGCACTACCAGGGGAGTCCCTTTTGATGTGATTTTAAAAAGGATTTATTTTTTTTACTTTCCTTTCTGATATATATATATTTTTTTATCATTTTCCGTTTCTGATATTTCATTATTAGTGTAAAGAAATGCAACTGATTTCTGTATGTTAATCTCGTATCCTGCTACCTTGCTGAATTTCTTTATCAGTTCTAGTAGTTTTTGTGTGGAGTCTTTAAACGTTTTCTATATATAATATCATGTCATCTGCATATAATGACAATTTTACCTCTTTCAATCTGGATACGTTTTATTTCTTTTTCTTGTCTGATTGTTGTGGCTAGGACTTCTAATACTAGTTGAATAGAAGTGGTGAGAGTGGGCATCCTTGTCTTGTTCCAGATTTTAGTGGGAAGGCTGTCAGCTTTTCACCATTGAGTATTATGTTGGCTGTGGGTTTGTCATAAGTAGCTTTTATTATGTTGAGATATGTTTCCTCAACATATGTTTCCTCAACATATGTTACCCATTTTGGTAAGAGGTTTTTTTTAAATTTTATTTATTTATTATTTACTTTTGGCTGCGTTGGGTCTTCGTTACTGCGTGCGGGCGTTCTCTAGTTGCGGTGAGTGGGGGGGCTACTCTTTGTTGCAGTGCGTGGGCTTCTCATTTTGGTGGCTTCTCCTGTTGTGGAGCACGGGCTCTAGGCGCGCAGACTTCAGTAGTTGCAGCACACAGGCTCAGTAGTTGTGGCATGTGGGCTCACTCGTTGCAGCTCATGGGCTCAGTAGTTGGTGGCTCACAGGTTCTAGAGCTCAGGCTCAGTAGTTGTGGTGCACGGGCTTAGTTGCTCCACAGCATGTGGGATCTTCCTAGACCAGGGATCGAGCCCATGTCCCCTGCATTGGCAGGTAGATTCTTAACCACTGCACCACCAGGGAAGTTCCTTGGTAAGAGTTTTTATCATGATTGAATGTTGAATTTTATAAAATGCTTTTTCTGCATCGATTGAGATGGTCATGTGGTTTTTGTCTTTTCTTTTGTTGTTGTGGTGTATCACATTGCTTTGCATACGTTGAACCATCTGTGTGACCCTGACAACTTGATCATGGTGTATGATCTTCTTTATGTGTTGTTGGATTCGGTTTGCTAATATTTTGTTAAGAATTTCTGTATCTATATTCATCAAAGATATTGGCCAGTAATTTTCTTTTTTGTTGTTATCTTTGTCTCATTTTGGTATCAGGGTGATGGTGGTTTCATAGAATGACTTTGGGAGTGTTCCCTCCTCTTCAGTCTTTTGGAAGAGTTTGAGAAGGATCCGTATAGTTCTTTTTGTATGCTTGGTAGAAGTCCCCAGTGAAGCCATTTGGTCCTGGACTTTTGTTTGCAGGGAGTTTTTAAAATTATAGATTCTATTTTACTTCTAGTGATTGGTCTGTTCAAATTATCTAGCTCTTTTTGATTCCGTTTTGGTGGGCTGTATGTTTCTAGAAACTTGTCCAAAAAATGCAGAATTTAGTTAAGCAAGAGAAGGAACTTCACTACAGTCTCAGTGGAGTTGCAGCCTTTGGTCCGTTTGAATCAAATGCAAGAATTATGTCATGGTATAATTTGGGTCTAAGAGCAAACAACCTAAGCCTGAGGTTATGGACTTCTTCTTGTGACAGCAACTATAAAAACAGCTCAGAGTGAACATCAGTGGCGTAGGTCAAATTGTGGTAAGTCCTTGGCCTATGTAGCCCCAGATCCTGTGACCTGTCAGAAGTCTCTGTCTATTAGCAATTCTGCCTTGCTTGGGATGGTGACCTTAGCTCTCTTGAGATGGGAAAACTGTTCTCATGATGGATGATTGTTTTTTGTTTTGTTTTGAATTTCCTTTTTAATCCTTGGGAGAGTTTAAAATTAACTAGAGTTTAAAATTACATAGACATGATGAACTAAATCAAATTAGACTATTATTACTTTTGTATTAAGTTTAGGACATCATTAAAATAATCTGTATGCTTTGGATCTTTAAAGAATTTATAACATTCAAATGGATGTGAGATTTGTGCTGCTAGTTTAAATGATTCATTAGAACATTTGAAAAAAATTTACTTAAGTCAGGCAGAGTGCTTAAAAGCAAAATAAAATTTAAATGAATTTTAAGATGTGGGAATTTAATTAACTACCTTCATTAGTAGGATTGATTATTTGAGGAATTTAGCTCAAGTTGAATTAATCAAACAATAATGAAAGAAAAAGGGAAGGTAATTGTACTTGCTTTACTAGATTTTAAAATAGAATAAGAGTTATATGCTGAATTGAAGTCCCAGGGAAAACTAGATTTTTAAATTTTATTTTAATAAGCTAATAATTATTTTTATACCCAAGTAATAGTCTTCTCTGTGTATAAAAAATCCCCTCACAGTCATTTTAAAATACACATTGATATTTTCATGTCTGGAATAAACATTCAGCCCTTATGTTTGATTAATAATTGGGTAGATATGGAGTAAAAAAATTTTCTACTTAAACCTTTGAAGACATTGTCTGGTTCCTTTACACCCAGTGATGCTGACAAGTTTCATGGTCATTCTTTTGTAATTGATCTCTGTTTGAGGCTTTTCTCCTCAGCCTTGGTGTTTTGAAATTTTGTCACGGTGTATTTAGGTGTTGTTTTAATTCTTCTCAACACTCAAAGGGTCTTTTCAGTTTGAAAACTCTTGTCTCTCATGAGCTCTGGGAGAGTTTCTTTTACTAAAAGATAATTTTTTTACTTCTGTTTGTTTCTTCTTGAAACACCTTTGAGTCAGGTATTGAACCTCCTGGAATTTTCCTCTAGGTCTCTCCCCACTAGTTTTTGTTTCTTTGCTTTTTTGTTTATGCCTGAAAAGTTCTCTTGACACTTTTTTTTTTCTTTTTTGGCTTGCGGGATCTTAATTCCCTGACCAGGGATCGAACCTGTGCTTCGTGCAGTAGAAGTGTAGAGTCCTAACCACTGGACTGCCAGAGAAGTCCCTAAATTCAGTCTTATCTTAGCCAATGCTGACCTTGCACAAGCCTTTCTCAGTGTTCCTTTTCCTCAAACCTTCTGAAACCGTGCAACTCAGATTGGGATTTGAACCCATGGGCCGGGTCTCAGACCCAGCCAAAACCCAGATTGGGACTTTAACCCACGGTCTTTTAACTGAGATCACACACCTGGTCTCAGAACTTAATGAAGCTCAGGTTCTTGATGTCTCATCGCAGAAAGAATTCAGTGAGAGACAAAGTGATAGGTAAGAAGTGGATTTATTTAGAGAGAAACACACTCCACAGAGTGTGGGCCATCTCAGAAGGCGAGAGCAGCCAACTTTTTCTTTTAACTTTTCCGTGGATGTTTTATTTCAGCAGCTGTATTGTTAATTTACAAGTGTTTTTCCTTGTTCTTTAATTTTTCTGTTTTCTAGCATTGCGTTCCTGTTTTTAGGTTATCTCATTAATACTTCCGTGATTGGGAGTTGTTTTTTTTTTTAAAGTTCTTTTCTGTTCTCTGAGTTGTCTTTGGTTCCTCTGGGCTCAGATTTTTTTACTTTTGGTTAGTCTTAAATTTTATCTTCCATGTTGCTAGTTTTCTTCATTATGCCCAATGGTCCTTGGATTATCTTTTTTTTTAAGAATGAGGGACTAAGCTGATTATTCTAGAGAGTTGCCATGGGTTCTTCTACTGTTGTGTTTACAGGTCTAAAGGACCAGCCCTTCCTGTCATTTTGCTCAGTCATCTTCAGCTTGTCAGTGACAGCCCTGCATACCATTACAAAGTCCCCAGTCATCATTACCTAAAAGCAGAAAGGATGATGGTTCTTTACCTGCTCCATCAGGGAGAATAAAATGGGAGGAACTGCCCAACACATTTCTTTTATGTATCATTGGCCAGTGCTGGGCCATACACGCACCCTGCCTTCAGTGGAGGCTGATCACTTGCGTGTCAGTGGGAGGCCAAGCATGCCAGCATGGAGGAGGGTGGCAGAAGGGCTTTGGGGTAGATAACTAGCAGGGTCAGCTGCAGGTTGATGTTTCTACTTGTCTTTTCTGCCTCTTTCACAAAGGATTTTTGTCCCCCTTTTCACTGCTTATTTCATTTTATCAGTCTGTGGAAGAAAAAAAAATAACTCAGCATAAAAAATAATGACTTTTTCAGGTTATTGGTGGAGAAAACATTTGATTTTTGAAAACTCATAACTAGCTGTAGCCCATTTTCAGTCATTTTTTTCTCTTTTTTTTAAATTGAAGTACAGTTGAGTTACAGTGTTGTGTTAATTTCTGCTGTACAGCAAAGTGATTCAGTTATACCTATATATACATTCTTCTTTATATTCTTTTCCTTTATGGTTTATCTCAGGATACTGAATATAGTTCCCTGTGCTATGCTGTAGGACCTTGTTGTTTATCCATTCTATATATAATAGTTTGCCTCCACTAACCCCAAACTCGGTCGTTTTCATACTTCTAATTTGGGTGTCTAAGACTTAAGCCAAATTATGTGAGCTGTCTATGAAATATCTAAAACACTGTACCCATATGGATGGGCCATGTTCACAAGGGGAGTGTGCTGTTGGGGGGAGAGGCCAGCTGTAGAATCCTAAACTCTGCCTTCACATGGTTACTCTCCCTCTGACTAGCTCTGGTCACTTTTCAGAACCTCACTTTCTTCAACTGGAGTGAGGATTGTTATGAGACTCAAATGAGGTGATGCTTGTAAACTGCTTAGCAGTATTTGTGATGCAAAAAGTAAATTTTAGCTGTTATTGTCATTATTAGTTTTGTCGTCTTGGTTGCATCCTAGGTTTATGGAATTTTAGAGCTGGAGAAGCATTTTTAAAGTCCAGTGCTTTCCTTATTTTAGAGATAGGAAACTGAAGCCCAGAGTCACTGAAGTTTTCTGCGTTCTGGTTATCATACCTCATACCTGAGATCTTGACTATGAGCATCACCCAAGCTAATGGATGGAAAGGCATTTACATATGAATTTTTAAACATCATTCATGCAATAGAAATTGCCTTACCTGGGCTTCCCTGGTGGCGCAGTGGTTGAGAATCTGCCTGCCAATGCAGGGGATACGGGTTCGAGCCCTGGTCTGGGAAGATTCCACATGCCGCAGAGCAACTAGGCCCGTGAGCCACAAGTACTGAGCCTGCGCGTCTGGAGCCTGTGCTCCGCAACAAGAGAGGCCGCGACAGTGAGAGGCCCGTGCACTGCGATGAAGAGTGGCCCCCGCTCGCCACAACTAGAGAAAGCCCTCACACAGAAACGAAGACCCCACACAGCCAAAAATAAATAAATAAATTAATTAATTAAAAAAACAAAAAAATGGCAGATGCTTGCTTTAAAAAAAAAAAAAGAAATTGCTTTACCTGCTTAAAGACTTATGTATGATTTTATAAAATAGCTTTTCGTTCTGACAATTAAAAAAATCAATATTTTGTTTCTTTTTTAAAATTTAGATGTATCCAATTAAAACAGGCAATAGATGAAAATAAAAATACTCTTCAAAAATTAAGCAAAGTAAGTATTATGGTTAATCATGTTAAAAAAAATTCCGTTTTTACCCAAATATTTTGTTAAGTGGAAGTTCATTAGAGGGGGAAGTTCCTGGGTTCACATAAGTTATGAAGTGTAACTGCGGTCAGTGCTGACCTGCCCGATGGGCTTACTGAATGTGCTTGGGAGCAGAAAAGGCAGGGCTCCAAATCCTGGTAAAAGTTCAGCTTTAATGAACTCACCCAGCATTGAGGACTCGGAAAAACCTGGAAGGAGCTATTTTTATTTTTGCATTGCGTAAGTTTTATGTTTTACAGTTTAGAATTGTTTTCATTTTAATTACATTGTGGGGAGAGTACATAATCTGGCCCTGAGGGTAAGTGGTAGAGAAACTTCTTCTATCACATGGCAGCCCTGATATTGGTGACTCTGCAGAAACAGGGCAAACTAGAGTTTACTCTGGGCAGTTCCCATCAGGATTTCCTCTTTTAATATGAGCCTGAGCTTCAGCTAGGTGTCCGGGCCAGAGATTCACAGAGCATTTAGGGTGGAAGGCATTTGAAAGTCATCTGCCTGCCTGCATGTGGATCTCCTTTACTGCGTCTGAGACAAGGGGTCACTGAGTGTCTCTTCTGCATTTCTCCAGTGACACAAAACTGTAATTCCGCAGGCAGACTGACCCTAAATTTGAAAACCTAACTATTCCTGTTTCATAAATGAGGAAACTGAGGCTTCCAAAGGTGAAGCAGCTTTCCCAGTGTCTCACTGCCGGTAAGTGGCAGAACTTGGACTTGGCACTTGTGTTTTCGACTCAGTCCTCTGTCTGGAACCTGTCCCTTACTGACTATAGAGGGACTGCAATACCAAGCAAGAAAACAAAACAAAAAAATAGGAGGTATACATTTATTTTGTCATTTGGTTTGCATTCCAACATAACAATCTACATTTCTTTTAAAGTTATTTCTCTAAGGTAGGCATAGTCTCGTATCAATATTTGCTTTGTCTTATAGCACTTATTGGAGTTTTTTACTTTTAACATAAATGTAATCGGAAACTGAAATTTTTATTTTTATTTTTTTAGTAAAATAGACTTATATTCTCTCATAGGCTGATGAACCTGCCCCTGTTGGGAGTTACAATCAGAAGAAAGAGGAGGAACACAATCTTTTGGATAAGCTTACCCACCAACTGCAGGAACTTGCTGTGTCCATAAGTAGAGAAAATGTCACTGAGTAATGCTCCCTTCCTTCCTTTCTTTCTTTCAGATATTATGTCACCAACAGTTTTAATGTTTGACTCAGAATAAAGTCATATATAGATAAAAACAAATGGCAGTAACAGTACAATTAGTCAACATTTATTTATTGTGTATAATAGAAAGTGTGAGATCCCATGAGAGACGTAAAGAAGTAGAAGCCATAATCTCTGCTTTCAGGTAAGTTATAAGCTACTTGGGGAAACAAAACAGAGATTGGAAGAGCTAAATAAACAGATGTTAGAAAATAAAGATCGGGCTTCCCTGGTGGTGCAGTGGTTAAGAATCCGCCTGCAGGGCTTCCCTGGTGGCGCAGTGGTTGAGAGTCCGCCTGCCGATGCAGGGGACACGGGTTCGTGCCCTGGTCCGGGAAGATCCCACATGCTGCAGAACAGCTAGGCCCGTGAGCCATGGCCACTGAGCCTGCGCGTCCGGAGCCTGTGCTCCGCAATGGGAGAGGCCAGAACAGTGAGAGGCCTGCGTACTGCAAAAAAAAAAAAAAAAGAATCCGCCTGCCAATGCAGGGGACACGAGTTCGAGCCCTGGTCTGGGAAGGTCCCACGTGCCGCGGAGCAACTAAGCCCGTGTGCCACAACTACTGAGCCTGTGCTCTAGAGCCCACGAGCCACAACTGCTGAGCCCGCGTGCCTAGAGCCTGTGCTCTGCAACAAGAGAAGCCACCACAGTGAGAAGCCCACGCGCTGCAACCAAGAGTAGCCCCTGCTCACTGCAACTAGAAAAAGCCTATGCACAGCCTCGAAGACACAGTGCAGCCAAAAATAAACAAATTAAATAAATATATTTAAAAAAAAAAAAAGAAAAGAAGGATCATGGGCTTCCCTCATGGCGCAGTGGTTAAGAATATGCCTGCCAATGCAGGGGACACAGGTTCAAGCCCTGGTCCGGGAAGATCCCACATGCTGTGGAGCAACTGAGCCCATGCACCACAACTACTGAGCCTGCACTCTAGAACCTGCAAGCCACAACTACTGAGCCCACACACCTAGAGCCCATGCTCCGCAACAAGAGAAGCCACTGCAATGAGAAGCCCACGCACCGCAATGAAGAGTAGCCCCCGCTTGCCACAACTAGAGAAAGCCTACGCGCAGCAACAAAGACCCAACATAGCCAAAAATAAATAAATTTATTAAAAATTTTTTAAAAAAAGAAAATAAGGATCATGCCTTTAATGTCAGTGTTGATGTGTAAAAAGAAAATTATTTGGATTGTCTATTTGCATATTTATTTACTCCTTTTATAAATATTCTTTAAAAATTGGAAGCAGAAACATGCATTCTTTTCCTGCTGGAGTGGATGTTAATAATAGCCTTTGTAAAATGGAAAGAAAACTTGATAGTATAAACAAACCCAATTCATAGGAAGAAAAAAGGAAAAAGTCAACTATTTAGACTCTTCAAATGCTGTTCCCATACTTTTACACTGTATCCTGGGAAAAAATGCTGAAGAATATAGATGCAAGGATTCTAGAATTTCCATTGATTTCCAGTACTGAGAATGACAAAAGTGGCTGGTATTGGACTTTCCCTTCCTACCATAAACACTGTAAAATCTGGACAAAATATACAAAATGGCTGTTTGAACTCATTTAACATCAACCAAGCAGGGTTGATACCGTTAATACAGGGAGATACGAGCTGAGTCCTGCATTTACCCAGACCCTCTTCCTGGAGTTAGTTTATGGGCGGTGGTGCAGGAATCCCAAACAGGGAGCTGCAGTCTCACCGGGCTGAGGAGGCAGAAATAAAATTCTGGACTTGCTAAGGCTGCTGGTACTTGTGGAGAGAGTGGAGAGATAGAAGAGAGTTGCAGAGAGACAACTGCAGAAATCTAAATGGACTCCTGGGCTACACAGCATGATTCCAGAAGGCCTGGCAGAAAGCGCCTGCTGAGAGACTGAAAGCTTAAAAGATTTTGGAGGCCACAGAATCCTGGAAAAATATTTGAGTTTGTACCTAGCTGGAGTAAAGATACCTTGGTGAATGCTTCAGGCATTTAGTTGGAGATCACGTAAGGCCTATGCCCTAGGAGTAAGGAAAACACCCTAATATTAAGAACTGTGATCTTGGAATACAGACAAAACTGAAGTAGGGCTTCCCTGGTGGCGCAGTGGTTGAGAATCCGCCTGCCGATGCAGGGGACATGGGTTCATGCCCCGGTCTGGGAAGATCCCACATGCCGTGGAGCGGCTGGGCCCGTGAGCCATGGCTGCTGAGCCTGCATGTCCGGAGCCTGTGCTCCACAGCGGGAGAGGCTACAGCAGTGAGAGGGCCCACGTACTGCAAAAAAAAAAAAAAAAAAAAAAAAAAAAACTGAAGTAAATCTTTTCCAACAAAGCCTAAAATCAGACCTTAACAGGAACAAGATCATTTAACTGTATAACAGAACAAAATTCAACACTCTTTAAAGGATGACCACATAATCCAAAGTCTCTAAATGTATTATCCACAATGTCTAGTAATTTTTAAAAAATGACTAGAAATGCAAAAAATAAGGGGGAAATAAATAATAATTAAGCAGTGAAAGTCAATAAAAGCAGAGCCAAATCTGAGCCAGATAGTAGAGTAAGCTGACAAGGATTTCTGAATAATATGATTAATATGATGAAGAAAATAGAAGAAAAGATGGATGGAATGGAAAAAATATGGCATATTTTAAGAGAACTCAAATGTAGAAAATAACCAAATGAACATTCTACAACTGCAAAATATAATATCTGATGGAATAACAGCTGAGGACTTTCTAAATCTGGTTCAATATATAACTTCAAAAAGGTGAAAATGTCTTATAATAAAGAGAAAAAATAATCATTGGAAGTCTAGATGACCCAGATGTGAGAATTAGTGTTTTATGAGCTATAAAACAACTATTTTCAATATGTTAGAGAGATGGGCAGATTGCTTGATTAGAGAGGAATCTTAAGCAGAGAAATGGAAACTAATACCAACAAAAATGGAAATTCTGAAACTAAAAAACAATATATGAAAAGAAAAAAAATTGGATGGTTTAACACAAGACTGGATACAATAGAGGAAAAGATCAGTGAACCCAAAGACTGAGCAATGAAAAACTTTCAAACTCATGCACAAAAAGAAAAAAAGAACGAAAAGAACAGAACAAAATGTAAGAAAGATCTGGGACATGGTCATAAGTTATAGCATATGTGTAAATTGAAGTCCCAGAAGGAGAGGAGAGAGAGAATGGAGCACAAGAAATATTTCAATACGTTTTTAAATTGAGATCTAAAAAAGTTATCAATTCACTGGTCCAAGAACCTCAGGCAACCCCAAATAATAAATATAAGAAAAACTACACATAGATGCATCAGAGTTAAACTGCTGAAAACTAAAAATAATAGAAAATCTTAAAAGCAGTCAGGGAAATAAAGAAACATATGTACTGGCAAACAACAATTCAAGTTAATGTTGACATCTTGTTAGAAAAAATACAGGTCAGAAGATAATGCAGTGACATCATAAAAGGGTTGAAAGAAAAAAAATCTATCAACCCAGAATTCTGTGTACAGCACAAGTGTCTTTCAGAAATTAAAGTAGAATAAAGACATTTTCAGACAAACAAAAGCTGAGAAAATTTGTCAAACAAATGCTGAGAAATTTGCTAAAGGAAGTCCTTTAGGCAAGAAGGAAATGATCCCACAGGAAACCTGTATTTGCAAGAAGGAATGAAGAGCACCAGTATGTGGGTAAATAGAAAAGCCTATTTCTTCTTTTCTAAATGTCTTTAGAGAACACTTGATTGTGTAAAGCAAAATATATATTTAAGAATTTATAATATATAGTCAATTCTCATTATTTGCTGTGGTTATGTTCCATAAAGTTGCTGCAAATACTGAATACTAAACCATGGCTTACAGGGAAAATACACAGCTAGGTTCCTGTGAGGCTCTGGTCACAGTTTTTTTTGAAACCTGAGTAAAACATGTCCTTGTTTTAAGTGTGTTTCTGTTTAAAGATACCTTATTTAGTGTATGTTATGATTCATTAACATTGAACTCACAGCTAACAGCCCTATAATTCATGCCTGAAGAAATCTAACACACTTATTTTCTCCATTAGGGCACATCACAACCTTCTTGTGCTTTATGGCCATTTAAAACAGCATAGGTAGGTTGCAAGTAAACGATTAGAAAAAGGTATTCCATGTTAACCCTGACGAAAACAAAGGTGATACAGCTATAGTAGTATCAGTCAGAGAAGACTTTAAAGTCAAAAGTAATTTAATAGATAAATACATCTTATAATAGTAAAAGCATCAATTCAATAGAAAAAATTGTCCCTAATGTGTAGACACCTAATAACATAGCTTTACAACGTATAAAGTAAAAATTGTTAGCACTGAAGGAGAGCTATATAATCCACAAACCTTAACCACTGTTACCTAATTAAAAATATATTTGTAGAATGCTGTATCCAACTAGATAATACACCTCTCTTCCAAGTGCGTGTATAACATTAACCAAAATGAATCATAATGGACCATAAAGCAATTGTCAACAAATGTCAAAGGATTGAAATCATGTAGTGTATAGTCTGATGACTTGGAATTACATTAAAACTCAGTGACAATCTAAAACTAATACAATGGTATATGTCAATTATATATCAATTTTTAAAAAAACTCAAATGACAGAAAAATGAAAGTCTCCAAATGGTTGCAAATTAAGTCACATACTTCTATGTAACCTAAAGGTCAAAGAAAATATTACAATGGAAATCTTGAAATATTTTGAATGATAATAAAATACAACTGTGGGCTGCAGCTAAAGCAGTGTTTAGAGGGAAATTTATGACTTCAAATGCATAGTTTGGAAAAGTTGAAAATTAATTACTGAAGTTTCCAACCTAAGAAGCCAGAAGAAGAATAACAAATTAAACCCAAGAAAAATAGAAGTAAGGAAATAATAAAGAGCAGAAGACAGTGAATAATAAACAGACATACAGTAGATAAAATCAATAAACCCAAAGTTGGTTCTTTGGAAAAGTTAATTAAATGGGTAAATTCCAAGCAAGACTGATTAAGAAAAGAGAAAGAGAAGGAAAACAACAACAATAAAACAGGGAAGAAAACTAATCACTACAGAGTCTACAGAAATTAAAAAGGTACCATGAAGATACTATGAACATCTTTATGCCAATAAATTTGAAAATTTAGATAAAATAAGTTGCTTGAAAAATAAAATGTACTCAATTTACACAAGATGAATAGAAAATCTTAATAATACTACCAAAATATCTACTAAAGAAGTTGAATATATAATTAAAACCTTTCCACAGAATAAACTCTCAGGTTGCTTCACTGATAAATTTCTGCATTTAAGTAAGAAATAATACCAGTATTATAAAATCTTTCTAGAGAATTGAAAAAGAAATATTTCCCAAATCATTTTATGAGTGCTAGATAACTTCAATATCAAAACCTGATAAGAGTATTATAAGAAAAATACAAGGCCTTCATGAGTGAATGCACAAACTCAATATGAAGTGTCAGCAAATAGAATCCAGGGCATATAGAAATGACAGTACATCATGACGAAGTGGGATTTATTCTAGAATGCAAGGTTAATTTGACATTGAAAAATCACTAATTGAAATTTACTGTATTAGCATAATAAGAGCCATTTGGGTCTATTTGGCTAGTTTTAATGGTTAGCAGTGTCCATTTGCATCAAAGTATTGTTATCCCATTTTATTTTTTATTTTTAAAAATTTATTTCATTTATTTAATTTTGGCTGCATTGGGTCTTCGTTGCTGCGTGTGGGCTTTCTCTAGTTGTGGCAAGTGGGGGTTACTCTTCGTTGTGGTGCGTGGGTTTCTCGTTGCGGTGGCTTCTCTTGTTGTGGAGCACCGGCTGTAGGTGCACGGGCTTCAGTAGTTGTGGCTCACAGGCTCTAGAGCACAGGCTTAGTTGCTCCACGGCATGTGGTATCTTCCCGGACCTGGGCTCGAACCCGTGTCCCCTGCATTGGCAGGAAGATTCTTAACCACTGTGCCACCAGGGAAGCCTCTGTTATCCCATTTTAAGATAAGATAAGCTTCTCTAATGTAAGCGTTAGGAGAGCAAAGACCTCTATTTTGTTCATTGTTACACCCCTAGCACATAGTGTCTGTCACACAGTAGGTGCCCAGTAAATGCTGAATGTTGAATGAATAAATAAAGCTCAGGGAGACTTAACGACTTATCCAAGCTAGTATTTTAGCTCCTCTCTCTTCCCTCCTCAGTATCTTTCCCAAACACCTTTCTCTTCATCCCTAATTCTTAGTTTAAACTGTTTCATGTCTCACTGTTAACAGCCATCTTTGCCTTTAGCCCTTCTTCCAATCTCTTGCCCATGTGATAGCCTGATCAACTTCCTGAAGTGCAGATCAGATTGTGCCTTTCCCTTCCTTCATTTTTAGGGACCACCTTTAGAGGTAAAGCTCACATGGGCTGCGTTCTGCTCACCTCTTTTCAGTCTTATCTCTTGCTTATTTCTCCCAAGCCTCGTCCTACCCTCGTGAGCTACTTGAGGTTCCCTGAGCTTGAGCCTCCTTTCTCCACTCCCTTCCTTACCTTTCTACTCCCCTTTTACCTGATTAATTCCAACTCATCCCTCAAGACCTAATTCTAAGGCTTTCTGATCTCCACCCATGCAGTCGAGGTTAGGTGTCTCTCGTGTGCTTCCTTAGTATCCCGTGTTTACCTCTAGTGCAGTATCTGTTGAACTACATAGTACTTATCCGTCTGATAGATTGTTTCATTGTCCTCCTTGAGGACAGGGAATTGTGTCTCGTTTTTCTCTGTATCTACTGTGTCTGACATGGAACCTGACATATATCATCATCATCACCGACTTTTATTGAAAGCCTGCAGACACCGTTGTAAACACTTTGCAAGTTTGTAACTCCTCTCATCTTCATGATGACCCTATGAGGCAGGTTCTATTATTATCTCCACTTTACCAATGAGAAATGGGGAGATTAAAAGAAACCTATCCAAGGTCACTCAGTGAGAAGGAGATAGAACCAGAACTTAAACTCAGAGCCCGTGCTCTAATCACTGTACAATAATGCTCAAGCAGCATCTGCTGAATGGATGAATCCAAGATTTCAGTGCAAGTCTCTTGGCCTCCAGTCCAGCACATGCTTCACCAGGTCACATACGTTCCTCAGATATATTAACTCCTCATCACTCTCAGTTCCTCGGTCACATATTCTTTGCTAGATGGTAGAAACTTAGTTGCACTTTCCCTTTATTCCCTTTATTTGCCACTTCCAAATATAGGCCAGTTCTATATGTAGAAGTTATACCCGTACTCGATCTGGATCTGTTCTTATACGTTATTTCAGGTGACCCTTGTCAAAGAATTATTTTTTGCAGAACTGGGGCGCTTACTGAAGGAGAGGACGATGACAGTTCTGCTGAAGAAGATGAAGAAGAAGAAGAAGAAGAAGAAGATGAAGATGAAGAGGCCGCAAGTGGAGAATACGTTGCTATTGGAGATTTTACGGCTCAGCAAGTCGGAGACCTTACATTTAAGGTAGTCGAAACAGACTGGAAGCTAACTGAAGGATAAATTTTCGTACCTAACGTAGTAAGAAAACTCTACCTGTATTCCTGGATTAGATATTCCTGATATTAACTTTTCAAAGACTCAATCTGTTTAAATAAAATAAGTGATAATTAAGATTTACAAGCGGTAGTCAGGCGAAATTCTGTTATCAAAGTTACCTGGTAGTAAAATGGTAAAAAGAGTAGACGCTCTTCTGTTTTTGAAAATAGTTTTCATGTTGATAATTCTGAATTTAGGGGTAAATTTTAGTTTAAAAATTTTTACTTTTATTTTCTTTAAGAAAGGGGAAATTCTCCTTATAATTGAAAAAAACCCTGATGGTTGGTGGATGGCTAAGAATGCCAAAGGAAACAAAGGTCTTATTCCCAGAACGTACTTGGAGGTTAGTCTTTTTTGTTTATTCTTTCCTTTTTCTTCTTCAAGACATTTTTTCATTTATAAGAAAACACTAAGATGTAGTCTTTGATCAATTGACTAGTGAATGACTTAAGATGTAGAATTTGCCTCAATTTTAGAGGGACAGAGCATGGGAAAGATACTGTGTATTATAGTTCTGGAGACCTGTGAAGTGCTGTTATGTAGCTGAGCCCTAGCATGTTATCCCACAATGAAGATGTTCTGTGGATTAATGTTGATCATAAAAATTAATAGGTATTTATTATTTGTTGTGAAACAAAACCACAGTTAACTTTGTGTTAACTTCCACAAATATACGATCCTTTACTAAGATGTGGACATACTATATATGCATGTTTATGGCCTATTTCTTTCACATTTCATAATATAGCATGGTCATTTTCTGTGCCAATATATATAGATCAGTGCTGTCCAATAGAAATATAATGCAAACCACAAATGTAATTTAAAATTTTCTAGTAACGACACTGAGCTGTCTTGTTTTTCTTCGCACCACTTCTAACAGCAACTGTGTGTTTCTTTTCTGACACCAAATACATGTTGTTTTTCCACACTGATTCTTTGAAACCAACCAGGTATCCAACAATTCAGTTCAATTCTGACACTAGCTCCTGGAGTTAGCACAGACCTCCACAAGGTAAGGGCTCAGTCCCATAAGACTGTCCCACTTCAGATGCCCGTCACAAGTCCCCGGGGCTAGCTGTGCTTCTGTGTGACCGGCTCTAAACTTGGAAGTTCCCACACCTTTCCTCAGGTTCAATAATTTGCTAGAGGGACCACAGATCTCAGGAAACACCTCACTTTTGCTTCCCAGTTCATTATAAAGGATATAGTTCTGGAACAGCCAAATGGAAGAGGTGCACAGGGCAAGGTATTGGGAGAGGGAGGGAGTGGGGCCTGGTTCTTCCATGTGCTCCTGGAACCACCCTGCCAGCACTTCAAGTGATGGCCAACCCAGAAGCTCCCTAAACCCTGTCTTTTAGGGATTTTGGGGAGGTTTCATTACATAGACACGATTGATCGAATCATTGGCCGTCAGTGATTAAATTCAATCTCTAGCTCCTTTTCCCTCCCTGAAGGTGAGGGGGTGGGGGGCACTAAAAGTTTCCACCTTCTAATCACTGGTTCCTCTGGCCACAAGCACCCACCCCTCCCCAAGCCATGACCTCATGAGCATAAACTCAAGTATGTTTGAAAGGGCCTTGTTATGAATAACAAAAGACACTCCTGTCACTCAGGAAATTCTAGGAGTTTTAGGAACTCTGTGCCAAGGACTGGCATAAAGACCAAATATGTATTTTTATTATACCACACACATTTTTTAAAAGTAAAGGGAAACAGGTGACATTATTAATTTTTTAAAATTAATTTGTTTATTTTTGGCTGTGTTGGGTCTTCATTGCTGCGTGCGGGCTTTCTATAGTTGTGGCGAGTGGGGGCTACTCTTCATTGCAGTGTGCGGGCTTCTCATTGCAGTGGCTTCTCTTGTTGTGGAGCACAGACTCTAGGCACACAGGCTTCAGTAGTTGTGGCACACGGGCTCAGTAGTTGTGGCTTGCGGGCTCTAGAGCGCAGGCTCAGTAGTTGTGGCACACGAGCTTAGTTGCTCCGCGGTATGTGGGATCTTCCTGGACCAGGGATCGAACCTGTGTCGCCTGCATTGACAGGCGGATTCTTAACCACTGCACCACCAGGGAAGCCCGGTGACATTATTTTTAATAATTTATTTTATCCAATATATCAAACATATTGTCTCATTTCAACGTATAATCAATATTTTAAAATCCTTTCTTTTTTTTTAATGCTAAGTCTTCAAATTCTAGTGTGTATTTTACACTTAAATAGCACATCTCAGTTTAGACTGGTCACATTTCAAGTGTCACTAGGCACAGGTGGTGAGTGCCTGCCCTATTGCCCAGCTCAGTTCTGGGTCGTCTGTTTCAATGGTAGCATAGTATTCCAGTCTCATTTAGATGGACATTTAGGTTTCCAACCTATAATAACTATAAATGACATTGCAAAGAAGGTAAGATTAGCTTCCGCTATGAGTTACAGAAGAGCTCCAAAATAGTGGCCTAAATAAGGTAGAAGCATATTTCTCTTGTGTGTGGAGGAAGTGTGGAGATGGGCAGTCAAGGAATGGTAGGGCCCTATCTAATATTTTACCCTGTGGGTAGGTGCGAGCAGCTCTTCCTAGGGTTGTTATCTCTTTAGCTTAGATTGGCTGCTAGATCTTTCGTTATTAACAATTCCAAGCAGTGAAAGAGGAAAGGGAAAGAAGAAGTCAAAAGGCATGAGTTGCAGTCTTTTAAAGCTTTCTTGGAAGTTACACAAAAAACTTCCAGTTATACCTCCTTGGCCAGAATTGAGTTTCTTGACAACACCTACCTGCAAGGAGGGCTTGGAAAATGTAGTCTTCTAGCTGATTCATTGCTATATTCAGGGATTCTGTTAGAAAAGAAGACCCTGTGTTGTGATCAGTCTGTACATATACCTTGTAGACTGTCTGGTTATTCCCCTTAAATAAATTCCTGAATGCTCATTGCTGGTGCAAAGGGTTTACACCTTTGTATTTTGATTGAATTTGCCATTTTTCCTTTTAGGAAAGTTATGCCTATTTGGACTCCCATCTCCAGCAGCCGAGAGTGCTTTTTTGTCTACACATTTGCCAGTGATGGTTGTCATCAATCTTTTTGCCAGTGTGATAGACCAAAAAAACCCAAAAGGCTCATTATTGTTTTTTATTTGCATTTATTGTACTGCTAGTGAGGTTGAGCATGATTTCATTTGCTTTATGACCATTTCTATTTCTTCTTTGTAAATTGCCTTTTCAGTTCATTTTTGTAAGGGATTTTTGAAAATTGTGTTGATTTATAAGAGTTTTTGTCATATCTTGATGATAAGGATATCAACCCTTAGAAAGTTGTGGCAGATATCTTCTTTGTTGACTTTCAGCCTTGTTTTATTTTTTATGTAGTTAAATCAAAGTTACATGGTTTTGCTTTCATGACTGGAAAGGGCTTTCGAATCTCAAGATTATTTTCTTCGGGGACTTCCCTGGAGGTCCAGTGGTTAAGGCTCCACACTTTCACTGCAGGGCGCGCAGGTTTGATCCCTGGTTTGGGAACTAAGATCCACACGCCATGTGGCGTGGCCAAAAAAAAGATTATTTTCTTCTAACACTTCTATAGTTCTTTTTGCTTTTTTGTCTTTTCTTTTTTTTTTTCATTTGAATAAGTCCCATCGGGCATTTATTTTTATTAAACTTGTTCTCTGCCTCTGTCATTGTAATTTTTTCACATAGTGACATTATCAACCATGTATTGAAATCTTTTTCCACTGATTTTTTATATGCCCATCATATACTAAATCCCTATCTACACTTGAGCCTTTCTGAAAGTACGCTTATTGGTTGATTTTTGCATTAGGTAAAAAGTACTTCATATTTCAATCATTTTTCAGCCCTATAATAAAGAAGAAGGCCCGGAGTCTAGTGAAGAAGGCAGTGAAGAAGATGTAGAGGTAGGGGATGAAACGGCAGAAGGAACAGAGGTTAAACAAAGGTAAAAAGGTGTGAGGGGACATCAAAGTGGGTTTAGGAAACATTTTATTTGTTTATTTTTACTATTATACATAATTCAAGAATTTCTTGAAATGGAAACAGCTGATAGTTTGGGAGCAGGGCTTTTCATATTACTGTTTGCGTAAGACCATTACAACTTGAACTTGGTGATTATTGTTAGCACATGATATTATGCTTAGTTTCGGGTAGACTCCTTTAGGTTTTCAGAAGTTACAATTATATACTTTGTTCTTTGATTAATGAACTTCCCTAATTGAGTGAATAGGCATAAACTTTCTGTACACTCACCTAGCTACCGTTTCTCCCTAGAACCGATTCTCATTGGAGTGCTGTCCGAAAAGCCATCTCAGAGGTTGGTATCTCCTGTCTTATTAATGATGTCTCGTTTTGTTACCTAATAGCTCTGATAAGAGTTCAGATTCAAAACAGGATGGAAACTTTAAATGAAAGCATTGGATCTTAAGCAGGATACAGAGCATGGAATGCACAGAGCATTAAAACATATTTCTGGTTTAGTAAGCCTATGCCTATGAGGGCTTGGAAATGTCTCTCATTGATTCTGCTTGAATTTTCTATCATTTGGGTAAAGACAGTTGTTAAATTTTGTTAATATTAAAAAATTCCAAAAAGCTCAAAAAAGTAAGAAACTTCGGACTTCCCTGGTGGTCCAGTGGTTGAGACTCCACACTTGCAATGTAGGGGGCATGGACAATGTAGGGGGCATGGGTTTGATCCCTGGTCGGGGAACTAAGACAGGCCATGGGGCGCAACCAAAAGAAAAAAGAAAAGTAAGAAACTATCAATAATCCTATCATTTAAAAAGTTGCATAACAAAATGAAAATCCACTCCTTCCATAAGTAATCATCACTAACCATTTAGTAAATATATTCTTTCTGCCTTTTTTACCCTACTTATCACTTACATGGACATGCACATGTGTGCATGCGTGTGTGTGTGTGAGTGTGTGTACGTACATATAGTGTACAAAGAAGCCATTAATTCTTCAGTGCATATCAGTTTACGATATCAACTCATCTGTGACAGGGCAGTACTTTGTGGAGCAGGACAGGCCGTTTTGATGGGGGCCATGCAGGAAGCAGCAGGTCTGGAGCACAGAGCTCAGCCCCCTGGGCACTGCATGGGGCTTAGGTCCTCAGGAAAGGCCAGGATTCAGCAATGGCGTCTTCTCAGGAATTGGGGGTTAAATTGCTATATTCTTCCGCCAAAGTCTGTACATTTGTATTTTTCTTTTGGGGGTTGTAGTTGCTACAGTGATAAAGAGAGAGTATCCTAGAGGTGAGGAAACATGAATGAAACCAAGCAAATTTTTGTTTTACTCTCTTCAGCAGATTAACACCGTTGACGTACTGACCACGATGGGAGCTATTCCTGCCGGGTTCAGGCCTTCCACCCTCTTCCAGCTTCTGGAGGAAGGTAACAGGTGTCCATCAGCCACCACAGACTTTTAGTTAAGCGGTCACGGTTTACATCTAATTTTTCTGGCACAGCCAAAGCAAGTCATTGAAAAAGTTGTAACATCTCACATCTCTTGGACGCTCATCTTTTCCTTCATCTTGCTTGTGAAGGAGGAAGGAGCCCTGATCCTATCAGAGGCCAAGCCCCCTTCCATTATTTCAAAAACACGACTCTTTGATCAACCTTTTCCTGTATCTTCAGCCTGCTCTCCCCTGCCCCACTGGCTGATTCCCTCATCAGTAGTCCTAGCAAACCTAAAACCTCCCACCTTTACGGACCAGCTCCCCGCAACCCTGTCCCATTCTGGATGAAGCCTCCCTTTCTCTGCTTTTCCTCACAGTGAGACTTTTCCAAAGAGTTTTCCCTATTCGCTGTTTCTGTTTCCTTACTCATTCTTGGATTGCCCTGTACTTGGCAACATTTGTTCATAAGCTCATTTTAAAGAGGAATAATGTTGTGGTGAGGCTTCCCTGTATACCCTGAGCTGCTGAGTCATCTGTGGAAGGGCTGCTTTGAGGCTTCTCTGTCGGGAGGCTCTTCTCAGCCCTCCCTGAACACCCAGCTCCTTCTCATGCTTTGTTTTATTTTTGTTTTTTATTATAAATCTCTTTTTATTTATTTATTTATCGATTTATTATTATTATTATTTTGGGCTGTGCTGCGCAGCTTGTGGGATCTTAGTTCCCCGACCCGAGGTCATACCCGGGCCCTTGTGGAGTCCTAACCACTGGACCGCCAGGGAATTCCCCGCTTCTCATGCTTTGGGTCTCAGGGTACATTCCCAGAGACACCTTCCATGTAGGCCCTCCTACTCCCATTCACTTGAGCACCCTGTATAAGTCTAAGTCAGCTTATAATTATTTTGTCTTTTGTCTACTTATTTTTTGTAACAGTTTCCCCCACTGAAGTGTAAGCTAATGAGGGCAGGGGCCATATTTCTCTGATTCACGTTTATGTTTCCAGCTCCCAGCATAGCACCTGGCAGAGTAGGAACTCAAAAATGAGTTCTTGGGTGAGTAAATGATTTTGTAATAGGTATTCGTCATGACACGAGTATGGAAGAACAGTATTAAAATGCTTTTGTGTTAAGAAGTAAAATTAATGATTATATACTTTCTCTAAAATATCTAAAAAGTGTTCACAGAGTTTCTGCATTTTACAAAAATATTTGAATGGATCATCTTCATCATGGGGCATGTTACTGGCCTAAAAGTCTTTAAGATCTTTCCTAAAGCCACTTTAAGATCAGCTCTCATGTGCTTCTATCCTTACATTTCCTGCTGTTGTTCTTATCTCTGTTGGTATGTCTGTCTTAGGAAGCAAGTTTCTAGTAAACAGCTTGGCATTTTCGATGTCTGTTTCCTAAGTTTGTACCATAACATCATGAATTTGGGGTTTTGAATTTCATTCGTTCTTTGTAAGAAAATAAAGGAACAATTATTTTTGCAGGGAATCAATTTCGAGCAAGTTACTTCTTACAACCAGAGCTCACTACTTCACAACTGGCCTTCAAAGATCTAATGTGGGATGCTAAAACGGGCTCTGTAAGTATGGTTACTGTCAGTTAAATTATAAATTTTCCAGATTTTGTCATGGTTGCAAATATACAGGTAACGTAAATTGATTAATGCATTATAAAAAAACAAAAAAAAAATTGTCTCCGCATTGTAATTTTGAAACACTTAGTGACAGTTTCATGGCTGAGACAGAACTTGGGTCTGTTACCTTGACGTTATCTTGTTTCTCTTCTCCACTGCTCTCTTCTCCCATTGTTACAAAGGAAATAATACTAGGTATCAATCTTCATCATTCTTTGCCTCAATTTTTTCATCTGTAAAAAGGGAAAAATAGTAGTAATACTTCCAACATAGGGTTATTATGAGAATTGCACTGAATGTGTGAAGGGCTTAGAACAGTGCCTGACACATGATGATAACTTAGTAAATGTTAGCCAGTATCATTATTATTAGTGGCAGTAGTAATATTATTTTAATTAAATAGGAATGAGGAACTTGGCAGTACTTTCTGATTATACTTTGTGGGGAGCTTGGAGCGGAGGATTACTGGTATCCCCCTTATTTGAAGTAGGAAATGCTCTTGACATTCAATTCTCCTCCTTAGAAGATATAAACTGCATTTGAGCCCCTCACTCCCCTTCCTGTTTACCTTCTGCCTTTTCTCCCTTGCTCCCCCAGAGCCTCAGGGAAGAATAAGAGAACCCAGTGTGGCCAGGTTTTGTGGGAAGGGGTGGTGCAGAATTTTCGTACTCTTTTCCTTCTCAACCCGAGCATGCCTGGAATCTTTTTAGCATTAAACATCTCCTGTTGCAAGTTTACAAATATGTTATATTTGGTGTGTGTAGTATACTAGTACTGAGTAAATAGCATTTAATTTTGTGAACTTGTACACAGAGAGCTCAATTGTCAGCTCTCATTTTTTAATGGAAAAGGTGACAAACTGTTAAACATTGTCTGATTTTTTTCAGTGATGTGTTATTTAAATGGAAAGGCCCAGGACCATAAAGCAGAATGTTAAGAATTGAAGATGTTCTTAAATTAAAAAAAAACTAGAATGCCAGTTTTTTTTAATTGACATTCTGAATTATCTTGTGAAGTAGAACTGAATAACTACATCCAATGGTCAGTGCGTTCTCTCTGTCAAAACATCTGTATTAGAAGCCAGGGAATAGTGTTAGGTAAATGCGTGGAGTTGAAACAAGGAGGAGCTATAGTTGGGTAGTATTAACGCCAGGTGTCACTGGCCACTGTGCTGTGGCCACCTTCTATGCGGACCTGCCTTATGTAAGAAGCAGCTGTAAGAACGAACCTGGAATACAGTCGATTCCATGGTCAGGTCATTCTTTTTCCCTGATTGTACTGACTGTTCTTTCCATCACAATTTCTGTGTATTTAACAAAAAAATGCAAAATTTTTTAAAAGATTTATTTATTATTTATTTATTTTTGGCTGTGTCAGGTCTTAGTCGCGGCATGCGGGAGGTTCGTTGCAGCACTGGGGCCTCTCTCCAGTTGTGGCGTGCGGGTTTTCTCTTCTCTAGTTGTGGCATGCAGGGTCCAGAGTGCGTGGGCTCTGTAGTTTGTGGCCCGCGAGCTCTCTTGTTGAGGCGCGCAAGCTCAGTAATTGTGGCACGCGGGCTTAGTTGCCCTGCGTCATGTGGGATCTTAGTTCCCTGACCAGGGATCAAACCCACGTCCCCTGCATTGTAAGGTGGATTCTTTACCACTGGACCACCAGGGAAGTCCCCAAAGCAAATATTTTAAATATAAATATTTATGAAAATTTTAACTGAAGTTTTGGGTTAAATTAAACAGACGATTGAAACTTTTCTTGTGTGTGTATGTTGTGTGCAAAATTTATTCTTTTGTTCTTTTTTAATTCTATATGCATTTTCTTAAGCATTTACAAAAGGTGCTTTGAAAATGAATTTGTCTTATAAGTCATAAAAGTAAACCTTCCTCATAACTAATTTTTCTCTCAGATTAAGTCAAGACCAAGTCGTGTTTCCTTGATTCTGACCCTCTGGAGCTGTAAGATGATTCCTCTTCCAGGAGTGAGCATCCAGGTTCTGAGCAGACACGTGCGCTTCTGTCTGTTTGACGGCAATAAGGTGAGCTTGCTGAAGAGTTAAACCGGTTGCCACCATATGTTAACGCCACATATTAACCGCGTACTGCACAGGGTCTGTCTGTCTCTTTCTCCCTCTCAACCTCTCTCTCTCTCCGTGTGTGTGTGTGTGTGTGTGTGTGTGTGTGTATAAGTATCTATATAAAATGATGTGTGGTAGAGTGCAAACTACATGTGTTCTGATGACACAGACTTAACTCCTGGCTCTTTCAGTTGCTGAGCGTGTGATATTTATACGTCACAGCTAACGCCTCTGAGCCTTAGATTTTTCACTTACAAAAAGGTACTGATGCCTATCTTCTAGTATTGTATACAGTTCAGGTTTGAAGGTTAGAGTATTGCATTTTTGACAGGTGTACACACCTGTATAACCAACATCCCAGGCAACATATGGAGCATTACCATGACCTGACAAAGTTGCCTTGTGTCCTTTTCCATTCTGTGCCTCTCTGATTCCTAAGAGAATATTTTTTACCCAGTACCAAAAAATTTGAATAACTCTTAATTAATTGATTTATGAGATACAGATGAAACAGTGCCTGGATGGAACTTTGTGACTTTAATTGCATACACTAGACGAGAAGAAAGATTTTTAAATCAGTGATCTAAGCTCGAACTCAAGAGCCTAGAAAAGGAAGAGTGAGTCAATCCCAAAGGAAGTAGAATGGAGGAAATAATAAAGAGTAGAAATTAATGAAGTAGAAAACAAGAGAAAGTCAGAAAAGGCAAAGTTTATTCTTTGAAAAGATTAAGAAAATTGAGAGGTGCCTAGTAAGACTGATCAAGAAATTTTAAAAGAGAGAAAACAAATGATTGTTGCCGAAACTCTGCCTCTGTTCACCGGTGCCAGATAGAAACACGGAAACAGAGTTTTGGGTGAAGTAGAAAAGAAGAGCTTTATTGCTTTGCCAGGCAAAGGGGGCCACAGTAGGCTAATGCCCTCAGAACTGTGTGTTCCACCCTGGAGCAGGTAGTGAAGAGTGTTACAGTGATCAAGGAGCAGAGCGTGATCGGCTCACAGACATTCTTCTGATTGGCTGGTGGTGAGGTAATTGGGAGTCAACATCATCAACCTTCTGGTTCCAACCAGTCTGGGGTCTGCGTGCTTGTGGGCAGCACACAGTTAAGTTCTCCCACCTGGAGGGGGTTTCAGTATCTGCAAAACAGCTCACAGGACATGGCTCAGGATATTATCTATAGCCCTAGAGGAAGAACTAAAGGTCCCTGACTTTGTTTAATGGCTAAAGTATTACTATTTTGTCTTGCTTGACTGTTTTCCTTTGTTTCTGCATTTTTTCACTTCTCTGATTAAATTTATGCTTTGACTGACGTTTTTCTACAGACAAAAGGCAGGTGGAGGACAGGGGTGGGGCTCTTTTCTGGGAAGGCCTCGTAGGGTCCTGCTTGGTTACATGATCACCATCTGACATGAAAATGGAGACCTCAGCACAGATCCTGCGCACATTAAAGGGATAAGCAGGGGATGTTGTAAACAACTTTATGACAGTAAATTTGATAACATCAATAAACAGATAAATTCTTTGAAAACCATAACTTAATGAAACTGACACAAGAAGAAATAGAACAATTTGAATGACCCCTGTTAAAGAAATTGAAACAGTAATTAAAAATCTTCCAATAAAGAAAACTCCAGACCCAGATGGTTTCACTGGTGGATTCCTCCAAACATTTAAGGAAGAAATAATACCAATAGTACACAAACTTCCAAAGAATAGATAAAGAGGAAATGCTTCCCATCTCATTTCACGAGGCCAGGAAAAACATGATACCAAAATATGACGAGACATTACAAAAAAGAAAAATTACAAGACCAGTATTCCTCATGAATATATAAACTAAAATCCTAAACAAAATATTAGCAAATTGAATCTAGCCATGTATAAAAAAGGACAATATATCATGACCAATTGGGGTTTATTCCAGGAATTCAAATGTACACACCTGTGTAACCAGTATTTAACATTTGAAAATAGATTATTGTAATTTGCCATATTAACAGAACTGAAGAACAGAAATCACCTGATCATCTCAATAGATGCGGAAAAAGCAGTTGACAAATTTTAACACCCACTTATGATTTTAAAAAAGTTCTCACCAAACTAAGAACAGAAGGGAACTTCAAATTGGTAAAGGGCAACAAGAGAAAGCTAAAGCAAAGCTACTAGCATCATCACACTTAATGTGAAATATTGCATACTTTTCCCCTACGGTCAGGAACGATTCAAGGATATCCAAGAAATAAAAAAGATAACTCAGGTTTTTTTAATTGACAAAAGACTTGAACAGGCACTTAAAATATGGGGGCTTCCCTGGTGGCGCAGTGGTTAAGAATCCGCCTGCCAATGCAGGGGACATGGGTTCAAGCCCTGGTCCGGGAAGATCCCACATGCGTCGGAGCAACTAAGCCCATGTGCCACAACTACTGAGCCTGCGCTCTAGAGCCCGCGAGCCACAGCTACTGAGCCTGCACGCCACAACTACTGAAGCCCGCGTGCCTAGAGCCCGTGCTCTGCAACAAGAGAAGCCACCGCAGTGAGAAGCCCACACACTGCAACGGAGAGTAGCTCCTGCTCGCCATAACTAGAGAAAGCCCGCGCACAGCAACAAAGACCCAGTGCAGCCAAAAATTAATTAATTTTTTAAAAAGTATAGTACAAATGTTTAAAAAAAAAAAGAAAGAAAATATGGCAAACCAATGGGCCTATAAAAAGATACACAACATATAATAAGTCATCCAGGAAATGCAAATTAAAACCAGAATGAGAGAGAGCCAACCATAGGCTATGCTTAAGAAACCACCTTAAACATAATAATATAGGCAGGTTAGAAGTAGAAGGATGGAAAAAGCTACACCGTTCAAAACATATTAATATCAGACAAAGTATACTTCAGAAGAAGGAAAATTACCGGGAATAAAGTGGTACATTACATGATAAAATGGACAGTTCACCAAGCAGACGTAACAATCCTAAATGTGCGTACACCTAACGTCAGAGCTTCCAAATACAGGCAGCAAAAATGGACCAAACTGAAAGGAGAAACGGGCAAAGCCACAATCATAACTGGAGACTTCAATACTTCTCTCTACAGTACTGTAGAACAAGTAGACAGAAAATTAGTCAGAGTATAAGAGAACAGAATAACACCATGAACAAACTGGATGTAATTAACATTTGTACAACAGTTCAGCCCCAAAGAGGAAAGTACGCATTCTTTTTAGTGCGTATGGAACATTCAGCAAAATAGATGGTCCAAGCAGATTTAGAAGAATTGAAATCATACAATGTGTGGTCTTTGATCACATGTGATTGAATTAGAAATCAGAGACAGAAAGATAACTGGAAAAATCCTTAAATACTTAGAAATTAAACGACAGATTTCTCAAGAATCAATGGGTTAAAAGAAAATTTCAAGGGAAATTAGGAAATATTTTGAACTGAGCAAAAAAATGAAAATGCAGCATAATATTTGTGGGATGTTAGCAAAAGCATTGCTTAGAGGGAAATTTGTAGCACCAGAAAAGAATTCTGTTATGGGGAGGGGGACGGGTAAGCCGTGACAAAGTGAGAGAGTGGCATGGACATATATACACTACCAAACGTAAAATAGATAGCTAGTGGGAAGCAGCCGCATAGCACAGGGAGATCAGCTCGGTGCTTTGTGACTGCCTGGAGGGGTGGGATAGGGAGGGTGGGAGGGAGGGAGATGCAAGAGGGAAGAGATATGGGAACATATGTATATGTATAACTGATTCACTTTGTTATAAAGCAGAAACTAACCATTGTAAAGCAATTATACTCCAATAAAGATGTTTAAAAAAAATCTCAATTTCATAGTCTACCTCCTGAGGGGGTGATGCTTGCCTTGAGATCTGAGGGGTGAACAGGCCGTAAGGAGATGAAGAGAAAAGGGGACAAGGGGACTGTGTACCTGGCTGAAGGAGCAGCACAGGCCAGGGCCCTGGCAGGAAAGGACTTGGGAAGGGGAGCCAGGGGGCTGAGTGGGGGCAGCAAGAGGAAGTGTAGGACGGGATGAAGCAGGAGGTACAGAGTAAGATGTTGTAAGCCATGATGTAGGGAGTTTCGTCTTTACCCTAAAAGCGGGGAAAGTCATTAGAGGTAGGACATGACTTAGACGTACGTTTGGGGATGATTTCTGGCTCCTCTCTGGAGATGGATTGAAGGGGGGCGGGGGTCAGAGGGATCTGAGTAGACCACTTGGGGGCTATGTCACAGTGTGGTGGTCAAAGGGCAGCAAGTGTCGCCTCAAGAAAACGAAATCTGGAGCCATTTTGCCTGGAATTAACCCTGGCTCCGCCGACTGGGTGTGGGACGCTGACCAAACGACTCGACCTTGCTGTCTTGTCTCATGTGCATCCCTTAGGGTCGATGTGAGGACTAAATGAGTTAATGTAAGTAAAGCACTTAGACCAATACATGGAACATCATAAGTTGACCAGATGAGAGATGACGATGGTAACTTAGATTAGGGAAGTGGAGATGAGAGCTGTGGCCGGAGGGATATTTAGGAGGCAAAACCCAACACACTTTGGTTGGTGGTGGGTTGGATGTGGCAGGTGAGGGAGAGTGGGACGCCAAGCATGACACTAGGTCTTTGATTTCCACATCTGGGTGGATGGTGGTGACGTGCAGTGAGGTAGAGAACACTGATAGATATCTTTCTTTCTGCTGAGTGTACTTCTAACTCGCAGCATGAGGAAAGTGCCTTTCTTTCATCTGCACTGGGGGTAAATAAGGATCTTTCCTTCCTTCTACATGCTCTGCACAAGATCACTGCCAAAAATGAGCCAGTAGGTGTCGCCAGTGACCAAGAAAAGATGAATTGCCTTCTTTTTCCCAGATCTGGTTCCACACTTTTTGCTGTACCTCTCGCTATTCTCATACGTGACAACATAAAACAAAGATTAGAATTTTATTTTGAATAATATATCAAAATAGTAGAAATTATTTTATATAAAAATAATAGAAATTAGTTTATGAAACAAATTTTTGCCAAATTTTCCAAGTTGAGGAGTTAGAGAACATATTTAATAGTTACATACTCATGCTATTTACTTAAGAATACTTTTTTTTTTTTTTTTTTGCGGTACGCGGGCCTCTCACTGTTGTGGCCTCTCCCGTTGGCGGAGCACAGGCTCCGGACGCACAGGCTCAGCGGCCATGGCTCACGGGCCCAGCCGCTCCGCGGCATGTGGGATCCTCCCAGACCGGGGCACGAACCCGTGTCCCCTGCATCGGCAGGCAGACTCTCAACCACTGCGCCACCAGGGAAGCCCAAGAATACTTCTTTAATAAGCCTAAGCCACATTACAAATAAAAAGCATTATTACTAGAACTAGTTAACGAGACACTACTTCCAATAATGACTGAGTAAGCTCCTCTCCAAATAACTTGCCCAGTGATGAGAACTGTAAATTCTGGGTAATATATGAAAAGCAACTCCCTCGGGGCTCTGAAAAGCATCCCAAAGCAGGCAGGTCCTGGAGGGGCATCTTTAACTCTTGAGTCTGCTGTTTTATTTATTCTCTTTGTTCCCTCTTTTCCATTCCCCTGTTTTATCTTTTTCTGTCTTCCTATGTGTTACCTGAACATTTTTTAGAACTCCATTCTGAATTGTCTGCCGTGTTGTTGAGTGGATCTCTTTGTACGGGTTTTGGTATGACTTTATACCTACATAACTTCCCACGGCTGGCTAGTGTCAACATTCCAGTTGAAGTGACATGTACCTCCCTTACCTCCCTTTAAACCTCTTTACCCTCCCTGCTTTCTAATTGTCTTAAATATCTCCTCTACATACATTGAGAACCACATCACACAGTGTTAGAATTTTCCTTCAACCATCAAGCATAATTTAGAAAACTTCAGAGAAACCTCTCATATTTACCCTTGTTTTTACTCTTTCCATTGTTCTTCCTTCCTGATATTCAGAGATTTATCATGTTTTTTCTATTTAGAGAACTTCCTTTAACCATTCTTTTTAGGGTAGGTCTGCAGGCTACAAATTCTCGTAGTTTTTCTTTATCTGAGAATGCCTGTTTCCCCTTTATTCCTGAAGGATATTTTCACTAGCTATACAATTCTAGGTTGGCAGTTCTTTTCTTTAAGCACTCAAAAAATATTGTTCCATTTCCTCTGGCCTCTGTCTGATGAGAATTGGTTTTTCCCTATAGGTGAATCTAGGTGGTGTTTCTCTCTCACTGCTTTCAAGATATCGTGTTTAGTTTTTAGAAGTTTATGTACTTTGTCATGGATTTCTTGGGTTTAACCTGTTTAGGGTTTTCTCAGCTTTTTAAACCATAGGTTTATATCTTTTGCCAAATTTGGGGATTTTTCAGCCATTATTTTCTCAAATACTTTTCCAGCTCCAAACTCCCCTCTCCTCTGGGACTCCGATGACATGAATGTTAGTTAGATCTTTTGTTATAATCCCACAGGTTCCTGAGGCTCCTGATCATTTTTTCCCATCTATTCTATCTCAGTTGTTCAGACTGCATAGTTTCCGTTTTCCTGTCTTCAAGTTCACTGATTCTTTTCTCTCTTTTCTGTTCTGTGGTTGAGTCTCTTCAGTGACTCGTGTAGGTATGTGTGTGTGTCTGTTTTTAATCTTGGTGATTGTATTTTCCAGTTCTAGAATTTCCATTAGGGTCTCCTTTATCTTTCATTTTTTTGTTGAGATTTCCTTATTTCTTTCTTGAGACTTTGTATTTCTTTCTACGTTTTAAATTTCTTTTAAGCATCTCCATAGTTGTTTATTGAAACATTTTTAGATGGCTGCTTTAAAATGCTTGTCAGATAATTCCAATATCTGTGTCATCTCAGTATTGGTGTCTTTTGATACCAATCTCATTCAAGTTGAGATTTTCCTGGTACTTGGTATAATGAATGATTTGTTTCTTTTTTTTATTGTATCCTGGACATTTTGAGTGTTGGGAGTCTCTGGATCTTAATAAGTTTAACTTCTATTTTAGCAGGCCTCTGACACCATTACTGCCAGGTGAGAATGGAAGTCCAGATTCCCCACTTGGCCTCTGCCCACCCCCCTGGGGGTAGGTGTGCCTCCTTACTTTGGGGCCCTAATGGAAGTTCAGGCTCCTCTCTAGGCCTCCAGAGACAGCACTCACTGTGTCATTCCTCAGGACCTATGACCCCTAGTCAGCCCACTTTCCTGTCTCCATTGTGGACATTACAAGAAGATAAAAACTAAGGTTACTGAATTTCATTGTGTTAAATTTTCGATCAAAAAAAGAACTGTGAACAAATGATGAACTCTAGCTAATGATATGCATGCTAATGTCTTTAGAGGAAAGTTTACTTATGTCTGCAAGTTTGCAGTGTATCAGAAAATTAGGTGAATTGATGGATGGACAGAAGATATATGTGATAATGCAAGTATAGTAAAATATTGATGGCAGAATTTAGGTGATAAGCTTATGGGTGTTCACTGTAAGTTTCTTTTAACTTGTATATTTATATATATTTAATATATATTTGGTAATATTTGACACATTTCATAATTAACCACCATTGTATGTTTCATCCTTAAAAATTGATTGAAAACCCTTAAGAACTCAGTAAGAAATAATACATCAAGTAATTGTATTAGTTTTGCCAATAATAAAAGAAATAGAACGCAAGTGTAAATCTCACATTTAGACTCTTATCTTAGAACATTACAATCTTCCAATTTGTTTATTCTTTTCCTTTTACATGTATTTTATACCACAATCTGACTTTTACTGGAATTAGCAATATTTGTTAAATTAGTCACTATTTCAAATACATAGAAACATGCAGAGAAAAACATAACAGCTACCCATGGCCTTGTCACTTAGTTCTATTGAAGCCTCTCAGTTTGCAATATGTAAATGTTTAGCCTACTTACTTAGCTGTAGATTATTCTCATAAATCTAAACTCCGTATTTCTTTCTCCTAACACACCAAAGATACTAACATGCTTTACCTACCTACTGGCCCATCTTGTCATCGTTGCCTAGAAGTTTTTTGGGTTTTTTTTTTTAATGCAAACAAATCTGTTTTTTAAAAAACAGTAAATATGTAATTATGTATAGTGACATATTTTGTTAATATCTATGCTCTGGGTTGTTTCTTGTATTGTAAGTATTTGATTTCTTCATGTGTCCTTAGAAGCACATTTTATGCAGAAGATATTTTACCCTTCCCCCCCCAGCCAAGCCCCACCAATCTAATGGTGTTGTGATTGCTACCTCCAAACTCCAGTCCAAAACCAGATCTTACAGTGAAGTTTAGCGTTCTTGATCTAAGCTGATGTCAGGGACATCAGTGATTCACTTAAAGGTTCACTTGTTTACTTGATTCTGATCCTGGTGTCATGGCTCCATCTTTGTCCTTCCTGCTTAGGCTCTTTACTTCCTATGAGGAGGAAGGTTGGCCACCATCTTTCTTCCACCCTACTGGCTTCAAGCAATAAGGCTGTCTCTGTTCCTCTATCATGTGTTGAGTACCATTAGCCTCTGTAACATACAAATCCGGCTCCTTGTCACCACGTCCCACTCTAGACTCAGAGCCCAGGAGACCCCCAGTTTTAGTCTCGCCCTATTCTTTGTTTTTCTCTTCTGTTTATGGGCCACTGAAATATTCATCTCACTTTTGGGTCCTCCTCTGTCTTTTTAAGTGGCACTGCTTTATGTTTGGAGCAGAGCAGCTGTGTTGAAGCATAAATTCATCTTGAGCAGAAGTCCTTATGCATTCTTTTGTTTGTTTGCTTTTTAAATATTTATTTATTTATTTGGCTGCTCCGGGTCTTAGTTGCGGCACACAGGATCTTCGTTGCGGCACGCGGGGTCTTTTGGTTTCAGCATGCGGAATATTTAGTTGTGGCATGCGGGATCTAGTTCTCTGACAAGGGACTGAACCCGGGCCCCCTGACTTGGGAGCGCAGAGTCTTAACCACTGGACCACCAGGGAAGTCCCCCTTATGCATTCTTTTTTTTTTTTTTTCTGTACATGGGCCTCTCACTGTTGCGGCCTCTCCCATTGCGGAGCACAGGCTCCAGACACGCAGGCCCAGTGGCCATGGCTCACGGGCCCAGCCGCTCCACGGCATGTGGGGTCTTCCCGGACTGGGGCACGAACCCGCGTCCCCTGCATCAGCAGGCGGACTCTCAACCACTGCACCACCAGGGAAGCCCCCCTTATGCATTCTTGATGCAGTTTGCTAAGTGGAAAAATCTCTAAAATTTTGAACCCTTGATTATTTCATCCTTATGCCCTGAGCCAGTCATTCACCCTCTCTCGAGGCAGTTTTCTCAAATGTATAATGAGATGTTTGGACTAAGTCCTTTTTAGCTCTCAGAGTCAGTAACTCAAGAAGGATGTAAAATTATCAAGCAGAGGAAGTTTTTCCTCAATCAAAATCAGCATTCTCCAAGTTGAGAAGATAAAAGCAGAGATAGCATGAGATCTCAATTTCAATGATTGCAAGGGACTTCTTAGATATTAGAAGTGGGCAACACTTCTTGAAAAACCAAGAAGGACCTTGGAATAAATAAAATGCAGTCTTAGATTAGACACCAGATAGTAATCAAAAGGAGTTTGTACTCCAAGAGCCCAGTCTGAGAATATATATCATTTTAGAAAGGGTTTAAATAAATTCATTTATATTCGTTGTGGAAGGAAATGGAGACTTTCTCTGTGGAAAACAACTTAGCTGCCCATAAGATCCTCCTAGTTGCTTGCCAATAGCAACACAGAGGGCAGTGAATTGAATTTGACCTCATAGGACACGTTCAGGATGATTTCTAATTATTTTTAAAGCTTAGTTTTAGAAATGCTATACTAAAATATTTTTATCTAAAATAAAAATTGTATATTATCTGTTCTTCTGGAAAATGTCAGTTTTGGCCATAACTTTATAGAATTTGAACTCTTTTTTTTTTTTTTTTACAGTTTTTGCTCCTTTTGTATTCTATTGATTTGTATATATTATAGGACTAACTTCTTGCAATAGCATTTTATAAGAGATTAAATTCCAGGAAAAGTATACTTTATAGGCCTAGGGATCTTGAAGAAAACTGTAACCGTGTATCTGAGCTGGGAGCAGTGTCTGTCTTGATGGCAGGGTAATGGATTGCACATAAAATGCTCTTGTGGGTCATATTTCTTAAAAGGTCGTTCGTACCTACAATTTCTCTGAATTTTCTGGTTAATCTATCTCATATATTAAGTATTTCACGTAATACAGTTTATCACTAGTGCAAAGATCTGAGTCTGAATTCATTTATCAGTTCTTCCGTTGTGTTATAAGCGCTGTAACACTTGTTTTTTTGTTAATCATTTTAAATGTTATGTATGTATAATACTTGATGTAAAAAGAAAAAAGAATTACAGAGTTATACAAAGTAAGAAATGAAATATCCCCCTCTCCCTCTGCCCAACTGTTAACTGTTTGGGACCTGGAAGTGATAATGTTTCAAAGAGCTTTCTACAATATGATTTCAAATGGGAAAATCTCATTTCAGGTTCTGAGCAACATTCATACAGTCAGGGCCACATGGCAACCTAAGAAACCCAAAACATGGACCTTTTCTCCCCAGGTAAGTAACCTGCTTACTTGTGAATGGAAGTAAGAAGAATGGAATGAAACGTGAACTTCTTTTACCTGATAAGTATTATATGATTAATTTCTAAGGCAGGATTGTCAAAGTGTATTCCTGAAATAATGTATTTGTATTTAACACAGAATATATGGGGCCAGATTTGAATCTTTAGATTAACGTTCTTTGAGGACTTTGATAACAATTACTCATGTTTCTGACTCACCAAAGTTACAATGCCTATGAATCATCTCATTCAATGGATCACAAGGTTTAATTCTAGAAAATTCCCTCTGATGAAAAATGAAAACAGAAAGAGAAAACTTAGGAAGTGTTTTTCAAAAATGCAGTCTCCAACTGTGCTCGTGAGAGTTGTGCTTTCTTCAGATAAAAATCAAGGGTGACGCCTAGGGAACTGGTCAGTACACCCAGGGACTGTCAAGACTGGGACAAACAAAGGCTGGAATGAGGTTAAGTGGCTTGAAACCACCGAGTCAGTGCCACATAGATGCCAGTGGAGACGAAGATATCTTTATGTTCTTTTAATAACATTAATTTTCTATAGTTCTATTTACTTTACTTTTTTTCTACCTCCAGAGTTTCATTACTTCCCTCCCACAACTAACTCCCTCATGTCACTGCCCCTGAGAACGCTTCATTAACCTTCTCCTATTGCATCAGAAGATCTTACAGCAAGATAGAGGTTCACTGAGAGGACACAGCATGTGGGGGAGGCCCGGCCACCTCGCCTGTGGGCTGTGTGTGTCCACACTTGTCTACCACGCGACTCCTACAAGTCCAGTTTGATCTTCTAAGCATCCTACTGCTTACATTTTTTTAAATTGTAACAATATAATTGTTCTACTCTTTTTTGTGTTAATTTCCTTTTATTTATTTTTTTTTTTAATGTTTTGGCCACCCCGCGCAGAGTGCGGAATCTTAGTTCCCCAACCAGGGATCAAACCCGCGCCCTCTGCAGTGAAAGCGCAGAGCCCTACCACTGGACCGCCAGGGAAGTCCCCCTACTGCTTCCATTTTGACACAGTACTTCACAGTTCTGATAGTGCGTCTCTGTGCATGTGAAGTGGTTAGGGTAGAATTTTCCAAGGCTTTCCTGGATATAAAGATGAACTGTTTGGAGGGATAAATAATATGTGTATGTTGCTTTGTTGAATGAAATTAAGCGTCCTTAGGTGTGAGGCATTCTTCCTAGGTACTGTGGGAGCTTACACGTTAGTAGAGAAGACACATAAACACCAATGTCCTCTATTTATGGAGCTCTGACTGTGCGCCAGGCGCTGAGGTAGGCCGTGATGTGCATTTTCTCATCTAATCCTTGGAGTCGCTCTAAGGAGTGGGTGCTTTTGATAACTGTCACGTAGGCAGAACGTAATGTCACACAGGCAGCACGTGGGGATCCAAGTGCTGTGGAAGCACAGAGGAGGGTGAAATTAATTCTAGTCCTTAGGCTCAGGGCAGGTTTTATAGAAGAGAAACTAAGCTTTGAAGGATGGGTAGGATTTTATAGGCAAGGAAGAGGGATGTAGTTGTCTAGGGAGGGGGAATGGAAAGGGCAGAAGGGAAGGAAAGGAAAATTTCCAAGGCATGCCTGAGGAAAGTTGAGCAAGTGTGTGTGCAGTCTGCAATTTTAGTTCTGTTTCCAAAGGACAGCGGTTAATATAAATATAAATATCTTATCAGGGAATTTCCTGGTAGTCCAGTGGTTAGGACTCTGCACCTTCACTGCAAGGGGCACGGGTTCGATCCCTGGTCGGGGAACTAGGATCCCGCATGCCGTGTGGCACAGCCCCCCGCCAAAAAAATCTTATCAAACTATTTTTGTGATACCTCTGAAGACCTTGGTACAGTGCTTGTTTCACATTAGCCTCTGCTCTAAGCATAGAGTAAGTGAACGTAAAGGTAGTTTTCTTCAACACAAAAATTACATTTTAAAATTTCAAATCATTGGTATAGATGAGTCCAGTCCATCTGCTTTTTGTTTCCTTTAAAAGACCTTTATTATGATGCAGCAGCATAAACTATTTATAGATGAATAGAGCTGAACCTTCCCTCCATTTTTTTTTTTTTTTTTTTGCGGTACGCGGGCCTCTCACTGCTGTGGCCTCTCCCCTTGCGGAGCACAGGCTCTGGATGCGCAGGCTCAGCGGCCATGGCTCACGGGCCCAGCTGCTCCGCTGCATGTGGGATCCTCCCAGACCGGGGCACGAACCCGTGTCCCCTGCATCGGCAGGCGGACTCTCAACCACTGCGCCACCAGGGAAGTCCCTTCCCTCCATTTTTAAAAAAATTTATTTTATTGAAGTGTAGTTGATTTACAATGTTATGTTAACGTCTGCTGTACAGCAAAGTGATTCAGTTACACATATATATACATTCTTTTTCATAGTCTTTTCCATTATGGTTTATGACAGGATATTGAATGTAGTTCCCTGTGCTATCAGTAGGACCTCATTGTTTATCCTCCGACCATTTTTCATGTTTATTAGTAATTTTCGTTTTTGCTGTCATTTCAGGTTACTGGCATCTTGCCCTGCTTGCTTGATGGTGACTGTTTCATCAGGTCCAATTCTTCTTCTCCAGATCTTGGAATATTATTTGAACTTGGAATTTCTTATATTCGCAATGTATGTCAGTTGAAAGATACAGCTTTCTAACGTGTCAAAGGGGAAGTTTTCCCTTATGTCTGTCTTTGGTAAAATAATCGAGGTTTTTATGTGTAACAGAATTTTAATCTCTTGAGGAATGAGAGTGACAGTGATTCTAATTTTTTTATGATGCTACTTTTCCATTAGTGTTTAAAATAAGTGTACTTGTTTACGTTTATAGCTTGAGCGAACTCCAGTGCTTTTAAAGAATGAAGATTGGAAAAACATAAGACCTTGCAGAAAGTGATAAAAGATGCTAGCGGCCTTGCAGCACTGTGCTTTAGCTCTGTCCTGGAGGGTCAGAGTGCCCCTAACCTTGTAAATGAGGGTTCTAATGAAGGGACCTGGCAGAGGGGTAATTTTTATAAAGGGAACACCAGAAACTTGGATTAATTTACATCATGTAGACTATCGAATCAGTGGGTGTGGCTCTGTGGTAATAATTATGTATTTCCATAGATAGGTGTAGTATGTGTGTAGGGCCTCGTGATAACCCAGGGATTTGTATTATGTTAATGGTGTAATACCATTATATGTTTTATTATGTTAATGGTGTAATACCATCCTTTCATTTCTTTAAGGCAAATTCATCCGTCTGCTGCAGGTGGGTAGGACAGGAGCAGGTCCCCCAGGTGAACCCCAGACGCCTCTGACAATTGACATTGGGTTAAGTTCTGAGCAGAAGGACCCTTGAATGCTTTAATTGGCTCATTCCATTTCTTACTGAGACAGAGCCTCCTGCGCTCACGTATATTGAGGTGATCTGGAATCATCCCACCGCGTATTTATGTCACTCAAGAAGCAATAGTAACAGTTGTCATATCATCAGCTTTAGGGGTTTTTCAGGAGCAATTTAACAAGAGGTTTTCATTTTATATCCTGCCTTTACCATCTGGCCTGCAAGTCAAATGGGACTCCACTGGGTTTCACTTTGTTTTCTTGTGAAGAATTTTTTAGTTCTAAAGGCAAATACTAGTTTTATTCCTTTTAGAAGAACTTGGTATGTGCTTATAGATTTGACTGATTCAGACATTAAGTTTCATACACTTTTTTTTTATTTTCTAGTCAACTGGTGAGAGAGGAGAATTAAGTTGTGGCTGGGTGTTTCTTAAACTTTTTGATGCCAGTGGAATTCCTATTCCAGCAAAGTAAGTTGGCTTATATATTCCTTCCAAACGGGTAATTTTGTGGAAATTCATTTTTTTTAGAATCTAGATACCTCAGGTTTCCAGAGTGTGTTACTTACATTTCAGTAACTTGTGTGGAGAGGGCTTTTAATGTTGATTTTAATGTTCTTTTAGGTAGTATATGAAAACAGCACACATGATCTCATCCTAGCGGGGAAGAAATGGCACATGTAGCCAAGGTGTTTTAAAAGATATTTGCACCGGTTGTCTGCTGAGAATATTCCTGTGGCATTAGTACATTTCACAGTGCTGAAATAGAGCCTCATTCTCGCCGAAGAGTGAGAAAGCTGAGTCTGGGGTCCCCAGGTCCTCCGTGACTCTGCCTTTCTTCCGTAGGTTGTACATGGAAATTGTAGCAGCAGCCACTGTAAACAAATTTAAAATTTAAGACCAAAAGCAAATATTTGTAATGCATTTGCAATATATACATAACAGTCACGAGATTATTATCCCTAATACAAAAAGAGCTTTCAGAAATTAAGAAGAGGCCAATCCAAATTTGAAAATGGGCACACACACACAAATCTAAGTCTGGAAGATAAGAAACCCACAGAAGAGATACAGATGGGCAGTCACTAGGATGATGATGGAGATCCCAGAGTTGGAATGTAAAATTCAGGGCTGTAGCCTGGGCTCTGTCTATGTAACTGTAAGCAGGTTGTCTGCAAGCCTCAACTTCCCCCATCTTTAAAATGGGATCATAATAGTTCCCAAGCCCAAAGGTTTAATTCAGATGATGCACCCCTCTTCCATCTTTACTGATACCGCAGGGGTGGGCGTGACCTCCTTACCACTGGATGGAGGTAAAAGCCCTCCTCTGATGTTACCCCAGTGGGAGGGGGAGGGGCACTCTATCACGCCCAACCTCCCCAGCCACTGCCTGTAGATGGAGAGGCCCAGGCTTGGGTTGTTTTTGTTTTTCTGCTTTTGTTTTTTGTCTTTAATACTGTTCAGGGTTTTTCACTGTGCTTAGTGGGAGGGAAAGTGTGTTTATCCAATCCTTCTTAAAGTGAAGTCATAGCTATTTTTTAAATGAGGTGGAGGCCTATGTATTGATACAGAAACATCTCCAATGTATATTATTATATGAAAACGGCAAGTTGCAGAATCGTGTGTGTGCTGACTCCACTTCTGTTCGCAAAGAGCTGTGTTCATGTGCGTGTGTGTAAACTGTTCCCGGAGGTTGTCTCTGGCGAGCAGAACTGGGGAGGTGGTGCCACAGGATTAAGGAGGCCTCTTACCTTCTGCTTCCACACTTACGGAGTACGCAACTTTAAACGTGTGTCAGTTTAAGATTTACTGTTTAAATGTATGTTTGTTTCCATTTGTATTGAAACAGATAGGACAAGGGGCTACCAAACTAGGGGGGAAAGAAGGGGGGAGGGATTTTTCATGTTTTGTTTATCATTTCTATGCCATTTGAACTTTTTACAACAATCTACGTGTTACTTTTATATTTTAAAAATAGTATGAATTCATAATAGCTTTATTTCCAATGATGATTTGAAACATTTGAAAAATGCATTTAAATAACACGAGTCATTAAAGTCAAAAGACCTTAATGACATTAATTAATCTTCCTCATTTTTATGTAGAAAAATGTGTTTTCTGTGGTTCATAGTTAAGAAAGAGACTTTATTTACTGAGATGATAACCCCATGGAGGTGTCAACAACCTTCATTCTCATTTACCAATGAGGCATAAATAAAATGTCTGTGAATGCGTCTGTGCTAAAAAACGTTCCACTACTGACTCTACTGTTCCTCAATGTCCGTAACACGTGTCCATCATGGTATATTTTTCTTTTGTAGAACTTATGAACTCTTCTTGAATGGAGGTACCCCTTATGAAAAAGGTGTTGAAGTGGACCCTTCAGTATCCAGAAGAGGTACCACTCTTCTGTGTTGCTTTCTTTCCTTAAAGATTAAACAAGCAGAAGATACATCGGAGAAGATACCTATAGTATAATAAGCGTAACACTTTTCACGTGAATTCACATTTTTTAAAATATGTCGTTTGATGTTAAAATCTTAATCATTTTTATCTAAGTGCTTATTTTCTTGGTAGCATATTTGAGACTCTAACGTAGGAAATTAGGATGCATGAGCACCCTGTACTGGTTCCTTTTCGTTGAACACTGGGCCACAGAATTAATAGAATAGGCCAATTCAGTGACTGCCTATTGCTAGGTCAAAGGGTGTAGACATTTGAAATTGTGGTATACATACCAGGTTGCCCTCCAAAAATACTGAGCATCTTTTAATGTGTTCATTGACCAGGCACTGTGCTAGGTAAAGGGAAAATGGAGAGTAAGGCAGATATGGCCCTTGCCTCTTGGAGCTCAGAGCCTGATGGGTTTGAAACTCCCCTCTAGGTCCTCAGACATCCCGCTCCTTGCTTCGTGATTTAGGACACACAGCACTGCTGCCGCCCCAGCAATGCCAATCCCACCTTCTTGGAACAGGAAGGAGCTGGGATGTGGGATGCAGCTGGTTCTACTTGGAGTCAGACGTGCTTTTTAAACTCCCTTTTTCTTTGTCATCTGGCAGCAGTGATGCTGTCACGGTATCTGATGTAGTGGCAGCTCCAGGGGTGGGCTGGTTGGGTGCATTCTGAAGGTCCTTAGGGCACATCATATTCATCAGTCCATTTAGGGCGTATGGGCGACTGCTGCCTCTCATACAATTCAGCCCCACTGGTGCTGAAAAAAACTTTGTCTTATTTTTATATATAAAAAAATGTATATAAAATACTCTATTTTATTATATTCACTGCCTAAGCATTTAAAGTTTTGAGATGTATTTTTTATTTTTTTAAAGCACATGGTAGTGTTTTCCATCAGATGATGACAGTGAGAAGGCAGCCTCAGCTTCTAGTAAAACTGAGATCTTTGAACAGAAGATCAAGGAACATGCTAAGGTTGGTACCTGCTGTTACCTGTCTGGTGAACTTGGGCCCATTCAGCGTTTGTGGACCATCTCTGTTTCTGGCTTCTCCACGTGCTTGGTCACCTTCTGTTAATTATTTTTTTTCCTCACTAATTCTTCTGCCAAGGATCAGTAGGGAAATGGAATAATAATACATTTCAGATTAGCTTATTCTTCTGTTTACCAGTTAGCACAAATGATAGATGCGGTCAGAAATAGTATAGAAACTTTTGAGTCAACGGGACTTATCATCCACAGTCCTACCCTCAGGGAACTTTGGGGAACTTTTTTTAATGTCAAGTTTGTTGAGGTATAATTTACACGCAGTAAAATTTGCCCTTTTTAGTTTAAGTTCTTTGCGTTTTGACAAGTATATACAGTCATATAACTACCACACGGTCAAGATAGAGAATATTTCCATCACTATAAACAGTGAACTGATGCCCCTTTGTAATCAACTCTCCAGCTCCGGCCTCAGGCTACTGCTCCTCTGTTTTCTTTCCCAACAGTTTTGCCTTTTCCAGAATGTCCTACAAATGGACTCACACAGTACATAGCCTTTTGAGTCTGGCCTCTTTCATTTAGCGTAACGCAGTTGAGATACACCCATGCTGTTGCCTGTGCTAGTGGTTTTTTCCTTTTTGTTCTAATTGGTATTCCATTTGGTGGATATACCCTAATGTGTTTATTTATTCACTAGTTGATAGATACTTGGGTTGTTTCTGGCTTTGGGCAATTATGAATAAAGCTGCTCTATATATTTGCGTAAGAGTTTTTGTGTGTGTGGGCATGTCTTCCTTTCTCGTGGGTGTAGGTACTTAGGAGTGGGATTACTGGATCATCTGGTGTTTGTTTAACTTTATAAGAAACTGCCAAACTGGTTTCCAGTATGACTAGAGGCCATTTTACACCCTCTCCAGCCACATATGAGAGTTCCAATTACTCCGTATTCTTGACAACATTTGATATGATCAATTTTTTTCTGTTTTGCCCGTTTTATTTATTTATTTATATATTTATTTATTTTTGGCTGCATTGGGTCTTCGTTGCTGCGCGCAGGCTTTCTCTAGTTGCGGCAAGCAGGGGCTACTCTTCGTTGCGGTGCATGTGCTTCTTGCGGTGGCTTCTCTTGTTGCGGAGCACGGGCTCTAGGCGCGGGCTTCAGTAGTTGTAGCACTTGGGCTCAGTAGTTGTGGCACACGGCCTTCAGTAGTTGTGGCTTGCGGGCTCTAGAGCACAGGCTCCGTAGTTGTGGCACACAGACTTAGTTGCTTCACGGCATGTGGGAGCTTCCTGGACCAGGGATCAAACCTGTGTCCCCTGCATTGGCAGGCAGATTCTTAACCACTGTGCCACCAGAGAAGTCCTTGCCCATTTTAATAAATGATTAGTGGTAGCTGTTGGTGGTTTTAATTTGCATTTTCTTCAGGGAGATTTTGCACTGGTAGAATCCCAGGTCGATCCATCTCTAACTCAGTAACCTCTTGGACAAGTCATTTACCATCTTTCTCAGGGTCTCAAGGTCTACGTCTTTAAAATGGACATCATAATAGTATTAACCCCATCAAGCACTAAAGAGGTTTAAGGAAAAGAAAATATATAAAACACTTAGCTAGTACGTGGCACCCAGTAACACACAATAAGTAGCAGCTATAATTATTACTCTTATATAGTAATAGCTATATTATAAACAGCTATAGCTATTACTATTATCATATGTCTAGATAAATGTAAATACAATGACAGGTGGCTGGCACTGTCATCACATTTGTTCAGATGAGGATGTGCTATGTAGCTGGTAGGATCGGGGGATTCAAAAGAAGCTTTGAAGGTTTGGAAGAGGTGCCAGTTGATGACGTGGAGATGTGGAGAGTACGCAGTGGACAGGAGGGGCAGAGGGAGGAGCGTGGCTCGGGAACAGAGACTGATGCAGTTGACTGGTCCCACAGTGACCTGCTCTCTGCTCGCGGATTATCAGGAAGCAGGGAACCTTGGCCCACCTCTGTGAATGGTTGCTTTTCTCATTCTAGATCATGCTCCCAGTTTAAATATCTCTAGTACTGAAATGTGTATTATAATTATAGTGTTAACAGTTAAATCTTTCAATAACCATTAATTATGTGTTCGTGGGTAGTATTCATCCTCTTGGCTTTTTTTTTTCCTGGATGTTCATAGAGCCTATAAATTCCCTTCTTTTGGCCAATCTTTCCTTGGACAGTTTTTATTTTTCAAGATTAATAGAAGAAGCACAGTAGCGGTCTTTGTAGAAGAAAAGCTAGAATCCTGTCTGGCCTCATTCTTCCTACGTCTTCAGCCTCCCGCTACCCCCCTTGTTGATAAGCTTTCGAGAGTCCGAAGCACTCCCAAGCGTGTCTGTCAAGCACAGCTCTTAATAGTGTTTCTTTGGCCCCAAATATCAGTTTGCAGATACGCTTTACAATCTAGAGATCAAATCTGACTTGGGTGTGCGGCGGTCAGATGGGCGGGCCCGTTCCCCCAAAGCAATGAACGTTCTTCTGCATGCTGGGTTCTCAAAGAAGGGTCCCAGGTCCTCATCCCCTGACGTCAGGAACTGAGCCCTTGTTGGTTACAGCATACAGTAGGCACCCGAAAAATGTTTGTGAAATAATTTCCAAGTAGAGCTCTTCCTGCTGGTGTAAAAGTGGTCGGGCGCTCTGCTCTGCCTTCTGCGGTCCCTGGCCTCCCCCACCTCGTCTTGGTGTCCGCTCCTGTCTCCTCCCAGAGCCCCGAGAGAGACCTGAGCACCGTCTTGAAATTGCCGCTCCACTTTGCCTGATGCAGAAATGCGCTCTGCTCTCCTGGTGGTGTCCAGCGTGGGCTTCAGGGCCCGCCGGCCTCAGGCAGGCTCTCCCAGGGGCAGACCGTGGGCATGGTGAAGCCAGAGGCCTTGGGCCCTACTGCTGGGCCATGGGCTGGGGTGCGAGGGCTGTGCTGTGGGTCCAGGATGAGAGGCTGGAATCAGGCCTGTGCACCCTGGAGGTGGAGCCTGAGATGGGGCTGACCCTTCTCAGTCTCCTCTCCCTGACCTGCCACCTGCAGTGAGTGGGAAAAGAAGGCGGATGATGCTACCAACAGCCCTCCTCCTCCACTCCTCCAAACGCCCATCCCGCCTCTGTCCCCACTCTCCCTTGCTTAAGAACTTCATATTTGGGGATTTCCCTGGTGGTCCAGTGGTTAAGACTCCACGCTTCAACTGCAGGGGGCACGAGTTCAATCCCTGGTTGGGGAACTAGGATCCTACGTGCCGCAAAAGAAAAAACAAAACAAAAACAAAAACACCCTTCATCTTATGTATATGTGTAACTGATTCACTTTGTTATAAAGCAGAAACTAACACACCATTGTACAGCAATTATACTCCAATAAAGACGTTAAAAAAAATAAAAATAAATGAATAAACCCTTCATCTTTGTTTAGCCAGATTTCTCTGCTTGAAGGAGAAAGGACGGGGCTCTTTTTGTTATGCCAAGGGACCTACAAAACTGCGGGCAGGGCCAAGGGTGGGAAGCCCAGTTATAATCTGCATTAGTGCCCAGTTTCCCCAGTATCCTTGCTGGTTGGCTTCATCCTGCCCTCTCACCAGCCAGCAGTCTTCCGTGTGTGTCTCCTTTGGCTGTCAGGAGCCCTGTGAAAATCCGATGAATCAACGTGGACTCGTCTCCTTGACCAAAGAAACAGCACCAGAATCCTGTCCCTGGGTCTCCTTTTATGGAGACAACTCTGGTCATGTTGACCCTCAGCTGAGACGGAAGAGGGAGCAGATAGGTCCTCCTGTTTCACCAAGACTTGCCTTTCTGATTTGGGAGCTGTTTTTTTGATGGGGTTTAACTTGGTGTGATTTGGCCAAATGCATGCTTTTAAGCCTCTGATGAGGGAAAGCCCTGAATTTAGACCCAGACTCCCAGAGCACGGGTTCTGAATACCGAGACATACTGGTCTGTGGCAGTAGGCTACATGCCTGTATATAAATTTGCTACAAATTTGTTTATTTTCCTTTGCTCTCTGGATGTATGCCATCTTTTTTTCTCTTTTACTTCCATTGTATCATTGCTAAAAATAAATGAAGTAATAGTGTTGCTTGCCGGGGGCCCAGTATCATGTTTATTGCCCTTCTGTTGGTCTGTCTGTGAGGTCAGAAGGAAGTATATCTTTACTTCTTCAGCTCAGAGCTTCCTGGTCACCTTGGATTTGGGAAAATCAAAGGATTTCCCTAAAGGAAGCTCTGGTAAAGAGCCAGCAGCGTTGCTTCGTTTTATGGGGAGGTACCAGAAGGAAAGGAGTGCCGGCACTGTGGGCGCTGAAGGCCTCCACTGCAGGCTGGCCGCGATGCCTGCCAGACAGAGCAGGCCGATCTGGGAGAGAAGGGGAGGAGAGAATGGAAGGAAGGTTCCACCCCTTCCCTTCGTAGAATTAATGTCTGTTTTTCAGCATGAGACATGAGTTTGGGCATGCTGCTGAAACACTGCCCACATATCCCATAGACCGGAGGGCGGGGTGTAGAACAACATGGAATCACAGCATGAACACCGAGAAGGCATGTGGTGGCATCGAGGCAGCTTAAATGTTCCCCTGCAGCCAACCTGAAATCTAGGTCAGGGCTATGCACGATCAGAATTTTAGCGGGGCTGGAAAAGGGTGACTTCTGGCTCTGTGCATGAAATGCTCTATATGAATATAAGTGTGGTAAGAGAATCTATCTTGTGTTTTGGGGCATTTCTAGAATGCAAGGGTTAGGGAGTGGTCAAGGATACGTATCTAAATTCTGTGAAACTAGTCATAGGAACTCATTACTCCTGTACCATCCCTGGGGTCACGTTCATTCTGCTCTCTTTCAGCAGGCTGGAAGCCTGGATGTTACCTCTGTGATTAATTTTCCCTTCTAAAATTCTCATCCTAGAAGTTAGAGTGAAGGATTATTTTCTGAAGTTAAAGTCTCCTTTAACTTTAGGTGGTTTCCCTTAGCCCAAAGACATCTTCCTCTTGGTAGAGGACATTGTTTGCAAGGTTTTCGAGATTTCCTATACGCTCATTCTTCATGCTTAGTGACAGAGTTCATGTATTTCTAAAAATAACACAGAAAATGTGTGTTTAGAATGATTCAAGACATTTTCTTGATCATCTGCTAAGGTTAATTCTGGTGCTCAATATTCTCAGTAAGTATTTAGTGTGCACCAGGTGTCAGGTTTTAAAGCACTCACTTGTATTTCCAGATTATATTTTGAAATCTCAATATTTGAAATTTTATTTCTATTTTTTATTCCCAAGTATTTTCTTTTTTTTTTTTTGACTTTTTTTTTTTTTAACATCTTTATTGGGGTATAATTGCTTTACAATGGTGTGTTAGTTTCTGCTTTATAACAAAGTGAATCAGTCATACATAAACATATGTTCCCATATGTCATCCCTGTTGCGTCTCCCTCCCTCCCACCCTCCCTATCCCACCCCTCCAGGCTGTCACAAAGCACCGAGCCAATATCCCTGTGCCATGCGGCTGCTTCCCACTAGCTATCTACCTTACTACGTTTGTTAGTGTGTATATGCCCATGACTCTTTCTCGCCCTGTCACAGCTCACCCTTCCCCCTCCCCATAACCTCAAGTCCGTTCTCTAGGAGGTCTGCGTCTTTATTCCTGCTTTACCCCTAGGTTCTTCATGACATTTTTTTTCTTAAATTCCATATATATGTGTTAGCATACGGTATTTGTCTTTTTCTTTCTGACTTACTTCACTCTGTATGACAGACTCTAGGTCTATCCACCTCATTACAAATAGCTCAATTTCGTTTCTTTTTATGGCTGAGTAATATTCCATTGTATATATGTGCCACATCTTCTTTATCCATTCATCCGATGACGGGCACTTAGGTTGTTTCCATCTCCGGGCTATTGTAAATAGAGCTGCAATGAACATTTTGGTACATGACTCTTTTTGAATTATGGTTTTCTCAGGGTATATGCCCAGTAGTGGGATTGCTGGGTCATATGGTAGTTCTATTTGTAGTTTTTTAAGGAACCTCCATACTGTTCTCCATAGTGGCTGAACCAATTCACATTCCCACCAGCAGTGCAAGAGTGTTCCGTTTTCTCCACACCCTCTCCAGCATTTATTGTTTCTAGATTTTTTGATGATCCAAGTATTTTCTTTCTTTCAATGCTATTAGATATGCTATTAAATGAAATTAAAGTTTTAATTTCCTTTTCAAATTGTTCATTGTTAGTATATAGAAACATGACTGATTTGTGTATGTTGATTTTATATCCTGCAACTTTGCTGCATTTGTTTATTATAACAGTTTTGTGTGTGTGTGTGTGTGTGTGTGTGTGTGTGTGTGTGTTTCCTCTGCATTCGTCACATATCAATGTAACTTCAATATTGAAATCACGTTGTGTGTGAACAGAGATAATTTTACTTCTTTTTTTTCTAACTTATATGCTTTTTATTCATTTTTCTTGCCTGACTGCTCTGGCTAGGGCTTCCAGTAATATGTTGAATAAAAATGGTGAAAACGAACATCCTTGTTTTGATCTTGATCTTGGAGGGAAAGCCTCCAGTCTTCTCCATTGAGTATGAGGTTAGCTATGGGATTTTCACATACAGCCATTATTACGTTGAGATAGTTTTCTTCTATTCCTAGTTTGTTGGGTGTTTTTATTATGAAGATATGTTGCATTTTATCAAATGCTTTCAGCATCAGCTAAGAAAATAACGTGTTTTTTTTTTCCTTGATTCTGTTAGTCTAGTGTATTACATCGATTGATTTTCTTATTTTGAACCATCCTGGCCTTGTAGGAATAAATCCTACTTGGTCATAGTGTATAAAACTTAATGTGCTGTTGAATTATGTTTGCTAGTATTTTGTTGAGGAGTTTTTGCATCAGTGTTCATCAGGGATATTGGTCAGTAGTTTTTTTGTTGTGTCTTTGTCTGGCTTTGGTATCAGGATAATGCTGGCTTCACAGAATGAGTTTGGAAGTATTTCTTTCATTTCAGTGTTTCAGAAGAGTTTGAGAGGGTTTGGTATTAATTCTTCTTTAAATGTTTGGTAGAATTCATCAGTGAAGCCATCTGGTCCTGGGGTTTTCTTTGTTGGCAGGTTTTTGATTACCATTAAGTCTCCTTTCTAGTTATAAGTCTGTTCAGATTTTGTATTTATTATTTAGTCGTGGTAGGTTGTGTGTTTCTAGGAGTATGTCTGTTTTATCTAGATTATCTAATTTGTTGGCATACAATTATTCATAGTCCTCTTTTATAATCCTTTGTAATTTTTGTAAAATCAGTAATAATGTCTCCTTTCATTTCTGATTTTAGTAACTTGAGTCTCTTTTTTTCTTAATCAATCCAGCTAAAGGTTTGTCGATTTTATTTGTCTTTTCAAAGAACCAGCTCTGCTTTCATTGGTTTTCTCTGTAGTTTTCTATTCTCCATTTTGTTCATTTCTGCTCTAATCTTTATTATTTCCTTTCTTCGGCTACCTTCGGGTTTCATTTGTTTTTCTTTTCAAGCTCCTTAAGGTGTAAAGTTAGGTTGGTGATTTGAAATCTTTCTTCTTTTTTAATGTAAGTATTTATAGCTATAAATTTTCCTTCTTAACACTGCTCTCACCGCATCCCATAAGTTTTGGTGTGTTGTATTTTCATTTTATTTGTCTCAAGATATTTTCTGATTTCCCGTGTGATTTCTTCTTTGAGCCATTGGTTGCTTAAAAGTATGTTGTTTGATATCCACATATTTGTGAATTTTCCAGTTTTCCTTCTGCTGTTGATTCCTAGTTTCATTCCATTGTGATCAGAAAATGTACTTTGGGGGCTTCCCTGGTGGCGCAGTGGTTGAGAGTCTGCCTGCCGATGCAGGGGACACGGGTTCGTGCCCGGTCCTGGGGGATCCCACATGCCGCGGAGCGGCTGGGCCCGTGAGCCGTGGCCGCTGAGCCTGCGCGTCCAGAGCCTGTGCTCCGCAGCGGGAGAGGCCACAACGGTGAGAGGCCCGCATACCGCAAAAAAAAAAAAAAAAAGTTGAAAAGAAAATGTACTTTGGAAAAAAGAAAATATACCTTGTATAATTTGTCTTTTAAATTGTTAAGACTTGTTTTGTGGCCTAATGTATGACCACGTATGTTAGGAGAATGTCCTGGAGAATGTCCCATGTGCACTTGAGAAAAATGCGTATTCTGCTATTGGGCAGAGTGTTCTGTATATGTCAGCCAGTTACAGTTGGTCTGCAGTGTTGTTCAAGTTCTCTTTCCTTATTGATCTTCTGACTGGTTGTTCTATCCCTTATTGAAAGTGGGGTATTGAAGTCCGCTACTATGATTGTAGATCTATTTCTCTCTTCACTTTTGTCACTGTTTACTTCATATATTTAGGAGCTCTGATGTCTGTTGTATATGTTTATAACTGTTATATCTTCTTGATGAATTGACCCTTTTATCATTATATAATATCTTTCATAGTAACAGCTTTTTGGCTTAAGGTCTGTCTTGTCTGATGTTAGTATAGCTATCCCTGCTCTCTTTTTCTTTACTATTTGCATGGAATATCTTTAACTATCCTTTCATTTTCAACCTGTGAATGTCCTTAGATCTAGAGTGGGTCTCTTGTAGACACAATATAGTTGGATCCTGTTTTTTTAATCCATTCTGCCAATCTGTGTTTTGGGGTTGGGGAGTTTAATCCATTTACATGTAAAATAATTACTAATAGGGAAGGACTTAATTGCCATTTTGTTATTCGTTTTCTGTATGTTTTAAGGGTATTTTTGTCCCTCCTTTCCTCTCTTCCTGCCTTCCTGTGTTTTTAATTGATTTTTTTGGTAATGATACATTTTGATTTCCTTTTGTGTATATTCTATGCATCTTTTGTGTGTGGTTACCATGAGGATTACACACAACATCCTAAAGGTCTTCCAGTCCATTTTAAGCTGATATCAGTGTAACTTCAATATTGAGATTTTCTTGTCCTTGAGACCTTGCTACAGTATGTGCCAAGCATTGCATTAAGCATTCCACATTTACCTCATTGTAATCCTGTTAGTAACCTGAGATGCAGCTATGACTATCTGTGTTCTGCAAATGAAGAAACCGAAACACAAGGAGAATAAATAATTAACCCCAAATCACATAGCTAGGAGGTAGCACCGCAGAGTCAGAATTCAGTCTGATCTGCCACACCCTCCTGTGTTCCACCCAGCACTGGGAACAGTCTGAACTCGTTTCCTCTGCATTCGTCACATCGGGTGAGGTGGCAACATGGCTTTGTTAAAACTTGTAGCTGACTAGTCCCGTTCTTTCTAAAGCACATAATTGATGACTTTTATTTTTTATTCGACATTTAACATGGCTGTATATGCGAACATGGAAACCCAGGAACGGTAACCCAGAGTCGCAACTTGAAAGTACACACGTAAAAATAAAAGTTTTCTGAAGTTTAACGAGGTCAACTTATAGTGGAAGTTTTCCTCAAACTTATTAAAAATTTTTTTCAATAATGAAGCAAAACTTGAAACTCTTCATTCGAGTAATAAGTATACATTTTAAAAACACCGTAGGTTGGGTCATAGGGGATTGTTTAATGAATACATTTTTTTTTCTTCTTTTATAGTCTACTGCCGGAAACATTAATTGGAAGTATGTGCTCCGTTCATTTGTTGATATTTTATCGCCAGATTCTTGGTGACGTGCTCCTGAAAGACAGGATGAGCATGCACAGTGCTGGTGAGAAGTCTTTGCAGTTTCCTCACGTACAACAGTGCATCATGCTTTGAGTAAATGTAACCTCTGCCAGCCTTTATCTTCTGCTTCTGAAGGTGACATTTGGAATAAAATATTTAGAATAGCATCAGTGTCAACCACTTACTTCAGACGCGAAGCACTGTGCTCAGCGTGCCTCCTGTGTGAGCTCCGGACGTGTTCCGTTCTTTACGATATACACTTTTTACCTTCAGATTCTGGGGACTTGAGATCCTAAATTTCAGATATAATCATATTTTCCTTTAATGTCTTCAATAATGTTTTTACTACGTGTTTGATATGTATATCATCTTTTTTGGAAAGAGACCAAAATTACCCAAAATAACTGGTTCTTAATGCAAGAAGTTTAAAAATCAATAAAATTGGTGAATCCAGGTAAGAGGTGTTCAGCGTTTCTATTTTTATTCTTGCAACTTTTTTGTCAGCTTGAAACTTTTTCCAAGTAAAATGTTAAAAAGTAATTTTAAAAAAATCAGTGAGCTGTCACACATGATTGAACTTGCACAGAGATATGCATGTGTTGTAAGAATTACCTCCAGAGAAAGTTGAATTTTATTGGATATTCTTTATTGAGTGCCTAGTATATGCCAGGCATTGTGCCAGGACCCAGTGATGAATGAGACAGGCACCATCATCCCTACTCTCGTGGAGCAACAGACTTCAAACACAAAATTATATGAATAATCCTTTTCAACCTCAAGTGTTCTGAAGGGAAATACACAACAAGAGCGTACCCTAGGAAGACCTGAATTAATTCATAGGATGAGGGAAGGCTTCTCTGGGCAAGGAATATTTAAGAGAAGACCTGAGAGAGGAGTTAGACATACAGGGGAGATGGGTGGGGGTGGATCCTTTCTGGATAGAGGGACCAGCGTGTCTGAAGACCCAAGGCAAGAAAACCGGAGTGCACTGGAGAGATTGAAATTGAAGGCAGGCCAGTGTGGCTAGAATCGAGTGAGAGGGAGAGAGAGCCCCATGATGACTCGGCTCTCATGGACAAGTGGAGTTCATGGTTAGACACGAGTCCCCTCCCAGGGACACACCACCTGGATAGGTAGGTAGAAATGGAACTACCTAGAGTCAGAGAAGCACCAACATTTCTCAAGGAATAATTGTAATTCTAAAGGAAGGACAGTTTAAGCCTTTTAGTCGTCACTTGCCTCTGAATTTGTTTCAACGACTCCAGAAAAACTTCACGAACGACCCGACTCCTTAAAGAGGAGAAGGCTTATTAGTTTTCCTATAGGTAGGGAGAAGCCTACTCAGAATCGTTGGCTTCATTTGAATCTGCGCATCAGAATAAACTTAGTGAGACCTAGAGAGAGGATTTTTCTCTGCTGAGGACACAAGATTATAGAAGTCATTGCCCTTGCCGTTTCTGAAGTGTCCTTCCTGGTGGGCCTCTTTGCACAGCCCTCCACGTGCCACTATTGATTGTGAAGTATCAGTATTCTCCTGCACAGTATGTAGGCACGTGGTCAGAATCCCCAACTCCTCATTCCTTCCGATGTCATCCAGCACCATCCGTTGGCCCCAGGCTGGGCAGGAGCTGCCCGCCCTCCACCTCCTTTCCCTTGGTGCCCCTCGTTCCCACTCAGCCTCCTGAGAGTGTGGGCGCCTCCTAATTGGAAGATTTCTCTTACCGCACCACACTCATGAGGAGGAAAGAGAGGTTGGAAAAAAAACATAGAAGAACAAAATGTTCTAGTCTTATTCTGTTCAGAGCCACTTTACTCCCACCTAAAAGCTTTACCTACTTGGTACCAGACTCATTTCAGACTTCCCCGGGGTGTGGATATAGGGGCAGATGGAGGCCGAGGGGGCAGCTTCCAGCCCTCCGAGAGGTTAACGTGGGTAGAATGTGTTATCAGCAAATCACGTGGCACAGTCATTTCAATCTGAATGCATGTTTTTATGTCTGTTGCTATAAAACACATTGGCTGAAGTTTATAGAAAATCCTTTCTATTCTTTTGTATTTCAGATTTAATTAGTAATCCAGTGCTGGCCACCTTCCCCAAGCTCCTGGAGCAGCCCGACCTGATGGATGCGCTCAGGGTGGGTAGTGTGCATCATGATGGAAGCCTGGCGGGTCCTAAAGGCGGTTAGACATACTGCACAATGAGTTCTGACACCAGCTGTAGGCTTCTGTGGGGTTCGTTTCTTCCCTATTTGGATGATGTCTCCCGATCCCTGTCTGTTGTCCAGCTAACTTGGTCTCATCTGTCCTTTCTTACTATGGAGGTGACTTCCCCAGGGCTGCCTTCCCTGACCCCGTAAGCAGACGGAGTGCCTGCCTTCTACCCCGTTGCAATCTCCTCCCTATTGTTTGTTCCTTGACTTAAGGTGGCCACCAATTGTGTCCTGAGAGCAAAAATCCAAAATGGTTTGTTAGATAAATTGACTGAGTTTTCAGGGGAGAATCAGGGCCTGCATATCATTTTTATTTTAACTTGAAGTATGTTATCTGTTGTATGAAAAAGCAGCTGGATATTAGGTTGAACCATGTGAAATCTCTAATCTTTAGCCATTTATTGGCCTTCAAAAACGGCAGTTTCACAAAGTTCAACTTAAATATTAGAATCGACAAGTATTAGGCCTGCGACGCAAATACTCGGATAACGTAAGTGCCGTAGGGGATGTGTAATCCAGGTCCTTGCAGATTTAAAGGAGGCAGCATGTAAGGATCAGGAGCCTGTTTCATTAAAGATGTCCTCAGGGAGATGCACCTAATGAAAGCCTGGGGGCCAAGCAGGGTTTCGACATACTGGGACGGGAGAAGAAGACATCACAGGTGGGAGGGTCAGCACAAGCAAACACTCTGAGGCAGGAGGGAAGAGGGCGTGCTCTTGAGGAGAGCAGACGACCCCGCCTGGCCTGTCGGATGTCGTCTGTAGACGGTCAAGGGCGATCTCAGTCTCATCCTGTGGGTGAAGAGTGTGGTAGGTGGTGGGCAATCCATGAAGGGTTTTGCTTTAGGGACCCCGGACAGCACAGAGACGTGGAAAAGCACGTGCGCAGGAGGGAGGGGAGCTGTGTTGGGAGGTGAGTCCTCTTGATAAGGAGGGAGGCCATACAGCCTGGCGGAGTTGGAAGGAGAAGCATCGTCTACAGAGGTTTTTATTAGACTTTGAAACTGATTTCACGTGCTGGTTTGGCTGGGGAGGGGGTGTCAACAGCAATGATGAGGTTTTAGCAAAAAGATGTAAGAAAATGTTCTTGGCATATGCTTATCTGTAATTTCAGACAAGCTCATCTGGCACTATAGTTAGCTAATGCAGAATTTCTCTTTCTTCCCCTATAAAGCATTAGTATATTAATATTTACTCGTTATACAAATCGTACATACATTGATTCATTCAACAGATATTTCACGAGAGCCCGCTATGGCTAAGGCACCATGCTGGGCCCTGGAAGGTCTTTGATTCATACTTCTGTGGGGTTAATTGAACTCTGGGTTTTTTATTTCTTTAAAGAAGCTTTTGTGAAACTTGGTGCACAGATTGGAAATATTTACTTGCAAAGCTGTACTTCATTCTACCTCTCCCTGTCCCCTGTCCTCATCTCGGCAAACAGAATTGTCGAGGAGTATGGTATTTGGCAGAATTGTCTATTTTCATGACTGTCTTACCTTGAAAGCGTAATGGTATTTTATTGTTTAGGTGCTGCGTTGGTGCAGTTTGCACGCATGTGTTAGCGTTGCACTGATTCTCTGTTCTTAAATTAGTTTTGACTTGTAAGCATCACGGGCTTCTGAGGAATCGTTCACTGATGCCTCCCGCCTAGTCAGTCTGGTTCTGGGTCATTAGCACTCGATACCTAATTAGAGATTCACTCCTTACACGTGCAGGATCTGTGCAGCGTTTGTAATCCTGTCCGTAAGTTTAATGACAGAGTGAAGTTGCAGAGGTGTGGCAAAGACTTGTGAATACTCGGATTAACATAATATTTCTGTTTGCTTTTTAGAGTTCCTGGGCTGAGAAAGAGAGTACCTTAAAAAGATCAGAGAAGGTAACGTGACTGTGCACCCCGAGCGTCACACGTTTTGTGCTCCGTGTCTGCCGCACACCCTAATCATGCCTCTTTTTTAGCTGAAGTAACCATGGTCCTAATCCCTCTTGACAGTTAAACGGTGTTATTACGGTTGCAAAGACACCTTCCCAGAAGGGTATGGGTGATGGATTCCAAGTGTAAAAGGAAACACTTGATCGAGACAGTCATTTCAGATCACTGAGTTTATTGAACTGAGGGGAACTTTCTAAGCCAAAGTGTCCCAGTTGGCGATCAAATTTCTCTCATTTAAAAAAAAAAAAAAATTCCCCTAGCTCTCAAAGTCCGTATCAGGTAAGGAGAGGGAAGAAGAAAATTGGCATAAGCTGTAGCACACATTGAAAGCAGGCGTGGCTGTGCTTACGTGGCCGGAGAGTGTGGTCATTACAGAACTTGCGGTGATCAGTGAGTAGTGGCTTGACTGCTCTAGTCTGGGATTGACACACTTTTCTGGTAACGGGCCGGAGAGTAAATATTTTTGGCTTTGCAGGCCACATGTGGTCTGTCTCAAACACCCAGCTCTGCCACTGTAACGCAAGGCAGCTTCAGGCAATATGTAAACACCTGGGCAGGGCTGTTTTCTGTAAAACTATTTCTAAAAAGAGATGGCAGTGGGCTGCATGGGGCCCATGGTCCATGGTTTTAGGACGACTAATCTGAACTTTTCATTATCCTCAAGGAATCACGGGAGAACAAAGACACTAAAAATTGAAAAAAAAAAAGTGTATATATGGTATCCTTATTTGAGTTTTTGTTTGACTAAAACTGGCAGGTTTAATGCCCTTCTAGCTTGGCAGTGGACAGGTGCTGGGCCTCGGGCCTGTAGGAGCTGCCTCTCCACACACGGTAGCCTGCGGGGGCCACGTCGCAGTGGAGACCGCCACCCCGGCTGTGATGCCCACCCCGGCTGGGAGCCGGGCCGCTGCCCGTGTGGGTGTTGCCCAGCTCTTGTTAAGGGGAGGCGGGGCTGACAACACATTCCTACTGCTTGGGGCTCCCTTCTCTGGATTTCACGCAGAGCCCTTGCTACCCTTCCCCCGTATCACCTTGGCCTCATTCAGCAATACAGCTGACTTCACATCGTGTCTTAGTTCCGTTTACCTGGAACCGCACCCTCGTCCCCGGAATTAGACTCTGGCACCCCATCTGCTTGATGGAATGTCCATGGCACTCAGGGGGCACTCTGGCCTCAAGGAGCCCCTTGCAGACCCTCAGAGAGAACCACTTGTCTCTCTCCGCGGTGACTCCTGTTGTGTCCATGTCCTGACTGAGCTGCCAGACACTGACGCACCTCCCTCCCACCCCCTAGACGGCTTCTAGTTAACAGAGCTCGTCCAGTGTAACACTTGAGGAGTAACGAGCTGGGTCCACTCACAGTCACTGGTGGTGCCGGTGTTTTCGCAGAGAGACAAGGAGCTCCAGAAGGCCGTGTTCCTCCTGGTTTACCACGACTGCGCGCTTCCCCTCCTCCACTCTGCGCTCCTGCCTCCGTTCAGGTGGGCAGAGGAGGAGACCGAGGCCGCGCGATGGAAGGTCATCGCCGACTTCCTCAAGCAAAGCCAAGAAAACGAGGGCGCCCTCCAGGCTCTGCTGTCGCCAGCGGGGCTCCATGAGCCTTTCGACATTTCAGAGCAGACCTATGACTTCTTGGGTGAGATAAGAAAGGTCGCAGCCTGACAGCGGTGCCCCTTGACCTTCCACTTCCCGCTGAATCTGATAGACCCTCCATGACAACCTGCATCACGTGAGAAAACCAGAAGTAACTGTCCCATCATAACCTAGGCTTTATTCTTTTTTGTTCAGGCCACATTCTATAAGAAATATTTATCTGGTAATTTGAATATGTGTTAATACAATGAAGTAAATTTTTATGAGAAATACTATTATATCTAAATTTAAAGAATTTTTTTTCAAAAACCAACTAACAAACTTTTGTTTTTCTTTTTCTTTTTTATTGAGTATAGTTGATTTACCATATTATGAAAGTTTCAGGTGTACAATATAGTGATTAACAATTTTTAAAGATTATACTCCATTTAAAGTTATTAATACTGGCTGTATTCCCTGTGCTGTACAATATATCCTTGTAGCTTATTTATTTTATACTTAATAGTTGTGCCTCTTAATCCCCTACCCCTATCTTGCCTCCCCACTGGTAACCACTAATTTGTTCTCTAAATCTGTGAGTCTGTTTCTTCTTTTCTTATTGAAGTATAGTTGGTTTACAATGTTGTGTTAATTTCTTCTGTATAGCAAAGTGACTCAGTTATACATATATATACACTCTTTTTTATATTCTTTTCCATTATGGCTTACCATAGGATATTGGATATAGTTCCCTCTGCTATGCAGTAGGACCTTGTTGTCCGTCCATTCTGTATGTAATACCAAGTAACAAATTTAAGTTAACTGTATCTATAGATTTATATGGAAGCAAGATTTTATCAAAAGCTAAATTTATGACTATTCAAGGAAGTGAAAATATAATCTACAGACTAGGAGAAGATATTTGCAAATGACATATCTGATAAGAGTCTAGGACCCAGAATATATTAAATATATGATTTTGCTAATAAACTTTGTGTTGTGAAATGTAGGGGAAATCAGAGTAATCTATTTGAGAAAGTTGTGCTATTAATCACTGAATTCAGTCTAATATTTGAATGTGGTTTATTCTAATTAGATATAAAAACAGAATCTAGTTTTACCTTTTCAAGTCCATATAATTGGTGCTCTTAAAAAGAAAATAAAACAAAACAAAAAAACACCTCCAGGCTTTGGGGACTAAGTTACCCCACCCCTGTGTCAAAGAACAAAGATTTTGTTGCATTTCAAATAAACCTGTGACTGCCAGTGAATTGTCCCAAGCCTTCACTGTGAGTGATAACAGTACGGCTGGCGTTTGTTGAGTGCCTGCTGCGTAGTTCTCATTTACTAGGTTAGCGCTCACAGCTACTACAGGAGGCCAGCACTGGTGTTTTCCTGTATTACTACAGCTGAAGAAACAGGCCAGGCAGATTCGATAATTTTCCTAAAGTCAGAGCTAGTAAGTGGCACAGCTAATGTACCTCGTAGAGACACCATGTATCATCTACAACCTAAGACACTCGCCTCATCAGTGCAAACATTTAAGAATTGCATGTGAAAATAAAACATGAGAAGGCTATTGGAAGAAAAAGACGATCAAATTAGAGTTTAACCTAAACTGTCAGAGCACCAACTGAGGAACTTTTCTGGACAGCGTGCTGCCTTAGAGGAGGCATTTACTGTTAGAGACCCATTGTATTATGAAACTCCTGGGCTACATCTTTAGTCAGCTTCCGCTAAACCCTTAACCGAAACCCAACGTGGGCCTTCATCTCCGAACTTAACATGGGAAAGGGCTTCCAGCCACAGCTGTCATGAGAGAACATGGCCTCGGAGAAAAGATTTCACTACGTCTCCACCGCCCCCCCAGACCCCACCCCACGCCCTCAGTGACGTGTGGGAAACCATCATGACGAGCTGCCTGTCCCCTTCCCAGGGCAGTGCCTCTCTCCCTCTGGGACCATGGCCCTCCACAGCTCCTGCTGCAGGAGAGGGGGTCCCGCCTGTGTAAATGGAGGTGGCGAGCGTATGTACAGAGATTTCCCGGTTCTGTCAGAGTTGTCTCATCTTAGGTCCCTACTGTCTGCTTTGAGAGAACATGAAACCATGTCACTCCCCGTTGCGAAGGTCATTTTTCTGTAGACTCTTTAATTCCTAACTGCCACCTTTTACTTTTTCTAATCATTTAGCTTATTCTTAGCATCAAGCCAGAGGTGGGGCATTCTGAGTGAAAGAAAATATTGCTGGTGAATTCCTTTCAGTGAATGCACGGCGTGGAGCGAGGGAGCTTTCCTTAGAGGGTGTTTTCACAGACTGTCTTTTGTGTTCATTTGAAATGTGTCGTGCTTGACCAATGCGGCCAACTTCAGGGTTTCTGACACATAAGCAAAACACTGAGACAGGAGAGAAAACAGTTTCAGTCATGCTCAGGCCCAAAAGGAAGGCGCGGAGGCAGTTGGCCCGCAAGGAGGAGGCTGTTCGCAGGGGTGAGCGTGTCTCTGCCATCGAGAGGCTGAAGTTCCCTCCTCAGTCAGTGGAGGCTTTTTTTTCCAAAACAATGAAACCTCTCTGGCTTTATAATGCCACCTTTTAGCTTCCAAAACAGGAAGAGGCTGTCAAGGAGCCAAAAACATCGTGGAAATGAGTCCTTGGGGGTCCGCATGTCAAGGAGCGTGACTTGGCAACACACCGACTTAACCGAGAACTGAAGCGGGGGAGCGGCAAGACGGCAGCAAGTATGGGGTGCCTCCCTGTGAGGGGGGGTCCCCACATCAGAATCACAGGTCGGGGCAGGGGGACCTTCCCTGGCGGTCCAGTGGTTAAGACTCCACCTTCCAGTGCAGGGGGTGCGGGTTCGATCCCTGCTCGGGGAGCCAAGATCCCACATGCCTCGCAGCCAGAAAACCAAAGCAAAAAACAGAAGCAATATTGTAACAAATTCAATAGAGACTTTAAAAATGGTCCACATCAAAAAAGAAAAAATCTTAAAAAAAAAGAAAAAAGAACCATTGTGGAGGACAGGGGGATTGGCCCGCTCCCTCCACCTCCAGCCTCATACAATGGATCGAGCATCACATCCATCAGATCTGCTGGAGGCGGAAAATGTTGCAATTCCCTGGCCTGGGGGGCCAGTCTGGATGGCAGGAGACGGGGCATGTACTACGGAGCAGGTACCACCTCAGTCGCCAGTGGTTTTATGGTCTAAGATTGAGGCCAGAACAACTCACAAGGGAGTGGTTGAAATGCATGATACCACATACAAACGGAGCAGGTTTAACTTGCCACCCCAGCAGCATCTGGGAAACCTCCAGGGACCAGGGAGGGCGCTGGAAGTGTCATCTGCCAGCCCAGGGCTTTGTCAGTTTACAGTGTTACAGGACATCCTTTGCTGTGGACTTGGTCACTTCCTCTGGTGTGAAGCATTCCAAGCTGGGAGGTTTTCTCTGGGCGTGGAGGTGACCAGAGCTGGCTGGAACCTAACTGCTTTGTGTTCTGCTTCCTCAAAACAGAGAATCTGAGACAGATCCCTACTGATTGAAGGCACCGTACATCTGAGGTTTATAATCGCCCATTCGTTCGTTCATTCATTCATTATGTATTTGCTGAGCACCTACTATGCTCCAGGCACAGCATTCGGCTTGGAGGACCCGGTGGGAGCAGCCCTGATGAGATCCCTGTCCTGACTTGCAGTGCACGATGTGGACGTAATCACACATGAGAACCATGAAGAAGGGCACAGACTGCTGGAAGGGCCTCTCGCTGTGTCTTTCCGTTGTTGCTGTGATATTTAAATTCCAGCCATCCCATGTCTGCAGGGTTAAGAGCCCTGAAGCGGGCACTGAGTAAGCGATCAGCACAGGTGGTCCTTCTTACTGCGCTCTCTCTCCCCAGACGCCGCCATCCCACGTTGGGGACCAGCTGGCTTCCACTCAGTTTTTGGATGAATCCCTCACTCTCTGAACTCCCACCATTCGCTGTCTGAAACTCAGGAATATGTGGATTTAATAACATGTGGATCCTTCAAGAGCCAGACTTGCTGGCGGAAATTCTGATACATGAAGGCAGTAATCGAGTAATCACAGATGGACGGGGAGGGATGGGAGGAGTGATAAATGAATGGTGAGTGAAGGGCTGTGCCATGATGTGTAGGAAAACGGAGGCCTCGGAATTTATGTCTCAGTGACTGACACTGAATGAGGGCGTGCAGGCGTGCAGGCAGAGTATAAAATGGAAACCAGAAATCACGGATGGAAAACAGCTTTCACTCGGGACTTTGGTAATATGGCCCTTGGGTAGTCCATTTCTCGTGCTCTGGAGACAGACTGGACCTTAACCTGCTCATTTGTATTTGACTTTGCCAACAAAGATTAACTTTGCCGAACTTCGCCCTTTCGAAGAGGCCACTTTGGGGAGATAACAAAAAAGGCTCCAGACTTTCTGAGCCATTCTCCAGGGAGGTCTCTCTAGATGACCCAATCATTATCCCATGAGTCCGTCCTTTTTCCTGCCAGCTGTCCTTTGACCCTGAAGCCTTCTGTGCCTGCCCAGACCCCAAGGACACTGGGAACCAGACTCAGTTCTTCCTAACGGCCACAAATAGCATTAACCGCAGCCTCCTCCCAAGCCTGGTGCTGTGGTTGTGTGCATTCTAACTCCCCCATTTGGGAGGCAGATTGATTTGTAGAGATAGTAGCTGCAATCCAGCTGTGTCTGAATGAGCAGGCCAGAGCCAGTGAGACATGAGTGTCCCTGCAGGGTGAAGGGGGAGGGCTGGGCTCCTCCTTCTACAGGGGGAAGCAAGTGCATGGACATCTGGTGCATTTGCTGTCCAATATCCATAGACTTCTGGTAGCTCCACCCCCCCTTCTCCTTCTGGAGGAGCCCCTGCCACTACACCACACCCTTTGATCCCTTTCATCACAGCTCCAGGAGGGGCTATGATTGGCTCAAGAAGATCAGGATATGCCACTCCCCTGGTCACAGTGATTGGATTAAGAATGGGCCAATAGAGAGCAAACCCCAGATTTATTCTAGAGCCCTCTCCTTCCCTGCCCAGTGTAGCAGGAGATGTGAGATGTGGAGCCACTGTGTATTGCAGCAATTTTACTACTGGGAAGTGAAAGCCTAGAGCTGTGTGTACATGGGGGTAGCACCGAGTGAGGTTAAGAACAAAGCCAACGGTAGTGACAGCGACAGGCAGGCAGGGCTGACCAAACAGGGGGTCTTAGGTCCTTGGTAGCATTGTTTGAGTCCCTGGATCAAGCCTCACCTGAAGCCAACATTCCCCCAACTTCTCACTTACCTGAGGTAATAAATTCCCTTGGTTGTTAGAGCCAGTTGGGATGGGTTCTTCTAACACGTGCAGTGGGAAGAATGGATACGCTGTCCCTTCTCCAAGCATCTCTGGCTTTCTCCTGGCCTGCCCCTTATCTGTCAGGCAACCAATAAATCTTTTATGAAAAATGTATAAGGCAATTTATTGGTGGGGAGAGAGTTTGAGGAAGAAGAGACAAAAAAAAAAAAAGAGAAAAGCAGTTGTCTCCAAAGTCTTTCTGACGGAGAGGGTCGATTCAATCATTCGAAAACATTTATTGAGTGCTTACTGTGTGCCAGGCAATATTCAATACAAACAGAGTTACTGCTCCTCCAAAGCCAACATCCGAGGGAGGGCAGGGGCGGGAGACAAACAATATGCAAATGAGTCAATAAACAAAAATACGAGGTAGTGATAAGTGCTATACAGAGAATCAAACCAGGCTGGTAGAGTTTTGGTTCTGGTCAAATAGTGATGGGTATTCTACCCTTTCCTCCCCACTGAATGCAGCTAAAGCCCTGGACAGGATGCGTGAAACAGCTTTCCGAGGACTCTGAAAAATCAGTAGAAGTGGGACTATTTGGGAAACAAACCAGAATTGAAAATACTACCAAAGTGGTGGTGAGTTTCCCATTTTTTCCCTCCAGATTCTTCAGGCCTGGGCTCAGACAACATGAAACCTAGAACTGTGTACAGGATACAGACCAAAAACGTCTCCGAAAAAGCCCTCCATTTCTGGGCTTAGGAATGGGAAAGAGAGCCCATATAGGGCAGAGAGAGTGTAGAAAACCCCTGTTTATTTGTGGAGTTTTTTCCGTTCTTTCCTGCCCCCAGGCAATCTAGTGACAGTAGGGGTGACAATGGCAGTGGCAGCCAGACAAGTGACTAAACTCTAAGGAAGGGCACGCTTCTCTCTGACCAAAGGAACTGTGGTCCTAAGAGCATGGGGGGAAATCCTTCCTTCTTTCTCTTTCTCTGTGTAAATATATCTTGTTGCTTTTTGTCACAGTACAGCAGGGAAAGTAAAACCCTGGCTTTTTAGCCAGGGGACCAAGGTGAGGGTGGAGGGGTCAGGATCACCTGGGAACTGGAAAGTGTGGGGGGATCATGGGGAGGAGGGAGCTAGAGAAAGTGATCCCATAAAGTAGTGTGTGAATGTCTTAGCTGCCCCTAAAGAGCATGCCAAAGGATTTTAGAACGAGCAGCACGGTCCCAGATGAGCCTAGGTCCAAGACTAGCACACACACCAAACAGATCTCAATAGCACTGCAAAGCCTTAAAAACTGAACTGACATTGTTCAGGTGGTTTCAGACCAGAGAAGGTAGACAGGAACTTACTTGCAGCCTGCATCTAGCCAGTTTGGTCACCTGCTAAAGCAAACAAAAATTCAACATTTTCTATAGGATTTAAAGAAGACCCATAATCCTATAACATAATATTCAAAATGTCCAAGGTAAAATCCACAATTACTTGATATTTGAAGCCCCAGGAAAATCTCTCAAAGGGGAAAGAGGAAAGGACAATAAGAGACAACAAGTCTGAGATGACATGGTTGTTGGAATTGAGACATTAAAGCAGCTGTTATAATCATGCTCTAAGAAGTAAGGGCAAATCCCCTCGAAATGAATAGTCTCGTCAGAGAAACAGATGATATAGAAAGAACCAGATTGAAGTTTTAGAAACAAAAAATACAATAACCAAAATGAAAAAGATTAATTGGATGAACTCCATAACAGTATGCAGATGATAGGAAAGTCAGTAAATTTAAAGATACTTCAATAGGTCAACATAAATCAATACAGATAGATCAATACAAATTGTCCAGTTGAACAATAGAAAGGAAATAGATTGAAAAAATAAACAAATCCTTAAGAACCCATGGGACAATGCCAAAAGGTCTAACATTCTTGTAACCAGAGTCTCAGTAGGAGGGGAGAAATAGTGTAGTACAGGAAAAAAAAGTTTTTTTGAAGAAATAATGGCTGAAAACTTTAAAAATTTGATGAAAGACTTAAAAGTTACAGATTCCAGAAACTTAGTGAACAACAAAAAAAAACTCAGGGAAAGCCATGCACAGCCATATCAGAATCAAACTATAAAACTAAACACGAAGAAAAAAAAAAAGTCTTGAAAGCAACCAAAGCAAAACAATGCATTCAACAGAGGGAACAACAGTTTGAATTACTGAGAATTTCTCATCAAAACCAGAGGCCAAAACATTTCTTAAGTGCTGAAAGAAAAAACAAAACTGGCAACCCAGAATTCTATATTCTGCAACAATACCCTATAGGAACGAAGGTGGAATTAAGACATTCTCAGATGAAGGAAAACTAAGGGAATCTATTGTCAACAGACTTGCTCTGAAAGAAATGCTAAATGAAGTTCTTCAGGCAGAAGGGAAATGATACCAAAGGAAAGCTTGGAACATCAAGAATGAAGGAACAGCAACAGAAATGGTAAATATCTGGGTAAACAGATTAATTTTTTCTCTTAAGTAAGTTCTTTAAAATATGTATGATGGTTGAAAGCAAAAAACATAACATTGTCTGATGGGGTTTTCAACGTATGCATTTATAACATGAATGACAACTACAACTGAAAAGAAGAGGGTAAAGGGACCTATATGTTCTTCACTCCATCCGAAGTGGCAAAGTACTCTTGAGTTGACTGGAAAGTTAAGTACGTATACTGTAAATCCTAGAGCAACTTCTAAACAAATAATACAAAGAGACATGGTAAAAAACTCAATAGATGAATTAAGATGGAATAATAAAAATGTTTTTAAAATCCAAAAGGAGGCCCAAAAGATGAAAGAAAGAAATGAAACACAGAGCAAACAAATAAAAAACAAAAAATGAAATAGTAGACCAAAATCCAAATATATCAATAATTACATTAAATGTAAATAGTCTAAAAATACCAATTAAAGGCAGCAAATTGTTGGGAGTTCTCTAGTGGTCCAGTGGTCAGGACACAGCACTTTCACTGCCATGGCCGAGGGTTCAATCCCTGGTCTGGGAACTAAGATCCCACAAGCTGTGTGGCACAGACAAAAAAAAAAAAAAAGCAGCAAATTGCAAAACGGATTAAAAACAAAGGCCCAACTCTGTCATAACCACACACACCCCATTATAAATATAGTGATATAGGTAAGTTAGAAGTAAAACAGTGGGAACATATATATCACGCAAACACCAAGTGTATTATAATAAACATGCAAACATCAATTATAAGCAACAGTATTTGCATACATTGTTGGTGGGAGTATAAATGGTTTAACCACTTTGAAAAATAGCTTGACATTATCTAAAAACGCACACCACATGACCCACAATTCCATTCCTGAGATATTCCCAATAAAAATGCATACCTAGATGCCCTGAAAGATATGTTCTAGAATTTTCATAACAGTGTTACTAATTAAGACCCCAAATTGAAATAACCCAAATGTTCATAAACAATAGAATGAGTAAAGTGTAGAATATTTATACAATGGAATACTGTGCAGCAGTGAGTGAACTACAGCAGCACACAACAACGTGGATGAGTTTCCCAGGCATAATGTTGGGCGAAAGAAGCCAGCCGCACAGAAATTCATTCAGAATCAAGCAGAACTGACTGATAGGGTTAGACATCATGGGAGCAGACATCTGGGGAGAAGGGAGGGCGAAATGACTGGGTGGCGTCTGGCAACGTTCTATTTCTTGCTCTGGGTGGTGGTTTCATGGTCTGTATGTTTTGTGCATTTTTTCTGTAAGCATATTATACATCAACAAAAACAATTTTGAAATGATTTTTTAAAATCAGAATGGAGGGACTTCCCTGGTGGCACAGTGGTTAAGAATCCACCTGTGAATGCAGGGGACACAGGTTCGATCCCTGGTCTGGGGAGATCCTACGTGCCGCGGAGCAGCTAAGCCCGTGCGCCACAATGACTGAGCCTGCACTCTAGAGCCTGCGAGCCACGACTACTGAGCCCGAGTGCTGCAACTACTGAAGCCCACACGCCTAGAGCCCGTGCTCTGCAACAAGAGAAGCCACTGCAGTGAGAAGCCCGCACACCGCAATGAAGAGTAGCCCCCGCTGGCCACAACTAGAGAAAGCCCGCGTGCAGCAATGAAGACCCAACGCAGCCAAAAATAAATAAAAATTTAAAAAATATCAGGATGGAAATATTAACAGAGGAGGTGCTGGTCTTACTATGGAAAGGAGAAGCAAAGAGAAGTGATTTCAGGATTAGAATTAGATGAACAACTACTTGTTAAGCGTCTGCCGTTAGCCAGAACTGTCCTGGAAGTTTTCAAATAGACTATATCTCATTTAACTCGCCCCAACACACAAAGGAGAAAATGTGACCCGCAGCCTCACACCAGGCTCTGGCCTTGTCTCACAGTGCATTCACACCTACAGCCCCAGCGAGGCATCAGCTGGACTGGAAGGCGAAGATGTTCTCACAGCTCTAAACTTCTGTCCGTCCCGGCATCCCATTGCCTGTGGTGCATTATGAATCCTACAGCTTTCTTATGAAGAGCCTCAGTAGATTGTGCTATACTTCATCGCATATAATAAAACATGACTTGGCTACATGTAAAATGTTTAAAATATGCCAAATTTTTTACAGCCTTGTTTTGTCACATCTTCCCTTCTAAACATACGAATTGTCTCAGAAGGTAGAAGTGGCCCAGGCCCTGTCCAGGTTCTGGTATTAACTCTACTTCACAGTCCGAGAAAGGTTATTTTCCTTCTTGTTTTCCCTGAGCTGTTCCCACAGACTATGTGCCATGTTGTCGGTGGCTGAGTCCAGGGTATCCTACAGCCCAAGAGAGTGGCCACGGCTGATTTACAACAGTCTGGAGAGGGGGCAAGAGGTGGGATTCCTGGGGCAGTGCCTGCTGTGCTGGGTTCATCCTGCAAATGAGGTGGGGCTGGAAAGCAGGTGGGATCAGGGCCTCACTTCCCCGCTAGATCCCCCCAGGCCTGAAGGAGGGCATGACCGGGCTGGCTTGACGTTTACTCCATGTGCCCTTTGCCTCTCTTTGCAGTGACTTTGCTTTGGGCTCATTTGTCCAAACTCCCCTGTCCCCTGGCTCTCACCCAGCTCTCTCCCAACCAGGCAGAGGCCCAGCAGATTGCTACCCCAACCTGTGCCCGGGAGGGCCGGCCCTGGTTGTTCAGGAACTGGCCTCTTGTGGTGGACATCTCCTGACCCCAGCACACAGAGCAGTCCTCCCACATCCCCTCCACTCCAGGGCTGAGGCCACGGAGGGCAGGGAGAATGGACCTCCAAACCCCAGCATCCCCAGCAGACTTTGGGGCACCAGGCCTTCCTGCAGGGTGGCAGATTCTCAGATGGACAGGCAAAGGGCCCACATCTCCAGGCCCTTTCTTTAGAGGGAAAGGAGCCACTTGGTCGCTAGGTCACAGCCCTGGAGCTCGGCCAGTAGGCAGGCGGAAGGCAGGAAGGAAACGCTTGGCCCCAAGCCTGGCTCCTGAAGCACCGGCTGGGGTGCTGGGGCAGGGAGGGGGTACCCACTGGGGCGGATTCTTCCCAGAGAGGGAGGCCTCCTCCGCTGGGAGAGAAAAGTAGGAGAGGAGGATGGTGACAAGAGTGCAGAGAGAGAAGGAAGTGCTACGTCCCCAGGACCGGGCAGGAGCTGGAAGGGAGGGCGGCTCCTCGCCCTCCGGCTTGAGGCCCCCAAGGTGGAGAAGGCAGGAGCAGGGCATGCTGTGACCTTGACTTGACCTGGCAGATTCTTGGTCTCCTCACTTGGAAAAGGGGCAACCCGGTCACGTGCCGGGCTGTGGGGAGCACCAGAGCTGACTGCGGATTTCTTGGCTCCTAGTAGCTCTTCAATAAACGGTCCTTGTTATTCAAGCGGCTCAGCCTGTATTCTGGGCACCCGGTTGGGGTGGTGGCTGTAGCTGGCCTCCCCTGGAGTAGCATGCCTGGGATTCAAAACTTCCTTAGGAGGAAAAGTCTAGGAAGAGGCTCCAGCTCTCCTTCCTTAGCGACTCTGCCCCAGCCCGGGCGAAAGCCTGTCTGATGCACAAACCGCATTTCACTGAGGATTCTCTTGGCTGGAGCCAGTGGAAGGACCTGCTGGGCTGGAACGGTTTTTTTTTTTTTTTTTTTTTTTCCTTCCAGGCAACGTCCTCTGATGGGTGTGTCGGGCAGGAGGTGATATTTGAAGGGCTGCGGGCACGGGCTGTGGAGCCAGGGCGCCAGGCAGTGGGTGAGAGCATGGCCTCCCGCGACCCACCTCCCACCAGCTACACCCAGCCCGAAGTACCCTCGAGGATCGCGCTGTTCCTCACCATCCCCTACGCCTTCTTCTTGCCCGAGCTGGTGAGTGGGGCCGTGGGGGCCACCTTCGTAAAGTGGGGGCTGGGAGATGCCGGCCTGGAGCTGGAAGCAGCTCCCTGGGGAAGGGGCTCCAAGGCCAGAGCTGCCGTGGCCTCCAGTCTCCCCCATGCGGCTCCAGGCTGGGTGTCCCCTAATCCTTCCCTGAGCACCTCTGGGCTTCTGCAGCATGGGTGGGTCACCTGCTCCCCAAATGAAACCCACCGGGGTAACTGGGCAGGCGACCTGGTGATCGGAGGTGTGGGCGAACTGCTCAAGTATCCTGGGTCCTCAGGAAGATGTTGGGAACGGACTTTTATGATGTGGTTTCTTTTCTCCAACTACTTGTTGTTTGTGCTTTTCTAAAGTTCACAACGGGGGCACTCTGTCTTTCCTTCTGAGAGCAGCTCTTGCAAGATTTTCTTAATTGTCACGTCAGCTAACCTTGAACTTGGAGTTGTGTGGCAAGTTGCTTATGACAAGATCTGCCATAGAGCAGTCGTGTGAGATGCCCTGGGTGCTCTCCACGACCTGTCACTGCTTTCCTCTCCGGGTCCCTGCAGCTGAAACAGGGCCCCAATCCTTGCTGGGTCCAGAGTGTTCAACAGAATTCGAGTCCACTCCGAGCCGGCTGTCACCATGTCCTTTTCACTGACGGGGATCACAAGTCTGGTGAACAATTTAGGGCAGAGAAGTTTCTTTTGGTTTTCGAGCACCTTCTGAAATATCTAGTTGGTGGGTGGTATTTTCTTACCAACTCTGAGTTTGGCAGTGCTGGCCCCGGGCAGGGAGAAAAAGACAGAAAGTGGTTCTAACTTCCAGTTGGAACTGACGGCCCTGTCACCCTGTCATCTGCCTGGAAGGCTGGCCTGATTGAGTGATCTTTTGGCAAACTGGCTAAAGGGAGCCCATTGATGGCAACATGAAAGCTAAGCCTGGGAATTCCCTGGTGGTCCAGTGGTTAGGACTCCGCGCTTCCACTGCAGGGGGCTCAGGTTCGATCCCTGGTTGGGGAACTAACATCCTGCATGCCCTGTGGCACTGCCTTAAAAAAAAAAAAAAAGAAAGAAAGAAAGGGAAGCCAGCCAGGGTGGGCCCCACGTTTGGGTGGCTCCAGCTGAAACCCCACCCAAGAAGCAGGTTTCTGCCAGGCCTGGCCCCTAGGGGGATACAAGTCAGGGCATCCTGCCAGACTGATGGCATCTCAGCGCTCCTGTGAGTTCTCTGGACCAGGTGTGCCCCTCGCCTCGGAACAGCCACAAGAATGGCCAGGGTCGGGGTCGACTCCTCCCCTTTTTATGGAGCACATGCTCTATGTCAGTCACACCAGCCACTGGCGACAGGACCCATGCCCTCCCAGGTTCCCTGTCTGCTGGACAGAGGCCCGCAAGCACTTCCTCGCTACAGTCAGACGGTGCTTGAGGGGGCGAAGGTCCTGCGCTGTGACACCAGCAAGGAGAGGCCATCCGACCTTGTCACCTCGGAGAGGGGTCCGGGCCTGTCACTGAGGAGGCGACTTTGCAGTTGGACCTCAAAGGACAGGCTGGATTTCCAGGCTGGGAGCAGGAGAGGGAAAGGCCTGGACCCCAGGAGAGGCTGGCAGGTAGGAGGCTGGAGGGATGGGGCTTCAGGAGTCAGGAAAGTACCCGGCAGTCGTGAGAAGGGCCATCTGGTGCCCGCAGCCCCAGGACGCTGGGCTCCTGCAGCGGAATTCCCGGAGGGGAAGAAAAGTGCTTTGTTATGCTGGGCTCTGGGGCCTTGAGTATCTCAGGGGGTGGGATGATGTCACTGGTTCCATATCGTTCATTTCCTTTTCTTTTGAAATCATTTTAGATTTATAGCAACGCTAGTAACAGTAGAACAGTGTTCCCATATACTCTCTACTCAGCTTCCCTTAAGGGCCACATCTTACATAGTACAACGGTCAAAATCAGGGAATTAACATTGATACCATGCTATCCACTGTTCTAATGAACCTCGTTCAGATTGTGCTGAATTCCCCACAAATGTCCTTTTCCTGGTCCAGGATCCAGTTCAGAATTCTGCATGTCATTTGGTGGCCGTAACTCCTTCATCTACTTTGATCTGGGCCGATTCCCTCCATCTTTGTCTTGAGACTTTTGAAAATACTGATCAGTTATTTTGTACAATGTCCTTCCATTTGGCCTTGTCTGATGTTTCCTCATTACAACTTCAGTTTTAATTCGTAAGTAACCCTTGTTCATTGCTGAACACTTAGAAAATACAGAAAGAATTATAATCCATGTGTATGCATATATTCGTATTTATACACATATGAGTATATATTTAATGGGTTTATTCGGTACATGCTCTTCTGCACCTGCTTTCTCCTTAAATGAGCGTTCCTAGCAGGGAGTATAGGACCAAGTGTGCATCATATCTGGGATGCGGATGGGAAGGTAAATGGGAGAGGACGGGAGAATGTCCAGTTGGTGGTTAATTATTATTATTTTTTTTAAACGCGTCGCGCGGCCTGAGGTATCTTATTTCCCCAACCAGGGATCGAACCTGCACCCCCTTAAGTGGAAGCGCGGAGTCTTAACCACTGGACCACAGGGGAACTCCCTGGTGGTTGATTCTGATCCCCATGAGCAGGAGATGTGCTGGGCTGGAGAGAAGAGTGCTGGATAAGCCTAGCAGAAGCCCCTCTGTCCCCGGCCACCTGGGTATGCTGCCTACTGCCACCCATGGGGCTGACCACAGAGCCCCAGGCCTTGGGGGGTCCCAGACTCTCAGTCTGGGGGGCCTAAGGCATCAGGGACAGGGGTATGCTTTTCTAAGGCCATGAGTCCAGAGAGTAGATTCTCAAACTGGGAGCTCAGGCCAGCAAAAAGGGGCAGAGAAAGCAAAATCTATAACTCGGATTCAGATGTGGTCCATGATGGGGGCGGCCAGGGTGTACATCAGGGGTGACTGCAGGCATAGCTTCCTCCAGCCACTGTTCCCTAAGACAGAGAGGGTCTTCTTATAAAACGAGGGCCCCAAAACACAGGGAGAGCAGAGGGCTCCCCTGAGGCCTCACGCCAGCCCCCCGCTGCCAACAGCCGCCAGCTCTTTTGTATCAATGATGATGACAGACTAGGATGGCCCAGACACCAGGGGCTCTGCGTGTTCCCTACCAGCTCTGCTCCCCACAGCCTGCTGTTAACGATCTTTGCCTAAGTGGCTTTATTTTAGAGTTTTTAACATTAAAATGCACATTTTCAAACCTTTGTCATAGTTATAGATTGATAGGGAGTTGCAAAGATAGTTCCGAGAGGCCTCCCACACCCTTCCCCCAGCCTCTTCCTGTTAGTCACACCTTTTGTAATAACTCTCTCTTACAATATGACACCAGGGAGCCGACATTCTTAAGCTATGTCTCTACTTCCATGCCATTTTCTCACACGTGTAGATTTACGTAACCCCTACCACCAAGACACAGAACCATTCCATCATCATGAAGATCTCCCCTCCTCCTTCTGTTTTATAGTCACCCCATCTTGTCTTCCTTCACTCTCTCACCCCTGGAGACTATTAATTCCATCCCTATAATTTTTTTTTCGATAAATTTATTTTTATTTTTGGCTGCATTGGGTCTTTGCTGCTGCACGCGGGCTTTCTCTGGTTGCGGTGAGTGGGGGCTGCTCTTCGTTGAGGCGCGTGGGCTTCTCATTGTGGTGGCTTCTCTTGTTGTGGAGCATGGGCTCTAGGCGCGCCGGCTTCAGTAGTTATGGCATATACATTTATTCATTCTTTTTTAGATTCTTTTCTCATATAGGTTATTGGGTGGATGTAATTTTCACGTCTCTGGGGAAATGCCAGAGTGAGTGTGATTGCTGGATTGTATAATAAAGTGTCTGCTTCACTACAGACAAACTGTTTTCCAGAGCGGCTGGGCCATTTTACATTCCCACCGGCAACGGATAAGACTTTGGAGATTTTAACATTAAAGTTTGTATTTTGTTTGGTTTACAGTTGAATTCAGATTTCTCATCTGAAAACAATGTTAATTTCAAAACGTAAGCTCCAAGCGTGAGGAGCCTTTGAATCAGTGCATTTTAAGGTGAGAACAGATGTCGTTTATTTTCTCCTTCATTCAGTGAGCAGACATTGTTTATTCCCTCCTTTCCTCAGTGAGTGTGGGAGCCTGCTGGTACCAGTGCCCCGCGGGCTGGGGACCAGGTGACTCACAGCCCCACGGCCGGGCTCTTCAGAGCAAACAGCGTGTGGGTGGCCGGCCTGGGGCAGGGATCACGTGACCATTACCTGCCTGCTGTGAGCTGACTCATCAGCTTTTTTACAAGATGAAAGGTGGACACACAGCTGGCCCTGGTGATGAGAGCTGAGGGGCAGTTCTGTAAATAAGAGTCCAAGGAAGTCTTTTAACTTTCAACCTTTTCACTAGTGAACTTATTAATCAGATACTTGACTCATGACAAAGAAACAGCTAAGAAGGTTTCTAGAGAGTCAGCCAGTTCAAAGGAGAGTCAGTGTGGACACTCTGGTGTTTGATTCTTTCAGCTTTTTAATTTGCCCACACAGTGGTCAGAAGGAAATACTCTGACCACCCTAGAAGCTCATTCCAGAACCTTCCCGCTGGGGAAGCTCACCTTTACATCTTATCCAGATCCCCAGCTTCCCCTTCATTTCAGCCTGTTTCTTTTTCTACTCTGTTTATATGTAAAAGCCTGTTTGAGAGCTTACTGAGTCCCAGAACCATCAGTCAACTGTGTGGGGCTGAGAGAGGGAATTAGGGCTCATCTTGGGCCTAGTTTAGGGCAGGTAACACCCCTTTGTCATAACACTTCTTTAGAAGTTGAGTTTTCCAAAAGGAAAAATCCTTTCTCTTGTTTCCCTCTGCTCCCTTTTCAATTCTCCATACTTCTGAGAAGCAGTAAAAGTAAACTCAATTTGCCCCAGCTTTACTTCATCTTTGTGGCGTCTGTCTTTCCCTTCATTGCACACCTGGTCCCCGGCCACGCCCCTGACCTTGCCCAGCCCCTGCAGGACCAGGGGCCAACAGCCTCCATGGCCAGGGCACCACTGAGACCCAACCCAACGCAGTGATGCCCAAGGAGGCCCCAGGAAAGCTGCGACAGGGCGGGAGGACAGGGCAAAGGGAAGGTAAATTAAAGTGTGGAGCTGGGAAGAGCAAGTATCCTGAGAAGAACGGGAGGCGCCGTGTGGACAGGAGTCGGATGTCAACCTCCCCAGTTGCCTGGACCCGTTTTGGCTTCCTGGCCCCAGGCCCAGCCCTTACCCTGGGAGGCCCCCCGCCCCTCCCCCTGTGCTGTTCAGGTTCAGTAAAATAGAGTCAGTTGGGAGGGGTAAGCCTGGCTCTGCCGCCTAATGGCTGTGAGACCCTGGGCAGGTTACTTGACCACTCTGAGCCTCAACAATGGGGCAGCAGCAGCAAAGATCTCCTAAGACCGCTCTGGGGTTTCAGTAACAACGGTTCTAGAAATGGGAGCCCATGCTATGTTATTGTTGGTGGTCGTCTGGACCTCTTACTAGAAAGCGTGGGTCTCTTGTGAGCAAATCCCAGTTGTAAACAAGAAATATTTACTGAGATTCTACTATTGCTCTAGCCCCATGCTTTGCTTTCAGGGGCATACAAGAATAAAAAGGTAATAATAAGAGGGATGTGGTAAATCCTGGACCCTGTCTTAAAGGAGTGATGCATGAGCGTTGAAGAGCATCGCAAGATAGGAAACGGTGAAAAGCAGGGGTGCACAGCCTCACCTGTCAAAGGCTCCTGCAGCTAGAGAAGTTGTCAGGACAAGCTCCCTCGGGGGGAGGGCTTGGCATTCTTAAAGAGTTTGGATTAGGGATTAGATATTTGCTTGTTCAGACTAAGACTTCCTAGGTCTGAGAAGTTAACAAACATATAAAATCAAGCTGTAAGGAAAGAAGTCAGCGCCACTTAAATCCCATGTATTCACTCAACAGATATTTATTGAGCCCCTACCCTGTGCCTACCACAGGAATATAACGAGGAAGAAGACAGACATGGCCCCGTCTCAGGGAGTTTGATGCTTAATGGGGGCAGACGGAGCCTAGCCAAGGAGACCAATAAGTGGTGTCTTTCAGTGCAGGAGGGAACGGAAGGCGCGGGGCGTTCTGCCCACAGAGGGCATTCGACATAGGGAATTGTTCCTGGAGTTGTTGAAAGGCTGAAGGAGCAGCAAGGAGATGCTGAAGCACCCGAGGGTGATAAGTACACAAAGCGAGCACCGTGCACCCTCCAGCCGCTAGAGGAAGCCCAGCTTTGGCGGGGGTGCGGTGGGGCTGTAGTGAGGCAGTGGTTGCCCCAGAGGAGGGGCACAGGGACCTTGGGGTTGGAGCCAACTGTTGCTGGCGTGACGGTGACAGGACCTGGGAAAGTCTCCTTTTCCTGTCCCCTCCAAGTTCTCCCAGTGCCAGAACTTAGCAAGAATCCAGCTTCAAAGGGAACCGGGAAACGTGGCTTGCAGGGCCCCAGCCGCATGGCGGAGCAGACCACGGCAGGATGGGCTTGAGCTGAGACCCTCAGAACTAACTAACAGCCCACATCCCCACATCTGCACACTCCCCTCTGCCTGTGTCTGGACGTCTGGTCCTATGCTTCCCCCGACCATTCAGCCAAACCATAAGCAACCTTCCCTGAGCTGGTGGCCTTTCTCAGTTCAGACAAGACAGGCCACCAAGGCTGCTGCTGGAAGGTCAGCTGCCAGGAGGAATTTTCTTAACCGGCAGGTGCCCTGAAGGGAATAACCAGGGCCCCCGGGCAGAGGAAACCAGGGAGGGGCCCAGCGCGCTGAGTCCCGCTGGGCCGAGGGAGCCCCAGATAAGAAGTCTCACTGATAAGAAGGCTCCACCTCTGCCAGTGCCCTTCCAAGGGCTCTCCACCTGGGGAACTTTCCCCGTGGGAGGCAGGAGAGGCTGCTAGAGTCTCGTCCAGGCGGGCAAGTGGCGGAGTAGGGAAGCAGGCCAGAGTAGGGCGGGGTGGAGGAGCCCCACGGCCGGTTCCCTGGACTTGACCCCTCTCCCCTCTCCCCAGCCAGCTTCCTTCCCTACCTGCCAGCCAGCCTGCCCCTCAGCTGGTGCCACCTGGTCAGACCTTCCCCATCTCGGCCCAGCCCTGTTGTAGCAGAGTCGGCCGGTGCCCATGTCCCACAGTTGCCCCCAACCTCCAGCCTCAGGTTGGACCCAGAAGGTACCAGGTAGGCCCCAAAGCCGGGCCTCCGTGGACTCCCCACCCAGCGGGGGCCAGACATCACGGGTTTGGGGCTCCAGAGTCCTTTGACCTATTTCAAATACGTTGCCCCCCAGCCCCTTCCCTTGGAGGGATTCTCTGAGGTTTGCTTCTCTGCGCCTGCACTGCTTACTGCTTCAGTTTCCACCCCCTGACACCTGGCCCCTCTCTCTGCCCACGTGATGCTGGGTGGGAGTGGGAGTGTGTGTGTTTATTTGAACACCGTCCTCTCCGACAGCACGTTCTCGCCCAGTCCTTCCTACGTGCCGGGGGAGGAGGAAGGGGGTTGGAAAATCTTTCCAGGGAAGCCCAGCTGCTTTCCCAGGGGAGATGCTCCCGACCTAGAGAATTTCTAGGGCCCAGGAGGTGATGGAGTAGGAAATGCGTGAGGATGAAACAGATGGGTGTTTGTCCCCATGTGGTCCCGGCTCCTGGCAGAAATGCCAGTCCGTGGCTGGGCCAGTGGCTGGCCCAGAAGGCGTCAGGTACTGCCACCTGTGTGGGAATCAGGCCCAGGAAGATGAGACTGCACTGCCAAGAGGGGAGAGTCCAGCAAGCTGCCACCTGCCTCTTGAGTGGATCAATAGCACGTGCTGCACACCTGCTTCATGCCAGGCTCCGTGCCCCACATCGGGGACGCAAAGACCACAGGTCAGAGTCCTGCATCCAGGAGCTCAGGGACTGGGGAGGAGTAGTCAGGAGAGGCTTCCTGGAGGAGGTGACAATTGGTCTGGTCCCTGCCCTCGAGGGTCTGGTCTTAGACAAGCAGGGGAAGGGCAAGCTGAGCAAGTCAACTGGAACTAGAGTGAGTGGGTCCTCGGTGCCTGGTGAAGGGCAGGAACATGGCCACGAGTCACAGGATGTCTGCGGTTCCTGAGGGAAGGAGAAGGTGGGGCCCTCCCCTGAGCCCAATTCCAGGGCTCATCTGGGGACTTCCTGGGGACATGTGAAGGGAGCCAAGGTTAATAAACATAGTGGGAGCCAAGGAGGGAGAGACCAGGGGGGAGGCCTGGGAAATGGGGACCACTGGGGGGGGCGGGATGTATTTATCCTGCTTCTTTATATCTTTTCTGTATTTTCTAACTTTTCTAAGGTGCTCAAATTTTTTTTAAAAAGGAAACAAATTTGCCCCTAAAATGCTTAGGTTTTTGTTTGTTTTTTTAAGCCCTTTAGACTTTAGAGGAATAAGAAGGTTTTTTTAATCTTAGTTTATGTTACATCGTAAACCTGGACTGCTGAGTCCATGAGAAGCGGGTCCAGTGGGGGTGGGTGTCTGAATGGGCGGGCGCGGTCCTGGGGGAGGAAGCCGATGTCGGGGGGAGGAAGCCGATGGGGGGGGCGGGGGGAGGAAGGCAGAGGAGGCCCGGCCGCTGACTCACCAGCCCCTCCCAGCGGCATCCTGCCCCTCCCAGGCTCACGCCCCAGGGCAGGGGCTGATTTCCTGGCGCGCGGCCAGCCCAGCCTTGCGAGCCCTTGTGGGTACCAGGGGTGCGGATATGACTTCTGCCGGGGGCGGAGCGCTGGCCCGCACCATTGTTCCTGGGGTGGACCGAATAAGACGGGTCCTCACGCGGAGGCCAAGGGGCCTGGGCCAGCAACTTCCTGCTCACCTTAAAGCCACAGAGAGAAAATTCTCACTCGGGGAGTCAGGACGGAGCGGCTGGTGTATGGAAGGGTCCTGGGTTGAATTATGGAGCGTAGCGCTTCCACGCAATGCCAGTGGCCTGGGTGGCCTGGGGGTCCGGGATGGCAGCCCGGGCCGGCCACGCCCCCACGGGGAAGTCGCTCCGCCTCTCAGAACCGGTTTCCTCCCGGGTCCGAGGAGGTGACCTGCCAGCCCAGAGATCCTCACAGGCTGGGGGCCCCAGATGTGGAGATGGGAGTGGCCTCGTGGGTGCTAAAGAGGACCCACGTGGGCACTGGGGGCCCTGCGCTGCCCGCAGGGAGGCCTGCAGCCAGGGGAGGACTGCTGAGGGGTGCCTGACCCACGGAGGGGCGGGGTGCGGCCTGGAAGAGGCTGGGCCCCACCCCCCGAGCTGTGGAGGCCGCCGTGCCTTTATGCTAAGTGCCGTCACCGCAGATAGGGGACGTTCCAGGACTCCCCCGCGTGTCTGACAACCCGCCGTCCCCTCTCCCTCCCTCTCAATGGCTCACGCTTCCCACACAGGCCTCAGCATGGCCCCCCAGGACGCAGGATGGGGCTCCGGCTGCAGCAGCTGCCGGGGCTTTGAGTGTCCGCCCGCTGGCACAGTGCAGGGAGGGACTGTGGAGAGGGACAGAGGCAGGCTAGACCTGGGGTTTCCACAGCTGACCGTGATGCACTGAAGAAATGTATTTTCATGGCAACTTCGTGTGTGTGTGTGTGTGTGTGTATGTGTGCGTGTGTGTGTAACTGAAACAAAAGATTCAGGAAACGGTATTTCCCTTTCTATGGACAATGCACTGTATTTTTTCTTCTAGTCTACTTAACTTTTTTTTCAAAACAAGCTACTTTTTATTGAAGTATAGTTGATTTACAACGTTGTGTTAGTCTCTGGTATACAACGAAGTGATTCAGTTATACGTATATATATATTTTTCAGATTCTTTTCCATTGTAGGTCATTACAAGTATTGAATATAGTTTCCTGTGCGAGACAATAGGTCCTTGTTGTTTATCTGTTTTACATATAGTAGGTTGTATCTGTTAATCCCAAACTCCTAATTTATCCCTCCCCCCTAAGGGGGGAAAACCCTTTAGTAACCATACTAAAGGGAAAACCCTTTAGTAACCATAGGTTTGCTTTCTGTGTCTGTGAGTCGGCTTCTGTTTTGTAGTAAGTTCATTTGTATCATTTTTTAGATTCCACATATAAGTGATATCATATGGTATTTGTCTTTCTCTGTCTGACTTCCTTCACTTAGTATGATAATCTCTAGGTCCATCCACGTTGCTGCTAGTCTACTTAACCTCTTAATGCTGGTGGTGACTAGATGGACTTCAACACCCACTAAGAGATCTCAGCCCGCATTTGGAAAGCCCGATGCTGGGGTCACTGCAGGGGCCTCAGGGAGACTGGCACAGGCAGAGCCTGCTGGGTGGTGGCCGAGTGTGGCCTGGAGGTCACGGGGAGCCAGTGAGGGGGTGAGGGGTGTGGGTGGTGTGTGCAGACTCGCATCCCACGTCCTCAGCAGGGCTATGACAAGAGCTGTCGCTGGCTCAGACCGGCTCCAGCAGAAGGGAAGTAGACAATCTCACGTCCCGGGAAGCCCGAAGTTAGGCAGGCTCTGCCTGGGCTGGTTCTTTGGCAGTGCAGTTGTGGCATCCATCTTTCCTTCTCTCTCTCCTCTTTTTCATCATCGCTCCAGGCCTAATACCAGACACAGCCATGGCCAGAGTAAGAGTGGAACTGTCTCATCGCTGAGGCAGGAAGTAGCCCTTCCCAGGAGTCCCCAGAAGGCTTGCATCTCACTGGCCAGGGCAGTCACATATGTGTCCCAGCCAAGGGATGCATTGAACCTAACGCATGTTGGAAAGTCACCCACTGCATCCCCTCTCTCCCCACGCCACCCACCAGTACGCCCAGTTGGGCAATTTACTCCACAGAAAGAATTTTAAAAAGACAACTATCTCTGCAGTGTTATTTACTGTGTCATCATCTATAACAGGGAAAAGCTAGAAACATCCAACCTCCTTGCCCTGGGGCCTCATTGAGTAAATGAAGTTTTATCAACTTGATGGAATGTAATGGTGGCATTGAAAGTATAGTCAGGCCTCATTACTCATGGATTCTGCATTTGCAAATTCACTTACTAAAATGTATGTGTAACCCCCAAATCAATACTTGCAGTGTTGTCACTGTCATTTGAGGACATGTGCAGAGTGGAAAAACATTTAAGTCACAAATTTGAGACACACACGGTAAACCTGAGGTTGATAGCTGCCTTCTCACAGCTCATACTGTAAACAAGGTCCTTTCCCAGGTCTGTTTAGTGCCATGTCATGCATATTTTTGTGCTTTTGGTTGGTGATTTTGCTATTTAAAATAGCCCCAAGTCCTCTGCTGAACTTATTTCCAGTGTTCCTAAGTTTGACAAGGCAGTGATTTGCCTTATGTAGAAAATACGTGTTAGATAAGCTTATAGTTATAGAGCTGTTGGCTGAGAGCTCAGTGTTAATGGATCAACAGTATATATTAAAATAAGGTGTCTTTAAACAGAAACACACATAAAACAAAGTTATGTGTTGATCAGTTGATGAAAATATTGTGACCACAATCTCACAGGAACCTAGCTCTGTATTTTCCCAGGAGCAATGCTTCACGATTCACAACTAAATCTGCCAGTGCTGAGGGCAACTTTACAGAACTACCTTGAACGACAAGAATCGACTGTATTATTGAGCCACGTAGCAAAATAGAAAAATATGAAAAGTTGGATACAAAATGTATGTTCACTATGATTTACAACTTTATAAAGAATATGTATACACCGGCACTAGGCCTGGGAAGAAACATACTAAAAAATTCCTTTGCTGTTAACATTATTTTTACAATCAATTTAAAATATTAGGGTTGAAAAATAATAACAGATCTAATTCCTGGCATGCCGTTTAAGCCATTAAAATCGCCCTGGAGTTAAGGCATTTTGAGTGGACGGTACCAAACTCCCGAGGGACGCATGCTCTGGCCACAGTTGCACAAACAGGGGGTGCTCTGTTCAAAGGAGCTGTGTCTCTCGGGCATTTGCACCAGAACTGCCCGATGGGGTCCAAAGTGCAGCCCCTGGATGCATCTCCTCTTATTTTTCCCGTTTCAAGGAGGTGCGTCAAACAGGTAGTTGTACGTTCATGTTCACAGTAGCACTACTCACAAGAATCAAAAGGTGGAAGCAGCCCACGTGTCCATCGATGGATGAATGGATAACAAAATAGGTACATGGTAGAATGGAATCTTATTCAGCCTTAAAAAGGAAGGAAATTCTGACAACAGGGATGAACCTTGAGGACGATACGCTGAGTGAAATAAGTCAGACACAAAAGAACAAATACTCTGTGATTCCACACATATGAGGTACTTAGAGGAGACACATTTATAGGGACGAAAGAAGGATGGTTGCCAGGGGCTGGGGGAGGGGGGAAGTAGTAAGTTATTGTTGAATGGGTGCAGGGTGTCAGCTTTGGCAGATGAAAAGTATTCTGGAGATGGATGGATGGTGGAGATGGTTACACAATGACGTGAATGCACTTAATGCCACTGAACTGTACATTAAAAATGGTTTAAATGGTAAATTTTGTTCAGTGTATTTTACCACAGTTTTTTTAAAGGGGAGGGGGGTAAGCAATGGCCAAAAGACCCTGGACTCACACAACGTGGGCCATGGACACCTGAATGTGAGGGACAATCATTTTCTTCATCTCGAGACACCTCAGCATCAGAGGGAGCCCTCAGGGAGTTCTGGTTCCCACCGTGGACAAGGCCAGAACTTGTACTTCATGGAGCCCGTTCCTCCCGGGCCATCGGAATGGGTGGGAGCCCCCAGTGCACTTGGCACTGCTGACCTCCTGGGCCTCCCCGTCTTGAGTCAGGCCTTTTCCTCCCAGCCTGCAGTTTCTGAGGCTTCGTGGTACAGTCTGCATTCACCGGAGTACCAGGAAAGGGAAGGAGGGGCCGTGAACGCTTCATGAAGATTAAGGCAAGTGGTAAGAAAAGGAATGCAGTGCTGGTGGTGAGTGGACCAGCCAGGCTGAAATACCGCCCAGTTATGCAGAAAAACCTGCCACCTGTAGTATCACCTGTAGTATCGCCAGCATCTCCTCCCGGGTCTCAGCACCTGGTCTGCCCCACCTGGACCACACCTGCCAGGTGCAGCCAGGAGCCCAGGTACAGACCTGAGCCAGGTGTCTTCTGGCTCCTCCTACCCCCTTCACATGGGGTCATCCTTAGGGCAGCTCTGTCTTCAGAAGCTCTCAGGGTGTGAAGTTCGCTGCCCTGTGGCAGCCCAGCCCCTGCATGGGCCCTTCGGAGGCCCCTCAGCTCTCTGCTGCTCTGTCCAGGTGTACAGATCAAAGAAAAGGCAATTCTCCCCAAAGAAAAGGCAATTCTCTTTTTGTCTCTCCCATTCAAAATCTTTTTTTTTAATTTTTATTGGAGTATAGTTGATTTACTATATTGTGTTAGTTTCAGGTGTACAGCAAAGTGAATCAGTTATACATATACCTATATACACTCTTTTTTAAAATTTTTTTAGATTCTTTTCCCATATAGGTCATTACAGCGTATTGAGTAGCGTTCCCTGTGCTGTCCCTATTAGTTATCTATTTTATATACAGTAGTGTGTATATGTCGCTCCCAATCTCCCAGTTTATCCCTCTCCTCCCTTTCACCCCTGCTAACCGTAAGTTTGTTTTCTACATCTGTGGCTCTGTTTCTGTTTTGTAAATAAGTTCATTTTTTAGATTCCACATATAAGCGGTATCATATGATAATTGTCTTTCTCTGACTTACTTCACTCAGTGTGACGATCTCTAGGTCCATCCACATTGCTACAAAATCTTTCGACTTTTGAAACGAGCATCCATCATCCAGCACAGCGTCTCTCTTCTTGCTTTTTCAGTGTATATGTTGGTGATTTGGATTAGTTTAAACCTTCCCAACCCTGTCCCTGCGCCAAGAAATTTTCCTCCCAGGAGGCCGGGGCACTGATTGGTTTATGGAGTCTCATTCCAGAAACATTCTGTGCACCTACAAACAAACACACATAATACACAAGCGCACACACATACATTTTCTTCTTTTTCTATATAAATCATAGCACACTGGGCACGCTGGTCTCTGCCTTGTACAGCTCTTAGAGTTTGTTTCATTTGGGTATACAGAGTTTTCATTCTTTTTGAAGGCTGCTGAACGTTCCATTGTGCAGACATAATTGTTTTCACTAGCCCCGTCTGAATGAACATTTGGGATGTTTCTTTATCTTTCTGTAGCCAGCGAGGCTTTTTTGGGGGGAGGGGGGTTGAATTTTTAAATTTTATCTTATTTATTTTTTATACAGCAGGTTCTTATTAGTTATCTATTTTACACATATTAGTGTATACATATGCCAATCCCAATCTCCCAATTCATCCCACCACCACCACCCCCGACATCACTTTCCCCCCCTTGGTGTCCATACGTTTGTTCTCTACATCTGTGTCTCTATTTCTGCAGCAAGGCTTTAATAAACAACCTTATACATTCATCATTTTGTGCATGTGCATTATTTATAGGACAAATTCCAAAAAGTGAAATTACTGGGTCGAACCATATGTGCATTTAATGTCTTGATCAATATTGTCAAAATAGTAGATTGGCTGACAGCACCGTTATTTAACCTGGCGATGACAATGGCAATTGACTTCAACCTGGGGGCTGCAGGTGGGCTTTGAGGGTCTGTGAGTCCCAAGATTTGTAGACAAAAATCGTGCACATACATCGGTACATTTTTCTAGGTGACCAAAACTTTCATCAACTCCGTAAAAGGGTCTGTGCCCGCTAAATGTTCTCACTCACCCCACTGATGGGTCTTCCAGCTCTGACAGAAGTGAACTTCCCATCCCTCAGGAAGGCTGACCTTGGAGTTTCCCACTTCTGGGTCTTTCTCAGGGAAGATTCCCTCCAATCTCATTATAGCTAATAACATGGCCACAAATGGTTACTCAACACTCACCCTGTCCCAGAGAAACTCATCTAATTTTCACGGAAACCAGGAGAGAGAAGCCATCCCCACCTCCTCTGTTTGATGGACCAGGACATGGACACATGGATGAGTTAAATAACCTGCCCAATAGGCAGAGGTAGGATTCGAATCTGGGAACATTGATGCTTCCTGTCTCATGAACTGAAGTGGATGAGCCTGGAAGCAGAGAGGGGCTTTGGGGGTTCTCAGTCCTGGCTGCATCACCTGGGGATCTTTTAACAACGCAGCCTCCCTCACTAGTTCCATCAGAATCTCTGGGGCAGGATCCAGACCTTGGGGCTTCCTCAAAGTCCCCGGATGGTTCCAGGAGTAGCAAGACTCAGGGTGCTGCTCTGAGGGTTAAGACTCAGGAATCCAGGTATTTTAGAAGCTCCTTACCCTTATGCCATATTTTTGGCTTAGTTCTTTTCCTTTGTTAAGCATTTTTCAAAATAATAATTATTGGCGGTATAGTGGTGACCATAGCTGCCTTCCAAAATAACAAGCATCCTCCAAAAGTGACCAAAGTAGGGCTTTTTAAAGAGTATCATTTTCAACTCATGACTTGCGACTTGGTTGATATAGTCCAATCCCATAGTAGTTATTATATTTATTTAGAGGTCAAATTGTCCCATCTTTGGCCAGCAGGAGCCTTCTGAATCCTTCTGACCTAACCCCAGAAGCCTTTGCTATCTGCTGTGATGAGGTATCATGCCCAGCTTCTCACCCTAGACCTGGAATCAGCCATCACTCCCATCTGGGTGCTGTTACCCCAGTTCTCATCCTCTAGTTCTTTAACCAGCTCTCTAAACGTGAGGGAGCTATTCTCCATGTTCTAGAGAAGAATGAGTAATTAATAAACTTGTTAAGCTCTGTCCTCCCTTAAGTGATCCTTTCCAGTTTAGGTTCAGCCTTTAGAAAATGCATAGATGGGGCTTCCCTGGTGGTACAGTGGTTGAGAGTCCGCCTGCCGATGCAGGGGACGCGGGTTCGTGCCCCGGTCCGGGAAGATCCCACATGCCGCGGAGCGGCTGGGCCCGTGAGCCATGGCTGCTGAGCCTGCGCGTCCGGAGCCTGTGCTCCGCAACGGGAGAGGCCACAACAGTGAGAGGCCCGCGTACCACAAAAACAAAAAGAAAGAAAATGCATAGATGAGTAATCTGTGTTTGTTCTTAAGGAACAGGCTTAAGAAATTGCCAGAATTGTATTTGAAATACACTTGCTCAAAATGTCTGCCTCTAATAAAATATCCTTCCAAGTTGAAGGCCAGCCCCAGACATCTAAAAATATCTCCTGCTCTTGAGAAATATAAAATGAGGATTAAAAGGAGACAGCAGTTTAGGTTGCCAAAGAAAATTTGGAAAGCTAAATATAAATTAAAAAAAAAAAGTCAAGACAAATACTCGAAATTGCCTTCCTTGTAACGAATCCAACCCAGGCTGCTTGAGACAGAAACAGGATAACAAACTCCACCGGGTTTCAGTTCACCTGGAGTTTGTCCTTGGCCCTGGTCCCTTCAACTGTTCAGAAGGTAGAGGGTGTGGAAATAAAAAGTAAATCACATTCCTCTTTGTAACGTTGATTATGGATTATGCAACCTTTACGCCAAGAAGATTCCCGTGCAATTTGAGTAGATCCCCAAATGCTCAGAGGCCCTGCCTTTAGGGTGTGAAATCTGGTTGTGAGGCAAGACAGCACAGGCGCCCTACCCTGTGCCCTGCGTGGCCTCAGACCTCAGTCCCCTGCAGGGCAGCAGCACCTCACAGACCGTGGTGAGAATGAAGTGGGGACATGTAGACTGCGTGCATGCAGCAGTGTCTGCCCAGGGTGGCCTCTGATGGCAGGAGCTGGGCGGGGACCCCTTTGCCAGCACTGACAGGCCGGCTGGGGCTGAGGCACACTCGCCCGCTCCCCCGGGCCTGGCACAGGTGAGCTGCCAGTAAGTGGCGGCAGGTGTCAAGTGGCAGCTGTCTGGTCTTAGAAAAGCCCAAGGGAGTGAGAATTGCTGTACAGAAATGAGGCCGTCTGAGCGAGTGCATTTTATAAACTGTAAAGCCCCTAGTGAATGTGAGGCGGTGGTGGGCTTATCACTGAGTCAGTTGAAAGAATGCTCTTTGATACCCTTCCCACCTACTTTGTTCCAGGCCCTGTGCTGGGAACTAGGAATACAGCGGTGAATGGCACAGACCGTTCTCTGTCCTCGGAGGTCTCAAGTGAGACTAAAATTTTACAGGTTCTGGTGCAGTCACTAACTCCCGAATGCTATTCCCACTAATAACCAGCATTGTTCGGGTACCGGCGGTGGGCCAGCATCTTTATGCACTTCCCATGGCTTGGTGGGGAAGGTGCTTGGCAGGTACCCACCAGCCAAGCCCTGGCACCTCCCTGAAGCATCAGCGCCCCCGTCACTGGGATCAACAGGCAAGAGCCTGGGGACAGCGGCTCTCATCCTGCATCGCTCCCTCCTCAGGACAGGGCAGCCCTGGCTCACTCACTGGCAGTCCCAGGCCCAGCCTAGGACTTTCAAAATTCACTTGGAGATTGTTTGTTGAGGTCTGGGGAGATGTGCTCCCAGAGCTGGTGCTTTCAGAGGGGGCCAGGCTTCCGGGGGTGTTGCCCAGCCCTACAAGAGCCTAGGAAGCTGTGACTTGTAGTCAACTCTCTGGTCTATTCTGGCTTCTCCTCCTGGTGCCTTTCTCTTCAGAAGAACCTGAGAATTCTCCACAAATTCAAACGTACTTTTCCTCTCCAGGACAATGGCAGTGGGAACCTTACTGTTTATTTGTAAGATGAGAACTCTAGTCCCAGAAAAGCAGGACCTGAAAGCTGCATATCTTTCAGCCGAGCTGGACAAAAGTAAGTGGAGTTGTTTATCCAGAAAGTCTCCAAGAGCATCATTCAGAACTGAGCTACACCCACAGTTGTGATCACAATCAAACTTCAATAAACATGGGAGGGAAAAAGTGAACAGGAATGAAAGTTAACAGAAGCCACAAACTAGAGAATCAGGCTACCAAGACAAAGACAATGGAATCATCAGATATTGAATATAAAATAAATACCAAGCAATATTAATGAAAAGATACGCAACACCTCAACGCCCTGTACCATTATTGCACAAACTGCAGAACACCAGAGACAGCAAGAAGACTCTAAAAGCATCCATATACCTAAGACAGATTCCACAGCAGCAATGAAGCTGGAGCAAAATGGAATACTATGGAAAGATGTAGAACACCGTGGGAAAATACCTTCTAAGGAAATAATTGTCAGGGGGGAAATAAGGACAGTTTTCTGACAAACTGACTGCTGCCATCTGACCTTTCCTAAAGAAACTACTAACAGTTGTATTGCAGGAAGAAAGAAAGTGATCCCAGAAGAATATCTGAGACGCAAGAATATCTTCATTTCTTAAGGTGATCTTAAACTTGACTGAAAAAGCACAGTCTATAAAAGAAAAGATTAACATATTCAATTACTTTAAAATCAAGAACTCAGTTCACCAAAAGACATCATAAAATGTGAGACATAAATTGGTGCAGCCACTATGGAAAACAATATGGAGGTTCTTCAAATAATTAAAAATAGAACTACTATATGATCCAGCAATTCCACTCCTGGGTGTTTATCCAAAGAAAGCAAAAACACTAATCAAGAAGATATATGCACCTCAGTGTTCATAGCAGTGCTATTTATAGCAGCCAAGATATGGAAGCAACCTGAATGTCCATCAACAGATGAATGGATAAAGAAGATGTGGTATATACACACAATGGAATATTACTCAGCCATAAAAAGGAATAAAATATTGTCATCTGTGACAACATGGGTGGACCTGGACGTATTATTCTTAGTGAAATAAGGCAGAGAAAGACAAATACTGTATGATTTCATTTATATGTGGAATCTAAAAAATAAAACAAATGAACAAGTATAACAAAACAGAAAAAAATGTGAGAGACATATGCTGGCAGAATATATCTGCCATATTTATAATAGTTAATGAGATCCACACTATTAGGAAGAATTCCTATGAATCAATTAAAAAAAGACACACCTGTAAGAAATATGTAACCAATTAAAAAACAACAATAAAAAATTTCACAGAAGAAGAAATACATGAAACATGAAAATAGAATCAATATTATTAGTAATCATAAAGATTAAAATCTAATGAGACACATAGAAAATCCCAAGGAACCTACCAAATAACATCCTCCCCCTCAAAAACCAAAACCCTCCTTAAAGTAATACGTGAGTTTAGCAAGTTGCAGGATACAATATTGACAAATAAAAAGTCAATCATATTTCTATCTGCTAGCAAGGAAAAACTGGGAAATGGAAATTTTAAAAAACAACACTATTTACAATAGCTCCCCCAAAATAAAATACTTACGTGTAACTATAAGAAAATGTGTACAGTATCTGTATGCTAAAAACTACAAAACGTTGATAAAAGAAGTCAAAGAACATCTCAATCATTGGAGAGGCATACCATGTTCATGGACTGGAAGACTCATCATAGTAAAGATTTCAAGTCTCCCCAAATTGATCTATAGATTTAACACAATCGAAATCCCATCAGATACATATTGTAGATATTGACAACCTGATTCTAAAATTTATGTGAGTGACTTCCCTGGTGGTGCAGTGGTTAAGAATCCACCTGCCAATGCAGGGGACACAGCTTCTAACCCTGGTCCAGGAAGATCCCACTTGCCGTGGAGCAACTAAGCCCGCAAGCCACAACCACTGAGCCCGCATGCCACAACTAATGAAGCCCGCATACCTAGAGCTCATGTTCCGCAACAAGAGAAGCCACGGCAAAGAGAAGCCCACGCACCGCAACGAAGAGTAGCCCCCACTCGCCACAACTAGAGAAAGCCCGTGAGCAGCAAAGAAGACCCAACACAGCCAAAAAGTAAAATAAAAAAATTGTTTTAAGTAAAAAAAATTTTAAATAAAATTTGTGTGGAAAGGCAATAGAACTAGGGAAGGGGATGAGCTTTCTCCTGAGATGGACAGAAATGTGAGTCACCTGCACTGACAACTATTTTGACTGCTGTAACTTTAGAGAAAAATTTTTTTAAATCTAGTAGTGTGAATCCTCCAAACCACAAACCCAAGAGACATCCTTGGCTCCCTGTTTCCCATCACTCCGAATCTCCAGTGGTCTCATAGTCCAACGAATTCTTCTTTTTCAGAATTACTGTATTACTTAATAAAAGATATACTCCTATGTACCTTCTATGAAGTGAAAGAAATAGAACATTATCATTATCTTTGGAGGCCACTGTACACTCGTTCCCAATCCCATAACTCTCTTCCTCAGAAGGATCATTCTCAGGAGGTGCTGATGAGGGTTTTGAAGGAATTGGGGAATGGCAATGAGTTCAGATTTTGTACCTGTTAGACTTGAAAAGCTTGAGGGGGAGGGCCAGGAGTGGGGTGAGGCAAGTGGGGTGCCTAGGGTGCAAATTGTAATAAGGCACTTGCTCTCAGGGGTCATACAAGTGCAGAGAGATGTCCAAGTAGAGACACCAAGCGGGCATGCAGGGCTGAAGGCTGCAGAGAGAGACAAATGCCCTGCACTCGGTTCCTGGGATCGCCAGCCCGTGTGGTGCTTAAAAGCACAGATGTAACAAGGGGGAACCCAGGAGACTCGCCAGGACATTCTAAGGAGGGTCAGGAAGGAGAGGAGACAAACCAAGAACAAAATTCCTTGGTATTCATGTGCCTGTAAACCCTTGTCCTCCAGGCCTCTAACTGAATGTGCTGTCTGGTGGACATTTAGTTCCTCCCTGGGCTCACCGACATGGCTGCAAGCCCAGCCCCAAAGCAAACAAATGCAGAGCCCAAGGCAACAGCAAAAATTTTGGCTTTTCCGCCAAAGGGATAATAAGTGGCTAGACAGAGTTGAGAGGTGATTTAAATGGAACTGTATTGCCCAACTGGTAACTGACTCCAGGGCGTCAGATACTATACCCAGGAGGCTCCAAACCAAACGTCCACAGGGCCAGGCAGGGACTGTCGGTGGATGAAGGGAGCCAGAAGGAGAATAGTATTCCACAGTGCAAGTGAGCAACCGGGAATGTGCCACACAATGGCATAGGGATTGGGAAGGTTGGGGATGTGATCCACTGAGAACTCCAGGTCCTTTTTAAAGAGCCAGTCCCAACTGGTTTCAGGCTACTCTGGCCTGGGAAATGGGTTCACTGTGGCCAGAACTATGGATTTCTCAAGAAAATGTCTGAAATCTGAATTTTTCGTGTGAAATATCCCGTTTTAAATGTTGGCAACTTATGAAGAAATGTTTCAAAAACTCTATATGCCAACACTGTTTGGGCCAAGAAGACACATCCACAGCCCAACTTCAGCCAAGTCCTTCCATTGGAAACTTCTGTGTTAAACAGGTGTATCTCCTAACAAAATTTACTCTGACTCAGGGGCCAGCCTTCCATCCCCATTTCCCTCTTGAATCCCACCTAACTCCACCTGAAGAGCGTTTAACCAGAGCCAGAGGAGGAGAGAGGTGACCTGCAAAGGGAAACGTGCCCCACACCAGCCAATAAAGCCCCTTCTCCTGTGGTTTTCTCTTACAGATATTTGGGTGCTGGGTCTGGATCCTGGTGGCCGCCACCCAGGTAGCAAACCCACTGCTACAAGGATGGGTGATGTACGTCTCACTCACCTCATTCCTCATCTCCCTGATGTTCCTCTTGTCTTATGTGTTCGGATTTTACAAAAGATTCGAGTCCTGGAAAATCCTGGTAAGAACAAGTGAGAGCGACCCAGGCCCTCAGGCTCCTCCCAGGCCAACGTCCTAGGTGTGGTGAGGACGACAGGCCTTCTGGGCGGGAAGGAGAACCAGAGACCTTTCCTGGCCTGGGCCCCTAGGGCAGCGGTCCCCAACCTTTTTGGCACCAGGGACCGGTTTTATGGAAGTCAATTTTTCCACGGACCGGGGTGGGAATGGGCGGGTGCTTCAGGCGGTGATACGAGCAATGGTTCAGGCGGTAATGGGAGAGATGGGGAGCGGTGGGGAGCAATGGGGAGCGGCGGGGAGCAATCGGGAGCGGCAGATGAATTTTTGCTCACTCCCCCCCGCCCCTCACCTCCTGCTGTGAGGCCCGGTTCCTAACAGGGGCTGGGGACCCCTGCCCTAGGGAACCCCGACTTTTTGTTTGAATGTGTTTACTATTAGGTCGGAATGAAAGCTTCCCTCTGCCAGAGTCCATCCTTCACTGTATTCCCCCCATTGCCTCCCTCATTAGGGAATATCCATGGCCTGTCTGCTCCTGCAGCAAGTGCATCTGGAAGCGTTTTCCCTCTAGATTTAATTTATGGTCAAATCATTGGAGCAGCATTGAAGGAAAGGCTATAGAAAAAGACTCACCCCAATCTCAAGACCCTACCACAATCACCTATCACAATTCATTCTTCCATATTCCCGGCAAATTTTATGCAAAATGTATAAATCGCACTGAACCAATAATCTTGGATGTAGAGTCTTTCGTTTAATATTATGTTGTTAAATTTTTTTCATCCCATCATCTCGATAACCACTGAAATTTTTTCTATATTGAACAAGTCAAAACATATACAAAAAGTAGGGAGGGTTATTTTATGGACCTCATGTAACCATAACCCAGATTCCAGAATTTTCAAGATTTTATCACACTTGCTTCACCTAGCCTTTATTTTTTCCCCCTGAAGAATTTTAAAGCAAACACCAAACATCATGTCATTCCATTCCAGACACGTCAGTATACCTCCAAAAAATACACAAATTTTCTTATATTATCACACTTACATAAAGTTAACAATAATTCCTCGGTATCATCAAAGACGCAGGTCACATTCAGGTTTCCCCCATTGTAACTGAAACATCTTTTTGCAGTTAGCCTGTTTGAATCGGGGTCCTCACCACGCCCACTCGCACTTGGTAGTGATGGTTCTTGGGTACCTTTAATCTAGAATGATTCTCCCTGACGGGGACTTGCTGAAGAAACTGGGTGGTCAGGTGTCCTGTAGAAGGTCCCACATTTTGGGTTTGTTTGCTTCTTCCTGGTGTGATTTGATTTGCTCGTCTAGTCCCTGAATTTTCTGTAAGCTGGAAGTTAGCATCTAAAGGCTAAACCGAAGATGGGTTAAACCTTTCTGGCAAGAACGCTTCATAAGTGGCTTCAAGTCACACCACACACAGTGACTGGTGGTCCCTCTGTGACAACCATACCCCATCAACTTTTTCTTAATGCTTTCTTTCATCTACTGATGAATATTCTTTAGGGGCTGCAAAATGCCGATTTACCTATTATGACATTTCTCCCAGAATTGATAACTATGACATCCTAGTGGTATTGAAAACTCTGCTGGGAGTTTAGCATAGAGGTTCAAAAATTGAAATCTAGAGTCAGATTAGCCTGACTCTGCCATGTGTCAGCTAAGCCTCAGTTTTCTCATCTGTAAAGTGGAGATGTTAATAGTAGCAGCCTTATGAAATTAGCTGTGAAGATGAAATGACACATGTGTATATTGTTAGGACAGCACACAGCAGGTCTTCATAACACTAATGGTTAGGAGCACAGGCTTGGTGTTAACGTGGCCTGGGCTCAAATCCTGGCTCAGCTTTTATTCACTGACTTTAACCTTGAACTTCTCTTTCCTCAGAATGGCACGAACGATAAATGGTACCGACCTCATAGTTGACAGGGTTAAATGAGATAAATGGGGAAAAGGCTTAGCCTAGATCTTGGCTGGGAAGAAGCACTCAATAAATGGATGTCCATACTGGTATTATTATTGCAGTATATTAATCCACTATTGTTCACCACATAGAAATTTCATTAGAAACACTGCAAAAGAAAAAAGCAGGAGTTTCGGGAGCAAGCTAGTCTCTTTTGCCCCCTCTTCCCAGCTACGTAGTCAAAGAGGAAAGAGTTACCTGCTCGCGTGTCCACGTGACTGTGGCCACGGCCTCTGCTCCATCTTTCCAGGACAGCCTGTACCACGGGACCACTGGCATCCTGTACATGAGTGCCGCCGTCTTACAAGTACATGCCACGATCGTGTCTGAGACCCAGGACCTGAAAAACTACTACATAAACACTGCAGCCTCGGTGAGTGCTGGACAAGAACATGACAGCTGCCACCATGGAGGGAAATGCATGAGGCTTAATTCTGTCTCCCGCAGAACAGATGTTCCTGAGCCCTCAGGCAGAAGGAGCCTTGCAGGATAGGAGGAGGTGTGTGTGTGTGTGTGTGTCTGTGTCTGTGTGTGCACGCACACACATGCGCACGCAATCAGGTGTGCCCAAGCTCGCAGGGTACCAAGCCCAAGTTCAGGTGTCATCTCTCGTCTTTGGTTTTCTTGCCCCCTTACACCCACTACGCTACCCTCAGAATATGCTTTTCCAAAACGTAAATTTTCCAAAATACACATCTCTTATTGAAAATTCCTCAGTGACTCCCATGGCTCCTGGAACGGAGCCGGCATTCCTCAGCATGGCTCAAGTTCCCGTGTCCTTTTATTTCAATGACAGACGTGCACAGGGTAACATATTGGCTGATGGAATCCGAGGCAAGGTGGTCCAGGCGAGTCATGGGACGAGCAGGACCCCTGGACTTTAGGTCCACTGGGACCGGAGACTCTAGGCCAGCAGGGCCCGGCCTTTCCAGTCCCCGCGAGGCAGCCTCCTTCCTCTCTTGGTGGGATGGCGCCCTCACGTGGCAGCTGGCTCACAGCTGGGGAATTTCACCTCTGGAGCCGCCTAACCTTCCTTACACCTTCCCAGGAAGGTCTAATACCCAGGCTGGGTCCCAGTCCACCCCCACCTGTCGCTGTGACCGGAAAGGTCCTGTGTCAGTCGGGGACTCCCACAGGGATCAGGCAGCAGGAGGAAGGGGTGTGGCGCAGGGTGCTGACCCCACTGTAAGAAGGATGAGGTGACCCATGAGGTGACCCACGAGGGAGGCCTCAGGGGACTTCGGCTGCCTTTCCGGCCTGTCTGCTTCCTCCCGTTCCTGGCCCGGCACCACCGCACCCCGCAGCCCGGCTGCTCGCCCTTGCTCTGCTGTTCCAGCCACATCAGTCTCCTTGCTGCCCATGGACCCGCTCTCGCCTTGGCCTCCTTCTGGGTGAGGCCGTTCCCCTCCCTGTCCCCTTCCTGCTTTGTTTTCTCCTGCGCGCTTAGCCCCACCTTCCATACCACTCTACTGGTTTATCTTGCTGATTTTCCGCTTCTGCCACTAAAATGTAAGCTCTAGGAGGACAGGAATTTCTGAATTTTGTTCAGCATTATTGCCACAGTTGCTCTTGAAGCACAACAGGTGCTTGCAAGATATTTGTTGGATGAATGAATGAATGGAACAGAGTGTGATTGGACGGGGGTTGAAGTGAGGCTGGAGTCGTCTGCTGGGCCAGGACATCTTCAGGCAGTGCAGTTGGGCGACTCTGGGGATGGCTTTGGACGTGGAGGGTTGGGGAGGGACCCCTGGGGAGGGAGGGGTGGGAGGGATCACAGGTTTGTGGCTTGGGTAGCTGGATGAGATGAGGGTCCTGGGGCCGACTGAGCTTGTGAGGAAATCCCAGGAGTTCAGTGTGGACCACAGAGAGGTCGTGGGGCCTCTGAGGCTCTGAGGGGCTGAGAGGCGGGTGCGCAGACATGATTTCTGGACCAGTGAGTGAAACTTGTCATCAGAGCACAGACAGTGGCTGAAGGTGGGTGAGGGGAGAGTGCCCAGAACCAGACAGCAAGAGAGAGAGACACAGAGAGAGAGAAGAGGGGGAGAGTGTCCAGGGCAGGGATGGAGATGGACCCACTTTACGGCCAGGTAGAGGAGCACACGTCTGCAGATGAGAGGGACGCTGCACAGTCACAGTGGAACATGGGGATGGAGCGTTTCAAGGAGGATGGAGAGGCTGGCCAGTGGTTGCCGCCCTTAAGCCAGGCAGGGCTGGGGCAGGGAGGGGATGAAGCAGGGTCAGAACAAGGGCCTCCCAGCAGCTAAGGGCCTCTGTGGGCTGGGAGCGGGCATCCCTAAGGAAGTAACTCCCGGACTCTTCCAGTTATTTGCCTTCATCACCTCCCTGCTCTACATCCTCCACGCCTTCAGCATCTATTACCACTGAAGAAGCAGGGAGCTGGGCCGGCATGGGAAATGCTCTTCTAAAGCCTGGAGTATCAGCTCCCCAAAGAGGTTTTCAACATGTGCCATCTGCGTGATAAACAGAAGCTCAACGATGACATCACTGGATCAACAGACCATCTTTTCAGAACGAGTGATGAAATCGCATGCTGGGCAGATCTGTTCGGACATTTTAATTCATTGTAATGAATATGAAAAAGCTGGGAGGAGGGCTTTGTTGTTTTGTTTTGTTTTGTTTTGTTTTGCCTGGGAAAGTAACTGTCTCTTGGAATTATCTGACAATGAACCTCGCTCTTCTAGAAAACTAACATCTGTAAGCCGTCACTACTGAAAATTCCAGGTCTACCATCATCAGGCCTGTTTGGGCCTCAGCAACGAGATTCCCCACAGCAGGTCTATGGGAACCTTCATAATTTTCTTAAAATCGAAATGGTGCTGTCAACGCTTTCAGATCTGAAGACCCATAGACCTTGTTCCTGTCCCGTGGTCCTGTCTCTGCTTCTCAGCAGTGGTCCAAACCCACTGCCCCCTCCCACGCTGCCCGACCCTCATTCACATGCCCTCCCCTTTCCTCCCCAGCTTTGGGAGCCAAGGGAAATCTGTGTAAAATCAGCTTTGAGGGTAGATTTGTGGGGGAAATAAGCGATTGGTTCTAGAAAATTTTTACACAGCAAGACCTGGGGGAGGGGAGGAGGGGTCAGGGAGGGAAGGGTGTAACCCGCTTCTCTGTAACTGTAAGTCAGGCCGCTCTGCTCAGAGAACTGCAGGGCTGCAGGACGCCTGGGTCAGGCCTCCGGACCCCACCCCCTAAGGACTGGGAGTCACCCTGTCCCTCAGAAAAGACCATCAAGGAAGCCGGCAGGACGTTACATGCCAGGATTCTCCTCTGGGCTCCTGTCACACGTGGGACACCGATGAGGCCGGAAAGGACCCATCCCAGGGTTCCTACTGTTTCCCATGCATCCCTGAGTGGTCCAGCTGGGAGGGGCCTGGAACCACCCAGCCAGCCTCCTGCAGTGAAGGGCTCCCAGGGGCCAGGACATGCAAATGCATTTGCACTTCGGGGCCATTCTCAAAGAAAAGGCACAGAGAAGTGTACAATCGAGGTGCTGGATTCCCAAGTAAATGTTTTTCAAAAGTAGGCGTGCCATCTGGCGTTTCTGTCCCTGTGCTGGGGTTCCAGCTGCTTGGCCTCAATCTCTAACGTTGAGTCAGGGCTCAGCCCCTTAACTGCGTGGACCCGATGCCATTTTGAAATGAAATAAATTATTATGTGGAAGGGACTTGTCTTAGCCTATTCTAGGGCTTACAGTTTTGTATTGACTCTTTTCTGCTCCTGAAGGGGAGGGGGAGGCAGGAGGGGAAGTCACCGGAGAGAAAACTCTGGCTTCATTCCCTGCTCACTTCCTAATCGCCCCCATAGCTTGAAAAGCCACCATTCATCTCTCACGTTCTTGCCTGGTGGCTATCTGAGATGGTCATAGTTAAGTATTTACTGAGTAACCACATCCAAGTAGAAGTCATTTGTACAGTCAAAAGCCCGGAGTTGGTCGGTTTCGTGGTGTCCGCACTGGAACGGGCCACCATGTGACAGGTCCCAACAGCAATTACACAGAAAGCGCCCATGGAGGGTTTTCCGGCCCAGCCCACCCGGCCCTGCTTCTAGGGCAGCTACACAGGGACACTGAGACTGTCTCCAGGGCTCTGGTTTGTAGTGTCATTTCCACTTCAGTAAGAATAGTTTGGGTGCAAGTTCCAGAAACCAAACTCATGCAGCTTAAGCAAAGTCAGGGATGCCCTGGCCAGGGCTGTGGGGTGCAGAGGCCTGGGGGGCAGGAGAAGACCCCTTACCGAGCCCTCTCCCTCATGTCCCTGCTCTCCTTCATGGGGTGCTGTCCTGTCCTCCCATCACATTGCAAGGCCCCCCACCCACTGGGCACACACTGTGGACCCAGCCCTGAGCCCCGGCACCCCCTAGTTCACCTGCAGCTGCTGCAGCTCCCGGCCACCTTCCTTCCTTCAGGACGGCTGTCCTCTCTCTCTAGGACTCTCCCCAGCTCTCATCTTCTGTGGGGAAGACCCGAGGCAGCCTACCAGACTCCTCAGAGCCCCCAGCAGAGGGACGCACCCCCTGGGCCTAGCCAGGCTGGGCTTTGCTGGGTGGCCCTCACCCAGCAGGACCCAGGGAGCCCCTGCTTTCCCATGGGGCTCCCTGGATCCTGCACCGACATCCTTGCCTCAGGGTGGGCTTCAGGGGAGCTCAGAGTAAGACACCCTGATCTCAGGTGGCCTCAGCCTGCAGCGGCTTAAAGCAGGGTTTCGGTTCCCCAGCCAGAGCTTGAAGTCAGGCCGAGGCGGCGAGAACGCTGAATCCTAGCCTCGAGGCCACGATGGCCAGTGACAAGGCCCCTGGCCCTTTGGCTTTGCAGAAATGAATTCCCACAAAGAGAGAAAGTAGCAAAACAAGTAAAGTGTTTATTAGGAAGAAAAAGAGTACGTGTGGATAGACACAGGGGTGGACTCAGAGAGAGAGAGTTGCGCCCTCAGGGTAGTTTGAATCACTTACATGGGGCATTTGTTCCAGGTTTCCTTTGGCCAATTATCTTGCTTTGCCTGGTTCTGTGTCCATATTTGGTTTATCTCAGGGTCCTCCCATGCGTGCGCATGCATCTCTTAGCCAAGATGGATTCTAGCAAAGAGGAGTATAGCTAGGTTGACATCACTCCCTTTGGGACCTCCTGAGCACGTATCGTTGGGAAGGTCTCCTTGACCTCAAGAACAAGGAATATGTGGTCTCTATCTCTTATCTGGGCGGGGCTCAGCTCCTCTCTCACTCCTGCCATTTTGGAGCTCAGCCTGGGGCCCATCTATCTCCTGCCTCAATCCCACACCTTGTCCTGAGCCTCAAGCCCGTGCTGGGCACTGGGGCCACGGGCATTGGGAGGCAGGGTCCTGCCAGCTGCACTCTGTGGCCCTGGCTGAACAAGTTGGTAGCAGGTTTGACTGGCAGCTTTGTCCAGACAGCCCAAGTTCTGCTTTGACCAATAACTGGGCTCTGATATTTAAATGAGATAAGAAAAAAAAACCCATTAAAATTTGAAAAATAAACAACATACTTAGCTCTGGGGTCTACCTCAGCAGGAATGGAAAATCCCTAGTTGACAGGGTGTTACCCTCACCCTCCTGCCCCCTCCTGCCCCCAAATCTGTCACTGACCTTCCCGTTAGGGATTTGCCGGGGAGCACAACTCAGTGATAGCTGGACATTGACCATGGAGGACCTCAGGCAGCCCTTGATCAACGTAATGGGCAGTGGGGGAGCAGTGCCGACGTCCCCCGACATCTGCAGAGCTCACACCCACGTTCTGCTGCTAGATTCTCCCGGGTGGGACCCGGTGCATCCTGGGACACCAGAAGATGACGAATCTTATTCCCAGCACTCCTGTCCCTCGGTCAACCATCTCCAAGGCCGTATGTCCCTGCCTCTGTCCTAGCCTGGTCATTACACAGCAGCTGGCCCATCACCTCTCAGCGACTCGTGGGCCGGGGGGTGGAGGCTGTGGGTGACATTTCCATGGTGACGCTGGACCTCCCCTGCACAGAGACTTTACCCCCAGGAACTTGTACCGGCCTACTCAGCCTGACTGTGTTGGGATTGATCTCTGCATACAAATTTGGAACGGGCGTGTAAGACCCTCTATCTCCTCTGTGTGTGTGTCTTATCAGAGAAGAAATGTTAGAGGTAGTGATTAAGCACCTGGGGTGAGTCAAGACCCCACCTATGGAGGTTCCTTAAAAAACTACAAATAGAACTACCACTTGACCCAGCAATCCCACTACTGGGCATATACCCTGAGAAAACCATAATTCAAAAAGAGTCATGTACCAAAATGTTTATTGCAGCTCTATTTACAATAGCCAGGAGATGGAAACAACCTAAGTGTCCATCATCGGATGAATGGATAAAGAAGATGTGGCACATATATACAATGGAATATTACTCAGCCATAAAAAGAAACGAAATTGAGCTATTTGTAATGAGGTGGATGGACCTAGAGTCTGTCATACAGAGTGAAGTAAGTCAGAAGGAGAAAGACAAATACCATATGCTGACACATATATATGGAATTTAAGAAAAAAAAATGTCATGAAGAACCTAGGGGTAAGACAGGAATAAAGACACAAACCTACTAGAGAATGGACTTGAGGATATGGGGAGCGGGAAGTGTAAGCTGTGACAAAGCGAGAGAGTGGCATGGACATATATACACTACCAAACGTAAAATAGATAGCTAGCGGGAAGCAGCCGCATAGCACAGGGAGATCAGCTCAGTGCTTTGTGACAGCCTGGAGGGGTGGGAGAGGGAGGGTGGGAGGGAGGGAGACACAAGAGGGAAGAGATATGGGAACATATGTATATGTATAACTGATTCACTTTGTTATAAAGCAGAAAGTAACACACCATTGTAAAGCAATTATACTCCAATAAAGATGTAAAAAAAAATACAGTATATTGATGGAACTATATCAATAATCATTGTGAATGTTCATGGTTTAAATGCACCAAATAAAAGGCAGGGATTGTGGGAGTAGATCAGAAAACAAGACCCAAATATACGTTGTCTACTTTAAAAAAAAAAAAGACCTCACCTAGACACCTCTTTTATTCTAACTTATCCACCAGGGCGTCCAGGAAGCACACTGGTTTCTGCCCACTTTAAAGTGTCCCATTGGCCCCAGTCCCCCACTTACACCCTTGCTCCAGGGCCTCTGGCTGCATCTCCTGCAGGGTTCAAGCGAAGAGGGTCATCTCTGGCCCATCCTTCCCCTCCCAGCCCCGCCCCCCAGGCCTCTGCACCAGCCCCCCTCCCTGTATCAGCCCCCTCAGAGGCGGTGCATCATTACCTTACAGAGAGGAAGACATCTGGATCTCACATCCAGAGCGCCGCAGTATCAAGTCATAGCTCAAAGCCCCAGGGTTTCTCCAAGTTTTCTTCCTTGTCTTGACCCTTCCCTGTAAGGAGACGTTCTCAAAGCACAGGAAACAGAAAAATATGGCCCAGTTTATCAAAACATGCAGAACGTCATCCCAGGAAGGTTGTGCATCCCTGAATCACACTTTCTTCTCGCTTTCACGTTAGCGCCGAGTTGTTAAGTTAAGCGCGTGTGACAGTCAGGGTTCCCTCACCCATGTCTGGCTCCCCCTTTGCTGGCAGGATCCAGCTATTGCTAACAGCAGCAATGTACCCAAGCTGCCTTGCAGCTGGGGCTCGATTCTGGCTACTGAGAGAGAAGCAGATGTCTGCTCCAGTGGAGGGTGGGGTGCAAGACTGGGGAAACATTTTTCCCTCCGGATAAAGGGGTCAGACATCACTGGTTGTCTGAGATTGAGTTTCCCCGGGGACAGACTCTGAGACCGAAGCTGCGTGCATGCAGCTTCACCAGGGAGATGCACCTGGGACAGGTGGAGGACGCAGGACCAGGCAGAGGGAGGAGGTGGCCTGCAATGAGGTTGCAGCCGAGGCCTTGGTGGATGAGCTGGCCACCCTGCAGGGCTGCCCTGCCTGAGTCCAGAGGGCAGAGCCTTTGTCTCCCACATCAGCCATCATTGGCGATCATTGGTATCAGGTCGTTTCCAGAGGGGAGGGGGGCGTGTCCATCAGTGTGAAGAGGTGGGCTGGGCAGTCACCACCATGCCCACTGCTCAGCCATGTCCCCTTCCTGCCGTGAACGAGAACACCATGGCCGGGCTACTGACAAGGAGAGGGCAAAGACATCGGCCCAGACACTGAAGACTGTTGGACAAACATAGCCACCTCTTTACTCAGACTTTTTTCTCATTATGTGAGAAAGATGACTCCCTGTTTTTTTCGTTTGTTTTTTTTTGTTGTTGTTGTTTTTTGTGGTACGCGGGCCTCTCACTGTTGTGGCCTCTCCCGTTGTGGAGCACAGGCTCCGGACACGCTGGCTCAGTGGCCATGGCTCACAGGCCCAGCCGCTCCGCGGCATGTGGGATCTTCCCGGACCGGGGCACGAACCCGTGTCCCCTGCATCGGCAGGCGGACTCTCCACCACTGCGCCACCAGGGAAGCCCGACTCCCCGTCTGTTTAATCCACCGTGGTCTGCTGGCCGACACAGCGGCTGAACGCACAGCTGCCGGAGACTTGTGTTCTTTCCTGCCTTCCCCTCCACCCCCAAAGCCTGGCCTCCCCTCAGCGCTATCAGACACTCTACGTCCTGAATGAATCTGAAATTTGTCTTCTCCGTACTACCTCCCAGGTTCTCATCACTGGGAATCCCAGGACCTAGGTCCCCAGAGCCAGGCAGCCAGTCGTGGATAAGATTCTGTCCCTCCCTGGCTCCAAATCCTTCACTGCCCTCAGAAGAAAGTCCAAACCCCTTGGAATGTGACCGCCCAGACTCTAAATGCAGGTCTGACCCCTGTCCCAAGTCCAGCTGCATCGCTGTCTGGCCCTCACCCCAGGCTCACCCAGCTCTGATGGTCCAGCTCAGCACTGCCGCTGTGTCTGGGCATGTGGTGGACATTCCACTCCCTCTTCCTGGGAACTTGAAGGCCCTGACCTTCCTGTGTGCGTAAAAAACTCTTGTTTATCTTGCAAGATGGATTTCTTGTCCCCTGGAGTTAATCTTTGCCTTCTCAGGCTGCCTCTGTACCTGGGGCGTGTGCTGCCGTCCCACTGCATTGCTCTAAATGCTGTGGTGTCCCCCCACCAAACCAGGATGTTTCAAGGGCAGGGGTTTGGGTCTTGGATGTTTTTATTGTCTTTGCTCTTCCCTACTGTCCCCTGCCAGGGCCCCCTAACCTCAGCTCTGAGTGCTTGGCCAGCACTGATGACAGAGATGTGGCCTTGCAAAGGCTGCAGGGACTGATGGCAGAGCTGGCTCCCAAGCCCTCCCTCCCAGGTCTCACCTCCAGCCCACGGTCTGACATCCCGGGGGGCAAACGGGTGTTCTCTGCCTTGTCCCTTTTCTTCCTGGACTTTCACATGACAGTTCAGCTCCTTTCACCCTAGAATCCCATCCACAATGAGGAAGAGCCCAGTGTGCCACCGCCAGGGCCCAGTCCAGCGCTGGTGGCCCTGCTGCAGTCGGCTGGAGCTACCCGTCTGGCAGACTTGCTTCCCAGTCCACACTAGTGCCGGGCCCAGCGCACGGTAGGGTGGATAAAAAGGCATTAAGTGTGCCCTAGAGTTCCGAGGGCCCGGGTATAGAGGCAGCTCCTCCGAGGGAACTGTTAAGACAGTGCCTCCAAAAACATCAGAGCCAGACGTGAGAAGCACGGGGATTTGGGAGCTGGGAGGGGCAGCTGTGAGCTTCGGGTGCTACTGGGAGCGAGGTCCTCCTCTTTGCCCGAGGAGGACCCTGGCTTCGGGCTGCCGCTGCTCTTTTTAGGGCGCAGGGAAGGCTGTGCAGAGGAGGCTGCTTCTGCCTCTTTCCAGCCTTGTGAACTCAGGCAAGGCGCGTCACTGCTTCAGGCCTCACCTTTCCTATCTGTAAAATGGGATGCAAGGGATCCCTACACTATAATATCTAGATGAGCTGTGTCAAGGTAAGCTTATGCCGAGGTGAAGTGAGGTCCAGGAACAGATAATGTTAAGCTGTAATTACGCAGAGGTGGAGTGATATTAAGGTGCATTTATGTCAAGATGCAGTTAGGCAGGATTTAGATATGTCGGGGAGTATTATGTCAAGGTTCAGTGGAGCTATACCAGGATGTGCTTATGTTATGGTGTACTCATGCCAAGTTATCTCAAGGTGCAGGTCAGCTATGGGGCACCTGTCAACGCCATGGCAGCTGTAGGATGGGAACCTGTGAAGTGGGATCATTATTGACTTGTGTAATCGGACTTGGCAGGAACCCACGAGGGCGCCCGCGAGGTTAGGTCCCTTCCTTCAGCAACAATAGGAAACGACTCCACCTCCATTAAGATCATGAAACTATTTCTCCTTTCACAGTTGACTCCTTCTAAGCGAAAATAATTCAGGAGCCAGATTGACGTGGGAAACTGGTTGAAGGAGCTCGGTGCAGTTACCCGAGTGCTCCACTGGGTGGCGCGCGGGCTCTGCTCCGATGCGGGAAAGAGCGGACTTTCCAGGTGGCGGGAGGTGGTCGGGCCGGAAGTGGCGGGAAGTGGGGACCCGACGCAGGCGGCGTCTTTGGGGATTTTGCCGGGGAAGGCGGCCCCTGCCGCAGGAGACAGCAGAGATGCTCCCTGCCCTCGGAGCTTTACCCACTGCCTCACACATGGGGAAGGAGGCCCAGGGACCTGCTCTGGCACAGTTTGCATGTTGGGTCAGGGCTGAAGGAGAGGGGGCGGGTGTCACACGGAGGTCCCCTCTGTCCATCCACCGTTGCTGTGGCGGGGGGATAGCTGTGCCCAAGTCAGGGGAGAGGTCTGCTCTGCCTGGAAGGGGGGCGGAGGGACTTCTGTCTGATGCCCTCCCAGCCATCACCACCCACTCCACTCTTTTCGCTGGGCTATGTTCACCGAGCGCCCACAAACTCCTGGGACCTGGGGTGATGAGTCTGTGCCGAGGATGGACACATGCTGGGTGGGAGTTGAGGCTGCTCCCAGGGGCCACTGAGGGAGGGAGGGCAGAGCATGGAGGATCCCAGGGTTACAGCACAACAATAAAAGCCACCCTTTCCTTTAATCAGCTTCTATCAGGTATATGCCCAGGTTTCCAGACGCTTCCAGGGGCATCCCTGACCCCGCCCACCCAGCTCCCCAGCCCCCTTCAGCGCCCCTGAACAGTAACCTTTATGCAGGTGTTTTGGGCCCCAGCCCTGTTATGTGGCCCTACCCATTGCTGAAATTCTGCAGCTGGGTCCGAGGAGGGGGCCCCCAGCGTGCACTGACACCTGCAACCCTGGACATGTGCCTTCACTCTGTGCCTTGGTCTGCTTCTCTGTGGATGCAAAGATGCCCTGGAAGGTCCTCTGGGGCCACTGCTTCCTCCTAGAGAGGCAGGCAGGGAGGGTGGAGGAGAAAATCGAGGAGGGAGACCCCAGGCCACTTTTGTGCAGTGGGAGGGCAGGTCATGAGGCCCAAGTCAAACCCGGGGGGTCCCCTCCGAGCCAGACTCCTTTGGTGTGGACTCAGGAGACACGGGTGGGAGCAGCTGAGAGCTTTGGGGCAGGGTGCATGCCTTCTAGGGGCAGCCTCGATGTTTGCTGTCAGCAAAAACTCACAGGTTTTGTTCTGTCGCCTGCATGTTTGCTGAGTGTCTGCTGTATGCCTAGCCCTGGGCAGGGCTCTGCTCTCAAGGACTCAGAAGTGGGGTGTGGCAGGGGCCACAGGGCTCACGTCTTAGGGCGACGGGCCACTGACCCAAAATGGAAGTGATCTCGGGTGGCCTCGGCCTGCAGCGGCTTGAAGCAGGGTTTCTGTTCCCCGCCAGAGATTGAGGTCAGGCCGCAGCAGTGAGAGCACTGAATCTTAGCCTCTAGACCACCAGGGACCAGTGGCCAGTCACAAGGCCCTGGCCCGTCCGCTGTGTAGAAATGAATTTCCACAGAGAGACAGAAAGTAGTGAAACAAGTAAAGTGTTTATTAGGAGGAAGAGTACAGTACGTGTGGATAGACACACAGGCTGACTCAAAGACAGTCGCACCCTCGTGGTAGTTTAAATCACTTATATGGGGCATCTCTTCCGGGTTTCCTTCGGCCAATCATTTTGACTTGCCTGGTTCTGAGTCCGTATTCGGTTTATCTCAGGGTCCTCCCTGTGTGTGCGTACATCTCTCAGCCAAGACGGATCGCGGTGAAGAGGCCTATGGGTAGCTCGACATCGCTCCCCTTTTGACCTCCAAGAAGCGTTATAGCCGGGAAGGTCTCCTTGACTTCGAGAATGAGAAACGTGTGGTCTCTTATCTCGCACCTGGGCGGGGCTCAGCTTCTCCTCCCTCCTGCTATTTTGGAGTCTCTGTCCACAGGGGACCAACTCCAGCTGTTCGGCCTGGGGCCCATCTATCTCCTGCCTCAGAAATAGCGGGGAAGGATTTACAAAGGGCCTCCTAGAAGATGGGACCTCCTGAAAGTTTACCAGCGCGATCAAACACTTGGAGTCCTTCCCCCACCTGGAGTCGCAGGCTGGGGTTCTAAAGATGGGATGCAGCCTTTAGCGGGGAGAGGGCCGTCGGGATGGGGAACAGTGTAAGGAAGGGCTCCGAGTCCAAAGCAGCTGTGTTTCTGGAGCCAACGGCAACCAGGGGGGAGGGTGACTGTGACAGCGCCTGGGCTCACAGGTCTTAGCTGTTACCACGATTCTCCCACAGGGATGAGGACCTCGGGGTGGAGGTGCGGGTTAAGCAGGGAGTTCTGACCCTTGTGCCTGCACTGGCCACCCTGCTGACCAGAGCATCTTTGGAGACTTGTGTCCTCGTTAAGAATCTGTACTCTCGGGAACTCCCTGGTGGTCCAGTGGTTAGGACTCTGTGCTTTCACTGTCAAGGGCCTGGATTCGATCCCTCGTTGGGGAGCTAAGATCACACAAGCCACAGGGTGTGGCCAAAAAAAATCTGTATCCTTGAAAAGAATGTGCAAAGTAGGAAAAAGTCCATTTTGGTTTTGGAAATTACAGCCTGCATAGCTCACACATGTGTGCACACCTGCACACACACCTGCACACACATGCCCTCAGCGTAGGGTGCTGCCCACAGTGGGATCTCTGAGCCTGAACTCGCACCTGTGGACACTACAGCCTTTCCTCTTCGGCTCAGCCCACAAGCAAAGGCCAGAGCAGCTGTCGCCCAGGACTGTATTGTAGGGATTGGCTGGAAGCTGCAGGAAACACCTGCAGGGGTTGTGGGAAAGCCCGTCTGCCTCCGTCTTCCTCTGTTGAGGGGGGAGGGGAAGGGGCAGGCCAACGGGCAATCTGGAACGATGTCAGAAGGGCCAGTCCTGCCCCCAGCACAGCCCTGCTTCACGTGACCTTGTTTCCAGGACGACTGTGGTGGCCCAGCTGAGTAAGTGGCCTGGTGCCCATTTCCCTGGGATGGAGGTTTGGGTCCTCGCTCAGTTTGGGCTGAGAGCTTATGGGTGGTGGAAAGGGGGGACCCAGCCAGGCCACAGTTCACGAAGCAGAGGACCAGTGGGACTGCCGCGTTCGGGCCTGGGTCTGACCAGCGAAGGCCCCCAGGGCCTGTCCAGCTGAGGGGAAGCTGAGGGAAACAAGGGCTCTGCCCTTGACCTCAAGTGGCTTCTGTGAGAAACTGGCTAGTAATATCTCCCATGCATTCCAGAAAGGGCAAGATAAAGCAGGGTGTGGTAGGTTAGGTTGTTTATTTGAGATTTTCCCTGTTTCTTGAGTTAGACCTGTATCACTAGAAACTTCCCTCTTTGAACTAGTTTTGCAGCGTCCCATAGATTTGGGAAAGTTTGTGTTTCCATTTTCATTTGTCTCGAGGTGTTTCCTGATTTCCTCTTTGGTTTCTTCTTTAACCTCTTGGTTTCTTTTTAGTAGCATATGTTTTAGTCCCCAAGGGTTGTTGTGGAACCTAAAAAATAAAACAAATGAATGAATATAGCAAAACAGACTCACAGATATAGAAAACAAAGCAGTGGTTGCCAGTGGGAGAGGGAAGCCGGGAGGGACAAATTAGGGGTATGGGCTTAAGAGGTACAAACTGCTGTGTATAAAATAGTTAAGTGACAAAGATACATTGTACAGCATAGGGAATTAGAACCACTATCTTGTAAAAACTTTTAATGGAGTAAAATCTGTGAAAACGTTGAATCACTGTGCTGTACACCTGAAACTAATATAATATTGTAAATCAACTATACTTCAATTTAAACAAAAAAGAAAGATGGGGGGAAAAAGCAGGGCATGAATGACCCCAGCTCTGGGGCCGAAGCAGTGGGCAAAGCAGTGGGCTTACCACAGGAGGCTGCTGGTTCCCCCTGCCTGGAGTCACAGTTCCCAAGGCAGGTGGATGCATCTGCCCAAGATGAACAGACCTGGGTTTTCAGTGTCCAATCAGGCCAGTGTATTCTGCAGCCCTGGGTCGAAACACTTGTGTGGCTGAAACCAGCCAGCCCCACGGGCATCTCTTACTCATGCACTTTAAATGAAACCTTTGCCTTTCATGTCACACATAGAGGTGAAGTAATGCGCTAGAAATAATTTCACACCAAAATGTAAGTGGCGGGCACAGGCCATTCCTTCCTTCACAAATGTTTATTGACAGCCAACAGGTCAGCAGTCAGAGGCGAGAATTAAGTGAGGTAATGCAGATGGACAACCAGGCACGTAGGAGAACCTCCTTACATCTTACTTCCCAATCCTTTACACATCGTGGAACACACAGAAAATAATACAACTCTTTCTGCACATTGGGATAAACTGAGATAACTATATAGGGCTTAATGAAAAAATTCATTACATTATCATATAAACAATTATGATAAAGATAAATTTAAAAGTTTGGGGGACGGGCTTCCCTGGTGGCGCAATGGTTGAGAGTCCGCCTGCCAATGCAGGGGACACGGGTTCGTGCCCTGGTCTGCGAAGATCCCACATGCTACAGAGCGGCTGGGCCCGTGAGCCTGCGCGTCTGGAGCCTGTGCTCCGCAACGAGAGAGGCCACAACAGTGAGAGGCCCGTGTACCGCAAAAAAAAAAAGTTTGGGGGAGATATTAAATGTGGAATTGGTATGAAACATCAAAATACATTTTCAAGAAAAAAAAACTTGCACTTGCATTTATGTACATACCTTTGGGGGTCAGCTTGTTCGTTTGGACTGGCTACAATCAGCTCCTGATCAAGACTTTTAGATCATTTCTCAGTTGAGTGAGTGCATTTGCCCCCAAGGTCTTCAGGTAACTGGCACAAGAACTGTCCTTGCCAGCAGGCACCTGGATGCCCAGATCAGAAGGACTCCGCATGAATTCAGAAATGTTTGGGTATTCGGGTCCGGGTGTCAGGAAGGAGTCTCATACCTGGAATTTTTTGCAAGTAATGTATTAGAGACTGGGAACTCTCAGACTCTGGTGTGTAATTGCTTTAGATTTGCGGTTTAGGCTGAAGTCTAAGTTTGTAAACAGTGCTGGAACATTTAAGAGAATGTAAGGTTCATCATATTCAAATTCAGAATTTGAAATTAAAAGGCTCAAAATGACTTTGTCATCAGACCATTGAAATACTTAAAAAGGAAAACGTATATTAAACTTATAAAGTTTTAAATGTTAGAAGAGTTTTCCTTAAGTAAGTTTGCAGCTGAAAACAAATGTTAGTCAAAGGCCCATTAAAAGTGATTGCTGGCTGTACACTAACAATGAATAATCCAAAAATAAAATTGAGAAAACAATTCCATGTAAAATAACATCAAAAAGAAAAAATACTTAGGAATGAATTTAATTTATAAATTGCAAGACTTGTACACACTGAAAACTACAAAACATTGTTGAAAGAAGTTTTAAAAGACCTAAATAAATAGCAAGATATCCCATGTTTATGGATCGGAAGACTTAATATTGTTAAGATAGCAATATTCCCCCGTTTAACCAACAGACTCAGTGCAATCCCTATCAAAATCCCAGTGACAGCTTTTGTAGAAATTGACAAGCTGACCCCAAAATTCATGCAAAACTGCAAAGGACCCAGAATAGTCAAAACAACTCTGAAAAAGAAAAAGTTGGAAGATTCACATTTCCCAATTTTAAAACAATACAAAGTACAGTAGTCAGGACAGTGTGGTACTGGCAAAAGGTCAGACATGTAGATCAAAGGAATAGGGTTGAAAATCCGGAATTAAACCCTCACATTTATGGTCAATTGTTTTTTGACATGAGTGCCAAGACAATTCAATGGGGAAAGAATTGTCTTTTCAACAAACAGTGCTGACAACTGGATATCCACGTGCAAAAGAATGAACTTGAGTTCCTACTTTGCACCAGATACAAAAATTAACTCAAAATGAATCAAAGACTTAAATGTAAGAACTAAGCGCTTCCCTGGTGGCGCAGTGGTTAGGAATCCACCTGCCAATGCAGGGGACATGGGCCTGAGCCCTGGTCCGGGAAGATCCCACATGCTGCGGAGCAACTAGGCCCGTGCGCCATGACTACTGAGCCTGTGCTCTGGAGCCCACGAGCCACAACTGCTGAACCCACATGCCACAACAACTGAGGCCCTCACACCTACAGCCCGTGCTCCACAACGGGAGAAGCCACCGCAATGAGAAGCCAGCGCACCACAACAATGAGTAGCCCCCGCTTACCGCCAACTAGAGAAAGACTGCGTGCAGCAAAGAAGACCCAATGCAGCCAAAAATAAATAAATAAAATAAATAAATTTTTTAAAAATGACAACGTTATAGAAATAAAGAGGGCTAAGGAGCGGGTGGGGCAGGTGAATACTGAATGTGATTATAAAGGACACATGAGGGTTCCTTGTGATGGTGAACATGTTCTATATCTTGACTGTGGTGGTGGATACATAAATCTACACATGATAAAACTGCATAGAACTAAATACACACACACACACACACACACACAAATAAGTACAATAACACTGGGGAACTCTGAGCAGGACCAGTGGCCTGTGCCAGCGTCACATCTGGTTGTGATGCTGTACGATGGTTTTGCAACACGTTCTTATTGAGGGAGACTGGGCAGAGGGTACCAAGGTCTCTCTCTGTATTATTCTGACAACTGCATAGGAATCTGCAATGATCTAAAATTTAAAGTTTTTTGCTTTTTGTTTTTTTTGGGTTTTTTTGCGGTACGCGGGCCTCTCACTGTTGTGGTCTCTCCCGTTGCAGAGCACAGGCTCTGGACGCGCAGGCTCAGCAGCCATGGCTCACGGGCCCAGCCGCTCTGCGGCATGCGGGATCCTCCCGAACCAGGGCACGAACCCGTGTCCCCAGCATCGGCAGGCGGACTCTCAGCCACTGCGCCACCAGGGAAGCCCGAATATTCATATTCTTATTTGATTCCTAGGCTCATTGTTTTTCTCAAAAAAAACCTCATGATAGAAATAGTAAATTGCAGACATTTTTATAATATTTTAGGAAGTTTCAAGGTGCAAAAAGCGAAAATAAAACTCACTTGGAACGCTCCTACCTTGGGGACTGCCAAAGTTAATAATTTGGTGCGGGCGTGCCCTTCCTGACGGTCTTTGTAAATGTGACAGGGTGATAAAGGGGTCTTGGCGTCTCTGTGGAGAGATGGGAAGTCCAGCCACGTAGGTTTTGTCAAAGGGATCTTCTACCACTATTATTGTCCGTTACCCACTTTAATGGTAGGGGGTAAGGGAGGACAGTACCCGCAAAGCAAACAAAGGGGCATCAAAGGAGCTGCCAGAGAACTTGGCTGGGTCGCCGGGGGGGTGGGGAGGTAGGTGCCAGGGTGCGGCAGCAGATTTGTGCCAGGAGGATCTAAGAGCAAAGAGCTGGGCTGGGGCTGTCCCTAGAGCAGAGCGGGGTGAGTCACGCAGAGAGTGCACTGCCCTCCGTGGGGGGGCCGCAGGGCCAGTCTCGGTAACAGGCATCACCAAAGGGCCCGGGAGGCCTGGAGAGGCAAGGTGACCTCCCCCCGGGGAATCCAGGAGTGGAGGGCAGCCGGCAGCCCAGAGCTGAGTGCAAGCAGCCCGCAAGGGAGGAGCCCCTGTCAAGGAACCTGGGGTGGCTATTCCCCAGCACAGAAGCCCACGGTGGCAGAAGGCAGCCCAGGGTGCTACCCTGACAGGAACAACTTCAGGGACACACAGCGACCCAGGATTCTGTCCTTGTCCTCTAATGGCCCCTGCCCCCGGTCCTGGGCAGAGGAAAAGGGGTGGGGTGGAGGGGCAGAAAGACTACCTATCAGTGGGAGAACAGGTGAAATGAGGAAGAGAGAAAAGCAGCCCTCCACTCTGCCACCTTCTGCCCCTTCTACTGCTGGTTTCCAAGCCCAAGTCTGTTTGGACTTCTGAATTGGATAAAAGATGGCAGCTTTGGGGCTTCCCTGGTGGCGCAGTGGTTGAGAGTCCACCTGCCGATGCAGGGGACACGGGTTCGTGCCCCGGTCTGGGAAGATCCCACATGCCACGGAGCGGCTGGGCCCGTGAGCCACGGCCGCTGAGCCTGCGCGTCTGGAGCCTGTGCTCCGCAGCGGGAGAGGCCACAGCAGTGAGAGGCCCGCGTAACGCAAAAAAAAAAAAAGATGGCAGCTTTGGTTCCAGACTGGACCAGATTTTTTAAGACCTGAAAACAAAACCATTCCTCTATATCTGAGAGCCAACTGAGACTACTGAGCACTTGAAGCAAGGCTGGTCTGAACAGAGATGTGCTGGATTGTGAAGTACATACTGCAGTTCATTTTTGTAGTTGACGTAAAAGCTGTATTGACAGTATATTGGTTTCGGGTGTACAGCCTAATCATTCGATATTTGTATACACCGCAAAGTGACCACCACAGAAGTCTAGCTCCCATCCGTCACCACACAACTGGAGCCCTTCACCTTTTTGTCCAACCCACAGCCCCTGGCCCTCTGATATAATCACCAATCTGTTCTCTGCATCTATGAGGCTTTTGGTTTTGTTTTGTTTTCTTTGTTCATTTGTTCTGTTTCCTTTAGCAACAGACACATAGATCAATGGAACAGAATAGAGCCCAGAAATAAACATAAATTTACGGTCAATTAATTTACAACAAAGGAGGTAAGAATACACACTGGGGAAAGGACAGTCTCTTCAATAACTGGTGTTGGGGAAGCTAGACAGCTACACGTAGAAGAATGAAATTAGAGCACTCTCTAACACCACACACACAGAACTAACTCAAAATGGATTAAAGACCTGAATGTAAGACCAGAAACCATAAAACTCCTGGCAGAAATCATAGGCAGTAAGCTTCCTGGTACCGGATTTACCAGACGGGTCCTGTGGTGTGATCCGGCACTGGCAGAGGTGGGAGCGGCCTCTTTCTCAGACAGGTGTTTTCATGACTTCTAGGGAGATCCCCAACCCGCTTCAAGTGCTTTGCTGCGCACCTGTGACCCACAGACCCGCAGTGAGGGAGGCGGTCTCTGTGCACCCTGGCTGCTTACTAAGGAGCCCTGGGCAGCCAGCCTTGCCTCCAGCCTTGCCCCCAGTCCCTCAATGTGGCCCTTTTCCCATGCGAGCCCATGCAAGGCCCCTCCCTCGCTCTCTGGTCCACAGTAAACCTTCCCAGCATCCTTTGCCATGACCCTTGGGGGCTCCAGCAGGAGAGCAGACCACCAGCTGGTCACTCACTCTCTGGATTTTTCAGGCTGGAATCCCAGACCAGTCCCTGTGTTCCCCAAACCGTGGGGTCACATGTTAGCCTCTTCAAGCAGGCTCCTTAAAGCCCTGCACTTGAAGCAGATAGTACCCCCTCCGTCCCCTTGGGGATCAGCTCCTGAGGCCTGCCAAACTCCTTCTCATTTCCAACTCTCAGCCTTCTACCCCGCGACGTGAGCCCACTGTTAGGAGTCTTGTAACTGATTTTCATCGCTTTGTTTCCAAAGCTCCAGGGCACAGCGTGCCTGGGGGTTCCCATGAGAACTTCCCTCACTGCCAGGCCAAAGTTTCCCGAAGTGTGACCGAAAGTGGCGGCCTTGCTGCAGGGATGACCTCCCTGGGCCCTGTCTGGGTTTCCTCGTCGAGTAAATGCATGGACGTTAGCACACGTGACCTCACAGTGCTGTGCCCACTCCCATGAAGATGGTTCCACTCTGAGCAGTCGCTCTGGTCTCTGTTCTAGAACATTCTCCGTCTCACACAGCTGCGCACCGGGCCCCTAACATTCTCCATGTCCTCAGGCAAGTTCAGAGCCAGGCCTCTTGACTTCTAGCAGGTTGCACTTGGCCCCCTCCTCCTTCTACCCAGGGGGGTCCGGGCTCTCCTGTGAAATGCAGCATCTGCTGTCCATGGTTGCCTAAACTGACATTTCTGTGCTAACATCTGCTGCACACGTGCGCAGCTAAATGGGCTCTTACTACACACGCTCCCTTCCATGTAGTAGATTTGAACATCTCTCCAGGTCACTGTAGGTTCACATTAGAGTTTCCACATGGCAGATCCCAGAATCTCTGCAAGGCAGGGGTGATGAAACCGCCTCTAGCTTGGCTGGCGGCCCCCTGTCTCTGTGGCAGCTGCCTGTCTAGAAAGCGGTGTGGCACCTTGAGAGGGAAGCAGCCTCCCCTCCCTGGCAGGTTGGGGTGCACGAGGGCTTCTTTCAACCCGGAAACATCCTCTTCAACACCACACTGCTCATGGCTGCACTGAGGTCAAAGCAGTGTCTCAGACGATGTCTCCAACCTGTGCCCCGAGGTCCCTGCCGTCTGGAAGGCTCATGGAAGAGCTTGCTGGAGGAGCAGGAATTGGGGGTGAAGAGGAAGGGACCCTCCGGGCCAGGACACAGGGGAGGCCGGCGGGGTGGGGGGGCATGCAGGCTGGCTGGGTTTTACAGAGAGGAGGAGAGACGGGAAGGCGTCTACATCATCACTAGTGCCTGACGCTGTCCTTGAGTAGTCCGCCGGTGGGATGGGCTCCAGGTAGGAAAGGCTGGCTTAATCCCTCAGCAGCCCCAAGGGGAGGTACCACAAGTGTGTCTACTTCACAGGTGAGGAGACTGAGGCTTCGGGGCATGAAATGACTTGAGCAGCCTCCAGGTGACAGAAGTGGACTTGAACTCATGCTATGTGACCCACACCCAGCAGACTTCACAGCCCCCGCTGAGGGCCCCTTCCTGAGATCCCCGCTGTCCCTGCCCTACAACTACCATACTATCCACACCAGGGGCCAGGAGTTGGAACAGGCCTTCCCATGAGCACTTGGTACAACACTCTTGGAGGTGGCAGAGCTGCAGGGGCGAGGGCCCAGCTCTGCCCCAGTCGGTCGCACCGTGGGCTCAGGGGGCTCCAGTCCTCCACCACGGACAGAGACTTAAAGGCACCCAGTGACCAGTGGCCCAGCCCAGCACGGGCCGGCGAGGGCCAGTCCTGTTCCAGCTGTGGAGTGACGGAAACCCAGATTACATTCCAGGGTCTCTCGCCAGGCTGTACACCCTGGAGCCGGTTGGCGACCCCACCCCTGTGTGTACACGGCCGCTGTGCATCTCCAGCTCCCTGCACATCAGAGGCTGGGGCAGGGGTCTCTGCAGTGGGGGAGATGAGATGGTGGGGTCACCGTGACTGTGAGTGAAAGCCCAGGGCTTCACTCTAGGAGATGAGAAATTCCTCAAGCTAGCCAATCCACAGGGAGCCCGAGAAGCCTAGCTAACGGCTTGCAAGCTGCCCTCTGCAGCTCCAGCTGCCTGGTCCCCGGGTACGAGCTCCTGTGTGGCCTTGCCTGGCGGCTTGCTCTGGCTTGGAGCTGTAAGTAACAGAGTCTGCCTTTCATATATCTGAGGATCTTTGTGTCAGGGCCACCATCAAAGGGACCTTTAAGTCTTAGAAAACAATTGGTGCTGTGAGCAGAATGGCGGGGCCCTGACCGTTGGCTTCTGGAGAGCTTTGTCGGGAGACGGCTCTTGGTTTATTTATTGGTTCTAGACCACGGTGAGAGGGCTGGGGACAGAGCTGGGGCTTGCATGTCGGGCTTGTTGCTGCTGCTGTGTGCTTGCTACTCTCCCCTCACCCAAGCGTCCTCAGCATGGGAACATTCAAATGAAGGGTGCTAACTGGCCGAGCTCTGGGGACTGCCTGCCCCCTCAGGTGGCCCACTTTAGGGCCACAGGAGTGATGTGGGTCACCAGAGCAGCACTCTTCTGGGTTGGCTGTTCCAATGTGTCTCCAGCATTTATCCAGGGCCTCATCCTGTCTTCGGTGTCGGTTTTTTTTTTTTTTTTTTTTTGCGGTACACGGGCCTCTCCCTGTTGTGGCCTCTCCCATCGCGGAGCACAGGCTCCGGACGCGCAGGCTCAGCGGCCATGGCTCACGGGCCTGGCCGCTCTGCGGCATGTGGGATCTTCCCGGACCGGGGCACGAACCTGCGTCCCCTGCATCGGCAGGCGGACTCTCAACCACTGCGCCACCAGGGAAGGCCGGTGTCGTTTATTTAATTGTCCTTTGGGGCGGCACTCTGGTTTGTCTGTGTGTTTTGGGTGATGCCCGTGGAAAGATGTGTTGGTTGGACCCCCCTGAGGTAGAGAAATGGGCCCCGTCTCACTGTCCGTGTTGCTCAGGTGGCGCTGGCGGCCTCCGTGTCGTTGTGGCTGCATAACTCACTGCTCTCACCTGCACACTCCCTGCTCCCCAGACCCTCAGGGGTATTGTGAGTTCCATGTTCTCCCACCCACCCCCAGCCCCTGCCCGAGCCACGTGTGCTTGGGCCTGACTAAGCACCCCCAAATATTAACATGCAAAGGGACTGATCCCTCAGACTGAGGGCCCAACTGTGCTGTCCCAAGGAGAGGCTGCTATCGCTCTTCTAAATGCAAACCCCCATCTCTGGGAGGGGGAGGCCCTTTCCCCACTCCTTTTCCTTAACCTCCTAGAAGGCCTACACTATCAGTTATCACAGACAAAAACTAAAAACCACAGATTTAGGATACTAGAAGCCCCCCAAAAGAAAGAAACCTGGATACAGAAGGAGGTTCATATATATGTATATTATATATATAAATTATACACCAACCTTAAAAATACCTTCCCATCCCCCTTTCCTATATTTAAAGGGAGATATGTCTCAACTTCATATATATGAAGACTCATTACACATGAGGCCCTTTACTCACATCTTTCCTTATCTGTATGGATTTTCAATCCTGCCCCCATCCCATAGGGCTGGAGGCCAGATCGAGGGCATATATTCCCTCGGGACGCATTGACCACAGATTGTCTCATGGGCCGGACACCTGCCCATCTGGTATGGGGCCCATTTGAAACTAAATTTCCACCATCCAAAACTCCTTCCTTAACGACTGGGTTCTAAGGGTGCGTAACTCATCCGGGCTTCCCCAAGGATCCTCTCCAGGAAAGTACAATTATTTCCTCAGAGCCGTTCCCACAGATAGTGTGGTCTATCAGAAAGAGAGATAAAAAGACAAAAGGTCCACTCAGTAAATAAAAATCACTGTATCCCATAATGATGAAACCAGCCAATCCCTCATTTGTAATAGCACACGCTAGGGGAAGATCGACCGCAGACCAGAAAAGCCTGTCTGGTACAACTACACGCCATGCTATTAACTCTTGGTCTTGTTAATGCTGCTCTGGGTGCTTTCACCACTTTGCAATTCAGAGGCCAGAACCCTCCAAGTGAGCCACTGTTTCAAGCAACCACGGCAAATGCCAAGGCCCGCACGCATTCTATTGTATTAGGCTGATACGCTCTCTGAAGCCCAAAGACCCGGCTGGCGTGGCCGTCACCAACCAAACCAGCACCTGAGCCAGGAGCCCCATGGCAATTGCCAGATTGGAGGGCCTGCCCCCGGGCTGTGCTAAACTCCTACCTCAGCCACGGGGATCTCAACTGACAAACAACCTGACACTCTCTTAAGGGCCCCAATCAGGCCATATGTTTCCAGCCTATCTGCGGCAAAACCCCTCTCATCACCCGTCTGCGCAAAGGCTGGGAACCTTGGAAACCATTAGATTCGGTCACGCTTAAACAGGGCTTAAATTGTGCCAGGTGGGTTCCAGAGCTCTGGTCCAGTTACAACGATATCAGAGATGCTGGGCTCACCTTTGCTGGCTGTGCACCCACAAAACCGCTTGATTTAAAAGATATTCGCAGGGACTTCGCTGGTGGCACAGTGGATAAGAATCCGCCTGTCAATGCAGGGGACACGGGTTCGATCCCTGGTCTGGGAAGATGTCACAGAGCAGCTAAGTCCTTGCGCCACAACTACTGAGCCTGCGCTCTAGAGCCCGCAAGCCACAACTGCTGAGCCCGCGTGCCACAACTACTGCAGCCTGCGCGCCTAGAGCCCGTGCTCCGCAACAAGAGAAGCCACCACAATGAGGAGCCCGCGTACCGCAACAAAGAGTAGCCCCAGCTCACCACAACTAGAGAAAGCCCGCGCACAGTAACAAAGACCCAACACAGCCCCCCAAAAAAGATATTCACAAATCAAGCTCCCAGGCTTCAAATTACAAGGAGCTCAGCCACAGAGCCACAAAAACACAGCCCACATCAACCCAAGTGGATCTCCACTTGGAAAGACTACCTCAGTCCCACAATCCACATCCAAGACCTGATTGTTAGAGACGGCTTTGCTCCAGACAATGAGACCATTGCCACAGTGAAGGCCAGGGGCCGCTCCTAAGGGGCTGACAAACCGGACTCAGGGTATTTATGGCTTTTCTTCCCTTGATATTAGGGATTCTATTCTGTTTCCTGAGCTTGCTGTTTGCCTAGCGCACGATCCTGTATATTCCTCGCTCTCTGCCAAAACGTACACCTCTATATTCCCACGCCTGGGGTGAAATCCTGTAGATGTTACTACTGTCCATGCATTTGCAGCCATGTTCACCACAAGCACCTCCTCCCCCTTGGTCACCAGCAAGTACCACTGTTCCTTGTCCATGTGTCTCACTGAACTATCAGTTCAGACCCTCCAACAACATAGCTGCTGGACCTGCCCCCTCGGCCCAAGAAATATACCAAGACATTATCGTCATAAAAATGTCACTCGTACTTTTAACGTACTTTACAATTCCACCAAGATATTATTAAAGACCCCAAAACATTTCAGATCTGTTTTCTTAGCTAATGCCACGTAACCAGGAAACTTGGTTATGGGCCAGCCTATACGGACTCCCTGTATAGATATTTCTTCTTGTTTTCCTACCATTTACAGCAATGTATGCCCTGCGCTCTAAAAGTCTCCTCTACTAGTCAGGCCACCAGTAATATCCCAAATAATCACGCTCAAATCTGACGCCAGGACATTACGGGGTCAATTGTAATAGAGTTGTGTTTTGAACACCATCTAGACCCACTTTTGAGGCCGTGGCTAGAGGCTTGTCAGTTCCTTTTCTTGAGAAGATGATTAAGTCCACACTCCAACCACTTCCCTTATCAGGCTCTCCACTGTGGACCGCTACGCATCAGGCCCCGGGAGCAGGTGCCACAGGTACCTGCCAACCAGGCACAGGCCCTAGGCTTAGGGCTTATAATTCCAAGTCATTCAAATTAGCCAGTCCCCGGGGAGGCTGTGAACCCCAGTTAGCTCACCTCACCGGCCACAGCCAAACTGCTCCACACAGCTCCCACTGCCTGTTATTCTGCTCCCAGGTGCGCGTCCCCTACTGTGGCCCTGCCTGGAGGCCTTCTCCCATTTGGAGCCATAAGGAACAAAAAATTCTGCTAGAAACTGCCTGCTTAGAAACAGGCTCAGGCCCGGGAAGTGACCACCAGGAAACCAGGCAGGCATGCAGGGATGTGAATAAAAGCCAGAATGTTCTCTAATGGAATCTGGGTTCAATAAGGGAGAAAATTTATCCTCTCCCTTATTGGACCCAGAATGAAGGTGTGTGAAAGGGCACACGCACGGCAATGATGAATCCCAGGGGAATTTTGTGAGCATCTACTCATACAAACTTCCAAGTCTTGAAGTTTACCTCATGGCAGGCACTGCAAAGGGCACCTGACACATATTACCTCATTTAATTCACAAATATCCCTGTGAGAGAGGGATTACTCTTGCCATTTTATAGACAAGCAAACCAAGGCAAAGAAATCAAGTACTTCATCTGAAGTTGCAGCGAGTATATTTCTATCTACTTCTATTTACTTCTTCTCAGGGGAGATTTTTAACCCAAGTTCACATTCACACTCTATAAGCTGAGGGCTCACCAAGGTCTCTCACTAAGTATCTATTGTATGTTCAACATGGGACCAGAGGGAGGGCCATAACTGTGATAATATTAGGGGTGCAGCTGTGGCTGTACGTGGCTGTCTTTGTGGAACACAAGATGCAGAAGAGAAAGCCAGAGGCCACAGTTCAGAACAGCCAGATGCCTGAGCGCTCAGGTCCTTCTTGCAGGAAGGAAACCCAGGCAGGAGGACTGACAACCAGCGGACCTGAGGCAGCCCAAGCAAGCAGAGCCAAGATGTGCCCTCCTGAATGGGGTCTCCAACGACAAGTTCTATGTTTCGTGTCCACTGTTCAAGAAACAGTGTCATTTCTCTCCTACCCTCAGCCTCACGTCTCTACGTACTGGTCTGCAGCTTCGTCTTTTCACCTCCAAATTATGCTCTCCTGGTCATGTTCTTGTGTCAGCACATGGATGTCTACTGTGCCTTTTCCGGCTCTGAGAGGGCCTCCCACAGAATGGACACAGCCCTGGTGCGTCTGGGTGACCTGTCCTATTCGGAGTGGATGTGGTCACAGGGCTTCTTGAGAATGGGCTGTCCTTTTCCACAGAGTTGCTCTCTCCCATTGACTGACCAGAGGTGGGGAGGGGATGTCGTGTCTCAGAGAACCTGGTGAGGCCAGGATTCGGGTCCTTCTGATGTTTAAGTTGGGGTCTGAAGCACGTCCCATGATGCAATGGCTGCTCTGCACAGTCACGACTGCTGCTCCAAACAGCTGGGCTGGTCAGATGAGGGCCAGGCCTCGTCCCCAGGGGCTGTGGCCCCCTCCACCCTGTTCAGCCAGGCTGTGTCCTGCACACTTCTGGGTGCAGCTCTCTGGAGCCTTCTCTGTCATCCAGGTGAAGCAGCGACAGGCGCCCTCCCTTCCTTGCAAGGGCTTAGCTGTTCTGAGTCATAGACCAAGACCTAGAGCAGCCAAGAGCTCTTCCTCCTTTCTGTTCCCCACATCTGGAAAAGCCAGTCTGTTTACAGTGATAGCAATCAATTCACCCAAAGGACGTACGTCCTGGCAAGTTCAGGAAACCAGTGGGACACAGGCCCTGTGGAAGCTGAATGTTCCTGGGCTTCCAGAAACCTGCCTGCACGCTTAATATTTCCCTCCCTCTTTCTGTCCCTCCTTCTCCCCACCCTTTCTCCCTGTCCTTCAACAAACACTCATCACCCTTCACATGTACCAGGCACTGTGGTCAGTACTGAGCACCGAAAGGTGAATTAGCAAGTTCCTACTACTCTTCATAAGAACATGCCGTTCTTCTGCACCAAGTTTCAAATTCCGCTTGGTTGAGGTTTTCTATAGTTTTATTGTATTTTCTGAATTCATGCTGTCCCAGATATCGAGGGTCCCTACGCTGATTCAGAGAACTATGGGCTGGTCCCTGGACCCCTGTTTCTTTAGGCTCTGTCCCAAGTGCTTTGCACTGACCAAGTCTTCCAAGAACTGAAGAAACATGGGCACCTGCTGGAATCCCCTCTCTTCCCTGGAGGAGAACTCACAATGGCCTTGTCAAAGGCCGTCATTGCGGCCACCTGGAATGCTCCCAGGTACAATGGCCTCACCTCCGCTACCCAGGCTCCCACGTATACCTCCCTCTCCGGCCTGGTCACTTGTGCTCAGACAGCTTGGGCGTGGCACTTTGAGGGTACATTTTAGGTTGAATGAATGGACAAGTCACCAGGTGGAAACAGAAGCTCAGAGAGGTAGCAAGTCTGCCCCTTCATGACTTCTAAAAGGTAACATGCAGAGCTGAAAATAGTTGCCTTGATTTGGGAGAATCAGGGAGTATTAGTACAATTTTCCTTTCTATGTTTTCTAAGTTTAAGTGTATTTTTTCCAAAAGAAAACAAATGCAGAGAAAAGATAACAAGAAAGGTCCCTCTGGCACAGTAGGTGGGAGGGTAAAGTTTTCTCAATACCTGGAGGCAAGTGGCTTCTCTAAAAGGTAGGTTCCTGGTCATCCAAGAGGGGGTCAGTTCCCATGGGGAGGCCTTCGGAGGAAGCCTGAGTCTGAGAGTGAAAGGCCCAGGATCAAGGCTGTTCCGGGATGCACCTGCTAAATTCTAGTGCTTTCTCAGCAATTCTTTGAAGTCTTAGTAGCATGCTGCATGGCAAAGGCTATTTGAGAGGTGCTGTAAGTGAAACATGGAAAGGACATGCTTAACAGGGAGCAGCCTGCAAGCCCCAACCTGCACAGCTTGAGTAGTGAGTCTGCATCCAGGGGACCCACTGGCCCAGCCCTCTCTGTGCATCTGATGCTTCCTGATGTCCTGGGCAACTTGGGCCAAACTCTAGGTGTAACTCACTGGGCAGGCAGTGAGCCCTCCTGCAGAGTGGCAGGGTCCCCACCCCTCTCTGGGGCAGAGAGCATGAACCTGATTATCCTCAGGGCTGAACAGGGGGAAATTACTAAGCTTGAAGTACGCTTAATACTCTAGATTTTGCCCCTTTCCTCTGAGCCCAGCTTGCCCTTGGCCTTTCCAGCTCCGCCCCAGGAGCCACCCTGCTCCCCACAGAGATCAAAGACTTTCCAGCCTCCAGGACCCTTCCAGGCGCACCCCGCCTCCCTCTTCCTGCACAGACTCCCCTATCAGCCTCTGTCCTGTCTTCTTCTCCCAGAACCCACCGTCTGTGCCTATTTCCTTCTGCCCTAGACGTCCATGGCTCTTCTCCCTTCCCCCCAGCACAGTGGCTCTGACCCCTATCAGGGATTCCCTTATCTATCCTGCAGCCCTTGCAGCATGTGGAGCAGGGCCTGACCATCCTCCAGGGCCCGTGCCTGCTGTTCCTCTGTAGGGAAGGCCTCCTTCTCCCTCTAGTTAACCACTGCACACTCGCTCAAGGGTCACTTCCTCCCACAAGCTCCCTCCACCTCTAGGCCAAGCCAGGCTGGGCTGCTGGGTGTCCCTGAGGACCGCTGCAGTCTCCTCCCAGCACCAAACCCTTTACACATTTATCATGCAGTGTTTGATTGATCTCTCTCTCTCCTTTCCCTAGAGTAAGCTTCAAAAAGGCAGGGATCCACATCCTTGCCAACATTTGTTCTATTTGTTCCTTTTGATGACAGCCATTCTGAAAGGTATGAGGTGACATATCACCATGGTTTTGATATGAATTTCCTGGATTAGTGACCAGCATCTTTTTATGTCCCTTGGCCGTAGGCATTTCCTCTTTGGAAAAATGTATATTCAGTTCTTCTACCCATTTTTAAATCGGTTCATTTATTTTTTTTAAGTTATATTAACTCTTTATATATGTTGGATATTAACTCCTGTCAGTCATATAATTTGCAAATATTTTTCTCATTCAGTAGGTTGTCTTTTCATTTGTCAATTGTTGTCTTTGTTGTGCAAAAGCATTTAAGTTTTATTACTAAGGTCCTATTTGTTTATTTTTGCTTTTATTTCCTTTGCTTTAGGAGACAGATCCAAAAAATATTGCTACAATTTATTTCAAAGAATATTTTGGCTATGTTTTCCTCTAGGAGTTTTATGGTTTCCTATCTTACATTTAGGTCTTTAATCCATTTTGAGTTTAGTTTTGTACATGGTGTTAGAGAATGTTCTAATTTCATTCTTTTATGTGTGGCTGTCTAGTTTTCCCTGCACCACTTATTGAAAAGACTGTCTTTTCTCCATTGTATATTCTTTCCTCCTTTGTCATAGATTAATTGAACATAAGTGTGTGAGTTTCTTTCTGGGCTCTCTATTCTGTTCCATTGATTTTTGTGTCTGTTTTTGTGCCAGTACCATACTGTTTTGATGACTGTAGCTTTGTAGTATAGTCTGAAGTCAGGGAGTATGATTGCTCCAGCTCTGTTCTTTCTCAAGATTGTTTTGGCTATTCAGGGTCTATTGTGTTTCCATACAAAATTTAAAATTATTTGTTCTAGTTCTGCAAAAAATGCCACTGGTATTTTAATAGGGGTTGCACTGAATCTTTAGATTGCCTTGGGTAGTATGGTCATTTTAGCAATATTAATTCTTCCAATCCATGTTGGTGAGGATGTGGAGAAAAGGGAAAGCCCACACACAGTTGGTGGGAAGGTAAATTGGTGCAGCCGCTTTGGAAAACAGTATGGAGGTTTCTCAAAATACTAAAAATAGAACTACCATCTGACACTACTCCTGGGTATAACTAAACCACTCATTTGAAAAGATACATGCACCCCAATGTTCATAGCAGCATTATTTACAATTGCCAAGATATAGAAGCAACATGAATGTCCATCAACAGAGAAAGGATAAAGAAGATGTGAGATACAGACACACACACACACACACACACACACACACAATGGAATACTACTCAGCCATATAAAAGAATAAAATTTTGCCATTTGCAGCAACATGGACGGACTTGGAAGGCGTGCTAAATGAAATAAGTCAGACAGAGAAAGACAAATACTGTTGATATCACTTATATGTGAAATTTAAAAAATACAACAAACTATTGAATATAACATAAAAGCAGCAGACTCACAGATATAGTTTTCAAGTGTGTGGATTTTATGCCGGGGGCACGGAGGCAGTGGGACAGTCTGCCTTCTAGAGTCAAGAGGCCCAGTTGCCCTCCATGTGGCCTGGGCATGTTCCTTCCCCACTCTGAGCCTGTAGGTGGGGTGACACCTACTGGAAAGGCTCTGTGGGATTAAATGAGGTCATGTGTGCAAAGAGCCTATGGCAGTGCTGGACACTTAGTAGGCCCTCAGCAATGCTGGCTCCCCTCCACCCTCCAAGGTCCGAGGCAGCTGTGACTGTCCTTAATCCATCGCCCGGCAGCTCCACCACAGAGTGATGCGGACCGGGGTGCAGCGTTCCGGGCTCCGGGCTCTGAGGGTGCAGGGAGAAGGAATGGGTGGCCGGAGCTGGTCTCAGCACCGCCTCTGCAGGGCAGGGAACTGGTCTCACGATGAGCCTGGACCCAGAGGTCACGCGTATTAACTAACCCAGCAGAAAGATGAAAGAGCTCCAACTTAGAACAGTTCGAGCAGTGGTGACCCGAGGGGTGCCACGGTGGAGAGTTTGGGGGGAATAGTGGTTGATGGTGATCATTCTTAAGAAATGGCGATCACCTGCAGAGTGCAAAGTGTGCGAAGTGTGCGAAGCGCCTCACCGCGGTAGCTTTGGCTCCGGGTGGGAGGTGGCGCCCAGACGTGGGAATCAGGAGTCAAACCCCCGCCCCAACCTCAGGGTGGTTCAGGGCTGCGCCCTTGGCTCTGGGCAGGTCCCTTGGGGTGCCCCTCAGTCTAGGGCGGGGGCCGGGCGGCGGCCGGGGCTCCTCCCTCTTCGTCAGGGGCGCCCCTGCTCTTAACCCGCGCGCGGGGGCGCCCTGGCCACTGAGCTCCGCCGGGCAAGCGAGCGCTCAGCGCAGAGCCAGAGCTGCGCGCGTCCTGTTCCGAGGCCGTCGCCAGCCCACCAGCATGGCCCCCTCAGCGGCGTCGGGTGGCAGCAGCCTGCCTAGCGGCTTCGCGGTCTTCATCACCTTGCCGGACCTGCTCTTCATCTTCGAGTTTGTGAGTGGCTGGCGCGCCCCGCGCCCGCGCCGGGGAGGGCGGGATGGGATGGGTCGTGCCGCTCACTCTCCTGGGGGATCCGCACAGCGCGCCGACTGATCCGCAAGCAGCGAGGGTCCCTGAGCCTCCGTAGCCGGGCCCGGGGAGGAAAGACTCTCCCGCACGCCCACCCCGCAGTAATACTTTGGCCCCTTCTAGCTAACGGCCATGGGGAAACCGTCTCCAAGACTTAGGTGGAAAAAACGAACTCGCAACACGAGTCAGATCCGGCCCCGGTCCACTCTTTGCGCGCCGGTTTCGATGCTGCGCTCCCGACCTGTCTCCCATGGGCCGAGCAGAGGAAGCCCTTATTGGAGAGCGACGTCCCTGTAGAGGGGCCCAGCTCTTTCCAGGGTTAGGATTTTGCTTCAAAATTTAAAAATCATCAAAAGAAACCTGAGGATTACCAAGCGAACTGTGGAGATTGGGTTGGTGTCATAGGAGGAGCCGAATCCGGATTATTTTCTCTTGAACGTCTCTGGTGAAGGTATTTGCGACAACTTTGATCTGGAACTAATAAAACACGCTGTCGTTTGCTCCGCCACAGCCATGGTGCCCAGTGTGGGGTGTGCGAGGGGAGAGGGACCTGTGAGAGCCGTCCCCGGCCTTGGTTGACTTTGAGCGGTCTGTAGACCTCTGCACCGCGGCTGGTCCCTCCTTACACTGGAGCCGCACAGCCTCGCACGGCTGCAGGAGAGCACTTCCTACTCTGGGCTCCTGTAAAGTGCTCACTGCCGGGAGGCTTCAGACCCACCTTCAGCCTAAACTCCCCAGGGCCCCAGGGCCTCACCTAAGGGGGTGGGGGGAGCGGGTGCGGTATTTCTTCTGTGGGTGCCGTTCCACGGGCTCCAAGACTCCTTTCCCTGCGTCCCCACCGCAGAAGTGGCTGCCTGGAGAGTCAGCTGGAAAAGAAAACGTCCAAGCCTGTTTAAAAACGGGACCCCAGCTTCTTATCTCCTGATGGTCAGGGAGGGTGTGAACAACAAAGGGATCAGGTTCTGTCATCCATGGAGGGTTGGGGGAAAGGGAAGCGGGGGTTAAGTTTGCTTGATGGTACCATATCAAGGAAGTGACATCTAGGAGACACCCTGGACACCTCTACGCTGAGCCACACCATTTATAGGTAGGGACACCCAGGCCCAGAGTGGAAGGGGCTTGCAGTCACTGGAACATTCCTTCCCCAAATGGCTCATCTCTGCGCTTCCAGTAGCACTTAGCCTGAAAATGAGTAACAGGTGGTTTCTTCAGAGGCTACTGTACTTACAAAGGCAGCATTTGGTGACTGTAAGTGATGATGGCTGGAGGTGAGATGGGGCAGAGAGATTTTTAAGCAACAAAATGACTTGCTCGTATCTCTTGAGTTGCCCTAATGAGTTTTTTACTCTGCCTTTGTAGCTGTTTGGGGAGCATTATAACAAGAATCATAAGAAAGTGTGTTGAGAATTCCCTGGCAGTCCGGTGGTTAGGACTCTGTGCTTCCACTGCCAGGGGCCCGGGTTCAATCCCTGGTCGGGGAACTAAGATCCCGCAAGCCATACGGCATGGTCAAATAAATAAATATTTTTTTTAAGTGTGTTAATCGGGCTTCATGCAAAAGACTCTAGCACACCCTCCTCCTCTTGCCCTGACCTGAACAGGTACATGAACATGTGTGTCACAATAATCAACAGGTGGAAACAGCCCAAATGTCCCATCAACGGGTGAATGGATAAGCAAGCTGTAATATTCCATGCAACAGAATATTATTCAGCTGTAGAAAGGAATGAAGTACTGATACAGGTTGATAAACACTGAAACACTGTTCTAAGTAAAAGAAGCCAGGCACAAAAGGTTACGTAGTGTATGACTGCATTTATCTGAAACGTCCAGAATGGGTAAGTCTATAGAGACAGGACACAAATTGGTGGTTTGCCAGGGGCCGAGAGGAGAGGGAAATTGGGAGCAGCTTAATGGGTATGGGCTTTTCTTTCAGGGTGATGAAAAGGTTTTGGAGTTGGCGGTGATGGTTGCACCACATCGTGAGTGTATTAAATGCCATCGAACTGGTCCATTTTAAATGGTTAGTTTTCTGTTGTACCAACTTCAAATCAAATTTTTTCAAGTAAGAACTATTTCAAAAATGACAGAAAAGTATATATACTTTAATAGGCATCCATGTAATTAACACTCAACTTTGTCAAATCTTAGTATTTTGCCTTATTTACTCTCAGTATTAAGGAAATGGGGCTTTCAGAGGACATCTAAGCCCCCTGGGTATTTTGCTATGATCTTACCTTATCTCTCCTCCCTCCAGCCTCAGGACGACCCCTGGGCTGAATGTTTGTTCAAGATTAGACCTTTACTGCACACCTGACTACCCATGACTACACACGGTGTGGTTGCATATTTTTTCTCGCTTTCTGAAAGTACTGTCACCCCGTACACATCCTTCTGCAACATGCTTTTCATGCAACCTTGTTCTGAGCTTTATACGTGTTGACACTGTTTATTCAGTCTTCTGTTGATGGACGCTTGGGCAATTTCCAATGTGTTGCATTTTGATAGCGCAGCTGGAACCGCCAAAGAACATCCTTGTATTTGCCTCTTTACTTTTGGGAATTTCTTGCGGGAACACACAGAGATTTGACTTGCTGGGTCATAGGGAATGCACACCCTTGTTTTCCCAGATGTTAGCACACTGATGTCCAAAAGGGTTACAACGTACACAGCCAGAAGTGAAGTTTCCAGGAAGCTGATGAAGCTTAATTAAGCTCAGGACCCCCGCTTGCTCAGGACCCTTCCAAGACTCTGACTTACTCTGCGTGCTTTCGTAGAGAGGTTCCCCATATTGTATAACTTCCTGGCCCCACCAGCGGCTTATGAAAGTCTCCATTGTTCCTCATCCTGCCCCACTTGGTAGAGTCAGACTTTGTAATTTTCTCCTAGTCCAGAGGGTGTGAAATGCTTCATTATTTTTAACTCTGTGGTCCAGCGAGTCGTTGATTACTCCCAGTCTGTATTCTCATGCCTGACCTCCCAATAGCCCGGGAGGTGCACATGCCAAACTTTCAGCCTCCAGGACTGAGGGTGGAGCTCTGCCCAGCTCCCAAGACACGCCCACAGAGCAGGGAAGGCTGGTAGCTCGGGCTGGCGCAGGGCAGCTCAACTCTGGCCCTGCACCCCTACCCCTGAGCTCCTGACTTCTGAGAGTTGCAGGGTCTTCACGGGAAGGGGAAGGCAGGCCCAACCAGGTGGTGTGACCCTGCCCCCGTGAGCACCCCAGAGCCGCAGAGGCCATGCCGCTGTTGCAGGCGGTGGGGTCAGAGGTGTACCCCCATTCAGGTGCAGGTGGAACGCCCAGTGTGCCCCCTCCCACAACAACTCCGCCTAGGGCTTTGCTTCTGGTCTGTTCCCGCACTGCCACCCAAGGACATTTTTCCTTTTCGAGCCAAGGCTCTGTCTCCCCATCCTCGTCTTCCCTCTAAGCCAGGGGCTTCGGGACACTTGGGACATGTTCAGAAAATGGGATGTTAACATAGGATGTTTTTTGTCTCAGCTCTGGCCAGCTCTGGTCTCCCCAAGTGCCGGAAGAGACGCCTCCCTTTCGAAACTTGTGAAGGGGTTACCTGAAAACAGGTTATGTAATAATCTTTAACCCAACTGCCTCTTCCCCAGCCTGCTAGAGATGGAGCCGCTGATAGAATGGCTGGACCTTGAGAGAATATTTCTTTGGAAAGAGTGTGCGCACCTCAGAGTGTGCCCTTTGGGGGGCGTGGGTGGGAGTTGGAAGCCACCCGGAATCAGCTGGCAGTGTCGATTCTTACAGTGAACTGGACATAGTAGTTACTGAAATGAGACTGCTTCTAGGACCCAAAGTGACTGGGGACTTTTTATTATTTGAGAGTGACCAGAAAAATCCTGGGACTGGGGGGGCGGCGGGGGGGCAGGATGACAAAGCACTTTTCTGACGGGTGGTCCACGTTCTGGCTACACTGGGAAGGCAGCATGAGGACCCCTAGGAGATGAGAGATTTAGAATCACAGAAACCTAGTTTTCAAGAGGTGGGGGGAAACTGAGGCTCAGAGAGGGGAGGCAGCTCGCCTGGTACCTCCATCTCCAGTGGTACTTCTTGCAGTGACAGCAGAGCTCTCGCAGGTTGCTGCATTCACCCAAACACCCACGATGAACTTCCGTCTACAGCAGAAGGGACCCCACTGCCCACCTGGCAGCCCTGGACAAGGCCTGGTTCCCTCTTCTCCCCCCAAGGGAGTGAAGGGACAGCTCGGAGCCACTGGGGAGCTCACAGCTGCCTAGGCCTTATTGTCAAAAATACCCTGGAGGTCCTGAGTCGCTAGGTCCTGGGCCGGCCCAAGAATCTGCATTTGATAAGCACTGCACGGCCCGCATCATCCAGCTAGGTTTGGAGTGGTCGACGGGAGGCCAGTCTACCCCTCAGCGTTAAATGGGCGACATGATACTGGAGATGGCTCTCAGTGAAAGGCTTGGGCAAGAAGCCAGGTGCCCTGAGTTTCTCCTGGGCTCGGCAGAAGCACCCTCTCTGCTCCTGGGGAAACATTCCTGCTGCCCCAGCCAGGGACCTCTCCTACAGTCACCAGAGAGTGCGGGCCGGCCCTGCTGCCAGCGCAGGACGGTGGCAGAGCCTCACTTCCCTGGCTGTGCCCACTGACTCCTGGCCCTGTGTCTCTCCTCGTGTTGCAGGCCCCTCCCTGGAGCTGTTTAGAAGGAGGTAAGGGTACTGCTGGGTTTTCTTTCCTCTTCTCTAAAGGGAGGGGAAGAATTATAGATAGAGGTCTCTCAGGGGTTTGTCCTTGGAGCTGAGAAGTGACTTTTCCAGGTTTTCAAGAATGGGAGGCCTGCTTTGATCCAAAGTCAGTGACTGAGCTGTTCTCTGGAAACCGCTAAGCGTGATGATGCAGCTCAGCTCCAGGATCCTCATGCGTATGTCGTCACAACCAAGCTGCCTTGAAAAAGATCGCTTTTACGCTTTCCATAGGTCACCCGCAACTCGACGCAGATGGGCCCCCCTCTCTGTCCGAGTGCTTTCAGAAGAGAGTAGGCAGGTTCCAGATGCCCCTGCAAGGCACAGCTCACACTCAAGTCAGGCCAGGACAAAGGATGGCTGTTGTACCCACTCCCTCCATGCTGGCTGCCAGGGCGCGTTGGGGACGTGTGCTGTGCTGCCAGCCAAGGCTGGTTCTGCAGAGCCTTAGGAATAGCTTGTGTTTTTTGTTTGTTTGTTTGTTTTTAATTGAAGGATAGTTGATTTACGTTGGGCCAATCTCTGCTGTACAGCAAAGTGACTCAGTTATACACATACAGACATTCTTTTTTAAAATATTCTTTTCCACTATGGTTCATCCCAGGAGACTGGGTATAGCTTCCTGTGCTATACGGTAGGACCTCGTGGTCTATCCATTCTAAATGTAATGGTTTGCATCTACCAACCCCAAGTTCCCAGTCCATCCCTCTCCCTTCCTCTCCCTTGGCAACCACAGGTCTATTCTTTATGTCTATAAGTCTTTTTCTGCTTTGTAGATAGGTTCATTTGTGCCCTATTTTAGATTCCACATGTAAGTGACATCATATGGTGTTTGTCTTTCTCTTTCTGACTTACTTCACTTAGTATGACAATCTCTAGTTGCATCCATGTTGCTGCAAATGGCATTATTTCGTTCTTTTTAATGGCTGTGTAGTATTCTATTGTATGTATGTACCACATCTTCTTTACCCAAGGAATAGCTTGGCTTTGCTCTGGACTCAGGACACTTTATCTGAGGGAAGGGCTGGGCATGGGAACTGGGCCACCTGGGGCCCGCCTCCAGGCAGGATGGGGCCAGCCAGTCTGGACCTGGATGGGGGCTGGGGACTGACTCCCCCTGGATTCCGTGCTGAGCCCTGGCTTCCACCCCTGATACAAGCCCAGCTGCGCTTCTTCTTGGCTCTCAAGTATAGGTCCCTGGACTTGGCGCTTTGGACCAGAGGCCACCAGGGTCAGGCACTGATGAGAGGCCCCAGCAGGTGCTCTCTCCGGATGCTCATGAATGTGAGGACAGCAGGTGAATGACAGCCCTGGTCCCTGAAGCACTGATGCCTTGGGTAGGTGTGGGCCAGCTCCTCACGGGTTCCAGACTATTCCTCAGAGCACGCAGCAGGGCCCTGGTACTCTCTGCATTGTGAGGCTCTGACCTGTCTTCTGCATTCTGGTGGGAGGCCGTGGTTCCTGGTAGCTTCTGGATGGGTAGCTTCTAGTGGCATAACTACTTCCTAGGGTAATGTAGTGGCCTTGATTCTCTGTCCCTCCCACCATGTGAAAAATATTCTGTTCACGCTGGGGCAAAACAACCCTTGTGTTGAATCATTTTAATACACCAAGGTCCTAGGACCTAGAACATACATGTAGGAACTAAAAGAAAAGCCTTGGCACCAGCCATCACACATTGATGTGCATGTGCAGTGAGAAAAAGGGCCACACGGCCAGTCTCAGCTGACCTGAAATTCCACACTGGAGCCTTGGTTCCTATTAGAATACAGTCAGGCTGGGAGGGGAGGGGGCAGAAAGAGAGGGCGGGGGGGAAGGGGGAGAAGTACCCCCGCATGCTAATGACCAGTGCTATGGAGGGGGGTGGGTACTCACCTGAGGGAAGAGGGACTCAGGCCTGGATGGGGGGGGCCACTTCCCAGTCCACACTCACCCTGTTAATATCAACTACAGACGTGAACCCACACCCTGTCTTTTTGAATCCCAGACCTCTATCCTCCTCTTCACAAACAGACTCAAGGTCCCCTGAGTCCTGGTCTCACCCTCAGATTAAAGGGACATTATCTAAGTCTATATTGGGAGGGTCATGTAATGATGGTTCCCCAGAAGGAAGGAGCCTGCTGACAATGGGACCAGGAGGGCAGAGCACCTGGCATAGGTAAACTGAGTCACGAAGCCTCAGCGGCATTCCTGGCGTTCACCATGGGAATAGACTCAGAGGTCAGACTCCTCAGTGGGCAGAGGGGGAGGGGGTCCCCACAGAGAGAATCTCTGACCTGCCCCAGATACCTCCATGCGGTCCAAGGAGAGGACGCTGTGCAAATTTCTGGGCTCTTTCCCTCTCCTTGGCAGAGGTGTTCAGCTGGTCACCCTCCCTGGGGCCCTGACACTCACCAGGACCTGCCTCTGCCCTTGGTGGCCCCAGAGCTGCTTGAGTGGGACTCGGCAGCAAGACTGGAGGAGAGAGGCCAGGACGGGCGAGATGGGCTCCATTTACTAGTATGTCTTTGAATAAAGTCTGTCTCCCTGGACATACCTGCCCCCAGTGCTGCCATTTCCTCTCAGTATCTGTTAAATGCATAAGTGAATGAATGAATGAATGGGTGGCTGAGTAAGTGAGAGGTGAAGGAAGGCTTTCCTTACTTGCTGGGAGCCCAGCTCCTCCATACAAGGGTGGTGGGGCTCATATGAGAACTAGCGTTTGCTTCCTGCTGTCTCTGCTTTTCAGAACAGGAAGAGCCCCCAGCCTCCCCCTCAGACCCCTTTTCGTGGGTCTTGGGGAAGATTTCAGTGCTCTGACCTCCCTCTCTCTATACTCTCCTGCTGCCTGTTGCCTAAGTCCTCTTGACCTGGTGCCTATCCCCTTCCCTGCAGTAGCTCAGCCTCCAGACACACACGCACAAGAAAACGCCCTCTGCTCTACCTCACGGAAAGACTGCTTGTTTTAGTCAACCAAGGCTCAGAGCTGGGACTGCTGCTTCTCCTGGAACACCGTTACTCTACTGGCCAAGTCACCTGCATAGGCCCTCCCAGCATTGCAGTGACCCCTGACTGCCAAAAGAGTTCAGTGGATAGAGACACTTCCAGAAACACAAACTGGAGTTGCTCTTCCTGGTGGCCTTGGGAGAGCACCTAAGGGCTCGGAGCTCTCGGCAGCCGGGACAAGTCTCATCGGTGTGTCCATCTCTCTTCTCCCTCCTGGGGAGGTGGTTTTTGCCCACCTGACCGAAGTAGCAGGACTGCCAGGGCTGGGTGCGCCACCTGTGTTCTGTGGCCAGTTTCCTTCTCAAGAGTTCAGGGCACAAGTTCCTATTCACATACATGTGCCCTTCAAGACCACACCATGCCCTCGGAGCCTGGGAATTCTGACACTGGGCCCCGAGGGACTTACTACCGGGTGTGTGTGTGAACAGCCCCACGTGGACGTCCTCCTTGGGTCACGTCTTGCCTTGTTATGGGAAGACTGCCTGCTTGTGGTAACCCTGACAGAGTAAAATGAGCCCCAGAAAAATATTCAGAGAATTTGAGCGATTCTTCTGCCTTGAACTCGATGATCCAAGTCCTGCCGCAAAAACACTGGACAATTGTGGACCCAGAGCTCTCAGCCCTGCACAAGCAATGGAGACACCCTACCAATCTCAAGAATGTGCCGGAGGAGTCCTTTTCCCACTTCTGTAACCGGAGCTCATTGTTGGAAGGAAGGCTTTCCCATATTTTTTATGTCCTTTGTGTTCCCTTCGGCAGAGGCAGACACATTTTCCTCAGCTTTTGATTTCTGGGAGATTTTAGGTTTTTCTCTTTTTGATGCTTCTGAAGTTATTTTAAAATTCTGGGTCCCCACAAGGTCTGGGGGGGGATAATTGTGCAAGTTGAGATCTTGACCTACTGGGGTTTTCACGTGGTTACAGGAGAGGCTTCGCCCCATCGTACGACAGTTAAGACAGCAAGTACTTAGAGCACTCGCCGTGTGCCAGGCACCTGTAGATATAAACTCATTTCACCCCGGTCCCATTGGGTGGGCACTACTGCTATCACTATTTTTCAGATAGGGACCAGAGAGGAAGTAACCTGCCCAGAGACAACCAGTGACCCAGCAAAATGTGGCAGAGCTGATTCAGATTCAGTAATTCTGAAGCCTACACCCTTAACTACCCTGGCCTGCCTCCTCTGGATTAATTCAGAGAAGAAAAGAAAGAACCTACTCTTGAGTTCACGTGAGACCTTCCCCAAGACCATCTCCTGAGGAAATTGTTTTCACAAAAATCATGTGATGGGGTAGACCGCCGATTAAAACTTTTTTAAGTCTTTGGAAACTTTTTGTCTGGATTTGTACGATATCCTTGGTTCTTACAGAACTTCACCTCTGCTCAGCCTCCACAAGCACACTGAATGAAAGATGGGCAGTTTCCAGGCCTGAAACACCAGGGTGGGTAGAGGCCTCAGATCCCCAGCTCCACCCCATTCCTGGATACTGCGGCTGTGTCCCTGTGTCTAGAGGACACCCAAGGACGAGCGACTCTCACGTTCAGAGCAAGACAGGGATGGAGGCTTAAGGAGAGGAAAGGAAACTTTGTATCAGAGCCAGTGAGGAACTGGAGAGGCCTCTTGGCCGGCATTGCTGGACGTTGGAGACAGGAACCATTTCTCCTTGTTTGACAGGAGTTACCAAAACTCCATCCATGGACCGCTTGTGTTATGGAAACATACTCCAAAGCCTTTGGCAAAGAGCCTGGGATGTTTGCTTCTTGTCCTATCACTCTGCTTCTCTCCTTGGCATGAGACCTGGGCACTGGGGTTTTCGAGGTGACCCAGGCGATTCCAGTGCAGAGTGAGGGCTGAGGACCACGAGCCCTAGTCCAGGCCCCACCCCCGTTTTCTAGCGTGGGGATTTGGGACCCAGAGAGCGAGCTCAAGTCTGGTGACTCTCGGGCCACTCAGCTAAGAGATGTTATGCAAGACGGTGACCTGGGCGCAGGTGAGGGTGGTGGGAATCTGGCCTGTTGACGGAGATGAATGGAAACTGGGGCCATGCCTCCACCTGTGTAACTGATGTGTCAAAACGATGGCCTCTCAGCGTGCTTCCTGAGAGCTGGGAGCCCCTCCGGGTTCTCTTTAGGAAGGGAAGTGCTTGAACCCTCACCTACCCCTTTGCTCTTGACAAATATTTGGCCAGTGGGGCTCTGAGGCCAGGGTGCAGTGGACACTCCCTGCCTGGGATGCCTTATCTCCTAGGTGTGGGTGCTGTACTTGCTCTGTTTGCTCTCTGCAAACTTTGTAGGTGGAGTGAGGCAGGCACTGGCTTTGCCCCGTGATTCATGCTGAATCTCGGCTTTCCACTGAGCAGGGCCTGGCACGCCTTTGAGGTGGCCCAACGATCAGTCCTGTGTGAAGGTCACCCTTCCTCAAGCCGCACTCCCTGCCCCTCCTTGTTCCCCAACCTCGTGCCAACTCACGGCCTTCCCAAGCCCTCACTGCTGCTGCAGCATCCTTTGGGCTTGGCATGTACCCTTTCCTCCCCTGGAAAGCCTCGTCCTGCGTCTTGCGTCTTGCGTCCTGCGTCCTGCGTCCTGCGTCCACCTCTCCCTTCAAGACTCAGTTAGGGCCGTGTCCCAGTCGGGACTGCCTTGCCCAATCATCCTGCGCTGTCACTGGCTGACCATTTACAGTGGAGGAAGCCAGGGCCCGACAGGTGGAACCACAGGCTACAGCATCCTCCAGCGGGTGCGGTGGAAAGGCCCTCTCACGTCGTGTGCCAGCAGCCCTCTGCTCCCAAGATGGGCAAGCCAGTTCCACCCTCTTCTCCATGCCACACTCTCGTGCCTTCTAAAGCCAAGTCTGTCTCAGCCATCGGCACGATCACATCCTTTTGTTAAGCGTCCCTTATGAAAAAGTCCCAGCAATCTGTTTGATCTTAAAGGCAACTATGGATGAGTCTACACACACATCTTACTCTACAGCAGTCTGAGGATTTTTATTTAATCGATTTTGCTCCACTTATTGTAAGTTGGAAAGTGTGTCCCACTGCCTCTCAGTCATCAGTAGAGGAATTTTCTGATCAGAGATGCCCACATATGATTCATCAGACCCAACTTGGTTTTGATAACTCCAGATTCTTCACTGCACTGATTTTCCTACCCAAATGTGATGGTTTCCTGAAGCTTCTCAGCTAAGAGGCTCAGAGAACACCTGGGGAAGTGCTATCTCTTACCCAGCAAGTGGGCAGCAGGTGCAGGGAGACAAGGTCAGGGTACCACATGCATTTACACCCCAGGGAATGCAGGGCTAGGAGGGCAGCCCGTCCTCAGCCCCCAGAGCCTCAGGAGGATGGCGCTAAGCTCTGCAGTACCTTGGACCCTGTGACTATCTCCACCCGTGTCCCAGCCCAGTCCTTCTCTGGGTGGGGTCGGTGGAGGAGGCTGAGGTGACTTCACTGGGATGGAGAGGGACAAGGAGAATGGAAGACAAGTACAGGAAATCCCAGCTTGGGTTGTACCTTGTCCACAGGGGGAGCCGGACTATACCATTGAGATTATGAACCCCAAGTCTGTCCTTATGCTTCTCTTGAAAACATGGGGCTCCCTGACCCTGAGGACACCAAGTGGGATGTCTTCTGGATAATGACAGGGGGAGGAATGCTTCTCCCACCTCTGAGGATACCAGGCTGACCTGGGCCCTCCCCACTCCAACCCCATCTCCAAAAGTCAGAGAACTTCTGGGACTTGGGGATTTAAAGGTCAAGTTTTTTTCTTAAATGCTAATGATATAGTATGGCTAATTTGTTTTGCCAAGTAAAGACCAAAAGAATCAGCTGGCCACTACCATTTTATAAAAGAAAGAATATTTGGGGGAGTTTCCTGGTGGTGCAGTGGTTAGGACTCAGTGCTCTCACTGCCATGGCCCCGGGTTCAAGCCTTGGGCCACAAGTCGTGCAGCGTGGCCAAAACAAAACAAAAAGGATATTTGTCTATAAAAAATACCAGGAAGGATATAATCTCAGAGTTTGCCCTTCTACTAAAAAACACTGGATGGCCTAAGTCCTTTCTAGGGGTAACAAATTATTTTTTTTTTTGGGATAACAAATTTTTAATTCAAAGGTGCCTCTGTCTCCCCATCTCACAGACGGGTCAGTACCACACTCCCAGGGATGTTGTGAGGATTGACTGAGTTACCATTTATAGAGTGCCCCCGGTTCCCCAGCGTGACCTCTGGGTCTGGTCCTGCCTGGGTGTGGGCTCTCCCGGTCTGACCCTCACCCCTTCTCTCCCTCCCTCTGCAGGTCTTTGGGGGGCTGGTGTGGATCCTGATTGCCTCGTCCCATGTGCCCATCCCACTGATCCAGGGCTGGGTCATGTTCACGTCTGTGTCTTGCTTCATAGCCACCACTCTACTGCTCTTCCTGTACCTAATTGGTGCCCACGGCAGCAGAACTTCCTGGATCACCCTGGTGAGTCCCGGTCCTGCGATGTTTGAGGTGGGGGTGGGGTGGGGTGCGGCATCGGAGCGTCGCCCCTGGTAGGTTGGCTTGGCCGGTGCTGGGTGAGGTGCCCCGTACACGTCTCCCACCCATGCGCCAAGGCTGAGCCGGGCAGGCCCTCAGATCCGAGCTGCCCATAGCAGCCCAGGGCTCCCCGCCGCAGGAGGTCGGGCAGAGGTGAAAGGCAGAAGCGGACTATCACTGTCACCGCTTGATCCTCTGTGGGCCTGCTCTGCTTTCTCCCGGGTGAACGCCCTTTTCATGCAAACCGGCAGCCCAACAATCCTCCCTGTACCTCCTGCACCTGCCAGGGGCCAGCTGGCATCTCCCACCACCCAGAAGGGCTGGCTTCCATTTCGGGGGAGGGGACAGGGTGCTGGGGGCTGGTCCTGGCTGCCCAGCATGAGGCCACGCTCACTGCCCAGCTCTCAGTCACCACCTTCTAGAGCAGGGTCACCAGAGAGGGACTTGGCCCAGGAAGAGGGAAGGCCTATGATCGCTCTTGCACATGAATTCTGCTTTGAGGCCCATGAAGGGGGTAAACTTACACGTGGGCCACCTGCCCTTACCTCCCCTGGAAGCGGGTGGGGCTGTTAGCCAGTCCTCTTAGTCTCAAAGGGCCTCCAACCTAGACCTTAGAAACCACCTCCAAATCGTAACTACTCAAAAACCTGTTCTAGCGCTTTTCTGCTTTTAAAACGTACCTGGAGCCCCAATCCCTGGCTCCCCCCAAGAAAAAGCTAACAACAACACAACAGTGAAAACGGCCTGAGCCTCTCACTCTGTGTTGGCCACCAAGGCCACACCCGAACTGGGGACTGTGACTGCAGCTGACACTTCTCAGGTCCAGAACCAATTTCTACCAATCCCAAAGGGCCACCTCCCCACCCCTTACTAGATCCCACCTCAAGGGAAAGCAGTATCCTTCCTCCATCAAAGTCCTTACTCTGGCCCCAAACCAGTGAGATAACTCAGCTCGGCCGCTCTGGTTAATCAATGTCTCTGAGGAGGGGGGCTGGGTTGGGGGGTGTCAAAGGAGTAGCAGATGATGACAGGGGACCGGGTCCTGGGGTGGGTCCCCCGTCATCTGAGGGGCGGACAGGCCCTGCTGGGACCACAGCTGCCCCACATCTCCATATCTGGGTGCCCCACCTATCTAGTGGCCTTTTCTCACCCTGCAGGATGCAGCCTACCACTGTGTCGCCTCCCTGTTTTACTTTGGTGCCTCTGTCCTGGAAGCTTTGGCCGCCATCGAGCTGCAAGTGGGCTTCACCTACAAACATTACCATGAAAACATCGCTGCTGTGGTGAGTCCCCAGTCAATTTGCCCTGTTCACAGCTCCCACTGAAAAGGTTCTGAGTGGAAGGCTGCCCGGGCCCTCCCGCATTTTTTTAGTTCACTAAATTTTGAATAAAATAAACCTTCTCCTCATTTCTGAAGAAACAAAGCCTCAGAAAAGGGAAATGATGTGCCCCAGACTCCCTCAGCCATCAGTCAGTGCTGCACTGCCCAGGCCTGCACTGCCCAGGGGTCCAAGCCTGGTTGGGCTTTGAGGCAGATGCGGGAGGAGACATGACCGTGGGGCCTGGCACTGTCTTGGGCCCTTGTGAACAATCTTGCTTACCCCTCACGACACCGCTAGGAGGGAGGTGCCATTATACCCATTTCACAGATGGAGAACTAGGGCCTTAAGAGCATGCACAACCTGCCCCAGGGTCACCCAAGGTCAAATGTGATGAAACACCACGAGATGTCCGCCCCAGGTGCCAAATCTGTGCCACCCCCGCCTCTCTTTGGGAAGGGTAGAGCAGAGGCTGAGAGAAAACCCACAGGGTGGGCGCAGTTGGGCTCTGGGAAGGGGGTTAGTGAGGGTGCCCTTCCTGTCCCCAGAGGGAGGGGTCTGGGGGAAAGCTCCTCAAAGCCTGTCTGCTGGTCCCCAGGGGCCCACCCCCTTCCCTGGGGAAGCCACACACTCCCCTCAGCTCCCAGCCGCTCTCCAGTTCCGTAAGCATGGCCACCTCCTGGTTCCTGGCATCCCCTCAAATGTCCCACCGTGTGGGACCCTCCCCCGTGTGGGCTCATCTCCCAAGGTGGCTGGTTCCTAACCAGGAGCACAGCCAGGCAGCACCTTGGGTGTTCTTCCCTCTCTTGGGAGACTGGTCATCTGCCTCCTCCGTCACCCTCAAATGACTATTTCATCGCCCCCTCACAAGAGAACCCACACACACCTCCCCCATCCCAAGCCCAGAAGCCTTGTCTCTGAACAGACATCAGCCAGGCACTTGACAATCGTTTCTGTAAAATTACTGCAGAAGAGGGCAGTGAAATGGAGATGGAATGTGGGTAGTGGGCCAGCCCTTGACTGAGCAACGCAGGAGCGGGGAGTGAATGACCTGCCCACTGGGCAGGTATCTAGTTGGGAACCACTGGGCTCTACCAGGCTCTACCCTATTCTGACTTCTCCCTTTTACTTTCCATCAAAATGCAGCATAAACAGGCATCCAGGGAGGTGACCTGGAAGCACGGGTACAACCTGATGAATTCCCATAATGCACCCATGACTCATAGTTCACAAGCCCTCCGTGTAGCAAAGCATCCAGGTTAAGAAACAACATGACAAGCAGCCCCTTCTTGTCCCGCTGCGGTCACTGGGCCCCTGGACTGAGGATAAGCGCTGGCCTGGTTTCCAGCTCAGGTTCCACTTCCCCTGCTTTGCATTCTCATGAGCGTGACGCGCCTTCTCCCGTGTCTGGCTTCTCTCTCTTCGCCTCCCGTTCGTGAGGCTCCTCCACACTGCTGGGTGGGGATGCAGAGGTTCGTCCTCTGTGCTGTTTAGTGCTCCACTGAGGACCGTACCAACATCTATTTATCCCTGCCACGACGGATCACGTCCCCACGTCTCTGGGAGCTGAGCTGGAGAACCATGAGGAGGCCCAGGCAAAGTCAGCAGGGCTGGAACCAGGAATCCACACGTTGCCAGCGGACGGAAACGCTGGGCTGGAGCCCCCCGGGGGAAATATGAACCCAGTTCAATGGAAACTCACACCTTTCTGTTCAAAACATCAGTTTGTGTCCGTGCACATGGGAGACGGGATCATGACGACACGCTCAGGATTTAACCCCAGACCCTGCCCAACACCCACATGCCCCTCCCATGGTCTCAGGGTGGGGCGGGGCTGCGGCAGTCCGGGGATGTGACCTCCCGCACACCCCTGGCCTTTGGGAGCATCTGGCCTCCTCTCACCCCTCTGGGGCTCCTCACTTGCCTCAAAAGCTGAGCTTCTCCCTCTTTCCTCGGCTGGCAGCAGAGAATCTGCACCAGAGGGATCCCTGGGATTGGTGAGAGTTGCCTGAGAGTAGCTGGAAATTTCTGGAGAAATCTAGAGGTTTCTGGATCTTAACTGTGGTGGGCAATAATGGCAGCTGTTCAGGGAGAGGGGTTTTTAAGGGCCTAAGTTCATGTCCATTCATGGCCCTGGCTCTCCATGTTCCGTGTGCCATTTCTTGACCCCCCTTTAAAGTAAGTGTTTCCTGTTCCTGTGGGGACTTCTGAGGTGCTCCTGCCAAGGGTCTCCGTTGGGCTCGGAGTCCCCGACACAATACACTGCTCCCTCCTGATGCACAGGGGGGTCTTCGAGGGGCTTCTCACTCGTGTGTGACTGCTCCCTTCAGACAGGGTATTTGATTCCCAGATACATTTTCTTACCTTGGTTATTAAATAACTCAGGTTACTTACCGCCTCCGGCAGTGAGGGTGAGGGTTCGCCCAGGTGTGGAGGCAGCGGAAGAGCAGGCACAGTTACGGCTGATTTTAGGGGAATTTTCAACAGTCACGGGAGTGTAGCCGCCCTGATGTTATGCCTGGGTTAGAAACTCCTGACCCTACACCCAAGGTCACAAGCCAGGTGCAGATATTTGCTTGGGAGCAGGCAGCCCTCAAGGCCGGCCACCCAGAGCAGGGTGATAGGACAGATGGTGCCCAGGTGCACAACAGCAGGTCAGAGCCTTGACAGGGCACAAAGTGACCTTTTGCCACATTCCCCAGCCTCTGCTCCCAGTAGTAGCTTTCTCAGGAAGCTCCCTCCTTTTGCCAAAAGCTCAAAATCCCTCCTCTCCATCCCAGTCCCTCACTTCCTGTGGCCTGGCTCCCTGGCCCATGCTTGTGCAATTCAGAATCTTAGAATAAAATTCTGGTCGGGGTCTGAACACGTCCAGGCGGCAAACCCATGTGTTCAGGCTCTCTTAGCCGAGGCCGCTGGGATCACAGCTGGTGGACTCTGGTCTTATCGGTGTGCAGGCAGGAAGTTTTCCATGAAGAGCCCTTCAATCATCACTTGAAGGGTCTCTGAGGACCCTCGTTTCCAGTTGGATGGTACCAATATGATGATGTGTGACGGCAAATAGTTGACCTTGCACACCAAGTTCAGTATATCATTAGGTCACCTGGAGTCTGTGCTGAGGGCGTTCTGGGTCGCACCTAGGCTCTGCAGGAAAGCATATCTGCGTGTGTGATGGGAAGCAGTGGCAGTCCACAGACGTAAGGGCTGTCGATCGCAAGCCATGCACGTGGCGACCCCAGTGTGCACAGCCCATGCCTTTCCCTCTCCCCATGCACGGCCATTAATTGTCACTTATCTTGCTTTCAGGTGTTTTCATTCGTAGTCACTCTGCTGTACGTGGTCCATGCAGTGTTTTCTTTAATCAGATGGAAGTCTTCCTAAAGCAGCAGAAGAACTTTAGCTGAAAACCAAGAGGGTTATTAACTGACCGGCCCGCCTTCCAGCATAACACTTTAGAATGCAGAAATGTTCCTGATAGTGGGTAAAGAAAGAGGTTTACTCTCCCATATACCTTCATGTCAGAGTACTGAGCTATCTTTCCAAGATCGTTTCCTATTTGAAAGGGGGCAGTGGGAGTGGGAAGTGAGGAACGTGATCTGAGAGACCACAAAACTGGACTGCTGACTCCTGGACCGGATCGTGAGAACCGTCTACTGGAATTTTCCTCCGGCTCTTTTGAGTGTCCATCTTGCAGCAAGTTTCTCTGTCTTCAAGAATATTCTACCTGTCATGGGGAATAAAAATCACCCAACAAATACTTGCAGATGTCCACAGTGGGATGTGATAAACCTTTGAAATACTTTATAAAGTACCTTTATGTTCAATACTTTCATGGGGGTGTTTTTCAGTTTTTTTTTTTTTTTCATTCTCCAGCATAGAGAACACAATCATGTCAGCTTTCTGAGGAATCCTTGGTTTAGACCAAATCTCTGGAGGCAGCATCAAAGGGCAGTTCAGGTGACCGTGTGCCCAGCCACTGCATCTCAGAGAGACCACCGTGGGTATCCCATCCTCCCCAGGAACCAGGGAGGTCAAAGGGCTTCGCCATCTCTGGAAACTAACCAAGTACCAGCCTGGGTGACCCCTTCTTTTTCCTACAAAACAGAGGGGTGGGTCCGTGCTAAATTAGAAAATCCTTAAGCCAAAAGAAAACAGGGGCAGAAGTTTCTTCTCACTCTCTATGAAGCTGATCAGAAATGTTCTGGGCAGTATCTTCCATGTTCTATTCCCATTAGGAACGTGGATAAGAAACTGTTTTTAGAATTTCCTTGGACCACACTGTTGGAGAGAAAGGGGACCGGGCCACAGTGTGAAAGGAAGTAGTATGACAAGTGGCAGTGCTACCTTTCAGGTATGAGATGTCTGGGTCGGGAGGAGAACGGATGATTAGGAAGGAGGGCACTCAGCAAGGAATCCTGAAAACTCCGCTCCCGTTACGAAATGATCCTTCATTAAAGGAAGGTAATGATGTTCTAGAGCTGGGACGCCAGAACAGGTGTCTCAAAAGCTGGTCACGTTCCAGCGTGGAGGTGCAGATGCAGAGGCTGCACGACTGCTGGCTAGCGGGCACGCAGAGCAAAGATTGAAGCCTCAAGCAGAGGTCTGACTAGTGGACGTGTTACTCCCCTTCCAACATGGGGACCCTGTGACTAAACTGGATCTCAGTGGTATCTTCAGGAGCTGTTATCCCAGGGTAATTGTACCAGAAAAGGCCACTTTCACTGAGTCCACTTAAATTTAAGGTAAAATTTTACATTATTAGGAGCAAAAGGTGATTGGGGCTATATCCTGAAAAATACAAGTTAAGAAATGATAGGAAGTTTGTCACGTGTTTAACAAAATTTGCTACCAGGTGTTGACTGAGGGAAGTCTACAATTTTTTCGTCACGCACCAAGATGCTAACAGAAGCTCACATTCGACCCCATCAAAAAAAAAAGAAACCAGAGGCTTAGTCGAATTTCCCAAGGGTTTCTCAGTGTTTTTTCAATTATCCTCTTTAAAGGAAATTTGATGTGCTCTTTCTCTACTTTCCCTTTTTCAGTTGGGAACTGTCTAATTCTAAACCCTCATTAATCCCAAGCTTTGCAGAAGATTCTCTGACATGACCTTCTCATTCCTTCTATCCTGAGTCATTTTTATAATTTGCAGTTTCACTGGGCATTCGACTTGCCTCCTCTTGCTTTGGGTGTAATAAGGGTGGGCAGCCTCAAGAAATGCCCTCTCCTGGTCCTGTTTTCCTTCACCCAGACCACCCCGCCTCTCCCCACCCCCAGCAGACCCTGGTCCAGTCTCCCGGCCGGTGCACCTCACTGCTCAGCTCCATCTGCATCCAGCTATTCAGGAAGTGTTTGCAGGTACAACTTCTGGCCAGTGGGCAGGGCTGCTTGCTAAGGGCAGTGCTCCCAGGAACCCACGTGGCCTGGGGAAGGGGGCATTGAAGAAGCCTGCTGGGCAACAGCAGAAAGGTCCTCCGATCACAGAGACTGGGCGTCAACTGAGCACCTACCGTGTGCTGGGACCATTGGTCCCTCCAGGTGTGGGATGGTGTCTGCCCCCCAAAGCTTCTCGTGGCTGGCATGCCTCAGCTCTGCCTCTGGGTCTTGGGCAAAAGGGAACCTCCTATGGGGCACATCTGGCTGCCACCCCAAGGGCAGGTGGGACATGCCTTAGAGGTTGCCTGCTTGGTGGCCCTGACTTGGACCAAAGGGCAGGTCACACCAACACCCAAATTTGCACTGTGTGACCATCTTGGCTGCCATGTTTGGAGCTCCTGGCTTGGGTCAGACACTGTGGAAGCACCTCCCATGTAGAGAGCCTCCTGTCATCCTCCCAGTGGCCACAGTAGACAGCTATGACTGTCCTTGTACAGGTAAGGAGACAGACTCACTTAGCAGGTGAGAACTGGAGCTGGGTCTGGGGCCAACTTCTTCCGTCCCTGAAGCCCTGTGCTCACTCACTGTCTTCAGGTGTCCAGACCTGTCCCCATGAGGGTCTGTTCTCTGGCTGCTTCTCAGGAAGTGACAGTGAGACAAGACCTTGTAGTAGACCTGCTATCAGTGGGCAGAGGACGTCAGAGGGGGATGAAGCCGGGCATGTGGGACAGACCCGGACCGCTAGCAGGGCTTGCAGGAGGCCACACAGCCGAGTCCAGGTCCTGGGCACCGTTGTCTTCCTGAAAGGGGTGGGCTGCTCTGAGCTGCAAAGTCATGGCCAGGCCTGTCCAGGCAGCTGCCGGGCTCCACGCTGCAGCCCCGACAGAGCCAAAGGGCCCCCAGGCCAGCTGACGCTTTGTGAAGAAGGTGAATAACTGGATGTCTCTAAGTTCATAGAACAAAGAGCTATGTCCCTCCACGGGCCTGAGAAAGGAGTAAGAAGTCAATGTCTGTACGTGACCAAGAGGCAAAGTTTGCAGCACAGAACAAACCGTGGTGACTACAAGCTTGGGTGAGGGTGTGCATCTCTGGACGGAGAGAAGGAGAGGCTGCCGTGGATCAAATCCCACCAGGATATTCGGGGTGCTTCTACCTGTGACTTCAGTGCCTGTGGCCCCCTTGCTCTATGGGGGCTCTGGGGACACATCCTAAGGGCCTTCCCTGGGCAGGGCAGGCGGCCTGGGAGGGGCTTCATCACACGTAGTCCCCCTCCAGGAACCGAGCCCCTACCCCTTGCTGCGCTCCCAGTGGGTCCCACCAGATCTGCCCTTCTCCTGGAGAGGACAAAGCGCAGAGGAGCTGGGCTTCACCGACATGCCCGAACCGAACTCTAAAAAGCACCTCTTATCAGAGCCCCTGCAGCAGCCCACGTGCGGGATTTAAGGCCTCTCCATGCTGACCTTAAAGAGACACAGGCTTTGCACTGCCAGCCGTGGCCCGCGGGCCGTGGGCCAGTGCAGCCTTCAAGCCCACACAAGGGATGATTGTTCCCGGGGTCACAATGGGGCCTCTGAGGGGCAAAGTGCCTCTGGCCTGGCCGAGTGCTCCTACACACATGGGCATCCGCCCAGGGCATTTAGAATAACACGACTTGAGAAGAAGACTGAAAGTGATTTTCCCCGCTCTCCGCATGACTCATGGGCTTTGTTCTCATGGGCCTTGTTCAGCAGCCTCCAAGAACTGGGGTGCTGGAGGCAGGCGCTGGGGCTCCTAGCTGTGCCCTCTCTCTTCTCTCACAGGTAATCTGGGACAATCACAGTGCCAGGCTCTAGAGATGGTACCCAGAGAGGTCTGATACATGCGGGGAGTTCAGCTTCCAAGACGTCCTTCAGCCCATTTGTAGTCAAGGAGAGCCTGGTAGGAGGCAGGTGCCCAGGGACGTGATGGGAGAAGCCTTGCCAACAACACTGGCTGCTCAGTGCTGCTTAAAGCGCTTTACTTATTCACTTAATCCTCATGACAACCCTATGTGGTGGATACCGTTTAGATGAGGACTCTGAGGCGAAAGAGAGGTTAAATGATTTACCCAAGGTCACAGAGCAAACAGGCGTGACTCGAGTTCCAAGGGTCTGGCTCCACGGCCCCCAGTGTTACCTGTCATGTGCCACATCTCACAGGACCGGGGGCACAGACCTGCCAAGCAAGTCCTTCAAACCCACAACGCTGACAGACGGTGCAGAAGGTTCCAGACTACACACAGGGACTTTCAGGAAACGCAGGCCGAAGCCCAACCCGCCAAGGAAGCGTGTCTGATATGAGAACACCTGCAGGCAGGGAGTCTTCCCCAGGCAGAGCCGGGACAATGATCCAGCCAGGTGGGGCGGGGGAGGGGAGGCGTCCAGAGGTCAGGAGAGTCTGACATGGCCCTGAAGGCGAGTACCTGTTGGCAGGGGCAGCTCTCCAGGTGAGAGATGCTATGGGTGTGGGCAGTAGCAGGGGTGGTGGGGGAAGAGCGGCGGACAGGCTGGGCTGGGGAGGTGGGATAGACCTGACCAGGTTTTGGTGAACAGAGATCCCATGGAAGGCAGCGGCTGAGGACACGGACCCTGAGCCTGCACACGTGTGTGACCTCTCAGCCTCAGGGCCCTTGCCTGCAGAAGGGGAATATTCATCCTGCCTCACAGGTTGTTGGGAGGATTCAAGAACTTGGTTCAGGTAAGCACCTAGGACCAAGGAAGGCTGAGGCAGTGTCAGCTGGGCTCACCATCATGGGAATGAAGGAGGAAAAGGTCTAGAATGATCCTAAGTCTCTAACCTGGGCAGATGATGGTTATTGGCATTGTGTTTATTAATTAACCATGTTCCTGACATTGTCAGAAACTCGGACTGACACTTTTGCTTTTCCCCACAGAACTGAACATTTAATCAGCCATGACATACTTTAAAACAGCCCCACCTAGAGAGAGTGGCATAGACATATATACACTGCCAAACGTGAAGTGGATAGCTGGTGGGATGCAGCCACATGGCACAGGGAGATCAGCTCGGTGCTTTGTGACCGCCTAGAGGGGTGGGATAGAGAGGGTGGGAGGGAGGGAGACGCCAGAGGGAAGAGATATGGGAACATATGTATATGTATAACTGATTCACTCTGTTATAAAGCAGAAACACACCATTGGAAAGCAATTATACTCCAACAAAGATGTTAAAAAAAAAAAAGCCCCACCTAGTTGATGACAGACTGAAATCATACAGAAGTAATCACAACTCAGGAATACAAAACAGGGCAGGTAGCCACTGAGAATCTTAGACACGTCCCTGCACCACTGAGAACTTCAACATCTTCTTAACTATATCAAACCAAGGACACCAGTTGTTTTTCAAACAACATCTGTGGTCTCAAGGCTGTTCCCCTTCTAACTATACAATCACTTCAGACTCCAGCTGATCCTTGCCTCCTGCCGGCTCCAATTATAATTCTTGATCAACAACTCGTAACTAACTGTGGCTTGCGGGTTTTGCCTTTATAAGCGCTCTCCATTTTGTCGTCCAGCAGAACACGATTCAAGCGCTTCTTGAATCTGGCTCTCCTGGGCTGCAGTCCTAAAAACCCCCAAATAAATGCCTCTTTATTTCCATTAAGTCTTCATTCCCCAAATTGTGATTAACAGAGTAAACCAACTTTCAGTCCCTTGGGAAGGAAGCCATTTCTGCCAGAGCCCTCTGACCACCAAGTGCAGGTCACTGTCATGGTCATGGTCATCTGACCAGACCCTTCAGTCCCTTAGTTGCCCAGGCATGAGTAGCCAGACCTAACAAGCTTCACTCCTCCCTCCTGGGGGCAGTGCTGGGAGGGGTCGGGGACATTCCAGATGAAGAACAGGAGGCTGGAAAGGCCAAGAGACTCACCTGAGCACCCAGTAAGTTAGCGCTGGAGCAGGCACGCAGCCTCAGGGCTCCCGGGCACCCTCCCCTGAAAGCTGCCCCCCTTGTCTTCCTGCCCCTGCCACCCTCCTCTTTTTCCCTCCAGTTTTATTAAGATACAATTGTCATATAACATGGTAGAAGTTTAAGGTGTACAACACGATGATTTGATCTATGTATGTATATACTGTGAAATGCTACAAATGCTTTAATTAACATCCATCACCTCACATAGTTGACACAATCTTTTCTCCTTGGGATGAGAACTTTTAAGATTTACTCTCTTAGCTACTTTCAAATATACAGGAGAGCGTTGTCACCTATTGTCATCATGCTGTACAAACATGCCCGGGACTTATTTATCTCTAACTGGAAGTTTGTACCTTTGACCACTTTCACCCAATTCTCCAACGCCCTAGCCCCACTTTGGCAACCACAAAACTGATCTGTTTCTATGAGGTAGTTTTTGTTTGTTTGTTTTAGATTCCATATGTGAGATCATACACTGTCTTTCTCTGACTTACTTCACTCAGCACAAGGTAATCACTCTCCCAGAGAGACACCTGTACCCTCATGTTCACTGCAGCATTATTTACAGTCACCAAGACACAGAATCAATCGAAGTGTCCACTGACAGGACCTTGAGGGCCTTGTGACTTCCTCTTTTAAGATATCCCACCGCTTTCTGCCACTTGCACTGAGGCAGAACAGAGAGAGGGGCTAAATTAGCAACCTGCACTGACCACAGGGCAGGAGGTCAAAAAGAGCCATCCCTGTGAGTGTGGAGGTTCAGTGCCTGGGCTCTGGGCCCCACCGGCTGCCCTGCGGACTTCAGTTTCTGGGGTAAGAACGGATGACGACCTTGCGAATCACCGGACAGCATCCACCAGCGGCTCGGGAGGGGCACGGCCGTCCCTGGGAGTCAGGCACAGATCACCCAGCCCACTCTTTGAACACTGTACCACGAACATCTGTGACGATGCCGACGCGTCCCCACACCCAGCCTGCTCCCGGTGTCCTGCTCTCCACACCACCAGCCTCTGCTCTTTAACCCTACGAGCACCTCGCCCACCCCCACCTCCCAGGCAGATGCCCTGACTGGTTGCTTCTCTGCAGATGCTCGCCCTACCCACCCCCCAACAGGACACAGTGAGGCTAGAAGGACCGAGGGGCTCTCAACAGCTCCCAGGAGGAAGAAGTTCTTTGGTCCCAAGGCCCCTCCTGGGACTCATTCCTATCGCCCCGGTCGGGAAGGGATGGCAGGCAGGGCAGGTGCAGGTGGACAGACAGCATATTTCTGCCAAGCCCTCACTTCTAAAAGTGGGGCAGGGGCCTCCAGTCTCGGCCTGTGCCCTGCCTTGGGCAAACAATGCCTGGAATGCACCCCGAGACAGCGTGCCTGCAGAGCTGGCCTCTTCCTCCAGATGCTCTGATAGGGCTGCCCGCCCTTCGCCCCACTCTCCTAAGTAGGTGGATTTCTGGCCTCTGATTCTAACAGGGGAAAGATCCTGGACCCTTTCGGGGGTCTCCCGACAGGGTGTCCTCCGTGGCCCGGCACAGCCCTCAGCGGTAATGGAAGGCGCAGGGGACTCTGGCCTCACCAGGCAGGGAGGTGGGGGAGGGTTAGGGGGAGAGGAAGCTGCCACGTGGTCACCATAGGCCCCCATCCTGCCCCCCCCACCCGCTCAGCTCTGCTCCCTCCTGGGATCCACACGAGGGCCCCCAGTGGCTGGCGTGCACCCGCAGTGGGACGGAAGCTAAAAGCTCCCCACGTGTTCTCTGCCGTCACCTCGCGGCGATCCTACCAGGCAGGCGTGGTCACTGTTTCCACGGCGCAGCCTCTGGATCACGCCCCGCTGAGGCCGCTGCTAAGAGGCTGAGCCCAGCCCTGAAGCAGGGAGGCTGAGCGGGCGCCCAGGCAGGGAAGGAGCCGTCCCCGAAGAAGCATCGCATTCCCCACCTTCCCCGGTCCCCTCGAGCACCTGCCTCCCCCGCTCCCCCAGCTCCATACAGGTTCTCAGCTGCCCCGGTTCACCTTCGGGCTTAAAGGGACTACGGCTCCCGAGGATGTTGCATTTTAGCAGGAGACCCTGAAAATCTGCAAGGAAGGATTTAACGGTGTTTGGCCACCAGGATCCCATCCTTCCCGGCCCCGAAATCTTTCTCTCAAAGAGACTCTTCTTCCCGCTGGGGTGAGAGAACAGACCCACAGGGAATGGAACCCCCCTCACACCCCCAACCCTGAGGAGCAGTAAGGAGCCCCAGCTGGACTCCGCGAGCTCCAGTCTCCTGGGCCCAGAGAAGTCATTTCCCAGAACAGCTGTGAACAGGACGCGGCTGCAGAAGCCGCCGGGGTCCGGAGTTGGCAGGAGGCAGGGAGAGGTGCCCGGGACAAGGGCAGCAAAGCGACATGCAAGACGGCTCTCCTGTCACTTGCCCAGAGGGTGGGCACTAGCGTCACTGGCAAAGCTCATTAACAATTCCTAGTATATAAAAACAGAATCTGAATAATAAAGTCTAAGCTCTTTTCCTCCTCTCTTTTCCTTTGTGCTCAGTCTGGTGTCACTTGGTCAAAGGGTGCCTCGAGCAGTGGCTTTGCACCCGGCACTTCAGAGTTCCCATAGCCAGGGGCTGCGCCTGACACCTCAGCTCGGCGGGCCGTGCGCAGACGGTGCCCAAGACACTCAACCCAAGATGGCGGCGGCGGGCGGTGTGCAGAGACGTTGCCCCGCCCTTCAGTGTTAAGTGCAGTGAGCAATGCGCCTGCGCTGGACCTGCAGGAGCCCACCGGCCCTCCATGGGAGAGAACCTGATTGAGCAGCCCGGCCCGCAGCCTTTCGGGAAAAGCGTGTACTCTGAGGCCGCTCACACCTCTCCATTCTTTTATCAGAGAATAAAACTTCCCTTCGCTTCTGAATCGAACTCCCTCTCGTTCTATTGGCACAAGTGATGCCGGACAGAAGGGCCTTTGTTGGGGCCTGAATCCAAAGTGTCAGTAACATGACTACTTTTCTTTTCCTTAAAATAATTTTATTTCCCATAGGGTTAATATCTGTGGTTTTTTGTTTTGTGTTTATTTTTAAAGGGGAGGGGTTTATTTTTTTCTATTATCATTAATTCAACCAAAATACTGTAGCAGTTTTCTAAATCTCTCAAGTTGTGAGATGTGTCAGATATTCCCTCAGTTTTTTTTTGACGTTAATAAGTCTCTCCCAGAGCTTTGCAATCTGAATTGGTTGTCCTGTTGGGACCTTGTGCCCAGCTGTCCCCTCATCATCACTCTGCATGTTCTCTCCCTGCCACGTTGCTCTCTGGTTTCCTGTGGTCCATACAACCCTTGCTCCTTGTTTGGCTCACTCCTTCATTTGGGGGACATGCTTTAGTTACTTCCTAGGAAACAGTTCAATGGGGACTGAGGTGATTGCTTTTAGACTGCTTGTGTTTGAAAATACTTTATTCTACCTTTGCACTTGATTAATAGTTTAGCAGGGTATACAATTTGGGTTAAAAATAATTTCCCTCCAATCATCAAATAAATAACAGCTCTGAAATCTTGAATGCAACAGAGCAATGCTTCACATATACATAGCAGATATACATTTGATTATCATTATTCACAGTAACTAGGTTCTATAAAGTCACCACAAACACTGGCTTGGTAAATACTGAACTACTGCTCCTAGGATAAATACAGCATTAGGTTCTATAAGCCTAGGGTCACTACATTTTCACCAGTTGGCAAATACATCCCCTTGTTTTATCTGTGTTTCTGTTTAAAGACACCTTATTTAATGTATTTGGTTGATTCATTAAGACTGAATTCATGACTAACAGCACTATAATTCATTCCTGAATGAAGCTTGCCTAACACAGGTATTTTCCCCATAAGGCACATTACAGCCTTTCTGCGCTTAGGGACACTAGTCAGCACTAACTGTGCTGCACTAACGGTGCTGCACTAACTGTGCTGCACTGACTGTGCTGCACTAACTGCACCATTTTAAAAAGTAAAATCACCAACAAAGAGCACAAAAATGCAAAACACATGGCGCTAAATAGACCGTGAAAAGGATACTTGGCTACAGGACAAGGGCTGAAACATGAAAGCAGAGCACCACCTTGTTCAACCTCAGCCAGAATGTGCACATCAGGCAACTCAAATTCCCAAGTACTCTGCACATGTCCACAAATGACCCAGAAGTACCATAAGGATCCACTTCAGGGGTAAAATGAATATTAGCAAGTTGGCAAATTCACAGCACAGAACAAATAATGAGAAGCAAGTGTACATATTGTCAGAGGGATGCATGACCCAAGTTAGATACAAGTCCTTTGTCAGTTATATGTGTTGTGAATATTTGCTCCCAATCTGTGGCTTGTCTTTTTGTTTTCTTTTTCTGTCTTTTGAGAAGCAGAACATTTATTTTTATGAAGACTGGTCTACCAATGTATCTTTTTTATGATTTATGTTTTTGTGTTTCTAAGACATGAGTTATTGCCTACCCTGAGGTCTTCAAGATTATCTTCTAGAAATTTTATTGATTTATATTTAGGTCTATGATCCATTTCGAGCTAACTTTTGTGTGTAGCCTAAAGTAAGGTCAAGCTTTTTTTTTCCATATGAATATCCAAGGGTTCCATGCACTAAATGTTGAAAAGACTATTCTTTTCCTCCTTGAATTACCATGGAGTCTGTCAAAAATTATTTGACAATATATGTGTAAGTCTGAAATTGCAGAAAATCAGAGAGTTCCACGATGGCCTAGTGATTAGGATTCTGGGCTTTCACTGCTGTGGCCCAGGTTCAACCCCTAGTTACAGAACTAACATCCCACAAGCCACATGGCCAAAAAAAAAAGTACCCTCTGAAATTTCAGAAAATCAAAGGTAAAGAAAAGCCTTGAGAGAAGCCAAGGGAAAAAATATCTCACCCATAGAGAAGCAAAGATAAGAATTACATCCATCTTCTCCTCAGAAACCATGCAAGTAAGAAGCGAGTGGAATGAAATGTTTAAAGTATTGAGGGGAAAAAAATCTCACCAAACTTGAATTTTGTATCCTGTAAAATTATCTTTCAAAAGCAAGGGAGAAATAAAGACTTTCTCAGACAAACAACAATTAGGGAATTTGTCAAGTAGACTTGCCTTGCAAGAAATGTTAAAAGAAGCTGTTCAGAAAGATGGAAAATGATATAGGCCAGAAACTCGGGTCTGCGTAAAGAAAGGAAGAGCATTAAAGAAGGAATAAGTGAAGGAAAAATAAAAATATTTTCTTAGTTATCTAACATATAACAGTTCAAAATAAAAATAGTCACAGTGTATCATTGGTTATAAATTATGTATAAGTGAAAAGAATGACATTAAGGGACGAGAGGGAGGAATTAGAAATACTTTATTATTATAAGGTACTTGCACTACCCATGAAGTGGTACAGTGTTATTTGAAAGTGGACTTGGATTAGTTGTAAGTTTATACTGGAAACTTTAGGGCAGCCACTAAAAAAAAAAAGTATAATGACATGCTGAGAGAGAAAACGGAATCATATAAAATGCTCAATTATAACAACACACACACAAAGCAGATAGGGGTGGAAGACAACAATAGGAACAGAGAACAAGGGCAACAAGAAAGGGTTCTCAGAACCCTTTGGTTGTAGCAGGCACCAGGAATCTGTCTCCCCATCTAAATAACAACTGTGCTGGCAGAATCTGATGTAACTGTTTTGCAATTGTGGAGTCTATTGAAGGTTTCTGACTTTCAGGGAAATGCATGGATGGTAAATTGTGGCTAATTTTGGTCAGTTTCATCACTCAGCACAGTAGCAGCTCCCCACCCCTGCTTTAAGCCACCTGGCAGGCAGCTGTGCAAGTGTCCTTGGAGCAGCCTGCACACAGCTTGCTGAAGCCAGGGTGTGCAGAAAGGACCCTGTCCCCCAAATACCAGGGATCTCTGCTCTGATCACTGATTGTTGCCTCTGATCAGAGAGGTGTAGACAAAAAGGCTGGTGGCTAATTTTGTGGCATCTCCCACAACTGTTCGAAGTCCCTCCACCTCCAGCTGAAGTGACTTTAAGGAGATTTAAAGGGATGATGCCCTTTTCCCCTTCTCTTTATTTTTCTCTTTTTCACCTTTTGGGGGTCACACATTAAAGAGTAGGAGGTCCAAAAGGAGCTGCATATACAAAGAACATTATAAAGTGACCATTCATACCCAGGGAAAGGCACAGACTCAGAAAAGACCTGAGAAGACCTTAAGTTTACATCTTGGCATATTCTTGACATAGAGGCAACCTACAACAATATAAATACATACGTACATAAATTTAAAACATTTAAAAACATCAAACCCTGGGGAAGGAGGAGAATCTGATTTCTGAAGTTACCACATTATTACATTAAAATGTCTACTTTTGAATCTGTCCCTGAGAAAGACCTAATGGCAGATCTAACAAAGACATTAAAACAACTGTCTTAAAAAAAAAAAAACAAAAAAAAAACAACTGTCTTAAAGACACTCAAAGAACTAAAGGAAGATGGGGACAAAACCAAAAAACACAATGTACGAACAAAATGGAAACACCAATAAAGATATCGAACACCTAGAACGAAGCAAACAAAAAAGTTCTGTAGCTATATTTTAATAACTGAAATGGAAATTTTTATTAAAGGGATTAAAAGGCAGGTTTGAGCAGGCAAAAAGAAAGAGTCAATTAACTTAAAGAAATTATCAGTCTGAGGAACAGAAAGAAAAAGATTGAAGAAAAATGAACAGCGCTAAGGGACCTGTGGGACAGCATCAAACAGATCGACACGCAAATTGTGGGAGTCTCAGAAAAAAGAGAAAAGGGGAGAATAAAACACTTGAAGAAGTAATGGCTGAAAACTTCTCAAATTTGATGAAAGACATGAATATAAACATCTAGAATATAAATTCCAAGTAAGATAAACTCAAAGGGATCCACACCAAGACACATTATAATCAAATTTTCAAAGGACAAGCACAAAGAGACAATCTTCAAAGAGGCAAGAAGTAAATCATCACATACAAGGGATCCTCATTAAAACTACCAGCAGATCTCATCAGAAAATTTGGCTACATCATATGTTAGGCCAGAAACTGTCATACAGATTTTAAAAGATAACTGTTATAAAAAGTAACTTATCCAACCACAATAAGAAGTCAGAAATCAATAACAAAAGGAAAACTTGTAAATTCACAAATTTGTAGATATCAAACAACACACTTTAAACAATCAATAAATCAAAAAAGTAATCACAAAGTGAATTAGAAATACTTAGAGATAAATAAAAAAGAAAATACAACATACCAAAACTTATGGGACACAACAAAGCAGTGCAAAGGGTGAATTACACAGCTATAAATGCTTACACTGAAAACCAAGAAAGATTTCATATTGACAACCTAATTTATAAATTAAGGAACTAGAATAAACTAAACCCAAAACTTGCAGAAAGAAGGAAATAATAAAGATTAGAGCAGAGATAACAAAATAGAGAATAGAAAAATAATTGAAAAACATCAATGAAAGCAAGAGTTGGTTCTTTGAAAAGATCAACAGAATTGACAAACCTTTAGCTCGATGGACTAAGAACAAAAAGAGAGAAGACTCAAATTATTAAAAAATTAGAAATAAAACTAAGGTTGTTAATACTGATTCTATAGAAATAAAAAGGATTATAAGAGAGTATACTGGACAATTGTACACCCGTAAATTGGGTCAGCTAGACGAAATGAACAAATTCATAAAAACACAAAACCTACCAAAACTAAATCACGAAGAAATAGAAAATATGAATAGACCTATAACTACTGAGGAGATTAAGTAGGTAATCAAAAATCTTGTGACAAAGAAAACCCCTAGACCTGGTGGCTTCACTGTTGAATTCTATCAAATATTTAAAGATGAATTAATGTTAATCTTCCTCAAACTTTCCCCAAAAAATTGAAGAGGGGGGAATACTTCCTAACTCATTCTATGAGACTACCATTACCCTGATAGAAAAGCCAAAGACACTACAAGAAAACTACAGACCAATATCCCTTATCAAATGGAAATTGCAAAAGCAATTTCACTTAAAATGGCATCAAAAAGAATAAAATACTTAGGAATTAATTTAACCAAGGAAGTGAAAGTACAATGAAAACTATAAAACATTGCTAAAAGAAATTAAAGAAGATGTAAATAAGTGAACACATACCCACGTTCATGGAATGGAAGACTTAATATTGTTAAGATGTCAATACTACCCAAAGTGATCTACAGAGTCAATGCAATCCCTATCAATATCCCAAAGATATTTTTTGCAGAAACAGAAATACCCATCCTAAAATTCATATGGAATTTCAAGGGACACCTGACCAGCCAAAACAATCTTGAAAAAGAAGAACAAAACGGAAAGACTCATATTTCCTGATTTCAAAATATCCAACAAAGGTATAGTCACCAAAACAGTGTGGTACCGGCATAAAGACAGACATGTTAACCAATGGGATAGAATAGACAGCCCAGAAATAAACCTCTGTATATATGGTTGAATGATTTTTGACAAAGGTGCCAAGACCATTCAATGGGGAAAGGACAGTGTTTTCAACAAATGTTGCTGGGAAAACTGGATATCAACATGCAAAAGAATGAAGTTGATCTCTAACACCATACACAAAAACAAACTCAAAAGAAATCAAAGGCCTAAATGTAAGACCCAAAACTATAAAACTCTTAGAAGAAAACATAGGACAAAAGCTTCACGACACTGGATTTAGCAATAATTACTTGTACAGAACACCAAAGATACAGGCAACAAAAGAAAAACAGACAAATTAGACTTCATGAAAATTTTAAAATTCTGTCTCTCTTCCATCTGGAAGTTCATCTGTATCCTTTATCATATCCTTTTATAATAAACTGGTAGGCAATAAATAAACTGTATTCCTAAATTCTGTAAGCCACTCTAGCAAATTATCAAACACAATGAGGGAGTCATGGTAACCTCTGATTTACAGCTGATGAGTCAGAAGCACAGGTGACAACCGGACTTGCAATTGGTGTGAAGTGGGGTGGGGGCAGTCTTGAGGGACTGAGCCTTTAACCAGTGGAATTTGATGTTACCTCCAGGTAGACAGTGTCAGAATTGAGTTAAATTGTAGGACAAGTAGCTGGTATTGCAGACGACTGCTTGGTGAGGGGAAACCCCCCACATCTGCTGTCAGAAGTGCCGGGAGTGTGGTAGTACTGTGAGAGTTAAGGAGACACACAGGAGGGGACCTTGGCTTTTCCCCACTCAAAATGACAAAAGGACTCTCGGAATATCAGGAAAGAAGAACGACTGAAAGAGCAAAAACATGGGTAAATACAATAGGCTATTTTTTTTTCTTCTTTAGTTTTTTGTTTTTGTTTTTTTTTTGCAGTACACAGGCCTCTCACTGTTGTGGCCTCTCCCATTGCGGAGCACAGGCTCCGGACGCACAGGCTCAGCAGCCATGGCTCACGGGCCTAGCCTCTTCGCGGCATGAGGGATCTTCCCGGACCAGGCACAAACCTGTGTCCCCTGCATCAGCAGGCAGACTCTCAACCACTGCGCCACCAGGGAAGCCCTGCATATTATTTTTTATTAGGTCAGACTAGAAGCCCTGCCTCCCTAATTTGCTAGTTTAAATGAATATTTAAAGTAGTTTTTAACTAAGATATGTATGTAAAGTTCCTATCACAGTAATTGGTATATATGACGTACTCAATAAATTAAATCTATAATTATTTGTTATTTGTAAATAAAGAAATGTAAGGTTGGCCTTTCCTTTAAAAAAAAAAAAAAAAGTGACAATCCAAAGTGTGAGGGGTTGAGGGCTTCCCTGGTGGCACAGTGGTTGAGAGTCTGCCTGCCGACGCACGGGACACGGGTTCGTGCCCTGGTCCGGGAAGATCCCACATGCCACTGAGAGGCTGGGCCTGTGAGCCATGGCCACTGAGCATGCGCGTCCGGAGCCTGTGCTCCTCAACGGGAAAGGCCACAGCAGTGAGAGGCCCGCGTACTGCAAAAAAAAAAAAAAAAAAAAAAAAAAATCAACAAAGTGTGAGGGGTTGAGTCTCTCCCAGGTGTCAGAAGCAAGAGATGCCAGGCTGAGCCAGGCCAGATGGAGGCCTAGGTGGCGCCTCTCTTTAAACTTGACCACACAGAGCGCTTCATACCCTGGGCAGCCTTCACATCTTCCCAGTCCAGTTTGATGTTTGGAACCTCATCTTCCGGCTCCGGATCCTTTCTCAAGGCCCCCTTGGGGGAGGCAACCACGATGGGCAGAGGGCCACATTCCTCCCGGAATTCCACAACATGGAGACTCTTCTTATCAGCCAGCTGTTGATGGGTTTCCTGGACACGACCAAATTGAGGACACGAGGTTAGGTCTATGAGGTTGGTCTAACATGGTCCAGCCCTGATACTTATCTTGCATGGCCAAAACTGTTTGGTTGATTAAAATGTAGCAACTCTTTAAAATTCATTAACTGAGGGTGATTATTACAGCAGGAAACATGGCCCAGGTAATATAATATCAAGTTTAGTTGTTTACTGAATTATTTAAGAGTGATTAAAAACAAGATCTTAGGGCTTCCCTGGTGGCGCAGTGGTTGAGAGTCCGCCTGCCGATGCAGGGGACACGGGTTCGTGCCCCGGTCCGGGAAGATCCCACATGCCGTGGAGCAGCTGGGCCCGTGAGCCATGGCTGCTGGGCCTGCACGTCCGGAGCCTGTGCTCCGCAACGGGAGAGGCCACAACAGTGAGAGGCCCGCGTACCGCAAAAAAAAAAAAGCATCCGCCTGCCAATGCAGGGGTCACGGGTTCGAACCCTGGTCCCGAACGATCCCACATGCCGTGGAGCAACTAAGCCCGTGCACCACAACTACTGAGCCTGCCCACGTGCCACAACTACTGAAAGCCGCACGCCTAGAGCCCGTGCTCCGCAACAAGAGAAGCCACCGCAATGAGAAGCCTGCGCACCGCAGTGAAAGAGTCGCCCCCGCTCGCTGCAACTAGAGAAAACCCGTGCACAGCAACAAAGGCCCAAAGCAGGCAAAATAAATAAATTAATTAAAAAAATTTTTTTAATCTGACAAATGGATACATTTCTATGAACACTGACTAGATGTCTGATATCTCGTTACTGTTAATTTTTTACGTATGATATTAGTATTGTTGGGTCCTTTTTAATCCTTATCTTTTAGAGATACATGATAAAATATTTATGAGTGAAATAAATTGATATCTGAGATTTGGGTCAAAATGACTAGGGCTGGTTGGGGGTGGTTTCGAGAAACAAAACTGGCCATGAGCTGCTAACTGTTGATGCTGTATAAGAGGGCCATGGGGATTCATAACAGAAGGTAGCCATAAAAATCAGAAAAAGGCGAATGAACTCAATAGATGGTTTATTGATCGTAATTAAAATACCTAAAATACCATGAGAAATGTACAATCTCATGTTTCCAGACTTTATGCGCATCTTGTACTATTCTAATTCTATATACGTTTGAAATTAGAAAAGAGCTGATTCATAAAAAAAACAACAACATAAAATAATTTAAATTGGAGTGTCTTATAATCAGTGGCATGTTGCTTACACTGGTGTCATTTTTTTTCTTTGAGTAGCACAATGCAACTTTTTATAGCTGATGGCATTTTAGAACAGGTCTACTTGACCATAAATATGACCTATCTAAAACAAATATCTTAGCTACATCAAACAATTAAACCTCTTAACAGTAAGTGTAAATTTAGAAGTGCTTTTGAAGGATGTTTTAGATAGTACTAACACACACACACGTTTTAGACAGTAGTAACACACACACACACACAAACACACATACACACACACGAACACAGCTGTTCAAAAAAAGTTTTTTACGCAAAGCTTTTTCTTTCAATTAATTTTCCTATTTTAAACAGAGACGGCTACAATTATTCCATGGATCACTTTATTCAGAAACAGCCATCACACTCTGTCAGGAAGCCTGTCAAAGTCCTCAGCAAATGTCTCTTGAACCTGGCTGTCTTTCTGCTCACCCAGCTCTGCTAAGGTCCACCCATCCTTTCAAGGCACAAGCCATCCCCACCGAGCTGGCAGAGAGGCAGCAGGCAGCCCAGAAGCGGGGGCCCCGTGCAGCGACAGCCCTTCCTCCCTACCGCTGGAGTGATTGTGAGCCTAGCCGAGGCTGAGGGGGTGAGCTGGGCAGGGGCCCAGAGCTCCCATCTATGTGGAGAAATAACCTGAACTACTAATGTTCATATTCCTACTGACTCAGATGTCCCTCTGAACTACCGATACAGGTGACATGAAAACTGACAGTGCTTCAGTTGAAGACGGCTCTCGAGTAGAGGTGCCCGAGGGGCTTCACCACAGTTCCAAAGGAACGGACGAAATTAGGAAAGAGACTTTCTCTTTTTACTTTACATCTTTATGTTGTTGAAGCTTTAGAACAAGCGGGTATTCTTTCCATAATAAAGCAGATTATAATTACTGGCTTTTAAAAATACTTAATTTTAAAACTTCAAAACACCCATAGAGTATTTTTTTACAGGATAATTCTCATGAACTAACTCGTCAGCTGGATTAACTAACCTGATGCAGCCACAGACAACAAAGAATGCCCAGTCCTCAGGTGGCCCGAGAGCAACTCCAGGACAGCCCAGGAGACGGTGGTCTCAGAGCACACAAATGACATACAAATTAGCCCTTCTGTTTCAGAGCCCAGGGAAGTTACCTGGCGGGAGAGCCCGTGGAAGAGGCCCCGGGTGAGGTTAAGCATGTTGACGGAGCCAGAGACCTTGGCATACATGTCTTTGATGCCAATGAGCCGGCAGATGGTGATGATGGCCCGGTGGCAGCGGAGGCCATAACCTAGAAAGAGGAAGAACAAGTCAAACACCTGCCCACTGCCCACGGTGCAGGCGGCATCACCTGCTGGCTTCGCACAGCTTCCAGCTCTGGATTTAGGGGATGCTGGTTCACATTCCGGCTTCACCACTTCCCAGCTGGGTGACACTTCACAACTTACTTAACTTCCACAATGACACTTATTTAAATGAGATGTTATAAGGATTAAAGAAATAATATGTAAGTTTCTTAAACGTATGGGCAAAAAAAACAGGGCTGTTCAGATTAACAGAGATGCCTGAAGGTTCTTGGTGCCCCATGTCCATGTTAACTAAGACTCGAGGGACACATCTGTTCTCAACCTCCTTGAATGCTCAGCTGCACTGAGCAGAGACATCCACTTCCTCCTGGAAAAACTCTTTTAGCTTCGGTAACACACCCTCTCCCAGACTTCCTCCTAGCGACTGGCCCATCCTTCTCACCTCCTTGCTGGCCTCTAAATCTTGGGTGGTTTCCCCTCCAGCCATTCGCCCTACTCTTGTCTACCTGTAATCCCTTCCCTAGGGAGAGCTTTAAAAACACAACGCAAACGCATCACTCCCTATTTAAAGCCCTTCACTTCCCACTGTCCCTCGAATTAAAATAAGTACAGTTGACCCTTGAACAGTGTGGAGGTTAGGGGAGCCGACCCTCCACATAGTGGAAAATCTGAGTCTAACTTATAGTTGGCCCTCCATGTCCTCAGTTTCTCCATATCCAAGGTTCCACATCCATGGATTCAACCAGCCACGGACTGTGAAGCACTGTAGTATTTAGAAAAAAAGCCGAGTATGAGTGGACCCGAGCAGTTCAAACCCGTGCTGTTCAAGGGTCGACTGGAACAAAGAACTCCACGGCCTTCAAAGCCCTCTTTGCTCTGTGACTGACATCTCACCAACTTCATCCAGAGACACCACTCTCTGTGTGCTGGCCTTCCCGCCGCAAGGACTTTGCACTCAGTGTTTCCCTCAGCCTGCTCTCCCTGCATGACCCCTTCTTACCTTCAATGTCTCGCTCAGATACATCCTCCTCAAAGAGACCTTCCCTGACCACACTAGTGAAGGTGGCCTCCTTCCTCCCTCCCCATGCCCTCCCCTGCAAACCAGACCCTGATGGCTGCTTTCAAGCACTCAGCCGAACTTGTTATCCGATGTTGCCCCTTAGCAGAATGAGAGTTCCATGAGAGCCAGGATATTGCTTGCTTACTGCTGTATCCCCAGAGCCTAGATCAGCCCCTGGCAGATGCAGGTGGGAATGATGCAGAGAAAAAGCCCAAATTTAGACTCTTAACCTTCTGATTAACCAGGCATGGACCTCAGCACATGCCTTAAAGGCAGGACTGAAAACTACAGCTTTGATTAGAAGACAGGGAAGATAAAAAAGGTAACTTCTGCAATTAAAATGGTAGCAGTCTTTCCAAAATCATTCAGATAAAGATGTATCCAAAGTAACATGTCTAACAAAAACATGACACAAGCCACAAATGTAAGCCATATATATGATTTTAAATTCTCTCGCAGATATGCTTTTTAAAGTTTTTTTAAAAACAGGTAAAACTGAATTTAGTATTTTATTAACCCAATATGTCTAAAACATTATCATCCGAACATGTAATCAATACAGTAATATTTTTGAGATATTTCTTATTCTTTTTTTTATACTAAGTCTTTGAAATCTGGTGGTATTTGACACTTACAGGGTCTCTCAGAAGCCACATTTCACGTGCTCCATAGCCACACAGGCCACAACTACCACATGGGACACACCTTAGCACAGGTCTAAACCTTAATGTCTAAGTGTTCAACTCAATACTTTTTCTAATAATAAGATAAATGGTTTTTATCTGGCATATGAATGATTAATTATGACTTTAAAGCAGAAGGCAAGTTCTGGTGCACTAATACAATAGGTACTGTATTTGATTTTTATTTCTCTTGGTTTATTTCCATGCCATAGCTCTAGCAAAGTTGTATGAGAAGCTTTGACATGAAAAATTTAAATACTGTTTAATATTTTATCTTCTGATCCAGACCTTGTAAGTATACCTAGAGTTATATGAGATCATTTTTACTGTAGAACCACAGGTGAAACACAAATCAGAATGTTCAAGAATTCTACACCTCGAGACCATTGGGCATGACTGGCATAGCTCCATGACCCTGAACTCTGCCTGCTTGCTCTTTCCAAGACAGGAAGAAGGTCCATCTCTGAAACCTCAGAGCTCAGTGTAGCACCTGGTTCACAGAAGATGCTCAGTCAATACTTGGTGATGAGAATAAATGAGTGGAACTGAACAAGCTGTAAGAAAAGAACCATCTGGGACTTCCCTGGTGGCACAGTGGTTGAGAATCCGCCTGCCAATGCAGGGTACGTGGGTTCGATCCCTGGTCCGGGAAGATCCCACGTGTTGTGGAGCAACTAAGCCCGTGAGCCACAACTACTGAGCCTGCGTGCCACTACTACTGAAGCCCGTGCGCCTAGAGCCCGTGCTCTGCAACAACAGAAGCCACTGCAATGAGAAGCCCGCACACCGCAACGAAGAGTAGCCCCTGCTCGCCGCAACTAAAGAAAGCCCGCATGCAGCAACTAAGACCAAACGCAGCCAAAATAAATAAACAAATTTATTTTAAAAAAAAAGAATCCGCCTGCCAATGCAGGGGAAATGGGTTCAATCCCCGGTCTGGGAACATCCCACATGCCACAGAGCTACTAAGCCCGTGCGCCACAACTACTGAAGCCCACGCGCCTAGAGCCCGTGCTCCGCAACAAGAGAAGCCACCACAACCAAGAGTAGCCCCCAGCTCGCCGCAACTAGAGAAAGCCCACGCACAGCAACAAAGACCCAACACAGCCATAAATAAATAAATTTAAAAAATTTTTTTAAAAAAAGAACCAGCTAGTAGCATCAATGAATTGTCTAGGAGTAACCAATGTTCCCACTACAAACCCAACTATTCACTCACTCAGTTACTTTTTTTTTTTTTTTTTTTGGCAGACGCGGGCCTCTCAGTGTTGTGGCCTCTCCCGTTGCGGAGCACAGGCTCTGGACGTGCAGGCTCAGCGGCCATGGCTCACGGGCCCAGCTGCTCCATGGCATGTGGGATCTTCCCGGACTGGGGCACGAACCCGTGTCCCCTGCATCGGCAGGCGGAGTCTCAACCACTGCGCCACCAGAGAAGCCCCAGTTATTGTTTTTTATTCATTAAGTGCTCTTCCCACCTACAGTCACCCCTGGAAGTGTTTTAATCATGAGAGCCTGGGTAGGATGACTGCTTTTTATTTCCCCAAAAGCCTCAATCTTCTTAAATCTAACTTGGGCCTTTACATTTTGGTGTTTTCAAAATGAGTTCAGGTAAAGGTGAGCAAAAATAGAGGGCAGGATGAAATTGGTACAGTTTCTCTGCTTTATCTTCAACAAATTATGAGTTTTTTTAGTTACCTCTGGTTTGTTTCTTCATCTTGATGTGCGTCCTTTTAAATCTTAAAGAAATATCATGGTATACTGGAGGGTAAAAACATAAATATAAGAAGGGTTAGGGGTATAGATTTAATGCCCTTGCAAATATCACAAAGCAACCACTACTACCCTAAGCAGACACCACATGTTGGCCAAGGATGAGTAACAAACTCCGATCTCACTCATTACTAATCTTCTCAGGAGAGAAAGTTTGTTTCTACATTTTATATATTTATATGTAAGAATGCAGTAACAAGCAGGGAAACACAGAAACACCCACAGAGATATACAGCCACACATAAATAAAACAAATGTAATCCTGCAAAGTTTAAAAGAAAAGATTAAAACTCACTTGTATGGTCTTCATATCGTTCTACATAATGCAAATAGTGAACTGCCTTGTTCTTTGCCTGAAAAAAAGAAGGAAAATATTTTTCTTAAATCTACTGTTAGAATTTACATTTCTTCAGGGATTTCAAAAAATACCTTTTATAAAATATTTTATTATGGAAAATTTCAAATTTACACAAAAATTTCAGTATATACTTCTAAAAGCTAAGGATTTAATTAAAAAAAAAAACAAACGTAAGTATAACATCACTATCACACCAGAAAACAAACCCAAAACAATTCCTTAATATCTCTGACAGTGTTCAAACATTCCCTGTTGTCTCGTAATTTTGGTAAGCAATTACAAGTCTGATAGAAATGATGCAAGAATACAGGCACTTCTGAAATTGCTTTTTCTGAGGTAAGTAACCTTTGCCAGTAAGTATTTGACAGTTATTAAGTAACCTTTGACAGTAAGTATTTTTTTGTGGTTCCCACAATGTCTAGCACATAGCTTATTGGTCTTTTACTGTTAACAAAGGGAAAATGTACATACTTTTCTGAAAGCATCTGCCCGTTCACTGGCTTTCCCAATGGCAAAACCTTTAAAAGAAAAAGCATAAATATGAAAAGGGGCATAAATTTGGCACATAATGTCTTTTACCACATTTCAGGTTTCAGTTCCTACAACGTTTCACAGTAGCTCATCTTTCCTCTGCCCACAGAAAACCCGCTATCCAAAACAAACGACAAAGCATGAGGCTACAGAGATTTGCTTCTTTGTTTTGGGGCATTTTGGAAACATTACATTTGAACGTACCTATGAAATTCAAGGTTAGATGCATAACATTACCTTTTATGAATTTCTAGATAAAACTACACTGAATAAAAAAACAAACGAAAAACCCAAAAAAACCCTAACCATGCTAAATTAATAAGGTAAATGGTTTTCACAAATTCTGAAAACAGATTAAAATAACCAGAACAGCTGGGAAAAAAACATACACTGCTAGACATACACGGAAATAAAAATCAATGATTCCTGAGTTTGTAAATGCTTAATCCTGTGAAATGAGGTTTACCACAAGTTAAGAAAATGTTTGCATTATTTGCTATCACCATTATTTATTTTGAAGAATGTATTTTGTTTTTAAATTATACACAGAAAAGTAACATAAGACAGTACTGTTCCATGAGATATGCAAGACATCTGAGAAGCTGGGGCAAAAGGGGCTGTGGATTACAATTACTAGTTTAAAAAAAATTAAACCATATAAGTCCTTGAGGAATATATGGGTGAACTTACTTGCTATATAAAGGTATAAAGTTTCTGTGATTTAAAAACTTTCATGTGGAAAAAATTTAAAACTAAGTCAAAATATATGATAGATAAAGGGCTAATGTCCTTAACATACAAAGAGGAAAATCATTGAGGAGAATAATCACCCAACAGAAAGTGGGTGAAACACATGAACTAACAGATCTCAAAAAGGAAATTATAATGGCCAACAGACATGTAAAATGGTGGCCTAACTCTCATAACTAAAGAAATACAGATCAAAACTAAGAGTTATGTTTCATATCGTCACTTACTTACAGTCAGTAAAGTCTGACTCTATCCAGGACTGGCAAGGGTGTGACGGTGCAGATAAACATAAACGGATGCAGCCTTTTGGGAGGGCAATCTGGCAACACTCATCAACATTTCAAATGCATGTAACTTAGAGGCAGCAATTTCACTGCAAGAAATTTCCCCCATCGATATGCTTGCAAAAGTACAACATATGACATGTACAAGAAGCTCACTGTTTTTATAAATAGTAAAAAAAAAAGTATAAACAACATAAATATTCAGCAATAGGAAAAAGGTTACAAAAATTACGCTATCCATACACTGGAACACGATGCAATCAATACAAAAAAATGAGGGGGAATCCACTTATGCTAATATATAAATCTCTGGGTATAATACTAGGCAAGAAAAACAAGCTATAAAATTATGGATATAATATGACCCTTTGTATAATTTTTTTAAAAAAGATATATGGTGATATTTGAACAAAGAATTTCTGAAAAGATATAAAAGTAACTGTTAAGAGTGGTTTCCTTTGGCAACATACTATCTACAGGTATTAATTGTTTTGAAAGTGTCAGTATGGATTTAAATAGGCAGTTTTCCATTTTTCTTTCCACTTTTCTTTCCCTTTTGAAATGTATTCATGTATACATTTCAAAAACAGATGTTCACTATGGAAACTTTAGAGAAAAGTATCAAGAAGAAATTTAAATGATTGGCAAACATACTAATTAAACATTTTTAATCTTTTCAGTGTATATCCTTCCAATCCTTCCAGTCTTTTCTTTGCATATAAACATACTTTTAAAAAACTGGGATTATATTATACAGTTCTATATGAAGTGGGTTTTTGTTTGTCTGTTCATTTGACTTACCATTATTTTGTAAGTAATTTTCCATAATTCTTTAATGGCTATAGACTATTACAATGTATAGCTATACTCTTCTTGTAACTGTGTCCCTACTGTGGAACATTTAGTGTCCACCCCCCTTGTTTTTCACTATTATACATAAACAATAGTGTCTTAAGCCTTTTAAAATATTAATTGTCTTCATGGAAAAAGGCAGATGTAGGAAGATCCTTCTTTTGACTCTAAGGGATTACATGGGTTTACCACAAGGTTTGTGAGCCCAAGCCGCTGAAAGATTTAATTAGTCAAAAAAGCCTGAACCCACTGACCCCACGACTGAGCCCAGGCCACAGCTGTCCCTCCACCACCAGCTCTCCGTATATGATCACAGCCCCATTCACCTGCAGCTCCTCTGCCATTCCCCACAGCGACCAGGACACGGACTGATCTCTTTCTTCCCTCTTTTGCTGTCATGTTGAAAACATTCCTCACCTAAAAGAAAATGTTTCATAAATATTACACGTTAAGAAAATTCTGAAGTAGGGAACTGGAGTGACCTCCTCACACACACACAGGCACACGTGGTGAATACACACATCATCCCTCAATCCCACGAGCACCAACAGCACACTGTCTCCAATGGGAAACCTCCATCTGGACTGTTTCTTCAGGAGTAAAACGGAAGTAAGGCTTTCTCTTCTTATTTCACAGGCTTGTTAGAAAGTTTGACTGAGAAACCTTTTAAAGGATTTGAAACTGTAAAACTCAATGCACCCTATTTTAATGAACGCACCACAAGAAAGATAAAAAGTTGCCGATTAAACTCTGACATAGTTTATAACTAACTGATTATAAAAGCACATCCTTCGAATTCCCTGGAGGTCCAGTGGTTAGGACTTGGCGCTCTCACTGCTGGGGCCTGGGTTCCATCCCCGGTCGGGGGACTAAGATATAACCAGCTGCGGGAGCAGCCAAAAATCAATCAATCAGTCAATCAATCACATCCCAATATCACAGATGTTAAAATATGAAAAAATGTGCATCTTAGAAATGATAAAATGCAGTGTACAGAAATAATTAGCACAGGACTGGATCTCTATGGGTTAGGCTCAACTGAAAACAGAAAATTTGGAAATACCTGCTTATTATGAACTACAAGAAAATCTGCATTTTGGGGGCATATTTATAAATTTACCAAGAACTATGAAACGTTAACTAAACTGCTTACATGGCAGCCCCTTTCCCATAAGGTAAGAAAAGGGGGCTCAAGCCCACTCCTGTGGATAATCCTACAGGAAATCACCCACACAGACAAGAGTTCTTCAAAGGAATTAATTTCAAAAGGGTGTAAGCTAGGACCCAAAGACTTAAAATACTTGTAAATATATCTTAAACTCTGTAATGCAACTGATATTGAAGAAACAATATACACATTCAATCACAAACTCAATACGTGATTATTGCATATGGCATTTAACACTAAGTATGCAGCACTAGCTCAAAGGGAAGTTGACTATTTTAGGAAACACCCTGGAAAGAGTGATTGCAATTTACCTGATACAGGGTTCAGTTTCAAGGGCCTACAAGCAGCCCAGCAGATCATTTCCCCACCAAGAGCTGGACAGTAACTCCAAGCTTTCTACCCTTCCCCATGGCTCCCCTCAATCTCTGCCCGCTGAACTGAGCGTCAGATACACCGAATTCAAGGAGAAATTGCTACTGCAACCTTTGCTTTAAGAAGGAGGAAATTTATATGTAATCTCCAAATTCTGTTACCAACAATACCACTGAAGTTGCTTTGTCTTGAGACCTTAATGGGTGGCCCCCCAGAAGGGCAGCAGTCAGAAAAGCCAATATGATCAAGTAACTGAAATTAAAGTTTCATTATTTCCTTACCCAAAGCAGCTCTGTAGCTCAGAAAAAGTCATGCATCAAAGGCTTTTTCTCACTGTTCCTCTTACCCTCTCCACCCACCCCACTCCATCCATCCCAACTTCTCCGAAGGCTTAACTGGGTATTTAATTCAGCATGCCCACCTCAAGTATTCTGGTATCGAAATCATCATATGTTTCTGTAGGGAGAAAAGAAACAGGTATACAGATAAATGTGTCTATATAATTAGTGTATGAAAGTTATTTTTGTTTTTTTTTTTGTTTTGCGGTATGCGGGCCTCTCACTGCTGTGGCCTCTCCCGTTGCAGAGCACAGGCTCCGGATGCACAGGCTCAGTGGCCATGGCTCACAGGCCCAGCCGCTCCACGGCATGTGGGATCTTCCCGGACCGGGGCACGAACCCGTGTCCCCTGCATCGGCAGGCGGACTCTCAACCACTGCGCCACCAGGGAAGCCCCATCACTGACTTTTAACTAAGAAAGAATCTCAGATATTTTGGTGCCACTATCAAAGCAACACCCTGGTCCTCCATCATCACCAGAAACTGTTCTACCACTAAATTCATAAACTCGACCACTATCTCCCTGACTGCATCCTCCACCTCTCCAGCTCTCACTCAGTGACTGAAAGGTGATGGTCCTTGGGGCTTCCCAGCACCTCCAGACTCTTGCCCACTGTTCCCCTTCCCCATCACCCCTCTGGTCTTCCAGTCTCTCCCACTCAGTCAAGACACCACAGTCTAACACTTCCACCCGGTCTTGTGAATATCCTCAGCTCCCTCACCTCTTCCCCTCCCCACCACCCTATCCAGGATGGAATCAATGCAGCTGTCTGGGCACACCTGACCTGCCAGGTGCTGCTGTAGAGAAGTCAAAGCATGGGACACACTTGGGCCACGAAAGACTCATGGTCTCCAACTCAGTCAAGTCCTCCCTGCTGCCTGCTGGCCTTTTACATCCTTTTAGTTAGGTCTCTCTCCTCTCACCACAGCAGCCATTTCAAACACTCTCTGTGTTCTTTTATTTTTAATGACTTTTTACTACAGAAAATTTACATTCATAGGCAAAAAGCACCCCAAAAAACAGTAAAACGTGAGCTTATGTACCATTAGCTAGCTTCAACGATTATCAACTCACAGCCAATCTTCTTTCCTCTAAACTCTGTCCAAGTCCCAGTCCACTGGATAATTCTGAGGCCCGTCCCAGATACCCTACCTTTTCATCAAAATATTCTGGTGGCCGTGCTCATCCACGCCCATCTCCTCCTCACAGACTAACTGAAGGCTCCAGAGAGACAGCATTGACACAGGCCCCACCCCCTCCTTCCACTACCAACAACACAGCTTACCTGGCTCTGTCCCCTGCCCTTTCTCCCGTCACAAGTTCGTCCATTTACCTACACTCTAAATCTGGGCCCTCCCTAGGGACGTAAGTTTATGGGTTTTTTCTCTCCCTCCCGTATCTTCATTCTCCCAGTGGAAGCATTCTGCTCAGTCCTAAGCATGCTGGCCTGAGTCTCTCCACCTCAACCTCTCGTCTCCTCTTTGAGCCGAACTAAAGAAAGCAGCGGAACCCTTGTCTACTTCTTCATCTCCTATTCATTGACAAGAATGAATATTTCAGATGATTTTTACTTCTTTACGTACTCAGGAAGCAGTGGGGAGATGACTTTGTTTTCTAATTTAGTCTGATAAATATTCTCAACTTTTATTTCATGTGTACTTTTATGAGGCTTAATGACAACTATTTGGTTTCTTCTGTTAGCAAAACAGCACTCCCAAGCCATGCTGCTCCGTACCCAATGACCAGCAGCATTTGGGAAACTGCATCCCACAGATGACTTATACAGAGCCATATGCACACCACCAAGTTCAAATGCTCTGAGAAGCCACACAGTAAAGACACCAGAACCCAGTGCTTTGCCCCCTATTTGTGGAATACTTCTTGGCTTATAGGCCTCTAGTGCTCCATAAAATACATTTGGGTAATAATGTGAAGTTATTTCAATGATGCTCAAATCCTTTTTAGGAAGAAGGCAATCTAAACAGACGAGTAAATAAAATCATATCAAAGAATTCCAGAAATAGGAGTGCTCTCTCTGTCACAATGTAAGCAAAACCAGGACTCTGCTACCTCCATTGGGACCAGGGTCAGGGGGGCCAAGACTGACGCCTCCCCATGTGTTTCCGCTCCATCCTCGCTCCCGTTTAACCTTCATCTTCCTCTTCCAGTCCCACTCTTCTCTCTGCCGGACCATATCCGCCTCTACCTTCTCCTGCTCTTCCTTGCTTCTTTGGGCAATGGTCTGCACAGCTCCATTTCTCATAAGAGGGACATTCAGACCAGGCCATAGGAAGCCATAACGCCCTGAAGGTTTAAAAACATACATAAATAAGGATTTTTTTAAAAGCATTCATTTCTTGAGTATTAAAATGCCAGGCAATGTGTATATAGATAATGATACCGCTGGTGGGAGCTTAAGCTAACATAATCACTCTACAGGCCACTTGGCATTGTTCATTAAAATTTTAAACATACCTACCGTAACAGCTAGTAATTCTACTTACTGGTATTGCCTAGAAAAACACTCCCATGCAGGTATGAGGCATATGTGTGCTTGGACAAGGATGTCCACTGAAGTGTTATTTGTAAAGGCAAAAAACAGAAACAATCTAAATGTCCAGCAATATTGGAACAGTAAAATGAACTACGGCATATCCAACCTATGAAATACTCTATACTAAATTCAAAGAATAAGTTAGCACTATAGGTTCTGATATAGAACAATTTCCAAGACCTATTATTGAGTGAAAAAAAGCAAGTAAGACAATATGTACCATATGACATAATCTAATTATTTTTAAAAGAAAATATATACTCCTTTTAGGGTATTTATATATATAAAAGCATTAGAAAATGTCAGAAGGAAACACATCAAAATGAAATCAGTGGTTTCCTTAGGGGAGGCAACTGGGATTGGGGGAGATAAAAAAGGCATCAAGGGGGACTTTAGGTTTCTCTATTTTTTTTTATTGAGAAATTTTTTTTATTGAGAAAGTATACATATATGATTGTTTAAAATGTTAAAAAAATAAATAAATAAAAAAGATATAAGGTAAGTCATGGAGAAAAACATCCAAGTAGACATGCAACAGCTACAAGTGCAGTGAAAGGTGTTTTCTTTACATCCAAAAGGCTATTACTATCAAAGATAATTTGTCAGCAACCACAGTAAAGAATGTTGATTCAAGTATACTATTTTTATTCTTTAAAAAACACAAGTATAAACAATCATGTGTTCCAGAAGTTGGCAAAGTAAGGCCCACAATCCAAATCTACTCCACCACTTTTTTTTATTTTTAATCTATTTATTTATTTATTTTTGGCTGTGTTAGGTCTTTGTTGCTGCGCGCGGGCTTCCTCTAGTTGTGGCGAGCAGGGGCTACTCTTCGTTGCGGTGCGTGGGCTTCTTATTCCGGTGCCTACTCTTGTCGCGGAGCACGGGCTCTAGGCGTGCAGGCTGCAGTAGTTATGGCTCGCAGGCTCTAGAGCGCAGGCTCAGTAGTTGTGGCGCACGGGCTTAGCTGTTCCGCAGCATGTGGGATCTTCCCAGACCAGGGCTCAAACCCGTGTTCCCTGCATTGGCAGGCGGATTCTTAACCACTGCCCCACCAGGGAAGCCCTAGCCCACCACTTATTTTTGTAAATAAAGTTTTACTGGAACACAGGTATGCTCATTTGGTTATGTATTGTCTATGACTGTTCTTGTGCTACAACAGCAGAGTTGAATAGTTGGAACAGAGACCATGTGGCCCATAAGGCTAAAAAAGTATTTACTACCTGGCCCTTCAGAGAGAAAGTTAAGCCAGTTCTCCAGTTATTCCACCTTCTACCTCTGAATCGTAAGTTCTCTGAGGATAGGGACTTTTGCAGCAGATGCCACACAAGGGCATTTAAGGCTTGTTGAATGAATAACTAAATGAATGAATCCCTTTCTATGGGATTTTCCTTTCCCTGAATCATGGGGCAATAAGCCATTTGGCTGGACCCTAAAATCACAGAACCTAATACCCTTCATGAGAAATGTTTTATGCTTCTAGTTTGTAAAATATCTATAAAATTTTGGAGAAAAAATCTTAGAAAGCACATTAGCTGTTTTTATAAATAAGTTTACCTTCACCGATGATCTGACCCCTGTTCAAATCTTTTCTTTTCTTTTTCTTAGTTCTTTTGCCTCTTCCTTTTCTTGTTCCGGCACCAGACTCTGCTAAGGCACCTTTCCACAGCTCATCTGCTGTCACTATAAAGAAATAGGTTTTAAAAAATTTCTTCAAGAAATGATCTACGGTCTATTGATTTATTCCTGTTGAATACAAAAGGCTGGAAGAAGTCGGGTCACATATCATTACGGCAATGAAAGCAAAATTGAAACATTCTTTGTACACATCACATGGTTACATTTGGAAAGCCCAAGAGGAAGCGATTCTACTCCTTTTACAGAATATGGCCTTCCCGCACAAAAGACAACCATATTTCAATCCCTGTTACTTTCCAGTAGATTTGTCTCCCAGACATTTTAACAACTGTGTGACCAGTCTCTTCCCTGCCCTCTTGCCTCCATTATAACTATTGAGATAATCAGTAACTAGACTTCCAAAATACAGATCTCTTAGCCCAAAGTACCAACACTGCAATTTGAACCCAAAAATCTTAATAATTTGGATTGTTTGCTCTATTCTGTAAATGCCCTAAACATCTCTGTATATCCTTCAAAATGAGATGCCCAAATTCACCTTCAACTCTGATTATAGCCTAACCAATACTTGCAAAAGAATGAGTGTGTAGAGGTCTGATAGTTAATACCTGCATGTGTATGTGTGTATTTCTTAAATCACTGTTGTTGTCTTTTTCTTTATATATAGACCCTGACACTGCTGATTTATTTCCATTTGTGAATTTCCAGGGTCCCCAGATCTTTTTCTATCATAAATTACAAGCAGTATTTTCCCCTTTGTACTTGTGGAATATTCAGATTCTTTACTTTTGACCACTTCTGAATTTTACTGGTCTATGTTGTTTAGCTAGCTATGTTGTTTATTAGATTTAAATTGTCTTCACAAGGACTTCTACCTTTCACAGTATCACCAATTGATTTTATGACCACAGATTGTTCCATTACCAATTTAATAAAGAATCAGAGCCATACAAATGTTGTACTAGTCAAAAATCTAAGATACATATATCTACATGCCTGAAATATTAAACATATTCTAGAACTCAAATGAGTATCTTCATTCTCCTCTTCTGAGCCCTTAAGCTTTAAAAGTTCTACCATACCAAGGGGGTAAGAGGGGGTGGGTGGGATGAATTGGGAGATTGGGATTGACATATATACACTATATATACACTATTGATACTATGCATAAAACAGATAACTAGTAAGAACCTACTGTATAGCTCAGGGAACTCTACTCAATGCTCTGTGGGGACCTATATAGGAAGGAAATCCCAAAAAGAGGGGATCTATATTATACATATAGCTGATTCAGTCTGCTGTACAGTAGAAACTAACACAACATTGTAAAGCAACTATACTCCAATAAAAATTTTTAAAAATAATAAAAATGAAAGTTCTACCTGCTAGCCTCCTGAAAGGCCTTACACCTTGATCCTTTGGGTAGATAACATGAAAAGGGAAAAATGCTTTGGATTTATAATATTTTTAAATGCTTTATAGCTATACAGTACCCTGTTTTTAAAAATACAAATGTATTATTACAGATGATCTGCATAACTGAAGCTCACAAAAGTAAGTAAGCTTCCACATCACATGCTGCGTTGTGTATCCCTGATCAAAGCAAAGGGTTAACTTCAAACTTTAGGCTGACACTGATTCTTTTAAAAGAACCACAGGTTTGAAATAAAATTACCAACCTCAAACTAAACTCTCACTAAAGACTGCTTTTCTTTCCTAATTGCTTAAAAATGATGGTATCTATAAACGCCATCAAAAACTTGAAAGTTCACAGAGAGAGCACTTTTAATGGAGGCATAAGGAGGTCCATCAATTACAGTTTCTCTTAGAATCAGAATAAGCAAATCACTCATTAAGACTAAAAGGGATTCAATTTTAAAAGAAACAATATTAAGACGAAGATTTAAAAGATTCCACCATTTAATGGTGGACCCTCTATGGCAGAGGGATAGATTTACAAATACAATGTTAAACATTTTTAGGAAATCTTAATGAGTTTTGAAAAAATTATGGTTTTCTTTATTTCTTGGAAGAGATTTAGAAAGTCAAAGACTAGTTCCTATTAAAACAGCAAAAACTAGCCCCATGCTGGTTTCAACTGAGTTCACCCCCACCCCGCCCTGACTTGGGAGCAATAAACTCATAAGGGTACAGAGTCCTATGACTGAGGAAGAAGGGAGGCTAATGGAGAGTCAGAGGCAGGTGTGAGTGGTCTCAGAGGGCAAGGGGCACCTCTAGAACAAGAAGAGTTAGAGAAAAGGCCTTTCAGGGCAGGGAAAAGACTATTTTTAAAAAGGCCTGTAAGTCGGATATACACCCGCCCAACACCCCCCAACCACCACCATCGAAGCACAAAGTCAGCTCTCAGAAAACACTGGGGCTGGGGGCACCAAGAGCCTCATGGCTCCAACTCTACCCACCTCTCTTTTCTCTTTACACCAAAATCCTCTAATACAAGGAAGACTGTGTTACTTGCAATTCCCCATCACCTGGTCCTCTTTTCTGCATAGCTACACAAATAACCTAGTAGGTCATTATTTAATTTAATCCAAATTAAAGTGATCTGTACCCACACAATGAAATATTCCACAGTTATGACACTGCACTGGAGAAGCCCATGTACTGTCATGGGAAAATGTATAGCGTACTGCTGTATGAAAATAGCAGCAAATCCAGGATTTCAGGGTAGTAGGATTACAAGTGATTTTTTGCTTTTTGATTCTGTATTTACCAAATAGTCTAAAATGAATTGGCTTTATAATCCTAATTTCTTTTAATTTGCCTAATGCTGAATTGTGGATTCAATCTCCATTTCTTACAAGCTAATTTCAGTTCAGACTGGACTCTCAAATACTATCTCAGGTAGGAGTAATATTAGTAAAACAACATCTACTTAAAATTAACTTTTCCTGATTAGTCCTATCTCCTCAACTAAAGTGCAACTGAAAACAGATTTTGAGTATATTCTTGGTGTGAGTCTAAATCAGCAGGGATTTGGGCCACAATTCCATCCTGGAATTCCAGGGATTCCACAGGTCCTTTAGACCTCAGGTGCCCCAAATGAGGGGATTAAAGTAAACCAGTACTCCCAAAAGTGTGTATAGTACAACTGGTAGCATGTAAGATAATTCTAGGAGGTACATGGAGGAACATTTTTATTTGAATAGCACAGGCGTACCTTGGAGACATTGTGGGTTTGGTTCCCGACCACTGTGACGAAGCAAATATCACAATAAAGTGAGTCACACACATTTTCTGGTTTCCCAGTGCCTATAAAAGTTACGTTTATACTATACTGCAGTCTTAAGCATGCAATAGCATTATGTCTAAAACAACAATATATATACTTTAATTTAAAAAAATTCAAAAATAAAATAAAAAATACTCTACTGCTAAAAAATGCTAATCTTCAGCCAGTCATAGTAGCAACATCAAAGACCACTGATCACATATCACCATATCAAATATAATAATAACTAAAAAGTCTGAGATAGTGCAAGAATTACCAAAATATGACACAGAGACAACACACAAATGCTGTTGGAAAAAATGGTGCAGATAGATTTGTTCAACACAGGTTGCCACAAACCTTAAATATGTCAAAAACGCAATATCCACAAAGCCCAATACAGTGAAGTGCAATAAAATGAGGTACGCCTGTACATCATCATTAATACATTAAAATGAGGTATGCCTGTACGTCATATATTAATCTCTGAAGTGTTAGTTCACTTAAGGAGGAAAAAGAAAAAGAAGAAAAATTAAGATACAAATCCACCTTTTATTTTCCTGTTTCATGAAATGGGAAGTTTGTGGCCAGTCTACGTACATTTAGTGAAGAAACTATAGAATCTATACTGTTGGCCCATCAAGTTACTGGGAGAAGAAATACAGCACTGTGTCTGTAGCGCACGGGTCAAGCTGATAAAATGACGGTTGTCTCTGGTTCCTGGAGATGACACACAGCCTGCAGGTAGATGGAATAAAACTTTGTTAGATGCTCCACACCTATGGAGAAACACTGCCAGCACCAAAAAATTAACTGTTACTAATAAAAATAAGTCACTAAAATCCTGAACTTTTAAGAATCTTTTTTTTTTTTTTTGCGGTACACGGCCTCTCACTGTTGTGGCCTCTCCCATTGCGGAGCACAGGCTCCGGACGCACAGGCCCAGCGGCCATGGCTCACAGGCCTAGCCACTCCGCGGCATGTGGGATCTTCCCGGACTGGGGCACAAACCCGTGTCCCCTGCGTCGGCAGGCGGACTCTCAACCACTGTGCCACCAGGGAAGGCCTAAGAATCATATTTCGAGGACAGTCTTTCTTTAAAAAATAAAACTTCTGGAGGCTGGCTCAGATGACATAGTGAGGTCTCTCTGGACCTATTAGCTTACTTTGTAAATTACTCAATTAAAAGTAAATAGAAAATACTGGCTTTTCATTTTAAATATATTCAGATATTCAAAAATCATTCTAAATCCCATTATGTTGGACACATTTTAGTTTTCCTTGTAACCTTCTCAATCTTCAACAAAATATCAAGTGCACATGAATTTATTCTTGTAGTTTAGAACTACAATCCTTGACATACTTTAAGAGTGTAAAAATCACTACCATCAAATTTAGAATTCTTTAATCTTTTTCTAAAGACCAAAATACTATTCACAAATAATAATGTAGTTAGCCTACAAAGGTCCAACTGTCAAAAATAGAAAGAAATCAACTTCAGACTTCAGAAATAATCTCTTTCAATGTACTGTTGCTACAACTGTTTGCTCAAATTGCATTGTGCTTTTTAAAACAGGAGGTGGCAGCAGCTCATGCTAAATCACATTTGAAGTCCAATTACAGATTATCATCCACCAATGATCAATTAACAATTTTGCTCTGATCCTTTGAATGCTTATTAATTTCAGACCATGAAGTCTCCATGTCAGGAATAGCATGGAGTCCACAGAGGGCCAAGCCCAGGAAGCTCCCTTGGGTGGACTTCTTCAAAGACAGAGTCTGCCCTTGAAGGTTTCACTTCAGTGTTTAACAGTTTTCACCATGAAGAATTGCTTCCTTCTAATTTAAATCTCTTCTATTAAATCAAACTGGTTAATTAGTGATGTGTTTCAGGGATTTTAGAAAAATTATTGCTATTTCTGACCAATCTGTTGCAGCCTTTAGGAAAATACTGCAACAGGTACAAAGAATACAAAGCAATTTTTTAAAAACAAGGCAATTACTAACTCTAGGGAAAAGAAAATGTTGTAGGAGAAAGGAAACATAATAAGAGAATACAGCTGACCCTTAAACAGCGTGAGGGTGATGGGCACTGACCCCCCCCCCCCAGCCAGTTAAAAATCCACATATAACATATAGTTGGCCTTCCCTATCTGCGATTCCACATCCTTGGATTCAACCAACCTCGAATTGCATGGTACTGTAGTACTTATTTCTTGAAAAAAATCCACATATAATTGGACCCGTGCAGTTCAAACCCGTTCTGGTTGTACAGGGTCAACTGTACTACCTAGCTCGGCTGTGAAGAACACATACATAACTGCCTACAGATTCGACCAAAACTGTGCTTACAACTATGCTCAGAAAAAGCAGGGATGGTGCCTAATTAAATCTTCAATTAGCATAATGACGTTAACAGAAAAAAGAACAAGTATATACACTATCTGTTTAGAAATATAACCAGATGGAAGTTAAAGTGTCACTGGAAGATGAGAAGGCCTAGAAAAGGGAAGTGGTTTTTTTTTTTTTTTTTTTGCGGTACGCAAGCATGTGGGATCTTCTTGGACCGGGGCACGAACCCGTGTCCCCTGCATCGGCAGGCGGACTCTCAATCACTGCGCCACCAGGGAAGCCCTGGGAAGTGGTTTTAAGATATAAACCTTTTAGTACTCTTCGGAAGTACAATGTTTCAAGATAACAATCTTTAAAGTAGGAACTACCATCCTCATTTTATAGAAGAGGAAACTGAGGGTCCAAGGAGTGTCATTAGTACATGGTCGCACAGGCAGAAAGTGGAGGAGCCGAGAACTGTGCAGTCATTCCACCAGTCAGCACTCTCCCCACCCCTTCTACAAACACTGTGTTTCCAGAACACATCACAGTATCCAAGACAGCTCAGGACCCAGTCCTACCATTACTGGCTGTGTGACCTTAAAGCAAGTCACTTAGCCTCTCAGAGACTCACTTCAGCATCTGTAAAATGGGAATAACAACTCCTCATAAAAACTGGTGTGAGGATTAACCAAGATAACATACTATTAACCTGACACAGTCATTACTCAATAAATCATTGCTATTATTTTTTAAAGCCTTGAATTATAACAGCTGTAATCATTAAAAATTTGAAAAATACTCATTAGACCTTATCCATTTCTATTACAAAGAATGTACTTCATTCCTCTACATTTTTAAAAAACTACATAAAGTACTCTTAACACTAGCTCTTATAAGAAAAGGTAGTTAGATAAATAAATCTCACCATTGCTGGGAACAGTCTTCAATGCCAAAATGGAAGCTGCTGGAAAGCTGTTTAGGTAAAGCTGCCTGGACCATAGATGACCTATAAATTAAAAAAAAAAAATTAAGATCCATTTCTACATGAAAAGAAACATTTTTTAACACCTAAAGAATAGTATTATCTATAGAATAAAAGAATCAAGACAAGTAAATGAGTAATTTCTGGGCTCCATGACCACTTGCCCAAGTAAATGAAATCACATCACATCGGCTCCTTCACTCTCACATCTGACCTGTTACCAAGCCCTAGAGATTCTCCTCAAAAATCAATCCACCTCTCAGCTACACACCCTCCTACAGTCTCACTGCCCCTCTTTGTTCAAGCTCCATCCCTCAGCCACGTGGTAAGGACAGTCTCCTGTTGACAGTCTCCTAACAGGTCTCCAGTCTGCCTCCAGTCTCCCTCTAATTCACCATCTGCTGTCAAGCAGGCCCTTCTCTCTCTCTCTCTTTTTTTTTTTTTTTTGCTTATTTCAAACTCCTAATTTACCCCCCTCCCCTTTTCCCTTTGGTAACAGGCAGGCCTTTCTAAAACTACAAGTCTAGTCACCGCACAGCCCTGATATATCATTCTTTGGCTCCCTACTATCTGCAGAACAAATTCAAAACTCAGCATCACCTACAGGGCTGCGACTTGGCCCCAACCTTCCACGTCAGCCTCATCTCCACCACTCTCCTCTCCATCCCCCTCTGGCCACACCAGACTCGCAGTCAGTATGGAACACACTCAGCTCTTGAATCCTTTACTGTGTCTCTGACAGGTTCTCCTGGTTTGCCTGAAACACCACCTCTCGGTGAAGGCTCCCCAATTCCCACAGCACTCTGCTCCCCTCTTTCATCAGGAGCCCCTGCAGCGCCAGGCTGTAACTATACGGTGTATCACTTCACACAGTGCAGTACTTCAGAACAGGCTCTGACAACATTCACTGGACACTAATTTTTGAAAAAGGCGCCAAGAAAAACCAGTGGAGAAAGAATAATCTTTCCAACAAATGATGCTGGGACAACTGAGTATTCACATGCAAAAAGAATGAAGTTGGAGCCCTACTTATACCATACATAAAACTTAACTCAAAATGGATCAAAGACCTAAAGGTAAGAGCAAAAACTATAAAACCTTTAGAATAAAACATAAGGGTAAATAATTATGACCTTGGATTTTGCAATGGTTTCTTAGATATGACACTAAAAGCATAAGCAACAAAAACCAAAAACAGGTAAATCAGACATTATCCAAATTTAAAACTTTTGTGTTTCAAAGGACACTATCAAGAAAATGAAAAGACAACACACAGATGGGGAGAAAATTTTACAAATCACTTATCTGACAAGGGACTTGTATCTAGAAAATATAAAGAACTCTTACAATTCACTAATAAAAAGACAGCCCAGTTTAAAAATGGATATAGATTAGAACAGACATTTCTCCAAAGAACATATAGAAATGGCCAAGAAGCACAAAAAAAGACGTTCATTAGCCATCAGGGAAATGCAAATCAAAACCACAAATTGATACCACTTCACACCCACTAGGATGACTACAGTCAAAAAGACAGAAAATAACAAGTGTTGACAAGGATGTGGAGAAATAAAAATCCTCATGCTGGTGGGAATGTACAAAGGTGCAGCTACTTTAGACAACAGTCTAGCAGTTCCTCAAAAAGTGAAACATGGAGTCGCCATTTGATCCAGCAATTCCACTCCAAGGTGTATACACATGAGAAATGAAAATATAAGTACTTACAAAAACACTGCACACAAACTTACAGCCACATTAGGCATAATAGCCAAAAGGTACAAACTACCCAAATGCTCAATAGATAAACAAAATGTGGTATATACACACAACAGAATATTATTCAGCCATAAAAAGGAATTAAGTACTGATTTATGCTACAACATGGACAAATCTGGAAAACATTATGCTAAGTGAAAGAAGCCAGTCACAAAAGATCACATATTACTTGATTCCATTTATATGAAATCTCTAGAACATGCAAACTATAGAGAAAAAAGTAAATTAGTGGTTGCCCAGGGCTGGGGGCAATGGGGGTCTGGGGGGATGCTAGCTAAAAGAGTACAGGGTTTCTTTTTGGGGTGATGAAAATGTTCTAAAATTGACTGTGGTGATGGTTGCACAGCTCTGTGAATACACTAAAAACCACTGAACTGTATACTTTAAGAAGATGAATCCTGTGGTACGTAAATTACATCCCAATAAAGCCACTACCAAAAAAAGTTTATACACTAGAAAAAGAAAAAAAAAAAAAAAAAGAAGGAAAGAAATAAAGAGGCTCTGGAGCCAGGTGGTGTGGGTGCAAAAACCTGACATCCTCCCAGTCTAACTTTGAACAAGTTTCTCAACCTCTGTGTGCCTTAATTCCTTCATCTGTAAAATGGGAATAATAAAGGCATCTGTCTCATAAAGGCATTGTGAAGATGAAGCAAGGAAAAAAGCATAAAGAGTTTAAGACAGTCCCTGCTACACATAAGAGCTCATGAAAGAAAGCTACACATGCTAAGTGCTATTTGATCGGGGCTTTGGAAAAGGAGGAGGTGGTCACAACATAAACAAAAGTAAAAAATGCTCAGGTCAGATTTTCCTACAAACGATTGCAGGTCAAGTTTCCCAACAAAATGAGTTACTAAAAAGAACTTTTCGATTTTTACAGATCTTTGGATTTCGGAATTACGAATGCTGGATTGTGGGTTTACAATAAAACAGAGCGAAGAGAGGTCAAATTAATTACGAAGTGGTTCCTAGAGATAAACATCAGGCTGGAGGATAGCAGATTGCCTTTCCTCGGGCTGCAAACAACCAACTAGGGGTGGGGGAGGACAATAAGAGCAAAACTACTGACATTCCAAACATCCTTCTTTTTAATAAAGGGCACTGATCAGCCCGGAATCTAAAATAACTGACACTAATCCTATCCAACTCAAGCTGGAGGGCAGCCTATTTCCCTTCCGAGCTTCGCTGGCCGCCATCCACCTCGAACCCCACATCAACATCACCAAATGAACCTGTGAATCACGCCCGCGGGGAAGGCGATGCTCGCCTGCCACTACCCTGCCCCTTTTAACCGAGCATGCACGAGCGGCCTGGTGAACTGGAAGAGACTCTGGACCGCGTCCAGTCCACCCTCAATTTACAGACCCGGGCCCTGCGACCCAGAGAGGATGCGGACGCGCGCAAGGTCACACAGCAGGTCCCAGCGGGACAAGAGCCGGGCGTGAGAGGCCGGGGCTGCGGCTTCTCGCTTCTTTCCACCCGGGTGTCTGCAAGCCCTGGGCGAACCCCCACTCCCGCCCCGCTCAGAGCCCCTGCTCCCAGCGTCCTGGCTCTCACCCGCCGGCGCGCCACACAGCACAGGGAGAATTGCCGCAGCGCGCACCGTCGCCGCCATGGTGGAGACCCACGAGCGCCTCCGTCCGGGCAGCCTTCCCACCGCCTGCCGCGACTGCTCCTCGTCCAACGGCCGCGGACCTCGGCCCGAGACTGAATTTCCGAGGACAGGGGGCCGCCCCGCAACGCAGGCCCGAGTGAGGGGTTGTCTGGACGGGAAGCAAAGTAGGATGAGTACGGCGCAGCCTCGGACAGCCCCCGCGGGGGACCTCGCGTTAGGACCCAGGGGCGGGGCTTGGGCTGGCTGCCGGTGTGGCAGGGGGTGCCTCACGGCGTTCTCTCCAGGGACCCGGCGGCACCGTCGGGATCTACAGGGCGGCGGGAGCGCGAGCCGGTGACATCCTCCTCCCTCGGAACGGAGCTGATGCTGCGGACTCTTCCCAACCAGAAGTGCGAGGTACAGACGAGCACGGAGAGGGTCTCAGTGAAGGTCCGAGGGGGGGGAAATAAATAGGAGAATGAAAAAGCTATTCATACCCAACTCCAGCAAAGCTCTGGATAGTTGTTTTGGGAGAAGCATTGCGGGCAATGAAGACAAATCCATATCCAGAGTGTCTGTTCCAGTCAGAACAAGGTGCTGCTCCTTCCATGATAGAACTGGCCCGATGTAATCAATCTGCAACCAGATAGCTGGCTAATCCTCGGGAAGTAGTGTCATATTGGGGGCTCAGTGTTGGTCTCTGCTGTTGGAATATTGCGCACCAAGCAGTGGCTGGAGCCCGATTGGCCCTGGTGAGTGGAAGTCCATGTTGCTGAGCGCAAACGTAACCTCCATCCCTAGTGCTTTGTTCTTGAGTCCATTTCTGTGGAAGGAGGCTGACTGACATTCACAGGTTGGTTATTCTGTCCACCTCATTAAAATCCTCCTCTGTGGAGGGCACCCTTTGGTAAGCATTCATATGGAACATAATTATCTTAACATTCTGTGCCAAATTAGAGAAGTCTGTCGACACACCTCTTCCCAGACTCCTTGTCAGGCTTCCTTGAATTTTCTAATCATACTCCTTTCAAGTACCTGACCATCCAGCCAAGCCATTAGCCACAGCGCATGAAAAAGTATGGCTCTGTGCTTCTCATCAGGCAAAATGAACAACGAGGTGCACTGCTCAAATTTCTGCCCACTGAGAGGATTTCCCTTCATCACTGTCCCGCAGAGCCTTCCCAAAGTGAGATGTTGTGCAGCTGTGTCCTTTTAGGTGATGCATACCATGCAGAACCCAAGAGTTTTCCTCTTCAGGCAACTGGTCAGAGGGAGGTTACCGTGAAGCTGTAGGTAGGGGTTGGAGAGAGAAGATAATGTCGCAAGAGTAGAGGCCACGGTCATGAGGAAATCAATTTCTCGTGCCTCCAGGATCTGCTTGAGCGCAGCTTCATATATACCACTTCCACTTGATGGTGGCGTGCTGCTGTGTGCCCAGCTTTATGGCTTGGTGGGTCAGATGGCACCCAGTTCATGATGGACAGCTCAGGTCACAAGGGAACTTGCTGGCCCACGGCCAAGCAGTCAAGTTCTGGTTTGTTTGTTTTTTCTAACTTGTCATTTTGAAATAATTACAGACTTATAGGGAGCTGCAAAAATAGGACAGAAAGGTCCCATGCACCCCTCACCCAGTTTTTCCCAATCGTGACATCTTATACAGTCATCTCTCAGTATCCACAGAGGATTGGCTCCATGGATACCAAAATCCATGGGTGATCAGGTCCCATAGTTGGCCCTCTGAATTCGTAGTGTTGCATCCATGGATTTAACCAATCGCATATCATGTGGTACAGCAGTATTTATGGGAAAAAAATTTGCATATAAGCGAACTCATGCAGTCCAAACCCATGTTGTTCAAGGGTCAACTGTATAACTATAATACAGTATCAAAACCATTGTACACATTGATACAATTCACAGAGTTCATTTGGATTTTATCAGTTTACATGCATTCTTGGGGGTGGTGTGTAGTTCTATACAATTTTTATCACGTGTAGATTTCTGTAACCACCACAATCACGATACAGAACTATCATCACAAAGATCCCTTGTGCTTTCTCTTTAGAGTCACATTCTCCCTCTTCTGTCTTCCCCAACCATCCCTAACCCTTGGCAACCACTAGTATGTTCTCTATATCTAAAATGCTGTCATTTTGAGAATGTTATATAAATGGAATAGAGAGATTGGCTTTTTTCACTTAGCATAATACCATTGATGTACATCCAAGTTGTTGAATGCATCAATAGTTTCTTCCTTTTGTTCCACCATTCATCATTGTAGGATAGCTAGTTTTTCTCCAATTTTTGGCTGTTCCAAACAAAGCTGCTGTGAATATTCATGTGCATTTTTTGACATTTAAAAAATTTCAAATTGTGCTAAAATACACGTAACATAAAATTTACCATCTTAACTGTTTTTAAGTGTACAGTTCAGAGCATTGAGTCCATTCATATTGTTGGCAACCATCACTACCATCCATCTCCAGAACTCTTTTCATCTTGCAAAACAGAAACTCCCTATTCCTTTCTCTCGCCAGTCTCTGGCAACCACCATTCTATTTTCTGTCTCTATGAATTTGATTAACTATCTCCTATAAGTAGAATCATACAGTGTTTGTCCTTTTGTGATTGGCTTATTTCACTTAACATAATGTCCTCAAGGTTCATCCTTGTGTAGCATGTGTCAGAATTTCCTTCCTTTTTAAAGGCTGAATGATATTCCATTGTATGTATACACTGTATTTTGTTTATCTATCCATCTGCCAATGGACAGTTGGGTTGCTTCTACCTTTTTGCTATTGTGAATAATACTGCTATGAACATGGGGTACAAATAGATTTTCAGGTCCCTGCTTTCAATACTTAGAGGTATATACCCATCATGTACATGTTTTTGTGTGGGCATAAGCTTTCATTTCTCTGGAATGAATGCCAAGCAGTGAGATTGCATGGTAAAGGTATGTTTTGTTTTTTAAGAACGGCCAAACTCTTTCATAGTGGCCGTACCATTTTATATTTCCACCAGCAATGTGTGAGATCTACTTCCTCTGATCCTCACTAGCATTTAGAATTGTCACTTAAAAAACACTTTTTTAAGCTGTTCTAATAGCTGAGTAGTGATAAATCATCATGGTTTTAATTTACATTTCCCTAATAGGTAATGATGTTTGAATGTCTTTTCACGTGCTTGTTTGCCATCTGTATGTCCTCTTTGGTGAAATGTTTGCTCACTCTCTAGTTGGATTGCTTGGTTTCTTTTACTATTGAGTTTTGAGAGTTCCTTGTATATTCTAGATGGGAGTACATTTCGAAATAAGTTGTCTGCAAATATTTTCTCCCAGCCTATAGCCTGTCTTTTCATCCTCTTAATAGGGTCTTTCACCAAGCAAAAGGTTTCAGTTTTGATGAAGTCCAGTTTATCGGTTTGTTTCTTTTATGGATCATGTATGGAAATATTATTGATTTTTGTATATTGATCTGATTGTATCCAGGAACTTTGCTGAATTCATTTATTCCAATAGGTGTTTAGTGTATTTCTTAGGATTTTCTACATATCAGATCATGTCATCTGTGAAAAGAGAGAGTTTACACTGTCAGCCTGCTAATTAACCTCTTATTATGTTATATTCTGTTACTCTCTCCCTCTCACATTTCTGTTCACTACTGCAGCACGCTGAACCCTGCCACACTCCTGCCCCTAACAGAAGGAGAACCTCATGATTGTCTTACCTTAGTTAGGAAACTTTCTGTACCTTGCTCAGATTTACTACAGACTCCAATTAAGAATTCTGAACTAATATTTTTTTGTTGATGAAGCATATCTCAAATATGAAACCAAAGGTTATCAAGAAGGATATGGTGTCACTAATTTAAGTTCTCTTTAGAATGTAGTCCTTTCTACCTGAGTTACAGTCAGCCCAGATGGCAGAACTTATTGCACTTTATACAGTTAGTCGACTGGCCAAAGACCAGAGGGTAAGCACATACACAGATAGGAGATATGCTTGAGATCAGAACATGACTTTGAGATGCTTTGAAACAAAGAAGGTTTCCTAACCTCTCCTAGAATCCCCATCAAAAACGGACAACAAGAACTTATGGATTCACTCCTGTTTCCTAGAGAGGTGGCTATTATAAGGGCTGAGGCTCATATAAAAGAGATAATATGGAAGTGAAAGGAAATGCACTAGCAGATCATTAGGCCAAACAAGCAGCCTTAACCCAGGTGAGGTTCCTAACTAAACCCTCAAAGGATAAATCTCTGGAGGAATTCAGAGAGGCCACTATAGAATATCAACGTTTAGCCCCTGACTCTGAAAAAGAAGAATGTTAAAAAATGTAACCTTCACTCAGATCATCACTGGTGCTCCCAAGGTGGCCACTTGGTGGTGCCAGATGATTTCAGATGGTAGCTGAATTTTTCCATGAAACTACACATCATGATACAAATTGGTTACAATCTTAAATTAACATTGGTAAATAAACTTTAAAAAGAAAACTTTTTAACAGGTTATTTTTAGGTCACATGTCACCTATAATCATAATCTTGACAAAACTAAAGGTGGGACATGGCCTGGAACCAAAGCCTCCAAGATCCTTGGACACCTTCAGATGGATTTTATCCAGCTCCTACCCTTCATGAAATGGGAATGTTTTAGTTTTTAATATGTCTATTTTTATGATGGACTGAAGCATTTAGCTGCTATGAAAAGCTATAGTCCTTACTAAAAGCTGCTTGATTTTGTGTATCCAACCTATCACATCCCATTTTTTATATCAGGTGATCAAAGCACACACTTTACAGGAATCAGTGACATCTTTAACTTAAAATTAGCAAAAATCTCAGAAACCCTTTAGCTCCCTGGCCAAGGGTACTCCCAGAAGCCCTTATGACCGTATGGTTCACTCCCTTGGGGATACATCAGTTATCTAAGAACTGAACCCATTTATTTAGAGATTCCACTTCCAATACTAGACTCTACCCTGCTGCATGCAGACATGGCAAAATATTACAAGGGATTCATGTACTCTACCCAGTCCTATCATCAGCAGGTTAAGGACATCTTCCCCCAGCATCTTCCTAAATAGCTTCTTGGTGATCTTCAACTATGAGATTTTTGTCTGAGACATCAGAGAAAAATTGTTCTTGAACCTTATTGTGTAGAACCTTATCGGGTACTGTTAACAAATACAGCAGTGAAACTCCAGGGGGTCAATTCTTCAATACATATTTTACAACTAAAGAAGAATTTCCGAATTGACACAACTGGAAGCCTATTCCAGTAGAGGACTTCAAACTGAGGATTCTCCCAGATGCTCTAGAAGCAGCTGGTCTTCAGAAGTATACAGCTGACCAAAGACCTTTGGAATAAACAGATGACTTCAGATGACAGATAGCTTCTGCCCAAGATGTCAGACCAAGACCTGTGTCAAAGCCCTGTTTTGCCTAACACAATACTGTATCAACTATACTTCAAAAATAGTCTTGTTTTATTTTTCATCTGCTTGCTTATAGTTACTCTTCTCATTTCTATTGATTCCTGGTTGTCATCCACCCATAACGACCCGTTTTCTCTTTTCTTCCCTCTTCATTATAATTGTTAGGTCAGAACGTACTCATTCTTTTTTTTTAAAAGTCTTTTATTGAATTTGTTACAATATTGCTTCTGTTTTATGTTTTGGTCTTTTGGCCCCAAGGAATGGGGGATCTTAGCTTCCCAACCAGGGATCGAACCCACACCCCCTGCACTGGAAGGCAAAGTCTTAACCACTGGACCGCCAGGGAAGTCCCCAGAGCGTACTCATTCTAATGCCATTCTTAGATTATCCTAAATAGTAGCCACTGCTCTAAATCTCACCAACTGCTGGATATGCCATCCATTGGCAGACCATCATGATAAATATATATGAACGGTTCTGGTCTCACCAAATGAGACTATAGAGAATTAAAGCCAGTGGTTTTTCCATTAGCACCTACAGGGACAAATGACCTTAAACAAAGCAACCTGTGACTTTGCTAGTGTCCCACTTTCCCAGAAAAAGAGCCAGTTATCACAATCTGTTGATCAGAATCCAGGTAATTCTGAATTTGAATTCAACAACCTTCATTAGGGTAGTAGGCCAGTTACTTATCAGCTGGAAGACAGTAAAGGGATCCAAGTATATAGCAGAGCTAAATATATAGCAGAGCCGCCTAAGGGTGGCTTTGGCTCCAATCTCATGTCATGAACAACTTTTTTCCTGGATCTCTATGTGCCCTTACTGGATTCTACTTCCTTTGTAACCAGGTCAACAGGTCTCGTTTTCCTCAGACTAAAAATTCATGCACTTTAGGAATAGCATCCCAAAACTGTCTGTATATAGAAATCCTAACTTTATACATCACCAGTGCTGGAAATTCCAACCCAGGCAAGAGCTCCAAAATGCGGCCACCCTTAATTATTCATGCACTCTGCCTTGGGGAATTACTGACTCATTGTTTATGTGAACAATCAGAGCAGTATTTCCAATGGTGGGAGACAGAAAGACTATAAGAGACCTATCACTCACTAACTGCCACCAGTTATGACATCACCTCTTCCCTAGACTGAAGATCTGTAGCTTTGTCTCAGCTCATTGGCTCAAGTAGTTATGGGCGATTGCTTTGCACTAAACTTCTTACTGACTGATCATGGGGGCATCTATGCTATTGCTATAGTTGGCTCAATGAAACAGGCATGGTAGAACAGGCAGTACATCACCTTAAAGAAAACACTACTTGGCTCAATGCTTCTGCACAGCTTCTCTCTCATCAGATCTGATTGCCATGATGCTACAACAAAAAGATCTCATGATAAGTTTACTATGGAGACAACCAAACAGTCCTCCGTAAAGATCTGGCTCTCTAGCATCTCTGAATTGGTCAACCTCTCTCAAGCAAGAAAGTGACCAAAAGGGAGAACTGAGGGACTAAATATACCAGTGGACAATGGATACACCTTATATGACAATAGAACTCTGTCCCACACCTTTGCAGCAACCAGCCTGGAAGCCAAACCACAGCCTCTGCAGCAATCAGCTCAGAACAGCCAAATGACTACTTCCCCCCTATTCTTTGCCCTCACTTCCAACTTAGAACCAACCATAGAAAACCAAATATGCTGCCCAAACCAATCACATAAGATATCCTGCTCCGACTTAGCCCCCCTCCAGTTTTCCCATGCCGACAACTTCCAGTCAGGGCATACCTGAAGCTTTCACTTTTTTTCTTCTCATCGTAAAGCTTTCTTAATCCTTTCATGCCTTTGGGTCTCTGCCAGGTGCAGGTGATAGTGGCTGATCCCTTGCTATGGCAAGCTCTGAATAAACAGCCTGTTTCTTCTCATTTGGGTAGTCTTCATTTATTTCCACAAGTGCAAAGCCCTTCATCTTACAGAGGAGAAGACTGAGACCCAGAGAGGATCGTGGATATGATCTCATTCCCAAATGACTTTGAAGTATTGGGGTCTTCAGGCACAGATTCCTGGTCATTTGTCAATATCCATCCTCCTCTTCTTCCTTAGTAATAGAATCCCCCAATTTTCGTTGGCCCCATTGCTGCCCAGGACAAAAACTTCCATTTCCAGCCTCCCTTGCCATCAGCCATAGTCCTATGTCTAAGTTCTTGCCAGTGGTCTGCAAGCAGAAGTGGTATATTGCAATTATTTGATGAGGAATGTTTAAAGTACAGTCTTTATGTTTATGACTTATTTGAATAATAATTGAAGAAGCTTTTTTTTTTTTTTTTTTTTTTTTTGTGGTACGCGGGCCTCTCACTGTTGTGGCCTCTCCCGTTGTGGAGCACAGGCTCCAGATGCGCAGGCTCAGCGGCCACGGCTCATGGGCCCAGCCGCTCCGCGGCATGTGGGATCTTCCCGGACCGGGGCACGAACCCATGTCCCCTGCATTGGCAGGCGGACTCTCAACCACTGCGCCACCAGGGAAGCCCAGCATTTTTACATTGATTTGAATGTGTGTTAGGAGGTAACCTCTAAATCCTTGGAACTTCCTGAGTGATAGGATATCTCTGTTATTCATAGTGACCCCCCCAAGGACCATATCTGATAGTCTATGCTAATGAAGTGACTCGTGGTTGGCCCCTAGTTTACTCAAATGAGATGACTCAAGATGGGGACTGGCCATGCCTGACAGATCAACCAAGTGATTAGAGGGTTGGGGCTTTGAGCCACATGGTATCAGCCCAACCTGGGGGTGGAGGGCACTGGAGATGGAATTCAACTGTGTGGTCAATTGATCACGCCAACGTAATGAAACCCCAATAAAATTCTGGGCAATGAAGCTCAGGTGAGTTTCCTGGCCTGGAAGCACTCTATGTATTATTGTTACACATCAATATGCCAGAAGGGTAATGTGTTCCTGGGGAAGCCTCACATTTGTGCTGTTCCCAAACCTTACCCTATGTGTCTCTTCCTTAGGCTGGTTTTGATTTGTATCCTTCTGCTATAATAAAATTATAATAAATACAGCACTTTTTTGAGTTCTGAGAGTAGTTTTATATATATAGAATTACCAAGTCTGAAAGAGTAGTGGGAACTCCCAAATTTGTAGCCAGATGGTCAAAGGGTGACCTAGGGACCCCCAATTCATGGCTGGTGTCTGAAGTGAGAGCAGTCTTGTGGGTGACTGTTTCCTTAACCTGTGAAGTTTGGCCCACCTCTGGGTAGCTGGAATGAGAAGTCATTGTAGTGCTACAAAATAAAATAGTGAATTTTCATATACGCATACAACAACCCCAAAAGATGGAACAATGCTAATCTATATTTGAAATTGAAAAATAATTACAGGAACAATGTAGTATTTTTCTAAGAAAATATTTGATTGGTAGTGTTCTAGAAGGAAAGATTTTCATCTAGTAGAAACTGTGCAGTCAGAGCACTGAGAAAACGTGGGCAATACAAGTTGTTTTTCAAATTAATACGTGGTTAGTGAGGACCTACTGGGTGCTCATTTCTGAGAGGAAGTATGAGAAATGACCTGAAGCAGCTGATAATCTGGTTCAGGAGACAAAGTGGCAAGATGATAAACAACCCGTGACTTAAATAGATCAAGACAGTGATAAGAACTATCCCTATCTATATGTTCATTTTTAAATACTTACGGATACAACAAATGCTTTTACAATTGCAAATGAATAAGACCTGACTTCTCATCAGTGTTCAAGAGAATTATTCCCCAAGGAGTGGACCTTTGAACAGGGTTCTGACTGATTATTAGGCTTTAGACAGTGGAGGGGGCATTCCAGGCTGGTGGAAAGGCTTGAGCAGAATGGCCCAGGCTGGGAAGTGCAGAGGCATGTCTTAAGTACGGCAGGCAAGCTAGTTTTTCTGAAATAGAGGTTCTTGTCAGGAGCAGCAGATTAGGGCAGACTGAAGAGGGCAATAAATGCTAAACTGAGAGGTGAGCATTTATCCTGTAGGCAGTACAAAGGCTTTCAGGGGTGCGAATGGGTGCACACTGATGAGAATGGTTAATGTGGCCGAGATACAAAAGAGGAAGGGACAGATGTTAGGCAAAGACCAGCTACAAAGTTGTTGCAGGTATCCAGGTATATAAAGTGACCTGGGCAGGGGTTAGAGAAGGGCACTGGAGGGAAAGAATGTGTGATAGAGCAAACTAAGCTGTTACTAATGTAAAATATTTGCTATTTCTGCTTGTGAACTTTGAATCTCTGGGAAGAATTTCCCATGATTTTCAGGCTCCTAGGCTGGCATCATGATCTTAGCTGTCCAGATGCCTCCTGTGCCTTCTACCTGCCTACTCCCCTCTGCCAACCTCTTGTACCCCTAGATCCTGCTTGTCTGCATGGCCCCACTTTGAGCTGGTTCCCTGAATTCTGGGCTCAGCTAACTCATCTGGACTTTAAATGTTTGAACGACTGTCCTTAGTGCAAGCTAATTCCTTTAGCCAAGACTCCTCTGGCCTATGACAGCTCTTGGTCTTGGCTTCTCCACATAGGTTGCAGAGACAACATGATATGAACTTGAGACCCAGTAAGCTTAGGAATAACCATTACAGAAAATAGAAAGTGATAGCAAAGACACACAGATGGCTTGAAGTAACAAACGAGATAGGAAAATTGGTTTAGCGATAGTTGGTATGTCTGTATATTTGATTTTTGAAAAACAGTTGAGGTATAATTTACATACCATAAAATTTAATTTTATTTGCACATTTCAGTGAATTTTAGTAATTTACCAAGTTGTTCAGCCATCACCATAATCCAGTTTTAGGACAGCCCCACCACCCCAGTGAGATTCCTTGAAATATTTGCAGTCACTCCCAGTTGCCACTCCCAGCCCCAGGCAACCACTGATCTACTTTGTCTCTGAAGATTTGCCTTTTCTGGCCATTTCATATAAAGGGAACCATACAATATGTGGTCCCTGGCATCTGGCTACTCTCACTTAGGATAATGTTTTTGAGGTTTTGATTTTTAAAATACCCATATTTTAATTGATGTTTAAAATTTTTTTATTTCAAAAATCCCAAATCTAGTAGCATAAAGATCTATTAAAATTGCTTTTTGCTCACAAAAACTTTAATAAGAGTACTCTACTGCCTCATAAAAGTAACATTACAGAGAAACAAGTGCATGGAGCTTTTGTGTAGAGAAGGCCTTCACTCTCTCAATCCCCAAACTATAGCTGTAAACCAGGAGGAAAGAAGTCCAGCAGTTAGGTGTATAGACCAGGGCATGGCACTCTCTGAACCTCAGATTCCTTAGCTGTAAAATATGGCTGGCCTAGGTCACTGGTGCCTCCACCTTCCTCAGCCTTCACTCTCTTCACCCACACAGCACCCCCTCTCCCATCAGTAACAGGATGGGGAGACAACACAAGTGGTTATAAAAACAACCCCCAGCAGGTAGGAAATCACCAGACTAGGTGGTCTCTTAGCTTCCTTTCAGCTCTAGATTTATGAATCAACTTTCCTCACATTCATTAAGCTCCCAGGGTTTCCCTTTTGGGTGAAGCCTTAATGTATGCTGAGGGTTTTGGATTTGGAAAGGCTTTAGTTAGAGAACACACATTATTACTAGTGGAGTTCATATAAAGGGAACTATACAATATGTGTAGTTCTGGCTTCTGGCTAGTGGGCTTTCCCAGTTTCACTAAATTCAGAGAGTCACTCTAGTACAAATTCTCTGATGTGCAAAAAGGGCAGAACATCCACCAAAGCCTTTCCCACATGCATTACATCCCCAGGGTTTCTAACCAGTGGGGTGAGCTTGCTGATGTTTATAAGGGGAAGAGGTTTGGCTGAAGGCTCTCCCACATTCACCATGTCCACAGGGTTTTTCTCAAGAACGAATTCTCTGATGCTTAATAAGGGATGTGCTGTGATTGAAGGCCTTCCCACATTTACTGCTTTCTCAGCGATTCTCTTTAGTATGTATTCCTGCTGCTTAGTAAGGCAAGAAGAGAAGTATTACTGACAGTTTTTACTGTACTTGAGGAGTTTCTCTCCAGTATGGTTATCTGGTTTGTTTGTGGTTTTTTTGGAATAATATGTGACTGAAGGCTGTGCTATACTCATTACACAGATAAGGCTTCTCCCCAGTATAAACTGTCTGATGTTGAATAATGTGTGTCCACTAACTAAAGCCTTTCCAAATCCATTATGTTCACATAGTTTACTAGTTTGAATTCTCTGGTGTTTGATAAGGGAGGAGTTGTGACAAAAGCCCACTCCCTCTCTTGATATTAGCAGAGCTTCAGTTTAGTATGTCCTGTCTGATGTTTAACAAGGTCCTCTGACCAGAAGCCTTCCCACATACATTACACTCATATAATATATGTGTGAGTGTGTATATATATATATATATATATATACACATATATATACATACATGTATATTTTCTGAGGTTTAGTGGTGTGTGTACTCCAGCTGAAAGCCTTCCCACATTGTCTGAATTCATAGGGTTTTTTTCCCAGCATGACTTTTCTGATGTTTAATAAGGGATGCAGTGTGAGCAAAGGCTCTTCCACATTCGTTACATTTATAGGGTTTCTCTCCGGTGTGAAATCTATAATGTTGAGTGAGAGAGGAACTCTGGCTGAAGGCTCTCCCACATCTATTACATTTGTAGGGTTTCTCTCCTGTATGAAATCTGTAATGTACAATGAGAGAGGAACTCTGGCTGAAGGTTCTCCCACATTCTCTGCATTCATAGGGCTTTTCTCCAGTGTGAGTTCTCTGGTGTTTAATAAGGGATGAAGTATGACCAAAGGCCCTTCCACACTCATTACATTTGTAGGGTTTCTCTCCAGTATGAAATCTATAATGTAGAACAAGAGATGAACTCTGGCTAAAGGCTCTCCCACATTCGCTGCATTCATAGGGCTTTTCTCCAGTATGAGTTCTCTGATGTTTAATAAGGGATGAAATATGACCAAAGGCTCTTCCACATTCACTGCACTCATAGGGCTTTTCTCCAGTGTGACATCTCTGATGGCGCCTAAGTTCTGACTGGAAATGGAACAACTTCCCACATTCATTGCATTTACAAGATTTCTTCCCTGGATGGGTTCTCTGAGAGTTATTTCTCCCTGAAGTCTCTCTGAAATCTGTATCACATTTATAGTATCCTTCTCCCATGAGAACACTGTGTTGGTTAACAGGGACTGATCTTAAACCCAAACTTGTCCCAAATTCACTCCACTCATGATCTCTCCTAAGGGTGGTAGTATATTTGTGAGTGAGTGACATTTCTTTCAGATGTCTCTCCTGCTTTTTTGGATGCATCTCTAACTGGTCATCACAACCACAAGTTGCTTTCAGTTTGGAGGACCAGAATTCATCTCTAATGTCTTTTTCCACTGATGCTATCTGGAATAATTCTTCTTTGGAAATTCCCTGACTTAGCATTGATTCCTTGGCTTGATGCCTTCTCTCCCAGTCTGGGGAAAAAAAAAAAAAGACAGTCTCTTATTACCTGTTCTATGTGCCAAGAGGAAGTAAAGTCCTATAATAGATGTAAGATAATTAACCTTTAAAATAATATCTAGGGACTTCCCTGGTGGCACAGTGGTTAAGAATCCGCCTGCCAATGCAGCGGACACGGGTTAGATCCCTGGTCCGGGAAGATCCCACATGCCATGGAGCAAATAAGCCCGTGTGCCACAACTACTGAGCCTGTGTCCTAGAGCCCACGAGCCACAACTACTGAGCCCACGTGCTACAACCACTGAAGCTCACATGCCTAGAGCCCATGCTCCACAACAAAAGAGGCTACCGCAATGAGAAGCCTGTACACCGCAACAAAGAGTAGCCCCTGCTCACCACAAGTAGAGAAAGCCCGCACACAGCAACAAAGACCCAATGCAGCCGAAAATAAAATTAAAAAAAAAATTTTAATAAATAAAATAATATCTAAAAGAGGTGTACAGTTTCTTCCAAGAATGGTGTATGTCTGAACAAAGTTTTGGAGGTGTCAAGAATAAGATACACAGGTGACTGGAGATTAGGAAAACCTGAGAGAACAGTGTTTGGACTCCAGGACACAAGATAAGTCCAAAGATTGTAAAGATGAGAGGAGGGTTAGGAAGATGCCCTCCACAAAATCTTCCCTCAGTCCACACCACACATTATTATGTATTATATAATATACATATACCATGTATTATATTACTGTATGTAATTGTGGTGGGCAGAATAATTATCCCCCAAAGATTTCCATGCTCTAATCCCAGGGACATATGTTACTTTACATGGCAAAAGGGACTTTGCAGATGTGATTAAGGGCACAGACCTTGAGATGGGGAGATTATCCTGAATCATTCAGGTGGGCCCAATCTAATCACAAGAGTTCTCAAAATCAGAGAAGATTTCCTGGCTGAGTCAGAGAGATGTGGTGTGAGAAGGACTCAATCCACCATTTCTGGCTTTGAAGGTGGAGGAAGGACCCCAGGGGCCAAGGAATGTAGCAGTCTCTAGAAGCTAGGAACGCCCCTCAGCTTACAGCCAGTAAGACAACGAGGAGCTCAGTTTTACAACTACAAGGAATTGGTACTGCCAACAACCCAAAGGGACAGGAAACAGATTCTTCCCTAGACACTCCAGAAAGGAACTCAGCCCTGCTGATACCTTGGTTGTAACACTGTGAGACCCATGCTTGATTCTGACCTATGAACTGTGAGATAATAAACATGTTGCTTAAAGCCTCTAAGTTTGTGACAGTTTGTTTCAGCAACAACAGAAAGCTAATACAATAACAGTGACCCTTCTGAAGAGTAAAATGACTGGCAATGCCTAACCAGGGCTCCCAGAGGCCAGATTCTGAGCCAGTAGGTCTTGTGTGGCTCCTGGGGATATGAGTGTTTATCAAGCTCCCCGAGAGATTCTGAAACACAGCCATGTTTGCAGAACATTGTAAACAGACATATTGATGATGAGACTAGATCCAGACGTCAGACCCTTGCCCTCATTCTGGAAGGAAACAAGATCAAGAGAGTACTAAATACAGAGGAGATCAGCATCTTCCCTCTCTCTCCTCTCTTCTAGGTTCCCATGACGAGGCCCAGCCTGTGCTGTCAGGATTTGAGCCCTGCTTTCAGGAGCATTAGCTCTAGCCTGGGGCTGATTCTGCCTCAGAGATGGACACTGACACAGACTGTCATCTCCAGTATGCTTGGGCTACACACGGGAGTCAGGAGAGCTTTGTGTCCATAATTCTACCCCAAGGGGTGGAGCCTACGGGGTACTCTCAAATCACCTAGGAATAAACAGTTTCAAAGAGGTTCCATCAACAGCTAGTAAGGAGTAGTCTTTGTTCCTGGAATCACCTCTGTTGCAGCTTAGCTTAACCAAGCTTGAAGTGTCCTCACTTTGATCTTCCTGACTTTATCCATCAGGATGTCCTTGCCAGTAACCCTTTAATTTCTGGGCTACTTAACTGTTCAGTCTGGTTCCTTGCTAACTCTCTTAGCCCTGCTGATACAGGATTGCTGGGCACTTACATCTGTTGTTCCTTAAATTCCATCTAATACTGACCGTGTGACATCTAGTGATGATGCACAGCCCCAGGAACCCTGAAGGGTGGGCAGAGATAGGTAACAAGGGAAATAAAAACACTAGGGAAGAAAATGAACATCTCTTCTTTTCCCACCAGAAAAACATTACAAAAGCCTACAAGTATTCAAAATACTGGTGTTGAGGGTTCCTGGCAAGTGACCTCACCCTTTCAAAGAAAAGCCCCCTGACCAAGGGCTCAGGGGAACTTCCCGCTCTCGGTTGGGCCTTATTATCTGCTTTGGTCCAACTCACTCACCTGCGGGGGCACCTGTTGAGATTTCTCTCTCCAAAATACAGGGCTCTTCCCCTTCCTCCAACCGGCAGATCACATACGGTTTGGACATTGGAAACCCTGGTGGAAAGGAAAAGGATCATGACTGTGTATGTCAGAGGTCAAGGCTTGTAGACAGCCTCCAAAGAATAAGCATTGTGAAGTATCAGGAGCAGAGTCATGAAACTTCTTATTCTGAGTTCATATGGAGTGGGACTTTTCCTAGGAACAAGGAGTAGAAATACTGTATCTCTGGGTGCCAAAGAGAATGTAAATGTCTAATTCCAGAATCCCAGGGCAAAAATCAGTCAACAGGCCCAGACACCCCTAGCTTTTAAACACCAAAGAAATAAAGATGGCATGATGGGCAGGCTTTGGGCTTTGGAGGAGCTGAGCTCACCCAGGGAGGCCAGGTTCTTGAAATTCTCTAGCATCACTTCCCGGTACACGTCCTTCTGAGTAGGGTCCAGCTGCCCCCACTCCCACCGGGTGAGTTCCACAGCCACATCCTCAAATGTCATCAGGTCCTGAAACACAGAAGACACTCTTGCACCCTCGGGAGCACACTCATGACCCTGGGGAGGAGAGTAGACTGGTGTCTGAGGAGAACCTCAGGATGTACGGGAAGGGATTCCGAGAGTTCCTAGCGACCGCAATGCCCCTGTTCTGGGTTTTATCATCTCAAAAATATTTTAAGCTGCTCCAGGGATTGTGTCATCCTTACTACTTGGCATCCCACCCAGTGCCCACATATGTCAACATCAAGTGCTTAGAAATGTAATCGGGGTCTCAGGAGAATCAGGCCTACAGAGACACTCTGCTTATATGGGAGAGAGAAATACAATCCATTTCCTCAGTTTTCCAAAGGTTTCACTCTCAATTTAGTGACATTTAAATAGAATCAATTCGAAGTAACAAACTCATGTACTCTGCATTCTGAAATGCAATGGTATCAGTAGTTTTCTAATTAAGTATTTTTGAAACTTGTGACCTAGGATTTCAATGACAACTGTTGCTAAGGCCAAATAAAATCATCTGGGGCTTAGAATAACTTATCCCCAAAACAGCCTGCCAGCACGCAGTTCACTGGAAGTATATCAAGTGGCCTTATAGTGAATCAGTTAAGACTTCTGCGAGTTTGATTCACATAAATCCTCTCCCCCAAAGCCTAATCATTTTTCAGTTCCTGAATGTGCAAAGTTGAGAGTGAGACCCTGGATCTCAGGTCCCCACAAGGTACAACCATTCTGTGGGTCCCAACCGAACTATCCTGTCACTCTCTATAACAGCAACACTCTCATTTGACTTACATTGTACAGTAATCCATAAACTATGAACTATAAAGCAGATAAGTGAACGTAGTACTGTTACTTTCCCCCCAAAACGTTTAAAAGTCAAATCCCATTTAGATACTAAGGTTTCCATAGAATAGGCCAAAGTAACAATTTTATATTAAGTTAAAGGCAGTCCAGGATAATCAAATGTGGAAAACTCACTACTTTAGTAACCTCTTGTGATCGATTATTATATTATTTGTTCAAAATATTCATTGGCCCTCCCTACAAAATTGATCTTCCTACGCCACTGACTCAGGTGTGGCCAAATACTCTGCTTTCACAGATGGAATGTGAAGGAAGTGACATGAGCTTCTCAATGAGCAAAAGCCTTCAGGGTCAGTGGAGGTTCTGCAATTGCTTCTTTTTCCTCTGCTTTGAGAACAGCAAACGATCCCAGAGTGAAGATGTGGGGCAAAACCACAGCTTGTGTGTAATGTGGACAAGAAATAAACCATTGCTGGTGTAAGTCTCTCAGGGTTTGCTGTTGTTATCACAGCATAACTAGCCTAAACGGACTCATTAAAAAAGCTGGTACTCCAAGTAGGGTTCTGCCACGACAAAAAGCCTAAAATACGTGACACTGTCTTCAGGGCCAGGCAGTGAGGAAACTTACTGGCAAGATGGCAACCCATGTGATTTGGTGCTGAACTGTGGGGTAAAGCTGTTGCTGCCGTAACTTGAAAGACGAACAGTGCAAGCATGAGCTTGTGATGTTACAAAAAGAGGAGGGAAACATAATATCAGTAGTATGAGTTGGTTGTCATTGGCACTGTCACTTGACAGTATTACAGGAAAACCAAAAAAAATGAGCTCAAGAGTTTGCTGATTTGCAAAATAAAAATGGAAGGCCAAAGAAAGTGTCCAGAAACTCCAGGACTTGCAGGGTTGGAGAGTTAACCAGTTCTCGTTTCCAGCTGGTCAAAGACAAAATAAATATGGCTTTTGCATGACAGAGGCTGATTAAAACTCAGCCTAATGGCAAGGACCAAATCATGGGTGTGACTGTCAAACCTTTTGTTTAAACCTCTTATTAATTTCAGATGGCTCCCAGTAAATCCTTTCAGTGGGACCAATCTGTTCAGAGTGACTAAAAGTATGGTTTTCCCAAGGAAACCCCAAAAGCTCCACAATTAAGTCTAAAGAGAGGGGCATATTTCAACAAGAACTGTGGGAAAAAGCTATTGACACAGGGAGCTAATGGAAGGAAGTACACAAAAAGCTGATCGAGTTTTTGAGAGTTACACTGAATGTTCATGACTTGAAACAATCCTTGGGCCCTCAACCTACTCAGGCAGAATGAAAAAGCTGCTTAGCCCTGAAAAGAGTTTATCCTCCAACATCATCTTCATATGTGACCAAGGGGGATACTGCAAAAGGAAGGAACTTCTGGAGGGCAGAGCCAAGAGCCAGGGAGAACACTGGACTGGGGAGCTGTACCCAGGGAGCAGAGCCACTGCATATAACCAAAAGACTTCCCCACTCCCGAGGCCAAGGTCCTCACCAAGTCTGCCCAGTGGAATTTTTTTTTTTAAGAGATCTTTATCGGAGTATAACTGCTTCACAATTCTGTGTTAGTTGCTGTTGCACAACAAAGTGAATCAGCCATATGCATACTCTGCCCGGTGGAATTTCCTAACTGTTCCAGACCAGGGACTGCTGGGCTCCTCCCATGGTTCCCCTTTCTGAACAGCGGTGTTTATTGTGGTTATCCAGCCCCACTGTTCCACTGTATGTGGGGTATATGGATTCTTTTTTCAGAGATCTCCATATCCAGAGGAGAAATATCCAGACCTGATGTCCAAAACATCACACCATCCAGGACTTCAATCCTCATGCTCTGACTGAATGAGGCTTTGGGGTTATATCTCCCCTGGGGAGAGATTTTGTGTGCAGGAGGGAGGGACGTGAACATCTGTGAGCAAGAGAACAGACAGTGTAATTGTTTGTTCAGAATGTTTACTGCCCCTCCCTCTGGGCCCCTTACTATGGGAGGCTTATACTTCCCACCTCACGGACATTAGGCATGGCCACGTGACCTGCTCTGGCCAATGGGTTGTGAGCAGAAGCAGCACATGCCAGTTCTCAGCAGAAGCCTGGAGAGCCGGCTCCTGAGCCTCACACTGCACCTTCCCCCAGCCACGAGAACGGCACACCCCAGAGGAGGGCTGATCCTTCAGCCTGAATCCCAGAGTGAAGAGGGTATGGATGGAGCAGAGTCACGGCCAGCCCCCTAACGACAGGTAACGTATAGAAGAAACACACTTCGTTACCGTGAGCCAGTGAGAGCTGCTGTTGCTACCACAGCATAACTAGACGAAGCTCTCTGATATACCTCTGAATGGTGTACATCAAGGCCAAAGAGGTTTAAGCTCTTTATTACTCTACTAATTCCTTGAGACAATTCCTTATTGGTGAGGGTTTCCCCTACTGACTAGAAAACTAATTATGAATGTCTATTTTCAAGCCAGAATCCCACCAAACCACCATCTTGGATGCTAGGAAACGATGCAGGCTGGCATTCACGGCCCTCCACTTGGCTCTCCCTCCACATCCAGCCTCCTACAGCCAAACCTGAATCCACCTCTACAGTCAGTCACCATTAACGCCTGCATCCCCATCGCAACTGAAGCTGACGAGGACTAGGCAACTCCATGTGCCAGAGACTCCAAGAGCTACATGAGGTGCATGTGTTACTGAGTGGTTGAGTCTGGAGCCAGACAACCCAGATCTGAAACTGGCTCCCCCGCCATTAGCTAGATAACCAGGACCACGTTACTTTATCTCTCTGTGCCTTGGTTTCCTCAGGTTACCTCTCTGTGCCTCAGCTGCCATTCTTCAAAATGGGACTGTTTTAAAGATGAAATTAATTAGTATAAATAAACTGTGTAGAATAGTTCCTGATACCTATTTGGTTTTCAGCAAATAATAGCTTTTATTATTTTCATCATTATCATCCTCATTTTACAGTTGGCAAAACCAGGGCATTGAGAGCTTAGGTGATTCATCCAAGGTCACGCAGCCGGAAGCAGGGAAGTTAAGTGTGTTGCCACACTAATCCGGGAAGATAACATGTGCACGGGGGTCCAGCCTCAAATGACCTCCTCACCTGTCCGAACCCTCAGAACCTCCTTGTCCCCCCTTCTCCATGCACCTTCCCCAGCCTCTCCAGCACAGGCTGGTTCTCCTTTTCCCAAACTCTGATGGAAAGGCCTGTCTATGCCATTCCATCTGCCATCAAACCACGCACACCTTTACTGTGATTGGGGCTGCATCCCGGGTGCGAGAGTCCCCTCCCCTCCGTGGCTGTGACATCTCCTTCAGGGCCAGGGTGCTCTCGCATTACTTGGTACTCACCACAGTGCCCGTTACAGAAATAAACCAAAGGATCTGAGTGAGTGCACGCTGAGCAGAGAGGAGAGGGCCCTGGACAAGGGGCAAGGAGGCCAGCAAAAGCCTTGATGGGCTCGGCCTCCTGCAGAGCAGGAATTGGGGTCAGTTCCCTTTGGCAAACCAGGAAGCTCCAGAGAAAAGGAGGCAAAACTAGCCATAGTTCAGGCAATTGAGGAAACATCAAGAGAACCCCAACTCACCTGGGGCCTGGCTTTCAGGGATAAGCTGGCTGTTCCCTTTTCTCCTGGGCATCTCTCTGGAGGAAGAACAGGGTCCTGAGAAGGGAGAACTAGGAAGGTAAAAGGAGACATAAGGAAGGCTAACCCTCATGAGATTTACAGCTCCCAGACTCCCCAAGTCAGTGTGTCACTTCCACGGTTCTGGGGACAAGGCTGGGCCAAAGGGAGCTGACGGACGGGCTAGAGGCTGCCCTTGTACACAGCTGCGTGAGGTCCCCACCTGTCCATAGGCCACAGCAAGCTGTAGGTAGCTGAAGTGTGACCACAGTCTGGCCACTCTATCGGAGAGTTATTTACTGGGCCTCCAATAATGCAGGTCATTTACTAGGCCTTTTGAAAATATAAATGTGAATAAGAACTTCAAAGAATTTTAATGTAACCTGAGGATATAAGACAGGTTAACAATACAAAATAAGGCCTAGGACGAGGCCACATAGGGATATAGGACTTTTGGGAAGAAGTTACACCTCTCCCCTTATCCCTGGGAAGCAACGCAGAGGCCAGCTCTTCCTGAGAAGCTGTCCTCTATGTTCTTAAGCACCATTAGGTCTCTAGAGTGTATTTTGAGAGCCCCTCTATTATAGGCCTTTGTATCATACTCTTTTTAAAGTCTTCAAACAAAAAACTAACCCCAACCATGCCAGAGAAGTGGCTACGGCCACCACCAACAAAAGTAGGGAGGTAGGCAGGCAGCGTGGTATAGCACAGGTCAGCACTTTTCAAACTTTAATGTGCATATGCATTCCTGAGGATCTCGCTAAACAGACTGGGTCAGGGGATGTGGGGTAGGGCGTGAGAGTCTGCATTTCTAGAGAGCTTGCAGGGGAAGCCTGTGCTGCTGGTCTACAGACCACAAGGCATATAGGAAAAAAGAGGGGGTGAGAGTCCCAGAGATTTAGCCCAGTTCTGTCATTGGCCAGTTTTATGACCCTGAGCATGTGCACTGAAGAACTAAAATGCCCACCCAGGACTTCCCTGGTGGCGCAGTGGTTAAGAACCCACCTGGCAATGCAGAGGACATGGGTTTGAGCCCTGGTCTGGGAAGATCCCACATGCAGCAGAGCAACTAAGCCTGTGCGCCACAACTACTGAGCCTGCGAGCCACAACTACTGAGACCACGCACCTAGAGCTCGTGCTCCGCAACAAGAGAAGCCACCGCAATGAGAAGCCCGTGCACCACAACAAAGAGTAGCCCCTGCTCGCCGGAACTAGAGAAAGCCCGCGTGCAGCAACAAAGACCCAAGGCAGCAAAAATAAAATGCCCACTTGGTGAAGGGCGGGAGATTCTAAACTAAGAAAGGAATGGCTTAAAATCTCCTGGGTCACCTGGATTGCGCTCTCCCCAACACTGGGGCAGACGGTGGTCACAGGAGGTGCCCACCGTGTACACTGCTGACCTTGTACCCAGCTGCTCCAGAAGAACATTATTACTTAATGAAGTAATAAAGGAAGTGGGTGGCAAGGCTCCAAATGGCCCCACTGTCCTCTGATCCCTGGCCAAGGGCCACTCCCTCACAGGTTTATTGCCGTCTCCCTGCCACAGCAGGAAGAGATCCCCTCCTGCTCTCCCCTCTGTCTTCTGGCCTTTGGGATAAGTCTCCCATGGCCATGCCCTCCATGGTCTCTGGATGCTGCGACTTCACGCTCATTAGCCTGGAAGGCACCGCCACAGGGAAGGCGGTTGCAGGCTCTGCCTCTCCAGTGGGATTCCCCGGCCCTTTCCTAGGGCCCTCCTCCTCGACCCAGCACTAACCCCCCCAGGAGGGGTCTGGCCCGCGGCACCCTCGAGAGCCAAACCTGATGCTGTGGAGTCCATAGCTGGTGCTAAGGGACGATGTCCTTTCACTAGGTCCAAATCTCTGTCCTCCGGCCGGGTCCCTGCGGTCCTCCCGGGGTTCAGGGAGCGGGGAGCAAGCTGGGTGACACCAGGCATTCCCACTCCGGCAGCGACGCCCAGCCAACCCGCAGCGCCCAGAGCAGGGCCGTCAAACCCGGGTCCACTTCCCAGCGGCGCGCAGCATGGCTGCGGGGGCGATGCTCTTCTCCCGCTCCCACTCCCAGACCCCTCACGCGCCCGGCCTCCGCCCACGGGCTCCGCTCCGCCGCTCTCCTCCTAGGGACCAGGCTCTGGAACCCAGCTCTCACGCAGAGCACCAGGAAAAACGGCCCCAGCCACACCTGCGACCTCGGTGCCCGCTCCTCCACTGCCCGGAGGCAGCAGGGATTCTGGGGAGAGCCTCACAGGGAAACGACCGGCCCCGCAACTCTGCGCCCAGCTCCAGGCCTCCTCAGCCCCTCGCAGGCGGGCAGACGAAGGCACACTCCCCACTGTGTCACGGGCTCGGGGCACGGTGCCCAGGTCAGGCCTGCGCGCCAGGAGTAGCTAAACCCACAAAGATCCAAGGGACCCCCGGGTTCCAGCCCCAGCCCCGCCTCCCGAGACCCGTCCTGAGCCTGCGCAGACCGGCCGCCACGCGAGGAGGCGCGGCTGCAGGGCGGGACCCAGCAGCGCCTGCGCCCTGGCAACTGGGGAATCTTGGGTGCTGTGCTCCCGCAGCTGCGGATGGGGAAAGTGGGCATCAGCTACGTGGATGGAGGTGTCACCCTGCTCCCAGCCACGGGCAGGGAACCGGAAGCAACCCCCATATTGGGAGTGCCTTTAGTACCTGGGCCGGAGAGCCTGGCTTGGGGCTGCTGAACAGAAGTCACTGGAGATTTGTTAAAAAGCCTGGGCCCTACCCTTAATCTGCCAAATAAGAATTTCTAGGAGGCTCTCCAGACATGTGTATTTCTTATAAAGTGCCCAGGAGATCTGATGGCCCATGGTGAGGCAGGAGATAGATGGGTCCCAGGCTGGAAGGGGCCAAAATAGCAGGAAGGAGGAGAAGCTAAGCGCTAGACCGCTTATTTCTCATCTCGAGGTCGAGGAGACCTTCCTGACTACACATGCGCAGAAAGGCTCCTTGAAGGTCAAAAAGGGAGGGGCCGCCACCACATAGTAGGTGATGTCAACCTACCTATAGGCCTCTTCACTAGAATCCATCTTGGCTAAGAGGTGCATGCGCACATATGAGAGGACCCTGAGATATACCAAATACGAACTCAGAACCAGGCAAAGCAAGATGGTCGGCCAAAGGAAACGTGGAAGAAATGCCCCATAAAAGTGATTCAAACTACCACAGTGGCAGGACCCTCTCTGAGCCCACCTGTGTGCCTATCCACACGTACCCTTTTTCCTCCTAATAAATACTTTGTTTCACTACTTTCTGACTCTATGTGGAAATTCATTTCTACACAGCTGATGGGCCAGGGCCTTGTCACTGGCCACTGGTCCCTGGTGGTCTGAGGCTAGGATTCAGCACTCCCACTGCCACGGCCTGACTTCAATCTCTGGCTACAAACCGAAATCCTGCTTCAAGCCGCTGCAGGCCGAGGCCACCTGAGATCAATTGCAGGCTACTAACTGCATTCTACAGGCTGTTAACGTGCCTGTCTTTCTCCCACTGCCCCCCGGTTTTGGATTCAGTGAAGGGTGAACTCAAAGAAGGGAGGGCTTTGGACTCCCTCCTCTTCTGGAAACGCGTATCATCTAGGACCTAAAAGAAATGGAGAAACAGTCTGGATATTAAAACAGTGGTTCTCTGGGGGCACTCCTTAATCAGAGAGGGGATTTGTGAGGACTGAGAGGTTGATTTATAGACCCTAATTAGGGGTTCAAGGAAGAATAACCTATTAAATCAGGGCAAAAAGTCCACTCTCCTTTTTTTTTAATAAATTTATTTTTGGCTGCGTTGGGTCTCCGTTGCTGTGCGCGTGGGCTTTCTCTAGTTGCAGCGAGGGGGGCTACTCTTTGTTGTGGTGCATGGGCTTCTCATCGCAGTGGCTTCTCTTTGTTGCAGAGCACGGGCCCTAGAGTGCGCGGGCTTCAGTAGTTGTGGCACGTGGGCTCAGTGGTTGTGGCTCACGGGTCTAGAGCGCAGGCTCAGTAGTTTTGGCACATGGGCTTAGTTGCTCCGCGGTATGTGGGATCTTCCCGGACCAGGGCTAGAACCCATGTCCCCTGCACTGGCAGGCGGATTCTTAAGCACTGCACCACCAGGGAAGTCCCCATTCTCCTTTCTTGTTCTTTCAATCTGTTTCACTTTTCTGCCAGCACTTCTGGTGGCACAGATGGCCAGGGTGGTACAGCAACTGCCCAGCAAGTAAGCCCTCTTTCTCCCAAGCCGAGGAGGTGTGGAAAGGGGGTGCTGCCTGGGAACCATGGCTGGCACAGGAGTTTCTGTTCTCTTCTGTGCTCTGGAACCAAAAAGGGGAGGGTATGGACACATGAGAAAAGAGCGTCATCTCATTGGTGGCTGACAGAACTAGAAATGGAACTGCTTCGGATGAACTTGAGGGGCTCTGCCTGCCCCTGATACCTTTTCCTTTAGGCATCGGCCTGCTACAGTGCCTGACATTTCCCCTTGAGCTCGAGGCCCTTGTTACAATCCTCATTTGTTACCCTGGAGAGTTAATCAATAGCTGACCAGTGATGTCTCTTCCCCGACTCCCAGTGCTCTGGTGCGCCATTTGATGCCAAGTGCAGTCAGGGGAGCCCTGGTCCCCAGCAGCCTGATAGGTTTCCCCATTACCCCTGACATTCCCTTTTGCTGCTCCTTTGTACTCAAACCCTTCTCCCATCCCAACCCTTTGTGATCACTGCTCTATTCTGTGCTGTAGTTTTCCAGAATACCTTATAAACAAGATTATACAGTATGTAACCTTCTGAGAGTGGCTTCTTTCACTCAGAATAAAGTCCTTGAGATCCAGCCATGTTGTCATGTGTATCAGTAGTTCATTCCTTTTTGTTCTGAGTCCAGCTCTCCTTTACGGAAGGTTGTCAGAAGGTGCTGTACAACACATCCACTTACATCCTATTTACCAGAACACACGACCACACCTAGCTACCAGGAAATGTAGTCTTTATTCTTGTGCCTGGCTAAAATTCTATTACCACAGAAAAATAATGGGAAATATCAGATTTTAAGAACAATACTCATATTTTATCCAGAGGAAAATCAGATAGCAAGAGCATCTCTCTAACTCACATTAGCCTGAAGGAGATGGCTTACTCTAGTTTAAAGAGCTAAAGGAATTTTAAGAACTAATTAAAAGAAACAAAAATGTGAAAGACTGGCTGGTGCTTTTGAAAGGCAGAACTGAAGCACAGAGATTTCTGCAGGTCCAACGTGTGCTCTAGCAGACAGAGCCTCCTTAACTAATGTGGGATGTTAGAGCACCGCCATGTGACTTACCTGGGTAAGGAGTCCCACGGTAAAAACAGGAACCTGTTCGCAATTAGGGCTCAGGCATATACAGTCATTTAGGGTGGACTAAAAATCCAATGGTATCTATTTTGAAAAAAATATATTAAACAAACAAAGGTATAGAAGTAGATTACCAATCTGACCTGGAATCAGACCTAGGCATCAGAAGAAACAATGCTTTTCAGGTATAGCCTAAAATTGTGCCTGAATATTTCTCTTCCACCTCACCTACCCAGCTTCTGATGATACACATGCACCCCAGGAAAAGAGAGGTGGTAGTAGAAAATAAAGAATATTACTGCTAACTAGCCAAATCCCTTTGCTAGGGGACAAACCATCCTCTACCCCATAGACTGAGTGGTTAAACTGAAAACACTTATCACTAAGGGTCCATGCTCTTCTGCTAAGATAACGCCTCTTAAAAGGCCACATGCTATAAAAGAATGATGTTTTCTTTTGACAGAGAGTTTGGAGAGATGTAGATCTGGATACAGAGTACCAGGTAGTAGCAGCAAAGAGAAGAGACGCTCAGAGAAATAAGGTCAAATGGTGTCCAAGAAGAGGGGTCTTAGAATTGCAAGAGGGGGCCTGGGAGGAGTTGTTAGAAGCAAACTGCAGCAGTTCAGGAGACAGCAACACAGCTGAGCAAAACAACGAGACACAGCAAAACTGTCCGCTGAAAATAGGGACACTGCAAGGCCACACTCCACCCCTGCCCCACCTGTCTCATAGAGAAACACCCATGAAAGGGGAAGGCTAAAATCCTATGTTGCAGATTTTTTTTAAACGACCATCATTTCTTTGACATGCCTCCCTTTGAGAGGTGGGCTGTAACGCCCTACCCTTGAATCTGGGCAAGCTTGTGACTGCTTCAGCCAACAGTGTAAAGCAGAAGTGAACTGATTTTCGAGGCTAGGTCATAAAAGGCCATGCAGCTTCTGTGTTGTTCACTGGGACTCTCTCTCTTGGAGCCCTGAGTTGCCATGTAAGAAGTCTGACCACCCTGAGACCACCATGCTGTGAGGAGGTCCAAGTACAAAGAGAGGCTACGTGTAGGGACTTTGGTCCACAGTCCTGGTGAGCCCAGCCATGGATGCCAGTCCATGTACCAGACACACAAGTGATGAAGACACTTGAGTCCTCTTCACACTGGAGTCAGTGTGAAGCGGTGACAAACCACCCTTGCTGTGCCCTGTCCAAGTCCCTGACCCACAGAAGTTATTGGCATAATAAACGTTGTTTTAAGCCACTGAGTTTGAAGTGATTTGTTACACAGCAGCAGATAGCCGTAACATCTTGCAATGTGGCAGAGCCCCCAGCTGGCAGGCCTTGTTTTATTCTAAACAACGTTGTTTCTTGGCTGTTCAGCTTCCATATGCCCTTCCTAACTCTTCTAAGAAAACTGGCTAAAGTTCTCTTAATCTTTCCAGCAACATGGCAGATTGGGTTCCCTGAACAACCCTAACTGAAAAAAACTAAAAAACTAAAAATGCTGAAAACTTATAAATCATCTCTCTAAACACACAGGCATGAAAGTAAGGAATTGGCAAAGTTAAAAAAAGGAAAGAACGAAAACAAAAAGATACACTCACCCCAATGTTCACAGCAGCATTATTTACAATAGCCAAGATATGGAAGCAACCTGTGTCCAGCAACAGATGAATAAGATGTGGTATAAAATATTCCAGCAAAGGATGGGGTAGGTTGGGCTGGGTCTCCTTCAATGGGCATCTGCTGCCAAGGAGGACAGTGGACTTGTGTGTGTACACACACACACAATGGAATACTACTCAGCCATAAAAAATAATGAGACTTTGCCACCTGCAACAACATGGATGGACTTAGAGGGTATTATGCTTAGTGAAATAAGTCAGACAGAGAAAGACAAACACCTTACGATATCACTTATACGCAGAATCTAAAAAATACAACAAACTAGTGAATATAACAAAACGGAAACAGACTCACAGATATAGAGAACAAACTAGTGGTTACCAGTGGGGAGAGGGAAGTGGAGAGGGGCAAGATAGGGATCAGGGATTAAGAGGTACAAACTACTATATAAAAAATAAATAAGCAACAAGGATATATTGTACAGCACAGGGAACATAGCCAATATTTTATAGTAACTATAAATGGAGTATAATCTTTTAAAATTGTGAATCACTATGTTGTACAACTGAGACTAATATAATATTGTAAATCAACTATACCTCAATTTAAAAAAATAAGGAAGTGTGAGCTAGAGCCCTGAGAGGTGAGTGAGCAGTAAACCCAACTCTTACCCTGCTAAACCCTGGAAAACTTAAGCTCCCACTCTGACAGCAACCTGGGGAGTTAAGGTAGTGATGAAACCCTAAGGCCTGCCCAAGGGTAGGGAACTCTAAGAAACTCACCCAGGACCCACAGATTTCCACTCTCAGCATAAGGCTAAACGAATAACAAAAACCACCTGGGCTTCCCTGGTGGCGCAGTGGTTGAGAGTCCACCTGCCGGTGCAGGGCACACGGGTTCGTGCCCCGGTCCGGGAAGGTCCTACGTGCCGCGGAGCAGCTGGGCCCGTGAGCCATGGCCGCTGGGCCTGCGCGTCCGGAGCCTGTGGTCCGCAACGCGAGAGGCCACAACAATGAAATGCCCACGTACCGCAAAAAAAAACCAAAAAAAACATCCACAGAAGGGAACAGCAAGAAAATATGTCTTGGACATTGTAACTTTTCCAAGTCCTAATCCTCTTGGAAGGTCCAAACCCCTTACTATAGCACAAAATCGTCCTCCATCTGGCTCCAAGTCATGGTTATCAGCCCCTAAACCTTATCCATCAGCCACTCATCTTGCTACTAATTCTTTGCACTTTTATCCTCTAGCCTATACCTTTGCAGATGCTATTCTCTCTGCATTTTTTCTAATTACTCTTCTTCAAGTATACCAGTTATAGGAAGCTTTTTCCAACTTTCTCGGCCATAGTTAATTGCTTCCTCAGTTGTACTCCCAATAGTGTCTCCCAATAGTGACATAATTGTAGAACACACTGCTTTGTGTTGTAACAATTTCACATTCTGATTTGTCCACTGGAACACGAGTTCCTTTGGGGCAGTAACTGTGTCCTATTTGTATTTGTAACAATGCCTTGCCTACGGCAGGCAATTTAGGTTTTTTGAGCGCAAGTGTAGACTTGTTCCTGACTGTAGAACTTCATCACATTCTTTGTATAATCTCAAGTCTTCCCTGAAGCTATAGAGCAGTGATTCTTAGCTTCAGCTGCACATTAGGATCACCTGCAGATCTTTTCAAACTCTCACTCCTCATAGTGGGCCCCAGGAATCAATGTATCAAAGCTCTTCAGTGATTCCGGCGTGCAGTCAAGGTTCAGAAGCCCTGCGAGACTCCAACGAGGGTCCTTCCAGTAGCACCAAGGAAGACAGGCTGGTGTGCACTCAAAATGTCGGGAGTCGGGCTACCTGACTTACTCCTGGGCTCTTCTCTTTTCTGCACAAAAATGTGCACATACCCAGCCCCATCCTCAGAACCAAACTCTGCGTCACTCCTGCCCAAATTTTACAACCAAATTCCTTAAAGTGAACAAGCTGAAGCGGAAACAAGCCCCTTCCGAGGGCCAGAAGACTCGAAGTCGTTCTCAGTAGGGACCGGCCCCCAAAGCTAAAAGAGGCACATCTCCTTAGGACGGCCCTCCCATCGGAGGACTGGAGGGACGTGACATCACACATAGGCAGCACTTCGAGGCTGACCACAAGCCTCCCTAGCATCCACGACTGTACCCTCTCCGCGCTCAGGTTGCCGCACTGCCGCGTCGGATCCGGTTCTGCACCGCCCACCCCTCCATTAGAAGGGTACGCTTGCGCAGATCTTTAGACATCAAATTCAAGTTCGCCAACCGCTGAGACTTCTGGGAAATGGAGTCTGCCAAAGCCGAGCATTGGTGGGGAGCGCGGACGTCAGAACCCCGTGCGCCGGCGCACTGCTTTCCCGACCTGAAAAGGCGCCGTCTTCCTGGGTCGCGAGCAGTCTGTGCCGGAGGTGAGGGCTGTGGGTGTGTGTCTTGGCGGAGCCGAGTGAGCGCAGCGGCCGAGAGAAGGGGACACTGAGAACTTGGGGGAGGTGCTGTGGGAGTAGAACAGGTGACACGGGCGGAGCCAACCTGCAGAACGTCTGAGTGTGTGCGTGTGTGTGTGTGTGTGTGTGTGTGTGTGTGTGTCGACGTCCCGGCTCGGACAGGTGCGGACGGAAAGTTGTCCCCCCAGCCCCCGTGTGTGCGTGTGTTCCGTGGGAAGTTTGGAGCCTTCCTCTGCACCTCTCGTACCTTCTTCCCATAATAGGTGCTTAATAAACGTGGGTGGAATTGACACTAAATCTAGGGTGCCGCCCACTCCAGTACCTCCGTCTTTCCCAGAAATCGCATCAGATTGTCTCGTTTAGCTCCCTACCATAGGCCTCCGCACTAGATCACGGGACCTTCGTGGATGAGGTAGAATTTGATGTGAAAAAAATAGGAAAGAAGTAGCGAAGCATTAGGCAGATTTGAGAAGGAAATGCTATGTATAAGAGTGAAGTATCGAGGAACAGTGGGGGGACAAGGGTGGGGGAAAGCACAGTGGGGTCAGAGCATAGAGGATCAGGAAGAGACACGGTCAGCAGGGTGGATTGTATGGGACGGATCGGGGACTGACAGGACTAAAACTATTTTGGTACAATTATTCTAGAGGTTCCATCCAGGACTAGAGAGGGGAAAGGACTAGTGCAGGGAACCAGTTAGGAACGCTTGGTAGTGGTAGTAGTCCTGAAGCAAGCTGTTGTGGACCTGAATGATGATGGTGTCGGTGGTGGGTAAGGATACAAATGACATTGCAAAAGAAGATTCAGAAGGATCTGGTGACTAACTAGATTTGGGAGGAAAGATAGCTAGATAAGAGTTTGAATTTGGGGCACCTGGGAGAATAATAGAACATCTGCTAGAAATGTAAGGACAGGGAGAGGAGCTCATGTGGGGAATTGCATAGGGGGAGGTGGTTTTAAGATGCCAACAAAATGTCTAATTGAAAATTCTTAGTCATTTGGAAATGCAGGATGAGTTTGGAAGAGGGGTTGGGACTAGACCCCGGAAGCATTTCTGTAGAGGCGGAAATGGAGCACCAGGTGTGCATGGACTTTCTGCGGGATAGCGGGAAGAACGCTGTACGCAATCTGAGCCTTGGGCAGCATCAGAAACTTGTCAAAACAGTCAAAAAGCTGCAGAGAAATAAGGAGAAAAGGACTATCGGAATTAGAGCTCAGAAATGCATTGGCAGTTTTCAAGCATACGGTTTCAGGTGTGTGAGGGGTGGCAGGAGCAGAAAAATGGCTTTGAGAAGAGTAGGTGGTGATGATGTGGCATCAGTAGGTATGTAGAAGAAGTTTGATCATGAAAGGAAAATCTAAATCAGAACTGTTTTGCCAGAGGGAGGCCATGGGATTCAGTGAAGATAATTTCACATCGAGGAGGATTATATCTGTTTGCAGATATGTGAAGAAGCTCCTGAAGCGATGGGAGATGCTGGAGAAAGGAAGAGTGGGTCATGCAGGAAGCAGATTCTGAGAGGAAACAATGGTGGAAAAGAAAGTAGGACACAGATGTAGGAGGCTAAGGTAAAGTCCTGGAGAAGAGACATTTCCATTTTGCTGGCCTCACACCCAGGCTGCCTAGCACATAACAGGTACTTGGAAATATTGGTTGAATGGGTTGGTGTTGGGCAGTAGAAAGGAAAGAAGCTTTCATTTATTGAACAGACTGTGAGATAAATGCTTTACATTAATTGTCTCATTTACTATTATAACTGCCCTGTGAAATAGGTATTAAAAAACAGGGGATGGGGGGTCAACAGTTAGCTTAAGTAACTTGCCCAAGCCTTCACAGTCAGTAATCCAGGCCTGTGGAATGCTTTCTACCACAGTCCTACCTTGCTCAGTGACTCACTCTTGCGAAGCTTCAGTGTGGTGAAAGACAGTGTTCTGCTGAAATTGAAGGGTAGCCATGGAGGTTTGGGATAGCTGTGTAGCTAGGATGGGAACGGTAAAAGCTTTCTAGGCGAGCACTCTTTGAAGGTATAGAATAAGAATTTGAAAAGCATTTTCTCCAGAAATACTCTGAGATCCAGAAATAGGGAAAGGAAAAACAGAGGTGACCCTTTGCTGGCAGTGATTCCGTGTGAATGTGGTGGATTTGAGGAGTCCTGAGTACCATTGAGAGCTTACCAAAGTGACTGCTGGTGGAGTCTAGACCTGACGGGGACTGAAGTTGGCCTGGCAGGGAGCCCACAGACGCTGAGCACCTTGGGAATACTAGCTGGTCGTTTAATGGCTGGGGAGCTTTTATGCTCACCTTTGTTTGTACTTTGGTTAATACTCAGTGTATTAAAGTTATAATCTAATAAATGAAACTTTGAAAATTGTCTTTAAGCATTTAAACATTGAGCAGTTTCAACCACAATTTCAGATGTAGTTCAGCTGATTTGTTCAAAAAGTTCTAATGCTTTAGACAACATATACAAATACTTTGATCCCAATATTGTGGCTACACTTACACTTAAACCTACTCTAAAACAGCAGCGACACAGTGTAATTAATATTTTCTTTATTTCTACCTTCCTAGGACTCCTGACACTTACTTAGCATATTATTCTAAATGCCTTACACGTATTATCCTATTTAAGGATCACAATAACTTTATGAGATGTGTACTTTCACTATCCCAGTTTTACAGATGGGCAAACTGAGATGTTAAGAAACTTACCTGAGGTCACACAGGTAGGAAGAGGCAGAGCTGGACTTTGATTTCAAGCGGTCTGCCAGAGCCTTTACTCCTATACTCTCCTGTATCTCTAAATGCTAATGTTGACATCTCCATAGGACCCAAGGGTAATATTTTGAGACCCTCCTGGGGATGGAGGAATCTTGACAGACCAAAAAGTGTAAGAATACATATTGCCGCAGACAACACAAGTTGGAGGCTCTGGTTGCCAGCTGATGTTGTATATTTGTTTCCATTTGTACAGGTATCCTCTTGGCCTCCTAGCAAGATTCAAACCCCAATCTCTCCTCAGGTTGAGATTCTTTTTTATAGTTACACCAAACTTCTTTTTCCAGTAAGTTTTGTTTTAAGTTTTTGCCTTTCACATAGGTTTTAGTTTTTGCAAACTGTTGTTCACCCTCAAGGCAATATTCTTTTAAAGTTTGCTTGGCCGGTGTTAACCCGTTGTCTAGTAAGTATATATTGATCTAGTCTTTTGGCATTTTTGAAAACGTAACTTACCTTATTAGTATCTTATAATTAATAAGACCAGCTGGAGGGCTCATCTCCTAAGGGAAGAAGGATTAAGTCTGCAGTTACTTTGCCTCTTTAGAATCTGAGGTTGGTTCATTGTGAGGAGCCCATGTTCTTTCTACCTGGTCCCATTGCTGGTTAGTCCTTCCTGTTTGGGGTACGGAATTCCTATTTCTGGGATTACTTTGTTTATCCCCTTTTCCTAGGTTTCTTTTTTCATGCTTATGTGAATGAATACAACTATATATCTCAAGAATACGTCTATACTTTATGAATAGTCTTACAAATAATAGAAAAAAACAAAGTACTATTATATATAACTAAAGGCTTGAACATTGCCTTCTTTGTATTATAACCATTTTTAAAATGCTTTATATTAACCTTTCTATTTTGAATGAAACTCACAGTTTTTCAAAATTCAAGTGATTTCATTTGGCAATAATAATTTTTACAACTTGGTCAGTGGGAGCCAGAGTCATCTGATTTTTTTCCTATCCAGAGATGTGGAAACAGCTCAAATTCTAAATGCCCAAAACTGTACTTCTTAGCTTTCCCTCCAAAACTACTTTTCTGTCGCTCATCTCTATGAATGGTGCCATTATTCACACGTTGCTCAGATCTGTGACCTGGAGTCATCCTTGCCTCTCCCATCACCTTCAGCCTCCGCTTCTAATCTATGGTCTATTCTTAATATCTCAACAGTAATTCCCCTTCTCTCTATGTCTGCTGTCCAGTTCTTCATCATTTCTTGCTTAGTTAATTGTAATAGTCTCCTCACCGGTCTACTCACCTCCTCTACTCCCATTCTGCCACAGCTACCCAGAGTGGTATGGCCGCCTGTGTCGGGGGTGCCCAAGATCACCCCTCATTCAGGGATTTGTTAGCAGGACTCAGGACTCAGCCCATAGTTATACTCATGGCTAAGATGAGGACAGTGATCTCGCAAGGTTACACAGCCAGATCATAAGGGGGACAGATAGGCAGAGTCTGGAGGAACCCATGGGAAGTCTTCCTCATGCTCTCTCCCTCCCATGAGGGGTCACACAGAGCACTTCCTCCTCCGACAATGAAAATGCAGCAGCATGTGTGTGATGTGTCAGCCCAGATAAGTTCTTTAGACTCAGAGCCCAAGCTTTTTAGTGAGGGCTAGCCACGTAGGCACCTCCTGCCTAACATATACCAAAATTCCAGGCCCTCTAGCAAGACAGCAGATGTTCAGCAGAAACCATATTGTTTGCACAAATAGTTTAGGCATAATGGCCCACCCTACCTCTTAGGAAACCCTCTTAAAATGGAAGTTCCCAGACCCCAGCCAAGGGCCAACATTGCAAGTAGATGTTCCCAAGAATGGCAGTCTCAGGTCTGCTATAACTTTCTGCACACCTCCTTTCCTTCCTTCCTGTTATTTTTCCTGTACACCAAAGTAAACACATAACTCTTATTTTAAAAAATCAGAATATAAGGAATTGTAAGAAATAAAATAAAAATCACTTGTAATGCCACCACTCAAATTTCATTTACATTTAATATATATTCTTCCAGTCGTTTTTCTGTACGTGTGTGCATGCTCAATTATGTAATTTTAAAAGTGTGCATTCTTCACTTAATATTGTGTGAATTTCTATGGTTTTTTTTCCCTTTAGATTTTTTTTAACAAAACATTACAAAGTTGAAGTCTCCTAGGTATCCCTCCCCAATCCTATTTCCCTTCTTTCCCAGAGATACTCACAATCTGTTGCTTATTGTCCCATATAGATTTTTGTAGATACCATTTACCTGTTTTTAAATTTTATATAACTATTACATAGTAAGTCATTCTATAACTTTATTTTTGCTCAGTAATTATATTTCTGAAATTTATATTACTAACATGAGGTTCTAGTTCATTCATCTTAATCAAGGTATAATATTCACACACACATGCACATATAAAATCACAGTTTATCCTATTGATGAACATGTAAGTTGTTTGCAGTTTATTACTAGTGATCGTTCCCCCAGTGATTTGTGATGCCACTTCTGTCATGTGTCAAGCTTTCCTACCTGCTTTGATATGTTTTGGTATTTTCTAGTCTATTGGTCTGTTATCTGTGTGGCTATCTTTTCATGAAAATAAATCATTACAGCATAGAGGTTAAAAACTGCTAGCCAGACTGGGGTTCAAATTCTGCCTCAGCCTCTTACAAAGCCTAAATTTCCTAATCTGTGAAACAGTACGTACCTAATTGATTCATAAGGATGGAATTAAACTATTCTTATAAAGAGTACTTAGTACAGTGCCTGGTCAGTAGCATAAGTTCAATAAATGCTAGTTATTATTAATATGATATTAATTATCATATAAAATAACATTTAAAATATGATAACATTATCATATTAATATGATAATATCAGCGGTATTCCATTGTATGTATGGTCTGGACCATAAATTATTTAATCAAATCTCCTATTTTATTTTTTATTTTATCTTTTTAATAAATTTATTTATTTGTTTATTTTTGGCTGCATTGGGTCTTCATTGCTGTGCGCGGGCTTTTTCTAGCTGCAGTGAGCGGGGGCTACTCTTCGTTGCAGTGCGTGGGCTTCTCATTGTGGTGGCTTCTCTTGTTGCGGAGCATGGGCTCTAGGCACACGGGCTTCAGTAGTTGTGGCTCGTGGGTTCTAGAGCGCAGGCTCAGTAGTTGTGGCACATGGGCTTAGTTGCTCTGCGGCATGTGGGATCTTCCCGAACCAGGGCTCGAACCCGTGTCCCCTGCATTAGCAGGGGGATTCTTAACCACTGTGCCACCAGGGAAGCCCTCAAATCTCCTATTTTAGAAACTTAGGCTATTTCAAATTTTTACTGTATTGTAAGGATTAAATGAGATGACACATATAGAGTGCTTAGGAGGTTGCTTCACATGGCACTCAGTAAAGGTTAGTATTAGTGATGATTAATAAAAAACTTTGCATGTGTTCTTACTTATTTCCTTAGGAAAAACTCCGAGGAGAAAATTGCTGGGTCAAAGATATGTATTTTAAGGCCCTTGATACAAATTGCAAAGATCTTTCTAAAACACAAATCTGGTGGTGACCCTTCCATGCTTAAATCCTTCTGTGATCCCCATGCCAGTGGGAGTAGGACCACGCAGAGCTCTCCTTGATCTAGCTGGTCTCTGCCTACTTCTTCAACCCCATCTTCCCTCCCAGCACTGCCCCAACCTAAACATTGCCATTCTAAACTCATTACAGTTGTTAATCCTTTCCCTGTAAAGACCTGCCTCCTTGTTTTTGGAAAACTTGATTTTTTTTTTTTTTTGTGCCTAGAATGTTCTAATGCCTCCCCCAAATCAAAACTTACCTTAGGTCCCACTTCTGCCAAGAAACCGGCAGTGTTCCTCCCTGCCTCCCATCTGGGTTAGGCGAGCCTCTGATGTGCTGTCTCGTAGTTAGCTGTGCACATCTCTTTAGAGCATCTATTCATCCTGTAGTGAAATATTAACTTGATTACTTGTTTGTCCTGCGTAGTAGTCCATAAGCTTTTGAAAGACAAGGACAGTGTCATACTTCTTTTGCATAAATAGTTGGTACTGAATAAATGTTGGTTGGATAGATGGATGAAGGAATAACAAGGATCAATGAATACATTCCCTTGGCTGCAGGACAGTAGTCATTGAGCCACATACACACCCTTTCCTTCTCCTTCTCAGGACCACACTCTCCCCACACCCCACTCATGAATCCCCAAAATGCTTGATTTGACTATGTCTCAATTAGACTCTTGATTGTGAGAAACTGAGATGGACTCAGTTAATGCAAGTAAAGTTTGGTGATAAAGATTCACACAAAGCCTGAGAGGGTTACAGTCTTATGGAAATCTAAGAATAAATAAGGCTGGTCTGCATGCACATTGCTGTCTGGGGTGGTGCTAGGTGAATTAGGGCCTTCAAGGCCAGGAATTCTTGGGTCTTTGCTTCAGTGCTTCACCACCAACGTGCCCGCCTGTGTTTAGTCTGTTACAGCCTATTCTCTACCTCGTGCCTCCCACATGCTCATGGGTTCTGCTTCCTGGTACCTTTGGCTCCTTGACCCTCGTGGCTACTTCTGTCCCTCACGGTATCCTTTCAGCTCATCACCCCCTCGTTGTCCCAATATTTCTTAGTTCACGATCCTGAGGATGGATGTCATCTTTTCAAGCCAGACCATACGTCCGTCCACTGGTCAGCCTGTGCATTGCCCACCTGTGGCCTAATCAGTGTGGCTCCAGGAGTGAGAGGCAGGGTCACGCGGAACAAACTGTGGCTGCCCAAGGGCTGCTCCTTTAGCATCGGGTATTGCTGTGAATGGGGCATTTTTCCTTTGAAGAGGCTATGGGTATTTCCCTGACAGAACTTGTCCCTATAGCCATTCATAAAATTTCTTATGCTTTTTGTCTAGTAATCATTCTGAGCAGTGTTGAATGTGAATTTGTAAAGACGGTATGAGCCTTAATATGTTCTTGACTGCCAGGAACAGAACTTTGCCTCTAAGATTATGGTAAAACAAGCACCACATTATGTTCTGTATAGCAACATCCGTGGCCTTTCGCTCTAGTTCTGGGATGGGGTGGGCTTGCTCTTGGCCTTGCTTTACTTTGCCTTCCCTTTTTGTAGGGTATTGAGAATGAAGGTGAGTACCTAACTCACTGGTGTGTGGAGATTTCTTGCTTCATGGGTCACAAAACTACAAAACAAGACTGCTCTTCTACCCTCTTTCTCATCCCACACCTCTGCCTCATTAGGACTCGGCTCTTCTCTGCAAGGAGAGCATTCGGGAGGGAATGGCTGCTGTGTCTCCGACTACCAGATTCCAGGTGAGTTGGACTTTTGTGTTTCTGAAATACTCTATCGGGCTCCAGAATGTAACCATGTTTCTTTCTCTATCTTGGAGCTTCTTTGATCAAACCCAACCAGGTGGAGGAAGGACTCCTTAGGGAGTGTGTCCTTCCTATTTGATTTGTGATATCTTTCAGTGATGCTTCCTTGCCTTGAACATGTGCCCACTAGCCTGTCACCAGGCACGCAGCCCCTGTGGCCTTCACCCTAAGCAATTTTGCCCAAAAACCAATGGTACGGGTCGGATTGGAAGGTTTGGGGAACAGGGGGCTGTTTCTAGTTCTGACTTCCCTTTAGTACATCCACTATGTATGGACTGAAAGTAGGTCCCCATATCCCAGGGAGTTGTTGGGTTAGGCGGAGAACGTGACACATACTGTAAAGCACCTCAGTGAAGTTGAAAGAGTCCTGAAGAGAGTTGTGTGTGGGTAGAGACGTGTGGTTTACCCGCTTCCTGCCCAAGGGCAGGGAGTCTTGAATTCCATGCTCTGGCTTAGAGCTTCTGCAGACACTGTGGAGACTCATCTGGGTTTCAGGATTGGGGGTAAAGATGCAACCTTACAGAATCACAGAACAGCAGAGTGAAATGAGAGAGATCTTAAAGATGATCTAATCTACACCATTATTTGAAGGATTTTTTAAAACACACACACACACACAGACAATTGGTGAAATTTGACTAAGGTTGTAGATTAGATAATTATATAATATCACTGCTATCCTGATTTTTACAATCATGCTGTGATTATACAAGAGGATATCCTTGTTCTTACAAAATACACATTGAAACATTTATGAGTAAAGAGACATCATGTTTGCAAGTTACTCTAAAGAAGTTCAGGAAGAAGATAGGTGAATGTGCGTGTACTGAGAGAGACAGAAAGATAAAGCCAGTGTGGAAAATGTTAATTTGGGGAAGCTGGGTGAAGGGTACATGGGAATTCTTTGTTCTATTCTTGCACATTTTCTGTAAGTCTGAAAAAAGAACCCCTGATATTCAGAGGCTCGGCTAGGAAGAGAGTGTGGGGTTGTGACCAAGAACTTCATGCCTCGGGGGAGTATAGCACTTTCCCCAAATGCTTCAAAGCCTTACTTTGTCAGAACCATTTTCTTTCCACTCCCTCTGCATCCTCCAGGCTGTCATCATTATGATAGTTTTGTCTGGCCATGTAAAGAGAAGGGTTATGAATAAGGAGAACATAATTGTGTTTCCAGGACCCAGTGACATTCGAGGACGTGGCGGTGGTTTTCACAGATGAAGAGTGGAGGTGTCTGGTCCCTACTCAGAGGGACCTCTACAAGGAGGTGATGCTGGAGAACTATAAGAGCATTGTCTCGTTGGGTAAGGAGAGTTTCCCACCAGGAGTAGACTCTGTACTGTGTTGATGTGGGCTCGAGAGGCTAATAAATTGACACCTCTTCTCCTCCCACCCAAGTCAGAACCCCTGAGAGACAAGATCGAAGAGCAGAGGGATGTGGCTTAGGTGTACAGCAAGAGTGGGTTTCTTAATCCTGAACCCCAGCCTGGGACAGGCTTGCTCCCTGAGCTCTAAGCAGACTGGACAACCAAGGGGCCCTTGCTGAGAAGCCTGGCCCTGCAACACGGAGGGCCAGGGCCAGGGCCAGGAGGAGCAGGGCATGTGAGAGCCTGCTGCAGGGAACTGCTCTCCAGAGGGTTGGGGCCAGCAGAAGAGGCCGAGATACCTATGCCCAGGTCTTCCCTCAGCTCAGCAGTAACTTACTCAGCTCCATCCAGAGTGCTAAGGGGGAGTGCAAGGGGCATTCTCGTTGAGGGAAAATTTCTCCTCAGAGAAACAGAGGAGGGGGAAAGAAGTGTTTCCATTTAAAAAAAAAATGGGCAGATGGACAACAGGGTCCTACTCTTTAGCACAGGGAACAATATTTAATGTCCTGTGATAAACCATAATGGAAAAGAATCTATTGATGAAAAAGAATGTATGTGTGTGTGTGTGTGTGTATATATATATATATATATATATATATATATATATATATATATATATATATATATAGCTGAGTCACTTTGCTGTACAGCAGAAATTAACACAACATTGTAAATCAGCTATTCTTCAATTAAAAAAAAAAAGAGGGGGACTTCCCTAGCAGTCCAGTGGTTAAGACTCTGTGCTTCCACTGCAGGGGGCGTGGGTTTGATCCCTGGTCAGGAACTAAGATCTTGCATGCCACACGCGCATGCCAAAAAAAAAAAGAGGGCATGTAGGGGTGAGATTAGAAGGTTGTAGCTCAGAGTAGGTCACTAGAAATGTGTTTGATTTTGAATATTTGTCTTAAGGACATCTTAGAGAGATGCCTGCAGAAGGCACTTTGCAATGATAGGGACTTGTGTGACAAAAGGAAAATTAAGAGCTACTGCTGATGTGAGGTATTCGTGAGAGTAAAGTTGGGCTCCTGTAAGGAGAACCTCTCAGGAGCTTCCAGAATAAGAGGCTGAGTGTGTACAGATTTAGAATAGACTTAAAATCAGCAGCAGGAGGCAGTAAAAGGAGTCACATCGCAGATTTCATTCAAGGCAGGTCAAAAAAGCAAGCACAACACCCTGGAGTAGCTTAAACAGGACAAATCTGGAAACAGAAGAGAATGTTAAGGGAGCATTAAGGGAGACTGCTGAGCCTTTGTCACTTTGGTAGGAAAAATAGAAATCTAAGGACAGAGACAGGAAGCCATGGGCAGGTGATGGATGTGGCCGTTCTCAGCAGAGTCAGCATACAACCAGATTGATGATCCTTGGGCCCAAGAAGAAAGTACCTCTCTTGCCCAAGTCAGGGGTCCCAATGCAGGGGAAGTTTAGACCTCAAGACTATTTCTAGGAGGGGATATGTTTTTTAAATGTAACCAAAGATGGACAGATTCACTTCTAGAAATTTGTCCTAAGGAAATAATAAGATTAGCAGCCTGTGGTGTACACAGATATTCATTATACCATTGTTTGTTTTAGCAAAACATTGAAAACAGTCTGGAATGTCTGTCAGCAAGAGATTAATTAAATAAATGATGTTATTCCATACAATGTAATACCATGTAGCCATTAAAATGGTGAGGTAGAGCTGTGCTAATTAAAGTAATATTTTAAATTTTTTATTATGTGAAAAAATCAAGTTTAAAATTTAACATTATTTCATTATCCAGTTATTTGGGGTTTTTCCTTGTTTGTTTGTTTTTTTAATTGAGAGTCTTCTGCCCAAAATGATGTTTTCGATGTAAAAGTGCCTGGAGTGACATATATTATATATAGTGAATCGTTATGGATTTAGAAATTATCTACTTGTGGATGTCAAAATAAATCAAATAGGAATGATTTTAGTTGGAGTAGTCTTAGTTATTTTCCAAAATCGCTCTCCAGTAGTTTTTTATTATTTTCAAAAATTGAGATATAATTGTCATTATCCAGTTTTTAACAAAATGTATCTATAGGTATCTTTCAGTATCAAAGTGAATAGAAAGAAAGAAATGAACACAAAGTACGAAAGGTGATTTTTCTTATTACTTGTACATGCCTCTAGATTTCCTACAATGAACATGATCCACTTGTTTAAATAAAATCACAATAGTAAAGGGTAAATAAACAAACAAAAATGGGCACCTATATAATACACATTACATATTCTTTTTTAAAAAAATAAATGTATTTATTTTTGGCTGCGTGGGATCTTCATTGCTGCACATGGGCTTTCTCTAGTTGCAGCGAGCGGGGGCTACTCTTTGTTGTGGTGCAGGGACTTCTCATTGCGGTGGCTTCTCTTTGTTGCGGAGCATGGGCTCTAGCAGCTGTGGCTCGAAGGCTCTAGAGCGCAGGCTCAGTAGTTGTGGCACATGGGCTTAGTTGCTCCGTGGCATGTGGGATCTTCCCAGACCAAGGCTCGAACCTGTGTCTTCTGCATTGGCAGGCAGATTCTTAACCACTGCGCCACCAGAGAAGCCCCCACATTACACATTCTTATTCACTGTGACCTTTCTTCATTCTCATCTTCTCTGAGTTAAGGACTTTTCCCCCCATCCTACCAGTGCTAAAGCTAGGATCATCCCATTCACTTCGTGGGGAAGAATAAACACATTAATTCAAATGGAGTCTATCAACTCTCTGACCAAATGCTATTTGTTCCTTTTTAGAACCTCAGTCTTGACCTCCATTCAGAGTTTCCTGAATTCCTTATATGACTTCATACTCTGTATTCCTGGTGTGCACTTTCTGCCTTTTGCATTTGCTCTCTGAAAGACATAGAGGTTGGGATTAGCTTTGGAATCATTGTGTATTTAATCACACATGACCACCTGGCTTGTTTCTTTCTCCATGAGCAGGACTTCCAGTTCCTGGACCTGATGTGATTTTTCAGTTGAAGAGAGGGGATGAGCCTTGGATAGTGGAGCTTCATGGATCTGAGGGGAAAGAATGTGCAGACAATGTCTCTCAAGGTAATTGAGTATGAACTGGGCGGGGCAGAGTTTTGTTTTGCTTTGTGGTTGTTATTTAGGTGTATGTGGGAGGGAGTATTGGGTATCACCTTTTTCTCAAATTCAAATCTTGTCCTTTATTATTTATTCTCTGTCCCCCACCAGTGCTTTTTTTTCTTTTTCTCTACACCTTAACGTTCTGTGCACTATTATTCACCAAATGTTTACTTTCTCAGACCTGTCACATTACCCATTCACACTTTGATATTCCTATTCCTCACCATCCCCTCCACTTAGCCAGCTCTCCTAATTAACCTAGCCATGCTCCCAATGGAAATTCTCCTCTTTTCTGAGATTTCCACTATCAGTTCTATTCCCCGTTTCAGTCTCAAGTCTTGGTTTCTCCCTAGAGTGTAACACTTTCTGGGAGCAAGCAATGCGGTGACTGTACATGACTTTTCAGATTTATCATAGCATCTCTCCTCTCTGCTGTAACATTTCCTAGCCCAAGAAAGAAACATGCATCTGTGTTTTCTGTCCATTCCAGACTGGGAGACTAAGCCTGAGATCCAAGGTGCTTCAGAAAGAACATTGAGGGAAAAGCTTGGAATGAAAGGTCCTTCATCTCCTAAATTTGAAGTTCATGCAGTGGATGGTGGGTTGGGAACAGAGAAGGAAAGCCCTGCAGTGGAGGCCTGCAAGAAATCCCTTTCTCAGGAGGAAAGGTTGCAGCATGGGGCAACCCCTCCCAAGAAAATTCTCACTAAAGAGAGAGACCAGGAATGCAGTGACTGTGGGAAGACCTTTTTTGACCACTCCTCCCTTATTCGCCATCAGAGGACTCACACTGGAGAGAAGCCCTATGACTGTCCTGAGTGCGGGAAAGCCTTCAGTCACAGGAGCAGTCTCAGTAGACATCTGATGTCGCACACTGGGGAGAGCCCCTACGAGTGCAATGCCTGTGGGAAAGCCTTTTTCGACCGTTCATCCCTAACTGTACATCAGCGAATTCACACTGGAGAGAAGCCCTTTAAATGCAATGAGTGTGGAAAAGCCTTCTTTGACCGCTCGTCCCTTACTCGACACCAGAGAATTCATACTGGAGAAAGTCCTTATGAATGTAATCAGTGTGGGAAAGCCTTTAGCCAGAAAAGTATTCTTACTCGACATCAGCTAATCCATACGGGCAGGAAGCCGTATGAATGTAACGAGTGTGGGAAAGCCTTCTACGGTGTCTCATCACTGAATAGACATCAGAAAGCCCACGCTGGAGAGCCTCGCTATCAGTGCAGCGAGTGCGGGAAAGCTTTCTTTGACCGCTCCTCCCTTACTCAACATCAGAAGATTCACACCGGAGACAAGCCATATGAATGCAACGAATGTGGAAAAGCCTTTAGCCAGAGGTGCCGGCTTACGCGACACCAGAGGGTTCATACAGGAGAGAAGCCCTTTGAATGCAGCGTGTGTGGGAAGGTTTTCAGTTCCAAATCATCAGTTATTCAACATCAAAGGCGTTATGCCAAACAGGGAATAGACTGAGTTGAGCAAAAGCTTTAGTTAAAGGACCTCCATGCAAACTCAAGATAGGTCTTCCCCAACTTAAATCCATCTCCCGGTCATTGCACCTATTCTGGCTACTACTCTCCTTACCTGCCTCTGTTACCACAGTGTTTGAAGGAACATTCTCTACCCACTGTGTTATAGAGCTGATGTGGGATGCCAGAAATTAGGATGTGACTCTTTAGAGTCAGCATTTTGCAGAGGTTGTCAGACGATAGGGACAAACGTTAGGAGGCCGTCCTCAGACACACCTCTCGTCCTAGGCCCCAGGTATCACTACACTTTAAATAACTGGAGGCCACAGCAGGAGGGGAAGGCACACTAATGTCAGAGCAATACGGTTGTTTCCAGAACAGTTCTTTATAGCCGTTAGTCCCTCTCTCGGAGACTTTTTGGGCACTGACCTTGTTCTGTTGTGTCCCAGTTTCTAGATCTCTTAATACTACTACTAGTAGCTAGCACTTATTGAGCACTTATTATGGGGCAAGCACTCAGCTGAGAGTTTTGCAAGGAGTAGATTATTTGCTCCTCTCACTAACCCTCTGAAGTAGGTACTTTTACTACCCACATATTACAGATGAGCAAACTGAAGTTTAGAGGAGTTAAATAACTTGCCCAATATGACAGCTAGTAAAAGGTGAAGCCAGGTCTTGAATACAGGTCTCCCTTCAAAGTCTGTTCTCTTTACCATAATGCTATAAGGTTTGTTTTATAATTTATGTACATGTATTATTTCCTCAACCAGGTTGTAAGCACTCGGAGTTGTGACTTACATGTCTTTGTATCTCACACAGTGCCTTGCAAATAATAGGTGCTCAATAAATAGTTATCTGAATTAATGACTCTTTGACTTACCAAGTTCTATTTAAAACACCTCTTAGATTCACATCCTTTCTCTGAATTTCACAGTCTAGCCTGTACCTTTATCATCTCAGGCTCCCATTACTGCAGTAGACACTCCTTGATTCGAATTCTTTCCTCTTCATTATTGAGGAGGGAGATGTTAAGCTATGGGGCAATAAGTGAACCCAAAATAAAGATTCATTTCTCACATAAACTCAGATATGAGTCTGTCTTCCTTCCTCCTCATCATTTAGAACATGTTGCCTCCAAGGTCATCATGGAAGAGAAAGCTGGGGGGTATGCTGGGATATTTTTCAGGGCCATCACTTCTGTTTATATCTCATAAACCAGAACCCAGCACCAAGATACTAGGAAAGTCAACAGGCACCTCAGCATTTGGTTAATATAAACAGCCTCTGTCACAAGTTACATTTTTCATATTACTGTTAGGCCGGTCTTTCCAAATGATCCCTTCCTGCCCATCATTGCCCTACTCAAGACCTAAAATAGCTCCCTGTTTAATGAAAACGTCTCTGAATATTTAAGGTCTGCCATGAGGTGATCCCACATTGCTAAACTTGAAATCTCGACTCCCAAAACCCTGCTAGTCCCTGGACCCAGTCCTATATTTTTATTTTATTGACAGTCAGGCACCAGGCAGCTTTGACTCTAGGCTTTGCATTCCCTTTCTATTTGCTTAAGGTGAAGCCCAGAAGAGGACTTGATTCTGAAAGGCTGTCTGGAACTTACCTCGCCATGCATGAATCCCAGTGGACCAACATGCATTTCTCCCTGGGTGTAAAAGTCTGATTCAAGAAGCTGGAATTCCAAACAGACCCTTCCCTAGCCTACCCACAACCCTATTGATCCACCTTTCTTAAAGCAGATAAGCGGCAGGAAGACTTTTCACATGTGGACTCTCAAAGTAACTTGAGGAAAAACAGTGCAGAATCTACTGAAGTGGATAATATCATTATTTAATAATGTCAAGTACAAAATAAAAGAAACTACTGACAGATTTTTGGCTGATGACTGTCTCTGAGAGTTCTGAATCTTTAATTTATTGCCTTGTTAAAAGTAAATTGAATGTCAGGTATTCCCCTAAGATACTCTGCCATTGTCAGCAAGATGAGACTAGAATGGACTTTTGAGTAAAGTGGTAATCAAAACAGAGTGGGGACATAAAGTCAGCAGTTCTCCCTTTGTTCCTTTCTAAAATTTGGTGATCTGCAGAGCATTTTTAAAAGGTGGAGTACTGTTCCATCTCCTAAAAATTCTGAGGAAAGGGCCATTTGACCTCTCAATAAGGTATGGAGTAGTGGAGGTCTTAAATTTTGAGGTTTTAGCTTCACTGAATGGCCATTAGTAGGGTGAAATCTTCGAATCAGAAATTGGACAAACTGGAAGTATGCCAGCATTCTTTTTTTTATTTTATTATTTTTTTTATTTTTGGCTGCAGCACTCGGGATCTCGTTCCCTGACCAAGGATCGAACCTGGGCCCCTGCATTGGGAGCACAGAGTCTTACCCACTGGACCACGAGGGAAGTCCCTATGCCAACATTCTTTAAGATACAAGGCAAAATACTTTAAAAGGGGTTTCAAAAAAATGAAATAATCTCTCTGATGCTTAAATAAGCCCTATCTAAGTTTAAGAGAATTGAACACTTACCACACAAATTAATAGAAGCACACCATGAATCAACACTTTAAAGAAAAGGATAAGCAATGCTAGGGAACTTTGAGATGAAGACAATATGGTAAATAGAGAAAACCGGTGCACTGAAGCCTGGGACAGAGAATTGGTGGGACTACTAATCCCAGAAATTTATCTCACCCCCAGGCCTGTGCTGCTAAGAATAAATTAACCCCCAAGTCTCACATAAATAAGACAGATGTGAAGAGGAGCTGGGGAGCAAGGCTACTGGGTGCCGGTCAGTAGATAACTTTTTTTTTTTTTAATTTTGGCTGCACCGGGTCTTCGTTGCGGCACATGGGATCTTTGTTGCGACATGCGAACTCTCAGTTGCGGCATGCGTGTGGGATCTAGTTTCCCGACCAGAGATTGAACCCGGGCCCCCTGCATTGGGAGCGCAAAATCTTAGCCACTGGACCACCGGGGAAGTCCCTAGATAACATACTGATAAAGCCAGAATCATGATTCCAAGAGAAAGCTAGCTGTGGATGTCAAGTTCCTAAGTGGTCTGTCTTATCGAGGTCGGACTTCTGCGGTAAAAAGGCAGAAAGTAGTTGAAGTACCCATGTTGAGGTGATGGGGATCCTGGTGAGAGTCCTCCTTGACTATGCATTAACAAGAGCCTGAATGTACAGGGGAAATGTATGTATCAGCTTATATTGATAGTAGAAGTGTGAAGATCATATGGCACCAATGTGAGAGACAAGAACCCAAATCTGGCCCTGGAAAACTGCAGTACCTTTCCCCTCCAGGACCATTAAATATGAAATCAACTTGAAGAGACGCTAAGCCCTATACCCGAGTCCAGGCATTTTAGATCAGTGCTGCCCAACAGGAATATAATGCCATATTTTAAATATTAAAATGAAACAGCAAAAGCTAATTTTAATATTTCATTTCAATCAATATTTGAATTTCATTCAAATATTTTAAGAACTTCAAAATAGAGTCAATATAAAAAGCATTGAGATAGATACTACATTTTTTTAAAACTAAGTCTTCAAGTACTTTATTCTTACAGCACATCTCAAATTCGGACTAGCCCCATTTCAGGTGCTCAGTGGCCACTCTGGGCAACTGCTATTGTATTGTATAGCACAGTTTTGCAAAATCATCAGGAGCTGTTAGAAGTAAAAGGTAAGGGATTACTTTGATCATTGGAGACGTTAGAGGGATGCCTGCTCCTGGCCACGTGGCAAGCACTGTGTACCTGCAGAAAGCAGTCTTCCGCTTCCAGTAGGACAAATATCTGGGTGGGGTCCAGGCTGGGGAAACCTGTTGTCACTGTCCCTCAGACACATTTTTCAACAGCTCTCAAAACAGCTGTTCTGATCTCTATGTGCCTGCCTCCTTTGTTCTGAGTTCGATCAGAACTCAAGTGGGGAAAAGATGTTACTCGATGAACCTCTAACAACCCAATGAGGATATGGAGGAGGAAGTATCCAAGGTTGCTAGTTAGGGAAAGTTAAAAGATACTTCATGTGATCATGTATTTTATCTCTTTCTGAGCAGGATATTAGAATTCATTTATTATGATTCTGGAGGGAGGAGGAAGCTCTATTAGAATGGCAAAGCATGAATGGGTGCTGGCAATGGACACTCCAAAACTGTAAATATAAAACAGTGAGGGGGCTTCCCTGGTGGCGCAGTGGTTGAGAGTCCGCCTGCCGATGCAGGGGACACGGATTCGTGCCCCGGTCCGGGAAGATCCCACATGCCGCCGAGCGGCTGGGCCCGTGAGCAATGGCTGCTGAGCCTGCGCGTCTGGAGCCTGTGCTCCGCAACGGGAGAGGCCACAACAGTGAGAGGCCCGCGTACCACCAAAAAAAAAAAAAAAAAAAAAGAATCACTTTGCTCTCATCCCCCTGGCAAGAGGTAGGGATGATGAGGAATGTCATTTTTACTCCAGGCAGCCTTAAGCCTAGCTAAAAGTTGGGGATTCTATTAGAGAAAGGAGAAACAGACGTTGTGGCTTATACCCAAGCAGGGACAGTTAGGTACTTTGATTTTCTTTCTTGGGAACTTGCACTGGATAGAAAATTGGCCACTTTATTGTGGGAAGGAAGGTGAGAACATGCACCAGCCTGAAGATAACCCCACTCTCAGCTGACGTTTCCTAGAGCTCCTTGGGAGTTTGAAAGACTTCCATGTTCCAGGCACCTTAAGGTCAGCGGTATCAACTATTAACTAATAGCTTCTTGGGGACCGGACTGAGGTGCTTTCCGGGACTGAGATTCTGCTTTTCAATATTTCGAGGTGCTGCATGGAATAAACATCCCTGGTTACTTGAGGTAATCTCTGCCCCCCGACAGTGGGTCGTGGAGGCGCAGTACAGGAGAAACGACGTGGTGAACATCCTTGGAACGCGGGCGCCTTCCCTCCGAGGGAGCAGAGCAGCCAGGGAGGAATCCTGGGTGGGTAGCGGGGCGCCGCCCTCTGCCAGTTACAGTTGGCTGGGAGTGAATTTCCCTCTCGAGGCGGGGTTTGGCGCGGCCGAACACGTCCTCCGGGGTTGGAGCCCAGAGTACACACTGAGGAAGGGGCGGCCCCTGGAGCGTCCAGGAAAGAGCTCTCCGAGAGGCCGAGCGCTGCTAATCACCCAGCACGGCCGCGCGCCATCGCAGAGATGCAGGGCCGGGGTCAAAGGCGGACCCGCGGGGTCCTCTGGGAAGCGTCCTCCGGTGACGCGCCGCCGCTCCCTGCGGAGGATTCTGGGAGTTGTAGTTCATTAGCGAGTTCGGGCTGGCGCGACTCGGCACGGGCGGCTCCTAGATACCTTTGTCGCGAGCCGGGCCTCCACAGCGTTGTTCGCGAGGTCGAGCTTGGGCTCCAAGAGGGCTGAGCGCGTGTCCTTCGGAGTCTGAGTGGCCGGAAGGAGGGCGGTGGAGGGCCTCCGGGTGGAGGACACCGGGCTGCCCAGCTATAGGGTCGCGCGCGTGTTCCCGGGCCTCGGGGTGGACTAGAGCTGTGGACCCCCGGCCTCTAGTGCGTTCGTCGCGCCATTTTCCCACGGTCGTCACTTGCGCCGGCGGGGAGGAAGTCACCATGGAGCCTAAGGGCAGAGGTGAGAAGGATGCCGCCTGCTGGAGAGAAAAAAGGAGAAAGGCTGCCCTCTGGCTGGGGCAAGCTCTGGAAGGACAAGCAGCACATCTTCTGGGGGAGAGAGCCCATTCCTACCAGCTGGTCTCATGTTGGGGTTTAAGGGGAGCCCGCTACCTACATTGCCCTGCTGGTCTTTAGGATGATGTATACCTCCTTTGCCACCCCCCGCCAAATCACCATATCTGACAATTTGGCTTTTGATAATGACTTTCTTTTGTTCTCACAGGAATCTCGTAAGACGGTTATGGAGGAAGGAGACTATCAAATAGACCCATTTGGCAGATGGGGAAAGTGAGGATTCGAGAAGTCACAGGATTTATTTAGAGTACTTGGATTTTTTTCCCCACAGGCCCATTGCTTTTCTGAGAAAGCCAGTTTTGTATCTGAAAAGCCAATGTTCAAAAAGAATTTACCTAGTCTTTCATCCTGTGAGCCTGGAATAGAACAGGAGTGACTCATTGAGGCACGGATTGACACACCGAGACTTTGAGATTATTTTGACGACACTCAGCAGATGAGAAATGGAAATATGTATTTAAGTGTCCAGGATCTCGTAGCAGAGTTCTACTGGAGTTTAAGGGCAGAGGAGCATAGGAGGAACCTGAGGCAGCCATGGTCATGACTGTCTTGTATAAGAGATGTTGTGGGATTGTCCCTTGGTTCCCTGTGTTGACTCTTCTCAGGTGACAAGTAGTTGTGTGTGGCAGTTTCTGTGAGTGTACTGCAAGCAAGAGTAATCACTGGGGCTCCTATTTCCACTTCTAGGGTCACTTTCTGAGAATTCAGACCTTCCCCATGCTGAAAACCCAAAAGAAAATGGCCTGACCTCTGTGCTGCTGACCCCTGCATACCAGGTGGGTTTAAATTTCTTCTTTTTTTTTTTCTGTTCTCAGAACATGAATATAGTTTCTAGCATTGTTATGGACTTGCTCAGCCGTGGTTCCTAGACCACTGGCTTCATCCTAATAAAATAATGAGCAGTGAACCTAATAGTAAATGCTCTTCACATGGACAGAACTTTCCCTCCTGGCATCACTTCTCTATCCACTTAGTGCTAGATGCACGCTTACAAGCTCTTCAGGGCTGTGATTAGCCTCCTGGCGAGATGCAAAGGAATAAGAGCCAGTTGCCTTGCCTTGTGAAGTTTACTGAGGAAATAAGATACAGATAAGTAAAATAGTTAAACAGCAAGAAGAAATATATATATATATATATTAATAGAGAAATTACTAGTACAGACAAGTCATAAAAGACCTTAGAAGAGGTTTTCCATCCCCTAGAGTATTTGGGGGTAAAATGCTGGGATAAAAGCTGCATTTTGGAAGACAAGAGAGAGTAGGTAGTTGGAAAATAGAATATAGGAATATTCCAAGAGAGAGAACAGCTTTGACAAAAGTCTCCCAAGTGATGAGAGAGTCAGAGGTCTTCAGGGAGAATGTGTGTCACTGTGGAGTGAGCTGGAGTGTGATGAGGGAAGTGTAGGCGTGTTGTAGCCAGACCACAGGAAAAATCCACACAGGATCTTATTCCAAAGGCAGATGAGGCCCCGTGAAAGTTTTTAGAGGCCCAGCAAGATGAAACATGCCGTGAATGATTGGAGAGAGAAGATTAGTCAAGATACTTCTGTAGGATCTGGTCTAGGATACTGGGAGAATGGCAGACCCCGTGGTAAAGGCATTGGGACCGCCTGTCAAGCTCAGACCTGCCTCACAGCATCCAGGTGCTGACAGTGCATGCAAAACGCTAGGAAGAAACACCAGTACTGATTCTGATCTGAATTGGTAGATCTCTTTCAGAGGGAAGAGGAGAGAGAGTCAGTAGCATCTGCTGGATGGTAGATGTGGTCTACCTGTGCCCTCAAGCCCCCCACATACTCACACTGAGCAGCAGCTCCTTAAATGAGTTTGATTGCTGAGGTTTTCTCAGAACTAAAGTCTGAAAGGAACTGCTAGGTAGTCTGTTACTGCTGCGTTGTTTGTAAGAAAAGAGACTGTACAAATTACATGGCTTGTGTTGAGCACTCCTGAGGCATGTGGCCTTAAGGGACCGTAACTTAAAAAAAAGGAAAGTTATTTCATAGTTCAAGTATTAGAAGAAGATTTAAATTATTTTGAGCAAGGGATTTTCAAAGTAGTTTCTCTTAACTTTGTGTTATTATGTGAATTATTTTACCAGTTGGTTTTGGAGGATATGTACACATATATACGTGTGTGTGTATACATATAACATGTATATATGTATATACATATATATTCAGGGGCTATGGCAAAAGCGGTGTTTCAAAGAAAGCCATGACTGGTTCATTTGCTAGCATCCCAGGGACTGGTCTGTTTCAATGTGACTCCATTACATTGAAGTTGTATAGAAAAAATTTTTAATAGAGTTAGAAAAATTATTAGACATTTGTTTTATCAGCAGTAAACAGATTCAGCTCTAGATTCAAAGGAGCATTACCCACCCTGCGCACTCTCCCTACATTTTAGTAGACGGTCTAAACTTTGTGCCTGTCATCTAGGTCAAGGTAAGGTAGAGTAAACACTCCTGTAATGTTTTCAATGTTTGATACACTTCTGTTCCCCTCCCACCTCTGTTCCCAGGCACACTTTTATAGAACACCCCATTTAAACTTAATTCTTGTTTCTATTAATTCTTGTTCAAGTGTTTCACCTTCTTTTAATTCTTTGACAAATATTCACCGTGTTCCTGCTCTGTGCCAAAGACTAGGGCTGCTTCACTGGGAAAAATTAAACCTGGCCTCTACTCTCTTCGAGGTTAGCTTCTAATGGGACAGACAGATGTTAATCACAAAGTCCCCTTGCTGTGTGCATAACCCAGGAGGAGGGAAGGAACATGGTGCTACCACCCAGAGAATCAGGGAAGGCTTCCCTGAGGAGGTAACCCCTGAGCTGAGATCCGAAGTGTGAGTAGGATTAAAATAGCTGAAAGGATGGGGAAACGGGGGAACATTCAGGGACAGAAAGCAGTGTGTGTAAAGGGGCAGAAGGGAGGGAGTATGATGTACATTTCAGGCAGCCAAAGGGCAGCCGGCAGCTGGAGCACAGAGAATGCAGGAGAAGCAGTGTATGATGGGGTAGAGAGGAGATGGTGGAGGTGGGGGGAGAGTGGTCAGACTGACTGGGGAGAAATGGCGAGAACACTTTCGGAACTCTGATAATTTGGGCTTGAAATATGGTTTGTTTGTTTGTTTTTGCGGAACGCGGGCCTCTCACTGCTGTGGCCTCTCCCGCTGAGGAGCACAGGCTCCGGACGCGCAAGCCCAGCGGCCATGGCTCACGGACCCAGCCGCTCCGCGGCATGTGGGATCTTCCCGGACCGGGCCACGAACCCGTGTCCCCTGCATCGGCAGGCGGACTCTCAACCACTGCGCCACCCAGGAAGCCCTTGAAATACTGTTTTACAAATCTATATACTGTGACATGTGTAGCAAACACCTTAATTTTTAGAAAATATATTGGACTGATTTTATTCTCAAAGGAAAACGAGAGAGAAAAATAATTCATATTTCTTGAATCTCTTGTATTTTAAAAACATACCATAAAGAAAATACTTAATTCATAATTATATTTTCTCCACTTTCCCATATCTAAATAGTAAGGATTTCTGTAGTTCTATAATTTAACTTTTCACCACGTAAACTAGTAACTTGGTACCTTCAGATTTTACCCTGCAGGTATTCTTTCCCACTTGCAGGTTACATGCGATTCTGATGCGTGGAGGTAAGGAGCGAGTCTGTGACTCCAGATACACCAGAGAATCTTAGTATTGGAAGGGATGGTAGAGGTCGTTTTGTCTAACCTTCCTGTCCTTCCTGTCTTTCTCCTCTTATGCCATCTGTTTGAGTCCTTCCCAGAGGCTTCTGGAAGGATGTCCCTTGGTGAGCACTTGATGTGTTCGGTTTTTCAGGAGTCGATGATCAGGGATATGGCTGAGGCTCTCACCCAGTGGGGGCAGCTGAACACTCCTCAAGGAGATGTGCCTGAGAAGCATAGGAATCTGGTCTTGCTGGGTAAGCATCACCCCGGCCCCCACCCAGTGTGGGAATTTACCCAGTGTGGTACCTTTGCTTCCTCAGTTCCTAGGAGCTCTGACGTTCTTAGATTCAAAGATTCTTAATCCCTGTGTAAAGTCTGATGCAGGCAATTTCTTCTTTTTGTTTCTGGATGTAAGTTTAAACCTTCTGGAGTCAGAAGTGGACACCTTTATATCGTAATTGCCTAGGCGGTAGCGTCCTTCTTCCCTATTCCCTGACCAAGGATGTTGAGACAAAGTTCTAATAAAAACACCTCTTAAGAGATGGGTGCTTATTCTTTTAATAGGGAGAGGTAAAAACAAGTGATTCAATTATTCTGAACTCAAATAGACCCCATATCAATCTTCCTACCTTCTTCTGAGCGCTGTTGAGGGAGAAATCCAGAACCGACCTTTCTCTCTCTTATACTGACTGTCTTTTCTAACGACCAAGGAGCTAACACTGAGCTCTTTACCAGACTCCTTTTTCTTTCCCCACAAACAGGGCTTCCAATTTCCAAGCCTGATGTAATCTCTCAGTTAGAGTGTGGGGAGGAGCTGGAGAGAGAAGTCTCAAAAGCAACTAGTCCAGGTGAGTGATTTTTGGAAACGGTGAACGTAAAACCCAGATGGTCAGTGGGAAAAGCATCTTTGCAATGCTTGTGAAGGAGCCTTTCCAGATTTCGCTAGACCCATGGAAAGCTTGAAGTGAACTGCCTTTCTCCTGGGCCATACTCCAGCTCTGTGTATGCTGACCTGTTATAGAGTCATAATTTTATTTTTTAGAAAGTCAGTACTTTGCACCCTTTCAAACCAATTCTTTTTCCCAAATAAGGTGAAATAATGTTTGTTAATAATTTGTTTGGGTGCAAGGCTCTAAACCAGGTTTTTTATTTTATTTATTTATTTATATTTATTTTTTTTGCGTTACTCGGGCCTCTCACTGTTGTAGCCTCTCCCGTTGTGGAGCACAGGCTCCGGATGTGCAGGCTCAGTGGCCATGGCTCACAGGCCCAGCCGCTCTGCGACATGTGGGATCCTCCCAGACCAGGGCACGAACCCGTGTACCCTACATCAGCAGGCAGACTCCCAACCGCTGCGCCACCAGGGAAGCCCCAGGTTTTTTCATATATGTTATTTTATCTCTGCAGGATAACGTGACTTTTTGTCTCAGAACAATGACTATAAATTGATCTCTGAGTCGTCCCCTTGCCTTCTTCTCTAAGTGGAGGTAGCATAGCATAGTGGTTAAGAGTGCAGACTTTGGAACCACTCTTCCTGGGTTCAAAGCCAATCTGAACTACGTACTAGCTCTGTGAGCTTTAACAGATTGATTATGCTTTCTGTGACTCAAATTCCCCAACTGTAAAATGTGGGTAATGATAGCACTTAACTCATAGGGTTGTTGTGAGGATCAAATGAAATAATCCAAGGGAATGCTTAGAACAGTACATGGCTATGTGCTAAGCAAATGATAGCTAATGATTAAGTCCTGCTAACTTTTCTTTTGAAAGATGTCATGGATTTGAGCCTATCACTTTTGTCAAACTGGATACTGCAATAGACTACCAGCTAATTATACTTTCTTTAGCTTTTAATTATACTTTCTTATCCTTGTCTAATTAGGCAGCATAATACTGCCAGATTTCCCACAGTGAGTTGTTTACTCTGCCAGTTCTCTATTCCTCTACCTGCCTTCAAGACCTACCTGCCTAGTCATTTTATCTTCTCTGTTCAACTTGAACCCTTAACACGAGACAGGCAAGTCTCTGACTATCCTCCGCTAACCATGTGTTTTCTGCAAATGTTTGGGGCTTCAGTTCTTCCACTCCCCTTAGCTAAAAGTCCATTTGCCTTTAACCTGTTTCTACCTATTTATCCTTACAATCCCAGCCACTTCCTTGATTATGATACGTCATTGAGAAGGTTATATCGTATTGATTTATTTCATGTAGAGTCATGGTTGGAGTGGATAGTAATGACCATTTAAGCCTAGAATATTTAAAAATTTCTAGCAGTGCAGGTTTTTCCCCCAAACTCTTCCTAAGAAGCCTGGAATTTGGGGACAGGTGTCCTGACAGGTTGGGGACCAGTCTGAGCATGTGGGGATTTGACCTTCCCCTCCCCACACACTACTTATTTTTTTGTAAAGGTTGGTTCTGTTTTGCTGTTTCCAATTTGTTTGGTGTGGCGCGATCAGAGATGATCAGTTGCTTTTTAATTACTAATTGAATTTGTAGATCTGAACTACCTTGAATGCTAGCTTCTGGGATTTGTGTCTCACCTTGAGACAGTGGAACCAACAGAGATTTTTGTGTAAGAGGTATGCTTTTAAAAGGTTAGTCTGCCAGCAGTGATTGGGACATATTGGAACAAGAAAAGATTGGTGGTAAGATCAGCTATTGATGGACATTCTCAGGGCATGATGCTCTGGTGAGGTGGTGACAATCCATGGGAGACCATCATTTTCTGATCCCAGTCCAGTCTCCACCAGACCCTGTTTCTTATCTGCTATTTCCCCCATCACCTCTGTTTAGTCTTGTTCTGTTATTCTTTCTCATTTCCTCCCCTGCTGGATACAGGAATGTTGAGCACTGCTTTGCCCAGTCATCTTTCTTTTCTCATGCTCTCTCAAGGTTGCAGGGCTATTTTTGAGAACTTAGAAGTTCCTCTGTCCCCTGTAAGCATTTTTTGTTTGTTTCATTATTTTCCTACCACAGCAATTATTTTTCTCTCAGTGTAGGAAATGATACATTGTATTTTTGTTTCTTTCACACTGGGATACAGGACTGGAATGCAAGGAGCTAACTCCAGAGCAGGATATTTCTGAAGAAGAATTAGCCCCTGTTAACACTGGGGTGTTAATAGAGAGATTTCCAAAGGAAAGTTCCAGTGAATGTGAGGATTCTTTAGAGAGTCAGCAGGAAAACCATGAGAAACATTTAATACAAGAGGTTGTCCCTCAGAAGAAACCTTCTGGGGAGAGAAGTTACCAGTGTGATGGATTTGGAAGAAATTTTAGTCGGAGGACATTCCTTGTTCAACAGCAAGGAGAGCGACAACACAATTGTGATTCATTTAAAAAGAACTTGAAACAAAATTCAGATCTAATGAAACATGAGAAAATTTGTGCAGAAAAGAAGCCTTGGAAGTGTAATGAGTGTGAAAAGGCCTTTAGTTACTACTCAGCTTTTGTCTTACATCAGAGAATTCACACAGGAGAAAAACCCTACGAATGTAATGAATGTGGTAAATCCTTTAGTCAGAGCATACACCTTACTCTACACCAGAGAATTCATACGGGAGAGAAACCTTACAAATGTCACGAATGTGGGAAAGCCTTCAGTCACCGCTCAGCCCTTATTCGGCATCATATAATCCATACTGGGGAGAAACCCTATGAATGCAATGCATGTGGGAAGGCCTTTAATCAGAGTTCATACCTCACTCAACATCAGCGAATTCATACTGGAGAGAAACCTTATGAGTGTAATGAATGTGGAAAGGCCTTCAGCCAAAGCACATTCCTTACCCAGCATCAGGTCATTCACACTGGAGAAAAACCCTATAAGTGTAATGAATGTAGGAAAGCTTTTAGTGATCGTTCAGGCCTTATTCAGCACCAGAGAACTCATACTGGGGAGAGGCCTTATGAGTGTAATGAATGTGGGAAAGCCTTTGGCTACTGTTCAGCCCTGACTCAACACCAGAGAACTCACACTGGGGAGAAACCCTACAAATGCAATGATTGTGCCAAAGCCTTCAGTGACCGCTCAGCCCTTATTCGTCATCAGAGAACACACACTGGAGAGAAACCTTACAAGTGTAAGGATTGTGGAAAAGCTTTCAGCCAGAGCTCATCTCTTACAAAGCATCAGAAAACTCACACTGGAGAAAAACCTTATAAGTGTAAGGAATGTGGAAAAGCTTTCAGCCAGAGTTCATCCCTTTCTCAACATCAGAAAACTCATTCTGGAGGGAAAACCAAGGAATATGGAAAAGCCTTTAGTGAGCATTCAGCCTTTGGCCAGCAAAAGAGAATTCATACTGGATAAAGGTCCTGTACGTGTAGTATGTTCAGAACATATTTATTGAACAATTACTATACATGCTGTGAGGGCTACAAAGGAATTTAAGACTGTGTTACAAAAAAAGATCTAATTGAGAAGTCATTGTTGATATGGGACATAGCTTGTTTAGAGTGTGAAAGAAGGGTTTTACATTTTTTTAAGTAACAGAGGAAGTTGTGTATTTCCCTGGGGAGAGAGGGAAATTATTTCCAACACCCTAATGTGTATGTAAGCTACCAAATCCTTGTGAGAGAAATAGGGTGTGCCATGATGGAAAGAGGCCATCTTGGCTGGGGTAGGTGGTCTCATAATGCTAAGGAGATGAAGTTTTGAAGGGATAAATGGTCCTTTTAGGCAAATTGCAAGGGTGGAAATAAGAGGTTGGCAATTCACAATGAACCTGTACAGGGTTGAGTGGTGGTGGAAGGGACGTTGTCCTTGGTCTTAAATACCAGAGCACTTAGGAGGTGGATAGAAAGCATAGACAAAAAGAGCTTGGGGATGAACTCACATGTTGATTGAGATAACTACTCAAATGAGTACCAAGAACCAGGAAAAATATCAGTCAGGCTTGTTAGTTAGTCACAAAGTTTCCATCTTGAAGCCAAGGAATATTGGCCCGGCAAGTCCACTTCTGCACTTTTGGTCTTTTAGACAATGTTCATTGAGAAGTTACCTACTAAGAATCACAACTCCAAGGGTCAAGGCTGACAACCTAGAAAGGGAGATTACAGAAGGGACCTCTGATGCTTTCAGTCTGTTTTAAGGTGAGTTACCTGAGAATGTGCATATTTATAAAAATTTGCCTCAGTTGTATGTAGTTTGTACCCTAAGCTTTTTCATACCATCGTTTAATTTACCTGTAGACCTGAACTGACGCGGCATATTAGGTGGTAAACAACTTGAAAACACTAGAAACACCTTTCATCATTTTACTCTTAAATAGAGGCAGGTGACATCTTTATATTTGTTTTTTTTTTCACTGAAACTTTGAAGATTATTTTTGCAAACATTTTGAGTACTGTGTTTTTAGTGGTTACAAGTTCGACTGTGATGTCTTAGTGTGCATTTCTTTCAGTTTATCCTGCTTTCTGTGCTTCTTGAGGCTGTAGGTGTGTGTCTTTTGCCAGATTTGGGGGATTCTCAGCCACCATTTCTTTGAATACATCTTCAGCCTCCACCCCCACCCCTTCTAACAAATGTTAGATCTGTAGTCTCACAGGTTCCTGAGACTCTGTTTACTTACTTTTTGGTACGTTTTTATCTTAGTCTGCATGGGTTGCCATAGCAAAGTGCCATAGCTTGGGTGATTCAAACAACGGAAATTAATTTCTCACAGTTTTGGAGGCTGGAAGTCCAAGATCAAGGTGTTGGCCTTGGTCTCTGATGAGGGCTGTCTTCCTGGCTTGCAGATGGCTGCCTTCTTGCTGTGTCCTCATATGGCCTTTTCTTGGTGCCTGAGCATGGAAGGAGAGAAAGAAAGTGCTTGCTCTCTTCCTTTTGTAAAACCACCAGTCCTGTCCGATTAGGAATCCAGCCTTATGACCTCATGTAGCCTTAATTTACTTTGAAAAACCCTATCTCCAAATACAGTCTCATTGGAAGTTAGCACTTCAACATATGAATTTTGGTGGGATACAATTCAGTCCATAGCATTTCAGTCCCTGGCCCCCCAAATTCATGTTCTCACATGCAAAAATATATCCACTCCCTCCCAACAACCCCCAAAGTCTTAACTTATTGCAGCATCAACTCTAAAGTCAAGTTCAAAGTCTCACCTAAATATCACATAAATGAGATATGGGTGAGACTTGAAGTATCATTCATCCTGAGGCAAAATTCATGTCCAGCTGTGAACCTGTAACACCAGATAGGTGATGTGCTTCCAAAATTCGATTGTGGGACAGCATAAGATAGACATTCTCACTCCAAAAAGGAGAAATAGGAAAGAAGAAAGGGGTGATGGATCCCAAGCAAGCCCAAAACCTAGCAAAGCAAGCTCCATGAGATCTTCAGGTGAGGATAAACCTCTCTGGCTTTGTGTCCCACCTTCCAGACCTGCTCGTGCAGCCATCCTGCTGCCAAGCTCTGCTGGGCAGCCCTGCCTCCAAACTGTGGCTGGAGGCTGTCTGGCCTGTTGAAACCAAGCTGATGTCCCCACCCTTTGAAACTGAGGAGGCAGCCTCAAGATCTCTGAGTCGACTTCAGAGTCATTCTTCCCTTTCTTGAAGCACGGCGCACGTTTGCAGCTGAATAAGCTCTATTGTCTGGCCCTATAGGATCTAAGAATTCCAACAGCCTTCCTTCATTTGTCTGGTTTTTCTATCCCCTTTAGTCCCAGCTGGCTGTGTTTCTGCTGGTATAGTCCCATTTCTGTCCCTGGCTTCTGCCGAGATGGCTGATTAAATCTACGAGTCACACCCATGATCTCGTTATCAAATGGTTGCTCAGCCTCGCCCTTAGTGTTCTCTTCAGAACAAGTTTTCTCGTGTTTTGCAACATGGATAGAATTTACCAAACCTCCAAGTTCTAGTTCCTTTTGGGTTAACAGTTCCTTTTTCATTCATCTCTCTTCTCTCGAATATTTTTTTTCTTGGCTGGGTTGGGTCTTCGTTGTTGCGCACAGGCTTTCTCTAGTCGCAGCGAGTGGGGGCTATTCTTCGTTGCGGTGCATGGGCTACTCATTGTGGTGGCTTCTCTTGTTGCTGAGCGTGGGCTCTAGACGCGTGGGCTTCAGTAGTTGTGGCGCATGGGCTCAGGAGTTGTGGCACACGGGCTTAGTTGTTCTGCGGCATGTGGGATCTTCCTGGACCAGGGCTCAAACCAGTGTCCCCTGCACTGGCAGGCAGATTCTTAACCACTGCGCCACCAGGGAAGTCCCTCTCCTCTCGAATTTTGCTCTAATCAGTAAGGAGGACCCAAGCTGTGCCTTCAATACTTTGCTTGGAAATCTCCTATGTTGAACATCCAGTTTCATTGCTCACACGTTCTACATTCCACAGAACACTGGAACACAGTGCAGTGAAGTTCTTTGCCACTTTACAACAAGGATTGCCTTTCTTCCCGTTTCCAATGATGTGTTCCTCATTTCTGATGTCTGAGACCTCACCAGAATGGCCTTTAATTCTAGGAGTCACCTCAAAACTCTTCCAGCCTCTTTCCGTAACCCAGTTCCAAAGCTACTTCCACATTCTTAGGTATTTGTTAGAGCAGCGTCCCTCTTCTAGGTACCAAAACCTGTCTTAATCTGTTTGGGTTCCAAACCAAAATACAGGCAGACCTTGTTTTATTGTGTTTCATTTTATTTGCACTTTGCAGGTATTCTGGGATTGTTTTTCTGTTTTTTGTTTTCCAAATGTAAGGTTTGTGGCAACCTGGTGTTGAGCAACTCTATTGGTGCCATTTTTCCAACAGCATTTTCTCAGTTCGTGTCCCTGTCATATTTTGGTAATTCTCTCAATATTTCAAACTTTTTCATTATTATTATATGTGTTATGGTGATCTGTGAACAGTGGTCTTTGATGTTACCAGTATGATTCGCTGAAAATTAGCATCTTTTAGCAATCAAGTTTTTTTTTTTTTTTTTTTTTTTTTGCGGTATGCGGGCCTTTCACTGTTGTGGCCTCTCCCATTGCGGAGCACAGGCTCCAGACGCGCAGACTCAGCGGCCATGGCTTACGGACCCAGCCGCTCCGCGGCATGTGGGATCTTCCCAGACCGGGGCACAAACCCATGTCCCCTGCATCGGCAGGCGGACTCTCAACCACTGCGCCACCAGGGAAGCCTGCAATAAAGTATTTTTAAATCGAGGTACGTACTTGTTTTTTAGACATAATACCATTGCACACTCGATAGACTACAGTATAAGGGTAACTTTTATATGCACTGGGAAACCAAAAAACAGTATGTGACTCACTGTTGCGATATTCACTTTATTGTGGCTTTCTGGAACTGAACGCACAATATCTCTGAGGTGTGCCTGTACCATAGGCTGGGTGGCTCAAACAGAGATTTAATTCTCACAGCTCTGGAGCTGGGAAGGCTAAGATGATTTGGTTTCAAGGGGCCAGCAGATTTGGTTTCTGGTAGGAGCTCTCTTCCTGGCTTGCAGGTGGCCACCTTCTTGCTGTGTTTTCATGGCCTTCCCTCAGTGCATGGGTGTGGAGAGAGAGAATTCTTTCCCCCTCTTCTTAGAAGTCTACCAGTCTTATCACATTAAGACCCCATACTTATAACCTCATTTAACCTAATTACCTTCTAAAAGCCCCATCTCTAAATACAGTCATATTGGGGGTTAGGGCTTCAACATATAAATTCAGGGGACACAATTCAGTCCATAGCAATTTTCTCTTTGTTGTTCAGATTGGGTATTTTCTATTGTTCTGTCTTCAAGTTCACTGGTTCCTCTGTCCCTTCCATTCTACTATTTGAGCCCATTATTGGGTTTTATGTCAGTTATTGTATTTTTCACTTGCACTTGATTCTCTATTCTGTTTCTCTGCTGAGACTTCTATTTTTTAAATTTGTGTCAGGTGTGTTTGTAATTGCTCACCGAGGCATTGTTATAATGACTGTTTTAAAATCCTTGTCAGGTAATTCTCACATTTGTGCCATGTCAGTGTTGGCATCTGTGGATCATCTCACTCAGGTTGAGATTTTCCTGGTTCTTTGTGTGATGAGTGATTTTCCATTGAAATCTGGACATTTTGAGTATTATGAGGCCCTGACTCTCTTTGGAGCTTCCGTCTGGGCAGCCTTCCTCTGACACTGCTCTGGTGGAAAGGGTTGGGGGGACACTGCCTTATGACTATAAGTTGGTGTTGGAAGTCCCGGTCCATCATTGGCCTCTGTTGATACGTGGGACAGGGATCCTCAGTACTGCTGGGCTGGGGGTGCGGAGGAGTTCCAGCTCCCCACGTGGCCTCCACTGACACCACACCAGTAAGGAAGGGGAGAGACGTCTTGTCTCTGGGTAGGGTTGGAAGCCTAGTCTCCCCTAGAGTCCCCGGTGACACTGCTGAGGTGGGATGGGGGAGGGGTTGGCTTTGACAATCCTGTCCCCCACTTGACCTTCTCTGACACCACTCAGGGTGGGGATGGGGCATTGAGGAGCCTCATTACAGCCTGTGAGGGTGGATATGTAGGCTCCCCACTTGGCCTTTGTTGGTTGTGGATAGGAGCACAGTGTTTTTTCATGGTCTCTGGCCGGAGTAGGGTGGTTCTTGTCTAAAAGTTTTCTGTCTTGCTAAGCTGCTCTTTTTTCCTAGTCCTTTGGCTAGAATGAGCAGACTTTTCTTGGGCTTTTTTTTTTGGTCTGTGCTTGTTGTTGTTTCTGGATTTCCTGCTTCTTCAGAACCCAGTCTGGGACAAATGAAGCAAAAAGAAAACCCAAGGAGCCCTGCGTTGTTCTTCAGGTCCAGAGGTCCCCAGCCTGTCTGTATTCCCTCCACCTTTCAGAATCTTATGTTGTTTTTTATAGAACGTGCAGGGGTTTTAGCTATACTTAGAGTAATGGGGGAAATCACCACTCCACCTTTCCCATGACATCCTCCATCTGACACTGAAGTGGCAGGTCAAGTTGCATCAAAGGTTTGTAGCTTACACCGGGCATTTGTAACCAAGTAAGGACCAAGAGGAATGCTCACTTGTTCCCCAAAGATACATTGCCTAGTTGGAAGGTAGAAACTATCAGGCTGCAAGCGTCATCTGGCTTTGAGGGAGCTATAGTTTTTAAGTTGAGGAAATACCAGCATTTAATTGTAGTTTACAAATTCAAGAAGGAAGAATAGATATGACTAAGAATATAAACTATGAGGTTAAGCATTTTTATTTGTATCTTTGCTCCAAGAACATGTGAGGACCACTGGAGAATTAGATTCAGAATTGTGTGTTTTTTTCCTATTATGTATTATCTATGTGTGTATATCACAAAGAACCAACAAAATAAAGAAAGAAAATAATTGGAATTTGGGACAAATCACGTCATCCTTTTAAATCTGTTTCCTCATTTATATATATTTTAAAATGTGATACCTCCTTGAGTGGCTAGATTAGGTAGATAATGGGTGCAGAGTGATTTGTAAGCTATCAAGTGCTGTATGACTATTAGGTATTGGTATAGCTGTTTATATGACCTGCCATCATGTAAACTTTATGGTGGTGTAGCCCAATAAAATGATGATGAATATAACATGTGTCTTTTAACCTTTTATTTAAAAAAGTTTTTTTTAATGAACAGTAGTAAAATCTGCATCTTTTGAGATGATTGTATGGTTTTCTGTAATCTGTTAATGTGGTAAATTACATTGATAAATTTTCTAATGGTAAAGAACACTTGCATTCCTGGGATTTACACAACTTAATGATTTTCCCTACCCTTGGAAGAGTTTGTGCTCTTTGAATGTTTAGTTACATTCACCTGTTAAACTGGGATTATTGTTGTATAGTGTGTGTTTTGACTGGTTTTAGGGGATATTCAGATTTTCTATCTCTTCTTGAATTTTTTTAAGTTAGGCTTTTCTAAAAGTTTTCTTTTTTGCCATTAAGTTGTTCAAATATTTTTATTTTATTTAAAATCCCTGTTTTATCTGGAGTTGCTTATTTGTCTCCTCTTTTTCATTCCTGGAGTTGCTTATTTGTCTCCTCTTCTTTTCTCTTGATTGTGTTTCCAGAGGTTTGTCAGTTTTACTACTCCAAAAAAAAACCTGGCTTTTGGGCATTTTATAAAATCAACTTTATTAAAGTATACTTTTAGATAAATAAATTCACCCATTTAAAGTGTCCAATGAGTTTGATAAATATAATACCTGTTTAACCACCAAACTTGTGTGTGTGTGTTTATAGTATGGTTTTTTCCTTCTCTCTTTCCTCCTTTAATCTCATTGACCCAACTAAAATAACCCAACTATTAGTTTCATTGATTTTTTTCTATTGTTTATTCTCTATTTTATTTATTTCTGCTCTAATCTTTATTAGTTTCTTCCTTCTGCTAACTTTAGTCTTAGTTCTTTTTTTTTTTTTTTTGTGGTACGCGGGCCTCTCACTGTTGTGGCCTTTCCCGTTGCGGAGCACAGGCTCCGGACACGCAAGCTCAGCGGCCATGGCTCACGGGCCTAGCCGCTCCGCAGCATGTGGGATCTTCCCAGACCAGGGCACGAACCCGTGTCCCCTGCATCGGCAGGCGGACTCTCAACCACTGCGCCACCAGGGAAGCCCCAGTTCTTTTTTTTAAATATTTTTCTGATGTGGACCATTTTTAAAGTCTTTATTGAATTTGTTACAATATTGCTTCTGTTTTATGTTTTGGTGTTTTTTCTGATTTCGGTTTTGGTTTTTTATTTGGCCACAAGGCATGTGGGATCTTAGCTCTCCAACCAGGGATCGAACCCGCACCCCCTGCATTGGAAGGCAAAGTCTTAACCACTGGACCTCCAGGGAAGTCCCTAGTTTGTTCTTCTTTTACTGCTTCCTTGAGGTATAAAGTTAGGTTGTTGATTTGAGTTCTTTTTTAGTGTAGGTATCTACTACTATAAACTTCCCTTTTGGTACTGCTTTTGCTGCAAACCGTAAGTTTTAGTATGTTGTGTTTTCATTTTCATTTGTCTCAATATTTTTTATTTTTTTTATTTTTTGCGGTACGCGGGCCTCTCACTGTTGTGGCCTCTCCCGTTGCGGAGCACAGGCTCCGGACACACAGGTTCAGCGGCCATGGCTCACGGACCCAGCCGCTCTGTGGCATGTGGGATCCTCCCGGACCGGGGCATGAACCCGTGTCCCCTGCATCAGCAGGCGGACTCTCAACCACTGCGCCACCAGGGAAGCCCCAAGATTTTTTTTTTTTATCAAGATTTCTTCTTTGACCCATTTGTTGTTTAAGAGTGTGTTGTTTAATTTCCACATATGTGTGAATTTTCCAGTTTTCCTTTGCTATTCATTTCTAGTTTCATTCCACTGTGGTCAAAAAAGACACTTAATGTGATTTCAATCTTAAAAATTTTAAGACTTGTTTCGTGACCTAAAATGTGATTTATTGTGGAGAATGTTCCATATGCACTTGAGAAGGGAATGTAAATCTCTGAGTTTATCCTTTTCTTTTACCACTTTGCCCAACAACTTCAGGAGTAACCAGCCAACTTTATTCTATTTGTTTGTTTTTGTGTTGTCAATCTCAGCCTATAATGATGCTATTGGCTAGAAGTGCCTGAGGTACTCACCTAGGCCCATACTACTTGTAGTGAGCCCAGAGCCAATGTTGTGGCTGGACCAGCCCTTGTGTTTCTTGTTATGACTGCAAGATGCACTTCAGCAACAACCATCAGAGTACTTTGAAAAAAAGATTTATTACTCACAGGTCGTAGAGGGTACCTGGCAGGCCCAAGGGCTATACAGCATGGTCAGGGGTAGAAAGAGAGAGAGTGTGGACCTGGGACTCTGCCTTTATTGGGGTCTGAGTGTTTCACAGTTTTATTCTTTATTTGTGAATTTAAAACATGAGAGCAGGAATTAGTGCAGGGGAAGAGAAAAGCAGGGTCACTGGAGTAGTCAGTTACCTAGGTTGCCTAGGGCTTTCTAAAAGGGGAACATACATCATGGGTGGGGCAGCCCGGTTTCTTATCTAGTTGCTTTACTATTAGGTGTGTCATACCACTGACAATGCGTTTATTTGAGATGGATGTCTTTGAAATGGATGTCTTGGCAATCAAAAGCTTAATGTCAGACACACAACAGTTAGTTTTCTAAAAGTGTTCCTCCCAGCTTCTTGCCTTTTTACAAATGGTTGAAATGATTAAGAGTATCCAAGGCAGATATTTTGCATATCTCTGTGGCCAGATCACATCATAGACTGTCGGTGCTCTCTTTACTACTGGAAATAGCGTCATGAGGGTCTTTAAATCTAATCGGATTAGAGAGCCAATTCCAGAACCCCTAGGACCAATTCAGAAAACTCATCCTTAAAGTTTTGATTTTCTAGAACCACTCTTGGTAGCAAACTCTGTATTAGTCAGGGTTCTCCAGAGACACAGAACCAATAGGAGATAGATATAGGTATAGATGACATAGATATAGATATCTATATCTCCAATTGGATAAATAATGATATTTATTGTAAGGAATTGGCTCCTGCATTTATGGAGACTGAGAAGTCCCATGACCTGTTGTTTGCAAGCTGGGGACCCAGAAAAGCTGGTATATAGTTAGAAGGCCTGAGAGCCAGAGAACAATGCTGTCAATTCCATTCCCAGTCTGAAGACCTGAGAGCCAGGAGTGCTGAGGGCAGGAGAAGACCTATGTCCCAGCTCAGCACTCGGGCAGGGAAAGCCAGCTCACCTGTCCTCTGCCTTTTTGTTCTATACATGCCCTCAGCACGTTGCATGATGCCCACCCACACTGGGGAGGGTAATCTTCTTTACTCAGTCCACCAATTCAAATGCTAATCTCTTCTGGAAACACCATCACAGACACCATGTTTAACCAGCTATCTGGACATCCCCAGGCCCAGTCAAATTGATCCATAAAATTGGCCATCACACTAATATATTTTTACCATTTAGTCTTGTGCTTTTTTTTTTTTTTTTGCCTCCCTCCACTTTTCTGTTTTCTTTTGGATTAATTAATAAATTTTATTAAATTTCTTTTTTTTCACTTTATGAGTTTGAAACATATATACCCTGTTTCTATTCTTTTTAGTGGTTATTGTTAATATTTTAACAAGCTGAGTTAGCCTAAAGCATGTTTAACTGAAACTCTAAAGTTAATCAATTTCATTCCTACAAAGAAATTAGGGACCTCAGAATCCTTTAACTTCAATCACTCCTATATCAGCTAGCTATTGTTGCATAGCAAACCATTCTAAAATTTAGTGGTTTAAAGCAATAACTATGTCTTATTCTCCATGAATCTCTGGGTCAGCTGGATGGTGCCACAGATCTGATCTCAGCTGGGCTAGGTCATGTGTATACAGACAGGCTGGCTGGCCGAGGATGGCCTTGGATGGGATGCCACTGCCCTCCTTCTGCCATTCCAGCAGGCTAGCTCAGGCATGCTCTCCTGGTGACGGGTCCAAGAGAGTGGAAGCATGCAAGGCTAGAAATTAGCACACCATCTCTTTCATCACATTCCTGGGCCAAAGCAAGTCACAAGGCCAGCCTGGATTCAAGAGGTCGGGAAATAGATTCTATCTCTGTATTAAAGTCACCAGGGACTCCCCTGGTGGTCCAGTGGTAAAGAATCCACCTTCCAATGCATGGGACGAAGGTTCAATCCCTGGTCGGAGAACTAAGATCCCACATGCCGCAGGGCAGCTAAGCCCACATGCCGCAAGCGCCTCAACGAGAGAGCCCGCGTGCCCCAAACTACAGAGCCCACGCGCCCTGGAGCCCAAGCACGGCAACTGGAGAGAAACCCGAGCAGACCGTTTGCCGTAAGGAAAAAAAAGATCCCGCATGCCTCAACGGAGATCCCGTGTGCCGCAACTAAGACCCGACACAGCCAAAGATAAATAAATTTTAAAAAGGAAAATAAACAAAATAAATATTTAAAAAAATAAAAATAAAGTCACATTACAAAGGCTATGGACATGGAGGGGCAAAGAATTGGGTCAGTCTTCGCAACTGATATTACCACACTCACCCTCCCATCTTAAATATTAGTGTTATAAGTACTGACATTGTCATTGTTTTATAAAGTCAATGTTCATTTAGATTTGCCCACAGATTTCTCTCTATTCCTTCTTGCATTCCAGAAGACCTTCCTTCTGGAATCATCTTTCTTCCTGAAGGATATCTTTTAGAGGTTACTCTCGTGAGGATCTGTTGTAAATTGTCAGTTTTTTGTTGATTGATGTCTTTATTTTTGCCCCAGTTCTTGATGTATATTTTCACTGGGTATAGAGTTCAAGGCTGACTGTTACTTTTCTCTCAGCATTTTTTTTTATTGGCTTGCGGGACCTTAGTTCCCAGACCAGGGATTGAACCTGGGTCCCATCAGTGAAAGCACTGAATTCTAACCACTGGACCGCCAGGGAATTTCCTTCCTCAGCACTTTAAAGATATTGTTCTACATTTATTCTGGTTTCGTTTTTCATGGTTTCATAGTCATGAGTTGTGAGCTTAAATCTTCCTGATCTTTTTTTTTTATTTTATTTAGTTATTTTTGGTTGTTTATGTTTTTCCTTTGCCAACCTATTTGAAACTAGATTGTTGACATCCAGTTTCAGCCCTGATGTCATATATTTTATAAGAATATGTATCAGCGTGTGAGCAAGTATATCCTCTGACATAACCACAATACCATTATTCAACCCCCAAAATCTAACATTTATGCAATAATATTATCTAACATATAGTCAGTTTTTTTCTTAAAATATTTATTTATTTTGCTGTGCCAGGTCTTAGTTGCGGCACATGGGATCTTTAGTTGCAGCATGCAGGATCTGGTTCCCTGACCAGGGATCAAACCCGGGCCCCTGCATTGGGAGTGTGGAGTCTTAACCACTGTTCCACCAGGGAAGTCCTTGGTCAGTTTTAATTTATCCACGGTTATCCCAAAATGTCATTTACAGCTCCACCGTCTGTTTCCAATGATGGCACATTACATTTTTTTGGTCCTGCCTCTGTAGTCTGCTTCAGTTTAGAATGGTCTTTTAACCTCTTTTTGTCTTTCATGGCATTAACATTTTGAGGAGTCCAGGCCAGTTGTTTTGTGGAATGTCCCACAATCTGTATTTTCTGATTATTTTCTCATGATTAGATGCAGATTAAGCATTTCTGGCAAGAAAGCTATATAGCTGTTGTGTAATCCTCAAATCACATCAAGAAACTCAAGATGCCAATTTGTCTATTGTTCCTAATGCTAAGTTTGATTACTTTGCCTTTGGTTCCTTTTAATGAGAAATGATTTTTTTAAATATTTATTTATTTATTTTGGTTGCACCAGGTCTCAGTTGAGGCTCGCCGGCTCCTTAGTTGCAGCACGTGGGGTCCTTAGTTGTGGCATGTGGGATCTAGTTCCCTGACCAGGGATTGAACCCAGGCCCCCTGCATTACCTAATGCGCCACCAGGGAAGGCCCGAGGGTTTTTTTTTTTTTTTTTTTGGTTTTGACGTCTGAAAGTAGTTCTTACCTTTCTATGAGCAGACCTATGATTTTTTTAAAATACTGTTTTATTATTTTTTTAATTTATTTTTGGCTGCTTTGGGTCTTCGTTGCTGTGTGCGGGCTTTCTCTAGTTGCAGAGAGCAGGGACTACTCTTCATTGCGGTGCGCGGGCTCATTGCAGTGGCTTCTCTTGTTTCGGAGCATGGGCTCTAGGCGTGTGGACTTCAGTAGCTGTGGTGTATGGGCTTAGTTGCTCCGCGACATGTGGGATCTTCCCAGACCAGGGATCAAACCCGTGACCCCTGAATTGGCAGGCAGATTCTCAATCTCTGCGCCACCAGGGAAGTCCCACTTATGATGTTTTAATCCAGCATTTCCATCTGTGTGTGGAGTTTTAGAAAGAACATCTGCCTCACTGAATGCTGACATAATAGTTTATATGAACGTTTATTCTCCTTGTTTCTCTGCTCATATAGAATTGGACTTCTCCAAACTTTAGAAATAAAAGGAAACTCGTACACTGATGGTGGGAAGGTAAAAATGCTACCACCACTTCGGAAAATGGTTTAGCAGTTTCTTAGAAAGTTAAACATATACCTACCCGTTGACCCAGAACTCTGACTCCTAAATATTTACCCAAGAGAAATGAAAACATTTGTTCACAAAAGCACTTACACAAGATTGTTCCTAGTAGTGCTGTTCTTAGTAGCCAAAACTGGAAACAGCCCAAATGTCCACCAGCAGTGTAATAGCAAACTAAAGGACAGCATATGCACACAATGGACTACTGCTCAACAATAAAAAGAATGAGCTACTGATGTATGGACGGATTTAAAAAACATCATGTGAGTGAAAGAAATCAGAACATACAGTACATGCAATACGATTCCACTTATATGAAAGTCTAGAAAAGACAAAGCTGATCTATAGTGACGGAAGGTAGGAGAGTCACTGCTCCCTGCGGGAGCACTGCGTGGGAAGGGGCACAGGGAACTTTCTAGGGTGACGAAAATGTTCCTCCTTATCTTGATTGGATGTGGATTCTACAAGTGTGTATCTGTCAAAACTGTACAGTTAAGGTTTATGTATGCATGGTACGCGACATTTTTCTAAAATGCAAATAAATGTATGTGAGTATGTGTGTATGATTCACATCTCCACGTTTAAAAAGAGGTAAAAAGGGAAGGAAGGAAAAAATTTTTTAACGTCTTTATTGGAGTAGAATTGCTTTACCCTGGTGTGTTAGTTTCTGCTGTATAACAAAGTGAATCGGCTATACATGTACATATATCCCCATATCCCCTCCCTCTTGCGTCTCCCTCCCACCCTCCCTATCCCACCCCTCTAAGTGGGCACAAAGCACAGAGCTGATCTCCCTGTGCTATGCGGCTGCTTCCCGCTAGCCACTCTCTCACTTCATCCCAGCTAACCCTTGAAGGAAGGAAATATTAACTGCCTGGCAAAGACTCAGAATTAACTGAGTAGATCACGTTAATTTAAGATTAGGCGAAAGGGGGAACTGAGATCTCTGCAGTGTGCTGGATCCCCTGGCACTGCTGTCCAGGAGCTCAGCTTCGGTTTTGCCCTTTTAAGCGGCTTATTGTCCTTTTAAGAACTGCCCTGTAGTTCCCTTTGGCGTCACCAGGTGGCAGTGTTGTACCAATCAGTCAGGACCAGTCAGATCTCTGGAGATGCCTGTGGTGTCCAGAGCCGCTAAGGAGAACTGGTTTCCTTTTTGTCATCATTATCATCATCATCCACTTTTGGGCAGGTGACATTACTCATCTCAATTACCTATTTAATTTACCATCCTCAGCTGAAAATGACTCATCTTTTTCCAGCCTGAGGAGGAGTCTGGAAAATGATTTACCTTCACAGAGCCATGCCCCTGAGATTTTCAATTTATTAATGAGCTCCAGGCTCATTATATTGAAAATTACCAACATTTATTGAGCGTCCGCCACGCAGCAGGAGCTGTGTAAGTGCTGAATATATATTATATCATTTCTGCTTCCGGAGGGAGGGACTGTTCATAAACCAAACTTTCAGGTGAAGAAACAGATGAAAAGGGTCCTGTGATGTCCCAGTGCAGGGAAGAGGGGAACTGGGCCTGGATCCAGCAGCGGGCTCCAGGGCCACGGTCGAGGCGAGTGGACCTGGGACCCTCCTGGTCTCGTTGCTGAGCAAAACAATAGGAGACAAGTTTTGCTTGACGTTTCCATGACAGGACTTTGCTTTTCATCCCTTCCAAACTCTGGGGTGGCTTCACCACTTCAGTGCATGTCATTCTTAGTACATCCTGTGGACTTGCCAACAGGATTTTCAGCCTGTCTGCTTCAAAGAGGAATGAGGTGATTAGAAGCCTTGTCTATGGAGAAACCACAACAAGAAAATGATTCTCTTTTCTTGTCATTACTGAGCACATCTCTGTGCCCTGATCCCTGCCATGGGTCCTGCTAATTTAGACCGCTCCTTTTATATCTTCAGGAGACAGAGTTGTAGAAATATTCCTCCATCGCCTTGTGCTCCCAGCTCCCAGCACGGTGGTGGATACACAATGGGTACTCAGTGGAGGTTGGTGGACTGAAAGGCCTTTTGAATTCTTGGCAAAACACACCTGAAATTATTTTTAGCTCTCTAATGATAGTTTGCCTCATTATGTGGGATGTCCTGTTCTCTGTTGGACTCACTGTTTTCAAAAGATGCGCTTTCTCTGGGGCTGACTTCAAGTCACGTTCAAGGCTTATGGTTTTAGATTTTAGAAGCACACCTTCACCCAGAGTTCCTTTTTTTTTTTTTTGCGGTACGAGGGCCTCTCACTGCTGTGGCTTCTCCCATTGCGGAGCACAGGCTCCGGACACGCAGGCTCAGCAGCATGTGGGATCCTCCCGGACCGGGGCACGAACCCGTGTCCCCTGCATCGGCAGGCGGACTCTCAACCTCTGCGCCACCAGCGAAGCCCCCAGGGTTTCTTTTAAGGACTCCAAATTCTAGCTCTTCGTTTTAGCTTTTTACAGACACACACACACACACACACACACACACACAGGTTTTTAATAGTTCTTTTCCTTTTCAATACACACGTTTGCTCAGCTGGGGCTGCTGCTTTGTGCTCCTGCCGCCCCACAGAACCAACAGCTGACACATGGTTCATCACCCCGTGTCTCCCACAGAGTCAGGTCTGTAAAGTCGTTGCCATGGAGATGACTGGAGGCCGAAGGATGGGGGAGCAGAACACGACCTGCTGTGGGGAGATAGCTCTGACCCCGGCTTCTCGGCCAGGAAGAAGGAGGGCCCCGTGCCTTTGAGTTGGGATTCCTTCTGACTATGTGCTGAGGTGAGACCCAAGGCCCCTTGCCTGGAAACATGCCCTTGGGTGGTTCTGGTCCAAGCGAGGCCTTCACACGGAAACCCAGTCCAGCGTCCTGGTGAGCCTGCTCTGAATTCTTGCAGTGCTGTAGACTCATTTCTCAGAAACTTGAGTCAAGTGGAGACAGGAGCAGAAACAGTTACACTCGCAGAGCAGAGGTGCAAGACAGGTGCTCGGGCCTCAGCCCCACTGGGCGATGCAGTCAGCGGCTTAGCCGCCAGGAACTTCAGGAGGGCACTTGGGTCGGGACACAGCCTGTCCAACAGCAGAGAAATAGAAGCATGAAACACCGGCAGGCTGGGGGCAGAGCAACTTCAGCGCGGCTGTCTGGGGCTGGAGGGGTACGGCAAAGTCTCTGGAGTTAATGGTTGATGGAGAGCGCCTGATCCCCGGGGTGTGGGTGGAGGGAATGTATTTAGTTAGGAGCGTCTAGGTTATGCTTCAGTAACAGATGAACGCCAGACCTCAGTGCCTAATCCAACCAGGATTTATTTTTCACTCTGGTGGCCCAGGGTTGGGGGGCCAGTGTAGTCTGGGGCAGGGGCGGAGGGTGTTGGGTTTGGCAGCTCTGCCAAGGCCCCGGGATCCAGGCTCATGGAGGTGCCACCGTCCTGTAACATTCTCATCTTTATGTGCGGCTGCAGGGGCCCAACGCAGAGGGAGGGAGTTGTGGGACCTCATACCTGCCCTGCTGTGCTTTGGCCACAGAATAACTCCCTCTACTTCTGCTCACAGCCCGTTCGCCAGGGTTAGCCAATCACACGGCCTCAACCCAACTACAAGGGAGGCTGGGAAACGCAGTCTGCCTCGGCCTCCGGGAGAGGAGGCTGGACCGGGGCTGGGGCTGGTGAAGGCGGACACTGTCTTTGCTGCAGCATCTGACCAGCGCTGGGGACGGAACATTATTAGGGGCACAAGTAGCCCTGAAGTATTTCACGTAGGGGGGTGTCATGACCAGATGGGGTCCCCTGTGGGCCATTCCCAGGACAGGCAGACGGGAGGTGCAGAGGCTCCACAGGTGCTGCTGAATCGCAAGGGTTTTCATCTGCCAGAGAATCAGGGGAAGGGATTCCCGCTCTGCCCACTTCCCCGACCTGAAGCAAAGGCCATTTCTCCCCGAGAGTTTCCAGGTGTTCCTGGGTGCCTTCCATCTACCCAAGAGGAGCCACGTTTGGCCCAAGTCTCCTTACGAGAACTTGGGTTTGGAGGGACCTGAGTCCTTGAGCTGACCCTGGAGGGCTCCCAGCAGGCCCCAGAGCTGGGCCTCCTTCTTCCCACCACCCTGGGCTAGCTTTCCTGCCCTGGCTGCCTGTTGCCTGCTGAGACTTACGCTCACCTGCTGGTGTCTTGGAATCTGCACTCACCTGGGTCCCACCTGCGTATCTAGTTCCTGCCGTCCTTAGCCTGCTGCTACCTCTTTTTTGTTTGTTTTTGGCCTCGCAGGCTGACTTGCAGGATCTTAGTTCTCTGACCAGATTGAATCCACGCCCTTGGCAGTGAAAGCGCGGAGTCCTAAACACTGGACCACCAAGGAATTCCCGTGCTGCTACCTCTCTGATGCCAAACTTCTGTCCACCGAAGGTTTGCCACCTCATTCCCTTACGCTGACTCTGATGTGTGTGTCTGGACTCCATACATCCTGCCGAATCCCCAGTTTAGTCTAGATCCTTGGTCCCAGTGTACCCCCTTAGCTCTTCCTCTCGTTGAGCTATCCTGCTGACACCCACATCCCTGCTTTGTCCCGCCTCCTTTCGAAGGGCCCAGTCTGCTTTGGGGTGCAGTGCCCTCATCACCAAAGTGTGCTCCTGGCCTGGCCATCCTCGAGCAGTCCCCTTCCCAGCTTGCAGTCATTCATCCCACGGGTCACCTCGCGGGGCATCAGCGTTCACCCCAGCTGCCCCTCCACCGATGCCCTGATGTTCTCCGTCTCTTGGGTTTGCACCCTCCCTCCCTCTGGGCCAGAAAGACCCCGGCTCTGTCTCAACCCTGGAAACGGGCACCCTTGCCTCTCGTCCCCGGCCTGCCTCATCTGTGGGAACGATGCTGTCTGGGCCAGAACTCGCCCTGCTGCAATCAGTGGAAGTCAGCCGTCACTGTGTGGGATTGAGGGGCCGACCTCAGCAATCAGGCAAGACTAAACCTCCCTTTTGCATTTGCGGAAACTGAGGTCCTAAGAGGTTAATGAGTCTGAAGTGAGAGGCCGGAACCCAGAGCCGACCTCCCTGGGTGTGACAGACGTGTCCTTGAAGTGTCACCTGCTGTGTACACAGAGGGCGCTCATATCCCAGCCCGAACAGAATCCCTTGACGACTGTACCCTCAGGTTACAAGTTGGGGTTTTCAATACCAGGACCTGGGACAGGAGGAAGACTTAAGACAGCACAGTGGAGGAAGGGCCTGAGGACAGACAGAGCCCCGGAGAAACTTCCCCCCGGCGAGAGCTGAGCGGGTTGCTAGGAACACGATGACTGACATTTCAGTTTGAGGATTTTTTCCTTCATCTGCCGCAGTCACCTTCCTTTACCCCCTAGCCCTTAGTCAGAGATCTTTACATAATTGTTTTAGTGGTGAGTCAGGGATGAAGGAAAAAGGCCGGCTCCCCAGGTGCCAGGTGATGACTGCTGCAAGGTGAACAGGGGCCCTGAAATATGGTCCTCATTCGCTCCAAGGCCTCCAACAGAGAAGTGACCTTGAAAGGGAGTGGGGGCGGATGGTGCAGGGCAGGAGTTGAGCCGTATGACCGGGACAGGAGAGGAGAGGAGGAGCTGGGGACCTCCAGGCAGCAGTCCCTGCTCAGGGGTCCAGTCCCGGGGGTGCAGCTGGCAGCATGGGCCCCAACGCAGGACCTGCAGCTCCCCTGCACCTTGAAGGCTTTGCCTGGAGCTGTTGTACCCGCCATGCACGCTGTGCCACGTTTGAGTCCCAGCAGAGTCAAACGCGAGCGAAAGGGGAAGGGGAAGACACGAATGATGTGGCTTGGGCTTGGCAAGCACAGGGTCCTGTTCTGATACACTTTAGGGATGAATGTTTACGTTTTCTTCAGTACTATATAATTCGGTCTTAGAATACTTTCACTGCTCGGGGACTAGGAGAGTAGAACCTAAACGTATTGGGCAGCTAGACGTAACACATTATTCTGCAGGTTAAAGGAAAGCACACTTTCTGAACTGTGCTCTGAAAACAAAGGCATCTGTAGTCAAATATGCTTGGAGCACCCAGGGTAGCAGTGAAAGCTGGATCTACCCAGTGTCCACACCCCACTTCTTCCTGAGCCACAGAACCCTGGCTTTATTCCAGGCACAGAGCACCCAGCCCAAAGAGCATGTTCCCAGCCTCCCTGTAGCTCCGTGTGGCCTTCTGATCAAGCGCTGGTCAATGAAATGTAAATTCAAGGTCTGGGAGTGACATGGTGGGGGGTGGGTTGTGGGGGGGTGTAGAGGCTGCTTTAAAGGAAGTTGCCTTAGCCAGGAGGGATATCAGTCCCTCCCAGCTGTTCCCCAGCCCGGAATGTCAATGTGATGACTGGACCTCCAACCCTCATTTTGTTCCAGGAGGCAATCACGAGGTTGGAAACCGCCAGAGTAAACAAAAGAGAGGAGGAGCCTGGGTGCTGTTGCTTCGTGGAACTGCCGGGCCAGCCCTGGATGACCAACCTCCAGTCTCACTTTATGTGAGACTACATTCCTGTTTTGGTTTACCCATTGTTATTTTGGATTTTCTGACGTAGTCAGTTGAATCTAATCTTAACAGAAACGGCTGGCATAGAAGACTTCCTTTTGGGAGACTCAGAGATCATATTAGCAAATGAGAGACAAATGAGAAGCTTTGCAATAAAGTAACCTATCATACGCAGAAGTCTAGAGACATCCCCTGAAGATCCCTGTCCCTTGGTTATTCAACAAACACTATTCTAGGCACTGCTGTGATGGGATTTTGCAGATGTAATTAAGGTTACTAATCTTCTGGCTTTAAGATAGAAAGCCAGTTCTGGAGCATCCAGGTGCGAGTCCCTAACCACAGACTGGGGAGAAGAGTCGGCCAGAGAGACGAGCTGGAAGAGGCAAGAGAAATATGATTGATGGGGAAGTCAGTATGGGAAGGATCGGAGGCACCATCGCCAGCTAAGGGATGTAGGGGCCCACGTATGGGAGCAGAGAGCAGCTGCTAGGATCTGCCTGAGGCTGACAGCCAGCCAGGAAGTGGGGACCCCAGCTTGAGGCACTGCTGCCCTCTCCTCTCCGTTTGGAAGCCGACGCTACCCTTCACTGCTCCACTGCCCTTTTTTTTCTTTTTTGGCGGTACGCGGACCTCTCACTGTTGTGGCCTCTCCCGTTGCGGAGCACAGGCTCCGGACGCGCAGGCTCAGCAGCCATGGCTCACGGGCCCAGCCGCTCCATGGCACGTGGGATCTTCCCGGACTGGGGCACGAACCCGTGTCCCCTGCATTGGCAGGTGGACTCTCAACCACTGCGCCACCAGGGAAGCCCTCCACTGCCTTTTGAAGGGACTGCTCCTTTGCCAACTATTTTGGACGTCATCTGCATCTGGAGGTGGTCCTCCTCTCTCCCCGGCGTGTGGAAGGTGCTGAGCCCGGAAAAGCAACTACCCAGTTCCCTCCTGCAGAGAGCGTCCTGCCTCCTAGAGGGTGGTCACTGCAGACATACTTCTCAGGGGCCTGCTGCAGGGGTGCAGGAGTGCCTGGGACCTCTTGGGTATCCGGGCGCTTCCTGTGTCCTCATACACGGTCTAGGGGGACGCTGACGCGTTCAGCCCCATCGTCAGCCTGGAGGACACACCAGCAGCACGGAAAAGGGGAAATGCTGCTGGCGTGGAGCCCCAGCAGGGCTTCGTGTGCCCGTCCGTGTCCCCAGTGCCTGTGACCAGGTTCATGGCCCGGTCTGCAGTGGGGCAGAGGAGGAAGGAGACAGGTGGGGCGGGGTTGGGGGGACAGGCAGGGCAGGTCTCGTGGCTGCTTCCAGCATGGAAGACGGGAAGCCAATGGGGTCTTTTCCCTGCCTCTCCTGTCCTTCCTCCTGACCTCTGGGGGTGGTCCTCTCCTGGGCACAGGTGGCCGCTCCTGGCTTGGTGCTCTGGCCCTGCCTCACCTACCTAGTCGTGGCTGTCACGAGAGGGAGTTTAAGTTCCAGAGCAGGGCTGAGCCACACAGGACAATGGCCCTGGCCTCCGCAGGGGGGACCTTTGACCTCTCAGGCTGGCTAGCATTACAAAGGCATCTTAGCTGTCTGACCTCATTATTGAGGTGCTACCTCAATAATGTGCTACCTTGTGGTCAGCTGGCCCATTATGGTCTTTTTGTTTCCACAAACAGTTATGAATCTAGGAATCTGTTTGTGAATTGCCTGTGAATAGTTCTCCTGGCTGCATTTCATGCTGCGGGTTTGAACTCCCCAGTCCAGTGGATTGAGATTCTTTCGAACCCTCACTCTGTTATCAGGACCACACACCATTCCTCCTGGTTTCGCGTAGTCGATGTTGAACAGGAAACAGGTTCTGATTCAGAGTAGGCAACACGCCACCTGAAACTACCCTGTGGACTTTAGATATCACTTTTCAACTCTCCACGATGTAACCCATCTGCTGGTCATGGTTGGGTGGGCTTATCTTTTGGGCTTAACCCCCCTCTTCCAGGTCTCCACTCCCGGGGAGCCTCTGCTTCTATAGCCTGTGTCCTCGCAGAGCTGTCTTAAGGGGACAGAGGGTGGAGCCATTTTTTCCTAGCTACAATATAGGACCTTCCTCTTTAAGACTTTTGGTCTGGACCTCCTGGGCACCTGAATGTGCCCAAGAGGAGACTCAGGGGTCAGACAGAGCTCCTGAGGGTCTGGTCAGTGGTGCTGTCACAAGCACCCAAGGGGAAGCAATGGACGCAGGGCACCTCCAAAGAGGGACCATCAACAACCTTCCCTGGCACCTACTGTGGTGATGGGAGGAGGCTGCACTGGAGAATAGGGCCAGCGGCCCTTCTCCAACCTGTGCCTCTTTCCCTTCTAAGTCAGGCTCTAGGGGAGGCGCCGCCGGCTCCTGCGGTGCTCCTGGACCTCACGACTCCCAAAATGGCCCCGAGGTTCTGCAAACCAGGCCTCTGTCTGTCTTCTCCCCAAGAGGCCATGGCCACAAGTGCCACAGGGTGAGGAGGGAGCTGATGTCAGTGTCAGATGAGGCCTGGGCCCTGACCTTGGAGAGAGAGGGCAGCCCAGGAAGTCTGGCTCAGGCCAGAAGATGCTGTCCTCCCAACTGACACAGAGATCAAGTCTTGAGGACATGGTGACCTTGAATCAAATTCAGTTTCAGACTCTCTGGCTGCAAGAAAATCTTATCTTCAAAGGTTTTGAAATCTGCTTTCCTCAAGCCTAGGGAAACATTTATGGAGAATAGTCGGTGTGCCGGGGACTGTACATGGGGCTGAGGAGATGGTGAAGGTGAATAAAATACAACCTGTTGGTACTTCCCTGGTGGTCCAGTGATTAAGACTCTGCACATTCAGTGCAGGGGCCCAGGTTCCATCCCTGGTAGGGGAACTAAGATCCCACATGCCGCATTGCACAGTCAAAAAAAAAATTAAGAAAAAACCCTAATGAATAAATACAGCTTGTTTATGTGGGGGAGACAGACTGGTGAACAAGTGATAGGGAAGCAGCCTGAAGGGGCCCCCAACTCAGCCTGGGGGAACGGTCCGGGGAGCCTCCTAGAAATGACCACCAAGCCAAGTCTTAGGGGATTAACAGAAGTGGGGTGCAAGATGGGAACAAGAGTGAAGAAGAGGGGATCCTGTGGCAGGAACAGGACAGAGGGGAATGTCACAGGGAGGGCAGAGCACTCGGGAAATTGCCGGGGGGACTGAGGTGGGACCAAGGGCCTGGTGAGCCAGGTTAAGGAATTCACTTCTATCCCGAGGCTGGTGCAAGAGCCATTGGAGGGTTTGACGCCGAGGAGTCACGTAGCCTGATACCCACTTTCGATGGTCCATTCTGAAGAAATGCCCAGGAGGGGGCACTGGAAGGACACTGCTGCGTGGCTGGATGCAGGTATGAGGGACGAGAAGCCAGGGATGCTCTCGTGGGTCTGGGTTTCCCCAGGTCTCCACCTCCACTCTCCCCTCCCTGACCTCAGGGCTGTGGGGTTTGGAGACCATCAAACTTCTGATGATGTTTGAAGTCAAGTGTGGGAAAGTGGCCCTGGGAAGTGTTCCCAAGGTAACAAGGGCCAGCTTATCCTAGATCAACCAGAGAATTTCCATGGGGCTTCCCTGGTGGCGCAGTGGTTGAGAGTCCGCCTGCCGATGCAGGGGACACGGGTTCGTGCCCTGGTCCGGGAAGATCCCACATGCCACGGAGCAGCTGGGCCCGTGAGCCATGGCCGCTGAGCCTGCGCGTCCGGAGCCTGTGCTCCGCAATGGGAGAGGCCACAACGGTGAGACGCCTGCGTACCGCAAAAAAAAAAAAAAAAAAAGAATTTCCATGGATGGTAGCGGGGCCCAGGAGCAGCGGGAGGAAGGGAGGTGCAGGTGTGCCCAGAAAGGCATGACTAAAAGGAGTGCGCAGGACAGAACCTCCTTTGGACCCCCTTCCCGACATCTGGAAGCCCTCCAGCCCTGCTGCCTGCCAGCCCCATGCCCTTAGAGGCTGCTGCAGGGGTATCCCCACTGCCGAGGGGCCCGGCCCCACACAGTCTGCTCGGTCTGTTCCTCCAAGGAATTCAATTCTAGCAGCAATTTCATCTCCTCCTCTGCCCAGCACCCAGGGCTGACCCCTGAGCCCCACCTGCTCTCCCAGTTAGGGCTGGGGGAGGGGAGGAGACTCAGGCTGACCAGCCAGCTTGATGATAGATTGTTCCATCAGGATCTGGCTCAGGAAGGAGGCTCTTGGCTTGGCCCCTGCCTCGGGAAAATCCCTTCTTCGATGCCTCACTTTGTCCACCTATCAAATAGGCAGATTCAGTATCTTTATCAACCCTCCTGGCCCTATGCTAGAAAAGAGGCTTGGTACGTTTTGTTTTTTTCTTGGGTGAACGCTTATCTTCAAAGTGCAGCGCTTTTATTAGAGACACAGGAAAACAAGAGCAGTAGCGACTGATTGCCTTAATTACAACAGTTGAGAAGAGTCTGGTGGGGAGACAGGACCTGGGGGCCTGGGCTGCGTATTTCCCAAAGCTCCAAGGGTTCCTAATCCTCCCCAGGAGGCTGGGACCTCAACTCTCCTACACTCTCTGGGGTGCACCCAAGTCAGAAAATACAAAAAAGCCTAAAGGGCATTTACTAAATCACAAAGGTGGATTATATCAACCTGGGAAAGGGCTATTTCCATGCTGCTGGTGGCGGGACTCGTTATTGATAGAAAGTGATGGCCGGGGGAGTCATTCCTTCTGACAGCTCACATTGGAGGAGGAGAGCGAAGAGGGGCAGGCAGGCTGTGGGGAGACCAGGCCTTCCTGATGGCAGCTTCCGGGAGGCCAAGACACCCCCCAGCACAGCTGCTGAGCTCAGGTGAGTTACATGGGAAGGGTGAGGGGTGGGTACGGCCTGTGTTTAGCTTTTCAGCACAGTCAGAGGGGGGAGGGGTCAGGGGCCTTCCCCCGTGACTGAGGTTGGGCTCCAGGGGTCAGTGCTGGCCCTGGACTGCACCCCCTGCCCTGGACCTGAGGAACTAGGGCACCCCCAGCCCATTCCCCACTGCAGCCGTGACCCTCATCTCTGAGTCACCCTTTGATGAGGTTCCGATTCCTGTCTGCACCCCGTTATTAACTGGACTCTTCCTTCCACAACTGTGTACTCTTATCCCCCGGCTCTGAGCAAACTGTGGGGGCAGCAGTGGGAAGCGTGGGCACTCTGCCGCAGACCCAGCCGTGACTTACACTTAAATCACTTCCCTACTGCAGACTCCCGTGAGCAGCCAAAGACCCCTGTGCCCCTCACACACCCCGCAGACCAGGGCTGAGCCGGGGGGACGCAGGGACAGGCCCAGCCTCTCCCTCCAGGGCTCCCATGGGGGCTGCTGTGGAAACTCACAAACTTCTAATACTTCTTTGAACGCAAGTAACGCATGCTTGTTGCACACACATTAGGAAGCACAGATGAGCAGAAGAGAATTAAAAATTGCCCGTGATTCCACCCGGAGATGATCATTGTTTTATGCCTTCACTCCGTGTATTCAGCCATTTGTCATCAGCTGTTCACACTTGTTAGTGCGCTGCGAGCATCGTTCAGGGCAAAAGAGCCATTTCCACATCATTTTCTTTAATGACAGCCCAGCTTGTGAGGTGGTCATTTCACCAATTTTTTCGCGGTAGTGCCATCGGGGCTGCTTCCTGTATCATGAATAACGTTGCCAGGATCATCTTCCATCCATTTAGCAATATTTTCCCCGACTGCTCAGCTACAGGCACCCTCTGGGTACTGGGCTTACAGCCACTGACAAAACAGAGGCCTGTGCAGACACATCTCTGGGCATATTCTTTTCTGTTTTTTTTTTAACATCTTTATTGGAGTAGAATTGCTTTACAATGGTGTGTTAGTTTCTGCTTTATAACAAAGTGCATCAGCTATACATGTACATATAACCCCATATCTCCTCCCTCTGCGTCTCCCTCCCACCCTCCCTATCCCACCCCTCTAGGTGGTCACAAAGCACTGAGCTGATCTCCCTGTGCTATGCGGCTGCTTCCCACTAGCTATCGATTTCATATTTGGTAGTGTCTATATGTCCAGGCCACTCTCTCACTTCATCTCTGGGTATATTCCTGATAGTTCTTTCAGCTGATGACTGGATGGGACATTGCTGGGCACAGCTTTGCTGGGATTCACTCTCCCAAAGGATTGTGCCCATCTCAGTGGCCCTTCAGAGAGCCGCTCTGGACAAAGCCCTGTGGCCTCTGTGCTCCAGAATGACCTGGCATGGGCGCAGGCATGACCCTAGAAAACAGAGCAGGCCCCAGCGGAGTCTGGCCGCACTCCGGGCCAGACTTTCACGGGGTGGTTGTTTTCCCAGGCCCCAGATTTGGCGGCTGCGTCTGGGCGCAGGATGTAATAGTTGAAATTGGGCCATCCTAGATAACCCAGAGGTACTGAGGTGCCTTCCCCACCCAGCTCCGGAGGCAGCCCTCCCAGAAGCATCTGGGTAGGGGAGAGGGCGCCCAGGCTCCCACCCCAGGCCGCTGGGAGCGGGTCCGGACCAGGCCCTGCCCCCCACCCCACAAACCCCACCCCCAGCCCAGGCCTCCGCCCCTGCCCCGGCCGCGCTCCGGCGGGTGCCCAGGTAGCCCAAACCTGTCGGGCCGGTTTCGAGAGCAGCGGGACGGAGGCTGGTGAAGGATGCACGGCCAGCCCCGTGCGCGGCCCGCACTCTCGGCCGCCTGAGCCCCGTCCGCCCGGCCCGCAGCCCACCGGCCGACCCCATGGTGCGTGCGCCCGGCCTCCTGGCGGCCCTGCTGGGCCTGGGGCTGGCCCTGGCCCTGGCCCTGGCCCTGCGGCGGGTGGGCGCGGCGGACTGCGGGGCCCTCGGCCCGGCGGAGCGCCTGGCGTTCGCCCCGGCGGCCAAGACCCGCTGGCTGGCCCCTCGCGTCCGCGCGCCGGGGCCCCTGGACCCCCTCTACGGCACCGTGCGCCGCTTCCTCTCCATGGTGCAGCTCAACCCCTTCCCCGCCGGTGAGTGCGTCCCTCCCCCGGGCGGGCCTCGGCGGGTATTGGGTCCCCACTCTGCACCCTAATCTCCTCTCCACCGAGGGGCGCACCCACCGTCGGCAGGCACTTGGAGGGCAGGGTCCCCAGCACTCCCCAGCCCCATCTTCCTCCCCAGAAGGCCCGGGCACCCAGGGCATCACCTTGCTGTGTGACCTTGGCAAGCCCCTTTCCCTCTCTGAGCCGCGGTTTCTCTGTCCTAAGGTAGAGGAAGTTACAGGCAAAGTTCTCCAGCAGCGGGTTGAGCTTTTTCTCTGGGTCTGGTGGCGCCGTGCTGGCTGTGAGGACCAGGATGGGCAGCAGGACAGCTCCCAGCCCGTCGCCTGCCTCTTAGGGGAAGGGCTGCTGCTAGGCCAGGCCCCTTCTCTGCTTTTAACCGGGCTGCCGGCTTCCCCGCTGCAGGGCCTACCTGGGGGGCGCAGGAGGAGGGGGGAGCCAGGCCTCCCTGCAGACACAGCCTCCTGTAGCCCGGCTGAGGCACGAGGGCTCCGGGCTGTGGTGACACTGCCTTCTCCGAGGGTGCCGAGGTGGTGGGAGGACACCCTTCGGAGAGCCCACCTTTGCCTGGCAGCGGGGGTGGACGCAGGGGCAGGGCAGTCACTGCCCCCAGACCCAGCTCGACTCTTTTCCTAGAGCTGATAAAGGCCTTGCTGAATGAGCCATCCTCCGTGAAGGCGGATGAGGTGAGCGGCCGGGGGGCGCTGCCGGGGGAAGGCGTTCAGCGGTGAGCACGAGGGACCGGAGAAGGAGAAGGGCCTCGTCGGCTCAGCCCACTTGCTGGGTGTGCCCCGGGGTGGGGTTTCTGGCATCCCTTCCCCTTTTCCGTGAGCACTGCAGTCCGCGGACCTGATTTCTAACCACGGCTCTGCCCTTCAGCGGCTGTGGGGTTTGCAGGGAGCCCTAGCCTCTCTGGACTTCAGTGTCCTTTGTTTGTAGGATGGTAACACGGTGCCCCTCACAAGAGTTAAAGGAGATGTGAGATGTGTGCATAGTGCCCCCGCCGCCCCGCCCCCGAGTGTGCCTCCCTCCCCTTGGGTTTCCCTCTAGAGTCAGGCGGGAGAGGGCTGGGATGGCAGGATCAGGACAGCCCCTCATGCCTTGCTGCCCTGCCCAGGTGGTGCAGTATGAGGCAGGCTACGTGGTGTGTGCCGTGATCACCGGCCTCTACCTCCTGGTGGTACCCGCCGCTGGGCTCTGCTTTTGTTGCTGCCGCTGCCGCCGGCCCTGTGGTGGCCGAGTGAAGATGGAGCACAAGACGATGGCCTGCGAGCGAGGCACCCTCATGGCCTTCCTGCTGCTGACCACCCTCGTACTGCTGTGAGGGGCGCCCAGGTCAGGCGGGAGGCGTGGGCCGAGGCCCAAGGTGTCCACAGGCATCCAGCCAGCCCCTTGCTCTTCCCCCATCCCTGCAGGATCGGCGTGGTCACTGCCTTTGTCACCAACCAGCGCACGCATGAGCAGATGGGCCCCAGTGCCAAGGCCCTGCCGGAGACTCTGCTCAGCCTCCGGGGCCTGGTCTCCGATGTCCCCCAGGTGAGTGCCAAGTAACCCCGCACGTGCCCCCATGAGCGCCAGCCGTGGGCGGGACAGAGCAGGGTAGGTCCTGCAAATTCGTGCGTAGCCTGCGCATTAGAGAGGGTGCCCCTTCCAGCACGCACCTGACTGCCCCCTGCTGGAGAGTCCCTGTAATCCATGACGGCACCCATGGTATTCTCAGGACAGACGCCCAGTTGTGGCGGGTAGTGGGGGAATAAGGGCTGGGGAAGGGCCAGGAGCCGGGGTGTCCGGGGACAGGAAGGAGCAGCCTCGCGGCCCTGTGTTTGCCTAGGAGCTGCAGGCCGTGGCACAGCAATTTTCCCTTCCTCAGGAGCAAGTCTTGGAGGAACTGAATGGTGAGGATTCCAGCTCAGGCCTGCCTTGGGGAGGCCTCTCATCCCCTCATCCCGGGCTCCACCTGGGAACACCCTCGCAGAGGCGGGGATAGGGTCCAGCTGGGGAGCACGGCGGCCGCTCTGCCGCAAGACCACCCTCCGGAACCCAGGGGAGGAGGATGGTTGGCTGGGGAGGCCCCTAGTCTCCTGGGGGCCAGCCCTGCAGACTGCCCTGCGCTCTCCAGGTGTCCACAGGAGCATTGGGAACACGATCCACACACAGCTCCAGAGCACCGTGTATGAGGTCCTGGCCTCTGTGCTCAGCCTGGGCCAGGGTGAGTGTCGCTGGGGGGCGCCCCGCCCTCGCCCAGCCCTGCATTTCTTACACTGTCAGCGGTCCGCCCCTGACTTTCTCACGGCTTTATCCTAGGATCCCTTGTGGCACCTTTGCCCACTCCTGGCTTAACGTGCCCCAGGGCAGTTTCCATTATAACCACAGAGATTAAGGACCACCGGTCCCCTGGGTTTGGGAGGGAAAGATGTTCTGCCTCCTGCAAGGTCTCCAAGGATGCTGTAGCAGTGGAGACCACTCAGTCCAAATGTGGGTCTCGCAGCCCTGCAGGTCTCCGTGGACCACCTCCGAGCCCTGAACGCCACCTCCGTGGAACTTCAGGAGGGACAGCAGGCCCTGGCGCCGGCTGTCCAGGGGCACCGGGAGCGCCTCCTGGCCCTGCTGCAGGAGCCCAGCTGCCGGGGCTGTGCAGAGGCCCTGGACAGAGCCCACGCCTTGGAGCTGGGAGCTGACTTCAGCCAGGTGCAGGCCCAGGCCTGAGGCCCCTTGGGGTGAAAGGGGTTGCTCTGCCCGCTGCCCCAGGAATCCCTGGGCAGCCTCTGTTCCGGCTGTTTCCTGAAGCGGACTCCTGATCCCTCTCCCTGGGCTGCCCCTGCCCTCTCCACGCACCCAGAGTTAACGATGGTCATCCTGGCAGTGGAGTGAGAGCTTCCCTGGGCCACGCGCTGTGTCGTGAGCCTCGTGTGACTTTGCTTCTTGAGTTCTCACTGCCACCCAGGGCCTTCGAGGCTGTGGTGGTCCCCATCTTGCACACGAGGACACAGTATTCAGAGGCCTCTGCCCCCGTCCTTCCCCAAGGACCCCTCCCAGGCCTCTCTGTGGACTTTGTCATAAGAAGCTCCTCAAACCGTTTCAGGTGCCCTCTGTGGACGAAGCCCTGCACCGGCTGAAAGGCGTCCCAGAGGCCAGCTTCTCCAGCGTGGTCCAGGAGGTGAGTGCCTGCCCCAGTCTGCCCGACTTCTTCGCAACCTGGCTGGGAACTCGAATGTGAGGGGCCTCAGTTTTTCTCCTTTGGGGTGGGAACCCAGTTGAACCTAAGACTTGGGTCACATCAGGGCCTCGCCTACCCCGTGGCGCCCTGGGCTGGAGCCTCGCGATGCTGGTCCTTGTGTGCACGGGGTCTGGTGGGGGAGGCAGGCCTGGAGCTCAGAAGGAAGAGCTAGGACCCTCGGGGGGTGGGGTCTGGGGATGGCCAAGGAGCGAGCACACAAGCTGAGCCCCAGACGACAGGCGGGCTCTCCTGGGTGGAGACGGGCTGTGGGAAAAGGTGCAGCATGAGTCAGCGCCTGTGACCCAGGGCCTGGAAAATGCCGGGGTTGGGGAAACGGTGAGTCAGTCGTGCTGGGTAACTAGAGCAGAGTGTTCCAGGAGGAGGGAAATAGGGCCTGAGGCTGGAAGAATAGACTGGAGCTGGACTTCAGGGAAATAGCCCTGGTGGTCCTGTGCAGAGTGGCTGGGAGAGATGAGAGGATGGCTAGGAGTCTACTGCAACAGTCTAAGCAAGAGGGGCGGGGAAGAAAGGAGCAATGTTTGGGGGAATTGAGTCAGGCCAGGCTGAGGGAGGGGAGAAGAAGGCACTGACTAAGAGAGGAAAGGGAAGCCTGTTTCCTGATTTCCTGGTCTGGGAGCACCGAGGGGGGATGCTCTCCCACTGGACCTGGCATGCAGGGGTCCCCCAAGCTAGGACACCCGGGCGGACAGCAGGAGGCACAGCTGCATTTGCTTCCGGCAGGAGAACAGTACCTTCAACGCCCTCCCGGCTCTGGCTACCTTGCAGACGGCCGACGTGATCAGAGGTGAGGCCCCGCCCAGGGGCCAGGCTGGCTGCCTAGGATGCCCCCCAACCCAGCCCTACCGACGAGGCTTGTTGAGAGAGGAGTGGGGTAGTGGGGTGGGGAAGGTGAAGGCTGTCCTCCTGGCTGGACCTGGACAGAGAGTGAACCATCTCTGTGCATCCCAGATGTTCTTCCTGTCCATCCGTCTCCTCCCTGGGCCCCTGGGGGTCTTCCCCATCCCATAAGCCCCTGCTGCTTTGGGCAGAGCTGAAGAAGGTGGTGGCCCAGCAGCCTAGAGAGCTAAGGACACTGGCCGAAGCGTTCCCAGGCTGGGAGGCGGCTTCTCGCTGGAGCCAAGCACTGGAGGAGATGGAACAGTGCAGCCGCCCCTACCTGAAGGAGGTGCAGAGATATGAGAAATACAGGTGCCTGGGAACCCGTGGGCGTGGGTGGAATGGGCAGCTCAGCTTCTCAGCCACCCTGGAACCAATTTCCAGCCCTCATCAACCCTCCTTATACTAAGTCTCCGCCTCCATTTAAGCCAAGATCCCTCTCTCGTTGGGCCTCTGTGTCCCCACCTTGGCTGTGTGCCCTGGGGATCTGAGCCTGGGGACCCTGTGGGAAGTCACACTTCTAAAGCCTCAGCCTCGGGGTAGTGGCCCCACCCAGCCACTAGGTCCTCCACCAGCCCCTCCTGTGCCCACTACTGCCCTTTCCGTGACGTCCCACCTTCTCTGTGGCAGGTGGATGGTGGGCTGCCTGCTGTGCTCTGTGGTCCTGCTTGTGGTGGTCTGTAACCTGCTGGGCCTCAACCTGGGCATCTGGGGGCTCTGTAACAGGGAAGACCCCAGCCACTCGGAAGCCAAGGGCAAGGCTGGAGCCCGCTTCCTCATGGTGTAAGAAGGGCTGGGGAGAGGGGGAGGGTCTCTCCCCCTGCCCCCGGGCTGGCACATTCCTCTCATGCCCATGGATAGCTTCTGGTGTAGCTGCAGGAGCGAGTCCTGGGGATCAAAAGACTGAGCTGTGGTCTGGCTCTGGGCTGACTTGCTGGGTGGCCCTGGGCAAATTATAACCCACCTGGGCCTCAGTTTGTATAAAAGGGTTGGCCTAGAGCAGGAATGCAAATAAGAAGCACTTCCCCTTCCCACACCAGTGGCAACTTTAATAATTAATGGGCACCTTTTCTCTCTGAGCCCAGATACAGCCTCAGAATCCTGCTTAACCCAGTGTCCAGGCAGCACTACCATTAGGAGGTGGCACCAGAGGTAGAATCTGTTTGCCAGCCCTGAACTAGATAGTCTCTAAGGCCAGGGTTGCCACATTCAGTTGTGCAGGAGGGTCACTGTATAAAGGTGCCTGGCCAAAGGGGTGAGTGAAATCCAGCCCATGTTTCACTCTCCAAGCCTCAAATCCTGGCATGGGGCCACGCCTGTCTCACAAAGAAGCCTTGGTCAGTGGCACAGGTCCTACTCAGATGCTGTAGGTTGCTGCCTCTGCTGGTGGGTCATGGCTGGCCATGCCAGGTGGCCCCGTTGAGGCTGAGCTCTGGAGCTAGTCACCTCCATGTGTCCTCGGCCCAGAGGCCAGCAGCCCTGGCTCTTTGAGCAGAACAGCTGTGCTCTCCTCTAGGCTGCCAGGGCCAGCCAGGGCAGCAGCGGTAGAGTGGGGATGGGGGAGGATGAGGTGGGGCCGGTGAGCAGTTCTGAGTCCTCTCTCCTGCCCCGGGGCTGACTCACTGACCATGCTGGCCCCGGGATGGAGATGGGGATGGAGCGCACGGTCCAGGGCATCCTCCCTCCTGTCTCAAGCCTGTCCCTCCGCCTTCCCCAGGGGTGTGGGCTTCAGCTTCCTCTTCGCCGCGCCCCTCATCCTCCTTGTCTTCGCCACCTTCCTGCTGGGCGGCAACGTGCAGACCCTGGTGTGCCGGAGCTGGGAGAGCGGGGAGCTCTATGAGGTGGGCCTGCCCCACTCTGGGGCCCAGAGGGACGAGGAGAGAGCTGTGGGCAGAGCAGGAGGTTTAGAAGGAAGTAGGAGCCCGAGAGGTTAGAAGGGAGAGAGAGACAGGAGGAATGATGGAAACGGCCAAGGAAAGAGATGGAAAACCACCAGTGAGAGAAAAGAGCCAGTGAGTCCCTGGAAGGCTGCCCAGGCCCCAGGCAGGGACCTCGAAGGATGGCCCCCAGACCTGAGGCCCTCTGCCCTCCTAACACTGAGTCTTGGAATTGGGGATCCTTGTTCCCTGTTGCACTGAGCAGGTGAGCCAAGATGCTGGCCTGGGTCCTCTGCTGAAGACAGGCCGGCCACCCTCCTGGAGAGTCACGGGGAGGGTCCCTGCCAGGATTTAGGGCCCTGGAGTGATCTGAGTTAGAGGCAGGTGTGGGCTGGAGTCCCAGGGTTGTGGTCTCTGCTGTGCCAGGGCAACGTGGGACTAGGCCCTGGGAAGCTGGGTGGCCTTGCCCCCCCACTCCCCGCTCCAGGCCCGTTCCTCTGTGTCCCATTCCCAGTTTGCAGACACTCCGGGGAGCTTGCCGTCATCCATGAACTTGTCCCAACTTCTTGGCCTGAAGAAGAACCTCAGCGTCCTCCTGGCCTATCAGTGAGCGGGTGTCTGGGCTGGGGGCCGGGGTGTGAGGAGGGGCTGAGGCGGGCATCCCATTAGGATGACGTCAGCCCCCACCTGCCTGCCTTCCTCTCATCTCTGATGCCTGTCATTCCTCCGCAGGCAGTGCAAGCAAGGGGCTGCGCTCTGGACGGTCCTGCAGCTCAATGACTCCTATGACCTGGAGAAGCACCTGGATATCAGCGAGGTGAGAGAACCTTCTGGAACACACTGGGGACCCTTCCTGCAGATCCCCCTCTTCTGGTCTTGCCTTGCTGGAGGGACCATCTCCTTGAACCCGAGAAGTCCACAAGAGCAGTTGAGGCGCCTCAGGGGCAGAGGACCCGGGTGCAAGCTCAGGACCTGGCCCAGGGCTAGAGCCCAGGGCAGCTTCCAGAGCGTGAATGCCTGGAGGCTCTGACCAGCTCTGAGCACTGCGCTCCCGGAAGAGCTGAACACAGGTGAGGTTGAGGCCGGACAGGGTGGTGACAGTGAGTGAGAGGACCAGGGTGTGTGTCCTGACTGAGGACAGGCATCGGTTTGGATGCTGCAGTGGGAGCGGGGTGGTTGGCGAGGGAGTGTGACAGTGAAAACGATGGTGATGAAGTTGGGTGCCACTGGAGGAGGGCTCCCCACAGCCTGTCCCCTAACCACTGGACTTTGTCAGAACTTGCTATGCAGAACTGGAGAGATTTACTCACACTGGCAAGAGACGGTTCTAGAACAAAGAAAAGGAAGTGCTCCTTCATGAGAGGAGACGTCCTTTGAGAACGCGGTTCTCCTAAGGGTGCACAGAAGCTGTAAAACACCCCCTCCTTTTCTCTCTTCGCGCCTAAATGAGGTGGGAGGAGAGCTGCCTTGGCTCCCAGGGTCCGCCAGGAGCCCTTCCCAAGCATATCCTGGGAAAACCACATTTCTCCCACCTGCTTCTCCCCCCACCCCTCCTAAACTGCTAACTCCTGATTCTGCCTTGTCTCCAGAAACCTTCCAACTCCTCTTGAGCCCACCACCTGCACCTAGTCCGCAGGCTAGCGTAGCCAAGTGGTCCAGATTTCAGTCCCAACTCCACGCCTTAAACTATAACCTGGGGCAGTTTCCTTAATGCCATAGCTGTCTCCTCTTTCAGCGTCTCTAATCAGAGGAGAGGTCCACTGTGCCGGCACTGCCCTGGTACAAGGCCACAGGGAGAAGGCTGGCCACAGAGGGCTGCAGCAGGGGGCCTGAGCAGAGGAGGCCCTGTGCCCTGCTGGCTGAAAGGGGAGGGCTCTCAGCCCTGGTCCAGCGAAGGGAGGGGTCCAGGTCACAGAAGAGTCTGGACAGATAGGGCTTCAGGTCCAGAGGGACTGGGCAGTCCTTGGGGGCCATCTGGCAACAAACCAAATGTGACCTTAGGAGAACTTGTCCTCGAAGGAGATAATAGTGAGCTGATGATGCAGAGATAATTAAGACAAGGTGTGCTTTCCCAGGCACCACGAGGACTCTGCCCGCCTTGAGACATCTCCTTTACCTGTGTGTTACTGGTGCCTGAAATGCTGCTCCAAGACCCCTGCCTCTGAGAGGATGGGTCTTTTCTCCCCCTGGGGAAGGCAGTGAGGGATGGCAAGAGGTGAGCTGAGCTGGGCTCCGTACTCTGAGGCTCCGCCCTGTCTTCAGCCTCTCACCTGTGAAACACTGGGGCTGAATTTCATGCCCTTTAAATCTCTCCCAGCAATGGTTGGAAAATGTCGAGTCCCTTTTTTTTTGCGGTACGTGGGCCTCTCACTGCTGTGGCCTCTCCCGTTGCGGAGCACAGGCTCCGGACGCGCAGGCTCAGCGGCCATGGCTCACGGGCCCAGCCGCTCCGCGGCATGTGGGATCTTCCCGGACCAAGGCACGAACCCGTGTCCCCTTCATCGGCAGGTGGACTCTCAACCACTGCGCCACCAGGGAAGCCCTCGAGTCCCTTTTTATTTTTATTTATTTATTTTATTTATTTATTTTTTTAACACCTTTATTGGGGTATAATTACTTTACAATGGTGTGTTAGTTTCTGCTTTATAACAAAGTGAATCAGTTATACATATACATATGTTCCCATATCTCTTCTCTCTTGCGTCTCCCTCCCTCCCACCCTCCCTATCCCACCCCTCCAGGCTCGAGTCCCTTTTTAAACTGTGCTCTGTCTTAGAAATGTGATTGGGTCTATTCACTCATTCATTCATTCACTCATTTTTACACATTCGACAAATTTGTACAGCCCCACCACGTAGGAGCCTCTGCTCTAGACGCTGAGGGTTTGGTAGAGTGGGCAGATGAGGTGCGGTTCTCGTGGAGCTGATGGCAGTAAACTAGTACCCAGATAAGTAAATAGCACACAGGTGCTGTGAAGACCTTAACACAAGGTGACGTGATAAAGATGGGCCGGGGAAGCTCTTTTTCTTCTGTGTGGCCTGGGAAGGTCTGTGCTGCTGTCCAGTAGCCAGATAGGCGCTGGAGGAGAGCTGGGTCTCGGTGGGGGTAAGGTGGAGTTGGGGATGGGTGGGGAGCAGAGGCCTGCTGGGAGCCTGTCTGGGGCTGGGAGTGTCCAGGGTAGGGGCCCTGGATATCCAGAAGGAGGGCCCTGAGGGCCTGCTGACCCCTCACTTAGGATAGCAGCTGTGGGGTCCTGGCTCACCCACAGAGCACGGCTCCACCCTGCTCCCTCCCTCCCAGTACACTGCCAAGCTGCAGCAGGAGTTGCAGAAGCTCAAAGTGGACGTGAAGAATCTGGACCTGCTGAGCCCAGCCGCCCGCCAGGACCTGGAGGCCCTGCAGAGCAGTGGGCTCGAGCGCATCCACTACCCAGGCTTCCTTGTTGAGGTCAGCAGTGGGCACCTCAGGCCAGACCACGGCAGAGCAGAGGGGCCCGCAGAGGAGCTGGGGGTCGGGGAGCTGTCTCACCTTGTCTTGGCCCTCCACCGTCCCTGGACCCCTCCCCCTCCACATGTCCCTGGGGCCTCTTCTGCCGGGGGTGTCTCCAGACCATGTGTCCCAGCTGCCAGCACCTGGGCTGGGCGAGAATGAACGTGCCTACACCCAACAGCGTGTGTTGCTGTCCGTGGTCCTGAACCCACTGCTGTGGCGAGTGCTGGTGGGACGTCACCTCTCCGTTGGGTTACACCAGAGGGCGCCTCATTGTTTTTTCTTTCCTAATGGAAAGTGTCTCATATGTTTCACAATTTCAGGTCAAACCCACTGTGACTGATGTGTCACAATAGACTCAGCTGGTGTGGGTGCTTTTGCAAAGACTGGGAATTCTGGGGCTGGGGGAGCCGGGGTTCATCCCCTCTTGGCCTCTCCTGTCCGTCTCCAGATTCAGAAGCCTGTGGTGAACATCAGCGTGGAGAAGCTGGCCCAGGAGCTGGAGGGACTGGCCCAGACCCAAGTGAGAAGGGAGCAGAGACCCCACTTGGCAGGCTGGAGCCAGGGGCCTGGGAGGGGGGACGGGGTGGGAGTGCCTGGATTGGGGAGGGGACTGAGGGCCCCTGTCACCGAGGGCTGAGACTCTGGATCCCCGGCTGGGGTGAAGGGTTCTGTAGCATCAGATGCTACATCTGACATCGCACAGCTGGGCAAGCATCGCTAGGTGCACACCGCTTGTGGAATCTGCTGGGACAGATGCTGTGAGGACAGCTCGACGGATCAGATATCATGACAGTTGCCTCTAGAAGCTTCAAATGGACTGGGAAAAGTAGCACTTTGTATTTATAAATATAGAGAGTTTAAAAAGTTCTCTTCAAGACATCTCATAGACACCCCTCCCCTACCCCCCACGATGCGCAGAGCAAGCTAGGGCCGGACCTGGAACTTGGGCTCAGGCCCCCAAACCCAGATCTGGCCAAGGAACTTAAGGAGGCCTCAGTTTTCTGCCTCTGAGGCCAACCTCTGATTCCAGCGCTTTCCACATCCCTCCAGTATGTCTGGTTGAACGGTTTGGTGAAGGATGTGTCGTCAAAGCCTGTCTCGGCCCGGGCAGAGTGCCATTCTGATATGTCTCCCCTCAGGGCAATACTGTGCTGGCGCAGCAGCTGCAGAAGGAGGCCCAGGGGCTCAGAAACCTCCGTCAGGAGAAGCTCCTCCTCCAGCAGAGGCTTGTGGTAAGTCTGGAGGCTCAGGGAGTCCGGGACCTGGAGAGGAGATGCAGGCAGGGGGCAAGGAGGAGGAGAGGGATGCTGGGAACCCTCCCTCCTACCAGTTCCTTCCCCTGACCAGCCCTGATCTCTTTTTCACAGGCTAAGCTCAACCTCAGTGTCCATGCCCTGGCATCCTCTGCCCCACTTCTCCAGGTGGCTGCTGGGGATGGATGGGGTGGGGGGGAGCAGGTGGGCAGCAGAGGGAGCAAGAACGTGCGGGCCCAGCTGGCTTGGGACCTCACCTGCTCTACCCAGGCCCACTGGAAGTTGAGGGTGGGGTGGGAAGATCCTTGAGGACCGCCATATGTGTCCTCTGTCCTTAGGGCCTAACACCACCCACCCCAAGGTGAGTATGTTGTGTGTCGTACGTTGAGTTAATGAATGGATGACTGAATGAGTGGCTGTTCCCTGACCGAGCCCCTCTCCTCTCCCCCAGCTGGAGACCTCAGATGTCCTGGACAGAGTCACTCACCTGAAAGGAGAGCTGCCTACCTGGGCCACCCGTATACTGAAGAATGTGAGTGGGAGGATGGGGCAGGGCTTGGGGGTGGCTTCAGAGTCAGAGGTGAGTTGAAGGGTTAAGGCTCGCAGGGCTCCCACCCCAGGATTCTCCAGCCCTGCCGCCTCACCGTGGCTCCCAGGAAGGCCAGCTTGGCCTGTCCTGTTGGTGCCAGGCATGGGGGGCAGGGGTGCTGGCCCTGGGACTCCGACCAGCCCAGGGCTCCTCTCTTCCCTGCAGGAAACTGAGTGTTTCCTGACCCGGGAGATGGGCTACTTCTCCCAGTACGTGGCCTGGGTGAGAGAGGAGGTGAGTGTGGGCTCAGACCCTCCTGGCCTCAGGCAAGCTTCCAGCGGTACCAGCTGTTCGACCTCCTCTGCCCCCTGAGAGCCCCTGGGGGTGCCCTAGGCCTTCAGGATTGAACCCAAACTCCCAAACCTGGCATCTGGCTGGCTGGGTTCTGCCCATCCCCCAAACTCTGCCATAGCCCTTCTCTGAGGCCTGAGCGTGGACCGGGCTGTCTACCACCCACACTGGACTGGCAGGGGTCTCGCTTAACCCTGAGTGTGTCTGTACATGCGTGTGCGAGTATGTGTGTGTGCAAGTATGTACGTGTGTGCAGTGCATTGTGTGTGTGTGCACACGTGTTGCCTCCCAGTGAGAGTGTGACTTAGAGAACAGCTCTGGGCACACAGTAGGGGCTTAACCCAGGCTGGTGAACAGGGTGGGAAAGGCAGGAGGTGAGCGATGAGCTGATGGCAGTGTGTCCTCCCTTCTCTGTGTTGCCACATCCGTGTGTCTGTGTACAGCTGTGCAGTGGCTCCCCACTGTGTCCCTGGGCCTGTCTGTGTCCCTGTCAACCTTCCTCTGAGCCCCTGTGGGTCTGGGTGTGTCTGCATGTACCTGCCTCACGTTGACACCACAGGTGACTCAGCGCATCGCCACCTGCCAGCCCCTCTCCACAGCCCTGGACAATGGCCGTGTGATCCTGTGTGACATGGTGGCTGACCCCTGGGTGAGTGCCCCCCAGCCCATCAGGGCTCGTGGACGTGGAGGCCCCCACGGGAGGGGCAGCGTGAGCGGGGCCCTGCCCTGGGCCTACACCCCCGCCCTTTCCCTCAGCTCTGAGAATGCGTCCCCGTGCCCCACACTGAGTCAGCGGGGGGACTGGGGGTGCCCAGACGCAGTGCGCTGACCTCACCTCCTCTGCTCCAGAACGCCTTCTGGTTCTGCCTGGGCTGGTGCGCCTTCTTCCTGATCCCCAGCGTCATCTTCGCTGTCAAGACCTCCAGATACTTCCATCCCATCGGGAAACGCCTCAGGTGAGGAGGCTGCCAGGCCTGTGGGGTGCAGCAGGGGCCCAGGCAGGAGCCCTTCCGGCTGCTGGGCCCGGCCCCTGCTGCACGCCATCTTGAGACCTCCAGGCAGGGGAGGCTTACGCCTAACCCTGAAGTCACACAGTCTGAGGAGCTCCAGGGCCAGAAAGTTCTTCCATGTGTCTACCCTGAATCCTTCTTGCTGCAACACATCCACCAGACCTAACTTTTGGGCACCCTTGCTACCCCTGAAGAGCTTCTGAGGCAGGAAATTCCGGGCTCTGGGCTTGTTCCTGTGTCGGGGCTGAGGGCCTGGGCCTGGGGGCCTCACTCACTCACTCCCTGTGATGCTGCAGCGCCAGCAGCTCTGAGGACACTCAGCCCTTCCACATCCCCCGTGTCACCTCCCTGAAGCTCTAGGACCGCAGTGAGTGAGTTTCCCCCTGCTTTACTCCTTGGTGCCAAGGGTGGGGCTGAGAAGGGAAGGGAAGGGTTTGGGTTCTGGGGTCTCCAGGGCCCAGGAGAGCAGGAAGGTTCTGGGACTTGGCTGGGACTGATAGGCCTGAGCTCAGCTCCTCCCCTCCCTCCCCTCCCCTCCCCTCCCCTCCCCTCCCCTCCCCTCCCCTTCCTTCCCTTCCCTTCCCCCTCCCCTCCCCCCTCCCCTGTTTGTTCTTAATCCACAACAGGGATATGGACGCAAGGTGATGCATGGGGCTGCCTGCCTTCCCTGCTGACTTTGCCTGGACCAGAGGATTTCTGTCGCTTTTGCCACCAGAGCCCAGGCTGGCATCCAGGCCTGGATTGTCCCCTAATTCCAGTTACCTGAGCCCATCTTGCTACTCCCTTTGCACCCCTTTCTGCTCACGACCCCTTCATTCATGCTCAAAAACACACTTACCTTCTGTTGAATCTCAGAGCAAACAGGTTCCTCCAGGTGTGTCTCCCTCATCCTCCTTGCTGCAATATATTAGCTCCAGGAAGAGCCTGTTCTCCACCTAGTGGAACCTCGTCTTCAGCCCCTTGGGCAGGACAGAGGCCCTGGCCAGCCCCACTCTGTCCCATCTGCCCCTCCCCCTGCCCATGCCTCCCACACGTCTCCAAGCTCCTTGCCCCTTTACCTCCTCTCCTCTGACCCCCCACTTGCCCCACTTCACTCTGTCCCCTCCCCAGCCCCCACTCCCTCCCCCCAGGGAAGCCCTTTCCCCCCCTTTGTCCCCTCTTCACCTGTCCCCTTACTACCTGTCGGCCACAGGGACCCCTCCTGCCACCAAGCAGGCCAGGGGCCACCATGGCCTGGGCCCGGGCCGGCTGCAGGCTCTGCCTCGTGGCCCCTGAGCGCTCTGCTGCTCAGGGGGTGGGACCCTCCACAGACCCCGGCCTGGATGTCTGGCCCCCAGGGGGTGTGGGAGGCCCGTGTGAAGGCTGAGCCCCCGTCTGCACCTTGGGCTGGAAGTCACACTGCTGTCCCTCGCCTTAGGGAGCACTGACTCCCTAAGAAGGGACCTGGGATGTGGGCTGGAGCAGGGGCTCCCCCTCAGCTCCCAAGAAGGTAGCCTCTTCGACAGTCACCACCCAGCTTTCCAGGAGAGATCTGGTGGCCACAAGAGGATTTGGCACTGTGGCCCTTACCTTTTCTATCCTATGCCCCTGACTGGGCATCACCCCTGGTCCATCCCTGTGCCCTCCCTGCATGCTGGACCCTGAGTTCCAGAAATGGGGAGGAGGAGGGGAGAGAAGAGGTGGACAGGACGGATCCATTAAAGTGTTCTCACCTGGCTAAATCTTGGCCTTGGATCCTTCCGCTCTCCCAGGTAGGGCCCTGGATGGGGTTGGCGCTTAGTGAGTGTTTGTGGAGAGAATCCAAGGCCTCCTCTGACCACAGGCATCCAGGGGTCCCCCCAGTAATCAGCAGGTGGGGAGTGGGGCCCACACTGAGAGCAGGCAGACTTGGGTTCACACCTGGCTCTAACGTTTGGTAACCAGGGCACCTTGAACATGATCCATGGGTCCCCTAGACCTCAGTTTTTCCACCTATAAAATGGGGAAAATAGTCATAGCCGCCTCCTAGGGTTGTGAATAATGTGACAGTGTGTGGAAATCCCTTGGCAGGGGCCTGGCACAAAACAAAGACTCAAATGCTGCTTTTTTTTTTTTTTTTTTTTTTTTTGCCATGACTGCTCTGGGCCAGGGGCAGAGCTGGGTCTGGGCAGATACAAGCGAAGAGGGAGATGGGTCCCTGTTCAAAGGAGCAAAGCCCTTCAAGATTAGAGTCTGCTGAGTTTCAGAGGGTGTCTATGTTTAGTTGCATCTTACAAACCAGCAACAAATTTGCTACTAGAAATTGGGATGGTGCCTACACAATGTATGGTCACTATGGCACGCACACTCTCAGACCAGCATCCTTGAATGTAGCACGATCGCCTCTTCTGGGCTTTTCCCAGAGGATTCTTGGCTTGCTTTTCATGTTGCCCTGTGTGGGGAACTGAAGCACCCTGCATTTTAAGAATGAGATTGATGGGATAAAAATAGAACTAGAAAATGATTAAAAAATCATTTCTAGTTCTCTATCAAAATTGCCTATCTTACCTTTTATGTATCTGAGCAAACAAGTATGGTTATTTTAAAGTTCAATAACTCCCTAATATGGAGCCTCTGTGAGTCTGTTTCCAGTGTCTGTTGTTTCTCTTGGTTTTTGTTAGTATTGTCTTGTCTCCTCACATACTTGGCAAAAATTGAGTGCCACACTTTGTTTTTTTTTCTTTTTTCTTTTTTTTTTTTTGCGGTTTGCGGGCCTCTCACTGCTGTGGCCTCTCCCATTGCGGGGCACAGGCTCTGGACGCGCAGGCTCAGCGGCCATGGCTCACGGGCCCAGCCGCTTCACAGCATGCGGGATCCTCCCAGACCGGGGCATGAACCTGTGTCCCCTGCATCGGCAGGCGGACTCTCAACCACTGCGCCACCAGGGAAGCCCAAGTGCCACACATTTTATATGAAAACCTGTAGAAATAATTTGAGGCACAGGATGAAATTATCTTGCTCCATGAGGATTATGTTTACCTCGGGCACATGCCTTGAGATCCTGCAAACCAGATTGTTTTACTTTACTTTCAGGGACTGAGATGATTTGCAGTCCCTTGGAGCACTTGTCTATTTCTAGTTCATTCATATTCTGGGGGTGAAACCCTCTGGGGTCCCAACCCAAAGCATGAAAGATTTGCCGGGTACCCCCTGCTCTTGGTGCGCCTAGTTTTGACCTCCTTAGTCCCAGAGGCTGTTAACAGCTCTGCTCAGCACCTTTGCAGTATCTTCTGGGCTCAGCAGACCCCCTAGGGAGAACGTAACCCCAGCTGCCAGCACACATCTCTGGGTTTCCTTCTTTTCCCAGAACTTGGCCCTGTGATTTTTTTACTGCCTTGTTTGCTCCCTGATACCCCTGAATCAAACTTTAAAAACTATATTTTTTGAGCAGCTTTTTGTTGTCCTCAGTTGGGAATTTAGTCCAAATTACCTAGTCCAGCATGATCAGAAGTTAATAGTCCTAAAAAATTAACTGACGTTCCCCCTGTGAATCGGGAAAGGCTGCCACTCATTGAATTTAGTATCCAGAAACCTTGGCCTAGGGCATTGCACACGGACTTTTCAAAGGAGCTCAGTTCAGAGCATCACTGTGGGCTCTGGTAACCTGGGGGTGGGGTGGCACTCAGCAGGTGACAGACAGAAATAGCCACAGAGAGAAATATATTACATATTTTCCCAGTTTTAAAATGCTGGGATCCTACAATGCTCATCCTACGTTATGTGTGAAACAAAGCCCCTTCGAGGTCACGGTCTCATCTGTTCTTATGACATTCCCTGAAGCAGGTGGGGATCGTCATCCTTGTTTCACGGTTGAGCAGATGAAGCTCTGAGAAGCTCTGTGGCTGATTCAAGGTCCCATAAGTTGAAGCCCCGCCAGGCCTTGATTCAGATGCCCTGACCCTGGTGGCTCTGGAGGTTTCCTCCTGGGCACGCTGTCAGCCGCGTTCCCTGTGGGTGTGTGGGAGGGAGGCTCCGTCTCCCAGGGGATGTGATCCAAGTGTCCTTGCTGTCCCTGTAGCAGGAGGGATGACAGATTGGAGGCCCTGGGAGTTCTGCCAGCCTGGCCATCCCAGAGCAAAGGCCATAAGCAATGAGTGGCAGATTCTGCCAGAGGAATGCTGCGTGGGCCAGGGTGTCAGGTCCCAGGTGGCTGGCCAGTGTAGTTCTGTCTGGCTCCAGGTGTGCAAAGGAAGGGTCATACGGTTAGGGGCCTGCCTAGGCTCCCTGAGGGGACAAACAGAGTTTCATTTATTGAGCTCTGAGTATAAATCGGGAAGTGTGTTGAGCGCGCACATGTATTAGCTGCGAGATAGACACTGTTATTTACCTATTTATGGTTGAGAAAACTAAGGCACAGGACTGGATGCGGGCTGAGGAGAAAGGGCACAACTTACCCCAAAGAATCAACTGATAATGGGGGTACTTTATAATTCAGGGGATACCTGAATTCTCCGGGTGGTCAAGGCCAGTGTCCCTCCTACCCTCCTGGACCCAGGGCCTGTGCTCGGAGCTCCTAGTGCCCTGTCTCTCCAGACCTGAATGCAGGGACTGAACCAGGAGTCTGGTGGCCAGCCTGGGCCACACCCCAGGAATGCTGGAATGAAGCCTCTTCTCCGTGGCCCCTAATCCTTCCTTGCACTTCACGGCTGTGCCACCCCCCGGAGCAGTTAGCAGTTACCCATCTTACAAACCGCACTGCAGCACCGGGGGAGGGGAAGGCAGGGTGTGCACAGAGATGAGCCCACCCGGCCCCTGACTTCTGCCCAGGAGCAATGCACAAGTTCAGCAGCCCGAGCCCTCACCATACTGACGGTACCCAGGAGTCAGGCTTTGAGGCTGGGGGAGAGATTTGGGGGAGGTGAGATGAGCCCACGGGGAGGGGTGGGGGACCCTCCCTTCGCATCAAGCCAGAAGGAAGGGGCTTTAAAGAAAGGCTTCAGAGCCTTCCAGGTGTCCCCTGCAGTTTGAGAAATCCAGCGGACGGGTCCCAGCCCCACCTGCGAGGTCTAAAGCACAAGAGACAGGCTGGCTGCTTTGCCGGCAGAGCCAGGAAGAAGGCTGCTGGCCCAGACAAGAGCCTCGTGGGAGGGAGGGTCAGCTGGAGGCTGCCTGGGGGGGTGGACAAGCCTCAGCTGTGCGGAGATGGAGCTGCCTGGCGGGCTGGGGCTCCTTGGCACCCCTGAGACCTATGTGAAGTACCCTGGTCAGGGGGAAGCTGCAGAGGTGCCCAGTGGTGGCCAGGCTCTGAGGACACATGGAGGCGCCCGCAGGAGGGAGAGGTATAGTTTCCAACCTCTGCCAAACCCAGGGTGACGTTCAGGACAGCTCCACCTGAGCTGGGCGGAGGCCTGGGCTGTGCAGCAGGAGGCCTGGCCTTGAGCAGGGCCCGGACCCCAGCTGAGACTGTTGTGTGAGGTGTAGTGGACCGCCGTATCTCCCTACCAAGCGGCATCCCGGGTCTGCTGGGTTTCCATCCAGCCGCCGGGCGGCGGGCAGCGGATGAGGTTTCCAGGGCCAGTGGAAGACAAATAAGGCTGCATTCGGTGGCTTTCCAGTTCCACAGCTGTGCCAGCTCATGGTGACACCGGAGTGCTGTGGTGTCCAGGGAAGCACTGTTGTGGGGCAACAGACATTTCTTGAACTCCTGTGGGGAGGGGTTTCCACATGCCTGGTGAGACCCACCTCCACCCAGAGGGGGCCTTCCTCACAGGCAGGGGCTCTTGGTGGAGCAAGGGCCCAAACCCTGAAACTGTATTGAACATCTTTCTGTCTGTCTCTGTGTCTGCCTCTCTGTGCCCCTCAGCCAGGGGAAGGCAGAACCAGGGCCCGAAAGGGTCCGGAAGAAACATACAGACTGGGGACTCCATGGGGCCAGGTTTGGGGTACTGAGGAGGAGGGGTTTGAACCTGGGCCTGGAGTGGAGAGGACTGTGTGTAACAATTGAGGAAGGTCCGGAAGACCCCCAAGGCTTGTGGGTAGGGGTGGTGTGAGCCCCTCACCAAGATGGGATTAGAGTGAGGCCCTGAGCCAGCTCAGATGGCTTGCCACTGCCTCTCCTCAAATGCAAGCTACTCAACCTTCCTCCAGGCTTGAAATGAGCCCCTCCTTCCCCCTTCCACACTTCCACATCCTCGGGCTCGCCGCTCTGCAGTGTGAGGAAAACCACAGCTGAAACCTATCAGGCTGGAGTTCGTGGCCGGCAAGGCAAGGTCGTCCTGGAGCCTTCCTTGATCTTTCTCGGGTCTGGTGCACTGCCAAAGAATCTCCGGAAACTCCCAGACGTTCTCAGGGAGAGTTAGCCGCTGCCCACGTGCCCACACCACTGTCGGGCCCGCTGAGGCCCACGTGGGGAGCCCTGCTCTGGGGTGTCCTTGACCTCCACGCTCTCCTGCCCTTTCTCATCCCTGCATTCCCCACAGGCCTGTGTGGGACCAGCTGGAAGCACTCTAGAAAAGCCCCCGAGGGCGCTGGGGGAGGAGGGAGGATGGGGGGCACAGATCACGGCGGGGCACCCCCCCATGGGTGTTTTATGAGGTGCACCCCCTTGGTGGCAGCTGAAGTGGGAGGTACCCCAGGCCCAAGGGCATGGGGGCCTGGCGGGGGCGGGCGGCTGCCCTGTTTCCTTGTAGTTGGAAGCTCATTAGCTTGTTAATTCAGAAGAAAGCGTCTCCGGGTAGCGGAAGTTCAGTCCTGACGCCAAACCTGGGGGGAGGGGCCTTCTCTGGTTCCACCTCCGAGCGCCAGGCCATGCCTAAGGCCAGGCCTGTCCCGGACAGCACGACTGGCGAGTGTCCAAGTTGATGTCTGGAGCGTGGGAGGTTTGGCGGGTCTTAGCCGTGTGTTCGCTTAGGGGTGAGAGGAACAGGCTTTTTGCACCAGCTTTGTCACTTTCTAGCCCATGACCTTGGGCAAATCCTTTAACTTTTCTGGGTGTCACTTTCGTCATCTGCAGAGATAATGGCACTTCCCTGCCAAGGCCACCGTGAGGACTCAACATGTTCAGGGAACCCCTGCTTGTTCAGAGCCAAGGTTGCCAGGTGAAAAGGCCCCCAGGCTCTCAAGGAGCTCAGCCTCTGAGCCTGACCCTGCAGCCGCCCTCACCTCTTCCAGGGCACAGCCATGGGCGGCGGAAGGGGGGCCAGGGTCTGCTGAGTTCCTGCCTGGCACGAGGCCCAGGCGGTCCTGGAAGTCCAGCGGGGCCAGACACACGGGCTGCCTCCTGTCTAGAAATAGTCGTCCTCCCTCCATGGGCAAACAGCTCCAGACTATTTTCTTCCTCCCACGATCTGAAAGTTGGAGCTGATTGGCTGGCTCAAAAAAAAAAACACCCAAAAACAAAAAAAGAGAAGGACGTGCAAGTGCTCTTGTGTGCCCAGAAGAGGGGGTGTCTCAGGGCTCTGTTTCCAGGGGAACCAGTGGCACAGGCTGGCTCCTTCCTCAGGGTGTAGAAAAGAGAAACTTGCCTGAGGTTTCAGGCACCTGGCTCCTGGGTGGTTTCCCTGGGGGCTGAGCAAATGCCCAGGAGTCTGCCCTCCTGAGGGGCAGCCAGGGTCCCCCCTCCCCAGGATGCTCAGGGGCCCTCACCCCTTTCCTCCACCACCACAAGCCCCAGGAGGTCTGGTCAGGTCCCTCAGCTGCCCTGATGTGGTCCCAACGCGAGACACAGACGATGGGAACAGACACCAGGCTCCCTGGAGTGTATAAGGAGCTCAGGTTTGGAGAGGGCTCCCCGACGGCAAGGCCCCGCGTGCGGTGAAAGGAGATGAGTAAGCGTGGGGCACCCGTGAAACTAGTTGAAGGACCCCTGCCTGTGACCCACGTGACGTGGCCCTGGTAGCCATCACCATCTCTGGGTGGTGAGCCCCCATCAGTGGGGCCATTGAGGGCCCAGTGCCCAGAGCGATGTCCCCATCAGGAGGATGCTCCGGATGACAGGGGTGCCCAGGGGTCATCTGCAGGGTGGCTGGAGGGACACCAGGGAGATCCCCCTCCACAGCCCACCTTGACTGCAATGGCCCGAGGTCATGGGGGGGGTCACTCCACCTGGTGTCCATAGGAACCAGTAGGATGAGAGAGGGGACAGCAAGGAGGGGAGGGCTGGCCTCTGCGCGCTCCACTGCCACGCCTCCCCGTGCTGGGACAGGAACTTGTGCCGGAGCTCCCTGCCCCCAGCCCAGGCTCTCGGCAACCCCCCACCTCTCCCCGCTCCAAGGTTGGGGAGCAGAGTGTGTGCTACAGACAGACGGGGCGGGGGAGGGGGACACAGAGAGAGAGAGACCCCTGGCGACAGGCTGAGAGGGCAGGGTTAGGAGTGGTTTATACCCAGAGAATAGGACGGAGAGGCTGGGAGAGAGACGGAAAAGGTGCGAGAGGGAGAGGGAGAGACGCACACGGTGGGAGGTTGAGCGGGGGAGGAGACAGAGCAGAAGGGGCGGAGCTTAGGGTAGAAGCGCGCAGGGAGGGCGGGTGGACAGGGGGCGGGCGCGGAGCTGCCGGTAACAATTACGTCTGGGTCCCAGCAAACATGAGGCAGCTGCCAGCCGGGCCCGGCAGTCCTGTTCTCCTCGGCTGCGCAGTGGGGAAGCCGGCAACAGTTTCCTCCGGTGCCCAGGATGCAGCGGGCCAAGGTAGGCGCCGGCGCGGGTGGAGAGCGGGAGCTTCTGGGGGTTGCCCCGGACCGGGGAGCCTTGCTGTGCCTCCACCTTTGACCCCAGCCCCTGCTGTCTCCTGTAGGGTCGCTTTTGGGAAAGTAAGTGTTGGGATGTCCTGGCTGGGAGGCTGCCCCGTTTGGACGGCAGGGGCTTTAGGTATTTGTGGAACTGAAGCTGGACGGAGGAGGAGCTTGGGGTCAGCCACCTGGTTCAGTTAAGTCCCTGGGAGTGCTGACCCTGAGCCTGGGTCCATGGCCTTTTGCGTTGGGGGAAGGCTGAGTGCTGGGAGGCCGTGTCTTACGCTCGAAGGCTGGTCAGTGAGTGCATCGTCTAATTATCCAAGTAATTAATGAGTAGCCACTTCCTAAAGGGCTAGGAGACCCCTGACAAGGACGACTGTGATTAGTTCCTACTCTGTGGGGCTCTTGGGAGGTTGGAGACAGAGAGTGCAAGGAAAATGCCTGGAACAAAGTTCAAGAGATGGTAGCGAGGTGTTGGGAAGGATGAAGGATAATTAAATGAAGAATAAAGAGGGAAAGGAAAATACGCTAACCCCCAGAATAGTTAACACTCAGAACATCTGTCCTGATGCCTGGCCAGCTCCCCACGTGTTTGGGACAGTCTTGCTTTGGAGGGAAGAAGAAAGACCAGGATTAGATCTGGCTGATCGTAACAGAACAGATAACAGTGGTCTGAGCAAGGTTGCTTGCACTTATCTCTCATGCAGAAGTCCGGAGGGAGGCAATAGAAGGCTGGCACGGAAGCCCTACGGTCAGCAGGGACTAGGCTCCATCTGTCTCACTGGCTTCTATTCTTGAGGCTACGTTAAGGTCCAAAATGGCTGCTGGAGCTCCAGCCAGCACATACAAGCAGCAGGAAGTAGAAAGAAGGGCAAAAATAAATCTCGACTAAAATCAGGGTTTTATGGGTAAGGAAGAATGGATACTGGGCTGGCATCTGGCAGTCTCCCCCAACTCCACCCCATCCCCCCCAGAGATGGATTCCTGCCTCTCTGTCACCCATGGGGTCTTGTGGCTGCTGATTCCAGGCCATACTACCCCAGAGCCCCAGGCCACCCCTGCTCTGTCTGCTCCCTTGCTCAGGGGTGCCAGGAGGATTGGCAGAAGTGCTGACAGGAAACCCTTCGAGGCTGGCGACAGGGCATGTTGAGAAGGTATTTTCTCTCCAGGCACCTTAAGTCTCTCCCACAACCTTCAGGTAGACAGGGCAGAAGTAGAGAAACTTAGCACCTTGTTGCACGCACGCTCACATGCCATGTGCTCACTGCACGCATGTGCCACAGCTGGCACAGGTCACATGCATCCAGGGTCGTCAGTATGAACATGCAATGCACAGCCACGCCCTGTGACTGTGCCCACAGCTGCCTGTGCTGCACAGCCTGCGTGCACACAGAGGGGGGGATTTCCACAGAGTCAGGCTGCACGCAGGTGTGCACGCAGCCCACTCTGTCCACCAGGCATGGGACAATCCTCCTCCTCTTGCAGCTGGGCTGGCCAGAGGCTGGAGTGGGTCCCTCACCTTCTGGTGCTGGGCCAGGCAGGGACAGTGGTCTGAGGGAAGCCACCATTGGGTCCCTCACCAAGGTCAGCAGAAGGATTATGAAAATCACCTTCCCCTCTAGTGGCAACAGGGACTACAGTTCAGAGCACAGGCTGGGAGTTGCCTGACTCATCCACCCTCAGTGCCTGTCACTGTCATTTGTGGATCCTCACAGTGTTCTGGGAGGGCAGGCACTGCCACTTCCCCTTTCACAGACACGAGGCTCCAGTGCGGTGGGGACGGGGGGTGGGGGTGGGGGCTCGTCCAGCCCAGCACCAGGACTTGAGCTCTGTGAACTCTTAGGAGAAAGGAGCAAAGAGAACTGCAGGCTCTGCTCCTGGGTCTTCAGGGAGTGATGTCTTCATGACCCGGCATGTCCATCGGGACCCGCTACCTGCTCCGGTTCCTGCCTTCTTGTGGGGCATTTGTGGGAGGTGCGCCCTAATCTTCTCCCCTGTTTCCAAAGTAATCAGAGCCCTGAACTGTACTGGGGAGTGTGGTGGCTCTGACTCTTCTGTAGGTGGGGCCTGGGACAAGGTCAGGGCTGAAGGGCAGGAGCCCTGAGGTGGCCACTCCTCCCTCCATGGTCTTTCCAGCAGGCTCTGTACCTGCATTCTTCCCCTGGACCCCCAGGCAGCCCCGAGGTTGCTCTTGGTATTGCACTCCCTTTACAGATGAGGAAACTGAGGCCCACCCATGATCGCAAGCTATAAAGTGTTACCGCTGGGATTTGAACCCTGCTCTGTCTTGCTCTAAAGCTCAGTTGCCTGGGGCTTGGGGGGATGGATGGGGAGGTCATGGGAGAAGGCTACAGGGAGAGAGGGGTGTGCCTGTGACCAGGCGGCTGAGGAGGTGCCCCAACCCTGTGGGGGCTGGCTCCATGGAGTTGTGGCCTGTTGCACCCTCCGAATCCTTTAGAGAGTGCACATAAGTCAGATCCCGCCCCTGGCCTCGTCTCCCGATTAGCCATGTGACCTTGAGCCAGCCACAGCCCCTTGTCTGAGCTGCAGATCCAGAGCTGCAAAGGAAAGGACCCCGGCGTTTCGAAATCAGGAGCCCTTTTCTCATCAAAATCTTCTGCAAGAGAGGGAGTTGCTTTGCCACCTCGGGCTGGCTTGGGGCCCATCTACTCTCCCGCCCCACCCCAAGGCATCTCTGGTGATGGCCAGGAGCGCTGCAGAGCCCTGAATGTGGCCTCTGTGAGGAAGAGGGGCACCCTTGGTTTCCAAGGCAAAGAAAGGAGAAGGGAAAGAACTTGGCAAGTCTTCCTTTGCTGGTCCTCCAGCCCCGGGCCAGAAGGAGACAGAGCAGAAAGGAGGGTGCAGTGTGGAGTGAGTCACTGTGTCGCCCTCCCCATCTCCCCATCCCCAGCTTGATGTTTCCCTGGAACGGGTGCATCTGTCAGCTGTGATCAGCCCACATCCTAGAGCGCCACAGAGCGGCCATGTGACGGGGAGAGAACCAAGGGGACCTGCAGGCGCCAGAGTTGGAGGGGCATTGCTGAGCTGAGCTGGGCAGGACAGCTGAGAGGGGCCTGTCCCATCTCCCGGTTGGCCCAGCCTCCCCACTCTGATCTGTTGCCTGAAGTCTCTGCCCAGCCCTGCCCTCCATCAGGCTGGCCCGCGCCTGTGCCATGCTCAGCTAGGCAGAGCAGCTGCTGGCCTTAGCCGGCCTCATCTCCAGCTCTGTGGCCGGCCCCTGTCCTCCCCTGCTTCCAGCACATGCCTCCGGGGCAGGCAAGGGATAAATCCGAGTCCCGACTGCTGATGCTATGCCTGGCCCTGTTTTAAGGTCCTCTCTTGGGACTTCCCTGGTGGTCCAGTGGTTAAGACTCCACGCTTCCATTGCAGGGGGCGTGGGTTCGATCTCTGGCTGGGGAACTAAGATCCCTCATGCTGTGGGGTGAGGCCAAAAAGAAATCCTCCCTCAAGATGGGCACTCTGGGCAGTGAGCCCAGAGAGCCACATTCTAGCCCCAACTCTGCCCAAGTGACTCCGTGAGCTCGGGCAGGGTCCATCCCCTCCCTGGGCCTCAGTCTCCCCATCTGAGCCTCAGGTGCGCTCATAGCCTCTGCCAGACCCCCTGTGCTGAGCAGTGGGGGCTGGGTGTAGAGGTGGGGGGGCCACCACCAAAAGCTCCAGGATGCTGTGATGCAGATTGCCCCGCCCCACACATATGCCTCCTGGCCTGTCACGAGGCCCACCTCCGCTATTTGTAATTGAGGAGCCCGGCCAGGAGCGAACGTGGTTGCAGAGATACACAGCTGCACCTCGACAGCTGTTAGCCCAGCTCTGCATCAGCAGATCTGGGCTCAGTCCCAGCCCCCTCATGCCCTAGCTGTGTGTCCTCAGACAAGTTATTTAGCTCCTCTGTTCCATGGTCTCCTCATTTTCCTGGAGGAAATATCATCGACCTCCTAGATAAATAAGATCCCACACCAGCCCGCTTAGCACAGCCCCTGGCGCATCGCAAGAGCTCCGTAAATGGTGGGAGTGCCAGTGTCATCATTTGGGGATTACTGGGTAGAGCCTGGGAAGGGCACTCCCATGGGAGAATGTTGTCAGTGAGTAGCTCGGAGTCCACCCCTGGATTGATGAGAAACCCTCATTGCCTGGGCAGCAAGAGGCACGTGAAGAGCTAGTGTCCTGGCCGAGGTGGCAGCATTAGAGGCAGGGCAGGGACAACCCAGTCTTCCCCTCCCCTGCTCCAGTGCTCTGGGAGGGGCGGCACCCAGGCGTGTGTGTGTGTGTGTGTGTGTGTGTGTGTGTGTGCGCGTGCGCGCATGCCTGTGTTCTTCAGGGACTCATGACAATCTCAGTTCCCCGCTCAGGAGGCAGGCCGCCTGGCCCCTACCTGTTGGTGCTCAGGGGTGGGAGGAGAATCGAGGCTCCCCGAAGCCTCCCTATCCCAAATCCTCGGGGCCCGCACGACACAACGCCCATTGCCACTTCCTGCCATCTGTCCCAAGTGCTGGAAATAGAGCACGCCAAGCTGAGTGGGCGCTCAGTGAGCTTGCCTGAAGGAGCACCCATGGACGGGGTCGGGGCGCCAGGCAGCCCCGCAGCTCAGCAGGGCTGCACGTCCCCGCTGGCCCAGGCTCTGGCCTCGAGGCAGCCCCAGCCCCGCCCCTGGAAGGAGGGAGATTGCGAACCCCAGACTCCTTCCTCCCGCAGACAAGGCCCAGAGTTTCCTAGCCGGTGGGATAAGCCCTCTACACCTTAGCTGCACTTTCAGATTGGCTGAGGAGCCTTATAAAAATAGAGCAGCCCCCGGGCAGGCAGAGATGGGGAGGTCTCCCCGGGGATTCTGAAGGCAGCCAGCTGAGCGGAGCGAGTTGGGCGTCCCTGCTGATGTCACTGGGCCCTGGGCTTGGCCCTGCCCCTTGCGCTGAGCATCAGAAGGGTGAAGAATAGTGCTAATCACTCCTGCTTGGGGGGGGGGTTGTATATGTCACCTCGTTTAACCTTCTCCATAGTCCCGTGAAGCCTTGTTATTATCCCCATTTTACAGATGAGCAAACTGAGGATCAGGGTGGTCAAGTACTCTGTCCAAGGTGGCCCAGCCAGGAGGTGAGGGTCCAGGAATCCAGTCCCTGTCTGGCTGACCACAGACCTCTTCCCACTGTACTGACTGAAATAACATCAACCGGCTTGAAGTTCCCCCTCCTCAGCTAAGTGTGTCTTCTGAACCAGCATCCAGTGGGTCCTGGTGGCTCTTATGAAACCATTCGTGCTGTGTCTCACGCATAAATGCCTGTAAACATTTGGGAGAAGTTAGCTGTGCCTCTTGCATATGCATTGACTCGATAACATTACCTCTGAGGAAGGGAGCCTGGGTGTTCTCGCCCCAAAGGCTGCCACGTGCCCCCAGGGCACCTCTGCCGAGCCTTCTCTGAGATGCTCTTTGGGGGTTCTCTGGAGCCCAGCTGACGAGAACCACAGAAACTGAGCCAGCTGCTCAGTGGTCTGGCCTTGGAGTGCCCCTAGCGGCCTGACCAGATGGGCTTCCACAGGACGGAGCTGTGCACGCTGGGCATGGGGCAGTGAACGCCTGTGGACCACTGGCGTTTCTGGGAGCCTGTTGGGGGTGAGGAGCCACCAGGTGGGATGTCCCGGTCCAGGTGCCAGTGGTTTGTTTAAAATGATCTGGCCTCTTTCTATGGGGTGGTGAAAACTCTCAGATGATGGTTGAGAATGGAGCGTCCTCGTGGAGAATCTGGACCACATGTGTGGGGAGCTGGAAGGCATGAGGGCTTGTTCTGCTTCTGGTACCCATCTCCATGGTGACAATGTCACAGTTACTGAGGGGTCACCTTGACCCCTCCATCACTACCTACACCTACAGCAGATCCTAAATACTCATCACACTGATATTTCCACCACCCATCCCACCGCCTGCGCCTGGCTCAACCCCCCCACCGTAGTCCCCCAACTTGGGCAGCCCCCCAAGTTAGCCACTTACCTCATTGTCCCCCAGTTCTCCTCCACACTCCACCAGACCACCTTTCTGAAGGTGACTGACGCTAGCCTGGACTTGGGTGGGAAAGGGGAGCTGGGGTCAGGGTGTGCCCTGGCAGTGGGAGGCTGCCTCAAACCCCCCAACTGGCAGGTCTGAGCACCATCTAGAACAGTGCTGGCCAATAGAAATGCATTACAAGGCACAGGTATCATTTGAAATGGTCCGGCAGACACATTAAAGAAAGTAAAAAAAAAAATATTTTTAATAATATATTTTATTTAACCCAATGTAAATATTATTTCAATGTGTAATCAATATAAAAATTATTAATGAGCTATTTTACGTTCTACTAAGAAGGATTTGAAACCCAGTGTGTATTTGCACTGATGGTACATCTCCACTTGGACTAACCCCATTTCAAATGTTCCGTAGTCACATGCAGGGAGTGGTCACTGAACGGGACACCTCAGTCCGTGACCAGACTCCAAATGTCCTAGCTGTCTGTACTCTGCCTTCACCCATTTGGTTTTATCTGCCACAACCTGTGCTATTGTTTCTTATTTTTCCTTTAAATTAACTCACATTTTAAATTTCAGTAAGTTCATTTAAAAGGGAATCTGTAGGGGCTTCCCTGGTGGCGCAGTGGTTGAGAGTCTGCCTGCCGATACAGGGGACACGGGTTCGTGCCCCGGTCCGGGAAGATCCCACATGCCGCGGAGCGGCTGGGCCCGTGAGCCATGGCCGCTGAGCCTGCGCGTCCGGAGCCTGTGCTCCATAAGGGGAGAGGCCACAACAGTGAGAGGCCCACGTACCGCAAAAAAAAAAAAAAAAAAAAGGGAATCTGTAAATCATTATCGTTAAAGGAGAGCTAGTAGCAGTCGCTGCGGTAACCATAACAACGCCATGAAAACAAAACAACAGCATTAAATTCCAGCCCCTCCCACCCTCCCCCACTATGTGGGCTGCTGAGTCTCAGAGCTGGAGCTAGAGGGATGCTGCGGGCACCCAGGGTCTAAGTCATCCCCTGTACCAGGCATAAGATTCTCCCAGATGCTCCAACCCCTCCAGCCAAAGCCCAGCAGGACACACCTGAAGGTGAACTAGTTGGTTGACTCCTTGTTGCCCTTGGCCGAGAGAGAACACGCACCACGGGTAACGTGGTGAGCTTGGTGAGCGGGTGTGAGAAAGTCCTATTACAGGATCTGGGCTTCAGCTGGGCAATTTGCAGGAGGGCCTACGGAACCTCGAAAGATTGGTGTGAGCGTTAAATAAAGCACCCAGCTCAGAACCTGCAGGAAAGTAGGTGCATCGCCAGTGCAGTGCCCTTTCTGTCCCTCCTGTGCTCCCCACAGACCCGGGGACTTGGAAGGAAGCTGAGACCTGCCCTTGGACCCCACTAGCCGGGCAGGAGCTGCAAGTCTGGGGTGAGTGGCCGGAAACGGCTCAGACCACCTGCAGCCCCTGCCCTGAGGGGACCTTGTAAGCCTCCGAGGAGACTGCAGGTCCCCGGGGCCAGCCTAGGGCCATTTCTGGGACCTGGCCCACAATGCTTACACGGCCAGATGTACTGCTGGGGACGCTGTGCGACCTCAGGACCCAGATCTTCTGGCTTCACTGGTCTCTTCTGGCTTCACTGGTCTCTTCTGGCTTCACTGGTCTCTGCCACCCAGCTCTGACCATCCCCTGAGGCCCGTGGAGGATGGAGGGATGGCTCCATCCGCTGTTAAAATGCATCAGTAAGAGCAGGCGGGGAGAAGGTCTGAGGCAAATTATGGAGAGAGCATTAGGGGGCTTTCACCGGGGCATTTTAGGGTATTTATTGAAGATTTTGTGTGTGTTTGTATTTTTTAAGTATTCTTTTTTTTTTGTATGTACGAGAGTATTTTTTTAATGGAAACTTTATTGAGATCATGGTAGACTCACTTGCAGTTGTAAGAAATAAAACAGCCCCTGAATACCCTTTACCCAGTTTTATAACACATGCACTCTGTGTGTGTGTGCGTAGTGCTGTTTACTTTTATCACATGTCGGTTTGTGTTTCCACCACCACAGTCACGACACAGAACAGTTCCATCACCACGAGGACCCCTCGTGTTGCCCTTTTATAGCCACACCCACCTCCCCCCTTCCACGTCTCCCCCCATCCTGAACCCCTGGCCCACTGATCGGTTCCATTTCTAAAATGTTCTTTTGAAGTGTATAAATAGAATCATATAGTATGTGAGCTTTTGAGATTTTAGCCGTTCCCGTGGTACGAGTGGCATCTCCTTATGGTTTTAGTTGCATTTCCCTGATGGCTAATGATGTGGAACAACTCTGCATGGGCTTATGTGCCACCTGCACGTCTTCCTCGGGGAAGTGCCTGTGGCTGTCTTTTGCCCATTTTCTAACTGGATGCTTTGTTCTTTTACTGTTGAGTTTTGGACGTGAGGGTCTCTTGGGTGTCGGGCTCTGTGATGCGGAAGAGCAGCGCACACAGCAGGCCAGGGCCAGCTCTCAGAGCTGACATTCCAGGAGAAAGAAAGAAATGCACCTCGGGAAACAAATAAATAGGGTAGGTTCAAAAGCAGTGTGCTGGGAAGCACAGCAGCTGTTGATATGGGTGGTGAATGGCAGCCTAGAGAGAGGGGTCTCCCATCACCTGGTCTGACTGAGGCCTGACAGGGAGAATGTACAGGAGTGTGCAGGGAAGGGGGGAGCAGTGTGCAGGGAAGGGGGGAGGAGTGGATAGAGGGAGGGGGGAGGAGTGGACGGGGGAGGGGGGAGGAGTGTGCAGGGGGAGGGGGGAGGCGTGTGCAGGGGGAGGGGGGAGGCGTGTGCAGGGGCAGGGGGCGGGGGGAGTGTGTGGCAGAGGAGCAGCAGGGGCAAAGCTGTGAGGTGCTCAAGCCGGGCATGTGGGGGCACGTGCGGAACAGATGAGGCGGGCAGTGGAGGCGAGATGGACTCACAGGGTCAGGTGGGATTGACTGAGGGTTTTGCAGGTCCGTACAGGCCCTGGGTTTTACTGACATGCAGCAGAAGACACTGGGGCCTCAAAGCAGGCTGGCCAGGGATTTAATTTGTGCTGCAGTCTCCTCACCAACCCAGGCCTCGTCAACTCTGTCACCTCCCTGCACAGAAGTGTCGGGGAGTGAGGTGGTGTCACCTTGCGGGGCTCCCTCCTTCGATGCCCGAGAGCCCCCCTATTCAGCAGGAGGGAGTCCGGAGTGGCCATTAACGTTCCCTGCCAGCCCCGGCAGACCCTCCCTCAGACAGACGAGTGTCAGCTAGTCACGAGGATGAGCCGGTGGTCACTCCCCCAGCCTCCTCCCTCCCCAACCTTCTGATGGGCCAAGTACACGGGCCTCGGCCTCTCCTGGCATTTGTGTGGCCCTGCTCGTGCCCAGCCACTGTGGGCCCTTCCTCTCCTCGCTGTCAGGACCCCCTCACCCATTTCAAGTGGGAGGCCATCCCAGGCCCCGCCTGTGGGCCTCACAGCGGGGTCCTGGCCCTCAGCCAGCTGGAGGACATGGCCCAGGGCTCCTCCACCCTCGTCCAACCCTCTCCACCAGGAGAGGTACTCCTTAGCCTGGGACATTAGTAAACCATTACTCTGACATGGTTGGGGGGCTTGGGAGCCCCTCGCCATCTTCCAAGGCCTGTCGGGGGCCCTGGCCCAGGGAAGTTAAGCAGCACAGCCTGGTCAGGACTGCCTGAACTTTGGAACCAGGAGGCCATGAGTGCAGTGTGGCCCTGGCATGCCCCCAAGCTTCTCTGAGACTTAGTTTCCTCATCTTTAAAATGGGCATGGCGTTGCCAACCTCCTGGGGGTTGTCATGACAACGAGGTGACCTTAAGGCCCAGAATAGACATGCATGAGGGGGGCTCTCAGCCCCGCCTTGTGGACCCTCCCAGCCGTCCCAGGAGGACGGAACCCCGGGCCACCGGCTGGGTCTCCCCACATCAGCTGAGGCCTGGCTGTAAGACAGAGTGCCCAGGGCGGCCCCTGCCAGCAGCGCCAGCGCCGTCCTGAGATGGGGGGTGGGGTCCCTACAGACAGCTCCTGCCTGAGATGCTGAGGGCATCAGTTTCTCCCTCTGATGTTCTCTCCTAAGCCCATATGCAGAGCCTACAGCAAAGAACTCAGGAAATAATGAAGCACCAGCTGCCCGACTTCCCCCTACCCGCCTCCTGGACCGAAAGAAAGACTTTATTCATCGAGGCTGTTTCTCTCCTGAAGCAGATCATTAATAATGGAGAAGGTCTGTCTCTCTGACAGCCTGGGCAGTGCCTGTGTGCACGTGTGCATGTGTGTGGATGTGCGTGCATGTGTGTGTGCTTGCATGTGTGTGTGGATGGGTGTGTGTGCATGTGCGTGTGTGGATGCGCGTGCGTGTGTGCATGTGTGTGGATGTGCATGCGTGTGTGTGGATGTGCGTGCGTGTGTATAGGGTACCTCCCTCAGCATCCCTGGCACCCTGGGGCCCCTGGCCACCCCCGCTCACCCCCTCTTTCTGCCCCATTGGGATGGTGAGTGCCCACCCTAACTGCGGCTCCGGGCACCACTAACCGCCCCCCACTAGCAGGCTGAGCCTTGGAGAAGAGGAGGAATGTGGTGGGTGCCGCCCAGGGTGTGTCTTGGGGAGGTGGCTTGGGGGGGGGTGATGACTACAGGAGGGAAAGCCGGCAGCTGGGACCAGGCTGGGACGGCCCTGAAAGTCAGGATAAGGGGTTTGGATGTTGTCCTGTCTGGACGGCCACTTCTCCGAAAACTGACCAGGAGGCCAACCGCCCAGCCCCAAATGTGGACGGGCCTCATGGGGTCGTGAGCCAACTCAGCACCTGGAGGGTTCTCCCTCCCAACCAGAGCCTGCAGGAGGCAATGCACCAGCCTCCCCTCACCTGGGCATTCACACAAACTCCACAATTTAGGGGTTATTTGTAGGGTTTTTCTTATTCCTCAAGTTCAGGAAAGCCTCCCTAGAGGGCATGAAAGAACCTAAAAGGCCAGAAGCTTGCTTTCCCAGCTCTCCTTGCAGCCAGGGATTAGGCATATGACCTGGGCTGGGACAATCTGACCCTTCTGCTCTTGACCTTGAAACTGGAGCTAGTGCCTCAACCGAGACTCCCCCAGCAGCCTCCAGGTTCCAGGGGCAGCAGGGCCATCACACCAGTGGGGGGTCCCAGGCCCAGTGCCCCTGGGATGGCAGTGCTAGCCCCAGGGTCGTGTTATTCAGCAGTAGGGGAGGTGCCCTTGCTGTCCCATGGGTGACCGTGGCTGAGGTCTGGCTATCCAGCAACTTGCTTCTTGGTCTGGTCTGTCTTCCAAGCCTGGCTCTCTGTCCTTCCCGGGGAGGACTGGCCTGGGCTCCCCACTGCTGATTCCTTTCCAGTTACTATCAGCCTGGGTCCGTCTCTCTGCTCCTTGTACCTGAGAACCTGACCGAGGCAGGGGCTGCGCTGGGGTCTCTGCATCTGCAGAACTTGCTCGAATGTACATCTGTTTGTGATTTATTTCGGACACCCGTATACTCTTCAGAACTGTACAAATGTAGCACACGTGAAACCCCACAACCCTGGAGGGACATCACCAACCCGTCACCCCAATGGCCATTGTCCTGGCCCGTCAACCCACCCACTCAGAACTGGTACCCACGGGGGTGCGCTGCTTCCTCCCACGTCTGGAGCTCAGACCGCGCATCCCGAGTACCATGAACCTGGGGCTACCTGCGGCAGCGACCCAACGGGCCAGGCCACACCTGTGGCACTGCCGCCCCAAGCAGGAGGCATGGCACAAGGGCAGCAAACCAGACTCAACAGATGCCCAGAGGGCCATCCTGCTGCCAGCTTGGGCACTGAGGATGGTGGGCCACTGGCAGGCCAGGTGAGGGTGCTCAAAATATTGATGTAGGAAAACAAATCTCACCACTCCGGGCCTCCACTGTGACCCCGGGCTGTCCTTTCCCCAGCCACACTCACAGCCCAGCATCTTAACATCCCACCCACAGCTCCCTCCTCCAAGATTCTACCCGTCAGTTTTGTTTTTTGGGGTTTTCTTAAGTCTTTATTGAGTTTGTTACAATATTGCTTCTGTTTTATGTTTTGGCTTTTTGGCTGTGAGGCATGTGGGATCTTAGTTCCCCGACCAGGGGACCAGGGGTTGAACCTGCACCCTCTGCATTAGGCGAAGTCTTAACCACTGGACCACCAGGGAAGTCCCTCCCCCATCAGCTGTTTGAGTCGTTTCTTCAGATGGTTGCACAGAGTACGTAGTGGGTTGCATCCATGTGCCCCCTCCTGGGGAGGTCCTCGGGCCTTTGATGCGGCCTCAGTTTGCCTCAAGGTGAAGAAAGATCGAGGGCTCTGGCGTGAAGTGAGGAGGCCAGCTTTGCTGTGTGACCCTGTGCAGATCTGCTCCCCTCTCTGGGCTTTAGTCAGTGAGGGGTTTGGGCTGTGATCTCGAAGGGACTGTCTGGCTCTGACAGCCAGGGCCATGCCAGGGTTGGGGGTGTTGATGAGTAAGTCTGGACCCTCACCTCCCTCCCTCCTTCCAGGGGCCCCATCACGTAACAGACCAGGGTGCCCAGTGGGGGAACCCCTGCCCATAGACCCTGCCTTCAATCGGGAGTTCTTCCAGCAAATTCCCACTGCACAGTCCGTGCTGTTGTGGAACTATCGGTGCAGGGACAGACCCAACTCCCTCAGCTTTAGAAGCCAGGGGGGCTTCATGGGGGAGGTGACTTGCTGGCGGGATCTTAAAGCATGAGCAGGGCTCAAGTGTGGAAGGGGTGTGTTCACAGAGCAGCCTGGTGTGGCTGGTGGGGAGTGTGTGTGGGAGCACAGAGTGCACAGAGCCCCACGGTGGCCTTTAACGTCATTCTCAACCCACTCCTCCAGCTTGGGTCACTGGCGCAGCGTTTTCTAGCGGACACTGTCTGTGCCTGCAAGGTGGCCTCGCCACGCAGTGACCAAGGGCTCTTGGAGAGAGAGTGGGGCTGCTAAGAGACCGGGCAGGAGATGACCAGGGGCGGGGGCAGCAGCGGGCCTGCGGGCTCCTGGCATGCATCCCTGAAAGGCAAGACCCTGGGTGGAGTGAAGGACGGCCTCAGGGCTGCCCTGGGGATGATCTGAGGTCCCCTTGGGGAGCAAGGGCTCAGGGCCACTCTGCCTGTTCCTGCTGCAGGAGGTGATGAAGGTGTCAGACGGCAGTCTCCTGGGGGACCCCGGGCGCACACCGCTGAGCAAGGACGGCGTCAAGTGGCAGCGGCCGAGGCTCACCCGCCAGGCCCTGATGCGGTGCTGCCTGGTGAAGTGGATCCTGTCCAGCACAGCCCCGCAGGGATCAGGTAGGGGTTGGGCTGGCTGGGAAGAAGGTGGGGGTCTGTTCTGAGCGCGGAGACCTACCCTGGGACCCCAGCCTGGGCCACACCACCTCTGCCTCTGCGGGGACATGTTTCTATTCGTTCACGCCTCTTCCCATTCATCGGTGCCTGCTCCCGCAGGGTGCAGGGTGCTGACCTCAAGGCAGGACCCAGGGAGGTGGGGACAGATCGATAGGACCATGCTGGAATTTTCCCAGCTGGGAGGATGGAGCAGGGCTTCAGAGCCTCGCTGGCCGGGTGACCTTGGGTGACACAGTCTTCCTTTCTAAGTCCTCTGTGTAAAGGGGGGCTGATACTCACCTGCAGGGTGCAAACACGTGCAGGGACCTGGGGAGGAGAAGGCCCGGGCTTCAGCGCCCCCTCGGTCCTGCCCAGTGCAGCCCAGGGGCTGGGGCTGGCTCTTTACCTCGTGCTGCCTTCTGGGAGTTTGTGGCAGAAATGGATGGCCGGCACTTGCTGTTGGCGGTATTTGGTGTCTGTGATGCAGTAAGAGATGCAGGGGGGACCTCATGCAACCCGTATACTCTCACACACATACCACACACTCACACTTGTGCACACCCACCAAGTGTGCACATACCACCCACTCACACCTGTGCACACCCACCAAGCACATGTGGGTGCACACACGTCACACAGAGGTGTGCACGCCACACACACCATGCACACTCCTGTGACCACACACATAGGCGTGCATGAGACGCTGCCTCTTTGACTTTAAGGAAAAGGTGAAGACTTGGATCCTGACAGCTGTGTCTTGTTCGTTGTCTCAGACACTGTGTTTTCCAGGGAGCCTCAGTCCCCTTGCCTGGAGAATGGGTATATTCATGGCCCCAGCCTCCCAGGCTTGATGGGGTGGGGCCAGCAGTGTGTGCAGGCCAGGCCCCTGTCCTTTACCTGCACACCCACTCTAGGGCGCTCCCAGCATGATTCCAGTCCCCTCCCTCTGCTTCCCTGAGCCCCTGCTACCTGTGCTGCTTCATCACCCTTTTCTGACCGTTCCGTTACCCAGAGCAGCCTCCAGGGAGGCCCTGGGGCCTGTGAATACACATGTGGGGTCCATGTGCGCTCTCCCTCTCCAGCTTCTTGGGACGATGCAGAAACGTGAGGTTACTACAATTTCATACAAACAGCTTAACTGGGAAGCTCACATCTTCACAGGGCTGTTTTTCTGCAGCAGAGTAAAAGCAATTGTTTTCCATTAGGGTAGGAACAGGGAGCAGAGGTGAGCCGTGGCGCCCTCGTGTGGCCGGCCTTGTGCGCCCGACGGGCTCGGGTCTGCTCTGATGGGCCCAGCCTCGCCTCGCTGGAGGCCCAGATTCTTTTTATTTTTTTTAGATTTACGATCTGAAGAATTTTATTTTATTTATTTACTTATTTATTTTTATACAGCAGGTTCTTATTAGTCATCAGTTTTATACACATCAGTGTATACATGTCAATCCCAATCGCCCAGTTCATCACACCACCACCAATTCTATTGAAGTATAGTTGACTTACCATGTTGTGTTACTTTCTGCTGTACAGCAAAGTGACTCAGTTATACATATATATATTCTTTTTCATATTCTTTCCATTATGTTTTATCACAGGAGTTCCCTGTGCTCTACAGTAGGACCTTGTTTATCCATTCTATATATACTAGTTTCCATCTGCTGATCCCAAACTCCCAATCCCTCCCTCCTCCACCCCACCTTGCCCCTCGGCAACCGCAAGTCTGTTCTCTATGCCTGTGATTCTCTTTCTGTTTTGTAGGTAAGTTCATTTGTGTCGTATTTTAGATTCCACATGTAAGTGATATCACATGGTATTTTTCTTTGTCTGACTTACTTCACTTCGTACGATAATCTCCAGGTCCATCCATGTTGCTGCAAATGGCACTATTTCGTTCTTTTTCATGGCTGAGTAGTATTCCATTGCATATATATGTACATCGCATCCTTCTCCGTTCGTTCGAGGCTCAGGTTCTTACTGGCCTGCATCTCCAGGGTCTTCTTGGCAGCAGCTCAGGCTCCTTCTTTTCCCCCCATGGATCTTGCAGCCCCTCCGTGACCCGGTGTCTGTCTCTCCCTCCCCGGTCCTCGGCATCCAGCACCCACCCCACTCCCAGGCCTCTCTCCTGCTGAGCCCTGGCTCCAGCTTCCAACTTCCAGCAGAAACATCTGGCACACGATGGTCTTCAGAATGGGGCTGGGGTGTGGTGTGCCCCCCTTGCTGAGCCTTTTGCACACCTGAGCGTGCGTGGACACGGGGAAGAGCAAGCCCGGGGGGCAGGCTGGGTGTGTCTGGGGTCGCAACGAGAGGAAACGGGGCCGAGGGGACCACGCCCACGGGTCCCACCTTTAGCTCGATGGGCTCCTAGATGGCAGCGTCTGTTCCCGTCAGCTCCTTCTAGAGCCGTGTGGAAGCCTTTGCTGAATGGCTGGTCACGGCCATGCAGCAGTGGGGGTGGGGAAGGGGTGCAGGGGCCAGGACACCACCAAGGGCTCTGCCCAGCCCTGCCCATTCCCCTGGTGACATGTTTACCAGGCACCCTGCCAGGCCATGTGGAACGCACAAAACGCAATCCTTAGTTGTGTGAGGCTGGCACGGAGGGTCACTCTGTTTTACTAAAAGTGAAGAGCAGACCGACTCTCAAGAAGGTCACACGAGTCAGCGGGTCCCACGGGTCAGGGGCTGAGCGAGGTCTCTGACCTGGAGAGTCTTCCGTATGCTGCGGGCCGGGCGCCCACTCTCATGTGTGTCTTCCCTGACTTTTCTCTCGGGAGCTGCGGGAAGGCGGGGCTCGGGGCAGCAGCCACCCTCCCAGGCAGAGGAGCCGGGACCCCAGTGCACCCCTCTCTCCACTGAGCATCGCTCCCGGGCCTCAGCTCTGCAGTCCCATCACATCCCTTGAGGACACCTTGCTCACACCAAGGGCTCCGTGTGCTCGTGAAATGATCAGCCGTGTGCAGACGAGGTGCCTCTGCTCCTTCAGGAGCCTCCCGGGGCTCTGGGTGCAGAGGACAATCGTGCCATTCGGTGTAGCTCTGTCCCCGCGCTCAGCCTGGCCCAGCTGGGTGTCCTGGGCTGGCGCCTGCAGAAGGCGGGCAGGTGGCCGGGACACTGCACCCTTGTTGGCGGTAGGGGTGGTTTCCATTCAGCGGAGGCGGCCTGAACCACAGATTTCTGGGACATCTTAGAGCAGGACCCAAGGAGCGTGGCCCAGTGGAACACGAGGGTGGCCTGAGCCTCGGCGACTCGGCAAGGAGTGGGTGGGACTCAGGGACCAGGTGGCACGAGGACAGGGGGCCAGGCCAGCTGCTGCTGCTGTGCCCTGGGGGTCACCCCTGGGCTGCAAAAGCCCCAACATGGGGTCGGGAGCCAGTCAGCAGCGGTGGCCTTTAAGGTGGGTGGTCCCGGGACCGGGCCGCTCAGAGCCGTTGGCGTGGCCCCGGAAGTGCATCCCTCCCCAACGCTGGGAGGCCATCCTCAGTGACCCAGGGGCTGGCGCTCTGAGCTGCTCTGCTTATCTCCGCGGCACCGAAAGTCCCTCCTATGAGAATGTCAGGCCCCCTCTCCAGGGGCACGGCTGAGCCACCAACCGGACAGACGCGCTTCTCAAGTCTGGCTCGCGCGAGGACAGTGGGACTGGGTGCCTTTAACTGTAAGCCTGGAATAATAATATCAGCCACAGAGTACCCTGGGGTGTTCGTGGCAGACGCCTGAGTCTAGGCTGGCTGGTTTAAGCAGAGAGGCACTTACCCTCGGCTGTTGGGAAGTCTGCAGAAACGCTACAGGGCCAGAGGAGGAGGCCTGGATGTGACAAGGCAAGGGCCCTGCCTGCCGCTATGGGAAACACCCCATGTCCCAGCCCATTCAGGTAGGGACGCCGGAGCTGCAGCCACATGCTCCTGTGTGGCACCGTGTGACCATTCCCCACGCAAAGGGACACATTCCTGCCCCTTCCCCCAAAGTGCAGACCCGGATTCTCAGCCACCGCATCCATCTCCGGGAGATACTCATTTCTCCTGGGGTTTGTCACCCCCATGTAAAATCATAAAGTCACCACCACCAGCACGCCTGATAAAAGAGTGGTAGTAGATACCAAATGTGAAATCGATAGCTAGTGGGAAGCAGCCGCATAGCACAGGGAGATCAGCTCGGTGCTTTGTGACCCCCTAGGGGGGTGGGATAGGGAGGGTGGGAGGGAGGGAGACGCAAGAGGGAGGGGATATATGTATGCATATAGCTGACTCACTTTGTTATACAGCAGAAACTAACACAACGTTGTAAAGCAATTATACTCCAATAAGTATGTTAAAAAAAAAAAGAGTGGTAGTAGAAAGGTACGGGGCTGAAAAGGTAAATTAGCTTGTCTATAATACATAAGGATATATAACTATATACTAACAGAATTTTTTTTAATTAAAAAAATTATTTATTTGGCTATCTTGGGTCTTAGTTGCGGCACGCAGGATCTCCGTTGAGACATGTGGGATCTTCCGTTGTGGTGCTTGGGCTTCTCTCTAGGTGTGGCATGAGCGTTTTCTCTCTCTAGTTGCGGCACGTGGGCTCTGTAGTTTGCGGCACGCGAGCTCTCTCCTTGAGGCGCTTGTGGCGCGTGGGCTTAGTTGCCCCGAGGCACATGGGATCTTAGCTCCCTGACCAGGGATCGAACCCACGTCCCCTGCATTGGAAGGCAGATTCTTTACCACTGGACCAGCAGGGGAGTCCCTAACAGAATTTTAATGTGTTTGAAGCACCAAGATATACTCAACATCATGTTTCAAAGTGAGATGCCAGATCAGGTGCAAATTTTCAAGGATTTATCTGAAAACTGTATATGGCTTTTGAAGCTTTTACCCTTATCAAAAGTATAGAAAGTTGAATGGTTAGAGCCTGGAGGGAAGATGAGTTGTGAAGAGGATTTCTCTGGAGAGTTCGGCCCCCCAGTGTGAAGGAGAGATGCTTCAGTTACCTTTTGTTACCTAACAAAATACTCCCAAATGTAGTGGCTTAAAACAACCACCATTTTTTTCTCCCGATTCTGTGGGTCAGGCATCTGGGCGGGCCCCCCTACCTTCCCCCCGGATGGTACTTCTACTCCACATGGCATCAGTTGTGATTACTCACTTACCTTTGCTTAGCTGGTGACTGGGCTGGGCTGGGAGGTTCAGAAAGGTTCCACCCGCACGTCTGGTGCCTCAGTGCCTGTCTTTCTCCACGTGGCTGCTTGAGCATCCTCACAGCATGGTGGACTCAGGTACAAGATGGCTGACTTCCAGGAAGAGGTGTTCCAATAAGTAAGGCAGAGAGTTCTTGAGGCCGAGGCTCTAGAACTCACACAGCATCACTCTGCTGCATGCTATCGGTCAAAACGATCATAGGCTTAGCCTAGCAGAGGGGAAATAGACTAGCTTTCCGTGGAATTGCAGTATGAAATCTGTGGCCATTTTAATCCACCGCAGGGCCCTCAGCTAAGAACCAACCCACGGTGGTGTGATCCAAGCTCTCATTCTTGAGCGATCTGAGCCCTCGGTCATCCTACCTATAACTCCACCCCACCCCCACTCACTTTGATCCCTGTATTTGGCAATATGAATAGGTTGCGTGGTGAATTCACTAGGTCTGAGACGTAGTTCCCATCCTCCACCCCATGTAGGGGTAACACCTTCTCCCCTGGGTAATCGGCATTATTCATCCCAGCCAACGCCCTTTCAGTCAGCTGGCCTGAGTGGTGTGGGAGCCCCAGATGGCCAGGTGACGGTCTCAGCTTCCAGCTCAGCAGGTGCACTGGTGTCTCCCCTTTGGGGAAGCGTTCTTCCTCTTCTTCTTCTTCTTTTTCTTTTGGCTGCGCTGTGCGGCATGCGGGATCTTAGTTTCCTGACCAGGGATCGAACCCCCGCCACCTGCATTGGGAGTGCGGAGTCTTAACCACTGGACCGCCAGGGAAGTCCCAGCATTCTTCTTTAGGGATCTAAAATCTCTTATCCAGAGCCCAAAGTATTGGAGATGAGAAGCAAAGATGCTGCAAGTATGTGGTTGGGGGGTGGTGCTTCCCTTGGTTCTGGACCCATTCTTCCGGCTGGAGGAGGAGCATGTATGGTGGCACGTCCAGGACAGCACCTGCACCTCACCACTGGCACTGGAACCAGTGTACGGGGGGCGCTTTCGCTGTTCTGCAAGTCCAGCCGCTTCTGGGCACGGGGAAGAGGGGGAGGCCCGTGCGTCTTGTCAGCACTGGCCTTTGGCCACAACTCTTTGCTGTAAAATGAGTCTTTGAGTCAGTAACGATGCGTGGGACACAGCGATGGGCGGTGTTGTTGGCAGAAGCAAGGTGGGCAGAAAGCGAGGTCTGTATTCAGAATGAATGTCAATTCCAGAAAGAGTAAACGATGGTCCCTGCCAGGGTGGAGCTGACCTGCCACCTGGTGGCTGGCTTGTCGCCCTGCTGGCAGGCTGGGCACCCGACAGCAGCTGTACCCAGATCAGCCCGGTGAGGGGAAGTTCATTTCGTGGACCCATGAGTAATCCTCGTCCCCCATGGCCCTTTGTTCATGGCCAGGAATACAGGCTGACTGACGTGCACAGACAGGCCATCTTGTCTACCAGACTCTCGGTGCCTCCGCAGGCCTGGCTGCCCTTTGGACAGCGTCCACAAAGGACTGTGACACCCTCACACGTCCTAGTCACCGCTCCGCCAATCTTCTTCCCTCCACCTCCTTGACCCCTGAACACATGCTTAGTACCCACCCCTGAGTCAATGTCAATCTACCTCAGGCCACCCCTCCTTCCAGACAACTTGTAGTTGGTGTCAGAATTGCCTGCAGCTCTGTCTATAAAATAAATTACATACACGTGCTTTTCCTCCTCAAACGGTCTTAGGGACTCCCCATGAGGCCACAGGTGTGGGTTGAGGGGAAGGTGGCGATGCAGCTGCTACCATGGGGGTCTGAGCCCCATTTATGAGCAGACACCTACCTGAGCCTTCTAGACCCCCGACCCTGAGCTTATACGTAGCACCTGTGTGTGATGGTGACGTGCTGTGCATGCCCCTTTAGAGCTGGGGGAGAGGTGGACACTTAGTTCCTGATGGGCAGCTCAGGTCTCAGGGTCACCTGGTGCCCCACAGTCGGGCCTTCCATCTCCCCGAGGGCCCAGGAGTGAGCCAGAAGTAGTGTCAAAAGAAGAAGAGATTTTTGCCAAAGAAAGCATGGCTTTGATCAAAAGCAGAGGCTTCTACCGGGGCCCACCCTGGGCCCTGCAGAGCACCCTAACTTTCCACAGACACACTGTGCGCCGTTGAATGTGCTGGGTCATCAGGCCCAAGGGGAGAGCCGCTTGTACGCAGCCTGGACCTGCTGCACAGGCTTTGCTTGTGCCTGGAAACAGTCTGGAGCAGCACAGCACCTGTGGTACACAAGAAGCCCCTTGTGTACGTCCTTTCACTGGCTAGGAGTGCAAGGTACAACAGCTGGTCTTTCACTTTGGAAGGAATGTTTTTACTTGCCTGCCAACAGAAACCCCAAACAACAGTAGCTTAATTTAGACAGAGGTATGTATCTCCTATCTGAGAAATCTGGACTAGGCAGCGGCTGGCACTGGTTTAGCAGCTTGGGGATATCAGAGTCAAGGTCTAAGGGGTTTTTTGCTTCTTCCCTCACAGTTGCAAAGTTGTTGCTCTGGCTCCAGCCATCATGGCTTTGCTCCCGACAAGAGAAAGGAGAACTCAGGGGAAAGGAGGAAGTGGTGATGCCTACATCAGGAAAGCAACACTCTCACAGAAATCTCTGGAAGATTTACGCTTACATTTTATGGGCTAGAGCTGAGCCACCGTGACTGCAAGGAAGGCGGGGGGTGGCGTTTTTTTTCAAGCTGCGTACATTTCCACCCCAACGACACCTGAATTCTGTAGGTGAAAGAGCAGAGGAGGATGCTGCAGTGCTGTTCTCCGCCACGCATACCTCGTGGGGTTGTTTTGATGCCCAGAAGGGCCTTAGCGAGCTGCCTGCGCACACCGGCTGCTCCGAGAATGTGGGCTGTGTGTCTTCAGCAATGCCTGCTCCAGTCACATCCTTGGTTTTTCCTTATCCCCCTCAACACAGGGATCCCTTCCCATCTCCCCTTTCTCCGCTCCACAGAGGCACCCGCAGGGCTGGGGCTGGGGTCAGTGAGCAGAGGGCAGAGGTGAAGAGCTAGTCAAAGGCCAAGGCCCCCACTCATCCACCAGCTCTGCCCAGGGTCCCTGGCCCCTGAGCCTCCTGGGCAGGGCTGTTCCCTTTCTGGCTGCACAGAAGCCCCAGGACCTAGATGAGGCCCCTTTGCAATGAGATCACACCCTCAGCTGAAAATCACACCAGGGGCACCTCCCCCATTGCTGCTGGGAGCTCAGGAGCAGTGCCTACCCCGCCCTCATGCCCTCCCAGCCCCGGAAGCTGCAGGAGCCCTTCTGCCTCCAGGGAGATTGAGCACCGGTCGGAGGAGCCAGGGGAGGGGCTGGCCCTGGGGCAGGAGCAGGGCTGACCCCGGCAGGGCACCGGCCCCCCGGGGGCTCTGGGCTGGGCTGAGGGGCAGGCGGCCCTGGGAAAGGCCGAGAGAGGGCAGAGGGCAGGGACAGAGATCAGAGGAGAGAAGGACAGGCCAGAGAGGCCGAGACACGGAGGGACAGGCTGGGACCCACAGGACTGGTACTGAGACTGAGAGACTGACCAGAGGCGGGAGAGAGAGAGAGAGTCCTAGAGGAAAGACTGAGTGCCAGGCTGGGAAGACGCAGGCAGAGGGGGCACAGAGCAGGCTGGGGGGCCCCTGGGCCAGGCCTGGCGATGGCGGGGCGCGGCGAGGCCCCTGGCGCACCCAGGGGGCTGCCCTGAGGCTGCAGGTGTGCCCGCACGGCTGCAAGAAACACCTGGGCAACACCATCAGCTTCTCCTTCCGCTTCATCTCTGGGAATCTGACTCGAGATGCGGACTGCTCTGGCAGGGCTGGGGGCAAGGGGGCAGGAAGGGGCAGGCTCGGGGTTTAAAACTGTGCCCACCTTGAATGGGGCAGGGGTGACGGGGCACAGCGGTCCTGAGAGCAGGACTGGAAGGGATGCGCAGCCTTAGAGTCCTGCCTGGCGGCCGGTAGACAGTGAGTGCCAAGCCGGGGCTCCCCAGGTGGGAAGGGGGCTTCCTTCTCCAGGGCGCACCGACACAGGCACAGGGAGCATAGGCTGGGAGGGGGCTGGTGGCTCTCGGGCTGGGGGTCCTCTCCCCTCTTCCCTCCCTCACTGGGGACCCCTCTCCTCCCTCAGCAAAGACAGATATGACATCTGTAGCAAGGATTAAATAAAACGAGCAAGCATGTAGAAAGGCCTGTGTCTAGAAAGTGCTCAATCAGTGATAGCCATCTTTCAGAATCTATAAAACCCACCAACCTGGAATTTTTAGCAGGGACACAGCGGGGGGCTTCCCTGGAGCCTGTGCTCTCAGACTCAGGCCTGCGGAGGAGTGGGAGTGGGAGTCCCACTGCCCCTCTGCCTCCCTGCCTGCCCCACCCCGAGCCAGGTGCTCAGGGGCTGAGCAGGACCTCGTCCCAGGCTGGGCCATGCGGACCATGCAGACCAGGCACAGGGAGAGGGGCTCCTGCGTCTGGGGCCCTGCAGTTTCCTTGGCAGGACACCCCAGGAAGGGCTGGTGTCAGGAGCTTCAGACCCTGGAAGGAGAGACCCTCAACAGCTTGGGTCTTGTGTGTCCTTTTGTTCTATCCTGTTATTGGAGGGATGTGAAGGAAGCTAAAGAAATCACGATTCCCTAAAGAGAAATCAAATTAAATCTCTAAAACATAAAGATGAGGCAGTGGAGACATGTGACATGTTGGCTTTTTAGCCAAAGCTGAAAGCTCCTTATGCTGCTCAAAGAAGCTCATGGCCACTGAGGGACAAAGGGCCAAGCGAGCGGGGCTGGGCTGGAGCACCTGACCTTTGTCCCCTCTCCAGGGGCGGGTCCCCCAATCTTGTTCCCTGCCCTGTCCCGAGTGCCTAGCACAGAACTTGGTGCTTGCCTAGCACAGGCCCCAAATACTCGTCAAATTAATGAATGCTCTTTTAAGAAGGATCAAAATTAAAAATTGAGCATATAATCAATCATCTCAAAATCGGTCGAATAATAACGGTTTAAAACCCTCAAAAGCAATAATAAGTCTCTAGGAATCAGAAGACAGGATTCTGATACAGTGAAGGTTTGCAGAGGGAGCTCAGATGGGAATGTGAGTCTAAGGCAGAGAGGCAACCTGAGGGACCTCCGGGGGGCACTTGGACCACTGCTGCTGCTGGGAATGGGAGCCCAGGGTCACCCCGGGCTTTTCAAAAGAAGGGAAATGCCGTCTCTGCTCGTGAGGCCTCTAGGCCCTGCCTCCCAGCTGCTGCGAATTCCTCTCTCCAGGCTGTCATCTTGGGGAAGGATGGAACTTTGAAGTTGGTGGTCCTTGAAGAGAGATGCCTGGGGGCTGGGCCCAGGGGCAGAGGGAGGTGCCTGGCGTCTCAAAGCCTCTGGCCACGATCCTTCTAGCTACTCCCAAGTGCTCCTGCTGGCTGGTGATTTGGAGCAACTCTCCTGCCCACACTGAGCCCCTCCTCACCTGTCCAGCCCGGCAGGGGTGTAGGGAACGGCACCAGCTCCGCAGGGCGTCTGGAAGGGTCAGTGAGCGCCCTGGCTTAGTGGAGTTTCAATCCATGGGCATATTTACTGCTGGTAGCTTTCTGCACCTTTTCTAAACCTTCTTACCCACCTGATACCGCTGCAGGTTCATGGGTGCTTTCTCTTGCTCCCTCTGTCTCAGTCTTTCTGGAAAGGGAAGGAGGATACTGCAGGTCTGTGTCACCTAAGGGTGCAGTCTGCCTCCCGGACCTCAGGTCCCTCATCTGACGACAATCACAAAGGCCTGGGCTTGCTGGTCTCCCTCTGAGCCCCTTCCAGCTCCGGGGAACGCTGGTTCTGGGATTCACAGGATGGCCAGGGTGGGAGGAGCTGCCTGGGGGCAGGAAGCGGGGAGGTGGGACGTGGGCGGCCGATAAAGTGCAAATACTTGACATCAACATATGAAACAAGCTGGAGGAAGCGCAGCTCTTTGTCACCTCTGAGCCTTTCAGTTTGCTCTGTGGGATCGCTCTTGCCAGCCATTCAGATGAAATTTTGTGCACATCCTGTGGTCATCTTTCTGGTGTTAGCGGGTACTCAGGGAAGCCTTAGAGCTCCGACCTTCATCCACCCCGGAATCTCCTCCCCCTGACTCGTTTCAGGCTTAAGGCTGGAGCAACAGGGCAGGGCGTGGGCATCTCTGAGCATCTCTGCTCTTTCTCCACTCTGCTTCTGCGGGGTGCCGGGGCCAGGCCAATGCCACCGCCCAGTTGTTGTTTCTCACGCCCAACTGTTGAGATTTCCCCTCTCCAGGCAGTCTTTCTTGGAGGAGGATGGGTCCCCAGCTCTCTTCCACAGCGTCCAAGGGAGCCCTGCAGAAACACACCCTCTGCCTCCATGACTGTTGCTATGTGGGTATCCACGTCCCTCCCATCACCCTGGGTACTTCTGGCCAGTGTAGCCATGACCATCACCCTGACCTTCTCCAGGTGTGCGTCAGACCGACCTGGCCCTGCATCCCCCAGACTTCAGGGACACGTGCCCAGATCCCCACAGGCTTCTCAGATGCCCCTCACTTGGACAGAGGACCAAAGTCCCCCTGTGGGAGATGGAGGAGTGACACCCCAGCACACCAGCCAGCCTTTCCAGAGACATTCCCTTCCTTTGCCTCGCCAACCTTTCTCTTCTCTGGGTGAGGAGGGGTGAGTCACAGAGTCAGTTTCTCAGTCCCCTAGTGTGACCTGCAAAGCTGGTCTTGGCCTTTGGACCTCTGCCCAAACTCAACAGGAAAAAAATCACATTTAATACCTGGACATGAGACATGGAGTCCACACCAAGACGGGGAGAGCTCTGTCTTCTGGGCCTCACACCGCACCCTGCAGCAGGTGCCCAGACCCGGGGCTCCCAGGGACGAGGCAGGTATGGTGCAGGGGCTGGGAGGGGCCAGGAGAGAGGGCTTGGGCTCCAGATTGAGATAGCAGAGACCCAAGGTTACAGACAAAGTTGGGCACAGCTGGCTTGAATTGTCAAAGCATCATTCTCGATGTGTTAAAAATATCATTCTACAAATAGACAGCATGTGTCAGGTTCTGTTGAAGTCCTTAATGAGGCAACCGGCAGAGTGACAAAGCCGATGCAAAAGAGAAAGAAACAGGGGGTTTTAGAGAGGATGGAAATAAAAGGAACACAGAGGTACTGCTGCTCCGGTATGAAACTAGGCAAGATCCAGGGCAGTGAAACCACCACCCTCTGCACAGAGGAGAGGAAATCATCACATCTTATCAGCTTTACAAGCTTGTACGACGTCTGGGCCCTAATCAATTGCACTGCTTCGTTCTGCTCCCCTGGCCAGTCAGATGCCCTGGGCAGGTGCTGGACAATGCCCCAGCAGGGCCCGGAGGACCATGTCCCCTGCATCGGCAGGTGAACTCTCAACCACTCCGCCACCAGGGAAGCCCTAAAAACAATTTTTAAACAGCAAAGAATCTTAACTCTGCCACTCATAGCTGTTAGAGGGTAAAAGGTAAAAAACACACTAAACATTTCGAGGGAGTTCCCTGGTGGCCTAGTGGTTAGGATTCTGGGCTTTCACTGCTGTGGCCTGGGTTTCAATCCCTGGTCAGGGAACTGAGATCCCACAAATCCTGCTGTGTGGGCAAAAAAAGTTCAAGAGTTTATTTGAATTGGGTAGCACCAAACCAAAGGTGGTTAGGAGTGTTCCACTGACAGGAGCTAATGGGGAGGTTTTTATAGAGAAGATGCAGAAGCAAAGCAAAGCAAGGAAATTGACTGGTCATAGCTTAAGCAGTTGTCTTATTTGGGAGCGCCTGTCTCTGATTAGTTGTTCGTAAGTTGCATTTTCTCAGATTTAAGTGTGTTGACTCTGGCTCAGGTTTTGGTTTGTTTACATAAGCTACCAAGGCCTTAGAGGCACCTCAGACCGACAGCCGCTTAAGTACTTTAACAATTCCTCCCTTTTGGTCATCCTCTCATGCATGAGAGACTGACCAACAATTTGGTATTACTGCCACTGTCCATCACCCTCGGGGACGTATCTCATCGTGAAGTTCATAGGTTATGATGTCGAGCCATGGGAGGATTGTTTTTGCTTTTCATCTCGTCCATCTTGTTCCTGTTTCTCCATCTTGTTCCTGTCTCTGACTTGCTTCGCTTAGTATCATCATCTCTAGGGCCCTCTATGTTGCCGAAAAAGGCATTATTTCATTCTTTTTTATGGCTGAGTGGTATTCTATTTTTTATAGAGAGAGACCATCTGATGTACTGCTGATGGCTTCAAACTTGTATTTAAGACCCCTGAGAGAACATAGGCCCCCAGGGAGACTACGGTGGTGAATGTCAGGAGGATAATACCAAGAGACTGAGTTTGCTCCTTAGCCGGGGTCCCCATGAACCAAACCAGCTGGTATCAAGTAAATCAAAGAATGCACCTGAAGAGGCATCAACCTTTTTTAATCAAGTGGCTTGTTTGCAACTTTCTTGTATTTGAGTTTCTACTCTACCAGAGTTGTTGATCCAGGTACAGCAGGAGGTCATCGCTATGGCACAGACAGCTTGTTCAACCAGCAGATAATCTAAAGCAGTTCTGTTATCTGAAACCACTTTATCAGCTCAAAATAACCCATAAGCCAAAGAGGCATATTTTGGGGTGGCAGAGTTTGTTACTCTGTGTTCCTTGCCTTTGAAATTTCTCCAAGAAGTCTCACAGTCTAGAGTTCGAGTTGGTAGATGTCTCCGTCTCACTGGACCAGTCTCTTAGTCCTGAGAGCAGGTCAGTTCAGTTAAACAGTTGAGTCTCATTTCAGGAAGAGGTGTTGCTGAGTGGGTTTCCAAAATTAAGCCTATATGGTACAAGCAATCGTATTTAATAAGACGTGTTTCTATGGAAACAAAGGAAAAACAAAGGATAATGGTTGGAACAGGTTATAGATCAGTTTCTGAGTCCAGAGGACAGCCAGTCGAGAAGATTTCTGGAGGTTGGGTTCCTAGATGTTGGGCTTGAAGCAGCTTTTGTAGTTTGAATGTCTCTGGTGATATCATTGGATGTTCTAGTGAACTTTCTCAGTGGACCACACAGCAACAGGCACAAAGTTTATCCATCCGTGAGCTGGTGTGATGATTTCTTTGAAGTTCGTATCAAGTTGTTCAGCTGTAGTTTGCAGGGCTTGGGGAAAAGGACAGTTTTTGTTCTCAGAGATTCTAAGTCAGAAGGGTGGAAGAAAATTGGAAACATTAGTTTGGAGGGTTGTAGCCAGATATTGGAGGAAACTAGAAGAATTTAGGATCCAGTGTAGTTTCCAAGTAGATAACAAAACCTCAAGACAATAAATCTGACCTCCACAAGGGGGTGTTAAAGTTTTCTACAGAAACGTAATTTTTCTCTCTACAATTACCCTTCTAATCACAGTAAGATGAATTTCTTTTCAAAATAAGCCTAGTCTCATTAAACTTGGCCTGATTATTTGCATAAGAGCAGCAAGAATAGTGACTTTATGCCTATTCTTTTTTTTTAAATTTTATTTATTTATTTTTGGCTGTGTTGGGTCTTCATTGCTGCACGCGGGCTTTCTCTAGTTGCGGCGAGTGGGGGCTGCTCTTCGTTGTGGTGTGCGGGCTTCTCATTGCGGTGGCTCGTCTTGTTGTGGAGCACGGGCTCTAGGCGCACGGGCTTCAGTAGTTGTGGCTTGCAGGCTCAGTAGTTGTGGCACGTGGGCTCAGTAGTTGTAGCTCGCGGGCTCTAGAGCACAGGCTCAGTAGTTGTGGCGCACGGGCTTCGTTGCTCCGCAGCATGTGGGATCTTCCCGGACCAGGGCTCAAACCCGTGTCCCCTGCACTAGGCAGGTGGATTCTTAACCTCTGCGCCACCAGAGAAGCCCCTATGCCTATTCTTAAAGATGATATTCCATTTAAAGCTTGGTGATACCTCGGGCTTTATTGGCTCAACCCTAGTTTATTAAATTTTTGAAAGCCTGTTTAGTCTAAGAAGCCAAGTCAAGGACTTGTCCAATTTTGTCCTGTTACGAAGAGGACAGATTCTTATTGAACTTATGCAAATACCTACATTGTCATAAAAAATAAGAATATTCAATAAGAGTTTCTGAATCCTGCAGCGATCAGGTAGAGGGAAGAAGATAAATATATACCATTTCTGTTTACAAAAGTATACTTTACCAAATTGCTGTGATATAGATTACTTAAATCAAAAGAGAAAGGGGGTTCTTTAAATCTGAAAACAAACCATTGAAAAATCAGCAATGTTTCAAAGTCATAAAATTTATAATTATCCTCATCAGTTCATTCATTCTCATGTAATTAATTCCTTTCCTTTTCTTTTCCATTATGGTTTACGACAGCATATTGAATACAGTTCCCTGTGCTATACAGTAGGACCTTATTTTTTATCCATCCTATATATAATAGTTTGCATCTACTAATCCCAAACTCCCAATCCATCCCTCCTCCACCCCACCTCCCTCTTGGCAACACAAGTTTGTTCTCTATGTCTGTGAGTCTGTTTCTGTTTCATAGATACATTTATTTGTGTCATATTTTAGATTCCACCTATAAGTAATATCGTATGATATTTGTCTTTCTCTTTCTGACTTACTTCACTTAGTATGATAATCTCTAGGGCCATCTACGTTGCTGCAAATGGCATTATTTCATTCTTTTTTATGGCTCAGTAGTATTCTATTTCATATATATATATATATATATATACACACATATATATATATATATATATATATATATATATATATATATATATATATATATACCAATCTTCTTTATCCATTCATCTGTCAATGGACATTTAGGTGGTTTCCATGTCTTGGCTATTGTAAATGGTACTGCTGTGAACACATCGGGGTGCATGTATCTTTTTGAATTAGAGTTTTCTTCAGATATATGCCCAGGAGTGGGATTGCTGGATCATAGGGCAACGTGGGGAACCTCCATACTGTTTTCCATGGTGGCTACACCACTTTATGTTCCCACCAACACCATGTAATTAATTCTTGATTAGTACTTGACCTTGGGTCAGTAGTTTCGTGAATTCATCAGTTTCTCCACCAGAGTTCTGAAAATTCTGATTCAGTTCAGTGGTATGATCTTCAAGTTATCAGAAATCTGTACTTGTAAGAATTCTTTCCATGAATCTCTTTAAAGAGGAAGCACTTTTGCAATTGCATCAGAGTAAAACCATAACTGTCTGTAAATGTCAAAAGACTTAAAAGTGGGGGCTTCCCTGGTGGCGCAGTGGTTGAGAGTCCGCCTGCCGATGCAGGGGACATGGGTTCGTGCCCTGGTCCGGGAAGATCCCACATGCCGCGGAGCGGCTGGGCCCGTGAGCCATGGCCGCTGGGCCTGCGCGTCCGGAGACTGTGCTCCACAACGGGAGAGGCCACAACAGTGAGAGGCCCACGTACCGCAAAAAAAAAAAAAAAAAAGACTTAAAAGTGGCCATGGCTAAATATCTGATGAGAGTTCATTATAATGCAGTTAACAAGGAATTTTTATTGTTTCTGTGACATACAACATTTTAATATAATAACTAGAATTATGATTACATCACGCCAGGACATATCAGATCTCTAGGAACTTTATACAATTTCTCATTCTAAAACAACCAGTTATTCTGCTTTAAAACAAAATAACTTTATTTTCCCTTAAAATTGCCTTTCCACATTCCATACCTTTTCTTACCAAAACACATCCTACTTTTATTGTATACAGAGTCATTTTTCTTATTACTTCTTGTAGTTTTGATTACATATATTGATTAGAATTCTTAACGCTTAGAAACCTTAATTTCTATTGAAACCAAGAAACGAGCCATTGTGGACTGTCTGTTACAGCAGCACTCTGTACATTGCAAACTTATCAATACATTTCATAACTGCTAGAAGCGTATTCTTCCTCATAGTGAGCTAAAATACTGAAACATTAATTACTGAACATAGGTTTATCTACTTTTGGCTTCTTATTACAGAGGGACTAAAGATATTTGGGTCTATTAATAAACATGTTTTGTGTTTCAGTATTTTATCTTATTTGAAAATTGTTTGGGAAGGCAGTCTCATATACGCAGTCTTTTGACCCCCTCACTCAGCCGCATGAGAATGCGCCTTGGACCCAGAACACTTTTTTACCAGGAGATAAAGAGCTCACACAGCTTGTGCTGGGCTTTTCACCTTGTATAGGAATATCCCTCCTTGTTTAACTTTCTGAGTATTCCTTTGTCTCTGCTTAAAGCATGTGCGTCCTATGGTAGCTGGCCGACCCACTGTTGTATCTGTCCTCTGAGAGGAGGGGACAGCGTTCTTCCACTGTGGCATGAGAGGAGTGCTCGTAGATCAGTTGCCCTGTGTCAGCTGCCAGGAGAGCCCTGCTGGCCATGGGGAACCAGTCTCCATTGTCAGAATCTATCTTGCTTGGTCTCTTGTCTATGTAAGTAAAGCGTTCCATCCAGTGCTCGACTGTGTTGTTTTCCTTGGAGACGCCAATAGAAGAAGCTGCAGTGGGCAGAAGTGTTTAGAATCCTTCCCTGGGATTGGAAACCAGCACTCTGTGCTCTTCTCCCTTGGGACTGGTAAAAAGAACAGGTGGGCTTTGAATTGCTTCTATAGCTGCTTTTTCTGTTCTTGTAAAGACGCAATTTGAAAGGCAAGAGCAGTCGTTTTCAATTCCTCAAAGAACTGGGTTGCAGCCTAAATGATATCAAGGGCTGGACCCACCCATCCAATTTGCTTCTTTATATCAGGGAGATTTCCAACGAAGATGGAAATTAAAAGGTTTCTATATTCTAGATTTAGAGCTGTGTATCTTTGGAACGTTTTAACACATGGTTCCACAGAGGCTTCAGAATACTGTCTTTCCCTCTAGATACATAGTTCTATATTATTTTATTTTATTTTTATTTTTGGCTGCGTTGGGTCTTCGTTGCTGTGCGTAGGCTTTCTCTAGTTGCAGTGAGCGGGGGCTACTCTTCGTTGCGGTGCACGGGCTTCTCATTGCGGTGGCTTCTCTTGTTGCAGAGCACAGGCTCTAGGCGTGCGGGCTCAGTAGTTGTGGTGCACAGGCTTAGTTGCTCCGCGGCATGTGGGATCTTCCCGGACCAGGGCTCGAACCCATGTCCCCTGCATTGGCAGGCGGATTCTTAACCATTGTGCCACCAGGGAAGTCCCATAGTCCTATTTTAGTTTAGGAAAGAAGGCTTCAAAAAAGTTCCTATCAGGCTCTGAATATCAGTCTCCAATTCAGCCAACTTCTGACCATAGAGTTCCTCTTAAAGAAAAAAAATCCTTTCCAATATCTTACCATCAGGTTTTAGCTGGGACAAACAGTAAATATTCCTGGCAGTACTGAACTCTTTAAAAGAGACAATTTTGATTCATTTAGTCTCAGAAGCTTCTGTGTACCAATCAAAAATGCATCCCATTTTTCGGGGGAAGTTTGGGGCTCCTTTAATCTCTAGGGCATCTCATAAATGGATAAGCTTATCTAGTTAAAAGTTTCCCACTGCAGCCACTGTGATTCAAGATTATCTTTAGTTAGGTTAATCCACTTGTTCAGACAGACACAGGTTCTGGGCCTGTAATTTTTATACATATAGTTAGCCCAGATAGGGGAGTCCCAGACTCTTTGGACTCGGAGGGACCCATTTTCTCCTTCCTCTCCTTTCCTTAAAACAAAATTTTGCTTTTCTGAGGCCTTAGTCCAGTTTAAGTTTGACCCATTCCAGTTTAAGTCAGAGAAACATTTATAATGTTTAAGGTGGACCCAGTGCAACTCTGGACCCAGTCTGGTAAGAGAAATGCTCAAAGTGAGGGAGCTCATAATGCATAAACTGTGGAGCTCAGTTATCCAAGAGGGACTTACCCATGACCTTTAGGTGCACTGAGAAAGCAGTGAGTGCAAAGGGCTCAACAGGTGGCTATGCCTGGTTGCATGTTGCTCCAGGGAACCACTGGAGGGAGGTCACCTTCATATCCCACTTTTGACACCAGAGCTGTTAAAAGGTAAACATAAGCACACTAAAATTTTCAGTAGTTTATCTGAGCATACATTGATTTGAATCAGGCAGTGCCAAACCAAAGATGGTTGGGAGCACTCCACCAACAGGAGCTAGGGGAGTGGTTTTATAAAGATGATGCAGAAGCAAGACAAGGAAATTATTTGATTGGCGATAGCATACGTGGTTGTCTTATCTGGGAAAGCCTAATTAGCTGTTTGTGACTGGTTGTTCTTAAATTTATTTTCTCGGGCTTGAGTACATTGACCCTGGCTAAGGTTTTGGCTTGCTTCCGTAGGCTACCAAGGCATTAGAGGCACCTCAGTCCAATGGCCTCCTTGTTTAAATATTTAACCAAGCTCTGCATGAAGCAAATTTCTTCTCACCTCTCTGAGCCTGTTTCCCCCCTCATCCGTAAAATGGTTACGAGAATAATGAGTTCATTAAGAAGACTGTTGTCGGGACTTCCCTGGCAGTCCAGTGGTTAAGACTTCGCCTTCCAATGCAGGGGGTGCAGGTTCGATCCCTGGTCAGGGAGCTAAGATGCCACATGCCTCACAGCCAAAAAACCAAAACATAAAACAGAAGCGATATTGTAACAAATTCGGTCAAGACTTTAAAAATGGTCCACATCAAAAAAAGAAATCTTAAAAAAAAAAAAAGATGGTTGTCATATGCACACGAAAACCTCTACACCTGTGGCATGGCTGTTTACCTTCTCCACCGTGATACCATGGTGGTCTCCTATACTGGCTTACCTTGTGTTGGTATGTGGCTTTGGGCAAGTTATTTGGTCTCTCTGAGCCTCAATTTCCTCATCCATTGCATAGATACAATAGAGGGTGATTTGGGGGATTCTACCAGAGTCTGTAAAGGGCTAGGGTAACGCTATCCCTTGTGGTTTTAGAGGCACCGCTGGTGATAATGGGGATTTACTGTGTGACTCTGAGCTGGAGTTTCCCCCCTTTCTGAGCCTCAGTGTCCCTATCTGTGAAATTAGAGCTGGAGAGGGAAATTTTCAAGGCCAAGAACCAGCTCTAAAATCTGTGATTTCTCCCCATCCCCTTTACCCAGGCACAGGGGCCTGGGAGCTTGGGATGTATTGGGCTGGCCAAAAAGTTCGTTCGGGCTTTTCTGTGCCATCTTGCGGAAAAACCTGAATGAACTTTTTGGCCAGCCAAAATATTTGTGACTCCTGCCTTTACAGCCACTGCCCATTCCTGCCTCTTCCTGGCTTCTCCTTAGATGTTCCTTCTGGGTCCTGAGAGACCCTGTGCCCTTCCAGCATTCAGAACGCCTCCCAAACCTCTCCCCAGGGCCTTGCTAACAAGGTTGAGTTCATTAAAAGTCAACCTTGAGCACCTTGACTCTCTTCCTCAGCGTTAGCAGGGAGGTTGGCGTTCTCCAGACGGATATAATGGGCTGCTGTGGTCTCCACCTCTGCACCCGCCTCTGCCAACCTGGCCTCCCCCACTGCCTGCCTCCAAATGTCCATACCAAAATAGTCAGGAGGGGGTGGATGGCGATGCAGAGGAAGGGGTCGCTGGGCACTGACTGGAAGGGTGGGCAGGGGGACCCTAGAAAGGTGTTTGGGAGCCACCCACCCAGACACAGGGGCCCAATGCTCCTGGTCCTGTGTCCGCATGGTGTGTGTACTGGGGGGTTGGCCCTGCAGCTGTGGGAGCCAATTCCCTGCCCTCTGGGGTGGAGGAAGATTGGGGGTTATTTGGGGTGGTGGGGAGGGAAAACAATAGCTTCCAGATGCTCCAGGATGGGAGGAAACGTTTGTGCTGCACTTGGGGCAGCTCAGGGAAAAGGCAGAACCCTGGTGACCAGGTGGTTGGAGCTCCCGGGCAGACGCTGACAGGCTGGTGAGCCTGGTGCCCACCGGCCTGGCCACCACTGACTGCCTCGCTCCTTTCTTGCCAGTCTCCCTTGATAGGCATTCCCCCATGTGCCCACCAGGGGGCAGAGACGAGCATGTCCACCATGCAGGACTTTTTTTTTTTTTTTTTGCGTGATGCGGGCCTCTCACTGTTGCGGCCTCTTCCATTGCGGAGCACAGGCTCCGGACGCGCAGGCTCAGCGGCCATGGCTCACGGGCCCAGCCGCTCCGCGGCATGTGGGATCCTCCCGGACCGGGGCACGAATCCGTGTCTCCTGCATCGGCAGGCGGACTCTCAACCACTGCGCCACCAGGGAAGCCCCATGCAGGACTATTTTAATGTTAAATCACCAGCTCTGCATTTCCTGCCACCAACCTGCCCTATCCACCCCGCATCTTCACCCCTTTGGGGCTTAAGGACAGAGGGATCTGGGCTTCCCGGGCTGTCACCTCTCTTCCAGGACACATCCCGTCTCCTGATGCCCTGAGCTAAGCCCAGGGCTGGCTGGGGATCCTCTCCCCAACAGGCCTCCCCTCCCCGCCGCTGCCCATGAAGTCACTGAGCCGGGGTGTGCCTGGGTGGCAGTGCTGCCTTCTCAGGTCTCCTCCAGAGGCCTCAGGAGGGCAGGGTGAATCATAGCGTGTCACAAAGCAGATCTTCTTTAGCTGTCCTCCTCCTGTGGATAAGGGACCAGGCTCGGACAGGAGCCATGGGTTTGTGCCAGATGTGGAGTGGGCGGAGCCTATACGAATCTGATAGGAATGCTTCCCACGATGGACAGACCAGGCTCCTGACTGCCAGTCCATAGGCTGGTGTGGGTCTCCAAGGTGAAATTCAGAACGATGGGCAGTGAACTGTCAGTAAACTAAACAGTTTCCCTTCTGATGTTTCACATCATCATTCTCTTTTGAAATAATGCTGAAGGTAGAGAGTAGTTAGGGTTTTTAAAAATATGTTTGTTTTTCAGGCCCTTGCATTGCAGAATAAAAGACAACACCGTTATGACCTCTTCCCAATTTGGAGGGAAATATGAGGGGTCTATATCCCTGCCTGGCTGAGGCTGGGCTGGGAGGTCGAAAGGGGGCTCCAGTGATAGGAGTGACAGGCAGTGGCCAGGGACGAGGTGGGGAGGGCAGGTGTGCTGGCTGGGCCTCCCTGCAGAGCAGGGTACAGCCATGTTGGTGGGTCCACAGGCCTGGGCCCCCCACTCTGGTGACCAAGAGCTGTCCCTCCCAGAGAAGGACAAGCTTAGGATCGGTCCTGAGCAGTGACCAGAATCCTGGGACTGGGGAGGGGAGTGACAGACACCACGCAGGCCTTGGAACAGAGCACAGCCAAGAGTGGGTGAATGAATGAGGGAGTGAGGCAGGGAAAGGAAGAAAGGAGAAACCAAGGAAGCAGTCGTCCAGAGTATTGACCCAGCACAGCCCAGAAGGAGGGAAAAGCTAACGGAAGCCTCGCACCATCTCCAAGTTTGCAAAAGAAAAGAGAAAGAGAGCAGTGAGAGGGTTAGTAGAAACTCACGAGCCACGGGCAGCCCCGGGGGTCTGGCTGAGAGCGGGGCGATTGCAAGCAGGGGGCCCCCCAGCTGGAGAGGAGGCTCACAGGGCAAGGCCACCACGTCCCCTCCCCACCCCCAAACAGAGGGGCTGCCCCCAGAGGCGAGGGAGAAGCCAGGGCGGGGGCAGGTCAGGGGTGCATGGAGAGGCTGGGAGCATTGGGCTGGAGTGTGACGGTTTGGGGAGAGCAGGTCCCCCGCCAGCTCTGCTCCATCAGCCAGTAACCCCTGCAGATCAGTTCACCTCTGGGAGCCTCTGGCCGCACACCTGTAAAGGTGGGGAAAGCACCTGAGGTTAGCTGCTCGTTCCTGTCTGCCTCTTCTCAGTTCCGTCTCTCCTGCCAGAGGTCTCTCCCTGGAGGTGGCCCCTGCAGACGTGCTCCACCCAAGAAGCAGTCAGAGGCAGCTTTGCAAACTGAAACAAGTCACTCTCTTGCCAACCCCGCCCCCACCCCGTGGTTTCCCTTGAACCTTGAATAAGTTCTGGCCCCGCCCTGCTCTTCCCGAGAGGATGTGAGCCCCGGTCATACTCTTGGTCCTTCTCCCCCTTTGAATGTCAGCTCCTCCAAGGACTTGCCCTGTCACATCACCACCACGCCCGGCCCATACCACGTGCCTGATCAAATGGCATTTGCAGAGATCACTCTGTCTTTTGGGGCTTCAAGCCAGACTCTGTTCACTAGGTCTAGAGCTAGATGCAGATCTAGGAGGCTGCTCCTCCAGTTCAGTTTTGGGGACCCTGGGTCAACCAGCCAAGGCCAGACGTCCTGCCAATCAGACTACACTGCTGCCTATGCGTTACGCTAACCACGTCCACTTCATCTCTGCCACCCAGGATCCTAACGGCCCCGTTGCATTCAGGCATCCCAGTTCAATGACTCTGAGGTGACAGGCAGGCCCCCTGCTGGCTCTCTCAGGAAACGTGCCTGCACACGCAGGCCCGCACATAAACACTCACACCTCCTGGTACACCGGGAAGCAGGGGGCATCGTTTCATGTACAGACACAGTCTGTGCGGCTTTGAGCACCTGCTGTGGCCTGAGCAAGGGGCCGTCCCAGGTGCAGAGGGGACTGGAGTGGCCAGGTGCTGGTGCCCACACCTTTGCCCTCAGCTCATCCTCACGCTGATCCTGCAAGGTGGGCATCACCATCACTCTCACCTTCCAGGAGTGCCTGAGGTTGACAGAGGGAGGTATCTGTCCATCCGTCCAATGCACGCCTATGAAGCACCTACTGCACCTGGCACAGAGCAGGGCTTGAGGACAGCTGGGAGGGAAGAGGAGCCAGGGAGGCCTTGCCCTCTGCCCACCCCATGCCTGCAGGGCCCCGTCGGACCTGTCCCCCCAGACACACCTGGGAACCTGCTGTGGTTGGGCTGTCGGGGCCTGGCCTTAGTTGGGGATATTTGAAGACCTGCTGCCAGCCTGTGCTGGACAGATCTGGAGCTCCCGGGCGCCCTGCACCCTCTAGGGGGGATGTGGGGACAGAGGCAAGGGTCTGGGAGCAGTTTATCCTCGCCCCCCACGAGGATCTCAAAATCACCCCTCCCCCATCTCCCCTGGGCCTGGGAAGATGCATCAGATATCAATACAGCGGCAGACTCCGCCCCTCCCCTAGCCCCTGTGGCCTTCCTTACTCTTGGACCTGCCGAGTTTTCCTGGTACAAATGGAGAAACAGGCCTGGAAAGACAAAGTGAACTGGCCAAGATCTAGGTCTGGGAACTCCCAGGACTGTGCTCTGTCCTCTACTCCACGCAGCTGTCTTAGCCTCAGTGTCCATGTTGGGGAAATAAGAGGGACCCAGACAGGGAGGCTAGGGCCCTGCCTCAGCGCTCTGAGCAGGGCGGTGGGGTGTGCAGTGGGCGGCTGGCAGGTGGCTGAGGTGAGTCTGTGGGGCGGCTGGAAACCACTAGGCGCTGTCTCCGCCGCGTGGGTGTGCGCACGTGTGCGTGTGTGAGAGTGTGTGTGTGTGTGTGTGTGCACGTGCTCACCATCTACATGTCCGCTGCGATCCACGTGGGCTTCATTGAGGAAGAGACCAGGTGCTGTTCCTGGAGCGACATCCTCAGTCCACGACGAGAGGGTCCTTATTTTTTTAATTTAAAATTTTTTTTGGCCACGCCGCACTGCATGCGGGATCTTAGTTCCCCAACCAGGGATCGAACCCGCACCCCCTGCAGTGGAAGCGAGGCGTCCTAACCATTGGACCACCAGGGAGGTCCCGAGAGGGTCCTTAGCGATCAGTTGAGCGCCCCCTGGGACAGCCTGGTCCGTGCAGGCCCCCTTCCAGCATGGGTCTCGGGTGCAGGGGCTGCTGGGTAGAACACACCTGGCAGAGCAGTAAACAGAAGACCAGCCTTTAGATATGCCCTCAGGCATGTGGGCGGCTGGCTGGGGCTGGGGCACCTCTTAGTGGCCTGTGGAAGGAAGAGGGGGTACCACGGAGGAGGAGGAGAGAGCAGAGAATGGGTAGGTCTCAGCGTAGCCCTGGGGTTCCTAGAAAGGGCGGGAGGGACCTGGACTCTAGTCCTAGCTCTGCCACTTACCAGCTGTGTGACCTTGGGCAAGTCACTCCACCTCTCTGAGCCTCAGTTTCCTCATCTGTAAAATAGGGAGTGAAGACAAAGAACTCTCCTTTCTGGGCTGCTGTGAAGATTAAATAAGACACAGCACTTAGCCCAGGAGTGTCTGGCACACAGTGAGTACATAGTAAATGCTCTGGCTCCCGGCTCAAGGCCAAGCCTCCGGGCAGCCCCACACCAACCATCTCGCATTTCTGGGGCTCCTAGTTAGAGCACCCCACTTCTGAGACTTAAGCTGATCCTGTATTTTAACTGAGCAAGGGTCCAGGGTAAGACTGGAGCCCCAAGCATCTGCTCCCAGGCGGGCGTCCACCTCCTGACCTGTTGGCCCGGGCCAACAGGACTTGCATTTACCCAGCGCTGACCTCCTGGGCGCTGCACTGGGAGGGCTCACATGCGCTGAGGTGGGCGTCATCGACCCATTTCACAGATGAGTCCGGAAGACCCGGGAGGTTGAGCAGCCCGTGAGATGTGACCAAGCTAGGAGGCCACTTCACAGCCCGCGCCCCCGGAGGGCCTACGGCGTGGGGGCCCCTCACACAGGACTGGCCAGTGTCCAGGGGGTGCGCCCCTCTGGGCAGCCTGATGGGGCTGTGTTGGGCAGGACCCCCCCCCCCCCCACACCGTGTTAAGTACTGGCTGGCGCACAAATTCACAGTTAAGCCGAGTAAATATTTGCAGCCATTACGGCAATCGCCTTCGATCCTGCGTCCTGCTGTGAGAGAGTCCCGCTTACGCACGCTTTCTTAAAACCGGCCTCTTCTCTCACACATCTTTAATAATTCAGCTTCCAACACAAACCCGAAAATGCCAACTCAGAGCCTTCCTCCCCACCCTGGTCCTTCTCTCATCCTGCCTGCCAGCGGGGAGGGGGCCCTCACCCGGGCTCTGCCGCAGACCCTGCCCCCCTGCCTGGCCGGCTCTCACTTCGGGGCGGGGCCCAGGTTTCCGGTGTTTCCCCGCTCCGGCAGCTGTGGCCATAGGGAGGAGCAGCTCGAGCTGCTGAGCTGCAGGGCTGAGCTGGGAGGGACAGGAAGGTGCGGCTACAACCCTGCAGCGCTGATGAATGGAGGGGAGGGGCGAGGACACCAGCTTCCTTGGGGTGACAGGGGAGGCCATCCTGAATGGGTCCCTGGAAAGGCCTCAGGCCAGAAACTGCTCTTGCCTGGGCCTGGGGGCTGCGGGTGGAGTCAAATCAATACTATATCATCTCCGGGCCAGGTCTCCTGGGCTGGGTTTCCTGGCTGGCGGTGCTCCCCGGCGCCCTCTGGGGGCCATCTCCATAAAGGGGGGGCTGGGGGGCTGCACTGGACCCCACCCCTGCCTGGCTGGGTGACCAGGGGCTACTAGAAACGCCACTCTGAGCTCTACGTCCCTTCTTCCTCGATGTCCAGCCAAGTTGACACAGGGGTGCTAAGGAAGAGTTACCTGATCCCTCAGGCAGAGCATCTGCCCAGTGAAATCCTCATGGCCACTTGGGCCAGGCCCAGCTGAGCTGGACACCATGGCGGGAGCAGCAAGGAGGGAACCAGCGGTGGTGGCCTGTCGTAGGCCAGCACTCGCCACTGCAGAAGAACAACTGGGTCCGGGCTTCCCATCCCGGCGAGGTCTCTGGGCTGCTGCTGGTCCCGTGTAAATTTCCAGGACCCCCTGCCCTCCAGCCCCAGGCCAGGCTGAGAGCATCCAGTTGTATTTTCACTCTGCAAGCCCTGGAGTTGGTTTACCAGGTGCTGTCCTGGGCCCTGGGGACACAACAGGGAACTAGACAGATCAAAATTTCCCTAGAGTTTATAGGATATAAAATGAGATGGATAAATAAATGATAGTTAGAAAAGAGTAGGGCTATAGAAATTACACAGGGCAGGGAAGATGGATGGGGGCTCCCAGGGCAGGGCTTGGAGGGAACGTGACAATTGAATACAGACCTCAGGCGGTGACAGAAGAGCCGGAGGGGAAGCTTTCCAGGCAGAGGGACGGTCAGGGCCAAAGCCCCAGGGTGGAGGCAAGCTGGCGTGTCTGTGGAACAGAGAGGTGGCCCATGTGGAGATGCTCAGAGAGCCTGGGGGCGGATGGAGAAGCACCTGTGCGCCCCTGTGGAGGCTCCAGCTGTTCGTAGGAGTGAGGTGGAACCCAGGGGTTTGAGCAGCGCAGTGCCAGGAGCTGCCTTCCGCTCTGAGCTGCCCCTCCAGCTGCTGGTGGAGAATAAGCTGCAGGGGCTGGGAGGGTGGCCGGGCTGTGCGATCACCGGTCACCAGGCACCACGGGTTGGGGCAGGGTGGAGGTAACAGAAGTATGAGAGGCAGGCGGGTCCTGGAGGCATTCTGAAGGTGGAGCTGAAAGGATTTACCGGTAGACAGCTTGCAGAGTATAAGAGAGAAAGAGAGGAGTCCAGGATGACGATGGGTCAAGGTTTTGTCCTGAGCATCTGGAGATCTGAGCGCTTATTTACTGTGGTGGGAAAACCCTCCGTTTCCCCATCGGGGGTGGGGCGCGGTAGCTCGGCTCTAGTGTGTTCAGTTTGAAACATCTAAAAACATCCCACCGGAAGTATCGAGTAGGCGTTTAGCAATTGGCATATGAGAGAGGTTGGCACTGGAGAGAGAAAATTGGGAATCATTAGCACAAAGATGGGATTTAAAGTTGTAAGACTGGACGGAGGTTGTTTAGGGCGAGCCAGGCACCAACGCCAACGCTTAAAGGTCTCTGGCTCGGGATTCCCTGGTGGCGCAGTTGTTGAGAGTCCGGCTGCCGATGCAGGGGACACGGGTTCGTGCCCCGGTCCGGGAAGATCCCACGTGCCGCGGAGCGGCTGGGCCCGTGAGCCATGGCCGCTGAGCCTGCGCGTCCGGAGCCTGTGCTCCGCAAGGGGAGAGGCCACAGCAGTGAGAGGCCCACGTACCGCAAGAAAAAAAAAAAAAAGGTCTCTAGCTCCTGTGCCCACCCCCTGAGCTTGGCCCCTGGCATCTGCAGAAGGGTTCTCTTGTTCATTCTATCCAGAAAAGCGCTTACCTGTGTTCCAGACCTTCATTTTGTGCTGCACATTGGTTGGGGTGAGGGTCCCCAGCTTTTCACATGCTTTTTGGTCTAGAGGTGGACCCCCGAACCAGCCGGCCAAGTAACGGAGGGGAAACCCCACGGGCAGGCCAGGCACCAGGCCCAGGCTGGGCCGATGACAGCCTTTCTCGGATTTGTTGACAGTGAGTGGCCCCAGGTCTGCAACAGAGAGGCTGTGACTTACAGGCCTGGTGTCTTCTAGTAACCAAATATCACGCCACGTGGAAGAAGCCATTTGGGGAGAGTGAGGCTGATATACAGAGTTGGAAGGTGAGACCCAGTTTGAGCCCATGTGTCTGGTCATTCTTGTCCTTTCTCTTGCTGCAGTTTGGTTTAAGGGCCGATAAATCCCTTTGCTGAGCAAGTTTGATCAAGGGAATCCTAATACAGCATCTCAGCAGTCAGATGGAGAGAGGAGGCGTGGACAGGGGAGCCAGGGATGCCCAGAACACAAGGGAAAGACCGACTCTGGACAGATTGCCCGGAGTCAAGCCTAAGAGTAGCGTGTGACACACCAGTGGTCACTGCGCCCGGGGCAGCCTTCACTGGGGGAACGTATGGTGATCCGATTGTACTCAGAGTCCACTGCTTTTTTTTTTTTCCACTGTTTTAAGATATACATAAGGCCCATCTTGGTTCATTTGGGTTCCCGACAGAGGTCTGACTTCCCTTGTTTGTTAATTTCCTCCACTAAGAATCAGGGAAACAATGAATATATGGATTAGGTTCGTTTGCAGGTAACGGGGGTCATTTGGGGGTTGAAGGCTCAGGGGTGCTCCCTTCCCATTGTGGGCTCAGGCCTTTACAAGGTCCCTTGTTTGGTGCATCCTTAGCAATGGATAAACCAGACTGCACGCAACTGGAGAGCTGAACCGAGGTGGGCATCTCCGCTCAGGGCCCAGCACACACCAGGGCTCGGCACGTGTCGCCTTCATGAGTTTTTCTCACAAACCTCAAAGAGGTGGGAGTTACTGAGATCAAGCTCCTGTTGGTTTATGTGTTGGTTTACTGGGCCGAGACAGCACGCCGCATATATGCTTCCAGCTCTCCTAGAAAGGCAGAAAAGATAGCCAGAAAAGAATGAAGAAGGGGTGCCCTCAGTGGGCCAGAAATTATGAGGAATCCCCAAAAGGCAGAAGGCAGGTGGGATTACACTGAAGAGGGAAACCACCGAACAAAGGGACATAGAGAGTGCCGCAGCCTTTGGACTTGGGCGGGGGCAGAAGGGGTACAGAAGTAGCAGCATCCCGGTGAGGACCGCCCCTACCACTCGTCTGTGTGTGGAGGTGCCCACACCAGACCAGAGCTAAGTGTGGGCATGTGGACCTGAGAAGCAGAGCAGTTGCCTGGGGTGACTGGCAATGCCCAAGGAGCACAGGGATCCTAGTCCCAGAAGACGGGCCATGGGTACACCCCATGCTCTGCCTACCCACCCCCCGCCCCATCCTCTCTGCAGGGATGGGTCCATACGCGCATTACAAACAGATGTGGACACATTCCCGAGAGCCACCCAACATTTGAGGAAAACCAACAACATCAAAGAGAGGCGTTAAGCTCAATGAAATGAAGATAACACAGAGTTACTAAGACCAACAAGAGAAAAAGTATAGAACAGAATGAGTATAATTAATATTCTCAGAGATCCAAGAAGAGGTTATCTGCATACAAAAGCATCAACGATCTTAGAAGTGAAACTATAATTGCTGAAATGTAGAAAATGTCGTAGATGGGTTGAATAGCAGAATGATTACCCTAAAAGGTAAAGCACTGTAGCCTAGAATTTCTATCAAGTTACATATACTAAAGATAAAGAGATGAAAATATGAAACAGAATTAAAGGTCATGGAGGAGATTTCAGTAGGTCCAATTTTCATCTAAAAGGAGTTCCAGAAAGCAGGCATTGGGAGAACAGAGAGAAGGAACTATTAATAGAAAAATTCTGAGTGTCATTTTATTTAATCTTCCCAACAATGCAGTGAGGACCCAGAGGAGATGGGAAAGGGGCTTTTCCAGGTCCCCACAGCTAGGACGAGGATCTGCTCCCAGGTCTGCTTGACTCCAGAGCTGGGCTCACGCTAAGACACGCTGGCTACTCCCTACAAGCTTACACGGGAGAACAGTTTCTCCAAGGGTGGGCCGTGGGATCTTAATATGTGTTCCATGAAAAGGGTTCTGTTGCAAACACATTTGAGAACTGCTAGCAGAGGCGGTTTGATGAATTGATGCCCTCTTTATATTTTGAAAGCAATGCGGTGGCTAAGGGCCCTGGCTGGCTTTGGAATCAGTCAGACTTGGGTTCTCAATGTTTCTCTGCCTCTTTTTTTTTTTTTTTTGGATGACGTTTGGGAAGACACTTTGCACCACCACCCTACCCTCCCACCCTGCCAGGCCTCAGTTTTCCCATCTGTTAAATAGGAATCCTAGTTACATCCCTGATGTCCTTGGCTGTCTTCCAGGCTTTAGGGGCCAGAGGAAATGTTAGCTGTGAAACTGCTCCTAACGTATAAGATCGTACAAATACAAACATCCTGTCTCCCGTGAGTTCTGTCACTACATCCTCTGTCTACTTGCTGCTTCAGGCTATGATGGGCAGCTGTACAGACTCAACGTTTCACACAATTTATTTGGACTCCAGTCTGTTCTTTTGGTAAACATGTGAGTGATGAGAAGAGGCCAGGATGCTCACTTCAGGGAAGCCCTGGGCGGCACCTGTCCTTGTGCCTTGGACACTGGGGTACAGCACAGGGCAGCCAGAGGCCCGTCCCTGCTGCTGCTGTGGTGGCGTGGGCTGTGCGTGCTCCCCCAACCCCCTCAAGCTGCTTCCAGGTTTTATGTATTTACAGTAAGTCCCCTACGTACAAACCTTCAAGTTGTGAACTTTCAAAGATGCAAACGTGCATTTGCACGTCCGATCACGTAAGTTAGTTCACATGTCTGGCATACGCTGTCACGTGCGTGCATCCTCTGCAAGTGGTTGTGCTTTTTGGTCCTGTACTGTAAGATTAAAAATGTTTTCTTTATTTTTTGTGTTTGTTTTTTATGTATTATTTGTGTGAAAAGTTTTATAAACCTGTCACAGTACAGTACTATATAGCTGATTGTGTTAGCAGGGTACCTAGGCTAACTGTTGGACTTATGAAAAAATTGGACTTACAAATGTGCTCTTGGAATGGAACTCGTTCGTATGTAGGGGACTTACTGTATTTAGTTAGTTAATTAATTGAAGTACAGTTGCTGTACAATAGTATATAAATTACAAGTGATTCACAATTTTTAAAGGTTATGCCCCATTTATAGTTATTATAAAATAGTGGCTATATTCCCTGTGTTGTACGATATATCCTTGTAGCTTTTTGTGTGTGTGTGTGGTACGCGGGCCTCTCACTGTTGTGGCCTCTCCTCCTGCGGAGCACAGGCTCCGGACGCGCAGGCTCAGCGGCCATGGCTCACGGGCCCAGCCGCTCCGCGGCATGTGGGATCTTCCCGGACCGGGGCACGAACCCGTGTCCCCTGCATCGGCAGGCGGACTCTCAACCACTGCGCCACCAGGGAAGCGCCCCTGTAGCTTATTTTATACCTAATAGTTTATACCTCTTACTTCCCTACCCTTATATTGCCCCTCCCCCTTTTCCTCTCCCCGCTGGTGACCACCAGAATGTTCTCTATATCTGCGAGTCTGCTTCTTTTTTGTTATACTCACTAGTTTGTTGTTTTTTTAGATTCTACAGTAAGTGATATCACATACTGCAGTTAGAGTGGTCGCTATAGAGAAGGCAGACCAAATGCTCCTTTGCCCTCAGGATGAAGTCCTGTCCCAACTCAAGCTTGACCCTGGGCCCCTGCCTGGCCCCACCTCCTACTCCCCCTCCCCCAACCTCGGCCTCTGCTCACTACGACCACGCTACCGGCACCCCTTCAGTCCCACACCGCACCCACCCCTGCTCTCGCGCTGTGGGGCACTCTTCTGCCCTGGAGCTCCATAGCCTGGCCCATCCGCTCCAGATTCTCCTCTCACCCTTCTTTGCCTTCATACCTCTACCTGGACACATCCAAGCTCCCTCTGGGAAACCTGCTCTGGGCCTCGAGTCTGAGATGGGAGCTCCTCTGATGTGATTTCTCCCATCGCAGTCTTTGCCATGTCGATTATAACTGTTTCATTGTCTGTCTCCCCTCGAGAATGTAAGCTCCTTGAGGCCAGTGGCTGTCTCTGCCACATTTAATACTGTATCTTCCAGGCACAAGGTAGGAACTCAGTAAAATATATGTTGAATGGGTAAACGCATGAAAGAAGACTCTTCTAACTCTGAACTCTCCAGATTGAAGGAAGAATCGAAACACATTTTCCTCCTCTGGGTCCAGCTAACAGACTCCTCTGGGCCCTGACCTCTCCTCCGTGACGGCCTCACAAGTACCCGCCCTTCGGCAGTCCAGCCCTATGAGAAGGAGGAATGCTTGGGTGTCTACAAGGAACTTCTCAGTGCGCGTGTTCAGGTTAGAATCCCGAAGCTTCTGGAGAGCAGGACGCAGGGCAAGTCCTGCAGCCTCTGTTATTTGCAGTTGTGATTGGGGATACTGATGGGGGCGTTGTGAGGATTAGATGCTGTGATGTATGTCAGTGCCTAGGAGAGTGCCTAGCGCACAGTAAGCACTCAATAGATGAAGCTGCTACTATGATTATTATTACCCAATTCCCTCACTTCACTGAGCTCGGAGAGGAGGATGGACAGGTTGGGGCTACAGGCTGGAGGCAAAGGTTGGACTCAGATCCTGGACTTCCAGCTCCCAGTCTGGAGCTCTGGCTTCTCCCCTGCTGTTTTCCATCTCAGATCCCAAGTCATTCATCTGCATCCAGCTGACGCAGAGCATCTGTAATAAACATACCTCCCTGAGCTGCCAGAGGCCACCGCAGAAGACGAGAAACAGATACCAAGCATCGCAGATGGAAATTCCCCAGGACACCCTTGGGCCCTCAGCTCAAGTTCAAACAAAGAAATGCTTATGTCCAGACATCTTCACAGATCAGCAACAAGCATGTGACTTGAGATCACTTAGCATCGGTGTCATAAAGCATGAGGATTGATGACCGCCTGTGACTGGGGTGAATGCCAGGGGGAGCAAGCAGACTCTGAGTTGGCCATTGATGTTTCCCGTGTACCTTTTGCACACAGGGCCCCAGCCTTAATTCAGCGCGGCGTTAAAATACCACGGCACTAGTTGTTATGTCCATGGAACCCCTCAGTGCAGAGAGCACTCTCACGTGCCTAGGCGCACCTGAGTCTCATGACAACATATGAGGGGGTGTCCTTGGGATTAAGGAATCCCTGACTTTGGAGATGAAGAACTGAGGCCCAAGGAAGTGAGAAGCAATGTAACTTGGGTTACACAGCCCTAGATCTCCTGACTCACCATTACGCAGTCCTCTTGCCAGTATAGAGAGATGGGAAAGCCAAGTTCAGCTAAGAAATATAAATTTACCCAAAGAAACACAAATCAACATGGTGGACATTGCATAATCTCTAAGGGTCTGAAGTGAAGTTGCTGAGAAGCGCTATGGATGGCCTTATCCATGTCATTCTGGAGCTGGTTAGTTCCCCTGGGCTGGAGCTGGGTAAGGTTAAGAAAAGACACAAGAAGAGATGAGAAGTCCTCCAAGTGACAGAGGGAATGGGAATTGTCCATCACGGTGGACCAGGGATAGGAGGAGGAGCCCTGAGAACACGGTGCTCTCAAGCATCCCTCCTTCCATCACTCATTCAGTATTACTAGACTCTTGTAAACCCCTGGGACATTAGATGGGGATTTGGATATGCCTTGGATGGGGATGGAGGCACGAAGACAGATCCTCTCCTTCTGACCAAGGGAGAATCAAACAGGTCACTGGGCAATCAAAAGAGAGTTTTCCCATCAGTAGGCAGTGAGGGGTCCACCATCACATTGACACTTGGAGATGTGTGCGCATGGTCAAGTAGCTCAGTTCTCTCATGCCTTCTAAGTCTTTCCAGACCATAAGAACCGTTGACCTAGAACTGCTTAATTAAGGAACAGGAAGTTCCTTTCGTCCCAGAGACCACTGGCCCTAATTCTGGTCCGAGATGCTGAGAGATCCCATGATTCCTGTGATGGGCAAAGACTTATTCCTAGAAGCTGGTTCCAACATGGGGAACTTCATCTCTTTAGTACTTCTTGTGGAACATGTCTACTGATGACAAATTCTCTCAGTTTTAAACTCTGAATGTCTTAATTTTTGCTGGGTATAGAATTATAAGTTGTCCTCTTTGAGTACTTTGAAAAAAGTGTTATTCCATTGTATTCTGGCTTCTATGATTTTTGTTGCAAAGTCTATCATCATTTGTACTGTTATTCCCTTGGATGTCTTTCTTCCTCTGGATGCCTTTAAGGTTTTCTCCTTACGTTTGGTTTTCAGCAGTTTGGCCATGACATGCCTAGCTGTGGTTTTCTTTGTATTCATTCTGCCTGGGTTTTGTTGAGCTTGTTGAAACTGTGTGTTGATATCTTTCATCAGTTTTGGGAATTTTTCTACCATTATTTCTTCAGATTTTAATTCTGTCCCTTTCTCTCTCTCCTCTTCTTCTGGGACTCTAATTACACATTTGTTAGGCTTTTTAAACTTTGCCCTTTGTCCCATATCTTCTTTATATTCTTTTCTGGTTTTTTTTTTCTTGCATTCATTTTTCATCCATTCACACGTAATTATTGTTATGGTTGGATTTACCTCTGCCATCTTACAACCTCTTTTCTAATTGTCTCCTTTTTGTTCTCCCTTCCTCCTTTACTACCATTTGTTGTGTTAAATATTTTTTTACTGTACCATTTAAATTCCCCTACTGATTTTTAAAAATATTATTTTGAGTTACTTGCTTAGTGGGTCTTCTAGGGATTACAGTATACATTTTAATTTATCACAGTTTACTTCAGAATAATATTAAATTAATTCCAGTAAAATATAAAAACGTTCCTTCAATATATTTTCTTTTTCTCCCTCCTCCTTTTATCATCACATATATTGTATCTATGCATGTTATAAGCCAAAGCATACAGTGTTATAATTATTGGTTTATGCAAACTTACGTCTTTTAAAGAACTTAAGAGTAGAGCTTTTTAAAAATGTATTTATGCAGTCTTTAAAATTTATTCACATATTTACAATTTCTGGCACCCTTCATTTTTTTCCTGTGGATTTGAATTATTTTCTTTCAGCCTGAAGGACTTCCTTTAGTATTTCTCATAAGGCAGGTCTGATAGCAATGAATTCTCTCGGTCTCTGTTTATCTGGGAATGTCTTTATCTTCATTTCTGAAGGATAGTTTTGGCTGAATAAAGAATTCTTGGATGATAGTTTGTCTTTTCTTTCAGCACCTTAATTATGTCATTCCACTGCTTTCCAGCCTCCATAATTTCTGTTGGGAAATCAGCTTAAATTCATATTGTTGTCTGTATATGATGTGTCAATTTTCCTTTGCTGCTGTTGAGCTTTTCTCTCTGTCTTTGTTTTTCAACTACTGACTATGATGTGTATGGGTGTGGATATCTTCATGATTATATTTTGGATTATTTGAGCTTCTTGGATCTGTAGATTTATGTTTTTCATCAAACTGGGGGATTTGGGGCTAATATTTCTCCAAGTATTTTTTCTGCTCCCTTCTCCTGTTCTTCTGGGACTCTCATCACATATATGTTGGTATGTTTAATATTTGCCCACAAGTATCTGAAACTCTTTTCATCTTTCTTCAATGTTTTTTCCTCTCTGTTCTTTAGTTTTGATAATTCCTATTAATCTGTCTTCAAGTTTACTGATTCTTTCTTCTGCCAGTCCAAATCTGCTATTGAACCCCTCTAACAAATTTTTAAATTTCAGTTATTTCACTTTTCATCTCCAGAATTTCCATTTGGTTCTTTTATATTTTCTATCACTTTATTGAGATTCTCTATCCCCTAAGTCATTGGTCATTTTTTCATTGAATTTTTAAAATATGATTTCCTTAAGTTCTCTGAATACATTTTAATAGCTACTCTGAAGTCTTTGCTAAATCTGGCTCCTCATGATACTCAGAGACAGTTTCTTTTGACTGCTTTTTTTCCTGAGTGTGAGCTGTATTTCTTGTTTCTTGGCATGACTTTTAATTTTCTGTTGAATACTGGGCCAGGCACATGTGCAGCTCTGTGTGGCAGATGGGATCAGCTTCTGTGGGTCACCTGTGTTGTCAGGGTTGAAGGCGGGGGGAGACAGATGTGGGTTCCAATTTGTTCTTACCTTCATTTCCTGTCCTTGTTTTTTGTTGTTTTGTTTTGTTTTTGGTTTTTTTTTTCCTATCTTCTGGTGCTACTGACCTACAGCAACTTCAGGGATACGTAGAGGGAACAGCCGTCCAAAGACTTCTTTACTGAACTGCCACAACTGTGAAAGGACTCGTTCTTATAATAAAGCCCTTATTCCAAATCACTCATGGTAGTTCTGCTTGCCTTGGCAAACCCTAACTGATACAAAATCCCAATTCTCTGTTAAAATTTCATCTTTTCATTCATTTCTTTTTCCATTTTTTAAAACATATTCATTATATTTATTTTGAAGTCCTTATCTGCTAACTCCAGCATCTGGGTCATCTCTGGGTTGTTTCTGTTAACTTTTGTCCAGCTGTTTTTAGTGGTAAGATAAGTCTGGTGCCAGCTAATCCATTGTGATTGGAACTTCCTTTTCTGCACTCAAGGGAGCCGAGAGAGGTAGTGGCATTTGTATGGTTAAAAACACCGATGTATTCAAACTCACCCATGTTCCTGCTTGGTCTCTGAGTGTCATTAGGATGTGCAATAAATCCTTTCTCTGTAATAACAGAATCTACAGCCCTCAAATGGGCAAAGGACACTGTTCTAAGTGTTTTACGTGTACTAATTTATTTTACCCTCACACTCACTCTGTGATATAGGTATTACCATTCCCATTTGTAGTTGCAGAAACTGAGTCATATTGAGGTTAAGTTACTTGCCTAAGAGCGCATGGCTAATAAGTGGAAAAGCCAGGATTTGAACCCATGCAGCCTGACTACAAAGCCTGCACTATTAACCTCTACACTTCACTGCCATTTAAAAATGATCTCAATTTTTTTTACCATTTTGTTATAAATAGTAAGTTATGAGAAAATCACTGTATCGCTGTATCAGCAGCAGAGACTTAAAAGCGACAGCTTTTCCTCCCCAGCTGCATTTGGGATGTGCAGATTCTGTCGGCTTCATTCATTCTGTCAGTGAGATTCCCTCCTGTCCAGACCTTCCACCTCTCCCTCAATCCAGGCCACCCTCATCTTTCAGCCAAGCTCTCCTCTGTCCTCATTGTGGGCTTCTATGTCTCCACGGTTGTTCTTGGAGCAGCAGGGCCAGAGAGGAAAGGCAGGAAGGTAGGCTGGAGAGTGCTGATGACGACTGGGGCCAAGAAAACCCACTCGACTACTGGGCTAGAGAGTGGGGCAACCTGGAGGTAGTGAGGAACAGCAGAGGACAAAGAGCTGGAGACCTCAGGTGGAGACTGGACCTTTAGAAGGAAGTTCTCACCTCGAAGACTGGCAAGGAAGAGGCCTCAAGGACAGGATGGAGGGGAAGGGGTTGTGGGGCATGCAGCCATCTCTCTGTGGCACTGACTTTAGAGTGACTTCAAGCCCTGGCTCTGCCTCTTACCAGCTGTGAACACTTGGGGTACATCTCGTAAGCCTCAGTTTCTCCTCAGCTTCATGGAACAGAAAACCTAAGTAATGATGACTTAAATGAGACAGGGGTTTAGTTTTCTCAAGTAATGAGAAATCCAGAGGTAGGTAGTTGTTAGGTTTAATTTGGCAGCTCAAGTCAGCAGAATCCTGTATTCTTCTCTCGTGGCTCCCGGTACAGCCATCATAACCCCATTCTAGAAAGCAGTGGGGGGAAGAAATGCAAAAAGGCATATGTCTGTCCCACTCCCTTTAGGATAGTTTCCTAGGAGCCCCACCCAATGCCTTCTGCTTATATTTCATTGGCCCAAACTGAGTCACATGGCCATCTCTAGCCACAAAGGAAGCTGGGAAATGTAGTGGGGTGTTTTTTTTGGCAGAACACATGGTTGCCCCTCTACAAAATTAGGATTCTGTTAGAGAGAAAGAAGGGAAGAACAGATACTAAGTCTATGTAACCAGAAGTCTCTGCCACAAGGGTAAATGATGTTGTTTCCTCCATTGTCAGGGTTGATGTGGGGATGAAACCAGGTAATTCTTATAAAGCATTTAGCAGGTACCTGGCTCAGTAAATGGCAGTGAGTATTCTTGAACTTGAACTTTTATAATGGCCCATCTAAGGAATGTCTTCACAAGAGGCTGACTCCTCTGCAGACCGCTCACCAGGACCACCCATAGAGTGAGGGCTCAATGAATACCTGTGGCATTGACTTGTCTAAGCCCCGCCCAAGGAGAGGTCTGTCAGTAGAGGCTGGTGAGACACAGCCCTTTTTAAAACTCTGCATTGGAGGAAATTGACTCTCTTTACTTCATATCTCTTTACTCAGAGGGTAGAGGGGTGAGACCTTGGGCCTTGGGCTTAGATACTATAAGGAGAGGGGTATTCGTGCAGACACTGTTGCTTATTTGCCCCAATCTACCCCTTACCTCCTCCCTCTTTAGAGAGCTCTGGTTTCAGCCCCAGATTCAACCATGAGAAGAGCTGAGCCTTCTTCCCCGCCCCAGGAGGTAGTCCTGACTGATCTGAGCCATCACATTTGTATTAATTAGGGTAGCTCAGGTACTGTAACAGTGAGACGCCCAAAACCCAGCAGCTTAAGAACAAAGAAGTTTACTTCTCTCTCTTTGACCATCTTGAGCTCTGTGTTCAGGTTGGTCGGAGGCTCTGCTCTACACAGATATTCAGGTGCCTTCCACCTAGTGGCTTTGCCAACCCCTAGAGCTGTGTCACTGTTACATGGTTAAGGCTGGTCACTGCCACATGTGGGCTCCAGCGGTAGGGTTGGGGAGGGGAAGCTATGCCCAGTGCAGTAAGGGCTCCACCCAGAAGGGGTGCACTTCACCTCTGTTCACATTCTGCTGGAGGGAACTTAATCACATTTCCAGGCCGTGGGCGTTTTGGAAATGCAGTCCCAAGCTCCATGTGTTCAGGAACAACTCTGTTTGTCACCACAGAAGGTAGAATGAATTTTGGTGGGGGACTGGCAGTCTCTGTCCCTGTTCACCAGCAAACACCTGTGCCCATCCTTCTTCCATGTCTATAGCACACTTCCTCCCAACGTAAGGGAGGTAAGGTAAGAACGGGAAACACACAGTAGACAGTGGTCCATTGCAATTCTCAAATCCTGCTAGATGGAAATTACAAATAGAAGTATCATTGCTCTCAGAACTCTCCCTATCCAAACTCAGGAACTGCAGAGTCAGATAAATTTTTAAGCTGTCTTTCCTTCATGGACTCTCATGTTTGTTATCCAAAACTCAGGAATCTGATAGATTTGGATAACAAATTACTCCTGACCTGAGCTTGTTGCAGGAAGGGGGACCCCATCCAGGGCCCGAGAGTGGGCTCTTATCTAACACTTGGAAATGAATTGTCTGAGGAGACACACGTGCTGACAAAGCAAAAGACTTTATTGGAAAAGGGCGCCTGGACGGAGAGCAGTGGGGTGAGGGAACCCACGAGAACTGCTCTGCACGTGGCTCGCAGTCTCAGGTTTTATGGTAATGGGGTTAGTCTCCAGGTTGTCTCTGGCCAATCATCTTGCTTGTGCCCATATTTGGTCTGACTCAGGGTCCTTCCTGGTGGTGCGTACATCTCTCGGCCAAGATGGATTCCAGCTCGAAGGTCTCTGGGAGGTTGGCAGGACATATTATGGGCTGATGTCTCCTTCCTCCTTTTGGCCCCTCCCGGATTCTTCCAGCTGGCGGTAGCTTGTTAGTTCTTTGTTCCTTATTGGGACCTCCTGTTGTGAGATAGCTCTTGCAAGCTGTCATTATCGTGACTTGCCAGGGTGGGCGGTTTCAGTCAATGGTTCCCTAAGAAACTCACTAAAAATAACTCTCACTATCTGACTTCAGGAAACACATATAGTGAGGATTTGTATAGGGAGGATTCCTGGGCTACCTGCCCTGGCAGTGAAATGAGAAAGCTCAATCGGCCCAGTTCTGCTCTCTGAGACCACCTACCATGTCCCCTCCTCCAAGGTCCCAGCCTTACCCTCCAGGAGGACCTTCCCTCTCCATTTCCCATTTGTGTTCATTTGGCCACATTGGAAGTAGGTGTTGGGAGGTGTGCCCTCCTTTGAGGCCATAGAGCTGCCCAAGTTTTCTGCTAGTGCAAGTTGGGAGGCCCAAGAGTTATTGTAAGTCTTAATTAGACACAGGCTTTTGGGGACTAGGCTTCTGACCACAATATAATTCCCTCAAAGACTTGGTCAGTTTCTGATCCATTTGCTTCCAGTTGGTTCCTTGGTCAGTAACCATTGACAAAGTTCTTTTCCGAATATAGTTCTGACAGCTGCTCTATTTCTTGGCTTCCTTGTCCTACCCATCACTTCCTCTCACCTTTGTTTGGCTAAATGTTCGGCTGGTGAATCTTTATTTTTTTTATTATAAATTTATTTATTTAGTTATTTTTGGCTGCATGGGTCTTCGTTGCGGTGTGCGGGCTTATCATTGTGGTGGCTTCTTTTTGTTGTGGAGCACGGGCTCTAGGCACGCGGGCTTCAGTAGTTGTGGCACGCGGGCTCGGTAGTTGTGGCTCGCGGGCTCTAGAGCGCAGGCTCCGTAGTTGTGGCGCACGGGCTTCGTTGCATCGCGGCATGTGGGATCTTCCCTGACCAGGGCTCGAACCCGCGTCGCCTGCATTGGCAGGCGGATTCTTAACCACTGTGCCACCAGGGAAGTCCCGGCTGGTAAATCTTAAAGGACCCCTGAAAGATGCTTTTTTGCACTTTTCTCTTCTGTTTGGTCCAAAAGCACTTTCCTTTTCCAGCACTGTGAAGCCTTCAATATCTGGTATTTCCCTCTTCTCTTCCACTTCTACTTTCAAAACAGCCAACTTTCACTTGATCTTTTTAAAAGTTTATTTCTTTCTCTCTTAACAGCTCATGGTGAGTGGTCCAGATGGGTGGGAAGCTGTGCTCCATGTGGTCATTCAGGGAGCCAGAGCCCTTCCATCTCGTGGCACCATCCCCCCAGCCCCTTCCCAAGTTTGTCATGATCTACATGGCTGAGTCTGGTCATCAACATGTCTGGGTTCCAGCCAGTGGGAAAAGAGAAGAGACAATGACTAGTAGACTTACTCACTGTCTTAAGTGACAGTGTGCCCAAAGCAGCCCATCACTTCCACTGGCAAGAACTTAGTCACATGGCCACCCCTAATTGCAAAGGAGTCTGAGAAATGCTGTCACTATCAGGCAGCCATGTCCCTGGTTAAGACATTTTTTTACTGTAGAAGAGAATGAGTTTTGATGGAGGGCCAGCAGTCTCTGCTACAGTGGTGGTCTCGCTCCTCTTGCCAGCAGCTGATTTAGGGATGGCATGTGAAACAATTCCAGCCAATGAAACATGAGGGATTGTTCATGAGAAGCTTAATGGAAAAGTTTTCCTTGCTGTAAGAAAGGATGTTGTCATGTCAGGGCGTGATGTCTGGAACTAGGCATTCATTTTGTGATCATGAGGTCAATACTGGTAGATGCTCTGTGGCTGGCAGTGTAGGTAGATACAAGATCCCAGGTCCTTAAATATACTGCTGGATCTGAGCTGACTGCCCCTGGAGCCAGCCTCCTACTGGACTTCCTGTGTGTGACATGCTATAGTTCCTTATAGTTTAAGCTAATGAATGGAGGTTTTCTGTTACCTGTGGCCATAAATCTCTCACATTTCATCTGAAGCTGGGCTGGAACAGAGCTTGTGTGGATGGGTTCTGTGTGGCCCCACGGGTCTGTTTGATTGCAGCGTTTGGGTGACGCTACAAGGCAAAGAGGACTGGTCATGGCTCCGAGGAAGCAGGCTCCTTCAGGAACAAGGTCCCTCGTGTGTGTTTTTGGATCCTTTCACATCCATCAGCTTCTCAGATGCTCATAGCTCATAGTGTGACTGGCAGGTAAATGTCAGCAAGTTACCCCATTTTGCAAGAAGGAAAGGAAAGCTCAGAGAGGTGGTATGCCTTGGCCAAGTCTGTTAACAGGCTAGGGCTGGAACTAGGGACTTGGCCCTGGTTCTCCTGGACTCCCAGTCTAATGCTCTTGCTAGTGACACAGGACACCCTCTGCTGTAATAATTGGAGAAAAGGCGTCGTCCGACATTTTGCAAATACTCATATGAGGCAGGTAATACCTGTATCTTCAGGAATGTTACAATCTAGTGGGAGAGTATAAACAAATAAATGAACACACAAATAAATATCTAAGTTCACACTGTGATAACTGCAAAAAGGGAACGGGATGGGGGCCATGTAGAGACTAATAAAGGGGAGGAGGGCAGGGAAGTCACCTCTGCAGATGTGACATTAAGCTGAGAACCAAAGGACGAGTAGGATGTGTGTAGGGGAGGAGGAGGAAGGGTACTACAGCTCAGGGAAGAGCCTGCACAGAGACCTGGGGATGGGAGAGTCCTGGTACCTGCAAGTGTGGCTGGGGTCACATGAGCAAAGGAGAGGAGGAGGAGCCTGACCACATGGGTCTAAGGGACAGGGTGGCGTTGAATTAAACTCACAGGCTCTGGGGCTTCCCTGGTGGCACAGTGGTTGAGAGTCCACCTGCCCATGCAGGGGACGCGGGTTCGTGCCCCGGTCCGGGAAGATCCCACATGCCGCGGAGCGGCTGGGCCCGTGAGCCATGGCCGCTGAGCCTGCGCGTCCGGAGCCTGTGCGCCGCAACGGGAGAGGCCACAACAGTGAGAGGCCCGCGTACCGCAAAAAAAAAAAAAAAAAAAAAATCACAGGCTCTGGAGCTGGACTGCTTGGGTTCAAATCCTAACGCTGTGGTTTATCAGCTGCCCTTAAACGAAGCATTAGCCACTCTGCGCTTCAGTGTCCTCCCCTTGCCAAGCCCCTGCCTTATCGGGCTCTGTGAGGAACGAGGGACATGAGCTGTGCTGAAGTGCCTGGTACACAGCAAGTGCTCAGAAGGTGTCCGCGGCTCTTATGGGGTTTGTTACGGATTTTGGCCTTTGTTCTGTGAGTAGTGGAAAACGCATTCATCGGGACCATCTTGGTTGCAAGGGACAGCAACCCAACTCACACTGGCTTAAGCAACAATAGGAGGATTTATTGGCTCCTCTAACTGAAAGATATAGGTTTGAATGTGCCATCAGGCACAGCTGGATCCAGGCGCACGGTATCGTGTGCCGGACTCAGTTTCTTTCTCGCTACATTTTGCTCTGCTTTCTCATGAGGTGACTACATTCTCAGGCTCGCTGGCCTCACACGGTGGCGGGGTGGCCACTTAGCTGCCATAGTAAGAGAGAGTGCTTCTCCCCTGCTTGTCCAGGGCCAGTCCCACGAGGTCTGTCAGCATCCTGGCTCCCATCTGGTGCCCATCCCTGAGCCAATCACATGGCAGCAGAGGGGTGTTGTGGAGCAGGAAAAGAGGAACTGATGCTGATCGACCAGTCGTATCCCCAAACCCCTGAAATCACTGGCCTGAGGCTGGCAAGGGCAGGGGGTTCAACCAAGGAAATCAGGGAGCTGTTACCAAATCAGGGGGAGGGATACCGAGCAGGCAAACACAACCAGTGTTGAGTCCGAGAGCCACTGGAGATTCCCAAGCCGGGGAAGGACGGGACCTGACATTCACCTAGAGATGAGCATTCTGGCTGCTGAATGGAGAAGAGATAGGAGGACAGAGCGGAGGTGGGGAGAGGCATTGGGGCCGCGGGTGATGTCGCGAGTACAGGGGAGAGGGACGATGGCGTGGCTGGGCCGGCTGCCACTAGGAGCAGAGATGGATGAGAAAGAGGCATGGTGCCAGAGCTAGGTGACAGACTGGGCAGGAGCGGGGACAGGCAGAGCCCAGTCTAAGAGCCGGGGTTTTGGCCTGAGCAGTTGAGACAGGGAGTTTGAGGAGGGGCTGGGGTGGGGCAAGACTGAGTGTCCGGCTTTGAGGAGCCCTGGGCCATGACGGGGAGGAGTCCTAGAGGCATGTCTTTGGTCTGTGGAATTCTTGTCTGGTTGTTATGAAATATGAGAAGGATGAATAAATTGCATAACGCCTGCTCTGCCCAGTAGAATGCACTAGAACCAAGGGAGCCCTGCCCTCCAGAGAGTCGGGACAGGAAGAACTAACTTGCTGGGCTGTTTGCAGGCAACGTGTCCCTCTAAACAGCATGTGTCCGTCCCCATTCCTCCCTGAAGAGTCAAAAGACCTCTTGAAATCCTTGGGCAGCTAGGTGATCAGCAACAGCAGGCAGGCGGCGTCCAATGAATGTTGGCCAAACTGACAGGGTCCCTGCCCACAAGAGCGGTGGGGCAGCGCGGATGCCATGGAAGATGTCTGGGCTGACAGCTGAGACACACTGCGCAGAAGGTGTGGCCCACGCAGCAGAGGCCTCGCGGGTTCAGGGGAGAGAGGGTTAATGCAGGTGGTTGGTGGTGTGATCCGGGCTGGTTTCCTGGAGGCAGAACTGGAGTGGCATCAAAAATATTCCAGGCCAAAAAAAACCCCCAAAATTCCAGGCCAAAGGAAAACCATAACCTCAGGCATCGGGGTGCAAGCCTAGGTTTGGAGGGCGCCCCACCCAGCTCCAAAGCAGCTGGGTCTCTGAATTGTTCTAAGGTAGATCAGGACACCAGTGCCTCGGGGACCTCCAGCGAGGGCTCAGGGCCCTCCAGGCTTCCCTCGTCATCTGAGGAAGAGCCAGTGGCTCCCTCTTATTTCTCTACATCTGTGGCAGCCCTCAGCCCCCTGCCCTGCAGAGATTTCTGTGTCTGTGCCCCTCCCCTGAGCCTGCCCCTCCCCCGAGGCAGGGAGCTGGCACGGAGCACTGCCGACACCCAGCTTGCCTTTGGGGAGTGGGGGAGGGGTGAGTGCATGCCAGGGCAAATGCCGCCCTGGGGGGAGCTAGAGGCAGCTGGGAAAGGCCTGGCCTGGCACTCCATGGGTGTGGGGAGGAGGTATGGGACTTGGGGGATCGTCTGCCAGCTCCCCTCTCTAGGTCCTGGGCAAGAGGAGGTGTGACAGGGCTGCCAGCACAGCCTCAGTGGACCTAGGTTGGCCCCAGAGCTGGCAGGCCCCGGGCTAGTGAACGAGCAGGGGAATCAGCTTCCCATCCATTAGGCCCCTGGCCCCGGCGGCTAATGCCGCGCGGACATTCTGCTCTCAGCCCCGGTATCCACTTAGGCGTCGTTAATATTTTACACCGCAGAGCCAGAGATCGATGTCTCGTTTCTAGCTCAGTGTTTATGGGCAGTCATTGAAGCTTTCACAGGGGAGATGCTCGAGAGCACCAGGGGAAACTGAGGCAGGGAGCAGGGCTGGGGCAGCTCAGGAGGACCCGCCCCCGTCGGAGCCTGCGACACATGCCGGTCCTTGTCTTATTCAATCCTTTACAAGCCCCTGGAGAGGTTGGATTATCACCCCTGTTTTATGGATGAGGAACAGGCTTAGGGAGGTTTCGCATCGCTGGGCTTTTAACCAGGCTGTCGAGCGAGGACTGGTGGGAACTAGCTGCGACATAGGCTAGATTTTGCTCAGCACTTAAGTGTGTAAATTAGATGGCAGGAGGCTTTTTAACCTTTCTAGACTTTTACACACAAGCAACTCGTGGGCTCTAACAGAACCACATTCTCCTGCAGTCGTTAGCATCTCTACTTCGACCGCTTGCCTTCGGTCAGTGGAGACTCACCACATGCCCACTTAAATGGAATTGAAAGTTGTGCATTTATAGTTCTTTAAAAATATCTCCAATAACTCAGTCTTTTACCCAGGTATGTTAAATAGTGAGGTTGAACTGCACAGGCGGCAAGAGACGTCACAGCCTCTCTCTGCTTCAGCTTCCACCAGGAGCAGTGCGGTTTCCTGGGAAAGCATCTGCTCTGGCATCCAGCAGGCCTGGGCTGCACCTATATCCCCTTCCATAATCCACCCTCCAGGTCTCGGTTTTCTCACCTGTAAAATGGGGGAAGAGGAATGCCCACTGGGGGAGCCCTTAAGGATTACAAGTAAAGCTAAAGGCTTGGCTCGCTTGCAGCTCCTGCGGGGCCCTCAGCGGCGCACGCGGCGGTTTCCCGCCCTGCCCTGCCCTGGGAACTGTCCCCTGCGCCTGGGACGCAGTACACTCTCAGTATTTGTTGAATGAATGACAGAGTGGGTAGTAGAGGCTCCATAAATGGAAGCTGCTATTGTTCAGGCCCCAGGTCCAAACAGGGTTGACGCTCACAAGCGTGGTACGGGGCTGGATTTCCCCCTCCACTAAGACAACAGAGAAAAGGAGAACTTGATGTTCACAGCAGCGCACGCTTCCAGCGCCTGGAGTCTTGGGCTGGTGAGGACACCGCGGTGCGGAGCGCCCGCTGGAGGGCAGCAGAGAGTCACGGCTCCGGGCCTCAAGTCCCGGAGTTTGGGGGCTTGGAGGATTCCGGGCCCCGCCCTGCCACGCCCCCTCCTCTCCCCTTCCTCTCTCCTTCCTTTCCGCGGCTTTCCTTTTCTACCCAGTGACCCCGGGCTGGAAGAAATCGATCCACAAACGATTTAGCACTCCTTGCGCTACCCGCGCGTAGCACTTGGCATCCGCTCAGCTCTTTCCCACAGCCGGAAAGGCAGGCACCAGCCCCTCTTTGGGGAGGAGGAGGAGGAGGAGGCGGCGGCAAGTCCGTGACTCGACCAAGGTCACGCAGCAAAGTCAGAATCTGAACTCAGCTCCATAGACTCTAATGCCAAAGCCCAACTCCCTCCTAAAGCCTCGAGCGCATGCGGGTTTCCTGAACTTTGGATACCAACTTTTCCATTTTCAGCGGGGGCCAGACCCGGGCCAAGTTCAATCTCGGGCCGTGGGCTGCTGGTTGTGGGAAATACCCTGGGGCGAGAGGCCTTCCCGGATCCTCCGAAGGCCAGCTCTGCGCTGGCCCGCCGGGCGGAGATTGGCGGTGGCCAGGCTTAGTGCTCCTCCGCCAGGAGAGGGGAGCCCCGACTCCCCACTGGGAGCGGTGCTGCGACTCCCTTCCTCTCCGGCCCCGGCCCCCTGCCCAGCCACTCGGCCCCACCCTGCACGGGCGGTTCGGTGAAACCGCCGACCGCCCGGCCTCCCGGGGGCTGGCGGTGTAGTGGTGGCTCGGAGCCAGACTCCGTCTGGGGGCTGGCCCGTGCGGGGCGGGGCCGCCTCCCTCCGCCCCTTCCCGGGCTGGCGCGGGGGGTTGGGCCGCAGGGGACTCCTCCCCGGGTGGTCGCCGCGCCTAGGCCAATGAGCGCGCCGGGAGCCGCGATGGAGGCTGGGGCAGCCGGGAGCGCCCGGGAGCGCTCGGGACCTCCGCAGACCCCGCGCCCTGGAGCCCGTGAGGCTGGAGAGGGGGCGAAAGAGGCGCGGCGCCCGCGCCGGGCATGGAGGCACCTCTGGCCCGCGCCGGCTGCCCGAGCTGCGCTCCGCGCCGCCGCGCCTCGAAGTTTGCCGGCTGACTTGGAAAGTTGCGCTCTGCTCGGCCGCCGCGCGGGGTCCAACCTCCTGGCCGGTCCCAGCTCGCCGCCGCCGCCGCCGCCGCCCTCCGCGGGGCCCCGGCCCCGCCGACACCCGCAGCGCCGCCTGCCTGGGGCATGTGAGCCGCCGTCTCCTCTAGAGGCCGGGCGGGCTGCACCGGCCCCTGTGCCTCCAGAGGCAGCGCGCGGGCGAGGGGCACGCCCCGGCCCCAGGTAGCCCGGGCCGCCATGGGCATCCAGGGCATGGAGCTGTGCGCCATGGCAGTGGTGGTACTGCTGTTCATCGCCGTCCTCAAGCAGTTCGGCATCCTGGAGCCCATGTCCATGGAAGGTAACGCACGGCCACCCGCCCTTCCGCTGCCCTGCGCCGGGGGCCAGCGGTCAGAGGGGAGGGAACAGCACTTGCGCTCCGGGGTGCGGGTTCCCGGGTCCGGCGAGGAGCGGCCCTCAGGGACGCTGAGCTCCGCGGCCCTGCCCGCCTCGGCCGCCGCCCCCTCCCGGCTCCGGAGGGCTGGCCTGGGACTAAGGGGGCAGCGAAGGCTCGGGCTCTGAAGAGTCCCAGAGGGGATGGAGCCGCGGCGCTTGGGGTGGGTGTGAGTGAGATGCTGGTGACACCTTGAGAGGCACCCCTGGCTGTCCTAGGCCCGCCGGTCTTAGCCGCCCCCAGTGAGCACGGCCGGCTTGGCCGCCCGGTGGTGGGGGTGGCACAGGGTGAAGATTACAGGAAGGACCCTCAGCCCAGGGCATCAGGCTGCAGCAGCGAGTAACATAAAACCTCTGCTGAGTGATGGGCCGTTCCTTCGACTCTTAGCCCACAGTCCCCTTCCCCAGGCAAGGCTCAGGGATAGGTAACCAAACCCTCAGGCGCCACGTTTCGGTCTCAATAAAATATTAACTGAGGAGACAGACCTACTCTTAACTCAGACACTGATGGCCTCCCTGGGACCCCTGACAGGGACCCTTAGAGTTGCTTCCCAACCTTAGGTACCTCCCTCCCACTTCTGGGCAGGTTAGAAGGAGCCCCTCCAGGGCACACCCATTGTGAAGGGGACCTTGACCCACCAGGCCTGTAACTCATCCTCTGCGCCCTGAACCTCTGGACTGTGGGGAAGGGGCCAGCCAGTCCTGTTCCTGTCACCTGTGTGCCCCTGTTGTCCTCTCAGAGGAGGATGGGCATCCTGCCTGTCTCAGCACTCTGCTGACCTTGCCAGGCTCCAGCTCCTGGGACTGAGACCCAGAGGCCCAGAGAGGGGAGGAGGAAGAACCTGTCCTTGCTGCTGGACTACCCCGCAGCCCCTCTCTCTGGCCTAGGGATGAGGCCCAGAGAGGGGAGGAGGAAGAACCTGTCCTTGCTGCTGGACTACCCCGCAGCCCCTCTCTCTGGCCTAGGGATGCGCCCCAACCCCCTGCAAACGGCTGCTGAGGGCAGGAAGGGGCCCAGGGCCAAGAAGCAAGGCCCGGCTCCATTCAGAGCCCAGGGCTGGTTCTTTACCTGAAGCCCACGGCCATGTGCCCTTCAGAACCCACTGGGCGGCATCACACCTTTTCTGAGTTCAGGAGGCCGAGAGAGAAGGGACTTGCTCAGGGTGGTTCTGAGAAGTGCCGCCTTGAACTTCACATTTTAGTTGGGGAAGAAAATTGCCCAAACTGGGCCTGCACTTGGCTGGATGGCTGCTGACCCTGGCAGCAGGAATCTATGACAGGTGACTCCATAGGCAATGCAGGTAGGGGTAGGTGGGCATCCCACACTGCTGTGCCCTGAGGACCCATGTTTCCTGGGGGCACTAGCCTGCCCACTATCCCCTATCCTTTCCCCATCTGGAGACTGCAGTGGGGTGGTTGGTACTCGGAAACCACTACATTGCTCTTTCCCCATTTCCTGGGCCCTCCTGGGACCACCAGAGGCCGGGGGCAGCAGCCAGGTTCACTCTGCTTAGTACTACAAACCTTCTTAACCGAGCCCACCATGCTCACAGGTCTGGCAGCCTGAAGTTTACCTTTGTGATTTCTAAGGAGAAGGGATTTCTTTACAGGGTGGATCGGATGCGCAAGACTACGGGTGGTTTATTCAACTTGCTAAAAAAACCCACTTCAGGCTCTAATGAGTTTGTCTTTTCTGGTATATTTGCCCATTTGTGCCCCTTGGAGTTCTGGGGTCTCGATGCGGTGGGAGAAGCACAGAGCCTCAGAGTCAACCAGGTCTGAGTTGGGATCCTGTCACCCACACGTACTGGCCGTAAAGCTCCTTAACCTGTCTGAAACTCAGCTTGACTGTCTGTAAAGTGGGGCCAATAACTCCTGCCCCGTGGGGCTGCAGCACACTTTAGTCAGTAGGGCTTTAATGGCCCCCAGGATTGTTCCTGGTGTGTAATAACTGCACAAACGTGTGAACCATTGCTATCACCAATAATTAGCGATCGAATGATTACTCTTAATAGCAGAACTGATTCACAGATGAAAACATTCTCTCACTCAGGCCTCCCCTGCCTGCGTCAGAGGGAGGGAGTTATAAGTACCAGATGTTCCATGTTGATGGGGAGTGGTGCCCGCTAAGTGCCTGGAAGGACCCATTGGTCAGGCAGGGTCTAAGGGGCGCAGTCATGGCCTGGGAGCGGCCCAGACCCTTCGGGCCCAGCCTGGAGGTGAGCTGGCACTGAGGGAAGAGGGCTAGTGCCCAGCTCCCCTCCAGGCCTTCTCGTGTGCAATTGGATGTGCTCTTGTCCTCTCCGAGCCTCCGTAGTTCTCATCTGTAAGAGACCAGAGTTATGGTGCCCCTGGGGGTTGTTAGGAACTAATGGATTTGAGTTCTAGGGACACAGGCTTCCAGAAGTAGATGCAGAAGTTGAAAGACCTTCCTCTCTCCGCCCTGTCAGTCTCTGTCTTGGGGCGGCTCCATGGGGGGAGTTCCAGCCAGGGTTGGCCACTAGCTCACCGGGTGACTTTGGTGCATCTAAGCTTCTGGAACCTCAGTTTCCTCATCTGTAGAATGAGGAAAATAACAGAATATTTTCTCTTATACACCTCACAGGGGTGTGGTGAGCTGAAGCACTTTGAAAAAGTTACAAGCGAGACGCAAATCTAAGGGATCTCAGAAGTGCGGGCACACTGGTAAAAAGTGAGCCTGGGCTGGCAAGCCTGGGGCCTATTTGCAAGGCCGGCCCAGCCCTGACAGCAGACTTTTTCGTCCACATCTGTGGCCCAGGGCTTGACTTTGACCAATGCCTCTCTCATCTCGGTTCAGATTTCCCAAGTTCTAGACTAGTAGCTCTCGACCAAGGGCAGTTTTGCTCCTCAGTGGACGTTTGGTAAGGTCTGGAGGCGTTTGGATGTCACGGTTGATAGGGAGGGTACCACTGGCATCTAGTGGGCAGAGGCCAGGGGCGCTGCTAAACATTCTGCAAGGCACAGGCAGCCGTCACCGTAAAGAATGGTCAGGCCCAGTGTCAGTCGTGAGGGTGAGCACCCTTGCTCTGGAAGGAATTCTGACCTGGGGCTGGGAGAACTGCCTTGCAGCTCTGATGTGGTCCCTGACCTGCTGTCATTCACTTGGGAAGATCACTTTTCCTAGCTGAGCTCTGCTTCCTTGTCTGTAAGTGGGCGGTTGGATTAGAGGCACCATTTCCCCTGGGAACGTTCCCTGACCCTTCTGGATCCCTGCCCCTCAGGTTGTATTAGATGACACTGTCCTGAAATTGTCTACGTCCCTGTCCCCATCAAATGTGAGCTCTCCAAGGGTGGCACGGACTTGTGTCCATACACTTGTGGCCCCAGAGTGTGTGCCCAGCACTGCCTGGCAAACAGCAGGCGCTGAGTCTGTGTAAACCATATGCCATTTTCAGCCACAGTCGTTGGGCACCCATCGTATGCCAGGTAGTGTGATCTCGACCCTCCCTTTAGGGCAGCCCTGGGGGATGCCGTCTGAGGCCAGGGTCCCTCTGGCTGGAGTGGCGACAAGGAGGCTGGATTGTGAGGGCCTGAGTACAGGCAGGTATAGAGTACAGAGCAAGAGTAGTGCCCGCGGCAGAGATACGCACAGCCTGGCCCACCGCCCTGTTGCTCCCTCTGAGTGGCGGCCCCAGCCCTCTGCAGCTGCCCTCTGCACAGCTGCCCCTGGGGGCCTGGCCTTGCAAAGCTGACCTGGGGGCCTGGTGGGTCCACAGACGACTCTTGGCTTGGAGTGGGCCCGCGGGTCTGCTGTTCCTCCTACCCCTTCTCCTGCTCTTCTTCCCCCCGGCACCCTCTGCTGCCTTTGCTGAGGGCGTGGTGATGTTCTGAGCACCCTGGGTTCCCTTCTCCTTGACGGAGTCCACCACTCCTGGTAAACTGCAAGTCCCTCAAGACTCTTGCAGCCCCTGGGCAGAGTTTCCGGATCTGGGATGCTAATGACAGTGACAGTAGCCGGCATCTAGTGAGCGCTCTCTGCTCTAGGCACTTGATACACATCATAATTTGGGCCTCAACAGCAGGCCCACTTTACAGAGGAGGAAACTGAGGCTTGGGGAGTGGCAGAGCTAGTACCTTTTCAAACTCTGGCGCACCCGTCCTGAATGCATCTCTAACTCTGCACGGCTAGGGCGGCTTTGGACACAGCTCTGTGTCCCAGCCTCCTACAGTGCAGGTGTCAGGAGTCCAAAGTGGAGGCAGCTGTCTGGGTTCATATCCCAAGTGGGAAAGGTCTCCCTCGTAGAGCTGCATGAATGTGCGCAGAGCTCATAAAGCAGGGCCTGGCGTGGAGTAAGTGCTGTATGAGTTAGCTCTCGTCATTTCTTACCAAAAACGTCCTAGCCCGAATTCCCCCCAGGGTCACACATCACTAACTTGTGGACTAGAAGTGAGTGGCAGAGGAGGATGCACTTGACAGGTACTTCACCACGGCGGGTGTCCTTCACCGTGTGCTCTGTAAGGTCTGGGCTCCTGGGCCCCCGGGCCTGGCAAAGGGAAGGAGAGAGGTAGGCTCTGTGTGGGCGGCTCCTGCAAGACAGGGAGGTGGGCTGGAGCCCAGGCCTGATGTTGCTGTGGGCTGGGGGACTTAGGCAAGGCCCCCTCCCCACCTCCCCAAGTCAGTGCCTCGACGGTTGCACGTCTAGACGCAGCCAGAGGTTTCAAAGCAGCTTGATGGAACCTCAAAAGAAGCCGTACTTAGAAGCCTGGACCCCCGACACATAGAACGGGCACTGCTCAGATTGAGAAGGGAGTCTTGCTACACAGGCCTCCCCTTACCCCACGGCAGTCCCTGGGGCTTCTCTGTGGGACCCCAAGATCTAGGTGTCACTTGACCAGCAGAGAGTGAGGGATGAGATCCGCCAGCTGAGTTCAAGAGGGGCCGGAGCCATCAAGTGTGGACGGCAGCTTGGAGTTTTGCTGCCAAGGGAAGCAAAGCTGGGTGCTGGCTGGCAGGAGAAGCCGCCTAGTGGGAAGCCCCGCAGAGGTGTCGGGGCAGCCAGGGTTGTGGGAAGGCTCCTGCATGGGGGCAGGTGAAAAGCGCCCCTCACCCAGTACCTGGTGCCCTTAACTCAGAGAATGAAAGACTCGGAGCCACCTTTCCCGAGCCCCTGCAGGTGGGTCCTGCGCAGAGGGGGCTGCGTGGAGTGGGGGACGGGAACAGGGACTGAGATGTTTACGCAGTGGGAAGAAAGCCTGGTTTGTAACCTATCAGGCTATGGTACAACCTTGAGACGTTTAGCCTTAAAACAATTCTCTTCAAGCCTCGTGCTTTCACTCCTTTGACAAAATGCTTGTTTGATAGAGAGGTGAAATCTGTATTGCTGACCCTCTGGTTATCAATGAATACTACTTAATGGGGAGGGGATGGCCCCGGACTAGCCCCTAGAGAGGGGAGGGGAGGGCTGAGCGCAGGGCGATGATAGAGGCAGGTTGACTTCACAGTTTTGCCAAACAAGGCTCCTCGGCGTGTTGAGGAAAGCCGTGCAGGTGGCTGTTCAGGTCCGTTCATCGCCGGTGCACCTGTGATTGCAGAAGGAGGGTGTGATGTCTTGGGCAGCTCCTGAGAGATCTGGCTGCGTCTCCACTGAAACTAACCAAAGAGGGAGGAACCTGTGGATTTCTCCTGTGCAAGAGCCAGGAGAGGCCTCCAGCACCCCTGGGAGCAGGTAGGGTCCCTGGCACCTGGCCTGACGCTGTGGGCGTCAGGAAGGAACCGGGCTCCCTGCTCCTGGGACGACCCCACAGAGCCCAGCGTGAGGCCAGCGGGCTGGGCAGGATGCTGTGGAATCGGGCTTCTGGAGGAAGGGGCAGCCAGCTCCTCAGGAAGGAGGGTGGGGAAGGGTCCACAGAGCCCGGGAGTCGGGTGGGCGTAGAGAACTGGTAGCTATTTCCCAAACCAAGAAACAGGAGGGATTTTCTCTGCCTCTTGTATTCTGCCGGCCCAAGTGCAAGTGTCAAAGTTAAAAACTTGACTCTCACTTGTTCAGGGAACAAGCAGGAGAGCAAAGCGGTTTCAGAAACTGATGCTACATAGGAATCAAAACTGGTTGACGTCCCAAAGGGCAAATTCATAGCCAGTAACTTTAAGGGCCGTATTTTCCAAGGATGGAAATCATTCCGTCCCTAGTGGACACAAGTCATTTGCAACTTATCAGTCTGGTTGACGTCTAGCTTCGCAGCACCTGGGCTCTGTTGGCTAGAAGATAAGTCGAGCAGAGTTTCCTAAAGCAGGTGTTCTAGTGTGATGTTGAAAAGCCCTCGGCGATCTTCCTGCCTTATCTTCCAGTTCTGAGTAATTAACACCCGCGTCTTGGTGGAAGGCACCAGCAGTCACTTAGTCTCCCAGGTCAGAAACATGAGGTCATCCTTGGCTCTGCCTACCCAGCCCTGGTCCACTTGGTAGCCAGGGGCAGTGGCTTCTTCCTTCTTGACACCTTCTGCCGGTCTCTCTTCTCTGTGTCACCTCATTTGATACCCAAGGCCACTCTGGAATGAAGATCAGACAAGCCCTTCCTCCACTCCGGCCCTTCCATGGCTCCCGTGCCCATATATCCCTTGGCTCACCTTGGACCCTCTGCCCAGGGTGCCCTTTGACCGTGCTGTCATTGCACCTGAGTCTTGGAGTATCGCCTTTCTCTCTGATTCCCCACCCACTCCCTGCCCAACAGGTGTGAACCACACAGCATGTTGCTTCAGGAGGTAAGCCTGGACTAGAGACGTTAAAGGTGACACCCAAGGCAATAATCCATGAACCCACCCAAGCAAACACAGCTGTGGGGGATCCGCCCATCCAGCATGTGCTACAGAGCGTGCCCCACGTACAGGTACTGTTCCAGGGTTGGGTGCAGCAGAGAGCAGGCAGGAGAGCCAGTCGTCTTGTTCTACTCGGGCTGCTATAACAGAATAGCACGGACCAGGGGCCTTAAACAACAGAAATTTATTTTCTCACAATTCTGGAGACCGGAAGTCCCCGATCAAGGTGGCAGCAGGGTTGGCTTCTGGTGAGGCCTCTCTTCTTGGCGTGCAGATGGCCACCTTCTTGCCGTGTCCTCACATGGCCTTTCCTCCCCCTCATGTTGGAGGGGGAAATCACTCTTCTTCTTCTTATAAGGTCACCATAACCTATTGGATTAGGACCCCACCTTTATGACCTCATTTAACCTTAATTACCTCCTAAAGACCTCGTCACTTTGGGGGTTAGGGCTTAAACATATGAGTTGGGGAGAGAGGGACACAGTTCCGTCCATCGCACCAGTAAACAGAGGAATATGCGTATGCCAGGGAGTCATGGCCAAATGAAGAAAGTAAAACAGAGACGGGGGATAGATAGGAACGCGGGGTGTGTGTGACACCCCTGAGGAGGTCATGATTGATCAGAGGCCTTCAAGGGAGGAGCATTCGAGCCAGAGAGAAGAGCAAGGGAGTGTGCCTGGTGGGTGTGAGGGGCCAGAGGGGCCAGCATGGCTGAAGGCGGGGGGAGCAAAGGGAGGGACCTGGGAGATGAGGTCAGAGCTGGGGGCGGGGGAGCACATTTATTGGCCATTTAAGGACTTTGGTGCAGGAGGTTGTAGCATGGAGGGGTACCTGAGGATATGTCTTCAGCAGCTTCCTCCAGCACGACTTCAAAAATAGACCGATGGGATCCAGGGCAGAAGCAGGGAGAGAAGCCGGGAGAGATGATGGAGCCCTGGAGCCTGGTGGGGGCAGTGGAGGTGGGAGAGGGGCTCAGAGGCAGGTGCAGGTTGAGGGTCGCGCTGGCAGGGTTTGCGTGGGGATCGAGTGTTGGGAGGAAGGTCTGTGCCCAGGGTTTCGGCATGAGCACCCGCGGGATGGAGCTGTCGTCCGTTCTTGCACCAGCCTCACAATTGTTATTGCAGTGATTATGAATATGTGTTAGTATCTAATAGGGAAAACTCCCTCTTTACTCTTCCTTTCTAGATTTTGATGGATTTTTTAATTCCTCGTTATACATTTCAGAGTAAATTTATCAAGGTCTTCAAAAAATCCAACTGGATTTTTGAGATGGTGTTGAATGTACAGTTTATTACAGGAGAAATAACATCTTTATAATGTTATTATGGTCCTATCTAAAATAGAATGTCTCATTTATTCAGATTATCTTTCTATATAGCAGTCCTTCAAGTTTTGCTTAATACTTAGATACTTTTAATTTTTATTGCTATTATGAATGTTATCTTTTTTATTATATTTTTAAGGGGTTATTACTGGTGTAGAAAATTGCTGTTGATTTTCATAAATTAATCTTGCATCTGGCAACCTTACTGAACTCTCAGGTATATTGATTCTTTTTGTCACTCTAGGGACCATACCATCTATAAATAGTGTTAGTTTTATCTTATACTTCCCAACTCTTACACTGTTTGGGGTTTTTTTTTGTTGTTTTTGGGGGGTTTTTTGCCTTTTTCAAGATTTCCTTAGAGCGTTGGCCAGACATCAATTAGTGGTGACTGTGGCCAACCTTGGCTTGTCCCAAATCTTAAAGAAAATATGTCTGAGCCTTTACCGTTAAACCTAATACCGTCTGTAAATAAATATATGGTTCGCAAATATAAGCTGCATCAAGTTAATAAAGTTCCCTTTGATTCTTAGCTTGCTAAGAGTTTTTGTCTATTTATTTAATTATAAATAGATGTGGAGGTTTATCAAATGCCTTTTCTGTATTAGGATCTTCATATGATTTTCTCTCCTTATACTCTTACAAATAAAACCTTCTTGATCCTGGTGTACTTTAAAAAAAATAATACAGTTGGATTCAGTTACCTGACATTTGGTTTAAGATTTTGCATCTATGTTCAAAAGTGAAATGGGCACATAATTTTCTTTTTGTTTATTTGTTTGTTTTTCCAGCTGTATTGAGATATAATTAACACGTAGCATTGTGTACATTTATGAAATGATCACCCCAATAAAGTTAGCTGATACATCCATCACCTCACATAATTACCATTTTTGTTGTTATTGTGGGGAGAGCAATTAAGATCTGCTCCCCTAGCAACTTTCAAGTATACAATACAGTTTTGCTAACTGTAGTCCCCATGCTGTACTACAGATCCCCAGAACTTATTCTTTTTTTTTTTTGGATAGTTACTTTTTTTTTCTTTAAATTTATTTATCTATTTATTTTTGGCTGCGTTGGGTCTTCGTTGCTACGCGCGGGCTTTCTCTACTTGCGGCGAGCAGTGGCTTCCCTTGTTACGGAGTATGGGCTCTAGGCACACGGGCTTCAGTAGTTGTGGCACACGGGTTCAGTAGTTGTGGCTTGTGGGCTCTAGAGCGCAGGCTCCGTAGTTGTGGCACACGGGCTTAGTTGCTCCGTGGCATGTGGGATCTTCCCGGACCAGGGCTCGAACCCATGTCCCCTGCCTCGGCAGGTGGATTCTTAACTGCTGAGCCACCAGGAAAGCCCCAGAACTTATTCTTGTACCCTTTGACCAACATCTCCCCATCCCTCAATCCCCACCGCACACACACCCCCACCGTCTCCTGGCAACCACCAATCTACTCTCTGTTTCTTTGAGTTTGGCTTTTTTTTAGATGCCACATATAAGTGAGATCATACAGTATTTGTCTTTCTATGTCTGACTTACTTCACTTAGCATAATGTCCTCAAAGTTCGTCCATGTTGTCACTACTTTTCATACTTGTGTTGTCCTTGTATGATTTAGGAATCAAGAAGACCGTACTGATCACTGGATTAGCAATGTGGAGATCACTGGTGATCTTAGAAAAGCAGTTTGCGTGGCGCGGTGGGGCGGATGCCCCATAGAAGTTAAGATCAAGGGAGACTGGGAGGAGAGGAAGTGAAGACAGTGCGTTAAAGGACAGAAAAAGGCACTAGCTTGAGGGAAAATAGGGTCAACGGAGTTTTGTTTTCTGGATTTTCGATGAAAGAAATAGCAGCTGGTTTGGGATTTTTGTCTTATTTTATTTTTTGGCCCCCAGGGGCAGAGGATTAAGTTAATTGACTCTATTAACTTCACGGGACAGTATCAGTCTTGACCCACTTAAAACCCATCTCTTATTTATTTTTTTTCCCTTTTATCCCCTCCTTTCCCTCTTTGCCTAGAGGCAACTATTCTAAGTTTTATTTTATTTTTTCTAATTTATATACAGTACACTTAGCCTTTTTTTTTTTTGATGTCCAGTCCATGAATTTTGGCAAATAGATAGTCATGTCACCACTACCACAGTCAAGATATAGAACAGTTCTCTCACCACAAAAAACCTCCTCATCCTGTCCCATGTGTAGTCAACCCCTCCCTTGCCCCCCAGCCTCTGGCAGCCTCTGATATATCCTCCTTCCCTGTGATATTCTATAATTTTATCTTTTCCAGAATGTCATATAATTGGAGTCATACATTACGTGGCCTCTGGAGTCTGGATTCTTTCATTTCCCTAATGCATTTGAGATTCATTCGTGCTGCTGTGTGTACCAACACTTCGTTCACTTTTACTGCTGAGTCGTATTCCACTTTACGGATGTACCAGCGTTTGTTTATCCATGCACTAGCTGAAGGATATTGGGTTATTTCCAGTTTTTGGCAATTGTGAATAAAGTTGCTCTAAACATTTGCATAAACGTTGTTAGGTTTCATTTCATTTGGGTAAATAACCAGGCGTGGGATTTCTGGGCCGTATGGAAAGTGTATGCTTATAAATGACTGCCAAGCTGATTTCCAGAGAGGCGGCACCATTTTCATTCCTGCCAGCAAAGTATAACGGTTCCCGATACTCCAGATCCTTACCAGCACTTGATATTGACAATATTTGTTATGTAAGTGATTCTGATTGGTGTGTAGTTGTATTTTATTGTGGGTGTTTGTTTTGTTTTGTTTTGGGCTGCGTCGGGTCTTAGTTGGGGCATGCGGGATCTTTGTTGAGGCATGCGCGATCTTCACTGTGGTGTGACTGCTTCTCTCTAGTTGTGGTGTACGGGCTCCGGAGCACGTGGGCTCTGTAGCTTGGGGCACACAGGCTTTCTAGTTGAGGCGCATGAGCTCAGTAGTTGTGGCGCGTGGGCTTAGTTGCCCAGCAGTACGTGGGATCTTAGTTCCCCAACCAGGGATCAAACCCGCATCCCCCGCATTGTAAGGCAGATTGATTACCACTGGACCACCAGGGAAGTCCCTCATTGTGGTTTTAAATATCTTTAAAACCATTTATAAAACCATTAAGTTTTATAATCAGTGTGTCTGTATCTATGAAAAAATTATCCTGGGATTTTTATTGGAATTATGTTAAATCTGGAAATCATTTTGAAGATAATTGACATCTTTATGATGTTGCATCTTCCAATCCATGAACACAGTGTGTCTCATCACCTATGTGATTTCTGTGACTTCTTTCAGTGGCATTTTGTAGTTTTCAGTAAACAGATTATATGCATGTTTTGTTAGATTTTTTACCTATTTATTTTTATATTTTTATTTTATATTATCATTATTTATATTTATTTTATATTTTTAACCTATTTTCCCTATTTCATTTATGGGGTGAGTGATTGTAATTAGTATTGTTTTTAAATTTTTGGTCTCCAGTTGTACATTGCTGATCTGTAGAAATGTGATTGATTTTTGTGTGTTGACTTGGTATCCTGTGACCTTGCTACGCTCACTTACTAGAAGATTTTTTTTTTTTTTTTTTGGAGGTACGCGGGCCTCTCACGGTTGTGGCCTCTCCCGCTGCGGAGCACAGGCTCCGGACGCACAGGCTCAGCGGCCATGGCTCACGGGCCCAGCCGCTCCGCGGCATGTGGGATCTTCCGGGACCAGGGCACGAACCCGTGTCCCCTGCATCGGCAGGCAGACTCTCAACCACTGCGCCACCAGGGAAGCCCATAGAAGATTTTTTGTATATTCTTTGGAATTATCTACATGGATAATCATGTCATCTGCAAATAGGGTTAATTTGGGTTTTTTTCTTTCTAATCTAACTGGTATGCATTTTCTTATTTTTTTCCCCCTTTTTGCACTGGCTAGGACTTTCATTATGATGTTTAATAGGAGAAGAGAGAGCAGATATTCTTGCCTTGTTCTCAATCTTAGGGGGAAGACATTCAGTCTTTTGCCATTATGATGTTACCTATAGATTTTTTGTAGATGCCTTGTATCAAGTTGAGGAAGTTCCCTTAGATTCCTAATTTTCTGCGAGGTTTTTTTTATCATGAATGGACATTGAATTTTGTCAGATGCTTTTTCTACATCAATTGATATGATCACATATTTTTTCTTCTTTAGACTATTAGTAGAATAGATTATGTTGATTTATTTTCAAATATTGAATCAACCTTACATTCCTGGAAAATCCATTTGGTGTGGTGTATTATTTGTTTTATACATCAATAGATTCAATTTGCTGAGATTTTTGCATTTATGTTAATGAGAGATATCAGTTGGGACTATTCAGGTTATCTTTTTTATCTTGGGTGAATTTGGGTAGTTCGTGATTTTTTAGGAATTAGTTCACTTTATCAAGGTTATTGAAGTCTCTGTGAGCAGAGACTTGTTCATATTTCCTTTTTAACCTTTTAATGTCTGGAGAGTGTATACTTACTTCCCTGTTTCATTCCTCATAGCAATTATTTGTGTCTTCTCTCTCTTTTTCATTTTTGCTAGAGTTTTATCAATTTTATTGATGTTTTGAAAGAACCATCTTTTGGTTTCATTGACGTTCTCTGCTGGGTTTTTGTTTTCAGTTTCATTGATTTTTTAGAAATATTTATTTATTTTTGGCCACGTTGGGTCTTTGTTGCTGCGCGTGGGCTTTCTCTAGTCGCGGCGAGCAGGGTCTACCCTTTGTTGCAGTGTGTGGGCTTCTCATTGTGGTGGCTTCTCTTGTTGTGGAGCACAGGCTGTAGGTGCGCGGGCTTCAGTAGTTGCAGCGTGTGGGCTTCAGTAGTTGTGGCACACGGGCTTCAGTAGTTGTGGCATGTGGGCTCAATAGTTGCGGCTCACGGGCTATAGAGCGCAGACTCAGTAGTTGTGGTGCACGGGCTTAGTTGCTTCACGGCATGTGGGATCTTCCCGGACCAGGGCTCGAACCTGTGTCCCCTGCATTGGCAGGCAGATTCTTAACCACTGCGCCACTGGGGAAGTCCAATTTCATTGATTTTTGCTTTTCCTGTTTCCTTTCTTCTGCTTGCTTTGGGTTTATTTTACTCTTCTATTTCTAGTTTCTTTAGGTGGAAGCTTATATTATTTATTGAAAATCTTTTCTCTCTTCTAAAATAGGCATTTATGGCTTTACATTTACCTCTAAGTACTGTTTTAGCTGCACCCCACAAATTCTGATATATCTTTTCATATGCATCCAGTTCAAAATATTTCTGTTAGCTGCCAGTTATTTTCCTGCAGAACTTGATTTCCATTTGATGTCATTTCCCTTCATCCTGAAGTTCTTCCTTTAGCATTTCTTGTAGTTCGATTCTGCTGGCAACAAATTCTCTAGCCTTCACTTATCTGAAAATGCCTTTATTTCACCCTTCTTTTTTGAAAGATCACTGAGCGTAGAATTGTAGGCTAATAGATTTTTTTCTTTAAAGAATTAAAGTGTTGTTCCATTGTCTTTTTGATCTCCATCACTTCACATGAGAAGTTAGCTGTCTTTCTTATTGCTGTTCTCCTGTAGGACCTCCCCTTCTCCAGTGGCTACTTTTAAGATTTCCTCTTTATCTTTGGCTTCCATCAGTTTGATCATGATGTTCCTATGTGTGGTTTTCTCTTTATTTATCCTTTTTGGGTTCACTGAATTTTTCAAATCTGTGTATTGATACTTTTCAACAAATTTGGGGAAATTTTGGCCATTATTTATTCAAATATTTTTTATGTCCCACTTTCTCTTTCCTTTATTTCTGGTATTTTAATTACATACATATTAGGCTGCTTGATATTGTCATTAAGACTCTATGCATGGTTTTATTAGTATTTTTTTCTCTTTGTTTTCAATTTGGATAATTCCTATTGACCTGTCTTTATGGTCACTGACCTATTTTTCTGTAGTGTCTAAACTTAAGTTCATCAAGTGAATTTTTTTTTTAGATGTTGAGGTTTTTTTCAGGTTTAGAAGTTCCATTTGGTTCTTTTTTTTTGTTTTTTTTAATAGTTTTTACTTCTCTGCTAAGATTCCCATCTGTTCACTTTTCTTTCCCTTAATACTTTCAACGTATTGGTAGTAATTGTTTTAAACTTAAATAATAATTCTAATAATTTAAAAACCTGTTAATTCTGATGGTTGCTTTATCTCCTGATCATTGGGTTACATTTTCCTGCTTCTCGTGTCTTTTCAGTTTTTATTATATGATGGCTACTATGAGTGGTATATTGTAGGGAATCTGGACTATATTATCTTCACATAAAGCCATTGAATTTTAGTTTGACAGGCACTTAAATTCCTGGCAGATCCCTTCATCAGCACAGACTTTATTTTAGACTTTGTTAGAATAGGTTCGTCTTAACTTTGTTCTTAGTTCTAGAGCATGGTGCTTTCTCCCAGGGCATGGCCTTTCTGGGGTTTCAGCTGAATGCCTGAAGTTCATAGGGAAGTGTCTCCATTCTAGATGAACCAGAACTCCCAACTTTTTTCATCATTGCATGAACTCTGGTATGTCTTTTCAGGTCTCTGTCCTACTACCCCCCAACAGCTGCTCACAGCTGGGCCTTACGGAGTCTCATTCAGAACATGTGTAGCCCAGCTCTTGGCCAAAGCCCCAAGGGAAATGCCACACAGACTTCTGGGGCCCCATCTCTGTGCAGTTCCCTCCCCTCCAGGATGTTGCTCTGCAAGTCCATCTGTCTCAGCAGCCCCAAACTCTGATCTCTGCCTCATCAGCATTTCCCCACGTCACAGAAAGCATCCCCAGCCCATATCCAGGGTGAATGTGGAGCTCACTTCATATGTTTCCTCCTCCCAAAGATTGTAGTCCTGTGCTGTAGTCCAAAGCCAGCTAATACTTGCCTCACACATTTCTTCCAGTTTTCAAGTTGATTGTGGTGGGAAGGCAAGTCTAACACTCACTACCCCATCATGACCAAAGGCAAAAGTCTAAGCAGTATGTTTTTTTAATTGAGGTATCACTTACATACAGTACAATGCACAGATATTAAATGTTCAGTTCAGTAAATTTTGACAACTGTATACACCCTTTTAACCACCACCTGCTGTACTGCTTTCTAATGCCATGCGTTACTGTTACTTGTCCTATAATTCCATATAAATGGAATCATAAAGTATGAACTCTTTTATCTCTGCTTTTTTCTGAGCATAATTTTTGAGATGCATCCACGTTGTTGTATATATCAGTAGTTCATCCTTTTTTAAATGGAGTATACTATTCTGTTATGTGAATGTGCCACAGTTCCATTCTTCTGTTGATTGAGTCGTTTCCAGTTTGGGACTGTTATTAATAAAGCTACTATAAATATTCTTGTACAGGTCTGTTTGTGGACGTATGTCTTCATCTGTCCTAGGTAAATAGGTTATAAAGTTGAGGTATGTTTGACTTTATAAGAATCTGCCAAGCAGTTCTCCAAGATGGTTCCACCATTTTACACTTTCCCCGACAATATATTACATGAGAGTTCCAGTTGCTCCACATCTTCACCAACATTTGGTGTTGTCAGTGTTTTTGAAATGATAGATCCTTGGGTATTTTGCATTGGAATATCTGCATTTCTTTGACAATGAATGCTGTCAAGCATCTTTTCCTGTGCTTACTGACCAGTTGTATCTCTTCTTTTGTGAAGTGGTCTAGTCTTTTGCCTATTTTAAAAATTGGGTTATTAAGTCTTATTTCTGTTGATTGGCAGGAGTGCTTTCTATATTCTGGAAGTGAGTCTTTGCCAGATATGCATACTGCAGATATATTTTCCAGTCTATGACTTGCCTATTGAGTTTCTAAATGACTTTATTGCTTTTTCTCTATGTTTGCCTGTTTTCTTTTTCATTAATTTCTACTCTTATTATTTTTTTTTCTCCCGTTGCGGAGCACAGGCTCCAGACGCGCAGGCTCAGCGGCCGTGGCTCACGGGCCCAGCCGCTCCGCGGCATGTGGGATCTTCCCGGACCGGGGCACGAACCCGTGGCCCCTGCATCGGCAGGCAGACTCTCAACCACTGCGCCACCAGGGAAGCCCTCTACTCTTATTTTTATTATGTCCTTTCTTATAACTTTGAGTTTAATTTGCTCTTATTTTTAGATTCTAGAAGCTTATATCGCTGGCTTTACACCTATCTTCTTTTCTAATAAAGGAATGTAAAGCTAAAAATTTCCTTCTAAACACAGATTTACCTGCCTCCAGAAAATTATGGTATGTTGTTTTCATTATCATTTAATTCAAAATATTTCAAAATTCTCTTTGTGATTTTTCTTCTCTAACCTATGGGTTAATTAGAAGTGTGTTGTTTAGGGAATTCCCTAATTCCCTAAACAGTGGAAGTCCAGTGGTTAGGACTCTGTGCTCTCGCTCTCACTGCCTGGGGCCTGGGTTCAATCCCCAGTCGTGGAATTAAGATCCCGCAAGCCATGGGCTTCCCTGGTGGCACAGTGGCTGAGAGTCTGCCTGCCGATGCAGGGGACACGGGTTCGTGCCCCGGTCCGGGAAGATCCCACATGCCGCGGAGCGGCTGGGCCCATGAGCCACGGCCGCTGAGCCTGCGCGTCTGGAGCCTGTGCTCCGCAACGGGAGAGGCCACAACAGTGAGAGGCCCGCATACGGCAAAAAAAAAAAAAAAAAAAAAGATCCTGCAAGCCACGCAGTGCAGCCAAAAAAAAAGTGTGTTTTTTAATTTCTAAATATTTGGGATTTTAAATAGATCTTATTGTTTTCGATTCTAATTTAATACCACTGTGGTCAAAGTCTGGCACGCTGCAGGGTGAGCCCGGTAAGGCAGCCTCCCTGATGACCCACCCCGGGCCTGCAGAGCCTCACACACCCAGCCTGATCCGGCTGAGCCCTGTGCTGGGCCAGCTCCGTGCCTGGGCCTCCACCAGGAGCACTGCCTCTCAAGAGCTCTCTGCAAATTACCCGGCAATCAGGCTCTGTTGCCTTGGTCCATCCATGCACCCATTCTGCAAGAGGGCTATTTCCTTCCTTCCTTCTCTCTAAATTTCCAGTACCTCCTCCCCTCGCCCCATCCTTACCCTCAAGTTGCTTCCTACTTCACAGAAGAAAATTTCCCCAAGCTCCTACCATCACAGAGCCTTGACTGCTGAGGCCGCGTTGCAGGGCTCACCCTGCAGTGGGAGCAAGCAAACAGCTGTGCGGGTAACCATGGGCTCACAGTTCCTTGGGGAAGAGGGGAGACGGGATGGTGACAGAGCAGTGGGGATGGCGCTGCTCATTTCAGTGGGAAGTTCTATAATATGTGAGCCTGCTACTCAGCAAGGGGTAGGTATTCAATGCCGTTTTGTTTATAGCTTTGTTTTATATTATAACCTCGATATGTGCCGTACTAAAATAAATTAGGAAAATGTAAAAAAAAAACCAAAACCCCATAAGTAAAAAATGAAAGATCACCTGAAATCTACCTCCCCTGCAAAAGGTAGCCATGGTTAGTTAATATTTTGATGCGTTGTTATTAAAAAGAAGATCTGGTCCCTGCCCTACGGACCCTTGAAGCCTGACCTCCTACTCAAATGTGAATAAAAGCCCCAGACCCCATGCGGCTGGGTAGCAGCATGTTAGGCTGGATGAGCCAAGAGGAGTGCCCTCCCAGTTCCTGGGGGAAATCGGGGCGGGGAGAGGCGCATGGAGGAGGTGGTCCAGGAATTGGATCTTGAAGGTCGAGGTCCCCTGTGCTTGTCTGCTGTTTTTTTCCCTCCCACCTCCCCTTGTTCAGTGTCTCTCCAGGACAAGGCCTGCTCCCAGCTCTCATCCCCATCCCACGCTCAAGGTGGGGCCAGCGGGCAGGGCCCACTCCATGTGAGGAGCAGGGCAGCAGAGAGACCAGGAGGCACAACTCCTGAGTGTGCTGTTCCTCTGTAGCCTGTACATTTGTGCAGTGCACAGCCTGGGTGACTGTACATGGTAGTCGCTCGAGGAGAGTCCCTCCACCCCTTACTTCTGCCCCTTACACTGGAGCAAGATGGGGCGGGGCCGCATGTTCCACCCTCCTGGGTCTGTATCCCCCTCCAGACAGCAGCGACAGTGAGCTGGAGCTGTCCACGGTGCGCCACCAGCCGGAGGGGCTGGACCAGCTGCAGGCACAGACCAAGTTCACCAAGAAGGAGCTGCAGTCCCTCTACAGGGGCTTCAAGAATGTGAGTGCCCCCCATCCCCCCAGGAGAGGCCCTGATCCCCCTGGCTTTCCTGTCCCTGGCTGCAGGGCGCAGGCAGACCTTCTGACACTTCCCATGGCACAGTGAATGTCCCAGGGCCTTTATGGGGCCTGTGTTTTGTGGGAGAGCTGTCTGGGGGGTGGGCCAGGTCCTAGAGTCAGTGTTCTGAGGCACCACACCCCCTTCTGTGTGTCTCGATGCTGGTGCAGGGGAGGAACCTGCAGAGGGACCAACCTGGCATGAGGGGACTCACCACCCCCTCCCGCCGTGCCCACCCCACCCCCCAGGCTTTCCCCAGCACGGGGCTGGTGGAGCCCAGCGGTGCCTCAGGCGGCAGGTGTCCCCCAGAGGGAGGAGAGAGCCCAGGCCCTGTGGAGTCAGGGTGTGGGAGGGGGGTGGCTGGGATTACTGAGAGGGGTGCCTTCCTGCTGCAGGAGTGCCCCACGGGCCTGGTGGATGAAGACACATTCAAACTGATTTACTCCCAGTTCTTCCCTCAAGGAGGTGAGTCTGAGGCCAGGCCCCCAGTTCCTCCAAAGTTCCCGCTTCCCTGTGGCAGCCCTGCAGAGGGTGGGCATCCCTTTTATGGGGAGGGGACCCTCCCCCACACACACCCTCCCCAGCATCCCTTGCCCGGTGCTGCCTCTATCCGGCAGGCAGGGGGGGACTCCAGCCCAGGCCTCAGCAGCAATATACCGAGGGTGCTGGGGGTAGGGGCTCAGGCGGTCCCGACACTCCCAGCCTTGCCCTTGGTCTCCCCAGATTCCACCACCTATGCGCACTTCCTCTTCAACGCCTTCGATGCAGACGGGAACGGGGCCATCCGCTTTGAGGTAGGTCCCTGTCGACCCCTCCCATGTCCCCTGGTCCTGCATCTCCCGGCCACGGTGCCACCCCCTCGGGGCCACCAGAGGCTCAGACATGACCCTGGTGTAAACGGTCCAGTGCGTCACCCAGGGAACGAGTGGACTCTGCTTGGCTGGCCCTGGGCCTGACTGTGAAGTCAGTGAAATCTGATTTTGCCGTCTGGCTACCCTATTCTCAGCCTTTCCTTCCATTCCAGCCCCGCCAAGCCAAGGGAGCTGTTAAGGTGCACTGAGGCGGTAGTGACCCAACGTAAATTTGCATTTGAAAAGGGGGCAAGGTTTAACTAGAGGTCTGTGCTAAGGAGATACGGGCACCCTGCCCTGGAACTTAGCCCCTTGCCCGAAAACAGGCAGAACATCCCTGCCCGAGCAGGCTCAGGGGTCGTCCCAGCAGCACTGTGAGCGAGCCTGCCTGTCCCACCCCCGCCCCAGCCGCCTGCCCCCAGGAGCGCCCTGCCTGGGTTCTGTGTGGGCAGCACGTGGGCTCCACTGAGGCCCCAGCTGTGGAGCCCAGGCCCCTAAAAATAGCTGCAGGAGAAAAGCTGAAACCTCTTCGGAGAGGAAAACCTTGCTGAGAGCCAGGCTTGATCGATAACCCCCCAGCTCGGCTTCCAAGGCCAAGGGCGGCTGACGGGAAAGTGAGAGAGAAAGCCCCTGTGCCAGCTGGGGTAATAATAACTCAAGATGCTTCTCGGCTTCCCTTATCGCTCCAGCAGGCCCGCTCGCTGACCCTCGGCCGGGGTGGGGCAGCCCAAGGCCACCGCCAGCTCTGTGACCACAGGGGTCTCACCTTCCCCGGGCCACACCCTTAGTGGATTTGTGAACTTATAGTGTTTTCAGCCTTTTTGTTTTCAGTTTTGCCTGCACATGGTAAAAATTCAATCAGTACAAAGGAGTAAACAGGGAAAATCCATTTTCCTTCCCTGGTCCCACCCCTGTGGCCAGTTTCTTGTGTGTCCTTTAAGAGGTGCCCGAGGCTCCTGGGAATGAAGTGTGAGAAGCAGTTGTGTGACGGACCCAACAGGGACTTCGGTGATGGTTTCTCGTTCAGGAATCAGATGACCAGACAGCTTAGCAGGGCCCCCGCATAGCGGCGGGTGTCAGGAAGGTCTCCATCACCCTCCCGTGGTCGCCTCTCTCACCGTGGTCCCTTTAAGGGGGTCGATGGTGGGTCTTTGTTGGGGAGGTGCTGTCAGTGGCTGCGCAGGGGCGCTGACCTGACCCCCTTCTGCTAGGCACCTTCTCAGAAGGTCATGCTTCTCCCTCTTGAAATTAATTCCTCCGATTTCTTATGGGGAGGCTTGCTTACCTTGGGGACCTTCTTGTTTGTTCACCTTCGGCATCTTGACATCAATGCTCTGCCTAGGAGGCCTTTTTCAGGAAGGGAGGGGGCCGTGTATCTCCCAGGGGCCTTCCAACGGGCAGGGCCTGATCCTGGGTGCACCGTGGGTGGGGAATCCCTGTGGTCAGGAAGGATCTAGAGGGGTTGGGGGGAGACACTCAGCCCTCCTCGCTCCCTCAGACCAAACCTCTCAACGTGCTCTTAAAACAGAAAGTCAGGTCAGCTTATCGATATTTACAATGATCCCATCCTTTGTGTATATTCTTGGGATAATACACATACATGTTAATTCGAGTTTATTGATATGGTGAAATATTGTAACTTCCCTGCCCTCACCTGAAAGAGTAAGTAGACGGCAGAACAAGCAAACCTCAGGCCTGGTGGCTGCCCCGTCCATTACCTGCCCCTGCAGTAACTCGCTCCCTGTGCCACTGGCCAGATGATGGCTGTGGTCAGTACCCTCGGGAAGGCCTGCAGCCCCGTGATCTAATCACCCCCGCCCCACACTGAGCTCCTGCTCTGCGCTCTGGGCTGTCCCAGCCCGTGTCACTGAGGAGCCGCTCAGGGACAGCACAGAGCAGGGGCTGTGGATACGATGGGCTTCATACACCTCAGCATTGAGACCAAGGAGCTCGGACGAGCGGCAGTCCCACGTGAAGCTGTGCTGTGTGCGGCTGGAAATGTAGAACCAGCACCTGGACGTGGGCTGGCTAGACTTGGGGTCCTCTGTGTGTGACTGGGGACGGGCCAGTGGTCTCGCAAGGGACATTCCGACCCACCTCTCTCCTAGCACCGTCCCTATCATCCTACACACCCGCTAAGGGACACCGAGTAGGGACAGTCCTGAGTGTGGCTGAGTGTGGCTACACGGCATCTGAGGAGACTGGATGGGAGGACAGTGGTGCCGAGGTTCCCCCATGCCCACACGGGAAGAGTGGGTACTGTGCGGGACCCACTCGTTCCCTGGTGCCCAGCTTAGGAGTCCGAGCCTTTGCCTCCCACTGGGAAAGCCCGTCAGACCCCAGGGAAGAGGCGTGATGTGGCTTCAGGAATGCGCTGACTCTTCACTACTTCTGTAAATCACACACGAGCTCAGCTTCAGTGGTTGGCATTCCTCAAACTCAGGCACATAAGAAATATCACACTGTTTCTCCCTTCGTACATCTTTATTTTCTTCACTTATACACACACAGGACTTTCAGGCTCCAGTAGACTTACAGGATGTGCTTTGGAACAACAGCGGTTACCACCCCCCAGATATACCCAAAGAAGCAACTACCTCCCTTGTTTTAGCCGATTGTCACTCTGTCTTCTTGTCGCCTAATAGCATCGTGTTATTGCTCCGTCCCGACTGCCCAGCTTTAGATGCTGCCCATTGACTCCCTGCACGGGTGGGGAGTTGGGTCTTCTGCACACACGCCTTTGCCATCCCCTGGCTTTCCAGGACGATGGAGTTCAGATTGGATAAGCGCTCTCGGTTTACTCGTGATGTGAATTTGTTCCCCAGATGAGCCTTGCAGTGAACTGTGATTATGTTCCCCTTCCCTGCACACATTTTTATTTTGCCTTCAGTTAACTGTGGTCCCGATTTGTCGTTTGCCTGGTGTCTGTGACCTCGTCAGTGATTCAACGCCGTCCTTCTCCAGTCATCTGAACGGGCATCTCCCTAGCCTTCGACCAGCTCCATCATCCTGGTGCTGGGTGCCCTCTGGGGACCTCTTCCCCTCTCTCCTGGGTTGGGTCTCCTGGTTCTGGAATCCTTCATCTTCTTCTCCCTTGCTTTACTCTCTCTTTTCAAAAGCATGTCTTGCAGGAGTTTCCTACAGAAGAGTACGTGGGAGGGAATTTCTGAGCCTTTGAACGCCCGGAAGTGACTTCGTTCCGTTCTCACTCTTGCCTGATCTGTTGTGTGGGACCAGAGCCACGGCGGAAGCCGTCCTGCTGATTCCCGACCCTGCGTACAGGACCTGATCTTGTTATTGTTGTTGTTGTTTCTGTTTGGTTTTGTTTTCCTCTCTGGAAGCTTGTAGGATCCTGTCCTTGCACCCGTTTTCTGAAGTGTCTCGTGATACGTGCCTGCAGGTCACACCGTGGGCTGTTTCCCCGCATCGTTAGGTCCTTGGCAGGACCTGAACACTCAGTCTTCCCCTTCATTGCCTCTTGGACACGCTTCCCTCCGTTTCCTCCGGCTCTTCCTGGAACTCCAGCTGGTCAAGTTTCGGTCCCTCTGGAGTGGACCTCTCATTATCCGCCTTTCTATCCTATTTTCCAGCTCTGCCTTTTCACGCTGCTTTATGGAAGATTCCACGTGCTTTTCCAGCCCTTCTTCTGAGTCTGTCATTTTGCTTTCTCATTTTTAATTTCCAAGAGCTCTTTTTTGTTCCCAAGTATTCCTTTTTTATAGCATCCTATTCTTATTGTAGGGATGCCAGATATCTAATCTCTGAATCTAATAGTTTATGTTAAGTATTTTTTTCTCCTGGAATAATTTTTTGTTTCATCCAGACTGCTTTTCTCTGTTTCCCTTAGTCTTCCTTTCTCATGATACAGGCTTCCTCTAATCCAGAAAATCTAAAATTTGAGTGGGGGAAATTCCCTGGCGGTCCAGGAGTTAGGGCTCAGCGCTTTCACTGCTGGGGCCTGGGTTCGATCCCTGGTCAGGGAACTAAGATCCCGCAAGCCACATGGCGTGGCCAAAAAGATAAAAAATAAAATTTGAGGGCTTCCCTGGTGGCGCAGTGGTTGAGAGTCCGCCTGCCGATGCAGGGGACACAGGTTCGTGCCCCGGTCCGGGCGGATCCCACATGCCGCGGAGCGGCTGGGCCCGTGAGCCATGGCCACTGAGCCTGCAAGTCCGGAGCCTGTGCTCCGCAACGGGAGAGGCCACAACAGTGAGAGGCCCGCGTACTGCAAAAAATAATAATAATAAAAAAATTTTTAAATTAAAAATAAATAAATAAAAAATTAAAAAATAAAATAAAATTTGAGTGGGACCAAGCCCCGTGGTGCAAAGCCCTGTCCCTCCCTGCTTGTCCTCCATTCCCCCCCATAGACAGCCCTTCTCTGCTCCCCTTCTTTCGGAGCAGCCTGAAAGGACCCCATGGGGCAGGGAGGGCTTAACCTGCAAACCTTCTGGAAGGGGGAGGAAAGACTTGCTTCCTACCAACTGTTATAAAAAAACAGTTGAAGTTTTCACACGGAAGCCATTCGAACGTTCATTCGCATTAGTAATAAACTGTCTGTCACACCTGTGACTGCACACAGGTATAGCATGACCCCAGAACTGAGCACTGTTAGTTTAGTTTTTAAGCTGTAAGTTTTTAAGCAGCTTGACACGCAGACACTTGGTAAAGTGAAAATAGAGCACCCCCTTCGTTAAAGGAGCACCCCGAGGCCTTCTCTGTCAGTGGCAATGCATTAAATGGGTCTAAGACACCATACGTTTGAGTGTCTTTATTTGAGATGATCAGTTCCAGCCACTGTGCCATCCCCGCCACACACATGCGCACTCACATGCACACTCACAGGCACACGCACACACACACACTCACACTCACACTGTATTGACCTGATGGACACCATCTGCCCGCTCTGTGATGGAGGTGCCTCACCTATACAGGTGTGAATTTCAGTGGAAGCCACACCGCGAACTGGAAATAGAATCTGAGCGCTGGACCGTCACTCCTCCCCCTCCCCTTCCTCCACAGGACTTTGTGGTTGGTCTCTCCATCCTCCTGCGAGGAACAGTCCACGAGAAACTCAAGTGGGCCTTTAACCTTTATGACATTAACAAGGATGGCTACATCACCAAAGAGGTACGGGGGTGGCTGGGGAGGCTGGGAGTGACCTGTCTGCCCCCCACCCCACTGCTCTATATCCCCAGCCTCTCTCCTCCTCTCTCCTGCTGCCCTGGCTTCCTGTCCCTGCTCCCTGGCCAGAGACACAGCTCACAGCCTGGCCTTGGAGGGGACAGCAGCCAGGACCTCTCCTCCTCTCCCGGGCTCTCAGGCCTGGATACCTGGGTGCAGGGGACGTGGAGCTTTGGTGCCCCTCACCACGTGTCTCGATCCCGTTCAACAGGTGTCCTGGATCATCCTTTCTTATGGAGAGGTCCCGAGGGAGACACAAGTGGAGAAGCTGGGAGCAGGGGTGGGAGCTGGCCTTGGCTCCCACCAATTGAGGGAGAGCAGTGTGGTCCCTTAAGGCAGGGTGCAGACGGGGGCAGGGGGGTGCCTGACCACACAGGCCCACAGTCTGGCTTCGTCTGGCCCAAACATTTTTCTGTCTCTGAAATAGTTGCTACCGTTTCAAATTCTGGAGATTGCATTAAAAATCTAGCTCCAACTGCTCTTGGAGAGATAGAAGCTTGCGCTGAGTGGACTGGGTGAGGGTGAGCTCGCCTCTCTCCAGCTCCCACAGCCCTGGCCACTCACTCACCACCGCCCCTGAGGTGCCCCCCACACTTGGATGCAGCCCCTCCCCTCAGACCCTCGAACCCTCACCCCACCTCCTTACAGCCAGGCTCAGGCCAGCCCCTCCGGCCCCCCTGCAGGAGATGCTGGCCATCATGAAGTCCATCTATGACATGATGGGCCGCCACACCTACCCCATCCTGCGGGAGGACGCGCCCCTGGAGCACGTGGAGAGGTTCTTCCAGGTGAGCGCTCCAGCCCCGGGCTGCGCGGGGAAGGGCGGCTGGAAGAGGAAGGGGCTTCCGCTCTTAGGGCAGTCCTGGGCCTGCCACTCCCCTCTGTGGGCCTCCCCGCCCCCACGAGGAGGTTCAACTTGCATCCCCCATCGGGCTGGTTGTCCGGATCCCAAGGAACGATTAAAGCCATCCCCGCTCACTGATCTGCCAAACTGCGTCTCAGAGCAGGCAGGGGCTCACATATTCCAAGGTCGCCGACACCCCCCAGCAGTGTTCTTGTGCCTTCCAAGAGCTGCCCCCCGCTCCGCCAGGGACCTCTCTGCAGGAGGAGAGGGTCGGGGTGACTGCTTTGTATCCGTGGGGACTGACGGAGCTAGGGCTCCGCCTCTCACTTGCTGGGGGTCCTTTAGACATGCCTCCATCCTGACTTCAGCTGCTCCACCTGCCCTGGCTGCCTGTCAGCAAGGTGAGGGGGTCCGACAAGCACGGGGCTGCTTTCTGGGGAGCAGGAGCCCGGGAGAGCTGCTGGAAAGTGTCCGGGGTGGGGGACAGACTGGGGAGACCCCAGAGAGGTCGGCCGCGTGGTGGACGTGGCTGGAGAGGGCACTTTACGTGGCCTGGATCCCGGGGAGAGGACAGAGGGGACGGGTTGGGGTGGAAGGAGCCCACCACCCGCCCCCTGGCACGTCCTCAGGCCTGGGGCAGGGGCCGGCCTGGTGGGACACAGACTCACTGAAGGCGTGGCTTGACTTGCAGAAAATGGACCGGAATCAGGATGGGGTGGTGACCATTGATGAGTTCCTGGAGACCTGTCAGAAGGTAGGCGGCGTCAGGGCTTGGGGACCCCGGTGTCCTGCCCCTGCCAGCCCACAGCCCAGCCGGGCACACGTCCCTCAGCGGCTCCCCTCAGAGGGGAGAGACGTGGAGCCCTCAGGACAGGGTCACACTGGGGAAGGAGCCTGGAGCCCCCGCATTGCTGCTGACACTCCCATGCAGAGCGCCTTCAGGGGCCAGGACGCCGGGCCTCCGCTGGCCTCGGCCGTCGGCCTCACCCCCCGGGCGGCCCCTCGGGTGCCCCCGGCCTCCATCTGGGCGCTCAGCCGGGGGTGGGACGGCTTGGTCCATCAGTGAGTTAACAGCTCCCAGACGGCCTGACCATCAGGCCCTGGGGTTGGAGACAGGCTGTGCCTGACAGCTCCCCCTTCGCCCAGTGAGACAGGCAGAGTCCCTGGAGGGTTCCAGGTCCCTGACGAGAATCTGCTCACAGTGACATTGGATTTGGGCCCTGCTAGCCCGGAGCTGACCAGGCCTCTCGTCCTCTCTCGATGCAGGACGAGAACATCATGAGTTCCATGCAGCTGTTCGAGAACGTCATCTAGGACGCTTGTGGGCGAGGGGTGTCCCTGAGTGGCTGTTACCACCTCTGCCCCAAAGATGCCAGGAGCAGCCTCCAGGAGAAACTTGTTTCTAATATATTTGCACAAAGTGAATAGTTTGCTGCAGACACACACACACACACACGCACACGCACACGCACATCCTTCCTCTGGGCTCGCAGGTGCGGGGGGACAAAGGTTAGGGAGGGGCTGAGTCTGGCTGGGACCTGGGTCCAGGTGATGAGAGCCACACAGCTCCCACCAGCCCCCTCCCAGGCCTCCGAGTGGGCAGCTGAAAGAGCCATGTCTTCAGGCCACTGGCCGCTGTGTGTTGCCTCCCCTGCCAAGGAGGGTCCAGGCTCTAGAGCAAAGGCCGCTCCCGTGGGAGCCCACTCGCCCCTCCTTTCTGCCACCCTCCTTTCCCACCACACAGGGGCCAGGCTCCGAAGACTGCTCTGGCCTTCTCGTTCCCCAAGCCACTCCCTGCCCACTGACTACACTTCCAGGATGGCTCTGACCCCAGGACCCCGGAGGGGCAGCTGGGGGTCAAGGGAGTTCAGACTAGGAAAGAGGTGGTAATTAGAGGCAGCTGCTTCTTGGAAATGTTTCCCTGGGTCCCAGGACGCCAGCCGGTCCACTGAGCTGGTGGGAGCCCCGGTGGTGAGGGACCAGTGGGCTCTGTTCTCCTCCACCCCAGGAAGGGGGCTTTCTAGCTGGGGGTTTCTTGGTGGGGAACCTGAGGGGAACCGTCTGCCAACTCCACCTCCCCTTCCCCAGGCTGGCTCAGTGGGGATGCAGCAGGGGGCCTGCCCACACCCCTCAGGCACCCAGGTCATTGTGGGTCCTGGGAAGAGGTCACATGGCTCAGAGCCTGACCCCCAGGAAGCCCGGGCGGGCAGAGCAGGCCTGGGAAGGGACTTCTCCCTCCCTCTTTCCTGTTGGCCCCCATCTCCCTGAGCCCAGCAGCCTGGATGAGCCCCCTCTTCCTGGTTACGGTCCTGGAGCCTTGTAGCCGTGCTTCCACACAGACTCACCCCAAACCCCATACAAAAAGCACAAACGCCCCCAGCAGCTCAGGCCGCAGCCCACGAGGGGAGCCCATGTCCTCCTGCTGGGCTGAGGGCTGGGTGCCACCAGCCCCCATCAGGTGGCCCCAGGGTTCTGTGGAGGGTCAGTTCTGTGCCTCAGAGCAGTGGCGGGCTTGAAGCCCACCCCCCGCCCATCCCAGCTCACCAACGTTCAAAAGCACAAACCCCGGGGATTCTGCTTGGCTGGGTTCTGCTCTGAGGATGGAGGCCGGCGTCAGCCTGAAGCCAGCGCCAGCAATGAGGGCCAAGGGGCCAGAGGCCGGGTGGCAGGTCAACAGAAACTTCCAGGAGAGAGAGAGAGAGAGGCTGCTCCCGCCTGCCCAGGCCGCCCCAGGAAGAAACCCAGTCCCAGGCAGTACGGACCGTCCCAGGAACATTCCCAAAGCATACATTCCATCGGCTGCCACCCCATCTCTGCTCAGGCCTGGCCCTAGGGTGAGCAGGGCCCTCAGAGGAAGGGCAGGGTGGCGGAGGCCATGGAGGTTGGCCTGGCTCGGCCGCAGGGACCCCTTGGTACCCACACACAGGTGGTCCTCCCCCTTGGAGTTGCACTGACACCCATCTCCAGTCTGACTGGGGGCTCCCTCTCCCCTCCTCCAGGAGGGCATCAGCTTTCCCCGGCTCAGGGATATTCTCCCCCATCCCCATCCCCACCCCCTCAGCCCAGCCCTCCCAGCTGGTGTGGCTTTGCTTCTCAGGGGCCAAGGCCAAAGGAGAGGGTCACCACCATGCCCTGCCCACCCCGGCCTTGGGCCAGACTGGCTGTACGTCCAACCAGGAGGGGTCTGGCTCCCACTCTGGGATGCAAACTGGCCGCATGTCTGCATGGCAGAAAGTGTCTCCCTTGGAAGCAGCCTAGGCGGGTGGTGCCTGTTCTCAGCGCCCACCAATATTCAGTCCTGTATATTTTAATAAAATAAACTTGACAAAGGAGAGGGACTCTTGTTGGCTTTATCCCGACTCTGAAATTTGGTCCAGCCCCTCCCATCCCCGCTATGAGGCATGGCCTCTGCCCAGTGCCACACTGGTAAATGTTTAACATTCCCCGAATTGTAGCGTTTGCCGATTTCCACGCTCAATTTCAAGTTCCCAGTGTGCTATCAGTGAAGGCGGAGCGAAGAAGAGATGCCCGCGGTTGGGAAGCATTTATGAGAAGCTCCAGCCCTGCAGCCTGTACACAGAGCCACGAGGTAGGGTGACTCCTTGAGGTGCCACTTGTATTTCGTTCCCAAGTCATTTCTCTGCCAGTTCCAGGAAGTCGTTTCTGCGTGTCCCCTTGGCTGGAGGGTGCAGGTCACAGGGCAGAAGCAGAATTTGCCTGAAGACATCTTCCTTTCCTGGGTCAGTGAGGGTTATGCTAGAGGAGGGGCAAGAAGTGGGAAGCTGAGGGGAGGAGAGGAAGGGGTTCCCCAACTCAGGGATGGGGAGACGGAGGTTCTGAGGGGTCTGCTAGTGCTTCAAGGGCCAGCGCCCAGGCCATGTGACGTCACCGCCACTGTTCGGCTGATGGGTGTGTCATCAGTAACCGGGAGGATAGATGGCGGGAGCCCCCTTCCACCACCAGACACACCGAAGGCTCCAGTCTACCGGAGCCCCAGGGCCTTGGCACAGTCCAGGCAAGGGAGCCCTGACCTTGCTGCCTGGGATGGGATGTCCTGCGTTTGCACGGGCTGGCCACTGTGCTGAGGACGTTTGCCGTGGCCATAGCCTGTTGGGCACAGCCGGGAAAGCTGGGCTGAAAGATGTTGGGGCCCCCTCAGCCGTTGAAGAGTGGAGCCAGGACTTGGACCCAGGCGGGTGGCCCCAGGCCAGGTGTCAGCACTGAGCCACCCATTTCACGGTGGGGCTTCCTGTCTCATCTTAAGCATGTCTTTACCTGGCTGAGCTTCAGTTGCCTTATCTGTAAAATGGGCAGAAGAACCATCTCTGATAGGATCGTTCTGATGATTGATGATGATGATTTCCTAGCCTCTCTGTAGAAGGGTGATTCGTATCAATAAGCCACCAGAGAAAGGACAGACCTTTCGGAAGGAGTTTCCAGGTGCTGCAAATGAATCTGTGATGGTCCGCAGTTGCCCTGGTAACCCCAAGGCCCATTTGGGGGCCAGCTGGCTAAGGCTATCCACACACCCCACCCTCCCACCACCCCTCAGTGTGTGGCCGCACTGACCTGCCCAGGGCCAGGAGTAAGAGCTGAGCATCCCATGGGCCTGGCTTGACCCCTTCATTCTCACAAAGACCTATGGAGGAAGGCCCTTGTTACAAAATTTACGGCCTCAGGTTCCCTGGAGGCAAAACCTCTGGGTCCAAGTGCTTTGCTTCCCATTGACCACCAGGGGGCGACGGTACCACACACCAGCCTTGTCACCAATTTCTTGCCCTAGGGTCGCCCCCCCACACACACACCGTCCCCCAAAACCGACCTGGAAGGGAAGCTACTTGTCATTTCTTTCAAGACCTCAAAGACACTTTCATATTCCAGCCTCATTCTCCACTTGGTTTTCTCTCAGAAAATTATATCAAGTAATGATTCCACAGGCACACACACAGAGTCCACTGAGCTGGACACAGTTGCCAACCCAAAGTGGGTCCTGGGCCCCCTCCTAGCCCTCTCGCCAATTCACAGGGGCCCTGGCCCTTCGGGTTAGGGGAGCACCAGAGGCCAGCCAGCTCCGGTTTCACGTGATCAGCTATAATCACGTGGACTTTGAACAGAGAATGTGCAGACTCTAGCTGCCTGCAGAGCGAGCTCTGTGGTTCAGAGACTGAAGAAGAGAGCGGGGTAGAGTCAGGGCCCAATCTGCACAGGGAGCAGTGTCTGTGGGCTGGAACCAGAGCCAGCCAAGATGAGGGCAACTGGAAGAAACTACTTAGCCATTGGCCAGAGCCGCGAGGTCCTGGAGGGACCGTGTAATGGGAGTGGGCCTGGCAGGAAGGCCCGGTGTGGCGCTGGAAAGGATTCAGGGCCTCCTGAGCAGGCATCTGATCACGGCCCTTTCTTGGGTGGTGGTAGCAGCCCGGGGAACCATCCGACCCACAGATCGCCCCCTGACAGCTGCCCCGACTGCCAAGGGCCGCCAGCCTTAGAACCGGGCTGTGCCTTTTTGTTCCGTCTGTTCCTCTAGCAGGAAAGCCCACCTTCCCTCTAACTCTCCTGCCCCAGCCCTACCTGTCTTTGCTCTGACACCGCGACCCGGGCACAGGGCTCCCTCTGTCCAGCTTTCTTGGCTGGCTTTGCACATTATTGAACCCCTGTGGTTGCAGGATCTATGTCTGCCCATCCCCCTGCCTGACATGGCCTCCTCCATTCCCCTGGCAAGAAAAGGCCTTTGGGAGCTCCTCTCCCACCGATGTGGGCGCCATGGGGGCAATGAGGAAGGTCAGCTGATTGGACATCAGTCTTCTGCCTCCGCAGCATCCTCCCTCTTCTCCTGGCAGCGCCCGAGGGTCCCTCTTCCACTGTCTATCCGTGCAGTCCTGGGGTCCACCCGACCTCCAAGACCAGGCCCAAGTCAACTGGTGCATTACCCACCCCCCTACTCCCCAGTCACAGTGGCTGGCTGGGGGGCGGGCAGCCAACCTGATTGCAGCTGATGAGGCCCTGGGAGACCTGTGCTGGGAATGCTGGGGAAAGACGCTGCTTCCTCACTATCTGAAGCTGAGGGGTGAGTCCTGGAGCTGTTGTTGCCGTTTTGCCACTGTGAGGAGGCATGGGAATGCAGCCAGTGCAGAAGATGGCCTGACTGAGGGGTGAAGAGGAAGAAAACAAGACTGGGGTGGGGTGGGGGTCAGCCCTTGAGCTCAAAATCAAACTGCACCTTAAGCAACCCCCCACTCCCCAGTCTCTAGACTCTTCAGTCATAAGAGTCACTAATAGGATTCACCCTCCCCCCGAAGCCAGTTAAAACTGGGTTGACTGGTACTTTCAGCTGAAAAATTCTCGACTGCTACGGCCACTGACGTCAGGCTGTGGGTGGTGAACGTGCTTGGCAGACTCCAGCGGGCCCTGAAGGAAGGGGGGCCTGGGGCCGGCACGTCCGGCGCTGTCTCCCCTGCCTGGCTGTGGACATCTTGCAAGCATTCCCCCCTGGAGCCCCCCACAAGACGGGCACCCAAGACGGGTGGCACAGGGGGAGGGGATTGATGAGTAAGGCTGCTGCACTGAAGGTCATAGGGAAGGACGCCACGGCGACAGCCTGGTGGGGGAGGAGGGAGGCGGGGGTGTGCGTGTCTCAGGCCCTGAGCCTGCAGGGTCAAGGGCCAGCTGTCAACGGCACCAGGGTCAAAATCTCTTTGACACAGCTGTGCTGGCTGGCAGTGTGGGGCGCCTCAGCTGGCCTGAGCAGCATTCTCATAGCACCAACAAGACTATTCCTTAAAAGATAACATTCCTTCTTGATCTTGTAAGGGGCCACGATGACGCTTAGGTCTGGACTGTGTAAACTGTCAATAATGTGTCATTTAATGTCCAGCCCTCTGCCTCAAAAAACTGATAGAACTATGCGTTGACTTCTAATGAGTGGAACAGTTCTCAGAGCTTTCTGAGATGCTGTTCCCAGGTTATAATCCTCCATTTGACTCGAATAAAAATGTTCATTTCTTTCTTAGATCGACTAGGTTTTTCATTGATATGCATGACGTAGCCGGCAGGATATCAGAGACACCTGCCAGAGGGCACCTGGAGTTTACCCGGAACCAGAACCAGCATGGCCCATTGAGCCCCACCGGCTTCTCGGTACTCCTCAGGTGTGCCGGGGAGTTCTCCTCATATCCGGATCTCATTGTTTGAGTGATGATCCTGAAAATTTTGAGCTGCTTCGCTTAAGACTTGGAGTCTTAAGGGGCACCTGTGCATTTCTTAGGCAGGACCTAGGGGGTTTGGGTAAGAGGCCCAGGGAAATATAGGTGGTTTTTTGTTAAAATGAGCTTAAATCGAAAAACAAAATGAGTTGGTATATGGTCTGAACAAAACTTTTGCTACTGAAATGAGAGGCTGAATTCTTCAGCTCTGAAGAATAAGGGAGACCCAGTCAAACCTTAAGTAAATACTGCTCGTCTGGGCGGCGAGACAGAGGCTGGTAACCTAGCGCTCCGAGCACCCCTGACGGTTTTAGGCTGTCACACTCTTACTGAATGAAGTCGTATGGACCCTGCTCGGGCCCTAGCCTGGCCGAGGCTCTCTGCCTCTGCAGGGGAGGGTTCTTTTTGCCTTAGGGTTCAAGTAGGCAAATAAGCTGAGATGGACACAGCACAAGCTGCATTCAGTGGCCAAAGACTGGAGAAGCAGGAACTAAGTTCATAGATCAACTTCTCGCCCACCTGGTGAGAGGGGTTTAATTAAAAAAAATAAAGCAAAGGGAGGAGGGAGGAGGCTAATAATGGGAAGGCATCCGCATTAGTCTACTGGGGAAGGGGCGGTGCCTTCTCCGCCCCCTTTTTAGCCTTTTTTGGTCCAGGTGTGTCATTTAATATGCTAAAGTAGTGAAATCAACATGTAATGAACTCAGGGTGTGTTGGAGGCCAGATTCATCACCACCTTGTGGTCCCAGCTGGTTCCACCTGGGGTTTGTTTGTAGCTTCCTTTCTTATCTCTGGACCCTTTAACTTAAAGGTTGACATTAACTCCGGCTAAAGGTGGGGTTGGCAGGTTTGAGCAAAGACCTGGAGCAGCTCTGGCAGCACCAGGGAGAAACCAGGCCATGTAAGTGTCCAACTGACCCAAGGGTAACTCCTCAGCACACACGCAATCCACCACACTGTCCTCAGAAAGTTGTTCAGATCGTAACTCGTATCTGAATTAGGCCGCAAAATTAATACTGGGAAATTGGGCCTCAAAGGCCAGACAGCTTCCATGCAAACAGCCACCTATGGGAATATCAGCTGGATTTATATATACTTGCAAGTACTAAATTGGGAACTAAAGGAAATCGGGCCCTAAAATGGCCAAGATGGGGTTCTCTGGGCACTCCAAAACAATTTTGAGCGCACAGTTAAAGCCGGCAGTGTTCTGGATCTGCACCTGCAGGGTCTACTGGAAACAACAGTGGTAAGTGCTTTTCACTTTTCTAAAATTAGGTTAGCAAGGAAAAATATTTGTAGGGCTAGCTCCTTGGATCCTTTGAAGTGGAGAAACATCTAAATGGCTGAAATTTTAGGGAGCTCTCATCTTAAATTATTGTACCTTTTGAAATTGGTATGCAGAAGCCCCCAAAGGCCTCAAAATTCCCAACTAGCCTCACTGAAAGACTTGTACAGGCTAATCGAAGATTAATGGTATAAAAGGTGCCTAAAGCTCTACTGCTCCCCTCTGTCTTCCTTTATTGGGGTACTCAATCTTCCGTCTGAATTGCCTTTCCACTCAGAAGACCCTATTAAATCATTACCTTTAGAAATGGAACCACCTGAGGCTGTAGGCAAATTTCCTCAGATCAAAGGCCGAACCAGGGGCCACAGTTTGTTTAAAGAACTTCTTAACCCAGGGAGGCTCCACAAAAGTGTTTGTAAATGGATTACCAAAATGAGAGGCCACGGGTCTGAATAAACTGACCATAGCTGAAGTTTAGAGCCTGATAGGAATTCTTTTTTGAGGGAGAGGAGGCTTTTCCCTTAAGCTAAATGAGGGAAGGTAAAACATTCCAGCATAGGTGAATGGGTGTGTCAGTCCTTTGCTATTGTTGAGGAGGCCACCCAATTCATTGAGGAATTAAAAACAACTATCCAGGGCTTCCCTGGTGGCGCAGTGGTGGAGAGTCCGCCTGCCAATGCAGGGGACGTGGGTTTGTGCCCCGGTAACGGGGAGAGGCCACAACATTGAGAGGCCCGTGTACTGCAAAAAAACAAACAAACAAAAAAAACAACTATCTTTGTTTTACAAATCTAGTCTTTATAGGGCCAGAGGTCTGGCTCCAGGAATAATCCAAAGCCCGCCAATTCTTGTATCACATTGAAGAAAAATTCTATGAGAAGGTATATGTTTCTAGAGGTTATAAAATACATTCATAAGTGCCAATCAGGAAATCCTGATATGACAAACAGTTCACAATTACTTCTTGGTTTTCTCTAGAGGTTAAGGTTTTAAGGTTAAGAATTATAACATATGGAATAAAGCTACTAAAATAATCAGGGAAACGTTTCAATATGCAAGGAAAATGCGAGGCGTGTTTTCAGTGGAAGGAGGGTATGAAGAATGGAAATGCATTTTGTTTTGAGTTGTTGTTCCTGGGTTATAGTCCTCAATTTGGCTCAAATAAAATTTCCCATTTCTTTCTTAGATCAACTGATTATTTTTTCATTGACAGATGAGTAGGAGTGAGTCAGGTAAAGGGGTGGAAGAGTGGGGAGACAGCCCCGCCCAGAATCAGGGGCTGGGTTGATGAGGCCAGAGCCCGGATCGTGGGCGCAAAAGCGGGTGAAGCGGGGAGGGCAGCAGGACGGAGACGCAGGCAGGGGGCAAGTTCCCCTGAAGGCTTCGGCCTGGTCCTGAGAACAGGAAGCCACTGATAAGGGTGCTGTCACATGAGTGTTTTGAAAATCCCCCTCTGAGAGAAACTGGACACCAGATTGGAGGAGGCCGAGTGGATGCAGGGAACCAGCCCAGGGGGCTGATGTGGGCTGTTATCGCTGCAAAGCCGTCGTGGACTATCATCACATCCCATAGTGATTCTGGTTCAAGGTCTCTTGTGCACTTGCAATCAGACAGTGGCTGGGGAAGGGGTCATCTGATAGCTGCAGTGTTTACGGCAAATCAGGGTGGGAAGTTACCACGTCGGACACTAGGACTGTGGAGCCTGTCCATACCCTCTTCTGAGATATCTACTCTCCTTTCGAGAAACAGCTCTGGCTTGCTCTTGGGCTTTGATAGAGACTGAACACCTAGCCATGGGCTATCAAGTGGCCATGGGGCCTGAGCTTTCCGGAGCAACCTGGGTGTTGTCGGACCCCCTACCCAGAAGGTTGGATGTGCAGCAGCAATCTGTCGTCAGTGGAAGCAGTAGAGAAGAGGCTGAGCTTCAGTAGGTGTGAGAGGTACAATTAAGTTATAGGAGCAGGTGGCTCAGGTTCCTTTGAACCAACTCCAGTCACGCTGCCTCCTCTGCCTCAACCCGTGACTGAGGCTTCCTGGGATATTCTTTAGGATCAGTTTACTGAGGATGAAAAGACTAAGCACAATTTAAAGATGGGTCTGCATGATATGATGCTGATACCTCCCAAAAGTTATAAGCTGCAGCATGACCATTTCATTCAAGGATGACCCTGAAGGTCAATGGTAAAGAAAAATCCTCCCTGTGGATAGAACTTGGGCAGCCTCTTTGATTTTCTGGAGCAGTAGATTAGCAGAAGTTTGAATCTACTGGTCATTGATTCATGATCAGTTGCTAATGGTTTGGCTTCATGGTCAAGGACTTGGATGGAACGGGAACGGAAGATCGGAGAATTAGTCAGGGTTCACCAGAGAATAGAACCAACATACGTAGATAGATAGATAGAGAGATAGATAAATTTAAGAAATTGGCTTATGTGATAGTGAAGGCTTTGCATGTCCAAACTCTAATGGGGTAGGTTAGCAGGCTGGAGATTCTGGGAAGAGGTGCAGCTTGAGTTGAAGGACCATCTGCCAGCAAAATTCCTTTTTGCCTGGAGGAGGTCAGTCTTTGTTCTATTAAGGCATTCAACTGATTGGGCAAGGCCCACCCACATTATGGAGGGTAATGTGCTTCGCTCAGAGTCCACTGATTTAAATGTCAATTTCATCCAAAAAACACCCTCACAGAAACATCCAGAATAATTTTTTTTTTTTGCGGTATGCGGGCCTCTCACTGTTGTGGCCTCTCCCGTCGCGGAGCACAGGCTCTGGATGCGCAGGCTCAGCGGCCATGGCTCACGGGCCCAGCCGCTCCACGGCATGTGGGATCTTCCCGGACCAGGGCACGAACCCGCGTCCCCTGCATCTGCAGGCGGACTCTCAACCTCTGCGCCACCAGGGAAGCCCCTCTGCTGATTTTTGATGGTTCTTTATAATATCCTAGATATGAGTTCTTTGTCAGATACGTAGTTTGCAAATCCTTTCTCCCAGTTTGTTGCTTGTTCTTTCATACTCTTAGCATCCTTTTGCAGAGCAGAAGCTTTTAATTTTGATTAAGTCTCCTTCATCGATCTTTTTCTTATATTATGTTTTTGGTGAACGTCTATGAAACTTTCACCAAGATTATTGAACTAGCCTTGCATTCTTGGAATAAAGCTCACTTAGTCATGGTAGAGAATTATTTTTATATATTGCTGAATTATATTTGCTAATGCTTTGTTTTGAATCTATGAGAGATATTGGTCTGTAGTTGTCTTTTTTTTAATACTGTCTTTGTTTTTTGTTACCAGGGTAATACCAGCTTCATAAAATGAATTAAAGCATTGTTCCTAGCTCTTCTATTTTCTGGAATAGATTAGGTAGAAATTGGTGTTTATTCTTTAAATATTTGGTAGGATTCTCCAGTGAAATCATCTGGGACTGGATAGTTCTTTTTCAGGAGTTTTTAAACTACGGTTTAAATTTCCTTAATAGATATAGTGTTATTCAAATAATCTATTTCATATTGGGTGAATTGTGATAGCCTGTATTTCAAGGAATTGGTCAATTTCACTGAGGTTGTCAAATTTATGTGTGTATACTTGTTTATAGTGGCCTCTTAGTATCTTTTTGATGACTTCAGGGTCTATAGTGATATCACCTGTTTCATTCCTGATATTGGTAATTTGTGTTTTCTTCTTTTTTCCTTTGTCATTCTTGGTAGAAGTTTGTCATTTCATTGATCGTTTCAAAGAAACATCTTTGTGTTTCATTGATTTCCTCCACTATATTTCTGGTTTCTATTACATCGATTTTTTTGCTCTTTATTATTTCCTTCTTTCTGCTTGCTTTGGGTTTATTTTGCTCTTCTTTTTCTAGGAGCTAGGAGGAGCTAAGCTTATTGATTTGAGAATTTTCCTCTTTTCTAAAATAAGAATTTGGAGCTATACATTTCCTTCTGAGTACTGTCTTTGCTGTGCCCCACAAATTTTGATATGCTACCTTTCCTTTTCATTAAGTCAGCCTCCATGACACCCAGGGAGGAGAGGATCCTTGTTACTGCCCAGCAGGGTAGGAGCTTCAGCTCCCCACATGGCCCCCACTGTGGAGGGTGACCTTGCTACTGCCCAGCAGGGAGGACAGTTCAGGCTCCCCACTTTCCCTTCTCTGATCCACCCCTCTCACCACTCTGACATAGGGGAAGGGTTGAGGCACTGCATTACAGCCTGGCAAGGGTGAAAATCTAGGCTCCCTACTCTGCCTTGCTGGTGGGCATGGGACCACAGTTTTTTTCTGCGTCGTCTGGCTGGAGTACAGCAGTTATTGTCTAAATTTTCTGTTTTGCTAGGCGGTCCCTTTCCTGGTTCTTTGACTCAAGAGCAGGATTTTCTTGGGGCTTTTTGTGTCTGCACCCACTGGCCTTTCCAGGCTGCCAGCTTCCTCAGGACCAAGTCTGGATACATGAGAAAAAAGAACCCAGAGAACTCACTGCTGCACCATCTTGCTGGTGTGCAGACCCCAGGCCAGTCTGCCTTCTCATCTCCTTTTCAGAGTCTTATGTTTGCCTCGTACAGGCTTTTAGCTGTACTTAGCGGGAGGAATAGGAACAAGTGTTTCTCCATTATTCTGGATACAGACGTCCTCTGGCTGATTTTAAGATTTTCCCTTTTCATCACTAGTATTGAACACCTTGATTATGCTATGCCATGGTGTAGTTTTCCTCATGTGTTTTGTGCTTGGGGGTTACTGAGATTCTTGGATAGTGGGTTTATAGTTTTCATCAAGTTTAGAAAAGTCTTGGCCATTATTTCTTCAAATATATTTTTTTTCTGTTTCCCCTTCCCTCTCCTCTACTTTAGGAATACAGTTACACATGTATTAAGTGGTTTGGATTTTCCCCACAGCTCACTGATGGTCTTTTCAGCATGTTTAAATCGTATGGTACTCGATTTCACTTGGGATACTTCCTAGTGCTATGTTTTCCCTTTTTTAAGAAAAAAGTTTGCTGGAAACACTTCTTTGGGGGAGGAGACACCACACTTCTCAATTAAGAGAAACATTTTTACAGTCCGGAGATTTTTTTTTTTTTAATACCTATTATGCCAAGAATTTATAGGGAATGGGTTCCAACAGCTCAGGCTCCTTTCCACGGTTCTCACAGGTGCAGAACCAATGGCTGCATTTCTCCGGGTGGAGCCGCCTGGGTTTCAGTTGAGCCCAAGTACCTTTTGCTCTGGCTGCCTTCTTTTTTCTGATCATTTTCCTTCACATGTTTCAGGAAGCTATCTCAGCTCCTAGAGTGCTTAACATGCTCAATATGTACATTAATTTTCTTGGCAAGATTCTTGCCCTTGTTTGTTTGCAACAATGCTGGCAGCATGTTGGGAACACACCATAGACTCTTCCAGTTTTGCCGTGGGAACAGCGGTGGGCTTTTCTTTTTGAGTAGTGCCAATCCCCTTGATGTCAACATCACCTTTCTTGTAGATTCACATGTATGTGGCCAAAGGAACAACTCCATGTCTTCTAAAAGGCCTAGAGAACATTTATCTATCGGAGCCTCTCCTCTTTCCTTTTGTGTTGGTCATTTCGGCAAATTATCAGAAGATGGAGGTACCAGCCCAAAAGCTAGAGCTATGTTTCCAAATTCACTAACCTTTTCTTCTGCAGTGTTGAATCTACCATTAATCCATCTAGTGTATTTTTCATCTCAGATATTGCAGTTTACATCAATAGAAGTTTGGTTTGGGTCTTTTTTTTTTTTTTAACTCCCCTGTCTCTACTTTTTTTTTTTAATATTTATTTTGGCTGCGCCGGGTCTTATTTGCACATGCAGGATCTTTGTCAAGGCATGCAGGATCTTTAGTTGCGGCATGCGGGATCTAGTTCCCTGACCAGGGATCGAACCTGGGTCCCCTGCATTGGGAGCATGGAGTTTTAACCACTGGACCACCGGGGAAGTCCCTCTACTTAACATTTGAACACACAGAGTACAGTTATAAAAAACTGTTATAATGTCCTTGTCGGTTAATCCTAACATCTGTCAGTTTTGAGTTGGATTAAATTGCTTTACTATTCTGAGTCATGTTTTCCTGCTTCTTTCCAAGCTGGGTAATCTTGTTTTTTTTTTTTTTTTGCAGTACGCGGGCCTCTCACTGCTGTGGCCTCTCCCATTGCGGAGCACAGGCTCCGGACGCGCAGGATGTGCAGGCTCAGCAGCCATGGTTCACGGGCCCAGCCGCTCCGCAGCATGTGGGATCTTCCCGGACCCAGGCACGAACTCGTGTCCCCTGCATAGGCAGGCAGACTCTCAACCACTGCGCCACCAGGGAAGCCCAAGCTGGGTAATCTTTGATTAGATGTCAGATCTCGTGAAGTTTACCTTGTTGGATGCTAGGTATATTTTTTAAATTTTCTATAAACATGATTGAGCTTGGTCTGTGATGTACTTAAGTTACTTGGAGACAAGTTTGATCCTTTTGTGTCTTGATTTTATGATTTGTCAGGCAGGACTGGAGCATTGTTTAGTCTGGGTTCATTATTCCCCATTACGGAGGCAAGATCTTTATGAGTACTCTACTCGATATTCCGTGAACTCTGTGTCTTTCCAGTCAGACTAGTGGGAAGAGGCACTGTTCCTGGCCCTGTCAATCTCTTAACACTGTTCCCTCTAATTCTTTCTGATGAATCTTTCCCTGGTCTCAGGTCGTTGCCTCACAGGCATGCACTGCTCACCACTCTGCTGAATACTCGAGGGGGAACATCTGCAGATCTGTGTTCCCTTTCTGCCCAGGTCTCCTGCCTAGTACTACGCCAGGCTCTCTTTAGCACGTTCCCTCGATGACACTCACACCCCAGGTTCCATTTATGTCTCTATGCTGACCTCTATCTTCAAGCCAGACAAGAGCGGAAGCTCCAGATCCGTGTCTCCAATGGCCCACCCTGCAGAGTCCCCTTGAGTGTCCCATGGGCACACTAAATACAACCCATCCAACACTAAGCTCACCATCCTCCCCCCAGACTTGCTGCCTCTCCAGAACCCGTCTCCATGAATGGCACTGCCATCTACCAGGCCAGAGACCTACGAGTCGGCCTTGCACCTCCTTCCACCTTACTCCCACCTCCTGTCATCACTGAGGGCCATCAGTTCTGCCTTCTAAACATCTCTGGACTTTCACCATCTCTGCCGCACACCAAACCACCACTGCTCTCAGCTGCACCTCTCTTAACCCAGACACCTTTCCTTGAGCAAAACTTCTCAAGTGCAAGTCTGACCACAGCACCCCCCCAACCCCGCCCAGTGAGGACCTTCCAGTGGCCTCCTGTGTGCTTAGATAAGGCTCAAACTCCTTTCTGGGGCAAATAAAGCCCTTGATGATCTGCTCCTTGATTAAGTCTTGGGCTTCTTGCCCAGGGCCCCTCGTATGTCTTTATGCCTGGAGAGCTGGATTGTAACTGTTTAATTAAACCACCTCTCCACTCGAATGCCTGTTTTCTAACGATGGAGGTTATGCCTCCTACTACCCTGCGCACAGTCCATATAGTGCGTAAGAAGACAGGGCTGTGAAAGGCTGTAATTTTGCTTAAGAATGCCGTCTTAAGGAAAATACTTCCGGCCGCAGGTTCCCCATATGTAATATCGGTGCAATCATCACTCCTCTCTTCTCTGATATGACACAATCAGTAGACAAAAAGGGCTGGCTTTGTCAACCAGCGCGCCAGAATTTGGTCTCCACGCATTTCGCTCAACCATCAGAGCAGGGCCTGGCCCAGATGCTGGGCCCGACGCGGGCGAGGCCAGCGAGGCGCCCAGGGCGCAAAATGTCAAGAAGCACCCCCTTTCGGGTTCATGCAAGCGCACGCCGCCCCGAAAGCGAGTGCCTTCGGGCATGCGGCGTCCGGGGCATCCGGCTGGCTTCGCCGGCTTCAGGTCCGTACCCACAGGCCTGCTGGAGCGCGAGAGAGACTACCCTCCCTCGGGCCCTGGGCCCGCCCACTATGCGACTTGGCTTCCGGCACCGAACTAGACGCCCTGCTATTGGCCGTTGTCCCGTGACGTCACCAGGGAGCGCCCGCCTCTGCTGACGCCTTATTTAGAGGAGCCGCGCGGCGCCCAGTGTCGCAGCGTTAGAAGTCCCGGCCGGTTGTGGTCTCTGGGACGTAGTACCTGTGCTCGGGCGCCCGGTGACCTTGGCGTCTGGCCCGCGAGTCCTATCCCGACAGCACAGGGCGCCAGGTAGGTTAGGTTTAGGCCAGACGGCGGGGTGCACCGGGCCTCCGGGCCTCCGGCTGAGGGCAGGACTGGACTCTGGTGCCCGGCCGCTCCGACCACACGGACTGGGCTGGCGGGCCCTCTTGGGCGCCCACTGAGTGTAGGGGATGGAGCTGGGCATACAGGGGAAGTGGGGGACTGGCACAGGGGCCCAGGCGAGTGGATGGTGGGACGCGGTCCCAGGTGCAAACCGTTGTCTCGCCTGCGCCGTTGCAGCTCCATGTCCCTGCCTCTTTGCTTACGGACACCTGTCCAGAGTTGGATTGAGCTCAGGCTCTGCGGCACAGTGGTTCCCGCAGGAGCAGCGGGGCCACTTTCAGGTACCTCGGCAGGTGACTTCACCTCCTTCAGCCTCAGTGCCCCTTCTGTAAAATGAGGCGCTCAGCCTGAGGGGATTGCTAGAGGGCGGAATGAGAACCTGGAAGGGCCTGTCATGTGGGAAGGGCAGTCAGTGGGGCCTGCGGTTATCTGGGAGAGCAGGTGAACAGCCTTATCCCTGAGGCAGTAGCCAGCAGGAGATCCAATTTCCCCTGGGGCATGCAGGGTGTCGCTGGGCCTCCAGAAGATTTCCTGTTGGAGGTTCCTACTTCTCACCACCACCTCTGGGCTAAAGTGTCCAACTCCTCACCTGGACTTGGATTCAAGTCCCAGTTCTTTCCTGTCCTTGGGAACTTGGGCAGATCCCTTATCCTCTTCGAGCCTTAGTTTTTTCATCTGTGAAATGGGACCAACAGCCCCTACCGTCCACAGCTGTCAAGAGAATTAAATCAGCCATTGTAGGTAAAACAAAGTAACACCTGGCATGCAGTGGGATAATAATCTTAGTGTGTGGAGTATAAGTGCATACATTTTAGCTTGAACAGCCCCTGACAGTGGCATGGTTGGTGCTTGTGTAAGACAGGAGGGTGGGAGGTTCAGAACTCCTGGTTTTCTGGTTAAACTCATCGGCCAGCACAGCGATCAGATCATTGACCTGGATCTAATGAGTGTTTAACTGAACAAGGTAGATGGAATCATCAGAGAACCAGGAGTCTGGGATGACCTCCACGTGCTTGAGCATAAAGGGCTACTTTTATTTTTTATTTTGTTTATTTATTTTTGGCTGCACTGGGTCTTCGTTGCTGCACGCGGGCTTTCTCTAGTTGTGGCGAGCGGGGTCTACTCTTCGTTGCGGTGCGCGGGCTTCTCGTCGTGGAGCATTGTCTCTAGCTGCGCGGGCTTCAGTAGTTATGGCACGTGGGCTCAGTAGTTGTGGCCCGCAGGCCCTGGAGCGCAGGCTCAGTAGTTGTGGCGCACGGGCTTAGTTGCTCCGCGGCATGTGGGATCTTTCCGGACCAGGGCTTGAACCCGTGTCCCCTGCATTGGCAGGCGGATTCTTAACCGCTGTGCCACCAGGGAATCCCTAAAAGGCTACTTTTAAAGGCAAGGAACCATGAAGAGGAGGGACTGTTGGGGTGGAGGCCAGACTCAGAAACCAAAGAAGAGAATGGGGTTTGTCTTTGCGTGGAGCCTAGAACTCAAAATGGAACCTGAGCCTTGTTGATACTTTCTAAGTGGTATTAGGAGGGAAGGCACAGCTGCCCCTCCTGAGGCTGACAATCACCGAGTTTTCCCAAGTAGTGAAAAGTCAAGCCCCTGCTTCTGGCATTTGATCATTGAACAGAGAGTAGCTGAGAGCCTTCTGTGTGGCAGGCACAGTGCTAGGCACTGTGGACTCGGCAGCAAAAGAGACAGTTGTGGCCCCAGAACCCAGAGGGGAGACAGCCCCGTGATGCCTGTCAGGCGTAGACCCTGCCCTCTGTCTGCAGCCTCTTTCCTAGGGCAGCCTGTACTCCAGCACAGAAGCCACTAAATAATTACTGCCTGGAGAGGCAGGCGGGGGCTGCTCCTAAAAGGCTGCGACAGCCTGGAAGGGGTTCTGGCTTGGTCATGTGAGCAGTGGAAAGCATTTTAAGTAGGAGGGTAACAGGATCAAATTGGCATTTAAAAAACTACCTGTGGCAGCTGTGAAGCCAGTTTCACCTGTGATCTCTTGCTCACGCTGGGCTCCACTCTTAACTAATTCCTAGCCCTGCTCATCTTAGCCCAGCCCACACTTCCTCAAGAAACAAAGACAGGGCCCTTGATCTACACAGCAGCAGTCCCAATTGCAGAATCCTACTTAACGGCATCCGTTGTTAACATCAGTTTCCCCTGCAGGCAGGATGGCAGGGCTGAGTGTGTCTGACCTGCATTGTCTGCCCGGTGCCCCAGTGGTGCCAGCTACAGTGTAAGCTTTCAGAAAGCACTGGTTGACGGAAGGCTGGAATCCCTGGGGCCTAGCTCAGTGGCTGGCATGAAGTAGTTGCTTCTCTAGAAATGTTTCATTTGAAACACGTGAAATAAGTGAAAACCTGGACCACTTCCCATGTGGTGAGCCAAGAATGGCTCATGGGGCAAGAGGACTTGGGCTGCAGCTTGAGGAGCTCTGGGAGCCCCAGTGATGGCTTCGGACTGTCTCCATCCCCTAGGACCCACTTTTTTCTCCATAGGCTCCGATGCTGGTCTCTGGTAGAAGAAGGTGGCTCACGGCTCTGCTGCAGGCTCAGCGTTGGCCCTTTCAACCCTCCAGAGACATGAGATTGGTGCAGTTCCGGGCACCCCACCTGACGGGACCTCATCTGGGCCTGGAGTCAGGGAATGGTGGAGGTGTCATCAACCTCAGCGCCTTTGACCCCACACTGCCCAAGACGATGATAGAGTTCCTGGGGCAGGGAGAGGCCGCTCTCTCAGTGGCAAAGAGGTAAGTCAGCAGGCAGCAGTGCCCTGCCGCAGCTGCCCCATTCCCCCTCCCTCCTCCCACCCGCCTCCTCTTTTGCACCCCAGCCTTCATTTCTCACCTGTTCCCTTAGTGAAGAGCCTTAGAAATCTTTTATGACAACATCCTCAGTTTACAGAGGGGGAAACCGAGGCCCGAGGAGGATGATTGACCATCCGAAGGCCACACGCTTGGTGGTGGGGCCAGAATTCTACTTTGTCACACTGCCTTCCCTGGGAGATTAAGTTCCTGCTTGCCTGAGGGGCTGGGACCTGGGATCCTAAGAGGCATCTTGGAAAGCTCATTAGGAGAGAGGACTGCAAAGAGGTTCTTAAAGATGGTTCTTGGGTTTGGGCTAGATTAGGTAGAGGCCTCCCTGAAGCCAGGAGTCCTGTGGAATCTGGTCTAAAGGTGTTGATGAACAGTAAATTAAAAACCACTTTGAGGGGACTTCCCTGGCGGTCCAGTGGTTAAGACTCCACGCTTCCACTGCAGGGGGCGAGGGTTTGATCCCTGGTCGGGGAACTAAGAGCCCGCATGCCGCTTGGTATGGCAAAAAAACCCTCAAAACAAAAAACCACTTTGAGGTGTCATTTTCACCTATTTAACTGACAAAAAATACAGATGTTTGACAGCATACAGTGTTGGTAACAGTATTTTTCCCCTACTTTCATATTCTCGCAAGATGAGAAACTACTTCTGTGTCCCTCATTAGAAAATTGGGTGTATCTCTACTGTGCAGTAATAGGCAGCCATACGAAAACGAGGAAGCTGTATACTGTTATGGTGAGATCTCTAAAATATATATGTTTTTAAAAGGTATATATAATTGTGCTATCATTTGCATAAAAAAAGATGGGAGGGCTTCCCTGGTGGTGCAGTGGTTAAGAGTCCGCCTGCCGATGCAGGGGACACGGGTTCGTGCCCCAGTCCGGGAAGATCCCATGTGCCGCGGAGCAGCTGGGCCCGTGAGCCATGGCCGCTCAGCCTGCGCGTCTGGAGCCTGTGCTCCGCAACGGGAGAGGCCACAACAGTGAGAGGCCCGCGTACCGCAAGAAAAAAAAAAAAAAGATGGGAGAAGAGTATACATAGAGTGGCTGTGAAGAGCTACGTAGGACACAGTGGTTGTCTCCAGGGCTGGAGCAGCGTGACTAGGAGAAGGTGTAGAAGAGAGACCTTTCCATTATTCCCATTTGCACCTTTTGAATTCTCTTACATGGACATGTATTACCTAATGGGGGAGAGGAAATCAACACTAGATAAATATAAACAGTGCTCTGATATCAAAGGACAGTAACTGGGCTTGATTTTCCTGCTGACTCTGATGGTTGATCTAGAAAATACATTTTAAAAACTTGTAGCTGCTGCAGGATCTCCCCAGAGTGCCCCTCTCTCCTGCTCTGGTCTCTGCAGAGCCCTGGCTGCCCAGTTGCCAGTCCTACCACGGTCAGAAGTGACATTCCTGGCTCCAGTTACACGGCCAGACAAGGTGGTGTGCGTGGGCATGAACTATGTGGACCACTGCAAAGAGCAGAACGTGCCTGTGCCCAAGGAGCCCATCATCTTCAGCAAGTTTTCCAGCTCCATCGTGGGGCCCTACGACGAGGTCGTCCTCCCTCCTGAGAGTCAGGTTGGTGCCTCCCCACTGTGCCCCCGAGTCACTGGGGCCCATCACACAGGTGCTCAGCCTCCAGCCTAAAGGAACCATCTGTTGCTCATTAGTGCATTAAACAGAAACTCCAGGGGATTATACAGTAATAAGACTGCTCTCGGGGGTGGGGGGGGGAGAAGTTAATTTATATCTTTTCCTGATTACAAAAGTAATATACTTGCATTATAGAAAATTAGTAAAATACAGATAAACGTAAAGAAAAGTCACCCATGTTCCCACTGCCCAGGGCTTGCAACATTTATGTTTTGCTGTATATCTTCCCAGTGTTTTTCTGTTCCTGTTTCTATTTATACTGTACATATGCCTACCATTTAGTTACGTCTCCAGCAAGAACATTCTTCATGCCATTAAATATTCTCCCCTGACATTTTTTAGGTTACTGCTTAGTTTTCTATTGTATCAATGGCCATAATTTATTCAGTAGTCCTCATATTGCTAGATAGGTTGTTTCCAGTTTTTAGCTTTTATAAGTAGTGTTGCAGTGAACCTCCTTATAGAAAAGACTTTGCACATCCATGAATGTGTGATTATTTCCTTTGAACAAACTCTTAGAATTTGAATGTCTTTGTCAGAGTGTAGGCAGGGTTTCAAAAATCAGCCAAAGTGACCTTAAGAAAAGTTGCAAAAGCAATTTACATGTCTACCAGCAGTGTATGTACCCTTACTAATACTTTCAAATTTTTAGTTTAGGAATATTTTGGAAATTACAGGAAAGTTGAAAAAAAGTACAGTGACTACCCAGACTCTTCACCTGGATTCACTGTTAACATTCTGCCGTATCTGCTTTTCCTCTCCCTCCTTCTTCCTCCCCCTGTCCCTCTTCCTCTCCTTCCCTCATGTCCCACGGGCACACACACACTTTTTTTGGAGGGGGAGTGGGAAGAACCTTTGAAAGTAAGTTATAGACATTAAGACAGTTCACTCATAGAAACTTCAACATGCATCTCCTAAGAATAAGGACAATGTCCATGACCATAATACCATTATCACAACTAAGAAAGTTAACATGAGTAATATCTAATATACAGTCCAATTGGGAATATTCCCAATCGCCCCCCCAAAGATGACTTTTAATTTGGGTCCTGGTTTGTTTTTTGGTTTTTGGTTTTGGTCCAAGATCAGTCAAGGTCATACATTGTATTTGGTTATGTCTCTTTAGTGCCTTTTATCTAGAACAGGGATCCGCAGACTTTTTCTCAAAGGGCCAGTTAGTATTAGGCTTTGAGTGCCAAATAGTTTCTTTTGCAACAGTTCAGCTTTGCCATTGTGAAATATGAAAGCTGCATAGCTGATACGTGAATGAAAGAATATGGCTGTGTTCCAGGAAAATTTTGTCTACAGTAACAGACAGCAAACAAGCAAGGATTTGGTCTGTGGGCCATAGCTTGCCGACCCCTGATCTCAAGCAATTTTTTCCCCCTGCCCTTTTTTATCTTTAATGACACTTTTTGAAGAAACCAGGCAAGTTGTCTCATAGCATGTCTCACACTCTGGATTTGTCTGGTTGGTTCTTCATGATTAGATTCAGGTTAAACATTTTTGTCAAGTTCTACATAGGTCTCTTAACCTGTTCAGGCTGCTATTACAAAATACAGAATGGATGGATGGATGGCTTATAAACAAGGCATTTAATTCTCACAGTCTGGAGTCGAGGAAGTCCAAGATCAAGGTGCCAACAGATTTGGTGCCTGGTGAGGGCCCACTTCCTGGTCCATAGACGACTGTCTCTTCACTGTGTCCTCACGTGGTAGAAGGGAGCTCTCTGGGATCTCTTTTTGTAAGGGCACTAATCCTCTTCATGGAGGCTCTACCCTCATGACCTAATCACCTCTCAACGGTCTCACCTCCTAATACCATCACCTTGGGGGTTAGGTTTCAGTATATGAATTGGGGGGTGGGGGGAGGTGGGACACAAACATTCAGTCTGTAGCAACAGGTGTGTACTTGTGTTGCATCCCACTGGGAGACTCTTGTCGGGCCCTAAAGTTTGATCCCTTAGTTTACTTGATGCTCACGTGACCTCTCCATTGTAAAGGTACATTTCACTGTGGTAATTAGTAAACAATCTGCAGGGTAGACATTGAAACCATGTGACTATCTTATTGCCTCACAATTTTTCATCCAGGGATCATCTGGTCATCCTTACCTGAATCCATTATTGCAGTAAGCGTTAGAAAAAGGTGATTTTTTCTGTCTGTGCACTTTTATTAGCTGGTACTCTGAAGAAACACTGCTTCCCTCCTTTTTTTTTTTTTTTTAACCCATGTCCCTTTAGTATCACTGTAAATTCCTGATTTTTAGTTTTATTCAATATGTCATAGTCCATCATTTACATTCTTTTTGATACTCAAAGGGTCTTAATTTGGCCAGGGAGGGCCTTCAAGATGGCCCCCATCTATATCACTTTCTGAGTACTTCCTTGCTGTGGCCAAGCTATTGCAGGCTCATCTTGTACTCTGTCTCAGACTTGGAATTAGCCATTTCCCCAAGGAACCCAGTTCTTTTTTGTGTTTCTGGTTGTCACTGTTAGAAAGAGCAGTCAGTTTGAAAGGCTAAATTGTTATCTATTTTATAGGGCACTTTGTGGTTTATGGAAAGGGCTGAGCATGTTTTCCTTTTTGTGGCCATGTGTATTTCTTTTTGTGACTTGCTTATTCAAGCCTTTGGCCCACATTTATTTTGGCATGTCGATCTTTTTCTTGTTATTATTTGAGTTCGTGCATTAAAGCATTTAGAGTAGTGCCTGGCACACAGTAGGGTTAGCTGCTGTTACTTGGTATTCATCCTTTTCTGGAAGTATCAAGAGTGACTCTTAAACTCCCTCCCCGGACAAAGGCTGCTCTTCTGCAGTCGCTCGGAGAGCTCTGCCTGCCTCTGGGGGTGCTGCCTGCCACTGCCCAGTTGATGGGTCTGCACGTGATACCTCCCCTACTGTTCACTCCACTCTGGCTCGAGGTCTTACAAATGGGGGCCGGCAGCCAACCCCACCGTTAAGAGGCCCTGGCCCCGAGGCAGTGTGTAGCCCCTCGGCAGAGGAGCGGGGCCCAGAGCCCAGCAACTCACTGCTCCTTTCCCGCTCTACAGGAGGTGGACTGGGAGGTGGAGCTGGCTGTGGTCATTGGAAAGAAAGGCAAGCACATCAAGGTGAGGTGGAAAGGGCAGTGCCATCTGTCCCTGGCATTGGGAGGCGGTTGGCATCTACCTGCTCCTGACCCTGCCTTGCCTCTCATCCACCACCTCTGGCCACTAACGTGGGACCAAGGCTTTGAGATCCTTTGTTACAGGGGTTGGTGTCCTCATGATTTAACCTCCAATCTGGCCAAACCCCCTGCCCCCCATAGGCCACAGATGCCATGGCCCATGTGGCTGGCTTCACTGTGGCACATGACGTGACTGCTCGTGACTGGCAAATGAGACGCAATGGAAAGCAGTGGCTGCTGGGAAAAACCTTTGACACCTTCTGCCCCCTGGGCCCTGCCTTGGTGACCAAGGACAGTGTAGCAGGTAGGTCTCTGACAGCCCACTGGGTGACTCCTGTTGCTCTTAGATACATCAGTGAAGAGAAAGCAGCTTTCCGGGAAGTGGGAGTGAGGGGCATGGCTCCACGCGGGCCCCTATCCCCGGCTGCCCTTTCGTTGATTGCTTATATTAGAGCAAATCTCTCAACGTGGGCCATGAGTTCTCCACTGGGCCTCCCCCTGTCCCCTCACCCCATAGAGAGCTGCAGTTGCAGAGGTGGTGAATCTGCATTCATGAAGTGAATAACGAAGCAGTTCTCTCAGGATGGGTGGGTCAGGCTTCCTCTAGCTGCCACCATCTGGGAGAGTCTTTAAGTTGGAAAGCAGCAGAGCTGCCCTTTGAGCATCACAGAGAACGGCTGTTCCAGAGCCCCCTGCACCTTCACTGTGCCCTTGCTGCTTGTAGCTGCTGCTGCCTGCCTACACAGTGGCTGAGTGAGGTCCTGTGAGAGCCAGGAAGAGAGACGGTGCTTAAGAGGACAGACCACAGCCATCTGGGTAGGGCCACGTCCATGCAGTTCAGCCTTATGCCACCCCGCGCAGTCAGTCATCAGAGAAGTTAAATGGTGATCCCTGGTGGGGGGGGGGGGGGGTTTGTGAATGTGTAAAACACCGAAAAGTTAAAAGTACTGTCTACTCGGGACAGTATTACAGGTAAGCCTTCAGGTGCAGGAGTCTTCACTACTCCTGCTTGTGCCAAGTCAGCCTCTGCTGTGGGTAGACATCTGTTTCTTAAGGCAGAAACAGCCATTTTTCTCTGCTCCTTGAGAGTCTGGAACATCCCCTCCTTAACCCACCCAAGGGACCACTGGCAGGCACTCTGCTCTGTGGTGGATACAGGGAGGCCTGAGGCAGCCAGTGTCCACACACAGTTCCAGGGTAGGGAGTGCCAGGACCAAGCACAGGGAGTCCAGCACACAACCCTCTCACCTGGCGAGTCACAAGGTCTCCTTGTGCTTTCATTTTCTAGCTGATTGGGAGGGGTTTGAGGGAAAGAAGGGAGAACCCCAAAGTGGTGTTTTTGCATTTCAGATCCACACAACTTAAAGATCTGCTGCCGAGTGAATGGGGAGGTGGTCCAGAGTAGCAGCACCAACCAGATGGTGTTTAAGACAGAAGAGCTAATAGCCTGGGTCTCCCAGTAAGTGGGATGGAGCCCTGCCCCCCAACACCCACCTGGAGGCTAAACCGAGCGCTCCATGGCAGGCTGTAGCCACCTCGGCCCCTGGTCTCACCTGGCCCTTTTGCCCTAGGTTCGTCACTCTTTTCCCAGGGGACGTCATCCTGACCGGGACCCCCCCAGGTGTTGGTGTATTCAGAAAACCTCCTGTCTTTCTCAAGGTAGGTTGGCTAAACGAGGAAAGGAAGAAGGCCTGGCAGGGTGGGCTCAGACTTGAGAAATCCAGGCCTGTGTATGTGCCACACCAAAGGACTGACCGCCTCACGGCCCACTCTGTTGCAGAAGGGTGATGAAGTCCAGTGTGAGATCGAGGAACTAGGTGTCATCGTCAACAAGGTGGTGTGACGGGCTCTACCGCGGGCCGTGGACTTGAGGTGGGGGCATCCGTTCCCACTGAGCCCAGCACAGGAAGAGGCGCAGTGCCAGCCCCCGAGTAGCTCCTCTTCCAGGTAGACGGGGAGGAGATGGTGCTCTCCTCCTCAATAAACTTCTTTTTGGCTTCCTTTAGGATTTGTTTCAAGGAGTGAGATAGGGCATTCTCACACAGTGGGGAAGGAAAGAGCAAATACGCACAGTCACACCAAAAAGAAAGACACTGCTGAGCTTGGGAAAAGAGGACTCATCCAGTCCTCTCGTTTATCACACCAGAGGATGCGGAAAGCAGGAGATGGCGAGGGGCAGTCAGACCTCAAAGATGTTATAGTCCAGCTGAGGGTTTGCAGCTCCTCCCAGGCCAGCCTTCTGGCTCCAGGGCACAGCTGTGCTCTGGGGCTGGGAGGTCTCAACGCTGGCCCCTCCTAGTTCTAGTTACAGATGAACTGCCGGATGAACCGTTCCAGCTTTTCCTGATTGTCCCGGCTGGCAAAGGTGGGGGACAGGTGGAGCATGGGGCCTGCAGGGCTGGGCATCTGCTGCAGCACCTGGGCCACGGAGAAGGGCTCTGAGCGCTCGCCACGGGCGCTGTGCCCCTCCCCTGGAAAACTGCAGTGAGACCTGTGGCCCCGTAAGCCTTGGTGTTTGAGGGCAAACGCTGCCTCTCAAAACACCCCCAGGGCCCCACCCAGGAGCAGAATGACCCAGGGGTTTGGGAGACTGAGAGGGGCAGGAAAACTGTCCTACCTTCTCCAACAACTACTATCAATCACCACACCTACTCGGAGACGCTGGGGAAATCCCAGGGTGGGTACAGCTGGGCTCCCTGAGCTCTTTCAGGGTATGGGAGTGGGAGGCAGGGGGACAGAAGGGCGGAGAGACTGGCCCCTCTCACCCCCAGGTCTCTGAAGGTCCAGACGGCACTGATGGCGAGATTTGGGTCCACACACTCTGGAGGAAAGAGAAGTGAAGGCTATGGAAGGGAGCTCCGGGGCCCAGCTCCTCTCCTCTTGTCTAAGGACGGGACAACCAAAGGATAGGGCTCAAGCTGGACCCAAAGGCCTTCTCTGTACCCCTCAGCCGGCCTTCCTGGAATTGGGCTTTCACTGCCCACTAGGGGGAGGCAGCCACCAGCAAAACTTCCTCGCCTCCCAGGGCCTGGGCTGGCTGCTCGGGACTCACCGAAGAACCCTTCCTCCTGGGCGGTGGCCTCTAAGAACCGCAACAGCTGCTCCGCGTAGCCCGACTCTGTGGGAGAGAGAGGTCTGAGGCCTGGGGCCCCCACGCAGGCAGGGCCCCCACCCTGAGCGCTCAGCCTCTCCTCAGGACGGCCGCAGTCGCGCGGGCCTCACCAGTATCTGGCAGCTGGCCCCGGTGGAGGAAGGTGGCAGCCTGCGCAAAAGCCTTGAGCAGCGGGCTGAGCAGGCGGCAGAGGAAGAGGAAGAAGTCAGGGCAGCGTGACTGCTGGCTGAGCTGGAGGGGGACAGGCCAGGGTGAGGGCAGCTCCCACTGCCTCCCTACGGCCCCCCTCCCCTGATGGCTTTTCCCAGCGCACCCTGAAGTACCGGCCCTCAGCCTCCTCGAAGTCGTCACTGTCACTGTCGGTAAAGTCCCCACTTGGTTTCCACAGCAGTTTCGCACTCAAACGCCGCCGCCCGGTGTCGCAGGCTGGCCGGGAGCCTGGGGTCTGAGGGCCATGGGAGCCGTTGGTCCCTGTCAGGCTGGCCAAGGTTCAGCCCCGAGGCCCCCAGGCCGGGCGCATGGCCAGCCAGGGAGGTGAAACCAGCACACGCAGACCTGGGGAGCCCAGGAGAATGCCCCAGGCCACACCAGACCATCACAGCTGCGGAGCCAACTTGTGGGGTGAGAGGAAGTGAGCACCCACCCTCAAGGGCCACAGCCCCCGTGGACAAGAAATGTGGAGGGCGGGGCTTATGCAGAAACCCTCAGGTGCATTTGTCCAGTCCTGTCACTGTAGCTACACACGAGCCCAGGGCAGATGCGGTCTGACAAGTCCCATGGCGGAGAGTGGCGAGGCGGGAACCAGGTTTCTCTCTGCTAGGCCAGGGGCTGTACACACACACGCACGCACCCCCCCACACACACACACAAGCCAGAGGAGGAGCTGGGGCCGCTGTCACTCGGTGGGAGGCTGAAGGAGGCCAGACCCTGGGCAGGGGCTTTGTCTCCAGCTGCCCTTCCTACCTCCTCGGCAACTAGGAGCCCACACTGGATGAGGCGGTCCAGCACCTCCTGACAGTAGCAGTAGGAAGACTGGCAGGGCTGGGAAGAAAGAGGCACCCATGTGGCCTCAGGAGAGCCAGGCAGGGGCCTGGCCAGAGACGGAGACCAGACCTACTGCCGCAGCACATCTTAGGGTCAGGGCTCGGGCAAGCATGGGCCCTCTCCTACAGCCAAGAAGGGGAGGCCCAGGACTGAGCTGGGCTGGTGGGAGAGGCCTGACCTGCAGCAGCAGCAGCTCCTGCGGCAGCAAGTGCATCAGCAGCAGGATCTGGTGGTACAGCTGGTTCTGGCTCAGCAGCTCGATGCCCTGCAGCTCCCAGGGTCCCTCAGGCAGCACCCTGCCCACCAGCAGCCCCCACACGGCACAGGCTGGGGGAGGAGGGACCAAACGTGAGGAAGGAAGCTAGTCCCCTCACCCCTACACACATCCCACCCATCCCAGGCCCTAGGGACTCACCACCCACGGCCTCGCTCAGGAAGGCGGGCAGCATCTCGGAGCTCAGGCGTGCCAGGTGCGCGAGGCCTGGGCCGGGCCGCAGAACCACCAGCAAGTCCCCCTGCTGGACGCGCAGCAGGGCCACGTGCGGCCGCAGCAGGCTCAGCGTGTGCTGCACCAGGCACTGCAGCTGCCCTGAGAAGCCCACGTCAAAGCCACGCAGCAGCGTCTCCTCTGTCAGCCAGGAGAACTCCCCCAGGAGATGTGACAGGCACACGCCCTGGGTGGGCAGTGAGGGGCTCAGCAGCAGGGCCACGCCTCCTCCCCCAGGCCCCCACCCCGCCGTGCCCTACCTTCTGGTGCTTGAACAGCAGCAGCGTTGCCATGATGGCCGTGCTCATCACCGCCGAGCTCGCCACGCAGGCTAGGGCCAGAGGTGCAGGGGTGCTGCTCAGGGGCGGAGGCCTGACAGCCCGGGCCCTCCGTCACCAGGCAAGCCTTCCCAGTCCAGCACACACCTCCCTGGCAGCAGCCACATACACACCCCCATACGACTCCACCCCTGGGAAGGGGAGAGCAGGCTCGGTCCTTGGGTGCCACCCTCCCCAGTGGAGAAGTGGCGTTTACCAAATACATGTTGAGAGCCAGGCTGGGAGCTCAGGGACCGTCCCTGCCTCTTGCAGATATACTACCCACCAACCCCCAGTCTGCCACAGAAGGGACACTTGAGAAGATGGTAGTAACAGTGCTGTTAAGAGCCCCCTCTGTGCCAGGCACTGTTTCGTCCCTTACATACATTGTTCAGTTCAGCTAATGTCACCTCAAGAGAGTGAAGTGACGCGCCTGAGGCCGGGCTGGGCGGCCACCTGTGTGGCCTCACTTAGCGACTCCATCACGTCCTCCCTGGCTGGCCCCCTCCTCAGGGGCAGGGGAAGGTGTTCCACTCTTCTTCACATGTCCCAAGTGGGCCACGCAAGAGGGGGCAGGTGCAGAAACCCACCTGGAAAGGAGGGCCCTGACGACTGGCCAGCTCTGAGAAAGAGTGTTCAGGAACCTCCCTCAAAGGCCAGACCGAGGTTCCCCTCACCATTCAGGACGTGACAGCTCAGCCTCCTGACCAACAGCTGGTCCTCTTCCTTCAGGGCCAGAAGGGGCCCGGTTACTGGGGTCCACTCCTGCACCTTCTCAGTGTCGGGGACGACAGTACTGGGATAGAGACACAGATCACAAGATGAAGGGACCAAACCTAAAAACAATCATGGGGGAGCCCAGAGCTTTCTCAAACGTGAGGGCGTTTCCTATCCCCGAAAGAGGTGGCTTGTGTAACCCTAGTCCTTTCCAGGCCTGTGTGCCATAACCCACACTCAACTTACAGGCGAGGAGGGTGCCTGGCACGGTTTGAGATGACCCAAGTTATTTGGTGGGGGAAGGCTGGAGCTGGTGATGTGTTTGTGGTTCTGGGAGGAGAAGGTGCCAGCTCATGAGCTAGGGCCTAAGAGCTGCCTGCCTTGCCCCTGAGACCCTCATCTTCCTCTGCCCTTACCACTGGCCCAGCACGATGGGCTGCAGCAGCTGCTCCAGGGTCTGCCTGCTGCCCCAGCAGCTTCTGGCGTTGACGGTGTATTCCTGCCCAGGACAAGGCTCTTAGGTGGTCTGCCCTGGCCCACCAGGAAACCTGCATACAGCCCATCTGAAGTAGGTAACACTACCCCTGAAGTGGCCTTGAGGGCCAGGCCGCCAGAAGCCCTAGGACAGACCCCAGGTACTCCCAGCCTTGCCCAATGGGGTCCATACATGCAGGGAGAAGGGCTGGGCCAGATGCACACGGACGCAGGCTCGGCGGCTGCAGCCCCAGCCTCGCAGGCTCCACAGGACAGCCAGAGCTCCGGTCCACAGCCCCAGAGGGGCCGAGGCCTGCAGGGAGAAAGGGGCTGGGGGAGCCAGCTTGCCTGGAGCACGCTTTCTGCTCAACTTCATCTTGGGCCCAAACTGCTATATGACCATGACCTCTCCAAGCTCATTTTCTCCCCTGTGAAACAGGAGAAATCCCTCCCTAGCAAGGTCTTTTGAGTATGAAATGAGAGGATAACTGTAACAGCCTTAGCAGGTGCCACAGGACAATGACTGTGGGGCTGAAATTCCTTTGCACTCCCCACTTAGCCAAGCCCTGAGGGGAACTCAGCCACAGACACAATATTGTGCCTCCTCTCTGGAGATGGTGTCCACTTAGGTACCCAGGGCAGGGGGGTCTCACGTGGTATGTGTCACGGGGTGCATCTGGAACCAGGTCGTAGGTGATGGCCACTGGCACCAGCATAGCATCTGGGACGATGCCCACCTGGACCGCCTGCACCACCAGTCCCAGCCACGTCTGACCCAGGGCTGACAGCCGAGGCCCTTGAGCCCCAGGCGGCTCCTCCAGGAAGATGAGCAGGGGCTGCCCGCTGACCAGCAGCTGCTCCACAGCCTGGAAGTGGGTGGGGGGAGGCAGGTGTCAAAGCCAGAACAGCAACAGGCCCCCATACCCTGGCCCCATAAACAACCACTGGGCATAGCACTCACCGCATGGACTACAGCCCTTGCAAGGACCCCCTCAGAGCTGTCCAGGGAGAGGTTGGCCTCTGGGGGCAGGAAAAGTCCCCCAAGTTTCTTCAGCAGAGCTCTGTGGGGCACAGGGCAGATGAGGGAAGGCGCTCAGGAGATGGGACCAAGCAGGAGGCTAGTGAGAGCCTTGGTCCACACAGGGCCAGCCTGGGTCCTGCCTGAACACGCTGAGGCCAGGCATGGTCCTAGAGCCCATAGCTGACCCTCCGTCTGAGCCCCACAAGCTGGGGTGGCACAAAGTTGAGAGCAGAGGGGCCAGGAAGAGGGCCTCCGGGGAGCTGCCGCCAGAATACCGCCTGACATCCCCACACACCCCTGTCCTGGCCTGGGGACCTCTCCCTTGTATGTCTAAAGGCACAAGACTTTTACCTGAGGATGGGGGAACAGGTGCGGGGATCCCAAGCCACACGGAGCACGCCCAGGCCCTGGGAGAGCAGCACAAAGGGCAGTAGGATCCCGTCCAGAAGTGACTTGTGGGTAGAGAGGAGGACGAGCGGCGAGCCCTGCTCCAGGGAGAGCCAAAGGGAAGTGCCAATCCGCCCCCCACCCTGAAGATGCAGGGAGCCAAAACCTAGTGCCTACAGCCCCAGGGCAGCCCCAGAGGGAGGGAGGGAGGGTTCAGCTGAGCAGTTCTTCCTCTGAGCACATCTCCCAAAGGCAGAGGAGCTCTGTCAACAGCTTTTAAGGTAATGCATTGACGTAATGGTTGTTAAGACCATGATGAAAAGCTGTTAGAGGAAGCCTCATGGGAGCAGGACCGTGAGACACAAAGAGAAGGTCGTCAAAGAGCACCGGATTTTTCCCACCAGCTGATAGGGCTGGTCCCGACTCAGGGCTTGGCCTAGCCTCTGCTCCTCTGTCCCCGCCATCCCATCCCCGTCCCAATGGAGGGTGGGCCTTACTGCCTGGGCGGCCTTGTGGACCATCTTCATCTGGCCCTTGTGCAGCTGTACGTTCAGGAAGAGGCAGTTCAGGATCCGGAGCAGTGCCCAGCTGACCAGCCTGGAGAGCAGCGCCCAGTCTGAGGCATGGCAGGGCGTGGCCCACGAGGCAGCCCACGGCAGCCCAGAGGGCCAGCCAGAACTCCTCTACGGTGGGCACTACTACTGTCCCCACTTTACAGAAGAGGAAAGTGAGGTTCAGAGAGGTCACAGAAGCTGCTGGATAAGAGAGAAAGCTAAGTGCGGGTGCTGGGACCAGCAGGGGGGCCTGACAGCAGAGCCTGCGCCGGCAAGGTGCTGCCGTCTCCCAAGACGACCTCATGGCGCAGCTGCCTCGTATCAGCCTCCAAGCATCTCCCTGCCTCCTTTTACCCCAAAGGTGACCAGAGAACCAAGACTCTCTCCAGGCATAACCCGGCCTTGTCTCTGCAAACTGCTGGGAAAAGTAAACTAAAAAGGGAGGAGTTAGTGATACAAGAAGGAAAGGAGATGGCTGAAGGGGCAAAATCTCTGGGGAGGGGTTGTCCAGAGGCCCAATGTGAGGACTGGCTTTAAATGAGGACAGAAGCGTGGACACAGGCAGCATGGAGATGTGCGGGACACACAGCATGTCCTCATCTGATGGCTTCTATTCCTCCATGAAGCATGAGGTGCTTGGTCAACAGTGGATAAGTTAGAGAAGGAGCAGTCTAGATTGGAGCCTTGGAGAGTGCAGTGTGCCCCTCTGAGAATCACACTTATAAAGGAAACAGGTCCACCCAGTGTGTTTCCCTAGTGACATTTGGCTGCTTAGGTGCAGAGAAGGCAGGTAGCTGGGTTCAAACACAGCTGGGTTGTGCCCAGTGACTCCTTCACAAGAGCACTTTCCTCACAAGGAGCCCTGGAATCGAAGCTAGGCCTGGGGGGCAGGAAAGACAGGAGGGGGGACTGATGGCTGGTGTAAAGGTGCTCAGGTCAAGGGACTGGAAGTCTCGAAAAAGCCAAAGAATTGTCACATGGAGGGCTAGTCGTAGGTCACCAACAACCTCTACTTCCTGTCCTTGCTCAGTTGACCTCTTAGCACTTTCAACACAGCCGAGCCTGACATGTGCAGCCCTGTGCCCTCCTTCCCTCAATGACTCAAGCATCCCCCCGCTTGAAGCATCATCTATGTGCTAAAGCTCTGCAAATACACGTTCCTGGCCCCAATCTCTCTTCTGAGCTCCAGACTCATATATATATAAGCAGCTGCCTCAGTGTCTCCACCAGCATGTCAGGTATCAGAAACTCTTTATGTCCAAAACACCTTTTGTGGGCCAAACTTGCTCCTCCCCAAGCCTGCCCCCTCCCCTCCAACCACACCACCAGGTGCTCAGCCAGAAACCCAGCTCTCCTGCAGCTTCCCCTTTCCCCCTCACTGCTCCCACTGCAACCCTCCAATCCATCAGTGAGTCCTGATAATTTCATATTGGTCTCTCCATCGTCTTCCTAAGTTCTACTGTCACGCCCATCCCCCATCATTAGTCTCACCTGGACTAACAAAACAGCCTCCCCAGATGATCTGTTCTCTACTCGTGACCTCAATTAATCTTGTTATTTTCTGCTTATAACCTTTCCATTGGTTTTCACCGCACTTGGAAGTCACATCCAAACTTCTTGTATGGCCCTGCATATCTGGTCCCTTCTACCTCTCAGTTTTGTCTCCAACAACTCTCTCCCTCACTTGCCAGCTTCCGACCACATCAGCTACTTGAGCAAACCTGGCCCTTTCCTGCAGCCACAGCTCATGCTCTTCCCTCTGGTAGAACTGTTCCCTCACATCCTCACCTCCCCAAGGCTGGCTCCTTTCCCCCTTTTGTCCCTGGCTTACAAGTCCCTTCCTCCCCTCCAGGTATTTTCAGTCCTAGCCCTTGTTCTGTCCTTCTTGCAGGCGTGTGTATCTCTCCTCACTCTAACCTGTGCATCCCTCCATTTCCCCAGAAGAGTGTCCTGTATCTAAGAGGAGCTCAGACCTGTGCAGGACAGATCAGGAGGGAGCAGGTAGTGACAGCAGGATGAATATGGGAGGGAAAAGGAGGGCCTATAAGATGGAGGAACCAGCCACCTCCTGTCTCTCTCCACAAGAACCTGACCTGGGGAAAGGTGGAAGGATAGAGAAGGTACTGGAGTCTAGGTCTCAACCAGGGGTTCCTGGGGTGACCCCCAAGCCCCAACCCCCAGGACAGATACACACCACCAGGCCAGCAGTGGTGAGAACGTGGGCTGGAACCTGGGAGCTGGCTCAGATCAAAGCCCCTGCCCCTTATCCAACTGGTCCCACTGAGAAGGCAGCTGTCTTCAAAAGGTCTCACAATGTCCAGATCAGGGGCTTACTCAGACCGGTAAATATAACACCCAGCTCCCCAGGAGGGGAGTCTAGTCTTTACCCAGGCCCAGCCAACGCTCCCTCCCAAAGGGCAGAGGCCCCAGCCCAAAACACCCTTCAGTACAGAGTTACCTGAGCAGGAAGGGGCGGGGTGGGGCCTGGATGTGGCCCAAGATGCGCTGTACCTCTCTCTTCACGTGGCTGGGCACCTGGCCTTCCCCAGCCCCTCCTGGGGCCCTCCCTAGGATGACATTCTGAACCCTGTGGTGTGAGAGGCAGTGGTGTCAGGCTGGAGCAGGCCTAAGTTCACTTCCCTCAGCCCCACAGAAGCCCCAGGGCACAGCCTCCAGTCTTCACCCTCCATCTTTAAGGAAGGGCCCCAGACCAAGCTAACACTCTAGAAACCAGCCCTTTCAATCAGCCCTGCCTACAGCCTTTGTCATCCCTTCAAGGATCCCAGAAGTACCAGCCAGACCCCAGTCCCTGCCTCCTCACCCAGTGCTTTCCACGACCTTCTGTGGGGCATCCTGGCAGGGGGGTATGTGCTGCTCCAGGGACCACAAGAAATAGCAGAGCCTCCGAACCAGCCAGCCCCGAAACCTGGGCACAGCCCCCGAGCAGGGGGTAGATCTCTCAGCGGGCCCGCCCCTGACTAGGGCCCACAGAGGGCATTCCATCAGGAAGGGGTCACCCTAGCCCCACGGACTGGGAACACCTGAGCCTGGCTTATCATGGAGCAGGAAGAGGCGGCACCTGCCCACCTGTGGCCTATTCCTACCCCTCCCCCCAGTGAGCAGGGTGCAGGCCCAGGGCCTGAAAGCTCACAGAAGGAACTGCAGGAAAGCTCCAGGGCTGCCTGTCCCCACCTGTGGGTTTGGAGCAGAGGAAGAAAGAAAATGATACCACAAAGCAAGGCCCCAGCAGCCCTGCACCCAAGGGCCCTGCCCACCACCCTGCCCCACCCCCAGCTCTGACTACCTGGTGTTCTCTTCCTTCACCTGGATCACACTGCAGAAGCCTAGATCCATTATGCTTCTGTGGAAGAGGGACTCCTGCCCAAGAGGGGCAGGGACAGCATGTCCTTGGGGGGGCCTTTGCAAACCCGCAAAGGAAAGCCCTTGCTCTGTCTTCTGTGGTCTTTGCCTGATGGACTATAGAGTTTACCAGGAGACAGGATTACAGCACAGCAGTTCCCAAAAGATGTTTGACCCCAGATCCTGAAGCTCACTTAGGAAAGAGGGTTCCACGGTCAAAATGGAAGGGCTGCATCCTCTGTAGAATCACCCTCTTGGAGAAGAGCGTATTGAAGTCTCTGAGAAGTTCTCTCATCCACAGCAGAGAACATGTAGCCTAAATCCCCACCAGAACCCTGGGTCCCATCAGCACCAGCACACGGCACCGACACACAGAGGTCTGCAAGCATGTGCTGAGTGCTCACTGACTCTGAGTGGGCAGTGTCCCCAAAACTGAACAGCAGGACTCATGCAGGCATAGTCAGACCCCAGCCCTCTGGCCGTGCTCTACACCTCCTCTCAGGCCCCTTTACACTTCCCCACCCAACTCTCCCAGGCCTGGGAGCCAGGAGCCAGCCCCGGACCAACAACCAGCCAATACTAGTGCGCCCATTCCGTGAAAGACAGCAGAGGCAGGTGCAGGGGAGGGCTGGGTTGGGAGACATAAAGGAAGCTGCTTCCCAAGGCCGTGGGAGCCATGGCTCCCAGAATCAAGCTTCACAAGGTAGGGCCTGGCTCTACCATCACTCACCCAGCTCTTGGGGGTGCAGGTCTGGCAGCAGCGACCCACAAAGGGGCGGTATTTCCCCAAGAAAGGGGTGACAGCCTCCAGCTTCATCCCCAAACCTGAGGACCACAGGCTGGCCTGGAAAAGGGCCACAGGGAGAGATGAGAGGACTCAAAGTCCTTGGCAGAGGGAGGGAGGCTCCGGTAGTGAGAGGCACAGGACGGGAGGCGGGAGAGCAGAGGGTGTCCTGGGAATGGAAAGGCTACACTACCTCCCGACCATGCTGGCTGCTTCTCCGCTGGCTTTGGAGTCTGGCTTCCAACATGGTGTCCACGGGGTCTATAACATCTGGGAACCAGCCGCCTCTGCCTCTCTCTCTCTCCAGAGGAACCTGACCTGGGGAGAGGAAGAAGGATGGAGGAGGTACTGGAATCTGGGCCACAACCAGGGGCTCCTGGAGTGAGCCCCATCCCCCCACCCCAGGACAGACAGACAACACCCAGGCCGGCAGCGGTGAGAACCAGGGCTGGAATCTGGGGGCTGGCTCAGATCAAAGCTTTCCCCCCCAACACCCGACTGGTCCCACCAAAGAGCCAACTATCCTCAAAAGGTCTCAGAGTGTTCAGATCAGGGCTCCCTCAGGCTAACACGAAGGAGATGTTTTGTCTCACCATCCACACCCACCCTGCCATCTCACGGCACAGATGGGCCTGTACTAGAGACTCAGACCCTTTCTGTGCACAGGGAAGGAACAAGGCTGGACTGGCAGGAAGGAGGCGTGAGACTGCCAAAGAGGAACAGGACCATTGTCACGAGACCACCAGGTCCTGCTCAGATGGCCTTCCCCTCGGCACCAGAAGACAGCCCTTTATCCACTTAATCATTACAGCAATGGGCCTAGGGTACTAGATGGGGGACAGGTGGGGGGTCAGAACACAGAGAGATGCCACACGGACCTGTTCCCAAGGAATGGTCTTCTGGCTGGAGATGACAGACTTTTCCACAACTGGTATCCTCTTACATAGCACTCTGCATAGAAGACCCCACTTGGTATCTCCTTAGCCCCCTCCTTCCTACCACAATATAACATCTATCGTCTATAAGACAGCACTGAACCCCTCCCAGCCCAGAAACTGGGCCCTAAAAACCCTTCTACCCGGATCTCTCACCACGTCCCTGATGGGTAGGCTGATTCAGCTATTTATGTTATCCCTAACCCCACTACAGCGCACATACCTACCTTAGGAGTGCCTTCTCCCTTCCCTCCCACTTCCCCAAATTCTGCCCACGGCTCTAAGTCCGTGATGCCTCTGCATCACCTTCTAGGTTTTTCCTCTCTTCCTTGGTTCCCCCATTCCAAGCTTGCCAGGCAAGAAGCCTCCTCCAGGGCTGAGACTTCATGTCCCCACATCATCTGAAAGTATCCTGAGGGCAAGAGCTGCAACTGACCATCTCTGTATGCCCAGCAGCTTGCCCTGCCCAGAGGAGGGACCCAGGAAATGCTAGATGACTGACTGTAACTCCCTCTCCCAGAGTTCCTCTGGGTCTCTCCTCCTCTCCCCAGTTTAGCAGTTTAGAACCACAAGGCCAAAGCAGTACCAGGATCACAATTCCCCAGTGCACAGCTCTGGTAGCCTCCTCCCAAATGCACTTCCTCCTTTGAAAATGTTCTCACAGCCCCAGTCACAGACACTTGGCACAGGGAGTCCCCAAGCCCAAGCTGCAATCTGAGGAGTCCTGCCTGCTTTGCAAGGAGGATGTCTGCTCCCCAGCCTCAGAACACCCCTACTCTCAAACCTAACCCCACTAGGTCCGTGCTAACCCTAAAAGACAAGGCAAGGGGTAACTCGCAGTCGCCAGCCAAGTCAACTACTCAGCTCACATAATCCAGAGGTCAGTTCTGGGATAGATCTTTCTAGCACCCAAGCCCCCCCCCCAAATGGGGATCTCTCTATCAGTCTGTAGCTCTTGCCTGGACGCCCCTCCCCGCAGGACATCTACAGCAGAGGCGGCAAACTGGCTGCCTGAGGGCCAAATGCAATTCACAGATGTATTTTCTTTGGCCCTGCAATATTCTAAAATGCGATGAATTAACCTCAACATTTAAAAATAAAAAAATAAACCAAACCGGGTCTCCAGGGGCTGTTGTTAAAATACCCCTGCGACCTGACGTCTCTGGCATGCACCCCACAGGGCCTCCGCTGGCCGGAGCCCAGCGTCACTGTCCCATGTTCCTTCGGCCCCGCAGCACTTGCCCTCCCGTGTGCCACCGCGTCAATCACACCTGATGCCCGGCCCCTGTGCGCATCTGAGCTTGACCAAAGCATCACATCCAGGGCTTCCCTGGTGGCGCAGTGGTTGAGAGTCCGCCTGCCCATGCAGGGGACGCGGGTTCGTGCCCTGGTCCCACATGCCGCGGAGCGGCTGGGCCCGTGAGCCATGGCCGCTGAGCCTGCGCGTCCGGAGCCTGTGCTCCGCAACGGGAGAGGCCACAACAGTGAGAGGCCCCCGTACCGCAAAAAAAAAAAAAAAAAAAAAAATCACATCCAAACCCCTTCCCCTGTCTGGGACGTCTGTTCCCTACAAAGAACCATGGCTTGAACATGACCCCTTCACCCCTCGGCCCGCACCCGGGGGGAGGGGGAACTCAGAACTCGGGGCCCTCACAGACCTACGGCGAGAAGAGCTGCCCCGAACTGTCCCGAAACGGAAGAAAGGGCGTCGGCCTCACGGGCCCTGGGTCCAGGGTGACGAGAGGCCAAGGACCACGCACAGCAAGGCTCTCTGAGGGGCTGCCCCTCAGGCCACGGACCCCACAGTGGGGCTCACCTGCGCAGCGAGGCCTACACGGCCGGCGCTCCGTCCAACCCTTGCCAAGCCCCAGAAAGGCCCTCCGAGTCGGCGTCCGAAGCGGGAAGGCCCCTGGGTGGCCCTGGACCTTGTGCGAGACGGCCCAGTCCCAGAGCGAGCCCAGCAGGTCTCACCTCACACCAGCCGCCAACTCCCGCCAAAGCAGCAGCCGAAAAGGGCGACCGGAAGGCCTCTGAGCGCTGTCTGAAAGGCAGCTCTGAGAGCCAATTGGGACGCGCGCTGGGCCCGAAGCCCCGCCCCTGGCGTGCTGCCGCGCCGCACGCTGCGTGACCACGCGGCCTTGACTGTGGACAGGCGGGGTTGCGTGTGTGGGCGGGGTTGGTGGGGGGCAGCGTGACTGGCCTTGGCTCCTGAGTGAGTCCCAAGCCGTGTGCTGCTCGCCTTCCCATCTGGACCCCCACGCAGGTGCGTGGGGACCCCTGGAGTCGTCCGCGAGATCCAGGGTACCCAAAGGATAAGGACGCGTGGGCCGCCAGGTTCTAATGAAAGAGGTTCCCCAGGGTACACGTGCTGCCAAGTTGGAGTGTAGGCTCTCGCAAAATCCCAAACTGGGGACACCTGGAAAAGAGATCACCAGAAGTCACTTTTGGTTCATGAAAAACAAGTCAGGCCTCCTCTGTGTCATTTCCTTTGTTGATTAGAACCCTAGACCACAGTCAGGAACTTACTGCAGTCACGAGGTGCCCGAGTTTCAGCTGGCCCTGTGACCAGTGTGCTTATTCGTGTGGTTATCTGATTAATACCCTGTCTCCGCCCTAACTTAAGGTGAACGAGGACTGCATAGGTTCGTTCATCTTTTGATTGTTCCCAGGACACAGCAGGGGACCAGCAAGTAGTAGGCAAGGTGTACAGAATAAATGAAGGAGGGGATGATTGTGCTTTGTTCTTACACTGCCCTCCATGTAATGACAGCCAGAGAATCCCACAGTTTCAGGACACTGTGACACTGAGCAAAGTCACATCGGAGCCTGGCTGGGTTCACACCCCCACCTGTTCTCTGACTCGACAGCCCTGATCTGACTGCCCTCACCCTTCCCCTCCAGGGTGTGGCCATTCCTCTACCTTCTTTGTGCAGTTTTGTGTCTATCTACGCAGGCTATATGTTTCTGTCCGTTCCCTTTGACCCAGGTTGCAATGTCCTTTTAGCATTTTCAGAATCCATTTTGTCCCCCATCTTACCCTTCTTTTGTATCAGGGTACACTTCAGCTTCAGAATCTGAAAAAAAAACAAAAACAAACCGAAAAAACCCAAGACCACCTTTAATTAGAAGTAAGTTGCCTCCTAAGAGTACAGACTTGCATTGACCTGAGGCCCCTTTGTTCTGGGAACGCCATCTGTGTAGGCAGTTGAGTTTCACAGCTGCCAGTATGTCCCCACCATTCCTTCTTGGGGAAACTTAATGTTCAGAAGTAGCCCCGCTCAGACGGATGATTCAGACTTGAAAGTTGCACGGATTGTGATGGCAGAGACCAGGTCTGTCATCTAGCAGAGTTTCTGTCCTCAGTCCTGTTGCTTCTTTGGAAGAAATGTGTTTTGTTTGTGTTGTTTGCTGCAATTTGGACATTTAAAAAGAAGCACATCTCTCAGACCTGCATCTTGGTTGGGATACTGAGAATTCAGTGTGCTCATCAAATAGTGCGCAGAAAACATGGAGCTGCGGTGCAGCAAGACCTGCAGGCTGGCTGCCGTGCAGACTGACTAGCTGACCAGACCTCGGGAGAAACTCACTGGGGCTTGGCCCTCCCTGAACTGGACCTCGGGAGCCCCACCTTGGGCTCAGGCCAGGCCGAATCACCCAGAATGTCCTGACACACGCAACTGGGTCCCTGGGCCCAGAGGCCCGCCCTGTGGTTGGGGGCCAGTGTTCCCTGAATTAGATGGGCTATCCTTCTGTACGTCATCTGGAAAAGAGGACTTAGGCTGGCATTCATCTGGGCAGAGGGGCTCTGGCCCCTCTCTCTAGGGCTCAGCAGCGTGTGTCCTCCCTGTTGCCTGACTTGGCTGAATAGAGGGAGTTGGTGCTGAGGAACATTCCAGGCCCTCTCTTCCTTCCCCCTTGGAGATTTCCTCCCTAGCATTGATTTATCAAACAATCTAGTTCCTGCTAATTGCTGGATGGGCACAAATTGGGGGTGTAGACACTCCCCAAGTAATCATCCCACACTCTTGGGAGGGGTGGCCCAATATATGACGATGTCAGTTCTCCCTCAATTAATCTAAACTTCACTGTAATCTCAATAACAATTCCAGCTATGTAAACTTACTCTGAAATCTGTGAGGAGAAATAAAGGTCTATAGATGCCTAAGTGAAATGGGGGTGGGCAGGAAACTCACTCCCATAGATATTCAGGTATACTACAATGACATCATTTTTAAAACAAACAAACAGGGCTTCCCTGGTGGTGCAGTGGTTGAGAGTCCGCCTGCCGATGCAGGGGACACGGGTTCGAGCCCTGGTCCGGGAAGATCCCACATGCCGTGGAGCAACTAAGCCCATGCGCCACAGTTACTGAGCCCATGTGCTACGACTACTGAAGCCTGTGTGCCTAGAGCCTGTGCTCCGCAACAAGAGCAGCCACCACAATGAGAAGCCCGCGTGCCGCAACGAAGAGTAGCCCCCGCTCACCACAGCTAGAGAAAGCCCAAAGCTTCGCAGCAGCGAAGGCCCAAAAATAAATAAATATTTTAAAGATGTATGTTATTTTAAGCCACTAAGTTTGCGGTAACTTGTTACACAGCAGCAGAGAACTAACACAATCTATAGACAGGTCAAACTTAGCTGGATAAAGTCGAGTGGTTGTGTTGGATGGAGATGTGGGGATGTTGGTCAGGGTAGACTGGAGAGGCCACTGTGGAGGTATTTTAGTCAATAGTCCACCTCGCCTACAACCTGCAATTTCATTTCCAGGTGTAGATGTGAAAAAAATTGACGCAGACCCATAGGCATGCATCTCACGATGTTCACTGCAGAGTTCTGGCCGTGGAGGGGTGGGGCAAGGGCTGTTGGAGACAACCTAGGTGCCCACCTCGGGGAGAATGGAAAGAAAAGTGGGCATGATTCACAGCGTGGAGAGTTATGCTGCAACTAGAAGAGATTAGACGCACACATAGCAACATGGATGAGTAAACAATGCCGAGTTTAAAAAGTAAGAAACAACATGAGAACCAAAACATTACCATTTGCGTAAATTAAAAACCACGTAAAGACAGTAGGCATTCTGCAAGAACCAAAACATTACCATTCGCGTAAATTAAAAACCACTTAAAGACAGTAGCCGTTTTGCAAGAACATATACGGTGGGGGGGAAAAAGATCCATTCGTATGTATCCTGTGCAGAGGAAGGGAATGAGAGAGAGATACAGAGCTAAAAGAGAATAAATAAAACAAGAGAGAGGTTTCATGTGGACCAAAGATGAAAATATGCCAAGGAATTTAACTCAACTTGAGAGTATAATGAGCCGCACCTGAGGTCCAATGGCAGCTGAGGCGGCAGCAATGTCCACTCCTTCAAGAGGGACGGTTCAGTTGGGCAGGCGGAGAAAGAAACAGCCATTGCTACCCAAGTGGGTAAGTGCTGTGACAGCAGCATATGGAGAGCAATAAAGGAGGAATTAATCCTGCCTGATAGGGCATCCTGCCTTTCTCTTCATAATGAATGACTTTTAAATATATATATATTTATTTATTTATTTTATTTTGGCTGTACGGGGTCTTAGTTGTGGCACGCGGGCTTCTTAGTTATGCCGTGCATGAGGGATCTAGTTCTCCGACCAGGGATTGAACCTGGGCCCCCTGCATTGGGAGCACCGAGTCTTACCATGGTACTGGACCACCAGGGAAGTCCCATAATGAATGACTTTTAATATGAATGCCCGAAAGCCCAGCTCAAATTGTTTTTTGTTTTCTTTGAGCAAAGGGAATTTCTTGACTCAAGTGACTGAAAAGTCCAGAGGTAGCTTTCAGGCATAGATGCATTCAGGTGCTGCAATAATGTCATCAGGATGTCCCTTAAAGCTTTTCCAATCTGCTTCCCTCTGGGTTGGTTTCATTCTTAGGCTGAGCCCCTTGGGGGACAAAGATGGTCCCCGGCAGTGCCAGCTGTTTACTCTCCATCTGACAAACCTAGAGGTGTGGGCATCCCTCTCCCAGAGTTTCCCACAGAATCCCCAGGACTGACGTTCTTTGGCCCAGAAAGAGTCACATATGCCCATGCCTGAACCAATTCCTGTGACTCTGATGGCCACACCGGGGTGGCACAACTGTCTGGGTCGGTAAGGGGATCATGGCATGGGGACTGGCACAAGCAAAAAGCCCAGCAACATGAAGCTAGACGAGCAGAATGTGAAGTTCCCTGCTGCCCGGCAATTCCAGGGCAGCAGGCACCATCAGAGTCCTGGACGGGGGGAGGTATATCAAACTTGCAGGCTTCACTTGGGAGCTTGTTGTGGGTGGCATGGGGGAGCAGTGACATTAGGGCCCTCTAGCATTTCCTCCAAGAAAGAAAGTGCCTCAAGAAATACCTCCCTCTAGGCCCTTCTTCCTGCCAAAGAGTCCCTTTCCTAGAGAGCAGAGAGGCTAGCATGCTGTGTTTCAACACAAATGGCTGGGGGAGGGCCCTCGTGGGGTCCTGAGTCATTGCAAGAGAGTCCACGTGGAAGCAAATCTATATAATCAGTTGCCAGAAAAGTACTTAACTGGCCTGTATTCTTCCTGTACCAGGCAAGCTGCGGGGACAGAATGGTCACACTCCCGCCACAAAAACCAATTCTGGGCCAGCCCCAGGGCCTGGGAATTCTCCAGCACTTAACCACCAACCTTTCTGCCCCACCCCGCCCAGGAGCAGCTGGAAGGTGGCTGCTGGCATTGTCTTCAGAGTCACTGGGGGCCAGGCTGGGCTGGGCAGGGCCATGGTGGGGTTCTGAAGGTCAGGAATGACCTTCTTTTATGCAGCCCCCATAACACCTCTCCCCAAACCACTCCTGCCCACTGCCTAGGGTTTTGAATGCAGTTCTCAACCTCTTTCTGGCTGTGATGGGCAGCGTGGTTATGTACTGCACAGCTAGACGCACGAGGCTGAGCTCCAGCTGTGTGGGCAAAGAACGGGTAGCGACTGCTTGGTGCTGGTCTGCACCTGCCTCTGGAGCAGGACATGGAGCAGAGGCAAACGGGTGGATTAGTTAGAATGCTTTCAGCTGCAAGGAACAGAAGGCCCACCTAGAAGGGGCTTAAACAATAAGGGAGATGGGCCTCCTGTGCAAGGAAGCCCCAAGGTAGGACAGCCTGACGCTGCTTAGCTCAGCACTGCAGTGGCATCAACAGAGACCCAAGCCTCTTGCACCTTTCATGCTGCCCGCCTCAGTGGGCCAGCTCTGTTCTCAAATCAGCTTCCCTCATTATCACAAGAGGGCTGCCACAGTTCTAGCCATCTCATCCAGCAGGGGATAGCACCCAGGAGAGGACACCTCTTCCTGGATATGTCTTTTTAAGAGTAAGGGAACTTTCCCCAGAATCCCCGTAAGCAGTTTTGCTGTCATAGCTCACTGACCAGAATGGCATCACACACCCATTCTTGGTCAGTCTCCAGCAGAGGGCACAGGAAAACCATGACGGCTTACATGGACTCCCCCAATAGCACAGAATTCTAATACTCTAGCAGCATCTGCTGCACCAGAACACAGAGGTTCTTCCCACTCAGAGACCGGTGGAGAGGAGACTGCAGTTCTAGTCCTGTTTTCTCCACCAGTCATTGTCTGACCCTGGACAAGTCAGGTCCCCCATTGGTCCCCCGCCCGCAGGCATTCTCTCCTCACACCTTGCCGACACAACTCTGATTTGGCTTGGTGGCGATGTGCCCAGCCAGGGAACGGATCATGACTGGAAATGGTTGTGGAGCACTTCTGCCCTTTGTTAACTACTTGCCTGGGCAGCCTCCACTGCAACTAGGGGTAGCCATGTGACCTACTACCAGGCAAGGAGAAAGAAGGAGGACTCTGCTGGGATCCTTCTGGGAGATTGTCTTCCATAAAGAAAGCCTCCTCCCCTTTTCTCTCCTCTGTCCTCCCTTCTTTCCAGTTTTGTTTGCCATTAAATGAGAATGTGATGTTTGGGGCTTTGGCAGCCATCTTGTGACAATGAGGGAAATACCAAGAAAATCTCAGACTTGCCAACCTCATGCTTTGGGTTTTTGGGGGCTGTGGGACAGTCCTGCGACCACATAGATTTGTTATGTGAGTAAAATAAACTCCTGTTTAATTAAGCTCCCATTACTTGAGTCTTCTTTACTTGCAGCCAAACATACCCTAACTGACATAGAGCTCTGTTTCTTCATCAGTAATGTGAAAAGAATGGTTCTGATTGTGGCCACCCTCCTTTGGGCTCTCATGCTCTGTGACGAGGGAATCCTCCTAGAATTCACCCACCAGGCCACTGAGGAAAACTAGGTTCCTGCTAACTTTCTGTCTGTCCCTGCAAACTTGAGAGGACAAATGGTGAGATTAGAGATTCCCTGAGCTATTTCCTTTCCTACCAGTAAATTCTGCCCATGACCAAAATTCCCAAAGGACACGGGACAGGATCAGTTAGAATTGCATATAACAAAAACACAGAAACCTGACAGCAGTGTCTTAAACAAATAGGGTTTTGGGTTTTTTTTTCCTGAAGGAACAAGAAGTCTAGAGGTCAGGAGGCCACAGCTAGTCAAGTTGTTAGGGTTGGAGTGAGGTCATCAGCGACCAGGGTCCCTTCAGCTCTGCCATCCTCAGCAGGTACCTCATCCTCATGGTCACAAGGTGGTTGATGCCTCAGAGAAGAATAAGTGGCAGGTGAGGGGCAAAGTTGAAGAGCCATTAGAGCTGCCAGGAAAGCAGTAGCCGTCGTGGAAACCCCACTCAGAGGACACCTGTCATCAGTCATCCTGGGTTGTATAGCCATCCTCAGCTTTAAGGGAAAGGAAGGGGAGGGTGGCTTTTGGGTAGAGAACTAGTCACATGAGCCAGAAGACCTGGGACTCAGCCCAGCGCTGCTTCCTGCTGCCCTCTGTGAGCCCGGTGCTCAGTTAATGCTTTGAGCCTCAGCGGTCTCATCTGTCTGACACAAAGGAAGGAGCCACATTTCAAGTGCCCAAAGCCACATGTGGCCACTGTGTTGGACGGTGCAGGCCTGGTGGCCGTACCTCTGGCTGTTAGGGTGGCAGCTGCTGGCATTAGCCAGAACAGGGATTCATTTGTGAGAGAGACGAGGGAAACTGCCAATCCCTGCTGATCTGTGGCTGTGAGTAAGACAGCTGAGAGTCAAGTGCTTTCCTGATCAAGATGCTCCATGGACATGAGGTCACCTTGATTGTATCTGTGCATCTCAGAGTCCAGACCTGGGGGCTCAGTCATGGTGGGCAGGAAGGCCCCAGAGAAGAGGCATTGTGGCTGCTTATTGGGGGGTGTGGCAGCTTCCTGGGTTGAGAGGGGAAGAGCCCCAACGGAACATGCGCAGACTAAGAAGGAAATGTTTAAAGCCTGTGCCTGGAACATTCTGCCTCTAAAGAATCAGGTGAGCTCAGAGCAGGGAGCCAACTACAGAGAGAGGGCGAGAAGGCTTCATATTTGGAAAGTGCACAGAAACTGTTGCTCAGGCTTTGGACGCAGAGCATCAGAAACTCCAGGAGGAATGAGATCAGCTGAAAAAAAAAGGGTTTGATCTTGTAGACCAAACAGAAACAGTGGGGAATAGGCCAAAAACGGAGTGGAGAACAGTCAGCCGCTTCCTGACTGTTCCTGTAACCTGGCTCCTCTTCTATGGAGGAAAGTGGGACCAGCTCAGGAACAGGCTGAAGGGGATGATGGACAGGAGAGGCAGGGAAGCTGGGGATGCTGTAGGAGAGGGGGCAGAGGGAAAGCCTGTGCTGCTGGCAGTTCCCTAGGGTCACACATGGCTTGAGGCCTTTAAGAACCAAGGGAGGCCCGTCTGGGTCCCAGAAGCTCAGGGAGAAGCACTTACTGGTCCAGCCAGCCCTCCCCAGGCATGGACAAGGGCAGCAGCCATCAGCCTCTCTCCCCACAATGCAGAAAAAAGAGAGCTGGAAAAGGCAGACAGGGAGGGACCTGTCCTGGTTTCCCCCTGGGAGGGTCAGCCCAGGCCTCCAGCATCCCATGGACCTTGTCCATCCCCATGTGGGCTCAACCTTTAAACTCTTTGCTCAGCACTATAAAAGTTCCAACCATTAGCAGTGACCAAGCAAATGCCCCTGGCCTTTGACTTCGGCACATGGCAACTTTCCTATTTTTTGGAGGAGGCGTGCAACCCAGGAACTGAGAAGATCTTTCAGCCAACTTATATATCATCTCACTTAACTTCCCAATAATCATGCAAGGTGAGTATCATTCTTATTCACTTTATAGATGAGGCAACAGAGGTTCAGGGAGGTGAGGGTCACCCTGTGGAAGAGCCAGGATAGGCTTGGTTATGATGCTGTAACAAATAGCTCTGAAATCTCATAACTTAAAACAGTATTTCTCACTCCCACTATATGTCTCCTCGAGGCTGGGAGGGGGATCTGCTCCACTCAGCCCACTCAGGGATTCAGGATGATGAAGCCTCCACTCTCTGGAGCAGTGCCCTTCTCAAACTCCCTATCAGGGGAAGATACAGCCGGAGGGTCCACACGCTGGCTCCTCTATGCTTTGGTGTGACCCTGCCTAACCAGAAAGGAGCTGACGAGTCTGGGAGAGTCTGGGATGTCTGATGAGCTACACCTGGTTAGGAAGTGGAAGCAAGATGAACTCAGGTGTGGCTAATGTCAGTCTCTGCTCTCATCCCCGCATTATGCAGCCTCAGATGACTGCGAAAGCTTGTTGTGAGCTGCATGGCGACATGCAAATTCAAGGGGCGTCAACACCATGACCCCCAGACATTCTCATCAACTCCCTCCTTAGCCCATCTCCAGGCAGAGACAGCTCTGCAAACCACCGGCCCTTGCAGGCCAGGGGACAGTTCAATGACACCACCATCACCACCCCAACTCCCGGCCTGCCCTCCCACCCTCCAGCCTGTACACTACATCCCTGCTGAGTCCCACGACCCTCAGCTGCCCTCAGGTTCCTGAGCCTGAAGCTGCCTTTTCATTCCTGTGGAATCTGGAGCCCCAGTCCCACCCCTAGTTCCCCATGCCCAGGCACCTGCCCCGGTCCTCACTGGCAGCAGCCTTGCTAACAGCCTTGCTAATCTGTTCATTATCTACTGCTAGCAGAGGTGCCTGGTAATTGATAACTCAGCCCCCTCCTTTAATTGCTTGCCTGTCTTGGGGCTGTCTCGGTTTCGTCTGGGCTTCCTCCTGGTTCTCTCCATGCCCCCTGGGCCCTTGGTTTTCAGCCTCTGAGCTCCTGACTTCTTCCTGGTCAATACTGGTGTTTGTTTCCACCTTCTGCAGAGCTGGGTTTTGTTGCTTCTCAGGCCCCGGATGCAGGAGTTGCATCTGCAGCCAGCAGGAGACGCTGCACCCCTGCCTGATCTACCGTGGGAGGCTGGGAGGCGGTTAAAGCGATTTGCCCCGGAATGAATGGAAAGTACTGGGCCAGTGGGAGGACTCAGCGGGGGAGCAGATTTCATTTTAAACAAAAGGCCAAGCTCCTCTGGTGCAGAGCTGGTCGGAGGAGCTGCTGCCTCGAGGGCTGTTGGGAGCCTTAAAAGGGGCGGAACCAGGTGCCTGGAAGGTTCTGCCCAGACTCTCTCCCCACTCCCCACCCCCAGGGTTTTCTGACCTGATTCCCTTGAGTCTGGGCCCTGACCTCATTCACCACTTCTCTCCCTGGCATATCACCAGATGGGCCAGGTACAGATAGAATTTGGAAGTGTCAACAACCTGATGAGTGAAAAAAACAAATTTCAGAAAAATGGGTGTAATATCCCATTTTTCTAATAAAACTCTTTGAATGTGGTGTACCTTTGTTTGCAAATATATAGTTTTTAAAAGTTTGGTAAAACGCCCACCAAACTGATGAGTAGTTAATTTTGGAGAGTGGGATTGGGAGAGCGAGGAGGGAAGACCAGCGTTTTATCTTTACTGTTTGAATTATTTTACTAAGCAAGGGAGCAAGTGAACATTTGCCCTCAGTGGCTCTATAACCTTGGACAATCCACTTAACCCCTCAGAACCTCAGCTTCCTCATCTGGAAAATGAAGGCTTGTCCTGAATCCCCTTTCGCTCAGTATTAGGACTCTTGGTTGAGATCAACCTAGATCAACCCAAGCTTGTATAATAAAGGGGGAAGTGTTTCATAAAAGGACCCAGGGGACTTTACACATCTGCATCTTAGGCAGGAAATGGAATGCTGGGGATGTACCTCCACCTCTCCTCGATGTGTGCCTTTTCTCTCTTTAAAAAATTATTTCTCAGCTCCCACGTTCCCATGGTGGAAAATATAGCAGCAAGGTTTATGAGTCCAGCCCACTAGAAAGGCCTAGGTCCTAACTCTAAAGTCCTGGGCAAGGTTCTTATTGACTAGCTTGGTGATTGTATCAGTCCCAATAGGCTGGGCTATGCTGTAGCAACAAACAGCCCCTAAATCTCAATGACTCAAACAGTAAATTGATTTCTTGCACATGCAACATGTCCACTGTGGGTCAGCAGGAAGGCTCTGTACATCATAGTCACTCGTGACCCAATCTGATGGAGGCTTCATCTCAACAGGTGTGTCCAGGACCTCAGAGACAAGGAAAGAGACAAGAAGGACCACTTAATGCTTCTGCCTGGAAGAGCCCACACACTGGGAATTCTATGCTTTGGTGTGATCCTGCCTAATTAGAAAGGAGCTGACGAGTCTGGGAGAGTCTGGGATGTCTGATGAGCCACACCCAGTTAGGAAGTGGGAGCAAGAGGCACTCGGGAGTGGCTAATGTCAGTCTTTGCTCTCACCAGCCCCCCCCCCCCACATTATGCAGCCCCAAACGACTGTGAAAGCTTGCTGTGAGCTGCATGGCGATATGCAAATTCAAGGGGTGTCAACACCATGACCCCAGACATTCTCATCAACTCCCTCCTTCCTGCCTGGAAGTATACCCACATCACTTTTTATTGGGCACAATTTTATTTATTGGTCAAAGCAAGTCGGATGGCCAGGCTGAATTGAAGTGGATAGAAAAGTCATCTCCTCCCATGGGCCTGGGATAAAAGAGACTTGAACGTTTGTGATCAGCTCCAGCGGCTACCATAATGACCCGTCACCAAAAGCCCCTGCCCACTCTCCTTTTACCTGACTGTCACCACAGGAATTCCCATTATGTAAATGAAATGTTGCCAGGAAAGAAGCAAGAGATTCCTGAGTAGGGTTTAGTCTCTAGCTATTGTTAGCTGGTTCCTTTTTCATGGTGAGAAAAAAAATCATCTTGGCAGACAGTTAGGAGTCCAACAGATTCTGCGACTCCCTCTGAATCCCAAGATTTGCCAGAGAGTTGCCAAGTCCACCCCCAGTAGGACAGCCTTCTCCCCAGTCTAACCTTTCTTCTCCTCCAGCAAGAAAGACACACTACTGAGGGTGGAGGTTAGGGTCGGGGTAGCAGAACCTTTGGCAAATCCTGCCTGAGGATTCAGAACATAAACTGCAACTACTGTTTGCTTCAGTGGCCCCAACCCTGCTTCAGAAACAGCATCTCCATGTGCTCATTTAGGAGGAGGTGCCAGGCAGATGGGGACTTGAGGACCCAGAGGCCTGGGTTCAAGCCCTAGCTCTCCCACTAACTGGCTCTGTGACCTGGGCAAGTGAGTTAATCCCTCGGAGCCTGTATCCTCATCTGTAAACTGGGTTAATTACAATGCCCACCACCTGATGGTCCTTCTGGAGGACCTCCTTGTGAGGACTGGCTGTTATGATGGGTGTCACAGCTGTTTGTAAGGAGTGACACCTGGGCAGACATAAAAGTCATCTTGGTTCTTGTGGCCCTTCCTGGGATCCTGCCCCTAAAACCCACCCTATCTCACGCCTCCCGGCCCAGACATGAAGCAGTCATTCTGCCAGCTCTGGAGACGAGCTCATCTCTGAGATTTTAGACAGAATAATTTCTTCTCCCTCTCACGCCTGCCTGTCCTGGAAAATCACACAGCCCTCACAGCCCCGCCGTGGGCACCCACACGCTCCCACAACCATTGTTCCCCTCATCAGCCAGCAAAAAGCTCCCATTCTCTGAGAAGCAGGGTGAGGTGTGGGAAACGGAGGGGGAAGCTGAAGAAAGCGGGGCTGACGGCCCTAACCCCAGAGGGGCCCCTAGCTCCAGGCCAAAGGTGCCACCGAGAGGCAGGGACCAGCTTCCTCCCGGATTCCCACCCGACCTGGGTTGCAGCCACGTGGCCAGCTCTGGGCCGGGTCAGCCGCCCACCAGGCTCACCCTGCTGAGGCCTTGACCCAAGCCGCCCAAGGCAGGAGTGGGCGTTTGTTACAGCTGAGGACTGAGAGGGCAGGGGGCCCGGAACGCACAGCCAGTTAGGGGCAGAGACAGGATGAGGGCTCCCAAGTCCTGTGCTCGTTCTGCGCTGCTTCCCAGAACTTGCCCCTGGAGACCTGGAAGCCAGAAGGACCAGGGGAGGAGGTACAGGGAGAGTCTGCTCACCGCTCTAGAGGGGAGAGCCTGGGGACTCGGGGCCTCACTGCTGCCCATCGCTGCTTGGGCTGGGGCTCGGCCAGCTCTCAGAAACAGCGGGCCCCTCCTGCACCGCACTACTGTTCCCAATACACGATGCCATCAGTGGAGTGAAACCTCAGAGGTACCCATTAAATGCCAGCCAGGCCGACACCCCAAACGGAATGAGCCTCCCCGGTACAGGGAAGGTGTGCCTGAGATGGGGTGCACCCTGCCCTCCTCTCGGCTCTGGGGCAGGGCTCAGAGTGGCTGATGTGGGCTCCGGGTGCTGATGATGGGTTAAGGGGGCTCGGGGAGCTGAGGAAGTGAGGGGTGGCTGGAGGCACGGGACCGGGAGGAAGGCAGACAGAGCACGTTGGGGGAGAAGGGATCTCAGACCCAGTTTTTACAATGATGCAGATTTTTTTTTTTTTTTTTTTTTGCAGTACGAGAGCCTCTCACTGCTGTGGCCTCTCCCGTTGCGGAGCACAAGGCTCCGGACGCGCAGGCTCAGCGGCCATGGCTCACGGGTCCAGCCACTCCGCGGCATGTGGGATCTTCCCGGACCAGGGCACGAACCCGTGTCCCCTGCATCGGGGACATCCTCTCAACCACTGCGCCACCAGGGAAGCCGAATGCAGACTTTTAATTCAAAACCAGCTTCCATATCTTCTGTTTCTCCACCCGAGGGCCTTGAGGAGGGAAGTCAGGAACAGCTGAGGCACCAGAGCCCCCCTCCCTTCTCCCTGTGTCCCGCCAGGTGAGGACTGTTCCCCCCGCCTCAGAGACTGAGGTAAGGGCTCCAGGAGAGGAGAGAGCTGATCTGAGAGAAAGAAGGGGGTCCGGGAGAGGCAGTGCCTTCCTGGGCCCTCAAACAGGGCTCCTGGCCCCAGAATCTGTGGGACATGTCTCATCTGCACTGTCCCCACAGCTACCTCCCCCTGACCCCTCCACTCACCCCGCTGCCAGCACCCCCTGCCACTGCACCTGGCCCCCAGCTCGTCAGGAGCCAGAGGGAGCACCCCTGCACGCCGGGGTCACTTCTGGCACCAAAGGAAAGGAACATTTGTGGGCGTCACTCAGAGACAAACCTTGGGGACAACAGGGCTGGCCTGGGGGCTGAGAATTAGCCAGTCCCACCGTATCCAGGGCCATAAATATGCCATGTTCTTTGACCCAGTAATCCCACTGTTTGGAATTCCTCCCAAAGACATAATTGCAAAAGGAAAAATAGCTGTATGTGCACAGCTGTTTATAGCAACATTATTTATGACAGTACAAAAGTGGACGCAGCCACAATGCTCTGTTAAGTGGCGGGGGGGGGGGAACAGAATGATGTGTCAATAAGGCAGGATACTTATCACGCAGCCCAGAAAAACAGCGAACTTGGAAAGTTCTTCGTGAAATAATGTTAAGGGAAAAGAGAACAAACTTTTACATATTCATTCTGTCGGCAGGTGGTGGCTGAGCACCCTGTCTGGGCAACCGCTCTAGGCACTAGAGACACCACAGCGAATGGACCAGGCGCCCCCCCTCCATCTCCTGGAGGGGCCATTCCAGCACTGAGCCGCATGGTAAACAAGGAAGCACAGCATCGTGAGGTGATGTCCCCCATAAGACAGGAGATGGACAGACAGACAAGTGTCTTCAGCCCGGTCCTCTGCTGTCCACTGTGGGGTCCATTCCATCTGGCTGGTGGGTGAGCAGAGGGCCATGGACCCCTAGGGGAAAAGCCTTTCACCATGCAGAAGCTGAGCCCAGGAGCAAAGAAGCCAGGGCCGCCGTGAAGGCACCAGTCCAAGGGCACCAGGCCAAGGACTGTGGGCACAGCCAGACCGAAGAGTCTTCTCCCCATGGAGGGGAATATGGCAGGCTGCTTTAGGGAAGTCCATGAACCGTTAAGGGTTGCAGACCAGCCAGAGGAGGAAAGCCCCTGAGACTGTGAGCTGGGTTTTCTACTAACCTAGCAAGTGAGAGCTCAGGAGTGATGAGGCCTGAGGGGCTGGGGTCCGTCCTGCTCCAAGCGTGAGATGTGTCCCGTGGTGGCCTGGGGGAGGTAACGGGGTTGCAGGAAGGGGTGGAAGTGTAATCTGAAGGTGGGCTGGCCCCAGTCCCGCTGGTCCATGAGACCCAGTCTGTGCAGAAGGACCCAGACTTGGTCCTGCGTGGAGATAAGAGATCCATGGAGCACTGAGCTTGGAAGGCTGGGGCACCCAGGTGTCCAAGAGCAGGAGGCCCTTTCCACTTTCCCAGAGCCTGAAGGGAGCTCCCTGGGGTGGGGAGGGCCGAAGCACAGAAGCGCAGGGGGATCCCCGAGGTCCCGGGTGGACCAGGGCTGGGGAGCAGGCAGGCCCCCTTTGTCACAGCTGTCCCGCCCCAAGCAAGAAGAGCTAAGAGACTCCCAGCTCTGGGCCCGTGGGAGGCACCAGGCAAACAGAGGAGTCGCAAGCTAAACATGCTATTAGCAGCGAGGGAGACGTGCTGATGATCTGCACAGCTGTCAGAAGCACCTCCCTGCCCCCTCACGCCACGCTTGGGGAAGCGCCGCTGCTCATCTGCCTTCCCAGAGATGCCCGACCAGGGAGAGGAAGGTGAGAAGATTCAGAGCAGCCGCCCCTTGCTCTTTGCCCAGGCCTTTCCCTGATCTGGCCTTTCATCTGGTGACAGGGAACCTGGATGCGAGACCAGCCCTTGTGCCTGTCCCCCTGTAGCTGGGCCTTTGTTTCTCAAACTGTAGGTGTGGGGCGGGGGTGGGGGCTAGATGAAAGCATCACCACCTCTCAGGGTCCTTGGGAGCGCCCCGATGAGATATTTTGCATGAAAACACCTTGCAGCTGGTAAAGGCCTACGGGGTCACTGGTGTTACGATTCTTCCATCAAAAATCTCACCTTTGGGCTTCCCTGATGGTGCAGTGGTTGAGAGTCCGCCTGACGACACAGGGGACACGGGTTCGTGCCCCGGTCCGGGAAGATCCCACATGCCGCGGAGCGGCTGGGCCCGTGAGCCACGGCCGCTGAGCCTGCGCGTCCGGAGCCTGTGCTCTGCAACAGGAGAGGCCACAACAGTGAGACGCCCGCGTACCGCAAAAAAAAAAAAAAAAAAAATCTCACCTTCGGGGGCTCTCACTATCTGTTTCCTCCACACAGAATGAAATTGAGGCTGAGGAAGGTCAAGTGATTTGACCAAAGTCACAGCTGCAAACAGAGGTGGGTCTTGGTTTCTGATGGAGAAACAAAAGGAAGCTCAAAGAACACCCCTCCCCCCCCACGCTGTAAAAGGGGACCCGAAAGGTGACCACAGAGCAGGATGGAGGGCAGACAGCAGGAAGGCCGGCTCTGCCTGCTTCCGCCAGGCACGCTCCCCTGGCCCCTGCCCAGCGGGGCCTTGTGCTGAGCTGGGGGCAGGTGGCCTAATCACCTGAGGAGTGAAGTCATGGCCAAGAACGGAAGAGGCCCTGCCCGAGCTGAGCTCATTCATCTCGGCGGGCTCTCTTGGAGACCCAGTGTATGGCCTGGAGGGATACACCTCTAACGGTGGAAATGTGGGCTCTATGCCAGCTAAAGTGAGGGTGGGCCTGCAGCAGGCCGCTAAGAAGCTGGCCAGGCGCCTTGGAGGTCACACCTTCTGAAACTTCTCCATCTGTCTGAGGCCCTTGGACACCCAGCACCTTTCCCAAACCCTGGCCCTGCACTCAGCCCTCCAACTCGGTCAGTCTCCCCACCTGCCAGGAGACAGCCCAGGAGAAGGCCCAGAAGACGGCCCGGGAGGTGAGAGGCAGAGTGAGCGCCCTGCCTGCCTCACGGCCCACCTCCCGTCAGCCTTTTGAGAGCGCTGTGCAGAGAGAGCGGGCTGGGGGAGCGGGGATGATGATAGCACCGCGTGGGCGGGATGCTGAGGGTGGAGAGGTGACTCACAGGACAGTGGGGCACAGGAAGCATCTCAGGGGACCGAGTGGAAGGGAAGGGTGCTGGTGACTCAGGGACGACTGGGGAGAGGGCGGGTGGGGAGGACGCTCATCTCCGGAAGCCACTAGGTTTGCGCCCAGCAACGTGCACGCGGGATCCTTTGCCTCGTCCCAGGCCTCTCGGAGGCTCTGGCATAGCCGGCAGAGACCTGTACTCACAGCTGCCGCCAGGCTCTCGCGGCAGACTTGCTGAGAGAGCTAGGGGCTGCTGCGGGCACCCACTTGAGATGCCCCCCCACCCCGCCCAACAGTAAATGCCTCGCCCCTGGGCCATCTGGCTCCCTGGCGCCCTCTTCACCCCTGCCCTGTGCTGGGCTCTGTGACCGGTGGCCTGACTCATCCTCACAACACCCCGTATCCCCCGAATGCTACAGCGCTTGGCCATGGAGGGGCCCGGGGGACAGCCGCGGCTCAGACCGTGGGATCTCACGCCCACCGGATGGCAGGAGAGAGGCAGGCCGATGAGGTCGAACCTCGGCCTCGGCCTGTGGCCTCCCTACCCGCGTCCCCAGCCGCAGGGCTCGGCTCCCATCCTCCCCACCCTCCTCCCAGACCACCTTCCCTGACACCCCGCCCATCACCAGATCTGCCACCCCCAGCGTAGCTACTGTCCCCCGCACCGCCCTGCCTCTGTCCAGGCCACTGCCCCTTCCGTCCCCATATGGAAGCCCATGGCTGGAGCCGCCCTGCGGGGCCTGCCTCTGGGCAGGCCACCTCACTGCCCTGGGCCTCAGTCTTCCTACCTGCCAAGTGGGAACACTCAGAGAATCCCACAGGGGAGGGCAGGTCCCAAGGGAGATGATGTGGTGACAGCTCGTGGCCACCGAGCAGGACTCCAAAAGCGAAGGGCTTGTGTCCGACGGGATTCATTTCTGCTACAGCAATAGCACCTGAACGAGATGGAAGTTTATTTCTCTCTCACACCTGTCTGTGGGGAGCCCGGAGCCAACTCAGTGGCTCTGCTCTGAGGTCGAGGGAGCCCCTCCCCCAGCCCACAGTCCCGAACCTCCCAGCAGCAGCAGCGAGAGGAGGCACGTGCAGAATCCTGCCTTTCTTCCCTCTGCTCGTGCGTGTGCCGGGCCTCTCTGGGCCTCGGTTGCCTTGTCTGTAAGGAGGACAGAATGACAGTGCCCGTACTCTCAGGAGAGGGGCCTTTCTCACAGGGACTCGGGGGAGGCTGAAGGCCATGAGGCTTCTTCCTCTGGTCCCACTGCTCCCCAACTGACCCCTCCTCAGCCTGGGCCTCTGGGGCCACAACCATGATGGGGGCCTGCTGCTTCTTCCTCAATGGTAGAGTGAGGGCTCCAGAGGAAGGACAGGAGAACCCAGGAATGGCAGCAGTGGTAGTCTTGGGCGGCCCCTTTCTCGCTCTCAGAGTCTTCCCCAGCCAGCTGCCCTGGGACCTTTCTGGGATAACAATGTTACTGTCAACTTGCTCCCACTGTGGTCTTTACCTTGCTAGGGGTATTTGTATTGTAAAATACAGGAGGGTAGGGCTTCCCTGGTGGCGCAGTGGTTGAGAGTCCGCCTGCCGATGCAGGGGACGCGGGTTCGTGCCCCAGTCCAGGAGGATCCCACATGCCGCAGAGTGGCTGGGCCTGTGAGCCATGGCCACTGAGCCTGCGCGTCCGGAGCCTGTGCTCCGCAATGGGAGAGGCCACAACAGTGAGATGCCTGCGTACTGAAAAAAAAAAAAAAAATAGAGGAGGGTAATGCTTAACCAAAGGAATAAAGCTTTAATGGTGGGATGTTAGTCATTGGTGGGGAAGAATTTGGCATGGGGCCCCCTGCCCTTCCATGTGTCCTGAGCCTGGCCTGGACTCCGAGGCCCCTCCCTTCTCCACTGCCACCTGCAGATGCCCCCGCCCCACCCCCACCCTCAAAACCACCACCTTCAGGGAATCACTGAGCAAGTTAGGTTACTGCTCTTTGGGAACTGGGTGACCCCCTCCCAATTACCCTTCCTTCCTCTGGAGAACTCCTGTGTGTGTGTGTGTGTGTGTGTGTGTGTGTGTGTGTGTGTGTGTGTGTGTATGAGAGAGAGAGAGAGGGAGAGCTCGCCAGCACTCAGCCTACACCACCACTGCCCTGGCCACAGGCTTCTGATGGCTGCCCCATTGCTTCATCATGGTGTCCTTACTCATAAGCTTGGCATTCAAGACCCTGGTAGACTCTCTGGTTCTCTAACAATGGCCATTGCCAGGTCCCCTACTTCCACCCTTCTTCCTTACTGGCCCACTCAGCCTTCCATTAGAGAGAGAAAATGTCAGCCGCCTTTTTACCAGACCCCTTTACAGCCTAAGCCTTGTCATGTGACCCAATCCTAGATAAAGGGACCTGGGGGGACGTCTGCTGAGGCTTCTAGGGAAACTACCCTTTCGTGTCTTTGGATGTGTGTGGGCATGTTGTCTAGTGCTATGGCAACCATTTTGTGACCACGAGGAGACCAGCCCAAGGTGGAAAACAATGTTCCTTAACCATACCATAAGTTTGTTTTTTTGGTGGGGGGTGGGGGGCTTAAGGAGTTTTATTTATTTAATTTTTATTTTTAAAAAATTAAAAAAAATTTTTTATTGAAATAAACCCACAGACATAGAAAACAAACTTATGCTTACCAAAGGGGAAGGGGGGGAAGGATATATATATATATTATATATATCTATAATATATATGTATTTATATATCTATCTATATATAAAATAGATAACCAACAAGGACCTACTGTATAGCACAGGGAACTACACTCAATATTTTATAATGACCTATAAGGGAAAAGAATCTGAAAAAGAATATAAATATATATATATATATATATATATATATATATATATGAACCATACCTTAAGTTTTTAAATTAATGCCCTGCCTCTCTTTGTTATGTGACATAATAAAACATTATGTGTGTTTACACACTTTAAGTGGGCAATTCTTTTACTTGCAGCCAGAAGCACTCTAACTGATGAAAAGGTCCAACACTATCTAGTACCCACCTGCCTCTTCAGCTCCGCCTTCCACCATTACCCTTCTAATGCATCTCTAGGAGAAACACGTTTTGCTTTCTCTTCGTTTTGCCTGCTGCCTACAAGGCCCCTCTGTCCTCTTCTAACTGGTGAACGCTTAGCCATCCCTAAGAGCCCAGATCAAATGCCCCCTCCTCTGCAAAGCTTCTAAACTCCTCCAGGCAGACCTCAAGGACTGTCTTGCTACTTCAAATGTCTGCATGTAGAATTTCCACATAATTCTCTGTCCACTTGTCAGCTGGCCACCCCACTGCACTGTGAGCACCTCAGTGGTAAAGTCCCTTTCTCCTTTATCTGGGTCTCCCCTAGCATTGTACCTGATATCCTGCAGGTGCTTCATAAAAGCTGAGCATCGAATGAATGAAAACATTGCTTCCTCTGCCTTCTCCAGCCCTCAGCTCTCCTAATATTCTTGCCCTATGACGCAGGAAAGTGGCAAATCTCTCACTCCCCAGGGAAAAGGAGATCCAAGGTCACCAGACTGGTTGGGGCAGAGTGAGGACTCCAAGATGGGTTTCCTGGCTCCTGTCCAGGGCCCTTTCCAGAACCAAGTCGGGGAGATGGGTGTGTTTCAGAGCTGGCATAACAATTCGGGAGGCAGGAGCTGACCTGCCAGCCACTGAGGAGCAGAGGGGGTGAGGAGGGGGAAAGGAGCTCCATCCTGGGAAGGGACCTGGGACCTCCTCCCCAAGCACACACCCCTCCCCCAGCCCATGCTGGATCAAGCCTCACTCTGGACAAAGGTGTGGACCCTTGGGCTGGTGGGCTCAGGGACCACCAGGGCCCCTTGGGGAACCCAACGAGGGGGACTTGGAGGGCTTTAGAGACAGCAATGGTGTTTCGCCCATGCAGTGGGGCGGGGACCATCCATTTCTGGGGAGCTCTGCTGGGCTCGTGGGTCCAACCCTGCTCCTCTGAAGCTGACTGCAGGATTGGGTAAGTTATGTGACCTCTGAGCCCCCCTAGAGCCCCATGGAGCTGGGATCCTGAGTGCTGAGCTGCCCTGGCCAGAGCACACAGCTTCTCTGGGCCTGGCACCTGCTCGAGCCCAGCCAGTGAGGCCTCTGCAGGCCTTCTTCCAGCTGCAAAGATTAGACCTGAGCTTCCCAAGCGGAGTGGGAGTAAAGGAGGTACGGGGTGGGGGGGAGCTCCGAAGCCACAGCCAGAAGTTTTATTTTTTATTTATTTACTAGGTTTTTAAGATGTATTTAAATTGCTCAAGAATATCTTTGTTAAAAAAAAAAACACTTAAATATTCCAGGCAATGCTAATGTGTCTCTCAACTACCTCCCCCTCCCCAAAACATGTTTCTGTCTCCACAGGTAATGACTAAAGCTAGTTCTTTTTTTTAACGAAAGTAACACACCATAAAAAATATATACATGTTCATGTTAACAATTCCAGCAAATACCAGATGTCTGAGATGAAACGTCTCCCTAGCCCGAATAATCATTATTAACAATTTTGGAGCACTCCTCTGAATCTTTTAAAACTCACATACAGGCATAAGAGGTTCGGCGTTTCCTCATAAAATATACATTCATTATTTTTCTACACAAATGAGGTCATATTCAGCATACAGTCCTGCCTCTGGGTGTTCTCACAAACGCCCGCGGAGGTTTTTCCTTGCACGTCGTGCGTTGGCTCCCGCACTTTGTTTAATCCTCTCCCTGGGGTGGACCACTGGGGTGTTTCCAGCTTCCCCGGCATCCTTGGGAGGAGCACAGGGACCCTGGTTCCAGGCTGCTGGGCCAGGCGCCATTAGCGCTCGAGGTTCCGCAATGGGCATTCAGAGGGACCCAGGCCACCAGGAAAGCGAGCTGCCTTTGTGGGGACCTAGGGCAGCCCCAGGAGGGTCCTGCCACCTCCTGGATGCTGGTGACCTCAGGCCAGCCACTGGCCTTGAGTTTCCCCACTGGAGCTGGGGGATGAGGGTGGTGGGTGGAGTCTACCTGTCCCTTCCAGCCTCCCCAAGGATGGGCAGGGGGTCACATCGGCTGTGCCTTTCCTAGTAGATGGCCCCTCCTGCCAGAAACTCACCAGCCAGAGCTCCAGCCAGGGCACCACTACCCCTGTCCCCCCTTCACGTCTCTATTCATTCTAATAGCATGAGGCCCGTAACCATGTCACACAGAGACCGGGAGTGTGTGAGCCCTGCGTGGCCTGCAAGGCCCAATAGAGCGGGCTTGGGAGCCGCCCATGTGCCACCCCCAGTCAAGGCAGACACCGCAAACCAGTTTTGCAGTTTCCCCATTCCTCCTTCTGCTGCTGCTGCTACTGGTTCAACAAATAAACACCCCCTCCACCAAAAAAATAAAAAATAAAAAGGAACAATAAAAAATTTAATACTCCTGGGAGGTAGGTCTTCTCGAACAGGAGGCAGCCGCCGTTAAAGCCCAGTATGGCAGACGCAGGGGCGGGCTTTTTTTTTCTTATTAGTATTTTCAATTTTTCCCCGGGAGGTGCCTCTAGTTAAGATACATTCCTAGAATGTGGTCTCCATGTGCTTTGCTGGTAATTAAAGTTGCCGTTTGTTAGTGCTCCCTTGGCCTATTTGCCTTGTTTGTAATGATTGCTGAGGGCTTCTGAGTGATGGGATGTTACAGTGGAGGTCGCGAAAGGGACATGAACGTGAGGTCGCCAAAGGGACATGAACGTGAGGTCGCGAAAGGGACATGAATGTGAGGTCGCAAAAGGGACATGAACGTGAGGTCGGGGGATGCTGCCCCTGCATCTGGGAGCCAAAAGGGTGGACCAGCCGGGGAGGTCAAATCCGCCCTGGAGCCAGCCGTCTGCTACAAGAACCTGGATGAATACACTGGCCAGACTATCTGGTAAGCGGGATAGAACGCTGAAGACATTTTCAGACGTAACTTCCTCTTCTGTGCCTTTTCTCAAGAAACTTTTGGAAGAGATATTCCATCAAAACGAGAAACTACATAACAAGAAAGAGTCCCCATACTGGCAGTGCCCAGACCTGTCACTGGCCAGTTTCCTGAAAGTGGCGACTCTTCCTCCGTCTTTGTTCCACAAGCAATGCCAAGGCTGGGCTGGGGGGCACCGGGGAGAAGCTGGGTTGGTGAACACAATACAAACCCAGACAGCCTGGCTCGCGTGGTCCACAGAGAGAAGAAGAGCATAGGAGTGAATTCAGGATTCATGTTCCCAAGACCCCTTGGCTGTGCCATGTGTTGGCACACGGCAAGGGTCCTGTTGCACAGGTTGGCCACTGCACAACCAAAATTGGCAGCCTGCAGAGGCCAGCCTCACACCCATGGAGTCTACCCACTGCATGCCCAGCACTCCACACCCCCTCACATCACTGCTGTGGAATAAAAGTGTAGCCCAGATATTGCCCCTGCCCCTTGACCCCAAGAGCTCAGTGACACTGCCTGGAGCCCCTCCCTGTCCCCCTGTCCTCGGCCTGGGGTGGGGAGTCCAGGGTCCTTCTCTAAGGGCAGCTTGGGACTGCCTCCTCCTGGCCAACCCTGCTACCCGGGCTCAGGGGACATCTAGTGAGTTTCAGTCACATGACTGAGGACACAGGGAGCCTCGCAGAAGGCCTCCCACTGTGGTGTGTGCAGTCCCCTCCCCTCTCTTTCCTCTCTCTGTCCCTCCGCTCCTCCCTCCCTGCCTCCTTGGGGGCTCCTACGTGGCCTCCTCACCTCTGGCCCCAAGACGTGCATCTTCCCTGCACCTGTGACCTGTATCATACCCCTGGGGCTGTTTGCACTCCTACCCCTGTTCAACTCTACACAGAGGGGCCAGCTTCCATTCATGGGACCACAATGGGACAAACCCTACCCTTTCGATGCCTCAGGTCAATGAGGAAAGACACAACGGGGAGAAAAGGAACTGGGGTATGGTACCCTGACTCTCCCAGAGCTTAAGACCGGAGCTCCAGCTAACCCCGACATGCACTTGCGTGGACTTTCGGCAACATGAGGACTCAGTGCATCTCCCGGCCTGAGCCAGAGGAAACAGGGCTCAGGACAAAGACGTTAAGCATCTGTCCGGGCCCCTCAGCCAGGCCTAGGTCACCGCTTCCTCCCCATGCAAAACAAGCTGCGGGATGGATCCACCCACACCAGGCTGCACGGGCCCTGGGGTCTGGCAGTGGCTCTACCGGCCTCCACTCACAGGCCAACTGGGCGCGGCTGCCCCCAGGCTCAGCAGGGACGGATGTGTGATGGGCACAGGAATGGTTACGTGTGACCAAGAATTTGCAAGACCTAGTCCAGACGGCCCCTGAGATCCCGTCCTGGCCCATGTTCATCTCATCAGATGGCAAGTGCTACAGACACGGCCACAAGGCACCTGAGATGGCTCTGAGGGGCCAGACAAGGAACTGATGCTTCTGACCCTTTCTATCTGGAACCCCATTTTCCGGAGCAGAATCTGCAGCCCAGGGGTGGGGCTGGGCAGGCGTGCCTGCCAGGCTGTCCCCCACGGTCCCCTCCCCTCCTCCTGGCCCCTTGAGGAGTGGCACCATGATTCTGTGACAGTCTGCACTGGCAGCTGTCAGAGCTGTCTCACTCCCTGAGCGCACCTCTTAATGAGAGCCCATTAAGCCTCCTTTTATCACCGCACAATTACTGCTGTCAGAGGGGCTTTGTTCTCTTTATTCTGGAAATAAAACAGTTTTAAATCCCCAGAGCAAGAGAAGAACATACCACCTTGGGGGTCTTTCTGGGGAAGGTGTGGGGCTCCGGGTCCCCAGGCTCCCGTGGACCTAGTCAGCGAGCAAACACGGCCGGGAGGCGGCAGGACAGCAGCTGGTGCTTCTGCGGCCGGAGGCGAGCAGCGGGGCCGCTCATCTCTGGGCCCAGAGCTGTGGGAAGCTGCCATGGGCCCCATCCGGTCCTCCTCGCTTCTGCTGGCCCCCTGATGGCCATCATCACCCGAACTGCCTCTAAGGCACACCAGGGCCTGGCGACGCAGGCAGTGCTGGGACCGTTATTCCCTTCACAGTGAGAAAACCAGATGGTAAGTGGCCTGCCAGGGTCTCACAGGTGGACAGTAGGAATAAGAATAGTCATTAATTGAGCATTTTCCTTCACATTACACCATTTTGCTTACCCATCACCACGGCCCGTGAAGGAGGCACTAGCATCTCATTTTATGGCGAGGCTCAGAGGCATTAGGCAAAGTGTCCTGGTTCATCAGCTCCTGTGTGATGAGCTGGGATTTGAACCCAGATTTTTCTGCCTCTTAGCTTCTCAGCCTGTCCTTTCCTCAGTCTCCCAAGAATGTGCCTGGGCTGGGCCAGGACCTCAAGGGTGCTCAGAGACGCTGTGCTGCGCCAGCGTACTGAGGGGATCAGAATGCGTGTCTCCAAACCCCAAAAGGCGCTGTGCACTGGGGAGTGGGTGGACGGGAGTAAGTCGTGGTCCTTCCCCCAGGGAGTCCCCCGAGAGCAAGGGAGACCCCTGAGTAAGCTAGAAATGCCTGTCTCCGCGGTCATCATGCACTGCACCCTGCTAGGGGAGCCGCCTCAGGGAGAGCATGGCAGGCAGAGAAGGCGAGAAGGGCAGCCAGAGGTGGAGGGGAAGTGTGAGCAAAAGCACAGAAGGGCAGAGGGTGAGGGGCAGCGGGGAGTCGGTGAGGGCATTCGGGTGGCTGCGATGCCTGATGCTGGGGAGGAGCTGAGCAGGAAGAGCCCCTCTGGAAGGGGTCCCCTACTTCTCTCTGGGGCCTCGAGTGGGGCTGGCTCCCCACTCCACCCCCAACCCTGTCCAGGGAGGGCACTGCTGCCTGGCCAGAGAGGCAGCCAGGGTTCAGGTGTGAAAAGAAGGCTACCCCAGCCCCTTTCATGAGGCAGTCTGGGGGGGTGGGGGTGGAGGAGGGAGGAACTCAGAGTCCACCCCACAGAATGACCTTCCTTCTCTGCCCTGCAGATCCCCCCATACCTGAGGCTCTAATCCTCTAGGGTGGTCATGAGAGCCGAAGCTGATAACAAGACCACCCCTGTAGAGTGAACACACTAGAAGGATGTGAGTGAAAGGGCCTTGGGTGTCAGAGAGGAAGGACTTCTGAGCTATCCTCGCGTCCAGCCCTCATTTTTTTTTTTTTTTTTTTTTTTGCGGTACGCGGGCCTCTCACTGTTATGGCCTCTCCCGTTGCGGAGCACAGGCTCCGGACACGCAGGCTCAGCGGCCATGGCTCACGGGCCCAGCCGCTCCGCGGCATGTGGGATCTTCCCTGACCGGGGCACGAACCCGCGTCCCCTGCATCGGCAGGCGGACTCTCAACCACTGCGCCACCAGGGAAGCCCCAGCCCTCATTTTATAGAGGAAGAACCAGGCGCAGGGAAGCCATATCATGTCCCCAGGGTGGGACACAGTGGAGACGGATCCCGGCCTTCCCTCCTACCCTATGCTGCCTCCAGGCTGGAAACTCTTCTCACTCTCTTTGCCTGCCCCTGACCCAAAATATGCCTCCTCAGCCTGCCATGCTGAGTGGGATCACACCGTGAGGACGGTTTCTTGGAGGTGGTTAATATACATGCCCTTTCAGGCAGGCTTTAAATGGGTATCAGTCACTCATACTATAGTATGAATTAGTTTCATCAGCTGCTCCCCCCTGAACTAACAAAGCAAGGGCCTTGATGGAATGAGGATTTTTAAGAAAGGGGCAGAGAAAGAGATAACTGTGGATCCTCTAGCTTTGTTCAGGCAGAACAAGCTTAAATGGGCCCACGCAGCTGTTACAGTACAAAGAGAAGGCCTGGTTTCAAATCCAGTTTCTCGAATTTATTCACTCTGAGCTCCAAGTCCTACCTCTGTAAAGTGGCAGCAGGGAACTGACTGAATTAGAAGTCTCTTCCAGGCTGACATTCTAGTTTTCCTCACCACAAACAAGAGGGTCCCAGGAAGGAGATAGGCTGTCTTCCAGTCCCCCCAGCCCCACCCCCCGAGTCCCAGGACAGGAAGGCCAGGCCTCAGGGCCCTTCGTGTCATGGGTCAAGTCCTGGTGCATCTCTCCATGAAGACAGGAAGATGGGCTCCAGCAGGGCTCCAGTCACAGAAGGAAATTCCTGCCTTGTCAGCACAGCAGGAAGCAGACTGAACCTCAGCCCAACTCCATCTTTGCCTTGTAACGACCTCTTCCAGGGAGCAGGACCTGACTCCCCCGTGACAAACATAAACATCTGCTCTATTTGTGAGTCCTGTACAGCTGACAGAGCTCTGTCGTGTCCATTATTTCTCTCTTTTTATATATAGTGAAGTACAGTATAATTATCATATGATGAAGTACCCAAAATCTTAACTGTACAGCTCCGTGAATCTCTACAAATATACACACACCCCTGTATCTATCACTCACATCAAGATTATAAATGAAACTTGCAACGGTATAATTTACCGTCTTAGTCTTTTGTGCTAGTGTTACCATATACTTTATTTCTACATTTTTATTAATTTTTGCTTCAAACAGCCCAAAGGCTTTTGTTTCTGTTGTGAAAAAAAAATTCGTCTCTTCTATTTGTCTACATGTTTACAATGTCTGATGCTCTCCATTTCCTTCTGGTAGTCTAGATTTCCGTCTGGGATTCTTTCCCTTGGCCTGAAGAACTTCCATTAGTATTTCTTGTAGTGTAGGTTTCCTTACAATGAATTCTCCAAACTTTTATTTGTCTAAAAATGTCTTAATTTGGCCTTTATTGTTGAAGGAGATTATTATTGGATGTAGACTTCTAAGTTTGCAGGTTTTGTTTCCTTTAAGCCCTTTAAAATTGTTCTTCAATTGTCTTCTGGCTTCCTTAGTTTCTAATAAGTTAGTGGGACTTCCCTGGTCGTCCAGTGGTTAAGACTCCACGCTCCCAATGCAGGGGGCCTGGGTTCGATCCCTGGTCAGGGAACTAGATCCTGCATGCTGTAACTAAAAGATCCCACATGCCTCAACAAAGATCCCACATGCCACAACTAAGACCCAGCACAACCAAATAAATAAATATATTTTTTTTAAAGTCAGTTATTGTTCTTACTGTTTTTCCTCTGAATGTAATATGACTATACTTTCTGGATGATTTTAAGACTTTCTCTTTACTTCTGTTTTCTAGCTTGATTATAATGTTCCTAGAAATAGCCTTCCTTGTATTTATCCTACTTGTTTTACTGAGATTATTAAATCTGTGGGTTGACGTCTTTCATCAGTTTTGGAAAATGTTCAGTCATTCTTTCTGCAGCTGTTTACTCTCCCCGTTCTCTCTCTCCTTTTCTTCTCGGACTCCAATTATACATATGTCATACTATTTAATATTGTTTCATAGGTTTTGTTGCTCTATTCCAAGGGCTGGCAAACTTTTTCTCTAAAGGACCAGAGTGTAAATATTTTAGGCTTTTCAGGCCATATGGTCTCTGTCACAACTACTCAGCAATGCCACTGTGGCACTAAACCAGACATAGATAATACTTAAACAAATCGGAATGCCTATGTCTCAATAAAACTTCATTTATAAAAATAAGCAGCAGGGGACTTCCCTGGTGGCACAGTGGTTAAGAATCTGCCTGCCAACTCAGGGGACACAGGTTCGATCCCTGGTCCGGGAAGATTTCACATGCCGTGGAGCAACTAAGCCCGTGTGCCACAACTACTGAGCCTATGCTCTAGAGCCTGTGAGCCACAACTACTGAAGCCTGCGCTCTGCAGGCTACTACTCAGCCTGGTGCTCTGCAACAAGAGAAGCCACTGCAATGAGAAGCCCGCCCACCACAACCAAGAGTAGCCCCCACTCGCTGCAACTAGAGAAAGACCACACGCAGCGGTGAAGACCCAATGCAACCAAAAATAAAATTAATTAATTAATTTAATTTAATTAATAGATTTAAAAAATAACAAGCAGAAGGCTAGATTTGGCCCATGGATCCACAGGCTGCTGACTTTTACTCTAGTCTGCTACTGGTGGTGGTTTCTTTCTACGCTTCAGTTTGGATAATTTATTTTGACTGGCCTTTAAGTTTTCACTGATCCTTTCTTCTGTTGTATCCAATCTGCTATCAAGCCTATTAAATGAATATGTCATTTCAGATATTGTATTTTTTAATTCCAGAGTTTCAATTTGCTTATTTTTTAACAGACTTTATTTTTATAGCAGTTTTATATTCACAGCAAAATTGAGCTGGAAGTGCAGAGAGTTCCCATATTCTCCCTGTCCCTACTGTCAACATCCCTCACCAAAGTGGTACGTTTTTCACAATTGATAAACCCACATTGACACATCATTATCACCCAAAGTCTGTAGTTTACATTAGGGATCCCTCTTGGTGTTGTATATTCTATGGGTTTGGGCAAATGTATCATGACAGGTATCCGCCACTGTAGTATCACTGTAGCGATGTAGTATCACTGAATAGTTTCCGTACCCTAAAAATCCTATGTTCTCTACCTGTTCATCACTCCCCCGCTAAACTCCTGGCAACCACTGATCTTTTTACTGTCTTCATAGTTTTGCCTTTTCCAGAATATCATACAGTTGGAATCACAGTACATAGCCTTTCCAGAATGGCTTCTTTCACTTAATAAAATGTGTTTAAGATTCTTCCCTGTCTTCTAATGGCTTGATAGCTCATTTATTTTTAGCACTGAATAATATTCCATTGTCTGGATATAGTGCAGTTTATCCATTCACCTACCAAATGACAAAACTGCTTCCAAGTTTTGGCTATCATTAATAAACATTCATATGCAAGTTTTTGTGTGAACATAAGTTTTCAACTCATTTGGGTAAAAACCAAGTAGCACAATTGCTGGATTATATGGTAAGAATATGTTTAGTTTTGTGAGAAACTGCTAAAGTGTCTTCCAAAGCGGTTGAACCATTTTGCATTTCCACCAAGAGTGAATGATAGCTCCTATTTTCCCACGTTCTTACTGGCATTTGGTGTTGTCAGTGTTTTGGATTTTGGCCATTCTAATAGGTGTGTAGTGGTATCTCATTGTTGTTTTAATTTGTAGTACCTTAATGACATATGATGTTGAGCATCTTTTCATATACTTATTTTGCCATCTGTATATCTTCTTTGGTGAAGTCTCTCTTCAGGTCTTTTTCCATTTCATTGAGTTGTTCTTTTTTTTTTTTTTTTGCCACACTGGCAAGTGGGTCTTAGTTTCCTGACCAGGGATTGAACCCACGCCCACTGCATTGGAAGTATGGAGTCTTAACCACTGGACTGTCAGGAAAGTCCTAGAGTTATTCATTTTCTTATTATTGAGTTTTAAGAGCTCTTTGTATGTTTTGGATAACAATCCTTTATCAGATAAGTATTTTGCAAGTATTTTCTCCCAGTCTGTGACTTGTCTTATTCTCTTGACAGTGTCTTTCACAGAGCAGAAGTTTTAAATTTTAATTAAGTGTAGTTTATCAAATAGTTCTGTCGTGGAATCATGTCTTTGTGTTATAGCTAAAAAGTCATCACCATACCCAAGGTCATGTAGATTTTCTCCTATATTATCGTCAAGGAGTTTCATCATTTTGCACTTTACATTCATGCCTTTGATCCATTTTGAGGTAATTTTTATGAAAGATGTAAGGTCTGTGTCTAGATTAATTTGTTGCATGCAGCTATCCAATTGTTCCAGTACCATTTGTTGAAAAGACTGTCTTTTCTCCATTGTATTGCCTTTGCTCCTTTGTCAAAGATCGGTTGAATATATCTGTTTGGACTTACTTCTGGGTTCTCTATTTTATTCTATTAATCTATTTGTCTATTCCTTCAGCAAAACCATACCATCTGGATTGCAGCTGATTTATAGTAAGTCTTGAAGTCAAGTAGTGTCAGTTCTACAACTTTTTCCTTCTCCTTCAGTGTTGTGTTGGCAATTTTAGGTCTTTTGCCTCTTCACATAAACTTTAGAACCAGGTGGTTAATATCCACAAAATAATTTGCTGGGATTTTGATTGGGATTGTATTGAATCTACAGATCAAGTTGGGAAGAACTGACATCTTGACAAATAAGTGAATTTTCTTATTCATGAACATGGAATTACTCTCCATTTATTTACTTATTTGATTTCTTTTGTCAGAGTTTTGTATTTTCCTCATATACATCTTGTACATATTTTGTTACATTTACACTTAAGTATTTCATTTGGTGGGGTGTTAATGTAAATGGTATTTTTTTCAATTTAATTTTTCTCTTGTTCATTGCTGACATATAGAAAAGCAATAGACTTTTGCTTATTAACTTTCTATCCTGCAACCTTTCTACAATCACTTACTAGTTTTAGGAATTTTTTTGTTGCTGTTGTCAATTTTTTGAGATTTTCTACACACACAATTATGTCATCTGTGGACAAAGTTTTATTTCTTCCTTTCCAATCAGTATACATTTTATTTTATTTTATTGTCTTATTGCATCCACTAGGACTTCCAGTATGATGTTGAAAAGGAGAGATGAGAGGGAACATCCTTGTCTTCTTCCTGATCTTAGCAATAAAGCTTCTAGTTTCCCACCATTAAGTTTGATGTTAGCTGTACATTTTTGGTAGATGTCCTTTATCAAATTGAAGAAGTTCCCCTCTATCCCTAGTTTGCTGAGAGTTTTTATCATGAATGGGTGTTGGATTCTGTGAATGTTTTTTCTGCCTCTATTGCTATGATCATGTGATTTTTCTTCTTTGGCTTGTTGATGGATTACATTAACTGGTTTTCAAATGTTGAGCCAGCCTTGCATACCTGGAATAAATCCCATTTGGTTGTGGTGTATAATTCTTTTTATACATGCTGGGTTCAATTTGCTAATATTTGGTTGAAGATTTTTGCATCTATGTTTATGAAAGATATTGGTCTGTAGTTTTCTTTTCTTGCAATGTCTTTGTCTGGTTTTTGTATTAAGGTAATAATGGCCTCACCAAATAAGTTAGGGAAGTATTCCCTCTGCTTCTATCTTCTGCAAGAGATTGTAGAGAATTGGTATGATTTCTTCCTCAAATGTTTAGTAGAATTCACCAGTGAACCCATCTGAGCTTGGCACATTCTGTTTTAGAAGGTTATTAATTATTGCCTTAACTTCTTTAATATATATAGGCCTATTCAGATTGTCTATTTCTTCTTGTGTAAGCTTTGGCAGATTGCATTTTTCAAAGAATTGCTCATTTTATCCAGGTTATCAAATTTGTGGGCATAGCGTTGTTCATAATATTCCTTTATTATCCTTTTAATAAAGGATCTGTAGTAATGTCCCCTCTTTCATTTCTGGTATTAGTAATTTGCGTCTCTCTTTTTTTCTTTCTTAGCCTGGCTAAAGCCTTGTCAATTTTATTTATCTTTTCAAAGAGCCAGCGTTTGAGTTTGTTGGTTTTCTCTACCTCTTCTTTTCAATCACTGATTTCAGCTCTAATTTTTTTCCTTCTACTTACTTTGGATTTAATTTACTCTTCTTTTTCTAGTTTCCTAAGGTGGAAGTTTATCTGACTGATTTCAGATCTTTCTTCTTTTCTAACATATACATTTAATGCTATAAATCTCCTCCAAGCACTGCTTTCACTGCATCACACAAATTTTGATAAGTTTATTTTCATTTTTATTTAGTTCAAAATATTTTAAAATTTATCTTGAGATTTCTTCTTTGACCCATATATTATTTAGAAGTGTGTTGTTTAACCTCCAATTATCTGGGGATTTTTCCAGCTAGCTTTCTGTTATTGATTTCCAGTTTAATTCAATTTTGGCCTGAGAGCAGACATTGCATGATTTCTATTGTTTTAAATTGTTAAGGTATGTTTTATGGCTCAGAATGTGATCTACATTTGTGAATATTTCATGTGAGCTTGATAAGAAGGTGTATTCTGCTGTTGTTGAATGAAGTAGTCTATACATTTTCTGCCTGATGGATCTGTCCATTTCTGATAGAGGCGTGTTCAAGCCTCTGACTTTAATAGTGGATTCATCTATTTCTTCTTGCAGTTCTACCAGTTTTTGCCTCACGTATTTTGATGCTCTGTTGTTATATGCATACACATTAAGAATTGTTGTGATTCTTAAAGAACTGACTGCTTTATCATTATGTAATGCCCCTCTTTATCCCTAATAACTTTCATTGCTCTGAAATCTGCTCTGTCTTAAAACTGATATAGCTAAAACCACTTTCTCTAGGTTAGCATTAACATGGTATATCTTTCTCCATCCATTTACTTTTAATCTATATGTGTCTTTATATTTAAAGTGGATATGGTGTAGACAACATATAGTGAAGTCTTGTTTTTTGATCCACTCTGACAATCTTTGTCTTTTACTTGATGTATTTAGACCATTAACATTTAAAGTGATCATTGATATAGTTGGATCAATATTTACCATATTTGTTACTATTTTCTATTTGTTACATTGTTCTTGGCTCCAGTTCTTTTCTTCCACTCCTTTTTTGCCTTTTGTGGGTTTTTTTTGTTTGTTTTTGTTTTTTGTTTTTTTTTTTGTTTTTTTGTGCTACACGGGCCTCTCACTGTTGTGGCCTCTCCCGTTGCAGAGCACAGGCTCCGGACGCGCAGGCTCAGCAGCCATGGCTCACGGGCCCAGCCGCTCCGCGGCATGTGGGATCTTCCCAGACCGGGGCACAAACCCATGTCCCCTGCATCGGCAGGTGGACTCTCAACCATTGTGCCACCAGGGAAGCCCCCTTTTGTGGTTTTAATTGGGTATTTTTTATGATTCCATTTTCTCTCCTTTCTTATCATATCAGTTATATTCCTTTTTTTTTTTTTTACACTTTTTTTTTTAGTGGTTGCTCCAGAGTCTGCAATATACATTTACAACTAATCCAAGTCCACTTTCAAATATTACTATACCACTTCATGGGCAATGTGAGTACCTTATAATAACAAAATAATCCTAATTCCTCCCTCCAGTCCATGTAACATTGCTGTCATTCATTTCACTTATATGTGTGTATATTTATATATGTATATACACATACATAAGTATATATATGTACATAATTGAATACATTGTTGCTGTCATTATTTTGAACAAACTGTTATCTGTTAGATCAATTAAGAATAAGAGAAGTTTTGTTTTACTTTCATTTAGTCCTTCTCTGATGCTCTTCCTTTAGTTATATAGATCCAATTTTCTGACCTATATCATTTTCCTTCTCTCTAAAGAACTTCTTTTAACATTTCTTGTAAGGCAAGTATCCTGGCAACAAATTCCCTCAATTTTTGTTTGAGAAAGTCTTTATTTCTCCTTCACTTCTGAAGGGTAATTTTACAGAGTACAGAATTCTGTGCTAATGGATTTTTTTTCTTCTCAACACTTTAAGTATTTCACTCCACTTTCTTCTTGATTATATGATTTCTGAGGAGAATTCAGACATAATTTTAATCTTTGCTCCACTATAGGTAAGTTTTTCCTCCCTCTGGCTTCTTTCCAGATTTTTTTAATCTTTGATTTTCTACAGTTTTTATACGATATGCCTAGGTATAGTGGGTTGTTGTTGGGTTTGTTTGAAATTTATCATACGTAGTGTTCTCTGAGTGCTATGGTATGAGTGTTTGTATTCCTCCAAAATTCATATGTTGAAACCTAATGCCCGGTATAGTGTATTAGGAAGTAGGGTCTTTGAGAGCTGATTATCATGAGGGCAGAGCTCTCATGAATAGAATTAGTGCCCTAGTAAAGGAAGCTCAAGAAAGCTCCCTTACTCCTTCCACCATGTGAGGTTATAGTGAGAAGATGGCCACTTATGAACTAGGAAGCAGGCTCTCACCAGGCACAGTACCTGATCATGCTAACACCCTGATCTCAGACTTCTAGACTCCAGAACTCTGAGAAACAAATTTATGTCACCCAGTCTGTGGTATTTTGTTATAGCAGACTGAACTAAGACACTAAGCTTCCTGATTCTGTGGTTTTGTGTCTGACATTAATTTGGAGAAATTCTCTATCATTATTGCTTTAAACATTTATCCTCTTTCTTTTCCTTTCTTCTCCTTCTGGTATGGCCTTTATGCACATATTATAACTTTGGTACTTGTCCCACAGTTCTTAGATATCCTGTACCATTTTTTGTCTTTTTGCTCTTTGCTTTTCCATTTTGGAAGTTTCTCTTGATGTATCATCAAGCTCAGAGATTCTTCTCTCAGCCATGTCCAGTCTACTAATGAGTCCATTGAAGGCATTCTTCATTTCTGTTGCAGTGTTTTTTATCTCTAGCATTTCTTTTCAATTCTTTCTTAGAATTTACATCCACCTGCTTACATTGCCCATCTGTTCTTGTGAACTGTCTACTTTATCCATTAGCACCCTTAGCATATTAATCATTGTTGTTTTAAATTTCTAATCTAATCATTCAAACATCTCTTCCATATCTGAGTCTGCTTCTGATACTTGCTCTGTTTCTTCAAAACTAGGTTTTTCTCCTGGGCATATTCCAGAGAAAACTCTAATTTGAAAAGATACATGCACCCCAATGTTCACAGCAGCACTATATACAATAACCAAGACATGGAAGCAACCTAAATGTCCATCAACAGATGAATGGATAAAGAAGATATGAGATATATATATATAGATAGATATATAGATAGATATATAGATACATATAAAATGGAATATTACTCAGCCATAATATTACTCAGCCATAAAAATGAATGAAGTAATGCCATTTGCAGCAACATGGATGGACCTAGAGATTATCATACTAAGTGAATTAAGTGAGACAGAGAAAAACAAATATCATATAATATCACTTATATGTGGAATCTTAAAAAATGATATAAATGAACTTATTTACAAAACAGAAATAGAATCACAGACATACAAAACAAACGTATGGTTATCAAAGGGGATAGTGGGGGGTGGGGAGAGATAAATTAGGGGTTTGGGATTAACATAGACATCCTACTATATACAACATAGGTAAACAACAAGGACCTACTCTATACCACAGGGAAATATATTCAATATCTTGTAATAACCTATAATGGAAAAGAATATATATATATATATATATAAATGAATCACTTTGCTGTACATTTGAAACTAACACAACACTGTAAATTAACTATACTTCAATTTTTTCTTTTTTTTTAAAGAATCATCTTTTTTAAAAATTTTATTTATCTTGGGCTGCGTTGGGCCTTCGTTGCTGCACGCAGACTTTCTCTAGTTGCGGGGAGCAGAGACCACCCTTCGCTGTGGCATGCAGTCTTCTCATTGCGGTGGCTTCTCTTGTTGTGGAGCACTGGCTCTAGGGCACGCGGGCCTCAGCAGTTGTGGAGCACAGGCTCAGTAGTTGTGGCACACGGGCCCAGCCACTCCGCGGCATGTGGAATCCTCCCGGACCAGGGCTCGAACCCGTGTCCCCCGCATTGGCAGGCGGATTCTTAACCTCTGCGCCACCAGGGAAGTCCCTTCGATTTTTTTTTTTTTCCCCTTCAATTTTTAAAACCTGTGTTTTTTGCCTTTTAGTGTACCTGTAATTTTTTTATCCTGAGAGCTAGACAGGATGTACTGAGTAAAAGGTACTGTGGTAAATAAGCCTTTAGTAATGTGGTGATAAGGCGGGAAAGTATTCTGTAGGTCTATGATTAGATTCCAGTCTTTTAGTGAGCCTGTGCCTCTGAACAGTTAACTTTGCACATGCTCCCTAGTTTTGCCCTGCTACGTGGGCCAAGATGACTAGAGCGGACCTGGATATTTTACTTCCTCCAAGTCCATTAGACAAAAATCCATTTAGGCTCTGGCAAAATAGTTTCTCTTGAGGACAGACCTTAAGAACAGAATTCTCTAGCATATTTCAAAGTGGTTCCTTTAACCACCTTCTGCCAGAAGCATGAGACGATTTTTCTCTCATATTCTCTGTGAGAACCTAGTCAAGATCAGACTTGTTCACACTGACCCTCCAGCAATTCATTAATTACATTTTAGGTTTCCTACCCCAGTCCTTGATCCCACAGAGCTTCCTGCTCCAGCATGTTTTTGTTTTTTGTCTTGTTTTTTGTTATGGGTTTACTTTTCTTTTTCATTTCTTTATATATAATTCTTTTTTTAATATTTATTTATTCATTTGGCTGTGCCTGGTCTTAGTTGCGGCACATGGAATCTTCGTTGCAGCATGCGGGATCTTTAGTTGCGTCATGCAGGATCTTTTGTTGCGGCATGTGAGATCTAGCTCCCTGACAGGGATAGAACCCAGGCCTCCTGCATTGGGAGCACAGAGTCTTAACCACTGGACCACCAGGGAAATCCCTGCTCCAGCATGTTTTGATTCTTTTCATTTGCCTGTCTGTCTCTTTAATTTTGGGGACAGCAGTTTGCCTGTGGCCTTACTTCTCTAACCACTCTAAGAAGAGTTGCTGATTTTTTCAGTTTTTTCAGTTTTTTCTTTGTTGTTAGGATGCAGTAATGACTTCCAAGCTCCTTACATACCAGATTGGAAATGGAAGTCCCACCTGCTTAATTTTTTTAGCATTTCCATTTCTCTAGTTTGTTCATTTTATTTCTAAATGCCTTAAGATATTTAGAGTTGTTATTTTAAGTCTTTGTCTTTTAATTCCAACATCTAAGTAATATGTGGATCTTCTACTGGTTACTTTTTCTCTTGATTGTGATTTAACATTTTCTTGCTCCTTTGTATGTCTAATAATTTTGTACTATATGCCAGATATTGTGTATAAAAGAATAATAGACACTGAAGTAGGTATACCCCCTCACCAGCAGAGGCCACACCCTTTCCTCTGTCAGAGGGCTAGCATGAGGGTTTATCTCATTGATCTTATAAAGAGTTGAGCTAAAAACCCAGAATTGCCAAAGCAATCCTGAATAAAAAGAACAAAGCAGGAGGCATAACCCTCCCAGACTTCAGACAATACTACAAAGCTACAGTAATCAAAACAGCATGGTATTAGCACAAAAACAGACATATGGGTCAATGGAACAGAATACAGAGTCCAGAAATAAACCTACACATCTATAGTCAATTAAGGAGGCAAGAATATACAATGGGAAAAAGACAGTTTCTTCAGCAAGTGGTGTTGGGAAAGTTGGACAGCCACGTGTAAATCAATGAAGTTAGAACACACCCTCTCACAATACACAATAAAAAACTTAAGATGGCTTTAAAACTTAAACATAAGACATGACACCATAAAACTCCCAGAAGAGATCATAGGCAAAACATTTTCTGACACAAATCATACCAGTGTTTTCTTAGGTCGGTCTCCCAAGGCAATAGAAATAAAAGCAAAAATAAACAAATGAGATCTAATCAAACTTACAAGCTTTTGCACTGCAAAGGAAACCATAAACAAAACAAAAAGACAACCTACAGACTGGGAGTAAATATTTGCAAATGATGCAACCAACAAGGGATTAATTTCCAAAATATACAAATAGCGCATACAACTCAACAACAAAAGAAAAAAATTATCCAATCAAAAAATGGGCAGAAGACCTAATTAGACATTTCTCCAAAGAGGACATAGAGATGGCCAATAAGCACATGAAAAGATGCTCATCACCGCTAATTAAATGCAAATTTAAAATACAATGAGGTACCACCTCACACGGATCAGAATGGCCATCATTAAAAAGTCTACAAATAACAAATGCTGGAGAGGGTATGGAGAAAAGGAAACCCTCCCACACTGTAGGTGGGAATGTAAATTGATGCAGCCGCTAGAGAAAACAGTATGGAGGTTCCTCAGAAAACTAAAAATAGAATTACCATATTAACCAGCAATCCCAATCCTGGGCATATATCTGGACAAAACTCTCATTCAAAAAGATACACACAGAGCTTCCCTGGTGGCGCAGTGGTTGAGAATCTGCCTGCCAATTCAGGGGACGTGGGTTCGAGCCCTGGTCTGGGGGGGGTCCCACATGCTGCAGAGCAACTGGGCCCGTGGGCCACAACTACTGAGCCTATGCGTCTGGAGCCTGTGCTCTGCAACAAGAGAGACCACAACAGTGAGAGGCCCGCGCACTGCGATGAAGAGTGGCCCCCACTCGCCGCAACTAGAGAAAGCCCATGCACAGAAATGGAGACCCAACACAGCCATAAATAAATAAATAAAATTTAAAAAAAAATGATACACACACCCCTATGTTCATAGCAGCACTATTCACAATAGCCAAGACACTGAAACAACCTAAATGTCCATCAACAGATGAATGGATAAAGATGTGGTACATATATACAATGGAATACTACTCAACCATAAAAAAGACTGAAATAATGCCATTTGCAGCAACATGGATGCAACTAGTGAAGTGAAGTAAGTCAGAAAGAGAAAGACAAATACCATATGATATTACTTATATGTGGAATCTAAAATATGACACAAATGAACTCATCTATGAAACAGTAGCAGAATCACAGACATAGAGAACAGACTGGTGGTCACCAAGGGGGAGGGGGTTGGGGGAGGGATGGAGTGGGAGGTTGGGGTTAGCAGATGTAAGCTTTTATATATAGAATGGATAAACAACAAGGTCCTACTCTATAGCACGGGGAACTATATTCAGTATCCTATGATAAACCATAATAGAAAAGAATATTAAAAAAAGAATGTATAGGGTTTCCCTGGTGGCGCAGTGGTTGAGAGTCCGCCTGACGACGCAGGGGACACGGGTTCGTGCCCCGGTCTGTGAAGATCCCACATGCCGCGGAGCGGCTGGGCCCGTGAGCCATGGCCACTGAGCCTGCACATCCAGAGCCTGTGCTCTGCAACGGGAGAGGCCACAACAGTGAGAGGCCCGCGTACCGCAAAAAAAAAAAAAAAGGAATATATATATATATATATGTATATATATGTATACATATATATATATCAATCACTTTGCTGTATAGCAGAAATTAACATAACATTGTAAATCAACTGTACTTCAATTAAAATAGAAAAAAAGAGTTGCGCTAGATGGGAGCTGAGTTAGTTTTATTTCATGGAGGTTTCAATATTTCAAGGGTGAGTTCAGTACCTTCCCCTCCAGGGCTTTGGATCTAAGTACTGTCTCTGTCTCTGTCTCTGTCTCTCTCATTCTCCTTCTCTTTGCCAGACCTGCCTGCAGTTGATGCTTATTCAGCCAAACGCCATGGAAGAGAACTAGCAGGCCAGCTCCTAAGGGGTGGCTTTATATTGGGGGCTCCTCCAGATTCTAATCTGCCACATAGGTTTACCCAGTTGTTGAGAGTTGGGACGTTTTCTCCTTTCCCAGCAAAGTCCCTCCACCTGTCAGGCCTGCTCCTCCACTACCCAGTTTAGGAGGCCGCCCCCACTAGGCAGTATGAAAGCAACTGCCAGTCTCTTCTCTCATGGAAGGGCTCGATCCTTTCTGTAACGTATTTCATTTATACTCTGCATCTGTGTCCAGAGCTTTCCTATGGCTTTAAAGAAAGCATTTATTTATTTATTTATTTATTTATTTTTGGCTGTGTTAGGTCTTCATTGCTGCGCACGGGTTTTCTCTAGTTGCGGAGAGCAGGGGCTACTCTTTGTTGCAGTGCGCAGGCTTCTCATTATGGTAGCTTCTCTTGTTGCAGAGCACGGGCTCCAGGCGTGTGGGCTTCAGTAGTCGTGGCACGCGGGCTTCAGTAGTTGTGGCTTGCGGGCTCTAGAGCGCAGGCTCAGTAGTTGTGGCGCACGGGCTTAGTTGCTCTGCGGCATGTGGGATCTTCCCGGACCAGGGCTTGAACCCGTGTCCCCTGCATTGGCAGGTGGATCCTTAACCACTATGCCACCAGGAAAGCCCCTGCCCCACTTACTGACTGGTGAGCTTGGGCATTTGTTTTCCACTTTCCTGGCTCCCCGGGAGGACCGGCCAGGGCACGGGCAGCAGATGCACCAGTAACGAACAGAGAGCTCACTTCCAAGCCCCACGTCCCTGCTGACCTCAGTCAGGTCTGGGTCCTCCTCAGTGGTAGCAAAGCTTTCCTGCTGCTCCAATGGAACAGTGTCCCCTCCCACCGATAGACAGGTTTGAAGTTCATAACTGGTACACAAGGTCACCAAAGGGCCCTTGAGAGTGTGTAGGAGAAAGATCTGAGGTCAAGCAATCTTTGAAATCCTAGGTCTGCCACTGATCAGTCCTGTGACCTTGGACAATCACTTGACCTCATGGAGCTCAATTTCCTTATCTGAAAAGGAGGATGATAATAGCACCTGAGATGAGATGGTCCATGTATAACGCACACACAGTGCACTGACGTGTTCAATAATATCCATTGTCTGCCTCCCTCCTTTCTCTCCCCTGCCCCAGGCCCGAGGAGCTACAGAAACCTGCAGACATGATCAAGCACCCCCTATCAGTGACCTCTGAAAAATCAGAGTGACGTGAAATGTGCCAATGGATAAGTGATGGAGAAATTTGTGCCCATTTTCAAAGAAGGGATTCAGGAACCTGCACACAGATAAGCCTAAATTTTATCTCTAGCAAGATTCTTAAATTATTCAACAGCTGTATTTACAAGAGCTGAAAACAGCATCTGCAGGCTTTTCTAGAGGAAAGCGATGGTCCCCTTCCCCACTTTGATATTTGACTGGCATTTGGAGGAGGATGTTAGAAGCACAGCATTTCTCGATTTGACAAACTTATCTTATGACTCCCTGGAGATGATGTTTACATGTTATAGCACAATTGCGTATTTTCACAGGTGACTGAACAATTAATTATTCATAGAGTGGGCCTCTGATACTCAGCCACAGGGGACCATCCTGCCCAAAAATCTAGGCAGTGAGTTGGATGGGCTATAGTATGCATATTAATCAACCTCGAGGATCACACTGGCTGGAAAGGATGGTGCGCTCATTGAATGATGGGATCCAGATTCAAAAGTAACCCAAGAGCGTGGAGCAGGGACTTCCCTGGCAGTCCAGTGGTTAAGACTTCGCCTTCCAATGCAGGGGGTGCAGGTTTGATCCCTGGTCGGGGAGCTAAGACCCCTCATGCCTCAGGGCCAAAAAACCGAAAACATAAAACAGAAGCAATATTGTAAGACATTCAATAAAGACTTTAAAAGTGGTCCACATCAAAAATAAAAAAATCTTCAAAAAAAAGTGTGGGGCAGTGGATGCACTCTCAGACATTGCCACTTTGGGAAAAGATCTGTTAGTTTCTTATAAAATTAAATATATATCTTCCTATGAGTCAGCAATTCTAATATTAAATATTTACTCAAGAGAAATGAAGATCTATGTCCGCACAAAAAAGCTCGTACACAAATGTTCTTAGCAGGTTCATTCATAATAGCCAACAGCTAGAAACAGCCCAGGTGTCCATCAACAGGACAACAGACAAACACACTGTGATATAATCATACAACACTATTCAATGACAAAAAGGAACAAACTACAAGTATAGGCAACAATGTGGGTGAATCTCAAAATATTATGCTGATTTTTTAAAAAGTCTGACACTGCAAGATTCTATTGATTTGAGTTTCTAGACTGGGCAAAACCTATCAAAACAGTGTTTGCCTCTAGAGGGTTAAGATGGACATTGCCAGGGAAGGGGCATGGAAGAGCCTTCTGGGGTGATGACAATGTTCTCTATCTCAAGAGCAGTTTGGGTTACACAGGTGTTTGCATTTCTGGAAATGTATGTGTCTTTCGCTGTATATACCTTTAAAAACATAAACAAATATTGAACTCTAGTCAATGTACATGCAGAAATGTTTGGGTGCGTGGGGAAGCTTACTGATATCTGCAACTTACTTTGAAAATCGTCCAAAGGTAAGATGGATTGATAGAAGGGTAGAACGATGCGTAGATAGATATAAGATACAGCAAGCATAGTAAAATATAAATTATAGACTCTAGGTGGTGAGTATACAGGTGTTCACTGTACAATTATTTCAACTGTTTTGCATGTTTGAAACTTTCGTAACAAGACGTTCAAAAAATTAACCCAGCAGGATAGGGAGGTGGCTGAGAGCCAAGAGGGTGAAATTGAATGCCAGTGAAGGGCAAGGGGTCTCTGCAGGTGTAAAGTGCTCCTTCGCTTAAACAGGGAATGAGAATGTCCTGGTTCACCAGCAGTTCGTGTTCATAAGGAATGGGTTTCATCCAAGGTTATTATGAGCACATGTGCTGCTGCTGTAATTGATGTGGAATTAATAGATATTTCCATAATCCCTGCTCATGGAGGGCATCCCATCCTCTTCCACACTGCTCTCACCCCCTTGATCCTGGAGATCTCACTTTCAAGGAGACCTTAGCAAATGAGTCAGAACAGGCTGCGTTTTATTGCAGTAACAGAAGATCCCCAGATCTCAATGGCTTCTCTCTCATGTGGGTTGGCTGTGGCTCTGATCCTTGTCATCTTTGCTGGGATCTAAGCTGACAAAGTAGCCTTCATCTAGAATATTCTGTCTGGTGGCAGAAGGAAAAGATACATGGCAAACCACAGACTGGCCCTTACAGCTTCTGCTGAAAGGGACATACAGAGCTTCTGCCCACTTATCACTGGCCAAAGCAAGTAACACGGCTCTACCTTGGTTCAGCTGGACACAGATACCCCAACCTCCTGCAGGGAGAGGTACAGCTGACTATGGCCAACAGTGATTTGCTCTACCTCAAGGACTCTACCGGCATAGTGAAAGGGCTGGGAAAGGTGAGCGGACGAGACCCACTCTACACAGCTCCAGAGGGTAGCCTGAGGACACCTCCAATGGCTGGAGTCACTGGCTTTGGGTCGCAACAGGAAGCACTTTCTAACAAGAAGGACTGTCCACACTGGGAGCAAAGAGGGCACACGTGACCTGGGCACCTCCATGGCCCAGCATGGTGCCCAGTACTGAAGATCTGATTGTATCCCATCCTCCTTATCCACCTGCAAATACTGGGCCCAGCTGCCCACAAAGCAGTGAGTTCCCTGTGCCTGGAAGGATGCAAGCAGACCCTGGATGGCCATGTGACATCCTGTGGATGGAACCCCTGTATTGGGAGGGTGGTCAGACAAGAGTGGGGCTCAGAGCTGCCAGCTGGGCTGCTGCAGAACCAAGTTTCCAAACACGCGTGCTTTCTGGGAGGGGCCGCAAAGCGGAAACCCCCCAGCGTTGAGCAGCTGCGCAGGGCTCTGAGATCTTGAATGCTGGCCAGGACTGTTACTGACCATCCCTCGACCTCGAGCAAGGGCCTCGCTGCAGGGGAGGTGGTGCTAAACTAGTGCACTTGTGAGCAATTCAAGCGGCGGGGCCTGGGCTGTGTATCCAGGACTCTGAGTGCATCTGTCACGGCCAAGCGGTGAGAGCACTGGCCAGCTATCCAATGTGGCCCGCACGACCCACTTAGGGCCTCATCCCTGAGCAGCGGCTCTGGGGAGCTCACGCTCCTACCGTGGGCCTGCCGTATGCAGAGAGACTGGCTGCTCTCTCATCACCGATTTGCTTTCCAAAGGTATCAGACCCCTCTCACCAACGTAATAACTTTTCTCATGAGAACAATCCCTTCTAGTTTGCAAAACGCCAACTGACAGAGCCTCTGCAGGCGCCAAACCTGTGTCCCAGTCAGGGCGGGGATCTGTCTTGGACTCACATTCGTCCCAGGCTGGGTGCTGGACCCAGCTGCCCATTCTGGGAGGGAATGCAAAAGAGAAGGGTCCATCCTGTAGCCCAGATGCCCGCCTGCCCCCTGGGACCACTCTGCTTGCCCAGCCGAGGTCATCGGATCCTTGGCTGGAAGGCCAGCTCTCCACACCACCTCCCACTCAGGCGGCGTTTAGCAGTTTACAAAGGAAGTTTACCTACCTCACAACTTCCTCAGAGAGGAGGGAAGCAGCTTCTCCAAGCCCACAGCGCTGGTAAGGGACAGGCAGGGATGGGGAACCCCACACCTCCCGTCTCTCTGAGCCCAGTGCACCATGGCGGCCCTCCCTCGTACTCCCCTCGTGCACTGGCTCTCGGGCTGCCTGTGAGTGGGTAGGAAGCCCACCAGCCTCTTCCGCAAGCCCGCACCAACTCGTACTCACCACACAGGGCTGCTTTAATTAAGAGGCAGATGAGATAGAGCTGTGAGGCTTTCACAGCGCCTTCCCCTCCCTTCTGCCCTGGGGTTCCCTCCGGCTCCAGCCCAGCCCCCAGCAGAGCCTCCAGGGTGGTGGATGTCGGGAGATGGGGAGGAAGGTCAGGCCAGGCCTGGCTCCGGGCTGGCCAGCCAGAGGCCGGGTGGCCGGGGCAGCAGAGCAGCTCACGTCCGCACATTGCTGAGCGTCCGCATCGCTAGGCCTGTTTCCAGGGGCCAAGGCTCACAGCCCTCTACTGGGGACGGCCGCCTTCTGTGCTCAGCCAGAGGTGGCCCATGAATTCTGGCTGGCTCGGCCTTAAGCCCGACCTCAGCAGAGAAACACACAGAAGGCCAGGTCTCCAAGCCCTTCCCACCCCGCCCCCACCCCGCCCCCGGCCCCGGCCCGGGCACACATCGTCAGAGGCCTGCACGTCCAGTCCTGACCCTCAAGGCTGCTGCCCGGCATGGGCTCCCCTTACCCCCACCCTGCACGTCCGCGTGCAACTCTTTCACACCCCCCTGTCACGGCTCACCTTCTCTCTGCAGCTCCTGGGCCCTTACCCACTCCGCCTCTTGCTCTCTGAGTGCCTGAGTTAGTCACGTGCCTCCGTGCAAGGCCCAGTCTCACCTGCAGGCCCTGGGAGGCGCACTCATGGGATTATTCCTAACTCCCAGGGATGTCCTTAGATACACATGTATCCTTAGAACTTTCTAGTGTGCTTGTGTATTCAGTTCACAGGAATGATGTCATGGTATAGCCTCCGTCCATCACATGGTTTTTCATTCAGCACTGTATTTTTAGGATCTCCTGGTAACTGTACGCCACCTTGTTCCTGACGGCTGTGTGGCTCACACCTGTCTGTTCTGCTAAGGTAGGACCATTAATTTAAAAAAAGTTTTTTTATTGAAGTATAGTTGATTTACAATGTTGTGTGTTTCTGGTGTACAGCAAAGTGATTCAGTTATATATATATATTCTTTTTCAGATTCTTTTCCATTATAGTTTGTTACAAGATACTGAATATAGTTCCCCGTGCTATACAGTAGGACCTTGTTGTTTACCTATTAGGACCACTGATTTAATCCCACTCTTCACCGCTGTAAATAACACCACAAGAAACATCGCACGCAGGTTCCTGCAAACCCGGGTGGGAGCTTCCTGGGAGAAATACCCAGCAGGGGATTGTGGCCCACGGACTTAGGCATGCTTGTAGCCTAGGGGCTGTCAGGTGCACCCAGAGTGACTGCACAGCCAACCTGATGAGAGGAGAAAGGACATACCTGTTTGAAAAATTCTTTGCAACCTGCCAAGGCAGGAGGCAATGTTTCAAAGAAGGCAGGCTTGGGAGACAGGAGGGGCCGTGGTGGTGCCTCTCCAACACCACAGAGACGGTGGGAAATGAGGGAAAATGAGGGAAGGAGACAAGGGTGGGCGTGGAGATGTGAACGGAGGTGCTATACGGCAGGAGGCAAGGGAGGAGCCCCAGGGACAAATCTGGGGTTGCCCAAAATGTCGTTTTAAAGTTATTTGCTCTGCAGGACTTGGATGACCAGCTGCTCAGAAGCATCCACTGTTCCCATGATGCTTTGTGTGAGGGGGCTTCTTAGGGACCCGCAGAAGGTAGCTGTGGTATGGACCAGACATCATCGTGGGAGCCAAACTGGGAAGAATGGCGGACAGACCATGGGATTTGGGGTTCATGGCCATCTTATCTAGATCCCAAGGGCAGGGGGATGCTCTTGACACCTGGCTGATACTACATGGCAGGTGTGGGCATCGTTGAGGATGTTGCTTCACACATGACGGAGACCTGCTGAAGACCCTGGGGTGAAACAGCCTTCTGCCCCATAGTAACCTGCACTGTTTCTGAGCCTAACTCTGTTTTGAATTAATGAATTGTAAATCATGTCACTAGTCAGGTTTTCATGGCCACCCTCAAGGCCATCGTTCACAAGTGTGCAGGACAACACAGGGAACCTCTGGGTATCCACCTCTCCCTCAGTTCTTAGGTTGTCTTTCCCCTTTCCTGATGGTATCCTTTGAAGCCCAGATTTTTTAATTTTGAAGAAGTCCAATTTATCAATGTTTTCTTTAGTTGCTTTTGCTCTTGGTGTCATATCTGAGAAACCACTGCCCATTTCAATGTCATGAGATTTATGTCCACGTCTTCTTGTAAGAGTTTTGTTGTTTTGGCTTACATTTAAACCTTTGATCCATTTTGAATTCATTTTTGTTATGGTGTGAGGTAGGGATCCAAATTCCTACTTTACATGTGTCCCAACACCATTTGTTGAAAAGACTATTCTTTCCCACATTGAAATGTCTCGGTACCCTTGTCAAAAATCAATTGGCTATAAATGTGAGAGATTATTTCTAAATTCTAAATTCTATCCATTGATTGGATTGTAACCTCATGCCAGCACCAGCCAGTCTTAATTAATGTAACTTTGTAGTAAGTTTTGATATCAGAAAGATCAAATCCAACTTTGTTCTTTTTCATTATTTTCTTGGCTATTCTGGGTCCCTCACATTTCCATATGAATATCAGGATCAGCTTTTCAACTTTTTGGAGAAGTCAGCTGGAATTTTTTTTTTTTTTTTTTTTTTTGCGGTATGCAGGCCTCTCACTGCTGTGGCCTCTCCTGTTGCGGAGCACAGGCTCCGGATGCACAGGCACAGCAGCCATGGCTCATGGGCCCAGCCGCTCCACGGCACGTGGGATCTTCCCGGACCGGGGCACGAACCCGTGTCCCCTGCATCGGCAGGCAGACTCTCAACCACTGCGCCACCAGGGAAGCCCGCCAGCTGGAATTCTGAGAGCGATTGCATTGAATCTGTAGTTCAGTTTGGGGAGTGTTGCCACATAACAATATTAAATGTTCCGATCCATGAACACGGGATGTCTTTTCATTTATTTAGATCTCCTTTCATTTCTTTCAACAGTGTTTTAGAATTTTCAGAGTATTTGTTGTTCACTTCTTTGGTTACATTTATTCCTAAATATTTTATGCTTTGATGCTGTTATAAGTGGAATCGTTTTTCTTAATTTCATTGTCACATTATTCATTGAAAGTATATACATGTCCAAGGAGATTCTGACGCCCTCCTTCTCTCCTGTTGTTTTGGTCCCCCTTTGCTCTGGGCTGTGGCCCTGAGCCACCCTGGATTCCAGCAGCATTGCCCTATGTCACTAGGGTTTGGTTACAGGCCTATGTCCCCAGCAGACCATGGCTCCCCAGGGGCCTCATTCCAGCACTGGGTCCAGTGCACAGGACGTGTTCATCTAGAGAATGATGAATGAATGAACAAATGAGTAAATGAATGAATCAATCAATGAATGAACAAACAGACTGACACATTAATACGTGCTGGGTGCCGGGTTCTGCATGTTGTGAGGCAGCTGCTCCCAGAACTCTGGCCTAGGGCTCTCCAGCTGAGTCCCAGTCCTTCCTAGGAAGTATTCCCTTTGTGTCCTCCACCCACACTCCAGGGAAATGGGGCCGTGAGGGACAGTTTCCTGGCGCTTTCCTGAAGTCTGTGAGGGGAAGGCTCACTGGAAGCAGAGTTGGGTGAAGAGAGAGGGAGCTGGGCAATACCTGGGGAGAGGAAGACCTGCCAGTGGCCTGAGGCCTCCACCAAGAACCAGGCAGGCTCCAGGCTGCTAAAAAGTTGAAACAACCCAAATGTTTATCAACGGATGGGTAGATAAACAAATGTTGGTATATTTATCCAATGAAGTATTATTTGGCATAAGTAGGAATGAAGTACTGACACAGGCTACAACATGGATGAATCTTGAAAACATGATGCTAAGTGAAAGAAGCCAGTCACAAAAGACCACATATTGTGTGATTCCATTTATATGAAATGTCCAGATAGGCAAATCCATAGAGACAGAAGGTAGATCAGTGGTTTCCAGGGGCTGGGGGTGGGAAGTGCAGTGGGAGGTTGGAGATGACCGATCAAGGGTTTCTTCTGGGGGATGAAAATGTTTTGGTACTGATTGTAGTGATGATTGTACAACTCTGTGAACATACTAAAAGCCATTAAAGTGTGCACTTTGGGTGAATTATATAGTATATTATGAATTATATCTCAATAAAGAGAAATAAACTATATGTGAATTATATCTCAATAAAGAGAGATAACTATATGTGAATTATATCTCAGTTAAGATTTTTTTTAAAAAATCTCCTTGGAGAAGCATTTGCAGCAGCTTGGTCTTCTTTTCTAGACCACAAAGCTTCAAGAAGAGGAAGGAGCTGCAGATACTTGGGCCAGACAGCAGCAGCCCCAAAAACCTGCCGGGTCACCTTCACCAGGCCACCTCTCCTCTCTGGATCTCATCTCCTCATCTCACGGATGAAGGGACCAGGTCATTTCTGAGGGCCGTTCCACCCTGGTGTGCATTGACTCAAAACACTGGTGTCCTTTGAGCCAGCAGCCCCAGTTCTGGAAATCTCTCCTGGAGAGTTGAGCTCATGCAGGAGAAAGCACTAGGCTCAAAACTGTTCCATGCAGCACTTTCTGTTGTGCTGAAAAAACAGAAGCCACCCAAGTTTCCAAAAGCAAGGGAACAGTTACATACACGGCAGTTGTGCCGTTTAAAACAGGGCCTGGGGCTTCCCTGGTGGCGCAGTGGTTGAGAGTCCGCCTGCCGATGCAGGGGACGCGGGTTCGTGCCCCAGTCCGGGAAGATCCCACATGCCGCGGAGCGGCTGGGCCCGTGAGCCATGGCCGCTGAGCCTGCGCGTCCGGAGCCTGTGCTCCTCAACGGGAGAGGCCACAACAGTGAGAGGCCCGCGTACCGCAAAAAAAAAAAGGGCCTGAAAACACTGACAAACATGGGGAAATGCTGCAGCTGCGAGGTTTGGTGGAAAGGCAGGACCCAGAGCTGAGCGAGGACAGTGGGCTAAGGGGCCCCACGAACGTCATCAGAGAGGAGCAGGGACCATTGGAGCTGCTGTGGGGGGGAGGAGGGGGAGGAGAGACGGAGCGTGGCTCCCTCCTTTATTTAGAAGCCTGTCAATATCAATGGCAATAAAGGTGAGCCCTGGCTCTCGGCTCTTGAGTGACCGGCGAGAAGGACAGGTGTTTCCCGATGTGCATGGTCCACCTGGTGCCCAGGTACCAGCTCCCGTAAAGCTCATAGTCCTTCTTGCCCCTCCGCTGCCTAGTGACAACCTCTCCCTCCTCCATCCCCTCTAGACTCTCTCCTCTCCTCAGCCCACTCCAGGCTCCGAAAGGGGAGGTGGGAGGGCCCCCTGTGGGATCTTCCCCAGCCCCCGACCCTGACCACAACTGCTGGCTCTTCCCCTCCCTCGTCCTCACTCCACATCACATGCCTCCCAGCTAACTGCGGTAGCCCCCATAACTGCCCGCCCCAGTCCCCAGTACTGGCCATGCGCAGACCTGTCCTCAGGCTTGACTTGTGTTATCTCGCTTCATCTTCATGAACGACCTTGTGAGCACTGTGCTTCCCTAGTCCACCGAGGAGGGACAGCTGCCCAGAGAGGGGAGGGAGCTTGCCTGAGGTCACACAGCAACAGGGGGTAGAGCCAGAATTGCTACCTCTTCCCCTCCTGCCCCTCCTCAACCCTCTGTCCTTCTCTCCCACTGCTCTCCCGCTCCAGCCATCCCTCACCCCTTCCCTGGGGAGGAGAGCTCTGGCTCCTCTGTGGATGCAGCAATTATCTGTGGACAGAGCCTGTTCCTCAGGTCTGGGAGGAGGGGAACCAGCCTGATGGGTGGACTCATGGCTCCATCCCACTGGATGGTAGGAAAGGGAAGGCAGGAGTAACTCCAAGGAAACCAGCCTCTGTCTAAGGGAGCTGCATGTGGTGGGCCAGTCCCTGCAGAGCCGAGGATGTTATAACCACACACACACACACACACACACACACACACACTCACTCACACACTCACACACACACGTGAACGCTGGGAAACCGTATGGCTACCTTCTACTGGCAGAAGCAGCCAAAGAGAGGTCCAAATGGAAGTAGGGAAGGCTGGCAACCCAGAGGTTTACCTGCAAGTGGGCTCTGGGGGCCCTCTCTCCCATTGCCCCGTCCCGATGGAAGGGTGGAAGGGGAAGGCTGGGAGGGGCTTGACAGGAGAGGTGTGAAAAGGCCAAAGGGAGGCCCAGGGCTGTCTCAGCCTAGGATGTCTACTCACTCCAGCCACTGAGTCTAACGAGCTCACATCCTCAACCCTGTGCCTACGTGAAGAATACTGATATTCTAATCCCTTCACAGACAGCTTCTGCAGGTGCCCAAGGTGGCTTTACCGCCTCCTCCGTATGTGAGCCTTGTCCCACCTCGTCTCTGCCTTCGGCTGGTGCTTCCAGGGAGCAGAGGTCCAGGGTAGTTCCCAGACAGAAGTCACTCCTATAGCGCTAGTCCTGCCAGGGCAGGCAGCCTTTGGAGTGGGAGACCGGGGTGTGCGCTCCCCAAATTAGGAGCTGTGTGCCCCGGGCAGGTTGCTCACCTCTCGGAACTTCAGCTTCCTGGTGTGTAGATGGTTAATATAGACTAACTTTCAGGGTTTTGAGGATCCTGTATCCACCGCACAGGCCACACCCCGGCTCGCAGTCCTGGGGAGCCGGTTCTGCCACCTCTGCCACCTCTGGCTCTGATTGCCCGGGACCCTGGCTGCCTCGGGGCACTTCTGTCTGTGACTCTGCCTCCAAGTCAGCTAGTGGAAAACTGAACTCATTGTTGATCTCCACACCAGGTCCCCCACTTAACTTTCACATTTCTGACCTGAGAATAATGACCATCCCAGATGCTGAGGCTAAACACTGTGAAGTCATCTTTGACTTTGTCTCTCAGCTTAAATCCTACCCAATGGTGAGTCCCTCACCCAAATCTGCCTCCATCCCAGTCCTCCGTGCTCAGACCAAGGTCAGGACCAGAGCCTGTCCCTGGCAGGGACCCACTCTGTTCCAGCTATGGGGTGCAGGTGGGGATGTAGAGGTGGGTCCTTGCCCTCAGGGAGCTTCTAATCAAATGCAGGAGGCCCACCTGTCCAACCTTCCCAATGACACAGACAGACTGGGAAGGCTCCAGGGGGGTGATGGCATTTGGATGTGATCTTAAAAGACGGGGAGCATTTGAATCAGTGCAGAAGGTGAGGAAGGGCATTCCAGGCTCGGGAGCAGTGACTGTCCATTCAGTGATGTTTTAAGGGCCTGTTTGTGCCGGTACCTTCTGCCCAGTAACTAGGATAGAAGACTCTGCTCTCATGGATTTTACAAATTCAAGCACGATAAGTACTATACAGAAAATAAAACAGAGTACATGGCGGAGAGCGACAAGGGGAGGCTTCTCTAAGGAGAAATTTGCAGAAGGTCTTAATGATAAAAAAGGAGTCATGTGAAGCTGAAGGGGAGTGCATTCCAGGCAAAGGAAGCAGCCAGTGTGAGGAAGACAAAGCTGAGTGCTTCAGAGAACAAAATACACTTGGAATCTGGACAGGCTAGACTTATAGACAAATAGGATAGAACCGCGAGTCCAGCGATAAACCCATGTATCTACAGTTAATTACATTTTCAACAAGGGTGCCAAGAGCATTCAAAGAAAAAAAGAATGGTCTTTCTGACAAACGGTGTTAGAACAACTGGATATCCACATGCCAAAGAATGAATGTGGTCCCTTTCCTCACAGCATATGCAAAGATTAACTCAAAATGGATCAAATATCCAAATGTAAGCGCTAAAACTATAAAACTCTTGGGAGAAAACATAGGAGTACATTTTCATGCCCTTGGATTTGGCACTGGGTTCTAAGATACGCCCTCAGAAGCAGAAGCAAAAAAAGAAAAAATAAATTGGACTTCAAAATTTTAAAACTTTTGAGCATCAAAGGACACAATCAAGAAAGTGAAAATAATAAAATCTACAGATGAGGAAAAGTGTTTGCAAATCAAATACTTAAGATCTGATAAGATTCTGATTTCCAGAATATATAAAGAACTCTTAGCACTCAATAATAAAAAGAAAAATAGTTCAACTAAAAAATGGGCAAAGGGGCTTCCCTGGTGGCGCAGTGGTTGAGAGTCCGCCTGCCGATGCAGGGGACACGGGCTCGTGCCCTGGTCCGGGAAGATCCCACATGCCAGGGACCAACTAAGCCCATGAGCCACAACTACAGAGCCTGCACTCTAGAGCCCGTGAGCCACAACTACTGAGCCCGTGCACCACAACTACTGAGCCCGTGCACCACTACTACTGAAGTCCACACACCTAGAGCCCACAATGAAGAGAAGCCACCACAATGAGAAGCCCGTGCACCACAACGAAGAGTAGCCCCCCACTCGCTGCAACTAGAGAAAAGCCCATGAGCAGCAACGAAGACCCAATGCAATAAATTAATTAATTAATTAATTTTTTTAAAAAAACAAACAGAAGTTGATATCATTACATGCTCACCAGACTGAGAAAAAGACTGATCACAGCAAGTGCTACTGAGGATGTGGAGCAACTGGAACTCTCAGACACTGCCGACAGAAGTGTACTTGGTAGGATAATTCTGGAAAACTGTTTGGCAGTATCCACTAAAGCTAAATATTTGCTTATCATATGACCCAGTAATTCCACTCCGAGATATTTACCCAAAGAAATGAGTGCGTGTGTCCGCCAAAAGACACATCCATAAACATACTTACCAGCTTTATTCATAGTTGTCCAAAGCTGGAAACCATCCACATGGCCAGCAACAGGGAATGGGTAAGTAAACTGAGGTACTGAACCAATACTGAGACAGCCTGGATGGCTTTCCCCAACATTATATTGAGCAAGAAAAGCCAGTCACAAAAGCTCATATATGTTTTGATTACATTTATAGGAAAGTTCTAGAACAGGCAAAACTAATCTACAGTGATAGAAGTCAGAACGATGTTCTCTCCCGGGGATATTGACTGGGAAGGGGGACAAGAGACTTTCTGGAGTGAAGGAAATGCTCTGCACCTTGATCTGGGTGAGGTACACATATGGAAACAGCCACTGGGCTGTGCACTTTTCTGTCTGACCTGAGTAATCTTTCAAAAAGCCCCTCTGAGTGCAGAGGGGGGAGGGGTCCTCCCAGAAGTGGAGGGCTTGTTAAAAACTGGCACATTCACCCATCAGGCATCTCCGGGACCTGGCTGGTCAGGCCTGAACCCTGGAGTGGACTCAGCCTGGGCCTCAGGCAAGAAGGGGCTTAGGGAGCATTTTTTCTCACACTGCCCCGGCCTCGGTGACGAGCCCCAGGCCCAGGGAGCAGGAGGGATGCAACCGCGCACCTGGCAGCCGTGCGGGGCAGAAACCAGGTCCTGGTCCCCCAGCCCAGAGCTCACACCCAGCTGCAGGCTGCTCCCATAAGACATCCTGGTGAAAGGTGATGGGGTGTCCTTTGACCCAGTAAACGGCACGTTAGGACCAGCAGGAGACAGCTCTGAGGTGTCTAAGGAAGTTGGGGCCGTGACAGGGCCCACACTTCATCATACCATGGGTTCCAGCTCGAGTTGAGAAGAGCCTGGGGAGTCTAGAGAATGAGCCCCTTCCTTCAGAGGCACAGAAGAGCCTGGCGGGAGCTGGACGGAGAAGGCCAGGCCAGGCCTGGGCACCCTGCAGTTATGGGTGACACGAGCCCTGATCAGCTCCTAGACCTATAGCTTTGGGGACCGAGGCGGGGGGCATTTCTGTGGTTCCCACCACTGCCAGGTCCTCCTTGGAGCGGACAGCCAGGTGGCATCCACCCTCTGCCCAAAGTTCCTGCTAAGCCCAGGGCCTGCTGAAAAGTCTGTGGGCCCTCAGGCCTAGGAGCAAGGAGGATGGAGCAGGTGGGTGGTGGGATTGCGGGGGGGGACCTGGAGTTTTGGTCCCCATCCTCCGTCAACATCTCTTCCCCCAGCCTGGAAGAGGCCCTGTCTGTTCATGAGTCTCAGCTGTTAAAAATAACCTGCCTCTCCATCATCCTGACAGCCGTGCTTCGGGACAGTGTGTTCCAAGCCCAAGCTGCTCTCCAGGGACTGGAGCAATGGGGCAAGAAGGGCTGTGGATGTTCCTAGCCGGCTCAGGCCAGGAGAGCGTGTCCGGAAGCCAGAGTCCCACAGCCTGTGACAGTTCGGGCTCCCCAGCCACATGTCAGCCCTCCTGGCCCCCGAGATCCTGGGGGTTTGGGTCCAGTGATGGGAGCCCCGGGAGTGCTCATGCCATGCTGTGTTTTGCCTTGGAGCTATGGGATCAGGGGCCTCTCCTGGTGACCTGGAACTTTCTCCCCACTTGCCCGGAACCTGCCTATCACCACGTGGCTTCCTCCTCTGATTCCCAGAAAACACCCCTGGTGGGGCCCAGAGGAGACTTTACTGGGGATCAGGCAGGTGAAGAAGGGACTTGGGTGCATGGGCAGCCGTGCCCTTGTCCCTCAGATGCAGTCCTCCCTCTGCTGTGGCCTCCTCCCCACAAAAGAGAAAGAGGGGTGACAACAGCTCTCAGAGTTAAGAGCTCAGGGTCTGGAGGCAGAAAGACCCATGTTCAAATCCTGCCCCCATCCCTGACTACAGTGTGACCTTGAGAAATGTGCTTGACCTCTCTATGTCCTGAGTCCCTTGTTGGTGAAACAGATGCTCATGGTCCCAACTTGTAGGATTTCCGTGGGGGCTCAAGGAGTTCCAATTGTTGCTAACTGCATAGCGCCCGACACCTAGCGAGCGCTCAGTTAATAGTGTCATCGTTAGAGCACCGTGCTTAAGAGCATCGGCTCTGGAATGGAACTTCAAATCCTGTCTCCTCTACTGACTAGCTGTGTGGTCTTGAGCAAGTTGCTTAACCTCTCTGATCTTTCATATCCTGGCCTGTAAAATGGAAGAATGCCACTTACCTCCTGAAGCTGTTGCAAGGCATCTTGTGTGGATGCTCTTAGGATGGTGCCGAGCGTGTGCTGAGCACTCAGTAAGTGTGTGAGGCCCCTGGCAGGGGAGCATCAGGCTGGAGCCCCAGAGAGGGACAGGCAGGGGGCAGCGGGTGGAGGAATAAAGGCAGCTCCTTGGGCCCACACTTCTTCAGGAAGAGTTGGAGGCCTTCCTGACCACACACCGTACAGGCTGGGGGCTCTCAGGGCAAGCCTACCCTGGGCTCACCTTGCTCCACACCAGGGAGCCCCACAGGCTTCCTGAGGCTCCCCGAGCAGCAGACCCATCCCAGCCAGCAGGCTCTACCCCACCCACCTTCATGCTATCCTGCTGCACCCAAGGGTTGGGGAGAAGGAGGGAGAGAGAGACAGAGACCGAGGGAAATTAAGAAAGAGGATCAGGGGCTTCCCTGGTGGCGCAGTGGTTGAGAATCTGCCTGCTCATGCAGGGGACATGGGTTCGAGCCCTGGTCTGGGAGGATCCCACATGCTGCAGAGCAACTAGGCCCATGAGCCACAACTACTGAGCCTGCGCGTCTGGAGCCTGTGCTCCGCAACAAGAGAGGCCGAGACAGTGAGAGGCCCGCGTACTGCGATGAAGAGTGGCCCCCGCTTGCCACAACTAGAGAAAGCCCTCGCACAGAAACGAGGACGCTACACAGCAAAAATTAATTAATTAATTAATAAACTCCTACTCCCAACATCTTCTTTTTTTGTTTGTTTTTGTTTTTTTTGCGGTACGCGGGTCTCTCACTGCCGTGGCCTCTCCCGCCGCGGAGCACAGGCTCCAGACGCGCAGGCTCAGTGGCCATGGCTCACGGGCCCAGCCGCTCCGCGGCATGTGGGATCTTCCCGGACCGGGGCACGAACCCGCGTCCCCTGCATCGGCAGGCGGACTCCCAACCACTGCGCCACCAGGGAAGCCCCCAACATCTTCTTAAAAAAAAAAAAAAAAAAGGAAAGAGGCTCAGGATCCAGGGAAAAGCAAAGAGAAGGGGAGAAAGGAGGAGATGAGAGAGAATGAGGGAAGGGAGGAGGAGGAAAGAGACCCAAAGTGAGACAGAGAAGACAAAAGGAACAGAAAAATTCTGCAAATGTAGAAAACAGCAGTGACCTCTCCAAAAGGCCCAAATGGAAGGAGGGAGGTGAGAGGGAGGGGACCAGCCGCGGAGCCCTGAGGTGGGGCTGGAGACAGCCTGACCTCCCTGCAAACAGTGCTTGTACCTAAAGATGGGTAATATGTTGTCATGACAACAGATGTAGCATTTAGGGCAATTACTCGTGAATAACAGAGGGAAGAGGGAGCAGTCCTGGCTGGTGCTGCAGCCCAGGGAGGGGGTGTCTCAGGGGCAGCCCCAGGCCCCCATCTGCCCCGCCCCATCCCAGGCCCTCACCTCAGCCTCAGCTCGGCCAGGACCTTTCCAGTCCAAGAGTCTCCCCCAGGGCAAAATTCTGAGCCACACTGCAATTCCCCAGGCCCTGCCTCCTTTCCATCCTGCCTAGCCTGATAGCAAACACAGGCACTGTCTCTGCAACAGCATCTCACCTTAACTCTCTCCACGACCCACTGAGTGAGGCACAGCAGGGCCCTCATTTTACAGATGACAATACAAGAGTCAGCGAAGTCGAGTAACTTTTCTGGGGTCACACAGCAAATAAGCTGGTTTCTGAAGGCCACTCTGCTGCTCAGCGCAGGCCCTCCCCAGATGATTCCCAGGACGTGGGCAGGCCTAGAGATGGGCTATCCCTGAACACCTCACCCTCCAGCACCTTCTGGAAAGGGTCAGAGACAGCATATGTGAGTGAGAAGAAAGAGGGGAACAAAACGTCCAATGCACTGGCTCTGTACAGACACCATCCCATTTTGTCTCGAGATAATTCTTCCATTTTAGACATGAGAAAACAGGCTGAGAGAAGTGACATCCCCAAGGACCCCACTTGGTCAGGGGCAGATGCCAGCCCCAGCGCCCTGTTGATGGGCAGCTCTGGGGCTGCTCCAGGCCTGGTTGAGCCGGGGCAGGTGGCAAAGCAACTCGCTGGACATGCCAGGGTTCGAGGAATTAGGGAACTTCTGCAGGGTGACTGCAGGGCCTGGGCTCTGTTTGCTGGGGGTCCTGAGTCTGGGGGCTTGGAGACCTCAGAGGCCAAGCCTCCCATCCAGCTCCCTGCTGTCGAGGGCAGCCCCCGTTAGGAAGCCTGTGTGTCCACAGGTGCCCCTTCTGCTTCCATCCTCTGAGCCATTGGCCTCACATCCACAGAGCCTGCAGACAAACATCCCGTTCAAGGTCACCAGACCGAGGGGGTGGTGGGACATCCCAGCTCCCAGCGCCTAGGGGAAGGAAGGGAGCGCCGGGCTGCGATGAGTGGGCAGCTGGGAAGTGCGTGCTCGGCCTCTGCAGAGGGCGCGTTTGTTAGTAATCCCGGTCTCTGGGAGGATGAGGCGCTGGCCTTTCACAGGCCTTCAGAGCTCTGCCTAGCTGGCGTCAGGATGACAGCAGGGCCCTCTTAACACCCTCCAGGCCCGTCCTGAGGGAGCTTCCCCAAGGATGAGACCCAGACCCCAGCATCTCCCTGAAACAGCCCCTAGAACCTGGAAGGGCTAGCCAGGGCCGAGGCCTGACCCAGCTGGGAAGGGAGAGAACCAAGGGGCTGGGGGCTCCCAGAAGCTGCTTAATGCTGTGGAGTGGATCCGTGGGGGAGAAGGAGCGTGTGTGGGGTGTGTGTGTGTGTGTGTGTGTGTGTGTGTGTGTGTGTGTGTGAGAGAGAGAGAGAGAGAGAGAGAGAGAGAGAGAGAGAGAGAGAGAGAGAGATCACTAAGGGAATTGACTGCAGTTGGTGAGGCGGGGCTGAGGATTTCAAGCCTTTCTAGAGAAAAAGGAAAAGAAGAGGAACGTTACGAGGAGGAGGAATCAAGAAGATAGAATAAAGGGGCTGATGTCCCTGCACGGGGGTCCCTCCAGTGCCCCCAGCCACCATGCAGGCCCGTCCCTGCAGGTGCAGGTGGCACAGAGCCTGGTCTGGCCACCTAAGGGGCTCACGGCACTCTCACAACTGTGATGGGGGGTGGGGGGGCAAGGTGAGCAGCCCCAGGCACCCAGGGGAGCAAGCACCGTCCTGCATGGAGCTGCCAGGGCAAGTAACCCCTGCGTGGTCAGGATTCACCCCAACGGAGACTTCTGAGTGAGGATGAGAAAGGAGGATGGGAAGGGGGGTGAAGGGAAGCGGGGTGTACTCATCACTGGCTGGATCCGAGTCTAGGGGAGTTGGTATATGGAGGGGGGCAAGGAAGCCTGGGCAGAGTAAGAGGGGCTGCATCTTCTGAGTCCCCACCCCAGGCCAGAGGTCAGGGCACCCAGAGTCAGGACACGAGGGGCTGCAGCCTTATCACCCCAGCGAGCCCTGCAGCCAGGGTGAGAGGTGGGCTCCACACTGTCCTCGCCCCTGAGCCGAAGGGCCGAGGGCGCCAGGCTCACCACGTTACCCCTCGGCATCTGCAGAGCCACTCCCAGTCCCCAGAGCGCAGGGCAGAGGGGGATGCGTGTCAAGGACAAGCCAAGCCCTAGAGGGGTCTGGCAGCCTGGCGGGTGGGCTGAGGTGGGTGTCATGTGAACCCTGATGACTTGTGGGGCAGTTGGTGCCAGCCTGCCCTCAAACCTCCACCCACGCACACCGGTCTGGTACCACGACTGCGGACCGGCCCTTCCCCACTGCCTGTCCTGCGCCTGCCCCTTCTCTAAGGGCATATGGGCGGCTTGTGCCGTATCTGAGCTGAAGCCCTCCAACCTCCAGAGAGCCATGACCTGAGTTTGGGAGACCTGCTCTGATTGGCTACGTGACAGTCCCTAAAACGGCCGGCCCCGTTTCTGCACCTGCAGGACAGAGGGTAGAGATGAAACTGACGCCCCAGATTCATTCCTTTCCTCCTAGCAGGGTCTTTGTAACCTGGTCCCTTTCTCCTTCCTTCATCCACGCAGTTCCCACCTTCTGCTCTCCACTGACTGGGTCTCAAAGGAGTACATGGGAAATGGGGTGCTGGGCATGCAGCCAGGGGTCCAGGGACACCCAGAGGTCCACAGAGACCAGTGGCACTCACCCAGACCCTGGGAGCAGCGGCCTGAGGGACTTCTGGGCCGAGAAAAGAAAATAATCCAGCCTGTGGGCTGCCTCCCGCTGTGACTGTGTCTCCCCCCCTTTGCCTCCCCCTCCCCCTCCTCCTGACACTCAACTCTCTTCCCCACTTCCTGGAGCCAGGACACCCAACATCCCTACTTATTTTTAGTCCGTGGCCTCTGGAGCAGGGCTGCTGGCCCTGGGCCTCCCCCGGCCCTATCCCCTGCCCCTGGGGGGCAGCCTGGGGCCAGCAGGCATCTCAAAACATGAGGGAGCACACACCCAAGCCATCAGCTGGACAGTACACCCCCCCTGCTCACTCCCTCCTGCACCCCCCTCCTGCCTGAGACAGCAGCCACTAGTCTTCTGTGGAGTGTGGCCTCCAGCAGGCCTCCTCCCAGCTTCCTGCCCCCACCAAGGCTCAGCCCCTGCTGCACTCCGTCCCTCAGTACTCTGTAACCTTGTACTGGAGACCTCTCCGTTGCCCATTGGACCCCTACACACACCGCGGCTCCCAGGGTTCAGGGTGGTGTTGACTCTCTCTGCAGCCCTTCAAACCTGGTACAGAGCTCAGCACACTGGACAAGCAGGGCAGGAAGGAACCCAGATGTCCAGGTCGGCTCAGCACAGGGCCCTCCAAACTGCTTATTTTGGACTGCCCATCCCAAGACCGCAGCCAAGACGGTTATGGGGGGCAGTAGGCATCACCAGGGGCAGCCTCTGTCCACCTCCACAGTCCCAGCAGTTCCCTTCGGCCCCAAACTTTCACGCTCCACTCACAGCCAACCTGCCCAGCTCCCCAAAGATGGCTCAGCCAACGGCCCATATCTCTCTACTATTCTTCCCTCCCCGGGAGGAGTTCCAACAACTATAGCTTTCTCCACCTCACCACGTCTCCAGGGACACTTTAGCACCCTGGAGACTGGTGTCAGGGCAGCTGACCAGCCAGCCCTTACATCTTCACTATTTGCCAGGCACTGTCAGTCCTGGAATATGCAGTGAAGAAGACGGATAAATATCCCAGCCCTCGTGGAGCTTATAGTCCAGGAGGGGAAAAAGATAAGGAAGGATAGGGCTTGCCTGGTGGCGCAGCGGTTGAGAGTCCGCCTGCCGATGCAGGGGACACGGGTTCGTGCCCCGGTCCGGGAAGATCCCACAATGCCATGGAGCGGGTGGGCCCGTGAGCCATGGCCGCTGGGCCTGCGCGTCTGGAGCCTGTGCTCCGCAACGGGAGAGGCCACAACAGTGAGAGGCCCGCGTACCGCAAAAAAAAAAAAAAAAAAAAAGATAAGGAAGGATAGGTAAGTGAAATAGCTACTATGCCGCTGGAGATAAGTGCTGAGGAGAAAACCTCCAGCAGGGAAGTGAGATAAGTGCTTGGTTGGGGAGGGGCCAAGAAGGTGCAGCGGGGAATGACGCGCATTGATGGATGGGGGCTGCCAGATTGGCCCATTGCTGTGGAGCGCTGTACAGGTGAAGAGAACTGAGGCTCAAACTCCTCTCCTGGAACACGGGGAGCTACATCTGCTCAAACCAGGTGATCAGACTCACAAGCAGCATGACAGGCCATTCAGCTACTGGGGCTGGGTGACAGTTGAACAATCCTTGCCTTACTTTATACACTCCTGAGCGAATAAGACCTCCCAGTGCCCCCAGCATCCCTTTCCCACTCTTCCTGCCCATCTACAGCCCAGGTCAAAGTGTGAAGGCCCAGGGATTTCCCTGGCGGTCCAGTGGTTAGGACTCGGCACTTTCACTGCCAAGGTCCTGGGTTCGATCCCTGGTTGGGGAACTAAGATCCCACAAGCTTCAAGGTGCGGTCAAAAAAAAAAAAATGTGAAGGCCCAGGAAGTCCCCAGCCTCATCTAATCCCCACCATGATGCCTGGCCTTGACCCCTGCAACCTGCCCCCAGACCTTCCCTCTGCTGGAACCTGTGTTTCCATATGCAGCTTTCTCGGAATCTCTGGGGTCCTCCTGGGAGCTGACATTTGATACCTGGGTACCCCCTACTGCAGCAGCAGTGCAGGAAGCCTAGAGGTCTCCAGAGATGACTCCCTTTATCATCCCCAGTAGCTCCCCTCACATCGCACTGGGTGGCCCAGTCCCCCATGCCCACAGAGGACAAGGCCAGGATTCCCCCTAGACCTAGCTGCTAGGTTTGCACACCAGCTGCTGCTATAGTTTGAGAATGCCCTCCTGGCACTGCCTATAGCCTCATCTCAGCTCACAGAGAGATGATGGCCTCTGCTACTGATGTCTGTCATAGGCACAGTAGTAAGGGTATAGACACAGATGTGGTGTATTTGACATTTGCCTGAGAACGCTTCCCTCCCAGCAACACACTAAAGAAATCCTGGCAGAAGCTCATGGGACCGTGGGGTGACAGAAGGCCGGTAGAGGAGATTCCATACACAGGATGAGGCCATCTTCCAGGGCAGCGTTCACCTTCCTTCTATCAGGCCACTGAGCAGTGAGTCAGGGGACACCTGGGAGACAGGGGCTTCTGCCAGCTCACCTTGGAGAGGACCTGGGCTTCCAGAGGAGCAATCATAACGGCCCTGCCATTTGCGGTGCCCTCTCTGCACTCCCACACTCTACTAGGACATTTTATGTATCATCTCTTCCTCTCAACACACCTCTCCAATCTTACGGTAGTTAACGTTATCCCATTTTAAACGTGAGGAAATGGAGGCTTGGAGAGGTTTTGCACTTTGTCTGAGGCTGCCTGGCCAGTAGGCGATGGAGCCAGGTTTGACTGCAAATCCAAGTATTGCTTTCATGCTGCCACTGGGATGACCCAACCAGGCCCTCTCCCTGCCTGTCGCCTCTCTGTCCAGCCTTCTAGTCATCCACACTCCGGGATGGGTCCCTGCCATCACCTCCCGGGACGCCCCGGTGCTTCCCCAGCTCTGCGGGGACAGTTCTCCCGCCTGTAGGTCAACCAAGGCCAGGATGGAATCTTCCAACAGAATTTCTCTAGGAAGCTATGGGAAAACAAAACAAAACAAAACAGAAAAATTAAACACCAAATCAGAGATGCATTCCTGGAGCGGAGGGTTCCCAGCCTTAGGTGACTAAGGCCAAGGCTGTCCCAGATTGCTGGGAAAACTCACTCGCTCAACAGATGTCCCTGTGTGCCTGCTCTGTGCCATGTTGTACCTTTAGGCCACGAACAGGTAGCAGGCAGAGGAGTCCCTGCCCTTGCCAGGGAGGCCCCCTGGGCACATGCGGCCACAGCAGGGGTTACTTAAAAACCACAGCTTCTCCTTGTGTCATTCCAGGCCATGACCCCATGGGAGCATGTTTTCCCCAGGAGCCCCCCCTCCCCTGCCTGCCCCTCCTGGAGGACCTCAGCTCACTTCCTCCTCCATGACCCCCCAACCCCCAGCTCAAGTCCCCTTCCAGCCTTACTTTACACACAGTGTCAAGCACAGGCTCACTGCTGCCACCACCAGGCACATGCCCACCCCCCTGTTCCACCAGCACCCAGCCTGCCTTGGAGGAATATCTTTCAAGATGGCCCTTCTGAGAGCTCCCCTGGTGGCGCAGTGGTTAAGAATCTGCCTGCCAATGCAGGGGACACGTGTTCGAGCCCTGATCCGGGAAGATCCCACATGCCGCGGAGCAACTAAGCCCATGCGCCACAACTACTGAGCCTGCACACTAGAGCCCATGCTCTGCAACAAGAGAAGCCACTGCAATGAGAAGCCCACGCACCACGACGAAGAGTAGCCCCCGCTCGCCACAACTAGAGAAAGACCGCGTGCAGCCACGAAGACCCAACACAGCCAAAAATAAAATAAATAAAAATAAATTTATTTAAAAAAAAAAAAAAAGGGCTTCCCTGGTGGCGCAGTGGTTGAGAGTCCGCCTGCCGATGCAGGGAACACAGGTTCATGCCCCGGTCCGGGAGGATCCCACAGGCCGCAGAGCGGCTGGGCCTGTGAGCCATGGCCGCTGAGCCTGCGCGTCCGGAGCCTGTGCTCCGCAACGGGAGAGGCCACAACAGTGAGAAGCCCGCGTAGCGCAAAAAAAAAAAAAAGAAAAAGATGGCCCTTCTGAGACTTCCCTGGTGGTCCAGTGGTTAAGACTCCGCGTTCCCAATGCAGGGGGCCCGGGTTTGATCCCTGGTCGGGGAACTAGATCCCACATGCATGCTGCAACTGAGATCCCGCATGCCGCAACTAAAGGATCCCGCATGCCTCAAGGCACAACGAAGATCCGTCACAGCCAAATAAATAAATAATTTTTTTTAATTAAAAAAAATAAAAAAGATGGCCCTTCTAAGTTGCATGCCACCTAGATTTCCCTGGGACACAGATGTCATGGGCAGGACAGGGAGGTGGCTGAGGGGTGTTACATGAGCCTCAGGTGGGAAGGGGATGGAGGCCATAAGTGCCAGCAGAGGAGGAAGCCTGGTGGGCAGGTAGGGGAGCCACTTTCTCAACAATACACAAGCAGAAAAAGACAGGGGTGAGGTGGGGGCCAGAGACACTGACTCAGTTCCCCCTCCTCTCCCTGCCCCTGCCCAGGGGTTCCTGGGGAAGCACCCAGGACATCATTTGAACCATGCTCTAGGCCGACTCCACCAGACAATGAGGAATTTGAAGCTCAGAGAGGTGAAGGAATTTGCCTAACATCACACAGCAATTTGGCAGCCTGGCTGGGACCATGACCTGAGCCTCTGGACCCTGGCCAGTGCTTCTGAACCAACTGAGGAAATCCTTCAAAGCCCTGTGCCCACCCTAACTCCAGCAGGGGGTGGAGAGGCCACAGCTGGGATTTGCAGCTATGACAGCTGTGTCAAAGTAGTACCTGACAACGGGCACCCAGGGACCTAGTGGGCCTGCTGCCTGTGACCACCCGGCCCAGCCCTCTCCTGCACTGGCCCAGGGAGGGCCGGGTTTAACCCTCGCCTGCCCCCAGTGTCCAGGGACTCCAAGCAGCGGTCTCAGGCAGCCTCTCACGCTCCCTCCCTCCCAGCTGCAGCTGGGCTGGGGTGGGAACTGGGATGACACAGGGACACCCGGGCTCCCCACTGCCAGAGTCCGGCCCTTTTCCTTCTTCAAGCAGCCCAGGTCCCCATCCAGGTGGAGGTAGTGGCATTCCATCTGAGCCCTAGCTGCTCTGAGATCAGAGGGGCCCACCCCTGCCAGCTCCAGAAGGGGCATGCCCGCTCCCCAGGGAACTCAGGTCAGGGCCTTCGCACCCTTGGTTGGGGCCCAGCATCTCCTCTGCCTGCTGGGGAGCCAGGAGCCCCAGAAAGCTGCAGCAGGGCCAGAAATAGCCCCGACTTGCCAGGGAGGGAGGCTCTTTTTTGGTCCCCAGTGTGTTCCAATCCCCTTGCCATCACAATAGTCCACGGAGCCTGCCGGCCCCAAGAAGAGTAAGGACAGTCCCCAAAGGAGAGGCAGAAGTCAGAGGGCCAGGAGGAGGAAGAGGGGAGGCTGAGAGAAGGGGGAGCAAATTCCTGAGGACTGGGAAGTGGGAAGGGCCAGGGAGGGGAAGGGAGGGGAGAGAGGGGAAAGAGGAAGGAACAGGGGTAGAACCCCAGGGGTAGAGGGCGGGCATTAAGAGGGGGGCGCCTCTCCCTTTGAAGTCACTGCCATCACTAGATGGTCACAGGCCAAGCCAAGGGCAGGAGACTCTGGCCAAGGGCCAGGCAAGGGTGTAAGAAGATCAGAGGCAGCACGCCCTGGGGAGGGTGCAATATCTTTTTTGGGCCTCAGTCTCTTCTTTAATAAAATTCAGGGATTGGACTGAGCTGTCAGGAATGGAAAACCTGTGACACACATACCATCACTTACTCATTCCCTAGCAGTGACAGACATGAGCAGTCTATCACAGCACTGCTGCCAACTGAATCCATCCAGATGCAGCTTCAGAATCCCCTAACACACAGCGCCAGCCCCAGTTTCCTCTTCTGTAAAATGGCCACACCCAGCAGAGTTATGAGGATCAAACAAGACATGTATTCAGAATGGACTGCCAACAGCTCAGCTCTAGCAGGAGTAATTTTCTGCCACCATCTCCAGAGATTGGGTGGGGAGCTCTTCTCCCATGCTAACGGCAGAGAGTGTGGTCCAGTAAAAGGAGCTTGGGCATGGATGACCTCAGGTGAGCCATTGCATCCTTTTTGGGTTTTTTTTGTTTTTTTTTTTTTTTTTTGCGTACGCGGGCCTCTCACTGTTGTGGCCTCTCCCGTTGCGGAGCACAGGCTCCGGACGCGCAGGCTCAGCGGCCATGGCTCACGGGCCCAGCTGCTCCGCGGCATGTGGGATCTTCCTGGACCGGGGCACAAACCTGTGTCCCCTGCATCGGCAGGCTGACTCTCAACCACTGCGCCACCAGGGAAGCCCTGTTGCATCCTTTTAAGCCTCCATTTCCCTGGAATAAAATGGGCTGATACTTACCTTACCTAAAAGGATTAAATGAGGTAATCAGCGGAAGCAGCAGAAGAGCCAGGGGCTCAGTAAATGGGAAGAGGTGAGCTACCTTGATACGCCCTCCTCAGGCCCGGCGCCTTAGTGGTGGGTGCACAGGCTGGTGGGAGGCGCTGGGAGCTCCTCAAGGCAGGGCCTGGCTTCCTTGTAAAGTCCTCAGTGAAGCCCTGTGTCCCCAAGTCCACCAGTGATGGTGAATACATTGGAGTCTCTGGTCGTTGCCGCTGGCAGAAGCCACGGCCCCTTCAAGTGTGAATGCTTGGCTGTGGCGGGGGTGGCCTCCCCACACCGGATCTGGGCCGTCCCTACCCGGGCTTCATCCCTCCCTGGGGTCTGCCATTGGCATCGGCCCTACCCCACCCCCTGCCGCCTGCGCCTGCCAGCAGCCTGCTGCCTGGCCTCCCCTGCCCACAGAAGCAGGCCAGCCTTGTTCGGGGGCCAGAGACTACCTTCTCTGCGGTGACAGGAAGCCTGGCGGACTCAGCTCCTAACCCAACTCATGGGGTGCCTTTGGGGCCTCAGACCCTTCACCTGGGAAGCGAGGAGACTGAGAGGAGCCGTCAGCAGGCCTTCCAGCTCTGAATCTTAGTGCTGGAGAGCCTGACACGGACCAGCTCCATCCTACTCTCCCGCCCCTTGCTGAAGGCAGCAGCTTAAAACATCCCTCAGGGCTTCCCTGGGGGCGCAGTGGTTGAGAGTCCGCCTGCCGATGCAGGAGATGCGGGTTCGTGCCCCGGTCCTGCCCCGGTCCGGGAAGATCCCACATGCCGCGGAGCGGCTGGGCCCGTGAGCCATGGCTGCTGACCCTGAGCGTCTGGAGCCTGTGCTCCCCAACGGGAGAGGCCACAAGAGTGACAGGCCCGCGTACCGCAAAAAAAAAAAAAAAAAAAAATTCCTCAGAGTGACCCTCCCTCATCCCTCCTCCCCTCCCCTACCCCTCTCCTCCTCCCCCTCCCCCTCCCCTCCTCCCCCCTCCCCCTCCCCCTCCCCTCCTCCCCCCTCCCCTCCCCTCCTCCCCCTTCCCCCTCCTCCTCCCCTTCTCCTCCTCTCCCTCCTCCTCCCCTCCCCTCCCCTCCCCTCCTCCTCCCCCCTTCCCCTTCCCCATGTCCCCCCCATCCCATGTGGGTGGTGTCTGACCACCTCTGCTGGCCCCCAGCTGTTGTGCCTGCCCGCCCATCAGGGCTGGCTTCAGGCTGGCTCTTGAACTGCCACAAATTCACCATCACAACATGTTTTGCCTGTGCTTTTTCCTGCCCAGGATACCTTCCCGTCTTCCCTCTTGGTACACTCCTGATCTTCCCCCAAGACCCTGCCCAAAGGCCATCTCCTCTGCGATGCCCTCCTTTCCTTCCCTTCCCGGGCAGCCAGTCTCAGGCTCCCCTGGCGACTCTCGCCCCCACTGACTTGTAATAATGGATAAGGGATGCTGAGTGGACAAAGCAGGCAGGCAGGTGTGTGGGTACCAGCCAGCTGCACCCATAGGAGGAAAGGGCAACTGGCCCTGGGAAGGCGCCCATGCCCAGAGTCTACTACTCAAGCAGGTGAGGAATAGCTCCTCCTGGCAGCGCTTGGACAATGAGGACACAGCTTGCTTATTACAAAATATCCCTTTATTGGTAAAATAGCTCAGACTTAAAAAAAAAACCTGCATATCACAACAAGGGAGTCACAGGCAACGATAGCAGGGGTCGCATGGGGCACACACAGGACCAGTCAGCAGATGTCATAAACCAGCCCCTCCCCCGGGCCCAGCCTCCCCAGCTCCGCCCGGAGGCAATGCACTGGCCTCACACTGAGACCAGGGAATGAACTGGACAGCCTCCCACCCCAGGAGGGACTCTCTTTGGTCCCCTCCATTCTCTCCACCCCAGAAAACTCCCTCAGCGTCCCTCCAAGTCTAGCCAGGCCCATCAGCGTGCCAGCAGTGCCTGTGCTGCTCAGCCCCGCCCCCAAGACAGGATGCTCACCGGATGAATGGTGAAGCCAGGCGCTCGCATGGGGAAGACTGCAAAACATCCTCCACATTCCCTCAACTGTTCCAGGTGCCAGTTCTAGGGTGGGCGAGGGGACCAGGAGGGAGAGGCCCATGGAGGCCCATCAGTGGGGTGGAGCAACATGGCTGGGTCTGAGATGGACAGACGGTACCCACCTGGGGTGGAATCAGTTATGCATCAAAGGGACCTATTTGGGGCTTGGAGCCCTGCCCAGGAACTCCAGTGGGAGGCTCCCCTGGGAGTCCATGGGGCCCCTTCTCACCTGCTCTAGCCCCAGCACCCCACCACATGCTCTCATCTCAGACCGTTCCCATGCGGTGGGTATTTTTAGCGATCCTGGGGAAACAATGTGCCTGCTTGATGACAAAAGACTTCTCCCCCCATTGGGGGGTCCAAGCCAATGAAAACCCTCTTGGTGTTGTAGGTGAAATGTCGAGAAGTTGTCATGCAGCGTAATAACTCCAACCTTTGCAGGCATAAGAACACATTCTCGAATAAATCCTTTAACTGAAGTCGTGGTTCTGTCTGCGACTCCCCACTTCCAGTTTGGGGTAGGAATTTACACCCCAGGCACAGAGCAAAAGTCTATAGGAAGACAGGCGGTGGTAAACCCAGAAAAGGGGGATTTTTATATCACCGAATAATCACATTTTCTGGTTCTCTAGTGCGTTCCCCCACGGAGCTCAAAACTTTCCGCGAAGCCTTTCATCTCCCTGCAGCAAGTAGGCGGCAAGCTATTGTTGCCCTGGGTTTTGCAGGCGGTAAATGCTAGTGATCAGGGCTCTCCCGTGGAGGCAGAGGCCAGACCCCCAGACCACCCCCCAGGAGGCATCCATGCACCCACCAGCCTCCCAGAGGGACGCCGGGTGAGGAAAAGGATCCGCAGTTCTGGAGTTACAACTCCAAAAGCAGGGGGAAGGAGAGGAAGGGCCCAAAGATGGGGCCAGCCCATAAGCCCCCACCCAGGGTCTAATGGGGACCACGGGCACACGGCACGGATGCCCATCATCGTTTCTGCCCCTTCCTCAGCAGCAGGCCCTCCTGGAAGAAGCGGAAGGCTGGCTTCCTGCTCTTTTCAAGGGGAAGATGAGAAAGATACAAAACGCCACAAGCAAGTGATCAACCAGAAAACACAGGGTCCTCAAGGTTTGCAGGGGTCTGGGGTTCTGCGAGGGAGCCTGGCCGCGGCTACATTCAGGAAGGTCCAAGCCTCATCCATCTGCCTGTGCACAGGCAGGGGGTGGAGAAGATGGCCCCCCACGGCCAAGCCAGCAAGGGGAGGCTTCAAATAGACCCTGCCCCTCCGAGGGGGTTCCCGGGATGAGGCCTGCAGGACCAGGGAAGGGACCAGAAAGCCCTAGGGAGGTGGCCACATACAACGGGGCAAGAAGCAGGGTGGCCCTGGCACCAACCCCACATGGGCAGCGGGCAGGCGGGCTCACCAGGCCGTCTGGGTCCACTTGCGGCAAAGGATCCTTCGGAAGGCACGACGAAAGTCCTGGTTGAAGATGGTGTAGATGACAGGGTTCAGTGAGCTGTTGCAGTAGCCAATCCAGAAGAAGAACTGGAAGAGGCCGTGGGGCACCTTGCAGTGCTGAGGGCAGATGGCACCCAGGCTGTAGCTGAAGAAGAAGGGGAACCAGCAGAGCACAAAGACGCCGATGACCACGGCCAGCACGAACGTGAACCGCTTCTCCCGGGTCAGCTGCGTCCGCCGCCGCCACCACTGCCCCCCCGCAGTGCCCTTGCCCCTGCTCAGGAGCACCTGGCCACGTAGGGTTGCCAGCAGCCGGGAACCCTGTGGTTGCTGCAGGGATGGGCTGCAAGCTGAGGCGGGAGACGCTGCCGAGGCCTTCGGCTCACACACCCCCTCCTCCTCCTCTTCAGCCCCCTCCTCCTCTGGAGATGTCCCACAAACACCTTCCTTCTGACCCTGGCCTGAGCTGGGGCGGGCAGGCCAGCTGGGTGGCAAGGCGGGGGTCCCAGGGTCTTCAGGGGTCTCCCCCTCGTCTTTCTCCCCAGTGGGCTGGGAGCATCCATTGGCCTCTCCAGCAGTAGCCAGTTGAGAGGTCAGAGTTGGCAATCTGGCCGAGGCTGAAACTTCCCCAGGGACAGGGTGGGGCGGCTTAGACCCCCCCTCCCTAGGGCCCCCCTTGGCCCTGGGACCTCTGCAGTGGCTGCGCTTGGCGATCAGATAGATCCGCAGGTAGACAAGGATCATGATAAGGCAGGGTGCAAAGAAAGATCCGATGCTGGAGGCCAGGATGTACCAGGCCTCTTGGTTGAGCTTGCACTGGGGGCGCCCTCGGGGCTGCGGAGCCGGGTCGCCCTTGTAGATGAGGGGCGGCAGCGAGATGACAGCTGCGATGAGCCACACGGTGAGGATGATGCATTTGATGCGGCGCGGGGTGCGCTTGGAGTTGTACTCCAGCGCGCGGCTCACGGCCCAGTAGCGGTCCAGGCTGATGGCACACAGGTGTACGATGGAGGAGGTGCAGAAGAGCACGTCGAGCGCCAGGTACACCTCGCACCAGGTGCGCCAGAAGTACCAGTAGCCCAGCAGCTCGTTGGCCAGCGAGAAAGGGATGATGAGCGTGGCCACCAGGATGTCGGCGGCGGCCAGCGACACTAGGAACAGGTTCTGCGGGGCTCGCAGCGAGCGGCTTGTCAGCACAGCCAAGATGACCAGCGCGTTGCCGAAGATGGTGAAGAGGATGAGGAAGGTGATGACCGCCGCGATGGCCGCAGTGGCCTGCACGGAGTAGGGCTCCTGGTGGTCCATGGCGGGGCCGGACGCGGCCAGAAGGGGCGCTGCTCGCCCAGCGCGTGCACAGCCGGCGACAGCGCTTTCCCACCCAGGTCGGCTAGACGAGGGTGTCGACCCCCTGGCTGAGCTGAAGGTGCTGGAGCCCCATGGCCAGGCCGAAAGGGGCCAAGAGGGCGGGGGACGCCCGGGGCCGGCCACCGCCCTCCTACATCCTCTTGCACCGGCGCCCGGGCTCCCTGCCGTCTGCCCCGGAGAAGTTTACGAAGATGTCCCGCTGCCGTCCCCGCCCCGCCCGGAACGGAGGGAAAGTTGGGCGCCGCCGGGAGGCTGCTGGACTCACGCTGGGGCGCGGGGCCCCGGCCGGCCGGGCAGGCGGTTGTCGGAGGAGGCAAGGAGGGCGAGGCCCGCTCCGCTCCGCCGGCTCTAGCCCGGAGCCGCGTCTGCAGGCAGCCCGCCGCGGCAGGGGAGTGGGGAGGAGAGAGAGCGCGGCTGGAGTAGGGAGGAGACTGGAGGCGGGAGCAGGAGGAGGGAAGGGAGGCGGGGCGGGCGGTGAGACCCAGGGTGGGTGGGAGGTGCGCCTCGCTGAGGGGTGGGCGGACCGCAGCCTCCCGGCGCCCCCGGCCTCCGCCTTGGCACCCCTACTCTGTTTTCCTCCCGGCCTCCGCTCTGCGGCAGGTCAGAGGGGCCCGGCGTCTGGGGTCTTCGGGACCAAGGGAAGGATGCTGGCAGAAGTGGAAGGGTCGGCGCACGCGGGGAGCTGGGACGCGGCGCTGGCGGGTCCGCGGGCGCCGAGGCGGGACGTCTCTCCTGAGGACTGCGGGGCTAGGACCGAGCCCCCGGGTCTAGGACGGTGGGCGCGAGCAGACCTCCCCTCCCACCACCCAAGAGCCCCAAGGCGAGGGTGGGTGGGTGTGTCGGGCGCTGGAGCATAATAAACCACACCCGCTGACCGGAGCCCGCGAGGAAAGAAGCCCAGCGGAGGGCGTAGCCGAGAGACTGCTGGGAACCCCTTCCCCAAATGCTTTTCCGCACAGACTGGACTCCGTCGGGCCTGCGGAGCCCGAGGAGGCGCGCGTGGCCAGGTGGTGAGCGCCCCCTGCCGCCACCCGCCTGCCGAGCTCGTCCGCGGCCCCCAGAGACCCGCCGCCTGCCGCGTCCCGGGGCCACTGAGAAGGCTCCCAAGCCCGGGGCGGGGGGCAAGCGAGTACTCAGAGCCTGCGATTGACGACTTCAGCTTTCCCGTTTCTCCTGCAGCTGCCTCAGTTTCCTCCATTAAGGGCAAAGAGGTAAGAAAAAAAACTGGCTTGGACCCAAGTCTCAACAAATGAGACTCAGGCGGAGACGGGGGCGGGAGGCGCGGGGGAGGGGGCTTGCAAACTCCGACATCGTGACCGGTAGGAAGAGGATGTCCCCTGGTGCAGAGCAGGGAGACCTAGTCAAGGGCGGGGTCTTTTTGACACAATTCAGAGAAAATATTGGTCTCAGGGGCAGCTTCGAAGGGAAGAGCTTCCCTTTGCATTTGTAGGGACCCCCCTCCCTGCTCCAGTCTTGCTGACTCCGCCCCCACCCCGTAGGCTACGCACCCCCCTTGGAGTAGCCCTGGAAAAAGCAGTTGGGGTGAGAAGAAATTCCCGACTAAGCACACACCGCACCCTAACCTCACTCTGGCCTCAAAGAGCTGCGCAGGACCGGCGGTCGTCACACACCCTCCCCCTCCCCACGCTCCCTGTGGCCACTGCCACCAGCGCCAGCCTGGGCAGCCTCAAGGGCGCTTTTTTCACCGTTTCCGGAGCCCCTAATGCTGTAACCCCAGCCTAGACGAGGCCTATATATTGCTAGCCCACAGCTGTGCATGGCATCCTCTGTATAAAGCATCAATCCACTTCTGAAAGTAAGTCTCCCCCAAAGGACATGACCTTGATCCAGCGTGCCTGCTCCATCTTCATGGGAGCAGAGCGTGTGACCTCAAGGTGCCCACAATGTGTCACCCCTACCCAGGCTCAGACAGGTGGTACCCACCCACCCCCAGCCACATGGCAGAACTGAGGGACATCCTCCTTGATCCTGGGCTCTCCCTGCCTCTTGCCAGCCTACCCAGCTCCCCTGTTAGATGAGAGTGCCTACAGCCTGGTGGGGTAGGTACTACCTAGGCTAGGTTTGGAGAGGCGGCCAGCCTCCCTTGCCCCCTCCAGAGACAGGTTCCATGAATGCATCCTTCGACTTGCTGGGCTTCCACCCCACAGTCGCCAGGGATAGAGAGGCCTCAGAAACCCCTTCCCTGAGGCAGGACAGAGGGGTGGCCTTTGGATCTGGGGAAGCAGCCGCTTAAGCAAGTTCCTGCCTGTCCCCGTAGTTCCCTGTCCCACGGCAGGGAATCTCAGCACCCTGGTGGCCCAAATGGGCTTTGAGAAGGACCATTTTTCACCCTGTCCCACCATTCTCGGGCTGGGGGGCCGGTGGGTATCTCCCCAGACGCTGCAGTCAGCAGCAGCCTTTTGTCTGTTGGCTTGTTTTCCTTGAAAGGCCGGGCCTCCAGGCCTCTGCAGGAACTGAGGCCAGGGCTGCTTATACCAACCCCACCCCATCCTTTCTGTCCTACAAATCAATGCTGATTCTCACCTGGGCCTTCCCTGAAGGGGCAGCACCGGGCCCTGCTGGGTACCAGCCTGGGTTGAGGACAGCCAGAGAGAGTCTACAGGAACCCTTGAGGCTGAGCCACCACCCAGGCTCTGTGCCACCCGCTGCTGCCTCCCAGCCCCACCCACCCCCAAGACCAGCGGCTGGCTCTCGGGGCAGGGGGCACCGTTACGTAACTCGATTCCCGTTGCTTTCTGTGGTCTTCATCTCCCCACACACCCACAGTCCCCAGCTGCCTGCTCCACGAGCCCTGCATGAATCAGAGCCTCGGGCCCCAGCAGGGCTTCCATCAGCGCTTCCCGAACTAGATCTGACCTTCCCTCATCATCCTGCTCCACTAGGGCTGGCAGAGTCAGTCCCAGATCTACAACCAGCCAGCGGCAGGAGCTGCCTAGATTACTCCCAGCCACGTTTAGGGGGAGGGGGAGGCAGTGACAGGCACTGGCCCACCTTCCGGGCCACACCAGGCTACGTGCTGGTCCCCGGACGTGCCCTGAGCTCCCATATCTCTAGTCCTTTCCAGGGGCTGTTTGCTCTGCCAGAAACGCCCTCCTTACCCGTCCTTCTGTGCTTGGTGGACCCCTACTCTGTCTTCAAGGTCTGCTCACCTGTCACCGCCTCTCAGGCAGAGGGAGTTACCCTGCCCTCCCTCGGTGCCAATTTCATGCTCAGAGCGAGATGGAGTCCGATGGTTTGTTGCACCACCCCCTCCATCAGAGCAGACATCACTTCTCTGTCCCCAGTACCTAGCCAAGATTGTTGAAAGGTGAAGAGTAATGGTAGCAGGCATCAGCAGATGACATACACTTGAGTTTTTCTTAGACAGGTGGTACCCAAATGAAGGTGCCCCCAAGGGATGTCCTTGGAAAGAGGGGCCATGGGGGAAAGGTGACCTAGTAGCAACTTTTCCGAAGAAAGGGGAGACAGTTGTCCCATCCCTGGCTGTGAGAGCCCAGCAAGAGTTGTGCCATCTTAGTTGAAAGCCCTGGAACCACTTCTCCAGGTCTGAAAGGTGACACTGGCCCCTCTGCCTCCTTGGCCAGGGTTCCAGCAGCTCAAGGTGCTGCCCTCCCTGCCCTGAGGGCCCATGGGGATGATCCCCAACCAGGCTTCACCCCCCCCCCCAGCTTTCACCAGAAGCTCCAGCCTTTCAAATCCCTGGGACCCTTACCCCAGACCACCCTGTATGACCCAGCCTCCCCGCCTCCCCAGACCCTTGAGTCGTGCGCTGTGTGATGTAAGTCAATCATTCTCCCTCCCTCCATCACACCTCTCCTGACAAAACCCCAACCCTGGTCAAACCTAAATCATCCACCCTGCCTTTGACCAAGCAGCTGCTTTTTCCAGAGCGAAACACGCACTGCATCGACTGGCCTCGCTTTAAATTCACGACCGCAGATCTCTAGACTTCCCTAGTGGGCTCACTTACCCATGCTTCACAATCGGCATCCCCCTCCTGCCCGCCCCCTACCTGTAAGCTGTAACTTTGCTTTGTACTTAAGAGAAAATGGAAGCCATCTGGCAGGCACCCATCCCCCAAGCGCACCTGTATCCGAGCTGCATCTCCACTCTTAGGGCAAGTCCTGGGCATATGCTCTGGACCCCAACCCCTCTCATGTCCCCCAGGACTCTGCTCCTTCAATTACCTCCTCACCAGCTATCACTCCCCCACTCTAAGGGCCAGCCCCCTCCTTAAGAAGCCCTCCATGCCCCCCTGCAGCTGCCACCTTCTCGTTTGCCTGGTCATTGTCTCTAATCCCTCACATTCTCCCCTTCACCCTTGTAGGACATCTGCACCCCACCCTCCACTGAATCTCCTCCCGGTGGGTCATTTGTGACTCCACGGCGCCAAGTGCCAGGCTCATTCTGAGTCCTGTTCTTACTGTTTCTCAGCAGCGTTTTATATGATGGACCCTTCCTGGGGGACACGCTGCTCCCTCCTCACAGGCCACTTCTCAGTTTCCTTTCCTTCTCCCAAATTCTAAATCAGTGATTCTCACAGAGTGATTTTTGCCCCTTCCTAGGGACATTTGGCAATATCTGCAGACACTTTTGACTTTAACCACAGGAAGAAGGGGGTTGCTACTGGCATCTAGCGGGTAGAGGCCAAAGATGCTACCAAACATCGTACAAGGTCCAGGACACCGCCCCACACACTCCCTGACCCACCCATTTGACATCTAGTAGCCTCAGACTTCACACGCCCATTTCCCCTGAACCAGGTCTCTCTCCTCAGTTCTCACTGCTGAGATGCCCTCAGCCCCTACATCCAACCGCAAGTGCGCTTGCCTCAACCTCCAAAACATACTCCCAAAGCACCCACTTCTGCCCCTTTCCATGACCCCCATCACCTTCACTTGCACAACTGCAGTGGCTACCAGCTGTTCCTCCCGATTCCAATTCGTTTTCCAGGGAGTATCCGGCATGACTTTTTAAATTTTAAATCAGATCTTGTCACACCCTTCCTTAGAACCTTCCAGCAGCTGCTCCCTGTTGCTCGTGAAATAAAACCATCGCTTTCTGGCTGACCAGGCCCCGCCTGTCTCCCCCCGTCCACGCGCACACATCCCACTCGCACTGGCCTGACACACCTTGCTTCTTCCTGCCTCAGGGCCTCTGCACCGGCTGCTCTTTCTCTGGATGTTCCCAGGGCAGCAGCCTCCTGCCATTCAGGTCTCAGGTGAAATGCCAACAGCCTATAGAAATGTCCGCCCTCCGCCATCACTTACGAATCCCAGATGCTTTGCCTGTTTACTGTCCATCCCTCTCCCTGTCACTGAATAAACTGGGAATAGAAAACATGCCTTGTTTCCCAAGTTATTCCCAGTGCCTATAACAGAGCCTGCCTGGCACCTAAATTCAATAGATGTGTGTTGGGGCTTCCCTGATGGCGCAGTGGTTGAGAGTCTGCCTGCCGATGCAGGGGACGCGGGTTCGTGCCCTGGTCTGGGAGGATCCCACATGCCGCGGAGCGGCTGGGCCCATGAGCCATGGCCGCTGAGCCTGCGCATCCGGAGCCTGTGCTCCTCGACCGCAGAGGCCACAACAGTGAGAGGCCCGCGTATCGCAAAAAAACACAAAACAAAAACAATAGATGTGTGTGGGATGAGTGAATAAATTGATGAGCGAGCCCACACTGCTGTGTGGTTGGGGATTGGAGAATAGGCTGTAGACTCTGGGAGGTGGCGGCTATCCACCGGGCTCTGGTTGACACCCCAGGGCCCCATACATATCACACCCTCCGTGCTGGGGCTCCAGGGGCTGGACCAGGGCTGGACCATCACAGGAAGTATGGGGCTCATGGAACAGGCCTGGGCCCAGAGCTGGCCTGGGGCCTGGGCTCTGTAGTGCTAGGCAAGGAGAGGACAAGGACAGCTTCCTCCCTGATCACCCGCAAAGAAAGAGTAAGCAGTCTTCCCCCTGAGCCAATAGGATCAGCCAGCCCCACCTCCCTCTCTGGAGAACCCAGAGTCCAAGATCAAAAGTCACATCTTAATGGAGGCAGCCTCTGAGCTGGGAGGGCCTCACAGCACACAAAGCACATGGCCTTCTCTGACCCAGCGTGGCCACCGAGAAACCCCAGCTGGGTATTCAGAGACCCACAGGTCGTGATACAGCCACACTTATTTCTGATGAATGGGTATGTGTACTGTCTCTATCCTAGGGTTGGCCCAAAGTCTTTGCTTGGGAATCTCCCAGAGGAGCTGTCACCCTGCTGTGGCCAGAGCCTCTGCTCCCCTACTCTAAACTCTGATACCCCACGTCCCACGTTTGGGCACAAGACTTGGGAGAGCACCCCCAACCATGATCCTTCCCTGACACTAACACCTGAGATCAGGCCCTTGTTCAGTCTCAGAAAATCCTTGACTCAAGACTGAAACCCAAGATAGACTGAGCACAGGGGCTCCAGGCCCCCTGACGCAGTGAAGAAGTTGGCAGAGGGCACGCCACAGCCCTGCACGGCTGCACAGCCCTGTTCCCTTGGGCACAACCATTTGCTTCCCTGAGTCTCTTCCCTCCTCTGGAATATGGGTCTCACCACCTGAGGGTCCCAGGGCAATCGGGAGGATTCAAGGCACTCGGTTATGAGGTAGTCAGAACAGTCAGTATCAGACTCCTGGAGCAAGTTCCCAACTTTATTTCTACCTTCTCCCAAGACACCTGAGGGACCTGGTGCCACTGGGACGGGCATGGGCTCCTGCTTCCCTTCTACCCCAGGCGGGCCCCGAGAACAGCACCACTGGGGGGCCCCAGCTTGCTCACTGGCATCCCTGGAGACTTTCTTTGCCCCGAGAACAGCCCTCACGGGGGAGGCCAGGAGCTGATGAGTGGGCTTTGCTGAAGACAGACCAGCAGGGGGACCCTACAGCCCCTTCCCACCTTCCAGGACCTCCTCAGGCCAAGTCCCCAGGAGGGGCGGGCGGGTGTCGGACAGAGACCAGGTTCCTGGAGACAGCAACGCGGGGTGACAGCAGCTTTGAGCCCTGACTTCAGGGTCCTCGGGTTCTGGCTGTTTCCCACGTGCAGTCCTGGAGGGCCGCCACCTCTTCGTCTCCCTGGGCGGCAGGGGAGGAAGTTGGGCTCTGAAAGCCTCCTGGAGAGCAGGGCTGGAGGCTGGGGCTGCAGAGCCACATTCCCAGCACTCAGACATCAGGGAGCGAGGCTGCTCCCAGGGTCCCAGCCACTGGGTGCCCCTCCCCCAGGGCCGACCCGAGGGAGAGGGAGAGGTACCCTTAGCCCATGCTGGGGGGCTGGGCCTCAACTACAGGGGGGCTCCCAGAGGCCTTCAGGGAGGACCACCCCTCCAGATCCCTGTCCCTAGAGCCCTGGAGAGGTCATCTCCCATTCCCAGACTTCCCCAGGGCTGGGGCAGGAGATGGCAGCAGGCAGAGTCAGAAATCCCCCGGCAGGCCTGCCTTCCCCCGACAGACCTAGAGGGTCCCTCTGTCCCCAGGAGCTCTTGGGGGAACATGACAGGCAAGCAAGGGGCAGAGGGAGAGGCCTGGGCCTTAGACAGGGTAGCCAGAGGGGCTGGAAGACAGGGGTGCTGCCTAGAGGGGCCAAGGGTTGTACAACCTGGCCACGCTGAGCATAGAATGCCCTTCCCACTTGGGGGCAGAAGCCACAGGTTTGACCTCTGGGTGTCCTTATGAAGCGTTTTCTGGGTGCACGGGCTCCTGGCAGAGCAGGGTTCCCCAAAATAGCCTAGACGATTGCTGGCTGGTCTTCTGCTTCTAGAGATGGGTCTGGGGGTACAGCGGGCACTTGGGCCTGCCAGGACTGCTCCAGGGCAATGCCAGGAACCACTGCTCCAGGCCGTGACCTTAGGGAAGAAGCTGGGGGCTGGGGGGGCCTTGCAGAGGCCTCCACACCAGAACTCCTCAGGGCGGGGGGCTCCCACACACGTGGGCTCTCTTCAGCCCCGAAGCCCTCGGGGCCAGGGCTCCTGGATTCTGCCAACAGTGCCTTTAGGAGCTGCTGCAGGTACGGTCTAGACGCGGGAGTGGGGCTCCTACCATCGCTGTGGGTCTGGAGCCCTAGAGGAGGAAAGATAGGTTACGTCCCAGCATCACAGAGGGACGGTGCATGGCAGCTGCGAGAGCCAGAGCACCCTTCAGCCTCATTCACAGTGACCTAGAACTCAGCTCACGGGATGCGACAACCCGCCACGCTCCTGCTATGCTGCTGCCCAATGCCTTCGAGACCCGAACTCCCAACTCCCCCTTAGAGACAAGGACCACAGAGCCATCCCATTCCCTCCCCGCTTGGCCCCAGAGGTCACCAGCAGAAGGTCAGGCCACTGGGATCTTCCATGACCTCCCACCCACACCCCCGGCTGCTCTGATGGTCAAACCCCAGATCTAGCATTGCAGCCCTCGTCACCCAGACCACCCGGGGCTGCTCTGTACAGGGCAACACCTCACCTCTCACCCATATCCGAGGCCTATTCCAGAACTTTTCCTACACTTGCAGCTATGCCCAAACCCAGGGCATCAGCAGGACACAGGTGAGCACGACCAGGCCCGTGTGCTCAGTGGGGTGGGTGTTGCCGGCCCCTCACTGCCCCTCCCGGACCACAGCTGGCTGCCACCGGCTGCTTTGTAAGACTCTTCATTTCAGGCCCAAGTTATCCGGCCAGTCGGCCCCAGCCCCCCTTCAGGACTGCCCTCATCCCTGTCACTCCTGCCCACCCACCAAAGGCTTCCCGATGAGCCATACCTTCCATGCAAGGACACTGACCAATCTGAGCTGACACGCTTCAACCAGTGACTTCACAGCCCATTCCCTGCCTGGACCTGCCAAGACCACACCCGCTAAAGTCACGGGTCCCGGCTGCCCACCCTCTGACGGCCGCCTCCTTTACTTCCAGCCCACTTGCTTCACTATCACGATCCTTCAGCCCCGCTGAGCCCCCAAACTCCTTCTTCTTGCCCCACAGCCTCCTTACTTCCAAACCCCTCTCCTCACCTGGCATGGGTTCCACAGCCCTCGGTGCAGACCCTCCCTTGGAGACATCCCCAGGCACCTCCCCCTCTGTCAGAACTGCCCACAACACCCCAGTCCTAGAGGACCAGGTGACTAACCTACACCACGCCTCCGCCAGCAGCCCAGCACCACCCGTGGCCAGGCCGTGTGTCTCTCACGGGTTTCCTCTCCTGCTCTCCAGTCAGCAGCTTCACACCTTTTCCTTCACATCCATCTTCTTCTCCCCAGCCTCTCGGCTGGAGACCTCACCTCACTCTTTATGCCGCCAAAGCCTGGGATGGAGCCCCTCATCTGCACATCACGATCTGCACGGGAACTCAGATCTGTTCCCATCTTCTTCCTTCCCATTAGGTCCAAGGAAGTTCCCCAGCTCCCAACAAGAGCAACTCCTCCCTGAATGTTCTAGATATTTTTCTCCCCCCCCCACCCCAAATCCATTCCCGCTTCTCCACTGGGTCATTATTTCAGTATCCAAACTTGCTGTGTGTCCACCATCTTGATAAACTTTCCATTGACCCATGACCGCTTCTAGCCACCTCTCAATTCTGTTCCTCATGTTAGTCAAGCCTCAAATAGTTACCCACAAAGCTCTTGCCACGTGTCCTTTTATTTTTCAAAAGGTATGTAATATTTGAGATTATATATAGGAAAGAATAGTCTACGAAATGGTGCTGGAACTAGATAGTCACATGCAAAATACATAGGATTAAATCTACATGACCTCGAGTTAGGCAAGTCCTTCTTAGATATGACACCAAAAATACAGTGATAAAAGAATAGATAAGTTGGACTTCACATCAAAATTTTAAATGTCTATATTCAAAGGACACCATCTAGAAAGTTAAACTATAACATGTGAGGAAATATTTCCAAATGATATATCTGATAAGGAACATGTATCTGGAATATATAAAGAACTCCTACAACTCACCAGTAAGACAACCCAACTGAAAAACGGGCAAAAGACTTGAACAGACACTTTTCCAAAAATATACAGATGACCGATAAGCACATGAAGAGATGTTCAAAGTCATTAGGGAAATGCAAATCAAAACTACAATGAGGGACTTCCTTGGCGGTCCAGTGGTTAAGACTCTGTGCTCCCAATGCAAGGGGCCCAGATTCGATCCCTGGTCAGGGAACTAGATCCCGCATGCCACAACTAAGAGCCCGCACACCGCAAATAAAAAGAGCCCGCACACAGCAGCAAAGATCCCCCGTGCGGCAACGAACACCTAGCACAGCCAAATAAATAAATACTAAAAAAAAAACTACAATGAGATACCACTTCACACCCACTTGCGGTGGTTATAATCAGAAGAATAAGTGTTGACATGGGCTTGCAGAAAGTGGAACCTTCATACATTGCCAGTAGAAATGAAAAATAATGCAGCCAATTTGGAAAACAATTTAGCAGTTAAATATGGAGTCACCAAAGGACCCAGAAATTCCACTCCTAAGTATATACCCAAAGGAAAAGAAAATATATGCCCGGGGCTTCCCTGGTGGCGCAGTGGTTGAGAATCTGCCTGCTAATGCAGGGGACACGGGTTCAAGCCCTGGCCTGGGAGGATCCCACATGCCATGGAGCAACTAGGCCCGTGAGCCACAACTACTGAGCCTGCGCGTCTGGAGCCTGTGCTCTGCAGCACGAGAGGCCACGATAGTGAGAGGCCCGCGCACCACGATGAAGAGCGGCCCCTGCTTGCCACAGCTAAAGAAAGCCTTCGCACAGAAACCAAGACCCAACACAGCAAAAATAAATTAATTAATAAACTCCTACCCCCCAACATCTAAAATATATATATATATGTCCACATAAAATCTTATACATGAATGTTCACAGTACCATTATTCATAATAGCCTAAAAGTAGAAACAACCCAAAGATCCTTTGATAAATGGATAAACAAAATGTAGTATATCATTCAACAACAAAAATGAATGAAGTATAGTTGACCCTTGAACAACACAGCTGTGAACTGCATGGGTCCACGTATACGTGATTTTTTTTTTTCCAATAAAATATTCACAGTACTACACGATACATGGTTGGTGTATCCAAGGATGCGGAGGACTGACTGTAAAGTTATAGGCAGATCTGACTGCATGGAGGGTCAGCACCCCTAACTCACGTTGATCAAGGGTCAACTGTACTGATACACACGATAACATGGACGAATCTTGAAAACATGATGCTAAGTGAAGAAGCCAGTCACAAAAGATCACATACTGTATGATTCCATTTATATGAAATGTTCAGAGTAGGCAAAACTATAGAAACAGAATGTAGATTAGTGATTGCCTATGGCTGGAGTTGGGGGTACACACATGCAACAAGACCTAGGAGTAGGGTCATGGGGTATATACACTTCAACTTCATAAGATATCAGATTGTTTTCCAAAGTGGTTGCAGCAATTTACACTCCTATAGCAGAGTATGAATGTTATCACTGCTTCATATTCTTCTTAGTATTTGGTAGTATCTGACATTTAAATTTCTACCCATTTAGGGGGTATAAAAAGGTACTGTGGTCTTTATTTGCATTTCCCCAATTATTAATGATGTTGAATATCTTGGGTTTCCCAATTTGGTTTCTTCTGTGAATTGCTTGTTAAGTCTCTTGCCTTTTCTACTTTGTGGGGTTTTTTCTTACTAAGTTCTAAAAGTTTTTTTTAATATACTTTGAGTACAATTAGTTACAAAATTTCTCTTCTGATCTGTAACTTGTATTTTCACTTTTATGTCTTTTAATAAATAGTATTTATTATGATCAATGTAGTTGGATTTTTAATTTTTCCAGCTTTGTCTCATGTTGCCTGTCTTATTTTTAAAAAGTCCTTACCTATTCCAAGGTCGTGAAGACATTTTACTATATTTTCTTCTAAAAAGTTTTAGAGTTTTTTTGGTTTACATGGAAGTCTTGTATACAACTAGAATTTCTGTGCATGATGAATTAGAAATTCACTTTTTTAAGTGAATAACTAGGGACTTCCCTGGTGGCGCAGTGGTTAAGAATCTGCCTGCCAATGCAGGGGACACGGGTTTGAGCCCTGGTCCGGGAAGATCCCACATGTGGTGGAGCAACTAAGCCCGTGCACCACAACTACTGAGCCTCCGCTCTAGAGCCCGTGAGCCACAACTACTGAGCCTGTGCACCACAACTACTGAGGCTGCACTCTAGAGCCCATGAGCCACAACTACTGAGCCCGTGCACCACAACTACTGAGCCTGCACTCTACAGCCCACGAGAAACAACTACTGAGCCCACGTGCCACAACTACTGAGCCTGCACTCTAGAGTCCACAAGCCACGATTACTGAAGCCCGCGTGCCACAACTACTGAAGCCCATGCACCTAGAGCCCATGCTCTGCAACAAGAGAAGCCACTGCAATGAGAAGCCGGCGCATGGCAACAAAGAGTAGCCCCTGCTCGCCACAACTAGAGAAAGCCCATGCACAGCAACAAAGACCCAACGCAGCCAAAAATAAATAAATAAAATAAATTTTTTAAAAAAATAAAAAAATAAAATGGATAACTAGTTGTCTTTAGAGCTATTTAATGGCTACCCTATTCTTTCCCTAGTGATCAATGCCCTTTTATCAAGTGTCCACTTCTGAGGAGGATTCATTTCTAAACTCTCCATTCTGTTTCAGTGGGCAATTATCTACCCTTGTACCAATGCTACACGTTTATATAAAGGTATTTTATATACATTCTGTGTATATATATGAATATATGCATTTATACATTTATATGCTATATATATATATAAAGACATTTTATAATCTACATAACGTCATGTCTGCTAGGGCAGTCCCTCCACTTTTTTCTCTTCAGGAGTGTCTGGGCTATTATTGGCCTTTTGCATTTTTATTACAGATTTTAGACTCACTTGTCAAGATCTCCAAACTTATTGGGATTTTCAGCGGGAATTTATTGAGTCTGTAGATCAGTAGAGAATTACATTTTTATATTGTCTTCCTTTTAATATGATACATCTCTGTATTTACTTAAGTATTCTTTAACGATTGTAATAAGGTTTTTTTCCATAAAGTTTTATATAGCTTCTGTCAGATTTACTCCTTAGAACTTTATCTTCACTATTATAATGGTATCTTTAAGAATTATGTTTCCTAACTATTGATATACAGAAATAAAACTGATTTCTATATATTGATTATATTTACTTTTTAAAATTCTTATTAGTTCTAGTAATTTGTTTATAGATTGCTACTTTCAATGTAGTCATCTATGAATAGCGGCAATTTTTGCTTCCTTCCCAAACCTCAGACTTTTAATTTTGTCATACCACAATGGCTAAGACTTTCACTACATTGTTGAATAGATGGGACAATAGTGGAAAAACTTGTCTTGGTCCCAATTTTAATGTTTTGACATTAAAAATGAGTTTTGCTATGGGTTTTTGGTAGGTACGTTAAACTTAAAAAAGTGACCTCTATTCCTATATGTAACAGTTTTATAATCACCAGTGAGGGTTAATTTTTTCACGTGCGTTTTCTGCATCTCCTGCGGTGAGGCCCTGGTGATCTCCCCGTGCTCACCTCTACAGCCTCACCTCCTAGCACCCGACCCTCGCTCACACCACCTCAACACAGGAGCCTCCTTTGGCTCCCCAAATCACTCTATCCCCTGTCACTCACCTTTTGCACGGGGATCACGGCCAAGCGGGCTGCAGTCATAAAACTTGAGGACCCGTGCGATGTCAGAGGCGCTCAGGTTCCATCGCTGGCCAATTTGGACACTGGGGGCCCAGAGCGGCGTGATGGTGGGCATCCCGCGCCGGCTGAAGGCGAGCCTGAAACCCAAGCAGGCAGGGGCCTGAGTCCAGACCACGGCAGGAGCTGGCATGGCAGCGCAGAGGGAAGGAAGCAAGGAAAGGGGGTCCTCACCTGCTATAGTGCATCACTGACGAGTAGTCATAGGGCACCAACATGTTGCTGCTCCGAGATTTGATGAAGTTCATTTCAAAGCCTGAAAAAATACTTGGCGATGTGGGAAGAGGGCCAGGGGAGGAAGGGTAGGTGATAGGGGCTTTCTGGAAATGTACAACCTACCTGAGCCTAGGGGTCCCAAACTACAGCCAGATGTGCATCTCCCCACCCCCGCCACTGATCCCTGATCCCTGTCTCCTCCGTGCCCTGGGAGGGTTCCAGACCTGCACCAGCTGATGTGCAAGCACAGGGACCTGGTGGTGGCCCGCCGTCGCCCCCTAAGACTTCTCTCCACCTTTCTCCTCCTCTCAAGCTTACCTTGTACGAGACTATCTTTATACCACCTGCAGCTTCTACGACGACACACGCTGCAAAGAGTGTCTTGGACGCCCCCTACCGGCGAGATGAAGTGCCTACTCCCCACCCCAGCCTTAGAGGCCCTTGAGCCCATCGTGTGCGGTGAGGATAGCCCGTTCCCAGAAGCAAAGCCACCTTCTCTCCCTGCCTCGGGCCAACAACACCCGCCCCCTACCCCCTACCCCCACCCCCGGGTGTGGAGTCCAGTCCTTTGCCATCGGCCAGAGCACCTGCTTCTCCCTGGCACTTGGCTCCTCCAGGCCTGGGAGGGGCTAGGTTCCCTCCGTCAAGTTCTGCCCTTCACAGTGAGCCTCTGATAGAAGAGCTGCACCCTCCAAACCCCCCAAACCCAGCCAGCCACCTCCACACCCACCCATGGTCACCAGCAGCCTCCTTACCACCAAAATGGAATTCCAACCCCTTTATATCCCATCACCTGCCTGAAAATACCTGCCCAGTAGAGTGCTTAGTTCAATCTCCCACTCCACCTCCTCCTGAGTCCCCGCCTCCCCACCTCCAGTTAATTACTGTTACTAGTTTGCATATTTTAGCCTTTTGTTCTGTACGTATTAACTAAGTACAAATGTATTCTCATTTTTGTCCATTCTTAGGCAATTTTTTCCATTAGGGTAGCTGGTGTTTAACTTGTTTAATTGTTAAGAAACAAAAACAAAACAGCTTTTCAGTTTATTAGTGCTGTTTGTTTTCTAACTCATTAATTTCTGCTTTTACCTTCAGTAATTCCCTCCTGCTTTCATTTCTTTCTTAACTTGGATTGAAATGCCTATTTTTTTTTTTTTTTTTTTTTTTTTTTTTGCGGTACGCGGGCCTCTCATTGTTGTGGCCTCTCCCGTTGCGGAGCACAGGCTCCGGACGCGCAGGCTCAGCGGCCATGGCTCACGGGCCCAGCCGCTCCGCGGCATGCGGGATCCTCCCGGACCGGGGCACGAACCCGTGTCCCCTGCATCGGCAGGCGGACTCTCAACCACTGCGCCACCAGGGAAGCCCTGAAATGCCTAATTTGTTCTCTCTGTTTATTGATGTAAGTATTTGTCTACACGTTTTCCCTGTGCATTGCTTTAGCTGTGAACCATTGGTTCTAATGTGTTTTTATGTTTTAAGAATTCCTGCAATTTCTTTTACTTCATAACTAAAAGAAAGATTTGTTGTTTTTTAAATTTTAATTTCCAGTTGGATAAAGTTTTTCATTTTGATTTATTATTAGTTTCTACTTTTTACATCATGATCAAACTGTTTGTATTAACTCTACTTTTTCAAATTTGAAGTTTTTATGGCTATCATAAGTTTTTACAAGAATTAAGTGGTTTTTTTTTTTGGTCGCACCATGACCAGGGATTGAACCCGTGCCCCTGGAGTGGAAGCGCAGGGTCCTAACCACTGGACCACCAGGGAAGTCCCTCCATGAGTACTTAAAAGGATTATAGTCTATTTTCAGGCTATGGTGTCACTGTCTCCTCCCCACTTACCTAGACTAATCTCTGATCTCAAGCTCCAATCTCCGTCCCACTGAGAGGTGCTACCCATCTTCCCATCCCCTTCTTGGAGCGGAAGGGCATCCATGCATGCATCTTGGGCTCCACCTCTGACCATTTCGCCTGGCTAACCCCGCAGCAGCAGCAAAGGCGCTCACACCAGAAGCATCCGCTTACAGGAAGCCTTCCAAATCTTCTGTTTCCATACCCCCAAACCCAAGTCATCACTTACCTCCTCTGCTCCCCTCCCTCACAAAGCGATTGTCTGGACTCCCCTCACCTCCTGCAGCAGGCTGTCCCCCTCTGCCAAAGGTCAGGGTCCCCGCATTGCTGGAGTCAGATCCCCGGCACCATACCCCAGACCAGCCTCAGCTTTCCCACTGCCACCTTTCAGAGCCTGGCATCCCTGTACTTTCCGTCCCAGCTGCCCATCAGCACCCGTCTCACACACACCAAGCCGCACAGGACTGCCCTGCGCCTCTTGCGTCTGACGCTTGGCCCACTACCTCCAGGACTTCCGTCTCGGCTCAGCGCCCCGGCTGGAACACAGTCCCCGCCCTGACTCCACACAGCAGTGTCCAGAGCATGAGGGGCTGCTAGCTGAGTATGAGCGAGAGAGATTCCTAAGACCATCAACTCCATCCTCAGGTAACTGCCGGTGTCCGTGAAGAGAAACGAGGCGCACAGCAAATTTCTGCCCTAGGTCAGGGTAACTGTGGGTGGCCGTGAAGGCTCAGGGCCCAGAGCTGCAGCATCTGGACTATTCTCCAGGTCTCGGAGGCAAGCAGGAACCCCACCTTCCCCATGGGAGACAGGCAGGGAGTGGGGAAGATGGACGATCACTCTCAAATAGCCGGGCAACTCCTCAGGCCTGGACCGTGCCTCCTGCCACCTTCTCCCAGCAGGACTACCTCTCCCACCCCCCCACCCCCTAGTCCCCTGGCCTAGCCTGGCCTTTCACAGCCCCGCTCACCTGGGAGGATCTCGTTCCAGTTCACACGGATGTAGCGGTCCCGGTCGGCTCGCGAATGCTCGTGCCAGAAGCCCAGCACGTGCATGAGCTCGTGCAGGACGATGCCCGGGCCCCTCCGGAGACAGCTGGGCCCCAGGGATACCACCTGCATCCCTCCACTGCGCCCTATGCTCGAGAAGCACCTGCAGGGCCATGAGAGTGCTGGGTGGGCACCAGCCCAGAGAATCCGCAGACCCAGGACCCTCACCCCTCCTCCCAAGACCTGGGATAAGTGAGCACCAACAGCTAGTCCCCATCCTGGGCTTTAGTCCCGAGCCTGCTGGCCCCAAGTCCCCTTACTGCCTGGAACCCCCTTTGCAGCCTGCACTGAGAGGAGTTGGTGGGAGCCAGTACTAATGTGGATGACGGAAGCAGCTCATGACGTGAATGTCCCCATGTGGGGAGCCTCAAGTCGAAGCTCTCACCCACATTCTCTTAGGCCCCTAGCAAGCTAGGAATGCAGTATTGCCATCACCCCCATTGCAGAGAGAAGGCAGAAGGGGCTCAGAAGTGAAGGGACGTTCCAGAGTCACCTGGTTCCTGCACTGTGGAACCCAGATCTGAGGCCAGGTCTGTCTCATGAAACCTGCACTCAGTCCCCAGGCCACAACATCTCCCCAGAGATGGAGTTGAGGGCTCTTTAAAGGAGAGTCGAGCACCTCCTTGCCCACGTCTCCTCCACCTCCTGCCCTGAGTATCTGTAGGTCCAGCTCACACTAGGCAAACCACTCAGATGGGCAGGGGGACTCTGGACCCGGGACAGAGGCCCAGACACAGGTTTCTGACCACAGCTTTGTTAATTCCAGGCTGAACTGAAGACAGCTGTGGCTCTCACCCCGCACATGCGTGAGTACACACACTTGCACACGTACCCAGAAGCGCTTACCCGGACATGGGGACGATGGAAATGAAGTCCCTCTGGCCCTCATAGGCAACGAACCTGATGCACGTGGAGTGTTCGAACTCAGCAAACGCCTCCAGGATGACTTGACGGCTGGGCTTATCTGGAGAGAGACACCCTGGCTGACGCCCCAGCCCGGCCCCTAGAGCCCTCGCAGCCCCTTGGAGGTCCGCACTTGGGAAGGGAACCAAGCTTCAGGTCACTATCCCAAAACGGAATGTCTAGAAAGGGCAGTGCGATGGTGTGGGGAGAAGAAAGCAGGGTTCCAGACAGACCCTGGCTGTGTGACCTTGGGCAGATAACTGTCCTCTGGACCATTTGGTCTTGAAATGGATCAGACAGTCCCTAGATGTACCTTTCCCATCAGCTCCTCCAGGATTTTAGCCTCCCAGCTCAGGGGCCAGCAGGGATAGAAGGGCTTCTGGTAGAAGGGCTACTTGGGTGGTGGCGGTAGAAGGGGCGCAGAGATGCAGGGGAAGAGGGAACAAAAACCCAGAGAGGAGCCTGGGCTGCATTGGGAAGGAGGGGCTGGCTCACTCACCATACTTGCTGGAGAGCAGGAAGGGGACCTCCACTACGCCGCCGTTCTTGGGCCACTTGTTGTTGGTCGCCGAGAACAGCCGGAAAGGGCTCTGAGGAGAGAGGGCGGCTCAGGGACCCCGGTCAGCCCAGCTTCCCGCCCCCAAGAGTGCCACACCTCCAGCCATGGGAGCCCTAAAGATGTGAGCCGCAGACCCCCCTGGGTACATGAGCATAGCTGGTCATTAGAAATGGGATAGAAGCTGGGAAGTCAGCGGGCCAGCTCCCTGAGTTACGACGTACAGCACAACCCTTTCTTCTACATAACATAGAACTGACAACTTACTCTATCAAGAAGAGAAACAAGACAAAATGAAGAGGCTGGCTAGGAATGCCAGCACCCCAGGGGGCCTAGTTCAGAGGGGCTCAGCTCCACCAGCAGCCCCCCCCCCACTCCTTCCTGGAGCACAGCAGCCCACAGAGCTCCTCTGAACGTGCAGGTGGGAAGATGGGGACACGGTCCTCCTCGGGCTGATTCTAAGGCAACACCCGTGGCCTTAGCGACTTTCTTTATTCTTCTGCCAACTCTGAAGCCTGGGCTTCAGAGCACCCCAGCACGTCCTGCCCCACTGGGACCAAAGGTTTTACTGGATTCTGCTTTTATCCCCGGCACTCACTGGGTGACTGGGAACAGGGGCCTCGCCCTGCCCTGGGGGTTCCTGCCCTGCGCCAGGCTGGCCTTCAGTCTTCGGCCCAGCCTTATGCTATGCCATCAGTGGACAGCCTCAGACCAGGAGCACAGCCTAGCTCGCACCAGGCCACTGTCCTATTCAGGAGTCTTCTGCCCACCCTCGCCCCAATTTAGGCAAGTGTCTCCTAGAAGATGGCAATGCAAGTCGCCCCGATTCCCATCCAGGCTTCTCCCTTTCTGAGCCTGCCCCCACCCCTGGGCAGGATGGTTCCTGTGTTACTTCTTGTTCCGTTGTCCCGAGGCCATTGCTCCCACCACCGATGTTCCCCACAAACACCTCCCTATAGCCCCACCAGCCACTCTGCCAACCTGCGCTTACCTCTTCTTTTGTCCTGATACTCCCTGAGCACCTCCCCCGGGTAGGGTAGCAAGCTGGCTCTTGAAAGTCCAAACCCCCTCCTTCAGGAAGCCCTCTCAGGCTGACTGCTACCACCACTCCAGAGGTCACCCTCCCTCAGGCTGGCTTATTCCTAGCAGAACATTCGCTCTGACTTTGGCAAGAAGAGCTACGAGCAACAAAGGTGGATCCCTCAAACGTCACCCCGCCATGATGCCAAGGGGTGGACTCAAAGGTCTCTGACACTACCTGTGAGGTTATTTACACCCACGTGTGTGTACGCATGCTCACACGCACCGGCCGGAGGATGTCCCCCTCGAGGAGGAAGCTGCTCTCTGGGGTTTCCTCTGGGATGAGCCCTGGGAAGGAAGGGAGGGGCGTGTGTGGGTCCATGTCCTCCACAGCACAGACTCGAGGACAGGCCCAGGAAAGACCTTGGCTGTCAAGCCAAGCAACCCCGGGGTCCATCCTCCTTCGGGCTCTGAGGCTGTCACACAGCCCCTGAGTCCCAGTCTACAAACGTGTGCAATGCTTCTCAGCCTGATCGCACCCTTCCCCTGCTCAGAAGGTGCACCTGTCCTGAGAGCCACACAAGCCAGGTCCAGGGACTTCCCTGGCGGTCCAGTGGTTAGGACTTCACGCTTCCACTGCAGGGGGCACGGGTTCGCTCGCAGGTCAGGGAACTAAGATCCCGCATGTGAGCCCATGGCATGGCCAAAAAAAAATCCAGTCCCAGCTCCTGCGTCTGAGGCCCTCTGCTCTCAGGAAGATGCCATTTGTTCCAGCTGTCTTCATCCTCTGCTCCAGCCCAAGCCACACTCCTCAGAACACACCCTGGGCTCTCCCAGCCCACCTTACCCCCTACCCATCGGTGTGATACTCAGGCCCCTTAGAGTGGCAAGTGACAGAAACACCAGCCTGCACCACCATAGGAGGGTGGGTACTGGCTCCTGCCCACCCCCCTTCCCTCCAGCCTCATTTTCTGCCACAGCTGGCAGCCCTCTCCACAGCCTCTTTACTAGGATATCAGCCCCAGCAGAAACCTTAGAAGAGCGCCTGGCATCCTGGAGGTTGGGTTCCCTAGAAGCAGAGCCTGAGCCAGGGATCCATCTGTAGGTGATTGACGGTGGGAGCAGGGAGAGGTAGAGAGCGCTGGGGAAGAGCCCCAGCCAGACCCCATAGGAGCTCTGGACGCCAAGCGGCAGTACAGACTCATCCCACCTGGAGGCATGGGGCCAGACCCACGTCCTGTATGAGTCGCTGTGGCTGGGCCACCCTGGGCAGGGCAGGGCATAGCTTCCCAGGCATCCCTGGCCGAGGGTCTCCAGCTGCGAGGCCTTAGCATCCAACATTCCCAGCAGCTGGGGAGGGTGTGGGCCTCCCAGTCAAGGGCTTTATGGCGGGTACTACACTAGGCTCCCAGGTCGTTGGGCCACCAGCAGCCCTAGCAGAGAGAATCCTCCACAGCAGCTGGAAAGCAATGCCAAGGAGGCCTCAGATTGGCCTGGAGATGGCCAGAACCAGCCACAGTAACCTAAAGGCGGTGAACGGCCCTGCTCAAGCTTTTCAGAGAGGAAGGGGAGGCGCAGACCACATGCGGCAGATTCCCATCCCCTACCCCTTACCCCCCAGCCCCGTTCTGAACTCCAGTCTTTATTTCTACTAGCTTTGTCCCAGGTTATCTGTATGTTCTCATTCTTCAGCTGAAATCCCCAGGCAGGGAGGCCAGAGACTCAGGCTTCCTGGTCTTTGGACCTCCCCTCACCGGCGCCTCACACCTGCAGGTCATCCTGAACCAGTTGGCTGACCTGTTTCCAAACAGCTACTAATGACTATACTCAACACAGACCCGGCCTGATAAAAGTACGGGGCTCTCCATTGTTTCATAAACCTCTGGTGTTCCCCCTTCTTAATAAAAGTAACAACCCAGTAGAGAAGATGCAGAAAAACAGACTTAAGAAGTTGCCCGTGATGGTGGCGGTGGGCTGAATTGGGAGACTGGGGTTGACATATACACACCAGTATGTATAAAATAGATAACTAATAAGAACCTGCTGTATAAAAAATAAATAAAATTCAAAAAAAAAAAAAAGAAGTTGCCCGTGGAACCATTACTCTCCAAGACCCACTAAGAAAGCTGGCACGTTTCCTCCCAGCTTCTTCTGCTCTCTGAGCATTCAGCACAGTTTTCACGTGCCACATGGACAACTTCATACCCCAAACCCCAAGAGAAGACACAGTGCCCTCACCTTGGTTAATTGCAGGGATGTCCTTATCCCAAGACGTCTGGGTCCCCTCGGGGGTGAGGTCTTCTGAGAATCTGGTCCCACAGACTCCTGGGCAGCGAGAGGCCGAGGGCACTCCTAGGATGAAACCTGGCCCAGACACACAGGTACATATGCACGATGGCCAGAGTGCCCCCAATGGTGACACAGGATGACAGGACATGGGGTGGGGTGGGAGTGGGGTGTCAGACGGCAAGACCCAGGCCCTTCACAAAGATAGGTCTCCAGGAGGGAGTCCTGGGAGCCCGCCTGGCCTCCCCTGTCAGCCCCACCTGCTGCTGAAGCCTGGACAACTTTGAGGAAGGAGCTCCCTTAGCGGGACCGAGACTGGACTTCAAAAGGCAGCCCCAGGCTCCAAGTGTCTGGGTGTGTATGAGGCAGGGGAGGCAGCAAGAGAGAGGAAGATGGGGACAGACCTCAGTCTCCAACGCTGACAGCTGGGTGCGGGCTAGCCTCAGACCCTGCCCCCTGCCCCCCTCGTCAGCCCAGGGGTCTGGAAACGGGCTCAGCCTGGGCAAGCCTGGCATGGCCAGCAGAGCACGAACGCCTGGAGCGTCACTGCTGCTCTCTCCTGCCAGGCAGGCCCTCTGCTCCCAGCGTCCCCCGGAGGTCCTCCCCGGCCCCCCAGGAGCTGGCTTCTAGGAACTTCCCTGGAAGCCCATTCTCTGACCCAGGCAGATCAATTCCCATCCCTTGCGGGCTCCAGCCACACCCTCTGGCTGCCCCCAGGCCTCCGCAGGCTAGAACCAAAACGACGGGGGCAGTAGGGCGAGGCAACCCACTTACCGGGCAAAGAGAGCAGAGCCAGCACCCATGGCCAGAGGCCTCCTATGCTCATGCTGCCGGAGCTGGTCCGCTCTGGCCCCTCAGCTAGCAGGAGCACCAATTCCCACGAGATGAGGCAGCCTAATTACAAACTATGGTCAACGCCCCCCCCTTAAATAGCAGCTTTTCCAGCCCTCACCTGCAGCCCATCCCAATCAACCCCACCTGCAGCCCCGCCCTCTGCTGCCTGCGCTTCCCCTCCCAGCCCTGGCCCGAGGCTTCTGGATCCTGGTCAGATCCTTCCCGGCTTGGCTGAAGTGGGCGAGAGGGTGGGGAGAAGCCACGCGCTAGGCACGCTGCGGGTAGGGGGGTGGGTCCCACTTGGGGGTGTATCTCTTCTCATGTCCCCTCCCACCACCAGGGGGCAGAGAAACGTCGCAGAAAAGTGAGAGACGGCAGTGCTGGGTGGAACCTCATCCTCAAACCTGGGGAGACCCCTTTCCTGCCCCTGCCCTGTGCTCAGATGTGGGGAAGACTACCTGAGACCCTGAGGCGCCCCCAGTCTGACTGTTGAAAAACTCACTACGTTTTTATAAGCTTTTATTGTAGTACACACACGCCAGTAGACAATCACAAGAACCGGGAGCAGTGAAACCCACCAACTGAACACCAGGGACAACCAGCACCCCCAGAGGAGTCTGCCTTGTGGAAAAGTGGAACTTCTGGGTACCTAGACCCTCACATGGGTGCTACCCCTGTCACTCCCACAACAGCCTTACAAAATCGGCATTTTAGCCCCATTTCCCAGGTGCAGGAATTAAAGCTCCTTACCCATATTCCCCCTCCTCTGTACCCCTTGGCCTCTCAAAAGGCCCATCCTCGGAGCCTGGCCACCAAGGGCCCCCCTGGATTTAAATCCTGGAGTTGAAGGATTTGGGGACACCCTCCCCACCAACGTCCAGTGAAGGGAAATGACAGAGCTGAGGTCGCTCGGCGTCTTGCCCTGGCTGGAATCCACTGTTTCTCAAAAGGTAGGGGTCAGAATCATGGGGAGAACGTGATGAAGACAGGTGGCCCAGCTGCCCAGGCAGGGTGTGAACATTCGTAGGGATGGACAGAGCTGACTGCTTCGGATGAGTGCTCGGTAAACAATCATAGTCACCCTGCCCGGGTAGAGAAACAGATTCGTGGTTAAGAAAGCCAGTTGGTCTTGAGGGCGTTGTGCTCGGTGAAACAAGCCAATCACAACCGGACAAATGGTGTAGGAGTCCATTTACATGGGGTATCTGGAGAAGTCAGATTCAGAGGCAGATGGTGGAGCAGTGGTTGCCAGGAGCTGAAGGAGGGGGAAACGGGGAGTTGTTGTCTAACGGGTACAGTCTCAATTCTGCAAGATGGAAAAGTTCTGGAGATCTGTCTCACGATAATGTGAGCGAACACGCTTAACGTTATTGAAGTGCACACTTACAAATGGCACATTTTGTTACATCTTTTTACCACAATTTTTAAAATGTTAATAAATAAATTTAAAAGGAAGGGAGGAAGGGAAAGAAACGCAGTTTGCTTGAAAGGCCAACTTAAAAACACGGAGAGGGGAGGGTGCAGTATGGTGGGGTGGAGACAGGATGCAATGGGGCAGGGGTGAGGGGCCATGGACAGCGGCCTCAGCCACCAGTCCTGTTTCGTGTGAGAAGTAGCTGGGGCGCGGGAAGGCCCCGATAACTCAGGGCCCCAGAGGCCCCCCACCCTCCCCGAGCTGGGTGTGGGCCTTGTGGACAGGTCCAAACAGACCCACTCAGGGCCTGCAGAAGCCCTGATAACAACCCCTAGCTCTGCTCAGTCCCCGCCAGGGAGCACCTCACACACCCCCAGAGCAGAGGGAACGAGGCACAGCGGGCAGGCTTTGTCCCTCGTTCGGCCCTGTGGAGTGGGCACCTGCCAGACTCTGGGCACAGGGCCAAGCAGACCACGGGCCCTGCCCTCACCAGCGTCCAGGCAACTACGCACCTGAAAACCTTCGCTTCTCGGACCTTCAGTAACTAACATTTCCTGGGCTAAGCCTTTACCTGGATTGACTGGAGTAACCCTCAACACCACCCTAAGAGGTGGGAGCTAATGACAAAACCCCATTTTACAGACAAGGAAACTAAGACACAGAGAGGCAAAGCAAGACAGGCCCCCTGACTGTCAAACTACACTGCCCTCCTAAGGCGCGCCCTGCCGGGCGCTCAGAACACCCGCAGCAACAGTCGCCATTCTGCAGGGGGGACGCCTGCACCGAGTTTGGAAGGACGAAACAGAGTTAGCCAGATGACACTCCGAGTGGCTGGAGCATCCGAGTGGAGGCTGATGCAGGACCTGCCCACGCTGAGCTGTCCTCAAGGGCCTCAGCACCCCCTGCTCTCGGGCAAATCACAGCACCCCCTTTCCAGCACCGTCCACTTCTGGCTCAGACTGGGCCCATGTCTCATCGGCGGTCCACGCTGGCCACGTAACCAATGTTCAGTGAAGACGTGGTAGTTGATGGGTGTGAAAAACGACTAAGCCCATCCCAGGTGACCTGTCCTCCATACCAGACACCAGGCCACATGCTTTCTGGGGACAGGAAGGAGCTCTGGATCAGGGGTTGCCATGACCCCCGGCAGGGAAAGGCATTCTGAGGCCTGGGGACCCAGCCCGGAGGTGTGGGAGAAGAGGTGACAGGCTGCACTGCCCCAACACGGGCGCACGTTACACACAGCCCAGGGAAGCCACACGCACAGGCACACGCAGACATGCAGGCATGTAGGAACATCTGGGACACATAGGTGTGTGCAGGCCAAGAATAGACACCCACGCCCAGAGGAAGAGCCACACATGTGGCTGCACACACACACGCACACGCACACGCACACACATCCATCCACATGTTCCAAAAAGGAAGTGGGGTCTAACCAGGGCAGTGCTGAGTCCAGCTCTGAATGGTAAACACAGTCTTCTCCCCCACAGGACCAAAGATGTTAACTGGAATAAGGCTGGAGCCAGCCTCCCAGAAACCATCACTTTCAGCTCTGGAGACAGAAGGCTGCCTAGGAAAGGACACCAGCACAGGGAGGACTGGGCGGCGCGGTGAGGTCACCCCTGCACCTTCCTCCTTCCATTTCCCAGACCCCACCACACAAGGGAAGGGAAGGTCTGATTAAGAAACAGCTTTGGGGGACTTCCCTGGTGTCACAGTGGTTAGGAATCCGCCTGCCAATGTAGGGGACACGGGTCCGAGCCCTGGTCCGGGAGGATCCCACATGCTGCGGAACAGCTAAGCCCGTGCGGCACAACTGCTGAAGCCCGCACGACTAGAACCCATGCTCTGCAACAAGAGAAGCCACCGCAATGAGAAGCCCGCACACCACAACAGAGTAGTCCCCGCTCACCGCAACTAGAGAAAGCCCGCGCGCAGCAACGAAGACCCAACGCAGCCAAAAATAAATAAATAAATAAACTTATCAAAAAGAGAAAAGAAACAGCTTTTGAGCACTTCCCCAGGCACTGACTTGAGGTCAGACACTTGAGAAGTTGTTTCTTAAACGAAACAATATTTTATTGACACATCCTCAATGTTCTGTATAAATATAAAGTGCTAAGTTTCCCACCCCCGCCCACGGGGCTGGGAGGAAGTGGGGGAGGGAGTGTTAAATGTCAGTTGAACACAAATAACTTTCCAGCGCCAACACAGGCGTGAAACGCTCACGTACACACGCAAGCGAGAGGTCCAGACACAGCACCGCATCCCTTCCCCGAGCGCCACACAGGGCTCCTGGTTGTCACAGCTTGTTCCTTAGAGCCCTCGGCTGCCAAGGGCTCCAACATGGTGATAGGACCAGCGGGAGTCGTGGGTGTAGAGTCCAGTTGGTTTCTGTCAGAGGACAGGGGAGGACGGAAGCAGACACGCCCTCCATCCTCCTTCTGGAATGAGGAATGAGGGCCGGCCCTCAAACCCCCAGCAGAAGAGCACCAGGTGAGAAAGTCCAGCATCCCTGCACCCAGCGTGCCCACCTGGGGGCTTTCTGAACTCCAAGGAAGGGGCAGATCTCCCTGAGGGGAGGGGGACAGTGGGGAACTGGGGCCCCCACTGTCCCCAGGAATCAGGCAGCTCTGTGTGCCTCTGCCCTGGGGGAGCGAGCATGGTGGGACCCAGCCTCAGTGACAGAGCACCTGAGTCTCAAACTGCAGCAGCTGCCCCATGAAACCGAAGTTGGGGGAGATGACTCCCCGGCGTTGCTTAACAAAGTCGAAGGCCTCGTCCAGCCTCACGCGGTGGCTCTGTATCAGGTACGCCAGGCAGATGGTGGCGGAGCGCGAGATGCCCGCCTGGCAGTGCACCAGCACCCGGCCTCCGCTGTTCTTCACCGAGTCTGCAAGGGAAATGGGAGAGGGGGGTCAGACAGGAAGGTGGGCAGGGAAGGAGACAGGTGCCCCAGCCCCTTCCCCTGGAGCTCCAACAGGTCCTGGGGCTGAGGCCCGCCTCTTACCAATGAAGCCAATGGCCTCCTGGAACCAGGCGCTGATCTCCACCATCTGGCTGTCCTCCACCGGGATGCTCTTGTAGCGCAACAGGCCCTCAAAGTGGTTGGGGCAACTGGCTGAGACGTTGAGGACGGCTGTGATGCCGCAAGCCTGCAGCCCCTGCAGGTCCGACGAGTGGCTGCAGCTGCCCAGGTACAGGTAGGGCAAGATCTCCACAGGGCCACCCTGCACGGGAAGGGGGAGGGACAGTGGTGAGGTCTCAGCCCAAGCCTGAAGGGCTTGAACACCAGCGGGACAGAGACAGGGCAGACTGGCCCAGGCAAGAGGAGCTCTTAGCCAGGGATCCCTGTCTAAGGATCAGACTCCGGAATACCAGGAGGACCCAAGGGGACATACAGAGATACACACACAAAGATACACACATTCCCCTCAAACCCCCAAATTTTGCTGCTCACAGGACTTACGCAGACTCACAGAGATGCACACCAGCAATGCGCGCCAGGCACACACAAAGGTGTGCTCCCATTTGGGGGCGGAAACACACACACACACACACACACCCCCTTAGGTGACCGTGGACATGGACAGACTCTTACATCCACAAATGGCAGACTCTTTCCCCAGAGGCGCCTACCCTGCATGACACTGACAAGGAGCCCTGATCTCAACTCACCTGGTCATACGAGGGAACCCTGGGGTCGGAGCGGCTGCTTTCGGGTGGCATCGCGGGGCCGGGGGACTCAGAGCACAGATCGGGGCAGCAGGCTTGAAAGCTGTCGAAGCCTCCTGCAAGGAGGACCAAGACACGGTTAGCCGGGAGGGCCCGGCGCGGGTCGGGGACGGGACGGGGGACGAGGGCGGGCCGGCGCTCACCCAGCAGGAAGCACACGGCGGTGGGTCCGGCGTCGGTCTCGTGCAGCAGCGCGGCAAGCAGAGCGTGGGCCGGGCCGTCGGGCTGGATCTCTGCCACCGAGGCGCTGCCCTCGTCCAGCACCACGGCCCGCGCCAGGTCCCCGCGGGCCAGGCGCGCCCGCAGCGCGCGGTCAGGCAGCAGGCAGGCGAGGGCGGCGGCGGGGGCGCCGCGCGCGCGGCGGCGCAGCAGCGCGTTCCAGGGCACCGGCCGCGCGGCGCGCACGTGGCGGCGGCAGAAGGCCAGGAAGGGGCGACAGTCGAGCAGCAGCGTGCGCTCAGCCTCCCGCGGCTCCCGCAGCAGCGCGCCCAGCGCCGTGCAGTCCAACTCTTGCGCCGCCTCCAGCCCCATGTCTGCCGGCCCCGGGCAGCCTCCTCTCCCCTATTCCCGCACCTCTTCCTCTCCTTCCCCCTCTCCCCGCGAGCGCTCCGGACTCCCGCGGCGGCCGCGCTACCCGAACCGTCTGTTCCGGGCGCCCTCTCCAGCGCTAGGGCTTAAGTAGCCGTAGGACGGCCTCCCGGGTCACCATACATGGGCAAAGCAGGAAGGCGCCGGCACCGCCCCCGCGGCCTCACGCGGGGCGCAGGCTGGGCGGGCCCGTGGCTGGGACCGGTTTGGGGGAGGGGGTGCACTGGGAGAGGAAGCCGGGCACCAGCTCCGAAGGGATGGTGTTTGCCCAAACGCCCCCCTCCCGCCTTTGCGCCCCAGGACTCTTCCTGAGTGCTCTCACCCCTGGACCTGCTTCGCGCCGCTTGGTCCTCGGGCACCCGGCTACTCGGATAGATACACGTCCGCATCCCCGGAGACCTCGGAGCCCGTGGTGCCCCTCGCCCCGCTTGCTCTCCCTTTTCCCTGTTCCCTTAACCTCCCAGGGTTTCCCCCCTCCTAGGAATCTGCTACAACAAAAATTGACTTCTGTCTGTTGCCACGGATGATTTCCGCACTGGAAGATGGGGAGCCGTGCTTTGATGTACCTTTTCTCTTCTGCTTAGAGACCCTGGGCCAGAGGGGCTTTATTTCCCCTCCCCCTCCCCCGTTTCATGGCTGAGACCAGCACTCGGGGTTTTGCAGCTGCTCAGTGACCAAGCTAGGCCAGAACGTTGTCCTCTGAGCCCAAGACCCTAAGCGCTGTCATGAGGAGGACCTCTGGGCCTTGGCATGGGGGGAGGCAGGGGGCCTGTGACGACTTTCCAGTTATTAGCGGGACAAGGCTTCTTCCCCCGGAGCTGAGGGAAACCCCAGGGGCCCAGAGTGAAGCACTTCCCCAAGTCGCAGGCCAGCTCTGAAGGGGAACTCTGCTGACGCTGCTGGGCTCTCCCTGGGGCCTTGTGGGAATTTCAGGAGCCTCACCAAGGGGAAGAGGGAGAAGAACTACCAGAATCTGCCTCCCCCACTCTCTCCGCCCACCACTCCCCGCCCCCCCCCCCCAGTCCTCCCTAGGCCTGCAGCGGAGCCCCTGGACAGCAGGGACCCAGGACTGGACTGGAGCAAGGCGATGAGCAGTAAGACTGGGAAGCTAGTTAATCCACATCCCTTCTGCCTGCCCCCAACTCAGCTGCCAGCCCTGGAGCCGGATGTGGTGAGCCCCAGGTGTGTGGGGGGGGATCTGGGCCCCTGCACGGGGGCAAGAGATGTTGGCAGCTGAACTCCTCCAAAGCAGGGACATTCAGGTACGTGGGGACAGTGCCCTGGAGTGGGAGCCACCCCCATCCCCACCTTAGCTGCATGGGATTTCAGAACCCAACCCCCAAGGCCCCCACTCCCCTGAGTCACTACTCTACGCCCTTTGTAAGACCCTTCCAGCCCTACTGCAGACCCCTAGGTCCAGACTGTCTTGGAGGGCTACCACTAGGACCCATCGCGGACCCCCAAGCCCTGCACTTGGATTGTAAACTGTAAACTGTTCCCCGTAGTGTGTTGATGTGTATGTGTGTTGGAGCATCATCTGTTGATGGAGACAGAGCTGGTAGCTTGTGTGTGCTGCGAAGGAGAGGGGATGCGGGGGATAGAAGCCGCAAGGACTCCAAAGAGTCCTGGGGCAGTTCACCCTCTCAGGCCTCAGTGTTCCCACCTATAAGATGGGAGTGTATAATAGACCAACTGCTCACCTACACTGGTTCCGAGGCTCTGAGGCTGTGGCAGTGCCCAGACACCTGCAATGTTCCATCCCTCCCTCCCAGGCCAGTCTGGAGGCTGATGCGGCAGAGCCCACAACAGAGCCGAGGAGTCTGGGCCACAGATCCCAGCGACTGATACGGGCCCTCATCGTTGGCATCAGCCCGGCAAATGACTTAATGGCTGACTCCAGGGGTAAATTACAGACCACACGAAAGGATAGCAGGTCCAGTCTTGCTGACCCATGGGGCTGGTGTCACCTGCTCTGCTGGGAGACATGGGCTTCCAGCTCCACGGGGAGGAGAAGAGAGGACTGGCCAGCTGGGATCCTAGCTCAGGGGTGAAATTCAGTCCAGCTGCGTAGGGGCTGCAGACCCTGGACTCCCACACCGGGCTGAGCCTCTTCCCCTCCTGGGGAGAATGGCGTGCACCTTGCAGTCCCACGTGGGAGTGGGAGTGTGTTGGCAAAGGTTTGCGCTAGCGACACAGTGCCCAGTTGCCCTGCCCAGAGCTCTGGCCAGGACCCGTGATTTCCGCCCAAGGTGACTACATGTATGTACCCCCATCAATGCCACTGGCTTTGGGGTGTCCCCTTTTCAGCTCTGGAACACAGGCTCAAGGAGGCCTGACTTAGCCATGAAGGAGGGGCTCCCCTCAGCCTCTCTCCCCTATTCCCAAACTAGGGAAGCGCCCACCCTCATAACTGGGTGACAGCCCAAGCTCGGGGTAAGGAGAGAGTGGGAAGAAGATGGAACCCAAGTCCCACCCCCACTTCTCCTCTGACTAAAGATGCCCCCACCCTTGGTGAGTCATGGCCCCGGGATGTCTCTCCCCCTCTGCCACCTCCTCAAGGACCATCGTTTCCCAGCAGAGACGAGGCAGGGGTCGGGACACATGGGTGGAGAAACGGGTGAGAAGGGGTCTCCGTTGCACTGGCTGCCCCACAGGTCGCAGGTCCCGGAGGGATGACCCTCTTCACTAGGTGGTAAAGGGACAGCAGGGGCCGGGGATGGGGGGATGGTACCATACTCGGGTTTTGGGGGGCTTTGTCTCCCTGGCCTGGCTGTTACAGAGCCGACACTATCAAGCAAGTTTGGGGCTCAGCTTTTTTTTTTTAATTAAAATACCCAACTGGAACAAATGATGATTCTGTGTCATTCTTGCTTGTAACCATCTATTCTGATGGCTGTTTACGTGTCACTAGCCTCCTGCCTTTGGGTTTCCGGGTCTTTCCCTGCCCCCACCCGGCCCCCAGCCCCATGCAGAGCGACTTCCCTTCCACAGAAGCCCAAAGCGTTGTGTTGTGTTCTTGTGTTGTCCTCCCTCCTCCTTCCAAACCCATACCCCAAGCAGATGCTCCGGGGAGAGAGGAAGGAATGAATGGTGTGACTATGATCCTTAGGTCAAGGCAGGTGTGAAGGTGAGGGTGACAAGTGACAACCACCCCCAGCCCGCCTGAGCCGTGAGTCAGGATGACGTCAGGCTTCCTGTGCCAGGCCTCTGCCCAAGTGGCATGGTGGCCACTCCCACAGGCTCCTGCCAGGCGGGGACAGTGACTCCATGCTCTGCGAAGACGGCCCTGTCCAGCACAGCGGGGAAGGCGGGGAGGGCCGGTAAAGGAGAGTCCCCTTAGGCAGCCACCTCAGCAAGGCAGACTCAGAAGTGGCCACATGTGGCTGAGGGGGCTGGCGTCTGTCCCCACACGCATGTGTCCCATCACTGGGGCAGCCTTGCTGAGGACCCTCTCCTGGACACGATGGATACATGAAGAATAAAGTCTCCTAGAGAACAGACTGTGGTTGCCAATGGGCGGGGGGATGGGGAGGGATGAACTGGGAGTTTGGGATTAGCAGATGCAGACTCATATAAAGAATGGATAAACAGCAAGGTCCTACTGCATAGCACAGGGAACTATATTCAATATCCTGGGATAAACCATAACGGAAAAGAATATGAAAAGGAATGTGTATATGTGTGTGTGTGTGTGTGTGTGTGTGTGTGTGTGTGTATAACTGAATCACTTTGCTGTACAGCAGAAATTAACACAACATTGTAAATCAACTATACTTTGATAAAATAAATTTTAAAAAAAAGAAGCAGAAAGTCTCCATTTGGGGCTGGTGTGGCTTTCATGCCTCTCAAATACTCGCTTTTCCTCATTTTTAAAAAAATATTTATTTATTTGGCTGCGTAGGGTCTTAGTTGCGGCACACGGGATCTTTCGTTGCAGCACGCGGCCTCCTCTCTAGTTGTGGTGCGTGGGGTCCAGAGCACGCAGGCTCAGTAGTTGCACCACGTGGGCTCTCCAGTTGTGGCACACGGGCTTAGTTGCCCCGTGGCATGTGGGATCTTAGTTCCCTAACCAGGAATCGAACCCACGTCCCCTGCATTAGAAGGCTGATTCTTACCCACTGCACCGCCAGGGAAGTCCCTGCTTTTCCTTGTTTTAACAAAGGCTCTGCACCTTCTCTAAGCATCCACACCCAGGTCACACATTCTTTTCTATATTTACTCACTTACCCGGCCCTTCATTCAAAAAATATATGCTGAGTACCTGTTATATGTCAGGTACTGTTCTGGGTTCTGGAGATACAGCAATAAATCACAAACCACTGCCCTCGGGTAGCTGATGTCACTGTTTGAATATTAATTTGGGGGACCATCTTGTACTCATGGTTATTCACCTAGAGTAATGATATAGTTTCCTTTAAAAATAAATTTTAGGTTTGTGAAAACTGAGTTGGATGGTACAGATGGTACCCAAAGATGTTAAAAAGTGTGATGCAGGAAGTAGACGCCAGAGCCTTTGCTCAGGAGGGCAGCCCTGTGGTCCCTTCCAGCTTTGGTGTGATGTGCTTCTGTGGGGTCTGGTTTTCTCTCCTGCCACAGTCTCCCATCAAGAAAGGAGGCTGACCATCGACATACGAATGGATAAAGAAGATATGGTACATATATACAATGGAATATTATTCAGCCATAAAAAGGAACAAAATTGAGTCATTTGTAGAGACGTGGTTGGACCTAGACAGTGTCATACAGAGTGAAGTAAGTCAGAAAGAGAAAAACAAATACCGTATATTAATGCATATATGTGGAATCTAGCAAAACGGTACAGATGAACCAGTTTGCAGGGCAGAAATAGAGACACAGATGTAGAGAACAAACGTATGGACACTAAGCAGGGGAAAGTGGGGGGGGATGAACTGGGAGATTGGGATTGACATGTATACACTAATATGTAAAAAACAGATAATAAGAACCTGCTGTATAAAAAGAAATAAATAGAATAAAATTCTAAATAATTTTAACTTAAAAAAAAAAAGGAAGAAAAGAAAGGAGGCTGAGGCAGAGGGGAGAGGTGGCCACAGCCCTGAGGAAGGGCATCTGGGAGAGCCCAACCCATTCCAAGGCCAGACATGGCTCTGCTTGTTGGGGTCCCTGCCTGCTCCATGGGCGTGTCCATCAAGGGGAGCTGGGTTTGGCTGCACCCCTAGATGTGCCTGGGGTTGCAGCTAGAGGAGACCCCGCCTCCCTGGTCTCTTCCCCTGTCAGGCACCCACTCCCAGCACACCCCTGGCCCCCAACCCATGGCCACCGCCGCAATTAAACTGGTCCCGTTCCCACCTGTCGGCCAGAGATGCCCTTGGCTTGGGCCCAGGTAGCCAAGAAGGGGAGAGGTTAAGTTGCTAAGGAAGAGCTCTGTCACTAGTGGTAACGATTGGGCAAGTGGTGTGGGATTCTCAGAAATGTGACCACACCGCGGTCACAGGGCTTCCCCACAGCCTGAAGTGGGTGCAGTGTGAGGGGTAGTAAGGGGACTTCGAGGCCCAGAGGATCCAGAGACTACTCCTTCCCACCCCATCACCCCTGACACCTTTACCTCCATCAAAGACCAGGCTGGACCACTCCCCTGAAGACCAGCAATACCATGAACAGTGGGGCAATGGCAACACTGGTGCGCATCAGGGAGCCATGGGGGCTCCGGAGCCACATTGCCTTGGCTCAAACACAGCTGGGCTGCTTCCTTGCTGTGTGGCCTTGGGCAAGTGATTTAACCTCTCTGTGCCTTCTTAAACAATAGCAATTACTAGCACTATGCTAGGTGTCTTCTAGGCATTACTGCCTCTAAGCTTCAGGGCTTGGGGGCGGCATCGTTACCCTCACTTTGCAGATGGGGAAACCGAGGCCTAAAGGGGTTACAGGTGGCTGAACCAAGGCCACCCAGCCTGTAAATGGGAACACTGGGTTTGGAACCTGGGCTTCAACCACTAGATTGCCCTGTGTCTGGGCCCATTTGTGTCTGCATCCACCCCTCCACCAGCGCACACCTCCTGCCAGGTCTCATCTCTCTTTATCATGACAACCACACAACTAACACTCATCAGCACTCGCCCTGTGCCTGGCCCTGTTCTAAGACCTTTACAGGAGTGACTGCATTTAAACTGCAACGAGCCCTAAGGGGTGGGAATGATTGGTACCCCAAATACAAATGGGGAAACCCAGGCACCAAGGGGCTAACTGACTTAACCCAAACTGTCACAGTTAGTAGGTGGTAGAGCCAGAGTTTGAACTCACAATTTTGTGTCCCTCCTGCCTCTGGAATCCAAGTCCCCACCCCACCTGCCCAGGCTCTTCCCATCCACCTTCCACCCTCACCCAAGCCCTCCTATCTCTGTGCTGGGCTCTGGCCACGCAGGCTGTGCTCTCACGGGACCTTGCTATTTTTAGGTCATCAGTGCTGTCTCCTCAGCTCAGCTACAGACTCCTTGGGGATGCACAGGCCATGGGGAAGCACAGAGCACAGCTCACGGTGGGAGACCGATGATGCATCTCTGGAGATGTGGTGACTTGTCCCCATGCCCTCAGCTAACCGTCAAACAGGAAGTTGATTACAGTTGAAAACCCACAACGTTGGACAAAGGTCAATGTCAGGATGGGGCCCTGCCGCACCCTTCACCCCCAACTTGCCCTGCTCCAGGGCAGAAGAGATGCCCTCAGGTCCCCAGAGCAGAGGATGGTTCCAGAGAGTAAACATGCCAGCATGTGAGGGGAAGAGCCCCCTTGTAACTTGTGCAGGGAGCTAGGTGTCCTGGGTTCAAGAGCGAGCTCTGTCATATAAGGGGGAGGGGGGTGGGAGAGGGTTGGATTGGGAGTTTGGGATTAGCAGATGCAAACTGGTATATACAGAAAGGATAAACAACAAGGTCTTACTGTATAGCACAGGGAACTATATTCAATATGTGATAAACCATAATGGAAAAGAATATGAAGAAGAATGTATATATGTGTAACGGAATCTCTTTGCTGTACAGCAGTAATTAACATAACATTGCAACTCAACTATACTTCAATTTTAAAAAATTAAATAAAAAACAAATAAATAAAAGGCATTCTTCACTAAAAAAAAAAAAGGGCGAGCTCTGCCAGCACAGCTCAGAGGCCCTGGGCTCACTGAGTGCCGCTGGCTTCCCTCGGGTCCCAGCACTCATACGTTCACTGGGTATTCAGAACCAGGCTCCCTTCTGGGGGCTAGGGCTGCACCACGAACAGGACAGATCAGTTTTCTGCCCTCATGGGGCTGACCTTCCAGTGGGGAAACAGAAACTAGACCGGTAAATTTAAATAATAAATTTAAAATTTAATAATAAAACTTATTATTAAATAATAGAAATTAAAATAATAAACTAAAATAATAATAAATGTTAATAAATTTAATAAATAATGGGGGGAGGAGAGAAATAGGTGAGGGAGATTAAGAGGTACAAACTTTCAGTTGCAAAATATATGAGTCACGGGGATGAAGTGAACAGTGTGAGGAACACAGTCAATAATTTGGTAACATCCTTGTAGGGCGACAGATCGTAACTAGACTAGGGTGGTGATCCTTTTGAAATGCAGAGCAATATGGAATCACTCTATTGTGTAAGAGGAACGAACAGCACGTTGTAGTTCAATCATACTTCCAAAAAAATCACACGAACGAACGCACAGAAAAGTAGATCAGATTTGTGGTTACCAGACGTGGGGAGTTGGCAGGGGAGGGGATGAAGACAGTCAAAAAGTACAAGCTGCCAGTTATAAGGTAAATAAGCGCTAGGGACGTAACCTCCAACATGATAAATGTAGTTAACGCTGCTGCATGTTATACACGCAAGTTGTTAGGAGAGTAAGTCCTGAGTTCTCCTCACAAGGAGAAAATATATTTTCTCTGTTTCTCTAGTTTTGTATCTATATAAGATGATGGATAGTCACCAAACTCACTGTGGTCATCTTTTCCCGATGTATGTAAGTCAGATCATGAGGGTGTACGCTGTAAACGTATACAGTGCTGTATGTCAGTTATGTGTCTATAAAACTGGAAGGAAAAAAAAAAAGAGCTAATATCATATAAGGGTAGGTGCTGTGGATATAGCCCCAGAGGGGAAAGAGATAGAGCAGGGGGAGGCCTCTGGGGGGAGTTGCCTTGTAACTTGAGGGATGAGAAGGGGTCGGTCAGGAAGGGGGCAGGGAAGAGCCGGCCAAGCCAGCAAGTGGAGGTACGGGGAGAGGGGAGGGACAAAGGCCCTGGGGTGGGACAAGCTGGCAGGCCCCAAGACTTGCTGGGCGGATGACTGGAGAGACAGGTCCCAGCAGCCTCACAGCCAGCTCCTGTTGGGTCTAGTCGGCCTGTGTGAGTCTGATTTGATTAAAAGGACAATAGGAATCCTTGGAGGGTCTTGATTAAGTGGGGCAACCCAACCAGAAGAGCCCCTCCAGCTGTGGGTGGAGAATGGCTTGTGGCCACAGGGAGGTCAGGGGACCGTGACTGCACAGCGGTGGCAGGGAAAGTGGAGGTGGAATCCAGGGTCAGGTGTGGGGAGAAGGGACAGGAATTATGGACAGAGCAGAGGAGGGCCCCCGGCTTTGGGCTGACTAGGAGAATGAGGAGGCCCAAGCCTTCCTCCCCTCCCTCCTGCCCCTGGCCCTGCCTGGGCACCCACTCCACGCGACCGGGGACTCAGGAGCCGGCGAGGGATGCCGGCTGCTGCGTGCACTCCCGCCACCCCACAACTTGGTTTTACAACTGGAAGAGGGACATTGTGAGGGCAAAGAGCAGAGAATTGAAGTTGCCCACCACGGGGCCACAGCCAGAGAGGAGCTGTGGGCCGAGGCTGGGGTCAGAGCAGCACAGATGGCTGGGGGTCAGAAGCCAGAGAGGAAATGCCCGGAAAGGATTAGGGAGGATTAGGCCTGCACATCGGATTATGCTGCCCTTGAACAGCTCCTGATAAAGCTGAAGCCATCACAGCTCAGAGTCGCCCTGGAGGTCCACAGGCACGTATAGACACACACACACACACACACTCACACCCCATCCTTGTGCACGCGTTGTCACACGTTTGAACACATGTTCAAAGCCAAGCCCCTTCCCATCACCCATGGACACTTGTACATGCCACTGGGAAGTGGCTTCCCCAGCCCCAGGACAGCCCGCAGAAGCCCCTCCACGAGCGGTCCTGCCCCAGTGGCTCCAGGGGCCAATCCACAGACCTACCGCATCGTCTCACAGACACCCACCTGCCTGTGCTGCCCGCCAACCTTCACACCTGACCGCCCCCCACAAGACATGCCCCTGCCCACCGGCGCCGCACCCTGTTTAACACGGAACACCGGTGCGGTCTGGATACAAGTGCCCAGGATCATTTCTCACTCAGTTCAGATGTGACAGTCCCCTTCCCTGTCTGGCTGCCCCACCCTGTCTGTGCTGCCACAGAAAAAAGCTGGCTCTCCTACTGGCAAGGGTCCAAGCGGGGCGATTCCTCCTCTGGAGCCGCGCGCACACACACACACACACACACACACACACACTCACACACACTCACACACACATTCACTCTCACACACATTCACACTCACACACACATTCACACACAACTTGCAAGGTGGTCCCATCATCAGTGCTGTTCTTTGGCGGGGATGTCACCTTGAGATTAAACAAGACAGCCCGTATTAGTGGTAAGTGCCCCGCTGGGTATCAGGCACTGTGCTAGATGTCCCAGGGACACTTCACTATGAGCTGGGCTTTGTGTCATCCCTACCAACGCAATCCCTTGGAGCCCATCCACTGCCCCAAGTCAGGAACCCTGGCTCCAGGGAAAGGGCGGCCCAGCCAGAGCTGCCCAAGGAGCCAGGCCGCGTCCTCAGCAGACCCTTCTCGAGCATCCCATCCAGGAAAGGTTCTCCCTGCTGCCCCTGCTCCTTTCTGGAGTGTAACTCTCGCCAGCATGACTCACACACAGCCAGGCCTGGGCAAGGAGTGCCTGCCTCAGTTCCCCCAGGGGCAGGGGCAGGGGCAGGGGCAGGGGCAGGGGCAGGCCTCCAATTTAGTCTGAGACAGGAAAGGCCCCTGGAGGCTAGGCCAGGCAGAGGAAGTAGCGACCTAGGCCCAGCTTCCCAGAGCCTGCAGGGGCCAGGCACGGCCAGATGCCCAGTGTTCCTGCCATCATGCGGCTGCAAGATCACCTGGCAGTGGGGAGGGCAGGAGGCCAGAACGAGGCCACAGGCCCCAGGGTGCAGCTCCAAAGACGATAGTAATTAGGCCAGGAATCCAGGCAGCTGGAGCTTCCCCACTGCTGGTCTGGTTGCTGAGGGCGAGGGAGGGACGCCAGGGACACAGGAGGGCCAGGGAGGATGTACTGTCCCTGCCTGGACCCCATAGAAGGACCCACAGAGGCACAGGGGCGGTGCCCCGGGGAGGCATCTCATGTAGTGTCCAGAAGGGCCTGCAGCTGGGAAGCCACCTGCCCCTCTTCCTTCTCTCTCGGCTCCCTTCACCCATGCTCGGGCTTTCTCCTCTCAGGCGGGTCTCCTCTACTCCTCCCCCCTCCCCCCTCCCCCTCCCCTTCTCCCCCTCCCCCTCCCCTTCTCCCCCTCCCCTCCCCTTCTCCCCCTCCCCTCCCCTTCTCCCCCTCCCCTCCCCTTCTCCCCCCTCCCCCTCCCCTTCTCCCCCTCCCCCTCCCCTTCTCCCCCTCCCCCTCCCCTTCTCCCCCTCCCCCTCCCCTTCTCCCCCTCCCCCCTCCCCTTCTCCCTTCCCCTCCTCCCTCAGCCCCTCTCTCCTCCCCGCCTCTTCAGGCTGCTTCCCATCTTCAGTCTTTTTACTAAATATACCGCTTCTGGCAGAGATGGCCAAGGGAGGTGGATGGGGTAGTGAGCTGAGGCAGAGCCCCTGGTGCTGGCAGCCTGGCCCCAATCTCAGAGGGTGACCCTGGGCAAGCCCCTCCCCCCAGGACTGTAGCCTCTTCGTGTGGACAGGAAGGGCTGGGGCCCCTGATGGCAGCGCCTGCCTGGGTGTGGAGCCCACCTCTCCCTGCACAGAGACCATGTGCGGTGACGGGCCAGACCCCACTCCTGGGCCTGGCCTTGAGGGCTCACCATGACCCCATCCCACTCTGCATCCCCACTTCCAAACTCTGCTCTTGCTGTTCCCTGTCCCCAGATCGCTGACACCACCTTCTCCAGGAAAACTTCCCCGTGCCCTAACCCAGCCCCTGCTGATTTCTCCTCGTGCCAGGGTCTCTGGGAGCACCCTCCATCCTGCCCTGTGGCTCCACACCCATTCCAGAACCAGCACAGGTGCCTCTCCAGCCTGGGACACACACCTTGTGGGCAGAGGCGGGTGCGCAGCCTCGGCCAGAGCAGGAGCTCAGCCACCACTCCCTGGGCACCAGCGTCCACCCCAAGCTCAGCCCCAGCCAGGCCTACGCTCAGCCTGAGGCACTTGTCCATTAAGGCAGAAGGGGTGAGAGGAAACCAGCACCATGAGGGACCAAGGTCAGAATGCAGAACTTTCCCCGCCCCCCCATAGGGTAGTTGCCCCAGAGCCTTTTCCCTCTGGGCACTGAAGCCCCTCCTTGAGGCAGGGGGATGGCAAACATGACCTAGACAGGATCCGGCACAGGATGCTCACCAGTAGAGCACGGTTTTTGGTAGTTCCCCAGGCCCCAGAAGTACACTTCCCTGCCCCTTCTCCACCCACCAGGCCCCTCTGCCCAGGCCTCAGACTCCAGACCAGAATGTCCACTTTGCTGATGGGCCCCACTGGGAGCCACCCAGAAGCTCTCCCACATTCCCCAGGTCCTGGAGGCCAGACCGGCGCTTGATACGTCTGGTGCCTGCCTTCTGCAGCCCCACTCGAGAGCCCAGGGGCTTCCTTGACTCTCTGTTCAGCAGCCCCAGGCATCTGGGCATTGCCTCATTCTGGCTGAAAGCAAGAACCACTTGGTGGGGACCTTCCCCCTGGTGGTCCAGTGGTTAGGTCTCCGCGCTTCCACTGCAGGGGGCCTGGGTTCATCCCTGGTCGGGGAGCTAAGATCCTGCAAGCGGCGTGGCACGGCCAAAAAAAAAAAAACCACTTGGCAATGTTTTCAAACTCACACTTCTTGTGACCTACCATGTGCTAACTAGCCACATTTCATCACATCCTTATCAGTTTTACGTCACTTTAAGAGACAGGAATTACTCATTCTCCCTGTTTTGCAGATGAAAAAACTGAGGCTCGAAGGTTTTCTCCAGTGTGCTCGGGCTGGGACGCCAGCCCTTTCTTTCCCCACAAGGTCCCTGTGCTCTGTGCATTGGCCCTGCCACTCCAAAAACAGCCAAGGTGTGCCTGGGCCCCAACACCCCGACCCACGGCCTGCAGGAGATACTCCCCGGGGATGGGAGCAGGCCTGATGCACTGTCTTTCCCCGTGGCCCCTGGCAGCCTCTGATCTTGTGGACAGCAGGCACTCCCCTTACCCACCCGAAGGGAGCAGGATCTCACATGTGATTACAAATGAGAGGGGCCAGATTCCATCCTCCAGGGGCTGGGGAACCGCCTCCACCTTGGCTCAGAGAGGAGCCCACCTCACCTCTGCCTCCAGGAAGCCCCCTTGGTAACCCTAGGGGAGAGCTGACTCCCTCTCAGGAGCACTGCTGAGCCCCCAGGGCCTGCTGCCCACTGGAGAACCCCCCTCCCCACACGCAGCTGTCGCCGGCCCACTGCCCTCTCTGCCTACCGGTGCCACTGGGCATAAGGCCGGGGTCAGGGAAGCTGGGGCGACATGACTCACCACGCCTGCCCACCGCCCGCCCGCACAGAGGGGCTGCCCAGCAGCACTCACTGGGAAGGGGAAGACACCCGCCCTGCTGCGTTGGCGGGACCTCACAAAGTGCGGAGTCCTGCCTGCCTTTCCCTTGCCCAGTCCCCACCCCAGGGATTTTCATCAGATGAGGAAACAGAGGCCCAGAGAGGGGAAGTGAGTCCTGCAAGGCCAAGTCCACAGCAGGCGGCCGGTGGGGAGGACCATCCTGTTCCGGCAGCCCAGAGCATCACTCCTTCCCGCCCATGCCTTTGCAGAACTCTCCTGCGCCAGGGCCAACTGCAGAGCCCCATGAGCCTCCCACAAAGGGCCCCATTCCTGACCACAGAGGTGCCCCATACCAGAGCCAAGCTGGGCCATGGGCTGTGGACAGCTGATAGCCAGGGCTCCTGCGGGGGAGGGGCAGGTCTCAGAGGAGCCGCCAGGCTCATCCTCAATGAAATCCCACCTCCCCATCCAGAGCTCCAGGGGCTGAAAGAGCAGCCGTGGACGGAATGGGCACTGGAGCATCCAGAGACGTGGGGTGGCTGAATGGGTCTGGGGGGCACGGGGCAAGGCAGTGTCCAGCTGCCTGAAAGCCCTGAGGCAAGGCCAGCCTGCAGGGGGCCAGGGCTGCTCCCCTAGACTGGGTCTAGCGGGCATGACAGATCCCAGTGGGGAAGAGGTCCTGCAGGCCCAGTTAACAAATGAAATAGAAACTGCTCACACACCAACAATGGCACTGGCACCTTCCCCTTCCCAGTGCGAGCCCTGCTGGGCATCCCCCTGCGGGCAGGCTGGTGAGTCACGTCACCCCAGCTTCAGCCGCCTCCTGGGGAAGGGCCCTGGTCTGGCTATTGTGGGAATTGAATGAGCGGCCATCCAGGAAAGCATTTTGGAAATTATGAAGGGCTGTCCCTGTGTAATAATGTAAATAAGTACGGAACAGCAGGCTCATGAGTGTGGCAAAGTGGGCTGGCCTCCTAGGCCACCCTTCCCTCTGCTCTGGCTCCCTTCACTTCAGGGAACTTGCAGTCACTTCTGCTTATACCCCTATGGCCAGAGCGTGGTCACCTGGCCACACCTAACTGCCAGGAAGGCTTTGGGTTATCCTGGGCAGCCGTGGGCCTAGCCAACACCCCAGTCTCCACCACACCAAGAAGGCTGGTCAAAAACCTGATACCGTTTAACACTCATCCAAGATAACAGGAAATTCTTAGAACAATAGAAACAGAAAAATGCAAGTCTTCTTAACTCCAGCAAACATCATACTGAATAGTGACACTCTGGGATCATCTCCATGAAGGAGGAACAGGACAAGCGAGCCCCCCAGGACAGCCGCTGTGCCATGTTCTGGGGGTCCTGCCCTTTCAATGGAACAAGAAAGAGATGTAGGGAATTCCCTGGCAGTCCAATGGTTAAGACTCCACAGTTCCACTGCAGGAGGCCCGGGTTTGATCCCTGGTCAGGGAACCAGATCCCGCATGCCGCAGCTAAGAGCCCTAAGAGCCCCAAAATCCCGCGGGCCACAACTAAGACCCAGAGCAGCCAAATAAATAAATAAATATTAAAAAAAAAAAAAAAAGAAGAAGAACAGAGAGGGGAGACCCGTCTCACTTGATAGAAAAATAAACTACAAAAGTCTAGTGGTTTTAGGCTTCCCTGGTGGTGCAGTGGTTGAGAGTCCGCCTGCCGATGCAGGGGACACGGGTTCGTGCCCCGGTCCGAGAAGATCCCACATGCCGCGGAGCGGCTGGTCCCGTGAGCCATGGCCGCTGAGCCTGCGCGTCCGGAGCCTGTGCTCCGCAATGGGAGAGGCCACAACAGTGAGAGGCCTGCGTACCGCAAAAAAAAAAAAAAAAAAGTCTAGTGGTTTTCAAAGAGTGGTTCTGGTATAGTAATATACAAATGGATCAGTGAAATCTATTAGAAATCCAAACACCCAGTAATGATAAAGGCAGCATTTCAAACCAACAGAGTGAAGATCGGACTCTTCAATATACAACAAGAGTAGAACTGGCTGTCCAAGTAAAAAAAAATTTTTGATCCATATCTCATACCATCCACAAAAATACATTCCACATGGAATAAATCATTCAAAATACTACCGAAATATAAAAGTCTTAGGGAAAATATACACCATATAACTTTATAACTTTGGGGTAAAAAAGCCTGAAGCAAAATGCAGAACACAAAAGCCACATATGAAAATACTGAAAGATTTCACCTCATCAATTAAAATTTTCTCTACACTCAAACTCACCATAAATGAAGGTAAGGAGCAAGTAGCAGACATGGAGAAAATATTTGAAAAACAAATAACGAATAAAAGGTTATTATTCATTCATCCATCCATTCATTCATTCATAGATTAATTAGGGGGCCTACTATGTGCCCAGCGCTGTCCCGGTGCTGGAAACGTTAGCATGAACAAACGACAAAACCCCTGCCCTCCTGGTTCTGACATTCTAACAGGGCAGGGAGGGACAGGCAATGAAGAAATAAACATATAATATGTTGGATGCCAATCATGGAAAAAAATAAAACAGGGAAGGAGGAGGGGGAGTGTGCGGAAGGCAAACAAAGATGTGAGGCCCTCCACAAATGAGTAAGAAAAAATCAAAGAACAGCTACACAGAATTCACGGACCAAGAAATGTAAATAGGGCTTCCCTGGTGGCGCAGTGGTTAAGAATCCGCCTGCCAGTGCAGGGTACACGGGTTCGAGCCCTGGCCCGGGAAGATCCCACATGCCGCAGAGCAACTAAACCCGTACACCACAACTTGCTCTCTAGAGCCCACGCTCCGCAACAATAGATGCCACCGCAATGAGAAGCCTGCGCACCGCAACGAAGAGTAGCCCCTGCTCACCGCAACTAGAGAAAAGCCTGCGTGCAGCAACGAAGATCCAACGCAGCCAAAAATAAATTAATTAAATTTTTTTTTAAAAAAGAAACACAGCTGTCCAGGAAGCATGCGAAACTCATGCTCTCCCCACTGAAGGGATGCCAGGGGTTTATTCGCCCATCAGGTTGGCAAACATTCAGTGCTGAGAGGGTTGTGTAGATGAATAACCTTGTATCTTTTTGGTGGGAGTGTAAGTTGGTATCCTTCTTCAGAGGGCCACTGCGCAGGACCTATCCAAATGTGGGAAGCACATGCCCTTTGACTCCACAATCCCTATTCTGGGTATCACTCTGGAAAGAGAGAATTATACAAAGATTCCCAGTGCAGCATTGTCCATACCGGGGGAAATGGGATACACAGTTTGTATAGTTCCCCTAAGAACTTTTGAAAAGACCTTTTGAAAAGACCACACTGATGCAAAACAAGCTCCAAGACAAGGGGGAAAAAGGTGAGTTGCAAATGAAGGTCGTGCGGTATGATGCCATTTCTATAAAAAAGAAAGTTCTGTATTCTGTATAAACATAAATATGTATGAAACACTCTAGGAGAGAAAAATCTGGTTGCAAACCAAGGAAAAGCGTTGAACCACCAGGAGGTTGATGTTGAGTTGGCGAGAGCCTCAGGGGTGACGCCACCACGGCTGGGCCGGGGAGAGACTTCTGGGGGAAGGTGGGAAGGGGGGTTGCGCTGACTAGGAAAGAGAATGCTGGTGGTAATGCCGGTGAGTGGCCAGGCCAGAGGGGAGATTGCAGGCCCTGAGCAGGCTAAGCAGGTGGGCTCTGGCCAGGTGGGCCAAAAGAAGCCCCTAGTGACACTGAACCATGCACCTTAGGCCAGGTGTCCCCTCAGCACCCTGTGCTGGCTGACCCTGAGTGGGATGCCTTTACCCGGGCTTCAAGACTCCCCTTAGGTCTCGCTTCCTTCAGGAAGCCTTCCCAGATCCTCCGGCTGAAACCAGGGCCTCTCCCAGGGCCTCCCAGAGCCCTGGCTCACTTCTGCCCTCCCAATACTTGGGCCTCCCTGAAGTCAGGTAGCGGGCCCTGGCAGTTTCACTTTCCCTGCTTCTGGCTCGGGCTTGGCCCAGGCAGGTCCTCCATCGGTGTGGGCTGGGTGGATGAGTGAACTGTTCTCCCTGTTCCTCCTTCATTTTTGCTTTCACCCTTGAGTACCAGGCCTCCCTGGGGGAGCTGGGGGCCCTTGTTATAAGACTGAATCCCCATCCTTCCAAAAGGCCACAATCCTGTGCTTCTCTCACCCGGTCCCCCAGCCGAGGAGTCAGACTCTGCCTGTCAGGGAGCCAGGTGGGTGGGGGGAGGCCAGGATGTGACGACTGCCACGCAGCCCAGGGTCTTTTTCCGTGATCAGAACACGCTGTACCAGGTGGCCGCCTTCGCTGGGAGCCGCCTTGTTCTCACGGCCCCCTCTCTGCTCACATCCTGTTTCCACCCCACTGACACCCAGGGCCCCAAGCCCTGGGCCCCCAGCCCCGCCTCCTGGGTTTTCACATTGCCTTTCCTGGGTCGCTGCTCTAGGGGCACCGGCCTCTTCTTTTCAACCCCCGGGGGTGTGAAGGATTTTACACCTGAGTCTGCTGTCCTGAAGGGACAGTCTTACCATGTCAAATGTGGCTCAGCTGAGGCCAGCAGCCAGATCGGGGGGAAGGAGCGTGTGACCTTGGGCCAGGTCCTTAAACGACCCAAGCCCCGCTTTCCTCAGCTTCCAAGTGGGAATCCAAGGGGGTGGCCTCCCCAGTAAAAGGCAGTAACAAAGGCACCCACAGCAGGGCCTGGGAGGCCCTTGAGAATCTAAGTCAGGGCGAAGAGAGCCCAAGTCTTGTCTCCCCCGGGACAGGGGCCTCGTCCATCACACCCACCCTGCACGCACTTGTCACACAATATTTGTTATTTTCCTAGCTGTCCCAGACATCTATTCACACTGTAGAAAACACAGAACAGGGAATTCCCTGGGTGTCCAGTGATTAGGACTCCGCACACCCACCGCCAAGGGCCTGGGTTCCATCCCTGGTTGGGGAACTAAGATCCCACAAGCCGCGTGGTGTGGCCAAAAACAACAAAAAGAAAAATTTTTTAAAAGAAAAAAAAAACCCAACAACATAGAACAAACAGAAAAGAAGGGAGAAGACCAAAAAAAAACGGGAGAAGACAGTAAAACACTGCCCATACCCACCTTGGTTCATTCTTGCGGTCCCTTCCACCCTCTGTGTGAGCCCTTGGCAAGGCTCTCAGTGAGAAGGGGCAGGAAGGGGAATCCATTACTGAAAACAAGGCCCGGTGGGGAGCCCTGGGCGGTGTGCACGGCCCCTCCTCAGGCAGCACGGAGGGACCCGACCCCCCTCCCCTACCCTCCCCCTTCCTACCCCCGAGCCAGTCCCACCAGCCCCTCCAGGGGCCCCTGCAGTCTCCCCTCATCAATGTCTCCCACTCCAGGGTGGGCCCACGGGAGGCCAGTCCTGACTGGGGACCAGCACTGAACATCCTGCGTGGACAAGCCCTCCGCTGCCAGGTGCCCAGAGCCCGCCCTTCACCCCCCACCCCCGGCCCCCCGAACCTCCACAGTCGGGAGATCCACGTGACTCCGTGACTCAGTGCAGACAAGGAAACGTCACCTCTGGGCTGAGGTGGCACTTTCCAGTCTTGCTCTCTTCCTCTGCCTCTTTCTGATGGAGAGGATGCTCTCCAGGCAGTGCCGCTGCACGGGGGAGGTCTGCGAGGAGCTCAGCATCCCCGCCACCGTGTTAGGAGGTTGGCATCTCCTGACCAGCCCAGCAGTCTGCCTCAGCGGGCGAGCTCCACATCTGCTTCCACTGGGACAAACCCACTCTTGGTGGCCCTGGTCCCCTGCCCCCTCAACTTCCAGGTCATGGCTGGGTCTATCCAATCCCCCTGCTTCCTGCCACCCACCACCATCCTGGGGTGAAGGGGGTCTCACATGCCTGGCCTGAGGGCTGCGCCTTCAGGACAACCCAGCCTTCCCCATGTGGAAGTGCAGCTGCCGCTGGGCCTGACTCTGACTGCCCTCGTCCTAAGAGCCTCCTCCGCCATCAGTCTACTCTGGTCTGTGCCACCTCCAAGAAAGGTGAGAGGGTGGAGGAAAGTCCCCCCATCACATTCAGGCGCTGAGTTACTGCCCAGCAGGAACCAAAGACCCTCGCTGCTGCCCTCAGCACTTCATGCCTACCAGGTCCATTCCAGCCCTCGCCAAGGCCTGAACACCCTTCCCTCCCGGCCCTTCCAACTCTGACACCTGGAAAGCCCTAATGTCCTCTCGATCCAGCTCTCGGCCCTGGCAGCTAAGTGCTGCTGGAGAAAACCACCCCCAGGTCAGACTCAGGGGTCCCCTGATCCCCGTGCCCCTCTCCTGATCCTCGGCTGCCTCACTGCCATGCTAGCGACGTTTAGCACCTAGCGTTGGGAAACCAGGCTGGAAAATGTAAGGTTGGATCCCTATTCACAGCACTTACCTAACAGAGTAAATATCTACATGTAAAAGGTAAAAGTCTAAAGCTAAGAGATGAGTCTGTAAGACACATCTTTTTTACTCTGAGGGAGTAAAGGTTTTAAAAGTACAGACTGTAGTTGAAAAAATGATGGATTCAATCACATAAAAATGAAAGCTCTCGGGACTTCCCTGGCGGTCCAGTGGTTAGGACTCGGTGCTTTCACTGCAGTGGGCCCGGGGTTCCATCCCTGGTCAGGGAACTAAGATCCTGCAAGCTGCGTGGTGCAGCCAGAAAAGAAACAAGAAACAAACCAGATCTCTGTTCGATAAACAACAACTTAGACTTAACACATGGGGGATAGGTTGGGAGAAAATGTTTGCAATGTCTAAAACTGACAATGGTTATTGTATATATATTATATTTAATATCATAAATAAAATAAACTATTAAGGAATTCTAATTTAGCATTTACAAGGAATTTTTGTAAATCAAGGAGAAAAACAGACAAATTACAGAAAAATACTAATAGAGAAATGGATATAGCCATAATCAGCAACTCATATAAGGGAAATCTGAACAGTTAACAAGTCTGTGAAGAAATACTTAAACTCCTTAGCAATTAGAGAAATCAAAAATAAAACTATGGGCCACAACTACTGAGCCCGCATGCCCTGGAGCCCATGAGCCACAACTAGAGAAGCCTGTGCACCACAGTGAGGAGCCCGTGTACTGCAATGAAGATCCCACGTGCTGCAACTAAGACCTGACGCAGCCAAATAAATAAATAAATAAATAAAACTATGAGGCATCCTTTTACACCATTCAGCTTGGCAAAAAATAAATAAAAATCAAAAGTCAAAGTCAGATAATACCAAATGTTGAGAAGGATGTAGGGAAAACAATGTGGCAGGATTGAGTCAAAAATATATCCCGAATTAGCAAAATCTCTATGTATCTTTACTCTTAAAAAAAAGAAATGCACAAAAAGACCCCCAAAACTAGAAAACCATCCCTATAACAGGTGTAGGATAGGGTGGGATAGGGTGAGGAGGAGAGAAAAAGCAGGGGAAGAAGGGGAATGACACTCCCATTTTGCCTCATATGAAATATGAAATAACATGCAGTGTGGGTTGATATGTAATAATACAGAACAAAAAATAACTGGAAATATACTCAATGTCAAACATGACTCATACCTCACACCATACATAAAAGTTAACTTGAGCAGATCACAATCCTAAATGTAAAAACCTAAAACTATAAACTATCTAGAAGAAAACATAGGGGAGGGGCTTCCCTGGTGGCGCAGTGGTTAAGAATCTGCCTGCCAATTTAGGGGACACGGGTTTGAGTCCTGGTCCAGGAAGATCCCACATGCCACGGAGCAACTAAGCCCGTCCGCCACAACTACTGAGCCTGCACTCTAGAGCCCATGAGCCACAACTACTGAGCCTACGTGCCACAACTACTGAAGCCCACGAGCCTAGAGCCCATGCTCCACAAGAGAAGCCACCACAATGAGAAGCCTGCACACAGCAACAAAGAGTAGCCCCCGCTCGCCACAACTAGAGAAAGCCCGCATGCAGCAACGAAGACCCAACATAGCCAAAAAATACATAAATAAAATTTTTAAAAATAGAAAACATAGGGGAAAAGCTTTGCATCCTTGAGTTAGGCAAAGGTTTCTTAAAACACAAAAGCACAAAACATAAAAGAAAAAATTGATAAGCTAGATTTCATCAAAATTATAAACTTGTGCTCTTTAAAAGATGCCATTTAAAAGATGCCACACACACACACACACAAAAGGCCAGACAAGGAGAAAATATTCCCAACAAATATATCAGAGAGAGGACTTGCATCTAAAATATATGAATATACAACTCAACAATTAAATGACAAATAACCCAATTTAAAATGAACAGAGGTTTTGAACAGATATTCCTCCAAAGGAGATATACAAATGGCCAATAAGCATATGAAAAGATGCTCAAAATCATTAGTCATTGGGGTGATGCCAATCAAAACCACAGTGAGATACCACACCACACCCACTGGGATGACTAGAATTAAAAGACAATAACAAGTGTTGTTCAGAACGTGCAGAAATTGGAACCCCCATAATTTACTAGTGGGGATGTAAAATGGTGCAGCTGCTTTGGAAAACAATTTGGCGTTTCTCAAAAAGTTAAACATAGAGTTACCAGGCTTCCCTGGTGGCACAGTGGTTAAAGAAGAAGCCCGCGCACTGCAATGAAGAGCAGCCCCTGCTCGCCGCAACTAGAGAAAGCCCGCGTAGCAACGAAGACCCAATGCAGCCAAAAATAAAATAAAATGAATACATTTTAAAAAAATCATTAAAAAAAGACCTCTTACAGTGTAATAAGACAAACAACCCAATAAAAAAGGAGCAAATGATTTCAAATGACACTTCATAGAAGAAGATTCTTGAATGCCAATAAGCACATATAGATACTAAATATTATTAGTCATTAGAAGGGACTTCCCTGGTGGTCCAGTGGTTAAGAACCCACACTCCCAATGCAGAGGGACCGGGTTCGCTCCCTGGTTGTGGAATTAAGATCCCGCATCCCGCATGTTGCGGCCATAAATAAATAAATAAATAAATAAATATCATTAGTCATTAGGGAAATGCAAATTAAAAGTATAATGAGAAGACTGGCCATAACAAGTTTTGGCAAGGAGTTGGAGAAACTGGAACACTCATACACTGCTGGTGGGGATATAAAATATTACAACAATTTTGGCAATGGTTTGGTGGTTACCTAAGAATATTTAAACATGCAGCTACAATACAACTAAGCCATTCCTCTTCCAGGTATTTACCAAAAAAAACCCCAAAAACTCAGATACATATTCACACAAAGACTTGTACATAAATGTTTATAGCAGCTCTATTTATAATAGCAAAAAAACTGGGAGCAATACAAATGCCCCTCAATAGGTGAATATATTTTACGAAATGTAAAATAGATAGCTAGTGGGAAGCAGCTGCATAGCACAGGGAGATCAGCTCAGTGCTTTGTGACCACCTAGAGGGGTGGGATAGGGAGGGTGGGAGGGAGAGAGACACAAGAGGGAAGAGATATGGGGACATACGTATATGTATAACTGATTCACTTTGCTATGAAGCAGAAACTAGCACACAATTGTAAAGCAATTATACTCCAATAAAGATGTTAAATTAAAAAAAAAGTCAGGGTGTGGTAATATAAGCCCATTATTTAGAGACCTGGAGGAAAATACCAGTATCATGCCCTTTGAGAGGCAGCTTGGCTGTTCCTGGGTGGGTGGGCGGGCGGGGGGCAGGGGGAAGTAATAGGAGAGAGGTTTTTGCAACAAACTTTGTAAGAACTATTTGGCTTTTTAGATATGCAAACCACCTACGTGTTCATTGATGGATAAATAGATAAAGAAGATGTGGTATATTTATACAATGGATTATTATAATTCAGCCATTATTCATATTATTCAGCCGTAAAAAAAATGAACTCCTGCCATTTGCAACACGAATTGACTTTGAAGGTATTATGCTAGGTGAAATAAGTCAGATGGAGAAAGACAAATACCGTGTGATTTCACTCGTACAATGGAATCTACAATGGAATCTAAAAAAAACGTAAAACAATAACAAACTCATAGATAACAGAGAACAGATTACTGATTATCAGAGGTGGGGGGTTGGGAGGTGGAGAAATGGGCAAAGGGATCAAGTGTATGGTGAGGGATCATTCTGTAGTGTATACAGATGTTGAACTGCAATGCTGTACACCTGAAACTTATATAATAAACATTTTAAAAGCAAAAAAAAAGAATTATTTGACTTTTTAAACTGTGTACATGAATGCTTAGATAAAACTGCACAAAATTATGTAGAGATGCAAGTAAGTAGGAAAAAGACACTGAATCTCTAACTTGTAAGGATTCTAGATAATTTTTCTTTATATTTTTATGTATAAAATAGATTTATTACCTTTTTAGTCTCATAGGTATTACTTTGGAAAATAAAAGAGTATGAAGGCAAAATCCAAAGGAGTGTCAAGAATGTTCTCAGTGGAGGGGGGTGGGCAGGAGGGATACATTGGGAGACTGGGATGGACATATACACACTACTATATATAAAATAGATAACTAATAAGAACCTACTGTATGGCACAGGGAACTCTACTCAGTACTCTGTAATGACCTATATGGATATATATAGGTCATTAAAAAAGAGTGGATATAAGTATATGTATCACTGACTCACTCAACTATACTCCAGTTAGAAAACAAATTTGGGACTTCCCAGGCGGGCCAGTGGTTAAGACTCCATGCTTCCACTGCAGGGGCTGTGGGTTCGATCCCTGGTTGGGAACTAAGATCCTGCATGCTGTGTGGCACAGCCAAAAAGAAAAAAAAAAATTGTAAATCAAGTATACTTCAATTAAAAAGCAAAACCAAAAAGTAACTAAAGAAGCTTTTGAAGAAAAGTCATATTATGTAAAAATTAATAATAATCCAGGAATAAAATCCCAATTTATTTAAAAAAAAAAAAAAGGTCTCAGTGATGCATCAGCACGACACTGGTTTAAATATGTCCCAGACCGTCTGTTGGTCTTGTGAATGGAGTCCCACTCACACCAGCTGCCCTGCCCCTGCCACACAGAACGGGCCACAGAGAACTGGCCACACAGAACAGACCACACAGAACAGGCCCACCGTTGGTTCTCAGTGCTGAGCTGTTTAATTCTGTCCACTCCCATGCCGTCTGCCCAGCTGCTTCACAATTCTCTTCAAAGTCACAGGCACATAGTGGGCGTTCAGTAATTCCTTGCTGAATATCACCACATCCTGCCTTCTTTCTAGGCACAGAAATACAGCCATCGGACAAGCATTGTAACAGGAAATGCAGGAATGATAGCTGGAGGATGGAACATCAAACAGCGGGGTCCTCCACTTGGCCTGCCAGCCCTGGCTGGGTCTGGAGAAGCCAACCCTCCTCCTAGCTTGGGACTGGTATTGGCCCCTCAGAGCAGGAAGCCTGGAGGGCAGCAAAGTGGAGCTCTCTCCTTATCCACACCTGTCTCTCCCAGGCGCACACTCCGGCCCAGGCTGGGGCCTGCAAACCTCCACTTGCCCTTGGCCTCCTCTTCCCACCAACCAACTCCACACACCCACACAGGCTGTGGTCGTCTGACCCACTTCCTCTCTCGTTTATTCATAGGTCTTGATGCCAGTGCAGGCTTTGAGGGAGGGATGGTGGTGCCCAAGGAGACCGCAGTGAACCATTGGTTTCAATGAGCTGTGAAGTCTTCCAGCAGTCACAGGCGGCCTGAGAAACGGCTCCCAGCGGGCAGTGCAGCCCTGCCCCCTGCTGCTGCCACAGTGAAGTTCAGGACAGGTGAGCCAGGCCAGGGAGGGAAGTCGTTCTGGACTCCGTGAGGGGTTATTGCTTTTGAAAAGTCATTCTGAAATGGAGTTCTCTGCGATCTCTCCTTGTTACGGGTTGAATTGTGTCCCCTCAAAACTCCTATGTTGAAGTCCTTACCCCCCAACACCACGGAATGTGGCCTTATTTGGAAATAGTGCCATTGAGATGTCATTAGGTTAAGATGAGGTTATACTGGAATAGAATGGGCTTGTCACCAATATGACCAGTGTCCTTACAAAAAGTGGAAATCTGGACATAGACACATGCACAGAGGGAGAATGCCACGTGAGCGTGAAGGCAGAGGTGAGGGGATGCATCTAGAAGCCAAGGGAAGCCAAGGATGGTGCCAACCACCAGAAGCTGGGGGAGGCCAACCCTGCTGACACCTTGATCTCAGACTTCCGGCCTCCAGGACTGGGAAGATGACACATTTCTGTTGCTCAAGCCACTCAGTTTGTGGTACTTTGTTATGGCAGCCCTAGCAAACTAGAATATCTCCTGGCATTTTTGCCTTTTTAACTGAGTCCAGAGTCTTTGAAGTGATGCACTTCAAGTTGTAGGTGTGTCTTAGCTGTAAATTGGCAAAGCCTACCAGCTGCCCCCATTTCCGTTCTCTCCTTCTTCCTCAGCAAAATGACCTCTGAATTTTTTTTTTTTTTTTTGGCTGCGCTGCACGGCTTGCAGGATTTTAGTTCCCCGACCAGGGATCGAACCCGGGCCCTGGCAGTGAAAGTGCCGAGTCCTAACCACTGGACCACCAGGGAATTCCTGACCTCTGAATTTTTACTGGGTACATGGCTGCTCAAAGTATAGCCTACTTCTCAGCAGCTGGGTGTGGTCTTTGGCCTAAGTTCTGGTCCCTGTGGTTTTAGGCAGCAATGATGTGCCACTCTGGGAAGGATCCTCAAGGGGAGAGACATTCTTTTCCCCTTTCTCCTTCCCACTGGCAGAGCACAGACGTGATGGCTGGAGGGGAAGCAGGCCCCACCGGGCACAGAGCAGACACAGGCCCCGTCTTCACGATGCTCACCTGCCAGAGAAGAGTCAAGTGTAGTCCTGGGCTCCACCTTTTAGGAAGAGCACTGACAAACTATAATATATCTAGAATTATAACACAATGCTTGGGTCTCACCCCAGAGATTCTGATGTAACTGAATCCACCTCTGTGTGATGAGGGCAGGACATGACTGTAGGAGCCTGAGTCTGGGACGACCACGGGGCCACCGTGCCAGCCCTGGACCGGCTACATTCAGGAAAGAACATCAACGTTAGTCTTGTTTAGGCCATATTGTGGGTTTCTGTCCCTCAAGGATGAACATAATCCTAACTCATGTTAGAGCAGAGAGTTTTAAGACATGGTAAACAGCAGAGTTTTAAGATACGGTAAAATGCATTAACCATAAAAACACCCAAACATTAATTACTACTTTCAAACATCCACCTTACCTTTTTAGGTATGGTGAGGCTCTTTAAAAATAGATGATAAGAGACGCAACAGGGAAGACACATGGGAACATATGTTTATGTATGACTGATTCACTCTGTTACAAAGCAGAAACTAACACACCATTGTAAAGCAATTATACCCCAATAAAGATGTTAAAAAAAAAAAAAAAATAGATGATAAGGGACTTCCCTGGTGGCGCAGTGGTTAAGAATCCGCCTGCCAATGCAAGGGACACGGGTTCGAGCCCTGGTCCGGGAAGGTCCCACATGCCGCGGAGCAACGAAGCCCTTATGCCACAACTACTGAAGCCCGTGTGCCTAGAGCCTGTGCTCCGCAACAAGAGAAGCCACCGCAATGAGAAGCCCGTGCACCGCAACGAAGAATAGCCCCCACTCGCCCCAACTAGAGAAAGCCCGCGCAGCAACGAAGACCCAACCCAGCCAAAAATAAATAAAAAATAAATTTATCAAAAAACAATAGACGTTAGGTCATTTATAAGTTATCTGTCTGAAAAAAATTTTAAATGCATTTGTAGACCAGAATCAACCAGAATGAGGTTATTAAAGCAACTGTGACAGTGTGTGGCCTGGGAGTCCCTTTGGAATGATGCTCTATCAAGTACTACTGAGGTCTGTAAAAACAGGCACATTTTACATCAAAATCACTTCCATCCAGAGGTTATAGTTTAATTTTTTAGATATTTTTCAAGCTTATTTATTAGAAATCAGAGTTCTCAAATTTTATGAAGCATATTTTCATTTTGAAAAGAATTTCCTAGACTCCCCTTGTGGCTCTGTGGTTAAGAATCCGCCTGCCAATGCAGGGGACAGGGGTTCGAGCCCGGTCCGGGAAGATCCCACATGCTGCAGAGCAACTAAGCCCGTACGCCACAACTGCTGAGCCTGCGTGCCACAACTACTTAAGGGGAGTTTGCTAGAGTCATATAGGGGGCAACGGGAAATTTTAATATGGACTGAATTATTAGATATTATGACATTGTTTATCTGTGTGCTAATGGCATTGTGGTTACACAGAATATCCCTATTATAAGAAAGCATGCTCGGGGACTTCCCTGGCAGTCCAGGGGTTAGGACTTCGTGCTTTCACTGCAGGGGGCATGGGTTTGACCCCTGGTCAGGGAACTAAGATCCCGCATACTGCATGGCGCGGGGGGGGGGGGGGGGAAGCATGTTTCAGTATTTAGGGGTGAAATATGTTTGCAACTTAGTTTCAAATGGTCATGAAAAAGTGTATTAATCTAATTAGGCCACCATAACAAAATACTACAGACTAAGTGGCTTAAGCAACAGAAATTTATTTCTCACAGTTCCGGAGGCTGAACATCCAAGATCGAGATGCTAGTCGATTCCATTTCCTGGTGAGAGCTCTCTCTGGCTTTCCAACCTCTGTGTCCTCACACGGTGGAGAGGGAGAACAAGCCTCTGGCAGCTCTTCGTATAAGGGCACTAATTCCATAATGGGGACCCACCCTCATGACCTCATCTAAACCTATCACGTTCCAAAGGCCACATCTCCACCATCACGTTGGAGTTAGGGCCCCAGCATATGAATTTTAGGACACAGTCCAGTCATAGCAAAGTGTAGACAGAGAGGAAGATAAAGCCTTTGTTAACAACCAGCAAAGGTACAGAAAGGGTATATAAGGTTTTTTTTTATTACTCTTTCAACTTTTCTATATGTATGAAATTGTTCAAAATAAAAAGCTGGAGGATTTTTGAAGCTGCTGGTAACATAAAGCCTTGGAAAAGCTGTCACATGAGCACCGTCTTCAAGAATATGAAGCACTAGGGCTTCCCTGGTGGCGCAGTGGTTGACAGTCCGCCTACCGATGCAGGGGACACGGATTCGTGCCCCGGTCCGGGAAGATCCCTCATGCAGCGGAGCGGCTGGGCCCGTGAGCCATGGCCGCTGAGCCTGCGCGTCCGGAGCCTGTGCTCCGCAATGGGAGAGGCCACAACAGTGAGAGGCCCGTGTACGGGAAAAAAAAAAAGAATACGAAGCGCTATCCCATGGGAGAGTTTTCAGTGTTGCTCCAAGGACAGGGCTTGACCCATCGGTAGACAGTATGAGGCCCGCTTGGTCTCAACGTAAAGAACGTTCTGAAAGCCGGAGCTATCCGCCAACAGAAATGCTGCTCAGTCAAGAACTCAGCTGCTTCTCCGTGGAAGTGTTCACGCAGAGCCTGGAGAATGGCAGGGGTGCTGAGCAGAGGCCTCCACAGCAGGCTGAAGGCCAGTGCGACCAACTCTCTAAATGTGAGGCTACACAGGGACTTCCCTAGTGGTCCAGTGGTTAAGACTCCGTGCTCCCTATGCAGGGGGCCTGGGTTCAATCTCTGGTCGGTGAGCTAGATCCCTCATGCATGCTGCGACTAAGACCCACACAGCCAAATAAATATTCAAAAAACCAAAACAAAACAAAGAAACAAATGTAAGACTATACACACACACGTGCACCCGCAGCATACGACCTCTGACAAGTAGTCTTCCAGCACAGATTTCTTTCCAGAGATTATCTGAGAGCACTGTGGAGGAAAGAGCTGTCGTAGTTTGGATGGGCATCCGTGTTCACCTCTTGTCTCCCACAGGCAAAAATTACACATAAACTCAAAATTCATGCTATGCTCAGTGTCTCTAACGCATCAATCACCTTGGCACAAATCCACATTCCAGCAGAACTGCCTGTGTGACCTAACCATGCCCTGGGTTTCGCGCTCACCACCCTCCCTCTCCAGCCCCCGGACTCCAGCCCCGGGCCCGAGTCCCCTCCTCTCCTCACTCCCTCCCAGCAAAGCTCTAACTCTGTTTCCTCCAAGTCAATCCTTCTTTTAAAGCAAAGGGTGTGGGTTACTAGGAGATCAAGACAAAGAAGCACAAACAGGTGGTTTGTTTTCAGTTGCCAAACTGGTCACCTGGAAAGGGCTTACAGTCTAGACAAGGTAGTGAGCGGTGTGTCAGTTACCGCCAAGAAAGACCAAGCCCTGCCACTTCCAAGTGCCAACTCTATGAGCAGAAACACACTTCAACTTTATGATCAGGAAGAAACAATAAGCCCAGTATGCAAGATTTCCCCACCAACATCTGTCCAAAGACACACTCTTTCATACCAATCTTTTTATTCACACATTTGATAAAAATGTCACAGGAGTGAAATCATTACAATGACATAAGCAATTGTATAGACCAACCCCAAGTGCAGAGTCAAATTGCCAAAAAGCATATGGGCAACGCCCAGCCCCTTATCACATGTGCACTCACACCACTCACCCACGCCACCCACGTCCCAACAATCACAGGCACTAACTTCCAACGTAACCGTAACTGAGGGACTCTTCCTGGTCTGTCAGGCCCTGGGGATGAGGAGAGAGACACTATCAACGAAAGGAAGCTGGGACTGCCGGATGCATCTCCCTGCTCTGCCAACGACGCAGAGAACGCAAGACTTGAAACACCGGGGCAGGCATTTCCTTGGCACAGTACTTAGGCAACAGAAAGGTCGAGGGGCTTAAAGTTCGTCTCAGGTTTAGCTCCCCTTTCAACAACGCAAAAGGGTAGCGAGTGGGGTGGGGAGCAATCTGGTCATTCAAATTCTAAGAAATAAGGGGAGGGAGGAGGATTTGAAAGCTGTTCCCGATTCTCCAGTCAGACTGATCCCATCTGGTTGTGACTTTATCTGAACAGCGTAGTTTGCTCTTATTTTAGCTTAGAAAAGGAGGAAAAGCTTCTCAGAGGGACAAGAGGGTCACATAAACCACATCCCCCTCTATATTAGCACTTGGGACAAACTTCCATCTAGCTGTTCACACAGCTTGTCTACAGCTCTGAGAGCTCCAAGGGAGGCGCCCAATCCCCACTCCTCTGCCTTTAGCCTTCCAGGACAGGCAAGTGCTGAGCATCCAGTCAAACCTGAAGTGTGAAAAATAACGCCTCAATCAAAATGGTGTTTTCTATACAGACTATGGAAAAATCCTATTCAACTCCCCAATTCCCACTGTTTAACACAAAGGTTAAAAAAAAAAAAAACAGAGCTAAAGTGTAATGTGTCGAGCATCTCCACTGATCCCATCAAAAACACTGATGATACAGAGAGCCACCGTCTCCCAGTGTTCTTGGTAATCGGCCTGCGGGAGGAGGCAACGACCCAGATGAATACAGCACACGAATACAGAAGAACTGGTCAACTCAAAGGAAACTGCTCTGGGTAGAGGGAGTCAATGGGGTGTGGATGGGAGGCCAAGAGTGATATTTCTTGGTACAAACTTTATGTGCCTAAAGACAGGAGAAGGTGAGGACGAGGCACTTACACTGCCAAGCAACAGTTCACACCACTCAACACCAGGACTGCAACCAGAGCACTCCCCACTATCCCTCACTGAAGACGCAACCGTCCAGGTGGTCCAGCTGGACCTTCAGAACCAAAGGAAACCCAGAGTGCTGCAGAACCGAGGCTGAGAATGGAATGTGGGCAGAGGAAGTAAAAGATGTTGTCCCCTCTGGCCTGAGGTGAGAGGCTTGTTCCAGATTAGCTCAGCGAAACACCAAATTTCCAAATGCTTGGCCTGAGAATATGACGATGCCCCCTCGGACGCCTCCTTCTTCTGTTTTAATAAACAGCAGTAGGGCTCTGAACAGACCGGACACCAGGATTGAATTATCTTGCACTGGTGGTTACAGCAGACACCTTCAAATACACGTCCTGTTTATTCTGCAACAGAGTGAGTGACAAGACACGGAGACAGGGCTAGAAGCAGCCTGTCCCTACTTATCTGAAAGTCCTTCAGGCGTACTCAATCCGGGCAGGGCCACAGCTACCCTCACTCTTCCGCTCAGAAGATGGGGCGGTGGCCTTGGCTTCACTACCCACTTCCAGAGGCTTAGACGAGATATAGTCCTTTACTTTGATCTCCATGTTCTTGGCTTTCAGAGTGGCCATGTGCAGCTTCTCCAGGAAATCTGGCATGCCTGTTGGGAGAGAGGGAAATCTGGGTAGACTGACACACAAACCAACAGTAGGCTCAAAATTAGAAGGGCCTACCTCTTTCCTGATAAGGAGCCAATGCCTCCTTATAGAGATCACAGATGGACTGAGAGACAACCAAAACTTTTAGGGAGTGAAAACAACCCCTGACCTCTGAGATCCTTTGAAAAGGGGTACTGATCAGGCCACATAAATCCCCAAAGGCTCTCTTATGTGATCAAAATATCATTTATCAGTGGCACAGCGTAAATATCTGCCAATTTTGTTTAGAGAAATGTCAAACGGAAACACCTAAACTCCTCTCCATTCCCCCCCTGAGGTGTAAGAAGCCGCCTACAGGGAACCAGAAGAAAGAAAATCACGTGAGGCTGCTTTTAAGGCAAGAGATTGGAAGGGAAAGATGCAGTCACAGCAGTGATGTGTAGCCTCCGTTATGGTGAAAGGGTGGTGAAAGGGAGAAAGGGTGGTGGCCCCCTTTCTCCAGGTGACTGTCCTATAACCACATTTTCTATGCCAGATTTATGGCTTTCAACACGAAAAAGAAAAATGTTAAATGCATTAATGTACACAGTCCATATTAAGCAAATGTTCTTCAGCTTGCCTCTGGGCATAAGTTCCTTTTTGGGTTTCCAGAATTCTTACCCCTCCAAACCGCAGCTGGAGGCTTTACTACCTTCAAGGTAGTATTCAACAATGAACTCGGAAAGGCTCCAGTGAGACAAGTACTAATCTCCTTGAAGCCACCAAGAAGCTAGAGAAAAACAAAATGTTCAGCCCAGGTCCAGGCCCTGTACACAAGCGCCCACTCACCACTGGAAACCATCCAACTAACGCAGTAGCGAGGAAACACTGTCTGGGGATTGTCACTGTACGTCAGCAAGTAGTCAAAGCCATTCTGGAAAAGAAAAACAGCAAAGATGAAGGTACCTGAACTACCCCCACAGCCTCCGTATCCAGTACCACAGAATAACCAAGATCTGACTCTGAGGCGGAGAGTGGCAGTTTTCCGCTGTGAGCAAAAGAGAGTGAACACTGAAGACCTGAGAGGTTACCATCTCACGAGGTTGGCCCTGGCTGGTGTCTGGGAACTTGGCTCCAGTCAACAGTTAAGTGCTAAGGGTGGCTCCCTGTGTCTCCTCTGCGCAAACAATGCACTTCATACTGAGCACCTGCTTTCCTCCTGGGGGTCTGGGATTTTAGGACACGCTAGGCAGAGGGCGTTCCTGTGACCAGCCCCCAGTACAAATCTTGGGCGCTGAGTCTCTACTGGGCTTCCCTGGGTAGAAACATCGCACGCATGTTGCAGCTGGGAGAGGATGTGCTCCGTGGGCCCTCACGGGAGGGAAAGCATGGGGAGACTGCAGTGGGTTCCTCCAGACCCCGCCTGTGTCTTCCCCTTTTGATCCAGCTGTGCATCTTTCCATCACTGTAATAAATCTCAGGCATGAGTAAAACTATAAGCTGAGTCCTGCGCGTCCTTTTACTCGATCTTCGAATGGGGTGTGGTCCTGAGGACCCCAACACATACCCCCAATGTTTAAATATCTTAATCTTTACCAAAATGATATGAACTCTACTACTATTACTGCTAACAGCAAACATGTATACAGTACTTAACCACGTGTCAGGAACTGCTTCAACCCCTCACAACGATCCTATAATAGAGGCACCAATATCTCCCATTTTACAGATGAGGAAACTGAGCACAAAGAGGTTAAGGGACTTTGCCCAAGGTCACCCACATACTCAACGAGAGCCAACATGAACCCAGAATTCTGACCACGGGGCCCATGCACCCATTCTCTCTGGCTCAACCTCTCATTGGTACAGTGAAGGACAGGGATTTAAGAGATTTACAGGTGTCCCGATCCCAGGAGAGGTCTGAACCAATTATGCTCCACCCAAAGGGGTAAGAGATCATCCACTACTGCTTATATGGAAAAAAAAGAAGTCAGAACTGAAAACAGTGGTTACCTACAGGAAGAAGGAAGGAACTGGGTAGATGGAACAGGGATATAAGCAAATCACTCTATTTCTTATTTTACATATTTGACTTTGAAAACACAATTTTTTTTATTATTTAATAAAACAAAATTATATTTAAAAAGCAGTTATCTAAAAATCAAAAGTAGACAACAAAGAACCTATGAACTGAGTTGATAGGAAAAACCACGAAGAGAGGACCTATTTCAAGTGACCTTAAAACTCAACATTTTGGGGACTTCCCTGGTGGTCCAGTGGTAAAGAATCCGCCTTACAATGCAGGAGACACAGGTTTGATCCCTGGTCAGGGAACTAAGATCCCACATGCCACAGTGCAACTAAGCCCGTGCACCACAACTAGGGAGCTAGCGCGCATCAAACTAGAGAGCCTGCGTGCTGCAAAGTACAGAGCTCACGTGCTCTGGACCCCACATGCCACAACTAGAGAAGAGAAAAACCCGCACGCCATAACAAAAGATCCCGTGTGCCGCAACAAAGATCCCACGTGCCACAACTAAGGCCCGATGTAGCCAAATATAAATAAAATAAATCTTAAAAAAAAAAAAAGCCTCAACATTTTGCACAGTGCATACATATCCTAAAGACAACAAGACATATACCCTACAGTCCTAAATTTTGAGTTAAAAGTACTCGTGTGCACTTAGGATGTATCTTTAAAACAAACAAACAAAATTTGTTACTTAGTGCTACCTTCTGAAAAGGCCTAAAAACAGAGTAGGCCCAGAGCTGTGAGAACTCCTAGAAGCCAAACTGTGGTATTTAAATGACATTTCCTTAGAAGGAACCAGGGCTCCCAGAAGAAATGCTCATTTCCAGGTTTACACCTAAAAATATACAAGGTGAACCTGGAACATCTTATAACACCAGAAACCAGGCGAGTCCTGAGGTCAAGTCAAAAGGACTCCAGGCAGTAAGAAGAGGCTCCTAAAGACCCAAAATGGGACACTTTGAACACCGGTAAGAGTAACTGGGAACGGACTGAAACCAGCCAAGTATGTGTAAATTTGTGAGTTTCTAATGGCATTTCTTAAAAAAAAAAAAACTTTACCTTTGAAGGACTGCTAGCTGAAAGAACCAATTCATTATTTTAAAAACTAGTAAATGAAGGAAACAAATCAAGCATTTCTTACTTCCCTTTCCTCTGTGAACTATGGGAAACCAAATAGTTAATGAGGAAATTTTCCCTTAAAGTATGTCACCTAATAAATGGAAATAAATGAAAGAATGGAGGATTTACACAATTAATATTTTGTTAACCTCTAATGAAATAGTGGATCTGAGCAATAATCATTAATCACTTCCAAATTCACAAAGAAAGGGACAATCAGACATTATTTCCTTCTAATAAAGTGGTCTTGCCCCAAACAACCTGAATCTGTTCAAGCCTCTAGATCTAAGCACCCATATATAGGAAACACAGGAGACAGAGAAACGTGTTAAGTGACACTATGGACACTATAGGAATATAACCAGCAAGATCCAGGACAAAGAACCTGCTTCTTCAATAAATACAATTGCAAGGGAAAAAAAGGAGGGAGGGACTTCCCTGGTGGTCCAGTGGTTAAGACTTCACCTTCCAATGCAGGGGGCCTGGCTTCGATCCCTGATTGGGAAACTAGATCCCACATGCATGCCGCAACTAAAGATCCTGCATGCTGCAACAAAGGTCCCGTGTGCCGCAACTAAGACCCAGCGCAGCCAAAATAAATTTTTTAAAAAGGAGGAAGAACTCAAGAGATAGATACAAAGCTACAGACAGTATGAACCCATTTCAATGTCTGGATCTTATCCAAATCCTGATTCAAATAAACCAACTACAAAAAAATACATGGACGATCAGGAAAATCTGAACACTACAGATATTTGATATTACGGAATACGATATTATGTTTTCAAAAATCTCTTTTCTTTTTGAGATAAATACTGAAATTTCTATAGAAGAATTCTTCTTTGGTTCTTCTATAGCAAAACTAGAATCTGCTTCAAAATAATCAGGGGAGTGGGAAAGGGAACAGAAAGAGTACAGATAAAACAAGTTTGGTCATTGTCAGAGCTGGGGATGAATACAAAGGGTTCATTCATTATACTCTCTACTTCTTTATCTTTTGTCTACATCTCAAATTTTCCATAAAAACTAGGGAGTTCCCTGTTGCCTAGGAGTTAGGATTCCGGGCTTTCACTGTCATGGCCCGGGTTCAATCCCTGGTCAGGGAACTGAGATCCTGCAAGCCATGCGGCGAGGCCACAAAAAACAAACAAACAAAAAACCATACCTCGGACCAAGGATCTACTTTCCATCTGGCAAACCCAAACTCAGCTGCCTGGTTTTCAAGTACCCTCTGCACATGGTCAAGGTAATTACCACTCCTCCCTAAACTCTGCCCTCCTTTTCAAGCAGTGAGTCAGTCTCTCAACATCCACGGCTCATTCCTATCTTTGTCTTTGGTTGAATCGTGTCTTCTACTTCCAGGGTCCTTCCTGTTTTCCTCTATCCACAGTCTGCCTTTTTATAAGAACCAACTCAAGTCTCACCTTTCTCTTAAGAGCTTGCCACGATATGCTAAAAGACTTACAGATAATTCATACTGCTCCCCCATGCCAGCTGAAAGAAGTTATTTTCTGGGTGCAACACACACTGCTAGGTGCCAAACTCTGCCTTAGCTGTTTCATGGTCAGGGTTTCTAAAGGCAGTAATGCTGGGACTCAAGTCACTTTTTTTTCAAATAGGAAATACACAGACAAAGTTCAAATTTCAAAAGCAACATAAAGGAAAAGAGTGAGGTACAATTCTAATTCCCACCGTCCCCAGCCAGGCTCCCCTTCCTAGAAGCAGCTAGCTACCGACAGCAGCCTTCTTGTCTAGCTGCTAAAGCAAGGACTTTAAAACATTTTTTAACTGTATTTACAACACACTGTAAATACTCCTTTTTACACTGTAACCAAGTTCTCTCTCACTCTCTCTCTCACACACACACTTGTATATACTTATGTAATCAAACAAAAGTTTCATGAAATATGCTTACACTCAGTTTCCATTCTATTTATTCCTTTTCTCTTTAAGCACTAAATTAATTTTGTCTTCCACTAGTGGGCAGCAATGCGTGGTTTGAAAAATACTGCTCTAAAAAAAATATAGAAAAAAAAAATACTGCTCTAGGGCTTCCCCGGTGGCGCAGTGGTTAAGAATCTGCCTGCCAATGCAGGGGACACGGGTTTGAGGCCTGGTCCGGGAAGACCCCACATGCCGCGGAGCAACTAAGCCCGTGCGCCACAACTACTGCAGCCCGTGCTCTAGAGCCTGTGCTCCACAACAAGAGAAGCCACTGCAATGAGAAGCCCGCACACCGCAACAAAGAGTAGCCCCTGCTCGTCGCAACTAGAGAAAGCTCGCATGCAGCAACGAAGAGCCAATGTAGCCAAATAAATAAATAAATAAAATATTTTTTAAAAAAAAGAAAAAAGAAAAATACTGCTCTCAAAATGGTACCGAAGTCAACACACATCTCCCAGTAAAACAAGAGCAAAACATCACACTGACTGAGGCGAACCACCATTTATGTCACTCTTAAAGTCCCACTATAGGTGGTATAGACAAAACAACCTGCTGGAAACAACAAAACCATGGTAAGAGAACAGTCGTACAGCTCTAAAACAAACAAAAGTGATGGGTAGAAACAAAGCCATTATAAAGTAAATAAAACTAAAAGCAGCAACCACTGTAATCAGTATGTGTACTCACCAGAGATTTGGCCAAAAACATGAAAGTAAAACACCACACTAAGTGGAAGAAGATATTCTTCTCAAAGGAAGGTCATAAAATTTTAAAGAAGGCAGGACTTCTCTGGTGGCGCAGTGGCTAAGAATCCACCTGCCAGTGCAGGGGACACGGGTTCGAGCCCTGGTCCAGGAAGATCCCACATGCCATGAAGCAACTAAGCCTGTGCGCCACAACTACTGAGCCTGCGCTCTAGAGCCCGTGAGCCACAACTACTGAAGCCCATGCGCCCAGAGCCCATGCTCCGCAACAAGAGAAGCCACCACAATGAGAAGCCCGTGCACTGCAACGAAGAGTAGCCCCCGCTCGCAGTAACTAGAGAAAGCCTGCACGCAGCAACGAAGACTCAGAGCAGCCTAAATAAATTTAAAAAATTTAAAAAGTAAAAATTGTTTTAAAGAAGGCAGAGAGCATTAGTCTAACTCTCTCATTTTACAGACAAGGAAAGAGGAGCCCAGAAAGGTGGTTAAGTGTTCTGCCCACTGTGGGGAAATTTTGATGGAAACGGTGCTCGCTCTGGTTCCTCAATGCCGCTAATGACCGGCCGATGAGTCAGGGGCTGTCGTCTTCTGCTAACTGTCCCTCAGGTAACGGGAGCCATGGGTCATCACTACGTTGTCTCGGGAGGTCTCCCAGGTACACCACTCTACAGCAGGGGTCCCGAAGTGGGGTTCCCAGGCCAGCGGCAGCAGCCTCACCTGGGAACTTCTCAAAACATGCAAATTCTCAGGCCACAGCCCAGCACTGTTTTAACAAGCTCCAGCGGAGTGTGGTGCAAGTCAAGTGTGAGAATGACTGCGCCCTCCCCAGTTCAGATCAAAGGCATTCCTTGAGAAAATTCATAAGCCGCTAACACATCACCTCTCGGATGATGCAGAACTCACCTCATCAAATGACTTGTGGGGACGGATAACCATTTGGGATTCATATGATCTGACCCTTACAAATTCTGGAGACTCTGGCACACTAGGGTGCTCCACGGCCCTGCGAGGGAGAGAAGTGAGGGAAACTCTAAGTAATGTCTACATACAGAACAGCATGGGAGCTAAAGTTAAGAGGAAAATCTAAAAGGCAGCCTCTAATTTTTTAAATACATCAGAAAAGTCACAAAGATGAATGAGTATAAACTAGGTACTAAAAACAGTGAGTTAAGTTGGTGATTCCTGGCTCACTAGGCTTTTTGTTGAGGAAGAGAGCATTTCTTTTTTTAATTATCAACATTAAGGAACTAAAGGATTAGTTTAATGAAAAGCTTGTATCCCTTCAATCCTCAGAGATAGTCACCAGTCCCAGCCCACTCACGTTCTAGCTGGGATGCATAGGGCCCGGGCTTGACTCATAAGGCAAACTCCCATCACACATGCATAAATGAAGGACAAGCTAAAGGAACCCAGCAGCAGCCACCACACATACCGTGACACCAACACCATCACGTTGTTTTCCTCATCCACACTATACCGCCGAACATAAACATAATCCCGTGAGTACATTGGATACTAAAGAAAAGGAGGGGCAGGATTAGTGCTCTGCCTCACACGGACATGATAAACGTAAAAGCGGAGGTGAAAATACTCACAGGAAAATGGGTTACCCAGTGAAGAACCTCAGAACCACTAACCACATCCCTCTCGATCACTTCCAGCTTGATCACCAGGGCGTCCCACTTCTTTCTATACTCTGTATCCAGCTGCGGAAACAGAACAGACCATAAAGACCCAAGAGATCCAAAACAAAGCTGCAGGAGACTTCTCCAGATGCTTGGGCCTCTGACCCAAGAATCTTCTGCAACAGTGACCCGACCTAAAAGGCAGTGCCAAAGTGTCAAAGACACGGCTGTGTTTACTATAGACGAGTCTTTTAAAATCCCAATCCCATTACCTTGAAAATGAATCTTAACAAGAAAAAGACAAGTGTAAGAAAAAAATATTGTAATAGACACGTCTGGGGAAAATACAGTAGTCAGTGAGATAAATGTGTATGGGTGAAACGATTCTAAAAAGTTTTAAACAGACAGAAAGTCCAAAAGTATGAGGAGACACCTCACAGAAATACAAGCTGCGTATTTTTAAAAATATGTAGCATCACTAGTAACTACGGAATTTCAAAGTAAGACATATATCATACATATCCAAACCAACAAAAACTCAATACAGATTGACAAAATTCAGTGCTTAGGGGAAAGCATGCACTTGCGTATTAGTAGTGTGTGTTATAACCATCAAACTCAAAGTCCAGTAAAACATGAAAACTCCAGGAAGGAAAAAAAATTTTTTTGTAGAACTCTGGGTAATCCCACCTCCCCTTTCATACATTTCCCCACAAGGAGGAACAGAGTCTTTAAACACATACTCTTCATCTTTATCAAATAAACACCTTCACTGTAGATAAGTTCCAGATTGCTAAATCCTGACTGCATCTGTACTGAAGGAGAAAATGCCATAGAGGACATCGTTGGGCCAGTAGGTAAAACTGGAATACAAAGATTCTGTAAGTGCTGCATCAGTTAAATTTATACTGACTTTGATAATGGTACCATGGCTAGCTAGGAGAATATGTCTAGTTTTAGGAAATATACACTGAAGCATTTTGGAATAAAGGGTATGTAACTTACCCTTAAATTAAGAAAAAAACCCTATAAAGCCATATAAAATATATTCAAGCACTCAAATCCATTCCTCTATTTGATCTTCCCAACAGCCCTGTAAAGGGTAGACCTGGCCTCATCCCTACTGGACAAACAAGTTATAAATCAAAGGTTTACCCAGAGGTCATTTGACGTGAAATGAGGGGTAGAGAAATAGACAGATGGATTGAAGCCAATGTCTTCTGAGTCAGAGAAATTACTCATGTGGACGATGGCAAGCGGACTTCTAGGCTTAGTGGCTCCAGATCTGGGCAGAAAAATGTACTCACCTGAACATTGAAGAACTGCCGAGGTGTCACATCTGTGTAGGTTCCAAAAACTAGAATGACAGGAAAGAATAAGGGATGTTTGCCAGACTCTCGTCACTTAACTGCATTTCAGTTGTAGAGTAATGACTGACAGATCTTAAAGGCAGATTCAGAAACTAGAAGTCATATTGGGGCGGCAAAGTAAGACAAAGGTAACCTGTAGCAAAGTGTAGCAAAGACATGGAGACTCTTGTCATCTGGGAGAGGAAAAACAACAAACAGGGCAATTTTCCCAAGAAACCCCCAGAACGGAAGAGTTTAGAGAGCATAGGAACACAGTGCTGTGCACCTGCCAGCATGAACACTCTTACCAGCAGCCAAGCTGGGCTCACCTCTGTACTGGTAAAGGGGGGTGCCTGTAATGGGGCGCCGCCACAGCTTGAAGTGTTTCTTATCCATCACCATTTCCCACGGTTGCTCTTTGCCTCCTGAATCTTCATCCCTTTCTGTTGGGGATTTTGGTTCTGGAGGGTGGTGGTCAACTCCAGAGCTCCGAAACGTACTTGACATTTCCTCCAACCGTTTCATCTCATCAATGGATCTGGAGAGAAAAACAACAGGCATGGTGCAATGGTTGGAGTCTGCCCTGTGAATTGCAATGGCCACACAAAGACTTGTACAGAACGGTGTGGCTTTAAAACAGTATAAAGTGTAGGGAATAAAAATACGAGTTCCTGAGTCTGAATCTCAGTCCAATATTCATCAACTAGAATATTAAACAACTTAACTAATCCCTATTTCTTAATCTGTAAAATGGGGATAATAATAGTACCTACGTCAAAGGTTGATTATAAAAATTAAAAAAATTTACCTGTAAAGTGCTTAACACCAGGCATATAATTAGCCCTCAAATGTTAACTATTACAATTTATGACTATGAAATGTCATTTGATACCTTTTGTCCGTTTTTTATTGGGTTGTCTTCCTATCACATTATAAGAGTATTTATATATATTTTCCTCCTCTCTTTTAAAGAGATAATTCACATAAGAATCATCCTTTTACTGTATACAAATCAGTGCTTTTTAGTATAGTCCCAAGGTTGTACAGCCATCACCACTAATTCCAGAACACTGTCATCATCTCCAAAAGAAACCTATACTCATCAGCAGTTAACTCCTCATAGCCCCTGATAACTACTAACCTACTTTCTGTCTCTATGAGCTTGCCTATTCGGAAATTTCATATAAATGGAATATTACAAAATATGGTCTCTTGGATCTGGCTTTTTTCACTTAGCATATTTACAAGGTTCATTCACGCTATACTTTATTCCTTTTATGACTGAATAATATTCCATTGTATGGATGTATCACATTTTGTCTATCCATTCATCAGGTGATGGACATTTAGGTGGTTTCTACTTTATGGCTATTATGAATAACACTGCTATTAATATTTGCATACAACTTTTGTATAGACATAAGCTTTCAGTTTTCTTGGGTAGATTCCTAGGAGTGGACTTGCTGGGTCATGGAAACTCTGTTTAACTTTTTAAGGAAGTGCCAAGTTATTTTCCAAAGCAGCTGTTCCATTTCTATATTCACACCAACAATGTATGAGGGTTCCAACTGCTTCACATCGTTGCCAACACTTGTTATTGTCCCATCTTTTCCAGCAATCCTAGTGGGTGTGAAGTGGTATCTCATTGTGTTCTTCCATTTGTATTCCCCTAATAATGACTATTGACATTGAGCATATTTTTATGTGCTTATGGGCCATTTGTGTATCTTCTTTGGAGAAAGATCTACTGAAATCTTTGTTTTAAATTGGGTTGTCTTTTTACTGTCAAATTTTAAGAGTTCTTTATACATTCTGAATACTAGTCTCTTAACAAATACACAATTTATAAATATTTTCTCTGACTCTGTGGGTCATCCTTCCACTTTCTTGATAGTAAACTTTGATGCACAGAAGTTTTCAATTCTTTTTCTGGCCGCGCCGCGCTGCATGTGGGATGTTAGTTCCCCGACCAGGGATCGAACCTGCATCAGAAGCACAGAGTCTTAACTACTGGGCCACCAGGGAAGTCCCCATAAGTTTTCAATTTTGATGAAGTTAATCTATTTTTTCTTTGATTGTTCAATTTTTTGGTGTTATATCTAAGAAACCAGTGCCTAATCCAGTATCAAAAGAACTTATGCCTATGCTTTCTTTTAAGAGTTTTAGGTTACATTTAGGTCTTTGGTCCATTTTAACTTTGTGTATGGTTTGAGGTAGGGGTGTAAATTCACTATTTTGCATGTGCACCTCCAGTTGTCCCAGCACCATTTGTTGAAGACTATTCTTTCCCCATTGAATTGTCTTGCCACTTTTGTTGAAACTCAAATCGACCACAAAGCTAAGAGTTTATTTCTAAACTCTAAGTTTAATTCCTACAATTTATATATCTATCCTTATGCCAGTACCATTATCATCTTAAGTACTGTAGCTTTGTAGTAAATTCTAAAATTGGAAAGGGTGAGTCCTTCAACTCTGTCCTCCTTTTTCAAGATTGTTTTGACTATTCTGGGTCTTTCATTTCCATGTAAGTATCCTAAGGAATCCACAGGAACTTACTGGAGCTAATAAAGGAGTTCAGCAAGCTTGCAGGATATAAGATCAATTTACAAAAATCGTATTTCTATACAGTAGCAATGAACAATCTGAAAATAAAATTGAGAAAACAATTCTATTTATCATAGCATCAAAAAGAATAAAATAATAAGGAATAAATTTACAAAAGAAGTTGGGCTTCCCTGGTGGCGCAGTAGTTGAGAGTCCGCCTGCTGGTGCAGGGGACACGGGTTCGTGCCCCGGTCCGGTAGGATCCCGCGTGCCGTGGAGTGGCTGGGCCCGTGGGCCATGGCCACTGGGCCTGCGCGTCCGGAGACTGTGCTCCGCAGCGGGACAGGCCACAGCAGTGAGAGGCCCGTGTACAGCAAAAAAAAAAAAAAAAAAAAAAAAAGAAGTGAAAGACACACTAAAAACTACCAAAAGATCACTGAAAGAAATTTTAAAAGACATAAATGGAAAGATATATTGTGTTCATGGGTTGAAGGCCTTGATATTGTTGAGATGGCAAAACTACCCAAAGTGATCTATAAATTCAACATAATAATTTCTATCAAAATCATAGACTATTTTGTGGAAACTGACCAGCTGATCCCTAGGTAAACAACAAGGGCCTACTGTATAGCACCAGAAACTATACTCAATATCTTGTAATAACCTGTAATGGGAAAGAATCTGAAAAAGAACACACTACTGTATATAAAACAGGTAAACAACAAGGACCTACGGTATATAATCCTTTTTATGTGTTGCTGAATTCAGTTTGTTAGTATTTTGTTCAGAACGGCATAAAGCCTAGAAACATTCAAAACAATACCATATGTCAAAGTATGTGTCATTATATATCATTTAGGGATGTATACATATGTATAAAGACACAGATGGTAATGAAATATAATAAATTGGGATAGTCTGGGGGACAGAGGATATTTCATTGGAAAAGGGTCCAGAGGAGGCTTTAATTGTATTTACAACATTTTAGTTCTTAAATATAACTGTATTTGTAACATTCATGTTTTTCTTTAAACCTTTTTATATATCTGAAACATTAAAAAAAAAAATTTTTTTTAAACATGGTTTGTTTTCCCCTTAACCTGGTAGGATGAATTGGGAGATTGGGATTGACATATATACACTAATATGTATAAAATAGATAATTAATAAGAATCAGCTGTATAAAAAATAAATAAAATTCAAAAGAGATGTGGTATGTATATATGATGGAATATTACTTAGCCATAAAAAAGGATGAAATAATGCCATCTGCAGCAACATGGATGGACCTAGAGATTGTCATATTGAGTGAAGTAAGTCAGACACACATAAATATGATATCGCTTATATGTGGAATCTAAAAAAATGGTACAAGTGAACTTATTTACAAAACAGAAATAGAGTCACAGATGTAAAAAACAAACTTATGGTTGCCAAGGGGGTAAGGGGGGGGAGGGATAAATTGGGAGACTGGGAATGACATATACACACTACTATATATAAAATAGATAACTAATAAGAACCTACTGTATAACACAGGGAACTCTACTCAATACTCTAATGACTTATATGGGAAAAGAATCTAAAAGAGTGGATATATGTATAGGTATAACTGATCCACTTTGCTGTGCAGCAGAAACTAACACAACATTGTAAATCAACTATACTCCAATAAAAATGTTTTTAAAAAGCAAAAAAACAAAAAAACATGGTTTGTTTTCCCTTTAACCTTTTTTTTTTTTTTGGCTGCGTTGGGTCTTTGTTGCTGTGCGTGGGCTTTCTCTAGTTGCGGTGAGTGGGGGCTACTCTTTGTTGCGGTGTGTGGGCTTCTTATTGCGGTGGCTTCTCTTGTTGCAGAGCACAGGCTCTAGGTGCACGGGCTTCAGTAGTTGTGGAGAGCAGCCTCAGTAGTTGTGGCACACGGGCTTAGTTACTCTGCAGCATGTGGGATCCTCCCCAACCAGGACTCAAACCCGTGTCCCCTGCACTGGCAGGCGGATTCTTAACACTGCGCCTCCAGGGAAGCCCCTCCCCTTAACCTTTAAACAGCAGTTAGGAAAGCAAGATTGCTGGCTGACTATGTCACTTCTGCAATTCAAGACTGAAGACACCACCTACTGATACATTCTGTCTGAAAGGCCCTTTCATGCCTTTTTAACCCTCAAAAACCCCACAAGGGTCAAGGTTAACTCCCAGGCAGTTAACCATATACATTTACTTTTATTCCTCTACAGAAACATATCACACAATATTATAATTAATCTATCTTTATATCTGCCACCCTTACTAAACTATGAATTCCCTAAAGGCCCAGAATCAGTCTTTTTCATATTTTTATGTCCAGCTCCTAGCAAGTACCTGGTAAACATTACATGCTCAACAAATGTTCACAGTATAAACTGAGTAAATAAATATGGAAGTAGGCCTTAATAATTCAAATTCTTATTAAAAGATTACATTAACACATTGCTTTAAAAGCCAAAAATTCAAAGTTATACTGGTAACCCAAGATTAAAAGTTTAGAGCAATCCAAAGCAATGGTGAGTGTAGAGATCTGTGTTCTAGTCCTGGCTCTGCCAACTAGCGGTGTGATCTTACGCAAATCATTTTACCTGCAAAGCCTCCCTTGTTCCACCTGTAAGGTGAGGACATTATTTCTCGAAGGTTTCTATTAGCTCTAAAATTCCAATTCTCTGAATTTTAAACTTTGGAATTAAATGAAAATATTTATATACAGGGACATTTGCTGTTTTCACTGCCTGGAATCTTTTCCTACTTGAAGAGAATCCCCAAATAGGTGAGATGCAGCCCCCATCTCAACCCCTAGCAGTTAGCACATGACTCCTAATTAAAGTGAGGTGAATCAGAGACTTCTGGTAGAGGCTTTGAATCTTGAGGAAATAATACAAGGCACAGGACCTTTTAGATTTTTCTCAGTGATCTTGAGGCAGTTGAGAATCCAGCAGTGCAACAGATCTACGGGAAACAATACCAGCAACACTGCCCAAAGAAGAGCATTCCTGTACCAGTAGCAGGCCTTGGCTGTTCTCTTGGCCAACCTGTACTCTGGCCTTCTTGTCAACGCTCTGAATGACCTAACACCTTTTTGGCTTAAGTTAACCAATATCAGTTTCTTTGTTTTCAACCAATAACCATAGCCAGTACAATTTATACTGATGTTCTGATGAAAAATGTTTAACCATTTTTTTTTTAAGTTTCAATTTGAATTAACGTTACAGAACAAGATTGACTGCTACCATTGCAAAAACCATATAGAAATAGGGAAGGAAATTTAGAGTAGGCAATAAGATCTTGCAGAGGAGAAAGTAAAGTCACAGCTTTGCTCCAAGAACAACAATGCAGGCATCATGTGGAACCAATCATGGCACTTTTGAGGACTAGTAAAGCACCCTTCAATAAAAATTAAGCTGGACTTTTGAATATCCTTATCACATAATGAAGAGGGGCAGGAACGTCGTACGTCTTATGAAAAACACATCAGAGGCCCATAAAATTATATAGTAATATGGTTTTAAGAAAATTAAACTATATGACTACAGGCAGTATTTTTAACGGCCTTCTAAGACTCAAGGTGGTACAGAGCTTCTGACTCACTGCTTAATCAGCCTCTCCTATAGGATTAAAGGTCACTAGGTGGCCTTGATTAAACATGAGACTAAGTCCCTAGGGAGGACAGCAATGTCTTGTGAAGGTATGACACTCATTCTTTGAACAGCACAACATGAATGCTAGAGTAAGACTGCATCATGGAAATGATCGTTATGTCTCAGGTTCGAGAATCTCGGAAGGGTCTCAACTTCTAATTGTTGACATGACAGACATCATTAGCACACAGGTGCACAATCACTATCATATATGTAGAGGAAGGAGAAACCTCTCACCGTGTTATCTCCTTAGCCTGCTGTGCCAAACCTTATTTGGAAGGGATGGGTGTCTAAACCTTGGTATCTAAGAGACTTAAGTAATAAGAAGGGAGAAAAGAAGGACAAAAAAGATTATTCCCAAGATAGTAACAGAACCAGATTAGTAAGAGGATCAAAGAAAGAAAGTCAATGCTTTCCTTTCTTCAAAACTAAAATCATTTCAACATTTGAGAAAGACGGGACTGAGAACCATGGAAATTGAGGGCATAAAACCATGAAAACAGAAATATAAGCATAATCATATTTGGCTCATCTATAGGGGGTCCTGCCCTAAGTGGAGAGCTTGATAAAAGGCTCCTAAAATGACTCAAATGAAGCCATTCCTGTAATCGGTAACTTCAGTAAGAGGCTGCCTTGTTTCAATGATCCCCTCTCAAATTCCCAATTATTGTCAAAGTTAGAGACCTTTAAGTACAACTGTCATGGGACTTACCTAAAAGACATCAATTAGTTCATTGCAATTCTGAGCGTAGTTCTGATTATCTAAGAAGGTCTAACAGTAAAAACATCCTTAAGTGACAGTGGCGCAAAAAAAAAAAATTCCTTTAAGCCAAAAGGACTTTTTGTTGATTTATCTAATTAACAGCACATTGAAAAGTTAAAAGACCAAAATGGGAAAATGGCTAATTTTCTTTATGAAACTTTACTGGCACTTATTTACTCAAATTTCTAGAGCAATGAACTGTAACTTTTTTAAAAAAGGGGAGGGAGATTAATAGAACATTTTCCCCTAGGCTCTCATATTTCTTAACTTCCTTCTCCTTTTTGTTCCTGTAATTTTTCTTAATGTCCCAAATCAATAAAAACTTAACTACTGGGACTTCCCTGGTGGCACAGTGGTTAAGAATCTGCCTGCCAATGCAGGGGACACAGGTTCAAGTCCTGGTCCGGGAAGATCCCACATGCCACGGAGCAACTAAGCCCATGCACCACAACTACCGAGCCTGCGCGCCACCACTACTGAGCCCACGTGCCACAACTACTGAATCCCACGTACCTAGAGCCCGTGCTCCACAATAAGAGAAGCCACCGCAATGAGAAGGCTGCACACCGCAAGGAAGAGTAGCCCCCGCTCGCCACAACTAGAAAGACGGCGCGCAGCAACGAAGACCCAACGCAGCCAAAAATAAATAAATAAATAATTTATTTACTTATTTTAAAAAACTTACTACTGTATTTTTCCATAAGATTTGACCTGAGCTCACAGAATGCCAGCTAGCACCAAAAATAATGATTAAAAGTTATATTTTGTCTGATCATTTAATTAAAGCCTATCAGGTAATAACACTAAGCATTAAAAGACCTGATCTCTACACCTGGCCTATCAGTGAGTCAGTCACTTTGTACAAGTTACTTCTTTTCTCTAATTTTCTTGCTGATTCTCGATTAATGAGTTCCTATTTGTTAAGATGTTCTTAAGCACGAGAGAATAGAAAGCAAGGGTTTTTCTTTGTCCTTCTGAACAGAAACTCTACTAACATAAGAAAAAACACACACCACTTCAAGGCACACATTCAAAGAGACATCCTCACACCCCATCACTGTTTGACCAAGACAGCCATGTCTGAATTAGTCTGTACCAGGACAAGTTGGTACAGAAGCAGCACAGAAGAGCCAAAGGCTGTGATTTAGGGGCCATGGGACAATCACGCTCTTCTTCCGTTAACAATGAAAGAAATGCACATGTCCCGCGGCACACTCAACTGTGCTCCATTATGGAAGCTACCCAAAATCATCTCACTAGAACAAACAAAATCTAACATCCTCTAAGCTAGCTATGACAACCTCAGCGTCCTTTAAAGCAAACAGAATACTTAAACACCAAGCCAAAAAAAGTTAACCTATACCCAGAATACCTTATTCAATAAAACACTAGGAATTCCCTGGCGGTCCAGTGACTAGGACTCCATGCTTTCACTGCCGAGGGCATGGGTTCGATCCCTGGTCAGAAAACTGAGATCCAAAACTGAGATCCAGCAAGCTGCGCACGGTGACCCCCCGCAAAATAAATAAATTAGTTAAAAATAAAATATAAACATGACAAGCTATGAGAACAGACCTATGAAGTCACTGTACAAGCAAGATACAGCTGACAGCATATTATTTGCCTCCCTATCAAAATAACATTTAAAGAAATCCTCAGAATGGACTTGATCAAATTTTAAGTACATGACTGAATTCAAGCATGAACTGGACATGTGGTGTTAAATGAGGGCCTTTACTGGAACAACTCTGCAGAGGGTCAAAAAGGGCACCTTAAGTGTTCTTACTGGCCTTCCTCTAAGCTCCTGAAATTCCCAAATGGGTTATCGCAGCTTACCTCTTTAGGAGTTGGATTAGAACCAAGTGCTTCAACTGTCTGATTTCTTTCCGCTACAGTGGGTAAGGACTATGGACTCAAGTGTTTACCACATGTATCTCCTATTGTTTTTCCCCCTCTAGCTCCTGCAAATGGGAGACCTACTAAACAGAGGCTCTAGGACGTATGGTTGACAAAAATACATGGAGAAAGACGAAGAACGACATCTATCACCTAGGCCCCAACGCTATTCAACTCCCACCCCCAAAACATCTTCCCTGTCTTTGGCACCCAGGGGCCCTTTCCTGGTCTTTCTCCTCTTCCCCAAACAGATCCAACTGGGAATATTCCCGTCAAACTTCACCACTGTGGAACATGGGTATTTCATCGTCAAAAACAGAATGAAAAGTCAAATAGCTAACTGGTAATTTCTCAATTTAAAAGTTTCCTTCCCGTACATTCTTTTATTTCTCACACCTGAGAACACCATTAGAACAAATGGACAAGTAGCAAAAGAACACTAACAGAAACTGGGCAAACTACCTATCATGCTTTGATATCTTAATTTTTTTGTGAGTAAGGTTGTTTGTGGTTATGATTTTAAATTGCATTTGTAAAACAGTCATCTTTCCTGCTAGGAAAAGTATTACCACTCTTAAGATACACTTGCATTTACTCACAACGCACAATGTTACACTAATAGCTGCCTGGCATCTGGGTGCTACACTTCCATACATGTCATTGTGGTAACTTCACTGAAAAACTTCCATTTTTAACCTAACCAAAAATGTGGAATAAAAGAAGAAACAGTTAGAACAAATAGACTTGTGTGGAATTTATCTGGTGTAGGGGACTATCCTAGGTTCTTGCAATCAGTTTCAGAGTTTAGGAAGCAGAGTACGTGTGTGGAGAGAGAACACAATTTAAGAATATCTGTTAAAAAGAAAATACAGCGACAACGTAAAGCAAGACCTAAATCAAGGTTTCCCATGATACTACGTGACAACTGTAAGGGCTCAGTTTAGAACCACAGGTTAACAAATTCAGTCAATGGTACTGCACTTTTTTCACACAGAGGTTTTTGATGATGACAGCGTGATTTCAGAGCCTAATAAAACAGTACTTCCAGAGCTCTAGTGGAAGTAGCAAAAAAACTGACCTAATTCTTCCAGGTTAAAATGTCTGGGCTACTGGTTTGTCCCAGGAGGGCAAAATCGCTTCCAGCCTCCTAATTCTGCCATGAGTCACAATGACAAGAGCTCTCTGGGCATTTCAAACGAAATCCCATTCGGAATGAAGTGATTTTGTAAATTGCACAAGTATACCCTCAGGTCAAGTTTAAAACCTGTCTGGAACTTGCACCTTTCTGGATATGTTAAAGATTACGTGAACGATGGCCTACTTCAATACCCATTTTCCACAATGCTACTTCTTTAGTGGCATGCGCCCCAAAGTCTCCCTCCTCCACTAACCTACACTTGCATTTATTTCTAACTCGACAAATCAAGTTAACACACAGAGGCAATGAAGAAACGTGCTTTGCTACGACAGGATCAAGCTACTTGCATCGTCACTTCCAGTGCCACCGGGTCAACGGGAGACACCGCCAAGGCAGGCCCCAGGGTTCAACGTTCCCACCTCCCCACCCCACCGCCTCCACCCCAGGGAACAGGCGCGACCTCGCCGCCGAGCCCACCTCTGCAACTCCTCCTCCTGGATCCTCTCCTCGTCCCACGCGAACACGCCGGCGAGCGCCGCCATCAAGGCAGAGGCATGGCCTGGGCGTCCGCGCAGCCGGCGCCAGAGGCGACCAAGGAGGATGCGACGCGAGCTCTCCGAGTAGAGGCGGCCGTAGAGCTGCGCGATCTGCTGCGCCCGCCGCACGCGCAGGCCCGTCACGAAGCGGCACTGATTGGCCAGCAGGGCGAGCAGGCCCCCGCCCCGCGCCCCCGCGCGCCCGGTCGCCGCCGCGCCCACCAGCAGCCAGGCAGCCAGGCCGACCGGCGGCCTCCGGGGAAACATGCTGCCCGCACGCCCCGCCGGGCCCAGATGCTCTCTGAACCCGGCCGCGTGCCCGGACGCGAGCGAGGCCTCGCTCAAGGGGTGAAAGGAACGAGCCCGGGAGGGCGCAGGCGACCTCCTGCCGAGCCCCCCTAGTTGGCCGGCCCCGAAGTCGTCTGACGCTCTAACAGGTTCTTCATCTCTCGGCAGCAACCGCTGAGGAAGTCTCCTTTAGGGGAGAGAGTCGGCCATGGCACCGGCCGCGGAGGGCGAGCCCGCGACCGCTGCAGGAGGTGCTCCGCGGTTCCGGCCGGACAGCCCTGTCGGGTCCCTGCCTCCTCGGCGTCCTCAGGCCGGCGCCAGGGACCTTGGTACAGAGCGCGCGGGAAGCGGCGAGGCTGGCGGCGAGCTCCCCAGCGTTCGGCGTCCGCCACATGCGCTGCCAGCTTGCAACCTATTCCGGTCTCTGCCGCCCGGCCCTGATTGGGCGCGGTCCGGACTCCCGGTGCTGATTGGCGGTGCCAAGTGCCCGTCACCGCCCCTTCGCGCGGCGCGCCGGGACCTGTAGCTAGCAAGGTAGGTGGCGCGGCGGCCAGAGCTAGTCAAGGGCGCCTGGGAGGTTGGTCGGTGGACCCAGCCGACGCCGCCATCTTCCGGCCCCCCCCGACCTTACCCTGTGAGGGGGCACGGCCAGGTGCCTGTTAGACCTCTTCGTGGTGCTCGCTCAGTTGTTCTGAGAGGTCTGCGACCGTCGTCTGGTTGACTGATTTGAGACTAGGGTGGGATGGGGTCTCGGCACTGCGTCTGCGGAACGCTGGGAGTATCCAGTTTGGGGAGTCGGAGGCGGGACAGTGTAGACGCCTTTGGTGAGTGGAGACCCTGCCGAGGCCTGGCGGCCGCTGCCCTCAAAAACCTTCCTCGGCTTCCCCGCTGGCTTTCCCGCAAGCGCCCGGCGCGCCGAGACCACCTCCGAGGCTCGGAGCCTGAGCACTCGGCCTGTCTCTGGGAAGCCTCGACGCGAGAGTGGGCCGGTGTGGCATCCTTAGAGCCCAGGACACTTTCCAGAGAGCTACGTGGGCAGGTGACCCGTCGCAGTCTGGAAATGCGGTAGCCCTTTGGTTAAAGGGACAGCAGAATGGAGTTGCTTGGGGCAGATGCCCCTGGTCGTGTAGTAGCTGTCCTTCTCTCTTTGACCCAAAGGTGGCAGCTTGAGAAGGTAAACAGGTTTCCTAAAACCTACTTTGCACCACCCATGAACAACCTAGCTAAATGATCTTGAAGGGCATTAACTTACTATTCTGTGCCCAACCTCATTAAAATGAAATGCCTGGAGGTCCACTAGGAAGACCTTACGCGAAATTTGTTTCCTTACTTTTTTTAAACTTACACTAAGTGCCTTATTGACAGACAAACAAAATACTGTAAAAGGAAGTCTTCACGTGAGAGCCTGTGCTCATCCCACGGCAGTGCGTTTAGAAACTTTACTCTTAATGTACCTGTTTGAGCAATTTTATATGTTCTTAATAAAAGATGTTTCAAAAAAAAATGCTTTACTGGGAACTGAAATTTAGATCTCTCCAGACTGTCTGATTTTACTCTGGGATTGGTATTGATGTTTATTTTCCCTTGAAATAAGGAGAAATGTATATAACAGAAAATAGTATTTGATGCTTTTCTCAATGATGGTAGGATGGCCGGAACGGGGTGTGAGGGTGTATGGTAAGGCCACTCAAGATGGCTGTTCTCTTGCTCTCTGTACATCCCCTGCCCAACCAGTGCTTGCTTCACCTACACCCTACTGACTTGATTGACCTTCCTACTTACTTGCCCCAGGCCCCAGCTAATGATAGCTTTTCAAAAGGATGGTCAGGGGCGTGCCCCTCTGCTGGTTTCCCTGGTAACTAATGAGCCAACCTGATGTCATTTCCCCTGTAACTGGAAATCTCCCCTTCCCCTTGGGAGCAAAGACTGCCACCATGTCCTGCCCATATGCACCGCACATGGTGGGGTGTCGCTCCAGGACCTTGCTTCAGACGTGTAAGTTCCCCCCATCCATTAAACCATTGATGTCTCTTGCTGACTCCAGGCTCTTTCTTGGGTCTTGAAGCTTGGCAAGCACAGGCCTTGTAGGCCCGCGGGGTGCAGCCCAACACAGGGGAAAAGTTGAATTTTCCTACAGTCCTGCTTCCTTTGATTTAAAGGAGCTTAGCACTTCTGCTTGTTCCTTTTTTGTTTTCTGTTTTTGTTTTGTTCTGTTTACCAAAATGAATTCTCAGGTACTCCAGCTGAGCCCCTCTAATCCCCCCATTTTTCCGCATCTCCATTGCTTCTTTCCCCTCAGTACACAATCAAGTTCATCCTCAAAAGAGCTTTGGGAAGAAAAGAGGCCTTTAACTCTTCCTCTTTCCAGTTACCACCCCGTTATCGTTCCTTTTACAGCTATAATTTTTTCAAAAGATGACGTGAACATGCTTGCTGTCTCCATTTCTGTACCTACCTATAAATTCCGCTTTAGAATTTTCAAAATCCATTTCTTCTACACCATTCTCTCTACCACTTGGTTGTTCACACCCTAACAGTACACTCTAGCCTAACTTCTCTTCCAATCCATTATCAACAAACTTTGTTTTGTTTGTGTAACCCCAGAACAATGTTGAGAAACTTTATTCTCTTTGTATATTTTTGAGTTGATCCAAAATTCTTCATCATGGGCTTGTCTTATATAAGTTGGGTTCTGCCTATTAGACCCACCAAAACATAAAGTTGAGTAGGCCCAACAATAATCTATAGTAAGAAGTGGTACATCCAGAATTGGGATGAGCAGGGCCAGGGGCACAGTAAGCCACACAAGCAGATGGCCTAGACATCCATGTCACCTAGCATTTATGCACTGATGCCTCTCCCTCAGCTCACACCTGTGGCTGCATAGGAGATTGGGTCCCTTTATGACCAGCTGACAAAGGAGGAAAAAAAGCAAAGCTTGATTTGCTCATAGGTCAAAGTGGTGTGTGGGTGCAAGCTGAAAATGAACTGCGGCTGCACTAGAGCCCCACCCTAGGGTGATCTTGAAAGACAATGGCAAGGGAAATTCTCCCAATGAATAAATCCTCTCACACTTTGTGTGAACAGAAATGTAGGCAAGGCTGGAGTATATATGGACTCAGGGCACTAGCAGATGGCTTGGCTGGTGGCTCAGGAGCCTGGGAGGAGAAAGAAGATGAAGGACACAGAGGTCTGGGATAGAGGGATGGGAATGGATTATGTGTTTGGGCAAAGGAGTGTGCAGATGCCCACCAGAGAGCACCTACCGTGAAAGAGGTACTAAACAACCAAGTAGGAAGAATGACTCACCAGTTGATATCGGCCAGATGCTATGAGCCACCTCAGTACTAGCAATGAATGGAGTAGCCACGGTGGCAGGGTGAGAACAACACACGGACCCAAGAGCATGGGCTCCCCTTCACAAAGGGTGATGTAGCTACTGCCACTGCTGAATGTCCAGTCTGCCAGCAATGAAACCAGTGCTGAGCCCCCAAAATGGCAGTATGCCCATAGACAACAGCCAGCCCCTCGATGACAAGTTGACTGCATTGGATACCTTCCATCCTGGAAACGGCAGCAACTTCTTTTGATTGGAGTCGCTGCGTTCCGGGTACGGTTTGCCTTTTTTGCCTGCCGGGCCTCAGCCAGCACCACTATCTTGAGTGTTTACTGAGTGTCTGACACATTGACACAGGGTCCCACATAACATCGAATCAGACCAAAGGGCCCATTGCACATCAAAGGAGGTGTGACAGTGGCACATGACCATGGAATCCACTGGCCCTACCACATTCTGTACCATCCAAAAGACGCCAGCCTGAACAGAGAGAAGGAGTAGCCTGTGAAGGCACAGCTGAGGTGCCAGCACAGAGATGCTACCAGCTAAGGATGGGCATCATCTCCAGAACACGGTTTATACTCTATCAACAATCAAGAGACTTCCCTGACAGTCCAGGGGTTAAGACTTCACCTTCCAATGCAGTGGGTGCGGGTTTGACCCCTGGTCGGGGAGCTGAGATCTCACATTACCTCATGGCCAAAACAAAAAAAAAGAAACCAAAACATAAAACAGAAGCAATATTGTAACAAATTCAATGAAGATTTTTAAAATGGTCCACATCAAAAAAATCTTTAAAAAAAAAATCAGTATGGTGCTATGTCCCAATAGGAAGAATAAATAGGTCCAGGAACCAAGGGGTGGAAGTAGGAGTGGCTCCATTTACCATTAATCCCAGTGATCCCATTGGGGTATTTACGTCACCACAACTCTGAGCTTTGAGGGTTTTGAGGTCCTGGTTCCCAAAGAGGAAATATTTCCATCCAGAGATGCAGCGTAAGTCCCATTGGACTCATTCACAGTTGCCACCAGGCACTTTTGAGCCAAGGGACCAGGAGGCAAGCAGGAGTCACCATCCTGGCAGCAACAACTGACCCTGATCCTCAGAAGAGCCAGGCTGCAGTTTCACAATGGGAGCAAAAAGGAAGATGTGTGGCAAGCAGACGATCCAGCTGGGTGTCTCTCTGTTACACCCTTGCTCGCTTTCGATGGTAAATAGACCGAGTGCAGCAGCCATGACCTAAAAGGGGCGTGGTGACCAGGGACTCTGCAGAGGTGCTTCCTGCGGGTGAGAAGAGTCGAAACCGATAGTAGAGGGAGGTGATGAGTATCAGTTGGGGCCTCAAGACCAGCTGCAGTGGTGGAGGCTATGGTTCATCCCATTAACCATCAGTTTCCCCCCAGAAAAAGCAAAGTTGCTCCCAGAACTTATACAAAGAAGTGGATCTGAGTGGCATAAGAAGTAGCAGACACCAGGATATGCAACCCAGGTGGACCTTCACGACAGAAGGGCTTCTGCCCCTTGCTTCTGGGAGTATTGCTGGAAGACAGCCCTCAGTCATCAGCCCTCTTCAGGAATTGAGTTTCCTCACCCAAAGCCACAGCCTCCTCTCTGGGGACAGCACGCATCCAATGACCGGCTGAAGCTGCGGTGTAAAGGCCTGGTCCCCTCACCCCAACTCAGGACAAGTCAGAAGGCCGTCCCCGTTTCAGAACTCTCTGTGGGGTCAGCTGAGGCCTTTGTCAAGACTACTTGGCACCTCACCTTCTCCATCTGACCAAGCCTGCTTCCTTCCCTTCCTCCATAGGTGTGGAACCTGAGAGCACCCCCAATACCACATGCTCATCTCCATGGCCAAGTCTGCTGCCCAGGGAACCCAGCCTGAATCAGGCTCTGTCATCGAGCTCAATAGAGTATGCCTGCCCACAGAGCTGGTACTGGGAGTTAGGTCACGGGCCCGCTCTCTGCCTGGAAAGTGCTAGGGGCACTGCACACTCCCACCTCCAGCTGTCCTTCTCTGGTGCCCCTTAGCACATGCCCTTGCCCTCCATTCTGCCCTTCCTTAGGGCCTGCAGGTTCCAGGTCCTGAACTGGACATCATCTCTCCCAGTTTCGGAATCTGGCAGAGAGATACGAAGCACCTCTTTATTGGCTTAGCGATGGCATGTATAGAAACCATTTCTCAGGCATTACACCTGAGGACAGGCATTCCCCAGAGGGTTAAATGGACCCATTGTAAGTGAATTAGGGTCAGCTTTGATGCCTATGCCTTAGTCCCTTTTTCCCAAAACTTGGAAAGTAATTTGCTTGAGTCTGACACGACCCCTGGGCTCCAACTGTCAGGACAAAAGATAGCAGTAATTGCCTTCTCGTCCCTTCACAAGGGTGTGTAAACCCAAAGCTCTATCCATCTGTTATTCAGAATGGCAAGTGTTTACCATAGTCATCCACTTATTCACGAGTATGTGAAACCTCTTCATAGCAGGCAATTTCCTCCTACATCCTAACCTAAAAACAATTCATGGAAGCATCTGTTTTTGTCCTCAAGGATGGGGCTGTATGTGTTACTGCAAGACCTAAGACACCTCAGATCAACTCTTCCCAGAACTAGATCAAAATCCCGGGTGAGAATCGTGTTCAGGCAGCCTCCACCAACCCCACTTCTGGAGCAAGGCTTCCCTGCCTCATGTAGGCAAGAATTGCACCTGTTTTCCCAACTGGACAGTGGAGGGCCCGGAGCCCACAGGGTGAAGTGGTACATGACTCCTATTGCTTCCTTCCTTCCCTGCAGTCAGTGCTTTTCTGACTCGGCTCAGGTTACTCTCATCTTCAGCCTGGCCCAGTTCACAGTGGGAAGAAGCCCAGCAGCAGGGGCTGTGCACCTGGCAATGGACCACTCACTGCAGTGTAGGACTGGGATAGGATCTTTGGGTACAGAGACGCACAACCATGTACAAGCAAGTCAAGACCCAAGTACCAGGGTCTAGAGGTGCTGCACTAGAGCAGCCCAGCCAGGAGGCAAGCGTGAGGGCAGTCATTAGGGCCATGAGACAAAGGGGCAACTAGAAACTGCACCTAAGAGTGTTGGCCTGAAGCCTCTCCAGTCCCTTCTGCTTGGGACCCAGGTAGACCCATCTTAAATGCCACCTTCCATAAGGCCATTTCCACCTTTGGAAACCTTACCCGTTTCCTTCCACATGCAAGGAATTCCACTAGGTGTAATACTCCTGTCCTCTCTATACCCCTCTTTATTTACTTTGTCTCAAGGAAAGTAGAAGGTGACCATTCTGGTGGCGGTGTGCGGGGACTGGTCACGCATAGGCCAACGCCACCCCTCCACTCCTCAGTCCTCTTGGGACTGAGCTGCCTGCAGGGTACAGAATCCCACTGTTCTTGCCGAGGTGGGCTCTACCTCCACAGGGGTCAGGGGTCAGGGGAGGCCTTCTCTGGTCTCACGTTGCCACGACTGGGTGGGTTAATCGGCGTCACTATGGGATTTGTATTAGCAGCCCACTTAGCGAACAGACCTAAAACTATGTCCACCAACCCAGCCTCTCTACCAATAATCAAGGGGATGTTTTGGCCTCTGTGGCAACTCCTTTATTTCTCAGACCCTTAAAGAGACCTTAGAACAGCTTTCCTGACCCCTTCAATCTTACCCTTCTCTGAATTCCCATTGCACTTCTTGGCGTATCTCTAGAGTGACCTTCCATTATTTGGGTAACTATCTTATTTCCTTCCCTTCCCAGCTGAGAAGATCGAAGAGAAGACACTGGAGATCAGCTGAGACAGAGAAGAAAGAAGGGAGTAACTTGAGGAGACAGACCTGGAAACAAACAATGAGGAGGCCATGTCATGAGTGTGCTAATGGGGGTGTTAGACAAGGCTCTGTCAGGGGCGCCAGCGAGGGGAGCCCCGACCCTGCGGGGGAGGGGAAAGCTTCACAAGCCCGGCATCCTCTCCGTTTCTGGGAAACACTGTCTCAGCTGCTCAGCCTCCGTTTTCCCTTCTTTCAGTGAAAGTACTTTGATTTCCTTTTCATGGAACCACACCTCCCATGCCCACTCCCTCCTCTCATCCGAGTGATTCTATTCCCAGCATGGGGGTGGTTGACAATGACCCTAGACCAAGCCGGTCAGGGCATCCGGTCCCCGTAACCGCAGGGACTCATTCAGGAACAAGGTCAGTCCCAAGTTGGTCAAATCAGAGTGAACCCTGGGACATTTGTAAACTTCAGGGAAAGAGAGCTTGCTCTGTTTTCAGTTGAAATTAGTGCTCTGAGGAAGGCCTGAAGCTAAGTAGCCCCTGTATCACCATTAGGGAAGAGCCTGGCTGGGAAACGGAGCCAGCTTCCAGGAGTGGAGCTGAAAGAGTGAAGTGGTCAGGGGGCACCTGTGGAGCTCCTGAATTCACTGCATTACTTGACTTTTCTGGTCCTAAGCCAGTAAATTCCTTTCTTGCATGACCAATTTGTGTTTTTAGTCATTTTTCAACTTAGGTAAGATCAGAAAAGAGGTTTCAACATAGAGAAGGAAAACAAGTGTTGGCGAGAAAATGGAGAAATTGGAAACCTCGTACATTGCTGATAGGAACATAAAATTAGAGTCACCATGACCCAGCAATTCCTCTCTTACACATATACCCAGGAGGACTGAAAACATATGTTCACACAAAGACAAAAATGTTCATGGCTGGGACTTCGCTGGCAGTCCAGTGGTTAAGACTCCGCGCTTCCACTGCTGGGGCACGGGTTCAATCCCTGGTCGGGGAACTAAGATCCCACATGTCATGCGGTGCAGCCAAAAAAAAAAAGAAATGTTCATGGCAGCATTATTCACAATAGCCAAAAAGCAGAAACAGCATACGTGTCCATCACCTGATGAATGGATAAACAAGATGTGGTATATACCTATTGTGGAATTTTAGCCATAAAAATCAATGGAGGACTGATACGTATTACAACGTGGATGAGCCTTGAAAACATCTTGCTAAGTGATAGAAGCCAGATACAAAATGCCACGTAGTCCATTTAAAGGAAATGCCCAGAATAGGCAAATGAATTGAGACAGAAGGTAGGTTAGTGGCTGTAAGGGGCTGGGGCAGGGACAGGAATGGGGAGTGACTGCTGAGGGGCACAGGGTTCTCTGGGGGGTGAGAAAAATGTTCTGGAATTAGTGACGATGGCTGCCCAACCTTGTGAATATATTAAAATCCACTGAATTATACTTCACAAGGGTGCATTTCATGGTAGGTGAATTATATCTTAACAAAAATAAATGTGACAAAATGTTAACAGTTGGTAAATCTAGCTGAGAGGTATATGGGAATTCATTGTCCCATTCTTGCAACTTTTTAGCAAGTACAAATTTTTTTCAAAACGAAGTTATTTTTTAAATGCTTAAAATAGGAGCTTCCCTGGTGGTCCAGTGGTTAAGAATCCGCCTTCCAACACAGGGCGTGCGGGTTCGCTCCCTGGTCGGGGGAACTAAGATCCCACATGCCGCAGGGCAACTAAGCCCGCGCGCCATAACTAGAGAGCCCATGCACCTCAACTACTGAGCCCGTGTGCCGCAATGAAAGATCCTGCGTGGCGCAACTAAGACCCGATGCAGCCAAATAAATAAATATATATATTTTTTAAATGCTTAAAATAAATTCAAAGTCATTCCTTCTTGATCCCTCAGAGTGGATCTGGAGGGTGGGATCCCCCTCTCAGGTAGTTGGAGATTAGGGATGGCAGGAACTTTAAAGTCATCCAGGTCAGCCCCTCATTTACAGATGAGGAAACCGAGTCCCAGAGAGCAGTGCCTTTTAAAGGTCACACCTTGTTGGTAACTATCTCCTCACACGTTTCAGATTGCTATTCCATCCTTTTCTCTAGAGCTGTTTACTTTTCTCCCCATCTTTCATCGACGTAGAATGCTTACCTGGACTCTCTCCAAATTCTCAACATCTTTCTGAAGTACGTAGGTCCAAGGTTGGGGGAGACGTATGTTAGCTACTGAACATGTGGTGAAGAAGGCATCACTCCAAGATCAGAAGAAATTTCAGTTCTGAGGAATTAATGCAAAAACGTACCCTAATGCTGGCACGTGGCATCAGCCCCGCTGCCTTCTGCTCATGCGCTGGGGCCTGCTCCCTCCCCATCCCACTGGGCTGACTTCCAGATGGAGATGGCGGGGTGGGGGGGGGTGGGACTGGGTTTAGGTGGGTGGTTCCCCCAAACAGCCAGGATGCCTGCAGGCAGTGTCTTCAGGGGTGCCAAGCACCACTCAAGAGAAGCACTGAGCTCAAAGCAGAAAAGAACAAAGACGGGAAAGTCAGAAGCTGGGTGGGCCCGGGAATGGAGGTGGAAGAAAGGGGCAAGTGTAAGAGAGAAGGAAAAGACACAATTCCTGAGGACAGGGCCGGGGTAATCAAGGCCCAGTTTGCCTGTCAGAAGGTGGGCAAGCCTGATTTCAAGGCCCAGACCTGTTCCAAGAAAGATAGGACACACGGAGCTTCTGTAAGAGAGCAGAGCTGGTTGGTGGCCACATGTCCATTGTCACAGTGAGGAAGGCTGAGGGGGAGATTACAGGCATCCCATCTCCACCTCATAGGCTCATGCCAGCAAGGATCTCTGACTGGTGTAGGCCTCGCCCTCACGCTCACACATCCCAACCAACACTGGTGACGCCATCTCTGAATCCAAGACCCCGTGTGTGACCATCCATGTCCCCGGTGACAGGATGAAGCTCCAAGTCCTTGGCCACAGTTTAGGGAAAGGGACATGATCTCAGCTGGGCAGAAGAGACCCATCCTGGTCCTTAAACGAGAGGTTAGTGTCAGCCTGGGGCTGCCGGGGGCCATCTTCACCACCTTTGGAGAGGGACTGCCTGACCAAGGAGCAGAGCCGAGAGACGGAGAGAAATCACGCCTTCACGTCATTGTTTGAGTCCCAAGATCTAGCCAAGTCACCTGTTCAGTTATGGGAACCAGTAAATTCCATTTAATTAAGATGGCTCTGTGTTACGAGTTCCGTATCTTGCAATTGTGTTCTGACAATAACTTTGACATTCCAGACCCACATAGGCTGGGTCCACCCACCTAATCACGCCCCTCCAGTGGGTGTCATCACTGCTCAAAACACCAGCTCGGTGTTCCCTAAAGCCCGTCCCTTTCCACTGACAACATTGTTCTCTCAGGAAAGCCATTCTTCAAGGCCCATATTAAGTGTCTCCATCTCCATGAAGCCTTCCTGTCTCAAGGCTGAGCCTACAGTCTCAAGGGGCTGCCTTCCTGACAGCTGGATCGGAAGGTCCTTTGTGGGGACAGAGCTTTGTGACCCATTAATTTAGTGGCTGAGAGCGCGGACAGCTGTGGGCGAGATGTCAGCTGAAAAGATTCTCTAGTGATCTTGAGAAAACTGCTCTCCCCCAAGACACAACCACCTCTTCCTCTGTTCCCCAAGGTTCTCCCCCTGCTGCCCTTCACATCCCGAGTCTTCTCATGCGTGTGGCCCACTAGGCCTGCGGCTCTGGCTCCGCCTCGCATCGCATGATGGGTCAGCAGGAACTGGGGCTCCTGGGTTCCCTACTCGGTCACGTGGCTGAGACTCCAGGCGCTGGGGGCCAACTGGGCCTGCTCTTCAGGGCCCGGGCCTCCACCCTACTTCCCACCTGTCCCCCACTCCACACACCCTCAGACTCTTCCACTGGACACCAGGCTGACCCTCCTTCACAGTCACCAGTCATTCAAATAAACCCTCCTTTCTCTTCTCAAAATCCCTCCAGGGCTTTCCACTGCTTTTAGTTCCTCAAATGGGGGCCCCCCTTGCCTTTCTCGCCTCTTCTCTCACCACGTCCTGGCCGCCAGATGTGCTTCTGTTCTTGCTTTCCCTCAGCAGGAATTCCCCCCACCCTACTTCCAAACACCTTCTTACACTAAGCTGCCTCGTCCAGGAAGCCTCTCATAATCCCTGAGGTAGGAACCAGCCTCCCCGTTGGGCGCAGCACTTTTCCCAGCTGTCCAGTAGACCACTTACTTCGCTCTACCTTTCCGTGGTCGAGTCCACCTCCCGGGCTAAGAATATGAAATCTTTGGAGACAGGGCCCCTGAAGGTCATCACATTTCTCTCACGGTGCCTAAGCGGTGCTTTGTACACAAGGCGCCTTTCGTAAATGTCTGAAATGAGAGAGCGAACCCATTCCCAGCTCCCGAGAAAGACACGTATTCTTCCTGGGAATAAAAACAGAAACCCAAGTGGGCTGCTCCTCCAGGGGAGCCCTGAGCTCTTTCACTGTGATGCACACTGGGGCCCAGCGTGTCGGCTGAAGGTGTGAATGGACGAAGGGGACGTGGGTAACCGCTGGAGGCGTTGACGTTACACTCCTGGAGCCGTTTGCACTCACATACCTCTCCCTGGAAGTCAGTGGTCATTTCCCGTGGCTTCAAAAGGAAGTGCAGCTTCTTCTGCAAGTCCTGGCCCTGCAGAAGTCTACTTCTCTCCGCACAAGGGCTGGAGTTCAGAAGCCACGCTCTCTCCTGCAGCTCACAGGATGCAGAGGGAAGAGCTCAGGGTCTGAAATCAAGGACTTGGGCGGAGGCACCTATGGCTCCCAGCCTTGGGACCTCGGTGCGGAAGTTGTCAGGATTAGGAGGGTCATTTAGGTGCAGATGCCTTGCATGCAGCAGGCACACTCAAGTCCCTTCTAACTTTTTAAAAATTACGTTCACACTTCCTCAATTTCTCCTGCCTCTCTAAGAGGAAGGGAACGAACCAACTCAGGGAAGCTGCGACAGAAAAAGGACAGGGAGCCATTGGCATTTACATTCTTATTTGTGGTTTCGGGTTTTTTTGTTTTGTTTTGCTTTTAATTTTTTTTTTCTAGAAAATAAAAGGAACACAACCAAGGGAGTTTATATGACAAACTATCAGTGTCAGGAGGGCAGGGGAAAAGAGAAAGAAAGCCCAGAGGCATGGGTAGCTAATAAAAAGTGGGTTCCGAACCACGCGGAACGGTCCACAGGGTCATGTCTGGGTCCTCATGAGACGACCGGTCACTTTGGCATGCGTGTTCGGTGCCCGGTCTCCTGGTCCGCCTGCTCAGAACCCCAGGGTCAGAGAGAGCTGGCTGCACCCTGGAAATCTGCCAAACTCAGACTTTACAGCAAGTCAAGACTTAATTTAGCTCCTCGGCTTTGTGCTCAGGTATCACACGGCAGTCTTTCTTGCCTAAAAGAAGAGTCTAGAAGAGTGTGAGAGTCACCATGGGACACACTTTGGCATCGCAGTGAACCCCACGTGGCCGCTCACTCAGGCGCAGACATGGCCTACACCACCAAAACAGGCGTCTGTCCAGACATCCTCAGGCAGTCTGGCCAAAGAAGGACAAGGGACATGACGGTCCCCGTCTAGCCACAGGTCAACAATGGTGTCTGTGCTCCAGTCTTACTCTGTCTATCGCCTGTGAAGGACACGGGGATCCATCTGCTTTTCGGCTTAACACTGGACACCGATTCCAAAGAAGCTTGGCCATTTGGATCCACACCGTAGGTCTCTCCGGTTTCTCCCACTTTATGCCCCATATCTCAGGGCAGAAAATTCAGCCGATCCAGAGCCACGTGTGGCCAACAGAACGGCCAGAGCGATGGCCGGGCAAGAAAGCGCCGGCAGCACACTGTGAGACCAGAGTACATTCAAGAAGGGTCCCTGTGGACCGTACATTCAGCTCACAGTCTAGGGGACACACTGAGCCTGAAGGGCACAGCCAGGGCAGCTCGCCTGACAGGGGGTTCTGACACCTCATGCAGCAGGGCCCCCCTGGTCACAGTTCCTACGTGGAGAGCGGTGGGCTCCCTGGCCTGCTGCAGCCCCTGTTCCTGCACGGAGGCCAGGTTACGCCTCAGTGCCGCGGTCCTGAGGAGCACCACGCTGGCCAGCCAGCCAGGCCGATGTGGCTCTGGGTTCCACAGGAAGGCCGCAGGGAGCCGTGGTCACTGGGAGGAGGGGGCAAGGGAGGAGGGCTGCATTCTGCCAGGAGGGATTCGGGGAGGAACTACCAGGGGCTGGAGGGGTCTGCGGGCCCCAAACATGGCAGGGCCAGAAGGGACGGGATAAATAGCTGAAGGACGACAATGACAGTCTTGTCGCTAGTTTAAAAAGAGAGTATTGGTGTTGTTGCTCAGTTTTGTTTTTCCCTTTTAAAACCACTCACATTTTAAAAGGTGACAGGGCTGGGGAGATTTGGCCCCCTTCACACTGATCCTTTCCGGGGGGCCTCAGGCTCACGCCAGGGCGCCGGCCACCAGGCAGGCACGGGTCAGGGAGAGCACGTGCTCTGCTTCCCAGCAGCCACCCCTTCTCCCTGCAGAACCAGAACACACGTGACAGGCAGTCCAAAGACTAAAGTGCAGAGAATTCCACAGAGCGGGCAGCCCGGTACTGGGCACTCCCAGAAGGGGCAGGGGCAGGGCTCAGCCCAGAGCTACGCTGTGGGGCACATGTGGACAGCTATGAGGCGAGCCCGCAGGGCACGGTCCCCTTTCCCTTGGGCCCCGTGGACGCCTCTTCTAGCGGGGACCGTCCACTGTCAACAGCTCCCCAAGGAAAGTCTCAGTCTCAGAGATAGGGCCCACGAAGGGGGAAAACGTGTACGACCATCCCTGGTTGGTAATGACGAGTGACTGTGGAACGAGAGGGGGGTGGAAAGAAGGGAAACAGTGCCATTATCTAAAACCAGTGAACCCCAGGTTTTGAGAGCGGGGATCCATGAACAAACGCTAAAGGCAGAGTCTCTCCCGGGGAAGGTTGGTGAAGACGGTCAGGATCCTCCCGGTGAGGCCCGCTGGGGAAAGGAGCACCTCTGGGTGTGGAGGGCGCTGCAGAGCGGGGAGGGCTGCCAAGGAGGAGGGCCCACGGCTGGCACTAGGGCGTGTAGGCCGGGGGCGGCTGGAACTGGTTGATGACCTCGTACTCTGCCGGGTAAGGCTCGTTCTCCTCCATCTCCGAGAGCAGCTCCAGCGCCTGCTCCTCTTCCTCCGTGGGGTAGTGGCGCAGGAGGTTGGCGGCCGTGGCCAGGATTGAGGCCCCGCCCGCGCCTGCCACCAGGTAGAAGCTAACAGCGAAGGTGACATAAACCTGGGAGCCGTGGTACTTCTTATGTTGCTGCTGCTGGGCCAGGATGAGTTCGGAAGCCCAGTAAGAAAAACCGATGACGGTGGCACACTGCAGGACTGGGGGACAGAGGGACAGCAGAGAAAGGGGGTTAGCAGGCACCCCGCAGCCGGGATGCTTGAGGAATCAACTGCAGTCTCTCTACCCAAACACCATTTTCAGAGAACCTGCCCGGCCCCAGACACTGCAAGGGGGAGCTCTTGTGGCTGAGGCGGGAGACAGAGGCCTGACCCCACCCGGGCCAACTAGATTCTCTCTGTCTTAAGAATTTGGAATTGGGGACTTCCCTGGTGGTCCAGAGGTTAAGACTCTGCACTCCCAATGCAGGGGGCCCGGGTTCGATCCCTGGTCAGGGAACTAGATCCCGTGTGCCACAACTAAAGATCCCGCATGCCGCAACTAAAGATTCCACATGCCAGAACTAAAGATCCTGCCTGTGGCAATGAAGATCCCACGTGCCACAACTAGGACCCGGTGCAGCCAAATAAATAAATATTAAAAAAAAAAAAAAGAATTTGGAATTGGGATACTAGGGCCGCTAGAAGTCATTGGGTGCTTCGAGCGGAATAGACAAGGTCGTGCAGTTTGGGAGCTGGAGTCGCTGATACCCTAGGTCAAATCAACACAGCAGCCCCATCACGAGGGAGGAGAGAAGCCTCGTATGAGCAGAGAAGCCTGGCCTGCAGGGAAGCGGGAGGGGGGGGAGAGAGAATCTGAGACCATGTACTCCAGGGAGACACAGGGAGACACTGTAGTTCCTCCCTTGCTCCTTCCAGGCCCATGAGCCTGGCTGAGCTTCACATCCTGTTCTTAGAGAGCCATGATGTCAATCCTAACAATATTCCCTCCCTACAGCTCAGCCGAGTGGGTCTGTGGTCCTGGCGGGCATACGTGCAAATGACGGAAGCCAGCTGCTCTCACACGCCAGCGCTCTGCGAAAGGCTAGAGCTGAAATGAGCGTCGGGAACAGGGTCTGCTCACGACACCCCTTCGCCCCCACCTGCAACTCCAGACAGGATGCCGCCCCCGCCCTGTGGCAGTTCCTCCCCGACTGGGAGTAGCCCGAGCTTACCTGTGAGGATGTGGGCGAAGGCATAGCGACGGGTGATCTTCAGGGCTGGATGCTTGGGCCCGAAGACATCCAGAAGGAAGGCGGAGAGACTACACAGGATGCCCAGGAAGCAGAAGGCGGCGATGACCCGCAGGAGCAGGACTGTCTGGGGATTCATGCAGAAATCTGTAGGGGGAGGAGCAGATCCTCAGGCTCCCGGGCAGCACCCTGGGGCAGGAAGCCCCCCCTCCACCACAGGCCGGCGAGCCAGGGGAGGACTGGAGGGGGGCGTGGTCTCAGCTCCCGCTCCCAGTGGGGCTGCAGAGGGGGTGGAGGAGCCTCCCTATTCGAAGACAGGACCCCTGGGTCACTGCTCCCGTGTGCCTCGAGTCCTTCCTCCCTTTCCAACAAGACTAGTCCAAGTGCAGGGCTCCACTTCAGTGTGCGGTTGACCCTTGAACAGCATGGGTTTGAACGGTGAGGGCCCACTTATGTGTGGACTTCTTTTTCAGTAGTAAACACTACGGTACTACACGATCGGGGTTGGTTAAATCTGCAACGTGGAACCACGGATCCGGAGGGCCAACTATAAATTACACAAATTATACACAGATTTTCAACTGCTGGGAGGGTCAGCATCCCTAACCCCATTGTCGTTCAAGGGTTAACTGTACTTGCCACGCTCTCCTAACCATTTTTAAGGATCCTGACAATTAATCAGACATGTTAACCCATTCTGCTAAAGCATGCTTTGGGCTGGCAGGAAAAGCCAAAGGGACGAAGGCCAGAGGCCCATTCAAGTCCATGCTCTATCCAGTCACTCACTCACAGCCCTTTTGTTCAAAAAGAAGCTGAAGCAGTTTAGAGAACCTTGTAATGACAAGAGAGGACTAAATAGATGGGGAAAGCTGGTAGACTGGACCTCCACATTTATCTTTGCTCCCTCCCGAACCCTACTAAAACAAAAGAAAAAAAATTAAGACATAAACCCACACAAAGAGAAGAAGGGCAAAACAAAATTCTGGAAACTGGGAAGTAACGGGACTCAGAACTAGAACTGACTTGAGAGAATAGATAAACTGAAGTATAAGCCGGAAATGGGAAAAGGTAAGAAGCAGCTAGGTTTACACCACAAAAGCCTGAAAGGCTCAGAAACTGACAGCCCCAAATACCTTCTAAAATGAGGGCAAAGCCATTGGGGGGTGCTCGCTCTACCAGAATGAGGGAATGATCCAAGAAAAAGGAAGATACTAAAACAGGAGACCCAACATTCAAAGAGTAAAGAGCCCCCAGGGTCATAGTGAACGATACCAGGAGGACAGCTACACACCAGACCCCATCAAGCAACCTACATTTCCCTCTAGGACTTTAATACCATTCTTTCCTTTTTTCTTTTTTCTTTTTTTTATTCCATCTAGACCACACTGTCAGCTCCCTTTGATATCTACGCAAACTGCCACAGTTCTAGAAACACACAGACAGAATAAAGGCTGGTCCAAAAAGATACCATTTTAAGCTTTGATAAAAAGTAGGAAATGGGCCTTAACTTCCTCTATTCAGCCACTGGCAAGTTCTTCTTTTATTTGGGCCATGGGTCACCAAGTGATTTGGGAAAATTTGAAAAGGGCTGGCAAGACTTACACTGTAGGCTCCTTTCCCGAGTTTTTTTTTTTTTGGAGGTGGGGAACCACAAGCTTTATTGGCTGAAAGTTCTCCTCAGGAGCCTGGCCTGCTGGGCTTTCCTGAGTTTTGATCTCAGGCTGAGAGGCTGTTGGACGGTGGTTATCACTCTCTCGTGCACAGGAGAATCCCCAGGGTGCTGGTTGAGAGCATGTTCCCAAGCTCCAGAGATTCTGAGCTCTTGGTCTGGAGCAGGGCCTAGGAATCTGGATTTTTACCAGCAGCGCAGGGGGCCTAAGCCTTACACCCCAAGAAACACTGATCCTGGACCTAGAGGGAGATGAACTGATGAAGAAGAGTCCGAAAACCTGGGGAGGGCACCTGAGATCAACAAAGCAGCCTCAAACCAGCCGACGTTGATCGGCATCATGGCGTCCTGGACAGAGGGCGCAGCCTCCCACGCGGAAAAACCAGACCAGATATGCAGAGGCCCCGGGCCTTTGTGACAGCGTGCACTCCCTACCGCCTCAGGCTCAGAATTCACCAGGCAGATGTTGCCTGGGCCCACACATGATTCATACGCTTTGATCTGGCTTCAGAGCTACCTGTCACTCTCTTGTCAGCTAACCATCTGTTTTGGGGCCCAATCATCCAGCCTGAGGGATCGCCTGCTGCTAGCAGGCTTGCCTGTGCATTAGCTCTGCCAGCAACCAGGTCCAGCCTCCATTTAATCCGGCCCTGCGGGCCTGAAGGGGTCTAGAAACCCACAGGGCCTCTCTGAAACCAAAGCTCCTGGAGACGGGGGCTGTTTCCTGGCTGCATTCTGAATATTGCTGAAAGCTCTCTGAGACAGTTCTTCTGGGGTCCACGTGGCACGTGGCAGGGATGGGGCAGGACGAAAGTGTTCTTCTAGTGCTTCCAAGAATAACCTGCGAGTGGCAGGGTATAGGGGCTTACATCACACTCCGCTCTGCAGCAGGCCGTGTTCAGATTCCTCCAGCATTACTCAACGTGACCAGGACCTCTGAGTGATGCTTTAATTGTAGTACTTAAAGTCAACTCAGTGTTGTTTATTTTTAATTAATTAATTTATTCATTTATTTAATTTTTGGCTGCATTGGGTCTTCATTGCTGCATGCGGGTTTTCTCTAGTTGCTGAGAGCGGGGGCTACTCTTTGTTGCGGTGCACGGGCTTCTCATTGCGGTGGCTTCTCTTGTTGCAGAGCATGGGCTCTAGGTGCGCGGGCCTCAGTAGTTGTGGCACGCGGGCTCAGTATTTGTGGCTCACGGGCTCTAGAGCACAGGCTCAGTAGTTGTGGCACGCGGGCATTAGTTGCTCCATGGCATGTGGGATCTTCCCGGGCCAGGGCTCGAACCCGTGCCCCCTGCGTCGGCAGGCGGATTCTTAACCACTGCACCACCAGGGAAGCCCTCAACTCCGTTTTAATTTAGCAACTAGTTTTAACTGAAAAATGTAACACACAGGGCTTCAACGATACTATCTTTGGCTGCATAAGTGAGTATAGGATGTTCACTTGATTATCATCCTTTAAAACGTACATCCGCTGGATACACTTCTACGTGTCTTATGTTTCAGAATACACTTATCTTAGGAATAAGGAGGACTTGCACAGATGTCCAGCTGCCCCTCCCAAGAGACAAACATTGTTGGTAGTTTTTTGTGTGCCCCTCTAGGTATTCCTGCTTGTGCACGCAGATGGGGCAAACGTCATCTTAGTTAAGCCTCACTCCACTCTGGGGGATTCATCACATGGTTCAGATGAGGAATTGGAGCCTCCAGGAGGTTAAGTGACTTCCTGCAGGTCACACGGCACAGAGCTAGACTCCAAATCCGGGTCAGGCTCCCTTGCATCGTGAGTTAGCCGTTTAGCACCAGGGTTAGCCGTTTTAATTTTTCCTCGCTGGAGCTAATCAATCAAATCCTAAAGAGCTGTATTTGAATGAAAGGTCAAAGGTGGCTATGAATGCTGGCAGAGCCATCGCCAGTGCCAGCAGCTGCTGAGCTCACTAAGGGAACAGCTGGAAGCATGAAATCTCTTCTAGGCAGAAAAGGTTTGGGTCCTTAAGCAAACCTTAAAAGGTTTGAAAGGAACTCATACTGGGAATTACTGGGCAAAACCTGCTGGGTGTGGTCTAAGCTTCTGCAGTCCTCAGAGTCTGGCTCTGAAAAGCAGAAGTCACTGGATTTGGCACCCAATCCTAGCTCTCCCACAGATTGTATGTCACCTTGAGCAAGTCACTGAATGCCCTTGGCCTCTGCGCTCACCCTGTCAAAGGGAAGCTATAACACCTGCCCCGCCTGCACAGGGGTGCGTGGGGAGGGTCAAAGCACAAAGTGCTGGGGATGAGCCGCCCCACTCCCTCTGCGCTGGGCGGCCACAGCAGTGTCTCTTCTCTGGCGTGCCTTTCCTCCTTACACCGAAACTGCTCCGTCCACACACGTCAGCCAGTGTGGGCCAAAGGAGGAGCCCACTAATGCCAAACTGAGGACCTGTGCCACCAGGGTGACGATGCAGTACAGAGAAGGGGCTTTGGACCCACAATTCAAACAGGTTTTGTTTCTACGTGACGCCTTCTGCCTTTCTCTACTCCAAAGCTCTGAGCAAACCTTCAGGCTCAGCGGGGAAGCCAAGTGGGGACTTTCCTTGGAGTGGTGCTAAGAGATACCCCAGGAGCCTGCCCTACATCCCTCAGCGGTCTCAGAGCACACAGGGAAGACAGGCAGCGTTATCCCTGACACGCTTAGAACCCAGCTCAGACTCTCCTGGGGTCGGGATCTCAATGTCCCTTTCTTTCCTCCCTGTCAGACATCAGTATGGCAGGGAGGGCAATGAATATCTGCTCCATTGAGAGGGCTGCCAAAGAGAAGCAAAATCCTCAGATGTTACATGTGTGTTACTTTATTTGTGGAGAGAAATGGCACATGGAGCAGGGTCCTAATTTTAAACTCAAACCAGTGGTGCAGGGAACTCCCTGGTGGTCCAGTGGTTAGGACTCTGTGCTGCACTGCTGGGGGCCCAGGTTTGATCCCTGGTCGGGGAACTAGGATCCCACAAGCCGTGTGGCACAAACAAATAAACAAACAAAAATTGTTTAAAAAAAAACAAAACAGTGGTGCACCCACTACACTCCAGTAAGACAGAATACATCCTACCCCCCAGTTGTGCTGTGTGGCCTGTTTATTTTGGTAACTATTGCTTGACTGTTCCCTCCAGTCACTGGGGAAGAGGGCAGCTGCTGTGTAACAGGATCCCAAGGAGCTGACTTTGCCCAAGGTCATTGGTAAGTCACTGGGCTGGATTTGTTTTGAAGGCCCTGGCTCTTCCTGTCTACCTGCCCATGGCTCTCACCCCTCCTGACCCAAAGAGGCTGCAGGCAGGACGCTTCAAGTGGCTTCTGGCCAGTTCCCTTCTGTCCCGTGTCCTATTTCCCCCCTCACTGGAGTCCCTGAGTCAGAGGCACGTCCCCGGGGGCCCCAGTCCTTCCAGCACCCACCTGCGCAGCCACTGCCCGGTGTGACTTTTTTTTCCAACCGAGGCTTCTGACACAAGACTCGAAGAGGGCCCTCCAGTGCCTGGCTGGGTCATCCCACAGATACCAATGGTCCTAGCCCAGCTGCCTCTGAGGACAGGCCCCACGGGATTGGGAAATGCCAGCTGCATCGGTCACCACCCCTCAGACACTCCGGCCCTTCCTGGAAGGCCCTTGATCTTCCTGTGGCTTGCTGTCAACCGTGATTCCCCTGACTTCACATCCTAAACTCCCTCATTCTCCAGAGATGCTTCCTGAGGCTGTGGTCCCTGCTGCCCTTTGCTGGGCACGCTTGAGAGGCAGAGAGGGACTGGGGCTCAGAAGGAGTGATTCTCTGGGCTCCCCTGCTGGGGGCCACTATCGGTCTGGGCACATCTCTGCCCGCACCCCGGGCCCAGACTGAAGAAGAGCTTTGTGAGGAGCAGGGGAGTGGCAGAGTTCTGGTGGATCTTTTAAGCCAACGGCATTTGTTAAAGCCTTCAAGGGCTCTGGGAATGACAGCGGGAGGATGAGTGGCTTTGCCTCAGCTCACCAACGTAAGGTGATGAGGAATAAAAAGGCGCAGCTTTGCCTAGGCTTGTGATGAAAACTCAGCTAGAATGGGGAAATAAGAGGCCTGGGACAGCTCTGATGGAAGGAGAAAGCAGCTCAGTGTGTGCTAAGGTACAGTGGTGAGCGTGGAGTCCACACCACTCAGATCAGCTGTGTGTCCCTGAGCAAGTGACCTGACCTCCCTGAGCCCGAGACGTGTGTGTGTGTGTGTTGGGGCGGGGGGTGGGGTGACGACAGTCCCTACCAAATAAAGATGTTGTTTAGGAGACACTACAGCCAGGCGTGAAGTGGGTTTACACAATGCCTGGCACTCAGGCAGGGGGCCAAGAAATGGGAAGACACCGTCCCAAAGCCTGCTGGCCCTGGCTGCTCCCTGTCGCCTGCAGAGACCTGGCAGAGTCTGTTCTCCCTCTGGAAGCATCTACAGGCACCGGATCTGTACCCCATAGCTCTGCTCCCTCCTGAGATGGGGAATATCCCAGGCTTCCATGCTAGGGTATCTGCCAGGCCCTGAGGCTCAGTACAATCCCACAGAATAGCGTACATCTGAAGGCCCACTGGGCACCGAAAAGCCAACTGGTACAAAGAAGAAGAAGAGAAACAGGGACCTTTGGATTCCTCGCCTTCTTCTGTGGTAGCTCATGAGGTAGCACTGTCAACTCCTTTATTAATGGACACCAAGCGTTCCCAGCTTGTAATGGCCAAGAAGATGGCCAAGGAAAACCAGGCCGAAACTATTCATGGGTTAAGATCCCTAAACACACGAGCAGGCATAATGTAAAGGTGAAGGCAACGTGCTTTAGAAAACACAAAACCTGGCTTGGATAATTTCTCAGAAGAGGTAAATATATGTGTAAACAAAGGAGAACTGCACCAAGAATTTATTCTTACTTTTGACATGGCTTTGACAAGGATGCACGCCAGAGTGGACTGAACGATCGTGAGATCATTCCTTATGACGGCTGAAGTAAAGCAAAGGTTAAAAAACATAAACGAGACAGCGTCACTTTAAACTGGAGTCAACGGTGAGGTACACTCAGCTATGCCACTCCCAGCTGTGTGGCCCTGGAGAGATCACTTCACCTCTCTGAGACACCAGTTTCCTGGACCTTTGGAATGAGGACACGGGATCAGACGGCCCCTCCCCTCATGGCATGAATTTTAAGAGCCTCCCTAGGAATGAAATGAAATGGAGAAGCATCGTGAACTCTCTCCCAGTTTGGAAATGACACCAAGCCCTTGAAACACTGACCATCAGGGGATCGATCAACTGCCACGGTCTGGGTGAAGCGGTGGAAAGGTGGCAGCTGTTCCTCAAAAAAAGGCAAGTACAGGGGAACACGCTAAGGGAAAAACCATTCAACTCAAGCTTGATGGGCTTTCTGTCACCAGCTACACGCCACAGAAAAAGCTGCACGTCACACGGCCTCCATCGTGTGGATAACTTTGCTCGTAATGAGCCAACGCAGAGAAAGCTATCATCAAGGTGAAATCTAGAAACAAACCAGAAGCCCCCAACCTGCTCTCTACAAAATCATCCTAAAGCTTCAAAGACTCAAGAGAAATGCAAAACAGCAAAAGAACTCTCAGCGAAAGACAAGATTAGGCCACAAGGATACGGCTTTTCAGCCACAACCTGCATAAGTGGTATATATGATCCAAGTTCTCCAAAGGAAAACTTGACCTTTTCACCAAATCCCAGAGCCTGAATCCGTAAAAAGGCAACGTGAAGATATCTAACAGGACGGGCTTCTGATACATGGGGCAGTAAACATCTGGAATGAATTACAGCCAGGGAGTGGCACAGGGAGAAAGCATTCACGAATGGTTCAAAAGGCCTTGCGGGTAATGAACTCCGCTGTTACTAAGGGCTGTTTGGAATCCACTGACCATTTTCCCTGTAAAAGCCAGGCAGTGCCATCCTGACCCCCACACCACACAGCCTTTACCCTTCATTACTACAGACAGGGTGGGCAGGATGAGCTACAGGCCTCCCCTGGGTCCAGTAAAGACCACGGTCCCTTTCCCCTTTCCTCTGCCTCCCTGGCTGAGAAGCAGGATGACGAACAAAGCAAACTTACCTCATTCGGGCACACTTGTGAGGGTTCCAAGAACCAAATTCCTATTGTTTTACTGAGGGTGGCAATGGAACTGACTTCTGGTTATTGAAAATACCATAGACTCCCTTTGTCTCTAACAACAATCAAATTACTGTACAACTCAAAAACATCTTTTAAACTCTAGCCATATTTAAAAGTTCCTTTTTCTCCATCAATCAGGCTGTCCCAAAGAAACCTTCCTGTATCCCAGAGGCTCCTCAGAAGGAGACAGCTGATTGTGATGCCTAGCACCCTTATCTTCTCTCCATATACCGCGCCCTTCACCCGGCAGACGCCTAAAATAGCAGTCCAGATTAGCATGGCGTTGAGGAGTGGGTGCTTGGCTGAATAACATCAGAATTAATGAGGGGCTGGACCCCAAACAGAGCCACCTGGTGGGCATGAACACCAGGCACGAATGGGGCTGTTTCCTTCAACCAAGTGCCTGCCCCAGGCTATCTCAGCTCCAGCCGGCACCCTACCGAGGAGGCCCTGTCGTCCAGAAAGAAGAGGGCCGGCGCGCAGCGCCCTCACCTTTCAGCAGGTCCGGGTGCACGGAGCCCAGCACGTCGGAGACCCCCAGCTCCTGGCGGGAACAGGTGCCACCGTGGATGTGCAGCCAGGCAGGCTCGGCGAGGGCAGTGCACAGCGCGGTGATGGACAGGGCACCCGGCAGGGCCGAGGCCAGGCTACGCTCCGGCTGCTTGGGCAGAGCGCTGCCTCCCGGGTTCCTCCGCCGGCGCCCGCCAGGCAGCCCTGCGCCTCCGGGGGCGTACATGCCCGGGGCCGCCCGCCGTCGCTCCGCGGTCGCTGCTGGTCGCCGCCGACCTCCGCCGAGCGCACAGAGCCTGCCTGTCCGGGGGGAGGAGAGCAACGCGCTGGGTTCGCAGAGGTGAGGCTGGCGCAAGGCTGTCAGGGCCGACACCGGAGGATGGGGGTGGGACCGAGGGCAGAGCAGAGACAGGAGAGCTGCAGAGGTTCGGGGGGCGGGGACAGGGTCCCTGGAGTGGGGCTGCGGAGGTGCAGGATGATGACCCGGAGAGGGCTGGGGGCCCGCTGGATCTTGGCAGAGCAGAGTGGGGAGAGGGGCTGGGGCGGAGTTATCTGTTAGTGGTGGAAGAGAGACCCGGCCTAGGAGTCTTGGCCAGAGGGTGCCGAGGGGCGGAGGACCAGGCTGGGCCGCAGGGATCGGGGACCCAGGATCTGGGAACAGCGATCTGGGGTGCGACCTGTGTCCAGAGAGGACCCACCCCTCACCGACTCCTGATCCTCACCGGTCAGCAGGCCTCAGTGCCGGGATGGCGTCGCTCCGTCCCGTCACGGGCTCCTCAGCTGCCACGGTCCGAGCGATCCCAGGCCACAAACCCGCAACGCCCGAACCAACCCGGGCACGATCCACTTCCGGCTTCCTCCACCTCTGCCCCCGCCTCCTCCGGCTCCCCGCCCCGTCCCCCGCGCGCGACACAGCCCGGGCGCGTCGCCGGCTCCCTGCGCAAGGCCTCACGGGACTTGTAGTTTCAGGCAGTCCCGTGATGCTTTCCGATGGGGGTGGGGGGCTGTGGGGGAGGGGGAGTGAAAGGCCGACTACAACTCCCAGAGGGCAGCACGGCAGAAGCCGCGGGTGCTTTAGTTCCAAGGAGGACCCCGGCCCTCAGGAGGAAGAGGATTTGCCTGGTGGGAGCCGCAGTCGGCGCGGCTGGCTCTGCTCACCTCTGCCTTCTCCTGAGCCGGGCAGCCATGAAGGACTCGCTGGTGCTGCTTGGCCGTATCCTGGCGCACCCGGACTCCCGCTGCTGGTTCCTGGCCTGGAACCCCGCGGGAACCTTGCTGGCCTCGTGCGGGGGCGACCGGAGTGTCCGCATCTGGGGCAGGGAGGGTAAGGCCCGGCTGCGCGACCGCTGCCGCCGAGGGGTCTACGTGCGCTTGGTGTGGGTGCCAGGCTCGGGGAGTGCGCAGCCTGCGGGGCAGGCATACCCTGGACGGGGGTCGCAGGCCAAGGGAGAGGGTGGAGGGGCCTCCTTAGCCACTCTGAGAAAGCTTTTCTGGCAAAGGAGTCGACAAATACTAGAAGCTAAAATGTCAAAAGGCTGAAACTGTTGAGGGAATTGTGATAGTTGCTGAGGTAGGAAAATGCAGAGAGAAGGAAAGTAGCCTGCAGAGTAATTTGCTATAGATGATGAAGTTTAAATTTTATCCCAAGGGCGTTTGGGCGCTATTGACAGTTTTAAATTGGGAGAGTGACTCCTTCCATTTGACTTAGAAGGATACCTCCAGAGAAAGTGGAGTCAATTAATATACTGACTTTCTGAAAGCATGTTATTAAACACACCCACTGAGCTTTGCCCCCCAGCTTGGCTCCAATACTGGTCCCCATTACCCAATGGCATTGATATGCTTCAGCACTTTCTCGTGCACCCAGCTCCAGAGCCTGGCCTGTCCTCTGCTTTTAGGTGACAGCTGGATCTGCAAATCTGTCCTTTGTGAAGGCCACCAGCGCACCGTGCGGAAGGTGGCCTGGTCTCCCTGTGGGAATTACCTGGCCTCTGCCAGCTTTGATGCTACCACTTGCATTTGGAAGAAGAAGAATGATGACTTTGAGGTAACCGGGCTGGATGGGACCAGGATTGTTGCCTGTTCCCTGCCCCCCCAGCCAGGGCTGGTCGAGGAACATGAGCCAGCCTGGGCCAGTGGGGCTGTGCCCATGAGAAGGACCGCAGGGGTCTTAGCTGCTGCTGATTCTTGTCCCTCTTCCCGGTTCACAGTGTGTAACCACTCTGGAGGGCCATGAAAATGAGGTCAAGTCAGTAGCCTGGGCCCCATCTGGCAACCTCCTTGCCACCTGCAGCCGAGATAAGAGTGTGTGGGTCTGGGAAGGTGAGTCCAGGTCCCTCCAGATGCAGTTGGGAACCTGCCACCAGATCTCCCCCTGTGTCCCTGACAGGGTCGGTCAGCTCAAGGACTCCTTTCTTTTCTCTTGCACAGTTGATGAAGAAGACGAGTATGAATGTGTTAGTGTCCTCAACTCTCACACACAGGATGTCAAGCATGTGGTTTGGCACCCGAGCCAGGAGGTGAGAGTCAGATATCTTGGTGGGAAGGAATTCTGATGTGGAGGGTTGTATCCAGCCTTCTTCTGCTCTTCTGCCTCAACCTGGCTTTTCCAGGGATCTCGATCTGTGACCCAGACACATCAATCCCTTTATAAAAGCAGACCCCTGGGACTCTCCTGTCCTGGGAGGGAGAAATGTTGGAACCACAGACACTTCTTGGGCCCTACAGACATGTGCTGTGTTTTCCCTGGCCTCTCCCACAGCTGTTAGCCTCTGCCAGCTATGACGACACAGTGAAGCTCTACCGGGAGGAAGAGGATGACTGGGTATGCTGTGCCACCCTCGAAGGCCACGAATCCACCGTGTGGAGCTTGGCCTTTGACCCCAGTGGCCAGCGCCTGGCCTCTTGCAGTGATGACCGTACCGTGCGCATCTGGCACCAGTATCTACCGGGCAATGAGCAAGGTGAGGGCCCAGCCTGGGAGCTAAGGAAGACCCATCTCTCACGAGGCTTAGTCTACTGAGGGGCTGAGACACACAGATGAGTCCCAGGAGACTGGGGTAGAAAGGCAGGTGTGCCACCAGAGGCCTCCAGGTATCGTGCCGAAAGAGTCGGGAGCGTCTGAGGAAGGGGGGCCATTTCATCTGGACTTGAAAGAGTGTGCGGGATTTTAACACGAGAAGAGAATTCTAGGTGCAGACGACACGAGCAAAGGCATTGAAGGTAAAGACAGCCTAGACTTATGCCAGGAACAGTGACTCGTGTCGTCGGAGCATAAGCATAAAGGGTTTGGAGAGAAATGAGGTGGGTTGGGCTGGCTGGTGGGCGGCCTTGAAAGGCAGGCTAACCCATCAGACGTAGTCGGCAGCAAAAGGGTTTTGAGGAACAGGACATATGCTTCTCAGAATTCTGCTGTAAAAATGCCAGTCTGGCTGCAGTGTGTAAGGCAGATCAGTGAGGACAGAGACAGAGCAATGAAGATGAGGCCTCATGACTGAGGGTGGGCTGGGGCGCAGCAAATTAGGGTCTCCTCTGGGGCGGGTTAGATACTCTCCTGAGATGCCCAGGACACGGACATGCCTGAGGCTCAAGAGAAGTCTGTCATGCAGGGGTGGCGTGCAGCGGCTCTGACCCTAGCTGGAAATGTATCTGCACCTTGTCAGGCTTCCACTCCAGGACCATTTACGATGTCGCTTGGTAAGACCTCCCCACCGCCTCCACCCTGCCACCCCAACCATTGGAGAGGTTTTAGAGAAGTCAGAAGCCTGTGCTGCTCCCTTTCACCTTTGGGAATACATGGGGATAGAGAACAGCCACCCTCGGGTCTTCAGATCAGGCCAGACTGTCTCCATGCTGGCTCAGAGCTGGCCGGTCTGGGGTACGCAGGAGTGGGGAGAGGCTTAGACCCAGGCCTGCACCTGTGTTAAGATTCCAGGCTATGAAGGCAGCTCCAGCCTTTGGGGGTCACACAGCATCATACCATCCAGAAATATTTATTCTTGAAACTGTGGATTCATGGCTGGAGAATCCAGCCATGAATCCACAGGGCCGTTTCTACCCTTATGGGGTCTAGAAAAACGACACCATTCATATAGGAGAGTCGATGAGAGGGCAGTTCTGGCCCTGAAAATCTATCCCTTGGAAATAATCCTAAATAATGGAAAAACCTGATGTGCATCTAAGTTTTATTTATATTGGCAAACATTTGGGAATAGCAAATATGGACTCAAGAAAAAGTATGGTAGAATTCAGTGGCCTATCGTATCACTTTTTTAAAAATGGTCAAAGAATACTTTATGACAGGGAAACTGCTTATTCCAAGTGAGAAAAGTACAATTCAGAGTTATTTGTAGTTTTTTAGGTTAATTGTATTGGAGGAAAACCTAGATGGCAGCCCTTGAAGCTTGGGGTGATGTTTGTGGCTACATATTTGTTAGGGAGGCTCTTCGATAAGACACTTATAGCTGAGGCCTGAAGTTTGGGACGGGAGCAGGCCAGGGGGACTATAGAACCCATCCCTCCTACCTGATTTGCCAGGTTGGGGAGGGAGGAGCCACCTGCATACTCACTGATGCACATGTTCACCCCAGGTGTCAGCTGACAGGGGCCCTGGCTACCGCCTGTGGGGATGATGCCATCCGAGTATTTGAGGAGGATCCCGGCTCAGATCTGCAGCAGCCCACCTTCTCCGTGACGGCCCACGTGCCTCAGGCCCATTCCCAGGATGTCAACTGTGTGGCCTGGAATCCCAAGGAGCGGGGGCTCCTGGCCTCCTGCAGTGACGATGGAGAGTTGGCCTTCTGGAAATATCAGCCGTCTGAAGGCCTCTGAGTCACCTTGACTTTGGACAGAATCGTGGTTCCCCAGAAAATGTCATAAGACTTTCCCAGCCCCTGAGAGGACCCAGAGGAGCATCCCTGACCTTCCTTTAACTTGGCCCTCCTCCATGCAGACTTGGGTAGAAGTGCAGGCCACAGAACCACTCACTCCTTCCCGTCCTTTGACACGGAGTCCTTGGTAAAGAGCTACAGAACATCAGTCTATTGTACTTAAGCCAGATTTTGCTTGCTTTAGGGCACAGTGTTAAATTTGGGGGTGGTGGTGAGTATACTATTTATAATCATCATATCTATATGTAGGAGGGCTATATCTCAGCCCTTTCTGAAACTGTAAGCTTTATGGAAATAATCCATCTGAGTCCCAAGTCCTGTTTTGTAAGGACATTCACAATCTAAAAGAATTCCATGGTGAGTCCTTTTCTGAAGTAGGTCCTGCCTTCTCGATTTCTGGGCAAACCCTTGCATTTAAGACATTCAGTCAATACTGAAGGAAATTTTTTTTTTTTTTTTTTTTTTTTTGGCTGTGTTGGGTCTTCGTTGCTGCGGGTGGGCTTTCTCTAGTTGCGGCGAGCGGGGGGCTACTCTTTGTTGCGGTGAGCAGATTTCTCATTGCAGTGGCTTCTCTTGTTGGGGAGCACGGGTTCTAGGCGCGCGGGCTTCAGTTGTGGCACGCGGGCTCAGTAGTTGTGGCTCGCGGGCTCTAATACGCAGGCTCAGTAGTTGTGGCGCACGGGCTTAGTTGCTCCATGGCATGTGGGATCTTCCCGGACCAGGGCTCGAACCCGTGTCCGCTGCATTGGCCGGCGGATTCTTAATCACTGCACCACCAGGGAAGGCCTGAAGGAAATTTTTTGATGTAGGTTGGTTTAGAGTGAGAAACACCTCTGCTTTCCCTTTGAAACCCTTAACGTTAACCTTCTGTGCTATGTGCTGTGATGACAGCTGGGAAGTGCTGAGAAATAAATGGGGAGGACATGACCCCTAGAAGGGAGAGTTATTGGTGGCCACAGGGCATGCATTCTCAGTGGGGATGAAAATTGGATCTTGGGTGAGGGGCAAAAAAAAATCTTAGAGACAGTAATTTGTGGCCCTCAGAAGGACCACGGTATGTAAACATGCTGTGGTCTGTCGTATTAGATTTTCATAGTGGGGGTGAGGAGTAAAAAGATGCCGATTCAGGCCCCTTAAGGCAATGATGATGAAAAAATGGTAGAGAAACACTGGCACAGGTAGTCAGCGCTTTAGTCTCACGTTATCCTCTGACAGGCACTTCCAAGTGGGTTTTGACTTGAGGCCTGTCTTCAAGCCCACAGCCTTCACTTGATTTTTTACACCACAGAAATCATGACCTTAGATTTTGAAGACAGCTGGGGCAGTACCTAGAGCAGTGGTTCTCAAGATGTGGTCTGCCGGTCACTGGAAATTCCTAGATTTTTTCAGCAATTGGTGCCTGGGCAGGAAGCAAGGCAATGGCACCAACTACTACAGTCGTGTCTCCATGCCTAGGTCTCACAGTGAAAAAATTGCCAACTTCCCTGAGAAATGTCCTCAACAGAACTAATAAGAGATAAATTGTATTAAATCTGGACCCTTGAGCATACAGCTCATGTTCTGCAATGACGGGAAGCACACACGAGCACTCCTGCTGCGCACTGAGGTGTGGCTGTCTTGAGGAAAAGCAGTTGTGCAACACAACTGTGTTGTTCATGGCATAACCATTTCTACTTGAAAGAACGAGCAAATTATGGTATTTAGACTTGGCTATTTGGGAGACATTTTCCGGAAAACGAACGGAATGAGACTTTCACTTCAAGGGAAACTGATAATGTTGCCAATGATAAAAGCTTTCAAGCGAAAATTAGAATCTTTGAAAACTTGTATTGCCGCCATGAGCTTGACACGTTCTCAATGCTTAGACTTTTCTGAGGGGACTGGTGGTGATAAGAACAAACGTGATCTGTATGATGAAATGTATTGACATTTGGAAGATTTGCATAATTCAGTGAATGAGCATTTTCCAAATGCCTAATGCATGATGTTATAAAATCAGTCATGGGTAAGACTCATTAAAAGTGTAAGGCCAGTGGGTTTTAATGTAAGAGTATAAAAAGCTCATTGATAAGGTTTCAGATCCACATTGCCTTTAAGAAACTGCCACCTGTGGAGTGGTGACGTAGCATCACATAGACTCAATTACCTGAGAAGCCTATTTAAAAACTTTTTCCAACTTCATATCTGTGTGAATTCAGCTTTACGTCAGCACAACACACAACAGGTTGTGGAAGCAGCTATGAGAATCCAACTGTCTTCTATTAAGCCAGACGTGAAAGAGATCTGCAAAAATGTAAAATGCCACTCTTCTCCCTGGATTTGTTTTGGAAGTTGTTTTTCATAAAAAGTTAACATAAGTTACTGTTGTTTTAAAATGCATTTACTATAGTAAATAAACATCAATGGCTATAACCCAGATAATAAAGGCTGTTTGGGGCTCTTAATTTTTTGTAGTGTAAAGGGGTCCTGAGACTAAATTTGAAAACTGCTAACCTAGGGAAATTACCCTTCAGAATCATTTTCTAATTTTATGCACACTTATTCCTAAAAAAACCAGAAGGCAAGAATTTGAGAAAAACATTTGTAGATCTGGATCTTAAAATCGGTTTAAGCACCCAGTTGGTGCTGCCTCATTATGGGAGGGGACACTGCTGGTCTTGAGAAGGTTCTAACCTGTTGGATCTCTCCAGCAAAGTTAGTTCCTGCAGTAGGGCAGATACAGAGGAAGGGACCAAGGGCACAAGCCTGACTGAACAGAAGCTACCAACACTGTTCCCTCTGCGCTGACTGAAATGGTGCAGGCGGCAGCCCAACTGAAGAGCAGCCTCGTCCTCTAGAAGTGCTCACTGTGAGCAAGTTCACTGGCTGAAAAAAATAATCCTTAGGTTGGAGAAACGAAACTTTTTTTTTTTTGGCTGCATTCGGTCTTCGTTGCTGTGCACAGGCTTTCTCTAGTTGCGGTGACTGGGAGCTACTCTCTGTTGTGGCGCGCGGGCTTCCCATCGCGGTGGCTTCTCTACTTGCGGAGCACAGGCTCTAGGTGCATGGGCTTCAGTAGTTGTGGCTCGTGAGCTGTAGAGCGCAGGCTCAGTAGTTGTGGCTTGCAGGCTCTAGAGCGCAGGCTCAGTAGTTGTGGCGCATGGACTTAGTTGCTCTGCGGCATGTGGTATCTTCCCGGACCAGGGCTTGAACCCGTGTCCCCTGCACCAGCAGGCGGATTCTGAACCAATGTACCACCAGGGAAGTCCGAGAAAGGAAACTTTTAATCTGGAATCACTGCAAAGACAAATGGTTTCTCCAAATCATTTTATTAGAATGTGTTACTCAAAAGGAACTGCAAAGAACATGCCTAAAAATGGTGTACACAGTTTATGCTTGACACCTGCAGACACTAGATCCGAAGTTTGGATGGCAAGGGAGCCGGAGGGGAAAGTAGTAGGGTGGGCTGGGACCACGGCGGCACTGGCTGGCCAGACCTCACACAGACAGACCAGGCCTCCAAGACTGAGGTCCCATGACAGCGTACATGTACCAAACTCAGGTTCAACTCTTCTCTCTGCAAGAGCAAAGGCCTCTGGACTCAGTCTGAGTCACTGTCTGTCTCAGCTTCTTTCACATCCACGCTGAATTTGTACTCCTGGTCACATCCCATGTAAGCGTCGCTCATGAAGTACAGAGTGTAGTTGTGGGCGCCAGTGGCCGGGGCCACAAAGTCGAGCTTCACCTGGAGAGAGCAGGCAAAACTCAGGGCCAGCTCAGACACAGGAAGAGCTCTCAGCCTGCCCCGTCTCACAGCACACGGGGGCCACGGACACACTCACCTTGGCCTTCTGCTGCAGGGTCAGCCTCTTGATGGAAATGAGGCTGTTCGACTTGGCATCTCCGATCACCACCCACCAGCCCTCTTCACGTTTCTGTAGTGACCAAAAGCCAACAAAGTCAGCACATAAAATTTGATGATCATGACACCAAGAGAAAAGTTACAAAAGTAAGAAACCAGAAACCAGAAAGAAAGCTTTCTAAAACTTCTTCCCAAACTACAATTGGATATACCTAAGATTTTAAACTGCCTGAGGTGTCTCACATGAATCTTTAAGTAGGCAGATGAACTCATTTGTTGGTTCTGCCTCATTTCCTTGTCCCAAAGTACCTTCTCCCATTTAGTACCTGACACTAAATCCAAGATTCCACTATTAGACATCTAGTCTTTGGGGCCTCGCAGCTTTGAGTTCCTCAGAGACCCTTTTAAATAAAAGGCATACATGCCGGAGGAGAAAAACACATTAACATGGAGGTGAGCCTGCCAGCAGAGAGGATCCAAAGTAGGCCTTGTATCTACCAAGAATCCCCCTCTGCTGGCCGCTCCACTGTCAGAAAACCCAAGCATTCCACTTTAAAGCACTCTTTCCTCAGAGCCTATTAAACGAATAGTTCGTAAACTTAAAACATTACAGTGTATCTGGTTTCTCCTTTCAGCCTTCAATTATTCTCCCATATAAGGGATCAGATTTCCTTTTTGGTGGTAAAGAACCAAGCACTGGAAGCAGAGTAAGTAGCTGTGAGAAACGAGAGCGAAGAAACACCAACTAGAAAAGCCCAACTGTCCTGGAGACCTTGGTTTTTTTTTGGCCAAGTGACACGTGGGATCTTAGTTCCCCAACCAGGGATCAAACCCGTGCCCGCCCCCTGCATTGGTAGCAGAGAGTCTTAACCACTGGACCGCCAGGGAAGTCCCCCTGGAGCCATTTAGAGTTAAAGATAAATGCTGCTTCACAGCCACGGACCTCAACAACTGCGTGACTGGGGCGTTCAATAACGACCAGTCACCTAAATTGCCTTAAAGCAAAACACCACCAAAAACTCCCACAGAAAACACCCATGGCCCCAAGACTAATCCTCAGGTTTGTGGCTTCATTATTACTCTAAATTTCCTCCGTCAGTGACTATGCACCCTTATAGCCCAGCCTCTAGCCAGTCGGTAGGGCCTCAAGTGGACCCCTGGGAAGCCACGCCCAGGACGCACCTGTGGGAAGAGAGGCGCAATCACGGGGCCTGTGACTTCCTCCTCTCGCTCCAGCTGCACCAGCACCACAACCGGCCCGCCACTGTGGGGAGAAACGCAGGTTGCACGTCACAGCTGTGCCCATCAAGGACCCGGGGCGGGGCACCTGGCCCTCTCTGGCTCACCTGCGGATGCTGTCCTTGTCCACCACCTCGTAGGACAGCTCGATGTTGGGGTAGCGGTTACAGAAGCGGGCCACGTCTGCGATCTGGCTATCGGACAGCTGAAGCAATGCGTTGCGCTCTTCATCCTCCATCTCCATGATGTCAAAAACGCTCTCCACCCCCTGCAGTGGGTGTCAGAGGTCAGGGAAGAAGAGAGAATGCACACTAGCAGCAGAGGAAAGTGGCTCCAAAGAGCGGCTACTTTTACTTCCTAAGCCATCAGATCATCTAAAGAAGACACGGCTTCAGAAAGAACATGGCCCACAACCGTCAGGCTCTCTAGCAGCTCCACGGCTAACACCTCCAGAGAGGCCAGAATGAGAAGGCTCCCCTCCACAACCGCCCCCAGTGCAAGACGCTCGGCTCCCAGCCTCGGCCACCCAACACTCCGGGTCCAGGCCCGGCTCACCTTGTCTGTGCAACGTTTGATGTGCTCTGAGGTGAAGTGTGGCAGCTGTTTCAGGTATGAGTCCTTGGACCACATAGCTTGGGTGACCATCTGGGCCAGCTCCATGGCTGCCAGAGCTGGGCTGAGCCACCCGTTGCTGGAGAGGACATCCACACAGGCCTGGATGAGCCGGATGGCCTGAACAGGGACAGGAGAGCAAGAGCAGGCAGGGTTGGAACTGCTGCTTCACAGGCCACACGGGCTTCCCCCCGCCCCCCTCGATACCTTGCTAAGGATCTCCTCTGTATCCGACTGCAGCTCAGCACTCAGCTGCATGCGGGACAGGTGAGCCTGCAGAAGCAGGTTGGTCTTGACGTGCGGGTCATTGAACTTAGGGTTATTCAACTTGTGGGGGACCTTCTGGGCCAACTGGAAAGTGGAAGAAAAAGAGCCGATGATGAAGAGGTGACCCTACCTGAGACCTATTCTCAGGCAGCACCTATCCCAGTCTCACAACCCTTCAAGACTCAGAGGGGTGGCTGGGTGCCTGGGGGGTGGGGTGGGGCTGAGACGTGTGGAGGTGCGTGAGGGACGTCGGGGCAGGAGGGGTCGGTGTCTTCCTGTGGTGACCGGGCATCGCGTGCTCTGGGCACACGGGCCAAGTTTCAGCTCCGAGGAAGTTCTCCTGAAGCTGAGGTGCCCTCACCTGCCGCAGGAGGTTGTCTTCATGGTGCCGGATGGGAATGTTCTCATACTCGGCCGCATTCGAGATGATCTCAATAAGCCCTCGCACCTTGGTCTTGGCATTCAGGGACATGCTGAAGAGCTCTGAGAGAGGTAGGGAAGGAGATTTGAGAGCAGTCAAAGCAGGCAGAAAAGGAGCAGAGAGGAGAGAGTTAACTCCTGGGCTACCCCAGCTCCACCCTGTGATGCGTGCCTCCGACAAACACCAGATGGGGCACTGGAAGCATCATCATCTCTCATCCACCATGGGCTGCAGACCCTGCCTGAGATCCCTCTAGCTCAGGCTCTGCACAGACCCAGCCCCTGCTGGCCCTCACCAATGGTGGTGTAGTTGATGTAATAGTAGGCAGCGATCATGCCCAGGTTCAGAGGCGCCACGTCCATCTCGTCCTCAATGCTGATGCACTTGGACTGCTCCAGGTCACTCAGGGTTTGTTCCACGAGCTCCGACAAGTGGTCAGACAGGTGACGATGGGAGATGCCTGTGAAGGTGACAGCCAAGTGGGGAGTCACAGGGAGATGGCGAGCAAGGGCTGTGAAAACCGCAAAAGGATAAGGTTATGTTCCAAAGCCACTGACCCTGCAGGTTGTAATAATTGGGGTTCTGTGTCATGCGGCGGTACAGAAAGGTCCAGGTGAGGTAGTCCACGGCGTCCTGCTTGTTCTCAATGGTCTTGGTGACAATCTCAGCATTGAAGTGGTCATGCATACAGTGGTCCAGGTGAGACTCTACTGGCAAAGGCTCATATAAGAACTTTTTGAAGAAATCCTATGGGAAAGAAGATAATAGAGAGTCAATGACAATATGGTCACAGAGATAGATCAAGGGGGAAAAAAAGCCAAGGGAAAACGCGGCCCCTATGTGACAGACAGACACAGCTAATCAAAATAGAAGAAACCAGTTGCACAGACAAGGTGAGCTGGGTCTGGACCTGGAGAGTTGGGTGTGTATGCCTGTTCCCACTGGCATCACTGGTTATTTCTACAGCAGAGACAGGGGGTACCCCAAGTCCCACATGCTGAGCAAAGCATGAGGGAAGATGGAACCAGCCAGAGCGAGAAGACGTCAACACACAGAGTCAACAGCAGTAGCAAAAACCAAAGGCTACAAAATTCTACGCAGCCAAGAGGCTTGTTACAAAAGCAACATGGAAGATAAAAGAGGCAGAAGTTGACAGACAGAATGTAAAAAAATAAGTAAACACATCTATCGAAAGAGAAACTAAAGAATCTGTTCTGAGGCCCAGGATCAAAAGACAGTGCAAGAGGCCCAGGCTGACCTTTTTGGAGCCCTGGCACATGATGACGCAGCGCCCCTCGTCATCCTGCAAAGGGCGGTTGGCGTGTCCCACCATCTGCAGCACGTCGTAGATGGGGTAATCCACATACCTAGAGACAGGAGGGGAGAGGAGGCAAAGCCACAGCAACAGACACTCAGGAAGCTGACTCCCTAAATGTCAAAGAATAAAGTGCAAACACGGGGAGACGTGGGCCAATCACAGCAAAACTCTGTTTACGAGCTCCCACGCTCAGGCACTAGTTTCACGTATCATCTATACATCACTTTAGTTTTCAAGTGTAAGAGTCATTACTTTGTTGCTCAGTGTCCTTGAACCAAAGCTATTAACCCATCTGATGCCAACAGCCAAATAACTCCCCATTAAAGGATCTAATATGTAAGGCAGGCTTCCAAACTTTACAGCTATATAGTTCATAAGTAATGAAGTCACCCGACTCAAATCCAAATCTAGAAGCAAGTTCAGACATTAAAAATAAGTCCATATAAATAAAACCCTGGCTGGGGTGGAATCTCGGCTAGCTGTTTATTTCCCTAACATCTTTTCTTCACAATAGTGAACTTCTGGATTTGCAGGTATTACGTTCATCTTAGGAAGGAAGGTCCCGCTAACACAGAGCAAGTGCACGGCTGTACTCACGCGTGGATCTTGCCGTTGTAGTACTGGGTATCCATGATGATCACCAGGTGGGCGGCCACATTCATGCCCCAGCAGAGACTCCGAGAAGCCACCACCACCTGGATAGCCCCTGAGCAGCAGAAGGGAGGAGACTAAGCACAGGGCTCCCTGGCTGAGGCAGGACGTGCTGCCTCCTGGGCAGGTAGTGGCTTATCTTGTGCTACATTTCAGAACTCAGAGCAAAGGTTTAATGACTAAGGGGCTAACTCGGTACTACAGGAGGTGGCTCTATGTCACTGTTGCTCTGCTGGGGGGGCTACCCTGGAGGAAACGAGGTAATCCTGGAACAGAATCCCAAGCCCAGGGAAAGCTAGGCTCACACTCCTGCCTGACAGATGGGCCTTGCTGGCTGGAAAGTGCTAAGGCTGACTCAGCCACGGGCTGGCTCAGTACATGGTAGCAAAATCGAGCTCTGAAGGTGCCACAAACCAGACAGATTCAGGGGTCAAAGGGTGACAGTAATGATTCTGGCAGGAGCATCTCCACTGCAGCTCCACTAAGCACTGTCAAAATAACACTCTGCGTGAAATGCCTGGCGTCAACAAGGGACAGAGGCACACAGCCACCCAAGGGAAACAGCGGCCCAAACACTTTGCTGAGCCTGGAATCCGTAGAAAACCAGGTCTAGTGGCCAAATGTCCTGGTCTGAAAAACCAGGTTCTGAAAGAGCACAACCTTATGTGCCTGCCTGCTTTCTTATCTAGAAAGTAGGGGTAATATCTGTCCCACCTTCACCACAAGGGTACTGAAATCAAATGAGGTAACAGACAAAATAATCTGGTAAGTATCAATATTTTGAAAATGACCAATGTGCTGTAAAGAAATATCACCCACGCCCAGAAGTTCAACACACGCCCCCGTGACACCTCTGGATCTAGTCTCACTCTGCGCCTCAAGGCTTGCTCTCTACCTGAGCTGAAGAGCTGCTCCACCAGGCGCCGCTCCATGGGGCTGAGCCCCTCGTGCAGGTAGCCCACCCCGTTTAGCAGCGTCTCCTTGAGCGTGCTGTCACTCAGCTTCTCCAGGTACGGGATCAGGTCCTTCTCCGTGCAGTGCAGGAACCTGGGCGGCATGAGCACTGACTCAGCCCGGAGCGCTTCCACCCCCCAGAGACCCTTCCAGCTGTGCGTCGCCCAGTCCCGAGCCAGGCGGGGGCCACCCCACCCTTGTGAACAGAACACCCGGCAGGAGGCCGGTCTCACTTGAGCCAACCCTCACCTCCCCACGGGCCCCCAGGAGCCAGGCCCCGCCCACCTCTGCCGCTGGATGTCGGCCGCACACGTGGTGAGGATGTCGATGGCGGTGAGGCGCGTCTGCTTGCGAGATGGAACGAAGACAATGACGGGCTTCTTGGGCGAGTGCTTGGTGATGGCGTGGTACACAGGCTTGGCCATGGACAGCAGGCGAGTCTGCGTGTGGCTAATGTTGAAGCCCTGGAGACCGAGGAGGAAGAAAGGAGGTTACAAACCCAGGGAGCCCAGGACGTCATGAGGCCACGTGGGAACGGGAAGAGCGGGTCCCACCTGGATGTGCAGCTCCAAGGGCACGGGGCGCACGTTCGGGTGGAAGTTGAAGGTGGATGTGGCGCTGCACCCCAGCCAGTGGGCCACATCCTTTGCGTTCGAGAGCGAGGAGCTGAGGGCCACGATGCGAATGGGCCTCTCGATCTGGGAGGAGATGTAGCGCATCCGGGAGCAGATCACCTCCAGCACGGGCTGAAAAGGGGTGGGAGTCACTGCAGGCCCGGCGCTCCATCCTCAGCCCTGAGCTACCTTCGTGTGGAGCCCAACAACCTCGAGATGATCTCCTAACTCTTCCTTGTGATTAGGGGCTCTCCCGTCTTTGGGTCCACCTCCTCCACAGCCAATCTCCACTAAGCAATGGTACTCTCCAAGAAAACTACAGAAAAGTCTCAGATCATCCTTTCAGAATAAGGTGATGGGCAGAATCCTCTTGGGAGAAGCCCTAGTCTCTGGCCCTCACCTAAGGCCCAAGGCCAAGGCTACTCTGCTGGTCCCAGCCCCGCTCCTACGCTGCAAGGTCAAGCCATACCCCATTCTCGCCCCCGATAAGGTGGACCTCATCCACCACAAAGAGGTTGATGTTCTGGACATTCTTGCGCTGCTTCCACCGCCGGGAAAGGATGTCCCACTTCTCGGGGGTGCTGATGATGATGTTGCCTTTGCCCAGAAGCTTCAGGTCCGTGCTGGTCTCCCCCGTCAGGAGCACCACCTTCTTGTTGAGCCTATCCTGGAACTTCTCGTACCAGTCCATGTACACCTGGCAGGCGGGCAGCGGGAGGGCAGAAAAACATCAGGCCACGTCAGGCTTCAGTTCATGAATTATGAGAAAAACATGGGAAGCCAAACACAGAGGCCTGTCGCCCTGGAGATCTCAAGCTAAATACTTCATAATCACACACCAACCTATAAGTGACCGGAGAGCTTCCCTTTAGTATACGACTGCGGAAATGGCCACCAGCAGGCAAACAGTCTTGCCCCAGTTGGCTCTGCAAATTTCAGGGCTCAGAAAACCTTGATGTGGACTCAGAGATGAAAACAGTTTCTGGGAAAATTCACACGTGACACACCTGCTCCGCCAGAGCCTCCATGGGGGTGATGTAGACACAGCGCCCCTCCGAGTTCTGCAGCAGCATCCGCAGGATGGCGAACTCCGCACAGATGGTCTTCCCGCTGCCCGTGGGGGCCCCCACAAACACGTTGTCATCGCTGTTGTACACGGTGTTAAACACTGAGAAGCGACAGAGAGGCAGCGTGAACACGGAGAGACTCGGACGCACAGGAAACTCAGCCAGTCAGCCCAGAATGGCAACCATGAGAGGTGATGGCACACGGCCCCCAGCTGCAGTCGGGCCTGCGACATCTCTCCCCTTCATCCGCTCCTTCCCACACAAGAGGAGGAAAAGGGACCAAGATCAAGAGTTCAGGGCCCCTGGAGATTTGCGGGAGGACAACAGAAGCAAAGGAGGTCAGGGCTCCCTCCTTGCTTCTCAGGGACAGGATGCCGAACCAAGGGGAACTGCCTCCCCTCCTCTGCCCCTCCAACCCTCTCCTCTGTTTCCTGGAAAGAGTCAAGTACACAGAGAAGGTAAAAAGCCTAATACGTAAGCCCTGGCATCCAGACTGGGTTAAAATCAAGTTCTACTATTTATTAGCTGGTTCAATTGGGGTGCCTCTCCCTGCCTCGGTTTCCTCATCTGTAGAACAGGACACTGATGGTAGTATCTCAAATGGTAAATCCCTGTTTGCTGGTATCTCAAACAGGATTGTGGAAGGAATGAAAGAGAAAACACTTGCGGTGCACCCAGCCCAGAGTACTTAAAACATGGGGCGTGCTCTGCGAACACAGCTGTCATTTACAGCAATGAAGGCAGAGGAGGCCTCGGTCAACGCTGCACACTCTGGTTCAATACTGGAGCCTCCTGAGCCTGAGAAATGACAGTGCACCGTGATAGTAAGACGTGCTCTACCAACCCTCCTCAGGGAGACGTGCAAAGAAGTGAAGCAAATCTGATAGTAACCAAGGGCTTCTGAGAACGGAAAACGTCCTGGCTGCTCCAACAGTTGGCACTGATGAGCTCCCACTCCTGCCAAGCACCTGAGGGCCCTCCTCCCCCTCCTCCTGCAGAACCTACCTGTCTCCCGGGGACCTTAAAAGGCCTCCAAAGGAACCGCCCGCCTGGAAATGGAAACACCTACCCTGGGTCTGGATGGGGTTGAAGAAAGGAAATTTATCTTGGTAAAGGCTCTCAAAGGCACTGTTTCTCAGGGCAGACACGGGCAAGGGCTGCAGGTCCAGAAGCTCGGTTGGGGGTGGGTACTTCTCTGGTAGGATCAGGTGCCGGAAAGAGACAGGCAGTTGGGTCTCACAAGCTGCCAGAAAAGAAACGGAAGGGCAGTCAGCACACTGGGAACCCCAAGGCAGCATACACAGCACTCTCCCCAACCAAGTCTGGCCCAGTACAAGGGGCAAGACACTCATCTAACTGCCCCGGGAGGACCTGGCCCAGGGGACCCTGCGGAGGAGACGCACTCACAGAGCCAGCGGTCAGACACCACACGGATGAAGTACTGAGGGGGCAGCGGTTCAAAGACAGGCACGAAGAACGTAATGAGGTGCTCGTCCTGCGCATACTTGGCCTTGAGTAGGAAGTACTCGTGGTGCAGGATCACCTCGCTGTCCACATCCTCCACCAGAATCCAGAACGCCTCTGAGGAACCATGGACCTGCCCACAGGGGCACAAGTGACAGGAGCATGAGCTGGCGGTAACTCAGCCCTCCAATCCCGTTCTCCTCAAGACCCCTCTGAAACCAGGCCCCTGCGCCTCACACAGCCTGACCTTTTCATCCCACTGGAAGTCGGGTGTGATGGTCAGCTCCACCTTCAGCGTGGAGCGCGTGATAGGCTGCAGATGCACCGACAACTCCAGCTTGGGGAACAGGTGGACGTATTTGTGGATGGTCTTCCCCATCTTGGGCATGCGGATAAGCTCCCCTACGAGGACACAAGAGAGCACGGGGCTGCAGCCCAGCCTGCCTGCAAACGCAGCCCTGAGGGCCACCAAGGGGAACAGGCGGATTCCACTCCAGAAGGGCAGGCTCTTCCCTCCACTCTCAGTGGGCCCAGAAGATTCAAAGCCCCGAGACCAAGAGCAAGCCTACTGCTAGTGGGACAAGACAAGCGAGCGCAGGATGTCAGGGCACGAGGCCTAGGAACTGGAAAGCAGGCAGGCTTAGAGAGACATCTGAGCTGTGCGGATGAGCAGGATGGCTTCCCACGCACCTATCTCATTGTGATTCAGGTCATACAGACGCTCAAAAGGGAAGTTTTTCTTCTCGATCTTCTTCACTACTTCCTCAGGGAGTTTCCGGAACTGGCGCAGAGGACACATGGACTGCCACCTGTCCAGGAAGGAAACAGAGCTATCAGTCCCTTGTGCGGAGCCTGGAACCAACTGCCCTCCTCACGGCTTCCAACGGATGAGCTGTGACCCACAGAACACGAATGCTGAAGACAGACATTTCCAACTATGCCACCCTCCCCGACTCCTCAGCTGCACCCCAAAGGGCCTGCCCCCTTCTCAACTTTCACCCAGCTGCATATTTCACACATCAGGGCGAGATCTGATGCGCTCTAAGGCTTTCCCACCACACCCTCGGCCCGGGGACCCCCACCCTGTGACCAGCTTCCAGCTCACTGGGCCTTACATGCGTTTGTCAATCATCTTGCAGAGGTTCAGGGTCTTGTCTGTAAGCTGCGCCCAGCCTCGGTTCAGGACAATTTCAAAGATGGCACGCATCAACCGGCCAGCCGACTGGGGAAAGATGAAGCATTCCCCCTGTCAAGTCCACACTGTCCCCAGACCTAATAATGCAGCCACCCGACACAGGGTTTAATTACCTCAAGCTCTGACACGACCAGCTACACCAACTCAAAACCCAAGTCCCTCTGTCATGACCCACCCCCACCCCCAGCAGACGCTGGCTGATGCAGGAGAGTCAGAGAAGTGCAGCTAGAGCTCCGCGCCCAGCATTGTAACCTTCCACTCACTGCCTGGTCTTAAGGCTTTTGACTCATTTAGCATTTAGAGTCCTAGCAAGAGTAAGGGTGTTAGTGACTTGCCCTGAGAAAAAGACAAAGAGTAGTTATTAAAGCCTTTTGCCATTTCTGGGTGTATTTAGGAGCCCAGCAGCCGTAATGGGAAGTCCCTCTCCACAGGGAAGCAGACACCGTGTCTTGCGATCTCCACATGGAGCCTCCCCAGCATCTCTGTAAAGGCCTCACCTTCCCACGTGCTCAAGATCAGTAAAACAGAGCGGCCGTACCACACGCGCACCAGCCAACAAGCCACCTGGGGCACAACTCAGCATTCCTTCTCCCTCACTAGTGTCAGGCCTACTTTTTACCAGACACACACAGAACACGGGATGGGAACTTATCAGGGGTGGCACAACCCTGCCCTCACCTGGGTAACATATACCATGTCGGCCATCAACGCAAAGCCCTCCAATTTCAGTTGCGAGATGAAAGCTTGGAGAAGCACATTGATCTGGAAAAAAGCAATATCAGCCAGAAGGAGGCCGATCACTGATTGAACCATCCGAAAAAGTGAATACATTTCTGCTCTGGGCAACCATGCCAGGTAAGACCTTCTAGAGCTCTTGATTTGCAGACATTAAATAATTGTTACTCCATGTAAAAAAGAACATGTGAGAAGGATGCAGAAACTCGGAGAACTGAGCAGATTACCAAGAACAAACCCAAACTCAAGGGTCATCTTTTATTTTTATTTATTTTATCTTTTTATTTTTTAAATTCTTTTCTAAGGTTCATCTTTTAGAAGATCAGGAAAACCACCTGACCCTTACCCCAAGCAGAGAGGAGCTGGGCTCACCTTCGCACTGGGTTCCTCAATGCTCTCCTTTACAGGGATGGGCACCCTCTCCAGCAACTTCTGCAGCTCCAGCTTCTCCTCCTGCCACAAGAAGGAAACAAGTCAAGAAAAAGCCAGGAGGCCAAGGAGAGAACCAACCAGTGACGTGGCAGTGGGTACCAACTTCCAGTTCCAACACGCTGAGTGGACTCACTTCTCTCACAGTGATGTTCTTGAACTCTGAGGACAAGGAGAAGACTCTGAAAAGCTCAATCTCACTCAGGGTGGGCTTTAGCAGCTGGTTGTAGGTCTGTACCGTATCATTGGTGATGTAGTAGTGGCTGGCTATACGACCGAGCTCTGTCACCTACGAAGAAGGAAGACTCAATCCAAAGCTGATCATTAACAAGCGGCAACCTCTCACTGTGGACAAGAGGTGCCCACCGAGTGAACACACAGCAATACAAGTGCCTGGCCCAAGCACAGGAAGGATGGCCCAATAAACTGACCTATAGTGTGACTTGATGCCCACACAGACAAGAGAGCTAGATCAGCTGCCACAGCTCAAGATACGGAAAGGAAGCACCGTCAGGTTTTACACTATTTTAGAAGTTCCTAGGTTCAAAGGGCACAGTCCAATGCCACTTGTTTTTCTGCTGTTCCAAGCAGTGGGCAATTAGGCAGTACTTGAATCAAGACAGTGATCTGAAAAATTGTCTCCTGGGGTTACAACTTCTGCAGGGACCTCTGTCCCTCAGCCCACTCACCTGGAAGTTGCCCGTCTTCTTGTCGTACTTGACCAGATTGTTCTTATCCAGCATCAAGGCAGCAGTATGAACCAGATCCAGTCGGCGCTGGTCCAGCAGGGGATCTCCCTTGAGGTCATCATGAGAGATGCCATAGAGGGTTGGGGATCGGAGCATTCGGATATACAGGTAGGCGTAGCCCAGCCAGTTCACTGCATCCTATAAGAAACAGATCATGGGCCTTAGCACGCAGAGCTGATGTCCAAGTGAAAAGCTCCCACAGAGCACTTAGATGTTAATTCCCAACTATGACGATACGTATTATACTGTCTTGTGAACGTTTATAATATTTCATTATTAAGAAAACAGAGTCCTTTCTAAGATTTTGGCAACAAGGGAAATTGTCAGCCAGAGACCCAAGAAGGCTGAGAGCCTGCTTACACTGAGAGACGTGGGGCCCAGGGCTGGAGGACCCCGGTGCTGAGGCCCACAGCACAATGACCGAGACCACCTCACTCCTGGCACCCTGGCCTCTCTGGAGAAGATAAGAGGCGCCAAGGACAGAGCCCTCCCCTACCTTTGCGTTCTGGACGTTCCCCAGCACGATTTCCGCGTTGAGCATGTCAGGCAGCTTTGATACCATCTGGCTCTCAATAGGAAGCTGCTGATTGAGGAGGGACAGGTAGTACTGCAGCTCCCCATGAGAAGTGATGAGTATGCCTTCGCCCTTGGTGTCATACTGAGGTCTTCCTGCTCGTCCCAGCATCTATAGGTCACAGAGAGCAACCAAGACGGCTATGGCCACAGAGCTCCTGGGTTTGATTCCAGGCTTCTACATTATGGAACCTCGCCTTCCATCTGCCATCTTTTGGACCTCCTGTGTATAAAACACAGCATGCTTTTCCCCACTGAGAATAAACTCAAAAGCTCCATACCTGCAGGATGTCCAGTGCCCCCAGCTCTGTCCAGCGCCCCTTCTCTGGACTGTACACCTGGGTGCCTTTGATGATGACGGTATGCGCGGGGAGATTCACACCCCAAGCCAGGGTTGCCGTGGAAACTAAAACCTACAGAGGCAAGGCAAGGTAATAAGGAAAACGGACGTTACCACCATGGATTACTATCCTCAACTTCTCCAGGCAACTGGCCTCAGAGCTTCTAGCAGCATCAAGGTGGGTCCCATACTTGCCAACGTAACACCAGAATAAAGAGGAAAGGAGTCCTTGGGTTCCTCATCTCTTCGAGAATCAACATTTCAAGGTTCTAGAGACACTTAAGAGACAGATATGCAGACCTATATGAATCAACTTAGGGTTACTAAACAAGTCAAAGTATGGGCTCTCCTGAGACAGGGAATGAACAAGGTCCTGACCTATGTCTGACAATATCTGGAGTCACCAACATGTTTGCTCTGCTGGGCTTCTCAGGTGCTTTCCTGAACTCACTCATCTTCCCGCATGCAGGATGTGAAGAGATGGGAGAGGTGGTATGACACTACACTGACTGTACCTACCCAACCCTCCGACCTGGTTTACCTGAGCCTGAAACAACGAAGTACCAGGCACAAACATACGGCACAACCTCCGATGTTTCCCGTCTTCTCCGTCTGTGCTTTGCCCACCCTCACCTGAATGTGTTTATCAGCAAAAAGATCCTCTACAAGTGTCCGGTCAACTCTGGTCATGCCCGCGTGATGAATAGCAAAGCCATAGGGCAGGAGATCCTTCAGCTCCAGGTTCTGGGAAACAGAAGAGAACAGGTGATGAGGTGAGCCTTCCTGAAGCAACTCCCCCAGAGACGAAGCAAATCTCTTCAGCTGAGACTCTGCCCCTCACCTATCCACATATCCACAGCCAATCAAACCTCACCCTATGTGAAAGAGCACCACCTCACACTCCTGGAGGACCACTGGGACAACTCGGATTGAGCCAGTTACCATGTAGGAATGAGAGAGCTGGGCCTGTCTCGCCTCACCTTGCACTGCTCGGCTTCTGTCCGAAGGACTTCTGTGGAGGCCGAGCCCTCTCTCAGAAACAGACCCAGCGTGTCCTTCTCCAGGCACATGTCCCGGATGGCCCTGGCCGTCTTCCCGGTCTCTTTCCGGGAGTGGACAAACACCAGCACCTGAGTAGAAGCCACAGTTTTCCACAGTCAAGAGACACACTCTGACGGTCACCCCCACGCCCCTGAGGAACCAGCAGCAGAAGTAGAGGCTGCACCACGATCAGGCAAGAAACTGAGGTCTGGCTCAGAAGCCTAACAGTGCCCGTAAGACCCTAAGCGAACGAACCTACCAAGCACAGTGATGAGGGTCCTGTAACTGGGACACTAAACTAACTCTTAGCACCCCATCTTTTAACAGCAAGTTTAGATATAATATGAATGCACATTCAGGAATCTCAATTAATTTGTGTTCAGGTACCTGATGAGATTCTCAGCTGCTAAAATGTTATATAAAATAACGGGCACTGGCCTTTATAAATGGACTTAGGAAGTAAGTCTCAGTATGAGACAGGCACTATTTTGTAGGAAATAAAGTCCTCCAAGTATTTAGTGCCAAGAAAAGATCTGTGTCTTCATGTAAATTCTTATGTTTTTTTAATCAGGCAAAATATTCAATGTTCCATAAAAAAATCAGATCATACTTACTAGTAAAATGCCCTTTCACTAGTTTTTAATTTTTATCTTTATTTTTGCTATGTTTTTAGTATAAGTCACCCAAATCTTTTATGGAAGAACCCTTGATAATGTAGATAGACAAATTAATTATTTGTGCCTGGTGATTTCCTTTTTGAGTTTTTAAATTACAAATTCAATTTCTTTAATGGTTACAGGACAATACAGATTATCTATTTCATCAAGGCTGTTTTGGTAGTTGGTTGTTTTTGAGAAATAGGCCCATTTCCTTTAGGCTGTCAAATCCATGTGCAAAGTTGTTCACAGTATTCCTTTACTATCCTTTCAAATGTAACAGATTCTGTAGTAATACCCCATTTCGTTTCTGGTACTGGTGATTTGTTTTGTGTCTTCTCTCTTTATCTTAGTCAGTCTTGCTTGGCTATCAGTAAGTCAAAAATTCAAAAGAACAGAGTTCAAGAATAATGAGAAACCATGACAGACCTGATTTTTTCCAGCATGTTCCATGATTTTCTCATAGACAATTTCGTTCATGATCTGGAAACGCTTGATAGCTTTTTTCTCCGTAATGCCCACGTAAGTCTGTTCTAGAGGCACTGGGCGGAAGCTAGAAGTTCAACAGTTAGACAAATTAGGCTTCTGAGACAAAAGTACTGAGGAAATAAACAGTCCTTTTCGCTGCCAGGGAGCAATATTCCTCTTTTTGGATTCGTATCACATCAAAACCCAAAGGCCATTCTAAAACCCAATCTAATAGAGCTCCTTGGAAAAGAAGGACAGCAGGAAGGTCACCCTGGTTAAACTTCTCCCAGTCTTTTCTTATACCTGTTGTCGAAGTAGAAGAGGCCCTTGGCAGGGTCCACACGCAGAAAGGTGGCCACATCTTCATAGTTGGGGAGGGTGGCACTAAGACCGATGAGTCGGACATCCTCTTGGGTCATCTCAATGTTCCGGATGGTCCTGGCCACCAACGCTTCTAAGACAGGACCTCTGTCATCGTGGAGAAGATGGATCTCATCCTAAGGAATGGGAGGGCAGCAAATTACCTGTAGGACTAGAGAAATGTGGCCCCCTTTCCTGAAGAGTATTCCCATTTTGTAGGTATACACCTAATATGCCAAATAAAGAAGACAAGAAAAGGGATCCCAAGGCCAGGGAAACCCAAAGGATGAGATGATATTCACCATGAAATACCCCAGGAAATAACATGCTCCAACCACGGGCTGCTTTGCTACAGTTCAGTGAAACAATGCTTTACGGTAAGAAAATCTGATACTTCGGGTAAATGAATTCATAACTCCACTCAAAGGAAAATTCCTTTACTAAAGATAAAGCTTCTGATCAGACCATATTTATATCAAATAAGGTTTTACCTCTGGGCAGTTATCTTTACCAAGAACGAATTGTATCAAATGAAGACTCTGAATCATCAAATGAAGGATCCACATAGCCTAAGGCAGTGCTTCTCAAATTGCAGCAGGCATACAAGGCAGGAGGGGATCTTATTAAAATGCAGATTGTATTTCAGCAAGTGGGAGTGGGGACAGGGACTCTGCATTTCTTTCCTTTTTAAAAAAAATATTTATTTTGGCTGTGCTGGGTCTTAGTTGTGGCACGCAGGATCTTTCTTGCAGCACGTGGGAATCTTTAGTTGCAGCATGCTGACTTCTTAGTTGCAGCATGCGGACTCTTGGTTGAGGCATGGATGTGGGATCTAGTTCCCTGACCAAGGATCAAACCCAGACCCACTGCATTGGGAGCACGGAGTCTTATCCACTGTGCCACCAGGGAAGTCCCAGGACTCTGAATTTCTAACAAGACTTTGAGTAGCAGACTCTAAGCAGGGGCTAGCAAATTTTTTCTTGAAGGCCAGAGAGTCAGTATTTTAGGCTTGTGGGCCATACAGTCTCTGTTACAAATACTCAATTCTGTCACTGCAGCACAAAAGTAACTGTGAACAATATGCAAATGGGTATGGCTGTGTTCCAATAAAACAAAAATCAGTAGCCACAGATTGCCAACCCTGCTCTAGAATGCTGCAAATCAACATGCAAGGTCTCCTTTCTGCTTCCCCAGACAACCAAAAGAAACCGCACTCAGACTGTCATTCCTCCCTGGGGGCTTCTGTGTATACAGGACACAATATCCTGACTCCTTACTCATTCTCTCTGAGAATGGATTCTTTATAAAGCCCTTTAATGTTCTGGGAGGACATAAGTATCAATAGTTTTTTCAATTGTCTGTTTACATTTATTTCAAAATATTTGACATAAAAAAAGTATAAATGATATGGCAAAGAGCATGCACCTACTGGGAAGTGTTTCAATTCGGTGCAGATTCTCATTTAGCAGTAAGAGCAATGCGGACAATAGCTGCCATTACGAAGGCCAGTAACTGGAGGAAAGGCACTGAAGAAAAGTTTAGCATTAAAACCCAGCAACCCCTCCTCAACCAGGCCTGGGCTCTGTGTTCCCACAAGGACCCCCTACTCACCAGGATGATGAGTCGCACGAGCTGGGTGTAGGTCCGCTCCCCACCCTTGCGGGTAATGATGTCCCACTTCTCAGGGGTGCAGACGATGATCTGAGTGGCGCTGATCTCCTCCTTGCACAGCTGGTGGTCTCCAGTCAGTTCTGCAACAGTGATGCCGTACGTGGCCAGGCGCTGGGTGTAGGAAAGGCACATCAGGCAAAAATGCTTGGAGGGGGCCTGGACTCCACACTCTCTGTCTGTGAAGTCTGAGTGTGGGGTACTGGAGGTAGGTATCAACCCTTCAGGGAAATATCAAGTGTATGAGGTTGAGCATATGAACATTTATTTATAAAACAAATCCAAGTTTACACGCAGGGTAAGGAAGCAGAAAAATGCTCGCTGGGAGCTCTGCACACAATAGGGGGAAATGGAAGCTTGCAGACAAAAGACCTGCAATAACACTAGATCTATTATCAACCACCCATGTAAGTGTTTCATAAATACTCCAATAATGCAAATGATACCAACTGCAGAAAATTGCTAAGGAGAAGATTAAAAAGATGGTAAACCCTTGTAAAAGCCCAAAAGAGATCCAGGACTTTCTCCTTTCACAAACACTCTGTACTTGGGTCAAGTTCCACCTTCGAAGGAGAAAAAAACACCACACAAGGCATTCCAGAAATGCCCTAATGTAAGAAGCAGAGAAGCACCAGGCCTATCCCCCAATATCTTCTGGAGAAAGGTTCTATCCCCTTACCTTTCCAAAACTGCCCACCATCTCCTGCACCAAAGACCGCATGGGGGCGATGTAGATGATCTTGAAGTCATCCACGTTGATAGTGCCATCCATGTTAATGTGCTTCCCTATCTCTCGGAGCATAGACATCAGGGCCACGTTGGTCTTACCAGCACCCTATGAGAGGTCAAGGACAAGAAGGCCTGTGTACCTCGTTATGCTCACTACCCCAATTTCTAAGGGCTTATCACCAAAACAGAGCATGTCCTGCGGATTTTACCCTACCATTTAACATCTCCTCCACCAAAGAATAAAGAATTAGGGGGTAAGGATGGAGATGAACTATATTGCCACCTAAAATATACACCGCATTCCACGAGAAAAAAGCAGGCAGGGCAGTGCTTACGGTAGGAGCGCAGAGCAGCAGATTCTCATCCGTCTCCAGAGCAGCACGGTAGAGCTTACTCTGGATCCGATTCAGTGTTTTGAAGCCCTCAAATCCAGCCTGGGCATACTTGGGCAGTTTCTCCACTGGAAGAAGTTGCTAGGAAAAAATGCCACGCACATCACATTAGCAGCACCCTTGAGCAGACTGTGGTTTTGCGAGATTGCACTTCCTGGCAACATCCCTGCATAACGCTCCACTAATGGCCAGACCAGAGAGATCAGTATTGTCCCCAGGGCTCAAAATCAAAACGGGAAAACTCTGCAGCAGCGTCCACTTCTGGAATAAACTATCTGTGAGACAAGGCCACACTGTGGTCAATGGGTGGAAATCCGAACTGGAAGGGAGGCGAAGTGAGCAGAAAACTTAGAAAAGCAATTCACTCACTTCTTCAGAGCCGAAGGGCTTGGGCTTCAGAGCAGGCACATGCACCTCTTCATAGCCCTTGCGCTGGCGACGGAAGGATCCGTCAGGAAGCTGACAGCGTTTGTTGGCCATGAAGTGGCTCCCCTGGGTAAAAACTAGGTCCTCCAAGTCCAGAACCTGTCGCGGAGCCAGTGCCTGGGAGTATGAAAAACAAGAATATAAAGTGAGCAAGCTGAGCAAAGGAGTTTCCATCCCTCACAGCCTTCGAAATGGCCTTGGTACCTACCTCTCCACCCTGGTCCAGATCCATGGTTTCCAGATCTGTGTCCATCCGGGACTGACGCACTCGCTCTCTCCGGGACCTCTCCTCCTGTGATGCGGAAAGACAGAAAGAATAGCAACGATTCGTCACCATCCCAGCTTCTTGTCCTTTCCAGTCCCTTGGCTGAGCTTGACTCACAGGTGCTGACTAGTAAGTCCTGAAACAGAAAGGTGGCCCTTTACGTTCAGACAGTTGAGGACCACCAGAATGATGAAATCAAACCACTTTCAAGGGACAATACATAGTCCTGGGATTTCAAAAGTCGACGTTCAACAATGCAGCATCAAGGGCTATCCTTAAGGGACAGAGTGTGGGTTCTGTGTTCAGCAAACATGCACTGTATTCCTGTACTACCAGCAGACACCATGACTTATTGTGTGAACAAGCAGCAAAGGGCCCAGGTGCTGGTGACGACAGCAGCAGGTCAGCAGTCTCTCGACCACACCAGCGTGAAGGTGTTGATTCCAAACTCAAAGAATCTGGAGAAATAATTCACTTCTTCAACTTCCTGCTTTAACAGGAATTTATCTCTTTGCTGCAATCTTCTAACTAGTGTCTCTTTTCCAAAGCAAACACTCTAGCTCAGGAGTCAGACAGACAAACCAACCCAGCCCTTACCCGGATCAGATCCTCCTTCTCCGTTTCGTGGAGCTGGTAGAGGAACTTGGACAGCTCTGGGTCAGCTTCCATCTTTCCCATGATCCTTTCCTTTTCAGCTTCACTCTGTGCACTGGCCAGCAAGGTACAGTATAAAACTGTCAACAGCAAAAGGAAGAAAGGGAAGGTGAGATACAAAATCAACCTTCAACCCTGGGGTAGAAAGAAAAATACGTGAAACAAGTGGTGAGGCTATGAAAGCAACACAACCTCTACCGCACACCTACCTACGACACAAAAGCGTTCTCCATACATACTCACTCATCATCCTGTGCTGCCGCAACACCTTAATAAAATCAAAAGTGTTGAAACCAAGGAGCAGAACCAGCTGGTTCTCACATTCCCGGTCATCACTGGCCGTCTGCAGGGAGAAGATAACACCACGATTAAGGACACAGCCATCTGCTTCCTACACTGTCCCATCTGCTAAGACACACGGAACACAAAAACATTATCCCGGCTGTACCTTCAAAATCTCCAAGACTTCATCTGCCTTCTTCTGCGACACAATGGCATCATCATAGAAGCGACTGAGCTGCCGCTGGAGCCAAAAGGCATCAATATCCCGAGGGTGCAAATCCTTCTTCTTGGAACTCATCAGTTCCCCTGAGGCCACAAGCTACAAAGTAACCAGGCACTGAGCTCACTGTGTCTCCATCTGCCCCACGTGCTTTCTTATCATCCAGCAACAAAGCGCTGCAGGCCACCCACCCACAGCCTACCCTCTTCTGAGGACTTTCCGGTGGGGGCGGGGGGTGGTGGTGGGGTGGGGGGATGACGACTCCGCTATACTGAGTTCATGAGCACACCAAACCCACCAAGACTTCATCAACACATGCCTTTGAGAAAGAGGATGACTGACTGAAACCTTAAGAAAAATCAAGACACGAAATGTTTATCACAGCTCACCCTATGAAAAGGTAGCTTAATAAATAATACATGACAGGACCTAGGTATGGGAAAGAAGTGCTACACCCAGAAATAACCTGCCCTGCAGGGGCGGGCAAGAGCAAGCTGTACTCACATTAGCCGAGAGGGTGCAGCGCACCACTGCCTCGTCCCCTTCCATGTCGTCATCCGATGCCTCTTCTCGAACCTCCCCGTACACATCTTCATCACCTTCCTGTGGAAACAGCCCCAACCCCAACTCGTGACCTGGAGCTGATCCTGGCATCACCACAGAACCTCTCCCTCAAGTCACTTAAAATAAGATCCATGGTTAGAGCAAAAGCTTCTGCGGTGGAACCAACAACTTACTGGAACCAGGGTCAGCCTCATTCCAGAGTACATTTACCAGAAGGACCAATACAGAAGCACACTTGGGAAAGCACACAGTGACCAGAAATGTAGAGGCCACACTTCGCTTGCTCACTACTGTCTTTACGCACATACCTGCCTACAGGTGTACTATGTACTGAGCACAGGGTCATGTTAAAAGCAGGTCCTTAATAATAAGCATTTGTTCAATGAATGAATGCTATGAGCAAAGCATTCTTTTAGTTTGTTGCTACTTAAAATTAAGAAATTCTACTAACTCTACTGGAGGAAGGGGCTCAGCAGTCATCTACTTCAATCATATCGTTTGAAAGCTGGAGACACTGAAGCAAAAAGACCTGTCCGATACAGGACCAAAATTCAGCCCTCTAGGCTCCTAGTTTGGTGCTCTCTCCTGACTCTCCTTTGCTACCCCTTCTTCCTGTCCTAGTTTATGATATCCCAAAGCTGGCGTTTTACCTTTCAGGAAGCCAAACACACCCAATGAGAACTCGAATGCAGCTCTGCACATTTTTTCAAGTGCCCCACTTGTTCCTTTCAGTTATATTCAAGAAATTCTAATTAGATGGTAAACCTCAGTGGCTGCTGCAACTGTTACTGAAACAACCACGTACAAAATATGCCCATGCTCTGCGGCAAATGTGCATTTTTTTTTGAAATTGGCAGTAGGACACAGTACTGGAAAGAGGAAAATTATCACAGTATGGTTAAAATGCAGTAAAACGGGACAACACATTCCCGAAATGAAGTATACGCTATACTTACCTTTTTTTCTTTCTTTTTGCTGACCCACTTGGTTTATGTTCAATTATTGTATTAATTTACATTTATAAGTTCAAATTTGCTTTATAAAGCCAGAAAATAACCATAACAATTTTTCAGCGAAATAATATTTATGCCCAAGTTTGACACCAATACAACACATAAAACTTATCTGGCTTAAGTTAGGGCACTTCTTTACATCAGAAGTGGTCCCCTCACCTTAACAACTAAAAAAAAAAAAAAAGATGAGACTGGGTCTGTTTGCTTATCACTTACCTCCTCATCAGACTCAAACTGTACATTCACACCATACGTCTCATCAATGTTGTCATCTGAAACGGTGAGGGATTAGAAAAAGAGGACAGGGAACAGTTAGTAAAATGAGGCACTAGGGAGTTAATTTCCTCCCTAACTGCCTGACTTGCCTCTCCTCAGGACAGACCTAAGGTCTAAGGACTAACAGACAAATGATCAACATAAGAGAGCCTGGGGCTTCCCTGGTGGCGCAGTGGTTAAGAATCCGCCTGCCAATGCAGGGGACATGGGTTTGATCCCTGGTCCAGGAAGATCCCACATGCAACAGAGCAACTAAGCCCATGCGCCATAGCTACTGAGCCTGATCTCTGGAGCTCACGAGCCACAACTACTGAGCCCACGTGCCACAACTAACGAAGCCCACGCGCCTAGAGCCCGTGCTCCACAACAAGAGAAGCCATTGCAATGAGAAACACACGCACCACAAGGAAGAGTAGCCCCCGCTCGATGCAACCAGAGAAAGCCCACGCACGGCAACGATCATCCAACGCAGCCAAAAATAAATAAAATTAATTTACAAAAAAAAAAAAAAAGAGAGCCTTCTGTGCTGCCACCAGCAAGGCCTGCTCCAATCTGCCGGCCGTAGAAACGGCCCTGCTCTGCCTGTCCACCCTCCACCCAGGCCCTCTCCAAGTTTTCTCCCATGTTCTATACAATAAAAGGGTCTCAGAATAAGAAATGGCTCCCGGAATCAAGGGATTCTGGCATCCATCAATCATAACCCCTCCAAAAACACCAAATAGGTTATGGAAACCTTTTTTTTTTTTGCGGTACGCGGGCCTCTCACTGTTGTGGCCTCTCCCGTTGCGGAGCACAGGCTCTGGAAACGCAGGCTCAGCGGCCATGGCTCACGGGCCCAGCCGCTCTGCGGCATGTGGGATCTTCCCGGACCGGGGCACAAACCTGTGTCCCCTGCATCGGCAGGTGGACTCTCAACCACTGAGCCACCAGGGAAGCCCTGGAAACCTTTTAAAGCATCTTTCAGATGCTTTAATGGCTGAGGCTAGAAGATCACATTAGGGGTCAACGAGCACCCAGTTCATATGGTCAGGACACAAACAGCTCACTTACCCATATTCTGGATTTCCTTGTCTCCACCATAGTCTGTGATCTTTTTACCCAGGTTCACTAACACATGGTATCTTGTATCATCTGTCTGACCCAGCAGCAGATCAATCTCCTTTCTCCTTTCCTTGTCCCGAAGCTTTTCATTCTTTAAAACAGCTAGAACTTCATCAGCTGCCCCACAAAGGATATCACGTGGCTGGCAAAAAAAAAAAGAGAAAAATTTAGAACAACGAGACAAAGACATAGAACATCACTGACCAGCTTTACGTGACAATAGGATGTGAAGAGCTGTATCTCTTTAAAACCTGCATACCAGGTTCCCACCATTTTCACTCATGTTAATTTAAAAATGCCACATGGGGCTTCCCTGGTGGCGCAGTGGTTGAGAGTCCGCCTGCCGATGCAGGGGACGCGGGTTCGTGCCCCGGTCTGGCAGGGTCCCACATGCCGCAGAGCGGCTGGGCCCCTGAGCCATGGCCGCTGGGCCAGCGTGTCCAGGGCCTGTGCTCCGCAGCGGGAGAGGCCGCAGCGGTGAGAGGCCCGCGTACCGCAAGGAAAAGAAAAAAAAAAACTGCCACAAAAGGTCACACAATTGAAGGAAGACTCATCTGTTTCAAAAAATCAGGTAAGTGGTCTTAGGAAGACAGACACGGCTTCCACAGCAGTGTGCCACATCTCTCCCGACGGGAGAGGCGCTCTGCAGTCCTGCCCTAGCCTGCCTAACTTGCGGTGATTCTTTATCCTCACCTCCTCTAGCAGCCACCTCACCAGCGTCTCTCAGAGACTCACAGAGCTCCTTAATCTAATTACACGTATAATGCTAAGAGCACAGATTCTGGATATAAACTACCTGGGCTTACATCCTGGGTCTGCCAAACACTACTCTGTGACTTGGGAAGATTACTTAAGTATCCTTTGCCTCACACCTCTCTTCTGTAGAATGGAAAGTAAGTATTAATAGCACCTAGTCATAGAGCTAACATGAGAACTGAAAGAGAGAAGACATGTAAAATGCTATCCCATATAAAGTAAGTGCTCTATAAATACGAGCCACTTCTGCGTATCAGTATGGCCCACACAGGAAAATACACAGACAAGGTTCCTCTGGTGCCTCCCAGGTGTGACTTCCTCCCTCTCCAAAAACATGGCTTCACCCTCTGGCTGCCTCACCTGGTCCCCAAGTGCAGCCTGGATGAAGCTGAGCAGCACTTCGTAGGTCTCCCGGGTCTCTTTAGTTTTGGGCTTGTAGATGATGCCCACCATCTCATCAATGCCCTCCGAGAGCAGAGTATAACCCTTCATCTTGTTGATGTCATGCCGGTCCTCATCACGCTTTCTTCGCCTAATGGACAGAGTATGATGTTGAACGGGCAGAACCTTCCCTCTCAAAGGCAAGACTAAAAGAAGCCCACCCCACCCTCCTCCCCTCAGCTCCATGACACACAGGTAATATAAAACCACAAATCTGTACCTCAGCAAGTGATTCCCATTTGGCCTTAGTCACTTGCACGAGTATTTCTTTATGGGAACACAGTAACAGAAAGGGACTACTCTGTCATTCTCTCACTAGATGCACTAAATGTTACAATCAGACATCCTCCACGTTCATTTAAAAGAGACAACCCTTTCTACTTTGTATGACAATATATGATTGGATTTTGACTAGCTTTTTATCCCTCAGACATATTTTCTTTTTCTACCCAGAAAACCGAAGCTCCAAAGGAATCTACTGCCATCAATTCCTGGAAAAGAAGTCACACTCCGCAAAGTGGAGGACCAATGATACGTAACTCATTTCAAATACAACTGCTTTAATCAAAACCGGGCCTACGAATTTCTGAGACTTCATCATGAGAGAAGAGGAAGACACAGACGATCAGGGTCGAAAGATAACAGTGAGATAAAGTTCAATGATTTTTTTTAAGTTTGGAAATATATCACCCCGCAAAAGTAAAAAAACAACAAAAAAGCAAAACAAAACACCTGCCTTTCATGCTTGAATGGTAGTTTATAACAATAAAACTGGAAGTGGGCAACAGCAGACAAAAGAAGTAGGGGTGGTAAGTTAGTAATAACAGAGAAGAGTGAGAAGAGTTACTGAGATAAGAGTTTAACGGGACTTCCCGGGTGGCACAGTGGTTAAGAATCCGCCTGCCAATGCAGGGGACACGGGTTCGAGCCCTGGTCCGGGAAGATCCCACATGCTGCAGAGTAGCTAAGCCCGTGTGCCACAACTACTGAGCCTGCGCTCTCCTGCGAGCCACAACTACTGAGCCCACGTGCCACAACTACGGAGCTTGCGCTCTAGAACCTGTGAGCCACAACTACTGAGCCCGCACGCTTAGAGCCCGTGCTCCGCAACAAGAGAAGCCACTGCAATGAGAAGCCCATGCACCGCAACAAAGAGTAGCCCCCGTGCGCAGCAACGAAGACCCAACGCAGCCAAAAAAAAAAAAAGGGGGTTAACAGATACAAACTACTATATGTACAATAGATAAGCAAAAACAAAAAAAAGAGTTTACCAAGAATCTTCAAAATACCATGAAGAAAATTAAGATCTCTCTATGGATGAGAAACACATGCTGAAAAAAGATCTAAAAGTTGTTTTCCACTTCAGATACACTTGTTTAGGCCAAAGAACCTTTCGATTCTTATGATTCTGCTTTTATCTTTACTGAATTGTTTTAATGTCACTGACATCTCACTTGCACCAAGCAATTCAGCAAAAAAAACACTGCTCAAATGCCAAGGGAAAATGGACTTAGGGTCTGAAGAAAAATCATTTTCCCCCTGCTACTCACTTGGCTCTTCTTTCCTCTTGCATCTGTGGTTTCGTCCGTTGAGCCTTATCTCCCATCCGGGTGCCCTCGAGCTTCCCAACCAGGGACAGAACCTCTCCTGTGGGTTCATCCCGGCGGGTCCGGTCAATGAGAGAGCGGTCAGCTTGGAGGACAAGATTCGAGTTCTGAAAAGATCACAGTGTTATCGAAACTCTGACAGGAGCAGGACCAATGCCGGTACCAAAGGGATACCAGCTGATAACAAAGGAAGTTATCTTCTTTGGGGCAAAGAAGTGACAAAAATCACTAGTCGGAATAAAAAGATGTTTTCCTTAAGAAGCGCATCATATAACTGCGCATGAGCGAAGGGCAATCATATCGTTAGAACAATCCTTGCTCCTAACACTGCTCATAACTCCGCCCAGGGAACACTGTCGGGCACGTTGGAGATGACATACGAAAGGGGTCGGGACCAGCGCCGAGGGGACAGGGAACAGACACTCCTAGCAGAGCTCTTAGCCCATCCCGCTCGCCCCAGTCACCAGTGGGGTTATTCATATCGTCGTGTACCCCCTCCTTCGCCTGAACCTGATTTCCCCTCTGCTTTCGCGGTTCTCCCGTAGGCCTTCAGAGTAAAACTCCCTTCCTCAGCCTCCCGCTCCCCACCGGCCTCCTCAGCCCAGAGCCCTCCGCCGAGCCCACACGCACCGCCTTGTACTCGTACTGCAGGCTACGAGCGGTCACATCCGCCATGGCGTCGGACGCTGGGGGGTCTCAGAGCTCCGCTCCCCCCACCACACGCTACAGACAGCCGCCGATCTCCTCTACCGCCGCGCCTGACGCAGGAAAGACGCACAGGAAGGAGAATGAGACTGGCTCCCTTCCGCTTCCGGGTCGTGCGCCGGGAAGTGCTGGTGAGGCATATCTCCGGGGTATGCGCTCCGGTTTTCTGCGACCGTGTGGGCTCGGTGGGCGGGACCGGCAAATCCAGGGACTCTCGAAACACGGTTCCGGACCAGTACTCTCCCTATCTCGGGTTCCGGCCTTCGTCCCGCAGGACTCCTCACATCTTATGCCTGCTTAGCCCGCTATCCTGTCCCACGCGCTTCTTCCCCTGGTAACAGTCCTGTGAGCTCTGCAGGCAAGGAGGGGCTAATGAACCCCATTTCCGGCTGAGGAAACTCAAGCACCTTGCGAGGGACTGAACTGTGTTGTGTGTGTGTTTCTGGTATCTGGTATCTTCCTTTGGGTTTTTCCTCTATATTAAACAATTGAAAAAAAGCTCTGTTCCCCCCCTCCCCATCCCATCTAAAACCCGTGCCTCCGAAACCCTCGTTCTGGGCATCCGGGAAACCCCATTTTGCTCCCAAAACGCTTGTCCCATTCCACAGCAGGGCCCTCTCCACCGCCCAAGGAACAACAGGGGGCCAACTCCTTGAAGACAGTGATTTAATTTCCTCTCCAACAACAAAGCCCCCCAGGGCCAGAAGGCACCCCTGCCCTCCCCCAATCAACCAGTTCTGCTCTGTGGAATGGCAACGAATAGCTGAATGGTTACCTCATTTAGAGCCTGTTTGCTTTTTTTTTTTTTTTTTTTTTGCGGTATGCGGGCCTCTCACTGTTGTGGCCTCTCCCGTTGCGGAGCACAGGCTCCGGACGCGCAGGCTCAGCGGCCATGGCTCACGGGCCCAGCCGCTCCGCGGCATGTGGGATCTTCCCGGACCGGGGCACGAACCCGTGTCCCCTGTATCGGCAGGCGGATTCTCAACCACTGCGCCACCAGGGAAGCCCGTTTTTTTCTTTTTTTAAATAAATTTATTTATTTTTGACTGTGTTGGGTCTTCATTGCTGCGCGCAGGCTTTTCTCTAATTGTGGCGAGCGGGAGCTACTCTTCGTTGCGGTGCGTGGGCTTCTCATTGCGGTGGCTTCTCTTGTTGCGGAGCACGGGCTCTAGGCGTCGGGGCTTCAGTAGTTGTGGCTCGCGGGCTCTAGAGTGCAGGCTCAGTAGTTGTGGCGCACAGGCTTAGTTGCTCCGCAGCATGTGGAATCTTTCCGGACCAGGGCTCGAACCCGTGTCCCCTTACACTGGCAGGCGGATTCTTTAACCACTGTGCCACCAGGGAAGTCCAGCCTGTTTGCTTTTGAAAGATGAATGAAGGGAAGCTAAAGGAATTCATCCTCAATAGCCGTCTGCTGGGCCAAATTTGACCTGTGTGGGTATTTTGCTTGACTCATTATTGGTGCCTTATTAAAAAATTGGGATAGTTCACACAATCTGGATTTCCAGCATCTAGGAAAGAATCAGAATACGAGCCACATGAGACACACGTTCCTACGTGGCTGCTTGCCCAGGGCTTATCAGCAACTGCCACCCTTAGAGGATGTGTATGCGCCTCCCACCGCACCTGTTTTCTTACTTGAAGCCCTCACTCCTTGGTGTTAGCTGCCTGGTCCCTGTAGGCCTGGAGTTTGCAACCCTGACCGTGTTTTTGTACATCTAACTGGGCCTTCCAAGGCACAGTCAAGTCCTTTGACGGCTCTTCTCCTCAGCAGCTGTGTGACTTTGAGTAGCTACCTTGTCTCTTTAAGAGAGTGTCATTTTGCCATCCTTAAAATTGAGGCAATGGAACTTTCTTCTGAGGACTTTTATGATTAAATGAGGTGGTGTGATTAAAAGCAGATACAAAGTGCCTGGCTCAAGGTGGGGGCTCACTGAAGATTATTTAAATCTGAATCCTCAGGACTGCCTTTCATTCCGTGGCCATGCTGTGGATCACACAGATGACACAAAAGGGTCTGAAAAGTATTTTAGGGATTCTGCTCTGCATTTAGATAGAAGTGGTACTCAGGTTCACAGTTGAGCCTGGGCCACTGGCAAATCTGTGAAGCAGGGAAAAAAGGAAAATTCCCCATCTTTCCTTTTCCTCTCTAAGCAAGCTCTATCAAATATAATTTTCCAGTTAGTAATTTAGATGGATTTGGACATCAGAACTGGAAGGAGCTTTGGAGATGGAGTAGTTCAGCTTCCCACATGAGGAGGCTGCAGCCAAAAGAGGATTGTCACACTGAAACAGGAAGAAAAATATTGTGACTTAGAAAACAAGATGCAAACTGTGCTTCCTCACTCTAGGGAAGGGGCAGTGTTTACGTCAGAGATGGGAGTTCTTCTGTTGGGGGAAACGCTTGGGAAAACTTCATAGGCCTTTTTATTAGAAAGGGTGAGGCTGGGGAGTTTTGGTGAAGGTAAGTCAAGGAGAGAATTAAAGTGCCCTTCATCAGAAAAGGAGGAGTGGGGGTTGGAGGCTGACATGTAGAGAGGGCAAGAGAAAGGTATCCAGGGAATGGGAGAAAATATTTGCAAACGAAGCAACTGACAAAGGATTAATCTCCAAAATATATAAGCAGCTTATGCGGCTCAATATTAAAAAAACAAACAACCCAATCTGAAAATGGACAGAAGACCTAAATAGACACTTCTCCAAAGAAGATATACAGATTGCCAACAAACACATGAAAAGATGCTCAACATCTCTAATCATTAGAGAAATGCAAATCAAAACTACAATGAGATATCATCTCACACTGGTCAGAATGACCATCATCAAAAAATCTACAAACAATAAATGCTGGAGAAGGTGTGGAGAAAAGGGAACCCTCCTGCACTGTTGGTGGGAATGTAAATTTATACAGCCACTATGGAGAACAGTATGGAGGTTCCTTAAACTAAAAATAGAACTACCATATGACCCAGCAATCCCACTACTGGGTATATACCCTGAGAAAACCATAATTCAAAAAGAGTCATGTACCACAATGTTCATTGAAACACTATTTACAATAGCCAGGAAATGGAAGCAACCTAAGTGTCCATCCACAGATGAATGGATAAAGAAAATGTGGCACATATATACAATGGAATATTACTCAGCCATAAAAAGAAACGAAACTGAGTTATTTGTAGTGAGGTGGATGGACCTAGAGTCTGTCATACAGAGTGAAGTAAGTCAGAAAGGGAAAAACAAATACTGTATGCTAACACATATATATAGAATCTAAAAAAAAGAAAAGGTTCAGGACAGGAATAAAGACGCAGACGTAGAGAATGGACTTGAGGACACGGGGAGGGGGAAGGGTAAGCTGGGACGCAGTGAGAGAGTGCATTAACATATATACACACTACCAAATGTAAAATAGATAGCTAGTGGGAAGCAACTGCATAGCACAGGGAGATCAGCTCAGTGCTTTGCGACCACCTAGAGGTGTGGGATAAGGAGGGTGAGGGAGACGCAAGAGGAAGGGGATATAGGAATATACGTATACATAGAGCTGATTCACTTTGTTATATAGCAGAAACTAACACAACATTGTAAAGTAATGTTAAAGGAAAAAAGAAAAAAAAAAAAGAAAGGTATCCAGGAAGCAAGAGAGCCCAGGAAGATGACAATTAGCCAGGACCTAAAGGAGTCACAAACAAGGAAAAATTTACCATCACGGAAACTGGCTGATGCACTTTTAGGCAGTGATATCTAAATTGTTTTTCTGAGTTGCTGCCTATATGAACTCTTAAAGATTCTCCATTCATTTACTCAAATCCTGAGTAGGAGTTTGCCACACACTAATGTGTTTGTGGTACTCTAGGGCATGAAGGAATAGAGGTGGTATCCAGGGAAAGTTGAAATGGAGTGGGAAGAGCTAGGTTATAGAAGACAGGACTCAAAGCTGAGAGAGAAATCAGTGAAAACAAGGAATTGGTACAAGAGGTAAGGGGGGCAGGGAATGTGTCCCTGAGAATTCCCAGCCCCCTGGCAGTGGGGAAAAGCTGTTGTCCTCATAACATGTAGAATGACGCTTGATCCAATGTGTTGTAAATTTGAAAGAGAGATAAGCACATAGCTCAATGGAATAGAATCAAGAATCCAAAAATAAAATAAACCCCTGCATTTATGGGCAATTGATTTTTTTTTTTTTTTTTTGTATTTTGGTCACGCCATGCCACTTGGCACATGGGATGGTTCCCCAACCAGTGATCAAACCCGGGCCTCCACAGTGAAAGTGCTGAATCCTAACCACTAGGCTACCAGGGAACTCCCTGGGCAATTGATTTTTGACAAGGGTACCAAGACAGTGTGATGAGAAAAGTTTTTTTACCAAATGGTTTTAGGACAACTGGATATTCACATGCAAAAGGATGAATTTATACCCCCTTTTGTTGAACCCAAGTTTGTGTGCCTGATGCACAGTAAGGTCAAACAAACCAAAATGTTGGAGTTTGGAGCAGAGAAAGTTTTATTGCAAGGGCCAAGCAAGGAGAAGGGGTGGCTAGTGCTCAAAAGACCCGAACTCCTAGATAGTTTTCAGGGAAGAGTTTTTAAAGGCAAAATTTGTGGTTAGGGCTGCAGAGTGTGTGACTTTCTTCTGATTGCCTGGTGGTGAGGTAACAGGGCGGTGCTCCAGGAATCTTGTCCTCAGCCTGAAGTTACCATCCTCCACCTGGGTGGGGGCCTTAGTTTCTGCAGAAGAACTCAAAGATATATTGTTTTATTTATTTGTTTGTTTATTTATTATTTTATTTGTTTATTTTGGCCACGCTGGGTCTTAGTTGTGGCATGCAGGATCTTTAGTTGTGGCACGTGAACTCTTAGTTGCAGCATGCAGACTTCTCAGGTGCGGCATGCAGACTCTTAGTTGAAGCATGCATGCAGGATCTAGTTCCCCAACCAGGGATCGAACCTGGGCCCCCTGCATTAGGAGCGCAGAGTCTTACCCATCGGACCACCAGGGAAGTTCCAATGTATTGTTATGTATATCCCTTGAGGAGGAACTAGGACTCTGCTTTACTGCTGTACTATTGTTCCTTTTTTAAAAATAAATTAATTTATTTATTTTTGGCTGTGTTGGGTCTTTGTTGCTGTGTGCGGGCTTTCTCTAGTTGTGGCGAGCGGCAGCTACACTTTCGTTGCGGTACGCAGGCTTCTCATTGCGGTAGCTTCTCTTGTTGCGGAGCACAGACTCTAGGTACACGGATTTCAGTAGTTGTGGCACGTGGGCTCAGCAGCTGTGGCTCACGGGCTCTAGACCACAGGCTCAGTAGTTGTGGCGCACGGTCTTAGTTGCTCCACGGCATGTGGGATCTTCCCGGACCAGGGCTCAAACCCGTGTCCCCTGCACTGGCAGGCAGATTCTTAACCACTGTGCCACCAGGGAAGCCCGCTATTGTTTCTTGACTGTTTTTCCTTTGGTTCTGCATTCCCTCCCTTTCCTAATTAGTAACTGTTTGCATCTGCATTTTGGAACTCAGGGAAAGTCTAGGAGGCTGAAGCCTTTTTCCTACAAATAAGAAACAGGAGACACGTAAAGGCTTTTGTACCTGGGAGGGCCCCACAGGGTCCTGCTCAGTTGCACTACTCCCTCATATCATACACAAACATTAATTCAAAATGGATCAGACCTAGATGTAAGAGCTAAAACTGTAAAATTATTACAAGACATAGGTGTTAATCTTCATGACCTTGAGTTAGGCAATGATTTCTTAGATATGATGCCAAAAGAACAAGCAGCAAAAGAAAAAATTGATAAATTAGACTTCATCAAAATTGAAAATGTTTGGGCTTCCCTGGTGGCGCAGTGGTTGAGAGTCCGCCTGCCGATGCAGGGGACACGGGTTCGTGCCCCGGTCCGGGAGGATCCCACGTGCCGCGGAGCGGCTGGGCCCGTGAGCCATGGCCGCTGAGCCTGCGCTCCGCAACGGGAGAGGCCACAACAGCGAGAGGCCCGCGTACCAAAAACTAAAAAAAAAGCGGAATGCAGTCAGTGCCACAAGGGGGCATTGGAAGATCAGAGAGCTCACTTCTAATTTAGGAGACTGGCTGAGGCTTTGCAGTTGTGATGTAAAAAGGCCGACCAGGATTTCAGCAGAGGCAGGGAGCGGAGGAGATTTCAGGGGGACACAGAAAAAGCAAAAGTATAAATGTGGAAAGACAAAGGCAAGTCCCAGGAACTGTTAAGAGTTCAATTCAGCTGAGTGCAAGGCAAATGTAAGGAATGGAACAATGTGACATAATTTGGGTAGATATAACTTAGAATTCCTTGAAAAAATAATGTCATTGTAAAGAGATTTTGCTTTATCATAGGAGACAATAGTAAGTGTTAGCAAGTTTCTGGTTTGGGAGGTTTTGTTTCTTGCAGCTTTATAGCAGGAGTTTGATTAGAGGGACCAACATTTAGATTACGCAAAGGAAAAAAAATACTATTGATCATGTGGCAAGCATTTGCAAAGTACTTTATTTATTTTTAATTAATTAATTAATTAATTTGGCTGCACCGGGTCTTAGTTGTGGCATGTGGGATCTAGTTCCGCCCAGGGTCTTACCCACCAGGGAAGTCCCTGCAAAATACTTTAGCGCACGTAATCTCATTTAATTGCCATAAAGTTCTATGAAATATATTGATTTTTTTCCCATTTTACCAAGGAAGGAACTGAGGCCCATAGAAGATAACTGACTTGCCTGGCTTCATCTGCCTCAAAGCCGGGCCATCTCATTGCAGATCCTCTTTACAGGGGTTTCCTCACAGAGCTAGTTATGGAGAAGGTGATGCTGAAAGTGCTAGGTAAGATGGATTGTGGGAGGGCTTCCCTGGTGGCACAGTGGTTGAGAGTCCGCCTGCCGATGCAGGGGACACGAGTTCGTGCCCCGGTCCGGGAAGATCCCACATGCCGCGGAGTGGCTGGGCCCGTGAGCCATGGCCGCTGAGCCTGCGCGTCCGGAGCCTGTGCTCCACGATGGGAGAGGCCACAACAGTGAGAGGCCTGCGTACCGCAAAAAAAAAAGATGGATAGTGGGAGAGTCAGCGGTGGGGGAACCAGAGACAGGGAGTAGAGCCGGGAGGCTATTGCAGGAGGTAGAGCAGGAGATTAGGTACACCTGATGGAAGGACCATGGGTAGGGGTTATGGAATGTTAGAAATGAGAGTGAAACACCAAGGGACTAGGTGATTGTCTTTGGTGTATCCAGGAAGCCTTTAAGTTGCCTGAATTCTTGGGGCTGAGAAAGAGGAGTGCTGGGTCACCCTTAAAAGCCCTTTAAAGGTAACTTGCATATTGGATGGTGAAATGGCTCCTGACCTAGGATTGAACATGCCCCTTATAGGGTTAGAGTGAGGCTAAATCAGATGACTCCAGGAAACACAATGTCCTACATCAAGAGGGAATCAATAAATGATACTGCCCTCTTTATTTGCCTAGAACATCAGTTCACCCAGTAATGCATGCTTTGAACTACTTTATTCATTCACTCACTTCTTCATGTAGCAAAATTTACTCTCTCCTATGTGCCAGTCACTATACTAGTTCCAGGACTGTACCAGGAAACCAGACAGAATTCATATATATTTATATATATATATATGTATATATATATGATTTAAGTATGTAGAGACAAAATTGATTTTCTAATTATTTCATCTGGTGCATGTTTCTAAAAAAGCTTTGTTCCCTTCCAGGCAGTTTGATGTAGTGATTAAAAGCATGGAATCTTGGGACTTCACTGGCAATCCAGTGGTTAAGACTTCGCCTTCCAATGCAGGGGGTGCAGGTTCGATCCCTAGTCTGGGAGCTAAGATCCCCCATTCCTTGGGGCCAAAAAACCAAAACATAAAACAGAAGCAATATTGTAACAACTTCAATAAAGACTTTAAAAATGGTCCACAACAAAAAAAATTTTTTTTTTAAAGCATGGAGTCTTGTGTCAGGCTGCCTGGGTTCAAATCCCAGGTTCACCCCTTACTAGCAGTGCAATCTTGGGTAAGTTCTTTTGTTTGGCCGCGCTTCGCGGCTTGGGAGATCTTAGTTCCCTGACCAGGGATCGAACCCGGGCCCCCTGCAGTGAAAGCACAAAGTCCTAACCGCTGGACTGCCAGGGAATTCCCTTGGGTAAGTTCTTAGTGACTCTGTGCCTCAGGTGCATCGTCTGTGTAACGGGGATAGTTTTACCTACTCCATAGGGCTGCTGGGCACCTAGAACTATGCCAGGAAATAGTGCTTGGAGACAGTTTGTGACTCAAACACAGGAAGACTGCCTCATTCTTTGCCATATCCTTCTTTTCTTATCCCAAATGGTCCTACCAAACCTGATGGCCCTTCCACACAGTGCACTGGGTTCTGAATGACCCTTGGCTCTTCCCCAAACTACAGCCCTCACAGAGATGGCAGTTTGCCGGCATCAAGTATATCCAGCGGCATGGCTGTAGGCTGGGCGGCTGTACCAGAATGCACTGTTGGGCTGAATATGTGGCCTCTCCAGGCGATTGACTTGAAGGGACTGAGAATTCATTTTTGTCTGCAGATTGCCATATGCTCGTTTAAAAATGAAATAATGTCATAACTATATAGAAATGTTGACCCCCTGCAAAGGCAGTCACGTGTTAAGGCATGGCTCATACTGGCTCCTTGATAGAACCAATCAGGCAGCTGGTGGCTTGCAGTTTCGAGGACTGGTTTCTATCACAGACGGAGGACAGACTTGTGACCGGCTGAATCTCCTACTGGGCAGATCCTCTCTCGGGCTCCCCGATTCCTACCGTGCTATTCCCTCCAATTTCTATGGCAGAGTGGAGCCTTTAAAGAAAAAAACCATACTTGCATTGCATCTTACTGCACTCCTGCCCACCTTTCTCTCTGGGCACCAATTTGGTTTCATCTTGGCAGCTCCAAGCCCCCAGCCCAGACTGCCGGTTTGGATGAACTCCAGATCCCAAGCCCTAATAATATTTTCCTGAGGCACCATAGTCTTCCCAACTGTGTATCAAACCAACTTTTTTTTTTTTTTCCTGTGGCACCGCACAGCTTGTGGGATATTAGTTCCCTGACCAGGGACTGACACTGGGCCCTCAACAGTGAAAGCGTAGAGTCCTAACCACTGAACTTCCCGTAGAACTCCCTGCAGCCAACTTTTTAATAAGCCAACAAGCATGGACACAATACCTGCCATGTACTCGTGACTGTGCCCGTTGTGAGGAGGATCACCAAGCGTAAGCCCTTCTCAGAGGCAGGCACAGCTGAGGGCAGGCTTAGGGAAGGCTTGGAGTACTAATTCCTGCCAGAGACCAAGGTGCCAAGGAAATAGGAAAAGAGATGATACACCTATGTGCCCATCACCCTAGAACCTCAGAAACCCCATGGGGGGCCTCCAGTGGTTCCTCCCACTCCCCCCACCAGAAGTAACCACTTTCCTGACTTTTATGTGAGCCATTCTTTATAAATTTACTACTTGTATATGATCTGTAATCAATATATTGCTCAGGGGGCTTCCCTGGTGGTGCCGTGGTTAAGAATCTGCCTGCCAATGCAGGGGACAAGGGTTCGAGCGCTGGTCTGGGAAGATCCCACCTGCCACGGGGCAACTAAGCCCGTGTGCCACAACTAGTGAGCCCGCGTGCCACAACTACTGAGCCCGCGTGCCACAACTACTGAAGCCCGCGCAACTAGAGTCCATGCTCCGCAACAAGAGAAGCCACCACCATGAGGAGCCCTTGCACTGCAATGAAGAGTAGCCCCCGCTCGCTGCAGCTAGAGAAAGCCCGTGTGCAGCAACGAAGACCCAATGCAGCCAAAAAAATAAAATAAATAACTTTATTTTTAAAATATATATATTGCTCAGTTTTGAGAAAACGGGTAGCAAGCACAAACCCAGCTGTGCAAAGAAAGGGCAATGTGGTCCCAATAGATGGAGGCACCAGGAGAAGGTCAGATGAGGCAGAATGTCTGCGTAAGAGGCTGGCCTCAGCTTCCCTGGGCATCTACCAAGCAGGCGAGGCCACAAGGAGGCCTGGAAGCGCAGGCAGTTGGGCAGCCAGCAAGGTGGTGGTTTCAGCTTCTTGAAAAGGGGTACAGGGAATTCCCTGGCAGTCCAGTGGTTACGACTCTGTGCTTCTACTGCAGGGGCCTGGGTTCGACCCCTGGCCTGGGAACTAAGATCCCACAAGCTCTGCAGCCAAAAAAAATGAAAAAATAAAAGGTATGAAACTAATACTCAACACAGCATATAGTAGGTGAAGTGCTCAAAGACTGGTAGAATTCAACAAAAAAAAGAAAGAAAGAAAAGGGATACATGGGAGGTTGTGTTTTCTTTTTAAACCTTGTATGGCTAAAACCCTCTTTATTCCTACTCTCTTGTTTGGTAATTTGCCTGAGCATAAAATTCTAGACTTGGAAACCATTTTCCTTCAGAACTTTGAAGGCATTGTTCTTTCATCTCTTTGCTTCTAATGCTGTGCTGAGAAGTCTGACACCATTCTTTCTGATCCTGTGTATGTGACCTGTTTCTGTCTAGAAACTTGTAGAATCCTCTGTTTGTCCTGAGGGTTCTGAAGATACCTTGGTGTGGGTTTATTTTCATCCATGTGCTGGGCACTCAGCTTCAATCTGAAAACTCATATCCTCCAGTTATGGGTACTTGTTTCATTATTTCTTTGATGAGATTTCCTCCTTTCCTTTTTCCCTGTTCTTTCTGGGACATCAAATTGTCATATGTTGGACCTACTTGGCTGACCCTTGTAATTTTTCTCTACTCTTTTCCAGCCCTTTGCATGTTCACTGTAACTTGGGGAGATTTCTTTGGTTTTATCGTTCAGTCTCTCTATGGAGTTTTTCATTTCTATTATCAAGTTTTTAATTTCCAAAAAATCCTTTTGGATTCTAATTTGTTTTTAATTGAATATAGTTGATTTACAATGTTGTGTTATTTCAGGTGCATAGCAAAGTGATTCAGTTATATATACACACATATACATATATATTCTTTTCCAGATTCTGTTCCATTACAGGTTATTACAAGATATTGAATATAGTGCCCTGTGTTATACAGTAGGTCCTTGCTGCTTATCTGTTTTAGTGTGTATCTGTTAATTCCAAACTCCTAATTTATCCCTCCCTCCCCAGGACTCTAATTTTTTAAAGGGTATCTTGTTCTAGTTTCATAGATAAAATGTCCTCTCGTAAATCTTTGAGGGTATTAATGAGAGTTCTTTCATGAAGCATTCTTCTCACTGCTTTGTAATGAATTCAGAATTAATTGAAATATGTAATAGTGGTTTAGTTAATTACATTAATCTATAGAATATGATATTACAATGATTACATTTATAGAAAAGACTAATAACATAGGATTATCATGATACATCTTAGAGCAGAAACAGCAAGTTAGTACCACAGTATTATATATTATTTTCCCCATGTTTTATATATTATGAAAAATTTTAGTTATACCAAAAAACTGAAAGAATTTTATGATGAACACTACCTCAATTCTAACATTAACATTTTACTATACTTGCTTTATTGCACATCTATCCAACCCTCTATCCATCCATCAATCCACCTTATTTTTTGATGCATTTTGAAGTAAATTACAGGCACCAGTATACTTTCCCCTAAATACTTTAGCATGAACATCATTAACAATATTTCAATATTTGCTTACAGTTTTTTGTTCATTTGAAATAAAATTTACATGTAATGAAATGCACGGACCTTAAGTGTAAAATTCTCAGTGTTTTGACAAACTCATAAATTTGTGTAAATTCAACCCCCCACCAAGGTATAGAACATTATCATTACCCCAGAAAGTTCCCTCATGCCCTTCTTAATCAATCTCTGTCCCTAGGGGGATTCACTGTTATGATTTTTTTCTACTATAGGTTAGTTTTACCTGTTACAGTATTTCAGGTTTTTTTTTTTTTAATTAATTAATTTATTTTGGCTGTGCCGTGTCTTAGTCGTGGCACAGGGGATCTTCGTTGTCGCATGGGGGGATCTTTTAGCTGCAGCATGCAGACTCTTAGCTGTGGCATGCATGTGGGATCTAGTTCCCTCACCAGGGATCGAATCTGGGCCCCCTGTTTTGGGAGTGCAGAGTCTTACCCACTGGACCACCAGGGAAGTCCCAGTATTTGTTTTAAAAAAAGAAGAGAAAAAGAAAATTTATGTTAACATGCATATTGTTCTGCCATACGCCAGGCATTGTTCTAAAGTGCTTTAGAAATATTAACTCACTTACTTATATCAATACTTTGAGCAAGGTAGTAGTATTTTCTCCATTTTACAGATAAAGAAAACTGAGATGTAAAGTGGCCAAATAGCTTAGCCAAGGCCTCACGACTGAAGAATGGGGGTAGGGCCGGCCCTACAGCCACACTGTTAACGACACTTCAGCCTCTGTGTGAACATCCTTCAGACCTATGTCAACTTCAAAACGCTTACAGCAGTTATCTTGGGTGGTAGGGTTGTGGGTGATTTTTATTTTCTTCCTTTTGCTTACCTGTATTTTCTAAGATTTCGTCAATGAACATATATTACACCTCTTGCTTGTATACCTAAAACTCCAAAAGTTATTTTAAAATATTCCTGATATGGCCCAACACTACTCTTTTCTAAGTCATGACACCCCTCTCACCCGATTTCTCTTCACACTCACAGCCAAATCTTTGAATATAGCCAGGCTGAAGTATGGTCACATTCTGCATCACAGTGTGTCTTCCCAAGGTTCACTTTTGTGTGATATTCATGTGATCGATCATTTCAACCAACAGACATGCAAACATCCAGTGTCACGTGAGAACCATGTCTGTTAGTTGACAGATGTCACCATGGGTGGGTGAGAGGCAGGAAGTGACTAATTCAGCGTGGTTTCTGAATGTGTGCTCTTCTTAAAATGAAGCATAGAGCAAGAGGGAGGAAGTATGGGGATATATGGATATGTATAGCTGATTCACTTCGTTATACAGCAGAAACTAACACACCATTGTAAAGCAATTATACTCCAATAAAGATGTTAAAAATAAATAAATAAAGTCACAACTTCTACCTGAAATAAATAAATAGAAACTAAAATGAAGCATAGAATTTCTCTAAAGTGTAACATGTTTGCTTAAGATGTGTTCTGCATTTTGAAATTAATACTTTAAAGTGTTAATATAGATAAAATTCATTTTTCTTTTTTAAAATTTTATTTTGAAGTAATTTCAAACTTAAATGTACCCTTTATTCACATTAAGCAATTATTAATATTTTGCCACATTTGTTTTTACTATTTTCTATATGTTTCCTTCTGAAATAACTTAAAGTTGCATACATCATGCCCCTTTAATCCTTAATACAGCAGTGTGGATTTCTTAAGAATAAGGACATCTTCTTACCTATCCATTTTCTCACCTAACAGTAATGCAATACTGTCACCATATTCTAATTTTGACAGTTATCTCAATAATGTCTTTTATAGCACTTTTTCAGCTTCCAATATCCAATGCAGAATTATACATCTCACTAATTGTCTTATCTCTTTAGTTTTCTTAAATCTGGAGCTATTCCTCTCTCAGCGTTTTTTTTTTTTTGGCTGCACCATACAGCTTTCAGGATCTTAGTTCCCCAATCTGGGATGGAACCCGTGCCCCCTGCAGTGGAAGCTCAGAGTCCTAACCACTGGATAGCCAGGGAATTCCCTTTTTTGTCTTTCTTGACACTGTCATTTTGAAGGGTAAACACCAGTTATTTTGTAAAATATATTTATATTTGATTTTATGTTTCCCCACAGTACGGGTTATACAAGTTATGCACTTTTGGCAAGAATATTATGTGGGCGATGTTGTGTCCTTTCTATGTCCCAGGAAGCACATCATCATGATGTTAATTTTGATCTCTTGACAGATCTCTCTGCTGTGAAGCTACTATTTTTCCTTTTGTAATTAATAATCAATTTGTGGGGAGATAGAATATCTTTGACCAGTATTTACTTGATAAAAATGTTTATGCATTTTTTGAATGTTTGTTTTATTCAAAGGCTTAAATATTTAAGAAATGTATAAATGGCTGAAAATCTACAAAAGAACTCTAAAAAACTTCGGGAAAATGCTAATGAAACACGAGAAGAAAAAGTAAGTAGATCAGAATATGGAAAGAAAACTCTGTAATGATGAAGAACAGAACTTTAGGAGAGAGAAGTATGGTAATTAGCAAACTGGGAGCAAGATGGGAGAACAAACCGGAAATATGTGTGTATAGGTGAGATCCTTGCTGAGGACTTAGATCCTGTTCTCATACCTTTCATTGTATCTGATCCAAACATACTTTCCATGGTTATAAAATATGCTCAAATAAATATTTTTGAACGAATGAACAATTCATCATGATAGACTTTGGACAGAATCTGCTTACATCTTGAAATCTCCATTTAATCATTAGCATCTATTTGTTGTACTCCCAGCAGTACAAGTGCTACATCTGAGAGGAAGAGCCTGTTGTTTTTCTGAAGAAATATATGAGAAGTAAATAATGTGCAATGATATGCCATTCAGATTGATTAAGCAGGAGTGGTGCATTTTATGCACAGGTAGCAGCTCTTCTATTAATAATTCTCCTCCTCCACAGGGCATTCCTGGATGACTGAAAACAAGGAAGCAATTTTCGACTTCCCCTTTACGTTCAGAAGCATCAACAACATACAAGTCTGTCCACACAGGCCTTGACTGCACAGCAAGCTTCAAAAAATGTTTGTCACCAGAGCAAGATAATTTTTGCAACTTGTGATAATAAGAAGCTGGTTTGATGAAAACCTTGCAGTTGTGAAAAAAAATGATTTTTTGAAATTTGTGGTTGATAAAAATGGTTTCTCACATAGTTGTTTACTGTATCCCCGTTATCTTGCCTTGGTTTCCATGATCTACCACCCATAGCCCCCAAACCAAATATTTTATTTAAGATCTAAATGTTTGTTTATTTGCTTATCTAATTCTTGGCCATAGACCCAATTTCTGCATCATCCTGGTCAGGATTCTGTGTGGATCCTAGGCTTGCTTCCTGTAAGTTATCTCTAACTTCCAAACAGCCTATAAAAGCAAAAAGGTACGATCCCTACCCTACCCAAGCACTCTCCTATTTTTCATGGCTGGAACACTGTATTATTTATTCAAACCTGTGTCATTCATTTATTCCATTCGTTCATTCAAAAACGCTTAGCTGTTGCACAACCAGAACTGAACTAGGTCTAATTTTAGTCTTTGCCCTTGAAGTTCTCAGAATTTCATTAGAGATACCAACAGATAACCAACTCAGGAAGGTGTAGATTTCTGTGGTAAATGCCGTATTTTGTAATGTGAACACAGATGAGATATCAACACCCAGGAGGTGCGGGTGACTAATCCGTGAGCAAGGCCCTCTAAAATATATGGGGTTATTTAATCTGCACACTGACCTTAAAAGGAAAGGACTTTTATTGTCGTGTTTATCAGATGAGGAAGCTGAGGCTTTGGGAGGTTCAGAACTTTCCAGGCCCCAGATAACAGGCAGCGAGACATGGCTTAGAGACCCAGTCCCTGTGCTCTTTATCCTGCCAACCTGGAAGGATGGATCATGCAAAGGAGGAGTTTTCTTCGCCCCCTCGGGGACTGGCAAGGGGACTCGCTGAGCTCCCAGCAATGTCCGGCCCCCGGGCGAGAGCTGGCGTCTGGATAGGGGGACCAGATCCACGCGAGGGCTCTCAGTCCTTCCGCCTCGTCTTTCCTTGGTTCTGCCCCCAGGCCTTCTGTTGACCTGGGTTTGCAACCTGAGACTCCTCATTTCCAGATCCGGACTACAAGGGTCTTCCTTTGGGGGCGCAGGTCCCTCGGAGGAAGGACCCGCCCCTGCTGTAGCGGCCGCCCAGAAGAAAGCACGCCTTTTTTATCCTGAAATGAAATTTGTCATTAGTTAAAACGCTCGTCCGGGCTTCCCTGCTGGCGCAGTGGTTAAGAATCCACCTGCCAATGCAGGGGACAAGGGTTCAAGCCCTGGTCTGGGAAGATCCCACATGCCGCGGAGCAAGTAAGCCCGTGCGCCACAACTACTGAGCCTGCGCTCTAGAGCACGCAAGCCACAACTACTGAACCCACGTGCCACAACTACTGAAGCCCGCGCGCCTAGAGCCCGTGCTCTGCAACAAGGGAAGCCACCGCAATGAGAAGCCCACGCACAGCACCACCCAATGCAGCCAAAAATAAATAATTTTAAAAAAACAACCGCTCCTCACGGACAGTATTTAAACGAAGTGCTAACTGCAACACAATCAGAACTAGAAGGAAAGTAATTTACAACACCATAGTGAGAACTTCGACATGTCGCAGCCGGGGAAGATCGCCCGGAAGGCGCAGGGGCGAGCCGAGCTGCAGGGGTCGGGGTGGGAGCTGGCATTCCCAGGAAAGTCCTCGAAGGTTCCCCCGCAGAAGTACTCTGCTCGTTAGTGCAGTGCAGGGAAGTGATGGCTCAGACCCTCATTCACAGGCTCTCCACTTTCGGGAGGGTCGCGAGCTCCTCGCAACCATGCGCCCCATCACTGTGAGCCCCCAATCTCGCCCGCGGTGACCGGTGTGTCCCGGAGGAGCGGACCCGGCTGAGAGCACGGAGATGGGGGGGCTTGGGCGTAGGAGGGTGCAGGCGCGGCTCCGGGTACAGTTGCCTCTGAGGGGCGAGGGGAGGGCGCTCGTGGAGCCCCAGAACTGACCGGGAGGAGGAAGCCCCTTTCCCGGGTCTCCGGAACCGGGAGAACGCCGCTCAGGCACAAATCAGGTCCTGGGTTACACATGCCAGCTTGGGCGCACCTGTTTAGAAAACGCATTTTGAGCTCCATTCGAGTAAGACACACCAGAGCCCATTCATTCATGATTTGGGCATTGTCTGAATGTTATCTTTATATTGTGAAAATAGTACCTGCTCATTGTTAAACAGTTCAAAAGCATAGAAAGAGGTAAAAGTCACCCGTAATCAATCCCTACACCCTTAGAAGATCACTGTAAATATTTTGGAATTCACCCTTTGAAACTTTTTTCCTAAGCATATTTCCTAGGTAGTATATACACACAACACGTAACACAGTGGTATTAAACCATAGCATGCTTTTCTAACCGGCTTTCCCCCCCACACACACTTAATATATTATGGTCTATTTTCCATGTTGATGTAGATTTACACATTCTATTTTTTATATATACAGTATATTTGTATGTTTTTATAGGTGTGTGATGACCAAAACATGAGTGTAAGATTTATGTAGTATTATTTTTGGTAAACATACTGGAAATACGTGGGTGCCCCACAAGACTCTTTTACGAAAACTTTATGGTTTGTGTATCATTTTAAAATATCTTCACAGACCTATGGCTCAGCTTATCCCAATGATCATAATTATCTTTTCACGAATAATCTGCCATCCACTCTAGCAGTGGGTGTCTTCTCTGTGTGGCCTCTTTCAACCTTCTATAACATCACCCGAGACAGGCTAATAGTGGCTCCCTCTCTTTTTTTTTTAATTAATTAATTTTATTTATTTATTTTTGGATCTGTTGGGTCTTCATTGCTGTGCGCGGGCTTTCTCTAGTTGCGGCAAGCGGGGGCTACTCTTCCTTGCGCTGCACAGGCTTCTCATTTCGGTGGCTTCCCTTGTTGCGGAGCATGGGCTCTAGGCTCATGGGCTTTGGTAGTTGCAGCACACGGGCTCAGTAGTTGTGGCACATGGGCTTAGTTGCTCCGCGGCATGTGGGATCTTCCCGGACCAGGGATCAAACCCGTGTTCCCTGCATTGGCAGGCAGATTCTTTTTTTTTTTTTGGCAGGCAGATTCTTAACCACTGCACCACCAGTGAAGTCCCTCAACTCTGAAATATTTTTGCCTCTAGTTGTCCCATGCAGACTATTCATAAAATCTACTTCTTCAGTAACTACAAACTCTGCTTTGGTTTCTTGAATAAACAGCAACAACTGAACAGTATTGGTAACATCTGTAGATCCATCAAGCCTAGGAAAACCACTCAAAACTATTTACCATGTTTTTTAATTGATGACTGATGTTTCTCCCAATGTTCTCAAGTCTTTGAGCAACCGTTCTCCCCAAAAGGCTAATAGTCTTCAACAAATTTTAGGTTTTGCAGACCAGGAGGCAGAATCAAGTAATTATGTAGGTACTTACTTTCCACATATTTATTTTTTTGTGATGAAAATAAATTTATTGAATTTATTTTTGGGGAAAACGACCATATTTGTTAAATGAGTGACCGCTGCTATAGTTTACTCATGTGTCATTTGTGTACGATCACCAATTAGTGTGAATGACAAGGTGTCCGAATGACTTGGTTTCCTATTAATCCACTCACTAAGCCAACTTCATGTTGAAGAAGAAAAATCACCAAAAACAGACCAAGAAATGTCCACTGCTAGAGGGCTTTTTGTTTATTTAAGTGTAATCTTTCAATGGATTAGTAGTTCTCTAGCTTGGAGTCTCTAATTTGATATAGCAACCAATTTAATTTCTGTGCAGACCATGAATTAGCAAATGTCTTCTAACCCGACAATCACTTTAAAAGCAAACCCTTAGTTGATCATGAAAACACACCTTTAAACACATGGCTCTAAACACCATTGTTTTGCCCACTCTGAAATGTATTTTTTTCATCCTGACACTGTCATGTCATAACTTTTAAAATGATAATCTCATTATTGCTCAATTGCACTGATGCTTAGTAGGAGTAGCCTGTGGTCTATTCTTCATCATGCAAGTTTATAAAAAAGTAAGTTTGGAACTTCAATCATGGTCAGCCAGAAGACGGTCTTTCTTTCCCCCTCCACAATTAAATACATCAGTATTTTTGGAAGTACTGTCCAAATTGTTTGACGTCCCCTCTGCATTGACCCTGGATAAGGAAGCGTGAAACTTGATTGTTTTTCAGCAGAAGGACTTTAATTGGTAATTATGGAGAGATCATTACTTCCTTTTCTCCTTGGACAGCTGACACAGGACAGGAAGGAAGGTTGGGGTTCCTTCTGAGACTCTAAAGATCCTTTTCAAAAAGCCCATTCCATTCGCATTTCTTAGCGAATAAGCTCATCCGGTCTCCACACTTTATAAAGTTCTCCTTTACACACCCATCTTATCACCCGAGTCATCCGGTAGATTTAGGATTCTTATTCCCAAGCAGCTAGTAAGGCCTCAGGCCAGGTCTTTGGGTGCTGTCTGTTTTTTTCATGAGAGTCACTTTGATAGGAGAAAGGGATTGGGGAAAGACACCTGAGTCTGGTGAGGCACATTAAGGATGCTGACCACACACCTCACCTGCTGGACTGAGACAGAGGGGACCTGGGATCCTTTGCTGCAGTGCTTGCACCTGCAAACATTTCCTCCGCAACAGAATACAAAGAAACTATAAGGAACTAAAAATGACTGCATGCATGTGGCACTTGAGGCAAATTATAAACAAGATACAAAAAGACCAAAAACCCAACTGCCACTTCTGAGGTGTCCCAGCAAAAGCAGGGTCCTGGGCAAGATTCCTGCAAAGGGCACCACCAAGGGGGTGGGCAGACCACCCAAGCCCCCTCCCCCCAAACCCCTGAACCTGCCCCTACCCTCACCCCATTTAAAAAACCAGCTCCCCCACGCCCTCAGGGAATGAGCAAGGGAACCTGTTGCTTGTTTTCTCTCTCTCCTGCTGCAGCAGGAGTCCCAATAAAGCCTTGCCTGAATTTCTCGTCCGGCCTTTTACAATTTTCTATTGATTAAAGAGTCCAAGGACACCGGTTGGGAACTACCATTTTGCGCAGGGCCAGCCTGAAGTGGGAATGACGGTCCCTCCATGCTTTCTTGGTTATGCAACCATCATCCTCACTGTAAGTGTATTCTAAAATCCCATTAAGTGTATTCTCCATTGAACCCAGCTGAGTGAAGAGGACAGCCGGCCCTGCAGTGCCCCCTTGCGCGACTCTAGGGAGGCTGATCGCCTGCGGCGTGAGCGCCCCTCAGCAGCGAGTCTGTGGCCACAGCCCCTCCGCAGGGCCTTGGGAGGCAAAGCGGCGGACACATTGCGCGCGCCGACGAGAAGGGTCACCGGGCCTCAGGGTTGGACTCCTGCTGCGCGCTCGCTGCACGGCGGGGATTTGGGTGGGCGGGGCTGGGCGGGGCTGGGCGGAGCCTGGACCGCGGGAGCGCGTTGTACGGCTGGCGCCCTTTGAGCGGCGCGCGGCACCGTGGGGTCTCGGGGCCCGCCGCTCACAGACAGTCGGACCCTTGGATAAACATGGTGTGCTCCCCGGGAGAGGGGAGCAGGGCCACGTCCGCGGGCGGACCCGGCGAGGAACCCGGAGCCCCCACCGTGCGGGGGAGAAGGCGGGGACGGTCAGGCCGCGCGGGCTCTTTAAGACCATGTTCGTGCTAACGCCTACCGTGAGTAACCTGGTCCCAGGTCCCGGGAGAAACGAGTTGGCTTGGTCTAAATAGGCGGATGAGAGTTCAGATCTCTAGGCGTGGAATTTGGGGAAGCTATGAATGGGGGGGGTGGGGAGGCACATGGCTTTGAGCCAAAGCCCCCAGGTACGTTGTAAATTTTAACAGGGCTCCTGGAGAGGGCGGTGAGACTAAGCAAGGACGAATTCCAAAGGGAGGAGAGTCCCCCACCTGGCTTCAGCGCCCACGCGGCTGGTCCTTCATGATCTCGGTAAGCCCAGTAGCTTGTGAACAGGTGGGGTGAGTGCAGGAAGCATCAGGCCTTTGTGGTGGATGGGTAGGCAGAGGAACCCACTCCTGCGGGCTCTCAGGAGGCCTTGGGCATCCGGTTCTTCACGAAGTTTCCTGGGCCAAGAGGTGGAGCTGTGCCTGCCTTTGGGCCTGGCCCACCAATGCGGTATCCGGCAGCCCCGGTAGGACCTCAGAGAGCACAGCAGCAGGAGTGGAGAAGTGGCTGGTGGCACTGTGCCTCCTTGGCAGCCCCCCCCCCGGGGGTTGGCCCACTGGGCACGGGAGTGGAGGAGCTGCTGGGTGGTCTGATGACACAGGCTGAGCTGAATGAGGATTGTGAAGTCACAGAGGAAGTAGGATGCTACAGCATCCCACTTGGCGTGGGGCTGACGGCCTGGCAAGGAGAAAGGTGTTGCCCAGGCGGACCAGTGCTTTCTGCCCATGGAAGGGAGCCTCTGGGATAAGCAGGGCACACCTGGTGCCCATGGTGGCCTGATGAGTTGGGTGAAGCCACCCTGGAACAGGGTCCCCCTCCCCATCCTAGGAGTGAAGAGAGTCCCATGTCCACATTCTGGAAACCTAAATACCACCCACACCATGTGGAAGGAAAGCAGTAGAGAGGCTGGGTGGTACATCCCGCTGCCCCCCTTTTTCCCCAGATCCTCCCAGGCAGGCCGCCCTTGCTCTGTCCAACCCCAGCTCTGTGAGCTTTCTGTTCCTCCTGAGTAGCTGACTTCCAGGATTTGGGGTTCCAGCGCTATGGGGAATACACGCTGGAGAGCAGATGAGTCCCGAAGATCACCACTAACTCCCATCCTCCTACTTGTCTAGATGCAGAGGCCTCCAATGGCTGTGATAAGCCTTCTGTTCTTGGCAGTGATGTATGTCGTGCACCACCCTTTGATGGTCAGTGACCGGATGGACCTGGACACACTAGCCAGAAGTCGGCAGCTGGAGAAGCGGATGAGCGAGGAAATGCGCCAGTTAGAACTAGAGTTTGAAGAGAGGAAGCGAGCAGCTGAGGAGCAGCAGAAGGCAGAGAACTTCTGGAGAGGAGACACATCCAGTGACCAGTTAGTGCCGGGGAAGAAAGACAGGGGGCGGCCGTTCCAGGCGGATGGCCACGAGGGGCCGCTGGGCTGGATGCTGGGAAACCTGTGGAACGCTGGCCTCTTTTGCTTTTTTCTCATCTTTGAGCTCCTGCGACAGAACATGCAGCACGAGCCGGCCTTTGATTCCAGCAGCGATGATGAGACGGAGGAGGTCCGTGTCGTGCCTGTCACCTCCTACAACTGGTTTACCGACTTCCCCCCGAGGGAGGCCCTGGAATCCTTTCACAAACACCAGATCCAGAACGTCACCCGGGACCTGCCCTGCACCTGCGAGTTCGTGGAGAGCTTTGTGGACGACCTCATCAAGGCCTGTCAGGTGCTCAGCCGCCGGGAGGCTCACCCACAGTTGGAGGACTGCCTGGGCATCGGGGCTGCCTTCGAGAAATGGGGAACCCTCCACGAGACCCAGAAATTTGACATCCTGGTGCCCATTGTTCCCCCCCAGGGCACTATGTTTGCGCTGGAGATGAGGGATCTGGCCCTAGGCCGCCGCTGTGGCCGCGTGCGGGTCGAGTCGGAATGCGTGTGCAAGCGCGAGAAGCTTCTGGGGGACGTGTTGTGCCTGGTGCACCACAACAGGGACCACTCAGCCCTCCTGGGCAAGTGTAACAGCTCCATCAAGGCGGCTGTCTGCACCGGCTCCTACCTGGATGTGTGTAAGACCGTGCAGTGGTTCACGAACATGGTGGGCAACGCCTGGGCCCTCGTGGCCCACAAGTATGACTTCAAGCTCAGCCTGCCGCCGTCCACCACCTCCTGCAAGCTCAGGCTGGACTACCGCTCAGGCCGCTTTCTCTCAATCCGCCTGGTCCTGGGTGTGCAACAGGAAGACTCCTTGGTCTACCTGGTGAGTCAGGCCCCTGACCAGGAACAGCTCACCAGCGTGGACTGGCCCGAGTCCTTTGCAGCCTGTGAGCACTTGTTCCTAAAGCTGGTCGGGCGTTTTGCTCCCGAGAACACCTGTCACCTCAAGTGCCTCCAGATCATTTTGAGTCTCCGGGACCTTCAGAGTTTACCCCAGGGAGCATCCCACCCCATCCTCACCTCTTACCACTTCAAAACAGCCCTCATGCACCTGTTGCTGCAGCTGCCCCTCACAGACTGGCAGCATGGCATGCTCTCCCAGCGGCTCCAGGACATCCTCTGGTTCTTGGGCCAAGGCCTCCAGAGAAGGTCCCTCCATCATTTCCTCATTGGTAACACCTTCCTGCCCCTGACCATCCCGATCCCTAAGACATTTCGTAATGCTGAGCCCGTCAATCTCTTCCAACACCTGGTGCTAAACCCCATGGCACATTCACAGGCAGTGGAAGAGTTCCACAACCTTCTGACCCAGGTGAAAGCTCTGCCCTGTGCCCCGCTGGCTGGGGCACATTAATGTACAGGCCATTAAAAAGGGGGAGAAGGTATTTCTGATTGTCAGGCTGCAGAAGAGTTTATTTTTCAGACACATCAGCAGTATACGTGATCTTCACCTTGCCTGTGGGGACTATGATAGACTAAGACACTTAGCAGTACGTGAAGTGGTCGTGAGGAGGGGTCCAGTCTGCAGGGCCTAATCAAGGCTGGGTCTTTGAAGTTTTCTTCTCCTGACTTAACTTTCATCATGACCCCAAGAGGGCCCAGGGTAACAGATGTTATGGGAGGATCTTGCTGCTAAAGAGTTGGGATCCAGAAGAGGCCTGTGAAGTTGGGTTTTGTAGCAACACTGGAAGTCAGAGAACCAGAGAATACTTCCATTCCAGCTTATTCCTTCTTTTGTGAACTCCGAGCACATCCCTTGTAAACTGGTTTCCTTATTGAACTCAGCCCAACTCATATCCAAGCTGATAGCACTCCATTTTATCCCAAATACTGTGATGGTAGCTTCTCGTATTTTAGGATCGAATTTTTCAGACCTCCACTATTTGAAGATATAACCAAGATGTTTATTTGCCATTTTCTTAATTTAGCCCCATTTTCATATGATATGTGCAATATAATACAGCTGTTTTATGCATCTGAAAAGAACTCCAATACTACCCAAATAACTTGACTCACAGACAAATATTAAGTCAACAGTGGCCTGTCCCATAGTTGAAATAATGTATTTACTAAAATTAATTACATCGTCAACATCTGATGACCTCCTCAGTGCCTGGAAACATTATAAAACCCTTAAGGAGGACAGTCTTTTGGGGGGCTCTGAGATGAACAATTACGGTTTCTGAGGGGAGCCACTTATTTGTTAAATGGAAAGAAGGTTTAGCTACCACGTGCAGCTGTGCTTTTTCTCAGTCTGGTAATGCCTTTGTATTCTCTTTTCAAAGAAGACAAAGGGATTATTTGAACTGCATGTGTGGGTTTGCAAAGAGGGGTCATCACAATCCAGGCCCACTGCCAGGGCTGGACAGGAAGGGACTGTGAATCAGTTCAGCTCTAACAAAGTCATAATTCTGGCGATATGATTGGTATATTTCCCCTTCTTTAAAAACCCTGGGCATCCTGGGGAGGAGTGTTAAGAAATGTGACTCTAGTTGTGGGTGTGGTTGTTTTGGAAATACCAGTGCTGTTCCTACCCAGCACTGCCAGGAAGATCTCCGGGGGAGGAGAACCTTGCCCCACATTTAATGGGACCTCATGGGGGGTTTAGGTGCTGGCCTCGTAGGCTTTGGTTATAGAATCCACACCCTCCCCGCAGCAAAAATCAATTACAAGTGTCCCGGAAGCTGATGCCAGCCAATATTTGGGGCTCCCACTGCTGCACGAGAGCTGCTGTGTTCTCGCATTGTCTGCTGCTATCTGCCAGGTACAGCTTTCAAGTGCAGATGCGATGATGGTTGGTTCTATGCTGGTGGGATTTTGGTGTTTTAAAAACATCCACATGTTTTTTGGGATTTCCCTGGTGGTGCAGTGGTTGAGAATCTGTCTGCCAATGCAGGGGACACGGGTTCGAGCCCTGGTCTGGGAAGATCCCACATGCCGCGGAGCAACTAAGTCCGTGTGCCACAACTACTGAGCCTGCACTCTAGAGCCCGCGAGCCACAACTACTGAGCCCGCGTGCCACAACTACTGAAGCCCACGCGCCTACAGCCTGTGCTCCGCAACAAGAGAAGCCACTGCAGTGAGAAGCCCGCGCACCGCAACGAAGAGTAGCTCCCCTCACCGCAACTAGACAAAGCCCACGTGCAGCAACAAAGACCCAACGCAGCCAAAAATAAATTAATTAATTAAAAAATACATATGCTTTTTGTTTAGAAAATAATTTGCTGGTGTTTTACCTCCAAATCAATAAAGAAGATTATTTTCTGTATCGGTCGGAATCTGCAATACCAGCAGATCAGCATTCTCACATGCCTGTTCCCAAGAAGTTCACGTTACCCTGATCGCTTCATCCAGTACATCCTGGTGTTTCTCAGCGTACTTTGAACCAGTCTGCCCTGTGGTTTCCCAGTGGCATGGCCGGTAACCAGGAAAGAGTAATTCAGAATCTTAAGGAACACCTAAGTTATTCGTTTTCATGGTGTCCAAACCAAAATATCAGCCAAATTAAAAGGTCTTAATGTCTACAAACAACATATATAAACTCCAGAGGGCACAGTCCTGTCAGGTAGAAAGAAGGTGGTATGATCTAGGACTGGGTGGTTTCTAGTCTAGTACAAGACAAGGAAGAAAATGTAAAGTTATGAGTGGGCGGAAGAATACAAAGGGAACAGTCAGCAAAGCTTGGGTGGGGCACAGAGTATAAGAAAGAGTATAGAAAAAACAGGTATTAATGGGAAGAACAGAGCTGTTGTGCTCTGGGAATACTCTTACAATGAAAGGGGAAGCTTCCAGATACTCAGGAAACTCAATTTTATTCTAAACAATACCTGGCTGGCACCCAGGATATAACAGCGATTATAGTAATGGGAATACTTAGCATTCATCGAGCATTGCCAATGGTCCAGGCACAGTTCTGCACATCTGGTAACTCATTTAATCTTCACACTATAACCCCACGAAGTGGGTGCTTTAACCCCTCCATTTTGCCTACGAGGAAACAGGCTCAGAAGGAGTATACATAGCTCATAAGTGGCAGAGCCTGGAAGAAAGTACCCGTCCTAGCAACCTTCCAGCACGATCTTGGGAATAAGATGTAGGGGTTACAGTGTTTTGAAAAGCAAAAAGCATTATATTAATTTTAAGAGAAACTATATTAATTTTAACATAAAGGGTGGTATGTTATTGTTTGGGAATTCTGGAAGATAGAAATTGTTGGTTCGTAATCCAGTCCTTAGGAGGTCAGGAATTTTATATCACATACAAAAATTAAAGGCATTTGCTCAGAGGCCAAAACAAATGCAAAGCCATTTCAACTACATGCCCTGTTGAACCCCAGTGACTTGGTGGTTTATATCATGAACTACATTGATATAAGCCAGCTGCAGGCTGGAAGGTCAGGGCAAATTTCAGCCAAAAGACTGTTCAGGTAGCCAGCTGATAACACTGTTATTCCTCACCTAAACTAAGGCTATTTGGCGTCCATTTTGGGGAATTAGAATCTGGGTGAGGAGTGAAAAATAGGGAAGGGGAATGGCTCCAGCACTTTTCTGGCAGATGAGGGGTGGAGGAGGGGCCCCACTACTTTTGTGGACAGAAGAGTTGAGCTTTGCAGGCCACTGATACCAGTGTTGAACGGATCTCTTGGCACCCGCCTAGGAGTCCTAATCCCCGCAGACAAAGAAGACATTCAGAACGGGAGGTGAAAGACCTGCCTGCACCAGGCGGGCCTGGCCTACAGAAATGCACGGGGTGCAGAGGCTCCACTACAACCACCAGACAGCTTCACACCGCAGCCAATGGCTGATGGGTCTCCTAGGAGCCTTCCTCTGCTAAGAGTTCCAAGCCAGTTCAAAGCCCAGTGCGGGGGTGGGGGGGGGTATTATCATCACTGTTTTATAAATAGGGAAGAAAATGGGGCCCAGAGAGGTTAAGACGCCCAATCCAGGATTAAACTTTTCTTCGAACTTTGCTCATTCAATACATATTTAAGCACTTGCTGTATCCGGGGCTAGCATCAGGCCCTGGGAAAACAATGGTGAGCAAAGACACGCTTTGTCCTCATGGGGCTGACAGTCTATACAGGAGACAGATATGAAATAGTCACCCCAGCAGATGTAAAAGGTTACCTATATGGGAAAAGAATCTAAAAAAAGTGGATATATGTATAACTGATTCACTTTACTGTACACCTGAAACTCACACAACATTGTAAATCAACTATACTCCAGTGAAAATTAACAAAAAAAACAAGGGTGACAAGTTCCACTAAAGCCTCCAGTAAGGACACTTGAGCCTATCAGGGAAGGCCTCCCTGAGGAAGTGATATGAGCTGAAATCTGACAGGAGTTAACTGGGTGAAGATGAGGATGGAGAGGATCCTACGTAGAAGACGTGGCACATGCAGAGGCCCCGTGGTGAGAGCTGGCACCGTGAAAGGAGGCCCAGTGACTGGAGGGCAAGGAGAAAATGGAGGCAAGGTGCAAAGTGAGGCTGGAAAGGCTGTGGGGACCAGGCCCAGGAGGGCCTTGTAGATCATTTTAGAATCTCCCTGAGCAATGGCACCTTTGAAGCATTTTGGACTTTGGGAGGAAGCGACAGGTCGGTTTTGTACTTGGCAACCACCACCCTGGGCCCAAGGAGAAGCGGGTCAGAGCAGGTTTGGGGCTGCTGCAGACCAGTGAGAAGGAAATATGGATGAAAAGAGATGCGGGATAGAAGAGATTTTTAGGAAGTAAAAAGAGCTCAGCAACGGATTGTGTGTGAAGAGTGAGGGAGAGGGAGGCGTCCAGGATGACCCCTGGGTGCTGATTTGGGTTCCTGGGTAAACTTGTTTTCTTTCTTCTATCCCACACTGCCTTACACTAAAGATTTGAAGGTGGTCACTGGGAGAACAACTTGGTGCAAAAAATAAATAGGCTTAAAAAGTCGTTTTCAACAAGGTGGTACATCTTTGGTTGCCAAAACGATTGAGGGGCACCGTTGGCATTTAGCGAGAAAATCGTGTCAGGGACGCTGAGCAGGAGTCCCACAGGCCAAGCGTTGTTTCACCCTGAATGCCAACAGCACCTTGGAGAAGAAGCACTGTATAAAATGCCATACGTGTGTTAAGACATTATAGGATGTTCGAGGGATATTTGGGGGAATCGCCCTGTAATACAGTTCTTTTTCTCCTGTAATACAGTTCTTGGGATGAGATGAAGCAGAATGAACAGATGGGTGGCTCATTACACTCGTCTCACTTCCGACCTTAACCTTATTTTTTTTGAAAGGGAGGAAGATATCCGGGAATCTTTTCGCAAGAATCAATAAAAACGATGGTCTTCATTAAAAAAAAAATGTACACACATTTTGCATCTGTTCTTTCCTCATTCCGGTGTCGGCTACCTCTCACCTCCATCCCACACCCCATCATCACTTTCTACCTCCTAGTGTTTTGCTGCCCTTATAGCACAGGTCGCGTTGGGAAAATCAACCTTTGTTTCCTCAGTCACCTGCCTCCCCGATTAGTATGTAAATTACGTGAAAGTAGAGCCCTTGCCCGCTCCGCTCCACGCTGGGTGGGTCCTAGCGCCCAGTTCTGCGTCTAGCGCTCGAAAGGAGGGAGTTTTCATACTATTTCCGGGGAGGTGGCGGGGGCGTCCATGTATCCATTACAGTCCACCCCCAGCACCCGAGCTCGGAGCGCTCAATCCCTGCCGTCTCACTTCCACGCGGCGCGTCACGACCCTTTTCGCGCGGAGGAAGGACCAAGGCGGTCTGCGCAGGCGCGCCTCTGGCCCCGCCCACGGTGGCGTCATCACGGCCGTTATTACGCTCAGGCGTCTCGGCGGGCGATTTAAAACCAACTCTGGAGACGCGGAAGACAAGATGGGACCTCCCTGGCCCGGTGAGGCTGAGTGGGTGGGAGGCGGGCGGGGAGGGCCCGGTGCGAAGAGGTGCTCCGGGTGGCGGGGCTGGCGGGCTGGCCTGAGCCGGAAGAGCGGCTATTCTCGGCCTTGTCGTTGGCCTTGTTCTCCGCCGGCTGAAGTAGAGGCAGGCGGGCTGGGGGAGAGGAGGGCCGGCGCAGGGTGGGCGGGCGGGTGCGTTCGGCCAATCAGGACGCGGCTTCGGCCCGCGCCGCTCTTGCCGCTGTGAGCCGGATGTGGGACGCCTTACTCTCTGGGTTCCTACATTTTGCGCGGTGTCTCTTCCTTTAAAAGGAGGTTTTCCTGGAATGCACGTTAGTTCAGGGCCATGGAAGTATTGTGGTTACTGCTGTATGCTTAATACGCATGTATTTATTTTTACATTCATTCAACTAGTATTGAGGGCCCCCTTCGGGCCAGAACCTTTTTTTTTTTTGCGGTAGGCGGGCCTCTCACTGTTGTGGTCTCTCCCGTTGCGGAGCACAGGCTCCGGACGCGCTGGCTCAGCGGCCATGGCTCACGGGCCCAGCCGCTCCGCGGCATGTGGGATCCTCCCGGACCGGGGCACGAACCCTGTCCCCTGCATCGGCAGGCGGACTCTCCACCACTGCGCCACCAGGGAAGCCCCGGGCCAGAACCTTTGTCAGATGCATAGATATAGCAAAGAACAAAACAGATAAGATCCCACCCTCTTAGAGCATGTGTTTTAGTTCGGGAGGCAGACAGGAAACGAAATAATTACAGATGAGGCTGAGTACTCAGATTGAGAAAAGCAGAGTCGGGGGAAGGTCCCTTTAGATTAGGGAGTCAGGCAAGATCTTTAAGCAGATTCTGGGGAACGTGTTCAGGCAAGAAGGAGCCAGTACAAAAAACAGGCAAAAGAGAAAGAGACTGACATGGGCGAGGACCAGGATTTTGTAACTGAACAGTGAGTGAGGTCGGGCAGGTAGTCAGGGCCTTTGTAGGTCTTGGTAAGAGGTTTGGAAATTTAGTTACATTTTGGACGTGGTAAGTGACTTACCTGAGTCAGGTGAAAGGGTCAGTAATCACGTGGATAAGAGCTTGACACTCAGGGCAGTGATATGGGCTGCTCAGGGAAGTGGCCTGTGGACTGAGAAGTAAATTTGGTCATCATCATCATATAGATGGCAGAAACATGGGAACAGGTGAGAACACTAGGAAGACCCTGTAGAGAAAATACTTGGGACCAACATTTAGAAGCTGGTTAGAGAAGGAAGAGCTAGAAAAACTCAGGAAAGAGTGGTGTTGTAGAAGCCAAGAGTGTTTCAAGAAGCAGAGTGTTGTCAACTGTTTCAAGTGCTGCTGACTCTCAAGAGGGATGAAGCCCAAAAAGTGACGATTGGTTTTGGCAACATGAAGCTGTGGTGGTGGGCATGGGAGCCAGATCAGAGGGGTTGAAAAATGAGTAGGAGTTGAGGAAATGGATACCGAAAGTGTTTTTGAGTTCAGTAACCATCTGCTGAATGAATGAATGTATAATGGGAAGGGAAGGAGAGAAATGGGGAGGGAATGTAAAGGGAAGGAGAGAAATCAGGGAAAGACGATTCTGAGAAATAAGGCGTGCTTCTAATTCCCATTTTGAGTTCCCCTCTTAGACAAATTCCTCCTTTAGTGCTTTCTATTTGTTTTTCTCTTGTCCCAAGGTCCATCTCCCTTCCTTACATTGGTTGCAGTGCCCACATTCAAGTAGTCACGAGTCCTCTTGATTCAGTCTCTAAAAATGTCCCTTGCCTCCTTCCTATTTTTACTTTCTTCTTTTTTGTTTGTTTTGACCTCAGCTGAGAGTTATGTTAATCATACTCTTTAGCTTGTGGGAAGCTATCAGGGAAACATGTGAAGTTGTTCTTGTATTTTTAATTCTCTTTTATCCCCACTCTTCATTCTTTCCCTTCCCCTTACATGGGCAAACTTGTAGTGTTTGTTGTGTGTCACTATTTTTAATGTGTTCCTATAAAATGTGTGTTATATTATGCATATTTTTTTCATATCACCAATTCTGAACCAGCTGAGATATACATTCTTATTCTCCTTTGGAGGATAAAGAAGCAAAGCCTTAGAGCATTTACTTAAAATTTCTCCAGTTAGTAAGTGAAGGAGCTGGAGTTTGAAGCCAAGCCTTCTGATTCTTAAATCTGGAAACTCTCCCCCCATGTCTCTCAGTTCCTTCATCTGTGCCTTCCAAGGATCTTGTTTCTTGGCCTACTCTCATAGGCCATAGCCACTCACCACCGTGGTCACACCCTAGACCTTGTCGCTGCACCACTCTGTCATCTCAGTGCACCCTGCCTCTCAATCACTCCTGTCTTTCCAGCTTACTCCCTCTTGTTCCCCGACTCCAACAATCCTTTGACCCAGCAGACCTGTATTCTTCTACTTTTCACTGTCTCACCTCTCTGCCCTTGTTCCCTCCTTACTTAGCTTACATTCAGGGGTCATTTGGTGTAATCACTCCCTTTCATATGCCCAAAACCCCTTGCCCTCTTCTTGCCTCCTTACACTTGCTTGACAAAATCACAACTCTGGTTAATCCCAACTCTGCCTACTCTGCTTGCACCCAGTGGTCTCAAGGGGACCCTAAAGCTGCCCAGCATTCATGCTGTATTCCCTGGTTCATCCACTCTCCTTTTAGATGATTTCGTATCTTCCTTTCTCTCCTGAAATCTCCAGTACCTCCTCCCCAGCCTTCACCCTTACCTGCTGAGTTTTTGGTTTTTAGCTGCTTCCTTTCATTTTTAAAAGAATATTTATTTATTTATTTGTTTTGGTTGCTCCGGGTCTTAGTTGCGGCATGTGGACTTCTTAGTCGTGGCATGCATGAGGGATCTAGTTCCCTGTCCAGGTATCAAACTCTGGCCCCCTGCATTGGGAGCGTGGAGTCTTACCCACTGGACCGCCAGGGAAGTCCCTAGCGGCTTCCTATTTTACTAAGAAAATAAAAGCAATCAAAAGATATCCGCGGGCTTCCCTGGTGGCGCAGCGGTTGGGAGTCCGCCTGCCAATGCAGGGGACACGGGTTCGTGCCCCGGTCCGGGAGGATCCCACATGCCGCGGAGCGGCTGGGCCCGTGAGCCATGGACGCTCACATGGGCCACAACAGTGAGAGGCCCGCGTACCGCAAAAAAAAAAAAAAAAGATATCCGCAAGTCCACCAGTGCACCTTCTCCCCTACCTGCGTCTTTGCCTGTGTTCTCAGTCTTCCTTCCTTTTGCTGTGGATGGACTCTATGCTCTCAGCAAGGCAGCCCCTTTACCTGCTTGAGTACATTGTTCAGCAACTTTTACCCTTTCTTCTGCATGATCTCTGTGAATAACGGCCCTCTCAAAGATATCTGGAACCTGTGAGTATGTTGTTTTACATGGTAAAAGGGACTTTGTGGATATGATTTTTAAACATTTTTTAAACTAAATTTTATTGTAGTATAGTTGATTTACAATGTTGTGTTAGTTTCTGCTGTACAGCAAAGTGAATCAGTTATACATATATCCACTCTTTTTTAGATTCTGTTCCTATATAGGTCATTACAGAGTGTTGAGTAGAGTTCCCTGTGCTGTACAGTAGGTTCTTATTAGTTATCTGTTTTATATATAGTAGTGTGTATATGTCATTCCCAATCGCCCAGTTTATCCCTCCCGCCCACATTTCCCCCTTGGTAACCATAAATTTGTTTTCTACATCTGTGACTATTTCTGTTCTGTAAGTAGGTTCATTTGTACCATATTTTTAGATTCCACATATAAGCAATATCATATATTTGTCTTTCTCTGTATGACTTACTTCACTCATTATGACAATCTCTAGGTCCATCCATGTCACTGCAAATGCCATTATTTCATTCTTTTTTATGGCTGAGTTCTGGTTTGGTATCAGGGTGATGGTGGCCTCTCAGAATGAGCTTGGGAGTGTTCCTTCCTCTGCAGTTTTTTGGAATAGTTTGAGAAGGAGAGGTGCTAACTCTTCTCTAAATGTTTGATAGAATTTGCCTGTGAAACCATCTAGTCCTGGACTTCTGTTTGTTGGAAGTTTTTTTTTTTTTTTTTTTTTTTAGTCAGTTGAGGTGATATGAGTGCCAAAGAAGAATAGAATTTAGAGCATACATTTATTCAGGGGCAGGAGAAAGAAGGAAAGACAGGAAATGAACAAGGGAGTGGCAAAGAGGAGGAGGCAGTGCCTGAGGCTCAAGGAAGCTGGAGACTGTACGCGGGCCACTCACTGTTGTGGCCTCTCCCGCTGTGGAGCACAGGCTCTGGACACGCAGGCTCAGCGGCCATGGCTCACGGGCCCAGCCGCTCCGCGGCATGTGGGATCTTCCTGTACCAGGGCACGAACCTGTGTCCCCTGCATCGGCAGGCGGACTCTCAACCACTGCGCCACCAGGGAAGCCCTGTTGGAAGTTTTTAAATCACAGTTTCAATTTCATTACTTGTGATTGGTCTGTCCATATTTTCTATTTCTTCCTGGTTCAGTCTTGGAAGGTTGTACCTTTCTAAGCATTTGTCCGTTTCTTCTAGGTTGTTCATTTTATTGGCGTATAATTGCTTGTAGTAGTCTCTTATGATCCTTTGTATTTCTGTGGTGTCCGTTGTAACTTCTCCTTTTTCGCTTCTAATTTTATTGATTTGAGTCCTCTCCCTTTTTTTCTTGATGAGTCTGGCTAAAGGTTTATCGGTTTTGTTTATCTTCTCAAAGAACCAGCTTTTAGTTTTATTGATCTTTGCTCTTGTTTTCTTTGACTCTATTTCATTTATTTCTGCTCTGATCTTTATGATTTCTTTCCTTCTACTAACTTTAAGTTTTGTTTGTTCTTCTTTTTCTAGTTGCTTTAGGTGTAAGGTTAGGTTGTTTATTTGAGATTTTTCTTGTTTCCTGAGGTAAGATTGTATTGCTACAAACTTCCCTCTTAGAACTGCTTTTGCTGCGTCCCATAGGTTTTGGATTGTCATGTTTTCATTGTCATTTGTGTCTAGGTATTTTTTGATTTCCTCAGTGATCCATTTTTTTAAATAACTTATTTCTTTTTATTGCTGAATAGTATTCAGTCTTATGGATAAACCACATTTTGTCTGTCCATTCACTGGTTGATGGGTATTTGGATTGTTTCCACTATTTGACTATTACAAATAACACTGCTACAACATTCAGAGAGGGAGAAGGTAGTGTGAAGACAGAAACAGTGAGAGATTTGAAGACACTAAGCTGTTGGCTGGGAAGATGAAGGAAGGGGCCTATTTCTTACATGATAAGAAATGTAAGAAACGCACCCCTAGAAGCCAGAAAAGGCGTTCTGCCCTCAGAGTCTCAGGAAGGAGCCAGCCCTACGAATACCTTGACAATATCCCAGAAACACTGGGATACACATTTCAGACTCTAAAATCCAGAACCGTAAGAGAATAAATTCGTGTTGTTTTAAACCACTAAATTTGTGGTAATTTGTCCCAGCAGCAAAAGGAAACTACAGTAAGTCCCCTACATATGAACGAGTTCCGTTCTGAGAGCGTGTTCATAAGTCCAGTTTGTTCGTAAGTCCAACAAAGTTAGCCTTGGTACCCAACTAACATAATCGGCTATATAGTACTGTACTGTAATAGGTTTCTAATACTTTTCACACAAATAATACATAAAGAAAACAAAAAATAAAACATTTTTAGTCTTTTCTTACTTGAAAAGTACAGTAGTACAGTACAGCAGCTGGCATACAGGGGCTGGCATCGAGTGAACAGGAAAGAAGCATTACTCACTGCAGGAGTGAGAGAAGGTGGGAGATGGTAGAGCTGCAGGATCATGAGCAATAGGAGACGGAGGGCAAGCTGCAATTTCACTCATGCCTGACATTGATGGCACAGGTTCTTGTTCCTTGCTGGAACCAGATGCACGTTTGCATCTTTGAAAGTTTGCAACGTGAAGGTTCGTTTAGTAACATATTGTTTAGTCTCCATGTGTTTGTGTTTTTTACAGTTTTTTCCCTGTAATTGATTTCTAATCTCATAGTGTTGGGGTCGGAAAAGATGCTTGGTATGATTTCAGTTGTGGATTTGATTAAGTTAAGGATCTTGAGATGGGGAGATTATCCTGGATTATCTGGGTGGGCCCAACGTAATCACAATGGTCCTTATAAGAGGGATGCAGGAGGGCCAAAGTCAGAGAAGGAGAGGTGATGACAGAAGCAAGAGGTTGGAGTGATGGAAGGAAGGGACCATAAGCCAAGGATTGTAGGTGGCCTCTAGAACCTGAAAAAGGCAAAGAAACAGATTCTTCGGTAAAGCCTCTAGAGAGAATGCAGTCCAGCTGACACCTTGGTTTTAGACTTCTGACTCATGAACTGCAAGAGAATACATTTATGTTTTATGTACCATTAAGTTTGTGGTAATTTGTTACAGCAGCACTAGGAGACTAATACAGTCTGTTTGCTTCATTTTTTTCTACCAAGCTGGGTTTTATTTTTTTTTCATTTTAAAATTAGTTTCTTGACCTCACTTCCCTTTCAACTGCCTTCCTGCCATTTCTCTTCTTCCTTTACAGCATGAGTCCTTGAAAACCATGTCTCCATTTTCTCTCTCCAATTTCTCTTCTCCCATCTCCCTTTTTTTGTCCCTCCTATCTTCTCTTGAATCTGTGCCTGTTTGACTTTCTCTTTGTCACCCTGCACTCAAGGAAAACTGCTCTTGTCAGTAACCTCTGGGTTGCTAAATCTAATGATCAATTCTCTGTCCTCATCTCATTTGACCTGTCAGCTGCATTTGACATAGTTCATTACTCCTTCCTCCCCTGAAATATTTTCTTCACCTACTTGTGGAATGCCACAGTCTCCTTCACTAGTTACACATTCCCCATTTCTTCACTGATTCCTCGTTTCCTTCTCTTTAAACTTTTGAAGTATTCTAGGACTCAGCCTTCTGCTTTTTTCTATTTGTCCTCATTTTTTGGTCTTCTCATCTAGTCTTACGGCTTTGAATACCCTCTCTATGGTTACAACATCCACGTTTATATATCCAGCCCAGAACTTTCCCCTCAACTCTAGACTTAAATATCTGGCTCTCTACCCCAGTTGGATGACTAGTAAGTCTCTCAAATCCAGCAGGCCCCAAACTCAGCCCTGACCTTGCCTCCTTTCCCCACAAATATGCTTCTCCTGTAGTCTTCCTCTCTCAGGTCCTGGCAACTCCGTTTCATCAGTTGTTCAGGGTAGTGTTGTAGTTTTCCTTCATTCTTCTGTTTTTTCTCATGCCCCACATTTAATCCATCAGGAAATCACGTTGGCTCTACCTTGAGACTATATCCGGTGTCTGACCACTGCCTACCTCCACTGCCCCCTCTCTGGTGTGAGCCACCAGCATCTCTTATCCTGGTTGTTGGTAGTTGCCTTCTAATTGGTCTTCCTGCTTGTCCTTTCAGTTTTCAACAGAATAGCCATAGGGATCTTCGTGAAGCATAAGTTAGATCACTTTATTCCTCTTCTCACCACCTTCCAATCACTTCCCTTCTCACTGCTCATGAAAGCCCAGGTCTTTACAGTAGCCCATAAGTAAGGCTCATACACCCCTACCGGCCGTCCCTCCCTTATTCTGACTGACTGGTGCTCCTGCCCTACCAGGCCCTGCAGGTCTGACACCCTGTGACCTCTCTCACTTCCGTGCTTCACTCTCACTGCTTCCGCCACATGGGCCCCTCAAACGTGCCAGGCATGTTCCTGCCTCTGTACTTTCTGTTTCCCCTGCTTCCATGTAGCTTCCTGCAAATATCTGCACGGTCTTGATTCTGATGTTACCTTCTTGCTGAAACGTTTCCTTGACACTATATTAAAAGTGACCTCCCACCTCCATTCCCCAGTCCTCTTTATTCCCCTTCCATGCTTTACTTTTCCCAATGGCTTTTTTTTTTTTTTTTTTTGCGGTACTCGGGCCTCTCACTGTTGTGGCCTCTCCAGCTGCGGAGCACAGGCTCCGGACGCGCAGGCTCAGCAGCCATGGCTCACGGGCCCAGCCGCTCCGCGGCATGTGGGATCTTCCCAGACCAGGGCACGAACCCGTGTCCCCTGCATCGGCAGGCGGACTCTCAACCACTGCGCCACCAGGGAAGCCCTCCCAATGGCTTTTATCTCCATCTAACATGCCATCCATTTCCTAACTTCTTATTATGAAAGTGTTCAAACATACAGGGACGTTGAAAGACTTAAATAGCCTCACACTCACAACTTAAACCCAATTGTTAACATTTTGCCATATTTTTCCTCTCTATCACTCACACACACACACACACACACACACACACACTGTTTTGACTGATTCATTTGAAAGTTGCACACACCATGTCATATCACCCCTAAGTTGTTTCCTATGCATCTTCCAAAAGTAAAGATATTCTTCTACATACCATTATATCATTATCACACCTAAGAAAATAAAAATCAATTCCCTAATGTTCCCTGATATCCAGACTATATTCCAGATTTCGCTGTTTATCCCCAAAATGTTGTTTATAGTTAATTTTTTTGTTTGACCAAGGATTGGCTGAAAGTTCAGAGATTATTTTTGGTTTGTATGACTCTTTGGTTTCTTTTGCTCAAGAAGAATCCCCTACTTTTTTTTTCTTTTTTCTTTTTTTTGACATTGAATTTTTAAGAGCTAACTGTCCCATATTCTGGAATTGTCTAAATGTTTGTTTCTGATATCATTTAACTTGTTCTCTAGCCCTTATATTTCTTATAAACTGGAAGTTAGATTTAAAGTCTTGGTTAAATTTAGGTTAAGCATATTTGGCAAAGTATTTTACGGATGATGCTCTGAATTTCATATTTTGTCCCGTAAGGAGATGAGTAAGTTTCAAGTTGTCTCATTTTTAGAGAGGCTACATCTGATTGTTTGGTTAACGTGGTTACTGCTAGATCTTTCGTTGTAAAAGACATTTTTCCCTTTGCAGTTAGCAAGTAATCTGTGGGCAGTTCTTTGGAATATTCGATTTAGTTTACAAATTTGTGTTGCTTATTCTGTCTCCCTGCTGGGATTAGAACCTAGTCTGTCTGACATGATAGCCCATCCCTCACCCTTATGTCAGCATCTTATCTTTTCTCTCTTGCCTGTCATCACGGTTATATATATCTGTTGTTCTGCTGGTTTGTGAGCTGATCAGAGGCAGCGACTTTTTCTTACCACTGTTATATCCCATATAGTGCTTTAGGTTTACAGTAGCTGCGTAGTTGATATTTGTCCAGATTGGCAGGAAGCATCAGAAACCCATCACCCCCCAAGAAACCTGAACTACAGAGGTTCTAGCCATAGAATATTAGAGTTGGAAAAGATCTTGGTGGGAAATGTGCTGTGAACTTCCACCCTGGGACAGGTCCCAGCCCCTGTTTAGACGTAGGAAATGTCCTGCTTAAGGTTTCCTGAGCAAGTGTTTTGTTCCACTGCTGTCAGCCACAATGAAGAACTCTCCTTCAGGGACCCGTGAATGCCACCACAGCACCTCCTCACCCTCAGAGCAGGTGTTCTCCATGGCCCTGCCCAGGAAGGCCCCTCTCAATACTCCTGGCACCCCAGTCCTTGAAGACTTTCCTCAGAATGACGACGAGAAGGAGCGGCTGCAGCGGAGGCGCTCCAGGGTCTTTGACCTGCAGTTCAGCACAGACTCGCCTCATTTGCTGGCCTCCCCCTCCAGTAGGTGAGTGGGCGCTGGGCTGCCTTGTTGTGGTGGGTTACGTGGGTTTGCATTACCACAATACCTTGTGGATTCTGGGTCTGGATTTTGAAAAGATCCAGTGTCGTTGATCCTTGCCAGAGTTGTTTTTTTTTCTTTCCTTTAGGAATGTTGATGTTTCAGCTACGATTCCTAAGTTTACAAACACGCAGATTACTGAGCATTACTCCACCTGTATCAAACTGTCTGCTGAAAACGTGAGTATCTGCCGGTTTAAGCAGTGACGATTTTGCAGCTTGATCAGAGAGGAGATCTAGTCTTCTTGATTCTGTAGAGAATGCATGATCAGTGATTGTGCACTTTTATTCTCTAGTGACTCTTCTCAGTGCTGGTGTTTTCAATGTGGTTTTACTGTTTCTTACAGACCTTTGGTGTCCCTCTGACAAGTTGCCTGCCCCCTGCGGTGTGTCACGAGGCAGCACCCTAGGGGTTAATAGTGCAGTTCTGGAGCTAGATAGTAGATAGATAGTAGGGTTGTGGGCTAATTGTGAGCCCTAGATGTAGCCTGAGTTGGAATCCTGTCACTTACAAAGCTGCGTGGCCTTGGCAGGTCACTCAGCCACTGTGCTGCAGGGTGGTCCTCCTCTGTAAAATGGGAATGAGAATAGTCCTTGCCTGAGAGTCGTTCTGAGGGTCACTGAGCCCCTCTGTGTCAGTGCTTAGAAGAGGACCTGCACACAGGAACACTCAGGAATTGTGTGCTGTCACTCCAGACCTTGAGAATGAGGAAGTACACACATGGATTTAGCTGTATCACCAGATGTTTGTGGGAATGGATATCTGTGTTGAGATGTGGGATATTCCTGTTTAAAAGTTCAGCTTCCCATGACAGGGTAGCATTATTTATGTGAGCATAGGCTATAAATAACAAACCTTTCTAAAACTTTCTGTTTTCAGAAAATCACCACCAAGAATGCTTTTGGCTTGCACTTGATTGATTTCATGTCAGAGATTCTTAAACAGAAAGATGCCGAACCGACCAACTTTAAAGTAAGAAGGATGTTCACCTTCTCTTGCATCTGAATTAATGCTAGTGATTGCTAATCCTTAGCATAGCACAATAATTGAATTCTACAAATACATGAGAGCCTTCCTTGTTTAAGACATTTTATTAGCTACTTTACTTTCTTTCCTTAACTGATGAAATGTAGAGAAAATATCTGTTACGTTTTTTTTTATTCCCTGTGTTAGGGGAATCTTTTTCATTTTTTTCTTAAAGGCAAGTACATATTTTATGCAGATTGCTTTGTTTTGCCGTTCAGCTGCTCCTTCTTTATGATCACCATGAATACAGCTCTGCTTGTTTGACTAGGTGGCTGCCGGCACTCTGGATGCCAGCACCAAGATCTATGCTGTGCGCGTAGATGCCGTCCATGCTGATGTATACAGAGTCCTTGGTGGGCTGGGCAAGGATGCACCATCTCCGGAAGAAGAAGAGGGCCATGGTGCAGGTACATGGGTTGGGATCTGGATGTAAGGGGCTTTTTTAAAGGGTGTTGCAGGTAGTTATTTGAGTAACATACTGAAATGAAGTCACAAGAAATCACTTCTCTCATTCTGTTGAAGACATGGATGTTTTCAGAATTATATTTGAGAAGATACTCAAACACTAGATATGTTTTTCTTTGGAAAAGAGAAGGACCTTATAAAAGCTTTTAGATTTTATTTAGACAAGATTGAGTAAACATCACCAACTAGGGAGCTTCTGATTTGGGGAGTCTTTGGAAATTGACTTGTATCAGAAACCAAATACTTAGTCTAGTAGTTTGGTTTCTCCCTAAGCTGCGGATTAGACGTGCCTGCTGCTTTGAGGGGATGGCATGTGTTTTAATTACGATCACTCTCTAAGTTTTGAAGAACTTGAATTGATAAGTTCAGTTACGTGCTCCAAAGCAGCCCCTGCAGTGCACGGTCTTACTCCTTGTAGATGGAAGTGCAACCGAAACAGGAACAACCAAGAAGGCTCCAAAGCCAAGGAAGAAGCACTTGTACAAAACCATCGAGCCGAATATAAACAACCTCAACGTCTCCGAAGCAGATCGAAAGTGTGAGGTGAGAAACTGTGTGCCCAGTGTAGTCTCTGACTAATTCAGAGGCTCAGTGGCAGAAACTTGCTGCTATGTGCTTGTTCAGGCCTCCAGGGAGTAAAATATTCAACTGGTGTCTCTGCATTGTCATCCTTTAGCTTTACAGCGAAGACTGACAGGGGTAGGTCCCTGCTTTTCCCTCAATATTTCAGAATGATTGAGTAGAACGAGATGGCAAATTACTGAGAAAACCAATTGATTAAAATATTAATTTTCTTCTGTAGTACATGCAGCGGTGGTGATGACAGCTAACATTTATTGTGTGTCTACCAGGCACACCGTGCTGCCCAAGGCCCGTGTCCTGTGTTAACCCATTCTGTCCTTACAACATCCTTGCTACATTTTATGAAGAGGTAATTGAGATTCAGGGCTGTGGAGTAACTTGTCCAAGATGACGTAATTAGTAAGTAAACTGGGATTTGAAACTAAGTGGTCTGGCTCCAGAGTCCATGCTCTAAACAACCTTACATGATTTAGCAAATCCTGAGGAATCTGCTTAAAGGAATGGTACCAGAGGCCTCTTTATAAATTAGCAGTTAATTTAAAGCAAACAGATGTTGCTACAATTTAAAAAAATTTTTGCTATTAAAAACAATTTCAAAAAAAAAAAAAAACAATTTCAGTGAACATCCTTGTACCTGTTTGCATTCTTCTGGGAGTATATTTGTAAGAAAATTCTGAGACATGAAATTTCCATTGCCCTCACAAAAAGGTTATACCAACCTACTCTCCCACCAATGATGGACTAGATTATTTCTTTCTCTTACTTGCATCCCACCAACGATGGACTAGATTATTTCTTTCTCTTACCTTTCTCTTTCTTTCTCTTACCTTAGTAATTAAGGTCACGAGACTGGAATTGATCACCAAGGGAATAAGTGTATGTGGAAAAAGGACTGGGCCCGGATACCCCTGTCTTAACAGGGGTAGGAGAGCTGAATAAGCAATGTCCAGTAGGTGGGGGAAGGCCAGGAGAATGTGGTATTGAAATGAGTGTTTTAGGGAGGATGGAGTGGTCAGCCACGTCAAATATGGCAGCCTGAGGCCATGGTGAGCTTGGCGAAGGGGCCCTGGGGAGCTGCAGCTCAGACCTCCAAGGAAGGGGTGCTGCTTGGCTGATGCTGGTGTCCCTGAGTTTGGAGGAGGGGCTTGGGGGCCCAGGACCCAGACTTCTGAGGAGGGAATGCCCACTGGTGCTGGTGTCTCTTATTGGCACCCGGCGCGGTTGGTTCTGTGGGTATAAGGAAAAAGTACAAGTTAAATTCAGCTACTGCCCAGGTAGGACCTGCTGCTGCTGGGTTGGTGAATCACTGCTGGGTGACACTCCCAGGAACAGGAATCCTGCAGAAAGAAGCCTGTCCCTTCTCCTTCCTCCAGCCTTGCCATCTCCCTCTAGTGCCCCCTTTTGGTGGAGCCCAATAGGGAGCTGCTGGCACAGCTGAAGTGTGGTCTCCAACTCAGCATCACAGAGCAAAGTATAGAAGGTAGGTTTGGAGCTGAGTGGCAATAGCTTAATAACTGCCAGAGAGGCAAAGTCTTGCAATATCTACTTCCAAGAAGGTTGGAAGTTACTATGTATAAAATAAATAAGCTACAAGAATATATTGTACAGCACAGGGAATAGAGCCATGTTACCTGTTACCTGTTCCCACCAGGTAACATTTTTCATATTTGCTTTACAAATATGGGAGTACAGGGAGAAAGGGTACAGGGAGAAAGCAAATATGAAAAATGTTACCTGTTGGGAAATCTAGGTAAAAGTTACACAGAGATTCATATTACTATTTCAACATTCTTGTAGGTTTGAAATTTTTCAAAATGAATTGGGCAGGGGGAAATAAATGAGAAGGGAGGCAGTTTTTTTTTTTTGGGGGGGGGAGGCAGTTTTTTAGAAGAGTTTTGCTATAAATTGGGGCAGAGTAATGGAATGGCAAGGGAAAGTAAGGTCCTGAGTCTTTTTGTTTTTTTGTTTTTGTTTTTTTAAAGAATGATGTTGTAGTATTTATTGACATGGGAATATTTGCACAGTATATTCTTTTTTTAATTTTTAAAAATTATTTTTGAGGTGTAATTTATTTACAATGTTATATTAGTTTCAGGTGTACAACACAGTGATTCAAAATTTTTATAGATTATACTTCATTTAAAGTTATAAAATATTGGCTCTATTCCCTGTGCTGTACAATATATTCTTGTAGCTTATTTATTTTATACATAGTAATTTGTACCTCTTAATCCCCTACCTCTATCTTGCCCCTTCCCTTTCCCTCTCCCCACTGGTAAACACTAGTTTGTTCTCTATATCTTTGAGTCTGTTTCTATTTTGTTATATACATTCCTTTGTTTTATTTTTTAGATTTCACATGTAAGTGATAACATACAGTATTTGTCTTTCTCTGTCTGGCTTATTTCACTAAGCATAATAACCTCCAGCCATGTCGAGGTCCAGCCATGTTGTTGCAAACAGTGAAACATCATTTTTTTTATGGCCAAGTAGTATTCCATTGTGTGTGTGTGTACGTACACACACACACACATATACACAGCATCTTCTTTATCCATTCGTCTGTTGACGGATACTTAAGTTGCTTCCATATCTCGGCTCTTGTAAATAATGCCTCTATGAACATTGGGATGCATGTATCTTTTCAAATCAGTGTTTTCGTTTTCAGATATATACCCAGGAGTGGAATTGCTGGATCAAATGGTAGTTTTGTTTTTAGTGTTTTGGAAACCCTCCATAGTGGCTGCACTAATTTACATTCTCACCAACTATATACAAGGGTTTCCTTTTCTCCACATCCTTATCAGCATTTGTTATTTGTAGTCTTTTTTTTTTTTAATTTATTTATTTTATTTTATTTTTGGCTGCGTTGGGTCTTTCTTGCACACAGGCTTTCTCTAGTTGCAGTCAGTGGGGGCTACTCTTCACTGCAGTGCCCGGGCCTCTCATTGCAGTGGCTTCTCTTGTTGTGGAGCATGGGCTCTAGGCATGCGGGCTTCAGTAGTTGTGGTGCACGGACTTAGTTGCTCCGCGGCATGTGGGATATTCCCAGACCAGGGCTTGAACCCGTGTCCCCTGCATTGGCAGGCAGATTCTTAACCACTGCGCCACCAGGGAAGTCCCTGTTTATCGTCTTTTTTTTTTTTTTTGCGGTATGCTGGCCTCTCACTGTTGTGGCCTCTCCTGTTGCGGAGCACAGGCTCTGGACACGCAAGCTCAGCGGCCATGGCTCACGGGCCCAGCTGCTACGCAGCATGTGGGATCTTCCCGGACCGGGGCACGAACCCGTGTCCCCTGCATCGGCAGGTGAACTCTCAACCACTGCACCACCAGGGAAGCCCTCTCATTTTAGTTTTTTAGTTTTGTTTTCTTTTGTTTTGTTTGTTTGTTTGTTTGTTGCGGTACGCGGGCCTCTCACTGCTGTGGCCTCTCCCGTTGCGGAGCACAGGCTCTGGACGTGCAGGCTCAGCGGCCATGGCTCACGGGGCCAGCCGCTCCGCGGCATGTGGGATCTTCCCGGACCGGGGCACGAACCCGTGTCCCCTGCATCGGCAGGCAGACTCTCAACCACTGCACCACCAGGGAAGCCCCTCATTTTAGTTTTGATTTGCATTTCTCTGATGATTAGCATTGCTGAACATCTTTTCATGTGTCTGTTTGTTATCTGTGTGTCTTCTTTGGAAAAATGTCTGTTTACATCTTCTGCCCATTTTTTGATTGGGTTGTTTGTTTTTTTTGATATTGAGTTGTATGAGCTGTTTATATATTTTGGATATTAACCCCTTATCGGTCATATTATTTGCAGTTATTTCCTCCCAGTCAAGTAGGTTGTCTTTTCATTTTGTCGATGGTTCCCTTTGCTGTGCAAAAGCGTTTGAGTTTAATTAGGTCTCATTTGTTTATTTTTGCTTTTGTTTCCTTTGCCTTAGGAGACAGATCCAAAAAAATAACTGCTACAATTTATGTCAAAGAGTGTTCTGGCTGTGTATTCTTCTAGGAGTTTCATGGTTTCCAGTCTTACATTTAGGTCTTTAATCCATTTTGTGTTTATTTTTGTGTATGGTGTTAGAGAGTGTTCTAACTTCATTCTTTTGTATGTAGCTGTCCAGTTTTCCCACCACAAATTATTGAAGAGAGCATTTTTTTCCCTATTGTTATTCTTGCCTCCTTTGTCATAGATTAATTGACCATAAGTGCGTGGGTTTATTTCTGGGCTTTCTATCCTGTTCCACTGATCTATGTGTCTGTTTTTTGTGCCAATACCATACTGTTTAGATTACTGTAGCTTTGTAGTATAGTCTGAAGTCTGGGAGTGTGAATCCTCCAGCTCTGTTTTTCTTTCTCAGGATTGTTTCGGCTATTTGGGGTCTTTCCATACAAATTTTATAATTATTTGTTCTAGTTCTGTGAAAAATGCCTTTTTGTTGTTTTTTTAAATGGGAGAATTAACAGCATGTTTACTTGTTGATGGCTACAGTCTAGTGGAGAAGGAATTATTGATGACACGGTAAAGGGAGGAGAAATGCTAGGGTGGTGTTTGAGCAGGTGAGAAGGGCAAGGATTGGATGGCTTGGATGGGTCTTGTCTGAGGAGCACAGTGGCTGATGAGAGGTGGGGCTTGAGTGTGTGCACATGGGTGCATTCTGGATATTCTCTTCTGGTTGTGCTTCCCCTTCCACCCCCCACTCCCACCCCCATCAGTGAAATAAGCCAGATCTTCAACTGACAGTATAGAGGAGGAAAGTGTTGGAGGTTTGAAGAGAGGATAAGGTAGTAGGGAGTCATCTAGGAGGATGGGAGAGTGGAGGGACTAGGGAAATGTAGTTTGATGGCTAGACAACACTTAGGGTTTCCCTGAGGGCACTGGAGGATGGATTTATAGTGAGGTCAGTCAGCATGACTTTGTGTCTTTTTTTTTTGGCTCTGTCGGGTCTTTGTTGCGGTACATGGGATCTTCATTGCAGCATGCGGGTCTTTCGTTGAGGTGCGCAGGCTCTTCATTGTGACGCGTGGGCTTCTCTCTAGTTGTGGCGCACAGGCTCCAAAACACATGGGCTCAGTAGTTGTGGTGCGCAGGCTTAGTTGCCCCGCAGCATGTGGGATCTTAGTTCCCCGACCAGGGATGGAACCTGCGTCCCCTGTATTGAAAGGTGGATTCTTAACCACTGGACCACCAGGGAAATCCCATGACTTTGTGTCTTTCTCCAGCCATGACTGGCTGTGTGGGTGCAAGCATGGAGTAGGCAGAAAGTTAGATTTAACAAAGGATTGTGTTTAGCTGAGTGAATGTGACACAGCTGAAAGGGGCACTGGAGCTGAGAGTGTGTGCAAGGGGGTGGTTGTGATCATTGATTGTGGAATTTTAGCTGGGAAAAGAGGTGTGTGAAGGACAGTGTAAAACCATGTGACCAGTAGACTGTAGGGCCTGATGGGACCAAAGGCTTCTTGGCGTTGGAGACAAGAAAGTGTAGTCTGGAAAGACAAGAGGTGGTTGTCAGAGAGGGGCACTTGGAATTGAGCATACAGAGAGGTTGCAGTCCTGGTTAATGATTCAATTCGGAAAGCAGGCCAGGGAGCAAAAGGCAGAGGAGGCAGGGGGTCATGCTAGGATCCCATGCGTCTTGGGGTTCTTAGGATGAAGCACAAGACCACTGAAGGAGAGGATATCAAGGAACTGAGAGGCCAGAATATTGGATGGGTCTACATGGATAGTGAAATTACTGGAAACCACGACAGCAGTAAAGTTGGAGAACAGGAGTGAGTCAGAGATAATATTAAAATCTTCTAGGAAGGGGGTGGGGTTGTAACCTGGGGGCTAGAAGGTGATTGCAACAGGGTGGTAGAGTCTGATGTTACATTCAGAGGTGAGGGTTGTAGGAATTGGGAAGGAGAATATAGTCTGGAAGCTGCAATGAGGCGCAAGGAAATTACCTATCTGACGTCTAGGCCAGCGGTGTGAGGGCTGCGGGAGAGGAAGCAGCCGTGCTGGGGAGACGGTGTCCTCGGGCAATACCGTGTTTCCTTAGAGCAGTGCTTCCCAGGCTTTCGTCATGACACTCCCACACACACACCACTGAGCCTTTTTAGATGTTTTGTTCCTATCCCTCTTCATTGAAATTAATTCCAAAGGAATACAGTTTTGCAAGTAAGGTCAAGGTTGGAGAGGCACAAATTATTGTAATTTCTAAGATATTTCTCACCTTCCCCCAGAAACCAGTTCCCAACCCCTTGAGAGGATATCGTCTCAGGCAGATGGTAGTGGTGAGGCTGAGTGTGTGGTGGCTGGGAGTGAGGGGCCTGGCTGCGTTCACTCTGGCTGATGGGGTCCGGGCAGGACGGTTCTCCAGCCCGTGCTGGGGTGAGGACTGTGTGCGGATGGGGATGGCTGGGGCAGGGCCCCGAGTCCAAAGCCCAAGAGCTAGGGTAGAGGTGAGGGGGCCAGGCTTTTTAGGGGAGGGAGTTGTATTCTTTTTTTCTATCTATGGGTCAGCATTGGAGGCAGACCATGTAAAGTTCAGATCCTGGTTTTACTGTCTTAGTTGTGTGGAAAAGTCTCCAAATCTCACTTTGTCAAACTAAAAACAGATAATCCCTGAGTTTTGTGTTAGTGGGTTATATTTGTCAAAGTGCTTTATCCATGGCAATATGTTGTACACATCTGAAGGGGAGCCATAAAATCCTCTCCCACCTAACCTTCCCTTCCCCAATTCTCCTTGTTTTTTCACCTTCGCAGGTAATCTGAATATTTACTTCACCATCATTCTTGCTTGTGCTTTTGGTTCTACACTGAACTGTTCAATTCAGCAGCAGGGTTGGAAATTCTCTTCCTACCATCTTGTGTCTTCCCAGGTAGACTCAGTTCTAGGGAGCCTGAGGAGGCTTGCACTGGCCGCTCCCATTGTTCTAAAGGGGACGAAAGGGCAGCAAGCTGCTGCCTTCAGGCCTGCGGCTTCGGGCTTTGGTCTATGTACGCAAGTGGAGACAACAGGATCTGGTCTAGTCTATGTATGCAAGTGAAGACAACAGGATCTTGAAGAAACGCCGAGAACCTCAGTCCTGGGAAGCTTTTTTTGCTCTGTAATCTGTGGTAAACGTAGAATAAGTGAAAGTTTGGAAGCTAAAAAAGAAGGGGGGTGGTGGGTACAAACTTAGAATCTGAAGTTTCAGCTATTCATTGAACCTGCATTCTCTTGGCAATGGCGGGAGATTAGACAGCAGGTGTTCTGTGGGTGTGTCTGGACCAGCTGAGAACCCTTGTTTGTATATGAGCTGATCTATTTTGTACACAGCTGTCTGCTGTGTGCAGAATTCTTGCTGTCACAGGGATTCCAGCCTGATTATGCTCCAGTGCTTCAGACCAGGAGGGCACAAATAGACACAATGTAAGGAAGGTCAAGGCACATACTCAGGAGACCAGAGTGGGTGGAGATCAGAGTTTCCGGAAGAGGTGAGATTTGAACTGGGCTGTGAAGGGAGGGTAGGTGTTTGTCAGGTGGTGGCAAGAAGGTGATTCTAGGCAGAGGCGTAAGCAAAGGCCATGAAGCAGGAAAAGTTCTGGTTCCTTAGGAAGCTGGACAGTGTGCACGTTGGGCTAGAGCTGTGGATTTTCTCATGAGGCTGAAACAACCCTAGGCTTTGTCATGTAGTCTGCTGTCTACCAAGGCCTTCTCTTACTGTTTCTCTTCCTTGCTGGGATCCTTGTTTCAAAAAGTTCATTTATCCAGACTGTACAGTCAGCAATAATTCATTTTCCCACAAATCACTCAAAGATGTAAGTCAAATCTAATTGACATGAAAGAACCATTGTTCTCACACTGACATGATCTAATTCTAGGCAAAAGTGAGGAAAGTTATCTTAGCGTTTCAGCTTTAATGTGGGCCAGTGTACAGTTTCCGTGTTGACTCTTTGAAAGGCTGAGTTTCATTAACTACATGAGACCTCTAGGGGTGCTGGGGTCCAGGTGGGAAACCATTGCTCTGGTGAGCATTTGAGGAAGGGAATGGGAATAGCACCACTGGTATTTTTAGGAAAAGAAGTAGGAGAGACCAGAGACAAGGGTTATACCTTACCCCTCAACTCAGGCGAGGGTTATACTGGTGGCAGGGAGGATGGGAAGAAGGGGTAGGTGGTAGAGACACACTGGGAGGAAAACCCACCAGGCCATGTAACTAACCGGTTGAGGAGACAGGGAGAACGTGGAGGTGCCGTATGTGCTGCTCTGGGACTAGCTTATCGGGAGGCGAGAGAAGACTCAGTTCTGGTGAGGTTGGGCTCAGGGTTAAGGGGGCCGGAAAAGAGCCAGAGAGCAACACCTGTCCTCAGAATTAAGGGCCCCTCTTTCCATAGTAGCCACATCCTGAGACATGAGGAAGACCTGTGAACCTGGTACCTGACCTTTTTCCTGTCACCGGGCCTCCTGTGGAGTCCCAGGTGGCTTCTGCCCTCTTGCCACACATGCATGTGCCTTGCCCTGTTCTCTTTTGGGGCTTGGTGACATGTGGTTATGCCACTCCTGCTCCTCGATCCCAGCCTTAGGGGTCTTCTGACAACCTCTCCCATGTTTAACCCGGACATCTAACCCTGCGGACTCTGCCTGTCCTTTGCCCGGATCTCTTACTCGTGTTCTTCCAATTCTTTGAAAATATTTCTGTTCAGAGGAGTGATGGGATTCTGTGAACAGATCCATCACACAGGCTTTTTAAGTCAGCAGAATTTGTTGTGGTAGCATTCTACTAGAGATAGACGTTTAAAAACGGTGGCCGTGGAAAGAGGCCAGCAGAAGGATACTGTCCAGGTATATTGTAAATAACCAGATTTTTTAAAAATTAATTTTTATTGGAGTATAGTTGCTTTACAATGTTGTGTTAGTTTCTGCTGTACAGCAAAGTGAATCAGCTATACATATATATATATATATATATATATATATATATATATATATATCCCCTCTTTTTTGGATTTCCTCCCCATTTAGGTCACCACAGAGCATTGAGTAGAGTTCCCTGTGCTGTACAGTATGTTCTCATTAGTTATCTTTTTTTGTGTGTGGTACGCAGGCCTCTCACTGTTGTGGCCTCTCCCGTTGCGGAGCACAGGCTCTGGACGCGCAGGCTCAGCGGCCATGGCTCACGGGCCCAGCCGCTCCGCGGCATGTGGGATCTTCCCGGACCGGGGCACGAACCCGTGTCCCCTGCATCGGCAGGCGGACTGTCAACCACTGCGCCACCAGGGAAGCCCTAGTTATCTATTTTATACATAGTATCAATAGTGTATATATGTCAATCCCAATCTCCCAATTCATCCCACACCCACTTCCCCTCCAGCTACGTTTGTGTCTCTATTTCTGCTTTGCAAATAAGTTCATCTATATTGTTTTTCTAGATTCCACATATAAGTGATAGTATACAATATTTTTCTCTTTCTGACTTCACTCTGTATGACAATCTGTAGGTTGATCCACGTCTCTGCAGATTGCACAATTTCCTTCCTTTTTATGGCTCAATAATATTCCATTGTATATATGTACCACATCTTCTTTATCCATTCTTCTGTTGATGGACATTTAGGTTGCTTCCATGTCCTGGCTATTGTAATTAGTGCTGCAATGAACATTGGGGTGTATGTATCTTTTTGAATTATGGTTTTCTCCGGGTCTATGCCCAGGAGTGGGATTGCTGGGTCAAGTGGTAGTTCTATTTTTAGTTTTTTAAGGAACCTCCATTCTGTTCTCCATAGTGGCTGTATCAATTTACATTCCCACCAACAGTGTAAGAGGGTTCCCTTTTCTCCACACCCTCTCCAGCATTTATTGTTTGTGGATTTTTAGGTGATTGCCATTCTCACCAGTGTGAGGTGATACCTCATTGTAGTTTTGATTTGCATTTCTCTAATAATTAGATGTTGAGCATCTTTTCATGTGTCTGTTGGCCATCTGTATGTCTTCTTTGGAGAAATGTCTATTTAAGTCTTCTGCCCATTTTTTGATTGGGTTGTTTGTAAACAAACAGATTGACACAGTATAAGCTTGTCACCATTTACTGTGTACATTTATCCATCTGGCCATGTACAGCCCTCCTTTTGAACTGGGATGGGATTTTACCTGGTCAGTTAGAAAGGCCCTCCCCCTTTTTTGATCATGTGCAGAGACATTTCAATCCAGTATATGCAGCTGCGAATGAGCAGGGTCCAGTGAATGAGATTTTCTATTTCCTTTGGCTACATCCCATAATTCTGGGTTCCCTCTGTTTTTGTGCTCAGATTGATCCCATGTTCCAGAAGACAGCAGCCTCGTTTGATGAGTGCAGTACAGCAGGGGTGTTTCTCTCCACCCTCCACTGCCACGACTATAGAAGTGAGCTGCTCTTTCCCTCCGATGTCCAGACTCTCTCCACTGGAGAACCTCTTGACTTGCCGGATTTAGGTTGGGTGGAAATGACCGATTTAAAAGGTAGGTCCACGTGATGCCTTTTAGCAGAGCAGTTCAGTCATCAGAGAAGTTTCTACATAACCATGGGTGTAGTAAGCCCATCATGCTCTTCTGTTGCTTATTTGCCCAGAAGGTTCCTCTGGAATGACAAAGTGGGCATTTTTTGGGAGAAACTAAGTTTTCAGCCTGTTTGCAGCATGGAGTCTTCAACAGTAGTAGCCAGTGCTCGTGGTCTGTATGTGCCACGTCCTTCAGTTGCCCTGCTAGCAGTCACCCTGGAGTGTCAGAGTTTTGGACTTGGGAAAGGGGCTTTAAGAGACTTGTTGAGCCAGAGGCCTGTTACTAACCCAGGGGATCCCGAGGAGAAGAGGGCTTTGTGAACTGTTTTCAGAATCCTCCGTGGTGGTCTGAGAACAGATCTGTCTTGTTGTCAGTCCCTCATACAGGCTTGGCAGCGATTTTACCCCGCCTTCCACACCCCTCTCTGGGAGATCCTCTGAGGACAGGCCCAGGGTGGTGTGAGGGCCAGGCGCTGTTCTCCCGTGGAATGATTTTCGTGTGTTACATGAAATTGTTCCTCCCCTCTGCAGGGCTACGCAGATGTTACGGGGCCCATTCTCCTGTTTATTCTTGTCTAAAATTTGCTGAGTATAATTATTTTGTACTAACAATTGTCCAGGTGTATGCACTCAACTGAGGTAGGTAATCTATACCTAGTTTAATTTGGGACTAGAATAAGTGGCATTGCACAATTGGCTGTGCACTTACTATGCTTTAAGGATGGGTTTTTGATTTCCCAACTCTAGCTTAGGGCACAGAGTCGATTTCAGAGTCAAAGTCTGTGCTTCGGGTTTCTGCTCTAGTGTTTTCCTCATTCCTGGGATGCCAGTGTGGAGCCTGCCTCTAGTGTGGGCATGTGCCTGAGTGCACGCCCTGTGCCAGGAGAGTGATCTGCAAACAGATCGGCTGCCAGCCAGCCTCTTCCCGAGAAACAGGAGGTGGCTGTGCCCCTCCCTCCATGGTGCTGCTCTGGTCATCTTGAGGGGGTGAGGTGTGTCTCCATCCTGCTCTGAACCCTCTTTGTGATCTTCCTGTCCTCCCAGCACCCCTGCAGCAGTGTGTGGAAGACCGTCAGATCTGCCCTTCCCTGGCGGGGTTCCAGTTCACTAAATGGGACAGTGAAACACATAATGAGGTGTGGTCAATTTCTGGATTTCTGAGGGCTCTGGGCATTTCTCCAACAGCTTGTGGTTTCAGTGAGATGGCCTAAGATTAGTTCTGCCCAATGGGAACCAAAACTGTGGCATCGTTTTTATTTAGCCAGCAGTACAGAAAATATTTCCTTTGGCTCCTCCGTAGGGACTAAGCCCTGGGGCAGGGGTGGGAGTGGTATTGTGTGCTGCAGCAGGCTCACTAGCCAGCTGGGATTAGAGTACTGGGATCAACTTCATGTCTGCTTCCCCAGGGTAAGGCAATCCTTCCATTCCTCGGTGCTCGATTTTTATCAGATTTACTCTCAAACATGGTTGTCCCAGTGGCCTCTGGTCTTTTAGGCTGCTGTCAAGCTTGAGGAATTTCCTGCTCTTCAGGGTTGAGTCCCTTGGCACAGAGTTTCCTGAGAAATTATCATGTGTAAAGCTTTCCTCTGTGTATTTTTAGCCTGGCCCCCTTTAGCCTACTTACTACAACCTCCAAAATAAATGGTTTCCATGGAAAACTGTCTTCTCTAAACATGTAGTTAAAGGATGCAGATTCCTGTTCCATGTTTTACAAAATGTGCCTAACGACAATACAGCTTCATCCTGTGCCGCACAATATAAACTTCCTCAGCGCTTTGCTGTTGTGAGAACACTGGCTCCAGGGAGTGCGGGCGGGGGGGGCGGTCCTCCAGCAGTGGCGGGGGTGGTGACGGGAATGCAGAGAACTGGGGGCTCTCTTTGTCCCTTCCAGTCGGTGTCGGCCCTGGTGGACAAGTTTAAGAAGAACGATCAGGTGTTTGACATCAATGCCGAGGTGGAGGAGAGCGACTGCGGGGACTTCCGTATTGGGGCCTTGGAGGACGACTTTGATGCCAATGATGAACCGGACTACACCGCAGTTGGGGACCACACCGCAGCTGGGGATCACACCAAGTTCGGGAGCTGGAAGGAGCCCTGCCATGTTCAGAGCTGCCAGTAAGGCGCTCAGGGCCACGGGAAATGTTCCTGTAGGAGTTTTCCCAGATTTCCTGCTGGGACAGTCTAATTTCGTCTCTCTGATTGGCTGGGCTTCTGTGCTGTTGTCACACAGGCTGAGCCATTCTGACTCACCGTGGAATCAATCTGCCTTTGAATGTCAGCTCAGCCACTTATTGGGCATAAACCTGACATTGCAGGAGTCCATAAGCATAGAACTAAAATGCATAAAGTGCTGGGTTATAGTAGCTACTTCATTGGTGGCTGTCCTCACCACCTCCATTTTGGTAGCATGGAGGTGCTCCCTTTCGACACCCTGCACATGGTCTGGCTTTTGGCTGAATCACTCCATATCAGTTATAGACAGAAAACAGGCTTATGTGTTGATTACCAGAAGAAAGTGGCCCCTGCCTAAAGGGCAGAGATGGGTCTGGGCAGTGTTGGTCGTTAGATAGGTAGACCGGGGATGAGCAAAGCAAGGAAAACTAAAAAAGCATGTAGAAATGAGCATATGGGGTGTGGGAGACGGTAGGATTGGCCTCTAGTCATTTAGATTCTTGATTAGTCTAATAGCACCATAAGGCAGTCTGAACTTTGTTGGCCTTTATTATATGTACTTAATAGGTTAGTATCATTTTAATTTTGAATATGGTCTGCAAGCAGGATCCCACAATCCTGCAGTGCCGAGGGCCTCTAAAGGTCTTGAATGGGCCTGGGTGTAGCAGATTCCACGAGACTAGAACAAACAGATCCTCTGATAACCCTGTGCCTGTAGCAGCAGCTTGGAAAACCTGGGAGTGGGGACAGGCAAGCTGGTTTAGTATGTGCGAAACTTTAGAAGTTGTCCAGTATAATTTCCCACCGAGGCAAAGATCCCTTCAAGAGCGTTGCTTGAGTGTCTCCAGGATGAGATTGCTTTCTTGAGCTCACTTTGTCTCCCCATGGGGGGAATGATTAGATTGATAATGCCTCTTCAGATCTGAGTAGAAGTCAAGGGGCTGAAAGTTTGGACCTCAAGGAAAAATTACCCCCTAGGCCCTTTTAGAACCCGCCCCTCCTGATTTTTACTATTACCAGACCTGTGATTTTGTCCCTTTTCCCATCCTATCTTCTAAGAAGTGGGAAATGGTAGGCAGGTTGGAGGGATGAGGTCTTTTAATACCATTTTCAAATGTCAGAGAAGAGCTATCACTTTTGCTAAACAATGAGGTGACATCTGAGGAACTGGTGTAGTGAAGGACTTTAGTCACTTCCATTTTGTTATTTTGTTGTAACCGTATAACCATAGATGGTTATTTTGAACAGATGTCTCCATTTCTCTCCCCAGTTCCAGACAGAACAAAATCTTAGACTCCATCCTACTGAGCGAGCACATTAGGGGCAGGGGACTTAGGTTCTAGTCTAGGGTTTTGTCCATCTTGAAATCCTTACCCGTGGCATAAGGATAGGGAGCTTCCTGGGAGCTCAGCAAGTGTTTGCACTGAAGGAAGCCTGACCCTGCTGTGGATGGCTGTGAGATGTGGGACAAGTGGCATGATCTTTGGGGTCTTTGTTTTCTCACCCATAAAGTGAACGGTTGGGACTAGATGATAATAGTAGTATCTGATGTTTACTGAGCTCATTATTATCCTGACTTCGTGCCAGACACTCTGCCAGGTGCCTTACCTGAGTTATTTCAAATAATTTATATAATATATAAAGTACAATCACTTAATCCTTACAACAGCCTTATAATTAGGTCCTGTTATCCCCGTTTTACAGGTGAGGAAACAGGCTTAGAGAGGGTAGGAAATGGGGTGGAGCTGGGAGTTGCCCAGCACCCTTGGCCAATCCTGGCCTCACGTAATGAGCTGTGGATGGAAGGATCCACCCCAGAGCACTTAACTGGGGAGACCTTTAACCTGCAGGTAGTAGTGCAGCATGACTGAGCTGGTGTTACATTGAAGGAGGGGACTTGTGGTTGTGGGGGTGGGTAGAAGAAACAAAGACTCCCTCCAGAGGGCAGAGAGAAGCCTGCCTGATGGAGGAGTGGGCTGTGGATTAAGTTAGTTGGTGAGTGGGGGAGTTGGGACCAGTAGGGTGCCTGCCACATAGCATTGTGTATTGAAAGAATTATTAAAAGGCTAGAGTTCAAGCCCCAAGGGCCTCAGTCTGGTTCTGGCCCACAGACTCTCAGAAGATGGGAGCCAAGCTCTTTAGAGCTTTGCCCGTAAGTTCCCAATAAATTGCCCTCCCAATCGCCCTCGCTTTAACAGGAGAGTATCTGAGAATTGAGTGGGGATGCTCCTGAAGCTGTCTTCTTTCTCCCTCTGGGGGAAATGCAGTACAATGCAGTACAGTTATTACTTAACAACACAGGCTAGGCAGTTACAGACTAGAAGTGGGGATTTTTAAGTATATTTTAATTTAATTTTTAAATTAATAATGAGGCTGCGCTGGGTCGTAGTTGTGGCACACGGGCTCTTAATTCGGGCATGCGGGATCTCGTTCCCTGACCAGGGATCAAACCCAGGCCCCCTGCATTGGGAGCGAGGAGTCTTAACCACTGCGCCACCAGGGAAGTCCCTAGTATAGTTTAATTTTAAAAATTAAGTTTTCATCACACAGTAAATATACAAATACAGTTTACTGGTTTTTAAAAAAAAATTCTATAGATAAAGGCAAATTCCTTCTTTTAAAGCTTTTTTAGCTTATTCCATAGGCTTGATGTAAAGGAGATTTTTATATATGGCTCAATACAGGTGAAAAGGTCCTTGCTGTGTGACGTTTCCTCACTGCCGTTACCCTTAGAGGGCATTACAGCAGCACTGACCTGGCAGGGGCCTTCAGGTGAAAGCTACCTCACACATTCTAGTACCTTGCAGAGAGGGCGAAAAACCAACCCAAAATTGCCATGCTGGACGAGCCAGTTAGGCACTTCACACGCAGCAAAGAGTAAAGCTAGATGGTTTAACAGATCGATTATAAGGGGGGCCCCAATCATGTGGGGAACATAAATTAGAATAACATGTTTTTCACTTTCAGTAGGAACTACAGCAGTGTTAGCGGAGCCCTCATTTATGGAAGCATGGTGAAGAAGGAACGCGGTTACCATGTCATGTGGCAGGAAACCTTGTGTGTGGAAAGACCCTGAGGCTGGGATTCAGGGGATGGTGTCCAGCTCCCAGTTCTGGCTTTTACTAGCTGTGCAGTCTTATATAAAAACTCAACTTTCTGTTTTCTTGTCTCTCCAACGGGTAAACTTCATTTTATGAAGCACTTTGAAACATCTAAAGTACTTATATAGATATGATCGTATTATAAAATGAAGAGAAGCAAAAGCACTGATTAAGTAAAAACTAATGGCTTATTAATGATGAAGTATTTATGTTGGACTTACTCTTAGAAATGTTGCCCATTTGTGGAAAAGTAGGTAGAGTCTGCAGCTGCGTCATATGCTGCTTTACATGTAAATACACAGTTGTCTTGTATATATCAACACATGCATGACTGTACATGTTAAAACATGACTTCACATGTGTTGCAGAGAAGAAATGACTCCCCTCGGGGATGGAGACGTTTGGAGCTTGTGTCCCCTTCTATCCATGAAACCTGGAGAGTATTCCTACTTTAGCCCCCGAACCATGTCGATGTGGGCTGGCCCGGAGCACTGGCGCTTTAGACTCCGGCACAAACGTATGTACTTCTAGACGGAACTCTAAGAAGAGAGAGTGCAGGTGACCAGCCAGTCAGCAGTTCAGCCTAAGAAGGGAAATGCCGGTCACTGTCTTGTACCTCCTGACAAGCTGTAGAAATACACAGATAAGGAGCCTCCTGGTTGGACAGTCAGTTGGCCTGGCCTGGGATGAGGGGTCAGTTAAGACTGAAGCCTGTGAGTGGGAAGAGTGAGTGGACCCTCCCCAGGGTCAGGAGAGCTGGCTTGTGACTTTCTCCTCCCCCAGCACCCATGTGACTTCAAACAGTGGCTAGAGGTGGAAATGCACCCCCAGGCTCCAGAGGGCCATGCGAGTTACTGCACCGGCAGCACTGTGCAGCCCTCTGAAGTGCTGTGCCAGTGTTAAATGTTTGCATTCTCTCTTTGAAAAGAAGTGATTAATTAGCATATCTTTTTAGTATTGTTTTCTTGTCAAAAACACAAACTATAGGGATAAATATTAGGTGTATGATTTGCCTTTCCTAGTGCTGATATGATGCTCAGACACAAATGCTGTCTTGTGGTTGGTAAGGCTGTCAAGTGATCTTGCAAGATGAGTAAATAGGCCACAGAAGTGAGCAGTGTTGACATCTGTGTTCGTTTCTGCAGAAGATACTACCTCGCACTCAGAGAACAGAAAGAAGACCACAAAGAAGGATTTTGAAATCGACTTTGACGATGATATTGACTTTGATGTATATTTTCGAAAAACAAAGGTTTGTGCTGGATTTATTATCAGTTGTGCTTTCTTAAATTACTCTTTGCACTCCTCTTTCCCTTTTAGATGTGTTTTTTAAAAATTCATTATAAATTTAACTCTTAGAGTAAATGGATGGCTTCATTCTCCCTCAATCCCTGAAGGAATTAATAGTCCCAAACTCAGTGGCAGAGAGAATCAATATGAGTAAGGTCTAACAGAATCACTCCTTTACACCGAAGTAGGAAGATCAGTGCTGCTCAAACTCTTCCCAAGCTACTTCCAAAAAAAAAAAAAAAGTGTGTATATATACCATTTTTATTAAAGATGTCAAAAAACTACCTTTTCTTTTTTTTTTTAAATTAATAGGCTGCTACTGTTCTGACCAAGTCCACTTTGGAGAACCAGAATTGGAGAGCCACAACTCTTCCTACAGATTTCCACTATGAGACTGAAAATCTTGTCCAGCTGCATCTCAAACCAGGCACCAGGGTAAGGCTATTCTTAGGTTCCTTGAGGTCATGTTGTTGTTGAACCTGTTCTTAGCATCAGAGGTATCAAGTGGCGGGTAGTGTGATTGTCAGCGCCCTTCAGGAGAAGGAGAACGTGTGAGGAGGAATTCATGTTAGCCCAGGGGAGTTACCGGGAGATCGCATGGGTAAGGCAGAGCCGGAGGGAAAAACTCACAGGACAGATGCACACTCAAGACTTGGAAATACCTCACCTGGTTGGACTTCTGGACACTCTGGCCTACTTGCCGAAATGCAAGGGGGATAAACAACCTTTTGTCAAGGCTTTTACAAGCTGTTGGTCATTTCTTGATTCTTTCACCTTCTCATGATAGTTGTGGATCTACTAGCCAGGTGCTTTCCCCAGCCCACATTGCCTCCCCATGATCAAGGTGTAGACGTGAGCCCACTGTGACATGCAGGGCGACGTAGGTGCCAGTCCTCGGGGGCTCCCTAGCGCTGCACAGCCTGCCTGCTCTCCTTCTATGACTGTTCCGGTGAGCTCTCTAGACTAGCCAGTGTGCACCCCAGTCGCTATCCACTTCATTTGCCTGTGGCCTCTCTGGGGATGCTAAGCAGCAAGAGGGTGTTCCCGTTGCCAGGGTAACCAGGCAGTGGGTCATGCTAAGTTCTGTTTTATCTGGACCCTCTACTCATTTGCATTCCTGGTTGTTTTACTCTTGTGGTGTCAAGTATACAAACAGTCTACAGTTTCCTCTTCCTTATTTTGCCTGTCTCTCCACAAGGCTTAATGATATGTATACAGTTCCCTGAATTCGCTGATATCTCACATTCTGTTTTTATAATCCAACACTCATAATTTTCTTTATAATCAATACTGTTCACTTAGCAAAAATACTCTTAAAAATGCAGAAAGAAGTAATTTACTGTTACATGTCAATTATACCTCAATTTTAAAAAAGAGAAAAAATGCAGAAAGATACAGAGTTGCAGCAGTAGTAGTAACTGTGGTCATGGTTCAGTATCGGTTAGATGCCAGCAGCTGCTTGCTGTAATCAGAACATAGAGCCCTGGGGCGGAGGAGCAGAGCCAGGCTGCTGGGGAGCTGAAGGGAGAGGTAGGACACTTCCACCAAGCCCGGCCCAGCTCCAGCTGCTTTCCATGGCCACAAGCCACCTTCTCCTTCCTCAGGCCCTTACTATGAACATTGAAGAATGTGGCTTAGGTGGTAATTTGCATATTCAGATGTGAAGGTTGTAGAACAAAGTCATTTGATTCTTGCACTCCAGGAGTTTTCTGTGTTTTTTTTTCCATAATTGTTTCTTATAGAGGAAAGAACTCCTGCTTCTGATTATCCACAGGGACAAATTTCCCTGCATGTGTAGTAGGGCAGCCAGGCAGCAGGATCCCGAGATTCCTCACCTTGTCCTTCCAGGAGGTGTCCTTCTCGGACAATGGCTGTTAAACACTGGAAAGTAAACACTGGACTATTAACACTCAGTCTGGCTAGAGACTATACAGGTCAACCACCCATCCAGTTTAAGATCTTAAAGGGTGATTCTAATGGCAACCACCCAATACATGAGGGGGGTCACGTACCCTTCCTGAAACATTTCTTGTAGACTATGGACAATTTAGAGTGTGTCCAGAGGAGAGTATTATTCTAAATGGAGAGGGATCTAGAAATTGTGTCATATGAAGGAAAGTGGAAGAAAGTGGGCATTTCTTAATAAATATCTATTGTTTATTTTTGGATTTGTAATACAAAACCACTGAGAGGTTTTGGGGGGCTACTTTTGGAGTATATATTTATATTAAAATATTCAATGTGCTTCTGTAAACTGTACACACCTTTAATTCCATTTCCTTCACCCCAAAGACACACACCCCAGATGAGGATCAGTGGCCTAAGGGCCTGCAAATCTGAAGGGCTCTGGTCGACAGGCACTTCCAAAAGAGGAGGCAGACCTGCTCTGTGAGGCCCTCACAGGTGGAACAAGAGCCGCAGATGTGGTGGCAGGGAGCAGAGCTCGGGTTTCTCCCTGTAGCTATGTGGGGAACAGTGATGGCCCAGGAATGGGACCAGCTGCCTGTGAATTAAAGTAGTGATTGAGTTTTCTGTCAGAATTCTTCAAGCAGCAACAAGTGGACTTCTTTTCAGATAGTTGTAGGTGGCTTTGTTTTTAGTGAAGGAACACTTTCAAATAAAGTTGTGTGCAGACCTAATTGCAAACCGGCTGCTCTGGTGTATTTGGGATGGAAGGTGGCTCGGAGCCTTGCTGCACTGGGCTTGCTCTAGAGTGGAGTTGTGTGGTTAGTTGGAAGTTGGCTGGATTAGATGACCTCTTAGGGCCCTTAAAATCCTAATGTTCTGGGACATGATCGCAGGAACTAAGGTTATCTCCCCAACCTAGTTTACTAGCTGCTTTTCTAGAAATTGCTTTCTGCAGTTGTTTTTTCCTTCATTCTAGTTACTTAAGATGGCCCAAGGCCAGAGGGCAGGGACCGAGCATTGTGAAGAAATTGACGACTATGATTACAACAACCCTAATGACACCTCCAACTTCTGCCCTGGATCACAGGTAAACGGGGGCAAGAGCTCTGTCCTCCCTTCTAAGCAGTAGGGTGTTTCTCTCCTGCTTCCCTTCTTGCCCTTTCCTGTATGGCAGATGACTATAGGAAATTCTGAATCAGGTGGGGGTTTGTGGATGCTTGCCCTGCCCCAGGCATCAGAGAACTGAGCAGAGCTGAGGCAACAGCCAGAACCTTGGCCTGCCTTACTCTAACCTCTGTACACAGGAAAAAAGTGGACATACTCCAGTAAACTGTCAAAATGCGGATGGAATCTTGAGCCTGTACAAAGCACTTACCTTGGCTCTTTTGGGATTTCAAAGGAAAAGAAACACTCTTCTTACTCTTACAAGCTAATATTTTTTGGCTGGGGAGACATAACACATAGACATGTGAAGACGGTGTGTCCTAATGGGGAAAAAGAAAGTGTAGAGGGTGGATCTCAGGGGACCAGGTTTGTAGCTCTGATTTTGGTTCTCACATTGTGAACTTGTACAAACTACTCCCCATCTTTAGATCTTAGTTAGACTAAATAATCTCAAAATCCCTTCTATGACTCTATGAATGAGATAGCAGATGGAAATATAACAGAAAGGGGGGAAATATTAGGTTCCATCTGTGTCCCTGCAAGTGAGGAGAAGGGAAAGAATGGGAAGAATAGCTTATTCACCTTATTTTCTTGCTTGGAAGAGAATTAGGTTGTTACATTTTAATTTTTTTTTTTTTTTTTTTTTTTTTTTTGCGGTACGCGGGCCTCTCCCTGCTGTGGCCTCTCCCGTTGTGGAGCACAGGCTTCGGACGCGCAGGCTCAGTGGCCATGGCTCACGGGCCCAGCTGCTCCGTGGCATGTGGAATCTTCCCGGACCGGGGCACGAACCCACGTCCCCTGCATCGGCAGGTGGACTCTCAACCACTGCGCCACCAGGACAGCCTGGTTGTTACATTTTAGTAAAAATCCAGACTGGCCTCTCGCCCAATGCTCCTCAAGCTCAGTAGGCCTAAGAGTCACCCAGAGAGCCTGTTACCCAGTTCCTGGGCCCCACCCCAGAGACCTGGTCTGTTCCTGCTGGGCTCAGTCCAAGAATGACTTTCTCACTGGCTCCCAGCAGGACCCCTGCTTGTGGCCAGCCGACAGGTCACGTCTCTGGTATTTCAGGAGTGCTTTCTGTAAAATGAAATCCTAAATCCATTAGAAGCAGAGGGACACTGGCTGTTGTGATTACTGAATTCCTTTTAACTCTCACTCCAGAGGGCTTAGTTAACAGATGCCTCTCTAGTAGGGTGTATGTGCAACAGGAAGATGACTAGAGGACCTAGAAGTCCATTCTAGGTTTGACTCAATGTCACGAACTCTCGGGTGCTCTGCTCTTGCTGTGTACGGAATCTGTTTCAAGGATATTTCTAAGCCCCTCAAACAGCTCTGCCGAACTTGAAGAGCTATTTCCTTGCTCAGGCTGCTGACAGTGACTATGAAGAGTCAGATGACTTATCTGTGGGACCAGTTGGGACCTTTGACCATTCTGGCCATCCACCTACGACAACACAAGACAACGATGACGCGCCTGAAGTCCAAGGATTAGATATCACCACTTACGGGGAGTCAAATCTGGTAGCTGAGCCCCAGAAGGTAAAGAGGAAGCCAAGAATTATATCTGATATTGTTTGCCCGAGATCTGTTTAATTTGTATCTTTCATGAGAGTCACATTGGTCTGAGCTTGATTTTTTTCCTTCTCGATTTTAACCCATTGCTCTCTAAGTGGCTGATTCATTCATTCATTCATTTATTTATATGTTTATTTATTTATGGCTGCATTGGGTCTTCATTGCTGCGCGCAGGCTTTCACTAGTTGCGATGAGCAGGGGCTACTCTTAGTTGCAGTGCGTGGGCTTCTCAATGCAGTGGCTTCTCTTGTTGTGGAGCACGGGCTCTAGGCGCAGGCTTCAGTGGTTGTGGCTCACGGGCTCTAGAGTGCAGGCTCAGTAGTTATGGCGCACGAGCTTAGTTGCTCCGTGGCATGTGGGATCTTGCCGGACCAGGGATCAAATGCATGTCCCCTGCATTGGCAGGCGGATTCTTAACCACTGCACCACTGGACTAATTATGCTAATTGTGTTTGTGTGGAACTAGCCATCTCTCCAAAGATTGTGATAAGCCATATGACTAGGGGTGAGCCAGTCACACAAGCAAACTATGTGAATGAAGGGTGCAGGCAGACAAAATGGGTTTCTATGCTGGTTGGGTAAGGCTAGCTACTTGGCTCTGGAAAATCTTGGCCAGATTCAACTCATATTAAATTATCATACATCAGGCATCTATTCCCTACCAAGTGATAGGCTTGGTGCTTTCATATACATTTGATTCACTTATCTCTTACACTGGAATTCCAGGATATCCTTAACGAAGACTGTACTTGATCAAAAATAAATTAGATTGAAATGAAGGACTCTGTGTATGTCCAAAGAAAGCTCTATAACTCTGTGGTATAAACTAGATTTTTTCATTATTTGAACTCCAGACTTTCTTTTTACAAAGAGCTGGTGGTAAATGCTTCTTTATTATGCTTATTTTTACTCATCACATACCTATTTCAGGTAAATAAAATTGAAATTCAGTATGCTAAGGCTGCCAAAAAGATGGACATGAAGAAGTTGAAGCAGAGCATGTGGAGTTTGCTGATGGAGATCCCCAAGCAGGCGGATGCAGAGGTAACGGGTTCCACTCATTCTGTAGGTGCCCAGCATGGAAGAGGGTGCGGCTTGTGTCTGAGCTCCTAGATGAGTAGCGCTAACGTGGAAAGCATTCATTCAGAAATACAAGAAAGACATCACACCTCTGAAATGAACCAAGTATATGAACAGGCAGGTCACACAAAAGGTGATACAGATGGTAGACTAGCGTATGGGACATTACTCAGTCTTGCTCGTAATCAAAAAATACAAATGATGGCATCTTTATGCTGCTTTAAAATAACAGCTTTAGCAATTAAACAACATTTTTCAGTATGGAGTTAGAGGAAGAACTGGAGTACTTATTCGCTGCTGGTGCAAATTAAGTTGATAAATAACCCTTTTGGAAAGCAGCTTCTAACATCTCAGGTACCCTAAAATGTTTAAGCTCTTTGATCTAATAATTCTGATTTGGGAAAGTAGGAAAGTAGTTATATATATTATGTATACATATATATGTATATATATGATGCTGTCAAATTGTCTCTCCTTTAGAGCAAAGTGAAACCCTGATTAACTTGTTCCAACTAAATGGAACTTTCTGGTTAACTAGAATCCTTCCATCTCCTCTTCTAGACTTCTGCTCAGACAATGTTCTGAGCTTTCCAAACTCAACACATTCTATTATACCTTCCCCTGCTGGTTGAGAAGTGAAAATGCATGATTTGATTAAGGACCCTGAGCTGTAGTCTTGGATGTCAGATAAAGCTTCAGTCATATTCATAAGGTTTTATCAATTAAAATGGGATGGGATGCAAATATAAGAGAAATGTACTTTTAAAAAGTAGGAAGAGGGTTCTGTTTAACCTTTGAATTTAAATGACTCCTAATACCCTGTCCTCCAGGGATTCTGGTTAATATAGATTTATTTAAACAAACTCTTTCTAATGACGGTATTCAAAAGTAGAAAATAGTATAGTCAATGACCACTTCAGTGCCCATTATCAATGTTTCATCTATATTATCACCCAGTCCTGTCCACCCGCCCACCCCCACCCCTGTCGATGTCAGTGTTAGGGTCTAGGGCTGAGCTACTGGGTCCCTCTATGGATCCTTTTTCTTCAAAATGTACCGAAGAAATTGTTTTGGTTTCATTCTGATGTAGGCTTTTCTTTTTAGAGATACAGCTTTATAAGCTTATGTTGCTCTCTCAAAAGTGAACTGGGCCTAGTCTGATCTCTTAAGTGTCCTTTCTTCTGTCAGGCAAACCACAGAGAAAATGGAGAAGCAGGGGACCCAGTACAGGTGGCTGACAAGAAGCTCAGTGGGCTCACAAAGGACCTGCAGAAGAGGTGCTTGCCAACAGACTCCTCCCCTCCCCTCCCCACTCCCTTCCCCCTCCCCACTCCCTTCCCCCTCCCCACTCCCTTTCCCCTCCCCTCCTCCCCCTCCCCTCCCCACTCCCCCCCCCTTCCCCCAGCCCCCTCCTCCTCCGAGCCCCAGCTGAGGGAGCGCCAGCCCAGGCTGTTGGTATGACAGACCCCTCTGCACACAACCTGCCATTTTCACACTTCTCACAGTTTTTCTGTTTCTTCTCTGCATTGATAAATGAGTTAATGTAGCCCACCTTTAAAAAGGCATTTTTCTGCACCAGTGGCTGGAATGGAACAGGAAATATTTTATTTCCAAATAAGAAACTGGAAAAACCTGCTTCTAAAAGGCATCTGAAATGTTTCTTTATTTCTCATTAGTTTATTCACTGACCATGTGTATTCATACTTGATGAAAGAGCCTTTGTTCCTGGAATTGCAGTGACAGCTAAATACTTACCAGCCTCTTTGTTTTACAGCCTGCCTCCCCTCATGGCTCAGAACCTCTCCATACCTCTGGCCTTTGCATGTCTGCTACATTTAGCCAATGAAAAGGTGGGTAAAGCTGGTAAGCGTGGGCGTGTTCTCTGTGCCAACCTGCTGGAGCTTTCTGTCACTCATGAGCGGCCTCATAGGACACCTTAAATACAGCAACTTATGTGGTACCTTCAACCCACAGGATTAACCAGACACCTAAAAGTAACTTATAAAAAGGCCAACAGGTATGATTAGAAATGAAAATTATGAGGAGGACCCAAATGGGAAAATTTTAGATGCTGAAATTGTGATCTTTCAGTTCCCAACTTGAAACATAAGGTGCTTTTGCATCACTGGGTGTCAAAGGCTTTAAAGGCCAAATCCTGCCAGTGCTAACGTCAGGACACGCGGGAAATGTGGTGGAGAAAAGAGGGGAGAGATGAGGCTGGATGGAAACAGACTCAGGGAGAGAGCAGAGACGTAGAGGCAGCGCCAGCAATGCTGAGCCGCCATGGGCTATGAAGGATGTCTCGGGACTAGAGATGTCTTTCGCAGGAGGGAGACAGCAGGAGTGCTGACTGTGACAGTGTGCCGGCTCCTCCTTGTGCCCGGCCAGCCGACGGCTGAGCGGCTGTGGGGCAGTCACTGAGGAGCAGGCGAGACCCATCTTCTCAGGGGCTGGTGGCACTCCCGCTTCCCGGGAGGCACCCCAGCGAGGCAGCCAGCAAGCCCATGCGTTTGTTGCTGCCTGAGACTTGGTGTCCTTTAGTGTCCCCAGGACTGTGGGCTGGGCCGTAGCATATGCCGTGAGCATCTCTAGTGCTGGGGCTAGACACGTTCAAAGTAACGCTGCTAAGCTTTTTGTTGTTGTTGTTATAAATTTATTTTTTATTTTTATTTTTGGCTGCATTGGGCCTTCGTTGCTGCGCGCGGGCTTTCTCTAGTTGCGCAAGTGGGGGCTACTCATTGTGGTTTCTTGTCTTGTTGCAGAGCATGGGCTCTAGGTGTGCGGGTTTCAGTAGATGTGGAGCACGGGCTCAGTAGTTGTGGCTCGCAGGCTCAGTAGTTTCGACGCACAGGCTTAGTTGTTCTGCGGCATGTGGGATCTTCCCAGACCAGGGCTTGAACCCGTGTCCCCTGCCTTGGCAGGCGGATTCTTAACTACTGCGCCACCAGGGTAGTCCCTGCTAAGCTTTTCTGAGTGAGGTTGGAATCTCACAGCATCCTAGTGGGCGTAGGTGCTGATGGACTCTCCCACTGGGTGTGTTCCCCTAGCCCGCGCAGTCCCCTAAAATGTCGGGTGCCACCAAAGCTCAGAAACTTACCCTGAGTCCAAATTCTATGTGTTAGTGACTTCACTCAGTCGCAGCAGCTGGAGGATCAGTGCTGCCCTGGGCCGCGTGTCTCTGCTGTGAGAGAGCAGCTTCAGCGCCTCCGCTCGGTTCCCAGTAGACTGGGGCCAAGCAGACACACGGCTGGAAAGCATGAGGGACTCCAGGCTTCACTGAGGTCCATGTGCTCTGGCTCTGGCACCACCCCGCCTCCCCCAGCGGCAGAGCCAGCTTCTCTTGCTTTGCTGCGACCAAATCTCTCTAAGGGGCCCCAGGGGGCTCAGCATTTGAAGAATCAGGAGATGGCCCATAGACCATGACCTGTTGGGCTGAGCTTTGGGCTATTTGACAAGATCTGACTGGTAACGCTGGCCAGCAGTTACCAGATAATCTGCAGGGACCTGGGGTAACTCAGAGCTTAGAGCCACCGAGAGAAATCTTACAACACCTTGTGCCAGAATGTGACCCCTTTTAGGCCTGCCTGCTCCCAGGTTTTCACGCCCATCTGGACTCTTCATCTACCGCTCTGGTAACGAGCTCCCCCTCAGCTGTCACCTGGGAGGTGAGGTTTGTGCTTTCCATCTTTAGCAGGAGAGGAAGGTGTGCCACCACACCATGCCTACCTCCAGTGCCAGGCAAGGGAGCGATGGTCCTGGTGCAGTTGGGCTTCCGTGTGAGGAAGGGCTGACAGCTCTTTAGTCCTGAGGGGACGGTTGCCTGGGGCTGGTGAAGGATCCGGGGGATGGGAGGATCAGGGAGGCAGTGGGAGCAGGGAAGAGGCCTGTGCAGAGATGGGAGGGAGAGCGTGGCCGTCATGGCCGTCGCCAAGGTTTGAGCTTCCCGAGCACTGAGGGAAGGGCCTGGAGAAGGTCATTCATGGCAGGGCTGATACACGTGTGCCATGGCCCCTGGTGGCCTCCCTATCACTTCCCACAGCTCCTTCCAGGGCCGAGAGCTTAGCTCTTAGACGGTTGACGGAGATTGTTGCGGAAATCAGAGCAGGCTTGCTTTTTTCCCCCTGCAGTTGGCAAGGATTTGGAACCAGCTTTTTCATGCAGATTATATTTGCTGTGACAGTTTTACTTATAGTCATGGGACAAACCTCGTTCTTTGTAGTCACCACCTCGTTTCCCCCGAGTTTGTTTTCTGATTCTTGTATCCTGTGGATACCAAAGTTCATGTGTGTTTGATCTTCCTTCAGAATCTAAAGCTGGAAGGAACTGAGGACCTTTCCGATGTTCTGGTGCGGCAGGGGGATTGAGTCCGTGGGGAGAGAAGCCCGTGCTTCCTCAGTGGCCAGGATGCCTGCACTTGGTGCTTCAGTGCCGTGGGCTGGTGGCAAGGCTGCAGCTGACTGCGCTGTGTGTCTGCTGCTCTTCCCTTCTCTCCTTCACTGTCTAGGAACCAGCTGCCTGACGCTCTGTCCTTGATTAAAGTTTTCTGGTCTGTGGTGACCACCTAGGAGGGAGGAGAGAGTCCTTACTATCCTTGATTAGGCAACTGTGTCCATTCTTTGTATCCATGTATAATAGTTTGTCTCCTAAATTGCTCTGTTTCCATACTTTATTCTTGTAGAAAGGAATTTCCCAGTAGGCACTTGTCCTTTAACAGCTACCAAATCCATGTGTATAAAATACATCACAAGTGTGCTTATAAATGTATATATAATGCTTAAAAATAAAATCATTTGGAATAATTTGCTTGGTAAACTATTTGAGTGCCCACTACATGAGTATCAGACCATGTCCTTATGCTCAAGGGGGGGGCAGACTTGTTAGCTGGACCAGAGACCCACGTGTCAGTATAAGGCAGGAAGTGCTTAAGGGCTGAGGTGATTTGTCTTGTAGCAGAGTGGGGATTTCAAGATTGGGTCCATTTGGCCTATCAATTCTGCTAAAGGGTGATAATAGTAAAAATTGCAAACATTAAGTGGCTACTAAGTACCTTCTGTGGATGACTTTTTCGGCCTTCTTAGCATCCCTGTGAGGAACGTAACTGTTACGGCTCCCATTTTACAGAGGAGAAACAGGTGCACGAAGGTAAAGTAATTCACATAAGAGCAGACAGCTGTCAAGAGGTTGGCCTTGAACCAGGAAATCTGCTTCTAGATCTTTACTCTTAGCTACTACACTATATGTGCTCAAGTCACAGGCTCAATACTTGTAGATGTTGATCCAAGTATCCTGTCACCATTCATTGGGTAAACAGCTTGGATGATAGGTCAGAAGCAGTGAAGGATATAATTGGTAATTACTCCTGATAATAAAGAACTTGCTCCTAGGCCAAAAATGACACAAAACAAAAACCAATCCCTTCCCCTTAGGAACGTGCTTTCCAAATCGTGGCCAAAATATTAGCCACTCTGCTGTATTGAGAGGATTAGACTTGTGGACATGCTTTAGTAGGAAAAGCAGTGATGCCGAGTGAGAATCCATACCCTGTCCTGGACTTCCCCGGTGGCACAGTGGTTAAGAAACCACCTGCCAATGCAGAGGACACGGGTTCGAGCCCTGGTCTGGGAAGATCCCACATGCCGCAGAGCAACGAAGCCCATGCGCCACAGCTACTGAGCCTGCGTTCTACAGCCCGTGAGCCACAACTACTGAGCCCACGTGCCACAACTGCTGAAGCCCACGCACCTAGAGCCTGTGCTCTGCAACAAGAGAAGCCACTGCAATGAGAAGCCTGCGCACTGCAATGAAGAGTAGCCCCTGCTCACCACAACTAGAGAAAGCCCGCGCACAGCAATGAAGACCCAACGTAGCTAAATAAATAAATTCATACCCTGTCCTGCTGGCTGAAGCCTCCAGCATCTTCTCCCAGGCCGGGGGAGCGCTGGTCCTCTTGCTTTGCTCTTATTCCCAGGATTAGAACTAGCCAAGCCCGCCCCTTCTCTCAGTCCAGCATACTTCTCTGTAGTGGGGTCTAGGCAGGGGCCGAGCTGCCGATAAAACTGGCAAGAGTGTTAACAGCTTCTTCAGTGAACTCCCCTCCCCTCCACTCTGCTTCTCGCAAGCTTCTCCCTCATTTATATGGTTGCTGTGTCAGAATTCATTTGGCTGCGTATAATTAAAAACCCAAATAAGTGGGTATGTGAGATAGTTTATTTCATGTAAAGTACATTAGGAGGTGGGTAGTTCAGAGCTAATGTGGTGGTTCCATGAACTCATAAAGAGACCAAGGATCATTCCAGCATTCCAGCTTCTTCTCTGCCATCCCTAATGTGTAACCCTCATCCTTGTGTGTCAATGTGGCTGCTGGAATCTAGCCATCACATTATATTCTAGGCAGCAAGATAAGGGGTTGTGAGGGGAAGGCAACCATTAACCTAGTTTCTGTCTACAGATTTGCCTCTTCAGGACATTTCATATAAATAAAATCATAACACAATATGTGGTCTTTTTTTTTAATTAATTAATTTTTATTTTTGGCTGCCTCGGGTCTTTGTTGCTGCACGTGGGCTTTTCTCTAGTTGTGGCGAGTGGGGGCTACTCTTTGCTGCGGTTCGTGGGCTTCTCATTGGGTGGCTTCTCTTGTTGCAGAGCATGGGCTCTAGGCGCACAGGCTTCAGTAGTTGTGGTACTCGGGCTCAGTAGTTGCGGCTCACGGGCCCTAGAGCGCAGGCTCAGTAGTTGTGGCGCACGGGCTCATTTGCTCCGCGGCATGTGAGATCTTCCTGGACCAGGGATCGAACCTATGCCCCCTGCATTAGCAGATGGATTCTTAACCATTGCGCCACCAGGGAAGTCCCTGAACATACTTTCTTTTTAATTCTTTCAACATATTTGTAAAAGCTACTTTGAAGTCTTTGCGAAATCCAACATCCAGGCCCATTTAGCATTAATTTCTATTGAATGCTCTTTTTCCTTAATATAGATTATATAATCCTGTTTCTTTGCATGTTTAGTACTTTCTGGTTGAAAATCGGATATCAGATAAAACGTTGTAGTGACTTTGGATTCTATCATGTTCTTCTGAAGATGCTTAGATATTTACTCAAGTAAGAGTTGGATTCAAACTGCTAACTTTGTATCCCCTATGGTATGAAGTTATTGGTATCTGTTCTTATAGCTACCCACTGTTGCTTTTAAGGCCTGATTCCATAGGTCTTCCCTCTGCCTGCAAAATTTGGAGATTGACCAAGGATCTGGGCAGAGATGGGATCATCCTCTCCGTGACTTCCTTGTTAGGATAGAGATTCCCCCATCTTCGAGCTCCTCCACCCCCTCTGGGCTCTGTCCTTCCAGCCCATCCAGCTTCAGATTTTTTTCCAGGTGAGATGCAAGTAGTTGGGGAATGCACCAGGGGGAGGAGCATCAAACTCACAGCTCTTGCTCCGCATAGCTCTCTCCCAAGAGTAAGCTTCTCTTCACCAGGTGTCCCCCCATAGACACCTAGTTGAACTGTCAGCTGGGGAAGGCAGCCGATGCTCAAGCGTTTCTATCTTTTTTCTGCCGAGGGTCTCACACTGCCAGGATTTCTCCCTTTCAAATTCCCAGCTGCTTTCCCTAAGCCTGAACTCTGAGTTCTAGCCCCTTTAGCCAACAACACACCGTCTTCCACAGCCATAGCTGTGCAATCGGGCAGCTCCCTTGGGCCAGTAAACCACAAATTTGCAACGCGTACATTTTCCAGGTGCAGTTGGGTTTTATTTGCTTTGTGTTTAATTAAAAATCTCTTCTGATTAATATTGTTAAAATGGCCACGCTACCCAAAACAATCTACAGATTTAAAGCAATCCCTATCAAATTACCCATGACACTTTTCACAGAACCAGAACAAATAATTCTAAAATTTATATGGAACCATAAAAGACCCAGAATTGCCAAAGTAATCCTGAGGAAAAAGAACAAGGCAGGAGGCAATAACCCTCCCAGACTTCAGACAATACTACAAAGTTACAGTAGGCAAAACAGCATGGTATTGGCACAAAAATAGACATATGGATCAATGGAACAGAATAGAGAGCCCAGAAATAAACCCACACACCTAGAGTCAATCTTTGTCAAAGGAGGCAAGAATATACAATGGAGAGAAGACAGTCTCTTCAGAAAGTGGTGTTGGGAAAGCTAGACAGCCAATGTAAATAAATGAAATTAGAACATACCTTCACACCACACAAAAAAATAAACTCAAAATGGATTAAAGACAAATATAAGACATGACACCATAAAACTCTTGGGACATAGGCAAAACATTCTCTGATGTAAAGTGAACCAATGTTTTCTTAGGGTAGTCTCCCAAGGCAATAGAAATAAAAGCAAAAATAAACAAATGGGACCTAATCAAACTTACAAGCTTTTGCACAGCCAAAGGAAACCATAAACAAAACGAAAAGACAGCCTACAAACTGGGCGAAAATATTTGCAAACAATGCTACTGACGAGGGCTTAATTTCCAAAATATACAAACAGTTCATACAACTCAATAACAACAACAAAACACCCAACCCAATCAAAAAATGGGCAGAAGACCTAATTAGACATTTCTCCAATGAAGACATACAGATGGCCAACAGGCACATGAAAAGATGCTCACCATTGCTAATTATTAGAGAAATGCAAATTAAAACTACAAAGAGGTACCACCTCACGTTGGTCAGAATGGCCATCATCATTAAAAAGTCTACAAATAACAAATGCTGGAGAGGGTGTGGAGAAAAGGGAACCCTCCTACACTGTTGGTGGGAATGTAAATCGGTGCAGTCACTATGGAGAACAGTATGGAGGTTCCCTAAAAAACTAAAATAGCGTTACCATATGATCCAGCAATTTCACTCCTGTGCATATATCCAGAGAAAACTATAATAGGAAAAGATACATGTACCCCAGTGTTCATTGAAGCACTATTTATAATAGCCAAGACATGGAAGCAACCTAAATGTCCATCAACAGACGAATGAATAAGGAAGATGTGGTATATATATATACACAATAGAATATTACTTAGCCATAAAAAGAATGAAATGATGCCATTGCAGCAATATGGATGGACCTAGAGATTATCATACTAAGTGAATTAAGTCAGATAAAGACAACTATATATCACATGAGGAATCTAAAAAAATGATACAGGGATTTTCCTGGTGGTCCAGTAGTTGGGGGCTCAGGTGTTCCCAATGCAGGGGGCCCAGGTTCGATCCCTGGTCAGGGAACTAGATCCCACATGCATGCTGCAACTAAGAGTTTGCATGCCGAAACTAAAAAAGATCCCACATGCTACAACTGAAGGATGCTGCATGCTGCAACAAAGAAAGATCCCACATGCTGCAACTAAGACCCAGTGCAGCCAAATAAATAAATATATATTTTTTAAAAATTAAAAAATGATACAAATGAACTTATTGACAAAACAGAAATAGACTCACAGACATTGAAAAGAAACATATGGTTATCAAAGGGGCAAGTAGGGAGGGATATATTAGGAGTCTGGAATTAACAGATACACACTACTATATATAAAATAAACAAGGACCTACTGTATAGCACTGGAAACTATATTCAATACCTTGTAATAACCTATAATGGAAAAGAATCTGAAAAAGAGTATGTGTATGTATATATTATATATAATATATATTATATATATTATATATAATATATATTATATTATATATAATATATATTATATATATTATATATAATATATATTATATAATATATATTATATTATATAATATATATTATATAATATATATTATATTATATATAATATATATTATATATATATAATCTCCAAGTCATTTTGCTGTACACCTGAAAGTAACACAACATTGTAAATCAACTATTCTTCAATTAAAAAAGAAAAAAGAGAAACGTACAGAGTAGTACTCAATAAATGTGTGTTGAGGGCTTCCCTGGTGGCACAGTGGCAAAGAATCTGCCTGCCAATGCAGGAGACATGGGTTCGAGCCCTGGTCTGGGAGGATCCCACATGCCATGGAGCAACTAAGCCCGTGCACCACAACTACTGCGCCTGCGCTTTAGAGCCCGCAAGCCACAACTACTGAAGCCCGCGTGCCCAGAGCCCATGCTCCTCAACAAGAGAAGCCACCGCAATGAGAGGCCCAACACTGCAACGAAGAGTAGCCCCCGCTCTCTGCAACTAGAGAAAGCCCGCGCAGCAACGAAGACCCAATGCAGCCAAAAATAAACAAACAAATGTGTTGAATGAATAAGTGATCCCTTTGTAAAACTGAAAAAACAAAATGTGACAATCAGTGAACAACCATAGAACACAAGACGGGTGTGTGTGTGTGTAATCATAGCTCTAAAAGGACCCAGCAATGGGAAGCTGGACCAGACCCCTAACCTCTCTGTGCCTCAGTTTCCTCAACTGTCAAATCGGCATAATCATCCCTTCTTTGCCTAATTCACAGGCCTAGTATGTAGAGAGGTTGTCTGGGGAAAGTTGAAGTTGTACAACCATAATGATACCTATTAGAGGACCTTCTGCACTAATTTTACAGGCGTAACACTCCTTTTTTTTTTTGTAATATTCTTTCTTAATCCCCTGCTGAGGCAAACAGGAAGTTCATTGCTTCCTACTAGAATTTGCTCCACATTTGCTATTCTGTAAGACTAGGACTCCAGGATCGGAGTTTCCAGGCCAGGGTCCTGTTTCCTAGTGATGATTCAAAGCAGAGAGGAAGTCTCCGTTTACTCATCAGCACCTCAGATGTGCTGGGTGCAGTGTTGACATCTGACTAAAGAAGCAACCCGCCTTCCTCTGGACTCCACCATCAACACAGTTCACCTTGGATTCTTGTGACAGCCCTGACTTCATCACATTTTTTTTTTCATTAAAAATGATTTATGAGGGGGCTTCCCTGGTGGCGCAGCGGTTGAGAGTCCGCCTGCCGATGCGGGGGACGCGGGTTCGTGCCCCGGTCGGGAGGGTCCCGCGTGCCGCGGGGTGGTTGGGCCCGTGGGCCGTGGCCGCTGGGCCTGCGCGTCCGGGGCCTGTGATCCACGGCAGGGGAGGCCACAATGGTGAGCGGCCCGCGTACTGCAAAAAAAAAAAAAAAAGGGAAAAATTATTTATGAGGGATTTCCCTGGTGGCGCAGTAGTTAAGAATCCGCCTGCCAATGCAGGGGATGTGGGTTCGATCCCTGGTCTGGGAAGATCCCACATGCTGCAGAGCAACTAACCCCGTGCGCCACAACTACTGAGCCTGTGCACCGCAACTACTGAACCTGCATGCCGCAACTACTGAAGCCCACACGCTCTAGGGCCCAAGTGCCGCAACTACTGAAGCCCATGTGCCTAGAGCCTGTGCTCCACAACAAAAGAAGCCACCGCAATGAGAAGCCTGCGCACGGCAACCAAGAGTAGCCCCCGCTCGCTGCAACTAGAGAAAGCCCGCACGCAGCAACGAAGACCCAATGCAGCCAAAAAAAAAAAAAGGTTTATGAAACAAAAGGTTGGGATTGCATTTCTGTCCCTTTGTAAGATTTTCACATGAATAAATCCTCAAATCAGGGAGGGAAAAACTCTTTGTCAGATTAAATGGGACAATATCACATTTGTATCTCTCTAGCAGAACTCTGACAGGCCATGCGGGGCCTCTCTCTCAGTGGGTTGATATCTCAACCCTGTTCATTCTGGATTAAATGTCTCTTCTTGTTTATGATATCCCTGCCCCATCTCAGCAGTGGAGCTGCAGTGGGCAGTTGGGGTCACATTTCCAATGTAAATAAACTTCCTTTGTTTTTTGGGGATGGTTGGCTGGAAAGTTTCCTTCTGGAGCTCTGCTACACAAGCTTATTTTATTTCCCCAGGAAGGAAACAGAACAGTCTTCCAAATTTCCTTGCTTGCCAGGAGGCTCTGGGGCAAATTGTTCAGATCTTCTGAATCCAAGCCCAGAGTTATTTTTCCTAACAGAAATCTTTCTCCTAGAGATACTTTTCCCTGGATGAGAATGAATGGAATTCGTATACAACTGGGTTTGCCCAAGTGGAATCTGGTGCCAGTTCCTCAGGAGTTAAAAATATTGCAGAACCAGAGAAGAGGGGGACCCTGCCCTGGAGGGCAAGGTGGAGGGATCAGAGCTGCCCTCCCTCTTGCCGAAGGAGCAATTGGGGCAGGAACACAGGTCATGGGGAGAGAGTGGGCACCTGTAGACATGAAGGTGGAAAGTCCCCGTGTGCCAGTAGGAGAGGTGGCCAGTGTGGAAAGAAAGGAGGACACTGAGATGGACATGCTGAGCTACACGGTGGGCATCCTTGCTACACTTTGTCAATATGGAGGCCCAGCAGGAAGAGGGATACATTGGGAGACTGGGATGGACATATACACACTACTATATATAAAATAGATAACTAATAAGGACCTACTGTAGAGCACAGGGAACTCTACTCAATACTCTGTAATGACCTATATGGGAACAGAATCTAAAAAAGAGTGGATATATGTATAACTGATTCACTTTGCTGTACGGCAGAAACTAACACAACATTGTAAATCAACTATATGCCAATAAAAATTAATTTAAAAAAAAAGGAAGCCCAGTTGGGAAACCATCTCTGTTCTTACAGATGAGTAAGAGCACTGAATTCATGGTACTGCCTCTGGATCTCAGTCACCTCCTATGTTAAAATCGAGATGGGTGTTGTTTCAGCAAGTGTCTAGTCAGGAGACAGAAACCTGATACATGTACAGGGAACTTACCTGTAACAATAACTGCTCACTGGGTATAAAGAGTTGTTGATATTGAAAGGGTAAAAAGAGAACTCTCACTCTAAGGTATCGGGTAAGTAGCAACTCCCAGAAGCACCCACCCCAAGGGCTGGGAAAGCCAGGGAGGGGAACAAAGAGAAAAACTCAGAGACTTCGAAGAGGGGCTCCAGAGAGTGGAGACTCTGACCCCCGAGGGGTGCTGCTCGGCTAATGCTAGTGTCTTCCACAGGACACGGTGAAGCTGGGTCTGAGGGTTAGAAAAGCTGCCAACTGCAGCCTCAGGAAGGAACAGCCTCTGCTGGGGGTGGGTAAGAAGGGTGGCTGGGGACCCTCACAGGGTGGGGAGGTGGGTCAGGGGGCAGGTCCCTTTCCCGCCAGCCCTGCAGTCTCCCTCACATGCCTCTCCTAGGCATAAACTGACAGGGAGTGGCTGGCAAGGCAGAAACGTGATTTGCAGAGCACCAGACGCAGCATCACCCAGCAGAGAATAGGCGGTGGGTTTGGAGCTGAGAGATGGTTACTTCATATCTGACACAGGGTGGGTCTCATCTCTAAGGATTTCTAAAACCCTTCCTTCCATTGCCAAAAAATTAATCAACAGTCGATCTAAATAGAGTATCTTACTGGAGCCAACCTGGGGATTGTAACCTGGGAGACAGTCTTTCAGAAAACTCTTGAAGACGGTTCCGCCTGTTAGAAGTCGAAGGCACAATCGTATACATTTTCAAGACAAGGGATTGTACACCAAATAGCACACTGACATTTTACATAACGTTCACTAAAGACCAGATCTGCCTGTACAAGGTGAAGTAGGTGACCATGACCCCTTTCAGGATTAGGAAGGAAAAATTCATCTTGTAAGGAGTTAAACTGCTGGCATGAGAAGAAGGATAATAAAACACTGATCTTTTCGGTGGAGCAGGCATTCCCACCTTTGAGGAGGTCTGATTAATGCACAATGCAGATGCACGTTAGGGAGGGCCCAATACGGGCAGGGAATATGTTATGCTTAAATTTTCTTGTCCTGCGGTAAAATATAAACTTTATCCATCACTTCCTACTTTTGTTTGAAATAGTATTTATTTGTATTTGTTTACCTACTCTTGACCACGGAGAATAGGTATAAGTATACATCTTGGGTTGGCCAAAAAGGTATGGAAAAACCCAAATGAACTTTTTGGCCAACGCAATATAAATAAAGATAAATGCCCATCTGCCTTTGCAGGGCAGAGACTGGCCAAGGGTGTTCCAGGCTGACAGCAGGAGCAGAGGCACTGAATGAGGGGTGCGGACCTCGCTGGGGCACTGCAGCCCTTTGCCATCCCCATCCCCAGGCACAGGCTCCTTCCCTCTTCCAGCTGCCCCACCCTCTTCCCTCATCTTTTCAAGCCTAGAACATCTCTTCTGTTAATCTCCACTACTGCGCCAGCGAAAAGCTCCATGTGCCCGGCCCCAGTTCATCTGGGTTTCCCTTCCGGCCTCTCTCCCCCGGCTCCCCTCCGCTCCCGCTTACACTCTTGTGCTTCGGAGAAGCCTGTCTCGAGTCCCAGACAGGAGCCGATGTGGGCCCTGTGCCCCGTTGAGCCACCCACCCCTCCCCCACCTCAGAGGCTCTCCTGGTGAAGGCGCCCCCGAGGGACCTCAAACACCTCCACCGTCTGCCTTGGTTCCCCAGCCTCCCTCCGAAGGACTGCTGCCGTGCACCGCAACTCCAGGGAGAGCCTCAGGCCCCTGATGGTCCCGCTGGGCCCCACCCACATTCCCTCCCAGCCTCTGCTCTAATCTAACCTCACCTTCCACTGCCGGGACTAGGGGCCTGGGACTACGTTATCTGTTCTCAGCAGTCACGCCCCTTGACTCCAGGTGCAGAGTGTCCCGGGGGCTGCTCTCCTGCCCCCTCCATCCTCCTCCCCGCAGGCCTTCTCATCGCTGGGGTGCTGGGGCCCCCCGCAAGCATTGCTGCTGTCGGAGGGAACCCTGCTCTTGAGACAGGAAGGAGGTGCTGTGGGAAGTGGAAGAGCCCCTTCCCTTGTCACTCGCCGTTACCGCCAGGCCCTGATCCAACACGCCTACAACTCTTTCCAGTTTCCTCATTCTTTGAGAACAGGACAGGATCCTGGGGCAATGACTGCTGTCACTTACCCATTACCCAGCCCCTCTTCCTGGCAGTGTACCCAGCTGGAAAACTACAATTCCCAGACTCCCTGCACCTAAGTGGGTCATGTGACTCAGTTCTGGCCAGTGTCTTGTCAGTGGGACCAACAGAAAAGTTCTTTAAAAGAGCCTGTCCTGAAGACACGGAGATCACCTTCCTCCCCACAGATACACCAGAAATATATCTACACGTGGAACAACTCCTACAGAACACCCACTGAACGCTGGCAGAAAACCTCAGACCTCCCAAAAGGCAAGAAACTCCCCATGTACCTGGGTAGGGCAAAAGAAAAAACAGAGACAAAAGAATAAGGACGGGACCTGCACCAGTGGGAGGGAGCTGTGAAGGAGGAAAGGTTTCCACACTAGGAAGCCGCTTCGCGGGCGGAGACTGCGGGAGGCGGAGGGGGGAAGCTTCGGAGCAGCGGAGGAGAGCGCAGCCACAGGGGTGCAGAGGGCAAAGCGGAGAGATTCCCGCACAGAGGATCAGGGCCGACTACCACTCACCAGCCCGAGAGACTTGTCTGCTCACCCGCCGGGGCGGGCGGGGCTGGGAGCTGAGGCTGGGGCATCGGTCAGAGCGCAGGGAGAGGACTGGGGTTGGCGGCGTGAACACAGCCTGCAGGGGGTTAGTGCACCACGGCTAGCCGGGAGGGAGCCTGGGAAACTGGACCCGCTGAAGAGGCAAGAGACTTTTTCTTCCCTCTTTGTCTCCTGGTGCGCGAGGAGAGGGGATTAAGAGCTCTGCTTAAAGGAGCTCCAGAGACGGGCGCGAGCCGCGGCTAAAAGCGCGGACACCAGAGACGGGCATGAGACGCTAAGGCTGCTGCTGCCGCCACCAAGAAGCCTGTGTGCGAGCACAGGTCACTATCCACACCCCCTCCCGGGAGCCTGTGCTGCCCGCCACTGCCAGGGTCCCGGGATCCAGGGACAACTACCCGGGGAGAATGCACGGCACGCCTCAGGCTGGTTCAACGTCACGCCGGCCTCTGCCGCGGCAGGCTCACCCCGCACTCCGTGCCCCTACCTCCCCCCCCGCCCCCGGCCTGAGTGAGCCAGAGCCCCCGAATCAGCGGCTCCTTTAACCCCATCTTGTCTGAGCGAAGAACAGACGCCCTCCGGCGACCTACACGTAGAGGCGGGGCCAAATCCAAAGCTGAGCCCCTGGGAGCCGTGAGAACAAAGAAGAGAAAGGGAAATCTCTCCCAGCAGCCTCAGAAGCAGCGGATTAAATCTCCACAATCAACTTGATGTACCTGCATCTGTGGAATACCTGAATAGACAACGAATCATCCCAAATTGAGGAGGTGGACTTTGAGAGCAAGATTTATGATTTTTTCCCCTTTTCCTCTTTTTGTGAGTATGTGTATGCTTCTGTGTGAGATTTTTTCTGTATAGCTTTGCTTCCACCATTTGTCCTACGGTTCTATCCGTTTTTTTCTTAATAATTATTTTTTTTATTTTAATAACTTTATTATATTTTATCTTATTTTATTTTACTTTATCTTTCTTTTTTTCCTTCCTTCCTTCCTTCCTCCCTCCCTCCTTTCTTTTTTTCCTTCTTTCTTTCTACTTCTACTAATTCTTTCTACTTTTTCTCCCTTTTATTCTGAGCTATGTGGATGAAAGGCTCTTGGTGCTGCAGTCAGGAGTCAGTGCTGTGCCTCTGAGGTGGGAGAGCCAACTTCAGGACACTGGTCCACAAGAGACTTCCCAGCTCCACATAATATCAAACAGCGAAAAATCTCCCAGAGATCTCCATCTCAACACCAGCACCCAGCTTCACTCAATGACCAGCAAGCTACAGTGCTGGACACCCTATGCCAAACTAGCAAGACAGGAACACAACCGCACCCATTAACAGAGAGCCTGCCTAAAATCATAATAAGTCCACAGACACCCGAAAACACACCACCAGACGTGGACCTGCCCACCAGAAAGACAAGATCCAGCCTCATCCACCAGAACACAGGCACTAGTCCCCTCCACCAGGAAGCCTACACAACCCACTGAACCAACCTTAGCCACTGGGGACAGACACCAAAAACAACGGGAACTACGAACCTGCAGCCTGCAAAAAGGAGACCCCAAACACAGTAAGATAGGCAAAATGAGAAGACAGAAAAACACACAGCAGATGAAGGAGCAAGATAAAAACCCACCAGACCTAACAAATGAAGAGGGAATAGGCAGTCTACCTGAAAAAGAATTCAGAATAATGATAGTAAAGATGATCCAAAATCTTGGAAATAGAATAGACAAAATGCAAGAAACATTTAACAAGGACCTAGAAGAACTAAAGATGAAACAAGCAACGATGAACCACACAGTAAATGAAATTAAAAATACTCTAGATGGGATCAATAGCAGAATAACTGAGGCAGAAGAACGGATAAGTGACCTGGAAGATAAAATAGTGGAAATAACTACTGCAGAACAGAATAAAGAAAAAAGAATGAAAAGAACTGAGGACAGTCTCAGAGACCTATGGGACAACATTAAATGCACCAACATTCGAATTATAGGGGTTCCAGAAGAAGAAGAGAAAAAGAAAGGGACTGAGAAGATATTTGAAGAGATTATAGTTGAAAACTTCCCTAATATGGGAAAGGAAATAGTTAATCAAGTCCAGGAAGCACAGAGAGTCCCATACAGGATAAATCCAAGGAGAAATACGCCAAGACACATATTAATCAAACTGTCAAAAATTAAATACAAAGAAAACATATTAAAAGCAGCAAGGGAAAAACAACAAATAACACACAAGGGAATCCCATAAGGTTAACAGCTGATCTTTCAGCAGAAACTCTGCAAGCCAGAAGGGACTGGCAGGACATATTTTAAGTGATGAAGGGAAAAACCTACAACCAAGATTACTCTACCCAGCAAGGATCTCATTCAGATTTGATGGAGAAATTAAAACCTTTACAGACAAGCAAAAGCTGAGAGACTTCAGCACCACCAAACCAGCTTTACAACAAATGCTAAAGGAACTTCTCTAGGCAAGAAACACAAGAGAAGGAAAAGACCTACAATAACGAACCCCAAACAATTAAGAAAATGGGAATAGGAACATACATATTGATAATTACCTTAAACATAAATGGACTAAATGCTCCCACCAAAAGACAAAGATTGGCTAAATGGATACAAAAACAAGACCCATATATAAGCTGTCTACAAGAGACCCACTTCAGACCTAGAGACACATACAGACTGAAAGTAAGGGGATGGAAAAAGATATTCCATGCAAATGGAAACCAAAAGAAAGGTGGAGTAGCAATTCTCATATCAGACAAAATAGACTTTAAAATAAAAACTATTAGAAGAGACAAAGAAGGACACTACATAATGATCAAGGGATCGATCCAACAAGAAGATATAACAATTGTAAATATTTATGCACCCAACATAGGAGCACCTCAATACATAAGGCAAATACTAACAGCCATAAAAGGGGAAATCGACAGTAACACATTCATAGTAGGGGACTTTAACACCCCACTTTCACCAATGGACAGATCATCCCAAATGAAAATAAAAAAGGAAACACAAGCTTTAAATGATACATTAAACAAGATGGACTTAATTGATATTTATAGGACATTCCATCCAAAAACAACAGAATACACATTTTTCTCAAGTGCTCATGGAACATTCTCCAGGATAGATCATATCTTGGGTCACAAATCAAGCCTTGGTAAATTTAAGAAAATTGCAATTGTATCAAGTATCCTTTCCGACCACAACGCTATGAGACTAGATATCAATTACAGGAAAAGATCTATAAAAAATACAAACACATGGAGGCTAAATAATACACTACTTAATAACGAAGTGATCACTGAAGAAATCAAAAAATACCTAAAAACAAATGACAATGGAGACACGACGACCCAAAACCTATGGGATGCAGCAAAAGCAGTTCTAAGAGAGAAATTTATAGCAATACAATCCTACGTTAAGAAACAGGAAACATCTCGAATAAACAACCTAACCTTGCACCTAAAGCAATTAGAGAAAGAAGAACAAAAAAAAACCCAAAGTTAGCAGAAGGAAAGAAATCATAAAAATCAGATCAGAAATAAATGAAAAAGAAATGAAGGAAATGACAGCAAAGATCAATAAAACTAAAAGGTGGTTCTTTGAGAAGATAAACAAAATTGATAAACCATTAGCCAGACTCATCAAGAAAAAAAGGGAGAAGACTCAAATCAATAGAATTAGAAATGAAAAAGGAGAAGTAACAACTGACACTGGAGAAATACAAAAGATCATGAGAGATTACTACAAGCAACTCTATGCCAATAAAATGGACAAACTGGAAGAAATGGACAAATTCTTAGAAATGCACAACCTGCCAAGACTGAATCAGGAAGAAATAGAAAATATGAACAGACCAATCACAAGCACTGAAATTGAAACTGTGATTAAAAATCTTCCAACACACAAAAGCCCAGGACCAGATGGCTTCACAGGCAAATTCTATCAAATATTTAGAGAAGAGGTAACACCTATCCTTCTCAAACTCTTCCAAAATATAGCAGAGGGAGGAACACTCCCAAATTCATTCTACAAGGCCACCATCACCTTGATACCAAAACCAGACAAGATGTCACAAATAAAGAAAACTACAGGTCAATATCACTGATGAACATAGATGCAAAACTCCTTAATAAAATACTAGCAAACAGAATCCAACAGCACATTAAAAGGATCATACACCATGATCAAGTGGGGTTTATTCCAGGAATGCAAGGATTCTTCAATATATGCAAATCAATCAATGTGATAAACCATATTAACAAACTGAAGGAGAAAAACCATATGATCATCTCAATTGATGCAGAGAAAGCTTTCGACAAAATTCAACACCCATTTATGATAAAAACCCTGCAGAAAGTAGGCATAGAGGGAACTTTCCTCAACATAATAAAGGCCATATATGACAAACCCACAGCCAACATCATCCTCAATGGTGAAAAACTGAAAGCATTTCCACGAAGATCAGGAACAAGACAAGGTTGCCTACTCTCACCGCTCTTATTCAACATAGTTTTGGAAGTTTTAGCCACAGCAATCAAAGAAAAGGAAATAAAAGGAATCCAAATCGGAAAAGAAGAAGTAAAGCTGTCACTGTTTGCAGATGACATGATACTATACATAGAGAATCCTAAAGATGCTACCAGAAAACTACTAGAGCTAATCAATGAATTTGGAAAAGTTGCAGGATACAAAATTAATGCACAGAAATCTCTGGCATTCCTATACACTAATGATGAAAAATCTGAAAGTGAAATCAAGAAAACACTCCCGTTTACCATTGCAACAAAAAGAATAAAATATCTAGGAATAAACCTACCTAAGGAGACAAAAGACCTGTATGCAGAAAATTATAAGACACTGATGAAAGAAATTAAAGATGATACAAATAGATGGAGAGATATACCATGTTCTTGGATTGGAAGAATCAACATTGTGAAAATGACTACTACCCAGAGGAATCTACAGATTCAATGCAATCCCTATCAAACTACCACTGGCATTTTTCACAGAATAGAACAAAAAATTTCAAATTTGTATGGAAACACAAAAGACCCCAAACAGCCAAAGCAAACTTGAGAAAGAAAAACAGAGCTGGAGGAATCAGGCTCCCTGACTTCAGACTATACTACAAAGCTACAGTAATCAAGACAGTATGGTACTGGCACAAAAACAGAAAGATCAATGGAACAGGATAGAAAGCCCAGAGATAAACCCATGCACATATGGTCACCTTATCTTTGATAAAGGAGGCAGGAATGTACAGTGGAGAAAGGACAGCCTCTTCAATAAGTGGTGCTGGGAAAACTGGACAGGTACATGTAAAAGTATGAGATTAGATCACTCCCTAACACCATACACAAAAATAAACTCAAAATGGATTAAAGACCTAAATATAAGGCCAGACACTATCAAACTCTTAGAGGAAAACATAGGCAGAACACTCTATGACATAAATCACAGCAAGATCCTTTTTGACCCACCTCCTAGAGAAATGGAAATAAAAACAAAAATAAACAAATGGGACCTAATGAAACTTCAAAGCTTCTGCACAGCAAAGGAAACCAGAAACAAGACCAAAAGACAACCCTCAGCATGGGAGAAAATATTTGCAAATGAAGCAACTGACAAAGGATTAATCTCCAAAATTTATATGCAGCTCAATAACAAAAAACCAAACAAACCAATCCAAAAATGGGCAGAAGACCTAAACAGACATTTCTCCAAAGAAGATATACAGATTGCCAACAAACACATGAAAGAATGCTAAACATCATTAATCACTAGAGTAATGCAAATCAAAACTACAATGAGATATCACCTCACACCAGTCAGAATGGCCATCATCAAAAAATCTAGAAACAATAAATGCTGGAGAGGGTGTGGAGAAAAGGGAACATTCTTACACTGCTGGTGGGAATGTGAATTGGTACAGCCAGTATGGAGAAGAGTATGGAGGTTCCTTTAAAAAACTACAAATAGAACTACCATACGACCCAGCAATCCCACTACTGGGCATACACCCTGAGAAAACCATAATTCAAAAAGAGTCATGTACCAGAATGTTCATTGCAGCTCTATTTACAATAGCCCGGCGATGGAAACAACCTAAGTGCCCGTCTTCGGATGAATGGATAAAGAAGATGTGGCACATATATACGATGGAATATTACTCAGCCATAAAAGAAACAAAATTGAGCTATTTGTAATGAGGTGGATAGACCTAGAGTCTGTCATACAGAGTGAAGTCAGAAAGAGAAAGACAAATACCGTATGCTAACACATATATATGGAATTTAAGAAAAAAAAGTCATGAAGAACCTAGGGATAAGACAGGAATAAAGAGACAGACCTACTAGAGAACGGACTTGAGGATATGGGGAGGGGGAAGGGTGAGCTGTGACAAAGCGAGAGAGAGGCATGGACATATATATACTACCAAACGTAAGGTAGATAGCTAGTGGGAAGCAGCCGCATGGCACAGGGAGATCAGCTCGGTGCTTTGTGACCGTCTGGAGGGGTGGGATAGGGAGGGTGGGTGGGAGAGAGACGCAAGAGGGAAGAGATATGGGAACATACATATATGTATAACTGATTCACTTTGTTATAAAGCAGAAACTAACACACCATTGTAAAGCAATTATACTCTAATAAAGATGTTAAAAAAAAAAAAAAAGGAAGAGCCTGTCCTCTGTTTCCTCCTAACCACAGTTTAGACTGTGGGTGTGAGGTGATCCTGAGGCAACCATGAGCATGGAAGCCACATACTAAGGATGCAGAAGACACAGAAAGACAGAAGGAATCCAGGTCCTAGTGACCCTGGAGCTACCAAGCCAGCCCCCCAAGGCCTATGATAGGATCCTTTTGATGTGAAAACAAAACAAAACACATATGGGTTTAAACCACTGTGACATTGTCCTTTCTGTTAAATGCAACAGAATCTCATCCTCAGTGACACAGATGCAAACAGGCCGTTCACCCCAGAGGCCATCCCAAGAGCAGGTGAGAAGATGCAGGCCAGCATGGGAAAACAAATCAAGGCCGCAAAGGGATCAAACCACAGGGAATGAGAGCTAATACCATCAAGGGTTTGCAGGATTGTGGCAAAACTGGTGGAAGTGGAAGTGGGTGCAGCCTCTTTGGAGGACAACTGGGCAGTAGATATTTCATAATAGAAACGCACACACCCTCCAACTCAACAGTGACATTTCTAGATCTTTAGAGACACACTCAGATGCACAGAGAAGCTTGTACAGAAGATTCTTTGCTTGAAATATCCAAATAGCTAAATGTCTACCTACCATTGGTGAAGCTGTTAAATAAACATCCGTCTCACGTACTAACACGCAGCAGCTCAAATGAACATCCTGAGGTGGAAAGAGCTCCAAGACATACTGTTCCGTGAAAAAAAAAAATTGTAAAAGAGTGTACTGTTTATGTAAAAAAACAAAACATAAACAATATATTTTTGTATATATGAATATGGGTTATGGGTTGAATTGTGTCCTAAAAGAGATGTTGACGTCCCCCAGTACCTGTTATTGTGACCTGCTTTGGAAAGAGGGTCTTTGCATCTTAACCATCAAGTTAAGGTGAAGCCGTTAAGGTGGGCCCTAATCCGATGTGACTGGTGTCCTTACAGAAAGAGGACCACCTCACACCCATTAGGGTCGCTACTATCCAAAAAAATAGAGAAGATAAGTTCTGGCGAGGATGTGGAGAAGCTGGAACCCTAGGCACTGCTAGTGGGAATGGAAAACCGTGCAGCCGCCGTGGAAAACAGTATGGTGGTTCCTCAAAAAGTTAAAAATAGAACTATCGTAGGATCCAGCCATCCCACTTCTGGGTATGTACCCCAACGAATTAAAAGCAAGGTCTTGAAGAGATATTTGCACATCCATGTTCACTGCAGCATTATTCACAATAGCCCAAAGGTGGAAGCAACCCAAATGTCCATCTGGGATGGCCACACTGAAAGTTATCTTGGTGCAGAATGGAGGGAGTTTCCTGGGCAAGCCCTGGCTCTGCCTCCAGCTCGTTCTGTGACGTGGGCAAGTCACTTCCTGTGGCTCTGACCCTCAGCTCTTCATCTGTAAACACTGGGGTTGAATGGACCTCTTCCAACGGGCCTGATTTTCATCTATTGAAAACAATGGCCCCAGTGTACCAGCCAGGCAAAAGCATGCCTTTCGTGCCTCAGACTCAATTCAGCCTCAGGAACTGCGGGGCCCAGGGTGGCCCAGGGACACTGGTGTCAGACCGGTGACGTCAGCATCCACAACTGGCTGAAAGTTATAACTGGCCTGTGCCCTCCAGGCTCAAGTTATAACTAAACGGTTATCTGAAAGGACACTGTGATGCTGGAATGAAGGTCCCTCCTCTGCTTTCCTGCATACAATGCAGTCAGCCTTGTGCCCAGCGCCCACCAGGCAGGCCCTGCCCTCAGGGGTCCTGCCCCTGTGCCCCTCTGCTCAGTTGATCCAGGCTGGCCCCTCCCACAGGGCACTGAGAGTCGGTGGGGCTCCTAGCTAGGCTGGCAATGGCCTTAACTTGGCCTCCTACAGTCCAGCCTCCTTCTGCTTTGTCCTGTCCTCTTGTTCTCAAGGATGACTCCATATGTCTGAATCCTGCTGTCCCTGGTTTCCAACTGGCCACTCTGCCCTGGAGTGCATGCAGACCTCTGGAGTCCAGAGCCTGTGCTCAGGGCCTGCGTGAGCCAGTGGATGGGATCAGAGGGCCAAGGAGGGGCTCCTCCCAAGAACTCGGGGGCAGCCTTGGAGAAGGCGGTGTTGGGAAAATATAATAAAAAGTGAAAGCTTCTCCCAACCCGTAACACTCCACAGAGGTAGTAGGAAAAGAAAAACAGTTTTATTATAGAATAAGCATTAAGCCAGTGAAGGAAATCAGAACGTCACTCCAAAATAAGACTTTTGACATAAAAATAATTTGGAGCCGAAGGCAATGAAGAGACATCAAATGCAGAAAAGCTGTCTCTATCCCCCCTTTTACCTAAAGGCAGGTCATAAATTCTCCTTTTACTGGAGACAGACTCTTACCAGCCCAGAGGTGGTACCAGAGGAATCTGCAAGCAAACCTCACTCCATTATTTCCTCCCATATGTTTACCTTCCCACAGTTTGGAAGGCTTTCCTTGGTCCTGTCATTTCTCCACAAGTTGACTGTTCTTTGTTGAAGATGCTCTATAACCTAGAGTTCTATGCCACCACTCTGAATTACTCTTCACGTGGGTTTCTCCCCCGTGCAGGCTAATACACTGTTTTTCTTTGTTAATCTGCCTTTTTTTTTAATAAACTTATTTATTTCAGTTATTTATTTTTGGCTGTGTTGGGTCTTCATTGCTTTGCATGGGCTTTCTCTAGTTGTGGCAAGTAGGGGCTACTCTTCATTGTGGTGCGTAGGCTTCTCATTGTGGTGGCTTCTCTTGCTGCGGAGCATGGGCTCTAGGTGTGTGGGCTTCAGTAGTTGTGGCTCATGGGCTCTAGAGCACAGGCTCAGTAGTTGTGGCGCACAGGCTTTGTTGCTCCGCGGCACGTGGGATCTTCCTGGACCAGGGCTTGAACCCATGTCCCCATGTCCCCTGCATTGGCAGGCAGATTCTCAACCACTGCGCCACCAAGGAAGCCCTAATCTGTCTTTTTGTTAAAAAGTCCCAGCTGAAAAGTGGTGTTGGGAAAGCTGGACAGCTGCATGTAAATCAATGAAGTTAGAACACTCCCTCACACCATACACAAAAATAAGCTCAAAATGGCTTAAAGACTTAAATATAAGACATGACACCATAAAACTCCTAGAAGAGAACATAGGCAAAATATTCTCTGACATAAATCGTATCAGTGCTTTCTTAGGTCAGTCTCCCAAACAATCGAAATAAAAGCAAAAACAAACAAATGGGACCTAAGCAAATTTCCAAGCTTTTGCACAGCAAAGGAAACCATAAATGAAATGAAAAGAAAACCTACAGACTGGGAGAAAATATTTGCAAATGATGTGACCGACAAGGGCTTAATTTCCAAAATATAAAAACAGCTCCTACAATTCAATAACAAAAAAACAAACAACCCAACTGAAAAATATGCAGAAGACATAAATAGACATTTCTCCAAAGAAGACATACAGATGGCCAGTAGGCACACGAAAAGATGCTCACCATCGCTAATTATTAGAGAAATGCAAATCAAAACTACAATGAGGTATCACCTCACACCAGTCAGAATGGCCATCATTAAAAAGTCTACAAATAATACATGCTGGAGAGGGTGTAGAGAAAAGGGAACCCTCTTACACTGTTGGAAGGAATGTAAATTGGTGCAGCCACTATCGAAAACAGTACAGAGGTTCCTCAAAAAACTAAAAATAGAGTTGCCATATGATACAGCAATCCCACTCCTGGGCAAATATGCAGACAAAACTATAATCTGAAAAGATACATGCACCCCAATGTTCACAGCAGCGCTATTCACAATAGCCAAGACATGGAAACAACCTAAATGTCCATCGATGGAGGAATGGATAAAGAAGATGTGGTATATACACATACAATGGAATACTGCTCAGCCATTAAAAAGAATGAAATAATGCTATTTGCGGCAACATGGATGCAACTAGAGATTGTCATACTAAGTGAAGTAAGTCAGAAAGAGAAAGACAAATACCATATGATATCACTTATATGTGGAATCTAAAATACAACACAAACGAACATATCTATGAAACAGAAAGAGACTCACAAATATAGAGAATAGACTTGTAGTTGCCAAGGGGGAGGAGAACTGGGGGAGGGAAGGATTCAGAGTGTGGGATTAACAGATGCAAACTATTATAAATAGGAGGATAAACAACAACAATGTCCTACTGTATAGCACAGGGCACTAGATTCAATATTCTGTGATAAACCATAATGGAAAAAATATGGAAAATAATATAGATGTATAACTGAATCACTTTGCTGTACAGCAGAAATTAAACACAACATTGTAAATCGACTATACTTCAATAAAAGTTTTTTTTAAATGAGCCTTAATATCAAAAGTATGCTGGTGCAAAACTAGAATTTAGTCTTCTCTGTCAGAATGACAACGTTTTCTTGGATTATTGGTCTGCTCTTAGTAAGAGATTGTAAAAGATCTTTTCTTTACCTTTCGAGTGATGTGCCTATGACACCAAGATCTTATGTCTTTTCCGAATAACTTCCCATGCTTTATGCTAGTCTTTTTCATGTACTCAATTATTAAAGAGAACCGAGACGTCTCACTTTTAAAAGAGCTAAGGGTTTTTACATTTTTGACGATGTTGTCTTCCCAAATAAAATTCTAAATGAAGTTTTTTGGCCTTGAACTAACTTCGGGATTTCGCAGAGGGTTCCTGGAAAATCTCAAAGGCTTTGCTCCTTCACCTTGTTAAGAGAGAGCTGTTAAACTACTTAGGTTTGTTTGACACGTTAAATTGCATGAAAAGGCATTTATTAAATAAGAAGAGATGCTTTAAGCTTTCCTAGGTTACATTTGTACGTGCAAACATTATTAATATAACTATTTCAGAAGTTGTATAAAGTTCACAGAAATTTAATACCCTGCCGTCCACATGATATGTCCTGGTATAATGCTATCATTCATACTTCTGATTATTTTTATTGTGTGTCACAGAAACAACCAAATTTTCTTGTCAAATAAACTCTTTATCAGATATTTAGAAGCTGACGGGATCAAGAAACTGCTAAGCCAGAATCGAGCAGAACAAGAGTTGATTACATGGGACGGAATAAGCTGATCAAGGATGATTAGGGTTATTGTTTTGAAACATTGCTGGTTCTTTAAAGTTCTATTTTTCAGACATAAGGAACCCCTCTCACTTAGGCTATCTATAACAGTTTAGTAGCTTATACTTTTTTTTTTTTGGTTGCATCAGGTCTTAGTTGCAACAGGCAGACTCCTTGGTTGCAGCACATGAGCTCCTTAGTTGCAGCAGGCAGGCTCCTTAGTTGTGCCATGTGAACTCTTAGTTGTGGCACGCATGTGGGATCTAGTTCCCGGACCAGGGATCAAACCCGGGCCCCCTGCATTGGGAGCTCAGAGTCTTAACCACTGTGCCACCAGGGAAGTCCTAGCTTATACTTTCGTTAACAGAAATAAAACACTTATCTTTTCTCCCTACCTGATCCCTCCAGAATTTAGAAACTCTTATTGAACATTCTTCTTTCCATGGCAATATAATTATTTGCATAAGTTCAATAAGAATCTGTTCTCTTTTTTATGTATATAGTTATCTTTATTAATGAATATATTAGAAACTGACATGGATCTAGATTCTCATGGGCATTTGCTTTCCACTCGTTAGAAAAATCCACTGCTGGGGACTTTCCCTGGCGGTCCAGTGGTTAAGACTTTGCCTTCCAGTGCAGGGGGTGCGGGTTTGATTCCTGGTTGGGGAGCTAAGATCCCACATGCCTCGTGGCCAAAAAACCAAAAACATAAAACAGAAGCAATATTGTAACAAATTCAATAAAGACTTTAAAAGAAATGGCCCACATGAAAAAAATCTTAAAAAAAAAAATCCATTGTTTACTTGAGAATGGTTTAAAAAAAAAAAGCCAATATCTTAGTGTCATTATGACAAGTCTTCACCTCATAGGAAATGTGAAAGGGTCCCTGGGCACCCCAGTTATGAGACTATACTGTCTTAGCAGACCTGCCCACCCTCAAGTGTCTTCTGGAATTTCTTATAAATTTCAATGGGCACCTGGGCAACAGAACATTCTATTACTCTGCTGGTTTTGAAGGTGCAGTTCCAGGGTTAAATACTGTGCCCATACTTACCATTTTCAAGCTGTCCAGGCTTATCTTCCAAAAAGAGTATATTACTATTACCAACTCTCCCTGCCAAACAGAGGACCCGAAAGCATTAAATGTTAACTGCAAAGAAGTTAGGTGAGGCCCCTCTTCTCTCCCCAAATCAAGTTATTTAGAACCCCAAGCGAATGCAAGCACTGCAAACACAGGGCAATAGTCTTTCCTGAAAAGCTGTTCTCCTTTTAACGGGACATAACTGGAAACACTGGTTAAAGAACCAGGGTTTTGAGTGGAGTGTCATATTTCAGAATGGTGCATAGAATCACATATGACCAGACAGTTCTAGGGAACCAAGGTTGACTGTGGAGCCAAGGCTTACAAAGGCCTCTTAGAAAAACGGGCTTGATGCCTTGTTTACAGGTGAGTAAGGAAGGTCCCTTCCCGAGGGGCCCAGGAACCTCAGGATACCTTGGGGACTTGAGAAGAGAGGATTACATCCAAATCTATAGGCACTGCAAAAGGGAAATCTGCTGGAGAGTTCCTAGACTGGCTTCCTAGCCACCAGAGGGTTTTAAAAGTTTAACCTGAGATTCCTTATGAAAAGTTCCAGCAGAGCAAACTCAAAACTGCTTATGTGGCCAATTATCATTCTTGCTGCACGTATGGAAACAATCAAGCCAAGTCTAACGAGACCAGGCTCATTGGGTAAAGAAGGATCTAAAGGGGGTAACCGTAGAGGAATTTTTATGTTTTAATGCAGGGGTCACCAACCCCCGGGCCACGGACCAGTAGCGGTCCGTGGCCTGTTAGGAACCGAGCCACACAGAAGGAGGTGAGTGGCAGCGGGCGAGCCAGCAAAGCTTCATCTGTATTTACAGCTGCTCCCCATCGCGCACATTATGGCCTGAACTCCTCCTCCTGTCAGATCAGCAGCCGCATTAGATTCTCATAGGAGCGCGAACCCTACTGTGAACTGCGCATGTGAGAAATCTAGGTTGCGCGCTCCTTATGAGAATCTAATGCCTGGTGATCTGAGGTGGAGCTGAGGCGGTGATGCTAGTGCTGGGGAGCGGCTGCAAATACAGATTATCATTAGCAGAGAGGTTTGACTGCACAGAGACCATAATAAATCGATTGCTTGCAGACACGTATCAAAACCCTATCAGTGGGGGCTTCCCTGGTGGTGCAGTGGTTAAGAATCCGCCTGCCAATGCAGGGGACACAGGTTCTCGCCCTGGTCCGGGAAGATCCCACATGCCGCGGAGCAACTAAGCCCGTGAGCCACGACTACTGAGTCCATGCGCCTAGAGCCCGCGCTCTGCAACAAAGAGAAGCCACCGCAATGAGAAGCCCATGCACCGCAACGAAGAGTAGCCCCCGCTCGCCACTACTAGAGAAGGTCTACGCGCAGCAATGAAGACCCAATGCAGCCAAAAATAAAATAAATAAAATAAATAAATTAAAAAAAAAAGAAAATTGTAAAAAAAAAAAACCAAACCCTATCAGTGAGTGGCAAGTGGAAACAAGCTCAGGTCTCCCACTGATTCTGCCTTATGGTGAGTTGTATATTTCATTATATATTACAATGTAATAATAATAGAAATAAAGTGCACAATAAATGTAATGCGCTTTAATCATTCTAAAACCATCCTCCCCCATCCCCCAGTCCGTGGAAAAATTGTCTTCCATGAAACCGGTCCCTGGTGTTAAAAAGGTTGGGGACCGCTGTTTTCATGGAAAACTAGAGCGCACCCTTGTGGATTCCACCTTGCACATTTTGCCAGTTCTAACCAAGTTCTTAATTTTTCTACTTTCCCCCAATATCCGGCTACAACTCTCCGAACTAACGTTTCCAATTTTTCTACCACCCTCCTGACCTGGCATCACTGAGAACTAAAACTGCCCTTTTCCCAAAGCCCTGCGAGCCAGGCTAGATGGCTTGATAGAAACTTCAAAGAAACCACCTTCACGCCTGCTGCTGTGGGGGCCACTCAGAAACCTCACCACATCACCACTGCCATCACCAAGGTCAATCACATTGAAGACCAAGAAATTCGTTGGATTGCCGCTCCCATCCTCGAGCCCAGCCTCTGGAAATCTCAACTGGCAACGGCCCATCCTTGACGGGTGATAAGCAGAGATGGAAGAGGCTCACCTCACACAATGCAGACCCTGATCCATTGGCTCTCCCTGACGGGAGATTTCTGAGAGCGATAGAGGTTCAACCCTCAAATCTTGTAGTGGCTGGGACCCCGATCATCACCATACTCTCACCTTTATTTCCCTGCCGCCAAGAGAGGTCCTGTCAAAAACTGGCTGAAGCAGCAGATTTCTATATAAACCCGTGAGTTCAAGTCCCACAGACTTATATACTCGTGGGTGAGGGTCCCACCTGTGGCTGCAGTCTCACAGACGACGTACAACTGGCTGGTTGCCAGGCTTGATCACCCCGGTGGGCAGACTGGTGCTGCAACAGACAGCCACAGGGGGCAGGGTGAACCAGCAATCCCTTTCTCTCTCTCTGTCTTTTCTGTTCCTCCTCCCTTTACTCCTCTCTTGGTCCTCATACCTACACTCCCGTCCCTTTCATCCTGGAGACTCCTTGTTTGTGTCACTAACTCTGGGGAGGGAATTCCGTGACCCCCTTTGTCTTTATGCTAGGCTTCAACCCATCCACACCTCCCCACCCCGATTTCTCGTTGTTAGCCCCCAGATTTATTTGTTAACATGGAAAACACTCAGGGAATCCCCAGAGATTCTCCTGTGTGTGGCATTCCTAACAGCTGGGGACAATTTAAATTAGACGGTTCAAAAAGGAATAGCTGATTTTCTTTTGCAACACAGCCTGGCCCCAATATGCCTTGGGTGACCAGGAGAAGTGGCCAGAGCATGAATCCCTTAACTTTACTTACTTAATTAATTTATTTAGGGCTGTGCTTGTGGCTTGCAGGATCTTAGGTCCCCGACCAGGGATTGAACCCAGGCCCCCTGCTCAGAGTGGAAGCTTGGACCGCCAGCGAAGTCCCCCAGATCCCTTCACTTTAACACCATTTCACAACTGGACCTATTTTATAAGCAGTCCCCAAAATGGGGAGAGGTCCCGTATGTGCAGGCCTTTATGAAGCTTTATCTATACCCCAATCCTAGGGATTTCTGTTGTGTGTAGCCTCTATTCCTGTGTCACCCCCAAAAGAGTCGGAGCCAGACCTTCTCACGGACCCCCCTCTTTCAACTGCCAACTACCCACTGGCACATTAAGCCTCCTTCTCAGGCCCCTGTTTCCTCCCCTCCACCATCATCTTCGGTCCCCGGGACCCCCAGCTTACCCTGTCAAATCAGAAACCCCAAAATTGGAGCCCCCAGTGCTTTCCCCAGTGGGGCTCCGATCAGGTTCAAAATGAGCACCCACTTCTGCCCCACAAGGCCTTTACCCCCTCCGGGAGGCAACTGATAAGAACAGAGGGATGACTAGAGTACATGTCCCCTTTTCGGTGGGGGACCTAGGAATCTGTAAGGAGGGGTTTGGGAGGGTCTCAGAGAACCCTGACGAGTTTAGGGATGAATTTATCAGTCTGGGGTTCTCCCTGACCTGGCAGGACATCATGGTTATTCTGGTCCACTGTTGCACCCTGGATGAAAAGGAGCGTGTACGGAAAAAGGCCGAGGAACACACAGATAGCCTACTGGCTACCAATCCGCACCAGCAAATTTATCAAGCAGGTGGCGACGCGTTTCCAGATCATGACTCACACTGGGGCTAGGAAGATCACGTAGGCCAGGCCAGGACGAGACATTACATTACTTGTCTATCAGAAGGAATGAAAAGGCATACGGTGAAGCCTGTAAATTATGAGAAGGTCCAAGAAGTGACACAGGAAAAAAGATGAACACTTGATGGTCTTCCTGAGCTGGGTGACAGAGGCATTTAGGAAGGACGCCAGTACAGACCCTGAGTCTGCAGAAGGGAGGTGGCTATCGGCTGTGTATCTATCACCTAGTCCGCTGCAGATACCAGGGCAAAATTACAAAAGCTTGAGGCTGGGCCCCAAACCCCACTGTCAACCTCGGCAGAGGAGGCCTTCAAGGTCTATAATCACCGAGACTTAACAGGAGGCCAAGAAGGAAAAGAGGCTACTGAAGAAAAGCAGAGCCTCGGGTCACCCTCGATGTGTCAGACAGGAGAAGTGAATTTCTTGTAGACACTGGAGCTGCCTGCTCTGCTCTGACTTGGCCAGCCGACCCCCTTTCCAACCAAGACTGTGCTGTGGCGGGAGTCGATGGACAGCCAAACGGAAGGCGATTTACATCCCCCCTTGCCTGCAGAGTCAGATCCATTATTTTTACTCACTCCTCTTTGTAAAGGCCAGAATGCCCTGTCACCCTCCTTGGAAGAGATCTGCTAAATAAATTAGGAGCTAGTATAGTCTTAGGACAGGGTGAAGTCCAAGAAGGTAGAGAATTCAAACAGAGAATGCATCTACTAGTAGCCCCAGATGACCCAACTGCTGGTCATCAAAATATTCCCCAAGACATCCCCCAAGAAATTACAGAGTAAGTAGATCCTGCAATTTGGGATAATTCAGTGCCAGGAAGGGCAAAACGTGTTCCCCCAATAGAAATAAGATTAAGGCCTGGGGAAAGGAACACCTGAAAATGACAGTATCCTTTAAAGCCTGAGGCTCTGAGGGGGATCCAACGCTACTCAGCAAATTCCTAGAACACACTCATTAGGCCCTGCCAATCCCCTCGCAACAGACCGATCTTCCCTGTTCACAAGCCTAACAGGGAATATCAGTTGAAGCAAGACTTACAAGAAGCAAATGAGGCCGTCAGCCCTATTCACCCATTGGTACCAAACCCATATACCCTCCTGGCCCAAACTGCAGACAGCACTCAGTAGTTCTCTCTGTTGGACCTCAAAGATGCGTCTTTCTGTATTTCCCCATATCCCGACTCTCAATACCTTTAAATAGAGGGACCCTGACACCCTGGAGGCTACCCAATATACTGGGACAGTGCTGCCACAGGGTTTTAGGGACAGGCCCCATCTTTTTGGAAACGTGTTAGCAAGGGAGCTGAGGGAACTGAGACTTGAAAAGGGAACTCTGCTATAATATGATGATTTATTAAGTAGTGAGACAAAGAAAGATTCATATCAGAATACTGTTAAGGTCCTCAATTTTCTGACAGAAAGGGGATATAAAATCTCTCCAACCAAGGCTCAGATCTCACAGCAACGGGTTCAGCGTTTAGGAAGTATTTTGACCCCAGGGGCACGAGCCCTGGCCATAGACTGAAGAACAGCAATGAGTGCATTACCATCTCTAACCACAAGGAGGCAGCTCTGAGGCTTTCTCAGGATGGCTGGGTTCTGACATATCTGGATTCCAAATTATGGCCTTATAGTCAGACCCCTATATGAGGATCTAAATGAAAAAGAAAGGGAGCCCCTTCAATGGAATAAGGACCAGCGGGCCTTTGAGACTCTAAAGACTGAGCTGAGCACAGCACCAGCAAGGGGGCTTCCACATTTGGACAAGCCCTTCACCCTGTATGTTCACGAGAGGTCAGGGACATCACTAGGAGTCCTGACCCGAAAGCTGGGACTGGATCAGAGACCAGTGGTTTACCTTTCATCACAGCTGAATTCAATAGCCCTGGGATGGCCAAGCTGCCTGCGGGCAGTAGAAGCCACAGCCCTGTTGGTTAATGAGTCTCCCAAGCTCACCCTGTGTTGACCCCTCATCAGGTACAATCTGTGCTGGAAGTCAAAGAACATCATTGGTTGACAGGGGGAAGGTTAACAAGATATCGGGCCCTCCTGATGGACACCCTGACACTACCTTAAAGGTGTGCCAAACGCTGAACCCAGCAACTCTGCTTCCAGGTGTCAGGAGTGCAGACTTACTGCATCAGTGTATAGAGACCAGAGAACAAACTTATTCCTGATCTTCTAGATGAGCCTCTTGACAGCCCTGAGGTCGGATGGTTTACTGATGGAAGCAGTTTTACAGAAACGGAAACCCAAAAGGTGGGGTATGCCTTAGTCTAGATGAAGTCATAGAAGCGGAGGGCCTGCCACCCCAGACATCGGCCCAGAGGGCCGAACTAATTGCAGAGATGACAGCTTTACAATTAGGGAAGGATAAGATATCAGGTATTTTTACTGACTCTAAATATGGGCTCCACATGCTCATGCTGCCATTTGGAAAGAAAGAGGAACGTTAACTGCTAAAAATTCTCCCATAGGGCTTCCCTGGTGGCGCAGTGGTTGAGAGTCCGCCTGCCGATGCAGGGGACACGGGTTCGTGCCCCGGTCCGGGAAGATCCCACATGCTGCAGAGCGGCTGGGCCCGTGAGCCATGGCCACTGAGCCTGCGTGTCCGGAGCTTGTGCTCCGCAACAGGAGAGGCCACAGCAGTGAGAGGCCCGCGTACCACAAAAAAAAAAAAAAAAAAAAAAAAAAATTCTCCCATAAAACAAAGATTGAATTCTTGACTTTTCAAAGCAGGGCAGCTCCCGACCCAGCTGGCAGTAATACACTCTAGGGACTATCAGAGGGATGGAGCTCTTGTGAGCCACCGGAAGAGAAAAGGTGTTTGAACTGCAAAACAGGCAGCTTGACTGCAGAAGCCTGAGCAAATTATGGCCCTAGTGATTGGCCCCCCCGAACTCCCTAGCCTCCCCCAGTGTTCCCCATAGAACAAGAAAATGCTGAGAAATAGGGCTATGAGAAGGAAGCACAGCCTGGTATTAAAAGGATAACAAGGTTCTAACCACTGAGGCCCAACAATGGAAACTTGTTAAGAGCTTACATGATGCCACCCACTATGGGAGGGATGCACCATGGGACTTAATGCAAAAGGAAAGGGGCTCAGGGAAGGGGCTCAAAAGGACAGTAAAACAAGCAACGCTTGCCTGGGATTTGTGTGCCGGTAATAACCCACAGGCCCATCCAATGCTCCCTTCGCTACTCAGGCCAGTTCAACGTCGAGGGACATACCTGGGGGAAGACTGGCAGTTCCTTCACAAATAAACCCTGGGGACCAAGTTCTTCTTAAAACCTGGAAAAAAGGGGTCTCCTGAAGACCAACTGTTGCCAAAGTAGAAGGGCCCCTATAAAGCAATTTCAGCCCCTCTCAGGGAGCGAGCAAGGGCACCTGTTACTTGTTTTCACTCCCTCGTGCTGCAGCATGAATCGCATTAAAGCCTTAGGCTCAGCTCCTCGTCTGGCCTCATCGATTTCTATTGATTAACGAACCCAGGTGGGTAACATTTTGATAGATACACGGATGTCTTGCTCTCCTGGCCCTGGGCTCCTCCTCTGGGTCTTAAAAGAGTGAGCACAGCTTCCTGCCTCACGGCTTGGCTCCCGGGAAGAAAATCCAAGGCGTTTGCACGGAGGTTGCAAACTGGCAACCCCCAGGCTGATTCTGGCCCATGGGCATGTTTTGATAGGTCTGCACTAGCGCAAGCAGTGAATAAATTTGCCATTAAAAAATTGGAAGGTTCTCCATATAAAGCTGGACTTCTAGCTTTTCTTTAAAAAAAAAAAAAGATTTGGTAACACTGGGCCCTGATTCTGGCAACAAGTGTGTGGAGCTGAGCAGTGGCTGCCCTCAGGGTCCCCACAGTCCCCATCACCCCTGGCTCCCTACCTGACATCCCCACTCAGCTGCACTGCCCACCTGGCCCTTGTGGCACCCGAGTTTGCTGCTACAGCTGGGGCCCCGGTTAGGACAGCAGCACCCACGATCCTGGAGGAGATGTCCCCCTGGGCAGAGGTTTCTAAGCCCTGTGGCCTCCCTGTCAGGCCACCCTGCCTGCCCAGCACTGAAGCCTGGCCCTGGCCAGAGGGTGGCAGTGCAGTGTATGGAATGGCATTCTGGGCTGAGGCCCATGGCCAAGGGTTCTCCACCTCTGTCCCTGGCTGGCAGTGGCCCAGGGCAGGCTCATTCTCACCCAGGGTGCAGCTTCCCCTCAGGTGAGGAATACTCACTGTTGGATTTTCCGAATCAGCTCTGAGGTATAATTGACATACAGTTCACTGCATATATTTATATCATGCAATTTGACAAATTCTGCCATACATATACGCCTGTAAAACTATTACCACCATCAAGATCATGAACATGGCAATTACTCCCCAAAGTTCCCTTCTGCCTCTCCTCACCCCTCACAGGTTTGTTTCCATTTTCTAGAAATTTTTGTCTGTTTTCTTTCACTTGCCGTTATTAGAGATTCATCCCTGTGGTTGTTTTTTTTCTTTTTGGTACGCGGGCCTCTCACTGTCGTGGCCTCTCCCGTTGCGGAGCACAGGCTCCGGACGCACAGGCTCAGTGGCCATGGCTCACGGGTCCAGCCGCTCCGCGGCACGTGGGGTCTTCCCAGACCGGGGCACGAACCCGTGTCCCCTGCACCGACAGGTGGACTCTCAACCACTGCACCACCAGGGAAGCCCTGGTTGCTTTTATAACAGTTTTATTTATTTATTTTTGCCCAGTATCATTCCCATGTGTGGATATACCTTAATGTGTAGATGGACCTGTGAGTTATTTCCAATTTGGGGCAATTACAAATGAAGCTGCTATGAGTATTCGTGCACAAGTCTCCGTGTGGGCATCTGCTTTCCTTCTCTGGAGTAAACAGTGAGGAGTGGAACGGCTGGACCTGACGTATGTCACTTTTAAACAAAACGCCAAACTGGTTCTGGTTCAAGATGGCCGCGTGGGAGGATCCTGAACTCACCCCCTCCCGTAGAAACACTGAATCTGCAGCCATATAGGGAACATTTTCTTCTGAGAGAAACCCAACTCCTACACATCGGATAAATGAGAAAAAAATTCCCTTGGAAGCCGGCAGGAAAGGCTGAGACGCAATCTTGTGATTACCCCGCTTCCTACACCGTAACCCACGAGCAGGAGGTCAAAACCCAGAGCTTGGGCTTCCCTGGTGGCGCAGTGGTTGAGAGTCCGCCTGCCGATGCAGGGGACGCGGGTTTGTGCCCCGATCCGGGAAGATCCCACATGCCGCGGAGCGGCTGGGCCCGTGAGCCATGGCCGCTGAGCCTGCGCGTCCGGAGCCTGTGCTCCGCAGCGGGAGAGGCCACAACAGTGAGAGGCCCGCGTACCGCAAAAAACAAAAACAAAAACAGAGCTTCTCCCTGAGGAGCGAAGGGCTTGAACCTCACACCTGGTGCCTCAACTTTTACGACCTGCCCCTGAGAGACAAGCCCCCCAAACATCTAGCTTTAAAAGCCCACGGGACTTATATCACAAGCCCTGCACGGTTATAGCAAACAGAGAAACGGTTCTGAAAGGGAGCATGTGGACTCACCAGCACTGAGGAGCAGAGCAGAGGCAGCGACTGAAAAGCGCCCAGACTTGCTGTGAAAGAGTCTTATCTGCTGGTCTTTAAAGCTTTGGCCTGAGGGGGCAGGCATCTAATTTAACACACCTGGGGCCAACAGAAACACTCCGCAAAGACGGAGGCAGGTGGGCGCCATCTCTGCGCTCTCCCGCTGCCTCTCTCCAGGTGACTCGCAGCTCCCGGAAAGGAGCCGGTATCCTTGTCTGGAGCCCTGGTCTTTGCAGCTTCTGCCCAGGGGCTGCCCCTTGACTGCCTGGCTCTAGCGGCCAGTAAGGCCACATCTTTTGTTTTCCGTTTCTCAGGGGTTACTGTCTTTCATTGTCTGCTGTCCAACATATTGAAAAACCATTCTTTTTTTTTTTTTTTTTTGCGGTATGCGGGCCTCTCCCTGCTGTGGCCTCTCCCATTGCGGAGCACAGGCTCCGGACACGCAGGCTCAGCGGCCATGGCTCACAGGCCCAGCCGCTCCGCGGCACGTGGGATCTTCCTGGACCGGGTCACAAACCTGTGTCCCCTGCATCGGCAGGCGGACTCTCAACCACTGCGCCACTAGGGAAGCCCCCCATTCTTTTATATATTGTGTCTTTTTTTCTTTTCAGTTGTTTCATCCAGGAGGGTAATCTAATCTAGTTCCTGTGACTCTTGGAAGCATGTAAGTCTCCACTGATTGGTTTTAATCAAGTCAACTAGACTTGCAAAGAAATGAGTTCAGGTACAGATGACTAGTGCTGTTGGTCACGGAAGCCTCCTGTGCTGGAAAACATGCCTCCGAAGCCTCCTTTTGCTCCCATCTCCAGTCACTGCCTCCTTGAAGTTCAATTTCAAGGGCTCAGTGATGTCAGTGTTTGAAATTCAGAAACGAATCTGCATAATAGCTAACAACAGCTAACCGTGGTTTGGCTTCATTCTGTTACCGACCTGGGTCCTCGGACTCTTTAATCAATAGAAATTGATGAGGCCAGACGAGGAACTCAGGCAAGGCTCTCCTGGGAACCTGTGCTGCAGCATGACGGAGCGAAAACAAGTCACAGGTGCCCCTGCTCGTTCCCTGAGGGTGAGGGGCGAGCTTAAATGGGGCGAGGGTAGGGGCGGATCTATGGGTGGGGCCAGAGGGGGGGCTTAGGTGATCGGCCCCTCCCCTTGGTGGTGCTGTTGAAACCAAGCAGAACCCTGTACCACCCCTCCCCCAAGCACAAAGGCCCCTCCCTGTCCCCTGCCTCCTGTTTGTAGAAAAGCTGAAGTCCATTCCCGAGTTGTTTTACAGATACCACAACTGCCACCAGAGGGAAAAAGTTATCTGCGTGATGACCAGACTATAGCCGTGACATAAGCCGTCCCAGCCTCAGCAATGCTGAATCCACTGCTGGCACAATTCCAAGAACTGGCCTCAAGAGAATGGCATTAACATTACCGCTCATAATAATCTGTATCTTTGTGGCCATCAAAATAATTGTAGCTGGCTCTGCCTGTATATGTAAGCAGGCAACTTAAACTGTCAACAAACAGATGCAACAGACCCATGTCCGCATCTTCCACTCTGAGAATATGGTGCCCTATGTCGGCAGGAAGAAAGTACAGAAGATGAACTATTGCCCCTAACCCCACAGACATGGAACAATGTCTGGCAAGTGGGCATTTGTAAGCAGCTCTTTTGCCCCTTTCCTGTTTGCCTATTTCTCTTCCCCTTAAACCTTAATTATAGAAATGAGATCACTAGGTAACCTTTAACCTAATTCCTGATTTATGCTCTATTCAGTGCACACAATGCCTTGCCTAACCTGTTGATTCTTTTCTTAGATTAAAAGAAGTAGGAATGGCTTCCCTGGTGGCGCAGTGGTTGAGAGTCCGCCTGCCGATGCAGGGGACACGGGTTCGTGCCCCGGTCCGGGAAGATCCCACGTGCCGCGGAGCGGCTGGGCCCGTGAGCCATGGCCACTGAGCCTGCACGTCCGGAGCCTGTGCCCCGCAACGGGAGTGGCCACAACAGTGAAAGGCCCGCATACCGCAAAAAAAAAAAAAAAAAAAGTAGCAATGAAGAATTAAGTAGTTAAAGGATGACTAGCTCTCTACCCTCAGCAGACCCCTTAGCAATCCTGGAGTCAGACCACACAGACAAGATAACATCTGAAGCAAGAGAAATCAGCCAGCCTGCATGCAATGGAAAACGACGCACAGCTTGACCTCCTGCCTTGATGATTCACGGAGATCCTTTCCCCCTTCTCCCTTTAAAAACTGTCACAGCTGAGCAGAATCTTGAGAGTTGGTTTTGGGGACACGAGTCAGTCTTCCCCCCAGATTGCCAGCTTTCTGGTTAAAGCAACTTTCCTTTCTACCAACACTTGCCTCGTGAGTACTGGCTTTCCAGTGGCGAGCAGCCTAACCTGAGTTTGGTAACACTGCACAGGAATCATGCCCAGGACCCTGCTTTTGCTCCCGGCACCTCAGAAGTGGCAGTTGGTTTGCGGCCTTTTTGCATCTTATTCTTCATAATTGCCCCAACCAGGCATGTGTACAGTTATTTTTAGTCCCTTATAGTTTCTTTGTACTCTGTTGCTTGAGATGTTTGTCCAGGTGCAAGCACTGCAGCAAAGGGTCCAAGGTCCTAGCCTATCTCATCTCTATGCCTGTTCTTAGAATTTTTTTTTAATTATTTATTTTATTTATTTATTTTTGGCTGCATTGGATCTTCGTTTGCTGCACGCTGGCTTTCTCTAGTTGCGGCTAGTGGGGGCTACTCTTCGTTGTGGTGCGTGGGCTTCTCATTGCGGCGGCTTCTCTTGTTGCGGAGCACAGGGTCTAGGTGTGCGGGCTCTAGAGCGCAGGCTCAGCAGTTGTGGTGCACGCGCTTAGTTGCTCCGCGGCATGTGGGATCTTCCCGGACCAGGGATCGAACCTGTGTCCCCTGCATTGGCAGGCGGATTCTCAACCACTGCACCACCAGGGAAGTCCCTGTTCTTAGAATTTTCACATTATTAACTTGTGAGCCCTCACACTATCCCCAGGGTTTAGGCCCTGCTATAATCTTTATTTTCATTTGAGAATGCTGAACCTCAGAAAGGCTAAGTAACACGGCTAAGTTACATGGCTGGCAATCCCAGATCTTCCACTTCCTAGCTGTGTGACCTTGGACACTTTCTTCACTGACCTCCGTGCCCTCAGCTGTAACAGGAAGATGCTAATAACCATATGTACATCACAGGACTGAGAGGACATGGCTGACTCAGTGTCTGGCTCATTGTAAGTGCTCAGGAAATGCTGGATATATTATTATTGCATATGGCTGCAGAATTAAACCATTAGGTGGACTGTTGGACTAAGGGGGCATCTGGACCGTCTGTTTCAAGGAGTCCTGCTGAGCCCTGCGACCTTAAGCAAGTCAGTGTTCCTCTTGATGAGACAGGCTGGGACCTGGGACTCTTTACTGGAGTACTTGCACCTGGACAAATGTCTCCTCCAGCAACAGAATACAAAGAAACGATAAGGGACTAAAAATAACTGCACCCACGTGCAGTTGTGGCAATGATGAATAATACCATGCAAAAGGCCAAAACCCAACTGCCTCTTGTGAGGTACGGGAAGCAAAATCAGGGAACTGCACGTGATCCCTGCACACAGCACCACCAAGGGGGTGGGCAGACCACCTAAGCCCCACCCACCTCAACAAGCCCCACCCACCAATCCACCCTCATCCCATTTAAAGGACCAGCTCACCCCACCCCCTCAACGAGTGAGCAAGGGCACCTGTTACTTGCTTTTGCTCCCTCGCGCTGCAGCATGAGTCTCAATAAATAAAGCCTGGCCAGAATTTCTCGTCTGGCCTCATCAATTTCTATTGATTAAGGAGTTCAAGGACCCGAGTCGGTAACAGGAGTACCTCCCTCCAGGACGTCAGGACCACCTTCTCTTTGTACCTTTTCACTCTCATTTCATTCCCATGCTCCTGAGGGCTCGTCACCCCCTCCCAAGCCCATAACGCAGTTCCCACCGCTCCCCTGTCATCTGAGTCCCTGGTTCCTGGGCCCTGTCGCCTTGGCTGCCCTTCCGGAGCAGCTTCTGCCGAGGGTTCTGCCTCACTACATCGGGTCCCTGGCCAGCTCCAGTGTCAGGCGTCCTTGCTGCCCAGTGCCGGGCACACAGCAGTGGCCTCCATAACAACCTTATGGAACGACCCAGTGGGCATGTGCACTGGGAGGTCAGGCCTTCCTGCCATCGCTGCCGGTTTAAGCCTCATGCACTCTGGGCCCCACCTCCCTGAGGCCCCTAACCTCCAGCTGGACACTTCCTCTGTAGCCAGAGCACCTGGCTTAGCACAGCCGCAGGGCAGGGACCCGGTGCTCCCCTGTGCACAGTAATGTCCAGCAGGCAGTCCGTAGGGTACGCTGTAGCGATCGGAAATTAATTGGATCACAGAAAGCACAGGCCTCCCTTAAGCCTATGGGAAAGGCAGTACCATTTGGGGTACGTAGCTGGGTGCCTGGGGAGCCTGGGGAGTGCTCCAACAATCCAGGGGTGTTCCTGGTGGCACTGCTAGGGGACTGGCTCTGGGCTGTTGTATCCCAGGAGCAGGATGCCAAGGAGGAGTGCCCGGCATACAAAGGACTTTGACCATATCTGACCCTGCGGTGAGGGTAGGGTGGGGGAGGGAACCCGGTTCCAGAAAGGAAAATGCCATGGCCTGGCTGTCACTCACGCAGGGCCTGCCCTTCTTCCTCCCCACACTCCTCTGGACTGCTGCCTTGACCAAGAGCTGCTGCTGCGGACCATGGACGCAAGCGTGCTGAGAATGGGAGGAGAGGGGGTTTCACTTCCGCCCAACCTGCACCCCCAGCTCCCTTGGGTGGGTAATGCACCCATCTCCAGGGGCAAACACGCATTCCTTGGAGGTGCCCACCTGGGACCATGCTGCTGGCTGTGAGGGATGAGGGTCTCTTATAAGAAGAGGAGTTCTCTCTCTGTCTCTCTCTCTCTCACAGTGAGATTCTGTAAGTGCTGGAGTCTGCAAGCCAGGAACCAGGTCCACACAAGAGACTGACCGCAACGCTCTGATCTTGGACTTCCAGCCTCCAAAACTGAAAGAAAATAAATTTCTGTCATTTAAGCCATCCAGTCTGTGGCATTTTGTTATGGCAGCCTGAGCAGACTAAGACATATCAAATTATATGTGTCCCAGGAATTCAAAGATAGTTTGACATTAGACAGCCATGCCCTGTCAGTCACCCATGACCAGACCAGGGCCCTGAGCCTCGGGGACGCCTCTGCCAGCCTCTCTGCAGGGACAAGGAGACGTTCCCCCAGGGGCCAGTCCCTGGATGCTGGAAGTTCAAGATCGAACAGCCTCATGCCTTCTGCCAGGTCCTTGCAGACCTCTGCTCTGCATGCATCCTCCGAGGAGGACCGTGTTGCCAGAGGACACGCCCCTGTGCCAGGGGCCCCTGTTTGCAGGGTGGCCGCTGTGCGACAACGAGTGGGCTGGGTGTTCACATACATGTCTGTGGACCCCTCATGATGCAGGATGGAGCAGAGACTGGGCCATGGCCAAGGGTGCCAGTAAGGAAATCCGAGCAATCCAAGAATCCTGGATTGGACCCGGCCTTCCAGGCTGGCTGAAGGCGTATTTGTCAAGGTTGGAGAAGAAGAACGTACTTCAATTAGCTAGACGTAGACTTTCCATACCGAGACCTAGGAGGCATGGGTCTGAGTCCCACAGATGTTAGGAGCAGGGCTGAGCCCAGGACACCAGTGAGTAGCTCAGGCAAGTTCCAGCCCCTTTCTGCACCCCCGTGTCCTCATCTGTAAGTGGGGGTAATAAGAGGACCGATGTGTTGAGAAGATTGCGTTCATCTTCATAAAGCGCTTTGCACTGTGCTGGGCGCGGAGCAGGCTCTTGGTGACCGTCTGCTGTTATTATCACAGTGGAACCTGTAACCAGCCCGACACCCAGCTTCCAGGGACTGCACTGGTGGGTATGGGACACTGCCAGCCCAGGTTCCAGAAAAGTCTGCATGTGGGAAAGCTGAGGGGAGGTGGGCACAGCGAGGTGGGTTGGGGCCAGCACTTGGACAGTGAGGAAAACATAGGAAAGTGAAGATTTAATAGGAATTTTTACTTCCTGCCCTTATCCCTCATGGCGGGATGGTGGCGGAGATTTCCTTTCTCTGAAATGACAGCCTCAGTGATGCAGTGGTCCCAGTGCATTGCTCAGAGGCACCTAACCCCCAACACAGGGAGCCGCTGCCACCTGGGGGCTCAGAGGATGTGAAAGGAGAGGCACGTGTCCCCTGGGCCACGACAGTCCTCCCCAAAGCGCCCGCTAATACAACATTTACAGCCTCTGAAGGAGATGCTTCCAAAAGGTGTTCTGTACCAATAAATAGAGTGAACTCTCCTTGTTTGTAGTAGTTCTAAAGTCACGTGGCCAACGCCGCCTCGACAGGAAGTCAGGTTCCTGCGAGCCTCTGGCTGCAGTGGTCACCTTGTCTGATGTGTGTTTCTGTTTACAGACATCATGTCTAATACATGGTTGATTGATTAACACTGGACTCCCGGCCAGCTGCGCTGTAACTCACGTCTGACTGAAGATTATCTCACGTGTATTTCCTCTGGGAGGCACACCCGGGCCTTCCCGAGCTTAGGAGCACCAGGTGGCACTTTCCACAGTGAAATCATCAACAAAAAGCACAAAAATGCAAAGAAGAAAAACGTAGCCCCAAATAGACCCTGAAAAGGACGCTTGTTTACAGTATGAGCTGAAACAGGAAGGCAGGGCGCTGCCTGTTCAAACTCAAGCTGGGAACACACCCAACAAATGTCCGCCACACGCACGCGCCCTTAAAGGGATCTTCGGGGAGCACCCAGGGCCCACGTGAGTTTTCCACTCCCACTGGGCCTGGAGGTGAGGACACAGCCCCCCCGCCCCCCAGGAGTGGGGCTTTTCGTACCCCATCCAGGACATGGTTGGCCTGCGGGAGACCAGGGAGGGCCAGGCATGGCTGCGATGAAGACAGGATCATTCCCGAGGGAAACTAGACTTGAGGATATGGGGAAGGGGAAGGGGAAGCTGTGACAAAGCGAGAGAGAGGCATGGACATATATACACTACCAAACGTGAGGCAGATAGCTAGTGGGAAGCAGCCGCATAGCACAGGGAGATCAGCTCGGTGCTTTGTGACCACATAGAGGGGTGGGATAGGGAGGGTGGGAGGGAGACGCAAGAGGGAGGAGATATGGGGACATATGAATATGTGTAGCTGATTCACTTTGTTATAAAGCAGAAACTAACACACCATTGTAAAGCAATTATACTCCAATAAAGATGTTAAAGGAAAAAAAAAAAAGAGCAGGAAGGGAGTCCAGGCTTCCGGAGGGAGCACAAACGCGGGGTACAGCTGCGGAAGGGAAGACAGTGCGGTGTTGGCAGAGGAAAGGACAGATGGGGGGGGATGCAGCAGAGCACAGAAAGAGCCCCGTCCCTGCAGGAAACTGACAGATAATCACGTGTTTTGTACCCGCTCTCCTGGGTCAGCCAGAGCCTACGGAGGCACAGGAACCAAGGCTGGGGGTCCTAGAGGCAAGGTTGGGACCTGGGGTCTAGCTGGTTCTCTGCGGGGGTGAAGAGGATGCTTCACTGATGGAAATTCCTCAGGATTCGTCCCCTCTCTTGGCTCAGGTGACTTGCGCACTGAGCACCCTCCTGGCTCCTAACTCACCTTCCCAGGTTCTCTGCTTGATACCGAGGGGGTTCTCAGTGGGGGGACAAGCGCAGAAAGACATGCGCTTCCCCTGAAAGTTAACACCTGGCCAGCTGGCTTACAGGTCCTGTGTGACTGACCAGCCTGGATTCCCCGACCCAACGGATGGTGGGCAAGGCTGTGGGCTGGGTGACTCCTGGGGGGCCTTGAAGGGGGTCAAGGGAGGGCAGGGCTCACCTATGGCAGTGGGCTCAGAAAGTCCCTGGAGAGCTCCCTGCTCCAGCACCCACGCTGCTGGCCCAGCCCTCTCTCAGGAGCCCAGCCTGCGCCATCTCTGGGCACCCGGTGGAGGACCTCCCCTCCTGCAGCAGCTGGGCTCTTTCATCCGGGGCTGGAAGAGCTCCCTGGAGGTTGAGGAGCTGAGGGTTTCCTGGAGGAGAAGGGCCAGAGAGGGGACACATGAGCCCCTGCCTCTGCGCTGGGGTGCCAGGAGCCAGCAGGAGCCCTGGGGAGGTGCCGAGACACCACAGCTGCGATCAGCTTCCTGGTAAATGGCCACATGCCCTTAGGCAAGTCCCTCTCCTCCCTGGGCCTCAGTTTCCTCATCTGTCAAATGGCCCAGGCTCCAAGCCCAGCCCCAAATTGTCCCCATTCCTGCCTCTTGGGGAGGGGGCAGACCCCTCGTCTCCATAATCCCAGCTTAGAATGAAAGAACTCAAGAGCAGAGGGGCCCTTACGTGCCTCTCCCCTGGTGCTGTCACCCCTTCCTTTGATACATGGGACGTGGGTCTCTGAGGTACGATATACAAGACGAGGGTCAGACAGGGCTCCTCTCCACACTGAACTAAATGACCCTCTGGGGGTGCTCCTGCCTGGTGGGTTGGTAGAAGTGTGGACATCGTCGGAGTGCGCTGGGCAACGGGCTTACTTCACCACTCTTCAGGCTTATCTTAAACTCCAGGCTCCAGAACTGCTGGGGAAACCGAGGAATCAGGAAGACATGACTTTCTGAGTTTTTTAATGCATATAAGCACATACAAATATAGCGTCTTACTTTTCTTCTTAATACTCCGTTCTATACCTTGGAGACATTTTCTTGTGTGTAAACACACGTATATTTTGGACCTTCTGATGTGGTTCTAATTTCTCTTTTCTCAGTTTAAGGCAAGTGAAGCACAGCCCAACTTTGCATCTCACGGTCACCAGAACATCTGGGGGCGTGTTGAACAGGGAATGTTCCCGAAGCGAGTTGTGGGAACGCCGATGCACACTCTTTGATCCAAGTACACCTCCCTCTCCCCCAAGTGCATATACTAAGGAAGCAAATCCCCAGACAGAAAAAGATTTCTGCACAAAGAAGGCTAATTGCAAGAGTGGTAGACAGCTGCTCACTGCAATGCAAATCCAAATACTGGAAAACTGGCAACAGCCTTAAATTTCAACAAATATTTGGGAAGGATCAATGGAAGATACACAGACCGCTGTTCTTTTAGCTCAAGGCCAGCCAAACCCCAGTAATGCTGGTCATACCAACCCTGGAGAATTTAAAGTTCATGGTCAAATTCAAACATAAGAGACACACATTCAGGGTCCCGCGGTTACCCCTGCAGAGCTGCACCTCTGAGTCTCTCCAGGCACACGCCCTGGCCCTATCTGCCATATTCCCGGAACATGAGATGTTCAGAAACATTTGCCTGGGACTTCCCTGGTGGTCCAGTGGTTAAGACTCCGTGCTCCCAATGCAGGGGGTCCGGCTTCGATCTCTGGTCAGGGAACTACATCCTGCATGCCACAACTAAAGATCCCCCGTGCTGCAACTAAAGATCCCACACGCGGCAACAAAGCTCTTGCATGCTGCAGTTAAGAGTAAGCACAGGGCTGCCCCGGTGGCGCAGTGGTTGAGAGTCCGCCTGCCGATGCAGGGGACACGGGTTCGTGCCCCGGTCCGGGAAGATCCCACATGCCGCGGAGTGGCTGGGCCTGTGAGCCATGGCCACTGAGTCTGCGCGTCCGGAGCCTGCGCTCCGCAACAGGAGAGGCCACAACAGTGAGATCCCCGCGTACCGCAAAAAAAAAAAAAAAAAAAAAGAGTAAGCACAGCCAAATAAATAAATAAATACTAAAAAAAAAATTTGCCTAATGAATGGAGCCCCCGGTGCCCATAAGTTCATAGCCCTTTATTAAGTCCCGTGGGAGAAAGCGCTCTTGCCATCAGGCCCCGGAAAACCTGACTTTCTCTCCAGCACCCAGGTTGTTTACTGTGTGGTTGCTGAACTTACCGGTGCCGGGGATCCCAGGGCTCGCTGTGCGGAAGTGGGGTGACCTTAGGAAGCAGAAGGAAGCAGAAGAGGGGAGGCCACACCACTGCTGGGGTGGGGACAGAGCGAAGTGTGGTGCTCCAAGGACAAAGGACGTCCCTTCCTGAAAAAGTTTCAGCAGTACACCCCCCTACCAGACTCTTAATCGCCCTCCCTACCATGTTACCATGGTTACGAAATTCCTGAGTCCACCTGGGCGATGGGACCTGTCCCAAACAAGGAAAGGCATCTGCCCTGTCCCACTCCCACCCTATAGAAGGAAGGTATATGTGCCTTAACCAATCAGTAAAAGCAATTTTCACCTCAGACCATTCCTTTGTTTTCTGGCTATAGAAAGTGATCAATAGCACAGGTTCGGGCTCGACTCTCCCAGACTACTAGGAAGTTGGCCCTCTGTTCCGGCAGCGACCCTTCCCTCTAATAAATTCTATCTTCTTTACATTCTGCCTTATGTCTGGAAATTCTTTTCCAACCCGCATTTGGACCACGACAAATGGTCGTGGAAGGACCCACCGCTGTTCTGAGTGAGGGAGGTGGGAGCATACGCGATTGTTACCTGGAGGGTGGAGAGGGGCGAGTGCAGCCAGCCTTTTCACTGGGGAGGGAAGGAGGGTGGCTTATTCTTACCCTGTGGGCTGGGAGGGAGAAGGCAGGTGGTTAGGTGGGTATGAGGGGAGGGAACATTCACCACTGCTGGGGGGCAGGACTCCCCTTTTCTCTGGGGCAGATGAGGGCACTCACCATGCCCCGACCTCCACCCCCCAGGCAGCCTGGAGTGAGCGGGAGGGTCGTGAGACCTTGAGCTGTACGGGGTGTGGGGTCCAACAGGCGGTGCAGGGCTCCATCGCCATCAACTAATACTCAGGAAGCGCTGTCAGCTCTCTGACAACAGGGCGCCTCCTGGGCGGTCTCGCTCTGACCCCCTCAGGTGCTGTCCCCGAGTGGCCACCTGCTCCGTCCTCCCCTCCCAGCGCCCACCCACCTCCAGGGCTGCCCCACAGTCCAGGATGAGCTGGTGGCCTCACCAGCAGGGTGCTCTGATGCAAAGGTCCTGGTGTCGCGTAAGCAGACATTCAGCAGAGATCCCCAAATGCAGAAGGGGGGACAGCTCTCAGGGGGAGGGCCTTTCCTGGTCCCAGGGGGGCCGTGTGACTGCGATGATTCCCTGGTGTCCGGCTCTGCCCAGCTCCCCTTCCCTGGCCCTCCTTAGCTCAGAGCTCTCTCTGATCTCTTCAGTTCCCAGACCACAGTCACGCAGACCCCTTCCCCGGACACTCCCCTGTGCCATGGTTTTGCAGGGCTACTGAACACCCCAGTTGCTGTCTTGTCCCCTGGAGAGCCTGTGAACTCTGTTAGGACAGGACCTCAGAGTGGCCATCTCAGGACTACGCACCTTGCATACAGTAGGTGCTCACTGCAGGCCAGTGAGTGTGATGCGCCCACACTGGGGGCCGGCAGGTGTGGACGAGCACTGTCTCCACCCTCCTCTGTGACTGGCCCCCAGGGATGGGCTGGGCCAGGCCAGCAGGGTCGTCTCTGTTCTCAGCCCTGAGGGCCCCGGTACCCAAGTTACAGGTGAGAGTGGGGTTGCAGGAAGCTGAGAAGACTCAGCTGCCATCCCGAACCTAGAGGCTCATTCCCTGCACAAATTTGGGATCAGGGACCCCTTGGGCAGGGGAGCCTGGCCCTCGAGACTTCTGACTCTGGCCTCTGCCCCGGGGGACCTTTGAGGGCCTCGGGGGGCACAGCTGGGCTTCCAGACCCTCCTCCTCCTCAGGGAGGTGTGCACCCCAGGCTGCCGCTCTGGGAATGAAACCCATGCACACTCACATACCCTCTGAACACTTGCACACTCACAGTGCTCACATTCATCCCCACTCACACACTCACATTTACACGGTGCTCACATACACTATGTGATCACACTGTACACACTCGGGGACACAGACATTCTCACACACACACACACACACCAGCTTTACTGAGATATAATTGACATGTCATCTTCTGTAAGTTTAAGGCGTACAATGCGATGATTTGATACACGCATATACTGTGAAATGTTCACCAAAACAGGGTCAGTTAACACCTCCTTTACCTCATATAATTACCATGTTGTTGTTTTTACAGTGAGAACACTAAAACTCTAGTCTCATGGCAACTTTCAAGCACACGATACAATGTTGTACATTAGATCCTGGAACTCATTCATCTCATAACTGCAAGTTTGTACTCTTTGACCAACAACTCCCCACCTGCCCCTGGCAACCACCATTTCACTTCCTGTTTCTATGAGTTCAATATTTTTGATTCCATATATGAGATCATACAGTAGTATCTGTCTTTCTCTAATTTATTTCACTTAGTTCATTCCTCAAGGTCCACCCACATTGTAGCAAACGGCAGGATTTCCTTCTTTCTCATGACTGAATAATGTCCCATGGTGTATATGCACCACATCTTCATCCATTCACCTGGCCATGGACACTTAGATTGTTTCCATGTCTCGGCTATTGTGAAAAATGCTGTAGCGAACACGGGAGTGGAGATATCCCTTTGAGATAGTGATTTCATCTCTTTCAGATATATATGCAGAAGTGGGATGGCTGGATCACAGGGAAGCTCTATTTTTAATTTTTTGAGGAACCTCCATACGGTTTTCCATAGTGGCTGCACCGAATTACATTCCCACCAACAATGCACAACGGTTTCCTTTTCTCCACATCCTTATCAGCGTTCGTTATTTGTGGTCTTTTTAATGATAGCCATTCTAACAGGTGTGAGGTGATTATCTCACTGCGGTTTTAACGTGCATTTCCCTGATTAACGATGTTGAGCACCTTTTCATGTATCTGCTGTCTATGTACATGCCTTCTTTGAAAAGAGGTCAAGTTCTCTGCCCATTTTTTAACCAGACTTTTTTTTTTCCTATGGAGTTGTATGAGTTCTTTGTATATTTTGGATGTTAACCCCTCATCGGATATATAATTTACCAACGTTTTCTCCCATTTAGTAGGTTGCCTTTTCATTTTGTTAATTGTTCCTTTAGCTGTGTAGAAACTTTCTAGTTTGATGCAGTCCCACTTGTTGATTACTGGTTTTGTTCCTTGGGCTTCTGATGTCATATCCCCCCCGCAAAAAAAAAAAAAAAAAAAAAAAATCATTGCCAAGACTGATGTCAAGGGGTTTTTTCTCTATGTTTCTTCTAGAAATGTTATGGGCTCAGGTTTTACGTTTAAGTCCTTAATCCATTTTGAGTTAATTTTTGTGAGTGGTGTAAGACAGGGACCTGATTTCATTTTTTGCATATGCTGTATATCCAGTCTTCCCAACACCATTTACTGAAGAGACTCTCTCTTCCCCATTGAGTGTTCTTGGCTCCCTTGCCAAATATTGACAATATAGGTGTGGCTTTGATTCTGGGCTCTCGGTACTGTTCTGTTTGCCCACGTGTGTTTTTTGTTTTGGGGGGTTTTGTTTTGTATTTTCCTAGAAAATAATGCAATTCATCTAGGTTTTCTGTTTGATTGGTACTGAGTTGTACAAAGTAGTCTCTTTTGATTTTTCAAATTTTCTGTTTCATTGGTTCCCACCTCATTTTTATTTCTTTTTTGTTTCTTATTGTGCTTCCTACCTTTATTAGATTAACTACTGGTTTATATAGTTTGTTGATTTCTTTTTACAAAGAACCAGCTTTTTGGTTTATTAGTTTCTACTATTTTTCTGTTATCTACTTCATTCCTTTTGCTTTTAACTTTATTTCCTTCCTTGTTCCTTCTTCTACTTTGTTGCTCTTTTCTAATTTTTAGAATGGGAGCTCAATTTATTTGTTTTCATTATTTGATTTTATTTTTGTTGCTGCTGCTCAAGGATTTAAGGCTACATATTTTCTGTGATCACTTGTTTAACTATCCTCTATTGATTTTGTGTTTTCATTATGATTCTTTTTTAGAAATTCTGCAATTAAAACTTTTCCCCTTTCATCCCAAGAGCTGTTTAATAGAGGATTTTTAAATTTCCAAGTCGAATTTCTAGTTTTAGAAAGAGCAGAGGAGCAAAACACAGAGATGAAGAAGTTTGCTCCACTTCAGGCTTCCGGAAGTTTTAATTTTGAACGAAATTGAAAAGTTTTATTATTTCTTGAAACTGCATTTTTTAAATTTCCAATATAATGGGACAATTTGTATATTATCTAAGAGTGATCAGAAGAGCTATGGGAATTACCCGAAGTTGCATCCAAGGGCAAGAAAGCAGTAAATGTACCGAGCAAACTAATGGAAAGTGATGAGGAACAATAAAATCGATTTGTGATTGCATCTTGACTTTCCTTAGCTCATTTTTTTCCCCAACTTGGAAGTTTTCTTTTCCCTCAGCATTATTGAGATATAAGTGACATATAATATTGTGTAAGTTTAAGGTATACAACATGTTGATTTGATATATACTGCAAAATGATTACCACCGTAGTGTTACCTGACACCCGCATCACGTCCATTAATTACCTTTTATTTTTGTGGTGAGAACATTTAAGGCCTACTCTCTTAGCAACTTTCAAGTATATAATAGTTTTTTGGTTGTTTTTTTTTTTTGTCCACACCATGCGGCATGCAGGATCCTAGTTCCCTGACCAGGGACTGAACCCGTGCCCCCCACAGTGGAAGTGCAGAGCCCTAACCACTTGACTGCCAGGGAAGTCCCTTATAATACAGTATTAGTAACTATAATCACTATGCTGTACATTAAATCCTCAAAGCATTCATTTTATAACTGTAAGTTTATACTCTTTGATCAACATCATCCCCCACCCGGCCAGCCCCTGACAACCATTATTCTACTCTGTCTCTTTGAGTTCACCATTTTTAGAGTACGCATATAAGTGAGATAATACAGTATTTGTCTTCCTCTAACTTATTTCACTCAGCATAATGCCTCAAAGTCCATGCATGTTGTCACAAACAGTAGGATGTCCTTCTTTCTCATGACTGAATATATTCTATTATATATAACTATATATCTATACTGATCTCACATTTTTTAAATCCATGGTACTTTGTGCCAGTACCATACTGTTTTGATTACTATAGCTTTGTAATATAGTTTGAAATCAGGAAGTGTGATGCCTCCAGCTCTGTTCTTTCTTAAGACTGCACACTTCCTCTTTTTGACAAGTTGCATGTCCAGCTGTGGTCCATACAGAGCTGGGACACAGGAAGGCCGGCTGGTAGCTGGCCAGGCTAGACTCAGAGGCTCTGCTGTGGACTTGGGCTCTCTAAACCTCCCTCCTTTCCAGCTCTCTACAACACCAGCTGGATAGTTACTAAGGGAGCATCTCAGCTCCTAGAGGCAGAATCTGGGGCTCAGTTACTCAAAGTGTAGGTGGAGGCCCCCGTACAACAGAAACACCTGAGAAGCTTTAAAAATGCAGATTTGCAGGCCAGGCCATGGCCCACCAAATCATTCCGCAGATCATTCCTGATTGCTTTCTATGCCAGGCACTGTCTTGGGGCTGAGGAGTCAGCCACGAATTAAACAGAAAAAAATCCTTACCCTCCCGGAACACACTTTAGATGGAGGAGACCCCGGTGGTGAGGCCTGGAACTCTGCATTTTTACAAACACCCTCCAGAAATTCCAAGGTCTGCTGTACTTTGAGAGCCAGTGGCATAAGGCTCTGACCACCTCCCCCCATCCCTGCTTGGGGCACTCGAGACCCTTTCCCATCAAACAAAGGAGCTCCACTTGGCTTCTCTCTGGTTCCTGAGTCTCAGCCAGTGGTATCAGAACACTGAGTGAAGGGCTTGCCACCAGGAAGGACCTGCCAGAGGTCTGGAGCAGGCCCTGCAGGTAGAAAAGGAACAAGAGGGGACTTCCCAGGTGGTCCAGTGGTTAAGACTCCACACTTCCACCATAGGGGGAGCAGGTTCGATCCCTGGTCCGGGAACAACTACGTTGCTGCATGCCGTGTGGTGTGGCCAAAGAAAAGAAAAGAAAGAAATGGAACAAGAAGGTCCAGAGACAAGCACAGACCCTCCTCAGAAGCCCCTGGAAGTGGTCCTCCACACCTGTGTGGGTCATGCCCACACAGAGTCTTCCCAGGCCCTGTCCTCCCGGAGCCCTCGGGGGGGAAGCCAGCTGAGCCTGCCCCATCACACACAGCCCTGGGCACACACCTGGATGCTAATGGCTCTCGGTTTGAGTACCTGCTTTCTGAGTCCACAAACAGCCCCCATCCTGGTAAGGTGTGGGAGATGCACTGAGCTGCCCTGGCTGGGCACAACTTCCTCCTTGCCTGCCCCAGACCCTTCCAGGTTTACTCTGTTCTTGGCTATGCTGTGTGTCCCCCGCCCAATTCTTATGTTGAAGTCCCAACCCCCAGTACCTCAGAGTGTGACTGTATTGGAGACAGGGCCTTTAAAGAGGTCATTACGGTGAAACAAGGTCATACGAATGGGCCCTAATCCAGTATGACTGGGTCCTTATAAGAAGAGGCAATTAGGACACAGACACACACAGAGGGAAGACTGAGGAGAAGATGGGCATCTACAAGCCAAAGAGAGAGGTTCAGAGAAAACCAACCCTGATGACACTTTTGTCTTGGACTTCCAGCTTCCAGAATTGTGGGGAAATAAATGTCTCTTATTTAAGCCCCTCAGCTTGTGGTATTTGTTATGGCAACCCTAGCAGACTAACACAGCCTCCCAGGTAGAGGGTAACAGTGTGCCTATGGTCACCGCTGGCCAAAATGTCCATCTCTGCCACGTAGTCCTCCAGCTCCTGCTCACTCAGTCACTCGATTCTCAACCTTGGCTGTACTTTAGAACCAGCTGGAACACTTTTAAAAAATACCTCGGCCTGGGCCCAACTCCGGACAGATTATGTTCGAATGTCTTAGCGGGGGCCCTGGCATGGGAATCGTTTGAAATTTCCCCAGTTCATTCTAATGTGCAGCCAGGGTTGAGAACAGGGCTATTAATGGAACGTGGTAAGTGCTGGTTCCTGCAGGGAGAGGGACGGTCAGTGTCCTAGCCTGGTGCTCACCTCTGCAGTCTTGCTGTCATGAAGATGCGTAGGGCAGCAACAGCCATCAAAGCCCAAGCCGTTCAGCGATGATCTGACCACTCTATCACCCCCTCCTGAGAACCCCATGGGTGGCTCTGTGCAGACCCCCTACCCAGGCTGCTTTAATGGCCAGTCTCTTGCTGATGACTGGATAGGAAATGCTGTAAAATAATAATGCAAATGACTGCAAAATGGAAATGGAAATCCTGCAAAAGATGCTGGAAAGTCACCAAGTGGGTGAGAATGCTATGGGGGAACTGCCTGAGCCAACACAAAGCCACTGATAAATGAGGGTCCATCAGAGTTAGAAAAATTAACCATTAAAGAAGAGGAAAGCTTTGACAAGATGGTGGTGTCATCGGGGCTTTGAAACAGAGTTATTTGGGGACTTCCCTGGTGGTCCAGCGGTTAAGACTCTGCGTTTCCACTGCAGGGGGCATGGGTTTGATCCCTGGTCGGGGAACTAAGATCCCACATCCCACATGGCATGGCCAAAAGAAAAACAAAACAAAACAACTCTTGATTGATGCACTGTCCAGGCCATCCCCAGAGCTGCTGGAGAAACAGGGTGACCTGCCGGCAGGGGGTGCTGTTGAAGTTGTGAGGGGGGTCCCTGGTGGCCTCCCAGTCCCAAGCAGCCTTTGAAGAGGAGGACGGGGTAACCCAGGGCCCCTCCACACTGGGAGTGGGGACAGGGACCTGCTCCCTGTGCCCCAGGCTACTGTGACCTCCCCACCCAGGGCAGTCAGCGCAGGACGCCGGGGAGGTCTGCAATGTCGGCTGCAGGTGCCAGCTGGAAGCGCTCCCTCCAGCCTCCAGGACACCGCAGGGACCAAGGCCAGGTTGGTGGGAGTCCTTCCCCCACATCAGTGGGGCGCCCAGGAATCCGGGGAGGTGGCCTGGGACCAAATGGCTCCCGCCTCTTACTCTGGCCGGGCAGCTGAGGTCAACACCATGGAGTGCGGGAATAGGCATAACTGTGCACAAAGAAAAATAAGCCAAAAGGAACAAAAAGGGAACACAATGAAAAAGTGAGCTCCACCCCGCCCCTTCCCAGCACACCTTCATCAGCACGGCTGTTAACAACCTTTCTGACCTCTGTCAGTCTTATGCATGAAAGCTACTTCCTTCAGTTTTAATTCTCCTTTCTCTTGAGTTGAGTATTGTTTCATATGTTAAAGCCATTTGTGATTACTCTATGATCCAGCAATTCCACTTCCAAAAGAACTGAAAGCAGGGACTTGAACAGATATTTGTGTACCAATGTTCTTAGCAGTATTCACAATAGCCAAAAGGTGGAAACAACCCAAGTGTCCATGGGCAGATGAATGGTAACAAATTGTGGCCTATACATACAATGAAATATTATCCAACCTTAAAAAGGAAAGAAATTCTGATACATGCTACAACAGGGATGAACTTTGAGGACATTATGCTAAATGAAATAAGCCAGACACAAAAGGACGAATATTATATAATCCCACTTATATGAAATATGTAGGCAGGCAAATTCATTGAGATAGAAAATAGAATGATGGGGGCTGTGAGGAGGTGGGAATGGGGAGTTACTGTTTAATGGGATGTTATTGTTCAATTAGGGATGATGGAAAAGTTCTGGAGATGGATAGCATTGACGGTTGCACAACAATGTGAATGTACTTAATGCTACCAACTGTACACTTAAAAATAGTTAAAACGGTAAAATTTATGATATGTGTATTTTACCACAATAAAAAAGATAATTGACCATTTAAATAAAAGTATTAACAATGGAAAAAAGAAGCCATTTGTATTGCCTTCTCCTTGAACTGTATGTTCACAGTGTCATGAAAGAGATTTTGCATTGTGGGTCAAATTATTTGTTTTAAAAATTGGCGTAAACCTCTGCAAAGAAGAAACGCTTTTCCTATTCCTGGAGATTCCACACAGTTTTTATATTGGTTGGGTTAATTATATCAGAAGCATTGATGTATCCCTCACTTTTTGAAAGTTCGCTTTCCACCAACTGGCTTTTACTGAAGACCTACGTTAGTGCCTGTTTTCATTAACCAAGAGAAATCCTAACAGGATTTTTGCTTTTGGAAAAAAGATGAAAATCGAAACTAGCGTTCAGCTTTTGTTCTGCAGCAGCCGTTACAGAGAGGGGCGGGGGGCACCCTGAGCACTGAGAGAGGCTCTGCCAAGCTCCTTGCCTGGGAACCACACTCAGCATTGCAGCATCAAGCTGGCATAGCTCTGGACTGTGTCTGTGAGCACCTGTGTTTTATCTCGATTTATTTTAAGTATCCGTTGGCATGATGAGTCCTAAGCCTTCTTCACTCTACACCTTTTTGGCTTATGAAAGATTTCACAGGAACGCTCTACTTCCAAACAGTGGTGGAAACCTGTCTTATGAACTATAACAAACATACTTTAACTCTGAAATAAAAACACAATTACCTATAACACATTAACCAGTGCCATTTCCTATAACAAACATACATTGCAAACACACTGAAATTACTCTCTTGGGTTAAAGGTTACATTAGATAAGAGAATAATAAGAAACCTATTTCTTTTTATTTTTAATTTAATTTATTTTTTGGCTGCGTTGGGTCTTCATTGTTGCACGTGGGTTTTCTCTAGTTGCGGCGAGCGGGGTCTACTCTTCATTGCGGTGCACGGGCTTCTCATTGCGGTGGCTTCTCTTGTTGTGGAGCACAGGCTCTAGGCGCGCAGGCTTCAGTAGTTGTGGCACGCAGGCTCAGCATTTGTGGCTCGCGGGCTCTAGAGCGCAGGTTCAGTAATTGTGGCGCACGGGCTTAGTTGCTCCGCGGCACATGGGATCTTCCCGGACCAGGGCTCGTACCCGCGTCCCCTGCATTGGCAGGCAGATTCTCAACCACTTCGCCACCAGGGAAGCCCCATATCCCACCACATTTTTTTAAAGTATTTATTTATTTATTTGGCTGTATCAGGTCTTAGTTGCAGCACGCGGGATCTTCATTGCGGCATACAGGATCTTTTGTTGCAGTGCGGGCTCTTCAGTGCAGCGCGAAGAGCCCGCGGGCTTCTCTCTAGTTGTGGTGTGTGGGCTAGAGCATGCAGGCTTAGTTGCCCCATAGCATGTGGGATCTTAGTTCCCTCACCAGGGATCGAACCCGTGTCCCCTGCATTGGAAGGCGGATTCTTAACCACTGGACCACCAGGGAAGTCCCTACCCCACCACATTTTATCCTTCACTCTTCCAGATTGGTAACTTCTAACCACCACAAATAACGCTACAGTCAGGACTAGCAACATCGTTGGCAGGACCCAGTGCAAAATGAAATGCAAGGCCCCTTGATCAAAAATCATTGAGAATTTCAAGATGGCGACACAGAGCACACCCATGGAGCTGGCCCTGGCTACAGTGAACATTCTTACGTATCTCTCTAAGGACCAGGTTGGGAATATCTCTGGAATAGTTACTCAGGAGCAGAACTGCTGGATCATACGGTACATATATATCAATATTTACTTTGACCAAGTACTGCCAGATGGACTCCTGAATGGTGGTGTCTGTCTACATGCCCTCCCCACACGCCCCCAGCAGTGCCTGCGAGTTCCTACCCCCCAAATCTCCAACAAAGACTGCATTATCCAGCTAATTTTTGCCAGTTTGTAGGTCTAATTTCCTCATTGCTGTTTTGATTTGCCTTTTTCTGATTACTAATGAGTCTAAGCACCCCTTCTTTTTTTGTTGTTTTTTTGTTTTTTTGCGGTACGCGGGCCTCTCTCCACCGTGGCCTCTCCCGCCGCGGAGCAACAGGCTCCGGACGCGCAGGCTCAGCGGCCATGGCCCACGGGCGCAGCCGCTCCGCGGCACGCGGGACCCTCCTGGACCGGGGCACGAACCCGCGTCCCCCGCATCGGCAGGCGGACCCTCAACCACTGCGCCACCAGGGAAGCACCCCTTCTTATGTTTACTAGCCTCGGGGGTTTACTCTTGGATAACTGGATATAACCTTTGCCTATTTTTCGGTTGCCGTTCCTATCTTCTTCTTGATGATGTGTAGGAGTTGCTTGTATACCTCTAGACCTGTACCATCCAATAGGGTCATCACTAGGCAGATGTGACTATTTAAGTTTAAATTAATTAAAACTCAAGAAAATTTAAAAATTCAGTTCCTGGTTCACTCTAGCCACAATTCAAGCGCTCAACAGGCACATGTGGCTAGTGGCTGCCCCAGTGGACAGCGCAGGTATAGAACACTTACTTCATTGCAGAGTTCTACTGGACAGTGCTATTCTAGACTAACGTTCTAGATAGTAGGCCCTAGAAGTTGCAAATCTCTTTCCCCAGTTTGCACCAATCTTTAAAATTTGTCCACAGAGCCCTTTGTTGAACAGAAATCTTTAAATCTGACGTGACCAGAAATTAGTTTTTTCCCTTATAATTTCTGCTTTTGATATTTTAAGTCCTTCCATACCTAGGTGACAAAAGATATTCTCTTACATCTCCTTCTATTAGTTGTATGGTTTTAGGTCTTTATTTCATCAGGAATACAACTTTTTAATATGGCTTTAGGTAGGGATTCAGTTTTATTTTTTTCCTATACTGAGTCAATTAAAAACATTTTTTTCTTAATTGAAGTATGGTTGATTTACATAGCCACAGTTATTTATTTGCCACGCCCTGCGGCATGCAGGATCCTAGTTCCCCAACCGGGGATTGAACCCATGCCCCCTGCATTGGGAGTGCAGTCTTATCCACTGGACCACCAGGGAAGTCCCCTGAGTCAATTTTTTTTTTTTTTTTTTTTGCCGTACGCGGGCCTCTCACCGCTCCAGCCTCTCACCGCTCCGGCCCCTCCCGCTGCGGAGCACAGGCTCCGGACGCGCAGGCTCAGCCGCCATGTCTCACGGGCCCAGCCGCTCCGCAGCATGTGGGATCTTCCCGGACCGGGGCACGAACCCGTGTCCCCTGCATCGCAGGCGGACCCTCAACCACTGCGCCACCAGGGAAGCCCCTGAGTCAGTTTTTTAACATCAAATACTAGACAATCATTTCTTTCCCCTTTTTATATACTAAATCCTCCTTTATGCATAGGTCTGTCTCTAATATTTCGATTCTATTCTGTTTCATGTTCTGTTCGACTGTACTTACTCCAGCACCGAACTTTTTAGTTGTGTATCTTACTCTCTGGTAGGACATTTTAACTGCTTGTGGAGCTTTAGTCTTCTAGATACCTTTCAGCGTTAGTGCATCCATCTCCTAGGGCTGCTGTCATAAAGCGCCACAAACCTGGCGGCTTAAACCAACAGCAATTTCTTCTCCCATAGATTTCTTCTCTCCTGGAGGCCGGGAGTCTGAAATCAAGGTGTCAGCAAGGCCACGCTTGGAACCAAAGGCTACAAGGAAGACCCTTTCTTTGCCTCCTCCAGCTTCTGTGGCTGTCGCTAGTCCGCATTCCCTGGCTTGTAGCTGCATCACTTCACTCTCTGCCGCCATCTTCACATGGCCCTCATAGAGACACCAGTGATTGGATTTAGGGCCTGTGCTCATCCAGTATGACCTCAGCTTTACTAATTATCTCTGCAAAGAACTTTTTTCCTAATAAGGTCACATTCTGGGGTTCCAGGCGACATGTATTTTGATGGGACACTATTTAATCCAGTGTAGTAAATTTCTCAATTAAAAAAAATTCAACTGGAAGTTGTATTGGATTGTACTGAATTTATGGATTAATTTCTGAGAATCAATATTTTTATAATATTAAACTTCCCATTCAGGGTTTTTTAGATCAACTTATTATATCTTTTATTAAAGTATTTTCTATACAGATCTCTTGGTTAATTCCCTGATCCTTTATGGTTTTGTCAATATTAAAACCTGTATCTTATATTTTATTAAAACTTTTAGTTGGCAATTGCCACCACAGGTTGATCTTGAATCCAGCAAGATCCTTACTAGTTGGTAAAGATTCGTAATTGTTCTAAAAGTTTGTTGATTTTGTTTTTCTAGGGAGGTGTCATATCATTTACAAATTATGATAGCTGATTCTCTGCTCTTGTAATTCTTAACAATTTTATTTATTTTTCTCTTCTGAATGCTTTTTTCTTAAATTTATTTATTTATTTTTGGCAGTGTTGGGTCTTCGTTTCTGTGCAAGGGCTTTCTCCAGTTGCGGCGAGCGGGGGGCCACTCTTCATCGCGGTGCGCGGGCCTCTCACTGTCATGGCCTCTCCCGTTGTGGAGCACAGGCTCCAGACGCGCAGGCTCAGTAGTTGTGGCTGACAGGCTTAGTAGCTCCGCGGCATGTGGGATCTTCCCAGACCAGGGCTCGAACCCGTGTCCCCTGCATTGGCAGGCAGATTCTTAACCACTGCGCCACCAGGGAAGCCCTCTAAATGCTTTCGATCAAAGTTGTTCCTGAGCCTCGAGAAAATCCATGTAAAATTTCTCTATTAAGTATATTATATACTATAAATTTTAATATTATAATCTTTACCAAGTTTAGGAAGTTCCTTTTTTAGTCCTAGTTTGCTCAGAATTTTTAATTGTAAATTGTGTTGAACTTTATTAAATGATTTTTTCTACATTGAGATAATCGTATCTCCTATTTCAGCTGCGTAATGTGGTGAATTACATGAGTAGATTTTCTGACATCTTTGTATTTCTGGGACAAACCTACTGGATTATCATGAATCTTTTAAAACATGCACTATTGAATTCAGTTAGATAATTTTTTATTTTTACATTTACTTTTTTAAAAGATTTATTGTTTATTTATTTATTTATTTATTTTGGCTGCATCAGGTCTTACTTGCGACGCACGGGCTCTTTGCTGTGGCGTGGTGGCTTCTCTCTAGTTGTGGCATGCAGGTTTTCTCTTCTCTAGTTGTGGCACACAGGGTCCAGGGCACGTGGGCTCCGTAGTTTGTGGCACACAGGCTCTCTAGTTGAGGCGCGCAAGCTCAGTAGTTGTGGCGCGTGGGCTTAGTTGCCCCACAGCATGTGGGATCTTAGTTCCTTGACCAGGGATGGAACACATGTCCCCTGCATTGGAAGGCGGATTCTCTACCACTGGATCACCAAGGAAGTCCCTACATTTACATTTTTAAGTGAAATAATCACATAATTTTCTTATCTCATCCTATTTAGTTTTGGAATCAACATTAGCCTCATAAAACTAACTGGGGAGGCTTGGCTATTTTTCTGTTTTCTAGAACTACTTTTATAAGAAGATTTTACTGTTTCTTGAAATTTTAGAAGCACTCAACAGTAAAATCAACTGGGCCTTTTTTGAAAAGGGCATCTTTGTTTAGTATTTCTGTTTTAAAAAGACACTGTCCTGGGCTTCCCTGGTGGCGCAGTGGTTGAGAGTCGGCCTGCCGATGTGGGGGATGCGGGTTCGTGCCCCGGTCCGGGAAGATCCCATATGCCGCGGAGCGGCTGGGCCCACGAGCCATGGCCGCTGAGCCTGCATGTCCGGAGCCTGCATGTCCTGTGCATCCGGAGCCTGTGCTCCGCAACGGGAGAGGCCACAGCAGTGAGAGTCCCATGTACCGCAAAAAAAAAAAAAAAAGACACTGTCCTATTCTGGTTCTCTATTTCTTCTTGTGTCACTTTTTCAATTTTTATATTTTTTTCTAAAATTATACTCATTTTATCTAGCTTATTAATGTAAAGTTATTCATATTAGTCTTTTATTGTTTTTCACATATCTATTGTATGTCTTGCTATTTCCCCTTTTCTTTCTTTATTTGCATCTTCTGTTTTTCTTGATAGTTTTGCCAAAGATATTATAGTTATTCTTAAGAATCAGCTTTCTATTTTTATTAACCTTCTCTTTGGTACACTTTGACGCTCTTTTCCAAATTTTTGAATTGAATGTTTAGCTCATTTAGTTTTTTTTTTTAAATTAAAAAAAAATTTTTGGCTGCGTTGGGTCTTCGTTGCTGCGTGGGCTTTCTCTAGTTGTGGCGAGTGGGGGCTACTCTTCATTGCGGTGCGCAGGTTTCTCATTGCGGTGGCTTCTCTTGTTGTGAAGCATGGGCTCCAGGTGTGCAGGCTTCAGTAGTTGCAGCATGCGGGCTCAGTAGTTGTGGCGCACCAGCTCTAGAGCACAGGCTCAGTAGTTGAGGTGCATGGGCTTAGCTGCTCCGTGGCATGTGGGATCTTCCCAGACCAGGAATCGAACACATGTCCCCTGCACTGGCAGGCAGATTCCTAACGACTGTGCCACCAGGCAAGTCCCACATTTAGTTTTAAACTTTCTTGCTTCCAGGTGAATGTAATATAAAGTTATGACTTTCCCTCTATATACAGCTTTAGCTATAGCCCACAAATTTTGAGTATTTTTTTTGTGTGTGTGTGTGGTACGCGGGCCTCTCACTGTTGTGGCCTCTCCCATTGCGGAGCACAGGCTCCGGACGCGCAGGCTCAGTGGCCATGGCTCATGGGCCCAGCCGCTCAGCGGCATGTGGGATCTTCCCGGACCGGGGCACGAACCCGTGTCCCCTGCATCGGCAGGCGGACTCTCAACCACTGCGCCACCAGGGAAGCCCTGAGTAGTAGTTTTATTATCATTCAGTTCATTCACTCCTTGATATGCTCTGGCATCTTCAATTAAATTGGCATCTCTCACCAATGCTTTGGGGGTAGATTTTCTCCTGGAAAAATCTCAAAAAGTGACAAATCCTGGACTTCCCTGGTAGTCCAGTGGTTACAACTCCACACTTCCAATGCAGGTAGTCCAGTGGTTAAAACTCCACACTTCCAATGCAGGGGGTGCGGGTTCGATCCCGGGTTGGGGAACTAAGATCCCACATGCCACGTGGTGTGGCCCTCCCCCCAAAAAAGCAACAAATCCTGCTTCAAAGTAGGTGTGAAGTAAAAATAGGGTTACCTGAGGGAAATCATAACACAGAAATTGCACAAAATACAGATGTGCATTTTTTCATTTAGGATAAAGTAACTACTCTACTTCCCCACTGAGCTTCCACCTAGTCTTTGTTTATATTTCATCAGAACTTGATCAAGATCGAATCTGGAAATTCCTAGAGATAAGGACATAAAGCAAATGGAGTTTTTATTCTTAAAATAGCTGTCTGAAAATTATGCAATTCTGGAGTGAACAAACACACCCAGGAAACCTTATAGAAATGGCCTGACTTACTGTTTTCCAGAAGATCGCCTTCTGGTTTGTCTTTCTATTCAATACAGGAGATTAGATCATAAGGGGCCATGCTTTGAATGTCCCCAGGTCAAGCTTCAGAGTGAGATGGCCTGGTTCCAGCCACTGGGCAGGAATCAAAACTTCATTTGGAGCCAGACAGAACTAAGTTCTGTAGTGGCTCCTCCTCTTCCAGTGACCTTTGCTCTCCTCCAGAAAAGGAGATGATTGCGAGGATGTAATGAGAGCACTGTGGAAAGGGACTGGCATGGTGTCAGCAGCACAACAGGGGCTGTACTCCCATTTCTTTCCTCCTGTTGGCTCCCAACCTCGAAGTTAGGCACAGGTGGTCCTCAGCCCACCTGGCTCCATCACCTCCCCAGGAAGCAAACAAACAAGCTTTTCCCCCTTATTTCCTTCCAGAGGACTGATGCCTCTGACATGGATTCCAAGCAGAATTCATGACTATATCATGCCCTTCCCAGACACGCAATTTCTTCTAATTGCCTCTGCCAGCTTTTGTTGGCCTGAAGGACCTTAGAGCCAGGGAAAACCACAAGAGAGATGCAGATACCATGACAATGTCCATTAAATATCTAAGGGAGGTGTGGTCCTCCAGAGAGAAAAACAGAATTAAAGTAAATAAAAAGAATGGTGATGGTAGATGCTTACTATATGGGAGGCACAATACTCAATGTTTTACACTGGTTGATTGTTCACAGTATCCTGTGAAGGAGGCATTATCATCATCCTCTTTTTTTTTTTTTTCGGTACGCGGGCCTCTCAGTGTTGTGGTCTCTCCCGTTGCGGGGCACAGGGTCCGGACGCGCAGGCTCAGCGGCCATGGCTCACGGGCCCAGCCACTCCGCGGCACGTGGGATCCTCCCGGACCGGGGCACGAACCCGCGTCCCCCACATCGGCAGGCGGACTCTCAACCACTGCGCCACCAGGGAAGCCCCAAGCCTGCATTTTTACTCACCTAAAATTTTAAAAATTACTTAAAAATTTAAAATAAACATTATTTTTAAATGTTTAATATTTTTGACGTATTTTACATTTTTGTTGTGTATCCCTTAACTACTTATTGTAGATATAGATGATTTTACTACTTTTGTCTTTTAACCTTCCTACTAGCTTTATAAGTGGTTGATCTAACTACTTTTATTGTACATTTGCCTTTACCAAAGAGCTTTTTCCTTTCATAATTTTCATATTTCTAGTTGTGGTCTTTCTTTTCTAGTTCAAGAAGTCTAACATTTCTTGTAAAGCCAGTTGAGTGGTGCTGAATGCAGTGGTGCTGAATGAGTGGTCTACTTCATGCAGACCTGAGAGGGACAGGCTGGCTGACCAGAGGATCACAACGTCACCACTTCCAGGCTGATGACGGAACCCCTACTTTCTCCTCCTCAGGCAGCTGGAACACAGGACGCTGATCTGGTGTGCGGGTCCATGGAGGAACGAGACAGCACCTCGTTCTCCTCACTCTGCCGCAGGCTCAGGGATTATCCCCCACGGCCCTCCTCAGCCTTTGCTTGTGGACTTCTTCCAAGTGGAATTTCCTGAACTGGTTATCAGCAAGCAGGAAGCCTCTGCGTGTGCGGGGTTGGGGGTAGGGGTGGGAAGCAGGTATTAGGCAATAATGCTGGGGGGGGGGCCACTGAAGATGGTGGCATGCTGGGGCCATGTGAGGGGCTGGGGGATAGACAGGGGACACAGTGGTCCTGGTCCCTGGAGGGGCGGCTTGTTATTCCCCAGACTGATGTCTCACGCCCCAGTCGTGTAACAGGAAGCTTCATCTGAAAGCCACCTGAGCGAGGGAATTTTTCTGTCTCTGGGAAAGCCCCCTAGCAGGTCCCTGGTCCAGCCCAGGCTGGCTTCCTGCTTAAGCCAAGCAAATATTGACAATCCTTCGTTGCACTTTTACTTTCCTTTCGCTCTATATTATCCTCATGCTGATGATTCATTAGACACTACCTCTGTTTGCTTTGATCCAGTGACTTCTTATCACAACCTAGAAATCTTGGATTTCTAGGTAAGTGAAACTTAGCAGGGGCCTGTTTCTCTCCTCAGATGCCTTACAAGCAGAGTGTGTTTGACTGAGGTGAGACGGGCCCACTGACAGATTAGCCCTCCTGCAGCCAGCCTGGACCTCAAAGGCACCCCCTGCAGCCACTCGTCGGCCGGCAGAGCTCTCAACGGCTGGCCCCAGCCCACCTTCCCCTTGGACTCCTCTGCGGCTTCCTGCTCCTTCTGCTTTGGCCAGTGTGACCTCCCCATAATTCCCCAGACACGTCCTGCACTTGTCCATCTTTGCATGTGCTGTGCCCCCTTTGTGGAATACCTTTCCCCTCCTCCCTGCCTTCAAAATAGCCATTAGCCCTGTAAGAACAAATATTGACACGTATGCTAACACATATATATGGAATCTAAGAAAAAAAGAAAAAAAAAAAAAAGGTCATGAAGAACCTAGGGGCAAGACGGGAATAAAGACACAGACCTACTAGAGAATGGACTTGAGGATACAGGGAGGGGGAAGGGTAAGCCGTGACAAAGCGAGAGAGTGGCATGGACATATATACACTACCAAACGTAAAATAGATAGCTAGCGGGAAGCAGCCGCATAGCACAGGGAGATCAGCTCGGTGCTTTGTGACCACCTAGAGGGGTGGGATGGGGGGGTGGGAGGGAGGGAGACGCAAGAAGGAAGAGATATGGGAACATATGTGTATGTGTAACTGACTCACTTTGTTATAAAGCAGAAACTAACACAGCATTGTAAAGCAATTATACTCCAATAAAGATGTTAAAAAAAAAAAAAAGAACAGTTTAAATGTTGCTTCTTCTTTGAAGATTTTCCTGCTCCCAGGGCTAACATTCCCTTCTTTTTCTTCCACTAGCACATCTCTATTCATCTATTTTGGTGTGTAGGTTCTTCTTCATAGTTTTAAAGTTGGATCTAACTCACATGCCATAACCTCCATCCCTTCAAAGTGTGCAGTCCGGTGGCTTTTAGCATATTCACAGAGTGTGCAACCATCAGCAAAATCAATTTTAAAACATCTTCCTTGTCCCCCATGCCCCTTAGTTGTCACTCCCCACCCCTCCCTCCCTCGAGCCCCCGGCACCCGTACGAATCCGCTTTCTGTCTCTACGGATTTGCCTATTCTGGACATTTCATAGGGATGGAATTATTCAATTATGTGGCCATTTGGCACTGGCTTCCCTCTCTCAGCATGTTTTCAAGGTTCATCCATGTTGTAGCATGTTGTAGTATGAATCAGCACTTCATTCCTTTTTTTTTGTTTTTTGTTTTTGTTTTTGTTTTTGTTTTGCGGTACGCGGGCATCTCACTGTTGCGGCCTCTCCCGCTGCGGAGCACAGGCTCTGGACGCGCAGGCTCAGCGGCCATGGCTCACGGGCCCAGCCGCTCCGCGGCACGTGGGATCTTCCCGGACCGGGGCACGAACCCGTGTCCCCTGCATCGGCAGGCGGACTCTCAACCACTGCGCCACCAGGGAAGCCCTTCATTTCTTTTTTTAATGGTCAAATAACATTCCGTTGTATGGACAGGGCACATTTGTTTATCCATTCATCAGCTGATGGACAACTAGATTGTCTTCCACTTTGGCACTATTATGAATAATTCTTTTTATAATCATATTTATTTATATTTTTTACTTTATTGATGTACAGTTGATTTACAATGTTGTGTTAATTACTGCTGTACAGCAAAGTGATTCAGTTACACATATATATACATTCCTTTTTTTAAAATATTCTTTTCCATATGGTCTATCATAGGATATTGAATATAGTTCCCTGTGCTCTACAGTAGGACCTTGTTGTTTATCCATTCTATATATAAAAGCTCACATGTGCTAACCCCAGCCTCCCATTGCATCCCTCCCCCAACCCCCTCCCCCTTGGCAACGACCAGTCTGTTCCCTATGTCCATGAGTCTGTTTCTGTTTCTTTCTTTCTTTCTTTTAATAGTTATTTATTTACTTGGCTGCTCCGGATCTTAGTTGCGGCATGCGGGATCTAGTTCCCTGACCAGGGATCGAACCCGGGCCCCCTGCATTGGGAGCATGGAGTCTTAACCACTGGACCACCAGGGAAGTCCCTGTTTCCCAGGGAAGTCCCAGGGAAGTCCCTGTTTCATAGATAGGTTCATTTGTGTCATATTTTAGGTTCCACATATAAGTGATATCATATGGTATTTGTCTTTCTCTTTCTGACTTACTTTACTTAGTATGATAATCGCTAGTTGAATTCCCTCCTTATCCCCTATAATCTTTTTTTTCTCTTAAATTCTAGTTTGTCTGATGCTAATACAGCTCCAACTGAGCAGAAGCTAAGACCAAGGAGCCTAATCTGTCTTTTATGATGAACAAGAATAATGACTTGGACCTAGTTTAAGGAAACTTTTACTTTTGGTTTACAAATAACTAGATCAAAGGATTTACATAGGATATTGATTCAGGGGGGGAGGTGGCTCTTGGTTGCCCACTTATGTCTCAAGAGATACGCCCAAAATTTGATGGTCTTAAATGGAGTAAGATGTATGAGAAGTGTAGAATCATGGTCTCACTTCAGTATCAAAAACAATCAACACTACATACACAGCAGAACTTCAACCCATCAGGGAGCGTGGTCCCCAGCCTGATACCTGGGCTCTTTCTGAGTCAGCACTGGGCAATCTCTTCCTATCTGCTCTTATGCTGCAAGGCCCAGGCATTTTCCATTTATGTTACCTTGAGGGATCTCCAAGGCAAGCCTGATCATGGGCCGCCACCATGTGTTTGTTTGTTCTTCATATTTGCTTGGTATATTTTTCTTTTCCTTTATTTTTAGTCTTCTTGGATTTTGTTTTAGGTCCACCTCTCAGAGATAGAATGTAACAGGATTGTATTTTTTAAATTTATTTATATTTTTTATTTGCCCAAACTCAAAATCCTTGTCACCTGAGAGGTGAATTTAACCCATTCACATTTACTATTAGTACTGCTCTGTCTGGACTTGTACCTATCTACTTTACTTTTTATTCTTTTATCTCCTATCCTGCCTTTTGTTGGATTGTTGAAATTGGAGTTCTATTATTTTAATGATTTGGAATTTATATATTCTGTTTGTAGTCTTCTACACTCTGTATGTTCTTCAACATATCAATTCAACTTACATTTTTCTCATTTTGTTGTTTATTTCTTCCTAGTGAGAAAAGAAACTTAGCATGCTTTTGCTTCCCCTCACTCCATCCAAAATGATACTGACTGTGGTTTTCACTCCAGATTTTTATTGATTTTTTTTTAATGACTAACACGTATTTAGACTCAACTTTTTGTGCTTTCATTGATCACAAAAAGTTAACTTTTCTTGTTTTTTCTTATGAAGCAATTTCTCTAAAAATTCTTTCATAAAGTATTGGTGAGTGAAAAACCAAGTTTATATCTGAAAATTTCATTTTTCTCTCATGCTTGAATGAGAGAGTAGTTGCTTGGAGAATTTTAAATTTCAAAATTACTCCCTCATCAAAATGAAGACTTAAGATCTGTACATTTTAGTGTATGTAAACTATACCTTAATAAAATTTAAAAACTCTCTGAACCTTGAAGATATTATTCCATTGTCTTTCAACATCCAGTATAGCTGAGGAAAAGTCTACTGTTAATTTGATTCACATTCTTTGTATGTGATCTATTTTTTTCCTCCTTGGGTCTTCTCTTTACCCCCAATGCTCTGAAATTTCATCAGTATGTGTGAAGATGAAGGTTTTTTGGTTTTTTTTTTCATGTATTCTGTTTGGCAACTAGCATGCTTTCTCAGTATGAAGAGTCATGTCTTTCCTCAATATAAATTTTCCTTTCTGCTTTGAGTATTCTTTTTCCTCCATTTTCTCTATTTTCCCCTGAAATTTTGGATATTTGAACTTCTGCATCTATTCTCTTTTATTTCATATATTTCATCTCTTTGTAACTTTGCAGTCCATTCTGTTTGCTTCCAGATCATGAATTATTTTTCAGCTATAATCTTTCTGCTGTTCAGTCCATCTAATAAGTTTTTATTTCAATGATTTAGTTTTTTGTTTCCAAGGTACCTAGATTTTTTTTTTGTACCTAGATTTTTTGATGCAATATCTTTTTGCATCTAATTATATTTGTCTTAAAGCCCAGGTCTGTCTGCTCTATTAACTGTGTATTTTTTTTCAGGTATGAAGTCCTCTTTTTGCTGAGTTGGATGCCTTTTCCCCCATGATGTTAGCTTTCCTCAAGTACTTGGCTTTTCTTGGGTGTCATCTCCCCTGGAACTGAGATTCCTGGTTAGCCTGGGTGCCTTGCTTGCAAAGAATAGAATATTCAGCTGTGAATTACACCGCATCTGCCTAAAGTGATAATGAGAAATGGAATGTATGTACTGCTGGACAAGATGAGTCAACAATTAGCTTTCTGGGGCTTCCCTGGTGGCACAGTGGTTAAGAATGGGCCTGCCAATGCAGGAGACACAGGTTCGAGCCCCGGTACGGGAAGATCCCACGTGCTGCGGAGCAACTAAGTCCGTGCACCACAACTACTGAGCCTGTGCTCTAGAGTCAGTGAGCCACAACTACTGAAGCCCACGAGCCAAAACTACTGAAGCCTGCGCACCTACGGCCTGTGCTCCGCAACAAGAGAAGCCACCGCAATGAGAAGCCCACGCACAGCAACGAAGAGTAGCTCCCTCTCACCGCAACTAGAGAAAGCCCACGCACAGCAACGAAGACCCAACGCAGCCAAAGATAGATAGATAAATAGATAAATAAATACATTTTATTTTAAAAAATTAGCCTTCCAGATATAGAGGCTTCTGTTGCCTTACGGAACTTTCAGTATCTGGGGTTTTGCCTTAATTCTTTGACCCAGACATCCAGCCCAACTACTCCTGCCCATGGTCAGACACACTGTGGCTCACTGCCTGCCTGAGATAAACATTCCTGGCTGTCCTTGTTTGTCTCAACTGGTATCACGGTTTCAGGCAGCTGCAATGTTAAACAACTGAAGCTGATGATGTTTGACAAATGCCCTGGGAATAGGGGTTTTCCCATGGAGAGGGTTCCAAGTTGGGTTAAGTAATGACAACACCCTATAAATGAAGACTTTCCAGGGAAGTGTAGTACAGGCCAAACAGTGATGATGCTCTGGTGGTAGAGCTTTCTGAGGAGTTCCCAACACACCCTGTCCCCTCTGGTGGCTGCAAGGCTGCTGGTTTTTAAGGCTACCGTGGAGCTGAGGTTAGAGGGATGGGAGCAGGCCAGGTTAAACCACCACAAACCCCACTGCTCTTACCGAAATTGAGTAAATTCTCTTCGATAAACCTTGTTAGCCTTTGGTTAATATCCAGAGTTCTGGAAACGTTGAATTTTATAATCTTGCCAATATTTCTGTTGCTTTTATGGAGAAAAGCCTTTACAGAAGTCCTTATGCCACCACTCCAGAAGTCCCCCCCTCTGGTTATATCATTTCAAAGGCTTCGCTAGGTGTTAACTAATAAGGAGGCATTCGCTGGAAGTAGGATTAAAGTGCTACCCTCGCCTTGGAGGTATTTGGGTTTTAAAAAAAAAAAAAAAGACACTTCGGGCTTCCCTGGTGGCACAGTGGTTGAGAATCTGCCTGCCAATGCAGGGGACACGGGTTCTAGCCCTGGTCTGGGAAGATCCCACATGCCGCGGAGCAACTAGGCCCGTGAGCCACAACTGCTGAGCCTGCGCGTCTGGAGCTTGTGCTCCGCAACAAGAGAGGCCGCGACAGTGAGAGCCCCGCGCACCGCGATGAGGAGTGGCCCCCGCTCGCCGCAACTGGAGAAAGCCCTCGCACAGAAACGAAGACCCAACACAGCCAAAAATAAATAAATAAAATTAAAAAAAAAAAGACACTTAAAAGATGAAAAAAGTTGCCTTAGGATCCACAGGAATCATTCCAAAATACTGGGGTGATGTGGGGGCCGCCGGGACCACCCCCCAGACCCCGACCGCCAGCCCAGTGATCTGTTGGCTGCTTCTCCTGGGAGATGCCTTTTCCAGGGGAAGGAAGCTGCCGTATTTTGAGTACTTCCTCTAAGCTACAAGTTTCATTCATTCATTCACTATCCTCACAACGTACCAGCAAAGAAAATTATCTTATTTCCACTTTACAGATGAAGAAACTGAGGCTCACGTGACCAAGGTTAGAACACTCAAGGGTGGCAGAGAGGAGATCCCACTCCAGAGTGAAAGCTATTCTGGGGTCACCTAACCCAAAGTCTTGACCCTCTGGCTGGCCATGGTGCAGGGATGCCGTTTGTGGAGGTGCCCATCATCATGATCTTGGGCACAAGAGGTTCAAACTCCCTATTAGCTCTCTCCCTCGCCAGTCATGAAGCAGGAACCAGAGCAAAGTAACAGGTATGGCTTGTCCTCCTCCATCCCCCGCCACAAACACCGGCTGACGAGGGGGTCCCCAGGTCACCTCCTCCCTTCACTCAACAGCCAGAGCCTCCAGGAAGTCCTCACAAGTCAAGAGTGGCAAGGGCAGAGCCCGGTTGTAGCTGTAGGACTATCCCCTTCACATGCTCAGCAACACAGAGTCCAGAGTCCACAGGCCTGAGGGCCCAGACCCTGCCTAGTCCACTGCAAGCCCAAGATGTCTCTGTGGAGAAGAGGAAGGCATGTCCCCACGCCCCTGCAACCTGACCAGTCCCCAGCCCTACTCACTCCCACTGACTGCAACAGAGGGGACATACACATTACAAAATCATTCATAAAAGACAAACTTTATTTTGATATCTCAGAAACTGGCAAGGAAAGAAGCCCAATGGTAACAGCGCACTCTCACATGCTCACTCATCTTCAGATGCACGATCTCACTGGGACCTCACAACCGCCCTGCAAGGAAGGCGGGGCAGGTGGCTGCTGATCGCCTTTACAGAGGACTTGTTAAAGTGACCCAGCTTCCATACAGACTGTCAACATTCTACCAGGAGGACAGCGGCCAAGACGGCAGAGTAGAAAGACCCTGAGCTCATCCCCTCTCACGAGCACACCAAAATCACAACTATATACAGAACAACCATTGATGAAAAAGCCCAGACCTACCAGAAAAGATCTTCTACAACTACAGACATAAAGAAGGAACCATACTGAGATGGGTAGGAGGGGCAGACTCACCATATAATCAAGTCCCATGCCCTTGGGTGGGCAACCCACAAGCTGGAGAGGAACTGCAAAGGTTCCTCTCACAGGAGTAAGAGCTCTGAGCCTGATGTCAAGATCCCCAGCCTGAGGGTCGGGCACCGAGAAGACAAGCCCCCAGTACATTTGGCTTTGAAGGCCAGCAGGGCTTAATTTCCGGAGTCCCAGAGGACGGGGGGAAACAGGGACCTCACTCTTAAAGGGCGCATGCAAAATCCCACCCACGCTGGGACCCAGGGCAGAAGCAGTAACGTGATAGGAGCCTGGGCCAGACCTACCTGCTGGTCTCGGAGAGTCTCCTGGAGAGGCGGGGGCAGGGGGGCGGCTGTGGCTCACCCTGGGGACATAGACACTGACAGCAGATATTTTGGGGCACTCATCCTACCGCGTGAACACTGCTGCCGGTGGCTGCCATCTTGGCTCACTAACAGGCCAACACAAGCTTCGGGACACCTTGGACTCCATACCCAACTGTGTCAGGGACCAGCCCTTTCCCTCACCCCACCGGCAATCCGACACCAGCTCCAGGATCCCTGGGCTCTGCAGCCAGACTCCAGGACCCAGCTCTGCCTGCCAGTCATCTAGCACCAACCCTAGAACCTGGCTTCATCCACCAGTGGGCAGGCAACAACCCCAGAGTCTTCTGGACGCTAACTCTGCCCACCAGTGAGCCAACACTAGCCCCAGGGCCCCCTGGAGTTCCTCAGCCAGCTGCCGCATGACCAAGCCTTGCTAACCAGCAGCCAGCAGCGTGCACGCAGGGCAGGGCCAACCAAGCCTGTACCGGACTGCTCACGTAGTCAGCCTACCACAATGGAAGGACCCACACAGCCCTCTTAGGGGGAACCCCTAAAACATATAGCTTGGGTGATGAGAGGGGAGTAAGTACACTGCTGGCACACACAGGACGTCTCCTACAGGAGGCCACTTCTCCAAGGTCGAGAAATGTAACTAACCTACCACATACATAAAAATACAAATAGCACTTTAGACAAAGTGAGGCACCAGAAGAACACGTCCCAGACGAAGGAACAAAATAAAACCCCAAGAAGAAGAACTAAGTAAAATGGAGAGAGGCAACCTACTGAAGAAAAAGTTCAGAGCGGCGATCGTAAAGACGATCAAAACACTCGGGAGAAAAATGGATGCGCAGAACAAGCAGTTAGGGGTTTTCAACAAAGAGTTAGAAAATATAAAGAACCAAACAGAGACAAAGAATACAACAACTGAAACGAAAAATACACTAGAAGGAATCAACAGCAGACCAAATGATACAGAGGAACAGGTCAGTGAGTTGGAAGACAGAGTACTGGAAATCACTGCCACTGAACAGAAAAAAGAAAAAAGAATGAAAAGAAATTAGGATAGTTTAAGAGCCCTCTAGGACAACATCAAATGCACTAATATTCACATTATATGGGCCTCAGAAGCGGAAGAGAGAAAGGGGCTGAAAACATATTTGAAAACACAATAGCTGAAAAATTCCCTAACCTGGGAAAGGAAACAGTCACTCAAGTCTAGGACACACAGGGAGTTCCATACAGGATTAACCCAAAGAGGAACATACCAAGACACACTGTAGTTAAAATGGCAAAAATTAAAGACAGAGAATATTAAAAGCAGCAAGGGCAAAGCAACAAATAACATACAGGGAAATCCCATAAGGCTATCAGCTGATATGTCAACAGAAACTCTGCAGGCCAGAAGGAGTGACATGATATACTTAAAGTAATGAAAGAGAAAAACCAACAACCAAGAGTACTCTACCCAGCAAGGCTCTCGTTCAGACTCAATGGAGACATCAAAAGCTTTACAGACAAGCAAAAGCTAAAGGAGTTCAACACCACCAAACCAGCTTTACAACAAATGTTAAAGGAACTTCTCTAGGTTAAAAAGAAAAGGCCACAGCTAGCAACAAGGAAATTATGAAATGAGGAAGCTCACTGGTAAAGGCAAACATACAGTAAAGGTAGGAAATCATCCACACACAAAGCTAGTAGGGAGGTTAGAAGACAAAAGTAGTAAAATCATCTCTATCCACATAAGCAGCTAAGGGATACACAAAACAATTATATGCAAAATGCAATATCAGAAACAGTCATTGTGAGGGGAAGAGAGCACAAATGCAGGGTTTTTAAAATGCATTTCTTTTTTTTTTTTAATTGGGGTATAGCTGTTTTACAATGCTTTGTTAGTTTCTACTGTACAGTGAAGTGGAGTTACCTGTGCTATACAGCAGGTTCTCATTAGTTATCTATTTTATACATATTAGTGTATATATGTCAATCCCAATCTCCTAATTCATCCCACCTCCCCTTTCCCCCCCTTGGTGTCCATACGTTTGTTCTCTATGTCTGCTAAAATGTTTCAAATTAAGCAATCAGCAACTTGAAACAACCATATATATACATATATATGTATGTGTGTGTATATATATATATATGTATGTATGTATGGACTCATGGTAACCACAAACCAAAAATCATGGTAACCACAAACCAAAAATCTATAACAGATATACACACAAAAAAGAAAAAGGAATCCAAACATAACACTAAAGATAGTCATCAAATATCAAGAGAACAAAACAAGAAGAAAGGAAGAAAAAAGACCTACAAAAACAAACCCAAAACAATTAACAAAATGGCAATAAGAACACATATTGATAATTACCTTAAATGTAAATGGACTAAATTTACAACCAAAAGACAGAGTAGCTGAGGGATACAAAACCAAGACCCATATGTGCTGCCTTACAAGAGACTTATTTCAGATACAGAGACACACACAGACTGAAAAGATACATGCACCCCAATGTTCACAGCAGCCTTATTTACAATTGTCAAGATATGGAAGCAACCTAGGTGTCCATCAACAGACGAATGGATAAAGAAGTTATGGTATACATATACAATGGAATACTACTCGGCCATAAAAAAGAATGGTATTTTGCCATTTGCAGCAAAATGGATGTACTTGGAGGACATAATGCTAAGTGAAATAAGTCAGACAGAGAAAGACAAATACTGTATGATTTCATTTATATATGGAATCTAAAAAAATACAACAAATTAGTTAATATAACAAAAAAGCAGACTCACAGATATAGAGAACAAACTAGTGGTTACCAGTAGGGAGAAGGAACAGGGAGGGGCAATTTAGGGGTAGAGGATTAAGAGGTACAAACTATTAGGTACAAAATAAGCTACAAGGATATACTATACAACAGGGGGAAGACAACCAATAGTTCTATAATAACTATAAATGGAGTATAACATTTAAAAATTGTGAATCTCTACATTGTACATCTATAACTTATTAATACTGTATAACAACTATACTTCAATTTAAAAAAATAAATAAATAAACAAAATTCCACCCAGATGCTCCCTGCATCTGGTCCAGGCTCCTCAATACCCCGGGGTGGGCAGGGCTTCACCAGACACGCGCAGGTACCTTAACTTCCTTAGCCATAAAACCAGGGATCAGGCTGCCCCCTCTCTACACAAAGGCCCTTCTCATTGGCACATGTGGGTTCCTGGGACTCCAGTGTACCGAGGATTGCTAGGTTCATGGTGGCTGAACCAGGTGACCCGCCAAAAGCCTTGGCAGGCAAAAATGAACGAGGAGCTAGGCAGAGGGGTAAGAACCCCGCTGGCCCATTGCTGAGCCACTTTCTCCAGCCAGACGCCCACCAGGGAGGTAGTTCCGGTGTGGGCAGAAAGGGGCACCTCCTTGGTCCACTGGCCCCCTCCTGCTGAGGAGGGGGAAGAGCCATTGCGGCCCTGACTCTATCTCTCCGCCACACCTGTCGCTAACCAGGCTTTCTGACTCTTCTCCAGAAAGTGGGCAGAGCTGCACCTCGTCCCTTGGCAGGGGCCGGGCTCAGAGCCGAGCACCTACACCAGGGCCCAGAGCAGGAGGGTCCCAAGCCGAGGCCACCGCCTCAATCTCCCAGCGACACACGGGGCATTTGGCCGTGTCCCTGAAGACCCGCCAGGCACAGCAGCTGCAGAAGTGTGTGTGGCCGCAGGGGACAAGGCAGGTGTTGGCAGCCTGGTGGAAGCAGATGGCACACTCCTCTCCTGCTGTGGCTGGGAAAGGGGACAACAGAGGTCAGGGGCGCTTGGGGGCAAGGGGTGGGCAGCCCACTCATGATATAACCACAGGACAGAGAACTCTGCAGTCGGATTCTGAAGAATATTACCTTGTAAGAAAATGCTCACAATGTAATCAAGTGAAAAAGGTTGGGACGAAAACCATAAGGTACAAACATACATATAATAAGATTCCACTTTAGAAAAAAGGAAAACAAAGCACAAATAACTCCCCATATATAAGTCCACAAAATACTGGGAGGAAATCCACCTAACAGGTAATGCAAGGTTTGGGAGGTGTTTTTTTGTTTTTGTTTTACTTCCTTCTTTATCCTTTAATACGTATTTTATTTCTGTTTGGCAAATTACTATGAACGTGGATTGCTTTTTTAAAAGCAGACGGACAAAATAACACCTGTTCATGAATGTGCTCCAGTAACTTGTGAAGTTAGCCAATGTTCTAGAAGGCAGAGCTGTCAAATTGCTTTTAGGTTTCCAGGGGCGGAGCCAAATCTTTCTGGCCTAAAGCCCGTGGGAGACTTGATAGGACTTGGAAAGACTTAACTGAGTTCCCAGGGCTGGGGCCTCCCCCAGCTCCCCTAGTGCTGGAGTCCTGGGGAGTCCCTGGGGCTCGGGGAAGCCACTCACCTTTGAACTCAGGCAGAGCCTCATCACTGAGGACCCACGGCATGGCTGGGGTCGGGGCGCTGACTGTAGGATCTAAGGCAGAAAGGGAAAGTCAGGGCCTGGGGAAAGCAAAGTCAGGGTGTCCTCGTTCCCTCCCACCTCCCCAGCCCCTGCCCCTAAAGCAAAGTGTCCATCCCCTTTCTTTTCTGGGGTGCAATGCTGGAGCTCCAAGCTGGTCACCCAGCCCTGTGTGGCCGCCCCTTTCCCAGTTGAACCCAGCAGAGAATTTGTAGAACTGCAGGTTCCTCCTGCTAATCCGTCCTTCCTTTAGACAGCTCCCCTCTGCCCTACTTGCGCTGCTTGAGCGGAGACCTTCCTCATTATTCACGGTCCCAACCCAGATGTGCTTCAAAATCCCCCAGGAGGGAAAACAGGTGCTTGGGGCTCCACTCCAGACCTACCAATTCAGGGGCTCCAGAGGTGAGGCTCCAGCAGCTGTGACAAGCAGTGTGAAAAACAAACGCGCGGGGGTGTCTGGAAAGCTGGTGCAGGCCCATGGAACACCAGCCCAGAATGCCAAAATTTCTTTTTATGAGTGTTCCTATCTCCTTCCTCTCCTGAAATCCTCTCTCCTTTCAGGTGGTCCTTGTTTCCCCACCCAGTGCCTGAACATCTCACCTTTGCCCCCCAGGCTGCCTTCCTGCTCTCCTCTAACTCTCACACTTATGTTCCCTTTGTTGCCACCCCTGTCTCAGCAAACTCCTACTTAGACTGCAAAGCCTAGCCCCCAAATTTCTTCCTTTGTGAAAGAGATTAGCCCTCTAACAGATGTTTGGGGTGCTGAGCACGTCTTCTCATTCTTCAGAGATGAGGCTGCCCTCCCTATGACTAGGTCTTGTCCCCAGTGCCCATCTTCATACCCTGACATGAGCTGATGGAAAAACTGGCTGCATATGAATGAAACAACAGTTCTCCCCGCGGCTCTGGATGCCCGTGAAGTACCGCCCGAGCCTCCACCTACCCCCGCCCAGGGGAGGAGCCTGGGTCCCCACCCGTGGCCTCACCCAGCAGTTCGATGGCCTTCGTGGTCCCGTACACATCCATCACGGCCCAGAGCGGGGCGCCCATGAGCACGTCCTTACGCAGCAGGAGCCGGGGGCCCGCGTTTACCTGGGCGAAGAGCCGGCCCAGGCGGTTCACCCAGAAGCGCACCACGTCCCCGGTGAGCCCGCAGCCATCGGGCAGCATGGCCGCCCACGTCGGGCTCTGCTGCTCCAGGTCCGGGCACACGAAGGGGGGCAGGCCGGACGCGGTCACCCGCTCGGGGTCCAGGCGCGTGAAGCCCACGCGGAGGCCCCCAACCCAGCCGCACTCGTGACACAGCACGCGCAGCTCCACGCGCTCTCCGGGCCTCACCGGCCGCTGGCTGAACACGATGCCATCACGGAATGTGGCGCGCCTGCGCGCGGTGCTCCGCTGCGCGTCCAGACGCACCTGCGCGCCCACGGCCTCGGCGTGGAAACGGAGCGCCTCTCGGGGCATCTCGGCGTCTACGGGGGCGGGAGGTGTCAGTGCGGGGCGGGGCGGGCCGGAACCACGGGCTGCAAAGGCCATCACAGCACCCCCCACTCCCAGGGGAGGGGGCGTTTCCACCAGCCCTCGCTCTCCGGTGCCACTGTCCCCGCTCTTCCCCCACCACCTCTCCCCACCCCCACCCCCCCACCTCTCCCCACCCCGACATTAGAACCAGTGAGGAGCCCGCTTTGCCTATCAGGGATCTTAGTTCCCTCGTGAATCTCCCCAAGCCTCAGTTCCCCTCCCGTAGGGAATGTTGTAAAAATTAAAGGAACCGCAGTTCCTTTAATGGCAGCACCGGCTCTGGATACCTGGTAATGGCTCTTATTGCCGTTAACTAGAAAGAGCAGGTTTTAGAACGGTAGACAGAATATGACCCTGGTTTTGACACATACGTTTATACGTTTACTATATACATGTATATCTCATCTGTTTCTAGAAACAGCCTGAAAGGAACTGGACTGACATGCTGTGTGTATGGTCGTCTCTGGTGCTGTGTTTTCCTCTCTGCTTGTGTGACTTTCTGATTTTCCCACAGAGAACCCGCGTGACTTGTGAAGCCCATGGACCCCAAAGAGGGTGACTTTCTTGTCCTGGGAGAGAAGGTGCCTGGCAACTCCCAATCCAGTGAGGGGGCAAAGCCTGCAGAGGGGGAGTCCCAGGTCAGCCCCTCAGAATCGTGGGCTGGGCCCAGCCAAGTCCTGGGTAGGCTTTGAAATCACGGGATTTCCTGACCTGACTCCACTTGGCAGCCGGGAAGGTTAAGTTCCTTGCTGGGCAGCTCTTTCTCTCAGCCCCAGAGGCCTGGAGGAAGCTGGCAGAGCTTTCTGCCCCCAGAACGGCTCTTATCTCCATAGGCCTTATCTCTCTCTCCCCATCCCCTCCTCCTCCCCTCCTGGCCCTGCTCTTTCTGGGTTGGAAGAGGGAAATAGAAAATTAAAAGAGGTGAATTCAGTCAAAACTTGAGCCAGGCAGTGGTTAAGAATCCGCCTGCCAATGCAGGGGACACAGGTTCGAGCCCTGGTCCGGGAAGATCCCACATGCCGCGGAGCAACTAAGCCCGTGTGCCACAACTACTGAGCCTGCACTCTAGAGCCCGCGAGCCACAACTACTGAGGCCACATACCACAATTACTGAAGCCTGTGCGCCTAGAGCCCGTGCTCCGCAACAAGAGAAGCCACTGCAATGAGAAGCCCGCGCACCACAACAAAGAGTAGCCCCCGCTCACTGCAACTAGAGAAAACCCGCGCACAGCAACGAAGACCCGATGCAGCCAAAAAAAAAAAAAAAAAAACACTTGAGCCAGACCCCAGCCCTCCTCTCTGACACCCACATGCCTGCAAGTTTCCAGCCCAGCACAAGGAGGGGAGGCTCCTGGTCAGGCACAAGGGACAGCCTTAAGGTCACAGTGAATCCATCCCTGACCTCCAAAGGCCAAAGACAAGCCTGGCACGGTTCCCTCACCCAACGTGTGAGGGACAAGCGCTCACCCTGGCTCGGGGGGCCTCTGAACCCACCCTACTATCCAAGCTCACCCCTCCCTCAGCCTCACCCACGCCCCTGCCCACGCCACCACCCCTTCCTGGAATGCCCTGGTCTCTCCCTCCCTTCCCAAAGGGTTGGCCCAGCCAGAGTTGAGGGTCCTGACATCAGGTGGATCTGTCCTTGCATCCACTCAAGTTGCTGGGGCAGCCAGGAGACCCTGTGGAGGGCAGTGAGGACCGACACCCGGATTCTAGCCGCGGCTCTGCTGCGGACCTAGGCAGGTTACTGCCCCTCTGGGTTTGGTCCCTTATCCACAGTGGGAATGATGTGCCTGACAGCCCAGGCCTGGAGTCTCCAGGCACTTGTCTGGGGATCCTGAACGTGAGGACTTCAGTGCCCACCTGGACAGGCGTCGGGCTGGGAGCGGGGGGCAGGTGGGGCTCCTGATGCAATCAGCCGTAACCCACCCTGGAGGGTGGGGGCCACCCCCCTCACTTGGCTGGGTCACCGCCCAACCCTGAGGTCGGGACTGGAGGGGAGCCCTGGAGTGGGCTCGGTGTGGGTGGTGAGCAGGACCCTAAGCCTCTCCACACACCACCGCATCCAGCCCTGCCACCACGCGGCAAGGCCTGACAGCGGTGAGCAGCAAGGGCAGAGCTGGGCTTCGAACAGGGATCACCTCAGCCTCACCCAGTGCAGCCCCTGCAGGGAAAGGGGCCCACCCTCGGGTCGGGGCGACGGGAGACCCATCAGGCCCCGCTCGTGGCCCGAGACGGTACCCAGTGGAGATGACCCTGTCCTGGCCGACAGCTGACTCCCCTCCCTCGGCAAGGGGTCAGTGGATGGAGTCCCCCCCAATCCCCCGCACAGCTGCCGTGGACAAGGGCTGACGCAGGCAGGATTGGCTCTGGGGACAGTGGGATGGGGCATGGGGGGAAGCAGAGGAGCCAGGGAAATCGGCCTGTGGGAGCTATGTCCTCATGTCACCAAGTAGAGGAGGGAGGCTGAGAGGACACAAGTGCTGCACAGGACACCAGGGGCCAGTGGACTGTGCTCCCTTCTCCCAGCTGCACAGGCCGAGGTTGAGTGGCACTGACAGCCACCCTTGTCCTGCCGGCCGGGCAGAGAGCCTGCAAGACTGCATCCGCCTGCGCGGCCCCTTCCTCTGCTTTGCATGGGGCTCTGCGCCTGAGTTTGGAGTTGGCTCTGGGTGGCGTCTCCTTCCACTGGGCAGGCTGGCAGGGCTCCTCCCATTCTTTGACCCAGGCTACCCAGTCCCCCCCGCCCCGCTCCTGGGCCGGGGAGAGGCAGAGGTGGGTACAGGCCAAGTGTGGCTCTCCAAGTGGGCCTGTCCCCAGCCGGCTGGGCAGGGGGTTCTGAGCTCCTCATGCCCGTAGGTGGCTGTTCTTCTCATCAGCCGCATTTTCAGGCAGCATCCTGAGGCTCCAGAAGCTGAGTGGCCCATGGAGGACCCTCCCCAGTTACGCCGCCTGACTCCTTCACTCCCCCACCGTGCACTGGGCTTGGCAACGAGGACTCCCTGGGCTGCTGGGGCTCAGGGAGCACAGTCATGGCCTTCTGGATGTCCCACCCGCTGGACAGGTGGATTCCAACCCGAGAATCTTCGCAGCAAGGCTCTTGGAATCTAAGTGACCTGGGGTCAGGCCCCCATGCAGTGAGGACCTCCCTGGGTCTTCATTGTCATCACCGCCCCTCCAGCCATCCAGCCTCTCCTGGCACCGGGCACCCACTAAGTGCCTTCCAGTCTCCCCACCACCCCACAGAGAAGCACTCTAAGGAAACGGAGCATGGGGAGGTGTTGGTGCAGCCAGAAGTGAGGGATCCCGGGCCACACCCCTGCGCTGCCCCCTTCGTGGCACCATCATCGCCTGGAATCCAAACAGTTGCCACTGCAGCAGCAGCATCGGTGTCTCCTGCCGCCTGGGAGGGAGCGGAGCCCAGGCTCTGGAAGCAGGAACGCGCGGGCTGGCTCTCTGCTGGTAAAAGACCCGGTTCTCCATCTCCTGCCCCGCACACTAAGGGAACGCTGTGGCCTCAGGTGAGGCTGGCAGAGAACCACGGTGCCTGGTGACCTTGTGGTTCGTGCTTCTGGCAGCTCTGTAACTGGCAAGGCGTGTTGCTTGGCCCCCCAGCCTGCGGGTGAGGAAACTGAGGTCCCAGGGAGAAGTGACTCACCCAAGGTCCCACAGGTCCATGGGGCAGAGCTGGGACCCCTGGTCTTCCACCAGGCCCCCTACACTCTACCCTGTTCCCACCCCAGCCACTCTTCACTCTGCACAACAGGATCTGAAGGCAAATGGGTCATGTGGGTCGTCGCATCACTGCAGGGATTCTGGACCCGAGTCACTCAGCCTCTCTTGGATTCTTGCAAGGAAAGGAAGTTCGCTACCTCGCTGCCTCCTAATAGCTCACTACCTAGGTCAGCCCAGCCTGTATCAGAAACTCCTCCTGAGCGATATTTACACTGATTCTACCTCTGCCTCCCGAGACTCCTTCCCCAGCAATAACACAGAGCACCCCCTCTGCTTCCTGCACTCCTGGTCCAGGGACCAAGCGCGGGGCTCCCACTTACCAGCCTGGCAGCAGATCTGAGCCCCCATCAGCCTGGGGTCCTCGGACACTGGTGCCTGGGTCTGAAGAAGGTCGGTGGACAGGTTTCCGAAGGATTCAGCAGGTCCCCTTGTCATGGGCCGGGATCATATTACACTGTTGATGATTAATTAGAGATTGCAGTCACAGGTTGCCATGTCCAGGGAGTTTCCTGATGACTTCCTCTGGCTTGCAACAGGCCCGCTGCAGCTGGCTGGCCTGGAGGAAGCGGACACTGAGGAGGTGGCCTGGGTAGGATTTGGGTAGATTTCTCTCTTACTTTTGGCCAGTTGCCCTCAACCCGGCTGTGCATTATAATTGCCTGAGTCACGTTAATAAGTACCTGTCCCCAGACCTGCCCCCAGAGACCTTGATCCCAGTGGCCTGGGGTGGGACCCAGCACCGGCATGTCTAAATAGCACCCCAGGGACTTCCCTGGTGGTCCAGTGGTTAAGACTCCGTGCTCCCACTGCAGGAGACACGGGTTCGATCCCTGGTCAGGGAACTAAGATCCCAGAAGCCGTGCAGCGTGGCCAAAAAGTAAAAACTAAAATAAAATAAAAAACAAACTAATAAGAATAAAAGCACCACAGATGATTCTAATGTACAGCCGGGGTAGCAATGATTCACTGCTACTGACCCCAGCATACAGGAGGCGCTTAATCAGTGTTGGTGAAGTGGACTGAATTGAATTAGCTGCATTCCAGGACCTGTGAAGTTGCCCCAGGCCTGGGTCTCCGGCCAAGAGGAGAGGGCCCAGCAAAACGGAAAGGGAGAGGTGTCTATCGCTCCTCAGCTTTGCTGGAGCTGGAATTCCACTTCCCAGAATCCCCCACAAAACGCAGAGAGTCCCGCAGGAGGTCATGCCCAAGGCCTTGCTCCCAGGGTGTTAGAGGTGGAAAAGAGGTCAGAGATCTTCTGCCCCTTCCATGAGAGAAACTGAGGCTGGTGACGGGAAAGTGGCTTTTGCTCTAACAGAGCGCCTCTCAGACTGCAATGTGCACGTGAACCTAGCGCGGGGATCTTATTCAGATGAAGATTGATTCAGAAGCTCTGGGGCACCTGTGGGATTCTGCTTCTCAAACAAGGTGGTTCTGCAGACCCCACTTTAGGTGACAAGCCCTAGGTTAGTTTGGAGGCATGCGGGTACCCTGGCCCTCGACCTCCAGGCTAAGGCCCTCCCAAGACCCTCAGTAGAGCCCCCTCAGTAGTGTTTGTTAAATGAAGTCCAAGTATTAACTTGCTAATCCTCATGGCAACTTCTTGAAAAGGTTCTATTTATTGTAGTCATTCTCATTTTATAAATGGGGAAACTGAGGCACAAAGAGGTGAAGCAACTTGTCCACAAATACAAGTGACAGGCCAGGGCGTGGCCCAGGCTGTTTGGCTGGAGAGCGGGTGCCCTACCCGCCATGATGTGCCGCCTCCACCATCCTCTTTCAGGCCACGGCTCCTCTGGGCATTTTAACGTCTTCCCGTTCAACTGACACTAGTAGGGAGAGTTGCTGACTGGTTGCCCGAGTGTGAGGCAGAGGCCATCCCACGATGGAGACTGCACCCTACTCTCCCTTCCAGGCCACCCACCTGGCCGCAAGGCCTCTGCAAACGTTTGTTCCTGGAAGGCAATGACTGGCCCTCCAAGAGAAGGGCAGTCTCTGAGGCGCCCCCTGCTGGCTGTAGCAGGTACTGCAGGAGGTGCGAGCCCGTGAGCCCTCAGAAATAGGATGGGCGCCCCCAGGACCAGAGGTCAGAGGGGCTGAGGCTTCTGAGACCTCTGCCCCTCTTCCCCCCACCTTGAAGGTCCCCACAGTCCCTCCCTCCCCACCCAGGGTCCCCTCACTAGCAGTCAACTCTCAGTTTGCCCAGACCCCCATCATTACAAAGGGCTGTCCCACAGGTCATCTCCTAAGATGCCTCAAGTGCTCTGAGAAGCTTCTGGACAGCTGCTTCAGCCTCCACCACACAGCCGAGGAAGCTGAGCTCTTGCCCAGGGTTCACGCCAGCCTGCAGTCAAGCGGAAGTGGGAAGCCAGTGGGAATCCAGACCAACCTGGGACCCCGCTAGGCAGCCCAGCCCCTGGTGTCTCCTGAGGCCCCTTGCCTGTGCTCAACTGTTCTCCATCAAGCCAAAATTTCGGACGGCAGGGGGCTGCCAGGCCTGGAGACCAGCCCCTAGAACAATCAGGGCCGTGTGCACAGGAGGCGGTCAGCAAGGATTTGTCAGTGCCAAACAGTGCAGTGTTGCAGTTTCTTTAAAAATTGTCCATCAGCTTACCTAACAACCCAGCAATTCCACTCCTGGGTGAATACCTGACTGATTTTGAGTGAGCTGATGAATGGTCCTGCATCCACACTCCCTTGGAAAAACCTCCGCCCTGGAAGCCAGAGGGCTTGGCTAGCACTGCCACCTGGTGGAGAGAAATGGAACTGACCGTGGATCTGATACCCTGGAAGGAAATGGTTGGGACCGCAGTGGCTCCCAAATGTGTCCCCCCGCAGTGGCTCTCTCTGCCCACTCGCTTCCTGCCAGTGAGCCCCCTAGCACTTCCGGGGGTCAATCAAATCCTCTTGGTCAATAGCTGGACCCGACCCAGAGGTCCAGAGGTCAGAGAGGGAGGCTAGGGCGTGCCCACAAAGTAGCCAGCCCCGAGTTAGGTCTGTGCTCTTACGTCCACACACTTCTGCTCCGTGCAGATCTTCCTGGGCCCTGAATTTGCTACAGCTTCCACTGCCCTGGGCCCCCTGGCTCCTGCCGTGCCGGCACTAGAGCATCCTCCACCCTGTGAGTGTGAAGCCCGCCGGAGAGGGGAGCCGGGGTGGGGACGGGGGAGAGGAGGCACCGCTGCAAGGCCAGTGTGGCAGCTCAGAGATGAGGGAAAGGGGGAAGGGAGAGGCATGCCCTCTCCCCTTTTGGTTTCCTGTTTTCCTTCTCCCTGTGCCTACCTTGGGGCTGATAGGAGGACTGAAGTGTGAGTGCTTGGCACAGGCAAAGGAACTGTCAGTAGATATCAGCTCTTACCATTAAAGGAGCAGTAAGGGCCGCCCCTTACTGAAGGGGACATCAGTGCCTTTCCTGGGGCCTTGCGAGTGCCCTACGGTCTTGCTGCTGCGGGGCAGGGTACCCAGAGCCCCATGTGAGCTCGCTGGGGAGTGAGTCACCAGCACTGTGCATCTCCAGGGCCCTGAGGACCTCTGACCCAGCAGCCCCTGGCTCGGCCAAACCTCCCAGGCAGGAGCCCCAGCAGCCCAGGCTGGTGGATCGGGAAGGGAGATATGTACGTGCCAGGACACAGCCGAGCAGGAGGGTGAGGGCCAGCCGTGCGCCCCACAGACATGACTCTAAGGAGACCCAGCCCCATTTTGGAAAATAAAAAAAACATAACAATTGCTGGCGCAGAGGGAGAAAGTCCAGCCAGCCATCATGAGCAGAGCAGTGGCCCACATACGTTTGCACGAGCCCAGCGTACGGCATGGGCAACGTCCAGCCAGGAAAAAAGGCCCGGCTTGGAGTCTGAGTGGACAGGACCCCACCGCTCAGCCCAGAAATCCCCCCTTGCATTTAGAAGGCCAACCTAGCCCTTAACCCCAAAATGATCTCAGACAGAACTTTGGAGAAACTAACATGTCAGGGACAAGCACAGGAATAAAGGCCCTCAAAGGACACGGAGAGGGACGTCAGAGACACGGGAGGTGCAAGGAGCGTGACATCCCGAAGCTAAGGATGGGCGAGGGGAAGGAGCAGGAGGCTGCCAAGCTCACCCCAGGTGTCCGGCGGGATGGCAGCTGGGAAGAGGCCATGGGTTTGTCGGGAAGGAGGTGAGTGGTTGGAGAGGAGGGGTGGAGGCAGAAGCCAGTGGCAGCTGCTGGAGACATGGGTTCGTATGTGTACCTGTATCTGATAGGCTGTGAGGGCAGCTGCCCGTGACAGAGGCTCAAAATTGCTCAAGACTGAGGTTCATTTCCTTCCAAGTCCAAGTCTGGAGGGTGGGGACTCCGCTCTATGAAGTCATCATACCGGCCAGGCCACTTCCAACTTTTGTTTATCCTCCCTGGGGTCCTGCTCTCTCCACCTGGCCCAGAGTGCTTGCCCCATAGCCATGGGCAGCAGCAGGAGGAAGGGGCCCAGGTAGGGCACAGCTTGCTCCTTCCCTTTTAGGGCACAGCCAGGAAGGTTCACACAACCCCTCTTACTTCAGCTCACCTCCCACTGGCCACATCCAGCTACAGGGACTAGGAATATAGCCTTTATTCTGGAAAGTTCTGTGCCCATCTAGGAATGGGAGCCAGCCATTATCCTAGGAGAGAAGGAGAGAATGGATATTGGAGCGGGGGGAGCAATCACAGGGTGCAGGGAAAAGGGGGTGGCAGCTAGGGGGAGGGGTGAAGGGAAGAGAGAGCTTTGAGCATGGAACACCTGCGAGCAAGGGTGCAGAGATGGGACCCCAGAGGTCTGGCACCAGAGTGGTCTCCGGCCTATTCTACCTCCCTAGGGGCCTCTCCACCCTCCCCTTGAGCTTTCAGACACAGGATAAGAACTGACCCATTCCCCCCTCCCCGGGTATGAAGGGGTTAACAGCAGGGTGTCTCTGCCCTCGCTGGGCTGTGCACCCATTGACTTCTGCCGCCTCTCGCAGCTTCCCATTATGTGTGAAAACATGCACGAGGGAAGGAAGACAGGTCCTCGAATTCTGTCTTGTGGGTCTAGCTCATCCTGAGGGTTGATTTTGAGGGCAGGGTGGGGGGCTTTTTGGTAACAACTGCAGACAAGTGCTCCGGGCATCCCCCTGCACTTCATTCTCTCCATCTGTGAGAGGACGCGCATCCCTTGTGTGTGCGGCCTTACCAGGAACTTCGTTAACTCATTGAGTCCTTCGGTGGGACAGTCAGCAGACCTTCCCAGGGTCCTGTGCTAAGTACACAGGATAGCTTAGTGCCATCACAGAGCTGGGTCTCTGCCACCACTGGCCGTGTGACCTGGGTGCATTTCAGATGGGGAAACTGAGGCTCAAGCTTGAGTAGCTAGTAGAGGTTACACCGGAACTGATTCCAAAGTTCTCCACCCCTTTAATAATTCTAAAATAAAGATAACTAGTCACCTGAGTAAATGTCCCAAAGGCGTTTGAAAAATGTGCCGAAGTTCAGTACATGGAGGGACTTCCCTGGTGGTCCAATGGTTAGGACTCTGTGCTTCCACTGCAGGGGGCCCGGGTTCCATCCCTGGTCAGGGAACTAAGATCCTGCATGCTGCACGGTGTGGCCAAAAGAAAAAAAAAAAAAAAAAAACCAAAAGAATGATGCTGTCAAAAGTAGAAATGTGTACAATAAATTCTACTATCAAGTGAAATATTAAAAAAAAAAAAAAAAGCTCAGTACATGTTCTTGGCACCATGTATATTTTTAACCACATTTCCTTGTTCTCAGGTGTGTTCCGGAGAGATGAGATGGCTAAACCTCAGGCTTCTGGGTAAGCAAGGTGTTGCCTCTGCGGATGGAGCCTGTGTTTGTGGGGCCCATCTGTGAGCTCCCCCAGGCCTCACCCAGTGGGCTGTGCTGCTCAGAGCGGAGGTAAAACTCCAGAGAGGAACCCAGTGCCTCCCCTCAAAGACTCCAGGGACCCCAGGGAGAGGTTAACAAAGTACCCTCCCCCTCCCCCCAGTTCTTGCCCATTGCCTCCTTCTGCTGAATCCTCCTCTCCTGTCTCCTTTCCTGTGGACGTTTTCTTCCCTGTAGCCCAGCACACCCCAGATAGGCTCTTTTTCTTTGATTTTCCTCAGGTACCACTGACCCAGGCGTTTGTGAGCGACTTGAAGGTAGCAGTCACCGGGTACGTGATGGGGGAGTGGGGATTTACAGTGCTGCTTGGCACAGAGAACAAAGTTAAACCAAAGCCCAATCAAACGGTATTTTCGCGGTCCTGTTTCTGCCCCTGGGGTGTCTCACTGTTCCTACTGTACAAGCCTCGAACTCCCTTCGTACACCAGGTCTTTCCGCCCACTCCCACACCTGGCGGCCTGAGGGATCTTAGCTCCCCGACCAGAGATCGAACCCATGCCCCCTGCAGTGGAAGCACGGAGCCCTAACCACTGGACCGCCAGGGACGTCCCTACCCCCAGGCCCTTTATTCTTCCCCTCTCCTCACCCTGCCGTCTCTGTTTATTTCTCACGCAGAGATGTTCAGCTCTCCCTCTGAACCGATACTCTCCTCAGGACCAGTTTTTCAGGCCCCCAAACCCCCCCACCAGGGGCTCCGCCAAACACCAAGACCACTGCTTTCAGGTTCTGGCAACACCATGGACAGAAATAACACTGAGAAAACACTGAGAAATTCAGAATAGACATTCGAACCACAGGAGAATTTGTAAAAAGGGTGGGGAGACAACCCGGTATTGAGTGTATAGAGAAGACTGGGTGTCAGAATTGAGCTTTGACCCTGGCCACACAGGGTCAAGAGGTATGGCCTTAAGAAGAAAAGGAACTGTGGGACTTCCCTGGTGGCTCAGCGGTTAAGAATCTACCTGCCAATTCAGGGGACACAGGTTCGAGCCTTGATCCAGGAAGATCCCACATGCCATGGAGCAACTAAGCCCGTGCGCCACAACTACGGAGCCTGCGTGCCACAACTACTGAAGCCTGTGTGCCTAGAGCCCATGCTCTGCAACAAGAGAGGCCACCGCAATAAGAAGCTTGCGCACTGCAATGAAGAGTAGCCCCTGCTCACCGCAAGTAGAGAAAGCCGCGGCCAGGAACATAGACCCAATGCAGCCAAAAATAAATAAATAAATACATTTTAAAAAAGAAGAAGAAGAAAAGGAACTGAGACCGCTATATAAGCTAGAACCCTGGAAAGGCTGCCTTTCAGGAAAGAATCTACTCAACAACCTAGGCAATGGACAGTAAATCTGGTTTTGCCTTATGGCTCTGGGCGGGAGAAAAGATTCCTGGGAAAGATCAGAGCTGAAAACCCAAACTATGCATGGAGGTGGCATCCAAACTTACACTCTCCATGGGGCGAAGCATTCCCAAGCTGAAAAATTTACACAAAAATACTCCCCTGATGAGCCCTTGGAGCAGTTGGCATGAAAAAATACAAAACAGACCTCTGAGGCCATTGTCACAGCCCAGGACACACAGGACTCCCACAGAGCAAAACAATCTCACTGAAGAGGAGCTCACAAACACCAATTAAATCACACAAAGAAACTATCTACCATGAGAAAGAGTCAGCAGTACAGCAAATAGGAACATCATCTCTGAGAACTTGGGGTAACAGGACAAGCTGAAAGAGATCAAATCGGTATGTTAAAAATTAAACATGTGAAGGGAGGAATAAAAATGACAGTGAAAGAGCAGGCTACTATGAAAAAGATTTGAAAAGGAGGAAACAGATTTGAAAAGGAAGCAAGGAAATGAAAGACATAGACACTGAATTTGTAAACAGATTGGACAGGCAAGCCAGCAGATTAGACATAGTCAAATTGACTGGAAGGCAAACCTGAGAAAATTAATCAGAATGCAACACTCTGGCAAAGGACTAGAACATTTGAAAGAAAGGTTGAGACATAGATGCTAAAATGATATGGTTCAATATACAACAAATAGAAGTTGCAGAAGAAAAAATCAGAATGAATGGGACAGGAATAATATTTGCAATATTCAAAGCAAAAATGGATGAAAAATTTCTAGAATGGAAAAAAAGGCATGAATCTTCAGATTGAAGAGGCACACTGAGTCCTAGGCAGGATCAATAAAAGTCAATCCACATAGGAGAAAAGGGAACCCTCCTGCACTGTTGGTGGGAATGTAAATTGATGCAGTCACTATAGAAAACAATATGGAGGTTCCTCAAAAAATTAAGAATAGGGCTACCATACAATCCAGCTCTTCCTCTTCTGTGCTTTTATCCAGAGAAAACAAAAACACTAATTCCAAAAGATATATGACCCCCATGTTCACTGCGGCATTAATTACAATAGCCAAGATATGGAAACAACCTAAGTGCCCATCGATGGATGAATAAAGATGTGGTTTATGTATGCAATGGAATATTACTCCGCCATAAAAAAGATGCAATCTTGCCATTTGCGACACACGGATGACCTCGAGGATCTTGTGCTAAGTGAAATAAGTCAGATAAAGAAAGACAAATACTGTATGATTTCAATCCTATGTGGAATCTAAAAACAAACAAAAACAAATTAAATGAACAAACCAAACCAAACAAAAACAAACATGTAGATACATAGAACAGACTAGTGTTTACCAGAGGGGAAGTGGGGCGGGGGAAGCCAGGGGCAGGTGAAATGGGTAAAGGGGTCAACTGTATGGTGACAAGTGGAAACTAAACTTGCTGGTGAGCACACTATAGGGTAAACAGAAGCTGACATCTACATCGCCATCGGGTGGGCTGTGTGGAGCGAGAAGTGGAGAGACTGAGCTGGACGGGGACCCTGGAGGGACTGAACACAGACGAGGATTAGAGAAAGCCTTTGTCCCCAGCCCAGAAACCAAAGCCTACGGTGTCCCGCCCTGGGTCTGGAAGACCCTGCCCGCCCCAGGGCCGGATGCAGCTCTGCCCAGCCCTGAGAAGAGGGCTGTCAGCCTAGAGACCCCATGAGGCTGACTTCTCACACATCAATCTCACTGTCTTCACGTCAACACCAAGAAGTAAGTGTTCCTATTTTACAGATGAGGAGAGTGAGGCCCAGAGGCGGAGTGGCGTGCCCAAGGCCACGCGGTAAGGGGCAGGGCTGGCAGCTGCTCTGACTCGGAGCTCATTCTTTTCATCAAAGGTGGGCACTGTGCCTCCTACTCGCGGCACCAGCAGCCTCCGGCCCGGCAGGGTGGGGTGCCTGGTGGCCACCCTCCCTGTCTATGGCTGCCTCCTTCCCATCCACAGATGGCAAGAGCAATGCTATGGAGCTCGGGCTCCTGTAGGCTCCCCACCTCAGGGAAGCCCCCTCAACTCCTCAATCTGACGGCCAGTCGGAAAAAGCTTCCCAGAAGTCACCAAGCCATGACGGAGACCTGGACCTCCCCAAACACCCCCAGCACCCCCTACACTTGCTGGGAACCCACAGCCCTCCCAGGACCTTCACCCCAGAGCTTCCTTCCTTCTCAGTGGTCAGCCAAGGCCCCCCATTCCCTGTCTCTTTCCCAGCGGGCCCTCAGCAAGGGGGTGGGTCCTGGGTCGTGTGCAGGGAGGATGGGAAAGGATGGGGGTGCGATGGCATGACGGGAAGGCTGAGCCCCAGCCCTGCACTCTATCTGTGGACCCCTTCCCAGATAAAGACAGCATTCAGGCTCCCAGCAGACCGGGAGTCCTTGGTTCGCTGCTGGCAGCCCTGACCGCACAGGCTTTTATGAGAAAGCGGCAAATCGTAAGAAACCCATCTCCTTGGGAGGACTTAGTTGGGACAGAAACGGCAGATGGATGCCAGTTCTGGTCAATCGCCACATCAGCGTGTACAGAATGCACAATGGATTCCAAACCATAATCCTAAATGCGGGCAAAGAGCCTCAGGCGACCAGCCGCTCCTTTGACTCACTGAGAACGATAACAACAGTGAGGGCGGCTCCATCGCTCGAGCACGTGCTCATCTTTCTAGTGCCTTTCACAGCCTAGAGAGGCACACTGGGTGCATTTTACAGATAAGGAAACTGAGGTTACTGAGGTTAGGTAACTTGACCAAGGTCACATATTTAGAAAGTGGTGGAACTTTTCAAAATACTCAGTTGGGGAAATGCTCGTCATTTGTAGAAAAAATTTCAACAAGGCATAAGAACACAGGTTTCCAGTTAACCCTCAGTTACCCAGAAAAGTCATTTCCCCCACACACACGACTGTGTGTGTCTGCACGCACTTGAATTGTCTGATTCACAGAGTTCTTGATGAATAGGCCAGACCACAGGGGCGGAAAATGTACAGAAACCAGCAACTATATTCCCTGAATTCAGTCGTGTGCTTGGAGAGCCCCAGGTAAAAGGGAACAAAACATACCTCATTCAAAGCAACTATCAGGGAAAGGATAGGAAGCGCGGGCCACCATCAGGGGCACAGCATCTATCTGGGTCCCCCCTCCAACCCCTTGCTCTCACAGGTGGCTGACCCGGGGGTGATGGGCCACCTACCTGTGCTCACTGCAAGGCTGAAGGAAAAGCAGGAGACTGGTGGATACAGGCAGAGCTCAGCCACCAATCTGCTGTGTGGCCTTTCTGGAGCTTAGTTTTCCCATGTGTAAAATCATGAGTCAGCAAACTTTTTATGAAAAGGGCCAGATAGTGAATACTCGGGGCTTTAGATCTCAGTCACATAGTCTTCATTTTTGTTTGTTTTTTGTTTTTGCACAACCTCTTAAAAATAGAAAACCCTACAAAAATGGAACAAGGCCAGAGAGGCTTCCCAGAGTGTACCAGAAGAAGGCAGAAGCACCTCTGCTCCCCGCATCGTAACTCCAAGTTCTCACTCGGCCCCTTAAAATGGAGATGCTCCCAGCTTTTTCTTGGCAGCCAGGGCTCTCTTCGCCCCTCTGGATTAACAGTCATTCCCCTGCTCTAAAGTACTGATTAAAAACAAAAACCAGACAAGTCTTCTGTAAAACGGAGGCCTTGTCCAGGGGTTGGCCACACTCAAATCCCTCCTGGGGATAACAAAACTGACAAAGCCTGGTGACAAATGGCCTCAGAGTGGGGAGGCCATCCAGGGGATTGAGGGAACCACAGAGCGTCCACCCGACGGCGGAGGGGCAGCTGCTACTCAGGCCCCATCAGGGCACTGTGGCTGGTGAGGCGGATCTGATTTTAAGAGAAGTCCAAGGTCTAGAATTTTATACAGTACTTCCCCACCCCGGCCCCTGCTTTTGTTTTTTTTTTTTTCATGTTGACAATTAGATTAAAAACAAAACAAAACAAAAACTGTTGGAGTTTTGAGATAAAATTTCTCTGGGCCTTATTTGCCTGAGTCTTCCACATGCACCTAATCGGCCAGCCCCTCCCCAAACAAAAGAGAAACCTCAGGGAGTTATATGATGACCCCAGAACCCCGTCCTTTGGGAGACTCCCCTGTCCAGAGGGCTTTTGGAAGTGGGAGCATTCACAGGAAGTGATCCCTGAGGTCTCTTCTCTCCTCCCTCCACAAGGCTTCCTGGACGGGGGGCAGCTCCGGCCCTGCAGCTGGCAGACAGCCTGGTATTCTCGGTCACCCCTGATCTCCACTTCCTTTTCATGGGGTTAGAATTAATCTGAAACAGTGACCGCTAAACACAGAGGAAAGATGCTCCCAGGCACAGAGGTGGGTCCGACAGTTGATGCGGGAGCATGTTGGACGTGCGGATTTGTGCATGTGTGTGTCTCCACCGCTGGCCAGAGCACGATGTTCTAAAGGGGAGCTGCGGGAACCCCAGACTTGCCCACAACACAGCAACCACAGGGAGGTAATGCCAGGTTAATGCCAGGTGTTCTGATGGGTCAGTGGCCATGCTGACCCCGCCCTGCCAGCCCTGCCCATGAGCCTGTGTGTGTTGGGTGCTGGAGGGGGGAGCCTGTGTCCTCCTCACATGCTCAGCTGACCCTGCATGACCCTGACCTTGGGCATGTTCTGTGCTTGTCCTTGTGTGTTGTGTGTACCAGCCAGGCCCTCTATGCCACAGGCATCTTGCTGTCTACAGGGCTCTTCCTCAGAAGGCCAGCTGGCCCTGCGTGGGAGCTCATGACGGTCCTGCTTACAGGGCGAATTTTGTGCTGAGTCGGCGAGCTGGGCTGAGGCAGCAGCACAGCAGAGGCCAGGCCAGGTGTTCTGGGTGGCCCAGGAAGATGAACCAGCAGCATCTCCTTTCCACACCTGTCCTGAGGTCAGAACGAACTTGGGTCCAACAGGGTCCCTGAGCCAGAGAGTTTCTGTGACTGCAAAGGCTGAGGAAGCTGAGTTGGAAGGGTCAGAATCCAGTGGGGCCCCCCAACCCACTCCCCACTGGAAGTCCAGCCTGAAAAAATAATGATTAGCTACTACGTATAGATCAACGCTTCTCTCACTGTTAATGTCAGCTCAAAAAACCTTGTTAAAAAAAAAAAAAAAAAAAAAAAAAAAACCTTGTTAATTTGGGCCTCACTGTGTCCACTAGGATGCTGGCCAGAGGACAAGCCCTGCTGAGCTAAGAGGCCTGGCAGTGAAATCGAGGGGAGGGGGCCAGTGTCGGGGATTTTGAACCTAGTTCAGGGGTTCTTTTCAAGTTGGTTTCAAGCAGGTCTCTACGATGCGAAGCCAGGCGTGTTCTAAGAGGAGATAGAGGTCCCAGGAGGGTCAATATGAGACTCCCAGAAATTTTTCTGTAAAGCTTCACATCTCTGCCCCCAGGAGGGTGTGCAAGGATTTGCGAGCCGGTGGAGAGGGAAAAGTAGAAGGAACCTAGGGTGCAGATGCACAGAGGCATGAGGGACTTCTTGAACGACCTGAGAAGGGCCTACTGGGGCAGGAGAGGGAGGCCTCACTCACCTCTGACAGAGAGCCCCAATCATCTGGGCCTCAAGGAGGGTCGGGGAGGGTCCTGGGGACCCGGCAGAGCCTGTGGGGCTGGAGGAAGCAACCTCCCCTCAGTCTGCCCTTTCTGCCTTTAGCCCCCATGGTCCCTTTTCTGGGGAAAAGAGGAACTACTTGGGGGCCCGGGGCTTTCAGCGAAGCCCGAGGGGCCAGCGATGCTCCGGCTCTGCAGCTCCCTGCCTGGCAAACATTGGGACCCCAGAGAAATACTGGCGGCCTTGGCTAGAAGAATTACTCTTTCGGTTTGAACCAGCTCCCCCTTTTGACTCAGATCCGGCTGAGCAAAGAAAGCGCTTTCTGGAACCCCCGCCCGTCTCCACTGGCTCAATGCGCCAGGGGGAGGGTGGCCGGGCCGCGCCGCGGGTCCGCTCGGGCAGCGTTCCCCGCCCCGGAACCCCGGCTCGGCTCCCCGGGGCGGCGCCCCCCGCGGACCCCGCAGTCCCCGCGCCCGGGTGGAGCGGCGCCGAAGGCAGGCGCGGCGGGGGCGCTCGCTTCCCGGAGCAGGCGAGGCAGCTCTCCCGCGTCGGTGAGGACCCGCGCGCGGGCCTGGTTGGAAAGAGAAAGCTGCCCGTCACTTCCCCAAAGCACGTGCTTAAGGCACCAAAATAGAAAAAGAAAAATGCTTGGAAAGAATTCGATATTTCCAAGCGAGCATCGAAATCACCGTTCCGGGAAAAGCCAGTCTTGTGGGACTTCCTTACACTAACTGAACCATTCGGAGTTGTTTTTATTCCGAATTCCGCGGGCGGGTGGGCATCGTGATCCTTTTAGGGTTTAGCTCTCAGGCCTCCGTGCCTCACCAGCGCACCCTAACATTTCGGAGCCCCCATTTCAGATGCTGGGGTCACAGGGCTGCCCAGCTGTTATTCTGCAGTTTCTAGCACGGCAGCCCACTAGGAGTTCTGCTTCACGCTCCTGCCTCTGACTCACAAGGGGAGGAGGGGATTTCTGAGTTGTTTCAAAACTTAACCAGAATAGTAGGGGTTTCAGGCAGCCCTTGTTTATTAAAAAAAAAAAAAAAAAAAAAAGCCCCAAGCCAACAAAATATGACACACTGACACATAGAAACAGAAGGAGGGTAGGTGGGGGAGGAACGCCCTGTCTGCTACCTTGGAGCGGGACCTGGATCCCAGGTTTCCTGTGCCCCTCCCCCAGCCCCGGCTCACCCCATGCCTTCTGCTTTGTCCCAGGCTGTGGATAAGAGCTAATATTTATGGAGATCTTCCTCCCACCAGGCACAGTTCTAAGCTCTTTATAAGAAATAATTCATCCAGTGCACCTAACTGCACTAGCAGGTGTGCGGGCTTTTATTATGCCATGCCCATTTTATAGATGAGAAAACTGAGCATGAAGAACTTAACAGATTTCGGGCACTCAGTCTTCGTATGGAGAATGGACATCACTTTCCCCACTCCACGGAGGAGTCAGAGCCTTCTCAGACACAAGGAGGCCTCACTCACCAGAGTGCAGCTAGTGGGTGTCTGGAACCTCCCTCTTGCAGATTTCTGTGGGTCAGGGTCTGGGAGGCTCTGAGTCCCCTAGAGGATTGAGCAGGAGCTGCCCAGAGTGGAGTCCAAGGCCCCAGATCCTACTCGCCGCCCCACTGAGGGTCCAGCAGCAGCGGGGATACCCAGTGTAGGGGCTCTGATCCCAGCTGCCAGCCTGGGGTCGGAGGGATGGCATGACCACCAGACCTGTAGAGCTACCTGGCCCGGGGGCTCCAGAAAGACGGGAACATGTGCTACCTCAAGGCCAAAGTATCACAGACTATCCTGCCCTTGAAAATTAGGAAGTGCTGCCCTGGGGAAGGGCTGGATGGTACATGGTGATGTGAGGAAGCCAGTGCGAGGAGGTGGGAATGGATATCCTGCCCCTTCCTCTTCCCTTCTTCTCCTGCGTGTCCTCATCCCGCTTCTATGGACCTCCACTGAGCACCTACTATCTGCCCGCCCTCTGTGGCCTCTCACTTCCCCCTCTTCCTTCCCAATTCCTTTGTCCACCGGCTTTAGGATCTCCTGAACCTACTGCAGGAGCTCAGACAAGTCCCTTCCATCCCCGAACATGGGTCTCCTCTCCGGAAGAGCAGAGGCCTGGGGCTGTGGCCCTGCCAACAGCATGGCGCTGGCTGATAGGAAGGACCACTCCTCACTGGGGACAGGCGCTCAGTAGATGCTGGCCAGTCACATAATGGCATGGGACAGGCCACGGGAGCCTCACTGTGGCAAACGTCAAGCAGAGGTGTATGCTGGAAGCGCTGGGACACAGAGGGGGTGTGGATGTGTGCTTTGGGGGGAGCCTTGAAGGATGAACAGAGGTTCGTTCTCTAGGTGGATAAGGTGGGAACTCCCAAGCCAGCGAAGGGCACTTGGGCAGAGGGAACAGCGCGTGCAAACACTTGGTGTCGGGAACAGAACTTGGGACATGAGGAGGACAGTCCTCCCAGTGTGACCATATTGTCAGATCTGGCAGGGAGGGGTGGACGCCAAGCTACCACCATGCCCAGAAGCTGTCCTTACCCCAGGTCGATGCCCAGGGAAACCACCTACATGCAGCCGTCTCCCTTCAGATGTGGCCTGGTAGAACCTGCTGAGGCCAAGGCAGGGAGAGAAGGCAGTTGCCACAGAGGAAACTCTCACAGGCCAGCCCCATGCTGGAGACGCCGAGGCACAGGTGGGCAGCTGAGGAGAGGCGGGGGGGCTGGACAACCATCTGATCCCTTTCAGCATTCCCAAGGTAGGCCAAGGTGGTGCCCCAGATGTGGAAAAGGAAGCCTCAGGGGCTGTGGGCTCTCAGGTGAGTTACAGGTGAGTGTGTATATGTGTATGTGTGCGTCTATGTGTGAGCTACAGGCTCCTCGAAATGCAGGATGCACGTCAGATACACAGGTGCACATGGGTTTGAACACATGCTCCTGGGTATGCAAGAGCAGAAAGGATGTACACTAGGTGTGGGGAGAATTGGAGCGCTTGGTTGGCAGAGTGGGAAGGAAGGAGGGCCTGGGGTATAGACAGGACCATTTAGACCTGAGTTCCCCTTGGGTTCTCCCTGTCAACAAACATTGTGGGATGTCAGGAAGGGACGGCAGTACCCCACGCTCCTCACCCCGTGGCAGTTTCATCACCGAGAAGATGAAAGCAGAGACCTGACCTTCAGGTGTGGGATTGGGTGTGGGGAGAGGGGCAGGGAGAGCATGAAATTTCTAAGCGATCTTGAATTCTTAGAGCCAATGTTCCCCAGACAACCCCAAGCCTAGAAGCTTTTTATTGACTACGTTGGGACTTCGTTGCAGTGTGTGGGCTTCTCATTGCAGTGGTTTGTCTTGTTGCAGAGCATGGGCTCTAGGCGCACGGGCTTCAGTAGTTGTGGCACGTGGGCTGTGGAGCGCAGGCTCAGTAGTTGTGCCGCATGGGCTTAGTTGCTCCACAGCATGTGGAATCATCCCGGACCAGGGATCAAACCCGTGTCCCTGCATTGGCAGGCAGATCTTAACCACTGCGCCACCAGGGAAGTCTAGAAGCTTTCACTGTGATATCAGCAAAGTCCCATGAGTTCGTTTGGGGAGCAGGAATTAGAGCAGCAATGCCCTCCCAACCCAAGCCTAGGCTTCCAACACTGAAGGGGTTAATGGGGCCCACTCAAGTTGGAGAGAAATCATTTACCTTGAGCACAATTTCTCCCAGCACTCTGGCATCCTGGCCAAACCCTAAGACCCCAACTGGGGACCTCAGGACCTTGAAGCTGCTACCTGCAAACATAGAAAACCTGATCAGATGGGGAGTCTCAGGGCCCAGCCCAGGTCACTAAGGCCAGGGCTTGGGGTGCACACAGGGCAGCGCTGTGCAGGGGAGCCAGCAGTGTGACCAGGGCTCAGTCCCCTGGTGTAGGGAAGATGCCTGCTGTGCTAAGAGATCATTGGGTTTGGGGGGGCGGGACTTAAGTATTTACTTCTTTCTTCCACAGGCTCAGAAATACGTAGAATCTGCTTGGTCGGAGGCTATTTTCACATAACACCACCGACACAACAGAAGGTGTTTGTTGAAGGCCGTTGTTTCTAACCCTCACAGTAATCTTGCAAGGTAGGTATTGCTAAACCCATTTTACATGTGGGAAAATTGAGGACTAGAGATGATGAGTCACTCATCCAAGGTCACCTGAAAGTGAGGGCACCAGGACTGGGGAGCAGTCAGCTTGACCCCAGAGCCTCGGAGGCTCCTGTTCCAGTGGACTGGCTGAGCGGGAGTGCAGCCTCCTGGGAAGTCGTGAACCTCTCCATGCCTCCCTCTGTCCTTCGGTGAAAAGGGAATATCAAAAGTGCCCAATTGGGCTTCCCTGGTGGCACAGTGGTTGAGAGTCCGCCTGCCGATGCAGGGGACACGGGTTCGTGCCCCAGTCCGGGAAGATCCCACATGCCGCGGAGCAGCTGGGCCCGTGAGCCATGGCCGCTGAGCCTGCGCGTCCGGAGCCTGTGCTCCGCAACGGGAGAGGCCACAACAATGAGAGGCCCGCGTACCGCAACAAAACAAAACAAAACAAAAAACAAACTGCACAATTCGTTGCAAGAGTGAACGTGCGTAAGGAGCTTAAAGCTGGGTCTGGCCTGCCTCAAGCGTTCAGCTGTAAGCTTGAGTTACTCTCTACTGCTTTGGGGACTGGTGTGAGAAGCCAGTGGGAAGACTCTGAGGCCCAGTAGCCTTATCTGCCAAGGGTCCAGGTTAGGGTCACCGAGGGGGAGATGATACCTGTGTCTGGCTCATGGCTAGGCCCCAGTTCATGTTGTTGGCCCTGGAGCGGGGCTTAGGGGGCAAGCTCTAGAGGCAGCTTTTTTTTTTTTTGGCCACACTGCAGCAGCATACTGGATTTTAGTTCCCCGACCAGGGATGGAACTTGCGCCCCCTGCAGTGGAAGAGTGGAGTCTTTTTTTTTTATTTTAAATATTTATTTATTTATTTGGCTGCACCGGGTTTTAGTTGCGGCATGAGGGATCTTTAGCTGTGGCATGCAGGATCTTAGTTCCCTGACCAGGGATGGAACCCATGCCCCCCTGCAGTGGAAGCACAAAGTCTTAACCGCTGGACTGCAGAGGCAGCTTCTTGATCAGCTCGCCCTACCCAAATTCATCACAATCCTGACCTCGGGATGCCAAAAACCTTGATGACTCCTGCAGTCTAGGGCAAAATTGGCACCTCCGTGAGGTTCGGTTCACCCCCTCCAAGTGTCGCCAGCCCTTTGCCCCTGCAGCTATCGAGATATGAACTCTGGAATCCGGGAGAAAGGGGGGACACTGAAGACAAGGGAACCCTAGCCCCGTCTGGCCTAGGCCCCTGGCCCTCATTCACCTCGCAGGACCGCCCCCACGAGGGCACAGATTCTCCTGAGAGGAGGCAGCCCCAAACCTTCCTCGAAGCCCTTAACAATGAGGTAAAGTGAGGCCTAGCGTGCCGCTCCCCCGCCACCCCCTAGCTAGCTGCCAGGCCGAGCCCAGGGCCCAGCTGTCAAGGCGCTGGCGTCCAGCCTCCGCCCCGGGCAGGGCCGAGCGGCGGAGGCGCGCCAGCCGCGCTCCCTCCTGGCTGCGCTCCCGCCCGGGGCCCCTGGAGTCTGCCTCTCCCCCTCTGATGTAAGCTGATATTTTAATTCTCTTACAAGCAATGGTGTTTAGAGAAATGACTTAACCGGATTACTCATCGTCTATAATGACTTGGCCTGGCTTCGAGGCTATTCCTAGACGTGACGCTTGAGGCTTTGATTCTTTCTTTTCTTTTGCTACTTTTTTTTTTTAATACCAAGAAATGACAGCCTTGTGCTCGCACGGCCCCGCCCCTACACTCCCCTCGCACGGCATCCTGGGAGACGTAGTTCTCTCCGGCCCGGGCGCGGGCCCCTCCCCCCGCCCCCGCCTCCGCCCCCGCCTCGTAGTCCTGGGAACCTGCGGGTGGTAAGAAACCCTGTGGCAGAAACCCTGTGGCAGGAACCCCGGTTGTGCCGTCTTTGGGCAAGTTACTTAAGCGCTTCATGCCTCGGTTTACTTATTTGTCACATGGGAGACAGTCATACGACAGGGATGAAAGGTTAGCGGAGATCTTATTGTAAGTAAAAGCTCTATACGGACCCCACGTTTTTTTTAAAAACAAAAAAACCACCTTATCCAGTGCATTTGTACTGACCTCCAGTCTAGACTTACTATTTTGTGTCACAAAGAACCAGGCTTTGGATACCCAGGTCTCCAAGGCTTAAGAGGGAGCTGGTCTACAGCTGGCCTTTCCTTACTCCTTACTCTGCGCAGATGAGTCTACGATCTCATCCAACACTTACTCTCTGCTCGTCGGTGTCCTCAACTGTAATATGGGCATAAATATAGTGCCCACTTCATAGGGCTGGGGTGACACTAAATGAAATAATCCGTGTAAGATGCTTGGTGCAGTGTCTGATAGGCACTGGTCAAAGGTACCGTCATCCCTCCCAGCACCAGGCCGTGGCTCAGGAACTGTTTGAAGAAGGAATGGCTGATCCTTGGCACCTGTGAGGTTGGCAAGAGCTATAGCTTTTGCTCCACAAGATCGGAGCGTTGTTCTGGTCGTGGCTATGTCCCCAGTGCCTAACCCTAGCCCAGTGCTGGCACATAGCTGCGCCACAAATGTCAGATAAATGAATAAATGAAGAATTACCGGGACTTTCCCTGGTGGTCCAGTGGTTAGGGGCGCAGGTTCAATCCCCGGTCCAGTAACTAAGATCCCACATAACCTGACGCGCTGCCAATAAAAAAAAAAAAAAAAAAGCGTTACCCCTGCTTTGCTGATGAGGAACCAGAGGCTCTGAGAGGTCAAGTGACTTGCAGAAGGTCACACAGCAGCTGGGCTGTCTGAGTGGAGATGAAAACCCACATTTTCTCTCCTTGTCACCCCCCTTCTCCCCCTCCCCCCAATACACATGGGAATTCGACTTTCACCCTTCAGGCTCTAGAAGCATAAGAATCTCGGGTTTCTACCCAGCTGGGACCCAGGCCCAGCCCAACAAAGGATGTTGTTCCAGATTGGGCTGGAGGGCAGGGCTGGGTGGGGAGGGGGTTGGGGGGGAAGGGGCAGCAGCCAGGTGCGGATGTGCTCCCAGAGTGGACAAAGCTGGGGAAGCTAGTGGTCACGTGCCCCCGGGGGGCAAAGTGGCCAAAGCTCTCAGATCCCCCTCCCAGCGCCACCTCCCCACTCCCTCACCCCCGGCAGTTCCCCAAAGGCCGAAAGCTATTCTCGGCTTTTTCTAAAAGAGGCATTTGAAGCCATGAGCCAATTTTTTCCATTCCTGAGCTTGGGTATCGTCTATTTCGGGCGTTTGTTGTTTTCCATGAGTTGCGAATGCCACTATGAAGCCGGCCTTTCCTGGACAGCGAGCACGAGGGAGCGAGGCAGGAGCCAGGCGGGGCCGGCGGTTAAAAATACTTCCCGCTTCATTTCTCCTTTGAAAACAAAGCCCTGGGGGCCTTTTGCAACTGCCGAGCCTGGGAACGGAGCTTCACAGAGCAGAAAACTGGCTGTGTGTTATTTCCTGAGTGTGCTGGATGGGTTTGTGGGTCCCAGAAGCAACAACACGGACTTGCTGTGTGACCTTGGACAACTCGCTTAACATCTCTGGGCCTGCTGGCCTCCTCTCCAAAAAGAGGCCAGGTGGAACGATCTTGAATGGTCCCTCCAGCTCTGAGAGCTCTGGGATGAGGACCACCCCCCAGGACCAGGTTTTCTTCTTAGAACTGTGCCAGCAAGGGGTTCTGGGATTTGGAGGCAGGAGGTAGGAGAAAGCAGCTTTTGCTCAATCTCCTGGACTACTTTGTGAGCTCTGGAGCCTTGTAAATGTTCTAAGGGGGTCCAGAATGTCCTCAGAGGATTCCCGTAATTGCAAAAAGACCAAGCACACAAAGAGGGGATTTAAATAAAGACCGCGGTAGATGCATACCAAGTCCCGCAGCCTAACAGCCAGGAGAAACAGATCTGTCTTCTGACCAAGAGGGATCTCCAAGATGCATTGTTGGGCAGAAAAGCAAGTTGCAGAATGGAACAATTAGAATTGTACCACTTTAAAAAAAAACACCCATAAAACAAAGCTACATATTTTTCTACACCATGTATTTATGAAAATACATAGGGAAAGTTCTGGAAGCTTTTACCCAATCTGATAATAGAGTCCTTATCTCTGGGTCAGGGAGGGAACTGAGTTTGGAGTGGTGTCAGAGAGGACCAACTTATTATTTGTAATGTCTTTATGGGAGGAATGCATTCATTAGTGGTGCTTTTTTAAAAAATTTATTTGAGACATAGACACCAAGACATTGAGGACCTAGGCTACTTCTCTCAGCCCATCGTGGGCTGGGAGCTGATGGTTGGGAGATGCAGGAGGAGGGTGTCTGTGGGCTCGAGGTGGAGGTGCGTGAGATAGTGGCTTGAGCAATGGATGTATTTATGCTTTTGGGGAAGCAAATAGAGATGTCATTCCTCTGCAAGATTTATTGGCTGTTGTAAATTACTTTCTATTGCAAACAGCTGCCGCAGGTGGCAATTAAATTTAGATCATATTGTTCCCAGGTTGGCACAGGCAGGTGTGGACTTGCTGAGGCTTTGCACAGCAGCCACTGCCTGTAAGAGTGTGCTGGGCTGCCCGGATGGCAGAATAACTCTATCCCGTGTGGGATGAGCTGCTGCTTTATCAGGCAGTGAGTCTATCCAATCTGGGAGGGTGGGATTGGCCTGGATTGGGATGGTGAGGGCAGCGTCCCGGTCTCCATCCTGAACCTTGGGCAAACAATCCTTATAGAATGGACAAGAGAATTCCCTGGTGGTCTAGTGGTTGGGACTCCGAGCTTTCACTGCCAAGGGCACAAGTTCGATCCCTGGATGGGGAATTAAGGTCCCGCGAGCTGTGCAGCACGCCCCCCCCCCCAAAAAAAAAGAATGGACAAAGCTACGTGATGGCATTCCACACAGCATCTACCACCACGGCCTCAGCTCTCCTGGAGAGAGCTTGTAAACTGGGAAGTGGGGTGCACTATTATAATCACCATTATAACAATTGTTCTAGGCAGTTACTATTGTTGATGATGTGTCTGTTACCAAATCTACAAGCACTGGCTTTTACAAACCAACCCATTATGGGGTAGACAAGGGAGCCCACAGTGTTGTCCACTCTGGGCTGAGCCTGGAGAGTTCTTTCATCTCAGAGCCAAAGGGTAAGGGAGAGGGTTTCAGGGTCACCAACCTACAACCCTGGTCCATTTGTTTAGGGTGATGGATGGGCAGTAATTGATGCAAACCTGGTTGGTGGGTGCCTGGGTACAAGGGCTCCTTAACCATCTGTATTTCCAATCTGCGCCTTGCTCCTGGATTCCAGGCCTCAGTGCCAGCTACCACTGGACATCTTGCTGACCCACCATGTCCTCACCAGCACTCAAATCTTCCCCCTTACGCTTTCTCCTCCTCAGGCCATGGTCCCTGATTCAGTTAACAGCACTGCCAAGAGATGCTGAGGGAAACGGTTGAAAGGGCCTGTACTGGAGCTTTGATGCCTGTATTTAGCTCAGCCTCCACCACTTACCAGCTGATTTACTTGAGCTGATTAATCCTCCAGAGCCTCAGTTTTTCTGTTTTTTGTTTGTTTTTTGGCCGCAAGACTTGTGGGATCTTCGTTCCCCGACCAGGGATGGAACTTATGCCCCCTGCATTGGAAGCGTGGAGTCCTAACCGCTGGACCGCCAGGGAATTCCCGAGAGCCTCAGTTTTATCCTATAAAATTAGGAAATGCATAGAGCTGTTTGTATTAAAACTAATCAACAAAATTGTGGCTGCCTACTCTTGTATTAGGAACAGGGTTTAAGTCCTAGCTAGCCACTGCTGAGACCTTAGGCTCTTTCTTCAAATTGAGGTAAAATATATATCACAAAAAATTTACCATTTTAACCATTTTTAAGTGTACAGTTCAGGGACATTAAGTACATTCATATTGTTGTGCAACCATCACCAACATCCATCTCCCAAACTTTTTCATCTTGCAAAACTGAAACTCTGTACATATTAAGCGCTAACTCTCTATTCCCCCTGCACCCCAGCCCCTGGCAACCACCATTCTACTATTTGGCTCCATGAATTTGACTCTAAGTACTATAAGTGGAATCATACAGTATTTATCATTTGTGTGTGGTCTATTTAAGGTTCATTCATGTAGCACATGTCAGAATTTCCTTTCTTTTTCAGGTTGAGTGATATTCCATTGTATGTACAAACCGCAGTTCACCCATTTATCCATCAGTGGACTCTGGGTTGCTTCCACCTTTTGGCTTATTGTGAGTGATGCTTCCAGACCTTGAGCTCTCAAACCCAAGCCTCGGTTTCCTCTTCTGTGATGTCAGTATGGCTGAGTTACTTCTCCCTCCAGCAGAAGTCCTGCTGCAGCTGGCTCAGCATCTCCTCGGGCCCCCACTCCACCCAAAGCCTCACCCCTCCAAGCAGGGGTCATGCCCCCTCTTTCGACTGCTCACTTTGTAGCTGTCCTCTCTGTCGTTGAGATATATGTGGACACTGGCCGTCCACATATATCAGGTTTCCTGTCCCAGGCATTTCTGGGACCCCACAGAGCTTTGGCCAAAGACTTGCTACTTTGGGCGGGGTCCTTGTTTAGCTAACACCAACCATCACTACTTATATGCTGGGCTGGGAGGGAGATGGACAATGCCTTACACCGAGTTCAAGTCAAAGTCAGAAGGGCTTTGCTCACCCCACGCAGACCCCCAGTTCCCTGCTGAGGAGCAAGGAGGATTTTTCCAAGGCTCGAGTTTTGCCTCCAGAGGCACAAGGCAGCAGTGACTCCTGGGTGTCCTGCCTCAGTCTCTCCAGGTGAGCAGCCTAGTTCCGCGGTCTCGGAGACTGGGGAGGGGAAGAGCACACTACAACTCCCAGAGTTCCCCTGCCTCAGGGGGCGGTCCCTGCCCCTCGCGGAAGAATCGGACCCGCCAACCGGAGCCCAGAGCGGAGCGGAGGCGGGCGGGGCGGGGCGGGGCGAGGCGGGGCCGCGGGTAGGCGGCTGGCAAGCTGCTCGGCGGGTCAGTAGCGCGGAGAGCGCGGGGTCGAGAGATAGGGTCGTGCGGAGCATCTCGGGCTGGAGCCGCTGGACCTCGCCGGGCCATGGGTAAGCGGCTCTGTGGTCCGGCCCGGGATGGGGCTGGCGGCCCCGTGGGAGGGCGAAGTTGCGGCGCCAGGTCTCCCCCGGCGCTCGTAGCCGTCGGTGCTGCCTTGGGGGGCTAGCGGGGCCGGGGGTGGACTCGAGGGCGAGGACGTGGGGACCTAGCCTGGACCGGGGCGCCCGCTCCCCCCGCCCGGAGCGGGAGGGTGAGGCCCGGTGTCGGCGCGCGCTCTTCGAAAAAAAAGAAAGACAAAAAGTTTTGGCGGCCAGGGGCTTCCCGGGCGTTTATCTCGAAACTCTTGTCGTCTTTTGACTGAAATTTACCAAGTTCTGTACGGTTCTGTCATCCCACTTCCTGCTGTGGTTTTCAATCTCGAGCTGGTCTCAGCTAATTTGTTGTGACAGCTGTCCGCAGCAGTTCTCTGCCTGCAGCCCCCCCGGCCCCCCACCCCCTCTCGACGTCACATCCCGGTGGTTCTCAGAACCCTCCGGCGCCGCCGAGAAAGGGGCACCGGGGTCCGCTGGGCGCGCGGGACGTTTTCCACTGCGGCCGCCGTTTCCTGAAAGTGACTCTGCGCGGGCTTTGAAGAACTTGCTCAATGCATTTTGAAGAATCAACTGTTCCTCTTTCAGCCGAGGGGCGTGCTGATCCTTCGGCGGTTACCGGCTCCTCGCCCCCTACCCTTTCTCTTTTTCTTTTCCCTTCCCTTTTTTCTTTTCTTCTCTGGTCTCTTCTCTTCTTGTCTCCTGTCCACCCTCCTCTACACACACACCCCCACGCTCCCCACGACAGGGAAGAAGTAGCTTCCCTTTTTGCTCGGCGCATCTTTCTCTTGTCTCTTTTTTCTCTCCTCGGGTCTCCAGGAGGGACGGGATGGCGGCCCCGGGAGTGATGGGGGCGGTGGGGTGGGGGGGAGAAGAGGAGTGGCGGTGCGCGGGCTGCGAGCGTGCGAGAAGTTTGGCTTCGCGCACAGTCCGAGCCTGGGACCACGACACGGCTGCCTCGTCTCGGTCCCTGCGCAGGGTGTTCAGGGGGCGCGGCCAGGCCGGGCTCTCGTCCTCCAGTCCCGCGGACGCTGGGATAGGGGTGGGGGTCGCCGGCTGCCGGACCCCCGAAGGCTCAGGGTGCGGGTACGGCGGCACTTCGCTGGCCAGACCCCGGGTCCCTTTGTTTGCGGGGTCGTCAGCTATCGAGGAGAGGTCCGCGGGGCCGAGGAGAGGATAACAGGTGCTTCTTGTCCCCTCCCGAGCACCAGGGTTGGGGGCTTGGGGTCTCTGTGCCCACAGGCCGTGTTAGGGCAGAGGAGGGATGGGAGATGGCAGCTAGTGGGTTGGGCCACGGGAGTGGAGTTCCAGAGTCCGTACAATCCCCGGGGACCCGTCTGGGGCCTCGAACTTGGAACGGCAGAGGTAGAAAAGACCTCAGGGAATCAGCTCCTTCTTGTATAAGAGTCTGGGAAACTGAGTTTTACAGACCAGCCCTGGTCTGGCAGTGAGGACGAATCAGGCCTCTAAGACCCCGCCCCCTCTCCCTTCGCAGTGGTTCTGGAAACTGGCCTGGGATGGCCCACCCTCCCTCTGGGACCTTGTGGTACCGACTTGGAGAGCCATCCTTGGCGGAGGGTGTGGGGTGCTCTAGGCGCGGAGCAGAAAAGCTGAGAGGCAAACGAGTGCCCCAGGCAGAGGTCAGGCAGCTGACACAGCTCCGTCCTGGCTGTGCCTCTACTGTTGGCCAGTGTTTTGGACAAGCCGCTGCCAAGCCTGGTTCCCCCATAGGTGGAGTAGGTGCAGGAAATGTAGTCCGTGAGGACACAGGAAACGGTCCGTAGATGGAGCCGTTACTGTTACTGTCAAATATCACCCAGACTTGGAGGGGAGGGACAGTGGGGATTCAGCCCCATCCTGGAACAGGGTCTTTTAGGATATCCCAGAGCCGGCTAAAGGGCGGCCGAATTCCAGCAGGGCTTGGGAGTTGGCAGTGTCGTATCTGGTGCCCCCATGCCCCCACTTTTCTACACTCAAGGCTGTCATCTTGGCCCCAGATGTTCCTAGACCCTGACTCCCCTCTTCCCCCAGCTGAGACCCAGAGGCAGGGCTGGGTCGGGAGCTGCACCCTGTGCCCTCTGGGCTTCCATGTCCCGGTCGTCCGTCTGTCCTTAGCGCTGGCTGGAGCACAGCCCTTGGCAGGTCCCCCTTCCCCAAACCACGCTAGAGCGAGCTCCACACGGAGACTGCCAGGCAGCCGGCTCCTGGGCCACAGAGTGGACTGGCCCCTTCAAAGGCTGTCTTTGTTTCAGCTCCAGCTCCAGCTAAGAGAAACTTAAGCCAACGGCCTTAGGCGAGGAGGTGTGGCCGCCTCTGCTGGTTGTTATTGAGGCTGCTGTTACCATTATTGTGGTAATTGACACGGTGCTCCCAGTGGGTGACTTTTCATGAAAGGAAGTGTCGCTTCCTTTCCATCACACCAAGGGTGAATGAGGCGGGGGAGGGGGCGGGGGGAGGAGAGAGAGAGAGAGAAAGAGAGAGAGAGGCAGGCCTTGAACTAGTCACAGCCGGGCGGCTCTCAGCATCAGCACTATCTGAGGTCAGGTAGCTCATACTGCACCGGTAAGGCTCAGTGGGGCTTGTGTTTTTGGAGCACCTGCTCTCTGCTGGGCAGGACTCCAGGCGCTGAGACACACCGGGGAGTGAGCAGGACAGGCAGACCTCAGATCTCACTGAGGGATGCGCGCACACATGTGCACACAGTCAACTGTGGTTGGTAGGGGGAGCCTCGTTTCTTGCTTTGTTCTGCTTAGAACGTTGGGCCCATGGTGGGTCTAATATAGACAGGTAAACTAAGGTACAGAAGCACCTGTGTGGAGTCAGAGCTCCCTCCCCATCCCTCCTCCTGCCCCACTCTCATCTGCTTTCAGTTCATCTGGCAGGGCAGCAGACTAACAGGAATGCTGTGGTGGGAGACTGCAGATCCCCCAGGGAGGGTGGGCAAATGGGCACCCTCTGAGCACAGAGAAGGAACTTGGGGTCTCCCTGCTCCCATTAAAAAACTTTAGATCTCAGGGTTCAGTGTCTTGGGACAGGCAGACTGCACTGGTTCCAAATCCCAGCTTTGCCACTAGAAAGCTGTGTGACTTCAGGCAAGTTATTGACCCTCTCAGAGCCTCAGGTGTTGTATCGTTAAAGGGGGGGAAATAATACCCACTGGGTGCTGGGAAGATGCAGTGAGCTAATGTATGGAAGTGCCTACTCCAGGGCCTAGCAGAGACTGATTTCAGTTGGTGGAGTACATAGTGTGGAAAGAGAGGGAGAGAGGGGCCTGAGAACAGGTGGGCTTCACTTTGGGAATCTCCATTTTTGCAGCCAGCGACTGAAATTAACCTCTTCACTGCTGTGGTATTAGGATCTAAGGTTAAGCTTGACTTTCACAGAGCCATGGAGCTGAACAGAGACAGATTCCTAACACAGGAGGGGCCTGAGCCATCCCACTGCCCAGCACCTGCCACGCCCCCTCGCTGCCAGTGAGGGGCTGGGTCACAAGGGCCCCAGAGATGAGGAAATGGCAGCGGGCTGTGAGCTTAGTCCTGCTGTCATTGTCAGGGTTCTTCTCACACTATTGCCTAGCTGCACAAAACTCGGGAAATAAGCTCAACAGGGATGCACAGGGCCTGTGAGCAGGAACCTCTGAGCACTGCAGAGGGAGACCTGAATCTACGGAGACACGTGGTCCTGCAGAGGAAGATGCACTATCAGAAAGGTGTTATTATCTTTCAAAGTAATTTCTAAATGTAAATGCAATTCAATCAAAACCTCAGTGGTTTTTCTTCTTTTCTTTTCTTCCTCTCCCCCCCCCCCCCGCCGCTTCCTCCCTCCCTCCCTTCCTTTTTTTCTTCTTTCCTTTCTATGAGACAGAATTATCCTAAACTTCAGAAGGAATTTTCTAAGAGGAGTAATGATGGGGGACTTATGCTCCGAATAGTACGTTGTGTTACAAGGCTACAGAAATTAAAACTGTGCATGGGTCCAGCATTCCACAGTGAATCAAGCAGAAGAGAAAGTCCAAAACCAGCCCCCAAAGTGTTCCTTACAAGCCTGCAGATTGTGGGAAAGTAGCATTTCAGATTATTGGGGGAGGAGATCACTCAGTCAATACTGGGACCACCCACCCATGGGGAAGTATGGTTAAACCCCTATCTCGTACCTTATAAATTTATTTATTTTTGGCTGTGTTGGGTCTTCATTTCTGCACGCGGGTTTTCTCTAGTTGCAGCGAATGGGGGCTACTCTTCGTTGCGGTGCGTGGTCTTCTCATGGCGGTGGCTTCTCTTGTTGAGAACGGACTCTAGGCGCGCGGGCTTCAGTAGTTGTGGCACTAGGGCTCAGTAGTCGTGGCTCACGGGCTTAGTTGCTCTGCGGCATGTTGGATCTTCCCGGACCAGGGCTCGAACCCTTGTCCCCTGCATTGGCAGGCAGATTGTTAACCACTGTGCCACCAGGGAAGCCCCTCATACCTTACAGATTCCAGATAGATTAAAGTAAACAGATAAATAATAACCATTATTGTCATTATTGCTTCCTGGATGGAAAAGGCGATGTCTGAAGGGCATGCCTTTGGAGAGCAGAGGTTTTCTTTTTGTAACTGAATCCACCTCCATTACAACAGGGCATCTGAGGCTTTGTGCTCAGAGGGGATCTATACACCCATAAGCTCGGGGCAAGACAGGAACTCAGTGGCTCATGGCAGCAGCGGTCACTCAGCGGCAGCTGGGTTTCTGGGAGGCAGGAGGACTCACCCGGCACCTACAGCAGGAGGTTTCAAACTTATTTCTTGTAGCAGAACTCTTTTTCCAAATGAAGATTTACCCGGAACCCTGATCTACCAATGATTGGGGAAGAGAAGGATAGGACAGCCAGGGACAGGACAGGCTGGGGAAGGAGGGCAAAGACTTCTCCCCGCCCTCCCTCATCGGGGCTGCAAGGGTGTGGGCCTAGAAGGCCCTGCCAGGATGAGTGAGCACAACACCAGTCCTGGGTGCGAGAGAACGGAGGCCGGCTGCACTCTGGGACTCAGCCGCACACAGAGATAGAGTGTTTCCCTTTGTGGCTCTAGGGAAGCTATAATCCCTTGCCCGTCTGGAGTTAAACAGCTCAGATTGGTGACCTCCTTTCCAGGTAACCCAAGTGCCTGACTCCAGGAGATTTTCCCAGGAGAGAATGGCCCAGGCAGAGCTCACCAACTCTGGAACTGAGCAGGAGGGACTAGGGCCACTCTGGCCTGGTGGCTCTCAACCTGTCTGCCCTCTCAGCTCCCCTGGGGAGCTTTAAACTCTGATGCCCCTTGAAGGACCTTAAATCAAACTCACGCGGGGGTGGGGTGGGAGACAGGCATCATGTCTGTTAAACGCTCCCCACGTGATTCCAGTGGGCCCTGGTCCCACCACCTTATTTCTCTGAGGCCCGAGGACAGTGACTGACTTGCAGCAAATTTGCGAGAGGGCTTCAGTGAGAAGCCCCATCACAGGAACACGATGGAGAGACTCCTTCGGAGCTGAGCATTTTTGTTTCAGGCAAGAAGGGAGAGAGGATGTGAAAACAGAGCAGAGAAGGCAGGAAGGGAAAGGAGAAAAACAGGAGGATGCAGGCATGCCCATGACCTAGAAGGCTTTGGGATTCATGGCTAGTTAGCAAAGGACTCCAGCGTCCTTCTCTCCCCATTTCACAGAAGGGGAGGCTGATGCACAGATTCGCCCAAGGACCTGGTTGGAAAGGCATCAGTCTTTTGGGGGGCAGTCATTAGCACCCACTTATTTCTGGAGATTGACCGTGTCTCCAGTGGTCAGGAGCCAGCCTGCAAGGACGGCCCAGGCCCAACTCATGCTTGACAAGTGTTAGGCTGGGTTTCCCTTCCTGGTTTATTTGGACTCTCCACCAAGGCTTCGCGGTGTTGGTGATACAGCAGCCGCAGTGGTGGCGAGGCCAGGCCCCTGGACTGGTGGTCAGACAGACCTTGTTTTGAATCTGGTCCCTCAGGGCGGCAAGCAACTTAACCTCTCTGGCTTCAGTCCCCCCAGCCTCCCTTAAAATGGGATTCCTCTGGGACTCAATGAGAGAACATACATGAAAGGGCCAGGGACACAGAGCCAAGACCCTGCACAGCGCCCTTGTGAACAGCTACAGCAAGGGGACACTGTTCAGCGGCCGGAGGTTCTGCAGCTCGTGCTTCTGGGTACTGCTGACCTTGTGGGTCACTCTGGCGTGGGTTTCTTGTTCTTAAGGAGATTCTTTTTCTGTCTGGGTTGGAGGGGGAATCTTGCACGTTCCCAGCAGTAAGGATATCTTGAGTTGGAGCGAACCAGGACAGTTCTTTAAGGATTAACCAAAAGGAGAAAGGAAAGAAAAAAAGAAAAGGTCAGAGGACATGGGCTCCCGGTCTCACATCTGCTGCCAGCCAGAGCAGCTCCCAGTGGCTGTGCTTTGGCAGCGGCAGGGGTGCTGTGTCTTTGCAGCCATCAGCTCTCAGGACGCCCTTAGTAAAACCAAGCCCCTGGCTCCTCCCTCCCCTCTGTCAGGTTGTTGTGAGACACTCATTCTCGCTTACCTGCCACCTACTTTGTGGGTTGCTGGGCGGCCTCACGAAGTTCTCAGGAGGCCAGACAAGCCGTGGGCATCTCAGTCTGGATGGCCCATCTGGATGGTGTGAGGATGGCTAGAGGATGACTAGAGAGAAGTGCTGTGCTTGGCTGGGGGCTGGGAAGGGCCACCCCGAGGAAGCGACTTGTCAGGTGAGACCTGAAGGGTCACCAGGAACCGTGCAGGTGAGGGGAGCGTGTGGCCTAATTAGGGGCAGTGAGGACTCTGCTGGTGCCTCAGGCAAAGGCTGGGTGCTTCACAAATAGGAACTTACCCTCTTCTTGATTATTTCTGGAGGGTTTATGGTCCAAGCAGCCCCCCGTGGTGCTTTGGGGGTCCACAATCATGGAAGCCTCTGCAGCTTTCCCAAACTTTCTGCCTGAAGGTGGGGCAGGTTTTGGAGACATGATTTCCCCGAGCACCACGGCCCCAGTGCCGGTCTCCTGTCACTTGACCCCAAGGTGATTTAGGGTTTCCTTCGAAGTTGTGGGCAGAGGGCTGGAATGGAGGAAGGAAGAGTGTCAGGTGTGGTGTGGGCGGGGCCTGGTGGGGCTGAGAGGGGAGGAGGGCAGAGTCGGGGGAGCCCTGTGTGTGTTTAGAGGGCTGCCTGCAGCAGCCGGGACCGCGTGCAGAGGACACGCAGCAGAGGACAGCGGCGAGGACTCACCCCCACCTGGCCCTCCTGCCGCCCGCTCCTCCCTGCCAGCATCTCACGTTCTCTCCCTCCTCCCCCCTTCTCTCCCTCTTCCTCTCCTCCAGCACCTCCTGTCAAAGGCAAAAGGAAACAGTCAGAGGATGGTGACCCCCTAGACCCACCTGTGTCTCCTCAACCCGACGCTGAGCAGAACAGGAGCCAGAGCCCCGTCCAGCTGGAGGTGAGCTGGACGACCCCCCTGGGGCCCTCTTCCCTGCCCCCCCTCACCCCCGCCCCACCTGTGTGTAGCCTCCCAGGTGAACATGGAGACTCCCTGGAGATGTGTTCCCTACCCCCCATCCTGCAGAGAGCCTGGAAAGGGGCCCAGCCCTGCTGTCCTGGGCCCTGCACTGGGCGCTGGGAGCGGGGCAGACAGGAAGGCTCACCCGTCACCCCTGGCTAGGGTTTCAGGCTTGGTTTCTGTGGCAGAACCCTTTTATCAAATGAGGATTACCTGGAACCCTGACATATGAAACAGACAAAAGCACTATTCTACGATGTGAAACTACATTTACATCCTTCCGTCCATCCACATCGATAACATGGACCTTAGAGTCATCTCGTGAGATCAGCGCAGCTGTGTTGACCAGCGAGGTCAGAGTGGGCAGCCTCAACTCCTCAGCGTCGTGCTTTTCAGCCATTTGCTTTGGTGGCACAGGCTGGAGTAGAAATCCTGATTCGTGTAGAAGAGTAGCTGCAAGTGGGAACAGGTTTTAACAGATTGCCTGGAGTTCAGAGAAGAGGGATAGAAGAGCACATTCATTTGAAGCTGTGGTCAGAGCGCCTTCATTCCGAGGCTCCAGAGAACAGCTGCCTTGGGCTCCAGTGTGTGCCAATTCCGTGCATTAACATATGAGGTGGCTTGCTTATTACCAGAGGTCTTTGATTAGTCAAAATCAGGGACATGGTACTTGAATAGAGTATTTTTGGAGCACGTGGCTCTCTGCACGGTTCTAGGCCCTGGTGTTTTTCGTCCTTCTCGTGTTTGGGGCCTGCCCTGCCAGGACCTCAGCCCCAGCCTAACAGTAGCCCCCTGCCCTGAGCTACCAGCCACGTGAACAGCATCGGCAGAAATTCCCCGAGAGCAGAAACCAAAAGACCTGTGCATCTGACAGAAGTGCCAGTTGGAGCCCAGGACAGGGTCTCCCCTCCCTGAGTTAAGCACGTGGACGGGCGGGTCACAGAGTCAGGCCTGGCGGCGCGGCGCCACAGAGCTAGAGAGCACCAGGCACTTTTGTTCCTTCAACCTGGACCACGGAGGCTGCTGGGAGCCCTGGGGACACTGCGCCTACCGCCAGGAACTCACAGTGTGGTAGAGGAGCTGAGATGCAGATGTGACAAGTGGAAGAAGTCGTCAGAAACTTGGAGAAGGTGCAGGGCTGCTCCCAGGGCCTCTGTGGACCCTGACCTGGGGTTCTGGGCACTAATAGCTGGCACCTGTGCCTTTTTGACCCCAGGAACAAGCAATGCAGCCCAGAGCTGGGTCTGGGGGTCTGCTCCCTCCTGTGGGAGCCTGGGGGCCACGCATCTCTTTCCTCCCCAGCAGCCTGAGGTTCCGCCCGTCCCCAGCCTCCCAGCAACTGAGGGCTCATGCTGCTGCCTCATGTTTTTTCCCCAGGACTCCCCCGAGGCAGGCGGGGAGCGGGAGGAGGAGCAGGCCTTCCTGGTCAGCCTCTACAAGTTCATGAAGGAGCGACACACGCCCATCCAGAGGGTGCCCCATCTCGGCTTCAAGCAGAGTGCGTCCCTGGGGTGCAGGCAGGGAGGGGGGGCGCCCGGCAGGGGACCCCCACCCAGGCAGGGCATCGGGGAGCACCTCCGTTCTGGGTAACCCTGGACGCCGCCAGCCCACGGGGGTTGCACACGGAAAGGGTGCCCCCCTCCAGGCACAGGGCTGGCAGTGGGTGGGGCTGGATTTCCACCCTCACAGGCCACTGGGCCCCCAGTGCACGGGGCGTGGCCTGCCTAGCCATCCCAGTGGCCCTGTCTGGGTATGTGCTGGTTCTGTGCCTGCCTGACAGGGCCAGGGGGACAGGCTGCTGGCTACCCCTTCCTCCTGCCAAGACTGAGAGTGGCCCTGCCCTCTCTTTTCTCCAGTTAACCTGTGGAAGATCTACAAGGCCGTGGAGAAGCTGGGGGCCTATGAGCTGGTAAGGACAGCACCTCTGAGGCCTCACCCTGCTACATCTCCTGGCACGTCAAGCTGGGGGAAGAGAGTGAGCCCAACAGAGCTGCCCTTACCACTAGACAGGAGGACGAGGCAGCGTCCCAAACCCTGCCCTTCCCCAGTTCCCCTGTGTGCTACGGGGAGAAGGAGGGACCCGCCTTGCCCGCTGCTACTTTGCTGCTCAAAGCAAGATTTCCTCTCTTTCCCATCTGTTCTGTCCTCGTGCTTGGAAAGCTGCTTGGGCCAGCACTCGGGCGGCCCCTGGGCGGGAGACCTGGCTGGCAGCCAGGGGAGCCCCCTCCAACCTCGCCGCCCCACTGCTGGAGAAGCAGCTGCAAAACTGCATCCAAGTGGGGACCCCAAGCTGTGAGGACCCCGTGGCCAGGGAGTGCCCGCCGGCCATGCCTTCACGTGGCATCCTTGCAGGTGACTGGCCGCCGCCTCTGGAAGAACGTGTATGACGAGCTGGGGGGCAGCCCGGGCAGCACCAGCGCGGCCACGTGCACACGCCGCCACTACGAGAGGTACGGCCAGGCCCGCGGCTCACAGGACCTGGGCCTTCACCCCCAGGGTTGGACCAGCAGGGCCCTGAGCGGGGAGGGCAGACTGCAGGCCTGCAGGCCTCCTGGACGAGATGAGGGAGAGCGCGGGCCCCCGTGGGTTGTCTGTGTGCTTGCCGGGCAGAGGTGTTCGCGGTCCGGGGCTGGAGGAGGCCGGGTAGGCCTGGAGCGGTGGGAGCCTGCTGCCAGCCTGGCCTCCTGGTCAGCGTGCCCGGTTCCTCCTCAGGTTGGTCCTCCCATACGTGCGGCACCTGAAGGGAGAGGATGACAAGCCCCTGCCCCCCTCCAAGCCCAGGAAGCAGTACAAGATGGCCAAGGAGCATCGGGGGGATGACGGGGCCACTGAGAGGCCAAAGAAAGCCAAGGAGGAGAAGCGGGTGGACCAGGTGAGCTCTGGCCGCCTCGTGCCCTGCCCCTCACAGCGCCCCGTACCTGTCCTCACCTTGGCCGCAGGGCTCCCTGCCTAGGACACCCAGAACTTCCTCTGAGGGCAGCACTGGTGGGTGCGTGGGTAGGGTCTGAACTCCAGTCTGTACCCCGTTCACCAGTCCCTGTGTCCTGACCCCAGGCTGTGTGTATTCAGAGGATGGGACACCTTTTGAAAATTTTGCACAAAGGTGCTGGAAGGGCTAGCAGAGGCTCCTGGGTGCCCCCTTGGGACCTTGCTGTCACCAAGTGCCCAGGTCAGGGTGCATGGCTCACACCCAGCCCTGAGGCCTGGCCTTTTCTCTCTTTCCAGATGATGCCAGGAAAGACCAAAACAGATGCCCCTGACCTGGCAAGGCTTCCTAGCCAGGAGCCCTCCAGGGACGGCATGGAACAGCGAGGCCCAGCCCCTGGGCCCTCTCTGCCCTTCGTGGGTGCCAGCGGCTGCCCTGAGGCCTACAGGCGGCTTCTGTCCAGCTTCTACTGCAAAGGGACACATGGTATCATGTCACCACTGGCCAAAAAGAAGCTTCTGGCCCAGGTGAGCAAGGCGGAGGCCTTGCAGTGCCAGGAGGAGGGCTGTCGCCACGGGGCAGGTGGGGAGCCCCAGGCACCCCCAGCTATTCGGCCCCTGGAGAATCCCCGGAGCCCAGGAGGGCAGGCTGAGAACTCCAGGCACCGGCTGACGCCTCCGGAGGGAACACAGGGCCCTGGTGGCAGCCTCAAGGAGGAGGCTCAGGTGGGCCCTCACCCGTCGGCCCCCATCTTCACTGGCTGCTTCCACGCCTACCCCACCGAGGTGCTGAAGCCTGTCAGCCAGCACCCTCGGGACTTCTTCCCCAGTCTTAAAGATGGGGTGTTATTGGGGCCTCCTGGCAAAGAAGAGGGGCTGCCAGCCAAAGAGCCCCAGCGGGTGTGGGGTGGGGATGCCGACCACCCCTCTGCATTCCACAAGGGCGGCTCCAGAAGGGGCCTGTACCCCAAACCCAAAGCCTGCTGGGTGTCCCCCATGGCCAAGGTCCCTGCCGAGAGCCCCGTGCCCCTGACCACCTTCCCAAGCAGCCCAGGCCTGGGCAACAAGCGCAGCCTGGAGGAAGAGGGCTTGGTCCATGGCGGCAAAAAACTGCGGGCAGTGTCTCCCTTTCTTAAGGAGGTGGATGCCAAGGAGTGCGGGACCAAGTCTGTGGGGCCCGACTTGGCCGTCTCCTGCCTGCTGGGCCCGGCCCTGGGGCCCACCCTCCCAGAGGCCTGCAGGGGCACCATGCTGCGCTGCCCGCTGAACTTCGCCGGCACCCTGGACCCCTTAAAGGGCCAGGCCACACTCCCCTTCAGCCCCCTGGTCATCCCGGCCTTCCCAGCCCACCTCCTGGCCACTGCAGCACCCTCACCCATGGCCGCTGGCCTGATGCACTTCCCCCCCGCATCCTTTGACAGTGCCCTGCGTCACAGACTTTGCCCAGCCTCGTCTGCGTGGCACGTGCCACCTGCCACAACCTATGCAGTGCCCCACTTCTCCTTCCACCTCAACACCAAGCTGTAGGACTGAGCCCGCAACACTGTGCACAGGGTCTGACTCAGCCTGGGATGGGTAGGCACCGCCAAAGGGCTCTGGGGTGGAGCCCACTCCTCGGGAGAACTCGGCCGTGCCTGACGCAGGGATGCGCCCTCGGCTTGGGAGCCTGGCCCAAAGAGAGGCAGTGAGAAAAGTGGGTTTATCTCTCGAGGAGGCAGCCCGAGCCCAGGGGCTGGAGACCCAGTGGTTGCAAGGCCTTGGGAGAAGATGTTAAGGCTGACAGCTCCCAGCCGGGGCCCCAGAACAGAGGCCAGGAGTGGGGTGAGGGGTCGAGGGGCCGGTTAGCAGCGTGAGGCATCCGGGCTGCCTACGGAAAAGCCAATAAAACACCTGTGAATCCACGCAGCCCTGAGGTGTGTGGCGTGGACCTTTGCAAGGGCAAGGTGGGGGCATCCTTGCGGGTGGTGCCTCCCACAGGCTGACACAGGGGAGCCAGGGAGAGGGACCTGCCCAGCACCTGCTCAGGCCTGGGATGCCATCACCCCAGTGAAGGGTGGACCCAGAGCCAAACCCAGCCTCCCGCACATACCTCAGCAGGCTGTGCCCTTCGTCCTGTGCCTTCAATCCGCTTGGCTAGTTGCGCCCCAGGACAGCTGCCTTTTGCCTACCTCATGGTACAGATGGGGGCCTGAGGCGCAGAGAGGGCTGGGGACTTGCCCAGGTTCCCCAGCAGGTAAGTGGGGGAGCAGAGCTGTGCACTCAGGCGTGACTCCAATGCTCTGAGCTAAGCCACAGGGCGCCCTGCAGCACCCCTGGGGGCTGAGGGTGTGAGCAGGAAGCGCTGGTCTGCCCTGGTGGTGGATGCAGACTTGCCAGGCTGCTGCTGAATCTTCCTGGTGAGCCCCCCGCTTCACCCCCAGCTGCCTGCGACACAAGGGTGTGGGGCACAGGAGGTTCCTACTGGGGGCACCTGGAGGGAAAGAGAGGGGTAAAGCGGTTACAATCTTGGCCTGGGGCATCTGCCATATTTCAGATGTGGTTGCTCCAGGGGCTCAAACCGTGCAGCCTAACGCCCTCCTTCCTTCAGGCTCTGCCTGGGGAGCAGTGTGCCCCCGCCTGTCTCAGTGGGAGGGGTGCCCCTGTCAGAGGCACTGCTTCCCTCCCTTCCTCAGGCTGCCTGTTCCCGGGAGCCGGGCACAGCTGCCTGCTGAACTTCATACAGGTTCCTGGAAGGGCAGTGCCACTATTGGCCTCAGGGTCCTGACTTATGGCATCAGATCTATCAGCTGGCGATGGGGTATCTGGCAGGTGGTCACCGCTGTTGTGAACACTCAGGCTCTGCAGGGACATGTCTGGATTCCCTTCCTCCTCTGGGGAGAAGCCATGCGCCAGCCCAAGTAGCCCGAGTTCCCGGCTCCCGCAGCACCCACGTGCTCCCATCCCTCTGAGCCTCTGGAGTCTCCGTGGTTGACGAGGAACAGGAAGAGGACCGAATTCTCTGGCCACCCTCCCTGCAAGTGCCCTGGGTGCTGGGCTACAGACCCCCTGGGTAGGGGCATCTGCTGTGTGGGGGGCCCTGCCTGATACGGGGCAGGGTTGCTGGGGTCCCCTTCATCTGCAAAGCCACAGCGGCCTCACCCTGGCACAGAGGTGGGCTGGTGGCCTGGCAGCAAAACTTGAGCTCGGGTGGCTCAGAGCCGTGATGGTGGCGCCCTCTGGAGGCTGCTCTGGGAAATACTCCTTTCCATGTGAGTATCCTCATGCTGAGCTGGTCCCCGGGCGGGGGTGGGAGTGGGGGACGCTGTGGCTCTGCTTGGGCATCAGCAAACACCAGGGCTGAAAGTGGACGTGCTTCCTGGAAAACCTCTGTGCCCTGTGCCCTGCAGCTCCGGCGTGCTAGCTCTCCATGATTTTCCTCACTCTCAATTCCCGGGGATGGTACCATCCCTATTTACAAATGAAGCAGCAGCTCCGAGAGGCCCCGCAGCCTCAGGTGCCAGGCTGGGCTGCGTGGAGTGCCTGGCTCGCTGGAAGGGCACCCTGTACATGCTTCCTGGCACTGCCGCCCTAGGTGGACAGGTGCATCCCAGGTCATCGTGGTTTTTATACTCTTTCCTTTGTGTCACCTGCCCTGTCCCAACAGTCCCTGACTCTGCCCTGGGGACCCACAGGCCAGCACCTGCCTTTGAGGCATAAACCATGTTTCAGGGTCTTTTTAGGACTCCTTCCAAACCATCTGTGGTGTTTGAGCTGTCGGCGGTGGTGAGCGGAGGCGACTCTGAAAGGGATGTCCCCACAGTCCCAGCCCTTTTCCCAGGGACAGTCTAAGTAGAGCCCGTTTGACAAACACGGTCTATTTCCAGTGGATGCCAGGTGCTGTTTTAGGTGTTGGATGGACACCCCAGTGGACAGAACCTTCAAGTTTCTGCCCTCGTGGAGCTGACGCCCTATGGGGGAGGCAGTCAATTAAAAAATGAATAAAATACAGAGTGCCAGGAGAAGCGTTGGGGAGAAAAATAGGGCTGGGAGTGGACTGTGCAGTTTTGTTATGGCAAACGTAACTTGGCATAACCTTTACCATTTTAACCATTTTTAAGTACAATTTTTAAGTACAATTCAGCGGCACTGAGTACATTCACAATGGTGGGCGACCATCACCACTGCCCATTTCCAGGGTGTGGCGTTTTAAACACAATGGCCAGAGAGGTAGAAGGTGGCATCTGAGCAATGGCTGGAGGAGGAGACAGAGGCTTCTGGGGGCAGAGCAGCAGGGACAGGGAGAATCAAGGCCCCCAGGGCAGGAGCAGGCACGTGTCTGAGGATCTGGAAGGCTACGGAGGCTGGAGCAGTGTGAGCCCGGGGTGCAGTGGCAGGGGAGGTGAGGACGGCAGGGAGTGGGGGACCCAGGACACGGGTCCCTGTGGGCTCAGAGGGCCATGGCCACCAGAGGAGGTGAGCTGGGAACATAAGGGGGCGGCTGAAATCACTTTGGTTATTGGGTGAGTTCGTGGGACTGAGTGGTGTGAGAGTGGGAGAGAAATCACTGGAGGAGAGGAGGTCGGGACCAGAGAAGTTGAGATGTGGGAGCCTTGAAACCAGCTTTCACTGCAGGGGGCGCGGAACTAAGATCCCGCATGCCTCGCCGCCAAAAAAGAAAAAATTTAAAAATTAAAACAAAAAATCAGCGCAAGTAGGACATCAGCGTTTTGGGGCGAGGACTGCTGTCTGCAAGGACTGGGGAGGACACAAGGGTCTGTGGGTGACTGCAGCAAGGACACGGGGGGGGTGTCCTATTCTGGTGTGACCTTCAAAGCGGGGAGCCAGGGGGTCTGGAAGCAGGGGGTGGCTCAGGCCACTGTAGGTAGGGTAGCGTAGGAGGGGCTGCAGGGGAGCGGGCTCAGGGTGGGCACAGCCATGGGCTGGCAGTGGGAGGGAGGTACTAGAAGGGCTGGCTGGGAAGTGAGAGATTTCCATTTAGGCTCAAGACCAGAGGCTGCAGATGGTGGCCTGAAGATGTGTTTAGTTGAACCCATGTAATTTTAAAAAATGTTTTTGTAACTAGTTGCCAGCATTTAAAAATCAAGAGATTTCACATAAAAATTGGGGTATTGGGCTTCTCTTTAAAAATCAGAATTTCCAGACACATGGAGATCACTGCCTGAAGCTCAGTGGTGTCTGCTGTCCTTTGGTCAGGGTATACCTGCCCATCCACTACAGCCCTGCTTGTCGCCAAGCCCGAGGGACCCAGCCTGGGTTGGCCACCTGGTCTCCCGAGGACAACGGGCGTTTCCACATTCAAGCTGGAGCCCTGCAGCCGCTCAGACGCTAGGCGGCGGCTTTCGCTCTGTTGTCGTAAGATCAGCCAGGTCTGCTTCCGGAGCAAGTAACTCCAAGAATGTCCTGCTGGAAAACTTAACAGGGCTTCCAGACAGGAGGGCAGGGCAGAATTGGGTCACTGCAGAGTCACCTGTGCAGTGTCCCCTGGTTTCCAGGCTGCAGGGGCAGGCGGTGATGGGTGGATGGGACAAGGGCACAGGTACCCCCCTGCCCGGCTCCTCAGGTATCAAAAGCCTTTGCCCCACTCTGGGCCATGCCAAGTGGAGCCACTGCCCAGCTGTGTTTGTGAGGCTGCCCAGGAGGGAAGGGGCCGCTGGAGGGAGAGCAGGAAGGGGCTTCCAGGCGGGGAGGGGCTGCCTCCCCACCTCCACCCCTTCCACGACCGACCAACGATCCTGACTGTCGGGTTCTTGGCTTGATGTTCGGCATTCCTACCACCTTCCTGGCCTGGTCACCCCTCCCTTGAGGGAGCAGGGGGTGGGGAGGAAAGATCAAGGAGGTGGAAGGCAGATCCCCAGCCCTGAGACCCACTCCCCCACGGTTCAGGAAGGATGCTCAGGCCCTTTACTTGCAAACAACAGGAATGAGCTCCCACCCCGGCAGGAAAGAGCTTGCGCGGCTCACAGGACTGCAGGGAGAGCTGACCAACCAGGCTGTGCAGGCATCGACCCTGAGCCCCTCTCCGGGGCACTGCCCTGAGCTGGCTCCCACTGGGAGGTTCTGTCCACTGGGGTGTCCATCCAACAGCCTCTCTTCCCAGCCCTGCGTTCAACAACATCACGCTGGTAGCCTGAACTAGGCCAAAGTGAGAGGATTCGCATCCCCCACAAGCCGGCGCTCCAGCATTTCCCAGCACACCACTGCCATCTGGCTCAGCTCTGCTGCCTTCTCCCCCGGCGGTCTCAGGGTAAGGACAGATTTTTCAGGAGAGAGTCTGATCTCAGGTCCTGTGCTTACCTGTGTTACCTCACAGGAAGTGTGTCTGCCAGGTAGACCAAAACCGTAGCTGCCATGCTGGTGACACCAGACGAATAGGGTTCACTGGGCCTCCATTTCCTCACCTGTAATACGGAAGTAAGTCATTTCTACCTCAGGAGTCATGGGCATTTAGTGAAAGTGCTTTGTAAACTAAAGTTATGGATGAATGTGAATCATCAACTCCTTCCCAGCACTTCTGCTTGGCCAGCCTGACCAACCCCTGCTCAGCTCCTTACCTCAGGGCCTTTGAAATTCCTGGTGTACGGACCGCTGCTCTCCAGCCTGGCTTCTGACTCAGAGTCACCCTGACCTTTGGATCCTGTCTGGTCTGGGACAAGAATGGCAAACCTGCTTCATCCCAGGTACCAGCTCTGATTGATGGTGGTTTGTCTGCAGCTCTGGGCTGACTCAGTGTGAAAGTGATATAATCGATTAGTGATGTCTGCCAAGGGCCCAGGAGAGAGAGGATGCTCACCTGCCACAGAGTTGCCATATTATGCATGATGACTAGCTGGTGACCACCTGATGATGGGCTGTCTAACTTAAACTTAGGTCCCTGACCTCACGGCCACGTCTCAGCCGCAGGTCCTGTGCAGAGCTGTCTGGTTTCCCTCCCACATAAGCAATGGTTGTGGAGGAGCAGTGTTTGGGCTGGGGAGCCAAATCCTAGAAGCTTGGGTTGGACATCACCTGCCCATGAGCTACTGAGTTGAATGCCTGGGTAGTAATCAGGGAGGCAGCTTCTTGGGAGAGATCCAGGTAGGCTGGCCCCAACCGTGCAAAAAAAAAAAAAAAAAGTCTTTCCACGTGGGCTGTGTGGAGAGAGATTATCTAGGGTCAACTCCAAGAGTAGAGTGGAACAATTCTAGCGTCCCTTGTGGAGTAACTGCGGTGCATTTGAGATGGCCTTGGGTACTGGGGAAGTCAGAAGATGATAAATTAAAAGAATCATTCCAACTTTGATCAGCTCACCGCCCTGCATAAACCTGGCCCATGCACTCCACTGCCCTCAAGTTAAACCCCAGATGTCTTAGTAGGAAGGCTCTTTACTGGCCCTGCTTCCTCCCAGTCTCCTGACTCCCTACCCCCATGGCATCCCCACCCCTAAGGCAACCTCTGTCTGGGCTGAGCCCTGAGGCACCACCTCAGCTCCCCTGCATGCCTGGCCCTCCCTCGGATCTGGAAGCACAGAAAACATTGACCTGAAAAACATTCCCTTCACGGATCCCACTGTTCCTTCCAGCCTCGCTCAGAAGCCTTCTGAGGAAGACTTACTGGCCCAGGTACCCATCCCATGTGCCTTCATGGCACCCGGTGCTTCTCCCATCCTGCTGTGCAGGACCTATTACAAGTCTGTACCTTCCCCCCAGACTGTAGGCTCCCTGAGGGCAGTCAGTGTTTCCCATTCACCACCAATCCCCAATCCTACCTCCCTCCATAGGACAGGTGTCCTAGGCCCACCCAAATAATTATTATGGTACTTATGCCTAGTAGTCGACATCAGGACCCTTTTCCCCAGCCGCCTCTGAGTGGTTCCCAGAGGGCTCTTACGTGCGCAGGAGCCATCCCCAGGTTATTTCTGGAGAACTGTTCCTCACCCCATCAGCCCAGAATGCTGGTGGCCCTAGAGAGGAGTGACCTCGGCCAACTCCCCACCTGGCTTTGGAGAAAGGATAGAACCAACTCTTGACTACTGCTTCAGAAATACGGGCCAAGCCCCATCCTCTTCCCCCTTAAACACACACACACACACACACACACACACACACACACACACACACACACACACACACACACACACACTTGAAACTAGGCAGGGAGAGAAACAAGATTTTATTAAACTTTCAGGAAGAACAGAAGGGAGACACAACAAAGACGGACACAAGCCATAACTGCTTCTTGAAGTTGCTACTCAACCCCATCCATGTGGCAGGTGCTGCTCCCAGCTGCCGATGTAGCAAAATGGAAATATATATATATATATATCACATGTCATTACTATTTTTTAAATAAGTATTTAGTAGTATTCCTTGAAGATAAGCAATAGGAATCAGCTGGGTAATTTAAGAAAAGGATGGAAAGGAGATGGTGGCTCATAAACGTGAAGGACTAGAGTAGAACCAGGCCTTGGAAAGCACAAGTCAGATCTGTGCATGGGATGTAAGCCAATCATAACAATTCTGTTCCCCACTTCTCCAGTCTCCTGGCAGGTGGGAGCCATGACCCAGATCTGGCCCTTGAGATCTGTTATGGACTGAATTGTGTCCCCCACTCCCCATTCAAATATTAAAGCCTTAACCCCCAATGTGACTACATTTGGAGATAGGGCCTTTAAGGAGGTAATTAAAGCTAAGTGAGGTCATGAGGATGGGGCTCTAATTCAATATGACTGGTGTCTTTAGAAGAAGAAGAGACACCAGATCTCTCCCTCCCTCTCTCTCTCTGAACAGAGGAAAGACCATGTGAAGATGCAGCAAGAAGACAGCCATCTTCAAGCCAGGAAGAGAGGCTTCATCAGGAAAAAAAAAAAAAAAAGCAGCAAAAACTGACAGAATTGAAGGGACAAATATTTCTATAGTAATAGAGACTTTAATACCCCACTCACAATAATAGAACAATTGGACAAAAGTAAGGAAATAGAGGACTTAACACAATAAACCAACTAGATCTAACAGACATATATAGAACACTTCACCCAACAACAACAGCATACACATTTTTCTCAAGTGCACATGGGACATTTTCTAAGATAGACCATATGTTAGGCCATAAAGTAAGTCTCAATAGATAGCAAAAGATAGATATCATTAAAAGTATCTTCTCTTACCACAATGGGATGAAGTTAGAAATCAATAACAAAATTAAAACTGGAAAATTCATAAATGGTAGAAATTAAATAATATGCTTTTAAATAACAATGGACGAAAAAAGAAATCACAAGGAAAACTAGAAAATACTTAAGAGATGAATGAAAATGGAAACACTTAAAAACAAAACTACCACAGGAATTCCCTGGTGGTCCAGTGGTTAGGACTCCGCACTTCCCCTGCAGGGGGCACTAAGATCCTGCAAGCCATATAACACACCAAAACAAAACAAAACAAAACAAAACAAAACTACCCTATGATCCAGCAATTACACTCCTGGGTGTTTATCCAAAGGAAACAAAATCACTATCTAGATATATGTACCCCCCCCATTCATTGCAGCACTATTTGCAATAGCTAAGACATGGAAACAACCTAAGTGTACAGTGACAAATGACGATAAAGCAAATGTGGTGTATATACACAGTGGAATATTATTCAGCCATAAAAAAGAGCGAAACCCTGCCCTTTGTGACATGAATGGACCCTGAAGGCATTTTGCTAAGTGAAGTAAATCAAACAGAGAAAGACAAATACCATATGATCTCATTTATATGTGGAATCTAAAAAAACCCCAAACAAAGACACAGAGAACAGATCAGTGGTTGCCAGAGGTGAGAGATAGGGGGTGGGCAAAATGGGTGAAGTTGGTCAAAAGGTACAATTTTCAGTCTTCCAGTTATAATTATATCCTGGGGATATAATTTACAGCATGGTGACTATACTTAACAATACTGTATGGTACATTTGGAAATTACTAAGAGAGTAAATCTTAAAAGTTCTCATCACAAGGAAAAAAAATTTGTAACTGTGTGTGGTGATGGATACTATAAATATCATGGTAATCATTTCATGATATATACATATATCAAATCATTATGTTGTACACCTAGAACTAATACAATGTTATATGTCAATTATATCTCAATAAAAAAGGAAAAATAAAACTTTGAAAAAAACCCCAAGAAAATGAAAACATGATATAACAAAATCTATGGGACACAGCAAAGGCAGTGCTAAGAGGGAAATCTATAGTTATAAATGCATTAAAAAAGACAAAATCTTAATTAGGAGCATGAGATTAACAGACACACACTACTATATATAAAATAGATAAGCAAAAAGGATTTATTGTACAGCACAGGGGACTATATTCAATATTTCATAATACCTATAATGGAAAATAATCTGAAAAAAATATATAAATGAATCACTTTGCTGTACACCTGAACTAACACAATACTGTAAATCAACTATACTTCAATTTAACCTCCCCACACACAAAAAACAAAACCCCCCGCAAGATCTTAAATCAACAACTTAAGGAACTAGAAAAAGAAGAACTAAACCCAAAGTTAGCAGAAGGAAATGATAAAGATTAGAGCAGAGATACACAAAACAGAGAATAGAAAAACGAAAGAAAATCAATAAAACCAAAAGGTGGTTCTTCAAAAAGATTAAAAAAACGACAAATCTCTAGCTAGATGGACCAAGAAAAAAAGAGAGAAGACTCAAATTACTAAAAATCAGAAATGAAAGTGGGGGCATTACAGAAATAAAAAGACTTATAGGAGAGTGTTATAAACAACTTCACACCGAAATATTAGATAATCTGGATGAAATGGGGAAATACCTAGAAACACAAAACCAACACCAAGACTAAATCACCAAGAAATAGAAAATCTGAATAGATCTATAGCTAGTATGGAGATTGAATCAGTAAACAAAAATCTCCCAACAAAGAAAAATCGAAAACATGATGGCTTCACTGGTGAATTCTACCAAACATTTCAAGGAGAACTAATGCCAATCCTTCCCACTTTTTCAAAACACAAGGAGGTGAAGACTTACACAATGAAAATAACAGAACACTGCTGAAAGAAATGAAAGAAGACCTAAGTAAATGGAAACACATCCCATGTTCAGGGATTGGAAGACGTATTGTTAAAATGTCAATATTACCCAAAGCAATCTACAGATTCAGTGCAATCCTTATCAAAATCCCAATGATGATTTTTGCAGAAATAGTAAAACACATCCTAAAATTCACATGGAATCTCAAGGGACCCCCAATAGCCAAAACAATCTTGAAAAAGAACAAAACTGGAGGGCTCACAGTCCTCATGTCAAAACTTACTACAAAGCTACAACAATCAACTGGCATAAAGGCAGACATAGAGACCTATGGAATATAATAAACAGCCCAGAGGTAAACCCTCACATATATGGTCAAATGATTTTTGACAAAGGTGCCAAGACTATTCAATAGGGAAAAGATAGTCTTTTCAACAAAGTGTGCTGGGAAAACTGAATATCCACACATAAAAGAAGTTAGACCTTACCTAACACCATATAGAAAAGTTAAATTCAAAATGGATCAACAGCTAAATGTAAGAACTAAAACAATAAAACTCTTAGAGAAAACACAGGACAAAAGCTCCACAACACTGGATTCAGCAATGATTTCTTGGTTATTATACCAAAGGCATAAGTAATAAAAGAAAAAAATAGACAAATTGGACTTCATGAAAATTAAAAAAACTAAAAATTTTGCATCAAAAGACATTAACCACAGAGTAAAAAGGCAACCCACAGAATGGGAGAAAATATTTGCAAATCATGCATCTGATAAGGGATTAATATCCAGAATATACAGACAACTTCCAAAACTCAACAGAAAAAAAAATACAAAAATAGGCAAAGAACTTGAACAGAAATTTCTCCAAATAAAATACATAAATGGACAATAAGCACAGGATAGGATGCTCAACTATCATTAGGGAAATGCAAAGCAAAACTACAATGAAATACCAGCTTACACCCATTAGGATGGCTACTATTAAAAAGCAAACAAACAAAAAGACCCCAGAAAACAGCAAGTGTTGGTTAGAGAGGATGTGGAGAAATTGGAAAGCTTATGCACTGCTTGTGGGAGTGTAAAATGGCATAGCCACTGGGGAAAACAATATGGTGGTTCTTCAAAAATTTAAAAATAGAAATACCATATGATTCAACAATTCCACTTTTGAGTATATACCCAAAAGAATTGAAAGCAGGGTCTTGAAGAAATATTTGTATACCCTTGTTCACAGAAGCATTATTAAACAGCTAAAAATGTGGAAGCAACCCAGGTGTCCCTTAACTGATAGCAAAATGTGGTATATACATACAATGAGATATTATTCAGCCTTAAACAGGAAGGGACTTCCCTAGTGGTGCAGTGATTAAAAATCCACCTGCCAGTGCAGGGGACATGGGTTCGATTCCTGATCTGGGAAGATCCCACATGCTGCGGAGCAACTAAGCGTGTGCGCCATAACTACTGAGCCCACGCACCACAACTACTTAAGCCTGTGCACTCTAGGGCCCACACGCCGCAACTACTGAGCCCGTGTGCTGCAGCTACTGAAGCCCGCGTGCCTAGAGCCCGTGCTCCGCAACAAGAGAAGCCACCGCAATACGAAGCCTGCACACCGCAACTAAGAGTAGCCCTCACTTGCTGCAACTACAGAAAGCCTGCATGCAGCAAACGAAGACTCAACACAGACAAAAATAAATAAATTAAATAAATAAATTTATTAAAGAAAAGAAGGGGACCCCCCTGGGGATCCTTTAAAATATATATATATAGTGTTGCTTATTCTGTTTGCCCCTCCAGATTCATCCTTCTCCCTCTCTGCCCTGCTTTGTGTCCTAGAACACTATTCTAGGATGCTGACCTATATGGACTTCTGCTTTGCCTTCTAGCTTCCACCTGGGTTTAGCCCATGGGAAGAACCAGCAGGAGATGAGAGGCAGGAGAGGAGACTGGAGTATTTGTTCCTAATACCCACCTGTAACAGAGAACAAACCTGACTCCACATTGGATCTATTCCTTTAGCTCTAACCTTTGTGCTCTGTTGCCTGTACTAGTCATGCTGGCTCTACATCTTTGTCTCAAATAATAAAAGACTGTTGCCTAAAGCCTGAAATATACATCATACCCCTTTCTCAAGGCTGTCTCCGAGGCTTGACCTTTAAAGGTATGACACTTTTCATTCATATAGAGATAAAAAGTTGCAGAATAGAGAATAACATTTGTCTTATTGGAGGTTTACAGGAACATTGTGACCAGACTTAGGTGGACAGCTGTAAGAACAAAGGATTATCACAACACTCCCAGGGCAACAACCAGCCACACCTGTTCCCCACTTAGCATAAAAGAAGCTTGAGGGACTTCCCTGCGGGCACAGTGGTTAGAATTCACCTGCCAATGCAGGGGACACAGGTTCGAGCCCTGGTCTGGGAAGATCCCACATGCCGTGGACCAACTAAGCCTGTGAACCACAACTACTGAGCCTGCGCTCTAGAGCCTGCGAGCCACAACTACTGAAGCCTGTGCACCTAGAGCCCATGCTCCACAACGAGAAGCCACTGCAATGAGAAGCCTGTGCACCACAACGAAGAGTAGCCCCCGCTCTCTGAAACTAGAGAAAGCCCGCCCACAACAACGAAGACCCAACGCAGCCATAAATAAATAAATACTCAATCTGATTTAAAAAAAAAAAAAGAAACTTGACTTCTAACTCGGTTAAGATGATTCTTTGGGACACCAGTCCGCCACCTTCTTGGTCTGCTGGCTTTCCAAATAAAGTCACTATTCCTTGTCCCAACACCTCATCTCTCGATTTATTGGCCTGTTGTGTGAAAAGCAGTAGAGCTTGGACTCAGTAACACACCTACCTCACTACCTCTTGTATTCCTCTTCCAGTCAAAGTCAGGTGGCCCTTCTACGGGGCTACAGTAACAGTGCTCCTTTGGGTCAATGGATGGTAACAGTTTTCCACTGCTGAGTCCCTGGGTGCTTCACCATTCCTTGTTTTTTCTCTTACCCTGACTAAATGGTCTCTTCATTAATTCTGATGTGCTCTTTGAGTACGCCATCTCTTCTTGCAAAGGTGTTAACTGATAAACTCTATTAATAAACTCTTTGAAAGAAGACACATCTGATCATTCAGAGTGGCATAAGATTTGAAAGAAAGTTGTGCTGATTCACTCAAGCACATATGCAGTTCTTGCAACCTAAACAGGAAAAGAACCTGTCCTACTGCCTGCTGATGGCTTGCACAGTAGCTTCCTCCTCAGAGAGAGGACGAATTCCAGCCCAGTTCTTATCCTCATGGAGACAGAGTCCTTGCCATTGAAAATTTTCCTTTAAAAAGTGCTGTGTGCTACAATCTCTTCAAAAATTGGTTTTGTGGTACCTTCTAAGGCTGGACATAAGTATACCCTATGACCCAGCAATTCCATTCCACCAAAAGAAATGAGTACATGTATTCATCAAAAGGAATGAACATAGTTGCATTATTTATAATAATCCCAAACTAGGAACTATCATATGGTGGTATATTCATACAATGAAATACTATACAACATTAAGAATTATCTATTGATACATGCAACATGGATGAACCTCACATAATGTTGAAAAAAGCCAGACACACAAAAAGGTACATGATTCCATCATTATAAAGTTTAAAAACAGGCAAAACCAATGTATAAGTGGTGGAAGTCATGAAAGAAATTACTCTGGAGTAGGAGGGGGACAGTGTGGTAGTGTTCATGTGTTGGGAAAATTCATCATTACTGTACACTTTCTACTTGTGCACTATTCTGCATGTACATTGTATTTAAATTAAAAGTTTACATTTTAGAAAGTGCCTTGTGGAATCGCTGCATGTCAGAGACACTCTTGTACCAGAAAATTGTTTTAGGGCTTCCTGTGTCTAGAGTGGGCTCCATAGGAGGTAGAAGACTTTTGTGTCTGCCCCCTGGTATCCAGCTTCCCAGCCCATGAGACAACAAGCACTCCCAGAATGAGGCCAGTCTAGAGAAGCAGTAGCAAGTACTGCTCAGAACCAGCTCTGCCACCTGCTGTTAGGCCAGGGTCAGTGGAACAGAATGGGCCCTTTTTGAAGACATTTTGGTCTTTCCCAGCCCTCCACCATGAGCTGTGTGGCCCTGGAAAATTCTCTTCCTCTCTCCAAGACTCAGATCCCTCCTCTGGAAATTGAGGGAGGGTACCAGATGCCAGAGATCCCCAAAGCTCACCTAAGGCACTTATTAAAATGAAAATTTGGGATTTCCCTGGTGGTCCAGCCTTCCAATGCAGGGGATGCGGGTTCGATCCCTGGTCAGGGAACTAAGATCCCACATGCTGTGGGGCAACTAAGCTCCCGCGCCACAACTACTGAGCCCGCGTGCTCTGGAGCCTGCGTGCCACAACTAGAGAAGCCTGCATGCCACAACGAAGGGCCCACACACCACAACGAAAGATCCCAGATGCTGCAACGAAGATCCTGCGTGCTGCAACTAAGACCTGATGCAGCCAAATAAAATAAATAAATGAAAATTACTAAAAAATAATAATAAAATAAAATGCAAATTCTATGGCACAACCCCAGATCTGAATCAGAAGCTATGAGAGTGGGATTTGGTCATATTTTAAATCCCAAAATAATTCAGTGAGCCAGGTGTGTGGAAAACATGACAAGGCATATCATCTCCAAGGACCCTACCAGCTGTTATTTATCTGACATTTTGCCCCCATGGTTCTTGGGGCTCAGGGTTCTGGATCACAAAGACTGAGACAAAACAGCCCCTATCAGATGCGAGTTACCTTGGACTCTAATTGGTAAATTTAATTCATTTGTATTTACTATAATTACTGTAATAGGACTTATTCTGTATTTTCTGCTTAGGGTATTTCTCTCTCTCTTTTTTTTCTTCTTTCTTACTTTCCAATAGATTTAGCCAAAAAAATTTTTTTTTCTTGTTGGTTGTGCCGTGCGGCTTGCGGGATCTCAGTTTCCCAACCAGGGATTGAACCTGGGCCACAGCAGTGAAAGTGCCAAATCCTAACCACCAGACCGCCAGCGAACTCCCTAGCAAGTTTTCGTTTATTGGTTTAAAAAGATTACATACTATTTTTGTTCTTAGGGTGGTTAATTGCCTTAATATCCATTCTTATATTCATATACCCTCATCGTCATCTTAACATCTTCCCAGAACAGGACATGTGCTTCAGCGTGCTTTACATCTCCTTTTATCTCTTGCTTTATATCTGATTTTAGAGGAAAGCTTTCAGCTATTAACCATTAAGTATGATGTTACTTGTGGGTCTGTCATAAACTACCTTTATTATGTTGAGATATGTTCCCTCTATATCAACCCTGATGAGAGTTTTTATCACGAATGGATATTGAATTTTGTCAAGTGCTTCTTTTGCATCTATTGAGATGACCATGCAATTTGTATCCTTCCTTTGTTGATGTGGTGTATCACACTGATTGATAATGTGAATAATGAACCATCCTTGCATCCATGGAATAAATCCCACTTGACCATAGTGTTTGTTTCTTTTTATACATTGTTGAATTCAATTTGCTAATATTTTGTTGAGGATTTTTGCATCTCAGAATTATATTCATCAAAGATATTGATTGGCCTGTAGTTCTTTTTTCTCTGGGGCACTGTCCTTGTCTGGTTTTGGTATCAGGATAATTGTGGCCTCATAGAATGAATTTGGGAGTGTCCCCTCCTCTTCAATTTTTTGGGTATAGTTTGAGAAGGATAGGTATTCGCTCTTCTTTATATGTTTGGTAGAATTCCCCTGTGAACCTATCCATTCTCGGACTTTCATTTGCTTGGATTTTTTTTTTTAATTACAAATTCAATTTCACTATTAGTGATCAGTCTGTTCAGTTTGTCTATTTCTTTCTGATTCAATCTTGGAAGATTTATGTTTGTAGAAATTTATCTATTTCTTCTAGGTTGTCCAATTTGTTGGCATGTAACTGTAGTATTATGATTTTTTGTATCTCTATAACTTCTCTTTCACTTCTTATCTTATGTGAATCCTCTTTCTTTTGTACTTGATGAGCCTGGCTAAAGGCTTATAAATTTTGGTTTACTTTTCAAAAAACCAGCTCTTGGTTTCATTCATCTTTTCTATTGTTTGTTTCTATCTTACTTATTTCCTCTCTGATCTTTATTATTTCCTTCCTTCTGCTGACTTTGGGCTTTGTTCCTCTTCTAATTCCTCTAGATGGTAGGTTAGGTTATTTGAGATATTTGTTTCTTGGGTAAGCCTGTATTGCTATAAACTTCCCTCTTTGAACTGCTTTTGCTGTGTCCCATAGATTTTGGAAAGTTGTGGGGTTTTTTGTTTTTTAAATTTTTAATTTATTTTTAAATTTATTTTTGGCTGTGTTGGGTCTTTGTTGCTGCGCACGGGCTTTCGTTAGTTGTGGCGAGAGGGGGCTACTCTTCATTGCGGTGCATGGGTTTCTCATTGTGGTGGCTTCTCTTGTTGCAGAGCATGGGCTCTAGGTGCGCAGGCTTCAGCAGTTGTGGCAGGCAGGCTCAGTAGTTGTGGCACACAGGCATAGTTGCTCTGCGGGATCTTCCTGGACCAGGGCTCAAACCTGTGTCCCTTACATTGGCAGTTGGATTCTTAACCACTGCTCCACCAGGGAAGCCCTGGAAAGCTGTGTTTTTATTTTCATTTGTCTTGAGGTACTGTCTGATTTCCTCTTTGATTTCATTGACTCACTGGTTTTCTAGATTCCATATGTAAACAATATTATACAGTATTTGTTTTTCTCTTTCTGACTTGCTTCACTCTGTATGACAGTCTCTAGGTCCGTCCACATCTCTGCAAATGGCACCATTTCGTTCCTTTTTATGGCTGAGTAATATTCCATTGTATATGTGTACCACATCTTCTTTATCCATTCCTCTGTTGATGGACATTTAGGTTGCTTCCACGCCCTGGCTATTGTTAGTGCTGCAATGAACATGGGGTGCATATATTTTTTGGAATTATGCTTTTCTCCAGGTATATGCCCAGGAGTGGGATTGCTGGGTCGTATGGTAGTTCTATTTTTAGTGTTTTAAGGAACCTCCATACTGCTCTCCATAGTGGCTGTACCAATTCACATTCCCGCCAGCAGTGCAAGAGTGTTCCCTTTTCTCCACACCCTCTCCAGCATTTATTGTTTGTAGATTTTGATGATGGCCATTCTGACTGGTGTGATGTGATACCTCATTGTAGTTTTGATTTGTATTTCTCTAATAATTAGTGATGTTGAGCATCGTTTCATTTGTTTGTTGGCCATCTGTATGTCTTCTTTGGAGAAATGTCTTTAGACAATGATCTAAAGACAAATTTAGATATTCCACCCATTTTTTTTTTTTTTTTTTTTTAGGGTGGACGTCAGTTAAGGGAAACTTTTATTAAAAGTCACAAAAGAATTTAGAAAAGTAGTTTTTCCAACCATGTTAAATATTTAGATGCAATTTAAATAAAAAAGACTGTGGACTATTCATTCTCATTGGACTTATTCTTAGCAAAACTTTTTACTTGCATTTTTTTCTTATTAGTTATCTGTTTTATACATATTAGTGTATACATGTCAATCCCAATCTCCCAGTTCATCCCACCACCACCACCCCTGCCACTTTCCCCCCATGGTGTCCATATGTTTGTTCTCTACATCTGTGTCTCTATTTCTGCCTTGCAAACCGTTCCACCCATTTTTTGATTGGGTTGTTTGTTTTTCTGATATTGAGCTGCATTGAGCTGTTTGTATATTCTGGAAATCAGTCTCTTGTCAGTTGCTTCATTTGCAAATATTGTCTCCCATTCTGAGGGTTGTCTTTTCGTCTTGTTTATGGTTTCCTTTGCTGTGCAAAAGCTTTTAAGTTTCATTAGGTCCCATCTGTTTATTTTTATTTTCATTACTCTAGGAGGTGGGTCAAAAAAGATCTTGCGGGCTTCCCTGGTGGCACAGTGGTTGAGAGTCCACCTGCCGATGCGGGGGGACACGGGTTCGTACCCCAGTCCGGGAAGACCCCACATACCGCGGAGAGGCTGGGCCCATAAGCCATGGCCGCTGAGCCTGCGCGTCCGGAGCCTGTACTCCGCAACGGGGGAGGCCACAACAGTGAGAGGCCCGCGTACCGCAAGAAAAAAAAAAAAGATCTTGCTGCAATTTATGTCAGATAGTGTTCTACCCAGGTTTTCCTCTAAGAGTTTTATAGTGTCCAGCCTTACATTTAGGTCTTTAATTCATTTTTATTTTTGTGTATGGTGTTAGGGAGTGTTCTAATTTCATTCTTTTACATGTAGCTGTCCAGTTTTCCCAGCACCACTTATTGAAGAGGCTGTCTTTTCTCCATTGTATATTCTTGCCTTTGTCATAGATGAGGTGACCATAGGTGTGTGGGTTTATCTCTGGGCTTTCTATCCTGTTCCACTGATCTCTATTTCTGTTTTTGTGCCAGTACCATACTGTCTTGATTACTGTAGCTTTGCAGTATAGTCTGAAGTCAGAGAGCCTGATTCCTCCAGCTCCATTTTTCTTTCTCAAGTTTGCTTTGGCTATTCGGGGTCTTTTGTGCTTCCACACAAATTGTAAAAATTTTTGTTCTAATTCTGTGAAAAATGCCACTGGTAATTTGATAGGGAGTGCATTGAATCTGTAGATTGCTTTGGGTAGTATAGTCATTTTCACCATATTGATTCTCCCAATCTAAGAACATGGTATATCTCTCCATCTGTTTGTGTCATCAGGTGCATATGTTTTCATGAGTGTTATATCCTCTTCTTGTATTGATCCTTTTATCATTATATAATGTTCTTCTTTGTCTTTTGCTATAAACTTTTTAAAAAGTCTACTTTGTCTTATCTCAGTATTGCTACCCTAGCTTTCTTGTCATTTCCATTTGCATGAAATATATTTTGCCATCCCCCTCATTTTCAGTCTCTGTCTTCAGCTCTGAAGTGAGTCTCCTGTAAGCAGCACATAGATGGCTTTTTTTTTTTTCTTATTCCAATCATCCACCCTACACCTTTTGATTGGAGCATTTGGTCCACTGACACTTTAAGTGATTATTGATAGGTATGAACTTACTGCCATTTTGTTGTTTTCTGGTTGTTTTTGTAGCTCTTCTGTTCTTTTTCTTATTTTCTTCCCCTGTGATTTGATGATTTTCTTTAGTGGTATGCTTGTGCTCCTTTCTCTCTAGTTTTTGAGAATCTATCGTAGGTTTTTGATTTGTGATTACCATGAGGTTCATACATGTTGACCTATACCTACTTGTTTGAAACTGGTAGTTAAAGTTCAAATACTTGCTAGAAGATCTACATTTTGTGTTTTCCTCACACGTCTTGTGTTTTTGGTGCTATATTTTATATCTTCATGTCTATTCCTTAATTGGTTACTGTAGTTATAGTTACTTTTACTTCTTAGTCTTCATAGTAGCTTATTTAAGTGGTTGATTCACAGCCTTTACTGTATATTTGCGTTTATTAGTGGGATTTCTCCTTTCTGATAGATAACTTCTTCTTGTAGCCTTTTCTTTTACACATAGAAAAGACCCTTTAACATTTCTTTTAGGGTTGGTTTAGTATTGATGAACTCTTTGCTTTTGCTTGTCTGAGAAGCTTTTTGTTTTTGCTTGTTTTTAATCTTTCCTTCAATTCTAAATGCTAATCTTACTGGGCAGAATATCCTACGATTAGGTTTTTCCCTTTCAGTGCTTTAAATATATCATGCCACTCCCTTTTTACCTGAAGTTTCAAAAAGATCAGTTGATAGTCTTCTGGAGGTTCCCTTGTTTATGACGCTTTTTCCCTTGCTGCTTTTAGAATTCTTTCACTTTTGCCATTTTAATTATGATATGTCTTGGTATGGGTCTGTTTGGGTTCATCTTGTTTGGGACCCTCTGTGCTTCCTGTATCTGGACATCTGTTTCCTTCTTTAAGTTCAGGAAGTTTTCAGTCATAATTTCATCAAATACATTTTTGACCCCTTTGTCTCTCTTCTCCTTCTGGGATACCTGTAATGCGTATGTCGGTACCCTTAATATTGTCCCAGAGATTCCTTAAACTGTTCTCATTAAAAATTTTTTTTCTTGGGACTTCCCTGGTGGTGCAGTGGATAACACTCCGCACTCCCAAGGCAGGGGGCCTGGGTTAGATTTCTGGTCAGGGAACTAGATCCCACATGCATGCCGCAACTAAGAATTTGCATGCCACAACTAAGGAACCCATGTGCTGCAACTAAGGAGCCTGCAAGCCACAACCAAGGAGGCTGCAAGCCACAACTAAGGAGCCCACCTGCTGCAACTAAGGAGCCTGTGAGTTGCAACTAAGGAGCTGGCAAGCTGCAACTAAGACCTGGTGCAACCAACTAAATAAATACTTTTTTTAAAGTGCCATTAAAAAAAATTGCTTTTTCTTTTTGCTCTTCTGATTGGGTGATTTCCATTATTCTATCTTCCAGATCATTTAGGCATTCTGCATCACCTAGTCTGATGTTCATTCCTTCTAGTGCGTTTTTCATTTGTTATTGTATTCTTCAGTGCTGACTGGTTCTTTTTTAAATTTTCTCATTCCTTGTTAAAATTTTCACTGTGCTCATCTATTCTTTTTTTTTTTTTTTTCTTGTGGTAGGCAGGCCTCTCACTGTTGTGGCCTCTCCCATTGCGGAGCACAGGCTCCGGACGCACAGGCTCAGAGGCCATGGCTCACGGGCCCAGCCGCTCCGCGGCATGTGGGATCTTCCCGGACCGGGGCACGAACCCATGTCCCCTGCACCGGCAGGCGGACTCCCAACCACTGCGCCACCAGGGAAGCCCTGCGCTCATCTATTCTTTCCTCTAATTCAGTTAGCGTTCTTATTACTAATGCTTTGAACTCTTATCTGGTAGATTGTTTCATTAGTTGTTCTTTGGTTGTTTTTTTTTTTCTTCTTTTTTCATTTGAAACGAAATTCCTGTCTTCTCACTTTGCTTAATTTTCTCTGTCTCTATGAAATTAGGTAAGACAGTTACCTATCACAGTCTTGAAAGGGTGTCCTTATGTGGGTGTGTCCCTATACAGTTTGCATGTGCCCAGTTGCTTTGGCGGGAGAGCTGGATCCGACGTGAGCAGAAGTCACGTCTTCCCTCAGGGTGTGTTGGCAGCAATCACCTTGGTAAGAGGTGGGGCTGGAGATGAAGGGGCTAGAGCCAGAGCCAAGTCTGAGCCAGGGTTTCTCCTCTGTTCAGGGGCCAACATCACCCTACTGGTGGGGGCAGGTCCCAAGTTGCTGAGCAGAAGCCCTGAGGGTCAGGTCCAAGCTGGCTCTGTTCCCTCTAAGTGTGTGCTCTCCCTCACCCAGGCATTGGCACCTCTACCCCAGAGAGGCAATGCTGGAGCAAGAGGGGCTGGAGCAGGCCCTTGGCAGGGGTCAGGGCATAGGCTGGGGTCGTCCTAGCAGTCAGAGTTCTGGACTACTCTTGATCTGCTGCCCCTGCAAGCACCAGTAATGGCTGCCACTGCCTTGTTCAGATGCCATGTTAGGTCTGAGCCAATTCCATCCCCCACAGCTGCATAATGTCCTCACCCCTGGCAGCTTTCACCCTAGTAGAAAGCTGTACTGCAGAGTAAGCAGGGCTGTAATGGGCACTCAGCTCAGACTGGGGCATGTGCTTGGGCAGTTGCAGGAAACCAGCCAGAGCCCCAGGCAGTTTCAATCTGCTTCCTCCACCTTGTTTTGGGAGTAAGCAAGCATGTGCACACTCTTCACGAGTGCAGTCTTGGTTTCTTACAGCCTTGCTGTCAGTTCCACTGGCTTTCAAACCAGCTAAGGGGACTTGTCCTCCCAGTGTTGGACCCCAGGGGCACCTAATGTGTAGTCTGAACCGCACACTCCCCAGGGAGGATCTCTAAGCCCATGTAATCCTCCTCCTCTTCTGTGTCCCCTCCCAGCGGTACAGGTTCCAATCCAACTGCTTCTCTTTCCTTCCTACCCAACTCCATGTGGATCTTTCTTGCAGTGTTAGTTGCGTGAGTTTTTCTGCCAGTCTCCAGTTTGTTTTCAGTGAGAATTGCTCCATGTGTAGATGTATTTTTTATGTGTTCATGGGGGGAGGTGAGCTTTGTGTCTTCCTACTCCACCATCTTGATATCTCTGTTTCTGAGTACTTTTAAATATTTCTTTCAATGTGAGTCTTTATGTGGCGTACTTTTGAAGCCTTGTATGCCTGAGAACATTTTTATCATGTCCTTACATTAAAATTCTATGCTCTTTTCCTTGAATGCATAAAAAGCATTAATGAGTGACTCGAATACAAGAGTCATGTTGAGATGTGCCACAGCAGTCTGATTTTGGTTCAAACCTTGTGGTGGATCTGCATTTTCTCCACGGAAGCCTTTAAGATTTTCTGTCTTTGACTATATGTATAGATGTGCGTTTTCCTTATTGCTCCTTTTGGGACTCCATGTGAACCCTTTCAAACTGAGACCTATTTTCTCTTAATTCCTGAAAATTCTCCATTCTTTTAAAAATTATTTCCTTCCTGAAAATTCTCCATTCTTTAAAAAATTATTTCCTTAGTTTTATTTTCATTTTTCTCTCCAAGACTCTTGTGTTGTACTATTTCTACTTCTACTCTCTATATTTACTTAATGCTTCCTGGAAATGTTCCTAGTTGTAGCCTTCCAAGCCATTAATACATTTTTTAGCCATATTTCTCCTACTTTTTATCCCATTATTATCTTGTTCTAATTTTATTTATTTTTTCCAAATTCTATATATTTCCCATAACTAATATTTCTATCTGGTTCTTTTTTTATGTTTTCTTATTGTTCCATCTGGATAATTTCTAATGTTAGCTCTACATATATGCATCACATATTAACTTCTTCATCCATCTCTTCCAATAATCTTCTTCAGAAGGCATATGTTGTCCAGCATGCTGCCTTTTTATAAGGTGATTGTCTCTTCAACTGTCTAGATATTTAGGGGTTGGTGTCAAAGAAGGCCAAGTGGAGAACCAAAACTTTTGTTCCAATGAATGGGGTGAGGCCTCCAACCTCTATCCCTACTGTGTTATGGGAGATTATATGGTTGGGCTGGACAAGCACCCCACCTCGAGGTAACAAGTCACACTCCCTTTCCAACTGGAGTGGCATCAGCAAAGGCCTACTGGAGAGTCAGAACATTCGCCACTGCCCAGGAGTAATGACATATAACCCCTGCAGGTGTAAACCAAGGCCATGTGAGGAAGAGTAACAAGGTACTCCCTCCCCAGCTGGATTAGCATTGGCAGAGGCTAAGTGGGGAGCTGAAATTCTCACCTCCACACAGCAGTAAAGGGAAGCTCGCCTCCCACCCCAACCCCAGTGTCAATGAAAGCTCAGTGGGGATTCGAGACTTCCATCTCACTTAGCAGTATCAAAGCAGCTCCCTCTTTATCCTACCAGAGCAGTCTCAAACAAGGCCTGCTAAAACAGATGATTTAAATAAGATCTAGAGCTTTACAGATAATACACAAGACATCAGATTTCAATAAAAATCACATAACATACCAAGAACAAGCAAAATCTCAGCTTAAATGAGAAAAGACAATGAACACATGGTAAGCATTGCGATGCCGTAGATGTTAGAATTGTCTAACAAGAATTTTAAAGCAGTGATCATAAAAATGCTTCAGTGAGCAACTGCAAACACACCTGAGACAAATGAAAAAAAAATCTTAGCAAAGAAATAGAAGATATAAAGAATAAAATAGAAATTTTAGAACTGAAAAATATAATCACCTAAGTGAAAAACTTGAAGGGCTCAATAGCAGAATAGAGGGGACAGGGGAAAGAATTAGTGAACTTAAAGACAGACAGTAGAAATTACACAATCTGAAGAGAGGGAAGATAGAGTGGGGGCAAAAATGGAAGCGTCTCATGGCCCCGTGGGAATGTTAAAGATCTAACATTCATGTCACCGGCGTCTAGAGAAGTGGAAAAAGAGGGTGGGGTTGAAAAATAATGGCTAAAAATTCTCCAAATTTGGCAAAAAGGCATAAGCCTACAGATTCAAGAAGCTGACTGAACCCTAACAAGATAAGCCCAAAGGAATTCATGCCAAGACACATCATAGTCAAGTCTGAGAATTAAAGAAAAAAAAATACTGAAAGCACAAAGAGGGAAACAACACCTTACCTATAAGGTGAAAAGACAATTTGAATGATAGCAGATTTCTCATCAGAAAGCAAGGAAGTGGCTTAATATTTCTGAAGGACTGAAAGACAAGAATGGCCAACTCAGAATTTTATATGCAGAGAAAATATCCTTCACTAATAAGACATGGCCAGATGAAGGAAAATTAAAAACTTTTGTTGCCAGCTAAACTTCTTGAAAAGGACGGCTAAAGGAAGTTCTCTAAACAGAAAGGAAATGGTAAAATTAGGAGTCTTGGAACATCAGGAAGGAAGAAAGAGAAATGGAAAGAATAAAAATATGTAAATACAACAGATTTTCCTTCTTTTGAGTTTTGCAAATTATGTCTGAAGCAAAACTTTAGAACATTGTCTAACATGGTTCTCAACATATATACAATTGTATTAGAAGTGGGAGAAGGTAAAGGGACAAAAAGGGAGGATAGGCTTCTACACTTCACTCAAACTGGTAAAATGTGGATACAAGTAGATTGCAGTAACTTATGTGTATATGTAATGCAACATTTAGAGAAACCACTGAAAAAGCTATTCAATTAAGGAGGTACATTCAAAAATATTACAGATAAATCAAAACAATATTCTAAAAAAAAAAGTTCAAGTAAATCACCTGAAGGCAGGAAAAAGAAACACAAAAACAAAAAACAGAACAAATGAAAATAAAAACTAAAAATGGCTGACTTAAGTCCTAACATATCTACAATTACATTAAGTAAAAAGTCTTAAAAAAACACCAATTAAAAAACAAGAGATTGACATCAGATGTGACATGTGAATGTGAGATAAACTTCAGGGCAAAAAAATTTACCAGGTACAGAGAGACATTACATAATGATAAAAGGGTCAATCCACCAAAAAGAAACCTAAATGGCATGCACCAGATAACAGAACTGCAAAATACATGAAGCAAAAACTGGAAAAGGACACAGACAATTCCACAATATAGTTGGAAATTTCACCACTCTCTCAACAACCAACAGAACAACTTGACAGAAAATCAGCAAGAGTGTAAGAACTCAATAAAACCATCAACTGATAGAATTTTATCAACATTTATAAAAACCCACCCAACATAATACCTTTTCAAGCACCTACAGAAAATATACCAAGATAGAGCACCAGATCATGGACCGTATTACAAACCTCAACAAATTTTTAAAGACTGTAATAAGGTATCACAACACACCTATGAGAATGGCTAAAACAAAAAAACAGAGATAGTATCAAATGCTGGAAACTGGATCTCTCCTACATTACTGGTGGGAATATAAAATGGTACAACTACTTAGGAAGACAGTTTGATGGTTTCTTTAAAAAATAAAAACTTACTACATGACCCAGTAACCCCACTCCTGGGCATTTATTCTAGAGAAATGAAAACTTATGTTCATACGAAAACCTGCTTATAAATGCTCATAGCAGCTTCATTTGCAATAGGCCCAAATTGGAAACAATCAAGATGCCCCTCAACAGGTGAATGGTTACAGAAACTATGGTACATCCATTCCATGGAACATTCATATTCAGGAGTAAAAAGAAATGAACTACTGAAACACACACCATCTTGGATGGACACCAAGGGAATTATGCTGAGTAGAAAAAAACCCAATCTCAAAAGGTAACGTACTGCAGGATTCTATTTATACAATTCTGTGAGATGAGAGATTAGTGGTTGCTACAGGTTAGGAAGGGTGAGGGGAAGGGGATGGATATGACTATAAAGGAGTAGCAAGGGGGATATCTTCGTGGGGATGGAATTTGTTCTATATCTTGATTATGGTTACTGGGATAAAATGACATAGAGGGCTTCCCTGGTGGCACAGTGGTTGAGAGTCCACCTGCTGATGCAGGGGACACGGGTTCGTGCCCCGGTCCGGGAAGATCCCACATGCCGCTGAGCGGCTGGGCCCGTGAGCCATGGCCGCTAAGCCTGTGCGTCCGGAGCCTGTGCTCCGCAACGGGAGAAGCCACAACAGTGAGAGGCCCGCGTACCGCAAAAAAAAAAAAAAACACACATAGAACTAGACACACATACTGTACCGATGTTAATTTTTGGTTTTGATATTGTACTATACTTATGTGAGCTTTAAGTACTGGGGGAAACTGGATGAAGTGAACATGGGACCTCCCTATGCTATCACTGTAAGTTAAACACACACACACACACACACACACATCTAAATAGCCCAAGTCTGTTTGTTTGTTTTAAATCCCTTCTCTCTTAGAAAGGCAATAATACGGACCATACGACTTCATCCTCTGGATGTTATTATTAGACTGGGGTAAGAGAGGATAAGAAGTACCAACCTGTAAGTGGGACTGAGCCAATCAGGTTCACTGTGTTCAGAATTTGAATTGAAAGACAGAAACGCAAAGGGATGAAAAAAATCCTGTGATAACAGGATCAAAACTGGTCCCTGGCCATTCCACGTCAGTTGACGTCATGCGGCAAGAAGCAGAAACTCTCAGGCTGCCTGTATGAGAAAATGTCAATTGAGAGAATATTCCCTTTTAGAACTAATATGGGTGGTGAATAGTTTCTGCTTCTTGCAACCATCAACCCTGACTAAAACATATACTGTAGAAAGGGAAGATTAAAAAGGTAACAACATTTCTTCTGCATTGTAATTTGCTATGGCCCTGTCCCTATACTGCTGAAGTTTAAGACAGCTATCATTGAAACAATCTGATCCTCATCTCTCACTTCATCTGACCCACCCAGGTCAGTGAGACCAGAGTTGAAAGTGAGGGAAAGATCAGGTCTCTATTAAGGATGGAAACAAGAAGAGCTCATGCATACCAGACTCTCCAACCAGTATATCAGAACTACAGTTTCCACCCATAGAGGGTTCCAATGCTTAATGTAGAGACCTGGAATTTAAGGATAAGAAGGAAGGTCCTCTTGGATACAAGTTTACAAATAATGTGGAGGTTGGAATTCGTTCATTCATTCATTCATCTCTAAGTCATTTATTTATTGGAGGACGTAGAGGTATAGGGATTTCAATCTCTCAAGAGGGACCCCACCTACTGACTCAGGCGTAGCCAAGAGCCCACCAGGGCAGCAATAATCACTCTAGGCTTGGTGGGAGGTAAACTGAAAGGGGTCACATGAAGGCCAAGCCACCATCTCCTCACCTCCTGTGCTCATCTCCACTTCTGGTCTCCCATCTCAGAACCCCAGCACAGTGCACAGTAGACAAACAGACACTGGTATCAGGTTGCCTGGGTTCAGTCCTGCTTCTGCCACTTCCTGCTGTGTGACTTCTCTGTGCCTCAGTTTCCTCACCTTACAAGTGAATTACCTTAAAGGGAATTACAGTACCCACTTCATGGCTCCAGGCAACAGTAAGATGATCACTGGAATTACCACAATATCTTAACTTTTATTTTCTGTGCCACTCGATTGAGTGGTTACCAGAATAAACAGAAGAAGTCAACTAAAAACACATTGAAGCAATCGAAATTTGTTTTTATTTTTAGTTGTTTTGGCTAATGGAAGAACAGAACCGTCACAGCAGCTCAGCTCTATAACCCATCCAGCCCAAGACTGTTCTAGTGGTAGAGCCAAGGACAGACAGGTCTTCCTCCATCAGTGACCTCTTCTCAAAACAAGGACATCTTCCATAGAGCATCAACATGTATCTGTCATCCGAGAAATCAACTAAAGCCCTCTTGATCCTTCTACACTTTCGGCCAGTAGTTATCACCTTCTGAGGTTATGGACTCCAGGTTTGCTACATGATAGGCAGAGGAAAGCTTCCTTTTACACTTCAAGGGCTGCAGAAGTATGGAATTGGGGAACACGACTGTATAGACTTCAACCACTTCCTCCTTTAGCCTGTCCCTCCAGGGTGCAGAAGAATCAATGTTCTTACAACTTCCCTTCTCCTTTTGGCATTCTTCAAGGTGTACACACAAGCCTCAGGAAATCATCCATGGGAAGCACACTAGGATTTACGCAAATGCAGGATGATGCGTTAGTTTCTCCTTTGGCCCCAGCACACACAGGGCCAGCATCTTTCAGGAGCAGCCGCTCCAGTGCTGTCTAGACTGCACTCTTAAGTCATGAATGGGTTGTTCAGGAACCTCTGTCCTGAATGATTCCTAAAACTTCACATAGTCTCAGTTTCACCGTCCTCAATTCCTATTGGTGTGTTACTATCTTACCTGTAAAGTTATTAAACCCCTGACACTGGATGTCTCTTTCAGATTTCGTATCTTCCTCCAACTTACTAAACGCCTCCTGAATTTCAGAAAGCAGCTACCTGCCAGCTAGTACAGGGACGCAGCCTAATTCTGTGTGAATCACTGCTGAGACCAGCTCTGCAGGAGGTCGGGGAGGAAGCGTATGGTGTATAATCTGCCCACTCCACTCCTATCATACACACTCCCCTGGCCCTGCCTGTACCACCCCAAATGGCCTTGTCTGAGACTCCTGCACACTGTGTACTCCTTCCTGGCTGCCACTCATACTGGAGGTGAGGCTCCTGGATTGAATGCAGGTGGCCTGGTTTGGATATACAATGCACTATACGGGTCAGGACCCTGGACCACAAGTCCAGCCACGGCACGCTGTGGGCCCTCCCTGCCTTCAGTACAGATACTGAAGAGTTATATCTGGGTTGCCTTATTCATCGCCTTGGCTGGAACATTCTAGAGTATGGAAGGGAAAGGAGCCTGCTCTGGAGGACAGGCTGTCAGCCAAATCTAAAATACTTTTTGCACACAAGTATTGTGAGGAGGTAAGGAGGTGCTCAGAGCTCCATCTTCTGTGATCACTTCTCCAGGGACCTCCACCTCCAGGGCTCAGGCTGGTACCAAGAGCCCTGCACAGCAGAGTCAATACCAATAATTTTCCCACTTCTAAGCAAGAGGACAAAAAGTTGCACAGAGCTGAAACAGAAACACTGAAGCACGGCCTTCGTCATCCTGATGCCTGAGCTTCATGGGACGGCCAGGATGTTAACTTAGCAGTTATCCCTGTTCCACTTCCAAGCACTGGAGACAGAAATTTCAGGGGCTGAGGTTTCTCTCCTCTGGCTTGGCAAATTCTTCTCATCTCCAGTTGAATCAACGGCTCCTTAGGTACCAGATGCTAAGCCTCAAGCCCAAATCGCTTTCACCACTGACGTGTCCTTCAAGCCACTTCATCTGCTGTTCCCTTCCTCTTCTTCAGCCTTTCTGGACCTGCAGGCTTTCTGGATACAAGAACTGCCCAAAGCATGATGGAAAAAAGAAAGAAGCCAGCTTTCACCTCCTGGCGACTGCTGGTCCCAACATCTACAGGTGACCAAAGGGACTGAAAGATGACAGCCCAGTTCTCTGTGCCCTATCGTGGGTTTGAAATGAGGAGTTCCCAGGTCTCAGCAGGTACTCAGTATCCAGTGTGGCTCGTAAGGAGGGAGCTGCACGGGGAGCACTCTCCCATGGCTGCTTGGTGAAGGCAACAGTGATGTGCAAAACAAGCCCTTCTGGCACTGAACCACCGGCCAGTGGGCCAGAATGATCCCGGTCCTCAGCACAGGGCTCTCAGTCCCAGACCACACGGACGTCTCCTCCCAACTTGGCACGGGGCAGTACAGACTTCGAAGGGGAGCTCCTTTATTAAAATGCAGTGAGCAGTCCCACACTGCTACTTGGGTCAAGTTACAGCTAATGCTGGGGAAGAAGTGCCTCCAATCCATACACGGCCAGATCTGCTGAGGACCTGGAGATTCTGGGAACCAGACCTGCAGATGCTAAAGGACAAGGCCCCCCCCTGCTGGCGCCATATCACCTTGTCTAATGGTTACGTAAGACCCAGAGGCCCAGTCCTGAAGACAGTTGGCAGAGAGGCAAAAATGACTGTCTTAAAGAGGTCTTCAGACAAGTGTACAGCTCAGCAGGACAGCACACGTGCCAGGCCTCACCGTGCAGCAGCCGTCACCAACCTGGTAAAGGAGGACATATCGCATGGCATCTTCAGGGCGCTGGAGGCAGGCGCTGTGGCAGGAGAGGTAGGGAACAAGGGTCAAAAGTTTGCCAGGTTAACACATACAGACCCTCTGACCCAATATCCCACTCCTGAAAATTTATTCCGAAGAAATGATGCTCAACAGGGAAAAAGCTGGATGCACAAGGATATGTGTTCTAGCAGCCAAGTGATGAATAGAACATGGACTCTGGAGGTAGAAACCCACCTCTACTACTTTTTAGGGCAAGTGACTTACATTCTCTGAGCCTCCTTTCCCCCCTCTGTGAGACAAAGAAGACAGCACCTCCTCCCCAGGGTTGTTGTGAGATTAAATGAGACAAACTGCATAAAGCACCTACAGTCTGTGTTCAACCACAAACATTAGCTCTTATTATTACGTGTAAGAACAAGAAAAGAATGCAGGAAAAAGGAAATAGGTGAATCATTAAGGGTGATAGAGCTGAAGCAAAGTTTTCCATGACTGTACTGACAATATCATTGTTTCAGGTCTTGTCCATTTTTTAAGTGTTGTGGAAGATGCCATGAATTGTTGAGCCCTGCAGCTTAGGAAGAAAGAAGCAAGGTAGAGAGAGTTGGCCTTTCTTCACAAAGGTTTTCCCCACCTCTCTAGAATTCACCTTTGGAAAACTCCTAAGAGGTCTCTGAGGATACAATAAAGTGGGGGAGATGGAAGACACAGGAGAGGAGGAATGAAGAAGGGTTTGACAATCAAAACTGGAAAGGATCCGCCTCCCATCTGCTCACCCTGCCCAAAGGTGGGCTGTGCACAGATGAGCACTCCATCCTGACCAGGAGGTCTCCAGAGTGAGCCCGCTCGCCCGGGGCTGCTGCAGGAGCAGCTAGAGGCTGCCTGCCAGCCTGGCCAGAGAGGAGAAAAACCTTGTGATCATAGTCAAGGATTCCATTCCCAGGACCCCGCTGCAGGGCACAACACAGTCTCTGTCTCTCCCCTTCCTCCTGCAGCTTCTCAGCTGTAGGGTGTTCATAATGGTCCAGTTCCATAAAGGAAACACATGGTAAATATTCATCACCGCCAGAGACAAAACACATAATTAAGTGCTTGCAAAGACCTTAGAGAAGTCTAGCCAGTGTTTACAACCTTTTTTCATTTTAAATTCATTTTCTCCATAAATATTACAGTATATAACCCCAAAATTTAAAAAAGGGTATTTTTCAAACTTACAACCATTATCACACATTAAAAAGGTTAACAATTCCTTAATATCAACAATTATCCAGTCAGTGTTCAAATTTCCAGGTGTCTTATAAACATCAAAAATGGGTGGTTTGTTTCTCAACCTTTAAAAATGCATATTCTCAGCACCTGAGGACATTCTGAGACAGCCCCTACTATCTCACCACCACATCAATCACTGACTTATGCCAACCTCCTCATTAGACTAGATGAGAAAATGCCCAGAGAAGTCAGGTGATTTGCCCAGGATCACACAGCTAGCTGAAGACAGAGGGCCTGTGCTTTCCCTGATATCACACTGTCTGGCAGTCTGAACACTGAGGTAACTGTTAGACGCTTTTGAGTCAGCAAGTCTTAATCTAGTAACACCTCCTTTGTCTAAAAGAAAATTATCACCACTAGAACCCTCCTACTAATTTTATACACCCATTTTACTGAGATAAAAACTGAGCTCTCAAGTTAATACCATCAGGTAGAAGTCAGATTTTGATCTTTATTCCGTACTTCAATTTAAGCCATAGAAAAGGATTCTCAATGACCTCTACTCTTCTCAACTCTAACTAGCTCCCCCGGGCCAGAGCAAGCTGAAGAGGACCACCTAAGAGAGGAGGAAGAAACTCATGATGGGGATCTGTGTTCTAGCTGTGCCTCAAATGTGGCACCAGCAAAGGATAAGACTGCCTGAAAATAGGCACAAATGGCTTTATAGGTCATTTCCGTCAAACCATCAAGAAACTGTTAATTTCTGTGCTATATAAATGTTTTGGAATATGAGAAAAAAAATATTTCCCATTTCATTCTATAAGGATAGAATTATCTCTTTTCTACAACTGGACAAGGAAAGGATACACACAAAAAAGCAAGGGTGGAGAGGAAGAGGACTATAGGCTAATCTTACTAATAAACATAGAGGTCAAAATCCTAAGTAAAATAAAAGCAAATGAAGACCAGACATGCTTTTTCCTCTGAAGCACTTAGCTTCTTTCTTTTTTTGTTTTGTTCTCCTTTGATGGGGTTTTCTTTCCTATACATGCACAATAAATTTAGGTATGTGCAAAACAAACAGAATAGGACATACTGAACAAGTACTGAATCTGGAATTTAGACAGTTCGATATTAGGAAATCTTTGAAAGTAATTCATCATTTTAACTGATTAAAAGGAAATGTTTATACTCATTCAGCTCATTTGATTCCAAAAGGGCAATGAACAAACTTTAAAACCCATTATCAAGAGAAAGGAAGAGAATAAAGATTATCTTAGTAAACTAGAAACATAATTGATATACTTCCTTAACTTGATAACCTGCATTATCAAACAATAATAAGCTTGTGTAGAAACAGACAGGTCAAGGGTACAGAACAGGCCCTGTGTGTACAGTAATCTAGAATGTGAGAGCAGCTGATTTCAAATGAATAGAGGAAGGATGAATGGGCTCATCAATAAAGTTAGATCCTTACCTCACTCAGCATAAAAAAATAAATTCAAGGTGGACTGAACAACTAAAGGTAAGCAGATGAACAAAAGCAATATAAGAAAACATAAAAACAGAGTCTCAGTATGGGATGATGGGAAAGTTCTGGAGGTGCATGGTGGTGATGGTTGCACAACAATGTGAATACATTTAATGCCACTGAACCGTAAGCCTAGAAAAGGGTAAAATGGTAAATTGTACGTAAGTAAATTTTACCAGTTTTAAAAATAAAAATTTTTAAAAACACAGTAAGATTATACTCTTACAATGGGAAGAGCTTTCTTAAGACCCAAAACTTTGGAGCCATAAGGGAAGAATGTGAAGATTTTACTACATAAAAATTTTTAATGCCTGTTTGATAAAAGATCTAGAAACAAAACTTAAAAGACAAGCACTTAATACTTCAACAGAGAGAAAAAAAATATAAGCAATTAACTGGAATAAAATATATGCAATTTGTATAATAAATAAAGGATTAACACCTGCATATATAAAACTGCTATTAATTAAGTAGATACAGGATATGTCAAGCAATTCATAAAAGAAGACACACAACCTCATAAGTAATCAAGAAAATACACGTTAAAACAATTTCATTTTTCACCTATCAAATTAATAAAAATACTGACTTCCACAACTGACAAAGGCATAGGAAAACAGATACTCTCATCACTGTGGCTTGAATTACAAATGAGCAAACCTTTTGAAGGGCAATTAGTCAGCAGCTAGCCAGATGTTAGATGCACAGACCCTCCACTTTCTGGTCTCTAACCTGTAGAAATCTCCCAGAAGTACACAAAAATCATGAACAAGGGTATTCACTGTACCATTATTCACAATATCAAAAACGAAAATATAACCCAACCCTCTAACGGGAGCTGATGAAATACGTTTTTGTACATCCACCCAGTGAAATACGAGGCAGCTACTGACAAGCAATAGATAGGTCTCTATGTAATGAACAGGGAAACATGTCGCAACGTTTGTAAAAAAAGGCTAGTTACCAAACAGCCATACTCTGTGATCCAATTTTTTTCAAAAAAAAATAAAATAAAAAAGTACTTTGTACAGAAAGAAGAATCTAGAAGAATGCACATCAAGCTCCCAACAAGGGGATGTCACCTCTGGGAGTGGCATCATGGGAAATTTTCATTTTCTAAGTTATATTATTTCTGTAATGTTTGTGTTATTTAAAATAAGTGATTGCTTTTGTAATTAAAAAAATAGGGGATAAAGTAAATAAAAACAACTCTGCCTCTCTGCATAAAGGCAGGGAGGGTAGCTATGATCCCCATGATTGCCAGGGAACAACCTCTGTGCAGTATCTTCCCCTACAGAGGAGGCAGAAGAGCTCCTGAAACAGTTGGGAAGGGACAGGTGCCCAGCTCCCGGGCAGGGCTGGTGTGGTGGGAGTGAGGGGACAGAGCCAAGCCCTCAGTCAGGGCAGCCTGCACAGCAGCAGGCCCCGTGCAGGAGGCCTCAGCTGAAAAGTGGACACTGAAGGAAAGGACGTGCACTACTGGACTCAAACTATTTTTTTCTTTAACCTCTGATCTTTGGGTGGCTCTCAGATCACCATTTAAGATTAGAAACAGTTTACTTGAAAAGGTCATAATGGAAATTACATCAGCTAAGAGAAATCGATGGTGACTTAATTCCCGGGTAAGAGCTCTAAAAACCTAACTGTGCCCTGAAAAGACAGCAATGAATGCAAAGACCTGGAATGGCACAATGCTGGAAAGTTGTTGATCAAAGAAGGAGTATTAGCCAATTAGCCTCTACCCAAACTCTGAATGATGAAACCAAGAATGAGAGGAGAAAACGATGGAGAGGGGAAGAAAACAGAAACATGAAATAGGCACTGAACATATCTACATATTTAATCCTCACAAGAATCCAGGAAGCGTTACAGAAAAGGAGACTCACAGAGGTCCATGACTTGCTCAGTCACAAAGCTATAAACTGCAACCAACAAGGACCTACTGTATAGCACAGGGAACTACACACAATATTTTATAACAACCTACGAAGCAAAAGAATCCAAAAAAGAATATATATAACTGAATAACTGTGCTGTACACCTGAAACTAACACAACACTGTAAATCAACTATACTTCAATTAAAAAACAAAAACAGGGCTTCCCTGGTGGTGCAGTGGTTGAGAGTCCGCCTGCCGATGCAGGGGACACGGGTTCGTACCCCGGTCCGGGAAGATCCCACATGCCGCGGAGCGGCTGGGCCCCGTGAGCCATGGCCGCTGAGCCTGCGCGTCCGGAGCCTGTGCTCCGCAACAGGAGAGGCCACAACAGTGAGAGGCCCGAGCACCGCAAAAAAAACAACAAAAAACAAAAAACAACCCAACAACAAGAAAGCTACAAACTCTGAATGTGGATGTGCATCTGGTCTGCCTACAAGTCCAGCTCCTCAATTGGCCAGCCGGCCCCACGCTTCTCAATATTGGAGGCTGTGTCCTCGGTCTTCCCAGGCAGACTCACCTGTGAGCTGGAGGGCAGCGCCTGGGAGGTGGGCTCTTCTGATTGGGCTGCTCCTGAGCCCATGGGGCTCAGTGTGGTGATTCGGCTGGGCTGGCCACGTAGTGTCAGAGTGATGGTGGTGGGGACCTTCAAGCCTGAGAGAGAGAGACAGAGAGAGGAGTAGGCTTTTTTGTCGCAGCCTCCACTTCCCTTTCCTGGAGTTTCCTCCCCATGTAACATACCCCCATCAGCCTCCCGCCTCGGCTTCCTCCTCCCCAGCTGGGTCATCTATGCCCTATCAGTCAGTCTGAAAGGCAACAGGAACAGCCTGTGTTCTCTCAACCTCTCTGGGGGATGGACCCACACAGCTGAATCCCTGAGGGTCAAGGCCAGGACCCTGTGGGGTTGGGTTCAACATCATACCTTGACCATGAGAGATAGCAAGGTCTTGGGGGAAGATCCCTTATCTGGGAGTCCCCACGGTTCTCATGAGAGACTCACCTGAGGCTTGGTTAGAGATCTGAGCCAGGCCAGGGAGGCTGCTTGCCAACTTGGCGAGGCCCCCATTGGTCAGCAGCTGGTGGATGGCTGTGGGCTTCCCACCAGGAGTGGCACCCAAGGAGGAGAGAGTGGTGGCCACAGGAATGGTACGGACAATGGTGCTGGTGCCCGTGGTGATGGCACCCAGGCTCTGCATGGGGGTGGGCAACTTCACACTGGTGGCCTGTGGGACACACAAGCCCAGGTGATCAGAAGCTGTTGCCGACAGCAACGGTCGAGTGTGGAGGGCACATACTGTTAATGGCTACCATGTATTCAGTGCCTACCACATGCAAGGTACTCTGCCAGGTATTTTCCATACATCACCTTCTTTAATCCTCAAAACAGCTCTGTGTGGGAGGTACTATCATTACCCTCATTTTACAAACAAGAAAACAAAGATACAGAGATCAAGAAACTGGCCCAAGGTCACTTAGTAAGTGGTGGAGCCTTAACCTTTGGTAGTTCCCAGCTGTGAAGCCAGAAGGCTACTTGTCCTTGACCCAGCGTCCCTGCCAAAACCAACTAAGCTGAGGAGGCCTCCTCCCACACCTGCCCAGCCCAGTGGAAGGCAGATGTGCACCTGTGGGGCTGGCCCGGGAGAGGGGTTTGCTGGGAGGCCAGAGGTCTTGCTGCTGATATCCTGCAAGCTGAAGCTGAGGCCTTGGAGGAGGCTGCTGGCTGATGCGGCCCCTAGGAGAGGATACAGCAGACATCAGCACAGGCTCAGTCACTTTTCCACAAGCACCTGTGCCTGTCCACCCTCAATAATCAACTAAAACACCAACGCTCTTTCCCTCGGACATTCCCAGTGCTCTCAGAAAGATGCCAGAAGGGCTCCCCAAACACGCACGCTGGACGCCCACATGAGGAAAGGTACCGTTCCTGACACACTGCCTTGGATTCATTCTGCACACCCCAACCTGCTCCAAACCACCTGTCCTAAATTTTGGACAGTTTTAGGAAAACCAAGGAGAACATGAATCCCACTTTTCAGAAATCTATCCCACCTTCCCAGGGAAGAGGAAGGACGTTTTAAGCCCAAAGAATCCCGAACACCTGACTTACACTTCACTTTACACACAGTCCAGTGGCCTCAAAGCAAAGAGGAAGGTCCTCTTGAAGGATCAGGGCATCTGCAGTGCCTTGGCCCTGCTGGGCTCAGGCAACTAGCCTTTCAGTGTAGGGTGAGGGCGGAGAAAGTGAGGAGACACGCATAGGCAGAAAAATGTCTCATTTTGCTAAATTTCCAGTTTTATTCAACCAGATGTGTTTAAAAACACCAAAATGAAACCAGTACCTACATTTCCCACCAGCTATTTCTCCTTGTAGTACAGGAGGCATTACCTGCAGGTTGGGACATTTACTCACTGCAGATATTAAGGCCCCAAACTCCCCTACCTCAAAGTTAATGCCAGCTCCATGCCAAGCCTCTACAACAAGCCTGAGACCCAGAGCATCCTCCTCCAGATCTAGCTCCACAAGGCTTTCCCAGGACCACCCTCCAGCAGCAGCCCAAACAGACTTCGCTGGGAGGCAGGGAACATTGAGCTACCAGATACCTGGGAGGGAGCTGCCAGGAGAGGTGGCCACCAGGCGGCTCTGGAGTGTGTGCAAGGCACTGGGAGCAGTGCTGCTAGAGACCACTGAGGACGCTGGGCTGGCTGAGGCTCCCCCTTCAGCAGCACTTGACCTGGAGACAAAAGTAAGAGCTCCATTATCTAAAGGTCCCTGCCAACACAGGGAAGGTCCAGAATGGGGCCCAGCAAGGCTTTCAGCAATGGACACAAGGCCAAAACTTCGGTTTCTTCATCCCACTTTCTGGATCCAGCCTCTAGTCTTTCTAAAGAAGTCAGGCCTCAAGGAGAGACTTCAGGCCTTGAAGCAAGAGCTACAGAACTCTTCGTAAATTTTAAGTAAGCACTCAGTGGACCAGCGAAAAGGTGAAGAGAAAGAAGGGAACAGACAGACCGGGAGACAGACTCACTTGGTTGTGGTGAGAAGCCCTGTGAGCTCCTTGGCCCCTGTGGAAGCTTGCCCCAGTGTCATGGTGATGGGCTTCCCTCCTGCGGCTGCAAAACAGAAAACCCCAAGCCACTGGTCAGTCCTGTTTGGTCCTGACATTTCAGGGTTCCAGAGGCCAGGCTAAATCCAAGATATTATGGAAAAGACTGGAAGATGAAAAATGAAGGATAACTACATTAGAATAGGAAGAGTTGGGATTATTTTTTCCTTCTACTTTCTAAACCTTCTGGAATATTTTATTATCTTTAATTGAAACCAAAGAAGAACAAAATGTATGATGCTTTGAATGACCCCACAGCTTCCTTGGATCCTCGCTCGGCCTCCCTGACCCTAGTTCAGATGAGGTTGCTACCCTCTTTCCCCCCACGTGCAACCTCTGCTGTCTTCTCCAGGCGCCTGTTGTGCTGAAGGTGAGGCTGAGCCGCCCAGCAAGTAGCCACCAAGAGGGCAATACTGTGTGCCTGGGACAGTTCTGTCAGTGTTTATTTAAAGAGGCCAGGAGAAACTCACCTTCTGGAGCTCCTCCTTGGGAAGGAGTACAAGGCCCTCCAGCTGTGTCCCCTTGGGAGATAAGGGACACCTTGATCTTCGGTCGCTTGGAGGTCTTACTGCCAGGAAGAGGACTGGAGGGATGGTGCCGCTTCAGCTGGACCCTGAGATCCTCTTTCTCGGCTTCCTCCGTTTGTTCTGATGAAACAGGAACTAAGAAATGGAGCTGCGGTGAAGTTCTCCACAATCCAAAAAAGCCCGACGGATACTGACAGCCAGTACCAGCACTGGCATGGCTGTGTGGGAACACCAGGAAGAACCATCCCAACACGTGCAAGGAGAATGCCAATGCTTCAGTCCTGCCTCACTCGGGCCCACCTACGGTGCAACTCCACCTTGGCCCTCTCAGAAGATGGCTCCATCCCCTTCCCTTACCCTGCCCTGGAGTTGGAAGGAAGGGGCTCTGAGTTGGTGGAAACAAAAAGAAAGGAGAAGACATCCTGACCCTGCCTGGCAAAGGCCAATCAAACAACAGAGGACTCACCACAGTGGACCTCAGCAGGGCTTCCCAGACTCAAAGAATGTGGCAATTCTCACGCCCTCCCCACATCACACAGCTGGAGGGCAGCACACAGTTTCTGGAGAAGCAATAGAGGAGCAGGCTATCCAGTCCTCCCTACAAGGGAGATATCCTCAAAGCTCTGAGTCCCACCCTGCCTCAGAGCCCAAGGTTGAGGGTTTGCTTGCCAAATGGGGACAATGGGAAGGATCATCACCAGGACTTAAGGCTGGCTTTCAGTAACTCCTAGGCAGGTTATCTCAGCCAAGACAACTTTACAGGTCCTGCCCAGAGGTAATAGGGCAACAGTGGCCCATGTCACAAGCTAGTCCCCAGGTCATTTGTACTAGTACAGAGAAAGGCCACCTGTTCACACATGGGCTTCCCCCTCCACTGCATCAAACAGACTCATCCTGCACATGGCCAAGCCTCCTAGACTCTTAAGTTATCCTTCGGGTTTCCTCATGGATCCCCTCCTCTTTAAACCTAGAAGCCTGCCCCGGTCCTTCTTCTTAGCGCAGGCAATCAGGGGCGGAAAGGCAGGAGTCACACGAGAAATGGGAGGCGGGGGGGCTGCCATGGGGCCACAGGGAGCTACTCCAGATCACAGTCAGGCCACAACCAGCTGAAAGGAAGGACTGCATCGACTAAAATCAGAATAAGAAGGAGGGAAAAAGGGAAAGGAGTTACAGGTTTATGCTTGATAAGTGCTTGCAGAGGCCAGGATGGAAGCAGGAAACCAGAGGCAGGGAGAAAAACACAGGGAAATTCAGGCTCACAGGCACTGGCCTATAGGCACACACAGGAGAAGCAGAGCCAAGAGCCACAATAAGAGATAAAAGGAGAAAAACACCGAGAGAGGTAAACAGAAAGAATGGGGAAAAAGCAAAGACTATGGAGTAATAAGCAAAAGGATCAGCAAAGAAAAAAAAACAGAAGATAGAAAAATGCAGAGACAAACAGAGACAAATGAGAGGCAGGGATGGGAAAGAAATGAGGGAAAAGCGGAGAGAGGCAGAGAGCAGAGAGTGAAAAGGTGAGGAAAGAGCAATACTCACCAAAGAGACAGGAGGAGGCGCCGGGAGGAAGAGCTTTCCTCACCAGCATGTTTTGTGTCAGAAAAGCAGCAAACTGCGCTGGAATGAATCAGAAAGAATTACAGAATCACAGCCAGCCAGAGAAAGGAGAAAAAGAGAAGGAGTAAGAAAAAGGAATGAAAATGTTCTGGAAAATGGCCAACAGGGGCTTTTTCTGGAATTACCGCAAGGGTTTGAAACCTGACTCTGCCATTTAGCAGCACCATGGAATCATCCATAAACGGAAGGTAATAAACGCACCTGCCTCATGGGGCCGCTGCCCACATTCCACGAGCAACAGCAAGCCAAGTGCCAAGAAGAGGGCGAGGCACGCAGTGAGGGCCCATAACCACGAGCTGGTCTCACTGTTCCACCTACGAGCTCTGCCGAAACCAGGCTGCTGTGCTGCGGCTCTCCTCCGTGATGCTCTGGGTCCCATTTCGAACCTGGTGCACCAGTCAGCCTTCCAGAACTCCTTACAGTCTCCACTAATTATTGGCAAACTGCTGGCTCTCTCTTCATTAAAAGCCCAAGAAGACAACGCCCACTTGGAACCTGGCTCTGGCCACCACTGAAGAGGATGCAGGTCATGCGTGGACCTTAGGGGCCTGGCCACCTTTTCGTCTTCACCGACCCACTCACACTTCTGCTCCCTGTTAGCACCACTATACGGGCAACCTCGTAAGAGGCCTGGGTCTAAGTCCTGATCCTTTGGCTCCACTAAAAGAAACACAGGGGAAGAGAGCAGAGGAGCCTCCCGTCTCCTGCACGTCTCTCTACTTGACAGCCAGCTCTGGCTGCTGCCTCTGCCCAGGCACCTGAGACCCTCAGATGATACACGCTCCTGGATACATCACCAAACACCAATGCCCAAGAGACCTCGCCTCAGGGCTGCCCAACTAGATCAAAGTGGGCCAGGGGTAGAGCCACTGCTGCTCCCCTCCCCACCCACTGAACACGCCTTTTCCACAGCTTCTTACATTGTGCTGACTGTTCTCCAAACTCTAATTTCAACCAAACAAATGTTTCCCAGCCTAATCGAAAACCTATCTGCAGAGACTCCTGAAAAACTTCACTGGAAGTCCCAGTGTGGAATCTTAACTCTTCAAGGGCAAAACAAAGGGCGGGCACGACACCAGTGCAGTTGCCCTAGAATCTGATGAGCATGGCTAATCCCCTTGTCTGCGGGACCCGAAGAGCTCCCTGACTGCAGGAGAGGCTGGGCAGGGCCCGGAGTTGGTAAACAATTTGAGGCCGATATACGTGTAGTCAGCTCATAAAGCCTAACACCAAGCCGAAGCTGTAATTAGTGGAGCTGTACAGTCACACTAATGTCACCTTTTGTGACATTTTACCCTTGAAAACAGCCCTCAGTATTTATTTCAACCTAATTTTGCCTGGACAGAAATGTCGGGAAAAAGCCGCAGATGCCAATACTTTCCAACTGCCACATGGCGTCAACTGCAGAAGACAGAACTCAAGAGAGGCCACCGGGCCAGGCAGCTATACCTTGAGCCTGTTTGTGGGTCAGCACAGCCTCTGTCCGCTGCACGTGTCTCTTCAGCAGCTGAGTGCTTCCGATCTGACTGGACTTCTGGGCAGAGGCCACTGTGGTCACCTTGGTCTTGGGACTGGAGGTGGGGCTGCTGGACACACTGGAGAGATCCTGAGTAGATTAAGAAGGACAAGGTCCAAGCCAATGTCGTCCAGATTGACTGTCAATCGTCAAGTCCCCCTGGAATTCCCTGGTCAGGAATTCCCCTCGTAGGAACTCACAGGCCCACCAAGGCCAACAGGCATCCCCAGGCAGCGAAGGAACCAACTCTTCAGTCCCCATTTCCCAGCAAAAGCACTCCCTCCCTTTCCGCGTTACCTCCGAGCCTGAGGGTGAGGCAGGTAGCTTGGCAGCTGGTGACGCAGGTCGACTGCCCCGCTCAGAGACCTCAAAGGCCAGGTCTCTGCGGGCCACGTCCCGGGGCTTCTTCTTCTTCTCAGCATCTTGATCCCGAGGCTCCGAGCCCACGTGCCCCTCCGCGCGAGTGAGCACTCCAGTCAGGAAGTCCACAATCTCATCCTAGTGTAAAGAGGGGCCGAGGCCTCTGAGTCCTTGTCTGGAGAATAGGAACCACCCCGACAGTCCCGACTAAAATCGATTCACCTCAGCTTTGATGTCAGTGTGCCGGTCCCTCCTACCACACAAAGCCTGGCTCAAACCCCAGCCTCAGCCAAGGACCAGCAGAAGCCTGCGCCCTGCACCTGTGAGGCAGTGCTCCAGGGTGGTCATGATTCACCACTCCCCCAATGAACCCTTCCTCCCCTAATGCTCGCTCATGTCTTAGATCATTACTCTCCTTTCCCCCTGTCTCTTTCCCCCTTTCCTTTGCTGATGATTTAGGCCCAACAGAGGCCACAGTGGATACCCATCCTCCTTAGTCAACAGGCTGCTGCCAACAAGACCGAGACTAAAAGGTTACAGAAAGGCAAGCCTAGCTGAGAAAACCACATGAAGCTACTGTGTACCTGAATGCATCTGTCCACCATGCTCTGAGTCAACCCTTCCGATTTCTTCTTTGCTTTGCTTATTCTAAGAGACAAAAAAGAGGAAATGTTTACTTTCCAAACATTCCACAGCACCATTTCTCTTCTGTGTTGGTTATTCTCTAGACCCATGAAGGAAGACTATGTTAGCCCTCAGGCAGGTCTGCAGCCTCTCTGAACCTCAGTTTCCACATCTGCAAAATGGGGAACCATAACACCTCACTCATGGAGTTAACAGGGATGACACAAAACAACATTTATAAAGAAACAAAGAGTACATGGAAAGTACCCGGGATGGTATACTTCAGAAGTCCTATACCTATGGCTTCACAGGTATACTCTATCTGATTGCTAAGACCTCATCTCGAGGCACCCCAACACAGACCCAAACCCTGAGACTACTGGGTGCTATTGAAAAGATTACTGGGTGCTACTGAAATGAAATTAGCAGGAGGGAAGGCAAGGTGGCCACAGGTTAGTTCTAAAGGGATGACAGAAACTGACCACAGCTGCTGCATTCTCCTCTTTGAAAGCCAGCCTTAAACACCCTGGCTTCTGACTGGTGGTCTCAGCAGAGAGAGAAACAGGGCACCAAGTGACAGGATGAAGAACTACATTCTGAGCCTCCAAATTCTGAGACCCCAATTTACTGGTTGTAGGTCTCTGACCTTGTGTAACAATGCTCATTTTATGGATGAGGACAGAGTCCCAGAAGTTAAGTATTTTATCCAAGCTTCTTAGCAAGGGAGCCAAGACTAAATTGGGTCTCCCAGTTCTCAGTCCAATGCTCTTGGCACCATGCAAATATGTCTCATAAGCAGCCTCACAACGTAACTCTCACTAAGGGTTATTTCCATTTCTCCCGCTCCCTCACCACGACTCAACACACAGTCTATTCTCCTATAGATAAGAATGTCTGAATTAGCAAGAAAGATAATGTATTTACAAGCAAACATTGCCTTGAGCATCAAAGGGTTAGATTCTAGGTCCACAAGAAGCTGTCAAATGACAAAGGCCAGGAGGACTTCGCCAAAGCATCTCTGGGTAAGAAACTGACAAGAGAGGTGGGAATAGGTACTCGCTTTAAGCTCTCCAGTTAAAGCATACAAATGAAGTTAATATCTAAGACTGAGCATATAAAAAAGGAGACCAGTAAAGGATACAACCTCTTTTTCAGTACATTTCATAAAAACATAACTAAAGGCCCTACAGGCAACCAGCCTTGTAAGAGAAGAATGGCCATCTCGATGACTAAAGATGCCCTCCTAAATCCTCTCCAGGGCTTCCCTGGTGGCACAGTGGTTAAGAATCCACCTGCCAATGCAGGGGACACGGGTTTGAGCCCTGGTCCGGGAAGATTTCACATGCTGCGGAACAACTAAGCCCGTGCGCCACAACTACTGAGCCTGCATTCTAGAGCCCGCGAGCCACAACTACTGAGCCCGCGTGCCTAGAGCCCGTGCTCTGCAACCAGAGAAGCCACCAGAATGAGAAGCCCGCGCACCTCAACGAAGAGTAGCCTCTGCTCGCCACAACTAGAGAAAACCCGCGTGCAGCAACAAAGACCCAACGCAGACAAAAATAAAATAAATTAAAAAATAAATAAATTTAAAATCCTCTCCAAACTTTGGCTGTTTATACTCCAAAATATATAAAAGGATGCTTAACACAAATAAAATCTATGATCACATTCATCCTCAGTAAGGAACAAAACGTGAAGAAATGCCTACCCAAGTGAAAGCACAATGGCCAAGATTATAATTACAACATCTTAAAAGTATTTTCTCCCCACAAGATGACTGCTAACTACAAAGAGAAAAATAGGAACTTTACAATAGAGAAACCTGGCAGATGCTTCCTTGATCAAAGTTAACATCACCAGTAATAAGACACATCAACACCATGTAGCCCCTGAGGGGTGCACCGAGGGCACATCAGCTCCATAGCATTCCTGCCAAAAATGTGCACCCTCAACCTAATCATAAGATAATGTCAAAAACCTAAATTGAGGGACCGTCTACAAAATAGAAGTCTTCAAAAGTGTCGAGGTTGGGCTTCCCTGGTGGTGCAGTGGTTGAGAGTCTGCCTGTCAATGCAGGGGACACGGGTTTGTGCCCCGGTCCGGAAAGATCCCACATGCTGTGGAGCGGCTGGGCCCGTGAGCCACAACTACTGAGCCTGCGCGTCTGGAGCTTGTGCTCCGCAACAAGAGAGGCACGCGGCAGTGAGAGGCCCGTGGCAGTGAGAGGCCCGCGCACCGCGATGAAGAGTGGCCCCCGCTCGCCGCAACTAGAGAAAGCCCACGCACAGAAAAGAAGACCCAGCACAGCCAAAAACAAATAAATAAATGAAATTTTTTTAAAAAAGTGTCGAGGTCATGAAAGACAAAGACAGACTAAGGAACAGTACCAAATGAAAGGAGACTGAGGAGACAGGCAACCAACAGCAATGTGTGATCTGGATTTGAGCCTGGACCAGAAAAGAACGTTAGTGAGATAACTGATGAAATGTGAGTCTGTAGATTAGATAATAGTATCATATCCATGTTAATTTCCTGACTTCGATAATTACACTTTGGTTATATAAGATGTTAACATTTGGGAAATCTGGGTGAACAGTATAGGGAATTTCTTGGTACTAATTTTGCAACTTTTTAGAAATCTGAATTAGTTTAAAAAAATTTTTTTAAGTTTTTTAATGCCCTCTTTTCACTGAACCAGGTTAGCTATAATTACATCACCGCCTGATAAGCATCTCTCCAACATGGCACTCTTGCAGCTCTGGGGGAACCTACCCACCTGAGATTATCATCAGCTCCCCCAACCACCACCAAGCTGTTCTCAGCCCGAATCTTCTCCCGGAAGTCTTCCATGGCTTCAGGGTGACACTGCAGGGAATTCTGACCAATGACAAAGAGGACTGGAGTCTTCATATCCAAGAGGGGATCATCCACATCCTAAAACAGATCCAGGTTTACAGTCAGCCAGTGCATATTCACTGAGTACTGCCCTGGCAAGTATGCTCAAGAGAGTCAGCTGGGCAACTGCAGTCACTGAAGAGCAGCTTGGGCGAGGCATGCACTCCCGTACGCTCACCTGCCAGTGACCCAGAAATCAGCCACACCCTGCGCTTACCCCTCTGGGGCCATCCACGGTAAGCAGAGGAAACCCAAGGCAGACAACTGCAGTGACATATTCCATCACCGACACCTGGAAATAATGGCACTGTTTGTCTCAAGGTCAAATGACTTCACTGCAGCTACATCCTACCCAGAATCCTGGGGTGGTCCAGACCCACCAGCCAGTCCCACCTCCTCCCCCACTGTCATGACATAACCCCTAGGTGTACATAACTAGGCTAGGACATAATCCCTAGGTGCATCAGCCATAGTTGCAGCAGTAAGAGCAAAGAACACAAGATGTGCTGTTCTACCAGAAGCCACCACCTAGAGAATTGGGGCCCTCAGCGGACCCCAGAAGAGGGCTGAACCATAGGATGGGAAGTTTAATACTTGCATCCTGGCAATTTGTGAGGCTAGAATCCTCCCTTTTCCCTCCACTAATAACAAATGCAATCAGGAGAACATAAATGTTGCTCTTTTCCCTTAAGTGAAGAAAATCTCTCCCTTTTGAACTTGATAGCTCCCAGACACCCCAAATTTCTTAGAGCAGTCGCTGACAGGGTACTGCCATCCTTGGGACCAGGGAGTACCGGGAGATAGCCTTCTTCCTCTCACGCCCCTAGATGTCACCTACACTACATGAAGCAGCACAGACTTTGCTTACTTGATCCACTTGAGAATTGGGGCTTTGGACAGGTCGGAGGCACTTATACAAACTAATATACATGCAAGTGTATGTAAAATAAGAAAAGGTTCTCTGATGACTTGGAAAGGGAAAGAACAGGAACACAACATCAAATTACAGAGCTATTAAAATTTTTGCTGGCCACAATTATTGTTTTGTTTTGTTTTGTTTAGGTGGGAGAATGGTACTTATGTCTAGGGGGAGAAAGAAAAAAAATTTTTCAGCGATACATGCTGAAATATATATATATATAAACACAGTGATATGATATTTGAGATTTTCTTCAAAATAATTGGAGGAGACTGAAAGTAGGCAGAGGTAAGATGAAAAAAGCTTGGCCATGAGCTGATCACTGGCAAAGCTGGGTGAGGGGCCCAAGGGGTTTATTATACTAGTGTATCCTCCCTTTGAACTTCTGCTTTTTTCACAATAAAGTTAAAAAGTAAGGTTTGTAGGCAAAGCATCTAGCACAGTGCTCTGGAACACTGCAAAGCGCTCAACAGTCACTATCATCGCGCTGGGCAGCAGCAGTAGTAGCAGCAGCAGTCTATCTCAGGACAACCTCCAAATAAGATGGGGATTACTTACGTGACAGGCCACCAAGGCTCCTGTATTCCAGCCAATCAAGATAATGGGTTTGTGCGGGAAATGGCTGTGAATCTTTGTGGGAAAAGAAGACAGTAAGACTGGAGGCCACAGATTGGTGCAGAATGTTGGGTGTGCCACAGTGAACTGAAATAGGGACGTTCTCACCTCTAGCACTTTGCTTCGCACTGCCCCAATCATGTGCTCCAGACACTGCAGAACTCCTACTCCACTACCATTGTTCAGCAGATGCGTGGCAACAGGGATGACCTAAAGGAAAGAGTAGCAGCCATGAGAGCAGAGCTAAGTTTCAAATCTCCTCTCAAGTCTGCTTAACCTACCTAAATCCCTTCAACCTCGGATAAGCACCATTGGCATTCTAGACAAAAAGAGACTTGGGGGACGTTCCACGTTTAAGTTGACCCATTTTGAGCCCCTCTTCCTTTCTGTCTGCTCGATCCTCCCCAGGAGGAGTTCCTCCTGCCCAGTACGTACCTTGCCTAAGCAGGACAGCTGAGACTGCCAGAAGCGGTGGCGGCGCGAGGTGGGGAACACGGAGCTGGAGGGCCCGGAAGAGGCAATGAGAATGAGAGGAGAGCCGGGGAGTTTGCTCTAAGGAGAAAGACCCCACCAGAGAGCCAGTGAGTGAGAGGTGCTCCTCCATGGAACCCCAATACCTTTCTTATCCCAACCAATGCTAATTTCCTCAGGAAACTACGTTAAGCACTACACCCAGCCAGTTATTAATGAAAGCAGTTAAACAAGCCATTATCCTCTTGCCAAAGTTCTAAGACTGGATTCTAAAAACAATTTCATGGGCCACAGTTAAGTCCAACTTACTGGTTTGTTATGAGAGAGCACTCCCACAGCGGGGTCCCAGGGCCTCTTCAGTAGGAGGGACAAGGCCTCAGCTCCAGCAGCCCCGGTCTTCGTGTTGGACGACACGAGCATTCGGTCAATCAAGGTAGGGATCTAGAAGCAAGGGAGAGGAAAGATGCTTCCAGCATGAGGTAGGAGACCCCACCACCAGGATCAGGTGGGAGGACACAGCCCCACTATGAGCCACGGAGATTTCAACTACACCTCTCAAACTTTCCTCACGAGAGAAAGTACAAATCAGTGCATGGCTGAAAAATATGCCTCCCATCACATTAAAGATAAGTGGATACAGTCCTCTGGAAACCAATCTGGTGACATGCACCAAGAGACTTAAACTTATTCTTATCTCTTTCTTAACAACCTGTATCAGAAATACATACACACACACACACACACACACACACACGGGGGCTGGCGGGTAAGCAAAAGACAAATTCACTCTCAATAATAGTCAAAAAGTGGACACAACATTAAGGCATATACAAGGAAGTGGTTAAGCAAATTATCTACATAATTAGATATTATGGATTAATTTTAAATATTTAAAACAATTTGTAATAACATAGGGAAATAATTTGCTAAAACGTTAAAGGTAAAACAGAATATATAAATTATCTCTACTCAGAAAAAATACTACAAGAAAATATGCCAAAAGGTTAATAATGAACTTTATGGAGTTATGAATTTTTTTCCTTTTCAGACATCTGTGTTTTCTGAATTTCCTCAGTGAACACCAGTTGATTTTATAAATTAAAAACAAAACTCTGCACTTACTTCTAGAATACTGCCTTCAAACTGTGGTGTGTTAAAAAAATATGTTATTGTGCCCCAAATAATATATCCTACTATACTGTGTATACAGCTGACCCTTGAACAACACGGGGTTGGATGCCAACCCCCCATTCAGTCGAAAAGCTGTGTATAACTTTACAGTTGGCCCTACGTATCAGTGGTTCCACATTACACCATTATGATTTACCAAAAATGTGACCTCACAGATGTGTAAATATAGGTTTCAGACATGCTGATGCTTACACTGAGAAGAATTATCTGTGTGAATCCCATACTACCCACAAGAGGTCAAAATGACCTAGGGGAAAGGAAAGATTTTTAACTGCTAGAGGTAGTTTTCAGAAAAATAAACTTTTTGAGAAACTGGAGAATAAAAACTACTACAGTGATGCAGGCTGTAAAAGTTCAGTCCATAGCTAACATCATACTCAACAGTGAAAACCTGAAAGCTTTTCCTCTAAGATCAGGAACAAGACAAGGATGCCCACTCACACCACTTTTATTCAGCATAGTATTGGAAGTCCAAGCTAGAACGATTAGGCAAGAAAAAGAAAGGAAAGGCATCCTTTCCGTTAGATTTAGAAAGAAGTAAAACTCACTATTTGTGGATGACATCATATTATATAGAGCAAACCCTAGACTCCACCAAAAACAACCATTAGAATAAACGAATTCAGTGAAGTTGCAGGATACAAAATCAATATACAAAAATCTGCTGCATTTCTATACACTAATAGAGAAAGTAAGAAAATTTTCTCGTTTACAACAGCATCAAAAAGAATAAAATACCTAGGATTAAATTTAACCAAGGAAGTGAAAGACCTGTACACTGAAATCTATAAGACATTAATGAAAGAAACTAAGACACAAATAAATGGAAAGATATTCTGTGCTCACAGACTGGAAAAAGTAATATTGTTAAAATGTCCATACCACCCAAAGCAATCTACTGTACAAATTCAATGCAATCCCTATCAAAATTCCAGTGGCATTTTTCACAGAAATAGAACAAACAATCCTAAAATTTGTATGGAACCACAAAAGACCCTGAATAGCCAAAGCAATCTTGAGAACAAAGAACAAGGCTGGAGGCATCATGCTTCTTGATTTCAAACTATTTTACAAAGTTATAGTAATCAAAACAGCATGGCATCGGCATAAAAACAGAATCACAGATGAATGGAACAGAATAGAGAGCCTAGAAATAAACGCATGCATATATGGTCAATTAATTTACAACAAAGGAGCCAAGAACTTACAGTGGGGAAAGGACAGTCTCTTCAATAAATGGTGTTGGGAAAACTGAACAGCTACGTGCAAAAGAATGAAACTGGACCACTGTATTACCTCATACACAAAAATTAACTCAGAAAGGATTAAAGACTTGAATGAAGATCTGAAACCATAAAACTCCTAGAAGAAAACATAGGCAGTAATAAGCTCTTTGACATTAGTCTTGGCAATGATTTTTTGGATCTGACACCAAAAGTAAAGGCAGCAAAAGCAAAAATAAACAAGTGGGACTACAAACTAAAAAGCTTCTGCATAGCAAAGGAAAACATCAACAAAATGAAAAAGCAATCTATTGAATGGGAGAAAATATTTGCAAATCATGTAGCTGATAAGGGGTTAATATTCAAAACATATGAAGAACTCATGCAACTCAACATCAACAAAATAAACAATCTGGTTAAAAAATGGGCAGATCTGAATAGACATTTTTCCAAAGAAGATATACAGATGACCAACAGGTACACGAAAAGATGCTCAACATTATTAATCATAAGGGAAATACAAATCAAAACCAAAATGAGATATCATCTCACACCTGTTAGAATGGCTATTATCAAAAAGACAAGCATTAACAAATTTTGGCAAGGATGTGGAGAAAAGGGAACCCCTGTGCACGTTGGTGAGAATGTAAATTGGTGCAGCTACTACAAAAATCAGTAAGGATGTTCCTCAAAAAATGAAAAACAGAACTATCATATGATCCAGCAATTCCACTTCTGTGTATTTATCTGAAGAAAACAACAATAACTCAAAAAGATATATACACCCCCATGTTCACTGCAGCATTAAGTACAATAGGCAAGATATGGAAACAACCTAAGTGTCCACTGATGGATGATGGATAAAGAAAATGTGGCATATGTATATATGCCACGTTTTCTACACACACACACACACACACACGAATATTATTCAGCCATAAAAAAGAAGGAAATCTTGCCATTTGCGAAAACATGGATGGACCCTGAGGGCACTGTGCTAAGTGAAGTTAAGTCAGACAGAGAAACATAAATACCGTATGATCTCACTTGTATGTGGAATCTAAAGAAAAACAAACAAAACAAAAAACCAAACTCATAGATACAAAGAACAGACTGGTGGTTGCCAGAGGGAGGGGGTGGAGGATAGTGAAATGGGTAAAAGGGATCAAAAAGTACAAAATAAATTAAGCCATGGAACGTAACGTACAGCATGGTGACTACAGTTAATAACACTGTATTCCAGATTTGAAAGTTGCTAAGAGAGTAGATCTTAAAAATTCTCATCATAAGAAAAAAAAAATGTTTGTAACTATGTGTGGTGACGTATGTTAACTAGACTTAGTGTGGTGATCATCTAGCAATACATACAAATATCAAGTCATTATACTGTATACTTGAAACTAATATAATGCTATATGTCAATTATACTTCAATTAAAATAAAAAATGCAAAGATAGGACAAGAAGATAAGCTGTTCCAGGCAATGATAAGCAAGGACAGTGATCCTAATTTTGAAAGAGCAAGACTAAAAAGGTTTCTGTACAAGAAATGAGGGGAGGGACTTCCCTGGTGGCGCAGTGCTTAAGAATCCGCCTGCCAATGCAGGGGACTCGGGATAGAGCCCTGGTCCGGGAAGATCCCATATACCGCTGAGCAACTAGGCCCGTGCACCACAACTACTGAAGCCCACACGCCTAGAGCCCGTGCTCCGCAACAAGAGAAGCCACCGCAATGAGAAGCCCGCGCACCGCAACGAAGAGTAGCTCCTGCTCACTGCAACTAGAGAAAGCCTGCGCGCAGCAATGAAGACCCAATGCAGCCAAAAATAAATAAATAAATAAATTTTATAAAACAAAAGAAATGAGGGGAATATAACCATGCGACTTTCTCAGTTTAATTCAGGAAACAAATGTTTACGCAACCCAACACTGCTGTTACAAGACACCAGCCTAGTGCTTACTGCGAAGGAATTTAATCTACAAGGGTTAATGAAGACAAGCACACAAACAACAAAAGAGGAGGAGCTGATAAGTGCCATAAAGAAAAATAAGCCTCACACTATGATTCAAACCATCTAACAGAAAAGACGGAAGCAAGCAGGCAATTTTCATCTGAAGATGCAGCATGTGAAGTGAGATGCACTCTGAAGAATTCTAACAGAAGACGGGGGAAAGCCTTCTAATCAGAGACACCAGATATAAGCAAGAAAGAACAGGGCTTATTCTGGGCACAGATAGCCTGAAGTCGAGAATTTGGGCAAGGAAGTAGGAGGACGAGGACATAAGGCTAGTAACAAAGGCTAGGGCCCAACTGCAAAGGATCTTCACCCTAAACTAGACATTTCTTGTAACTTACTTTGTCACTGTGAGCCACTCAACACCTTGAGGTAGAGGATCTGACTGAATTAGACTTTAAAAGCTTTTATCTGGCAGTAATAAGAGTACACCTCTCAAATGACAAAGCCTTGAAACTCACTTTCTGTAAATAAGAATACTTAGAAATAATTAATCAATAACCAACTTCTCTGCTTGGAGCCAGGCAGACCAAGCATCCCTGGTCTGTCCAGCACTGCATCTCTCTCAGCAGACAATGAAGAGGCTAGGGTCTATACCTTCTCTGCTCCCCTTACAATAGGTCTGGTGGTGAAAGTAGCTGGGCCAAGAGCACGATCCCATCCACCTGCATTTTCATCCAGCAGGAACATTAGAAGTTGTGGGAAACAACCTAAGTATTTGCTGTGAATCTGAGAGTCGTGGGAACATAAGAGCCTGAGGGGAGACGAACCACTGAGGGCAGAGCCTCAAGTGGACAGTGGCTCACAGTCTGGGACCCTGCTGACTGTGTGTCCTCTGCCATTCCAGCTAACCTACACCATGACCTAGAAGCAGGGCCGGGCAGCATGCACTGTGCACACCTGTGGAGTCCCGCCAGTGGTCCATCATGCTCAATAAACCTGAACACCACTTCATTCACATGGGAACATCCAGACAGTGACTTCAGTGGGGGAGCAGGGCAAACTTCTTTACGAGGGAAATGACCTCCAAGGCATACTGGCTGTGCAATGTAAGGCAGAGAAGTGGGCTCCGGGCACTACTAATACTCATCCCTTAGGGGATATTCACCAATGCCGTACTCTTCCCATAGGCAGAATGCTGTGGAGAACATTTAAAATGCCTGAAATACTCACAAGCCACTGTTCTCGGCCAGGGGCCTGTCGTGGCTCCACACCCACCCTGTGCCCATGCCTGCCCCCTATTCACCTCCTGGGCCAGGGTCTCCACTGCAGAGGGGCAGCACAGGGGGAATTCTGGGACTATCTTTTCTTTTGTCTCTTTCTCCACTAGAAAATAAGCTCCATCAGAGTAGACAGCATTTCTGTCTTGCTCATCCCAGCGCCTGGCACATTATAGGCACAAAATAGTTGAATGTATAAATTAATGTCAAATTTCCTACCATGCATTTCATTCACGCATCTGGTCCTGAGTTTTGTTTTATTTCCACACTAAGCCAGTCTTCTTTTGCTTTCAAACAAACTCGGCAACCTTCAAGTAACAAACAGGCAGGAAACAATAAGTCTGGAAATTGGGGGAATATGGCTGGGGAAAGCTGTTGGCCAGGTAAATTATAGCAACAAAGCAGGCCAGCTTCCTGCAAAGGAGAAGAAAACCACTTAAAAAAAAAAGGTGAAGAACTGAAGTAATCCAAGTTGCCTGAGGCCATTCTGTATTGGAGCAAAACACTAAAAATGATGGTACCACTTATAAATCATTAACAGTTACTGTGGGTTTCCTATGTGCCAAACTTTGCGGCAAGCATTCTATCTCGATTAATGAATTTTCACAAAAATCCTAGATAGGTATTAGTATCAGCCATTTTTTTAGAGATGAGGAAATTGAGACACTAATCCAAGACTACACAGCTAATTAGTAATCAAGATGAGATCAGCCAGGCAGTCTGCCCCCAGAACCTGTACTCCAATCACACCGAACACAGCCCAGTGCAGTAACTGCAACCAAAATAAAGTGCCATCATGAAGAAAAACAGTGTAACTTTGTGCAATACCGTCTAAGTAAGAAAGCAGGGAAAGTTAACGATACGCTTTATAAAGAGTGACTGAAGTGAAAGTGTTGCCACCGAAGGCTCATCATGATGAGGAGAGACCGAGGCATCACATCACGGCGCCCCCTGCTCCGGAACACCTCCCCACGCGCACCCCCACACTCTCAGCACCACGGGTCTGCTTCCTGCCCCCCTCTCAACACCCCGCCCTGGTAAACCCCTCATCTTCTCCTTTCTCACCTCACCTCAGACCACAAGCTGCAGGGCTGCAGAGGCTAAACATGTTCTCTGGTTTTCAGGAGGGCTAGAGACATTTACGCCTGGTGAAAACACGAAATGATACCATGTCTCTTATTTTTGATAACAAACCTGTTAGCTTCAGTCATGCCCTCCAGGCCGACCAGGCAATGACCTCGCCCAACCCCACTTCCTGAACCCACAGCGGAGGCTGGCTACCCCAGGACAGGGCAGACGGCAATCACGGCCTCACCTTCCCTTTCAGTGTCTGCAAAGCATCCAGGTAGGCGGCCAGCATGGGCAGACTCAAGGTCTCCACCAGGGTGGTGTGCAGCCACTGGACCAGCTTGGTGTCCCAGCTCACACTCGCCAGAGCTTGCCGCACTCTCCTCGCACACTTGTCCACGGCAACACGGCGCAGCACTGGCTCGTTACAAGCCTGAGAGGTGTAAGTGGGGGGACAAAGTATGAGGGCCACCTCGTTAGCAACGTGAGGTGGGGGTGGGGGGAGCGGGGTGAGGTCAGCTAGCCCGTGAGGCCCGAACTATGGGGAGCCCACGGTGGGCAGGCTTCTAGAGTCTTACCCCTTCGTTGGCCAAGCGGGCAAGCCGATCAGACTGCAGGGCTTTGAGGATCTTGTTGAATAGCTTGTTCTGGGCCATTGTCCAGCCAGTCCTATAAGAGAAACTCTGAGGAATTAAAGTCAAACCCTGGGGATGCTCGCCATGCACGTACACTGTACAAAGAAGATTATGTCATGTTTTTTGTTCCCACTATGAAACAGTATAACTCAAAGTAGCTTAGAACGAAGCTAAAGCACAACACCCAGATTCTGGCCAACCAATGCTGCCAATGAACCACCTCAACATATACTTGTATTAACATACACACTACAAGTCAAAACCAGTCACAAACAGAGTCTTTTTGGTGCGAGCAAAGGTAATTAATTACCTAGTGGCTAATATAATCCATCAGTAAACAGAAGCATGGCACCATTGCACAGACATATTTGAATTTCACAAGTTTAGTATTTCACACAAAAAGGCAGACAGGATGAGAAAGCATTTTAATGTACTAAAACCTCAGACTAAGATAAGAGGCCTATTTAATCAGCTTTAGGAACGAAAATGTAACAAACGAAGTGGCTCTTCTCCCACTCCTTAAGAATCCACCCCTCACTAACCTTTCTCCCTTTTCCATTTTTTTCCCTGTATATCACACAATTAAAAAATTTACTTTTGAATGGTCTGTTCCATATAAGTTAACTCTGTATCATCCCTGCGCATGACCCTGGAAGACACACTTTTACCTTGCTTATGGAAGGCTTTATGGTTCCTCCTCCAGCTCAGCTGTAAACTCCCTGCAATTAGAAACCTGTCCTACTGCTCCTGTCCCCACATAATGACACGCAGCACAGCAGTGTGGAGCTGACTAAAGCCCCCCTCCACCCCACTCCTGGCAATCTTAATTACTCTGATACTCCAACTCTGGCCAGTAATCTTCCTAAAGATACTAAGAGAAAGGTAACAGAAGATACTCAATTGTTTACCAACTCTCCCTGCCATAAAAATAAACCGGTGCTTAAATCTCCTTTAAACAATTTTAGGTGGATGCCAGACCCAAAGGAGAACCTGGAACGAGATCAAGGTAGCGCTCCAAATCAGCAGGGAAAAAGTAAATAGGGCTGTGACAACTACCAGCCACCTGGAAAAAGAAAATCTGGATTCCTACACATCACTCTTTACACCAAAATAAATTGCAAGTGGAATAAAAAGTTAAATAAAAATAAAATGACCAAAGTACTAGGAAAAAACAGTAATTAAAAAAATCTAACTACCTATCTAATCTGTATCTTAGAATGAGTAAAACTTTCTATGTATGACCTAAAACCTAGAAGCCATAAAAAGAAGAAAGATAAATGTAACTACATAAAAATTTCAAATTTCTATAAAGGAAAAAATTAAGTATCATAAATGAAGTCAAAACACAATGAAAAAATAACTACTGTTTCATTAAAATAGAAAAAGCCTCTAGAAAACTATTAAGAAAAAGACAAAACACTCAAAACAAAAACAATGGGCAAAGAACATGAAAAGGCAGTTCATGAAAAGGCAGTCAACCCCCTTGGGCCTTCCCTGGTGGTCCAGTGGTTAAGAATCTGCCTTCCAATGCAGGGGATGTAGGTTCGATCCCTGGTCGGGGAAATAAGATCCCACATGCCATGGGGCAACTAAGCCTGTGCTCTAGAGCCTGCGCGCCACCAACTACAGAACCCACACGCTGCAACTACTGAGCCCACACGCTCTAGAGCCTGTGTGCCACAACTAGAGAGAAGTCCACACACCACAACGAAGAACCTGGTGCTGCAGCTAAGACCCGATGCCAAATAAATAAATAAATAAATATTAATAAGTAAATGTAGGGACTTCCCTGGTGGTGCAGTGGTTAAGAATCCGCCTGCCAATGCAGGGGACACGGGCTCGAGCCCTGGTCCGGGAAGATCCCATATGCCGCAGAGCAACTACGCCCGTGCACCACAACTACTGAAGCCCGCGCACCTAGAGCCCGTGCTCCGCAACAAAGAAAATCCACCGCAATGAGAAGCCCAGGCACTGCAACGAAGAGTAGTCCCTGCTCGCCACAACTAGAGAAAGCCCACGCGTAGCAGCGAAGACCCAATGCAGCCAAAAACAAAATAAATCAATTTTTTAAAAAATGTAGTCATAAGAAGTTCAGTAGTACACTGTTGTGTGTTCCAGGGATGTTCCAGATCCCTGGAAACTTTGCTGATGGAAATATAAATTAGTACCGCCTTTTGGAAAACCAATTTTGGAAAAAAATCAATCAAAAACCTAAATCAGATCATGTCACTTGGCTCAAACCCTTCAATCGCCCCATTTCAATCAGCTGAAAGCCCAAGTCCTTGCAATGGGCTGTCTGGACCCCCCCTGCCTCTCCAACCTCATCCTCCATGACTGTTCCCAGCTTACTGTGCTTCCCCACATTGCCCCCTCCCTTTATCTCCCCCATGCACATCCAGCATGCTCTCACAGCACAGACTGGGCCCTAACCATCCATTCCCCTTACCTGAAACAATGGCTCCCCCTCCAATCTCCAGGTCCTCGTTCAAATGTCACCTACTGAGGCTTTCCCTGACTCACCTGTACTTAAAACTGCCGACACCTCACTCCTACCCTGGGATTCCCTATCCCCCCTTCCAGCCATACCACCACCTCACATTGTATCCATTTTATTTATTTGCTTGGTTTGTCCTCCTCTGCTAGAATGTAAAGGCCAAGATGGCCGAGATTGTTGTCCATTTTAAGTGCTACATCCCCAGCACATAAAGCAGTGTCTGACACAGAGTAGGGACTTGAACATCTGCTGAATAAAGAAACAGCTGAATTGTGTGCATACTACGTTCTAAATCCTGTAAATAGTGGAGTACAAATTCAAACCCTCTCACTCCCTACCACAGAAGCGCCTGGGTCCTGAGCAGCAGAGGAACACGGATACACCATGTGGGCCAACTGTAAATTGAGCCCTTCACTATACAGGGTGCCTGAACCGCAAGGAAGTTGCTTCAAACAACTTCAGCAATCTCCATTTCTCTTACTTTATAACAGACTAGCACCTTTGCCATCATAACCCACCAACCAGACACCCTCTTTTCTACAGGTCATCTCTCTAACAACAAGGCCCAGTAAACATGCAGGTGGAAGGCAAATTACCCTTTGTTATGCACACTGCACAGTTATCCCATTATCCTTTCCTTCTGTAAAATAAAATCTCCACCTACCACGTCTCCAGTTTGACAACTTACCACAGTTACACAGTCCAGGAGAACACTAGCTATGAGCCAGGAGCTGGCTGTGTGCCCTCAGTCTCCTTGACTGTAAAAGAGATGGACTAGATGATCTTCACGGTTCCTTCTAACAGTAAAAAGCTCAGGTAGCTATGACTACTGATGGGAGCAAGCTGAAGTCCAGGATCACACAATTCTTCAGGGGTACCCTCTACCTGTAGTAGCTTTGTCGCCAAAGCTCAATCCGCCTTAACCTCCAAAGCCTCCCATCCTTTCATAACCCCTTGTGGCATACTAGAAGCAGTCTTAGGTTTCCTGGAATCGTTCTTTTTCTTATTTTCCCATAGCTCTCTTGGCTTAATTTCTGCTACTTCATTAGGATTTGGTCAGTTTTTGTTGTGCCTTGATATTCAGAGAGATTCTGGATTTGGGAGGTAGGGGAGTAGAAGCTTTTACTCCAAGTTGGGACTCAGGATACTTTGGGACCAGGAAGGTTTGTGGGAACCAGCACCTTCCAGCCCACTGGTTCATAATCTCATTTTCCTTCACATTATTTAAATGTACGACACACTAACATGAGTAGCATGTCTCATATGTATAGTGATTCTTGGATGGGCTTGGGGATTTGGTGGTGGTGGGAGGAGACAGAGGATGTCCACAAGTGGTTATAAAAAGCTCTCTGGGGCTTCCCTGGTGGTGCAGTGGTTGAGAGTCCACCTGCCGATGCAGGGGACACGGGTTCGTGCCCCGGTCCGGGAAGATCCCACATGCCGCGGAGCGGCTGGGCCCGTGAGCCATGGCCGCTGAGCCTGTGCGTCCGGAGCCTGTGCTCTGCAGCGGGAGAGGCCACAACAGTGAGAGGCCCGTGTACCGTTAAAAAAAAAAAAAAAAAAAAAAAAAAGCTCTCTGGAGATACATGGATATTTCCATTTTAATAAACTTCTTTGCTTTTAATGGCTGGCTCTACCCTACTGGTTGGCATTTAGGTTGTGTCCCTTTTATTGCTATTATAAACAGTCACAGTGACCATCCCTCCTCTCCCCAATACACTCAAACACTCATCTATTCTATCCATATCTTTACACGGTTGTGCAAGTATCTCTGAAGGATAAATCTCTTGAAGTGGAAATGAAAGATGTGTTAAAATTTTTGAATTTCAGTTCTGTGAAAATAATATGTATAAAGAACCTGCGACATCTTGAAAGCAGTATTATACTGCAGCCTTACCCCCAGCAGCAATGCTCAGTGATAATCAAACAGGTTAAACAATGAATACAATTTCTTCATGTTCAACAATCTCTTGACCTTTCTCAAAGCCCATTGATCATGTTGCAAACCTTAATCCCAAGGACAGAGAATGAGGTATAATTTTTATTTATGAGGTACCGACAGTGTTTCCAAAATTATCCTGTTCTTTATTATACAACAGGATGTTTTCTCTATTTGTTTTTCTTACTCTACATTTATCCTGAAACCCGAAATGACAGGAGCAAGGAAAATGATGTGAACAAAATGGGAAGGGGACTACAAGCTATTTAGAAGTTACTACCATACACCAATGTCAGCTGAAATTAAATTGAAAAACCACAATGTTGAGAATCTAAAATCCCCAGAAAAAGTTCTTAGGATTGTTGCTGGATATATAACAAAGTGATTCCAAGAACTGAAACACGTTCTCTATATTTTGCCAGTTTCGTGGGAGGCTGGAAAATTAAGTGGGCAGAAAAAAATGATCTAACCCAAGATTAAGAGCATGCAAAAGATATAATTAAGGAAAAATTTAAAAACAGGAGACAGAATTTTAAATACAAGTCTAAACAGTCAAATAGCTGATGGGAACTGTGGTGAGTCAACACGCTCCCCCCACCTAAACCTATTCAATTTTCATGAGTGCAAAAATGCCTTCTCTCCATTGCTTAGATGAGATCAGACACTAATGTTCTCCACGCTCCCACTGAACCCAAATGACATTCTGACTTCTGGCTCCTCTTATCCAAAGCAGCCAAAAAGTCACATCAGTCCCAGAACCTGATATTTTCAAAGGTAATTCTTTCTCTGATACTAATTCAATATTAAAATGTCTAAAGGATTTTTTTTTTTAAACCAGAAGGCAAGCAGAGAGACAGAAAGAACATCAGAGAGAAGAAAAAGGTCACACTTACTTTTTCAGATTATAAAATTCTTTGCTTAAACACCAGGAGAAAGGAAGAGAGGAATGACAGGGACAGAGAGAGGCAGGGAGAGAGGAAGGGAGAGGGAGGGAAAATAAACAACTCAAAGATCTTGAACTCAAAATTTCAAACATCCATCTGAGATTAACATATAGATACATATAATATTGAGAGACATAATTAGAGCAAATTTAGAAAAGAAGAATTTTTTTCAATTGAATTCAGAAGTTCTGATTTCTAAGATAAGACAACCTGCTTTAGGACACTAGATTCTTTTACTGAAATGTTGACAACGTCCTAAAATCCATTTGAGAGCAACGCCCCAAAGTATCATATGTCAGCGGTATTTTGTTAAATGTCTTTGAAAAGCTGTTCATCTAATTAAACTTGGCATCTGACAAACATCTGGGGGAAAAAGCTGGTCCAACTTCTTGGGGACAACATTACTACACCAGCAAATGTATAACATTTTCAAAGGTTCTCTAGGTCACACGATTTTGGCATGCAGACACAAGAACGCAATCTAGACCAGAGGTCGGCAAACTTCTTCTATAACGGACTGGATAGTAAATATTTTAGAGTTTGTGTGCCATGTGGTTTCCATCACAGCTATGCAACTCCGCAGCTGTAGTGCAAAAGCAGCTACAGACAATACCTAAATGAGTGGGCATGACTGTGTTCCAATAAAACTGTATTTATGGACACTGAAATTTGAATTTCTTGTGTCTTTTTAAAATTTTTTTGCAACCACTTAAAAATGTAAAAACCATTCTTAGCTCATGGGCCATACAAAAATAAGCAATGGGCCGGATTTGGCGCATAGGCCATAGTTTGCCAACCCCTGATCGAGACAATTAAATCAAGAAGAGAGGGATATTAAACTGCTTCATGAAATATCAGGCATTACTAGAGAAACTCAGAGTCAGTTCGGGCTGGGTGGGGGGGCCTTCATTTTCTAAACATAGAAAGTCATCTGAAGGCAGTTGCTACTAAAATAATTCAAGAGGGTGAAATAGGGCACTAAAAAAGAAAATTAAGTTTCTGAATCCACTGATAAGAGAGGTCAGTAATCTCTCTGAGGAAAAACAGATTTCTAGGGAGCTGTCCTATATAGTCCATGAGTTCTTGATGTGGGAAACTGTAATTTTACATGATTTTATACAGGAAGAAAAGAAGCAGCAATTTAACAATCAAATCAAGGGAAAGAATGGCAACAAGATGATTACAATCAAGCAGAGAGAACTAACTGCAACCTCCAAACAGGCTACAGATCCAGAACTTGGGGACAAGGTCATAAAGTGGTGACCTCTGAAATTGAAGTCAGTAAGTACCATCAAATAATGAAATTAACTGTGTGCAAAAGTAACCTACCTGAAGAGATGGTTTGTAAGCCTGTTGCTAATGGGAGAAGGACGCCTCCAAAATCTCATCAGACACTAAAAGACAAATAATCTGAGATAAACTGAGCGCTAATTAATCATATCCATCTGTGGCAATGTCATAACACAGGGATGGAGGTCCACATGGAGAAAGACAAGCCAAAGATTAGAATCTGTCAGTGTTTCTCTGCCGGACTGGGCAGGTGGAGGTGTGCCCTGGCCTAACTCTGTGGGCCCATCTTGCTTCGAGGAAAGATGGGTGCATCCAGCTACCTTGTTGAAGGAGGGCACCTCCTGTGCAGACTGTCCACTCGCCATCCACTGCGCAAACAGAATAGCTTCCCAGATTCTCCTACTGAGAATCAATGCTCTGGGCCAGGCCACCCCAGTGTCTCATCTGCCTTGCAGTTGTATCTCTCCTTATAAATTAAGAAACTGGTATTCATATGTATTATTAAGTCTCTGATGACTTTGGTAAACATGAAGAGTCCCCCAAAACCTTCTGATCATGACCATGGGCGAACTGATCGAAAAATTCATGCAATTCTCCCATGCAGTTTCTGAAACTGCAAACTGAGGACAAGGCAACCAACACCATAAAGGACACATAAGTGTGAGGCCACCTTGTTCAGCCATAACTAACTGGTCTCTCTTTTTCCTACCCTTAAAGAGAAGGTATAGTAGTTGAGAACACTGGGCTCCAGAGTCAGACTGCTCGCTTTAAACAAATCCTTGCTCCACTACTTCCTAAGGTTTCTTCAACTCCCTGAGCTCGGTTTCTTCATTTGTAAAACAGAGATGAAGAAGGGATATGCCTAGGAGAGTTGTGAGATTTAAAAGAGAGAATGCATATGAAGCGCTTGGCACAATGCCTGGCACCTAGAAAGCGCCAAAAAATGGTAGTTCCTTTTTGTTACTACCATAGTCAGTATTTTTAGTATTATTAACTGTAACAATGGTGATAAACTACTTTCCTGAATTCACTGACTCCGGTAATACTCTAGTAGCTGATCTTCATTCACAGCAGTTTTCCTCTTTATCTGAAGCTCTAGAGAGCATTTCCCCTTCTTAGGGCACAACGTTAATTCCAATTGAAGACCCCGAACAACTTCTGCAAAAGCTCTTCAGCCAAGGTGCAGAACTGCTCCTCCTTCAACAGCTACTATCCTGATCACATAAGCACACCAGCTCAGTCTCATTCCCTGCTTCCAGCCAAACTCATAAACCATGCCAATTAGCCTCAAACTTTCCTACCCTTCCTGCTATCAAATTACTTCTTTTTCTTCCATTATTATAAAGTAAGAGCTCTCCAACATTATGGCAAGTTTACCACTTACCAACCCCTGATATAAAGATCTTAACACTCCCTTAGTAGGTAAATACATATAGAGAGAGCCATGAGGGAAATGCAAATTAAAACCACAATGAGATGTCACTTCATACCCACTAGAATGGTCATAATAAGAAAAAGACAGATTAAAAACAAGTGTTGCCAAAGATGTGGAGAAACTGGAACTCTCATACACCGCTGGTGGGAATGTAAAATGATGTAGCCCTTTTGGAGAACAATCTGAAAATTCCTCACAAGTTAGACAGAGTAATCATATGATCCAGTAATTCCACTCCTAGGTATATATGCAAGAGAAATGAAAACGTATGTCCACACAAAAACAAGTATATGGGGACTTCCCTGGTGGGCCAGTGGTTAAGAATCCATCTGTCAATGCAGGGGACACGGGTTCGAGCCCTGGTCCAGGAATATCCCACATGCTGCGGAGCAACTAAGCCCATGCGCCACGACTACTGAGCCTGAGCTCTAGAGCCCTCGAGCCACAACTACTGAGCCCACATGCCAAGACTACTGAAGCCCGTTTGCCTAGAGCCCGTGCTCCGCAACAAGAGAACCCAGCACAATGAGAAGCCCACACACTGCAACGAAGAGTAGCCCCCGCTCACCACAACTAGAGAAAGCCCGCGGCAGCAACGAAGACCCAACGCAGCCAAAAATAAATAAATAAATACATTTATTTTTTAAAAAACAAGTATATGAACATTCAAAGTGACATTATTCGTAATAGCCAAAAAGTGTTAGCAACCCAAATATCCATCAACAGATGAATGGATAAACAAAATGTGGTACATCCATACCATAGAATATCATTCAGCATTAAAAGGGAATGAAATATTGACACATGCATCAACATGGATGAATCTTGAAAACATTATGCTAAGTGAAAGAATCCAGTCACAGAAGACCACGTTCTGTATGATTCCATCTATATAAAATGTTTGCAAAAGGCAAATTTAGAGAGACAGAAAGTAGACTGGTGGTTGCTAGGCGCTGGAAGGGTTGGGAGGAAATGGGAAGTGACTGCTAATGGGTATGTAGTTTCTTTTGGGGTTAAGGAAAATGTTCATCAAATTGACTGTGGGGATGAATATACTAAAAACCACTGATAGTACACATTAAATAGGTGAATTGTATGGTACGTAAATTTTATCTTCATAAAGTTTTATGTAATAAATAAAAGATAAATAAATATCTGCCAAATGAACAACAAATGACCTAAAGAGGAGTGCTGGGTCCCCACGGCGAGTAGGCTGTAAGCGAAAAAAACTAGGCAGCAAACTCATCAAAGTGGGGTGAAGTGTTCCCCCAAAACCACAGACTACAAATCTTTTTTTTTTTTTTTTTTTTTTGCAGTACGCGGGCCTCTCACTGTCGTGGCCACTCCCGTTGCGGAGCACAGGCTCCGGGCGCGCAGGCTCAGCGGCCATGGCTCATAGGCCCAGCCGCTCCGCGGCATGTGGGATCCTCCCAGACCGGGGCATGAACCTGTGTCCCCTGCATCGGCAGGCAGACTCTCAACCACTGCGCCACCAGGGAAGCCCTACAAATCTATTTTTAAAAGTCACTCAAATCAAACATCTGTTAGCTTTTCGTACGACTCCAGAACGTTTTCACTACCCTAATTACAGACAATGTAAATACAGTGTCATACAAATGGACATTTATTTAACAGGGTTTCTTTTTCTAGCAGTCTGGGTAACTCAGACGTACACGTATGTTAGTACATAACATAACATGTACTGTATATGCTAGAGAGCAGGTCACGCCTATCAAATTTAACTCATTTATTTGTTCAATCAACATTTACTATATGCCTACTATGTGCCAGGCAATGTCCTAGGTGTCAGGGATGGAAAGATGGCTGAGACACAAGCTCTCCTCCCCAGAAGCTCACCGCACAGCGAGCTGAGAGTTATCATGCAGAGACAGGAGAACGTTCTGACTCGTGTGGCTACAGATGAAATAAGCCCCTAATAAATGTGTTTCAGTGAAAACGATACGCATTTACAGTGCGGTGACTACTAACCCTGGAGTGCCCGGTCTTCTCAGAAGCAGCCTACCTGTTGACGTGCTCCTCCCAGTCCTCCGGAGGGGGAGGTGCATCCGCGTCGGTCCTGGCGAAGATGACATGCCGTTCACACTCATTCATCACGCTGCGTGCCTTCTGATTGTCATAAAGTGGCACAGGGGTTGACGTGACTGTCTCCACATCTATTGGGACATCTGACTCGCTGTAAAGAAGTGAGGAAATACCAGCCACACGTACTTCACACAACACAGGTATTTAACGATCATCTGGTTGCCAAAAATGTCTCTTTAATATAATCAGCTTTTATTTATTTATTTGTTTTGGCTGCGCCGTGCGGCGTCTTAGTTCCCCGATCAGGGATTGAACCCGCGCGTCCTGCATTGGAAGCGGGGAGTCTTAACAACTGGACCGCCAGGTAAGTCCCTAATCAGCTTTAAAGTATGCATAAGCATATTATATCCACAAGAAAATTATGATCCAAAGTCATCTTTCCCACACTTGTCTAGATCTCTGCCCTCTGACATGCTGGTATGTGCTGGGGGAACACAAAGTTGTTTTAAAATGAACCTATGCAAAAATGACAAAGAGCTATTTTTTTTAAAAGGACAAATATATTCCCTAAGCATATAGGTGATTGCCTAAACGTGCTTTCCAATACAGTAGGTATAAGCCACGTGGAACTATTTAAATTAATAAAAATTAGAGGGAATTCCCTGGTGGTCCAGTGGTTAGGACTCTGCACTTTCACTGCCGAGGGCCTGGGTTCATTTTCTGGTTGGGGAACTAAGATCCTGAAGCTGTGCAGCGTGGCATAAATAAATAAATAAATAAACAGAATTAAAAATTCAGTTCCTCAGTCACACAAGCCACATTTCAAGTGCTCAACAGACATATCTGCCTAAGGCTACCATGTTGGACAGAACAGATATAGAACATTTCTATCACTACAGAGTTCTGTCGGGCGGTGTTGGTCTAGAGTTTTACATAAATTCATACAAACTTGCCCTTTCCTTAGCAAGTCAACTGGTAGTTAATGATATGCTATAAAAGCCTATGATTGTCTAAGACAGATCACCTGGAATGCAGACGCCTTAGCTTACTCACTCTGTAAGGAGCCTACAACAGAAACAAACATAAGTGGATACCTGAAGGATCTTTCATATTTTAAAATGTTAAAGAAATCCTAGTGCCATGAGGGTCCTTCACTGCACCAACTTTGTCACCCAAAATCCGATGTCAATCAAACTGGCCCACTGGCTATCTACCGAACATCACTTTAACTTTTTGACCTCAAGGATGTTATTGTATCCATTCCCAATGGCTGGAATAATTACACCATTAAGAAATGAAGTGAAATAATGTGCAGCTAGATTTGGTGGTGGGTGAAAGAGCTGATTATCTTCTGTGGACCAGACATTGGACAAGATACTTAGACTTGTCTTCCTAAAATAGAACTCCTGATTTCACCATTCCAACCACATCTTCCCCAAGCCTTCCCCGACTCATGGCACCACCCAGCTGCTCAAGCCAGAAATCTAAGAGTCATTCGAATGTTGCCTTTCCCCTTAACCCTGGCTACTCCTTCCAATTCACTACAGCAGGGCATGTTGGATGGACCTACAAAATACACCTCAAGGCCAACCGTTTTTCTCCACCTGTTACTATTCCTGCTCCATCAGGCTCATGATCTCTGGCCCCAACCACTGCAATGGTCTTCTAGCAGGTCTTATCTACTCCACTCCTGCACTATAATCTATTCAACAAAAATTCAGAGTGATCTTTTCAAATAAAAATCCAATCTCTAGCTTAAAATCCTTCAATGACTTCTTACCAACTCTTAGAATCAAATTCCTACATGAGGTAGCCTCTGCCAACTTCTCCCTTAGCTCCCACTTATACCCCCATTGCAACCACATTCTGGACCCAATGGCCTGAAAAGAGTTCCTAAAACATGCCAAACTCCCACTTTCAGGGCCAATATGTGGAGCCAGTCTATAAAAGGACATAATTTTCTGAGTACTGAAATGACCAAATCCACAAAATCTCACTTTAAGAAAATATCATGAGATATGAACACAGGAGTCTCAATATCAAGAAGCTATTACATAACTAAGAGAAAGACCTCAAATTCTATTTAAAAGAGCTCTTCAGTTATGCCCTAGGCCAGAAGCATCAGGATTATGCTGGATTATTCCCTAAAGTCACAGACCCCATGCCCTGTACATTCAAAGCAGGCCAACAAAATGCTGCCCTCACTGGGAAAAGAAATAAAAACCACTATTCTACACGTGTTGAACACACACATCATGGTACTTCTAGCTCATTAAGGCTCACTGGGGGATCTAAAAAAGCAAAACACGAGATCTCTATTCTCCAACAAACCTAAAACCTGTGCCAGGGGAAAGATTAAACATCAGGTCAGATTAAAACAAACAAACAAAAAAACCTCTTCCCAATAAAAGTTTATAAAATTATTAAGGGCATGATTTAAGCATCAAAATAGAATATATCAACAAATCTTGAAACACCAGTAATCAGAACACCTTAAAGGTCAAAAGAACTGCTAAATGAGTTTATTTAGGCCAAATGTAATTCTATCACATATTACATGGTAAATTTATTAAGAAGTCCTTACCCTATAATGTAGGCGGGCTGAATATGTAACCAGACCTAGGAAGGGTTAAGATCAACCCATGGTGACAGTTCTGTAACAAGCTAAGACAGAAAGCAAGGTCCTGGGGCATATGCTCCTCAACTTTCCAGGTGAAGCCAGGAAAAGCAAATCGAATTACCATAAAAAGGTTATTGCTGCCAGTGTTGGAGCCAGATCACTGGACTAAAGGAATGAGTCTAATCCTAGGTGGCAATGTTTAAAAGTCAACTCTTCAGTCTTTTTCTTCACAGTTGAAACAATCCTCTTCAATTCCTCTTCCCAGACAAGTCCTGTTATCTAAGTTGTTTGCTTTCCTTTGAACATCTTGCTTTCCTAACTCATTAGATGTCTTGATGTAGGTGTCCACATATAGGCCTGATAACCTCATGATGTTTAACAGTGATGCCTGAATTAAACATCCAAGCCCCACCCCTCCTTTACCATCTCCCACAGTAAAATCCGCTCTAATCTCCAAATCTGATCACTGCCCAGTTAGGGCAATGGCCACCCTTAGGAGAGAAGCCCAAACTCACATGGTACTTTCGTGCTGCCTCCGGGGAGTAACAAAGAGCATGCGGGTGGGGCGGGCACTACTGGCATCTGGGTGGGCACTCCACGGCTTGGCATAGCTATGATCCAGAAACACCAGGTCCAGCTCCCGCTCATGCACCGAAAGCTGGAAGAGCAGCGAGGTGCCCATGCGCCGCGCTGACGTCTGGAAGTCCCTCTCCCCACCGCGGTGGGCCATGTCAGAAGAGGGGCAGCAAGTCAGAGAACGGGTACCTGCATGCTAGTCACCTGCAGTGAAAAGTTCCAGTTTAAGTCAATTCAAATGCTCAGAATTTCTTCCAACCTAGAACATCTAACAGGCTTCTTACTTTTGTGACCTTCTAGCATTCGTCACTGAGTATCCATCACACTACAGACCCTTGCCCACGTAGGGAGGGTTCCTGAGATCCCACTCCACCACCAAAAAAGGCTATAGCACCACCTCCATCCTCAATCTCTACAATTTGGTCCACTGCAAAGCCGAGGGACTCCAATGTTCACCAAGGCAGATACTAAACTTGCTTGGCCAGCACCCTAATTTCCTACGTGGGCGGGACGGGTTTTGGCAAACACGAGGAATTACAAATACTAATAATTCTGAAGCTAAGGGTCTCTACGGCTGCACACCATTCTCTAAAGCTTCCCAGAGCCGTCTCCAGCAGTAGCGTGAGCATCCCAGGAACAGCTGCTTAACGTGGGCCTCATGGAAGCCCTTGACGTCTCGTTTGTGTTAAACAAAAGTTTTGCAACGACTTCATAATGTTCTGGAGTTTTAAAAATATACAGGTGAGAGCTCCTCCCCAAAATCTGTAACAATGCTATGCGAGGAAGACCCCTCTCCCTCACCGAGGCCGGGGTGGTCCCTGGGGAACCGCCCTCCGCTCCAGGTACCCTTCGGGGGTCCAGCCACCGATCCTCAAAACCGCCCCAGCTGGTAGCCAGGGTTTGTGATTCGCACGTTACAGACGGAGGCGCCGGTTCAGGGGGATGGAGTGACTTAGCCAAGGTCACCGAGAGTTCACGACGAGGAGGAGCCGCCTCCCGCCCACCCCGGCCCCGCGCAGCGCCCGCTTCACGGCGGCCCGAGCCCGCCCCCGGCCCCACACGGCCGTCCGACACAGGCCGCCCGGTCCCCGCGCGCCCTGGGAGCCCGGAGGTCCTCACCGAGACCCCCGCCCACACCGACCCGGGCCTCGACCCCACCCCGGGCCCGCCACCCGCGCCGGGGCCGACCCTTCCCTCACCCGCAACCTTCCAGCCGCGCGCTCAGCCCTGGCCGGATTCCTGTGCGCTTGCGCATTACCGCCTCCAAGCCCCGGCGCCCCGGGCACCGAACAAAACGCGGAAGTGGATTACAGCCTGGGAAGGGAGGGGCGGTGAGCCGCAAAACCTGGAACGGATATGGCTGCGGGGGAAGAGAAGAGCCCAGAACGCGAGCGGGTCTCGCAGCCAAGACAGCGCAGAGTCCGGAGTTCGGGCCTCTTGCATCTTCAGCAGGGAAAACTAGGGCGAGGGAGGAGGCTGGCTCCTGCAGCCCCTGTTCTCGCTTCCCCGCATTGTTGCTTTGCCGGGTGGCTGGCATACTTCTTTCCTTTAATTAATTTTTATTGGAGTATAGTTGCCTTCTTTTCAAATCTATGTAAATAACTGTTTAAGAAACAGACTTACAGGGGCTTCCCTGGTGGCGCAGTGGTTGAGAATCCGCCTGACGATGCAGCGGACACAAGTTCGTGCCCCGGTCCGCGAAGATCCCACATGCCGCAGAGCGGCTAAGTCCGTGAGCCATGGCAGCTGAGCCTGTGCGTCCGGAGCCTGTGCTCCGCAACGGGAGAGGCCACAAAAGTGAGAGGCCTGCGTACCGCAAAAAAAAAAGTAAACAGTAAGGTCCTACTGTATAGCACAGGGAACTGTACTCAATATCTTTAAATAAACTATAATGGAAAAGAATATGAAAAAGAACATATATACATATATGTGTGTGTGTGTGTGTGTGTATGTGTGTGTGTGCGTGTATAACTGAATCACTATGCTGTACACCAGAAACAAACACAGCATTGTAAATCAACTATACTTCAATTAAAAAAAAACTGTTTAATTTATAATTGTGATAGTAAGGGCTGGTATTTAGAGAATGCCAATCAAGTTCTAAGTAACATAAATAACCTACTTCATTTAATCCTCTCAGTGAATTTATATGCTAGGTTCTATTATAGTCATATCCATAGAAGTCAAGTATTTTGCCTAAGGTTACACAGCTAGTAAGTATCAAAGGCAGAACTGGAACCAGGCAGCCTGGCTTCAGAACCTCCTCACAGCTCCATTCCCCACCATGCCTACTGCAATAAGGAAAAGTGGATGGTGATCTGAGCACGTAGAACAGCAAGCCAGGCTTGGCTTGGGTGATGGGGTGGGTGTCCCTGGGAAGGTGACCTTAAAGCTGAAACCAAAGGAAGAGAATACGGTAGCATGGTAGATGCTGGGTGAGAAGCTCTCCAGGAGAAGGAACAGCAAAGACAAAGGCTCTGGGGCAGAAAACAGCTTTAGAATATTAAAAAAAAAAAAAAAAAAGTGGCAAGAACAGTGTAGCTAGGAAGCAGTGGTCAATAAGTGGAGAGAGATGAGGTTGGAGAGGCAGACATAACTCAGACCCTAAAAGGCCCCAGATGCCCCAGTAAGAATTCTGGTACTGACCATAGATTGCTTTGAGTTAACTTTCCTCTGTGTTTTGTAAAGAGAGAGTAGATCCTAAAGTGGGGGATGTTAACCTTCTTTGTATCCTTCAGAGAACATAGCCAGGATATAGGGAATGGATCCTGTGTTGACTGATTGATGACCGATCAGTTGGTTGACTGACTGACAGTGGGACACCAAGGCAAGAAACGTGGTTCAAGAAGAAAAATAAATCTTTACCACTTCACACCCACTAGGATGTCTAAAAAAATCAATGGTGACAACAAAAAATGTGATAAAAAGTGTTGGCAAGTACATGGAGAAATTGAAACCCTTGTACATCGCTGATTGGATGGTAAGATGGTGCGACCTCTTTGGAAAACAGTCTGGCAGCTCCTCAGAATGTTAAGCATAGAGTTACCATATGACCCAGCAATTCCACTCCTACGTATATACTCAAGAGAATTGAAAACATATGTACACATAACAAGTACGCAAATGTTCACAGCAGCATTATTCATAATAACCCAAAAATGTTAACAACCTAAATGTCCATCAACTGATGAATGGATAAATAAAATGTGGTATATCCATACAATGGATTTATCAGCTCATAAAAGGGAATGATGTACAGTTGTCACCTGGTATCCAGATTGGTTCCAGGACCCCCCTTGGATACCAAAATCCACAGATGCTCAAATCCTTTACATAAAACCTACACACATCCTCTCAAATACTTTAAATCATCACTAGATTACTTATAATTCCTAATACAAGGTAAATGTTATGTAAATAGTTGCTGATGCACAGAAAATTCAAGTTTTGCTTCTGGGAACTTTATGGAATTTTTGTTTTTTAATATTTTCCATCTGCAGTTGGTTGAATCCATGGATGTGGAACCCATGGATTCGGGGTGGCCAACTGTACTGATACATGTTACAAAACGGATGAACCTTGAAAACATTATGCTAAGTGAAAGAAGCCAGACACAAAGGCCACATATTATATGATTCCATTCATATGAAATGTCAGAATAGCAAATCTATAGAGACAAAGTGGATTCATGGTTTCCAGGGGCTATGGGAAGGGAGAAATGGGAAGAGACTGCTAATGAATATGAGGTTTCTTTTCAGGGTGATGAAATGTTCTGGAATTAGATAGTGATGACAGTTGCACAACCTTGTGAATATACTAAAAACCTGAACAGTACTGTTTAAAAGACTGAATTTATGGTATGTGAATTATATCTTAGTAAAGCTGCTATTAAAAAAATGCTTTATTGTTTTAAGACACTGAGATTTTTGGAGATGTTTGTTACCTCAGCATAACATAGCCCATCCTGACTGATACATCCAGCCAGACTATCAGTCAAGTGCAAGGGTGGAATAAAGACATGTACAGACCTACAAACACTCAAAAAATTCAGAAAGCTATGGAAAATCGTGTTCCACTAAGATGAGAGAGTAACTCAAGAAAGAGGAAAGGATCTGGGAAACAGAGTCCAACACAGGAGACAAACGGGGGAATTCTAAAACTGGTGGTGAAGAAGGGAAGCCCCAGGATGATAGCTGTGCTACAGGGCTGGGAGCAACCAGTGTAGACTAGAGAGGAGAGGAGGCCAGGAGAGATCTCCCCAGGGCTCAGGGAAAATGAAAAAACTGGTAAAATACCTGATGGATTTGAACCTGGGGGAGGCTGTATTAAAAGGAGATCACAGAGCTGTTGAAAGATGTTAAAAGACTTGGTCAGACTTTTAAGAAAAGCAAGCAAATGAAAAAACGAAGCAATTTGTAAATTACAGAAAAACACAAAGTTGTATTAGAAAGGACGAGGAGGACTTCCCTGGTGGCACAGTGGTTAAGAACCCACCTGCCAATGCAGGGGACACGGATTCAAGGCCTGGTCCAGGAAGATCCCTCATGCCGCAGGGCAACTAAGCCCGTGCGCCACAACTAGAACCTGCACTCTAGAGCCTATGAGCCACAACTACCGAGCCCGTGTGCCACAACTACTGAAACAACTAAGCAATGAGCAACTAAGCCCGTGCTCTGCAACAAGAGAAGCCACCGCAATGAGAAGCCGGCACACCGCAACGAAGAGTAGCCCCAGCTCACCACAACTAGAGAAAACCTGCGCAGAGCAACGAAGACCCAACGCAGCCAGAAATTAATTAATTTAAAAAAAAGAAAGGATGTGGAATTGGAGGGTACTACTTGATCTGCAGTTAAAAAAACATACATTATTATAAAAATGAAAATACTGAATGTAGATTTAGCTCCCAAATGAGATACAATTATGAGAACAGGATGCAGGAAAGGCAGGTGTAACAAAGCTGCCATGGTGTGATAAACAGCAGTAGATAATATCTAAAAGTGATGAGTTGGGGGAAGTTTGGGAGAGAGAAGCTAGGAGGTGGGAAAGGAGTGAGAGATGATATAAAAGAGATGACTTGATAGACAGAGTCTCAAAGTGAAAAATTCAAGGGATGCTATTTAAATATGCTATTTAGAGGTTAATACTACTATTAGGATGACAGGAAAAGAGCAGCCTTCGGTCCATCTCTCCCCACGCTTAACTCTCTTTCCCTGGCACTTATCCTGAGCCTTCGTTCTGCTGTTTTCTTCTTTATACTCTGATCAGCGCTGTGTATGGGTTTGTATCTTTTCTCTGCCCCTCTTCCTTCCTCAGCACACCAGGTTTATCATTTTTTTCATTCTTTGCCAATTTGGGAGGTGATAAATGGTATCTTGTTGTATTTCTTTGCTTATTAAGGAGGTTGAATTTTTTTTAACATCTTTTTTGTTTTTTGGGCTTCTGAGTCCAATTTGGCAAAGTGATAAACAGTATCTCATTGCGTTTCTTCCTTTTCTTTTTTTCATAAATTTATTTATTTATTTTTGGCTGCATTGGGTCTTCGTTTCTGTGCATGGGCTCTTCTCTAGTTGTGGTGAGCGGGGGCTACTCTCTTGTGGTGCATGGGCTTCTCACTGCGGTGGCTTCTCTTGTTGCGGAGCGTGGGCTCTAGGCACGCAGGCATCAGTATATATGGCTCACGGGCTCTAGAGTGCAGGCTCAGTAGTTGTGGTGCATGGGCTTATTTGCTCCACAGCATGTGGGATCCTCCTGGACCAGTACTCGAACCCGTGTCCCCCACATTGGCAGGCAGATTCTTAACCACAGCGCCACCAGGGAAGTTCTCATTGTGTTTCTTTGATTATTAAACAGGCTGAATTTTTTTTACATCTTTTTTTTTTGTCCATTTGGACAGTCATCTAATCTATACTTTGCCCCATTTTCCTTTGGAGTATTCATCTTTTTCTTATTGAATTATAAGAGCTGTTGCAAACATTCCCTACTTTGATATACCTTTTTTTTTTTTTTTGTGGTACGCGGGCCTCTCACTGCCGTGGCCTCTCCCATTGCGGAGCACAGGCTCCGGACGCGCAGGCTCAGCGGCCACGGCCCACGGGCCCAGGCGCTCCGCGGCATGCGGGATCCTCCCGGACCGGGGCACGAACCCGCGTCCCCTGCATCGGCAGGCAGACTCTCAGCCACTGCGCCACCAGGGAAGCCCTGATATACCTTTTAAGGTATATTTTTCTGTACAAGAATCTTGAATTTTATGCGGTCAAATCTATCCGTCTCTTCCTTTTCCTGGGTTTGCCTTTTGTGTCATACTTAGTTTGGAAAATTATTAACAAAGCAACAAGCATTGTGTTGTGTTTACATTTCAAGAAAAACTGTCAGGAAGTACTTTTTAAACCTGCTGAAAGCAGTCCTAACACCAAGATCACACATTCAGTTTTTTTGGGTTTTTTTGCTCTAAAACATACCCATGCAGGTTTTAGAATGGGTAGTAAGCTTACTGCTAAATTGTTTCATCAACAAATATACTTTTTTAAAACATCTATTAATTTTCACGCTAACTATTGGATAAGGTATAATTTATATAATGTTCAACCCTAAAGCAGAAAAAGCTTAGGGACAAGAGCAATGACCCAGTTCCATCCTCACGCTGAGAGGCCTTGAGGGCAATTAAGGGCAATTAAGCAAGATAATATGTCAGTGAGATTTTTCTTTAACCTTACAAACCCAGCTGGCGTAAGAGCTCATTGATGAGAAAGCCAGTTTCTGTTGGTTCAAGAGAGACTCATACCTAGACTCACGTTTCCTTTAGAGAAAAGGAGGCCTAAATGTTTGCTGCCACATTAGGAAGGACTTCTGAAACACCACTGAAATCGTCTTTGATTTCCTTATTTCTTTTCTCAGCTCACCTCCCTTCTCTATTTTCTCACCTAAACTGTGTGACTTTGGCAATGATTCACTCCAGATAACTTGCTTGTATAAAGGGCAGATATTATCCTTCTACCTGATCTTGAAATCAGAAGGACAGTAAGAACGAGAGAGAAAAGAGAACGGAAGGAGGAAGTGAAGTTCAGCCAAATTGGTTTGTTTCTACAGCCCTGGGCGCCTCAAGCCGCTGGCTTCGTACTCTGTGATTTCTTCTTCCTTCCATTCTCCTCATTCCTCTCCAGAACCAAGAACCACCACCCAAGAACCACTGACCTTTGTGACATCACCTCTCTTGCTAAGCAACACACTCGGGACCTTCCTTACCCCCTGAGCCCTGGGAGAAGCTTTGGACCAAGTTGCTCCAAGAAGGAAGCTTTGCCAGAGAAGGACGGAGGGAAGTAGGTGGAAGAGATGCTGCGGCTTGTCGTGTGGTCGGCCAAGATTAGCCCACCCCTGAGCCCCCCACCCAGACCCTGCGTGTCCGTGTACTTCAGAGGTGAGAGCCAGGAGCCCTGAGAGGCAACATACGTTCAATGAAAAACTAGATTTATCGGTGCCCTACTAGGTAAAAATGCCCTGTGTCACAGAAAGGTGAGGTAGACACCGTCTGGCTCTTTCAAATTTATCCTCCTTGTTGCTATTATTTCTCTTAGTATGACTCCTCTGCCTCCCATTTTTTCCGGAGAATGACTACTGGAGAAAAAGAAGATGAATACTTCTCAAGTTTCTTCTATGAACTAGGGCTGTGCCAAAAACAGGTTAAAAAAAACCCAAGTACCTGCTTCATAGGATGGCTGTGAGGATTTGAAAAGATAATATACAGACAGGTCTTTGTACAACTTCTAGTAATAACTGCTCAATTGGATGAATTACTTTTATAATCAACAAAGTTTCATCATAAACGTAATGATTTTTGATCCTCACAACAATTCTATGAGGCAAGTTTTATTGTCTCAATTTTTCATAGATAAGGAAAAAAGTCCAAGAAAGGTGGGAGGGGTGGTGTAAAGGATTTATGAGAGAAAATGAAAAAGGTTAAGTGTATCTATATAACAAAGAGCTGGGAACAAAAAGGGGAAAAGGGAAAAAAAGATGAACAGTCTGTTGGAGGAGAGAAAGGGGGTGGACACAGGCAAATGAGGTTTTCCAGGAAGTGTGGGGAGTGAGAAAATTGGGACCAAGAGAAAATAGGACACAGTAGTTTCCAAAAGAAATGAGCGAAGACTGAAATTCCTTAAATTTTTTTCTGGCCTGTGAAACCCTGCTTGCTGAGTATGCTATCACTCAGAGATGGAACACTCAGGACTCCAGGTGCACAGGGTGATGTAGGTTTATGTCCCCAGTTTGCGGGTTGAAAGAGGTGTAGTGGAGGTTCAGCATGTCTTTGCCCTGAAACTAATTTTATGGTGAGCCGGGGAACAGTCTGATTCCGAGCCATCTTCCCTGTCACCTCCCAGGCATTGTCCTTCTCCTCCTAGAAATCTCTCTTACAAAGATGTCTACAGGGCTTCCCTGGTGGCGCAGTGGTTGAGAGTCCGCCTGCTGATGCAGGGGACACAGGTTCCTGCCCCGGTCCGGGAAGATCCCGCGTGCCGCGGAGCGGCTGGGCCCGTGAGCCATGGCCGCTGAGCCTGCGCGTCCAGAGCCTGTGCTCTGCAATGGGAGAGGCCACAGCAGTGAGAGGCCCGTGTACCGCAAAAAAAAAAAAAAAAAAATGATGCCTACGACCCAGAATCCTGGGTTTGCCCCCAGATTTGCCTACACATTTTTATAACTGAATGTTTGTTTGAAATCTTTTATTCCTTTTTCACCTGTCGTTTCCAGCCCCGCTTCCCCCATATACCATCCCCTACAGTGTCCCCCTTTCCCACTACTGGACAGGCACAGAGAGTCCCCTGCTTCTCCCCCCACCCCCGACTGTCTCCTCTCTCTTCTCTCTCACACACATTCTTTCCTTGGGAAGAATCTCAAATTTAGCAATTTCGAGGTTCTTTGCAGGGCTATAGACTGTTCTTTGTTAAAGATATTTCTGGGGAAGGCATATTTTAGTGGATAAAGAGCTGTCAACCCATTAGAGATATTTTGGGATGTATTAGGGTACACTAGCTTTGCTCCGGTCACAGCGGAACCCTTAAATCCCAGTGCCTTAACACAACAAAAGTTTACCTCTTGCCCACACCAAGGGCTGCATCGACTGTGCAGATCAGGCAACAATCCTGAATGACTCCTCCAAACAGTAGTTTAGGGACCAGCTGCTCTTTGCTTGTGGCTGCAAAGTCACCAGGTACCACCCAGCAGATGGTGCGAGCGCATGTGGAGAGTGGGGAGGAGAACGGAGACTCTCATGGGAGAGTTTGGGAGCCAGTCCAGGCTGTGGTGAGCAGGGATCCCATACTCGGTTGGCCAGAATGAGTCACACGGCCGCACCCGGCTGCAAGATGGCTGGGAACTATGTACCCAGGAAGAAAATGAAATGAACACATAACATTATCTGACACATGGGGTGATGTCACTCTTATAAAAAGTGAGAAATTTTGAAATCTCCAGAGTAGGAAAGAATCAGGGCTGTATCACATCTGCCAATGTAGACTTGATGTTTTCTACATCTAGATAAGTCCTACCCCTCTTTGCTCACTTGAACCTAGACTTTGAAATATTTCCTACCACTAATGCCGGCCCCTTGGTGTCTTTGCAGATGTCCAGAGGACAACTCATGAGGTGGAAGGCAATCACCCCATATGGAACGAGGTAAAACACATCAGGCAAGCCCAGATGAGGCAATGACAAGCCCCACAGCGAGGCTGGGTCCAGACCGTGCCCAGAAGTCTAGGGAGGGGACAGGGAGCCTCATCAGCCTTTCCCAAGGCTGGAACATCGTGCCCTGCAAGTAGCCTCTAAGCTGAGAAGGCCGTGCAGGTCTCGGGGCCATAGCAGCTCTTGGCCCATCTCACCCACTCTGGGGATGGACCCATCTTGTCCAACCGGGCCGTCCTGATGTTCCCAGAAACCTGAAATAGAGACAGGGCTCCTTGTGTAGGATCCCCTCTCATCTCCCATCCATCCATGTCCCCCCACCCAGTCCCCAAACCCCTTAGCTACTAACAAGCCCACAATACTGCGTAACTCCCACAGTTAAGCTGTGGGAGCCCAGGTAGGTTACCTGGTCCCTTGGTGAGGGTAGCAAATGCCATCCTCTTAGGAAATTAGACTTGAGGGATATTCCTCAGTTTGAGAGAAACACAGTGCCAGCCCGTTCCCCGTATCTTTTCGAATTTCCTAGGAGGATGGAAAAGGGAGGGGAGAGGGAGGGTGTTGACCTGTTTGTGCCTCCCACAGACCCTCATCTGGCACCTCCGGAACCGCCCCCTGCAAAAGGACTCTTTCCTGCAAGTCACCCTTCGGGACATGGGCTCAGTAAAGAAGGAAAGGTAAGGCAGAGAGAGAGACAGGAGGAGCCTGATTCTCTGACTGAAGCTACGGCAGATGCTGCGTCTGTAACTCACTCAGATGCAAGGACCAGAATCCACTCCAGACAGCTAATGCAAAAAAAACAAAAGTGGGGTGTGTGTATATGAAGCCTAGGTATATAGATGGACAGATCAACTAGAACTAGGAAACTGGGGACCCAGGGACAGTTCTGTCTCTTCTGAAGGCACAGAATCTCAAATCTCTTTCTCTCTGCCCAACCCTGGCTTCTCATCACAGCCCCATTCTAGTGCCTCACTGAGACTGGGGCTATGGCATCCCAGGTCAAAATGCCCAGGACAGAGAATCTGACTGGCCCAGCTTTGGTCAGGTGCCCACTTCCTGGTCCAATCAGCTGTTACTTGGCACAGGTCCCATTCCGGAGGCGTGTGGGTGCAGAGCTTCTGGGAAAAGGCTGGGCAGGGCAGAGCCAGTAACTGGGGTGCCCACTGTCCAGGAAGCCCCAAAGCCAATTCCCAGAGAGTTGAGAGCCCTCTGGTGGATGCTCCCAGTCAACAGCATCCTTCCTGAAGCCTCGGTGGGCAGCACAGCTTCGAGGAGAGAAAGACATCTCGGGATAAAGTCATGCCTGGGACGGAGAAGGACACCATTTCCTCTGGTTCAGGAGATCACACCTGCTCTTTGTCTCCCCAGGTTCATTGGCCTGGCCACAATACTGCTCAAGCCCTTGGTGAAAAAACCAAGTGAGATCCTTTTCGTGAAGGACCTGACCCTGCTCAACCATTCCATGATGCCCACAGATGTGAGTCGGGCCCTAGGAAGTGTGTGTGGAGGAGTGGGGGCAGCTGGTGAAGCTGAGCTATCCACTCCAGCAGAGTGCCAGTGTGCCCCCAACCCAGAGAGCACTTTCTTCCCTGCGGGGGACCCATCAAACTTCCCATCATCTCCCCAACTTCCCCGTGCTGCCCTCCATCCACCTACCCACATCTCCACCCTTCGTCCACCCATTGAGATTGAGTGTTCAGTTGATTGTCCACTGGTGTCAGCAACTATGCAAGGCCTGGGATACAAAATTGGATGAAACCCACATCTGTTGTCACTCTCGGTGACAAGTGCTCCAGCACGTGTATATTGGGGTCAGTGAGCTATTTCACTGAGGTCAGGAGAGAATGAACAATTCCACTTGGGAGGAAATGGAAGGCTTTACAGGGGAGGTGATTAAGATGTGTGGAAACACATGAAGACCAACCAGATGAGAACAAGCAAAGGTGATTTATTCAGCGCTTGCTATATAACAAGGGAGTCAGCCACCATCACTTGGTTTTGACAGAGATTCAAAGGCAGGCAGAGGAGTGGGAAAGCTTTATGTTTAGAGCACTTAGGGAGTGTTTAGGGGTCGATTCTGATGATGGTCTGGAGGATGGACAGTCAGTGAGAGTGCTTGCAGGCAGGAGGTCAGTTAGGTGTTTGCTGGAGTTCCCACATGAGGTCATAAGACATTGGGCTTGGAGGTTAGCATCAGTGGTTCTAGACTGGTCTCAAGTCAACCCTCTCTCTCCTCCCCACCCTGCTGCATCCCTTCTGTCACCACCACTAATGTGTGCCTCCTGTATTCTTCAAACCCCATCCATGGTAACCCATTGCTCTCTCCAGTTTATAACCTCCCTCCATCCCAGACCGCACAGGCCCCCATGGTGTGGTCCTGTGCCATGGCCAGCATCACTCCACTCGGGAAGACTGGGTGTGGCCCCTGCCAGGCTGGACCAGGTTCCAGTGCTATGATTTGGCCGAGGACTGCAGGATCTTACAGCTCCCCTGCCTTTGCTTTGCAGTGCACTCTCACCCTACAGGTGGCCCTTATGACCCCCAAGGATATCGAGAAGATAGGTATGTACTTCCATGGGACTAAGCCCTGCATTTCACCAAGCATAGCTGGATGGGCTCTTGGGGATCTTGGAGACGCAACCACTGAGCCCTACAGAAGGATAGTGACCAGGTTAGGGTCTGTAGGCCAGATCTCCAGACACCTGCCTGAGGTCACCTGTCCTCCCAATGTGTCCACTTGTCGTCTGTAGACAGAAGACTCAGCCTCCAATGGGCTGCAGAGATAGGCAAGGATGGCCATTTCCAAGGGCCTCCATATGTAGAGTGTGAGGCCCAGGGTTGCCCATGGTGGGTGGAGACCATGGGAATGTCTGGGGAGGATATGTGCCCTTGTCAGGGCCTCTTGGCCATGATTTTAGTCAGGAGCTGGTCACTGGGGATAGAACACTGAAATGGGGGAAATGCCTCCAAGTCTCCTGAGCCCCAGCCTCTGAGAGCCCAAAATGGACTATGTTTCCCCAGGCGATGAAGACCACCTGGCCATAATGGCACAAGAGGTGGCCAAGCAGCAACGGATGTTTCCCAGCTCCACTGTACACAAGGCTCTGTCCCCAAAGCCTCAGCACTTCCAGGTAAGGCCGTCCAGGGTGAAAGCCCATGTGATTTGGCCGACACCCTCACTGTGTTCCCAGGCCATCCCTGCCTCTCCACAAGGTCATGGAGGAAGGTCAGGGCTTCAGATTGGTCTCCAGGTCCTCAGATCTTCACCACATCCTCTGCCCCTCCAGGGGCCATTCTGGGAAACTTCTGCATGTGGCTGAGGCTGGAGCCAGCTCCAGGGAGGCAACAGGAAGCACTGAGGGCAGTGCACACCAGGCCCTGGCCATGCTGGGGAGACAAGGCTGAGGCCTGGACCCTGCTCTTCAGGAGGTGGCAATACAAGGCTAGCCTTGGGCAAGGAGAAATGAGCTGCACAGCAGAGGCTGAGGAGAGTTCGAGGGGATCCCTGGGAAGCTCCAGGGATTCTGGAACCCCCATACCATGGCTTACCAACTTACTTCTGATCTCTAGCCTGTAATCTAACGTTTCTGCCATGGTTGGAGCTGCTCCCCAGCCAGCCACGTGCTCAGGAGACTGGGAGTCATCCTTGGCTGCCCCTCCTCCCCCCACCCCCCGCCCCGCATCCAGTCAGTGGCCAAGTCCTAGCTCTTCATATCACCTGGCCGCACCCATTTCTCCATTGCCTCTTCCATCCCCTGGTCCCAGACAACATCATCCCTTCTCTGGACCACCTTGAATAGGCTCCTCCCAAACTCCCAGCCGCCAGCTCTCTCCTGTCCATTTTTCAGTCCAAGTGGTCTTTCCAAGACGTCATTCTTGGGACTTCCCTGGCAGTCCAGTGGTTAAGACTCCATGCTCCCGAAACAGGAGGCATGGATTCGATCCCTGGTCGGTGAACTAATACCCCGCATGCTGCATGACGCGGCCAAAAAATAAATAAAGTCCTTCTTATCATGCCATGCGTGTGCCTAAAAATGTCCTTAAAAATGAGGACTCCCAATGTTTTCAGGACATAACTCAAACTCCTTACGATGGCTTCCCAGGCCCTTGATAACCCAAGCCTGGCCCCCAGGCCACTCTGTCCCCTGCCCCTGCCCCGCCCCGCCCTGCTGTAACATCCTGCACAACTTACAGTCCCCACTCTCAAGACTTTCTCCCCAGCCACCAGGCCTTTGCACGTGCTGTCGCCTCCTTTGGAGAACATTCCCTCTCCCCATTGGCCCTGTCCCTCTTCACGAGGCTAGCTGGCCACAGGATAGAAGGTCAGCGTGCCCAAATCACTACCCTTCCTATGTACTAGTGCGTAGGGCAAAGTTCTGACATGAGGCCTGTTTGCCTGGTTTGACCACTCTTGTCTCTGATGGTCAGGTAGCTGCATGTGTATTAATCCTTGAAGGGCCCCTGGACTTGATGGAGACACAGGAGGCCTCATGGAGAATGGCCGGATCCATGGGCTGGGCTGGGAGAGCTGCACGCTGTTACTACCTCTAGTCACGACAGGCTCCCACGACTGTGCCCTGCCAGCCGCCGCCATCTCCAGTTCCTTCCCCTGGGGCCTTAGCCTGGATCTTACGGGCTCTTCTCCCTCCCACCTTCTAATTCTAGGCTCAGACTTCATCGTCCCTTTACTGAGTCTCAGGAAAGTATATAAAAGCAGAAGAAGAAATCACAAATCAGAGATCAAATCACAGATCATAGATTCAACTGCACAGAACTTTAAAATGTTCGATTCCCTAAAAAGATCGCAGACAAACATAAAAAGACAGCAAACTGAGAAATGTTAGACTTTATTCTGTAACAAGTCCCTACCACTCAAGAAACGCCCAAGATGAAAAGGGCAAAGTGGAGGCGACAGTTCCCAGAAAAGGAAAGAGGAGGAACCATGGCCTTCCCAGGGCCCATGGGGTCGCTTTCTATCCACAGTAGATGTTTCTTATCAGAACATATTGTTCTTCTAGAGAAGAGTCCCCACTGGGGAAGGGGAGCCCAACGTCAAGTTCCCCTGTTTGCTCCTCTGCAGGTCCGAGTGAAGGTGTTTGAAGCCCGGCAGCTCATGGGCAAGGACATCAAGCCGGTGGTGAAGGTGGTCATCGGAGGCTACCAGCACCACACGCGGATCAAGATGGGAAATAACCCTTTCTTCAATGAGGTGGGCAGCACGTGCCCTTCAGAGCCGAATGGGGGCACTAGGGCCAGGAGGGCCAGCCAAGGACTGGGCATTTCCTGCCGGCAACCAGCAAGCTTGCTCCCTGACACGGGTGCTTTCATTTGTTTGTTCCACGAACTCTTACTGGGCATGGAGGGCCAAACACTGGGCTTGGCACAGGGAATAGAGAGCGAGTAATTCCGAGCCCTGCATGGGGGGAGCCAGTGGTCTGTGGGGGGCCTCCCGCATATGTGAACACATAAAGGATGACAACCGGGCAAGACTGCAGTGCACAGGGATTGCAGCCGCGAAATGCAGGCCCTCTGTAGCCCTGGCCACTGCAGAAGCCCCACCTCATAGCATCTGACACAGTAGGAACTCAATTAACGTGCGCTGAATTAATCGATGACTAGACCACCAAAGAAAAGATAACAGCACGGTGGAGCAGGGGTTGGAGAGGACTCTGAAAAGGCAGGATGGGGAAAGATAATTCAGGAGAAAGGAATAGCATTCTCAGAGGCCTGGAAAGGAGAAGCAGCAGGGCTGTTGGCAGAACTGTAGACACGGGTGTAGTTGGAGGGGAGTGGCCGGAGGTGAGCCTTCAAAACGCCCTGGGGCCCCGTCATGGACGGGACTTGGGAGCCATGGAGGGATTCAAGCAGGAGAGTGACAGGGCCCGGTCTACATCTGGGGGAGGAGGTTCTGGCTGCAGCAGGGAGTGGGGTGCAGTGGACCGAGAGGGCGATCTTTTTTTTTTCGGCCGCGTTGCTCAGCTTGTGGGATCTTAGTTCCCTGACCAGGGATTGAACCCAGGCCCTCGGCAGTGAAAGCGCAGACTCCTAACCACCAGACCGCCAAGGAATTCCCAGGGCGATCTAGAAAGAAGCGGGGGCTTGAATCTCCATCCCAGGGCAGTTAGCTGGGCCTTGGTCTGCTTCTGACAAGTCCTCCAGGGATCCCTTACCCCACCCTTTGCTGGATAGAAAACCCCTCCGGGACCTGGCAGGCCTCTGCTTCTGTGGGAGGAGTGGTAGGTGGTAGTGAGCTGAAAGCCATTGAAATGGGTGAACAGCGGGGCAGAAACCTTGCTAGTCTGAGGCTTCAGGCTTGCTGAGTCCCTGGGGGAAGTGGTGGAAGGAATGTCTCCTAAACACACCCCGACTCTCTCTGCTTCAGATCTTCTTTCAGAATTTTTATGAGGCTCCTGCAAAATTCTTCGACGACACCATCTTAATCCAGGTGAGGTGCTGGACAGGGTGGGTCCACTTTCTTGTCCCACCTCAATTCTGGAAAGTGCGTCAGCCCCGCATCCTTACCTGTAGAGCTAGAGTCACATCAGATGGTCTTTCTGACCCCAAGGCAGCACCTCTGCCACCTTCTTTATCCCGGCAACCAGACACTCCATTCAATCATTCATCCATTCATTCATTCATTCATTCAACAAATGTTATGGAAGGCCAACTGATAGGTCCTGAGCTCAGCTCCGAGGTGAACACAGCAGCCCTTTCCCATGTGCCAGTATTCTCATGCCACCCTTCAAATGTCCCCTCAACATGGGACATCCCTTTCTCCAATCAGAGGGAGCCCGGTAACAACGGTGAGCATGTATTTATCAAGTGCTTCCTATGTGCCCAGCACAGGGCTGAGGAGAGCAAGACTTCTCCCTTGAAAGTTTACATGTTCTTGAGAAATAGCCAGGACAGCATGCAGGGGAGAGAGTTGAGTGCAACAATTTGCTTTGTGGAGATCAAGTGAATTGTCCTCTCTGATCGATTTCCTCATCTGTAAAATGGAGCTGCAATATATGAACTTCACAGGGCTCCTCTGCGAATTAAATGAGAAAAACTACATGGAAGTGTCAGCCATTAGGAAGCACTGAGTAAATCCTGGAGAATCCAGATGTACCCTTATGATTCCTCCCATGGGGCTGGGGGAAATTGGGCTTGTGAATAACTGAGATCTTTCTGGAAACTCCCCTGCAGGTGATGAATTCCTCAGTGATGAGATTCAATGCAGAGATCGGGAGATTCCAAGTGAGCACTGGACGGAGGAGGCGCGGTTTGGTGGGACAGTTACAGTGACCCACCCTGGGCTCTATGTCTAAGTCTAGGGGAAAGGATTTTGACGCTACAAGATCCAGATTTGGATCCACCTACCAACTGGGTGATTTAGACAAGTTATTCGGAGCCTCTACTTCCTCATCTGTAGAATGGGGATAATAATATACTCAACCCACAGGGTCGTTGTAAGGGTTAAAGTATGTAACATTTATGAAAGCGCTGGGTGCCACGTTGAATCCCCCCATACTTATGACACTGTGGAAGCAGAGGACTCAAAAGGTCAACCAAATTGCTGGAGAAACCTAGAGAAAGATTGCTGCCTATGAAGGCAAGAGTAAAAAGATTTGCTTTGGGAAAGACCCAGGTTGAGAAGTGAGGAAAGTTCACACGGTCATGAAGGGCTAAACTAAGATTCTCCAAATCCAGGAAGATCAGGAAAAGTGAGGGTTGCCAGATTAAATACAGGATGCCCCGGAAATTTTGAATCTTAAACAACAGGTACTTTTAAATATAAGTATATCCCCAGTATTTCATGGCTCCTCATGAAATATTGCTTGGGACCTACGTATACTAAAAAAGTTGGCGTTGTCCGAATGCGGGTTGGAAAAGAATTTCCAGACGTAAGGCAGAATGTAAAGAAGATAGAATTTATTAGAAGCAAGGGTCGCTGCTAGAACAGAGGGCCAACTTCCTAGTAGTCTGGGAGAGTCGAGCCCAAACGTGTGCTATTGATCAGTTTTTATAGCCAGAAAACAAAGGAATGGTCCGAGGTGAAATTTTCCTTTACCAATTGGTCACGGCACATACACCTTCCTTCTATAGGATGGGAGTGGGACAGGGCAGATGCCTTTCCTTATTTGGGACAGGTCCCATCGCCCAGGCGGGCGTCGCCCAGGTGGGCTCAGGAATTTCGTAACCATCGTAACATGGTAGGGAAGGTGATTAAGAGTCTGGTAGGGGGGTGTACCGCTGAAACTTTTTCAGGCAGGGTCGTCCTTTGTCCTTGAAGCACCATTGTCCTTGGACCACCACATTGTTTATCTGTAACTCTAATTTAAGCTGCCATCTGTATTTTCATTTGCTAAATCTGGCAACTCATGGAAAAGGGCCCAGCCCTTGGGAAAGGCAAATTTAGGGCAAATCAAAGTAAGGTTTCTTTCTCACTACAGTACTTGTAATAAGCACAAGAAGGGTCATGACCTGCCCCTCCCCCACCTAACCCTCAAGGAAGCAGCACAGGTTTAGAAATTAAGAGATTCTAGAGAGGCTAGGTAGCAGGAGGTCAAAATGTGCTTTTTTTTTTTTTAACATCTTTATTGGAGTATAATTGCTTTACAGTGGTGTGTTAGTTTCTGCTGTATAACAAAGTGAATCAGCTATACATATACATATATCCCCATATCCCCTCCCTCTTGCGTCTCCCTCCCACCCTCCCTATCCCACCCCTCCAGGTGGTCACAAAGCACTGAGCTGATCTCCCTGTGCTATGCGGCTGCTTCCCACTAGCTAGCTATTTTACATTTGGTAGTGTATATATGTCCACGCCACTCTCTCACTTTGTCACAGCTTACCCTTCCCCCTCCCCATATCCTCAAGTCCATTCTCTAGTAGGTCTGTGTCTTTATTCCCATCTTACCCCTAGGTTCTTCATGACTTTTTTTTTTCTTATATTCCATATATATGTGTTAGCATACGGTATTTGTCTTTCTCTTTCTGACTTACTTCACTCTGTATGACAGACTCTAGGTCCATCCACCTCACTACAAATAACTCAATTTCGTTTCTTTTTATGGCTGAGTAATATTCCATTGTATATATGTTCCACATCTTCTTTATCCATTCATTTTGACAAAGGCCACTGTGCGACTTCCAGACGATGACCGACTGTTGAATACGTTTTAGAGGTCAGGGAAAAACCTGAGCTTTTAAAAATATATATTTTCCTTTTTTGGAAATTTTCAAACATACACAAAAGTAGAGAGAATGGTATCATGAATTCCCCCATCCCCATCACTCACCTTCACCAATTCGTTGTCAATCATGTCATCATGTTTTATCTACACCTGCCCCCTCCCTCTCCCCTACAGATCTTTTTTTCTTTTTTTATCCCCCTACAGATTTTGAATCAAATCTCAGACATCATTTTATTTTTAAATATTTCATTACCTATTTCTAAAACATACAGATTTTATTAAGCATAACCAAAGACAATGACTACATCTAAACACCTTTTTATAATTCCTGGAGAGCACTAATATCTAGTCAGTGCTCACATTTCCCTAATTGTCTTGTGAATTCCATTTACAGTTTGTTCAAATCAGGATCCAAACCAGGTGCACACACTGCAGTTGGTTAAAATGTTACGTTTAGGTGTATTTCATTCAGTCGGTCCTGCCCCCTAGTTTACCTTGCCATTTATTTGTTGAAGCAACTGGATAGTTTGTCCTGCAGTTTTCCCTCAGTCTGGATTTTGCTGGTTGTACCTCCAGGGGATCAGTTCTCACATCTCTCTGCCCAGGTATTTCCTATCTATAGGCTAGATCAGACTTGGGTCAATTATTTGGCAAGATGATGTCACCAGGAGACACAGAACGACTGTTGGTCTCTTTTTATGTTGTTAAGAGCTATTGATGATCACTGCCTAGATCTATGGCTTCGTTAGAGGTGACTGAGTTTCATTTTGGTTTGTTTTCTTCTAGCTTTATTGAGGTACAATTGACATACAATGAATTATACTATTTTATTTTATCAGGATCTTAGTCCCCCGACCAGGGATTGAACCCGGGCCAAGGCAGTGAAAATGCTGAGTCCTAACCACTGGACTGCCCGGGAATTCCCTATACATATTTTAAATGTATAATTTCATGTTTTAAAATATGTATACAACCATGAAACCATGATCACAATCAAGGTAATGAACATATCGATCGTATCTATCACCCTCCAAAGTTTCCTTGTGCCTCTTTGTAATTCTTCCCTCTTCCCCCAATCCTTCCTGCTCCCACCCCCAGACAACCACTGGTCTGCTTTCTGTAACTACACACTGCTTTGCATTTTCTAGAATTGTACCCAAATGGAATCATACAGCATGTACTTTATTGTTGTTTGGCTTCTTTCAATCAGCGTAATTCTTTTGATATTCATCCATGTTGTTGCATGGATCGATCGTTCATTCCTTCTTATTGCTGAATAGTATTCCATTTATGGACATACCACAGGTTGTTGATCCATTCATCTGCTGATGGACGTTTAGATTGTTTCCAGCTTGGCGCTATTAAAACAAAGCTGCTGTAACACTGATGTATAAGTCTTAGCATGGACCTATGCTCTGATGTCTCTTGACTAAATATGTTAGAAGTGAAATGACTACCTCATATGGTAGGTGTGTGTTTAACTTTTAAAGAAAATTCCTAGCAGTTTTTTCCCAAAAATTCCAGATAGGTTCTACCATTTTATATTCCCACCAGCAGTACATATTAGAGTTCCAGTTGCTCCACATTCTTATGCAAACTTGATACTGTCCATCTTTTAAATTTTGGCTCTTCTAAGTACGTGTGGTGGTATCTTGTCGTGATTATAATTTACACTTCCCTGATGATGTTGAGCATCTTTTCAAGTATTTGCTATCTAACTTCTTTGATGAAGTGTCTGTTCAAATCTTTTGCTTGTTTTCATTGGGTTGTTTGTTTTCTTACTATGGAGTTTTGAGATTTTCTTATATATTCTGGATACAAGTCCTTTATCAGATAAATGATTTGGAAAAATGTTCTCCCAGTATATCACGTCTCCTTTCATGTTCTTTTCTTTCTTAAGGGTTCTTTTTTTTTAAAAAAAAAATAAGTTTATTTATTTATTTTTGGCTGTGTTGGGTCTTTGTTGCTGCACGTGGGCTTTGTGGCGAGCAGGGGCTACTTTTCTTTGTGGTGTGCGGGCTTCTCATTGTGGTGGCTTCTCTTGTTGCAGAGCACGGGCTCTAGGCACACAGGTTTCAGTAGTTGTGGCACGTAGACTTAGTAGTTGTGGCACACGGGCTCTAGAGCGCAGGCTCAGTAGTTGTGGTGCACAGGCTTAGTTGCTCCACGGCATGTGGGATCTTCCCAGACCAGGGCTCGAACCCGTGTCCCCTGCATTGGCAGGAGGATTCTTAACCACTGTGCCACCAGGGAAGCCTTCTTTCCATTTTCTTAACAGTGTCTTTCAAAGAGCAGAAGTTTTACATTTCGATGAAGTCCAATTTATCAAAAATTTCGTTTATGAAAAAAAAAAATTTCGTTTATGGGTTGTGTTTTTGTTGTTGGATCTAAGAAATCTTTGCCTACCTAACCCAAGGGGCTGACTGAGCTTTAAAGCAGGCCTACATACAAAACTTGGGGCTTGCTCTATGGACCCTTCCAAGGGTGGCCTGAATGTTCTGCGCTACCTTGCCCCACACCACCTTCAATCCTGTACTGCATCCCTCAGGCCTCAGGGAGTCAAAAACTGTCTCCCAGGGGAAAGGAAAAACCCATAGTCTCTTTACCAAGTCTTCCCTTGACCATCCTCTTCCCCAGGACAGGAGACACCTTTCCCCAACCCCCAGGGGTAGGGAAGAATAACGCTGTGTTGGCCAGCAGTGCTGGTGGTGGTCAAGAATCCTTTCAATCCAGGTCACCTCACTTACTAGTTGTAAAACTTCGGGCTCAAACTCAGTATCCTCCTCTGTAGAGTGGAGGTGATAATGGCCTCCACTATGATAGTGGCCCAACTTCCAGGTCATTGTAAAGATTAAAGGAATTAGGGTGGAACAAGTACTCGTATTGTCATCAAGTTGGTTGGCTGGAGGCCCTAACTAATCCTTACTCTATTCTTGTCTTTTCAGACAGATATTGGGTTCATCTACAACTCTCCAGGTAGGTAGCAGTTGTTGGAAATATGTGTGTCTTCTGAGAAAAACCAGGTCAGGTGTTGAAATCATCTCAAAATCCCTGTATGTTCAACACATGGGGGGAGAGTATTAGAAGGTGTGAATTATTTTCTGTACTTAACATTTTACTGTACTTCATGGTATTTTATCTTGTTTTATAATAGCGTCTTTCTCTACAAAAATCAAAGCATCTCTTTGGGTCAAATGCTAATTTTTTATTGCAGCCTTGGGTTGAATTTCTATTTTTCTATGCCAGTGTTTGAATTTTGTTGCTGTTGTTGTTTATTTTATTTCTTTTAATTGAAGTATGACTGATTTACAATGTGTGGCCAGTGTTTGAGTTTTGAGTAGACCTGACCATAACATACATACCAGGTTGAGGTTGGGACTTAGGGTTGGGGAAAATATTTGCCTCTCTCAGACCAGGACAGTAACAACTATAAGTTCCCTGGATGGGAAAGGAGGGTCCCTACTTCCTAAAGGCAATAGCGGGCAGCTCTTGCTTAAAGGTAGGAGTGACTCCCATTTCCCCCTGCCCCTGGCTGGGAACCAGAATATATGAGACACGTTTCCACACCCGTCTCCTACAGAAGCAAAGGCTGGTTTCAGGGAAGAAGAATAGAGACTGGAGGCTGGTCTCCCATGGGCCCTCTGCCTCTCCAGGTCACACACTCCTGAGGAAATGGCTTGGCCTCTGCCAGCCAAATGAACCCAGCAGTGGTGTGAGGGGCTACCTGAAAGTCACCATCTCTGCCCTCGGTGTGGGAGACCAGGCACCGGTGAGGCTGTCCCCCCAACACCCCAGGAACATTTCCTACCCTGGCTGCTTCCGTGGGGTCCCCCGTGGGCCCCCCAAGAGGCCACTGCTCTTCACATGCTTTCGTTTGTCCACTGTGTCCCTTCAGCGTTGTCCATCCCCACCCCAACCAAGCGGAAGGTTGGGGAAGCCAAGTCTGCTGGCCGTGACCTCCCTAAGACTCTGACCCTATTAGCTCTCTGGTCTCTCCAGGTAGATCAAAAGCTGCCCTACAGGGCTGATGACACTGACAGTCAGATCTTCAAGTCATCGGTGGTGCCCATCAATGTGGCCTACTTACAGTTCTTCATCTACTGCGCCGAGGATCTCCACCTCAGTCAGTCAGGGCGGGGGGGGGGCTGACCCTGAGGTTCCCTAGCCGGTGGCACTCTGGTTTCTCCTGGGGCTCCCCAGTTCCGTCTTGACACCACGATTTGGGGTGGGGGAGAGAGGGAGACTGAAATCTGCCAAGAATGGTTTTATGAAGGTCCCTTTAAAATGGGCCATGTGCCCCTGCCCTGTCTTTGATGCCCAGATGCAGACTCAAGGTTCCCTATGCCAGGCCCCACCCCCGCTGCTGTTGTGTGCCAGGACACACAACAGCACATGGAGACAGGGTGGAAATGGGAGGTGTCTGCCCAGGCGGCACCAAACCAAATCATGGGGGAGGGTTTTAAGTTGTTCTGTCACTTCTCCATTTCCTTCTCCTGAAAAAAAAAAAATGCTGCTATCTCAGAAATCTTTTAACTTCTTTGCTCTTAGAGAAACACCACTCAGTGAGTCCTATGTTGGAGGTGGAACTAATTGGGGAAAAGGTAAGTGTAAAAATGGTCTGAGACTTAGAGAAATTGGCACCTAAAAAAAAATGGTGTGGAGGAAAAGTGGCCAGGACCCCAGGTGTTGTATCCCAGTTCTTCCATTTATGGGTGATATGATCCCACTGGACCCAGGCCTCTGTGAAGGTGGAGGCCATGGCTTAGTCAGCCTGTATCCCAGAGCTGTGCCCAGTGCCCTGCATAGAGAAGATGCCCACCGAAAACCAAACATCCAAATGCACGGATGAGTGGACAAGTGGATGAAACAACATGCCCGCAAATGCACAACATTGAAACTGTCACTGTCCGCTTTGGACCTCAGTTTCTTCATCTAGAAGTTGAAGGTTCTGGGCAAGAGATTTGCTGACATTCCATGAACCTCTATGAACATATGGTAGCATTTTCCAAAGGGTGTTGATGGATGTTATGTGCAAAAAAAAGATCGCATGTTCAAATCTGGGGAATGCTGGGTTAGATATGTTTCAGAATTCATCAACCATCATTTCCACCATATTCTACCTATTAGAAGAAGTCATTAAATCCAGTCCATACGTGAGGGGAGGGAGGTTAGTGTCCGCCTTTTGAAGGGGAGAGTATCAAAGGGAGGTGTGGACATAGTTTGAAGCCACTACACTGAGTATTTATTTCCCAATGAGTGGTTTAGGAACCCTGGAAGTAGGTGAGATACTGTTGGGTGGTAGAGGCATACATTTTTTCAAAAATTTTAGTATTTCTGTGTTTTTCTTAGAGTGTATGAAAAAGTTTAAGCAGTTCAACTAACCCTTGGTTTCACTGACACGGTTGCTTAGAGTAAGGCTAGGTTTAAAAATGAAGTCAAGTGATGTTTTAGAAAGGGGGATACCATCAGCATTGTTATTGCTGACTTTTTATTGGGATCTTAGAGTTTATCTAACAAAATCTATGTGTTTGCACTGATATAATAAAGTTAGTAACCCTGTATCTATTTAAAAGTTAATTGAAAGCTGATTTAAGGGAAAATATGAAGGAGTCTGGATCTAGGTAGCTACTCAAAGGACCAGAGTTGTAGCGGATGAGAAGTTGTCAAAGTGTCTTTGGACCAGGGATTCCCATGACCAGCCCTGTGCTGCAGACAGGTTCACCTGTGGGCTGGACCGGAAGGGCTGGGAGGTGAGGCCAGTGGAGGGAGGAGGGGACAGGCTGGCACTGACACTGCTTTGGGATGTTCCCAGCTCAAGACACACGTGCGGATGCAAACCGAGAGCCCGATATGGAACCAGATCCTGACCTTCCAGATTCAGGTATTGCTGTGCCATCACACCTGCCCTCTTCCTCCTGCACCACAAACAGAAGGGGGTTTGGGTGTTTGTGGGGGGGTGTGGATGGAAGGTAGGGGCCACGAAGCACGGCGGGAGGGGGCGGGGACTCTGCCTGATAGGGGGCATGAGGAAGCCCAAGACATATTACAGAGAACCTTACTTGAAATGAATGGGGGGAATTTCCTGGCAGTCCGGTGGTTAGGACTCTACGCTCCCACTGCTGAGGGCCTGGATTCGATCCCTGGTCGGGGAACTAAGATCTCACAACCAAGTGCTGTGAGGCCAAAAAAAAAAAAAAAGGGAAACCAATAAATGACCCAGATGATTTCAGCTAATGATCAAGGAGGCTAGGTTAAAAAAAAAAAAAGAAATGCGGCTTCCCTGGTGGCGCAGTGGTTGAGAGTCCGCCTGCCGATGCAGGGGACGCGGGTTCGTGCCCCGGTCCGAGAAGATGCTACGTGCCGCGGAGCGGCTGGGCCCGTGAGCCATGGCCACTGAGCCTGTGCGTCCGGAGCCTGTACTCCACAACGGGAGAGGCCACAACAGTGAGAGGCCCGCGTACCGCCAAAAAAAAAAAGAATGGACCCCACAACTGAACTTTCCAGAGAACTTAAACGTGCCCTCTCACCTACATAAAAAAAAAAAAGCAATCACTTTCAAGACTCATTCTAAATTGTATTATGCATTTTCTTATCTCCTAGGCAATGCGCCCTGAATATAATTATAGCTCTTTGTTGACGGCTTAGAGGCACTACAGGAACACAGCTGCATGCTGGCTACATGTAGTGTGGGGCTGTTTGTTCCCACATTAAATGGCCCCAACATGCTCTTCTCTGTGGGGTTCTGTAGTCTGATTTCTAAAGCCTTTCAGTCCTTCTCAGTCACCTATCAGCGGTGTGGATGTCAGTTTTCTCCAAGCCCTGGGAGAGCCTTGATTGCCTTTTGACTCCACGCCAGGCTTCTAAGAGCTGTGTGTAAAATAAGGGTATGCAGTGTGAGAGAGAACTTGGGCACTCCCATAAGTGAGAGTGTACAGAACTTTGTGTGGCATCTGTCTGGCTACCCAGGGAGTGTTTTGCTTTCCTTATACCTACTTTACATTTGTGTGACGTGAAATTAGCTACCCTTCTGTGGACCCTCCTCCCTGCTTCTCGTAGAATCTTCTGCCTCCTCGTGAGTCATCTTTTTTTTTTTTTTTTTTAAATTTACTTTTGGCTGCGTTGGGTCTTCGTTGCTGCGCACGGGCTTTCTCTAGTTGCGGCGAGCAGAGGCTACTCTTTGTTGTGGTGCGTGGGCTTCTTATTGTGGTGGCTTCTCTTGTTGTGGAGCACGGGCTCTAGGCACGCGGGCTTCAGTAGTTGTGGCACGTGGGCTCAGTGGTTGTGGCACACGGGCTCTAGAGCGCAGGCTCAGTAGTTGTGGCGCACAGGCTTAGCTGCTCCGTGGCATGTGGGATCTTCCCGGACCAGGGATCAAACACACGTCCCCTGCATTGGCAGGCGGATTCTGACCCACTGCGCCACGAGGGAAGTCCCTATGAGTCATCATTTTTAACCATTCCTCATAATCCCCACCTTCTTGGGTGACTTTATAGATTCTTAAAGTAGGGAGAGATTTTAGAGGGGGCCCAGTCCACCCCCCACCCTTGCTCCCTCCCACCTTTTCTAGCTGTGATGAAGCTCATGGCTGGAATCCTTAGTTGCTCTGTGGATGCTCAGGGCCTTGGATGTCCTCGCTCACGTTCAGCTTCCTTCAGGCTCAGAAGACAGTGGGGAGGTGCAGTCAGGGGGGCCAGGCGCCCCTTCATCCTTGAAAGAGAGCTTCCAATGTCTGAAGATGTCCAAACACACTCTGGACCGTCACCCATTTCCTGAAGACACAGTCTCCGGCGCTGGGGCGATCTGGGTGCAGGCCTCATTGTCACTAGCCCTCTGGAAGTGCAGCAGGCAGATGTGAACTCACTCGGAAGTGGCAGGATGACTGCACAGCCAGTGGCATCTGAGAACAGCTGGTCAGGGCCCCAGCAAGGCAGGCTGCAGGGGGCGCGCTGCTGAAAATGGTCTGTGCCAGTTAGCAGTTCAAGGGCTCCCGGACAGGAGGGGAATCAAGACAAGGAACTGGGAAAGGGGAGGAGACTTCCCAAGGATGGGTGAACAGATGGTTCCACCATAAATTCAAATATGGAGGGTTTGGTACTTTGGAAGACCTGGATGCCCAACGACTCCCATCTCTCCACTTCAGTGTTCTTCCTTAACCTGGGTGATCTCCTCGTAGCTTACTAACCAGATGCTCAGCTGGAAAGCCCTTTCTTTCCCCGCTCCCCCTGACCCTCGTCTTCCATGGCAAGGGGAAAAGGAGAGGGGAGTGGAGAACTGAGGACCCCAGGCCACACCCCAGGAACTGCTGTGAGCAGAGGAGAGGCTCCAGCTGAGAGGATTTGGGGCCCACTCAGGCCTCAGCCCCAACAGCTCTGTTTTATACGTGGATTTTTTGTTTTTATAACTGAGGGCAGAGCAGAGGTAAGACTCAGAAGCTTGGGTTCCAATCCTGATTCTACCCCTTACCGTGCGATCTCAAGCAAGTCCCTCTCTGGGCCTCAGTCCTGCTCGGTAAATAGGGACAGTCAGGCCTTGCCAGAGTGGGTAGGGGCTCTGCATGTTACATGAGAACTTCAGGAACTCAGCCTCTCTGTGCCACAGTGTTCCTGTCTGAAAATAGGAATGATCATAGCTCCTGGCTTCTGGGGTTGTGGGCGGGGTGGGTCTCTCAGGTGATCCACGTAGACCATTCAGGACATGCTGGGGACGACAGAAGCCTCCCCAGAGTGGCAGCTATTATGATTTACTCTTTGAGGAGATAGATGTCCCGCTGTTTAAAGGTTAGGTGCTAGGGAATTCCTTGGCGGTCCAGTGGTTAGGACTCTGTCCTCTCAGTGCTGAGGGCCCAGGTTCAATCCCTGGTCGGGGAACTAAGATCCCACAAGCTGCAGGGCATGGCCAAAAAAAAATTAAATTAAATTAAAATAAAATAAATAAATAAAGGTTAACTGTTAAATGTGAGGAAGACATTCGAGGCCTACAGCCTCCCCATGAGGCTTGGTAAACACGCCTCCAGACTGAAGGGCCGTGTGAGGACCGCAATCATGCAGCCCAAAGTAGGGTGGACTCTGGTCCACTAGGACCCGATTTATTTTATAAAATTTATAAAATAAATTTTATACATTTATTTATTTATTTGTTTTTATTTTTGACTGTGTTGGGTCTTTGTTGAGGTGCGTGGACTTCTCATTTTCATGGCTTCCCTTGTTGCAGAGCACCGTCTGTAGGCACACAGGCTTCAGTAGTTGTGGCACGTGGGCTCAGTAGTTGTGGCTTGCGGGCTTAGTTGCTCTGCGGCATATGGGATCTTCCCAGACCAGGGCTCGAACCCATGTCCCCTGCATTGGCAGGCGGATTCTTAACCACTGTGCCACCAGGGAAGCCAGGTCCACTAGGGAACTTATATAATGAGGGGCCATTTTAAGAATAAGAATACAAAATGATCATAGGACACAGTGCAAGGCCTTTCCCAGGCCCTTGCAAAGGGCCGATGCAGTGGGGGGCCCACAGCCAAAGGTCCATAAGCTCCCATGGTCAGTCCCACTGGGCTCACTGGTAACCGAGCCAGGCCTTGACCCAGACTCAGGACTTTCCATCTGCTCCCAGTTTCAGCAAGGCCCAGGCCATCCGAGCAGGCACCCACTGCCCCTCTCGCTTGCCCCTTGCAGCTGCCCTGCCTCTCCAGCTACATCAAGTTCAGAGTCTTGGACTGGTGAGCAACTGGGTGGAGACTGGAAAACACGCCAGGGAGGAAGAAATCAGAGCTGGGCCAGGGGCTCAGCCTGCAGGGTGTGTTTCTCTCCAGCCCCGGGAACAAGTGCCATGATGAGATCGGGACGGTCAGCCTGTTCCTCAACCAGATCTCGTCCACTGGAGCAGAAATAGAAGGCAAGCAAGCCCCCGGCCCCGCCTCCTGCACCTCTCCCCTCCCGGGCCTGGGGAACCTTCTCACCCTCTCCCCTTGCAGGCATGTACTCTGGCTTCCTCCCCTGCTTTGGGCCCAGCTTCCTGACTCTTCGTGGGGGTAAAAAGGCCCCTTTCAGGATCAAGGAGGAAGACGCTGTAAGCTTCTCATGTCAGCTCTAGGGAACAGAGGAGGTAAAACCAACCATGTGTAAGGCACCGGGGCCTGGGGACTGCCTGGGGAGGGCCAGGCCCTGGTTTCTGTCCACCACACTCCAGTAGAGGACTTGAAGGCTGTACGTAAATGGCCATATAAATACGGGGCATGTGCTGTGGCCCAAGAAAGGAACAGATGGAGTGCTCTGGGCAGTCACTGAGGAAGGGACGTTGAGATGAGACCTCAGGTAAGAGTTTCGGCAGGTGGAACGTCATAGGCAACAAAAGAAACAGCACAGGTAAATGTGGAAAAGCACTGGGTTATTCAAGACTGGTGGTAAATGCCAGAAAGCTAATTGGCAAAAGAAGGGAATGGGGCTGGGAAGGAATCTGAGTGAGGAAGGGCTGCAGAAACCAGGACCTCAATGCCGTTAGGAGACTCTCCCATGCTCACTTCATCTCTCATCTCTCCTGCTCTTTCCTGGGCCTCATTCATTCCTACTGCAGCCTTGCCTCCCTGCTGGGAAGGGGACCATAGAAGCCTCTACTAGGGAAGGCCAGGGAAGCATTCTAATTGGCCTTCCTAGGTCATGTGTGCTCCCCTTTGACCAATCACTGTTGCTGAGGAGGCAGGGCCTGTCCTGATTGGCCAGGCTGGGATAATTCAATAGGTACCACTGTCCCCTCCAAGCATGAAGGGTTTACCAGGAACAGGGCCCTTCAGGTGGGCCAGCAGGTAGAACTGCATGAAGGGGAAGAGTGGACCTAAGGGTGTAGAAGATGGCTCAGAGCCCAGAGGTTTCCAGGCATGGCCGTGACTGGAGTTTCTAGAATTCCTCCCTGGGACTGTGGTCAGCCCTAGGTAGGAAGTTACAGGACAACTCTGTCCTTCCTTCAGAGGTTTCAGGGGAGACTTTCGTGGTTGTTGTTTTTTTTTTCTCTCATCCCTTTTCTCGCCGTTTTCCTTCCTGTCACACTAGACTATTCCCAACATTGTTAAGGATGGTTTAGCTTATCGAGGTCGAGTCTTCCTGGAGTTAATCACCCACGTCAAGTCCCATCAAGATGCTACGATGAAGGATCTCTCCCAAGATGTGATCAGCGTAGAGGTAACCACAGGAAGAAGGAGCTCCTCTGCCTGCCCCTGGTCTGCTGTGGGTCCCGTTTCTGACATTGCAAGAGGCCCTGGCCAGCAGTAGAATGAGCTTTTTGGATGTGTGAGGATGTTTGGTCGATCCACCTGAGTCTTTGCTAAGCCCCTACGGGGGCTTCCTGCCGTGCCAATCCCAGGAGGTTAGGGGACCCAGTAAAGACAAGGCTTCAGTTTAAGAGATGTGTAACCCATTTAAGGAGAAATGATGTTCTAAGGAGCCTGGATTTCTTCCTGAAGGCTAAGGAGGGTCACTGAGGCAGGAAGGGGCAGGAGGAACAGAGTCAGGAATAGACTGGAAGGGAGTAAATTGGGCCACCCACTTAGGAGGAATGGGGACACAGTTACAGGGGAGGAGAACTGGAGAGGAGGGAGCAGGTGCCAGAGACCCTCTGGAAACAACGATCAGAGCCACTGACCGACAGGACACTAAGAAGTGAGGCTGACTCCCATTTTCTGCCTCAGGTGGCGAGGTGGGAAGGTGGGGGGCGTATATCAACATGGGCTCCCCAAAGGAGGAACAGGTCTGGGGGAGATGATGAGTCCCACCTTTGACGTGTGCTTGTGAGACACCCACGAAGACCAGTCCCCAAGGCTGCTAGACAGCCAGATGTGTCATCAACACACATCCAAGGATCTATCCAAGGTTCTGGAGGAATTGCCCTGGGGAGTAGGTGGAGTGAAAGGAGAAGGGAGCTGAGGCTGGAGCCCATCAGGAAGCACAGCCTATGAGACTGGAGGAGGAGGAGGGTGACTCTGCAGAGAGACGGAGGGGGAGTCTGCAAAGCGGAGAACTGAGGCAGCCTCCGGAGGGGAGAGGTGCAGAAAGGAGCGAGCAGCGATCTGAATGTGGAGGAGAAAAGGGTTGAGGACCCAAAAGCGTGCACTGGTTATTAGGAAGACACCAGTAGCCTTGGGTCAGGAGAGAAGCCAGGCTGCCGTGGGCGGGAGGGAGAAGTTACAGATGGTGCATAGAGGCAAGTGCATAGAAACTTGGCTGCAAAGTTGAAGGAGATAAGATCAGGTTACAGCTAGATAGTGGCTCAGACGGGAGAAGGAGGGTTATTTTTTAAGAGGGGGAGACTTGAGCTAGTGAGCAGACTGGGAGAATGCATAAGTAGGGCAGAGGTAGACAGTGGAAATGAGAGAGGGGCTCACATGATGGATAGAGGACCTGAGCAGACGGACTCGCGGTGGGAGGACGGGGTTTGACAAAAGCCAAGAGCAGATGTGTGTGTGTATGCATCCTCCACCACGCACCCCTGCCCACACTCGGTCTCATCCGATGGGGGGCATTTAGGCAAAATGGAGAGGGGTGGGGGTGGCCCAACTCAGAGTCTAGCCTGACCAGGGAGCAGACCCTCCTGCCTGATTTCAGGAAGAGGAGGAACCAGGGCCGGCTGGGTGGAGGGGGCCAGGTGACGGAAGTCCTGGGAGGAACTTCCCTTGATCAGCCAGGTGAGTGGGAGTCAAGGCAGGATTTTGAGAGGGGGCAGGCATTCAGTGATGGTCTAGGTCACCCTGAATAGAAGCAAAGGTAGCTTTTGAAAGAAACTGGGCACCTCATGCTTGCCTCCCTGCCTGTCTCTATAGCCTTGTTCATCCCTTGGCTTACGCACTGGGGATGTGGTGGGTTATTGTTTTAGAAGCACCAGAACCGCCAGAAGTATGGACTGTGTGTCATCTTCCTTTCCTGTACCATGATGCCCAACTTTAAGGACCCGATACAATTCGAGGTCAGCATTGGTCACTATGGAAACAAGACGGACCTGAGTTACAAGCCTCTCGTCTCCACCACACAGTACAGCCAAGTGATATATGATGGTAAGAGTCAGATCCAACAAAAGAAGAGAGCAGCCAGTGCATGCCGGGCTCTGTGTTGGCCCTTTTAATGGTATTAGCTCACGGTACATTCATAGTCATTGTTAACCCACATTTAGACGTGAGGAAAGTGAGCTTCAGGGAGGTGAAGTTACCTGCCAAACATTGCACAGCTAGCTAGTAGGTGGTGAACCCACGACAAGAACTGAAACTAGGTTTTGACTTCAAGTCCTTCTCTACACTACATTCCACACCACAGCTTCCCAACCTCATCTTCTTTCCTGCTACTCTGAACCACCCCCATCCAGCCATGTGGCTACCATCCACTACTCACCTGCCCACCTTCCATCCATCCTTGAATCCACTTATCCACACATTCATCCATTCAACTACCACCCATCCACTAACCCAATCATGCAACCAACCACCCATCCACCCATCCATCCTTTCATCCAATGTATACTCATTGGACACTTCTATGGGGCACTATAAGTTTCTCGAAGTGCAGTCCCTAGGCCAGCCCCATCAACGTCACCTGGCAACTGATAGAAATGCATATTCTTGGCTTCACCCCACACCTACAGAAGCAGAAAACAGAACAGCAATCTGCGTTTCAACAAGCCCTCCAGGTGACTGGCATGCGTGCTAAAGTTTGAGAACCACTGCTCTAGAGGAACACTATCTCACTTTCATCTTTGTCAGCTTCACCCTCTCATCACCCATGGAGGGCTTTCCATGCATCCCCCTTGTCTGCCTGTTTTTTTTTTTTTCTTGCTGTATGCGGGCCTCTCACTGTTGTGGCCTCTCCCGTTGGCGGAGCACAGGCTCCAGATGCGCAGGCTCAGCGGCCATGGCTCACGGGCCCAGCCGCTCCGCGGCATGTGGGATCTTCCCAGGCCGGGGCACGAACCCGTGTCCCCTGCATCGGCAGGCGGACTCTCAACCACTGCGCCACCAGGGAAGCCCTTAGTGGTGTCTTTTGAAGTGCAAACATTTTCAACTGGCTGAAGTTCAATTTTTTTTTTCTTTTATCGTGTCATACCTAAGAACTCTTTGCCCAACGCAGGATCATGAAGATTTTCTCCAATTCTTTCTTCTAAAATGTTTTAGTTTTAATTCTTACATTTAGCTCTATGATTCATTTTGAATTAATTGTCATATGGGTATCCAATTTTTCAAGCACCATTTGTAAAAAGGACTATCCTTTTCCCATGTGAGTTTTTTTAAATTATATTTTTAAATATTCTGTTCCATTGTTCAGGTTTTCTACTTTGGGGTCTCCATTTATGACCTTAATAATTCTCCTTGGTTTTCTTCTATATCTGTCATTTTCTCCCTGATCCTTTTTGGATCTTTATTTCCATCTTATTTTGGTCGCTTTTCTTATTTCTGTGCCTCTCACTGGATTGTCTGCAGAGTCTAATGTCCCTTGGGCTTCCTTTCATGTGGTTTTCCTTCCTGTGATGTTTTTGGTTGTTTTCTATTCGTTTTCTGAGTTTTGCTGGCTCACATGTCCTTGTCCGAGTCCTGGGTTCGTTCTGGGGGTGGATTTTTGCCGGCACTTTCTGCACTCGGCTCCCATCAAGCCGTGACTCTCGCTGCCTGTCTTGCTGTTCCTTCCCCGCAGGTGACTTCTGCCACCCTTCAATACTTGCAGCTCCTAGGGCACTCACAGTTGCTTTTGGCAGCCTTTATGTGTATTTTGAGCCTGCAGATTATATCTGTCTCCTTGTTTTGCTGAAAATGGAGTTATTTTCCTTCTCCTTGTTGCTTTTGTATGCTCTCCAAGAGTAGAAGAAGAAAATTGCTGTCTCGTATCGGCACGCTCATATCTGAGAGCCCCAGTCATGGATCCCTGCTTATTTATCATTCCAGGGATTCACTCAGTGCCAGGGTCTGAAACTGGCGTCTTTTCAACGATTCTGGATAATTATAAAATACTTTCTCTTTGAAGATTACCTCTTCCCCTTTTCTTTCCTAGCTCTGTCTCGAATTCACTCTATCCTCCGTGGAACTTCTCATTCTGTTCTGCACATTTTAAGATCTTTTGGGACTTCTCTGGTGGCGCAGTGGTTAAGAATCCGCCTGCTAACTCAGGAGACACAGGTTCGAGCCCTGGTCCAGGAAGATCCCATCATGCCACGGAGCAACTTAGCCCGTGCACCACAACTACTGAGCCCTAGTGCCACAACTGCTGAAGCCCATGCACCTAGAGCCCATGCTCCACAATAAGAGAAGCCACCACACTGAGAAGCCCACGCACCACAACGAAGAGTAGCCCCTGCTCACCGCAGCTAGAGAAAGCCTGTGTGCAGCAACGAAGACACAACGCAGGAAAGAAAGAAAGAAAGAAAGCTATTAAATCTGGCCCATTTAATATGGACCATTAAAAAAAATCTTTCTTCCACGTTTTTCATCTCTCTGGACTGCATTCTGCATAATTTCTTCTAGATTTTTCACGAGAGGTCTTAGGTAATCAACCATTCTATTAAAACCTTCTGGCAGATCCCTCTCCCTCTCCCTCACTTCATCCTTCTCCACAGCATTTTCCACCATTTGACACACTGTATTTTATGTATGTTGCCTTTTTTGCTCCCACTATTTCCTTAAATTCTTGAGTAAACTTTTTTTTTTTTTTTTTTTTTTTTTTTTGCGGTACGTGGCCCTCTCACTGCTGTGGCCTCTCCCGTTGCGGAGCACAGGCTCCAGATGCGCAGGCTCAGCGGCCATGGCTCACGGGCCCAGCCGCTCCGCGGCACGTGGGATCTTCCCGGACCGGGGCACGAACCCGTGTCCCCTGCATCGGCAGGCGGACTCCCAACCATTGCGCCACCAGGGAAGCCCTTGAGTAAACTTTCGATTCAAGTATAACACATCTATGGAGGAGTACACAAACCAAAGCGTCCAGCTCAATGAATTACCGCAAGGCAAACATACCCACATAACATTCAGACCACGAAACCAAGTCCCGACATCCCAGAGGCCCCTTGAGCCCTCAGCCCCCCTCTGCCAAGGGCTGCTATCCCTCTCCTAACTGCCAGTTGGTTTTGTCTGGTTTTTAACTTTATATAAAAGAAATCATATAGTATGTATTGTTTTGTGCCTGGCTTCTTTTGCTCATCATTTTATTTGTGAAATGCGTTCACAAACCTAGATGCTGTTGGGTGTAGTTGTGGCTCGTTTATTCTCATGGCTGTATAGTATTCCATTGTGCAAATACCGTAATTTATTTATGCCTTCTACTGCTGAAGGAGATTTTAGACCGTTATCAGTAGTGCTACTGTGAACATTTTTCTCTGGATAATGCTGTTCTATGCCTTTCTGTTGGTTGTATACGTAGGAGCAGAATTGCTGGGGTAGAGGGTATGTATATTGCTTCTTAGCTGCTCGTTTTCTTGGAACTTTATCTGTGGGAATCCTTTGGGACTTGACCCAAATTTCATGCTCCAGTGAGGATTTGTCTTTGCCTCCTCTAGTTACCTGGGGCACTGCCAACCAGAGACTGCGTCAAGTTTTCTCTGGACCGTGCAGGTGGCATGAGTGAAGAATGCAACCTGCATGAGGCCCCACTTGTGGTTACAAATTTTCAGGAAAATTCCTGCCCCTCTACCCGGAGCCACGCTGGAGATGGGCGAGTTTCCTTACTGTCTTCTTCCGTGTGGTGGATTCTTTCTCACTGAATGAGGGTTTAGGGTTTGCAGTGCCAGCTCTGCATAGCAGACTAGTTTGCTCGGCCTGCCATCAGAATGTACTGCAAATTGGGCGGCTTATAACACGAATGAGTTCTCTCACAGTTCTGGAGGCTAGAAGTCTGAAATCAAGGTGTTGGTGGGTTGATTCCTTCTGATGGATCCGGGGAAGAATCTCTTCCACGCCTCTCTCCCAGCTCCTACGTGTTGCCTGCCATCTTCGGTGCTCCTTGGCTTGTAGATATATCACTGCATCTCTGCCTCCATCTCCACACGGTGTTCTGCCTCTGTCTCTTGTCTCTACAGGCCTGTCATCTCTCTGTCCCTCTCCTCTGCTTATAAGGACACCAGTCCTTATGGGTTAAGGGTCCAACCTACTCCAGTACGATCTCGTTTTTACCTAATTACAGCTGCAATGACCCTATTTCCAAATAAGGTCACATGCAAAGGTAGCAGGGATTGGGACTTCAACATAGTTTTACAGGGGATGCAATTCCACCCATGTCACATGGGGTGTCCTGTTAGATTGCCCACCCCGGGCAGTGTTCGGCTCTCTCTCCTGGGCCCTGGCAGTTGTCAAAAAGAACCGGTTCTCCAAGATTTGCCAGAAACTCAGAGGACAAAAGTCCGCTTTGCTTCCGCTTGCCTCACAGACTTTCTGCTTTTACTTTATTTTTGTTTTCTGTGGATTTCTTGCTTTTGTGTCAACCCAGCAATACATCTCATAAAAAGAATCCCTTGGGAATTCCCTGGTGGTCCAGTGGTTAGGACTCCACGCTTTCACTCTCATGGGACCAGGTTCGATCCCTGGTCGGGGAATTAAAATCCCGCAAGCCACACAGTGCGGACAAAAAAAAAAAAAAGATTCCTTTATGCTTCACCTAGCTTTTCCCCCCCTTTTCTTTTTTTAAATAAATTTATTTATTATTTTATTTTTTGGCTGCGATGGGTCTTCGTTGAGGTGCGCGGGCTTCTCATTGCAGTGGCTTCTCTTGTTTCGGAGCACGGGCTCTAGAGCACAGGCTCAGTAGTTGTGGTGCACGGGCTTAGCTTCTCCGCGGCATGTGGGATCTTCCCGGGCCAGGGCTCGAACCCATGTCCCCTGCATTGGCAAGCGGATTCTTAACCACTGCACCACCAGGGAAGTCCCCCGCTCTTTTCAATAAGGATCATGGCCAGGAGACCCAGCCTGCCAAGCCCATCACTGGCTGTGTCCATGCTTACTCCTCTACCCCCCTCCTCTGCACGGCAGGCCCTTCATGTCAGATGTCTGCCCACGCCAACCAAACCCTGGGGCTCCCGAACACAGGACCCACTCCTCATGTGCCTACCCGCCACCCAGAAGGAAGACCCTACCTCAGGGCAGGCCCCTGGCCTTGGCATCTTGCCTGAGTTAGGGGCACGGGCTCTGGAACTGAATGCCTGCTTTATACCACCTGGTTGTGCCACCACAGGGAAACTGCTTCCCATCACTAGCCTGGGTTTTCCCACCTATAAACTGGGGACTCGTAAGGCTGTGTGACACTGAGCACAGTGAATGCTCCGGCCAGCCGGCTGTGCTCATCAAAGCGCGTCCATCCTGGACTGGCCTGCAGCCCACCTTCCAGTAGGAGGAGTCTAGTAAGGATGCTTAGCAGATCCTAGAGGAATGAAGTAGCCCAAGAAAGGTCCTCTGAGGGGACACAGTGAGGGAACACTGTCCCTCAGACCTCCAGCCCCCACCCCCTGCTCGTGTCTCTGTGTCTCAGGGAACATCTACCATTATGTGCCCTGGTACAACACCAAGCCCGTCGTGGCCGTGACCTCCTACTGGGAGGACGTCAGCTTCCGCATGAACTGCCTCAACCTCCTCCAGTTCACTCGGGACCGCCTGGTGAGTGGTGTGGGGATGGGAGATGGGGTGGCGGTACAGGGAAGGACCCGGGTCATTGATGGGAGACTTGGGAAAATGAATCGCAGTCTTAGGAACCCGGTCACTCAGCTCTCTCATGCACTCCACACCAATTGAGACAGACGTGCCAGACACAGGCACTGAAGACAGAACGATGGGTAGACACAGTCTTCGCCAGCAGGGAAGTCGGATATGCAAATAGGCGGTACGCAGTGCAGTAGGGCTGCGGTGGAGATGCAGGAGAACCATGGGGGCAGAGAGATTGGGGTGGGGGAGATGAAGAGAGGAGAGTCAGAGGAGGTGTTCAAAAAGGAGATGACATTGGAGCAGAGTCTTGCTGGGGGTAGAGAAGGGAACGACAGGCAGAGCCATGGTGATAGGAAGTTCGGGGGTGGTGGGGGCCTGGAGGTGAGGTGGAAATAAGGCCAGGGAAGCTGGGAAGGGTCCGATCACAAAAGGTCTTCATGACTGTTAAGGAAGGAAGCCGCAGAGCAGTTTTAGGCAGGAGAGCCACCTGGTGCCCCCGCCTCAGATATGACTTTCTCGCACCGATAGAAGGGGAGCCCAGTGTCAGGGCCCTGTAACCTCTTCACCGTCCCACCCTGTCCTGGCTCCTTCCCGCCACCCATTGGGAGGGTGGGTGGGAATCTTAGCCTTGCAAGGGCGTGTGACAGCTTCGGACTGACATCCCCAGGTTACCCCTCAAATATCCCCAAGTCCTGGCTGAAACCATCTTGGGCCAATCAGCCCTGCAGCCTGTCCTGAGGGAGCCCCATGCTCACTTGCCACTTCTCTCCTGCTGGGCAGAAAGCCAATCTGGACACCCTGAAATCCATGAGGAATCCAAGGGACTCGGCTCTACTCCTCCAGTGGGAGAAACTGCTGAGGGAGCTGATGGAGGACTGCAAGTAGGGGCGGTGGGCACCTCACCCGGGGCAGGGGCTGAGCCAGACCAGGCTCACACAGGGTCTGGGGGGCAGACAGGACCCTACAGAACAGCCCTCACCGCCACCCTTCCGCACCCCTGCCTCCACAGGAAATATGAGATCTGCACAGATCTCTCCCCAAACCACAGAGCTGCCTCTCTCCCATTCAGGGACCCCCAAAATGGTCCTGACCTCCCCACCCATCACTGTTCCCCCCACACCCATGCCTGGGGCTCCTCCCAAACCAGCCTCCCCGTTGTCCAGACAAGCCCTGCACAGTCCCGGCCCGTACCTTTTCCCCTGCCGCTCCTTCTATCCACAAGGCCCTCTTTGGGGTCCTGCCTGTTCTGGAAGAGCCATTGTAAGGCTCCTCCTGGCCCGGCAGCCCACATGGATCCTCCCCACTCCCGCCCGGGTTTGGTTGGCCCCTGTCTCACAGCTCACACCTCTGTCCATGAGGAGGTCCTGAGCACGAGCCTGGCACACTGCAGGGGCTGGGAGGATGGGAAGGGGAAGGATGAGGACCCAGGGGCCAGGACCGCAGTGAGTGGGCTTCCTAAGGAGGGTGGGCAGGGCTCCCCGGGTCAGGCCAGCAGGCGCGGGGCAGGATCTTGGGTCTAGGAAGGGCACTGAGGCCGGGCGGGATGGTGAGCAAGGGACATGGAGAGAGACTCAGCCCCCACCCTCCCGGTCCTGGCCACAGGCGCCCACTGCCCTGCATGACTGATCAGCCCAAAGCAACCGACCTGGACAAGAAGAGGTGGCAGCTCCGCAGCCTCCTTCTGCAGGAGCTGGCCCGGAAGGCCAAGGAAGCCCAGCCCAGGGACATGGTGGCCACCGTGGAGGGCTGGCTGTACCACCTCAACGCCGTGCTCCCCGAGGTGGGTGCTGGACACTCCGGCCGGGAGCGGGCCGTGGAGCTGGCCACGTGGGCCTGACGCTGTCCCACCCGGCAGCCCCAGACAAACCTCCCGGACGTGATGATCTGGCTGATGTCCCGGGAGCAGCGAGTGGCCTATGCACAGGTGCCCGCCCACACCATCCTGTTCTCCCCGACCGGGGCCCGGCACTCCGGCAGGTTCTGTGGGAAGACACAGACCCTCTTCCTGCAGGTGGGGAGGCCAGGGGTCCTCAGGGGAGGAGAGGGCCTAGGACGTCCCAAGGGAGAAGCCCTGAACCCCCCCCACCCCGGGCAGCCCCCATGAGCCTCCCAAGGGCATGCCCACTTCCTCTCTGTCAGGCCCTTTACCAGGTGAAATGGGGTTTAAACAGTTCTCCAGAGGAAGGCGGGGGCCTGGGACCATCAGCATGTGGCCGACACCAAGTCCACGCCACCATAACTATTCCTCAAATGTGTCCCCTCCATCATCCGATGCTTCACTTGGTCCTGTCCCTGTCCTGTCTCCCCTGGACCACGACTGGCTGCTAGCTACATATTTAATACCTATAAGGTTTGGGTGCCAGCCCCTCATATCAGACACAATCCATAAATAAGGCTGACTGACCACAAGTCCCCTGCCCTGAAGACAGCCCTGTGCTTCCAGCCCACCCCCTGGGAGGAAGGTGGGGGACACTGCCTCCGTCTCGGAGACGTCCCTGGCTCCCCGCTGCCCTTTCCGCCATGGTGGAAGGGCCCACCTGAGTCCTTCTCATCCTGGAAGAATCACTGAGACTTGAATCCTGGCTCTACCACTCACTGGCTTGTGTGAGCCGGAGCCAACTCCTGAGCGTGTCTGGCCTCAGCCTGCTCCTCTGTGAAATGGGCCTGGCGATAACGATGCCCGCCTTGTGGTGGTGTGTGAGGATCAGAGCACTTAGCACGTTGCCTGGCACATAGCAAGCATCGTTGTCAATGGCCCCATCAGCACGAGTCCTCCCTGGAGCATTCCCAGGTTCCCCAGCGGCACCCGTACCGGCCTCTGTTATGGCCAGCACCCAACTCAGTGTGAGGCCCCTGCTCCCAGGGCTCAGGGTGAAGGGGCAGGTGTGTGTGCCCCTCCCTCACCCGCACCCCTGCCCCTGGGGGCCTGCACCCCCGTGGTTGCTGACCTACCTCCGGCTCAGTACCCAGAGGGTGAAGGAAAGAAGGACACGCTTCCGGCCCAGCTCCGGGTCTGCATGTGGCTCGGCAACGTGACCGACAGCAAGGACCTGCAGCTGCTCCGCCAGGGCGAAGTGGTCGTGTCCGCGGAGACGGTGAGCGGGGCCCCGGGTGGGGCCCGGCAGGAGGGTGACCCGGCAACAGCCCAGCTCCGAAGGTGGAGATGAACATCACTGGCAGAATCCGAGAACCGTGAAAGGGGCTCGAGAGAGGTGGCAGAAACTAAAGAGGTCCCCTGTTGACAAGCCGTAGGCTGCGGTGACAGGAGCGCAGCTGAATGGTCCCCTGGGGCTGGTCACTCTCACCCAGACGGAGGTTTATGGGGAGTTTCTCCCAATTCGTTCAGGGTGTGTGAGGTGAGCCAGGCTCCGACTGCTTGCAGGGGGTCTCGTCCATCATCAGCGTGACAGCCCGGGACCCCTGCCGACCCCAGCTGGGTCCTGCAGGCCAGCCTGGTGGTGCCGGGGAGGGGGAGGCCTGGGACAGTCAGAGGGGCCGGAAATGAGGCATGTTCCCTTAGAACCGTAAACCCAGGAGGTGTGTGAGCAGCCGGCCAGAGGCCGCTCTGTAATCAGAGGAGGGGAGGACATGGCTCAGGAGAAGGTCCTGAGAACAGAAGAGAAATAAGTTTTGAGTTTCGGGCTTTTTAACTTACTTTGTCAAAACATTTTCATGGTTCCTAAGTTGCATGTTGTGGATAGATTGTAGAACTTGAGGTGCTGAGACAGAGAGGGATTTAGGATGAGTGCGTGCCCAGAAGGGGAATGTGGAAGAAAGGTCCAGAGGCAGCAAAGACAGGGCAGTGGTGGAGCAGGACCAGGTTCCCCAGGGTCAGCAGTGACACGGGGTGGACAGGTCACATCCCAGGCACCACCAGGCTCTAACACAGGCAACCACCCCACTCCACTCCTCGAGAGCTGAGCCGCCTGGGGTAGAGGTGACCTTTGAGCCTCAGTCTCCTCAACTGTGAAATGGGAGTGTGCGGCTGAAAGGGGTTAGTTCATGTAATGCCCTTGGCATGGGCCCAGCCACAGTGAGCACTTGACGAGTGGCAGCTGCCTGTGCTGATTGACAGCGGGGGCGATGCCGTCCCATTACAAGCGACAACGCAGCTCCTGCCCCCGGGCAGGTGCCACATGGCCCTCTGCCTGACTACCACATTTCTGGGAGGTGCTTACAGCCCAGAGTGGGGGACCTAGGGCCAGTGCTGGGTATGCTGGGGGTGGCAGCAGGCACTGATGGACTCCCCTCCCCCAGTACGAGAACGAGGCCAAGTATAAGGACCAGTGGGGACAGCAGTGGCTGCAGCACTGCCCCAGCTTCTCGGACGTCATGGGGCACAAGGCCCTCCCCAAGGAAGATTTCAAGGAGCCCCATGGATGGCACTGGCAGGGGCCATGGACAGTGGAACCTCAGCGGAGGTAAGGCTGGGATGTGGGACCCGGAGCCTGTGAGCCCCTGGACAGGCAGCAGTGGAGCTGACGCCGCTTCTTACCCAGGAGGGCCAGTAGGCAGCAGCCCAGAGAGGCGGGCACACAGCCACTGCAGCCTGGTTCCGGGGGCTGGGGTGCATAGGACAGGGGGACTTGCCCGCCACCCTACCTTGCATGCCAGGCCCCGCTGCCCAGCCTTGCCCAGAGCAGGTGGGGCTGCCAGGTATGGCAGTGCTCAGCCAACAGAGGAGGACCCCAGGGGCCTGTAAGCTCAGGGAGATATGCTGGGAACTTGGGGTCTCACTGCCCCCAGGCTCCTCCTGGACACAGACATCAACAAGAGCCAGGTGCTGGAGGAGGTGTACGAGAACCAGTGCCGAGACGCCACGGGGGCCTGGGGGCCTGCCGCCATCCCCAACACAGACGTGGTGAGCAGGGGGCGCGGGGGGGGCCAGCGATTCAACCAGGGGGGCACCTTGGAAGCTGGGGTGTCTGAGTGGAAAGAGCACTGGATCAGGCGTTACCAACTGAGCCCTGCTCCCTGGTGTGACCTTGGGTGAGCGCTGATGGGGTTTGTATCCCAAGGTGGTGGGGAGAGGTGCCCTAAATGGGACTGGAAGGACGACAGAGTGGGCACCTTTCCTTCCCCCTTTCGAAGGTGGCGCTTTTACCCAGAATTCAAAGTTCAGTAAGGAACTGAACTTTGAATTTTGTTTCTTTTTTTCTGGCTGCACCGCGCGGCACGTGGGATCTTAGTTCCCCAACCAGGGATCGAACCTGGGCCTCCAGCCGTGGAAGCGTGGAGCCCTAACCACTAGACCACAGGGGAATTCCCGAATTTTGTTTCATTTTTCACGAACTTAAATTTAAGGAGCCCCAGGAGGCTGGAGGCCACGATGGCTGCAGTAGGCGAGCAACACGGCCCTTGGCCCACCCTCTCTGTGCACCCACAGAACGGAGAACCCGTGGAGGCCCGGGAGAATGTGAAGTGTCCCCAAGGCTGGCACGTGAAGAAGAACTGGGCTGTGGAGCTGAACCACGCGGTGGACAGTGAAGGTCAGTCCTCTGGGCAGCGGCTAAGGGCAGCAGGGCCTGGAACTGAAAGTAGCCAGGCTGTCGGGTGGGGTAGGCCTGCGTTCCTGGGGGGCCTCAGTCTCCGGAGAGCAGGGCCTCCACCCTTGCCACAGACGTGGGCCCCAGCTTTGAGACAGGGCAGGTGCTAAGCGCCTCCCGAGCATGTGAACTGGGGTCGCGTCCAGAGCCTGGTTCACCCCAGGTGGCTCCAGGGAAGGGGCGGTGGGCTGGGAGTCGGAAGACCTGGGCTCAAGATGCAGCCTCTGCTACTTACGGGCTGTGTGACCTTGTGCGGGTCCCAGGACGCCTGTGAGCCTCACCTTCCTTGTCTGTAAGATGGGCAGTTGAGCCCAGGCCACCGGTGACGCAGTGTGACCACACCTTCCTTTGTGGCCGGAGAGACCCGGACGTGAGGGACAGCACTGCCCCCTCGGCCTGCCCTTCCAGGGCTTATCTCTCAGGCCTGTCCGAGCCCCCGAGCCTGTGGGCCCCTGGGCACCCACGGGCTGTATCCTGGTCCCTCAGGCTGGGAGTACGGAGTGGGCATCCCGCCCTCGGGGCTGCCCCAGGTCTGGAACTCGGTGGAGAAGACCTACTACTCCTGCCGCCGCCGGCGCTGGGCGCGCGTGCGCTACCGGGACCACGGGAGGCTGAGCCACGAGCAGGAGACCCTGTCCTTCCTGCAGCTGGTGAGGGGCCGCCTGGTCAGGGACCTGGTGGGACCATGGATGGGACCCACCCTTGGCCAGGTAAGAGGGTGACTCTGCTCCCCCCGCAGCACCACCCCAGCCTGGCTGAGGACGAGGAAGGCTGGGAGTACGGCGTCTTCGGTTCCAAGTTCCACCTGAACCCTCAGCCCCAGAGCCAGTTCCGTCGCCGCCGCTGGCACCGCAGGCTGGCCCCCAACAAGGTCAAGGGCATTGCATCCATATTCCTCCTGGAGGGATCCTTGGTAAAGCCCCAGTGGGCTAGGTGTCTCTTCCCTGCAACCCCACCTCCGGAGCCAGGGCCCCCTGGTGCGCCAGGCAGACGGAGACACCCCGTGTGGCCAGATGCACTGACCACTGCAGGTGGGGGGACCTGGGCCCCGGAACCACATCCTCAGGCTTTGGATGGGGAGAAGGGTGACCTGGGCCTGGGCTGGGGGAGGCAGGAAAGGCACCTATGAGCCTCAGGGAGTCTGTCCTGGGTACAGAGTCTAGATATGAAACAGCAAGCTAAGAGGGAAGCGGACGTGGTGTCGTCGACACGGAGACTGGACAGAATCAGGAGCTCCTGGAGGGCTCCCCCAGAGATCACCCAGCCACCCAACCTGCCCTTCATCTACTGCATCTTCAACAGTGAGCATTCAATTGAGAGTCGGCTTGGGTGGCCCCGGAGACACCCAGCACCTGAGGGCAGGGAGCAGGGGGCATGGGGTGGGGATCCTGGGGACGAGTGGCGGACACAGCTCCTCTCTTACCCAGAGCCCCACTACTACCAGCTCTTCTGCTACATCTACCAGGCCCGGAACCTGATGTCTAACCACATCCAGACATTCCAGGGTAGGCGTGGGCACCTCTTCTCCCCCAGCCCCTCCATGTGGCCACCCAGCAGTATAAAGGATGTGGCGAGGAGGGGGTGACACACATGCAGACCCCTGCCCCCAGCAGCTCATGGCCCTGGTTTGGGGAAGAGACACAAGAACAAGGAATACAAGGTGGGACCGCTCTTGTGGTGTGTCCCCAACACTGTGGAATCAAGACAGGGAGGCTTCATCCCACTGGAGGCCACTTAGCTGAGCCTTGAAGAGGAAGGAGGAGTTTGCTGGGCCTTGACAAGGAAGAGGGAGGATGAGACACAAAGGCGAGAGAGAGGATGACATGCTTGGGAACCACTTGTTCCTTGTGCTGGACAGAAGATGAGGGGTGGGGAGGAGGGGTGGCAATTTCTAGCCCTGTGTGGAGGCCCCATGGGAGATTTCAGGTGAGTCATGTGCTCCTGCCTTGGGCTGGCAGTGGCCCTGTTTGTTGGGAGCCAGACTGTTGGACAAGGGTCTGAGCCGGGGCAGTGGATGTCTGCTGGGAGCTGTGTCCACTGGGCATCAGCACCCTCGTCGAGAGGGTCGTGTGATGTTCCTTGATGCCAAGGCCACTTGCTGAGGCTGTGTGAGGGCAGCCACATGTAGCCTGGCCCCCAGAACCCCTCCAGAGGAGCCGCCGGGCCCTCCGCATCTGTGACGGCTAGGCCCCAACCATGATGGTATAAGGGGCCTCTAGCTATAAGCCCATGTGCTCTGTGGCTTACTCTGAGGTGGCCTTCTGGGGAGCTGGAGTGGCTGTGGCTGTCTGGCCTGAGCCTCCCCGGGTACCCAGTCCGGTGGCGGCAGCAGCCAGAAGAGGGGAGAGCCTCACTCGGCAGCTCAAAGGCACGGCTCTCCTTCCACCCACAGCGCCCTTCATTCGGTTGGTCTTCTTGAACCACAGCCAGTGTACCCAAACCCTGAAGAGCTCTGCAGCCCCTACGTGGGCCCAGACGCTCATCTTCCAGCACCTCCTCCTGTACGAGAACCCCCAGGACACCAAAGAGAGCCCGCCATTCGTGGTGTTGGAACTGTGGCAGCGGGACCCCCAGGTAAGGTGGGCTGGGCTGGGCAGAGCTCTGAGAAGTTTTTAATGTATTTTTTTGGCCGTGCCATGCGGCATGCTGGATCTTAGTTCCCAGACCAGGGATTGAACCTGTGCCCACTGCAGTGGAAGCGCGGAGTCCTAACCACTGAACCGCCAGGGAATTCCGTGAGGAGCTTTTATTTTATTTGATTTTTTTGCGGTACATGGGCCTCTCACTGTTGTGGCCTCTCCCATTGCGGAGCACAGGCTCCGGACGTGCAGGCTCAGCGGTCATGGCTCACGGGCCCAGCCCCTCCGCGGCACGTGGGATCCTCCCGGACCAGGGCACGAACCCGTGTCCCCTGCATCGGCAGGCGGACTCTCAACCACTGCTCCAGCAGGGAAGCCCAGGAGCTTTTATTTTAGAGGAGAATATTCGGAAAGTGCTCCAGCGGGACCTGATTCGCAGAGCACATCGCATTGATCCTAGAGTTGTCAGAATCCCAGGAGGAGCCAGACCCCTGCCAGCCTGGCCTCCATGTTTTGTGAACTTCCCCTTCCCTCCAGGGCAATGAGAGCTTGTGGGGACGGAGCATGTGGTCACCGGTGGTCTGGCTGGATGTCCAAAAACGGATCCTGCCCCCCATGAGGTGGCACCCCCTTGTAAAAGGGTTGGAGGAGGAAGAGGGCGAGATCTTGGCGTCCTGTGAGCTGATCCTCGAGACTGAGGTGCTGGGAGAGAGGGCCCGGCTGGGAGTGTGGTGCCCAGCGCCCTCACCCTGCCCCACTCCCCTGCCACACGTCCCCACAGCCAGCGGCCCCCAACCGCAGCCCCTCAGCAAAGTCCTGGGGCCCGGGAACCAGAACACTGGGCTGGGAGGTGCCGGCCTGCCCAATCTCTCCCTAACTCCCCTGCCAGCTTCTGCCCATAGGGCTCCGGGGCCGCCGCAGTTGAGCCTCTTAGGGTCCTGCTTGCGTGTGTGGCGGGGCGGGGGACAGTAGGACCAGCCCAACAGGGCCTCAGGCTCCCTGCTCTCCAACCTCATCCCTTCAGAGTCTCAGACAGCAGCTGCCACTCTTAAGTGTTCCCTGGAAGAGTGGGATCTACATCCTCCCCAAGAGCATCCAGCCCACGCTAAGGAAAATGGCTATTGAGGTGACGACACGTGGAGCAGGGCGGGTGGGCAGGGCGCAAGCCACCCCCAGAGCAGCCGAGCACCACGGTGCGCTCTCTGCTGACCCCCTTGGGCCTCCTGCCTACCTGCTCCAAAGCTTGGACCCCGAGAAGATACCATGTGAGAGATGGAGGGAGACAGGAGAGAAATGAAGTTCTGATAGAACATTTAAAAGTATTTTCATGCAAACCTCTGCAGTGGGTCGTAGACAAAGGGCTTTAGCAACCATTGCCTACAGATGTAAGCCTCATGAGGCCCCTGTGCAAAAAGTAGGGACGGCCTTCCAGAGACGGAAATTCAGGCTGAGAGACAACACATCCACGCACAGTGACACAGGGGCTCAGTGGCAGCGCCAGGGTTTAGGCCCGGCCCTGCCTGACTCCAAATGCCAGGATGTTTCTCACGTCTTCTGAAAGTAGCATGGAGGCGCCCAGGTCAGAACCTACGCGCCCTGCGGCAAAGAGCGGAAGATGGTCAGGTCCTCCCCTCACTGGAGCCAAGATCAGACCACCTGGCTGGTTTCCACTCTGGCCCTGAGGCGGCCCAATGAGTAGGGTGTGGACAGCTCCTGGGGTACCCAGTGTTTGTCCGTTGAGAGTGAGACCCCAGGGTGCTGGCTCGCTGACTGGCCATGGAGTTCTGTGGGATCCAGGTCAGCCACGAGCTGGACGGCACCGAGGTGCCCAAGAACCCCGGGGCACTCCAGCTGCTGCGGGCCTGGGGGGCAGCCGGCAGCGGGAGGTAACCCCTGAGAGAGATGATTAGAGGCCAGATAGGCAGCGGGGGAGGAAGGGCAATACCTAATGGGCACCTCCCTCGTGGAGGAGCGACGACAGCGCCCAGGCCTGGAGGACTCACCCCTCACAGGACAGGAGGACTGGGTGGGCCTTCGGACTCTGCCTTCACCCAGCCTCGTGCCCTGGCCCTGCAGGCCCCCTGGGGCCCCACTGCTCCCAGGCCAGGACCCCATCAGAGGGGCCGCCTGCCCCTCCCCCCACCCTCCCTCTCTGTTCCGGCAGATGCTGGTCTGGGGCCTTCGGAACATGAAGCAGGTGCGTTCGCCCCGGCTCCTGGTGGAATGCTGGGAAGAGTCCGTGCAGACAGAGCCCATCAGGGACTTCCAGACCAATCCCAACTTCACCCAGTCAACCCTCTTCCTCACACTGGTGAGAAGGCCTTGGGCCAGGGCTGGGGCAGCCCCGGCTTGTGGGAAGCCTCACGCCCTGGCCTCTCCCTGGGGCTGCAGTACATGCCTACGGATGAGGCCTTCGCGCTGCCCCTGGTGCTGAAGGTGGTGGACAACCAGGACTTCGGCCAGGAGACCGTGGTGGGTCAGGCCAACGTTGACTCCCTACAGCCCTACTTCTGTGACCCGTGGGCTCAGGACTACATGCCCCCACGGCCTCCAAGTACGGCCCTTTCTCCTTGCCCCTCCCCAGACCTCACCAACACGCTGGCACTGGGAGTGGCCAAGGCCCTGGCTGTCCTGCTGGGTTGGTGGCCCTCCCCTCCCCCCCCCACTTCTCCCTTCTCCTGAGACTCATGACTGCGCTTTCTCCACGCAGTGCTGTCTGTGAAGAAGTACCAGGAGGTGAGTAAAGGGCTGGAGGCCCCATGCCATTTAGAGGAAACAGCCCTTGTGTCTGAGGAGGGTACAGATTAAACAGAGTTCCGATATCCGCGCCCCCAGCGTGAGGCCTACTTGTTCACGGGAACTCGAAAGCAGTGATCTCAACCTGGACTGCACATTAGAAATGCCCGAGAGTTTTAAAAATCCTGAGGGACTTCCCTGGCGGTCCAGTAGTTAGGACTCCGCGCTTCCACTGCAGGGGGGATGGGTTCGATCCCTGGCCGAGGAGCTAAGACCCCACGTGCTGCACAGCCCGCCCCCCCCAAAATGGTTTCTGACCAGTTGCTGGGGGTAGGAACCAGAAGCAGCAATTATTTTATTCAAGCCCAAACCACCTACGCCCCACCCCCGCCCCAGGTGATTCCAGTGTTTCCAAAGTTCAGAACTGCTGCTCTAGAGCAGCACCTATCAACCTCGAAAGCACAGGAATCCTTTGGCATCTGGAGCAAAAGCAGACTCAGCTTCAGGAGGCCTGGGGTGGGGCCTGAGGCTCTGAACGTCTGAGCCTTTCCAGAGTTAAGTGTGGAGCTGTGGGCAATGAGAACCGAGAACTAACCTGACCCTCCTTCTCAGCCCCAGTCCTATGTCTGAGGATCCCTGAATTAAAAAGCCTCTGTGAAGGGCAAGGGAGCCAGGGCAGGAAGCCGTGGCCTCGAACCCCTTCTGAGCTCGGAAGTCAGAGGCGGTGGGCGGACCGGGCGGCCAGGCCTTGCCTAGCTCACCGCCATCATTTTTCAGCTCCTAGGTTACCTTTATGAAAAGTTCTGGTTCAAGTCCAGCAACGCTGAGGTGACGTAGGCTCAGCCCCGGGGAATAAGGAACAAGTCCAGGCAGCTCAGGGAGGTGGGGCAGCATGACTCCGGGCAGAGGAAGGCCACGGTGCCTTCTCCCCGAGGGCCAAAATGCCCCTCCTCCTCACTGCCAGGATGAACATGACCAGGAAGTGGACTGGTGGAGCAAGCTGTTCTGGGCCACAGGAGATGCTCCCCTGTCCCTAAAGTACAAGTACAAAGAGTATCACACCCTGAAGGTTTGCAGGCCCCTACGACGGGAGACTGATGAAGGATGGAGAAAATCTGCGGGGAGAGGCCAACAAACCCAGCCCCGAGTCCTTGGGGAACCACCAAGTCGGGGGGTGGCTTCCTTTCACGAGACTCCTGGCCGCGCCGCCACAGGCCACACCCTTTCAGGAACCAGGGCTGCCCACCAGCAGCAGCTCTGCTGACCCCGGGGCAGATGCTCTGGGGCGAGACCTGGGTGGCCCCTCAACCCCGATCCTAGGAATGGTCCCCTCAAGCCCTGGCCAGCTCCCCCCGCCAGCCGGGTCCCACACGCCCTCCCACAGGTATACGACTGCGAGCTGGAGGCCGTGCCAGCCTTCCAGGGCCTGCAGGACTTCTGCCAGACCTTCAGACTCTACCAAGAAAGGCCCAAGCTGGACAGCCCTGTGGTAGGGGAGTTCAAGGTGCGTGTCCCAGCCCTGCCTAGCTGCACCTGTCACCTCGTGCCCCTTCTGTCCAGGGAAGACTCTGACAGGAGCGCTGGTTCTATACGCTCGGCATGAGGATGGGGCACGGAGGGCTTGACAGTCTTGGGAGTGGGGGGCAGAGACTGACCTCTGCAGGGACTCAGGGTGGCCTCCCCCAACTCAGGAAGGGCGAGGGCTTCTCAGTCCCAGCTCGGGCCTGTGCTGCTCTCGGAGGCCCTAGAGCCTTCGAAAACAAGTGCGGACCCCAAGGGATGGGTGGGGGTGGAACGAGACCTCCCTTCAGCGGAAAACACCACCGTGGTCCCCGTAGAGCATCTCTGCGGCACATGCCCCTACCCGTCCTCACGGGTTTCATCCCTGCCACCCTCAACACAGACCAGGGGTACCTCCTGGAGGGCTCTACAGAGCCAGGCCAGAGGCCAATACCTTCCCTCCCCAACACACACACAGGGCCAATTCCGTGTCTACCCCTTTCCTGAGAATCCAGACACCCCCAAGCCCCCTCGCCAGTTCCTGCCTTGGCCTAAGAAAGAGGACTTCCCTCAGCAGTGCTTGGTGCGGGTGTACGTGGTGCGAGCAGCCAACCTGCAGCCCCAAGACACCAACGGCCTGGTAACGAGCAGCCCCCAGCCCGGGCACCCCCCTCACCTCACCCTACACCCCAGCATCCCGGAGCTCCCTCAGGCTGACACCCAGACTGCCAACTTCCCACAGGCCCCATCTGGTACAAGGGGCTCCTTTCTGCCCCACTCCCGCCCTCCCTGACCAACCTGGGCTGACTCTGCATTTCCCGTCCTTCTCTCACGTCTATCTGAACCCCAGTGTGACCCTTATGTGATCCTGAAACTGGGAAAGACAAAGCTTGGCAACCGGGACAAGTACCAGCCCAACACTCTGGACCCCATCTTTGGCGTGTGAGATGCCCCAACGCACCCGACCCCACGTCCCCGCTCCCTGTGCCGGGAGCAGTTCTAGAAGGCAGAGAACTCTCACGTTCCTTTCTAGCCTCCACGTTCCTAGCACAGTGTCCAACAGACAGAAGATGCATTGATGGGCAGCCCAGCTCTCCCCTCCCCCCTCAACCACTTTGCCTGGGAAGGGAGCTCAGAGTCCCACACCCCAGGCCTGTCCAAAGTTACTCCCAGCCACGACTGAGGGACGGCTATTGGCGGACAAGAGCCATCCCAGGCTCTGCTCTCCAAATTCACCAGGGCCAAACAGGGGGTAGAGCACGGGCACGTGTGGTTGGGATGCTGGAGAGGGAGCTGTGTAGATAACATGGTCCTCGGTCTCTGTGTCTCCAACACCCTCACCCAAGGATGTTTGAAATGAGCTGCACCATCCCCCTGGAGAAGGACCTAGAGATCCAGCTGTATGACTTTGACCTATTTTCACCCGATGATAAGATTGGAACCACAGTCATTGACCTTGAAAACCGACTCCTGTCTGGCTTTGGAGCTCGTTGTGGGCTCTCCAAATCCTACTGCCAGTAAGCGTGGACCTGAACCAGGGCAAGGGAGCACGGGGTGGGGGGGGGTGGTGGAAGAGTAAGCCCACGGCTCCCCTCGAAGACGCCCGCATCCCAGGCTGGGCAACCAGGGCCCGCACCTGTCTGCACCCCTGCTCCCAGCACTGGTCAGCCTGCAGCTCGAAGCAGAGGCTTCTCCAGGACTCAGATCTCCCCACCTTTTCCCCACAGGTCAGGGCCCTTTAGGTGGCGGGATCAGATGCCCCCAAGCCTGCTCTTGGAACACCATGCCAGGCAGAAAGGACTGCCTCCGCCTCTGTTCAGCCCTGAGGATGACTCTGTGTTTTACAATGGGAAAAAATTCAGACTGCAAAGCTTTGGTGAGAAGCACAGCACACTGCCAGAAAGCACAGAGCTGGGCCTCTGCGACAAGTGGGGCTACAGGATGGAGGAGCTGCCCGCCTCCCCTTCTCGCCTGTAACGGATAACCAAGTCCACTGCCCAGGCTGAGGGTGGAGAAGGGGCCTACGTGGGAGACGGGAAGGCTAATGACCTCGTGATCCCCTCCTTCCATCCCCCTCCAATCTAGAGCTGAAGCCCCCTACTGCTCGCTTTCTGGGATCTAAGAAAGAACGCCTTGCGCTGTACCTCCTGCACACCCAGGGACTGGTACCTGAGCACGTGGAGACCCGCACGCTGTACAGCGACAGCCAGCCGGGCTTCGACCAGGTATGAGACTGGAGGGGCTGGATCAGGAGGTGGGGAAGCCCACCCATCCAGGACAAGAGTGGAAGGAGAGGCCGGGCACCCACAGATGTACGTGAAAAGAAGACAAGCACGTTCTGTGCATGTTAATAAGCAAGAAGTCGCAGTGGTGTCTCTTAGAATGGAGAAGTTCAGAGCTGGAAAAGTCACCAACAAGAAACCGAGGCCCCGTGTCAGCTGTGGAAGTGTTTCGGGGCCTTCCCCGCCGGTGCCAGCACTGCCTTAGTCTCTCCTGAGGGAGGGTTAAGGAGGCAGCACCTGGGGTCAGAGTGCAGGCATCACAGCCCCGGCTTGGCTGTTAAGTGCAGGCTGTGTTTTCTCCACGGCAAGGAACCCCTAACAGGAGGAATAAAAATCCCCACAGGCACCCTAATTATCCCCTACCCTCCAGCCACCAGAATGGCTCACCTCATTCTCCAAATCTCTCAAGCTGATAGCACATTCTAGATACAAAGTTCTCTACTGAGCACTTTTTAAAACCATCCTCATTAAACCTGTTTTCTCATTAAATGGGGCCAATTTCAAAAGAATAAACCTAGGTCACATGGTTTAAAGGAATCTGTCTTCCACTGTTGGTAGTCCTACCCTCTTAACTCTTTTGTCTCTCCTTTTCTCACCAGCTTCAACCCTTCTTTCCTAGACCCCTGTGCTTTGTGGATAGCTTGACATCCTTAGGATGTGGTTCCACAACATAAAATGACCTGGAGATCACCTAGTTTACTCTTACTCAGGGCCACTAAGGTGGCTAATAATTGCAGCCCCAATCCCATTCTGGAGCGCCATCCAGAGAGGCTGTCCAGCAGGACCTGTTAAATGGCATCAACCCTCCAGACCCCGGTTACACTTGACATCCGTGCGCCACAGCCATCAGCCTCGTAGCCATCCTATGCTCCCAGCCTTACTGCACTATTCTCCCAGCCAAAAAAAGAAACAAGTGGAAGCTGAGGGGTGGTGTGCTGACTTCCGGTCTGAAGTCCATCCCACCTCCCAGATGCCTCGATACCCCACCACTCGGTGTTGGAAACACAGCCTCAGCAGACCTAGAAGCTGAGACAGGGCCCCCCCCAGACCAGGATGCGGAGAACGGGGGCTGGCCAACCCCAGCCAGCGAATCCATCTCCACTCTAGGGAAAGGTGCAAATGTGGGTGGACATCTTCCCCAAGAAGCTTGGTCCCCCTGGCCCCCCATTCAACATTGGGCCCAGAAAGCCTAGGAGGTGAGTGACACCCATCTCCCGAGCAACTGCACCACTCGGTGTGGCCTTCCCAGCGTGCGGAGCACCAGTGGGCTCCAACACTGAGTCACGGTGATTCTTTTCCTCTGTTGGGAAACTGGGGAGCCTCCTTTCCCTGTGGTCCCCCAAACGCAGCACGACTTGGGTGGGCACGGAGGGCAGCCTCCCAGGCCTCTCTTCCCTCACCGAGGTTGCAGCTGGGGAGCTATTCCTCAGCAAAGCCTCAGAGAACAGTGGCTACAGGTATGAGCTGCGCTGCATTATCTGGAAAACTGCCCACATGGACCTGAAGGAAAACAGTTTAAGTACCGAGAGGATGAGCGACATCTATGTCAAAGGGTGAGGGAGAGGAGCGGGGCTCCGTCAGAGTGCCCTCAGACTTGCCCAGTTCTGTCTCTCCATTTCCACCCGTGCCTGGCGTCTACTGGGCAGCCCTCCTCCCAGGGCTCCAGCTAGGGGTGGGGACAATCCGAGTGAACCCCAGGTGAGTGGACTTTGGCCCCAGGTGGTTATTCGGGCTGGAGAAGGACATGCAGAAGACAGATGTCCACTACCACTCCCTGACGGGGGAGGGCATCTTCAATTGGCGGTTCATCTTCACCTTGGACTACCTGGCAGCAGAGCAAGCGTGCGTCTTGAGTCAGAAGGTAACAGGCCCAGGAGCGGGATGCACTCCTACCTCTCCCCTCAGAGCCTGCGAGCTGCACCAAGACACTTGGAATGTGGCCTTGGGTGGAACCACTCCCCGCTCCCCCTCCCCCACTTTCTCCTCCTCCTCAATGGTCCATCACTGCTGGGTGATGGGCTGCTAAGTGGCCAAAGGAACTCTCAGAGGAGACAGGCCGGAAATACGCTCTCCTGCCATCCTCCAGGACTACATATGGAGCCTGGACCCCATGGTGATGAAGTTCCCAGCCCGGCTCATCATCCAGATCTGGGACAATAACATCATCTCCGCGGATGACTTCCTGGGTGAGATCCTGGCACAGGGCCCGTGACCACAGGACAGGGAGCTCCTTTTTGCTGACAGCATTTCTCTGGGCTCAGGGGTCCTGGAGCTGGATTTGTCTGACATGCCCCTCCCGGCCCGGCATGCCAAGCTATGCTCCATCAGGATGATGGATGCTGACCCCAAGCGGCCTCACTTCCTCCAGTACAAGCACTGCTCCCTCTTTAAGATGAAGACTGTAAGCGGCTGGTGGCCTTGCCAGGTCCTCGACGGCGGCAAATGGCGCTTGTCGGTAGGCGCTGGGGAAGGTGCCTATTGCCTAGGACAGGGCTGACTACTGTGCCGCGTAACTTGGCTCTGACAGACCCTGGGGGCCTGAGCTAAATCCCTTTCCCTTTCTGGACCCTGGGAAGAGGCTTTTAAAACTATCCTTGCTCCTGCCGTCTGAGCTCAGCTCCCACCACCCATGGTGTTTCTAGGGTAAAGTGAAGATGACCCTGGAGATTTTGACAGAGAAGGAAGCCTTAATCAAGGCAGCAGGAAGAGGCCAGTCGGAACCCAACCAATACCCTACACTCCATCCTCCCCTGTAAGGGTCCTGCAGGGCAAAGGCACCAAGCCTCTTCCTCGTTCACAAAGCTGAGCTGCGGGGCCTAGCAGTCTGTATGGGGTGGTGACCAGGGAAGGAGGCTGACAAGTAAAGAGGGATAATTACCGCCCCCCACCTCCCCACTCCGGCTCAATCGGGGAGAACAGCTGGGGACGGGGGAGGGCAGAAGCAGAAGTTGCTTTTTTAAAATGAAAGACCTTTGCTCTGGATTGCTTGACCTGAAGTTTCCCTCTGCCCTCCATTCTCTGCCATCTCTGCTCCTGGACAGACGCACCCATACCTTGCTCATGTGGTTTCGGTCACCCGTTACAAGGTTCATCCATGTTTTCTGGAAACGCTACCGCTTCAAAATCATAGCCATCTCAATCATCCTGCTTATAGGGCTTCTGCTGTTCAACTTTATCTATTCAGCTCCGGTGAGTGACAACCTTGGAGACAGGGGAAAAGGCATAGCTGCTCTCGGGATGACCCAAGAGAGAGCCCTCAGGTTGCTACTTCAGGCGAACTCTTATCTATTCTCTCTAGAACTATTTGGCCATGAGCTGGGTCAAGCCTGAACTTCGGCTGAGCGCTCCCATTCAAATATACGCCAATATCATCAATTCACTAAACACCAGCAACGCCAACTCTTCCAACCTCACCACTCCCATCAGAACCTGAAATCTACAACAGGCCATAAGCTGAAACTCCTCCAGGGACACATAAATCACCTGTGAGCTATTTTCCCAGAACTTCCAGCCCCACCAGACTAATTCCCCCCGTCTGCCAGGCTTTTCTCCTGCCCATCCACAGCACTACCCTTGGGCTTCCTACCAGTTCCTTGTTTCCGGGGTCTAGGGATATTCTGACCATTCTGCTCAGACCACTTCCAACAAGAAGGGCAGAGTTGTAATTTTCCACTGAAATAAACAACTTTTGTAATGGAGCCAGCCTGTAATTTTGGGGGGGGGGTTCACAACACCATGAAAGGCTGAAAACGCCAGGCTCTCAGACAAGACTCACAAGGATGGGGATGATGTCACCCTTACGCACCTCCTCGAGTCTCCAGGGACTCTTCCACTCTAAGAGGCCCTGACGTCACAGGAAAACAGAAGGCAAGGAAGGGCACCTGTGAGGAAAGGTGGCTCACGCGGGGTAAGCAGCCGGCCGAGGCCACCGCTCTCACCCCTCACGTGACCAGGTGGCCCCCTCCTCTGGGACACAGCTGGGACTCCAGCGCCCAGAACGACCTTCGGCCCCACTCATGACGGGAAGCATGTTTCTAGAAAAAAAGGGGAGAGCCAGAGCAGAACCTACCACGCTAGTCAGATTGTTTCCTTGCACCACACACTGCTCTGAGGCTGGCCCGGGTGGGGGGACTGCATTTCACGTCTTCCCCGCCCTCTTCACAGAGCCTCAAGGACCTCATAAGCTAGAATCACACAAAAGCCACAAGTGTGACGGTCTCCACGCTGAGCTGCCCCTCCTGCACCCCTGCCCGGGCCAGCTCACGAGCCCACCGGTGTCCTCCCACTACAGGGGTCTAGCCAATCTCCCCCGGAACTCAAAAACACAGAACAGCCATTTGCTTTCTCAGTTCCACCTGGTCCGAAAGCCAAGCCCGGGGCCCCAGCTGACCCTCTGTCACTCTGGAGCCGCTCTGCCATGGGGGGAGGTCAGGAGGGTCCCACTGTCATCCCACCTGCACGAGAGCACTACCGCCTATGGGAAGGATACAAGAAAGCTGAGGACAACAGAAACCCACAGCCAGGCAAGGTAACCCTCCTTTCCTTCAGGGCTGAGCAGAGGGCTTTCCCAACCCATAAGGCAGGGCAAGCGTGGATGGCTTACAGCTCAGCCAAACCCACCCGTAAAAGGAAGGCCACTCAGAAGTTCACGTTTGGTTTCCATCAGCCATGTTAAGACTTTCCCTCAGGCTACAGAAGCACAGAGCTAGGAGAGCTCAGAGTCCAAGCCCTCCAGGGAGCCTCCGGCCTGTTAGCAATGGAATCACAGGGCAGACAGGTGAGCAGCACGTGACCCCTCATCAGGTAAGGCAGTGGAATCAGGGCTGACCCACAGAGGACACTCAGGCTCGGCTGCTCAAATGACAATGAACTCTTCCAGGCACAGATGCCGGGGGTCTACTGCTTCCAGATTTACAACAACCATTCCTTATCCATTAAGAAAGAGAAGCCAGGTTTCCTCTTTGGGGAGTATCCAAGCTCAGGCTATAAGAACAAAGTTTCCTTACATTTTGAACACTCTAAGTAGGCTTCCAAAAATTATGATGAACACAAGACATGCAGCTAAGCAGGCTCCAGAGAGTCCAGAAACATCTCCACGTGGTCAGATCACGTGACAGGTGTTGCTTTCGGTGTCAAAAAGTGGAGCAGTCAGTTTCACAGTTAGTCCCACTGCATCCGTGACGTCTCCCAAGCTTCTCTTGACCTGCACACCAGCTTTCAGCCAAACCTGGCTGAGGGCCTAAAGGGACCTAATTGGGAGGGTCATGACCACACCAACAGAACCAAGATCACCCGCAAGAACAAAGGCTAGAGCCGTGAGCCCCAGGAGAATGCCCCCTCCCTACGGCCACCTAATGAGGGTCAGTGAAACTCAAGTTTGTTGTGTAGCCCCAGGCCCCAAGAGAGAGGCAGCCAGATGTCTTTTCCAGCTCAGGTTGCATCTGCAGAGGACAATGAATGGAGGGGAGGAAGGCAAGGCAGGGAAGAAGTTTCCATCCAGATTTCCAAGGAAAGCTCCTCAGGTGGAGAGAGGCTTAGACAAAAAGCAAAAACCAGTGGACAGATGGCTGGAAGGTATGAGGAGTTATCAGTTTTCTAGTCTTTGCAGATTTAAGAATGAAGTACGAGGGTCCTCTGAGCCCAACAACAAGGCAGCCTGGGCTATGACACTCTTTCCGGTGGTTTTGGCATCATGACAGCCTATGTTCTCTCTATCCCTCTTCGCTCCCAAGTGGCAGGACTGCGGGGAAAGGCACATCACAGCAGCATTGCCCAGGGGGGTGGGCTTCCTGATCCAGAGTTAGACGTCCTCATGGGTGACCATGGGAACGCAGCGTCCCTGCACTCAAAGCTCCAGTGACAGAACCGAGTCCTTGGCCAGCTGCTGGAGACGAGAGAAGACCCGCCTGGCTATGTGCTCAGGCCAGTGCCTGCTCCTCCCATACTCCTGGGTGACAGTCACAGAGGTCGTGATCGCAGGAGGGCTCAGTAGAAGCGCTTTCGGCTCTGGTCCTGCCATTTGTTGTAGAGTATGAGCCCAATGACAATGGCAAATACGGAAAACACCAAAGAGAAAAAGACGATGAGAAAGAGGGCCAGGCCACTCAGGGGCGGCAGCGGGGCTGTCACTAAGAAAGCAAGAGAGAAGCAAGTCAGAATGAGGGAGCCCGCCCGGTGGGAAGGGCCAACCAACAAGCTATCGAGTCCCCATTTCTGGGAGCTAGAGCTCAGACTCTCCCTTTCCGGATGTCGCAATTTAAAACCTAACAGCCCACAGTCTGCTCATCTGTAACACAGAGACAAGCGAGAAAGCAGGGGCAAGTGCTCCAAGTGCTTCGGAGAAGAACCCCGAAAACAGGCAGCCCCGCCCAGCTGTATTGCATGTCACCCCAGACCCCCACAGCCCTCAGCCTCCTCACTGGCCATGGGGCCTTTCCCGAGGATCCCCCGTGCTCACTCTCGGGCAGTTTCATGTTGTCCACTGAGGGCAGGAACACATCTCGATGCAGCTTCTCCTCTTCTGGGGTTCTCTCCACCGTCAGCTCAAACAACTTCAGGGAAATGACATCATGGTTGTCTAAAGAAAAAGAGAACAAGGATTACTCAAGCCACCCTGAACAGAATGTCTTGGTTCAAGCTTCTAATCCACAGCTAACAAAGTGACCTGAAAAAAAATAACTGAAACTTGTTTCTCATCTAAAAATAAGGACAAAGAACAGGGAATATTCTACATTATCCTGCATTTATAGTTTTTATCAACAAGCATGCATTACCTATATAATTTTAAAATTTAGAGAGGGACTTCCCTGGTGGTCCAGTGGTAAAGAATCCGCCTTCCAATGCAGGGGACGCGAGTTCGATCCCTGGTCGGGGAACTACAATCCCGCATGCCTCGGGGCAACTAAGCCCACGGCACCTCAAGTAGAGAGCCGGCGTGCTGCAAACTACAGAGCCCACGTGCTCTGGAGCTGCGGTGCCACAACTGCAGAGCTCACATGCCCTGGAGCCCGCGCACAACTAGAGAGAAAACCTGCACGCCACAACTAGAGAGAGAGAAGCCCGCGTGCCACAACGAAAGATCCTGCATGCTGCAATGAAGATCCCGCGAGCCACAACTAAGACCCGACGCAGCCATAAATAAATAAATAAATAAAATATATAAAAAAAGGAAAGTCAATGTTATAAAAATAAATAAATAAAAATAAAATAAAATTTAGAGACGATACAAGAACCCCCAATCACACGTAAAACCTTCTAGTGAAAGGAGACACAGTAGCCCCACAGCTTCCCTTTAACGTGGACAACACACACAAGTAAGACAGGAGAGGGCCTCACAGCAGCTGTTTAACGGGCCATGAGCAGGGCACAGCTATTGGCCTGGAACACACTTCCCTTCTAGACTGTGCCTAATTCTTTGCAGTAACTGTGACCCTGAATCTCACTATTAATTACCAGAGAAGGATGAAGAAGTTAGGGACTCAATTTTTTCTCTCCTTTTTTAAAGTAACATTATAAATTCAGACAGTCAAACATACTTGACGCGTCTCAATACACTGAAGTTGTATCTCTTACTGAAGCTCAACCCAACCCAAGTTTATCCAGTGGGAGCCTACTGAAGTTGGCTCCAAGTCCTTTTACACGAACCCAGAAGTTTTTGGTATCTTCCTTGCTTTTCTAGGAAGTTTTCAGCCTGTATTTCCTACCTTAGACCCGGCATTAGCCATTTCCCCAAGAAGCTCCTGTTCCCGTTAGTATTGGTATTTGTACTAAGAGACCACAAATATGGGTGCTAGGGGTGCTCACTGCTACTAGGTTGGTTTTTGCAGACCGGATTTCTTGCCATCTCTATTATTAGGATGGCATTTATAGCTGCTTGGACTCTCAGAATCTTTAGCAGACCCCCAGGTAAAAAAACTGGATTTACCTTCAATTAGAAAAAATGTTTTCTCTGCCAGGACTGAGATTAAACCATGGGACAGGATAAAGAACCACAGTGATGCTCCTCACAATGTAGGGGCATCAAAGGCTGGGACAGCTGTGATGTGTCCTTTCTCAGCAGTTTCCAATAATCCACAGCAAAACAAGTTAAGATGTTAACAAGAAAGACCTTAATAGAAAGACGCAATTTGTATTTAGGGGTATCCTACAGGTGGAGAACATGGATGTACTAACCTAGGCATTATTGCCAAGAACTTAGAACAAAGGACTCCTTAGGATAAACAAAAAATTACTCTTTGGCCATTTCCAACAGTTGGGAACAACTTCCCACTGACAAGTACAACAGGAGGTTAACTGAGCAGGTCCCAGAAGCCTGCAAGCTCACAGGAAACTTGTGGACAGGGATACCTCTTTCAACTTGAGTCATATAACAAGATTCCATAGCAAAGATCTCCAGCCTGTGCCTCCCCTTACCTGTGCCAAGGTAAGATGTCCCACAGTTCTGGCCTACCTGCACAGTATTTATAACTGGCTGCCAAAATTAATCTCTTATAAGTGACAGGAAGCAGATCAATGGTTGCCTGGAGGCAAGATAAGGGAGGAATCCTGCAAAGGGGCACAAGAGAACTTTTCCCTGATGGAAACATTCTGTATCTTGACTGGGATGGTGGTTATAATATGTAAATATTTGTCAAATCTCTTCACACTATATACTTCTGTTATGTGGAAAGCATATCTCAATAAGGTTGATTTTTTAAAAAAAATTAGTTGCCAGGATTTACAAAATCAGATTTCATTAAAAAAATCCAGATTTCCAGCTTCTCTTGAAAAACTAGAAGACATGGCCTCATTGAGCCCACATTTTCTATTGGCAACAACGGCTGAAACTGAGTGGATGCTGCCCATTTCAGATGGGTATTTGCCTTTCTTTCTTGCCAGAAGAAAGTTCTACTTCATCCTAGCTTCACTCATAATACATTATATCAAAAGAACCAAAAGTTTAATTCTTTACCTCTTCTGAAAAGACGTTATGATTGATGCTAAAGCCAAGGGAGAGAATAAGCACATAAAAGAAGCTTCTAATCGGAAACAAGTAGGAAGAAAATCCAGAGGAGAGAGAACAGTAGAAAAGCCCGGTACTGCTAACGCCACATAAGTCAAGGAAGGCAGGGGTTTCAGAGCAATTGGTCAAACAAGCTGAAGAGAGGACCAACAGCAAGCACACAGAACAGCGAAGAAACAGAAGAGCTTTTGCAAAACTACTTGTGCTAATAGCATGGCAGAGACATAGGCCTGAGTGCAGCATTTACCATGGGGGTAAATCTACAGAGGTGGATGTCTTAGAAACGCAAGCATCTGCACACACAACACATTCAAAAGTCTGAGCACAAAGGAGAGTCTGGGGGTCGGAAGAGGGAGGGCAGAGTCAAGGAAAAGCTTTGTTAAGAGAAAGGGAACTAAGCACATTAGGTGAAAGGACAGGAACCTGGCTATAAAAAGAGGCACAAGAAATAGGAAAGCACAGAACTCAAAACACAGGCTGGAAGAGCTGGCTTGATGTAGAGGCAAACACTGCTTTCCATTAGCACCAAACATCTCCCGAAGACAACTGTGCTAGATAACCGCCGGCCTGGGCTTTTAAGGGATCTGGACACGAGAGTGCAGGAAGATAAGCGCTCACAGGGCACTTGTTTGCCAGAGTTCTGCATGGCTGGCTCTCCCCTCTGAGAAGCCTCACCCAGGCTGCCTATCGAGATGTGACCTCAGTTAGGGCAAGTAAGGAACGCACATGGCAGTACCTGAGAGATCCCCAGTGATGGAGGAGGTGCCGAAGTAGTAGCCCCGGGGCAGACGGACACCGGGCACCTCTATGCAGTCCCTCCACTCATGCTTGCCATCGATGTCCATCATTATCTAGAATAAAAAGAAGAGATAGGGCTTCCCTGGTGGCGCAGTGGTTGAGAGTCCGCCTGCCGATGCAGGGGACACGGGTTCGTGCCCCGGTCCGGGAAGATCCCACATGCCACAGAGCGGCTAGGCCCGCAACAGTGAGAGGCCGACGTACCGCAAAAAATAAAAATAAAAAAGTGATAAATCAGGGCCAGGCCACGGAAGTGGGAGCGAGACAGCCCATATCGCCAACAGGTCCAGAACAGGGACTCACCGTCAAATGCCTCTTGACATAGCGAATCACAAGGAAGGTGTCATAATGGAGATTGCGGACAATGGCCGTACAGCCCCCCAGCTCTGTAGGCCGCCCGTCCCGCTCGTGATCATAGCTGAGGGAGCCATTGTTCACCATGGCTGAGATGTAGGGGAAAACCCGCTGGGAAAGCAGGGAAGGAAAAGCAGAGAATGGTGAGGAAGTACTCTTAGGAACACCTGTGCAAACAGCATCAGGAATTCTGCACATAAAGCTGAGGTCCTCACAGCAGACCAGACAACCACTCTGTCGCATCACTAGCAGCCCCCAAGAATCCACACTGAGATGGTCACTCGAGGGACATGGCCCAGAGGTGACTGACCTCTCTACCTGCCTTCAGGAATCCTCCTTGCACCCATTTGGGGTGGATCTGGAATGGCCCCTCTGACACTCTGGAGTCTGACTGGAATCCTCCCAAAGATCGCCATTTGGCACTTATAGTCTACACAAGACTGTTGTTTTTCTTCGTGTGTGTGTGTAATGGCCATGTAAACTTCTTGAAGAGAAAAATCATTTATTATGCCTCTCTGCATGTGTCCACCTTAGCTCCATCCCTTCCCCCCCAGGGCAAGTATTTTGCACACAGAGGTATTCTGAAAATACCTGTTCAATCAGGGAAATCTTTCCATTCAGGATAGCACCTTTCAAATTCTAAAATTCTATAAGCATATGATGTTAAATGGGTCAGGACTCAGAAAGGGCAGTGCCAGAACCAGGCTGCAAGGTGGTGTTCTCCGGCCACAGTTGACTATTCTTAGTCAAAAGACCACCCAGCCCATTTAAGCTTCACCACACATAACTTCTCCCACTAATTCTCAGGGCAAGGTTCTCCCACTGAAAGTTTCCTCATATGCCACCCATTTTCCCACCTACTTCAGAGGTCCTCTCTCTCCAATAGACTCGTGGAGCAAATTCTTCCCTAGAAATAATGAGCTAACCATTCCAGAACAAGCCCAGTGCTAAGGCAGTGCAGAGAGGCAGGGGGATGAAAGGACAGGAAACATGAGACATGCCACTTCTTTGGTGAGTCCCTCATTGTCCTAAACAATCAACATGCAAGGTAAAGATGCAGTCAAAATCGGAGACTGGTGACTCCTGAGACAACAGCCACACGGATTCTAAACAGTAGCAAATGTTGGATGGACACATAGGGAGTACGGGATGGCCATGGTGGGTCAAGAACTGAGTACCTGGACTCCGGGAGAATATCGTCTCTTCTGGGCCTGAGAGGGTCCAGCAGGTTATTATAAAAACAAGAGAGGGCACAGAAGACAGGAGACCAAGTCAGAAAGAAACAGCCATGGAAGAGCTATGACCCAGCTGTGGTGGATGAGCAAACCAGTCTAAATCCCCAAACAGAATTTTAGGGTCCATGGAAGGCACTTCGCAAGTCTTCATACCCCTCAAAACTACAGGCAAAACTATATGCACAGGTGTTTGTACATTTTCTAAGGAGAGGGTCTGCTGCTATCATCAGATTCTCAAAGGGGTCCACTAGGAAGACCCCTCTAACCCACGTGGGGTTCTGAAACTCTCCGAAACTTTATAAAACACACAGCATCACACTCTCCAAGCAGGCCTCACTTATGTCTCTGACAGTCCAAAAGTCAGGCCATGAGTTGGTCTGTACCCAGACTACAGTATTTCTTTAGCAAGGGGAGAGACAGGAGTGATAAATGGGGCTAAATTCTTCCAAATTCAAGATGTCCTTTACTGCCCAGGATCTGAGGATACAGCTCTTTCCCAGAAGACAAAAATCCCATCACTTGAGAGGCTACCAAATTACCTCTAATCCAAAGGGATCATCTACCCTGTAATTGAGCCTTATGGACATGTATTTCCAAACAGTTATTCTAACCGACAACATGTGGGCAAGAAAAAGCTCTGTGGGAACGCTGCAGCAGGACAGACTTAGAAAAATCACAAGGTTCAAGCACGTTTAGCTTTGCTCCAGAAAACTGCTACAGTTCTAAGCTACTAGCAGTAACAGATACCTGTACAAGCTCAGCTCGGCCCTGCCCTACAGGAAGTGTGGGCAAAGGTGTAGAACCCAAAGCGTTCCTGCCCTCTAATCCTTAGTGAGCACCTGTTACGAGCCAGGCACAGTCCCAGATGCTGGGCGCTCAATGGCAAACAAGATAGGCAGACATCTGCTCTCATGGAGCTGACATTAGAGTGGAGGGGACAAACAATAAGTAAGTAAATAAAATCACTTGAGACTGATAAATGCTATGATGAAAATAAAATAGGTAACACAATAGAGACTGATGAGGAAACATCTCTCTGAGGAGACATCTGAGCTGAGACCCAAGTAGTTAGAGAGAATCCACCAAAAAATCTGAGGGCACAGGAAGCATGAGGTTAGCATATTCAAGGACCAGAAGATGACAGGGGTGTCTTCAACCCAGCTAGTGAAGAAGGGGCTGGTGTGAGCTGAGGAGGGAGCCAGCTCACACCAGCCCCTTACAGGCCACAGCAAGGGTCTGGGGTGAGCCTCAGAGTAGCGGCTCTTCTCTTGTGCCACTGGTGGCATATGTACAGGATTACAGAAAGGTATGAAATGAATCAGTGGATGATTAAACTACTGGAAAACTACTCTTCTACAACTATCATTCAGGACAAGGGAATCATGAGTATGTTATCAGCAGTTTACAGAGATGGGCTTCTGACAAGAAAGCCCGTAACTTCAGTGAACAATTAGGGAAAGAAGGGATTGAAAATGCCCTCGTGAGCTCTGATGATCCCAAGCCTTGCTTCATTTATCAACCCCAGCACCTGTGATCAGAAGTTGAAGTTGTAAAAAAAAAAAAAAAAAGTTGAAGTTGTAACTTTCAAGGGTGTGCCTAGGACGGCGATCCTTAACCTAAGGGGGCCTTACCAAGGCTGGTGAAGCAGCCAATCAGCCAGTATCAGCCAGAGGCAAGCTGGGCCTCAGGATGACCTGGGGGAGCTTTTCAACTGCACATACACGTGGGTCCCGCAGTCAAAGAGCCTCACTCAGTAGGTCTAGAATGGGGCACGGGGCTATGTATTTTTGAAGAGGCACCACAGACGACTGGGATGTGCAGCCAAAGTTAAGAAATACTGCCCTACACAGAGTCCCACAGCTTTGGAGCTGGAATCTGTCTACTTCAGCAACTCCTGACTCGGCCTTCCGCCTTCCACCTCACATTAACGATGTCTTTAAATGCCATCTTAACTTCTATGCCCAGTCAGGAGTTCTTGAAGGGTTCCTTGGGTACCCACTCATTTGACACAGCAGCTCATTTTCTTTCCTTGGAAAGCAGCCTATATATAGCCAGAACCAAAGGCAGAAGAATCACCCTGACTCCGGCAAAGGTGGTAGTTTCATTCCTAATTTAAGAGTCATCAAAAATTAGGAACTCCTACCTATTGTCCAAATGGTTGATGTTGGAAAGGTGGGGAGATGTCCTCAACTTTTTGTATTACAAGGCGCTCCACACGGTATTGCACCTTCAGCACAACTTGATTGAAAAGAGACTCATGAACTTGTGGTTGTATGGATCCTATGCTAAAATTCCACAGGTGCAAAGCACACAGGCTGCGAACCACTAGGTGTAAAAAAGAGCACACTCGGCCCTCTGTAATCAGGGAGACCTGGGTTCTAAATGCAGTTACACCACTCACACCTGTGTAATCTCTCTGAGATTCTATTTCCTCACTGTAAGCAGGGAGAATAATACACAGCTCACAGGGTTAATTACGAAGATGAAATATGTAAAGCATTTAGTACAGTGTCTGGTGTTCAGAAGGGAGTCAATAAATGTTCATTCAACCAATGACTAAATTAATGAATTTTTAGATATATTGTTCACAGGTGTTCATATATAAACACAAAGCCAAACATATGTCTTTTAGAGCAGTAATTCCCAGACCATTGACTGCCATGGACCACTAAAATCTCTAAACATGTTTTTGGGATTAATAGGTATGCCTTTTCTTGCTTTTTTTTTTTTTTTTTGCCTACTAAATATATTAAAATATAATAATGAATGACAGGACAACCATCTGTAATAAACATCATTTTTAAAAAGAACATTCTAAACCAAAAAAGAAAGAACTATATAATTTTATAATAAATAATTAATAGAACATTTCACATTTATGAAAAGTCATTTCACTGTTCCTATTCTTAAACCAGTGAAACTCTGTAACCCACCAATACGAGTCTATGAACCAGCATCTAGGAGCCATTCTCTTAAAGCAGGTTTACCAACCTAAACCCCAGTGCAGTTGAGGAAGCTGGCCAAGTTTGCTCCCTGGAACCTAGATGTGAAAAAAAGGAGGGTGGGAGGGGAGAGGGAGAGCACAGAGCCACACCAGCTACTGCTAAGATGTCGGTAAAATGTCTCTGGGAATGTCACTTAGTGGTGTGAATACGAATGGCTAGCGTTTTTTGAGAGCTTACTCTGGGCCAGCCACTGTACTCAGTAATGTATACATATGCGTTCATTTAATTCTCACAACCCTAAGAGGTAGTACTGGTATCTGCATTTCACAGTTAAGAAAACTTGTTTAAGATAACGGAGGTATTAAGTAGTGAAACAAGCGTTTGAAACCAGGTAGTCTGGCCTCAGAGCCCTGGCTCAATCACTATGACACACTGCTCTCAAGACCAATCAGTATGGAACAATGGTTGGTATATACTTAGATACAACCAAAACCAGCAAACAAACAAACAAAAAACCTAGGTCTCTAATATACCCTGAAACACAAAGAAATACTGGAAAATGGCTCCAAATTAAAGGAAAGGAGAGATATGACAACTGAATGCAACACAGGATCTGGGGTTTTATTTTGCTATAAAAGACACAGTGGGGACAACTGGTGAAATCGAATAAGGTCAATAGATTAGATAATAATTCGTTACCAGTGTTAAGTTCCTGATTTTTATCACTGTGTTTAGGGAAGACAAGTGAAGAATTTAGGATTAAGTAAACATGATGAAGGCAATTTACTCTTAAGTAGTTCAGAAAAAATATACACATATGCATGAGGTCAGACACACACATGCACACACACACACACGCACACATGAGCACAGGCACAGACAAACATACACATATACACGTAAAAGAAAAGGACAAAGCCAATGTACTAAAACATTAACATTTTGGGAAATCTGGGTGAAGAGCATTCTGGAATTCTTTGTTGCATTACTGTAAGTTATCTGTAAGTCTGAAATTATATCAAAATTAAAAAATTTTAATGATTAATCTGAATCTAGTATTTACCACACTTTCAATTTTTCTATGTCTAAAAAATTTCAAAATTAAAAAAAGGTTTAAAAAAAACAGTATGTTAAATATGATGCAATGTTTTCATTTTTAGAAAGGTGTGTATAGTTCTGTTTTTTAGTCTTTTCTGATTTTTATGTAATGAGCTTTTACATAAAAATAAGAATTAACAAAACAAATGCCTCTTCTACAGCACCTCCATGTGACCGTCCCCTTGGCTCACCAAAAGAACACACTCACTGCCACTTCCCAGACAGATACTTTTCAGACTTTCAAAACTTTCTAAGTCGCTGGTCCTACAGTACTCTTCATCCAACTAACCCTCTGTGCAGGAACCTGGATAGAGGTGACTGGCTAACTGAGCAATACCCATCCTACTTAGAATGGGTAACATCAGTGAGATTAAGCAGCATGAGAAGGCCCCTGCTCCATAAGCCCCCAAACTCCTACTAAACTAGACTAGCTGTGACTCTGTCTCCAAGTCTCAAAGCTCCTCAACTGGAGGATACGGAATAGTGCAGCCTCCAGGCCAGCTGACTGCCTGGAAGAGCTTCACATACTTGAACATTAATCATCATGAACTCTTAAACTCACAGAACGATTTTAGTCCCATTTATCTTAGTTGTGATCCCCAACTAGAACAAACGCAAACCAAGTAATGTGGGGACTTCAATAGAGTACTGTAAAATCAGGAACCCTTAAACTCCAGGTATGCCCCAAACACTGAACTTCATAACCCACCTACTCAGACTACAAGGGCCAAGATGCAGAACACAGCCTAAGAGGCAACACCTTAATCTCACTGCTAACCACCATTATGGTAGTATGTGAATACTTCTTGTTAACTCTATGGAATAGGAGATCTTGTCTATAGTTCTACTGTGGGGAACCCATGAATCTCCTGACATTGTATATAAAATCCTATTGTATTCAAATCTACCAGAAAGCCGTACATTTCTACTTCCCCTGAAATCTAGTTCTCACCAATGAAGCTCAGCCTCACTGCCTAATCACATCTGAGAGCTTGCTGGACCTAGTTTCCAAAGGAGTGTCTCTAGAAAACACTGCTTCACCAAGGACTGAGGAAAAAAAAACAACCCTAAGTCACATCCAAGTAGTATAACAAGAGAATTTAAGAAGTTATGGAGTTCCTTTAATACTGTAAAAATTCTGTCCACCAACAATAGAGACCAAAAGGGATTAGTGTCCTCATCAACATAAAGATTTGAGGGAATGTGCTTTTCAATTGGAACGGCGTATTATTGTTAATTTTCTTTCAGTTTCAAAAGAGGAAAAACAATCATCACATTAAAAAAATACGGGAAGCCCCTCAAACTAGACTTCCAAGCTGGCCTGATCCGAGAAGAGCAGTGAGCTGCTCGCACCACTTTCCAACCAGCTGTTTCTGCCTCCAGGGGTGAGGTCTGAAGGTCTCACTGGGATGAATGAGAGCCAAGGCTGCAAAGGGCTGCACTTCTGGGCTCTCATTCCAGGAAGGCCTCTTGCCACCATACTCTGATTTCAACTGAGAGAAGACATTCCTACTCCAAGACTGCTACTGAGTTCTCTGCAATTTTTCACCAACATCTGGGTTCTCCTGAGAAATGGATGACCATGAGCTGATGACTTCCTGGTGCCAAGAAAAGATGATCAGGTTGTGTTTTAATCAACACTGTAAAAAGTTAGCAATGCCAAGATGTAACTCACATACCACACAATTCACCTATTTAAAATCTATAATTCGGGGGCTTCCCTGGTGGTGCAGTGGTTGAGAATCTGCCTGCTAATGCAGGGGACACAGGTTCGAGCCCTGGTCTGGGAGGATCCCACATGCCGCGGAGCAGCTGGGCCCGTGAGCCACAACTACTGAGCCTGCGCGTCTGGAGCCTGTGCTCCGCAATGAGAGGCCGCGATAGTGAGAGGCCTGCGCACCGCGATGAAGAGTGGCCCCTGCTTGCTGCAACTAGAGAAAGCCCTTGCACAGAAACGAAGACCCAACACAGCCAAAAATAAATAAATAAATAGATTAATTAAAAGAAAAAATCTGTAGTTCAATGGGTTTTAGTATGTTCACAGCTAAGATTATGGTAACTGCAATGAACTGTAGAACACTTTCATCACCCCCAGAGGAAACCCTGTGCACTCTCCCCACCCCAGCCCCCAACCCTGGCAACCACTCATCTACTTTGTCTCTATAGATTTGCCTATTCTGAACGTTTTTTTATATATGGGATTATACAATATGTGGTCTTTTGTGACTTGCTTCTTTTGCTTAGCATCTTTCCGAAGGTCATCCACATTGAAGCATGTATCAATGCTTCATTTTCTTTTAATGTTGAATGATATCCCATTGTATAGATATAGTTTATTTATCCATTCATCAGCTGATGGACATTTGAGTTGGATCCATTTTTGGCTATTATGAATAATGCTGCTATGAACATTCATGTAACTTTTTGTGTAGACATGTTTTTATTTCTCTTGGGTGTATATACCTAGGAGTGGAACTGCTGGATCATATAAACTCTACATTTAACCATTTGAAGAACTATGGAATAGTTTTCCAAAACAACTGTACCATTTTCCATCCCCACCAGCAGTGTATGAAGGTTCCAATTACTCCACATTTTTACCAAACTTGTTATCATCTGTTTTTTTTATTTTAGCCAGACAAGTGGATATAAAGTTGGCATCTCATTGTGGTCTTTTTTTTCGCACTGTGGTTTTGATTTGTATGCCCCTAATAGCTAATGACGTTGAGCCTCTTTTCATGTGTTCGTTGGCCATTTATATCTCTTCTTTGGGAAGTATCTATTCAGATCCTTTGGCCATTTTTCACTTGGGCCATCTTTTTAATTACTGAGTTGTACCTAGAATATATAAGGAACTGTTGCAAGTCCCTTATCGGATATACAATTCACATTTATTTTCTCCTATTCCATGGGTTGTCTTTTCACTTTCTTGATAGTGTCCTTCAAAGTATAAAACTTTTTAATTTTGGTGATTCACGTTTAGTTTTTGATCCACTTTGGGTTAACATTTGTGTATGGTGTGAGGTAGGGAAACACTTCATTATGCTGCCTATGGATATCCAGTTGTCTCAGCACCATCTGGTGAAGAGATGATTCTTTCCTTATTGAATTGACTTGGCACCTTTATCAAAAATCACTTGTTCATAATTGTGAGGATTTATGTGTGGATTTTCAATTCTATTCCATTGACCTATATGTCTACCCTTATGCCAGTACCACACTGTCTTTATTACTGTAGCTTTATAGTAAGTTTTAATTACAGGAAGTGTGAGTCCTCGAACTTTGCTCCTCTTTAATCAAGAGGAGGCTATTCTGGTTCTCTTGAATTTCAATACTGATTGTAGAATCAGCTTGTCAATTTCTGCAAAGAAGCCAGCTAGGCATTTGAAAGATAGGGGTTCCCTCAAATCTGCAGATCAATGTGGGGAGTGTATCACCATCTTAATGATACAAAATTTTCCAATCCATGACATGGGATGTCTTTCCATTGACTTAGCTCTTTTTCAGTTTCTTTCAATAATACTTTATAGTTTTCAGAGTATAAGTTTTTCAGTTAAATTTATTTCTAAGTACTTTATTTTTTTTGACGATAGTTAATGGAATTGTTTTCTTACTTTCATTTTCTGATTGTTCAATGCAAGAATATAACACACAATAGATTTTCGTATGTTGATCTTATATCCTGTAACCTTGCTGAATTCATTAGTTCTAATAGTTTTTTGTGAATTCATTAGGATTTTCTATAGATAAGATCACATCATCTACAAAGAGAAATCGTTACTTCTTCCTTCACAATCTGGACTAGCTGCCCTGACTAGAACCTCCCGTACAATGTTGAATAGAAGAGGCAAGAGCAGACAGTCTTGCCTTATTCCTGATCTTAGGGGGAAAGGATTCAGTCTTTCACAATTAAGTATGATGTCAGCCATAGGGTTTTCATAAATGCTCTTTATCAGGTTAAGCTCCCTTCTATTACTAATTTGTTGAGTATTTTTATTATCATAAAAAGGTATTTAATTTTGTCAAATACTTTTTTCTACATCTATATGATTATATGGTTTCTGTCCTTTATTCTATTAATATGGTCTATCATATTAATGCTCAGATATTAAACCAATTGTGAATTCCTAGAATATAGTGTATTTATACATGGTGTATACCCCTTTTTATATGTTGCTAGATTTGGTTTACTAGTATTTTGTTGATGACTTTTACATCTATACTCACAAGAGATATTGGTCTGTACTTTCCATTTCTTGTGATGTCTTTATCCGGCTTTGGTATCAGGATAATACTGGCCTCAAAGAATGAATTGGTTAGCATCCGCTCCTTTGACGTTTCATATGGGTTTGAGAATTGGTATTAATTCTACCTTATGTTTGGTAGAATTTACCAGTGAGGCCATCTGGGCCTGAGCTTTTCGTTGTGAGTCACTTTTTAATTACCAATTCAATCTATCCAAATTTTCTATTTCTTCAACTATCATTTTAACAGCCATTTATGGTCTGACAATCTCACTGTGGCACAGGTGGTACCCTGTTCTTCAAATACTAAAGCTCTTGACTTACCTAAACAACAATTCTTATATTGCTCATGGGGGAACTGAGGTTATGTGATTTTGAACAACGTGTCCAGATTTCAGGGAGCCAAGGCTAAACACAACTTAAATCCTAAACTCCCTCACCCCCTTCTCAGATGCATTAATGTTGCCAGTATTTTCCCAATATTTCCTCATAAACAAATGTGGTAGACAGTGAACTGAGAAACGATGTCAAGGGCACTCTGGTGACAAGGAAACAAGAAACCAGAGAGACAATTTTGCCACTGCCTTGAGTGACCTGCTGAATTGTTCCACAGCCCCTCCTGCCTGCTCCTTGTCCTCCTCGTCCAGCACATCTTCAACACACGACGTTTCCAAATTTTCAAAAGGTACTATATTTGTCACCCTCTCCTTATGAGCTCAAAATAATAGAGCAAAATAAAGAGATTGTAGTCTCTGGAGTCAAACCCACTACCTGGGTGTCACTGACGAGTTTTTTTTAACCTTTCTGTACTTCAGCTTCTTACCCATAATGTAGGGATAATAATAATATCTACCCCAAGGGGTTGTTAGGATAAATAGGTAAGACATGTAAAAGCACTCAAAACGATGCCTGGCACCTTCAAGTATGATGTCAAAGAAAACCATGCCGCTAACAAAACACATTTGACTTCACCCTCTAAGACAGTACCAGGTCATTGGGATGTAGAGAGGAGTACACCTTCCCCACTCTCTGCACTGAGCATAAGCTCTGAGAACTGAAATTGCAGAGGAGATCACTCTGAGAATGAATATCTCCGTTCTCAAGGAAATCATCCTGGCATAAGGAAAAAACGGATGGGAGGTGGCAGAGCACCATAATTACAAGTGCAGCCTGTGGAATCAGGTGGACCAGTGTTCAAAATCTGGCTCCACCTTATACTGGCTGTCACCTTAGACAAGACACTTCTCCAGTCTTCTGTTTATGCATTGGTAAAATGGGAAAAATAATATTGACTACAAGGAGATTTGATGAGAATCAAAATAATAACTGCAAAGTACCTGGCACATAACAGCCACTGAAAAACAGAAACTGCTTTTATTCGTTTTTTAAATTTAGTTTTAATAAATTTGTTTAATAAATAATAAGGAAACAATGACCTGACGTTGATCCAGGGGTTCTTCAACCTGGTTATGTATGGGACTCTCACCTGGAGATCTTTGAAAAAGTAAGGTTGCCCAGATTGCACCTGGGCAATCAGGACAGCATCAGGCTCTCTGACCTCGGGGCCTGGACATCAATCGTTTTAAATGCTCTCCAGGTAATTCCAAGTGCAGCTGGGAGTAAGGCAGAAAAGAAGTCCCGATTTTTACCATCTGAAACTAATTTTTTTTGATTATCATCTACTCTCCTTACAAAATAAGGCCCATCAGATCTGCCCTCTCAACCAGAATTACTTCTATCTGATGGAGAAATGGAAGCTAAAAGAGTTTGAACGATTTATTTCTGGGAGAAACAGGGAGCCACGTTTAAAACTCTAGTCAAGGGCTTCCCCGGTGGCGCAGTGGTTGGGAGTCCGCCTGCCGATGCAGGGGACGCGGGTTCGTGCCCCGGTACGGGAGGATCCCACGTGCCACAGAGCGGCTGGGCCCGTGAGCCATGGCTGCTGAGCCTGCACATCCGGAGCCTGTGCTCCGCAATGGGAGAGGCCACAGCAGTGAGAGGCCCACGTACCGCAAAAAAACAAACAAACAAACAAAAAAAAACAAAAAAACTCTAGTCAAGCCCTGAAGCCCACACCTCTTATTCAGATGTATTTCTAACTACCACCACTATTTCTTCAGCGGGACTGCAAACCTTCTCATGACATTCCCCTCATTAAAATCCTTTAATGCACTTACCCCCTTAAATACTTAGAAACCCAGACTCCCCAACAGACACACCACCCTTCAGAACCTGCCCCACAATGTGCACGGTGAGGACGAGTCACCTACATTCAGGTTGCTCTGCTGCAGGTCTAAATAGCCAAGTCACCAACTCCCCAAGGAGACGCTGCTCAATCTCACGGGCCAGTTAACTTGCTCAAGAGGGAAGAGTGTTAGCAGCAAAGAATGCAATGTGAATGGCAGCCCTGGAACATGGCGAGACCGAGGGCCCTGTTTTTCTTTCTACCCTCATCTCTCCCTGACCCCCCTTTTCCCCCTCACATCCACTTTCCCTTCTCTAACTTTATCACCTTAACACATGGCTTTTCCCTCTGCACTGGTTCCTAAGTCTGCAGATTTCAACATCAATGTCACTTCCTGGAAGAAGTCTTTCCCAACCACTGTCCCCACCACCACCGTCCCACCCCAGGTTAGATGCTCCTGCTGGGTCTTCCTATAGCCCCCCCTTGGAGCACCCCCACTACTACATCAGCACCCCTGCTACTAAGTGCAAGGACTGTGCTGGTCTCACTAATTCCCAGGGCCTGGCACCTTGAAAGTGCTTGAGGTCTGATGGACGGAAGAAGAGCCCAGAAGCAACGTGGAGAAGCAAGTCTATAACTGACCCACAACAAAGGTTCCTCTCCTAACTCAGGTCTCACTTTCCACTTCCTCTAAGCAGAACTCTGTGGGGAATGTGAAAAACTGTTGAATCTGGGTGTTGTATATACAATGATCTGTTCATCCAATTTTTTTATAAGTTTGAAATTTTTCATAAGGAACTTTTGGGGAAAAAAGTACAGTAAGTTCTGCCTCCATTCCTAATCCTGCCCTCCTTTCTAAATATTATTTAGCAACAGGATACCCAGCAACAATGTGTCCTAATCATCTTCCCACCATTTGCTCTTAGGGCCGTTAGGCAGAGAGCGAGCGCAGACCTGTTGCTAGTGTAAGACAGTACTTAAGAACACTCAGGGTCAGCTAACAACAAGAAGCTTCTGCCAACAGCCAGATACTGGATTTCAACAAAATGCTGAGATTTCACCAATTTCTTTCTACAGCCTTTCCTAGAGGAGAGGAGACTTGCTGTGCAGTCCTCTGAGAAGAGGAAGAAGAAGAGGGTGCTGGCAAGGGGGAGCAGCTGCAGAAGAGAGCTCAGCAGTGATACAGTACGTCAGGGGAGTGGGGGTACATAAATTCAGCTTGCTCTGTGCTGGCCTAGGTGCACCAACCAGCTACGCATGCTCAAGCCTAGGGGCTCCCAACGTGCACAAGAGAGCACACTGTTAACACTAAAGAAAAAGCCCCATTCGCGAGAGCCATTCCCAAGACTGTGCACCATAAACAGCTCTATCTAGAAAACACCCTGACAGAGACATTAACTCTTGAAGTTCAGCAGGTGAAGAAAATAGAACCGAACCCCTCACTTTCTTTCCCCTCTGTTTCCTCTTGAACAACATTCCTAAGGCAAAGGGCTGTGACGTCAGGGCAGCTGACCTAAGCTCTGACACTTGCCATTACCTCTTGCTGCTTCTCCTCATTGGGATACGTGTCTACAAATACTCCCAGCCCCACAAATTTGTCCATGTTTCCAAACACAGGCCCTAGAGAGAGAGAACAGATGATGAACAGTGAAATAAAGCCAAGAGTTGATAAAGGAATAATACATCACTATGATAGAGGAAAAAATGAAATTCAAAAGACTCCCCAGCCTCTCCTTAAGATGAGGAAACAGCTGTAAAAGCACCCAGTGAAGGGCACGGCCTGTAACAAGCACCCAGTAAGCACCTGCAGTTGTCTGTCATTAAAGGCGGGGAAAGAGAGAAGGCCAGCACCACCCTGTTTAGCACCCCAGTTGCTCCCTGATCCAAACTGGTTGCTAAGGCGCCCCTAAAGAATTCTGCTTCACAAACACTTGGTGATGACTACACCCCTGAGAGAACTGAATTCCCAAGTTTCCACTTCTTGTTGCAGAAGAGATCAGGTCAAATCAGGCTGAGTTTTGCCACAACTTGGAGCAATGGCTCCCACACAACAAGGAAAAATAGATAACTCTTCTCCTTTCTCCTGACTCAGGAGTTCTGAGATCGGTCACTACGCATGCCCAGAAGAAACCAGCATGCCCAATGTCAGTGTTCGGGACAGGCAGTGCTTTCCTCCGGCCAACGGGCCGGGAGGTTTCAAAGGGAAAGTGGAAGTTACCAATTAGCAAGAAATCACCCGGGATGAGTCAAGTTCAGCTGCTTTTAGGACTCAGACCCCATTCTAGAGACTAGACAGGCCAGTCTTTATCTACAGACATCAAGGGAGAGGGAAAACCGCTGGCACTGTGGAGACGCGCCCTTCTCAAAAAGAGGGCACACAAAAAAGCAGGCCTGTCACACACCCCACAAGAGCAACCCAGGGTCCCAGTACCTGGCTGCATCCGATCCTTTGTGTACCAGATCGCCAAGCCGTCCCCGTGCAGGTTCTTCTTCCCTTGTCCGTGGATTTTGAAGTGCACCTGCAACTCCCAGTCTCTCAGGAAACATGGCTAAAGTGAAAAAGACCCTAGAATCAGTGAGGAACATGAAACACGAAGCCCTCAGGCCCTCATCCACAGTCTACAGACTCGGAAAACACAAACGCAGGTGACATGAGGCTAAGGGGTAAAACCGCGATCTAAGACTTGCTAAGTGTTCGTGTGGTAAAATTAAACAGATTGAGCCATTCAACTGTATATATTTAATATGAAAAGTGAATAAACCTCCCCATTATCTTCACCATCTCCCAACAGAAACAGGATAGCACTCCACAGTTGGAAAAGACAAGAGAACTTTGTGTTAGAGCACTGTGATCCTACATCCACCCAGCAAAGGATCTCAGCCTACAGAGCAGCGGTGGCTGATTAATTAACACTCATCTGCAACTTAAGATCACCCCTCTGACAGAAAGACTCTAAAAAGCTTGGATTTCAAGAAGGGTCAAAGCCCCATTCATTACAAAAGAAAAAGATAAGCTAAGTCATTCTGCAAAGGTCTCCAGGAATAATTAGCAGATGCTATAAACAACTCTAATTGGCTAGACTTGGCCCTATGCCAAGCTGAGGGGCACCCCAGAGTTCCCTTGAGAAGGGGTAAGCTATGCCCCCACCAACCTCAGGCCCACGGCCAAGGAGCACAAATGCACCAAAGGAGAACACCACCATCCCCAGCACAGGGACAGCCTCTGGTGGAAAAACATTTAAGGAGGTGGTTACCAAACAGACTCTTGTTTTTCTTCTTTTGAATTGTGTATCAAAACCTTGGAAAAATGGAGAAGGAGGTAAGTGGATGGTTAAGTGTTCTAAATAGCTGAACACTTTCAACCACTTTCAACCAACTTTCAAACCAGAGTGGACATTTGATTTACAGAGGCTCCTGGTTAAAGTTCACCGTGAAGAAAGAAGGGAAGGAAGAGCGATAGACCAGTGTGGTTCAGCCAAAGGCCCTCCAAACAGATTGTTCTGGGGAATTCCCTGGCGGTCCAGTGGTTAGGACTCTGCACTTTTGCCGCCGAGGGCCCGGGTTCAATCCCTGGTCAGGGAACTAAGATCCCAGAAGCCTCGTGGCCAAAAAAAAAAAAAAAAAAAAAAAGATTGTTCTGGCTCTTGAGCAACATATTGCTAGATTATTTTCAGTTTTCATTTTTAATTTCTGGGAAATCTTCCAAAAGTGTTAGTATTAGGAGCACATAGTCAAAAATAAAAGGGGTATGGATACTCCTGAGTTCACCAAACAACCCTGAAATCTCCAATAGCTCTCCCTCCTCTGATGAGCCCAGTCCCTGTGTTGTCATTCGGGGTTCTCATCTTTCTGCTTTTTCATTTAGATTTCATAGCAAGAGTGAAATTCAGTGGCAGGAAGCTGCCCCATAGCCAGTGGGTAGGTATGATGCCCCTGGGAAGAGGGCAGGGCCAGAGAAGTTCACACTGAGCCCAGAGGTGTCTGCCATTCATCCTTGGCCTTGTGTAGCGCAATGCTATGCAGTTTTGCTCAGGGCTATGTCTAACAGTGGGTCTCAAACTTTGCTGCATATTAGACTCACCTAGGGAGCTTTTAAAAATCCCAGTGTCTAAGCTGCACCCCATTCCAATTATTTCAGAATCTCTGGGGATGGGACCCAGCCACCAACTCCAATGGACAGCCAAATTTGAGAACTGCTCAAACAAATCCATCCTATTCAAATAACTCAGAAACAATGCCAAAGCTCATTCTGAGAGTCAAATAACAAAAACTACAGGTATCAGAGAATCTGAAAAAGAGCAAGATAACTAGATCCTACACTAGAATCACTGCTACATAAAAGGGTTACGTAGAGACAGCTAGCAAGACAGCAGCAAAGTCTTGGACACAATCATTTATAATCCATAGACCTGTACCAGTGAACCTTGTAACAGAGGTGTAACAAACAACAGCACATTTCTATAACCATTTTAACTTTCCAAAGCTTTTTCATATCTATTGCCTTATTTTATTCTCACAATAATCCTGGTGGGCAAGTAGAACAGATATTATGAAGCTCATTTAACAGTTGGAGAAACTGCAAACTGAGAGAGGATAAATACCGGCCAGGGCTCACAGTGGGTCTGTGATACAGCTAGATTGAGAAACCAAGTCTTTCAACTGCCAGCCCTTCACCTCTTCTACCAGAACACACTGCCCTGCATTCTGTCCAAGACTGAGTTCAGCACTGCAATCTGGGATAAGGGGCCAGCTTGTGCAAACAGCTCCACGTAGAAACTTCTCATCCCACTGCTCCTTTAGAATTCTCTGCCACACAAAATGAACAGGGGAAATAAATCATTTCCTTTTCTGAGATTCACTTGTCTACAACTAACGATAAAAACCATGTACAAGTAAGTTCTTAGCTTCTACGAACCCACGAGAAAGTGTTAAAGGATGCCAAGGTCATTCCTAAAAGTGGTCATAAAAGATTGAGAAAGAGCCCTGGAAACCGAAAAGAAAGCATCATCTTACACTTGTACCAAATCACAGTGCAGCCACACCAGGAATACTGCATTCACTTCTCGCCGCCATACCTCAAGGAAGACAATGTAGCTAGAAAAGGCCCAGAGAAGAAGGACAAATAAAATGACCAAGGGCTCAAAGTGGCTTTTACACGCAAATAAAATTTAAAATTGGACTCAAAGGGAAATAACAAGGGGGGGGGTGTTACTGGGATGAAGCTTGAGATAAATTTAAAAGAGCAGTCTTCTATTTCGTAAAGCAAAGTAATTAAACATGAGTTAACCTGCAAAATAACACTCAGGTCAATCAGGAATTAAAGACTGCTATTTTTCTATTTTCAGAAAATAGAATCAAAATTGATTATCTGCTATACTTAGGGCAACAGAGCATCTCCCTAAATATCTGATTTCATTATGAAGGTCATGATAATCTCTGAAATGAAAATCCTTGATATCCACAGAAGACAGAATACTGGGATAGACAGTGAAATTAAGTCAGTATGCCACTGGTGAACTTTTTAGTACTTTCTGGGTCAGCCACACAGGAGGGAGAAAGATTCTTACCACCCGGTTCCACAGGGCACCCTGTTTACTTTGCATATCTGGGGTAAGGCGGATATATTGGGTCATCACCATGGCATTGCCCATCAGATTCCACAGGGAGGAACTGCTTGTGCCTACACCTACGGAGAGGAAGTAGATCAGTTCATTCTCTTCAACACCAACACGTTCGGAAAGCCACCATGGACCCTCCGAAAGCTGGAGTCATCACCGTTTTTTTCCTTTCATGTCACTCGATCTCCCACCTTCTGTCACTCATAACATTTCAACTCTTTACCATCTTTACAGTTTCCTTTCACAAAGACTTTCTCAGGTGAAGACCCCAGAGCACATCAGAGCTGTCACTTTATCCATGCCACAGTAGCCACAGCTCAGATCCATTCTTCCCCATTTTGTATGTGAGTAAATTTTAGCACCATGAAATAAAAAGTTTCCCCAGTTATACCAAAAGAGCTTGACCCTTTGGGGCTCTGGGGCTTAATCACATTCTTTCTTTGAACAACCCAAGAGTGAAGCTACTTTTCTCCTTACTTCAGACTATCAGCCCCTTGAGAGTGAGAACTTTGTGTCTGTATAACCCACAGTATTAGCAACGAGAAGGCACTGGATGCATCTGCTAAGTAAATAATCACCCTTAGCAGCAGTGTATACACTCTTGCACTCTGTGTTTTTGTTTGTTTGCTGTCCCCATATCTTCCAGTGGGGAACAGACTTGTGTTGATTAAGCCATCTACACTGATTTGGTCTTCTTTGTAGCTAACCGTGTAAATTTTCTGGTTGATAAGCTGTGCCTAGCGGCCTACGAACACTAAACAGAGCAAAGCTAACCAGCCTCTTTCATCAATAGGGCTCCTGGACTGGAGAAGAACACGTGTCTTAACTGACAACAGAATTTTATCTTCTCAGTCCGGCCAAGTTCTACCCTACCTCTGCCGCCTGCTTTATTTCTAGCACATCCACAGCTCCATCCGGAGCCCGGCTCATTGCTAGTGGCCCTCAATCACTCCCATCGGTCGCAGTGCTCTCCCCTTCCCACATTCCTCCTGTTCAACTCTAAGCTCCCCTTCCTCCAGACCCGGCGCTAGCGGCATCCGAGAGTGCGGCTTCGACCTGCTGGAAACTCCCAGTGCTAACTCCGGGGTCAGGGTGAGGGTAAACGCGCCCCTGCCCTTCTTACCCGTGGCTCCCAAACACAACGAGAGCCCCCGGTGCCCCCACCCACAGCCGGCAGCATCGTCGGGGCCATGAAGCCTTTCACTGCCCCCGCCTCTACGGACAAGCTCAGGTCCGGAAGCTCTCCCCAAGCACGACCACCTCGCCCCCGGCGCCTCACCCTGGTAGGGCTTCGACAGCGAGTGCTCCCGTTTCAAGTACTCGAACGTTTGACCCGCCCTGACTTGCCGTGGCCCCTGCCCAGACCCCAACAAAAGAAGAAGGAGCAACATCCTGGACCCATCCCGAGCCGACAAACGCCGCCGCCACAGCTGCCACCACCCAGTGGGCTCCAGGGCCGCCGCCATCTTTCCCACTGCCTTCCTTTCATCGAAAGCCCGCCCCGTCGTCCAAGCCATTGGCCCATGGTACCACCTTCTTCACGTCCTATTGGCTCTCGTCGAGTCCCCGCCCCCACAGGTGAGCATTTCTCCGATTGGCTGGCTTGAGTACCAGTTTGTCTTGCCAACTCAGGAAAGGGGCGTGGCCGAATGCCTGGATTCCCTTATTTGCATTTGTCCTGAGTGCCACTAGGCCTGCTGGGATACGTAGTGATTTCCATTTCGTCTATACATTCTAGAGTAAATTTAAAGAGATAAAATGTTTCTTCCAGTTCCACGCAAACGTTCTAGCCTCTCTGCCATAGTACCCTCCTGACCGTGCGGATCTATCAACTGATCTATAGAATTGAAGGGAGAAATAGACAACTTCACAACTCCAGCAGTTGGAAAATTATCAGGAAAATTATCAAATTTATAAAAGACTTGAAGAGCACGATCAAACAACTTGACCTAATGACATTTATAGAAATTCCAGCCAACAACAGCAGAAGACACATTTTCTTCGGGTGCAAAAGAAACATTTCCCAAGATAATCTGAACCAAAAAACCCAAACCTGCACAAATTTAAAAGAATTGAAAGCACATAAAGGATGTTCTCCTATCATTACAGTATTAGACTAGAAATCAATAACAGAAAGATTTCTGAGAAATCTCCAAATGTTTGGAAATTAAACTAACTTCTAAATTACTCGTGAGGGAGTAGGAGGCACCGGGCGACTTCAGGGAGTCCTCTGAGAAATGCAACAGAGTAATCAATCCTTTACCTGTTGGTGCAATAATACATCCGGGCCCCGAAGCCAAAAAAGTGAGATTCATCCCAGCTTCCATTCTCTTTCTCAGCAATTCCACCACCGAAACAGTAAATAATCATGTCTTGATGGTTTTATCCCTAACTATTTCTCAAAGCCATCACATCCTTTCCATCCCTCCCTTTGTCTTTCCCCTGAACCACAGCAAGTGTCCCAACTGTTGTTCTGTCCACCATTGTCCACATGGCCATCCAAGTGATCTAAACCATCTACCCATGCACTTTCCTGAGTGTCAGGGTTAAATAAGTCCATACGGGTAAAGCTCTTACTTCTTAGAGTAGTGTCTGCCATGTAGTAAGCACTGCAGTATCAGCAGCATCGCCATCATTATTAACAGAGCCCGGTATGGTTCACCATCACCTGTGGGGAAGAGATTCAGGCCCCTCAGCCTAGCACACAAAGCCATCTGCCATCTGGCCCACAGCCCCCTTCCTTGTCTATATGCTCCAGTTTCCCCTGTTCCCTCTCCTTTGCCCCAGCCCACTTTCTCCTGGAGGCCTTCCCTGACTCCCTCAGCCAGCGGGCAGTGCCCCACTCTGAGCTCTCAGTGTTCCCAAGCACATTTCTTACACAGTACTTGCCAGCTCTGTGTCTCTGTCTTCCCAATAGACTTGACCAAAGTTAAATCCTTCTTTCCTGAGCATTAATATATTTAATAGGAGATATATGACTATGAGCCTGTTTTATGGGGGATCAACTTTTTAAAATTAAAGCTGTCACAGCTATTGATCTTTTACACACTCCACACAAAGCAGATGACTGGTGATAAGACATTAGGAATTGAATACATCTATCCGTGTCATACCTTGGCTTTAAAACCGTGCATGCCTCCCAATGACCACAGGATAAAATCCAAACTCCTTAGTGTAACATTCAAGGCCCTGCTCAGCCTGAGTCAAATCAGGCTGTACACATGTCTATTACAATGTGTGTCATTCTGAATTATGGTGCTCAATTAGCAGATTATATGTTTGTTTCCCCAGCAAGTCTGAGAGCTCCTGGACCACAGGGAGCAGATCTTACTCATTTCCTATCCCAGGCCCCACCCACTTCCCCACTCCCTAACCCATCACCCAGCACATAGTAGGGATTCTCATTGTTTTGAATAAAATTATTTTCATTGTATTTCTCTATCAGCTGGAATTTTTTTACTGTGGTAAAATATACATAACATAAAGTTTACCATTTTAAGTATACAGTTCAGAGGCATTAAGTACATTGATATTGTTGTGCAGTCTGTGAGCTTGATTTTTGGTAGATTATGTCAGGAGATGTCTCATTATGAAACTCATTACAATGAATAAAAAGGGAATAAAAGAGAAGGGTGTAAAAGACAAAATGCACAGGACAATAAGTCAGACTGTTGCAAAAGGGACAATGCTCACTAATGAGGAATGCATCAAAGAAAAGGAGGGAAGTGCGTTTTTTTTTTTTTTTTTGCGTTATGTGGGCCTCTCATTGTCGTGGCCTCTCTCCTTGCGGAGCACAGGCTCCGGACGCGCAGGCTCAGCAGCCATGGCTCACGGGCCCAGCTGCTCCACGGCATGTGGGATCTTCCCGGACCGGGGCACGAACCCGTGTACCCTGCATCGGCAGGGGGACTCTCAACCACTGCGCCACCAGGGAAGCCCGGGAACTGGGGTTTTATAGAGGCAGGTAAACAAGGGAGTCATCATGAGGAAGGCTGGAGAGGGTCTTATCTGAGTCAGTGAGGAAGGGTGGAAGGGGGTCTTATCTTGGAATATTCTAGAACAGGATAGTCCTTTGAAGTTGGCTATTTTCAGAACTCAAAATGGGGTGAGGGGGCACACAAAGCAGGGGAGGCATTTCTTGACTGTAGCTGCTTTCCAGAAGTACAAGGTTCAGATAAAGTTCAACACGTCAAGGTGTTGAGGGGAGGTGGAAGAAAGAGAAAAAGGAGCCCTGGCCCCCTCCGGCACTGCCCTACACACAGAGGCACCTTCTGAAAGCTGGGTCAGGTCTTGACTGACCACCCTTTCAGCTGCCTGATATCCCTCTTTTTCTCCACAGAATCACAATCTAGGGCTGCATAGCTCCAAGGTGGGGGCCATTCATGTGCAAAGTGAGCTGTGAATTCTAGAGTTCTGGTTGATTCCTACTTTCCTGTCTTCAAAGTCAAACGGGAGCACCTTAAAGCCTGATGCTCCCCACCCCATGAAGGAGGTTCCAAGGTAGAATCTTGGCCCCGTCCTTTCCCTCCCTTCCACCCTGCAATTCCCTTTTTTTTTTTTAATTGAAGTATAGTTGACTTACAATATTGTGTTAGTACCACCCTTCAGTTCTAAACCTTGATATTCCATTTAAATCTACCCTCATCCAAACCTAGGACACAAAGCAGGGCCTAACGTCAGCCCTCCCCAAACCAGGTAGACCATTCCTCCCTCCTCAGAGATCCAGGCTGAGCCTTGGGGTTGGGCCCATCTTCAGCCCTAAAGTTGCAGCTGACCTGGCCCCACCCCCCTCCATTTCCAGTTCTCCCAGCAGACCCTGGAGCATAGAAGGGGACAGTAGCTCCAACACTAACTGGCCAACTATTTTCCAGTGGCAACTTACAAATTCTGACCTCCAAACAAGCCACAGTATTAGTTAAGAAATCCATATTTGGGTTTATCACTTAGTTACTTGCTTAGTTAGTGTGACTTACCTTCCCCAATCTGTTAATCAATCAGTGAATTAATAAAAACCAATATCCTAAGGACCGGATCTTAGATCTGTGATGGCTCAATGAAGTGGGAGAACTCTTACGAATTAGGGACTGCCTCTAGGCATCCAGATGCCTGCTTGTCACAGAGTTGGGATATAAGCGGCACCAAGAGTTACAGAATGGGGGTGGGGGGAGGAGAACTCTGGCATGTTTGAGTTGGGATGAAAACATCTGCCCTTTTGAAACCCAGCTCTACTGTATGACCTTGGGCAAATTACATAATCTCTCTGAACCTCAAATTCTCTACCTGTAAATTCGGTGTGATGAAACCTACCACACTTGACTGTTGACAGCATTAAACTAAAGAATGGATAAAGGATGCACATGCACCTTGCTGACTCTAGAGAGTTCTATAAGTGTACAGATTAGTATTGTTTGTAAAGCTTTGCTATGGCTTGCTCACTTGTGTTCTGGACTGTGTTCTGGGAAAGTGGGTTTGGTCCCTTTGAAAGAAAGTGCCTCTGTTAGAAGTAGGTTTATCAATGAAGTAGAAACCACTGGCTTATTTGAGGATATTGTTCAGGGATCTGGGGTGCAGAGTGGAAGTGTGTAATGTGCAAATCTTATCACCGGGGTTTCTAATGAGAAATACAACAAGCTATAGCTTTGGAGGTCAAACAGCTAAGTAAAGTCTTTGTTGGGTATAATTGTCCTCACTCTCCTTCTTCCTGTGGTAGATGAACAGATGGAAGAGCCCTGAGCTCTCCAGGAGTTGGATGTGTAGGGAAGTGCATGGATACAGCTGAGCTACAGCTATGACAGAAGCCATGGGAGGGGGTGGATGAGGAGGGAAATTCTCATTCTGTGCAGAGAATTCAGAGCCCATCTGTGCCAGGAATGGCAGGCTCTTCAGGATGAGTGGATGCCATGGAGTCAAGGGAAGCCATCCTGTGGCTTCGGAAATTAACCTGGCCCAGAGTCTTAAGCCAGCCTGATGATGGCTATTTCCAAAGTCAGATGGAGGGTTGTTGGCTCTGGGAGAGAGCCAAGAAGTCAAGGTTAGACTACACACTAAAGGACAAAAACTGAAGACTAATGTGTAAGAAGCCCAATTATAGAGACATGGCTTTATTTCTTTAAATCATACTCCACTTGGAATTTCTTTAAACAACTAGACTGATGCACGGCTGTTTTATAATAAAGATTTCTATTTTCTGTCATGAAAACTCTTATGATGTCCCTTGGTTTCAACATTTGTCAATGAAAATGACAGCTTGGAAAGCATTGGTAGTACACAGGTTTGGGTTTCAATACATGGCTCTGTTGACCTTGCCTAGTTGTATGACCCTGGGCAAGTCATGTAACCTCTTTGGGACCTGGTTTTTCTACCTGTAAAAGGAGAATAATAATAACACCTACCTCACAAAATTGCTATAAATATTTAAATGAGGAAAGGTGTGGAAAGCACAGTGTTTGGCACATAGCACTGAATAAATGGGAGGTAATTTTTATTAATTGCTACCTGTCCCTTCACATCTGAATTATAATGGCAGCTTCTTTGCTGGACTCACTCCCACCCCATTTCCTCAACACATTGACCAAATTTTAGTTTCCATTACATCACTTCCCCAATAAGAATCTTTGTTCCTCCCTGACAGGATTAAGACAAAACTCTTTAGTGTATAGGCCAATGTCAGGAGTTTAGCTCTTACTTTAAAAGAAACTGAGCTTCTGAAAGGTTTGGATCAGAAGAGGTTTATAATTTATGTTTTTAAAAGATCACTCTGGGGAGTTCCCTGGTGGCCTAGTGGTTAGGATTCCAGGCTTTCACTGCTGTGGCAGGGGTTCAATCCCTGGTCGGGGGAACGGAGATCCCACAAGCCATGTGGTGAGGCCAGAAAAAAAAAGAAAAAGAAAAATCACTCTGGCTGTTGCCTTGAGAACAGAATGTGGGAGGGAAAGGGTAGGAATAAGGAGGCCAGCTAGGAGGCTATACTGGTGCTAAAGGAAGGTGCCTGGAGTCTGGGTGGTGGCAGCCGAAGTGGGGAGAGGTACCTAGATTCTAGATGTATTTTCAAGGTAGAGCCAACAGGATTTGCTGATGGATCAGACAGAGACATAAGAGAAAAAGATGCATAGCACAGGGAGATCAGCTTGGTGCTTTGTGACCGCCTGGAGGGGTGGGATAGGGAGGGTGGGAGGGAGGGAGACGCAAGCGGGAAGAGATATGGGAATATATGTATATATATAACTGATTCATTTTGTTGTGAAGCTGAAACTAACATACCATTGTAAAGCAACTATACTCCAATAAAGATGTTAAAAAAAAAAAAAAAAAAGATGAGTAGGATGCCTCTGGAGTTTTGGCCACAGCAGCTGGAAAGATGGAATTGCCATATACTGATAAAAGGGAAATTATGGGAGATATATGTTTTGGAGGAGAAATCAATATTTTAATTTTGGTGATGATGGCTTTATGTGTCTATTGAACTTCTAAGCAGAGAACAGGCTCTCCAACCCTAACCATTAACCCAGTAAGACCGTATTCCCAATTTTTAAGGGAAGCTGTTGGGCGTCAGCGTTGGGGGATGTTTGTTGGTTGATCAGTATTCAGTAGAGGATTTTCCCTCACCTCCTGTGACAGCCAGCCTCCAAATGGCCCCCAGTAGTCCGTGACATCTGCTATTCATGCCTTGGATAACCCCCTCCCATAGTGTGTCAGTTTTAGTACATATAGCCAATAGAATTGGAAAGAACTGGTGGTATGTCACTTGTAAGGCTAGATCATAAAAGACATCATGGTTTCTACATCGTCTTGCTCTCTCTTGAATTACTTACTCTGGGGAAAGCCAGCTGCCATGTTGTGAGCAGCACTGTGGACAAGGGCACATGGAAAAGAACTGAAGCCTCCTGCCAACAGCCATGTGAGCGAGTCTGGAAGTGGATCTTCCATCCCCAGTCAAGCCTTCGGATGACTGAGGCCCCAGCTAATGTCTTGATTTCAACTCATGAGACTCTGAGCTGCTTCCTAGGGGCTTCCCTGGTGGCACAGTGGGTGAGAATCCGCCTGCCAATGCAGGGGACATGGGTTTGATCCCACATGCCACGGAGCAACTAAGACTGTGCGTCACAACTACTGAGCCTGTGCTCTCAAGCCTGCGAGCCACAACTACTAAGCCCGCGTGCTGCAGCTACTGTAGCCTACGTGCCTAGAGCCTGTGCCCCGCAACAATAGAAGCCACAGAAATGAGAAGCCAGCCCATCGCAAAGAAGAGTAGCCCCCGCTTGCTGCAACTAGAGAAACCCCGCGTGCAGAAACGAAGACCCAACGCAGCCAAAAATAAATAAATAAAATAAATAAATTTATTTAAAAAATAAAATAAAGTGCTTCCTAATTCCTGACCCCAAAAATCTATGACATAATAAATGTTTACTATTTTAAGCAACTAACTTCTGGGGATAATTTGTTATGCAGCAATAGGTAACTAACATACTTCTCAAAGTCAGGTGAAGGGGGTGCTCTAAGAAACCTTGGGGGCTCCTGCAAGAAGAGGGACTGGCATCTTATACCACCATAAGCACCAGACTTGCTGTTCTGCCCTGTGACTCCTAGAGCAAAGGGAGGAGAGAACTGAAGACCTGAGGCGGAGAGAGGGGTCATCAGTGGAGTGGTCTCTACAGCATCCATTGGGTGGACTCAAGAGGGGCTGTCTGCCAGGCAAAGGTTATCCCAACAGCAAGAAGCTGGGGGCAAGGAGTCCCAACAGAAGCTGAGCTAAACCTCCCCCTATAAGAAGCCAATACCTGGACACAAGCCGCACTCAGTCAAGCAGCAACAGCCACAAAGGGGAGGGGGGGGTCTAATCTGTGGGAGGTTAAGTAAAGCGAAATTGCCCTTCCCCTTGTCCCCTTGCCCCACCAGGCCCCAATGCTGGAGAAGTTTGACCCTGAAAAGGAAGAATGAAGTAACCCCCTCCGCCTGACACCAGATACACACATACACACTCACCCCAAATGGGCTGCAGTGACTGGAGGAGTGAAAGGCTGACCAAGGCCCTTCCCCACTCCAAGTCCTTGGAGCAGATCCTGGACCCCGCGCCTGGAGAAGGACGACAACGAGGGGGCACTGGTGATGTAAGTCAGAAATGAGATGTCAGTTGTTAATGGACCTGACTGGGTTCCTGATACTAAAAGTCACACTAAAGATGGTGGACCCACCAGAGACCTCAAGGAGGGCTGGAAGGGGGAATTTTGACAGAGATTGGTTAAAAGCCTTGATTAGAGAAGAAATAAAACCATGTCATCTTAAGTCCCCACTGAATTGAAATTCCTCAGTCAACCGATTACAGTTCTGCTCCTGGAACCCTAGTCCTCAGATGGGTATAGCACACGCAGGAGGGCTAAGAAGGTTTGGAGTCCAGACAGGTTGGAACAGTATCGAAATCCATTTTTGTGTGATCCTGAGCAGGTTTCTTTCTTTATTTTTTAGGGGATGCTGTGCTGTGCAGCATGCGGGAATCTTAGTTCCCTGACCAGGGATCAAACCCGTGCGCCCTGCAGTGGAAGTGCGGAGTCCTAACCACTGGACTGCCAGGGAAGTCCCTGAGCAGGTTTCTTCAGCTTTCCAAATCTCCCTTTTCTCATCTGTGAAAGGAGATGACTAATGGTACCCCTTTTTTCAAGGCTGTGGTGAAGCTGAACAGAAGTACTGCCCTCAGCAGGGGGAGGGGACCTAGTAACAGACAGCTTGAGGCTTCTATTACCTCCATTTAGGGACCCCCCCCTTATATAAAAACCCAGGCTCCTGATTGGCCCTTCTTGGTGTCCTACCCACCCTAGGTCAATTGCTGTGGCCTGGGGTACTTTTGTCCAGGCCTGGTCAGTTGCCCATCCCCACCAGAACCCATGAAAATGGAGGTGGGACAGGTTCCCAGAGGAAAGGGGGGTGCCGTTTGCAGAAGGAGGGGAAGGAAGCGGAACAGACCAGAACAACAGATGCCCATTACCTCTCATCTGCCGTTACCTTCCTCCCTTGGTTGTCCAGGAAGAATCCTAGATCAAAGAATTTAAATTAGGATAGAACCTAATTATCTGATCCAGTTCCCTCTGGGTAAAGATAAAGGCCCTGAGGCTAGCAAGATGAGCTGGTTGCTGAGGGCTCTACAGGTATTTGGTGACTTGGCAGTCTTTTGGGCACTTGGGAATGAAGATCTGTAAGGCGGTCTCCCTTCCTGGGTCGGGCTAGGAGCCAATAAGGTTTGGGAATCAGGAACTTGGCTCACTGATCTGCCTGGGCTCATTTATTGCCGCATGTGGATTATGGAACGCACTGTTGGCATGGAGGACATTTACAAGGAGAGCATTCTAACCCCCACCATCCTCACAGCCTTCCCCCAAACGGTATTCCAGTGGTTGCCCGTGAGCAACGCATGAGACCAGTATTTTTCAAGTTGTGACCCTGTCAAGAAATCAATTTAGTTGGGTCAAGATCAGATTTTTTTTCCCTAAGAAATAGAACAGAGCAGAAATGATATCAAGGGGTAAATATTGTCTTGTGAAACAGCTTTCTAAGTTACAATTTTATATATAAAGCTACTGGCTAAATGCTTCCTCCTCATTTCCCATCCCTGGTCCCCAATAGTATTGTTTTTGCCCTCTTTTTTTTTTTTTTTTTTTTTTGCAGTACGCGGGCCTCTCACTGCTGTGGCCTCTCCTGTTGCAGAGCACAGGGTCTGGACGCGCAGGCTCAGCGGCCATGGCTCACGGGCTCAGCCGCTCCGCGGCATATGGGATCTTCCTGGACCGGGGCACGCATCGGCAGGCAGACTCTCAACTACTGCGCCACCAGGGAAGCCCCTGCCCTCTTTTTAAAGGGAAATCCAATTCATTCCACAAACGCATATGGAATGCTGAGTATTCCGGATACAGAGATGACTATGACACAGTTTTTGCCCCCAAGCGTTCTCAGCCCGGTGGGAAATGGCCTCCAGTCCAGATTAGGGAAGAGAAGCAAATGAAGAGGGCAGACAGTGGCTGGATACTTTCCAGAAAAACAACCCCTGGGCAGTGGAATGGGGGTAGGGGAGCTTTCATTTTCTACTTTATACACCCTGTGTTATTTGAATTTATTGCAACGAACATGTATAACACCTATTTTATAAGCCCAGCAAAAATATAAAAATACACGAATGGATAAATGAATGAAAGGTACAGTAATGTGAAAGTCCTGGCCTGGAGGAAGGGAAAGAAACCAGTGTTTACAGAGCAGTGCTTTCAAACCAGGGCTCATTTGGTCCTTTCAATACAGAGAGAAGGGTCTCTTGATCTTCATCTTTAAAATGGAGAAACCGAGGCCCTAAGAGGCCAAGCACTTTGCCCCAATTCACCAGATGGTAAGGGTCAGAGCCCGTGACATTTCTGCCAACTAAGAAAAAGGGTCAGAAACTAGGGACAATGACTCCGAAAACTTGGTTCATAAGCCTCTATAAATACTCAGCGTTCGTTAGCTTGCTCTTCTTAGTTTTTTTCTAGCGATGAGCAGTTAATCTGTTAAAATAGAAAAGAGTCAGACTTCCCTGGTGGCGCAGTGGTTAAGAATCCGCCTGCCAATGCAGGGGACATGGGTTCGAGCCCTGGTCAGGCAAGATCCCACATGCCGTGGAGCAGCAAAGCCCGTGCGCCACAACTACTGAGCCTGCGCTCTAGAGCCCGTGAGCCACACCTACTGAGCCTGCGTGCCACAACTACTGAAGCCCACGCGCCTAGAGTCCATGTCTGCAGCAAGAGAAGCCACCGCAATGAGAAGCCTGCGTACTGCAAGAAAGAGTGCCCCCGCTCGCCACAACTAGAGAAAGCCCACGTACAGCAACGAAGACCCAACGCAGCCAAAAGTAAATAAACAAATAAATAAGTAAATTAATAAATTTATTTTAAAAAATAGAAAAGGGTCTTTCCCTTTTGGGAGGCAGAAGGAAAAGCTTGCTGAGGTAGCCAGTCCTGGGGACGGAGGGTGCTCCAGTGCACCCGACAGGGAGGGAAGCAGGAGGGAAGGAGAGCGGGCAGAGTCCTAGGTCCAGCAGGCCCCTCTCACACCCAGTGCTGCCCAGGGCTCCCCACAGGGGCCCTGGAACAGCAGGGGCTTCCCTAGGCCTGGGCTCGCAGGGTGTCAGGTCTCTCTGATCCCGAATGAGAGGCTTCTCTCCCTCCCAGCAGCCTGAGAGCTTGTCTGTAACCCCCAGCCCCCCTGCCCCCCACCAGCTCGACCTCCCCTAACCCCAGCCTCCTTTCTTCCCTCCGCACAGAGGCCCAAGGGGGCCACACGTGGTCTTGTTCAGTCCTCGGTGATCTCCCCCTCAGCCTCTGGTTTTCCCATCATCCTCTATTGATTTCTTCCTCCGCAGGAAAGGGAAGGGGAAGAACAAGAAGACTGGCTGAAGTTGGATAGAGAGACACAGCAGAGCTAAGGACATCTGCGTGTCCTCTAAAAATCCTGGCTGCATCGTTCCCATCACTGTCACGGTATTGAGCTCTGACCATGGGCCAGACATCCTCTCACTCCGCACTCAAGACTGTCCCGGAGTCCCAGGTCACACAGGCAATCTGTGGCCAAGCCACCACCCCCATCGTGCCTCCAAAGCTGTGCCTGAACCCGCATGGTGGGGCATCCTGCCTCCCGTGAGTCTGTCCCAAAGGAGAACAACCTGTCCTATGGCCGTGGGAGCCTTGAAGCCTAGCCAGTGAATACAAATGCTTCCTTCCCCTTGCCGCTTTGGCATCTGACTGCTTCTCAGAGGCACATCCTTTTATTGGCCTGGATCCACTGACCTGATGTTTTCATCCCCTTCTCTGGCTCAATGAAGTATCTGTCTCACACACCGGGTCCTCATGTCCCCACGCGCTGGGATGACCTGCGTTGGGATGTGAGTCAAGGCAGCATCCAGGGACTTCCCTGGTGGTCCAGTGGTTAGGATTCTGTGCGTCCAATGCAGGGGGCATTGGTTCAGGGAACTTAAATGATCCTGCGTGCCGTGCAGTGCAGCCAAAGGAAAAAAAAAAAAGGCAGCATCCAGCTAACCTCATGCTTGCTCCTTCCCTCCTGAGAAAATTTTTTTTTAATTTTTATTTATTTTTGGCTGCGTTGGGTCTTTGTTACTGCGTGAGGGCTTTCTCTAGTTGCGGCGAGGGGGGCTACTCTCCATTGCAGTGCACGGGCTTCTCATCGCGGTGGCTTCTTTTGTTGCGGAGCATGGGCTCCAGGCGCGCGGGCTCAGTAGTTGTGGCGCACGGTCTTAGTTGCTCCACAGCATGTGGGGTCTTCCCGGACAAGGGCTCGAACCCGTGTCTCCTGCATTGGCAGGTGGATTCTTAACCACTGCGCTACCAGGCAAGCCCCCTCCTGAGACAATTAAATGGCACGGATGTATCCTGCAAATGCTCAGGGTTACTATAGACTTATAGACAGTGGTGAAACAGACCGTGGCAGGTATTGAGGATGATCTGTGTCTCACTCTGAAAAGGTGTCCCACTGCTGCCAGCCAGGCTCTCACAGCCCAGGCCCACGGCATCCCCCAAGGGCTCTGCCCAGCCTGGGGCCATGGCAGACCTCAGTCTCTGAGCTCCACCAGCAGATGGGCAGCTTCTCTGCCCACAGCTCCCCATTGTGGAGACCCAGAGATTGAAAAGGGCTAAGAATCCAGGCTGGGAGGATCCTGGCCTAGGAAGTGGGAAAGGAGATCCCAGGTTACTGATTCAGGATCTTTTTCATCACTGGATACTCGGTGTCAGCTCAATGCCAGGTACAGAAAGGGCAATAAACCTTGTAGGCTGTCTCCCTACACAGGACCAGAAAGGAGGGGGCTCAACCACGGGAAGTGTAGACGTGCTGCCATAGGTCCCGGAAAGAACCCATCAGGCCCAATGGAGTGAATGCAGTGCTTTAGGATGCTTGGGGGTCAGGTATCAGGACCCCTTGGGGAAGGACCTTCTCCAAACTCCTTACTTTCAAATGGAGGCAACTCAGGTGAGTAAAGACTTCTACCCCAGGCAGAGGAACAGGTCTGCCCCCTAAAGGAGAGAGGCTTCTCACATGCACATCACTTTCTGCTGTTCTTACAGCCTCGTTCACAGGAGCCAGACATGGTCCAGGCTTCCTGCTTTGCACATTAATACACCTTCATCTCCACAATGTCCCCACCACGCTGCGGGAAGTTTCTCAACTCTGCAGATGAGGAAAGGTTTAATGCCCTAACCAGGAACAAATGCCAGGCAGAGAATGAACGTGGACTCCAGTCTGCATCTCAAATACCTCCTCTGACTCTTTCTGGGTTGTATCATTTAACTATTACCCAAGGAGTCTTGTCTCCCCTGCAGACTGAAGGCCCTGGGAGGGCAAAGAAGAATTTCTTTCTTTCTCCCTTTCTTTCTTCTTTCTTCCTTCCTTTCATTCTTTATTTCTTTTTCTTTCTTTCCCCTCCTCCCTCCCTCCCTCCCTTCTTTCCTTAACTGTATAAACTATTTAATAACAGATGACGCCTCCTCCTTCATTTGCAGGGCATCAAGCATTCTGGACATTGTGAAAGCTTCCCTTTAAGTTACGATGGGCACCCAGAACAAGGCCGTATGGACCTCTGCCTGGGTAGCATGGAAAGGGGAATTTCTTTTCTTTACTTCATTGCATCTGCTCTATTCACCTAATCACGGGTGTGAATATAATCATGGATGGGTGTAATTTTTTAAAATTAATTAATTTTTGGTTGCATTGGGTCTTTGTTGCTGCGCGCGGGCTTTCTCTAGTTGCGGTGAGCAGGGGCTGCTCTTCGTTGCAGTGAGCAGATTTCTCATTGCGGTGGCTTCTCTTGTTGTGGACCACGGGCTATAGGCACATGGGATTCACTAGTTGTGGCACGTGGGCTCAGTAGTTGTAGTTCGCGGGCTCTAGAGTGCAGCCTCAGTAGTTGTGGCACACAGGCTTAGTTGCTCCGCGGCACGTGGGATCTTCCCAGACCAGGGCTCGAACCTGTGTCCCCTGCATTGGCAGGTGGATTCTTAACCACTGTACCACCAGGGAAGCCCAGGATGGGTGTAATTAAGTGAACTTTAGCAGAGACTGATTTTTCCTACCAAATCCTCACCAGCGCTGGCATTTTTAACCCAGGTATCTTGAAAATTTATTTTTTCCTTCCCTTTGCTGGCTTCTGTCATTGGGCTCAGTGCATGCATAGAATGCTTCTGAGTACAGATAGTCTGAAAAGGGCAAAATAAAAATAGCCAGTGGGTCGATAATAGAATGGGAAATTCTCTAAGTACCGTAGGGGAGGGCACTGGTCCTAAAGCCGGCTGGAAAGAGATGAGGGCAGAAGCATCCCTGAGAGCTGGGCTTGCTCCGAGGTGACGTAGGTGGCTCATGCTGGTCAGTGGACATGGGAGGGAACAGCTGGTCAAAAGTTCTGCTTTCTGCTTTTCTTTCTTTCTTTCTTTTTGGCTGTGTTGGGTCTTCGTTGCTGCGCGCGGGCTTTCTCTAGTTGTGGTGAGCGGGGGCTACTCTTCATTGCAGTGCACGGGCTTCTCATTGCCGTGGCTTCTCTTGTTGTAGAGCACGGGCTCCAGGCGCGCAGGCTTCAGTAGTTGTGGCATGTGGGCTCAGTAGTTGTGGCTTGCGGGCTGTAGAGCTCAGGCTCAATAGTTGTGGTGCACGGGCTTAGTTGCTCCACGGCATGTGGGGTCTTCCCGGGCCAGGGCACGAACCAGTGTCCCTTGCATTGGCAGGCAGATTCTTAACCACTGCGCCACCAGGGAAGCCCTCTGCTTTTATTCTGTGTTGGCCAGTGCCCATCTGATTCTCCTGTTTTCTGAAAAACCGGCAGGCTGGACACTCACTATGGAATATGAAGTGAGGCATCTGCAAGGGGTCGCTTCAGGCTGGCCTAGCACACAGCATCCTCTACCCTTGCTAACAGGGCTTAGTTGAATCAGGCCTCTGCCACCATGCCTCTTCCTAAAACACTATATTATTGTTCCTCTCTGTTTAGTCTCCTTCCGGCTGGTATTGATTGTTGCTTTTATTGGCAAACAGTATACCGTAATAAAAATAAACACAAGTGTTTCTGCAGGGAGACAGTGAAATGGATTCTGTCTCCAGGGCTGGGAGAAAACTTGGTCCAAGACCCAGTGGTCAACCTGGTACCCGATCCTCCCGTCAGCACACCTCTGCAATTATAAGGATGTTTGTCTGTCTGTCTCCTTCTCCCTCACTGGATGGCAGCTGCGGTTGGTCTTTCCCCCCCACACCCTGAGTGCTTGGTGCTCAATTCATAGTTGCCGACTGACATCGAGGTAGGGCCGCCCAGGAAGCAGTCATTTCAGGGCTGGGCCTGGCGCTGCGTGTCTCAGCTTGTTTCCACAGGCAGCTGCCCCAGGGTCAGTCACCACAATTTGGGGTTAGGGGTTTAGTCCCAGCAGGGCAGATAATAACAGCAACAACAATAACAACAACAGCTGCATAGTCAAAGAACATTCACAGAGTTGTTCTGTCCTGTTCAGTGCCTAGGCCAGCTGTTCCCACAAGCTTAGTGGGATGCTGCTGTGTTACCATTCTTATCCCCATTTTACAGATGAAGAAAATGGGGCTGAGAGACATTCTAACTTGCCTTACCCAAAGTCACACAGGCCTGCTCTGAAGATAACAGTCTGGGTGGACTCTGATTTGTGCCTAGACTCAATTTCTTCATCTGTAATATGGAAATAATAACACTACCTCTTAGGGTTGTTGGTAAGATTAAAAAAATATTACGTACGTGTTTGTTTATTGCCGGTTTCCTATCCTAGACTGCAAACGCCAGGGGGCAGGAACTTTGGCTCATTCACTGCTGTACTGTTTGAGTCTGGAACAAATGACCGTAGTAGGTGCTCAATATTTGTGTCCTAAATGGAAACGACAGACCCTGGCCCTTCTATCTGCGGGTACATCCTACAGCTTCAGTTCCCCAGATTTTCCCTCCACTGGCCCCCGAAAGGAGACCTCGGGCCTGGGCCTGGGGAACCCACTTCTGGTCTTGGGACAAGGTGGGCAAAACCCCCGGGAGTTCCAGAACAATGCCGGTGGACTTGAAGACCTCCCTCAGGCCTATGCCCTCAGGTTCTCCTTTTCTTTTTTCATAGCAGAAAATCAATTTTCTCACAACGCGGTGCTGCTTCCGAGAGGTTCTTGCAGAGAAGGGCCACCGCCCCGAGCTTCAGATTTCTGGGGAAGGGAAAAGAGCCCAGCAACCAAGCCCAGTCTGGGCTGCGGAAGAGGAACTACGTGGTCGAGAGAGCAAGTCGGGGAGGAGGAGAGAAGGACCCGCCGAGAGAGCGGAAAGGCGTGCGAGGAGAAGGGCGGGGCGTGCGCTCGCCCGCGGCTCCCGCGCTCCCACACCGCCCCACCTTAAATGCCGGATCTCCTTAAGGGAGGGCGCTGGAGCCGCGCGCCAGGAGGCGGGGGCCTCCCATGCAAATGAGGGGCGTGGCGTGGCGTGGCAGGCGGGGCGCTGACCTGACGTCAGGCAGGCGGCCCGGGCAGTTGGCTCGGCGGCGGCGGAGCGGCAGGATCGGCGGCGTGAGAGGGGCTGCGCGGAGGGGCGCGGGGAGCGGCGGCGGCCGAGCCGGAGCAACATGGCGCCGGTGGGCGGGGGCGGGCGCCCGGGCGGCGGGCCGGCCCGAGGGCGCCTCCTCCTGGTGGCGCCGGTGCTGCTGGTGCTGCTGTGGGCGCGGGGGGCCCGCGGCCAGGGCGACCCCCAGCGGAGCGCGATCCTGGGCATGAGGCTGGCGAGCTGCAACAAATCGTGCGGGATGAACTCGGATGGCATCATCTTCGTGTCCGAGGGCAGCACGGTGAACCTGAGGCTGTACGGCCAGAGGCTGGGCTCCCTCTCCAGCAACCTGATCTCCTTCACCGAGGTGGACAACGCCGAGACCATCCACAACTCCACCAGCTGCCCCGAGCTCACCAAGGACCTGGTCGTCCAGAAGCTGGTCAACGTGAGCCGCGGGGACACGTCCGGGATGCTGGTGGTGCTCACTAAGTTCCTCCGGAGGAGCGAGAACATGAAGCTGTATGCGCTGTGCACCCGCGCCGGCGTGGACGGACCCTGGCAGAAGTGGACGGACAAGGACTCGCTGCTCTTCATGGTGGAGGAGGCTGGGAGGTTCCTGCCCCTCTGGCTGCACATCCTCCTCATTTTGGTGCTGCTAGTGCTGTCGGGCATATTTTCTGGCCTCAATCTGGGGCTTATGGCCCTGGACCCCATGGAGCTGAGCATCGTGCAGAACTGTGGCACTCAGAAGGAGAGGCGCTATGCCCGCAAGATCGAGCCCATCCGACGCAAGGGCAACTACTTGCTCTGCTCCCTGCTCCTGGGAAACGTGCTGGTCAACACCTCCCTCACCATCCTTGTAGATAACCTCATCGGGTCTGGGCTGGTGGCCGTGGCCTTCTCCACCATAGGCATTGTCATCTTTGGGGAGATTGTGCCTCAGGCCCTGTGCTCCCGACATGGGCTGGCTGTGGGCGCGAACACTATCATTCTCACCAAATTCTTTATGCTACTCACCTTCCCCCTCAGTTTCCCCATCAGCAAGCTCCTGGACTTTTTCCTGGGTCAGGAGATCCGCACCGTTTACAATCGGGAGAAGCTGATGGAGATGTTGAAGGTGACGGAACCCTATAATGACCTCGTGAAAGAGGAGCTGAACATGATCCAGGGGGCCCTGGAACTCCGGACCAAAACCGTGGAGGATATCATGACCCAGCTGCAGGACTGCTTCATGATCCGGAACGATGCCATCCTGGACTTCAACACCATGTCGGAGATTATGGAAAGCGGCTACACGCGCATCCCCGTGTATGAAGACGAGCAGTCCAACATCGTAGATATTCTCTACGTCAAAGACTTGGCCTTCGTGGACCCCGATGACTGCACCCCCCTCAAGACCATCACCCGCTTCTACAACCACCCAGTGCACTTCGTCTTCCATGATACCAAGCTGGATGCCATGCTGGAGGAGTTCAAGAAGGGTAAGGCCTGATGCAGCTCCCGCTTCACTCTTTGTGGTGTCGCGCGTATCCTTGCCTGGTTTGTGTCTGCTGATCTTAGCGTTCCATTTGCGTGACTCTGTGTCCCTTTGCTCAGCACCTCCTGTGCCTCTGAGGTGAACGGTACTCAGGGCCGCAGAAACAGTTCTTAAGCATCTGCTGTCTGCCAGGAACCGTGCTTTGCGCTTCAGGTGAATCAAAGCAGAGCAAGACACACTCACCCACCTGGGAGCCAGACAGAGGGAAGCTAATGCCTCAGAAGAGGCCAACACCAGGGCATGGAGATTAGGACAAGCACGTCTCACTGGGGTCAGGTGGGGAAAGGGTCGGGTGGGGAAGGGGCAGGTGAACTGGGAAAGCCTTCACAGGGGAGAGAACATTTGAGGAGAGCCTTGAAAGGTGGGGACACTTGGTACTTGAGGCAGAGGGAACCCCTCGAGCAGAGAAGCTGAGTTGGGGAGCAAAGGATGTGCTTGTGGCCCAGCAGGTGGTCCTGTTCCTGTGGGTACAGGCTCTGCTGATCACTGGTCAGTGGGGGAGAGACTGAGTCATCTGGGGCCTCAGGAAGAGCCTGAAAGTCAGGGCAGTCAGACTGCTGGAAGCTTGGAGCTCTGGAAGGTTTTGGAGCAGGGGAACAGTGTCCCTGGAGCTCCTGGCCCACAGAAGCTGAATTGGGAGGGCTCTGGTTGGCTCCCCACCCAGAGCAATGCCAAGTAACGCTTTGGACTATGCAGCAGAAGCAAGCCGATTAAGTTTTGGTTATTGTTCTGTCTTTCCCAGGCGCCAAACAGAAGCTTCCCTCCTGTGGTCTGCTGGGAATCTTCAGCGGGCCTTGCATTGCCTTGTGTTTTTTTCTCACATGGGTTCTTGGCCGATTTTCAGGTAGTTAGAGAGACACTCGGAGGGTTTACTCACCAGCCTCAGAGCTCAGGGCACACACCCCTTTCCTCACTTGCAACAAAACTTTTCTCCTACCTCTGCCACCCCAAAGCCTTCAGAGTGACAGTAAACAAACCAATTATGGAGTAAAACCCTCCTAGGCCAAAGGGAGAGAGGAGGCAGAAAGGGAAGGTCTTTATAAAGGAATGGAGGAAGAGGGGGAGGGACCTTATCCTAAACCTGGGGACTTGGCTGTGTTTCCCATTGGTGGAACTCCCTCTGGCTGAGGGCTTCTAGCTTCTAGCTGGGAGCCAGCGCCCAGACCCTTTTCAGTCATTTCTGGAACCGAGAGTGGAGGAGAGCTTGAACTGGCTTGAATCAGTGGGTGATGGAGTGGGTTTGGGAGGAGCTGGCCTGGCAAGGATGCTGGGGTCGGGGTCAGGGCCAGGTACCTTCCCTTTTTCAGTTTGAAAGACTGAATCTCAGCGTCAGAGCTGAGGAGGACTTGAGTGGGAGACAGCCCAGTAAGGCCGTCTCGCTGCAGAGGGACCCGTGGTGACGGCACAGCCTGGGGGGAGCTTCGGGGTCTGAACAGAAGAGCACTGAGGATTTGTGCCCCACCCCACCCTGCAGCCTCGAGGCCCAGAGGACCTCTCCCATGTTGCTTGGTCGGGAACCGGGTTAGGACTCAGCAGGGCAGCTTCCTCCTTACCACCTCGATGGTCTTTGGGACTGTTGCTGGTGACACGCCCGACAAGCATCGTTCAGCCCACATCTGGATCCAACCTGTATGGACTGGCTTGGTCAGGCTTCTCAGCCCCTGATCAGCAGGGTGGGAGCTTCCTGGGTCTCGGCAGGGCCACCTTTGGACTCAAAAAAATAAATAAATAAAAAAAATAAGGTACCGCTTCCTGAAGCTGAGGAAGCAGAGCTAGCATCTCTCAGGCCAGAGCACTGCTGCGTGGGGCTCTGCAGATGCACATTTTAGTCCACTGGACTCTCCTCCGTAACAGGCTTGCAGCCTGAGACTGAGGCCTGGAGGGGGTGCTGGTAATTCCATGGGAACACAGGCACAGTCTGCCCTGTGCAGTGTGAGGCCCTGGAGATGCAAGTGTGAGGGATGGTCACACCATCACTTCCTTGTTCGTTGCCATGCTGGGCTCCCCGCAGTGTGACCTCTGGCAGATCTTTCCATCTGGCATCTACCTTTTCAGTCTGAGGCCCTCCAGGACGCGGCAAACGCGTAGTGTACACCTGCAACGTAAAGGATTTTCTTTACAAATCTGGTGTTTGGAAGGCTCCTTTTTTAGCTAAGAAAACCCACCAAGCCAGGTTAACACAGCCAGCAGCATCATCAGCACCAAAATCGGGGCCAGGGTGCCTGCTAGTCTAGCCGAGGGTCTTTTCTGCGCCTCAGGGGACTCTTTGGCACCTCCTTCACCTCACCTTCAGGTGAGGGTCCTGAATTCTGCCAGAGTCTTTCCGCTGCTGGTGTGAAATCCTCTTTTCAGGTCATTTTATCTCCACCTTACCCGCCAGCATTATAAGCTCCCTGAGGGTTGGGATCATGCCTTATTAGTGTTTTCTCCACTCAGTTGCTAGCAAAGAAATTAACAGTAAATGTTTCTTAAACGATGAATGAGCAACAAGCGAATGGCTGTCTCTGGCAAGCCCTGCTAGCCTTGCTGGCCTTGAGGACACTCCCACCCTAGAGCCTTTGCCCTGGCTGTTCCCTCAGGCAGGAATGTTCTTCCTAGACTTTGCATGGCTTACTCTCCCCTCCCTCGGGTCTGCTTCAACTTCACCTTCTCAGTGAGGCCTTCCTGTCACCCTAGTTAAAACTGTAACCCCCTTCCCACCCTGACCTTCCTGATCTACCCAGACCTACCCTGTGCTCATTTTTCTTTTTCTCATACTACTTTCTAACAACTGTACAATTTACCAGTTTACTTTGTTTTTTATTGTCTGTCTCTTCCCACTAGAATGTCAGTTCCAAAGGGCAGGGCTCTAAGTTCTGTTCACCAATATATCTCTGGCACGTAACATGGTTCTTGGCACATAGTAAGACCTCAATAAAAAGTCACTGAATGAAAGAATGACCTGTCAGCTTTGAGAGAGAATTATCCGCATTCCAGAAGTGTTAGAATTTTGACGAGCTGATAAGGACTAAAGAAAAATGGGTGTGTTGTGCTGTTATCCAGGGACTTGACATTTCCAGCTGCCCCAGGAAAGCCAGGAGGCGCTCCTGCAGTGACACGTGTATCAGAGGTTCAGGTCAGGGACTGAAAAGCAGAGTGTGGAGTCTTGGTTCTCCTTCCCTGTGCCTCAGGTTCTCAGTGAATAAGCGGTCTTTGACCATCAAGAGCTGACGTGGCTTCACTCATTAGTGGGAGTCATGAATATGCTCCCACACACTTAGAGACAGGCTCAGAGAGTCACTGCAGGCCTGGGGGCGCTGAGCTTCGCCTAGGGACCAAAGCAACGAGGTGACAGCTTCCCAGCCGCTTCTGCCTTCCAACTCAAGGCAGCTGTCACTGTTTACTGAACCCTGTGCTATGTGCAAGACACGATGCCTCGTGCTGCAGGCTCTCAGGAGTAAGACCCACTAATTGGTGAGAGCTGTGAGGCCACTGAGAGGCTCCTGCAATTTGAACCTTGGTCCTTCCACTTAAACCTCGTCTAGAATGTTCGCAGTACTGGGAGTTTTGGTTGAGTTTGGCTACAGCTCGAAATCTTAAAATGAAGCTTCCCTGGGCTGCTCCTGGCCCTGCTGTGTTTTTCCTTCACCACAGATGCTCCCCCAGACTCTGGAAGCACAGTGATGAAAGAACTCTCCACTTGAGAGTTTGGAAGCTCCGCCCCTCATTGAAACCCACCCTCCAGCTTCTGCTGTGCCCCTCCCTCCCCCTCCCTCCGGGGCATTCCTGCCTGTCCCAGGTGTTCAGCTCTTCTTTAGTCTTTGGTCACTGACCCCTGGGGTAACCTTGCACCTATTACTGCTCCTCATAGACAGTTAGTGAGTTATATTTTGGAGGGAAAAAGCTAGAAATAATTTCTCGAAAACTCCTCCCATATTTCCAGCTATGTCACATCACATTTTCCCCACCTGCTTAATATTATTCCTGAAACAACTTTATACAGGCTGGACAGAACACTGCATAATTTTTGCATTTGCTTTGGGTTCCTCCCGTCTGGTACACCTTAAGTATCTTATTTCCCTCCACCTGCTTGTTCTTTTCATTTGTTCAACAAACATCTAACTTTTGGAAGCCTGTGTGTCAGACGGTGTGCTAGCTTTTGGGAGTCAGAGGACTAACACAGCCCTGTTCACAGCAGCCGCTGTCTACCAGGGAGACAGGTAGGCACGGTGGGACCCGGGAAGGCCTAGGGCTCCAGACGCTTCTGCAGTCAGAATGACAGAGCCCAGTGATTATTAGTCGGGGTGGGAAGTAGTTGTGAACATCTGAGGGTTTTGCCTGGGATTCAGGTTGATGATGTTGTCATTTGATGGGAGTGGGCAGAGGAGGGAAGCAGAGCCAGTTTGGTGAGGGCGGAGGGAGGGGTGGTGCTAAATAATAACGGTGTCACCCTTTATCAGACTTCTGTGCCCAGCATTGTGTGCACCAGAGCACCTGTCGCTTCAACGAATGTCCGACTGCCTAGATATTCTGTTCAAACGCAGATGAGAACTCAGTGGGTTTGGGGTGCGGCCCAAGGGTCTGCCTTTCTGACAAGCTCTCCGATGATGCCCGTGCTGCTGGCCCTGGACCACCCCAAGCAGCACGAGGGTGCAGTCCATCCAGGCAGGTATGCGGGGGAAGTGGCACGTGGGGCTCGGGAGTGAGGCGGGGACCCGGCTGAAAGGTTTGGGAGCCAACTGAGAGCAGGCAGAGCGTGTGAGGCATGGAGAAGCCTGGCCCAAGCGGCTCTCTGGCGAGATGAGAAAGAGCCATGCAGGCCTGGTTTGGGGAGCCTCCTGGGAAGGTCGCATAGGGCGAGTGCTGAGCCCAGCTGTGGGATGGGACAGTGGTCACGAGGTTCTGGGAGAGGGCGGCCTCCAGAGTGGAGAGCGAAGGCAGCTCTACACCTGATCTCGGACAGCTCCACCTGGAAACACTCTTGAACTGAGCTGGTGATCTGATCTCAAGAAGATTCCCCCGGGGCAAGTATATCTGAGCGAGTGACAGGAGCTGCCTGTTGGGTCAGAGATGCCAGCGGAGCAACTGACAAAACACTGGCCAGGCTGCTGCTCACTTTCTCTTCAGTGTGGTGTGTGTGCAGCCCGTGCGCCAGCTTCCATAGAGGAGCCAGAGCTGAGAGCACCTCACCCATCTTCTATTTACAGATCTCTTCCTAAAGCTATTATTTGTGTACTGGAAGGCTCTGCCTTACGGCCAGGCCCTAATAAGAGCTTCTTAGATCTTTACTTGTCAAAAGTCTTGTATTTCTAATTCAAAAGACCAGCTCTAGAGTTTTCCTGGACTTCTCTGGTCAGGACAGGTGGTACTGTACAGATGTTTAATATGGAAAACAGTGCACAGAAACACAAAACCACACTTCTCCTGTGTCCTGCAGGAGAAATGGATAGGGGCAGGGGACCCTCCGGAAGCCGGAGCCTTGCTTGTCTTGTCAGTAGAAATCTGACATTTCAGCTGGATCTTCGAGGGGGAATAGACACAGTACTTTTCCTGTCTGTGCCTCTTGTTCTGGGAGCACTTGGACGAGACCAAAGGGTGAGAAATGAGCTTCTCAGTCCTTGGTGCCCCGACTTTGGGGGAAACTGCTTCTGCATATGTGACCGCCTCTCAGTTCTTTCCAGAGGGGCTGGGAGGGGCCACCACTGTGTGCCCGTCTCCCGAGGTAGTGCTGTCCTGCTGATGAACCAGGTAACTGAACAGCTAGGATATCCTTGAGGGAAAGGAGTGGTGCCTCGCATGACGTTTTCCTGCCAGTCTGTCTCCTCGAAGGCAGGGGCCGCAAGCCTGTTTATCAGACACTCTCTAAGAGGGGAGTGTGCCTAGAGGGGGAGGGCGGACCGGACCCTTATGTCGCTGACTTGGTGATTGATTTTAGGGGAGCCCCCTGGTTCCTTCAGCCCAGCCTGCGGGGAGGGACAGCTTGCCTTGCCTGTCCTAGGGCTGGCTCTCTCTTTCTGCCTTCCTTTGGCCTTAGGGAGTTTTGAGTCCTGCAGAACTTCTCAGGAGAACTTGCCAGGAGGATGTGAGGGTTATGGAATTTCCTAGAGGTGCCCAAGGTGGCCCTCAGTTAAGAGGACGGGGAGCAGCTTCCTGGTGCTGTTGCTGCCGTTTGATCCAGTCCTCTCCCCTTGTTCTCCGAGCCCCTCCATCTGCCATTGGGCACAGCTGCCCTATGACAGGGTGCTCTCCTGTCCTGAACCTCGGGTTACCCCTCTCATCACACCCGAGCGTCCCAGGACATCCATCTGTAAAAGGCTTTGTGGCTACAGAAAGGACTCCTGGCTCATTTCATAGACTGGATTCTGGACTACTTACTGTATTCCTTTTCCATTTATTAGGGAATTTCTTTTCCTTAATGTTAATTAAAAAGACCTACATATCATCATCAGAACCTTTGAAAACAGGCAGAAATCAAAACCAAACAATCCAGAAGCCTGTGACTTAGAAAGAAGCACTTTTTTTTTTTTTTTTTTTGCGGTACGCGGGCCTCTCACTGCTGTGGCCTCTCCCGTTGCGGAGCACAGGCTCCGGACGCGCAGGCTCAGCGGCCATGGCTCACGGGCCCAGCCGCTCCGCGGCATGTGGGATCTTCCCGGACCGGGGCACGAACCCGTGTCCCCTTCATCGGCAGGCTGACTCTCAACCACTGCGCCACCAGGGAAGCCCCAAGAAGCACTTTTAATATTTTAATTTACTTTGATAACTTTTTAGAAAGTTAATCTTTTTTTTTTTAAAGTTTAAAAAATCTTGTAACAAGACAACAGGCTCAAAATCATTTTCATTTTTTTTTTTTTCATTTTCATTTTTACAGCCATGCTCTCTCTCATTAGCTGCCCTTACGTGTTTTCACATTGAAATCACTGTCTACGTACAATTTTGTGCTCTGCTTTTTGGAACACAGTTTAGATCGGTTCTTCAGATTTCTCCTCTGATAAGAAGTGAAATCCCTTTTTATCCCTGGGATTCTTAGGGGGAGTGTCTAGGAGGATTTCCACAGACTGAGGGCTGGGCTGCGTTCTGTGGCTGACAAGGTGAGCCCAGAGGGCTGGGGTGTGCAGCCGCCAGCCTGTTTCGTTGGGGGTTAAACCTAGGGTTGCTGGAACATTCCCCAGACGTTATAGCCAGAGTCTCTTCCCTGCTGCAGGGCCTATTTACCGTGACCTGGGCAGGGTTCTCGAAAGACTGGTTTCACCGGGCTCTCTGGAACGCCTGGTCTCTGGCCAGCTGGCAGCCAGGAGCCTTGGTTGGAAGGAAGCCTCCCTCCCGCAACCCCTTGCCCCGCCCCAGGCAGGCTCATTCCCACACCTACATCCACACCAACAAACACCCACATCCACACACGCGCACACACACGACCCCACACCTACATCCACACCCACAAACACCCACGTCCACGTACTCACACACACGGCCCCACACCTATATCCACACCCACAAACACCCACGTCCACACACGCACACACACGACCCCACACCTATATCGACACCCACAAACACCCACACCCACACACTCACACACATGACCCCACACCTACATCCACACCCACACACCCCCACGTCCACACACGCACACACATACATGCACACATACGCACCCACCTACCCACTCACACACAGGCAGGCTCAGTCCCACACACACTCAGGCATCCTTTTACACGCTGTTACCCACACCCACCGGCAGACAGACACACAGATTTATCCATTCCAGGCAGGCGCTCCCTCTCCTCTCTCTCTCTCACACACACACACACACACACACACACACACACGCGTGCGCGCGCGCACATATGCACAGTCACCTAGAGTCCTGCTTTAAATGCACGTCCGTCTCTCATCAAACTTTCTCGAGAGTAAGTTTAAAAAGGGAGCACACGCTTGTGCAGTGGAGTTCATTTTGTAAAAGGCTCAAAATAGTGACTGACTTTTGGGCTCAGAGAAATTGCTCTTTGGTGGCTGGTGAATTGGTCATCCACATGAATGACAGCACCCAACCCGGAGGTTGTGGGGAGGACAGAATGAGGTAGGGCACGTACGGGGCTCAGCTCAGCGCCTGGCACCATGTTGTCGTGCAATAAATGTCAGCTGTTTTAAAAATTATTGTTATTACGATCCCAAAGCTACCCCCATTGGTGTTGACACCCGCTTGGGCCACGGTGGTTCTCACATACTGGCTTGGGTGGCAGCTGCCCCACTGTCTGGGCGTGGTGTCTTTCTTGGAATTATGAATACATTGAGGTCAAAAGAGCCTGCTATATAATTGCACGCTAATTCAGATGGCATCTTATCTGGACCCTAGCATGTATGTTAAGGGTAACAGAAGCCAGAGCTTAAGAAAAAAAAAGTCCAGAAAAGTAACTTAAAACTGAGGAGATGCTCCTCATTCAGTTATTTGTTTCCCACACGTTGGGAAAAGTTCAGGCAGCCGTCCTGATGGCCAGCGCCTTTGTGTGCAGAAGCACGGCCTGGGGGTCGCTGCTCTGGGGAGATGTCTGGGAAAGGAGCGTGGCCACATTTACCAGCTGCACCTCTATGTGGGTTCTTTCATTTCAGGATCCACCAGTCACCTGTCCTCCCTGGTGCCCCAGTTAGGGAGGCAAGAGGCTGTGATAGAAAAGCAACAGGAACAAGAGGAGGATCCAAGGGACTGAGGCTCCCCAAGAGGCCCAGTCTCCCCAGAAATGCCCCAGACCCAAGCTGTGGAAGAGGGTAGAGCAGGGATCGTTAAAGAAGGAAGAAATGCCTTCATGACTGGTTAGCCTTTGTTGAGTACTGAATTCAAGCACTGTAGACAGGGAACCGAGGCTCAGAGAGGCTGAGAATCTTTCATTCTCAGCCACATGACAGCTAAGTGGCCACCCCAGACTGCTCCCCTCCACGGGCCAAGCCCTTGACTGCTGTTCTGTGTCACTTCTCAGGGGGGTTGTAGGTATTGAGAAAGAGACCAGAAGATTGGCATATTCCAGTAACCCCAGGCTAGAAAATTTACTGTCAGTTCTACATTAAAAAAAATTGAGATATAATTGACATTACATTATATCAGTTTCAGGTATAAAACAAAATGATTTGCTGTATGTGCATGTTGTGAAGTGGTCATTGCGATAAGTCTAGTTAACATCCATCACCACACATAGTTACAAAAATTTTTTTCTTGTGATGAGAACTTTTAAGGTCTACTCTCTTAGCAACTTTCAAATAGACAATACATATTATTTATTAACTATTTACTATAGTGCTCATGCTATACATTACATCCCCAGGACTTATTTAAAACCCCGCCCCTCCCCTCCCCATCCCCCCCCAATTTTAAGGACTTATAACTGGAAATTTATACCTTTTGACCACCTTCACCTGTTTTGCCCAACCTCTCACTTTCGGCAACCACCTAGATTTGTTCTATTTTTTATTTTTTTTAATTTATTTATTTTATTTATTTTTGGCTGCATTAGGTCATCGTTGCTGCGTGTGGGCTTTCTCTAGTTGCGGCGAGCGGGGACTACTCTTCGTTGCGGTGCGCGTGCTTCTCATTGTGGTGGCTTCTCGTGTTGTAGAGCACGGGCTCTAGGTGCACGGATTTCAGTAGTTGTGGCACGTGGGCTCAGTAGTTGTGGCTCGCGGGCTCTAGAGCGCAGGCTCAGTAGTTGTGGCACATGAGCTTAGTTGCTCCGCGGCATGTGGGACCTTCCTGGACCAGGGCTCGAACCTGTGTCCACTGCATTGACAGGCGGATTCTTAACCACTGTGCCAGCAGGGAAGCTCCTAGATTTGTTTTAAAGTAAAGTTTCTGTTGAAGCAAAGTGCTTAAATCATAAGTATTCAGCTTGCTAGTTTTCACAAAGGAGCACCCTTGTGTAAATACGTCTTAGCTCAAGAAATAGAACATTATCAATATCCTAGAAGCCCCCTGCACACCCTCCCAGTTACTGCCCCTGCCCCCCAAATCATCATGGGTCAATTTTTTCTGTTTCTGAACTTTTATAAGTGAATCGTATAGTATATACTCTTATGTCCGGGTCCTTCTGCTCAACATTAAGGTTATGAACTTTATGCATGTTGCTTGTAGCTGTAGTTCATTCTCTTCTCGTTGCTGTATAGTATTCCATGATAAAAACACACCACCATGGTACTGTTGGTGGACGTTTGGATTGTTTCCACTTTGAGAGTCTTACAAATAATGCCACTAAGAACACTCTTGGCATGTCTTCTGGTGACTATATGTAGCCAGTTCTGCTGGGAATATGTCTGGGAGTAGAAATGCTAGGGCATCGTATAGGCATAGAGGAGACAGTTTTCCAAAGTGCTTGTATCTGTTTCCACTCCTATGCTCACAACTCTGGTATTGTTGGCTCTTTATTTATTTTATTTTAGTTAACCCATCAGGTAGGTGTGTGGTAGTATCTCATTGTGATTTTAATATAGATTTCCCTAGTGACTAATGATGCTGAGCACGTTCTCATCTGCTTCTCATCCATTGTGGTGGTTAGTGCTTTTGATTCCCCGTTGAAGATTCTTTGCCTATATGAAAGGCAGGAAGCTAGAATCCTGTGTTATCTTCTGGAAGCTGTATTGTTTACCTTAGCGATCTATAATCCTTCCGGAATTTATTTTTATTTATTATTTATTTATTTTTTGCGGTACGCGGGCCTCTCACTGTTGCGGCCCTTCCCGCCGCCGAGCACAGGCTCCGGACGCGCAGGCCCGGCGGCCATGGCTCACGGGCCCAGCCGCTCGCGGCACGCGGGATCTTCCTGGACCGGGGCACGAACCCGTGTGCCCTGCATCAGCAGGCGGACCCTCAACCACTGCGCCACCAGGGAAGCCCTATTTTTGTTTTTGATGTGTTACAGGTCAAGATTCTTTTTTTAAAAAATCCATATGGATGTCCAACTACTTCAGTAGAACTCATTGAAAGGACTGTCCTTTCCTCACTGAACCATGGTATATCTGCAGGTCTGGACCCTCTTCCATTGGTCTCTTTATTTTTCCTTGTTCCAATACTCATTGACATAATTGCAGTACTTTTACAGTAAGCTTTGGTACCTGATAATGTTCAATACTTTGTTCTTTGTTCTTCAAGATTGTCTTGACTATTCTTAACCTTTTTTGCCTGGGAATTTTATGGAATTGCATTGACTCTATAGATAACTTGAAGACTTGACATCTTTATAGTAATGAATCTTCCAGTCTACAAACATGGTTACCCCTCCATTAGTTCATGCTCTCTTAATTTCTTTCAATAATATAGTCATTTTCTGTGTAGAAGTCTTACACTTCTTTTCTTGATTTATTGCTAGGTATTTGGTGATTTTAAGCAGTGTCTTTAAAGTTTTATTTTTCATTTGTTTGTTACAGATTGTTCCAACCAGGGTGTATTGCAGTTCAGTTCTGGTGCCAACCACCTGGCATTAGCATCAGTCCCCATGGGTGTAGGGGCTCAGTCCTCCAGAGACGGCTCTCACCTCAGATGCCAGCCTCAAGTGGGGTCCCCTCCACCTGTGTACATCTGACCAACTGGCTATACACTCAGGGGTTTTCATGACTCCCCCTTAGGTTTGATAATTCGCTAGAATGGCTCACAGAACTCAGGAAAGTGCTACACTGACGATTACAGTTTTATTTTAAAGAACGTACCTAGGATGGGGTCTGTCAGAGGGACAGGGAGCTTCCATGCCCTCTCCCTCTGGAGCCAGAGTGTGTCACCCTCCTGGTACATTGGTGTGTTCACCAACCTGGATGCTCCACTGAGCTCTGGGATCCAGAGTTTTTATCATCAGGACTTCCTTAGCATATGCTTGATTAAGCCATTGGCCTTCCCTGGAGGTATGGCCTTTTGTGCCCTCTTCAGTTTAACTGGTGACCATCTCCAGTCTCTCTAGGGTCCCACCTAGAGTCATCAACATTATTATTATTATTTTTGGCTCCTCCCCGAAACTTGTGGGATCTTAGTTCTCCGACCAGGGAGCGAATCCGGGCCCTCAGCAGTGAGGGCCCGGGGTCTTAACCACTGGACCGCCAGGGAATTCCCTAGAGTCGTCTTATTAACATCACAAAGACACTCCTGTCACTCAGGAAATCCAAGGGTTTTGGAAACTCTGTGACAGGAACTAGGGTCAGAGACCAGCTATATTCACAAGGATAGAGAAATGTAGTTAATTTTTGTATAGTGACTCTGAATTCATTGACCTTGCCAAACTGACTATTTAATTCAAATAGTTTATTTTAGATTCTTTTGGCTTTTTTACACATATAATTATGTTGCCTATGAATAATGGCAATTTTATTTATTTACTGCTAAACTTTATACATTTTATATCTTGTTCTTGCTTTTTTCACTGCCTAGGACATATAGGATCATGTTGACCTGGTGACAGTGGGCATTCTTGTTTAAATATCTGCTGAGATGATTGAATGATTAATCTCCTTTTTTTCTCAATTATGCTGATTGATTTTTGAACGTTAACCCTTAGATATTTGTTGTATAACTGGAATAAACCTGACTTAGCCGTGATGTATTCTTTTTACGCGTCATTGGATTTGACTTGCCAATATCTTTGTTTAGAATTTTGGCATCTACGTTAATGAGAGAGAGAGGCCTATAAGTATTTCTTCTGCCATTAAAAAAAACATTGAGGAAGATATTATTACAAGGTATCCCCGTTAGGTTTTTGTTTGCTTGTTTGTTGTGGCAGGAAAAATAATTGCCTTATAATTGAGTCCTTTTCCCTCTTTTAACTAATATTTCAGTTTAGGCGAGCAAATTTGAATGTAGCAAGTAATTATCTCACCCTCTCCCTCCCCGTTTCCTGCTTCTCCTTCAGACAACCAGTATAAGCGTCTTACATCACCGGCAATGTTGCTGCAGTTTTTCTCCTTCTTTAGGGTTTTTTTTTCTTTTCTCCTTCAGATTTTGATATCAAGGTCTAGAATGATTTTAACAGTTTACAAATTATTTGGAAACGTGTATGATTACCAGGAACCAACTGGGCTTCACCAATGGAAACAGAACAAAACCCCCTTTTTTTTTTTGTGACGGGGGATAGGATTACTAGGTTAGTTCAGGAGAAAACTAGTCCCAGACTTAATGTTATCTTGAGGTTAACATTTAAGAGAATTTCCTATTATATCTTCATGAGTAACATGCAACATGTGGGCTCATTAACAGTGGTCCAGTTTTTAGGTTGATTTGCCCGTAGATTATTAGCTGGTTGCACAAACAGATCCAAAAGAGCAGATGCCTCTGAAGGCAGTAAGTGTGCTGAGTCTGTGAGCGGTCCTGCGGGGAGTGGTGAGGAAGGGGCTTCTCCTCAGGGGTGGGGGCTGGGGCGGGAGGCCAGATGGCCAGGAGCTGGGATTCCAGGGGGAAAGGCCAGGGGAGCTCCTGAGACCAGAGGACGGGTGGAAAGAGAGAGAAGCAGTTTGCTGGAAGGGTCCAAAGTCAAAAGGAGGCTGGTGGTGCCTTCCTCCACTCACAGGCATGTCAGCCGGGCCAGCGCCTTCTCTGCACTTTATTTCTTTCCACTGTGTAATGTAGCTCTAGTTCTCTGTGTTCCTCTCCACCCTCCGCACCATCCCTGGCTGTGTCCTCCAGGAGAGGTTTCCACATCTCTGAGGACCAAGACACCAGCAGTTGGTCTGAGCTCACTCCTTAGATAACTTAAGAAACTTAAAAAAAACCCCAAAAAACCCTCTCCTTTGAGCCAGGTATTCCCCTTCTAGAAATCTATCTTAAGGACATGGAGATAGATCCAAATATATTTATTACGAGGATTTTCATATTGGCAGAAAAAGGGGAAGGGCACAGTTTAAGAGCCCAATGGGGCTTGAGATTATGTACACATGTGTGCAATGAAATATTATCAGGCCATTCAATTTTTACAAATATTTCTATGACATGGGCAAATACAAAGAATGCAAACTATTTAAAAAACGGAGTACAAGGGCTTCCCTGGTGGCACAGTGGTTGAGAATCTGCCTGCTAATGCAGGGGACACAGGTTCGAGCCCTGGTCTGGGAAGATCCTACATGCCACGGAACAACTAGGTCCGTGAGCCACAACTACTGAGCCTGCGCGTCTGGAGCCTGTGCTCCGCAACAAGAGAGGCCACGACTGTGAGAGGCCCGCGCACCGCGATGAAGAATGACCCCCGCTTGCCACAAGTAGAGAAAGCCCTCACACAGAAACGAAGACCCAACACAGCCAAAAATAAAAATAAATAAATTAAAAGAAGGCTCAACATTAAAAAAAAAAACAAAAAAAAACGGAGTACAAAACTATTTACATTATGATCCAATTTGTGGAGAAAACATATAATATTTTATCTATGTATGTTAATTTTAAAAGACCAAAGAAAACAAGCAGTTACCAGTACTTATCTTTGGAAGGTAGGATTAAAAGTGATCTTAATTTCCTTCTTTCTACTTTTGTTACCACAATCAGAAAAAAAAACATGTAAAAATTAGTTAGATGTAAAAAAAAAAATTACAAGAAAATTGGGGAAGTTAGAGTGCTGACTGTTGATAGTCTTAAGGAATTATATGTTTGGGTGTGATGATACTGTTGTGGTTTTGTTTTTTTAAAGGGTCCTTAACTTTTAGAGATACTCACCAAAATGCTTGGGTAAAAGTTACAGATGTTTACAGATAAGATCTGGGATTTCCTTCATAATAAACCAGTGGAGCTGGTGGGGTGAAAGAGGAAACAGGATTGGCCAGAGGAGTTGTTAATTGTTTAAGGTAGGTGAAGGGTGTAATGATATTATTTCCTCTCCTTTTGTATAGGCTTTTATTTTCCATCATAAAAGGTTAAAAATTAGAGACTACTAGTTAACTGAAAAATCAAAGCCGTGAAGACCTGTCCTGAGAATTAGAGAACAGTCTTAGGGTTCCCCCACATCCATTTGTCAACAGCTTGACCCCAGGGGCGCTTGGGTTAAAAGAAGGCTATTTGGAGAAGTCCCATTTCTGAATCCCAGCTTGCTCACCTCCTCACAGTGCTATTCTGGGCAGGACCTCTCTGAGCTGGGGTTTCCTCCTGTGAAGAGTGGGGTTGGTCGTAGGAGATGCTCTGATGAGGGGAGGGGAAGGGCGGGACAGCACCCTGCCCTCCTCCCCCAAAAGTGCTCGCCCTGACTGCTCAGTGCCTGGGGGGAAGTAGACCCTGAGGGGGGACACCCAAGCGTCTATGTCTACGGTGCAAAGGGACAGCGAAGGTGTGGCCACCTTTTCAAGGCTGTTTTAAACAGAGCTCTTTAAACTTTTTTGATTGTGGACCCTATTAGGAAAAAAATTTTTTTTAGTTTGTATCTCCATTCATTCAAAAATTATATACATGTACTGTTTTTCTAATACATATATTATAAAACAAAAACAATTTTAAAGAAGTAAAAATGGAATAACCATTATTTTAAAATGTCTTGCTAATAGTTATCACTTCCTATTATCTCTAGCACACACTTTCATATACTTTCTCAAGGCACAAAATACCCTTTTGCTGGGATTCATCATTACTGACAGTGGCTGGACGTCTGTGTTTCACATAGTTTTTCTTTGTTTTGAATCATTTTGGCCAGTCACTCAGCCCTGACTCCATCCTTACTGATTTTCCCCCAATGCTGGTTGAGGCAGCAGGTGGTGAGAAGGGCAGCTTTGGCCTTTGTTGGCATCTGTGCTCTTCATTCTGGGATTTCCTTGCCCAGACAGTTGTTAAGCAACTGTCCATTTTGCGAGCTTTGCTTTGGTCCCGTGTACTCCACGTCGTGTGTAAACCCCTGTCTGCACTGGCTCCCAGTCTGCTGGAGTATGAGTGAGTGTGTATGTGCAGGACATCCGGAGCCCCGTGGTCACCTGCGGTGACTGGTGACCAGCTGGCTTGCAGGCCTGGTCCAGGCCCACCCGTGGTCAGTCTGTGTAGAAACAAAAGCTAAAGTTGCTTATTTATCTTGGATTAAAAATAAACAGAAACTGTGTAAGGGATGAGTACCCCGTTGGGAGACCCTGTTCTGAAAGGTCCTGGACGGGCCGTGACTGCGTTGTCGTCTTGCTCGGGGTGGCTCGGCTTGTCGATCTCCTGGTCAGTCTCTAGAACCCCTTTTACCTGCAGACCCCTGTCTGTTTTGGCAAGTGGGCCCCAGTGTCTCCATTTCCATTTCTCTTTTCCATGCAGCTGTCCTCCTATCACTGTCTTTTTTTTTCTGCTTTACTCTGTTTTACCTTTTGTCTTGCCTTACATTTTCATTTCCTTCCTTTTAAAAACATAACCCGTTGGAGCTTCCCTGGTGGCGTAGTGGTTAAGAATCCGCCTGCCAACGCAGGGGACACGGGTTCGAGGCCTGGTCCGGGAAGATCCCACATGCCGCGGAGCAACTAAACCCGTGTGCCACAACTACTGAGCCTGTGCTCTAGAGCCCGCGAGCCACAACTACTGAGCCCACGCGCCTAGAGCCCGTGCTCCACAACGGGAGAGGCCACCGCAATGAGAGGCCTGTGCACCGCAGTGAGGAGTGACCGCCGCTCGCCGCAACTGGAGAGGGCTGGCGTGCAGCAGCGAGGACCCAATGCAGCCAAAAATAAATAAAAATAAAATAAATTTATCAAAACCAAACAAAAACATAACCCACTATAATGCGGTATTTTCACTGGTGATATTCATTGGCTAGCTTGCCTGTCGGGCACCTGCTGTATATTGAGCCTCATCTGGACAAGGAGGCATGAGTCAAGAACCGCCCGGGTGAGTGTAAACCGGGACCCACACTGGGGAGGGCAATTGGGAGTTTTCTATCAAATTTGCCCTTTGACCTGTGACTCCACAACTATAAATGTATCTCACGTGGGTCAAAAATGGTGGACATACAGGGATCATCCTTACAGCATTGTTTGCAGTAGAAATAAACCTGGCAACAATAATGTGTTCATCAGCAGAAGGGAGAGGGTCAGATCCACATCCACACTGGTGCCCACAATCCGAGCTCTTGGGCCACGGAGTGGGGAGCAGCTCTGCGCTCCAGTGACCTCTCTGAGGGCAACATGTGAGGTGCAGAAAAGTGTACCTTGTATTTTTAATTAAAATAAAAGTAATATATTTATTGTAGAAACTTTTAGAAAGGTGGAAAATGATTAAGAAATAAAAATCAAAGTCACCCTCATCCTACCACCGCAAATGTTTTTGTTGCGTTTTCTTCTAGTGAGTCAGCAATGAACTGTATTGCTTCTCCCCCTTAAAATGAGACATCCTTCTTCTCTTTTCTGATTATAAATGTAAAAATTAAGTAAAACATGTTGACTTTAAAATGCATCAAGCAAAAGCAAAAGAAACCAGTATTGCTCTTACTGTCCTGTTTTGTAACTTTCTGCTTTACACAAACAGTGAACCACCGTCTTTTAAAATAAATCTATATCTACATCAGCCTTTTTAGTGGCTGCAGTACTGTGTCATAAACCACACTGGGTGGACCCTCCTGGGCACACCTTGCACATGGCTTGGGCACTTCCTTTGTGCTAAGGTCTTTCCTAGAAGTGAAAGAAACGGAGTCCAAGGTCTTATACATTTTACATCTTGACGCATACTGCCAGGTCATGACGGAAAAATGTCGTTGTTCTCTCCAGTACTGCACTCTTTTAGTCACCAGTCTTATATTTTAATTTATATTAAAATTAAGGACCTCCTCAGTGCTTTTTTTTTAATTAAAAAAATTAAAAAAAATTTTCTCACTGTTCTTTTAAATTCCTTATTGATTAAACAACTTCCATCCGGCCCTCCCCAGTCCGGCCGGCCCTCTCTGCCCTGGATGCTCTGCAGTATTCTTTTTGCATGTAACTCTCCCACCCCCTTGGAGCTGAGTTGGGAGGGCTGTGCTCCGCCCCTCTGGTTCCTCTGTCACCCTGGCCCCTGGCTTCTTGCTGGGATGGGCCACGGCTCTTCCTGCTGGCTGCGGTCAGGCTATTAATCATCAGCCTAATCCTGCCCTGGCCGGTGGAGGGCGGCGGAGGAGGGGGATTCCCAGGAAATCAGGGTGCCCGTTGTCTGCAAGTGCAGACTCATCGCCCAAGGCTATGTCTTGGGCAATGGGTCTGCACTTGGCAGGTGGCTGCCTGGCCAGCTCCTCTCCCCATGGGGGGTGCCTGAGAGCTCAGGGCCAGTCTTGGAACCTGGGATGGCAGGAGGTGGGACCTGCCGGGAGGCCAGCGAGGGAGGCCAGAGAGAGAGGCCAGAGAGAGATGCCAAGGACACCATCTTGGGTGGCGGTAATCCCACGTCTGATCTGGGGCCCCTGGATCTTCCCCATGAGAAAAGGCAACTGGAGCTGGCGAGTAGGGCCTCTCGGAGCCCTTGTGGACTTTGAAACTCAGCACCTAGTAATGTGTTTTTCTTATGATCTTTGAGAGACTATAAAGGTTTTTTACGGGGCGGGGGGAAGGGGGGAGGAGGACACAGCTGTTTGCTAAAATGGGCATTGTGGGCGGTGGAGGACTGGGCTTTCCAGGGCCCCTGGAGACCTCCCTGTATGTTTCTAGCAGAGTTTGGAGCATCTGCTGTGCACTGGGCGAGGGATGGGGGGCTCTTGGAGAGAAGTGAATCACGGTGCAGGCCAGGCTGAGCTGCATCCTGGTCCTGGTCCGCGGGGAGCTGGATGCCAGGCAGCCGACGGCACAGCCCGCGGCCTTCCAAGTGCTGGGAAAGGAAGAACTGGGGCGGGGCGGCGCGGGGGCAGTGAGTGCCAACGGGCTGGTGGAAGGGTAAAGAGGTTGTTGAGGGACTCAGGCAGGTCCTCCCTCTGCTTGCCCCCTCTTCCAGGTGGGAGAGGGCAGTGAAAGAGGCCCAGGCTTGCTGTCTGCATCTGCCGATCCCGCGGGGGTTTCTAGAGGCCTCGTGCAGCTTTCTGACCTGGACAAAGGCTGACAAGGGCGGAGAGGGCAAGCTTGCAGCCAGATGTGGCCCAGAGGTGACCTCAGGACAGCAATTTCAAGGTGCCTCCTTCCCTTCCCCACAGCCAGGTTGCCCCTTCCTAGCAGTGCTTGAATCTAGAAGGCTGAGGAAGCTCCAAGCCCTAGCAAAGCAGTGTGAGAGTATTTTTAAGAGTTTCTTTCTTTCTTATGTGTTTCTTTCTAATTATACCATTGTTATGGAAATTTTAGAATTTCTATTTAGGGAAGTATAAAAAAGAAAACAGAAACCATACTGAAACCCCCATACTGTTAGGTTAAACCATATGAATTGAAATTGTCTTTTTTTTTTTTTTTTGGTCAAAAATAGTGAAATATCAGCAATTTCATAGGGGGCAGCCAAATATAATCATTTTGCTACATTGTCTCAGCCTTCTTTTCTTTGAATAAGGACTGCCTTGGAAAACGTGGGATTCTCAGCTTTTGGAGTAGATGTATCATGTCAATTTTCATGTTTCATTTCTCACCCCACTTCTCCCCCCAAAATCCAATTATCCAGTTGAATGGATACTAATAATCAAATGAGGTAACTCATTAAAATGAAATTCTGTGTTAGATTTAAACTCCATACAATGAGAATCATAAATGTAAGTCCTAAGTTGATCCTCTTATTCTAAATGGTAAATCAGTTAATAGTAATTTCTGAATTACTGTTCAGAAGCTGCTTTTTTTTTTAAAGTCATCACCTCCCGTTGCTTTTTTTAAAAAATATTTATTTATTTACTTGGTTGCACCGGGTCTTAGTTGCAGCTCGCCAGCTCCTTAGTTGTGGCACATGGGCTCCTTAGTTGTGGCATGCAGACTCTTAGTTGTGGCATGCATGTGGGATCTAGTTCCCTGACCAGGGATCGAACCTGGGCCCCCTGCATTGGGAGCATGGAGTTTTTTTTTTGTTTTCTTTTTTGTTTTTTCAGTACGCGGGCCTCTCACTGCTGCGGCCTCTCCCATTGCGGAACACAGTCTCCGGACGTGCAGGCTTAGCGGCCACGGCTCACGGGCCCAGCCGCTCCGCGGCATGTGGGATCTTCCCGGACCGGGGCATGAACCCGTGTCCCCTGCATTGGCAGGCGGACTCTCAACCACTGCGCCACCAGGGAAGCCCAAGGGAGCATGGAGTTTTAACCACTGCGCCACCAGGGAAGTCCCTACAGAAACGTCTTGATTACTAAAATTCAGAATAATTCTTTGCCTAGTCTCCGTCCCTCTCCCGCTTCCCCCATTGGTTATGTTTCTTTTCCTAAGGCACATCCACATGAACTGTGTCATCCATTCCACAAACATTCATTGAACACCTACTTTGTGCTGCTTGCTGTTCTGAGTTTTGGGAACACAGACGACAGCCTCTGATATGATGGAGCTCTCAATCTAGTGGGAGAAGATGGTCCATAAAACGACAAACACAAGGAACAAGCATGTTCTATTTTTTTTTTAATTTATTTATTTTTGGCTGCGTTGGGTCTTCGTTGCTGTGCGCGGGCTTTCTCTAGTTGCAGTGAGCGGGGTCTACGCTTCATTGCGGTGCGTGGGCTTCTTCTCATTGCGGTGGCTTCTCTTGTTGCAGAGCACAGGCTCTAGGCGCGTGGGCTTCAATACTTGTGGCTCGCGGGCTCTAGAGCGCAGGCTCAGTAGTTGTGGCACACGGGCTTAGCTGCTCCACGGCATGTGGGATTTTCCCGGACCAGGGCTCGAACCTGTGTCCCCTGCATTGGCAGGCGGATTCTTAACCACTCCACCACCAGGGAAGCCCTCTATTGTTTATTGTAGGTGATAAACTAAAGACCAGGGTTGTGGGGCTGGAGGAAGTGTTGCAGTACTCAGTGAGGCCCTCTGGGTAGGCCAAGGTGACGTTTGAGCAGTGAAGGAAGACCCGAAGCTGGCTGAGTTGGGCAGGTGTGTGGGGGAGGAGCAGGCCAGGCTGAGGGAGCAGCCTTAGGAGTTTGAGGAAGAGCCAGGAGGCCGAGCGGCACAAGTGTGAGAGAGCAGGGCAGCAGGAGGGCTTTGGGCCCCAGGCCGCTGCGAGGAGTATGCTGTCTACCTGGAGTGATACGGAGCCACTGAAGGGTTTGGTGACGTTATAACTTCTCCTGCAAGAGGGTCCCCCTTGCTGTGGTGTTGAGAGTAGACTCAGGTCCAGGATGAAGACTTGGGGTCTCACCCTCTGGGTGAGAGGAGGTGCACGTGGCTCAGCACGCGGCAGTAGCAGTGGAGGCTCCCAGAGGAGGTTGGATTCTGGGTGTCCGTTGCAGGCAGAGCCGATGGGATCCACTGAGTGGGTTGGATGTAGAAGGGTAGAGAAACAGAGGAATCAGGGACTTCCCTGGCGGTCCAGCGGTTAGGACTCCACGCTTCCACTGCAGGGGGCCCGGGTTTGAACCCTGGTTGGGGAACTAAGATTCCGCATGCCGCACAGCGTGGCCAGGAAGAAAAGCAATAGAGGTGGCAAAGTTTATTCCCCCAGGGCCTCATCCACTGGATGGATGGAGATTGGGGAGGTCTGGAGGAAGGGCAGGAGCTAGGTTTTGGCCGACTTAAGTTCAGGATGTTAGACATCCACGTGGAGCTAGCTGTCAGCGAGCAGCTGGCTGGATATGTGAGTCTAGAGAGCACAGGAGAGGGCTGGGTTGCTCATACTTATTTGAGATGCCTTGACTTATAATTTGTATTTAAAGTCCAGAGGCAAGGGACCAGGTGCAAGGACTGAGCCCTGGGACCCTCTCTTCTCAAGGAGAAGCAGCAGCCCTGAGGTCAGAGGAATACCAGGAGAGCCGTGTCCTGGAAGCCAAGGAGAAGGGAGGATTTCCAGGGGGAGGGAGAGAGTTGGCCCCTTGTCAGAGACTGTGGCCTGGGCAGGTCATCTGAGACTGAGACCCCACCGTTGGAGGTCATTGGTGACCTTGGCAAGAGAGGTTCTCTGACCAGGAGGGGAGATGGTTCTGCTACGACCCAAGAATGGCCCCTCTGGGCAGATAAATTAGAAGGCGGCAGATATGGCCCAGGGTCCTGTGCCCGGGCCAGCAGAGGATGACTGACTGGCCCCCAGCCCAGCACCTTTGCATGGGGCCCAACTGGCCAGCCACAGTCAGTGCAGTGTTCCAAGCTCTTAGCCTGCAGAGCAGGGCTGGCCGTGGGCCATGCCCCAGGTTGCCTTACCTACAGGGTACCTGTCTGCAAGGTGCTGCCACTAGAGGGCGCCCACACCCACCAGTGGATTCCACAAAACAAGGTGCCCCAGAGAGGAGCAGGGAGGGGGCTGAGAGGGGCTCAAGGAATCTGCTCGTTTCATCCACAGGAGGGGCATTTCGGTCCTTCAGAGGAGCCACCCACCTTTCCCTGTGAGGCCCAGTGTGACCCGTGACTGTTTTGTGGGTCAGGACTTGTTCTGAGTCTGTGGGTTAATCAGAGGGTTCAGTGGGGACGGGGACGTTTTCTCAGATTACTGGAGCTGTGTCTTCTCTGCAGGCGCTCTGACTTCTGGGCTGTGAGCAAAGACCTGCGGACTGAGCCACACCCACCCTGTTCTCTGGGGCTCAGTCTGCGGCAGGTTAGGCATGGAGGGTCCTTGTTCACCCCCTCTCACCAGTTTCCCTTTGTTCGCTTTAATTTTGTTTTTTCCCCTTCATTTTTTCTCAATTAAAAAAAAAACTGTAGAAGTAAAACATGCCTAGCAAGTAGAACGATATAGAAGGGTATAAAGTAAGGGATAACACGGCCCCTCCCTCAAACTCCACATATCCCCGAAGGTGCCCATGGTTATCTCCTCCAGACACTAACAGGGTAGTTTACACCTCACCGGCCCTCGCAGGCAGATGGCAGCACGCACTCTGTCCTGTTATAGCCTCTCCAGGGCTTCCTTCCACAACGTGGTTCATCCGGCTGTGCCGCGTTCTCCCCAGAACAGCAGTGGCTCCTGTTAAGGACTGCTGCTCCATTGCTCTCGAGGTTTGAGGTTGTTAAAAAGAATGTTCTGATGAACCCCTTTGCTTGTTCTGTCTTTCTACGTTTTGAAAATTACATCCGTAGAGTAAGTTCCGACCCATGGAATTTCCAAGTCCAAGCTTAGGGACCCTGAATTCTGAGACATGCCGCCAACTGGGCCTCCTGAAATGTGTGCCTGTTTACCTGCCCACCCACCAGAGTGCCTGTGGGGGCCTGCGTGTCTCCCCAGCACTGGGCGCTCCCAGCTTATTAGGGTGTGCCGTCTGGAAGCAGCAAAAGCTCCCTTGCTCTAATTCTGGTTCCCGCCTGATGCCACAACTTAACTGGCTGCCCCAGGCCCCTCAGAGCATCCCTTCTGTCTCCAGAGAGCGCTCCTGCATGGGCAGCACTGACAGGTGAAGAGGCCGGGGGGCCGGACACCAGGGTTCTGACCCTGACTGCCTGCTGCCTGCTGAGGACCTTGGCCGAGCTCTGGGTCTTGCCGGCTCAGCTCTGAAGACACTGGAAAGTTTTAATCGAGCCCATGGTTCTTCCTGGCAAAGCGCTGAAAGGTTTTTGACCACGACTGGAAATAAGGATACCACAGTGACCGGCACCTTGTGCAAAAGTTTCACACACACAAAAACCAACCACACAGGGCTTCCCTAGTGGCGCAGTGGTTAAGAACCCGCCTGCCAATGCAGGAGACACGGGTTCGAGCCCTTGTCCAGGAAGATCCCACATGCCGCAGAGCAACTAAGCCCATGCGCCACAACTACTGAGCCTGCGCTCTAGAGCCCGCGAGCCACAACTACTGAGCCCGCGTGCCACAACTACTGAAGCCCGCACACCTAGAGCCCGTGCTCCACAACAAGAGAAGCCACCGCAATGAGAAGCCCACGCACCGCAACGAAGAGTAGCCCCCGCTCACCGCAACTAGAGAAAGCCCACGCACAGCAACAAAGACCCAATGCAACCAAAATAAATAAAAAATAAATCAATTAATTAAAACAAAACAAACCAAACAAAAAAACCCAACCACACAAACAAAACAAGTACTTCCCCCCATGTACTCTGCGGTGTACTCTGCGATTTTTCACTTTATTTTTCAAAATGCTGGTCCCAGAACTGGCATGTCTCTGTTCTCCCTCAGAGGCCCCTAGGAGTTATGGGGATGCATCCTGGGGCTGGGATTCCCCGAGGCCTTAGAGACCTGGAGAACATCCTCTGCGCACCATGCGCTAGAGTCAGGGCTGAGACTGGGGCACGCAGGGGAAGCTGACTTGACCTTCACAGCTCTCCGGGCCTCCCCCCTTAGGCTGCTCTAGACCCGTGTCCCCGTGTGTGGGTCACACAGTCCCGTTCAACCCAGAGTGGGGGCCGGGCCCTTTTTGGCTGTCACCCTGTCATTGTCACGCGCTGGGGCGAGGGGCACGAGAGCAGTGTGGGACCCCAAAGGAGGGCCTGGGAAGCCCTGCCGCCCCACAGAGCTTCTGTGGAGGGTCCTTCCTCCCCATCCTCTGCCTCCTAACTTTCTTTCTTGCCTCCAAGGGTGGCCCTCCTCTAATTATAGTTCCTGCCTGGCCTAATTATAGCCTGGGCTAATTTGTTAATGGCTTTGGGTACTGAGAGCCCTTGCCTTGGGCAGGATCACGGCCCCTGGGTACACGCAGGGAAGTTTTGCCAGGGAGCACTGGATGAAGGGACGTGAGTGGCCTTTGAGGCCCATGGGGGGCGGCGTGGGCCCCCTGGGGAGCCCCATGTCCAGCTGGTGCACGCAGGGCTTTGACCAATGCTGCCTCTGTCCACGAGTTGTCAGGGTGGGTCTCTCCCCTTCCCAGGGGTCCCAGGAGCCCCTGGTGCGCGGCACCAGGCAGGGCCTTGCCCTTTTCATTCTATTTAAACAAATGGTCCTTAATTAAATGCCTTTAAATTGAAAAATACTTTTGGTTTTCCTCTCCATGAAAGCAATGTCTGTTTGCAATAGAAGCTTCAGGAAATGCACAAAAGGGAAAAAAGGCCGCTCATGACCCCACCCCAGTGACTTATGACCCCAAATGTGTTAACTTTTGGTCGAGGAGTCTCATGACTGGTCCCTCTGCTCTTGTTTGACTCATTATATTGTCCCCGCAGGGAAGTCCCACCTGGCCATCGTGCAGAAGGTGAACAACGAGGGCGAAGGTGACCCCTTCTACGAGGTGCTGGGCCTGGTCACCCTGGAGGACGTCATCGAGGAGATCATCAAGTCCGAGATCCTGGACGAGTCTGATATGTACAGTGAGTCCCCTTCCCACCCTGCTCTGCTCTGCTCTGCTCAGACTGGCACCTGCTGTCCCCAGGCGGGAAGGCCGCCGTGGGGACGGGAGGCTGGGCGCCAACCAGGGCTGCTCGGAGCGTCCGCAGGAGGCGCCTTTCTTCCTCCCAGCATTTGTGTCTCAGCACAGACACTGCTGCTTCTGCTTCTGGTGGAAGAAGGGCCCGCGGAGCTGGGAGTCGGCGGGTGGGTACCAGTCTGTTCCCCAGTCCTTGGGGGATGCTGTTCTCAGTTCCAGATTCCTTCTCTTGCAGCTGACAACCGAAGCCGGAAACGGGTATCTGAGAAGAACAAGCGTGACTTCTCAGCCTTCAAGGATGCTGACAATGAACTCAAGGTGAAAATTTCTCCTCAGCTACTTCTGGCTGCTCATCGCTTCCTGTCCACGGGTAAGAGCATGAGGGGGGCCTTCGGATGTCGGTGGGATACAGCCCCGGAGGGAGACGTACTGGGCCTCTGGTTACTCCTCCCCAGGGGACAAGGGCTACAGCAGATGAAGGGCCTGGGGCACGTGCGCCTGCCTCTGGAAGGGGGCGAGGTGTTTTCCTTCCATCCCCACCGAAGATCCCTGCGGTTTGTTTTCCCCGTTAATGGGCTGCTGCTACAAACTTCCAGGAACCATCCGGCTTTGTTTTGGCTGTTCTGTGCTGGGAGGACCTGAGGTGGGCACCGGGCTCCCCGTTGAGGAGGGAGAAGGAGGCCCTTCCATATGCCCCCTCCCCCTGGGTACAGCCCACAGCCCTGCATGCTCATCCTCTCTGAGCGTCTGGATCCAGCTCCCTTCTCATCTCTCTGCCTCCCCTCCGCCTGCATCTGCTGGGCCCCTCGGGACCTGACTTCTAGGTCAATGACTTTTCTCTCTTCTCACCCCTGACTCAAAGCTCCCTTGGAGACCCGGGTGATTGATTAGGAAAACGCCCGCCTGCTCTGTCCTCTCCCCTCAGTCTGACTTCCTTCCCAGCCCTCACTTGCTAAAGCTGTGATCCTTCCCTCTTCTGTGCTTTTCCTGCCGGGCTATTGATGACATGGATACTGACAGTAGTGATAGTCACGTTTATTAGGCACTTCGCATGTGGCAAGCGTGTGTCTAAGTGTCCTACGTCTGTTATCCCATTTCACCAAACAGCGACCCCATGAAGTTTTAAATCCCTATTTTACAGATGAGGAAACTGAGGCACGGGTGAAGGAGTTTGCCTGAGGTCATGTTTTATTAGTGCAGGAGCCACTGTCCAGGCCCAACCAGTGACAGACCTGCATGTACTGAGGCCGGAGCCAAGGTCATGCCCTCCGGGGAGGCAGGGCCAGGCAGTGAGGAGCCGTCCAGCACAGCAGTGACCGTGTTCCAGGCACTGCCCCGCCCAGCCTGGCCTCATGTGAAATCCTCCTCTCTCCTCCTCCAGAGGTTCCCCAGTTCAGCCCCTCTCTGATATCGGAGAAGATCCTGCTGCGGCTGCTCAAGTACCCAGACGTCATTCAGGAGCTCAAGTTCGATGAGCACAACAAGTACTACGTCCGCCATTACCTGTACACCCACAACAAGCCGGCTGACTACTTCATCCTCATCCTGCAGGTGCGCCTGCCCCGCCCTGCCCTCCGTGCCCGAGCCGCCCTCTCACCTGCTTTCCTGCCCTTGAGCCTCTGCTCCCCGTTGCCGGTCCTCCGCCTGCAAGGCCACCGTTGAGCCCCTGGGTCTCCAGGGCTCTGGAACTAGCTCCTCCACGGGGCCCACAGCCCTGTTCACTCCTCGCGTCTCCCTCGTGCCTCAGGCTTTTTCTTCCCAGGTGTTTTTTCCTTCTCAACTCTGTTTGTAACCCTGACCCGTGTTCTTTCAGGGGAAGGTGGAGGTGGAGGCCGGGAAGGAGAACATGAAGTTTGAGACGGGCGCCTTCTCCTACTACGGGACCATGGCCCTGTCCTCGTCCCCCTCTGGTGAGTCTCTGGGCTATGTCTGGGCCGCCCTCCAGCACTCCTGGAGGGGGAGAGACTCGGACTGGCCCCCCAGAACCTAGGGCCTCCTAGAAGGGTCATAACCCAGGTGGCTCGGGGGGGAGGCCAGCGAGGGCCAGAGCTGCCAGGGCCTCGAGGAAGTGGCCTGGAAGAGCAGTGACTCGCCCCTTGGGACCGGGTTCAGAGAGTGGAGGGAAGAGATGAGGGGATTCTGACGAAAGCCCGGAGGGAGCTGAGAGCGTGTTCTGAGGTGGTGAGACCAGCCCACCAGGAGGCGAGGAAGAGGGTGGATACGAGTCAGGGAGCCGCAGGAAGTTGAAGGCATTTGCTTGCCATACGAAGCAGGAGGCCGTTAGCGGCCCTTGAGCAGGCGGTCCTGTGACAGCAGAGTGGGCCGACTGGGCAAGCGGGCCACAGTGGCCCTCCTTAGCCTTGACGGCGGGAGGCCAGTTGAGAGGGAGGCAGGTGGAGGGAGGCTGCAGGGCCTCACTTGTGAAGACTGGGCCAGGGGAGTCAGGGTGGGGGAAGGGGGCCCATGGCTTCCGTGTTTGGAGGCCAGGCCAGGGCCTGGTTTTCGGCTGCGCAGTTTGCAGATGGCTTTGGCTTTTCAGGGGGCTGAGCCACTGCCTTTTGGTTAAGGGGCCGTTCTGATGGAATAAAGGGACCTGGGGGCAAAGAAAGGACTGGACAGCCTCTGAGAAGGGCCACTGGCCACCCCGGCGCCCTCTGCTTCTCCAGTCCTGGGTGGCTCAGGCTCCCCTTGCTGGAGGGGGTGCCCTGCAGACAAGGCCCGAGTCTCGCCCGGCTCATCTCGCCCGGCTCAGCTCCTCGCCAGTTGTGTGACCCCTCCGGCCCCAGGTTGCTGCGGGCTGGACAATGAAAGTCTGCTTTGGTGCCGGGGACAGGCACATGGTGAGGGGGCTGCTGCAGCTCCTGGGGAGCCTCGATGCTGTGCCTGCTACTGTCCTTTGACAAAGAGGACCCCCATGTGGGGGGCTGGGCACCCGTGCATACTGACACAGCTCAGCTCCTCCACCAGCGTGAACAGGCTCCTGGGGGAGGGGAGTGGGAAACAAGGCTGCAGAGCTGGGTTTTGGAACAGGTGGCCCCTGCCCAGGTGCCTCAGACCTGGGGAGGACTTCTCTGCCCCTCCTGAGAGCACCTCTTGCGGTCCAGCTTGGGGAAATCTTGTGCAGCAGGGCACACAGTCATGGGACGTCCCTCCAAGCACCCTTTCTCTGCAGCCATGCCTCAGAGCCTGGTTAGGGTCCTGCGCTCTGTCTTTTGATGTGGAGGCCCCAGGTTCCCACTTGCAGTGGCTGGAAGGGAGGGGAGATGACTTCCGGGGGCTCTGGGCACACTCCACCAGCTTCTGCCCTTCTCTGATCAGGGCTCTGGTCAGCTCTGAGCACCCTCCCCGTCAGGGCCGGGTCCCCTTTACTGTTGTGCCCCCTCTCTGCTCGAGGGAACCTGGCCCCCAGCAAGTCTGCTTCTCCATCCTGTTCCTGTGGCTCCACGCCCACCCCACCCATCCCTGACCTTTTCTTCTTTTGCTCCAGTGCCTTCCACCCTGGTCAGGTGTCCGCCTGGCAAGCGGAACTCCCTGCTCTCCCGGCTCTCAGGTAACTTGGCATGGCTGGAGAATTTGCACTGCCACCTGCCGCCTGAGCCCTCACACTGCAGCTGCATTAACCGCTCCCAGCAGGCACTGGGGGCCCCGCCCCCCGCCCAGCACCTGTGCCATCCCACCTGTTCACACTTGTGGGCCAGCCTGACCAGTGCTAGCTGTGCCTGGCCTGGGGCCCAATTACTATGTGCCTTTGCCCAGGTCCTGGAAGGGTTTCCCCAGAGGTCCTTCAGTCTTTGAGAAGAGACACAAACGCCTGCAGGTGACAGGTTGGGAGTGGAGGGTGGCTCCCGGCCAGGCCAAGTGAGCCCAGCTGCTCGGGGCCACTCACAGGCCTCAGCAGGATGACTTGTCACCCCATCAGCTTTCTCTAAAAAACTTTCCAGCTTTCCTCACAGGCTTTGGTTTTCATTCTTTGGCTGCTGGTTCCACCTGCCAGGGGGAGGCAGCAGCTGGGTGGTTAGAAGTGTGGCTGCAGTCATACTGCCCTGGTTGAATGGGGTCTCCGTAGACACCAGCTAAATGATTTCGGGAGCTGACTTACCTTTTCTACGTCTTGGTTTCCTCCTGTGAAATGGGAGCAATACATGTGCCCACTTCTTAGAATTGTTGGCAGCAGTGAGAGAATTGATATAAAATGTTTAGTTAGAACTCAGTTACTGTTTGTTTTTTCTCTATTACAACCAAAATGTGACATTCCAATCAGAAAGTGTTTAGGAAAATTCCAAAAGCCACAGAAACATGCTGTTTCTGGCCTTTGATATGTCACATTCCCGAGCCTTGTCCCAGGGTCGGTGGGAACTGTGTTGGCCCCAGAATCACTCAGTTCGAGGGATTCCTATCCCATGTATACTGCGGCGGCAGAGGTCCTGATGTCAGGATTCTGGCCTGGGCTGCTGAGCCCGGAGGAGAAGAGCATTACGAGTGTCTTTGAGCTCTGGTCTCAGTGCATAACTTAGAGAAGGTCCCTGGGTCCCAGCAGTGCTAAAAACCTATCACTTCAGTCAACTGTTTCCCCTATTATGTTTGTACAGCTGGGGTTTTTTCCATCTTAAATGTACAAAAACACACTTTTTAAAATTGATCCTCTTTTAAAAAAAAAAGTAAAAAGGTGATTTAGAAGTCACTTGTTCCGTTCAAACACAGCCAACTTCTGGCAGTGATGGGAAGTACAAAGCAATTAATGGTCTTTGAGCAGGGGGCTGTCTGATGAGAACAGAATGGGCCATGTCAGCCCTCACTGGCCAACCCCTCAGCCTCACTCTCCTCTTCTGCTCTTGCTTCTGTCTCATAGATGGCCGGGAGTTGATGCACACATGGTTTGAATCCTGATGTCTTTACCTAATATGGGAACCGAGACACTTTTCCATAAACTTTCTAGTTAGAGCTACACAGAGTTTCACCAAGCAGGTGTGCCTTCATTTGGTTTTTTTCCCCCTTATGCATATTCATGGGGGTCTATATTCTAAGTATAACAGCATGATGTAAACCTCTTTACGGAAAAACTTCTTCTGTATTTAAGATTATGTCCTTAGAATATTCTTCCAGAAATGGACTTACCAAGTCAAACCCCCTGTTTTTTTGTTTTGTTTTGTTTTAATCATAAAAGTAACACAGCTTATTTAGAAAATTGGGAAGGTGGAAAAAAATCTTAAGAAAATTAAGAAGCATCATAATTTCATTATTCAGAAACAAACACTTCATATTTTGTTAGATTTCTAGACCTCTGTTTTTAATAGGCCATGTGACTAATTTATGTTGGTTTAAATTCAGTTCCTGTTCCTGGAGTGTTAATAAGCATTAATTAAAAGCATTCTATCATTCAAATAATTAATGTCAAATATTAAGCAATATCCCTCGTGTTTCTGGTCTTTGCTAGAACTTAATCAGAGGTGTTGCTTAAGTTAGAATGAGTGATACATGCACATGGTCCTCTAGTGGCTGTATACCACCTAATCATAGACTATCCAGACTGTATTTTCCTGGTTTTATGAATGAAACTCAAACGTAGAGTATTACTCAATTCTGTCGCACTTGGTTCAGCCACCCAGATTCAATGGTTGCTCTTTTCACTGGTCTGTTTGTTAGAATAGCTGACTCAGTAGTTAGTAACTTACTAGTTAACTAAGCAAATCAGCTTAGTCCACGTCCTGTTCGTTTAAAACAAGCCAGTACGCCTCCACAGCTAACTTCTTGGTGCATTTCATTGTTTTCTGAGTGTTCCCCAAAATACGAGCTAATGATGTACAATAATGTGTGTGCCCTTCCTTTTCCAAAATAAGGAGCTGGTTCCTTCCTCGTTGGAGGTTGAGCCATTCCCCTTGCCTGGTTTCAGTCGACCGAATGGAGGCCTGTGCTTCCCCTAGTGGCGGGAAGAGGCACTGCCACCGCTACCCCAGGCTCTGCCTCATGGGAGGGGGACTGAGACCCAGCCCCCAGACACCCCAGAGTGGGAAGCCTGGAGCTCTGGGGCCTCTAGGTTCCTCTGAGAGGAACCTGCTGCACCCCACCGCCCTGCCAGATTGGCTGGGCTCAGCAGACACAGGGCAGGACTGTTCCACACACAACAGGTTACGTGCAGAGCACACTTTTGAGCTCTTACGAGCATTTTGAGGTGTGAGCAGGGTGTCATGTTGGGGGGTGTATGACGTGTGGTGAGAGAGTGCAAACTGTAGGTTCTTCCTTTGCATATAATTTAAAAGTATGCAGTTTGGGCTTCCCTGGTGGCGCAGTGGTTGAGAGTCCACCTGCCGATGCAGGGGACACGGGTTCGTGCCCCGGTCCGGGAAGATCCCACATGCCGCGGAGCGGCTGGGCCCGTGAGCCATGGCTGTTGGGCCTGCGCGTTCGGAGGCTGTGCTCCGCAACAGGAGAGGCCACAGCAGTGAGAGGCCTGCGTACCGCAAAAAAAAAAAAAAAGTATGCAGTTTATGTCCCTTGACAGAAGCTGTCATCGAGACAGGGACAGTGGCTCCTCTGCCATGCTGGGGTCATCATTGTGTCACCCTTGTCTGATCAGCTGTTGGGGAAATGAGGGGTTTTGTAGCCATAAACTTTCTGTGTCTCTGGTTTTTGTTTTCTGTTTTGTTCATCTGTTTGGGTAGACTTTTTAATTCTTACTGCACCACAGTCCTAAACAAACTAGCTCATTGGCATTGATGAGGTCAGACCTTCTGCAGGCAGAGCTTCTGTTCGTTTGTGCCCGAGAGCTACTTCCCACTGCCGGTGGGGGCACTACTGCCCGGGTGTCCGTGGACAAGGTTGGACGGGAGGCTGTGAGGGGCACCAGGCTGGCCCCCGGCCTGACAGCCTCTCTCCCTCCACAGACCGCTCCCCATCCCACCCCGCACCCCTCAGCCGCTCGGCCTCCCTCAGCTACCCGGACCGCTCAGAAACGGCGTCGAGCACGGCCCCCTTGGCAGGCAGCAGCCAGTTCGGCAGCTCCATCCTGGGCCAGTACACCTCCGACTTCAGCGTCCGGGCGCTCATGGACCTCCAGTACATTAAGGTGAGCGCTCCCCATGGCCCTCTCCCCAGGCAGCACCATCCTCCTCATCCTGGGCGTCTGGATCACTCTGCGTCTCACCGGCAGCTTCTTTCTTTGATCCACCACACCCAGCACGGAGGGCCCGGGATGCATGTCCCTCCTGCTCTAGCTCCTCACTCTTTGGTCACCCCCTCCCTCCGCTCCGCCCCCTGGGTCACGCCCTCTCTCCTGGACTCGCAGCCTCCCTCCTGGCTGCCCGTTTCTCCGGGTCTCCTGTAGGGTTGGCCCCCCGGCCCTGCTGTCGGTGAACCAGGCCGTCCCGCTTCCCCCTGCAGATCACCCGGCAACAGTACCAGAATGGGCTGCTGGCCTCACGCATGGAGAACTGCCCCCAGTTCCCCCCGGATGGGTGCACCATCTGTACCGAGAACTTGACCGACAAGTCCGAGCTGCCCCTGGTGGACGAGACCACGACTCTCCTGAACGAGCGCAACTCCTTGCTGCACAGAGCCTCCCTCGAGGGCGCCATCTGACGGGAGGGCCCGGGGTCCCCCGCCAGCCCCGCGGGGGCCTCCCCAGTGGGCCCACACGAAGACAGGGAGCCTGTTAGGCCGGAAGGGGTACAGATAGCCTGTCTGACTGAGCAGCCAGTTGGCCCCCGACCCGAGGGGGATCTGGCCTCCGACAGGGACCTCTGAACAGCTCCGAGCTGGCGGCTGCCCACCCTGGACTGTGGGGCAATGGGCCGGCGACCAGGAGCGCTTCTAAACTAGGCTCATCTCACCTCTTTTTAATACCATATGGGGAAGGGAAGACAGGGTTAAGGAACTTTATTTAAAAACAATTTTTTTTTTTTCCACAAAAACTTTAAAAGGGGTAGGGTTTCTCACCCCGGGAAGCGATAGCCATAATCTGCTCGCAGCCGGGACTTTTTGGCTATGTCCCTGACTCAGGAAGCCTCCTCTTTCTGCTTCTCCTCCGCCTCCTCCAGAGATGGCATCCCTCGGGCCTGCTGGAGGAAGGTTTTCCCTTGGGAGGGAAGAAAGTTCTTCCCAGGAAGCAAAGAACCAAATAGTGCTGAGAACAATTGCCCGGACACGCGCTGAGGCTCGCCTGGTGTCACCGAGGCCGAGGGATTCTGGGAACCGTGATCAGGGACGTGACACTTGCAACTGCGGAGAGGAGCACTCCTCCTCCTGGTAATCGCTGGACCCAGGAATCTCCTAGAACTCTGCTGATGGGCTCTCCTGGTGAGTTGGGCTCCGTTGAGGACTCTCGCCCCGTCCCTCATATCTGCCCCTCTGGACAGCTCTCCCCTTGTAATGGGGCTGAGTTCAAGTGTTAGGCAGGGTCTCACACCTTTAAGATTGCTAACCCCTGCTCCCCAGGCCCTGACCTCACTTTCACCAAAGGTTTTCCCCAGGCTGGGGGAGCGACTGCGTTAGAGGGGACTTGTCTGCGATGCTCCTTTTGGGGCCAGGAGGGAACCTGGTCATGGGCATCTACGTCGTTAGCAATTCGTTCCATCCCCCTTCCCACCCCACAGCGAAAGTCAGGTCTCAGTCACTGACCCACCAAGCCCTTCTTTCCGGACTCCCGGTTTCTAATCCAAAACCCCAGTGCCTCTTAGAGACTGAGGACAAGAGGACGTTGTAGGAAGCCAACCTAAGCAGGTCCTTCATGCCCTTTCCTCTGTGGCTGAGGTTCACCTGGCTTTGTTCACGCACTTACAGATCTAACTAAAAGGCACACAGCTGGCAGCCCCGTCTTCCCCACGTGTGTGTTATCCTAGTGTGAGATGTCGTCCTGGCCTTTGCTGAAGCTCGTGGTCCTGGGCGCTCAGAGCCCCAGCCCCACGCGCAGTTCTGCCCCAGCACCTTTTCCCTGTGCTGCAGGCTTCCCGCCATCGGGGAGGCTGTAGGACCAAGGTCCAAGGTGGCCCTTTGGTTGGGTGGAACAGTTGCTGGGGGGGCGGGGGGGGGCCCAAGATCAGGCGAGGGAGACTCCACAGGCCTTCCTGAGTGTTATTTATTCACTCCTTTCCTCAGCCTGTGAGTCCTGTTACCCCAAGTGCTCTGTTGGGGACCAGGAAATGTCTTGCACCAAGTATACTGGCCCCTGGTCATTTTAAAGTTCTTCCAGACACAGAATTGATTCCTACAAGTCTGCAGAGAAGGTGGTGACAGCCATGGGTTCTCAAGCCATAAGGAAAAAAGACACCAGACCTTTGGCCCCCGTTGAGGCCTGAAAACCCCTCAGTTTTCTCCAGAAGCAGCTTGCTTTCCGAGTCCACACAGGGGCTCGCAGAGCTGTGTTCCTGGGACCTGAGTGCCAGGTGGAGCAGACTCACGGCCTGAACCGAGTGTGTGTGAAGCCAAAAGAGCAGGTGCACACACTTCCACGGCTACCTTTTTGCACGCACAGTTACTTTCAAGAGATGGTCCCGCCTCCCCTCCTCTTCCTGTCCCCATTTATAATCACTTTGTGCAGAGGGTCATGATTATTTCCACATATTACTGGTCCGATGACTTCCTCCTCCCAGTGCAATTTTTCACCTCCTATTCCAATCTCTCGTTCCTGGGCTGAGCAGTACCCTGACCTGGCCCAGCCCTGCGTGTCTTCCCGTGGAAGGGAGACCTTCGCAAACGGCCCCTGGATGGGTAGGCGAGTTACAGCCATCGTAGCAAATAACTCATATTTATTTTGCATAAGATTTTAATTTGTATATTTTTGTGATTTATTTTGGCATTGTTATGAGTTTGACTCTCGGGGAGTTTTGTTGTTATGACTCTTGTGTCTTTTGTCACAAAACAATGATAATATTTGCTAAACGATATATGGAATTTATTTTTGATTGGTAATAAAAAAAGAAATATGTATACATCTTGGTGAGTTTACAGTTGGCCTGTTTGAGTCCTGTCGATACTCGGTGCCGGTCATAGAGCTAGAAGTGGCCGTGCCTGGCTCTCACCTATGACAGGGCAAGGGGCCAGCATTCTGGGACTGTGTAGCAGTAAAAAGGAAGCAGAAATGTAACTTACAAAAATATATATAATCAAGGCTGTTGTCACAGGAGCTAGAGAGTGCCAGCTGCTGCTAGACAGACAGGGCAAGTGTGCTCAACTGCCACCATTAGGGATCCAGTACAACGGACACCAGAGGCGTGGGGGCAGCTGGGATGGGCAGATTGCCCCTCCTCTCTCCCCTGGGGGCTGAAGGAGAAAGGAGCTTGATCCAAAAGTATGATCATGTGGTCTTACAGCAGCAGGTGCCTCTCAGTCCATACTCAGGGGCTGGTTGTGGTTTCACAGTTGGAGCGCTCACCGCTGGAGAGCCCGCCTGAGAGGGACCTCACTGTATCCGCTCCCGAGGCTTCAGCCAGGCGGACTCCTGCCCGCAGGTGCCTCGGCCTGTGTGTGCAGTCGAGTGCACCCAGGCCAGGGACTCACGTAAGCCTGGCTTGACAGGGCCAACTCGGGGCGGGGAATGTTTAAAGAAAGGGAGGCACTGGGTAGGCAGAAAGGAAGGAGGACATTTCAGATAAAAGGAATAACAAATACAAAGTCTTGTGCATAGGTGGGCAACAATAAATTTCATTCATCCATCTGTTCCACACGTTTAAGCCCTCGCTACATGCCAGGTGCCACCAACCCCTCAGGCTGTCTTCTCCGCCTGGAACTTCCTCCCATGTCTTTGTGAGGCTCACCCCCTTGCTTCATCTAAGCCTCTGTTCAAATGCTACTTCCTTGAAGAAGCCTTCCCCCATCACCCCAGCCAAAAGAGCTTGGCCCCAGTCCCTCTGTCCGTCTCCTTGTATTGCCATGTTTTTCTCCATAGCACATATTGTCAGATATTAAAATACGGATTTGTATATTTTCTGTTGTCCTCACTCTAGAACTTAACCTCCAGCAGGTCAAGGTCTTTCTTACTTCCACTGCAGTCCCAGCACTAGGACCGTACCTGGTACATTGCAGGCACTGGATGCAGGAAATACTTGTTGAATGAATGAATGGGTCTTACAAGAAGCTGAGTACTGGATGCTATTGCGGGGGGAGCACAATGCTCCCATAACCTTGACCCAATCTAGTCAAGATGGTTGAGGAAAACCAGCTGGAGGAAGTGACGTTTGCAGACTTGAGAGAGAAGAAGGAATTAGCCAGGGGTCACACACAATAGTTATGGGTTTGAAACTCAAGAATACTAGATAAAACACAGAAATGTCTTGAACCAAATGATCAGAAAGGAAAAATCGCCCGTGGGGGAACTGAATGCCCGGTGACAAGTGTCTCCACTGATGCTGTGATGATGGGCCAAAGACTGACTCAGAGCCAAGGAAGAAAGAGGCTGGCAAAGTAGTGCTGGGGCCTCTATTGTTCACAGAAAGTCACTTGTGAGCAGCTTTGTTTGCTCTGTACCGGGTCCTTTGTCTTTGGGTCTCACAGTTTGACTCACTATTTGTGTTTTCCAAGCGTGATCCAACTGTTTTTCTACTCAAAGGTTTCCCTCCTCCCAAATAAGTTACAGGTTGTTTTCCAAGGGAGCTCGAGACCAGGGGAAAAGTAACTTGTCAAAGGTCAGAGCTCTGTCTAGATATACTGAGTGTTCTCCCCACCTTACCTCTGGAACTGGTCTTTGCTAGTTAACTTTTCAGGCACATGACTCATTTCAAGCCTGTTGTCCATTCTATCTCAGTGTCAGCATTTTATCTGGACTTGGAGACAGAAGTGTGAACCAAAGGGGTTGAGTCTACTATTATTATTTTTTTTTCAAAAGAGGCATGCCAGCCCAGTGGAAAGGCTCAGTAGTCATTATTGCTTCTGCTGGCGGCTTATTCTGGAACTTTTCACACACTATTTCTGCCGGTCACTCGCCACGGGCTTATTCATTCTTGCACATTACCTTCCACACAAACGTATTTTACTTAATTGCAGCCACAGTGCCTAAACTGTTGTTTAAAGTGTTTTCATGACACAGCACATGAATTTCTATAGAATCCTTGTAAAGACCATTTTAAATGACATGTACATGAACAGCCTTATGAAAGTCTATGTATGTTAGGAGATTTGAAAATACATAAAAATGTAAAGAAAATATTAAAAAAACCCATTTCATCTGGACTCCTATAGAGAAGTCGTGTTAGCAGGTTGTCTATTTCCTTCCAACCAGGTGAAATTCACATATAATAGGTTGAAGAACATTCCACACTGTCAAGGACCACACAGTCTTTGGGAGGATTCTCTTGAATAGTTCTTGTTGGTCTTTAGGAATTATTTTCCCAAGGATGATCTCCTAATGTGGCTGGGATGGCGAACAGGATATTAGGCCGGTCGCGTTGAAACCCAACATCCGTGTCTGAGTCGTGCTTCACTTTTCTCCGGTAAAATATATTCATAACATGTAGTAGCTGTGAGGATCCAATGAGGTAGTGATTTCGTGCGTGTACGTATTCACCATCGTTCTCCCTGGCAGGAATGCAAGTTCCTTTAAGACAGGGGCTGTGTGTCACGTCCCAGACCTATAGCAGAATCGGGTGCGATCAAGAAACACTTCCAATAAACCTTGGTTTCCGATGCCCAGTCACCGGTTCTTTCAGCCCTTCTCGCCCTTTAGGTCAGTGGTTCAGGGGGTCCCTTTCTGAGAAAACGGCCCATCTCCGTTGGCTGAATTCTCTGCCTGCAATTTCAGAAGCGCCGCTCCGCTCTGCGACCCGAGTCCCGAGCCAGGGACTTCCCAAAGCACGGGCCCGGCCTCCCGGTGAGCGGCGACTGCCGGTGAGAACCAGACGCCCGCGGAGGGGGGCCAGTTCGCCGCTCCGCGCCCTCCGGACGCCAGCCAGCCCCAGCCCCAGCCCCAGCCGCAGCCCCGGGAGTCGCGGCCGAGCCCCGCGGGGCCGAGAGCCCCACGCCCCCGACCCGCCCCGGGATCGCGCCGCGGCTTGTTTACTCCCCGGCGCAGCCTAGTCCGACCCTGGGGCCCGCCCCCGCCCGCCGCCTATTGGCGGAAGAGGCGCCAGGGCTGGCGACGATTGGCCCGGGGGAGGCGGAGGGGTAGGCTGCGCGGGAGGCCGAGAGGGGGCAGCAGGCGATGGCGGCGGCGGGTCGGTTAGGCTGGTTGCTCGCCGCGCTCTGCCTGGGCAACGCCGCCGGGGAGGCGGCGTCGGGCCCGCGAGTGCTGGGTGTCTGTCTGGAGGAGGACGGAGCGGCGGGCGCGGGGTGGGCGCGCGGAGGGGAGATGCGGGCCGCTCCGGAGGCCACCTTCCGCCTGCGCCTTTTCGGCTCGGGCTTCGCCAACAGCTCCTGGTCCTGGGTGGCCCCTGAGGGGGCGGGTTGCCCCGAGGGCGGGCCGGCCGCGGCGTCCGACGAGGCGGCGGCCCCCACGGGCGAGTGGCGTGCGCTGCTGCGCCTGCGCGCTGAGGCTGTGCGCCCGCACTCGGCGCTGCTGGCGGTGCGCGGGGAGCCGAGCGGCGAGGCGGCCGCCCCCACGGGCGAGTGGCGCGCGCTGCTGCGCCTGCGCGCCGAGGCCGTGCGCCCGCATTCGGCGCTGCTGGCCGTGCGTGTGGAGCCGGGCGGCGGGGCAGCCGAGGAGGCGGCGCCGCCCTGGGCTCTGGGCCTGGGGGCGGCGGGGCTGCTGGCGCTGGCGGCGCTGGCGCGGGGCCTGCAGCTGAGCGCGCTGGCGCTGGCGCCAGCCGAGGTGCAGGTGCTGCGCGAGAGCGGCTCGGAGGCGGAGCGTGCGGCGGCGCGGCGCCTGGAGCCCGCGCGGCGCTGGGCCGGCTGCGCCCTGGGCGCGCTGCTGCTGCTGGCCAGCCTGGCGCAGGCGGCGCTGGCGGTACTACTGTACCGCGCGGCCGGCCAGCGCGCCGTGCCTGCAGTGCTCGGCAGCGCGGGGCTCGTGTTCCTGGTGGGCGAGGTGGTGCCGGCTGCCGTGAGCGGGCGCTGGACGTTGGCGCTGGCGCCGCGCGCACTGATCCTCAGCCGCCTGGCAGTGCTGCTCACCTTGCCCGTGGCGCTGCCCGTGGGCCAGCTGCTGGAGCTGGCGGCGCGGCCAGGGCGGCTGCGCGAGCGCGTGCTGGAACTGGCGCGCGGCGGCAGCGACCCCTACAGCGATCTCAGCAAGGGCGTGCTGCCCTGCCGGACCGTGGAGGACGTGCTCACGCCCCTCGAGGACTGCTTCATGCTGGACGCCAGCACCGTGCTGGACTTCGGCGTCCTGGCCAGCATCATGCAGAGCGGCCACACGCGCATCCCCGTGTACGAGGACGAGCGTTCTAACATCGTGGACATGCTCTACCTCAAGGACTTGGCTTTCGTGGACCCCGAAGACTGCACGCCGCTCAGCACAATCACCCGCTTCTACAGCCACCCACTCCACTTCGTCTTCAACGACACCAAGCTGGACGCCGTCCTGGAGGAGTTCAAACGAGGTAACGGCCGGGGAATCGCGGAGGGGACTCGCATGTCAGCGCCCTACAGAAGGAGTGGGGGTTTAGGGAAGCTTGTGGGGAAGGGTCCCACCCTCGTGGAGAGCAGGGAAGCCTCTAAGGTCCCTTTTAATGAAGAGGATGGCTTTGCAGCTCCGAATGACCCTTCGAAATATCATTTAAAGGCTGTGGCTCTGAAACTGACAGTGCTATAGACAGAAAAGTCCCCTTCTCCTGGCAGGCCCCCAGTTTGGGGAGGTATGTCTACTTGGCTCTAACTCTCCAGCTCTTTACCAGGTCATTTCTGTGGCCTTTGGCTTTGTAGCAGGTCCAAACTCTTGGATAGAAACGGAAAGAACATAGAAGAGTATAGTCTTCAGGTACCTGGACGCTGCTGTCTGCACACGTATAATATAAAAGTATCTGGTCCTGTGATGTTTCTAGGGCATCATTGTTAAGGTCACTGATGGGCTGGTACCTTCCTGATTGGTAAAAGGAAGGGAAAAGGAATGATTGGTAAATGTTTTTCTACAGGTGTGGAAGAAACTTCCACTGTAATTTCACCAGAAGCAACTTGATGGATACCAATTAGTCTCCCATTACTTTTTTTTTTTTTAAACCCCGAGTAATGTCTCAAGTTCTCTCTTAACTCCATATTTTCACCCTCTCCTTTCACCCTGGTAAAAACTGAGACTCTCGCATTGTGAAGGTTTGGATTCCCCTGCAGTCTCCCTCTCCGTTGTTGGGCATGGGTGTCCTCCCCAGAGGACACTTGGCCACTAGCCAGGCTTTTCACACCTGAACTGCAGGATGGGCTTGGGGACACCTCAGGACTCTGGATGAGCTTCACCCTAAAGACTGAATAATTGCGGCGGAGAACTGAGCAGCTCCCCCTCATCTTCCTGGCAGCTGTGAAGTCTCCAGGCCCCTGTGAGTCCCTTGACTGTCAGGGCAGGGAGGCCAAGCTCTGCAGTAGTGACCATGTTACTCCTGCATTAGCACTGCTGTATGGAGGTCACTAGTGGGCGCTCTCGCGCACCACCTCCTGCTGAAGGGTGTTGAAGTTAGGCAGTAACTGTTATTACTGTATCTGGGGATCTCGGTGGGAGACTTTGATGGGCAGCCCTGGCTGCTTTGCTAGAGAATCTCTGATAAGCTCCTGGATGTTTCTTCAGAGAGTAGCCACGCAGCCCTTCACTGGGGAGAGGAGCCTGGGTCGGGGGCCAGGCAGCACCCCCCAGTAGCAAGTACTCTGTCTCCGAGTAGTACTGTAGTCTCTGAGGCAGTGGGGATTCTCGTGGCCTGGTGGCCAGCCGTGCAGGCCCTGGAGTCAGCAGGGGAGGGTACCATCCTGCCCCTGCCGCCTTCCAGCTTGAGGCCCTGGGGAGGCCGGGCTTGACCACCAGGGCGGTGACTGAGCGGAGCGTGGCACCATCCGAGTGGTTTGCACAGATCACTGACTGGTGTGGAGACCACAGTTGGGGGGTCCCAGTGGTTGGGGGGTCCAGTGAGAGGTGGTGGTAGCCTGAACGGGGGTGCACAGCGGGCCTGGAGAGGAGTAACCCAAGAGGGCATTTGAAGGTGGGCTTAGGAGGATTTTGTGGCTAGCCCAGGGACTGGGGGGCAAGAAGAGGAGCTGAGGATGAATATGCATTTTGGCTTGGTGGTGGCCTTGACCTTCCCTGAGGCAGAGCACACGCAGGGAAGAGAGGGCTTGGGGGCGGTGGCGGGTGGCAGGCAGACGAGTTCGTTCTGGACACGGGAATTTGTGGCTCTGCAGTGGCCCGAGAGGCAGGCTCCTAGGATTAGTTGATGTGCAGTGAGATGCAAGTGAAAGCCCCAAGCAGGAGGGAAGGATCTGGACGTCTGTGTTGAAGTGGTCCTAGGAAGCGGCGCCTAAAGAGGGGCACAGCAGGGAAGGGGTGGAGGGCAGAGAGGAGGGGCTGCGGAGGAGAGCCAGACCCGGGAACGCCCTGGAAACTAAGGGAAGGAGAGTGATCAGGAGAGAGGCTGGCGTCATGTCCTTTGGATCCAGCAACCAGGATACCCTTGACCTTTGCAGAGCAGTTGTGGGGCCATGGAGTGGGGTGCTGGGGATTGAAGCACGACAGCCCAAGGAGACGGGCCTTCCGGGAGGTATGGCTGCAGAGCGTAAGCCAGGGGGCAGTGGCTGGGAGAGGCTGGGCGGGCAGGAGGCCTTCTGCTCTTTGGTTTTAAGATGGGGGATCTTAAGATGGGGGAGTCGAGTGGGTTTAGGTCGAAGTGTTGGTAGGAAGTTGCTGGTAGGGAGGGAAGGCCAGTGCAGGCTGCTTCTGTTCTGGGGTGGTGGCCTTGGGGCGGCTCTGGAGAGCCTCCTTCTAGAAGGCGGTGCGGGAGGGGTGCAGTCTGGAGGTTGAATGGGGGGCTCTTCAGTCCCCTCGGCCTCCTGCCTCCTGTGGAGAGTGAGGGCCATTCTCAGGGCAAGATGGCCACGTCTTTCCTGTGACATCCTGGGCTTTCTCTGCTCTCGTGCAGTGCAGTCCTTTGGCAGATCGCTTTACGTTTCCTCACTAAAGTCCTCGTTAGTCTAACACTCTTCATCGTTCCTCTGCTCATGAACAAAGGGCGTATCGCAGCCTCCCTGGTGCGTGCGGTTTTAGGAACCGATCCCCTTCCTGTCTCTCTGCCGAGTGTATGAGACGGTGGTCCCTCTGAATTCCCGACGCTGGAGGCCCTGGCATCTTGGCAGTTACTGCCATTCTGGGCCCTGTTTCTTTCTCTCCTTCAGAGCACAGTTTTGGAACTGTATAGTCTGGGAGAGGCACCTTCCCCGGTGAGGTGCCCCTCAGTCACTGTGCAGACTTGAGGTGACAGCTGATTGTTTTGTGCAGGCATTGCCAGGGGGAGCGCGTACTTTGGAGGTGTAGTAGGTAGCATGTATTTTCTTTAAAGCTATTAACCCCTGCCTTCTTTGTCAACCCCCAGTGACAACCCCCAGTGACCTCAAGGACATTCAGCCAAAGGAGGGATTAGGATGGGTGCGCTTTTCGGAGTCTGCTTTAAACCCTGAGTTGTGGTTCATTGCCTTTCAGAAGCCAAAGGATTGCCCCAACTCTGAAGAGTCAGACCTGCTCAGACATCTGTGAGGGATGGTCACATAGTACTTTTCTCACAGGATACGTTCAGACAGTTTTTTTAAAAAAACGCTAAAGAGGGAAGGCAGAGGAATTTCATCGCCAACTGCATTATTAGGAATGTCCTAGAAAATAGGCATTATGGAAGGGTCCTCTAGCATCCCTGTCGTTTGTGAGCGTTCTCGAGCCTGCTAACTAAAATCAGAACTCTAGAGCTTTTCAGAGCTTCCTGGTCGACGTCGGCAGGTGTGCCATCATCTCCCCCTGGCCTGCGGCTCTGTAGAGCTTTCGCGGGGAGAGCCGACGGCACCTGTCTTGGGGCCTGTGTCCGTGTTTGCAGTCAGCCAGCCAGGGGGCCCCATATCTTCAGGGCGTTTTATCCTGTCAGATGAGAAGCTTGAATCCCTCCAGCTTCCCGTTCTCTGTGTGCCCCTCACTTCTTTCTGGTTGCCTCCTGGACCCCTCAGACATCCTGCCTTAAGGTTAGATCCCGTGGCCACTGTTGGGGGACCTTGCGAGGGCTCTTCTTTCTTCTATTCATTATTGAATCATCTCATCACTGAGAACCTTGCGCCCATTTTATAGAAGTTTTGAAAGCAAGGTAGAACTTAGTCATTCCTGTAGGGAACCTGCCAAAGGGACTGGCTTTGTGGAAGAAGGGGGCTGAAGTGGGTCCTCTGCTCCCAGATGGCCATCTAGAACCTGGGCTTTGGCTCCCGAAATCCCAGAAGACCGTTGACCCACATTGTGTGTTGAGCCTCAGCCTTCCTGATGTGGCCTAACAGATTTGTATCCCGTGGCAGAGCTGTTGGGGCCCTCGTAGCAGTGCTGCCTGCCTGCCGGTGTGAGCCATTCCAGCCCAAACACCAAGGGGTGGGAAGCGTCTGGAAATGCCACGTTCCTCATTCAGTGCCTCTGTCTCAGCAGGAATGGGCAGACAGTTCCCCAGGGACCCCTAGCCCCTTCCTCCTGGGAAGCGGGGAAGGAACTTAATGTGGGCATTTCCGCCTTTAATTTTTGTTCCAGGATGGTAGAGCCCCTAAAGAGGGCTGCTGGCTTCTCTTCAGTGGGGCCCTGAACTTGGCACCATGCCTATCTCCCAGAGGGGAGGGGGCTCCTAAGATTCAGTCTTTTGTTCTCCTCAGTGAAAGTCACTTGAGTGGGGTGGGGGGGGTGTTAGGAGAGTGGACTCAGAGCCAGCTGCCTGGGTTCCAGCTTGGCAGGGTCACTGAACCTCTTTTGGCCTCAGTTTTCTCTGTGAACTGTAAAATGAAAATAATAATATGTGCCTTATAGAGTTGCCAGAGGGTTTGGTAAGTTAATAAATGAATAAAGCATTTGGTGGCTGGCACGCAGTAAGCAAGCCCTAAGTATAGGCATGCCTTGGAGATATTGTGGGTTCAGTTCCAGACCACCACAGTAAAGCAAGTCATACAAGTGTTTTGGTTTCTCAGTGTATATAAAAGTTATGTTTTACGTGTAGGGTAAGATTGTTTATTTGAGATTTTTCTTGTTTCTTGAGGTGAGATTGAATTGCTATGAACTTCCCTCTTAGGACTGCTTTTGCTGTGTCCCATGGGTTTTGGGTGGTCGTGCTTTCGCTGTCATTTGTGTCTATGTATTTTTTTATTTCTTTGATTTTTTCAGTGATCTCTTGGTTATTTAGTAGCGCACTGTTTAGCCTCCACGTATTTGTGTTTTTACAGTTTTTTTTCCTGTAATTGATTTACAATCTCAGAGCGTTGTGGTCAGAAAAGATGCTTGATACGATTTCAGTTTTCTTAAATTTTCCAAGGCTTGATTTGTGACCCAAGATGTGATCTATCCTGGAGAATGTTCCATGTGCACTTGAGAAGAAAGTGTATTCTGCCACTTTTCGGTGGAATGTTCTATAAATGTCAATTAAATCTATCTGGTCTATTGTGTCATTTAAAGCTTATGTTTCCATATTTATTTTCTGTTTGGACGATCTGTCCATTGGTGTAAGTGGGGTGTTAAAGTCCCCTACTATTATTGTGTTACTGTCGATTTCTCCTTTCATGGTTGTTAGCATTTGCCTTATGTATTGAGGTGCTCCTATGTTGTGCAAAAACATTTATAATTGTTATATCTTCTTCTTGGATTGATCATTATGTAGTGTCCTTATTTGTCTCTTGTAACAGTCTTTATTTTAAAGTCTATTTTATCAGACATGAGTGTTGCTACTCCAGCTTTCTTATGATTTCCATTTCCATGGAATATCTTTCTCCATCCCTTCACTTTCAGTCTGTATGTGTCCCTAGGTCTGAAGTGGGTCTCTTGTAGACAGCATATATATGGGTCTTGTTTTTGTATCCATTCAGCCAGTCTTTGTCTTGTTTGGGGCATTTAATCCATTTACATTTAAGGTTATTATCGATATGTATGTTCCTATTACCATTTTCTTAATTGTTTTGGGTCTGTTTTTGTGGGTCTTTTTCTTCTCTTGTGTTTCCCGCTTAGAGAAGTTCCTGTAGCATTTGTTGTAAAGCTGGTTTGGTGGTGCTGAATTCTCTTAGCTTTTGTTTGTCTGAAAAGCTTTTGAATTCTCCATCAAATCTGAATGAGATCCTTGCTGGGTAGAGTAATCTTGGTTGTAGGTTTTTCTCTTTCATCACTTTAAGTATATCCTGCCACTCCCTTCTGGCCTGCAGAGTTTCCACTGAAAAATCAGCTGATAACCTTATGGGGACTCCTTTGTATGTTATTTTTTGTTTTTCCCTTGCTGCTTTTAATATTTTCTCTTTGAATTTAATTTTTGTTAGCTTGATTAATATGTGTCTTGGGGTGTTTTTCCTAGGGTTTATTCTGTATGGGACTCTCTGTGCTTCCTGGACTTGGGTGACTATTTCCTTTCCCATGTTAGGGAAGTTTTCCACTATAATCTCTTCAAATATTTTCTCAGACCCTTTCTTTTTCTCTTCTTCTTCTGGGACCCCTGTAATTCGAATGTTGGTGTGTTTAGTGTTGTCCCAGAGGTCTCTGAGACTGTCTTCAATTCTTTTCATTCTTTATTCTGCTCCTTGGCATTTATTTCCACCATTCTGTCTTTACTCACTTATTCATTCTTCTGCCTCCGTTATTCTGTTATTGATTCCTTATAGTGTATGTTTCATTTCAGTTATTGTGTTGTTCATCTCTGTTTGTTCTTTAGTTCTTCTAGATTTTTGTTAAACATTTCTTGTATTTTCTCAATCCGTGCTTCCATTCTATTTCCGAGATTCTGGATCATCTTTACTATCGTTACTCTGAATTCTTTTCCAGGTAGATTGCCTGTTTCCTCTTCATTTATTTGGTCTTGTAGGTTTTCCCTTGCTCCTTCATCTGTGACATTTTTTGCCGTCTCTCTTTTTTTAATGACTGGGATTGTGTTCCTGTTTTACTGGTTTGGCCTGAGGCTTCCAACACTGGAGTTTGTAGGCTGTTGGGTAGAGCTGGGTCTTGGTGCTGAACTCTGTGAGACCTCACTCTGATGAATGAGATGCTCTGTTAGTCCGATGGTTCGGACTTCGGAGCTCCCACCACCGGAGCTTCCGCCCGACCCTGGGCTTGCGAATCAAGATCCCGCAAGCAGTGTGTGGTGGCAAAAATAAAAAATAAAAAACAATAACAAAGTAAAAAATAAAATTAGACTAGGAAACTAACAGATAACATAGTTAGATATGTTAGAAATAAAAATATAGATGAGTCAACAACGGGAAGGTACATCAGTACCACAATAGTAAAAAGAGGTGGAGGGAAAAGAAAAAAAAAAAGGTGGTGGGGGAAGGCCTTGGCTGTGGAGGGCGGGGCCTAAGCAAGGGCGAGGTTTGGGTGGTGGGCGGGGCCTATGCTCAGGACCCACAGGGCTGGAAAAGGCCCTGGGGGCTGTGGGGGGTGGGGCTTAGGCTCAAGGAACAGAAGGAGCCCAGGCGGCCCCACACCCCTGGTCTCAGGGCAGGGGATCTCACCTGGGAGCCCAGCAGGCTTCCTGGGCTCAGGTGGGTGGGGAAAACACCCTTCTCTCCTCTCCTGCTCCTCCTGGAGGGCCCCTCCTGCCTGCCTCTCCTGATCCCCACCTGGCCTCCCTCCTATGCCCACAAGGACCCACGCAGCCTGGAGGGGCCTTGGAAGGCGGGGCATTGGTCTGGGAGCTCAGCAGGCTCCTTGTGCCTGAGTGGGCGGGGCAGTTGCCCTCCGGTCCTCTCCTGCTCCTCCGGCAGGACCCCTCCCGCCTGCCTCTCCTGATCTCCCTGTTCTCCCTCCTGTGCCCCCAGGACCCTCACAGCCTGGATGGGGCTTTGGAGGGCAGAACCAGCTTGGGAGCTCAGCAGGCTCCCCGGCCCAAGTGGGCCATGCGATTGCCCTCCACTGCTCTCCTGCTCTTCCTGGAGAGTCCCTCCCACCTGCCTCTCCTGATCTCCTGGCCTCAGGGGCGCTGATCTTGTCTGGCCTCCACTTCTCCTCCCCCCTTGTTCCTGCTGTGTCCTACCAGTTCACTCTGGGGTTCCTCCCGTCTCCTTGGGGGTCAGAGTCCCCCACAAGCAGACGGCAGGCGCCCTAGTTGTGGGGAGATGCTAACTCCGCGTCTGAAATAGAAACGAAGGAAACAATAGCAAAGATCAATAAAACTAAAAGCTGGTTCTTTGAGAAGATAAACAAAATTGATATACCCTTAGTCAGACTCATTAAGAAAAAAAGGGAGAGGACTCAGATCAATAAAATTAGAAATGAAAAAGGAAAAATCACACAACCAACGCTGCAGAAATACAAAGGATTATAAGAGACTATTACAAACAACTATATGCCAATAAAATGGACAGCCACGAAGAAATGGACAAATTCCTGGAAAGGTACAATTTTCCAAGACTGAACCAGGAAGAATTAGAAAATATATAAACAGACCAATCACAAGTAATGAAATTGAAACTGTAATTAAAAATCTTACAGCAAACAAAAGTCCAGGACCAAATGGCTTCACAGGTGAATTCTATCAAACATCTAGAGAAGAGTTAACACCCATCCTTCTCAAACTCTTCCAAAAAATTGCAGAGGGAGAAACACTCCCAAATTCATTCTACGAAGCCACCATCACCCTGATATCAAAACCAGAAAAAGATATCATAGGGCTTCCCTGGTGGCGCAGTGGTTGAGAGTCCGCCTGCCGATGCAGGGGACACGGGTTCGTGCCCTGGTCCGGGAAGATCCCACATGCCGCGGAGCGGCTGGGCCCGTGAGCCATGGCCGCTGAGCCTGCGCGTCCGGAGCCTGTGCTCTGCAGCGGGAGAGGCCACAACAGTGAGAGGCCCGCGTACCGCAAAAATAAATAAATAAATAAGAAAGTAAGCAAGTAAGCAAGCAGGTTTGATCCCTGGTTGGGGAACTAAGATCCCACATGCTGTGCAGCGTGGTCCCGCAGAAAATCAAACTAAAAAACCTTTATGGCTAAAAAATGTTAACCACCATCTGAGCCTTCAGCGAGTTATAAACTTTGATGGTGGAGAGTCTTGCCTCCGTGTTGGTGGTTGCTGGCTCATCAGGGTGGTGGCTGCTGATTGGGGTCGCCGTGGCAGTTTCTTAAGGTGACAGTGAAGCTTGCTCTATCAGTTGGCTCTTCCGTGCACCAGCGATGTCTCTGAAGCACCCAGCGCTGTTTGATAGCATTTTATCCACAGTAGAACTTCTTCCAAAATTGGAGTCAGTCCTGTCAAACCCTGCCAACCCCACAACCCCTTATCAGTTAAGTTCATATGATGTTCTAAATCCTTTGTTGCCATTTCAACGGTCTTTGCAACATCTTTACCAAGAGTAGTTCCCATCTCAAGAAACCACTTTCTTTGCTCATCCATGAGAAGCAACTCCTCGTCCATTAAAGTTTTATCCTGAGATGGCAGCAATTCAGTCACACCTTCAGGCTCCACTTCTCATTCTAGTTCCCTTGCTCGTCCTACCACATCTGCAGTTACTTTCCTTCATGAAGTCTTGAACCCCTCAAAGTCATCCATGAGGGTTGGAATCAACTTCTTCCAAACTCCCATCAGTGTTGATATTTTGATCTCTTTTCATAAATCATGAATGTTCTTAATGGCATCTAGAATGGTGAATCCTTTCCAGAAGGTTTTCAATTGAGTTTGCCCACATCCATCAGGGGAATCTCTATCTATGGCAGGTGTAGCCTTATGTAATGTAGTTCTTAATAAGACTTGAAAGTTGAAATTACTCCTTGATCCATGGGCTGCAGTATGATGTTTTGTTAGCAGTCATGAAAATAACATTAGTCTCCTTATACAGCTCCATCAGAGCTCTTGGGTGACCAGGTGCATTGCTGATGAGCAGTACTACTTGAAAAGGAATCTTTTTCCTGAGCATTGGCTCTCAACAGTGTGCTTAAAATATTCAGTAAACCAATGTGTTGTCATCCTTTATTGTTCAGTTTATAGAGCACAGGCAGAGTAGATTTAGCGTAATTCTCAATGGCCCTAGGATTTTTGGAATGGTAAGTGAGCATTGGCTTCAACTTAAAATCACCTGCTAACTGCATTAGCCCATAACAAGAGGGTCAGCGTGTCCTTTGAAGCTTTAAAACCAGGCCTTGACTTTTCCTTTCTGGCTGTCAAAGTCCTAGATGGCATCTTCTTCTAATATAAGGTGGTTTTGTCCACGTCGAACATCTGTTGTGTCGTGTAACTACGTTCGTTAATGATCTTAACTAGATCTTCTGGGTAACTTGCTGCAGCTTCTACCTCAGCACTTGCTGCTTCGCCTTACTCTCATGTTATGGAGACGGCTTTCCTTAAACCTCGTGAACCGATCTCTGGTAGCTTCTTTTCATCTGCAGCTCCCTCACCTCTCTTAGCCTTGATAGAATTGAGAGGTGGGGCTTTGCACTGGGTTAGGTTTTTGGGTAAGGGAACGTTGTAGCTGGTTTGATCTTCTATCCAGACCACTCAGACTTTCTCCATATCAGCAAGAAGGCTGTTTGGCTTTCTTACCATTCACATGTTCACTGGAGTAGCACATTTATTTGCTTGTTTGTATATTTTTATTTTTTGGAGCAGCTCTTATTTATTTAAAAAAATTTTTAAATTATTTATTTATTTATTATTTATTTTTGGCTGCATTGGGTCTTTGTTGCTGCGCACGGGCTTTCTCTAGTTGTGGTGAGCGGTGGCTACTCTTCTTTGCGGTGCGCAGGCTTCTCATTGCGGTGGCTTCTCTTGTTGCGGAGCATGGGCTCTAGGTGTGCGGGCTTCAGTAATTGTGGCACGTGGGCTCAGTAGTTGTGGCGCACGGGCTTAGTTGCTCCACAGCATGTGGGATCTTCCTGGACCAGGGCTCTGAACCCGTGTCCCCTGCATTGGCAGGTGGATTCTTAACCACTGCACCACCAGGGAAGCCCTGGAGTAGCTCTTTTAATTTCCTTCCAGAACTGTCCCTTTGCATTCACGACTTGGCCGTTTGGTGCACGAGGCCTAATTTTCAGCCTGTCTCAGCTTTCGACATGCCTTCCTTGCTAAGCTTAATCATTTCTAGCTTTTGTTTTAAAATGAGAGGCCTGTGATTCTTCCTTTCACTTGAACACTTAGAGCCTATTGTAGGGTTATTAATTGGCCTAAATTGCAGTATTGTGTCTCAGGGAACAGGGAGAGAGGAGAGGAGAGGGAGAGAGACAGGGAATGACCGGTTGGTGGAGCAGTCAGAACACACACAGTATCTATCAAGTTCCCCGTCTTATGTGGGTGCAGTTGGTGGCGCTCCCCCAAAACAATTACAATAGTAACATCACAGATCGCCTTAACAGATAATAATGGAGTTTGAAAATCTGGAAGAATTACCGAAATGTGACACACAGAGTGAGCAGATGCTGTCTGAAAAATGGTGCCGACAGACTTGCTTGACGAAGGGTTGCCACACACCTTCAGTTTGTTGGAAAAAAAAAAAAAAAAAGCAGTATCTGCGAAGCACATTGAAATGACGTAGGCCTGTACTGCATTTCTTCAGTTCTCAGTTGCACGTTGTTTTTGTATTTTAACATCTCTGTAACCAGGATGTCTCATGATTGATGACATCTTGGATTTGACGACATGCAGTAAATGTGATCTTTTTATCCTTTTACAGCCTCCTTCCTTTCTTGATCATCTGGTTAGTGGTCTAATAATAATAGCTTTTGCTTGACTCTTGACATTTTCATTCCCTCCAACTTTGGAGCAGAGGTCTTCCTATACCTGATTACTGGGGGCGGGGCAGGGGGCACGGATGCTGAAAGAATGAGGCAGAGGCATGCCAGCTGCTTCCAAAGCATGCGCTTCTAAACCCAATCACTACATTGTCATTGAACCCAAGGTATGTAAAGTAGGATTCACACAAAGAGGTGAGCTTGACTTTTTGCTTTACCAAAGGATTCTTGAAGCAAGCACCCCTTTACATGCAGGTCCAGGCCGGCTTTTACCCTATGCTTTATTCACTAGTAATAAAAAGGGGCAGCAACCTAAATGTCCATCAACAGATGAATGGTTAAATAAGATGTGGTACATATGCAAGTGAATACTACTCAGCCACGAAAAAGAATAAAGTGATGTCATTTGCAGCAACATGGATGAACCTAGAGAATATTATACTTAATGAAGTAAGTCAGACAGAAAGACAAATATTATATATCACTTTTATGTGGAATCTAAAAAATAATACAAATTATATAAAACATAAACAGACCTAGAAAACAAACTTACGGTTACCAAAGGAGGGGGGAGCGATAAATTAGGAGTGTGGGATTAACATATACAAACTACTATACATAAAATAGATAAGCAACAAGGATTTACTGTATAGCACAGGGAACTATATTCAAAATCTTGTAATAACTATAATGGAAAATAATCTGAAAAAATATAACTGAAACACTTTGCTGTACACAGTGTGAACTAACAATATTGTAAATCAGCTGTACTTCAGTGAAAAAAAATACTGTTAAAAAGGGGTGGGGGCATGCTTGAGATGAGTTTGCTCTCAGTGCCATATCCTAGACCTGCACAGTCCAGTCCAGTCGCCACTACCCACAAGTGGCTGCTGAGTTCTTGAACGGTAACCAGTCTGAATTGAGATGTGCAGTGAGTGCCAAACACACACCAGATAGCAAAGACTTAGTACCCAAAAAAGGAAAAATATCTATTCATATGTTTATATTGACTGCATGTTGAAATGATATTTTGATTATATTGAGTTGATCATAAAATACTATTAATTTCATTTCTGTCTCTTTAATTTTTTTAATGTAGCTACTCAAAAGTTTTAAATTACCTGTATGGCTTGCATTCTGTTTCTTTTTGTTTTTTTAAATGGTTTTTTTGACGTGAACCATTTTTAAAGTCTTTATTGAATTTGTTACAATATTGCTTATGTTTTATGTTTTGGTTTTCTGGCCCTGAGGCATGCGGGATCTTAGCTCTCCGACCAGGGATCGAACCCGCACCCCCTGCATTGGAAGGCGAAGTCTTAACTACTGGACCGCCAGGGAAGTCCCACATTCTGTGGCTTTTGGACAAGCATAAAGCTTTATGGAGAAAAAGCACTTACTTGAAACAGTATATTCTTGAAGTTTCCCTAACATTCCCCAGCACTCTGAGGCTGGGCTTTTCTCAAGCTTACATTTTCTCGTAAAACAAGCAGTTAGCTCACCTGAGGAGGATGCAGAGGAGGAAGGAGAAGAGTTGCAGCTTCCTGCTCTTCCTCCCGCACAGTTTGGGCTCTAACTGGCCGATTATCATCATCTTCATCCCCTGGGTGACTTCCATGCACCTCGGCTTCTGGAAATACAGGGCAGCCTTCAGAACTGGGAACGCTCCCTTTGGAGACTCAGGCGGGGTGGCCCCTCTCAGCTTCCGCATTCAGACTGTCCCCGGGGAGCCAGCGTCTTTGGTGTCGGCGCCCTGTGTCCACGGTCCGGTTGCGGCTGTTTACGGTGTCTGTTCTGGTCGGGATGCATCCTTGTCTAAACCACGTTTACGGCGTGGAGTCGCACAGACCCGGGGTGACTCCAGCTCCGCCGCTGCCTGGGGGGACTTGGGCAGGTGGACATGGGGTCCAAGGCTTACTCCTCACGGGCACCTAGGAAGAGTCTCTCCTGGTGCCTGGCCTGTTGTGGGAACATAGACATCAGCCTCTGTCCTTGTGGTGGACCAGTCACATGGGACTAAGGAAAACAGGAGGCCCCCTAGCAAGCTGTAACGCAGGTGTCCCTCCCCGCAGGTAAGTCCCACCTGGCTATCGTGCAGAAGGTGAACAACGAGGGCGAAGGTGACCCCTTCTACGAGGTGCTGGGCCTGGTCACCCTGGAGGACGTCATCGAGGAGATCATCAAGTCCGAGATCCTGGACGAGTCCGAAGACTACCGTGAGTCGTGGCCCCGGCGCTTTTCTGGCTCAGCCGGTCTTTCGAGCTTACAGAGACGTGTGTATCAGAGGATGGCAGGTCTCCGTGTTGTCAGAAGCGGGGCTGGATCTCGGGTCAGAGCCGTCATGTACCCAGGCCCCGTCTCCTCACCCCTGCGTAGGCCGGGATTGCCCCTTGCAGGAGGGAGGGCTCACACGTGTGCCTGGACGCAGAGCCACGGGGGTGTGTCCCATGGGTGGCTTTGCAGTCCCAGGGCTTGCCCGGAGCTCTGCCTTTAACGGGCTTTTTCCCAGTCTTTATCTTCCTTGGTCCGTTTGCGTTCTCTTGTTCTGTTGTATAGAAGTGTCTTCTCAGAGAAGCCCATTCTTTACTGCTGAGAGGTTCTTCCCCAAACAGATGATCGTGGGGCCTGTGATTGTGTTTTAGAAGTGCCTGACTCTTGGGATGGCAGCTGCGGTCTGCAGGGCAGACACAGAGCCCATGCTTGACGGCGGGCCTCACATGGGCCCCCTGGGACACTGAGCTGCCCGCCCTGTGATCTTGGAAGTGAATCTCTGCCCACGTGTCTGTCCCCCAAATGCAGCATTTTGGTTTGGCATCTCAGACTGCCGTAGGCACGGGGTCTGTGGGTTAGCGCCTGTTTGGCACCAATAATCCTCAAACGTGTGCTTTCTAGCGAGGGGCCTGTTGTTTTACATAAGCTGTCTGCCATCATATCGGCATTATCTTCTCCCAGCTCCGAGGAGGGAGCAGGCCTCTCTGCTACTTCTCGGGACATCGCTGGAATGCAAGCTGCCGCCCCTCCGACCAGGCACCAGATCACTGCCTGGGTGGAGTGGCCGCCAGGTGCTGTCAAGACAGCAGTGCCCTGATGCTGTCCCCCCACAGGAGCCCCGAGGCCTTGGGGGGAGGGAGAGGCAACGTGCCCCTTGGTCCAGTCATGTTGATGGAGGGCTGCTGGAGCCTAAGCAGGCCCTCTTCTCCCCGCCCCAGGAGACACCGTGGTGAAGAAGAAGCCTGTGTCTCTGAGCGCCCCTCTCAGGCAGAAAGAGGAATTCTCCCTGTTCAAGGTGTCTGACGATGACTATAAAGTGAAAATCTCGCCTCAGCTGCTCTTGGCCACCCAGCGCTTCCTTTCCCGAGGTGAGGGTGAGGGTGGGCCTCGTCCCTGCTCACCGGCCAGTGGAGCAGGAGACCCCCCCCCCCAATTCCCAGTAAGCAGGAGGGTGTCCAGGAGAACTTTGGCGACTCTCTCTGCCGCCCTGTCATTAGCTCGGGTCACTTGAAGGCGGCTCCTCTGTGGGTGGCGGAGAGCCGCGGCCGGGTGGGTGTTGTGGGAGGCTGGGGGAGCCGAGGCATGCAGCGGGAGGCGGGCGGGTACACGGGCTGCGCTGGGCCCGGTGGACACTGTCCCCGCACCTGTTTCCCCTGTGGGGCAGAGGTGGATGTATTCAGCCCACTGCGAATCTCCGAGAAGGTCCTGCTGCACCTGCTGAAGCATCCCAGCGTCAACCAGGAAGTGAGGTTTGATGAGAGCGACCGCCTGGCCGCCCACCACTACCTGTACCAGCGCAGCCAGCCGGTGGACTATTTCATCCTCATCCTGCAGGTACCTGCGAGCCCGGCCTGGAGCCCGCCGCTTGCTTAGGAAGTGGGGAGGGTCTGAGAAGAGGAAGGAAGATCCAGATGCACCCGCCCTGGATAAGTGGGGTCGGTGCTTTCTCCTTGTGCTCTTTGCTGGCAGGAAGGATAACCTGTCCACCTCTTTCTTTCCCTGTCCCTCTCTCCTCCCCCTCTTCCCCGACCTCCCAGGGCAGGGTTGAGGTGGAGATCGGGAAAGAGGGCTTGAAGTTCGAGAATGGGGCCTTCACCTACTATGGAGTGTCCGCCCTGACGGCGCCGTCCTCGGGTAAGCTGCAGCCGTCCCAGAGCTGGAGGCAGGGGTCGGCGGCGGGATGGGCGTTGTCGAGGCTCTCCAGTGCCCCGCGTCCGGCCTGTCCTTCCTGCAGATCCCGTGCCTCCTGCAAGGCAGTCTGCCTTGGGGCGTGCTGGCCCTTCTCGTCTGCGGGCTGCATGGGGGTGGGGCAGCATTTCTTCGGGGCTCATCTTTGTTGCTCTCCCCACCCCTGCACAACTTTTCCCAGGAGGAGCATGTTTGCCATCCTTTTCAGAGCCCCTGGCTGTATTCCCTCACCAGGGTGACTTGTGGGGTGGATCTCAGAGGCTGGGTGGGGCTGGCCTGCTCCGTCACCCACTGTCCTCTCATAGTTCACCAGTCCCCGGTGTCCTCGCTCCAGTCCATCCGCCACGACCCGCTGCCCGAGCCCGCCGAAGGCACCCGCTTGTCTGCATACTGTCCTGACTACACCGTGAGGGCCCTCTCTGACCTGCAGCTCATCAAGGTGACCGTCTGGGCTGCTCACTGGTGCTGGCTTTTAACCAGCTTTGCGTCCCCGAGGGCTAGACGAGCTGGTCACACATTTGAATGGATTAAGAATAAATTCTGATTGAGTCTATCTGAGACTTCCCAGAGCAAGACCTTGTACTTGCTGTGAAGGGTGGATGGCCTGGCCCCTCTGTCTGCTGGTGGCCTAAGCGCCCAGCTTCCTTGGAGATGTTAACAACGCTTCTGCCCCGCACCCCCCCACCCCCCACCCCTGGTTTGGGGGCTTGAGGGCAGGAGGGAGGGGTGTGGCCCCTCACCTCCCCATCTCCGTCCAGCTGCACGAGTTGCAACGCTTCCTGTGCCCCAGGTCACGCGGCTGCAGTACCTCAATGCACTCCTGGCCACCCGAGCCCAGGCCGTGCCGCAGTCCCCTGAGAACGCGGACCTCCAGGCCGTCCCAGGCAGCCAGACCCGGCTCCTTGGTGACAAGACAGCCGCAGCCACAGGTGAGCCCCGTGCGGCTGCATCCTGCGGCGTTGACCCCAGGGCGAGCGTGCCCTTTGCCGTCCTGGCTGCACACACAGACCTGCTCTCTCTGCCCTCGCCCTGCCCTACATTTGTTCTTTTTCCCTTTTGTCTCCCCGTTCTTTTCTCTCTCCCTTCTTGTGTTTTTTTTTTTTTTTTTAGAAGATGTTGGGGGTAGGAGTTTAATAATTTACCTATTTATTTTTGCTGTGTTGGGTCTTCATTTCTGTGCGAGGGCTTTCTCTAGTTGTGGCAAGTGGGGGCCACTCTTCATCGCGGTGCGCGGGCCTCTCACTATCGCGGCCTCTCTTGTTGCGGAGCACAGGCTCCAGACGCGCAGGCTCAGTAGTTGTGGCTCACGGGCCTAGTTGCTCCGCAGCATGTGGGATCCTCCCAGACCAGGGCTCGAACCCCTGTCCCCCGCATTAGCAGGCAGATTCTCAACCACTGCGCCACCAGGGAAGCCCCCTTCTTGTGTTTTTAATAACTCGTCACCGCTGAGCTATACGTCAGCTGACATTCTGAGTAGGAGCACGTAAGTCAGCATTTTCTCTCCAGGGCCTGTAGGGTGGGTTGATTTAATTAGAGAATACAGTTGACCCTTGAACAACAGCAGGTTAGGGGCGCCAACCCTCTGCGCAGTCAAAAATCTGTGTATAACGTGGTCGGTCCTCTGTGTTTGTGGTTCTACGTCCGCAGATTCAACCAGCTACAGCCTGTGTGGTGCCGGAGTATTTACTATTGAAAAGTAATCCGCATATAAGTGGACTCACGCAGTTCAAACCTGAGTTGTTCAAGGGTTAACCGTAGTTGCTAAGTGGGAGTATGGTCACGTTAAGGTGCTGTATTGGGTCATTTGGGGTTAGGGTTAGGTCACCTAGAAAGTGAAGATTTGGGTCACCAGTGGGCCTGGCTCTGAAGGTAGGTGGCTGGTGGACACCATCCCCAAAACCCAGAAGAGCACCTCCTGTGGCGTTCGGTCCCATCCAGGCATTCCACTGGGAGCAGGAAGAAACAGACTTTGCAGAGTGGGATGGGAAACCCCACCCTTAGAGTGTAAGGAGGGAAAATAAAAAAGGAGCCTCTGAAGGGTGGGCTTTGGGTGGGAGTGGTAAAACACATCAGGGAACTTTCTTGTCCTTGTTATTCAAGAAGGTACTTTTATGCTGACCGAGCTCCTAGGTTGGGGTCTGAGGTCCTCCGGGGCTTGGCGGGGCTTGGGAGAGGCCGTGGAAGGAACTGCAGGGGCCTGACTGCCTGTGCTCCATCCCCCTTACCCTGCAGTGGGGACGCCGAGCTCTTAACTGAACACTTCCCATGCCAAGCACTGTGCTAAGGGCTCTCCTCGTCCTGACTCATCTAAGCAAACTTCCCTGAAGTTTTGAGAGGTGGTAGTTGTCACGCCCATCTTACAGGTGAAGTCGGAGGCCGGGAGAGACGGGCACTCTGGCTTCGATGCACCTTGGTTACCGGACCCACGTTTGAGAAGGGAAACGTGTTTTTATAATGGAAAGGTGCTTCCTGAGCTGCGTTGGTGGCTCCACTCCTGCGAGCCCCATCTGCGGTGCTGGTGAAGGACCCTGGGGGGTTGAGTTGGGTCCTGGATCCGGGCCTGGTCGCGGTCCTTTTGGAATGAACGGACCCTTCGTTCGCCTCTTAGGGCGGAGCCCGCGCCTCTGTTTACCCGCTGTGACGGTCTTTTATTTTGCGAGGCACCCCTCACACAGAGGTTCGCACCATCAGGTTCGCACCATCAGGTTAGACTCGGGTCTCGAAGGCCAGGACGTTTTTGTGTTTCGAAGTGTGAGCCTTTTGGCTTGGGTTTCCTCCATCTGCTACTCTGACTGCACAGGTTGTGTATAAGGTACAAACTTAAATCTAAGAATCCTGGTTTTTCCTTTCGTTTCATCTTTTATCACATACCCAGAGGTTTTTTAATCCTTTTGTGGCTTCAGTGGCTCGTGAGGCAGTCCTCTGAATCGTTTTTAGTGGCTCATGGGTCATTTCCTCTTTGTAACGGATTACCAAGCAGCCCCTGTTCTGTAGTCGTGATGTTGGTGATTTGCCCCCAAGTGTGCGGCCTGACATTGGCCCTGGGCGGCCCTCAGGGTCTTGCACTTTATCTCTGTTAACCTGTTGCTTCGCTGCCCCGGGAGCTCAGTGTTGCTACACGTGTTGGACGTGTCCCCGGGGCGCTGCTGAAACGGTGCAGGTCAGAGCCATCCTCTGGGTGACTGGCTCCAGCTTCCTCAGCAGAGAAGTGTCTGAAATGCTTGGAAAGCACGATGATCTTGAGCTGCCTTCAGCTGGGTCGGCAAATGGCGTGAGGGCCAAATCTGCCTGTTCTCGGAACGTTTTACTGGAGGTGCCCATCTGCTGAGGGATTGTACTCGGCTGCAGGTGGAGTTGCCTCGTTGCCCCCGAGGCCTGCAAAGCCTAAGAAGACTGGCCCATTACAGAAACACCTTCCGGAACCCTGGTCCGCCGCTTCACATTCGGAAAACCCCCTCCACATCGATCAGTCCCAGAGCGGGATTCCCAGGGAGAGTCCGAGCTTGACGCCGGGCCTCCTGGGCCGCTCCCGCCCCCGCGGCCCTGACTCTGCGGTGCTGCCCAAGCTGCCCGAGCGGAGCGGTTCTGCCGGAGCAGCTCCATAGCTGGTCTTCTCTCTCTCCCCCCTCCCTCCCTCCCCCCTCCCTCCCTCCCCCCTCCCTCCCTCCCCTCTCCCTCCCCCTCCCCCTCCCCCCTCCCCCTCCCTCCCTCCCCTCCCTCCCCCTCCCCCTCCCCCCTCCCCCTCCCCCCTCCCCCCTCTCCCTCCCCCCCCCCTTGCCCTCTCCTCTCTCTGGCTTTCCCAGTAGGCCTTTCCCTCTTTGGCACATTGGGAAACTGCAGTTGATAATTGACTGTGGACTAGTGAGCATTTTTTGTTTTAAGACAACACGCAAGGTAAATGTCTTGCCTTTTACTTTACCTTCTCTTTGCTTTCCTTTGCCAGCCTGTTAGCTGCTGGGGGCCGTGCAGACCTCTCCCCCAGGTGAGGGGCACTGCTTCCTGTCCCTTGTTGCTACTTCTCATTTTTCTGGAGGGCAGGAGGGACCATGAAATGCCTGCTCAGCCTTGGAAACAAAAGCTCCTTTCCAGCGCCTGCTGTGTTGTCTGGGCAGCCGCCTCCTGCCTGGCCTTATGGCCTCGGCCCCCCACCGGCAGAAGCCCTGCCTGTCAGTGATGGCATCCGTCCCGGCAGTGGTTTTCTCTCACGAGGCTGAGCATTTTCCTAGCTAAACGCTCCCAGCTCTGCCTCGATGTCTCCCGAGGAGGCCTGAGGCTCCTCGGCCCCCCGCCCCCCTGCCCCTTCCCGTCCTAAAGAGGACTGAACACCTGGGGTCAGGGGACCCGCTGCCTGTTCGGGCTCCGATGCCGATTTTCCCTCTCCCCTCTAGGGTCCAGCCACAGCAGACCCGGCCTCCCGGCGGAGGAGAGCCCTGGGCGGAACCCGGGAGTTTAACCGCTTGGCAGGCAGCCCCAGGTCTGGGGAACGGACAATCACGTGGGGAACTGGAGCGAGCCAAGGAGCGGCTTCCTGCCAGCCTGTCCGCATCCCCCGCAGGCCACGTTTTAGATGGCCCTCGTGGACGCGGGTCCTGGCTGCCCTCAGAACCAGAGGCTGGTGCCAGGAGCCTCAGCAGGTCCTGCCCCCCTTTAGGAGATGGGGCTCCGCCGGGGCCAGCCCTCCAGGCCTGCTTACGAACGGAATGAAAGGAACAGTGCCACCTCCAGTCGCTGTGCCAGCCTCCCTGTGACAGTGCAGTGTGTTTATACCTCTTCTGGCCAAGCCACCACGTGAGTGCACGGTTACCGCCTCTCTGTGGCCGTGACCTGTTCTCTCTCTGCTTTTAATCTGCCAGCCTCCTGCTGCTGGCAGCACCAGTGTGGGCTGGGGGTTCACATCCGTGGCCTTGGCCACCGTGACCTTTCAGGCTTCCCTTACGATGCCATGCTTCAGAGCACGTGCCCAGCCTGTCCCATGTGCCAAACCTGGAAGCAAGCCTGTCACACCAGCCCCGCTCCCTCCTGTGCAGGTGGCTTTCTCACGCTGGCCCCGCGGGGCTGAGGAACCTCTTCCTCCTGCCACTCCTCAGCCTGCCTGGCTCAGTCGCCACTAACAGTATTGTCGTTTCCTGTGTTTTAAGAAGAGGTCACACGTGGGAGGAAGGGACTGCTCTGCTGCACCTAAGCCTTTGTTGTGGGGTTCCGGGGAGGGCAGCCCGCGGCCCCCCTGGGGGCGCCGTGTGGCTGTCAGGTGCGTGGAGGGTGGCCAGGGCGGCCAGGGCTGGTTGTGAACCAGGTAGAACCCTCTCCGTCCTTTGGAAAAAAGAACATGACATCGGAGTTTTTCTTAGATCTCTGAAACATTTCAAGCTCTTTGCCATTTTCCTTTTCTAGCTCTGGGGTTTTAGAGAAGCGGGAACGAGAAGGTATTTGTCTCGCCTTCTGGTTCACCTAAAGTCACCTTCCACAGTGCTTCAGCTGCGCAGAAACCGGGGCATCACGGGGACCAAGGATGGGGAGGGGGCAGGATTTCTGGAACCTTTCCCAAAGGTATTTGGGTCCTTACCCAGGATCAGTGGGAATGAAGGCCAAAAAACAGTGGCATGCTCACTGAGAGACTTTTCTCAAGGAATTCTCTCCAGGAGCAAACCCAGGTGGGAAGTAGATACTTTAAAATTCTCTCTCTCCAGAACAGTGGTTCTTAACTTTGGCTGCACATTGGAAATCACCTGGCAAATTAAAAATACTGATACCTGGGGCCCATCCCCCAGGGATTCTGATTTAACCAGTCCAGGCATCAGGATTTTATTCTTTAAAATTATTTTGGGTTCACAGATCATATACCCTTCACACCTGCTTCCCTGACTATCTCACATAACCTTGGTGCATTTATCGAAACTAAAAAATTAACATGGGTACAAAACTATTAAGTCAATTACAGACTTGGACTTTTATCAGATTTCCCATCACGTCCCTTTTCTGTTGCAGGATCCGATCCACGACACCAAGTCGCATTTAGAGCTACTGCTTTTTTTTTTTCCTAAGTAACTTGTTACTTTGAAATAATTAACAGATTCATAGGAAGTTGCAAAGATAGAGGTCCCACGTACCCTTCACCCAGTTTTCCTCAATGATTACATCTTACATAGTTACAATGCAGTATCAAGACCAGGAATCTGACACTGGTGCAATGTGGGCATATAGTTCTATAGCATCTTATCACATGTAGATTTGTGTAACCACCACTGCAATCTAGATACAGAACTGTTCCTCCCTAGGATCTCCCTCCAACAGACCCTTTATTAGAGCCCCCCCACCCCCTCTGGCCACTATCCCTAATTCCTGGCAACCACTAATCTGTCCATCATCTCTATAATTTTGTCATTTCAAGAATGTTGTATAAATGGGGTCTTACAGTATGTAACCATTGGGACTGGCTTTTTTCACTCAGCATGATGTTCTGGAATCTCCTCCAGGCTGTTGCACGTGTCAATGGCTCATTCCTTTTTGATGGCTGTGTGGTGTTCCATCATATACTCACTGTCCTGTCTAAGGACATCTGGGTGGTTTCCAGTTTTTGGCTATTCCAAATAAAGCTGCTATGAACATTCATTACAGGTTCTTGTGTAAACATTGGTTTTCTTTTCTCTTAGCTAAATGTCTAGGAGTGCAATTGCCAGGTCGTATGGTTACTGCATATTTAAGTTTTAAAAGAGACTGCCAGACTTTTTCAGAGCGCCTGTACAGCCGTACATTCCCACCAGCAATGTGGGAGTATTTTTCCACATCCGCTCCAGGATTTGGTATTGTCACTATTTTCTATTTCAGCCACTCTGGTAGGTGTGTAGTGCTATCTCAGTGTGGGCTCTATTTGCATTTCCATAGTGGCTAATGTATATTTTTTCATGTGCTTGTTTCACCTTGTGAAATGTCTGTTCATGTCTTTTGCCCATTTTCTAATTAGATTGTTGTTTTTACTGCTGAGTTTTGAGAATTCTTTATATATTCTAAATACTAGGCTTTATTGGGTTTTTGGTTTGCAGATATTTTTTCCCTTATCTGTAGCTTATTTTTTCATCCTCTTAACAGGATTCTTTTGCAGAGCGAAAGTTTAAAATTTTGGTGAATTACAACTTACTGATTTTCTTTTATGGACTATGCTTTTGGTGTCATGTCTAAGAATTCTTTAGTCCTTGGTTGTGAAGATTGTCTTTTTTCTAAAATTTTACAGTTTTAATTTGTATGTAAGTTCGTGATCCATTTCGTTTCTTTTAAAAAATTTTTTTTGCCTATAGACGTCCAGTTCTTTCAGCACCATTTGTTGTAAAGCGTATCTTTCCTCCGTTGAATAACTTTTGCATCTTTTGGCATGTTTGCTGTGTCTATTTCTGGGTTGTCTGTTCTGTTCCTTTGACCGATGCGTCTGTCTCTTCACTGGTACCACACTGTCTTGATTATTATAGCAATTTAATAGGTCCTGAAATCAAGTGGACTGATCTCTCCCACTTTGTTCTTTTCCAGAGTTGTTTTAGTTTTAAATTTTAGAATAATCTTGTCTACATATACAAAGAAAAATCTTGTTGGGATTTTGGTAGGAACTGTGTTAGACCTGTGTATCAGTTCGGGTGGAACTGACATCGTTACTCAGCTGCATCTTTCAGTCCATGTGTACGTGTCCATTTATTCAAATCTTTGGTGTCATTCATCAGCGTTTTGTAGTTTTCAGCATACAGGTCCTTAGATGTTTTATTAGATTTACTCCTAAGTGGGTTTTCTTTTTAGCAATTACAAATGGTACTGTGTGTTTTAGTATTCAGATTCATTGTTAGCATGTAGAAAAAAGGTTTGCGTATGTTTATCTTGTATCCTGAGATCTTGCCGGAACTCCCTTATTGTAGGTGGGGTTTTTTTGTTTGTTTTTTTTTTGGCTGCGATGCGTGGCATGCGGGATCTTAGTTCCCCGACCAGGGGTCAACCCTGTGCTCCACCCCCGCACACCCCCAGCCCCCCGCAGTGGAAGTGCGGAGTCTTAACTACTAGGCCGCCGGGATCTCCTACATAGACAAGCATGTTATCTGTATGATAATGCTGATATCCGGGTCCAAACCTAGGGATTCTGATTTAATCCATCTGGACATCAGGATTTTGAAAATCTTCCCTCTTGATTCTAATAGGCAGTCTAGGCTGAGAAGCCCTAGACCACCCTGCCTACCTGCTCTGCCCCTGGGGACCTGTCTTGCTGTCAGGCCGGCATGGTTATCAGGCTTGAGTTTCTGAGGAACTGGCCCCTCTCAGCCCAGAAAAAACAACCAGGCCGTGATGGATAATCAACCAGTTTTAATGAACAAAAAATACTGATACGTATAAAAAGGTATTTTTGTTTGTCACTTAAGTGTCCCCATTTCCTAGATGGGAAGTGTCCTGTCCATGGACTTGAACGCCTGTTTCTCCCATGGCCCTAGCGTCTGGGTGCACGGGGCTCTGTCAGGACAGGGCAGGAGGTGCCCATGTGAGGGGAGGGCGTGTGGCCCCTGTTGGGAGCTCTTGTCGGCTTTTTCACAGAATAGAAATTGCCTTGTCCTTGGCCTGAGAAGGCCACCAGTTAGACTAGAAATAACTGCTGCAAAACGGCTATCAACCCAGGTTCCTTATGTGAGGGAGGCTAACCTTCATCCTGGAGCCCAGCCCTCTGCCTGTGGTTCTCAGTTTAGGGCAGAGCTGTTCTCAGATGCACCTTCTGGCGTGTAAGGACCCTGCTCGCTAGCAGTACAGCAGACAGGTCTGCACCAATGCAGTGTGACCGGGAAAGGACAGTGGGGGGGGAGCTTTAGGGGAGCGTGTGGAGGTGGGGCCTCGGGCCACCCCCAGTCGGTGGAGGAGGGAAAGGAGCAGCTGAGCTCAGAGCCCTCCACGTCCTGCCTCCGAGGGTTAGGGTGAAGCAGCACGGCCGCGGCTGCAGGGGCCAGGTGAGAGCGCGCACTCTAGTACCAGGGCCGGGGTGACGTCAGCGCCGGAGGCAGAGCAGGGTTACAGGCCACCACGCCGAAAGTTGAGTGGGCCGCAAGCAATCCCCAGCACCCAGGCGCGTCCCCCGCAAGGGGAGCCACCAGATGGCCAGCCAGAGGGCAGCGGGCAGGCCTGTCCGAAGCCTTCGACAGGGCACAAGGTTTCCCTAAAACATTAGCTCCAGCTCGCCGGTCTTGGGGCTTCTGAGGCAAGCAGGCTGGGGCTGGCCTTCTGTGCAGGGGTGCTCAAAGCCGTCCAGCAGCCCCCTCCAGACGGCCAGGCACGGAGGCCCCTGGAGAAACCTGCACCCAAGGGCATCTGCTGCTGGCCATGCACCGAGTCACCACCTGGTGGCAGGAGGGCCCTGATGGAGGGCAGAGCCTAGCTACCTCCTGGACCGGGGACCAGTGGGCACCGAGGAGCCCTGGCACCGGCCCCAGGGAGCTCGAGGCTGTTCCCGTGCTGCTCTGCCCTGGGCCCCCACGCTCCTCCACTGCCCCTCGTCTGGACCCACTTTGTTTCCTGCACCCGCCTGCCACCCCCGGGTCCTCTGCGTCAGCCCCCAGCTCGCGCCCTGGTGGGGACTGGCTCAGCCTGGGACAGGAAGCCGGGGAGGCTGGTCTGACATGGCTGTCTGGAGGCGAGGAATCAGCCCTGAGCGGGGAGTCGTGACCGTGACCGAGGGAGGAGCAGGCGGGTGAGACACCTGAGTGGCACGGGGGCGGAGATGACGGGATGGAATGGTGGCTGCGAGTGGCCCTGAGGATCGGCTGTTGTCGGCACCGGGTATGGGGGTGCACCACGTGGGCCTGAAGTGCTTCCCAGATGCGCGACTGCCAGTCCTGGGCCAGCTACACTGGGGTCACTGAAGCCTGGGCACGAGGATGCCGGGTGAGTCCCCGCTCTCCTCCCCGGAGCGGCCCGCCGCGCGTGCTCGCTTCTACTCACCGCATTCTCACGCCCAGCCCGGCCCCGGAGAGCAGCAGCACCTTCAGGGCTCTGCAGTGGCCGGGCTGCACTGCCTCGTGTAGAGCCGTGTCCCCTTCCTGTCGAGGTGGGGGCGGCGTCCTCCTACCTTCGCTTCCCAGGGTGGGTCAGGTCAGCAGCTACTGTCGCTGAGCTCAGGCTGCCTTAGTCGTGGCCCCCAGGGGTGGAGCCGCCCCAGCCCGGGACAACCAGACGCCTACCTTGTCCTGTGCGTCAGCGCAGGCCCCGCAGGTGACGAGGTGCTGCAGGCAGTCGCGGTGTGCACGGCCATGTGCAGGGGCGTGCCCCAGATCTAAGGGAGCAGTGAGGCTCAGTGCCATTCCAAGCTGGCAAGGCCGTGTCCCAACCCCAGGAAGAGCATCGGGCCGCCCTGCAGCCTGTGCCCTCCCCTGGTCCTGGGCACTGACCCGGGCACCCCGGTTAAGCAGCTGTTTGAGGATGTCCAGGTGCCCTCCGCGGCAGGCCCAGAACACAGGGGTCCTGTCCGGCTGCAAAACAAAAGCACCAAAGTAACCCTGACCTGCAGAGATGCCAGGCGGGGGGTCTGCCGTGGGGATGGCCCTTCCCTGGTTCTCACCAAGTCCTGAGCGTCCACGGTGGCACCCGCCTCCAGCAGCTTGTTCACGAGCTGGCTGTGACCCTTCGGACAGGCCCAGTGCCAGGCCGTGCGGTGGAGCTGGCGTGCTGCGGACGGGAGTTAGCTGCAGGGAGCGCAGCCACCCCCAGAGGTCCCACCCGCAACCCCATTCCCACAGCTGGTGCCCTGAACAGAGCTGCTTACTCCCCCGTCGTGTGAAGGGCCTCTCCCTCCAGACTCAGGAGGCATCATGGGACCCATGCCCCATAAAACAGAAAAGCCCTGCAGTTTCCTAGGCTCTGACTGGACCACGCTGAAGGCCGCATGCCTGCACCCACCCTCGCTACCTTGTCGTGGGCACTGGGGTCCCCTCCATCTGTCAGGTACTTGTCAGTCAGGGCCTCCTGGTTCTCAGCAGCTGCCTGCAGGAATGTCTCCAGGTCCACGGGCTCCAGCTGGGCCAGGGGCTGTGGCTGGATAAGTTCAAGGACGAGATCCACTCACTCCCCACACTAGGCCTCTGGGACACGGCCTCACCAGTCTAGCCAAGTGGTTCCAAATAGCTGGCGGAGGACCAGCGCACTGTTGGCTTATACAAACAGTAGATTTAAACACTTGCCCCCAGGACCTCCCTGATGGCGCAGTGGTTAAGAACCCGCCTGCTAATGCAGGGGACATGGGTTCGAGCCCTGGTCCGGTAAGATCCCACATGCCGTCGAGCAACTACCTGTGCGCCACAACTACTGAGCCTGCGCTCTAGAGCCCGCGAGCCACAACTACTGAGCCCACGTGCCACAACTACTGAAGCCTGTGCACCTAGAGCCCGTGCTCCGCAACAAGAGAAGCCACCGCAATGAGAAGCCCGCGCATGGCAATGAAGAGTAGCCCCCGCTCGCCGCAACTAAAGAAAGCCAGCACGCGGCAATGAAGACTTAACGCAGCCAAAAATACATTAATTATAAAACAACAACAACAAAAAAACTTGCCCCCAGAAGATTCTGACTGAATAGGTATGGGGCGGGGTTACGGATTGACTTGTGTTCCGCCCCCCTGCACAGGTTCATATTGTTGTAGTCCTCACCCCAGTACCTCAGTACATGACCTTATTTGGAAATGGGGTCATTGTAGCTGTAATCGGTTAAGATGCCGTCATACTGGAGTAGGGTGGGCCCTGGTACAATACGAGTGGTGTCCTTATTGAGAAGGGACAGACCTTTGGACACAGGCACGCAGGCAAGGAGAAGGCCACGTGAGCTCAGAGGCAGAGATCGGGGCGATGAGGCCACAAGCCAAGGAACACCACCAACCCCAGAAGCTGGGGAGAGGTGTGGACGGATCCGCCCCCAGAGCCTCAGAAGAAATCAACCCTGCCTGCCGACTCCTTGATCTTGGACTTCCAGCCTCTGAAACGACCATAAATAGCTGTTGTTTAAGCCCCCAGTTTGGGGTACTTGGTTCCGGCAGCAGCTGTGGAAAACGCCAGGGGCGGAGGGCCCCCTGGTGCGGGCTGTGCAGCTGTGCGGCGGCAGTGTCACTCCTCCCCAGGCCTCCCACAGGGACGGGGGGCTCCTGCTCAGGCACTCCAGCCCTGGTGTGGCACTCCCACGCACCCACCTTCCCGCTCACCTTGACCTCAGGCTCGGGTGCCCTGGCGGGGACTCTGCGTTTCAGTCGCTTTTCTCTCTTGTCTTCAAACCAACGTTTCCAGGTCAGCCAGGCTCTCCAAGTTAGCTCTGGGACTGCTGAATCTTTCATGCTGGGGCAGAAAGCAGGCAGAAACAGGACCACGCCAGCCATTGGCTGCTGGCCACGGCAACCCTGGGGCAGCTCTTGGTGGTTCTAACCCTCGTCTTCCCAGCCGCAGGAGAAGCGCCGCGCCCAGGCTGTCAGACCCTGAGCCCCGGGCTCACAGCCCCCCTGCTCCACCTGCCCGTGCCCCCTGCCCCCCGCCACTCACTCTCCTCTCCTCGTCCAGTTCCTGCCTCTCCCGGGCCTCGGCCTCCAGGATCAGACACTCCGTGTCCACGTCCCAATTCGTTCCTTTCGACTCTCTCCACTTACCTATAGGAACAGAAAAAAAAATCAGAAAAATTAGGAGGAGCCCTTATAGAAAACACAACTGTGCCAGACAGGGGAGTCCTGCCAGGAGCTGACGTACAGAGAAGAGCGATCTGGATGTGGATCTGAGAGCTGGCCTGACCCCTCTCAAAGCTCCATGGCAGAGCGAGCCCCGCTGGCTCCCTGACCCCCGTGCTTGTCGCTGGCTCTCACCACCTGCAGCAGCGCCCGAGGCCCGGGGGCTGACTGCTGCTCACTCTGTCCTGTCAGCAGGAACCCTGCGGCCTGGGCCTGACGCCGCATCTATTTACGCTGCTGGGCTGTGTCCAGGTGAGCTCAGGGCCTCCCTCGTGGGTTGTTGTCCTTACATTCCTACCCGATCACACCACACTGCCACCTGACCCCAAGCCCGGGGGGACAGAGGAGATGCCTCCCGGATAAAATTCTGAATTCCTACGTTCAAATTTTGGCTCTTCATGAAGCTATGTTTCTTCATAATAAAATGGGGTAAAACTAGCACTTACCTCTTGGAGCTATAAAAATGAAATGACTACCAGTGCTGTGCTTAGGGCAGAACCCACCAAACAATGGTCCATTCTTTTCTTCCTCCCCTGGCCCCCAGCCCCGTGATTCAGCGCTAGGGAGCCCTAAGGAATAAGCACGTTGAGGGGAGAGAAAAGGCTGGAATGATACGATGGCAGAGCCTAGGGCTTCTAGCCATGTAGAACTACATTCCATTCCCTTCTAAAGCAAACTCAGGCAGCCTAACACTTCCTGGGCCCTGCAACCCGCCTCCCAGCAGCGGCTGTCCTGGGCTGCGGCCAGCAGGGCCCTGGCCCGCAGTGGGGCTTGTGGGGCAAAGTGACACCCTGGGCCTCGCTACCCTCCATGCCCCATCCCTCACAACAGACGTCCCAGAGTGTCACTGGTGTGCCTGCTTCTCTCGCTGCCCAGGGAACTCGAGCGCCCTCCTCCTTGTCCCCAGCCAAGGCAGCCAGACCCTCCAGACCATTTCCCCAGCAAAGACCATCAACGCAACTGAGCTCAGCCAGCACCCAGCCACACTTGTGTCTTCCGGGGTGACCTGCCGCTTCCCGTTCCTCTTTGGCCAACACAGTCCAGGGCAAAACCCACTACACTCAAGGATTTTCTCGTCTACCATCGCCAGACGCCTTTCTCACCGTGTCTCTCTCTTGCTCCTTGGCCCCTCACCACCTCACACGAGAACTAGGCAGACAGGCCGGAAAAGTACTACAGGTTTCTACTCCCAAAACCTCCTCAGGCACCAGAAAGGAGCTGCCTGGCCTCCGCGTTCTGCTGAGACGGTCTGGGGGTGCCCAGACCACTGCCCGGCCTCCGCTGCACGTCCTCACCAACTGCTGGATGCTGACGAAGTCCATGGCCCCTCCCCTGCTCGTCACGCCCCCAGTGAGAAGAGCCGAGCAGCTCAGCCCTTTTATAGGAGAGCTGTCGGGGGCCGGGGGGCGGGGGCAGGGCAGAGGCTCGGGCCCCCGCCAGGCAACTCCGTGGCTCCGTAACACCCACCAAAGTACCGGTGTGAGCACACAGCCCACTGCGGGCGCGGGAGAAAGAGCTGTTTTGAGCTGAGTCAGTTGCATCCTCAGACACCCCCCATCCTGCACCTGTGCCATCCCCCCCGCACCTACTCAGAAGTGATTCAACCAATAAACACACATCCTGGGCGCTGGGCCACCAGCCCAGGTTCCGGAGGAAACGGCTCCCATTCTCCTAAGTGCAGATGCCCTGGAGAAAAAGAAGTGAGCCGCCACGTTGCTGTAGGTCTGGCTGCCTGAGACCCTGGGAGACGCGGCCCAACTGCCGCGGCAAAAAGACTCCTAGAGAGGACCCCTAAAGCACGGACGCAAGGGGCCGACCTCTGCCTCGAGACGCTTCCCGGCTGCTACAGGAGGAGACCGAGGGACTTCCCAACCCCCGGCCAGTTGCCAGGCCGCCTGGGCTGCTCTTGGTGGTGGTTTCCTTCCCCAGACACCCACCCTGCTCCCTCACCACTGTGACGGTCAAGGTCGACGATTAAGCTAGGCCACCATCAGGAGCCAAGCCCAGCCCGTCATCAGCCCCTCATGCCTCTTGAAGAGCCTCCCACGGCCGACACGCACGTCCCCCACCAGGGACCTGGTGGTGGACCTGGGCACGGAGACGCCCTTCGCCAGGAAGGTGGGGTTTAGATCCGCTGCAGGTCCAAGTACGAACGTTAACCACTAATCCAGTTGCAAAGCAATCAGTCTGCAGCTACCAAAGCCAAACTTCCTAATTCTCCCTCAGACACCAAGCACGACTTCCACCCAGCTGTGCCTTGAATTCTGCCTTGACCTTTGAAGGGCAATCTGATTGCTCGTGTCACTCGGATCCTGGAGTCTTACTCACTAGCTCTCAGATTTCCTGGAGCAACATGAGCAGGGATGACCAGGACGAGCCAGCGCGAGGGAGAACCGTGGATCCAGGGCGGCCCAGGGCCCCACCACAGCTGGCTTCTTGGTGACTGCTTCCAAGCCCAGCGGCCACGGCTCACGGGCCCAGCCGCTCCGCGGCACGCGGGACCCTCCCGGACCGGGGCACGAACCCACATCCCCTGCATCGGCAGGTGGACCCTCAACCACTGAGCCACCGGGGAAGCCCGAGCCCCGAGCTTTTGAGAGAAACCCCATCCTTATGCTCCAGGGTGTTTCTGTCAAAGGTGATTCTTGCCGGTGGTCCTGAGGAGGGAAACGGTTACCTGGAGGAGAGTGAGGGGAAACCGACGAGAACAAGCAGGACTTCAGCTCTGGACTCCACTGCCTGCCACACAGACTCCTCTCCTCCAACGTTCGAGGGCGGGGGCACCGACAGGCTGCATCAGAAATTCTCAGCAGAAGACTTCCTGGTATTCACATGAAACTAATTGGTAGTAACTTAATACTGGTATAACTTATCAAAGAAAAAACGTACTCCTGGTAAAAACTCCAAACATAGCAAATGAAGCTCAGGACACCCTTGGTTAAGTACTCTTGCCGTGGAGCCCGGGGAAGCCATGGGTACAGTTTAACACACAGCTTCCTCACGCTCCTCCTGTGTGTTGTGTGTACGCACCTACATGTTTCTCCATACTTTACGTCATCACGACTCAGCACTCTCCACATTAGCATACGCTGCACTCAAAGTGCTAGAACCTCGCCGTCCCCCTGCTGCAAACACCTAGGTTATCTCTGCATTTTTTTTTTTTTTTTTTACGTTACACCCCATGCTCCAATCCAAATTTTTGAAAATGCCTCTGTAAATAAACATCTTTGGGGACTTCCCTGGCGGTCCAGTGGTTAGGACTCAGCGCTTCCACTGCAGGGGGCATGGGTTCGATCCTTGGTCGGGGAACGAAGATCCCGCAAACCGCTCAGTGAGGCAAAAAAAAAAAAAAAACCCAAAAGCAAACATCTTTGTGCACACAGATGAATATTTCTCTAGGGACCTACAGAGAAATCAATGTATTGGCCCCGTTCAATTAAATTTTAATAGATATTGCCAAACTGCCGTCCACACCGGCGGTAACCAATTTCCATGAACAGATAAAAACAAACACAGTTAAGACAAGGAACAGCATCAAAGAGAAAAGAAAAAAGAGATATAATTATGTACATATATACATAACAAAGGATCAATATCCAGCATACAGAACTAACTCCTATGAATCGAAAAAGAGAACAATTTTAGATGGACAAAGGGTACGGACAGGAAGGTCACAGAAGACAGGCGTTCAACCTCACCAGCAATTAGCGATGCAACCGAACAGCAGCACTGTGTAGTCTATCAGACGGTTGAAATGAATGAAATTACTATAAACACAAGTGCTGGTCAGGTTCTGGAGAGGTGGGAGCTCCCATACACTGCCCACACGGTGCCGGGCACCCTCCCCAGCACTCCCCAGATATTCACTCGTCTCACCCCCATGTGGACTCCGAGGCAGCCCCACTGTAGTCACTCCCACCTTAAGAGATGAGGACGCAGGGGACTTCCCTGGCGGTCCAGTGGTTAAGACTGTGCTTCCACTGCAGGGGGCACGGGTTTGATCCCTGGTCAGGGGAATTAAGATCCTGCGTGCCGCGAGGCAAAAAAAGAAAATGAGGACGCCGGACAGATGGGTAAAGTGACTTGTACCAAGGTCACTTGGCTAGAAAGCAGCTGTTCATTTGTCACATATTCCACAGTTTCTTCTCATGCTTACATACTTTTGTATCTTCAGATTTGGGTCTTTGCTCGAAATTTATTCTTGTGCGTGGGATGAGGTAAGGATATAACTTTATTTTTTCCAAACGGAGAGATGTTTCCACATGAACTAATTTAGAATACGGTCACCTGTCCAGGCTGGAGTACTGGCAGCCCCACCAAGTCGCCACCCTTGCTTCCCCAGTGGCCAGAATGGGGCTCTTCCAGGGTCCTCCAGCCTCAGGATCCCACCCTGCGGCTCAGGCGCTGACCGAGGCGGGGGCTTGGAGGGCTAGTCCGTGTACCCCACACGCAGCCCGTGACAGGAGCGGGGAGACTCAGCTGGCCAGCAGGTCCCGCAGGTCGCTGTTGCAGGGCAGCAGGTCACAGGCGAGTCGTGCCTTCCGGTCCCGGATGGCCTTCAGGGCTGGGCTGTGTTGCAAGAGGAGGGAGCAAATGTCCACGTGACCCTTCTCGGCGGCCTGTGGGGAGAGAGGCCCGGATCAAAAGCCGTACCCCACTGGGCCCTGTTCTTTCTTGCTCCACTTCTGGGGCCCTTTTAGTCCGAGAAAAGGTCTCATGGAAATGGAGGCGCTGGCCGTATGAGCCGGTTTCCCCTAACCCCTGCCAAACTGCAGTGACGTGCTGCAGGGTGGCGGGGCACCCTGTTGCCACTTGGGCAGTCAGCTTCAGCTTTTCTTCCTTGTGTCCTCTGCTCAGTGGCCATGCTTCTTTGCCCAGGCCTGCACATTAAGAACAAGAACAGAACCTTGGATCTCTAAGCACCTTTACAAACATTCAGATTGTCTATAGGGTGCTGGGTGCCGTGGGCACAAGACACATCAGACACGGCCCCTGCCCTCTGGGAACTTTCAGATGAGCGGAGAGAAACAGGCCCAGTACCCAGCTTTCTCCTCGTCCCCTCGGAGATCAACGATCCCAATCTGGATGTCAATTTCTAACCTACATCCTCCAAAAGAGAAGTGTTAAGTGATTTACATAGATTATCTTACTTAACTTTTATAATAACCATCAGAGGTAGGAAGTATCATTATTTCCACTTTATAGACGAAAAAACTGAGGCTTATAAAAGTTGAGTAACTCGCCCTAGGTCACAGAGCTAATGCGGCAGCATGGGGAATTCTAAGCCAGGTCTGTCTGACCTCAAAGTCTGAACTCTCAATAGCTATGTTGTATCACTATATTCCCTACTCCTCCCAAGAGACAAAGGGCTACGGGGGCTCCTGAAAGGTATCAAAGTTAATGTTAGTACCAAACACCATCTCAAATTCGAATCTAAATCTTTATTCAGCATAAATATTATCTTGATGAGTACAGACCTGGGATTCCCTATTTTACTCCTTCAACTCAGGCAATAGCGTGTTGTGAGCAGTTGTAAGATGAATTCCAAATAATTTCTGGTAAAAGGAAGTGCCAATGTTTGCAGAAGGAAGCAAGGGAGGGAGGCAAGTAAGCTGGAAGGAAGGGACGATTCACATTCCTCACACACATGCATTCCCTCAATTTCTCGAGAATGCCGCAAGTGCGGGTGACACCAGCTAGGTCCATCCATGGCAGTGTCCTGCCTATCAACACCCATCATGTGAGCCGTGGCAGTGAAACACTCAAGCCAACACCAGTTTAGACCACTGAGAAACGAGCAACCCGCCTTTCCAACCAGCAAGGGTCTCAAAACGAAACAACCCCCAGCTGCTCACTCAGCACCTGAGCTCAGTGCTGAGGCCACGGCAGGAAACAGGACCAATCCCAGCTGCCTCCAGTGAGACGGAGCTCACACAGGGAATTTCAAGGGGGAGAAGAGTCAGAAGTGGAGCACAGAGTGCTTCCGGGCAACCAGGTGCAAGAGCTGTCCTCCTCTGAGGAAACGGGAAGGCTCTCTGAGGGCGCGACGTAGAAGCTGCAAGCCAGAAGGAAGGACAGACGCTAGTCAGAGGGAAAAGGGTGATGTGAGGCATCCGGATGGGGAGAGATGTGCTCTATGGCCTGCAAGTGATAGAGAAGCAGGTTCAAGAAACTGAAGACGACTAGCGGGGCAAGGGCAAGCTGGCAGGTAGGCAGGGGCTGACCCCAGAGGGCCTGTACAGCAGCGTAAGGACTTGGTAAAAGCAAGCCTCCGAAGGACTCGAAGGCGTGGCGTGGTCAGAAGTGCTTTTTAAACCATCACTCTGGGAGAAGATCAGTGGGGCTAAGGGAGGAACAGGTTTGCACACATAGGCCGTAAGTATGTGTCAACTGCGTCTCAAAGATGCACGAGAAATCGGTAAAAGCGGATGCCTTAAGGGAGGGAAGGGAAGACTAAGGGACCAGGGGTGGGGGGCGGGGGGGGGGGGAGGCGGGGCGGGGAGGGAAACTTGTGTCCACGGTAGACATTCTGTACTCAAACCGTTCACAGCGGGTAGGTGTTTCTAGTCAGAAAACATTTAATTAAATGATCACTCCGATCACAGCGTGGAAAGCAGACTAGAGGGATAGGCAAGAGTGGGTGCAAGTTTCAGAAAACTCCGTGGAAAAGCATTGAGGACACATCATTAAGGGGAAGAAAAAGAAAATGACGCCATACGTTTAGTTCTAATTTATGTGCGCAGGAGACATGCTGGAAAATTATACGTTAATCCTAAAGTGACGAGAGGTGAGCACCGAGGTTACAAACGATTTCAATTTTCTACTTTATGCTTTTCCGTTTTCCCCATGTTTTCTACAGTGAACGCATTATAACTTTTACTTTTTTATTTTTGGCCACGCCTTGCGGGATCTTAGTTCCCCGACCAGCGATTGAACCTGGGCCCACAGCAGTGAAAGCGCGGAGTCCTAACCACTGGACGGCCAGGGAAGTCCCATATTATAACTTTTCTAATGAGAGAAGACAGGTTCTTGCAACCTGTGAAACTTCCAAGAGGGGACCCACCTTGTGCAGACTGGTCATGCCGTCGTCGTCCACCAGCCTGGGATTGGAGCCGTGCGACAGCAGGAGCCGGGCGATGTCCGTGTGCCCACAGTAGCTGGCCCGGTGCAGAGCGGTGGCTCCCCCGTGGGTCTGGGCATCACACTTGGCCCCGCTCTCCAGCAGGAACTGGCACACGGCATAGTGCCCGTTGCGGCTGGCATAGTGCTGTGGGGAACAGAGCCGGGGTCAGGGGGCAGAACCGCGGCGGGGGGTGCCCCCTCCAGCACCTGGGTGACCAGGGTGAGCCTTCATTCCTAGCTTCAGTTGCCGCCACTGTAAACTGGGGATGATAACCATTCCTACCTCGCAGAATCCTTAAGAGAACGAAGTTAAATAACTAATGCAAAGCACTTATGCTAATTAAAAAAACCCAGGTTCACGTGATGCTTAAACAGAAACCCTGCTGGGAGAGGAGGAAGGGTGGGAGAAGAGAAAATGCAAACATCATCCCCTCCCCACCCCCAGAGAGCAGGAAGCCGGTGAGGCTCATCCCCAGCTCACCAGAGCCGTGTAGCCGGCGGAGTCGGGCTGGCTGGGGTCCGCTGCCTTCTGAATTAAATACTTCACTCGGCCCAGGTCCCCGTTCAGGGCTGCAGACCAGATTCCTGCAGAAGGACAACCCGAGCACTGAATAACACTGAATGACTGGGGGCTTCCAGCGCTCCCTTTGCCTCCTGACCTCTTGTTTTCTCATCTATAAAATGGAAATTCATGGGTTCAACAAATATTAACACGAGCACCTCCTCTGTGTCAAGGACTGTGCTGGGTGCTGGCGACATCGCTGGGAGCAAGACAGACAAGGGGCTTGTCTAACCAGGACAGGAGACTGGGCAGACACAGTCACCCTTCTTCCCACTGCAAACACACGAGTGTTGGATAAAGTACTGTTTAAGATGTTTGAATATACAGTCACAGTCAAAAGGAAGAACAGGACATTGCCAGGTGCCAGCGCAAAGTGAAAACCACAGCCAAAGTTGTGAACAGTCACCCCATCTGCGGAATCCCGAGAGTCCTCAGAACCGTCCCACAACTCAGGGGGCTTTGGCTGGAACGCCTGAGCGAGCAGCGTCTGGAGCAAAGTCGGCCGTGCGCACGGTGAGAAACCAGACAGAGCCAGGCTCTGTGCACAGAGCCGCGGGTGGCGAGTGCAGCAGCAAGGATAGTCTGGGTCAAAAGAGTTACCCCGCTGAGCCCACAGGTAGGGATGACATCGCCTGCCTCGAGGCCATCTCTGTCGTATCTCACGCCTGCAGTGCCCACACGCAGCCCCCCTGGTCTGAAGCTCCATCCTCTCGGGGTGGGTGCAATACCCTGGCTGCAGGCTCTGCTGCTCAGGAGCAGACCCGGGAGCAGGGCTGGGTGTCCTAGGGTCGCACCAGGTGAGGAGCCGGGCCCAGCCGCACCACTGGGGAAAGTTCCTGAAACCAAAGCCTGTTTCCCGACCTGCACGCGAGCCGGTGTTTCTAATGCCGAGCTCCCGCCGGGTCCCTGGCGGGCTCTCACTACGCGGGAGCGGTGAGCCCACCGCCCGCCAACGCTCCGACTAGGTCCCCAGGCTGCCTCCCCCTCGGGGCCCCGGTTTTCGGCCACCTCCTCTGCCCTGGGGGCCTGGGGACGCCGGAAGGCGCCGGGCCGGTAGGGCCGCGCACCCGCCTCACCCCTCTCGAAGTCCATCTCGTCCAGCGTCTGCTGCACGCCGGGAGCCGCGCTGGGCCGGGAACAGCAAGGGCCTTCGGCGCAGGGCCGCGGCACCGCCATGTCACCCTCCGCGCCCTCCCACCCGCTGGCGGGCGCGGCCGCGGGTAAGGTCACGGGCACGGGCGCCGGCGCGGCCACGGCGAGCGGGGTGGGCGGGGCGGGCGCAGCGCTGCCCACCCGCCTGGCCTGACCACTCGGCGTCCGCACGAGCCACGGGGCCGACCAATCAAGCTTCTGGGTCTGAGCCCGGGAGCCAATCGCGGCGGTGGGGTTGGACCTGGGGGGGGCGGTGCCTGGCCGCGCCCGCCCGAAGCGGCCACGCGAGGGCGTCCCAGGCTAAGCGGAGGCCGGGGCGCGCCCGCTGGAACCCAGGGGGGCGGGGGTGGGGTGGGTCGGGAGCGTTTATGTGGCGCCCTTCCAGGTTCTCTTCGTCCCACCGGGCTCCCCAAGGGAAGGGGGTCGCCGGGAGCACCCTAAGGTCCTTTCCCCCTTCTTTCCCCCACCACGCGGGCCCAGGAAGACGGGTCGCCGCGGCGGCGCGGTGACCACTTGAAAGGCCGCGCGACACCCTCCCTCCTCTCGCCCCTCCTGCTCATTTTTAAAAACCCCGTGGGAGGCAGGTAGTCATGACCTATCCTGCCGCTGGGAGCACCTGCACGTAGGCCCGGGGGGCAGGGAAAAGGGCCTGGAACCCTCAACCCCACAGTGGGCACCTAGTTTACCGAATCAACCTTCTTGTATCGAGACATTCTCTGGGCTGTGGCTTAGTGACCGTGCGGGAAGCGTAGCGTGCTCAAGTCAGCAGATGCCAGCCCTCTCTTAACAGCAGGACGCCGGGCAGCAGCCTATTCCAGCCACAGCAGGCACCCCCAGACCGGTCAAGGGTACAGAGGACTGGCTGGCTGCCTCTGTGTGTGGGCGTGAATTATAGAACCCAGGCGGGGTCCTGTTTTTCTTACAAATACCTGGGCCCTGCTCGGCTCCTTCCATAGGCCAGGGGCTTGGTGCCCACCGGGTGGCAACGGGGAAAGTTCCCTATGGTGTGTTGCTGGAGCGTTCAGGGCTAACAGTCTGGAGGGTAAAGGCTGAAAGTCATCCTTCCTCCCTTAAGTTGGTTGGGAGCCCCATCCCCACACGAGCCAGCCCACACCACCTTAAGCTGCTTCTAGGAAGTTCCCCTCCTCGGCCCCCTCACTCCCATTTCCCCTTCCCAGAGTTCTGGGAAGCCAGGCCCCTCCCGCTCTCCTGCTTCTACTCCCCATGCCCTGACTTCTCCCTTTGGCCAGAAGCCAAGGCTGGCTCTCAAGAGGCTGTGGCCCTGGTCTGGCTCCCAGCCCGAACCACCACTGTGGGAAAACATTGGCGCCTGGGCTGTCCCCCCTCCAGAGAGGGGCACAGGCAGGAGGGGGACCACTGAAGGAAAGAGAGGCTGCCCCAGGACTGAGAAGGGGGGCAGTCCAGCCCCACTCAACCCACAGGGAGTCTCCCTCTTGGCACCCAGAAGGTTTTGGCCCAAATGTCTTATCTCCGTGACAGGAAGTTTCATTTTCTCCATTTTATTTGTCCATATAAAAATACTCAAATATTTACAACAAATAAATACGTGGGGACACAATAAGTTACACTGTGAGAAGCCCTCCTCCTGGGGCTGGGAGAGGATGTGCCCCGTCCACAGCATGCCCGCCCTCTCCTCCCCTCCCCCTCCCCCCACACCACCTTTCCCAGCCCCGCCAGGGAGGACAAGTATAAAATACCACTGAATCCCAGGGCCAAGCGGGAGGCCCCTCCCACCCTTCCCCCAAACACACAGGAGGCTCCATCTCCCCCCCCCACCCTGAAAACATTCACAGCCCTGGGAGTAGGACCAGGCCCACCCCAGAGCCCTGGACTCCCCCAGAGGGGCACAGCACCCTGCCCAGCCCACCCCCGTATGTACATGGCTGCCCCCCAACTGGGGACAGGCGGGGGTAGGAGAGGCAAAGTGATACAACCCCTTCCCCTTCATAGCTTCAGTGACCCACCAGGAGGACCCCAGGCCAAGGGAAGACTTGACAGAAACAGGAAGACTGTGTCACACACCCACACACACATACGTGCACACGTCCACAGACACACATGTATGTACACAAACACACCCACGTCTCCAACTTCCGCCTTGAAAGGTTTTGGCTGCTGGGGTCCCGTGCGTCTGTGATTCACAGCCCCTCACAGAGGAGGAAGGTGCCCTCTGTTGTGAGGCTGGTGCCCCAGTGAGCCACACCAAGTGGCAGTGCCCGTGCTGAGAGAGCAGGTCCTCATGGCCGGGCGGTGCCGGGCAGGGTCCGTCCGGGGCAGAGCAGGTGCCCGTGCCATGTCCCTGAGGTAGCTGGTGCCTGTGCAAAGTAGGAGCCACGCCTCCCACGCCGCCCCGCCGGAGGGGGACCCTCACACCGAGGACTCCTCGGGGTTGGAGTCCGGCAGCTGCTGGCGCTGCTGCAGTTTGCGTCTCAGCTCGTCGGCGAGCTCGGGCAGCGGGTGCCCGAGGCTGCCCCGGTCCTCCCCTCCCAGCTGTAAGCGCACGTATCCGTTGGCATTGGAGTTCCGCCCGCCCCCCAGGTGGAGCCGAGTTGGAGAAGGCAGGGGCTGGCCGGGGATGCCAGGAGGCGGCGAGGGGGGCCCGCCGCCGGGCTGGCACCGGGCGTGTCCAGGAACGATCTTGAGGGAGCCGTCCGAGTAGTAGTAGCCCACGGGGTCCCAGAGTTTCTCGTCCGTCTCGGGGCCGGGCCGGAAGGGGGGACTGGTGGGCTCCTTGGGCAGCTCCAGAGGGTACACCAGGGTCCTCTCGGCTGCCTTGGCGCCCTTCTCCAGCTCCTCCCGCAGCCGCCGGCGCAGGGACAGAACCAGCAGCAGCAGCACAAGGCACACGGCCCCCAGGGCCACCACGGCCAGCCACACCAGCCCCAGGCTCTCCAGGGGGGCCCGGGCCTCCAGGGTCACTGACGGGCCCGCCACCACTGCTACCAGGTAGCCTTCGGCAGCCAGCCGGGCCCCCTGCTCCTCCGAGAAGCAGTGGTAGGCCCCGGCGTGGCGGGGCTGGGCGGCCATCACCACCAGGGCCTGCAGCCGGGCGTCGTAGAGGAAGGAGCCGGGCTGCTCTGCAGGCAGCTCCCGGCCCCCAAAGGTCCAGCGGGCATGGGCGAGGTTGGAGGAGAGGCGGCAGGGCAGCACCAGGTCTGTGCCTGCCACCACCGTGATGTTTTTGGGCGTGAGCCTGACTGCAACGGCAGAGAAAGCAGAGCAGAGAGTCAGTGCAGGAAACCCAGGCCGGGGGGCGGATGCAGACACTTCAGCTCTGGCCCAAGGCCCACCGCCCTGGGAGGGGGACTAAAAAAGACAGCTCACCTTTCTTACTGCCCCGGAAGTTACAGATGCTTGAGGTGTCTGAGACTGTCACGTGCTGGATCAGCAGGGACCTGGTGGGGGAAGCAGAGGCCATCAGCGTCCCAGCTCTAGCCCCCCTCCCCTCCCTGCTGGTCCCAGCACGCGCAGAGCCCCACTCACCCGGAGTGGCCGCCCACGGCCGTGCAGCGGCTGGTGTTGACGCTCCAGGCGCAGTAGGGGTCCCGAGCGAGCACGCAGTCAGCGCAGGAGCGGTACTTCACGCAGTCGGCCAGGGGCAGCTGGACCAGCTGGGAGCGGGAGCCCGCAAAGAGCAGCTTCTGCCAGAGAAGCACAGGAGGGGGGTGAGCCAGGCCCGGACACGGCCTGGGGGCGGCTCAGACCTTGGCCAGGGGGCACAAGGGGCCCAAAAGAGAAAGGGGGCTGCGCTCAAGTCCTGAGGAGGGAAATCTGAGGACTGAGAATGCACGGAGGGCTTACTGCAGGCCAAACGCAATCCTAAGCATCTTACAGATGTGACCTTATTAGAAAGGAACAGTGAACCTGTGAGGCCGAGAAATGTAATCTCACACACACACACACACACACACACACCCCTACACACACACATCCCTACAAACACACCCCCTACACACACACACACCCCTACACACACATACCTACACACACACCCCTACACACACACACCCTACACACACACCCCCTACACACACACCCCCTACACACACACACCTCCTACACACACCCCTACACACACACACATCCCTACACACACACACACATCCCTACACACACACACCCCTACACACACACACCCCTACACACACATACCCCTACACACACACACACACACACCCTACACACACACACACACACCCCTACACACACACACACCCCTACACACACACACACACACACACTCACTCACTCACTCACTCACTCCAGGACAGTATAAATAGCGCAGGAAGTTCAGTTTCCGCAGGGCCCGTCAGCCTCACAATAGCACCAGCAGAGCATAAGGCGTTTTCCTCTGTTTGAATGGTGATTGCCAATTTGTGTGTTTCTTCAACCACAGACTTTGTTTCTGCCATTATTCCACGTTCTGGAGAAACAACCTGAGCCGCCACCACAGGTGGTGAAAGGCGCGCGCGGGAAGGTGCCACAGGTTCGCCAGAAGAGAGCAGAGCAAGAGCAGAAGTGAGAGCAGCACTTCGGGGAACGGCTGAAGCCGCCGGAGGCAGGGGGCAGGGCTGGAGGGCAACAGGGCCGGTCGGCAAGGCGACGTCACGAGGGCATCACGAACCGACACAGCACAAGGCCGGGCCAACAGTGGCACCGGCAGAGAAGAGGCACAGCGCAACCCCGAGGGGCCTGAAGAGAGCGCACAGAGCAGCTGCCACGGCCCCGTTCTGGGAACGCAGCCCCGCCAGGACCAGGCTATATATGAAACATAACGCCCGGCCGCCAGGACCAGGCTATATAGAAAACATAACGCCCGGCCGCCAGGACCAGGCTATATAGAAAACATAACGCCCGGCTGCCGGGACCAGGCTATATAGAAAACATAACGCCCGGCCGCCAGGACCAGGCTATATAGAAAACATAACGCCCGCAGAGCGCGGATTCCGTTAGCGCTCTCATTCCTGGGACCCGCCCCAAGCTACCCGAGGTGGCTCAGGCATCTCCCCACCCCTGTACCGGCCAAGCACACGACCAGGGGTGGCCTGGGGACAGTGGTGGGTGGGGCCTGATTACTACCTTGCTCCGGGACAGGACCAGGCTTTCCACTGGCTCCTGGTCAAACACCTGCAGCTCCTCAATCAGGTGGACCCAGGGCCCCAGGCTCACGGCCTTGAGCAGCCAGCCATCTCCTGTGGGGGGGTGGGGGAGGACAGGTGTAAAGAAAAGAGCAAGAGGCTCTCCCCGCGTGGGGCACACAGGCCTCCGCCCAGTCCCCAGCGGCCTTGCCGCGCCCCCTGGGCCCACCTGTGCCGATGAACAGCACTGTACAGGTGGCTCCATCGAGCCCCGTGACCCGGTCGGCCACCAGCTGGGTGAAGTTGGCGTCTTTCTTCACCAGCAGGGGCCGGCCCCACCGAGGCCCCACCTGCTCCTCCATCAGCGGGTGCTTCTTGATGAAGTTGAGGGTGTTGTCGGGCAGCTCCAGGGAACTGGTGTAGCCGTGGCGCCGGTGCCAGTTGTTGATGCACTGGGGGCGGGGGAGAGGAGGGAGAGGAGGGAGCTATCAGCCCGGCGGGAAGGGCACTAGCGAGGAGGACACAAGCGCGCCCCTGCCCCGGATGACTCACCGAGCCGGGCCGCGGGCTGGGTACCGGGTCGGTGTAGCGGCCCCACTTTTGGGCTTGCTCATGGTACTCCTTGTAGGGCCCCTCGAACACCCTCTGGATCTCTTCCAACTTGTACTCACAGACTGCTGACAGGTCCATGTCGCCCCTGTCACAGCAAGGGAGGGACCCCCAGGGTCAGGCCTGGGGCGACCACAGCTCCGGGCGTGCAGCGGGAAGGCAGGGCCCAAGCACAAGAAGGTCACGGGCCCACGTGACGCGACGGCGGCTCCAAGTGCCACCGGGGACAGAGCACGGCCCGCCTCCCGCGGGGGGCTTTGCAAAGGGGCCAGGCGCCTGGACGTCCCCCGGGGCCTGTCCCTGTCAGACCCAGCCTGCGGACCCGCTCCTCCCCACCCCCAAGGGCTCCCAGCCAACTCACCACCGCGCCCGAAAAACCCCGAAGAAGGTGGTGTTGTGCCAGGAGGTGTCCTGCAGGGTATGCAGAGCCTGCAGCTGGTTGAAGTAGAGCTGCCAGTCAGGCGCGGAGCACACCAGCCGCGCCTTCAGGAACGTGGTCCACTTCCTCTGCAGCGTCCGCGCGCCCCCCACGTCACCCTGGGGGACAGCGAGGGGACACTGCCGGTCAGCCCCGCCGGGCTCCCGGGGCCGTCCGCCGCGCTCCCGGGGCCGCCCGCCGCGGGGCGTCTGTACCTTGCAGACTCGGGCCACGCGGGCCACCACCTGCTCGGCGTAGCAGTCGTATTCCACGGCGCGCTCGCTGAAGAAGAAGTACACCTTGTCGTCGTCCCCCGTGAAGCTGCCCAAGCTCTCCGGGATGTAGGCGGAGCCCACGAAATGCGGTTCTGCGGGAAGGGGAGGAGGGTCAGCCCGGGCGCTGGGCCCTCGCGGCGCTTCCCACCCACGGCTGCCCGGTTGGCTGGCCGGCTCCTCGGGGCTCACCGTTGAGCCAGAAGGCCAGGTACTCCGTCTTCATGGCGTGGTGCGGCCCCATGATCCGCAGGATGACAGGCTCCGTGCCCAGGAAGTTGTTGAGCGTGGCCGAGTACAGCTCCCCGTCTACGGGAGACAGGGGGTCAGCCGGACCAGAAGCGAGGTGCAGTTGCACTCAGGCCACACAGCCCCGGACTGGGAACAAGTCCTGGGGGAACCCCCCAACCTGCAGCGGGACAGCCACTCACCCACAAGGAGGCCGGTGTGGCCCTTAACTGGGTCATAGGGACACTTCCCCTTGCCATCTTCGAACTCGCCACGCTCCAGGGTGAAGGTGAGCATGTCCTAGGGGAAGGGAAGAGGCGATGAGAAGGCGACGGGGATCGGTCGAGGGGGCTGGGGGAGGGGAGCGGCACTCACAATGTAGGTGCACTTGGGCTGGAAGGCGTAGGTACCACAGACATACAGGTGGGATGCGTTATACGGCTGCAGGAAGCGGATGAAGTTGAAACACTCCGTCTGGGGGGAGAGAGGCGTCAGTTAAAGTATGAGGGCCCCGGACATGGGGACACAAGGACCCAGACCAGCACTGGGTCAAAGGGGGCTCTGGGGAAAGAGTGTGCACCATGCCCCCCGCCCCTGCCAGCAGTGTCCCAAGCGCCCACCTGGTTACTCTTCCCTTTCTGGGTGCACTCCGCCTTCTTCTCAGCTGGCGCCTCCCATGAGATCTGGGGGCAGGGAGGGGACACGTCAGCAATGTCACAGGTACATACTGAGCATGTGCTACTAGCAGGGCCCATGGCAGCAACGTGGGGAAGCCAAGTGAGAAGACACGGTCCCCACTCTCTGGGAGCTTATTCCAGCAGAGGTCAGAAGCCCCAGCTGCCCCAACGCAGTGGACCCAGTAAGTGCTGCAGACTCGGGGGAAGCAACATGCTCACCGAGGAGAATGGGGTGGGGGGCAGCTGAGCCGAGGGGACAGCCTGGCCAAGCGAAGCCCCTCCGGGTCCTGCCTCTCTCACCCCCGCGTGCCTCCCGCTCCCCCACCTCTCACCACTCCCTGCAGCTCCAGAGCCTCCACGCTGAAGGCAAACAGGGCCTCCCGGGCCCCTACGTACAGGAGCCCGGTCTGCTCGGTCAAGGTCAGCGTCAGAAAGTCCTGGATGCCCGTCTGGGAGAAGCGCCGCACCACCGTGGCCAGCTCTGCAGGGACAAGGCCAGAAAGAGCAGGGATGGGGTGAGTGGACCTTCCTGGGACTCTGGGAGGCCCCCCACCCCCAAATCAGCCCTCCTCTATGCGATGGTCACCCCTGGTCCCCACATTAGAGCTAGCACCCCACAGGCAGATGCCAGCCAAGCCCCCTGACTGGTAGTAAAGGGCATTTTCTGAACAGGCTTTTGGCTCTGACAGCTCCACCCAGGCCTCCCTGGCCTTTCCCAGCCGGGGCGGAGGCAAATCTGGGCTGGGGAGGAGGAAGGAAGGATATCTCAGCCACAGCTTCCGGTCAGAGGAAGCCATCAGACCGACGGCTCTCACTCTCAGGGTCAGCAGCACTCCCCCCTCCCAGCTTCCTCAGCTGCTGCTTCCTTCTTTGCTCTGCTGCCTGCTGCCCTCACCAGGGTCCAGCCAGGCCCTGGACCCTGATCCAGTAGGGTAGGACGGACAGAAGTTGTGAGCACTCCTTTGACTTAGGAAACCCTTCCCTCCAGTGAGACCCAAATCCGGGCTGTTAGGGATACAAGCACAGCCGGCTATGGGCTGAGGAGGGACGGCAGGAGATGGAATCGGGCTGGGAGGCCAGGCCAGGCAGGTCAGCGGAAACCAGAAGCTGGGGACCAGAGATGGCGCTGAAGCCTCAGGGCTGGGAAGCCCTGTTGCCATCCGCCAAGCAGTGCGCTATGGTATTCGCGTAGTCACAGGGTTCCTACGTCAGCCCCCAGAACAGCTGCCGACCTGTCCTCAGGGTCCCTCTGAACCAGCCTCACTCTTTGGAGACAACGACGGGCCCAGACACAGGCCGGCAAGGGAAGGCTTCGTTAGCATGGAGAGGAGCCTGTGGGAGGTGAGCTCATCCTGGGCCCCCAGAGCAAACAGATGATACAAACACCTGACATCACCTCCGCAGACAGGTGTGTGAGCACAGAAGGGCTGTCAGGTCTGCCGTCCCCCCATGCGAGCACGTGCATGCGTGCGCACCCCCCCCACTCTAGGGCCACCAGACAGCAGAGTGTCAGGGCAGCAGAGGGACGTCTATTGTATCAGGGTTGCTAAGGGGGCTCCTGGGGGCAGAGAGCTGGAAAGACTTGGGTGCAGGCAGTGACACCCTTCACCTCATGCCCATCCTGACCCAGGTTTCTCTCTTTAGGCTCTCAGTGCTCGCGATAATTCCAGAAGTCAGGCATGGGGAGAGTAATGCAGAATGGTCACTCTCTCTTGTATAACAGGGGCAGCTGAGCCAGGTCCTAAGTGTCAGGAGGGATCCTCTAGGTCCTGGCCTGGACTACCAGTTCTGGGTCCCTAGGGCCACTCACTCACATTCCTCAGTAAACTGTGTCACATACATCAGTGGGCCTTGAGCCCGACTGCAGAATACGGCTGGCACGTCCTAGAGGGCAATTCCTTAGCACCCCTCTTCCCCCAGGAGTCCCTCCTGGCCTCCCGCTCCCCGCCCTCCAGGCACTCACCCCCAGAAGATACCGTCTTCCGGGGCACCAGGTTCCACCACACCTCAGCCCCAATGCCCAGGCCCCACAGTCCCACTGCCAGCAGCCAGACGGCCCAGTGCATGGCCATGGCACACGCCCTGGCGCTTAGCTCCAGGCCAGCTGCCCTGCTGGGGGAAAAGAAAGGGTCAGAATCACAGCCAGAGAAAACAGACCGGAAGGGGGCCCACACAAGCCGTATCAGGAGGCACCGACAGGACAGAAGACCAGATCCATCCTCCCCAGGACTCCCCCGTGCCCCAGGCCTTGGAGCAGAGACCTAGTCCCCTCCGACACCTGGCCTCAGCCTCTACAGCCTCCAAAGGGACCATGGGGTCTCCCTGGGGGGAGGGAGAGAGCTAAGTCAGCTGCAAGAGCGGACACTTGGACACTCGGACAACCTCCGGGCCCTCCCCGACTCCTTCTCTTCAACAGGAAGTTGTTTAAGAAAATAAAAAGGGGACCCCCCCTCCCCGCCTCAGGCCTGATAGATTCGAAAGATTTCTTAAAATAATCTCTGGAGGCAGGACCTGGCCCTACTGGGGCTCCAGCCAGCTCCAAGACCTAATTCTGAGACGCAAACCCCTCAGCAGGGTGATAAGCATGCGGTGGGGCAGGAGGTTGGAAAAGACCCCCAGGGAGGACTCGGCGCATCAGGCCTGCGGGGGTCCCGGCCCCAGCCTCTTGCCTCCCCCAGCGCAGACAATGGCCGGGCAGAGCCCCAAACCCCGTTCCACATCACAGGGCTGAAGTGGGTCCGGGAGCTGGAGGGGCCCCGCTTCCCGAGGCCCCTTTGTTGCCCAAGAAGGAAGGCAGGAAGTGGGTGGGATGGGCGTGGAAATGACCGGGGCCTCATCCTGTTCCTCGCACAGGATCCTAGGACACACCAGCCCTAGGGCTGAGGGGCGGCGGAACAACGGAGCCGGCTCCGGTCTCATCAGGGATCTCCCGGCAGCGCGTTCAGGCGGGGGCTGGGGGGAAGTGAGGACCCGGTGGGGAGCGCCAGGGGGGTTCCTCCTGGACCGCGGAGGGCGCCCCGAGCAGGGCCGGCGCCTGCTGCGCTCTCCCGGGGTCTTGACGAACCTTCCCAACTCAGAGATCGCGCCCCCAGGACCCCGGCCAGGGCAGGCCATCTGGATTAATTTCCACTGCTCCAGCCCTCCAATGCCGGGAACAGAGACAAAGAAGCTGGGTCTATGCTCACCCCAAAACAAAGGGTCCCCGCCAAGACCCCGTCCCGGGTCCCCCCCGCCCCCCCGGATTCTCCCCTCCCCCAGCTTCGGGGATTTGAAGGCAAACAAAGCGGCGGCGCTGGGAGCGTGGCGGAGCCCGGCCTGCGGACGCCCCCTGTCGGCCCAGTAACCCAGCGCGGGAAGGGCGGGGGGGGGCGCAGGAGATGCGTTCACCACCACCCCCGTCCCCCAACACACCCCCAGCCCTCCCTCGGCCCCTTACCCCAGGCCCGGGCCGGACCCCGTGGCGCGCTCCAAGGCTCTGCCGCCACAGCTCCTCCCCGGAGCAGCCCCGGAGGTGGGGGTGTGTAGAGGGGTGCGGGCTCCTGGCGGCGCGCCCCCCACCCTTGCCCACCCAGAGCGGCGGGCCGCGGACGGCGCCCCCGCGGCTGCAGGGCTAGCGCTCCAGCCGGGGACTGGGCGGCGCGGCTCAGGAACCTGGCTTTCCAGGACAGCCCGCCTCCCCAGCGGAGCGGGCGCGCGGCCGGGGGGCCGCGGCAGGGAAATCCGATCCCACAACATCGGCCTCCGTCCAAGCCCGCCCCAAACTTTCCGTCGGGGGTGGGGGAGCCAGGGGCAGTTCGGGGGCCTGGAGAAGATCCCGGCCGCGGATCGGACTGCACGAGGGACCCCCGCTCCCTGAGCCCCGCTGCCCCTGACCAGTCCGCGCCTCCGGACCCTGTGGCGGCGGGCGCCGCTCTCCCTGCTCCCCAGCCCCCGCCAAGCAGCCCGCGGGGGGCGCAGAAAGGCGCTCGGGCGGACAGCTGTCCCCGCCGCCGCCCCTCCCTGAGCCCCCAGACCCCGTCCCTCGCGCGTGCGGTGTCCCCCGCCCGAGTCGGGGGACAAAGCGGCGACCCCGGAGCCCCCTGGCTCCGATCCCAAGCAAACCCGGCCTCACTCACCTCTTCTTCGCGGCTTGAATCCCTGGGCGCCGCCCTCGCGTTCGGCTCCGACCACGGTCCGCCCCTGCCCGCGCGCCGCCGCCGCCCGCGCGCGCCCGCCCGCCCAGCTCCGCTGCCCCTCTGCCACCGCCCCTCGGCCCGGCTCGGCTCGGCGCCCCTGGGCTCGGGCTCCCCGCGCCACCGCGGCGGGCGCCGGCTCTTTCTCCGCCGCGGCCGCGGCTCTCCGCCCCCTCCCCCCTGACGTCAGGCGGGGGGGCTCGACGGAGGTCGGGGGCGGGCCGCGAAGGCCCGCCCCGGAGGGGGCTGCGACCCGCCGCGACCCGCACGCCTACCCGCTCCCCGCCCGGGGGCTCGGACCCCCGCCCCTCCCCGTGCCCTGCCGCCCCGCGCCTTGCAGCCGCGAGCTGCGCCACCGCGCCGGGAGGTGGGGCGGGGGAGGGACTCCTGGCCCTGGCACTGGGGAGTCGGACTCACCGGGTCTTTCCGAAGTGTCCCCCAAGGCCAACCGCGCAGGCTGGGCGGCCGGGCTCGGGAATGGGGCTAAGGGGATCCCCACGCTGATGTTACTGGAACGAAGGCGTGCGGGCCACTTCAGGGCGAGTATCCGAGGCTTCTTTTCGGGGCGGACCAGAGTGGTCTGTCTTTTGGCCCCCAATTCTTCTCCGTTTCTTGGCCCCAACTCCCACTGACCCCTGCGACCAGACTGGAACGGGCCTCACCAGCCAGTAAGACCCCCCAAGTCTCCCCGAGACCTTCTGCCCCTTGTTTCTCACGCTCCAGGCGGAGGGACCTGCTCAGCGCCCCCCGGCCAGCTCCCAGCGAAGACAACCCTGGACTCCGACTGCACAGAGCCTACCCTCAGGAAATGACTCCTTCTGGTGCCCCTGGAAGACTGAATAACAAGTGACATGAGCCCTGATGTTCAGACGAAAGGGTTCTGAGGGGAGCCACGCTGGAGGAGAACTGGCATCTTCCGAACCGCCAGCCTCCGCCCACAGCCGCTCCTAGAAGTAACTTGTAGCCCCGGCCTCCTGGGCGGTGCTGGGGTGTCCTCCTTGCCAGCTGGTTTCTCGGAGCTGGGCAGGTGGACAGAGGAACCCCAGGCAGGCCAGCCCACCGGGACCCGGAGACAGATGCCACCTCCTGGCTAGGGGCAAAGGGCAGAGGTGAAGAGACTGGAGGCCCTGAGGCTGCAGTGGTGACTTTATGCCTGGTGCAGTCCTGGAGGGGAGGGACACTTTAGGGCCCCGTCAGCAGATCTGGATTATAAATCAGTCCCGATGGGAGGTTTTGTTCTGGGTTAAAACTTGGCATCAGAAAAGTGGAGACCAGAAGAGTCGTGGAGATAATTGGGAAAAGCAGCCCAGTTTGGATTCAGTAACAATTGGGTCTTTGCTGGTATACATAAAGGCCCCTTCTCCCGCGCTGGCCAAAGCCACATTTCCCAGCTCCTTTCCACCAGAAAAAAAAAAAAAAAAAAGAAAGAAAAGCTGTGGCCTTGGAGATGCTGGAGATAGGGGGCAAGCCAGTTAATTAGCATGGGGTGGGCAGGGAAGGCTTTGCTTCAGCTGACAGGGAGGAAGATGAGTGACCCCCCTCTTCCTGTTAGACCCTGCGTCTATTTATGTGGTTGTAAATCAATAGGCAGGTACCCCTCACATTTGTTCTGTGCTTCACACTCTGCAACTTGCCTTCACTCTGCCCTCATGACCACCCTTTCCAAAGTAGGTATTGTTTCTCCCATTCCATAGATGAAATGAATCTCAGAAAGGTTACGCATCCTGCCCAAACTCACACAGATAATGAGCAAGGTCAGAATGTTCAATCAGGCCTTAGGACTCCTGATCCCGTCTTTCCACTAAGTCACAGGGTATCCTGATAACTTTTAGGCCACAAACACTCCATTTCCTGCTGGTTTTCCTCACCTTCACCTCCCACCCACCTCTAGGTGTGACGGTTGCCAGGCTGAGACCTGAGCTCCTAGCCCCACCTGCAAGACGGCCCTAGTGGAAAGTCTCAGCAGGTGGTTTGGTTTCGCTGGCTGTGGCCGTCTTCTGTGGCTCAAGGCCGGCTGCTCGGTTCCTGCTAACGGACCCCGGAGCCCTTCCCTCCCAAACGCTCCTCAAAGTTAAGGCTGCAGCTTGCCCGCTCCCCTCTTCCACCTTCACTCATTTTCTGCTGCATTCTCTTCCTTTCCGGCGCTGGCCTTTTCCGTGGGTGGGTGGGTAGGGGATAAAGTTTCCTGCATGACTACTTGCTCATGATTCATACTTTAAAATAAAAGCACAACTGGTCAAAAAAGAGGATTCCTGGGTCTTAAATTAAGAAGAAAAAAAGTTACTAATACCGGGGGAAAAAAAAAAAAGCCTTGTGTATAGGTATGTCAAGCCTCCTCAGGGCCTGTCTATCATATTCTATGGACGGCATCCACTTTTCAGGCCTTAGGCCTCGACAGACCCTCTTACTTTCCCCATTTGTTCAACCACGTGTGGCCAAGAAAAGGCAGATGTGCTAAATGCCCCGAGTTTCTCTGAGGACCCACTGGCAGCTCAGTCCGGCCCCTAGAGATGGACCCAAGAGTCTTCTCTGGAAAGCAAGGCCCCCCTCACCCCCACACCTTGGTCATGCACCATGGTACCCCTCCTGTGAACTCCAGCTCTCCTGAGGCTGCTTTCTGAGGGGGGGTGAGGGGTCACAGTGGGGTTCTGTAGTCAACACTGTCTGGCCAACTTCCAAGGGAGTCAGGAGCTGCTGTCACCCCACAGGGGGGAAATGAAAAAGCCTGGGTCAGCCACCCTTCAGGGGCCTGAGGGCCTGGAGACCGAGGGGAGTGGGGACATAGGAAAAGGACTTCCTCTCTCCACTTCCTCCTAAAGGAGAGTTATCAAAGCTGTCCACCTGGGAAGCCTTTCCCTTCCAGCCCCTCCCTACCACCCTCGCCAAAGGAAGCAGGAGAACATCCGTCATCACAGCCCCGGATGCTGCCTTTCCAGTGGCTTCCACCAGGATATCCCTCAGCCTTTCCCCAGGGGCTTAGGGATCTGGAAAGCGTATGTGGCGAAGTTGCCAGCATCACTGTGGAACTCTTGGCCTAGAGGCTGGCTCTCTAACTGGTCCCGGACTGGTTTTAGAAGATCTGGTCAGCTCCCAGCCAGTTCCAGCGGGGGCCCATTACACGTCCCGGGGGACGCCGTACGCCCTTGGGTGACCTCAAAGTGCTCACCTCTGCTCAGGTTACAGGGAGGCCTCTGGAGGGCCTGAGCTGCCACCAACACCTCCTCTCTCCCCGGCATCTATTTCTCTCCTGGGGGTGAGTGTCTCCGGGAGCTGGGGCGGAGGGGGGCAGTGCATGAGAACCGGGCCTGGGCAAGAGGGCTCCAGAGCCTGCAACGCTGGACAGCTCGAACCCTTGCTCAGAGCCCAGCAGGGGCGGCTTCGAGAATTGGAAACTCCCTGCTTCAGACTCTCAGGGCTCCCTACTCCCTCTCTGCCCTTGGCTGCGAGAACGAAGAAAGGAAATTTCAAAGGTGATTTCCAGGTTTCCAGAGCAAACTGAAGAGCCGGGGATCAGGGGCAGGGGCGGCCCTGAGGGAGGGTGAAGGTGGTGGCTCGGCACAGCTCTGCTATCGGAGGATCTCAGGCCTACCTGATGCCGCTGGGGCCTCAGGGGTGCCCTGGCCAAGGGGGCCTGTGATGTGGCCAGGAACAGAAACCAGAACTCTCAGGCAAGCCGCCTGGGCCTCCAAGCCTCCCTGGCAGAGAGCTTCTTCCACCTCTCACCTGGCGAAGGAAGAGAGGCAGGGAGACGTGGTGCCCGGCCCTCGGCCGTGTGCTCGTGCTCTCTGAATTATACATCTGCCTTGGCTCCCAGCACTCTGGGGACCCAGCGAGAGCCTCCAAAACAGGCCCAGGAAGAGATGGGCTACACTTCGGGGCTGCAAATAGAGGCACTTGGCCTGAAGGTCCTTTATGTGGGGGGAGTTTCCTACTTAACCTGCCTTACTCTGACCCCCGTCGTGTGAAAGAACGAAGGAGAGGGACAAATAAACAGAGAAAGTCACAAGCGCCAGCCATGGTGACCTTCCACTGGCAGATGCTAGGGTGGAGCTGAGGAAGGGGCACAGGCCCAGTGGGCAGGGCTCCTCCTCTGCTACCTCCTATCTACCTCCTGGGGCCCCTGAAAAACACCATCCCAACCCAGAAAGGAGTCAGGAGGGGTCAGGGACTAGCAATGGATTCTCAGGGTTGGACGTGTGGGCAGATCCCCAACGATCTCCTGAGGGTACCGAAGGCTCACTCACTTCTCAAGGGGAGCAGGTCGAAGACGTCCAGCACCCGTTTAGGGATCAGGGCCCACAAAACTGATCTTGGGTAAGGCAGAGGGGAAACAAAAGGTCTTGGGAACGATCTTTCGGCACTGCCCCCCATGCCCAACTCCTAAGTCTGGGAGTGGATTTCAGAGCTCAACAACAAGCTGAATTAAGTGTAATTACAGCCCTGAGCTACCATCTCACTCCGGATCTTCCCCAGTGGCAGCGGGGAGTGGGGAGTCCCGACCGGTCCAAACAAACGTTCCCCATCCTTGCTCCCTGGGTGTCTGACAGCTCTCAGGCCACAGCCAGAACGGCTCCTCCCTGAAGGTTTGCAAACAGCTCTCAGCTGCAGGGGGTGGGGCGGGGCACATGACTCCCTGGGGTGAGAATTCTGCAAAGTATAAGCGAGAAGTCAGAGAACTGGGCGCTGAGCACGGGCCCTCAGTAAGGGACTGAAGGAACTCTTGTAACCAATGATGCTGAAATGAGACTTTAGCGTGCACAGGGAACCCTCACATTAGGGACACACAGAGATGGGAAGGAGGGTGGGGAGGATGGTGGCCGGAGGACCCAGGAAGCCCAGGAAAACCAGAGCTTTGGAGACAAAGGTCTCGGGGAGAGGAGACGGTGGGGAAGGGAAGGAGAGCTGAGAGGTGAGCCAGGCAGCGAGAGGCAGGATCCTCGCCCGGAGGGGGCTCAGGGCAGCGGGGGAGGCAGGTGCTTGGTTCAGCTGGCTGGTCCTCCTCTGGCCTCCATTCTTCATGCCTCCAGTTAGCTGGGCCATGTTCACGTCCTGCCAGGGCCAGGAGCACTGGGCCACCCCTGCCCTGCTCCATTAGATGTCTTCCCAGGGGCTGAAGTACTGGGTCTGTGGCAAAGAGAAAGCAGGGTGTGACGGTCTGGGCCCAGGTAGGGCCCACCGATGTGACGCTCCCTGGCGCTCCAGCATCCCTTGAATTTCCACTAAGGCCTCCTCCGTGCCAGATGCTGAGCCACAAGGCTCCTGGGGCTGCCAGTCCAGGTGAGGACATGGCAGGTCAACGGGCCACTCGACCACAGCTCTGCCTCCGCTCTCTACTCCCTGTTCACAGGCGCAGGGCGCTGTGAGAGGAAGGTGGGACCTGCCCCCTGGCTCGGCCAGGCCACGGATCACTTTTCCCTCTTTTCATGACAAACACCCTGCTTCTCACCAGAGACCAGTGTGATCTAGTTCCTTAGGGGTTGAGGATGAGGTCTGCTCTCCAGTTTTCTCAGAGACTTGTGAAATCTGAGACCCAAGCCACAGCCTGTGGCTGATGTGTCAGTCCCAGGTCAGAGGTTACGGGGGAAGGACAAGCGGAGGGGAGTCAGAGGAAAGGCAAGTTGGGAGCCCGGGAGCATTGGGAGGGGGGTTGGAGAAAGAGTTTTTACGAGACCCGGCTCATCTGCATCCAGGGCTGGGGGCGAAGGGGTGGGAGGGCTGCCTGCTGGAGGAAGGGACAGAGGCCAGAAGGGAGGCTGCCAGAGCGGGGGCTGCACTGTGCTAAGTGTGCAGGCTCGCGAGTCAGGCTGGTTCTGTGCCCTGGTTCTGATATTTGCACGACCCGGCCTGCATGATGGGGCAAGCTGGTTAACCTCTCAGTGACTCTGGCTAGCTTGTTCATCTGTGAAATGGGATCATAACAATACCTGCCTCATGGAGGTTACGTGGATTCACGTAGAAGAGGATCTTTATTCAATAAACATTAGCTATGAGTATTTATTACCCAGGGAGTCTGAGGGAGTCAGGAGCGTGAGTGCTGCTGCTACAAAAACTGGAGGGACCAGGGCAGCCTGGGCGCATCCCCCCAGCAGAGTGGGAGGCCAGCCTCAGGCCCACAGGACAACTGGGCAGAGGGTGGACAGCTGGTGCCTCTGCTGCCCCTTCCTGGCACAGCTCACGACAGACCGGCCCTGTGGCCCAGGCTCTTCCCTCTCCGGGGTGAAGCTTTTCTTTGCCTTCACCCTGGAGTCACCTGCGCTGTGCCTCCCTCCCCACACTCCCACACGGGGCCTCTGACTCTCGATAAGAATGGTGATGGCCCACCGAGGACATGTCTCCCCGCACTGCCCTCTGCCCCCATCTTCCAGCCAGGAACCCGGCAGCTGCAGAGGGGGCGGACACACTGAGGGCTCCGGTCAGCCGCCTGACCACATCCCTCCCTTCCCAAGCCTGGGGGCTGGTGTGGGCACCACCTGGGGCTGGCAGTGGACCAGCAGCTCCTGCCAGCGGATGTAGGTCTGGGCAGCCAGGTCCTTGAGTGTGGTCCAGTGCATGGCCTGGGGGCTCTCCCGGATGTGGGTGCTGATGCAGCGGTCCAACTGCATGCACAGCAGCTGCAGCTCTCCCTGCAGAGGCCGTGGGGGGCGGGGCACAGCCCGGCAGCCACAGTCGGGGAGGGGAGCACAAAATCGGAGAAAGAGGAGGACGGGTCTGAGCGACTGCCCAAAAGTCAGGCAGGAAAGGGAGGGGAGGCACGGGTAACCGGGGGCACGGGTCAGTATCCCTTGGGAAGGCCTGGTGGGTCGCTGGGAGGAGGACGAGGCCGGCTCCCCTAGGCCTGCTTCTTTTTCAGCCTCCCACTCTTCCCAGTTCCTGGCAGCGGGCTGGGCTCCTCCCCCAGGGGCCCCAGCCCAGCCTCCTGGGAGACTCACCCATTGGTCTGGAGTAATGTCCTGGCCGCTGACCACCAGCCCAGCCAGCGTCAGGAGGCTGTGACACAGGTAGCAGACCTGGGGAGAGACAGGCTTCCCTGAGTGCAGCTCCGGCCCAGCCCTGGGCTTCTGCGACAGTGTCTGGGGAGGGGTCTTCAAGGAGGGCCCCGCTCACTCAGAGCTCTGCCCCTGAGGAATGACCGTGCTCCCCCGCCTCAGAAAAAGAAGAAATCTCTGCCTTCCAGAAACCCACACCGTCACCCAGCCCCATCCTGGGGCTCCAGAGGACAAAGCCCGTGGGCGAGAGGGGCCTGTCCACTCTGAGCTCTGCCTGGTGTCTGTGGTCCCCGAGGCCTCTGCTCTGCTCCCTGTGGCACCCACGCCTGTGAGCACTGTGACCAGATGCCACTGTCCACTATATGCGTACACGGGTCCCCCATGGGTGCCCAGCTCAGCCCGGGGGGACACCCCTGCACAGACAGATGTGCAGCTCAGTCCAGACACTCCCACCGTGCTGACCGGAGGAGGCTGGCGAGGGGAGGGGGGCAAAGGGCAGGAGGTCTGGTTGAGCATTCGCCCGCCTTACCCACCTACTCATACCCTCGCTCTTGCCCCCTGGACACCAAGGGGTGAAAACAGGACGAAGGCCGATTCTACGTGATCAGAGGCTACGTTAGATCCCGGGGTGCCCTTGGACTCTGCTGGTGCCCATTCATTTATGAGACATTCACCTGCTGTGCAGAGAAAACGAAGTACGGGGAGCACCCACCCCAAAGGCAGGCGAGGCCCCTGCTGTGAAGACAGCCTGCTCCTGGCACTCAGTGGGCATGCCCCTCCCCCACTCGGAGGTGCCTGCTGCTCTGTCCCCTTCAGACTCCTCCTAAGATAGGAAGGGTGGCAGGAAGCACCCCACCATCATGCCTGTGGCAGATAACCAGCCCTGAGGCTGAGCTGGGAGGAGAGGCAGGCTCTAGAGATGGCCAGCAGGGCTCCAGCTTGGTGATAATGGGGTTGGAGCTCAGAGCCAGCCAAGGCTCCCCTGTCCCCCCACTTCCCCTGCCCTTATCATCCTCCCCCTTTAGAGCACCTGGTGGTGCCCCAGAAACGGTCACAGCCTCTTTGCACAGATCCAGCAGCTTCCTTAGGGCAGAAGCTAGAACGGTTTTTGAGGGCATCAGACACTGGAGTGTAGTCTTCTCCAGCTCAAACGCCACGTGCGAAATCCTGAGGCCACAGGCCACCGGCCCCCCTCCTCCAGCAGCACCTGCCCTGCCCAGGACCCAGCCTGTCCTTCAGCACAGCAGCTGAGGCCCACAGGTGGCTGATACCAGAGGCTGGCCGGGTTGGGTGGCATGCCACCTGGCAGTGGGGAAAAGCAGGGGGCCCACTGGGTGTGCCTCCAGGCGGCGCTGCCCTGGGCTGGGGAAGATCCAGCCTCCGTGAGCAGGGTCCACCTGCTGGGTCCCCCTTCCCCAGCCTGGCCTTGCCCTCGGGAGGCTCACGGCATTCGGAACTCCTGAACTCTGCAGTCGTGGCAAACGGCTCTTTCCCGCCGTCCCAACCCCCTAAAGCAGGCTCAAGCCTGTGCACTAGACAGTGTACCTTGACTAAGACACAGCCACACACACTCAGACGTCAGACGGGAAAAGATGCTTCAGGAAGGCGATCATTTGGTTACTGACACTGAATACTGAGCCCCAGCGTTCCCGTGGACCAGGAGGACAAAGGGTCCTTCTGGCTTTTCTGGGGAGGGCGGGGGAGCGGTGGTGGTGTGCAGCTGAGAGGGCTTCAGGGAGGAAGTGACTAAACCAGGTCTCAAAGGAGCCGTAGGATTTGAGGTGAAGGTGGCCCTGTGCGGGTGGGGCACAGCCAAGATTACACCACCAGACAGATCCCGGGCTGATGCAAGAAGCAGAGGCAGGACTCGCCGGGGGACTGACCGCTGCTGGGGCACGAGCTGGGCTGGAGCGGGGAGAGAGGGGCGCCCTGGGGACTGGGCTGGCAGCAGAGGGACCAGACAGTGGACAGTGGAGGCCACTCCACACTGCTCTGGAGCAGGGAGCCTGGGTTGTGGAGGACAGACTGGGGGCACTTGGGGGAAGCAGGGGATGGAATCCGTTGGGATGGAATCCACCGAAGTGAAAACGCGGCTCTCAGAAGGATTACACTTCCTCCTTCGTCTTTTTTTTTTCTTTCTCTTTAAGATAATTTCTTTACAATGTGTGTGCTTTACTCATATAATCAGACTATAATGACAAAATTTTTAATTAATTTTAAACCAGACAATGCCAACGATAAACGACTGAGCCCAGGTGGGTCTGGGGTAGGTGCGGGGCAGGGGAGAGGGATGTGACCTTGGGAAGCACCCTCTTCGAGAGAGGGGCATTGAGCAAGCTGATGGAGAGAGGTGGTGGAAGCCAAAGAAAACATCCCAGGGCGATGGAGCCGTCGGCTGGCGGCCGGGAAGGGGGGCCTGTCTGCGGGGTGGGTGTGAAAGCCCGGGAGGGCTGTGGCAGAGGGGAGAGAAGGACCTTTCACCTGTAAACATTCCCCCAACCGAAGCGGGCGTGGTGGCGCTGGGCCGCAGGCTCAGGTGGAGGCCCTGGCCAGGCCCCCAGCCCCCTGATCTCCCCTCCCCTGCAGAATGTATCTTCCTGGGAGGGGGGCGTGGTGAGGGTGGGCCTGGGATCTGAGGAGCGCCCTGGAGGAAAGCCTGTGCAGCGGGGGTTTACGGAGAGCAAAGAGCGGCTACGTGTGTACGGGTTTCACAACTTCATTCTTAATGCCGATTCCCATAACTGAATCTGGAGGGAAAATCCCAGGGAAACTATTCTGAATACGTTTGTTTTTTTTTGGGGGGGGGCTGGGGTGGGGACGAGAATAGCAAGAAGGAAGAGGTAGTTTTGAAGAAGAGCCCTGATAACCACACTGTATAAGCCGATCGTCCAAAGGGCGGGTGAGGGTACATGGGAACCGTGCCCACTACCTGGAAGGAGGGCTGGGAGCATTCTCCCCTCTTTGGGGAAAAGGGCTTCGTTATCAGCAGAGTCGCCCAGACCATTCCTCCCCGCGGTCTCTGCACTGAGAGGAGAGGTGAGAGAGGGTCCTTCCGCTCTCATCCAAACAAAGGGACAGACCGCGGCACCGGGGACACGCCAGGCTTCTCCTGCACCTCAACCCTCCTCTCCCAGGCCCTGTTTCTGTGAAGGTCAGAGAAGCAAACCATGAGCAGAAACTGGGGCTCTAGCAGGCTGGGGGAGGCTGAACCTGGGTCTCCGTCCTCTGGAAACTTCCTCCGGTGGGGAGGGCAGGGGCTGGCCCAGGAGCCCGGCAGGGCCGGGCGGGAGACTGGGTAGGACGCTCAGTCAACAGCCAGGTGTGAGAGCTGCGTTTCCTGCTCCAGTTGTGCTGTGACCAGTTCCTGAACTCAGCAAGCCCGCTCCTGTCCTGCCGGCACCACAGAAACGTGGGGCTCTGTCTTCTCTTTCAAGATACTGGAAAGGGAGGCTGGAAAGAGGCCAGGCATCGGCGGGGCCAGTGCAAGGTGGCCCTTCCTCCTGTCTGAGGCCCCTTCCAAGTCCCTATGGGCGGGTGGGGGTACGTATGGGTGTAGGGGAGGGTGCCGGGTGGCTTCAGGGTTAGTGAGCAGTGCAGGGGCACACCTTGAGCGGGGGCTATATCCATCCAAGCTTGGGCATCTCGTCTGTAGAACGGGTGCTCCCCAGCTCAGGCCACCCACCCAGCACCTCCCGACTGGGGCGTGAGTGGAGGCTGGGAAGCCCCCAAGGGCAATGGGGCCAGGAAACCTCAGTCCACGACTTGGGGAGAGGCAGAGTCTGAGGCATGGGACGTGCCCAAACCCAATGCCGACAGGAAAGGACGGTCCCCTCCCGCTGCTGCCAGCGGGGCCTGCAGCTCCACCTTCCGGGTCTCTCCCTGGAGTCTGGCAGACAGACTTTTCTGAGAAGTTCTGTGCAGGATGCCTCCCTCCTGGCTCTAGAGCCTGGAGACGGGGCCCCGTCCTCTCCCTGGGGAAGGATGACACGGCAGAGAGATAAGGGACAGCCCACTGGGCTTGTCACCCGCGAAGGGGCCAGGGGAGGGGAAGGCCAGTGTCTCCTTCTCTGGTCCAGCTAGTTCTGACCCGGGAACCGCCAGCCAAGTCTTGGTGTACAGAGCCTTCGTCATGAGACGAAAGGGAAAAAGGGTGGACGGTTCCCAGGAACTTCATCCTTTAGAAAAATTCCCCTCTAGCTAATGCCAAGGGAGCTGGCGGTGGGTTATTTATGCTAAGAAACGGCAGAGAGGGGGAGGGAGAGGATCTCCCAGGAAGCCACTCGCTCTGGCCAGAACGTAATAGTTTCTCCCACCGCAGTTCCGACCAAGAGCGCAGGCTCACCCGAGGCAACCCTTCGAACCCAGCCCCCTCCCTGGAGGCTGCCAGCCCGGTGGAGGGCAGAGGGGGTGCAAGGAAGGCGGGGGATGGTGGGTCTTGCTCTTGGCTGGAGGGTCCTGGGGGAGCAGGTCCAGCCAGGCTCTGGGGCAGCTGCTGTGGGGCATGGGGGTGGTGGTGGGGGGAGAACTAAGGCTGACCCAGGAACACCTGCTGGGGAGGACACACTGACTCAGAGGACACAGCCTTCCAGCCAGGCTGCTGGGGCCCAGGGGCTCACACTGCAGATGTCGCCGGCTCCCGCTCGGCAAGCTGGCCCTCAAGGCCAGCTGCTGTCCGGTTCCTTGCCCGGGATGCCAGGATCCCAGGGCAGCCTCCCTTGGTCTCACCTCTCCAGGCTCACAGGCTCTGGGGTTGGGAGGGGTCCTGTCCTGGGGGACCTGCATTCAGCCGCAGCCTGGCTGGGCTGCTCTCGGCCCCGTTTGGAAGGCCTGGAGGTCCAGGAGGAGAATTCTGCCATAGGTCCTGTCATTGCCACGTGTGGGTCTTCTCAGGGGTTCTGTGCCCTCAGAGACACTTCGCTGCAAACACACGTGCTGAAGGTCAGTTCTAGAACCAATGAAGCCTGGGAAAGAGTGAAGCCGCGCTGGTCCGCCTTGGGCCATTTCAAACCCAAGGCTAGAGCTGGGCCCTGATGAATTCTTTTCCTTCCTTCCTTCCTTTCTTTCTCCTTTTATCAAATTGAACCCTACAGCACTACTGCGCAGTGCCCTGACCCAGCGGGTTCCCACAGAGGTCCTGCTGACCTTCACTTTCAGTAGATGTGGAAGCTGAGCCTGGAGAGGTCCCCTGACTGCATGACCATCTCCACTAAGTGTTAGGCCCGATGCAAACGTCTGTATGTGCTCTCTTAAGGTGAACAAGCTGTGCGTGCGTGTATGTGCGTGCGTGCGTGTGTGTGTGTGTGTGTGTGTGCGCTTGCACGCGCGCTCATGCTCCCTAAAGGGGAGTTAACCCTGGAGAGAGATCAAGGCCCTTCTGCATTGCACAGCCAGGGCCCCAGGGCCTGCTAGAGGCAGGACAGGGAGAGGCTGAGGCTCCCCCCTGGGGAGGAGAGTCGGGGCAGCAGGCCTGAGCCCCAGGGCATGGTCTAGGTACTCCATCACACACCGGCTGGGCAAATAACAACAGAAATAGTCAGTCATGAGTAATCCTGAGGTAGGGCCACTTGCAGGCCCCAGGCCAAGAGTCTCAGACTGGGGACAGACTGAAGCTCATCTGGCTAGTGTGTCCACCAGGGCTCAGGGGGACAGGGGACGCGTTTTTTAGGGGAACCCCGTCTGGACCTGTCCTGGAGCGTGACACCTGCCACCATCTCTAGGTGCTATTTCTTCCTAACTTCTTCCGCCCCACAAGTTAAGTGCAAGATTTATTCCCCTTGCCCAGGCCGTTCCTGCTCCAAGCTACACTCTCTGATCTTGGCTTGGGCAAGCACCAAAGCAGCAAGCAGAGGGCTGTGCCCACAGGAGAGCTGAGTATGGAAGTGGCTCTGACCAGGACAGATCATCCGTCATAAGTCCTAGAGAGGAGGAAGTGACAAGGACGCATGACCCACATCCCTAGGAAATGACATGGTGACACGGCCCCTCTTCCTAGCCCAGGTCCCTGGAAGCACAGGGCACAGAGGCCAGAGAACAGACATCGCAGGCAGGACTTGCCAGACTCACCCCGGGGGCTTGCAAGGCCAGACACTCAGTTCTGTAAATGAAAGTGCCTGTTTAGGCGTGGGGGTGCGTGGAGCCCTAGACATGGAGCAGGCTGATGGGAGACGGGCTGGCAGCATCTGGACAGGACCAGCGCTTCCGGCTCAGCTTTTGGGAATGGCCACTGCCTAGAAAGTTTGTCTCAAGGGCCCAGCGGGGCGGAGAGATGGGATGTCTCTGCTGAGGCTGCTAGAGGACCTCGGGGCCCCGCATGGGTCCCCCTCCACAGGTAGCTCAGAAGATGAGCCCCTCACCTGCTCTTCTAGCTGCCCAGAGGAGGTGGGTTCAGAGACCTGAGACCCTGAACTCACCTGAAAGGGACAGAGGTATTCTTTTTTTAAGCTCTATCCTGAACTTGGAGTTGGACCCTGAGCAGCCCGGGCCCCTGCTCTTGGTAGTGAGGAGGGGAGGGAACTAGGAGGCCGTGGCACAGTGGGGCCAGGTGGGGAAGAGATGCAGTTGAGACAAAAGCAGGAAGGCCGAGGACTTTTTGTTCCTGTGGACCTGCTGCAGGGGGTTATCTCAGCGCATCTGTCCCCCTCCTATGTCTGCGGTGGGAGGAACCGAGGGGCTGCAGGCAAACCCCTGCTGGAGCGCTCTCACCCAGCCCACCCTTCCTTTCTGGCTTCCTGCTGGCCATGGCGGGGGGGGGGGGGCGGGGGGGATTTGACGGGGGTGGGGGCGGGATTGGCTGGCCCTTCCTGCTCCTCCAGCTGGGACTAGAGACCCTGACCCCAGGGGGATCTGGAACGGAAACCCAGCTCTGCCTGCCGCCCAGAGAGGGACAACATTCTCGGTGCCTGTGTTTGAGAATCTACGCCTGGGTGTGCACGTGTACATCAGTACGCGGATTCCAGAGCCGGAGGGAGCCCCTGAAACCAGCCCGGGTGTTGGCGGGGGCTGGAGGGGCCCCATGGAGCGGTGGCTTCCTCAAAAGCCATTTCCTCAAAAGCAATGGCTTCCTCCCTTCTCTTTCTTATCTTTCTCACTCTCTGTATTGTCTCCTGGCGCGCTGGCATGGCCAGCGCCCGGGGAAGCACTGCCCTCCTAATACGTCCCATGGGTGTTAGAGAACAAGGCCTCTGCCCACGGCTGAAGACCAGAGGGATGCCACGGACACTAAGGCTTCCTGGTGCCCAGGGTCCTGCCCCTTCCTTTGTCGAGTCCCAGCCTCCCATCCCGTACACCCAGGCCAAGGTGCCGCACAGTGGGGACTTCAGCCCAGATTTCAGGGAAAGATGTGTGACCTGGGCTGGCCACTCACTTCACGCCCGGCTATGTGATTAGCTTAGAGGTGAGCACATGACCCAAGCCAGGCCAATGAGACTCAACTTTGGGACTCTGTTAGGATCCAGGACAGAAGCTCCTTCTTTCCCCCTGGCTAGGGTTGCAGAGGGAAGGAAATAAGTCCGGGGTGTCTCAGAAGCAGCGGGAAAGCTGCCTGCGAACGCACCAAAAGGCAGAGCCTAGACATGCAGAGAGCGACACTGCAGTTTCACGACCTGCTCAGCCCTGGTCCAGCCGAGCCTGATGAGCCGTCCCAGGACCTCTTGGGACGTGTGTTTGTGTTTCTGTCACTACAGGGTCCTGGCAAAGACGGGGTGAGAAGGGACAGGACAGGCGGTGAGCAGTTGAGGGGGCCACGGTCTGTCTGGCAACTGCCCCTCCAGGCTGAGGACAGCTAGTGAGGGGCCTCACACACCCTTCCCGCTCCCCGCTCAGGTGTGTGACAGTGGGAGCTGAGCCCAAGCTGCTTACACAGGGCTCCTAGAAGGCACTGCTGAACTCCCTGGTGGTCCAGTGGTTGGGACTCAGCCCTCTTACTGCTGGGGCCTGGGTTCGATCCCTGGTCGGGAAACTAAGACCCCGCAAGCGGGCACTGCTCCCCCCACCCACACTCCCGAGGCTGCTGGGCGGGGCTGGGTGCAGCTGTGGGGCGGGGGGAGAAGGTCCCTCACCAGACTGTACCTGCTCAGGGCAGGCATTTTAATGGAAGCATGTGGTTGAGATAGACCCTGGACCCAACCCTCAAAGGCGACTCTGTTCAGGTGTGTGAAGCATTGTGTGGCCAAGCCACTGGCTGAGTGAACAGACGGTCATGACCACCGTAATCCAAGGACAGGAGAGACAGGCCTGGCATCGCCAGGAAGGAGGACCAGCAGGGCAAAGACACGGGCCTGAGAATGGAGGGTTTCTGGGAAAGACACCCCCTGCTTGGAATCAAATGGAGTGGTTTGACGCACAGGAGAAAAACCGCACGGATGAAGCAGGGCCAGCTGACACAGGCCTTGGATGGGGGGGTTTGAATATGATGTGACAGGCACTCAGGCTCGCTTATTCCTACGAAAGAATGGGAGAAAGACGACCGCAGAGCTGTCCAGGGGGACCTGAAGGATGGAGAGACAGAGGCAGGGGTGTCCTGGGGCAGAAGCAGGTGTAAGGACGGGGTAAGGACGGTGTCTACGGGAGGGACCCCTGAAGGGTCCTTAGGAGGACTGAGCCTGGGGTGGGGCAGGCCAGAGGGCAGGCCAGAGCTGCCGAGGACTCGGGCTGGCTGGGCTTCAACGACAGCCGCCTGCAGAATCTAAGCCTCCCCTCCCCAGCTCAACACCACCACCGTAAGCCCTGCTCGTACACCTGCAAAGAAGCCAGAATTCCTGGGAGTCGATCAAAGCTGGCCTGGGCCCCCGGCCCCACGCGCCTGCAGACGCTCAGAGGTACCCACTGTGGAGGGGCTCAGCGGCCACTCAGGTGGCTGTGATGTGTATCTGGGGCACGGATCTCCCTTTAGGGTCAGCTACCCAGAGGTCACCTCCCCAGGGGTCACCTCTTCGAAGTTTATTTCCAAAGGTGTCAGCTGTTCCTCATTTTGGAGGAAGTGAGGAGGAACCCAACGCAGCCTAGCCAGAGGAGGAACTCAGGGGTCCTCAATAGCCACTGTCCATTCTTCAAAACCAGTCCCCCTAATCTTGGCCTGACCAAGGCCCCCAGCCCTGTGGGCGTGGCTCTCCCTAAGGTGTGGGGCAAGGGGCAGGCAGCTCAGGGGAGAAGGCAGAGAGTGGAGGGAGAGGGAGGGCTTCCTGCTCCACCTGTCCTGCTGGGTGCCACGAGGGCCAGGAGCCTGTGCCCCAGACAAGCCTGAGGGAGTCCACGTCCCCCTGCTGGTGTCGAGTGGCAGCGGGAGAGTGCAGGGCACAGAGAGCCGGAGGGCAGCCCCCAACTCCCCAACCACACCCAGTCACGTAAGGCAGCTCTCGGCAGGGTCACCCGACACAGGGACAGGCCAGCGCAGGAGCAAAAGCAGTAAAACTTGTTTGTCAACTCTGTTAACACACGGGCACACCGTAAAGATATACAACACGCACGCACAGGACACGTGCACACACACACATGCGCGGCAGTCCCGTGCCCTCTGCAGATGTGCAGAGACGCCAGGCGTGAGTTCAGAGGAATCTGTGAGGCAGGGTGGGGTTCACCCGAGCTTCAGCCAAGCCCAGAGCACAGCCCGCCCCTTCCCTGTTCACACACGCACTTCTCCTATAAACAAGGCTCACGAGCACGGAGACGCGAGCACAGGCCACGTGCGTGGGGAGGCGTGCGCAGGGTGAGGAAGCCGATGGGAGCCCCTTGCAGCTGCCAGGCTCAGTCTGGGTGGGGTGGCCTCTTGAGGCTGGGCCCTGGGGGGTCAGGGCCCATCACAGAGGCAGAACCCTCCGTGGGTCCCCGGCTGTCTGTCCCGTGAGGGCACGGTCGGGCTCTGAGGAGGGTGTGCCCAAGGGCCAGAGGAGGAGACAGAACCGGCTGGTGCCTCAGTGCAGCCCCAATGCTGGGACATCCCCCTCCGTGGCCTTAGTTTTCTTTCCACACAATGGAAAGAGAGATGGTTAACTTCCTCAAACTTCCCAAATTTAACCAAACTGGGGGAAAAGTTCCACCCTACCATAAAGATCCTGGTTCTACAGACTTTCCAAATCTCTAGGGGAAATACAGAGCCCCAAATTCCTTCCCTGTAGCATCCATGTGGCAGAAGGCCAGGGAGAAGTCAGGAAGGGTAGGGAAGTGTGGTCAACAGGAACGTCACACGCGACGGAGGTTTAACAAGACAGTCATCTCGATAAAAATGAGTTAAGTCTGGGCAAATATGGTTTAGGCAAGTCGGCTAAAAGAAAACAGAAAGTCCCCAGGAAACCCCTGGTTCTGGGCTGTACGGCTGAGCTCGTCGCTTTGAGGAGACAGCGAAATCCAGAGTCCAGTTACAAGATGTTTGCACAGAGGCGGAAAGGACAGCCTCACACACACACGGAGGCCTGGGAAGGAGCTGGCCTCTTGCAGAATTGGTACCCATGGGCCAGAGGGAAGCATCTGGAGGCCAACTCTCAGAGTACAAGCCTGCATTAAGACATCCTCGCCCACCTCTCTCAAACACGCGGGGCGGAAGCTCCTCGCAGGGCAGCCCCAGACCCCCCGGCGTCACTCTCACCTCGACGCTCCTTCTCCTCTGGGAGAACCCCTCTCAAACCAGGCAAGCACAGGGCTGCCGAAAATCACCCAGGGGCTAAGCAGCTTCTTTAGCCAAAAGCACTTTAAAATGCTCAAAGTACTCTCATCACCCCGTTCAGAAGCAGGGTTCCTATTTTCCACACAAGCTCTGCCCTGATTTGCTAGGACACTTTGTGACTCTTGAGCTAGGACAGAACCCGCCCCCCCCAGCCCCCTCCCGCCTCCCATCCCACCCCCACCCCCTGCAGTGTTGCAGAAGGAGCAAGTTGCTTCTTTTGTTGAACTTGGTGGTTAGCTTTCTCAGGCAGGAATCTCACTAGCTTATAATTACTAACAATGGCTGTGATTGGTTCTCTCATAAGCAGGTGACACTTCCGAAGTCAAGGGCCTCCAACAGGAGAAGCCCAGGCCATCAACTCTTGTAGCCTTAATGAAACAAGGACATCAAGAGACAAGGGGGCCTATACACAGAGGCTGGTCTGAGGGTGGAGGGCGTGCAGAGGGAGGGTGCTTTCCAGCAGAGGGGTGGGAGGGCCAGAATGGGGTGGAAGGAGAGAGTTCAGAGCGGGAGAATTACAACTGCATTCATTCATTTGTGCCCTCATTCAACCATCTAGCGCCCAACACAGCACGCGATGCTGAGACACCAGCTGTGCCCACAGTCTAGCTGGGGAGACAGACAAGTCAAGGGACAACTGCAAAGCCACGGCATCAGTGAGGAGAGAAGAGTCACACCCCGGGCAGGGAGCACCCAGCCTCCGGGGAAGGCAGGACCAGGAGAAGAAGGCTGGGAGCTTCCTGGGGGAGGGAGGAGCCTGGGCCAAGGCCCCAGGCAGAGACAGGAGGGGGGGCGGGGAGCGGAGGCTGGCAGAAGTGTTTGTCTGCAGAGCTGGAGGAGGGCTGCGACCCAGCAGTCTTGGCAGGAAATCTCCCAGACAGGAGTGAGGGGCCTGGGGGCGGGGCCCAGCAGGGCTGCCCCAAACGCTGGGAAGGGCCTGTCCCCATTTCCTCCAGGCTGGGTCGCCTCAGGCCAACCTCACTCCGGCCTTAATTTCCCCGCTGCACCCCAAGCAGAAAGAAGGCAAAGACTTCGAGCTCTAGGGATAAAAGCCTCGGCCAGCCCAGACCACCACTCCCTGTAAAGCAGGGCAGATGACGACCCCGCTCTTTTCGGCCAGTGAGTAGCCCGATCATCTTTGAAGATGAAACACGCCTGGGCCCTAACGAGGAGTCCGTGGGCTCAGCGGGGAGTGGGGCTGGGCTGCGGAAGTCCAGTCGTCTGCCCCACCCGGCCCTCCCGGTCTGGAGAGTACCTGGCCCAGGGGGACAGGATGCTCCGCGTCGCTGTGCAGACTGCTGCCCTGTGCCCGCACCAGCCCCACCCCTCCACATCCCTTCTCTGCTCTTGGCTACCTCGGAGCAGGATCAATCCCAGCGGGCTCGAGCTGCAGCAAAGGCATCCAAGAGCTGCCCGGGCCTCACTTGCCTCTTTTGCTGCCCTGGACCAGCACCCGGCCAAGACACGCCGGCCCCTCGTGTTTCCAGGCCAAATGGGTCATTTCCAATATGCAGCCGACCGGGGTTGACACTTCACAGCCTCCTTTACATGCACGAGAACAGTCCTCAAATATAAAAGGATACCCTCAGCCCGCTTACTCCCCTCTCTTCCCAGGCTGTTGAAGGCACATCTGCTACCAGACTGTGAGGCGAGGTCCAGAGGCGGCCCCAGGGGCCTGGAGGGCAGCTTTTCCTTGGTCAGACCAGACGCAAGCCTCCTCTTCTCTCTCGCCCCTCCCCTTCTCTCTTTTTCCCTTCCCCCAGCCCAGACCTGGGGCCTGCTTGGGGGCGAGAACTGTCCTGCTCAGACGGACCACCCCCAGGGGCTGACCCCAACTCTGTTGCAGAGCCCCCGGAACACCCAGACTTAGCCTCCGTAACGAGCTCCAGTTTCACGGGAAACAGCCGGCAAAGGGGAACAGGGCCCGGGGACAGCTCACGTAAACTCACCGACATTAGGCACAACTGAGAGAGATAACCTTTCCTGCGAGTTCCAGGAGAGGAGCGTACACCTGGGGGTTGTCATATCTTCTTAACAGTTCATTTGTATTCATTGTAATTAATTCACTTATATCTGATTTGCAGAATGATGCCCAAAGGCTGGCCTTCTGGATGTCAACATCCAACCCCCGGGTGAACTTTTTGGAACTACCGCCTTCCTAAATTAGCAAGATGCCTACCTGCATCCTTCATCCCTGAGTCCCCAGGGATGGGGGAGCTCACTGAGCTCGATCCCCCAACTCCCCAGGGAGCCAGGCTTGGGACTCCCAGGCTGAAGCCCCTACACCACCCCCCCGCTTGACATTCACCCCCGGCGGCCAAAGGCCTGACCACTCCAAGCCCCACAACCAGCAGGCTCTGGGGTACCTTGTCGCCCCTGACTGCCGCCGAAGCATGGCTTTCAGGAAAGCTGGGCGACGTCTGGAAGGTCAATTAGGAAGAACTGGGGGAAGGCCAAGGACTCAGCCTCAGTGAGGACCACGGGAAATAGGAACAGGGAGCTGCACCCAGCTCCACTTGCAGGAAACACGGGGCCTCGTGCATCTGAACATTCCCTGGGCTTCTCCTTCAGGGCACTCCCTTCCCACCCCACTCCCCTCGCCAGCGCTTCAGCTCCTGCGTCCTCTCTAACACGGCTGGCAAAGCCACGCCAGGCCGCAAAGGCCACAGCAAAACTCACAAGCCTGCACGCCTGTGCCCACTGCGCCTCCGTGAGGGGCACAGGCTCTGGGGAGATGGGCGGGAGTAGCTGGCTGGGCCCTGCCCCGAGGCCCCGGGCTTTCGGGACGGGCAGCCTTCAGGCCCCCAGGCTGTGCCTTGTGGACAGCCCAGCCTCCCCTGCTACCCTGGGGTGGTGCCTTGGCAGAGGCGGGCAGGGGCTGGGTGCTCACCTTGTGGTCTAGCTGGGCACTGGCCTTTGGCTGCTTCTCCTGGCCGGGCGGCATGGTCTCAGGGCCCAGGTACTGCCCCAGGGTTGATGGCCTCATGAGGCTCAGGAGATGCCTGAGCGAGGACAGCTGGGGAGAGAAGGGCGGCCATAACTCACGAGTGCTTGGGGCACTTCGGGGACGCATGGCCGGGACACGCCGGCTGGCAGGCATGGGTCAGAGCCTAGGCTCTGGAGCCAGACCATTGGCTCCACGACCTGGGGGCACCTTTTCCCTTGAGAGCCATGTGGCTTCTCGGAGCCTGTCCCCATCTGTGAAATGGAGACAAGCACACCCCTTCTTCCCGGGAGAAGAGGCTCTCATGCTCGCAAGGCATGCGTCCTTTAGACAAGTGAATGAGGAGGACTTAGCCCACATCCCGGGACTGAGCAGACACTCAGGGCTTAGAAGAACCAAGACCAGAAGAGGGTCTCCTCTGCCACAGGACAAGACCTTCCCACCCTGAGCTGCTGCTCAGGCCTGCTGGCCCTCTATTGTCATTTAACTTCTCACCACGGGCGTTTTCAACACTCCTGAAAGAAGAGAGGTTGAGAACTACCTCCCTGCTCATCTCTGTGAACGTGAACGATGACTGCACTCATCGCCCCCAGCCCCCCTCCGCCTTTTTCCTTCCAGAGAATTTCAAAGCAAATCCGAACACCGTATCATTTTACCCACAAAGAGCTTCAAACAGAAAAGGATAAGGATTTTTTTCCCCAACGTAATCACATCATTCTCTTGCCCAACAAAATTACCAAGAATTCCTTACACGATCAAACACCTGTGTTCAGTTTTCTCTGATTGTCTCAAAAATGTCCTTAGGCAGTTGCTTTGTTGGAATGGGATTCCCCGCGAGGTGCACACACTGCCCTTTGGTTAATGTATTATATCACCCAATCTGCTAGCTGCCCTACCCCCCATCTCTGAACAAATGGGGGCACGTGGCCTGCATAAGTCCAGGTGTCTGCATCCAGCCACTCCTTCCCACCCAGCCCCTGCACCTGGTTTGGGCAGCCTCGGGTGGGCCCCAGCAAGGACCACCAGCTGCCCCAGAGCTAACTCATGGCCGGGGCTTCAGGAGGCAGGCAGTCTCTGAGCCCTGGGCCCCTCTGAGGCCACCTGTAACCCTGGGGAGGGAGGATGCAGAAGGAAAGAGCTGGGCCAGGGGAGTTCACAGAGGCACCGTGTCTTTAGATGTAGCAGGTGGAGGCTGGCCCAAAGGGCGAGGGCTAAGCCTCTGGGCCAGCTCCCTGCCCGAGCCCAGCCCTGCCTGGCACACCTGGCTTCTTCCCCCTGACTCACCCGCAGACACCTGCTCAGCACCTCGGCCAGCCACGGGCTTAGAAAGCCCACAAGAGCAGCTGGGCTGAGTGAGGGCGAGGAGTCAGGCCCGGGGCCTCGGCTCCTGGAAGGGGGCCAGGGCTTCTTGGCCTAGCGTCTGATCCCTTCAGAGAGGGAGGGCAGGAGGCAGGGAGAGAGAGCGGGGGAAGGTTCTGGGCAAAGAGAGGCACCATCTAGAGCTCCACCGACACCAGAGCTGTGCCGCCTTGCTCAGGCCTTCCAAGTCTGGCGATAGTTTCCAAAACAGCCCTGCCTGCTCCGGCCTCACAGCTGTGCAAGCACAGGAGCGGGCTCTGCAGCCCACGCCCCCAGAAGCAGCCCTTCGGCAGGCAGCCCCACCCCAGCTGGGACCCTCCCTGCTAGGAGCCCTGGGCGGGCCGGGCTGGGCCGGGGAGCACACAGCAGTGGCTGGCTGCTCCCACGGTTTTCCTCTCACTCTGTGAAAACAGCTTCACTCTGCTCAGCACGGCAAGCTGCTGCCTTCTGATTGCTTATTCTCCTTTGTTCCCAGCTCTGGCAGCCGCAGTCATCCCCTCCCTGGGAGACACACCCTTCTCCGCGCGGTCAGGACTTATTTGGGCTGCGTGGGTCCCAGCAGGGCCAGGCTCTGACCAGCACGCCTCCCCACTTTACCCCCACCGCTGGGAGCTGTCTCTGCAAACACTCAGCCTGTTAGGACAGACGTCCCCAGGCAAGAAGCAAATGATCACCCAAAAAGGCAGGCCTCCGCTGGCCTTGTAGGTTTGTCCGGCAAGAGGCGGCAGGCAGACAGTTCCGGCGAGGCAACTGTCCACACGGCAGTCCCTCCTGTGCTCAGACTCCAGCAGCTGCTTCTATCGGCCCAGCGGAGAAGGCCAGCATCTTAAATGTCTGCGAGGCCCCGGGTGGCCCCTGTTGTTCCCTGGAGCCTGTGCCCTGCCTGGGCCTTCTGACCGGACACTGCACGGCTGCCCCCTCCGCCTTCCAGCCTTCCTCCGGGCCCACCTTCCCAGTGAGCCCCCCCCCCACACACCTGCCCGCCCATCTACCCGGCAGCAAGCACCCCTTCTGACATGCTATGTAATTTTCTTGTTTGTTATCTTTATTATTACTTGTCGCCTGCCCCTCACTAGAACGTAAGCTCCGTGAGGACAGTTTTGGGTCACTGCAGTGTCCCCAGAGCCTTGCACAGCACCTGGCACATGGCACAGTTGTTCCGCCTTATCCGAAGTTTCACTTTCTACGGTTTCAGATACCCGTGGTCAACTGAGATCCGAAAATATGAAATGGAAAATTCCAGAAATAAACAGTTTGTAAGTTTTCAATCGCGCGCGCCCTTCTGAGTAGCGTGATGAAATCTGGCGCAGTCCTGCTCCGTTCCTCCCTGGATGTGAACGTCCCTGCGCCCAGCGGATCCCACCCCGTTAGTCACGGGGTGGTCGTCTCACTCATCAGAGCGACTGTCGCAGTACTGCAGTGCTTCTGTTCTTGTGCTCAAGTAACCCTGATTTTACTTAATAACGGTCCCAACGCACAAGGGTAGTGATGCTGGCAATTCAGATATGTCAAAGAGAAGCCGTGAAGTGCTTCCTTTAAGTGACAAGGTGAAAGTTCTGGACTTTAGAAGGAAGGGAAAAAAATCACATGCTGAGGTTGCTAAGATCTACAGTAAGAACAAATCTCCGATCCGTGAAACTGCGAAGAAGGAAAAAGAAACCCATGGCTGGTTTTGCTACTGCATCTCAAAATGTAAAAGTTATGGCCACAGTGCACGATAAGGGCTTAGTTATGATGAAAAAGGCATCCAGTTTATACAATAAGATATTTTGATGGGGAGAGACCACACTCACGTAGCTTTTATTGCAGTGTATTGTTATAATTGTTCTGTTTCATTATTAGTTATTGTTATTAATCTTTTACTGTGCCTAATTTATAAATTAAACTTTATCATTGGTAGGTATGTATAGGAAAAAAACATAGCATGTATAGGTTTCAGTACTATCCATCATTTCAGGCACTCACTAGACATCTTGGACTGTATCCCCCGCGGATAGCAGGGACTATTATATATGCTTAATAAGCATTTGTTAAATGAGCAAATGAACGAATAGCAGGTCAGGTCTGCAGCTGGCCTTTCCATAGTAGATGCAGAACTCTGTCTCTCTTGATTTTGGCCATTCGAAGCCTGTGTTTTCCAATCTCCAAACTGGAAGGCGTGGCTTGACAAAGCAGGCTTGCTGTGTTGTAAGAGGTGGCCTGGAATAAGAAACGAACTCCCGATTTCTCTCCAAACCTGTTCCACCTGTGTCTTGCCTGTCTCGGTAAAGGGCATCTCCATTCTGCCAGCTGCATAGGTCTTGGAGGCCTCCTCGCCTCCTTTCTCTCCCATTCCACATCCCGCTGGCTGTACTTGGGAAATACACCTAGAATCTCACCACTGCTCGCCACCTGCATGCGCCGCCATCTCCCCAGGCCAAACCACCATCAGCTGTTGCCAGGATTACTGCAATTGTCTCCTTCCACCCGCAACAGTCTAGTCTCAACACAGCAGCCAGTGTAATTGTAAAAAATTTTATAAATCAGATTATGTCCCTCCTCTTAATCAAAACCTTCCAGTGGCTCTCCACTTTGGCATGAAAGTCAAGCCCCCACCTGAGTCCCCACTTACCTCTGACCTCAGCTCCTCCTACCCACCCTCAGCCCTCTGCTCCAGCCACACCAGCCTCTCCTTTTGCCTCCAACCTGAGAGGCCTTTGCCTGCCCCAGTGCCTTTGCACCGGCTGTTCCCTCTGCCCGGAATGCTTTTCCCCAAGAAACCTGCGTGGCTCCTTTAGGTCGGTGCTCAAATGTCCCCTTCTCTGTTCACCCCTATAAAACAGCATCCCCCCAACACTCCCCCTCCTCTTTATCTGGCATTATTTTTCTCCATAGCACTTATCACCATCTGGAATGCCAAAGATTTACTTCTCTCTTGGTGCCTGTGTCTGTCTCCGCTGAGTTTCATGAGGGGAGGAGACTGAATGAACGCTGTTCAGGGTTGTATCTTCAGTGCCCTGAGCCGTGTCTGGAGCACACTAGTGCCTTGGGGCCAAAACCCTGCTGTTTCTGGGATATTCCCATGATCTGCAGGAACAACACGAAGGAAGCAGTTTGAACCTGAGGCTCTCCTGGAAGATGCAAGCCTTGGGGCTGCTGCATCCCAACCACGTACAGAAGTCCTGTCCCTCAAATTCAGTTCTTCAGCACCTGCTCCTGGGGCCTCCGGCCGCAGTCTGAGATGGAGAACCAAGCGATCCAGGCATCAGGGACTCCTCCTGCCCAGTGGTGCCCTGAGAACCCGCTACCTGGGCACTCACCCCAGATCCTCTCCTTCGACGAGCCAATTCTCAACCACTGAAGTCCCCTTCACGGTAAATCAATTGCTAATGTTTACCAAGCACTTATGCATGGATGAAGGAAGGGCCGGCCCTTGTCCTCCTATCTGCCAGCCAGGACCAAAGCTCAAGGGACCAGCCGGGCACCTCAGCTGAAGCAGCAGGTGTGGTCCAGGCTGTCACCACAACAGGATCCAAGGAAGGGGCTGGAGAAGCAGAGACGGCACACTGCAGGGGTCCCAGGCACCTGGGTTTGCATCCTGGCTCCACGGCTTTCCCACTATGTGACCCTGAGAAGTCTCCTAACCATGCCTGCCTCCATTTCCCCATCTGTCCCGCACCGGGGCTCAGTCATGCTCTGCAGCACGTTAGAGCCACCACTTCGGGTGGGATGTAACGGGTGGAAAGGAAAAAGTGCTCCAGGCACAGAGCCACGTGCAGAGGGTGGCTGGGCTGGCCCGCGAGGAGGGCCCAGGCAGCCACGTGGTCGAGGAGGTGTGGGGAAAGCGGGGCGTGGGGGCTTGACGTGGGCGGCTGCAGGGCCAAGGTGGCCCTCTGAAGGCGTGTCTCATAAGGAGCCGCCCGGCAGGCCTGACTGGAAAGGGGAGCGCCTGCGGCCCAGAGACCTGGCAGGAGGCCGTGCAGCGGCCGCGGGCTTGCAGTGGGGACGGGGAAGCACATCAGGAGGACAGCGGGCAGGCTCGAGCTGCCCGTCTGCCTCTCCAGCCGCCGGGGGTCTGGCGCAGCTTTGCCTGGCCCGCCTGCCGCCTCTCTCCTTCCTGCGGCACGAGCACTGACGCGCCCTTCGAGACCTGGCTCGGGACGGCTCTGGAAGCCACTTGGCTGCCCTCGGGCAGAGTCAGTCACGGGGCCCTCGGCCTGCCTCTCTCACGCTCACACCCTCTCCTCCGAGGTCGTCTCCCGGTGCAGAGCCTGGCACACAGGAGGCGCTAGGCTGGGGTCTCACGAACGCACTGCAGGCACGAGGGCAGGTGGGTGACAGGTGTGGTGGGACGGCCCTGGAGCTGGGACCCACAAGGGCAGGGCTGGACTCCGCGCCAGACGGGCTGGGAGCTCCCAGGCCAGCTCTCCCTGGGGGAGGCATCCTCCCGCCCCGCCCCCACCAGCCCCGCTCACTCGCCTCCCCTCCAGGTCCCCGGCAGGCCAGACCACCCAGCTCTTCCCCAGCACCACTCCCCTCGCCACTCTCTGGCCCTCATCACGCTCCCCGCACTCTCCCCTGCGTAGGCTCTGGCTAATAAAAAACAAATCAAAACAAAACCCCAAGCCTTGAACTGACCCTCATGCTCGAGCCAGCCTGTGTTTTCCTGATCACTGACAAGCGCTGCCGGATGGACAGCGGCTACCCCCACCCACCACGTGCAGCCAGTCCTGCCTTTCCTGATCTCGACACTCTGGCCTCTCACCTCCGCTCTGCTGACATGTGTTGGGTTCTCCGAGGAGCTCGGTGGCCGCACTCGGGTCAACACCAAAGCCTGTCTACCAGGCTGCCCCCACCCCGGGAGCCTCCTGGGATCACTCTGTCTTGTCCTCGCTGGTGCATCTCTGCCTGCCCCGCCCCTAACCATTTGGCCCCTCTGTTCTCTTTCTCGCAGAGATGTTCTGTCATCAGGCTCTCAGCTTTGTGAAGTGACCCCTGAGCAGGCCACCCTCCCCTCCTGCCCTCCCGAGGTCTCTGCCTGGGGAACCTTCCTTTGCACACCCGGGAACTCAACCTTGGGTTCCTTCAGCCCACACGTGTGTGCTGAGGTCCTGTGTGTGTCAGGTACTGTGCTAGGAGCTGACGGGCAGTAGTGAGCAGAAACCATTTGGTCCCTGCACTCAAGGAGCTGCTGATGCTGTGTGTGTGTGTGTGTGTGTGTGTGTGTGTGTGTGTGTGTGTGTGTGTGTGTGTGTGTGTGTGTGTGTGTGTGTGTGTACACAGACCCTGAACAAATAAAAATATATCAGGAGGTGAGCACCATGAATACTTTCAGAGTGTGCTGGTGCCAGGGCACTTTTTGGACTGGGTGGTCAGCAAAGGCCTCCTGCGGAAGGTCACACTTCAGCTGGAACTGGGGTGAGAAGACACTCACGCCGTCCTAAGTCTTGGGGAAAGCATGGAAGGCAGAGGGGGCAGCCGGGGCACAGCCAGGCCGGGCCTGCTTAGATGAGCCAACCCAAGCGGTCACCTTTCTGAGCTCCCGCCCTGCGATCGTGGCCTCTCAGACTCAGCCATGTGGTCCACCAGCCCCAGGAGCGCCCAGAACATCCTCTCAGCGCTCTGGCCGCGGGCTTGCCCCGTGGACCTCCAGTGACTAGAGACCCAGCCTTTCGCCGGGACTGCCTTGCCTGTCTCGTGCTAGAACTAGACGGCTCAGCTGCACCCAGCAGCTCCTCTGGGGTTCCAGGGAGACCCTTGGGGTGGGGGGAGGCCGGTGAGAGCATTCTCAAGCCCCCTGCCACCCGCCCTCGGGCTGGCTGTGACCCATGCTGCCCCCAGGGCCCCTGAACTACTGCTCTCTGAGCTGCAAGGAGGCTGCAGTCGGAGCTCTTTGGAGAGCAGAGGGTGGAGGAAAGAAGGTACTTCCTCCCCTGCTGCCCCAAGAATGCCTGACGTGGGGCAGAAGGGTCACTGGGGGCGAGCAGTGTTAATTTAGTAGTGTTCGTTTTCACTTTTGTTGTTTTTCCACCTATAAAAAATTATATAAGCAGGGGCTGGGGAGGAGGGAATGGGAGTTGTGTTCAGCGGATTCAGACTTTCTGTCTGGGAGGATGAAAAAGTTCTGGAGGTGGATGGTGGCAGTGGTTGCACAAGACTGTGGAACTGCACACTTCAAAACAGTTAGAACTCTGCCCTCAGAATTGTTAAGATGGTAAAAAAAAAAAGTTAAAATGGTAAATTTTATGTTATGTATATTTTACCACAATATTTTGAAAAAGTAATACCTGCTCCCAGCTGACTGCTCTATCCTCAGGGCCGAGCACATAGTAGGCGTGCAAAAAGTAACCGTCGAATGCAAGGATGTGAGCAGAAAATTCAGACTCACCTGGACTCCGCCGGCCTGAGGCTCCCAACCTTCGGGAAAAGAAGCGGGAGGAGCCGGCCGGGCTTCTCCAGCGGATGCTGAGGCAGAGACTCACCTGGGCCTTCTCCTGCCAGAGAGGGAGCGTCCCTTGCTGGCCCAGTAGCCGGGCAATGATCACGAGGCTGAGCTGGCGTCGAAGCTGCCTGTGAGAGAAGGAGCGAGAGAGACTGAGGGGGTGTACCACCCTGGGGGGGGGGGGGATTGAAGTCCCCAGGGTGGGTGCAAGGAGGGGCAGGACACACACCGAGACGTGAACAGGGGAGAGCCACGTAGGGAACTTCGGCTTTCTCCTCTGGTTTACAGCGTTTATTATTTATTTTAGAAGTAATAAAACATGCAAGATGGGAAAGTTTAAAAATAAGCAAAAAGAAAAAAGTTATTTTTTAAAAGAAGCGGTAACTTCAGAGGCTAGCATGGTGGTATTTACCGGCTTAGTGTTTTCCTCTATATATTTGTGCTACACAGAGATCGGGACCATTCAACCTCCTTTGCACAGACCGTCGCCTTTCCTTTCCCTTGCAGCATCGTGAGCTTTCAGCCCATGCAGGGTGGTGGAAGGTGGGTGACCGGGGCTTGGTGAGGCCAAGTTTTGTTCTTGTTTTTTTCAGCCAGCATCCAGTGACTTTCTTTTGGAGAAACCCTCACCCACCACACCCGGCCCAAATCCCGGCTCCCAGGGTGGGCACGTGAGCCAGGCCTGGCCCATCAGTCCCTGTGTTTGAGCCACTGAGAGGTGGCCTCGGGGTCTTGGCTGGAGCTACCAGTAGAGCGTGTGCCTTTCCAGCAGGACCACTGATCAGGTGGGAGGTGACCCCACTGTCGCTGGTGGCCATCCTGCCTCTTTGTGGGGCAGTCTGGAGAATGAAACAAGCGGAGATAGAGCCCTGACAACACCCAGAGCCTGCCCTGCCTGAAGCCTCCGGCCCCCGGACCCGTGCGGTCAGTGGGTTGGTTGGCTCAGCTGATGAAGTCCCTTTGGCTTCTTCAGTCAGTCTGAGCTGGGCTCCTAAGTCTAGCACCAAACAGTCCTAACTGATTCACTCAAGATGGAGCTGGTGTCTCCACTCTTCAGGAGTAAAGACCTCAAATGGGGATTTTAGACGCTAATGTTTGTGGCTCTGATTTTCATGGGTCCTTGAGGGCTGGAGTGAGTAAAAAGAAGAGAGGAGGGAAGTAGAGACTAGAGGACAGGGCTAGGGGTGGCAGTGGCCAGGAGAGGCTGGAGAGGGGCGATGGGAGAAGGGGTGGAGGGTTACATCTTCCTCGAGGCTTCACACACTTGTTGCTCCCATGGACAGCAGAAGGCAGCCCCTGGCACGGACTCTGATGTGGCCCACAGTCGCTGATTCCCGCGGAAAGCCACCACCAGGGGAAGCAAAGGAGAGATTCTGAAGCCGGCGGAAACTGAAGGAACACGAAGGACACCACGTGGGCTGAAGCGGCTCCGTAGAGGAGAAACGCTCTCTGGTAACAACACTGCTGGAGGGTCCCCACGGGCGCCCCTACCCCCATCCTTGGGACGACTCCACGGGGAAACAAAGGACAGGACATCGGGGACAGGCAGCCCTCGGAAATGATGTTTCCCTAAGGAAGTACCTGGGGGAAGCAGGACTGAGCCCCGCCTGAGCGGTGCTGAAGGCGCCCCTGCAAATTCCCCAGGGCCTGTGGCTGCCGTGGCCTCACGTGGGTGCAGGAGGGGATCCCAGTTGGTGGGGAACGGAGGTGGGAATGGCCTTCTCCAAGCCAGGAGGGTAGGTGGTACCTGAAGCAGGGGCCTTGTTGATCTTATTCAAGGAAATCAGAGGAATCAACAAGGCAAGAGGCTCTTGATTAAAAAAAAAAAGGGAAAAACGCAGCATCAGACAGCAGCATCACATACTAGAAGGGTAAACACGAGAAAGAGGGGAGACGCTCCCACACAGCCGGCAGGGACACGGATGCATACACCTACCTCGGCCAACTGCCTGGCGAGACCTACTAAAGATAAAGATGTTCGTGTGCCCGCCCCACGGCCCGGCAGTCCTAATCCCAGGCACACACGTACGGCGTACGAGAAAAGAGAGGGGGAAGAGCAGCGCCGATCCGCCACTAGAATGGAGAGAGGGACTGGGCTCCACTCACGCATCTCAAGCCCACGCGGAACGATTACGGATGAGCCACGACTCCATCCGGCAGCACGGGGGAGCCTCACAGGGCTGTGTGAGAGAAGCCAGTTCCAACAGAACACACGTGTGTGATTTCACTTACACTAAGTACAGAAACGGGGATACGTGGCAGGGGTCGGGTGGCGGGCAGGCTCTGCTCACGTCTCATTTCTTCTTCTTCCTTTTCTTTTCATTCGGCCGTACCATGTGGCTCACAGGAACCTTAGTTCCCCAACCAGGGACTGAACCTGGGCCCTGGCAGTGAAAGCGCCGCGTCCTAACCACTGGACCGCCAGGGAATTCCCTCATTTCTTGATCTGGGTGCTGGTTTTACATGTGTTCGACCTGTGGAAACCCACTGAGCACACACTTACGGTCTGTGTTCTGTTTGTATGTTGCAGTTCGATAAAACTATTACTTAAAGAAGAAGTTCAGCTGGGGGGTGGTAAGGATTGCCTGACTTAGCCAATAAAAATACAGGATGCCAGTTAAATTTGAACTTCCTATAGAACTTCCTATAGATAAAGAACAATTTTTTTTAGCCTGAGTTTCTCCCATGTGATCTTTGTATTTTATCTGGCCACCCTGGGAGGGGCCGGCCATCCCCTTCCATTCTGGACCGGTGACCTCGGTTCCCTTTCTGCAGAGCGCCCCAGCTTTCCCACCCACCCTCCGAGTCCTGGGGAGAGGCAGCCCCATCTGGACTGCGTCACGGGACAGAACACGGGAGCCCTCATCCGGCGCCCCACCCGCGTATCTCCCTGGGCTCCCACCGCCAGAACCTGCTCTCCAGCTGTTCCCCGGGAGCCCCAGCAGCAGCTGGGCCAGGAGCAAGGGGAAGGGGCGGGCGGGGGGGAGGTAGACGGCCCCTCCAAGCCGAGCTGCTGCTCCAACGCGAGAACTTGCAGCCGGAGTCCCCAGTCCAGCATCTGGGCTTCATTAATCCAAACCCGGGCCTCGGGGAGCGCTGTTACCCGCAGCGGGTGCGGAGTGGCCGACCCGGGGGTGGGGTGCTGGCAGGCCGGCAAAGCAGAGCCGGGGGTGGTTCCAGAAGGGAAGAGGTGGGCCGGGTGGGTCAGGACAGAGCTGCTGTCCAGAAAGAAATAGAAGACAAGCATCAGAAGGAGCGCCGAGGGGGCGAGTGGATGAAAAGAAACCACATCTGAGGGCGGCGCGCTCCCCGCCTGCCCACTGCCTTTCATCCTGACCGCCCTCCCTGCCTTCTACACACAGTCCCCTGCCCTCTCAGCTCCCACTGGGACACAGGGAGAGGCAACAGGACCACTTTTTCATTCCACACTGAGAACTCACTCTACAGAGGGGAAGGAGCAAAGACTCACCCCAAACACCACCCACACTGTGCAGGGGGCAAGCAGGGGGGCCCGTGGCCCGGCTGAGGTTGGCCCCGGGCCGTCCTCCCCCAGAAGCTGCCCAAGCCCACCCGGCGAGGCCCCCCCGGAACTCAAACCAGGCGAACACAGGAGGATGCAGAAGCCACTGGAGCCATGCCAGCCAGTGTCATATAAGGCAACAGGCTCCAGCCCTCTGAAATCACACCAGGCCAGGCCTCTGCCTCAGTCCTGCCCCGCCACCCTGACGGGCCGCTGTAAGACCAGGACACCGGATCAGCTCTCAGAGGGCCTCAGGCGCTGGGAAATGGGGAAATGACTTTTCCAAACCAACAGCAGAGCCGGGAAGTGGAGCGCAGGCGCTCTGCTCCCCAGCCTCCAGCCTCCAGCTCCTGCAAGGGGCAGCCTGTGGGTGCTCTGAGGACCGCAAAGGCACCTGCCAGCTCGGGCCATCAGGGTGTCAGGACAACCACACAGGTCACCGCAGTCCCTCTGGAGGGGCTCTGCTGAGGTTGAACTACTCTAAGAGGCCACCAGGCATCTGGCCAAAGGCGTGAACGGCCTTTTCCATGTCTCTAGGGCAGCTCAGGAAGCAACGGCAGCGGCCTGTTCCGCCATGGAAATGCCGCCCAACACCCTGCCCCAGGGCGTCTGCCCGGCTTGCCGCTCCCGGGCTGTCCACGCCGCCTCTCAGGCATCACGACCGCCTCTCATGCCACCCGCCCCTCAGCCCTTCCCTGGAGTCTCCTATCTTGCACGTGAGCATGTGCCACCTGGGCAGGAAGAACAAGGAGCTGGGCTCAGAGGTCAGGGTAAACTCTCCGGCCGTCTGCCCAGTCATCCCCACACCCGCTGGGACACTCACAAGTGTGGGCACACACAGTGCAGACAGGAAGAGACGGTGGGATTCAGACAGCCTCAGATCCACACGGTGGGGTCCCACGAGGCAACGTGAAGGAGCCATCTACCGGTCCCACCGGTACCCACGTTCAAAGCCCGGCACCACACACCTACGGGAGAGAAGCTGGGGAAGCGGTTTTCTTTGCAGAGGGAATGCCTGGGAGGGGCCCAGGGTCCTTCTGGGGAGCAGGTGACATTCTGGCCTGTGATGCAGTGGTGGTTGCACAGACGCCTGGCAAAGTGTACAGTGTCCACCTCTAATGTGTCCTCTCCTGCATGCATAGTATAACCAAATAAAAAGGTTACTACTGCTCAGTAAATAAAGTTCATGTAGACAATCACAACCAACTTCCCTCCTCCCATCTCCCTTCCTCCCTCCCTCCCTCTCTCTCTGGTATTATGAGGAAACCCACAGACCACTACGCTTAAGATATCTTAAACGTCACCCTGTCTCATGTCCTGGTACCCACATATCCGTTCGTTTAATTAGGGCCTTCGTGTACTTGAAGGAAGTCGCCGAACTTCCCATGGCTACCCCTCCCCCAGTGCAACAGCTACTCTTTTCCATCCTTTGGAATCTTTTTGCCATTCTGGTTGGTTCTTATGAAGTGCCTCAGGGTTGCTGACATACCCGTCAAGTGAGGCGCTCAGAGCTGAGGCTGACACTCATTTTAGGGGCAGCCTCGAGATGCTACGCCGTTGACAGATTGGGCCCAAAGTTAGTTCACACGTCTGGCTGTCAAATCCCATTTCCCAGATCCTGTTCTTAATTGTGCAGCTGGGCCTCTCTTTCCCACTCAGCCCATCATTATGGTCGGCTGAGATGTTCCGGCATCTTCAATTTGCTGTCAGTTACATTTATGTTATGTGTGAACTTGACCATTGTTCTATTAATGGCCTCGTCCAAGACCCAGGGTCTGCGCTGGCCAACCTGTCAGTGAAGACGGAACTCTGGGTGGCCGCCTGGGCCTGCCCTCCAGGCCAATTCTGATGGCTAGCAGCACTTCTGGGTGACGAGCCCATCTAAGTTGACATCGCTCAGCCCACGTTTCTTTATGTTGTCACAAGATACGATGATCGTTTCCGTCAAAGGCCCTACAAAACCCAGACAGCCCTCTCCAGAGTACCCTTCTGGTTAGCCTGTCAAAAACGAAATGAGGCTAGTCTGGTATGATTTATTCTTAGGAATCCTAGAAAGCAGTGCTTCCTTTTCTATGTATGTGCTCACAAGCTATCCCCTGGGGAGTTCTGTTGAGGGACACATCAAGTCTGCAGCACTGAGTGAAGAAAGCACCTTCTGTACCCTCCCTCCCCATGCCCCAGGAGCTCCCGAAACCCCCCCCCCCCCGCCCCCCAGAGGTCTCTGCAGAGTGAGGGCACTCCACCTGTACGTCGCCCAGGACAGACTTGAGACATCCTTTTGCGGGAGGGGACCTCAACTCATTTCACACAGCTGGATGCTGTCCTACCGTCTCCCCCCCATATCTTAGGCTGCAATCCCCTTTGATCAATATTTGAGTCCAGATGAAAAATTATGCTCCTCGACAAGGAAGACAGAAGCAAAACAGGAATTACGTGGTGTTGTTCTCTCTTCATCAGTGTTAACGTTTCCCCACCAGCCCAGAACAGCACTCCTCACTTCAAAAATAACTACACAGGGGACTTCCCTGGCAGTCCAGTGGTTAGGATTCCGCGCTTCCACTGCAGGGAACATAGGTTCCACCCCTGGTCGGGGAACTAAGATCCCACATACCTCGTGGTGTGGCCAAAAGAAAAAAAAAAAAAAAAAAAGGAAAAATTACACAGAAGCCCCTTCTACGGGCCTTAGCTTTTCCCACCAATACTGTCACTGGTCTGTGCTATTTCTCCATTTGCCTTGCTCATGTCCCTTTCTTTCCCTCTTCCATATCTTTCAAGATCAGAGATCATGCATGAGCTCTGAGTGCAGCCCCTGCACCTCTAGATACTTCCTGCATTTTTCCTCATTGGGTCCATTTGCAAACCACGTTCAAAGTTTTATTGCAGGATCTCTCTAGCCCCCCTGAACCATTTTTCTTTTTGGAATCTGCTACTAAAAAGCTCTCACTCTCTCTACTCTTTTTGAAATCTGCCCTCCAGAAGCAAGCACTCCACAAGCATGCTCTCCAAGCCCCTCCTCCGTGCCCGGGTCCAAGGACCCAGCGAGCAAAGTCACAGCTCTTGTCCTCACGGCGCTCACAGCCCAAGGGGTCAGCAAGGGGCAACAACAACCAGGGCTCTGCATCCGGAGGTCTCTCCGAAGAGGAGATGCCTCATCTGAGCCTAGTCTTGGGGGTGAGGAAATGTCAACCAGGCAAAGAGGAGGAAGAAGATAGGGGAAGAGGCTTCTCTAGGAAGAGGGAACAGACGTTGAAAAGTTCAAGACAAACGCTCATCACGGGTTTGGGTAGCCGCACAGTTTCGGGATATGGCTGGAGTGCGGAAGCCTGTGCGGGGACGCGGCGGGGAGAAGGCAGGCTTGGGAAAGTAGGCACGAAAGCCCTCGTACACCAGGCTGTGCTGTTTGAATTTCATCCTGAGCATAGAAGCCTGAAGGATTTTAAACAGAAGAGTGACAGGGCCAGATGTGCATTAGAAGGAAGAGGCCACCGCTGGACACAGTGGGGATGGGTCACACGGGAGAGAGCCTGGAAGGAGCCAGCTCTGGCTCCCTGGCAGGCGTCCAGGGCTGCTGTCCTGAGAGCCTGAGCCGCTGTGGCACCGGAGGGTGATGTGGAGAGGTAACTGTCGTGGGAGATGGGGACGCCTGAAGGGACAGAAGGTGCCCACAGACCACCCCGCCCCCAGGCTTCAGGCCATGGGCAGATGCCATCACAGGGCCATGGAAGACAGGAGGAGGTGGTCCCCCTTGGAAGACGGTGACTTCTGTTTCACATGTGCTGAATTTGAAATACTTCCCACTCGGATCTGGTGCTGAGCAGAAAAGTCTGGCCAGAGGTATTGACTCGGGAGCCCCTGGCGCGAAGTTGGGGTTGAAGCCATGGAAGTGGCTGAGATGGGGTCCTGGGTGGAGTCCCAAGGAGCTGGACTCTGAAACGGAGATGAGTGTGCATGGAATTTATGGCAGGAGCGGGGTATAAGGGTGCTCTTGGCATCACTCCTATCAGGGGCGTGGAGGAAGCAGGTCTGGGCCGGGGGCAAGCCAGGCTGCGATGCAGTCACCGCAAAGACCTCAGCCGACCCCGCAAGGGGCTCTGGAGCTGGCAGGGTCCCCGTCTCTCAGAGACATGCAGGGTTGAGGCAGCGGCAGCCCTTTGTACCCCCAGCCCCGGGCTGTTCCCAAGGAAGGGGCCCAGCCAACCTCCCGCAGAGGCAAGCTCGAAGCTCCCAGCAGCTGGGGAGAGGCACCCGAGTCCTGCAAGGGGGCAGTGTGGACAGAGCCCCGCCCAGAAAGCCCCCCGAGGCTGTGCCAAGGGACCAGAGAGGAGAGGCTGGGGCAGGACCCTGAGGCCAACCAAAGCTCGGGGAGAAGCGGCGGGGCCACCGAGGATGGCGCCTGAGGGGGAGGGGCCTGAGGAGGGGAGGGTACCAGGAAAACGACACCGTGCAGCCAGCCAAGGCGAAAATGGGAAGCTTGCGCACGAGGACAGGCCATTAGGTCACTGGTGACAGAGCGCTTTAGGAGGACTGGGCTGGCGCCTCTACTCCCACAGCCCCCCGCCCCCCCACAGCCACTCATAAAGGGGAGCGAGCGTCTGCTCAGCCACCAGCCCGGTCACGAGGGAGGAGCAGGGGGACCCTCGGCCGTCCTCCCAGCTCCAGCCGTGGTCCCTTGACCCCTGGACATGACTTTCCTCTTGCCTCTTGTTCCTCCAGATTTTGAACCCTTCTGAAATCTTGAGGGTCTGGGGCCTTGGTGGACTCCTTCTAGAATGTTCTGGACTTGTCCATCTCCAGAGGCCCGATTGTCTCTTTTCTCAGGTGAGAACTCCCTCTGAGACACTCTGAGCTCTGAAGAACCCCCGTGTCCAGGGTGGGCAGGGTTTGGACAAGGAGAAGGAGAGAGCTGGGGGTGGAGAGCCTGGACGGCAGCAGGAGCTGCAGGAAGGGGTGGGTGGAGATGGAACTGCCGTTTGAAAGTAGGAGACACACAGAGCACATTTCTTTGCTGACAGAAAGAGCCAGTAGAGAATAAAAAGCTGAAGGTATAAGGACGAGCAAGGATGGTGCAGAAGGAAGGTTCTGGAAAAGGCAGGACTGTTGAGATCCTGAATGTGGAGGAGGGATCAGGAGGAAAGGTGGGGGTGAGAGCTGTGGGTCCACGGGGCGTGTGTGTGGGGGCAGCAGTCATCCTGTGGAGAGAGAAGGGGCCCCGCTCTTTGCTGGGAGGGCAGAGGTGTCTCCAGCAGGAAGCCTGGTGGAGCCTGGAATCTGCTGAGGGCCCCCAGGAGGCTGGCTGGCAACTCAGGGCGGCTCCTGGGCAGCCTGAAGGGGTCAGGGGCCGAGGGGGGGGGAACCAGGGAATGTGGTAGCACCACGCCACGTGGCCATGCAGTTTTCAGGGTGGGCAGATCTGAAGAACACGCAGGAAGGGAGGTAACAGTGGAGCGAGGGACCCAGGAAACGAAGCCGGAAGAGGCTGATGGGCTGGGAGAAGATGAACCGGTCCGGGGCCTTGCACGGACCCTCTGCCCACCCAGGGCGGCAGCGTGGAACCCAGAGGGAAGCGAGGAGGGCTCCGGGGAGCTCTGGTGTGCCCGCACCTGTCACTACTCTCATCCCTGGGGCAAACACCTGGTGACTTTGAAGGCTGCTTTCTCCCAGGGCTGCCTGCTCCTCCCTCGTGACCAGGAATCCGCTTAAGCTGGTGTCACTTCCCCTCTACTTCCAGGGCCACGGTGAGGCAGCACCCGTGGGACATTTAATAAACTTTCGCAGGCGGTGAAGGAGGGTCCCGAGCCTGGGAACATCAGCTTTCAGTGGCAGCTCCCTCCCGAAAGGGCCCGTGGGAGCTGCCGCAGGGGCTTGCGCAGACATGCGCTCTCCCTAGCAGCTCCTGGAGCCACCCCAGAGGGGCAGAGTCCCAAGACAGACTTTCCTCCAAGAGCCTCCTCTTCCCATTGGCCCCATTTCAGGTGCTTTGCTCTAGTCTGTACTTTGATTTTTCACGGTTACGCTCAACTTCGCCTTACAGTGCATCCCTTGAAGTCTTGGTCAACCAGGTGGGGAGGGGGGGCGGGCATCACACCCGTGTTGGCGGGGGTTCTCGCTCTGTGCTTAACCAGTCGGCAGGCAGGCAGACGAAGAAAGTGGCAGCCCATCGTACAACAACATGCCCTCCTTCCTGGGGTCAGTCTGGGCACTGAGCCCAGTGGGGCAGCCACCAGCAAGGGGAGAACAAGGCCACCACCACGGGGACGCTGTGGAGGGGGCAGCTAACTAAAGAGCACAGTGAATACAGTGCAGCTGTGAAAAAGCATTAGAAGCTCTTTCCGGTCCAGTTTGGAACAGCTGCCAAAGCCTACGCTGAAGTGGAAAGAAGGGCGGCGAGGACAAGCCAGAAGCACAGATGAGAACTGGGGACAAGGCTAGACAAGCCATAAGCACAGATGAGAACTGGGGACAAGGCTAGGTGGTACAGGCACGGGGGAGGGGCGGGGGTTCAGGAGGTGCCCCTTGGTGCCTTTTGAATTTTGTTCTGAGGGCTTTATCTCTTCAGAAAAAGAAATGAAATTTCTAAGTAAATGAATGCACACCATCCATCCCTGTGACGAGCCCTCTTTCCCAGCAACGCGTCTCGGCAGGAGGTTTTACCCTAGCTGGTGTGTCTGTTTGAAAGCAGGTGAGGCCGGTCCATTATATTCACTACGAGCATTTAAGGAGCATCTACCGGGGGCCCTCGAGCTATAAGAAAGATACCCTCGGAAAGACACTGATTCCTGATATCACAGTTTGGCTAACAGATGAACGATGTCATAAATTGAGGATATGACACAGGTAGTTTCAAATCTGTTGGGAAATGATGGATTACTAAGACAGAAGAAAATTGGTGTTGGGTCACTGGCTCTTTGGGGGTGGAAATAATCAAGTTAGATCTCTGTCTCATACCTACAAAAAAGAGATTCCAGATGGGATTAAGAGCCAAGAGAAACAAAGTTATATAAGTACTGAAAGAAATGAGAACACAGTATTTTTATGCTCTTGGGGGTGGGGAAGGCCTTCCTTTTCAAGATAGAAAGATTCAATTACAATCAACTCTCTGTACTATCCATGTACCTTTTCTGTGAATCTAAATCTATTCTGAAATTAAAAGTTTATTGAAGGGACTTCCCTGGTGGCTCAGTGGTTAAGAATCCTCCTGCCAATGCAGGGGACACGGGTTCGAGCCTTGGTCCGGGAAGATCACACATGCCGCAGAGCAACTGATCTCGTGCGCCACAACTACTGAGCCTGCGCTCTAGAGCCCGCAAGCCACAACTACTGAGCCGGCATGCCACAACTACTGAAGCCCACGTGCCTGAAGCCTGTGCTCCACAACAAGAGAAGCCACCGCAATGTGAAGCCCGCGCACTGCAACGAAGAGTGGCTCCCGCTCGCCGCAACTAGAGAAAGCCTGCATGCAGCAACAAAGACCCAACACAGCCAAAAATAAATTAAAAAAAAAAAAGTTTATTGAAAAAGGGAAAAAAAATCAGTTCACGGAAGGATATACACAAAGTTTTAAAAAGGACAATTTACAGACTTAGGAGAAAACACGGTGTCCAAAATGTAATAAGTTGCTTATAAATGTATAAATGTAATTTATAAGTTGCTTATGTAATAAGCAACTTATAAATCAATATAATTAAGAAGAAGATAAATTACCTGATAGAAAAATGGGCGAGATATCAAGAGGTAATTTACACCAAGAGAAACACAAAAGGCCAATAAACATAGGAAAAGATTCTCAATTTCACTGGCAATCAGGGAGATGAAAATTAGAACCACAGGAAGAGATTTTTCACTTACCAGATTAATTAAAACTTAAGAACAAAATTGAGACTACACGGTGTTAATGAGAATGTGGAGAAACAGGCATTTTCATGTCTGTTATTGATTAGTGCAGCTTCTTTTGTGGAGGCCAAATTTTATATATACATACTTTAGGACTGCAATTTCTTTTTTTTTTTTTTTTTGTGGTACGCAGGCCTCTCCCGCTGCGGAGCACAGGCCCCGGACGCACAGGCTCAGTGGCCATGGCTCACGGGCCCAGCCGCTCCGCGGCACGTGGGATCTTCCCGGACCGGGGCACGAACTGTGTCCCCTGCATCGGCAGGCGGACTCTCAACCACTGCGCCACCAGGGAAGCCCAGGACTGCAATTTCAAAGAACTTATCTTATAGAAATATTTGGATAGATGCACAAAGCTTGTATATTGGACAAATCTCCAGAACAGGGGACTGGCTGCATGCACACTAGGGAATACTATGCAGCTATGGAAAAGAATGAGGCTCATCTCACACACACACACACGTATGTGCAGGCACGCCTCGGAGATATTACAAGTTTGGTTCCAGACCACCACAATAAAGCAAGTATTACAATAAAGCAAGTCACATGAATTTTTTGATTTCCCAGTGCATGTAAAAGTTGCGTTTAAACCTACAGACTGGGAGAAAATATTTGCAAGCGATGCGACTGACAAGGGCCTAATTTCCAAAATATACAAACGGCTCCTACCGTTTAGCAGTAACAAAAAAAACAAACAACCCAATCGAAAAACGGGCAGAAGACCTAAACAGAGATTTCTCCAAAGAATCTCCAAAGGAGACATACAGATGGCCAAGAGGCACACGCAAAGATGCCCATCGTCGCTAATTACTAGAGAAATGCAAATCAGAACTACAACGGGGTACCACCTCACACTGGTCAGAACGGCCATCGTTAAAAAGTCTACAAATAATAAATGCTGGAGAGGGTGTGGAGAAAAGGGAACCCTCCTGCATGGGTGGTGGGAATGTAAGTTGCTGCAGCCACTATGGAAAAGGGTATGGAGGTTCCTCAAAAAACTAAAAATAGAACTACCATGTAACCTAGCAATCCCACTCCTGGGCATATACCCAGACAAAACTATAATTCGAAAAGATACATGCACCCCTATGTTCACAGCAGCACTATTTACAATAGCCAAGACATAGAAACAATATAAATGTCCATCGACAGAGGAATCGGTAAAGAAGATGTGGTACATATATACAATGGAATATTACTCAGCCATTAAAAAAATAATAAAATCATGCCATTTGCAGCAACATGGATGGACCTAAAGATTATCATACTAAGTGAAGTAGGTCAGAAAGAGAAAAACAAATACCATACGATATCACTTACATGTGAAATCTGAAATACGTATCTATAAAACATATCTACAAAATAAACATATCCACAAAAAAACCTGACTCACACACAGAGAACAGACTTGTGGTTGACAAAGGGGAGGGGTGGGAAAGGGAAGGATTGGGAGCTTGGGATTAGCAGATGTAAACTATTATATATAGAATGGATAAACAACAAGGTACTACTACACAGGAACTATATTCAATATCCTGTGATAAACCATAATAGAAAAGATTATGAAAAAGAAAATATATGTGTATAACTGAATCACTTTGCTGTACAGCAGAAATTAACCACAACATTGTAAATAAACTATACTTCAATAAAAAATTTTTAAAAGTTATGTTTACACTATACTGTAGTCTATTAAGTATGCAACAGCATTACGTCTGAAATAACAGTGTATATACCTTAATTAAAAAACACCTCGTTAAAAAATGCTAACCATCGTCTGAGCCTTCAGTGAGTCCTAATCTTTTCACAATAGTAACATCAAAGATCACGGATCACAGACCACCATCACAAACCTAACAACGAAAAAGTTTGCAATATTCTGAGAATTACTGAAATGTGACACAGAGACACGAAGTGAGCAAATGCTGCTGGAAAAATGGCACTGACAGACTTGCTCGATGCAGGGCTGCCACAAAGCTTCATTTGTAAAAAAAACCACAATATTTGTGCAGTGCAATAAAGCGAAGAAGCACGGTGAAATGCGGTCTGCCTGTAGTTATAAACATTTACATACGTGTAAATATATATACATATAAAAGTACATAGAACAAATACAAATCACATGGCCTGGCTGGACCAAACGGGAAACTGGGGCTGGACCACATGCGGCCTTGGAGACCAAACTAAGGTGTTTGCACTTGGCCGTGCAGGCGACAGCAAGCAAGGCAAAGCAGAGAGGGGATAATCACATGTACCTGCAGAGCAAACAGCCTTTGAAGGAGGAGCCAGGGACAGAATGCCACTGCCACCATCCAGGTGAGAGATGGTGAGATGAAAGCAGGAGGGGGCGGGAAGGAGGTAGCTGATTTAAAGTGACCCAGACGAGGTCCCTGCTTTTGTGGAGCTGACACAGGCAACTAGAAGCCAAGATTTAGGATGTGGAAGGCAGAACGGACACGATTTCGGGATGAACAGGGATAATGAGGTGGGGACGGGAAAGCCCTCTAGGACTGCCATTTCCGACGCATGCATCACCTAAAGGTCTTAGACAGAGCTTCGAGAAGCCCAGTTCTTTCAAATACACAGCAAAAGCTTTCCTTTCAGGACTGTGGAAAGGCCTCCTCTCTTCCAGCCAGATGCATAGGAAAGAGATCGAGCTTCCCATCTTGGGCTTGAAGTTGAGCTCAGGATGTTTGCTGCGGACAGGAGTCTGAGCAGAACCCCAAGCCTGCTCCCAGAAGCTTCCCCTGGGGAGGGAGTTGCAGGAGGGTGGCCCCAGTGGAGAGTGACTGTGTGGGTACCTGTGAAGGGTCTTCCTGGAGGGGGTCCAGGACAGGTCTGGTTGGAAGGGTGGGAAGGGGTGTCATTCTAGGTGGGACGAGCTGCAGACGGAGGGCTGGAGAGGACAGGAGGGGACCTGGGGAGATGTCTGCACAGGGAAGGGCAAGGGACTCCTTGCGGCTGTGGCCTCAAGTGGGAGAAGGAAGGAGGGGAGAGGGGAGAGACTGGGGCAGGTCCAGCAGCGAATGGGTCTTATCTCCCTGTGGGCTGAGTTTGTTTGTTCACCTCGTTCGTTCATTTGAAAAGAATTTACGAAGTGCCAACAGCATGCCAGGCACTGTTCTGGACGTGGGGTGATGTGGCAGTGACCCCAATAAGAGATCTGCTCTCCTGGAAGCGACAAGGAGGAGAGGCAGCCATGAACAAGGAACAAATAGTAAGATAACTTCTGGCAGAGATCAATACTGTCCAGAAAATAAAACAGCATGATGAATGGAGAGTTTGAGAAGGGGGTGGGAGTGGGGAGTGATCAAGAGACAACACACAGCTGAGGTCTGAATGACAGAAGGAACCCTCCCTCCACTGAGGACTGGGGAGGAGTCACAAAGAAGGGCAGGTGGGGATGCTGCAGGTCTGAGGCTAACTGTACGAGGTGACGGTTTTGCTAAGAAGACCGCGTTAAGAAAATGAGGCTTTTTTCCCTTTGTAATGAACTCATTCGTGAGCTGTATTTTTAGTTCTTTCTCCTGGGTTTTTGACATTGGGCGGGAGGGGGAGGTCTGTGAGGACTGATGGGGCAAACCGTGGATCGCTCACAGGGGTTGAGCACAGGCGCGGGGATAAGCCTCAGGTCAGGGGAGACAGAGGTGGAGAAGCACCCACCTGCTCCGGGGCGTCACGTCCAGGAAGAGCTGCACAAGCGCCAGCAGGTTGTGGTGGTGATCAGATGCCCGGCTCAGGGCACAGCACAGCTGCCGGAGCTGTGGGGACAGTGGGCATCAAGGCGGGCTGGGGGGCGTGGCCCGCCTTCCACCCTGACCTCCCTACCAGCCCACTGCGGGGGGTGGGGGTAGGGGTGGGGGGGATATCTGGAGAGTAAGAGGGTGGGTCTTGGAGGCCAGGTAAGGGAGGGAGCAGCGCTGTCTCCACCTGGGGTGCTCTAAGGGCCGTGAGAGAGCATTCGTGGTGAGGCTGGGGGCTTGGGCTCGGGCTCAGGGGTCCGCCATACCTTCCCCGGCCACTCCTGGATGCTGTCCAGGAGCAGAAGCAGGAGCTGCTGGAGGTCGGTCTTGGGCAGCAGGCGGAGCCCCACGTCCAAGCCGGCTCGGCACAGCAGCTCAATCAGGCCCAAGAGGCTCCCATCGGTGTAGGCCCCTGGCTGGGCCAGCACGCACAGCATCAGGAACTGGAGAGCAGAGAGAGCGCTAGGGCAGGGGTGCCTCCCTGGCACTGTGAGCCCTGGGCCCCGCTGGGAAGGAACTGAGAAAAATGGTGAGGTCTGGAGTCGAGGCCCCTGGGGTCGTCAGGGGCAGGCGCAGGCGCAGGTGTGGTGGGCGTGGGCTTCTGTGGCATCCCTCCTGGCCGTCGGCACGGTGCCTGCGATGGTGCTCAGCAGTGTTCACTGAACCGGATGCTGAATAGGTGTGGACTGCGAGCAGAGGGACGGGTGGGGCTCACCTTACAGATGTGGCTCAGGCTGCTGTCCAAGGCCGTCTCCTGGGGGGTGTCCTGCTGCTCAGTCCGGCTCAGGCTAGCCTCACTTTTAAGCTCGCTGAGGTGAGACAAAAACAAAGGAAAGGAAACTGGAGGAGATGGGCGCAAGGGGAGAAGTGAGGCAGAGAGGGAGGCCGCGCTTGCTGAAGAACAACAGAGAGCCTGTGGACGATCCATTCGGCCTGGGACCCTGATGCCCTGTGTGTGCTGGTCACCCACTGCTGCGTAACAAATGACCCCCAAATGCAGAGGCTTAAAAACAACAGATATGTATTATTCTGTGCAGTTTCTGAGGGTCAAGAATCCAGAGGCAGCGTGGAGGGGCGGGGAGGGGGGGCGCGTCTGGCTCTGGGTCTCTTGGGAGGATGCCCCCAAGACGTTGGTGGGGGCACTGCTGTCAGCTTAGGCTTGACTGGGCGGGAGGAGCTGCTTCCCAGCTCACTCAGGGGTCACTGGCCTCAGTCTTTGCCATGCAGGCCTCGCCACAGGGCTCTGCAACTTGCCCCGGCTTCCCCTGAAGCGAGTGACGTGAGAGAGAGGAGATGCCCGTCTGAGACGGAGGTTGCAGCCTTTCATAACCTAACCTTGGAGGTGACATCGCTTCTGCTGATTTCTCCAGGCCACACGGGCCAGCCTGACCTGGGGTGACAGAGAGCTGCACAAGGGGATGAATGCCAGGAGGTGCGGGGTCACCGGGGCCTCTTGGGGGCTGGCTCCCCAACGCTGCCGCTCCAGGAAGGCCTCCAGCTTTAGTTTTCTGGGACTTGGAAAACAGAAAATCATTCTCCACTGACCCCCAAAAGTCTTCCTTAAAAGCACTCTGTGTCCACACAGTTATGGTGAGTCCGCTCATGCACTGAAAAGGACACTATTTTGTAGCTCACGTCAGGTTAGACTCCAAAGTATCTGCAAGTAAGGTGAAATCAGAGTATAAGTGGTCCTCGAGAACCCCTCCAAAGATGTCCCACTACCATGCTGTCCATGGACAAGCCCGGCATGGCCAGTTTTCCCCTAGAGAGGAAACAGCCTGGATGAAGTTAGAGGCCAGGGTCGTATTGAAAACACCCTCTTTAAAGACCAGAGTCACACTCAGGGTGGCGAGAGTCCTACAGGGAGAGAGGTACTAGCCGACAGCAGAGCCACACCACCCTCTGCACGAGCCTCCCAGGCACATGCTCCCTGGAGGAGACACTGATCAGGGGCCCCCTCACTAAATGATGCTCTTTCTCTGGGCAAGTGTATATTGTTGGTTTCAAATAAGTGAGGTGACTGTATGACAACGCTCCCTTTGCTGTCTCTTCCACTCCTCCACTCTTACTAACTGGCCTGGAGTTCCTGATAACAGCGAACTCTCTATAAGTGAAGACGCCGATGATGACAACACCACTGTCAACAATAACAGCCTCCCGTGTAGCCCCCCCGCCCCCGGCCACGGTTCCCAAAGGCTCTGCTCTTCTTTACTTCTTGGTGCTGCTTCTCAGAGGGGGAAAAAAGAAACCCACCTCTAGGCACCCGGGAAATTGGTGTCAACAAACCAAAGTTGGGAGGGGGTGCGGGACAGGATTGGGATCAGACATTCTTCCAGGTCTTAGCATTTATTAGGGCCAGAGTACTAATGGGTAAGGCTGGCGCTCACGCATCTGGGCACACGCTGGACCTGCGTCAGTGTGTGCAGGGGAGTTCTGGTTTGTACCAGCCCGTGAGCACGCACGGGGCCATGCAAGCGTGGGTGGGCATGTTTTCAGATCTCCCGAAGGGTGGGGGCAGCCTCAGAGCCGACTTTGTGACTCTGCCCAAGAGGAGCGGGCTTTCAGACAGTTTGGTGCTGCCAGAGGGAGGAGGAGTGTAGAAAACGTGCGCTGGTGATGCGTCTTCTCAGAGCTGGGCAGGGGAAGTGTGGCTATGACGAGAGGCCTCTCCTTGCTGGGAAGGAAGGCCAGCCTTCCCAAGTGGACAGGGGAACAGCCTCCCCTGTGCCACCTCTGCTGGGGACAGCAGGAAACAAATCAGGGTCCTCGTCCCCGGCCTGCCTTTCTGAGGCTCGACTGGGACGTCGGCATCGTGACTGCTGTTCTGGGACGCGGCATCAGCTCATCCCCAGGCCTCCACCTCGGAGAACAGGAATTCACAGCCTAATAAGCCCACTCCTCTCCCAGAGGACTCAGCAGGTGAAGGGCAAGTTGAGGGTCCCACCGCCAGACTCCACCTGCAAAGCAGCTTCATCCCACCCCCGCCTCCCAGCCTCAACACAGGCTTGGCCAACAGCCAGGAGCTGGAGTTTGGGCTGCAATGACATTGTTCTACACTCTTAAGAGAAGTATGTCAGCTTCTCTATTTGTTTTCCCCTATTACTGTTGGAAAAAAATAATAAAGTGACCCTCTGCACCTTCTCTGAGGGAAGACTGTAAGGGAAGCTACAAGCACTGCCGCCACCATAACCGAGAGCCCAGCAGTGTGTCAGGTGCCCCACCACGGGGGCTGCAGGCCGGGTGCTCTCCTCAGGCCTGCACCGCCAAACCAAACCAGACCCGTCATCTGGGCTCTGCGAGACCGAGGTCAATGCAATGAAGAGGAATAGATGCTGAGCATCTAATAGATGCTGTCCACTTGGCAGACATCAGACGATGTGCATATGGTCCAGCAGCAGCAGGGCTGTTCCCTTCTGGAAGGAAATCCTGAAGCATTCAATGAGACGGTGATGAGTTTTAAGGAAATCTGAGATTAGGAACAACTGGTGAAAGACCTGTCTTTCTCACAGCAACGAGCAAGCCAGCCAAGCTAAGCCGTGCGCCCACGTGTGCCCTCATTTCCAGTCTTGGCCACTGCAAGGCTTGTGGGTGCCCCAGAGGAGCCCCAGGGCACCTGTTCGGCCAGCGGAGCCTTAGATGGTGACATCCCGAGAGGTCAACAGAGAAGCACCTGACGTGGAACCAACTGACACGGGACGAGCCTCCGAGGAGGACGATAGAGAGAAGACTGCCTGCCCTGAAGATTCTCTTGTGGCCCATGTAACCGTGAAGGACGCCACACCCTTGGTGGAAGAGATACCAGAATGTTCTTGGTGTTCCCTGAATAGTCTAGAGCAGGGGTCCCCAAGCCCCGGGCCGGTACAGGTCCGAGGCCTGTTAGGAACCGGGCTGCACAGCAGGGGGTGAGCAGCAGGCCAGCGCGCAAAGCTTCATCTCCCGCTCCCTGTCGCCCACGGCAGGCTGGCACACGGCAGGGTATTTGCAGCACAGCAAGTGTGGTTTGGTCTGGTTTGCTTTGGCAGACAATTACCAAACACAGTCGTGGAACAGGTTCTTGAGAAAGCTTTGGCCTTCCCCTAGAGAAACATCCGCCCACCACGGCGCCCTGAGGGCTTGTCGGCAGGCGCAGCCTGTCTGGGGTTCTCAAACCAGCTGCTCAAACAACTCTCAACAGAGAGTTTGGATGTGCCGTAACTGACACCTTTACAACCCATTCACCCAACACGAGTCGTCTATGTATTGTCCGGCTCTGTCCCTAGAGGGTGGAGACAAATTAGCATCGCTGCCCAGGGCACAAAGGGGGCACCCATGACACAAAGTGGAGCACTGTGGAAATTACATGTAAAATTGTGCCTTGCTGGCCATGAGCTGATATTAGGTAATGTGCCAGGAGGGGCTTGGAGACAGACCAAAGAGGTTGGGACACGTCTTAGGAGAGGAGGGGCGGCGAGAGCTGAGTCAGGAAGGGGCGGGAACAAATGCCGGTCAGAGCAGCAAGACTCAGCCGTGCCTGGCTTGGCTCGTCCCTGCCTCGAGGCTGCGTCACACGCCGTTCATTCGTGGTGCGCAACCGTACTCAGGGGTACCTGTGTGCTGGGATGCCCTCAGACTCTGTGCTTCGCCGTTTGGGCTAGAGCCTGAGCTTGGTAACTTCTTATTTTTAACCTCAAAAAATGCACATAATTTGGGAGTTCCCTGGTGGCCGAGTGGTTAGGACTCCGGGCTTTCACTGCTGTGGCCCGGGTTCAATCCCTGGTCGGGGAACTGAGATCCCACAAGCCGCACAGCACGGCCAAAAAAAAAGCACATAATTTAAAATAATCATCAGAGGAAATCTTTCCTTTCTCTAACTCGTAAAATGCTTACTGAGCCAAGGCTGGATACCACCAACAATAATGAAAATGGAGCTCTGTACAATGAACGGCCAGGCGTATTACATTTACAGAAAAGGAAATACTTTAGTGTTTCCTAGCATGGATATATGTTTAGAAGAGTCTATTTGTGGGGTAATATTTTGTTTTGTTTTTTACATTTTTCCTGAGGTGTAATTGGTACTACACAGATTTAATGTACACGATTAGATGGGTTTGAACTGCTTTCAGTGGCTGTGGACCGCATGAGGAAGGACACCGAGGTGGGGGAGGTACTCACCTCCCATCGTGCTGGAGGGGTCCCGGGGGCTGCAAAGCAGGGCTGTGGGTACCCAGGCTGTGGAACGCGGCCGTGACCTCTTGCAGCGAGGGGCACCACAAGCTCGTGTCCGCATCTGTCAGGCCAAGGAAGGGCGGGGGGTTAGGGAGGGCACAGCAGGACAGGCCGCACTGCGCCCACAAGCGGGGCTGGTAGCCCCATCCTCGGGCAGCACGGGTGTTATCTGGAGCTGTGAAGACACCAGTGGTTTCAGATACTTGCTGGCGCTTTGGGAACCTGGACATTCATTCTCCCGTCTTCAGGCTATGGCCACCTTGACGTGCAAGGGACCGGGGAGGACGGCACACTGACCATCTCCACCAGGCAGCCGTTGGGGCACTGAGCTGCCCCGAGCTGAGCCAGATGCCAAGTCCTGAACCAGAGGCCTCGAGACAGCAAGACTCAGGAGACACCAGGCTCCGTGGCCCTGGGCTCTCTGCCACGAAGGGCTGAGGCCAGCTCTGCACCTACTGCAGACTCAGCAGCGCCTTGGCGGCAACGTCTGGGCACTCCCAGGTCCACCGTCCCTGCCAGGGCCCCTCCTTGCAGCCCAGGACGCATCTTCTCAGCAAGCTCGAGCTTCGAGGACATTCTCTCTTAACAAGACGTGAACGATACTCTGACCACATCAACAAAGGGGAAAAACCTTACAGACTGAGGGCCTTTTCTCCTGTCAGGCTATTTAAGGATATTTTCTGAATCGGGAGAACAGAGAAATAACAGGCAACGCAGTGGAGCGTATTTCCCAGAGACGGCTGCACCTCTGCACCCCGCTCCACGCGCTCTCCTGCACTGCGGCGTCCACAGCCTCATCGAGGGGCAGCGCCCACGTCTCCGCCCTCTCACCCCTCCACATCATCTTATGTACTGACTTGACTGCTTCTTGTTTGTCTTTCCCCATTAGAATGTAAATTCCATAAGGACAGGGACTACATCTGTGCTGTTCACCCCTGCACACCCAGAGCCTAGAGGAGTGGCCAGTGTGTGGAGGGAGCTGATGGATGGACGGATGGATGACGAATGAATGATGAATGAATGAACACATGAATGGAGAGCATCCTACACAAACCTGACCAAACAGTACATGACTAAGAGGGAAACTGGAAAAACGTCACAAGCTGGCAGTGCTGAGAAGGCAAATGAGGGATCTGACAGCGGGTGAGTTGTGGGAATCAAGAGTGTGGAAGCTGGGCCAGGAGCGCACGAGCAGCTCAGGCATGAACCTTCCCACCTGAGGGCCCCCCTCGATGGACCCCCACCATGTCACCAAAGACAAAAAGGTGACCCAGTAGAACCCCTGACCTCAGGGAGCTCAAGTCTAGGAGGTAGAGGAGCCAGGCAGATAAACAAATACAAGAGAGTGTGTTCCCGCAAAAATCGAAGCCGGGGAAAGGTAGGGAGCCTACTCGGGGAAGGGGAAATTAACTGGGGGCTGCGGGAGGCGGAACGGCAGGCGGGAAGCACACGCCCGGCAAAGGGACAGAAATGACAAAGAGCATGAAAGAGCCTGGCACATCCAGCGACCCAAGGCAAGAAACAGGGCGTCCTCAACGAGCTGAGGTGTCTCGGCAACGGTCCCGCGTGGCTGCAGAGCCAGCAGACGGTGGAACGGCCGGCGGAGGGTCTGAGTCCCGTCCAGGGACGAGCCTTGGGCCGCTCGGCATCGAGTGTCTCTCTCTGGAAACGTATACGGGTCGAGGCTCACCCAAGTAGTAATGAGACTCTGGGAGGAGGAAAAACCTTCTTGTTTGTTTATTTTTTTCCTCTTGGGCAGCTTAACAAGTCCGAGAAAGGTAATGCTACCCCTTGCCCGCTATACAAACTAGCTGGGAAGAATGAAGGCTGCAAAACACAATGAGAGAGGACTGTTTCCCTGAGCCTGAGCCATGGGGGACAGTGTGGGCAGCCGGTGACCTTGCCAGGGAGGGGAAGCCGGTGTGGCAAGAGAATCAACCCAGCGGGGCAGCGACACCCTGCCCGCAGCCCTGGACCCGGCTCCCCGCGGCAGCCCCCGCAGGTGCCTCTGAAGCCCCGTGACAGCAGCAGTGCAGACCCCACCGGCCAGAGGCCCAGCCTGGCCTTGGCTCCTCTCCCTGCGCCTCCCCGGTGATTACTCCACACGCCCGCTCCACCCGGAGTTAAGGTGTCAGGAGCGGTCAGAGAAAGGGGCCTGGGTCACCTCGGGGTCAATCAGTCCCCATCCGACAGCGCGGGCAGTTGGTTAAGTGAGGACAGGCACCGAGAGCCCGTAATTAACGCTGCCCGTAAGTAGGCCACGTGCTCAGCTCTTCCCGAGCACGGTTTGCCCCGAAGGAGGGCTTTCTGGAGCTGACACAGAAGAAAAGTCTCGCGAACTCAGCTCCTCTACGCCCACAGCACGGTCATCTGAGGTGATCCCCCGGGGGAGCACCAGGGCCCTGGGCCGTGTCCAATGCCAGCGCCAACAGCCCCGCGCATCTGGGCTCTGTTTATTAACTGTGAATCTGAAAGCTCTCCTGGGATGGAACTGAGGCTTCGGGGGAAGTCAGGGGAAGAAAGGCATCAGGTCTGAAATAAAAGCGACTTTTCCATCTGCGACTCCGAAGCAGCTTTACGTCACGTAACCCACTCTCCTGGCACCACTTCCACTGAATGGGACAACCATGCCCATCCCGAGAACCCTCCTCAGCGCTGGCCGTGCCAGCCCCCCTGCCCGGGCCTGCTCACCCCTTCTTCACACCCACCAGGTCCCATCCTGGGCCTGAGGGGAGCAGAGTCTTCAGACATCTGTCCTTGTCCTCCCCCTCCCCGCCCCCAAATCGAGTTGCTAAGGAGCATTCTGGGTGTTGCAGGCGCCATCTGACTGGGTCCTGATTCTCTGACACCGTCTGAGACCCCTCAGTGCCACAGCAGGCGGAGTCCCCGTCAGCTGTAACGGGGGTGCTGGTTCCCAAAGGAACGCAAGCTACCGACCCATCACACACCCGAGCGTGGGTGGGGCTCACAGCATTTAGGGGAGGCTTAAAATCGTATGGTTTCTTAACCTCCCAGCTCTGATTACTTAACTCCCCTCAGCACTCTTGTATTTAAATTGAAACTTGTTCTACATCACGGGCTTTAGTCAATCAGCTCTAGCCCTAGTCATTTAAAATTGTTATTCAGTCAACAGACAGCAAGTGAACAGCAGGCGATTAAAGTTCCGGTGTCATGGAGCTGAAGGTTTCATGGGGAAACAGACAACGCTCACGAAAAATAAACATACCATGCCCGGGTGTGTAAGTGGCGGGGAAGGAAAGGGGTCAGGGTGACGCAGGGCGATGCTACGGGCGGGCGGAAGAGCCCTGCAGAGACCTGGGTCCAGCCAGGAGCCCGGCGTGTTGGAGCTGGTGCCAGGCCCAGGGGTGGGTGACGGCGGGAGGGGATGGGGACAGGGCCAGAGAGGCCTGGGAGAGGAGGGGAGGGGCCCGGCACCCAGCCCACAGACCCACCCCTCTGCGGGGCTGGGACGAAGGGCGAAGGAGACGCTATCAGAGGGATGATCAGAGTGTGCGGTAGAAACACAAAATCCTACCCAGCCCACATTTCAAGAACACGCACATTTCACTGCCCCAACTACAGCATGAGCACGGGACAGAGCCTCTCACGGCTTCCCCACAGAGCACCGCCCTGGCGGTGGGACCCTGATGCGCCCCGACCCAGACCCGCTCGCTGCTGCTCCGGCCTCTCACGCCCCCTGGCTCCCCCCCAGACCTGCACTGCCCGCTTTCTTCCTAATTTCCTTCTTGTTCCTTCTCTGCTGGGCAACCCACCCTGCTGGCCCCTTGTTTTCCCTTTTCTTGCCATTCCCCCGGAGCTCAGGCCCTCCCCACGGGGCCCTAGAGCCTCCCTGCCTACCTCGCTGTATGTAACGCAGCAGGCGCCCACCCCTCCACACACACCCCTCACCACACACCACGCTACTCACACACACCCCGACACACGTACCGACACGCCCCACCACACAGACGCGTGCACACACACCACCCATTCACACACACGTACACACACACAGAGGCTCTGTCAGCCCCTGGTCTGCTGATCCACGAGCTGAGGGTGTGTGCAGGGCAGGTGACGCCGTCCCCAGGCCACCTCTCCTCTACTGCCCTCCGTAACTCACACCACTGCCCTGTGCCACCTAACACCGTTGAGCATTCCAGGCTCTGTGTGTAGGACAGACCTGCATTGAGCCAAACCACTGAACCCATGGTATCTGCTAGAATTAGATTCAGCTGCAAATAACAAAAAGCCCCGCCCCCCCAACAAAACAAAAAACCCACCTGGGCTTAATAAGCTAGAGTTTTATTTCTCTCTGATGAAAAAGAAGCCTGGAGTGGGCAGCCACACAGTGGGGACCTGACTGTCCTGTGGGACCCTGGGTGACGTTGCCGCTCCACCGTTCTCAGCAGGTGCCTCTCCTTCTCAAGACCACCTGGCAGCCCAGGGTGGCTGCTAGAGGCCCAGCTATTATGTCTCACCTCCAGGCAGCTACTTCCTCACTTTGCTGCTTTAGTACACATTCTTGAGTTGTTTTTAAGGATGCAAGGCCCCTTCAGTGTGACTCAGGAAGGCAGCAGCCAACTACGCTCTCAAGTTTCAAAAGCAAGAATTTGAGACTGATTCAGACTCAACCAAAGACGTCCCAGTGACGCCCCTGAATGCACGGCCCACCGGTTCTCTCTCACTTTGGATTTCTGAACCTGCAGTTTTGGGAATGGTCCTGACCTCTGGAATAAAATGAAACAGAAGACACCAGGGACTTCCCTGGTGGTGCAGTGGTTAAGAATCCTCCTGCCAACGCAGGGGACACGGGTTCAAGCCCTGGTCCGGGAAGATCCCACATGCCGTGGAGCAACTAAGCCTGTGCACCACAGCTACTGAGCCTGCACTCTAGAGCCTGCGAGCCACAACTACTGAAGCCCGCGTGCCACAACTACTGAGCCCGCGCGCCTAGAGCCCGTGCTCTGCAACAAGAGAAGCCACCGCGATGAGAAGCTCGTGCACCACAACCAACAGCAGCCCCTGCTCACCACAATTAGAGAAAGCCCACGCACAGCAACGAAGACCCAATGCAGCCAAAAAAAAAAAAAAAAAAAAAACCCCAAACCCCAAAATACAACAACAACAACAGAAGAAAAGGTATCCGCACACAGCACCTTGGGCAGCAGACAGTCTAAGGGAAGGTGGTGTCTGCTGTATGTTCTGCATCGGGGGCCCAGCTAAGAACCTAAGGCAGTGGTTCTCAGACTTGTCTGCACAGTTTGGAATCACTTAGGGAGCAGCTTCAAATATTGCTGCCACCTGTGTCCACCCCCAGTGACTGTGGTTTAATTAGGGTGGGTGTGGCTTGGGTTCTGGAATTTTTAAGAAGTCCCAAGTGATTCTAATACCAGCCAAGTTCGGAAACCCCTGCGCTAAGGAAAGCCGAGGCCCTCACACCAGAGCGGCACCCTGGGGCCCATCCTCACTTGCTCTGGCTGATAATGCGGGCGGGGGAGAGGGAGGAATGAAAGGAAGGCAGCCCCTGGCCCGCATCGCTCCCAGGGCTCCCAGCCTGGCTCCCAGCCTTTCTCAGCCTGGCCGCACGTCACGACCACCTGGGAGTTGAAAAAAAAATCCTGTGCCAGTACTATTCTACATGTGTTCTGGGAGATCAAAGCTACCTGAGCCCAGCAGCTCATGGAGCGGCACCCTGTGACCCGGCTGTACAGGTGGTGGGTCAGAGTCAAAGGTCCAGGGAGCAGGGAGATGCCCGCTGAGCTGGGGTAAAGCACGCGTGCTGGTCCCCACGGGGCCCGCGGACCCCGTGTCCTGACCTTGGAGGAGCAGACAGGCAGCTCCCCAGCTGACTGACCGCGGGGTTTCAGAGAGTCTGGTGGGGAGAGATGCTGACGTCTGCTGTGGGCAACACACACGGTCCCGGAGACGTGACCACTCATTCAACGGATATAGTCCGCGTCCTACCGTGTACTCGGCTCATGGAGCTGCCAGGGACGCAAGTGAAGGCTAAAACAAAAACGAGCAAAGACATGGTCCCTGAGCTCTGGGGCTCACAGCCCATCGGGAGAGACAATATGAATCGAAGAATCCACCCATCAGCTATAACCAGAGCCAAAAAGAGTGGGAAAGGGATAGTGGGAGTAGAGGAAGTGGGGGCTGGATGGGGGGTGGGAGAGGGAGGCAGTGCAGACCTGCCTTGGGAGGCAATGCTAGAGAGGCCGTGTGAGCCCAAGGAAGAGGTAGAGTGAAGAAGGCAAAAGCCAGGGAGTTGCTGGGAGGAAGGAAGAGAGATCCTGGGTGGAGAAACCGGCACATGCAAAGGCCCTGCAGCAGGAGGACGGATGGGGGTGGGGGAAAGAAGGTCAGTGAGGCCGGAGCACAGAGAGCAAGACAGAGAAAAAGATAAAATGAGCTGGACTGGGGGGTCAGGCTGACCACATAGGAAACTGTGCACTCCATACAGAGAGTATGAAGCTCAGGCTTTCCAGCCCCCTAATTATCTGTAAAAATGGGAAAATAATAGTATCTACTTGTTGGATGGTTGTGGTGACTGAATGAGACTGGCCAAGCCCTGGGCTCGGTGCCTGGCATGAGCTCTCTAGAAATGTTAGCTATTATTCTTAATGAAACTACTTTTATCATCACCACAGACAATAACATGTTTCAAAAATGAGGATCAATTATGAAGCTGAATTACTGTTATTGTCGTGTTCCTGTTGAGGGCTCTGGAGGGGCCGTGCTGAGCCAACGACAGTTCCCAGTTCCGAGGGAGCTGGTGCCGGGTGGGGATCTCCCGGGTGGTCCTCAACGTGTCTTCCTGCCCATGTGGGTCCACACAACACTCTCGCAGCACCAGCGTGCTGGGGCGGCAGAGCTGGATCCCGGCCTGACTCTTGGGGCCTGGGGACAGAGGCATCTGCGCTGTGAAGTTCAGAAGTGAAGGGCACCCACACATGAGCACAGGGTGGGCCCTGGGCCTGGCACGTAAGTGCTCCTTGCACGTGTGTGATCCACGAATAACAAGGCCATGTGGAGCCCTGAGGGGCCACTGTCCACAGGCTGGGCCTCCAGCCCGGGAGGCTCCAGGGGCTCTGGATGGATTGCTTCCTGCCACTCCAGCTGGAGACTGCCCCGCCCACCATGGGAGACAGATCAGGTGAAGGGAGGACAACTCCTCGTAAGACTGCGAAGAGCAGAGAGCGTCAACCGGATCTTATAGAACTAAGGAGTTTCTGACTGCTTGAAGACCATGCGAGGAAACAAACAGAAAAACAAAAACCAACCAGCTGAGAACAGGCTGAGAGATAAACGGCCAAAACAGAACTACAAAAATGAAGAAGAGGTACAGACAGTATTTAGAACATTTGTGCTGCTTAGTTCCTTCAGTTTCTCTAATGATCTCCGATTTATAAAGAAGTACATTTTTGTTCTGATAACAGCTATCATTTTGAGCGTCCCCTGTACACCAGGTGTTTCACATACACAATTGCTGCTAACTGAAAACAATCCTTGGTGCTCAGTGCTGGCCCCTCAGGTGAGAACTGGGCATCTGACTGCCCAGTTCCACCTGTGTCCTGATGCCACTCCAATGCTGCTGCAGGGTTTTGCCAAGGGAGTGACTGTGGGACACCCTGACTCCACTCCATCCACCCCATCCTACACGCCAACACCAATCATGCAGCCCTGTGTTCCCATGATATGTGGCTGCTCAAAATTTCCAATAATGAGTCTGCCCAGAGCTCCAATCAAAGAATGCTTTTGCTGGTCTCCAAACTTTTTTTTTTTTTAACTGGAGTATAGTTGCTTTACAATATTGTGTCAGTTTATACTGTATAGCAAAGGGAATCAGCTCTACAAATACATATATCCCCTCTTTTTTGGATTTCCTTCTCATTTAGGTCTGCTGGTCTTCAAACTTTTTTGATGGTACATATCTGTCATTAAAATTTTTTAAGTTATACCTCCAACAAATACACATTTATAAGCTATGTAATTGCACAGTGATACTAATATGTTATGTATGTGATATAACATATTAAAAAGAGAACTTAACATGAGCTACGGTGATCTAAGTTTCCAACTTAAGAAACTGGGTGGGGGGGAGTGATGGGGAGGGAAGCAAATCAAACCCAAAACAAGCAGAAGAAAGGAAATAAAGGTAAGAGCAGAAATCAGTGAAATAGAAACAAAAAACAAAGGAAAATAAATGAAACCAAAAGCTAGTTCTTTGAGAAGATCAATAAAGTTGATAAACCTGTGACCTGACTGATCAGAAGTAGAGAGAAACACAAATTACCAATATCAGAATGAGAAAGAGACCATCATCATTGATTCAACAGACATTAAAAGGATAATAAGGACTTCCCTGGTGGCTCAGTGGTTAAGAATCCGTCTGCCAGTGCAGGGGCCCCGGGTTCAAGCCCTGGTCGGGGAAGATCCCACGTCTCGGAGCAACTAAGCCCACGTGCCACAACTACTGAGCCTGCGCTCTAGAGCCCACGAGCCACAACTACTGAAGCCCACGCACCTAATACAGCCAAAAATAAAATATAAATAAATTTTTAAAAAGGATAATAAGAGAATATTATGAAAAAGTCTATATCAATAAATTTGACAAGATGAATGGACACAAACTAACAAAGCTTACTTAAGAAGAAACAGATATCACAAATAAACATATATATATTTTTAAAAATCAGATTTGTAGTTTGAAATCTTCCCACATGAAACAAAGCTCAGATGGCTTCACTGGCTAATTTTACCAAACATTTAAGGAAGAAATAATACCAGTTCTACACAAACTCTTCCAGAAAATTGAGGAGGAGGGAATACTTCTTAACATATTCTATGAAACCAGCAGTACTCTGATACCAGAACCAGAAAGAGAAAAGTACAGACAAATATCCTTCATGCACATAAATGTAAGAGTTCTCAGCAAAAATTTACCAAGCTGAATCCAACAATACGTAAAAAGTTAATATATTATAAACAAATAGGATTTATTCCAGAATGCAAGGATGAAGGAATAAACATTCGAAAATCAGTCAGTGTAATTCCCCATATTAAGAGACTAAAGAAGAAAAACCATATAATCATCTCAGAATCCAATATACATTCCTGATAAAAATTATCAGCAAAGTACAAGTTTATTAAGATTGTGGGATACAAGGCCAATCTGCAAAAATCAAGTGTATATCAGTACACTAGAAATTAATAATTTGAAAATGAAATTAAGAAAACAATTCCATTTACAACAGCATCAAAAAATACAATATTTATGGGCTTCCCTGGTGGCGCAGTGGTTGGGAGTCCGCCTGCCGATGCAGGGGAGGCGGGTTCGTGCCCCGGTCCGGAAGGATCCCACGTGCCGCGGAGCAACTGAGCCTGTGCACCACAACTGCTGAGCCTGCGCTCTAGAGCCTGCGAGCCACAGCTACTGAAGCCCGCGCACCTAGAGCCCGTGCTCCGCAACAAGAGAAGCCACTGCAATGAGAAGCCCGTGCACCGCAACAAAAAGTAGCCCCCACTAGCTGCAACTAAAGCCCACGCGCAGCAACAAAGACCCAGGGCAGCCAAAAAAAAAAAAAAAAAAAAAATTTATTAAAAAAAAAAAAGAAGATATACAGATGGCAAATAAGCCTATGCAAAGATCATCAGGTTTTAGGGAAATGCAAATTAAAACAATGAGCTACTGCCACATACTTCTTAAAAAGACTGACTATACCAAGTGGTAGGGAAGATGTGGAGCAACTGGAACTCCCCCTCACTGCTGGTGGAGATGGTATGACCACTTAGAGAAAAATAGTTTGGCAATGTCTTAACAACCTAAACACACATTTATCGTATGACCCAGCCTATCCACTTGTAGATGTTTACCCTAAGGGACCTCCCCACAAGGACTTGCATAACAATGTTTATAGCAGCTTTATTTTAATAGCCCCCAAACTGAAAACAACCGAAATGTCCACCAAGCCTTGACTTGGATGAACAAACTGTGGTACTGCCCCGCAACAGAATACCACCCGGCTATTGAAAGGGATAAACTATGGATACACACAATAGCACGTGTGAATTTCAAAGTAATTGAAAGAAGCCAGACCAGAAAAAAAAAAAAAGAGCACCTACTGCATGGTTCCATTTATATAAACTTACAGAAAATGCAAACTAATCCGGAGTGACAAGAAGTAGATGGGTGGTTTCTTAGAGACAAAAGGGGAGAGAGATGAATTAATTACGAAGAGGCACAAGAAAACGTGGAGGGCAGGGGACAACGGATATAATTTTTTGATGTGGTGACAGTTTTATGGGTATATACCTGTGTTTCGTGTATAAGTTGTACACGTTAAATGTGTATAGGTTCATGTATGTCAATTATGCCTCAACAAAACTGTTTTTAAAAAGATGAGTTAAAATGTTAATGTTTTCTTTTCACACCCTGGGGGCTCATCTACCTCCAGGACCCCTCAACTCTGGAGAAAACCCTGTCCAACTTGTGCTGTGTGGGCTGTGGCCTCTCCTGACACCCAGGGAGAGAGCTGGGAAACTCTTAGAAGAGAAACTCTCCACTGGAGGCAATTTCAGATGAATACCGAAATGACGGAAGAAAGATGGTATAAATACAACCTGTAAATATCAAAACATATATTATGTGGATTGTGCATTAATTCTGTTCCTGGAAATCATCACGAGAAACCGTTAATAAGGAGCACTTGGGGAGAGGAAGGGGCCGTGGGGAGTGGGCAGGGAGGGAGGCATTCGCTTTTCACTTTGCACCTTTCTCTTGTATTTGAATTTTCAGCACTTGGTACGTAGGGCACTTTTGAAAAAATAAAACCAGGTTCCATTGGCTAGTGAGTTTACTGGTCATCTTTTGGTTTGTGTCATTCTTTTTACAAGAAGCTACCTTATAGATATTATCTGGGAGGGAAGAAGGAAGGAAGGTTGAGAAGAGGGAGGAGAGAGGATACAAGCAAGCAATGACAGAAAGGAAAGCCACCCGCAAAACGGGGCTCGCCCAAGAGAAATTACGACCCTGGAGCTCTGGGGACAAAGGGAAAAGCATGGTGACCAAGTGAGGAAGGACAAAGCGTCCAAAGACACTGCTCATGAAAACAAAACGAATTTGTTCTGAGAGCTAAATTTCTCGCCCACTTAAAAAGCATCCAAAGAATGTACTGGCCAGGGTCTTTTATTCTGTTATATTCTCCCCTTCCCACACAACTATCATAGAAGCTGGCAGGGAATGGAATGAGTAGGTCAGAAGGAACATTGTCTTGGAAACTAGCGGGAAAGGAGCTACACCTGTTTTACTTCTCTTCCAAAGTATTTCCATCTCACTGATGGAGCCGCTCTTCTCCAGGCACTGCTGCCTAGTCAGTATGTTTGGCACTGAGTTACTGGCCAGTCCTACACCAGCACAGCCAAAACATGTTTGTTAGAGAAACATGAGGTCATTTCTCGCAAGCAATTAGTTGCACAAGAATATGTTTGCTTTCAAAACCAAACTCTGCCATAAAAAAAAACAAAACAAAAACTATTAGAGCTAATAAACGAGTTCAGCAAGGTTGCAGGATACAAGGTCAATACACAAAAATCTGTTGTATGCCTACACACTAGCAAGGAATGATCTGAAAAGAAAACGAAGAAAAGAATTCCACTTACGACAGCATCAAAAAGAATAAAATAATTAGGAATAAATTTAACAAAAGAAGTGTAAGACTTGTACACTGAAAACCACAAAACATTCTTGAAAGAAATTAAAGAAGATCTAAATAAACGGACAGATATCTCCTGCTCATGGATTAGAAGACTCAATATTATTAAGATGGCAGTAACACTCAAAGTCACTTACAGATTCAACACAATCACTATTGAAAGCCCAGCTGTCATTTTTGAAGAGACTAGTAAGCCAATCCTAAAATTAATATGGAAATACAAGAGACCCAGGATAGCCAAAACAATTTTGAAAGGAGCAAAGTTGGAGAACTCACACTTCCCAATTTCAAAACTTACTACAAGCTACCATAATCAAGAATTTGCAGTACTGGCATAAGGACAAATATGTGTGTGTGTACACACACACACACACGCACACGCACACACATATATATCAATGGAATAGAACTGAGAGTCCAGAAATAAACTCGTACATCCATGGTCAACTGATTTTCCACAAGGGTGCCAAGATAACTCACTGTGGGAAAGAATAGTCTTTCAACAAATGGTCCTGGGACAAGTGGATATCCACATGCAAAAGACTGAAGCTGTACTCCTACCTCGCACCATATACAAAAATCAACTCAAAATGGATCAAAGACCTAAATGGAAACGCTAAAACTATAGAATTCTCAGAATAAAACATAAGGGAGGGACTTCCCTGGTGGTGCAATGGTTAAGAATCTGCCTGCCAAGGCAGGGGACACGGGTTTAAGCCCTGGTCCGGGAAGATCCCACATGCCACGGAGCAACTAAGCCCGTGCGCCGCAACTACTGAGCCTTCACCCTAGAGCCCGTGAGCCACAACTACTGAAGCCCGCACACCTAGAGCCCGTGCTCCGCAGCAAGAGAAGCCACCGCAATGAGAAGCACGCGCACCGCAAAGAAGAGTAGCCCCCGCTCGCCGCAACTAGAGAAAGCCCGCGCGCAGCAACAAACACCCAATGTAGCCAAAAATAAATAAATGAATAAACTAAATAAAAAATAAACAAACAAACATAAGGGAACATCTTCATGACCTTGGACTAGGCAGTGGTGTCTTGCTTGACATCAAAGTATGGGCAACAATAGAAAACAACAGCTAAATTAGACTTTATCAAAATTAAAAACTTCTGTGCATCAAAGGCCACCGTCAAGAGAATGGAAAGATAACCCACAAAATGGGAGAAAACATTTGCAAATCACACATCTGGTAAGGGTCTAATAACCAGAGTATATAAAAGAACTGCAGCTCAACAAAAAAATACAAACAATCCAATCACAAAATGAGCACAGCATTTGAACAGATACTTCCTCAAAGAAGATATACAAATGGCCAACAAGCACAGGAACAGGTGCTCAACATGCTTAGTCATTAGAGAAATGCAAACCCAAACCCACAAGGAGATATCACTTCACACCCACTAGTATGACTATTATCAAGAGATGGACAATAACAGATGTTGGCAAGGATGTGGAGAAATTGGAACCCTCAGACATGGCTGGTGGGAATGTAACATGACGCAGCCACTTCAGGAAATAGTTTGGCAGTCTTTCAAAAGACTAAACATAGAGCCACCGTATTACCCAGCAATTCCACTCCTAAGCATATACCAGTGAGAACTAAAAACGTATGTCCCCGTGAACACTTGTGTGCCAATGTTCACAGTAGTGTTACTCACAAGGGCCAAAAAGTGGAAACGACCCAAGTGCCCATCAACTGACGAATGGATATAATGTGGTACAGCCATAAAATGCAATATTATTCGGCCGTAAAAAGGAATGCTACGACATGCATGAACCTTGAAAACATTATGCTAAGTAAAAGAAGCAAACACAAAAGGTCACATATTGTCTCATTTCATTTACATGAAATGTCCAGAATAAGCAAGTCCACTGAGACAGAAGGTAGATTAGAGGTTGCCAGGGGGCTGGGAGGAGTGGGGAGTGGGCAGTGACTGCTGAGGTCTGAGGTTTCTTTTTGCGGGTGATGAAAATGTTTCAGAATTAGACAGTGGTTGAACAGCTCTGTGAATCATACACTTTAAAAGGGTGAATTATATGGTACATGAATTATATCTAAATAACAACGACAACAACAATCTGTCCTGGTCTTGCCAAATATTAATGAAGCTTCACTACACCTGTAATGGCCCCCACTGTCCTCCAAGATCTGGCCCGAAACGTCCAGTCTTATCTCCTACTCAGCCCCTTAAAGGAAGCCCCACTCTCGCTGCTCCTGGCTTCCCCCCAATCTCTCCACAGCCAGGGCTATGCCCAGGGCTGCAAACCAGTAGAACTATATTCTATTCTATCTACAGTCAAATAGTCTGCAGATGGGTTCACAGTGGGGCGTTTTTGGGTTTTGTTTCCTAACAGAATTAGTTACCAACAGGAGATTTCACATAAACATCCGTATTCTGGCTACAACAGACTCTGCTGGCTGCCTATCCAAGAGCCATGCTCCCCCTCCTCCCTGGGAAGGGAACGCTCATTTCATCCTGGTGTCTGCTCGGGGCAAGTGGGTCCACCCCAGTGGAGGAAGCACATCAGCCCGTGGTGGAGAGCCACGGCAACAGAAACAGGCTCTGGCTGTTTGAGCAGAAAACAGTTTTATTAAATGTCAAAAACCGATTGACCTTAAAGGTTCTGAAGCTTGAACGCCAGGACACCTCACCTGCACAGTCCCGCGAGTGTTCTAGCTTAGGTAGGGAAGCCAGGCCGCAAGCAGCAGGCGATTCTCCGTGAACAGTTCTGGAAAATATCCGAGAGATCTAGGACAAAGAGCCCTGGTATTTACTTGGTATGATTTCTTGACTCATTTCTCAATGTTCCCTTTCATACTTAATTTTCCATGTAGTGAATTAGATGCTCCAGATGTTAGAATGACAAAGATTTAAAGCAGCTATTATGACTGTGCTCAAGATGGCAAATGAGAATATGCTCATGTTGAATAGGAACAAATACGAAATCCCAATAGAGAAACAGAAACTATAAAAAACAATAAAGGACTAGATGGAAATTCCAAAACTAAAAATTCAAATATTTGAAAGGAGGCTGGAAAAAAAAGAGTCTCCTGGATTCTACCCAGGAGGTATAGGATTCATGAGGCTGAAAATTCTTTAGACAAAGCCACGGTATTCAAAGGGTACCGGCAGGTAGAAGGGGTCTTCTAGAGCCTGTGATCCAGTTCTGTCTAATGAAACAAAATGGAAAGAATGTCCTGATAAAAAGAGAGAAAAGTATATAAGAAGCAATGATCTCTTATCCTTCACCCTTATTTATCCTTTCTGCCTTGAACACTGCTGTCTTGTGAGAACATGATGATGCCTGGAGCTACAGAAGCCATTCTGCAGCCTTCAGGGGGAGTCGTGGGAAGGGAGACACAAGCTGAGCCAGAGCCCTGGTGATGCAAATCTGTTGAACATACCATGGAACAACCTGCTTCTGGATTTCTTGTCATGTGAGATGATAAACTGTTCTTAATTGGACATCTGTTACTTACGAGTCCAAGTACATCCCAACTAAAACATAGCGTCTCTTGAAAATGGACAGATCTGGCAAAGCGGAACCAGCCAGCCTCTTTAGACAGGCCGGGAGCTCTCCAGTCACCGATCTCACTAGGTCCCCACTGCAACCGCGTTTGCAATCCCTGCCCTACACGTCTTTTGAGAGATGAATCAACCGCTCCCTCTTCTACAAAGCACTTCCCGATTCCGGCCTCCCCCGTCTAACTAGAAGTAGTTTCCCGAAGTTCTGCCTCTGCCTCCTCTCTACCTCCTATTGTAATTGGACACTTAGTCCCCTCCCACCTATCAGCCCCCTGAGGGCAGGAACCATCTTCTTAAACCAGGAAAACTATTCCCACCTTACTCCGATCCTCCAGCAAACGCTGGGCTCTCAGCCCTTAGCCCCAGTCGCCTGGAGCACACCCATGACCGTCAACTCTGAAGCCTGGATCCCAGGCCCTGCCAGAGACCCGGCCCCACCCGGGCTCTCCCCTTACTCAGGAAGCATGCTGTGATGAAGGCGATTGTGTAAGACCTTTCCCGGGATACTCTGGGAAGAACCTCTGGTCAGCTACATATTCCAGAAAAAGATGGAAATTTACACACCTGCAAGTCTCCCCCATTTTACAAAAGAGAAAGGCCAGGCAACTTGAAAACTCACATACCAATCACAGATCCAAAGCCCCACAGTTCTGCCCCAGAGGGCAGTGCCCCACAGAGGACAAGGACACTCAGAGCACCTCAAGTCGTTGACAAATCTGAGAAACATGACTTCCTTTTGCATCAATCCTGGATCTAATTTAACCATACAAATGCTCCCTGAACTAGCAGTTGATTTCCAGTTCCAGCTTTTGGTAGATTCTCTCCTGGCACCTGGCTCTTGACTCTGGGCTTGGCCTTTACTTTTTAAAACTTATGTAAAAAACACATAACGTAGAAGTTGCCATCTTAACCATTTTTTTTCATCTTAACCATTTTTAAGTGTACAGTTCAGCAGTGTTAAGTACATTCACATTGTTCACCATCACCGCTACCCATTTCCAGAACTTTTTCATCATCCCAAACTGAAACGCTGTACCCATGAACAACTAACCTCCCATTCCCCCTCCCCTAGCCCCTGGCAACCACCATTCTACTTTCTGTCTCTATGAATTTGGCTACTCTAGGTACTTCATATAAGAGAAATCCTACAGTATTTATCTTTTTGTGGCTGGCTTATTTCACTTAGCATAATGTCCTCAAGGTTCATCCACGTTGTAGCATGTGACAGAATTTCCTTCCCTTTTTTTTCAAAGATTTTTTGAATGTGGATCATTTTTAAATGTTTCATTTAATTTGTTACAATGTTGCTTCTGTTTTATGTTTTGGTTTTTTGTCTGCCAAGCGTGTGGGATCCTGGCTCCCTGACCAGGAATGGAACCCACACCCACTGCATCGGAAGGCGAAGCCTTAACCACTGGGCCACCAGGGAAGTCCCAGAATTACCTTTCTTTTTAAGGCTGAATAATACTCCACTGCATGTATAGACCACATTTTGCTTATCCATTCAGGCGTCAGTGGACGATTGGGATTTGGGTCCCTTCCGCCATTTGGGTGTCGTGAGTGATGCTGCTGTGAACACGGGGGTACAAATAGTCCCCGCTTTCCCTTCTTTTGCGAACCAGGCCTTTGCCTTTGCCCAAACCAATCAAGATCCTGACCTTGGGCACAGCATTCTGTGGCCCAGTCTCTATTCCAACGGGAGGGAAAGAGACATCCTCCCCACCCCCCGCCCCCACCTTAATGCCGGGAGAACCGCTCTGCAGTGGAATGAGCTACCAGAGCTGAACTCAAGGGCCCGTTCCCGGGTCCACCCCATCCCAGTGGAGGGCGAATCAGGGACAACGTGGCAAGAAGCAAAGAAGAGTGGGACGTCCCCTCTGCCTCAGCGGGAGGAGACACAGACCACCTCGCGCAGAAGAAGAGTGGGACAAGGGAGGCCTCTGTTCCCCAAAGGGCAGGCCTGCCACAGAGGCGCGAAAGGGCAGCCCAGGCTGCAGGGGCAGGGGTTATGCAAAGGGAGAGGAGGCCGAGACTGGCGCTATTCAGAGGACCTCAGTTAGAGGGTCCCAGGCGTAGGGGCAGGGGCGGGGGAGGGGGGAGTGGGAGGAGTCTGGAATGCTCTAATGTGACAGATGGCCCCCAGCTCAGCCAACGCCTGGAGGGGAGGCACAAAAGCAGAAATTCAAAGGGCTGCTTGCCGGTGGTGGTGGTGGGGGGTTAATGGTGCATCATGGGTCTATAACCTTGGCCTTCAGAGCTACGTGCTTCCATGTTTTAGCGGGAGGGTGGGCAGACTGCAGCTGGTGGGCAAGGGCGCGGTCTGGAAACCTGTGGATCCCTCTCGCTGTCTGCCCTAAGCACCTTTCAATCGGTTACCTGATATTTTTTGGTGCCAAAGTGTCTAGTTTCAGGCACCAAATGATGACAGCCCGGTAAGGGTGCAGCCACAGAAGGGGAAACTAATTGCTTCTGTGGAACTCTGAACATCTGAAAGGGTAAAAATGACTCAGGTACTTCCCTGGTGGCGCAGTGGTTAAGAATCCGCCTGCCAATGCAGGGGACACAGGTTCAAGCTCTGGTCTGGGAAGATCCCACATGCCTCCGAGCAACTAAGCCAGTGCGCCACAACTACTGAGCCTGCGCTCTAGAGCCCACGTGCCACTACTGAAGCCCTCGCACCTAGAGCCCGTGCTCCGCAGCAAGAGAAGCCACCGCAATGAGAAGCCCGCGCACCGCAATGAAGAGTAGCCCCCGCTCGCCTCAACTAGAGAAAGCCCGTGTGCAGCAACGAAGACCCAATGCAGCCAAAAATAAATAAATAAACTAAAAACAAATAAAAATAACTTAAGTGTATCCCTTACATGTCAGGACCAAGGTACAGACTCAAAGCTCTCACTCCAGCCCAGTCCAAACTTAGGGGCTCCACTGATGCCCTAGGAGCTGAGGAGGGCTGCGGGTAGGGGCACAGCTTCAGGGCCCTCCCCCTTGGTGACTCCAACCCAAAGAGCTTCCCTGATTTGATGCAGATGTTCCTGGAACCCACCCAAGCAAACTGGGGCTCTCAGGAAGAAGCTGGAGGCAAGCTGTCCTCGTAAATCCAGAGAACCCAGCGCCCAGACTGTTCCAGGATCCTAAGTCTGTGAAGTCAGCCTGGACTTGGCCCTGGTGACATGGAGCTGAGGCCAGAGAAGGTGCTGGGGAGCCTGTTGGCTCAGCTTTTTACTAACGCAGGAGCCAGAGCCAAAGATGGCCTGATGTCTCCGTGTCCCGGTGATGCAACATCCCCACTAGCACCTCTCCCACACACTGGGCTGGGGCGGTGCGGGGCTGAGAGCTGAGTACTATGTAGGCTCTCCAGCTTGGGTACCCAGCGTGCCAGCTGCTGCCCTGCACCCGAGGTACTGACCAGACGGACGGAAGAGCCCATCCACGCTGAGGTCCCACAGGAGACCAAAGGCTCCCAAAGAAGTTTCTGGAGGCCATGTCAGCAGCTAGGAGGAGAAAAAAGAAACAGGTTAGCTGGGTCATTCCTATGGAGTAATAGCAGAACCCTTTATTATGCCATATTAAATAAGTCCCATTTAATCCTCACAAATCCACACAGTAGAAGGATATTGTCATTACTGCTGCTTTACAGATGAAGAAACCAAGCTCAATCACAGAGCAACGAAGCAGAAAAGCCAGGATTCAATCCCAAGTCTATGCGACTTGAAATCTCCTACTCTGTCCACCTCCCTGTGTGGGAGTCTTGGTCCTTCTGCCCCTCACTCCCTGTGGTCACAGCCACGCCCCTCCAGGGCAGGAACCGGTGTAGGGAAGAGAAAGAGCTCAGCGGCACTGACTACCGTCAGCGGTACAAGATAAAGTGCGGCCCCTCTGCGAGGCCCTCACATCACTTCCAGGTCAGGGCCTTCACTCCGAACATCGGAGCCTCGGGAGCCCACCGGCTCTGGGAGGTCCTTGGTACTGAGTGCGGATCCTCAACAAGCTGGTGGGGGGAGGGTGGGCAGGGCACCCACCTGACTCAAACGCACTGGGATTCTTATTCAAACACTCCTTGAGTCTGCGGCCACAGCTGGGGATTTGGAACGTGAACAGAGTGTGACATGGAGACGTGCACCCTCCCCACCAGCGCCATCCAGTCTGGGGACACACAGGTGAGGCCAGGCCACGCCGTGTAGCACACCATCCTCCCTCTGGAGAGTGCCGAGAAAAGCCCGCTGCAGTGGGCGCTCGGTTCAGGACCAAGGCTCCCACCCCCACGGGCTGGGCATTGCTGCTGGCTGATTGACCTCGGACAGAGGGAGTCCCTCACCCAAGGTCACACCCCCCTCTCCAAGTGTAGCCATCGTCTGATAACTAGCCAATGCTGGGGTCCAAAGGCCAGGACCCCTTGCCTCAAATGGGACAACTCTAAAGGGTAATCCCAGTTCCAGAGCACCCTGGGACTGGCCGTGGCCTGGCATGAAGTTGCTTTGCTACTCGGCTTCTCCTTCTGCCCCAGCCCTGCTGCCCTCCCTCCCTCACAGGGGCGGCTTCCTGCTTCCCAGGGATCTGACCTAAGACACGAGAACCCTGCCTCCCTCTTCCTTTCCTAACTTTTTTATAGTTGAACACGTGATCGTTCCCCAACAAGAATACAAGTTCACTGACAGCATAAGCTTCCTGCTTTTGTCTGCCCTCCCCAGCAAGGCTCACCTGGGAAGCATACACTAGGGCCCCAGTGACGAGCTCACACAATTCACGAGCACTAAGGCTGAAGCCTACTCACCCAGCGCCACTGTTCACCCCACTGAAGCCCCCGGCTTCAGGGAGGGTGGCGGGCAGCAGGAACTAGTCTCCATGGGGACACAGGATGGCCTTTCCAAAGAGCTGAAGGAGCAGGGTTGGAGCGGTCTGCCCAACTCCCCCACCCCCTAGCTCTCAGAATCAACCCCAGGTATGCATGTGGGACCCCAGCAGCCCTGTGAGCCTGCTCCCCTAGCTGCCTTTGATTGGGAGTGGTCACTGAACCCCTCTTAGGCCAATCAGACTCTCCTTCCTGGGAATTTACTTAACCGTGGAGCCTGGGGTACAGAGAGAAGCCGAAAGCCTGTCCTAGGATCCCGACCCTTGTCCAACCTGCTTCCAGCTCGTCCTGAGGCCCAGCTGTATCCCTGCCCTTGGATCCCACGAACCGCCCCTGCACCTTCATCGGAGCGCCACCCGCCCCAGCAGCTTCAGGCAGCCCCCGTGGATCTGTGCCTCTCACTAACAGCGCGCGGTTCTGAAGTATGCGGAACCCCACGGCCACGTTCTACGCATCTACCTGGGACGCCATTTCCAGGACCTTTCTGTCCCTAGAGCTCAGCATGTAGCCTGTCCTGAACCAAGGTCTGCAAAGGAACCAATGCTACTGTTGCTGTGGGAAAATAAGTTCCAAGTGACAAGAAAACCAAAACCTCGGAAGTGAAACATCAGAGCCCATCCTAAAGCCTGTAGTGTGATCACGTGAGTGGCAGACAGCAGCTGCCCTGGTCCTCCTTCCCCTCCGGAGACAAAGATGTTGGGCAGGGTCTCCCCCAGAAGAGGCCCCCAAGGCCAAGCGCACCCCTTTCACTGATCTGACTTTAGCCATGGGCAGGGAGAGGAGCTGCTTTGTTTCTCCTTGCTGAAGATGGAGAACCTGACCTCCGTGCTAACTTCATTTCTTCCAGATGATGCCCAGACCCTGGGCAGAACCTCGGGGGACTATAAGGACAAGGCAGCTCACAGGATTTCCTCACTCAGCCTTCGCGTGGGACTACCGACCCCAGTTTACAGAGTGGAAACTGAGGCACGGAGCTGATGTTAAATAACTCCCCAAGTCACACAGTAGTATGTGGAGGAGCAGGTCTCGGTCCTCTGCTCTCGGGGACCCCCCAGGTGACAGACGTGGGGGGAGAGACAAGGCGGGGCTCGCTCACGCCTCCACGCCGTGTCAGGGTCACACAAGGACCTTCTGTGGGCGACATCTCAGACCGGTTCTTTGTGCCTCCGATGCCCGACTTTGCGTCTGTCGTGCGCTGAGCAAGGAGAAAGAAGCCTGCACTGAGTGTGGACGGAGAATAATGGCCGCTCTGTTCCCTGTGTGGCCTGGGCCCGGGGGAGGGGCAGGGCAGGGCCGATGGGACGGAGCCCAGAGGGAAGGAGAGAGAGCCAGAGGGCTCCTTCTGGAAGGCAGCCAGCCTGCCGAGGCCGAGGAGTTCCGAGGACAATCCGCCCCGCAGGGTGGCTCTAATTCACGGCTGGGGTCCAGGCTCCAACTGGCAGGAATGGGACCAGCTGGAACTTGGGACCTGCCGGTCCCCGGGCAAGGGAAGGTCCTGGGTGGGGGCCAAGGCTGCATCCCCGTGCCCTGCGTTCAGATCCCAGCAGCTGGTTCCCGGGCCTTCCCTGCTGGCTTCTCACTGTCTTTCTCAGCGCAAAGGTTCTGAGCCCCGGGCAGAATGCATGTGCCCCTGGCAGCAACCGGAACGGAAGGGAGGGGAAGACAGAGCAGCTGTTCTAGGCTTTTCCAGCCGACCTACAACTCCACAGCGGGAGGCAAACACCCGAGCACCCCAGCTCAGAATTCACCAGGGCCCTCACACCTGCAAGGCTGCTGCACGGCTGTGCTCCCGCTGCCCATGGGACGAGGGCCGGGACCTGTGACTTGGAGATGAGCCTGGACACAAGACGAGCAGGTGTGAGCACCTGCTGAGCGGCCCTGCCGGAATCACACAGAGGGCCTCTGGGGGCAAAGCAACACCCTGTGAGGCACACGCTCTGGGGGGACCGGAGTGAAGACAACAGACCGGTCCCTGCACCTCCCTGTCTCTGTCATCACAAGCCCCCCTCCCTCCTCCAGCCTCAGCTGGGACAAACCCAGCAGCACCCAAGGCCAGAAGAAGAGGGTGGGTGCCCAGCCCCTCCTGCCAGCGGCCCTGCCCAGACTGTTGTGCCGGCACGCTCCCGCCCCCTGGCGGCAGGCCGCGGTGCTCACCTGGAACAGCCACCGGAGCAGGGGCACGGGGCGGAGGCCCGAGGGCAGGTAGAGGCTGCTCAGGAGGCCGCTGCGCAGGAAGGAGAGCTGCTGGGCCGGCGGGGAGCTGTGGGAGCAAAGGGACAGAGGGGCGAGGTCAGGGAGGGAGCCTCCTCAACACGCCTGTCTTGGCGAGGCTGGGTTCAGGGGGATGGTTCAGATTTCCGCTTCACCGGGATGCTAGAAGCGCGTCAGTCCCTGCTCTGGACAAAACTGCAGGTGGAGCCCTGGTGCAAGCACCCGCTGGAAGGTAAAACGACCCGTGGCACCATCAGAATCATCTGCTGTCCACGAACACATGTCACAGTAGGGTTTTTTGTTTGTTTGTTTGGTTTTGGTTTTTCTTTGGCCACGCCGTGCGGCATGCGGGATCTTAGTTCCCCGACCAGGGACCGAACCCGGGCCATGGCAGTGAAAGTACTAAGTCCCAACCACTGGACTGCCAGGGAACTCCCTTCACAGTGTTTTAAACACACGACTGAGGAATACAGTTTGTCCTTCCCATTTGACGGGGGTGGGAGGAAACTGAGGTATTTACCAGGGTTGTGAAAAGGACCTGCGTTGCAATGAGGAGAGGGGCCTGGGAGTCGCACCTTTTAGCTGAGGGCTCCGGGCTGCAGCGGGCGGACAGAATTACCCATGGGGCTCACGTGGAGCCAGCATCCGGGGTCTGGTTACACAGAGCGTGTCTGCCCCGTCTTGTGTTTTTCCGAAACAAAGGGGACACCTGAGAAGATGGGAAAGTAACAGAAAGGGGCCCAAGACGGGGAAGTTTTGGGAAGGAAATAACAACCAAGGGTGCCACGTGGGATTCTCTGGAAACCACGTGAGCAGCGATGGTCCCAGGGCCAAGGGGGAAGGGCGCTCAGACTCTCCATACTCCTGGGGCCCTAACCTGCGATTCCATTCCCGACTGGATCCGGCGGGGCCTTTCCCTCCCGCCAGGAGCTGCTGGCGTGGAGAGGAGCCCTGCTTTGAGTACACTGTTGCCCCGATAGATCATCTGGACCCACAGGATCCCAGGTCCCTGTACAACGAGGAGTTGATATATTTTGTGCGGTTTTAGGGCCTCTGGTAGAAGGTGCTTCGTTTCAGAGGGGCTGGCTGGACTGCATCACCCTCTTGTACTCCTGGACGTCCCGTGGAGGCTGGGTGTGGGGTAGGATTCTCCCACTCCGTCCGTGTTTGGTGAATGCCTCTTCGCTCTCTTTCTAGATAACGTCCTAAAGGCAATTAATAAGGATTCCAGAAAATGAAAAAGTAACTTCGTGTTTGTTCTTCTTTTTTAATGGCCAAATCCCGGCAAAGAGCATTTCAGACAGCATTTAAAGTCATGACTCGAGAGAGAAAGTTCCTCGGTCAGCCCAACCTCCTCCTCTCCTTTTTAAAAAGGACATCATACTTTAATCTGCCAGGAACAGAATGCTCCAAAACAAAGATTCTCCTCGGAGCCAAGCTGCTGTCTGCTTGAGTATATCCAGGCAACTTACAAATTGTATATGTCTTTTTCTTTTTTTTAAATCATTTAGGTTCAGAGAAAGCAGCTTTGTTCCTGTGCTTGTGAAGCTGGCCGTTCTAAAACAGTCCTTTATTTGCACATACAAACACGTGTGCACCCCAGGGCTGCTGGCACACACCACTCTGATCCCCGTGCTCAGTCACACGGACACTTTCATGGACTGACTCCCGCGATGCATGCGTGGTTCAAGCACAGCACCCCGAACACTAGACGATACTCAAGCACACCGTGTCTGGAGGGCCTCACAAATTGGCAGGACCTGGCCAGGGGCCATGTGGTAAGGAGGCTGGGGCTCCGGGGACTCTAGGAGACTCTGGCTCTGGCATTCTGCTCGGGGGGCACCCGCCAGCTTCTCAGTAGGGGAATTGATTGTACAAGCCCCTGTAGGCTCAGATAAACACATTTCCGACTGCTGCTCAGAGGGAGAGATACCCCTTGGGTGAGAATGTCTCCCTTCTGCTACACCATTCTGCAGTGCAGTTTCTGCCAGAGAAATGCTCAGTCCGCCTTGGGTTCACTGCTGCTGAGCTAGGCTTAGTCTGCAAGACCAGGAGCTGGAGGTACGCCGAGAGGGCACGGTCCGGCTGTGCCTCGAAGCGAACGGCTTTCAAGGAATTCTGTGCCGACAGCCTGATGAGATGCGAGCACTCTCCTCCATGCGTGCTCGGTGTGAGGGAGGCAGTGCTGCCTTGCCGGCTGCACCACGAGTCCCATCACCACTCAGTGGAAGGACAGGCCGGCGGCAGAAGTAACTTCCCGCTTGGGGGAAGGGTGGGGATGGGCCTGGCGTGCAGACACTGCCCTGATCTGAGGCAGGAGGAGAGTCTGCACAGCAGCACGTGGGGAGGCCTGGAGGAGAAGGGAAGCGTGTGGCAGGTGTGTGCGCTGCAAACTCAAACACCGCAGGTTACGGAATCAACTGCTGTCAGATTTACACAAACCCACGGCGTGTCCACAAGCCAAGAATGCTGACCCCGGGTCCAGGTGGGTGCCTGTGCTTGTGGCAAAGCCAAGGCCAAGGTCAGAAGTTATCCTGAGAATGTCAGAATGTCTCGGAGCAAGAATGGGAGGAGCAGAGCCTCCTGCTGGGCAGCAGATGCCAGGCAGGCCCAGCTGAGCGTGAAGCCCCAGCTGCCAACCCTGAGGATCCCGGGGAGGGGGGGCGGGGGGGAGGTCCCCACCCAGACAGGGAGCTGCCAGAATGCACTAACGCCCTGCCACCGCGGCAAGGACACGGGGCCATGGGAACAGAAGGAAGGAAGGTTGTGGGGGGCGGGGGGATCAGCCCCAAAGGGGAATCACACAGAACAAAGGCCCCAGCCTGGGTCAGCAGGCTGGGCTCCTGGCGGAGCTCCGACCTTCTGCTTGGACTGTGGGTTCCTGATAAGGCCCGCGTCAGGACCCCTCCAGCCCCCATCTCTCGTCTGTTTTACGGGCGGCCGTCCCAGAGGGCGAAGTCTCTAAATGCCTCGGGAATCCCAAGTGATGGCAGAGGGATAAACAGCGAGCGCCGTTATTTATACAGTGTCAGTTTCCGCGCCTTTGCCAGGCTACTCAAATGTTAGCTTAAGTGAAATGCCGAGGAAAAGAACAGCAACAGACGGCGGTCCAAGCGCTCATCCCTGCTCCTCTTCGTTTTCCTCCCTTTGTTTAAACATCAGTGAGCGCCACGCTGGTTAGCAGCCCAGGGATCCCAGCAACAACCCGGCTGGCCACTGCTGCTGGCTCTGGAGTTTGGGGGCAGGCGCAGCCAGTTGGGCGGCTCAGCCCCGTCCACACTCTGTAACTGCTGGATTTATTTCACCCGGGCTTGCCCCTGGCAAAACAGGAGCTGGGGCCTGGGCCTCGGGGGGGGGGGGGGGGTGTCCGGTGCATATGCATCATTCACACCGTGAAGCTCCGACCCACCCCCTCCCCTGCCCACTGAAGCCGTCGCGGAGGGAGGTCCCCGTCGGCGTATCAGGTACCCCGAGAACACACTGCAAACACCTCACGGGGAGAGCGGCCGGTGCACCCAGAGGACAGACATGGGTCCTGACGCTCCCGCACACACTGCGGGGGCCCAGGGTACTTCAGCGGGCAATCTCCACGCCCCCACCCCCCACCCCACCCCCCATGGCACTGGCTCCTGCCTTGGAGCTGCCTGTGGGCACAGGTCCTACAGCTTTTCCACTCGGGGCTGGGGGGGATTAGAGGCGGAGGAAAAAGTTCAGCCCCTGGTACCAGTGTCTGTCATAGCATGTGACTTTGGTCCCAGGGAACCGACCTGAGGTCACACGTCCAGCCGGGTGACAAACGAGAGAGGATGGCCCGGGCCACCTCCAGCCCCACAGCTGTGGGTTCTGGGAGGAGATTTCTTGCATGTAAACCTGTGTAGGTCTGAGCCGGGAGCACCAGGCCCGGCGCCCTCCCTCGCTCCGCAATCTGAGACAAACTGCTGGCTTAACCTGTGCCAAGATTTCCCACTTTGTGCAGTGGAAAGAAAGACAATATCCCTCTTCACCGAACAGCAAGAAGAAGCAAATCTACTTCAAGAAGTGATTTCTTTAAATCTCCTTCACTTTCCCCCCCAAACCTCTAATGATAAAAACGATACGTGTTTATCACAGAAAGTGTGGAAAATACAGAGGAGTCTAATGAGGAGAATAAAAGTCACCTGCCATCTCACAAAGTGTTCACTTTTTCTCCGGTGAGAAACTGAACCATACTGTTCTCTGAGAGATCAAGTAACATTTTCTTCTTCCTCCATCTTCGTGCTTCCGGCTGCGCACAACGGGATAATTATTGAACGGCTAGCAAGTAACCCTCACGCTTGTGTCTGGGCTTGAAGTCCTTGGCACAAACAGGAAATAAAGGATGACACCCCCCCTCCCCAGGCTAAAGGGTGACCTTCAGGAAGTGGCCCTTCCCCGGTGCATGGCAGGCGCCCCCTGACCTGGCCGCGGGCAGGGCGCGGGCATTCCTCCAGGAAGCCCTGCGAGCCAGGCCCTGCAGCCCCATCTCTGCCCTGCTTCGTGAGCAGACCTGAGGGCACAGGGTCTGGATTCCCCGCTCCAGGGAAGCTGGCTGGCCACCTGGCCCCATTTGGCACGGCCGCTCGGATCCCAGGCCACCGCACCACGGGCCATCTCATCTGTCAAACACTTCCTGCCGGCCATCCAGCCTGGGACAGAAAACCTGCTGTTGGCACAGAGCCCGAGGAGAAGCAGCTCAGGAAGCCGCCTGCCTTTCCCCTCTTATCTCCTCCCCTGCCCAGCCACGCTCTGTCCCTCTCCTTCCTCCAGCTCCACTATCTTACTTCTTTCTCTTCATTCCTTTTTCCCCCCTTTTCATCATCTCTTTATCAGAAATACTTTCAATTTGGCAATGGGAACTTTTACCAATATGCATACCCTCAGACCCAATCACCTCACGTCATATGCAGGGATCTATTCCAGAACTGCAGACAAAATATTTCTGTATAAGGATACTCTCTACCACATTGTTTACAGTGGGGGGAAAAGTTGGAAACAACCTGCATGTTGAGAAAAATGAGGAAAATGGTTAAATATGTTGGGGCATCAATGCCACGGGATACAGTTTCACCATTAACATTTCTTTGTCTAATTGCAACATTTGGGCCTTGTTTGGATTCTGATTTCAACAACATATTAAAAAACACTTAAAAGACAATCAAGGAAATCTGAATGCTGACTGATATTAATTAATGCTATTAAGAAATTCCGATATTTTTTAGGTGTAATAATATACTGAAGTTTTGTCTAAAGACAGAGTCTTTTAGAGACACAGACTGAAGTGCTTACCGAATTAAATTGTATGTGTCTGGGATTTGCTTAAAAATAATCCTGAGGGGACAACGTAAGTGGGCAGGGGTAGAGATGAACCAAGATTGGCTTTGAGTTGGTAACTGACGTTGAGTGATGGGTACATGGAGGTACACTCTACTTTGATGTATGTTTGAAACTTCCCATGATAAAGAGTTTTAAAGGAAACACATCAAAACATTGTTATCTTTCTATTATAAAATAAGATGGACTAGCCGGAAAAGAGAACAAGATTCCTGCATTCAAGTGCTAATGTGGCCCCAACCTCCACGTGCCTTACAGGCTGGGGCAGGGGTTGGTGGGGGCTGGTGGCCTCTCCTCCATCCCCTCGGGCCCACCAAGGCCCAGCAGGGCACCAGCCCCCTGGAGGGCCGCTGCACTGTATCCTGTGCTTTTTCTCTCTCTCTTATTCTTAGACATGTGAACTCACAGTTGCAAGCGTTGCGTGGTATTGTGGTAAAGTTTTCAAAAATCCCCTAAAAAATCAACATAGTCAGGGGTTATGTGATAATGACCATGAACACCTTCTAACGAGAGGAGGACCAGGGTGGCTGTCCTAACGTTATACAGAGCGTACCTGGGGCTGGGGACAAACTTTTCAGGGTCAGCATCACACACAGACCCAAGGAGGAGGAGGAAGCGGCCATGACAGGCTCTGGAGAACTGCTGGATGGCCGGGAAAGTGGCTCCAGTGTTGATGGAGACATAACCCGAAAGGCATGTATGATGGGTGTGACCAGAGCCGTTCCATGAAACTGGGGCGTGGGGGAGGGAGAGGCAACACAATTACAGAACAGATGCCTAATATCTGCTGTAATGTAAGATTTTTTAAAGTGTGTACATCTAAATTGGTAAATGAAATATTGTAAGCTGACGTGCGCTATTTCATCTGTTTCCCTAAAAGCTGACATATCCGAACTGGCAAAACACGGCTTTGGACTGCCTCGTGTGGGGTGGTCCTCACCACTGGGCTCCCTGAGGGAGGGGCCTGGTAATGCCGCGCCGATGTTTACCTGAGGAACAGCTCTTCCAGGCGGCTCTGTGGCTTCAGGTGTGAACAGTCCAGGATGCAGGGCAGAGGGTGCTGCCGGGGTAGAAACACAGTCTCGCCTGGATGTACTGCTGGGATGACCTGCAGTGACACGGAGAACCTCTCCACCAGCTTCCTGGCAAAGCAAGAGGCAGGAGAGCCGGGCGTCAGCAGGCACACCTGGTCTGCAGCCTGGAGGGAGGCCAGGGGGGACCAGATGGCTACCCCCGCCCTGCAGCCCCCGCCTGGTTGGGACCAGCCCAGGGACACGGCGCCACCTGCTGACGGAGGGGGAGCCCGAGAGATACAGACTGAGGAGCCCTTCCCCCTCCCACTGTCGGTCAGACCCCAACCCCTCCCTCAGGGCCTTGGTCCAGGAGCCAGAATCCTGGTCCCAGATCCTGCCCCACCCATGGGCTGCGTTCAAACTTTCACTGAGTGCCCACGACTGCGAGTGCCAGGCACTGAAGGTTGAGTCAGGCGTGGGTTGCCCTTGCACGGACAGGAAAAGCGTAACGGGATCACGGCAATGCCCTCCAGCAAGGGGACCAGCCTCAGAGCTGCTACACGGTGCCTCGAGGGGAGGACTCTCCCCTGCTTGGACTGCTTGGACTCTCCCTCTGAGCAGCGTCCTCAAGCTCCTCTGAGCAGGACTCTCCAGGGAGCCTGCTAAATGCAGACACCCTGGCCCACGCCGCCCTGAGAGTCTCATTCAGTGGATCAGGGATGGGCCGCACGGACAGGGGAGAAACAGGGAGATACATTCCGATTCTATGGGCACGCATCTAAGGGAGGCGGTGAAGAGGATTCCTAAGAATGAGGCAGATCTCTGCACCACGCAGGATGGAATGATCCCCTGAGCACAGCACGCAGTGGGTGAAAATAGCAAGTTGCAGGATAGGAGGTGCGCGTGCGCGCACGCAGGTCAACACACAGACATGCACACGCACGTTCTTAGACACAGGTAACACCCCCCCCACACATCTGATGCGCCCAACCAAGGTCTGGGGTCGTCCCTAGGGAACAGTATGGGGGAGGGGAAGGAAGAAGAGACATTTTCCCGTTTATTTTACGCAACTGTGTTCGGCTTGATTTTGTGGTAACATAACATACACTTAACAATAAAAAGAACAAAATAAAAGGAGCCACCCCCTCCTCTCACCAGAGGAAAGCCCATACCCAGGTTCTCAGCCAGGCCCTGAGGCAGTGAACTTGGAGGGGACGCTGCCAGGGACTCCCGTGAGGATCTGGGACCAAGTGGCCGGCACTGGAAGTGGAGGTGCAGAGCTGGTGGTCCACCAGCTGGCCAGAGGAAACCTGTCACGCTCTGGCCAAGTGACCTAAGGTAAGGAGGGTCATCCTAAGGATGAATGGGATGAATGGGAATGAATGAATGAATGGGAATGACGTCGGAAAATTGGGGAGATTCTGATCCCGCAGCCTTTGGAAGTAGCCTTGGCAAACCACCCCACAAATGGTGAAACAATTTTCTGTTCTGTTAATTTCTTTGCTCTTTGAGTTTCTGGCTATCTACAGTTCCCTATGTTGTTTTTATAATTTGAAGAAAGGTACAAATTATTAGAATTTTGTAAGAACTAGGCTCATCTGTAAAAAGTTCTCAGCTCCTGTCCCCCAAACCATCGTTCAAAGGGACTTTTGTGATATTAAATATAATGCATGTGCATTATTAAGAACTCTGAGATGACTCTCTCGCATCTAATTGAGGATTTCCTGTGCAGCCCAGAACTGAGGATAAAGGATGATGCTGTGGTATAAATATCCTCCCCTCCCCTGCCCCAGCACACACATAAGGTCTTTTAACTTTAAGGAACAGAGAATATAGGACACTGTCTATTCAAGACGCAAGCAATCCTTGGAGCGGGAGCAGATGATCTGCTCAGGATGACTGGGGGCCTTTCTATGATGCGTAATTGTGGCGGTCACGTGACTCCCAGTCACAGGCGGCCTGCCCACCAGATGGTCGCCAGCCCCCAGCCTCGGCCTCACCCCTTCCAGACCCACACCCCTGCTTGGCACCCCCCATCCCACCCCCGGCCCCATTCAGGGATGGAAGAGGCTGCTGGCTTTGTACATCAGTAATTTTCTTTGAAGCAGAGAACTGAACTGTCCCATCAAAATGATCCCACATCAAAACAACCACCTCAGTGGCTGCTGTCAAAAAAGGCTTTCTCAAAGTACTACTTGAAAGTGTCACGTGCCCAGAAAATTATCAGCAATTTCATAGCCTGGCACACCGTATGCCCAGATAACTCCCTTTCTGTGGGGAATTTTCAAAACATCCAGGCCATGACTTCCAGAATCCTGGATGCACTCAGGAGAAAGGCAAACAGATAGAAAGATGATTCTGGCTACAGAGATGTCTCAAAATGTTTACTTCCAAGGCTATCCATCCAGGGAGCGGGGAACCTGGAAAGCGAACCCATGGCTCCCGACATAGAAAACTGCTTCATCACTCATGATGCCACCAAGGCCTTTGGCCCAAACCCGCAGATTCCATTCAGTCCTCATGCTCTGCAGGGAGCCATCGTGAGACCACGAGGCACCCTTTGCCTGCCCCTGGGCAGCGTGTGGAAACAGGGACCAGCTAGGAGACAGGCGTCCCCTAATCCGGGCCAGGGGCCAGCAATTGCACACAGGCTGTGGCCTCCTCTCGCCCGCCTGTTTCTGTAAACGAGGTCTCAGTGCCACACAAGCAGGCTCGCCGGTTACGATGGCCGACATGGTTGATGGGTGCTTTCCCGCCACGGCAGCACAGCCACGTAGCCGCCGACAGGCTGTATGGTCCTCAAAGCCTGAAATATTTACTATTCACAGGCTTTACAGAAAGCTTGCTGATCCCCGATCAAGTCCAAAGACAATTAGCAGAGAGACTTGAGAAAAAAAGCACACGGGCAGCCAAGGTGCTGCTTGGGCTCCTCTCTGGGCATCAGTGATGGTGAGAACCATTTGGGGGTCCTGAGAGTGGGGGCCCCCAGGTGTCTGTGTGTCATCGCTCACGCCCCTCGGTGAGTGGATGCAGAATGCTGACTCAGCGTGAGCACCCAAACCAGACCATCACGGCTGGGACCTGAATAACGTCACCCGGACGCATAGAGAAAGCAAAGCCCGGACAGGCAGGCAATCCAGGGTGTGTGGACCAGCCTGGCCTCAGTCACATGGGGGCATGTGGGGCCTGAGGGAGGGAGGGGAGAAAGGAAAGGAAGGCAGACAGACAGACAGACAGATCTGTCCCGGCTCCACTTTCCCCCTCGGCTGCTGCCCAGTCTCCTCTTTTGCCGTCTCCTCTCATTCTCCTCTGAACCTACTCCAGGCAGGCTCGCCCCAGGCGCCCCCCCAGGGCTGCTCCTGTCAACGTCACCGTGACTTCTACGTTGTGCCCCCCTGCTCTTCTCTCTGTGCCGGCTCCCGGCTGATCTCATCTGGTTTTGCAGCTCTAAATGTCACCTATACATGGTGATTCCCAAGCTGGCCTCTCTAGACAAGGGGGTCCTTGTCTTGGCCTCACCCCGGGGGTCCCCCAAGTGAACTCTTGTGCCCGTGCCTGCCACCCCCCAGCGTGCGTCACTCAGCCCTCCTCCATTAAATAAAGACAACTCCGACCTTCTGGCTGCTCAGGCCAGAATCCCCGGGGTCCCTCTGATTCCTCTCTTTCTCCCAGAGCCTCCATCCAGCTCGTCAGCAAACCCCGTCGGTTCTACCCTGAAGACGTACCCAGAGTTTGCCTCCTCCTCAGCACCCGGCCCTGACTCCGGGATTACTACCATGGCGCCCTCCGCCCCCACCTCCCCTGCGCCCCGCCCCCCGAGTCTACCCTCACCCAGTTCAGATGAGCGGCAGCCAGCTTCCTGCAGCCTCCCTAACCTCCTCTCTCCTGCCTGCTGCCGCCGCAAGGCCCTCCCAGGCCCACCTCTCACCATCTTCAGGGCTCTGCTGAAAAGTCAGCCACTCACAGAGGCCTTCCATGACCCCTCCTCCGAACCTTCCAGCCCTCCCGGCACTGCTGACACCCCCTCCCCACTCTCTCCTTTCTCATGAGCACCTGTCACACAACTTCCTTCATTCACCGTGTGCATTGGTGGTCTCCCCGCCCTGACGGCGGGCAACACGGGGGCAGAGACCTCTGTCTGGTTCTCTTCCTGCTGTACCCCCAGAGTCTGCACAGAGCCTAGCACAAAGTTGGCACGTAGACAACAGACAGACGGATGGACAGACGGACGGACAAATGGATGAATGGATAACAGGGTACCCTGAAGATGAATTCAACTGTGGTCCTCAGGTATCTCCTAGACTCCATGGTACAGATGACTCCAGCCCTCCCTCCAGCCAACGGGTCAGCAGACTCCGGCCCAGACGACAGCTCTGACAGAAGCCGCCTTCCTTCCCCAAACAGGGGAAGACAGAAAATGTCACGTGGCTGTATTTTCCCGTGTAAAGTCAATGTTCATTCAGACTGTAGTTTGAGACCTGGTTCCACACGTTTGGGCAGACAACTGGGGAAGAGCAGGCCGTATTTTATACCTCTGTGTCTTCAAAGGCCCACACTAGACCCTGACACACAGTAGGTGAATAAATGCTTCTCGAATCAATGAACAGATGTGGGATTAAGAGAAAGATGCAGCTTGAGAACTCATCAACAGCACACAAACCGCGGTTGAAACTGTCCAGAACCAAGGGCAGGTGAGCACTTAAACCCTCTGCTTGGAGAGGCGGGTGCGGGGACTTGGCCCTGAGTGGGCACACGCCTCCCCTCCCACCTGTGCCCACTCCCCGCACCTGTGCTCTGGTGTGAGCGGCACGTTATCAGGATCCGAGGAGTTGAGGTCAAGACAGTCCTGCAGAAGCAGCTTCTCTCGCTCTTGCTCCAGGGCCTGTTGCCTGCCGGAAGGTGAGAGGTGAAAATAGGGTCAGTGCAGTGCCTGCTCATCCGGCCCCGTCACTGGGCTGCAGGGGCCTCCCAGGGCACAGCAAGGCCTAGGCACGGGGACCAGGGAGCTCAGAGCCCTGTCTCCCTGCACACAGCTCTCAGACTTAGATTCCGGGGGGGGGGGGGGGGGGGGGGCGGGGGAGGGACTGCACTGCAACAGCTGTGCTTCCTGAAAGAAGACAATTTACGCTACACAACGTCAAACGCACCTTTATTTGTGTACTTTGTTCTGGCATCTGCTCGCTCTTTAACACACCAGGGGCAGGGCCTAGCCCTTCTGCTCCTCCCGCGTCCAGCCCTGTGCCCATGGCTCCCCCGGGCCTGCCTCTCCAGCCCCAAGTGGCAGCCCCCCAGGGCCTGCTCCTTCCCTACTGCACCTGCCCTGCCCCGCCCCTGAGTCCATGTTCTCCCTCCAGGCCTGAGCGCCTCACTTCCCTTTTTTTTTTTTTTGCAGTATGCGGGCCTCTCACTGCTGTGGCCTCTCCTGCTGCGGAGCACAGGCTCCGGACGCGCAGGCTCAGCGGCCATGGCTCACGGGCCCAGCCGCTCCGCGGCATGTGGATCATCCTGGACCGGGGCACGAACCCGTGTCTACTGCACCGGCAGGCGGACTTTCAATCACTGCGCCACCAGGGAAGCCCTCACTTCCCTTTTCAATCGGCCCCACCAGAGGCCCTGTGTGCCGACCATCATCTTGCTGGAGCCCGGCTCCCTCACCTCCTGCCCTGAGCACACGCAAACCCCAAAAGGGGGCACCAGTCCCCGCCTGGCCTTCTGCGTCCTTGTTCCCTCCAGCTGTCCAGGGTGCTCACCCTGGCTTTGCCCACTGGTCCTCGGTTCTCAAAGACTTCGCCTCCAGACCAGCCTGTGTTGGGTTCAGATCCTTTGAGCCAGCCACTAGATGGATGATTTCCAGCCAAACGTGGCCGGTCCTCCCGACATCGTGCACCTAATTCTCAATTCCTCTTCCCTACACAGGCCCCAGCCACCCAGGGCAGCAGGTCCCACGGGAGCTCCCCGAGGCCCCGTCTCATCACCATTCACCCTGTTCCCCCCTCATGCTTCCCATCCATTCTCCATAACTCAGCCTAAGCGCACTCTCTTAAACACATGGCAAAACACATCAGGACCTGCTTAAAATTTGCCCATAACTCGACCTTGTGTTCACGAGGCTCCCGTTCACATCTCGGCTGCATCTCCTGCTCTGTCCACTCCCCACACTCTGCCACCGAGAATTCCAGTCCCAGCCAGCCAGGAGAGGCACGGTCTGTCCTTCCTGCCTTTACGTGTGTGGTCACTCCTGCTGCCCTCCCAACTCTTATCCTCCAAGGTCCAAGGCCAAGGATCCCCCCTGGGGAGCCTGTCCTGACTCCGGGCTAAGTTAGATGCCACTATTCCAGGCCCCTCCATAGCAGCTTTACAGCACAGGAAATACTAGAATCATTGCGTTCAATTCCAGGTGAGTGGGGCTCACCATCATATCCGTATATCCTGTGCCTGGCACAGGGCGCAGGGCAGAGCAGGAAGCTTCCCATGCAAGGCATTGAGGAGCGGGTAGCTCCCCACGCGTGTTCACTTTCCTGCTGACACTTCTGAGTATCTAATATATTTACAGCTGGATACCGTGCAAACGTACAGACACGGCCCCTTCCCTAACTTACCCTCTGGTTAGGAAAAAATATACTCAGGTAAAGGAGTTAAACAACAAAAGTCATGGGCTATTAAGAGCCCAGAGGAGGAAGATGACTCTGGGGTGGGGTCAGGAGTAGACACAGGAGAGAAAACAATCATTCATCCCACAGGTGTATTTAACCCCCTCTTGCGGGCAAGAACATGGGCTGGGAATTGGGAAAAACAGAGACCAGTGAGATGTCATTCCGACAAGAACCCAAGCATCAGACAACAGCACCGCCTCTTAACTTCCGCAAAGTGAGTGTGCACACACTGAGCAAAAACAACACCGGAGAAGGGATGAGAACACCAGAAGAATAAGCCTGTGGGCAACGTGCTCCCGTGCATCAAAGCGCAAGCCCAGGGGTGAAGTCCACTGCGTCCCAGCCGCCCCAGTCCTCGCGGCCAATGGAGGAGCAGGATTCTAGTGTCTTCACCACCAAATGGGCCCTCAGGGCAAGCCAACCATAGCACTTGCTTTCCAGTAAAGAAAGAGCACCGGGGTTGGTTTCCATCCCCACCTCCGCCTCCCTAAGGGATTTCCAGTTCTGATGGGATGTGACTTTTGCCTTTAGAAACCAACTTCCACGTGAGACATGCTCACCATAATCCCAGGGGGAGGGCAGGTGAACTAGACCAAGCGCTACTGAATAACGACCAAAGAGTGTTCGGGTGGCGGCGCGGGGCAGGGCGCAGGAAAAGCTGGCACCTTACCCCCCACCCCTCCCACTCCACCTCCGTCACCGTCAAGTCGATCGTCAGGCTGTGCGCCTCGGTATCAAAGCAGTGTGCTTCTTCCGCTTCGCTCAGTGGGAGCTGAGCAAGCCCTAAACCAGCATGAACTGGGCAGAACAGCGCCGAGGTGGGGACGGAACCGGAACGAGGGCTCTGTGCGTGGTGAGGGTCTGGGGCTCTCTGCCTCAGAGGTGCTGCCCTTTGACCCGCTACTGTTCTGCACACTCGTTATTCACCAGGGCACACAGGGCACTCAGGAGACATGCTGATGGCGGGGGTAGGCTGCTTTATCCTGAGAGGAATTTGCTCTGAGTCTCTGAGGACAAACCCATGAAATTACTGCCAACCCACAGAAATGAAGACCCCCATGATGGACCCTCCCCACTCACCTCTTCTCCTGCAGTAAGTAATCCAAGCTGTTGACGTAGCACCCGGACTCCCCAGAGGCAATCTGGAGAAGCCACATGGGAATGGGCAAGAAAGAGGAAGACAGAGACAGAGGGAAAAAGAATAAAACTGAAGCTCCGTGAAGCCCTTTACTTATTTTGTTTACTTTTCTGAACAGGCAATACATTCAATCGCTCACCTCCATCCCCAGCCGCCCAGGTCCCTCCCCATAGGTGAGCACAGGTGTTTACTGCTGGCTGTGCTGAGACACTGTACGCACAGACAAGCACACAGTAATACATCATAGACTCTCTCCTTCAACACAGGTGGTAGCACGCTACACCCCCTATTCTGCACTTTGCTGATTTTCAGTTAACAATATGTCTTCAGGGTCATTCCATATCAATACTAAAGGGACAGTTTTTTGTTTGTTTGTTTGTTTGTTTTAAAAAAAAAACAGTTCCATGGTATTCTGATTTATGATTAGAACATAATTTATTAGTTCCCTAGTGATTGGCATTTTGGTTATTGGCAATCTTGAGCTATTACAAACAAATAAATCCTATTCTTAGAATAAATTTCCTGGATCTATGGGCACTCAAACGTCCCCACAATCTTCCCAGCAACCACAGTTTATTCCCGGCTTAAAGTTCATCACTGAAGTTTCCACTTCGGAATCCCAGGTCGCTGGACCACAGTTAGCCTGAGGCTTTGTGCCTGACCTCGCCTAGACCCATGACCCCAACCACAGCTGCAAAAGCCTTGATGGGACCCACACAGGGGCGGCATCAAATACGGCACCACCCCAGGCATTTTTATTAGCAGGAGTTAGGAGCAGAAATAAAGGGAGAGATGCAGCCCAGCCTTGGGGGTCCAAGCTCCCAGGCACGAGGGCCCAGGGGCTGGGGAGAGGTGGCGGGGTGTGTGTGGCCAAGGAGGGACAGTCAAGGCGAGGTGGCCGAAGGAGGGCAGTTGGGGCGTGGTTGAGGAGGATGGCCAAAAAGGGGTGGCTTGGGGGTGACTAAGGAGAGGTGGATGAAGAGGGGCGGCAAGGAGAGGAGGCCAAGGGGCAGTTCCTGGCTTACTGAGGTGCGGGCGTCCACCCATGGCGCTGCAGCCTTTGGGCTGGTGCCTGCCGTGCTCCAGAACGGCTCCTCCAGTGAGGCCAGACCCCCCACGGGGTCTGGGTCCTGGGACTCCTGCTTTGACTCCTTGGGCAGCTGGTGAGCCAGTCTTCTCAGGCCCCGAGGCCCCGCCGTGCCTGCCTGCCTCTGGGCTGGGGCCCCGCTGTCAGTCAGCGGGGCCCTTGGCTTCAGGAACTCCACGGGCGGTGGGCTCCAGTCGCTGGGGAACATGTCACCATCGGCCTGCATCTTGGGCTTCTTCGGCGACTTGGGAGCTGGAGCAGAGGAGGGGCTGCAAAGGCGCCGCGTGGGGTGCAGGAACCCCTGGTGCAGGGGGTGGTCGAGGCAGCTGCTCTTCAGGTTGGGCAAGAGGATGGGCCTGGCGGCGGCTGCCTGAACCCCTGTGGACGGGACAGAGCCCTGCAGTGTCCCCACCTGCCTGCCACCATCCCAGCCACAGCACCACACTGGCTGAGGAGAGGGGTGGCTTGGGATTGCTGTGGGCAGCATGCAAGCGGAGTCCCTCAACTGTGCGTTTTCCACTCCCTCGTGGCCCCAAACGTCGGAAAGGCTCTACCTGCACAGGGGAGCGACACCTACCTTCTCTCCAAGGACTGGCTAGCACAGCCTTCTCGGGCCTGGCCATCTGCACACCACTGGGCGTTTTATCCTGGAAGGAACCACCTGTCAGGTGAGGCGAGCCTCCAGAAGAGAGCTAAGTGCTCTAGAGGAGGTCCTGGGCCCCTGGGTGCCCAGGAAGGAACTCCCCCTCCAGCTCCACCCCAAGGACTCAGCACACGTACCACAAAGATCAAGTTGCTGAGGTGAAGGAGGCTTGATCTGACCTCTCATTTCAAGGACATGATGGGCAAGTGTAAAGACATCAACAGTTTTTAAACCTGTATGAAATATTGCATAAAACAATATTATACAAACCTATTGTGGTAATCATTTCATGATGTACATAAGTCAAATCGTTATGCTGTACACTTTAGACTTATAAAATGGTATATGTCAATTATATCTTAATACAATTGTAAAAAAAGAAAAACACTTAAAAAAGAAAAAAGAAATATCATACACATATGTTAAGAAACACACAATGTTTAAAGATATAATTTGTGCCAATAAAAACATAAAGAGGAGGGATGGAGCTGTATAGGAGCAGAGTTTTTGTATACTATTGAAGCTAGTTTGGTACTAATTCAAACAGGTCTGTAATAAATTTAAGATATAAATTATAATCTCCAGTGTCACTACTAACAAAATAACTTCAAAATATATAGAAAAGGAAATGAGGAGGGAATCAAAATCACACACTACAAAGAAAATCAGTTAAACACAAAAGAAGGCAGTAATGGATGAACTGAGAAACAAAAAAAGACGTAAGATGTATAAGAAACAAACAGTAAAGTGGCAGAAATTCTTCCTTATCAGTAATTAGTTTAAACATAAATGGAGTAAATTCTCAAATCAAAAGGCAGATACTGGCAAAATGGACTAAAAAAACATGATCCAACTATATGCTATCTACAAGAGATTCACTTTACATCTAATGATACAAATAGATTGAAAGTGAAAGGACGGAAAAGATACTCCATGTAAATAGAAACCCAAAGAGACCTGGGGTGGCTATATTAGCATCAGAAAAAATAGATGTTAAGTCAAAAATTGCTAGGAGACAAAGCAAGCCATTATCCATTGATATAAGGGTCAGTCATCGAGAACATATAACAATTATAAACATATATGCACCTAAAAACAGAGCTCCAAACTATGTGATGCAAAATGACAGAGCCGAAGGGAGAAATAATTATAAAATAATCGCTGAAGGCTTCAATATCCTACTTTCAACAATGAAATATGGAAGATCAAACGAAAACAGAGGACTTGAGCAACACTATAAACCAACTAAACATAACCAGACGGACACAGAACCCTTCACCCTGCAACAGCACAATGTGCATTCTTTGCAAATACACGTAGAATTTCTTCAGGATAAATTATCTGTTAGGCCAGAAAACAAGTGTCAATCCATTTTAAAATACTGAATTCATATAAAGTATCTTTCCCTCTCACAATAGAAACTAGAAATAAATGACAGAAGAAATTTCACAAATACATAGAAGTAAAACAAACTCTTTAACTATATGTATCTATATATACACCAAAGGAGTAGAACTGAGCTCCAGAAATAAACACATACATCTATGGGCAACTGATTTTCAATAAAGATGCCAAGAACATTCAATGGAGAAAGAAGAGTCTTTTCAACAAATGGTGCTAGGCAACTGGACATCCACATTCAAAAGAATGACACTGGACCCTTGTCTCACCAGACACTGTACACAATAATTAATTCAAAATAGATGAACAACCTAAACAGAAGCACTAAAACCATATGACTCAGAGGAAAACATAGGGGTAAGTCTTCATGGCTTCAGATTTGGCAATGGTTTCTTAAGATAAGACATCAACAGCATAGGCAACAAAAGAAAAAATACATAAATAGGATTTCATCCAAATTTAAAAGTTTGCACTTCAAAGGATATTGTCAAGAAAATAAAAGGACAACCTACAGAATGTGACAAAATATTTGCAAATCATTTATTTGATTAGGGTCTAGGATCCAGAATATATAAAGAACTCTTACAACTTAGCAACAAAAAGGTAAAAAATCCAATGAAAAAATAAGCAAAAGACTTGAATAGGCATTTTCAAAAGAGGATACACAGAGGGCCAACCAGCACATGAGAAGATGCTCAATGCTGACAGTCACTTTATTAGGGAAGTGTGCATCAAAAACACAATGAAATGCTACTTCACACCCACCAGGATGTCCATCACCAAAAACAAAAACAAAAAATAACTAGTGTTGGTGAGGACTGGAGAAATTGGAACCCTCATACATTGCTGTTGTGAATGTAAAAAATGGTACAGCCACTGTGGAAGACAGGTTGGCAGTTCCTCAGTTAGTTAACGATAGAATTACCATATGAATTACCAAATGATGCAGGAATTCCACTCCTAAGTATATACCCAAAAGAAGTGAAAACAGGTTCTCAGACAAATCCTTGCCTGTGAATGTTCCCAGTAGCACTCTTCACATAGCCGAAAGGTGGAAATAATGCAAATGCCTATCAGCTACTGAACGGATAAAGGAAATGTGGTATATCCACACAATGGAATATTATTGAGCCACAACAAGGAATGAAGCACTGATACACGCTATGACAATGGATAAACCTCAAAAACGTTATGCTAAGTGAAAGAAGACAGACGCAAAAGAATCATATATATGATTCTCTATATATGAAATGCCCAGAGTAAGCAAATCCACAGAGACAGAAAGTAGACTAGTGGTTGCCAGGTGCTGTGGGAGGTGGGGGGAGGGGAGGAGGAATGAGGAGTGACTACTTAATGCGTAAGCTTTCCTCTTTGGATCATGAAAATGCTCTAGAACTAGACAGCGCTAACGCTTGCACAACACCGTGAATGTACCAAATGCCACTGTATTATACACTTTAAAATGGTTACAATGGTAAGTCTTATGTATATTTTACCACCATCAAAGATAAATAAATATATAAATTATACATGGGGGAAAAGTGTATGCAAAATAATGTCAAGTAAGTAGAGGTCAACACAACTTGGTAGAAGTCATGAATTAAAAAGAAAAAAAAACAGAACTTCCCCGGTGGCGCAGTGGTTAAGAATCCCCCTGCCAATGCAGGGGACACGGGTTTGAGCCCTGGTCTGGGAAGATCCCACATGCTACAGAGTGACCAAGCCCACGCGCCACAACTACTGAGCCTGCGCTCTAGAGCCCGCGAGCCACAAATACTGAGCCCACGTGCCACAACTACTGAAGCCCGTAAGCCTAGAGCCCGTGCTCTGCAACAAGAGAAGCCACTGCAATGAGAAGCCTGCACACCGCAAAGAAGAGTAGCCCCCACTTGCTGCAACTAGAGAAAGCCAGCATGCAGCAATGAAGACCCAATGCAGCTAAAAATAAATTTTAAAAAAAACATAAAAAAAGAAAAAAATTACAAAATATGAAATAACCATATTAAGTGAAGGAGTTACGGCTGTAATTTTTTGCAAAATTGTTTAAATAATAAAATGTTCTAAATTTGTGCCTATCTAAGCACTGGAGGGCAGCATCAGAAGCCTTTAGGGGACCACTGAGATAAGGATGGCCCTAAAAATCATCCTGTCCTGGTTCTGACATCCTGCCCTCCTTTGGGCCTTCAGGAGGTGTTGCCCAGGATTGCCCATCCTCCCACTCGCCAGTGGGATTTTTTTTCTAGTTTTTCTGCCTTAAAAAATAATCACTCTTCCTCCCAGTCCTTCTTGAAAATTGCTTCTGATTCAACCTTCCTAAGCATCAACTCAATCGTGTAACCTCCTCTGCTCAGAAGCCATTGCTGGGCAAAGGTTCACACATGAGGCATCTTTAGAAGGTGATGAAAATATTCTCTATCGTGACTGTGGTGGTGGTTCCTCAAAAACTACATACGATTGTCAAAGCTCATGGACCTGCACATCTAGAAAGGGTAAATTTTACTGGATGTAAGTTATACCTCCATAAACCTAACTTAACAAATAACACCGGCTTCCACTTAGCAAATATTGAGACTTTTCAACATATAAAATTATTTCCACATTAGAAATCATCTGGAGGAAAACACAACATACAAATTCTGTTAAATGAAATGAAAATGCTTCTGGGATAATCTAAGCCATCTCTGTATATAAGGTGTCCACTGTTGGCCCTCCCAGTTCTGCCCTCAATGGGAACCCTGGCAAGTGCTAAGAAATCACTGAACTTCCCCTTATAAAGGAGAAGTGGGAGCAGTGGGCGTTCAAGTCTTGATAGCAGCCCCCCGGTGGCATTTTTTCCTCTCGCTGTGGGGTGATGCTTGGGCCATGGTGTGCCTTCTACCTAGGAGGCCCCTTTGGCCCTGGGGAAACAAGAAGGACGAGGGTGGGGCCCAGTGGAAAGGGAGCCAGAATGGAGGCTTCAGGATGAGCCAAGCAGAGGATACGGTCTGGGAAGTAGGAGAGCAGTTGTCCATCAGGCCCGCAGGACAAGAGAGCAGGCAGGGTGTCAGGGTGAAGGAGCATCAAGGTGCATGTACTAGTCAGCTTGGGCTGCTGTAACAAGTTGCACAGACTGGGCGGCTCAAACAACAGACATTTATTTCACAATTCTGTGAGGCTGGATGTCAAAGATCAAGGTGTCTGCAGGGTTGGTTTCTTCTGAACCTGTCTCCTTGGCTTGCACATGGCTCTCTCCTCCCTGTGTCATCCACACGGTTTCTCCTCTGTATGCCTGTGTCCTAAGCTCCTCTTCTTCTAAGGACCCCAGTCATATTGGATTAGGGCCCACTCTCAATGACCTCATTTAACCTTAATGACCTCTTTAAAGACCTTATCTCCAAATACAGTCACATTGTAAGGTGCTGGGGGTTAGGACTTCAACATATGAATTTTAGGGGATCACAATTTACGTGCCTTTGGCAGCACATTATTACGTGCCTTTGAGCTCTGTGCAAGGTGGAGGCTGGGAGTAGAGGCCTCTAAAAATGCTGACAATTCTTGATGTGTATCAGAAAGGATGATACTGAAAGTCCCAGGTCTTTCCCATGTTCTTGATTCAGACATCATTTTACTGCCAATATGGTCATGACATCAGCATGATCACAGTGGACAGCCCAGACATCAGCTCAGGCAAACAAAAACTGTGAGCAATCTTCTATCTGAACTCTCAATGGTTTAATATGTGAGATGACAGGTAAACACCAGCAAAAAAAAAAAAAAAAAAATTGCTCTTATAGCCAGAATATCTGAAAAGCTGTTTGGTCCATAAGTAATAATGCACGTAGTGGAAAATGTCTCCATTCCTGAGAAAACTGGGGACTAAGACCCGGATCCCCCCAGCAGTGCTCACAGAGGATGAGACATATGTGGGGCAAAGGTCTAAGCATGCTGATGACACCTCCAGCTTTTTCATGGAAGCATTTTATTTATTTTTTTAATTTATTTTTATTATTATTTTGCGGTACACGGGCCTCTCACTGTTGTGGCCTCTCCCGTTGCGGAGCACAGGCTCCGGACGCGCAGGCTCAGCGGCCATGGCTCACAGGCCCAGCCGCTCCACGGCATGTGGGATCTTCCCGGACCGGGGCACGAACCCGTGTCCCCTGCATCGGCAGGCGGACTCTCAATCACTGCGCCACCAGGGAAGCCCCCATGGAAGCATTTTAACAGACAAACTGCAAAGTTGGTCAGGAGTAAAATTTCAAAATTCTGCAGAAGTCAAAGAGCAATAAAATATTCCCTTTGCTTACTGATAATACACGGAAAAGGGCTTTGGAAAAGAGCCTGGAAGTTCCTCAAATGATTAAACACAGAGGTACCACATGACCCAACAAAAGCATCCCTAGGTATGTACACGAGAGAAATGAAAACATGTGTCCACACAACATCTTGCACACGGATGTCCACAGCAGCATTATTCACAACAGCCAAAAAGTGGAAACAACCGAAGTGCCCATCAGTCATTGAGTGGATCAACAAAATGTGCTATGTCCATATCATGGATATTGTTGGCCATGAAAAGGAACGAAGTATTGAGACACGCTATGACATGGATGGACCTCAAAAACACCACAGCAAGCAAAGAAGCCAGACTCATAGGAGCACATGTTGTGGGTTCCATTTATACGAAGTGTCCAGAATAGGCAAGTCATAGAGACACAAAGTAGATTCCTAGTTGCTTAGGGCTGGGAGAGAGGAGGTAAGGTGAGGTGAGAGCTCAGGGATGCTGGGTTTCTTCTGGGGTGACGAAAACGTCTAAGATTGACTTTGGCGATGGTTGCACAGCTCTATGAACTATACTCTTTAAATGGGTGAGTTGTGTGGTATGTGAATTTTATCTCAGTAAAACTGTTTTTAAAAGAAAGTAAGTACAAGGAGAGTAAAACTAAAGGTCACCGCTGTCGATGAAGTTGAAGATTCTGAGAGGGCAGAGGACTTCAGTAACAGGAAGCTGGGAAACACGGTCAAAGCTGTTCACATTGTAGATGCTGATCAAGAAGCAAGAAGGAAAAGAAAACCAAAGAATAAAATGTACCACTAAAATCTTCCAGAAATATTCTATGTGAATGATAATGCCTTCTGGGAATTTTGGGGGCAATTACAGCTACTCTTTTTTTTTTTTTTTGCGGTACGCCGGCCTCTCACTGTTGTGGCCTCTCCCGTTGCGGAGCACAGGCTCCGGACGCGCAGGCTCAGCGGCCACGGCTCACGGGCCCAGCCACTCCGCAGCATGTGGGATCGTCCCGGACCGGGGCACGAACCCATGTCCCCTGCACCGACAGGCGGACTCTCAACCACTGCGCCACCAGGGAAGCCCGCTACTCTTTTTAAAAACACTTCCATTTGAGGTTCTTAGTGCAAAGCTGAGTCTAGAACATTTGCCTAAACCAAGCAAATGCTCTGGTGAGCAGAAGTCCATGGAGATGATAAAATATAAAAAGAATCAGAAACCGCTGATATAATGAGACCAAATCCATGCAGAAAAAGCTGCGTGCAACGGGGGTGGGAGGGGTGAGGGGGTGGGAGGAGAGGCTATGTTCTCCTTTTTAAATCGGTTTCTTTTCTGAGCACAAGTGCTTTCTGTGTCTTCCTAACAATGCGGAGCCCACTACGTTTAGGAAAAACAGCACAGCCTTTGTTCCAGTCCAGAGTCGATGGCTTTTGCTGTTCCAATTTCAAGATCATGACAAGCAGCACGCTCTGGTCCATGACAGCTCAGCAGTTATGGGCTCAGATGGAGCGCGGGGCGCAGAGCGGGAGCACGGTGAGGTGGGCTAGGTGGGTGGCTGTCCTTGCTGAGTGAGGAACCTGCACGGTCTCTCAGCCCCTCCTCTGCACCCTCATCACCACACTGGGGAGTCCCAGCTCTTCCTGAGTCACCTGAGTGCACAGACGGAGTCTTATCTCCCTACCCCAGCGCCTAGCCCAGGGCCCAGCCCAGAAGGAAGCTCAGAAAACTAGTCGATGCTATCGTACGCTTATATGTCGGCTTGGGCCGCCTTAACAAAATACCATAGGCTGGGGGGTGCTTAAACCACAGATTTATTTCTCACAGCTCTGAAGGCTGGCAGAGCCAGACCCAGGTGCTGGCTGGTAGGTTATATTCTGAGGCCTTTTCTTGTGCCTCACGGGAGGCTGCCATCTCTCTCGATCTTTCTTTTGTGCACTCACAGGATGGGAGCCGGTAGAAAGCGAGCCTGTGTGTGCACTGTGGTCTCTTTCTAAGGATGTTAATCCCGGCATGGGCCCCACCCTCATGACCTAACCTAACCCTAATTACCTCCCAAGGCCCCATCTCCAAATACCATCACATTGAGGGTAAGGGCTGCAACGCAAGAATCTGCGGGGGAGACGCAGTTCAGCCCATTGTGACATGCAATATACCAAACATCACTACACCAGGGACAAATCAAATTAATCAACTTTAAAGGACAATATACATGCAGAAAAGGGAACCAGGGTAAGAATACAGCTTGATGAATTTTCACCAAGTGAACACACCCAGGCAACCATGACCTAAGTCCAAAAAATAGCATATACCAGCACCCCAGGGTCCTCCTCACGCTGCTTCCCAGTCAGGACCCCTCCCCTCTGCTCAAAAGGTAGGACTTCCATAGATTCGTCTCGCCTGTTTTTTGAATCGCACAGCATGGATTCTTCTGTGTCTGGCTTCTTTTGGTCAGTGTTATGTTTGTGCACGTTCGTCTTCATTGCTCTGTAGTGTTCTGTTGTATGAATACAGGCTCAACTCTTCTACTATTGATGGATATCTTTGTTTCCAGTTTCTGACTATGAATAATGCTTCCATGAACGTTGTTATACTTGCCTTTTGTACACACAGAGCCACATACCCACACACCCAGTCACATGCATTTCTGTTGGGAACGCACCTAGGTGTCGAACTGGTGGGTCACGAAATAGTTATGTCCATTTGTGGTAGCAAAGGCCAAACGGTTTCAAGGTGGTAGGATGAATTTACCCTCCTATCAGCCATTTATCAGTTCCCCTCATTCTACCCTTGCCAACACTTGAGAACGTCAGTCTTTTCAATGTTTACCATCCTAGGAGGTATGTACTCGTTTCTCATTGCATTGTTCAATTTGTACTTCCCCAATTAAAATGAGATGGAGCGAATTTTCCTATTGCATTGTCCTCCTGGATATCTTCTTTTATAAAGTGCCTGTTGCCCATTTTCCTATTGAGTTGTCCTTTTCAAAATTTCTTCATCTGGAGGCATTCTTCATATATTCTCAAGGCAAACCCTCTGTCAGTTACATGTGCTGCAAATATTTTCTCCCACTAGATGGCTTGTCTTTTCACTCTCTTAAGGGTGTGTTTAAAAGAAGTTTGTAAGTTTACTGTAGACTAATTTATCAACAGTGTCTTCTGTATTTAGCACATTCTGCATCCTGTTTAAGAAATTTTCCTCTATCTCAAACTCACAAACATATCCTCATATGTCAACTTTTAGAATTTCTGTTATTTACAATTCATACTTGGATCTATAATCCACACAAGATACATTTAAATTGTTATTGGTGTATAACTTAGATAAGGTGCACAAATCTTAACTACTGAGCTTGATGATTTTATATACATATATGTAACTACCACCCAGATCAAAACATTGAACATTTCTCACACCCTAGGATCTCTCATACCTCCTTCAGTCAATAACCCCAAAGATAACAATACGTTGCCTCTATCACCATCAATTATTTTGCCTGTTTTGGAACTTTAGATACACAGAATCATACATTTGGTACTCTTCTGGGTCTGATTACATTTTGCTCAGCGTTGATTAACATTGAGATTCATCCATGTTGTTGCACGTTGCTGCTGTCCATTCATCTTCGTCATTGTATAGTACTCCATATAAATACATCACAACTTCTTTTTTTAATATTTATTTATTTATTATTTATCTTGGCTGCACCGGGTCTTAGTTGCAGCACATGGGATCTTCGTTGTGGCATGTGGGCTTCTTAGTCGCGGCATGCACACTGTTAGTTGCGGCAGGCATGCGGGATCTAGTTCCCCGACCAGGGATCAAACCTGCGCCCCCCTGCATTGGGAGTGCAGAGTCTTACCCACTGGACCATCAGGGAAGTCCCCATCACAACTTCTTTACCCACTCTCCTTTTGATAGACGATTAGGTTGTTTCTTATTTCAAGGTATTATGAATAATAAGGTGGCTATGAATATTCTTGTACATGCTTTTGAAGGACATAAACACTCTTTTATGTCAGATATCTACCAGGATACACAAAACTTTGATGCTACCACACTATGAAAAACATTTAGATTTGTCAAGCTCTCCCTGCCAAAAACACATAGCATATTTTATCTATAATACATCTATAGTTCCCACATCTATAGTTCTTTTTGGAAAGAACTGTGAGAACCAGTCTTCTCTGTTTTTTATTTTGAAATAATTTCAGACTTACAAAACATTACAAAAATAACACAAAGAATTCCACATGCCCTTCATCCAACTTTCTCAAATGTTAACACTGCATTATACTTGCTTTATCATTACCTCTCTCTAATGTATGTGCATGTGTGTGTGTGTGTAAATATGTGATCTTGACACTGTTGGAAGAGTACTGGCTAGTTACTTGGTAGATTCTGTACACTTGGGTTTGTGTGATGTTTCCTCACAACTGGGTTCAGGTTATATGTTTGGGGCAGGAACACACAGATGTGACGCTGAGTCCTTCTCAGAGCCTCATATTCGAAGGCACAGATGTCAATTTGTCCCATTACTGACGTTGCTAACTTTCATCACTTGGCGAAGGTGGTATCTGCCAGGTTTCTCCACCATAATATTACAATTTTCCCTTTGTAATTAATTAACATCTTATGGGAAGATGCTTTGAGACTATGTAAACATCCTGTTTCTCATCATACTTTCATTTCCTAGTTTTAGCATCCATTGATGATTCTTGCCTGAAACAGTTTTTATGGGAATGGTTGAAAACTAGTTTTTGTTTGTTTTTAATAACTTCAAATTTTGCAAAAATCTCACAGTAATAACCAGTACTTCTCACAAATCAAATGGAAGCCTGGAAGATCACTAGACTTTTACCACAAAAACATCCCCAGAGTCACCTTCAAAGATTAAAAGAATAAAACTGGCAAACTGGTGGTGGCACCGGCAGTGGCTAAATTCTCAGGCCAAGTGTAACCCTCCCCTGAAGGCCTGAGAGGCAGCCAAAGAAGAGAGAGAACAACTCTCCTAAAAGTCTCCGATTCTGTACAAACCACCCGCAGACAATCTCGATGCAGGCCGAGAAACGACGTTTTGCATGCTCAAAGCATCTCATTCTAGAAGGAGCACATAAGGTCAGCCAGGGCAGGGATGGGAAGCAGGCGTCAAGGCTGGCAGATCCTGAGGTCCCCAGGGTCCAGCTCATGTCTTCTCTGGAGACAAAGCAGAAGGCGAACTACAGACTGTGTTTCTAGGAGATTCTCACCTCTGTAGCTCTCCCCAGGCTGAGACCTGCTCACCTGTTTAAACGCCAAACCCAGCACAGACAACCTGCTGCACCAGCTGGGATCCCGCTATGTTGCAGCTTAACTAGTCAGGCTCCCTGGGAGCAATGTCACCAAGAGAGCTGACACAGGAACAGGTTCTAATTTATAAGAGGACTAGGTCCCAAAAGCTCATTCTGAAAGCCAAGAGTTAGAAATAAGAGAGATGGGGGCTGGAGAGAAAGACAGTGGCCAGGTTAGCTCACAAAACCAGTAACTCACGAAGCAGCTGCAGGGAGGATTGAGAGCTGTGAAACGGAACCTTGACCCAGAACATGATTCCTACGAGATGAAGACTGACCTAGGCACCAGAAAGACAACTTGCCCCAACTTGTCCAGTACAGTTCTGCTCAGCAAAACCCAATTTAGCATCTCTGATGTGTCAGGTCTTGTGCTGAGCCCTGGGATACCAAGGAAGGGGAAGATAGGGCCTCTGCCCTTGAACTTGCAGCACTGGGAGATGTCTGCCAAGAGACAGACCCGGGGTCACCAAGACCCCAGTAGATGATGGAGCCTGGGCCCCACTGTCCCAAAAGGTGTGTTCAGATTGGCTGGTCATGAGCAGGCTTATGGGCTGGGGCTGCCTGCTCAGCGGGCAGCTAAGGCTGGTTGCCGTAAAGCACCTGCCCCTCAAAGGTATTGCTCTGCCGGTGGTTATACAGCAGTCCAATTTTCCCTGCAAAGAAGACACATCCACCAGCTGTTTCTTCCCTCTCCAACCCACAAAGTAATACATTTTTCTTACTTGTACCTATTGTTCTTGGCTTTGACCAACCCCCTCCCTTGAGTTCCTTGAAAACATTAGCATTTTCAAAGAAGAAGAAATGAGCCACAGTAGAGAAACACAGTCTGATAACAGGTCATCTTTTCTGCCTGAGGCTCCAGCTCTGAAACCTGCAATTCATCAGAGCTAACATTTTAAGAGCACTGTGACTTCCTGTGCAACTGAGAAAAACAAAAAGCTGCCGGATGAACGACGGCACAGAGGAAGACACCATCCACCGTGGGACCCAGCTCAACATCGAGCTGTTAAAACGTGAGCAAAGATGCATACTAGAACCAATTAAAAACGATAATTCTGGTTAGTCTGACAGGCTCCGAGCGCTGTGTGCTAGGTGTCGAGACGGGAACACTGGAGGGGACAAAAGCAATGATGTGAAGGCCCTGCTCCAGTCCAATGGAGAGACACACTTATCGTCTAAACTTTACTTCTTCTTCCGCTGTCTCCCCTGCAAGCCCGCAACACCCAACCATCCAAGTCCTGTTCCTCCTCAATCTCGCTCAATTTTTTCCACATTAAGGAGACCATCTTAGAGCACAGCCCCCTGGTTCGGCCATGTTCCCACCTCCCCAGTGCAGGCCAGGGACTGGGGCTCCGTCTGTCAAACGTACCCCACTGCAGGACCCCAAGTCCTGCAAACCCAAGTCCAAAGCCTTTATCAGCCTCCGTCCCCAGCCTCTCCCATTCTTCATCATGGTCTCACATTTGATTTCAACATATCACCTCACTTTTTTGTTCTTTTACTTTCCAGGCTACAAGAAAAATAAAATAATCTGTCTTAAAGTGTGACCACCAGGGCAAATAATTACGGACTCCATAGTGCTTTGAGCCTTGATACATTAAGATCCAAGATTAACTCAGAATATTACAACTATTGTGCTTTTATGAAGACCATTTCTTCAAGATGCCTTATTCCTAACACCATGCTTTATGTCTGTCCCTTTAAACAAATATTTAATAGCTCAGGAATGTTAGTGAGGGCAGAGGCTCTGGTCAGCAAGGACTCAGCTCACTATTTGAAAGACGAAACAAGATGAGTTTTATCCACAAAGAAAAGCCAAACAGTCTCCAGTATCATAAACCACACATCCGTCAGACTGGGCAGGGGCGGGAACAGACAGCCTTTCTGGAAAGAAAAACGACAGCGACCCTTTGTGCCCTGGGGAGCATGAAAAACAAACGCGCAAACAACAACAACAAACTACCAAATCAATCAAAACACAAACCAATTCCAAATTGGCTTGAAGACATCTCCACTGCAACAAAGCGAACCATGCCTTGGTGACCGTGCCACCCGGGGAGAGGAGCGCCTGGCCTGTCTTCATCCGGGCCATCCCTGTGCTCAGATCAGAGTCAAACGCAAATGCACACGTGGAACAAAGAAATCCATGACAGTACAAGACGGGAGGACAGCTGACCGACACGGGGCTTGGGACCGACCAGAGTCCCAGCGGGGAAGTTACTGTGTGGCCACCATGCGCCTCTCGAGGACCTTCAGCCTCAGTTTCCTCACCTGTAAAACGGAGCTGGCCGGCCTACTCCCTGAGTTGCGGGAGGAAGTCGGCACAGGGAGCCCTCGTCACGAAGGGCAGGGCTCAGGAGGCCCGGGAGGGTGGCAGGGGACAGGGCCGGCTAGCGGGGAAAGGGAGCGGGCACAGGACTCCAAGATGGTGGGGGTGGAGGACGCAGGACCGGCGGGCCGGCCGGGGACAGGCGCAGGTCCCTACCTCCTGGACTGCGGGGGCCTCCCAGCACCTCAAGGTCGACCTCAGCAAGCCACTGACCTCTAGTAACAGCTTCCGGGACCGCTGCTCCCTGCGCGCCCAGCCTCCGGGCCGCGTGCGCAACTCCCTCCACGTGCGCACCACGTGCGCGCCCCCCAGAGGTTGCAGGCGGCCTCGCAGGCGCGCTCCCGGCACCAGCCCTGGCTCCCGCCAGCAACGGCTTGCCTCCCCACGCTGACCCTTAGTAAATTCAGTAAATCGCTGAATCCTTATCTGGGCACGATGGTGTCCGTTTTACAGATGAGGACACCAAGGCCCCGGGGGAAAGGGCCACTTGCCAAAGGCACACGGACAGAAGGGGGCGGTGTCAAGATTCGATTCCAGACCTGGTCGTCCTAGCACTTCGGTTCTTTTTAAAGTTGAGACACTACAGGCCTTGTGTGTTGGGAGCACTGCGCTCGTAACCACCATCCATTGTTATGGTTCGCCACGTTTTGCTTTGTGAATGGATCTGTCCCTGATTGTGTGTGAATGTCTGTGTGCACGCGCTTTGGAGGGCCTTGGCCCTCAGACTCACACTCAACAAATACCGGTTGAGCCCCTACCCCATGCCTGGCATTGATTTGGGCCATTTACACATTATTCCTCTTTGTCCTCCGCCAGTCCTGCCATCAGTTAAAACCCACATCCTACTCTTCTGGAGAACTGATTTTTTTTTTTTTTTTTGGAGAACTGATTTTTAATTAGGCATCATGAGTAACTAATCATCCTCTTGTGTGGTTTTTCAGGCAGGATGGTGGAGAGCTGCTGCTGGAACTCTGGCTAAGCCCATACTGTAAGCAAGCCCCCTCTTCTGGGGCCAGGATGTGATGGCTGGGAAGGCAGCAGCCCTCCTGTGCTGGGAGGCCTTCCCAGCAACATTGCTGCTTTGACTTCCTTTGATCATCACCTCTAGGAGTTCAGGCCCATTAATTCATCTGACTTCCAGTTGTCAAAAGGGATAATGGAAAAGTTGAACAGATCCCATCTGAACTCCTTACTGTTGTTTGGAGAACTCTTGCCGTTTTAAACATATATAGGTTAGATCCATTTTAATGAGCATCATTTCAAAGTTTAAGATAAAGAGACAGGCAAAATTGAAAATAACCTACACAAGAATAATCCTTTTCAGTGTATAGATGCTTCCCCCAATTTTACCTCTTCACAGCAGGCTGGAGGGCATTACTGCTACCCTCATTCTTCAGATGAAGAAACTGAGGCTTGGAGGCCACCTGCCTGGCCCAGGGCCATACATGGGGTTATGAGAGCCAGCATTTAACCCCAGGGCTCTCCTTGCTACTGACCTGTCTTTCCCCACATCTCTCAGGGTTTTGCCTTCACTTTGGAGACCTGTTGTCCTACTTCTTTGCTTGTGTTCAGGGTCTGTGTCCTTGAGGCCCTCTGTATTCTTCCCAGAGGACCCTGGAGAGAGAAAAAGAGGTTTGGCCAACAGGGTTGCTTCGGGTGGCTCAGGGACTACAGGAGAGACCCCTGCAGGGCCTGGCCATGGGCAGCTGAGGACCTGCCCCGTTGTCCTCTCCCTCCCCCTCCTCCTACTCCTCCAGCTCCTCTTCCTGGGATCTCTGTTCCCTCAGGCCCTGCTCCAGGGGACCCCCTGCTATGCATGCCCGCTCCTAGTGACTTGATCTCTTAGCCCAGTTAAAGAACTGTGTTCCTAAGAGTCCTTTGAACACACCCTAGTGATGGGACTGATTCAGGGGAGCTGGCCTTGCTCCTTCCCAAGTCATGCCACGTGAGTAGCTGCTTATTCTTCCAAAAGCCAGCCTGGAGTGACACTTCCAATTATTTTATTCATCCATAACTTCTACTTCATGTAATTATCATTTATTGATCACCTAGTAGGTGCTGCATACGCAATATGAGTTGTAATTTAACCCTTTTAAATGGCCCTACAAAAGGGAAATTGGAGGTTCGGAGAGGTTAAGAAAGTTGCCCAAGTTGCACAGCTGCTAGTTACTGAGACCATCTAAATCCATGTTTCTCTGACTCCATAGTCTATACCTCTTCCTCCACACTACACTGATTTCAAGATTTATTAGAGAAAAGATAAAAAATCAAAACCACAATGAGGGAGAAGACCCAAATTTTGGCCAACAGGGCTAATGTGATTATGTGAATGAATATTAAATCTGTCTCTGAGCTTCTTGGAAGCAAGAAAAAGAGGGGAGAAACATGAAGGGCTACATGCTTCTCTATATAATATAGAGTCTCTGAGGTAGGAGGAAATAAAATTTTTTCCTTATTTTCCATTCCAGAAGTCATTTCTCATGTGGGATTTTGTACAAGGATATTATGTAACAAAATGAACAAAGTTTTCAACAACCAGGTACAGCAAAAGACAGCTCAACAATTGTCCTGTGTAAAGCGTTAGTCCATTCAGTAATCATTCAACAAACCCTGAGCACCTACCATGCCTTAGCCGCCTAGATGCAAACCACGTGCAAAAAGATAATTACCCTGCAATGTAATCAACCCCATAGTGGAGGTGTGCCTGATGCTTCTGGAGCACACAGGAGTGGGATGAGACCCTGCCGGTGAGGGGTGGGGGGAGTCTGGTGACCTCACAGACAACGTAGCCCCACAGTCTTGAAGTTTGAGTTGGAATTGACAACTTATTTTCAAAAGGAGGAAAAAGCATGTGAGGAATGTGCCAAGACATGAATGCAAATGGTACATTTGAGGACTGGAATGTCACCTATCAGTGGGGCAGTACAGGACTCATAGGCGACAGCCAGCTTGATGAGGACTTCAAGGGCCAGGCTAAGGGGTTTCCTCAGCAGGATCCAATTCAGTACTGAAGGAACAGAGGCCAAACAGAGATGGGAGGAGCTGGGAACAGGGAGTCCCAAAAAAGGTAGTAACAAGACTACACGTGGGAGTCAGTGGCTAGGCCCCAAGAGGGGCCACCCAGGCGACTATTGCTGAGGAAGAACCATACACTGACAGGAGGGGAACCCCAGTGTGTCAGCCCAGAGGACAGATTCCAAGAACTGGATGAGGGGACCCAAAGTGAGCTCAGTTGGAAACCAGGTCGATTTTAAGAGTCCACAGAGAATTCAGGAGGTGAGGTCTAATACAAAGTTATTCCTGTAGATGAAGCATGTAATATCAAAACAAAAACCAGTGAGGGTGACTCCGTGCAAGACTCCACTGACAGGCCCAGAGCCTTTTTGGGATTAAAACACTCCTTCCCGGGACAGAACAGAGATTCAAGGATGAGGACTGAATAAAGGGTATATACCATGGGCTATCCTTGGCATGTCACTTTTCTGTGTTTTTTTTTTTTTTTAATTCTTTAGACCTGTATTTATTTATTTATTTATTTATTTTTTTGTGGTACGCGGGCCTCTCACTGTTGTGGCCTCTCCCGCTGCGGAGCACAGGCTCCGGACGCGCAGGCTCAGCGGCCATGGCTCTTCCCGGACCGGGGCACGAACCCGTGTCCCCTGCATCGGCAGGCGGACTCTCAACAACTGCGCCACCAGGGAAGCCCTCTAGACCTGTATTTAGAGGATGATTTGAGCTCAGGCTCTCTGATGTCATTCTGGGAGGAGAACGTTTTGGAAGCTCCTTCTTTGAATCTTCTGCTTACTCTGAGCTGAACAAGTGTCCAGTTCAGATGAATTGCCCCAATAACCCTGTGGATTCATGAACTCATTTTTTGAATGTATTCACATGCATGTGTGCTTACCTATAACGTGTTCCCATTGGCTTACAAAAGCAGCGTACCAAAAAAAAAAAAACACGTGGGGACTTCCCTGGCAGTCCAGCGGTTAAGACTCCGTGCTTCCACTGCAGGGGGAGCGGTTCAGCTCCTAGTCAGGGCACTAAGATCCCTTATGCACACACCACAGCACCCCCCAAAATAAATAAATAAATAAAATAAAAAAATAAAAAGAACAAAAGCAGTATAGCTGTCTTTTATGGAGACAACTGGGATTTGTTGAATACTTACTACATGCTGGACTCCATGCTAGGTACTTGGATAAAGAGAGGAACAAGATGAATGTGGTCCAGCAGGTCCTGCCCAGGGGGAGCTCATACTCTAGTGGGAGAGAAAGGTGGATACACAGCCACTCTCTCAGCATCAAAGGCAACACAGCCATTTCCCACATGCTGCCTCATTTGACCCTCACAACTACCCTGTGAAGTGGACCTTTCTTTCTTTTTTGGGGGGGGCTTGATTTCTAAAAGTTGAGATATAATTCATATACCATAAGTCATCCTTTTAAAGTGGTTTCTAGTATATGCACTAGGTTTGGCAATCATTATCACTAATTCCAGAACATTCTCAAAAGAAAAATCAGAACCCATTAGCAATCACTCCCATTCCCCTTTTCCCCCAGCTCCTGGCAATCACTGATCTACTTTCTGTCTCTACGAATTTGCCTGTTCTGGACATTTCCTATTTGTGGAAAAAACTATTCTTTCCCCCATCGTCTTTGCACCCTTGTTGAAAATCAATTGACCATTAATGTGTAGGGTTATTTCTGGACTGAGGTTACAGGTTACCATTTTACAGCGATTCAGAGAGATTAAGCTACTTGGCCAAGGTCACAGAGCTAATAAAGGAGACACTGGATTCAAACCCAGCTGCTTAGATTTGTCTAAAGTGCTATGAGAAAACACAATGGGGGAACAAATAACTCTCCACCCTGGGAGGCAGGTGTCAGGACTGGTCCTAAAATCCCTAAAGGGAAAAAGCAGAGAGGCCTTTGGTAAAACAGCAAAGAATAAGTCGTGGTTGGAAAGCCAAGGGCGAGGGCAGCAGAGGCAGGATTTAAAGACTTGTTGGGGTATTCAGCCTTCATTCTCTAGGAGAGGGGGAGTCCCTGAAGGTTTGTAAGCAGGGAAGAGGTGGACAGGGAGGGAGAGGTGGAGGACGCTTGGAGGGGAAAGATGGTGAGTTTGGATAACTTGATTCTGCAGTCCCTGAAGAACCACGAGGTGCCGATGGGGGTGGCCAGCTTAGTTGGAGAGAGTGGGCTGGGAGCGGGAAGAGGGCTCTGGTGGGGCTTGAGTCAAGGAAGTGGCAGCTGAGATCCAGCCTCCAGCAGAAGGAGAAAAGCCAAGAAGAGAGGCTGAAAGGCAGCCTTGAAGTTTAGTTTCGGGGAGGCAAGGAGGAGGCGGTTCACATTGGGAAGGTATCTAAGAAAACGAGGTTGTAAAAGGAGTCTGGGGGTTGGCAAATAGGAGGACAGAATTTCAGGGCACAGTGTGGTCAGAAGGCCGGCTGGGTGAGACCACGTGTAAGTGGTTGCTGAAGATGTAGACTCAGGGAGGGAGCAACTCTTGCAAGAAGTCTGGAACGAGAAGACAGATTGAGGACAGAGAGGCGCTGTGTGGAGGAAAGACTCATGTCTCAGCATGCTTGAAGACCAAGAGAAGGTGCCTGATGCAGGGACAGGAGGAAGAGCCCGGCAGGTGAAGGAGCAGCCCTGGGGAGGGGAGACCCAGTTCCTCCAAGACCAGAGAGAAGGAAGGAAGGGAGGGGAAGAGGAGGGTCAAAGAGGAAGAGGAGGGAAGGGAGGCTGAGTAAAATACAAGTGGGTAGGGCTAGGGCTTAGGAACAGTGCGCAAGGGCTTCCCTGGTGGCGCAGTGGTTAAGAATCCGCCTGTCAATGCAGGGGACACACGTTCGAGCCCCGGTCTGGGAAGATCCCACATGCCACAGAGCAACTAGACCTGTGCGCCACAACTACTGAGCCTACGCTCTAGAGCCTGTGAGCCACAACTACTGAGCGCACGTGCCACAACTACTGAAGCCCATGTGCCTTGAGCACCGTGCTCCACGACAAAAGAAGCCACGGCAACGAGAAGCCCGCGCGCCGGAACTAGAGAAAGTCCGCGCGCAGCAGCAAAGACCCAACACAGCCAAAAATAAATCAATAAAAAGAAAGAAAGAAAGAACAGTGAGCAAAAGAACTGCCAAGCGGCCTTCCCTGGTGGTGCAGTGGTTGAGAGTCTGCCTGCTGATTCAGGGGACACGGGTTCGTGCCCCGGTCCGGGAAGATCCCACATGTCGCAGAGCGGCTGGGCCCATGAGCCATGGCCACTGAGCCTGCACATCCGGAGCCTGTGCTCTGCAATGGGAGAGGCCACAACAGTGAGAGACCTGCGTACTGCAAAAAAAAAAAAAGAACTGCCAAGCTCCCAATAACAATGGCTCAGCCAAGGGCAACAGTCACGAGCCTGTCATAGTGTGTGACGTTCTCCAGCGGTGCTAGCCGCCTTGGAAGCAGGAAAGCAGAAAAAACACGGTTGTGTAAATTTAGTGTTGAGATCAGTGAGCAAGGGAGCAAGGAGCTGAAAACGTCGGTGACAGTGTGGTTGAGCCACCTGAGCAGGGATTGTCCCAGCTGGAGAATTATGCTGGTCACTCCCTGCCTGGTCCCCCAGGTCCACGCTCCACCCCTCTCCCTGCTCTCTCTGCTTGGGGGGCACTAACCTCTATGGCCCACATCCAGGGACTCCCTTGTCCTCTGGTGGCCAGTCAGGCAGCGAGGAGGGTGGGAGGAGAGAGAGGCTGGGGAAGCAGGGGCCCTTCCCGCCCCCGCCAGGCTCTGGCCCGGGCACAGCGCCCCCTGCTGCTACAGTGGTCACCACGTGCCAACACTGCCTGGCCCAGGTGGTCAGAGCATCCCACCATGGCCGTCCCTGGTCCTCACCATCCCTTGGGGTTCCCTAAACCCTGTGCACCCTCTGCAAACAGTCCTCTTCTAACCTCTTCCATGCAGTGCAGTGGGGCCCCAACTGACTTGGGAACAACAGATCTTGGCCCAGAGGGAGGGGGAAGGAAGAGGTGGATGTAGAGGAAGAGAGGAATACTAGGACTTCCCAGGTGGGGCTCAGGTTCCTCCTTGAAAGAATAAACAGAGCTCTCCAGGGCTGGGCAGGGGGATCAGTGGCGAGAGAAGGGTCCTGGGAGGAGGAGGAAGGGCGGCAATTCACCTTTCTCCTGCGTGAGGTGTCCTGTACTGCCCCCTGGTTCACCAGACTGCTTTCATTTCATACACACACACACACACACACACACACACACACACACACACACACACTGTAAATAAGAAGCTCCCTCGGATCCCTCTGAGCCTCAGCCCGGCCAGGCCCCATGCTGACACGGCGCCAGGTGACCCATTTTGGGTTTGCAGCATCTGCACAAAAACATTCAGTTTGTTCTGACCTGGCTTTTCCACCAGAAGGGTCCTGGCCCCCAGCAGCCTGCCAGAGGTTCAGCCCCTGGGTCACATGATCCTCAGCTCCCGCTAGGAGGCGCCGGGGCTCCGAGCTGTCCCTGAATGCTGCAGGATGGGGCCAGGCCTCACGCGGCAACTGTCTCCCTCACCCCTTGTTATAATTAAAAACTGGTCCTGCATCTGCTTTTGTAAGAGGTGGGGCCTCTGTGATCCAGTCAGAGCTGCTCTTTCTGGCAACAGAAATGCAGATTAAGTCCTTTTTTTGACCCCATTCCTTCAATCTTGTGTGAACTTGGCCCAAGTGAAGAACAACCTCCCCCCTTCCAATTCCTCGTGATAGATTCAAGGCAGAAGCCACATTTGACTCACTCTTGAATAGTGACCAGCCTTGGCCCATGGAAAGGAATTGATATAACTTCCCTAACATTGAGTCTCTGCAAATCAATTAAACAATCTCCCAAAATAATATGAATAGCCAATTTTAAAAATGTTTATTTCATTTCTGAACAGATAATACATTCACACAGTTAAAACAAGACCCCCAAATGGTATAAGAGGCCTGCAGGGAACAGTCTCACTCCACCCCGTCCTCAAGGGCCCAGTTCCCTCCCCCACCCAACATGGACACAGAGGTAACTACTTGTACTGGTTTCCTGTGTATCCTTCCAGAGTTCCTTTAGGTAAACACAAGCAACTATGAATGTACTGAATAGACAGTTTTTAAAAAAATACTCATTAATGATTTAACTTTTTTTTATTGAAGTATAGTTGCTGTACAATATTTTATAAGTTACAGGTGTACAATATAGTGATTCACAATTTTTCAAGGTTATACTCCATTTATAGTTATTATAAAATATTGGCTATAGTCCCCATGTTGTACAATATATCCTTACATGTTATTATATAAAAACATAATAGTTTGTACCTCTTAATCCCCTCCCCCTATCTTGCCCCTCCCTCCTTCCCCCCTCCCCACTGGTAAGCACTAGCTTGCTCTCTATATCTGTGAGTCTGCTTCTTTTTTGTTATATTCACTAGTTCTTGTAGTTTTTAGATTACACATGGAAGTGATATCATACAGTCTGTCTGAACTTGTTTCACTTAGCATAATGCCCTCCAAGTCCATCCATGTTGCTGCAAGTGGCAAAATTTCATTCTTTTTTATGGCTGAGTCATATTCTATTGTATGTTATGTGTGTGTGTATCTATCTATGTATCTATGTATCTATCTATATATATATCACATCTTCTCTATCCATTCATCTGTTGATGGACACTTAGGCTGCTTCCATATTTTGGCAATTATAAATAATGCTGCTATGAACATTGCGGTGCATGTATCTTTTCAAGTTAGTGTTTTTGTTTTTTTCTGATATATACCCAGGAGTGGAACTGCTGGGTCATATGGTAGTTTTGAATAGACAGTTTTTAAGCCAGCATTAACTGAGCACTTACAATGTGTTAGGCATGGTTCTGAGCACTTTGTGTTAACTCGTTTAGTCCTCAAAACAGCTCCAGAGGTAGGTGGTATGCCCGTTTGAAACTGAGCCCAGCAGTTCACAGCCGAGGAAATGCAAATAATCAATAAACTTATGAAATGAAGGTCAGCTGCCTTAGAGTTCAGGGAACTTAAATACGAACTCCAACAGCATCTTTTTTTTTTAATTAATTTATTTTATTTTTGGCTGTGTTGGGTTTTCGTTGCTGCGCGCGGGCTTTCTCTAGTTGCGGCGAGTGGGGGCTACTCTTCCTTGTGGTGGCTTCTCTTGTTGTGGAGCATGGGCTCTAGGCACGTGGGCTTCAGTAGTTGTGGTACATGGGCTCAGTAGTCGTCGCTCGCGGGCTCTAGAGCGCAGGCTTAGTAGTTGTGGCGCACAGGCTCAGTTGCTCCGCGGCATGTGGGATCTTCCCGGACCAGGGCTCGAACCCATGTTGCCTGCATTGGCAGGCAGATTCTTAACCACTGTGCCACCAGGGAAGACCCTCCAACAGCATCTTATTTTCCATCCATCAGTGGGCAGACTTGGCAAAATGTGGGTAACCCTCACATGTGGAGGTGGGAACCGGCACTCACGTGCCCTGCTGGTGGGAGCATGAACTGCTTCAAACTTTTGGGAAAACAGTCTGGCAGAATTTTTTTTTTAATGACGTTGTAGATTTTTAAATTATTAATATTTTGCCATATTTTCTGCAGAGCTTTCTTTAAAAACAAAAAAAGCTTTACAGACACTATCAAAACTTTCTTGACTCTTGGGGACTTACCTGGCTGTCCAGTGGTTAAGACTCCGCCCTTCCATTGCAGGGGGCGCACCACATACCACACGGTGTGGCCACAAAAAAAAAAAGCTCTCTTGACCTGGTTGGAAGGCGCATAGATTTGTTCTTACCCTGTATAGAAATTTTTGCACTATTTTTTATATTATATATTGCAATAACATTTTTTTTGTTTTTTTGGGCAGAATTTATTTTTATATTTGATGTACACATCCTTTGACCCTATTCCTCATAAATGAAGACTCCAGAATATAAGGCTATATATACTGCAGATGTGCATCCCAGCATTGACAGGCAAAAAACTAGAAACCATCTGCATATTCATCAAGAGGAAAATGGTTGGGTAAATTCATAGGCAGTACTTTCACAGTAGGGAATATTATGCAGCAACTACATAAAATGAGTCAGATCTCTATGTGTCGATTTGTGATGCCCACAAAATATTTCTAAGTGAAAAAAGGAATTTACTCATAATTTGTATAAGTGATATATTTTTCTATTTTCTATTCATTTATATTTCTGTATATTTTTAAGAAACATCGCAATATGTGTATTTGTTGAATATGACTGTAGGAGAATGGAGTCGTGATTCTCAATTGGGCAATTTTGCCCTCCAGGGGACATATGGTAATGACTGAAGACATTTTTGGTTGTCACCACTGGGGAGTGCTAATGGCACAGACGCTGAACATCCTGCAATGCACACGGGAAAGCACCTCCCCCCCACAACACCCTGAAAGTAATTTTCCAGCCCCAAATGTCAATAGCACTAAACTTGAGAAACCCGAGCAGAGAAAAAGGAAAAGGATAAACATGAAACTGTCAACAATCAACTTTTTCCTTAAACATATATGTTGTTTGACTTATTACAATGAGCGTTTATTTTGACCACTATAGGAATTTTCCTATAAAAGTAAAAAATAATACTCAATAAAAGTTTATTATTTTGGCAAAGACAATGGAGTAGGAAGGAGTGGGAGGCCGTTCCCCAAGCCAATCTGTTTCTCAAGGAGACATTTGAGGGCGGGGTTGTAAGCGGAGGGTGGTGAGAGCTCGAGGAAGCCAGGGGCGGGACCTGTGGGGATGCCCTGGAGCCTGGTCCCGACTTTGGAGCTCACCAGCTTAGACTGAATAATCTCAGGGCTTTTGTGAGCTAAACAAAGACCTGCAAAAAACATCCTATGATTAGGCAAGCCTACTGTGAGAGGGAGAAACAAGCCTCAACTCTATTTCCATTTTATAGCCTGGAATAAACTGTCTTATGGTCAGGCAGGAGGGAACCATAACACATCAGAACAGAATTTTTCCCTGGTCCGCTGAGAGTTGGGTTAGCAGGTGTTTCTTGGCAAACAGTGCTCAATTATGATGGGAAAATTAAACAGCATTCTCTGTTGCAGTCCTCATCAGTCTTTAACATGCTAGTGTCTTCATCTCCAAAACGGTGGTTATCAAATGCAGAACTTTCCTATCTTGACCAAGTCCTTTTTACCGAGAGCATATCCGGAGACCAGGAGTCCATGGGATATACTTTGGGAAATACTAATCTAGTCTAATCATAATTTTACTGATGAGGAAATGGTGGCCAAAACAAAAAGTGACTTGCTGAGTTGGCTGGTGGGGTTCCATCCCAGAACACCTATTTTCCAGACCAATGCTTTTTTCTCCCTCCAGCATTAAACATCTAACCATAAGTACACATCAACTATAGATTCTTGGGGAACATTCCTAGGACTTAAGGGAATTTTTTCCCAATTTAATTTGGAAGGGGTGCAGTGGAGGTAAGGAAGAAGGGATTAACAGCAGAAGCCATTAAAAGCAAAACACACCTTTATAGAGGATCAAGACATCTTTGGCCTTAGAGATGATTTTTTTTTTCTTGATAGAGGGTCACCCACGAAGACCAGCTGTGCTCACGTGAAGAAATGCTCCATCAGGTCCTTTTGAAAATATAACCCCCACGGGACAGGTGGGAACACCTGGGACTTCAACCCTCCCCAATTTACCTCAAATTGACCTCATTGGGCCAGGAGAAGCCCTACAAAACTGATTCTGTATATTCTCTCCAAAAAATAAATTTACTAAAATTTACTTGATCCTATTATATGCCGGGTCTCTGCAAGGCAGTGAGAATTCAAAGGTGAATAGTGCATAATTCCTGCTCTGAAGGGGTTTTCTATCCGGTAGGGAAACCGATACTGCATGCAGCCAGACTGTGACAGGGCTATACTGACAATGGGAACTAGGGCCTAGGAGCCCATGGCAGGCAGTGTTTACAAAGCCCACCCTAAGAAACTTGCACATCTTAGCTTGTGGGCAATGGGGGAGCTACGGAAGATGTTTTCAGTTTTAAACGCCGAACTCCCGTCCCAGTACGTTCTGGGACTCCATTCTCCATTATCAACTCCGCTTCCTGCTTCCCCTCCCTTAACCTCTACTGAGTTAACAGCCTCCCAGTAGCCACCCCTTCACCCCACATCACCAAAGTCTTTGGTCCTGGGAGGGGCCCACAATCTGGCCCTACCTTCCTCCCCCTCCCCAGCCTCGCCTCAGGCCTGGACCTCATCACCTCAAAACCACTGTAACAGGAAACTGATGCTTGGACTGCGGGCAGGTCCTGCCCAAGTTCTTGTAGGCTGGGCCACAAGTTTGCAGTGGCTCACACACTGCCAAGCGAACCAGCATCACAATTAGCATGCATCACAACTAACACAGAGTCCACTCGTAAATCTGGACAGTTTGGTGTGCAGCAAGTATCCTGACAGGCACTGGCTTCACGTCTTCCATCAGCTGCCTCCACGCTGCCTGAGCACCACTATCATGCAAGAAGCACAGGAACTCCAGTGTGGTTGACCCGTTCCACGGACGAGGATCCTGAGGCCCACAGACGCAAAACGAGTTGCACCTAATCCCAGCGTTAGTAAACGGCAGGGTCGCCAGAAGCCTACAATTGAGACCCTGACCACCTCCACGCCTGCCCGGCTGCACGGCGGACGCAACGAAGCAGAGCTACGCATGCGCAGCCTTTCCCGCGGCCCCGCCCCCCGGCCGAGTCAGGTGAGTGGGGCGGGCTCCAGGCCGGAAGGAAGCGGAAGGTGGTCACGGAGGGGAAAGAAGCCCTCCCCCGGAAGTGCCTTCTGCCTCTGGAGCCTGCTCCCGGAAGTGGTGGTGTTTGTAGCTGGCGTGATGGCTTCAAGGTTACTCCGCGGAGCTGGAGCGCTGGCCGCGCAGGCCCTGAGGGCCCGCGGTCCCAGTGGAGTCTCCGTGGTGCGCTCTATGGCGTCTGGAGGTACTTGGCCTGCCGGGAGCGCCGGGGACCCGTGCCGTTGCCCTCCCGGGGTGGTGTTAAGGCAGCAAGGAGCGGGGGGTTGAGGCCGTTCAGTTCCTCCGGGCCCCAGTGACCGCCACAACGGACCCGAGAACCTCAGACTCCGCGGGCGTCTCCCGTTGTTCTCGGCCGCCGCTGCTACTGACCACCATACTGACCCTTCTGCGAAAAAATCCTAAACGGAGACGTCGGCTGACCTTGGTGGGCAGGGGTTGCATCCGGGACGTGGGGGGGGGGCTAAGCCGCCCTTCAGGCCCGCGCCCGCCTCAAGGTCGATGCACTCCACTAGGACTCTGGTTGACCTGGTTTTAGAAAAAATGTGCCGAAAAATGGGCTTCCATGGTCGAAGGAAGAAAGGATCACCCCGTGTACCACTTTTGGGTATCGTGACTCTGGTCCTTAGGGGTCAGTGGGTATGGGTAACCTCTAGGAGCCTGTGGACCCACTAAAAGTATGCAGAGATGTCCATATGTGCATTTTCCTTGATCATTTCAGGCGACATCATAATTCACGTATTTTCCTTTAGGTGGTGTTCCTACTGATGATGAGCAGGCCACTGGGCTGGAGAGGGAGGTCATGCTGGCTGCACGCAAGGGACTGGTGAGGAGAACCTTGTGTCTTCTCGGGAGCTCATGGCCTTGGATGGAGTCAGAGCGGCCTCCTCTCTGGGAGCCTTCCATCCAGGAAACCTGGCTTGTGGGAACAGTACTGCTATCCCCTAGAGGGTAGGGGTCATTTGGCATAATGGGTCCTTCATTTGTTTTTCAGGACCCGTACAATATACTCGCCCCAAAGGCAGCCTCAGGTACCAAGGAAGACCCTAATTTAGTCCCCTCCATCAGCAATAAGCGGATAGTGGGCTGTATCTGTAAGTACCTCACCACTGTTTTCTTATCCATTTGTTTAATATTTGTTTAATATACAGGATGTCTATCAGCTGCTTCACATCTGTTGTTGTGTGTGAGTGTAGGTGTATAAAGAAGATGTGTGTGTAAATAAGTTGTTCTAAGGGTCTTGGCCCTCAGGCCTCTCTGCCCGAGTAGGTCATCCTTAATGGTAAAGAGGCCTGGAACATCAATAATACTGCCTCATTGGAGACGCAGTGTGAAGGAGTATTCATCTACAAAATATTTATTGTACTTTCTCTTTGCCACACACCATGTTAGGCACTAGGGGTACATACCAGGATGGACCCAGCTTTGGGGTTCTGCATAGGCAGGGAACTGTGAGAACCTGTGGTGACTCTGATAAGAGATCAGCTTACTCACAGGTAAACTTGGCCTCAGTTTCTTCATCTGAAAAATGGGGAGAGAGCTTGAACTGATAAGGTGTCAGCCATAACTCTGTGTCTCAGAGGTGTCTGAGGAAGAGAGGTTAACGTTGAAAAAGTCCCCTCTTCTAGGCTGGATGGCCTTCAGCCACCTTTTTTCTTTCAGGTGAAGAAGACAACAGTGCTGTCATCTGGTTCTGGCTGCATAAGGGCGAGGCCCAGAGATGCCCTAGCTGTGGAACCCATTACAAGCTGGTGCCCCACCAGCTGGCCCACTGAGCCCCTGCACTAACTCACTCAAAATGTGATGTAAAGTTTCTTCTTTCCAGTAAAGACTAGCCATTACATTGGCTTCTCCTTCCATAGTTGGCTGGTCTTATTTCTTTCCTGTGTTTTTTGGGAAGGAATGGATGATTATGTTGGGAATAGCTATCTGTTAATACTAGCTTGCCATCCACTTGCTTTTGAACACCGAGATTGCCAGTTCCCTAATGCAGTGGTAGCTACCACCTGGCATGGGGAAAATGGGCTGTGGAGTCAGGCCGACTGGACTTGTAATACTGGCTCCATCATCTAGCTTTGTCACTGGGGGCCTGCTCTCTGAGGGTGGGTTACATCTTAATATAAATAAATAAATAAATACCTTGTGAGGTGTTAGGAATGATATATATAAAAAGAGCCTGGCAGATAGTAGGTCCTCACATTGTTGTAAAGACAGAGTGGCCTTGTGGGGAGAGTTTTGGCTTTGAAGTCTTAAGGGACCCAGGTTCAAAGCATAGTTCATGGGGACGCCATCAGCAAAATCTAGAATATGGGACAATTCCAGAAACCAGCAGCCAGTTTCTTCAAGTAAATTGCAAGCAGAAAAAAAACAGGTATGAGTACTTATCAAGTGAAACATGAGGAAGATACCAACCAAGAGCAGTGCGTGGACCTTGTTTGGATCTTGATGTGAGAAAATCAACTGTAAAGAAAAATATCAAATACGGATATTTGGTATTTAGGAACTTATTAAATTTTAGACATGTTAAGGGAATTAGTTTTTTTTTTTTTTATGCTTTAGTAATATATACTGAGGTACTTAGGGGTGAAATATGTCTGAGATTAACTTTAAAACAGAAGAAGAAAGAGAGTAGTTTGGGATATGACTGATCCATTGTAGCCAGGTACAAGAGGGGTTGTTGTGGGCTTCCCTGGTGGTGCAGTGGTTGGGAGTCCGCCTGCCGATGCAGGGGACACGGGTTCGTGCCCCGGGCCGGGAAGATCCCATATGCCACGGAGCGGCTGGGCCCGTGAGCCGTGGCCGCTGAGCCTGCACGTCCTGAGCCTGTGCTCCGCAATGGGAGAGGCCACAACAGTGAGAGGCCCGCGTACCGCAAAAAAAAAAAAAAAAGAGGGGTTGTCGTTTTTCTACTTGTGTGTATGTTTGAACTTTATCATAATAATAAACCAAAAAAAAAGTTGAGAGAAACAAAAGCCCGATTCAGTCCCTTTATGCCTGTGACACCTTGGACAATTAATTTCTCAAAAGCTGTTTTATCTGTAAAATGGAAATAGTACATATTTTGTTTTGGGATTTGCCATAGAGGTGGTTTGGTTACTATTGCCACAAAATTGATCCAAACTAGATCTGTAAGTTGAATTGATAATGGGAGAGAAAAGCCCTTTCCTTCATCTTTTTTTCTTAATTTAAATTTATTTATTTACTTTTGGCTGCATTGAGTCTTCGTTACTGTGCATGGGCTTTCTCTAGTTGTGGCGAGCGGGGGCTACTCTTCGTTGCGGTGCGTGGGCTTCTCACTACGGTGACTTCTCTTGTAGAACACGGACTCTAGGTGCGCAGGCTCAGTAGTTGCGGCTCGCGGTCTCTAGAGTGCAGGCTCAGTAGTGGCGCACGGGCTTAGTTGCTCCGCGGCATGTGGGATCTTCCTGGACCAGGGCTCAAACCTATGTCCCCTGTATTGGCAGGTGGATTTTCAACCACTGTGCCACCAGGGAAGCCTCTTCCCTTCATCTTGCCTTACCTCCTCTTAAAGGTACAAAGCTACTACTTCCTTTCCTGGCTGTCATCTCATTTCCAGGAAATGTCCAAGCATTTATCTGCCATTCAGGGCCATTCTCTGGGAAGGGGACACCTAAATAGCCACCTACCACTCCCACCTTAAATGCTGTTATAAACAAGAGTTTCTCAGTCAGGAAGACTGGTTTAGTGCTACCCTCAAGCCCTCTTGTCTGGCCCACCTCCTGCATCCTCTTTCCTTTTTCACCATCTCCCTTTCCAGTCAAAACTCTGCTTAGAGTGGACTTTTTGACTCTTCACATCATTATTTATTCTGTCTGCTTCCTCCCTCATCTCCAAGCCCACCTTGCATCTTTATTATTTTTTAACTTTTAAAATGGAAATATATTACAATATTATGTTTCAGTTGTACTACATTATGAAATGATCACCATGATAAGTCTAGTAACCATCTGTCCCCATACAAAGTTATTAAACGATTATTGACTATATTCTTTATGCTATAAATTACATCCCCATGGCTTATTTATTTTACAACTGGAGGTTTGTACCTCTTAATTCCCTTCACCTATTTTGCTCCTACCCGCCTCCCCTGTTCTCTGTTTCTGTGAGTCTATTTTCATTTTGTTTTTTAGATTCCACAGGTAAGTGAGATCTTACAGTTTTTGTCTTTCTCTGTTTGACCTATTTCACTGAGCATAATACCCTCTAGGTCCACCAATGTTGTCACAAATGGCAATATTTCATTCTTTTTTATGGTGGAGTAATACTCCATTGCATATATGTATATATTCATCTATTGTTGGACACTTAGGTTGCTTCTATATCTTAGCTATTATAAATAATGCTGAAATGAACATTGGTATGCACATATCTTTTTGAATTTTTTTCTTTGGGTAAATACCCAGAAGTGAAATTGCTGGATCATATGGCAGTTCTATTTTTAATTTTTTGAGAAAATTCCATACTGTTTTCCATAGTGGCTGCACCAATATACATTCTCACCAATAGTGCACAAGGGTTTCCTTTTCTCCACATCCTTGCCAAATTAGTTATTGCCTTTTTGCTGATAGCCATTCTGATAGGTGTGAGATGTTATCTCATTGTGGTTTTGATTTGCACTTCCCTGATGATTAGTGATGTTGAGCATCTTTTCATGAGTCTGTTGGCCATCTACACGTGTTTGGGAAAATATCTATTCAGGTCCTTTGCCCATTTTTTAATTAAGTTGTTTGTTTTTTTGATGTTGAGTTGTATGAGTTCTTCATCTATTTTGGATATTAACCCTTATTGGATATATTATTTGTAAATATCTTCTCCCATTCAGTAGGCAGACTTTTTGTTTTTTTGATACAAATCCGTTTCATTGACCTATGTGTCTGTTTTTGTGCCAGTGCCATACTGTATTGATTGCTATAGCTTTGAAGTATAGATTAAAATCAGGGAGCATGACACATCCATCTTCGTTCTTCTTTCTCAAGATTGCTTTGGCTATCAGGGTCTTTTGTAGTTCCATACAAACTCTGGAATTATTTCTTCTAGTTCTGTGAAAAATGCCACTGGTATTTTGATAGGGATTTCATTGAATCTGTAGATTGCCTTAGGTACCCCCTTGCTTTTCTCTTTTAAAAATTTTAACCAGTTTTCCCCTAAGAAAGAAAAATCTCCATATATTTCCAGACTGTGGTGGCAGAATAATGGTCCCCCAAAGATGTCCATGTCCTAATCCCAGAACCTGTGAATATGTTAGGTCGAACAGTAAAAGGTTATTAAGATTGCAGACAGAATTAAGGTTGCTAATCAGCTGACCTTAAAATAGGGAGAGTAACCTGGATTATCTAGGTGGGCCCAATAATCACAAGGGCGGCAGAAGAATGAGTCGGGGATGTGGCTGTGGAAGAATGGTCAGAGGGATGCAATGTTACTGGTTTAAAGATGGAAAAAGGGGATCACAGGCTAAGGAATGCAGTTAACTTCTAGAAGCTGGGAAATGCAAGGAAATGATTCTCCCCCAGTCTCCACAAAGAAACACAGCCCTGCTGCCACATTGATTTCAGTGCAGTGAGACCCATGACAGACTTCTATAGAACTGTAATGCTTTAATGGCATCAATAGATCAGTGAATTCAAGTCCTGTCTCCTGGGTTAGTGGGTCTCAAATTTCGCTGCACATTAGAATCACCTGGGTATACTTTTGTTCCCCATACCCGGCTCACACCCGGACCACTGAAGCAGTCTCTGGGGGTGAGACCCAGGCATTATTACTTTATGAAGTTCCCCAGGTGCTTTCAACATGCCGCCAAGGCAGAGAACCTCTACCTCAGGCTAACCACAAAAGCGCAAAAGCATGAAGAGCTCTTTTTCTTGCTGGTTGGTAACTGGGAGCCCTAGGGGCAAAGAGGAAATGTAACACCCTTCACTAGGAGCACCAGACCTTTGCTTGTGGGTAGAAATGGGCTCCATCCAGCCATTTAGCAGCTTAGAAATTGGATCCTGTCTCTCCTCACTAGGCAAGAATACAGGTATCTCTCTAATGGTATTTATTAAACAACCTGAAAGTACAAAGATCTTTTTTTCTGGAACCACTTGAGTAAGTTGCTATCTGATGCCCCATCACAGGTTAGTGTGCATTTCCTACAAAGACATTCTCTCCTATACCTGCAATGTGACTATCAAAATCAGGAAATTACAACTTGTACATTTCTACCATTTAATCCTCAGACCCTGTTCAAGTTTTGCTAAATGTTCCAGTAACGTCCTTTATAGCAAAGAATGCAGTTCCTGTTACCTTTAGTTGTTATGTCCCTTTAGCCTTCTCCATTCTGGAACAGTTCTTCAGTCTTTCCTTGATTCCTGTGACACTGACAGCTTTGAAAATTACACCAAGAACTTAGGTTTGTCTGATGTTTCCTCATGATTGGATTCAGGTTATGCATCTTGGGCAGGAGTAACACAGAGGTGATGCTGGGCGCTTCTCAGTGGGCACATGACGTCGATTTGTCCAATTGCTGATGAGGTGTTCACTTTGGTCACTTGCTTAATGTCTGCCAGGTTTCTTCACTGTATAGTTGCTCCTCAAATATTATTATTATTTTAAATTTAATTTTAGTTTTTTGGCTATGCTATGTGACTTGCGGGATCTTAATTCCCTGACCAGGGATTGAACCCTTGCCCTCAGCAGTGAAAGCGCAGGACCACCAGGGAATTCCCACCCCTTAATTTTTTTTTTTAATTTTTATTTATTTATTTATTTTTGTCTGTTTGGGTCTTCAGTGCTGCGCACAGGCTTTCTCTAGTTGTGGTGAGTGGGGGCTACTCTTTGTTGCGGTGTGTGGGCTTCTGGTTGCGGTGGCTTCTCTTGTTGGGGGCACGGGCTCTAGGCGTGAGGGCTCAGTAGCTATGGCACATGGGCTTAGTTGCTTTGCGGCATGTGGGGTCTCCCTGGACCAGGGCTCGAGCCCATGTCCCCTGCATTGGCAGGCGGATTCTTAACCACTGCTCCACCAGGGAAGTCCCCACCACCCCTTAATTATTAATAAGTATCTTACAGGGCAATACTTTGAGATGTCATACCCTGTACCTCATCGAACTTTCAATTTATTAATTTATATCAGTATAGACTTATGCTTTCACATTGTATTCAATGAATTATAATTCATAACTGTCATTATTTTTTGATGTTTAATTTGTTCCAAATTTGACCAGTGGAAGCTTCTTCAAGCAGGCTCCTGTGGCCTTTTGACATGTCCCTATCATTCTTGTAGCACTTCTTTTATTCTCTGGCACAAAATGTTGCAGGCTGTTAAACCCGTGAGGTAGGTGCTATTATTATCAACCCCATATTAGAGATGTGGGAACCTAGGAACAGCTCCAGATTACACAGCTAGTTAGTTGTGGTGGCAGGATTGTGAATCCAGACCATTTAGCTCAAGCCTGAGCTTTTCCCCTCTAAGTTTTTATTTTGAAATAATTTTAGACCTATAGAAAAGTTGCAAAAATAGTACAGAGTTCCTGTTTACCTTTCACCAGTTTCTGCTAACATTAACCTATGACATTAACACATAGTACAGTGACTGAAACCGGGAAATTCACATTGATACAGTACTATTAACTGATTTTGCCGGCTTTTTCAGTAAGGTCCTTTTCTGATCAGAATCTCATGTTGTATTTCACTGTCATACCTCCTTGGTCTCCTCAAACCTGTGACAGTTCCTCAGTCTTTGTCTTTATAATCTGTCACTTTTGAACAAGATCGCTGGTCCACTGATTTATAGAATGCCCTCAGTTTGGGTTCGCCTGCTGTTTGCTCCTGGTTAGGTTAGGTGGAGGTTATCCAAGAATACACAGGTAACGTTGCCGTCTCTTAATGCATCACGTCAAGATAGTGATTACCGGGGATGTAAACTTTGATCATTTGGTTAAGGTGATACCTACTAGGTTTCTCCACTGTAAGGTTACTATTTTTCCTTTTTTAATTAGTAGGTACCTCATGGGGAGATACTTTGAGACAGCGCAAATGTCCTTATTTTTTGCTTACTGGTTTTTGCATCCATTTTTGCCTGCAGCAATGATAACTGTGATGTTTGCCTAACAGTGATTTTCTGTTATTCCTTCTACATTCATTAATTGGAATTCTACAAGTAAGAACTGTCCCTTCTCCCCCATGATTGATCTCAGACTGGACTCATGACTATTTTATTCTATGACTTATAATCCAGTATAATACAAATATAACCCAGTATAATACAAATATAATCCAGTATAATACAAATATAATCCAGCATAATACAAATATAATCCAGTATAGTACAAATATAATCCAGTATAGTACAAATTTGACCACTGGGTGCTCCTGCCAGTTGTTTCCCGAGTCCTTAAGAGAGGCCATCTTCTTTTTGGAGCACTTTCTTCCTTTACAGTACCACAGGATATTCTAGGCTAGGCTCATTTTATACTTTCTCTGCCCCAGGTCTGCAATTTCTCCAAGGACCTCTGGTTCCTTTTATTGAAGAATGGTATTTAGAAACCAAGATCTGGATACTATATGTGCTTATTGCCACTGGGGTGTCATTGTCTCTAGGCCCTCTGAGCAGACAGGGCTAAGAAATATACACACATATATTCTAACCCATTTACTTCAGTATCTTTCTGTATGTATGATAAAAGCCATGAGTTCATACTACCCCCAATCCCCATCCAACACCACAGGGTTCATTCTAGCCTTATCACCTTCTCATCTGTAGCTTTTTTCCAACAGTGAGAAACCGAGCAGGGCTAGAGCTCTGTAACCACACCATCCCTGCAGGAGAGGGAGTAGGGAGAGTGTTGCTCCGCCTTAAAGGATGGGATTTTGACAGACATTAGGGAAAGTCATTCCCAGCAGACAGAAGACCATGAATAGAGGCTGGCAGGCAAATCAGGGCATGACAATGCCTAAGCCTAACACAGGGAAGGAACAAGACTCCAAAGGGCCACAATTAAACGCAACAATGCATAGCTCACGAGGGCAATTTCACCAGCAGTTTCGCATCAATTCAGTTTTATTTCACCAAGCAGTGGAGAACCGCCTGACATTTTGGATTAGGAAGTGGCAGAACCAAGGCTATCTGGGCTTTAGATCCAAGGGCAAATGGATTGGGTGGGGATGATGGAGCTGTGGTCATGAGCTAGGGTGGTGGCGGTGGCTACTGTGGAAAAGAAACCAGGTGGGAAAGGTGCTACAGAACCAACAGAACCTGGCAACTGACAGAACGTGGGGAAGGTAAGAGGAGGGAGAAGGCAAAGTGACAAGGCTCTAAGCCTGTGTGCTTGGGAGAAAGTGGTACCGTAAACAGAACCCCAAACAAAGGTTTCTCTGTAAATTCTGTTTCCCCCTTGGGGACAGGCACGCTGTGACCAAAGCCTCACAAAACGTTCTCTGAAGACAGGCCTGGCTCAGTGACGTCTCCCCTCCTGCCTGATCTCTTGAGTTCCGGGCCCTCCCTCAGCCCCACCAAGTCCATCGCCTTCAACACACAGCTATAATAACCATGCGCCCCTGACTGACTGCCCGTCACTCAGGACACAGCTAAAAACCCTCCCGAGGCCCCCTGCATGCTGGCCCCAACTTACCCCTCTGGTTTACCTCACGTTATAGCCAGAGACCACTCACGCTGCCCTGCGCCTTAGCCCCGCTTGGGCCCATGTCCTTTTTTTCTAGCCCCACTGGTCCCAGGCGTCTCCTTGAACTCTTATCTCTCCCAGGAACACCCCCTCTTTACCTGGCTAACCCCTCCTACACCCATGCAAGTCCGCCTGCCCCACCTGCTGGCTTAGATGCCCCTCCTCTTGGCCCCCCAGCTCTGTACTGAAATGCCCTGTGTATCTTTCTCCCCTGATCTGTGTTTTTAGGGGCAAAGATATGTCTTGTTTACCGCTGGCTCCAAACACAAGGCACCTCCTGGACATACTGTAGGTGTTCTTGATGTAAGTACTTGATGAGGAAGGAGAGGGTAGACACTCTCCACTCACTTCTCACTGCTCCCTCTCCGTCCACTGCCCTTCCTCTCCTCGCTGCTCAGCTTACTCTCTCAGAGCCCAGCTCATCGATATAGCCTTCTACATCTCTCCCATCACCCCGCTTCCTGACTTGGCTGAACTTGGATCCTGTATCAGTGTTGGTCTATTGGCCTCAGCTACATCTGAGCCGGGCAGCAGAGGTGCTCAAACAGAACAGGTGAGGGCGTGGATGCACCCAGCCCCAGCCCCGCCTGCCACAAGACCCCATCCAAGAATAAAGGGGAGAAAGGCAGCCTGTTCTCCTGGTAGACTGCAGCAAGCGTGTAAACAGGCTGGGGAATTCAGCCACCAGGTTGACAGCCCAGCCTCCTGGGGCCTCCCGTACCACGTTGCCCCGCCAACCACTGAAATCTCAGGCTTCTGAGCTACAGCCAGTGCCGTGCTGCTTTGGGCCTCAGGGATGGATGAGCAAACAACAGTGCAAAGAACCACAAGAAAACAGAGCCATACACTGGGCCTTGTCCATAATTATTACTATAATGATTTACAAAAAAATTTTTTTCAGGCAACTGTGTTAAATTATTGTACATTTGTGGAAGAGGGAGATGGGGGTCCTGGCCACAAGGTAAATGAAGACCTCTTCTGTGGGAGAGGTGGGAGGAGGAAGTGTGCCCTCCTCACCCCCGCTAGGTCTGACTTGTGATTAAGTGGCTTCCCTTCAACAAATGAAGACCATTCACCCTTCCTGTCCCAGGTACTGGTGTAAAGGACAGGAAGCAGCAAGTCACTGAAGTGCTTTGAAGGGGAGAACGCAACACGCTGCGGCCGCCCAAACCCAGTGCATCCTCTGCTCTGGCTCCAAAGGGTCGGACTCCAGTCCAGACTCCTTATGGGGGACGGAAGAAGACTGACAAGAACTCAGTCTACACCAAGGCACCCATCCAGAAAGATGGGAGAACAGAGTGTGAAAGGGTCAGGGATGCCTAGGTGTGGCCCTCCGGGCTACTCTGTTGGGTCAGGAAGAGGAGGTGGCATGAGAAGCAGTGACACACCGGCAGGGAGCTGCTGGCTGCCCCCTCCTCCACCCCACTCCCCAAGGCTAGTTATACAGGCATCCAGGCGCTCTGGCCCTGTCGGAGAAAATGGGGGTATTTGGGTGTCTGGCCTTGGAGCTCGGGGCAGCAGAGAGTCATGGGCCTAATTGGTTCTGCCAAGGGGGACACCCAGAACCGCCCAAAGCTGGGCCCCTCAATTCCCATCTTCCAGCTCAAGCCTCCCATCCATGCAGCTAATGTTACTGTGTGTGCGTGTGTGTGTGCGGAGGGCTGCAGGGAAGCACTGTTGCACCACTTGCCGGGGGTTCAGGGCATGCAGGGGGCCCCGAGGCCTAGTATGTGAACCGGACCAGAAAGGGTTAAGGACTCTGGCTCCCCTTTCCTCCCATCTTCCCAACGCTACACCTTCCTCCTTGGGCACTAGAAGGTTTTACGATGAATAGCCCGTGAGCCATCCTCTTCGTATTCCTTTTTGGACACCCACATCTTCTTAAAAGTGTCCAGCGAGGCCAGGATGGAGCCACTGTGACGAGGGAGGGAGAGCAGTCTTGTGGACCTGAGAGCTGAGCCAACCGCCCTCCCTGGGCGCCCAGAGCTCCACTTCCCTTACCTGGGAGGGAAACCCACCCACCTCCACCTGGCCTGGGCCAACCCGGGAGAAGTGTCCAGGGCACAGTGGTCTCCTCCCAGAGCCCTCCCCGTGAGCCCCGCCTCACCCGATCCACGTGGAGTACAGCCGTTCCTGAGGGGCTGAGATCTAGAGGGAGCAAGCGGCAACGTGACTGCCCCACCCCCGCACAGAAGCCCCAGTCCCAGCCTCAGGGAGGGGGGGCTTTTCTCCCAGTGCCCGAGGCCAGGCAGCAAGTGCCTCAGCTGGCAGCAGGGGGAGCAGCAGGGCTGGGCTGGGCCTGGAAGGCAGAGGGCATCTGAGGGTGGTTCTTGCTCTTTCCTCCCCGGGTCCAGGTTGCCCAGCACCCCCATGCCCCATGGGGACTCCCCATAACCTCACCTTGATTTTGACGTCTTTGGGGGCAAGCTTCTTTACTTCACTTAGTAATCGGTCGCCAAAGCCTGTGAACACAAGGCTGGCTGAACTGGGGGTCCATATCCGACCCTTTACCACTAGCTCCCCCGCATCCAACCTCTGGTGCCCCAGCCCCAGGTGCTGCCACGCTTGTTTTTGTCATTCTTGCCAGGATTAAGGGTAAGGGCAAGCCACCCCAAAGGCATAAAAGATCCAGCAGCATGCCTACAGGTGGGCCCAGCTTCCTTCCTCAGGAAGGCAGCATGAGATAGAACCCCAAGTCACTCAGCTCTGCCCGACCCCTACACTCTCCCTCCCCCGCTGCTCTGGAGCCAAAACCGCCAGAAGCAAAGGCAAAGGCGAATGACGAGTCAGGAGAACACGCCTCCCACTTCTACCCAGCAGATGGGCAAACACACACAGTGTCGGGACGGCGCCGGGGGACTCTCGTCCATAACTGATGGGGGTGAAAGTGGCACAGCCTCTCAGGAGGGAAACTCTGGTGATATCTACCAGGTAACAAATGCACATACGCACCCTCTTACTCAGCAATTCTAGTCCTAGGATTTTTCTTTTAGGTATGTTCTCATCACGTGAAGTAACAGTGTATGAGGTCAACCATTGCAGCATCTTTGAGATCAGAAAGAATTTCACCATCCGCAAGGCCATCCGCAGTTAACGGTTAAATGGCACATCCATCCCATATGGCCAGATAAGAGAACTTACACTCTAGGAAAGATCTTCTGGATGTGGTGCAAAGTCAAAAATACATGGCGTGGAGCTTCACTACACTAAGGTCTGTGTAAAAAGGGAGTGCTTATTCATGCACAGGTGTTACCTGAGAAACTAACAATTCCTGTGGGGAGGGAACTGGGTGACCAGGACAATGGGAGAAGGCAGACTTCATCTAATACATTTTAGACCTCGTTAAACTTATCACCTATTTACAAAGTAAACAAAATTTAATTTTAAATCTTTCTCTTAAAAAAAACAAAAACTGAGCACCCAAAAAACCAACAGGAAATGGGCCATCTCCCAGGCTTCTAGGAAGCAGGATGCAGTCTGAGGGTCCAGCTGCCCTTGGCCTCCAAGTCATACTACCACCTCCCAACTGTGGTACCTTTGAAAAGTGTGGAGCCACCGGAGAGCACGATGTTGGCGAACAGCGTCCGGCGAAGGTCCATGTCAGACTTGTGGATGGCGAAGGCCAGCACCTCGTGGAGCCCCTCACTCTCATCCCCTATCAGGTCTGGCTGGAACAGCAGCTCGGGGGCCCGGAAGCGCGCTGGCCCCACCTTGGGAACACAAGATTGAGGCAGACAGGCCTCCTCCTCCTCCTCCAGGTCCTGGCATCACTCCTGCCCCCGCCCGGGGCTGGCCTGGCAACTTACGTCGAGGGTGCTGCCGTCTGGCAAGGTGTACTGCACCTTCTCCGTCTCCAGAGCCTCATCCTTCTGCGGGCTGATGGACAGGTAGCAGGCCCGCTGCAGTGGGCAGGGACACAGCCCTCAGGAGGCGGCAACCGGGACACCCGCACCCAGGGCTCAACCTTACGCCGGGTCCGACCACCCCCCGCCCCGTTCCCCACCTCCTGCCCTGCGTCACCTCTTTGATGGTCCGGACAACCTCAAACTCAGCCGAGGTGTGAAAGTCAACCCCCTCCTTGCGCAGCTGCAGCCGGAGGTAGCGGGAGACGTCGCGGCCGGCGATGTCCACCCGCATGATGGAGTGTGGCATGGCAAAGCCCTCGTAGATGGGGACGGCGTGAGTGACCCCATCCCCTGAGTCCAGAACGACTCCCGTCGTGCGTCCTGTTGCATACCTGTCACCAGGTCAGCATCCCTTCACCTCAGCCACTGAGGCATGGGGACCTCCTCACCCCTGGAAGGGACCCCGGGACATGTGCATCATCTGGTCTGAAAAAGGGACCCGCGGGTCTCCCTAAAGGGACGGTCATCAGGGGGCTGTTTCTACAGGGAAGTCAGATGCCTGGTCATCCCGAGCAGGAGGCTGCCCCCAGGGAGGACGGAGATGGAGGGGCTGCAGGGCTTAGGGAGCACTCACAGGCTAAGCACGGCCTGCATGGAGATGAACAGGGCTGGCACGTTGAAGGTCTCGAAGAACACCTCTGCCGCCTTCTCCCGGTTCTTACATGGGTTGAGCGGAGCTTCCGTGAGAAGAACAGGATGCTGCAAGAGACGCCAGAGTTGCCGGCAGGTGCAAAGACAGCGTGCTGGCGCTGCAATGATCCTTCCAGAGAGCCACCCGCCCCTGTGAGCACATGAAGCTGCGGCCTGCCATCCCTCCCGACGGCACAAGCCCATCATCTGCCAGTAGTTTTACTCTTCCAAAGATCCAGCGCTCCCTGGGAAATTCTGCTCGGCGGCCACGGACTGTGTGGACCCAGGCCCACGCAACACAGAGGTGGCAGGCCCTGACAAAGCCAGAGGAAGCCTGACTGGGATGCCGCGGGCAGGGAGAGGACACCACAGGGAGAACTGGGCCCCCCGGCGGCAGGGGCCGCTGCCCCACCTCCTCGGAGAAGGTCTGCAGCTGGTCCTTGGAGTAGACGTACTGCCAGATGCGCTCCATGTCGTTCCAGTCCCGCACCACACCGTGCTCCATGGGGTAGCGGATGGTCAGCAGCCCCCGGTGCTCCTGCGGAGGGGGGAGGCCAGCTGTGGCACCAGACATTCACCCAGCAACTGCTCCCCGCCCGCCTGGGAGCTGCCCCTTCATCCGCTCGCCGGGTGTCCCCATGCCCCATGACACGTCCTGAACCCAGCACAGGTTCATCTGTCCAACTGCTTCTCAGGCTCTCAGAGCCCAGCCAGTCTCCAAGGCCAGGACCAGAGAGGGTGGCAGATGGCCTCAGAGAACAGACGCCCAGGGCCCTCTCTGGCGGTACAGCTCTGATCACCAGTCAAGGCTCCTGGGACAATGAAGACCCCAAACCCAGAAAAAGGCAGGCTCCACAGGTATTACCTCTGCTTTTGGTCCGATGAAGAGGTCCCCTTCCAGGGCTCCAGCCATCACCCGCATGTGTTTGGGGCGCCCGACACTGCGAAGACAGGAGAGGTCAGGGAGGTGGGCAGGGGGCACAGCTGAGCCCAGTCCAGGAAGACCAAAGTCCAACTCCAATGGTCAAGAGGGTAACTGTACTCAAAGCATCAGAAGGTGGCCACGGGGCAAAGGTCAGAACCTAGGCCTATGGGCCACGGGACTACAGAGCAGGGCTTGGCAGGACAGAAGACTCAGGGTCAGAAGACGAGGTGTCACTTCCATTTCCCACCAGCCCTCCCAGAAACGGCTGAGAGCTCTGTAATGTCAGCCCTGGCAGAGGGTCAGCTTCTGTAGCCACGATGACTCAGCCCACGCTCTCGATTTCAGGAGGGCAGACCAAGGCGGGGTGGCCCCAGGAAACTGGGCTGTGGCTCCCGTGTACACCCCTCTCTCACTCAGTCATTCCTGCCCCTTCCCACTGCCAGGGCTTCCAGAACAGAGATGCAATTCTTGGCAGAGTGGACGGGCTACCATTACAAAATCTGACCCAGGTTCCCTGCACATCAAGAGGAACCTTTAATTACATTCAACGTGAGTTCAAAAGGAAAGCTGAGGCCCCACTGGATGCTTTAGGCTGGCTCTGTCTTGATATAGCCAGCCATTTCAGGGGCCTTAGGACTCCCCCACCCCGGCTTGGGCCACTAAACCCTAAAACCTCCAGTATTTGAGATGAGACACGGCCAAGGGAAAACTTCCCGATGGGCTACAGTGGCCGGAGAAGCACTCCAGGCTTTCTCCAGGTTTCACCTCCCCCTTACCTCTGCCACCACTGGCACCATTCAGGCAAAGACCCTCCTTGACTGAACAAAATATTTTCTAGAGTCTGAAACTAAATGGGCCCTGAAGAAAACATTTCCCGGGAGGAAGGGGTGGCATTAACTCCCCACTTTTTCCTCTGAGTCTAGGTCTCTCTCCTGGAGATGTCTCTCTTTTATTCTTGCTGCTGCTACCACACCCTGTCCCGAGGGGAATGCTGGTGGCTTCTCCTCCTTCCTGGCTAAAGGAGGGACCAAAATCAGCCTCCAAAGAGGAGGGGGAAGCCCAGAGCACAGGTCTTCTCCTTCCAGCGCCCTTAAGAGCAACAGCTTCACAAATCTGGAGTTTTCCCTACAGGTGGGGACAAGAGTTGGCCTCAAAGAGAGCTGTGACACAGGACCCACGTTCTCTACGGAAGCAAACCGAAGGGTTAGGGATGCTGCCTGAGCAACACTTACTAGTTTGGGAAACAGTATTTGGGAATCTGGTCTCCTGCAAAGCCAGCCTTGATCACCCCCGAACCCTGCAAAGAAAGTCAATGTTTAGCTCCCAACATTCACCTCCAGATGAAGGCAGTGCCTTGCCATGGGGAGGGCTGCTGCCCCACCATGGCAGCCCGGGGTGGCAGCCTGAGATCCTGCCAAGAGGGCAAGGCCATTTACAAGTACACCAGTGCTTCAAAACCGGGAGCGATTTTGCATTCCCTCCCCCAAATTTGACAACGTCTGGAGACTGGGGAGCGGGGGCTGCCACTCGCTTCTAGGTAGAGGCCAGGGATGCTGTTAATACATCTTAAAAGGCACAAGACAGCCCCACATAACCAAGAATTATCCAGGCCAAAATGTCACTAGTGTGGAGATGGAGGAACCATGAAGTACATCCTCGTCTGCACACTCCAAGGTCAGCTCCAGGCAGGAGCTGCACAAGCTACTCCCAAAACCCAGCTAGAAGCAACCCATAAGCTTTTTGCAACACTCTGGCCCCCTCCCCTCAGCAACCATGGGCCACATACAGGACCCGCTGGGGAAGATCACTGGGTTCACTGGGACAACTGGCACCTCTCCTCAAGTGGCTTCTCCAGAGACTACAGGAGGACAGCTTGGTCTTGCCACTGCTCCAGCACGGAAGCTGGACTTAGAATATCTTAAAGGGAACCTGGCGTCTAGAAACCTCCCACTCACTGCAGGAATGAGCATCTCAACCCCTCTTCCCATAGATCTCCATCACAACCCTTGGGGTCCGCAAAGCAGAAATAAACATCCCCAAGTTACACAGGAGGGGCTGGAAGCCCAGAGGAACCAAACAGGTTGCCCTCTAAACTCATTAACTTGTTGATTAGCCCGCCAAGTAAGGAACTGGCCTGATCTTTCCTGTAGCCTGATGGAGAGCATCCTCCAAGCCCAGCTCTAGCCTTATTAAACATCCCCTGCTGTGACTCAGGGCACGTACATGGGTACTCCAAAAAAGACAGCCGTTCAGGGATTACAGGGAGACAGATCCCAGAAAGAGAAGTGAGTCATTATCAAAAACTCCAAGGCCCACACACCAGAGGCAGATACCCAGCTAGGGGCAGATCCACAGATCCCTGCCCTTCATTTTCTTCCCGTGGACCAGAAAACATGCTGAGCCCCAGTGCTCAAGGACAAACCACAATGAAGCCAGGCAACTTTCCTCTGAGGTTTGCAAACAATGTTCCCAAACTGCTAAGGGTCCTGGGAAGAGTAGTCCTGAATTCTCTCCACTGCCCTGCCGGCTGTGGAACTTCTGCTTGGCTCGGGGAGCACTTAAGGAGAGGGTCAAAGTAGCCAAGTGGTCAGCCAGGTGGCGGCGGCTATGTGGTGGGCAGAGCTTAACTTGCATTTTCCCCAGTCCCAGGAAAAGGGCGCAGTACGGCCTGCCCACTCTGGTGGTGCTGCCTGGGGTGCAGCACTTGGAAAGAGCTGTTGTAGAGGTCCCCAGGCCAACCTTCTCCAAAAGATGGGGCCAGCAGTGTGCAAGAGGACAGCCAGGGCCACAGCCTGAGAAGGGGTAAAGGGGCTGGGGTCGAAACCTGCCCAGCAACTCCACTCTCAACTGAGAAAGGTCCGGGGTGCCTCGGCCGGGCCGCCCGACTGTCACCCCACCTCTCCGGATGCTGACCAAGGGCCGCCAGAACGATGGGACCCCCTTCTCCTACGGACCTCCCCGCCCGGCTCAGGGAGGGCTCGGGCTGGGGTTCCGCCGCGCCAGCGGGGGGCTGGCCCCGTGGCCCCAACTACAGGGCCAGGTGGGGACGGCCGGCAGGGGTGGCGGGCGGGCAGTGAGCTAGAGGGACCAGCCGAGTCTGTCGGGGGTCCCCGCGTGCACTGCCGCGTGCGCCCTCCCCCCGGCTGCCGAGCCTCACGTTGTCGATGACCACGGGCTGGTTGGCGATGATGTCGTAGGACTCCATGGCCGGGCCGGGCCGGCCCTGCCCAGCAGGCGGGCTGCAGGAGTGACCAACGGCGGCCTGGCGTGCTGACCGGGACAGCGGTGGCTCCTGACGCGGTACCGCGCCCCTCCCTCCCCGAGCGCGCAGCCTACGCAAGCCCGGCGGAGTTTTCTGGGGGGCGGGCCCCGCGGCCAATCACCGCTCCCACCTGGGCAGATTGACGGCGGGCCCCCGGGTCCCGCGGCGGGCAAAGGGGCGGGGCCGCCTGTCCTGGCCAGCCAATGGAGACGGCCCGGAGGAATCGCTGGGGAGCTTCCAAGGTAGGCTGCACCGTGTGGGGGTGACGTCATTGCCCCGCGCTTAAGGAGGAGGCGGTCAGCGAGTGGTGGGCTGCTAGGTCGCCTGTCCAGGGAGACTGCTTTCCCGAGCTTCAGCACCTCCGACCACGCTTCTTCGTGAGCTCGCCGTCCCCGAGGAGACCGGCGGTGGATATTTCCCCCAAAGCATTTCTTTATTGAGCACTGAGGAGGATCCTTTTCCTTGTAAAAATGACAGTTTCGTGGTAACGGTAGCTGGAGTGAATGGAACACCTGCTACGTGCTTGCGGAGCACTCCTACCCACTTTACATAGATTACTATATTACACCCTTGCAATAACTGTATGAGGTATTATTATTCCCATTTTACAGATTTGGGAACCGAGGAGGCTCACGCGTGTGTAACTTGCCCAAGGTTATCCAGCTGGCAGCAGCTGGGATTAGCTTGCGGTCAGCCTCCAGCCGCTTTGGGGTCAACTGCTGCAACAGGGCAAGAAGATACCGAGTCCTGAATTCATTGACCAAACTGAGCCATAGTTATTTGCCGCTCTGTATAACTTTCCCACTAGACTGTGAGATTAAATTCGGTAAAGCTGAAGCACGACATCATACAGAAGAGTGCAGAAATCATAAATGTACATTTCAGTGAATTATTAGCATGTGGACACGCCCGTATAACCATCACTGAGTTTAAGAATCAGAGCATGACCAGCTCCCTGGTAGCCTCCCACCCGTCTCGTTCACTGCCCTATTCCTCCTCCGAGGTGACCACTATCCTGCATTCTACCGGTCACCACAGGTTAGTTTTGACTATTTTGGAATTTTATGCAAATAGAATCATAGGTAGGTGTTCATTTGTATTTGGTGTCTATGCATTCATAAAATGGGTCAACGTGCAATTGTTTAAGATAATGAAGGAGTTATATATAATCTGATATGAAATACATCAGGACATATGGCTAAGTCAAAGCAAAGAAAGCCAGTCACAGTATCCAGAATGTTCTATGTGTGAATGGCTCTGAAGAGTGTATGAGGCACCTTCAAGACTTTAATATGGGAAAGGGGCCACCGTAAATGCGGGGAAATGAAGGGCAAATTCTTTTTACAATGTAAACTTTTAAATTTTGGTGTTTTTAACTTGTTCTGTGTCTCTCTGCTTTGCAAATAAGATCATCTATACCATTTTTTCTAGATTCCACATATATGTGTTAATATACGATATTTGTTTTTCTGTCTGACTTCACTCTGTATGACACTCTCTAGGTCCATCCACATCTCTACAAATGACCCAATTTTGTTCCTTTTAATGGCTGAATAATATTCCATTCTATATATGTACCACATCTTCTTTATCCATTCCTCTGTTGACGGACACTTACGTTGCTTCCATGTCCTGGCTATTGTAAATAGTGCTGCTATGAACATTGGGGTGCATGTGTCTTTTTGAATTATGGTTTTCTCCGGGTATATGCCCAGTAGTGGGATTGCTGGGTCATATGTATATCCACTCTTTTTTAGATTCGTTTTCTTAACCCATTTTTAAGTGTACAGTTCAGTGGTATTAAATACATTCATAATGTTGTGCAACCGTTACCACCATCCATCTCCAGAAGTTTTTTCACCTTATAAAACTGAAACTCTATACTCATTAAACAGTAACTCCCCATTCCCCATGTGACAGAATTTCCTTTCTTTTTACAGCTGAATTACATTCCATTGTATGTATATACCACATTTTGCTTATCCATTCATCTATTGATGAATTCTTGGGTTGCTTCCACATTTTAGCTATTGTAAATAACACTGCTGTGAACATTGGTGTATAAATACCTCTTTGAGACTTCGCTTTAAGTTCTCTGGGATATATAACCAGATATGGGATTGCTGGATCATATTATAATTCTATTTTTGATTGTTTGAAGAACAGCCATACTGTTTTCCATAGTGGGTGCATCATTTTTCATTCCCAACAACAGTGCACAAGGGTTCCAGTTTCTCCACAGCCTCACCACGCTGGTTAGTTTCTGTTTTTGTTTTTGTTTTGGATTGTAGCCATCCTAATTGGTATGTGGTGGTAGCTCATCATAGGTTTGATTTGCATTTCTCTAATGATTCATGATGTTGCGTATCTTTTCATTTGCTTATTGGCTATTTGTATATCTTCTTTGGGTAAATGTCTATTCAAGTCCTTTACCACTTTTTTTTTTTTTTTTTTTGGCTGTGTTGGGTCTTCGTTGCTGCGTGCGGGCTTTCTCTAGTTGCGGTGAGTAGAGGCTGCTCTTTATTGTGGTGCGCGGGCTTCTGATTGCCGTGGTTTCTCTTGTTGAGGAGCACGGGATTTAGGTGCACGGGCTTCAGTAGTTGTGGCTCACGGGCTCTAGAGCGCCGGCTCAGTAGTTGTGGCGCACGGGCTTAGTTGCTCTGTGGCATGTGGGATCTTCCCGGACCAGGGGTCGAACCTGTGTCCCCTGCGTTAGCAGGCGGATTCTTAACCACTGCGCCACCAGGGAAGTCCCTTTTACCCATTTTTGAATGGGTTTTTTTTTTTTTAGTGGCAATTAAGTCCTGAGTTTATTTTTATTTATTTTTTTGCGGTATGCGGGCCTCTCACTGTTGTGGCCTCTCCCGTTGCGGAGCACAGGCTCCGGACGCGCAGGCTCAGCGGCCATGGCTCACGAGCCCAGCCGCTCCACGGCATGTGGGATCTTCCCGGACCGCGGCACGAACCCGTGTCCCCTGCATCGGCAGGCAGACTCTCAACCACTGCGCCACCAGGGAAGCCCTTGAATTGGGTTTTTTGGTGAGTTTTAGGAGTTGTCTATATTTTGGATATTAATCCCTTATCAAATATGTGGTTTGCAAATATTTTCTATGGGTTGCCTTTTTACTCTGTTAATAATGTCTTTTGATACACAAAAGTTAAAAATTTTCATGAAATCTAATTTCCCTATTTTTTTCTTTTGTTGCCTGTGCCTTTGGTGTCGTATCTGAGATATCATCGCCAAATTCAATGTCCTGAAGCTTTGCCCTATGTTTTATTCTAAGAGTTTTGTAGTTTTAGCTCTTATATTTAAGTCTTTGACCCATTTGAGTTAATTTTTATATATGAGGTTAGGTAAGAGTCCAATTTCATTCTTTTGCACGTGGATGTCCAGTTTTCCCAGCACCATTTGTTGAAAGGATTTACCTTTCCCTGCTGAAAGGTTTCAACATCCTTGACAAAAATCCCTTGACCATATATGTGGGGGCTTATTTCTGGGCTGTCTATTCTAGTCCATTGGTCTGTAGGTCTGTCTTTATGATATATCCCTTTGTTTTTTTTGGCTGCGCTGGGCAGCTTGTGGGATCTTTGTTCCTCAACCAGGGATGGAACCTGTGCCCCCTGCAGTGGAAGTGCAGAGTCCTAACCATTGGACCACCAGGGATTTCCCGATATATATTACCTAAAAAAAAATAAATTTATTTATTTATTTATTTTTGGCTGTGTTGGGTCTTCATTGCTGTGTGTGGGCTTTCTCTAGTTGAGGTGAGCAGGGGTTACTCTTTGTTGCGGTGCGTGGGCTTCTCATTCTCATGGCTTCTCTTGCTGTGGAGCACGGGCTCTAGGCGCGTGGGCTTCAGTAGTTGTGGCACGTGGGCTCAGTAGTTGTGGCTTGCGGGCTCTAGAGCTCAGGCTCAGTAGTTGTGGCGCATGGGCTTAGTTGCTTCATGGCATGTGGGATCTTCCTGGGCCAGGGCTCGAACCTGTGTCCCTTGCATTGGCAGGCAGATTCTTAACCACTGCGCCAGCAGGGAATCCCCTGATAAAGAGTATAACTACTCTATATCAAATTGAGAAAATTCCCTTTGTTCTCTAGTTAATGGGAGTTTTATCCTGAATGGATGTTTGATTTTGTCAAATGCTTTTTCTGATCATCTGTTGTGATGAGCATATGATTTTTGTATTAACATGATGAATTACACTGATTTATTTTTGAATGTTCAATCAGTTTTACATTCCTGGAATAAATGTCATTTAGTTATGATATATTATCGTTTAAAAAATATTGTTGGATTCAATTTGCTAAAAGTTTGTTAAGAATTCTTACATCTATGTTTATGAAGGATACTGGCCTCTACTTTTCTTTTCCTGTAATATCTTTGTTTGGCTTGTTATCAGGATAATGCTCGTCTCATTAGAATGAATTGGAAAGTACTCTCTCAATTTCAGTTTTTCAGAAGAGTTTGTGTAGAAGTGATGATGTTTCTTCCTTATTGATAGAGTTAACAAGTGAAGCCATCTGGGCTTTGAGTTTTCTTTGTGGGAAGGTTTTTATCCAAAAATTCAATTCCTTTAATATGGAGCTGATTTCTTTTTAAAAGAAAAGCAATTGGGGCATCCCTGGTGGCGCAGTGGTTGAGAGTCCGCCTGCTGATGCAGGGGACGCGGGTTCGTGCCCCGGTCTGGGAGGATCCTGCGTGCCGTGGAGCGGCTGGGCCCGTGGGCCGTGGCCGCTGGGCCTGTGCGTCCGGAGCCTGTGCTCCGCAGCGGGAGAGGCCACAACAATGAGAGGCCTGCGTACCGCAAAAAAAAAAAATGTGTACTGGAACCCAAGTCCAGTGCTATTTCCCCTAGAGCAGGCCAACTGCAGGATGTTTCTCTCAAATACCATGCATGAGTGTATCGATTTAAAAAGAATTACATGCAGATCCAGTGAAAGATTGGCTCACAGCTAAAGTTTACTTTCCCATAGGTTATCCTCAACAAAAGAGCTTGAGAGATGCCAACTTTGCATTGAGTTCAAATAAGCGAGAAGAACATTTGGTTAAACTATTTGGTAAGTAATCTCCTCACGTGAAACTGTCAGGCTGTATGAAGAGTCTCATGCGTGTCCGTGGTGGTCTCCCAGATAACCTTTCCTGCTACTCTGATGGGAAGGAAAGTGCTTTGCTTTGAGGCTAGAACGGGTTCTCTAAGTGTCAGAGTCTCAAGAAATTAAGAAAAACATAGAAGATAAACAGTTGGAAAGGATTCTGCTCCTCAAGCAGGGGTCCATGTAGCAGCAGCAGGGCCGCCGTCTAGGATCTATTGGAAAAGCAGTGTCAGATCCCAGCTCAGACCAGCTGCATCACATCTGCCTAGTTGAGGTCCCCAGTCGAATTCTGCATGTGGTAGAGATGGTGAGGCCCTGAGGCTGAGATAGACCTTCTCCCAGGTCCTCAGCCCTAACTGAGCATGAGAATCCCCTGGGAGATTGTTAAAAAGAGACACGTGATCAGATTTCCTGACATGGGAAATCTACCTTTGCATCAGTAGTTTTTAAAGCTCTCCAGGTGATTCTAGGCTGGGACTCATTGATCTATTCCAAGCCTCCCAGGTAAACTTGAGAAAAACCAAGGCCTAGATAGAAGATGGTTGGGTACGAAGCTCCAGGAATACATCTCTTCACCGAAGATAGAACTGAGCTGGCAAGATCTATCTTAAGCAACTATTTTGGAACAAGAGATGAACATTTGCATAGTCCAGTAAAGAGCTTGATGAAGAGGTTGGTAAATTTTAGTGAATTTCAGTGTTCCATGTAGATCCTACCATTCTCCATCCCCCAGCCCCATGGCAGGTAGCCAAGTGTTTTGCAGCCCACATCCTCAGTGTGGCTTCCTGGTGCCAGAATCTGGGTGTGTGTTGATCACTGCCTTTGACCACTGAGGGCTGGCACTGAGGCTGGCCATTTCACATGATAGTTTCACTATCATGACCTAAAGAACTTCCAAGAAATTCTGTCAAAGAGATTAAAAAGACAGTATTTTTTGTTTTTCTCCTTTTGAAATATAGACACTTACGGAAACCTTTGTCAGGCCACCGAGTGACTGCAGACGTAACAAACTGGAAATTCAGCACCCATACACAGTAAGGAATACACACTTTGCCAGAATAGTTTGGAGAAGTCACAAATGCATGGTTCCAGCCCTCAACAAGCCGAAACTGTCCATCCCTGAGGAGTGGGAGAATGAGATTTCCAAAGTTACCCAAATAGAATGTGTAGCTCTCAACAAAAAAAATTATGAAACATACAAAGAAACAGGACAGTATGGCCCATTCACAGGAAAAAAAAAAAAAAGAAATAGTAAGAACCCATCCCTGAGGAAGCCTAGGCACTGGAATTATTCATCAAAGATATTAGATCGACAGTCTTTAATATATTTAATCAGTAAAGGAAATGATGGACAAAGAAGGAAATAAAGAAAACAATGTTTGGACAAAGTAGGAATATCAGTAAAGAAATAGAAGTTAGAAAAATGAGCCAAAGAGAAATTCGGAAGTTGAAAAGTACAGTAAGTGAAACGAAAAACTCACTGGAGGGATGTGACAGCAGGTTTGAACAGGCAGAATTAAGGATCCCTGACTTTGACCTGGGACACTTGAAATTATCCAGTCTGAGGAGCAGAAAGAAAAAAATGAAATGAATAAACAGAGCATGAGGGGCTGTGAGACACCATCAAGAGTACCAATATATACGTTTTAGAAGTCCCAGAAGGAGAAGCGAGCAAACGACAGAGAACATATTTGAGGAAATAATGCTCCAAAACTTCCCAAATCTGATGATTATACACATCCAAGAAGCTCTACAAACTCCAGGCAAGGTAAATGGAAGAGACCGACACTAGAGCACATTATAGTCAAACTGTTGAAATCAAAAGACAATCTTGTCAGCATGAAAGAGAGAAGCGACATTATGTACAAGGGATCCTCAATACGATTAATGGCCGATTTCAACACAAAAATCATGGAAGCCAGAAGCAGTGATATGACATATTTAAAGTCCTGAAAGAAAAGTACTGTCAACCAAGAATTCTACATCTGACAAAACTATTCTTTGATCATGGAGGAGAAATTAAGACATTTTCAGATAAATATAAGCTAAGAGATCTGCCCTGTTAGAAATACTAAAGGGAATACTTCAGACCGAAATGAAACAATACTAGACAGTAACTCAAAGCCATAAGGAAAAAAATAAAGAGTAGCTATCTTATTTTCCAGCAAAATAGATTTCAAATAAAAAAGTTTACAAAAGACAAGGACGTTATATATTGATAAGGGTTCAACACAGAAAGAAGATATAACAACTATAAACACATATCACACAGCAACAGAACCCCCAAATATATGAACCAATAATGGACAGAATTGAATAAAGAAATAGTTCTACAATAATAGTTGGAGACAGTAACCCATTCTCAATAACACATAGGACTAGAAAGATAATAAGGAAATAGAAGACTTGACCAACAGTATAAACCAATTAGACCTAACAAGCATATACAGAACACGCCACCCAACAACAGCAGAAAATACATTCTTATCAAGTGCTCGTAGAATGTTCTCCATATGTTGGCCACAAAACAACTCTGAATAAATTGAAGAAGATATAAATCATATGAAGTATCTTTCTTGATCCCAATGGAATGAAACTAGAAGTTTACAACAGAGGGAAAACTAGAAAATACACAAATATGTGGAAATAAAGCAACAGACTCTTAAATAACCAATAAGAAATTAGAAATTACCTTGAGATGAATGAAAATCAAATACGACATACCAAAACTTATGCAGCAAAAACAATGCTAAGAGGGAAATTTATAACTATAAATGCATACATTAAAAATAAGAAAGATCTCAAACAAATAACCTATCTGTATACTTTGAGAAATAAGAAAAACAATAGCAAACTAAATTCAAAGCTAGCAGGATGAAGAAGATGATAAAGAATAGAATGGAAATACATGAAACAGAGAATAGAAAAACAATAGAGAAAATCAATGAAACCAAAGGTTGGTTCCTTAAAAAGATAACAAAACTAACAAATCTTTAGCTAGATTGAATGAGAAAAAAAGAGAGAAGCCTCAATTATTAGTTAAGAATTGTGGGGACATTACTATAATCACAGAAATAAAAGGGATTATAAGAGAATACTATGAACAATCATATGCCAAAAAACTGGATAACTTAGAAGAAATGAGCACATTTCTAGAAACACACAAACTACCAAAACTGATTCAGAAGAAATAGAAAATTGGAATAGACTTGTAATAAACAAAGAGACTGAATCAGTAATCAAAACCTCCTAACAAGGAAGAGCCCAGATTCAAGTTGCTTCACTGGTGAATGCTACCAGACATATAAATGAGCTAACACTAATGCTTCTCTAACTCTTCCAAAAAATTGAAGAGGAGGAAGCACTTCCTAACTAGTTCTAAGAGGCCAGTATACCCTGATACCAAAGCCAGACAAAGACGTTTTAAGAAAACTACAGAGCAATATCAGTTGTACATATAAATGCAAAATTCCCCAACAAAATGCTAGAAAACCGAACCCAACATCGTATTAAAAGGATTATACACCAGACCAAGTGGGATTTATTCCTGGAATGCAAGCATCGTTCAACATAGGAAAATCAATCAATGTAATAGACTACATTAACAGAATGAAATACAAAACCACATGATCATGTGAACTGATGCAGAAAAAGCATTTCAGGAATTCTGGGTTTGCCCTTCTTCCATGTGTGCTGTTAAAGAGGCTTCAAGGGCTTCCCTGGTGGCGCAGTGGTTGAGAGTCCGCCTGCCGATGCAGGGGACACGGGTTCGTGCCCCGGTCCGGGAGGATCCCACATGCTGCGGAGCGGCTGGGCCCGTGAGCCATGGCCACTGAGCCTGTGTGTCCGGAGCCTGTGCTCCGCAACGGGAGAGGCCACAGCAGTGAGAGGCCTGCGTACCACAAAAAAAAAAAAAAAAAGAGATCGGTACTGTCTGGCTGATTGATTGGTGGTCAGTGACCATAACTGAATGAATGAACGGATGCACATAGCTCTTGCAGTCCCACTATCCACGCTTTCAGGAATTCCCATCTAGGAATGAGAACACTTTTCTCTTCTTGGCAGGTGCTCTGTGTCTCTGAATCCAGCCCCACATGTGTGGAAGGGGAGTGGCTGCATCTGAAGTTGGGTGGCTGGTGCAGGGTTTAGAAGGATCCCATCACCCCCCTAGGCCTACTGACCCACCCAGTGCCAGGCCAGTGTTGGCCTTGGCATTGGTGGGCCACTGATAAACTTGCCAATTTCTCTCTGAGCAACAGTTCAGGAACTTGTAGGTCAACGCATTCATCAAGGAAGGGGATGTGAGAACTCACCATCTTGAATGAGTGAAGTAATGGTTAAACTTTTTGTGTCCTTATTGTCAGCATTTATTCCATCAGGCGAGTAGACCACCCACCAGTATACCAACAACCTTTGAAAAAGGACTCAGAATATACACAAAATGAATGGAATTTGTGATGATTATTTTCTGTTGCTTTTCAAAGTAAACTGAGAAGGACAAACAAAACTGCTGTCCCCAGGGAATAGTAGAAGACTGAAAACTTTAAAAGGGAAGGAGAAATTAATATAGTTCAAAAAATGTAATCGTGAAAAATTAGGAACAGTTTATAAACAAAGAGCTTTCTGACTAAAACTCTGTTTTGCTTTATTTTTACCCTCCGGCCTTCACCCATATTTATGGGCCATCCTGGGGAAAGTCTCAGAGATGGGTCAGAATGACAGCACGAATAAGAAGGAAAATTATGACACTACATATCATGAGATTTGGGACAAAGTTTCTAGCTACATATCTTTAGTGGGCAATGTTTACTGCCCCGGACATCTAGTGGAATCAAAATTTTTCAGAAATGATTTATGTTATTGGAATTTCTCTTCCCCAGAGAAGGAATTTTAGAGTGTAATTTCACATATTAGTTGAGTTTGTATTATTTATTCACTGTATTTATAGACTGCTTTACAGGGAAAAATATCAGGTCTCCACTGCTGGTATTAATATGCCTGTATTTACTTCACTTGAGATTAAATTCTAGAAGAAACAAGAAGAACAGCAGGCAAAACAATTACAAAGAGAGACACAAAAGAAAGCAAGTATATGTCTTTAAAACTCTTTAAGAGCACACTTTTCTATAGGCCTATGTACTGTATTATAGGTACTAAGTTATCATTTTACCGTTCTTTAAAACAGCTACTTGTGCAGCAAAGACAAATAGAGATATGAAGGAAAGAATTGTCTGAAATCCTCTCTATAACCTCCAAGATGAAAGTGTAACTATCCTTCTATTTTGGGGAAATCCCTCAACTTCATGTGTCCGACAGGTTCTTACTCTCTGGAGGCTATTCAGAGGACAGGGACTGGAATTGCAAATGGTGTTTATACCGTTTCTTACACCGGGAGCCCCGAGCGGTGTAATAACTTTCCACCAAACACGCTTTATACTTCCACGTGCGTGACCTGGTTTGAGGCCAATCTCAGCCCTGGGTGAGAGCTGGTGCAGTCTTTAGTACCTCATTCCACGATAAGACCAAGGACAAAAAAAATCACTTGCCCTAGGCCCAGCCGTAGAAATAACAAAAGTGATGAACACACTCTTCCCTTTAAAGCAGCTTCATATCATTATTATGTTTTAAGTAACACTTTGAGAATTAAGGCAGGTATTCGATCACAGGTCATAAGGATAGAAATGGGAATCAGAAATTGTCAGCAGAGTACATTAGTGCCTGGGTAGCAGAGGAGTGAGAACTTGTTGGAATACTGCATACAGATGTGAATTCCAACTCCTGAGGTTCCTTTCCCACAGCATCTGCCTGGGCTCCAGCCTCTGCAATCAGCAATTAGTTGGTGCTTCACTCTACAATAACATATAAACTTTCAAACACACATTTCCAAGTACAAGTTGAATTCTATGTTAGCATTTCAACACTGGATTAGGAGTTTGGGATTAGCAGATGCAAACTAGTATATATAGGATGGATAAACAACGAGGTCCTACTGTATAGCACAGGGAACTATATTCAATACCCTGTGATAAACCATAAAGAAAAAGAATTTAAAAAACACTGAAAATATGGGCCCAAGGGGCTTGTAAGGGTGTACTGATAAAAATTTTTCAATTTGTTTTCATGTGTTTTATCATCACAGGAGCCAATGTTGATGGGAATTCTGAATCAGAATTTTTCTTTGGCAGCATGGACAGAATTTCCAATAATAGTAAATGCAAATAGATAAAATTGGAGTTAGGGGTCAATAAGTGATACCTCTTCTTCCTCTTGCCTGAGTTCAGAACCAAATGTGAGACTAAGCTAAGGGTCCAGCAGATGGAGCTCAGACAATTCTCTCCAGGAATACTTGGCTGGCTAATGTGGGTGCTTCACCTGGAACTAGGAAGAGTGCTCCAGTCACTGGTAAGGTTTAGGATACCCTTGCCTTCTCCAAACCCCCTCCGTGAGAGAGTTTGCTTTTGTAAAATTCACAGCATAGAGGAGCAGATCAAAACGTTTGCTCTGTGCAGAGGGATAGAGACAGAGAGACAGAGGCAAGGAGAAAGGAGCCAGTAACAGGCACCTGAATCCCTCTCCCAAACTGAACAGTGAAGTCTCTCCCCTACCCCTGGGGGACGGGGCTAGTGAGGGGCTGAGCACTTTCTGGAAGTGGTACCCCAGAGGCGCTCTCTCCATCAAAGCAAAGGCTCATCTCAGATCCGATTATGATGGAAGCAAATGGGCTCTGAAGAGGAACTAGTTCCTCAGGATGAGGAACTAGAATCCCATGCATCATTTCTTCCCTAGACAGATATAAAAATTTAAAAAGAAAAATAGGGAATTCCCTGCCGTCCAGTGGTTAGGACTCAGTGCTTCCACTGCAGGGGGCATGAGTTTGATCCCTGGTCAGGGAACTAAGATCCTGAAAGCCATGCAGTGTGGCCAAAAAACAAAACAAAACAAAAAGGCCAAATATGTCACTGTCTGAGTTGGTGAATATGTGGTCTTTCCTGGGTGCAGGAATAGGAACTAGGTCAGTGGTTCCCAAGCCCAACTGTGCATCAGCCATGGGGAAGAGGATGTGGAATGGAAAGAGCTTATTAAAAATCCGTATTCTTGGAACCCACCAAGAATCTCTAGAAGCGGAGTCCAGGTTCTGCACATCTTTGCATATTCTCTGAGTGACTTGGATACGGTTGGCCAGATACCAGCCCCTGGTGTTTGGAACCATTGGCTGAGATGGTTTTCAGAGATCAATTTACCACAGAAGTCTCTTTAAAATGAATACTTCTAGTATCCCTGAATTTACAGTACACATTTCCTTCTGTAAATTGCATGATAATCATAAATTAAATATAGTTGGGCATCTCTTTGGTGCCTGAGTCTCCGCTGGGAGAAGTGAGAGGATGCTTTTGTGCTGAGGACCACACATGGGCTAGAATGGCTTCATCAACACAGTCCACATCATCCCATTTTTCTGTGAAATGGCTACCCATTTGTCCCAACACCATTTATTAAAAAGTCCATCTTTGCTCCAGTGACCCGAGAAGCCCCCTTTATCGTATACTGAATTCCCATAAGTACTGGGTCTTTTCCTGGGCTTTCTAGTCTAAACACTGGTCTATTGGTCTCTGAACACGACAGTACTACACTGTTTTCATTACAGAGGCTGAGACAGTATGCTTTCATGTCTTGCGGGACTAGTCCCCTTTGGGCAGTTTTTGTTTTTTCAGTGTTTTCCTGGTTATTTTTGCATGTTTGTTTTCCCCATGAACTTTAGTATTAACTTGTCTAACTTGATTAGAAACCTGTTGGTGTTTTTATTGGCACTGCTTGCAATTTATAATGCAATTTCACTTTGGGGAAATGGGTAGTAAGTCAAACCTATCCTAGAAAAGGGGAGGTTTTTCCAATTTCTTTAAGTTTACTTTGAGCTCTTTCAGTGTGTGTTAAAGTTTTCCTCATGTAGATTTTGTACATATCTTAAGTTTATTCCTAAGTAATTTAATCTTCTGTGTCATTGTAAAGGGGGGTTTCCCTACCATTATATCCTCTACCTAATTAGTGTTTTGGTGTAGAAAGGCAATTGACTTCTTTATATTAATTTTATTAATTTATTTATTTAAAAAATTTATTTATTTATTTATTATTTTTGGCTGTGTTGGGTCTTCGTTTCTGTGCAAGGGCTTTCTCTAGTTATGGCAAGCGGGGGCCACTCTTCATCGCGGTGCGCAGGCCTCTCACTGTCGCAGCCTCTCTTGTTGCAGAGCACAGGCTCCAGACGCGCAGGCTCAGTAATTGTGGCTCACGGGCCCAGCCGCTCTGTGGCATGTGGGATCTTCCCGGACCAGGGCTCGAACGCGTGTCCCCTGCATTGGCAGGCAGATTCTCCACCACTGCGCCACCAGGGAAGCTCTGTATATTAATTTTATATTCGACCACCTCATGCAATTCTAGGTTATGCCATTATATCATCTGAAAATGGAAATAGTTTTACTTTACCAATTATTTGTGCTGCTGATTTCTTTATCATGTCTAATCGTCTATGCTAATACCTCTAGGACAATCTTGAGTACTAGTGGAGATGCAGTGGGCATCCTGCCTTGTTCCTGCTCTTAGAGGAAATGCCTTTAGTGTTTCCTGATTTAGACGCTGGTTATAGAACTAAGATGACTAAGGTACATACATATACACACACATAAATGCATACATACATACATATATACATATGTGTACATATATTCACATTGAGAATGTATCTGTCAATTTCTCTTTGCTTGCATTTTTTTTAAAAAAAATATTTAATTTATTTATTTTTGGCTGTGTTGGGTGTTCGTTGCTGCACGTGGGCTTTCTCTAGTTGTGGCGAGCGGGGGCTACTCTTTGTTGTGGTGCACAGGCTTCTCATTGCGGTAGCTTCTCTTGTTGTGAAGCACAGGCTCTAGGTGCGCGGGCTTCAGTAGTTGTGGTACATGGGCTCAGTAGTTGTGGCTCACGGGCTCTAGAGCGCAGGCTCAGTAGTTGTGGTGCACGGGCTTAGCTGCTATGTGGCATGTGGGATCTTCCTGGACCAGGGCTCAAACCCGTGTCCCCTGCATTGGCAGGCGGATTCTTAACCACTGCGCCACCAGAGAAACCCTACTTGTGTGTTTTTAAAAACAGGCATGGGTGTTGAATTTTGTCAGGATCTTTGTAACTATTCATATGATTTAATTTTTCCCTTAAGTCTACTAGTATTGTATATGATATTAATGGATTTCCTAATATTGAACAAACCTTGCATTCCTAGAATAAATCCCACTTGATCATAGGGAGATTTGGTGTGTCCAGTCACTATTCAGGAGTCCTGGGCCTGGTTCCAGCTTCTGTCCTGCTTCAGTGTATCCTGGGAAGTGGGGTTCCTTTAGCCACCAAGGAAGCAGTGGGCTGCAAGTCCTTGTGTGGGAATGCAGACCAAGTCACAATTTAGAACTTTTAAATATTGATACATATGATGGGTGTGTCTCCATCTGTACTCTTGCGCTAGTCCCTGCAAATGTTAGGTGTGGCCTGTCCAGGAGTGCACGTTATAGTACTAGGACACCCTGAATAATAAACACAATTGTTCATTGTTTAAATGTAATTAAGTGATCTACTTGGGGGACACACAGCTTACTCTCTAGCTTGGTCTTTTGATTTGTAAAGCAATTCCTTCTGTTAATTGCTTTCAAATAAGGAACTGCTATTTTCCTTCATAGGAACCAGGACAAAATGTTTGTTTTTTTAACATCAGAATTAATTTATAACCTCCACCTTTTCTCTGCATACATTATATTCTACTGAATGCCTTATTGTATTTAGGACTGTCTATTTCCCCCTTTAAATTTACTGGTAATCATCCTTCTAGTACATATGCTGAAATGACCATAAGACAAATCATAACAATAACTGTTGCATTCACTAGACTGTCTTTCCCCAGGGCTGAGGAGTTAAGGGTCTGATATAAGGTAGGAGCTTAATAAGATTTGCTAAAGGAATAAATGTGTGAATGAATGAGTGAATGGTACATTCTGAAAAAATAATAATCACTGTTATAATGATAAAATTAATGTACAGTGAGCACTGAGTACCAAAGGAGTTTTCAACTACACTATTTAATGCCCACAGCAGTCCTATGTGTGTAGCATCATTATTACTATGCCCCCATTTTCCACATGTAGATACTGAAGTTAAGTAAGTTGCCGGAGGTCAAGCAGCTAGTAGGAGACAGTGCCGCTGTTTGAATGCCTGTAAGACACACCAGTTACACTTGCATAATTTGTATCCCTTTTAAGGACACCTGGAAGAACTTTTAGGCAGAAAGAGTTTCACAGACACCACATTGAACAATAATTTGCAGTTCTTATGACTGGTCCTTAGATTTTCTCACTAGACCAGATGCCCAGTGTACCCAGGGCAAGACCTCCTTCTGTCTTCTGCTGAGTGGGTTCCACCTGTGCTGCTGATGTGCTCGAAACGTTGCCAGTGGAGAACAGGGAGGGTAGCATTTTCCTTTCAAGTAGTTGCTGTATGAAAGAACTGTCAAATACAGATGCTGACAGTGAGTATTCCTGTCCCCCTCCCCACCCTGGTTATGACACTGGAGGGGGCCTGGAGTCCCTGATACCCCACTGAGCTTGGTCCCCTGGAAAAAGTATACCATTCCCTCGCAGACTTTGTGGCATGTCCCAACTGGCCATGTTGGTAGATTTCTCTAGGACTTTTGCATGTTCCCAAAAATGACATCACCTTCTCGAAAAGTGTCCTTCGGTCATCAGCCTTATTGCTTTTTCTCCCTTCTCGGAGCTTTACTCGATGCTTGACCACTTCCTAAGCACAAAATGGATTTATTTTCCTCTGTCTTCCCAGATCCCCAAGGCATGCAGCGATCGATCTAAATTTGGCTTGAAGCCAATTCCATATTTTCTTTGTTAACAAAGGATCACATTACAAATTGATCATCACACTTATCTTGATAATCCGTGATGTTGGGTTTCTAGGAGCCTCCAAATTAGAAGAAATATGTAGACTAGAAATCCTCCCTTGGGACTATACTGTTAGGTAGACTCATTTGATCTTACTGTTTTTGTAGGTCAAAAATGGTCAAAGATCTCCAATTTCATGTGGCTAAACTTAATATCTTGGAAGTCCTTCAGGGGTCTCTGCTTAATGGTACAGGTTGCATACCCAGGTCCAGGCTTCCTGCAGATCGTAGATGCCTCTGTAAGGGTATCACTTCTCTCCATCCACAATTCTTGCCCCAAAGCAGAGGTAGCTGATTAAAATCCTCATGTTCACATGGACACAAGTGAATGTTTCCTTTTTGTTCAACTGTCTTCCTTGGAATTTTATTCCTGCTGTGGTTTTAAAATATCTCCACAAATTCTTTGATACCCCTCCCTCTGAAAGACGGAGCTTCATCCCTGTCCCCTTGACTGTGGGCTGGACTTGGTGATTTGCTTCTAATGAACAGAATATGGCAGAAGTGATGATGTGCCACTTCATAGATTAGGTCGTAAAAGACCTTATGGTTTCCGGCTGGCTGGCTCTTCGGTTAATTGCTCACTCAGAGGAAAGTCAGCTGCCATGTGAGGACACTCCAGCAGTCCTAAGGGGAGGCCCCTGTAATGGGGAACTGAGCCCTCCTGCCTACAGCCAATGAGGAGGTGAGGCCTTCTGCCAACAGCTTGTGAGCCATCTAGGAAGCAGACCCTCCAGTGCCTTTCAGCCTTCAAACTACTGCAATCTTGGCCGACCAGACAGGCCTAGCCGGTGGTTCTGGCTCAGAGTCTTTCATGAGGTTGCAGTCAAGATTCTTGAAGATTCCTTCTCTTACTCAAGACCAGCTGTCGCGCTCCTTCCCTGTGGTTGGCACTGTGCCAGGAACTGGAGAGCTAAATGGGGCATTCTTGTCTTCCAAGAGCTCACAGCTAGTAAGACAGTCAGTCTCATTAATAATCATTGGACGTAAACATGCTAAAATTGAAAGTATGTTAAAAGTGCTTTAGGTTATACTTGCATGGAGCTTTGGGAGATTAAAAGAGAGGCAGGTCTGCTTGATAAGGTGTTTTGAGTAGGTGAACAAAGAAGAGGCCTGAGGAGGCCCTGCATACAGTGGTGAAGGTGACACCCCACAAGACAAGAAGGCCGACCAGGCCCCTCTTCAGAGACCAGGAGCTGCTCTGAGGCTACTCTGTGGGGACCAGGAAATCCCAGACCACCCTGTCTGTACCTCTTCCTTAGCAGTAGTGACCTTTCAAAAAACCAGAATTAATGGTAAGAAAGGCAGAGGGCCGGCTAGGAAGAGGGGTGAGGAAATTATCCTCTTTAGAAGTGAAGTGTCTTGGAAAAAGTGTGCCCAGGCCTGCGGAGAGTTCAAGGTCATAATGATCATAGCTCCACTGAAGGGAATCTAGTCCTCAGTTAACAGTGTAGCAATAAAGTGCTGTTAACATATAATCAAAGGTGCATTTCAATGCTAGAGTCTCCTGAGAGCAAAACAAACAACACCCAAAGAAATTATGGAGATGTAAAACTTCGACTTCTCCTTGAGCACAAAGCCAAAATTTCTTGCTTCTGGACTCATTGAAGACGACTTTACCAGGCCCAGGGTGTTACTGACTGACAGCTTGGATTGAGTCCACATCATGGAAATGCGTGGGGGATTTGCTCCTTGTGCTTGCTCTTGTTATGGACTGCTACTTTCTCGTAGTTAGTGGCTTTCTAAAGTTGAAATAAAGCTTGGAAACTGACGGTATTTGGCAAAACTTGGTAATTGTGCTTATTTTTTTCCCACAGAAAATAATCCAACAAATGACCAAAATCACAACCCACCACGCGTGAAAAACATCTTCCAAACGCTCCAAAGATCTTTAGGTAAATGAGAACTTATGACCATATTGATGGTAAGTATATATAGTGACTCCTGATTCTAGGTTTCGTTTTTGTGCTACAGAGACAAGGAATGTAAACATTTGCGTTCAAGTGGCAAGTCTATCTTTTTTAAAAAAAACTCTATGAAAGAGCAAGGCAAACACAACCCCTTAGTAGATTAACTCTATGTTATCCAGGGTTTTCTGTCTGTGGTTGTTAATTCCTTGACCCTGATTTGACAAGCTGGCTCTTCCAAAGTCAAGTAATTATGAGTCATTTTAAGCTGAGAGTTTTCTCTCTTTTTCTAAGACAAGTTGAATAAAAAATAAATTTATTTCTTTTTCCAGAAATGTGAGGCTGTTATCACATACTTCCTAGACAGATTCACCCCGAAGCTGCAGAATTAGCTGCAGTTTTTCAACCCTGTCTGTTTCTACTAAGCCATTCTGTGGTCTCCCTACCAATAAATGAATATTTCAGTGTATTTAATCTTCTGTATTGCCCTTGAAATTCAAGAAACGTTCTTTTTAAAATTGAAGTATAATTGACTTAAAATATTATATTAGTTTCAGGTGTACAACCTAGTGGTTCAATATTTTTATACATTACAAAATGATCACCATAGTAAGTTTAGTTACTATCTGTCGCCAAAGTTATTACAATATAATTGACTATATTCCCTATGCAGTACATTACATACCTGTGACATATTTATTTTATAACTGGAAGTTTGTTCCTCTTAATCTCCCTCATCTATTTCACTCATCCTCCCACGCCTCCTCCCCTCAGGCAACCACCAATTTGTTCTCTGTATTTATGAGTCTGTTTCTGTTTTGTTATGTTTCTTCATTTGCTTCATTTTTTAGATTCCACATGTAAGTAAAATCATACAGTATTTATCTTTCTCTGTCTGACTTATTTCACTTAGCCTAATACTCTCTAGGTCCATCCATGTAATCACAAATGGCAAGATTTCATTCTTTTTTATGGCTGAGTAAGACTTTTGTGTGTGTGTGTGTGTGTGTGTGTGTGAAATATATATATGACATCTTCTTTATCCATTCCTCTATTTTGTTCTTGTTTTTTATTTTGGCCACACCCCACAGCATGTGGGATCTTAGTTCTCCGACCAGGGACCAAACCTGCACCTCCTGCATTGGAAGCGCAGAGTCTTAATCACTGGACCACCAGGGAAGTCCCATTCCTCTATTGATGGACATTTCTGTTGCTTCCATATCTTGGCTATTGTAAATAATGCTGCAGTGAACATAGGGGTGCATACATCTTTTCAAATTAGTGTTGCTGTTTTCTTTGGAGAAATATCCAGAAGTGGAATTGCTGTATCATATGATAGTTCCATTTTAAATTTTTTGAGGAACCTCCATACTGTTTCCATAGTGGCTGCACCAATTTACATTTCCACCAACGGTGTTCAAGGGTTCCCTTTTCTCCATATCCCTGCCAACAGTTGTTATCACTTGTCTTTTTGGTAATAGCCATTCTGACAGATGTGAGGTGATATCATGGCTTTGATTTTCATTTCCCTGATGTTCAGTGCTGTTGAGGATCCTTTCTTGTGTCTGTTGGCCATCTGCCTGTCCTCTTTGGAAAAGATGTTTATCCAGGTCTTCTGCTTATTTTAAAATCAGGTTGTTTGTTTGATATTGAGGTGTATATGTTCTTTGTATATTTTGGATATTAACCCCTTTTCAGATATGTTATTTGCAAATGTCTTCTCCCATTCAGTAAGTGGCTTTTTCATTTTGTGGATAGTTTCCTTTGCTGTGCAAAAGCTTTTTTTTGTTTGTTTGTTTTTTGTGGTACGCGGGCCTCCCACGGCTGTGGCCTCTCCTGCTGCGGAGCACAGGCTCAGCGGCCATGGCTCATGGGCCCAGCTGCTCCACGGCACGTGGGATCTTTCCGGACCGGGGCACGAACCCATGTCCCCTGCATCGGCAGGCAGACTCTCAACCACTGCGCCACCAGGGAAGCTCTGCAAAAGCTTTTTAGTTTGATTAGGTCTCATTTGTTTGCTCTTGCTTTTGTTTCCCTTGCCTGAGGAGGCATATAGCTGAGACTGGTGTCAAAGAGCTAACTGCCTATTTTTTCTCCTAGGAGTTTTATGGTTTTAGGTCTTATATTTAAGTCTTTAATCTGTTTTGAGTTTATTTTTGTTCATGGAGTGAGAAAGTAGTCCAGTTTGATTCTTTTGCATGTGTCACTGTCCAGTTTTTCCAACACCATTTATTAAAGAGGCTGTCTTGGGCTTCCCTGGTGGCGCAGTGGTTAAGAATCCGCCTGCCAATGCAGGGGACACGGGTTTGAGCCCTGGTCTGGGAAGATCCCACAACCCGTGGAGCAACAAAGCCCATGCACCACAACTACTGAGCCTGCACTCTAGAGCCTGCAAGCCACAACTACTGAGCCTGCATGCCACAACTACTGAAGCCCGTGCTCCTAGAGCCCATGCTCTGCAACAAGAGAAGCACTGCAAGGAGAAGCCCCTGCACCGCAATGAAGAGTAGCCCTCGCTCACCACAACTAGAGAAAGCCTGTGCACAGCAATGAAGACCCAAAGCAGCCAAAAATAAATAAAATAAATGAATTTATTAAAAAAAAAAAAGAGGCTGTCTTTTCTCCATTGTATATTTTTGCCTCCTTTGTCATAGATTGACCATAAATGCGTGGGTTTATTTAGGGGTTCTCTGTTCTGTTCCATTTGTCTTTGTGTCTGTTTTTATGTCAGTACTGTAGCTTTGTAGTATAGTTTGAAATGAGGGAGCATGATACTCCAGCTTTGTTCTTCTTTCTCAAGATTGTTTTGGCTGTTCAGGGTCTTTTGTGTTTTCATACAATTTTTATTTTATTTTATTTTATTTTTTTGCAGTACGTGGGCCTCTCACTGTTGTGGCCTCTCCCGTTGCGGAGCACAGGCTCCAGACACACAGGCTCAGTGGCCATGGCTCACGGGCTCAGCCGCTCCGCAGCATGTGGGATCCTCCCGGACCGGGGCACGAACCCGTGTCCCCTGCATCGGCAGGTGGACTCTCAACCACTGCACCACCAGGGAAGCCCAAATTTTATTTTATTTTTTCCTCATTTCATTGATTGATTGATTGAAGTATAGTTGATTTACAATATTGTATTAGTTTCAGGTGTACAGCAAAGTGATTCAGTTATATATATATATATATATATATACTTTTTTTTCCTGGTTCTTTTACATTATAGGTTATTACAAGGTATTGAATATAGTTCCCTGTACTATACAGTAAATCCTTGTTGTTTATCTATTTTACATATAGTGGTGTGTATCTATTAATCCCATGCTCCTAATTTATCCCTCCTCCACCTTTTTCCCCTTTGGTAACCATAAGTTTGTTTTCTGTGTCTGTGAGTCTGTTTCTGTTTTGTAAATAAGCTCGTTTGTATTGTTTTTTCGATTCCACATCTAAGTGATATAATATTTGTCTTTCTCTGTCTGGCTTATTTCATTGATTATGATAATCTCTAGGTCCATCCATTTGCTGCAAATGGCAATATTTCGTTTTTTTCCATACAAATTTTAGAATTCTTTGTTCTAGTTCTGTGAAAAATGCCATTGGTATTTTGATAGGGATTGCAGTGAATCTGTAGATTGCATGGTATATCTTTCCGTTTGTTTATGTTGTCTTCAATTTGTTTCATCAAAGTCTTGTAGTTGTCCAAGTATAGTCTTTTACCTCCTTGGTAAGATTTGTTTCTAGGTATTTTATTCTTTTTAAAGCATTTGTAAATGGGATTGTTTTTGTAATTCACTTTCTGATAGTTCTTTGTTACTGTACAAAATGCAACAGATTTCTCTATATTAATTTTGTATTCTGCAACTTTATTGAATTCATTTATTAGTTTTAATAGTTTTTGGGGTGTGTGTGTAGGATTTTCTATATATAGTATCATGTCATCTGCAAACAGTGACAGTTTTACTTCTTCCTTTCCAATCTGAATTCCTCTTATTTCTTTTTCTTGTCTGATTTCTCTGGCTAGGACTTCCAATACTGTGTTGAATAAACATGGACAGAGTAGGCATCCTTGTCTTGTTCCTGATCTTTGAGGCAATTCTTTCAGCTTTTCACCATTGAGTATGATGTTAACTGTGGGCTTGTCATATATGGCCTTTATTATGTTGAGGTATGTTCCCTCTACACCCACTTTGTTGAGATGTTGAATTTTGTCAAAAGGTATTTCTGCATCTATTGAGATGATCATATGGTATTTATTCTTCAATTTGTTAATGTGCTGTATCACATTGATTCATTTATGCAGATATTGAACCATTGTTGTATCTCTGGAACAAATCCCACTTGATCATGGTGTATGATCCGTTTAATATATTGTTGTATTCAGTTTGCTAATTTTGTTGAGGATTTTCGCATCTATGTTCATCACTGATATTGGCCTATAAATTTCCTTTTTTGTGGTGTCTCTATCTGGTTTTCATATCAGGGTGATGCTGGCATCATAGATGGGTTCAGAAGCATTCCTTCTTCTGCAATTTTCTGGAAAAATTTGAGGAGGATAGGCTTAGCTCTTCTTGAAATATTTGATCAAATTCACCTGTGAAGCCATCTGGTCCTGAACTTTGCTTGTTGGGAGGGTTTTTTTTTTGTTTTTTTTTTAAATTACTGATTCAATTTTATTACTGGTAACTGTTCTGTTCAGATTTTCTTCTTCTTCCTGATTCAGTCTTGGGGGATTATATGTTTCTAGGAATTTATCCATTTCTTCTAGGTTGTCCATTTTATTGGCATATAATTATTTATAGTAATCTCTTATAATCCTTTGTGTTTCTGTGGTGTCAAGTGTAACTTCTAATTCATTTCTGATTTTATTTATTTGGGCCCTCTCTTTTTCTCTTGATGAGTCTGGCTATCGGTTTATCGATTTTGTTTATGTTTTCAAAGAATGAGCTCTTAATTTCATTAATCTTGTTTTATTGCTTTTTAAGTCTCTATTTCATTTATTTCTGTTCTGATCTTTATTATTTCTTTTATTCTATTAACTTTAGGTATTTTTTGTTCTTTTTCTAATTCCTTAGGTGTAAGGTTAGATTGTTTATTTGAGATTTTTCTTGTTTCCTGAGGTAGGCTAATGTTGCTATAAACTTCCCTCTTAGAACTGCTTTTGCTGCATCCCATTGATTTTGGATCATTGTGTTTCCATTTTCATTTGTCTCTGGGTATTTTTTGATTTCCTCTTTAATTTCTTCAGTGACTTATTTGTTGTTTATGTGCATGTTGGGTGTATTTTTGGCAATTTTTATGTTTATGTTTTTGGCAGTTTTTTTCTTGTAGTTGATTTTTCCTATCATTATGGTCAGAAAAGATGTTTGATATGATTTCAATCTTCTTAAATTTATTGTAACATATATAATATAATATATATATGATTTTTTTTGGCCATGCTCTGTGGCTTGTGGGATCTTAGTTCCCCGACCAGGGATCAAACCTGTGCCCCCTGCAGTGGAAACGCTGAGTCCTAACCACTGGACTGCCAGGGAATTCCCTATATATGATTATTTTAAGTTGATGGTCTCTTAAGTTCGAATGCATTCTGATAATCCTGCATTTCCGCTCCTGCACCCCCACCATATTTAATGTTGTTAACATCATATTTTATATCTTTTTGTTTTGTATATCCCTCAACTACTTATTGTGGAGGTAGATGATTTTACTACTTTTGTCTTTTGGTCCACTACCTTACTGTATATTTGCTTTTACCAATGAGCTTTTTCCTTCTGTGATTTTCATATTTCCAGTTGTGGTCTTTTTTTTTCCACTTAGAGATGTCCTTTTAAATTTTCTTGTAAAGCTTGTTCAGTGGTAACTCTTTTAGTTTTTCCATGTCTGTAAAACTCTTTTTCTTTCCCTCAAATCTGAATGATAGCTTTGTGGAGTAGAGTATTCATGGTTGTAGGTTTTTTCCTTTCACCACTTTGAACATATCATGCCCACTCCCTTCTGGTCTGCAAAGTTTCTGCTGAAATGTCAGCTGATAGCCTTATGGGAGTTTCCTTGTACATAGCAAGTTGCTTTTCCCTTGCTGCTTTTAGGATCTTCTCTTGATCTTTATTATTTTTTCTTTAAATTTTTATTGGAGTATAGTCTTTTTAAAAAATATTTATTTATTTATTTAAATTTTATTTTTGGCTGCATCGGGTCTTAGTTGCAGCATGCGGGATCTTCCATTGCGGCATGTGGGCTCCTCACTGCGCCAGGTGGGCTTCTCTTTAGTTGCAGTGTGCAGGCTCCAGAGCGTGCAGGCTCCAGAGCACATGAGCTCAGTAGTTGCGGTGCACGGGCTCTCTAGTTGTGGCCCATGTGCTCAGTAGTTACGGCGCACGGGCTTAGTTGCCCCGTGGCATGAGGGATCTTAGTTCCCTGACCAGGGATTGAACCCACATCCCCTGCATTGGGAGGCAGATTCTTAACCACTGGACCACCAGGGAAGTCCCTGGAGTATAGTCTTTATCTTTAATTTTTGCCATTTTAATTATGTCTCGGTGGAGACCTTTCTGGGTTCATCTTGTTTGGGACTCTGTGCTTTCTGTATCTGGATGTCTGTTTCCTTTCCCAGGTTAGTGAAGTTTCAACTATTATTTCTTCAGATAAGTTCTCTGACCCTTTATTTCACTCTTCTCTTTCTGGGACCTCTGCAATGTGAATGTTAGTATGCTTGATGTTGTCCCAGAGGTCTCTTAAACTATCCTCATTTAAAAAAATTCTTTTTCCTTTTTTATGTTCAGCTTGGGTGATTTCCACTCCTCTGTCCTCCAGTTTGTGGATCCATTCCTGTGTGTCAGGAATTTACTGTTGATTCCTTCTAGTGTATTTTTTATTGCAGTTTTTGCATTCTTCAGCTCTGTTTGGTTCTTCTTTATATTTTTAAACTCTTTCTTAAACTTCTCATTGTATTCCTCCAATTTTCTCCTGAGTTTGTTGAGCATCTTTTTTTTTTTTTGCGGTACGCGGGCCTCTCACTGTTGTGGCCTCCCCCGTTGTGGAGCACAGGCTCCGGACGCGCATGCTCAGCGGCCATGGCTCACGGGCCCAGCTGCTCCGCGGCATGTGGGATCTTCCCGGACTGGGGTGAACCCGCGTCCCCTGCATCGGCAGGCGGACTCTCAACCACTGCGCCACCAGGGAAGCCCTGTTGAGCATCTTTATGATCATTACCTTGAACTCTTTATGAGGTAGATTGCTTATCTATACTTCAGTTAGTTCTTCTTTGGGGGTTTTGTCTTATTCCTTCATTTGAAACATACTCATTTGTTTCCGCATTCCACCTAATTCTCTGTGTTTATTTCTAAGTATTAAGTAGGTCAGTTATGTTTCCCCATCTTAGGCCTTCCCATGGGGCCCAGCAGCACACTCCTCTCTGGCCACTTGAGCTATGTGCTCAGGTGGGCTCTTTTGTTGTGGCAGGGCTGGCTACTGTGGATGTGCTGGTAGGTGAAGTTGGCCCCTGACTTGGTTGGCTGCCGGGCCCTGCCTTGTGCCTGCTGGTGTTGGGGGGCTGGGGCCTGGTGTGGCTGGCTGCACAGCCTGGGGGGGTCCTGGGACTGCTGCCAGCCCGTTGGTGGGCAGGCAGGCCCCCGGCGCTAACAGACTCGAGGGAGGACTCCAGAATGGTGCTTGCCAGCCCCAGAGTCACTGTGGTAGAACAAGATCCCCAAAATGACTGCTGCCAGCATCTATGTCCCCAGTTGCCTCCTTCCCCTCTGGGAGCCTCTCCGAGATCAGCAAGTGGGTATGACCAGTGTCCTTTCAAATTAGTGCCTCTGTGCTGGGGCTCAGAGTGTGTGAGATTTTGCATGTGTCCTTTAAGGAGAGAGTCTGTTTCCTACAGCTCTTTAGCTCTTCCGTAGGCAAACCCCTCTGGCCTTCAAAGCCAGGCATTCTGGTGGCTCGTCCTCCCAGTGCAGGAGCCCGGGGCTGGGGATCCCGATGTGGGGTTTAGACCCCTTGCTCCTTGGAGAGAACCTCTACCGTTGTGATTATCCTCCTGTTTGTGGGTCACCTTGCCTGGGGAGTGGGTACTGACTCTACCCTGTCTCACTGTGGTTCCTTCTTTATAGCTTTAGTTGTGGGAAGTCTTTTCTACTAGTCTCCAGGTCATTCTCATAGACAGTTGTTCTGGAAACAGTCGTGACTTTGGTGTGCCCCTGGAAGGAGATGAGCTCAGGGTCTTCCCACTCTGCCCTCTTGGCCACATACCTCAAGAAACATTTTTTTTATAGTATTTTGTGGTTTCTGAATTGTTTTCACGAACATTGTGTTATCAGTGAGGTAGGTCTTATTATTTCTATTTTATGCTAGTTGAGACTGGGGTCGGAGAGGCTCAGCAGCTCTTTGAAAGGTTCTGGCTGAGCCCCGTAAGGGTGCTCCCTGACCAGCAGCAGCAGCGTCACTCAGGGCAAGTGAGAAATGCGCATTCCCAGCCCCCACACCCTAGACTTCCTGAATCAGAAACTCTGGGGTGGGGCCCAGCGATCTGTGTCTTAACAAGGCCTCCTGGTGATTCTGAAGCACACTCCAGGGTGAGAACCATGCCTCAGTCTACCCAGGAATTTGTTAGGTTAAAAAAATAAACGAAAACAAAACACTGATGTCCGTTTGGACCTTTCTCCAAAATCCTAACTCCTCACTTTGACTCTAGAGGCAGTTACTTTCATCATGAAAACAGAACTAATCACAGCTGCTGCTGGGTGTTTTTAGATGAACCCATTTTGTCTTTTGTCTTTTGTAGGTCACATTGCAGAGGAGAAGAGGGATAAAGAATCCTCTCTATTCAACAGGGATGTAAGTGATGAGCAGTTAACAACCATAAATAAAGGAACACTTCCAGAAGCAATCAGTCCAGGTAATAATCTATAGAGTGTGAGCTAAATAAGGTGCCTACATATGGATGACTTCAGAATGCAACTGTTTGCCTTTCATGGTGTTTTAATGGACTAGATGTCAGCACACTTTTAATTTACCTATGAAAGCATATGATCTACAGTTAAAAATATGCATTAAACTAACGCTAGGAATTTGGCACCCACCTTTTCAAAAATATGCTGCTTTTTTTTTTTTTTGGTGCGGTACGCGGGCCTCTCACCGTTGTGGCCTCTCCCATTGCAGAGCACAGGCTCCGGACGCGCAGGCTCAGCGGCCATGGCTCACGGGCCTAGCCGCTCCGCGGCATGTGGGATCTTCCTGGACTGGGGCACGAACCCGTGTCCGCTGCATTGGCAGGTGGACTCTCAACCACTGCGCTACCAGGGAAGTCCAAAGATGCTGCTTTGATGTTGTTTCTACAAGCCAGGGTCATCCATAACATGGGCATCATAATCACAGTCCTTGACATTACTGAGCACTGATGCTTTCTACCAAACAGGAGGGATTAAATGCCAAAGGTTAACCTAGTCCTTGATCTTCATCCTTGGATTACTTGAGGCTGGGCCCATTCAGAGTGAGTAGAAACTTGCCATCATGGCAACGTGCTGGTACCAAGTCGAGGACGCTCCCTCCATGTAGCTACCCACTAACAGAATTATACCTGGTTGTCACTTCCTAACTCTAAGAAATTAAATGCTGAATTATTCCAACAGAGCCCTTAAAGTTGCTTGATGCTGCTGCCTCTTGACATAGCATCGACGAAGGTAGGAAGTTGGACGTGCCTCAGTTTTCTCCCCATAACCCAAGAAGGCCCTTGGCCAGTATGTCCCGCCTGCATCACTAGGCTCCCCTCAGCGGCTCTCCACATCTGATTCCTATCATTGTACCTCTGTGCCCCATTTCCCTGATTCCTTTATCTCTTTTGGGTCACATTACAAATGGGGTAACAGAAGCTCTGAGTCCCCAGTGGCAGCTGATGACTCCTTCCCTTGAGATCTAGCTAAGATTGCCTTGGACAGTATTCCCAAGCCCACATGCAGTGGCATTCCAAATCTACCCTCAAGGTTTCTACAAGTCCCTAAAGGGTTGAAAAAGCTTGGGATCATCTTGGCATCATGTTTGCCTTATGTCTTGAAATTCCCCCAAACCTACACACCCGAGGCAGATAATGTATATGGCAGAATTACCTGGAGCTGGGGGTGGGGGAGGAGGGATGAGGGACAGCAGAGAAGAGGTTGTATCACTGCCCTGTGAAAGCTTCAGACTGAATACTTGACTCCATTTTTTTTTAATTGAAGTATAGTTGATTTACAATATTGTGTTAGTTTCGGGTATTCAGTAAAGTGATTCAGAATATACCTATACATACACACACACACACATACATATATATTCTTTTTCAGATTCTTTTTCATTATGGTTTATTACAGGATATTGAATATAGTTCCCTGTGCTATACAGTAGGACCTTGTTGTTTATCTGTTTTATATATGGTAGTTTGTATCTGCTAATTCCAAACTCCTGATTTTTCCCTTCCCCCCCTTCCCCTTTGGTAACCATAAATGTGTTTTCTTTGTGAGTCTGTTTCTGTTTTGTAAATAAGTTCATTTGCATCGTTGTTTTAGATTCCACATATAATCGATATCATATGATATTTGTCCTGGTCTGACCTACTTCACTCAGTATGACCATCTCTAGGTCCATCTGTGTTGCTGCAAATGGCGTTATTTCACTCTTTTTTATGGCTGTTGACCCCATTTTTCTTTTTTTTAGATTTATTTATGGCTGTGTTGGGTGATTCCATTTTTCTTAAAAGCCATTGTAGCGGGACTTTTCACCTCCTGTAGTGGCCCCGTCTCCTCCCTCCATCTTCACTCTCCTCTATTCCTCTCCTGACCTCCAAACTCGTTGCTTTGCTGTTTGCCAGCTCATACCCTCAGCATCTCACCTCCACCATCAAAGGTTAGGAATGTCTTTTCCTAAACACAGCCAGTTTATTCCCCAAGAGGACTTGTGGAACCAGCAGCTAAGATGCTAAGGTTTTCGTTCTGGCTCCGAGCAGAACCAACCAGGTGTCCCTACAAAGGCGTACAGGGTCGTCGTTCTCTGTTTACTCGGCCGTGCGTCTTCTCATTTAGATGTTCCAAGCAGGAGTATGCCATGCGCACAGCTTCTGCGCTTTCTGCAGAGGGACATCAGCGTCGCCGCTGTCTCGGTGGCAGGAATCCTCACGGCCACAGTGTTGCTGCTGCTGGCGTTGGTCACGTACATCAGGAAGAAACAGCCATTGTGAGTAGCTCTTAGCGCCCGCCTTCCTTCCAAGAACTCACAGATTTTTGTACCAACGTTGCCCCCAAATTTCCTCTGACCCTGGATTTAGGAGGACAGTGGGGACCTCTGAGCCTGGTTGTGCGTCAGCATCAGCTGACATGCCTCCTAGACGTGCAGATCACTCAGGCCATTGGTTTTCAGACACTGCCTTGTGGTTCTGATGCACAGCTGTGTTCAGGGTTTCCTGGTTTGGGCCATCCTTGCCTCTGAAGGCCACCAGAGGTGAGGCCGCACCTCTTCCCATACTGAGGACCACTGAAACACGAGATGGTACAGCCTCTGGCTGGAAGATTGGAAAACAGGAATATGGATGTAGAAAAGAAAGGCAAAGTATAGCTCCAGGTGTGTGGGGACCGATGAGGCTGAGGAGGAGAGGAGAGGAGGCTGACGTTCGGCTCGTTCAGACTGCTGCAGCCGCGCTGATGGTTAGAATATTGAAAGATGCCTCTGTTGGTTGGTAAACAGCCCCTTCCCAGGACCTCCCTACACTTCCCAGTCTTCCCCGTGACCCAGCAAGTGAAGGGTTAATGGCTGGTGCGGAGGGGCGGAGGGGTGCGGTGAGAGGGCCTCCAGGGCTCTGCTCCATCAGTGGCCATTTTCAATAGTCAGGGTATGTCTGTACCACTTGTTAAGTACTTCAACTATCCCCCGATGAGAGGGCTCCAGCACAGTGGCTCTAACCAGGAGCAGGCACTAGAAAGCAAAGGGTTTACAAGATTATGCGTTTACAGTAATTGCGCCTCAAAATTATGTGCCTTGGTCTGTATCCCTTGGGACCCACATTCCTGATCATGGGGAAAAGCAGCTCTCCAAGGCCCCTCACATCCTGCCCAGCACTGTGTTGGGTCCTCAGCCGTGGTGTGTGATGAGGGGTGAAGTGTCCACCCCCCATCCCATCCCTGCCAAACTCTGCAGTATTTAAATTTCCCCACAAGAGTTGCATTGCTTTCCCTAAGTGTCCTTGAAAATGCCAGGCTCCCGGGACCGGTAACCCATTCCGGCCAGCCACCATCGCCTCCCACCCAGCTTTCTGGGAGAGCAGAGAGAGAGCAGTGGGTCCGCTGAAGCGAAAGGGGAATCCTGAATAGGCAGAAGTTAGAGAAGATTTAAAGCCCTCTTGGAAATAAGTTTGACGGGCTTCACAGTTCTGACTGGGGCTTATTCATTGGATTCACCATTTCCCTTCCGTGTCTCTCAGCGGTATCAAAAGAAGTGGTGAAGGGGAATTCCCTGGCTGTCCAATGGTTAGGACTCTGCGCTCTCACTGCGGAGGGCCCGGGTTCGATCCCTGGTCAGGGAACTAAGATCCTGCAAGCTGTGTGGTGCAGCGGGGTGGGGTGAAGTGGTGAAGACTGGCTCCGTCCCACAGAGATGAATCAAAGCTGTGGAGAGCCTACCTAAATCCAAGGACAAGTGTCATAAGAGACAGAAGAGGAATAGACACGAAGAGAAGACAGAGGTAGAGATTGGAGTCATGTGGGCACAGCTGAGGAAGCCAAGGATTGCTGACAGCCCCCAGAAGCTGGAAGAGGTAAAGTATTTCTCCCCTAGAGCCTCCAGACCTACTGGGGCCCTGATGACACCTTGATTTCAGACGTGTGGCCTCCAGAATGTGATGGTCAATTTTTGTTGTTTTAAACCACCCAGTTGGTGATAATTTATTGTGGCAGTCCTAGGAAACAAATACATGGCCATATGAACTGTCTCTGATACTTGAGTCTTGAGGGCACGTAGGATTCGGCTGGAGGGACGCTGGGGATTGAGGCGGTGAAGAGAGGGGGATTGTGTTTAGGGCATCAAGGGAAGTGCACAGTGGTGGGGCAGACCCTGTGGTTTGTGGCTGGCAGGTTTGCAGTTTCCTGGGGACAGCTGGTGGGGAGCCCTGGAACCCCTGGATCCCTGGGCCCGTCTTATGCTGGTCTGGGCAGCATCACTTAGCAGCCACCCAGAAGCCCTCACCACCAGGGAGGGAGGGACCATGGGAGGAGGCGAGGGGAAGGCACTTCCTGAGAGCCTTCTGTAAAAACCCCCTGCCAGCCAGGCCTAGGGCCCAGGGGGTGGGGGTGGGGGTGGAAGGAGAAGCATTGGGTGGGAGGGGGTGAGAGAATAAGGTGCGGGAGGGGGAAGGGGTGGAATAAGGTGGAGGGCAGGGATGAGAGAGGAAGGGGGGGCTGACAAAATGTCTTGAGGAAGAGGAGGGCTCGGGAAGAGTAAAGCAGGAGGGTGGGGAAGGGGAGAAAAAATAAAGAGGGGGGGCGGGTGGGGGAGGGAAAAGCAATAAGGGAGTGTAGGTGGGAGAGTAGAGAAATGGGGTGATGGAAGGGGAAGACTTGGATGGAGGAGGGGGTGGGAGCAAGGAGGGGGGAAGGAATAAAGAAGGAGGGGGCTGGGGAAGAAGAACGGGGAGACTTGCGAATGTGGCAGAGGGGTGGGGGAGGGGCTCTCCCTAGTCAGCATCGACAGCATCAACAACAGTGTTACTATTGAGCGCTGGTCCCCACTCAAGCAAGCATTTAGTGGGCACCTCCCTGTGCCAGACACAGTGCCCTGGGGGCAAACACATCCCGACTCACACGCCCTCCCAGAGCTCTGCTGGGAGATAGCATGGCCCTGCCCTTGGCCTCTGTGATCCACCCCCTTCAGTCATGGTGTGGGCACGATCATTCCCATTTCATAGACAAGGAAACTGAGGCTGGAGAGGGGAAGAGCAAAAGTTCTGTGAAAGCAGGGCCCTGAGTACCCCAGGGGGGCAGCGGCCCCATAGGTCTCTGAGTGCCCGGCCAGCCATTTCCACCCGAGGTCCATCCGCTCCAGACTTCACCGCCACGGCATTTCCCAGGCATGCTCCCCAGGGAAGCTGGGCCCAGCTGGACCCCAATACTTCTCTGAGCCTCAGTTTCCTCATCTTGGCAACGGGGGTAAGAATTTACCTCCTTCACGGGGCTGGCGGGTGGTTCATTCAGCAAACATTTCTTGAGCTCTCGCTGTGTGCCAGGCACTGTGCTGGGCTGGGCGCTGGGGATGCCGAGGGGAGCACGTGGATCAGCTGCCCGACAGCAGGCTGCTGGAGTCCTCCTGAGCGTGGAAGGAGATGTGGCTGTCAGGGCTCGGGTATACAGCAGGCACACCGTAAATGCCAGATTCTTCCTTGAGCTCCCGACAGGTTGTACGCCTGTCCTCATTCCATCCTCATCCAGACCTCTCAGGACCCCAGACCTGAGAAGCAGGCCACCCTCCCACTGGCCTCCTACCCCTACCTCAGCTTCCATTTGAGAAACAAGTTGGGGTCATGTGCCTCTAGCCTCCACCAGCGGCCTCCCCAGCCCCGTGGGCCCGCTGGGAGCCTGCCCTGAGCGGTCTCTCCCTCTTTCTCTATCAAAGAGGTGGTTTCCTTTGTGTTCCCAGTTTGCTCAGGGCTTCCACCTCCAGCTCAGTGGTTGGTCCAGCCAGCCTGGCCCTGGCGTGGTGAAGGGTGGCCGCCACACAGCCCAGGAGATTTCAGGGCTGAGCCTTGTGGAGGCTCTGGGCTCCATTTGAGCCAGCAGACCTCAGGCTCTGCCATTTACTAGCTGTGAAATCTCAAGCTTCAGTTTCCTCTTGGCCTCAGTTTCTGTATCTGTAAAACGGGGCTAACCTGCTTCTTGTGGCTGTTGTGAGCATTAAATGCACCTTAGCTGGGGTCAACACACAGGAGTGCTCAATATAAATGAATAAATAAATCTTAGCTGTTATGATTGTTCTGCAAAACTGTGGCTTTTTACCTGTCCAGCATCCTTCCAGCCGTAGCCTCCAACTTCCCTTTGGGTTCTTCTCCCCGGTCTCAGTGTGGTGTGGATGGGCTTTGTGACTGGGTCCTACGCCACTCTCACATCCAATCCGCTGGTTTCAGGGACTTGGTAAGGGATGGACATGTGATCCACTCAGCCAATGAGCTGTGATGGAGCTTTTGCTGGGAATACTGAGAAGAAGATGTTTTCTCCTGAGTGGGATTGGAAGCTGAGTTGTTATCTTGGACCCCGGGGAGAAAAGTTATCTGAGAATAAAGTCAACAGATAGAGGAGGTAACAACCCTGAGGCCATCATTTGAGCCTTGAGTAAGTTGTTCCTGAAGCCCATACCTGAGCTTTTCATCCATCATGCTATATTTGTTAAACTCCATTATGTGCCAACTGCGACTCTAGTTGCTGGGGATGTAGCCAGGAACAAGATAATCCCCACCTCACAGAGGTCCAGTCTTGCCCCAGGGCCTTTGCACCTGCTGATCCCTCTGTTTGAAATGCTGTTCCCCCAATATCTCCATGGCTCCCTCCTGTACCTCCTTCAAGTCTCGACTCACAGGTTATCCCCTCAGTGAGGCCTGCCCTGACCCCTCTGTTCAAATTCACACACCTATGAACCTCTTCTACCCTTTCCTGATTTATTTCACTCCTTAGCGCCTGGAGCCACCTGATATACTCCATGGAATACTTGATTATTTTGTTACTTCTCTGTCTCCCCCACTAGACTGTCAGCTCCACAAGAGAAGGGATTTTCATCTGTGTTGTTGACAGCAGCTCCATAGCGCCTAGAACAGAGTGTGGCATAGAGTAGGTACTCAGTGTTGAATGAATAGGGAGCCCCCGAAGGCCTATCTGAAGAGATGACATTGTCATTGCGGTTTGGACGTTTAAGAAGAGCGGTCCATTTGATGACCCCCAGAGGAGGGCACAGCATATGGCTGCTATAGCAAATTGATTCTCTTCTGACTTAAGCCAGGTTGGATTAATTTTCTTTTTTTTTTGTGGGGGGGGGTGTCACTTTCAACCTTTAGAATCCTAAATTGCTCTGGGAAGGATGCTGTACTCAAGAGGTACGCCCTGGAGGGCGCAAGGAAATCCTGTTCCTGCCCTTGGACATGCAGTCAGTAGCACACTATCGAAACTGGGGAAACGGAGAGATGATGGTGGTGGTGATGATGATGGCGATAGTGGAGCATCTGCTTTGATGCTCATGAGGTGGGTACCATTATCATCCTCATTTCCTGAATGAGGAAACTAAGGCACAGAGAGGTCAAGTAACTTGCTCAAGGTCCCTCAGCTCTAAGTGGAAGAACCAGACAAGAACAGCAAGGAGGTAAATGTCACGTTGTCTGACCACCCAGAGGAAAGGCGGGTGCTGCACGGTTGAAGACACCCAGGTGGGAGGGCATTCAGTAGGGGCCCTGGGGGCATCACTGTGCTGAGATGTGAGTCTTCTCTGGCAGCCTGAAACCTCCACCCCAGGGCCCATCTGCCGGGTGTTACCCCTGCAGTGGCCTGGCGTCTTTTTGGCTGTGGAACCAAATCCGGCCGGCTCAAGGGCAGGTGAAACCAGCACAGAGTCCCACCCCACCCAGTCTGAGGATGGGGAAGGCTTCCTGGAGGAAGCTGCGTTTAATCAGAGACCTGGAGGAGAAGGAAGAGTCAAATGGAGGAGAAGAGGTGGGGAAAGAGTTCAGGCGGGGACCAGCTGGGCAAGGGCCCGGGGTGGGGGTGGGGGTGGGTGTGAGTGATCAAATTCTTCTGAGGCTCTTTGCACGTCTAGAGTGAATATTTACCCAGACCCACGCTGGGCAAACGCACCGCAACTTTTCCAGCCCACTGTTCCATCCGCTCTTTCGTCTGCACATTCAAAAGACGCATCCACCACCCTCCACTTTGGCAAAACACATGGCGTTATCTGCAGGCCAATCTCGGAACTGTCTGAGCACCCAGCTGGCCTGGGCCCCTCAGGACGTGGTCTCTGAGATGGAAGTGGGTTAGAGGGTTGCTGAGCCAGTGCCTTGCAGAGGCTGGGAGCCCCTTTCTCAGGCCTGAAGACCCCAGAGACAGCAAGCCCCAAATGCTGCTGCCCCTCGGGCACCCCACAGGCAGCCTGCTCAGCTTCCAGCTCTCTGGGAGGCCGGCCCCACGGGGAGCTATTTTGCAATCAAGCTTTCCTCCTCCCATGTCCACCATGGCCTGGGCTATGGGGCCAGACTGCCCTGCTCCCATCATGCCTGGCCACTTGGAGTCGGTTGTTTAACCTCTCTGGGCTTCACTTACCTTATCTGGAAAATGGATTCAATGGTTTAAACTGTAAACCGCTTACAACATTGTGTGGCACGTGGTAAGTGCTCAGTAAGTGCTGCTATTATAATTGTAGATTATGTGGTTCTGATGCTGTGATCTCTCTCCTCTTCAGTTTGCTGGGGCATTCTTCTCTCATTACCCCAGGAAAGGAGCATCCAGTATGGAAACAAAGATTTTATTCTGCTTCCTGAATTTCACGATGTCTGTGGGGAAAGGGAGCTCTTCTAACGAAAACAGTTTTGGGAGAAATCTATGTAGGGGGAAAGTACCCAGCCTGAAGCTTAGAAAAAAGATTTCCTGAGTCGGAGGGGGGATTTAGGGAACTGGGGGGTGGTAGAGGCTGGGGGAGAGGGTCCCAGGAAAGGAGTCCTGGGGTAAAGCATGAAGGAAATGCCAGGCCAGTTGGGGAGCTGAACCCACTTCCCCCAGGGCGCAGGTGCAAGAGAAGAAAGATTTTTTTGGTCTCAACGGTGGGCCTAGGACAGCCCATGTAGGTCCCCAAGGCCCCACGGGTGACAAGCCACTGAAGAGGTGAGAGAGCCCCCAAAGCCTCAGGGCAGTGGGGGTAGATGGGGCAGAGTGGATTCCAGGACAGGCCCGGCCTTGCAGCCCGACAGCTCCGTGGGCCGCCGAGGGAGCAGATGTTAGATGTGGTCAAGTGGTCAGAGGGTGGGAGAGTGAGGAGGAGAAGAGGCTGAAGAAGAGGTTGTGAGCAGCGCAGGAGGTGGTCAGGTGCAGTGCAGTGTGCACTGCAGCCAGGTGCAGTGCACGGGGCTGGGCTGGGATCGGGTGCGTGCTGGGGGACACACCATCTCCGTGTCTTGACGACATGACCGATCCTTCTTAGAAGCCATCCCTGACACCCCCAGGCTGTGTCGGGCTCCTCTGTGTATACACAGTGTCCAGGCTTCTGCCTTCCCAGCCCTGGTCATCCTGGTGACCCAGCTGGCCCCTCGCCTAGACTGTGAACCATCTGAGGGCAGGCACAGGGCTGTCGTTGTTGACCTGATGGCTGGCACACAGGAGGTGCTCTGACCTTTGCGGTGTGGACCTACTTGGGAGGTTTATCGTCTCTCCGGCTTTAACCTGTCTGTGGAATAAATAAATCACTCATATGAGCAATTCAGCCAGGGACAGGCCCCGGGTCCATGTCCCCTTGGGAAGGGAAAGTGGGGGCATTCCAGTTTCCAATGAGTCCTGGGGATCCCCCTCCCACTGCCACTACCCCACCCCCATTCCGGCACACAGCTCCCCTCCCTTACCCTCTCCAGGTTTAGGGGATGCTGTTGGGATCATCATTCTAGCATAACCCCTGCCTGCAGCTCGCCTCATTCCCCCCACTCCTGGGCAGGCTCTGCTTGGCCCCGGAAGTGCCATCTGCCCTCCCTGGAGCACACGGCTTGCGATTTTCCTTGAACACAGCACTTTGTGACTTTGACGTAAACTTCAAACACAGCCCCCTTTCCTGTCTTCGCATCAAGGAAACAGGCTGAGTTTCAGAGAAAGGCGCTTCCAAGAGCACATCAGGCCTTCCGGGCCAGTCCCTGCCCAGCTTGGCTGCCGTGCTCCGCTGGGGTGTCCAGGTGAGTGGCTGGCCTCCGGCCTTCTGCCTCTTTCTTGCCAGCACGGCCACCGCAGGGGCTTCCGGGGCAGCCAGCAGAGGGTGACTCAGATTCCCCACCCCCTCCACCCCGAGTGAGAAACCCTGGTGGGGTATGACCTCCTTACCCCTTGCCAGGGTGTATGAGTGGGTGGTTAGCCGGTGGTGGCTTCAGGCTGGGGGCTTGGGCTGCAGAGAAGCCCAAGTTAGTTTCTCGGACCCCAGTTCTTCATCTAGAAGCAGCTGTCTGTCGGCTTTGGGACCAGAGACCTTGCAGGTGGCCTGTGCCTCCACACCCGTCAGCACATCCCCAGGTAAGTCATCCCAGATGGGGCAGCACCCAGCCGCCATCTCCAGGGGTGGTCTGGGTCTGGTGAAGGAGGACAGAGTCAGGAGGACACTGTGGTACCAGAAGGGCTGTAGGACCGAGGTGGGTGACACCCAGCTGGGAAAGGAAGCAGACACGACCTGTGGCCACCCTGAGGGAAGGAGGTCTCGCTCCAGCGGGCCCGCCGAGTGGTAGTGGACGCCTATATCCAGGGGCCACAGAGGTGCCTGCTCAGTCCCTAGCCTCCTGCAGGGCCCCATCAGTGCAGCAACCTTGACTTCAGGAAGCAGAGAAAACTCCAGGGAAAGCAAACGTGTGCTCTGTCCCCCAGGGCCGTGAATATGAGGGTGGCTCAACAGGGCTGTGAACTTGAACATCAAAATGCCGGATGATTCCCATGAGGGGACCCAGGACAGGCTCCAGCCATTTGTAGGGGAGCTCAGGTTAAAGGGGAAACAGAGATGTGAAGAAGGAAACAGCTCGAATCCTGCTCAACCGCTGTGTGTCCTTGGCAAGTTGCTTGGCCTCTCTGAACCTCACTTTGCCCATGTGTTAAATGCAGATGCAAATGTTGGCAACTAGTAGGTGCTTGGCTCCTGACTGTGGGGTGAGAGGTTGGGAAAGGTGTCCCAAGCAGGAAAGGGTCTTGGCAGGAAGGAACAGGGGTTCGTGTGGTGAACGGCTCAAGATGAGCTTTGTCGCTCTTGTCTTAGCCACGGCAGCAAGCGCACAGTAGGTGCTTAACAAAGCTTTGCTGAGAGATTAGGGTCAGGGACTCCTGTGCTGGAAGGTCCTTGGGTATCACCTGTGAGGGCTCTTACCCTGCCAGTGCAGAGCTGCTTTTTCCTGTTGTCGCCTGTCCTCCAGCCTTGCCACACAGCCCCGGCAGGGACGCTGGGCAGGCAGGCGGCCCAGCTGGATGGTGTTTCGTGTACACCCTGGAGCCAGGAGGCCGATTTGAGGCCTGGCTCTGCCACCTACTGTGTGTGCCGTGTGACCTTGGGCAATTTCCTCCTTCTCTGGGTCTTCAGGTGTCAAATCCACAAATCCTCTACACACAGCATTCTCTCGAGGATTAGGCAAGTGAATTTCTCTCGAGTGCCTGGCACACAATAGTGCTGTATAAGCATATTGCTAAAGTCCTAATTATGATCACTAGCTCTGGGCGGCCTCATAGCTCCTGGAGACTCTCCTGGGGGCTGCAGCAGCCAGACCTCTCCATGCTGGCTGCTCCCCGCCGCACCCCAAAGCATAGCGTTAAGGAAGTGCTTCTTAACTGGAGCCAGTTTTGCCTCCCCCATGCCTGCTGGGGACATTCAGTGCCATCTGGAGACATTTTTGCTTGTGACTCAGGGGGTGTTACTGGTCTCTAGGAAGACAGAGGCCAGGGGTGCTGCTGAACACCCTACAATGCACGGATAGCACCGTGCGGTCCCCACTGTCAGGCTCTGTCCTCCTGACTCATCCCACCTTTTCTGTCCCCTAAGTCTTTTCCCATCTCCTGTTACACAGAGCCTGGCACCCAGAGAGGGATAGCTCCTTGCAGAGGTTACACAACCCTTAGAACGCCAGCAGCAGAGGTTGAAATCGCTGGGGAGTGGTGGCAGTGGGGACTGATCTCGTGGCATTATTCAGTCAGTTGGTCAACAGATAGAGTCTGTTTGAGGCCTGAGGACCTGCTTCCAACCCCCAACAGGCCAGCACTCTTTACCCTGACAGTTGAAGGCAGCTCAAAGTGCAGCGACACCTGGGCCAGGCAGGCGTGGGAGCCCCTGGGGACCCAGATCAGAGCCGTGGATTGCATTCTCCCAATGGCCACGCACTAGAGTGGCTAGTGCTGGCTGCTGGTCAGAGAGACCTGAGTTCAAATCCTGACTGCCACTCACAGGCTACATGATTCTGAACATGACATTAACCTCTCTGAGCCTCAGTTTCTTTAGCTGAGGAATGGGGATAACAGTTCCCATTTGATGGAATTGCGGTGAGGATTAGATTAAATGGGTAATGCTCAGAAGAGGTGTCGTAAAGTCTTCGGTATAGAGGCTATTGTTATTGTTGCCCGCTTGACAAATATTTGTCGGGAGGAAGCAGGGGCTATCGTGAAAACAAGACGAGCATAGGCTCTGCCTTGGGGAGCTCATGCTGGCCAGAGTCGGTGGAGCAAACAGACTGATCATACGTGGCCACCAGGGCTGTGATGCGGGAGGACGGGGCCCTGGGAGAACAGAGGAGGTGCCTGACTCAGCTGGGGAGGGAGGGGGGAAATCATGGAACACTTCTGGGTGGAAGGGACAGCTGAGGGTGGCCTGGAGAAGGGTGTGGGCACTGTTCCAGGCAGAGGGAACAGCCTGTGCGAAATCTCCTCCGATTGGTCCTCTCCTCTCCCACCACTGGTTAGTGGAGGAAGCCGCTAGATCCTCCGTTCACTATTCTCTCCTAAGGAGGCCCCCACAGCCCCTCATCCCTCATCAGGCTGCCAAATTCCAAGGACCTGCAGAGGGGTCTCCACCCACCACAGCGAGCTGCATACCTTCCCAGGTACCCCAGTATCAGTAGCCTCTGCCCACCACGAACATTTATGGGGCACCTACGATGTGCCTGGCTGGTATAGGCAGGGGCAGGAGACCATGTCCACTCTCACCGTGCTTCCATTCTAGCAGGGGACAAAGATCCTGTGGCAACAAGTTGACGGTACATCACATTTTCAGTGGTGAAGAGCAGTAACGCTGGGTCAGGGATAGAGAGAGAAGGGGAGGCGATTTTAGAGAGGGAGGTCAGGGAAGACCTCTTGGAGGAGGAGGTGACATTTACACAGAGACCCGAATGAAGTGAGGGGTGTTGGGAGAAGTGTGTTCAGGCAAAGGGAACAGCCAGTGCAAAGGCCCTGAGGTTGGACCAGGCCTGATTTGTTTCAGTGCTCTGAACAAGTAACATAAGGAGGCCCGTGTGGCTGGTGGGGAGTAACTGAAGGCCAGGAGGCAATGGGGCAGATTGGGCAAGGCCGCTGTAAGAACCTGGGCTTTAACCTTGAGTGACGTGGGAGTCCTGGAGGGCTGCGAGCAGAAAAGGACGGGCCAGGACAAGGGCGGGCCAGGCCCCATGCTCAGTGTTTGGTGAGCCTTCTCTCACGGAATCCCCGCAGCCCCGCAGCGCTAGGCACCTTCACTGGTGCTGTGTTCCAGGTGGGTCTGGCGAGCATGGCTCCCCGCCCAGGACCACACTGCTACTACCCAGTAGATCCATGATTTCATGATCAGATCTGATGCCCTGGTGTCAGGGAAAGGATAAGGAGCCTGTTGCCATCCAGGGCACAGCGCTAACTGCTGTCTTTGTGACTTGGAACGTAACCAAGATGGCAGCTGACAAATGTCTGTGCTGCCTCTGTTGGTGGCCTGCGGACTGGGGAGCAGGAAGGGTGGCTTTAGGGGGGACTTGGGGTCTCAGGCAGTGAGGGGCTGCGCACCCATTCCTTGGGTGGGGACACTTGATGTCTGGCTGTGGGTGGCACCTGGGGCCTCCAGACCTGCCAGGTCCAGGGGGATCATCTCATTCCGTCGGCAGCCTGACTGCCTCAGTCTTCCCTCTGGTGTCTCAAGGTAGACATTTAACTGGGGCTTTGGATACTGAGTCTGTTCTGTGGAACAGCAGCACTTCCAGGCCCTGCTACGTAGGTGTGAGGATTAAACAAAGCTGAAAAGCATCGTCCTTTCCTGGCAGGTCTTCTCAGAGCCTTTAATATGCAAATATGCTTTCCACAGCTTTTGTAAACATAGTTGATCTCTTGACCCGTATTTCCTTCAAAGTATGTTTGGGGCATCCTGTGTGTCTGGAACAGGTAGAATTTAACCCTGCCTGTCCCCAAAAAGGATGCTTAAAGGGTGGGATTTCAGGCAGCTCCCTCTAGCCAAGGATCAAACTCTCCTCCCCTTTCCCCAGGACCTGGGCTGTGAGAACGAGGCTGGGGTCCCGTGGTCTCTCTGTGGAGCTGCAAACCATGGGAAGGCCAAATGAGCATCTCTGAACTCACGAGGACCTCGCAAGCTCAGGGGGAGGATGGAGGGGGTCAGCCCAGGCAGGAGTGGGGTGGGGAAGTCTCATGGTGGGCATGTCTCTGAGGAAAGCCGTGCAGCCTGCAGGGACATGCCTCAGGACAGAAACATCTGATCGTCCAGGAGGCTGCAGACCGGCCAGGCTCCTCTGAAAGCTGTTGTTGTTACTGTTGTCGTTGTTATTGGCAAAGGGACAGGGAAGTGGGAATAAAGCTGAGAATGCGTGGGGAAGGCTTCTGCCTTTGGGACCTTGGACTCAGGTCCGACATGGCCAATCATGGCTTCTGGCCCCGGACTGGGTCTCAAGAGGCAGCCTCTCCCCACTCCCGCTTCTGCACTCATCTGCCTCCGGCTACCCAGGCTGCACCTGTGGCCACCACAGGGTGGAGCTTCTCAAACTGTGTTGTTGACAGTTTCCTGCCACAGCTTCCTGCCCCAGAGACCAGCTTCACTACCCCCACCCCTCCCCATGGTCCCTGGACAAACCCTCTCTTCGCTGCCTTGCCTTAGGTCCTGATACCCTGTGGGGAGCAGGGCCGTGAGCCTGCCAGGCAGGGCTGGTTGGACTGGGGGAGTGGAGAGAAGTGGGGAGGGTATATCCGGTGGAGCACACTGCATGGAAGTGCATTTGAAGGAAGGCTGATAGTGCAGCCTGGCTGGAGCAGAGGGAGGGCCGAGGAATTTAGTCTGATTCAATGATGTAGGCAGGAGGGAGCCACAGTAGGTTCTTGAGCAACGGAGGCCTTGGGGAAGAATCGCCTAAAAGCAACTTGCAGATCCCGGAGCTTCAGCTCATGTGGGAAACAGACTGTGGGGTTCAGCCGACCACAGTCACCGTGTGAGTTAGATCTGGATCTCAGGGTTTATTAAGAGACACAGCAGGTGGAGATCAAAGGAGGTGATGGCAGCACAAACCGACCTCAGGGGAAAGATCTGGATGAGACAAGTGGGAGTGGCAGCATGGGTAGCCACAGACGGGATGGCCTAAGTAGGGGACGGGTGTTGGAGAGGGAGAGAGAGCAAGAACCGTCAGAGAGGAAGGCGGCAAGCCAGGGGGTTGGCGAAGGACCCAAGAGTGTGGCGGGGGGGGGGTCACAGTGTCCACCACGCAGGGGACCCAGCCTGGAAGAGGGCACGAAGTGCTTGCCTGGTGCCCATCAGGTGGCGATATCGTGCTCTCTGCAGCTGGAGAGCACCCTGGTGGAGGTGAGGGGAGCAGACTGTGAGGCTGGATGAGACAGAGGGAATCAAGGAAGTGAGGCAGGAGTGTAGACAGCTCTCTCTTTCCTATTTCAGTTAATATTTGTAGTGCCTGGTGTGTCTATACCTTCCAGCTCCCTTGCTCCCCTTTTAATTAAGAAAAAATTAAGGTATCATTTACATACAGTAAAATTCACCCCTTTTAATGAAAAATTCTGGGAGATTTGACACATGCATACAGCTGAGAAACTGCGGTCTCAGTCAAGGTATAGGCTATTGCCCTGAATTCCCTCATATCCCTTTGCAGTCCATCCACATCCCATCACCCCTGCTCCCCACTGGGCCTGCTGCCTCCGGCAGCCACTGCATGGCCCTGCAGTTTTTTGTTTCGTTTTGTTTTTATTCCTTTTATGTTATTTATTTATTTATGTATACAGCAGGTTCTTATTAGTTATCTATTTTATACATATTAGTGTATACATGTCAATCCCAATCTCCCAGTTCATCCCACCAGCACTGCCCCCTCCCCCGCTTTCCCCCCTTGGTGTCCATACGTTTGTTCTCTACATCTGTGTCTCAATTTTTGCCCTGCAAACTGGTTCATCTGTACCATTTTTCTAGATTCCACATATATGTATTAATATACGGTATTTGCTTTTCTCTTTCTGACTTACTTCACTCCGTATGACAGTCTCTAGGTCCGTCCACATCTCTACAAATGACCCAAATTTTTTCCTTTTTATGGCTGAGTAATATTCCATTGCATCTTCTTTATCCATTTGTCTGTCGATGGGCATTTAGGTTGCTTCCATGACCTGGCTATTGTAAATAGTGCTGCAATGAACATTGGGGTGCATGTGTCTTTTTGAATTGTGGTTTTCTCTGGGTATACGCCCAGGAGTGGGATTGCTGGGTCATATGGTAGTTCTGTTTTTCATTTTTTAAAGGAACCTCCATACTGTTCTCCATAGTGTCTGTATCAATTTACATTCCCACCAACAGTGCAAGAGGGTTCCCTTTTCTCCACACCCTGTTCTACAATTTTGAATGGAATCATATGGTTTGTAGCCTTCTGAGTCTGGCCCCTTTCACTTAACCTGACGCCTTTGAGATACATTCATGTGTGTATCAGCATTTCCTTCCATTTCAGGCTGAGTAGTGTCCCACTGCATGGATATACCACACTTTATCTATTCATCTGTTGGGAAACATTTGAGTTGTTCCTACATTTTGGCAGTCGTGAATAGAGCTGCTATAAACATTCCTGTGCAGGTGTTTGTGTGAACGTAAGTTTCCATTTCTCTAGGATGAATACCTAGGAGCCCTTCTGACTCTTTTAAAACACTCTTCTGGGATGGTGACCTGCATCTCCAGGTCCCCGATTAATCACCTGCCTGTAACTATCGGGACATCCAAGACCCCCACAGCCCTGGCTCTCCCAACCCCAGCGTTAGACTCTATCTGGTTAGAACGCAGATTCCGGCCCCTCCTCCAGCTGCGCCCATTCAGACCTCACCTGAATCCCGCTCTAGTATCTTCCTCTTGGCTCCAGTGCCCATCCTTGCATGTTCCTGAACGCCCAGGGAAAGGCAGCCTTTCTCAATCCACAAAAGCTTGCTTTGCACCCCCTGCTTACAATTGCTTAAGTAAGAAGGGTACCCAAGGAGCCTTCCTTGAATGCAAAACTATGCCTGGGTGGCCTTAAGTGGGCCCATCTCAGTAGAGAAACGACCAGAAACTGTTAAGGGGAAATAATTTTTTTCAACATTATCTAAAAACTTACAAATATACAGAAAACAGGAACAATTAGTTGTACAAATTATCCACCCCCTAGATTCTACAATGGACATTTTGCTATATTTGCTTTATCACATACGGTTAATCCTCATTATTGTTGGATTCCATATCTGCCAGTTCGCCTACTTGCTAAAATTTATTTGTAACCACCAAAACCAATGCTCGCTGCGCTTTCACGGTCATTGGAGGGCGTGTGCAGAGTGGTGTGAAATTTGAGTCAACCGATGTGCTGGTTCTTTGAGGTTGAGCAAGGTGATGCTTTGCCTTCTCCATTCAGCTCATACTGTAAATAAGTCTCTTTCTCACAGTCTATTTAGTGCCACAGTTTTGTGCTTTACGTCGGTGATTTCACTGTTTAAATGGCCCCCAAGGACAGTGCTGAGGTGCTGTCTAGTGTTCCTAAGTGCAAGAAGGCTGGGCTGTGCCTCACAGAAAAAGTATGCGTTGGGTAAGCTTATCGTTATAGGGCTGCTGGTCAAGAGCTCAATGTTAATGAATCAACAATATAATTATGTAAGTTGTCTTTAAACAGAAGTACATAAAACAAGGTTATGTACTGATCGGTTGATGAAAATATTGTGACCAGAGGCTTCAAGGAACCTGACACTGGATCTCTTCTAGAAGCAAGGGCTCAATACTTCCTAATTCAATACTTTATAGAAATACTGCAAATAGCAAGACTCAACTTTATCAATCTGCTTATCCATCCATCCATCCACATTATTTTTTGGATGCCTTTCCAAGTAAAGTACAGTCATCACTACCCATCACACCTAGATATTTCTGCACGCAGATCACTGACCAGGGTTCAATATTTTATGGTTCTTTTTTTACTGAGGGGCCCAAATACCATAAAATGAACAACTCAAGTTGGTACATTTTCTGAATTTTTTTTTCATTTTCACATTAATTTAATTTTACGTTCTCTGAATTTTGAGCAATTCAGACACCTGTGTAACACAACGCTTCTCAAGATATTGGACATCACCATCACCCTAGAAAGTTGAAGGTGGATAATTTCAGGTTAGATATCTTCCTCACCAGGTATCTATTTATCTGTGTGTCCTTACTTCCTCCTCCCCATATAGGGTCATACTTTCCAAACCTCCTTTTGTTTAATGACTGTATCGCAGTTCACATTGGAGTTAAATCCTAATGTATTTAACCAATCCCCTATTAATGGATATTCAGATTAGCTTATGCTTTCTAGACACTCGTTCACGAAGGCAGAGGGGGCAGGACTAAGGGGAATTTCTAAGGTTGCTGGGAAAGGGTCAGAGGAAAGAGTCGGGAAGGCTAATGGAGTCAGGGTCCTTTGATGAGCAAAGTTGTTCCAGCTTCCGGGCCCTGGCACTTGCTGTTCCTTCTGTCTGATGTGCTCCCCTCCATGCTGTTTGAGAAGTGGGCTCCTCCTTTTCCTTCGGATCTCAGCTCAAATGCTACCTCCCCAAAGAATGTGACCATCCCAGCTCCAGTGGCTTCTTCCCTCTTGATCTCACTCTATTTATTTCCTTTAGAACACTGACCTCAATCTGTAATTATTTTTGTCTCTCCTTGTTTATTGCATCCCCTCTCCCTCAGACTGTTATCTTCAGGAGGGCAGGGATCATGTCTCTTATTCACCCGTATCACCATCCTGAAACACAGTAAGAATTCAACACGTGTTTGGGAGGTGGATGAAGGTTCCAGGTGCTGTTGTGTCGTGGCCAGTGGGGCGCTCCGTACTAGGTCTGAAAAGTCAAAGGCTGGTTTGGGACTCCCCAATCTGAGTCCCGTAGGCTGGGCCTCCTTTCCAAGTTGACTCCGGCACAAATCAGGCTCTGCACGATCGGCACACTCAGCTGTGCCGCACGGATGCCCTTTAACGCGGGCTCTCTCCTACTATCTCTGGGTACAATGGACGGGTTCAGGAAGGGAAACCGAGGCCCTGACGTGCCCCCAATCCTACTCTGAACTCACAGAGTCTGAAGAGGCGCAGGGGCCCGTACCCTGCTCAGTGCAGCGGCGGCGATGCCGGACCCCGCGGCGCACCTGCCCTTCTTCTACGGCAGCATCTCGCGCGCCGAGGCCGAGGAGCACCTGAAGCTGGCGGGCATGGCCGACGGGCTCTTCCTGCTGCGCCACTGCCTGCGCTCTCTGGGCGGCTATGTGCTCTCGCTCGTGCACGACGTGCGCTTCCACCACTTCCCCATCGAGCGCCAGCTCAACGGCACCTACGCTATTGCGGGCGGAAAAGCGCACTGCGGCCCCGCTGAGCTCTGCGAGTTCTATTCGCGCGACCCAGACGGGCTGCCCTGCAACCTGCGCAAGCCGTGCAACCGGCCGTCGGGGCTCGAGCCGCAGCCCGGGGTCTTCGACAGCCTACGCGATGCCATGGTGCGCGACTACGTGCGCCAGACTTGGAAACTAGAGGTGAGAGCGCGGGGCCGAAGGGGCGGGTCTTGGGAGGGCGTGGCCGGAGGGGGACCAGATTTTGGGAGGGGGCGGATCTTGGGAGGGCGGGACCGGAGGGGCGGGCCTTGGGAAGGCGGGGTCGGGAAGGGCGGGCCCTTGGGGCCGAGGGAGCAATGGAACTGGGGGAGAGTGGTGGTCTTCGCCAGCCTGTATTATGCTGTGCTGCGCCCGTTTTAGATGCTGGAGGGTTGGGGCCTGACTGGGGGCGGGCCTGGGAGGAGGCCTCGGAGGCAGGGGCCTGAGCGATGCTATGGTGCTTGTCAGAGGCAGATGGCAAAGTGGAGGTCGGGGTAGGTGGAGGTCACGCTGAGTCCAGAGGAGGCGAGGCTTGGGCTGGGAGAGGGGCCTGAGAGGATGGTGGGGGCGGTGCTCTGGGGTAGGTTGGCCGGCAGGGGCGGTGGGTTGTGGTCTTCGACAACATGCAGTGCACCATGGGGCGCGATTACCAGTGTTAGATCTTCAAGCTGGAGATGAGCTTGGAGCCGGCTAGAAGGCGGGGCCTGGGCCGTGGCCCTGGATGGGCGGGGCCTGGATGGCTTGGGGCGGAACCATAGAGATGAGGGGGCTTGGCTTTCATTAACAGCCTAAATGACTCACCCCCTAGGTGCGCCTGGGTGGGTGGGCTGTCTCATGTGGAAGAGGCAATTGGGAGGGTCCAGGAGATGGAAGAGGTGTCCTGTGGCCGCCTACTTGGAGACACAAGTCTTCTCCACCCTCCCGTTCTTCCCTAGGGCGAGGCCCTGGAGCAGGCCATCATCAGCCAGGCCCCTCAGGTGGAGAAGCTCATTGCCACGACGGCTCACGAGCGGATGCCCTGGTACCACAAAAGCCTGACGCGCGAGGAGGCGGAGCGCAAACTCTACTCAGGCTCACAGACGGACGGCAAGTTCCTGTATGTGGGGCTTAGAGCCTGGGGCTGTGGGGTGGTGAGGCTGGGGCAGACCTCAGTGTGCAGGTGGGCGGTGAGGGGTGTGCCTGCGCTCACAAGTGTGAGTGGGTAGTGCTTTTCTGAATGTGCGCAGGGACGTGATATGCGAAAGGGGCAGCAGTGGTGAGGACTTCAGAGTTGGGCGGCTTGGGTTGGAATCCAGCGTCTGCTGCTTACCGTCTGGGAACGCTGGGCAGCTATCGGAGCTGCCTACTTGGCTTTCCTCTCCTGCATTCACCAAATATTTGTTGAACAGTTACCACATGCACTGTTCCGGGCATTGAGGACGTGGCAGTGCACAGGACAGACACAAATCCCCGTCCTTGTGGAGCAGGTAGACAAAGAAGGATGAATCACTAAAACATAGAGGATGTCAGAGGGTGGCAAGTGCTGTGTGTGGAGCTGGGGAGGGGGGCTCCAAGCTGAGCTTAGGTGGCCAGAAAAGGCCTCTCCGATCGGGTGGCTTCTGCGTAAAGAACCGAAGGAGGTGAGAAGTGGGCTGTGAGCTCTCTGGGAGAAGGTGTTCCTGGCAAGAACACAGACCAGGAGGAGGTTCTTGGCATGTTCCAGAATCAGCAAGGAGGCCAGTGTGCTTGGAGCTTAGTAAGCGAGGACTGGAGTGGGAGGGGGAGAAGGCAGGGAGGTGACTTTGGCTTTGACCCTGAGTGAGGTAGGAGCGCTGGGAGAGCGTTGAAGCAGCTCCCTCTAACTGCACTGTGGATGATGGTAGTACCTACCCAAGGGTCTCTTATGGGATCGCAGGAATTAATATGTGTAAAGCAATAGTATAGTATCTGGCATATACTAAAAATGCACTAAGGGTTATTTTAAGTGGGTGAATGTGCGTATCTCTGCCTGAGCATGAGCCACAGCTGAACCATGTGGCTGTTCGTGAGTTTGTTATTATGAGAGAGTCTGTCTAAAGCCCCTTGCTGGGGCTGCTGCTTTCTGGTCTGGACATGGGTTCGTTGTATAGCAGATGTTATCCGGATGTCAGCTGAGGCCACTCAGGCCTTGAGATATGGAGAAACTTGGTGCCTGTCTCTTTCCTGTGACCTCAGGAAGTCTAGCATCCTCCCCTTGAGATGTTAATTCTCAAGGGTCTCTGTTCTCATGGTTGCTTCTTGGCCTGAGATCCTGCCTGGCTGAATCCTTGCTCTCACCCACCTCCCTGCTGGGCTGTTACCTCTCCTGGGGCCATCCCACTTGGAGGAACTGACCCCTTTCCCTTGATTTCCCCCACCCATGTGAGGTTTGAGCATGTGTACCAGATTACCTGCAGGTGTCCCACAAGATGCAGGTCCCTCTACAAGACTCTACTGTCAGCTGATAAGATAATTTTTTTTCACCCTGCCTAACAGATTTAGGCTGTAAATTTAGGCTGTAATTGCTTGTTACAGATAATACTCAGCTGCAAGGACGGCTTGTGAACAGATTAAGATAGGTCTGTTTTCTCTAAGAGGGAAACTCAACTTTGCATTTGTATCAGTTAGCTTTTGCTGTGTAACAAGCTGTCCCAAGACTTACTGACTCAAAACAACAGTTTATTACTTCTCATGATTCTGTGAGTCAGCTGAGTAGTCCTTCTGGTTTAGGTCAGCTGGGCCGGGACTGAATAGGTTGGGATGACCATGGCTCTGGCTATTGGCTCAGTGTCACCTGGGCGATAGGGATGAGTAGGCTGCAGTGCTGTCATCATCGAGCAGGCTAGCCTGGACTTGTTCACATGGTGTTGGTTGCAGTGTTCCCAAGAACAATCAGAGAAGGCAAGTTACAATACACAAGCACTTTTCAAGCCTCTGCTTGTGTAATGTAACTGATGTCCTCTTGGCCAAAGCAAGCCACTTGGCTCAGACCAGAGTCACTGTGGGGAAGGGACTACCCAAGGGAGAATAATTGAGGCAGCCAGTTTTGCGAACAGTCTATCAGAGGATTAGAACAAGGAGGCCATAATGAGGGTGATGGGCATCTCAAAGGTGGGCATTTGGGGCATCTTTCCTTTTGGACTATGAACTGGAAGGCAGAGCCTGCATCTGGTCCTTCTAGAGGGCTCCACCTTCTAGTACCTAGTGATGGCCGGTACTTGTCCAGATGTTTGTCACCTGCTTCATCAGGATGCTGCACGCTCCCCCCCTCAAGCGTGATGCTCACTAAGACCTTCTCGGCCATTGGTCACACATCTCCCCACGTTCACATCTCACTTGCTCTTGCACAAGTTACCCCAGGTACCTGAGTGTCCAGGGGCTCTCTCCAAGCCGGACACAACAAAGGGGGGTCTCCACCTTTCCTGTTGGTGCAGCCAATTCTTTCTCCTTGTAGCTGCTTCCTCCTTTGTAACATGTAATTTCATTTTTCTTTCTTTTTACAATCTAGGTTCCCTTCTCTGGTTTCATCTCATGTCCCCAGTTCAGCCTTTCATCACCTCACAGTCTTTGCCTCTCTTTTGTCTTGGTTTTTCTTTCTTTTTCTTTCCTCCCACCCCTCCCTTCCCCCATCTCTCCTTCCTACCTCACGCAAACACACATACTCATAGAGATAATGATTCCACCATTCCAATGGTTTAAAACTTTCTCCCAGATTCCCTAAGGCCCCCGACAATATCAAAAGATTCTGGGGGGAGGGGGTGGAAGAAGTGAGTAGAGGGTGGAGCAGGGGGGGGATTCTGAGCCCCATCCCAACTCAGCTTTTTTTAAAAAAATTAATTAATTAATTTTTGGCTGTGCTGGGTCTTCATTGCTGCGTGCGGGCTTTCTCTAGTTGTGGTGAGCAGGGGCTACTCTTCCTTGTGGTGCACGGGCTTCTCATTGTGGTGGCTTCTCTGGTTGTGGAGCATGGGCTCTAGGTGCGTGGGCTTCAGTAGTTGTGGCATGCGGGCTCCAGTAGTTGTGGCTTGCGGGCTCTATAGCGCAGGCTCAGTAGTTGTGGAGCACGGGCTTAGTTGCTCTGCGGCATGTGGGATCTTCCTGCACCAGGGCTCGAACCTGTGTCCCCTGCATTGGCAGGAGGATTCTTAATCACTGCGCCACCAGGGAAGTCCCCCCACCTCAGCTTTGACGTGTTTCATATCTTAAGTTTCAATGGAAGATGTTGCTTGACAAACAATTCCACTGCCCAAAGGAAAAGTTTGCAAACTTTCTCCATTAACACAGCAGAGTTTATAACAGGCTTGGAGTTAACCAGTCTGTTGGGATAAGAGGAATCTCTGGAGAACCAGGGCCAGCGGCTGTAGGTGCTTTGGATATCGAGGTGGCTTGAAGTCTCAGAGATGGGTAGGACCAGCATTGGCTACAGCAGGCTGAGACTGAGGGAGCTAGGATCTGGGTACAGTACAGAGACTGGGGCTGATGCTGGGGTTCAGAAGCAGTTGGAGCCGTGACATTATGAGGGACAGTGGCTCATGCAGGGAAATGTCAAGAGACCAGAAGCCACCACCATGAACCAGACTCCTGGAAAATTAGGCAGGACATGCTTCTGACAGAAGCACTGTAGGTTTTTCTTGTGGTTCCTGTTGTCAGTAACTGCTTTCTCAGTATGTGGGTAGTTAGGGGCTGAAGGTCAAAGCTGTAGGCGCAGAACCTCTCATGAGGCAGGGGTGAAGGGACATCCCTGATGCATCACGATGCCTGGGACAAGCCCAGGACTGGTCTGGTTCCGTGGTAAGGGTGCGGGTGTGATAGAAAGACACACCACTGTGGCCTGGAATGCTTACCAGTGACCACCGTTCAGAGCTGCTGATGAATGGTTGGAATTATACCTAATGCTGTTTGCTGTCAAAGCTCGCTTCCTTTCTGCATAATTGCAGCATCTGTGGGACTGGTTGATTCAACTTGAAAAGACACTTGACCCCTGGAAAGGGCCTTCAAGAACATATTGTTAATTGTTTCTTAATGGATCACTGACCCCTTTGGGAATTTTAGTGAAGCTGAACCCTTCTCACGATCCCCAAAACATATTTACCCCAAAGATTATGCCTACAGTTATGAGATCACGGTTGATCCTGAACCTCATCTTTGGAGCCCTAAAGTCTGGGTTCGTTCTGTGTTTTCATTTTACATGTGAGGAAACTGAGGCACACGGAGAAGAAGCAACTTGCTGTGGCTGGGCTGGGTGTCAGTCCCATGTAGCAATTAACTGGAGAGTCAGAAGTGGATTGGCATCCTGGCTCTACCCCTAATCAACTGTGCAGTTTAGGCAAGAGGTGTAGTGTTCTTGAGCCTCTGCTTCCTCCTCTGCGAAATGTGGATAATGAGAGGACAAGGTAGGTGTCTTGTGGAGAATGCTGTGAAGATTAAATGACAAATATGTGAAGAATTTAGAACGAGCATCTTAATAAATGGTAGCTCTTATTTTTTTCACTGTTATCAGGTTCTATATATTATTTTTAAAGTGGAGGGAGTTCCCTGGCAGTCCAGTGGTTAGGACTGCATGCTTCCATTGCAGGGGGCACAGGTTTAATCCCTGGTTGGGGAATTAAGATCCCACAAATCTCATGGCATAGCCAAAAAAAAAAAAAAGTGGAGATACAAGTTGATTTCTTAGCCTGTACCTCTAGTTTAAGTTCAGGCCTGAACTACAAGGATGAAGAACTGCCACCACCTGGTGGTTTTTTTGGTAAATAAAGTAGAATTTGTGACATTGAAATATATATGGTGACCACACCAGTATAGTAGTCTTTGCCTACGTGGGATTGGTGGCTGCTGTTTTGTGAACTCACATGTCTCTTTCCAAAGACAGTGTATCAGTTAGCCTTTGCTGTGTGACAAACCACCCTAAACTGTTGTAGCTTAAAATAACATTCATTTATTCAGCCTTGATTCAATGGGTTGGCTATTTGGGCTTAGTTCAGTTGGGTGGTTATTCAGCTGGTTTCTTTTGAGCTCAGCTGTGTGGCCGCAGTCAGCTGAAGGATTGACTGGGCCTTGGTGGTCTGGGATGGCCTCACTCACATGTCTGGCAGATGGCAGCCTGGGATGCCTTGATTCTCCTTCATATGGCTTCTCCAGCAGGCTAGTGTGGACTCACTTCCATGGTCGTTGCAGGGCTGCCAGGAGAAGCAAGAAAGGGCAGGCAAACCCCAGTGTCAACCACTTTTCCAGCCTCTCCTTGTGTCCTGTTTGCTAATGTCTTATTGACCAAAGCAAGTCACATGGTCAATCCCTGATTCAGGAGATACAGATCTAGATTCCACTTATTGATGGGAAGAAAGGTCTAATATTGTGCTGTTTTTTTTCAATATTCCACACACGTTTCCTGATGAGTGGCTGAGCATTGAGTTTTTTTATTTTTTTGAATTTTATTTTATTTATTTTTTATACAGCACGTTCTTATTAGTTATCTATTTTATACATATTAGTGTATACATGTCAATCCCAATCTCCCATCCCCCCCAACATTCCCCCCTTGGTGTCCATACGTTTGTTCTCTACATCTGTGTCTCTATTTCTGCCTTGCAAACCCGTTCATCTGTACCATTTTTCTAGGTTCCACATATATGTGTTAATATACGATATTTGTTTTTCTCTTTCTGACTTACTTCACTCTGTATGACAGTCTCTGGGTCCATCCACGTCTCTATAAATGACCCAAGTTCATTCTTTTTTATGGCTGAGTAATATTCCACTGTATATATGTACCACATTTTCTTTATGCATTTGTTTGTCAATGGGCATTTAGGTTGCTTCCATGACCTGGCTATTGTAAATAGTGCTTCAATGAACATTGGGGTGCATGTGTCTTTTTGAATTATGGTTTTCTCTGGGTATATGACCAGTAGTGGGATTGCTGGGTCATATGGTAATTCTATTTTTAGTTTTTTAAGGAACCTCCATACTGTTCTCCATAGTGGCTGTATCAGTTTACATTCCCACCAACAGTGCAAGAAGGTCCCCTTTTCTCCACACCCTCTCCAGCATTTGTTGTTTGTAGATTTTCTGATGATGCCCATTCTAACTGGTGTGAGGTGTTACCTCATTGTAGTTTGATTTGCATTTCTCTAATAATTAGTGATGTTGAGCAGCTTTTCATGTGCTTTTTGGCCATCTGTATGTCTTCTTTGGAGAAATGTCTATTTAGGTCTTCTGACCATTTTTTGATTGGGTTGTTTGTTTTTTAATATTGAGCTGCATGAGCTGTTTATATATTTTGGAGATTAATCATTTGCTATTGATTCGTTTGCAAATATTTTCTCCCATTCTGAGGGTTGTCTTTTCATCTTGTTTGTAGTTTCCTTTGATTTGCAAAAGCTTTTAAGCTTCATTAGGTCCCATTTGTTTATTTTTGTTTTTATTTCTGTTACTCTACGAGGTGGATCAAAAAAATCTTGCTGTGATTTATGTCAAAGAGTGTTCTTCCTATGTTTTCCTCTAAGAGTTTTATAGTGTCTGGTCTTACATTTAGGTCTCCAACCCATTTTGAGTTTATTTTTGTGTATGGTGTTGGGGAGTGTTCTAATTTCATTCTTCTCCATGTAGCTGTCCAGTTTTCCCAGCACCACTTATTGAAGAGACTGTCTTTTTGCCATTGTATATCCTTGCCTCCTTTGTCATAGACTAGTTGACCATAGGTGCGTGGGTTTTTCTCTGGGCTTTCTATCCTGTTCCATTGATCTATATTTCTGTTTTTGTGCCAGTACCATATTGTCTTGATTACTGTAGCTTTGTAATATAGTCGGAAGTCAGGGAGTCTGATTCCTCCAGCTCCATTTTTTTCCCCTCAAGGCTGCTTTGGCTATTCGGGGTCTTTTGTGTCTCCATACAAATTTTAATATTTTTTATTCTAGTTCTGTAAAAAGTGCCACTGGGAATTTGATAGGGATTGCATTGAATCTGTAGATTGCTTTGGGTAGCACAGTCATTTTCACAATATTGATTCTTCCAATCCAAGAACATGGTATATCTCTCCATCTGTTTGTGTCATCTTTGATTTCTTTCATCAGTGTCTTATAGTTTTCTGAGTACAGGTCTTTAACCTCCTTAGGTAGGTTTATTCCTAGGTATTTTATTCTTTTTGTTGCAATGGTGCATGGAATTGTTTCCTTAATTTCTCTTTCTGGTCTTTCGTTGTTAGTGGATAGGAATGCAAGTGATTTCTGTGCATTCATTATGTATCCTGCAACCTTAGCAAATGCATTGATTAGCTCTAGTAGTTTGCTGGTGGCACCTTTAGGATTCTCTATGTATAGTATCATGTCATCTGCAAACAGTGACAGTTTTACTTCTTCTTTTCCAATTTGTATTCCTTTTATTTCTTTTTCTTTTCTGATTGCCATGGCTAGGCCTTCCAAAACTATGTTAAATGAGAGTGGCGCGAGTGGACATCCTTGCCTTGTTCCTGATCTTAGAGGAAATGCTTTCAGTTTTTCACCATTGAGAATGATGTTTGCTGTGGGTTTGTCGTATATGGCCTTCATTATGATGAGGTAGGTTACCTCTGTGCCCACTTTCTGGAGAGTTTTTATCATAAATGGGAGTTGAATTTTGTCAAAAGCTTTTTCTGCATCTATTGAGATGATCATATGGTTTTTATTCTTCAATTTGTTAATATGGTGTATCACATTGATTGATTTGCGTGTATTGAAGAATCCTTGTATCCCTGGGATAAATCCCACTTGATCATGGTATATGATTCTTTTAATGTGTTTTTGCATTCTGTTTGCTAGTATTTTGTTCAGGATTTTTGTATCTGTATTCATCAGTGATATTGGTCCTTAATTTTCTTTTTTTGTACTATCTTTGTCTAGTTTTGGTATCAGGGTGATGGTGGCCTCATAGAATGAGTCTGGGAGTGTTCCTTCCTCTGCAATTTTTTGGAAGAGTTTGAAAAGGATGGGGCTTAGCTCTTCTCTAAATGTTTGATAGAATTCACCTGTGAAGCCATCTGGTCTTGGATTTTTGTTTGTTGGAAGATTTTTAATCACAGTTTGAATTTCATTACTTGATTGGTCTGTTCATATTTTCTATTTCTTCCTGCTTCAGTCTTGGAAAGTTATACCTTTCTAAGAATTTGTCCATTTCTTCCAGGTTGTCCATTTTATTGGCATAGAGTTGCTTGTAGTATTCTCTTAGGATGCTTTGTATTCTGCAGTGTCTGTTGTAACTTCTCCTTTTTCATTTCTAATTTTATTGATTTGAGTCCTCTCCCTCTTTTTCTTTTTTCTTTCTTTTTTTTTTTTTTTTTTTGTGGTACATGGGCTTCCCACTGCTGCAGCCACTCCCGTTGTGGAGCACAGGCCCTGAACACACAGGCCCAGTGGCCATGGCACACGGGCCCAGCCACTCCCCGGCATGTGGGATCCTCCCGGACTGGGGCACGAACCCGTGTCCCCCGCATCGGCAGGCGGACTCAACCACTGCGCCATCAGGGAGGCCCTCCCTCTTTTTCTTGATGAGTCTGGCTACAGGTTTATCAATTTTGTTTATCTTCTCAAAGAACCAGCTTTTAGTTTTATTGATCTTTGCTATTGTTTTCTTTGTTTCTATTTCACTTATTTCTGCTCTGATCTTTATGATTTCATTCCTTCTGCTAACTTTGGATTTTGTTTGTTCTTCTTTCTCTAATTCCTTTAGGTGTAAGGTTAGATTGTTTATTTGAGATTGTTCTTGTTTCTTGAGGTAGGCTTGTATTGCTATAAACTTCCCTCTTAAAATTGCTTTTGCTGCATCCCATAGGTGTTGGATCATCGTGTTTTCGTTGTAATTTGTGTCTACGTATTTTTTGATTTCCTCTTTGATTTCTTCAGTTATCTCTGGTTATTTAGTAACGTATTGTTTAGCCTCTATGTGTTTGTATTTTTTACGTTTTTTCCCCTGTAATTGATTTCTAATCTCTTAGCATTGTGGTCAGAAAAGATGCTTGATGTGATTTCACTTTTCTTAAATTTACTGAGGCTTGGTTTGTGACCCAAGATGTGATCTATCCTGGAGAATGTTCTGTGTGCACTTGAGAAGAAAGTGTAATCAGCTGTTTTTGGATGGAGTGTCCTATAAATATCAATTAAATCTATCTGGTCTATTGTGTCATTTAAAGCTTGTGTTTCCTTATTAATTTTCTGTCTGGATGTTCTGTCCATTGGTGTAAGTGAGGTGTTAAAATCCCCCACTATTATTATCTTACTGTTCATTTCCTTTTTTATAGCTGTTAGCAATTGCCTTATGTATTGAGGTGCTCCTATGTTGGGTGCGTATGTATTTATAATTGTTATATCTTCTTCTTGGATTGCTTCCTTGATCATTATGTAGTGTCTTTCCTTGTCTCTTATAACATTCTTTATTTTAAAGGTTATTTTATCTGATATGAGTATTGGTACTCCAGCTTTCTTTTGATTTCCATTTGCATGGAATATCTTTTTCCATCCCCTCACTTTCAGTCTGTATGTGTTCCTGGGTCTGAAGTGGGTCACTTGTAGACAGCATATATATGGGTCTTGTCTTTTTTTTTTTTTTTTTTTTTTTTGCGGTACGCGGGCCTCTCATGTTGCGGAGCACAGGCTCCAGACGCGCAGGCTCAGCAGCCATGGCTCACAGGCCCAGCCGCTCCATGGCATGTGGGATCCTCCCGGACCGGGGCACAAACCCGTGTCTCCTGCATCGGCAGGCGGACTCTCAACCACTGCGCCACCAGGGAAGCCCGGGTCTTGTCTTTTGTATCCATTCAGCGAGCCTGTGTCTTTTGGTTGAAGCATTTAATCCATTCACCTTTAAGGTAATTATTGATATGTATGTTCCTGTTACCATTTTCTTAATTGTTATGGGTTTGTTTTTGTAGGTCCTTTTCTTCTCTTGTGTTTCCCACTTAGAGAAGTTCCTTTAGCATTTGTTGTGGAGCTGGTTTGTTGGTGCTGAATTCTCTTAGTTTTTGCTTGCCTGTAAAGCTTTTGATTTCTCTGTCGAATCTGAATGAGATCCTTGCTGGGTAGAGTAATCTTGGTTGTAGGTTCTTGCCTTTCATCACTTTAAATATATCATGCCACTCCCTTCTGGCTTGTAGAGTTTCTGCTGAGAAATCAGCTGTTAACCTTATGGGAGTTCCCTTGTATGTTATTTGTCATTTTTCCCTTGCTGCTTTCAATAATTTTTCTTTGTCTTTAATTTTTGTCAGTTTGATTGCTATCTGTCTTGGCATGTTTCTCCTTGGGTTTATCCTGCCTGGGACTCTCTGTGCTTCCTGGACTTGGGTGGCTATTTCGTTTCCCACGTTAGGGAAGTTTTCGACTAGAATCTCTTCAAATATTTTCTTGGGTCCTTTCTCTCTCTCTTCTCCTTGTGGGACCCCTATAATGCAAATGTTGTTGCATTTAATGTTGTCCCAGAGGTCTCTTAGGCTGTCTTCATTTCTTTTCATTCTTTTTTCTTTATTCTGTTTTGTGGCAGTGAATTCCACCATTCTGTCTTCCAGGTCACTTATCCATTCTTCTGTCTCAGTTATTCTGCTCTTGATTCCTTCTAGTGTATTTTTCATTTCAGTTATTGTATTGTTCATCTGTTTTTTTGTTCTTTAATTCTTCTAGATCTTTGTTAAACATTTCTTGCATCTTCGCGATCTTTGCCTTCATTCTTTTTTTGAGGTTCTGGATCATCTTCACTATCATTATTCTGAATTCTTTTTCTGGAAGGTTGCCTGTCTCCACTTCATTTAGTTGTTTTTTTGGGTTTTATCTTGCTCCTTCATCTGGTACAAAGTCCTCTGCCTTTTCATTTTCCCTATCTTTCTGTGAATGTGGTTTTCTTTCCACAGGCTGCAGAATTGTAGTTCTTCTTGCTTCTGCTCTCTGCCCTCTGGGCATTGAGTTTTTGTTGTCAGTTCAAAACTTAAGGTTTTGACCTTATGAAGTATTTTCACTTCTCAAAAGAAGAGAACTAGTATTTAGAGACAATCACCTCCAGGCCAGCCCACCAGTCTAGTTATGGAAGCTCCTTCCTTTCTGTGGGACATTTGCATTTCTTAGTTTGTTGTGGGATTCTCTTCTTTGCCTTTGGTGCTCCCCCATTGCTCCCCACCCTGTTTGCTATCTCTCCACGTATCCAGGTAGGCTGCCCTGGTCACTATGTCAGCCTTCACTGCATTGTTCTTTGGGGAACTTGCTGTCCGGCAATGGATGGGATATTCACAGCCACCCCTCCATCCCTCACTCATGTTTTGCCATGGAGATTTAAGGGACATTTCTCTGTCTCTTTGGCCTAAGGAAGAGTTGCAAGGTGGGCTCGTGTCTGTCTTGTTCACCACTGTACTCCTGCCTTTAGAATAATGCCTGGCATGTGGTCAACACTTAGTAAATATTTGTCCAGTGAATTAATATCCATGGGCAGGGCCCAAGCCCTGAGAGTTTACACTTTGATGGTGCCCACCTGTGGGTCATCCCATGGCTATTTCCTGCTGTGTGCTCCCAGCCAGCTCTTGTGTAACTTAGTTCAATCCCCTAGATTATTGGTCTGTTGTCTACAGTGTCCACAGAGCCTGAGACCACCTCCAGAAACAGCTGCCCCTCCCTCGTCCATTAGAAATCTACACTTAACCCTTGAATAGAAACTTGTGCTGGGAACTCAAGACAAAACTATTTTGTGGGAGATGCTGACTAGTTTTACAATAGGATGGGAGGGTGCAGGTGGCCCTAAATTGGTCCGTGTGTGTGTGTGTGTGCGCGCGCGCATGTGTGTGTGTGGTTGGACAGGTTCTTACTGCATGAAGGCACCATCTTTTAGGGGCTTAATTCTGATCGATAGACATGGAAGATTTATTTGTTTTGGCAAATTTCCAGAAGAGGACAATCAAGGGTTTCATTCTGTTAAAGGTCATCTGTTATGATAACTGGTGGGTCTCTTGTGATGGCAAGGTGACTTGTGCTAATGTGTACGAAGGTGCCCTGTGATCTAGCCATGGACTTGCACTTGCCTTTATCGCTCTATGTATAGAAACAGCTTTGTCTCCCCAAGAGAATGGTCTTAAGTCTGTGTGTCCCCCGTGAGTGGCTCTGTGTCCACCATAGATGAAAAAATATCCCTCCAGGAATCGCCAAGTGCCTCCCCGCCCCACACCTGTGGCCAAGTGTCCAACCATGGGTGGCCTGGTATTCAGCCATGGAGGACCAGGTGCCCCCCAGCGTATGGCTAAGTGTTCCTCCCTGAATGGCCAAGTGTGCAGCTGTGGGTGCCTGAGTATCAGGCGCTGCAGGGCTGAATGTCCACCGTGGGTGGCCCAGTATTCCCCTGTGGATGGCCACATACCTGCCCTTGGATGACTGTGAACATGGCCATTCACCTCTCTGCTCACCCCGGCACCCCCTCCGCCAGCCCCACGCACGGCCTGTTACCAGTAGGTCTGGAGGTCGAGTGGGGCCTGACCTCAGCTCCCGCAGCCCCTGCCACTTCTCCATGAGGCTCTGGGGTGCAGAGCCCATAGGGCGTGTGTGTGGGAACTGGGGCCTAAGTAGGAGGGCACCACAGGGGAGGGGACCCATGTGGTTGTAGGGGTGACACCCCCTCCATCCCCCGCCAGGCTGAGACCCCGGAAGGAGCAGGGCACCTATGCGCTGTCTCTGATCTATGGGAAGACTGTGTACCACTACCTCATCAGCCAGGACAAGGCGGGCAAATACTGCATTCCCGAGGGGACCAAGTTTGACACGCTCTGGCAGGTAGGCCGCCCACACACCCTGTTGTGGGGAGAGGCTGCGGTGGGGTGCTCAGGCTTCTGGGGAGGAGGGGAGCCCCGGCCCTGACGCTCCTCCCTGCAGCTGGTGGAGTACCTGAAGCTGAAGGCTGACGGGCTCATCTACTGCCTAAAGGAGGCCTGTCCCAACAACAGCGCCAGCTCAGGTGAGCGGGGCAGCGGGGCACAGGGGTGAGCGGGAGACCCCGGCCCCCACCCCCTCACTGTCCCTTCTGCTCCCCCAGAGGCCGCTGCTCCCACACTCCCCGCCCACCCATCCACATTCACCCAGGTGAGTCAGCAGCGCCGTAGACTTGGGGCTTTGGGGATGGAGCTGGGTGGGCAGTGGGTCCTGTTCCCAGGGTGGGGCTCCGGGCAGGAGATGGGGGGAGAGTGGGGCTGCCGTGGAACAGAAGAGGGCATCCCCAGCACCATCTCTGGGAGTCCTCAGACGATGTGGGTCTCATGAGAGGGGCTGGGTGCCCCCAGCTCTGGCCCTGCTGACCCTTGCTGACCCCATGACCTTTAGCCTCAGAGACGGATCGACACGCTCAACTCAGACGGATACACCCCTGAACCAGGTGAGTCGGCAGAGATGGAGGTGTGTAGGGGTTCGTGTCAGACCAAGAGCAGGGTCCTGGCTGGGCCCTGGGGTGTGTCAGGGGAGGGACGTGTGCCAGGCCTGACCTGCGGCGGTGGGCCTGGTTGCCCTGTGCATGCACTGTGCCTGCAGGTGTCCACGTGGGCACATGCATCATGCCCGCCTGTGAGCACGTGCCCGGGGGCATGCTGACGTGCAGGGGAGTAGACCTGGCCATGCCTGGGCCAGCCCGGGTACAGACACACATCTGTTAAGCACCTACTATCTGCCAGTCATGCCCCAAGCTCACTGAGTGTATGAGCTTTGCTGAATCCTCCCGACAAGCACATGAGGCGGTCATGGTAATTATTCTCATTTTACAGAAGAGAAAGGAGGGCCGGGAACTGTCATGTCCCGCAGCTAGGCAGTGGTGGAGCTGGGGTTTGAACCCCAGGAGGCAGGCTCCAGAGCCCAGGTCCCTGAAAGGCACTGTCGCAGATGCTCCTGTGTTTCATGTGTGGATGTAAGCCTGTGCACGTGTGTGTAGAGAACATACACGGTTGCCTGTGCACAGGGAGGCTCATCTGCAGCCCTTGTACACCTGGCTGCGTGGTGCATACGCAGACCTGGGCAGGCGTGACACGGGTGCAGACGTGTCAGTGCACGCACACCCATAGGTGTGCACGCCTCAGCTGGCACTGTAGTGGTTACTTGTGCAGACACGCCTTTGGACCCCCATCACACACCGAGACATGGGTGAGAGTGTACGTGGGTGTTATGCGTGAACATGCAAGGACGCATGTGTGTGCACACTCTAGCCAGTGCACACTAGAGTCCTCTTGGACGTGGCTTCCCAGCTCACCCACAGAGGGGACCAGGAGTGCACACAAATGCACGCACGCACATGATCACACATGTGTGCACGTGTGCCTGTGCGTGCTCTGCACGGTGCACCCTGTGCCTTGCGGCGACGTGCCTGGTGGGCACCGAGGCTGCCCTGCCCAGCTCCCATCCCTCTCCCTGCTCCTGACTTGGGAGCACACGCCTGTGTGTGTGCCCAGCATGCCTAGCGTCCTCAGAGAAGCCGCGATCGATGCCCATGGACACCAGCGTGTACGAGAGCCCCTACAGCGACCCCGAGGAGCTCAAAAACAAGAAGCTCTTCCTGAAGCGCGAGAACCTCCTCATGGCTGACATAGAACTTGGCTGCGGCAACTTTGGCTCCGTTCGTCAGGGCGTCTACCGCATGCGCAAGTAGGCTGCCCAGCCTTGGCTGGGGAACCGCTGTGGGAGGGGCAGAGGGGGCGCTGCCTCCCAAGGCCTTGGGGGTTGGAGCCAGGATGTGACTTCAGGTTGCCTGGGAAACACACGCTGGGACAGGAAATTGCCTGCTAGGCGGGGTTACCTGGGGGAGCCCAGGGCAGCACCCGAGAGGGAGTGAGAGGGGCAGGTCTGGGGCAGAGAGAAGTTGGGCTGAGCTGCAGATGCAACAGAGTCCCCCTTGTCTACTCCATCAGCTGGTCACTTGGTACAGGCTGCCCCTGGGGAGGGTGACACTTTGAGCCGGTTCTTTTCAGCAAGGGGCAGTTCCTGGGAGGGGCTTGGCTGTGAGCTGTGAGCCGTGAGCTGCAGGGAGGACTGGGCGGCAAACCACAGCATCTACTACACAAGTCCAGGGAGAGGAGAGGCAGGTCGGGTTGGGATGAGGGGGCCAGGTCGGGCCCGTGCCGGCTCACGCGTGTCCCTCTGTGCGTCACGGCAGGAAGCAGATCGACGTGGCCATCAAGGTGTTGAAACAGAACACAGAGAAGGCGGACAAGGATGAGATGATGCGGGAGGCGCAGATCATGCACCAGCTGGACAACCCCTACATCGTGCGGCTCATCGGCGTGTGCCAGGCCGAGGCCCTCATGCTGGTGATGGAGATGGCGGGCGGCGGGCCGCTGCACAAGTTCCTGCTCGGGAAGAAGTGAGCCTCTGGGCCGGCCAGGTGGTTGGGGCTGGGGGCGTGGGCAGGAATGATCCTGTCCGCCCACGGGTGCGTTCCACACTCATTTCCCCGCGTTTATAGACACACTCACAGCTGCTGCCCACACTCACGCCCATGACAGATCTGACCCCAGGTTTGACTTTCAGCTCTGCCGCTAACTGGTGTGACCCCACGTGGGTTTCTTAATTCATCTGTGCCTCAGTCTCCTCATTTGTACCACGGCGATGCACAGTATTTACGTCCAGGGGCTCTTGGGAGGGTCAGATGAGTTGACGTCTATCCATAGAAAGTGCTCAGAACGGTGCCTGGCGTTGCTTATAGGAGCTTTGTAAGTATCAGCTCTGTCCCAACTGCCACCTCTGTTCTCTCGGCCAGTTCATGGCGCACGGGAAGTTGCCGACGGTTGATGGTCTTCGACCTGAAGCAGGGTTGGGAAACTGCAGCTAGGCTTGTGTTGTACAGCCTGCTTTCGCATTTTTAAAGGTCTGTGGAAAAAACAAAGAGGACTATGTGGCAGAGACCATATGTGTCCAGCAAAGGCTGAAATATTGACTCTCAGGCCCTGTAGAGAAAAAATTGGCCCATCTCTAATCCAAAGAAATTGGTTTCGTTTGTGTTCCCTCGTGCCTCAAACTCTTACCCTCACGACACGAGGCACATGACCTTGAACCCGAGCTCTTGCTGGAGTGCGTGCCTTCACGGGTCCCAGTTCATGTACTCAGTTATCCCATGGGTGTTCACTGGGCAATTTCTCTGTGACAGGGACCATTACCAGCACTTGGGATTATCAGCGAACAAAGAGACAAAGTTCTCTGCCCTGTAGTTTGGTTGGGAAAGAGAGGCTTTAAATAATCATTATAATACCGTAAAGTATAGAGTATGTTGGAAGGTAAGTACTATGGAAAGGGGGGTTGGGAGTGTCAGGGTAGGGGGTGAGAAGTGAGAAGGTGAGGCAGCCAAGTGCAGCTCTGGGGGAAGAGTGGTCCAGACAGAGGGCACAGCCGGTGCAAAGGTCCTGAGGTGCCTGGTGTGGTAGAGGAACTGTGAGTAGGGCCCCGAGGCTGAAGCAGAGTGAGTGCAGGGGAGTGCGGAGCTGACATGGGCAGGGAGGTGATGGGGAAGATGGTGCAGGGCCTTGTGGGCCGTGGGGAGGACTTGGACATTTACCCTGAGTGAGGTAGGAGCCCTGGACGCTGTGAGCCGAGGAGGGGCAGGACCTGACTCCAGTGTGGGAAGGACAGGCCGTGCCGGGTGAGGGCAGAGGTGGCTGTTCTGGTCCAGGCTGGCCATGATGACGGCTGGGTCAGGGTGGCAGAAGCAGACGTGGAGAGAAGTAGGGGGATTCTGGAGGGATTTTGAAGTCAGGGCTGCCAGGGTTTGCTGATGGATTGGATATTGGATGTGAGGAAAAGGAGCTGAGGGCAAGGCCAGTGCTTCTGAGTAAGTGAAAAGATGGAGAGAGAGGAGCGTGTGTGTGTGCGCGCACGCGTGTGTTTGTACAATCAGGAACTTGGCTTTGTCTTTATTATCTTTGAGATGCCCATGAGACTCCCTGAGGGCACACAGAGGACGCAGGTAAATGTGTTAAGTCTGGGAATCCCAGTATATGGACGAAATTTAAGGCCTCGAGCCTGGATGAGGGCAGAGGTTTGTGCCTGTTTTGCTCACGCCGTGTCCCCCCGCCCCATGCCTGGCACATAGCAGGTGCCCAATAGCACCTGTTGAACAGAGGCTCAGCTGGGTCAGAGAAGTGGGCTTTGCCCCTGCCTTCCCCTGCACCCCAGGGAGGAGATCCCCGTCAGCAATGTGGCGGAGCTGCTGCACCAGGTGTCCATGGGCATGAAGTACCTGGAGGAGAAGAACTTTGTGCACCGTGACCTGGCGGCCCGCAACGTCCTTCTGGTCAACCGGCACTACGCCAAGATCAGCGACTTTGGTCTCTCCAAGGCACTGGGTGCTGATGACAGCTACTACACCGTGAGCCCCCGGCCCTGGGGTGCCCAGGTGGAGGAGGCAGTGGTGTGGAGGGTCCCCGAGCCCTGTCCCGGCAGCATCTCCCACCCTCCAGGCTCGCTCGGCGGGGAAGTGGCCGCTCAAGTGGTACGCGCCTGAGTGCATCAACTTCCGCAAGTTCTCCAGCCGCAGTGACGTCTGGGGCTACGGGGTCACCATGTGGGAAGCCTTCTCCTATGGCCAGAAGCCCTACAAGGCAGGTGTGGGGCAGAGGCGGGCGGACAGCTGGGTGGGGAGAGGGGCCGGGGGGGAGGGGCCCTGGTTACTCACATGCGTACTTGGCTCTGGCTTGAGCAGAAGATGAAGGGCCCCGAGGTCATGGCCTTCATCGAGCAGGGCAAGCGGATGGAGTGCCCCCCAGAGTGTCCGCCCGAAATGTACAAGCTCATGAGCGACTGCTGGACCTACAAGTGAGTGCCAGCGGGCAGGAGGGTACCTGGCTGAACTGACACCCAGGCCTGGGGCAGGAGGTCGTGGTGCCCAATAGTCCAACTAACTCATCCCACCCAGAGACTCACCCAATTCATGGCCTTTCCAACCCTTGGTACCTTTATTCCCCCTGCATCTATGCTCAGCTCTCCAACAGACTGACCCTACAATGCTCCACTGGTCCAGCACCCCAGCACCCTACCTGCGGACACCCACTGCTCCAGCATCTAAAACCTCAGTCTCCCACCAGCCAATACTCAAATGATCCTGCAACACTCAGACAAGTCAGTACTGTTACCCAAACTATGATACCAATACTCAGGGCATGGGATGATACTCCATTATATAATTCCTGTTTCCCATCAGCCAACATTCAACACCTAATTACCCATTCAGGCCAACACCAAAGCACCCAGATACTCAGTGCCCTCCCACCTCTGTCTGCTCGAAGCCCGGCGCTTGAACATGCCAACTCCTAACACCATCAGTACCTCCCCTTCCCATCACACAACAGGCAACATGCACCCAAACAAGCTATTACCCTACACTAACCCTGCAATGCACGGGCATTCCAATATTTGGTACCTTTCCTGCCCCAGCACCCGTTATTCCACTGGCCAACACCTTCCACACTGATACCCAAACACCCAAGCACTCCAATAAATACACACCCTACTTACGATAAATGAATAAGAAATGATCAGCCCATCCCTTCTCCACCAAGTATTAACTCGACCTCTACCAAGAAACAATACACCAACACCCCAATACCCAAAGAGGCTAGCATCTAACACCCCAGCGCAATACATGGATATTCCACACACATACCATGAATACCCTGACTCTCCACTAGCTGCACCCATCCTCACACCATTAATTCCCTGACTCCCCACTAGCTGCACCCATCCTCCAGACGCCAATGTTCCTCTCCTTTGCGGGCAGCATACTTGCATCCGTGTGAGCCCATACCCAGCACCCCAATACCCTGGCCAAATGCACACGCTCAGCACATCACCATTCAACATCCCAGCTCCCCGTGGTCCACAGTTGTCACCCCTGCACTCAGGGAGCTCCCTTCCCTGAGTCTTCGCCAGTCAACACTCAGTATATGGTTCCCCTGCATCCTGGATGTCAGCTCTTCACCTAGGCGATACGGCCAACCCGGGATTGCGGTCCTCTCACACCCAGGAGACCCCTCCATTACCCGATACCCACCCCCCACCCCAGGCCCACTGCTTCCTGAGCCCCGGGCATGTCCACCCACCAGCTGAAGTCGGGTTCTGGGGGTGTGGTCTGGATCAATCAGGATCCAGTCTGGATCTCCCCGACCCCTCACAGGTGGGAGGACCGTCCAGACTTCCTGACCGTGGAGCAGCGCATGCGCACCTACTACTACAGCTTGGCAAGCAGGGCCGCGGACCCTGCGGCCGAGGCTGCGTGTGTCTGAGCTCCAGCCTGCCGGCCCCTACGCCCCAGCTTTTCCTCCTGTGTCCTCAGCTCCCTCCCAGGACCTCCAGTCTGGCTGAGCCCAGCTCAGTTTCTCTCCCCCACACCAGCTGGGCTGTGAGAAGGGGGACAGCTCAGACCTCCGGCCCACACTGGTCTAGTATTCCCTGCCTGGTCACCTGGCCCCTCTGGCTGGGGTAGGAGGCCGAGACCCAGGCAAGGTGATCCTGGGCTGGAATCTACTGGGAGGCCCTGAGCTGAGGGGGCGTTGCTTACAGCAGGGACCCGCCTTCCTCTGGGCGCAGAGGGCGGACTCCCGGAGTTCTCAGGTGGCAAGACCCCAATCATTGGAATAAACGCAGCTTCTCTCTTGTCTGAGATCCCTCATCTTTCTGGGGTGAGGGCGGGGGGACCAGGAAAGGGGCTGGGTCATCGGAAGGGGTCCATGAGAAGTGCCTGATGGTGCAATGCACGGGCATTCCAATATTTGATACAGCTTTTCTCGTGTGGGCCTGGGGGCTGGCATTCCCGCCCTTGTGCCCCGGGGACATCTTTACCAGCGTGAGGGGCTGCAGCAGGTGAGCGTGGGGACTTAGGGGCCGCGTGCCTGCTGGCCACTCAGCTCCCCGAGCCTCACGGACGGCGTGAGACAGGTGCTGCCCGTGTTCGCGGCGTGTTATCATCACCTGGAGAGAGTTTAACACACGCTGATCCCGCCCCAGCCCGTGCATTTTAAGGTCTCTTCAGGTGATTCGGCCCCTTCTCAGCTGCCTCCCCTTCCTCCCTGGGCCCAGACAGTCACAGCTGGGAATCCTTATCACCTGATGCCCCGAGGGCCGGCTCAGTCCGGCTCAGGAGAAGACCCGGCTCCAAGTGCGTGCTGCTTCAGTGCCCCCACATGAACTGGGGTGTTGGAGCACAGAACCGGACAGGTCGGGTGAAGTGGAGCCAGGCCCCTGCATTTCTTTTCCGGACTTGCTCGGCTGCAGTTGGCCCCCATGCCCTGCAATGCCTCCTCCTCTTGGCCTGGCCCCGCAGAGCCACGGGCTCCGGGGCGGCCATGCAACCCGCTCAGCGCCAGGGAGAGGCGAGGAGATTTTCTGCGGCTTCTGAGAAGGTAGATTTTCTTTCTTTTTGTTTGTGGAGCTCTAGAAAGCCTGGGGCTGTTTTGTGGCACTGTGGGGTGGGGTGTGGGGACTGGGGCTTGAGGCCCAGGCTGGTGACGCCCGAGAGGAGACCCCAGAACCCTGGTGATGTGAGTGCGTTGTCGAAACCAGGAAATTGGGGTTATTAACTTAGGTACGGACCTTGCTCTGATTTTACCGCGCACGGAGTTTTAATAATTCATGGGTAAGCTTCATGTTAGCGTATTCTTTTTTTTTTTTTTTTGCGGTACGCGGGCCTCTCACTGTTGTGGCCTCTCCCGTTGCGGAGCGCAGGCTCAGCGGCCATGGCTCACGGGCCCAGCCGCTCCGCGGCATGTGGGATCCTCCCGGACCGGGGCACGAACCCGTGTCCCCTGCATCGGCAGGCAGACTCTCAACCACTGCGCCACCAGGGAATTCCCTAGCGTATTCTTTAATGAACTTTGTATTCTACCTGGAAAGTAGTTCAGAGAGCCCCCAGTTAGAGAGTCAACTTCAGACACACGAAGACTCTCAGCTCTGTGTTTGTTTGGGGACTAAATCTGTAATGGTTTGCAATTGTTTGAGGGTCTCCAAGCCCTGCCAGACGATATCTTCCTGCATTTAGATTTGAAACAGATGAGCAGAGCACAGCGATTGTAAAGATTAAGACACAAACTCAGTTCCTTCCATTTTGTCATTCTCTGCAGCCGCTTGAAGGTTTTGTGTTTAAAATGTAAAACAGTGAAGTTTGCAAGCCATGCGCTATATTTTTAGTTGGTAAATGCACATATTAGTTCATAAGCTAACTGTATTACTGACTTTGAATAGCACCATTAAAATGCAAAAATTGTTTTTTAACTAATTGTTTTAAAACTAATGAACAAATCAAGAAAAATTACATCAGTGGTACAATTTCATGGCTTCCGAAATTGTATTGTTTGCAGATATTTCAGTTTTATTAAATCCACCTGTTAGTTACTGGATAATTATTTACGTTGTTACATAAAGTATTATGTCAGAGGGAAATACATTTTCGTTGTCTGCATTTCTTTTGTGGTCATCATTATTATTTGTTTCATGTTATGATTATTGCTGAAGATAACATTATTTTATGGGGAGGAGGTGTTAAAAGTGATCCGTTCTGGGGGTCAAATACATTGAGAACGCTATGTGCTCGCAATAAATGACTGTTGAACGAACCAATGAAGAGAGTGTAGTTCCACATATATACCACCAGGTGGCGGTGTTCCCCAAGCCAAGACCGCTCAGCTGCTCAAACCCGGCTCTTGCCTCCTGCCCCACTTTGGTCATCTTCTTCTGCCTGGAGCAGGACCCCAGGCTCCTCCCTGGTCTCACAGGTCCCTAGTCCCGTCCCCTGCAATCCGTTCACCCCAGAACCGCTTGAAGGGTCTTTTCTACTAGCAGCTCTGACCAATTTCCTCCATCCTCTTCCAGGGTTCCCCAAACATATTCATGCTGACTCTCACCTCTGGGCCTTTGCATCTACTGTTCCCTTCCTGTCGGAATTATTTTCATCCCCATTTTACTAATGTCCACAAGGAAAACTTATCCTTAAAGTATGAGTAAGTTACTGGGGGAAATTTCTTAATCTCTCTGTGCCTCAGTTTCTTTGGGTGGTTTGGCCAGAAAGAGAAGGTAAATCCAGGTCAAGGAGTTAGAAAACCTGCAGGGGAGTGTCCTGGGATGTAAGGAGAGAAAGGCCTCCCCTTCCTCCTGCCCTCCAGGGGTAGGGGGCTCTGGCTTTGGCCAACCCAAGCCTCCTTGATGGGTCCCCAGTGGCTGGACGAGAGGGTCTTCTGCTCTCCGCGCCCTCCCTGGTGGGGATGTTTGCACCCTGCTGACCCCCTGAGCCAGCCTCTGGTCCCTGAGAAGACACCAGGTGTGTGTGTCGGGGGGTCAGTTCCCACCGGCAAGCTATGAGCTGCAGGTGGGGTCTGGGTGTCACCTTTATGGAAGTGCTGGTGACTCCCTCCCACACTGAGGAGCTTGGAGGCTGCATGAGGCTCACGGGACTCACTGCGACACAGCCGGGAGGGAAGCCTTGTGTGCAGGTAGGGACCTGGCTCAGCCCACTGGCCTTCAGGGGGCTGCGGGGGTCCTTGGGGTGGCATCCAGCATTACTTCCCCCGCCTGTTTCAGCCTCTCTTCCCAGCTCTGTCCTCCCCACTCTGTCTCCCTCTCTGCTCCATCTCTATTTCTCTGTGATAGTCTTAAGTCCCTTAAGAAGAAAGAGCCTTCTCCCCTCTGCCTCTTTCTGTGTCTCTCTCTGTCTCCTTGTCTCTGCCCCTATCTCTCTATCCACTGTTGTCTCTGTTGCCCCTTTTGACCCCATCCTTGGGCTTCTCAACCCTGAGGGTCCCCCCCCTCTCCTCCTCCCTGGGTTCTGCTGCTTCTGACACCAGTGCCCCGAGAGGGAGAAGGAGGCTGCTGCCCAGGGAAGGGACAGGGGACAGGCCAGGGCCAGGTGCCCAGCACAGCTGCCCCGTGGAGCATCAGACCCCAGTGCTGAGCTCCATTTTGGAAGGGTCTTTCTCACAACCATCTGGTCCTCATGGCCACCTACTCCCCATGGGCCACCTCTTCCCTTCTTGCCCTTTCTCATCACCAGACTCTGACCTCCTTCCTGTTTCTTTGTTTCTTCTGTGGGTGTCACTGCCCCATCCCCCCCACCGCCAGTCCTCTGGCCCATGGCCCGGCTGCCTACATGCTGCAGCTGCTGGGGGTGCCTGTTGTTCACCAGCCACGGCCTTCTCGATGCTAACTGAGCGCCAGTCCTAGGCCACGTGCACCTCCGCAAAGGCTCTGTTATCTTTGGTCCTTATATTATTGTTGGCTGGGCGGGGGTGCGCTTGGGGACTCAGAAGACAGCGCTTCGGGGGCCAGGGAGTGTCCAGCCACTGTGTGGCTCTAGGGTTAGGTGTTCTTGGGCTTGGCGGTAGAGGTGGGTGAGGCTTGTTGCCGGGGAGTCGGGCTTTGCCGTGGGGGTCTGACTGTCGTGGGTAAGCAGTTGTTGTAAAGATCTGGGGCAGCTGCGCTGGTACAAGGCTCAGGCTGCTGGGTCTGTGTGGGGTGTTCCATGCCCTGGTGCCATGTGTTGTTCCTGAGCTGGGCTGTTGGGGGTCAGTGGTTGTCCTTGGCTTGGGGAGGCTGGCTGCTGGGGTGCCTTGTTCCGCACAGTTGACACCTGAGGTCTGGGATGGCTGCTGGGGAGTTCCAGCTGCTGACTTAGTGGTGAGTATGTGTTGCAGGTGGTCAGTGCTGACAGACCTCGGGCAGTTGTCTGCTGGAGTCTGGGTGTTGTGTGGGGTGTGTCTTGGGGGTGTAGTTAGTGGAGATCAGCTCCCCGCATCTTTCCTTTTTCCTGTGTTTTTTGTTCTCTGTCCACCTCTCTCTGTTTCCATCTTGCTCTCTCCATCTGCACTTCTCACTTCCACTCACACGTGTTGAGCACTTACTGTATGTGTGTATCAGTTGTAGCAGGTCTCTGGGGGCTCTGGGCCCTGCTCACAGGGAAAGAGGTGGGACCCCCCCCCTCTCCTGAAGACTCGCCCTGGGGCTGGAATCGTTGGTTCAAGTGGGGCAAAAGGGCTGGATGCTGTGTCAGAGGCCCCTTGATCAGGCTCCTTCCCTTGAACTGTAAGCCCCAGTCTGAGGGGGCTTGGACAGGCCTTGGATTTGTGGGGTCAGGGGGGTCTGAGCCACAGACTTTGGGCAGGTGCAGGGACTTTCCCCTAGGGACAGAAGAGTTGTGGGCATCAGAGAAAACAGCCATGCTCATACCTGGTGGGGAGAGTGTTCCAGGTGGCAGGAAGAGCTTGTGCAAAGGCCCTGAGGCACAACGAGGAGGCCAGTGAAGCTGGGCAGGGTGAGCAAGGGTCAGGCGGGAGGGGTGGGGGCAGAGTGTGCAGGGTTTTGGCTTCAGTCCAAGTGAGGTGTGAACCTCTGGGGCTGGGCGCACACAAGGCTCTGAGCACAGACTAGCCCAGGCTCCACACATGGTCCCTGCGTGATGCCTACTGTCATGGTGGATGTAGTGTTGGTTGAGCCCAGGTGGGACTCATTCTAAGGCTTTCATGTACCAGGAGCCTTCTCAGAGTGAGAGTCACAGCCCCCGAGGGCTTCTGAGGAATGCACTGGGCTACCCAAAGCTGTGGGAACAGCCCCTGTGCACCCCCCCGCCCCCCACCCCCCGACGCCAATCTCCCCTGGGCAGCCTTCCGAGCAAGAGGAGAGAATACAAGGCACAAGGAGTAGCTTGGGGCAGAGGGCACTGGACAAAGGCCTGGAAGGAGGACTGGCTTTGGCCTAGGCTCCCTAGGTGTGAAGCACAGGGGCTGAGGGAAGCAGTTTCTGACATCTTCTTGCATAACTTCCTGTGATGAGCAGCTCATTACCTACCAAGGCAGCCCAGGCTGGGTCGTGAACTAGAATTCTTAGAATGTTCTTTCAAATGCTGACCACAACCTGGACCTCCACCCCTCTCTTCATGGTCCCGAGGCCACTCAGAACTCACCTCTTTCTCCACATATTTCACTCCTCCAATATTTACCATGTGCCTATTCTGGAGATGTGTGTCATGGGTACACAGACCCCGAGTAATTGCTGCGGTGATGGTGGAAGGCCACGGGGCCCTGGTGATCCAGAAGTGGCTCCTGACCTAGCTGAGAGGGGGTCAATCTGGTGGACTTCCTGTCGGAAGTAACGTCAAAGCTGAGTCCCCTGTAGGATGAGTGAGATTTGGCCATGGAAGAGGTGAGGAAAGAGTATTCCAGGCACAAGCAGCAGCATATGGAGGAGAGAGAACATCCTTTTGGAAACCAGAAGAGGTTTTGAGTGGCTGGGGCACTGTGTTTGTGGGGTGCTGCTGAGGCCAGCAAAGGGATAACAGGAACCCTGGAGCAGTGACCCTGTGGGAGACAAGTGGCCTTTTCTTTTGTATTTCCTGGTTGCTCTACAAGGAAGCAACTTATTCCCCCACCCTCCCATGGCTGCAGCCTTCCTAACATGGGTTTTATAACTTTTTCCTCTTCTTTAAAATTGAAGTGTAGTTGATGTACAATATTATATAAGTTACAGGTGTACAGTATAGTGATTCACAATTTTTAAAGGTTATGCTCCATTTATAGTTATTATAAAATATTGGCTATATTCCCCGTGTTGTACAATATATCATTGTAGCTTTTTTTTTGAATTTTATTTTATTTATTTTTTTGTACAGCAGGTTCTTATTAGTCATCAATTTTATACACATCGGTGTATACATGTCAATCCCAATCTCCCAATTCATCACACACACACACCCCCACCACCACTTTCCTCACTTGGTGTCCATACATTTGTCCTCTACATCTGTGTCTCTATTTCTGCCCTGCAAACCGGTTCATCTGTACCATTTCTTTAGGTTCCACATATATGCGTTAATATACAATACTTGTTTTCCTCTTTCTGAATGACTTCACTCTGTATAAAAGTCTCTACATTCATCCACGTCTCAACAAATGACCCAATTTCTTTCCTTTTTATGGCTGAGTAATATTCCATTGTATATATGTACCATATATTCTTTATCCATTCGTCTGTCAATGGGCATTTAGGTTGCTTCCATGACCTGGCTATTGTAAATAGTGCTGCAATGAACACTGGAGTGCATGTGTCTTTTTTGAATTATGGTTTTCTCTGGGTATATGCCCAGCAGCGGGACTGCTGGGTCATATGGTAATTCTATTTTTAATTTTTAAAGGAACCTCCATACTGTTCTCCATAGTGGCTGTATCAATTTACATTCCCACCAACAGTGCAAGAGGGTCCCCTTTTCTCCACACCCTCTCCAGCATTTGTTGTTTGTAGATTTTCTGATGATGCCCATTCTAGCCAGTGTGAGGTGATACCTCATTGTAGTTTTCATTTGGATTTCTCTAATGATTAGTGATGTTGGGCAGCTTTTCACATGCCTCTTGGCCATCTGTATGTCTTCTTTGCAGAAATATCTATTTAGGTCATCTGCCCATTTTTGGATTGGGTTGTTTGTTTTTTTTAATATTGAGCTGCATGAGCTGTTTGTATATTTTGGAGATTAATCCTTTGCCATTGATTCATTTGCAAATATTTTCTCCCATTTTGAGGGTTATCTTTTCATCTTGTTTATGGTTTCCTTTGCTGTGCAAAAGCTTTTAAGTTTCATTAGGTCCCATTTGTTTTTTTGTTTGTTTGTTTTAATTTCCATTACTCTAGGAGGTGGATCAAAAAAATCTTGCTGTGATTTATGTCAAAGAGTGTTCTTCCTATGTTTTCCTCTAAGAGTTTTATAGTGTCTGGTGTTACATTTAGGTCTCTAATCCATTTTGAGTTTATTTTTGTGTATGGTGTTAGGGAGTGTTCTGATTTCATTCTTCTCCATGTAGCTGTCCAGTTTTCCCAGCACCACTTATTGAAGAGACTGTCTTTTTGCCATTGTATATCCTTGCCTCCTTTGTCATAGATTAGTTGACCATAGGTGCGTGGGTTTATCTCTGGGCTTTCTATCCTGTTCCATTGGTCTATATTTCTGTTTTTGTGCCAGTACCATATTGTTTTGATTACTGTAGCTTTGTAGTATAGTCTGAAGTCAGGGAGTGTGATTCCTCCATCTCCATTTTTTCCCCTCAAGACTTCTTTGGCTATTCAGGGTCTTTTGTGTCTCCATACAGATTGTGAAATTTTTTGTTCTAGTTCTGTAAAAAATGCCATTGGTAATTTGATAGGGATTGCATTGAATCTGTAGATTGCTTTGGGTAGTATAGTCATTTTCACAATATTGATTCTTCCAGTCCAAGAACATGGTATATCTCTCCATCTGTTGGTATCATCTTTAATTTCTTTCATCAGTGTCTTATAGTTTTCTGCATACAGGTCTTTTGTCTCCCTAGGTAGATTTATTCCTAGATATTTTATTCTTTTTGTTGCCATGGTAAATTGGAGTGTTTCCTTCATTTCTCTTTCAGATTTTTCATCATTAGTGTGTAGGAATGGAAGAGTTTTCTGTGCATTAATTTTGTATCCTGCAACTTTACCAAATTCATTGATTAGCTCTAGTAGTTTTCTGGTGGCTCTTTAGGATTTTCTACGTATAGTATCATGTCATCTGCAAACAGTGACAGTTTTACTTCTTCTTTTCCAATTTATATTCCTCTTATTTCTTTTTCTTTTCTGATTGCCGTGGCTAGGACTTCCAAAACTATGTTAAGTGAGAGTGGCGAGAGTGGACATCCTTGTCTTGTTCCTGATCTTAGTGGAAAAGTTTTCAGTTTTTCACCATTGAGAATGATGTTTGCTGTGGGTTTGTTGTATATGGCTTTTATTATGTTGAGGTAGGTTCCCTCTGTGCCCACATTCTGGAGGAGAGTTTTTATCACAAATGGTGTTGAATTTTGTCAGAAGCTTTTTCTACATCTATTGAGATGATCATATGGTTTTTATTCTTCAATTTGTTAATATGGTGTATCACATTGATTGATTTGTGTATATTGAAGAATCCTTGCATCCCTGGGATAAATCCCACTTGATCATGGTGTATGATCCTTTTAATGTGTTGTTGGATTCTGTTTGCTAGTATTTTGTTGAGGATTTTTGCATCTATATTCATCAGGGATATTGGTCTGTAATTTTCTTGTAGTATCTTTGTCTGGTTTTGGTATCAGGGTGATGGTGGCCTCATAGAATGAGTCTGGGAGTGTTCCTTCCTCTGCAATTTTTGGAAGAGTTTGAGAAGGATTGGTGTTAGCTCTTCTGTAAATGTTTGATAGAGTTCACCTGTGAAGCCATCTGGTCCTGGACTTTTGTTTGTTGGAAGATTTTTAATCACATTTTCAATTTCATTACTAGTGATTGGTCTGTTCATATTTTCTATTTCTTCCTGCTTCAGTCTTGGAAGGTTACACCTTTCTAAGAATTTGTCCGTTTCTTCCAGGTTGTCCATTTTATTGGCATAGAGTTGCTTGTAGTAGTCTCTTAGGATGCTTTGTATTTCTGTGGTGTCTGTTATAACTTCTCCTTTTTCATTTCTAATTTTATTGATTTGAGTCCTTTCCCTCTTTTTCTTGATGAATCTGGCTAATGGTTTATCAATTTTGTTTATCTTCTCAAAGAACCAGCTTTTAGCTTTATTGATCTTTGCTATTGTTTTCTTTGTTTCTATTTCATTTATTTCTGCTCTGGTCGTTATGATTTCTTTCCTTCTGCTAACTTTGGGTTTTGTTTGTTCTTCTTTCTCTAATTCCATTAGGTGTAAGTTTAGATTGTTTATTTGAGATTTTTCTTGTTTCTTGAGGTAGGTTTGTATAGCTATAAACTTCCCTCTTAGAACTACTTTTGCTGCCTCCCATAGGTTTTGGATCGTCGTGTTTTCATTGTCAAAATTTGTCTCTAGGTATTTTTTGATTTCCTCTTTGATTTCTTCAGTGATCTCTTGGTTATTTAGTAATGTATTGTTTAGCCTCCATGTGTTTGTGTTTTTTACGTAGTTTTCCCTGTAATTCATTTCTAATCTCATAGTGTTGTGGTCACAAAAGATGCTTGATATGATTTCAATTTTCTTAAATTTACTGAGGCTTGATTTGTGACCCAAGATGTGATCTATCCTGGAGAATGTTCCGTGTGCACTTGAGAAGAAAGTGTAATCTGCTGTTTTTGGATGGAATGTCCTATAAATATCAATTAAATCTATCTGGTCTGTTGTGTCATTTAAAGCTTCTCTTTCCTTATTTATTTTCATTTTGGATGATCTGTCCATTGGTGTAAGTGAGGTGTTGAAGTCCCCCACTATTATTGTGTTACTGTCGATTTCCTCTTTTATAGCTGTTAGCAGTTGCCTTATGTATTGAGGTGCTCCTATGTTGGGTGCATATATATTTATAATTGTTATATCTTCTTCTTGGATTGCTTCCTTGATCATTATGTAGTGTCCTTCTTTGTCTCTTGTAATAGTCTTTATTTTAAAGTCTGTTTTGTCTGATATGAGAATTGCTACTCCAGCTTTCTTTTGATTTCCATTTGCGTGGAATATCTTTTTCTATCCCCTCACTTTCAGTCTGTATGTGTTCCTAGGTCTGAAGGGGGTCTCTTGTAGACAGCATATATAATGGGTCTTGTTTCTGTATCCATTCAGCAAGGCTGTGTCTTTTGGTTGGAGCATTTAATCCATTCACGTTTAAGGTAATTATCGATATGTATGTTCCTATGACCATTTTCTTAATTGTTTTGGGTTTGTTTTTGTAGGTCCTTTTCTTCTCTTGTATTTCCCACTTAGAGAAGTTCCTTTAGCCTTTGTTGTAGAGCTGGTTTCGTGGTGCTGAATTCTCTTAGCTTTTGCTTGTCTCTAAAGCTTTTGATTTCTCCATAGAAGATGAATGAGATCCTTGTCAGGTAGAGTAATCTTGGTTGTAGGTTCTTGCCTTTCATCACTTTAAGTATATCATGCCACTCCCTTCTGGCTTGTAGAGTTTGTGCTGAGAAATCAGCTGTTAACCTTAAGGGAGTTCCCTTGTATGTTATTTGTTGTTTTTCCCTTGTTGCTTTCAATAATTTTTCTTTGTCTTTAATTTTTGCCAATTTGAGTACTATGTGTCTTGCCCTGTTTCTCCTTAGGACTGGGACTCTCTGTGCTTCCTGGACTTGGGTGACTATTTCCTTTCCCATGTTAGGGAAGTTTTCAACTATAATCTCTTCAAATATTTTCTCGGGTCCTTTCTCTCTCTTCTCCTTCTGGGACCCCTATAATGCGAATATGTTGCATTTAATGTTGTGCCAGAGGTCTCTTAGGCTGTCTTCATTTCTTTTCATTCTTTTTTTTTTATTCTGTTCCACAGCAGTGAATTCCACCATTCTGTCTTCCAGGTCATTTATCCATTCTTCTGTCTCAGTTATTCTGCTATTGATTCCTTCTAGTGTATTTTTCATTTCAGTTATTGTATTGCTCATCTCTGTTTGTTTGTTCTTTAATTCTTCTAGGTCTTTGTTAAACGTTTCTTGTATCTTCTTGATCTTTGCCTCCATTCTTTTTCCGAGGTCCTGGATCATCTTCACTATCATTATTCTGAATTCTTTTTCTGGAAGGTTGGCTATCTCCACTTCATTTAATTGTTTTTCTAGGATTTTATCTTGTTCCTTCATCTGGTACATAGCCCTCTGCCTTTTCATCTTGTCTATCTTTCTGTGAATGTGGTTTTTGTTTCACTGGCTGCAGAATTGTAGTTTTTCTTGCTTCTGCTGTCTGCTTTCTGGTGGATGAGGCCTCTGAGAGGCTTGTGCAAGTTTCCTGATGGGAGGGACTGGTGGTGGGTAGAGCTGGCTGTTGCTGTGGTGGGCAGAGCTCAGTAAAACTTTAATCCACTTGACTGCTGATCGGTGGGGTTGGGTTCCCTCCCTGTTGGTTGTTTGGCCTGAGGAATCCCAACACTGGAGCCTACCCGGGCTGTTTGGTGGGGCTAATGGCGGACTCTGGGAGGGCTCACGCCAAGGAGTACTTCCCAGAACTTCTGCTGCCAGTGTCCTTCTCCTTTGGTGAGCCACAGCTGTCCCCTGCCTGTTCAGCAGACCCTCCAACACTAGCAGGTAGGTCTGGTTCAGTCTCCTATGGGGTCACTGCTCCTTCCCCTGGGTCCTGATGCACACACTACTTTGTGTGTGCCCTCCAAGAGTGGAGTCTCTGTTTCTCCTAGTCCTGTTGAAGTCCTGCAATCAAATCCCACTAATCTTCAAAGTCTGATTCTCTAGGAATTCCTCCTCCTGTTGCTGGACCCCCAGGTTGGGAAGCCTGATGTGGGGCTCAGAACCTTCCCTCCAGTGGGTGGACTTCTGCGGTATAAGTGTTCGCCAGTTTGTGAGTCACCCACCCAGCAGTTATGGGATTTGATTTTACTGTGATTGCGCCCCTCCTACCATCTCATTGTGGCTTCTCCTTTGTCTTTGGATGTGGGGTATCTTTTTTGGTGAGTTCCAGTGTCTTCCTGCCGATGATTCTTCAGCAGTTAGTTGTGATTCCAGTGTTCTTGCAAGAGGGAGTCTGTAGCTTATTTTATATATAGTATTTGTACCTCTTACTCCCCTCCCCCATCCTGCCCCTCCCCCCTCCCCTCACCCCACTGGTAACCTCTAGCTTGTTCTCTATATCTGTGAGTCTGCTTCTCTTTTGTTATATTCTCTAGTTTGTTGTATTTTTTAGATTCCACATATAAGTGACATTGTACAGTATTTGTCTTTCTCTGTCTGACAGTTCACTTAGCATAATGCCTGCCAAGTCCATCCATATTGCTGCAAATGGCAAGATTTCATTCTTTTTTTCTATGACTTAATGGTATTCCATTGTGTGTGTATATATATATCACATCTTCTTTATCCATTCATCTGTTGATGGATACTTAGGTTGATTCCATTCCATATCTTGTTACTTATAAATAATGCTACTATGAACATTGGGGTACATTATCTTTTTGAAATGGTGTTTTTGTTTTTCAGATATATACCCAGGAGTGGAATTGCTGGGTCATATGGTAGTTCTATTTTTAGTTTTCTGAGAAACCTCCATACTGTTCTCCATACTGATTGCACCATTTTACATTTCATCAACCGTGTATGTGTACGAGAGTTTCTTTTCTCCACATCTTCACCAATGTTTGTTATTTGTGTTCTTTTGATGATACCATTCTGACAGGTGTGAGGTGATATCTCATTGTGGTTTCGATTTGCATTTCCCTGATGATTAGCGATGTTGAGCCGATTTTCACGTGCCCATTGGCCATCTGTATTTCCTCTTTAGAAAAATATCTATTCAGCTCTTCTGCCCATTTTAAAATCAGGTTGTTTTTTTTGATGTTGAGTTGTTTGAGCTATTTATATATGTTGGATATTAATCCCTTATTGCTCATAGAGTTTGCAAATATTGTCTTCCATTCAGTAGGTTGTCTTTTCTTTTTGTCAATGGTTTCCTTTGCTATGCAAAAGCTTTTAAGCAGAACCGCTAATGAGAACCTTGGAGCAGTGACCCTTGTGGGACACAAGTGGCCTTTTGTATTTCTAGTTGCTCTTCCAGGAAGCAACTTATCCCCTTCCCCCCCCCACCCCTGCCCCTCCCCCACCCACGTCCCCCCTCTTGTTCTTCCCGTGGCTGCATCCTCCCCAGCATGGGTTTTATAATTTAAAAAATCTTTTCAAACTTCAGGTGGGGAAGATTATGTCTTATTGTGTAAATGAAGACAAATTAACATTTCTTTTGTAAGTGGCATGGTCAGACAATGTTTTCAGATATGCCTGTGAGTATTATGAGGCCTCATACCCACCAGAAAATGTGCATCATCTCAGGAGCGAAAGAAAAGTTCCGTGCTCTGGCCATGTGGGTGGGGAAGTGATGTGGCAGTCTCCCTGCTCTCTTTTGATTCATATTTTTTTCTTCTCCTTTTATATCCCTTTGCAGTTTTAAATTTCTCTCTTCTGTGTTGGAGGCTGGGGTCTCTGTTGGTGCCTGTAGCTTTGTTCTTAGTATCTGGGTTGTCTTTGAGCTCAAAGGACAGGGCTATGAAGCCCCAGGAGGTGTTCCATGTGAGAAAACTCTGATGTGCTGAATGTCTTATACATCCCCATTTAATTTTCAAAACATCTGTCTATGGTGGGGACCTTTATACCCACTTAACAGATGAGGAAACTGAGGGTCAGGGAGGTTAAGACACAAACCCAGCATCCAATGACCAATATGGAAGAGGCAATTCTTTTATTTCTTTTTTAATTTTTTTTATTTTTTCAGTATGCAGGCCTCTCACTGTTGCGGCCTCTCCCATTGCGGAGCACAGGCTCCGGACGCGCAGGCTCAGCGGCCATGGCTCACGGGCCTAGCTGCTCCACGGCATGTGGGATCTTCCCGGACCGGGGCACGAACCCACGTTCCCTGCATTGGCAGGCGGACTCTCAACCACTGCGCCACCAGGGAAGCCCCTATTTTTTAATTATTATTTTTTATTGTAGTATGGTTGATTTACAATGTTGTATTAATTTCTGCTGTATAGCAAAGTGACTCAGATACATACATATGTATATATATATTCTTTTTCGTATTCTTTTCCATTATAGTTTATCATAGGATATTGACTACAGCTCCCCGTGCTATACAGTAGGACCTTGCTGCCCATCCATTCTATATGTAATAGTTTGCATTTACCAACCCCAAACTCTCAGTCCATCCCTCTGCATCCTGCCTCCCCTTTGGCAACCACAAGTGTATTCTCTATGTCTGTGAGTCTGTTTCTGCTTCAGAGATGGGTTCATTTGTGTCATATTTTAGATTCCACATATAAGTGGTATCATGTGGTATTTTTCTTTTGAAGAGGCAATTCTGTTGGTTGCTTTTCTAGGCTTTACTTAACCAACTCCTCTTCAGAAATTAAGATTCTGTTTAATTTAATTCAAGTTCCAGAGGAGAGGGCTGCTAACTCTCCACCTCAAAGAGAAACCTATTGTCTCACCCCGCCCAGTCAAGGAATAGAAGCCCTGTCTCTCAACTAGAAAGGGGCTATGGAGTTCAGTCCTTACACCAGCCTTCCACTTCAGGGAGAGGTAAGAGAAACAAGAAAGAGAGAGGAAAACAGAACATCCATTCTCCTCAGAGAACCTAACTCCTGAGTCCAGCCTTGGTTCTAGTTCCGTATCTACCATCAAAATCTGATGTGACCTTGTTAAATTCCTTCCCAGCTCTGGGTCCATTTCCCCATCTATTGAGTTTTTATTCTATCAATTATACTCTTTATATCTAACTCTGAGCTTTTTTATATCTGCCTGTTTCTGTTTCACAGTCTCCTGTTCTTGTTTTATGTCAGATTTTCCTTCCTTTATCTCTTTGAGTGATTTAAATATATTTGATGTCAAGTCCTTTTTAGATTGTTCTTTTTCTCTGTTTCCTCAGATGTAAATTCTTCTAGTTGGGGAGTTTTGGGGAACTCCATGAAGTGGTTGTGAATCCATCGTCACTGCTGGGTATTTCTCCCATGTGCACCTGGGCAGGACTATATAAGAGCACGTGTTCTTGACCTCATATATTAGGTGCTCCTGCACTGGTCCCAGCCTCCCACGGGTGGGTGAGTGCCTCAACCCTTGTCATTGGGCACCTCTGCTATGGTTTCTCGTTCGTGTTAGTGTTTTCCTGTCATTTCTAAGTGTTTGGAGTGGAATGGGTAGTTTTCGGTGTGTACCTGGTTGGCTATTTTGAATGAAAGTCCAATTGTATCATCTGTAAACATTTCACAGATGAGGAAATGGAAGCTCAGAGAGGTAGCCTGACTTGCTCAAGTACACACAGCTAGAAAGGAGAATTATAATCTGGTTAAACCCTCTCCACTCCTCTGCATCTGGCAGCCTGGGTACTAATCTCGGCTCTGATTCATTGCTGGCTGTGTGTTCTTTAGACACTTTTCTTCCTCTGTGAGCTGAAGAGACTGACCTCTACCCTTCAGCGTGCAGAACAAACTCAAAACTGTGTCCTTGGCAGAAGTGAAAAAAAACTGACAAGGTTTAACCTGGTATATTAGAAAAGGTGTGAGTTCTGGAGTCTGGTTTTATGACCTCAGGTAGGTCACTTAGCCTCTTGGAGTGTCAGTTTTCTCATGTATAAAATGGGGATAATAATCACACTTAACTCTCTGGGTGGTGACGACTGTGAAGTGAGAAAGTGCATGAGTTTGGCACATAGTAGGTGCTTAATAAATATTCCTTCCCTCCTTCCATGGAGGAAAGCAGACTGGGGGTAGGGGAGTGGAGGACTGGGACAGCTAATCCATCAAATCCCTCAGGGTTTTGGGAGCCAGAGGGCACAGAGGTTCTCCAAAGACAGAACAGAAAATATCAGGAAAGGTCCAGGGAAGGCAGATTTTAGCTCCATTTTAGGAAAATGATGAGAGCTTACCCAATCTGGAAGGAGTTGATTTTAGAGGAAATGAGTTCCCCATCACTCAACGTGGGCAGAAAGTCCAGAAATAAACCCATACATCTATGGCCAATTCATTTTTTTTAGTTGAAGTATGGTTGATTTATAATATTGTGTTAGTTTCAGATGTATAGAAAAGTGATTTGTTTATATATATGTGTGTATATATATGTATATATTTCTCTTCTTTTTATTCTTTCCCATTATAGGTTATTACAAGATATTGAATATAGTTCCTTGTGCTATATAGTAAATCCTTGTTGTTTGTCTATTTTATATATGGTAGTGTGTATCTGTTAATTCCATATACTCCTAATTTATCCCTCCCCCCTTCCACTTTGGTAACCATAAGTTTGTTTTCTATGTCTGTGAGTCTGTTTCTGTTTTGTAAATAAGTTCATTTATACTGTTTTTTAGATTCCACATAGAAGTGATATCATATAATATTTGTCTTTGTATGATTTACTTCACTTAGTATGATAATCTCTAGGTCCATCCATGTTGCTGCAAATGGCATTATTTCACTCTTTTTCATGACCAGGTAGTATTCCAGTGTGTGTGTGTGTGTGTGTGTGTGTGTGTGTGTATACACACCACATCTTCTTTATCCATTTATCTGTTGATGGACACTTAGGTTGCTTCCATGTCTTGGCTATTGTAAATAGTGCTGCTATGAACGTTGGGGTGCCTGTATCTTTTTGAATTCAAGTTTTTGTCTTTTCTGGATATATGCCCAGGAGTAGGATTGCTGGATCATATGGTAACTCGTTTTAGTTCTCTAAGGAAACTCCATACTGTTTTCCATAGTGGCTGCACCAATTTACATTCCCACCAACAGTGTAGGGGGGTTCTCTTTTCTTCACACCCTCTCCAGCATTTATTATTTGTAGATTTTTTGATGATGGCCATCCTGATTGGTATGAGGTGATGCCTCATTGTAGTTTCGATTTGCATTTCTCTAATAATTAGTGATGTTGAGCATCTTTTCATGTGCCTGTTGGCCATCTGTATGTCTTATTTGGAGAAATGTCTGTCTTCTGCCCATTTTTTGACTGGGTTGTTTGTTTTTTTGATATTGAGTTGTATGGAATGTTTGTATATTTTGCAAATTAAGCCCTTGTCAGTTGCATCCTTGGCAAATATTTTCTTCCAGTCTCTAGGTTGTCTTTTGATTTTGTTTATGGTTTTCTTTGCTGTGCAAAAGCTTATGAGTTCGATTCAAGTGTCATTTATTTTTGCCTTTATTTCTTTTGCCTTGGTAGACTAACCTAAGAAAATATTGCTGTGATCTATGTTAGAGAATATTTTGCCTATAATCTCTTCTAGAAGTTTTATGGTGTCCCACCTTATATTTAAGTCTTTAAGCCATTTTGAGTTTATTTTTGTGTATGGTGTGAGGGAGTGTTCTAATTTCATTGATTTTTATGTCCAACTTTCCCAATACCACTTGCTGAAGTGACTGTCTTTTCTATATTGTATATTCTTGTCTCCTTTGTCGAAGATTAATTGACTATAGGGGTGTGGGTTTATTTTTAGGCTCTCTATTCTGTCCCATTGATCTATATGTCTGGTTTTTGTGCCAATACCACAGTGTTTTGATTACTGTAGCTTTGTGGTATCGTCCGTATGGACAATTGATTTTTGAAAAGGGTGCTAAGTGCCTTTATTGGGAGAGAGAATAGTCTCTTCAACAAATGGTGCTGGGACAACTGGATAAACACATGCAAAAGAGTGAAGTCAGATCTTTACTTCACACCATACACAAAAATTAACTGAAAATGGTCCAAACACCTAAATATAAGAGTTAAATCATAAAATTCTTAAGAGAAAACATAGGGGTAAATCTCCATGACCTTGGATTTGGTAGTGGATTCTTAGATATGATGCTAAAATTATAAGAACAAAAGAAAAATAGATAAACTGGTCTTCATCAGAATCAAGAAGTTTTGTGCATCAAAGGACATTATCATGAAAGTGAAAAAACAACCCACAGAATGGAAAAAATATTTACAAATCATATATCTGATAAGGATTTAAAATCCAGAATATATAAAGAACATCTACAATTTGACAACAAAAAGACAATTAACCCACTTAAAAACTGGACAAAGGACTTGAATAGACTTTTCTCCAAAGAAGATACAAAAATAGCCACTCCAAAGAAGATATAAAAGTAGCCAGGGGCTTCCCGGGTGGCGCAGTGGTTGAGAGTCCGCCTGCCGATGCAGGGGACGTGGGTTCATGCCCCCGTCCGGGAGGATCCCACGTGCCATGGAGCGGCTGGGCCCGTGGGCCATGGCCGCTGGGCCTGCACATCCGGAGCTTGTGTTCCGCAATGGGAGAGGCCACAACAGTGAGAGGCCTGCGTACCGCGCAAAAAAAAAAAAAAAAAAAGTAGCCAGTAAATACATGAAAAGATGCTCAACATCATTAGTCATTAGGGAGATGTAAATCAGAACCACAATGAGATACCATTTTATATCTACTTAAATGGCTAGAATAAAAACATTTAAAAATGAAAAACCAGAAAATAACAAGTGTTGGTGAGAATGTAGAAAAATTGGAACTCTCATATATTACTGGCGGGAATGTAAAATGGTACAGTACTATGAAAAATTATTTGGTGGTTCCTCACAAAGCTAAACATAGAATTACCAAATGATCCATAAATTCCACTTCTGGGTATATACCGTAAAGAATTGAAAGCAGGGACTCAAGCAGATACTTGTACGCTAATGTTCATAGCAGTATTATTCACAAGAGCCAAAAGGTAGAAACAACCCAAATGTCTATCAACAGATGACTGGATAAACAATATGTAGTATATACATATCATGGACTATTTCTTAGCCATATAAAGGAATGAAGTCTTGATACATGCTACTACATGGATAAAGCATTATGCTAAGTGAAATAAGCCAGACACAAAAGAACAAATATTGTTTGATTCCACTTATGTGAAACATCTAGAATGGGCAAATTGAGAGAGATAGAAAATAGATTAGATATCACCAGGGGTTGAGGGGAGTGGGGAACAGAAACTCTATGTAAGTCCAATGAGGATCAAGATAAAGCGGAATGTTTCCTGCTTGGAGTACTTCTAATGACGTCTATCCTTGCCACAATTGTGTTTATGAAACCTGTGTTGTTAGGTTTCAGTTTGAGCAAAGAAGTGAACAGAACATTCAGAGGAGGTTAAGGGCATGAGGGTATTGTTGATGATGGACCAAAATGGAAGTGCCCTGGTAGCTGGAGCGAGGCAAAGTATGGGGTCAGATTAAGTCAGTGGCTTCCACATTTATTATTATTATTATTTACATCTTTATTGGAGTATTATTGCTTTACAGTGGTGTGTTAGTTTCTGCTTTATAACAAAGTGAATCAGTTATACATATACATATGTTCCCATATATCTCCCCTCTTGCATCTCCCTCCCTCCCACCCTCCCTATCCCACCGTTCTATGTGGTCACATAGCACCGAGCTGATCTCCCTGTGCTATGTGGCTGCTTCCCACTTAGCTATCTATTTTACGTTTGGTAGTGTATATATGTCCATGCCTCTCTCTCACTTCGTCACAGCTTACCCTTCCCCCTCCCCATATCCTCAAGTCCATTCTCTAGTAGGTCTGTGTCTTTATTCCCGTCTTACCTCTACGTTCTTCATGACATTTTTTTTCCCTTAGATTCCATATATATGTGTTAGCATATGGTATTTGTCTTTCTCTTTCTGACTTACTTCACTCTGTATGACAGACTCTAGGTCCATCCACCTCACTACAAATAACTCAATTTCGTTTCTTTTTATGGCTGAGTAATATTCCATTGTATATATGTGCCACATCTTTATCCATTCATCCGATGATGGACACTTAGTGCTTCCATCTCCAGGCTATTGTAAATAGAGCTGCAGTGAACATTTTGGTACATGACTCTTTTTGAATTATGGTTTTCTCTGGGTATATGCCCAGTAGTGGGATTGCTGGGTCATATGGTAGTTCTATTTGTAGTTTTTTAAGGAACCTCCATACTGTTGTCCATAGTGGCTGTACCAATTCACATTCCCACCAGCAGTGCAAGAGTGTTCCCTTTTCTCCACACCCTCTCCAGCATTTATTGTTTCTAGATTTTTTGATAATGGCCATTCTGACTGGTGTGAGATGATATCTCATTGTAGTTTTGATTTGCATTTCTCTAATGATTAATGATGTTGAGCATTCTTTCATGTGTTTGTTGGCAATCTGTATATCTTCTTTGGAGAAATGTCTATTTAGGTCTTCTGCCCATTTTTGGATTGGGTTGTTTGTTTTTTTGTTATTGAGCTGCATGAGCTGCTTGTAAGTTTTGGAGATTAATCCTTTGTCAGTTGCTTCATTTGCAAATATTTTCTCCCATGCTGAGGGTTGTCTTTTGGTCTTGTTTATGGTTTCCTTTGCTGTGCAAAGCTTTGAAGTTTCATTAGGTCCCATTTGTTTATTTTTGTTTTAATTTCCATTTCTCTAGGAGGTGGGCCAAAAAGGATCTTGCTGTGATTTATGTCATAGAGTGTTCTGCCTATGTTTTCCTCTAAGAGTTTGATAGTGTCTGGCCTTACATTTAGGTCTTTAATCCATTTTGAGTTTATTTTTGTGTATGGTGTTAGGGAGTGGTCTAATCTCACAGTTTTACATGTACCTGTCCAGTTTTCCCATCACCACTTATTAAAGAGGCTGTCCTTTCTCCACTGTACATTCCTGCCTCCTTTATCAAAGATAAGGTGACCATATGTGCGTGAGTTTATCTCTGGGCTTTCTATCCTGTTCCATTGATCTATATTTCTGTTTTTGTGCCAGTACCATACTGTCTTGATTACTGTAGCTCTGTAGTATAGTCTGAAGTCAGGGAGCCTGATTCCTACAGCTCTGTTTTTCATTCTCAAGATTGCTTTGGCTATTCGGGGTCTTTTGTGTTTCCATACAAATTGTGGAATTTTTTGTTCTAGTTCTGTGAAAAAAATGACTTACACTATGAAATACAATTTTCAGCATAACCCAGTAAACACATATTTTATAAAAAGGTCTGTAGTAAAGTAGGGGGACTGAAAAGGGTATTGAAGAATCAGAAGTTAGTGGCTTCTAGGAGATTCCTAAAAATCCTCAGTTTAAGATTTCCATAAGGAATAGATGTCTGATAGCCAGGAAAAAATGATGTATATTATTGATCTGGGAAACATGAATCTAAGGATCAATACTTTCAAATCAAACTGTTGTGATAATTGTTAACAGTACCAGAGATCATGTGGAGGTGGGTGATTTTTAAATGTAGTTTATATCTGTTGAGATAAAGCTGGGGGTAGTATCTGAGTTCCTTGTAGTAACTAATCATATCTGTTTATAATAAGGCAGGATCTAAGATTGTGGGTGAAATTTCCAAACCCTATTAATAATTAATAAGGAGATGGGGAGAAAGCAATACTAAGGAAATAATTCTTTATGATGTTGATGATGGAACTTAAACTCAATACTGTCATGTCACAGAAGATAGTTTGCTGTGTTGGTACCAGTATTTGTAATTAACAACTAAAAATTCAGCCCACTTGGAAAGTTTAAAGCAGGTTTTATGTGATCAAAAAGAGGCTCGGGCTTCCCTGGTGGCGCAGTGGTTGGGAGTCCGCCTGCCGATGCAGGGGGCATGGGTTCGTGTCCCGGTCCGGGAGGATCCCACGTGCCGTGGAGCGGCTGGGCCTGTGGGCCACGGAGGCTGGGCCTGCGTGTCCGGAGCCTGTGCTCCGCAGCGGGAGAGGCCACAACAGTGAGAGGCCCGCGTACCGCAAAAAAAAAAAAAAAAGAGACTCATTTTGTTGTTGTTTTTTAATATGTCATAGCTATTTCTTCTTCCTTTCCATAATTTATTTACATTTGCTCTTCTTATTGTTTGGAATTCCCTGTGGTAAGGAGGTAAGTGGGATGCGCTCAGAATACAAGCTGTGAATAATCTGGTCTTTCTTCACCCTGGGCAAGGGCTGGTCTGCTGAACTGTAGGTGTATTATTTTCTATGAAGCAGAAATATCAGGATCTTTTAAAATTAATGATTATACGGGATTGACCCCTTTGTGTCCATACCACTCTGGTTGTATGTATCACACAGAAGGTGTTCTGGGGTCTTATGGGTCTTAGTATTGCTTTCTCCCCAAAATAATAAGCTGGACTTCATTAAAATTAGAAAACTTCTGCTCTGTGAAAGACAATGTCAAGAGAATGAGAAGACAAGCCACAGGCTGGGAGAAATTCTGTGTAAAAGACACATCTGATAAAGGCCTGTTATCTAAATTATACAAAGAATTTTAAAAAACTCAACCATAAGAAAATGAACAACTGGATTAAAAAATGAGCCAAAGACCTTAACAGATACTTTATCAAAGAAGATATACAAATGGTATATATAGCATATGAAAAGATCCTCCACATAATATATCATCAGGGAAAAAATGCAAATTAAAACAACAATGAGGGACTTCCTTGGTGGTCCAGTGGTCCGTGCTTCCACTGCAAGGGGTGTGGGTTTGACCCCTGGTTGTGGAACTGGGATCCTGCATGCCACACAGCATGGTCAAAAAATAAATAAAAATTTGAAAAAACAAAAAATTAAAAAAATAAAAACAACAATGCGATACCACTACACACCTATCAGAATGATCAAAATCTGGAACACTGACAACACTAAATGCTGGTGAAGATGTGGAGCAATAGGAACGCTCATTCATTGCTGGTGGGAATGCAAAATGGTACAATCACTTGGGAAGACAGTCTGGTGGTTTTGTACAAGACTAAACATACTCTTACCATACCATGCAGCAGTCGCACTTCTTGGTATTTACCCTTAAGAGCTGAAAGCTTATGTCCATACAAAAACCTGCACATGGTTGTTGATAGCAGCTTTATTCATAATTGCCAAAACTTGGAAATAACCAATATGTCCTTCGGTAGGTGAATGGATAAACCGTGGTACATCCAGACATTGGAATATTATTCAGTGCTAAAAAGAAGTGAACTATCAAGACATGAAAAGACATGGAGGAGCGTTGGGAATTCCCTGGCAGTCCAGTGGTTAGGACTCTGTGCTTTCACTGCTGAGGGTTCGGGTTCAATCCCTGATCTGGGAACTAAGATCCTGCAAGCCGTGCGACATGGCCAAAAAAACAAAACAAAACAAAAACAAAAACAAAAAGCCATAGAGGAGCCTTAAATGCATATTATTAAGTGAAAGAAACCAATCTAAAATGGTTACATACTGTATGATTCCAACGTCTGGAAAAGGTAAAACTATGGAGAGAGTAAGAATTTTACCCAGGGGGTAGGGGATGGGGAGGGATGAATAGGTGGGGCACAGAAGATTTTTAGGGCAGTGAAAATACTCTTTGGTATTATAATGCTGAATACATGTCATTATACATTTGTCCAAACTCATAGAATGTAAAACACCAAGAGCAAACCCTAATGTAAACTATGGACTTAGAGAGATTATGACGTCTCAATGCAAGTTTTAATTAATTAATTTAGGTTATTTATTTATTTATTTAGGCTGTATTAGGTCTTTGCTGCTGCGCACAGGCTTTCTCTAGTTGTGGCGGGCAGGGGCTACTCTTTGTTGTGATGCGCGGGCTTCTCATTGTCGTGGCTTCTCTTGTTGCAGAGCACGGGCTCTAGGCTCACAGGCTTCAGTAGTTGTGGCACGTGGGCTCAGTAGTTGTGGCGCACGGGCTTCGTTGCTCTGCGGCATGTGGGATCTTCCTGGACCAGGGCTCGAACCCCTGTCGCCTGCATTGGCAGGCGGAATCTTAACCACTGCACCACCAGGGAAGCCCTCAATGCAAGTTTATAAATTGTGACAAATGTACTACTCTGGTGGGGGATGTTGATAATGGGGGAGACTATGCATGTGTGGGCAGGGGTTATACAGAAAATCTCTATACCTTCCCCTTAATTTTGTTGTGAATCTAAAATTGCCCTAAAAATAAAATCTTAATAAACAAACAAACAAACCCTAGAGGCAACATCAAACTTAATTTTGAGAAACTGGATGCTTTCCCCCTAAGATGGGGAACAAGGCAAGGAAGTCCTCTCTCATCTTTCATATTCCTCTTATACTGGAAGTCCTAATTAGTGTAACAAGATGAAGAAAGGAAATTTTAAAATATACAGATTTTGTTTCTTCACAGACGACATGATTCCCTATGCAGAAAATCCCAAAGAATCAACCAAAAAACCGCACCCCCATCCCCAACTCCTGGAACTACTAAGAAGGTATAGCAAAGTTGCAGGATACAAGATTAATATACAAAAGTAAATTGATTTCCTATATACCAGCAATAAACACTTGGAATTTGAAATTAAAAAACAATATCACTTATAATAGCACACAAAATTTAAAATGTAATAAAATATGTATAATATCTATATGAGGAAAACTACAAAACTCTGATAGAATAAATCAAAGATCTAAATAAATAGATATTCCTTGTTCATTGGAAGATGCAATATTGTTAAGATGCCATATGTCTGTCAATTTATATATTCAACACAATCCCAATCAAAACCCCAATAAGCTATTTTGTAGCTATGATTCTAAAGTCTATGTGGAGGGCTTCCCTAGTGGTGCAGTGGTTAAGAATCTGCCTGCCAATGCAGGGGACACAGGTTCAAGCCCTGGTCTGGGAAGATCCCACATGCCATCGAGCAACTAAGCCCGTGAGCCACAACTACTGAGCCCACGTGCCACATCTACTGAAGCCCGCATGCTCTAGAGCCCGTGCTCCGCAACAAGAGAAGCTACCGCAATGAGAAGCCCACACACTGCAACGAAGACCCAACATAGCCAAGAATAATAAATAAATAAAAATAAATAAATTAAAAAGAATAAAATAAAGTCTATATGGAAAGGCAAAAGACCTAGAGTAATCAAAATAATACTGAATAAAAAGAACAAAGTTGGAGGACTCACAATACCCAGTTTTAAGACTAACTAGAAAGCTATAATAATTAAGATGGCATGGTGTTAAAAGAATAGGTGCATAAATTAATGAAACAGAATTGAGAGCTGAGAAGTAGATACACACAAATACAGGCAAATGATCTTTCACAAAGAAGCAAAGACTGACAATTCCATGGCGGGTAATGATGGTCTTTTTTTTTTCTTTCCAGTTTTATTGAGACATATTTGACATATAGCACTATATAAGTTTAAGAGGTACACCGTAATGAATTGACTTACATACATTATGATATGATTATCACAATAAGTTTGTTGAACATCCATCATCTCATAGATATAAAATTAAAGAAATAGAAAAAAATTTATTTCCTGTGACTAGAACTCTTAGGATTTACTCTTTTAATAACTTTCACAGATAACACAGCAGTGTTAATTATATTTATCATGTTTTACATTACATCTGTAGTACTTATTTATCTTGTAACTGGAATTCTGTACCTTTTGACTGCTTTCATCCAATTTCCCTCCCCTACCCCAACCTCTGGTAACTGTAACTCTGATCTCTTTTGCTATGAGTTTGTTTTTGAAGTAAAATTAACCTACAATACTATGTTATTACAACATAGTGATTCAATATTGCTATACATTTCAAAATGCTCACCATGATAAGTCTAGTTACCATTTGATACTATACTAAGATATTACATAGTTATTGCCTATTTCTTCTTTTGTTCTCATCACTTGTGATTTGATGAGTCTTTAGTGTTATGTTTGGATTCCTTTCTCTTTTCTATGTGTGTATCTATTATAGATTTTTGGTTTGAGGTTTATATATAGCAATCTACATATATATGGGATTTTTTTTTTTTTTTTTTTTTTTTGTGGTACGCAGGCCTCTTACTGTTGTGGCCTCTCCCATTGAGGAGCACAGGCTCTGGACACACAGGCTCAGCGGCCATGGCTTACAGGCCCAGCCGCTCTGCGGCATGTGGGATCTCCCCGGACCGGGGCACGAACCCGTGTCCCCTGCATCGGCAGGCAGACTCTCAACCACTGCGCCACCAGGGAAGCCCTATATGGGATTATTTTAAGTTGATGATCTCTGAGTTCAAAAGCATTTTAACAACACTGCATTTTTACTCCCCCCTCCTGTTTACTATTTTTGACATCACATTTTACATCTTATTGTTTTGTGTATCCCTTAACTACTTATTGTGGATATAGATGATTTTACTACTTTTGTCTTTTAATCTTCCTCTAGCATTCTGTGTGGTTGATTTACTGCCTTTATTGTATACTTGCCTTTGCCAATGAGATTTTTTTCTTTCATAATTTTCATATTTCTTGTTGTGACCTTTTCTTTTTCATCTAGAGAAGTTCCTTAACATTTCTTTTAAAGCTGGCTTGGTGGTGCTGAACTCTTTTAGCTTTGGCTTGTCTGTAAAACTTTTGATCTCTCCATCAAATCAGAATGAAAACCTTGCCAGGCAGAGTATTCTTGGTTGTAGGTTTTTCCCTTTCATCACTTTAAACCCTGCCACTCGCTTCTGGCCTGCAGGGCTTCTGCTGAAAAGTCAGCTGGTAGCCTTATGGGAGTTCCCTTGTATGGAACTTGTTGCTTTTCCCTTGCTGATGTTAATATTCACCCTTTATTTTAAATTTTTACCATTTCAATTACTCTGTTTCTTGGTCCTCTTTGGGTTCATCCTGTTTGGGACTCTCTGTGCCTCCTGGACCTGGATGTCTGTTTCCTTTCCCAGGTTAGGGATGTTTGCAGCTGCGATATCTTCGAATATATTCCCTGCCTTTCTCTCTTTCTTCTCCTTCTGGGACCCCTGAAATGCAAATGTTAGCATGCTTGCTGTTGTCACAGAGGTCTCTTATACTATCCTCATTTCTTTTTTTTTAAATTAAATTAATTTTTTTTATACAGCAGGTTCTTATTATCTATTTTATACACATCGGTGTATATATCTCAATCTCAATCTCCCAATTCATTTCTTTTTATTCTTATTTCTTTTTTCTGTTCAGCAGCAACGATTGCCCTACTCTTATCTTCCAGCTCACTGATCCATTCCTTTGTATCATCTCATGCACTGTTGATTCCTTCTAGAGAATCTTTCATTTCTGTTATTTATTCTTTATCTCTGTTTGGCTCTTCTTTATATTTTCTAACTCTTTATTAAAAACTTCTAACTTCTCACTCTGTTCCTCCAACCATCTCTCAAGTTCTTCAACATTTTTATGATTATTACCTTGAACTCTGTATTGGATAGATTGCCTATTTCCACTTCACTTAGTTCTTCTGGGGTTTTATCTTGTTCCTTTATTTGGAACATGTTTCTCTGTCACCTCATTTTGCCTAGGTTGCTGTTTTTATTTTTATGTATCTGGTAGGTTGGTTACATTTTCCAGCCTTGGAGAAGTGGGCTTTTGTAGGAGACATCCTATACCTCCCAGTGGTGCTTGCCCCTCTCTTCAGAAGAGCTGTATGTTCTAGGGGTGCCCTCTATGGGGGCTGCATGAGTCCTTCTCTTGCGGCCGGCCGACAACTGTGGGTGGTCTGGTAGGCATGGCCAGCCCCAGTCTGATTGGTTGCCAGGCCCTGCCTTGTGTGGAGGCCTCTGGTGGGCAGGGCCAGGTCACAAGGTGGCTGGTTGTGAAGCTTGAGGTGTCTAGGGGCTATTGCTGGCCAAGTGGTGGGCACTGCCAGGTTCTGGGGTGGGTGGCTGCGGGCCAGGAGTCCCGGATCTAGTGTCCACCTGCTGGTGAGTGGGCCAGTTCCTGACATGGCTGGCTGTGGCGTCAGATGTGTCCCAAAGCTGGTCTTGGCCCACTGGTGAGTGGGACTGAATCCTGGGGTGGCTAGCTGAGGGGGTCCATGGTGTCTCAGAGCAGGTGTCAGCTTGCTGGTAGACAGAACTAGGTCCTGGGGTCTCTGGCTGCAGAGACCCAATTTCGTTCCTTTTTATGGATGAGTAATATTCCATTGTATATATGTACCACATCTTCTTTATCCATTCATCTATTATTGGACATTAAGGTTGTTTCCATGTCCTGGCTATTGTAAATAGTGCTGCACTGAACATTGGGGTACATTTGTCCTTTTGCATTATGGTTTTATCTGGGTATATGCCCAGTAGTGGGATTGCTGGGTCATATGGTAGATCTATTTTCAGTTTTTTATGGAACCTCCATACTGTTCTCCATAGTGGCTGTATCCGTTTACATTCCCACCAACAGTGCAAGAGGGTTCCCTTTTCTCCACACCCGTTCCAGCATTTATTGTTTGTAATTTTTTTTTTTTTTTTTTTTTTGTGGTACGTGGGCCTCTCACTGTTGTGGCCTCTCCCATTGCGGAGCACAGGCCCTGGACGCGCAGGCTCAGCGGCCATGGCTCACGGGCCCAGCCACTCTGTGGCATGTGGGATCTTCCCGGCCCGGGGCACGAACCCATGTCCCCTGCATCGGCAGGTGGACTCTCAACCACTGTGCCACCAGGGAAGCCCTGTTTGTACATTTTTTGATGATGGCCATTCTGACTGGTGTGAGGTGATACCTCATTGTAGTTTTGATTTGCATTTCTCTATTAATTAGTGATGTTGAGCATCTTTTCATGTGCCTCTTGGCCATCTGTGTGTCTTCTTTGGAGAAATGTCTATTTAGGTCTTCTGCCCATTTTTTAATTGGGTTGTTTATTTTTTTTGATATTGAGCTGCATGTGCTGCTTGTAAATTTTGGAGATTAATCCTTTGTCAGTTGCTTCATTTGCAAATATTTTCTCCCATTCCAAGGGTTGTCTTTTCATCTTGTTTATGGTTTCCTTTGCTGTGCAAAATGTTTTAAGTTTCATTAGGTCCCATTTGTTTATTTTTGTTTTTATTTCATTACTCTAGGAGGTGGGTCAAAAAAGATCTTGCTGTGGTTTCTGTCAAAGAGTATTTTTCCTATGTTTTCTTATAAGAGTTTTATAGTGTCCGGTCTTACATTTAGGTCTCTAATCCATTTTGAGTTTATTTTTGTGTATGGTGTTAGGTAGTGTTCTAATTTCATTCTTTTACATGTAGCTGTCCAGTTTTCCCAGCACCACTTATTGAAGAGGCTGTCTTTTCTCCATTGTATGTTCTTGCCTCATTTGTCATAAATTAGGTGCCGATATGTGCGTGGGTTTATCTCTGGGCATTCTCTCGTCTACCATTGATCTATATTTCTGTTTCTGTGCCAGTACCATACTGTCTTGATTACTGTAGCTTTGTGGTATAGTTTGAAGTCAGGGAGCCTGATTCCTCCAACTCCATTTTTCTTTCTCAAGATTGCTTTGGTTATTCGGGGTCTTTTGTGTTTCCATACGAATTGTAAAATTTTTTGTTCTAATTCTGTGAAGAATGCCATTAGTAGTTTGATAGAGATTGCATTGAATCTATAGATTGCTTTGGGTAGTGTAGTCATTTTCACAATATTGAAACTTCCAATCCAAGAACATGGTATATTTCTCCATCTGTTTATGTCATCTTTGATATAATGTCATCTTTCATTAGTGTTTTATAGTTTTCTGAGTACAAGTTTTTCGCCTCCTTAGGCAGGTTTATTCCTAGGTATTTTATTCTTTTTGTTGCAGTGGTAAATGGGAGAGTTTCCTTAATTTCTCTTTCTGATTTTTCATTGTTGGTGTATAGGAATGCCAGAGATTTCTGTGCATTAATTTTGTATCCTGCAATCTTACCAAATTCATTGATTACTTCTAGTAGTTTTCTAATGTCAGCTCTAGTATTTTCTATGTGTAGTGTCATGTTATTGGCAAATATTGCAGTTTTACTTATTTTTTTCCAATTTGTATTCCTTTTATTTCTTTTTCTTCTCTGATTGCCGTGGCTAGGACTTCCAAAACTATGTTGAATGAGAGTGGTGAGAGTGGATATCCTTGTCTTGTTCCGGATCTTAGTGGAAATGCTTTCAGTTTTTCACCATTGATTATGATGCTTGCTGTGGGTTTGTCATATATGGCCTTTATTATGTTGAGGTAGCTTCCCTCTATGCCCATTTTCTGGAGAATTTTTGTCATAAATGGGTGTTGAATTTTGTCAAAAGCTTTTCCTGCATCTATTGAGATGATCATATGGTTTTTATTCCTTAATTTGTTTATATGGAGTATCACATTGATTGATTTGCATATATTGAAGAATCCTTGCATTCCTGGGATAAATCCCACTTGATCATGGTGTACGATCCTTTTAATGTGCTGTTGCATTCTGTTTGCTAGTATTTTGTTTAGGATTTTTGCATCTATGTTCATCAGTGATATTGGTCTATAATTTTCTTTTTTTGTGAAAAAGATGTCTGGTTTTGGTATCAGGGTGATCATGGCTTTGTAGGATGAATTTGGGGATGTTTCTCCCTCTACAATTTTTTGGAAGAGTTTGAGAATGATTGGTGTTAGTTCTTCTCTAAATGTTTGATAGAATTTGCCTGTGAAGCCATCTGGTCCTGGACTTTTGTTTTTTGGAAGATTTTTAATTACAGTTTCAATTTCATTACTTGTGGTGGGTCTGTTTATATTTTCTAATTCTTCCTGGTTCAGTCTTGGAAAATTGTACCTTCTTTCTTTTTAGAATTCTTTTATTTTTGTTTTATTTTATATTTTGACAGTTTCAATGTGCATTTTATAAAACATTGGTTATATTCCACATGTTGTATAATATATCCTTGTAGCTTATTTTATATGTAATAATTTGTACCTCTTAATCCCCTACCCCTATATTGCCCGTCCTCCCTTCCCTGTCCCAGTGGTAACCACTAGGTTGTTCTCTGTATCTGTGAGTCTGCTTCTTTTTTTGTTATATTCACTTGTTTGCTGTATTTTTTAGATTCCACATATAAGTGATGATACATTATTTGTCTTTCTTTTTCTGACATATTTCACTTAGTGTAATACCCTCCATGGCTATCTCTGTTGCTGCAAATTTCATTCTGTTTATGGCTTAGTGGTATTCCATTATATATATAAATCTCATATCTTTAAAAAAGAACCGAGACACACCTTACACCTTTCACAAAAATTAAATCAAAATAGGTCATAGACTTAAATATAAGACACAAAACTATAAAACTTCTAGAGGGAAACATAGGAGAAAATCTAGATAACTTTGCATTTGATAAGGAGTTAAATTTTTTTATCATGGTAAAATGTAAATAACATAAGAATGATCATTTAAGCCATTTTTAAGTGTACAGTTCTGTGCCATTAAGCACATTCATATTGTTCTGTAACCATCACTACCACACATCTCCAGAACTTTTTCATCTTCCCAAACTGAAACTGTGTACCCAAATAAACAGTAACTCTCCATTACTCCCTACCCCCAGCCTCTGACATCATTATCGTACTTTGTCTCTATGAATTTGCCTGTTACAGATATTTCATGTAATTGGAATAATATAATATCTTGCCTTCTGGTTTATTTCACTTAGCATTCTATCTTCAGGCTTTATCCCTGTTGTAACATATGTCAGAAGTTCCTTCCTTTTTAAGGCTGAATAATATTCCTTTGCATGTACAAACCACATTTTGCTTATCCATTCATCTGTTGATGGGCACTTAGATTGCTTCTACCTTCTGGTTGTTGTTGTGATTAATGCTGCAGTGAACTTGGGTGCAAAAGTATCTGTTTGAGTCTCTGCTTTCAGTTCTTTTGGGTGTATACCCAGAGTGGAGTGGTTGGATCATATGCTGATTTTATGTTTAGTTTTTGAGGAACCACCAAATTGTTTTCCACAGCAGCCATACCACTTTACATCACACTAGCAACGCAAAAGATCCCAATTTCTCCACATCCTTACTAACGCTTGCTATTTACCTTTTCTTTTCTTTTCCTTCATTTTTGTTTATCACAGCCATCCTAATGGCTGCGAAGTTGTGTCTCCTTGTGGTTTTTATTTGCATTTCCCTAATGACTAAGATATTAAGTATCTTCTTATGTGCTTATTGGTCATTTGCATATCTTCAGATAAATGTTTATTGAAATATTTTGCCCATTTTAAAATCAGTTTTGTGTGTGTCTGTGTGTCGGTGTTGTTGTTGTTCCTGAGTTGTGGTAGTTTTTTGTATAATCTAGATATTAATCCCTGATTTGGAAATATATTCTTCTCCTCCATGGATTGCCTTTCACTCTGTTATTAGTGTCCTTTGATGTACAAAGGGTTTTAATTTTTTTTAAAGATTTATTTATTTTATTTATTTTTGGCTGTGTAGGGTCTTAGTTGCGGCACGCGGGCTCTTTGTTGTGGTGCACGGGCTTCTCTCTAGTTGTGGTGTGTGGGTTTTCTCTTCTCTAGTTGTGGCATGCAGGCTCCAGGGCGCGTGGGCTCTGTAGGTTGTGGCACGCAGGCTCTCTAGTTGAGGTGCGTGAGCTCAGTAGTAGTTGTGGCCCGTGGGCTTGGTTGCTCTGCGGCATGTGGGATCTTAGTTCCCTGACCAGGGATTGAACCCATGTCCCCTGCATTGTAAGGTAGATTCTTTACCACTGGACCACTAGGGAAGTCCCCAAAGGGTTTTAATTTTGATGAAGTCCATTTATCTTTTCTTTTATTGCCTTTACTTTTAGTATCATATTCCAAATATTTTTTAAAAATCCAGTGTCCTGAAGCTTTTCCTCTTTGTTTTCTTCTAAGAGTTTTATAGTTTAATCTCTTATATTTAGGTTTTTGATCCATTTTGAATAATTTTTGTATATGGTATAAGATAAGGGCCCAACTTTATTCTTTTTTTCTTTTACTTTTTTAAAAAAATAGATCTTTATTGGAGTATAATTGCTTCACAATACTGTGTTAGTTTATGTTGCACAACAAAGCGAATTAGCCATATGCATGCACATGTCACCATATCCCCTCTTGAGCCTCCCTCCCGTCCTCCCTATCCCACCCCTGAAGGTCATCGCAAAGCACTGAGCTGATCTCCCTGTGCTACACTGCTGCTTCCCACCAGCTAACTATTTTACATTCAGTAGTGTATATATGTCGATGCTACTCTCACTTCGTCCCAGCTTCGCCCTCCCACCCCATGTCCTCAAGTCCATTCTCTATGTCTACCTCTGTATTCCTGCCCTGCAACTAGGTTCATCAGTACCATTTTTTTTTTTTTTAGATACCATATATGCATTAGCAAACAGTATTTGTTTTTCTCTTTCTGACTTACTTCACTCTGTATGACAGACTCTAGGTCCATCCACCTCACTACAAATAACTCAATTTTGTTTCCTTTTATGGCCGAGTAATAGTCCATTGTATATATGTGCCAATCTTCTTTATCCATTCATCTGTTGATGGACATTTAGGTTGGTTCCATGTCCTGGCTATTGTAAATCGTGCTGCAATGAACACTGGGGTACATGTCTCTTTTTGTATTATTTATTTTTTTTTTTGGCGGTACTCGGGTCTCTCACTGCTGTGGCCTCTCCCGTGTGGAGCACAGGCTCTGGACGTGCAGGCTCAGCAGCCATGGCTCACGGGCCCAGCCGCTCCGTGGCATGTGGGATCTTCCCGGACCAGGTCACAAACCCGTGTCCCCTGCATTGGCAGGCGGACTCTCAACCACTGCACCACCAGGGAAGCCCACATGTCTCTTTTTGAATTATGGTTTTCTGATGGTATATGCCCAGTAGTGGGATTGCTGGGTCACATGGTAGTTCTATATTTAGTTTTTTAAGGAACCTCCATACTGTTTTCCGTAGTGGCTGTATCAATTTACATTCCCACCAGCAGTGCAAGAGGGTTCCCTTTTCACCACACCCTTTCCAGCATTTATTGTTTCTAGATTTTTTGATAATGGCCATTCTGACTGGTGTGAGGTGATACCTCATTGTAGTTTTGATTTGCATTTCTCAAACAATTAGTGATGGTGAGCATCTTTCCACGTGCCTCTTGACCATCTGTATGTCTTCCTTGGTAAAATGTCTATTTAGGTCTTCTGCCCATTTTTTAATTGGATTGTTTTTTTGATATTGAGCTCCATGAGCAGTTTGTATATTTTGGAGATTAATCCTTTGTCTGTTTCATTTGCAAATGTTTTCCCCATTCAGAGAATTGTCTTGTTTATGGTTTCTTTTGCTGTGCAAAAGCTTTTAAGTTTAATTATGTCCCATTTGTTTATTTTTGTTTTGATTTCTGTTACTCTAGGAGGTGGCTCAAAATAGATCTTGCTGTGGTTTATGTCAAAGTGTGTTTTTCCTATGTTTTCCTCTAAGAGTTTTATACTGTCCGGTCTTACATTTAGGTCTTTAATCCATTTAGAGTTTACTTTTGTGTATGGTGTTAGGGAGTGTTCTAATTTCATTCTTTTACATGTAGCTGTCCAGTTTTCCCAGCACCACTTATTGAAGAGACTGTCTTTTCTCCATTGTATGTTCTTGCCTCATTTGTCATAAATTAGGTGCCCGTATGTGCATGGGTTCATCTCTGGGCAGTCTCTCCTCTACCATTGATCTGTATTTCTGTTTTTGTGCCAGTACCATACTGTCTTGATTACTGTAGCTTTGTGGTACAGTTTGCAGTCAGGGAGCCTGATTCCTCCAACTCCATTTTTCTTTCTCAAGATTGCTTTGGCTATTCGGGGTCTTTTGTGTTTCCATACGAATTGTAAAATTTTTTGTTCTAATTCTGTGAAGAATGCCATTGGTCGTTTGATAGGGATTGCACTGAATCTATAGATTGCTTTGGGTAGTGTAGTCATTTTCACAATATTGAAACTTTCAATCCAAGAACATGGTATATTTCTCCATCTGTTTATGTCATCTTTGATATCTTTCATCAGTGTTTTATAGTTTTCTGAGTACAAGTTTTTTGCCTCCATAGGCAGGTTTATTCCTAGGTATTTTATTCTTTTTGTTGCAGTGGTAAATGGGAGAGTTTCCTTAATTTCTCTTTCTGATTTTTCATTATTGGTGTATAGGAATGCCAGAGATTTCTGTGCATTAATTTTGTATCCTGCAACCTTACCAAATTCATTGATTACTTCTAGTAGTTTTCTAATGTCAGCTTTAGTATTTTCTATGTGTAGTATCATGTTATCGGCAAATATTCACAGTTTTACTTATTTTTTTCCAATTTGTATTCCTTTTATTTCTTTTTCTTCTCTGATTGCCGTGGCTAGGACTTCCAAAACTATGTTGAATGAGAGTGGTGAGAGTGGATATCCTTGTCTTGTTCCTGATCTTAATGGAAATGCTTTCAGTTTTTCACCATTGATTACGATGCTTGCTGTGGGTTTGTCATATATGGCCTTTATTATGTTGAGGTAGGTTCCCTTTATGCCCATTTTCTGGAGAGTTTTTGTCATAAATCGGTGTTCAATTTTGTCAAAAGCTTTTTCTGCATCTATTGAGATGATCATATGGTTTCTATTCTTCAATTTGTTAATATGGTGTATCACATTGATTGATTTGCGTATATTGAAGAATCCTTGCATCCTTGGGATAAATCCCACTTGATCATGATGTACGATCCTTTTAATGTGTTGTTGCATTCTGTGTGCTAGTATTTTGTTTAGGATTTTTGCATCTATGTTCATCAATGATATCGGTCTGTAAGTTTCTTTTTTGTGATATCTTTGTCTGGTTTTGGTATCAGGGTGATCGTGGCTTTGTAGAATGAATTTGGGAGTGTTTCTCCCTCTGCAATTTTTTGGAAGAATTTGAGAAGGATCAGTGTTAGTTCCTCTCTAAATGTTTGATGGAATTTGCCTGTGAAGTCATCTGATCCTGGACTTTTGTTTGTTGGCAGATTTTTAGTTAGAGTTTCAATTTCATTACTTGTGAGCTGTTTTATATTTTCTAATAATTCCTGGTTCAGTCTTGGAAAATTGTACCTTTCCAAGAATTTGTCCATTTCTTCACGGTTGTCCATTTCATTGGCATATAGTTGTTTGTAGTAGTCTTTTGTAATCCTTTGTATTTCTGCAGTTGTGATTTCTCCTATTTCATTTCTAATTTTATTGATTTGTGTCCTCTCCCATTTTTTCTTGATGAGTCTGGGTAAGGGTTTATCAATTTTGTTTATCTTCTCAAAGAACCAGCTCTTAGTTTTGTTGATCTTTGTTATTATTTTCTTCATTTCTATTTCATTTATTTCTGCTCTGATCTTTGATTTCTTTCCTTCCCCTGACTTTGGGTTTTCTTTGTTCTCCTTTGTCAACTTGTTTTAAGTGTAGGGTTCGATTCTTTATTTGAGATTTTTCTTTTTTCTTGAGGTGAGATTGAATTTGTAAAAAATTCCTTCTTAGAACTGTTTTTGCTGTGTCCCATAGGTTCTTGAACATCGTGTTTTCATTGTCATTTGTTTCTATGTATTTTTTAATTTCTTCTTTGATTTCTACAGTGATCTGTTGGTTATTTAGTAGTGCACTGTTTAGCCTCCATATATTTGTTTTTTTTACAGTTATTTTTCCTGTAATTGATATCTAATCTCATAGCGTTGTGGTAAGAAAAGATGCTTGATACGATTTTAATTTTCTTTAATTTTTTGAGGCTTGATTTGTGACCCAAGATGTGATCTATCCTGGAGAATGTTCCATATGCACTCGAGAAGAAAGTGTATTCTGCCACTTTTGGGTGGAATGTTCTATAAATATCAGTCAGATCTATCTGGTCTGTTGTGTCATTTAAAGCTTGTGTTTCCTTATTTATTTTCTGTTTGGATGATCTGTCCATTGTTGTATGAGGGGTGTTAAAATCCCCTGCTGTTAATGTGTTACTGTCGATTTCTCCATTCATGGTTGTTAGCATTTGCCTTATGTATTGAGGTGCTCCTATGTTGGGTGCAAAAACATTTATAATTGTTATGTCTTCGTCTTGGATTGATCCCTTGATGATGATGTAGTGTCCCTCCTTATCTTTTGTAACAGTCTTTCTTTTAAAGTCTATTTTATCTGATATGAGTATTGCTACTCCAGCTTTCTTTTGATTTCCATTTGCATGGAATATCTTTTTCTGTCCATTCACTTTCAGTCTGTATGTGTCCCTAGGTCTGAAGTGGGTCTCTTGTAGGCAGCATATATATGGGTCTTGTTTTCGTATCCATTCAGCTAGTCTGTGTCTTTTGGTTGGGGCATTTAATCCATTTACCTTCAAGGTTATTATCAATATGAATGTTCCTATTACCATTTTCTTAATTGTTTTGGTTTTTTGTTTTGTGTGTGTGGTATGTGGGCCTCCCACCGCTGCAGCCCCCACCCCCGCTGTGGAGCACAGGCTACCTGGACGTGCAGGCCCAGTGGCCATGGCCCACGGGCCCAGCTGCTCCACGGCACGTGGGACCCTCCCGGACTGGGGCACAAACCTGTGCCTCCCGCATCGGCAGGCAGACTCCCAATGACTGCACCACTAGGGAAGCCCTTGGGTTTGTTTTTGTGGGTCTTTTTCTTCTCTTGTGTTTCTTGCTTAGAGAAGTTTCTTTAGTATTTGTTGTAAAGCTGGTTTGGTGGTGCTGAATTTTCTTAGCTTTTGCTTGTCTGAAAAGCTTTTGACTTCCATTGAATCTGAATGAGATCCTTGCTGGGTAGAGTAATCTTGGTTGTAGGTTTTTCTCTTTCATCACTTTAAATATATCCTGCCCCTCCCTTCTGGCCTGCCGAGTTTCTGCTGAAAAATCAGCTGATAACCTTATGGGGATTCCTTTGTATGTTATTTTTTGTTTTTCCCTTGCTGCCTTAATATTTTTTCTTTGAATTTAATTTTTGTTAGTTTGATGAATATGTGTCTTGGTGTGTTTTTCCTAGGGTTTATCCTGTATGGGACTCTCTGTGCTTCCTGGATTTGGGTGACTATTTCCTTTCTCATGTTAGGGAAGTTTTCCACTACAATCTTTTCCAATATTTTCTCAGACCCTTTTTTTTCTGTGCTTCTTCTGGGACCCCTATAATTCAAATGTTGGTGCATTTAATGTTGTCCCAGAGGTCTCTGAGACTGTCATCAGTTATTTTCATTCTTTTTTCTTTATTCTGTTCCTCAGCAGTTATTTCCACCATTTTGGCTTCCAGCTCACTTATTCATTCTTTTGCCTCAGTTATTCTGTTATTTATTCCTTCTTGTGTATTTTTCATTTCAGTTATTGTGTTGTTTATCTCTGTTTGTTCTTTAGTTCTTCTATATCTCTGTTAAACATTTCTTGTGTTTTCTCAATTCGTGTCTCCATTCTATTTCCGAGCTTCTGGATCATCTTTACTGTCATTACTCTGAATTCTTTTTCAGGTAGATTGCTTATTTCCTCTTCATTTATTTGGGCTTGTAGGTGTTTACCTTGCTCCTTCATCTGTGACATACTGTTTTGCCATCTCTCTCTCTCTCTCTTTTTTTTAAGAGTGGGATTATGTTCCTGTCTTACTGGTTTTTTGGCCTGAGGCTTCCAACACAGCAGTTTGTAGGCTATTGAGTAGAGCTGGGTCTTGGTACTGAGATGAGGAACTCTGTGTGACCTCACTCCAATGAATATTCCCTGGTGTCTGAAGTTCTCTGTTAGTCCAGTGGTTTGGACTTAGAGCTCCCACGGTAGGAGCTTTGGCCTGACCCCGGGCTCATGAGCCAAGATCTCTCAAGCTGCGTGGGGCGGCAAAAATAAAACACAAAATACAAAAAACAATAACAAAGTAAAAAATAAAATTAGACTAGAAAAATAACAGATATGTTAGAAAGAAGATAAAAATAAAAATATAGATGAATCAACAACTGGAAACTACATCAGTACCACAATAGTAACAAAAGAGGAGGAGGGAAAAGAAAAAGAAAAAAGGGAGAAAAGACCTTGGCTGTGGAGGGTGGATCCTAAGCAGGGCAGGGTTTGGGTGGTGGGCGGGGCCAATGCTCAGGACCCACAGGGTTGGAAAAGGCCCTGGGGACTGTGGGGGATTGGGGCTTAGGCTCAAGGAACAGAAGGGCCCCGGATGTGGCCCCCACCCCTGGTCTCAGATGGTGGGGGACCTCACCTGGGAGACCAGTAGGCTTTCTGGGCTTGAGTGGGTGGGGCTAACACCCTCCTCTCCTCTCCTGCTCCTCCTGGAAGGCCCCTCCCGCCTGCCTCTCCTTATATTCTGGGCCTCCCTCCTATGTCCCCAAGGACCCTCACGGCCTGGAGGGGGGTTTGGAGGGCAGGGGATTGGCCTGGGAGCTCATCAGGCTCCCCGGGTCCGAGTAGGCAGGGCAAATGACCTCCGCTCCTGTTCTGCTCCTCCCGGAGGGCCCCTTCTACCTGCTCTCCTGATCTCCCCGGCCTCAGGGGTGCCGTTCCTTTCTGGCCTCCACTTCTCCTTCCCCCTCAGTCCCCCTATGTCCTACTGGTTCACTTTGGGGTTCCTCCCATCTCCTTGGGTGTTGGAGTCCCCCACCAGCGGCTGGCAGGTGCCCTAGTTGTGGGGAGATGCCAATTCTGTGTCTTCCCACACTGCCATCTTCCCATCTTTATTCTTTTATATGTGGACAACCAGGTTTCCCAACACCACTTCTGGAAAAGACTGTCATTTCCTCATTGAATGATCTTGGCACCTCTGTCAAAAATTATTTAACAATATGCATGGGGGTGTATTTCTGGGCTCTCTATTCCTTTCTATTTGTCTATATGTCTGTCTTTATGCCAGTACCACAGTGTTTTGATTATGGTAACTTTGTAATATGTTTGGAAATCAGGCCTCCAACTTTGTTATTTTTTTCAAGATTATTTTGGCTATTCAAGGTCCTGGGAGATTTCATATGAATTTTAGGATGGCATTTCTAATTCTGTAAAAAATGTCCTTGGGATTTAGACAGATTGTATTGAATCTGTAGGTTGCTTTGGGTGCTATTGACATCTTAACAATATTGTCTCCAACCCATGAACATTGGATGTGCTTTATTTATATACATCTTTAATTCCTTTCAGTAATGTTTTGTCATTTTCATTGTACAAGTCTTCACCTCCTTGGTTAATTCCTAAGTATTTTATTCTTTTTGATGCTGTTGTAAATGGAATTATGTTTGTTATTTCCTCTTTGGATAGTTGATTGTTAGTGTTTAGAAATGCAACTGATTTTTGTGTATTGACTTTGTATCCTGCTACTTTGTTGAATTCATTTATCAGTTCTAACAGGTTTTTGGTAGAATCTTTAGGATTTTATGCATATAAGATCTTAGTGTTTGCAAACAGAGATAATTTTCTTTCTTTCCAGTTTAAATGCTTTTATTTTTTTCTTTGCCTAATTTCTCTGACTAGAGCTTCTTGTACTTGGTTGAACAGAAGTGGTGAAAGTGGGCATACTTGCCTTGTTCCTCATCTTAAAGGAAATGCTTTCAGTTTTCCTCATTGAGTACGATATTTGCTGTGGGTTTTCCAGATATGGCTTGTACTATGTCAAGGTAGTTTCCTTTGAAAGTCTTTGTCTAGTAACTGATGCATGTATTTCTTCAGAGATGGCTTCTGGAGATTTATTTTCTTTCTTTAAATGAATATTTCCTCGTTTCTTTGTATGCCTTGTGATCACTGAAAATTTGGCATTTGAAAAAATAGTTGCATCTCCAATATTTGTAGACCAATATGGAAGACCTTTGCTACTTTATGGGCCCTTGAGGTTTTTTTCTTTTTTGAGTTTAGAGAAACATTGTGTTTAATGGTAAAGCTTAGCACACTCCCGCAGCAGGCATGGCCTGGAGTCCAAGCAGCAGGGGTGGGTAGGAGACCTCCATGGAGCCTCACATGGCGAAATTGATGAGGAAGACGACCATCAGATAGAAGAGCCACATAGCCTCAGATAGGGCAAAGCCCAGAATGGCATAGGAGAAGAGCTGCTGCTTCAGAGACGGGTTCTTGGCATAGCCAGTGATCAAGCTGCCAAACGCTCTTCCAGTACCGGCCCCTGAACCAAGCACACCAACTGTGGTGGCCGCTGTGTCAGTGTCCTGGGAGACCACACTGGTCTGGAACTCCCGCCCGGCCACCTGAAGTGGGACACTGCTGTAGGAAGGCTGTTCACATGGGATCTCTGGCCTCCTCAGGAAGGAGGCAGACCCAGGCCTGATCAGGCCCCTGGTACAAGAGTGGATCACAGCAGGAGGAATGAGTAGTGCCCCGCTGGTCTGCTTTTTTTCTGTCTCCCGGCTTTAGCTCTAGGACTCTGGGCCCTTGAGTTTTGTGGTCGTCCCTGGGTAGAGGCTGAAGATATTATCAGATGTTTTCTATGCATGTGTTCTGTCTGGGCTTGTGTGTGTGCTTTTTAAAACTTTCTTCTGTATACACAGCTGATTTCAAATGTCTTAATTTTGCAAAGAGCCTCACTCCAACTTCTTCTCAGAGCCTTAGATGCTCTGTTTATTTTTCTATTATTTTTGAGAAATTTTATTACTTGTAACGCCTTTCCCCCAAGCACCTGCATGTGTGCAGTTCCTCTGCGGTTGTCACATATCATGGTGCCCACTACTGTCTTCTGTGGCCTCTGCCAGTCTGAAATCCAGATTATGCCGCCATTCCCTTTTTGAGCTCCAAGTCAGGTGAGATAGAAGCCAGTCTCTGGGTCAGTCTACAGATCAAAATGTTGCCAACAAGTTATTCTCTGCTCCTTCTGTCCTGAGGAATGGAACTGGGGATCAGGCCACTTCATTCTGATCACACTGTGCTATACTGGGTGGGATAAGGGTGAGTAGAAATGCTGTGAAATTTCCTACCATTCTGAATGTGATTTTTTTCTTGATGGGGCATTTGCTTGGTTGCTGTAGATCTTTGACTGGTTTCCAGAGCTCCTGTAAAGTTATTTTAGTCCGTCTGTAGTGTTTTGTTGAATGTTCCCCCTCAGGAGAAATGGCCTGGAGCTTCACCATCCACCATCACTCCTGGTGAAGAGGTTTTAGATACAACACAAAAAGCAGTCCACGGAAGAAAAAATTGATAAGTTAGACCTTAAAATTAAAAGCTTCTTCTCTGAGAAAGACACTGTTAAGAGAATTGAGAGACAAGCCAGAGCTCCGGAGAAAATACTTATAAAACACATATCTGATAAAGGACAGGTATCCGAATTATATAAAGAATCCTTAACAATAAGAAAACAAACAACCCAGTTTAAAAGTGGGCAAAATATCTGCTCCGACACCTCACCAAAGAATATGTCAAAGAATCACAAGAAAAGATGTTCATTATCATTCGTCATTAGGGAATTGCAAATTAAAACAACACTGAGATACTGCTAACGACCATTAGAATAGATAAAAGTCACAGAACTGACAATATCAATTGCTGGCAAGGGTGCAGAGGAGAAGGAACGCTTGTTCACTGCTGTCGGAGTGCAAAATGGTGCAGGCAGTTTGGAGACAATTCGGCAATTTCTCGCCATGCAACCCGGCAAATTGTGCTCCTAGGTATTTACCCAAGTGACTTGAAAATCTATGTGCACAAAAATCTGTACATAAAGGTTTATAGCAGCTTTATTCCTAATCAACCCAAACTGGAAGCAGTCAAGGTGTCCTTCGACAGGTGAAAGTATAAACAAACTTTGGTCTGTCTGAACGATGGAACATTACTCAGGAATAAAAAGAAATGAGCTCTCAGGCCATGAAAAGACATAGTTTAATCCTAAGTGCATGTTCCTAACCAAAAGAAACCAGTGTGAAAAGGCTACGTACTGTATTATTTGCATCATATGACATCCTGGAAGGCAAAACTATAGTTAAAAGATCAGTGGTTTGCAGGTGTTTGGGGGGAAGGTGGGAGGGTTGAATAAATGAAGCACAGAGGGTTTCTTTAGGGTGGTGAAAATATTCTGTATGACACTGTAATTGTGGATATGTGACACTATGCATTTGTCAGAACCTATAGAACTCTGCAGCACAAAGAATGAACCTTACTGAAATAGATAGCTAGTGGGAAGCAGCTGCATAGCACAGGGAGATCAGTTTGGTGCTTTGTGACCACCTAGAGGGGTGGATAGGGAGGGTGGGAGGGAGATGCAAGAGGGATACGTAGAGCTGATTCACTTTGTTATACAGCAGCAACTAACACAACAGTGTAAAGCAATTATACTCCAATAAAGATGTTAAAAAAATATTAGGAGAAAAAAGAATGAACCTTACTGTACAAAAATTAAAAAAAATCATTTAGGAAGATCCCAGGATGGAATGAAAAATATGACAAAACAATCTAGCTTATTACAGATGCATGAAACAACCTCATTGAAGGGGACAGGGGAAAAGTTGCTGACCTAAATAACTTTGGAAATGAGTGTAGTTTGTACGACCAAAAGCAAAAGAAACTGCATATCAGCGCTCTACTCTAGTTGATAAAGTTGTTTCCCGTATGAGTTCAGGTTAGCAATTCTGATACTGTATACTGGAATTGAATAATGGATAGCAGATGGTGGGGTCCAGTTTTCTCGTTGTTGGAGTGGGAGTTTACACATACACAAAGGGAGGAAGCTATGATGTTCCATATCATAATTAATTAGAGACATTAGTATGACTCTTGTTTAGCTTAACATAGATAGTTAAATATAGAAATAATTATAGATATGTATATATACAGGAGTTAGTATGCACATGTATATTTTCTTGCCTTGTCAGCTGAGAGGGCCTAGAAGCAATGATCCTCTGGTAGCAACAAGCGTACCTCGCACTCAGATCTTGGTTTCCAATGCCATTGTCCAATAAAAGGAACTGGGGTCCTTGGAGAAATCACTGATTAGGGCAGAAAATATATAAGATCAGACTGGAGACTATTGTAGTGCCAGAAAATAAGGAAGTGCTCAGACGACCCCTGCCAAAAAAACCCACGCTGATGGGAGTGTGCAACAGGGCACAGAACCAATGGAAAGAGTTCCCAGTGGCCAAAGCTGAAACATTTTTGCACAATAAAATAAAGTAATACTGGGATTATAACCCAAAGCATAAAGTAAAATTCCATGAGTATATACTGATACAAATAAATAATTGACTAAATAAATGAATAAATAAATAAATGGAAGAGAAGAGACAGAACTCCCAGGCAGAAGAATTCCAAATAATTTATGTAGGTATTCCATCCTCAAGGAGGCAGAGCACAACTCCCACTTCTTAAGTCTGAGCTGTAGATAGTGACTTCATTCCAAAGACTGCAGCATGAAAACGAGGAATAAAAGAGTACAGATGGTTCCTGACATACAACGGTTTGACTTACGATTTTTCTACTTTATGATGGTGCAAAAATGATACATATTCAGTAGAAACTGTACTTTGAATTTTGATGTTTTCCTGGCTAGCAGTATTTGGTACAATACTCCTTCATGATGCTGGGCCGTGGCAGCGAGCCTCAGCTCCCAGTCAGCTGTGTGATCACAAGGGTAGAAAACAGACACACTTAGAATCATTCTGTGTCCAGACAACTACCCTGGTTTTCATTTTCAGTACAGTATTCAATAAATTACATATTTCATTCAACACTTTATTGTAAAATAGGCTTTGTGTTAGGTGATTTTGCCCAACTGTACGCTAATATAAGTTTTCTGAGTGTGTTTAATATAGGTTAGGCTAAGCTACGATGTTCGGTAGGTGAGGTGTGTCAAATGTATTTTCGACATGATATTTTCAGCTTATGATCTGTTTATCAGGATGTTACCCCATCAAAAGTCGAGGAAGATCTGTAACTTTTATAGTGGAGAAACCTGACAGACACTGCCTCAACCAGGATGACGGCCAAGATCAACAGTGATAAGGGATGTTAATAGTATATACACTTCATATAACGTAATGAAAATGGCAGTATACCTCTGTAGTGTTCCTCCCAAGAACACATAACCCCAGTCTAATCATGAGAAAAACATCAGAAGAATCCAAATTGAGGGACATTCTATAAAATGCCTGACCAGTATTCACAAAATTGTCAAGGTCATAAAAAACAAGGAAAGTCAGGGAACGTGTCACAGCCAAGAGAAACCTAAGGACACGTGATGACTACATGTAATATGGAATCCTGGATGGCATCCTAGAACAGATAAAGGACGCTGGGTAAAATCTAAGGAAATAAGAATGAAATATGGACTTTAGTTAATAATAATAATGTCTCAATATTGGTTCCTTAATTATACCAATAATTATAATTACCATACTAATGTAAGATATAAATGATGTAAGATATAAATACTGGGGTGTATGGCAGCTCTCAGTACTATCTTTGCAGTATCTGGAACAGGCACCATTTACTTATAATGTTTTTGGCCTCAGCTCATTTGTTTTTCCCCGCCTCCTCTGAGATAGGACGGTCCTGTATTCATGTTGGGCAACCAAGGCGAAGAGAGCAGTAGTGAGTGTGGCAAATGTTCACTGCAGAGCTGGGATTGAAATCCAGTCCAGACCAACTCCACAGTCCCTGTACCCACTGTATATTCCACTTCTCAATACCCTTCAGCCAGAGACCACCAGGAGCATACTTGTACAATTTGAGCATATGCTTTGTTGATGAGGGAGAATACACTCCATCGTGAACCTTGTTGTGTCCCAGCAATAGTGTGTGAAAAAGAACCTATTACAGGACTTGACCTCTGAGTAGGTCATTGGAGGGTATGTCTATGATTTGGAGGTTTGCTGCAGATTCAGTGCTGTTAGAATGTTGTCAAATTAGGAATGAAAGTGGGGACCTTACTACCAACCTTACAGAAATAGAAAGGAATATAAGAGAATACTATGAATATCTGTATGTCAACAAATTAGATAACCTAGATGAAATGGATAAATTCATAGAAACACATAAACTACCAAATTGACTCAAGAAGAAATAGACATTCTGAATAGACTTCTAACAAGTAAAGAGATTGAAGACTTCCAACAAAGAAAAGCCCTGGTCCAACTAGCTTCACTGATGATTCTACTAAATATTCAAAGAAAAACTAACACATTCTTTTTTAAAAAATTAATTTACTTTTATTGGAGTATAGTTGCTTTACAATGTTGTGTTAGTTTCTACTGTACAGCAAAGTGAATCAGCTATACGTATACATATATTTTTTTTTGGATTTCCTTTTTTGGATTTCCTTTCCATTTAGGTCACCACAGAGCATTGAGTAGAGTTCCCTGTGCTATACAGTAGGTTCTCATTAGTAATCTATTTTATACATAGTATCAGTAGTGTATATATGTCAATCGCCATTTCCCAATTCATCCCACCCCACCCCTTCGTTCTCTATGTCTGTGTCACTATTTCAGCTTTGCAAATAAGATCATCTATACCATTTTTTTAGATTACACCTATATGTGTTAGTATATGATATTTGTTTTTCTCTTTCTGACTTACTTCACTCTGTATGACAGTCTCTAGGTCCATCGACATCTCTACAAATGACCCAATTTTGTTCCTTTTAATGGCTGAGTAATATTCCATTGTATATATGTACCGCATCTTCTTTATCCATTCCTCTGTTGATGGACATTTAGGTTGGTTCCATGTCCTGGCTATTGTAAATAGTGCTACAGTGAACACTGGGGTGCATGTGCCTTTTTTTTTAAGTTTTAATTTTTTAATTAAAAATTATTTATTTTTGGCTGCTTTGGGTCTTCGTTGCTGCACATGGGCTTTCTCTAGTTGCGGCGAGTGGGGGCTACTCTTCGTTGTGGTGCATGGGCTTCACATTGCGGTGGCTTCTCTTGTTGCGGAGCACGGGCTCTAGGTGCGTGGGCTTCAGTAGTTGTGGCACGTGGGCTCCGTAGTTGTGGCTCACGGGCTCTAGAGCGCAAGCTCAGTAGTTGTGGTGCATGGGCTTAGTTGCTCCAGAGCATGTGGGATTTTCCCGGACCAGGGCTGAAACCTGTGTCCCCTGCATTGGCAGGTGGATTCTTAACCATTGTGCCACCAGGGAATTCCCGTGCATGTGTTGTTGTTGTTGTTGTTGTTGTTTTTTGCGGTACGTGGGCCTCTCACTGTTGTGGCCTCTCCTGTTGCGGAGCATAGGCTCCTGACGCGCAGGCTCAGCGGCCATGGCTCACGGGCCCAGCCGCTCCACGGCATGTGGGATCCTCTCGGACCGGGGCATGAACCCGTGTCCCCTGCATCGGCAGGCAGACTCCCAACCACTGTGCCACCAGGGAAGCCCCGTGTGTCTTCTTGAATGAAGGTTTTCTCAGGGTATATGCCCAGCAGTGGGATTGCTTGGTCATATGGTAGTTCTATTTTTAGTTTTTAAAGGAACCTCCATACTCTTCTCCATAGTGGCTGTATCAATTTACATTCCCACCAACAGTGCAAGAGGGTTCCCTTTTCTCCACACCCTCTGCAGCATTTATTGTTTGTAGATTTTTTTTTGATGATGGCCATTCTGATCGTGTGAGGTGATACCTCATTGTAGTTTTGATTTACATTTCTCTAATAATTAGTGATGTTGAGCATCTTTTTGTGCCTCTTGGCCATCTGTATGTCTTCTTTGGAGAAATGTCTCTTTAGGTCTTCTGGCCATTTTATGATTGGGGTGTTTGTTTTTTTGATATTGAGCTGCATGAACTGTTTGTATATTTTGGAGATTAATCCTGTCAGTTGCTTCGTTTGCAAATATTTTCTCCCATTCTGAGGGTTGTCTTTTTGTCTTGTTTATGGTTTCCTTTGCTGTGCAAAAGCTTTTAGGTTTAATTAGCTCCCATTTGTTAAAAACTAACATTCTTTTAAAACTTTCAAAAAAGAGCAAAGAGTACTTAACTCATTCTTTGAGACCACTATTACCCTGAAACCAAAGCCAAAGACATCACAAGAAAAGAAAACTGTAGACCAATATCCCTTATTAATATAGGTGCAAAAATCCTCAAAACAAACAAAAAACATAGCAAACCAATCCAGCAGTATATTAAAAGGATTATACATTATGACTAAGTGAGATATATTCCAGGGATGCAAGGTTGATTCAACATACAAAATCTATCAGTGTAATACACCACATCAACAGAATAAAGAAAGAAATCCACATGATCATTTTAATAGATGAAAAGCATTTGACAAAAATCCAGCACCTTTCATGATAGAAACATTCAACAAACTATGAGTAGAAAGGAACTTCCTCTGACAAAGAACATCTATGAAAAATCCACAGTTCACATCATACTTAATGGTTTAAGACTGAAACCTGGGACTTCCCTGGTGGTCCAGTGGGTAAGACTCCGCGCTCCCAATACAGGGGGCCCAGGTTTGATCCTGCCCCTGCATGCCACAATGAAGATCCCATGTGCCGCAACTAAGACCCGGCACAGCCTAAATAAATACTGAAAACTTTCCTCCTAATATCAGTATCAAGACAATGATGTATAGTCTTGCCACTTTTATTCTACATTGGACAGGACTTACTAGCCAGATAAATTAGGCAAGAAAAAGAAATGAAAGTTTCCGAATTGGAAACACGCACACACACACACACACACACACACACACAAATACAAATACAAATACACACACCTGTGAGAGATAATAAACCAGTTCAGCAAACTTGCAGGATACAGATTAACACACAAAACTTTGTTGTACTTCTACACAATGACAATGAACAAGCCAAAAAGGAAATGAAGAAAATATTGGGTTGGTCAAAAGGTTTGTTTGTTTTTTTCCGTAAGATGCCTGTAGTAGCACTTAGTTGTCTTTAACTTCATTCGAAACAATTTTGTTAGATTGTATGTGACAGCTGTCATATCAATGTGCATTTAAAGCAAGACATCAAAATTGGTGAATTTTTGTGTAGCTATTTTAATATTGAAGATGGAAGAAAAACAACATTTTCAGCATATTATGCGTTATTATTTCAAGAAAGGTAAAAATGCAACTGAAACACAAAAAAAGATTTGCGCAGTGTATGGAGAAGGTGCTGTGACTGATTGAATGTGTCCAAAGTGGTTTGTGAAGTTTTGTGCTGGACATTTCTCGCTGGATGATGCTCCAGTCGGGTAGACCAGTTGAAGTTGATAGCGGATCACATCGAGACATTGATTGAAAACAGTCAACGTTATACCATGCGAGAGATAGCGGACATGCTCAAAATATCCAAATCAAGCAGTGAAAATCGTTTGCACCAGCTTGGTTATGTTAATCGCTTTGATGTTGGGTTCCACATAAGTGAAAGAAACCTTCTTGATCGTATTTCTACATGTGATTCTCTACTTAAATGTAATGAAAATATTCTGTTTTTGAAACAAATTGTGACGGGTGATGAAAAGTGGATACTTACTGTACAATAATGTGGAACGGAAGAGATCGTGGGGCAAGTGAAATGAACCACCAGCAATCACACCAAAGGCCGGTCTTCATCCAAAGAAAGTGATGTTGAGTATATGGTGAGGTTGGAAGGGACTCTATTATGAGCTCCTTCTGGAAAACCACCACTCCCATTAGACCAACTGAAAGCAGCACTCGATGAAAAGGGTCCAGAATTAGTCAACAGAAAATGCATAATCTTCCATCAGGATAACGCAAGACCGCATGTTTCTTTGATGACCAGGCAAAAACTGTTGCAGCTCGTCTGGGAAGTTCTGATTCTTCTGCCATATTCACCAGACATTGCACCTTTGTATTTCCATTTATTTCGGTCTTTACAGAATTCTCTTAATGGAAAAAATTTCAGTTCCCTGGAAGACTGTAAAAGGCACCTGGAACAGTTCTTTGCTCAAAAAGATAAAAAGTTTTGGGAAGATGGAATTATGAAGTTGCCTGAAAAATGGTAGAAGGTAGTAGAACAAAAGGGTGAATACGTTGTTCAATAAAGTTCTTGGTGAAATGAAAAATATGTCTTTTATTTTTACTTAAAAACCGAAGGCACTTTTTGGCCCACCCAAAATTATCCTGTGCATATAACCCGAATGTGTCTGCAATTACTGTACCCAGTATAACTATCTGTGTTAATTATGACTTACAACAGTAATCAACTTGTCCTTTTTTCTTTAGACATGAGACTTCTAGACAGAAGTATAAAAACTGTCAAATATCTTATGAGTACTCATATTACTTTAAAATTTTGAGATGGCAAAAATATATTATCATCCAAAATCATTTGCATATTTTGTTACTCAACTGATATTTTAAGAAATAAGGGTAAATTAAAATTCTTTTTGTACCAGTTTTTTCTTTTCAAAAACTGTAACAAATATTTAAAGATTAATTTAGGTCTAAGGTTTTAAAGTTAACAATCTGGACATTAAAATTTTGTTAACATATTGTCTTCATGAATTGTAGTAATGTAATATAAATACTATTTATAAAGGTGTAAAAATTTATAATATATTTATATTTTTATATACGTTGTATTTAAATAAAATAATGGATATCTTTTAAAGCTATATATATAGCTTTTAAATTCAACCTTGGCCTAGTACAAAGCAAACTCTTGGGCTAACCAGTTTTTCACTGGAAATTGTTAGGCTGAATCCCGTCAAAGCTTCAGGTTTGGTTGGTGAGTATGTTGCCGCTCAAATACCTGCCCTAAGAGTTATCTGGAAAACCCAGGTAACAGCAGAAACCTGTTTGTATTTTTTTTCCCTTTTCCAGGTGTATGGTGTTTCTCAAGCCTGCAGGTGAGGGTCCTGTGGGGTGAAAGCAGGAAGGCGTTTGGGAGTTTCAGGTGATTCTTCCAAAGGAGCGAGTTTAGGATCTCTGAGATCATCTGACTGAGGTAAAGTCTGCCAACAAAATCTTTTATTTTGTAAATGAGGGTTTATATGAAGCTCAGCTGTTCAGTGGCTTTGTCACCTTATGAACTGCTTTGGTGTACAAAGAAAATCCCAAGCCTTAAATTTATGTCTCGACTTTGCAACTGCACACAGGAGCCCCTGCTAGTGAGACTGTACAAGGCCCAGGTCTGCCATGAGGCCGACGCGCCGGAGCTCTGAGTGGACAGGAAGCTGGTGTCCCAAGTCTCAGGCAGAGCATAGGCTGGGAAAGCGATGGGGCTGGTTCTGCTGAGCTTTGCTGCAAAGCAGAGAAAAGGTCAGACTTAAAATCTCTCTGTACGATGCTTCAACTAAACCACTCTGAGCTGGACAGGTGGATTTCTTCATCGTGTAACTGACCTCAAACAGAACATTTATGTTTGGCGTCTCTGGTTACCCAGCAAAGACTGGCTTTATAGATTGGAAAAAGGAGGATGAGTAAAGGCAGCTGGAGCAGGCAACACTTTCTGAGAGATTAAACCAAACTGCCCATGGAACTTGCCTGGTATCTGTATGGTCTCTACAGGCACCACTTGCAGAAGCTGTGGGAGTTTTGAAATTGGAAAAGGGTCAACATGCTTCTTTTAAGATGTGTGAACTTTTTTCTATCAAGGGCACTTTTTTTTTAATATAAATTTATTTTTGGCTGCGTTGGGTCTTTGTTGCTGTGTGCAGGCTTTCTCTAGTTGCGGCGAGCGGGGGCTACTCTTTGTTGCAGTGCGTGGGCTTCTCATTGCGGTGGCTTCTCTTGTTGTGGAGCACGGGCTCTAGGCGCGTGGGCTTCAGTAGTTGTGGCACGTGGGCTCAGTAGTTGTGGCTCACGGGCTCTAGAGCGCAGGCTCAGTAGTTGTGGCGCACGGGCTTAGCTGCTCCGCGGCATGTGGGATCTTCCTGGACTAGGGCTTGAACCTGTGTCCCCTGCATCGGCAGGTGGATTCTTAACCAGTGCGCCACCAGGGAAGTCCCTATCAAGGGCCTTTAGGGAATACTATGGAAATAATCAGAATTTAATTAGGCCACAGTGCTTCTAGCCACGGTAAGTCCAACTCCACAGGATAAGGCAATGACAGAATGACTTGGTGTGAGAGAATCTAAATACATGCATCTTGTGTGTAAAAAAAAAAAAAAAAAAAAAAGACACAACAATTCAAGGCTTTTGAAAAAAGCATCATTTATTTCAAAGTACAACACAAAGTTGTATTTTTAAGAAATACACATTCAGCCTTGTATCTCAAGACGTGGCTATGTGCATTTCAGGTGCACAAACGCTACCTCAGGTGCAAACAGCACAGAAGGTGTGTATGGCCGCAACCGAATGTTTCTACATTCATTCACTGTTCTTAAAGTTGACTGACATTTCTGTAATCTGCTTTTAAACCGACACAGCCTTATTTTAAAAAAATACTCTATTTTTCAGCACAAAGTCCTCATACGTTTTCAAAATTAGATCTTGGCGCATAATATTGTGAAATTATTAAAAACCAAACTTGGTAATTTAATAAAATTGTCACATGCCAGGACTTCTGAATCAACTCAAGTTATTTCCTTAGCTGTAATGTCAAATTTGTGTTCATACAGATAAATAAAGAATGGAAGAAGACAAGTGGTGGAAACTTGATAACAGTTAAGGTTTTCAGATGTACAGGTCTTATTAGAGTTTGTGGCTGAGTCCAGACTTTTCTCTAAAAGCACAACAGCAAATCTCATATTATCATAATTGCAAGAAAGATCTGAAAGAAGCGAGTGGTACAAGCCTGCCCTGCTTGAGTCTGTTCTGCAAAGATGAGGGTGGGGATTGGGAAGCTCTAGCGGTAAGAAAGAGCCTTAAAAAGATGTCTCGAAAATGGGCACATCATGATGTAGACGAGGGGCCCCCACTTTTTTTCGTTTTCTTTTTGCCTAATTTCAATTCTCATGAGGGAAGTGCGAATTGGACCAGGGGTCGGAGCTCCTCCTTCCGATGGTGGGGCTCCATATCCGCCACGGGTTGTAGGTCTGGCCCAGGTCGTCGGCGGGGCTGGCGGCGGAGGGTGTGTGAGGAGCGGAGGGGCTTTCGGGGCCCATGAGGCCGATGCTCGGCAGCGCGTTGGCAGGGCTGGTGAAGGGGAGGGTGCTGTGCAGGCTGCTGGACCAGATCGAGCTGCTGAACGGAGTGGAGGACCACAGGCTGCTGGTGCTGCCGAGGATCTGCTGACGAAACACAACACAACGGGGAGCGTCAGGCTCGAGGGAGGCAGGCAGGTGGTAAAGCGGCGACGGTTATGCTAAGGATGGGCTAGACCGCACGGTTCTTTCACTTTATTTTAAAACAAATGTTTTATACATGAAGCCACCTCAGAGTCTGGGCGCACGGTTCTGATGTTTTAAAGAAGGGGCGGCAAGGCACAGCCGGGGGGCCGAGTCCAGCCGCCCGCTTCTGTGGCCTCAGTGGTGTGCTCAGGAGCTGGCCCTGCCACCTGTGCACCCAGGGAGGAGCTGGACAGGCTGCACCAGAAATAACGGCCTGCGAAGTCTCAACAGGTACCGACCCCGTTTTTTTTTCTTCTTAACATCTTTATTGGAGTATAATTGCTTTACAATGGTGTGTTGGTTTCTGCTGTATAACAAAGTGAATCAGCTATACGTATACATATGTCCCCATATCCCCTCCCTCTTGCGTCTCTCTCCCACCCCTCTAGGTGGTCACAAAGCACTGAGCTGATCTCCCTGTGCTATGCGGCTGCTTCCCACTAGCCACCCATTTTACAGTTGGTAGTGTATATATGTCCCTGCTGCTCTCTCACTTCGTCCCAGCTTCCCCCTACCCCTCCCTGTGACTGACCCCGTTTTAAAGAATGGTTAAGATGACTGTAAAACTGAGGACAGAATGATTACAAGTGAAGACAAACTTTGGAATCTATGAAGCTAAAATATCTACCCTTAAACCGTGCACATCTAATCAATTTAGTTTTCCTGAGGATGAAGAGGTCATCACAGTGGGGTCATATTTGTCACGATTTGTAAAAGCCGAAACCAGTGATCATTTTCCCTGGTAAGAGCACGATCTCTGCAGAACAACTTAGCTGAGAAGCAACCAGATGCTCTAGACAAGCTCCAGCCGAGACACGGGCGCTGCTCGGGACCAGGCACGCGCCGAGCTCCGGCACCGTCTGACTCTGCAGGTGGTGGGACCTGAGACGGGCCACCCGCCACCCCGCGGTCTAATTCAGTCGGGAGAGGCTGAAGTGAGAGGATTCACAAGTCAACCCCAGCTGCTCAGCTGTTCCTCCCGTAACTAACTTCTTGACCGTCACGGCTCTGAAGAGTGATGGTCACTTTGGCAGAAATGAAGACACAGCAGCAGAGGTGGTGAAAGCGCTAACCCACGCCTTCCGAGCTGCTGTTTGTCATTTGTATCTGTCAGCACCACCCAAGGGACAGCGACGGCAGTGATGACGTGTGAGCGGGCGGGGCCCAAGCCCAGTACTCACTGTGGCCGTGTGGGTCGGGGAACCGGAACTGGCTGGCCAAGATGGGCTGGGCTCGGTCGCTGGAGAGTCCCAGAGGTATGAGGGGCCACTGCTCAGCTCGTTCCAGCTCCTCTGTGAGGCCTGATTGCACGATCGCGATAACCCGAGCTTGCTGAAAACTTCTGGAGGTGAGGAAGCAAAGGCAAGTCCGTGCTGGATCTGGCCGTGCTCCCCCGGGCAGGTGGGGCATCCCCTCAGGGGTCTGCATCCCACCGCTGCTCACCTGGAGCCATCCCACCCCCTCCATCAGCTCCCACCACATTCGGGGAAAACAGGGTGTGGGGTGCTGTTCTCCAGACCCCAGCACGCCATCTGAATACCTCACCCACACCTATCACTGGACGGTCAAGTGCAAACATCACGATCACAGCTAATGTGAAATTCACACAGTTGCTCCTAATTCTGGACAGCAAGAAAAATAAAGAGCCCCAGCATGGCCAGGAGTCACACCTCAGACGCAGAATCCTTTCTTGCAGCTCTTAAGTCAGTTCTGCGCAACACGAGCCAGCTGGGACCCGCAGAGCATCGAGCAGACCACCGCACCTACGGGCTGGGGTGCCGAGCGGACAGAGGACCCTTCTGAGGGCCTCTCGCTGGGCCTCCTCACACCGGGGCAGCTGTGCCAGACCCCGTCCAGGAGAGCACAGACACCCACTTCCCTGAAGGCGGCCCATCTGCTGCCGCCTGACTGCACTGATACAGGGAAACGCATCCTTTAAAAATGTCCACTAAACGACCATCGTACTTTCCTCCACGCATGAAAGTGGACCTTATCCTCCCTCCGTCCTTGTCCACAGGCTCATTAGTCATGGGTCTAGTGTTAAACACTCACCACCAGTTAGGTTAAAAGAGTTTCCAAAGGCCGAGAACGAATTGAGGGGTGTGAAGTCAGGGCTGCTGGGGTTGCTGACGGGACTCCACAAACCCGAGCTGAACGTTATAAGAGGAAAATGCAACACACAAAAATGTGGTTAGTGGAGACAGATCCCTCACGCATGGCTTCACACACAGGAGGCGCTGCTTCAGCTGGGGGCTCGCGTATTACAGGCAGAAGTGGGGACTGGAAACACCTTCCATAACACAAAGGAGGGAGGCACGGAGGAGTTCAGAGCCCAGGCTACCCTGTCGTGAGCTGACGGCCTGGCTCAGCGGAAGTGTCATGCAGAGAAAAGAGGCGTTTCTTCCTTGTTTCCCTTTTGGTAATGGAAGATTTATTAAAAAATTATTTCAAATCTAGGATTAATTTCCTTTTAGTGTCAAGCAGGTAAAACTGGGACTCTACTTACTGACAGTTATAATCTTATTGTCATTGTTATTTATCTGGGAAAATGAACCGAGGCAGTCGCTGCATGCCACCAGGCCACTGCGGTTGCTCTGGGTCAGAGAAGTGGCCTGTCCAATAATTTATAATAAACTGCCTAGAATTTGTTCCGTGTCCTTCCTCTCGAGTGTGTTTTTGTTCTTCTACTTCTAATGATCGGATCACATCCTTTTCACAACAACCATGATAACGGAGAAGGATCAGAAGAGACTCAGAAGGTGGAACACAAGTCTGTCTCCCTCTCTGCTGGGCCGGAACATGTCGCGGCCCCTCCTCCTGTCAGGGAGCCAGGTGGGAGCATGTACTTGCACTCGGGGCTCTGCCCCACCCAACAGAGAGGCTCCTGACTGCCTCCGACAAACACCTGCTTGTCACCTAGGGGCAAACGCCTCGAAACACACATACGATAGAAGATGCTAAACTGGCCTGGGAAACCCTCCTGCCCTGCCCTGGTAAGAAGGGCCAAACGTACCTGTCTGAGCCATCGCTGTCAACGGGAGTGTGTGACACGCCAAGGCTGCTGGAAAAGTCTGTTTTGCTTGAAGAAACCTTAGCAAAGCCGTTCCCACCTGTAACAATGGGCTCCGAGTCAATCAAAGTAGCCAGGTACCTCCAGGCCGCAGGTACCTCCACCAGGCCCGAGGCCCGGCGGTGCCCGGCCTCCCAGTGCCAAGCCGCTCACCTGGGCTCTTGTCGTACCCGGCTGTGACTGCAGCAAACGTGGGGTTGCCGTTCTGGCCCGGGAGCGAGGCTGCTTTTGTCAGTTTGTGTTTGCTTCCGTTTGAATGCTTCGTTTTAGAGTCGCTTGGTGGAAGAAGCAAGGAGAGAACCGCTCAGTCCTTGTGGGCAATGCCCCCCATGGAGCCCCGCCGGGCACGTGTCCCAGGGCCTGCGAGGGAGCCGGGGACAGCCCTGGGCCGCCCACAGGGCCTGGCCAGGCCTCAGGAAATGCTCTGTGGCCTGAGGCTGTGTAGCCTGGGGGGACGGGGTGGGAGGGGAAGGAATGTGGGAGAAAGGTAAAATTCCAGGTGCGGGAGAGAGGCGGGGGCCGGGAAAGGAGGCAGCCCCGTCCTGGAGGGAATGCCGGGCAGCTGGATGGAGCGGAGCGTGCGGGCAGGTGAGCAGCCCCCGTGCGAGGGCCCCGGCGGCCAGCGCCCACCAGGCCCGGGGCCTCCCACCTCTTCCCACGCGGGCAGGGTGGCCGTGGGCCGGGCTGGGCGCCGCTGCGTGTGCGGGAACAGGCGGCCCCTGCTCTGAGTGTCATCACCATGGGGGTCACTGTCACTGCCTGGAGGAGCCCTCCCTGCTCGGCTCCGACCTCCTCCAGGTCCCGCCACAGGTCAGAGGGAACGACCCGCAGACCCGCTTCCTTGCCCACAGCGCAGCTGCTGTGGGTCTTCAGTCCTCGCTGAGTGTGCTCCTGGCTCCTGGCCTAGAGCGTGACCCTGGTGCCCCTCGGGCACGGGTGACGGGTGGGAAGGCGGCGCTGCGGGGAGGGCGCTGAGCCCGCCGAGGGCAGAGGCGAGAAGGGACGGCCGTCTGCGGCCGCCGAGGATTCCCACCTGCGGGGTGCAGCGCCGGCTTAGCGCGGCACGGGCGGGGGCTGCGGGCCTACCTGCCGGGGCTGCCGTTGACGATGCTGCTGTAGCTGCCCCGGGACGTGAACGGGCAGGGAGCGGCGGGCGGTGACGGGGAGCTGGGCGGCGGCGAGGTCTGGCGTTGTTTTAGGAAGACGTCTGCGTTGAGGGTTTGCAGAGAGAGTTTATAAAGACTATCGGTTGCTGGAAGTTAAAAACAAAGGGTCTCAATGTGATACTTGGATTTTTACCCTTCAGTTTCGGTTACTTCTGGCGTTCTAGCTGGTGCTATGCAGGACTCAAGTGCTTCTAACAAGAAAAACCTACAGCTGTCATACGTGTTCTGTTTAAAGAAAAAAAGGGAAGTCGTGTCTCTCTCTGCATTCTGGGCCTTTCCCGGAATCACTGGAATCACCGTTGTGACCCACCTCCCGGCTGCGTTCTGCAGGCCCTGCCGGAGGGCGAGGTCCTCTCCCTCCCACACCTCAGGCTGGGAGGAGGCCTCTCCACGCCCCTCAGGGACGGGCAGGTGGAGGCTCTGCCAGGACCTGAAAGCCTCTGATCTTCCACACAGGTCCGAACTGCGCAGGTGCGGCCCCAGGAGAACACCCCCAGCTCCTCCAGGATGACCCCCGCACTCCGTGGGCCCACCTGGTGCGGTCCCGGTCCCTGGTTTACAAGGATAGGAACTCCTACTATATTCCTGCTGCCCTTTAAGGCACAGCTGTTTTAAAAATTTAAAACAGAAAAACTCTCAGTGTCACAAAAGAATACTGATTCTGCACTCATCACCGAATGGAAACACACAACTTGTATCAGAAAAAGGTACCACCTCGCACATCTATGGTGCGCACCGCCAAACAAAGCACCCTTCTCTTCGAAGGCGGAGTTGTCCCACCTCCGGAGCTGCACCCGCCCCGTGACTCTCCCTGCCCCTCCCCCACGGTCCTGGCACCTATCCACCCACCCGTCTCCACCCGCCCCGCTCCCACCCTTGCTTACGTGGAGAACCCCTTCTTCACCTGCTCCGGGGTTTGCTGACCTGATGCCCACACCCTCTCCCTGCAGGATACCCCTCGGGCTTGTGTCGGTGCTGAGGCCGGCACGGCTTGCGTTTACTTCACTGCGCCCCAGACAACGCCATGAAACCGGCTCCCTGGGCACATGGTATTTATTCCCTGCACTGGAACGCAGCTTCCTCTGTGCAGGAACCGCCCCAATCCCAGGGTACAAGCTGAGGACCAGTGTCCAGCTGAAACCTCAGAGGGGACCTAAGGACTCGAAGGCATCAGCCGGGCCACCGGGACGACCCAGAGACTTGTTCAACACTTCTTGAATGACCAGGGGTTTTGGATTATATCTCTCATCTCAGGCAAAAATACAGTACTATAAGGCACCAGAAAGTTTCACAGCAATTACGGGCCTGCAGGTTCTAACCCAGGGAGCATCTCTTTCCAGCATGTATTTACAAAGGTGCGTGTTTAACGCACACCTCACCCGAGTTTCCGAGTTCCTCGCCCTCATTCAACTCACCACCCCCTCTTCTCTAAGCCTCCTTCACCTCAAACCTGGTGCGCAACCCTCATCTTCCCTTTGGCACAAATGGGCCAAACGGAGGCCGTTCTGACACCTCGGTGAGTGTAGACAAATCAGCCCTAAGGGACTGACCCCCAAGCCCTGCCACCAGGCCCTCAACTGTGCTGCTCTCTGTCATCTTCTGTTCCAGGTCTTAAATTTCTAGAGGGCGAGGACCTCCACCCTCTTCTAGGAGACGGTGCTACTTTCACAATTTCCTGCAGGCCTGACCGGAGGAACGAGGTCAAGAGGCTAGTGAGAGAACTAACATAGGTTTATGGAAAAGATGTGGGTAAACTGGGAATAAACTGCATTTTTACAAAAAGCAGTTACAGTGTAAACGTATGAGAAACTAGTCAGGTAAAGGGCTGCTGAGCTGACGCTTTCAGGAGGCAGTACTTTGGGTGATTCACTGCTCTACGCAGATCCTTCCATCCCCTACACTCTGACTAGCCCTCTGGATCGTCTGCCGGTTTCTCTGGTGTAAATACTCCCACCGCGGCCGATTAAGCTGCAACAGTTTAACGACCAGCAGACTGTTGAACAGCAGCTTTTGCTGGCTGCTGCGAGCCGGCTCCGGCAGACTAGCACTGGGTCTCCTTCTAAAGCAATGCGTGCCCCGGCCATCCCCACCGCGGTTCTCCGGCCCAGAGCTGGGTGGGCTGTGGGTGCGGAGAGCCCGTGGGCTCCAGGTCACCATACTTACAGCTGCCGGGCTTGTGAACAGGCACGGAATCCCACTCTGGCGGTGGAGAGTCTTTTTCACCTTCTGAGCTACTGGTGTTGCCTAGTTCTTGACTATTTGGGAGGAATTTTGCTAGGGCAGGTGGCCTGTTATCCACTAACTTATTTGTACCTGTACAGAATTCAGAAAAGAAGGCTGTTATGGAGGATAATTCCTTTCTTTCGGGCCAATTTCAAAGAACCCATTCTCTTCTAATGAGCATGAGGACCCAACCGTAGCCGTCCTATGACTGGTAACTACTGACTGATTACTGCCAACTCACAACTACCAACACAACAAATCATTAGGGCATCTGTACGATGAAAAATGAAAATACCTTTTGTTTTCTGGGAATTTCGTGGTTTGGATCCACTTGTCAATGTAGTTGGAAGAGGAATCTTGGTTGGGAGATTTCGACGTTGTTTACTTTCCAAAGGGGCGGTATATGGTAGCTCTAAAGAACTGAAAGACAATCACAGGTGGAACATTCAAACGCAGCCCTTTGTTTCAGAGCAGAGAGGAGGAGTCACTGATCCCTCTACAATTTCAACACCTTCTTTTACTCATTTGGCCTCCCGAGGCATTATCAACCCACAGTCCCGAGGGCTGGCCGCGCTCCAAGCACCTCCAGTACTGTTCAGGAGACTCGCACTTGCAGATTTATCCTCTGCTATTCGGAGTGCGGACGAGGAACTGAGGTCCATTGTTTAATAGTATGTAATGGGTGGGAACACCTGCGTCAGAGAAGGTGTCTGAAGCTGTTGGCACAGACTAGCCACTCAGGAGGTACTAAGTGCAGTCATCCCGCTGCTGAGTGAGTCTCACCCGGCAGCTAGACCGCCTGTGCGGCTCCGGAATATGGAGACTCTGAAGGGTCTCAGACTTAGAAATGCCAAAGGTTCTGCTACTCAAAGCCTTGAACGCATTTTTCTCGCGAACACTGTGTACTGACCAGGGCTAAGTTCCTGGGTGACCTACAGAACCCCGAGAGCCCAGGGCAGAATAGCAGGGCTGCTTTACTTGCCTAAGGTGTAGGCTGAGTCGGGGAGATGAATATTCTTCATTCTTGAACTCAGGGTTCATCTTAGACAAAGACTTAAATACTATTTTTATTAATCTATTTAGAGTATATTTCTTCTAAAATATTTAGAGGTAAGCGTAACATAACAAACATATATAAAAAGGACAATGAATTGGCTCTGACCTTCCTGTCGGCAAGGCAAAGTGGGCGGCAGCTGGGCTATTTTGAGTTTCCACAGCCTGATGAAGAAAACGTTAAAATGTGCCGAGAGAAGCCATCTCTAGGAGAAATGAACTGGGGAGATGGCCCACGTAAAGTAGCCTGGTGAACAATGGAAATGCATGGACCCTAAAAACCTTCTTTACAAAGCTGCTTCTGTGCCGCCCACCAAGATCAAGTCGCAGGCTTGGGAGGCCTCTGGCAGGAGCTGGGCTGACACAGTCCAGGAAAAGGACGTCTTCCCGGGGAACGGTGGGACACAGCTGACAGAACCCAGCGGCCCCTGACGAGAATTCCAAAAATCATCACGCGTCTCCCCTGGGCTCCTGGTGACGGCTGCAAAGCTGTCAGTTTAAGGCTGAGCCAACAGCTTGCTTTTCATCGAAAATATTACAAAGTTTACCGGTCGACACAGATGTTCTTAAAACGGGTACGTGTCTGGCATTTTCCACTGTAGCGCACGTCCTGCCCCAGCCTGAGTGCCCCAGCCCTCAGGCGTGTGATTCCCACATGCCGCTCTGCCCCCAGCCCCACCCTTCAGGTTCCTCCTCCTACCGCTGCCCCTCCAAGTTCGCACTCCCTGGGGGGCGGCCAATTTCTGCTGGGCTCGGGGCCAGGCACAGACCACGCTGGTCCACACCAGAGTGCAAAGGTCAGAACGGGTCAGGCTTTCCAGATCCAACGGCACCACCAGCACCGGAACCCCACCCCCCTGCCCTGCAAAGAAGGTAAGCAGATGACAAAACAGTACGTGAAGCATGACTTCATAAACAGATAAATTTTTTTTTAAATGTATAGCTTTTTTTTTTAAACGTCTTTATTGGAGTATAATTGCTTTACAATGGTGTGTTAGTTTCTGCTTTATAACAAAGTGAATCAGTTATACATGTACATATGTTCCCATATCCCCTCCCTCTCGTGTCTCCCTCCCTCCCACCCCTCCAGGCGGTCACAAAGCACCGAGCTGATCTCCCTGTGCTATGCACGTTTGGTAGTGTATGTATGCCCATGCCTCTCTCTCACTTTGTCACGGCTTACCCTTCCCCCTCCCCGTGTCCTCAGGCCCGTTCTCCAGTAGGTCTGTGACACAGATGAATTTTAACAGGGGCTCTTTACAAACATTTTATAAGGTAGGAGGTCAAAGGTCATTTTCATGCTTTCTTTATATTTCACAATTTTTCTATAACAAAGTGTTAGTATATTTGGAATTAGTGTAAGAGCTAGCCAAAAACTCGAAGGGTTCGGTTAAGCCACCACATAAGTAGAATTTTAGGTGGGATAACAAACTGACGTGAAAAAATCCACCGTTTACGGGCGAGACTATTAACGCTGCAGTTTTAGAAATCGTCTGCCCTCTGCTTCTGACTGACAGGGTTATTTAAAAACGCCACCTTTTAAAAAACAAAGCCTCCCCTGACAGAGACACCCAGACCTCTGGTAGTGGTGGTGGTGGAGCTGGGTGGGTGTGAACTGTTTGTAAGCAAGTCGTTTATAAGTGTGGGGCTGGGGGCTGTCTATACAAAGCTTCACTCTGCACCACTGTGGAGCTGGTTGGTTTTTAAGGAAAGAGGTGCCAGACAACTGCTTTACTTTTGCTGACTCATCCTTTCCTAAGTTAGTTAGACCAGATGAGCTCCACCAAGAAGCCTTTTTTAAGGCTTCTGAATAAAACGGATAAGGGTCAACTTAATTTAGGTGATTCCTTGGAAGAGAGAAGAACAGAAAGCTAGCTGGGATGCTGACGCACGCTCATGAGTGTTATACTCGGTCCACGCCCCCGTCTGGGGGAAGAGGGGAGGCAGAGAGCTGAGGGCAAGGTGAGGGCTTTCCCAGAGCCGAGGGCCTGGAGGCCGGTGTGTGCACTGTGGCACCCACGGCCCTGAGCCGAGTGCACTGCTCAAGCAGACTCTGACAGAGGGTACAGTGATTCTATAACACGTTTTGCTTATTTTAGATGATTACATTTAAGTTATGTAAACATACATTGATAAACAGAAAACAAAAGAATCAATGGATAGCTGGTATCCTAAACCAGGGAGCCCTGCGCCTTTCCTGGTCTCCTGAAGTCCTTTTAGTGTCCGACATCTCTCACTCCCTGGCATATCTGACCTAAAATGCAGTCTTCTGGAGGTCTACAGACCCACTTCTACAGCGTATAAGCTGGAAAAAAAAGGGGAGACCAGATCTCTGCCCTGTAACCCTCTGCCCCACAATCCTAGTGGTTGTTTTGAAGTCAACTCTTTGGAGTTAGGGAGGCTGGGGCTACACAGGCAAAGACCACGTGGGAGCCATTCCTCTGGCTTACTACCACTTACTTATAGGAAAATGAATTCTTCAGCATTTAAGGATTTGGGTCTTCTGGCCTGGAGGTGACATAATATAATGTTCTAACAACACTGATAATATTTAAAGACTAATCTTTGATAAAGTGAATGTGAGCTAAACCCACAGATTTTACTATTAGAACATCAGCTTTTTGGCCAACTGATATATAAATGCTTTTTCCCCACCAGGTAAATCTTCCAAAAGAAAGTCATAATATATGCCTTATTAGTATCTCTTTTAAAAGTGTGCACCTATTTCCTTCAGATACGTGGAATCACATATAACACGCTGAGAGCACTTCTTAGGTGACAGGAACGTCAGGTGTCACCGGGGCGGGACCAGCGCGGGACAGCACAGGGCACTTGCTGTCACACCCGAGTGGGGACAGCAGATGGCTCTATTCAGAGGCCACCTTTCTGGTTATTAAAAAAAGGTCTTGAACTCTGAATTTGACTGAGGTACTAAAAGATTCTGACTCAATACTTTTATCCCTGAATTCAGAAAAACACAAAACAAGATCAGTGAGTTTAAAGAGATTAGATACAGGAGGTGAGAAGACCAGGGCTGATATAGATTTCTCCAGTTACAAAAGACAATTTAGAGCACGTTGCTTAAACTGTCTTCTGGTAATGATTTCTCTGTTAACTGTACATCAAAAGGACATGAGTTAACCACTCTAACTGCCTCCTAACGGGCCTGGAGAGCGGGCAGCTCTGGCTTTGGGTTTACCAGCAAACTCAACATCCCTGCAAAGTCAGGGGGCGTCAAGTGGAGTCGTTTACAAACGTGCAAAGTCAAATCTGCTAATGGCTAAGTTATTTCATAAAAAAATCAGCATATGACAGAAATCAATGGAAGAGGGACGAGAGGATTAACATGTACATACGATCTGTCTTAAAAATACTGCCCTCAGGCATGAAGGAGAAGAAACGGCAGATCTGGGGACAGCCACCGACGAAATGGTTTTACTAAGGTAATCTTAGAAGCTGGGTTTTAAAATTTATGATAAGAATGATAGCATAACTGTCCATTCTCACAAAATCTCAGCATATGTAGAAACTAGGGTTTTTCATAATTTGGGGTTTTTAGCCCCACTTACTTTAAAACATCTGATCAGTCAGCTAAGCCTGAGAAGGTCTAGAAGAATCATCCCTAGTCCCTAGACGAGGGTTGATTCCTGTCCTGGGCTGGCAGAACATTAGCACCGAAGGACCTCAGGCTGAGACTCAGTCTCGGGAGCCTCAAGCGTATCAGCCATTACTCCACTTGACATTGCTTCTAACTGGGTCAGACTGTTCTCAACGAATCGTGGGGTTAGGTCACTTAAACTGACATTTTGCACAAAAGGGTAACTTTTAGGTATAAATACTCTGCTACTAATCACTGCCATATCCTGTGTTATTGCATAAGTTCAGGGACAAGGTTAAATTTTACTGCAGTAATCACTAATTTCTTATTAGCTTCTGGTTCTACAGAACAGACGGCCCCTGTCGAGTTAAGCTGTATAACCCAGGGACAGAGTCTAGCTTATTGATGTTTCTGCAGAGCTCAAGTTTTATTCCTAGAATCAGAGTAAGAACAGACTCGCAAAGCTAAGGGCAATTTAATGATAAATGTCTTCCTTTATCAATTTATACCTAATTCCCTCAACTTCCTGGGTCGACGGCCACTTACCACACAAGAAGGCAAATACTGGCTTCCACGCAGATGGCCTTTTATATGCTGAGCTAGAAAGGGCATCAATAACCACACTGAAACTAGGAGTAGTTTACTAGACAGACCCAAAGCTTAGTGAAAGTACGAAGTAAGCTTGGTAACGAATAACCCAAGAGTTCAACTCATTCACTGACCCAGAGAAACATTCTGCAGGTCGCCCTCCCTGTGAGGCCCACAGGACCTGCCCCACGGGAACTGGACGGGAGCTACTTCATGGTAGAACTGTCCGGTAGTCACATCTGCCCTGAGCACTGTTTTTTTTAAGGTTAAGAATAAGTCCTCCCAAGTTTTACAGCACAGAATTCTAGACCCCAACGGCAGCTCTGGGTTAGTGAGCAGACTCAGGGCTCTAGCTGAGAGAAGTTATGCTCGTACCTGCGGCTAAACCACCAAGGCCACCTCTGTGCAGAAGTGAAATGGCTCTCTGCCTGGGAACAGATCACCAACCTACATTTTCCTCCTCCATTTTCACAAGTAGCTTTAACTCTGCCTTTTATACTTCTGACATCGGAAGCATGTAGCTGTCCCTCACCAGCGACAGTGAACACTGGGCAGTAGAAAAAACCCCATAGGAACGTCATGAGGGATGCAGCTTTTGTTGCCAAAACCCCCCTAAAAACCAACCAAGCAAACGAAAACATTACCTGGTTCTCACCAGTAACTTCTTTTACATACCTCATTTCTCTGAACTCATTTTTCTTACCTGGGTTTCACATCTGTTGGGATTTCTTTCTTAACATTTAAGAGTTTTTTGCTTTTCTGTTTCACTTGAGACATTTCATTTTCATGTTTTTCAGGCATGGCTTGTTTTCCCTTTTGCTTTTCTGTATCCTATAAAAAAAAATTGACACAACTGCTGAGAAGGATTAACAAAAATGCCTGATATAGTGCTGTCTGAAGGCAGAGACACGAAACCAAACATGTAGTAGATACACAACACATGAATAAAAATGATCAGCTCCTTTCTTCAAACCTCTCTTTATTGTGGGTCTGTCAATTTTTCAGTCTTTGATTGACTATAAATTATGTTTTGGTGAGTGTGAGTTATAACGAATGTCACTTTAACTTATATCCTGACTGCGGTGGGTGCTGACAGTGGTAGCAACAGACGGGTAGCTTCTTGGTTTTAGGCACTGGGGAGCAAAACCTTGCCTTTTGTACAAGAAAAGTTAACTCGGGACTACAATACAGAGTTACACACGACTGGCGTTGTGGGCTGAGAAGGCCACAGCCCAGCTGCATCTCAGAGCAGTGCTGCCCCTGGGTCCTCGACCAGTTGAGCACGGAGACCATACCATGCGTTTCAGAGTAAGGTGATGCTGCCGCAACACCCAGGCGTGAGCACAGGGGGCTTGTCTCTAAACAGGGCAGGTATCGTTCAGGCACTGGGACCCTGCCCGGGAGCCGCCTGTGGAGCGGGCGTGCACCGCTCATGCGCAGAAGGACCACACGCAGCACAGATGGGAAATGAAGAAAACAGAAACCTGGTTCTGTGTTCAGGGTGCATAGGGCCAATCGGGGGAAGACATACCCGGCCGAAGGGCAGAGCTGTGGGTATGGGGGGAGCTCCCGACACAGGGCAGATGAGCGTCCACCCGACAGCATCCGGCTGCACGGTTCTGGCAGCCTGGATTTTAACAGGTCACACAGACCCATCTATTTAACTGCAGAGAAAGGCTAAAACAGCCTCCTGCACATACATCTTTTGAGACTCTTCTGAGTCGTGCAGTATTTCCGGAACTCTGTGGACCGTGAGCCCCTACAGGACAGGAACCTGGTTCTTTGTCCACGGCTGCTTCTCAAGCACCCAGCACTCAGGTACTCAACATGTATCTGCTGAATGCATGGGTAGAATAGGGCTGGAAAAGACACACATCCAAGAGAAAATGACCTCCCCAGATTGAAATCCACTTTGGAAGAAAATGCACAAAACTGGCAAAGAGATCAGTCACAAAGAGACAAGAGCACGTGAACTCTACACAGGAGTGCTGAGGGGAGGCATACAGACTGCTCAGCCGCGAGAAGGGTAACAGGCACGGAGGCTGCCAGTCCTGAGCTGTGTCTGTAAGGAAGCAAATGACCGGGCAGGAGATGGGACAACCAGGAGAAAACCAACAGCAGAGAAGGGAGGATGATGTCAGTGGGTGCACAGAGGGGGTGTGCTGGAGAGGGGCCACTGAGGAGTGGTTAGGAAAATGCCGGGAAGGCAGAAAGGGAGTGGGGCAAAGTTGTGGAGCAAGTCTGTGCTGAGAACGCTTTCCAAACGCTTATTCATATCAGAGACGGCTGGGACCCCACTTGAGGACCAGTAGCTGGCAGTCTGCTCCTCTGCAGCCATCTGTCACAGAGGAGATACGGGACACAACGCCAGCCCCATCCCTGACATTTGGCCCAGAGCACCCGCCAAACGTCAGGGATGCACAGGGGAGGGCGGCTGGCCAGAAAGTGTCACGTGTAAATTTTATTTTAAAAATTAATATATGTGGACGACACTGCTGGATATCTTTAAGAAATGATTTTTTAAGCCACTAGATTACGACTGAAAAAGAATTCTGCTCTACAATATTAAAGGCTCTATTTGGATCATTTCAAATTTGAAATACAGTTATTTAAAAATAGAAATGCCAGAACAGAAGTACGCCCTCACTTTTCTGCATACCACTTATAACTCACACTCCCTGACACAGTCACAACAGTAACATTAGCCTCCATTTATCTCATGGCCACGGTGTCTGCACATTTTGCTGTGTTACCCCTGATGCTCGTGACCTCCCCACCCCCGGGAGCAGAAGATGGGGAGTGAGGCGGCCTCCCGGCGTGTGCTGGGTGGGTGCCCGGGCCAGAGGTCACAGTCCCTGCTCTACCTGCTCCCAGGGCCCGCTGTAGCAGCGGTGATCCGACAGGACACGGCCAATACAATCCATCAAAGTGACAGAATTCCTCCTCATCCTCTTTTTTTTTTTTTTTTTGCGGTACGCAGGCCTCTCACTGTTGTGGCCTCTCCTGTTGTGGAGCACAGGCTCCGGACGCGCAGGCTCAGCGGCCACGGCTCACGGGCCCAGCCGCTCCGCGGCATGTGGGATCTTCCCGGACCGGGGCACGAACCCGTGTCTCCTGCATCGGCAGGCGGACTCCCAACCACTGCGCCACCAGGGAAGCCCCTCCTCATTCTCTTTTGATACTTAAAATCTGAAACAATTTGCATGAGCCAGAGTCGTTACTATTCTAGATGGTCCCTAACTTTCAAGCTGTGTTTCCAGTTTCTAACTATTTCACCTTATTAGCAGGCTTCCTGATTTGTTCCCAGGGGAAGTGAAGATACTCACGCCCAGCGCTGTGGAGCTTCTGCAGGGGAGTGACCGCCTGGGCGTGTCTGTGCACTCTTGAGCACTAGCCCTCAGAACGTGTGCGCGTGCTGAACACAGCACATTCACTGTGTGTGAACCCTGCTCTACGGGGCCGTCCTACCTCCTTGAGGAGCGGGTCTGTGTCTGGGTTGGAGGTCTCTGTGGTGGTGGAGGAGCTGTCGTCGTCGGCCAAGGAGTCCTTCAGCTCGTCTTCCTGGGCCTTTCCCTTTCCCTTCTTCTCCTTTTCCTCTTGCTTTTTAGGTGGTTTTACCTTGCGCTGAAGAGGCTTTCCTTTCCCTGGGGATGACAATGAATGTAAAATGACACTTGATTTTTAAACAGCTTGGAAAACAAAGCCATTAAAACTTCTTTTGAAGAGACTGAACTCTGATTAATAACTTTCTTTCTCTACTTCAGTTCTTCTCTAAAGCTTTTGAAATCATGTTTGACTTTTCGATTAGAATATTTAAAAAAATCCGCTTTCTCGAGGCGTGAGTTATATGCAAGAAGATACACCCATGTTAAGTGTACAGTTCCATGAGCTTTGGCAAACCCACTAGTTGTGACAAATCTGTACGTCTCTCAGAAGACAGCTGACCCTTGAACTGCAGGGGGTTAATCGGTGTATAACTTATAGTTGGCCCCTCTGTACCCTCAGGTTCAACCAACCATGGACCGTGTAGTACTGCAGTCTCTACTGCTGAAAAACAAAAATCCATGTATAAGTGGACCCGTGCAGGTCAAACCCTTGTTGTTCAAGTGTCACCTGTACTTTTTTATATCCCGGAGGGTGATGTAGCTTTGAAAAGTCACAGACGTGAAAACCAGAGATCCTTTCAAATCTTTCTGGAGATGGGAGCCTGAAGGTGACACGGGATGAGCTGCATGTATGTTACTTGCAGGGTGCTGAGAACCCCGGTAGCTGGGTCCAAATCCTGGTTCTTCCCTAACTAGCAGTGTGACCTTGGCCTCTCATCTGCAGACTGGGGGAGACGACCTCACAGTGTTGTGATGAGGAATTACATGAAGCCCTTAGGACAGTACCAGGCATATAAGTACCAGCTAATGTTATATATGGACAGAGAGTAAAACAGAACTACGAAAAGCCTATTATTTTAATTTTTTCAACCTTAGCATTTTATATTTTTTATTATTATTATTATCTTTGGCCACGTGGCATGTGGGATCTTAGCTCCCCTAATCGAGCTAAGGAATCGAACCCACGTCCCCTGCATTGGAAGCACAGAGTCTTAACCATTAGACTGCCAAGGAAGTCCTTTTATTTTAAAAGATGTGGATGTTCCCAAGACAGATGAGAAAACAACCCTCGACATATTCGAGTGCCTGCCGTTTCCCAGGCAGTGTGGCGTGTCCTGGGAACACTGCAGTGAACACCAATAACATAATGCCAAGAGCCCTCTTGTCTGCGGCAGAAGGGAAGGACCTGTCCTGCTCTGGCCCTGAGAGCCCTCGGATTTCGGAGTCTGAGTGCCTAGCGGTTCATGCTGAAAGCACTTCAAATTTTCCCGCATGGCTGACATTAACCCCCATGCGATGCATTTCCCACCTGAAATTATACCTTTTTATCATGCTCAGGTTCACTGGACGAGAGGCATTATCTGTATAAATAATCTGTATTCACAATAACCTGAAACCTCCTTGATAAATAGAAAAGATCTGGAAGTGATTAAAAAAAAAACTGGACTCAAATTTTGAAGCCATAGATGTACAAATAAAGGAGAAAAGGAAACAGCAAACCAGCAGTTAGTTAAAAAATCTTATTTCATGAAAGAGTAGTTTACACTTTTACCTCCAAATCCCCATCTTTTACTGACTTTTTTTTTTTTTTTCTGACTTCTTAACATGCTGCCCGTGGACATCTGTCCCCAGCACCTTACAGAATGTGATTTTGACAGCAGCCCAACTGTCAGTGCGGGTGACCTCTAGCACTTCTCATTCTACAAGACCTCTCGGTTCCACTGGACTCTTTGGATTATCCCCCTCCCTGTCCCTGCTGGACCCCAACATCATCACCCTCTTCCGGTACTGTGATTCTTCTGACACCTGGCTTCATCTTTGCTGGTGTTCTCTGGAAATCTGCCCTTGGAACTTCTTCCCTTTCCTTTCATATTCTCCTTTGGGGCTGAACTTTAATTAATTTGACATAAACAATTCAAATCTAAAATGTCCCAAACTGAGTTAAACAACCTAGAAACATCTTTTGGTTCTCAGTCTAAAATAATGGTTCTTGCACTTTAGAACAACCTAGGAAGCTTTTAACGAACACTGCTCAGGGCTCCGCCCCGCGAGATTCTGATTAAGGGGTTCTCGGTGGGACCTGGACGTGCGTATATTTTTAACAAGCTCCTCTGGTGGACCCACTATGCAGCCAGGCTGAGGATCACTGCTCTACAGTATCAGCATCAGTCCATCACCCAGGCTAGCGGCTACCTCACTGTCATGTATGGTTTCTTCTGCTGCTTCTATTCCCAAGTTCAAAAGTTGGTGGGAGAGGAGAGAGTGCCCCTTCCCTAGAGGAAGGACTAATGATCTGAGTGGATCAGACGGAGGACAGGCCCACATGTACCCGTAAGCAGTCCCTGCTCCCCGCGAGGCTGCACGCTCGCGGTGGCGTGTCTCCCTCTTGCCGCTGGCAAGCTTGTTCCCACGGGTCTCTACTCTTCCTCAGGACTCCCGGTTCTTAAAGTGTTTTCCCAGACCAGCAGAATCAGCAACACCTCGGAACTTGTTGGAAATGCAAATTCTCAGGCCCCTCTCTAGGTGTACTGAACCAAACCCGGGGTGGGGGGACCCGGCAATTGGTGTCAACAAGCCCTCTTGGGGACTGGAATGTAGGGCTGATCTCAGAATCCTTGGCTTGGGCTGTAAATTCCACACAGATTTATGAGACCTGAGCTGGGCACTGCGGGCACAGGATCGGCTGCCTTGTTTCCGGTTTCTCGTGACCTCTGTGTGTGTATATCCCGTGGGAGTCTCAGGAGGAAAGGTACCTGAAGTAGAGTAGAATTTGGGCAATTCTGAGCCACCTGGATGAAATGATCCAAAGAGCCCAATTCCACCATCAAGTAGTCACTCAAATGGATTCTACCTCGAAGACCTCTAATTCCTTTCTAACCTCACTCCCACTGCCACTTCCTCAGCTCAGGACTTGCCCTGTGCCTGGCCTACTGTAACGGCCCCATCTTCCTGTCGTCTCTCCTTATACCTTCCACCCTGCCAACAGCATTACTTTCCTTTTGAAACACTTCTTAAATACAAAAACTTGATTCTCGCTGTTTTCTATAGGATAACGTTCAAACTCCTTTACAGTCTGGACCCATCTATCTCTCCAGGTCTGCTCTAGCCTTGTCCCGAGCCCTTCCTTAGCCCTTGGCCCGTCGTGGAACATTCAGTTTCCAGAGGCCAAGCTACCAGTTCACACCCTCGTGCTGTTGCTGGGCACAGAAGCAAGAGTAGGAACCTGGGAAGTGGGAATAGGAATTCTGAGGGAGACTGCCCTCTCAAAGATAAATTAACTCAATACACAGTGGAGGAGACTGGAGGTCTCCTAGCCTTATGGGAACCATGACTTAACTGATGCATGATCAGTAATAGAAAATTAACCCATCCAAGTAAAGACGGTACAAGCTGAAGGGAGAAGCAGCTTAGTAAACTCAGAGTATGTTTCCAGCAGTGACCAAAGGAGAAATATACGCAACATGAAGGACAGGTTCCTCAGGCTTCACACCACTGCCTGGATAAACTGTCCCGGAGGCCACTCACCCTACGTCTACCCCACCCCCACCATCGGCGAGCAGACTCCTGGCTGAGGATGCTAGCTGACCTACTGCGATCAACACTCACCCCTAGGCTCTGTTCCTCGTACAGTCTTAGCACCTGAAGGGCAGAGATTAGGCCGCACTGAGCTCTCCATCCTCAGTGCCTGACAAGGCTCTGCATGCAGCAAGTGCTCAGCCAGTGTCTGCTGAGCCGCAGAAGTGAGTTTTGGGCCTTTCGGAACAGTGAAATACACCAACAGCATGACCTGCTCTGAGACTTGCTGCCCCAAGTCCAGAAGCTTCTCCATCTCAATCCTTCATGACAACTTACCCAGGTTTCAATCCAGAATCACGCTTCACTCCATTTACACAACACTCTTGAAGTGACAAAATTATAAGACTGGAGAAATGATTAAACCTCCTCTGGGGTTTAGGCTGGGGGGAGGGGGGGAGTGGGAGGGAAGCGGGTGTGGCTAGAAAAGGGCCCATAAGGGATCCCTGTGTCTTACTGCATCAACATCAGTATCCTGGCTGTGATGCTGTACTGCAGTTTTGCAACATGTTATTGGGGGAAATTGGGTAAAAGGTACAAGGGATCTCTCCGCATTATTATGTGCAACTGCATGTGAATCTATAATTACCTTAAAAGTAAAAAAAAAAAAAAGTGTTATGTCTCACTGAAATTTAAAAGCAAAAAGTCCCCAAGAGGTCACACGTGACCAATTCATGGCATGTTCATGGCGTGGGTACTGATCCTTGCCAAGTACATTAATCCTTCAGAACACATCAAGTGTTGTTTACTTCTAAGAAGCTAAACACATTTTTTTTCTTTTGCAAATAATAGGTCCATTTGGCCTGAAAGCCACCCTGCCAAACTCTATTCCAACTTTTTTCTCAACACGCCAAAGACTGGATCTCTCATTCTAACCTCTTGTCCGTCCGTGAAAAGTGGGAGATTTACAAATGTCTACCTCACAACTGACCGCCGGGCCACCCTGTTCCACTCACTGAAAAACAAACAAAAGGATCATAGTTCAGGGAAGTTGACAATGATCTCCTGTCCTTATAACACAGACACTCCAGGCATAATCACCTTAAATGACAGGCTGCATTAATTACAAATCCCCTGTTCTTAGACACTTAGTTTCCAATTTTCACTATTATAAAACATGAGGTATGTGAGATCATCTCCTGAGGTTAAATTGCCAGATATGAGCTTACTGGCTTTCAAAGGACGCACGTGCATTATTTTGTTTTTATGGCTTTTGACATACTTTAGAAAACTGGCTGCTTTTTGCAATCCATGAATACACAGACTTCTTTTTAACATAGCTACCACTGAAAAATTTTTTCTGTATATGATCTATGGCTCCTAGGCTACTGATACTTCTAGAGATACATAATTTGAATGCCCAAATTAGAGAAAGTGAGGAAAGTCATTTGACAGGTTAAATTCTAATCATCAACAATGAACTAGAAATTAGAAGATAAGCCTGCTAAGGATATGACAATGACCATGAGAGGCTGGCCAGTGCTCTTATGTGACAAGCTTTCTTGCCCAGGTCTTCATGTCCTGACTCCAGGGGGTAAGAAGAGGCCTGGTGTCCCTGTGCATCCTTCTCCCCAAGAAGGGTTGGCCACGGCTGGCTGGAAAAGTAAACCTGGGGTGCCTTCCGAAGCCCTAACCATCTATCTCAAGCTGCCATCCCCAAACACACAAGTTCTGTTACGAAGTTTCAGACCTGGAAGGGAAGCAGGAAGTCCCGCTTGGACTCTCTGCATAAGCTTCTTCTCTACCTAAGTTCCATCATGGGCAGGAAGGTGGTGGAGAGGTTACGGATGCCTAACTGGCGACTGTGAGAAGTGGTACTTTATTGCTCATTGTGTGTGGGCTTCTGGGGTAGGAGGCCTGAGAGAAAACAAGAGGTGCAAGTTAGAAAGTGGGCCCCAAAACCCACCTCACACTGCTGACAGGTGACAAGCACTCATCAGGACTCAGTGGGTGAGTGTGAAACCTGCCACCCAACTCGGACAGGGGCTACTTTCTGCAGCTACTGCATCTCGGCGAGATGACAGGGTCAGCGCTCCTCAAAATGAGGTATCCGGTTGGTGGATGCTCTTAAAAATGGTCAGAACGAAATAGTTTCTTCATTACTTTAAGGCCTAATTAAGTATATATTTCCTAACAGTTGAGTGGATTCAAAACTCTTTATTGACAAAAACCATCTGTCCCCACCTGCAGGACCCCTGGGAGCTACCCCCAGCGGGTACAAGAACACGAGGCAGGCTGCTAAGTGTGTGCGACCGAGCACCACACCACCTGCTGCTGACGGGTCCGGCATCTTCACCTAACAGTGATGCTCTGACCCTTATGAGATAATCCAACCACAAGTGACTGTATATACACCCACAGGCCCCACAGATGCTGTGTGTGTGGGTGAGGCTGAGCGTACATCTAGGAGGCATGATGCGGTGGGGAGTTAAGGTTCAATGTTACACGACCAACATAAAGCATCTGTGTGGAGAACATTCCCGTTCTCTCTGCAACAAAGACACAACGCCCAGTCTATCACCCAGTGTCCTCAGATTCCTCAGCGGGACTTCAATGCCAGCGAAGTCTGGTTTTTCAGATGAACTCTCCTGCCTCCTTTTCCTGCAGAACTATACAACGATGCTTCCCTTTGGCCTCAGCCGCCAGGAAATTTGCAGCTCAATTTAACACTGAATGGTAACAACAAACTTTATTCTAGGTTTTTGTTGAGATAGCACCATAATTAAAAACAAACAGATAAAACATCGAAAACCACTTTCTGTCTTTGATTCACTGTTTTACATGTGCTTTAATCCTTTAAACCACCACTAATCGTTTTAAAAGTAGGCAAAATACGAATTATCCATTTAAAGAATATGCCCGACTCACTCAGTTACTCTTTTGTCTTCACTAAGAAGCGAATTAAGGAATTTGTAATCGCTAGTTTGGGGCAAGTTGCTTTGGTTGTGTCTCTCCAACTTTAAATCGTTTCACTTAAGGCCCACCCCAAAGAATTACTTCAAGACCACTTCAATTACTAGCAAATGGCTTCTCTGAACGTGTGCAGTGCCCGGCAGCTGTGGACCTAAGCCAGGCAATGACAGGTACACCTGACTGAAGGTTCGGAAGAATCTCTGGAGGATCATCCATCCCGACAGGAATCTGTCTTTCTCCTCATCTTCTGCCTGGTTAAAAGGTCTGAGTGAGGCCAATAAACAGTACACGCCAACATATGATTTATTTGGGTCAGTACTGGTCATGTAAGTTTACGTCTCCCTACTGGTTCTGAAATGATACGTCAATATGAGTATGATAACCTGAAACATACCAAAAGGTGCATATGAAGGAACTCTTCAGGAGTTCTTTAAGCTAAAGTAAATATTGTGTTCAAAAATCAGTAGCAATTACCGTCTTATTTTGTCATATTAGGTTCTGTGCTTAGATAGTGAAGATACTGGTTTAGCCCACTAGAAGGTAGAAAAGAATTTTTATTAAGTGAAAAAAATTTACATCTATCCCAGGAAAGGAATTACCTATGAATTTGCGGGCAGACCCATATTCTCTTTTGTTCTAGTTTTCCTTGTACCTTAGGAGGCTGTACATACCTTCTGAAGCGCTAAGCAGAATAAGGTACACGGGACTGAGACAAAAAGGCTGCGCAACCATAACCTTATGCAGCATAGAGAGTTCAGTTATTTAGGGTTTTCACAGAAGTATTATGTTCGATTAGATTTTGGATTTCTTTATTCTAGAAATAAAATATCATGGATATTCTAGAGCAAACTTAATACAACTCAATGCTGGGAAAGGATAGCTTCTGTATTCCCATTTAGGCATTTCTCTCCACTATCTTTAAGGGCAACTCCCAGCTGCCCAAAAACCCACTAGATGGACATTACATGAAATTCCTAAAAATCTTATATGTTCTGGTATAATGTTATAAGTCATATTTCTAGTTATTACTTTAAAATGTGTATCTCAGAAATAACTAAATTTCCTTGTCAATTGCATTATTATGAACTTTCATCAAATCTTTAACCGTGGTCATTTTTAAGTCTTTTGTCATTTACAGACAGTTCTGGGTGTACTCTGATGCTTTTGCAAAAATGTTCCTATAAAAGGGTTTCATCTTCAAGGAATTCATGGAAAAGACTCTGACAAGTACAGGTTTCTGGTAACTGACTATACTGCTGAACTGAATGGATAAGCATTTTCAGAACTCTAATGGACAACTGATGAATTCATAAAAGTGCTAACAAAAGATCAAGATGAAAAAAAAATTAATTACATGGGACTGAGTGAACTGATGAGGAAGATTATATTTTTTGTGACTGTTTGAATAAAACAAAAACAAAAACAAAAAACCTACTAGATGGGCCCAGCCCCAAACCACCCCCCAAAAGCATTCATTGGTTACGTTCCCCTAGTGAGTGGGGCTGTAATGGCTCAACACAGGTTATCCCAATCTCCTGCAGATACTGTTAAATAGAGAATCTGATTTGGCAGTCTGGGTTGGGGCCCAAGATTCGACATTTCTAAAAGCTCTCAAGTTACGTCACTATTGCTGATCCCTGGACTTCAACTCTGGGCAGCAAGGCCTCAAAACACTTACCCAATACCCTCTCTTCCAGGGCGGGGTGGGGAGGGCTCCTCTATGTAGGGGCAGCCACCGTACTTCCTGTCCCGGTGGCAAGCTGACCCCAGAGGGCCTGCTTCCCCAGAGCCTACGCTAGCCCTTCTCTCTGCTCACTCTCGTCCAGCGTCTCTGCCTTTGTTGGGCGAATCAGGTTACCTTCACTCCAAGTGCTAACTACCTTGGCCTGTGGGGCTGTACACAGTAATAGAGGAGGGAGCAGAAAGCTTACCAGCCAAGCGCCGGGCTCCACCAGGACCTAGCAGATGCCCTGCTTTGCAGTGAGGAGTGTTTACAGTGGATTTTCGTTTCAGCTCTAAATCCAGTCTGTCTGTTCCCTTGGTGGGCGGCCCAGAGGCAGGAGGGGTGACCCATCAGATCTGCACCCCTAGGACCCTCTACACACACTCTGCCCAGCCTCGACAGTGGAGCCTGCACACCCCGCAGTGTTCACTGAGGAGCCTGGCAGTGACTCATGGACACCTTGGACTCTCAAGCTCCCATCATCCAGGCCCTGGCCTGGTACAGGTCGGGATGACAATCTCTATCGGTCACTCTGAAATCCCGAAGGCTTTCAAAGCTTTCTCTCCCAACTCACTTAGAAACAAAACCTCTTTTGGTGGCACAACTGAACCGAACTGACAAGAAGCTGTTTTCATGGTCTCATTGATCTCATGGCACGTCATCGTATACCTTTCTGAAAACCTGAATTCCAATAGAGGTGGCTCTCGAGTGTTGTATAAAGGCCTCGCTGGTGCTAACGGGCTTTATTTCCGTTACACCCCCACACCTCACTTCCAGGCTACACCTGAGGGCAGAACTGCACGGAACTGCTTTTTCTCCCAAACCCTAAACCCTCACGCCTCCTTTTCACACCTTGGTCTCCTCTCATTCCCTTGCTTCCACCATCCCTGTAACTTGACTTGTTGGAGCCCCGGCCCTTGACTTGTCCATTCTCCCTGTCAGTGAGCCTCCTTCTGTGTTAAGGTCCTGCTAATTCCGCACAGCGTGGCACGCCCATTGTTCTCCTGCCAACGCCCCACGACGTTCTCAGCCCCGGTCTCTCTGCTGTCCTTGCCCTGCAGGGCTCCAACCACCCCGTGTTCACTCTTCACCCGTGGGCTGCACAGTCATGGAGAAGAACGGCACAAGCGTGAGGGAGGCCACAGTGACCCTCAGCTGGGTCCCCGATGTTGCCCGAGAGACTGCTCTGCAAATCCAATTCCCATGTCCTATGGACTCCCAGCCTACAGAAATCTCAGCTATTTGAGGTCTGATCATTCCAGACTTCCTCTACCTTCTGTTTCTACCCTACCGCTTCCCCTTTGGCCTCAGAAGCTACCGATCCCTCTGCGTCCACGCGCCTGTGGAACACGTGCCCTCGTATACTCTGCGGAGCTGGGTCCCACCCACCCACCTCCCTGGGTATTGGGTCGCACCAATTACCTACTCAAATGCTGCTCCTCCTTGTGGAGGAGGTGGTGTCGTGCAGCTGCGAGCTGAGGGTTCGGGCTGGGCCTGGGCTTGGCTCCTGTGTCTGCCTGACGTAACCCTTCTTAGACTGGGCTTCCCCCCTGCAAACAGGGTCAGCGCAAAGCCAACCACCCAGGTGCCCGAGGCACTTGCGGTAGTGTCTGGAACGTCAGGAAGCACTGACAACACCGCTACCCTCAGCTCTACCCCCCTTTCTGTCCTTGGCCCACAGATATTTTCAAGCAACACGTTCTCCTATTTTTTTTCTTCACTAAAAATACTACTGCAAGATATACGCATCCTTTTTTTTTTTGGTTAAAAATCAAAGAACATGGAAACTACAGATTAAAGAGTAACCTCCACCCCTCACTCACTGGCCCCTCACATGCACACCAAGAAGCGGCCACTGGTAACGGTCTGGTGTGCCAGGTGCTCTCCAAGCCACAGTTACCTGGCTTCTAGGCTCACTTCACAGAGACTATTCCTGCCAAGGTCCTCCAGGCTCTGTGGAGCTCGGTTCTCCCTCTGCTCTGGCCTTGCTGGGACATGCCAACCACATCTGCTACCTGCTTCCTGTCACACTGTCTGCTGGCCTTGTCCTCGGGATTCTGTCCTCAGCTCTCTGCTTATCCCATTCCTAACCCTCAAGACCGAGTTCCAAGCAGACATTCCCGCTGGGATGGGCCACAGCCAACTGCTACCCAGCAGCCTAGTGATGGCAGCGCCATTTCCTGCCCTAAAAATCACAGCAGTGCCTACCCCCTACCATGTAAGTAGAAGCTATTCTCCCCACTTTAAAGGTAACAAACGGAAGCTCAGGGAAGTAATTTTCTCCAAATCACACAGTAAGTGGCAGAGCCAGGATTTGATCTGGGTCTGCCTGAAGGTAGAGCCTGGCCTTGTGAGCCCACATCACTCGGCTTCTCCCCACCTGAGATAAAGCTGCCCCTCAGACTGCCAATGGCAGAAACAAGGGTAGCGGCAGATCCCACTGTTTCTGCAGTGAATGCAGACACTGAAAATGGCTGCACCAGGCTCAGTGCGTTCTCAGGTTTTAACCCTCAATCCAGCAATGGCCCCTGTCCAGTCCCCAGGACTCGCGTGTCACAGGGGAGAAGCCACAGAAGTACAGAATCTAATGACTGCCCAGCCATAGGGCCCCTGCTCAGGCAGCCATGAACAGAGGGCATTTCTGGGTCCCATCTCCCGGGAAGAAAAGTGACTGCTGGGATGACTAGAGAAGTGACTGGATGGCCTGCAAGCCATCTACCCAGAGAGGGCAAGAGCAGGGAGACCCCGTTCATATGAAGAAGGGTCTTTCTGAACAGTCTCCAAAAGCCAGACGTCACTGAAGCTCATTACAAGGAAGGTTTCTTTGAGCTACTGGGAAGGGCAGGGGAGAGAACAGGTGCTTCTGAAAAGAGAAGGTTCTTTAATGTAAACACGAGACTATTTTAGCAGGGGCGCTGGGGTAAGCTTTAGAGAGATGATAAAGGTTCCACCTGGCTAAGAGCCTATGGTTTTATCATGTATCACTATTTTGCAACCCCAAGATCAGCGCCCAACTTTTTTTTTTTTTTGCGGTACGCGGGCCTCTCACTGTTGCGGCCTCTCCCGCTGCGGAGCACAGGCTCCGGACGCGCAGGCTCAGCGGCCATGGCTCATGGGCCCAGCCGCTCCGCGGCATGTGGGATCTTCCCAGATCGGAACACGAACCTGTGTCCCCTGCATCGGCAGGCGGACTCTCAACTACTGTGCCACCCGGGAAGCCCTCAACGCCCAACTTTTAAAGTTCTTTTAAAAGACTGAGTTTCTACATGTATGTTATACTTCAATAAAACCACTTATTGAAGAAGGAAAAAAACACAACTAAGATCTGGCTCTTTCCTTCTTTCCACACAGCAGCAGTGGAAGGCTACCAAGTGGGGTGGCCACTCGTGAAGCTGGTAATCACTGCCTCCTTGTGGGCTCAAGAATCACTAATGATGTGGTACCCACGCGCCATCATTACACAGCTTTTAGTAGGTCGACTCTCGGACCACTGTGAACAATAAAAAACATGTTTAAATTTCAAGATCTAGATGAATGGCCCTGAAAAGAAAAACGGGCCTATGGTGGTGTTAGAGGACTATCTTAGACACAAGCAACAAGGTGCTCACTTCGACTGCCAGAGCCCCTCTTTGTGGTAAGAAGGGATAATATATGTTTATTTTACTCATGCTCTCGATAGGAGAAAAACACATTATGTAGCTTGATCTAATTTATAAAAGGAACTTTAAGCATTCATTTAATATTACTGTAAAAATTACCCTAAAATATGTAAGCTCTATTAATAATGAGATAACAACAAAAAAAGATTTCTATGGAAGAAGTTAAATATTATTCAAGACTTTCTACTGTTTTAAATATCCAAATGCAAGTAATTCTAAGAAGACCATATAGAACTAGTCTTCATATCACTGGAACTAAGAAATTCTCTAAAAGAAGACTCTCGGATTCTGGGGCATCAGGTTTCTTCTGCCTTCTCAGGGCTGCCAGGTTCCCTATTCTCTGTGCAAACCAAAGGCAAATACTCCTTGGTACCTCAGTGAGGGAGGGACTTAAATAGGCTTAGAGTAATGTATTAGCATGGCTGCCACAGGAGAGAGAGGAAGATGCAAAAAAGTTCAGGCTGTAAAGGGAATAAACTGAAATATAGCCAGAAGCCATTCACTATTTTTCACATTTTGATTCTGGAAGTTACAAATTAGCCTGCCTATGTATGTGTGGTGCGTAGACTTCAAAGAAGGGAGCCCCACGTTATGCTCTCGTGGAACTCTCTCTCCCGGAGTGTGGCTGGACCACACTTCTAATGAGAACACTGCAGAAGTGATGGGGGGGTCACTTCCAAGAGTAGGTCACGGAAGACCACGACTTCTGTCCTGCCAGCCTGTTCTCTCTCTTGCCTTCCTACTTGCTTGCTCTGGTAAAGCCAACAACAGCTTTGAGCTGCTCTATGCAGAGGTGGCTGGCCACAGTCAGGAAGGAACCCAGACCCTCAGTCCACCAGGCCGTGAAGAACTGAATCCTGCCGTCAAACACCTGAGCGAACCTGGAAGCAGATCCACCTTCAGCTGAACCTTACAAAGGCTTCAGCGCTGGCCAACACCCTGACTGCCGTCTTGTGAGATCCAGAGAAGCCGGCTAAGCTGCACCCAGATGCCTGACCCCCAGAAACTGTGAGATAGTGAATGGTGGGGTTTTAAGCCACTAGGTTTTGGGGTAACTGTTACTGAGAAATGGATAACTAATACAGCATGAAGAACTCTAAAGCAGGGGTCAGCAACCTTTTTCTGGAAAGGGCTAGACAGTAAATATTTTCTGGTTTGTGGACCTTACAGCCTCTGTTGCAGCTGCTCAGCTCCGCCACTGCTGCAGCACAAAAGCAGCCACGGACCGTGATGAACGAATGAGCACGGCCGGGTCCTCATAAATCCTTCTTTACAACAACAGGTGATGACTCGGCCCGCAGGTTGTGGTTTGCCAACCCCTGCTCTGAAGCACAGGTTGTGCAGAAGTCCTATTTTTGAGTTAAAAGGCAGATGATCTCCGTTCTGTTAAAATTATTTTAACAATTAAAAAGCTCAACCCGCCACAGTAACACAGTAATCACACGCAGTTGAAAAGGAAAACAGTAGATGTCCAATAACTTCCTGAATTTGGCAAGTAATCTAAGAAATACAAATATCTTTTATGACAAATGGGCACCTCTATCTGCATCTTGATATGGAAAAGCTGAAGTCCAAGAGCAGAGACGAGCCTGGGCCAGAAGAACACCTACTAAATTAGCTGCTCATCACAACTACGATCACAGCAGCCCCCTAAACACGCGCTGGCTCTCCCCTCACGTGTCACGCTTTCCTGGCCGTGAGAACCCATGATTACCTTTGCTTTTCGACAGTGGTGAAGGCGGCTGCTCTGCAAACACTTCCAGGGCTGGGGAGTCGTGGTGCTCGAAGTCTTTGTCCAAGGCTTCGATGAGACTGGTGATGTCCGAGTCCTCCGAGCTGTGCCGTGTGCTGCCGGGGTGCTCCGGGTGGGCCGGGGGTGTGAGGGGTGTGGGGGACAGCCTCTCGGGCTGTGGCTCCTGGTGCTGAGGCACTGGCGGTGGCGGTGCTGAGTGATGCTCCAGCGGGCTGTGGGCATGGTGCTGGCTGCCGTGCTGGCTCTGTTTTGCCCCCTTGGACTTCCTGCCCGCTGTGTGACCCTGGGCCATGGCATGTGAATCTAAGACCAGGGCGCTGGCTTTGCTCGCCGACTGGGCGTTAGTCCTGCTAGAGGTACTTGCGCTGCTTTTGGCTCTGACGTTTTCCACGTCAGCTGAGTTCCTATTGCCGTGACTGCTGTGTGGGTGGACTGGTGGGCCACACTGCTTATGACTCCCTGCGCTGGGTCGGGACGCCGAACCGCCTGTTCCACAGAACCCCCTACTGTGACTGGGGTCACAGCTGAGTGTGTTCAAGCTGAAAAAAGGACCAACTGCAGATCAGTAATGGCAACCTACAAGATCTAAGATTAAAAGCCTTACTTCATCAGTATAGCCACCATAAATATGAACTACCCGAAGGAAAAAACAGCAAGAAACAGGATACTTCCCACAACTGGACTGGGTCTGTTCTAACTGGCAATATAGGAATTGAGGTATTGATACAACTGAGAATATTTTAACCCTTATCAATAAAAACATGGCATTTGCTATGAGTTCTTAGTAACAGAGCACTGTACGCAGGGTATTTAAGATTTTTCCCCTGAGCGAAGATGAAAAGAAGAAACGTATTTTTTCTTTTAATTACATCAGCCAAATCTATATATTGGAGAATTTATTTCCGGCAGGTGAACATACTTTCCTTCAGATGAAATACCAACGATTCTCCTGAGATCAAATGGTCTTCCCACATCAAAGGGCGGGTTCGAGGCCTCAAAGGATAGTCGCCTTCGAAAGGGCTCCCAAATTCCTTGAGCTTCTAAATAGGCTGTTCCAATTACCAAAAGGAACAGTGCACTGCAGGGGTACAGAAGATGGAGAATCGGGGTTCAGTTGTGAGTGCAAGAGTAACAAAATGTGACATTAAAGGCAAGTTTCTTGGTAAAGTACAATATGATATAAAAAACAAAATGCCTGTGACATGACAAAAGAGCATTATGGATGAAAGGTTGCACACCGACTTTTCTAGAATGCCAACGTACACGGAGGCTCGTACGGAGGAAATAATTATCTGTATCAGAACAGACGCTGGAGGGTAGCTTTTCTTTTACCAAGAAGAAGCAGCTCTTATCTTTTCTTTTACTTCTAACTCTCTAGGCCAACTCCTTTCCCTTAAAGGATGTGCAGGGTAACTATGTAAGTTAATTCAGAGGCGAGTATATCTCATTCTTAAAAAAACATAAAGAAATATGCTGAAAAAAAGATGAGGATGTTGAGGGTTTAAAAAATATTTCTCATCAGTTTTATGTTGCTTAGGTATGACTCAGGAAGAATAAACTATTATGTTGAGTACATTACAAATGCCCAAATCGAGTAACCACCTGGTAAATTATGCATGTTTTTTTCCTTTAAGAAATTAACCTGTACTTCATTTGTATAACAAATTTCAAAGGTAGAAAAGACTCTGGTTTATCGTATATGCCACCCAAGCAGGGTTCAGTTCTGACTGCTCCCACTGGTGCATGTAGGCTTGACGAGAGAGGTCTGCCTGCTTTGTTCGCTGGTGCGTCCCCGGCACTCAGAACAGTGACTGGCACGTGGTGGGCCCATGATAAACAGTGTCAAGTGACGCCTAAATACTAATCTCGAAAGAAGACGCAAGTACCTCATTATTCCTGAGATGATGATGTACAGAGCCAGCTCCCAGTTGGGCCTGGGCAGGGCTTCTGCACAGGTTGCTAACATATGGTAAGGAAGGGATGCATTCAATACAAATACGAATTCAGAGCCACTGGTGGTTATAAACTTCAGTTCACGAATAACTCTAGAAGCTGTGAAATCAGGAGTAAACCTAAAACAGAATGATGGCAGTGATAAAGTTTTTAAAAATATACCGCAGACAGTTTAAATATAATGCCTTTGAAACAGAACACAGAATTTTAGAGTTTGATACTTTTATTCAACTTTCTCATTTTAAGATGGACAAAGTATTGCCCTATGAGGTGAATAACCAAAACAACTATATTCTGTGGATAATTGGAGAATTTACATAAAAAGAGAACAATAATCCCATGATCATTAACTAGGAAAGTAGTCTCTGAGCTTCCTTCCCTTCCCTCTTCCTTCCTCCTTTAGTTAATCCACACTCTTCTCTTACGATGCATTCCCACTGCCTTTTTGTGTGTGTGTGTAGAGAACCACCCTAGCCCTGCTGATGTTCATCGCCTGCAGCACTGCTTTCTGCCCTAATTATATTATTTTTATTTTGTTAACTGTACGCCCCGCAAGCACATGATCTGCACGTTGAGGAAAGGTGTCTTATTCCTCACTGTACCTTCAGGTGCCAAGTGTATGCCTTACATGGAGTAATGTAGTTACTTATGAAGTAAGTGTCCACTGAAGGTCATGAAATTATCATTCCATTAAGGGGACAGAAGTTACATTTTATTATATAAACTTTATAACATAACAAGTAATCAATTGTTAAAATATGCTGCAACTACTGCCGAGGTAGGCATTGAAACTGTCTTCTGACCGAGATATCACACATTCGTATACACTGCACAACACAGAAAAACTGCATGTGTGTAACATAGGTGTCTGCCCTGCTGCTGAGACTGAATTTATAGTCAGTTTCCTACACAATCTTGAAAATAATTTTGAAACTGGTTTCTAAGACTATCTGATCCACTTTGGAGTTTCACAATTTTGAAAACAAAGATATGAAGAAATAACCAAAGATTAAGTGAAGAAAAAAATCAAATGAATATAGTTGTGGATAAAGACCTTTTTTTGTGAGTATGCAAACAATTTTAGCATAAAGTTTGAACAACTCCAGTATAAAGTTAATGAGAAGTTAGTGATTTGTTATCGTATGAGAAAATACTTACAAAATGATTATGTCTTTAGAGGCATTGGCACTCAGTGCAAATTCTTGACAATTGACAACTTTAAAGCCATATCCCTCGCATGAGTACCCACTGACTTCAATGGTTTCTATGTGAATTTGAAGTTGTCCTGTATTCTCTACTTTAAATGTTCTTTTCAATGTGAAATTTGGTTCTCTTAGTTTCAAACCTAAAGGAAAAAAATGAGGAGTGAGTATAAATCTTGCTATCCTGTGCTCCAGGTCCAAGTAATGATAATACCTTCTTTATGAATGTATCGCAGAGATTATGAACGGAGCCCCTCAGGGCAAAGAGATCAGCCATTACCCAGATTTCACCAGGAAGTATTCTACTTTGTTAAGTCATTTTACATGGCAGAAGTTTAATTTTGCAGTAAGTCCCCTACATACGAACGAGTTTAGTTCCAAGAGTGCGTTCCTAAGTCCAATTTGTTCATAAGTCCAACAAAGTTAGCCTAGGTACCTAACCAACACAATTGGCTATATAGTACCATACTGTAATAGGTTTATAATACGTTTCACACAAATAATACATAAAAAAACAAACAAACACAAGAAATAGAACATTTTTAATCTTACAGTACAGTACCTTGAAAAGTACAGTAGTACAGTAAACAGCTGGCATACAGGGGCTGGCTGCAGTACTCGCTACGTCACCGCTGCTTTTACGGTTGCTTCTGGACATCCTGGGCTTGAAATAAAGGTACTGTACTACTGTACTCTATACAGTACTGTAAAGTACACAAAAGTACAAACACTTGTAAAGGATGCACACACTTGACAATGTGCGCCAGACACGTGAACTAACTTACGTGATTGGACATGCAAACGCATGTTTGCATCTTTGAAAGTCTGCAACTTGAAGGTTCATATGTAGGGGACTTACTGTGCTTTATTTTTCACATTCAGAGTAAATCATCTAAGGCATGCAATGAATACTGACATTTCAAATTTTTTAAGATCCAAACCAAACAACTCTGAAAGCAAGTCAGGGTGTTTTCTTAAAATCTCAAGTATCCATCATTAATATACACATGTGTACATGTAGAAATACTGTTCTTGTTTTTGGAATTATTTACTGTTGACAACAAACGCTGAAATGTGTGCCCTTGGATATGACAGGAATACTCACTGTCTGTACAGTCTTTTAATAATGCTTCCGTGATTTTAAAGCGCAAGGAGCTCCCTGGACCTGGAAGCTTGCCTGCCACCCTCAAGTTCTCAGTTGTTCCTTGTCCTTGGACCATCACAGCATCCATCACAGTCAGGTTATTTCTATGTAAGAACAAGAACCACAGATTTTCCTCCCATTAAATTTGCACAATCTTTTGATCTATAATTTTTACTGTTACTTTATAAACCATGTAAAAATTAATACACTAAATTTAATGGTGAAACATTTGCACTTGAAAAAATTTTAAATGTTTACACAAAGAGGAGCAAGAGTTTTTCACTTTGAAGAGTCACACACGGTACAGGAAGACAGTATTCAGGTCTTCTGGCTAAAAATATCATCACAAAGGTATGTTTCATGAGGCGTGGGGTGTGTGTGTGTATTTCGGGCAAAATGAATACCCTATTTCAGGAATAAATTAATGCAAATATTAATATTGAAACGAATCAGGAAAGGACTCTATGTAAGTACTAAAGGTCAACCCACACTTAAATCACAGAACATACCTGATTATGATTAGGGAAGAAACAGTTCTATTGTGAATTGGAGTAAACTTTACTTTGACAGATTTCTTTTCTCCAGGTTTTAAAATTACGTTTAAAATTAGATGTCGGGAGAGGCCCTCTGTAAATCCCGTGGAACTCTGCAGTGGATGAGCCTTGAATCATTGGGTAAACAAGCAGCAGTCATTAGTATATTCTCTGGAAAAGCTTTTTTCCCTTCACCCCATGCACAGCCCAGTATTAGTTTCTCGAATTGATCAACTATATGAACAATTTTATCCCTGATGATTTAGAGGCTGGATGGCTGGCAAGCAGAGCTGGGCAACCAATGATGACACTGTATATTCTGCATTAAGTCCCAGAAAGGGCTTTGTTCCCCAGGTCACCGAAGTCTTCATGTTTGTACTAACACTTGTTTTTGTGTACAGATCTTTTTATTTTTAACTTTAAAAGTTTTGAAACATGACACAAGAACAGAAAAGGACACAAACCTAAGAGATGAGTAGCTCAGTGTTTTAGCACAAAGCAAACAGCTGTGTACCGAACACCCAGCACCCCGAAGTCCTACCGGTGCTGTCCCCACTTTCAGTCACTGTTTTTCTGCCCCTCCCCTCAGACAGATATCAGCTGGAGGATCTTAAGGTTGCATCATTTTATTTGTAAAAATATTTCCAATTCATATCAAGCTATCTTTGAATTTTATTTTGAAAGCTAAGCCCATAATTACTGTTTCATAAACACTTGATGATTTAAAGTTCAAGTAATAGCTTAGTTTAATAATCAAAATATGACTTCCCGACAGTTATAGATAAAATTAAAAAACATTTGTTTTTTATTTTTTAAAAAATCATAGTTCACATATAAGGTTACACTGTTCTGATTTCAAGTAACGTTAATCTTAAACTTTTTGGGGGGAAGGGTTGGTAATACTTGGGTATAAATGTCCATGGCTCTACATGGCTCTGCTAACTTGTGAAAGGAGAGTGCATTTTGTATGATTTTTCTACTATATGCAGACCTATCTACTTCAACAGCATGATTCTACAAACATAACTTCATAGTCAATAGACTTTGTGAAGCACACTACTTCTTAATTCTCACTTCTGAGGCAAATATTTTTTCCTACATCGAAAATTCTTTTCTGTCCATGTCTACTAGGACAACAATCTTTTGATTGCTCCAAAATGGTTGGTAAATAGGTTCCCTTTTAAATGAACTATTCTGAGTAGTTGATGAACACATTATACATTATACATATATTCGCCAAAACAACTAATTTAAACTCTGATGACTTGGAAAATACTTTAGGATGTTGTAATGCCTCTGGGATATCACTAAGGCCCTCAATAGTTCTCAATAATTGTTGTAGTGGTGGTTCTTAAAAAGGGATTCATGGACCCCTGGGGATCTCAGAGGTCTTTTCAGGTGTCAAAACTATTTTCAGAACACCGACAGACGTTCTTTGCCTTTTTCACTGTGTTGACCTTTGCACTGATGGTCAGCAAAAGCAATGGTGGGAAAAACTGCTGACCCTTTAGCTAGAAGCAAGGCAGTGGCATCAAACTTCCCTAGTAGCCACTGTATTCCTCACTGCCATGCACTTGCAGTTAAAAAAAAAAAACCCAAAACTGTTACTGATTAAACAGTAATAAATATTAATCTTATTAAATCTCAACCCTTGAGCACGTGCCTTTTTTTGTTTTTGGATCACTGTGTTTTCGTTGTCATTTGTCTCTAGGTATTTCTTGATTTCCTCTTTGATTTCTTCAGTGATCTCTTGGTTATTTAGTAATGTATTGTTTAGCCTCCATGTGTTTGTGTTTTTTACGTTTTTTTCCCTGTAATTTATTTCTAATCTCATAGTGTTGTGGTCGGAAAAGATGCTTGATATGATTTTAATTTTCTTAAATTTACCGAGGCTTGATTTGTGACCTAAGATGTGATCTATCCTGGAGAATGTTCCGTGTGCACTTAGGAAGAAAGTGTAATCTGCTGTTTTCAGATGCAATGTCCTATAAATATCAATTAAATCTATCTGGTCTATTGTGTCATTTAAAGCTTGTGTTTCCTTACTCATTTTCTGTCTGGATGACCTGTCCATTGGTGTAAGTGAGGTGTTGAAGTCCCCCACTATTACTGTGTTACTGTCGATTTCCTCTTTTCTAGCTGTTAGCAGTTGCCTTATGTATTGAGGTGCTCCTATGTTGGGTGCATATATAATTGTTGTATCTTCTTGGATTGATCTCTTGATCATTACGTAGTGTCCTTCCTTGTCTCTTGTAACATTCTTTATTTTAAAGGCTGTTTTATCTGATATGAGTGCTGCTACTCCAGCTTTCTTATGATTTCCATTTGCATGGAATATGTTTTTCCATCCCCTCACTTTCAGTCTGTATGTGTCCCTAGGTCTGAAGTGGGTCTCTTGTAGACAGCATATATATGGGTCTTGTTTTTGTATTCATTCAGTGAGCGTATTTTTTTTTTTTTTTTTTTTGCGGTACGTGGGCCTCTCACTGTTGTGGCCTCTCCCATTGCGGAGCACAGGCTCCGGACACACAGGCTCAGCGGCCATGGCTCACGGGTCCAGCCGCTCCACGGCACGCGGGATCTTCCTGGACCGGGGCACGAACCCGTGTCCTCTGCATCGGCAGGCCGACTCTCAACCACTGCGCCACCAGGGAAGCCCGAGCATGTGTCTTTTGTTTGGAGCATTTAATCCATTCACATTTAAGGTGATTATCAATATGTATGTTCCTATTACCATTTTCTTAATTGTCTTGGGTTTGTTTTTGTAGGTCCTTTTCTTCTCTTGTGTTTCCCACTTAGAGAAGTTCCTTTAGCCTTTGTTGTAGAGCTGGTTTGGTGGTGCTGAATTCTCTTAGCTTTTGCTTGTCTGTAAAGCTTTTGATTTCTCCATCGAATCTGAATGAGATCCTTGCTGGATATAGAGTAATCTTGGTTGTAGGTTCCTTCCTTTCATCACTTTAAATATATTGTGCCACTCCCTTCTGGCTTGCAGAGTTTCTGCTGAGAAATCAGCTGTTAACCTTATGGGAGTTCCCTTGTATGTTATTTGTTGTTTTTCCCTTGTTGCTTTCAATAATTTTTCTATGTCTTTAATTTTTGTCAATTTAATTACTATGTGTCTCAGCATGTGTCTCCTTGGGTTTATCCTGCCTGGGACTCTCTGCACTTCGGACTTGGGTGGCTATTTCCTTTCCCATGTTAGGGATGTTTTCAACTATAATCTCTTCAAATATTTTCTCAGGTCCTTTCTGTCTCTCTTCTCCTTCTGGGACGCCTATAATGTGAATGTTGTTGCGTTTAATGTTGTCCCAGAGGTCTCTCAGGCTGTCTTCATTTCTTTTAATTCTTTTTTCTTTATTCTGTTCTGCAGCAGTGAAATCCACCATTCTGTCTTCCAGGACACTTATCCATTCTTCTGCCTCAGTTATTCTGCTACTGATTCCTTCTAGTGTGTTTTTCATATCAGTTATTGTGTTGTTCATCTCTTTTTGTTTATTCTTTAATTCCTTTAGGTCTTTGTTAAACATTTCTTGCATCTTCTCGATCTTTGCCTCCATTCTTTTTCCAAGGTCCTGGATCATCTTCACTACCATTATTCTGAATTCTTTTTCTGGAAGGTTGCCTATCTCCACTTCATTTAGTTGTTTTTCTGGGGTTTTATCTTGCTCCTTCATCTGGTACACAGTCCTCTACCTTTTCATTTTGCCTGTCTTTCTGTGAATGTGGTTTTCATTCCACAGGCTGCAGGACTGTAGTTCTTGTTTCTGCTGTCTGCTCTCTGGCGGGTGAGGCTATTTACTGAGCACGTGCCTTTTCAACACCACGTGATCAAATGGAGTACGCACGCAGCACCCCTTGCAGCATACTGGACCATGCTGTCTGGAAGAGCTATCGTTTCAGATGCCAACTGAACTAGTTCCTGCCTCCGCAACATCATTTATATTTGAAAAAACGATTGACAGTCAATATATGGTTATTCAGACTGGAGTAGTTAGTAGACATTTTTACGAAAATGAAGTGCATCTGCTCCTTTAAGGAAACAACTGAAGCATTTGTTGCCAATGGTAAGATTTGAGTGTTTGAGCAAAATTTAGAGTTTTGGCCCTGTGAGCTTTAGAGTCAATAGTTAAAGAACACCCTGATGAGATTAGTGGTTGTAAGAATGAATATGATTTTCTGGATACTGCAGAGTGAATTGTGTCAACATTTGGAAGCTCTTCATATCTTAGTGAACCAGTATTTTCCGAATGACTGATGCATGGTGTTATGATAACTAAAAAAGCAATTAAGACACTCCTTTTTGCAACTATATGAATGTGTCAGGTCAGGTCAGATATTTATCATATACTTCATCAAAAACGATGTATCATAAGAGACCGAATGCAGAAGCAGACAGGAGAATCTATCTGTATATTAAGTCAGAGAGCCATTGAAGAGCTCTGTAAAACAATCTACTCTTCTTGCAAAATGGTTCTTAAAAAATATATATATCTATTTTTTCATTTTTATATTACCTATGTCAAATAGAATGGGCTTATTATTATTTTAAATGAATTAAACCAATATTTTAATGATCTCTCAGTTTTAGTTTCTAATATGTTAAATATTGATAGATGCAAACCACATAAACAAAAAACCTCTTTGGAGTCCTTAATAATTTTTAAAAATTGAGATAATGTAGAAATCCTTAATTATTGTTCAGACTGTAAAGGAATGCTGAGACCAAATATTCTGAGATCCACGGTTTTATAGCACTGTAGAGAACTGTGATAGAATTTATCCTAAGCTCACCCTAAGACCTCCTCCAGCATTTTTATTTAGAATGAATTCCTGAGGTCTAGAGTATTCTTATTCATCTTCCTATCTCTCACAGTACCTACATCTTGTAGGTACCACTAAAGATTTGGTAAGACAAAAAAAGGTAAATATAGGTCATGTACTTCTCATGAATATTTCCTCTCTTATAAAAGCAGAGTGAAAGGAATTTCTGGTTACTGAGCTTTCTAGATATTTGAGGTCTAGATAGCCTTGAACTTATTATGTTGGTACTTTATGGATGGAAAAAGCAAAGTAAAAAAGATTCCAAGAGAAGGGCATGGACTAGAATATGAGACTATCTAAATTTCAGTCTAGTATTCTACCTATTACTCAGCAGAAAATAAAAATACAACATTGAAAATTACTTTCTCTTTTTAAAGAGAAAATTTCTTTCTCTTACTTTCTTATATAAGATTTACTTAAAAATAGACATAAAAACAATTCCATAAAGGTTTGGCTAATTTATGCCTTACACATTAAAACACAAAGCTATGGGAAAGGACACAAATCCTTCAAGAACTACAAAACATCTAGTTGGACAGGTTAATTAGTGATTCCTAACAGTAACGACCATGTGTCATGAAAGTATGGTCAAGGGTTCTGGACTCTGAGAGAACTAGATTTGAATTTGGCCCTGCCAGTTATCACAGGTAGGAACTTGGGCAAGTTACTTCCTCTCTCTGAGCTTTGTTTTTCCACCACCAACAGAACAAGGGAAATACTTATTCTTAGGGTGGTTAGTAATAGCTCAGCCTGGCTATTGTAATGATTACATGAAATTATAAATGTGAATGCACCTGCTGATTATAGTGATACATATGATACAGTGATATATATGATATATATATGATATAGTGATATATATGATACACTATACACATATATATGATATAGTGATATGATACACTATACACATACAGTGATACAATGCTGATACATAGGAGGTGCTCATGAAATACTGAAAACCTTCGTATTGCCTTTCTTTCCCGCCTGGTGAGCCACAGACTGACTCATCCAGTCAACATTCATTGAGGGCTTCCTATGTCCCAAGCAACCCATCTAAGGGCTTCCATGTTGGTCTGCTTAACCTGTTCAAAAACTTTGTAATATACAAATTATTAACTTCACTTACAAGTGAAGAAGTTGAAGTTTGGAAAGGTTTATTTACTTGGTCGAGGTGACCAAGTTAGTAGGTACAAAGCCATGGTTATTCTAGGAGCCAACCTCCCTTATTCCAAATGGGAAGCAGCAAAGCCACAGCATGGCAGGAAGGCATCCCGTGGCTACTTGACAGACTGGGACCGTGCTCAGAAAAAGAGCTCAGCAAAAGGAGAGAAAGGAGGTGGTCGTTTACTGTTTTCACTCAGAGTAATTCAGATGATGGAGGATTAACTAGATTCCTACTCTCATTCACTCAACACCCTTCGTATTATAAATGTGGGAAGGAAACCATATAAGTAGAAGAAAAGCCCTCAAGGAGCTTATACCCAGAACTGGGAAACAAGGTACCTACCACACGTCAAAAAGAAAACAAAGAACACCGCTAACATGCTTGCAAACAAAGATTCAGGGAGAGCCAGAGAGCCGAATCAGTGCACGCTCCACAGCCATCAGGGCTGGTGTGAACAGGCTGTTTAAGGCTGGATGAGAGTGGCTGGGAAGGGCATCTAGGCCAAGAGACTTGGGCCAGTTTGCAGGTGGCTTTAGTTCCCAGTGCTAATTTCCTGACTGACACAGATCCTACACATTAAGTTCTTACATAATCATGAGTGGTTAGTGGCTGCTCAGCCCGGCCTGTATGATAGAGAATATTTGGTCCTAGAACAAACCAGTTTATGTATACATTTACTAGTTTAAAAATACTTGTTGAGTTATAACTATGCTCACTACTGCACTAAGTATGAATACAGCTAGCCGTGGGTCTGGCCTTCATGGAGCTTACAATCTTATCAGAAAGTATCCAAAATAAAAATTTAAATGACCAAGCTCAATATTTTGAGGCTTAATAAAAAAAAAAACATTATCTATCAGTATATACCTTATCTACATAATCTCAGAGGTTCTGGCAGCCATTATGATGAACCTTCATGAGCTTAATGTTTAATGCCCACAAACAGGACCTTCTATCCAGGGTGCCTCATGGCAATCTAAACCCCACCCATTCTTCCGGGGCTTTTTGCCTCTAAAATAATTACTAGACTGTTCTGACTTCTCCAGTAACTTGCCCTTCAACCAATTTAAGGATGGTTAATATTTTTCTTTCACATTTGCATTGATCATATTGTAGAATTACTTCTTTGGAATAGTATGAAGTCTGAATACTTACACTGTTTCTGAAGACTTGGAATTCTAGTGTTCTTAAATCTATCTTTGCCACCTTACTTAAGTTAAACCTGAAATAAAAAAAATACACATATTTCTTTGTAAACAGCATCATAATTAAAGGGGTTATAAATACTAAGGTTGTGCTTATCTTTTGGCAGATTTTGAGATCAATGTTATCAGATTAACAGCCTTCAAAAAATAGCTACAACTTACAGTTAATATTTTGTTCACTTTTTAAAAGTAAAATACTTGAAAGGCTCCACCACTTGCTTCCTCTATATAAGATTTTAAGAAGGAGTTCTATATTATTTTTTTCTTGTCTTAAACTGGGAGCTTTTCTAGATGTTTAATATAATATCCATCTCTCTCCCCAGAACCTTCTCTCAACTTCAGTTACAGATGCAAAATTTCTCTAAGCCCAATCTATTACTGTATGAGCTGAAATAAAGTTTTAAATGTGTAAAATAATAATTCACTGCTAATATGAAAACATTCTGATAATCTACCAGCAATGCCTACCTTGATATTAACTTATCTACAAAGACAGAAGGGTTGGAATATAAGGCCAGAGGAATAAACTGAATGTAGACAGGCGCATCTGCAGGATTTTCTAACGTAATCTCTTCTTCCTTAAACAAAGTAAAGACACAGTAAGTGAAAGACTGCCACCATTAAAAGAGCCAGGACATGCAGGCAACCTAAGTGTCCACTGACAGATGAATGGATAAGGAAGATGTGGCACATATATACAATGGAATATTACCCAGCCATAAAAAGAAACGAAACTGAGTTATTTACAGTGAGGTGGATGGACCTAGAGTCTGTCATACAGAGTGAAGTCAGTCAGAAAGAGAAAAACAAATACCGTATGCTAACACATATACATGGAATCCAAAAAAAATAGAAATGGTTCTGATGAACCTAAGGGCAGGACAGGAAAAAAGACGCAGATGTAGAGAATGGACTTGAGGACACAGGGAGGGTGGGGGGGTGGAGGGTAAGCTGGGATGAAGTGAGAGAGTGGCATGGACATATATACACTACCAAATGTAAAACAGATAGCTAGTGGGAAGCAGCCGCATAGCACAGGGATTTCAGCTCGGTGCTTTGTGAACACCTAGAGGGGTGGGATAGGGAGGGTGGGAGGGAGACGCAAGAGGGAGGGGATGTGGGGATACATGTATATGTATAGCTGATTCACTTTGTTATAAAGCAGAAACTAACACACCATTGGAAAGTAATTATACTCCAATAAAGATGTTAAAAAAAAAAAAAAAGAGCAGATACTTCATAACCCTATTACAGATTTCCCAGAACTGATGTCACTCTGAATACTTACTGAAGAGCAGTTTGTATTAGTAAGGGGAAACCTCATGTGATGGGGTGAGCTGAGGACGGACGGCCAGGAGAGCTCGGCAGTGATTTTTGACAGTATGTTTTTTTGAAGGTCTGTATTTACTTCAAATATAGCGCTCAATCTAGAAAAACAATTTGTAAGTCACTGTAACAAAATGAAATATTTGAGTTTTCTGAATATAGGAAATTCTGTTAGGCTTGTGTATTTGAGAAATTTTACTTGCTCTAATATTTAAGTCTGCTTCTCACAGAGACATGTATGAAGATGCCTCTATTTTGGCACAAAGAGCTGCCAAAGTATCACTGATCACCTGTACAGTATTGTCTTCGTACTGAATTCGAAAGGGAAAAGGCAGGGATATTCAGATAACATGATGTTACGGGGATCCTAAAGGATCTTGCATGTTTAGTGGAAAGATCCAGACACCAACAGCAGGCAAATGTTTTCAGTAGAACTAGTAAGAAGGCAGTGCACTGCTTGGCATATGGCTTTTTCCCCACTTGAGATAAAAAACAAAACAAAATCCTGATACACAATGAAGACATCAGTTGAAGAGGTAACACATATGAGGATTCTGTCCAGATATGTATAGTTAAGAGCAATTTTCAGGGCCTCATTTGACTATTTCCCTACATATGAGTATTTATAAGCCAGCGGTTAAGAACTCAGAGCACATTCCCTAAGGAAACAATATTATAAATGGGGCTAAGGTGCCTGGGCACAAACACTGAAGCCTGTTTTATCCTATAAGACTACTGAATTATGACACCCTAATATTGGTGAGAGTACCGGTTTTGTATGACGAGTAACGAATTCTCTGTAACATTCACGCTGAGAAAGTAAGACAAAGGCAGGGGCAGGGAAAATGCCACATTCACTGTGCAACTGGGACACAGTGGCACAGGGCAGGCAGGGAGCCTGGGTCTTTAGGAGTGAAACACTAGGCTCACAGAGAGGAAAGCAGGGGTTTCAGGGGGCGGGGCGTGAAGAGGTTCCTTGGCAGATGAACCTAGGGCAGCACTGCAAGTTATTTATTCATAATTGGATGTTAAACTGTGGAGGCGACCTGTACCTTACAATGTCCGCTATGGAACTGTAGAGGACCAAGGAGTGTTTGAATTAGTGTTCTCTTAGTGAGTTCATTAGAAGTCATCTCTGTACTAATTTTAACCATTGTAAAGTTAAAATTTAACTCTCTTTTGCCTTAAGAGAACCTTTCACAGAAGATAGTTCAGATAAATAGAAACCTGCAGATTTAATCATTCATGGCTTGAAAATCTTACATACTATAAATTGGAAGATCTTGATGATACTGACAAATACATTTCAAATCAGCCAATGGAGAAGAACAGTTTTCATCAGTTTGCTAGTCAAATCCTCTTCTGAAGTACACAGAAAGATCAAATTTCTATACTGCCACATAAGTGTGTCTTTGCTTTTGAATCCAGATGCGGTACTGATCTGTCGCTGGGACATTTTCTACCTGCCACAGACATAAGGTTGAGCCCATGTGAACGGGCCATGCACCCCTAACAGCTCAGGTCTGGAAAGGGAGGAAGCAGTTCTTTTCAGGAGGGGCAGAGACACTCCTCCTCCTGTGAGGTTAAACCTAGAAAGTGTTTTCCTAGCCTTTAACAGAGGTCAGTGGTAGGGAGAAACTTTCTTTCTTATGCAAATGGTGTGTCTAAGGTAAACAATGAAGTTACCCTACACAAGGACAACTTCATCGAGTTCCTTTGACTTTAAGGAAGCATCTAGAACACTGGAAAAAAGACAAAAATGGTAGTGTGCATACTTCTGAGAAATATACAACTACAATGGCAATTCAAGATGCTTCCTGAAGATTAGGCATATTTTCTTACCTACAGGGAAATAAAATAACCTAATATAAGAATAACTTTAGAAAGTCATGTTTCATACTGGTGAAGATAGCTCAAATACTTAAATGAAGCAAAACCACTTACTTATGACCTGAATTTTCCTTTATTCCCATCCATCCTTTGAACAGGCTTTGATGCAAATCCCAGTCAGCATCCCAAGCATCTTCCTGCATGGCTATACCAGGCTGTACTTTGGGTTCAGCTAAACCAAGGAGACAAATGGTATGACATACTCAGCCCTTCAAATGATTCCTATAGTATCAAGAGATAGGGATGGGCCTTAAAAGTGGCCGCCTTTTATTAAAGAGTATTCTGGGGAGGGAGTGAAGGGCATGAGAGAGAACGGCAAGATAACTTACATTTGGACAGAAAAGGCAAGCCAACATAGCAATGATCCCCACACTGCAGTCCAGGATCAAAATAAATGTTTGCAATCTATAAAGAGGCACAGGAGAACCATGAATCCCCAATCCACAGAAGGTCACAATGACAAAGTGCTAATGGATGGGAATTTTTGCAAATATAACATTTTCAAACCTTTGATTTTTTCCCTGGCTCCAAATCTTCCTTATTGCCCCGTAATCGTTTGTAGTAAAATCGTACATCTTCTGACAAAGATCGTATTTGTTGGATCTTTACCTTCTGTGAGAAGGAATTCATAATATTTAAACTCTGATGAACTATTTTCCCCTGAAGGAAGAAAACAAACAAACTCATCTGTAAATGGTAGATTTTCTTCAGAACACACACTTTAGAGCTGACAGACATATTTCTAGGAAACCAAAGTTCAAAGGACATTTAGAATTTTCAAAAGTTGATAAACTTTAAATTTGTAACCAGAGCCCCTCCTCCAAATGTACATATTTTGTTGTTTTTATGGCCTATTACAGATAATTTAGCAGGTCAAATCTCTGCAATCTCGTAAAAATGAATTAAAGTAAAAATGTTCACATACTAACAAAGGTACAGAGCTAGCTTTGAATAAAGGAAGCAGTCACTGTCAGTTTGTTAAGAAAGGTTTGATTATACCAAGGCCAGGGTGCCTTAAAAGTATCCAAATTCAGGATGAAATAAGTGAACTCTAAAATCCAAAGCTATTTTCTTTATAAAAGAAAAATACTATTTGTGCCAAAGAGAAATTAGACATTTTTAAAAAACACAGGTTATCAAGCATCATATTAAAACAGTATACAGCTTAGATCATTAAATTACCAATGATTGCTCTTATCAGCTGCATGCTTCTCCCTATGACAGAGTACCAGATTTTAAATAAAAAATTACATGATTCAAATAATCATCAATAAGAATCATATTATAATATTTTACTTTCTTTTGTCTGAATATAGAACCAGAATCCTATAACCTGATTCCTAGCCATTTGAAGAAGTCTCTAAAATGACCAGACCCTGCTGGTCTTATATTTGGTATTGAAAGACAAAGAAGTCGGGACTTCCCTGGTGGTCCAGCAGTTAGGACTCCCGCTCCAGGTGCAGGGAGCCTGGGTTTGATCCCTCATCAGGGAACTAGATCCCACATTCCACAACTAAAAGATCCCACGTGTTGCAACTAAGACCTGGCACAGCTGAATAAATAAATAAATGTTTTTTTTTTAAAAAAGACAAAGAAGTTAAGAAAATGAACAGTAAAAGGAGTTGAATGATGGTGCAGTTAAGACTAACACTCATCATTTACAGTCTGACCAGAGTAGAAAGATGTTAGAGGGTGGGGATGCTGCTGTGAGGATACGAACATAAGAGAAGAAAGCAGAAGCCTATGCTGAGTCCCAGCTTGGCCTCCACCCAGCTGTGTCTTCCCGGCAGTTAACTGGTCTTCATGCACCTGTAATAACTACTACTCTTGTGTCCACATCTTGTCTCTCAGGGGTATGGTGGGGATCAAGAGAGGTAACAGATACAGAAGTTCATTTTATAATGGTATTCAAATACGAAGTATTAAACTGTGAGTTATTTGAAATGTTCATTCTGAAGTACCAAGTTTTCATCACTTGGCTCTAGTAGTCTCCATCTGATAAGAGATTTTACAGAATTTCATGACTGTTATGGGCTGAACGTCTGTGTGCTCCCCCACACTCACATGTTGAAATCCTAACCCCCCAGTGTGATGGTATCAGGAGGCAGGGCCTTCGGGAGGTGATCAGGTCATGAGGGTGGAGCCCTCATGAACGGGATTAGTGCCCTTAAAAGAGGCACAAGAGCTTGCCCTCCCTGTCTGCTCTTTTGGCTGTGTGAGGATACAATGAGAAGATGCCCGTCGGCAAACCGAGGAAGTAGGCCCTCACCAGACACCAGATCTGCTGGTGCCTTGATGTTGGACTTCCCATCCATCTGAAGATATCTGAAAGCTTAATCTGAAGTACTGCAAAACCAACACCTTGTTTTTATAGATGCCTTCTCATTTACTCTGTCCATGAGCCTTTCACTTTGTCATCTACTGAATTATTCCCTTCCAGGATATATGCAGGGATCAAGGAGATCATGGATTGAAAAGGCAATTGAAGGTTCTTTTGGATAAATAATGAAGTCAAGAGTTCTGTATAGTCAGTACAAAGTGGAATGATAAGAAGACAAAGATTGAATTAAGACCCAAACTTAGGTGTGCTGAACCTATTAATTCAAATTTATATTTGAAGCTAATTTATATTTAAGGAGCTAAAATTTGAATTTAGGTTTTATCGTATATAGCATTAAGATTTTGCAATGTACTGTTTCTCTTAACCCGTCAGGTCTCCTACTACAGCTGAGAGACACTTCCATCTGTTCCAAGGTGTCCTGAATCGTCTACACTATCTTCCTGCAAAAGGTGGCCTCCTGGTTTCCCCGTTTCTTTCCTCCCTGTTCTCCAGGCTCAAACTCTATGTCATATTCTTGAGTCCTCTATCTACCTACCTACCCATACCTGTTTCCATTAGTATAACCTCCTCAAGATATTCAAGTACAGTTCAAACGGTTCATCTGAAATGTCTCTTGCCTATGTTCTCTTTTTCATTATTTTGCTCCTTCATCCACCCATTATCTACTAGATACCTGCTACTTGGGGTATAAGATCCCTCATCTCTTTCCCACCGGATCTCAGAGTCTTGTTGGGGAGACCAACACACAAGGCAACATTTACAGCACAATGTGAGGCTTGCTGCCAGAGAAGTAATCTCAAATTGTTTCAGAAGCACACATGAAATAACTAGTACTGTCTAGTGGAGTGAAGAAATCTTCAGAGAGGAGATGACAATGGAATTGGATCTTGAAAGACATGAAAGAGTTCTTGAAGGTACGAGAGGAGGAAGGGCAGTCAAGGCAGATGAGCAGCAAAGGTGTGGAGGTATGAAAGCGATTTACTGCCTCTGCCAATGCCCTAAGCTCAAACCTCCCTTTGACGCTTTCCTTGTGGACGGTGGCCAGAGTCTCTGGGTTGGCTTCCAGGTACACTATTGCTACTCCCAGACGTGTCCTACGTTTACTTCTGCCAGAGAGCCAGTCTTGAAAGCTTAACTCTGACGATGTCCAGCCTCTGCTCAAAAACTTTAGATTTTCATGGACTTAAGTGCATTGCATTTTTTTCATGCTATCACTCCAAGGTACCATTCCATCTTCTCTCTTGAAACTTCCCTGCATTCTTGTAAAACTGGACGACTCACCACTGCCTAAAGCCATCTCAGACTCTGCTGCCTGTGTCTCTATTCAGGTTGTTTCCTGGGCCCTGAATGCCATTCTTGCTAACCCTTGTCTATCCCTGCCAGAAGAAATTCCAAGCCAATTCACATGGCACCTTCATCAATTAGATATGTATTTTCTTCATAGCATGTTATTTTTCACCTCTTAGGGCAATTTCTACATCCTGCTCTATGTCTATGAATCATGGGCCCATTTCTCATTCTAGATTGAAAACTTTTTGAGAGAAGGGACTATTTCTTATTCTTCTTTATGTCTCCTAAAGAAGCTGGTACAATGTCTTACCTTAAAATAAGTGATTAATAAAGAGTAACTGACTTTATTGTTGAATTCTAGGAACATAAAGGCAAAGAGAAAAAAAATTAGCAAGAAGAAGGCTACAAATTAACTGTCTTACTGGAAAAGAAGGTGGAAGAACCATATGCTTTGGGAAGCAAGTCAGAGAACCCACTGCGATCACAGCTTTCACGGGAATTGTTAGGATCTGTGGAGGGAAGAAGCAAACCACAGAGAAATGAGTGTTTAAGTCTGCGATTGACACTGACAGTTGTTGTAGGGGGCAGTTATTTTGGGGGATTAAAAGAACCAATCTTGGGATGTATATTAGCATTAACCAACTGATAAGCAAAATTAAAATCACCCATGGATACTGTTTAATCTATCCATGTACTTCATAAAATGCACTGAAATACAATAAATTTCCATGTGCTTCTCAGTGAGTCGATGAAAACATGGTAAACAAGACCAAACAATGGGGAAGGAATGAAGAACAGATTTTTCATAATATAGGTTTTGTAGATTATTAATTCAAAAAGTTCAATTATTCTCCTAAAACAATGAATGAAAAATCCAGCATTTTCTAAAGTTACATAGCTCTCTACTTTTTGTACTCAGCAATAAATTAACATCAAGCTAATTTGAAAAAATGAGTTGAACGTTCCAGATTTTGAATCTCAACCGTATGCTTATTTGCAATTCACAAAGATGCTGATACTTTGCTAAGATATGAAATGTACTTATTCCTATCAAAAGTGATAAACGTGGATTCCTTATTTTTGGAGGTAATTTGACATACTCCCAACATATCATTTATTATTAGATGACCAATTCTGTTTATTCTGAATTAGTTTTCTTTCATGTGGGGGTTGTATGTACTGAAAAGATAGGAGAACAAGGGTAGCAACTTGCTGACTTTAGCAGTGCTCGACTTCCCAAACAGCTCTGAAATAATAAATCAAAATATTTAGGTGTGGCAGAAATATGTCTCTTCAAAGTCTCATTGAGTGCAACATGTCAAACCCCACAAAAAGCCTTTAAAAAGTTCACTGATTTTCACTTGGTTCCTTGACGTAGAAGTCAAGGAACATGTAAATATGATTGTGAGAACTCAAATTAAGATGTGATTTCCTGATTGTATCTTCCTTCTTGGAAATGTTACACAGGAGGATATTTATGACCTCAGAAAAGAGAGAGACCTATCGCAGGAATTTCAGTCAGGGTCTGTGCAATGCTACAACTATTTGTAAGCAGGCTTCTAACAGCAATTCTAAATGTGCCAGATGCATTTTTCTGAAGTTGCTTTTAGTCAAAAGATTTGGGTTTTATCAGAAAACTATGAGCTAATGAACACAAATATTCCGTAAACTAGTCTCAAAAGCTCAGTTTTTAAGGCATGAAAGCGGTAAACTGTAACTTTCTGAGTAAACTTAGTTCTGTTTCTATAAAAACAAAAAAAGACTGAATTACTCAGAAAGACCCCATTGACACCAATCCCTGTAAATAAAGTCCTTACCTCATAGTCTGTTGTGATCTGTATGGCCCCATCATGAATCCCTTCCAGTTTTTTTGCAGTAAGTTTGACTCTGAACACTGCAAAATATCCTGAAGCTAGTATTACCTGTATGTAGGAGAAATGACATCATTCATCAGCCTTGCTGGCTGAAGTTTTCTATTAAAATGGAAAAGAAAGCTACAGTGATAAACTGACTTCAAAATCCTAACCTGTACCAGTGTAACACTGAATTACCATATCATCACATACAAATATCTCAAAATAATGCCCATCCCTGGATGTTTATCTACTATACTTATTCCATGGGCTACTGAGAAAACTGGTTCCCTGAGGAACAGCTGACTTCTCAGCTGCAAAGCTTGGGGAGGGGTGTGGTCCTCACACCCCAACCGGGTACGTGCAGGGTCAAAGCGGGTGAGGGCTGCAGCAGAGGGACACAGGCTTCCACTAACCCTTTGGCCACATTAGGGCACAAGTATTAATACATACAAAGTTGGTTATGCTTCAAGTTCTGAATTTAACTCTGTCATGTTTTAATAACCATGTCCTCAGATCCACTGAGACTGGATCATATGGAAACATCAAAAATCATGGAAAGAAGGAAAAGTTACGCAATAAAAATGTGAAAGAAAGGAGAATGTGGATCTTGTTTTCTCAAGCTATTTGCTGATGTTTCTGGCACTTAACTTTTTCAATCATGATACTTCCAAAAAACATGAAATTCAATTTGTGAAGTTGTACTTTAGTTTGTAAATGTTGATATGCCAAACATACTCACTTTCCCCCTTTTATAAGCATTTCTGTGTTGGATTTGTGCAACTCTAACGTTTTCATCATGACTCTAACCAGCCAAATAAGAACATGTGTCTCAGGAGTGCAGAGAGCTGCTGGCAGTGTGTGTTTCATAAGGAACAGGATGCTTGTTTAGTTCATAGGTTTGGCTTTTTGGCAAACAGGTGGAAAGCAGTTGAAAGTTTAGGCATTACAAACTTAAAAAAACACATATTGTGGAGTTGCTATTTTGAAGCTGGCAACTCACTACAACTTCCTATTTTAAGTAAGCATTCATAACAGTGATCTCATCTTTCTGTCCCTTGTTTTTGTGTTTATACAGTTTTATATAAAACCTAATTCTAAAACCCTGAAGTTTCAAGCAGGCTTCATGTTACTGAGTGGACCTCTCAAATTTAAGTAGTAAGTGTTAACACATGTTATTTAGTACGAGGAAATGATCCAGAGTCCTAAAATTATTAATTTATAATGTCTTATAAAAAGCAGTATAATTCAACCATCTCAGATTAGATATACATACAATTTTACTGTAACTTCATTACTGAAATGAACACATTAATGGCTGGTCTCATTATTATCCTTTTTCAGCACTCAATTTGTATTAAAAATAAAACCTCAGCTGGGGTGACAAATATTACTTGTCACGGGCATATCCTTTTTTTTGTTTTTAAAGGAGGCTTTATTTATGAATCAAATTTAAAACATTATAAATTATTAAAATGCAAACACCCATATACCGACCACAATATCTGATTATGTAGCCTGAATGCCACACAACTGCAATTAGAATACACATTATTTAGTACTATTTCCCACTTTTTCAGAAATCCTTTTCCAAATTTCTACATACAATCGTATTTACAGCTTTTTATTTGCTTTAATATTCAATCATAAAATCATGACTTTATGCATGTGGCTGTTTCCAGTCATTTGGAATTATTAATAATGCTATCAAACATCTGCATTCTCACAGCGTTTGGCTCTTTCAATTACTTTCATGGGAAACATTCCCAGGAGTGGTATATGTTGCCAGATTGTCCTCCAAAAAACCTATTTTGGGGGATGTTTAAGTCAATTTTTATGACCTATGGCATTCCATGGAAGCATATTTGTCAATAACCTCTGTGCGTAAGGACACTTGCTTTTCCTTTTGTAAAACTGCCACAAGAAGTTCTACGCTAAACTACAGATGACATTATCTTCTGCTCCTTCGAAGTCGTACAAGGTGATTCTACTAATTCTGTTCTGAGTAGGTATAAACTCCAAGTTCTCTTTTCAGTAGTGGTCAGGGCTTAGACTGCTACATTCATTTACTCTTGTTTCATGCTCTTTTATGACCAACTGTACATAAGATAGAGTAAAAGTATATAGGGAGATCCACACAGAGATCCACCAAACGATGTTTGCCTCACTGATACTCTCTTCTAATCAGTACAGAGAATTGACCAGAAACATTACTGTATAATTGAAAACACCTTCTATCAACGTGCAGGGCTATCTCTTCTGCCTAGTGAATTCAATGAACACAGGGTTAGTTTACTACCCATGGGAATTTCTCCTGTAAGGACACTTGTGTTACAACTTAACTCCTTTGAGTCTCAAGTGCTCTCTCACCATGAGAGGAAGGGGTTTAAGTAGACTACCTATAAGGTCCTTTCAACATCAAATAGTCAGTGCTATTGCAACTCTCATAAAAATATTATGATGACTAGTCTTCTATTTGAGGTTTACATCTAAGTTTAAGGAAACAATAAAAAAGTTAACTTACTGATGACTGGTCTGATAAGGAGGATTTTTCTAACTCTGGAAGGCTTGAGATTATTGTAGTTCTATTGCCTCTTTCAGTAGCTACGAGTTCTATTGATAAACCATCTCCAATGATATGCCAACTTTTTATAGCCAACTTAAGAAAGAGAAAGATATGAAAGTGATTATTGCGGCACTAGCATAAAATCCTTAAATGTGAGTGAGAATAAAAACAATTTTTTTTTTTTACCTCAATTGGGTTGCTGTTTATAATTGCAAATAAAATGTTACTTGCTTCTGTAGCACTCAGTATACCAAAATCTATGAAACGTTCTTCTATTTTTGGGGGTAATACAAAGTACTGGAAAGATATAAAAGAACTAGATTAAATGTAAAGTCACACTTATGTAAGAGAATGTTATCAAGAAAAAGTAACTGTATTAAGATATACTAAGGTTCCTATATTTTATGTAAATATACGCATACATAATATATAATTAAGAACTTTGTACAATGGGAATATTTTGATTACTCAGAAAGGAAAACACTCATGGCCTCTACTGAATTGCTAGTTCTCCTCTGAAGGCACATAAAAATAGCAGGAAACTAAAGTGCTAGGTGAGATTAAGTGGAGCCCTGGGGAGTTATGCAAAAAGTCCTCCGTCTCAGCAAACATCACACATTCATGAAAGCAGCTACAAACCAGTAACTATTTAAGCAAGAAATGCAGAAAGAGTGGTACAATAGTGACGGTCCCTTCAGCTCTAAAATTCTTGTTGATGCTAGCTTTTTGGAGAACTGCATCTCTCTGTTTTCACTTTCTTTTCTATCTTTCCTATCAGTTTTCTTTCTCATCTAAACTTCTTGCATTGATAATTTTAAGCACAGCTTTGTTTGGATTTTTTTTCCTGGCTTGTTTTCTGTACTAGAAAGACCTTTCCTGCCGTATTTCGGTGACTATTCCAGCTGTGTCTTTCCCACCTATTCCCTCTTTCTTATCTGGTTCTCTTCTTCATTCTTGCACTTCTTGGTTTTGGTCATCTCTTCCCTACAGAGTTTTCTTTTCACCCGCCCTAGAGTCTTTCTTCCCTGCTTATTATCTTTCTTCCACTTAGCTCGTTTTTAGCTTTCCCATGACTATGACAGTTTAAAAGCAAAACCAAGAGAAAGTGGAATGTGGAAAACATCTAAATAGAGGCGTAACTAGAGGAGTAAACTGCATCATGAGGAGACATGGCCGCTGGGAGGGTGAAAATCTTGTAAGTACTGACGAGGGAGGAATTAGGACAACTTGTAAAGCACAGAAATAGCAAAATTTAAGTGTGTGCAACACAACTGGCTAATAGTAGCTGAAAACACAAAAGACGTGTAGGGAGTTTAAATTTTAAAGGCAGATAGCATACTTACATCTAAAAAACCTGTGTATACCCGCACAGGTAAATGAAACTTAGAGGCATTGGTAATAAGTAAAATATTGTTATCTATGTGCATGGATGAGGTGGATGGCATAAAAAACAGAGTAAAAATGTATCCTGATCCATTTGGAAGAATTAAGACTGGTTTGCTGAAGTTGTGAACCTAGGAAATGATGGGAGAGAAAAAACAATGTGTCAGCATCATTTGCTTGGCAGATCAGTAAAATTAAAAGTATGAGGGTTCCCAGACATACTTTAAACATTGTTTTGGCTTCTTCTGGTAGCAACACATCATGAATGAGGATCGCAAAACTGAAAGTGTTAGTGAGGTAAATTGGCCTTTCCACAGGATCAGCAGGACTGTCTCGGATGTGAAATAATGTTGCAGAGTGATCAAATCCCAAATAACTATTTGAAAAAAACAAAATAAATTATTTTTATTTCCACGTGTTAATTTAAAATCCAAGTTCTTTCGCTGTGAGTAATAATTTACGTTCAGCGTTATGACTGTTATTAGAGAATTAAGACTATAAACATTTTAGTGGTTGACCACATGGAGTCCCTGCCATGCTGGACATTAAACTATTATTGGTTAAAGTATAATTAGAAAATGAACTACATATATTATTGCCCATTTATAAAAAGCTGTAATTCTAGAACAGTGTTTAACAAGTCTATAAAGGAATATACATGACTTTGTTTCAAGTGACAATATACTTTAATAATAAGCCATAGCCACTTGCATGTTACAAAAAGAATTACAGAAAGGAAATGGTTCAAATGATTTAAAAATCACAGATTCATTTTTCTATTGTATTATGGAATCATTAAGACTTCATTTAAGCCCAAATCATATCATATCCCATTTACCTCTTTCTTCTAAAAAAGTAAACAAAATACAGGAGATTTTTCTCCTTTATAGTTGAATTTGTTCTTCTCAACACGAATTCCATGGAGTTTATGTGAATTTGGCTACTACTTTTGCTAAGATCAATAAATTTATTTATTAATAAAAAGTTATAAAGTTTATTTTAAAGAAAAACTCACCCATCTAAAACCTCTGCTTGATATGGTATTTCAAGTTTAGAATAACTCTTTTCCTTTGCTTTAACAGTTATTTTCCCAGAAAACTGAGATGGTTTTTTTGCCTTTGATGCTGAAAGGAAGCATAAAACATAATCTGTCACATTTTGCTACCAAAGAGTTTATACAGAGGATGATGAGAGTGACTTTGCATGTAGACTGACAAAATCTTAAGAAGCTGAGCTTTCAAACTGGCACAAAGAATACTTTTATAACATTTTAACTGAAATATCACATTTTTCATACAAAAATGGGAAGATACTTTAATTTTCCTGTAATGCGATAAACAGGTAAGGAATTAGCAAGTGAACACGATTCAGGAGGAAAAGCGCTATATCTGAGCTACTTTCTCTACAGCCATAAGCTTTGGCTTTACCTACAGCAGGGTTTCTCAACCTTGGCACTACGAACATTTTAGGCCAGGTAAACTCGCTGTTGGGTGGCAGAGTGGCTGTCCCTGTGCTCTCCGGGATGTTGGGCGGTGCACAGGATGGCCTCTTGCTAGACATCAGCTGTGACAACCAAAAGTGTCTGTAGACGTTGCCAAACATCCCCTGGGAGGCAAAACTGCCCAGCCCCCCAAGTTGAGAACTGCTAGTTTACAGCTGGATTAAGAAATAACATTCCTTGTGTGGCCAGAGTCTTGCTATAAATACCAATAAAGTAGCCTGGTGCAAAAAATGTCAAGAGTTACGAGCTCTGCCTTTTTCTATTAGCCAACCCTAACCTGTAGTGTAAGAGGAGGCATATACCCTCCCTGCCATCATACTGTCCTCACAGATGAAGTAAAACCTTTAAGTTTTGTAGCACTTCTGAATCGTTCCATCTGGAGTTACAGAAAAGAGTCAGTTGGATCCAATCTGTGTACCCATTAGATGTTCTTTCCAAAGCAAATAAAGAAGCTGTGTATCTTTATCCCCTTTAAGTACTTCAGGAACACTTCCACTTATGAGAAGAATTTATACGTAAGTTCTGCAAATGTTTGTTATCCAACTTTAGCACAAAAAAAGAACAACAAAAAGAATGGAGTGACATCTAGTATGTGGCTTATGTACGGACAGCGCAGATCCAGATTTTTGAAACTCCCATTAAACCTTGTTTCTTTCTGCTTTTTACTGTAGAGCCGTTTCTGGATGCTTTAAATTTTTTTTTTTTTTTTTTTTGCTATTTATTCTGACATAAGGCTGATAACAAGGGCCATAATTCAGGCATTTCATAGTATCTAATCAAGTTATATTTTAGCAATGAAGTGGTCAAAACCTCAAGAAAATTCAGTTAAAAATTATAAAGAGTCATGAGTTGATGAGACATGCTTGCTTGGTAAGTGAACACTGTGGAGTTAATATTCATGGCACGTTCTGAAATTTTAATTTTTAAATTAATTAATTATTTTGGCCACGCCTCTCGGCTTGCAGGGTCTTAGTTCCCCTAACAGGGATTGAACCCAGGCCAGTGGACCGCCAGGGAATTCCCCTGAAATTTTTAAAAGTTAAGTAAAACAAGCATTTCTTAGCAATCTCAAGGGTAATATCATTTGTATTGGAATCCGGGGTGGTGATGGGAGAGGTGGGAGGTGAAAGGTGGAGGGATTTTCCCATGATAATAAAAACCACTTTTAAGAAATGTAGCACCTGCTTTAAAAGATGCTTTCCCTTGTCTCTGTGTTAAATTTTACATCATTTCTTTAAGAAACACTTATTTTGGAGTCTGTGATCTCAGAACCACCATTCCTGACTTTCATTTATCTCAGTGGAAATAGTCACTGTATTGTCAATACAGGAGCTGGAAAAGAAGAATGGGGGAAGTACACAGCACAGCTGCCCCAGTGTACACCCCCCCCCCCCACTCCTTGGATTTATCAGAAGGGTAGGTCCTACATGTTGTTCTTGGGGTCAGAAATTATTACTGGTTGCTCTGTTTCTCCGTAAGGGAAGACAATGTACCTACTAATACACTGATACTGGTGGTCATGGCTGGTATCTTAGCAACACAGAAGACAATTTATCACACATTTGGAAATATCTGTGCTATCAAGCCTTCTACAATACTGATTATTTCCTGACAGCTGGACTATGGAAGTATGCCATGTATTTAATCTTAACTTCTTTGGGAGTTTTCTCTGAGCTCATAGGATGAACACTGTGCTGGCAGCCAACTGTGCAGTTGCTCCAGATTCTCCCCCAGACTCTCCATGTGCATGGAGTGAGCATAGATGCTCTCACAAACACTGTGCCACACTCAGTAGGTCACTCAGTGACCAAATATTCTCTTCTGATGAGGAGCTTAGTTGTAAAATGTGGACCATGAGTAAAGATGGCTTTATCCCGCGGCCAAAGCTTAAGCTTCGGGGCTCCTCACTTGCCCGTGCCCTTATGAGCCAAGTCCCACTTGGAGTTTCAGCTTTCATTAAATTTAAATTACACATACAGTCAGACAGCCATTACATCACTACTCAAAAAATGTTATGACAGCAAATTCAGTAAATGTTCTAGTAAAGTGGGCAAAACTGAATAAAAACATTCTATTAAAATATGTTAAAGTCTGGGTTAATATTTCAAATGTCAAAATACACAATATACGTGTTTGAAATCATTGTTATCTAATTTGACAATTCTATCATGAAGGCAGTTATTTTAGTTTAGGTAGGACAGTCTGCCTCGTTAATAAAAGCCAATATATGGAAATGTTACAGAAAATACTTTATTTCTGCTCTTAAATTCAAACATGCTTCTGAAATTCAAATATATATTCACTTAATTACAAAAATTAATGACTTCATAATTAAGGCAAAGCATAATAGGTATATATGTAAAAGAGCCCAGATAACAAAAATTTAGTTCCAACCCTAATGTATTTGCTAATATTAATTCAGGTTTATGAAGTTAGAATATTTTCTTTCGTGAAACAATCAAATAAGAGTTGGTGATGATTTACAAGAAAAACCAACCTAACCAGTACTATAATATCTGACTGTAAAATGGTCTGGGTTTCTATATTAAGATGTCAACATAGATGCCTTCTAATTTATCAAAATAAGAGCACTCTATCAGAGAGAAAAAGTTGAACACTTACCATCAAAGCTGATACTTGCAACCTTGGTATATTTACTTTCTGAAGCTTTTAATGTAATTGGTTTAAAGTGTACCGTTATAGCGTCATTTTGTGGTGTAGGTCGAACACTCTGCAAAGAGAAAAATTTACATAGCATTATTTTAGTCTAGTGGTTCAGTTTATAGTGAAAAGTAAAGCAGAATCAAAACTTGAAAAGTTTAACTTTATGTGGTCCCTTTAAATAGAGTAGGCTAAGCTGACAAGACCTCAAATTAACTTCATTAGACTATTTTTATGAAATAAAATGATGACCAGAAGGAAAATGATAAAGTGACTGTAAAAAGTACAATGGGTATGAATACATAACATAGAAGAAAAGGTATTTATTTTCTAAATGAATGCCTAATTTATATATAAGAGAAAGGGACATGAGGACTTATGATAGGGGCTGCACTCCCAGCTGTGGGGTGAACCGTGAGGAAGCGGATGGCAGGGATGCGCAACCTGGAAGAGGTCAGAACGCTTTCAACTTAACAAAGTAAGAGCTTTCTGTTCAAACAACTAAACCTAAAACAACAACAAAACAGTAAAAGCTTGCACTTTTTGAGCAAGCTTAAAAAATAAGTACTATTTAAGTGCAGTTACTTTTTTAATATGATAATCCGCACTGACAAAAAGCATTTTTCATGGGAAGGGCCCTTTAAAGATACCAATTTCCTTCCCTGTTTTACAGATGAAGGACATCTTGCAATACTGAGTGATGTTTCAACAGCTTGGCATCCAGAGACAGAACTGGAAGCCAGCTGTCCTGACTTGGTCCAGGGCTCTTCACCTGGCATCCTACTGCCCAAACATATACTAATGAAAATTGTGGTATTGAACACAAGTCTTGATCAAAAATCTTCTTTTAGAATGCAATTTGAATACTACTTTGATTTCAGAACACTTCTGGGATTTCCGTTGAATTTTCAGGGACTTTATAAACTTGTCAAAGCAAGATGTTTGCCGTAGAAAGGAACACTCATCAGGCAACCGTGCTAACATGGGCGCAGTCAGATCCCCATGAGCCACCAGGTTCTTCCTCCAGCTCCCCACCCACCTTTTCTGCTCATTTATAAAGGTGGAATCTGCCTATAGAGAATGAAGGACAGTCCTCTGAAGGCACAAGAAGCACCTCAGAAGAGTGTGAAGAAAAGCAGTCTCTTGCATTGTGTTTCAATCATAGGAAAAAGTTGGTTACATACAGAGTGATGACAGACACTGCTTTTCAGTCCCAGTCAGCAGGGCGCCTCCCTTCCCACTGCTGTTAGTCCTCAGCTGTTCGGGTGTCTTTACTAGGCCTGGGAGGACAGCCCTGCAGTTTCCTGTGCTAGAAATCTTAATTGCCTTAGCTCTTGGCCTCAGGCTCTCCCAGTATTTTAACTCTTTTTCTTTCTTCTTCTTTGAGAATTCCTCATTTGCTTTTTTTTTTTTTTTTTTTTTTGCGGTACGCGGGCCTCTCACTGTTGTGGCCTCTCTCGTTGCGGAGCACAGGCTCCAGACGCACAGGCTCTGCGGCCATGGCTCACGGGCCCAGCTGCTCCGTGGCATGTGGGATCTTCCCGGACTGGGGTACGAACCCACGTCCCCTGCATCGGCAGGCGGACTCTCAACCACTGCGCCACCAGGGAAGCCCCTCATTTGCTTTTGAATCTCTAATGGAGCTGGGAGTTGACTGGTTCATATCAATATATTTACTATCAATAAGCTTGCTGTTATTAGCAATCATTTAAAGTATGAATCTCTTCATTCCTTGAATGGTATATATATATGTATATGTGTGTATGTGTGTGTGTGTATTTTTAACAGTAAAACAAAGCGGTTTGACTATAAGATAAACTACAAACTGGACAAAAGGTTCATTTGGTTTCATCACACTACACTAAAAACTTTTTCCAAAGGAAAGGAAAGCAGTATAGAAGTACAGGTGAGACCCAGAGTGATGAGTTTACAACAGAAGGATACTAACTATTTAACCAGCAGTGTGAGTCTGAGTAAGCTGCCCATTTACTCTGGGCCTTATTTCTCCCACCCGTAAAATCCTAGGGGTTGGATTAGATTTTTTTCTAAGTTTCCACCTATCTGAAAAATTTTGTGATTCTATTAATTTTGCTGTTTTTTTTTGGTGGGGGGCTGCACCACACAGCACGTGGGATCTTAGTTCCTTAACCAGGAACGCAGATTGAACCCGGGCCCCCTGCCATGGAAGTGCAGCGTCTTAACCACTGGACCACCAGGGAAGTCCCTAATTATGCTGTTTTTTTTTTTTTGAATTAGACACATTTATCCTGAGGTCAGGATCTGTTAGAGAGATGACCGTATAAAACCTTACAGTTTACAGAGGACACATACGGTTCCTAATTCTTTCACTTACTCTATTGATTATGATACAGCAGCAAGGGAACCTTGACCATTTTCAAACACTTAAAGAATTTAAGTGGTGGTTCATCAGTAACAAGCACAACCCCATGTCAGAAACAGCTAAGCAATGGTATCTATTACCATACATAGTCACAGTAAGTAGTAAGAACTAAGAATAAATATTTGATGAAAAAAATGTTTTTCTCACATGAAACACACTTTAAGATTTTTCTTACCAGAGGAAAACTTTACATTCAGTATTATTACCTTAAAGCATGTCACACTAACAGTAAAATAATATTCAACTGACTCATGTTTTATACAAATGGTCTAAATTAAATTGTTCACCTGTTACCATTAAAAGAAAAAAAATCCCCCTATCAGTTAAAACCTGTTTTCCAAGGAAACAAAAACAAAGAGAGACAAACAAGCAAAACACTTAAATAGCTGGCTCACTCTGACAGTTTTAAATGAAAAATAATAAATAATCATTAACTTGTAATAAGCATATTTATACTAATAATATATTTTAGTACCAGTCACTAACTGTTGCTTACTTAAAGATAATCAAGAAGTGGAAAAAATATGGCAAGACTCCCAGGAAAGGCAGTTGGCACAGGCTTGAAGTATACTGGGTTGGTCAAAAAGTTTGTTCCGGAAAAGACCGAACGAACTTTTTGGCCAACCCAATAGTTCCAGCCTTTCTCACGACATTCATACCCAACTAATGCTCTGTAACTCTCAAGTGAAACTCAAGGCTCAGGACATTCTGAAACTACTCAACTACTTTGAGCTAGCAAGAAAAATAACCTTTCAGTATATAGCGACTGTATTTTTAACAGTAGGTGCACAAATGAGCTAAGGTCCATGTCAAGTTGACATTAGTAAAATTAATTAAGTACAGCTGTGGTTTTTATTCATTAATTAGCAAGGAAACTTCATACAAAGGTGCCTTAAGACATCTCAGGCAAACTTATTCCATCATTTATATAGTATTGTTTTATAAACATTGAGGAAAACCATATTCTCAAAGTTGCATTATAGACAATGTCAGGAAGGCTTGGACCTGGGCATCTTGTCCATTGACAGGTGAGGAACTTATATTTGGAGCTGCTTCCTTTAGTGGTCTTATATCTTGAAAGATGAAGAGACTCTGAATTCCCTGAAGGGAAATTTTAAAAAACCCTCTCGGTTTTAGCCTTGTTGAGCTCATCCTAAAATTCTATATATTTGTGAAATGGAGGGAGGGAGGACACTTAAAAAAATGCACCAGTCTCTAGGTCTGGCATATTATGGAGAAAAACACAGGAAAAACCTTGGGAAGCTCTCTTAAAACTCAGTTTCCATGGCAGGTGGGCTCATCCCCTGGCTGATGAGGCGAGGAGTCCAAGCTACCGTCGTTTCTCAAGTGGACCATGCAACAGATTTTTAACCTTCTGCAGTTCATTCTCCACAAGCAGCTACACTGACTTTTTACAACGCATAAATCAAATGACATCACTCTCTTGCTTACAATTCTGTAACTTCCCATTGCACTTATAATAAAATCTAAACCCCTCCCAGGGCCCCAGGAAGCCCTGCTTGACTCTCCAGCCTTCATCTTTTCCATTCAAACCACCCCCTCAACCCTGCTTCCCTTGACATCAAAGCTATTCCTTTGCACTTGCTGATCCCTTTGATGGGAACACTTGGCCACCAGCTTTTCTTATGGGTGCCTACCTCTCACTCTTGAGTTATGACTGCAAACGTCAGCTCTTCAGAGACGACTCTATCTAAACCAACTCCCTCCCCGACTTACATGCCATTCTGCTTATTTCTCAATTTACAATTATGCTGCATACCTGTTTGTCTGTCTCTCAGCTAAAAAATGAGCTCAGTAAGGACAAAGACCTTGGTTGTCTGATTCCCTTCTGTATGCTCAGTACTTAGCACAGAAGCTAGCATATAGTTGATGCTTATTAAATATTGACTGAATGAGTGAATGAAGGAATGAATGAGGAAATGAGATAAAACTACCAAAACCCTGGCAGAGTATAGGCTTCGGATGTTAGAAAAAAATACATACATAGGTAGATACAAATGTAGATCTAAACACATATACATAAATCAATAGGTTAATGGGAATATTGAATATAAAACGATATATTCATAAAGACTTGATTAATAAGTATCATTATATTCCTAATATACTTTCATGTAACTTGTACATTTTACAGTCAAATTAAGTCACTTAAAAATAAAAAGGTCTGACTCATTTTCCCTATTTGGAAAACAAGGACCTGAGTACGTTACAAGAGAGCTGTATCAAACAAGGTAATCTGTGTAAAGAACCTAGATATGTCTAACCCACGGTAAGAAAAATGTTCACTTACAGTGTATCCTAAAACTCCTTAATAAAAGAGAAAAGGAGGAACATGGGCCTGTTTATATTGAATTACCTATCATAAATGAATTACATTTTTTCATTCACATTCTTAGAATTGCTAATTTCATTTTTCTAGAAAATGTTTATTGAAAAAGACATTTGTTTGAGTCTATTTATTGTATGTAAAAAGTTAGACCAGAATGCTTGGGCTAAGTAAATGCACTTTCCCATCAAATCTCTAAGCCCTCACATTTGGAGAAGTGACTTCAAGGCCTGAAGTCTGCCCCAAAAGCATGAGAGTTCCTCCTCTGTACAAGACATCCCACAGACTGAAGAAACCAGTAAGAGACAAACAGCATGCAGAACACATAAAACATAAAAATTATCTGACATCTCAAACGGAGGCAATGGCAAGTGATCCACCGATAGGCGGGGTCTGCCCTACAGGCAAATGTGCTGCTGAATCCCAGGACGTACGGCCAGACGGTGTGCTTCAGGAGTTTTCCTTCGTGGAGGTTAGTGCCCTGAGCATGCGGGCAGGAAACGGCTGGGGAGGGAGTTGTGTGCACATCATCACGTATGCGGTAACTGTGCTTCATGATGCCAACTGGGCTCAAGAAGAAATCCAGGACCAAGAAGTTCAAAGAACTTCTTGTAGGCTGTAGCCAAAGCAAGCTGGACAAATCTAGCAGAAGGAATCACGCTCCATTGCAGAGGAGAGTCTGATATAGTAAACTAGGACATTTGAAGAAAAGGAAGCACAATTCTGAGTACAAAGTGAGATTTTAAAATGTTGTAACAGAGCAGTGGTTATTAGGCCTTTGCATTTCACTAGTAAAATCTAAAATGTGTGTGTGTGTGAGGAAGTCTAACAGGTTTTCTAACTTTTTATTTTGCAAATGTGAGGATGTCGGTGGCAGGGAAGGAGAAATTCCTACTATCTACTACCTTTCTTCATAAAACAAAGGGTATTTTGGTATCAAACCAAAGGAAAAAAAAAAGGAAATTAACAAAACAAAAAGTTGGTCCTTTGAAAAGGTCAACAAAATCAACAAACCTTTAGCTAGACTGACCAAAAAAAATTTTTTAATATAGAGAAGACTCTAATTGCTAAAAACAATTAAAGATGGGCCATTACTACCTACCTCACAGGAAAAAAAAAAAGTATTATAAGGGAATACTGTGAACAATGGTATGCCAACAAATTAGATAACTTAGATGAAATGAAAAAATTCCTAGGAAGACATAAGTTACTGAAACTGGTTCAAGAAGAAAAAGAAAATCTGAACAGGCCTGTAGCAAGTAAAGAGATTGAATTAATAATTTTAAAACTTCCCACAAAGAAAAATCCAGGTCCAGATGACTTTATTGGTGAATTCCACCAAACATTTAAAGAAGAATTAACATCAATCCTTCAAAAACTCTCCCCAGGGGCTTCCCTGGTGGCGCAGTGGTTGGGGGTCTGCCTGCCGATGCAGGGGACGCGGGTTCGTGTCCCGGTCCGGGAGGATCCCACATGCCGCGGAGCGGCTGGGCCCGTGAGCCATGGCCGCTGGGCCTGCGTGTCTGGAGCCTGTGCTCCACGGCGGGAGAGGCCACAGCAGTGAGAGGCCCGCGTACCGGAAAAAAAAAAAAACAAAAAACTCTCCCCAAAAACGGAAGAGGAAAGAACACTTCCCCACTTATTCTATTAAAAAAACAAAAACAACCCTCTCCCAACTATCTACTACCTTTAATAATAAAACAACAAACATTTTAATGTCAAAGAAACAATGACATTATCTCAGAATAGTCCTTATCCAGAAAGGGTGTTTACAACTTTATGTTAATTATGTTAACATATACACACTCATATTTTTATAAATATTTATATTGCTCTTTTTTTTTTTTTGGCGGTACGCGGGCCTCTCACTGTTGCGGCCTCTCCCGTTGCGGAGCACAGGCTCCAGACGCGCAGGCTCAGCGGCCATGGCTCACGGGCCCAGCCGCTCCGTGGCATGTGGGACGAACCCACGTCCCCTGCATCGGCAGGCGGACTCCCAACCACTGCGCCACCAGGGAAGCCCTATATTGCTCTTATTTTGCTCATTTTTCTATAGACTTGTGAAAATTTCAATACAGATTAAAGAGGCAAAAACAATCACCAACCCCTCAATATAGCAGTAACAGTCAGCATTATGTGGTTTTTTTTTTTTTTTTTTTTAAGAAAAATATAGTATCAGAGTGGCTAGGTCAAAGGAGCTGTTCCTTGTCATCTGTGGAAGGGTCCCAGGCCCTTGAAGACTTCACCAAGGAGCAGGGGCATGAATCCCAGCAGACTCAGGCACCTTCAGAGCAGGTCCCTCTCAGTCGGCCTAACACTGCAGTGCTAGGAACCTCAGGTTGGGGTAGTTTCAGCTCCACTGCAGACTGGGGGAAGTTCTTTACCATAGGCGTCCCCAACCCCCGGGCCGCAGACCGGTAGCACTCTGCGGCCTGTTAGGAACTGGGTCGCACAGCAGGAGGTGAGTGGTGGGCAAGCGAAGCTTCATCTGCTGCTCCCCATTGCTCGCATTACGCCTGAACCATCCCCCACCGTCCCCCCACACCCACCCCGGTCCGTGGAAAAACTGTCTTCCACAAAACCGGTCCCTGGTGCCAAAAAGTTTGGGGACCGCTGCTTTACCAGACTCCATTCCCCTAACCCACCCCCAATCCTCCTACCTAGCAGGAAGAAATACTAGGTCATATGGCAGGACACTGCTTAGCCTATGACTCTACTAGTGAGCAAGGTCTACCTAGATTTTGCTTTAGCTCACCACCTCACCTCCTGGTGAGGTTCCCAAGTTACAAAGAGAATAAGGGAAGAGGAAAGCAGTATATTTTTATTATAACCTGTGCTGATGTCAGAAAACCTAAATTCAGAGAACTCTGATAAAATGAAATAGATCAGATGGGCTTTGAGACTTAACAGACTGTTGCCCATCCCTGCCCAAACCCAGAGTTTACCACCAAATGGTGGAATAGAGACCAAAGAGAAGAGAGTATACAAACCCCAAGTGACGGGAGAGATGGTCATCCCAGGTAACCACATTTTAATGCACAGTGACCTTGCTCACCATCTCATGACACTCCACTTCCACTTACAAGGCATCAAAGTCACCTGTTCTTCGAGTATGTGTGAGGGGGAGAGAGGACCCTAGTTTACAGTGTGCTGTCAAGGGTAACTACGGCAGCTGCAGGTTAGAAGGGGTACCAAAGACAAATGTTAACAGCACTCAACCACTACCTACCGGATTTCTTTGCTTCCTTATTTCTCTTTCCAACTCATCTGAATCTTTTCTTCTCTCTTTTTACTTAACTGTACCTTAAGTCTAACGACCCGTTTTTCTTTGCACATACATGGCACGCAGATCCTAGGATTTACCAGACTCTACAGGCCTAAACAGGAACCTCATGAACTTTGGTTCACACTTAGCTTGGAGAAGACTGTCCACATGCCCTTCTCATCCTGAAAATCTGGTGATTAGAGAGGCAGAACAGGTTTCTTGTATCACGCTTTGAACCAAAGTGTCACCAGGTCACCATAAAATAGAATTCCTTTAGAGCAAGAGTTTAATCATTTTAAACTCTGTCATAAGTTTAAAAACAAAGAATATATAAATTAGGAAAAAGAAAAGTAAAAACTTACTGTTATTGGTACATCTTTTGTTCCTGAATTTAATAAATGAAGATTTAAAACTTTTGGTAGATCTGTTAAAATTGAGGAAAAGAAAATATTTCTTAAAATGGTATGCTTTATAGCAAGTTAGAATCTTTCTCTTTTTAGATATCAGACTGAATGTATTTTAGAATGTGAACTAGAATAACAATCACATTTATAAAAAGAATGTGACAATCACACTCCTTGACAGGAACTGCCTTACTCTTAAGGACAGTGAGTACTATAGGAACTGCCCCCTCCTAAACAATCGGACCAAAAAACAAAACAAAACAAAAGTTTTCATTGAAATTGACGTTATCACTATCTTTTAGTTTCCCAGCAAAGCATAAGGAAGCAATTCAGTAAAGTACAATATAAAATTATTATATTAAAACCAAATCTAATTTTCAGAAATGAGTCTTCAATCCTAAACAACCAAATTTTTAATTACATATGGCCCACAGGAATCCCAAATTACAGGTACTCTTACTTTTCTCTTAATAAATCCTTTTTTGGTTATTTTCAATTTTAGAATTTGAATTCTTTCTCTGACTACTGGGGACCAATTTCTAACATTACGTTATTATAATGCAACTGAATAATCCATATCTAAACAAAAATCCAGCAGTCAATCTTTTTACTTCCTTTATTTTACTATTAAAAGAAAAGATTCAGCATAACTAAATAGGTGAGAAACTGGATAAGAAACTAAGAAACGACTTGATGCCTCAATCTTCCACTTAGAAGACTTAAGTTACCCATGACATTGCTTTCCCCTCTTGTAAGCAGTGGTATCCCTCAGAGGAATGGGGTATAAATCACTAAGGGCTCTGAGTTCCCAAAAGCAGATTTCTACAAGATCATGTGACCCACTGAGAAATAACTTTCAAAGCTGAATTAATTACAAAGGAGTTAAAGTAGAGCCATTCAGCAATGAATACAGGGATTTTTTTAAAAGACCTATAAAGACACTGTCTCTTTTTTTACCTTGTGTTCGCAGTGTACCAAAATCTAACATTTCAGTTGAGGAATAAATTCCAGGAGCTTGGAAAAAAGAAAAGTAAACAATTACATTTCACTTCGCCAGAGCAGGATGTACTGAAACCAAAACAAACTTGCAGCTCCTTTAGTCATCCACTCACCTGTGGTAACTTCCACCTCAACTGGAAGAATGATAAACTCCGTGCTGTCTGAAGCATTAGTCTTTATTCTTATGAAAGCTGTGTGATTATCTGCTTCTCTAGATGAAAAACTGGCTCTCATCACTCCCTTGGTTTCATAAGGAGGAATTTCCTGACAAGTTAACAGACCATAATGTAGCAAAACCACCACAGTTTACTGAATAAGATGACATCACCTGAAAGATGCACTATTATTTTATACACTAAGGAAAAAAACATATTGCCAATTAAACAACTATATTCATTCCACTGATTATAACACACAGTCCAATTTTGGAGGATGTTAAAAACACACATATCTTAAAACTAATGAAGTATGGTGTGTAAAACTGAGCAAAATGAAAGAAATAAAATTATATGAAAACAAACTGTCAGTGGCAAAATCATCATTAAGATGATAAGTGATTAAGATAGAGTTTATCTATAAAAATCAATTACTATTTGATGTATTGCTGGTGCTTGGGTATATAATTCAGTCCTGAAATTCTCTAAACAACAGAGACATCACCATCAGAGGGAAACTGCTTCTCCAGAAGTTTACAGGATTCTCTTTTTTTTTAACGGATCTTTATTGGAGTATAACTGCTTCACAATACTGTGCTAGTTTCTGTTGTACAACAAAGTGAATCAGCCATATGCATGCACATGTCACCATATCCCCTCCCTCTTGAGCCTCCCTCCTACCCTCCCTATCCTACCTCTCTAGGTCATCGCAAAAAGGATTCTTTTTTTTAATTTATTATTTTTTTAAACAAAATTCTTTTAATTGATGGACTTCCTGATACATCTCTGTAATACTTTTTTCCCTACACTTTTTAGCGGCATACTCATTAACTGTCTCTTCATATGCAACAGTTTCAGAATATACTATTATTTTAGCTAAATAATGTTTTATTTATTTATTTATTTTAACATCTTCATTGGAGTATAATTGCTTTACAATGGTGTGTTAGTTTCTGCTTTATAACAAAGTGAATCAGCTATACATGTACATATATCCCCATATCTCCTCCCTCGTGCGTCTCCCTTCCACCCTCCCTATCCCACCCCTCTAGGTGGTCACAAAGCACTGAGCTGATCTCCCTGTGCTATGCGGCTGCTTCCCACTAGCTATCTGTTTTACATTTGGTAGTGTACATATGTCAATGCTACTCTCTCACTTCGTCCCAGCTTACCCTTCCCCCTCCCCGTATCCTCAAGTCCATTCTCTACGTCTGCGTCTTTATTCCTGTCCTGCCCCTAGGTTTTACAGAACCAGTTTTTTTTTCTAGATTCCATATATATGTGTTAGCATACGGTATTTGTTTTTCTCTTTCTGACATACTTCACTCTGTATGACAGACTCTAGGTCCACCCACCTCATTACCTCATTACAAATAACTCAATTTCATTTCTTTTTATGGCTGAGTAATATTCCATTGTATATATGCACCACATCTTCTTTATCCATTCATCTGTCGATGGACACTTAGGCTGCTTCCATGTCCTGGCTATTGTAAATAGAGCTGCAGTGAACATTGTGGTACATGACTCTTTTTGAATTATGGTTTTCTCTGGGTATATGCCCAGTAGTGGGATTGCTGGGTCAAGTGGTAGTTCTATTTTTAGTTTTTTAAGGAACCTCCATACTGTTCTCCACAGTGACTGTATCAATTTACATTCCCACCAACAGTGCAAGAGGGTTCCCTTTTCTCCACACCCTCTCCAGCATTTATTGTTTGTAGATTTTTTGATGATGGCCATTCTGACTGGTGTGAGGTGATACCTCATTGTAGTTCTGATTTGTATTTCTCTAATGATAAGTGATGTTGAGCATCCTTTCATGTGTTTGTTGGCCATCTGTATATCTTCTTTGGAGAAATGGTCTTCTGCCCATTTAGGATTCTCTTTAAATGCTAACCAAGAGAGAGTAGACTCTGCTCTCCTTTCATTTAAAACCTAACAAAACAAAGCTTCCCAAGCAAATCCACAGTTCACCAACCGCGTTCAGTAAGGCTCTGAGCATGTAAGATAGCATAACTTTTTAGGTTCATAAAAAGAGAACACTTACATCTACACTAGAAGGCAGACTCACTGGAAAAAAAATTTGTTTTTGAGGTATAATTCTTTTCCTGGTTTTTGAATAATCTGGCTCCCTCGGGACCACCAGAGTTTTTCTGCACACACCTTTTGGCCTATTTTAAGAAATCCCCATGGTTTAGAATTTACTGGTCTTCACTTGCCTCTACTCTCTTAACTTTTTAGTTTCAAAGTAGGAAAGAGGTGACTGGAACCCTCCTGGGCCCACTAGAGATAGACCATCCACTTCCCCATCTTTAGGAGCTGGGGTTTTCTCATGTACACTGAAATGGGCTGGGGGTGAGGTCAAGGCCAATTGACTTTTTCTCACTCTAGATTTGTAGGAATAAGTCACTATATCTTTTCTCGTAGCTGCTAGGAGTATTAAAACAATCTGCCATGTCTGCTACCATTCGTTACAGTTCTTAACTAATCAGAAATCTGAATTTTTTAATGTTTATTTATTAGAATACGGTTATATTTCATAGTAAATTCTTAGTTCTTCTATCTAGAATTATAATACAAATTTAATTGCTTATAGTTAATTCTATGAAGCACTGTTTTATACACTATTTCTCCCAAAGGCTTTTCAAACAATATCGTAATTTCAAGGTAAATCATTTTTGTGAAAGGATATAAAGAGACCATCCATTACACATTTCTACCTGCTAGAGTGTTTCTACATCTTAGAAGTTAACCTAGTCACTGACAAATCGGTTTCTAAATGTTCAAGTCAATATCCTAAAAGCGTCCCCTCCACGTCCCTTCCCTGGCTGAGACTGGTCATATGACAGAATCTAGAGGCTGTGTGTGTTTAACAGAGCAATTAACAAAGAAACTTTGATGTTCAGAACCTATTCATAGTGGTCAGATCCGTGTGTCTTCAATTACGAATGAGCAGCGATTTTAGTGACCTTGGTACAAGAACTGCATTTTCTATGACTTTCCCTTCTTTGATTAAAGCTGGGTAGGCAACATTAAAAAAAATAAAAACAACCCTCCTATGGCAGGAACCTTTGTAAATAAGGTAGTTACTAGGTATTCATTAATCTGTTAATATTTGCTAGTATTCTCCAAGAAAAAGTGGTTCTCTAACCATGGACACAGAGTACTGTCAAATATTAAATAGCATTAAATGTGGCTATAGACCACCTAAAAATTTAAAGTTTCTAAGTCATCAGGAGGGCCTGACTATGTTCCCTCTGCAAATGGCATCTCCTCCACCAACAGTGAGTATGCGTGTTCAATGCTTTACCTTAAAACATGGAGCAGGTCCTTCTCACGTTTTTTTTTTTTTCTTCTTCAATATTAGTGTAAAGCATACTATAAATGATTAGATTCAGAGACAACTTTACTAATATTATTCTGAGGAAGAATAGTTAAAACCTCTTTCTTTCCACACAGTGGGTTAGAGCTTACACCAATTTTTGTTCACTGCTCTTTCCAAAAATTACTATTCTATTTCTCTCTGTCTCTCCAATTTTCAAGTATATGTGATATAAATTTATTTTATCTTTTTAAATTAATTTTTACTGGAGTTGCTTTACAATGTTGTGTTAGTTTGATATAAGTTTAATATTAAGACAATAATTACAGAAAAGTCACCCGTATTTCTTCAGGTGATGAGGAGTTAAGTATTTTCTGGTGTATTTAAGAGAATAACTGGTTTCATGTGAGCTCACAAGAGAGAACACGTCAGCACTCACCCACAGTTTCCTGGTGCCTCCCTGCTGACCTGTCGGAAGTTCGAGGTGAAGATCTCCTCCACTAGAGTACATTTCTACAACCTGTGACAAAGGAGCACATGATGGTTAAGTCAAAATCATGTTTTCAATGCAAGTGATTTGCTGTTATACAGAAACGTTTGACACCCTAATTGTTCATCAGAAAAAATTTAAAGACGTTTACAGATATAAATGTAGGGTAAGTGTGGTGTCACATCACCAGAGGCAGTGCTCATATGGGTAAGCAATGGTGGTGTATTTAATTAAAGCAAGGTAACTTTGAAATATTGAACTCGGAAATAGTGTAGCTGTTTCAGAGACTGGATTTTAGGAAATCCAACCGTAGGACATTTATTTCTATTTTTTCCTAAGGAAACAGTTTATGGAAAGTATCATATTTTAGAAATACAAATTTTACAGTTCTTTTAGTAACACAAATGCTTCTTTATTCACACATTTATAACAAGATCTAGCAGCAGATCTAATAACTACTGTAACTGTGACATAGTGAAGAGCATATCATTCTTCAGCATATGGAACAATATCAGTGCAGAATGAAAACATTTGAAGACTTCTGTAGCAAAATCACAGCTACTATTAATGTATCTCTGTGGCTTGTACCTACACCCATGATTGTTTCTTTTAAATAGTTATTTATTTATTTGGCCATGCCGGGACTTAGTTGCAGCAGGCGGGATCTTCACTGCTGAGTGCAGGATCTTTGCTGCGGCATGTAGGATCTAGTTCCCTGACCAGGGATCGAACCTGGGCCCCCTGCATTGGGAGTGTGGAGTCTTAACCACTGGACCACCAGAGAAGTCCCAACCCATGATTTTTAAAAACTGTTTACTGAGGTATAATTCATGTACAATAAACTATACATTTAAAAAATTATTTATTTATCTATCTATCTATCTTTGGTGTATTGGGCCTTCGTTGCTGCGCACGGGCTTTCTCTGGTTGCAGCGAGCAGGGGCTACTCTTCCTTGTGGTGCCTGGGCTTCTCATCGCGGTGGCTTCTCTTGTTGCAGAGCACAGGCTCTAGGTGCGCGGGCTTCAGTAGTTGCGGCACGTGGGCTCTGCAATTGTGGCTTGCGGGCTCTACAGCGCAAGCTCAGTAGTTGTGGCGCACAGGCTTAGTTGCTCTGCAGCATGCGGGATCTTCCCGGACCAGGGCTCGAACCTGTGTCCCCTGCATTGGCAGGCAGGTTCTTAACCACTGAGGCACCAGGGAAGCCCTAAACTATACATTTTTATTTTTATTTATTTTTTTGCGATACGCGGGCCTCTCACTGTTGTGGCCTCTCCCGTTGCGGAGCACAGGCTCTGGACGTGCAGGCTCAGCAGCCATGGCTCACGGGCCCAGTCGCTCCGCAGCATGTGGGATCTTCCTGGACCGGGGCACGAACCCGTGTCCCTTGCATCGGCAAGCGGACTCTCAACCACAGCACCACCAGGAAAGCCCTATACATTTTTAAAGTGTACAACTTGATGAATTCTGACATGTACACAGGCATGAAGCTACTACTATAATTACAATATTAAATAAACCCTTTACCTCCTAGAGTTTCCTCATGACCTTTGCAATCCACCTGTCACCCTCTGCCCTCTCCCATCCCCAGGCAACCACTGAACTGCTCTTGGCCACTCTACATTAGTCTGTAGTGTCTATAGAGTTTTATATAAATGGAACCATACAGTATGTACTCTTGTGTCTGGCTGCTTTTATTCAGTGTAATTATCTGGAGATCCACCATGTTGTTTTATGTACTAATAGTTCATTTCTTTTTTTTTTTTTTGTGGTATGTGGGCCTCTCACTGTTGTGGTCTCTCCCGTTGCGGAGCACAGGCTCCGGATGCGCAGGCTCAACGGCCATGGCTCACGGGCCCAGCCGCTCTGCGGCATGTGGGATCTTCCCAGACCGGGGCACAAACCCGTGTCCCCTGCATGGGCAGGCGGACTCTCAACCACTGCGCCACCAGGGAAGCCCAGTTCATTTCTTTTTGATTTTATGGATATGCCACAATTTTTGATCCATCTACTTGCTGATGGACATTTGGGGTGTTTCCAGTTTTGGGTCACTACAGATGTTTGGTCACAACACTGTTATGAACACCACATTGTATACGTCTTTGGGTTTTCACGTGCTTTCCTTTCTCTTGGGTAAATACCAAGGAATAGAAGAGTCATATGGCAGGAGACTTTTCTTTAAAGGCAAGTAACCCTATCTCTTAAAAATAAAGAATATATTTAATTAAATGCAAATTTGGGGTGAATGAGAATGGGTAGAAAACCTTTACTTGTTTTATCACAAAAGTCCTCTAGGAGTACACACAAAAAGGATAAAGCAGGAAAAACAGCAATACTTTAGCATATGCTTAAAGGTTATTGTTTTTGTTTTTTTTGTGTGTGTTGTCATTACAGTGATGCATTTAGCAAAGACTAATGAGCTAGGATTTTCTCTGAGTACTATCACTTTCCTTCCAATTTATTAGTGTTCCCCTACAGTACTGTGTTAACAGTAACGGCACCTTAACTGATGGGGTGACTGCAGAACTTTTTCTAAAAACCAGAAAACATCATGTATTATTTCATTGAATCTTCCAAGGTATTAAGGACACAAGCCTAACAATGTTTGGAACATAAGATTACAAAGGTAGGCTACTGATAACAGGAAAGGGAATAAGGAAATGAGGACAGATAAAGGCTAAACTATAAAATCAAAGGACAGATTACATTAAAACTAGGACGACACACTCCTGATTTTTAGTCCAGTGCTAGTTTTCCTAATATAATAAAGTTTAGAGAAAAAAAGGAAGCCAACAATATATACAAAATATAATTTATGTAAAAAGATTCCCACGAAGAATGTTAGTTTTTGTGTGCCCACATATCTGCACACAAGCACACAGAAAAAGGCCTGATGTGACACACGGAGATCACATGACGGGTATCGCCGAGGAAGGGTTCAGGGCTGGAGCTGTGCTAATGTAACAGTCACCTGCTACATGTGGTTATTTAAATTGAAATTAATTGAACTAAAGTAAAACTGAATGTTCAGCTCTTCAGCCACCCCAGCCACAAGTTCAGGTGCTCAACGGCCACCTGTGGCTGGTGGCTGCTGCACTGGACAGAGCAGACACTGAACTCTTCCATCAGCACAGGGAGTTCTGCTGGACAGCATTGGACCGGAAGGTAGCAAGTTCAAAGGGACTTTTGCCTCACACGTTTGAATTGCTGACATTCTTTTTTCAATGAGAACATACTCGTGTGTTTGTGTTGTATAATGAACAAATCAGATGTAATTTCTTGCTTTACAATACTATCTTAAATTTAAGGACAAGACTCATATTATAGGACTCCCAGGTTAAGAGTGCCTTCCACACAACCTACCAGTTATAAAGGCAATTAAGTCACAGGAATGTGACAGACATGATAGTGACTATAGTTAAACTATACCGTATACCTGAGACTGATATAATGTTGTATGTCAGTTATACCTCAATTAAAAAAGCGCCCATCAGATAGGGACTTGGATTTTCCCTTTAAAAAAAAAAGCACTCCAGGGGCTTCCCTGGTGGTGCAGTGGTTGAGAGTCCACCTGCCGATGCAGGGGACACGGGTTCGTGCCCCGGTCCGGGAAGATCCCATATGCCGCGGAGCAGCTGGGCCCGTGAGCCATGGCCGCAGAGCCTGTGCGCCCGGAGCCTGTGCTCCGCAACGGGAGAAGCCACAGCAGTGAGAGGCCCGCGTACCGCAAAAAAAAAAAAAAAAAGCACTCCAGATAAACAATCTATTGTTTCTAAGAGGGCAACTTTGGCTTTCCATTTGCTCTCCTGTGCGCTGATGAAAAGTCCGTTGTGGTAAATCTTGAATTGAAATGTTATATAACTGAAAAAGACTAGATGAACAAAAGAAAAAAATCACTATTGAATTCAGAGATAATTTTTCTAGATTATAGCTTGATGACTCCAAAGGCTGAGGAGCAAAGGCGCAGACTGTAAGGCTACTAAGGTAACCGTAGATTAGCCAACATCTGCTGAGTCTGTAACCTTCCATCCTTCCAAGCAGGAAGCGAGACCCTCAGTCCGTGGTGTGGCAACCACAGAGAGGGCACATCCCTGGGTGCTTTGTAACACTGCTGCTACAGAAGAGTGTGGCAACTCATGCGGCAGGGTCTGAGAGAATGAGAGGACAGTTTTTATGTCTTGGACTGAAAACAGTCAAGAAAAGAAAAATAGCAAGAATTTATGAGGTTTCTGTATAGATTTGTAATAAAAGTTAGCCAGAACAGGGAAAATTCACCATTATCCAAAGTAGCAAAAGGATATAAACGACAGACTGATGATGGAGAGGAAATACTTTTCACTTGTAAAAGCAGGAGACAAGAGCATTTTCCTCTTTTATGATCAAGATATCCAGCTACAAATAATCAAAATTTGGGTGGAGTATTTTTATTCGTAGCTATCCTCACCCAGTGTCAGCCAAGTTTGGGGGTGAAACCTCTCTTGCTACTAAATTCCTAAGCATTTCATAATCCCAGCTCTGAATATCTTGTCTTGTTCTTTCTTGTTTTCACCTTCACTGTTTATGAGCCCTTCTACCAGGGGGTTCTAAGACGGCAAAAACCATTTCGGTTGCCAAAGCGCTGTGGCTTACCACGATGCACGGTATTTTCCCTCCACCTGCCATTTTCAAGCCACCACTAAGTTCTGCAGTACTGGGGTCCTAAAGAACTCTACGGGCCCTGGGTGTGGACATTAAGGACTGTTCTGGAAAGCATCCACATCTCCTTCCAACACAGACAACAAAACTAGAAGCTACAGTGGCAGCAAATGTTACACGGCTGGAAGTCACTGGGGGCATGGGGTGGGGTTTTTATTTTAGGAAATATTTGAAGGAGTGATGCCAGTCACGCCCACTGTCTTAGAGACAAGGGACGAGTGAGGAGGGATTTCAAATGTGAAAATAATTATTACTAAAACATTGGGTAAGATATGAGTTGGATTTTTTAAAATAAAAATATAAGTTGGCTTTTAATCAGTGGTTCTATACTACCCTTTCCTTGGATTTTAATTTCCAGGCTGCCATCACGAAAAACTTATTATTATTAGAAATAAATACGAATACTGGCTTAAAAAATTTATACTGGGACAGAAGGAGCTGAAGGCAAGAAAAGCAGTGGCCTTGTATAGATGAAAACTCTTCTTAAATTACATGTACAGGTGCTTAAAACTAACACCAGAGAAACCACAGTCATTTTAAAAATGGTTCCAAAAATTCGATAACTGGACTGATATAACCCCAAATTCAGACTACAAGCTGCAATAAAATAATATCTCTCTTTAGTACTATTATTCAGTACCACGTTATTTTAAATAGTCTTGAAAACTGTAACAAACTGAGATTTCACGTTAAGCATTAATTTCCACTAAAGTTAAACACATTCAAAATCACCACCATAAACTCACCTGTAAAGGCTCACTGTGAGGATTGTGTATGTTTATTATAGGCGAGAAACTGCTATTCACAGGGACTCTGGCCCCAAGGAACGGCCTCAGTCGGTATGGATTTGGAACTCCAATACCAAATACCTGATTCCAAGGAGGAAAAAAAATGCAATTTTAGTTGCTTTTAGAGTTTTAGAACATTTTTATAGTTATAACTGATTGATCTAGGGAAAACTGGTGAGGTTAACTTACGGAAAAAATCGTAACTCCCTTTAAAAGGAGCACACATGTAGTTTCTATACTTGTTTGGCTACCTATTTGATATACATAAAATTCTTGATACTCATCAAGAATATATATATATATTCTTTTATATATATATATATATAAATGCACATATATATACATTTGGAATGATTTCTATATTAGAAATTAGTAGTCCTTCATGAGGTCATGGGATAGACAAAAGGAGGAAACAGGGAATTAAAAGATTTCCCTGTTCCAACCATCAGAAGATGGATGTAGGGCCCAGACAATCTCTTAAATACGAAGCACAGTCCCAGGTCATTCCTCCATAGGAATGTGGGCTGACCAAACAGGGTGAGCCAGTCATTCAATGACAACTATTTATTAAGTGCCTATGATGTGCTAGGTACAACCACAGGCACTGCTGAACAATTCAACAGTGAACGAGACAGATAATGTGCCTGCTCTTATGAAACTCACATCCTAATATTAGGGACAGCCTAGATAACAATAAAAAGGTTTAGAAAAATGGGTAATGTGATACAGAGTAACTGGGTGGAGCGAGGGTGGGAATATTCTTTAAGAGAGGGTGGATGGGAAATGACGTGAACTGACGTCACCTGATAGATGAGAACAAGCCAACAGTGAAAGTGTATTCTGTAAGGGGAAGTACACAGGCAAAGGGCAGGAGGCAGGAAAGGGTGTGGCTTGTTTGGAGACAAAGAATAAGATGAGAACCATGGTCAAATGGGATGAGGTGGGAGAGCTACACGGGAGTCAGATCCTTAGAGCCTTGTTGGCCTTGGTCAGAAGCTTTCACTTTGCTCTGAGAGCAATGGGAAAACATAAGGATTTACGTGAGGAGCTGACTGGATCTGATTTATGCTCAGAGAATATCACTCTGGCTACAGAGTGAACAATGCACTGTAGGAGGGGCTGTGGAGGAGAGGAAGGGCAGTCAGGAGGCTCCTGTGTCATCATCCAGTGAGAGGTGGGGATGGCCTGGGAGCAGTGGGGGTGAAGAGGAGAGAGGTAGACAGACTCAAGGTACATTTAAGAGAAAGACGTGGTGAAAGACTAGATGCGAAGAGGTGAAGACACCTGGCACTGAGGCTCACCTTGAGAACAACCTGATCATGACCCTCAGGTCACCCGTGGGCCACAAACACCTAGGTCAGTTGGGGGCACCATTGTAGGGCACAGGTCTTCATATTCTCACGGTGGTCTTTTTATTTACTCAACAAGTATATGCCAAGTGCTCTGTACAGCATGTCAAAGTTATTCATCTGTACTGGCTTCAAAAGTATATACTGCCTATCAAACAACCACTAAAGACTTGTGCACCATAAATAAGCATAAGATATGATTCCTGACTAAAATGGAATGTTTACTCTGACACTAATTTCCAAAATACATGAAGTGTCCTGGGTAGTGGAGAAGAAATGTTCAAAAACAAAAGCATAAAAACTGTAAAGTAAGACACTAGCCAAGTAAGGATTTAAACAATTGAGTTCCATGGGCAATATAGCTCAGTGGTTAAGAGGATGGTCTTCGTAGTTATAAAGACATGGGTTTGAATCCCTGCTCAGTAACTTACTAGTAGCATAATTATTTAGCCTTTCTCAACTTCACCTTACTCATCTAAAAGAGTGAGAACAACAGTATCCGTAATGCAGGCAGAAGTGCATGTAAAGTGTGAAGCACAGTGTCAAATAAGTAATTATTCTTAGTAATCTTGATATATAAAAATCTTGATTCACAAAACATTCACTTTCTTTAATAACCCAAACAATGACTGCACATAGAAAAGAGTTTATCAAAAATTTTAAACAATATAATTACCAAAGAAAAGCAGGCACATAAGTTTTGATCCTGAAACTATTATCACTTCGTAAGCGTGCAAAAGTAAAAAAAAAAAAAATCTAGAGTCACTGTGAAAATATTTTTAACTGTTCTTTTGCCAACCAATCTTACAGTAACACTTTAGCTGTAGCTTTAAGAGCATTTGTTTCACAGTCTGATGTGAACAGGGATATTCACAAACACAGCTGTAAGTATAAAAATGCTCAGTATTACGTAACAACCTAAATGGGAAAAGAATTTGAAAGAGAATAGATACACATATATATATATAACTATGCCACTTTGCTGTACACCTGAAACTATTACAACACTGTTAATCAACTATACTCTAATATAAAATTAAAAGTTTTAAAAAAATTCTCTGAATCTAAACTCTTAAATTTTCCCTTATCCCCTGAATTTTTGAAAAGAGTTCCCAAAAGGTTGTCATATGACAGGTTGAAGATGATAACTGTATTTTATAAATAAAGTTTTCATTCTGATTCTTACCTGGTAAGTGAATACCCCATGATTAGACGTATTAATAAATAAAGTATTTTCTACATTTCCTACTACTCTTGCAAGAAAAACTACATCAAATGATGTATTTCCTCCTGGAAGAATTTTCTGAAAAAGAAAAGCAATAAATAAAGTTAAATTAGTAACCAAAAAATCAGATCATGGTGACCACAATTAGATAGCTAAAGTTCTCGGGACTTCCCTGGTGGTTCCAGTGGTTAAGAATCCTCCTGCCAATGCAGGGGATGCGGGTTCAATCCCTGGTCAGGGAAGTAAGATCCCACATGCTGCAGGGCAACTAAGCCTGCGTACCGCAACTACTGGGCCTGTGTGCTCTAGAGCCTGCGTGCCACAACTAGAGAGAAGCCCACGTGCTGCAACAAAGAGCCTGTGTGCCTCAACGAAAGATCCTGCGTGCTGAAACTAAGACCCGACGCAGCCAAAAACAAAAAAAGATAGCTAAAGTCTTCTAAAACATCTTAGAATCATTTGCATAAACTAGCCTTTTCCTCCTAAAGGTTTAAGGTTTAAATTAGCCAAACTATTTTGCAATGGGAAAAAAAAGATGTCTTCATATTGGATGTCACATATCTTTGTCAATCATGATTCTAAAACCCTGTACAACAGATGGTTCCCTTGAATTCTGTTCATTCAACAATAACTTGGCTGGAATGAAGTACCTAATTACAGGCTCTTCCAACATCAGACGATCAAGGAGGAGCTGAGCTGAAGCCGAGCTTCTTATACAGATGTTCTACTCTACTACTGAGTAGACACTTGTACTATCCGAATAAACAAGCCCAGCCTCAACCTCTTGACCTCTGTCGTCCATTCACAAAGGGCACAAAATGTGCCAGCAACTTACATTAAAAAAGAAGGGAGCCTTGGTAACACATGCAGGAACTCCTTCCTGTTACCTTGTGTAGAGACTGAGAATGTCACGGCGGTTAGCAAACTAAATTTTATTACAACAAAACAATAGGGCTGCTTCATGAAGTTTGAGAGACTGCAAATGCAGTTCTGCCTGCAATGAAGCCTTAAAATGCATTTTAATATGTAAAGTCATTAACTTCTCTCATTCTGCCTCTGTGGCTAGAACTCTAAAATGCTCCCCAAATTATAGCTTAAAATATATGGCACTGAGATGTCTGTCTTTACCTTTGGATGTAGAAAGCTGGGAATTTCTCCTGCATTATCAAAAAGAATAATCTGCAAAATCATAACTTTTCTTGAATGCATCACAGTTTGTGTATCAACTAGCCCCAAACTTAAGGAAAGACAAGCACCTTCGAGAAGAGATAGAATGTGAATACTGGCTCACCCATGACAGAGAATGGGAAGAAGATGAGGCTAACGTACAAGACAGTAAAATGAATTCAGCTAATATTTTTACACACTGCTAAATGCCGAGTGTGGGCGACAGAACTCTGGTGCATAGAATCCCTAGAAGCTATAGATGCTAGATGGAGGTCACACTTGAGCCAAAAAATCAGTAATAGGATACTGGTAAACAACACACTTCTAAATAACCCACTGGTCAAATAAGTAGTCACAAAGGAAATTATAAATTATTCTGAATCAACTGGAAATGAAAACACAACATATCAAAATTTAAAGCAATACTCTTTTTTTTAAATAGATCTTTATTGGAGTATAATTGCTTCACAATACTGTTAGTTTCTGTTGTACAACAAAGGAATCAGCCATATGCATACATATATCCCCATATCTCCTCCGTCTTGAGCCTCCCTCCCACCCTCCCTATCCCACCTCTCTAGGTCATCGCAAAGCAAGGAGCTGATCTCCCCGTGCTATGCTGCTGTAAAGCAATACTTGGAAGGAAAATTACAGTATTACACGCTTATCTTGAAAAGAAATGTCTCAAATCAATAATCTATGTTTCCACCTTGAGAAACTAGAAAAAGAGTAAATTAAACCCAAAATAAAGAAAAGGAAAAATATTAGACAAGAGCTTAAAATAATGAAATAGAAAATGGAAAAATAGTGAAAAATCAGTAAAACCAAAACAGTCCATAAAACTGATAAAACCCTAAACAGAATGACCAAAAGTAAAAAGGAGGAAGATGAAAATATAAGAAACTGAAATGTGGACATCATAATACAACCTTTACACATACAAAGGATGATAAAGGAATATTACAAACAACTCTATGCCCATAAATTTAATAGCTAGAAGAAATAGATACATTCTTTGAAAAACAATCTGCTAAAGCCCATTTGAAACAAAATTGCCAGAACAGTCTTACAACCATTAAAAAAAATTTAATTTGTAGTTAAAAAACCTTCCCACAAGGAAAAGCCCAAGCCCAGATGGTTTCACTGGTAGAATGGTAGAGTTCTACACCAACCATTAAATAACACCTATCTACATAAGCTTTCAGCATACAGAAGAGAACACTTCCCACTTCATTTCATGAGTCTAGTATTACCTTTATACCAAGACCAGACAAAGATGTGACAAGAAAAGAAAACTACAAGCCAACATCCCTCACGAATGTAGACATGCAATCATTTACAAAGTATCGGCAAACTGAATCCAGCCAACATAAAAAAAGATAACACATCATGACCAAGTGGTTTTTATCAGGACAATGAAATTCTGAATCCAGCCAACATAAAAAAAGATAACACATCATGATCAAGTGGTTTTTATCAGGACAATGAAATTCTGAATCCAGCCAACATATAAAAAAGATAACACATCATGATCAAGTGGTTTTTATCATGACAATGAAATTCTGAATCCAGCCAACATAAAAAAAGATAACACATCATGATCAAGTGGTTTTTATCAGGACAATGAAATTCTAGCTCAACATTCAAAAATCAAACCAATGTAATTGATATTATCAACATACTAAAGAAGAAAAATCCTTTCAGTAGGTGCATAAAATAATTTGACAAAATTCAGCATCCATTCATGATTAAAAATCTCAGTAAACTAAGTCAATAGAAGAGAACTTCCTCAACCATATAAAGAGCATCTACAAAAGACCTAGAGATACCAGACTTAATGGTGAATGACTGAATGCTACTCTCCCTCACCCCCAATGTGGAACAAGGCAAGGATGTCCTCTCTCATGACAGCTATTCAACATTGTATTGGAAGTACTTGCCAGTACAATGAGACAAGAAAAATAAATAGAAAGCATATACATTAGAAAGGCAGAAAGGTCTGTTTTTAATCACAGACAACATGGCTGCCTATATAAAAATTCCCAAAAATAAACTTCAAAAATGCTCATAAGAGCTAATAAGAGTTTAATGAAGTTGCAGGAATCAAGGTCAATATACAATAATCAATTGTATTTCCCTATCTTAGCAATAAACACTGGAATTCTAATTTTTAAAAAAGTATCATTTACAATAACATGCACACACAAAAATATAAATCTAATAATATGCAAGTTCTGTGAGCAGAAAATGACAAAGCATTGCTTAAAGTAATAAAAGAAGACTTAAAAAAATGGAGAGATATACTGTGTTCATAGATAGGAAGATAATATTGTTCAGATGTTAATTCTCCCCCAATTGATTTATGTATCCACCGTAACTGCAATAAAAATTTCAGCCTAAGGAGAAACTAAATACAATGTGAAATAAGATCCTAGAACAGAAAAAGTACATTGATAGAAAACTGTTAAAATTCATATAAGTTTTTAGTTAACAGTACTTTACAAATGTTAATTTCCTGGTTTTGATAATTATACTATGATTATACAATATAAGAAGTTAGCAATAGGAGAAACTGGGTGAGGAATACAAGATTATCTGTACTTAGTTATCTATATGTTTAAGATTAATTCAAAAATATGTTAAAAAGAATCTTAGCAAGAGGTTTAAAAAAAGAAATTGACAAGCTGATTCTAAAATTCAGATGGCAAGAAAAGGGAATAAGAAGAGCAAAACCATTTTAAAAAAGGAAAACGAAACTGAAGGGTTCACACTGCAATTCCAGGAACTACTAAAAACCTAGTGTAATCAAGGCAGTGTGGTTATTGGTGAAAGGGTTGACATATTAGATATCTATTAGATACACATTAGAACGTAATGGGAAGTCTAAAAAAACAGGCCCACATATTCAATGTCAACTGACTTTGACAAAAACGCAGCGGTATTTCAATGAGAAAGGATAGTCTTTTTAACCAACAGTACAGTAACGACTGTGTATACATATGCAAAACAAAACAAAACAACTCTTGATCTATATCTCACGCCATAAACAAACATTAACTCAAAAAGGATCACAGACCTAAATGTAAAATCTGAAACTATTAAACTTCTGGAATAAAAATTGGAGAAAATCTTTGTGACTTCAGTTTAGGCGAATAGTTCTTAGCTACAAGTCCAAAAGCATAACCCATAAAAGAAAAATTTGATAAGCTGGACTTCGTGGAAATTAAAAACTTCTGTTATTTGAAAGATTTTATAAAGAGGATGAAAAGACATGCTACAGACTAGAAGAAAAGATCTGCAAATCACATATATGATAAGGAAACTTGTTGTACTCCTTGGAAGTATTTAGTGAAGTTTTAAAGGAAATAAGTTGATTTGCAGCATTACATTTAGTAGTTATGTGCTTCTTTGAGAATGCCAGATGTGGCTGTCTTCAGTCTGTTACATGGACAAACATTCCTTAGTACAAAGATTTCTTTGAAAACAGATTTCAGTATTTGTTGAAAGCTGTTAAAAGCATTATATCCTGGGAGAAAAAAGAGCCTCGATACAAGAGTACAGGTTCTCTTTGATAGTTCCTAATATCCAATCAACTCTTTATAACTTAAAGACTGGAATACTTTAAGAAGATGCTGAGATACACAGAACAAATCTTTTCTTTCTTTCTTTTTTTTTTAATAACAGGGAAAATCTACTCCCAAATGACAATTAACAATGTAACAAAACAGTGATGAAACAGAACAATAAACTCAGGCTCAGGAATGTAATCTTCCCATAAGAATTCATCAGATTTGCTACAATTCATCCTTTTGTTCCCTCTGGTACAACAAACTTCCTAAATAAAATAAATTTAGTTTGATTAAAAAAAAAAGACAACAGTAGGAAAAAGTAATGAAGACGACACAAGGTGTGCTAACTTTAGTTTTAAATTATCTGCAGCAAAGTCTCACATACTTGTACCATAGATCAGAGTCCCTGGCCTTCTGCTCCCTTGGTGATCTCACCCAGGTCCATGGATTCACATCTTTACTTCTAGTTCGAGTCTAGTCCTTTCCCTCATACACCAGACTTCAACTGCCTACTTGGCACCCCCAGCTGGACGTCTAGGAGACATGCCAAATCTAACACGTCCAAAACTGAACTACTGACCACACTCCCGAAACCTACTCCACCCTCAGCCTTTGCCGTCTCAGCTGATGGCAACTGTCTTCCTAGTTGCTCAGGACAAAAACTCTGGAGTCCACCTTGACTATTCTCTTCCTCTCAATCCCACCTCAGAAAATCCTATTCCTACCTTGAAAATATACCCCCAATGCAGCTTTCTTCACTTCTTCACTCTGCTCAGAGTAATCCTGCCCTGAGTCCTGCGACAGCCAAGGTAACTAGTGTCCCCGATTCTCCCCTTACCCTTCTTCAGTCTATTTCTGATAAACAGTGATCCTTAGAAAACATAAGCTATCATTCATTCCTCTGCTCAGAATCCGGGATGGCCTCCCATTTCAATCACAGCTTCTAAGACCCTTCACAGTCTGTCCCTTCCCACCCCCCCTTTACTTCTGCTCTCACCCTTGCTCACTCTGGTCTAGCTACACTGTCCTCTTTGCTCACCAGTTGTGTTTCCACATTGGAGACCTTGCTGCCTGAACGCTGTCTGGAATGTTCTTCTTCCACACATTCCATTTCCCCCCCTACAGTCTTCTCCCTTACCTCTGTCAAGTCTGTTCAAATGTCACCCTCTGAATGAAGCCTACTCTGACCATCCTGTTTAAAACTGGAGGAGTGATGTCAGCATCCTGGTGGTGTAAGACATTCCTCCTTTTTGTCCTCCTTTTAAAACAACGGGTTAGACATCCATCGACAAACAGAAGTGCCTCTGTGGGACTTGGGGAATACAACACCACACGCCTGAGGATCTGGGAGCTGTCTTGCCCGCCTGTGCATCTGGAAACAGGCCGCGGGACAAATGAACCTGCCCCAAGCCCTCTCACTGCAGCTGGGAAAAAAACCTAGAGACTGCTGACCTGGGCAGATACTGATGGACAAGAGATAATGTGCAGAAGTCTAACTTTCCCAAGGAGATATTCCAGCATGCCATTGGAGGAAAAAAAAAAAAAAAGAGTTTGGTTGCAGTGGAGATAGTAAGAGGAATTTTCCCAGGGCCAACTCCCCCACCCATGCTAAGGCAACAGTGCATGGGATGGTGACCTCTCCTGGGCAGGGGTGAGGGGGTGGGGGGAGGAGAGCACCCTGAGCGAGTGAGTGCCCAACTCCTCCAGCTATGCAGGATGTGGCTGGGAATCCTGTTTCCACTAGCACCCAGAGTACTGAGGTGGGACTTCCATAACTGGGGGAGGCAGGAGATCAGGAAAGAGGCAGATAAAAATATCAAAGGGCATTAAAGGTAGGCAGTTCCTGCTGACTGTGCTCAGGACTGCAGCAGGAAGTTCATCCAGGAGTCTCTGGAGTATCTCACTGGAGGATCTCCCCACTAGGTCTGCAGGCACCCCCAATGCTCCAAGAGCTAAATCCACACCTCCCCCAACTCTGCAGACGGCTCCTTGTGTGCACTCCCAAGTTAGCAAGAGCAAGTCCGGTACATGGACTGCTATCAGAAGAACATACCAGGATGTGTGCGCAAGGGAGAAAGCACAAACTTGAGCTATAGCACCACCACCTTCTGAAAAAGCCTAGACATATAACAGCACCAATGAACAGTACACCCCATCTGAAGGCAACTAGTAAAGATTTAAGGAGGTGTGACTGCTACTTCAAATGTAAAAGCAGCAACACAAAATTGTAAGAAATGTGAAAAATCAAAGAAACATATCATCACCAAAAGAACAGTAATTCAACAACTGAGCTCAAAGTTACAGAATTTTGTGGTCTAGGTGATAAAAGATTTAAAATAGCTGTTTTTTCGTTGGCTTTTTTTTTTGCGGTACACAGGCCCCTCACTGTTGTGGCCTCTCCCACTGCAGAGCACAGGCTCGGGACACACAGGCTCAGTGGCCATGGCTCACGGGCCCAGCCGCTCCGCGGCATGTGGGATCTTCCCGGACTGGGGCACGAACCCGTGTCCCCTGCATAGGCAGGCGGACTCTCAACCACTGCACCACCAGGGAAGCCCCAAAATAGCTGTTTTGAAGAAACTCAACAAGCTACAAGAAAACCCAGAAAGATAATCCAACAAAATCTCAAAAACATACACGATCAGGCTTCCATGGTGGCACAGTGGTTAAGAATCCGCCTGCCAATGCAGGGGACATGGGTTCGAGCCCTGGTCTAGGAAGATCCCACATGTCGTGGAGCAACTAAACCTGTGCACCACAACTACTGAGCCTGTGCTCTAGAGCCCATGAGCCACAACTAATGAGCCCACGTGCCACAACTACTGAAGCCTGCGCGCCTAGAGCCCATGCTCCGCAATGAGAGAAGCCACTGCAATGAGAAGCTCGCGCACGGCAACAAAGAGTAGCCCCTGCTCACCGTAACTAGAGAAAGCTCCACAGCAACAACGAAGCAACGAAGACCCAACGCAGCCAAAAACAAATAAATAAAATAAGTAAATTTAAAAAAATACATGATCAAAATGAGATATTTACCAAAGAGAAAGAAATCACAAAAAAGAACCAAACAGAAATTTTAGAGCTAAAGATTTCAATGAATGAAATGAAAAATGCAATGGAGAGCATCTGCAGTAGGTTAGATAAAATGGAAAATAGAATAAGTGAGCTAGAGGGCAGGAATTTTGAAATAACACAGCACAGAACAAAGAAAAAAAGAATGAAAAAGAGTGAAGAAAGCCTATGTGATCTATGGAGTTCCATCAAAAAATATTAGAATAATCAGAGCTCCAGAAGAGAAGGGAAAGGGGGCAGAAAATTTATTTAAAGAAATAATAGCTGAGCACTTCCCAAACCTGGGGAGAGACTTGGACATCCAAGTTCACGAAGCTAACAGATTACCCTATTATCTAAAGCAGAAAGCCTTTCACCAAGATGTATTATAATGAATGTGTCAAAAATCAAAGAAAAAGAGAGAATCCTAAAAGGAGTCAGAGAAAAAAAGATTGTAACCTACAAAGAAAACACATTAGGCAATCAGCAATTTCTCAGCAGAGACCCTACTGGCAAGGAGACAGTGGAATGACAAATCAAAGTGTTGAAAAAAACCTGCCAGCCAAAAATACTCTATTCAGCAAAGTTATACTTCAGATATGAAGGATTTCTCCCAGACAAACAAAAACTGAGGAATTTCATCACCCCTACACCTGCCTTGCAAGAAATGCTGAAGAGAGTTCTTCAAGCTGAAATCAAAAGATGCTAATCAGCAACATGAAAACATACAAAAGTATACAACACTCTAGTAAAGGTAAATGTACAATCAGACAGAGAAAACTTAATTCTGTAATAGGATGGTGTGTTAACCACTTAACTACAGTATAAAGTTTAAGGAGAAGATTATTAAAAATAATTACAGTGACTATAACTTGTTAATGAATACACAATATAAAAAGAGGTAAATAATGACACCAAAACACATTAAAGGGAGGGAGTAAAAGGGTAACACTTTTGCATGACATCAAAATTAAGTTGCTATCAATGTAAAATGGACCATTTTATCTAAAGATATTTTATGTAAGCCTCATGGTACCAAAAAGCAAAAACCTAGAGTAGATTCACAGAAGGTAAAGAAAGGGGAAACAGAATATAACACCGTGGAAAATCACCAATTTACAAAGGCAGGCAGAAACAGAGGGGAAAGGAAACAATGGAAATATAAAATAAACAGAAAGCCATTAATGAGATGGCACTGGGAAGTCCTTACATGTCAATAATTACTCTAATGTAAATGGACTGAATTCACCAACCAAAGGCACAGAGAGGCTGGATGGATAAAAACACAAGACCCAACTATATGTTGCCTCCAAGACTCACTTCAGATTTAATGAAACACATAGGCTCAAAGTGAAGGGATAGAAAAAGAAATTCAGGACTTCCCTGCTGGCACAGTGGTTAAGAATCCGCCTGCCAGTGCAGGGGACACGGGTTTGAGCCCTGGTCCAGGAAGATCCCACATGCGGCGGAGCAACTAAGCCTGTGTGCCACAACTACTGAGCCTGCGCTCTAGAGCTTGAGAGCCACAACTACTGAGCCCACATGCCACAACTATTGAAGCCCACGTGCCTAGAGCCCATGCTCTGCAACAAGAGAAGTCACCACTGCAATGAGGAGCCCGTGCACGGCAACAAAGAGCAGCCCCCGCTCGCCAAAACTACAGAAAGCCCGCGCACAGCAATGAAGACCCAACACAGCCAAAAAATTAAATAAATAAATAAGAAAAAAAGAAATTCAATGCAAGTGGAAACCAAAGGAAAATGGGGTTAGCTATACCTATATTAGACAAAATAGACTTTAAGTAAAAAATGGTAACAAGAGACAAAAAGGTCATTACATAATAAAGGGGTCAATTCATCAAGAAGATGTAATAATTATAAATATATATGCACTAACATTGGAGAACCTAAATATATTAACAAATATCAACAGGTTTGAAGGGAGAAATAGGCAAGAATACAATAATAGTAGGGGACTTTGATATCCCACTTTCAGCAATGGATAGATCATCCAGACAGAACATCAACAAGGAAACACTGGACTTGAACCATACATTAGACCAAATGGACCTAACAGACATTTATAGGTCATTCCATCCTATAGCAGCAAATACATATTGTTCTCAAGTGCACACAGAGAAGAATAAGTTTGAAATCATATCAAGTATTTTTTTCAGACCACAGTGGTATTAAACTAGGAATCAACAAGAAGAAAGCTGGAAAATCTACAATTATGTGGAAATTAAACAACATTCTCTTCAACAACCAATGGGTCAAAGAAGAAATTAAAAGAGGAATAAAAAATAACATTGAACAAATGAAAATGGAAAAAAAAATACCAAAATCTACGGAATGATGCAAAAGCATTCTGAAAAGGATAAACTTAGTTTATAGTAATAAATGCATATTTTAAGAAAACAGAAGGATCTCAAATAAACATTCTAACTTCACACCTCAAGGAACTAGAAAAAGAACAAATTAAGCCCAAAGTTTGCAGTACAGAAATAACGAAGATCAAAATGTAACACAGGCCAGAAAAACAACAGAAAAAAAAAAATCAACAAAACTAAGAGCCAGTTTTTCAAAAAGAGAAACAAAATTGACAGATCAAGAGCCACATTAACCAAGAAAAAAGAAGACTCAAATAAATAAAATCTGAAATGAAAGAGGAGACATACTACAGAAATACCAGTATGAGCAATTCTATGCCAACAAGCTGGATAACCTAGAAGAAATGGATTAATTCCTAGAAACACACAACTTACCAAGACTGAATCAGGAAGAAATAGAAAATCTCGATAGATCAATAATGAGTTAGGAGATTGACTCAGTAATCAAAAACCTCCCAAAACAGAAAACTCCAGGACCAGATGGCTTCACTTGTGAGTTCTATCAAATACTTAAGGAAGAATTAATGTCAATCTTTCTCAAACTCTTCCAAAAAGTAAGAGAAGGGAACACTTCCAAACTCATTTTATGAGGTCAGCATTACCTTGATACCAAAGCCAGACAAGGACACTACAAGAAAACTATAAACAATATCCCTGATGAATACAGATGCAAAAGTTCTCAAAAACTATCAGCAAAGTGAATTCAGCAACACAATAAAAAAGCATTTGACAAAATACAGCATCTTTTCATGATAAAAACCCTCAACTGATTTGGTATAGATGGAGCACACCTCAACATAATAAAGACCACACACAAACACACAAAGCTAACATCACACTCAATGATAAAAATCTGAAAGCTTCCCCTTAAAATCAGAAACAAGACAAGGGTGCCCACTCTCACCACTCTTATTCAACATAGTACTGGAAGGTCTAAGTTAAAGCAATTAAGGCAAGACAAAGAAATAAAAGGCATCAGAAGTGGAAAGGAAAAGCTGTCATTATTTGCAGGTGATATGATCTTATATATAGAAAATCCTGAAGACTTAACCAAAAAACTGCTGGAACTAATCAAAAAATGCTGTAAAGTTATAGGATATAAAATCAACACACAGAAACCAGTTGTGCTGCTACACACTAACAATGAAACATCTGGAAAAAAAAACGATTCTACTCACAATAGCATCAAAAACAATAAAATACCTAGTAATAAATTTATCCAAGGAGGCGAAAGATCCTGTATAATGAAAACTGTTAAGACCCTGATAAAAAGAAGTTGAAGACAAATGGAAAGATATCCTTTATTCATGGCTCAGAAGAATTATGTTTTTAAAATATCCATACTAAGCAAACCCATCTACAGGTTCAATGCAATCTTATCAAAATCCTAGTGGAATTTTTAACAGAGATAAAACAAACCTAAAATTTGTATAGAAACACAAAACAATCATAAGAACAACAAAACTGGAGGCAGCAAACTTCCTACTTTCGAACCATACTATAAAGCTACAGAAATTAAAACGGTATGGTTCTGGCATAAAAATAAAACATGTAGACCAGTGGAACAAATAGCCTAGAAATAAACCTCTGCATATATGGTTATCTAATATTTGACATGGGAGCCAAGAACACTCAATAAGGAAAGGTTGTCCTGCTATATCATTGCTACTGCTATATCACATTTGTTCAATTCCCATTAACATGTATGGATATCAGAAATAGAACAAAAAATGTCCAGGTCTCTAATATAATTAAAAAATAATCATTAATATTCATTAATGACTTTCAACCTATGAGAAGAGATTGTTTACTATATTAAGCATACTAAAATAAATGGGTAAAAACATTTTCATTTTAGCCATAGATTGAAACAAAGTGTATCCTAATTAATCTTCAGTTTACCTGAAAAGGTAATCAAACGAAAGGTTCTACAGAATCAAGGAAAATATACTTTTTGTTTGCTCACCAATGTCTATAAGGCACCCATTTCCACAATTCTATGGTAATTAAAATTTGACTATTATAGAGTATTAAAAAAATCTGTATTTTTTGTCACAAGCCATACATTACATATTTTATGGCCAATATGCAGTATAGCCATGAAGATGAACAGGCCTAAACTGCAGTCTTAATATTATGTAATTTTAATTATAATTAATTAGACAATTATAGTTAGTCAACAGATAATTATAAACCACAATTATTAGGAGTTATATATAGAAAAACGAATTGTCACACAACCACATTCCTTTTATTACCCTTGTTCTTGATTTCCAGGTGATCTCAGAATCAAAACCTTAGTAAGGGGTATTATTTATATGTGTGTATGTGTTAAAATACAGTTATGTAACACTTAGCCTTTTAAATAATAACTATTCTACTTTGTATTTCCTACTGGTTGCTTAACGTAGAGATGATACTGGTTAATAATCAACAACTTAAGTGACTTACAGGAAATGTTTTACTCTCAAAGAAATATGATCTGACCAGGAATTCTAAAGATGACAAGGCAATTAGAGTTAGGATAAACATACAGAAAGGTTTTGCTCTCTTGGACATGAGAAACTCTTTTCATTTTTCCCCAAAGGCTCTTATGATAGGCATAAAATTAAGTGGAGGGGAAATAAGGTTATTTCTTCTCCCAAGAGTTAATTCCATCTCTCCTCTCCACTTCTTGAGCTTCTGGAGTCAGTATCTTACTGTAGGGAATAAAAATGAAAAGCAAGAAGAAGAATAAGAAAAAAAAAAAAAACTTAAGGTAGCATAGATTTTGGCTATCTCTTTTAAAGCTAAATCTAGAGTACCTAAATGTAGATTTTGATAGGTATAGATTATTTTACTGTTTAATTCTATCTCCTGATACTGGAAAACACAGACTGGCTTTTAACTTTTCTTCGACTATATATACATTGAGATTATCTTTTTTTTTTTCTTAACACCTTTACTGGAGTATAATTGCTTTACAATGGTGTGCTAGTTTCTGCTTTATAACAAAGTGCATCAGCTATACATGTACGTATATCCCCATATCTCCTCCCTCTTGTGTCTCCCTCACACCCTCCCTATCCCACCTCTCTAAGGGGTCACAAAGCACCGAGCTGATCTCCCTGTGCTATGTGGCTGCTTCCCACTAGCTATCTATTTTACATTTGGTAGTATATAAGTCCAGGCTACTCTCTCACTTCGTCCCAGCTTACTCCTTCCGCTCCCCATGTCCTCAAGTCCATTCTCTATGTCTGTGTCTTTATTCCTGTCCTGCCCCTAGGTTCTTCAGAACCATTTTTTTTTTAGATTCCATATACATGTGTTAGCATACGGTATTTGTTTTTATCTTTCTAACATACTTCACTCTGTATGACAGACTCTAGGTCCACCCACCTCACTACAAATAACTCAAATTCATTTCTTTTTATGGCAGAGTAATATTCCGTTGTATATATGTGCCACATCTTCTTTATCCATTCATCTGTCATTGGACATTTAGGTTGCTTTCATGTCCTAGTTATTGTAAAGAGAGCTGCAATGAACATTGTGGTACATGACTCTTTTTGAATTATGGTTTTCTCAGGGTATAGGCCCAGTAGTGGGATTGCTGGGTCATATGGTAGTTCTATTTTTAGTTTTTGAGGAAGCTCCATACTGTTCTCCATAGTGGCTGTATCAGTTTACATTCCCACCAACAGTGCAAGAGGGTTCCCTTTTCTCCATACCCTCTTCAGCATTTACTCTTTGTAGATTTTTTGATGATAGCCATTCTGACCGGTGTGAGGTGATACCTCATTGTAGTTTTGATTTGCATTTCTCTAATGATTAGTGATGTTGAGCATCCTTTCATGTGTTTACTGGCAATCTATATATCTTCTTTGGAGAAATGTCTATTTAGGTCTTCTGCCCATTTTTGGATTGGGCTGTTTGTTTTTTTGATATTGAGCTGCATGAGCTGCTTGTATATTCTGGAGATTAATCCTTTGTCAGTTGCTTCATTTGCAAATATTTTCTCCCATTCTGAGGGTTGTTTTTTCATCTTATGGTTTCCTTTGCTATGCAAAAGCTTTTAAGCTTCATTAGGTCCCATCTGTTTATTTTTATTTCCATTTCTCAAGGAGTGGGTCAAAAAGGATCTTGCTGTGATTATGCCATGGAGTGTTCTATGTTTTCCTCTAAGAGCTTGATGGTGTCTGGCCTTACATTTAGGTCTTTAATCCATTTTGAGTTTATTTTTGTGTATGGTGTTAGGGAGTGTTCTAATTTTACATGTAGCTGTCCAGTTTTCCCAGCACCACTTACTGAAGAGACTGTCTTTTCTCCATTGTATACTGTTGCCTCCTTTATCAAAGGTAAGGTGACCATATGTGCATGGGTTTATCTCTGGGCTTTCTATCCTGTTCCATTGATCTATATTTCTGTTTTTGTGCCTGTATCATACTGTCTTGATTACCGTAGCTTTGTAGTATAGTCTGAAGTCAGGGAGCCTGATTCCTCCAGCTTTGTTTTTCTTTCTCAAGATTGCTTTGGCTATTCAGGGTCTTTTGTGTTTCCATACAAATTGTGAATTTTTTTGTTCTAGTTCTGTGAAAAATGCCATTGGTAGTTTGATAGTGATTGCACTGAATCTGTAGATTGCTTTGGGTAGTAGAGTCATTTTCATAATGTTGATTCTTCCAATCCAAGAACATGGTATATCTCTCCATCTGTTTGTATCATCTTTGATTATTTTCATCAGTGTCTTATAGTTTTCTGCATACAGGTCTTTTGTCTTCTTAGGTAGATTTATTCCTAGGTATTTTATTCTTTTTGTTGCCATGGTAAATGGGAGTGTTTCCTTCATTTCTCTTTCAGATTTTTCATCATTAGGGTATAGGAATGCCAGAGATTTCTGTGCATTAATTTTGTATCCTGCTACTTTATCAAATTCATTAATTAGCTCTAGTTAGTTTTCTGGTAGCATCTTTAGGATTCTCTATGTATACTATCATGTCATCTGCAAACAGTGACAGTTTTACTACTTTTCTTTTCTTTTGTGGTATGCGGCCCTCTCACTGTTGTGGCCTCTCCCGTTGCGGAGCACAGGCTCCAGACGTGCAGGCTCAGCGGCCATGGCTCACAGGCCTAGCTGCTCCGCAGCATGTGGGATCTTCCCGGACCGTGTCCCCTGCATCGGCAGGCGTACTCTCAACCACTGTGCCACCAGGGAAGCCCTACTTCTTCTTTTCTGATTTGGATTCCTTTTATTTCTTTTTCTTCTCTGACTGTGGTGGCTAAAACTTCCAACACTCTGTTGAGTAACAGTGGTGAGAGTGGGCAACCTTGTCTTGTTCCTGATCTTAGTGGAAATGGTTTGTTTTTCACCACTGAGAATGATGTTGGCTGTGGGTTTGTCATATATGGCCTTTATTATGTTGAGGAAAGTTCCCTCTATGCCTACTTTCTGGAAGGTTTTTATCATAAATGGGTGTTGAATTTTGTTGAAAGCTTTTTCTGCATCTATTGAGATGATCATATGGTTTTTCTCTTTCAATCTGTTAATATGGTATATCATGTTGATTGATTTGCGTATATTGAAGAATCCTTGCATTCCTGGGGTAAACCCCACTTGATCATGGTGTATAATCCTTTTAACGTGTTGTTGGATTCTGTTTACCTGTATTTTGTTGTGGATTTTTTCATCTATGTTCATCAATGATACTGGCCTGTAGTTTTCTTTTTTCTGTGACATCTCTGTCTGGTTTGGTATCAGGGTGATGGTGGCCTCACAGAATGAGTCTGGGAGTGTTCCACCCTCTGCTATATTTTGGAAGAGCTTGAGAAGAATAGGTGTTAGCTCTTCTCTAAATGTTTGATAGAATTCGCCTCTGAAGCCATCTGGTCCTGGACTTTTGTTTGTTGGAAGATTTTTAATCACAGTTTCAATTTCAGTGCTTGTGATTGGTCTGTCTGTATTTCCTATTTCTTCCTGGTTCAGTCTCAGAAGGTTGTGCTTTTCTAAGAATTTGTCCATTTCTTCCAGGTTGTCCATTTTATTGGCATATAGTTGCTTGCAGTAATCTCTCACTATCCTTTGTATTTCTGCAGTGTCAGTTGTTACTTCTCCTTTTTCATTTCTAATTCTATTGATTTGAGTCTTCTCCCTTTTTTTCTTGATGAGCCTGATTGATGGTTTATCAATTTTGCTTATCTTCTCAAAGAACCGTCTTTTAGTGGTTTTTTTTTTTTTTTTTTTTTGAGGTACACGGGCCTCTCACCGTTGTGGCCTCTCCCGTTGCAGAGCACAGGCTCCGGACGCGCAGGCTCAGCGGCCATGGCTCATGGGCCCAGCTGCTCCGCGGCATGTGGGATCTTCCCGGACCAGGGCACAAACCCGTGTCCCCTGCATAGGCAGGCGGACTCTCAACCACTGCACCATCAGGGAAGCCCCATCTTTTAGTCTTATTGATCTTTGCTATTGTTTCCTTCATTTCTTTTTAATTTATTTCTGATCTGATCTTTATGATTTCTTTCCTTCTGCTAACTTTGGGGTTTTTTGTTCTTCTGTCTCTAATTGCTTTAGGTGTAAGGTTAGGTTTCTTATTTGAGATGTTTCTTGTTTCTTGAGGTAGGATTGTATTGCTCTAAACTTCCCTCTTAGAACTGTTTTTGCTGCATCCCATAGGTTTTGGGCCTTCGTGTTTTCATCGTCATTTGTTACTAGGTATTTTTTGATTTCCTCTTTGATTTCTTCAGCGATCTCTTGGTTATTTAGTAGTGTATTGTTTAGCCTCCATGTGTTTGTATTTTTTACAGATTTTTTTCCTGTAATTGATTATCTAGTCTCATAGCATTGTGGTCAGAAAAGATACTTGATACGATTTCAATTTTCTTAAATTTATTGAGGCTTGATTTGTGACCTAAGGTATGATCTATACTGGAGAATGTTCCATGAGCACTTGAAAGTGTATTCTGTTGTTTTTGGATGGAATGTCCTATAAATATCAATTAAGTCCATCCTGTTTAATGTATCATTTAAAGCTTGTGTTTCCTTATTTTCATTTTGGATGATCTGTCCATTGGTGAAAGTGGGGTGTTAAAGTCCCCTACTATGATTGTGTTACTGTCTATTTCCCCTTTTATGGCTATTAACATTTGCCTTATGTATTGAGGTGCTTATGTTGGGTGCATAAATATTTACAACTGTTATATCTTCTTCTTGGATTGATCCCTTGATTGAGATTATCTGTTGAAGAATTTTTCAGAAAGACTTCTCTTTGCATAAGATTCATTTGTAGAAATAAGTCCCTGGGAAAGCCTAGGTCAGAAATGTCAAATTGGTGTCCTTTAACTAGCTTTCTTTGGTCAACACTATCTGTCTTTCTAAAGTCAAATTCATTTTTAATTTGAAAAATCAGTAGATATTATCTTATAAAAATTCCTATTTCCAAGTCTTCTTGGAAAATCAGAAGAACTGTGCATGAGCTTACATTCCCACGTGGCCACCACTGGCTGGAGCTGAGTGGGGGCTGGTGCCTTTGGATGGGACATGTGCTCTTCCAGGTCACCCCCCATTCCACTTGGTCTGCATCGTCTACCTGGCTAGCCCCTGTAAGAATCTATTTGTAACTCTGCTATTTATTTGGTCTGCTTTGTATTGTGATAGGAACATGAAAAAAGTAAAAATCCTGGTCTCTAACAAGGGTGAAGCTTGACGTTTAGAAACAACAAAACACTGCTTGAATTAGCAAAGTAAGTTAACAAGGTAACAATAAAATCTGTAGTGTAGTTGTGCACTACTTTTAAACAGTTTTCATTGCACTTTACTATTCTGCCTTTTAACCCAACATGTCTCTACACTGTGGCAATGCCTGAAAGCTGGATGACACCACTTACACCTAAGTGTGTCTCCATACACAGATTGTAATGTATATGACCCACCCTGTAGCTTAATATGATACAAATCCCTGCAGAGGCCAACAGCACACCTAGACCCTCACCTTGGCTCTTATCCCTAACTGCATGACCACAGGCAAAGCCCTCCGGGGTTCAACTCTTCATTCATATAATGAGGGTACTGGACTAGGTCTCTCTTAGACTGGGATTTGATTGTTTGAGACCATCAGCACATTTATAAAAATTGTGGAAATATCTTTTAGGTAAAACAAATAATAACTCAAGGGAAACTTGTTTTAGAAAATATTTTAGAAAAGGGATGCTTTCCAAGAGTACAACAAGAAAATTAAAACTTTATCATCAAAATATGCTGACTTATCCATTCCTTGTTTACAAAATAGTTTTAAATTTTAAAAAAGCCAAAATTATATGCCATTATTTACCCTAGAAATTGCTACTTAATGACAACATACGATGAAGCCAGGATTTTAGAAAGGAGAAATGTAAAAATCGAAATAATTGATATAAATTTATATGCTAAAAATTGGTTATTTAGTCATATCTCTTCAAAGGAGTCAGTGAAAACCCTCGGAAGATGAAATCAGGCTCCATTCATTTACTTCCCTCTGACATTTGCTATTTAGCTAATTATTTCGGAAGCCTATATATTAAAGCTTAATGCATTCTCTCAAATCCAAAATTTATTAAGATCTTTTTTTTGCCAGATAAAAGTTTTTTTTTATAGTAACAAGTTTGCATACTATCTACGAAAATGATTATAAGTAAAATTTTATAGGACACCTGTGTAGGAAGAACCCTGAACAGGCCCTCAAATTTCCTGCCCTAATTTCTGTGACTGTGAATATGAAGGATACCACACCTGTGATCTGCACTACTTGATAAGAGGGATTTTGCAGATATAATGAGATTATTAGTCAGCTGACTCTGAGTTAATCAAAAAGGAGACTACCCAGGTGATGCTGACCCAATGACATGATTAAAGCAGAGTTTTCTCCACCGGTGGTAGGAGAGGTCAGATTTCTGAAGCGCGAGGGAGATGTGACGCACCAGTGCTGGCTTCAAGATGGTGACAAGGAGTGTGGGTACCTCAGGGAACTGAGAGAGGTCTCTGGCTGACAGCCAGCAATGAAACGGGGACCTCAGTTCTACAAGCACAAGGCACTGAATTCTGCCGACAACTTGAATGAGTCTGGGAGTGGATTTCCCCTGAGCCTCCAGTCAATGACTCAGCCCAGCTGACATCTTAGTTACAGCCTTAAGATACTCAGAGCCCACTAGACCCACTGGACTTGTGGCTTACAGAACCATGTGCTAATAAGTGCATGTTTGTGGTGATTTATTACACAGCAATAGAAAACTAACACAACGCTGAGGAATTACCTATTATTAGGTAGGACAAGAAAACCAACTGAATATATGAATGCTACATTTTTCAGAGTGCTTAAGTTTCAAAGTTGATTTGTTAGGCTGTTTCATGTTGAGAAAAACAATGTGTGTTGAAAAGTAGAAGTGATAATTCTCAGGAAATGGGGCAAACTAAAGTCCAGAATAAATGTGAAACATTCAAACTAGATTTTAATTATAGCAAAGTAAAATTATACACTAAAAACCCTAGACATTTCAATTTCAAACTCAAAAGAAATCAAATACAGCAGAGATGCTTACCCTATTTTGAAAAAATGATGCATGAAAATGTGATGTTGTAGCAGATATTGATACTAAAGTAATAGTTTCTTCAGAACTAGGATTATGTAAGTAAACTTTTTCCATTTTTGGCATTCCAACTGGTCTGTAAAAACAAAAAGAAAACTGTTACAAATACTTCAAAGACAATTTCTAGTTTTAGAGTTAACCTTTAGTTGTTAAAAAATTAAACATCAAAATTATTTAGACAAATACATACCCAAACGTATGAAATTATATATTAAATTAGTTTATACCTAAAATTACACATAAAATGCATGCATTCGCTATTCAGCAAATAAAATTATTGAGTGCCAACTGTATGTCACACACTGAGCCAGGTACTGGGATGTAAGGGGGCAAGTCTCCACCCGGATGAAGTTTACAATCTAGTGAGGAGGCAGGCAGGGAACAAAATGGTCAGATCCCTTTATTACTTTCTGTAATACCACCTACCGCCTGCTTCTCTACTAATTCTGAATCTTATCCTCCTCTCCCCAAATTCCACTGATAGATGCTCTTCAATTTAGAAGAAGTTTAGTGGCAACATTATGTGAGCAGATCTGCCTTATAAGTTAGGGGCTGTTGTTATACTCATTTTATAGATGAGGACACCAAGGCACAGAAAGCTTAATTAACTCGCCTAAAGTCATACTTGGAACATCACCCTGAATCCAGGCCATCTGGCTCTAGTCCCTGCTCTAACCTTCTCAAAGGAACAGTATAAAGCACACACTCGAGGTCTGATGTCCACAGATTCATTTTAACGTTCCCCATGGCATCCACATTACAGTTTGTCTGAAAAGTGAAACCTCCTTAGTATGTAGTCCATTAAGTACTTACGTTGCTAATCATATTTGCACAGGCTTCCTAGCTTGACAGCTTAAGAGAATTCTGCAAATAAATTACGTTTTTTCAGAGTTCTCTCTAGTTATTTAATTGGCACCTGTCTTATTTCCTCAGCAAGATTATCAGTACCTTAAGGACGAAGTTTACGTTGTATGCGCACTGTGTATTCCTTGTATTGTCTAGCACAGAACCAGGCACCTGGTGAGAGCGTGCATGGGGCAGCTTGCCCGCTCCTGCCCCTGCCCATGACCTCAGTGGTTACAGTCTAGTGAAGAAGCAGGCAGGGAACAAAATGGTCAGATCCCTTTCTTTCTCTCTGTAATACCACCTGCTGTTATGAAGTGGTTATCAGCCCCCTAATCTGGAATCACTCAGCCTCCACACGTGGTTCCCTATGTTTCCACCTGAGTCAGGCTGGTTCCATGTGCATGACCCCCACGCCTTTACCAATGTCTTTGCTCTGTGTTTTCTTCCCTATTCTCTATGTGAATCCAAACCCTCATGTTCTAATTCAGTTACAGCTTCTGTCACAAGGTCCTCTTCTTGTACAATCATTTTGGCCTATGCTTTCTGAAATTTTATTTCATCTGTAGAAACCTCAAATTCTAAGTAGTTGAAGATGCAGCGCCAGAATTACGTTTTATATGTGGTTCAACTGTCCACCATGCTTTTGTCCTTCAGGAATTTTTGCCCCTGCCTTTTCCTCAGTTCAGTTTATCACTTGTAACTTATGATGTTGGAAAACTGATCAAACAGTGAACAGCTGACAACTTTCACTAGTTTTAAAAAAAACAAACCAGGGGCTTTGGGTTCCTTTTAAAATGGTGAATTGGTTAGTATATGTTACTGGTTCTCCCTGACACCCCCTAACAGCTGCATATACAAACAACAACGCTGGAAAATTTTAGAAGCTAATCCCTGATTCCAAGGATTAACCAAAAACAGCAAGAAACCCTTGGGGGAACAGAAGGCTGCCTGAACTGGCAGGTGGGGAAAAGTGAGGGACACAGGGCAGCGCAGGCCGCGAGAAGCCAGGAATAACTCTCCTCTTCTCCATTCCCTTCCCTGCTTGCCTTGGTACAATCAAAGCCTCCCCCTTCAACCCAGACGGCAGAAAGGCTCACTGGGGTAAGAAGCTGCTGATCAGCTACACTTGAACACACCCGCCTCTACACTCCTCTCTCTGGTCCTCCAAAGCCCTAAAGTTGTTAGATTACAATTTAGGAAGATACCTCTTCCAGACACTTTTGCCTAAGCACTGTCAGACAGAGTGGTGGGAACATAGGACAATCAATAGTTTTTATGTGAATGTGTGTATGTAACTGGACCTCTCCACCTTGGGGATCATCTTCCTTCTTAAATTCACAAGAAGAGACAAAGAGAAAGGCTTGGTCTTCTGCTCTTCCTCAATATGTATTATAAGACAGCAACTCAGAAGTTCACACATCAAAATAACATGATCTGTGAGGAGTAGTACAATCAAGTTGAAAACATATACAGTGTTGTGATAGACCACAATATTGTTCCCAATTGGCTGACTGAACTGGTGAGAGGCTTGTATCGCTCCACTTCATTAACATTAGGCCAATGAAATGTGAGCAAGAGTGACATATATCATTAAGTTTTAAGAGTCTTCTTGTACTCTGTTTCTTCTGCTAAGTAAATGGCATTTCACAGATAGGAGTGCTCTTCTAGTCTAAATCCCACTGGGTCGTTTGTGATCACAGCATAACCTAGTAAAGGCTGAATAATGCATACCTGAAGCTGCAAAAGTTAAACCAAGAATTAAAAATAAGCATAATGGAATATGCTTAAGGAGAAATGGCAAGATACTAGTAAAATGAAGAAAGCCTATAGAAAACAGGAGAAAATATCAGCAGAAAACATAATGTACAAAGACAATGGATGGGATATAGGTACATAAAACTCTATTCGTGAGCTGGAAGATCAGATTGACAATTTAGTTCCAAATTCAGTAAGAAAGTATATATATTTAGAATATTTTAAAAGATAGAGCTATAAAAATCAAAAGAAAAACAGATATGTAGAACATAACTAGAAGTGGTAATATTTGGAAAATGGAGTGTAGGCATACTTGAAGAATATGGACAAAAACAATGGGCAAAACCCAAAATTTAAAAAAAAATGAAATAATTCTTGATTGAAAGCATTTATGAAATGTCAACAAGGAGAGATAAGGAAACCCTGTACTTAATAAGCACACAGCAAAATTTAAGGAGTTGCAAGAGTTTTTTATACATTATGGATATAAGCCTCTTAGGAGATATTTGCAAATATTTTCTCCCATTCTGTGGCTATCTTTTCACCTTCTTGATGGTATCATTTGCAGCACAAAAGTTTTTAATTTTTATGTAATCCAACGTGTATATTTTATCTTTTGTCACTTGTGCTTCTGGAGCCATATCTAAGAAAATATTGTACAAATCACTGCATAATGGAGACACATTACAATGTTTTCCTCTAAGGTTTTATAGTTTAGCTTTGTTACATTTACATTTAGCTCTACGATACACTTTGAATTAATTTTTGTGTATGGTGTCAGGTAGGGGATCCAACTTAATTCTTTTGCCAGTTGTCTTAGCACCATTTGTTGCAAAGATTATTCTTTCTTCATTTAATTGTCCTGGCACCCTTGTCAAAATCAATTTACAATAAATATAAAGTTCTATTTCTGGAATCTAAATTCTTTCGCATTTATCTACATGGCAGTATTACAGGGTCTTGACTACTAAAGCTCTTTAGAAGGTTTCTGACATTGGGAGCTATTAGTCTTCCCATATTGGTCTCCTTTTAAAAAATTGTTTGGCTATCCCGGATCCTTCTTATTTACATGTGAATTTTAATACCAGCTTGCCAATTTCTGTAAAAAAGTCAGTTGTGGTTTTGATGGGGATTGTGTTGAATCCACAGATCAATTCAGGGAGTACTGCCATTCTCATTTGTGTCTTCTGATTTATGAATACGGGATGGTTTCTATTTACTTAGTTCTTTAATTTCTTTTGACAATGGTTTGGCATTTTTAGTATACAGCACTATTTTTTAAAAATTTGTATGTAAGTATTTTATTTTTGATGCCATTGTAAATGGAATTGTCTTCTTAATTTTGATTGTCCATTGCTAGTGTATAGAACAAATATTTTTGTATATTGATCTAATATCCTGTAACCTTGCTGAACTCACTTATTCTATTTTTTTTTTAAAGTGGATTGCTTAGGATGTCCTATGTACAAGAGTATAACATCTGAAAATAGAGATGGTTTAATTCTTCCTTTCCAAATGCCATTATCAAAAGTGGGGTACCTAAATCTCCAACTATTACTATTGAACTGTCGGGTTTTTCCCTTTAGTTCTGTTAGTGTTGCTTCCTATATTTTGGGTTTCTGTTGTTAGTTGTGTCTTGCTTTTTTAATGTGACAATCTTGGTCTCTTAATTGCTGTGTTTAGACTATTTATATTAAATGTAATTATTTTTATGGTTAAAGTCTACCATCTTGCTGGTTATTTTCTATTTGTTCTATCTCTTCTTTGTTCAGAATCCTTTTATATGCAGAATTTTCTAGTCCTGGCCCAATTAAACTAGAAATCAATAACAAACAGATAAACAGATTCTCTATAAATATGTAAATAAACCAACATGTGTAAACAACTCATGGATCAAAGATGAATAAAAATTAAGAACTATCTGGAACTGAATCAAAATGAAGAAATTAACTCATTAAAAACTTGTGGAATACAGTTCAAGTTGTGCTTAATCGAAAATTCATAAATCTAAATGTACATATTTGAAAAGAAGAAAGCCTGAAAATTAATGAGCTAAGCATCCATGTCATTAGAAAAAGAACAGCAAATTAAAGTAAGAAAGTACAAGGAAAGAAATAATACAAATAAGAGTGTAAATCAATGAAGCAAAACATAAAATAGAGATGATTTATGAAGTCAAAAATTCCCATTTTGGCAGGGGGGACTAATAAATTGTTAACTACCTGGCAAGATGAATAAAGAAAAAAGAGGAGGCATAAAATATCAATACCAGCAGTGATGAAGAAGACATCACTACAGATGCTACAAACAGTAAAACAATCATAAAATTTTATTAACTTTATGATAGTAAATTTGAAAATCCTGAAATTGCCATACTCCTAGGAAAAACAGAGCTTGCGAAAACTGACAAATTTAAGAAAAAAATATGTAAGCGTTACAAAAAATAAAACTACTGAAGAAATTAAATCTGCAATTTAAAACTTCCCCACAAAGAAAACTCCAGTCCATAAGGACTTGACTGGCAAAATCTACCAAATATTTAAAGGGACTATTCTACCAAACACTTTGGGGAAAAGAGAGATGCTGATACAAAATGGGGAAAGATGAGAAAGAACTCTGTGAGGCTGGATTTGAATTGGGAAAATATGAACTGGACTTATCAGTATGGGCCGTGATTTATGCATGTATACATATCAATATATACATACATAATGCATATGTATATATACATGTATATATTCCTTCAGAGACTGGTCCACATGAGCACAGAAGCAATGACATATTGGGGCAATGAGCACATTCAGTGCCCAGATCTGGGTTTCTAAATGTCATTTCCCACTGAAGAGACCAGGATTTCTTTAGTTTTGGCTAATTCCAGGTCTTGGACAAAGCAAAACATAAGGAAGTCTAGAACATTTGTTCTATTAGAAAGCAAAGAATTGTTCAAAGATAATAGGATGTATCAAAAAAAGAAAAAGGAATCAGCTTAAACAGGCTCCCACTGGCAAAATCTGTAAAATTTGGAGCAAAAAGAACAGTGAAAGTAAAGGGTTATTACACGCTGATTTAAAAACAAAACCCATGAGTCTATAGCAGAGATCAACAACCTTTTTCTGTAATGGGCCAGACGGTAAATATTTTAGGCTTTACAGACCATGCAATCTCTGTCACAACTACCCAGTCTGCCACTGTTGTGCAAAAAGCAGCCACAGACAAACGTAAATGAATGGGTATGGTTATGTTCCAGTGAAACTTCATATATAAAAACAGGTGTCAAGGGCCATAATTTGCTAACCCTTGGTCTACAGTGATGGTCAAAGAGGGGGAAGAATCTTGATTCCTAAATGAAAAAAAACAATGATAGAATTTGAAGGGGAAAAAAGGAATCACCATTTTGCAACTATCGATGTAATGACTGTCAGGTGAGAGTCTATGGGTGCGGATGAGGTAAACTATTAGATGAAAGGTTGATGGAGGACAGGATAGCAACCCTACAGATTATTTATTAATGACGAAGAGGAAAAGCCGTCTTTACAATTTACAGGATCTGGCAGGTAGTACACCAATGAGCGCTCAAACTCAGCATCAACAATAATTAGAAATATGGACATTACATTACCCTGATATAACGTAATACAACATTATCTATGTAATGTTCTTGACAAAAATGTTTACCCTGAAATCTAATCATTAGGATATAATCAGGCAAATCCAGTTTGTAGGCTATTCTATAAGTCAACTGACATGGACTACAAAAATTTCAATCTTATGAATAAAAAAAAGAAAAAAGGTAGGAAACAGTTCTAGATTAAAGACACCTACCAACCAAATGCAATGTGTCATCCTTAATTTAAACCTGGTTAGAGGATGGAAGACTATATTGCTTTTGGCAATTAGGGAAATTTGAATGTAAACTATATATTAGATAATGTTACTGCATCAATATTAGATTCTTTGGGTGTGATAATGGAATTGTGGCTACTTAGGACCAGTCCCTTAGGATTCACACACTGAAGAACTCAGGGGTGAAATATGATGTATACGCTTACTTTCGGGAAAAAAAGTGGAGTTTGTGTGTGTGTAGAAAGAAAAAGAGACAGAAAGAAAAGGTTACCTCTTGGTGAATCTGGATAAAGGTTATGTAGGTGTTCACCATATTATTCTTCCAACTTCTCTGTACTTTTACATTTTTCAGAAGTTGGGGAAAATATTAAGACTTTCTGTTCAACAAAATACCAGATGGGAAAATTTAACAGACACATGACAAGCTGGGAAAAGATATTTGCAATGTCTAAATATCTTTTTAGACTTTAAGGTTATTTTCAGACTATAAGAGGAATTACTAAGAACCCCAAAAGAAAAATGGTCAAAGGATATGAACAGGCAATTTATAGGAAGAGGAAACTCAAAAGGCCAATAAGCATATAGGTATGGATATTCGAACTTACTAGTGATGAGAGAAATGCAAAATTAACAAGGCATCATGTTATCCCTATTAACTAGCAAAATTAGAAAGCTGGCTAATGTTAAGTGCGAATACAGGGGACATGGCAATACAGGAATGCTAGTGGACTGCTCAGAGGAGTACAGAGAGGAAGCCATTCACAAGAGCAATCAGGCCATACCTAGATATGTGAAGTGTACTCACACTCTGTAACCTATGCATTCCACTCTGCGCTTATAGTTCCAAAGAAATTCTCATGACGGTCTGTAAGTGACCCTGTAAGAGGATTTCACTGCAGGGCTGTCTGTGGTGGTAAGGCAGGAGAGGCAATATGTGTAGCCATCAAAGGGGGAGTTAACGGTAGAGTAAGTACTCACTATTTTACTCCAGTGGTTAGAAATAAGAGAGCAGAAAAATAATCTAACAAAAACAGACCTTTAAAAAGGTTAAGAAATAGAATGAGCTATGCAGCCACTATGGAAAACAGTGTGGAAGTTCCTCAAAAAATTAAAAACAGAACTACCTTATGCTCCAGCAACCCCCTCTTCTTCCCATATCTGAAGGAAATGAAAACAGAGTATCGAAGAGATACATGGCACTCTCAGGGTTACCGCAGCATTGTTCACAATGGTCAAGATATGGAAACAACTGAAGTGTCCATCGACGGATGAATGCATAAGGAAGCTGTGGTGTATATATACACGATGGAACATTATTCAGCCATGAGAAAAAAGGAAACCCTGCCATTTGTAACAACACGGATGGACTTCAGGGCATTATGCTAAGTGAAGTAAGTCAGAGAAAGACAAATCTGTGTGATATCACTTATATGTGGAATCTCAAAAAGCCGAACTCCTAGAAACAGACTAGAATGGTATTTACCAGGGACTAGGGGGTGGGGGTAAAGGAGAGATGTCGGTCCAAGAGTACACATTTCCAGTTAGAAGATGAATAAGTTCTGGTGATCTAATGTATAGCATAGTGATTACAGTTAATAATACTGTACTATACGCTTGAAAGTTGCTAAGATCTTAAATGTTCTCACCACAAAAAAGAAATGCTAATTATGTGATGTGATGCAGGTGTTAGCTAATGCCATGGTGGTAATCATTCTGCAGTGTAAGTCAAATCAATGTGCTATATACCTTAAACTTACAATGTTATTTATCAGTTATATCTCAAAGTTGGAAAAAAACCAGAATGAGCTATATCACAATATTATTTATATGTTAAAATATAATTACATACAGTAAAATTACATAAGAATAATTTCTAACTGGGTGGCAGATACAAAACTATACATATGTCTTATTCATTTCTGTCTGTATATTATATTTCATAAAAAAGAAAAAAGGTGAAAATAATGTGGTAAAGTAATGAAAATACTCTGGAAAGTAACACTGCCCTATAATTGCTAAGCATCATCATATAAAAGTGAAATAAAGCATTCAGTCTTTTACTCTTCCTTTTGCTTTAGAGTGACCACATCAGTCAAGGTGGCTTTGCTATGTGAGATGTTTACTTGAGGTCAATGAATCAAAAGGTATTTGCCGAGGACCTACATCTGAGCCACCACTGTTAACAATGCTACCTTATCTTTACAGGTGCTTCTTATATAGCCATCAATGCTGAACCCTGTTTAGTCAGACAGGAAGCCCCATATGTTGTGATATGACCCCTCAATAATTCAATTTGAAAAGTACTTTAACAAATTTTATCTAAATAGAATATTAGAGAACTTAGGGTGGAAGTGTTATAATTAAACATTATGATAAATAAACTCAAAGCTCATTTTATTGTCCAAGCAGAAGTTTTAGTCTGTTTCCTTAGAGGTTTGTCTAACTTCCTTATTAGGACTTCTTCTTTTGGGGGTAAAACCCTCAAAGTCTAAAGTTGGGCAGAATTACATGCGCTCAACCTGACTTCTAACACAGTCACATTATTTCGCTTGATTCTCATATTCTGTATCACCTAAATCAACATCAAATGTAACTCAGCACCACTTTATTCATTTCTTCTGCAGCTTCATCTACAGTTGACTCTTGAGTTGTTTTAAACATTGTCTTTTCTAGAATGGGATAACAATACCTTCTTTCCATACTACCCAAAAAAGTCACGTTCATATGCATAAGGTCCACAAACTATATAAATAAGAACTCTTCACTGTCTTTTGTAAGCATTTAACACATTTTTAAGGTTTTGAAAATGGGCTGTGCTGCTTTTTATTTTACACACCATCTGAGAATTTCTTTATAATGCTGACATGAAGTTTTGTTGTTGCTGAGGTTCAGTGTCTTCTGGTGCCTCTAAGGCTTAAACCAAGACATATTCCCCTTCTGAGAGCTCATCACTGCAGATGCCACCAGCTCTTGCCAGAAGCGGGAAGGCTGTAGAGAAGATGAACTCCCTTCAAGTCTCTCAGCAGAGAGCAGGTGATTCTGCGGCATTAGCGGTCACTAAGAGGCTGTACCCACAGACTGCCCTTGGGAGGCAGGATCCCACAGGCGAGCTTCCTGCTTTGCAGGGAAGCAAAAACCTGGTCCAAAACTGCTCTGTGGTTTACAGCCCAGCCACCACGAGGCTCAAAATCTTTCTGTGGCTTACGGTTCAGCCATGAGGAAAAAACCCAAAGGTGAACCAAGGCTTGGGCCCTGAGGAGGGGACAGAGGGGCATCCAGAGGCAGGTCTGCAACAACGCATTTAGGGTTAGGAAGCAGGAAGCTGAGTGCCCTCGGGAGCCCCCAGTGCGTGGACTTCCTCTTGCTCAGGCAGAGACTTTCTCAGGAGCTAGACCTCTTAACCAACAGGCTCAGCGATCTCAGGTAGGGTCACGGGACCATAACATAATTAGGGAAGTAGGTACAGATCCAGCTGGGACTTCAAACTATGGCCACGATGCTGCAGGAAGAAGCTTTACAAAGACAATATGGAAGATAAAACTCTTCTTCCTCAAGCTTTATACACATATAGTAGAATAACAGTACACAGAGATAAAAATGTGCTCCTTCCACCCTGTAAGTTCACCGATTATGTGCTTTTTTCAGCAAACAGGCTTTTTTACAATTCAAGTGTCCCACAGGCTACCTGGCAACCAGTGTTTCTCCTCCCTATGAATTTGTTCTTAATGTTTTTCCTCCATTGACCTCAGTGCAATCAATCTCAGTTTAGATAAAGAAGACAGGGTATAACACAGACAAGTACTCTGGGGGATCCTTGAAGAAGACAGGACTGAAGATGGCCTGCTACAGGAGAGGGCTCTGGGGTAAGGAAAGAAGCCTGGAGGTTCTAGGAGCCTGGAAGCAGGGGTGGATCAGAAAGCTTGGTTTGCAATGCCGGTGAGGCTGGCCTTACCCTTTCTTCTAGGGATCAAAGAGGAAAGGCCCTAAGCCACACCCTCCGGAAATGAACCCTTGGAGAAGGGTCATCTACTTACGTTGCCGAGAGAAGTCTGGAGTAACAAGAACTGAGGGAAGGCGTCAGCAGGCTATTCCAGCCACTCATGCACACACAGAGCAGGCTTCCTGCAGTTCCAGGTGGTCCAGACCATGGAAGCAGAGGGAGGTCTCCTTGGATGGACCAACTTACAGACCTCATACAAACAGCTTCCCCTGCCTCTCCCTCTCCTCAATTCCCTTGACAAAGTGGAAGACTGAGGAGAGAAGTCACACTGAACCATGGAAAACTATGCTCAAGTACTAATACAAATTTACTTGTGAGTAAATAAGCAGTGCATCAGTTTTCTATGCTGCCTAACAAAGTACCACACACCGAGAGGGTTAAAGCAATGCCCATTTATCATCTCTCAGTTCTGTACGGTAGGAGTCCAGGCACAGCATGACTGGTGTATCTGCTCAGGGTCTCACACATCACGGCTCAAAGTCCCCTTCTAAGCTCATGCAGGTTGCTGGCAACGTTTAGGTTGCTCTCAGCCTCTTGCCATACGGCCCCTGCCCTTTCCAAAACCAACACAAAGAAACTCCCTTGCATCAAATACCTCTCATGCTTCAAATCTCCGACATTTCTGTCTCTGACTGCCACAGCCAGATGTAGAGGGCTCATGTGTGGTTAGGTCAGGTGCCCAGATTACCTCCCTATCTTAAAGGTCAACTGATTTGGGACCTTAATTACATTTTCAAAATTCTTTGAAAATTCTACAGCAACATCTAGATGAGTGTTTGATTGAATACAATTGGGAGAAGGTGAATGAGCACCTTAGGGGCCAGGAATCGGGGGGCATCTTAGAATCCTGCCTGTCATAAGCATCATGTGTGACTGCTTGGCTAGACAGGTAAGATTTAAAAATAAGACAAAGATTTTCAAATGCCTGCTAGTGTGCTGGTCCAGTTTGTTTCCATTATCAGCTGCTCCAAAGACAGGAGGAGGGCCAAGGGGGTTAGTGTGAATTATTTATAGATAAACCAAGCTGAGATATACAGCTGTTCTCTCAAGAGCAGAGCTTCTGACTAACTGTCCATATTTTACAAGAGTCTGAGGCTCAAAAGAATTAGGAAGAAGCACTCATGAATTAGAGACTAGCTTGGAAAGTAAGCTGCAATTTTGTGGTCAATGGCAATTTTTCTAGCCACAGAAAGATGACAATGCAGTGCCACGAAACAGCCAAAGAAATGGCTGAGTAGCTGCCCTCAGGCAAACTTTGTGAATGACAGTGACACAGCAGTCTATTAAACACAACTTTTGGCAGGAATTTGGGCCAAATCAATATGCACTACTTTGACCACTCGATTACCACAAAATCTGACCATCGTCTCAAACACATTTTAGACTGAGGGCTGAGCTGGAGTGTTGGTTGAACAGTTATAAACTGGAAAGCTAAAAAGCACCAAACATCCCTTTAGAAAAGAGGGCCTACTTGATTTTCTCGGAATACCAAAAAGTGATTAGGGAGAAATGCCTCTCATCAACTGAACTTGACAATAAACACCTCCATTTTTAGCAAGTTTATTCAATTTCCACCGTTTTAAAAGCCATTAAGTCTCTGTTTTAAACTTTTAGATTTGAAATCAAGATTTTCTTCACTTAATAATTATATAAACCAAAGAACTCAGTAAAACAAGATCCCACCCAAAGAATCTTTTAAATCTGCAATAAATGTTTGAGAAAAGGAGTTGTTATGGAAACAGAAAAATATTTAACAGCACTGGCATAAATAACTGCGGGGGGGGGGGTGAGTAAAGCATGGGGTGGGGGGAAGGTGGTGGTCAGGCCCAAGATTGCTCCAGGCTGACTGCTAGAGAGAGAGAGGGGGGAAGGGGGGAAAGAAGAGAAGGGCAGAGGGAGAGGGAGGGAGAGGGAAGGGGCAAAAAAGTAGAATCAAAGAATAAATTTAAACAAAACGGATGTAAACAAAGAAAGCCTATTTTTCAAGAAAGTTAATTTGATCAAACGTCAAAGACATTCTAGAGGGCGGTAGGGACGGCCAGGGTAGTGAGAGGAGTGAGGCCACGGCGGTTTAGAAAGCAGCCACGGAACTAGAGCTGCATCCTTGCTAAAGGACAGGAAACCGTCTTGGAGACCCTGGTTGGCAACTGAAGGCAACCTGGAGTGATAAATTTCATCCGACTCAAAAGTTCTTCCAGTTACTGCAAAGGGTGTTTTAAAATTAAGAATGGCTTCTGGTTTAGAAAAAATGACCACAAGCAGTAGAAGTAGTTCACAGAAAACATAAGGCAAAACTTCAGTGCATAAGTCAAGGTACACTGAACAATGATTTCTGATTACTTACAATTTCTGGAAGAGAATATTATGAAGTGTTCTGTTAAGGCTACTTCTCAAGTCCTAAAATTACTGCTAGACATATGAAGCTAATGAAACATTTACAGCATGGGCATTAATTAAATCAGTACATTGCTGGATCAAGAAGAAAAGGTATAGCAAATGTTTAATGAAGTGCTGCAAAAAACACTTGAAAATGCAAAACGAATTTTACTGTAGCAGAAGAAGTCAGCAGGTAATCTTGCTGGACTTAAAGACAATGTACGGCATGTGTTAAGTGTGAAGTATGTGCCAGATATGTAAAGATAAATAGTGCGTATTTATCTTGATAGTCGGGTCTAGTAGGGAAGCAGACGTCAGAAGAACCAATTAGAGCAATAACCAGCACTGACAGAAGTTAGCAGAGGATGTCAGGTGTGATGAAGAACCCAATTCCAGTTTTGATGTCTCATTGCTGACAGTTTTCAAGCCCCACAATGTCCCTTCACCTTATGCCCCACATCTGGGCAAGCCCACAGGGAAGCCTGCACACTCTCTCTCCAATCTACTAAGAAGTTCACACCATGCAAGCCTGCCTAGCCTCACCCCCTAAGCATAAGAGCCAAGCCAGTTTCCTTTCTCTGCTCTCTCAAGCCATTTTTCAGACCTTGGGAGCCCTCTCTGCTCTCCCCAGAAAGCTTCATTATGTGAGGATAATAAATCTCTCCAGCCCTTCTTGGTGTGTGAACCAGTCTTGACGCCTAAAGCAAATTTTGGGTGTGGATCCATCCCAGCTCTGTGGAGTGAACGCCACACCATGGAAGCAGGGGGAAGGCAGTTTCTACCTCTGCTAGGCAGGCTGGGGAAGGCGTGTTTTACAGAGGACTGAAGGTCACTGGAGGTTCAATGGGCCAGGGAGGTTGTAACGGGCTTCAACTGGAGTTCCTACCCACTGCATGACTTTTCTTTCTCTGGGTGAAACCCTGATAATTACAGAGACACCCCCTGGAAAACACGTCCACTACCAAACACCGTCCTTATCTGAGTGATGAGGTAGCCACCTCACCTAAGCCAGGGTGATGACTGTACTACTCTGAGATTTTTCCAACTAAAGTAAAAGAAGCTATTATTCCCCGAGGAAGGGAGGCTAGAGAATGCGGGTCTCAAGAACAGTCAGTAGATTTGCTCTCATCATTGTAGGGAAAAGATACGGGCAGTGGGAGAGAAGAAGCCAACAGCAAGTGGGGCAGAGATAAGAGATGGGGGCGGGCAGAAGAAAGGCCTAGTGGTGCTGGATAACGTCGTTCCCAGGTCCCACTGCAACTGTGAACTTTCTGCAAATATATTACAGTCCTTGGAATTCCTTCTAGTATATCCTTATTTTTGCTCAACTCCTTTCAGTTAGATTTCTATCACTTAGAACCAAACAACAGCACTGACCAAAACAGACGGATTACGGCACTCTAATTACTGTTAATTTTCTTACAATACCAATGATGGTACTGTACTTATGCAGAATGTAGGCATGAAATGCCATTATGTCTGCTACAAATGATTAAAAAAATGAACAAAAATATGAATATGGCAAAATTTTTAATTATTGAATTTAGTTTAAGAATATATTCACTATCTGTTCTATTTTTCTGTATGACTGCATGAAACCTTCTATGAAAAATTCTTTTTGGAGAGGAGCCTCTTAAAGTATGTATAACATGCCTGGAGCTTTCAAAGAGAGTTTGGCCGTCATCTGAGCTAAGAGACTCCCAACAACAGCTGGATGTGAGACTGGCCTGCTTCCTTGGGACCCTCCCCAAGTGCCGGCCTGTGGACATCAATATTCAGGTCCTGCCCTTGAGGCTCCAGCCTGCTCGCAATTTTCCCTTCCTGAGTGCCTGCCCCTGTACACTTGGGGCTTGCTTAACCAGCTCCCACAATTAGATAAGCCAATTCCTTATAAAAACTCCACACATAAACATATACGGACAAACACACACACACACACACACAACACTGGATCTGACTGGATCTGTTCCTCTGATTGAACCCTAATACATGTATTCACATCTGCTCCCAATTCCTACTTCTATAGATCCACTTCTACCTTTATGAGATAAAAACAAACTCTTCAGTGCTCTCAGGCTGGACACAGAAAAGTTTAAATTAAGGGTAAATTTTTTTTCCTTTTGTTTCCGCTCTTTTGCAGCAGCATATAAATTTGCTGCTTTGGGGAACAGTCCAGTCTAACCTGTAACCAAGAGCTCACAGTCTGCTTCAAACAATTTTCTTCATCGTATAACCCAACCCTCGTCTGTAGTGGTGTGCATCTGTCTGTTCGCACATCTTCAGCACATCGTCCTCTCCAGTCGTAGATTAATTCATTGATTGCTATCGGTGCTCCTTGTACATGACGCCTAATTACTCTCTAGCCTAAATACTAACTAAAAATGTTTTACATTCTGCATATCCTTTCACCTCCTAATTCCATTTTTTTTGGACTCTCCTGAGGAACTAGTAATGGTTGTGCTTAAAAGCATTAGTTTCAGCACTGATTATAAGACCAAAGAGTTTAAAACAATAAATGAATTTAAAAAATATATCCATACAATTTGCTGTTCTTTGATACCACAAAATAATGTAACAGAAAATTCTATGGAATAAAAAAATGCACAGTATATATGTTTAGAAAGCAGGTTAGGGACTTCCCTGGTGGTGCGTGGTTAAGAATCTACCTGCCAGGAATAAAGACGCAAACGTAGAGAATGGACTTGAGGACACAGGGAGGGGGAAGGGGAAGCTGGGACGAAGTGAGAGAGTGGCATGGACATATATACACTGCCAAATGTAAAACAGATAGCTAGTGGGAAGCAGCCGCATAGCACAGGGAGATCAGCTCTGTGCTTTGTGACCACCTAGAGGGAAGGGGTGGGGAGGGTGGGAGGGAGATGCAAGAGGGAGGAGATATGGGAACATAGGTACATATATAACTGATTCACTTTGTTATACAGCAGAAACTAACACAACATTGTAAAGCAATTATACTCTAATAAAGATGTTAAAAAAAAAAAAGACTCTACCTGCCAATGCAGGGGACATGGGTTCAATCCCTGGTCTGGGAAGATCCCACATGTCTCGGAGCAACTAAGCCCATGCACCACAACTACTTAGCCTGTTCTCTAGAGCCCGTGACCCACAACTACTGAGCTTGCGCTCTAGAGCCCGCAAGCCACAACTACTGAGCCCACATGTCACAACTACTGAAGCCTGCGTGCCTAGAGCCTGTGCTCCGCAACAAGAGAGGCCACCGCAATGAGAAGCCCACGCACCACAACGAAGAGTAGACCCCGCTCACCACAACTAGAGAAAGCCCATGGGCAGCAATGAAGACCCAATGCAGCCAATAATAAATAAGTAAATAAATTTATTTTTTAAAAAAGAAAGCAGGTTATAAAATAGTTTATGGTCAGAAAATACTGTTATATTTTTGTAACTCAATAAATAAATACAGATACACAGAAAAAGGACTTGAAGGATAGAAGTTCAATGTTTATGTTTCTGGGTGGTTGGATTACTGGTAAATTTTTGCTTCTTTCTCTTGATGAGCATTTTCTAAGTATACCACAGTGAACATGTACTGCTAGCATATTGGGCAAAACCCCAGTAAATTTTGTAGTGGTGATTTAATAATCTGTGGCCTAGAACAGGAATTCTTTACTAGTGCTTAAGGATCCAGATATGGACTTTGATGGGGATGGCTATAAAACCCTTGAACCTATGTGCAAAATGTTATTTGTATGTGCAACTGTGTGTGTGTGCATTTGGGGAAAGGAAGGAAGAGGTTCTGATAGCTTTCATCTGTTCTTAAAGAAAACCATGATCCAAAAAAGGTTAAAACTACCAGTCCAGAATTTTGCTTGCCCTTATCTCAATTTCTCCTATTTAGGGGTGGGGCATTCATTATGTAAAGCGTTGAGGGACAGATAATTTGGAACAGGAATTACCAATTTCAATTCAGATATTTTGCACACCTGAAAATTTCTTTATCTCAGGGGATGCATGAAATTTTCAAAACTCCCTTAAAAAAAAAATGAAGTGAAAAACGTTGGATATAACTTTTTTTTTTTTTTTTGCGGTACGCGGGCTTCTCACTGTTGTGGCCTCTCCCGTTGTGGAGCACAGGCTCCGGACGCGCAGGCTCAGCGGCCATGGCTCATGGGCCCAGCTGCTCCGCGGCATGTGGGATCTTCCCGGACCGGGGCACGAACCCGTGTCCCCTGCATCGGCAGGCGGACTCCCAACCACTGCGCCACCAGGGAAGCCCGGATATAACTTTTGAAACAATCTCTCTAAAATGGTTACTGCTAAGCTTTTCAAAGTAAGAATACTCACTATGTTAGACTTAAAGTTTTGCTACTGTACCCTGATCTCCTCTGTCCCCAGGCTCATGGTGTCATCATAAACATGGCCCATGCCACAGTCCTAGATTGGAGTTCATCAGAGAGATAGAACTCATCATTATTTTAAAAATAATGAACCTTCTTGCTAAAGATCAAAATGCATGCCATGTTTCATTAAATATCTTGGCATTTGACAGAAGGAGACTATGGGTGATATATTACTGTGACTGGATTAAGAACTCTATGTTTTTGCCATCTCAACATCGTTTCTAAACCTTTTTATAGGACAGAAACAACAGTGATGTATTTCCTATCTGAACATTGTGGTCTTTAAACCTAACACCCACAAGTCAATTTTACTATTTATATAGCGACTACTTGCAAATACTGATTCCATCTGTAGGTACAAAAGGAAGCACACAAACTTCTCTCTGCAGCCCCACCCCAAAAATCCATGATCTCTGTAAACACCTGAAAAGATGGAGTTGTTACCAGATAGCTCTTCTTATGCTGACTACTCTACCATGGTTTTGTACAAGTATAACTGATATATTTGATTACTCTAGGTTTGAGATTGTAAAGAAATTATTACAGAATTAATTAAAGAATGTTAAAAAATGCAAGGCTGCCTACTGTGGTACATGTAAAAACTAAATGAAAACTTGACATTAACATCTTAGTGTAGAAGAACAGTTTCAGGTACCTGGTTTCAAATCAAAAGATTAATACACTTCCAAATTTAAAAATACCCTGAAATATTTAAACAGAAATTATTTAAATTTAATGTCTTCACTAGTAGAAAACGGTTAACTACAACTTTGACAACATTAAAAAAATTACAGTTTTCATTTATTGAATCAGAATAGACCTGCATACAGCTCCCCCTACCGACTTCCCTTTTAAATTCTTTTCTTCTAATAAATGCTGGAGAGGGTGTGGAGAAAAGGAAACCCTCCTACACTGTTGGTGGGAATGTAAATTGGTACAGCCACTATGGAGGTTCCTTAGAAAACTAAAAATAGAGCTAACATATGATCCAGCAATCCCACTCCTGGGCATATATCCAGAGAAAACCATAATTCAAAAAGATACATGCACCCCAATGTTCACTGCAGCACTATTTACAATAGCCAGGACATGGAAGCAACCTAAATGCCAATCGACAGACAAATGGATAAAGAAGATGTGGTACATATATACGATGGAATATTACTCAGCCATAAAAAAGAATGAAATAATGCCATTTGCAGCAACATGGATGGATCTAGAGATTGTCATATTGAGTGAAGTCAGACAAAGACAAATATCATATGATATTGCTTATAGGTGGGATCTAAAAAAATGGTACAAATGAACTTATTCATAAAACAGAAACAGAGTCACAGATGTAGAAAACAAACTTATGGTCACCGGGTGGGGGGGGTAAAGGAGTGGGAGGGATACATTGGAAGATTGGGATTGACATATACACACTACTATATATAAAACAGATAACTAATGAGGACCTACTGTATAGCACAGGGAACTCTACCCAATATTTTGTAAAGACCTATATGGGAAAAGAGTCTAAAAAAGAGTAGATATATGTATATGCATAACTGATTCACTTTGCCATACACCTGAAACTAACACAACATTGTAAATCAACTTTACTCCAATAAAAATTATTTTAAAAAAAAAGGACAAACAAATTTAAAAAAACTTCCTTTCTTCTGCTAACTTACCAGAGTGGCATTACTCTAGAAGTTATATCATTTAAGATGTTCTCTTTACCTACCTGCTAAATTGGGTTGGAACCAAATACGGGTGAAGACTTGTCTTCCCCTCAGTGTATCTGAGATGTGCAAAACCTGAGACCCAGAGGCAGAAGGTAAGCAGAACTATGGTTTGAGGAAGTACTCTGTGGTTGGACCTTGTCTTCCTGTAGGATCTGCTTTTGTTTGGCCTCCTGAGTTGGTGATAATATTATTTATTTGATGATGTATAAAAGTTTGTAATTTAAAAGCATATACATCAAACAAATTAATATATTCTTCCACATCCACAAGGAAAAACGTTAAATAATAAAACTGGAAATGAAGTGCTAATCAGAAAGGTAACCAAGTTTAATGCTGCTTCTGAAGATAAGATCCTCTGAACCAGAGACTCCAAAATGTGGATATTTTTCAAACTTCAAACTTTAATATTATATGTTAGATTCATAACAGATACTTACTTCCCATTTTCAAACTGTATTCAACATTATTTACTTTCCTGATGACTAAAACATGTAACTTTCTCATACAAGATAACACAGGCAAAAGGCAAGACAAATGCATGCATAAAATATATATAATATTGCTATGGCCTGAAAATTTTAAACTTACTGTTCATGGAAATCCAGCATTGGTGGCTCAAATCGTATAGGTCTGCAATTACCCCGGTACAGAGATATACTGTAAGTAAAAAGAAAACAGCCTAAGAAGCAATTCTTCAACATATGTGTTTCCCCAAACCAAAGTCAGACACTTGAGTTTTGTCATGATAAAGTTTCTTTAAGAAAAGTGGAGTCTTATATTAGAAATATGGCGTTCCTTTTTTATTAGAGGAAATCAATAAACATTTGTTTTAAAAAATGGTGGAAAAAAAGGAGTGTTTTTCCTATTCAAAGGTATGCAAAAACAGAAACTGCTCAAATAGACTGCTGAAATTTATTTGGTTGATATAACTGATAACAATATATCTTAATATGTTCATTTGGGTTTTTTTTTGCCACACCGTGCGGCTTAAGGGACCTCATTTCCTCAACCAGGGATTTAACCTGGGGCACCGCAGTGAAAGCGCCAAGTCCTAACCACTGGGCCGCCACGGAACTGTCTCATTTGGATTTTTAATACATGTACAATGAACAATAAATAATTACTTGTACTTGGAAGGCAATTTATAGAGATAAAAACTCATGATCCCATTGTAACTAGAGTGTCAAAGAACTAAACAAGAGTCAATTTGGGGATAGAAATTTCCAAGAACTGAAATATCTTTTTAATCTGAGAGTTTGGAACATACTGATCTATGATGTCTTGGCCTAAATATTTGAGTATCATTTCTAACTATTCCCCTTGATACTAGAACTTCTCACTAAAACAGATTCCTGAATAAGCAAACCTCCTAGACATCACCATGACCTAACATTGATGCAAAGTATAAATAACCTTGGAGAGGAGGTCCGCATACCTAAAGTCATCTGTTTACATACTGAGAGAGGGAGAAAGTCATTCAGACACTAAAGTTTCTAAACAGTAGATTATCTTTCTGCTGTATTTTAAGAAATGATGTAAGAGCAAAACCCATTCTGTGAGACTACTTTATTTCCATCACCTCTGCAATTCAAAAGAGCACAAGCTTCACATGATGTAATTTCATTCAGGAAATACAATAGAAATAGACAAGGACATACAGAAAATGTGGAAGATCTAGATTTAACTCAATTCAATAAAGATTAAATAGTCTGAGCAGTGGAATAATTGAGCTTAAAAAAATAAGGTTTAAAAGTGTTTTTAGCCTTAGCAATTAAGAGTATTACTCTGTGCTGCTTGACAATCCTTCTACATATGTTGAACATTAAAGATGACAAACACGAGAAGGAAAAGACCAAATGTAAGACTATACTTTACTAAAGCACAAAACTAAAGACACTGGGAAAATGAAGGCACAATTCCTCACAAGGCAGCTGCCACATGTAGCCAGAGGTACAGAATCTACCCCCTCTTGATTTCTGCCCTTCTTAGACATACTGTAACGAGGATACTCTTCAGCTCCTTTAAAACAATAGATACTGATGAGTTCATCAGTTTTAACAGTGTGAAACTCACACTTACATAAAATCTCCATCCAGTCAAGGAAAAAAAAATTAATGCATAAAGTAAATGTGTCTAAGTCAGTAATTCACACATATATAAACAATGACTGTGTTAGATGCTAGAGATACAAAGGAGATTAAGATACAGTTTTTTTTTCTCTCACAGAACTGAGAGCCTAATCCCCAAACTTCAAGTGGAAATGTTTAAAGTGGCCAGGCAAGGGAAAAAGGTGCGGTGCACACCCCATTCACTCAACACAAATATACTGAATGTCAGGGGCTGTCTAGTGGCTGGGCCATGAGAACAAAGAGCCTGTTCTCATGGCACTAACATGCCAATGGGGAAAACAAAATAGAACACATCACGTGATGACGTCCAGCATATAAAGACAAATCAAACACAGCAGGAACATAGACGGTCTCTCTGAGGAGGGACACTGGGGCTGAGACCTGACTGGTGGCGATCTGGAGGAAGAAAGCAGGAATGTCCTTGGCATGATGAGGAACCAGGAGGCTGAAGTGGCCAGAGTACAGGAAGGAGGGGGAGGAGACCGGAGCTGAGACCAGAGCGGTACAGAGGCCAGGTCTCCTTGCAGAAGTCTGGATTTTATCCTCAGTGTAACAATAAGCGCCTACAGTGTTTTGAGCAAGGAAGTAACATGATCTAACACATTTAAAAGGTCAAATCTGGCTGCTGTATGAAGAAGAGACTGCATGAGCCCAAGAGTGAAGCATGAAGGCCCTGCAGTTGTCCAGAGAGGAGGGGACAGCCACTGTGGTCCAGGATGACTGCAAGGGAGGGTGGTGAGAAGTGGCTCTTTTCTGAATATTTTTGGAAGCTAGAGACATCATGCTGATGGATTGATTTTGGAGTGTAAGAGAAAGAAGAGAGGCATCAAGATGACTTAACTCTAAGATTTTGGCCCGAGAAACTGGATACGTAGTCATGACATGCAAGAGTAGGTTGGAAGTGGGGAAGGGTAGTTGGGTAGGGATTCAAGAGTATTGTTTTAGACATTTAAACTTGAGATGTCTTATCTAGATGGAGATGTCAAGTAGGCAGATAGATATACATGGTTATTGCTTTATATTAAAAAGTTACTGATTTGGGGGTACTGATCTTAAACCCAGGCATTTTGGTGAGTTAATTCTAACAGTCTATAAATTCTCTTAGATTTTCCCCTGCCATTATATGTGTTGCTAAAATGATCACTATCTTGAATTGTCTCTGTAGACAGATCACCTGCAAGTAACAACAATTCTGTTTCTTCCTTTTAAATCCTTAGACCTTGTTTTCCTTTTTCGTGCCTTATGTGGGCTAAGACCTCCCATAAAATGTTCCAAAGAAGTGGTGTCCAGCCAATTGTTATCGTGACACTTACAGGATGCTCACAGAATATGAGATAGAGGGGACAATACATAACAGATAATTCTCTCATAAATAAATGCATATTTTCAAAACAACAGCAGATCTATATCTAAGGACCAATTTAATATTTGAGTGGGTACAACACAAATTGTCATAGGGATAATCTTATCTTAACAAAACCCAAAATTCAATAACATAGCTATCACATACCTACAGCTGATTGAAATGGCTGCTACTGTTTATTTAGAATGGCCATGACACTCCTTAGTGCTTTATTAACAGAAAGCAAATGTCTACAAATCCATAATGTTGAAAAATAAACTGGGGAAGAAGCAATATGAAAAACGGTGCCCTTTGTCAATTTCAAAGAAACAGAATCTTAGACATTATAAAAGTAATAACATGATTTTATGCTTTCGGCAGTGATTGTATTTTTTCTGAAACTCAATACAATATTTTATTTTCACTAAAACATTAACTGTTTATTTGGGGAGAAGGAGATGAATAAGGGCTATTCTGACTTCAAGCGAGGGAACAACTGGAGAGATACATGAAATCTGTGTTGCCTGGTGAACTGTTAGGTCGAAATTAAGCACACAAGACCTTCCCAAATGAAGCACACAAAACATTCTTGGAGCTTTGGGAATTTGTTTAAACTGTGAAATTTAAAATATTTTTCTAGGGGCAATTACTACCTAAACAAAAGGTTCTCTTCGGCCCAGTATTTCATAACGAATGATTTGTGGTCTACCTACATCTTAATCATCTAGGATGCTTGCAGAAATGCAGATTCCAGGGCCCCGCGCCTCTCGATTCTGATTCCTTACATCTAGTATGGAGCCCAGAAACAGGCACTTTTATGTCCACTCTCACACTTGGGAACTACTCTTTTGTAGCTTGATCCACAGTAAGCGTTGCAAGCAGAAATAAGAGGGGAATAAAACCACTTTAACAAGTAAAACCTTTTAAAAAGTCACCAACAGTTTAAAATGGTCCCCTGTATGACTTTTATTAGAGACAGCTATATAGTGACTTAAGAGAAAAGATACAGATTACTCCTATATCAATATTTTCCAATAAATCCATTTTAGCTTAAATTTTCATTTCCCTAAGGACTAATGATGTTGAACATCTTTTCATTTGTTTACTGCCCAATCAGATATCTTCTTTTGCAAAGTGTCTGTTCAAAGTATTTTAACTGGGATGTCTTAATTTTGAGTTTAAGAGTTCTTTATATATTCTAGATACATGTCCTTTGTCAAATGTATGTACTGTATCTTCTCCCTGTCCCTCCTTTTCCTATTATCAATGATGTCTTTTGGGGAGTGACATCATCAAGATGGTGACGTAGGTCATTCTTGACTTCAGTCCCCCTCACAAGAACACCACCCAACAACGACCCATAGATGAGATACCATTGTGAAAATCCCAAAACACAGGGGTGAGGCTCAAGAACATCCTTGGACCACAGAGAGCAGGAAAGAAGAAGAAGAAGAAAAAAACTGTATTAGAAAGGTAAGAGAAATGGCTATACTCTGGTCATATCACCTCTCTACCAGGCTGCACTGAGAGGGCCCCCTAGCGCCTACAGTTTCTCAGATGGGAAAGAGAGAGCCCACGGTGGACATCTAGCTCCCCCAGTGTTGTGGAGAGATAAGTGGACATCTAGAGTTATGAGGCCCAAAGAACCCCACACAGGTTGAACTTGAAAAGGCCTACAATGAGACACATTATGATTAAACTGTCAAAAGTCAAAGGCAAAGAGAGAATTCTGGAAGTAGCAAAAGTGACACATCACATACAAGGAACACCCCACTCCCCACCCCATAAGACTACATTAGTCCCCCCTCAACTGTGGTTTCACTTTCTGTAGTTTCAGTTACATGCGGTCAACCATGGTCTGAAAATATTAAATGAAAAATTCCTGAAATAAAAAATACATGTTTTAAACTGCACACCCTTCTGAGCAACATGATGAAACTTCCTGCTCTGCCCTGCCCGAGACATGAATCATCCCTTTGTCTACTGTACCCTTGCTGTATATGTGATCCACTGTCAGTATAGGAAAAAAACAGAGTATATATAGTGTTTGGTACTATCAGTAATAGTGTAGTGTTTGGAATGTATGCCCCGCAGATAAGAAGGAGGTACCGTACAGGTGGATTGCTCAACAGAAATTTTGTAGGCAAAGAGAGAGTGGGATGACATTCAAACTACTGAAAGAAAATAACTGTCAAACAACAATACTATACCCAGCAACGCTGTCATTCAGAAATCAAGGAGAGAGAAAGACTTCACTGAACAATCAAAAGTTGAGGGGGTTCATCACAGCCACTTCCGACGGCTGACGGGTTTAGTCTGACAACTGGTGTTGAAACCATTCACAGTTATTATAATATTTGATATGGCTGGGTTTAAGTCTACCATCAAAATTACTACAGTCTTCAAGATCTATGCAAAGTAGTACTGTTTTTTGCATATATGTCACTTCATGTATGGCTAAAAGCTCCAGAGCTAGAAAATTAATCTAAGTATAAACCCAAATGGAATCTTAAAAAACAACTTAAGAACATTCCTTTTAACTTTTTCACAAAATTTATAACAGATATTAGACAAACTGCAATTGTGAGCAGACTTTATCTGCCATTAAGGTATTAGCAAGTTCTGGCTCTAACTATAATCTTCTAGATGCTTATGGTTAACTGTAGGCAACCAAAATGGTTGTACTTAATAAAAAGCAAACTATACAGTCAATTAAAGAACCTCAACCACCTTAATTTGAAAAGTACTCCGTAGCCCAGTATTTTTGGCTTATATCCTAGAGATACCAGGAAACTTAAAGATCAGAAGACTCTGGTTCTTCTTGTGGACACTGTGTATACACATACACACACAGATACACACATGTATCCTTCTTACCTAACTGTATACACCAACATTTCCAGCTCTTATAACAACATAATATAATAACAACACTGCTCCCAATATCAAACCTTTGCACTAGCTGTTCCTCTGTCTGAAATGCTCTGCCCTAAGATTTTCACCAGGTAAGCTGAAACATCATTTCAGAGAGGCCTTCGTTATGGTCAAATCTAAAGAAGCAATGGAGTCTTGTCTATCCCAGACCTTTCTCTAACTGATACTTTGTTCATTTATTTGGTGGCTTGTTGTCTATTTTCCCCATTAGCACACAGGTTTTACCAGGGCAGGAGTCTTGACTATCTGGCCCAGCCAGCACTGTGGTAGTTTTAAAATGTGTTCACAAATTCTCTGATCTGCCTCTCTTCAAGAGGTGGGGGCTTAATTCTGCTCTCCTTGGGGGTAACTTCCTATGAATAATATATGGTAGAAGTGACTGTGTGACCCAATTACAAAAGACACTGTGGCTTCCTCCTTGTGCTCTCTCTTGGATCTCCTGCTCTAGGGTCTCCAGCTGCTGTGACACAGGAACATTCAAGCAGTCCTACGGAGAGTTCCACACGGCAAAGAACTAAGGTCTCCTGCCAACAGCCAGTAAGGAACTGAGGCCTTCTGCTAATAGTATGTGAGTGAGCCATCTTGGAGAGGACCCACCGGGACCAGGCCTTCAGATGACTGCAGCTTCGGTTGATGTCTTGGCTGAAATCTCACGAGAGACCCTGAGCCACAACTACTTAGTAGAGCTGTTCCTAAATTTCTCACTCACGGAAGCAGAAAAATAATAAATGTCTGCTGTTTTAAGCTTCTAGGTTTGGAAGTAATTTATTACATAGCAATAGATAACAAACACAATGACTGAATCACTAATTCTTAGAACAATGCCTGGTGTATGTAAAGATTCCAGTAAATATTTGCTGAATGACTGAACAAATAAATTAACCAACACCCACAACTTATGTAACATTTTAATGTTTGCAAACTACTGTTACCCAAATAAGTCTCTCATTTGGTCCTTACAGCAACCTTATATAATGCATAGCCTTATATCACATATAAGATACATCAGGCCGAGAAATGATCTTGCCCAGTCTGCAAATGAAAGTCATGCTCAGAGCAGTTAAATAGTTTTTCTCCAGGCTACACATCTGGTGAACACAGAACTCAGGTCTCTTTAATTCCTAATCTCCCACCATAGGGCTCCACAACCCTAGGAAAAGACATTCATAAAAGGTGGCCTCACGTCCCAAAATATTAAATCATTACTGGTACTCATTATAACATTTTGGTGTTCAACTAAAATAAACACTGATGGAACACTATGTGCACATTATCCACCATTATATTATGTAGCTGGCATCTTTTTAAACAAAATATTATCATGTAATTGATAACTGTATTAACACAAATTAGAAAGGGTGAACCAGAAGGTAGGAGAGAAACATAAAAAAGAGTATCTTGGAAAATTCTTTCATAGTTTTACTTCCCATGATCCTGAGGTCGTGAAAGCAGCAGCTCTTCTCTTTGCGGAATGTGCTGGAAGCCCTTGGGGCTGAAGCAGATAGTAACCTTTGTGGTGGAGACGGAGCAAATGGTAGCCAGAGACTAGCTTCACCACCACTAGCTACAGAATCATTTTGTAACTAAGCTTTTCATGATATAAATTTCCCTGGAGCAGGTTAAGCTTCACTTACAGAATGAGAGTTTTCACTCAGGAGATCATGTATAGGCAATACAAGAAAGGATGGGGCTGAATCTCTTGCCTTACTAGAAGAGTCACAGGGCAGCAAATGGACTATACAACTGGGGAGTACAAGAAGTCAGAAATTGGCGCAGAGATGACTACAGGAGTTCAAAACCACAAAGCGTCCATCTCAGCAATCTCTAATGCTCAGCAGAAATGGGGGTACCCCCAAGGAGAAGCTGGTAGAGGCAGCCAGTAGTGGAGATCAGGAGCCGCAGTCAGAGGCTAACTTCACCTCAGCTGTGCCTTAGGCCTTGTGGACTGTTTTGATGATGCAAGTGAGACACCATGTGAGGCACACCCATGTGTCTCAGGTACCTGATCCCCTACAACTAAGCCCTGAGGCTTCTATCATTGGATTATAATATACTCTTCAAGTGAGCCACCTTCTTTCAGAAAGCAGATTGCCTTTGTCATTTCATCAACACATATGCTTTATAACCTCATCAGAAGCTGTGTCTCTACTGTCCTTCAAGACGTCTCAAGGCAGGGAGTGTACCCACAGCCCCAGCACAGAGCAGACTGTGCAGACTCTCACCTCTCTTCCCTACCATGTAAGCTCCATCACGACTACTTTCCTTCATGTGCCTCCACTGGCTCCCCTATGCCTCTTTCAAAGCATTTCCCCTCTAATTCTTAACTAACTCTATATCGCTCTTCTGGCTAAAGAGAGAAAACACAGCGAACACTGAAGGATTCCATACTTGATATAAGAATATCAAAGGGAATGCAACACGGGGCTGGTGATCAGAAGATAATGAATTCTACCTGAAACCCTGCCAGTCTAACCTTGTTAGCACATCCCTTGGTTCTAAGAATCTCAGAGTCCTCATGTGTCAAACAAGGGGGGTCAACAAGACAACCAGTTAGGGTCTCCTGTAATTAGAATCATCTCTCCTTATACGGTAACTTCCTCTGCCAGGGACCTGCAGGTAGACCCTTGATGACAACTGAGGGCAGCACTGCTCAGCCCATAAAAAGCAGGGAGGACCATGGGAGAGGTCACTGGGAGCTATAAAGCCGAAACTCTTCCAAAGCAAGGGGAGTTTCAGCTACAAGTAAACCCCTTTGCATGTGATGCGGAAGGAATGCTCCCCAATGCACGACATGCAAATTCAGATTTAAACTTGGTCTTCCACACACAATACTTGAAATACATGACATAATGTGATTTACTACTTGTTTTCCCTCCTCACCAAAAAAGTATGGGGAAAACGGAGAGCGGGAATCCCCCAGAAAGACCTAAAAGTATGTCAGTATCTTACTAAATACATAAAATTTTATATATTAAAAATATATATATATACCTATTACTGCCTTACCTTTTCTGTTGGTATGAACTGAGTCCAAGTGTTGTCTCAGTCTGTGAAGGAAGAAAACAATGGTGAAAACATGGAAACCAAATCTTTATACTACAGACATACAGAATATCCAACATATTTTATTACAGTTTCAACTTTGACCTTATACTTACTTTCAGGTTAAACCTGATCCCTATGAAATGATTTGTCACACCATATAATTCAAATGAGAGAATAATTTGGATTAAATTTTAAACACACATGGAAGTAATGCAAAGTAATAGGATTGATTTTTAGAAGCTTGTCAAACCAATACATCCTATGAGAAGAGTCCTCTTTCCAATTACTGTGTGAGGCTACCCGTGTCTCTACTGTTCACTCCTTCCCAACTGTGTGCAGGTGCTGGTCTATTATGGTTCCTGCCACCATGGAGCTTGAGGTACGGGGCGGGGTAGGGGTAGGCGGAGTCAGTTATTTTAAAACGAAATAAATATGTGTTTATACATTGAATAAAAGGACTTTCGAAAAATTGGAAAGATGTTATGAAAGAGAATAAATAGGTGACATGCTTAAATATGTCATGAGGGAAGCCCTGTCTGAAGAGATAACATTTATACTGAAACCTAAAGGATAAAGAAGAGCTGTGTTTGGAGGTGGGATTTTGTGGTGGTGGAGAAAACAGCACGTGCAAAGGTCCTAGTACAGGAAAGAGCCTGGATGCTCAAGAAACAGATGGCAGGTCTATGTGGCTGGAGTTTAGAGAGAAGAGGGAGAGAAGCAGAAATGAGGTTGGAGGTGAGGCAGCGCCCTATTGTGTCGTGCCCTGGTAAGAAGCCATGCTAAGAAGTCTGGATTGTGTTGTACTCTAAATGTAGTACAAGGGGACTGAAGTTGCAGGGGAGAAACAGAGACACAGACGTGGTCTAGACGATTTAAGTGTTAAAGACATTATTTTGGCTGTAGTGTAGGATACGGATTAGAAGATCAGCAATCACACTTCTAGGTTTATACCCCAAAGAACTGAATGCAGAGAGCAGGGACTCAACAGTTATTTAGATATCCATGTTCATAGCAGCATTATTCACAATTGCAAAGCCTGGAAGCTACGCAAGCACCTACTGATGAATAAATGAAGAAACAAAATGTGGTGTATACATACAAAAAAATATTATTCAGCCTTGAAAAGGAAGGAAATTCTGACATATGCTACAACATGGATGAACCTTGAAAACTAAGCCTACACTTAGACTAAATGAAACAAGCCAGTCACAAAAGGACAAAAACTATATGATTCCATTTACATGAGGTACTTAGAGTCGACAAATTCACAGAGACAGAGAGTAGAATGCTGGTTGCCAGGGGCTGCAGTAGGGGGAATGGGGAATTGTTGTTTAATGGGCACACAGTTTCGGTTTGGGATGAAAATAAAAGGTCTGGAGCTAGATGGTGGTGATGCAGAAACAAATGCGAATGTACTTAATGCCACTGAAATGTACACTTAAAAATGGTTAAAATTGTAATTTTATGTTATGCATATTTTACTACAATAGAAAAAAAAGCTACAGCAATCAAGACAGTGTGGCACCAGTATAAAGACAGACAACACAGATCAACAGAACTGGAGAAAACTCAGAAACGAACTCACGTTTATAGTCAACTTGATTTTCAACAAAGGCATCAATGTAATTCAGTAGAGAAACATGTATCTTTTCAACAGATGGTGCTGGAACAACTGAACAAAGCTTGGGGGAAAATGAACCCTTACCCTTGTATCACACCAGGCACTCAAATTAATTTTGGATAAATCATAGTTCTAAGCATAAAAACTAAAATTATAAAGTTTCAACAAAAAAATAGATATTTGCAACATTCAAACAGACAAAGATTTCATGAACAGGACAAAAAAAAACACTAGTCATAAAAGAAGAAACACTAGTCATAAAAGAAGAAACTGATGGATTGGACTTCATCAAACTTTTAAAAATACGCTCACCAAAAGACATTGCTATGAAAATGAAAAGGCAAACCACATACTGAGAGAAAATATTTGCAAATCACCTATTTGATGAAGGACTTGTATCTTGAACATATGAAGAACTTATGAATCTGAATAATAAGAAAACCACCCAATTTTAAAAAATGAGCAATTCTACAAATGTCCGTTAAGAACATGAGAAGATGCTCAGCACCAGTTATTAAGGGAGAGCAAATTTAAACTCCAACAATACACTACAGCCTACAATAATGTCCAAAATGGAAAAGACTGACCATACTGAGGGCTGGCAAGGATGTGCAGTAACTGGAACTTTCATACACTGCTGGTGGGAATGTAAAACAGAATCACCATTTTAGAAGAAGCTTGGCAATTTCTTACAAGTTAAACTTAAAACACCCACCATATGACCACTCTGAGATATTTGCCCAAGGGAAACAAAAGCATAAGTCCATACAAAGACTTATACATGAATGTTTATGGCAGCTTTATTTGTTACTGGAACCACCGAAATTTCCATCAACAGATGAAGTGACACATGAATTGTGGTATGGGATAGAACAGTAGAATATTACTCAGCAATAAAAAGAGAGTAAACTCAAAGACTAGGAACCTTTCTTTTTCTCTATTAAATATTTCTTTATTATTTTAGAAAAAATATTTTTAAAAGAACAGAAAATAACATTTGAATGGGGAAAAAGAAATAAACTACTGATACATGCAACAACATTGATAACTCTTAAAATAATCACGCTGAGTCAAATTCCCAAAAAGTACGTTCTATACGATTCCATTTATATAAAATGATTTCAAGTATAAACTGATGGTGTCAGAAAGCAAATCAGCGTTGCCTAGAGATGGAGAGGAGGGTAGAGGGATTACCCAGGGTCACAAGTAAACTTTTGGGGGCCACGGATACATATATCTATTATCTTGATTGCAGGAATACTTTCACAGGTGTATAATATGTCGAACAATCATACACTTTAAACATGCACAGTTTACTGTGTGTCACTTTTACTTCAATAGAAAGTACAACCTAAGAATTCTAGGACATGCCAAACTGTGGTCCCCATCTGGAGCTGACAGAAAGGAGACTCAGGAAGTATAGCACCCATGTATACTTTCTGGAGGGGAAAAAAATATCATCATGAAGACAATCTGGGCAAGATGATTACTCATGAAGAATTGCAAATGAGGAAGCTGTCTTGTGAAAGATAAGCAGATACAGTAAAGGAACTGTGGAAATAAGGTTAGAAAAGCAGAAAGTAAATGTTGTTTTTGAAGTATAAGCCACAAAATAGAAAAGTCATTTAACTATAATAAGAATAAAAATCTCAGCACAACCCTAAATATTGAGAGAAAAGGAAAGATCACAATAGACACTACTTTGTTTCTGAAGTAATTTGAGAAATGAAGGTTTAAACATATCTTAAATACGTATCCGAAACTTAAGCCCCGAAACTGAGAGAAAACAAAAAGGAAGGCATAAAAATTAGATGGAATAGATTAAACACGTATATAGCATGATTATCTCATTTAGAGATAAACTCGTCTATTAAGAAAGACAAAAGGATCATGTTGAAAAAACAAAGCCCAACTATAGACTGTAAATACCTAACACAAAAGGATTCAAATACGTTGAAAGCCGAAGAATGAGCAAAAATAAACAAGGTAAACGCCTCCTCCCACCCCATCCCCCAGAAAAGAAGAGAAAAATCAAGCAAAAAAAGGGTTACATTAGTAACAATGAAAAGATCTGCTATTTACGTAAGTATTTTATAACTGAACAGCAAAAAGAAAGAAAAAGAAAGAAACTGGGGAAAAGAATACTGTGATTGAAATATAAGCAAAGAACAGGAGGCAAATCACTTAAAGAAAAATAAATGGCCAGTAATCATATGAAAAAAGATGGTCAGCTCACCAAACTATGAAGTAATCCCTAGAAGAGACTGAGATTTCCTAGTTCACCATCTGATTAGTGGAAACCTTTGAACTTTATGCTCAGAGATAAGGGTCTGTCAGGAGTACTCAGGGCCCTAGAAAATGTCTGTGCCATGTATTTCTGTATCTTCTATCAAATATAAGACATACCTACAATATTTCAAAGTAAACTTCACTGAATCGCAGATACTTAAAGTTGGTAACGCTTGACATACTGCAAATGATCTTTTCACTGTGCATCTACAAAGATAAGCACAATTCCCACCCACAATTCAGACTCCATTCTTCTGTTGCATTTAAGGGCCCCAGTCTCAGCCTAGCTCACTGCTAGGCTCCACATTCCAGACCAGACTGAGCACAGTCTCTCTCAGAGAGCACCCCAAAGGGATATAAAGGAGGAAAATGAACTATTCTTCCACTCAAATGGAAAAGACTGCGAAAATAAGTATGTGGTATATTCCCAAACAGTATTAAATTCTCTTATCATAAAAATAATATATAAGTTTATCCCTATAACCTAGTGGTTCCAATTGGGGGCAATTTTGTCCTCCGGGGCATTTGGCAATGTCTAGAGACATTTTTGATGGTTGCAACTGAAAGGGCTACTGGCATCTAGAGGGTAGAGGCCAGGGATGCTGCTAAACACCGTACAACACTTAAAACAGTCTTCTTTCCTCATCTCCCAGCAAGGAATTACCTGGTCCAAAATATAAATACTGCCAAGACTGAAAACCCTACTGTAACCTGAATTTTATAAAGACATATCAATAATTTAATTTTCATTTGTAATAACATCTCCTTACATTATAATTCAAAGTGCATTAACGGCCACAACTGTCTCTATCTCTAGTGGTCCTTGCAATTCTCAATACACTGGAGACACTCAAATTATATTTACCCGTCCAGGATCAAACAGTATATGTCAGAATTCAAATCTTGTGCTCTTATGTGTAATTATTACACACTTATTATGACATATCCTTTTTTCTTTTTTTTTTGTTTTGTTTTGTGGCTTGCGGGATCTTAGTTCCCCAACCAGGGGTTGAACCCATGCCCTCAGGAGTGAAAGTGTGGAGCCCTAACCACTGAACCGCCAGGGAATTCCTGACATACCCTTGATAAGACTGTATATGCCTAAAACTGACTTCTTTTAGCTTACACAAGCTGAAGTTGGCCACTCATTTCCTTTTATGTATATTTTACATTATTTTCTTAGTGGTTACCCTGGAGATTATAATTTATATCTTAAATCTACAACAAACTTGTTTGAATTCCTACCAGCTCAGCTTCAATAGTATACTTAATTCCGACATTTTGCTATTAGTTTTCTATATGCCTTATACTGTTTTACTCCCTCATTTCCTGTAGTCCTGTCATCTTTTGGTTTAGTTGATTTTTTGGTAGTGAAATGTTTAAATTCATTTTGTGTATTTCCTATATTATTTTCTTTGTGGTTACCATGGGGATTAATCTAACATCCTAAAGTTATAACACCCTAATTTGAATTTTGATCAGATTTAACCCAATCACACTCAATGTGTACTTCTTTACAGCTCCACCCCTACTTCTTTTGGTTGTTAACGTCACAGAATTTCTTCTTTTTGTATCCAAAAACAAACTAAGAATTATTTTAAGTACATTAATCTTTAAATTATATAGAAAACAAAATGTGGAGTTACAAACCAAAGTGACAATAATCCTTGCTTTTAGACTATTTTTTTTAAATGTATTAGTCTCAAATCTTGTAAAAAACAAAAAGTGGAGTTTCAAACCATTGTTACAATAATACCGACTTTTAAACTGCCCATGTATTTACTTTTACTGTGATCTTTATTTCTTCATATGGCTTTACCTTGTTGTCTAGTGTTCTCTCATTTTTACCTGCAGGACTCCCTTCAGCATTTCTTGCAAGGCAGGTCTAATGGTAATGAGATTCCTCAGCTTTTGTTTATCTGGGAATGTCTTAATTTCTCCCTCACTTTTGAAGAACAGTTTTGCCAGTTATAGGATTCTTGGTTGATAGTTTTTTCCTTCTAATACTTTGAATATATGGGTCCACTGCCTTCTGGTCTCCAAAGTTTGTGATGAGAAATCTCTTAATAACTTATCGAGGATCCTTTTTATGTGATGAGTCCCGTTGCTCTTGTTGCTTTCAAGATTTTCTTTGCCTTTTTAAGGTCTGATTTAACAATGTCCCAGTATGAGTCTCTGAGTTCATCTTACTTGGAGTTCATTGAGCTTCTTGGATGCTTATATTCATGTCTTTCATTAATTTGTGACATTTTCAGGCATTATTTCTTCAAGTATTCTCTCTGTCTCTTTCTCTTTTTACCTTTCAGGACTCCCACAATGCATATGTTGGTTCACTTGATGGTCTTAGGCTCTACTGACTTTTCTTTAATCTTTCTGTTCCTCAGCATAGAGAATTTTTCACTTAAGTTACTGTATTTTCAGCTCAATTTTCTTTTTAATTTCTTTTTTCCCCAGCTTCACTGAGGTATAGTTGGAAAATAAAAATTGTTTATATTTAAGGTGTACAATGTGATGTTTTGATATACATACACATTGTGAAATGATCACCTCATATACTCTTTTTTTTGGTGAGAGCAATTAACTACTATCTTAGCAAATTTCAAGTATATAATACAGTATCATACCTACAGTCATGTTGTACACTAAATCTCTAGAAGTTACTCATCTTGCAAAACTGAAATACTGTACAAAAACTGAAATGAAAAATTCATTAGAACGATTCAAAGGCAGATTTGAGCAGGCAAAAGAAAGAATCATCAAACTTGAAGACAAGACAGTGGAAATTCTCGAGTCTGAGGAACAAAAAGATGAAAGATTAAAGAAAAGTCAGTACTCCTCTTATCAGCAAAATCTGACTGCTCTCAGTTTGTGCCCTTCTAGGGGTACTTCTGCTTCTTTGATGGATTCTGAATTTCTCTTCAAAGTATTTTGGTACCAACATTTACTTTTATGTCAGTGTTTCTGTACAAGAATGAGAGCTAGGGCTGCCTACTCTGCCATCTTGATGATGTCACCCTCTTTTGGTTTTCTTTTTAGGTTTTCTATCTTTTTATTGATATTTCCATTTTATTCATACATTGTTTTCTTGATTTTCTTCACATCTTCCTTTAGTTCTTTGGGCATCCTTAAAATGACTGTTTTAAAGCAGATCTACTTCAAATTTGTATAGTAGATCTGCCATCGGGTCTTTTTCAGAGATAGTTTCTGTTGATTAATTTTTTCATTTGAATGAGCCATACTTTGTTTCTTTTTGTACACTGTGATTTTTTGTTTAAAACTGGATATTTGAATTTAATAATGGAGTAACTCTGGGTGTCAGATTCTCCTCCTTTTCCAGAGTTTGCTATCTGTTTGCTTCTGTTTATTGTTTTTGGTTTTATGATGTAGGCTATGTCTGTGCCAAAGATAAGCCTGAGGTGTACACTTAAGGTCTTCTCAGGTGTTTTATGAACCTGGGCCTTTCCCTGAACATTCAAAGTGATTTTCTAATTTCCCCCATATATGCAGTGGCTTTTGAAGGTTGTCAGCCCTTTAAATCTTCTGGTTCACTTCAGGGTGAGGAACTTTTAACAATGGGGGAGTTGCAACAATAATGGCCGCCTGCCTCTCTGTCTAAACCTCTGTGATCAAAAGCAGCAATCAGGGCATGGATCCCCAATACCTGGAGGACAGAAGGCTTTTTTGCCCACAGGCTTCTGCAAGCTGTGTGCAAGCTGCTTGATGAACATGCACAGCTGCTTGCCGCAGGGCCGGGGGTGAGGGTGGGTAACTGCTTCTAGGCTGAGAGCTGAAATGGACCATATTTTACTTCAATTTACCTCAAGCCTTCCGCTTGAAGCTATAAGCATTCAAAAGACTCCAGAGTCCCAAAATAGTTATACTATTTTTGTTATTGGTGTGAAGTCAAAGTTTTATTTCTCCCATATAGATATTCACTTGTCCTAGCACCCTTTATTGACTGTTCCCCAATATTTTCTTTCCCCAATATTCTTCAGCGACACTTTATTCATAAATCAAGTATCCATATATGTGTGAGTCTGGCTAGACTCTGTTGCCTTTTCTGATCTATAGAAGTGGTATAATTCATACGGCTCAACATAAACATAGAAATGCAGTTGCTTTTTATGTATCAACTGTTATCCTGCAAACTTGCTAAATTGCTTACTGAATCTAGTAACTTATCTGTAGATGCTTTGGATGACCTCCATAAACTATCATAATCTGCAGTGCATAACATTTTTTTCTTCCTTTTCAATCCTTTTAGTTTTTAATTCTTTTTCTTGTCTTTATTTATTTTTAAATTTTATTTATTTTTACAAGTTATTTATTTATTTATTTATGGCTGCGTTGGGTCTTCGTTGCTGTGTGCGGGCTCCCTCCAGCTGCCGTGAGCGGGGCCCACTCTTTGTTGCGATGCACGGGCTTCTCATTGCGGTGGCTTCTCTTGTTGCAGAGCACAGGCTCTAGGTGCGCGAGTTTCAGTAGCTGTTCTTGTCTTACTTTATTGGCTACAACTAGCATGATGTTGAATATAAGTGGTATTTAGTGGGCATCTTTGATCCATTCTTCATCTCAGAGATAAAACTTTCAGCATTTCACTGTTAAGTATGTTGTTTACCATAGTTTTTTCCACATTCCTCCTCCTTAACAGATATCCTTTATTATATGTGCCAGCTGGGGTTCTCAGCAAGCTCCTGAGGCAGAATCCTCAGTGTCTGCTCACCTTAAGAACTGACTCAGCTTCCTATGTTCTATATACCAAATCTTAGTAGCCTTGCCAAGCAGGAATTACAATGGTCAAAACACCAACTAAAGAAAACATGGGCTAAGAGGATTGCTACGATTTCTAATCATATCCTAACATTACTAGTGATAACGCATGGAACGCACTGGCAAGAAATGCACATGCATCATACTGTGGAAAGAGCTGTGGAACCAGGAAGCCGGGTACTTACTGGATGCTGGATTCTTACTCTAGCAACTGAATATTCTATGAGCCTCATTTTCCTTTTCTTTAAAAATAAAATAGGAAATCAAGTCCAAACTTTCTAGCAAATTTTTAATGTTTTTACAATTTTTACTGACTTATCATCAATTAATTTTTAGGACTTAAAAAATCACCATGAGCCAAGCCACATGACTGTAACATAAATTCCACAATCTGGGAACGAATGCTCTCAAGCAAAATTCTAATTTTAAATAATGTAAAACAAGGCTGTTGCTTTGACTCTCTCCCTGCTTTAGCTTTAATTTAATTTGGAGAAACCCAATATATATTCTGCCACAGAAATGCTACATGAACCTACTTCTCTTCTAATCACAAGAAACCAGGAGCTGTTTAAGAAATAGCTGAACTTATTGGCAAATTATCGCCAGAAAGAATGACATTATGTCAAAATCAAAACAGTTGTTCCTAGGCAACATTCTTCAACATTAAAATGAATGATTTTTATAAATTTCTATTCAGAGGGGTCTTATGTTCTGTTACTTGCAGATATATAATCCACTATATATAGCATCTCAACATTAGGCATTCTGCAGGAGGCTTAGTGAGGTTTCACTGTGGCTGAGGTAACCAGTGGTAATACCTGCCCTTAACACTCCAGTCTAAAATTACCTTAGCTATAGAACTCTGAGGCCTCCCCCAAGCACTGGTCCAAGCATTTCAGCAGATCCAAAGAGGGTGAGCAAATGACATCCCAGCTGACGAGCTCTTCCACACCCAAGTCCTTTTAGACGTGAATTGACAGCCTCCCCCAGCAAAAACACATGTCAAGCTTCAGAGTTTTCAAAATGGATTATCAACTTGCAACCTAGATGTCTAGTTCCTGAAGGATATAATAAATCCTTTTTCAATCAGTACAGGATAACTACACTCAGAGAATTTTTTAGAAATTCAGTCCTGAGTTGCCTGCTCTCTAGATCCTGCAAATCACCAAAAGGGAGATGTTTAAAACAGTGATTTCTAAAGGTTCTCCAAGTTCTCATCTTGCAACAGATTAAAGAACTAGAGCAAGAGACTAAGATCATTTTCTAGCAAGGTGGCTTCACAAAACTAGAGATCATTATATATCTTCAGTTGTTATTCACTTTTAAAATATAAAAAGCCATACGAAGACTTTCTGCAAGCACCATGCAGCCACTGCCTGCTGTGTTTCTCAACATCTCTTATATAAAAGTAGAATAGTAAGTTTATTTAAAAATTTAGAAACAGGGAAAAAGTTTTCATCCGAAACATTTATTTGCTTCATTGTCAGAGAAAAAGAACCTTACAACCCATCACTTTTTTCCTTGCTTACTTTGTTTGGCTTAGTGTCTGAAACCTAAATTTATGCTAAAACACAAATCTTATTCCAAGTCCCTAGCAGAATTATTTCTCTATTGCCTTGATCTAACTTTAATTTTCACTTTCCTGCCTTTATTATAAGCTACAGGAGAACTATTTAAGTCATGTATTTAGTTATAAGTAAGTAAACAAATACATCATAGGCAGCATCATGTAACAAAGAGACTAACAATCACACCTGGAGTGAGAAGACCAGAATTCTAATACCCATGCCATTACTGCAAAGTCATGGGATCGTGGGCAACTTTCTTAATCTAAACCTTGGTTTCCCCTGAATATAACATGAATAAAAAAATTATCAGCCATGCTATCAAATAACATGGTATTTAAAAACACTTGTTATTATTACAAAGGTGGTGAGTACTGTAAGACAAGCATAGAATATGAAAAAAGTTTGGAAGGAGAAAATCAGCCACAAAAATCAGGGTTGGTTAAGATGGCTTTTACTGTCTCTTTCAGCTCTGAAATTCTAGAACTGCTTTTTAGCTAAGAAGACTAAAATAGGCTTCACGGTGCTACGTGAGCTATGTCTGAAAGGCAGAATAGGATTTTTATCAGATTACACTTTCTAATTTTATGTATAATATATATAAAGACACGGCTTAGAATGGCTAGTGGAAGGATGATATAGATGTAAAGCTGCAGAACTTATATCCTCTGGAGAAGTTCTCTTCCAGATAAATATTTTTCGGTCCAACATCCAAATTCAGCGTTTCACTCACTGGCTCCATACTAATAGAGCTTACCACCAATTCCACTGCTCCTGATCTAACTCTCCCCACCTAACCTCTCAACATCCCCCAGAAATATTTTATTTAAAAGGCAATCCATACAGCTATGGAGGTTTTTACTATTACCAATGACTCTACTGCCCTGTCTGCATATGAAGCTCATAAAATATATTTCATATGAACCAGTTACGTTTTAAAAGAAAAATAATAATCAGATGTTATTCAAGGCTTGACACTGAGATAATTCTTCAAGCTTAAAATAAAATTACCTGTAGAAGTCCTCCATCATCAAAACGCAGTACTTCTATTATGCTCTCCGACTGAATAAATGCTGTGAAGGAAGCAAAACATATTATCACTTAACGGGAACATAAATTTCATTTAAATAAAATCTTTTAAAGTTAATTACTACAACTTAATATTTTGAAAATATACTGCTTGATGGTGATGGTTGAAGAGAAAAATCTGACTAGTTCTTCAGGATTTTAGTAACTATGAAACCAAAACAATACAACCCAATTAGAAAGTATTTTTAACAACCTACAGGCTATTTAAGCCACTCACAAAATATTTACTCCTGCTATACTGCCAGAAAGCACAAAACAGTAAAATTCAACTAGATGCAGCTGATTATTTTCACTGAGAGATTAACTGAAAATAACATAAACACACAGGAAACATCACTAGAGGATTTTATTTCCCCCCAAAATGGTAAGCTGAAGTTCTATATCATTTGCTCATTTGTAGTGATGACAGGACCTGGGATCAATGGTCAAAACTGACTTGGTGGGGGAGTGGGCAAGGAGAATGGCAAAAGATTATTCCATTCCAAGAAACTGAGTACAATGCAAAGACAGGGTATTTAAAAAGCTAACGTACGTTTACCATACAATCCAGCAATTGTGCTCCTAAATATTTACCGAACTGATTTGGAAATTTATGTCCACACAAAAATCTGCAAGCATTTCCTTATAGCAGCTTTTTTTCATAATCATCAAAAACTGGACACAATCAAGATGTCCTTCAATAGCTGAATAAAGAGACAAATGTAGATTAACCATACAGTGGAATATTAGTGATAAAAAGTAAAAGAAAGGGCTACATGCTCTATGATTTCAAGTATATGCCATTCTGGAAAAGGCAATACTGTAGAGATGGTAAAAAGATCAGTGGTTGCTAGGGGTTTGGAGAAAGAAAGGAAGGGTGGAATAAGCAAAGCACAGGGAATTTTTCAAAGCAGTGAAACTCTTCTGTATGATACTGTAATGGTAGATGCAATTAACACTATGCATTTGTCAAAAACAGAACTTCACAGCACAAAGTGTGAACCTACTGTATGCAATTAAAAAAATCATTTAGGAGATCAGGAATCCCAAGATAGATTACAGAATATGACAAAACAATTTAAATACATAGCAAAGGTATGAAACCATCTCCCTGAAGTAGGGTGGAGTGGGGAAAGGTGCTGACCTAAGTAATTTGGAAATGAGTGGAATCTGTAAGACTAAAGGCAACAGAAACTGTACATAAGCACTATCTCTAGTTAATAAAGTTATTTTCCACAGGGGTTTGGGTTAACCATCCTGACGCTGCTATACATGTACACTGGAATTGAACAATATATGGATGGTGGATGGTGGATGGTGAGAGATTTCTCACTGTCGGAATAAGAGTTTACACAAAAGCAAGGGAAGGAGGCTAGAACAATCTATGTGGTAATGGATTAGAGTTGGCAACATCAGTACAAATTCATGTTGAGCTTAATACAGATACAGATGGTTGCATATAGAAATATTTACAGATGTGCATATACACAGGTTAGTATACACACATGTATTACAACCCAGTAGCAAAAAGCACATCTAGCACCTAGATCTTGGGTTCTACTACCATTCCCCAATAAAAGGAACTGGGGCTTCTTGGAGAAATGGCTGAATCTAGGACTGGGGCAGGAAATACACAAGATGAAATGGGAGCAACTTGTACCAGAAAGTGCTTTAAAAAAAAAGTCTTACATTGATGGGAATGTGTCAAACAGATGTAAGAGTTAACAGTAAGTGTTCCCAAATGGCCAAAGTTGGAACAACTTGAGCAATAAAATAAGTCAAGCAGTACTGGATTAAAACCCAAAGTATAAAATAAATATCTGTGAGTCCATACTGGTATAAAGAAATGAATGAATAAATAAACAATGGGGGAGAAGAGACAAAACTTTCAGGCAGAAGAATTCTAAACAATTTATACAGAAACTCTTCTACTTAGAAGGTGGAACATTATAACTCCCCATTCCTTAAGCATGGGATGCATATAGTGACTCCTAAAGAAAACAGTATGGAAAAGAGGAAAAAAGGAGTAATTTTACAATGGAGAAACCTGACAAACGTTACCTCAGTCAGATGATCAAGGTCGATATCCACAGGGAAAAGTCATGTGGACAGTATCCTTGATACGTCATAACAAAAATGGCATTTTATCTCTGTGGTCTTCCTCCCCAGATCACATAACTCCAGACTCATCATGAGAAAAACATCAGACAAATCCCAGCTGAGGGACGTTATACAAGACACCTGACCAGTACACTCCTGAAAACTGTCAAGGTCATCAAGAACCAGAAAAGTTTGAGAAACTGTCACAGACCAGAGGCGCCTAAGGAGACATGACTACTAAATGTAATATGCTATTTTGGATGGGATTCTAAAAAAGAAAAAGGAAATCAGGTAAAAACTAAGGAAACCTGAATAAAATATGAACTGTACTTAATATACTAATACTGGTTCATTAATTGCAAAAAAAAAAAGTACCATATTAAGTGAGATGTTAATAATTGGGCAAACTGGGAGGGGGGTATAATGGCAACTCTGTACTATATTTAGAATTTTTATATAAATCTGAAACTGTTCTAAAATGAAAAGCTTATTTTTTAAAACCCATGAAACAATGGTGCTTCACTTGGCTTAACATGACCCTCACTGGCTCCTTCCTGTTGGTCTTTGGGTAGAGTCCATGAAGAAGCCTACTGTCTAAGCCCATGTACCTGGCTTTTTCAGTATGACCAAAGCTGAAAGTCACGCGGCAGATGAGATGCCAGCGAATTAGATCACTTCACCTACTAGGATGGTGTCTTTCCTGCCTGCTGAGCATCGATTTCCTCTTATTCTCTTAATCACACCCTGACTTTATTTTGGGAAAGCCCTGTCCTCTAGTTCTTGTGTTTCTCTTCAACCACAGCTCCAACTTGCTCTACCCTGCTCATTCCCCACCAGTTCTTCGTATATACAGAACATTCAGTAACACTGAGTGCGTGAATGAAATACCACCTTTCTGCTCAGGTATAAGTACTGGTATTTGCACACACTGATACAAACGAACTCTTTCTGGTTACCTCTAGTCTTAGCTTGTAGCTGCATTTCAAAAGTGAGATCAGAGCTAATGGCTCCAACGGAATTACTGACATAGAGTACATGTGGAGTACACAAAAATGTCTCCAAATAAAGTGATAAACCATTAAGAAAAAAGGACTGTGAATGTAAAAGGCTCTGTCTGCCCAGCTCACCCATCCCACTTCTCATCCCCTCCCCCACCCTTTTAACATAAAGTGAAATTTTAGATGATCCAGAAAACCTTTTTGGTATACTCCTGTTGAATACAGATTTACTGACGTAAGAACACAATGAACAAGAATTAACTGAATAGTCAGATGCTCACAATGTACAAAAAGTCTAGCTCCCAGTTAGACGCTTTCCATCTAGTTAGCAGAGAAAACAGACCCAAAAAAGTAACAGAAATGTGCTATATTTGGTGCCTGCTAATAGAGTTATGACATAATGACCATCACATAAGTTCCCATCATCAAGCTAGATCAGACCTTTATCTAACTGATGAGAACTTTACTAAAGAAAGAAAAGCAGTAATATAATTTGGGTGTATTGTATTTTTAATTAGGAGCTTTTAACAAAAACATGAATTACCTTAGTTGAAAAAAATTAAGAGCGGCAGCTATTTTATAAAGTTCTGAAAGGGAAATATTGTGTTATACATCAACAGCTTTCCTTAAAATATGTAGAAATGAATAGGATTCAACTCTGGCATAAAACAAATTAGGGTATTTTGCTTTAAATGATCAATCATAGTAACTTCAAATTATATGCCTAGAAAAACAGAATATGTACTTAATCATTTAATGTGTTAACAGTTATTAAGCTATACGTTACAAAAAGTAACCAAAGCAAGTCAAGTTCACACATCTCCGTATCTCTAGATTTGAAACCACAACTGACAGCTACTTCCTCTTCCAAGAATTTTTATCCCTTATTTTACACTCTAAAGGAATCCCAAACTGTCTCAATGTTCCGCAGTTAAAGCAGCAATCTGATGTATCAGAAATAAGAATACCATCTAATAATTATCAATTACTGTGTTATTAAACTTCAAACTAATCCTATGACTAGACTTTATGGATTCCGTTTGAAGATAAGCAGGCACAGGGAGGTTAGGCTCGAAGTCACTCAGCAAGAAAGTGGCTAGAGAGGGGCCATAAATTTCAGCAATGGGACCCCAGAACCTATGCTTCTAAACCCATCACTATTTACTTTCAAAGTAACGTGACACTAATGCTCACAACCAACAGTACCTTCAAGCAACCTAATTTTAAAAATCAGCCATGTATTTCCAATAACAAGGGAGGAAAGGAGGACATATAAACACAAGAGGTTTTAGTTCTGGCTTTTACGATTCTATTGGCATTTACTCTGTGAAGCTGGGCTCGGTAAGATCTACTTTAAGCGCCTCTTATTCACCCACATCACCATGATGTCTGAGAGTAACAAAGACATTTATTTTCAGCGGAAGAATCTCAGTGTGTCAGTTATTTATCACTTACTTTCAAAACAGAAGATCAGAAATTGAGTTTACTTCCCTATCTCACTTAAATGACATTTAAATATCATTTAAAAGAATGACATTTATAAGACAAAAATATCTTCACTTTAAGGGCAAATCTTTCTCTACTATAATTAGGGTTTTTTTTTTTTTCTTTTAGGTTAGAGATTCTTTTTTCTGAACACTGCAAATGATGACTAGATACAATGCTTGTTTTCAGACATCTTTTATAATAATTCATGAAAACAATGAATGTTGTAAATAGCTAGTAGGAATACATGTCATTTGGGCGTGTGTATGGGGGCGCGGGGGGGTGTACCAGGCATCAGGATCCTAGGCTGTCACCATCAAGTCTTTACTTTCTGGCCTTCAGTCTCCTCACATGAGGGGAGGAGGCTGGACTAGTGAAATCCATGATTTTTTAAAAATCCAAGAGGAGAAGAAAGGGGCACACAGGCAGGACTTGAAAGGACTCCCAAATCCTGTGTCAAAGAGCCACCCTGCCTGGAACGCTCTTCTCATGGTTGTTGCCCTTCAAGTCTCAGCCTCAACAGTACCCTCAGAGGGGACCCCCAGTGACTGCTCCAAGCCACTCCCTGTCCCCTCTAACCATGCCCCATTTTAACTCTTATCACAACCTGTAAATAGTTTCTGGTTTGCCTGTCATCTAGCACACAGTCTGGAAAATGGAAGAAAAGAAATATTGGTTAAAATAATGGCATTACTGGGCTTCCCTAGTGGCGCAGTGGTTGAGAGTCCGCCTGCCAATGCAGGGGACACGGGTTCGTGCCCCGGTCCGGGAAGATCCCACATGCCGCGGAGCGGCTGGGCCCGTGAGCCATGGCCGCTGAGCCTGCACGTCCAGAGCCTGTGCTCCGCAGTGGGAGAGGCCACAGCAGTGAGAGGCCCGCGTACAGAAAAAAAAAAAAATGGCATTACTATCTCAGAATTAATTATTGTTAATGATATTAATGTCTCTTTTATAGTTACACTTGTTCAGGATCTTATTTCAACAAAAGGCTCAGTAACAAATATTTTTAAACATTCTGGACTAGGTTTGTATGGGTCCCTTCTATCCATAAAGATACTTTATGACTGGACCCTTGTCTCTTTCCTCATTAATTTTCTTATCTGAAAGAAGTAATATACACCTACTTTGTTATCTTCTTCCCACATTAAAAGTGCAAAGGAATTTATAAGTCAAATTCCAATTTTATCAACACCACTCAGTATTACCAACTTCCTAAAGAAAGGCTGTGTCCATGTCGCTTACTAAAACTCAAAATACAGTTTTACGCGACTCAGATGTGTTGGACATACACCACACATCTAAAATGGTGAGTTACAAATGTTTTTCAAAATTAATGTTATAGCTTATGATAAAATACCATAATTTTTATTTTATCCTAAAGTGCTTAATTTATATAAAAAGATCAGCAAACTTGTTACAAAATGAATGGCTGAGAACCACCAATTACTCTAAACAAGCAAGAGAAAAATCACTAATACACTGAAGCTCACCCTACTGTGCTCCTTCATCCCTAGCACAAGCCAAGGTCCGTGGGAGCACCAGAGGCACCACACAAAACTAGCAGACCAAGGACTTCCCTGAAGGTCCAGGGGTTAAGTATCTGCACTTCCACTGCAGGGGGCGCGGGTTCAATCCCTGGTCCTGGTCGGGGAACTAAGATCCCGCATGCCTCGCAATGTGGCCAAAACAAACAAACAAAACAAGCAGACCAAAACACCACCACCAGGGCTCTGAAAATTAGGCTGGTTACTGGAACCATAGCCCACAACAGGACCTGTATGATAAACTGTCTATCAACAGATGAATGGAGCAATAAAATGTGGTGTATAAATACAGCAGAATATTATTCAGCCATAAAAAGGAATGAAGTTCTGACACATGCTACAACATGCATGGACCTTGAAAACACTATGTTGAGTGAAATAAGTCAGACATCAAAGGGCTAATATTGTGATTCCACTTACATGAAATGTCTAGAATAGGCAAATTCAGTGAGTCAGAAAGTAGGTTAGAGGTTACAAGGCACTAGAGCGAGGGGGAGTCAGACTTACTGCTTAATGATTACTGAGACTCTGGGGTGAAGACAAAGTTTTGGAAATAGATGATGATGGTGGCACATCACTGTGAATGTAATTAATGCTACTCAATTGTACACTTTAAAACAGTTATAATGGTACATTTTTTGTTACATATATATACTACTAAATTTTTTTTCTAAAAAAAAATCAGACTATTTAAAAAACTACAGAATATATCTCATTAACTTAGACCCAAAAAAATGTGCAAAAAAATTTTAATATATTGAATCCAGCAACGTATAAAAAATTACACACCATGACCAAGTGGGATTTATTCAAGTTGTGCAAGACTGGTTCAAAATTTAAATATCAATCAATATAATTCACCACTATCAACAGGCTGAAGAAGAGAAATTACTTGGTCATATAAACTGAATCAGAAAAAGTATTTAACAAAAGCCAACACCCAGTCATGATAACAACTCTCACAAAATAGGAGAAAAGGAAACTAAACCCAAAACAAGTAGAAAAACGGAAATAATATGTTAGAGTGGACACCAATAAAATTGAGAACAACAACAAAAAACAGAGAAATCAGTGAAACAAAAACTTGGTTCTTTGAAATGATTAACAAAAATGACAAATCTTTAGTTAGGCTGACCAAGAAAAAACCCATAAATGAAACAGGGAACATTACTATTGACTTAGAAATAAAAAGGACCTACCAAGCTTATAGAAATAAAGGGATTATAAGAGAATAACTAGGAACAATTGTACACCAAAAAATTGGATGAATGGACAAATACCTAGAAAAATACAAATAACTGAAATTAACTCAAGAATAAATCTGAATGGACCTATAACAAGAGACTGAAATAGTAATCAAAAATCTTCCTACAAAGAAAAGCCTAGGGACACATGGTTTCACTGGTGAATTCTACCAAATGTTTAAAGAAGAATCAACACCAATGCTTCACAAACTTTTCCAAAATAAAACAGAGGAGAAAACACTTCCCAACTTATTCTATGAAGGCTTATTCTATGATACCAGGATCAGATAAAGTTATCACAAGAAAGGAACCTACAGCTCAATATCCCTTATGCATATGGATATCAAATCCTCAACAAAAAAATACACATCCAGCAACATAAAAAGAGGCTTATACACTGTGATCAAGTGTAAGACCAATATACTTTTTACACTACAAAGCTTCAATGAAACAAATGAAAGATCTAAAGAAATGGAAAGACATAGGTTGGAATACTTAACAATGTAAAGATTGTAATACTCCCCCAATTGATCTTAGATTCAATGCAATCATAATCAAAATCCCACCTTGTTTTTTTTCCAAATTGATCTTAAAACACTTAAGAAAATGTGAGAAACCCATAATAGCCAAAACAATCTTGAAAAAGAAGAACACAGTAGGGGACTCACACTTCCTGATTTCAAAATTTATTACAAAGCTACACTAATCAAGACAGCGTGGTACTAGGAATAAAGATAAATGTGTAGATCAATAGGACAGAACTGAGAATCCAGAAAGAAACCCTCACATTTATGATCAATTCTTTTATGGAAGAAAGAAGAAAGGATAGTCTTTTCAACAAGTAGTGTTGGGCAACTGGATATATGCATGCAAAAGAATGAAGCTGGACCCTACCTCACACTGTATGTAAAAATTAACTCAAAAATGGAGAAAAGATCTTGGTGTAAAAGCTAAAGCTATAAAACTCTTAGAAGGTAACATGGGTAAATCTTTACAACCTTGGATTAGGCAATGTTTCTAAGCTAGGAGAGCTAAGCAAGCAAAGAAAAACACATAAATTGGACTTCATCAGAATTAAAATTCCTGTGCTTCAAAGGGCACTATCAAGAAAGTGAAAAGATGACCCAGGGAACAGAAGATTCTTGCAAATTATTTATCTGTTAAGGGTTAGGTACACAGAATATATAGAACTCATCCCCCCAAAAGACAAATATTCCAATTTAAAAAATGGACAAGGGATCTGAATAAACATTTCTCTAAAAGAAGAGAATACAAATAACCAATAAACACATGAAAGGATGCTCAAAATTAGTCCTCAGGGAAATACAAATTGAAACCAAAACAAGATACCACTTCACACATACTAGGATGGCAATAATCAAAATGACAGATAATAATGAGTATTGGTGAGGATGTGGAGAAACTGGAAAGCCATAAGTTGCTGGTGGGAGTAAAAACTGGAGTAGCCGTGGGGCTTCCCTGGTGGCGCAGTGGTTGGGAGTCCGCCTGCCGAACACGGGTTCGAGCCCCGGTCCGGGAGGATCCCACGTGCCGTGGAGCGGCTGGGCCCGTGAGGCATGGCCGCTGAGCCTGCGCGTCCGGAGACTGTGCTCCGCAACGGGAGAGGCCACAGCAGTGAAAGGCCGGCGTACCGCAAAAAAAAAAAAAATGGAGTAGCCACTTCGGAAAACAGTTTGGCAGTTATTCAAAAAGGTAAATATAGAGTTACCATAGACATAGCAATTCTACTCATATATATAAACAAGAGAACCGAAAACCTGAGGACAAAAACTTCTACATAAATGTCACAGCAGTTCTATTCATAACAGCCAAAAAGCAGAAACAACCCAAGTGTCCACTGACTGATGAATGATAAACAAAATGTGATGAATCCATATGATGGAATATTTCTCAGCCACAAAAAAAGAATGAATTACTGATACATGCTACAACACGGATGAACCTTGAAAACATAATGCTAAGTGAACTAAGCCAGATACTGAAGACTCATATTTTATGATTCTATTTATATGAAATGTCCAGATTGGAAAGTCCACAGAAATAAAAGTAGATTAACAGTTGCTAGGGGCTGGGAGGAAATGGGATGTGACTCTAATGTGTATGAGGTTTCTTTTGGGGGTGTTGAAAATATTTTGAAATTAGATTGTGAACATACTAAAATGTGAACATACTAAAAGAACCACTCAACTGCACACTTTAAAAGGGTGAATTTGTGATATGGGAATTATATCTCAGTATTTTAAAATTCAACAACAACAAAAAGATATTGCATGATTTTGTGTTCTACTCCCTAAATTTCTTCTTAAAAGGTTGCCTGTATGGCATGTTAAATACTGTGGAGCCATGGGACAAAATGTGATACCTACTCCAGAAGAGCTTTAAGCTTCACAGTTCTTTCATGTATAGAAATTCACTCTTTAGTGTGCACATGTGTGTGGGAGGAGAGAATACAGAGCAGTTGCTAAAGCGACTGAAGGGTAAACTGTCAACAGTAGGTGAAGCTGGGTGAAGGTATGTGTTTTTTATTTTGTTTTGATTCTTAGAAATTTCCTGAAAGTTTGAAAATGTTCCAAATAGAAAGTTTACAAAAAATAAAATCATTTACACAAGACTTACAAAAATTTGAATGTTTAAACACACTCAATCTTTAAAAAGACCACATACTGAGCTATAGTAAATCTCCTTACCTAATTATGCCAAGTTGGAAATACTGGTTGTAGAGGTGTTTAGTATCTCAACTGCTGTCACAGATTAACTGTGACAAAAATGATAAACTGCTGAAGTGTCTATGACTACAGTGGTGTTACAGCCATCTTAAAACTGTCAGTTAAAATGATATGCCAATTCAATTACTGTGCAGGGATTTTACCTTGTATGCCCAATATGCAATCATATATTATGAGATGTATGGTGTACATATGTAATATCTGCACTGCATATATGTATACAGTACGTAACATCATATTCTAAATATTAGGTAAGAATCGTCCATATCTTATTATTGTAGTTTTTATCCCACATGCTCAAAGAAGTGACCAATATAAGCAATTAGAAAATGAACAGCAAATTAAACCTAAAATAAAAGACATGTAAACTGACAAAAGAGCAGAAAATAGGGAAAAATCAAGAAATCAAAAGCTTTTTGTTTGAAAAGATGAATAAAGTTGATAAATTTCTAGCCAGACCTGTCAGTAAAGTGAAGTCACATATTAGAAACATAAGAAATGAGAGACTGGACACGACTACACTTCCTATAGACATAAGTCCAGTAAAGGAATATCATTAAAAATTCTGTCAATATAGTCAACAATTCAGATTATGATATGGATACATTCCTTCAAAGACTCAAAATGCCAAATATCAGTTTAAAAAAAAAAGTTAACTTGAATAGCCCTATATATATTAAAGAAGTTATTTCATAGTTAAAAGTCTTACAAAGAAAACTGTAGGCCCACCGCCCATAGATTGATGAATTTTCCCAAATATTTAAGGAAGAAAAAAATACCAACTCAACACAAACTCTCTCAGAACAAAGAAGAGGAAAAACTTCCCAACTCATTTTATGAAGCCAGCATTACTCTGATACCAAAAGCAAAGACATTAAAAGAAAAACTACAGACCAACATTCTTCATTATTATAGATGCAGAAATTCTCATTAAAATTTCAGCTAATATAACCTATTAATGTATAAAAAGGATAAATACATCATCATCATATAGGGTTTATCCAAGAAATGCAATATTTGTTTAACATTCAAAAAAAAAGCAACCCAACCTATAAAACTAAAAACACAAACAAAAAATCCCCACCAAACATTAAAAACAACAACAACAACAAATAATAATAATAATCTCAAAAGATGCAGGAAAAGCATTTGGCAAAACTCATCATCCCTCCATGACAAAAAGATCTTGGCAAACTAAGAACAAAAGGAACTTCCTTAAGCTTCCAAAAACCATTTACAAAAGACACAGCTTAACATCACACTAAATGGTGAAGGACAAAATACTTTCCCTCTAACAAAGTAAGGGATATTCCCTCTTACTACTATTCAACATCATATCTGAAGTCTTAGTCGATGCAAGAAGGCAAGAAAAAGAGGTAAAAGCATACAGATTGGAAAAGAGAAAATAAAATTGTCTTTACACACAGATATCATCAACTTCAATGTAGAAAATCCTAAGAAATCTACAAAAATTGTAGCAGAATAAGCAAGATTAGCAAAGTGGCAGCATGCAAGGGCAATATAAAAAATCAAATGTATTTCTAATATTGGCAAGGAACAAATGGAAACAAAAATTAAAAACCATTTACAATAGCATCAAAACATATGATATCCTAAGGGATATATCTGACAAAACACGGCTGGGAGAAATTAAAGAACACCTAAATAAATAGGAAGATATACCGTGTTTGTGAATCAAAAGACTCAATATTGTTGAGAGCAATTCTCCTCAAACTGATCTAGACATTCAGTGCAATTCTAATCAAAATCTCAGTAGGCTTTTTTGTAGGAATTTACAAGATGATTCTAAAACATATATGAAAAGCAAAGGACCCAAAATAGTAAAAATAATTTTAAAAAACATAAACATTGGAAAACCTAACGCTCCCTAATTTTAAGACTTAAAATAAAGCCACAGTAATAAAGTCAGCATAATACTGACACAAAAACAATATATAATGGAATAGAATAGATACTCCAGATATAGACTCCCACATATATGGCCAATAGATTATGACGAAGGTACTAAGGCAATTCAATCAGGGGAAAAATGATCTTTTCAATATGTAATGCTGGTACAACTGGTCAGTCATATGGGAAAGGAGAGAAAAACAAAGAAAGAATGTAGATGCCTCAACACTTACAAAAATCAACTTGAAATTACTGACATAACTTAATTTAAGAGCTAAAACTCCTAGACATCAACATAGGAGAAAGATAGTGACCCTGGGTTGGCAAAGATTTCTTACATAGGATACAAAAAATAAAAAAAAGAAAAAATGAACTATTAAAAAAAAAGGTAAATTGAGTTTGATTAAAATTTCTGAAAACTTTTACTCTTTAAAAGATACTGGTACAGAAATAAAAACACAGGGAAGCCCCCCCACCCCCCCAAAAAAAAAGGAAGTGATAAAGAGGACTTGGAATTTCATAAAGGAAACAAGAAAATGATAAAAAAAAAAAAGGGTAAACATAATAGACTATTCTTCTTTCTCATGAGTTTCTTAAATCATACTTGATGGTTGAAACAAAATTATAATGACATCAGTTGAGCACAATGTATGGAGAAAAACTACTTCAGGAAATTATATTTTTAAAAGTGGTAAGGGCCATGGAATCTCAATGAAATCAAGGTTTTAACACCGTAGTCAAAGCTGTAAAACACTGATATCAGGAGGCTATGTTAAGTTACATATATACTGTAATGTATAAAGCAACCACTTAAGAAATACACAAAGCAATATAAACTAAACAATATGGATCCTAAAAAACTTTGAAGTAACTCACAGAAAGAAAAATGAAATACAGAAACAAGAAAACGAAGAAACAAACAGAAAACAAATAATATAATGGAAGAATTAAGCTCTAACATATCAATAATCACTTTCAATGTAAATGGTTTAAACACATCAATTAAAAGGCAGAAACTGCCAGAATGATTAAAATGATTATCCAACCATATACTTCAAACAAACATAAATAGATTTTATATTATTAAAGGGTTAGAAAAAGATTTATCATGCTTTTTTTTTTAAGGTACAGCTATGTATTAGATATAGTAGACTTCAGAGGAGGGACAGAGTATCATTTTATCATTAGATAAAAGAATCAACTTACCAAGAAGAAATACTGTTCCCAAATGTGTGTGTACCAAACAACATAGTTGCAAAATAATGAAACAAAAACTGGTAAAGCTAAAAGGAAAAGTAAACAAATCCCGTATTTGGGGACTTCAACACCCCACTGTCACCAACTGGTAAAACTAAAAAGAGACATAAGATATAAAAGAATACACGTCTAAGTAAAATATTGGGTTACCCAAGAAGTTCATTTGGGTTTTTCCATAAGATGTTATAGAAAAACACGAACGAACTTTTCGGTCAACCCAATATTTGAAAACCTGAACACCATCAACCAATAGGATCTAACTGACTTTTATAGAACACTCCACCTACATCAACACAATACGTATTCCTTTTAAGCTACCTTGGACAATTCCTCAAGATAGGCTACATCCTGGGTCATAAAAGAAACCTCAACAACTTTAAAAACACAGAAATCAGACTAGATTCTCTAATCACAATGGAATCAGATTAGAAATCAGTAACAAACACAAAATAAAAACATCCAAACACTTCTTTATTAAACAATACACTTCTAAACAAATCATGGGCCAAGAAAGAACGGAATTTTAAAAACACATAGAAATGAATAAAAATAAAAATGTAATACATCAGGGGCTTCCCTGGTAGCGCAGTGGTTGAGAGTCCGCCTACCAATGCAGGGGACACGGGTTCGTGCCCCGGTCCGGGAAGATCCCACATGCCGCAGAGCGGCTGGGCCCGTGAGCCGTGGCCGCTGAGCCTGTGCGTCCGGAGCCTGTGCTCCGCAACGGGAGAGGCCACAACAGTGAGAGGCCCGTGTACCGCAGAAAAAAAAAAAAAAAAAAAAAGAAAATGTAATACGTCAAAAACAGTTCTAAGAGGAAATTTTTATGGCACTAAAATGCTCACATTAGAAAAGAGGAAAAGGTCTCAAATTTATAATCTGTGTTCCCACTTCAAGAAACTAGAAAAAGCAGAAAAAATAAACTCAAAACAAATAAAAGGAAGGAAATAATAAAAATAAGAGCAGAAGTCAATGAAATTGAAAATAGGTAAATAACAGAAAAATGAATTAAACAAAAGTCAAGCAAAAATCAACAAAACTGACAAGCCTCTAGGCAAGACTGAAACAAAGAGAAGACACAAGTCATCAACACCAGGAATGAAGCAGGGGATGGCACTGTAAGTGCTGCAGCCGCTAAAAGATTAGTAAGAGGATACTACGAACTTTATGCTCGTAAACTCAACAACTTAGAAAAAAATGGACCAACTTCTCAAAACCCACACGCTACCAAAACTCAACCAAGATGAACTAGAAGGCCCGCATACACCTACAGCCACTAAAGACACTGAATTTGGCAACAGATTCCCCAGAAAAAGAAATCCTCAGGCACAGATGGCTTTACAGGAGAATTTTATCAAACACTAAAAGAAGAGTGAGCATCAGTTTTACATAATTTATTCCAAAAACAGAAGCGGGAATACATCCCAACTCATTTTATAAGGCTAGTATTACCTTGATATCGAAGCCAGACAAAAATACAGACAATTTTTTTTTTTTAACCACAGGCCAGTATCCCTCATTAACTTAGACAGAAAAACTCTCAAATACTAGCAATCTGAGTCTAGCAATATGTAAAAATAACAATATACCATGACTGAATGGGATTTATTTCACATATGCAAGACATTTGAAAATCAATCAATGGAATCCACCATACCAAGAGATAAATAAGAAAATCACATGATCAAAACAATTGATGCAGGAAAAGCATGTGACAAAATCCAACACCCATTCATGATACAAATTCTCAGCAAACTAGAAACAGAATGGGACTTCCTCCACTTGATAAAGAGCATCCGCAAAAATCCATGACTAACTTCAATACTTAATGGTGAAAGAATGAAAGGTTTCCCCCTAAGACTGGGGAAAAGGTGAGGATATTGCTTTCACAAATCTTTTTCAGCACAGTACTAGAAATCATAGCTACTGAAATCAGAAGAATCAGTAAAACGCATACAGATCAGGAAAGAAGAATAAAATTGTCCCTATTTGCAGATGACACGATGGTTTATGTACAAAACCCAAAGGAATCTACAAAAAAAAAAGAAAAAGAAAACCCACCAAATTCCTAGAATAAGTGAGTTCAGCATGGCAGCAGGATATAAGATCAACACACAAAAAGCAATTACATTTGAAGAAGCTCTTCCCTTCTCTAGGGCAATTTATAGCTTGGCAATACCTAGAGATACCAAACGGGGGAAGGGACCACGAGCCAGGTGAGGGCAAGAGCAGAACCTGGCTCCGCCAGAGGAGCAAGTCCATTCTCTGGCTCCACAGGTGAAAGGCTTTCAAAATGCAAAGAAGTACTTCCCTTTCTCACTCACTGACTTTGTTTAATGGGCTCTGAAACAAAAAATCCTAGCAGTTTGTGTAAACTTCATCAATATCTGCAAATGAGAACACTCCTAATTGGGCTCTTTATTTTACTAAGACGACTATCATGGCATCTCAGGTAAGAAAATAAATAGCTATCTCAATTCCCCAAACCCACTTTGAACTACAGTTTCATTAACATTGGTTTGCAAAGGTAACTGCAGCAAGAATTCCATTAACAGTAACACATATTTTCAAGTTTTAAGTAAATCTCTCCTATTTATGTAATGTTTAAAATTAATCCTCACTCTAAGTATAGGGGAAAGGACGATAACCTTAAAAACTAGTTCTTTTAATGACAAATACTTGTGTATTCTCCAAAATTGTAAGTTTATATAAATACATAACTTCCATTTTCTAAAATCTTCCTTAAATCTTATTTTAGAATAGTTTCATAGTTGGAGAAAGGAGATAATAGGTGTTCATTTAAAATCAATTTTAAGTATTTGATGAAGAAGAAAAAAAGGAAGGAGGAGGAGAGGAGAATAAAAAGAAGAATCGATTACCTCGCAAATATTGTTTTCCAATAAATATCTTTGTCGTAAGACGATTATTATAATACCCACCTAATAGAGATCTTTATTCCAAAAATACTCCTAGCACACTCTCTAGATTCCAGTGACTTAAAACTGCATGTTTTTGTTTTTTTTTTTGCAGTACGCGGGCCTCTCACTGCCGTGGCCTCTCCCGTTGCGGAGCAACAGGCTCCAGGCGCGCAGGCTCAGCGGCCATGGCTCACTGGCCCAGCCGCTCCGCGGCATGTGGGATCTTCCCGGACCGGGGCACGAACCCGTATCCCCTGCACCGGCAGGCGGACTCTCAACCACTGCGCCACCAGGGAAGCCCAAACTGCATGTTTTTAATAGTTGCATCCAATAGCTGCATGTAGAAACAAGTACACCTATTTTAGAAGACATTAGTAAGTAGAAGAGGAATCCAGATTAGCTATCTCTGTTGCACACTCTGATCCTATCAATATTTTAGCCAATTTCTCTTCCTGTCTATCGCACATCCTATCCAGCAATCACTCTCTCTCTCAGTGGTCAGAATCCCAGACAATACGGTGTTAGATGTTTGTAACCCAAAGTTCCCTGAGGGATACTGCTGGCTAACATAAGACTAGGGTTTTACATGCATGTTGTGATTAACTTTAGAATTAACGGCATTTCTATTTGCGAACATTAAGATGACTCTACTTACACACCAGGTGCAGATATACTCTAGTTTTTGCAGGACTAAGATCCTTATTCTCTCTCCTATTCTTATGTTCTCCCCAAACTCTGGGAGTGGGGCTGAAGACCATTGCCTGGTCCAACTGGGTTGACATATCATACCCTTCTGTTGCAGAGAGTGGATATCATCTCTTTGCCCTGAATGATCAGGTCAACTGTCCTTTCCCTCTCTCGCTCCCATTTCTCAGATACTTTTAAATCTAGAATCTTCATGTCTCATGCTACTGAGATTTAACTCATCCCCTGGTTGCATGGCATTTTTTAAAAGTATTTGCTATATGCAGAACTGCTTTCATCTATTTTGTTTAGTGTTTTCCTTCCTTATTCTTTGCTTTAAAAAAGCCCCAATTCTGTTAAATTTTTCTTCACATTTTTGCTCTGAGATCTCACTGTCATCATTTTCTTTCTTCCTTTTTCAATGGATTCATCTATTTACTGCTTTTATGTTCTTTTTGCCATCTATTTTAGGCTACAGGATCAGAGCAGAAACTCAACTGGATTGGGGCACTGAGAAGAAAAGTGTATTTTATGGCAAGAGTGGGAATTAGAGATTTTAGAAACTAGAAATTTATTAAGTTCACACTTGGCCAAGGTTTTCCGTAGACCACAGAAAGAATTCGTGAAAGAGATACCAAGAAAATCCTCCATGTTGGTGGAAAGCTGGATTTTTAAACTGGACACCCACAGTGTTAAAAACAATCTAGAGTTGAGAGAAGAAAAAAAGAAAATGAATATGGATGGAGTCAAGTCTCTGGGGCAAAGAGTAAGAGCCCCATAATTTAACTACAATACTTACAATTTCCAAAGAAAAGGAAATAAAGACCTAGCAGTATTGAAGGTGGCTTTACAAAAGCCTTTTCTTAAACTTATGGCTAAGAAAATACTGGAAATGAAAAGGACAGTGACTCAAAAAGTAATACTGTGCCAGGCTGTTGAAGTTGGCAAAGAAAATATTATTTAGGTGAATCTATCTCAGGGGTAAAATAAAAAGTAGTTTGAGCTAATGTTAGCCATAGGTTTTAGAAAACAAATTATATATTTTTTCAAAGACAGTACCTATCACACAAGGAATATACCATGGTAAAACAAATTTGCTAATAAAACAATAGAAACATTAAGTTTTATATTAATTCCCTTTAAGATCAGAGGGAGGATTTCTATTTAACTGAACGTATAGAGAATTATAATTCAACTGCTTCAAGTTATGTGAAAAAAGTGTATCCAGAGAGATTAATTCAGTTACCAAAAGCCACAGAGATAGTTACGGTGGGGTGAGGTGGAGGAGGGGAAATATTCTGTGTTTTCAACAAGCTAAAGTGTTTTAATAACATTTTATGGGAGAGAAGCATGGCAGACATTCAAGACCTCTACTTCAAAATTTGATTCTGGAATGGTCCTTACTATTCTGATAGAGGGCAGGAAAGACACAGATAGGTCTGATTCATTCTATGACACTCCTGGGAAGGCTTTTTGCAGAATGGATTATATGGGTTTGCTTCAAAAATACATATGCATCCTGGTCCACTTGTCCCTAATTCACCTAATACTAAATTAAGCGTCAGAAATTGGTAGGCTCTTGAAGGAAAGTTGTTCATTTATTAGGTACTGAACCAAAAGGAAAGATAAGAAGGACACAAGGTTCTCTACCTCTAGCCCCAGCCTAAATGGTGTCATGAACCTGAATGGGCTTCCCTTTTGGGTATTTAAGACTTCTGTCAGAGGTGACAATGGCCTGAGTGACTGATCTCTTGGTCTGTGAGCACGTTTCCACTCCAGGTAGTTGCAGCCTACTGTGGATGCAATGATAACGACATCTCCTGGACCACCGTTGTCCTTTATGTGTCCCTATGTTTTCTATCTTAAGCAAGGAAAGAGGAACAAATTTGGATACCAGGAAGTCAACGGGACATAAATAATAAACATTTTTGAGAAAACTGGGACACAGAAATGTTAAGTAACTTCTCCGACATCAAACAGCTTCACTTTTCACATCTCAACCCCTGAAGACTTGACAACCTTAACAGAAATTTAAGATATATTCAAAATAACTGTGACTATTTCAAGGACCCCAATCTACTCCTACTCTAGTAGGCTCCAGAAATTAACTTGAAGGATTTGTAAGAATAGCTTAAATAACATTTATTAATATAATTTTCTCATCATCACCAAGGGAAATGCATGAAATGAAAACAGGGCTATTTTGCCAGCCACTCCCCTTAATGAGGTTACTGAGTTTTAGCTGTAGGTTTTTAGAACTCTTAGAAATTCTCATTATGAAACAATATGAATGGTTTAAAGATAATAAAGCCACCAGTATACCCACCATCCAGCTTCAGAAATTAAATAATAAAAATTAACTTTTGCCATCACTCATTTGCTCTCCCCCATCTGTATTCCTTCCTACCCGCACCACCAAGGTAACCACTATCCTCTATTTTGTGTTTACCATTACCTTGCTATTCTTTATAGTTTTAACACATATATATGTATCTCTAAAAAATATCATTTAAGTTTTTCCTGTTTTTGAAGATTTTATAAATAGCATCATGCCGTAATATTTATTTCTCCAACTCACGGTCTTTAAGGGTATGTTCCGAGATTTATCCGTGCAGCTGAAGTTTATTCACTATAATATACATTATATTCAAATATATGAATTTATCACTGTTTTTACCCACTCTTCTGCCCGTAGACATATGCATTGTTTTTGATTATGTGCTGTTACATACAGTACTACCATGATCATTCTCATACATGTCTTCCGTTCTGCGTGTGCATGAGTTTCTCTTGGGTATATACCGAGGTAAAAAATGGATCCGGGTTTTGTAGGTCTGAAGTTTTTACAATATAGGGACCTTATTTTAAAGAACAGTCCGAAATTAGGAATGGAAGTGTATATTTACTTGGAATGAGAAAAGAATTCACAAATTTTAATGATAAAATTTTAATAACTGTTCTTAATTTGGTGGGTATCAATGATGTATCTTGTATTTGAGTTTTTAATGTGAATCTTTCTGATTACGAAGAAGTCTGTGAATAATATATGTTTATTGGCTGTTCATGTTTCCTTTCCTGTGAAATGCTTTGTCACAAATCTTCTGTTCGTATTTATTTTTGGTCTGTGATTCACTGAAGTTAGCTATACCTAGTGCAGATACTTTCAGCTTGTGGCTTGTGTTTTCACTCTTTTCTGTTTTCTTTTCATGAAGAGAAATGCTTAATCTTAGTGTAGTCCAATCCTGTCATTCTTTTGTTTTATATTCTCTATATTTATAAAATTAATAAAATTTTACCTTTAGTTTTTGACTCCTTAATCTACCTAAAATTAATTTTGTGTATGCTTTGAGACAGAACTTACTTCCATTTTTTTCCTACACTGATGACCAGGCATCCCAGCACAGTGACTGAGAGAGCCTGTTCCTTCCCCCACAACCTGCAGTGCTACCTCCGTCTACATCACTTTCTCATATATCCACGTGTCTGTTTCTGAAAATCTCCATTCTGGTCTACAGCCAAACCAGCCGGGATGCGCCTGAATGGAGATTTCTTATCTGAAATCTCCTCTGAAATCTTCCTCTGGCCTGTTTCTATCCCTGCATCCACAGTATACTGTCTTAATTATGTTAACTTTGTAACAAATCTTGACATCTGAAAGAGCGTTCCCCACTCCTCCTCCACTGCTTCTTCCTTCTTCTACTCCCCCAAATTCTTGACTCTTCATCTTTAGCATGCTCAGATATAATTTAGAATCCCCTTGTAAATTTCCAGCAAAAAAGTCTGTCAGTATTATTGATGACATTTATTGCATTTTTTACTTATACGGGGGAAAACGGGCATCATTACAACTTTGATTCTGTCAAAGGCACTGCACATTTTTCCCCCAGATTTAAGTACCAGTTTTTAATTTAACTTGCTGAGGTAAATTCTACCACTTAAAAACTTACATTTCTGCATAAAAATGAAATTTAATTTTGTAGTAATCCTGCTAAACTACCAAACTAATAATGATAATTTGCATATTATTTAGGTCTTCTCTGGAGACACACATAGTCAATGAATAATGACTTTTAGTTTTCCCAACAGCTATCATTTCCATTTTTTTCCACTTAAAGTAAATACCCTTATTATTTTCACTTTAAGAAAAATGCTTTTAAATATATTACCAGTAAGTAAACTGTTTACTGTAGAGTTTTTGACAAAGTCCTTTATTAGGGGCAAGGAAGTTCTTGTCTATTTCTGGTTTACTTTTTAAATCATGGATGGATGCTGAAATTTGTCTAGATTTTTGTTTGTTTGTTTGCATCTACTGAGAGGGTAATTTTCTCTTAATTTGTTAATGTGGTGACTTATATTAATATGTATTTTAATACTGAATTTAGCCTTGTACTTTTGATATAAATTAACTCTAATATAAGATACTTTTTAAAAATAAATTGCTGGATTTGATTTGATATTCTATTAATTATTTTGCATCCCTACTATTGACTAAGATTGGACTATAATTTTCCTTTTGAGCTATAATTGCTGGCTTTGACATCGAGGTTACTGTAGTATCAAATAAAATGTTTTGAGTCTGTGTTCTTTTTTTGTTTAACACAACTTTTCACATCATTCCCTTATGAAGAGCTTGTTTTCTGTCCTGTATATGAAATCTCTGCTTACTCCAAGGTTATTAAGACAGTTTCCTATGTTTTCATCTAAAAGCTTTTCTTGTTACTTTTAACATTTAAATAGGTAATCCATCTGGAATTGATTTTTATGCATAGTGTTAGGTTGGGGGTCAAGATTCATTTTTTTTCCATGTGGATATTTAGTTGATTTAATGCACTATTTTTACTATTATTTTAGTGATTACTTTATAGAACAGCCATCCTTTACTTACTACAATCTAATACACATTATTAAATTTACCACTTTCTCAATAATACTCAAAGTTAGGAACTCTTAAAGCCATTTAATCCCAAGCCACCATTAGGATAATTCAGGTAATTCCTTTTAATTATTCAAATGTTTTAAATCTATATTATCATTAGTTTTGTATACTATTCATTTATTTTTACCCACAAACTTCTGTTGTTCTTCTTCATTGTTTCTTGCATTTCTGTTTTTATCTGGTTTTGTTTTCCTTCAGCCTGAAAAACGTCTTATAACATTTGTCGTGTACGAGTTGGCTATTCACAAATTATCTGAGCTTTAGTTTGTTTGAAAATGTCTTTAATTTCATCTTAACTTTTGAAGGATACTTTCACCGAACACAGAACTGTAGGCTGATAATATGTGTTTTTCCTCAGGACTTGAGAAACTTCATTCCATTATCTTCTAATTTGCATTGGTTTTCATGACAAATGAGTGACAGTTCTTTTCTTTGTTAGCCTAAATAAAATGTGCTTATTTTCTCTGACTGCTTTTAGGATTTCTATTTATCATCTGTTTTCATCAATTTCAATATGATTTGTTGCGATGCAATTTTTCTTGTGTTTATCTTGCTTAGGGTCATTAAACTACTTTAATCTGTGGATTTATAATTTTGATCAAATTAGGAAATATTCTGACTATTAATTTTTAAAATATTTCTTCTCATTCTAACCACCTTTTCTTTTTTCTAGGGTTCCACTTTTACATATGCTACACTGCGTAACATTGTTCCACAGGCATCCAAAACTCAGAGTTTCCCCTTCTTTTACTGTTTGCTTCTGTATTGATAGTTTTATTGCTATGTCCTTACATACACTGTTCTTCTTTCTCAGTATCTCATCTGTTATTTAGCCTGTCACTTTTTATTTCAAAGACTGTGCTTTCAGCTTCACAATGTTCATTTGTCTTATATCTTCTGTTTCTCCCTCTAAGTTTATATTTACCTTTAAACAGCTGAATTTATAATAGCATTTTTGAAATCTTTATTAATTTTGTCAACTATTATTTCTGGGGTTTTTTTTTCCTATTGATTGCTCTTTACCTGATTATGTGTCAAAATTTCCTGCTTCTATCTAGTTTTTTTTTTTTAATTGGATACAGGACACTGTTGAATATCACATTGTCAAATGTCTGAATATTGTTGTCTTCCTTTAAAGTATGTTGAACTTGATTTTGGCATACAGATTAATTTCCCTCAATCAATTTATTCATTTTGCAGGTTATCTTTATCTATAACCCAAGGCCTGACTGCCTATTTTAAAATTTTACTGGAACCCCTAAAACAAACAAAAAACATTTCTACATACTAACAATGATCACATGGAAACTAAAAGTAAAAACACCATTTACAATCAATCCAAAAGAACACAATACATAGGTATATACTTAAGAAGATATGTATATGATCTGTATGCCAAAAATTACAAAATGCTAATTAAAAAAAAAAACCTAAATAAATGAACTTATATACTGAATTTGTGGGTCAGAGTACTCAACATAGTAAAAATGTCAATTCTCCCAAAATTAATATACAGATTTAATGCAATTTCTATCAATATCTCAGCAAGAGATATTTTATAGACATAGATAAGCTTATTATATAATTTACATAGAAGGCACACTCCCTAAAATAGTTAAAAGAATCCTGAGAAATAATAAAGTGTAAGAAATTACTCTACCCAATATTAAGGCTTTCTATATAGCTAGAACCCTCAAAGCAATGTGATACTGGTAGAGGGATATATACATAGAGATAAAAGGGACAGAATGGAACCAGACCCAAACAAATATGCCCAACTGATTCTGACAAAGGTGCAGAAAGCAATTCATGGGAAGAAGGAGACAAAGGTGCAGAAAGCAATTCATGGGAAGAAGGAGAGCCTTTTCAACAAAGAGCAACTGGACACTCATAAGCAAAAAAACGCCAAATATTCTAGTATCTTAGAACCACTTCATTCTTGCTTGTACTGAGTAGAAATGTGAAACAGTTACAATGTCCCATCAGATAATTTGGTGATTATATAGATGACACTTTTTAAATTCCATTCTTTGTTTTAACTCATGTGGTACTGATCTCCTATACCTTGATCAAACAATTTACGGGTGCAATTTAAAATTGCAAGTTTCGTTCAAGGAACTCTTATAAGTAACAGTTAAGTTGTACTCCATAAGTGGTAAACAAAAAAAAAACGCTTAAAAGCTGGAAAATTTTTTCGGGTACAGAAGTAATTGGGGATGAAAACAGATAAGTGATGTCAAATTGGGAATTATAATTAGAAGTAAAGAGTTAAAGAATATTTCTCTCCTTTCTTCAGTAAGTAGTAAAAACTAGATTTCTTTTTTACTATTAAACATGCCTTTTGTAAATGTATGGTTCAATAATTTTATTCACTATTTGTCTTTAATAGCTTATTTCCCACCTCTGATTCAAATTTTAGGTTTAAAAAATTGGCCAACAGCATTAATTTTAACATGAAATTGGATATGTAAGTAAATGTGAAACTTTTTACAAGGAGTAAAAATTAAAAGACACCAATTTGGCAGGTTCCAAACCAAAAAAAAAAAAAAATCCTATTGTACCCAAGTATTAAATGTTTTACTTAAATATAAATTTTAGCATTACTATGATTTTTTATTTCTTATTTTTATATTTATTCATATATGTTTTACTTTTGATTACATGAATATAAAAATGTCATTATACATATCTTTTCCTCTCTAGAAACCAAGCACAAATCTTAATTTACTTCTACTCTGCCCTGGTTTGCTTCAAAGCTCTAGGGATACCATTTTTGGTGTTAACTACTGGCTATAAACAGAAGACTAACTCAGAGGATGGGGAGGGGCAAGGTTACTTTATGATCTCATTGTGGGATGAGTCAATTACAGACCTAAACTTAAAAAAAAGAAACAAGTTAACCTTCAAAATTAGGGGAAAAATGTGTTGAAGTTGTTAAAACTTGTATTCCAGAAGAACATACATTTTCTGCTTTGAAAATGTACTGGAAAGTTTCCTCCTTGTTCACAAGGCCACCAAGTATGTTGACAAACAAATGAGGAAGAAAATTTCAAAACTGGGTCTCCAAAATACAATTAGCTAATGCCACAGTAGGTACACTCTGACAATTTATTAAAAAAAGAGAGAGAGAACTTTTAAAAGGAAGCTACTACACACAGGCACCGTGCTAGGGATAGGGCCAGATACTGCCCTGTCCTCAAGGAGCTCTTAGACTAAGAGGGGACACAAGTAAACCAAGAACTAGGGGCACCAAATTCAGCCACAAGGGTTTGCAGATGTCTCCAAATAGCGGTTTCATGTGAAGAACAAGTGAGAGTCAGACAGGTGAGCAAGGAGGTTAACGTAGGGCCTTCCTACCGGAGAGCACCACAGGGCAAAGGCACTGGAGGTGTAAGAAATTATGGTACTCTCAGAAAATAGCAGTCATTTTCATAGGCCTGGAATTTAGGGAACATTGGAAGGAATCAGAGAAGAGCCTGGAAAGGGAAGCCGAGGCTGAGCCATACCCCCGTGCGAAGCCCTAGAAGTTGTGTGCGGTTCTTCCCATTTGTCTAGTAATTGCCTAAGGTCACACAGCAAGTAAATGGCAAGGTCAAGATGAGAGCTCAGGTCTTCCTGTGTGCAAAGTTCAAGTCCAGGCTGCCTCTCAACAATCTTCCATACTTAGAGGGAATCTCTCAATAAGACCGGCTTCTTCCACAGTGAACTAGTACAATAACTAACCTTTAAACTAATGACTGAAACACCAATTCTCAACGTGGCATCTTTGGATCTCTGCACCAAGTCATCTCAATACTCAGTAAAATGGAGGTTCTGGGCCTACTTCTAAAGAAGCACATTCTCTGGGATTTTGCATTTTATAGTAACACACAGATGCTTTGCAGGATGGTGACTGAAAAGTCTGTTCAAATGAGCCAGGTGATGACCAGCTTTGAGCAGAGTATGAAGAAAGGAAAAGGCTCAGTTCCAACTTCAGACATAAAGGACTTGAGATAACAATGGAATATGCACATGAAAATGCTGTTGCAAGCAGTCTGAAAACAGTATTTGAACTTGCGGAAAGAGTTCACAACCAGAGACACCCACAATGATATGAAAACTGAGGCTGTAAGATGTAAAAAGCCACCAAGGAAGAAATGAACTGAAGCCTACAGTTTAATATACAGCAGAACGTCCCTCAGGCAGCAGAGGCACTACTGACAGTAACAGTGTCTGAGAAGAGGAACAGAAGAGCACAGCATGTATCGTGGAAGCCCCGAGAGAGGAGGATTCAACAGTGTCAAAGGCTGTCACATAGAGAGCATGGGGGAAAGAGGAGGCAGACTTCAAGCCACCAGATTTGGCCAACTGGAAGCCACTGCTAAGTCCTGAGACAGGTTTCTCAGTGGCAGAGCAGAAGCCAGGCCGTAAAGTGGCTGCCTCAGAGGGTCAAGAGAAGAGTGGAAGGGCTAGCCTTGAAGAAACATGTAGGTAAAGAGACACAAAGGGAGGTTAGGATAAGGGAGAGGTCTAACAGGAGGAGCTGATACTGGAGGGTCTGTCTACAATGAGCTAAGACTCAAGGTCAATGTGCAGGTGGGCTGCAGAGCCAACTGCTCTAGGCTCCTGGTGAAGGCTGAGGCCTTCATTCTCAAACAGGAAAACATGTTTTGCCATATTTTTTTCTTTTACTGTAGAAAACTTTAACCTCCAGAAAAACTGAAAGAATAATATTTTGTCAGATTTGTTTTAGCACATTCTCCCTCCTCCTCTCCATCTCTGTATACATTGACTTTTTTCCCCTCAAAACCATTTAAAAGTAGGCTACAGATATCACAACATTTCCCAGTAAATACTTCAGTATGTATCCTCTAAGAATAAGGACAGGGCTTCCCTGGTGGTGCAGTGGTTGAGAGTCCGCCTGCCGATGCAGGGGACACGGGTTCGTGCCCCGGTCCGGGAAGATCCCACATGCCGCGGAGCGGCTGGGCCCGTGAGCCATGGCCGCTGAGCCTGCACGTCCGGAGCCTGTGCTCCGCAACAGGAGAGGCCACAACAGTGAGACGCCCGCGTACCGCAAAAAAAAAAAAAAAAGAATAAGGACATTCTTCAACGTAATCACAATTCTATTATCACACACAAGCAGTTTGATATTGATACATAATATTTTAAAATATGTAGTCCGCATTTATGTTTCCTCAATTGTCCACCCAAAAGTGTCCTATCTTTTTGCAGTCCAGAATCCAGTCAAGGATCATGCATTACAATTGGCTGTAATGTTTCTTTAGTCTCCTTTAAATTAGAAGTCTCCTCAAAGTTTTTTGTCTTTCATGACATATTTCTGAAGAATAAAGAATAGTCTTACAGAATGTCCCACAATCTTGATTTGCTTTACTGTTTCCTTATAATTAGATTCATATAAAACGTTTTTGGCAAGAATAATGCATAGATGACATTGTATATCCCATCATCAGGCAGATATGCCAGTCTGTCTGACATTACTGGTGATGCTAAATTGGATCACGTAGTTAATGTAGAACCCACCAGCTCTTCCCGTAATAAAGATGTCTTTCTCCCTTGGTAATTAATAAGTAATCCATAGGGAGAGCACTGAGATAGTGTGCATGTACCCAACAACATTTCACCAGTGATTTTAGCATCCACTGATGATTCTTGCCTGAATCAATTATTACACTGGTGGTTGTAAAATGATGCTTTGCTAATTCAACCATTCCTTATAACTTTACTACATGGCATTCTTTGGTAATGCCATTTTCAATTCCTTCCACCCTTTTCATTTTTGAGTATCACTATGGGTTCATGGATTTTTCCCCCAATAATTGAATACTGTTATTATTCCTTTTTCGATGCTCAAAATGTTCCAAATTTGGCCAATTAGTGTCCCTTCAAGTCAGCTCTTGTGTCCTTCTGATATGTTCCCATTAGTCCTTGAGTAGTTCTTTGCTCTATGTCACAGTAAAATGTTTCAGCAGGATCGCCTTGTAGTTTTCCTGTCTGAGCTCTGGATGGTTTCCCAAAACAGCATGAAAGATTTAAGACCAATTCTATACAAATATTTCAACATATAGAAGAAAATACCTCCCAATTAATTTTATGAGGCCAACATTATCCTGGCACCAGAAACAGACAAAAAATACTGTAAGAAAACTAAAATCCATATCCCCTAACAATGTTTTACTAAATTGAGTCCAGCAATATATAAAAAAATGAATAACATATAATGACCAAACAAGGTTAATACCAAGAATGCAAGGTTGGTTTAACATTTTAAAAAAATGTATTACACTGTACTAACATAATAAGAAAAAAAAAGAAAGAAAAGGAAAAACTGTATAACCATCTCAACACATAAGGAAAAAGCATTTGGCAAAGTTCACCAATTCATGATGAAAACTGAGTGAACTAAGAATAGAAAGGAACATCTTCAACCTGACTATGAACATCTGTGAAAAACCTACAACTATTATCATACTTAATGGTGAAAGACTAAATGCTTTCCCCCTAAAATAGAGAATAAGGCAAGGATGTCCATCCTTGCCACTTTTATTCTCTCTCTATACACACACACACACACACACACACACACACACACACACACACACAGAATATTAAAGAACTTGCAAAAGTTAATAAGACAAACAACTCAAAAAGATTTGACTAGAAACATTACAAAAGAGATACATAAATAGCCTAGAACCACAGGAAAAGGTGTCCCATATCATTAGCCATTAGGCAAAAGAAAATTAAAACCATAATGAAATACCACCACACATCCACTAAAATGACAGAGAACACCAAGTAGGCAAGGATGTACAGCAAGAACAACTGGAACTCACGTTTGGCGGGTGATGGTGTGGCAGTTTCTTATAAAGGTAAACATAATCGTACCATATACTCATCAATCCCACTCCTAGGTTTTTACTTACAAGAAGTGAAAATATTTGTTCATAAAAAAGACTTTTACTTGAACGTTCACAAAAGCTTTAATTACAATAAACCAAAACTTGAAATGTCCAACAGGTGAATAAATGGTACTATACCCATGTAATGGATCACTACTCAGCAATAAAGAGAAACAAACTGCCGTAGAGGCCACATGAATGAATCTCAAAGGCATCATGCAAACGGAAACAAGTCAAGCACAAAAGACTGCACACAGTACGAGTCCAGTTATTTTGAAGTCTAGAAAAGGCAGAACTGTAGTGACAGAAAGCAGATCTGTGGTTGCCTGGAGCCAGGATATGAAGATGGCACTGACTGCAAAGAGGCACAAGGGAACTTTCTGAGATGATGAAAATGTCCTATATTATGACTATGTATGTCTGTGAAACTAATTAAGTGTACACTTTTATAACTGGTGAACTTTATTGTATGCAAATTATACTTCAGTACAGCTCGTTAAACATAAAAAAAGGAAAGCTGGCACAAGTTCAATAAAGTTCACTCACCTTACAGGGCTGTTTTAGGTACATATTACTACAGCTATATATGCTCTTAATAAATACCCCTAGGGCATGCAGCTTCACCTAGTATCTGTCTTGTCTTCATCTCCTCTGTGTTAAGGGGAGAGAAAAGGAGTTGTGAGGCTTCTCAATGGCTTTTTTTTTTTTTAAGGTCCTAGGAAGCAGTCAGCTTTAAAAAGTTTCAAGATTGCTAGAACAATATGATTTTCACTTCAAAAACTGTTTGTACTACATGATGTATTACAAAGCTTTTCTTCTAAGCAAATGTACAGTGGTAAATTTCTATTAAAAGTACAAGATATTAAAGCAGAGGAAACTACAAACAAGATGAAAAGACAACCCTCAGAATGGGAGAAAATATCTGCAAATGAATCAATGGACAAAGGATTAATCTCCAAAATATATAAAGAGCTCATGCAGCTCAATACTAAAAAAACAAACAACCCAATCAAAACATGGGCAGAAGACCTAAATAGACATTTCTCCAAAGAAGATACACAGATGGCCAAGAGGCACAGGAAAAGCTGCTCAACTACAAAAAGCTGCTCTCTAATTATTAGAGAAATGCAAATGAAAACTACAATGAGCTATCACCTCACACCAGTCAGAATGGGCATCATCAGAAAATCTACAAACAACAAATGCTGGAGAGGGTGTGGAGAAAAGTGAACCCTCTTGCACTGTTGGTGGGAATGTTAAGTGATACAGCCACTATGGAGAACAGTATGGAGGTTCCTTAAAAAACTAAAAATATAATTACTAGCAATCCCACTACTGCGTGTATACCCAGAGAAAACCATAATTCAAAAAGACTCATGCCCCCCAATGCTTCACTGCAGCACTATTTACAATAGCCAGGTCATGGAAGCAACCTAAATGCCAATCGACAGACAAATGGATAAAGAAGATGCAATGGAATATTACTCAGCCATAAAAAGGAAAGAAATTGGTTCATTTGTAGAGACATGGATGGATCTACAGACTGTTGTACAGAGTGAAGTAAGTCAGAAAGAGAAAAACAAATATCGTATATTAATGCATATTTGTGGAACCTGAAAAATGGTACAGATGAACCTGTTTGCAGGGCAGAAATAGAGACACAGATGTAGAGAACAAATGTATGGACACCAAGGCGGGGAAAGAGGTGGCAGGGGGGATGGTGGTGGGATGAATTGGGAGATTGGGACTGACATATATACACTAATATGTATAAAAGGGATAACTAATAAGAACCTGCTGTATAAAAAAATTAAACTTAATTAAAAAAAAAAGAATCTTACATCCAGGAATAAAAAAATTAAGGTGAAAAAAAGACCAAAAAAAAGTGCATGATATTTGGATATGGAATCAATATTTAAAAGAATAAGTTATCTTTTCAAATATAAACACTTTCGTCAATCCAGTTTTCTGACCCACAGACTTACACAGAAGTGACACAGGGTAGTAATGTTCTACAATACTCCAACTACTTCCGAGAAAACTGACAAACCAAGCGCTCACATTCCTGACCATTCAGCCAAGAGGATGGTAGCAATCCCTACACACCCATTACCACATGTAACTGCAGTCAAAGGTCTCCTTTTCTTTCTCAGTCAGAACTCCTCTGTCCTCAGACAAAAGAAAATAAAGGAGACTACCATCTACAAGTTCAAAAGTACTGCTGTTAAATTTAGGAAATTGGGAGAATTGTTACGGCACTCTGTTTTTACACTGGGTTTTTTTCACGACTGATCTTTGACTCTCTATTTCCTTGCAATTTTGTTCATGTCACTTCCTATTACTGAAATTGGTATGCAAGTCACATACCTCCCCCTTTAGAATAAATTCAGTTCCACTGCATATAAAGCACAGGGGAATACAGTTACAGAAGAAGTCAATATTTACCAACATTTCCTTAAAACAGTCAAATAAATGTTGCCGAGGAAAGCAAAAGTCACATGTAACTAAGAATGGAGCTTGTTAAATACATACTTAAGAAATAATGTCCTTGACTAGTCAATCCTTTTGCAATCAGATTGTTCTTCCTCATACAACTTCACTTCCAGACAGAAAAACAGTGCAAGATAAAAATAACCAGAGTAGGGGCTTCCCTGGTGGCTCAGTGATTGAGAATCTGCCTGCTAATGCAGGGGACACGGGTTTGAGCCCTGGTCTGGGCGGATCCCACGTGCCGCGGAGCAACTAGGTCCGTGAGCCACAACTACTGAGCCTGCGCATCTGGAGCCTGTGCTCCGCAACAAGAGAGGCCGCGATAGAGAGAGGCCCGCGCACCTCGATGAAGAGTGGCCCCTGCTTGCCACAACTAAAGAAAGCCCTCGCACAGAAACGAAGACCCAACACAGCAAAAATAAATAAACTCCTACCCCCAACATCTTAAAAAAGAAAAATAATAATAACCAGAGTAAAATGTCTAACAACATCTACTGAATGCCTTGTACATACTGAGCACTGAGCTAGACAATCTGCATGCATTCTTCTTATTTAATCCCAGCAAATCCTGGTAAGGAAGATATTAATCTCTAAAATAGGGAGGGGGCTTCCCTGGTGGCGCAGTGGTTGAGAGTCCGCCTGCCAATGCAGGGGACGCAGGTTTCTGCCCCGGTCTGGCAGGATCGCACATGCCGCGGGGCGGCTGGGCCCATGAGCCTTGGCCACTGAGCCTGCGCGTCCGGAGCCTGTGCTCCGCAACGGGAGAGGCCACAGCAGTGAGGGGCCCGCGTACCGCAAAAAATAAATAAATAAATAAAATAGGGAGGCATTATAAAATGGTAAAATTAAATGTATACTATTAACTACTATCAGGAAAGCTTGGGAAAACACTGACTCATGGTCTTGAAACCCCAGTTTCCTCATCTATAAAATATGCGTTTACATTTCCTATTTAAACAGGCACTACTGTGTACAGTATCTGGCACGTAATAGCCACCATTTACTAAGCACCAACTATCAGGGCCATTTGCAGGGCCATTCAGCTAAGCACCTAGTGGAAACCAGTTAGAATGAATCTGAATGGTGTGACAAGCCCTATGACTGGGCACCAACTCATCTTATCTCACAAACAGCACAGACTGTTTAAATAGTCTCTAGTGTAATGAAAATTACTGCTTCTGGAAATCTGAAGAAACTCTCCAATGAATTTAGATTGTAACTTGGCTACCTTTGAAAGCTCGCTTCTATCCTTCTTTAGTCTGCTCAGGGAGAAATGATTTAAATATAATTCTGAAATTCACATAAAGGTAGAAAAGGTGGCATTAGCCAAGTTTCCTGGTGTGGCTCTTTCAACTAGATCTAAAAGTCTAATTGGGCAGAGAAAGATAGTAATGTAAGGAAAATTCTGTAAAGGGCGAGAGAGCAGAACCTAAAGAAAAAAAATTTAAGTGAAACTAGAAACTAAAGAAAAACTTTACAAGCAAGATTATCAACTTTAACTTTTAATTTAACCTGTCATCATTAAGTTGACAGGCGTATATTTTTCTTCCCTTGTCATAAAAGAAAATTCTATCATGGGTATCTAGTAGGTCAAACTATCTGATTACTAGAGCTGACACATATACTGAACATGTAAACCTCAGAGGAAGCTGACTGGTTCTCTGCTCAATGCAACATTAATTCAGCAGATGTTAAACCCGCATAGTGTCTGGCATCCAACTCAGATGAAGTCCTTCTGGGGTGGTTAATGAGGTCTGGAAGGGACAATTTTACTTAAACTACTTGATATTTTCCTTTGAAAGACAAAACACTTTTCTAATTTTCTCATTTCTTCCACTTTTAAAATCTAATTCTTTGAGTGTCCTGATATTAAAAGCACTTTGGCAAAGAGTACGCTACAAAGGAAAAGTATAAGCTACCTGAGGATAGGAATCACCTCTTATGCATCTCCGAGGCCTCAATGACCAAGCCAGCGTCTGACACACTTCTTGGCCCTCAATAAATGTTTGCTGAGCTGAATACATGGAATATCTTCAGACCAAGGAGTCAGTCTGGTCCAACTGAACATAATTGCAATCTGGCTCTCTTGGGATTACACAAGTCATACAGATTGGTCCATAATATGAATGTGTGACATAAACAAGAGCCAGCACTCATCTAGCACTTACTGCCTGCCAAGATGACCCAATGCCGTCCTTGCACCAACCCTAGAAGGGAGGTACTCCAACCACCTCCATTAAAGCGGATGAGGAAGCCGAAGCATGAGGGCTGGAAAACCCTCTCAAGGGCACAGTCACGGTGGTACTCCCAAGGCAACTGTATGTCTAGTCTCTACACGAGACAGGCAGCCAGGCTCCTCAGGCAAGATGACAAGACTGATCACGTACCAGAAAGACAGGAGCTGGCTGTGACCAGACTTCTCCCAGGAGTGTTCACTGGTTTGAACTGAGCCACACCTGCTCACCACTTGAAACAACTAAGGGGCACACTTGTTAGACAGGTAGCAAGATGAGCTGAATGGAACTACAGAGCGGTGTTCTGACTCGCTGTAAGCCTGGGTTACGTCCACCAGACCAAACAGCCTTACTGGTAATGTTCTCTCCACTATATACGGCTGAACAACACAGGCTTTTTTTTTTTTTTTTTTAAACACAGGCTTTTTTTATACAGTCCACCCAAGTCCCTCCGCTTGCAAACACAACCTTGATACACTATAATTATTTGTTTAAGCCTGTCTCTCTAACAAGAAATTCTTGGAAGTGAATGATTATGTCTTACTCCTAAACATATTCTCAGAGCCCAGCGGCAGGCTCGCTGATCACTGGTTGCGAGAAAGATGCACGCTGACAGGGAACGGGAAGTATAGCTGAAGATGGGACCGTGTGGAAATGTGTTCACACGTGTGACAACAGGAAGGCAGGCTTGAAAAGGTTCCACCTATTTACTTTTCCTTGGTACAAACGAACTGGCAGAAAGGAAAAGGGAACAAAAAAATCAAAGTATAAAGACCACACGGAAATAAGGAATTTTAATAGGTAATGAACAAATTACCTATCATTAAAGATTGTATACTCGCTAATCCAAAGCTTACAACGGGGAATTTCTCAAGAGGGTCGACACTGGAGGAGGGAAGGTGACGGCAGACAGATTTATCAAGCACCCTCAAACCAAACGTTTAATCTCCTCAACCTCTCCATAAAGCGCCTTTATTCCCATTTAATCTAAGAGAAAACAGGGTAAGTGACCTGACCAAAGTCACAGGGCTAGTGAGTACTAGAGCGTCACTGCTTTTCTTTTTATCAAACCATGCTGTCTTCCCACATGAAACATCCTGTTGGGATGTCTTATATCATTTTTTAGGGTTTTTCTTTTTTTAAGTTGGGAGGAAGGGAGGAGGAAAAAGAAATAGAAAACTCCCTCTTTGAGACACCTTGTAACAAAGCTACCGTGTCAAGCCTCAGACCCCAATATGAGTTACTTATTCTAAGCACAAGGTCCGTTCAAAATGTGTTTATTTATGGACCCCAAAAGCTTTATTCAAAGCCCAGCATTTTGCTTATAAGGAAGAAACGGTCCCGGTAAGAGACGTGTAAGCTGGATCACAGTGAACGTCTTTTCTCCCAGCTCCCAGCTGAGGTCCTCTGTCCCCCCACCTCACGTGTGCACTTGGAGAGCCCTGTCCGAAGTAACTGGCCTATCCTGATAAGCACTTGTGACCTGTAACGTGAGTATCTGTCTGCAGTCCTGCTCACCTCACCACGCTGGAGGCTCCTGCAGGGCCAGAACTGCGTCTTTATCTTTCTAGAGCCAGCCTAGGACATGGCACCCACTGCATCAAAATTAATGAATTAATCTGCCAGTGTTCAGCCTAGTCTGGTGGCCAAATAAGAACTGAGATATGACTTCTAGGTAAGGGGCAATGTTTAAAAAAGAAAAGAAACCAACGTGGTGTTTTAACGTTTTAAGTATTAACATTTTAAGAAATCAACATGAAGTTCTGAGGTGAACACAGAGATGGTCATGAACCAGCCTTGTGTGTGATTCAATTTCCAACTGAGTCAAGATGTACTGAGCACGTGCTGTGTTCGTGCACAATGCAGATAACAGTGGGCTCTCCCATCTCCCTGCAACCAGGCCTCTGAGAACGAGTTCCACCCCAGAAAGGAGACGTTCAGACCAAAACAGAAAGTCTGCCAAGCAGTGCTGGCGTGTGCTTGTAGGGGAAGCCTGCACGAAGCAAGAGTGACTCCCAACGGCTTCCACTCGCCTTTGTGTGGTGAAGACAGAGAGCTGTCATCAGGGGGAGGGAACCCTTCCCCAGCTCACCTCCCAAGCCAGTTTCGAAGGCACAGCCTTCCCACCAGAACAAAAAGGAAATGACAACACTTATGCTGGTGAATTAGCTGACTTAACTCAATCAAGTGTAATCTGTTGATGTGTTATGACCACTGAGTATGTATAAATTAAGACTTTTATTTGCAATTGTACAAAGACTCTGAAGAGAAATCACCCTGTACATCTTAAGACCAGCCCCCTGGAGGTGGCGTGGTGGGGAGGTTAGACAGACAATGTTGCTTTATTACTAGTTTCTTCCAGGCCCCAGGCCGAGCTCACCTTGTTTAGGTCTCTCTGCCACCCATCCAACTCTTTCCACAGACCTCCCTCCACTAGCCTGTTACTTCTGTCTTCCCCTAACTCTGTCTGCAGACACCCAAATGCCTAGCTTACATTTTTGAAAACATCTCCTTTTCAAAATCTAATGAATGACACTTTCAGGCCTTCTCTGATATTTCTGAATGTATCTTTCTGCATAGATATTCCAAAGTCTTGGAGTACTCATTCTGCAATGATTCAGAAACATATCTACATACCCATCTGGTGAAAATTACTCATATACCACTGTATACAACCTGCTCAAATTTTTTTAAAAAAAAAGGAAAAAAAGAAACTGATGTAGTAAGAATCTACAGGAATAGACCCATGAAACTGAAAGCCAAACCATTTCTCCCACAAGTAGCTGGTGGCCATCACGTGCCTTCACTTCCAAAGCAGTCTGTCGTGCAACAGTGGACTGCGTGGTGTTACCGTAAGGGTTGGAGAATCGTCCACTTCTCTAAATTTTACTCAGCGCCTTTCATAACTTGTCCAATGCTAAGTTGTGCAGGAACGCGGGAGGGTCCAGGTTAGTCCACCGCTGCAAACAGGGCTTCCCTGGTGGCGCAGTGGTTGAGAGTCCTCCTGCCGATGCAGGGGACACGGGTTCGTGCCCCGGTCCGGGAAGATCCCACATGCCGCGGAGCGGCTGGGCCCGTGAGCCATGGCCGCTGGGCCTGCGCGTCCGGAGCCTGTGCTCCGCAATGGGAGCGGCCACAGCAGTGAGAGGCCCGCGAACCGCAAAAAAAAAAAAAAAAAGTACTTCCAGGAATGGACAGCTGTGAACAAGAAGTAGGAAACACGAAATATCTTCCAGGAATATTCATTTAGGAAAAATTGTTTTCAGCATGGAATGGAATGCAAAATTTGCATATATCATTCAAATAAAACACGACACCTTAAAGAAATGGCTACCTCTCTGGGGTGTGTCCTTGAGCTTCCCTTGTCCTTGGGCTTTCCTTGCTCAGTAAGGGGCAAGAGGGAATTAAGAACTGATCCAAGAGACAAAAGCTCCAGGCACAGTTTCTTTACCTGGGGGGCAGTGGTGGGAAGATGAAAATAAGAGACGCAGGCCAGAGGAAACAGCCTAGAAAAAGAAGAAAAAATTTAAGAAGGTAGGAAGTCTTCTCTGTAAAGATATCAAAAACTAACATTTGAGTGCCTACGTAAAGTGCCTAACAACTCTATTAAGCATGTGTGCTCCAATTTTATAGATGAGAAAAGTCCACAATTAAATAATTTGTCCCCAGGACACAAACAGCTAGTAAATGATAAACTAATTTGTGAAGAAAAGTCATCCATCTGCAAAGCCTTCACCTTGTCTATTTACCAGGCACGAGACCCTAGGTAGAACCCAGCCAGGTGGAAGAACAGATGTTCAGCCAGTTGAGGCTGTTATACATGATAAAAAGCAACAACACAAGAAGTGAACTGGGATAAGAGTGTGTGGGGGTAGGAGGTGGGGACAGAGATACTATTATACGATTTTAAGAGAAAAAAATATTGAAATATAAGGTAGGTTGACACCTGCCTAAAATTACATTTGTGGCAATACTTCACACACTTCAGAAGTTTTTACAGATTGCCAGATACGACGAGCTGAAAAGTTCTCAATTCACAAGTTGAGCCAGTAAACCACAAAAATTAATATATGAATTGTATCTGAAATTAAAATAAACTACCTCTAAATATTATGTATGGTAGACAAGCTATATACAACACATTTTTTTAAAATGTAGGTTTACAGAGTTTCACTGTTTCTAATAATTTTTTTTAATGTGTGTAGGTTAAAAAGAAAATCCTTAGTAGATCATTTTTCTTCACCATAAAAAGAAAGAAAAACGTGTGCAGCAGATGAGAAGGATGGTGAAAGCCATCTATCTCTGGCAGGCAGAATGATGTTCCCCCACCCACCAGACGTCAATGTCCTAATCTCAGGAACCTGTGAATACGTTAGGTCACAAAGCAAAAGCGAATTAAATGGTTGCAGATGGAATTAAGATTGCAATCAGTTGACTTTAAGATAATAAGGTTATTCTGGATTATCTGGGTGGGCCCAATATCTGTAAAAGTGTAAGAGGGAAGCAGAAAAGGGAGGACCAGAGAGATGGCAGCATAAGAAGGACTTGGCTGAAGCCAAGGCATGTGGCAGCCTCTCAAGAAGCTTGAAAAGTCAAGCAAACAGTTTCTCCCCTTGAGCCTCCATAAAGGACATGGCCCTACCAACACCCTAATTTTAGCCTGTGGTATCCATTTCAGACTTCTGATCTCCAGAACTGTAGGATAATTAATTAGTGTTCTTTTAAGCCACCAAGCTTGTGGTTATTTCTTACAGCAGCAATAGGATACTAATACGCTATCTGATCTGAAATCACCAAAACGTTTTCTGTAGCAACAGGTTTGGGAATAACACCTAAAAATAACAACGTTGGCTATACTGGAGAATAATAACTGATACAGATGTCTAGACTTCTACCTCTGGGCATGAAGGAGTAACAGGGACCATACCCTCCCACCTGAAACAACCAAAGACTCAGACAAAATACATGAAATGCTAGTTTTCAGACCCTAAATATCAGTCAATGAAGAAAACAATCTCTAAGAGATGGGAAACAAACAAGGCAAACCCTATAATCGGCTCACTGCCTTGAGTTACTAGGCCACAGGGAGGGGAAGCTGTGATAGAGTCTGGTGGACTCTCTGACTTGATAAGACAGAGCTGAGAGTCCAAGGAAATCAAGGCAGTGAGAGTTCATAGGATGGAATATCATAAAGGAGAGAGCCGCACAGAGAACTACAGAGGGTCACCGTACTCAGCAAAGTACTGATCAGTACCTAAAGTGGGAAATAACTACCCAAAAGGATTAGAGGGAACAGTGCTGGGCACTCACAGAACCAGTTACAGTGCCTGTTCCCACCAGGCTTTTGGGTAGAGGACTCAGGGAGGTCTTGCCTCAGCTGTGGAAAATAACTGATCCGAGCCTGAGCCCTGCTCCTGACCCGCCTAACAAATCTTAAAAGCAAGACGCAAAAAAGATCAAACTGTTTCTAATTAACTTAACTGCATCTGAGAACAAAGCTCAAGAGTATTTTTCCGAAGCCAAAACAACAGCACCCAACAAAGTAAAATCTGAAATGTCTGGCATCCAATTAAAGATCACCAAGCACACAAAGAGGTAAGAAAACATCAACTACCAGGAGAATAATCAACTGAAACCTACCTAGAACCGGCACAGAGGTTAGAGTCAGCCGACAGAGCAATTTAAAAAGTATCATAAATGTGTTCCATATGCTAAGTTAATAAGCAGAGAAATAAAAGATATAAAAAAGACTGAAATCACACTTTTAGAGATGAAAACTACTGATACAATGTATGAGATGAAAAATACACTGGATGGGATTAATGGCAGATTAGACATTGCAAAAGAAAAGACTGATGAACTTGAATCAAGGCATAGCAATAACAACCAAAATGAAACACAATGAAAAAGGCAAAAACTAAGTAGTACAGTGAGCTGTGGGAACAACTTCAAGCTGCCTAATACATGAATACCTGGAGTACCCAAATTGGGTTTGAGGAGAGGAGGACAGGAAAAAGAGTCAAAGAAATAATAGCTGAAAATTTCCCAAACTTAATGAAAACTATAAATCCATAGATCAAGAAATTCAACAAACATGAAACATGAAAAAAAACTATACCAAGAGACATCAAATCAAATTGCTCAAAAAAGTGACAAAAATGAAATCTTAAATTTATCAAAAGAGATATATTACATACAGAGGAACAAAGATAAAGATGACATCAAATTTCTCGTGGGAAACAATGAAAGGAAGAAGAAAGTGAAGGTAGACACTTCACATAAGAAATAAACATATCAACCTATAATTCTATACATAGCAAAAATATCTTTTGAAAATAAAAGCAAAATAAAGACATTTTCAGACATATAAAATATGAAAGAAATCATTATTAGCAGATACACACTTCAAGAAATGTTAAAGGAGGGCTTCCCTGGTGGCGCAGTGGTTGAGAGTTCGCCTGCCGATGCAGGGGACGCGGGTTCATGCCCCAGTCCAGGAAGATCCCACATGCCGCGGAGCGGCTGGGCCCGTGAGCCACGGCCGCTGAGCCTGCACGTCCGGAGCCTGTGCTCCACAACGGGAGAGGCCACAACAGTGAGAGGCCTGCGTACCGCAAAAAAAAAAAACTAGAAGTAATGAAGTAAGCAGAAGAAAGGAGATAATAAAAATCTTAGCAGAAATAGAGAGAGATTAATAGGGAGCAAAAAAACCCTGAAATCTGTTTTCCAGAAGAATATTAAAATTAATAAACCTTTAGCCAGATCAAGAAAAATTAGAAAAGACACAAGTTATAAATATCAGGAATGAGAGAAGTGTCACTAGTACAGATTCTACAAATATTCAAGAAATAGGAGAACACTATGTACAACTTTTTCAATAAATCTAATGACTTAAATGAAGTAGACAAATTCTTTGAAAGATTTTAATTACCAAAGCTCACTCAGAAAAAGACAGATAACCTAAACAGCCCTGTATCTTAAAAGCTGAGATTATAACTAAAAAAAAAAAAAAAAAGCCACAAAAAAAATTCCCGGCCCAGATGGTTTCAATTGTAATTCTTTGATTGGTAACCACATATTATGGGGAAAATAACACCAATTCCATGCTGACTCTTTCAAAAAACTAAAAAGGAAAAAATACCTCTCAACTATTTCTGAGGCCAGTATTTCTCTATTACCAAAAGCAAAGACATTACAAGAAAACAGAATACTCTCTCTCATGACTACAGTTATAAAAATTCTATTATAAAGAAAACAGTGACAGATTTGGCCAATACATTTTTAAATAATAATAATAAATAGAAAAGTAAAAAATAAAAATGCAAATGGAAACTTGGAAAAATATGAAATCGTTAATTGTTCATTTAAGTCAAAAAGAAAAATTCAAACACCAACAGAAAGACTGACAAAGATGTGACCAAACAACACAAAAGAAATACAAACAGCCAGCAAATGTGTAGAAGAGTTCAGTCTTACCAGCAATTTTTTTTTTAATGTGCCAGGCACTGTGCTAAGGGCTCAACACCCACGACCTTGGTAACTCTCTGCAATAACTCCATGAGAGAGGTGCTGTTATTACCCCTACTCTATGGATAGTGCACCTGAGACAGACAGTGGTTAATGCTACTTACCTACAGTCACATCGCCAGAAAGCAGGAGATGGCCAGAGCCCAGACCCACACTCTGAACCACTATTTCTACTTCTCAACTTCCTACCTCTTGTGGACTTCGCTCTCATTAATTTAGATAACTCACGGGGTAAGTGTGGTATGTTCTTCCTACCCCATCTCCTTGCCATGCACAGTGGAATGGTGGCCCCCAGAATTCCTTCCTTGTTGATGCACACTTTGACTTAGGTCCATAAATAGAACACTGCCTTGCGTCACCCAGAATTTCTCAAGGTTATGTGATCTTAGTACCCCAGCTGGAGCTCTAACCCTCCTCTCTCTGAACCTGAGATACATCTTACACCTAAGTGCATCACTCAACCTGGTATGAAACCATGCCTAAGAAACACTAGCAATTTTTAAAAATCAAGGGATGTCTTTTATTGCCAAGTGGGCAAGGACTTAAAAGAAGGACAACAGCCAATGTGGGAAAGCGGGCACCCTCACACAGTATTGTTGAAATATATGAATTGACAGTTTTCTTCAAAGGCAATGTTGGCAACATCTGTTTTTTAAATGGGGAGTAGAGGGGAGAAAAATGGGGGAGAAGAAAGAGAGATGATGACTGATGTTGGTTCTTTCTACCTGATAGATTACAGAAATTTTTCTCAATTTACTCATCCATATTTTATAATGTTTCATTTTTACAACCAACATAAATTTTTTTGTGTGAAATTAAGAAGTTTTCTCAAACTGACCTCTAAGTTGTATGCACAAGAAAAACTATTATATACTACACTGTCTCATTTTATTGGAAATTAAAATCCTTTATTATACTCTCACAAACAAGCAACCCCCAGCAGTACTGACAGCCACAGAGGAATTGTAGCCAAGAACAAAGAGATTTAGGAGAAGAAGGAAGAAGGACTGTGGCCCCGCACAACATTAATGTGAGGATTAAAAGAGGTAAGGCATGCAAAGCAATCAGCACAGTGCTTGACACAAAGAAAGAACTTGATAAACATTAGCAATCATCATCAAGTAATTCTAGGCATTACCAACTATAGGCAATAACTGCTTACATAATACATTCCTGAAATGGTACAATATCAAACTTGTATAAATATTATCATTTCACAAATACTTTTTCTTCATTCTGGTTCAACTTTATGACCATCTTTATGGTTTACTGCTTCTCCTACCAAGACAGAACTCAATGTGTTGAACTCCTTAAAATGCTAGGTCCAGGAAGAATATGACCTAGTCCTTAACTTGCAGAAGCTCAAGATCCTATACAAGTATAAATAAACCCAGATGCAGCTGGGAAGAAACTGACAATATTCAGAAATTATTTTCTATTTACAAGAATCTCTAGGATTCCAATAAAATTAGATCTAATTGCCAGCCTGCTCCCTTCTTACTTTCCTCTCTTGTCAACACTATTCTCAGTAACCTATTTTCGAGTCCAGCCATAACCCAAGAGAAGCCCCCAGTACAGTGAGGTAAACTTCTAAATATGAAATAACTCCCTTACCTGTGAAACAACTACTGCTGAACTAGCCCCGAAAAGAGACATTACCTCTTGATAGTGCTAACCACTACTCCATTATCCATTTTCAAATCAAGAAGCAATACTTCACACGAGCCCATGTCACAAATTCATGGAAGCACTTTTTAAAAGTGATCTGGTTAGAAAAGCACACCGCCCTCTCTTAGACACTGCTTAGACACCAAGTAAAACTTTAGAATGACAAATTTGAACCTTATTTCAAAGCTCTTTATAAGTACAGTTAAGTCTTAGAAAGCATCTTTGTACCAGAAACAATTTCCTAGGAAAATCTTCTGCTTCCAATTTACTTATTCCCCTCCAAATAAAATCTAAGTAGGGCCTGTGCCACACCATGAATGCAAACCCTAATTACTTTGTACCAATAGACTTGGCTTAGGCTATATCTCAAATTTACTGCTGAGATAGGTTTTTATTAGCATATGTTTTGATTCAAATGTATACTGTAACTACATAGGAAAAAAAGTAGTTCTTAAGAACCAAAGTTAGACTGTCACATCATTTTATAATCAAAACTGATTAAGAAAATAGTCACAAATTGTTAGAACTTAAGAGGCTTAAAATACATTTCATTTCATAGGCAAATAATCTAAGGAACTACCTTAAGCTTGCAGAATTTTTTGTTTCAAAAGCAGACCATGTTTCTTTTATCAAAAACTAGTTCACAACCCTTAGTCATACAATGCAGGTGTGATTTACAATAGCATCAAAAAAGAATAAAACATCTAGGAATAAATCTAATAACCAAGGAGGTGAAAGACTTGTACACTGAAAGCTACAAGACACTGCTGAAATAAAATAGGACACACATAAGTGGAAAGACATCCCATGTTCATGGATTGCAAGATGTAATATTATTAAGATATCAATATTACCCAAAACAATCTACAGGTTCAATGCAAAACCTATCAAAACCACAATAGCATTTTTTGCATATATAGAAAAATCCATCCTAAAATCCATATGGACCCTGAGAAAACCATAATTCAAAAAGAGTCATGTACCACTATGTTCACTGCAGCTCTATTTACAATAGCCAGGACATGGAAGTAACTTAAGTCTCCATCGACAGATGAATGGATAAAGAAGATGTGGCACATATACACAATGGAATATTACTCAGCCATAAAAAGAAATGAAATTGAGTTATTTGTAGTGAGGTAGATGGACCTAGAGTCTGTCATACAGAGTGAAGTAAGTCAGAAAGAGGAAAACAAATATTGTATGCTAACACATATATATGGAATCTAAAAAAAAAAAAAAAGTTTCTGAAGAACCTAGGGGCAGGACAGGAATAAAGATGCAGATGTAGAGAATGGACTTCAGGACACAGGGAGGGGGAGGGGTAAGCTGGGACGAAGTGAGAGAGTGGCATGGACATATATACACTACCAAATGTAAAACAGATAGCTAGTGGGAAGCAGCCACATAGCACAGGGAGATCAGCTCAGTGCTCTGTGACCACCTGGAGGGGTGGGATAGGGAGGGTGGGAGGAGATATGGCAATACAGGTATATGTATAGCTGATTCACTTTGTTATAAAGCAGAAACTAACACACAATTGTAAAGCAATTATACTCCAATAAAGAGGTTAAAAAAAAATCCATATGGAATATCAAGGGAACCCAATAGCCAATCCTGAAAGAAAAGAACAAAAGTTGAGGTCTCACACTGATTTCAAAACAAATAACAAAGCCAGAGTAATCAAAACAGTGTGGTACTAGTGTAAAGAGAGATTAATAGACCAATGGAATAGAATAGAGAGTCCAGAAATAAACTCCCATGTACATGGTCACATGATCTTTATACAAGGGTTCCAAGACAACTGAATGGGGAAAGGACGGTCTCTTCAACATACGGTGCTGGGAAAACTGGACATCCACATGCAAAAGAATGAATTTGGAACCTTATCTTACATCATATACAAAAAGTAACTCATAATGAATATCAAAATGTAAGACCCCAAACTGTAAAACTCCTAGAAGAAAATACTTCAGGGAAAAGCTTCATGACATTGGATTTGGCAATGTTTTCTTGGATATGACATTAAGAGCACAGGCAACAAAAGCAAAAATAGACAAACAGACTACATCAGACTTAAAAACTTCTGTGCATCAAAGAATACAACCCTAAAAGGCAACCTACAAAATGGGAGAAAACATTTGCAAATCATCTCTCTGATAAGGGGATAATATCCAGAATATATAAAGAACTACTACAACTCAACAACAAAAATAACCCAATTAAAAAATGGGCAAAGGACTTAAATAAATATTTCTCCAAAAAGGATATACAAATGGCCAACAAGCATATGAAAAGATGCTCAGGACTTCCCTGGCAGCACAGTGGCTGGGAGTCTGCCTGCCAATGCAGGGGACATGGGTTCAAGCCTTGGTCCAGGAGGATCCCACATGCTGTGGAGCAACTAAACCCATGAGCTGCAACTACTGAGCCTGTGCTCTAGGGCCCATGATCCACAACTACTGAGTCCGCGTGCCACAACTACTGAAGCCCACGTGCCTAGAGCCCATGCTCTACAACAAGAGAAGCCACTGCAACGAGAAGCCCATGCACTGCAAGGAAGAGTAGCCCCTGCTCGCCGCAACTAGAGAAAGCCCTCGCACGGCAATGAAGACCCAACACAGCCAAAAATAATTAAATAAGTCTTAAAAAAAAAAGAAAAGATGCTCAATATCACTAATTATTACTGAAATGCAAATCAAAACCACAATGAGATATCACCTCACATCTATTAGGATGGCCACTATTAAAAAGAAAAAGAAGTAAGTGTTGGCGAGGATGTGAAGAAACTAAATCTTTGTGCACTGTTGGTGGAACTGTAAAATGGTGCAGCTGTAATGGAAAACAGTATGGCAGTTGCTCAACAAATTAAAAATAGAAGTACTATATGATCTAGCAATCCCACTTCTGGGTATATACCTAAAAGAAGTAAAAGCAAGATCTCAAAGACACATTTGCCCACCCACGTTCACAGCAGTATTATTCTCAATAGCCAAGAAGTGGAAGCAACCCAAATGTCCATTGGACAATGGATAAACAAATGGATAAACAAAATGGAAAAATGATATATATATGTGTGTGTATATATATATATCATTATATAAATATATACATCATTTTATAAATATATATCTTTATATAAATATATATTATATATATTTTGTAAATATATATATCATATATATAATTATATATATATGACATATATATACACAACAGATTATTCAGCCTTAAAAAGGAAAGACGTTCCATCACATGCTACGACATGATGAACCTTGAGGACGATATGCTAAGTGAACTAAGCCAGTCACAAAAAGTTAAACCCTGCACGATTCCACTGATATAACGTATCTAAAGGAATCAAATTCACAAAAAACAGAAAGTCGAATAGTGGCTTCCAGGGGCTGGGTGGAAGAGAAAAATGGGGAGTTGCTGTTTAACGGGTAGAGAGTATCAGTTTTGCAAGATGAAGAAGTTCTGGAGACCCATTGCCCAACAATGTGAATATACTTGACATTACTGAACTATACACTTAAAAATGGTTAAGATGCAGGGAATTCCTGGCTGTCCAGTAGTTAAGACTCCACGTTCCCAATGCACGGGGCATAGGTTTGATCCCCGGTTGGGGAACTAGGATCCCACATGCCACGCAGCCAAAAAAAAAGGTTAAGATGGTAAATTTTATGTGTTTTATTTTTTACCACAATTATATATAGAAATAAATAAAATGAGTCTGATGCTGTATCATGACAGACCATGTCAAGGATCTTCTTAGACCTTAGACATTTTTCACACCTTTGCCCTAAGTGCTATATTCAACAAAATGAATCAAGAGTTATCGTTTTCTAAAAATCTTTCTAAAGCAATCACAAAGGAATGAAAGAAAAACTGATCTACTACGGATGATAATGACTGCCTAATCCAAAAACACCTTCATAAGAATGAACAAAAGCACCAGAGATGAACTTCTGGAGCTCCTAGACTTCTCACGGAAGTCTGAAAGAGATTTCACCACTGCCAAAAGCTGATGCCACTACAAGCCTTTGGATTATCTCCATTTCCTCTGAAGACAGGGCCAGCTTCTGAGACTATTCCACATGTCTACACTAACTTGTCGCACCAATCTAGAACTAAGAAGTACATGAATTCACAGAATGCAGTGTAATTTCAACCTAAGCAATATACCAGGTACCTAAATCATCAAGAGCTAAGAGTCGAGTCAGGGGCTTCTAATACCAAATACCTGCTCCATGGATCATCCATTCATGAATTTCCTTGGTTTCCTTTTAAGAATGTGCACGATCCAGATGGCCTGTGATCATTTTAATGGTTAAGAAGTTAATAGAAAGTGATATAGATGTTTACAGTTGTTAAAAAAAAATTCACCTCACTTGAATACTTAACACATTGGTTTTGCATGAACTGGCAGGACTGTTCTTTATCCAGCTGGTATACAAGAGAATCTACTACCTTAAGTACTCATTCAGGATTAAGCAGCTCGACTCGGGAGAGATGGCTTGCAAGGGAACCCTAGCTCAACTACCTACCAGCTCTGTTACCTTGGGAATATTACTTAATTTCTCTGTGCTTGCTTCATGATCTATAAATTGGGGCTTTATGAGGATGTGAAATATTAAAATCTAAAAGTAACAAAAGTGATGGTTTAGATAAGTATATGTTACTCATTTTAGTTACAATAGAAAGCAACATGTAGGGAAGAAAAAAGTAGTGTTGCCCTATGTCTTACTGTAGCAGAATTGCTAACACCTGCATCCAAGTTCAGAGTTTTACCTGTACTGTGGACTCTCAATCCAGGTTTCAGATATGAGAAGGGGAGGATAAGGTCATTCTCGGTGGCCCTCTGTTTAAAACTGAATGCCTGTTATGTATTAATACACACTGCAGATGTTGATAGAGGTTCTGCCCCACAGAAATTCCAGACTGGGTGAAGAATGACACCCATAAAACAATTTAAGGAGCTAAACAAGGCAGTATATGATTAAGTGTCAAAATGAGTAACAGCTGAGTAACAAAGACAATGCAAATTGAGAGAGGGGACTGCAGGACTTTAGAGAAGTGGAGAGAGCTGGGAAGTGAGGGCCTAGGGCAGTGCCCCAGGCAGGAGGCCGGAGGCGGTGGGAGAGCTGCCCAAGAAAGTTAACAGACACTGATGCCACTCGGTAAACGGTCAAAATCGAGACCAACGTGGCACAGAGAATAATCATGGCATTAATAAAAACTGGGAAACCAGAGGTAGCGCCAAAGAATTCTGCTCTGGACATGTGCAGCGTGTGCTGGTGGCCAGATGTGCGTGAGAAGGAAGACAGCCAACGAGCAGCTGCAGAGCAGTGACTGACAACAGGGCAGGATGATAACCAAGAAGTACAAAGTCACAGAAACGAAGGAAGAAAAGTTCCAAGAAGCAGCTATCAACAGTGCCTGATGCTGCTTACAGCAGATAAGGAAAAATTCAGCCAGAGAAGAAAGGCCTCTCCGCGTGACAAGGCCAATCAGAAAGCTCAAGCTCCATGCAGATGAAGGAGAATTTCTAGAAGATCAAAAGCACCAACAATGACTTCATTTTCCCCCAAGAGTAGCTTTGCTTGTTACTACTCTGGATGATAACAAATTAGATGATTTCACACCTACTCCCAAAAGCTGATTTTTGGGGCAGGTGTCTATGGGGATGGCTGCAAGCATGGCAAAGAGGAGCAAAACTGTCCTTAGCGAGAGAAAGAGAGAACACACTTTTTCCAACTAGAGGATTCCAAGGATCCAGGCAGTAGCAAACAGCTTTTCGTAAAAGCAAGCAACGAAAGTTCTTTAGTGAAGCACTATGAATGAATATTCTACTTACTAGGCCCTAAATTAAAAAGTAATCACTCTACCCCCATGCAAGGATTAAAACATTTCACTCTTAAGAAAATCACTCTTAAAAAACATTTTTAGGGCCTCCCTGGTGGCGCAGTGGTTGGGAGTCCGCCTGCCAATGCAGGGGACACGGATTCGTGCCCCGGTCCGGGAGGATCCCACATGCCGCGGAGCGGCTGCGCCCGTGAGCCATGGCCGCTGAGCCTGCGCTCCGCGACGGGAGGGGCCACAGCAGTGAGAGGCCCGCGTACCGCAAAAAAAAAAAAAAAAAAAAAAAAAAAAATTTTTACATTATGAAGTAATAATTTGATTAGAAGAAAGCAAATACCACTCCTGACCAATTCTACCATCCTAAGACAAAAAACCTAATCAAATTAGGTTTTTTATCTCTTTTCTTCTGGCCTTTATTCCTAAGCACTTTGTTCATATGCTTCGGAGAGAGAACACTTTTGTACCCTCCTTCTGCACTTCTGTCACAAATACAGCTTTAATTTGTGCACGAAACTGAAGTATCTGGTAGACAAATTTAAAAGTCCTAAGAAAGACTGTCAAACTTCGCCCTGCCATAAATCGCCAATTAATGATAAAACATGTGACACAAATATAAATTGTCACAGACTAAAACAATCACATTCCTGCAAATTTATCCAACTTTATATTTACTAGATGCATAAAATGTAGCTCTTCATTCATGATAAATTAAAAGACAACCATGCCCTCCAAAAACACATTTCACAAGGAAACTATATTATACATGATATATGATGCTTTTTTCCAAAAGCTCTTATTTGCTTGTAATAATGAATGGGCTGATTTACAAATAAAAATACCACTAAAAGTTATACGTTTAAGATGTACACACGTATTTTCACTATATATATTTTAATATATTTTCATTACACACACACACCCCTATTTTCTTAATATCTAGATCTTAGCTTCAAGAAAAATCTTGACCCCAATCCAGAATAAGCAAGTTAGTTGTAGTAATTACAGTAACTTCCACCTCTGGCAACTCTTTCAGAGGTCCTTACAAACTGCAGAGCAGAGTCAAAACATCTTCAAAGGTCCCTTTTCTCTGGACTAGTGAAACACACCCCCATAGATCAGTGAAGGCAAATGTTAAGATATAGGAGTGTTAAGACATACAGGATGTTAAGACAAAGAATGGTTCACGCTTCTGACTTAAAATTAACAACATCTAGTCCAAACATGAAAAACTGCACTAAGTAATCTAGCTATTTCTGCTGCTTTCCTTCCGAAGACAATGAGTTTTATTTTGTTTTGAAGATTTTTTAGTGAGATTCTGCTGCAATAGAAATATGCTAAAACACAAAATGCCCAGAGAAACATCATTAAAATTGCAGGTAAGCCTTAACTTTGAAAAATTATGCTGGTTTATACTGCCAAAATAAACACAAAAAGTCCTCAGGATGTAAATGGACAAAGTGAACTCAGCTACCTTCAGAAATCTGCCCAGATTTTCTGGAAAAAAAACCCAACAGCATCCTTTGCGGGGTGAATGGTGCCAAATTTGCAGTATCACATTCATGTAAGAAAATCAATCTCACTACTACTCAAACAAAAACTACCAGAATCTGATCAGCAAGGAGGCTGAAAGCACTGGCCATTTTTGGAGCTACCTTCATGGAATATTTGATTAGAGCCAGATCCATTTATGATGGACAAAGTCCTTGTGTTCTATATTAGTAATAATTACCATCAATACCTTGAATAGCTAATTTCTCCATCCAAATTGTTCATCCAGACAAAACATGGGCCACAAAAGGTGTCTGATTCTGCCAGGACCTCTGGCTGATTCGACCACATCTTTTCATCCTTGTACACCCTGGCACGTATTCTCCTCCCTTAACCCTTACATTTACGGGTATTAGAAGAGGTGTATTAAAACTTATAAACCATACAAAAGGGAAACTGGCAAATATAACCTAGGCTGACATTTCTCAAACAAGGGATTTGTTTACTTAGGTATACAATGAGAATTAGCACATAAAATGGCTCTTGGAAAAATAAGCAGCAGGATGACAATACAAACTTAATGTTTTACTAGCCTCAATCATTTTATTTCCCTGTGCTAATGACCCATGAGTATAATCAATCACTCAAACAAATGTTAAATGCCTACTGTGTGCCTGGCACTGTGCAAGGTAAGCAAAGGCAGAGAAAAAGCGGGACACAATACCTGCCAAGGACTACCTTACACTCAAGGAGACATTAACTTATCGTACTATTTCAGACTTACTGGACACCAACTACATGCCACGCTGTGCTGGGCACCATGGCCACACAAGAACCAGCTGCAGATCTGTAACCAAAGATGAACTATGACAACCCCAGGCCTGACTAGTCCTAAAGCAGCAAAATTTTATTCAGGAAATAATCTTGCCTCTGTCAATTAATCCTTTCTACAGATGGCAATTCTCTGAATAACTTTCACCTATGTTAACCCAGACTAAGGTTGCTTAGAGTTAAGTGAGAGGATGTACTGTTCTGAGCAAAAAAATAAACAGTAAACTGAAACACACTGCACTTTAACATTAATTTGGTTTGCTCTGCTGTTGCCCTCAGTAACAATAAAAAGCAAGTGACTTTAGTTGTAAAGAAGAACATCAACCTTAAAGTCATTGCGGCAAGAAATTATTTTCTTTGCAGTGGCAGTTTAGTGTGAAACAGAAGCTAAACTAACAAGTTTTGCTTAGCTTTTTAAAAACCATTCACTTTTAGTGATTTCTTCATGAAGGCTCTGTGGTCACTCATTTCCCCAGGGTCAAAAAAACACGTAGTAATGACAAAATTACAGATCTGGTCTTCTAGGTTACAAAATGATGTTTTAACCCTGTAAAAGTACCGGTGTTACAGTCATACAATACTAACGAGAGTTTTAAAAATAGGGGTCAGCCCTTAACTGTAAATTATAGATAAAGGTTTGCAAACTAGAAACTTGACATTGGTTTTTAAAGTCTTTCACATTAAAGACAATGACACCCAATTAAGTATCTTAAAACATGTAAAAAATATAAACAGACTTTCAATAGCTCGCTAAGCAGAATTGTACTATAGAGAGAGAGAACTGTTAGCTAAACAATCATCAATATTGCAAAGCGATACTGAAAAGGGAAGCTGAAAAAACAAGATTCCTCCTCCCAAAATGTTTGAACAAATGCAAAGTAAAATTCGGTAAGCTGTCTTGAAGCCTTTCCACCACTCTCGCTATTTTTACATTTTAAAGTGAGCTCTGTTCGCACGCCGCTATTAAAACCGCAACCAAAAAAAAAAAAGTGTCCTCAAATTTGCCTATTAACAGCAATCAAGTCTAAAAATATGCCCCTCCTACCTAGTGAGCCAAGTGGCAACAATATATGAGAACTCAGGAAGTTTTGAAACGGCAGTGACAGGAGACAACAGGGAAGACGAGGGGAAGGAATCACGGAGAACAAGAGCAACTCCGTGCGGCCAACGCCGCGAGTTGGCATCCGAACCTTAAGTTCCCGGCTCGGGACGGGACTCGACCAAGCAACTTCGTGCCGGACCGAGCCCCGCGCTCGGCCGCCCTCCGAGCCCAGAGCCGCGGCCCTTCCTCCCCGGCCGCAGCCCGGCAGCGGCCTCCGCGAGGGCGCGGTGACAGCCGCGGGGCCGGGCCCGGGAGATGCCGGCCGGCTGACACCCACCTTCCTTCTCGGCCCGCGCGGCGGCCACAACGAGGGTCATCACCAGGTGCAGCGCTCCCAGGAAGCCGGCGGCCGCGCTCCGCGGGCCCCCGCCGCGGCTGGCCGCGGGCTCCAGACCGGCCCCGGGGGACGTGGAGGCGGCGGCGGCTCCTGCTGCTCCTCCTCCGGCCCGCTTCCCCATCCCTGCCGGCCGCGGGCCGCCGCGCTCGAGATCCGGCGCGGTCCTTCTCGGCTAGGCGGCGGCGGCGCGGGAGCCGTGGTCCGGGCTCTGGCCGCGGCGCCGGGGGCGAGAGCGTTTCTGGGCCCAGGGCTCGGACTCCGGGCGTGGGTCTGGGTCCGTGCGTGCGTGTGAGCAAGAGTGTCAGTCACGGCCTCGGCCTCTGCATCGCTTACGGAGAGTCGAAGCGGAGAGGCCGCGGGTCAAGCACAGCGGTCGGCCATACTGGAAACGGGCACGGGCCGCGGGCTTTGGGCGCTGGCCTGCGAGGGGCGGGGCGCGGCCCTGGGCACCGCCCCCGCCGTGTCGTCACCTGGGCGGCCCGCCTGGCAGTCTGCCCGCCCCGGGGTCCGTGGGTCGGAACTCGTCGTCCCGCCCTCGGAGGCCCACGGCTTCAGTGGCCAGGCGGGACGAGGGCAGCACACCCCCAACCCGTCACCCCTGGCCCGCAGGGGAGGAGGAGGAGGGAGGCAGGCCAGGGCCCAGCCGCCAGGACTTATGATGGCGGTTCAGGCTTCACGGAGGCAGTGACGGCGATCACGTGCGGACCGGGAGGCCTGGCCGCGCAGCCGCCCTGGTACGGGGGCGGGGCCGGGGCCGGGGCCGGGGAGGGGCTGCGGAGCGCCGGGGCCGGCTGGGACGCTGCTGTGAGCAGGGGACAAACCCCTGCATCCCTGGTACTGCAATGCGAGAGCCTTCCAGAGGACTGAGTGCGCATCCAGACCTCGAGGCCCATCACGGAAAATGCATTCCAGTGACTCCTCCTGGCCGCACCTCCGCCTCTCAGCCGCTTCGAGAATACTCATCGCCTGATTGAGTTCCTGGTGGCGCTGCCTTGGGGACGCGGACCTGCTCTGTTCCTCTTTGTATCCTTCAAGACACAGCACCCAGGAACGCTTAATGGACTCCTCCTGCCCTTGGATTGTGCCCACTTTGCAGCGAGAAAGCCCTTTGGGGTGTGTGTGTGTGTGTGTGTGTGTATAAAACAGCAGTGTCCCTGGAGGCAGAGGGCAGACTGTTCTTCAGAACAGCATCCAGTGTTCATGCTGGCTTTCTCCGTCTTGGAATAATTCTTAAGACATTTTATTCACATATTTCCTTCAAGGCTCAACACAAATGCCGTCTCTTTTAGTCTCCTTCGGGAAGCCACCTCATACCTCTTAGATGCCCTTTTCAGCTTAGGTCAAGGTTCTTCGTGGGCGTGGCTGTTCGCTACAAACTCCCTCTTTAATCAATTAGTAACTTCCCCAATTCCTAATTTAGTACCTATCTTAGTAACTTCCCCTAACTACAGAGCCGTTTGCTTATGCTTAGCAGGATTTGTTGAGTGAATCCTTGTATGAAGGCCAAGTCCACCCCTAATACGTCTTGGAACAAACTACGTGGGAAAATAAAATTTCAGGAAGACTTAAAAAAGAAGCTTGAAGTGCTACCCTATGCAGTAGTCTTCTTTGTCAAGCAAGCACTTTGCATTTTAATAGCCTTACTCTGACTTTTGAAAAGCACTTTTACTTTTCTGAATATTAGAGTCAGAATTTAATCGAATTTTGTTCTCGATATAATTAAATAGGAATAATTAGTATTATCTCTAAGTTGGCTTTTCCATGTTTGTATCCGGAAGGCTTTTAACTCACGGAAGAAATCAAGCCCAAGGATAAGTAACTGAGTGCCTTAGCTGGGTCAAAACTTACCTTCAAGGTGCGGCACAAGGACTCAGCAGCCCTTCGCCGACTACCAGGTTCAGGGCAGACAAGTCTCTTCAACCATGAAACGCTCAGGTTCTCTTACACAGGAATCGACCACATCCTCTGATTAGCCTGAGGCTCAAGAGCCCCATGGGAACTAAGCATATGGCTATAATTGGAGCCTAGACATACACAGGCCTGTTTGATCAGAGGCTGATTTCCCATGAAGCTAATGAAGCTGAAGCTTTAGGGCCCCTCTCTTGCACAAGCTTCTTTCAAGGCCCTGCATCTAATTGTGTGTTTATAAGCTTGTATTCTTGTTCTTTAAGCCCCCCATCCCCAATAGCTGTGTAAGCATTTAGGGCCCACCATACCTGAACCCCCCCTGTGCCTGATGGATGTTGGGAGTCACAGGGGTGATGATGGTAGTTTGTTCCCAGGAAAGGGCAACGAGACTGCTGGGAGAATAATAATAAAAGAAGAACTTACTGGACAGCTTGGTAAACTGTGTTGGAGAGCACCTGGAGTTGAACTGCCATCACCCCATCATCCCCTCTCCCCCAACAGCCATGTGCCTTGGGAAGGAGAGAACTATGTTAAAACTGAAGGAACTGGGAATTCCCTGGCAGTCCAGTGGTTAAGACTCCGAGCTTCCACTGCTGGGGCCCGGGTTCAATCCCTGGTCGGGGAACTAAGATTTGGCGTGCTGCACGGTGCGGCCAAAAAAAAAAGGAAAAAAAAAAGGCGAAGGAATTATCACCAAGGACCCTTCTGAAGTTCTAATTAGCAGCAGACACCCCTCTAATCCCCTTTGGGGAATTAGAGAGACCTGGGCATTTGGCAGGCTATTTCACTGGCAGAATCAGTGAAAAGCGCCTAAACCTGTGGTTCTCAGTGTCCTCCCCAGACCAGCAGCACCAGCATCACCTGGGAACTTATCAGACATGCACATTAGCAGACCACATCCCGGACATGTGGAATCAGAAACTCTGGGTTGAGGTCCTGAGTCTGTCTTTTAACAAGCCACTGGGTGATTCTGATAACATGCTCAAGTTTAAAGACTATTGCACTAAGTTGGAACATGCCAGGAACTACAAACAGTTGGGACTCCTCACCTTCTAGTCAACTTTGTTCTCTACCCAGATTAGTAACTATCGGAAGCAGAGTTAAAAGGGACTCAGGTGAACTTGGGCTTAAATCCCAGCCCTGCCTTTATTAGCTACTCATTGATGCCAGGCAAACTACTCAACTATTCTGGCCTCAGTTTCCTTATCTGTAAAATGATATCTAATAAATTGGGGGAAATTAAAACACCATATGAGGCACAGTGAAAGTTCCAATGATCATTGATTTATACTCCCACTTCATTCCACAAAATATTTGAGGAGGCTTACAAGAATACTTTCATTGTAATAAAAATATATATGAATTAAAATTTGGGACCTGGAGGGGAAAATACTGTTGGAGTCCCCAGGGCTCCATCTCACTGGCTCACTGGTTGACGGCACATGGGCTCCTGGTATTTGACACCATCTATACTCTTTTTCAAGTCCCAACTTTACGTCACCAGCCAGACCTCACTGTCCCTGTTGCTGCATCTGTTTGACATCTTAAACTCACACGAACTCCTTATCTGTTCCCCAAACCGTTTCCACCCACAGCTTTTCCTGTCTCCAGGGCAACTCCAACCATCAGTTGCTGCTTCTCATCACCTCCATGGTATACTCTGGGATGAGCCCCATCATCTTCTGCCTGGATTTCTGCAAGAGCTTCCTAACAGGTTTCTCTGTGCCCAACTGTAAAAGGAAAATTTTCCACTTACAGCCCTTGCCTAGGAGATATCAAAATGGGATGCTATGTTATACCGCAACTGGTTCAAACCAGCTGAAACTGATAAAGGACTGTGAACTTTGAGTGACCCCTAGGCCAGACCCTTATTAGGCCTAACTGAAGACTTGTTTCTGCCCATTGAACAAAGTTCCCTGTTTGATCCAGCACTGTTCTTTCCTATGAGGGTGCTGTTTTTCAATCTTAGATTAGCATCACCCCCATGAACCCCCTTTCCTCTTTCTAGCACTTAAAAAACCCTGACTTTTCCCAATTCATAAATTAGTAAACTTTTTCACTGATGTGTTTCCTTGCCTGACAAGTATATAAACTCAGCTTTGATTTTATTTTTTTAAGTTCTGGTGGTATTTGCTTTCTTTTTTGACATAAATTTGCATGTTTATAGTCTATTGTCCACAGAGCAGCAGAATGCCCATTTAAAGCGTAAGATACCTCCGTCCCTCCTGCAGTGGCTCCCATCTCCGGGTAAAAACCAAAGCTCTTCTGCTGGCCCACGTGGCTCTACACAATCTGGCCCCCCATGAACTTTGACTTCCATTTCTACTGCACTCCCCTGGGGTCAGTTAATTTCAGCTGAACTGGCCTCCACTGTGTTCCTCAAACATACCAGGGATGCTTCTTTTCCAGGGCCTATGTCCCAGCTCTTCCCTCTGTCTGAAGTGCTTTCTCCTCCCCTAGTTCCCTGCTTGGCTCACTTTCTCACCTCCTTTCAGTCTTAGCTCTGTCATCACCTTCTTAGTGAAGCATACTCTGATCACCATTGTTAATACTGCAGTTTAATAATATATCCAACCCCAAGTCCCAATCCTCCTGACCCTGTGCTCATTTTTTCTTTTTCCATAAAATTTATCCCTTTCTATAATACTATTTAATTTACTTATTCATTATGTGTTGTCTTGATCTGTCTTTCACCTCCATCTGTTTTGTTCACTGATGTATCCCAAGCTTCTGGAATGTATTAGGCTCTCAGTAACACTTATGGAATGACTGATGTATGGATGAATGAACGAATAATACCAAAAGATAAAGATCGGTAAGACATAGTCCTTTCCCTCAAGGGAACTTAAAGTCTTAGTGGATAAGATAGATAGGTACAAAATGTCATAGGAGGGAGAGAACCAAAGGAGAAATGAGGAGGAGAATTAAATGAAGGCAACTCTGGGTTCCACCAATGTCTTTATTTATCCAGCCTTTGCAACTTCTACTGTTTTTTCTTTGTTTTCAGTTCTCTTTCATCTAGTTCGGAGTATGAATAAAGCCCACAGCAATAAGGGAATAAGAAGAAATGTAGCATACTGACAATCTCCTTTAACGTACAGAGTAATCTGCTCATTCTGTCTGCTGCGTGCCTTATTCCTTGGTAGGTTTTCCATGGCATTGTTCTTAAAAAGAAAAAAAAGCAATTCATGAAGCCCCAGGTTTAAGTCTGTTCAATTATTAGGTAAATTGCTGTAGCCTAGGGTAAGGCAAATAAACCCCAGACGGGTTCATGCTGCAGGATGAGGATAGTAGCTTGGGAGATGGTGGGTTGAGCCCACTATTTATGTGGATTTCATCCTATTGGAAGCGTTTTACTCAGATATTCCAAGAAAACTAGATGCCTTTGCAATTTCCAAATTTACTTGAACCAGGGCCTCATCGATGACTGTAACTGCTACCACATTTACACCTCTACTAATAAGCATTTTGCATTAAATGCTAGAATCAACTATGGTTTTGTTCAACATTTTCCTTCCAAGCTGACTGACACATTTTACAAGCCTATATTAGTCTTTCTAGCATTCCCAAAAAACATTTCCATGGCAAACAGCCTAGTTTGAAATAAACCAAAATTTCAGCCTGCCGTTTCAAAGTCTCAACAGACTCCAGTACCTAACTGTTTCTCTTCTAGAATTATTATTAATCCTATAACTTTTTGAGCTATTTCATGTGGTTTGGTGGTCTTTCCATTCAAAGGAGGAAAATAATATTCTTGAGGACAGAGGGTACCTCCAGTATTTTCCCCGTTCCTCTCACCTCCTGTACCATTGTCCTCTCTCATACTCAATAAGAACTTTGATATGGAATTTTAGGCTGCCCTGACTTCCTGAACTTTCCTAAACACCATTATTAAAGAAACCTATTTCAGTAATCATTCACCTGTACTTAAGATATCATGGTCGGATGTTAATTAGCAGCCTTGGAAAGCCACTGGGAGGCGGTGGGTGGGGGGGGAATGACATTGAACAATGTATTGACAGACTGGTGTTCCTACCTCTCCCTATTATTTAACCTAACAGTAAAGATTTCAGGAATATTCAGTTAAGATGAGGACCAATATATTTAAGGTGCTCAGATGGAGACCAGAAATGATGAAAAACAAAATTAAAACATTAATGTATGACAGTAAAATAAAAACATTAGCTGAGATGAAGATGCAGGAGAGACACAATTCTCTCTGCCCAGTCTAGTGTGAGTTCCCTAAATGGGGAACCAAGAATTGGCCATTATGTGTGGAGCTGGTAATGGCGGTCCGAGAGCAGATAGCATAGCTGTAACACACACACACAGACACACACACACGCACACACGCCTAAGCAGTGTTTTCCATAAAGTGAATTCTCCCTTCTCTAAACATCATTACTTTAATTTCCAATATTTTAACCACAAGTTAAATTTGGTGTTGTAAGTCTGGTATCGTAAAACCATACAACGTGGCTGGCAAAATGTCTTTATGACCATGAATTAACAAGTCTTTGAATTATTCTGAAAAGAGAAGTGTCAGCAAAGAAATAGTCTGTGTCAGAGAAAGACAAATACCATATGATATCACTTATATGTGGAATCTAAAAAAAAAAATGATACAAAAGAACTTATATACAAAACAGAAATAGACTTACAGACATAGAAAACAAACTCATGGTTACCAAAGGAGAAGGGGGGAAGGGATAAATTAGGAGTTTGGAATTAACATATACACACTACTATATATAAAATAGATAACCAATAAGGACCTACTGAATAGCACAGGGAACGATACTCAATATTTTGTAATAACCTATAAGGGAAAAGACTCTGAAAAAGTAGATATATATGTATGTATAACTGAATCACTTTGCGGTACACCTGAAACTAACACAACGTTGTAAATCAACTATACTTCAATAAAAAAAGAAAAGAATTTACCAAAAAAAGAAAGGAAGGAAGGAAGAAAGAAAGAAAGAAAAAGAAAGAAAGAAAGAAGGAAAGAAGGAAAGGAAAGAGAAAGAAAGAAAAAAGGAAAGAAAGTCTGAGCAAGCTCTCGGGGAATATTTGTGTTTCAGAGTTAGTCTGCATTACAGTTAACATCTGAATTCTATCATAAAGGTTTGATGCTTTGAATCCCTTTGATAGTACACAGGCCAGGGAATATTAATAGAAGAGTCCTTGATCTTCATAAACTATGTGCTCTGTCACACGATGGAAAATATGATTGCAAATAAAAGAACGCTTCTTTTTGTTGGAGAAAATATTATTCTCTTTTTGACAATGTGGTTTTACTAGTTGTGAATAGCCTTACACCAAAAAATCCACAGGATTTTACAACAAGAAATGGACCTTAAACCTTTAGTTGAGGATGGCTTTGGAAGTACCCCGTCCACGTGCAGCTATTGTTGGGCAATTATGCAGCCTCTCTAAATATGTTTCCAGTTTTGTGTTTTTAAAAATGGTACAAAAAATTAACTACTGAAAGCTAGTTGTAAGGATTAAAAAAGTTAAGTTCCACGGAACTATCTAGCCCGTGTAAGGTGCCCAGTAGTGTCACTTTTGTAATAATGATTATCATTACAGAACAGGAAACTGAGGCCCAGAAATGAAGGGAGCTGTCCAAGGTAATGGAAGGGCAGAGACATGACGCTCCAGGCCAGGGTTTCATCTTGTGTTTCAACTTCAGGTCTATTTAATATTTTATACATCTAAAGTGTTTTATTTGTCAGGGTGCTCTTTTAATTATTGTATACCTCTTATAATAATGTCAAAGCCCGAAGAATTAAGATTCCACTGCCCTACCTAAAGGACAGCACAGATCAATTCAGTAAAATCATAAGAGGTGAATCCAATGATCCCTCAAGAGGGTTCTCACTAAAAGGTTATTAGCCACAGCTTGACCTTCCCTGAAATCACCTGCTCAAGCCTAACCACTTTGCATGAGTCAAGGTAGGCCAGGTTATGCCTTGATAACATACAACCTCAAACTCTCAGTGACTTTAAACAACAAATTTGTTTCTCTCATCCACTACCTGTTCCTCCAGGACCCCAGGTGATGGAGTAACCTGAGTCACTCACTATAGCACGGTGAAAAGAATGCTTCAGAGGGGCTCGTAATGGAAATTAAATTATCTGATGAGAACTGACTGATTCATCTCTTCCACTCACAACTTTCGGTAGGAACAAGTCATGTGGCCACACCTCACTTTAAGGGACTGAGGAACTGTAATCTCTCCTGTGGCTGCAAGGAGAGAGGGTGAGACAATTTAATAGCCCTAATGACAACTTCAGGCTTTAACCGTTTTTTCTTTCCTTCTTGGAAAATAAGAAGCAGCAGCCTGAAAAAAGATGATGGAAACTGGTTTCAGTTTCTCATGATTTATCACATTGTAAAGAACAACTTAAACTTTTTATCATTTATTGTTTTGTTTCATGGTTTAATATATTTTATTGTGAATATTATCACCAATGAACGCTTTTAAAAGCAGTTGGGGGATTCTAATTTTAATTTTTAGAGTTTGTACATTAAAAAGGCAATAACAGGGACTATTGGAATACTGGCTGGATTTTTGATGAAGAATTTTTAATTATCTTAGATGTGATAATGGTTATTGATTTTTTAAAATGAGAATTTATCTTTTAGACATACATCCTGAAATATTTATGAATGAAATTATATGATGGAATTTGCTTCAAAATAATCTACAGGGTAAATGGCTGCAGTGGGTAGGGTTATAGAGGAAAGATTAGTCATGAATTGATCAGTTGCAGCTGGGTGATCGGTGCAGGGCTTCATGATGCCAGTCTCTCTACTTTTAGGTATGCTTGGAATTTTCTGTTTTTTAAAAAAAGCAACAATAGGCTTTCAGCTGCTTCAGCCCCAGATCTAGCTTCTCTACGTATGGCTAAGAAGGCATCCTAGACCATCACTTGTGCCAGTGGGGCCTGACCAGAGAGATCAAGTCATCAAGCCCTGGGTCATATTTCATCCAAAGAATTCTTGCACTTGCCAAATATCTGAAACAACCAAACTTAGCCCAGGGTGGCAGCAGATAATGCCCATGCCTTGAAACCTCTGGTGGGACCACAGAACCACCTCCTCTTGCCTGCTGAGGAGGCCAAGTGCTCAGAGCCTCCTGAGGCCACAGTTGCTGGCACAGTCCAACACCTAAGACTTGAGTCCAACCCTGGGCCAAACTCCTCTTCTTAGGTTACTCTGTGACCCTGGCAGGACACCAAAGTTCCTTTGGTCATTACCAGGGTGCACAGAGACCTGTGATCTCTTTGAGGTGTACAGAAAGGTGTGGGGCCTGAGCCTGGGCCACACAAAGACCCAGGGTAGGACACAAGGGCTACTATGAATGTTCCTCTGCCCCCTAAGACCCCTGGCCTTCAGGTCAGATCTTCTCCCCTGAGCCAGTCCACTCTCGGCTTCAGCCACTGCCAACATATTCTGACGGAAGCACTACTTGTGAGCATCACCAGGGTGATACCTGACATATAACCCATCCTTCCTCTATGAGCACTGCTCCCTTGCCCACAGGGGTGGACCTCTGGTCATGGGTTTTATCCTCCGTGATCTTGTTTCCCTGTCATAGCTGATTGGCTATGAACTCCTATCCCAGGCTGGTCCAATCAGATTCTCTTGAAATTTATGACAAAGAAATATGGACATGGAAGATGAATTCTGAGTTATGTAAATGACAGAGCTTACATAGGACCATCAACAAACTCCTGCTGCAGAGTCCTCATAGCTGCCTCGAGCCTCACTCTCCTGAGGACTGGTTGCTTAGCATTTCCAGATGCCATGAGACAATCCATTACCACCAAATATGTATATATTTACACATATATGTATACGTATGTACATGTATTTTTTTACGTATGTCTCCATAGGTATATAGATTGAGATCTCTTTCTGTTTTGAGTGCCTTGAAGAGTGTGTGGGATGCCTCCAGGATGACCTCCAATGATCTCCACATTCTGTTATTCACAGCTTTCTCTACCCCCCACCCCGAGTATGGGCTGAGTCTAACATCACTTCTAATAAACAGAATGTGGCAAAAGTGATATGACTTTACTTAAAGATTAGGTTACAAAAGTCTCTCTCTGTTTCCTCAGGGGGACGAAAGTTGCCATGTTATGAATAGCTCTGTGGATAGGCCCCCTAGTCAAGGCTGTAGCCCAGAGCCAGAAAAGACCTGAGGCAGCCAACAGCCACATGAGTGAGCTTGGACGATAACTGGGAGCCTTGAGATGACTGTGAATACAGGCCAGGCTGACCCTTTGACGACAGACTTGTGAGAAACCTGAGCCAGAAGCACCCAGATGAGCCATACCCAGACTCCTGATAACAAACGCATGTTGTTTTGAGCAGCTAAGTTGGGGCTAATTTGTTACACAGCAATAGATACCTGATACAAGGGGTTGTGATTATTAAAAAGAAAAAGAAAATCTTAAAAACTGATGAAAATGAAAGGAGAACTAGACTAATCCAAAATTACCAAGCTGATTTTCATATTCCTCTATCAGTATTTAAATAGAAAAAGTAGACAGAAATCATAAGAACAGAGATTTACACAACACTTTCCACCAACTTGACCTAATCAATGTTTCTGGAACACTCCACCTAAGAAGAACAGAACACACAGTCTTTCCAAGTGCTTATGAGTTTATCAAGATACACCATCTCCTGGGCCATTAAACAGTCCTCGATAAGTTCACCAGGACTGAAATCATACAGAGTATGTTCTTTCACCACCATGGAATTAAAATAAAAATCAATAATAGAAAGATATCAGGAATATGAAAACCCCAACATGTCTGGAAATTAAACACTTTAATTAATGCATGTGTCAAACTGGAAATCTTAGAATATATTTCTAACTAAAGGATAATGAAAACCCAACATATCAAAATCTGTGGGATGAAGTTTATGTATCACTTAGAAGGAGGATAACTTTAAATGCTTACACTAGAAAAGAAGAAAAGTTTCAAATCAATGATGTAGGCTTCTGCCTTAAGAAGCTAGAAAAACAGAAAATCAAGCTCATAAAAATAGAAAGAGGTAAATAATAAAGATAGGAATGAAAATTAATGAAATAGAAAGGAGGCAAACAACAGAGAAAAGTCAATTAATCTCAAAATTGGTTGTTTGAAAAGATCATTCTTTAGATTCCACATATCAGTGATCTACGATATTTGTCCTTCTCTGTCTGACTTACTTCACTTAGTATGACAATCTGTAGGTCCATCCAGTATAGCACAGGGAACTCTACTCAATACTCTGTAATGGCCTATGTGGAAAAGAATCTAAAAAAGAGTGGCTATATGTATAACTGATTCGCTTTGCTGTACAACAGAAAGTAACACAACATTGTAAATCAACTAGACTCCAATAAAAATTTTAAGAAAAGAAGAAAAGTCACTCTCCTGGCTCCCTACTTTGCTCGCTTTCATCTTGGATTCTCATCTTGACTCTCAGACATGATTCTCAGCTCTGACTGCATGATGAAGACTCCAGCTTCTATTCCCTGCATCCACTCTAGTCAGTTTATTAAGAGGTAGTAGAAAGATCACAGTGTCCTTAGTAGAGCTAAAGGGACATATTGGGCTGAGCTTTTATGGGCGTTGTCCACAATCTGTTCACAGAACCAACCTGGTCAGGAAGGTCCATCCCCAGAACCTGCCTCTGCCTCTGCCCAGCACACAGGCAATGTGGGTGCCCTAGATCCTGCCCCTTTCCCCTTGGAGTTGGCTTCCAAGCGGTGTCTCACAAGTCAAACATCTGTACTCCAGTGGAAAGGGAGGCTGGAAAAGTTAAGATCTGGCTTCTACGGTTGAAGGTAAATTCACAATCTGGGAAATCATCAAACTATGGAGAGGATGTTTACAGGATTTTGGATAGACTCCCACCTGCCAGTTCTTCTCCTCTGAGTATGTTCTCTTGTATAACTAGCTCCACCATTCCTCCGTCATTCCCACAAAGCAGGGGAACGCTGCTTTCCTGCCATTTCCTCCCACGCATGGCATGCTTGCCCAGGGTATCCTTCATGCATTAATTCAATATCTGTTCATTGAGTCCCTACGACATGCCAGGTACTGTGACAGCCAATCAGCAGTCTTTGACCTTGCAGATCCTACCAGGGTTCATTAGGACACTTCCATTGAAGGTAAAATAAATGGACTCAGGCCAGATTAGCCAGAAAGGCAGACATTATTACAAGAAAAACGAGTGTCTCATAGACCCCCGAGTTGGAGCTATGGCTGGGTTTCAGAAAGGGAGGTGGAAGAGGAGTACCTCAGAGGACATTTTCCCTCTACGTGCGTCTCGTATGCTTCACTCCTACCCTTGAAGATGTGTGTTCTGCTATGCCCCGTGGCATAGAACATGTTGGGCTGCAGTGTCTGTTCAAAACACAGAAGAGGCAGAACCAGAATTTCAGACTGTCAATTCTCAGGAAGGAGAAGCAGGACCCATTAGATGTGTTACGGGTGGATGGGAAGGGTGGGGGAGTATTTCGGGATAGTCAAGGCTACCAGGGGCTCTTCCACTCCTGGTAAGAGGGGCAGGGAGAGGATCACTGTGAGCTGAGTTGATACCTTAAATATTGTCCTAATTTCCTGGGCTGCACAAGTAGGAATCTGATAGTGGTTGGACGTATTGCTGGAGGCTACAAAACAAGTGACATTCACCCGGATTTGGGTTCTGCATAACTTAACAGAAAAATCTAGAATCAAATATGAACGCTAAAAAGCAGCAAGTTAACTTAGCTGCACCTCACATCTTTGCACAACTTGTCCTTTCCTGTGCTCTGAGACACCACTGCACCCGTCAAAGCTATTGTCATTGTCACCTGGCACCTGACTCCTGGGAGATGGGTCATGCAGCAGCCAAAGGCTCGAGGAAAATGTTTCTCATTGATTAAAAAAATAATAATAATGATATATCTTGGGCTGGGAAATCCATAATTTTTTAAAGTTACAATTAAAATATTCTTTATATTTTTTCTCGACTAGTCCATTCTTACCATAGAAAGAGGGAAAGGTCAGGCAGAGAAGGTGAAGGAGAAACAGGCTTTCCAGAGCCTCGCTGGCTGGGGTCTTGCATGGGTGGGATGGTCCCTGGGTCACCACACTTTGCGGCAGAGAGAGGATTCTTGCCCCGCTCAGCTCTGGCCCTGAGTTCTGAGGTCAGGTTCGCCCTTTTCCTACTCTCCAGTTCCCCAGGGCTCTGAGCTCTGACGTGTCCTGGGGAATTTCCTCTCCAGCTTCTCAGGCCCGGGTTTGCGGTTTCCAGGCACAGTCTTGCAGACCACCCCCCGCCCCCCTCCAGTGGTCCCTGCAGAGCCAGCCCACCACTATCCAGACAGCAGCCAGGTCATCATCCTGGGATAAACCAATCTGTTCTTCAAATGCAAGTTTTCAAAAATCTGTTTTTCCACAATTAAGCATAACATTTTGTGTAGGTTATTAAAAACAAATAAACGTGAAAAAAATTAAATGTGATGCAGTATCCTCCAGTGCCTACTTTGTAAACTTCAGATAAATCAAAACAACAAAGGTAAACAAAAGGGAATTATTCCTATGGGTTTGGAGCGAAGCAGAGCAAAGATACTTCTTTCTTCCTAAAGCTTCCAAGTGCACAGCGCGTGCAAGTAGTGTGTGGGGGAGTTCAAGCTGTGTTGCCGGACACTGAGAATCATTTTAGAGCTTTTTTGCGTCTTGATTACTTTTCTAGCTATAGAAGTTTGTATTTTAATGGGAAATTGTGGAAGGAATACAATATTTTAGAGTCTGTTTTTTCCCCCCCTACATTGAATTGGGATGTTTTATGTGGATTACATCATGAGAAAGTAAGGACTTAATTAAAATAATAAATGTATTGTAAAACTATTTTAAATTAGATTTATTCTTCTTGTCCATTAAGGAGATAAACAGAACATCTCAGAATAACAGAAATTTAAAAAGGTTATATTGTTGGGCTTCCCTGGTGGCACAGGGGTTGAGAGTCTGCCTGCTGATGCAGGGGACACGGGTTCGTGCCCCTGTCCGGGAAGATCCCACATGCCGCGGAGCGGCTGGGCCGTGAGCCATGGCCGCTGAGCCTGCGCGTTCGGAGCCTGTGCTCCGCAACGGGAGAGGCCGCAACAGTGAGAGGCCCTTGTACCACACACACACACACACAAAGATTATATTGTTTAATTAAAGAATCCTTTGACACATAAAACATTTGCAACCACTGGCCCTACATCATCGTCAAGGCTTAGGCTCAGGGCTCAGAATGCCTGAATTCTTTGTTTGTTTGTTTCTAACTTACTTTTTGATATAATCGTATTCACATGTGGTTGCAAGAAATAAAACCAGGAGAAATTCTGTGTACCCTTCACCCAGTTTCTCCCAATGGTAACATCTTGCAGGAATATATACTGTCAAAAGTAAGAAATTAACATTGGAACAATCCATAGAGCCTGTTCCGATTTCACCAATTCTAACGCGTTCACTTATTTATTTGTGCGTGTGTTTAGTTCCATCCAGCTTCATCACATGTAGATTCATGTAACCACCATCTCAATCAAGATACAGGGCTGCTCCGTCACCACGAGGATCTCTAGTTACTCTTAGCTAGTCACCTCCCTCACTTGCAATTGAGAGCCTATACTATCCATTTCCCTATGGAGGCTTGGAAAATGTGGGACCATGAACTTCTCAACCTTCTCTTAACATTTCCAAATCAATACTGCATAAGGGAAAACACTGTTCGGAAATGCCAATTGGATAGTTTTAGGTATTTAGGTTTTGTCACAATCTTATTCTTCTGCTGAGTAATTTTGCATATGTTTTAGGGAACATTGTTCCCTAAGTGGAAGCCCATTTCTGCTGCTACAGTTTTTATTTTGGATCAGTTTCTCTTTCATCAGTGAAGCTATGCATCCGGGTGGCGTTTTAGAAGTCATTTGATTTAGCCTTAGATTGTGACGGGGCTCTGCGTATACTGTCAAGGGAACAGTCCCGCTACTGTGCCAGTTGGCTGGTTATCTGTAGTTATCATGTGTATAAAGCATTTTTATAAGTTCCCAGAACTCTCTGCTTAAATGTCAGCTCAACATAGAGGCCTCCCTGACCACCTCTAAAATAGCATCTGTCTCCTGTCTCTCTTCATTCCTTTACCCTACTATATTTATCTTCAGAGCACTTGTCACCACCTGACACATTATATATTTATTTGTTTACTCTCTGTCCCTCACCTTCAGAATGCAATCTTCAGGAGAGAAGGAGCTTGTCTATTCCCTGCTATATTTCTGTACCCTAAAGTGGTCTCTAACACATGGCATTTTTAGAATGACTGAATGAAATGAGGGAGAGAATAAATGAATTCTCCTGCTATTAGTGAAGGGAGGAAGGGGCCGGGCAATTTATACCCAGAGAAATGGGAGGAGAGATGGTGACCTGAACAGGAAGGACTCAGGGTATGTTAGTTATCTACACTCCAGCCACAGAGCAGAGGACAAAGGTTCCCAACATGAAGGCAGAGATAACAGTAACGAAGGTAATGACAATAGCAAGTCTGTGGCAGGGGTGGATTGCAGTTCACAAAGCTGGGTGTGCAAGAAAAACAACTTTACTTTCTATAACTCAGGCCAGTTCTGATTTTGAGGCTTGATTTTGGCATGATGGAGACACTTAGCAGCAATAGAATTACTGTCCTGCTGCACCTTTGCCAGTAGTGGGAGGTCTACATTCCCTGCGGTGGGGTGGAGGGTTCACTTCATCCAAGATGGCTGCTCCCGCCTGTCTGCACGGACTGGAGAGACTGGGGCCCATCACTGTTCTGAGCCTGTCCCACCAGGATTTCTCATTCATCTGCTTTCTGACTCACCCACTGGGTTCTGTTACAAGAAGGTGATTTCCCTACAACTACGTTCTGCTTTTTTAACCATGCCTGTAATTTCTGTTCTCAATTCCATGGCAAGTTTCAGTTCTTTATTCTCATCCCCCATATGAGAACTTTCCTCTGATTCTCAGGCCTAAAGGTTTGGTAGTAAAATGAGGTAGTTTTGCTTGGAGACTCTTACACTGCCTTTGTTCCTCATGAATGTTATAGAACATTTCCTAATTAAGATATCTCATGTATTGTGGTAGGATTCTTCCTAAATCAAGTACTTAGTTTCATTTAAATCATGGGAATGTATTATAGCCATATAGATTAATAAGACATTAGTACTTGGGTTTCTTTTATTATAAATGAATTATTCATCTGAATAAAGTATCTCTTGAGAAAAAAAGAAAATCCCAATTTATATGCAATCGTAGCCAAAATTTTGTGAGGGAAATGTTAGCGCTATTATTAGACAGGTTTTACTTTAAGCAAATGAGGGGTATTAATATAAAATGTTAGAAATTAAAAGAATCTAAGCCAGTAACCAGCAGTGTATGTCAGAAGCATCTGTAGAGCCTTCCTAAAATACAGAGGCCTGGTCCTACCCTCAAATACCCTGATTTGGAGAGTGGATCATGTGGTCTGAACACGTATGTATCCTTGACTGCAAGCTGAGTCTAATCCAGCCCCTCATTCATTTTACTGATGAAGAAACTGAAGCTTCAGAAAAACAAAGTGATTTGTCCAACCTCACACATGCGAAAGAGGCAGTTCATCAAGTATATTCCAACAGGCTATGACTCTATGGCCAGAGATAAAGCTTTCCTGGGTGATGATATTTAAAACTCATTACAAAACTCAACTTTCATTATCACCTTGTAATTCTGTAAGTAAAAATGAAGAAATTCTTAGTTTCTATTGGAACCAACCCTCCAGTATTCGGGTTAGCAGTTCTCAAAGGTCATACTTACGTTTTGCCAGAGTTGTCTAGAAAGAAAACGTCTTGCAGTCCCACCCGAGGTGGGGCTGAGTTGACAACAGGGGTAAGAGGTGAGCAGTGGACACAACCATGGTTAGAAGAGGGTTGAGAGTAGGGGACCAGCAACTCTGTCGTAGACGTTTGAACCTAAAAGGACATGACTCAGAAAGGCACTTGTCACATCCTGATGGTACACTGGCTGAGTTCCTTGAGGACATGGATAGAGAAAGAGGCCTGCCGACACCAGACTCATCTATGCCATTGATGTCACTCTTTGGATGGTTTAAAACAGGAAACTTCCTTTGACCCTGCTGCCCCTTTCCAAGCAGTTACTTTCTCACATGCCCTTTACTGTCACTTTTCTCAAAAGAATAGTGCAAATTCGACATCTTAATTTCCTCAACACCTATTAGTCATCCCATTGGGTCTCATCCCACTATCTCTTTCTGCAAAATAACACTGTTCATTCATTCATCTGATTAATATTTATAAAGTGCTGAATTCGTGCCAGACAGTGACCTAGGCTCAAGGTGAGTATAAAAGACAGTCATTAGAATGGATAAAGAAGATGTGGTATATATATATATATATATATATATATATATATAATGGAATACTACTCAGCCATAAAAAAGAATGAAATACTGCCATTTGCAGCAACATGGATGCACCTAGAGGTTATCATACTAAGTGAAGAAAGTCAGAAAGAGAACGACAAATACCATATGATGTCACTTATATGTGGAATCTCAAATAATGACACAAATGAACTTATCAACAAAACAGAAACAGACTCACATACATAGAGACAGACTTGTGGTTGCCAAGGGGGAGGGGGGTGGAACGGGATGGATTGGGAGTTTGGGGTTAGCAGATGCAAATCATTATATATAGAAGGGATAAAGCACAAGGTCCTACTGTACAGCACAGGGAACTATATTGAATATCCTGTGATAACCTATAGTGGAAAAGAATATGAAAAAGAATGTATATGTATAACTGAACCACCTTGCCGTACAGTAGAAATTAACACAACATTGTAGTTCAGCTATACTTCAATAAAAAATAAATTAAAAAAAACAGTCCTGGGGCTTCCCTGGTGGCGCAGTGGTTGAGAGTCTGCCTGACGATGCAGGGGACACGGGTTCGTGCCCTGGTCCAGGAAGATCCCACATGCCACGGAGCGGCTAGGCCCGTGAGCCATGGCCGCTGAGCCTGCGCCTCCGGAGCCTGTGCTCCGCAATGGGAGAGGCCACAACAGTGAGAGGCCCGCGTACCACACAAAAAAAAAAAAAAACAAAAACAGTCCTTATAGAGTTTACTTTCTGGTGGGGAGCACAAATAATCACACAGCTACTTACCCGGTGCAATCAGGGAAAAGTAGAGAGCATCAGGAGAGAGTATAATAGGGACCTAATTGAGATTGGAGTGGGAGGTGGTGAGCAAGGAAGGCCTCTTTAAGCAAGTGGAAGTTAATCTGACACCTCAAGCAGTAGTAGGAAGTGGCTTGCAAAGAGTGAGGAATAGGTGTTCCAGGCAGAGGAAGAAGAGTCAAGGACCCAAGGCGGGAAAGAGCATTGGCAGCAATTCATAGAAGGAAAAGAAGGTGGGCCAGTGTGGCTAGAGCTGATGAGCTACTAAGCAGTGGGTAGTACATAAGTAAGCAGTGCCCAGCGGGTCTAGGGAGACAGGCAGGGGTGGCGTCACGGAGACCTTCATAGACCAGGCTGAGATCTTTGATCTTGATTCCAAATTCAAAGGGAAGTCATTGAAGGAGTTTAAGCAGAGAAGAGATATGATCAAATTTATATTTTTAGAGTATTGCTTTCTCTTGGCCGGAGACTGGATTAGAATGAAACAGGAAGACGGTTAGAAGTCCATTGCAGTGCTCTCGGTGAAAGATAATGGAGACTTGGAGTAAGATGAAGGCCTTGGGGATGGAGGGAAGTAGAAAGACTCAGGATGTATTTTGCAGGTTGACAGACCCTGATCCATTGGACACCTGGGAGATGTCAAGTATGACATCTAGGTTTCTGGCTTATGCAATTGTGTGGATTGGTGGTACCACTTACTGAGATTTAAAAAGTTGGAAGAATAAAAGATTTGGAGAAAAGGCAAGAGTTTTTGTTTAGATGTCTGTGAAACATCAACAGGGCAGATGTCAAGAAGGAAGTTGGATCTGTGGGTGTCAAGCTCAGAAGAGAGGTCTGGGGTGAACATAAATTTGGCAGTCTTTGGCATATGGTTGGTATTGAAAGCCATAGAATGTGGAAGATCATCTAGCGCAAGAAAGAAAATGACAAGACAGACCTCTAAGAGCCTTCACAATATAGAGATCAGACAAAGAAGGAGTATCCAGAAATGAAGACAAATAGAGCAGAGGAGGCAGAGGAAAATGAGGGGCCGTGATGTCATGGTAGCTAACGAAAGAGACAACTTCGGGAGGAGCGTGTGGGCCACGCTGTGTAGTGCCACTGAGGGCACAGGTAAGCTGAGGACTGCAAAGGGTCTGCTGGACGAGGAGGTCATTGCTGGTCTTCACCTAGAAGAGTCTTGATGAAGTTCTGAGGCAGAAGTCAAACTGAAGTGACAGGTAAGTCATCATGAGCATTCAAGAAAGAAAAGAAATAGAAAAGGATGGAAAAGACCAGACAATTAAGCATAAGAAATGTTTTCTGAAACTTGTTTCAGGTATGTGAGAATGTCCAGCTGTGGATCGTAGTCAAAGGAATCTGAGAAACAATGGGAGGTTGATTTGGAGACCGTTTTCATCGTTACAACTGTGGGTGGGGTTCCCACTGGCATCTGTTAGGTAGAGGCCACAGATGCTGCTAAACATCCTGCAATACAAAGTACATCCCCACGTGGGATCTTCCCGGACCAGGGCTCAAATCCCTGTTCCCAGCATTGGCAGGCGGATTCTTAACCACTGTGCCACCAGGGAAGTCCCAGTGTGCCTTTTCAAGCTGAGCATTCATTGTCCTCCAATTCTGGTAAATTCTCTGCCATTACCTCTTCAATGTGTTGCCTCTCCTTCATTCTCTCTGTTCTCTCCTCTGGGTCTCCTATTAGATTCATATTGGATTTTGTCATTCTATTCTTCACATTAAATTGATTTCACTTTCACAATCTCTGTTCTTCTCTCTGTGCTTCAGTGTAACTTCCTCAGACTCATCTTCCAAACCACTAGTTCTCTCTCTAGTCGTCCAGACTGGTTAACTTGTCTACTGAGTTCTTAACTTTTCTGACTATATATTTCATGTCTAAAATTTCTATTTGCATCCTTATTTTCCCTAATGTTCTCTTCCTGCCTTGTGGGTTCCATTTGTTCCTTTTGAACATTTAAAATCTCTCAGACTGTTTCATGATCATTAGTTGTTGGAGTGTTTGCTGAGTCGCTTCCTTACGATCTCAAGTAGACGTGTGTAGTAACCTAACAGGTCTGCAATAACGTAATGCCAGTATTGCGGGATAATATCCACGGTCTTCCTACACTTAACATTCATTACATTTCCTACACTCAGTTAAGAGTATTGTTTTACTGATGTCTAGAACTTCATTTTGTATGAGATAGTTCATGTTGTTTTAAAGCTCTGATTTGGGGAGAATACCGTGGGCTGTTTTTTCTATAATTAAGGTTGGAATGGGGGAACAGAGGCAAAAGAACCTTTCTAAATCACTCAGTTAACAGTGATTTGATAAAGGTAATTTGATAAAGAGCCTCTTGCTAAGCTGTTATAGCCATGTCACTACCAAGGCTAGATTTCAAGGGTTGGAAAAAACTCTAACAATCTTTATCAAAGGACACCACATTAAGCTGTATGTTTTCTTAACTGAATATCTTCAACTCTTCCAGCTGTTCATCCTCTGATGCCATTTCTAGATTACTAAACACCCTACCTTCCCTCCTTTGCATACACTTGGAAATGCCACTAGAATCTATCAGTGTATAAGGATAAAACACAATATGTCACACCAGCTGAGAGGACACAAAATTCTTGCCCTTGTCCTAGACCCTATCCTCTACTCACGTAGTCTAACACCATCAAACCTTTTTAGATAACACATGACCCTACTGACTTATAATGTTTAGTTATCTAAACCTTGAGAGTCTCACACACAAACCTGCCGCCTGGACTCTGTAGGCAGCTGAGAGGGTGTAACCTCTGCTGTACAATCATCGAGACCCCAAAAGGCATCTACAGAGATGGTCTGATGCCCTATTGCACTTCAAGTATCCTGCAATGGCCGTTTCCTGGGTCTTGCGTCTAGGAGGTCATTACAGAAGGAAATCGAATGAGATGAGGTCCCTGCTCAGAAGGACCATACTCTTTCTTGAGGTAAGAGCACTTGCATATATGAAATAATGGAAGTACGCAGTCAAATGTCAAATCATGTGGACCAGACAAATACTGCAGAAGGGAAGGGAAAAATTAAGAGTTGGTAAAGCTTCATGGGCAGACTCAGATCTAATCTGGCCTTGAGGGGTAAGTGGGGCCTATGCATAAAGCATTCTAGGTGAATGTAGTGATAAACGTATGCTGGAACGTGCTGACAACTCATGCTACCCTTTTGGTATAAGTGGGAAGATAGGCTTTGGTAAGGGGCCGTAGGAGCAGGCAGGGGCGTGGGTAGGTACAGAAGCTGGAGGGGAGAATACTGATAATAGACTGATGCTTAGAGGGGAGGTTGTGGCAGGCAGGTGACAAGCAGGAAAGGCCAACAATACAAATAGCCACGGCTCACTGAATCCTTCCTATGTGTAGGGCTTTGTGCTAGCTACGTTACATGAATTTCTCATTTAATCCTCACATATCCTGTGAGGTAGAGTGTGCTAGTACCCCCGCTTTTCAGATGAGGACTCTCAGGCTACAGGACGTAATTAAGTTGCCCTAGGTTACACAGGTAGCAAGTGATAGAGTGTAGATTAAAGCCCTGGCCGTCTGGCCCCAGAGTCTGTGGTCCTCATCACCAGGAAATACTGTGCCTCAGAGGATTCTAGTGACTTGCCTGATTCTAGTGACTTGCTACTAAAAATTGGAGCATGTGTCATCTTGATCATTGCTTTCCATTGGTTGTCACCTTCTGAAGTAAGACATTGCTCATTCAACAAACACTCAGGATGCTGCCAACCCCTAGCCTTATATTGTACGCTGAGGACATCAAGATGAGTCAGACTGATCGCTGGCCTCAAGGAGGTGACAGTTCCCATAAGGAGGTCACAAGAAAGAGAGTCGCGCAAACACAATTATAATGCAATACGACAATTGATGATTCAGCAGATGTTTGTACAGAATGCTAGGGAATCTCAGAAGATGGAGTGGCTAATTCTATGAGAGGGAGTTTGGGAAGGCTTCAGAAAGAAGGGGATATTTAAAATAAGTTTTAAAGGGACTTCCCTGGCGGTCCAGTGGTTAAGAATCCACGCTTCCAAGGCAGAGGGCACGGGTTTGATCCCTGGTTGGAGGACTAATATCCCACAAGCCGTGCAGCATGGCCAAAAAAAAAAAAAAAAGGAGAATCTTAAAATAAGTTTTAAAGGGTGAATAGTTAATCAGATGAATGTGGGTGTATGAAAAGTTTTGAAGCAGAGGAAATATTGTTCAAGGGCATGAAGGTCTGAGAGTGCATGGCAGGGCAGGAAATGAGCACAGGTAGAAGACATAATCTTTAAATATGTTCTGCAGACCACTGTTCCTGGGTGATGTGAGTTCTGAAGTCAATGATGTGTGGAAACCATTGTACCCTAGAATGTCTTTTGCATACTCATAATGCATGTAAGCATATTAAAGACTTTAAGAAGTACTGCAGGAAGCCAACCTGTTACACTCTTTTGAAACAAGTTTCCCATTTTTAACTGTCCACAGAATCCCTTTTTGTTTAAGCCGCAAAATAACATTTTTACTTTTCACTTCAATAATTTCCATTTTTTTGAATACTACTCAGCCATAAAAAAGAATGAAATAATGCCATTTGCAGCAATATGGATGGTCCTAGAGATTATCATACTAAGTGAAGTAAGTCAGAAAGAAAAAGACAAATACCATATGATATCGCTTATATGTGGAATTTAAAATATGATGCAAATGAACTTATCTACAAAACAGAAACAGACTCACAGACATAGAGAACAGACTTGTGGTTGTCAAGGGAGAGGAGGGGTGGGGGAAGGATAGATTGGGAGTTTGGGATTAGCAGATGCAAACTTTTATATATAGAATGGATAAACAACAAGGCCCTACTGTAGAGCAGAGGGAACTAGATTCAGTATCCTGTGATTAAACCATAATGGAAAAGAATATGAAAAAAGATTGTACATATATGTGTAACTGAATCACTTTGCTGTACAGCAGAAATTAACACAACACTGGAAATCAACTGTACTTTAATAAAATAAAATTTTTAAATAAGGATTTCCATTTTTCATAGTTTTCAAATCTCATTTTCATTGTTGAGATTCCTTATCTGTTCACTCTCCAAGATCATATTTTCCTCGAATCCTTTAAGAGAAGTTTAACAGCTACTTTAAAGTCTTTTTTGCGAATTCTAAAATCGAGGCCCATCTTAGATTTGGTTTAAATTAACAGCCTTCTTTTTTTTTTTTTTTTTACGGTACACGGGCCTCTCACTGCTGTGGCCTCTCCCGTTGCAGAGCACAGGCTCCGGACGTGCAGGCTCAGCGGCCACGGCTCACGGGCCCAGCCGCTCCGCAGCATGTGGGATCTTCCCGGACTGGGGCATGAACCCGTGTCCCCTGCCTCGGCAGGCGGACTCTCAACCACTGTGCCACCAGGGAAGCCCTAACTGCCTTCTTTAAAAGAAAATTACTATGGATTATTACCCTGTTTGTTTGTATGTCTAACAAGTTTTGATTCTCAGCCATTGTGATAGTACATTTTAGAGACTCTAGTTTTTGTTTTCTTTCTCTGAAGAGTGTTGATTCTTGTTTCAGCAGGCTCATTAATTAATGAACAATCACTGTGAACTTATACAGGCTTACATTTATATTTGGTTAGTGCTGTTGTGTGGAAAGTTCGAGATTTCTCCCAAGCCATTTTAACTTGGCAGTGTGCATAAGTCCATGCCACTCTCTCACTTCGTCCCAGCTTACCCTTCCCCCCATCTGTGTCTTCAAGTCCATTCTCTACATCTGCATCTTTATTCCTGTCCTGCCCCTAGGTTCTTCAGAACCTTTTTTTTTTTTTTAAGATTCCATATATATGTGTTAGCATCTGGTATTCGTTTTTCTCTTTTGGACTTATTTCACTCTGTATGACAGACTCTAGGTCCATCTACCTCACTACAAATAACTCAATTTCGTTTCTTTTTATGGCTGAGTAATATTCCACTGTATATATGGCAGGACTCAGCCTCCAAACTCTCTTTATCCCATGTGAACTTTGTTGGGACTTGGCTTTAGACTCTGTTAGGGTGAATTTAGAGCAGACGTTACTCTAGGGCTTGGTCCTTACTCCTAAGGTACAGGCTTTCCAGTGTCTCAGCTGGATGCCAGGGATGCTAATGAGGTGTAAACACTATCTCTTCATTCCGGCAGGGCTGGACTCCGATGTCCTCAAGTGCTCTTCAGTCTCTACTCCCTGTTCTGCTCTCAAAATCATAGCAGTTACTGTCTTGTAAGTCTCAAGAAGTGTTTCTCTGCACATGGACTGCCCACCCCTCAGCAATGGATTCATGGGGGCTCTCCATATGGACTTCTAAGGTGCCCTCTCTTCTTAGGTCCTTCCTTTGCTGTATCCCGCCCCACAGAGTCTGCCTGCCTCAGCTGCCCCAGAACACTATTTCTACGTCCTCAGCTAGGATAGACCACAGTGTTCTACTTAAGTTCCAGTTCTTTGCTAGTTGTTGGAAAACGTTCTCAAGGCAGAGGTTTGGGCAATCAAGAAGCTCATTTTGTAAGTTTCCTTTTTTCTAAGGGATTACAGTCTTGTGCTGCCTGTTGTTCACTGCCTTAAAACAGTTGCCTATCGGGCTTCCCTGGTGGTGCAGTGGTTGAGAGTCCACCTGCCGATGCAGGGGACGCGGGTTCGTGCCCCAGTCCGGGAAGATCCCACATGCCGCAGAGCGGCTGTGCCCGTGAGCCATGGCCGCTGAACCTGCGCATCCGGAGACTGTGCTCTGCAATGGGAGAGGCCATGACAGTGAGAGGCCCGTGTGCCGCAAAAAAAAAAAAAAAACTACAATGAGATATCACCTCACACCAGTCAAAATGACCATCATCAAAAAGTCTACAAACAATAAATGCTGGAAAGGGTAACTCTCTTACACTATTGGTGGGAATGTAAATTGGTACAGCCACTAGGGAGAACAGTATGGAGGTTCCTTCCGAAACTAAAAATAGAGCTACCATATGATCCAGCAATCCCACGCCTGGGCATATATCCAGAGAAAAACATAGTTCAAAATGATACATGCATTGCAGTGCTGTTTACAATAGCCAAGACATGGAAGCAACCTAAATGTCCATCGACTGTTGAATGGTTAAAGAAGATGTGGTACATATATACAATGGAATATTATTCAGCCATTAAAAAGAATGAACTAATGCCATTTGCAGCAACACATATGGACCTGGAGATTATCATACTAAGTGAAGTAAGTCAGACAGAGAAAGACAAATATCATATGATATTGCTTATATGCGGAATATAAAAAATGACACAAATGAAGTTACTTACAAAACAAAAACACTCACAGACTTAGAGAATGAACTTATGGTTACCAGTGGAAAGGGTGGCGGGAAGGGATAGACTGGGAATTTGGGATTGATATGTGCACACTGCTATATTTAAAATACATAACCAATAAGGAACTACTGTAAAAAAAAAGAAAAGGAAAAGAAATAAAAGCTGTCTCTTTAATTCTCATTCACTTCATATCTACTTGATGGATAAATAAATGTCTCATTGTAATGAGGATTGCCTTTTTTCCTAGCCAGGAAAAATTATTTGACCAAATTAGTCAGTCTCAGGAAAATGACCAACCAATTTCTTTAAAAATCTATTCCTAAAATTTCACTACCTACTATATATATTATAAAAGTGGACAAAAGGTTAAAATCAGGACTCACAAATATAACATTTCCAAGGGTGTTCAGGATTTGTAAGGTAAACTTCAGTGAGACCACAGCTGTGTACATACAGAGGCTTGTAGAAAATGTTAAGGCTTGGAGTAAGAAAGTGATCAAATTTGGGGGATCAGGTGGTACAGCATTGACTGAGGATATTAATGAATTAATTCATCCATCTGCCCAACAAATGTTAATTCCATTCATCCACTCATGGTCAAGGTTATGTAATAGATACAAATTATATCTTTCTTTTTTACTTAACAGGAAACATTTTCCACATCATTACAGATCTTCACAAAAAGTAATTTCAGAGCTCTGGTTCCACCCAGGATGGAATAGTTACATTCCTCCCAGGATTTCCCTCTTACGACTAAAGAATCCCTGCACACAACACAACAAACAAGCATAAAAAGACTCTGAAAGGCAGAAGGCAGACTTCCTAAGAACAACAGGAATTGAGAAAACAATAGGTTTTTTCTCCTGCCTCCCGTATATTCTGAATGGAGCATTGGTGAAGCCTGCAAAATGCAAGCACCAACAAGAACAATGAAAGAAAAAAAAAGGCTCCAAGAAAAGCCTATTCCTCCCGAACAAAGGACCAAGAAAAGAGATGCAGAAGAGAGCAGGAAACCTTTTTGGTGACGCCTCCCCTACTCCAGCCAAACAACAGTGGATAAGTATCCCCACCCAAGTTTTCAGCCAGGCCCCAAAGGGAGCTAGTCTTCCGTTCCCCTGACAGCCTCAAGGAAACAGGAGTGCATTACTGATTTATCCAGCTGGTGGTGTCGGCGGGGCCAAACAGGGAGCTAACCTTCTGTCTGCGCCCAGCAGAAGCAGGCAGTGCCCTGATATTCCTGCTTTGGAGCTTTCAGTGGGGCTCAGTGGGGATCTGCACATCTCCTTCCACCTGGCCTCAGTGAAATGGAAGGAGGCAGTTTGTGGGGGGACTAGACGGTCCATCACATCCCCCACCCTGGTGTCAGCTCAGCAGGGAGCTGAGCTACACCCCACTTGGAGACAATGAGGTAGTGTGAGTCAGTGCTAACAGAGTTGTTGAACTTCCACCCCACTCCTTTGTACTCACAGGAGGTATGAGTCACTGCTCAGCCTGTGTCAGGATGCTGTCAACAGGGTCCAGCAGGGAGCTGAAAACCCACCCACACCTTGACCTGTATGCTATACCTGTATGCTAAAACGGGTGACTGTCTGCCACAAAAGTTACATAGGATTCAGTGTCTCACAATATAATAATCAAAATGTCCAGAATACAACTGAAAATTACTCATCATACCAACAACCAAGAAAATCACAATTTTGAGTTAGAGAGACCATCAACAGATGTCAACACTGAGATGACTCACGTGTTAGAATTCCCTTACAAGAACTTTAAGGCAGCCATTATTTTAAAAATGCTTCAACAAGCAATTACACACGTGTTTGAAACACAGGAAAAAATAGAAAATCTCAGAAAAGGAGTAGAGGTTTGAAAAAAGAACCAAAGGGAAATTAAATGATAGAACTAAAGATACAATAACCCAATTTAAAAAAAAAAAAAGCTTCACTGAATGGACTCAATGCCAGAAAAAAATATTTCAGAGAAATAAATCAATGAGATTGAGGATATAACAATAGAAATTACTCAATCTGAACAGCACAGAGAAAATACACTGAAAAGAAAAAGAACAGAGTCTCAGGCACCTGTGGGACTATAATGAAAAAAATCTAATATTCATATTATTGGAGTCCTAGAAGGAGAAGAGAAAGAAAGTGGAGATGAAAAAAATAGTTGAAGCTATAATGACTGAAAATTTCCCAGTTTAGGCAAAGAACATAAAACAACACATTCCAAAATCTGAGTGAGCCCCAAACAGAATAAACCCAAAGAAATTCACACCAAGACACATCATAGTCAAACCTAAGAACAAATAAAAAATCTGAAGCATCCAGAAAGAAACACTTTACCTACATAAGAAAAACAATTTGAACGACAGCAGATTTCTTCTGAGGAACCAAGAAGGCCAGAAGGAAGTGGCACAATGTTTTTTAAGTGCTAAGAAAAAAACCTGTCAATCATGAATTCTACATCTGGCAAGACTATCCTTCAAGATTGAAGTGGAAATAAAGACATTCTCAGGCAAAGAGTAATGAAGAGAACTTTTTGTTAGCAGATCTAGCCTTAAAGAAAGGCCAAAAGAAGTTTTTCAAGGAAAACGTAACAGAAGAAGGCGTGGAACTGTAGAAAGGAAATAACAATGAAAAAAAAAAAACCAAACGAAAAACAAACAAAAAAAACCCATAAACACACAAAGTGGGGAGGGGAATAAATATAGACTATTTTATTTCTCATGAGTTTTTAAAATAATATTCAGTGGTTGAAGCAAAAATCGTAACATTATCTGATGCAGTGCTCCATGTATATAGAGGAAATAGCAAAAAATTATATTTTTAAGTGGATAGATAGAAGAAAGTTTTCTATACTTCTCTTAAAGTGGAAAAACAAAGAAGACAGACCAACGGCCCACAGGTATATGAAAAGATGACCAACATGACTAATCATTAGGGAAATGGAAATCAAAACCACAATGAGAGTCACCTCATACCTGTCAGGATGGCTATTATAAAAAAAAAAAATAGTGTTTTCACTATTAAAAAAAAGCGCTGATGAGAATGTGGAGAAATTGGAACCCTGGTATACTGTTGGTAGGAATGTAAAATGATGCAGCTGCTATAGAAAACAGTATGGAGGTTCCTAAAAAAATTAAAAATAGAACTACCATATGATACAGAAATTCCATTTCTAGGAATTTGTTTTTTCATAAAATTGAAATCAAGATCGTGAAGAGATATTAGCACCCTCATGTTCATTGCAGCACTATTTACAAGAGTCAAGATAGGAAAACAACCTCAATTTTCACTGATGTTGAATGGCAAAAGAAAATGTGGTATATACATACACAGGAATATTATTCAGCTTTAAAAAAGGTGTTGGGTTACACCCTGCAAGCCTGTGAGCCTTGCAGTTGCCCAGTCTGAGACCTAAGAAAGAGCCCCGTTACAGTGACAAAGACATCAATGGTTTATTGGACAGGGAAGCTTACCAGTCTGAAGCAAAGTGTCCTGAGGCAATACTCCACCAAGTACAGCAGTTGGCAGCTAGGACATGGCAGCAATCTTCACTACTGACGGCAGGGGAGGGGGGGCGATGGGGAGCGAAGAAGAAAGCTACCATTTATGGGGGAATTGATATCAGGTTGGCTCATCAGTTACCAGGGAAACCAGCAGCTGGGGCAGTGGGCAAGTACATAGGCAGTTGCTGATTAAGCCCTATAATTAAGAGAACTGGATAGTCATGTGAGTGAAGCAGGGACTGGTTGAGCAGGTGATGCACAGAGAGTAGGAGAACAACTTTTTAAAAAAATTTTTCCACACAATTTTTAAAGGTTACTTTCCATTTACAGTTATTACAAAATACTGGCTATATTCCCCATGCTGTACAATATATCCCTGAACCTATCTTACGCTCAATAGTTTGTTTCTCCCACTTTCTCACCCCTATATTCCCCCGGCCCCTCGACCACTGGAAACCACTAGTGTGTTCTATATATCTGTGAGTTTGCTTCTTTTTTGTTATATTCACTAGTTTGTTGTACCTTTTAGGTTGCACATATAAATGATATCATACAGTATTTGTCTTTCTCTCTCTGACTTATTTCCCTTAGCATAATGCCCTCCGAGTCATTCCATGTTGTTGCAAAAGGCAAAATTTCGGAGAACAGTCATCTTGAATAGCCTGACCATACAAAAGGAAATCTTGCAACATATGACAACATGAATGAACCTTGAGGACTTTATGATAAGTGAAATGAGCCAGTCACAGATGGACAAATACTGCATGATTCCACTTTTACGAGGTATCTAAAATAGTCTAACTCACAGAGGCCAAAAATAGAATAGTAGTTTCCAGGGACTGGGGGAAAGGGAGGTGGGGAGTTGCTAATCAATGGGTAACAGTTCTAAAGGTCTGCTATACAACATGCGTATAGATAACAATATAGTATTGTACATTAAAAATCTATTAAGAGGATAGTTCTCATGTTAAGTATTCTTACTATAACTAAAAAGTTAATTAAAAATAAAACAATGCTGGGCTTCCCTGGTGGTGCAGTGGTTGAGAGTCTGCCTGCCAATGCCGGGGACACGGGTTCGTGCCCCGGTCCGGGAGGATCCCACATGCCGCGGAGCGGCTGGGCCCGTGAGCCATGGCTGCTGAGCCTGCGCGTCCGGAGCCTGTGCTCCGCAACGGGAGAGGCCACAGCAGTGAGAGGCCCGCGTACCAGTAAAATAAATAAATAAATAAAATAAAATAAAATAAAACAATGCCAAGATGTTAAAAATAAATAAATAAAACAATGCCATCTGCAGCAATGTGGATGGACTTAGAGATTATTATACTAAGAGAAGTAAGTCAGAAAGAGAAAGACAAATACCATATGATATCACTTATATGTGGAACCTAAAATATGAAACAAATGAACTTATTTACGAAACAAAAACAGACTCACAGACATAGAGAAGAGACTCATGGTGGCCAAGGAGGAGGGGGATGGGGGACGGATGGTTTGGGACTTTGGGATTAGTAGACGCAAACTATTATATATAGAATGAGTAAACAACAAGGTCCTACTGTATAGCACAGGGAAATATATTCAATATCCTGTGATAAACCATAATAGAAAAGAATACAAAAAAGTATGTATATATATAATATATGTATAACTGAGTCACTTTGCTGTACAGCAAAAATTAACACATTATAAATCAACTATACTTCAATAAAACAATAAAATGAAATAAAACCAAAAAAGCAATTAAGGGCTTCCCTGGTGGCGCAGTGGTTGAGAGTCCACCTGCTGATGCAGGGGACATGGGTTTGCGTCCCGGTCCGGGAAGATCCCACATGCCGCAGAGCGGCTGGGCCCGTGAGCCATGGCCGCTGAGCCTGCGCTTCCGGAGCCTGTGCTCCGCAACGGGAGAGGCCACAACAGTGAGAGGCCCACCTACCGCAAAAACAAAAACAAACAAACAAAAAAAAGCAATTAAACATCTTTAACAATAGACTGTGATAAGTTATGTATATATATAGTAGACAAATATTAAAAACAAATTCATGAATATACTTGGGATATCAACACTCCACTCAGCAATTGATAGAGATATTAGACAGAAAATCAGCAAAGATACAGAAGATCTGAACACCACCACCCACCAACAAGATCTAATTAACATTTATGGAACACTCTACCCAACAACAGCAAAATATGCATTCTTTTTTAAGTGCCCATGAAACATTCACAAAGAAAGATAGACCATACATATCCAGGGCCATAAAACAAACCTCAACACATTTTTTTTTATATTTGAATTTTTTTATTTTTTTATACAGCAGGTTCTTCTTAGTTACCTATTTTATACATATTAGTGTATACATGTCAATCCCAATCTCCCAATTCATCCCATCACCACGCCCACCGTTTTCCCCCCTTGGTGTCCATATGTTTGTTCTCTACATCTGTGTCTCTATTTCTGCCTTGCAAACCGGTTAATCTGTACCATTTTTCTAGATTCCACATAAATGCGTTAATATACGATATTTGTTTTTCTCTTTCTGTCTTACTTCACTCTGCATCACAGTCCTTAGGTCCATCCACGTCTCTACAAATGACCCAGTTTCGTTCCTTTCTATGGCTGAGTATTATTCCATTGTATATGTGTACCACATCTTTATCCATTTGTCTGTTGATGGGCATTTAGGTTGCTTCCATGACCTGGCTATTGTAAATAGTACTGCAATGAACATTGGAGTGCATGTGTCTTTTTGAATTATGGTTTTCTCTGGGTATATGCCCAGTAGTGGGATTGCTCGGTCATATGGTAATTCTAATTTTAGTTTTTTAAGGAACCTCCATCCTGTCCTCCATAGTGGCTGTATCAGTTTACATTTCCACCAGCAGTGCAAGAGGGCTCCCTTTTCTCCACACCCTCTCTAGCATTTGTTGTTTGTAGATTTTCTGATGATGCCCATTCTAACTGGTGTGAGGTGATACCTCACCGTAGTTTTGATTTGCATTTTTCTAATAGTTAGTGACGTTGAGCAGCTGTTCATGTGCTTCTTGCCCATCTGTATGTCTTCTTTGGAGAAATGTCTATTCAGGTCTTCTGCCCAGTTTTTGATTGGGTTATTTGTTTTTTTAATATTGAGTTGCATGGGTTGTTTATATATTTTGGAGATTAATCTTTTGTCCGTTGGTTTGTTTGCAAATATTTTCTCCCATTCTGAGGGTTGTTTTTCTTCTTGTTTATAGTTTTGTTTGCTGTGGAAAAGCTTTTAAGTTTCATTAGGTCCCATTTGTTTATTTTTGTTTTTATTTCCATTACTCTAGGAGGTGGATCAAAAAAGATCTTGCTGTGATTTATGTCAAAGAGTGTTCTTCCTATATTTTCCTCTAAGAGTTTTATAGTGTCTGGTCTTACATTTAGGTCTTTAATACATTTTGAGTTTATTGTTGTGTATGGTGTCAGGGAGTGTTCTGATTTCATTCTTTTCCATGTAGCTGTCCAGTTTTCCCAGCACCACTTATTGAAGACACTGTCTTTTCTCCATTGTGTATCCTTGCCTCCTTTATCAAAGATAAGGTGACCATAGGTGCATGGGTTTATCTCTGGGCTTTCTATCCTGTTCCATTGATCTATATTTCTGTTTTTGTGCCAGTACCATATTGTCTTGATTACTGTAGCTTTGTAGTATAGTCAGAAGTCAGGGAGTCTGATTCTTCCAGCTCCATTTTTTCCCCTCAAGGTTGCTTTGGCTATTCGGGGTCTTTTGCATCTCCATAAAAATTTTAAGATTTTTTGTTCTAGTTCTGTAGAAAATGCCACTGGTAATTTGATAGGGATTGCATTGAATCTGTAGATTGCTTTGGGTAGTATAGTCATTTTCACAATATTGATTCTTCCAATCCAAGAACATGGTATATCTCTCCATCTGTTTGTGTCATGTTTGATTTCTTTCATCAGTGTCTTATAGTTTTCTGAGTACAGGTCTTTTACCTCCTTAAGTAGGTTTATTCCTAGGTATTTTATTCATTTTGTTGCAATGGTGAATGGGAGTGTTTCCTTAATTTCGCTTTCTGATCTTTCGTTGTTTGTCTTTAGGAATGCAAAAGATTTGTGTGCGTTAATTTTGTATCCTGCAACTTCACCAAATTCATTGATTAGCTCTAGTAGTTTTCTGTTGGCATCTTTAGGATTATCTATGTATAGTATCATGAAATCTGCAAACAGTGACAGTTTTACTTCTTCTTTTCCAATTTGTATTCCTTTTATTTCTTGTTCTTCTCTGGTTGCCATGGCTAGGATTCCAAAACTATGTTGAATAAGAGTGGTGATAGTGGACATCCTTGTCTTGTTCCTGATCTTAGAGGAAATGCTTTCAGTTTTTCACCATTGAGAATGATGTTTGCTGTGGGTTTGTCATATATCGCCTTTATTATGTTGAGGTAGGTAACCTCTATGCCCACTTTCTGGAAAGTTTTTATCACAGATGGGTGTTGAATTTTGTCAAAAGCTTTTTCTGCATCTATTGAGATGATCATATGGTTTTTATTATTCAGTTTGTTAATATGGTGTATCACATTGATTGATTTGCGTATACTGAAGAATCCTTGCATCCCTGGGATAAATCCCACTTGACCATGGTGTATGATCCTTTTAATGTGTTGTTGGATTCTGTTTGCTAGTATTTTGTTGAGGATTTTTGCATCTATATTCATCAATGATATTGGTCTGTAATTTTCTTTTTTTTTTTTTGGTGTATCTTTGTTTGGTTTTGGTATCAGGGTGATGGTGACCTCACAGAATGAGTTTGGGAGTGTTCCTTCCTCTGCAATTTTTTGGAAGAGTTTGAGAAGGATGTGTGTTAGCTCTTCTCTAAATGTTTGATAGAATTCACCTGTGAAGCCATCTGGTCCTGGACTTTTGTTTGTTGGAAGATTTTTAATCACAGTTTCAATCTCAGTGCTTGTGATTGGTCTGTTCATATTTTCTATTTCTTCCTGGTTCAGTCTTGGAAGGTTATACCTTTCTAAGAATTTGTCCATTTCTTGCAGGTTGTCCATTTTATTGGCATAGAGTTGCTTGTAGTAGTCTTTTATGATGCTTTGTATTTCTGCGGTGTCCATTGTAACTTCTCCTTTTTCATTTCTAATTTTGATTTGAGTCTTCTCCCTCTTTTTCTTGATGAGTCTGGGCAAAGGTCTATCAATTTTGTTTATCTTCTCAAAGAAGCAGCATTTAGTTTTACTGATCTTTGCTATTGTTTTCTTTGTTTCTATTTCATTTATTTCTGCTCTGATCGTTATGATTTCTTTCCTTCTACTAATTTTGGGTTTTGTTTGTTCTTCTTTCTCTAGTTTCTTTAGGTGTAAGCTTAGATTGTTTATTTGAGATTTTTCTTGTCTCTTGAGGTAGGATTGTATTGCTATAAACTTCCCACTTAGAACTGTTTTTGCTGCATCCCATAGGTTTTGGATCACTGTGTTTTCATTGTCATTTGTCTCTAGGTATTTTTTGATTTCCCCTTTGATTTCTTCAGTGACCTCCTGATTATTAGTAACATATTGTTTAGCCTCCATGTGTTTGTGTTTTTTACGTTTATCCCCGTAATTGATTTCTAATCTCATAGTGTTGTGGTTGCAAAGGATGCTTGATATGTTTTCAGTTTTCTTAAATTTTCCAAGGCTTGATTTGTGACCCAAGATGTGATCTATCCTGGAGAATGTTCCATGTGCACTTGAGAAGAAAGTATAATCTGCTCTTTTCAGGTGGAATGTCCTATAAATATCAGTTAAATCTGGTGTATTGTGTCATTTAAAGCTTGTGTTTCCTTATTAATTTTCTGTCTGGATGATCTGTCCATCAGTGTAAGTGAGGTGTTAAAGTCCCCCACTATTATTGTGTTACTGTCGATTTCCTCTTTTATGGCTGTTAGCATTAGCGTTATGTATTGAGGTGCTCCTATGTTGGATGCATATATATTTGTAACTGTTATATCTTCTTCTTGGATTGATCCCTTGATCATTATGTAGTGTCCTTCCTTGTCTCTTGTAAAAGTCTTTATTTTAAAGTCTATTGTATCTGATATGTGTATTGCTACTCCAGCTTTCTTTTGATTTCCATTTACATGGAATATCTTTTTCCATCCCCAAACCTCAACACACTTAAAAGATTTTAAATCATACAAAGTAAGTTCTTTGAAGATAATGGAACCAAGGTAGGAATCAATAACAGAAAGTCAATAGGAAAATCTATAAACACTTGGATATAAAACAACAGAATTCTAAATTATCCATGCGTTAAAGAGGAAGTCTCAATGGAAAAAGTTCCATGTAACTAAATGAAAATAAAATACAACTTATCGATATTTGCAGGATGCATCTAAAGAAGTGCTGAGAAAAAAATAATAAAAGACCAGAAATCAATGAAATTAAGTAATGTCAGCAAATGTGGCAATGTAAGGATAGGCAAAACTCCATAAAAGCAAAAAATGGCAAACTTTTCAGAATCAATGTTTTTCAGAACTATGGAAATTAACCAAAGACTTTTAGCAATCCAGAAGTAGTGTTTATTTATTTATTCCTTTAAAGGCTGAATTAGAGTAAGAACAATGGTTTTTCTGGCATTTTAACTTGCCCTATTTCCATTTCCCCTCCTCCCCACCCAGCTCTGTGGCAGCCTTGAAAACCAAGTGCCCAGAATCATGGTGACAGTGGTTTTAAATTAGCTATTTTAAATATGTTCATAGAACTAAAGGAAACCTGTTAAAGAACTAAAGGAAAGTATGACAATGATGTCTCACCAAATACAAAATATTAATAGATAGAAATTATGAAAAAATATAGAAATGTGTAGTAATTGAAATGAAAATTCACTAGAAGGGCTCAACAAATTTGAACAGGCAGAAGGAAGAATCAGTGAACTTGAAAATGGGCCAAATTAAATGATCTATTCTGAAGGATAAAAAGAAAAAAGAGTGAACAAAAATGAACAGAGACTCCCCGAATCTTCTGGAGTCCCAGAAGAAGAGGAGAAAGAGAAAGGGGCAGAAATAATATATTAAGAAACCATGGCTCAAAACTTTCCAGATCTGATGAAAAATAATCTACACATCCAAGAAACTCAACGCACTTCAAGCAGGATAAACTTAAAAAGATCCACACCTCGAAATATCAAACTAGAAATATCAAATATCAAACCAAACTATTGACAACTAAAGACAAAAAGTGAACCTTGAAAACAGGAAGAAAGAAGCAATTCATCATAAACATGAAATCCTCAGTAAGCTCAATTGATTTCTCATCAGAAACCACAGGGCCAGAAGGGATGAAATAGTCAAAGGTTCTGAAAGAAAAAGACTGTTGACCAAGAATTCTGTGTCCAGCAAACTGTCTTTCTAAAGATAGTTTTGAAAAAAGAAGGTGAAATTAAGACATAACTAGATAAACAAAAACTGAGAAAATTCATCACTAGCAAACCTGCCTGCAGAAAGTCCTTCAGACAGAAATAAAGGACACTAAACAGTTACTTGGATCCACTTGAAGAAACAAAGAGCTCCAGTAAAGTTTAGGAAACTGTAGTCATATTGAGCTAAGGAGAAGCCTGAAAGATGCTAATCTATCTTTAACACTCTTTTACTATCACAGTCTCTGTCTTTTTAACCTTCTAGAAAAGACTTTCTCCCAGGTAAAGGAAGGGCTGAGGGGAGCGGCTGGGGAGAGGAAGAAACCCAGTGTTGCCTCACTTGCTGGTATCCCAAAGTTGACTATAGACTCCTTAAGGGCAGGACCTGGGCCCGAAATACCTTTCAGACTTAACACCCTGGAGCATTAGGTATGTGCCTGGCATGTTTCCAAGTTAACTGTGAAGCCTCGGCAACCTCAGAGATAGCGTTATTATCATCCCTACTTTACAGATAAGGAAAATAAGGCCCAGAAAAGTATTAAAAAAATCAAAGCCAACTTACATTGGAATGCGGTTATCAAAACAAATTTAGAAATAAAAAAATTGCACAATGAATGTTGAAGCTTTGTTATACACTAAGACAAACTGACTAGTTGGCCTTACTTCCACTTTAAACATTTTTTTATTATTCATTTGTATCATTTCCAGTGAATTTAGTCACCTAAGGGCACGTCTAAACTTTCTGTCAGGTGTGACAAGTGATGCTGTAATCCTGACGTGGAATGAAAGGTGCACAGTAGTTATAACTGGCTGTTTGTATTTTAAAATAAAATGTTACAGAGTATGTAGAAAAATGGTTAATCAAAGACATTAGGAACTAAAAAACAAGACAAAACCCAAAACAGAAATAAGTAGCACATCAATCAGGAAATGAGAAGTCTTTCTAAGATTGCGTATGGACTGGTGTGTGTGTGTGTGTGCGCGCGCGCGAGCACGCGTGCGCACACACGCGTGGTCTACACCTGTGCCATGTGGTGCAGTAATAAGTAAATGAATGGTGAGCGTTCCTGGAGTTCCTTGTTGCTGAAGCACTCACCTCTCACCCAGGGCCTCTCCCGTACACAGTCCCCCTGAGAACCCTACCCGGAACCTCACACATTCCCAAGCTAGTTCTGACCCTAACTGCCTTTCAAGCAGCATGTCCAGAGTCAAGGTCTGTGTTAGTTTCTCAAGGCTGCCATAACAGCGCACCACAAAACCAGGTGGCTTACAACAACAGAAATTTATTGTCTCATAGTTCTTGAGGCTAGAAGTCCAAAAGCAAGGTGTTGGCAGGGCCATGCTGCCTCTGTAACCTGTAGGGGAAGGACCCTTCCTAAACCTCTTGCCAGCTTCTGGTGGTTTGCTGACAATCTTTGGCACTCATTAAAATTACGAGTGCATGACTCCAATCCTCTGTCTTCACGTGACCCTCTTTCCTCTGTGTGTGTTTGTCCCTGAGTCCAAATTTCTCCTTTTCGTGAGGACATCAGTCATATTGGAATAGGGCCCACCCTCATGATCTCATTTTAACTTGACTACATCTGCAAAGACCCTATTTTCCAGGAAGGTCACTTTCTGAGCTGCTGGGGGCTAGGACTTGAATTATGTTTTGCGGGGACACAGTCCAATCCATAGCAGGGTGTTAGGTCACGGATCTGAGTTACATGTTCTTGCTTCTTGCACTTATGGAACTGGGAGGGCTCCGTGGTGCTGCCTTCTTCAAATTCACCTCCATCTTCGGACAATTGTTTCGTCAGGCGCTTCCTGGGGAAGCCTGCCCAGGACCCAGCTACTGTGATATCAAGTGCCTTAGATCCCAGATGTCAGCGCGGGCAGGGACTCCTCCATGTGAGTAAAGCAGCTGACAGCTCATCAAGGATGGAGACAACCCAGAAGCCCTCTGGGTTCATCTTACTAGTTGCCCTTACTTTCCCTTCACTCTAAGGGCTTTCTATTTTTATCCTGCTGTGCTCTATGTTTGTTCTTACAATCCTCCTTAACTCTTTTGGGGATGAAATAAAGTATAAAAATAAATAAATGGCAATTCCCTGCCATGGTTTGGTGGCTTAATTTAATAGCAGCCCAAGGGCACGCTGTGATTTCCAGGGCCTCAGTGTCGCCATGACAACCCCAGGGCACCACCGCTTCCCCTTGGCCCTTCCCCAGCCTCTCATACTAACTCCAGCTCGTCCTCACCCTCAGCCCAGCCGCTGCCCTTCTGAGACGCCATCTCTGAGCAATAGACAGGACCACGAGGCTCTCCATGTGTTCTCACAGAATCCTGGGCTCCCTGTCTTGCTGCACTCACCTCTTGACTTTCCGGTCGCATGTTTAGTTCTGTCTCTCTCAAGGACAGGGACCATATCTCCTTCATCATTTATTTCCACCAGCATTGAATTCAGAATCTTGCCTTCAGGCAGTCACCATAGCCATAGCTGGAAGACCATAGCAGTTATGATCTCCAATGGCCTGCCTCTGGAGCTGCCATCACAGGTCACCAGGTGTACTTATTTCAATCTAAAATTAAAATTGAATTTAAATTAACTGAAATTAAAAATTCAGTTCTTCCATTCCATTAGCCACATTTCAAGTGTTTCATGGGCCACCTATGACTAACCTGGGACAGCACAGCTCTAGAACACTTCCATCATCACTGAAAGTTCTACTGGACAATGCTGGCCTAAGAGGATTGTGTAACCAGTGCCAGGATACTCTTGGTGTTTCTCCATTGCACTCCTAGTCCATCAGAGCTATGCCAACTCATTTTAGCCCTGGGAACGAAAGAGAAAATGTAAGCAGTGTAGCCCTCCGTTAGTATCAGGAGCTAATGCCCCTCAATAAAGAGAGGAACATAGGTGACATGACACATCCCCTCATCAATTCCTAAACAAGCCTAGGCATTTCTGCCTCTGTGCTTTTGCACCTGCTATTTCTCTGCCTGGACTGTCCCCCCTAACAAGAGCTCCTGACGTCTTCAGGTGTAAGCACACATGCCTTCACACGCATAAATCCTTCCTGTCCCGCCCCTCCCCCTCAGTTGTGTGTGTGTGTGTGTGTGTGTGTGTGTAAAATCTTTCTTCTCACAGTCCATCCCAGGTATTATTATGCAGTGGCATCAGAATCTATGAGCAGATGATGTTCTGTAATTGGCACAGAAGGCAAAATCAAGTACAGCAAACACTGCCCTTGAAATTCTCTTAAATCTGCCATAGAGCACGCACGCTGGGTTTCATTCCTGTAACCCCATCCAGAAACCCTCAGGGACACCCAAGCGTAAGTACTACTCGGTTAGACGAGGCAGGAAGCAGTAGAAGGAAGGTGCGTAAGCAGACATGTAGACATCGGAAGCACCTGCCCTTTGAGAGCACCACAACATCCCCGGGGGGAAGAGGGGCGTTCAGGATGGTCGCTGAGAGACTGCAGCATCTCCTCCAGGGGTTCTCAAAGCGTGCTCCCTGGGGCCAGCAGTATCAGCATCACCTGGGAACTTGTTAGAAATGCAAATTCTCAGGCTCCACCCCCCCTGGACCAACTTGATCAGAAACTCTGACATCAACCTGAGTTCTAACAAACTCTCCAGGTGATTCCGTTGCGTGTTTAATTTGAGAACCACTGGTTTACTCCCTCTGGCTTTAATATTTAGCCTCTATAGCTTAGTATAGATTTGTGTATTTGTTTGCTGTGAGACAATGATGCTATTGTGAGGATGAAACAAGATAATAACTGTGAGACATAGAGAACAGACTTGTGGTTGCCAAGGGAGAGGAGGGGTGGGGGAAGGATGGATTGGGAGTTTGGGGTTAGCAGATGCAAACTATTATATATAGAATGGATAAACAACAAGGACCTACTGTAGAGCACAGGGAATTATACTCAATACCCTGTAATAAATCATAATGGAAAAGAATATGAAAAAGAATATATATATATATGTATAACTCAATCATCGTGCTGTACAGCAGAAACTAACATGACATTGTAAATGAACTATACTTCAGTAAAATAAAATTTTTTAAAAAGATAACTGTGAAAGCATCCAGCTCAGGGCCTAGCTTGTAGTAGGCCCTCAACACATTTTTGTTGGACTGTAATCTGTTGCATTCTTTGAACAGAACCATTTGAGGAGCTGGAGAAGAGTTTGGCCACCTGCGTGTGTCTTTCCCAGATGGTGTTTCCACTGAATGGTGTCATTCCTGCTCCTTTGGACGTTGGTCTCATCTCAGAGGAATTAGGGGAGAGAGTTAGGTTTGAAAGTCTTCTCAGAACTTAAGGGCGTTAAAGTTGTACCACACACTCTCCAGGGCTTTCTCACTCCTCCTCACAATGGAAGGTTCTGTGTGAAGAAAGGTGAGGTCATTACTGTGGAGGAGAAGGGGCAGGAGTACCGATGGGTTAGGGTTAGGGTTAGGGTTAGGGTTAGGGTTAGGGTTAGGGTTAGGGTTAGGGTTAGATAGAACACCTGACATTGTTAGCACCATTTGTTCTAAGGGCTTTCCCTGTACCCAGCAGTCCTCACAATAACCTATGAGGAGGGTACAGACATTGTTCCCACCTCATACAGGAAGAAACGGGAGCACAGAGGGGTTCTATAACTCAGGCACTCTTAGCCAGCTGCTACCTCTCATACAGGGTCAGGTGAACCTTTTTTTTTTTTTTTTTTTTTCTCTTGGCCACACCATGCAGCATGCGGGATCTTAGTTCCCTGACCAGGGATGGAACTAGTGCCCCCTGCATTGGGAGTGAGGAGTCTCAACAACTGGACCACCAGGGAAGTCCCAGGGTCAGGTGAACTTTAAAGAGATGTTAGATGGGACAGTAAGGAGAATATTAATATCCAGCCATGAGGAAAAGGTGAACTAAATTCTGTGGCGTTCATGAAATGGCATGCACATGGCCATCAAGTATGCAGCTATGGGGTTTACTTGATCACATAGAAAGATGCTTTATATCTAAAAAAGTGTGTACACACCTTAATTTTACACACACACACACACACACACACACATACATTCAAGAAAAGTATGTATGTATAGAAAAAAGACCAGAGGATCACTATAACGGTTTCCTAGATTTGCTAAAACAAGTTACCTCCAACTTGGTGGTTTATAACATTGGAAACGTATTCTTTCACAGTTTTGGAGGCTAGAAGCCTGAAAGTGAGGTATCAGCAGGGCCATGCGCTCTCTGAAGGCTCTAGGGAGGATCCTTCCTTGTCTCCCCCAGTTTCTGGTGGTCGTTAGCAATCCTTGGTGATCCCTGGTTTGTAGATGCATCAAACCAATGTCTATCTCCATCTTGACGTGGCCTTCTCTGATGTGTGTATGTGTTTTTTCCTCATATAAGGACACTAGTCATTGGCTTAGGGCCCAGTCTGATCCAGTATGTCTTCATCTTAATTTAAGTCATTACATCTGCAAAGACTATTTCCAAATAAGGTCACACTCTAAGGTTGCAGATGAATGTGAATTTTGGAGGGACACTATTCAACCTAGTATAGTCTGCCCTCTGGCATCTAAAACATTCAAGTCTGTTCCATATGCAAAACACACTCATCCCATCCTAAGATTCCCAAAGTCTTGACCTGTTCCCCTATCAACTTTAAGTCTCAAATCTCATAAAAAAATCCCAAATCTCATCTTCTAAAACCTCTAAATCTATGAGTAAGACCCGGGGTATGGTCCATCCTGGGGCAAAATTCCTCTACCTGTAGACCTGTGAAGACGAGAAAACAAGTTATCTTCTTCCTAAATACAGTGAGGGAACAAGCATAGGATAGGCAAAGAGCATGCCCACTGCACCACTGCCCCAAACTCCACAGCTGCTGCCATCTGACACTTGCTATGCACAATGCCAGGGACAAGACAGGAACACCTCCACCAGCTGTCCCAGAAGAACCAAATGCTTCCACTGCTGCTTTCCAGTTGATGCCAATCCCTGTGCGTGGTTGATCATCTCCCGCTGCTCACTTGTGTTCCAATTCTCCTGTCGATACGTCTGATGAAAGGAACTTAAGTGCCACGCTTTCTAGCTGTTTTTGTGCTAGAGGTTGACTGAGGTTGTACTGAGTGAGTCAACTGGAAACACTGACTACATGATATTATTTGAGGCACAGAAGTTCATGACAGTTTGTGAATTGCACAATTTTGCTATAATGAAGTGCTTTTCCTTAGCTTGGAAATGCTTTTTGTCCCGAATTTTCAACTTATCTATAATAAAGATTACGACCCTGCTTTTTTTTCTTTCTTTACCTTTGCCTGCCTGGCCTTTGCACATTTAAAAAAATTTAACCTTCCTGATCAATTTGTTCTGGGTATGTTTCTTACATAGAGTTGTATGTACTTCCATACATTAGAACTGTGGGCTTTTTTGGTGATCTGATACTGTTTTCCTTTTTTATAGGTGAGCCTGTTTATATTTATTAATTTAACTAACACCCTTGGGTCTCAATTCTGTCCTATTTTATGTTACGCTTTTGTTTTGATTGCTTCCTTTGAAATCTTTCACCATGTTGTCTGACTTCGTGTGTTTGTTTTCTGGTAATTAGAACATTTATATTTTGTTCTGGTGATAAACTTTTTTATTGAAGTGTCAGGTTGTGATCAAGTTTATGCTGGCCTCAACTTTTTGTCTTTTCTCTGGACAAGTTTGTGTAATATTGAACCTATTGTTATTTGCAGAAACTTCCCATTGAAGTCATTAGAGCTTGGAATTTTCTTTGTGAAATGAGTTTTAATTATATGTTCAGTTTTATTTAACAAATAAAGGGCTATTTATATTTTCCATTCTTTTTTTTTTAAACGTCTTTATTGGAGTATTTTGGTGCTTTTATGCTTTCTTTCTATTTTTTTTCTTATCTTTGGCCTTCAGCCTTCTTATTTTTTGGTTTTTGGTTTTCCTTTTTTAAGGTAAGAAGTGGATTTATTTAGAGAGATACACATTCCATAGACAGAATATGGAGACTTTAGCCTTTTAATGATGGGCCTAGGTGTGGTTTTCTTTGTACTTATCCTACTTGGATTCTTGTATCTATGACTTGATACCTTTCATCACTTTTGGAAAATTAATAACCAGATTCTCTGCAGCCACATCCTCTCTCTTCTCTCTTTCTGGGACTTGAATTGCATTTATGTGAGACTTCTTTTTTTTTTTTTTAACCATGTCCCGTATATGTCTTACACTTACTTCTCCTATTCTTTGTTTTTCCTTTCAGAATTGCAACTGACTTATTTTTCAATTTCCTAATTCCCTCTTCTGTGTGTAACCTGCTGTTGTTCTCGTGGGGAAGGGTGATCTGATACAAACTACTCCATCATACTGGCAATATCTCCGAATCACTTAAAATTATTTGGTTATTTTAATTTCACTAGCTCGCTTTTCTCAATTCTCTCTTCCTTTTACCTTATTGTATTTTCCAGCTAAGCCCTCTTCTCTTGTGTGCCGCATCTGTTTGAGTCTTTGTTTCTGTAGTGGTTTTGCTTTTTATTCCTCTGGTTGCCTATGCTTTGCTGACTCATATTCCGTCTTCCTCTGTGCCTTACCTTGTCTACAAAGCTCTTCAATCTTGCTTTGCGCTCTTCCTTTTTTTCTTTTTTTTTGGCTGCATTGGGTCTTCATTGCTATGCATGGGCTTTCTCTAGTCGTGTCGAGTGGGGGCTACTCTTCGTTGTGGTGCGTGGGCTTCTCATTGTGGTGGCTTCTGTTGTGGAGCATGGGCTCTAGGCACGTGGGCTTCAGTAGTTGTGGCACGTGGGCTCAGTAGCTGTGGCTCACAGGCTCTAGAGCACAGGCTCAGTAGTTGTGGCGCACGGGCTTAGCTGTTCCACGGGATGTGGATCTTCCCAGACCAGGGCTCAAACCCGTGTCCCCTGCATTGGCAGGTGGATTCTTAACCACTGCGCCACCAGAGAAGCCCATGTGCTCTTCTTTTTTCATGAGGAAATACTTCACTCATTTCTTTCTAAAATTCCTGGAACTATGTTTAGTCAACTTTTCATCTGTTCTGTGGCAACAGCCTTTTTGGTAATTGTTTTTCACCAGCCACTTCCCCACTGTTACTTTCATCTTTATCTTCATGTGCTATCTTTGTTTAGATTCTGTGGCTTAAAAAAAAATTGATACTCTTTTATAAAGAGATGGAGTCTGCCTGGAGGTTTAAATGGCAGAAGGGCTGGTGCCACTTCCCAGGCTAAACGTGGTTGTGTGTGAGAGTTCTTATATCCTTTATCTCTCCTCAGTCAGATTAGATTGCTCACACCCTTCTGCATCACGTTCAGAATGCAAACATGGCCCATCTGTTTCCTTCCTCATCCAGTTCCACCTTTCTTATTTGTCAAGACTTTAGATTTAACCACTCTACAGAATTTCCAGCCACAAACCTGTACTGTTCCCATTATTCCAAAAAGAGGTCATTGGTTTTGTCCCTTAGGGTGTGTCACTTACTTTGAGGAACCAGGCTTTCCTGGGTTTGAGTGACATTTCCAACAGTGGCTATCCTCTCTCATTATCTTCCCACGCGCCTACTTGACCTTCACTGCACTTCATCTATTTTGGTTCAGGGTTACAGATGTCTCTTTATTTCTTTCAATCTAGAGTATTGTTCCTGTTTCTTATTCTCCTTCTTGCTTTGGGGTGATTTCTCAGAGAAGAGGGAAATTGCCCTCTTTATGCCACATTTTAAAACCAGAAGTCTCACCCTCAGGGAGTCTTTTGCATGCTACACTATTTTTAGTTTCAGTTCTGCATCACATATGCTCTTTCAGAGTTGTAGTAAATGGTGCTTAGGGAACTGAATTCAAGTTTAAATTCAATCTTGCCTGGTGTTACCAATGCAAATAACTCAATCAAAGAGACGATCAAATCATCAGAAACAGTCACATGTGGCTAAACCTGCATAGGTGCAGGCAGTGACAATCCTATCAGAGAATAATCCTCTGCCTGGAAGCTAGTCAAACATTTGGAAAAAACGGTTATAACATTTAAACTGGGCCTGAAGAATGGTTAGAATCCCACTGGCTGTAAGGAAGGTAAGTTCCTTCTGTGGAGCAGCATCAATTTTTGCAAAGGCTGAAATCTTAGCGTGGGTTTAGGAATCAAACAGCACATAGTCCAATTGGGAAAGAAAACAGAGTTCTAGAGCCCATGACACTTCTTCTTCTATTGAATAGGAAACCAATTCTTTAACTCAGAATGAAGCCTGCCCCCAGCTGTCCGACAAACCTTGTCTTCTCACTGTCCATAGAACAATGGTTACATTCCACAGACTGTCATTCAAAGCCCTTTACCCCATGAAGACAAAACTAAACGGAAGAAATTGGGTTAAATGACCAGTCAAATCTCTTTCATCCTGTGGACAAAGAATGTCCCCTGCCATATCAGTAAACAAAGGATGCTGCATCCGTCAAGCCATCAGCCACTGCAGCCCCCCACTGTGCACCCTGAGGATGGAGAAAAGCCAGGATACTGGCCCTAGAGAGCTAAGATGCATATACAAGGAACGATTTCAATGAGCCCAGACTCTTGCATCTACCCATACATAGAAAAGTGCTACATTCATTCACTTGAGATGTCTGGTTTTCTTTTTTTTTTTAAATTTATTTATTTAATTTATTTTTGGCTGCACTGGGTCTTCATTGCTGCGCATGGGCTTTCTCTAGTTGCGGCGAGTGGGGCTATTCTTCGTTGCGGTGCGCATGTTTCTCATTGTGGTGGCTCCTCTTGTTGCGAAGCATGGGCTCTAGGCACGTGGGCTTCAGTAGTTGTGGCATGTGGGCTCAGTAGTTGTGGCTCGTGGGCTCTAGAGCACGGGCTGCAGTAGTTGTGGTGCTCAGGCTTAGCTGCTCCACGGCATGTGGGATCTTCCCGGACCAGGGCTCGAACCCGTGTCCCCTGCATAGGCAGGTGGATTCTTAACCACTGTGCCACCAGGGAAGACCCTGGTTTTCTTTAATTAACAGGAATCTTTGGATGTTCTGACTACCTAGTTTTTCCTGCAAAACTATATATCTTGGCTCCTCCCTTACCTCTTTGGAGCTGTCCCTCAGAGCTGAGAGGCTGTCTTCCAGGCTTAAGTTCTCAGTTTTGTCCTCCTAATAAAACATAATTCTCAACTTTTAGATTATGCATTTTCTTTTCAGTCGACATTGCTATGATGTGATAGCGTTCTGCCCCCTCTTCCCCCTCCGTGTATGACTGCGTGTGCTGTTCAGCAAGCGTGCCTCACACTTTCCCATATCTGTCCATTGCTCATGCTAATTTCTCCACTTGGAATTCTTTTCTTCCTATCAACTCTGCTGATAAAAAAATCCTGCTTATCCTTCAAAGCCCCACAGGCCTTTCCTGATTCCCTGATCAGATATGAACTTGCTTTCTACCTCTTGGACTGAATTTTCCACAATCTTTTTAGACCAGGTACCACTCCCCAGGGAGGCAAGGACTCCTGTGACACCTCAAGTCATCACTCTGTCCTTGGGAAAGTGTCTTCAAAACCAGCCTTCAAACTCTTGCTCTCATGCTTCCCTCTTTTATGACCTAGCCTTGGAAGTGAAACACCATCATTTCTGCCATATCGTCTTGGTCCCACAGACTAATCCTGATTCAATATGGGAACCACGCCAGGGCATGAATACCAGGAAGCTGGGCTCAGTGGAGGCCACCCTGGAGGCTACCACACCTAAAGACAAAGGGGTTTGTCTTTGTGCAAGTCACTAATCTGTCTAGACCTCGTTCCCTCATTTATAAATAATAACACCTCCCAGGAATTTGTGGAGACTAAATGCTTATAAAGTGGTTTGAGCTGCTTCCCCCTCCCCGACCCTGGACAAACATTACCCAGGACTCTTCTAGGGAAGCCAGTTGCAGCCTCTCTCCCTGAAACGCTCCAACCCTCTGCTCTCCTCTCCTCCCCTCTTCATCCTCCTCCCTCCACACCAGGGGGAATATTTTCGAACCATTCCTCAAACCTCACTCCTCCCAAACATGATGTCTATGCTTCAGTCCTCCACATTCCCCTGAGGACCCAGGCTTTAGAATCTAAAAGTCGGGAAGAACCTTGCTAGTATTTTTCCCCCTATTCTATCATACCTTTGACCATATCAGCGCTGATCATTTACTTGGAAGGAATTACCAGGAAAGTGAAAAAAGAAAAAAATATATATATATGTGTGTGTATATATAATTTAAGAAAGCTTATTTTACTAGGGGGTTAAACAGAGGATAAAATACAATTTCAGAGGAGTGGCTCCTAACCCTGACTGGCTTCCTGGAGGAGGTGTGTTACCAAGTCCAAGCTCATACTGCTCACCTCACCACAGGCCAATAAATTGAGAAATGAGTTGTTGGGGCAAGGAATAGTGACTTTATTTGGAAAGCCAACAGACAGAGAAGATGGTGGACTCGTATCCCAAAGAACCATCTTACCTGAGTTAGAATTCAGCCTTCTTTTATACTAAAAGGGGAGAGGGTGGGGTTGGTTATTGCAAACTTCTTGGCATCAGGCTCTTTCCTTCTTGCAGCTGTCCACATAGGTCAGGTCACGATGTTCCTGTAAACTTCCAACAAGAAATATGTTACTCTCTGTTCTTCAACTTTTTATCTGGGTAAGGATGGAAAAGTGTTACACCTTTAAAGTTTATAGCCTTGAGAATGGGCTCTCCTGTATATTTCAGGCCATAGGCAACATTCTTAACTTGTAGCGAAAGCAATAGAATACAAAGATTAAAGTAAAAGAAACAGATCCAATTGGAGTCAGATTTGTTTTTTCCCTATTACAGTGAAAGTCAGATGCAAATGAGAGTTACTCATTGTATTAGTTTCTTAGGGCTTCCCTAAGAAAGTACCACAAACTGGGATGCTTAAGAAAACAGAAATTTATTGTCTCATGGTTGTAGAAGCTAGAAGTCCAAAATCAAGGTGTGGGCAGGGCCATGCACCCCTGAAGCCTATAGGGGAGTTATCCTTCCTTGCCTCTTCCTAGCTTCTTGTGGGTTGCTGGCAATCTTTGATGTGCCCTGGCTTGCAGCTGCATAGCTCCAATCTCTACCTTCATCGTAACATGGCTTTCTCTCTGTGTGTCTGTGTCTTCACACGCTGTCTTCTTACAAGAATACCAGTCACATTGGTTTAGAAGCCGACTCCAGCATGACCTCATCTTAACTGCTAACATCTACAATGATCCTCGTTCCTAACAAAGTCACACCCTGAAGTACTGGGGGTTAAGACTTCAACACATTTTCTTTGGGTAGGACACGATTCATTCCACAATACCCGGGGAAAAACAGGAGCAGGTCCTGCATTGGGTAAAGGCTCTTTGGGTAGAAAGTGCCTGTGTAAACTCACGTAGGTGGAAACCATTTCCGCCCTTGCTGCCAGCAGGGATTGGGCCTGGAGTTGATATGGGATGAGCCAGTGAGGTGGTAGTTCCAAGTGGTCATGGGAAAAGGAATAAGGAGGATGTGGAATCTGGGTGACCCAAAGTGAATCAAAGACAATAGTTAGATTGTCCAAGGAAGATGATCCCTAATGGAAGCTGGGAACAGCAGGGAACAAAGAAAGCAAATAAAGCAGCTAGTTTAGACTCCCAGGTGCTCTTCTAAGTTGAAACACTTGAAAAAAATGATACAATTAGTTAGAATGGCAGGGAGAGGGAAGCCCAAGCAGAGGCTTCAGATGCCAGTATATGGGCTAGTTATGGAAACAGACTTCTGGGAGCACATTCTTGGAAACTTCTGGAGATGGGCTGTGTTGTTAGGGTACAGTGCAGAGAAACACCTGACCTCTTTGGACAGTATCAATGGAGCGATTTTCTTCTCTGGTGGGAGGCAGAGATGGGGGTCTGTGCGCTCTGCCTGGACCCCACTTCTGCTCATTCTCATGGTCTCATCTCCTTCCCCAAGTGGCTTAAACCATTTGAGGTCAACCCTTTGGCTTCAATAACAGCTCGTGGCCTCACTTTCGACACAGCACACTCCTTCTACGGCAGCCAACACCCACATTTTGTTCCATTTGGTTCGGCTATTTTTAAAAGTCACTCTGCATCTTCAAAGTGACCGCTTGCTATCTTGTGAGCAAAACTTGCCCACGATGAAAGGCAGATTTCACACGGACTGCTTCATTCAGCGATTTAGGCGAGTTTGGAGAGACACTGTCTGTTCCTGTGAGTACTATAAATTTTTTCAAATTCATTCAATCTTTCAACAGTGACTTGAGTGTCTACTACACGCCATAACATGAAACATTCTGCCTTTCCTGAGGAATTACTCACCTAGCTTGAAAGCTTTAAATGTGTGATATCTTTAGGGAGGTGTTTTAGTTTAAAATACTTTTGTCTCAGTGTGTTTCTTTCCCTCCAACCTGGCCCTTTTTCTCTTTCACTTTTTAAAAAAATTGAACAGAGATAATACAAAAATTCATTCTAAATTAGAAGTGAAATTTTCTCTTCCGAACTCAGTACTAAGGAAAATATTATCAGCTAGGAGCCTTAGGCTAATGAAGGAAAGTTGTTTCTTAGTTCAGAAAACTTGTTCTTATCAAAGAGACATCAAAGAGATGCTGTCTCACTTTAAAGAAACCACCAACACAAGTTTATTTTGTTTGGTTTTTAAAGAGGGGCAAAGGATGATTCTCAAAAACATTACGTTGAGCAAAAGAAGCCAGGCACGAAAGAGTACGTATACATGAAATTCTAGAAGACTTGAAACTAATCTACACTGACAAAAAACAGATCAGTGTTGGCCTGAGGAGGCGGCTGAATTGACTGCTGTGAGTCAGTCAGAGGGAACTTTTTGGGAGAACAGAAATGTGCTATATCATGATTGTGACAGTGATTACACAGATATGTACACTTGTCAAAACTCATCAAGCTATACATTTATTTATATGCAAATTATACCTCCATAAAATTGATTCAAAAACAAGAACATAGATGCAATCTGGAGCTGGGATCTGAATGGACAGGAATTCTCAAGGGAATGAGAAAGTCTGTTTCTCTTTTTTTCTTTAAAGAGCTTTATCAAGGTATAATTTATGTATCATAAAAGTCACCTATTTAAGTGTACAATTCAATGCCTTTTAGCAAAGGTACAGAGTTGTGCAACCATTACCACAATTCAATTTTAGAAGATTTGCATCATCCCAGTAAAGTCCCTCATACCCATCTGCATTAGTCCCATCGGAGCGTTTGCTTTATTGTGACTTGAGGAAGTGGGTTAAGCAAGTATCTTAAGTTGTCTGAGCTCATTTGCTAGGGACCCGGAGGACTGTAGCCATAGTGAGCTGGGCTGTGGGTGCAGCCTCCGGTCACTTCGGGGTCCCCACAGAGGCAGGCTCTTCATTTGTGCTTTAATTTTTTCTGCGAACACAGTCACAAGCATATTCTCTATGCCCCTCCACGGACTGCAAATGGACAGGCATCGGGAAGCCTACGGCTGTCCTTTGGGTGCGTCCTGCTGCTCTGTGTGCCCCAAGGTCTGCCGGTCACGGGGCAGCAGAACCCCCTTACCCCAGCTGCCCCTGCCCGGCTCACCTGCTTCCCTTTCGTGCCCAGGCTACAGGGCTCAAGTGCATCGCCTCTGTTCCTGCCAGCTGTCCTGGAGCAGGCCCAGGAGGAGCTTGTCCTACCGGTCAGCTGGTGCTGGACGCAGCAACAAGAGCAGGGCTGAATATCCCCGGAGCAACACAAGTAAGTGGAGAGACCACAGGAAAGATCATGGTAGACTTGGAGCAAAAAAAAAAAGCCCCACTTTGGACAGCAATAGTGTTTAATCTGAAAAGGCTTGCACATCCTCAGGCATAGGGGGGTAACGCTGCAGCCTTGATCTGCGGAAGTCAAGGGTCAAAAGCCAGCAGAACGTAACAACTTGGGCATCTCCTCCACGTTTCCATAGAAGGCCAGGGTTAAGAGATGCGCTCAGGACTACTTGTTATGTTCCTCCCAGTGAGTCTACTGAAGGAGTTTAGCTGTGAAAAAACTAACATAATTTATTCATATATAGAATATCACAAATCTAAGAGTATGTGTTACAGCTCCTTCACAGGAAAGGCTGAGCTGAGGCTCTACGTGAGAGAGTCCGTAGCTGGTTTGCATAGTTCTGAGCTGCAGAGCGGGTCAAAGACTGGAGGGTGTTGAGAGTGGTGTGGACAGACTGTTTGTCCCTGGGACACTACTATTAGTATTACAGATATGTCTTAAGTGTGTTGGAGCTTGTGTTAAGTGCGCCAGCAAGTTGCTCAGGGGCTCCCTGCCTGAGCAAGTGGCCTATATACACAATTATATTGGGACGTTGCTGTCAAGACTGGCTACATCATGTACAGGGCCCAGTGCAAGATGAAAATGTGGACCCCTTTGTTTACTAGGAGGAAAGGGATTTTTCTTTTCTTTTGTGGTCTCTATATTCTCTCGACCTGATAAGGTGTTTTTAAATTCTCTCTCTCTTTTTTCTTTTTTTTGCGGTACATGGGCCTCTCACTGTTGTGGCCTCTCCCGTTGCAGAGCACAGGCTCCGGACACGCAGGCCCAGCGGCCATGGCTCACGGGCCCAGCCGCTCCGCAGCATGTGGGATCTTCCCAGACCGGGGCACGAACCCGTGTCCGCTGCATCGGCAGGCGGACTCTCAACCACTGCGCCACCAGGGAAGCCCTCCTTTTTATTTATCTATGTAACCTCCCCTCCAACTCGTAGCACACTCCTTCCCCTGCTGCCTGCCGTCTTGTTCAGGGTCACTCAGCCTGGACTACGCTCCCTGGCAGTGGCCTATGGTTCACGCTCTCCTGATTCTCATCAAAATGTACCTGCTTAGCATCCTACATGCTTAAGGCTCTGCAAGGTCTTCAGAGAGATTATGTGGTAATGTATTAATAATTCGAATTATTTTTCCATTGCTTTAGTAGACCGAGACATTAACGATATTTGCAATAAAGCAAAAAACTTTAATATCTTAACCCAAGAAGTAAGTCAGCTAGGAATTTCAGAACCCTTAGAGCCATTGGGGGAGATATTTATGAATAGCTGAGAACACTGAACAATAGAGTTGTGAATAAAGCTGGCTTGCCTTTGGGATAGAAGAATCTTCACTCCAGAGAACAGCTGTAACACGATTTTCTGGGCCAGAAGCGCAATTTCCAGGCACAGAAGCTGCTGAATTTGGCCCTCTGACAGGCCATGTTTGGTTGCGATTGCTTGGTTTTGTAAAATTTGAATGCAAATGCAATTAAGTGGGGTCAGCCTCTCTGGTTCACCGGAGCCCCACACCCCTATTGGCTGAATGGCTCCTCCTTGGCTGGGTCATTAGGCCACATGCTCATTGTAGAGAGGAGAGGTTGGTTTGGTTAAATGAAAGGCCAAGGCCAGAGGGCCTGGCCCCAGCAAGGCTCTGCCCTGCCCCTCAGATCCTTTGTCAGTTTTTTGCAGGATGGTCCAGGTGTGCCTTCACTCCCAACGGCCAAGACCTGGAGTTTCCCTTGCCTGGTGTACTAGTTTCTAAGGGCTGTAATAAATTGGATGGCTTAAGACAACAGAAATTTATTCTCTCCCAGTTAAAGAGTTTGAAAGTCCAAAATCAAAGTGTTAGCAGGGTTCGTTCCTTTTGGAGACTCTGCAGGAGAAACTGCTCCACGCATGTCCTAGCTTCTGGTGGGCTGCTGGTGACCCTCGGTGTTCACTCCTACTTCTGCTTCTGTCTTCACATGACATTCTCCCCTGTGTGTGTGCGTGTGTGCACGTGTGTGTGTATCTGTTTTCACTTCTTATAAGGATACCAGTCATTGGATTAAGGCCCACCCTAATCCAGTATGATCTCATTTTAACTGATTATATCTGCAAAGATCCTATCTTCAAATAAAACTGTGAGGTTCTGGTAGACGTGCATTTTGGGGAGATACTGTGCAACCCAGCACCCCTGAGCTAAAGAAGAACCCAGAATGTCTAGGAATTTACGTCCCTCCAATGGAAGTAGGTATAAATATTCCACTACTTGACTATATAATTTGTAGGTCCCAGTGCAAAATGAAAATGTAGGGCCCCTTGTTAAGAAATTATTAAGAATTTCAAAATGATGGGAGCAGAACACTAAACTAAGTATGGGGCTCTTCCGAGTGTGGAGCCCTGTATGACCGTGGACTCCCGTGAAGCTGCCCCTGCCCTTGCCTCTGATTAGGAAAACACAGAGGGGACTCATGCACCGTCTCCACTGCTCACTGAGAGCTCAAGCTAACGTTACTCTGTGGGTAATGCACCCTTGTTGGCTTCCTTCATTTCCCAGTCCCACTTCCTCACTCCCCTACTGGTTATTTACTTCCTAATACATCCCTTTCACCTAAATCCCTGCCTCAGGTTTACTTTTGGGAACTGACAGTCAGATAGGCTCTGCTCTAATTGGATGACCATTGAAAAGGCCTTCGCAAGGCAACAAGGGCTTAAAGAAAGCGAGAGTCTCTATTCCTTTTATCCGTATAAGAAAAACTTCCAAAATAAGTCTTAAAGATACATCAGTGGACTTCCGGGAAGATAGAGTAGGTGCAATTTACCTATTCCTCCCACTAAGTATATCTGAAAGCCATTGACATTATATACGAAATAAACATAAGGAGACTCTGAAGGGTGGAGAGGAGAAGGCAGACTAGCTTGGGCTTCAGGATCCAAGAAATGACATGGTGGTGAGTTCCCCAGATTTTTTTTTTTTTTGACCTTTTACATTCCAGACTTAGAGTAGAAGATGATGGAAGCCTGGAAATGCCAATGGTGCAGACAAAAAAAAAAAAAAGCCTCAACAGAGCCTGCTCTTTTAGCCAAAGGATCAGGAAAGGGACCACCTACAAGACGGGAAACTGTTAGACGATAACTGCTCTCCTCCAGCTAAATACTACAGAAAAGCCTGTGGCCCCACTCCCACCTATTCCAGCAAAGGCTGAGTGGGAAGCCTAGACCTCCACCCTTACCAGGTGTAAAGAAATGCCCCAATCACCCAAGTAGTGTTTCAGAAGCCTAGTGAAGAATCAGGATATTTGCTATTGCCCGGCAATAACTAGGCCACTCCCAGATGGTGTCAGTGGGGAGCAGTAAATGACAAACTCCAACTTCTCCCAGCCAGGGAGGTACAGCCTAGTGAGGAGCCAGAGTTTTCACCCCCACGCAGTAGTAATGAAGAGCCCCATCACCCTTGAGTGTCAAAGGAGGCCAAATGGTGAACCTGGACTCTACCCTGCCCTGCAGAAAGAAGGTGGCAACCTCACTTCTGCTGGAGTAGTGTCAAAAGAAGCCAACTAAAACAGAAGGTTTGAATAAGACCCAGAGTCTCATAACAATACTAAAAATGTCCAGGAGTCAATAAAAAAAATCACTCATCATTGTATCAAGAACCAGAAATGTCTCAAACTGAGTAAAAAAATACAATAGATGCTAACACCAAGATGACAGAGATGTTAGAGTTATCTGATAAAGACTTTAAAGCAGCTGTGATAAAATACCTCAGTGAGCAGTTATGAAAATGCCTGAAGCAAATGAAAAAGTAGAAATTCTCAGCAAAGTAACAGAAGATATAAATAAAAGTCAAATGGAAGTTTTATAAGTGAAAAGTACAATAACCAAACATGTAATAGATAGCCTCAACATCAAAATGGATGAAATGGAGGAAAGAATATGTGGACGTGAAGATAGAACAACAGAAATTACTCAGTCTGAGCAACAAAGATGAGATAGCTGAAAACGATCAACACAGCCTCTGGAGTCTGTGGGATTGTAACCTAAAATTTAATGCTATTTCACTGGATTCCCAGAATGAGAGGAGAAAGAGAGCAAGGCTAAAATATTCCTGGAAGAAATAATGGCTGAAAACTCTCAAATTTGTTGAGAGATGTAAAACTACAGATTAAGGAAGCTGAGCAAACCCTAAATAGAATTAACATAAAGAAATCCATCCAGGACACAGTACTGTCAAAGTCTGAAAATCAAAGAGAAAGAAAAAAAGTCTTGAAAGCATCCAGAAAGAAACATGTTATCTATGGGGGGAAACCAATCTGAATGACAATATGGTGGCCAGAAGGAAGTGGCACAATATTTTTCAAGTACTTAAAGAAAAGAATTGTTAAGCCAGAATCCTATATCCAGTGAAAATTTTCTTTAAAAATGAAGAGGAAATCAAGACACTTTCAGATGAAGAAAAACTGAAGAAATTTGTTGCCAGTAGAGCTAACCTAAAATAATGAATAAAGTAAGTTCTCTAAACAGAAAGGAATAATGAAAAAAAGAACCTTGGAAAAGCAGGAAGAAAGAGCACAGAAAAAATATAATATATTCTCCCTCTCTTCTCGATTTTCCTAAATTCTGTTTGATGGCAGAAACAAAAATTGGAGCACTATCTGATGTGGTCTAAATGTACGTAAAGGAAATACTGGAGAACATTATATTGTTAGTGGGAGAGAGCAAAGGGCCATAAAGGGAAACAAATTTCTATGCTTCACTCAACTGGTAAAGTGAGACTAGGACACTGTGACAATTTATGTATGAATAATATAACACCTAAATCGGCTACTAAAAAAAAGCTATAAAAAGAGATACACTCGGGCTTCCCTGGTGGCGCAGTGGTTGAGAGTCCGCCTGCCGATGCAGGGGACACGGGTTCATGCCCCGGTCTGGGAAGATCCCACATGCCATGGAGCGGCTGGGCCCGTGAGCCACGGCCGCTGAGCCTGCACGTCCGGAGCCTGTGCTCCGCAGCGGGAGAGGCCACAACAGTGAGAGGCCCGTGTACTGCAAAAAAAAAAAAAAAAAAAAAAATATATATATATATATATATATATATATATATATATGAATAGAAAAGACGAAATGCCTCCAATCAACAATCTAAGCTCCCACCTCAAGAACCTAGCAAAATAAGATAAACCTGAAGCAAATAGAAGGAAGGAAGTAATAAAGATCAGAGCAGAAATCAATGAAAATAAAATAGAAAAAAATAGAGAAAAGCAAGGAAATAGAGCTGTTTCTTTGAAAAGATCGATAAAATGTAAAACCTCTGGCAAGACTGACAAGAGGAAAAAAAGAGCTAAGACACAAACTACCATTATCAGAAAGGAAACAGTGGATATCATTACAGACCCTCTATCTATTAAAATAATAATAAGAGAATACTACAAACAACTCTACCCACAAAAATTTGATAAAATGTGAGAAGTCCTCAAAAACGAACTACCACAACTCACATTTATGAAATAACTCAACTGAATAGCTCTATAAATATTATGAAATTGAATTAATAATTTAAAATTTTCCCTCCAAAGAAAAAACTAGTCCCCCCCAAATTCTACCAAAAGGTTAGAGATTTTACACCAGTTCTACACAATTTATGCTGGGAAGTGGAAGAGGAGGGAACATATCCCAATTTGTTTTATGAAGCTTGTATTACCCTTACACTAAAACCAGACAAAGGCGGGGGGTGGGGGGGCTTCCGGGAAGATGGCGGAAGAGTAAGACGCGGAGATCACCTTCCTCCCCACAGATACACCAGAAATACATCTACACGTGGAACAACTCCTACAGAACACCTACTGAACGCTGGCAGAAGACCTCAGAACTCCCAAAAGGCAAGAACCCCCCCATGTACCTGGGTAGGGCAAAAGGATAAAGAATAAACAGTAACAAAAGGTTAGGGACGGTACCTGCACCAGTGGGAGGGAGCTGTGAAGGAGGAAAGGTTCCCACACACTAGGAAGCCCCTTCGCGGGCGGAGACTGCGGGTGGCGGGGGGGGGGGGGGGGGGAAGCTTTGGGGCCGTGGAGGAGAGCACAGCAACGGGTGCGGAGGGCAAAGCAGAGAGATTCCTGCACAGAGCATCGGTGCCGGCCGGCACTCACCAGGCCGAGAGGCTTGTCTGCTCACCCGCCGGGGCGGGCGGGGGCTGGGAGCGGAGGCTCGGGCTTCGGTCGGAGCGCAGGGAGAGGACTGGGGTTGGCGGCGTGAACGCAGCCTGCAGGGGGTTAGTGCGCCACGGCTAGCCGGGAGGGAGTCCGGGGAAAAGTCTGGACCTGCCGAAGAGGCAAGAGACTCTTTCTTGCCTCTTTGTTTCCTGGTGCGCGAGGAGAGGGGATTAAGAGCGCTGCTTAAAGGAGCTCCAGAGACGAGCGCGAGCCGCGGCTAACAGCACGGACCCCAGAGACGGGCATGAGGCGCTAAGGCTGCTGCTGCCACCACCAAGAAGCCTGTGTGCGAGCACAGGTCACTATCCATACCCCCTTCCGGGGAACCTGTGCAGCCTGCCACTGCCAGAGTCCCGGGAAACAGGGACAACTCCCCCGGGAGAACGCACGGCGCGCCTCAGGCTGCTGCAACGTCACGCCGGCCTCTGCCGCCGCAGCCCCGCCCCTCCCTCCACCCCGGCCTGAGTGAGCCAGAGCCCCCGAATCAGCGGCTTTTTTAACCCCGTCCTGCCTGAGCGAAAAACAGACGCCCTCCGGCGACCTACACGCAGAGGCGGGGCCAAATCCAAAGCTGAGCCCCTGGGAGCCGTGAGAACAAAGAAGAGGAAGGGAAATCTCTCCCAGCAGCCTCAGAAGCAGCGGATTAAATCTCCACAATCAACTTGATGTACCCTGCATCTGTGGAATACATGAATAGACAACGAGTCATCCCAAATTGAGGAGGTGGATTTTGAGAGCAAGCTTTATGATTTTTTCCCCTTTTGCTCTTTTTGTGAGTGTGTATGCTTCTGTGTGAGATTATGTCTGTATAGCTTTGCTTCCACCATTTGTCCTAGGGTTCTATCCGTCCATTTTTTTTTCTTAATAATTATTTTTCTATTTAAATAACTTTATTATATTTTATCTTAATTTATTTTATTTTACTTTATTTTCTTTCTTTCTTTTTTTTCCTTCCCTCCTTCCTTCCTTCCTTCCTCCCTCCCTCCCTCCCTCCCTTGCTTCTTTCTTTCTTTCCTTCTTTCTTTCTTCTACTAATTCTTTCTTTCTATTTTTTCTCCCTTTTATTCTGAGCCGGGTGGATGAAAGGCTCTTGGTGCTGCACCAGGAGTCAGTGCTATGCCTCTGAGGTGGGAGAGCCAACATCAGGACACTGGCCCACAAGAGACCTCTCAGCTCCACATAATATCAAACGGCGAAAATCTCACAGAGATCTCCATCTCAGCACCAGCACCCAGCTTCACTCAACGACCAGCAAGCTACAGTGCTGGACAACCTATGCCAAACAACTAGCAAGACAGGAACACAACCCCACCCATTAGCAGAGAGGCTGCCTAAAATCATAGTAAGGCCACAGACACCCCAAAACACACCACCAGACGTGAACCTGCCCACTAGAGAGACAAGATCCAGCCTCATCCACCACAACACAGGCACTAGTCCCCTCCACCAGGAAGCCTACACAACCCACTGAACCAACCTTAGCCACTGGAGACAGACATCAAAAACAGGAGGAACTACGAACCTGCAGCCTGCAAAAAGGAGACCCCAAACACAGTAAGATAAGCAAAATGAGAAGACAGAAAAACACACAGCAGATGAAGGAGCAAGCTAAAAACCCACCAGACCTAACAAATGAAGAGGGAATAGGCAGTCTACCTGAAAAAGAATTCAGAATAATGATAGTAAAGATGATCCAAAATCTTGGAAATAGAATAGAGAAAATGCAAGAAACATTTAACAAGGACCTAGAAGAACTAAAGATGAAACAAACAATGATGAACCACACAGTAAATGAAATTAAAAATACTCTAGATGGGATCAATAGCAGAATAACTGAGGCAGAAGAACGGATAAGTGACCTGGAAGATAAAATAGTGGAAATAACTACTCCAGAACAGAATAAAGAAAAAAGAATGAAAAGAACTGAGGACAGTCTCAGAGACCTATGGGACAACATTAAATGCACCAACATTCGAATTATAGGGGTTCCAGAAGAAGAAGAGAAAAAGAAAGGGACTGAGAAGATATTTGAAGAGATTATAGTTGAAAACTTCCCTAATATGGGAAAGGAAATAGTTAATCAAGTCCAGGAAGTACAGAGAGTCCCATACAGGAAAAATCCAAGGAGAAATATGCCAAGACACATATTAATCAAACTGTCAAAAATTAAATACAAAGAAAACATATTAAAAGCAGCAAGGGAAAAACAACAAATAACACACAAGGGAATCCCCATAAGGTTAACAGCTGATCTTTCAGCAGAAACTCTGCAAGCCAGAAGGGACTGGCAGGACATATTTTAAGTGATGAAGGGGAAAAACCTGCAACCAAGATTACTCTACCCAGCAAGGATCTCATTCAGATTTCATGGAGAAATTAAAACCATTACAGACAAGCAAAAGTTGAGAGAGTTCAGCACCACCAAACGAGCTTTACAACAACTGCTAAAGGAACTTCTCTAGGCAAGAAACACAAGAGAAGGAAAAGACCTACAATAACGAACCCAAAACAATTAAGAAAATGGGAATAGTAACATACATATCAATAATTACCTTAAATGTAAATGGCCTGAATGCTCCCACCAAAAGACACAGATTGGCTGAATGGATACAAAAACATACCCATATATTTGCTGTCTAAAAGAGACCCACTTCAGACCTAGAGACACATACAGACTGAAAGTAAGGGGATGGAAAAAGATATTTCATGCAAACGGAAACCAAAAGAAAGCTGGAGTAGCAATTCTCATATCAGACAAAATAGACTTTAAAATAAAGACTATTAGAAGAGACAAAGAAGGACAGTACATAATGATCAAGGGATCGATCCAAGAAGAAGATATAACAATTGTAAATATTTATGCACCCAACATAGGAGCACCTCAATACATAAGGCAAATACTAACAGCCATTAAAGGGGAAATCGACAGTAACACATTCATAGTAGGGCACTTTAACACCCCACTTTCACCAATGGACAGATCATTCAAAATGAAAATAGATAAGGAAACACAAGCTTTAAATGATACATTAAACAAGATGGACTTAATTGATATTTATAGGACATTCCATCCAAAAACAACAGAATACACATTTTTCTCAAGTGCTCATGGAACATTTTCCAGGATAGATCATATCTTGGGTCACAAGTCAAGCCTTGGTAAATTTAACAATTGAAATTGAAATTGTTTCAAGTATCTTTTCCGACCACAACACTATGAGACTAGATATCAATTACAGGAAAAGAGCTGTAAAAAATAGAAACACATGGAGGCTAAACAATAGACTACTTAATAACGAAGTGATCACTGCAGAAATCAAAGAGTAAATCAAAAAATACCTAGAAACAAATGACAATGGAGACACGATGACCCAAAATCTATGGTATGCAGCAAAAGCAGTTCTAAGAGGGAATTTTATAGCAATACAATCCTACCTTAAGAAACAGGAAACATCTCGAATAAACTACCTAACCCTGCACCTAAAGCAATTAGAGAAAGAAGAACAAAAAAACCCCAATGTTAGCAGAAGGAAAGAAATCATAAAAAGCAGAACAGTAATAAATGAAAAAGAAATGAAGGAAACGATAGCAAAGATCAATAAAACTAAAGCCTCGTTCTTTGAGAAGATAAACAAAATTGATAAACCATTAGCCAGACCCATCAAGAAAAAAAGGAAGAAGACTCAAATCAATAGAATTAGAAATGAAAAAGGAGAAGTAAAAACTGACACTGCAGAAATACTAAAGATCATGAGAGATCGCTACAAGCAACTCTATGCCAGTAAAATGGACAACCTGGAAGAAATGGACAAATTCTTAGAAATGCACAACCTGCCAAGACTGAATCAGGAAGAAACAGAAAATATGAACAGACCAATCACAAGCACTGAAATTGAAACTGTGATTAAAAATTTTCCAACAAACAAAAGCCCAGGACCAGATGGCTTCACAGGCTAATTCTATCGAACATTTAGAGAAGAGCTAACACCTATCCTTCTCAAACTCTTCCAAAATATAGCAGAGGGAGGAACACTCCCAAACTCATTCTACAAGGCCACCATCACCTTGATACCAAAACTAGACAAGGATGTCACAAAGAAAGAAAACTACAGGCCAATATCACTGATGAACATAGATGCAAAACTCCTCAACAAAATACTAGCAAACAGAATCCAACAGCACATTAAAAGGATCATACACCATGATCAAGTGGGGTTTATCCCAGGAATGCAAGGATTCTTCAATATACGCAAAACAATCAATGTGATAAACCATGTTAACAAATTGAAGGAGAAAAACCATATGATCATCTCAATAGATGCAGAGAAAGCTTTCGACAAAATTCAACACCCATTTATGGTAAAAACCCTGCAGAAAGTAGGCATAGAGGGAACTTTCCTCAACATAATAAAGGCTATATATGACAAACCCACAGCCAACATTGTCCTCAATGGTGAAAAACTGAAACCATTTCCACTAAGATCAGGAACAAGACAAGGTTGCCCACTCTCACCACTATTATTCAACATAGTTTTGGAAGTTTTAGCCACAGCAATCAGAGAAGAAAAGGAAATAAAAGGAATCCAAATCGGAAAAGAAGTAAAGCTGTCACTGTTTGCAGATGCCATGATACTATACATAGAGAATCCTAAAGATGCTACCAGAAAACTACTAGAGCTAATCAATGAATTTGGTAAAGTAGCAGGATACAAAATTAATGCACAGAAATCTCTGGCATTCCTATACACTCATGATGAAAAGTCTGAAAGTGAAATCAAGAAAACACTCCCATGTACCATTGCAACAAAAAGAATAAAATGTCTAGGAATAAACCTACCTCTGGAGACAAAAGACCTGTATGCAGAAAATTATAAGACACTGATGAAAGAAATTAAAGATGATACAAATAGATGGAGAGATATACCATGTTCTTGGATTGGAAGAATCAACATTGTGAAAATGACTCTACTACCCAAAGCAGTGTACAGATTCAATGCAATCCCTAACAAACTACCAGTGGCATTTTTCACAGAACTAGGACAAAAAATTTCACAATTTGTATGGAAACACAAAAGACCCCGAATAGCCAAAGCAATCTTGAGAAAGAAAAAAGGAGCTGCAGCACTCAGGCTCTCTGACTTCAGACTGTACTACAAAGCTACAGTAATCAAGACAGTATGGTACTGGCATGAAAACAGAAAGATAGATCAATGGAACAGGATAGAAAGCCCAGAGATAAACCCACGCACATATGGTCACCTTATCTTTGATAAAGGAGGCAGGAATGTACAGTGGAGAAAGGACAGCCTCTTCAATAAGTGGTGCTGGGAAAACTGGACAGGTACATGTAAAAGTATGAGATTAGATCACTCCCTAACACCATACACAAAAATAAGCTCAGAATGGATTAAAGACCTAAATGTAAGGCCAGAAACTATCAAACTCTTAGAGGAAAACCTAGGCAGAACACTCTATGACATAAATCACAGCAAGATCCTTTCTGACCCACCTTGTAGAGAAATGGAAATAAAAACAAAAATAAACACATGGGACCTAATGAAACTTCAAAGCTTTTGCACAGCAAAGGAAACCATAAACAAGACCAAAAGACAACCCTCAGAATGGGAGAAAATATTTGCAAATGAAGCAACTGACAAAGGATTAATCTCCAAAATTTACAAGCAGCTCATGCAGCTCAATATCAAAAAAACAAACAACCCAATCCAAAAATGGGCAGAAGACCTAAATAGACATTTCTCTAAAGAAGATATACAGAGTGCCAACAAACACATGAAAGAATGCTCAACATCATTAATCATTAGAGAAATGCAAATCAAAACTACAATGAGATATCATCTCACACCAGTCAGAATGGCCATCATCAAAAAATCTAGAAACAATAAATGCTGGAGAGGGTGTGGAGAAAAGGGAACACTCTTGCACTGTTGGTGGGAATGTAAATTGATACAGCCACTGTGGAGAACATTATGGAGGTTCCTTAAAAAATTACAAATAGAACTACCATATGACCCAGCAATCCCACTACTGGGCATATACCCTGAGAAAAACATAATTCAAAAGGAGTCATGTACCAAAATGTTCATTGCAGCTCTATTTACAATAGCCCGGAGATGGAAACAACCTAAGTGTCCATCATTGGATGAATGGATAAAGAAGATGTGGCACATATATACAATGGAATATTACTCAGCCATAAAAAGAAACGAAATTGAGCTATTTGTAATGAGGTGGATAGACCTAGAGTCTGTCATACAGAGTGAAGTAAGTCAGAAAGAGAAAGACAAATACCATATGCTAACACATATGTATGGAATTTAAGAAAAAAATGTCATGAAGGACCTAGGGGTAAGACAGGAATAAAGACACAGACCTACTGGAGAATGGACTTGAGGATATGGGGAGGGGGAAGGGTAAGCTGTGACAAAGCGAGAGAGAGGCATGGACATATGTACACTACCAAATGTAAGGTAGATAGCTAGTGGGAAGCAGCCGCATAGCACAGGGAGATCAGCTCGGTGCTTTGTGACCACCTGGAGGGGCAGGATAGAGAGGGTGGGTGGGAGGGAGACGTAAGAGGGAAGAGATATGGGAACATATGTATATGTATAACTGATTCACTTTGTTATAAAGCAGAAACTAACACACCATTGTAAAGCAATTATACTCCAATAAAGATGTAAAAAAAAAAAAAAAACCAGACAAAGACATTCAAAAAGAGAAGTTTATACCAATATCCGTCATGAATATATATGCAAAAATCCTTAACACAAGATTAACAAATAGAATTCAGCAATATATAAAAAGAAGTATACAATACAACCAAGTGAGGTTTATTCTAGGGATGCAAGACTGTTTAATCCAAAAACCAATTAAAGCAGTCCACTAAAATACCAGGAGAAAGAGTAAAAATCACATGATCATACCAATCAAAGAAGAAAAAAAATGTTTAAAATCCAATTCATGATTAAAACTCTCAGAACACTGAATATAGGGAAACTTCCTCAACTGGGTAAAGAACACCTACAAAACCTTATAGTTTAGACTGTACTTAACGGTGAAAGACTGAATGCTTTCCCCCTGAGATCAGTAATAAGGCAAGGATGTCCACACTCACCACTGTTATTCAGCATAGTGCTGGAAGGCTAGCCAGTATAATTAGGCAAGAAAAGGAAATAAAAGGCATGCAGATCAGAAAGAAAGAGCTAAAATTGTCCCTATTTGCAGAGGCCACTTTTGTCTACAAAGGAAACCCCAAGGAACCTATCAAAACCAAAAAAGCAAAAAATTGTAACTAATAAGTGAGTTTAGCAAAATTGCAGGTTGTAGATCAACATGCAAGGACATATATACACTACCAAACGTAAAATAGATAGCTAGTGGGAAGCAGCCGCATAGCACAGGGAGATCAGCTCCGTGCTTTGTGACCACCTAGAGGGGTGGGATAGGGAGGGTGGGAGGGAGACGCAAGAGGGAGGGGATATGGGGACATATGTATATGTATAACTGATTCACTTTGTTATAAAGCAGAAACTAACACACCATTGTAAAGCAATTATACTCCAATAATGATGTTAAAAATAATGTAAAACTTCTGCTATTCAAAAAAGCCCCATTAAATGTATATCAAATCAAAAGAAAATCAATTGTATATTTGGATACTAGCAATAAACACATGGAAACTAAAACTTAAAATGCATTATCATTTACAGTCATTAAAGAAAGAGAATTAGGTGTAAATGTAACACAACCTGTTCAGGACTTGTATACTGAAAACCACCAAACGCTCCTGGTTTATTCTTCTTTTTCAAATAGTTTTAAATACCCAGTTCCTTCTCCTTTCCTTATATATTTTAGAATAAACACTTATACCTTGCTGGTAGGGATGTAAAATGGTACAGCAGAAAGACAGTGTGGCGGTTTCTTAAAAGACTAAACCTACAACCGCCAAGCAACCCAGCCATTGTCCTCATAGGTATTTTTCCTAGGGGAATGAAAATTTACCATCACACACAAAAATATACAGGCATGTTTACAGCCATAATTTATAATAGAATACTTCATTTGGAACTTCATTCCAAAAATTGGAAACAACCCAGGTGTCTTTCAACAGAGGAATAGTTAAGTAAACTGTGGTACATCCATACCATGGAATTCTACTCAGCAATAAAAAGGAACAAACTATGGGTACACGCAACAACTTGGATAAATCCCCGGGGAGTTATGCTGTGCGAAAAAAGCCAATCCCAAAAGATTACATGCTGCATGGTTCTATTTATGTAATATTCTTGAAATGACAAAATTATAGAAACAGAGAACAAAGTAGTGGTTGGCCAGGGTTTAAAGAGTGAGTGGGTGTGGGAGGGAAGTAGATGTGGCTATAAAAATGCAATGTGAAGGATAAGGGAGATGCTCTGTATGTCGATTGTATCCATGTCAATATCCTTGTTTTTATGCTGTAATATAGTTTTGCAAGATGTTACCTTTGAGGGAAAGAGCATAATGGGTACATGGGATCTCATTGTTTTATTTCTTACAACTGCATGTGAATCTACGATTATCTTAAAATTTTAAAAGTTTAATTAAAAAAAGAAAGGACGTACAAGGGGTTTTCAATAATGTTCCATTTCAGGCTTTAACTACCCTTGATTTTTCTTTTTTCTTTTTTTCCCCCACCTTTGCAGCAATTACTACAATTGTTCTGTGCCTTCCTAGACAAGGATTTCCACAGGAAAGAGGTAAGAAGTAGACCTTAAAGAAAGAACTCTATCTTTGATAAACAAACAAACAAAAATCTCACCCCAATATTTGTAAAAATGCAGGCTTCCCGGGTATTCAACTCCTCCATAAAATCTGAGAGTGTCAGGACCTTGTCCGTGTCCCTGTTTCTGCTGGTGTTGGCCTCTGCTTTGCCACTGAATGGCCTGGCCCTCTGAGTTTTCCTCCACCAGTTCAGGGAGAGAAATATTCCGTGCTTCTTTGTGACAGTGGCCAAACTCCCACAGAGGCTGACAGTTTCATTCCGGATCCACTATACTCCGCCAGGCCACCAGTGGACTCTTAACTTCCTGGGTGGTGGTTGGCTTCTGTGTCATAACCAATGTTGATGCCAAGTTCACCTTCCTGTGCCTGATCATGAGAGCTACCTTCACCTTGTTCTTGCGCTGAGGTGAGTCTTGGGGCTGCACTGTGAAGGTCAGCCATGTCTCGAGGGTGCTGATGGCTTTCTTGTGTATTGTAGGCTGTTTCTGGAGATTGCAGACCTTGAACTCTGTTACGAAGGCTGTCCACTCTCCCACAAGCACACTTCAGAATGGTCACCATGAGCTTCTCTTTGTGTCTGAGTCTCATGAGTTTTTTCTATGGCAGCAGCCTGCTTAAAATCAAATAGACCACATATCTGGAGGCCAAGAGGTGAATTTCAGGTCATGCTTTTTTTTTTTTTCATTGTAGTAATACTCCTTTTGTTCTTTGGAACTTACTGATCTACTTTCTTTCTTAAAGATCTTTTGGAAAGCAGGGAATGGGAATTGGATTTCTGTAAGAGAGAGCATGGGTTTTTCTTTCCTGGGCGTCACCTTGTGTTTGATGACGTTTGGAAACATATTGGATCATGTGTTCTACGTCCTGATTTCCAGAAACACGTTAGATGAACTGAGGGCCTAATGTACGTGTTATGTCCTTCTAAGAGGTATCATGCAGGCACTAGAGGAAGATTCTGCCAGGGCCACTGTAAAGTCATAATACAACATTTCTCAAACTGAGATCCCAGGGAATGGTGAATTTATAAGAAATTTAAAATGCTCGTGTTTTTATTTCAATGATGACCTCATAATACCCAATAAAAATACTAATGTAAACATGTTTGGGGTCACCTGGATGACTCCTTATGAAGATATCACCATTGGTTACAGCGTCATTTGGAGCTATATTGTTTTACTTTAATAACTGCAGACTCAGGAGAAAAGAGCAAAGGAGAACATAATACATAAACAGTGCATTCTTCCAAAGTAAAGGCCAAATGATGCCACGGCTTTAAAGAAAGTTTCACAAGAGTTCAAAGGGAGAGAATGGGAGAACGGAGTCATCCAACAGAACACAGTGGTAGAGGCAGTGCCCTGGAAAATTATATTCCAATTGTTAGCAGCAGTTTATGTCCAGCAAAGCAGTATTAGCCATTGAATTGACTTAATACTGTCAATTATTAATGAATAAAAGTAATTGAAATTTAATAATAATATATATTGATTAAAATTTTATTGGATTTGTTGTTTTGCTTATTTCAAAATCTCTAAAATGGCGTGCATAAGGAGTTTATATCTAGTTTTAAGTTTACATATTTAAGTACTATTTTTTTTTTTTTTTTTTTTTTTGCGGTACGTGGGCCTCTCACTGTTGTGGCCTCTCCCGTTGCGGAGCACAGGCTCCGGACGCTCAGGCTCAGCGGCCATGGCTCACGGGCCCAGCCGCTCCGCGGCATGTGGGATCTTCCCAGACCGGGGCACGAACCTGCGTCCCCTGCATTGGCAGGCGGACTCTCAACCACTGCGCCACCAGGGAAGCCCTTTAAGTACTATTTTGATTAATATAATAAAAAACAATAGTGGAAGTTCACAAGAATGCTTTTCCTTTAAGCATTATGCTGTCATATAGAATAATTTTTGAACTGGAAAGTTCCTCAGAGATTTAGTAGAGAGGAAACTTAAACCCTAAGAGATTAAAGGATTTTTCCAAGGTCAGACAGCTAATCCCCAGCAAGGCTGTTATAGCACCAGGTCTTCCTGGTGTCCAGCCTGGGGCCCCTTCCAAGGCACGGCTTTCCAGAAAAGTGAGGCAGGACAGTGGATTATGCAGCCCCAGATGGTTGGATGGAGATGTCTTCTCTAAAACAGAGGCTGGTTACTCTACTTGTTCTTTCGCAGACCCCTGACTCACAGAATACACCAACAGTGGGCCAAACACAATTGAAAAACAAGAAGTTCAGAGACTAGATTGGACATCAGGCCCCGCCCACCAAGGCCAGCATTCCCATCTACTCCACCTCTATTACATTTGAATAAGTGCAGAAGATGACAAATGATGTGCTGAAGTGCTGTTTTTAACATTTCTAGATGGGTGCCACAGATTGTATGCAATAGAAAATGGGTCAATCTACGGTTCTTTGTTGGTAGGTTCTCTTCTGCTTAAAAAAAAAAGACCTGTTTCTCTGAGGGCATCATTACTGAAGCAGGCTGATAAATTCTGAAATTTAAGTTTTTTAACCTTGAGTAGATGGTCAAATGACAGACTTTCAAGCTTTGAACTTGTGCTGTTTGTAGATGAAACCCATCTGAAATATTCTAACATAATGTACAGTTCATTGGTTTTAGCTACCCACCAAATGATATAGGAATGTCCCCAGGTAATTTCTAGGGGTGCCCAGGGGTACTTTCCAAGTACTTATATATACATCTAGTTAATTACCAAATGGTGTTGGCCATTTCTACAGTTTAATTTCCCCTGTGCCGGCCCTGTCTATTGGTTAGCCCCATCACCTCCATTTCCCAACTGTTTCTTAGGCCCACTCCTGCCCTGTTTCCTGCTGACTGTTTCTCTGAGAGCCCCACTCCTCCCATCTTGGCCAGGACCCCTGCATCTCTTCCGTGGTATCTGCCTGGCCCAGGCTCCCAGAATTTGGCAGTTAAAGGATTTATAGCCTACTTTAAGATGATTCAGTGTAGACGGTGTAGTGACATTCACCTTTTCTTCCCCCAGGGCTGTTAGTTACTGTTGGAAGCTCCCTAATCAGGAATATACTCTCTGTATCCACTGGAGTCAGGGCTTCTTCACCTGGAGTCTGTTGACCTCCCAGGAGGCCAAGGATAGCATTCAGCAAGTCTGTCCCTTTGGATGGGGAAAAAAATTACATCTTCACTTTCACTATCCTCAAACTGAAAAAATGCATTTCCCTTAATTGTGAAAGTAGGTAGCAAACCGCGGTAGAAGGAAAGTACCAAATCTTCTGCCATAGCCTCAGGTGTTTGCATGGTGTTTGCCTCAGGTGTTTGCATGGATGTTACAATTGTTATAGACATCACCAAATATTGTTTATATTCATCACTGCTTTAAAATCACAATAATTATTAGACCTTCCACTAGATCTTGTTAAAGTGTTACTGACACAAAAATTTTGAGAACTGTATTTTAATAGACTTGATTGCATTTCCAATCTATGTATTTTATTTTATTCATTTGAAAGCTTTTTTTTTTTCCCTGAGAAGGGGTCCATGGTTTTCCCAGACTGTCAAAGGGGTCCGTGGTACAAAATGCTTAAGAAACGCTTCCCTAGAGGGTTAACTAACACAACAGATGTTAGAAATTATATTTCCCCCAGATAATCAGAGCTGTTCAAATTATGAGTCTGGTCTTTTCATAATTGGGGCACAAGAATCAGAAGACCTCGCTGTCTAACCACTTGCCAGTTAGACCAAGATCTTGGACCCCACTTGGTCTACCCTTTTACAAAGGACATTCTCTCCTGGCTTAACCAGAAGCCTGGCTGGTCTTGTAGCGAGGACACTGCTGTGTTGGCTTTGGAGTGACCCTTTCTGGCAAGGTGTGTGTCATGATTGAATTGTGTCCTCCAAACTATGTTGAAGTCCTCACCCCTGGTACTTGTGAACAGGACCTCCTTGGAAATAGGGTCTTTGCAGATGAAATCAAGTTAAGATGAAGTCATACTGAAGTCTAATCCAATATGACTGGTGTCTTTTTTTAAAAATTAATTAATTAATTAATTTTTGGGTCTTCGTTGCTGCGCACGGGCTTTCTCTAGTTGTGGCGAGCGGGGGCTACTCTTCATTGCAGTGTGCGGGCTTCTCGTTGCGGTGGCTCCTCTTTGTTGCGGAGCACGGGCTCTAGGCATGTGGGTTTCAGTAGTTGTGGCTCACGGGCTCTAGAGCGCAGGCTCAGTAGTTGTGGCACTCAGGCTGAGTTACTCCGCGGCACATGGGGTCCTCCCGGACCAGGGCTCGAACCCGTGTCCCCTGCATTGGCAGGTGGATTCTTAACCACTGCACCACCAGGGAAGTCCCATGACTGGTGTCTTTATAAGAAGAGGAGAAGAGACACACAGGAAGAAGACCATGTGATGACGGAGGCAGAGATGGGAGTGATGCCATTGCAAGCCAGGGAGCATCAAAACTGCCGGTCACCACTGTAAGCCAGAGAGAGGCAAGGAAGGATCCCACTCAACATCTCAGAGGGAACAGACCCTGCCAACACCCTGGTTTCAGTCTTGTAGCCTCCAGAACTATGAGAGAATACATTTCTGTTGTTTTAAACCGCCAAGACTGTGGTATTTTGTTAGTGCAACCCTAAGAAACAAACTCAGTGTTTGTCAGAGTATCTAACAAAGAGAGTGGAAACTTCACGGAAGTCACAAAACCAGTTGTGTGACTTTTGGAGCCTAGTGGCTAATAAGGTTTGTACATGTGGCAGAATCTCATCTGAGCCTAACGCTGATTGTTAGGTACCATCTGATTGTGAGGTTGTGGGGAAGGAAATATATAGCAGCCACCCATTTCCAACTGGCAGAGCCTAGAGATACCCAAAATAGCAGTAAAATTGTTGGTCCTCAGGGTGAGCTTAGCTCCGTTGAAAACAGAATGCCTCTCCCTTTTTGCGTTACACTCAGCTAAAGCTGCCCCCATCTCACAAACATTTCAAGTGAAACCATCTCCTTACATTTTTACTCATTGCCCCTTCTTTCCCTGGGGCTCAAACTCAACTCCAAGGAAGGTAGGGTGGGGACCAAACTCGTGGGCAAAATCTATGCTGGTTCCATGTCACTGTGTCTCCCTTTTCCTTAGGGTGAGTTCCCTCCCCAGGGGAGCTCAGTCCCTTCCACAGGAACGTATGCAAGTCTACCCATTGGGTTGCTAGCCCTCCACCTGGTCTACTTCCCGGGAGTGGGCAGATTCCTGTTGGGACCCTCTTCTTTATCAACATAATAGCCTATTTACCGGAGAAGTCAAACTAGATTAGGGTACCAGTTCAGACACGCATTTTAGAAGATGCTTTGAGCTCTTAAGCAGAAGTGTTCTGGGGCCTTGACCTTCTTACTTCCTTGATTTGGGGACTCAAGCAAGGGGTGGTGGAGGATGGAGAATCTGTAGGGGCAGGGACATCTTGTTGCTTGGAGCTCTATGCCTCTGAAGTCCCTGTTTCCTTCATGTTTGGCTCTGAATCTATGTCCCAGACAATTCTTTCTTCCACTAAGACATCTGCCTTCTGCTCTTGCTTAGAAATGTGTACTGAAGTCTACTTCTGTGCCCAATATATTCATATCCTTTAAAACATATATCCATATATATATATATAGCCTTTAAAATACACTAGAGCATTCCTAAGAGCCACCCAATCTTTCAATAAATAGTTTCTCCCAGGCCAAATACAAAGTCAAATATTAACCTGCATAAATCTATATACATGTAATCCAATCTTCAAACATTAGAAAAATAGCCCTCAACCTTCTCCTCCATTCCAGAAGAAGAAACTCTGCAAGTCCTTTGGTCTCATACAAAAGCTTCTTTAAAATACCTAGTCTTGCCCTCCAAATCAAGTTTTCAGTGGAAGAAAAAGCTGTGGCTCAAAATGTCTGTGAACCAGCCCTTCATGTTACTAAACTACCCGCCTCCTCCCTCTGCTATTTTTGGCCAGTGAACCAGCTCCCATTTATTGATTGATTGAGATATAATTCACATACCATAAAATCCATCTGTGTTTAATATATTCACAGAACTGTGTAACCAGCGGCACTATCAAATTCCAGAACATAGTCATCTCCACAAAAAGAAACCCTCTGCCTGTTAGCCGTCACTTCCCATTCTCCCTTCCCCGCCCGGCCTTGCAGCCACTAATTTCATTTCTGTCCCTTTGGATTTGCCTGTTCCTTTATCTTTTTTTCAACCCTTTTCCAGTCCCAGTTCTACTGAATTAACACTTCTTTAGTGAAGGCCTTGTGAGCAGGGAAGCTCTGTGCTCTGACTTTGAAAGGCCAGTCGTATTCAGTTCTCTTTACTCGTCCTGTAAAGAAAGAGGAGCAGGTGGCTGTGTAGATGGCCAGGAGGGGCTGGGAGTCAGGTGTTAGGGAGGTGCGGTGGAACAGCACAGGCCCCGTGAAAGAACACCCAGCACCCTGACTTTGTCAGCTAAAGTCACACATGCTTCATTAGCAAGGAGGCTTTGATAACCATGGAGAATGTTTGCCAAGCTCAGGAACCTTTGTTTCTAATTCCTGGAGAGTTGCTGTGGGTGGTTGCTAACTTTCAGTGCAAACAGAAACAAACTTAAATGTCCACAGAATGCCTGGAAACTTGATTCTCTTGGGCACAGTCCACTTGGGCACCGTTTGTCCTCATGACAACCATTTGTTGGTGCTGGCATTGCCTGGTTGACATCACTGACGTTCTCCTTCATGGCAGGGCTATTATTACATCACCAGCTAACTAAAGCCCTACAAGATGAAAATAGTTTTAAAGCTACCTTTGGAGAATACCATTTAGCCTTAAAATATATAAAAAGAGGTAAATTCATTTTGCTAGTTTTTTTTCTAAATGTATCTATAGTTATTCTAGGTATACTTTCAATTTTGAAAGTATGATATACATTTGCAAATAATAATAGAAAAGGGCATTTGTTTGTTTGTTGCTTTTAAATAAAGTTCTGAGCAATTTTCAGTAGTGTTTCTTTCTTTTAATAGTACCTGCTACTAGTATGTAGAATGGTAAATATTTTTACCTTGGAATTTCATTTCAATTAATTTCACTTTCTTTATACATTTCCATAGCATGGCCTCATTTATAATCTCATATGCTTATAACAATTTATGCATTTTATACTTACTGATAGTATATTACAAGTTAAAACTAAAAACTTTTAGAAATATTCAATTCATTAAAAAATAATAGTAAACATTATATGTTACATAAACAATATATTTTTAATAAAAGTAAGGATATTTTCTAAAACAAAAATTTTAGTGAGAAGAGTGGCATTGTTTTACATTTTTGCCAGTCTCTTGAATGTCTGTCTCAAAAGAAAGTATCTAGATTTTCATATGTACTTTTTAAAATAGCAGCTTTAGGGATTTCCCTGGTGATCCAGTGGTTAAGACTCTGTGCTCCCAAGGCAGGGGGCCAGGGTTCGATCCCTGGTCAGGGAACTAGATCTCGCATGCTGCAACTAAGTTCCTGCGTGCTGCAATGAAGATCTAAGACCCATCTCAGCCAAATAAATTTTTTTTTTAAAAAAAAGCTTTATTGAGATATAATTTACATAGCATACCATTCATCCATTTAAAGTGTATAATTCAATAGTTTTCAGTATATTCAGAGTTGGGCAACCATCACCGCAATTAATCTTAGAATAGTTTCATTACCCTGAGAAGAAACCTTGTACCCATTAGCATTCACTCCTAGTTTCTCTTACCCTCCACCCCCATGGCCCTGCATTAGGCAATCACCAATCTATATTCTGTCTCTGTGAATTTGCCTATGCCGACATTTCATATAAATGGAACACATTACATGGTCCTTTGTGACTGGCTTCTTTCACCTAGCATAATACTTTCAAGGTTTATCTATTTTGTAGCATGTTTCAGTGACTCCTTCCTTTTTATTGTGAAATAATATCCCATTTTATGCATATACCACATTTTCTTTATCCTTTCATTTATGGACATTTGGCCATATTTCCACTTTTGGACTATTTTGAGTAATGCTGCTATGAACATTTTTGTACAAGTTTTTGTATAGATATATATTTTCATTTCTCTTAGGTATCTGCCTAGGAGTGAAATGGCTGGGTCATATAGTAACTCCATGTTTACCATTTTGAAGAACTGCCAGATGGCTTTCCACAGTCTATTTCCTATTCCATCAGCAATGTATATGGGATCCAATTTCTCCACAACCTCTCTGACACTTGTAATTATCTGCCTTTTTTATTTTTGCCATCCTAGTGAGTGCAGAGGATTATCTCATTATGGTTTTGATTTCCCCAATGCCTAATGACGAGCATCTTTACACGTGCTTGTTGGCCATTTGTATATCTGCTTTGGAGAAATGTCTACTCAGATCCTTTGTCCATTTTTAATTTGGGTTACTTGTTTGCTGTTGTTGCTGAATAATGAGCCTGAATTACGAGGTCTTAAATACAAGACCTTTCTCAGGTATATGATTTGCAAATATTTTCTCTCATTCTGTGGATCGTCATTTCACTTTCTCTGACCAGGGATCGAACCCGCGACCCCTGCATTAGGAGCGCAGAGTCTTAACCACTGGACCGCTAGGAAAGTCCCTCATTTCACTTTCTTGATTCTATTCTTTTAGGCACAAAAGTCTTCACTTTTGATGATGAATTATTTATGTATATTTTCTTTTATTGCTTGTGCATTTGGTGTCATATCTAAGAAACCACTGCCTAATACAGGGTCATGGAGTTTAAACCTATGTTTTCTTCTGAGAGTTTTATATTTTTAGCACTTACATTCAGGTCTTTGATCCATTTTGAGCTAATTTTTGTATATAGGAACTTCATTCTTTTGCCTGATGAGATTCGGTTGTCACAACACCATTTCTTTTCCCATTGAGTGGTCTTGGCATCCTTTTTGAAAATCAATAGACAATAAATGTGAAGATTTATTCCTGGACACTCAATTCTATTTTATCAGTCTATGTGTCTATCCTTATGCCAGTATCGTACTGTGTTGATTATTGTAGCTTTGTAGTAAATTTTGAAATCAAGAAGTATGAGTCTTCCAACTTTGTTCTTCTTTTTCAAGATTGTTTTGGCTTTTCTGGGTCCCTTGCATTTACATATGAATTTTAGGTTCAGCTTGTTAATTTCTGCAAAGGTCAGCTGGGATTTTGATAGGGATTGCATTGAATCTGTAGGTCAGTCTGAGGAGTACTGACATCTTAACAATATTTAGTCTCCCAATCCTTGTACATGGGATGTCTTTCCACTTAATTAAGTGTTCTTTAATTTCTTTCAACAATGTTATGCAGTTTTCAGAATATAAGTTTTGCACCATTTTTTCTTAATTCTACTCCTACATATTTTATTCTTTTTGATGCTATTGTAAACAGAAGTTTTTTCTTAATTTCACTTCCAGTTTGTTCATTGTTAGTCTACAGAAGTACCATTGATTTTTGTACATTGGTCTTGTATCCCCTAACTTTGTTGAGCTTGTTTATTAGTGCTAATAGTTTGTTTGTTTTTAGTGACTTCCTTAGGATTTTCTATATATGATCATGTCATCTGAAAATTGGGTTTTACTTCCTCCTTTCCAATCTGAATGCCTTTTATTTCATTTTCTTGCCTAATTGACTTGGCTGGAACTGCCAGTATAATGTTGATTATAAGTGCCAAAGCAGATATCCATGTCTTGTTCCTGAAATTAGAAGGAAAGCAGCCAGTTTTCACTCTTAAGTCTGACGTTAGATGTGGGTTTTTCATCGATGTTTTTTATCAGGTTGAGAAAATCCCCTTCTATTCCTAGTTTGTTGTGTTTTTATCACGAAGGGATGTTGGATTTTGTCAAATGCATCTCTGCATACCTTTGAGATAATCATGTGGGTTTTGTCTTTTATTCTATTAATAAGGTATATTACATTGAACCAATCTTGCATTCCTAGGATAAATCCCACTTGATTTTATAATATGAAATAAAATAACAATGTTGATCTCTGTTATATTAAACTCATTGGTCTGTCTTTGAATGGTCTCTTTTGATCACACATAATTTTGTAATATCATGTGTTGGTCATTTGGAAAATATTGGTTCACTGACTATACAGATCTTTCAAATAGTGACACAATTTAGCATATAATATTTAAAACAGTTGTTAATGTTATAATCAATCTCATCAGAAAAATATTTAGGTGTTGAGAAGCTGTTAAGTTTGTGGTGGTGGACACTAATCTTCCAAAATTCTGATTTTCATTTGAGATCATAAATTTCATCATGAGTAACAAACACTGTCAGTAGTTTTCTTAAAGTGATAGGCTCATTTTACTCATTTTTAGGAAAACATCTGCCAAGTACCCAATCCTGAATAATCATAGTTTGTCTATCAGTTGTTCTTTCAAGTAAAAATGATGTTCTGTGAAAAAAGTTCAGCTCACAACACAAATAATCTCTCAATTAGTTTTTCTTTAGGGGGACAGCCACTGTATTTTGGTATACAGCAATGTACTATTTTGTCACAATACATGTTGTCAAAGGTTTGATATTTAATAAAATAAATAATTTTAATTTGAAAAAAACTCAAATGTTGAAATTTAATAAAGTGAATAGATTTACTGCTTCATGAAGGACATTCTTAGGTGAAATTGTCTTTTCTTTCCCCCTTGTATGTAGTGGAGAAGAATATAATGACTTCCAATACAGTGTGGAGCCACTGCGTGGCTCCCTGCTAACATGCTAGCAGTTTTACCCACCATAGCCTTTGTGACATCAATAACAATGTCAATACAGTGATGAAGAAAAATAATATCTTAATATCACTATAAAAATCGTTTTAAATTGCAGATCCCCTAAAAAGGTCTCAGGGACCCCTAGGGGTCCACCGATCACACTTTGAGAACTGCTGTTTTACGGAAACTATGCATAAATGTCACAAGTGACCTCTATAGGATTAAACTGTTTCTTTCCCCTAAACGTGTTCAGCTGTCACTGCTGCACCTTAATAATCCATACTACCGGAAGCGTAAGTTTGATTGGGAGAAGTGATCATTTCTAAAGGTTGTCCTGGTCCCATAAATCTAATTTTAGTGCATTTTCACAACTGTGATGACCATACATGGCTGCAAGCTAGCTTTCATTTTCACTGCTTTGCTTAAATGATGACAGCTGTATCTTTCTCGAGTATAACAGCTTCTGGGATGGAGAGACATAAGCACAGAGAAGTGGGCCAGATTGCCTAAATAGGGAAAGTTTGGGAGCTTACTTATCTTTACTAAGATTTTAGTGATGAAAGCAAATGTAAGTAAGTTTTTTTGGCCATGAACAGTATTCATTTCAGTTCCCCTTTCCTTGGGTTTACACCAAATGGTACTGGATCTAAGTTTCAGGAGTCTGAAACTGCCAACTCCTTCTTGTCTTGAGAAAAAGAGTAAAGAGTTATGTTTCTCTGTTCTGACTCGGGCTTAGAACATGTGAGCATGTGGTTCACATCCATGTAAAGGTGATGATAAAATCATCAAGAATGAAGATGATAAGATTAATAAGGAGCTGAAAATTGCTAAGTACAAAAGAATGCCACCTTGACCATACCTACTTTAAGCAGTAGAACATCTAAGAAGACGTATTCTGAACTATCATACATGAGCAAATTCATCAAATTCTTATCAAAAATCGAGACTATTCTTTCTTTAGCTGCTAAAGTGAGGCATATAATTAACCTATTAAAGGAACTTGAACTAGTAGTTAGATCTGTTTTTGGAGTTTCTTGAGCTATTCCTCCTCCTTCACTAAATCATTATTTGATTTTCTTTGGTTTTGTCTGTTGGGTCCACCAGGCTTGGTACCACATGCTGGTAGGCCACAGGCAATGGATGTCTTGAGGCCCTTAGTGAAATAATGTATGTGCTGAGAATAGCGGATGAGGGGACCCATCTGCCTACACATATACCGGTAAAAAGTATGCACCATAAAAGTGTTTTCTTAGAGAGTATTTATTGGAATAATTATCACCAAGGGCCAAGACACCAGTTAAGATTTTCCCAACCAGTACAAGATATTTTACAAAGGATAATGATGCTCTGGAATAGTTTTGACGAGGTTGGACTTGAAGATAGGTTCACTGAAAAACATCAACGTGAAACTTGCCATTGTGTCCAAATGCTGGAAAAGGGCAATGCTAACATAGCACTTATTGCCTGTCCTCATAATGATTATAGACATTTGCTAAGTACTATAGTAGGTGGTATAGGAAGCAGGCAAAGCAAACAGTCACTGACTTTTAGAGCGTTAGTGCATATGGTAGATAAGTCCAAAGACAGACACTTTAAAAAAAAAAAGTTGAAGTATAGTTGATTTACAATGTTGTGTTAGTTTCAGGTACAGTGAAGTGATTCACTTATATATATATATATATACACATATGTATATGTAAAAATATATTTATAAACATTTATATTATATATATTTATATCTATTCTTTTACAGATTCTTTTCCATTATAGGTTATTACAAGATATTGAATATAGTTCCCTGTGCTATGCAGTAGGTCCTTGTTGTTTATCTATTTTATATGTATTAGTATGCATCTGTTAATCTCAAACTCCTAATTTATCCTTCATCCCCTTCCCCCCACCACCGCTTTCCCCTTTGGTAACCATAAGTTTGTTTTCTGTCAAAGACAGATTCTCACAAGCCAGAGTTTCTTGAGGAATATGTGGACTCACTTGAAGGAAAAGAAAACAGCCACTATTGCCTTACGGTGTGATATCTCTTAAATATGCAACAACGTAAGCTAGTAGTAAACTCCTTGGGCTGACAGCACACATATAATGGTAAAACCCAAAGAAATTTATAAAATAAACATGAAAAAGTGACCAAACCCAGTATAATTCAAGTTGACTTCTCCTGGGATATGGTGCTGTTGTGCATGAGAATACCACTGCCTGTCCCCAGTGCAGTCTCCACTGCTGGATGTGACATGATGACTTTTTCCCCACCACTGGTCTCTATCAAACTACAGTGAAAGCTTCTCACATAGAGTTAGCTTTGACAGTCATTTGGCCTTTACTGGGCAGAATGCATCATCTCATATTCATGGTATCCTCCCACTTCTTGTCTAATTATTTGAGGCATTTAATTTCTGACACCAACACATCAATAAACATGTGTAAATATGGTCACTCAAATCCCACCGGTTAGCAGGACGTCATTCAAAGATTCATGAATTCATCAAGAATATAGCTATATATTTTTAAAGAAGGTGAATAATGGAAACGAAAACAAAATTAATAAATTTCCATAGAACATTCATAGATATTCCAAAAGAAATTTAAGGAATATAGGGTTGGGAGTCCAGTTTGAGAAACATTGTTATTGGCTATTCTTTGATGTATTTAAAAATATATTGGTTTCTTTTATGTTGAGACATGGCTAAGTGCTACATTCAAAGGGAAAGGTGAGTGGGCCTGGGGGAGAGGACCCCAGCAGTCAGTTCAATGTGAGAATGCAGTGCTAGAGTCACGGTGCCACAGGAGTGCCAAGTAGCCTGAATGGCCCAAGAGCAGAGCAGTGAGAATAAGCTTCATGGGAGGAGCAGCTGAATGGAGCCTTAGGCAGACAGCACAGAACAGTGACTTGCATCCCAAAGGGCAGTCCATGAAAGGGGGGCTCAGGGCATCCCAGGACTCATAGAGAAACACAACACACAGAAAGATCTGGTATGGCCATCAGAGTAATGATGCTAAGGCTATGCTCAGTTTTGATCATTGAGGTCAACATACTTTACCCAGTCAATTAAATCAATGACTTTCCTTCACCCCTTCTTCTCTCTACCCAGTGAATCAACAACTGTGTAGCAAGCAGAATTAACTGACAGGTTGCTTTGCCAACTGTAGCCCTTACACCACATTAGACCATATTAGATTCAATATTCTACCCCCAGCCATCAGGTTCCTGGGAAGAGTAGCCATGACCATGCTTTAGGAATGCGTGGTCCTCTTATGTGTTACTTTGTAGTGAGTGAGTTGGGAAAAGTCCTTACCGGGTGTATTGGTTGTGGTCCCAGTCATTGAAGGTTTGCCAATGACACCAACACAGGGACTTGATTAAGGTTTCTAAAGCTTAGTTTCAGCTAATACTGATTAAATTCTTAATTTTCAAGCTTTACTTTTTTGAATAGGCTACATATTTATATGGTATAACATTCAGAAGACATAAAACAATATTTAGTGAAAAATCTTCTTTCCACTGGTATCCCTAACCACTCATTTCCCCTCCCTGGAGGCAACCAATATTGCAGTCTTGGTCTCCTTCCAGAGATAATTTATGCACAGACAAGCAATCACATATATATGCTTAAAGAAAATAATTGACTAGCATCAGATTTTCTTATTGTAAATGACATTAGGAATGTATTTTCTTTCATTTAAGGGGGAAATGGTTATTAGTTTCTCAAATTCTAAAATAGCACATACTTATTATAGAAAATCTAGAAACTACAAAAAGGAAAAGGAAGAAAATGAAAATTCCCCATTATCATACCATTTGGAGATAACCTCTGCTGACCTACAATGATTTATACTTCCTTCTAGTACTTTTACTTGGTGCACACGATATATTACGCTGAGGTCTTTTTGTTTTCACTTATGATAGTGTTTCAACCTTTCCGAGTCATTCAATGTGACTTCTACACACCGTTTTTAATGGCTTGTTTGTGTAGACCATAATTTATTTACCAAGGCCTCTTGTTTGCAACTCAAGTTGATTACAATTTTACACCATTATAAACCTTCACTTGTTATATATTTAGTCTTTATTGATGATGTGGTAATTTAGGTGCAAGTTTCCTAAGGGAAAAACTGCGCTTATCTTGATTAGTTATCTGCCTACAGCACAGTGCGTGGCTGTGTGAATTTAACTATTAAAAGACCAAATTTGCAATAAAAATGCAATTTTAAGGGAATTAAACCTCAAAAAGTATTTATCTAAGTGAAATTAAACATCAGAAAAGATTAGTTTTCTGATTTCTCATGTAAATTGCTTTTTGGACGACTGGACAGCATTCTTTCACCTATGCCTACAAATCCTGTTGAAGACACACCAAGGGTTTGCTTATTCTCTTGCATAAAAAGAAGAATTGTGACCAGGGCTCTTAAATACAATAACAAGGTCACAGAAAGGGTCTTCATTTTTGGTAAGCTGCACTCTCTGTGATTCTTACTGTAGTAGGACAGAAGGGTACACTTTACACCACTGGAATAAACAGGCTCTGGGGCACCCATATCACCTGAAAACATCACATAAAGCACTCTCCACATATGACTGTAAGACAGTGCCATTCAACACATTACAAAAAGATACTTTCGCAAAACAATCCCGTGTTCCTCAGGGAAGGTCTGTTTTAAAAGATGATGGTCACTAGACAATGGTGGTCTTGTTTACTTTTCTTCTAAGCCAGGCAACTGACCCCTTTTAGCTTGTTCAGTCTGCAGAGAAATCTTTGACATCCTTAACTGTGAGTCTCTGCGGTGGGAACAAAGAAGGATGCTTCCAGGGCAAAAGGCAGACAAGGGAGAGAGAAGGGCAGATAGAGCAGGACGTCATGGAAGTTCCAGTTGTGGCTCAGCCAAAGGTTAACACCCGAAGTTAAAACGAATGTCCAGAGACTGCCCGACCCTGTGTTGACAAAGCCTTTGCCAGGCCATAAAGACATCCACAAAGACCAGGGACACTGAGGGCTCGGTGGTAACACCTGTGTCAGGGACCATGGCATTGGGGCTCCTCCTCTCAAGGGAAACGTGCACAGTCAGGCCCAGGTTTAGGTTTACCCTTGAGCATGTGAAAAGAAGTCCCCTGCAAATCTTTGACTTCGAAAACGTTTACAGAGAGAGAAGAGAGACAATCGCAGGCTACTTTCTTCTCTGGCAACTAGACGTTTGCCTACGAGCAAAAGGAAGCTCTTTCCTGCGTCTGTCTTTCCCTGAAGGTTATGAAAAGCGCCTCCACTTCTCATTAATTTTCTTATGATGATCCTTAAGATGCTGATGGAGAAATTTCCAGTAATCCCGGAATGATACTTGTAACCTTAACTTGGCCCATGTGTACCCCAAATGCATCTGACTTCACAATGGATCCAACACACCAGAGAAATTACAGTTCTGCCTCTGTCAGCAAAAGTTCATAAAGTCAGCTCCGTACACTTTGAAACATGTGCCACCATTCTTTTTTTTTTAACTTTTATTTTTAAATAATTATAGACTCACAGAAAGTTTTAAAAATAGTAGAGAGAGTTCCCTGTAGTTTTCCCCCAGCTTCCAATATGAACATCTTATACAGCTAGATCAAAGTCAGGAAATTGACACTGACATTGGGACTACTGCCACTATTCATTTTGACTTCTGACAGCATAAGAACTGAAGGTCCTAAAGCCTAAGAAAACGAATAAATTCCATCTCCACTATGGAGAACAGTATGGAGGTTCCTTAAAAAATTACAAATAGAACTACCATATGACCCAGCAATCCCACTACTGGGCATATACCCTGAGAAAAGCATAATTCAAAAAGAGTCATGTACCAAAACGTTCATTGCAGCTCTATTTATAATAGCCCGGATATGGAAACAACCTAAGTGCCCATCATTGGATGAATGGATAAAGAAGATGTGGCACATATATACAATGGAATATTACTCAGCCATAAAAAGAAACGGAATTGAGCTATTTGTAATGAGGTGGATAGACCTAGAGTCTGTCATACAGAGTGAAGTAAGTCAGAAAGAAAAAGACAAATACCGTATGCTAACACATATATATGGAATTTAAGAAAAAAAAAAGTCATGAAGAACCTAGGGGTAAGACAGGAATAAAGACACAGACCTACTGGAGAATGGACTTGAGGATATGGGGAGGGGGAAGGGTGAGCAGTGACAGGGCGAGAGAGAGGCATGGACATATATACACTAACAAACGTAAGGTAGATAGCTAGTGGGAAGCAGCCGCATGGCACAGGGATATTGGCTTGGTGCTTTGTGACCACCTGGAGGGGTGGGATAGGGAGGGTGGGAGGGAGGGAGACGCAAGAGGGAAGAGATATGGGAACATATGTATATGTATAACTGATTCACTTTGTTATAAAGCAGAAACTAACACACCATTGTAAAGCAATTATACCCCAGTAAAGATGTTAAAAAAAAAAAAAAATTCCATCTCCTGATAAGATCTACTGCTACCAGGTTCAAGTTCTCCACACTTCACCCTGCTCAGACTACTTTCGTTTTGTAATACCCACGCCTTCTTTAGGCAGAGAAATGCAGTTCTTATAATCCCTCATCTTGAATACATGGAGCAGACCTCCCTTGCCCCTCACTCCGTGTGCCCAAGAGAGCCTTCCATCATTCTACCAGGAAGGCAAGGTGCAATCTTTGCGGGGGGTCTCCCCTGGTGCTGTACTTTAATGGTCGTTTGCTTTTTAACATTTTTGGGGAAATAATTATAGATTCACAGAAAGTGGCAAAAATAGTACAGAGGAGTCCTTGGTATCCTTCACCCAGTTTCTCCTGGGCACTTACTTTAATGTTCATTTGTTAGGTTACAACGTTTGGAAAAAACAATCAATTTCTGTTTGGGTTTTTTTTTAACTAGGAAATATAGAAACTTTTCTTTAAGTCCTTTCATCCAGTGAAAGAAAATCTATCATACCCAAGACTCTCTTATTCAAGTGACTGGGGCTAATTATTAACCAGTTAATTGAAAATGTCGGAACCATAAAATGATACACAGATCTTAGATAGATACCTCATTTTAATTTGGCTCATGTCAAGATGTAAAATCAATCTTTTGGTATAGGGCTGTAGAAAAACTATTTGTACCTCAGTGGAAAATGATGTGTCGTCTATAGTGTACTTTTCTGCCGTATCAGATTGATTCTGTAAATCTATAGTGTGGGTAACTGCTGAACATGCAAATTCTGTCCCATCTGGTAGAGATGGGCTTCCCCCTCTCCTGTGGAAGAGCCAGTCTGTGTCTATTTGTATATTCAATTCAAAATTACTCCATGTAATTTTAAAAAATTTTTTCTTTGAAGCACTTATAACATCTGCCTGGTTCTTTCATTTGATGAGTTTAATAGAATCTTAACATGTGTTCATTTTTATATCTGAATGAGAGTCATGATTTTACCTTTTTGTTAGGGTCAAGGCTACTTCCTTTGAATATTTGTCTACTGTTGAGAGTTACTTCTCTTTTTTTCAAAAATCACACGCATAACATGTCACAGACAACAACGATTTCCAGTTTCACTCTCTGTAAAGTGGAAATAGAGCTTAAAGATTGGCAAGCTGAGTACTTCTAGATTTGTAGAACTGCTTGTTCCTTCCCCCAGTCACTTTCCCCCAGGGTGGGTTTTACCCATTCCTAACTCCATAGCAATGTTACTTAGTGACTCACCTCCATCTAGGACTTCCAAAGCATTCATCCTAAGTTTCACAGAAATAAGAACTTTTTTCTTTTGAGACAGGCTGTGATCTGGAACCTGGGACTCTTTGCTGCAGTGCTTGCACCTGGACAAATGTCTCCTCTAGAAACAGAATGCAAAGAAACTATAAGGGACTAAAAATAACTGCACACATGCGCAGTTGGGGCGAATTAGGAACAACAAGACACAAAAAGGCCACCAATCAACTGCCGCTTCTGAGGAGCTGGGAGCAAAAGCAGGGTCCTGCGCATGATCCCTGCGCACGGCACTACCAAGGGGGTGGGCAGACCACCTAAGCCCCTCTTTGGCCCCCACAGATCTACCCCCACCCTCGCCCCATTTAAGGGACCAGCTCACCCCTCCCCCAGCCCCCAGGGAGCGAGCAAGGGCACCTGTTACTTGTTTTCGTTCCCTGGTGCTACAGCACGAGTCCCAGTGAAGACTTGCTTGAATTCCTTGTCTGGCCTCTTATAATTTCTATTGATTAAAGAGTCCAATATAGATGCGGGGTGTGTGTGGGGGAAGGGGGTGGGATGAATTGGGAGATTGGGATTGACATATGTACACTACTATGTATAAAACAGACAACTAATGAGAACCAACTGTAGAGCACAGAGAGAACTCTATTCAGTGCTCTGCGGTGACCTAAATGGGAAGGAAATACAAAAAAAGAGGGATATATGTGTATGTATAAGAGATTCACTTTGCTGTACAGCAGAAACTAATACAACATGGTAAACAGCTATACTCCAGTAAAAGTTAATAAAAAAAAATAAAGAGTCCCAAGGACCCAGGTCGGTAACACTTTTAACACTTATATTTCATTAATTTATAACTTATATTTCACTATCTGGGGAAAGAATATTTCAGGAGGACGCACAGTAAATATAAAGGCCTGTTTGCACTCAGGTTAAAATTCTACTTCCATTACCCAGTTTAAAAAAATCAAATCTGGGTTGGGATGGGAGGAGGATTTTGTCAGTGACTGGGCCCCGAGCATGGCTACTGGTGATGTTTGCTTTCTCTGTGGCCCTCTGGACCAGCATCTTGGGTAAGTTCAAGGGCACAAGGAGACCTGGCCACGGCGAGAGTGGATTCTGAGCTGCTGGGAGTGTGCCGTCCAGGGCAGCCCTGGCAGAGTTGGCTTCACTGGGCCTCCACAGCTGTTGTCCATCGATTTGACTGTCTTCACCCTTCTTGTCAGGCTGTGGGACCTCCTTTAGTCTGCTTGCATTCCATCCTCTGGTTCACAGCCAGGCTCCTTCCAAGTCTGTTCCATGTCTGTCCTAGCAGCTTGACAGACACCTATAGGAAACCCAGACTGACCAGCCCCTTCCCTGAACTTCCTTATTATCTCTCTGCAGCCCTTTTCCTCCAGGTGCTACTTTCCTTCCAGGTGTATTTCCCTGTGCTTTGCCCTTTGGGTCAGTACATTCTGGGTTCTCTGAATCTACAAGCTTATACGTTATTCACAATTTGCTTTCTCCTCTGCATCCATGCTCATCGCTCTGGGCCCAGAAAGAAGTCTCCTGACTCCGTCTCCCACTGAGCTCTCCTTTCTTGAAAGGCAATGAGCTGCAGTTAAAGGCCCACCTCATATGCACACACGATAGTTCATCCAATTCCTGTCCTAGAGAGCTGAGTTCAGATACATGATGTTATTTTAATATACAGAATTTAAGAAGGGTAGTTTGTTTTCTTTCACATTTGTACCTTACGTCATCCTGGGAGGTATGAAGACATGTATGTTTTATGATCCCTGTCAAATGAGACATGACACATGAGAAAAATGATCAGAGACTGTAATTAACCTGACCAAGGTCACACAGCTAGTAGGTGTCTTTATTCAGTGCATGGGTCCCTTGGCCCATCATCTCTGATTCCTATACCCTACAAACTTCCTTTTGGTACACTTTGGATAGGATAGGTGTGGCCCAGGGGCATAAATTATTTTATTTTATTTTTTTTAGAAATTATTTTATATTTATCAGTTTTCTGATGTTTGGTTTATAAGCCCCCAAATTGGAAGTTCTATTTAAAATGAAGGGCCGTTGATTACAATAATCAATTATCTAGTCACTGAGATACCCATGTGTTATCTAAATAGATGAGGGCATACAGAGCAATATGTCCCGAATACTGGGCACCTAATTTTATACCATTAACAGGTACCTTTCACTAAAGGGAGACACAATCACCTTTTTGCTTCTCTATGTAAATAAATTTATTCTTTCACAGAATGGTTCTGTGGAATTTGTGTTTCACATTAGTCATCATTTACTTCTTGTCCTGTTCTTTCAGGAAATGTAGCTGGGGTCTTAAAGACAGGCTTGCAGCTTTGCATTAGCACTAGGCTTTCATCAAGAAGATGGAAAAGTTTTCAATAGAAGGAAGAAACCTACTAATTATGTATTCTTTTGAAGCCACCCTTTCAGTTAAAGAGTTCTTCAAAAGACAAAAAAGTGGCCTTCAGGTAAGGACTTTCTGGAGTTTTGCTTAAAATTTCACTGCAGTTAAAAATCAATACTTCTCTGTCCATTATCTGTGAATGATTCAAGAACCAGGTTAATTTATCGGTCAGGAGGAAGGACACGTGTGAAACTGAGTAGGGTGAAGGGGAGAGCAGGCTCTGGGGCTTGGAAGGTGGGGGCAAACTCCTGCCAACTTAAGCAAAGAGATGGGATCAGGGGCTCCCTCTTGTGGGGGGCTCTGCGTGAGTGAGGCCTGGGGGGCTCAGCTTGCCCCATGGAAGCCTCAGTCACAGCGGGATTCTCCACCTCCAGCAGGGCGGGGAGCTGGGGGAAGGAGCCTCAAGTAAAGAAAAAGGCAGCCGCCTTTCTCCCCGGGACCTCTGAGCTCTGAAATCTGAGTGCCCATTGGCCCATTCCCAGAGGCGGAGCAGTCATCCTGCCCCACCTCATCTTGCAATTCCTGCTCAGCCCCTCACAGCAACCATGCAGGCTTTGGAAGGCATTGTACAAAGATGCCTCCATTTTTCTGTTTGAGATTTTATTTATGCTCTTCTCACTTCTTGAAAGGCACTGAGCTACAGTTAAAGGTCCTTCCCATACACACTTTCAAAAATGTTGAGACCAGAGTAGAATTATAACAGTTGAGAGGTGAAAGATGGGAGGGAGGCAAATAACCTCAGAAAGATACTTCAGGTGAGCCTAAGGCATAGCCAAAAAAACCCCACAAACAAACAAAAAACAACCCGACAAGAGGCACACTTTTCCATAGCACTGAATTCCTAGAGAAGCTTGTAGGGCATTTGAATTGGGGCTTATGGCAACATAATGGTGTCTTTAATAGATACTTTTAGAACATATAATCTTCAAATGATCATTATTATATTAGCATTTTACAAAAGCCCTTGGCATATGACATTATAAACCCTGTCTCTGTGACAGCATTTCTATTTGAGTAAGAAACTCTTAGTATATAATTGTAGCTGGACCGTGTGTGTGTGAGCGTGTGTGTGTGTTTTCTGAGTTTCCATATACTCCACATGCCCTTGCTGCCACGTTCCACCAGGCAGCCTCTTCTTTACTTTATTTCCACGTAGCACAGTGGAAAGCAGAGTGTGTTTGGCTGCAACTCTTTCTGACTGCTGTTCTCCAAAAGCCCAAGCCTTGGTTTATATGGCAGAGAGAAATTCCCACTGCCCAGTGACTATCCTGTGCTTCCCAAAGTTCCCCATCTCCTAGTAATGAGGTGGGGTCATGTGACTTGCTCTGGCCAATGAGTTGTGAGTGGAAGCAAACATATGACTGCATCAATATAATTGTGTGTGTGTGTGTGTGTGTGTATACGTGTGTATTAACATAAAATGTTTGCATTTGTTCTGTAACTTGATTAAAAAATAACTCAATAACATACCTTGGAGATCTTTCTACATTATTCCAAATAAACTTATTTTTTTTAACTACTATATTACAATGAGAATATACCATAATTTCAACTACTTCCTTATTGATGGACATTTAGATGATTGCCATTATTTTGCTATCATAAAAACTCTTTTACATATTCTCAAGGAAACCAAGTGGAATGGCTCGGTAGAAAAGTATGTACTTTTACAGTTTTTTAAAAACTAATTTAAAAAATCTTCTCTTAAATTCAAATTATTGGTATTTTACCTGGGATTTTCACAATTAGATTCATCAGTGAGAATGTTGTAATTCATTTAATGTTATCCTCTTCCTCTCTTTCCTCTTCCCTTCACTCCTCAAGAAGTGTGAGTATTGATCTAATTGGATCAGATTTCAGGATGCTGCTGGTGCCAAGGTTAGAGCGTGAAGCTGTCCACCAGGTGTGTTTCTCCCTCTGGCACTTAGCTCTTTCGCAAAGGGGAGAAGAGGGCAGCAGAACCAGAGCTTACCTCTTCTGGTGGGCAGAGCCTCTTCTCTCCTCCTCCCACCACATATTTGCCCCTCCAGGATTGGCAAGACGCCGGTAGAGAGATCTGAGCTTAGAAGGAGAGAGAGGCCCCAGCCTTGTGCCCAAGTCTTGTGCACACAAAGTGTTGCCAGGTCACCCTGCCCTAGGGTCAGAGGGCCCTAAAATGAGGAGATGTCTTAGCTCCCATTGCCATTTCCAGTTTGTCTACTCCTCTCCTTAGGAACCACAAGACAAGGATGACTCAGCCAATGCAAGATTCAGGCCCATTCCTGAATATCGCTTCCATGTGATCAAAATCTCATCCCAGGAGTGTTGGTTTTGCCAGCTTTTGGTGTAAGTATCTATTTTGAAGAGTGATTTAAAATTTTCAAGTGTTTGGGACTTCCTGCTTGGATAAAATATTGTTCAAGTCTTAATTCAGCTATTGGGATACGACTGTAGACTCAGAGGCATCCAGTTCATTGAAAAGCCACACTGAGCTGCAAAGGGGTTGATTAACAGGAAGTGTGGAAGGCAGAGGCCATTAGAAAATGGGCCTGCTTTATGCCATTTAAAATTGAAATGTGTTCTGTTAAAAGCCCATTCAAGTCCAGTGAGGTTTTCATTGTGGCATTAATATCCCATTCTAAGGGAATACTGTACAGCTGAGACAGCAGAACATTTCTTTTGGAGAAAGCTAAAGCCAGCAACTGACCATCACAGCACGTAATTACGAGGGTGGGGTGTTGAGGCAGGCTGCCCGGGTTCAGATTCTCCAGCCGCCTTTTACTTGCTGAGTAGCCTTGGAGAAGTTGCTTGATCTTATGTCTCAGTTTCCTTGTCTGTCAAATGGGGATAATCGTGGTATTTCCCTCCTGGAGTTTTCGTGAGGATTGAATGAAGTGATATATTTAAAGTGCTTAGAGCATTGTCTGGCATTCAAGAAATTCTAGCTATTATTTTTAAATGTCGAGTAACAGTGAACATAGTAATTGTCAAGGGCAGAAGAGTTATCCTTAAAAGCCCTGTTCCTCATGGAAGATGTTAGGTTGAGAGCCGCAAGCCTACATTCACTCCTCCAACAAAGAACAGTGAATTGAAGAATATCACAATATATACAAATGTCTGTTTGGACTTTGCCCACCCCAGCTATCTCAGGCAGCCCCTAGGTAGCCAAACTCCCTGGACCAACAGTGCCAACCAAGGTTCAAGAGCAACGGCTGCCTGATCGAGGTGCTTCACTCCCCACTTCCTCCTTTCTATTTAGGAATGCTACTGTGTAGCATTAATTCTCTCTCAGACTCTTTCTCATACATACATACAATTCTCTTGAATTAACATTTTAATTTTTCTCTGGTTCCAGTTTTTGTGATGGGCTCAGGAAAATTGCTTTTCCTCCTTTTTTTCATTTATCATCATCCTTGCCCCTCACCCACCGAGATTCAAATCATGATCATAAGCCCAGCAGTGCCAGTGATGGGCTTGTTTAAAGAAAAGGAAAAACCATTCAACCTGAAAAGTAACCAGCACAAAGGTCAAATAACAATGTAAGGGCTGTCACAAGGCAGGAGGCAGTGCCAGGTCTGTGGCACTGACAACTGATGCTCTGAGTCTGGACAGGTGGAAAGAAATGATTGGGGCTGTTGTGTCCCCAAGGGTCAAGTGAAGACAGAGGAGCTTGAGCTCGCCCTGTAGGCCCTGGGCAGGTCTGTGGCTCCCAAGTTGTGGTGATCCAGGTGAAGGGGGTGTTGGAGTAAAGGCACGTGTGGTCAAAGGCAGGGACCAGGTTAGTCTTCCTGCTGGAGGGTTTGAGTTGTGGACAAAGAGGCCGAAAGTACAATACGGGCCCTGAATGATAAACTCAGGTTAGACATTACTTTAAGGGTGGGAGTGAAATAATAAATGCCAATTACTGAGTTTGCTGGTAGGATACAAAATATCTGTAAAATGTAAATTCGAAACAAATGTGTGACAGTTCAGTCCAATGGCATATCACGACTGTGCTAAAGGTATTCTTATGCCCGACCAGCAAACAAAAATGAGGTGAACCATCCTGTGGCTGGCTGAACTGAAGTCCATGTCAGCTTTGCAATACTTCAAAATGGCCTAGACTTCTGCTCACTTATCTGTCTACAGTTTAAATAATTAATATTTAACATTTCCTAAGAATTTATGCTGATAGGCACATAAATGTAAATGACAGAAGCATAGAGTCATCTGCAGTGACTTGCATATAATTGGCAAGTGTCCCAGGGAAGGGAGAAGGCATGGGGTGAAGGTGGAGACAGGACCGCCTGGTGTGACAGCATGAGGCAGTGGGTTTGGCTCAGCGGATGCTGTGCGCTCCATCTCACCCACCTGACCCAGAAATATGAGTCTGGCAGGGTGTGGACAGCAGGGATTAAGGTGGCATTGGCAAACGTGGGCGCGGGCGTGGCCCTTGTGCTACTTGCCTTCTGAACAGAATCTTCAGTACTGCTGAGTTTTTGTTTGTTTTTTGGGGTTGTGGTTGGCAGATGTCATTTGCAGGGCCAATGGTACACAATCTACTACCTTTGCATAATGATTTATGATCTAAGATCAAACTTTCCGTACTTTTAAAGTTATAAAGGCATTAAAAGAATGTAGGAAAAGTAAACCCCTGTAGATGAAGTAGACTTTTCTGTCGAGGACAGAATTATTCAGTTCTAATATTAACTATGTTTTATTAGATCTTTGAGCCTACAAATAATCTGGTCACTTTTTTTTTTAATTATTTATTTTATTTATTTATTTTTGGCTGCATTGTGTCCCCGTTGCTGCGCACGGGCTTTCTCCAGCTGCGGCTTGTGGGCTGTAGGCACGCGGGCTTCAGTAGTTGTGGCGCACGGGCTTCGTTGCTCCGCGGCATGTGGGATCTTCCCAGACCAGGGCTTGAACCCGTGTCCCCTGCATTGGCAGGCGGACTCCCAACCACTGCGCCACCAGGGAAGCCCTCTGGTCACTTTTTGAGTTTTAAAATCTAAGACACAGTTTAATATCCCAATACATATAGTAAAACAATTCTTGCCTGTGGGATCTCCTCTTAAGGATTTAAAGACGCTTTTCACAAGCACAATTTTATTTCCGAGTGACTGAAAAATCACAGACGCATATTTTGAGCTCTTTGCTTACTCGTTAAGGTACAAATAAAGTAAGAGAAAATAATGCCTATAGGAATACTTATATCCAAAGATATGAGGAATTTTGGTAACTGAAGCGCCCTCCCCCGCCCCCCCCACCAGTTGCAAATTTGCAACACCGCAGCACACTGTCCTTCCAATCCGTCTGTCTCAGCGGGACCCGCTACCCAGTCCCGCGCCGCCCCGCGGCGGAACCACCTGGGAGCCCCACCCGTTCTCCTCTGGCTCCGCCTCCACGGGGGCCGGCTCGGGCCGCGCCTTGATTGGCGGTGTCCGAGCAACCGCGGCGACGCAGTGGTCAACAGGTCGCGATCGGGTCACGGAGATATCGAAAAGCTGGAATCCTATTGCGCCAAGCGCGGACCCTGCGCCCGCTTTTTCAACCAACGGGATGCGTGGCTTGCCTGTCCTCTCGGGCCAGACGGTGCCCCTAGCACGGGAGGGTGGCTGCTGAACAGGAATCGCCTTGTCATTCATCTGACAGGTTGCCTAGTAAGTGTGGGATACTATCTCCTCACGTCAGAACCTCTGAGGTGCCGAGGTTTCCAGCAAGCTGCGTAGGGAAACCTTGGGAGCATACAGTTTCCGAGCTGGACTAGCCCCCGGTTACAGATGCGGAAAGAGGCCCAGAAAAGCGCAGCGACTTGCTCTGACTCACTTAACTAATTCCTACGAGGGTCAGACCCAGAAACAAGGGACCGACCCCTCCTATTTCAGAGCTCTTTGCACCATACCTCACTCCCAGGGAAAGCTCGGTCGCTCTGGTAGAGAACCAGCTTAGAAAAGTTTTGTCTGTACTATAGGCCAGCAGTAATAAGGTGAAGCAGGTAGAGTTTTCCAAATATTTAAGCTGAATTAATGCATAATTAAGTCATGCACGGTCCCTCAACCTCTGACCATATAGGACCTGCTCTCTTAAGGCGTCAGGACTTCCACAGGGGCTCACCCCAGGACAGCCCTGGGGCAGCTATTGGCCGCCTAGAACCGCACGCCCTAGCAGCCCCAGGCTGGCTGTACACGGAGCCCCTAGTTACCTTGGTTGGGACCTTTTGGACTGTGCCAGCTTAATCAACTTTATATTTTTTCCCCAAATTCTGCCTGCCCGACCCTGCCTTCAGCTCAGACTTTCACTTCTTTATTTATTTTTTTCTTTTTTCCATTTATACTTTTTCTATTTAGGAAACCCCTTTCTATTTCCCCAAACTTTGGCTCTTGGGATAGCTTTTAAAACTTAGGGAAGTGCTCAACTGGGATTTGTTGTTTCTAACTTCTGGGTTCCTCTATATTGTAATAACCTCAGAAGAAGAAACTGAATTATAATAGGAATAATAATAGCATAGTAATATCTGGGAAATGTCTGTTTAAAGAGACAGCTGTTTCCTGCCCTGAGAATCTTTGCCTTGTTTGAAGATCAGGATTCTCAGTAATTCTGAGCAATCAATTTAATTCAACTCAACACCTGTACAAAGTACCTGTTGTATATCAGGCACTTTGCTGAGGACATTCATGTAGTTTGTCCCTGTAGTCATTGAACCTTCTTTCAATCTAGGAAGGACAAACCTGAAGTGGCCAAGGCCATATGGGTGAAGTATCAGAGCAAAAACTAGGGCTTTCCCAGGGGGAGGCTGCAGGAGGTTGGTGAGAGGATCTGGAGAGTCTTAATGAAGGAGCAGGGTTGGAAATGGGCCTTCAAGGCTAAGATTCCATGTAGGAGAACGACCTGAGAGCGGCTTAGATGTAGGAAAGCAGGAAGGCTGTGTGGAAGGGTTGCTTTGTCAGTTTACTTGACAACTTTGCTCTCGAAGGCTTCCTTGCTCTGACAGAGTAGCTCTTATCGCATCTGTGTAAATGATCCCTTCTGTCGGAGGTGCCCTTTCTCTCCTTCCTTCTTTGTTTTCTCTGGATAAGTTCAACTTTCCAAGCTTTCATTTCCAACAAAATGGGTATTCTCAAGCTAAAAAGCCTGAAGCATCAAGATCTGAGTTAGAATGCCTCATGTAGGTTCTCTGATCCAGTAGAGCCAACCGGACATAAAAAACAACTTTTATTTAAAAAAAAAATCATTCGAATGCAAAAGAGACTGGGGCATACACCTTAGCTGGAGGATTCAGTTGTCTTTTGTTTGGAATTGAGAACACGTCCCTTTGGCTTAAAAACAAAAGCTATGACTCTTCTGAGATCTTCTTTAAATCCAGTTTAGTAGTCTTAGTAGGACAGTTTATGTGGCCGCGCTCCCTTTTTAACCTAGGGCCTGTAGCTTCCTCTAGTAAGAAGACTACAGGAGGTGGATGAATGTGTTTGAGAAGGAGAAAGATTAACTGGAAATGGTGAAATAGTGAAAAATATTCTGGGACTTCCTTTTTCTTGTTTCTGTAGGAACCACTGGCCAAATTTAAAAGTTCTTCAGCTGGCAGTCTCTGTTGGACAGAGCTCAAAAAGAGAGTAGAAGCGTATTATTAGTCTGCCTTCCTTGCTCTTTTCATGTTCTGTGATTCTAAAGGAGGAGGAGTCCAAACTTCATAGCTCTGGGGACATGGTGGGTAAAAAGAGGCTTTGAGAGGGCTTCCCTGGTGGCGCAGTGGTTGAGAGTCCGCCTGCCGATGCAGGGGACGCGGGTTCGTGCCCCAGTCCTGGAAGATCCCACATGCCGTGGAGCGGCTGGGCCCGTGAGCCATGGCCGCTGAGCCTGTGCGTCCGGAGCCTGTGCCCCGCAACTGGAGAAGCCACAACAGTAAGAGGCCCGCGTGCCGCAAAAAAAAAAAAAAAAAAAGAGGCTTGGAGAAAAAGTGGGTATATGAAACAAAGTACTAAAGGGTAATGACTGTTTTTTTTTTAGCTTAAAAACATCCATGTATTAGCTCACAAACATGCAGTAATATAAAGGGTAATGACTTTTAAGGAATTTATTTGTACATAGTTCTTACCAATACATCAAGTGCTCACCCACACATAACTCATGTATTGCCACATTTGTTCCTTGCAGTGGACCTGGGAGTTAGGGTGTATTACCAATGTAGAGAGGAGGAATCGCTTGCCTGAAATGGCAGAATGGACCTACACAGAGTTGTCATTCTAAATCTTCCCACTCCGACACGATGCTCTACAAGATACTCTTGTAACATTCTCATCAAATTGAGCCCTTGTAGAAAGATCTTCACCAATAGCATGCGTTTGTGTACCTTAGGAATTCAACATATATGGACAATACAAATTCACATAAACCTTAAAATAGAAATCATTATCTTTAAAAACTTGAAAATGATAAGCCAGGAAGTTTATTGAGCCTGAGCTCTGATAATAAAGGTTAGTGCTCTGTCTTCAGTGAGGACCCAGGAGCCCTGATGGACAGCAGTCTTACTGGAAGGAATCAGTAAGCTTGTATCGTAGGACCAGGCTGGAGGTCACTTATCGCCATGGCAGAGAGGTTAAGAAACGGCTTTGACTTCTGCCTCTGCTTTACTGGCTATGGGTCCTGAACAAGTTCTTTAAATTCTTGAAGCTTCCAATTCCTCAAAGGTAAGTGGGGTGACAGCAGTGGTAACGGATACCATGATGAAGAATTTGTGGGTAGTGTCTTTAAAAAGCTCAGTTCCTGGCCAACAAATGGAAGTTGCTGCGGTTGGTTTCATTACTGTAAAGTTCACAGAACATAGACTCTGGAATGGGTGAGAATCTCAGCTACATCCCCCACCAGCTGTGAGAACTGGGCAAGTTAGTTAAGCACTCTGTCTTGGTTTCCTCATCTGTATGATGGGAATAATAGTACTACCTACCTCATAAAGTTATTGTAAGGAAAAGTATATACTACACAGAACATATATAAAGTTAAATAAATGTTTGCTAATAATAATACTTCTAACTTCTTTTTACAAAACCTCCCCAGCGTGGGTCGGATTGATTTCTGTTTGACTGAATTTGCATGTCGTAACACTGATACTTTCAGAAAATAGGGTTAGAGTTTTAGAAATGGGAAAAGCGAGTTTTTCCATTGTTGAAAAATGTTACGTTCCAGGGAAACACATTTATATGCATTGCACATTCTAGATACAGAGGGAAGCAGAGGTTTCTACTCTTTCTCCAAGTCATCAGGCCCTGCCTGAAGTTGCAATGAGTGGGTTAAGATTACATTACAGTCAGGCTCCTCCTTCCCTGTGTGTGCACCAGCTATGTTTAGGCAGGTCTGGATCAGTTCAGTGTGTTGTGTATTGCATTGCGTCTGGTTGGTCTCAGAACAGCTTGGCTACATGAGCCAGAACGTTTAAGTACAGCTTTCGAGTGAAGTCCCAGAGAATGAAACGTGGGAAGGTGAGTCCCTGTATTCTATCAGGGCTGAGCCTCTGTCTGGTTGCCCCCATGTCCCTAGCTCCCAGTTAGCCACTCCACCTGAGAAAAGGTTTGTTTCCTTTCAGCGTTTTATCCTCTTTGGAAGAGAAAGGCCAGGTGTGATTATAACTGGAATACTGATGTGTCATGAAGGTTCAGGAGCAAATGTTTATTTTCCAAAATGGAAGAGTTTTGTATTTTTCTGATTATAAAAGTAAATCTTGTCTTAGAAATGTTTAAGTAGTGTAAAAGTTTAAAAAATACAGAAAAGGCAAAGACTACACGTGCTTCCACCACACAGAGAAAACTACTGTAAAAATTGGCACATATCTTTCTAGATGTTTTTCTGAGTGTCTGTGGGTATACACATGTAGACGTTGAATTTTATGGATACCTTTTAGCCATACATGTAGATACTTTCTTTGCCAACAAATATACAGGTTGTATTATAATTTTTACCTGATAGAATTCCAGTGAATGGTTGCACTGTAATTTATATTAAACCAATCCTTGGTTGATGTTAGATTGTTTCCAAGTTTTCGGGAAGTCTGATGTTGACAATTGCCCTTACAGGAGGTCCCTATGACTTAGATCCTAGCTCGGAGATGGAGGTACCAGGCTCATCTTCCACCATCTCTGAGCAGCAGCTGCGGTGGCAAGAGGGACTGAGCCACGCCAGAACAGACTCAGTCAAGCAGAGACTCATCTCTTCTGAGGAATGGCTTCAACTGCATGGGCTTAAGAGCAACAAATTGACCTTGAAACAGATTTTGTCACAGATTGGATTTCCGCGTTGTGAAGGTATAATACTCACAAAGCAACACTGGTTGGAAAACCCAACCAACATGCTGCCCTTTAGCCTTTGACGAGGTCGCATCAGTTCTGAAGGTCCCTCAAAAGCACAGATCTCTGAGTTTATTTTGATCTCACATCCTTATGGGTAAAAAAGGTTTGCGCACGGACCCCCAATATATGTATCAATATATTATTTAGATGTACAATCCTCAACCCACATATTAAATATTAATAATGCTTAATTTCATTCTTTCTTCTTCTAAAGATGAAATAAGAAATAAATAGAAGTTCTACCCCTTGTCCCCGCAGATGTCTTGCTCACCCCCTGGCCTATGCAAACCCTTCTGGAGGCTATGGATGAGAACAATAGCTGTGTGTGGTTTCAGGGAGAACGTGCTATTTTCCTGTTGTAACCTGCCTGTTAAAGGTCCAGTATTTTCTTAAATGTCTTAGTTAGAATGTTAGTTTTCAACTCCCAGGAGTACCGCCCTCCAACAGGGAGTATGGAAACGTGTGAGGGTTTTTTCTTTTAAAGGGCATGTTGACTTGAGTCGCTAATGAAATGTAGGGCCTGGGGGACCAGAGATACTGAGTGTCTTACATTGTGTGATTGCCCACCCATTGGGACTGTGCTGGCCCACATTTCAGTAACACCCCACCTGAGGGAAACACTCCTTCAGTCAGGGCAATTTTCATTACTAGGATTTTATTCTGAATTTGTCAATTAATTAATCAATTAAACGTATTTTTTGAGCAGCCGTTAATACTGTGTTTTTCACATTTTTCACCAGTTCCCTTGACAGCTTTGTTCCATGCTGGTAATAAGGAAGATCTAGGGGATGTGGGTGTTACAGACTGATCTGGGGGCCCATCCTAAGGGCAAGACCTTGCTCTTCAGGGCTCAAGCTGTGCCTTCTTATTTATCCTTCCACAAAGGCTGGTACAGCCGACCCTGTACCATCTAAATACCTTTTAGATGTGGGGGAGTCTGCGAGAGTCAGGGTCTGTGGGATTCCTTTATAAAGAAACAAACTGAAAGCAGTTTTATCTCATGTTTCAAATAATTATAATTCAGTCATTAATATTAGCAAAGTAGCAATTCTTTATATTTTGTCAAGGAGTTTTCCTTTTAAGATCATGAAGGATATTGCTCCATAATTTTCGTTTCATGTCCTTGTTAGGTTTTGGCATCAGGGTTATGCTGGCCTCATAAAATGATTTGGAAGTATTCCCTTCTCCTCTATGTTCTGGTGGTGTTTGTATATGATTAGTACTATTTCAACTTTAAATGTTTGATAGAACTCACCAGCGAAACTTATCTGAGCCTGGAGTTTATAGGAAAAGTTTCATAAGAAATTCAGTTTCTGTAATTGACGTAGAACTATTCAGGTTTTCTGTTTCATCATGTCAGTTTTGGAAAGTTGTGTTTTTCAAGAAATTTGTCCCTTTCATGAATGTTTTCTAATATATTGGCAAAACATTGTTCAAAATATTCCCTTAACATTTTTTAAATACCTGTAGAATCAGTAGTGATGTTCCCTCTTGATATTGATAATTTGTGTTTTCTCTCACGTTTCTTGATAAGTCTTGTTAGGGGTATATCATACCTCTTTTCAAAGAATCAAATTTGGGGTTTGTTGATTTTTTTTTTTCTATCCCTTGTTTTCTATTTCATTGATATCTGCTTTGATATTTATTATTTATTTCCTTCTACTTACTTTGAGTTTAACTTGCATTTCTTTTTCTATTTTAAGGTGGAAACGTAGATAATTGATTTTAAATCTTTCTTCTCTTCTCATATAGGTATTTAAAGTTATAAGTATTCCTCTAAGCATTGCTTAGGCTGAATTGCAGACATCTTGATAGGTGGTGTTTTCATTATTATTGAGTTTAAAGTATTTATTTCCTCTTTTTCTTAGATTCATATTCTTAGATTTCTTAGATTCGTAATCTTTTTTCTTAGATTCATGTTTTTTAAGAAATGCGTTTAATTTCCAAATATCTTAGGACTTTTAAAGATATCTTTTTTGTAGTTGGATTTCTAATTCACTTCTACTGAGGTCAGAGAGCATCTCTTAGTCTTTGAAATTGACTGACATTTAACTTATGGCCCAACGTGTATCTTGCTGCACATTTCATACATGCTTGAAAACAATGTGTATTCTGCAGTTGTTAGGTGGTATCTATAAAGGTTAATTAGGTCAAGATGCTTGATAGTATTGTAGAGATGTTCTATGTCTTCAGTGTTTTTTTTTTTTCTAGTGGATTTGTCCATTTCTCCCTTTAGTTCTGTCAGTTTTGTTCGTGTAGTTTGAAACTCTAAATGCATACACATTTAAGATTTTCATATCTGTCTGATGAATTGGCAAATTTTAATAATTTTGAAATGTCCATCTTTATATCACATGGTAGTCCTTGTTTTGACATTTACTTTGTCTAATATTAATATAACCACTACAGCTTCCTCGTGCTTCATTTTTACATGGCATATATGTTTAGACTCTTCACTTACAAATTATCTGTACTCTCTGTCTTTAAAGAGTGCCCCTTTAACCCAGTCTCATAATCTGTCTTTTAATTGTAGTTCGGGTCTCTACATTTAATGTAGTAATTGACTTAGTTAGATTTAGGTTTACCATTTCACTGTTTGTTTTCCATTTGTCCCATCACTTTCTTTCCCCTCTGTTTCTCCTTTCCTGACCTCTTTTGGGTACATTGAATATTTTTGTATTTCATTTAATTCCATTTTTATTTTCCATTTGAATTGCAATAGGATTTTAAGGTATACCGTTTTTTAAAAAATAAAGTTTTTTTAAAAATTTTTATTTATTTTATTTTTGGCTGTGTTGGGTCTTCATTGTGGTGCGCGGGCTTCTCATTGCGGTGGCTTCTCTTGTTGTGGAGCATTGGCTCTAGGCACGCAGGCTTCAGTAGTTGTGGCACACAGCCTCAGTAGTTGTGGTGCACGGGCTCAGTAGTTGTGGTGCACAGGCTTAGTTGCTCTGCGGCATGTGGGATCCTTCCAGACAAGGGCTCGAACCTGTGTCCCCTGCATTGGCAGGCAGATTCTTAACCACTGCGCCACCAGGGAGGCCCAAGGTATACCTTTTTGCATTGCATTTTCAGTGGTTGCTCTAGTGATTATATCCATAACTTGTCACGGTCTGGTAAAAGTTAGCTTTGCACTACTTCATGTAAAATGTAAGACTCTTATAACAGTGTAGCTCCACTTATCCCCCACACCTGTCCTTGGTGTTATTGTTTTAGTATATTTTATTTTTACATATATCATAAACCTCACAATCCAGTGTTATAATTATTGGTTTAAAAAGTCATTTGTGTTTTAAAGAAATTGAGTGGGAAAAAATAGCATCTTAAAATCCATATATTTACTGTTTATAATATTCATCCTTCCTGTTAAGATTTGAAATTCCATCTGGTGTTTTTTCCTAAAGAATTTCTTTTAAGCATTTCTTGTAGTGCTGGTCTGCTGGTGACAGAGTTTTCTCAGTTTTTGTTCATCTGATATTGTCTTTATTTTTTTTCTCTTTTTTTGGATGATTGATTGATTGACATTTTTAAAATTCTGAAATGATATATTCACAGGAAGTTGCAAAGATAATATAAACAGATCCCACATACCCTTCATCCAATTCTCCCACTGGTTACATCTTATAAAATCATAGTATAATACCAAATCCAGGAATTTGACATTGATACACTGTGACTAATTCTACGTAATTTTATTTCCTGTTTAGATTTGTGTAACCACCACCACAATCAAGATACAGAACTGTTTATCACCACAAATATCTCCCTTGTGGTACCCCTTTATAGGCATACAGATACTCTATCTCCCAAAATCCTTAACTCCTGGCAACCACCAGTCTGTTTTTCACATCTATAATTGTCTCATTTAGAGACTGTTTATATATATGGAATCATATAGTACATGACGTTTTGGGATTGGCAGTTTTTTCACTTGGTATTATTTCTTTGAGGTTCGTGCAAGTTGTTGCATGTATCAATAGTTTGTTTCTTTTTATTACAGAGTAGTATTCCATGGTATGGATGTACCACTGTTTGTTTAACCAGTCACCCATTAAAAGACGTCTAGGTTGTTTCCAGTTTGGGGATATTACAAGTAAAGCTGCTATGAATAATTGTTTACAGGTTTTTATGTGGACGTAAATTTTCACTTCTCTGGGATAAATGCCCAGGAATGCAATTGCTAGGTGGTATGTTAAGTATATGTTTTGTTTTTATTTTGTTTTGTTAAGAAACTTGCCAAACTGTTTTCCAGAGTTGTTGTGCTATTCACATCAGTAATATATGAGGGATCCAGTTTTTCCACATCATATCAGCATTTGGTATTGTCACCATTTAAAAATTTTAGCTGTTTTAACAGTTGTGTAGTGATATTTCACCGTGGTTTCAATCTGTATTTCCCTAATGTCTAGTTTTGTTGAATACCTTTTCATGTGCTTATTTGCTATATATCATCTTTGGCAATATAAATGTTTCTTCATGTCTTTTGATTGTTTTCTAATTAGGTTGGTGTCTTAAATGTTCATTATGTATTCTAGACAGAAGTCCTTTGTCACATACGTGTTTCACAGATATATTCTCCTAGTCTGTAACTTCTTTTTTCATCCTTTTAACAGAGTTTCTCAGTGCACAGGTGATGGGATCCAATTTATTTTTTTTCTTGTGTAGATCTTGCTAAGTCTCAGAGTTTTTGTCCCCCCTTTTCTTCCTGAAACTTTTATGATTTTACACCCTACATTTAGCCTGTGATTAATTTATTTTTTGTATAAGGTTGATTTTTTGGGACTATGGATATCCAATTTCTCCAGCAACTTTTATTGAAAAGACTATCCTTTCTCTTTTGAATTGCTTTTCTATCTTTGTTAAAAATTAGCTGGTTGTACTTATATGGGGCTACTTCTGGGTCCTCTGTTTTGTTCTATTTATCTGTATGTCTGTCTCTCCACCAAACCCCATACTCTTGATTACTATAATTATATAATGTCTTGACATTGGGTAGACTGATTCCTCCCTCTTTATTCTTTTTTCACAATTGTCTTAACTACTACTCTATTTTCTTTGCCTTTCCATATAAATTTTAGAATAACCATGTCTGTCTACAAAAATATTGCTGGGATTTTGATAGGAATTGCATTAAACCAGTATATCAATTTAAGGAGAATTGGCATCTTTACTATGTTGAGTCTTTCAGTCCATGAATATGGAGTATCTCTTCATTTATTTACATCTTTGATTTCCTTCAACACCTGTCTTGTAATTTTCAGTGTACAAGTATTGGACATGTTTTGTTAGATTTAGTGCGTATTTCATTTTTCTGAGCAATTATAAATGAAACTGTATTTTTGATTTTGGTTTCCACATGTTCATTGCTAGTATGTAGGAATATGGTTGGTTTTTTAATGTTGATCTTTTATCCAGTGACCTTATTGAACTCACATATTAATTCTACGAGGTTTTCTTTGGTTGTTGTTGATTCCTTGGGATTTCTAGGTAGACCATCATGTCACCTCCAAATAGGGAAGGTTTTTTTTTTTTTTTCGGTACGCGGGCCTCTCACTGTCGTGGCCTCTCCCGTTGTGGAGCACAGGCTCCAGATGCGCAGGCTCAGCGACCATGGCTCACGGGCCCAGCCGCTCCGCAGCATGTGGGATCTTCCCGGACCAGGGCACGAACCCGTGTCCCCTGCATCGGCAGGCGGACTCCCAACCACTGCGCCACCAGGGAAGCCCAATAGGGAAGGTTTTTATTCTTCCTTTCTGATCTATATGCCTTTTATTTCCTTGTCTTGTCGTGATGGCTAGAACTTGCAGTATTAGTTTGAATAGAAGTGGTAAGAGTAGACATCCTTACCTCATTTCAGATCTTAGGAGAAAGCTTTCAGTCTTTAACCATTAAGTATGATGTTAGGTTTTTTGGTAGATTAAAAAAAAAAATCAAGTTAAGGAAGGTCCCTTATATTTCTAGTTTTCTGAGAGTTTTTATCATGAATGGGTGTTAGATTTTGTCAAATGCTTTTTCTGTGTCAGTTGAAAGGTTCATGTGATTTTTCTTCCCTAGCCTGTTAATTTGCTTGATTATATTGATTTTTGAATATTGAACCAGCCTTGTATCCTGGAATAAACATGACTCCATCATGTTGTATAATTTTTTTTATACTATATATTGCTGAATTCTACTTGCTAATTTTGTGTTAAGGAGTTTTGCATCTATATTCATGAAGGATATTTGTCTGTAGTTTCTCTTTTTTTATACTGCCTTTGTCAGATTTTGGTATCAGGGTAATGCTGGCTTCATAAAATGAGTTGGGAAATGTTCCCTTATCTTCTATATTCTGGAAAATATTGTATAGAATTTAATTCTTTCTGTGTTCAGTAGAATTATCCAGGGAACCTATCCAAGCCTGGGGATTTCTTTTTCTAGAAGTTTTTAAATTACAAATTTCTTTCCTTAATAAGGTATAGGACTATTCAAATGATCTATTTTGTATTGAGTGAGTCGTGGTAGTTTGCGTTTTTTGAGGAATTGATTCATTTCATCTAAGTTTTTTAATTTATGTGTGCAGAGTTGTTTGTAGTATTCCATTATTCTTTTGATTCTGTAGGGTTTTAAGTGATAGTCCCTGTTTCATTCCTGGTATCAATAATTCATGTCTTCTCTCTTTTTTTTTTTAAATTAATTTATTTTATTTATTTTTGCTGTGTTGGGTCTTCGTTTCTGTGCGAGGGCTTTCTCCAGTTGCGGCAAGCGGGGGCCACTCTTCATCGCGGTGCGCGGGCCTCTCTTTTTGCGGATCACAGGCTCCAGAAGCGCAGGCTCAGCAGTTGTGGCTCATGGGCCTGGTTGCTCTGCGGCATGTGGGATCCTCCCAGACCAGGGCTCGAACCCGTGTCCCCTGCATTAGCAAGCAGATTCTCAACCACTGTGCCACCAGGGAAGCCCTATGTCTTCTCTATTTTCATCTTTGTCAGTCTTGCTAGGGGTTTGTCAATTTTATTGATCTTATTAAAATATCAGTTTTTAATTTAATTGATTTTCTCTATTTTTCTTTGTTTAATTTCATTGATTTCTGCCTTGATCTTTATTATTTACTTCTGCATGCTTTGGATTTTATTTTGCTCTTCTTTTTCTAGTTTCTTCAGGTGGGACCTTTAGATTATTGTTCTGGGACTTTTCAGCTCTTCTTGTGTCAGGATTTAGTGCTATAAATTTCTCTCTTGAGACTGCTTGAGATGTGTCCTTCAAATTTTCGTATGTTGTATTATCATTTCATTTCATTATCAATTCATTTTATTGTATATCATTTCAGTTAAGAAAGTATTTTTTATTTCTGTTGAGACTTCTTTGATTCAAGGACTTTTTTTTTTATTTTTTAGAAGCATGTTATTTAGTTTCCAAGAGTTTGGAGATTTCTCTCATCTTTTTAAAATTTTTTTTCTTTTTAATTTCTATTTTAACTTTTTTTTTTTTTCAAACCCTTGTGTCGAGGGCTGACTTTCAATAGATCGCAGCGAGGGAGCTGCTCTGCTACATACGAAACCCCGACCCAGAATCTCTTACCTTTTTGTTATTGATTTCTAGTTTGTTTCCACTGTGGACAGAGAACATACTCAGTTTCAATTCTTTTAAATTTTTCGAGGTTTGTTTTCTAGCCCTGGATATGGTTTACCTTGGTATATATTCTGTGGTACTTGAATGTGTATTCTTCTGTTGTTGTATGGAGTATTTTTTAAAATAAATGCCAATTAGATCCTGTTTATTCTTGCTGATTTTCTGTTTAGTTATTCTATCAATTGTTGACAGGAGTGATATTGAAATCTCCAACTATAATTGTGCATTTGTCTGTTTCTACTTTCAGTTCTATCAGTTTTTACTTTACATATTTGCTGCTCTATTGTTTGGTGCATGTACGTTTAGAATTGCAAAGTCTTCCTGGTGGATTGACACTTTTATAATTATATTATGTTCTCCTCTATCCTTAGTAATATTCTTTCCTCTGTAGTTTACTTTTTTTACATTATATGGCCAATCCTGCTTTCTTTTTTTTTTTTAATATTTACATGACTTATCTTTTTTGTCCTTTTACTTTTAACTTATACATCATTATATTTGAAGCAGGTTTTTATAGACACCTTATTATTGGGTCAGTTTTTAAATCCTCTTTGCCAATCTCTTTTAATTGTTGTATCTAGACCAATTATATTAAATGTAATTATTTATATGTTAGAGTTTGTTTGACATTTTATTTTTTGTTTTCTGTTGTTTTCCTCTGTTTTCCATTTATTTCTTTTTCTTGCCTATCTTTGGGTTACTTAAACATTTTTCAGAATTTAAAAAAATTTATAGTATTTTTTGAGTATCTCTTCACACAGCTCTTTTAGTGATTGTGCTAGGTATTACATTATAAATATGTAACTTATCAAAGTCTACTGGTGTCAGCATTTTATCAGTTTGAATGAAGAATGGTAACTATTTCCCTTTATGTCCCTTTAATCTCATTTATAATATGCTTTATTGTTTATCTTCATACATTGAGAATCACATTAGGCTGTACTATACTTTTTAATTCAACGATCAAGCAATTTAGAAAATTCAAGAAGAGAAATCTGTTTTATTTACACGTATTTATGCTTACTGTGTTCTTCCTTCCTGATGTTTCAAGGTTCTTTCTTTTATCATCTCCTTCCTGTTTATAGAACTTCCTTTATTTATTCTGTAAATAATAGCTCTGCTGGCAACATTTTTTTTTCTTTGTCTGACAATATCTTTATTTCTTCTTCATTCCTGAAGAATAATTTCACCAGATCTAAGATTTGGGGTTGACAGTTCTTTTCTTTCAGCACTTAAAAGACATTGTGCCACGTCCTTCTGGCCTCTGTGATTTCTGATGAGAAATCCTCTGTCATTAGAATTGATTACCTATATTAGTATGTAAATGTTTTTACCCTAATGTTTCTTTATTCAGTTCATTACATCTCCTTTATACACTTTCATATCATGTCCTCATTTTTAATCTCTTATGCATTTTACATCTGTTGATATTTATCATATTGGAAGTTAAAACTAAAACCCTTAAAAATATTTATTAATTCATTTAAAAGTAACAAACCCATTATATGTTAACATAACATTTTTAAGAAAAAAATGTTTTTTAAAATAAAAATGGTAGTGAGAAGAGTGGCACTGTTTTACATTTTTGCAAATCCCTTTAATATTTGTCCCAATAGAAAACAGCTAGATTCTCACATCTGCTTTTTAAAAAATAACAGCTTTATTGAGATGTAATTCACATACTATACGATTCACCCATTTAAAGTGTGCAATTCAATATTTACAGATATGTGCAGCCATCATCACAGTCAACTTTAGAACATTTTCATCACTGCAGAAAGAAACCGTGTACTTCTTAGCTATGCACCCTGCCCATCAGGCCCCAGCCCAAAGCAGTCTACTTTCTGTCTCTATAGATTTTCTTGTTCTGGACATTTTATATAAATGGAGTCATATAATATGTGGTGTTTTGTGACTGACATCTTTTACTTTTAAAAAAATTAATTAATTTTTGGCTGAGTTGGGTCTTCGTTGCTGCGTGTGGGCTTTCTCTAGTTATGGCGAGTGGGGGCTACTCTTCATTGCGGTGCACGGTCTTCTCATTATGGTGGCTTCTCTTGTTGTGGAGCATTGGCTCTAGGCATGCAGGCTTCAGTAGTTGTGGCACACGGGCTCAGGAGTTGTGGCTTGCAGGTTCTAGAGCGCAGGCTCAGTCGTTGTGGTGCACGGGCTTAGTTGCTCCACGGCATGGGGGATCTTCCCGGACCAGGGCTCGAACCCGTGTCCCCTGCATTGGCAGGCGGATTCTTAACCACTGCGCCACCAGGGAAGTCCCTGACATCTTTCACTTAATGTGATGTTTTTAAGATTCATCCATGTTGTAGCATGTGCCAGAACTTTATTCATTTTATGGCCAAATAAAATCAGGAGATGAATTGTATGGATATTCCACAGTTTGTTTATCCACTTACCAGTTGATGGGTGGAGAGCTGATTCTTATTCTAGCAAGCAGTTAACTTGGTTGGACTCAAACTCCAAGCTCTGCCTCCCTTATTAAATGAATGCAAATCTCACCAATTTCCTTTTTTCAAGGATTAATGCTACTCCAGTTTCTGCCTGTTCTTGATTGCTCTCTAGTGCCTTCAAGTAGCTATTTTAATATTTTGTCCAGGGCTTATAATTTTTTTCTGTGTGAGAGTTAGCCAATAAAATCTACTTCACCATTATTGGATGGGGAATTCATAATGCCTTAATTTTAATTGGCTTTTAATTTAATTTTAATACAGCTATGGAGCCTTATATAGATTCATCTTCTTCAATTCTCAGAAAATAGCCCTCCCTCCTGACTCCAGATAAATGTCTTAGGTAAAGAGAGAATGCTGCTGGTGATTTGACGCTGCTCTGTAGATGTCAGTCAAGATGTTGAAATCAGGGGCTTCCCTGGTGGCGCAGTGGTTGAGAGTCCGCCTGCCGATGCAGGGGACATGGGTTCGTGCCCCGGTCCGGGAAGATCCCACATGCCGCGGAGCGGCTGGGCCCGTGAGCCATGGCCGCTGAGCCTGAGCGTCCGGAGCCTGTGCTCTGCAATGGGAGAGGCCACAACGGTGAGAGGCCTGCATACTTCAAAGAAGAAAAAAAAAAAAGATGTTGAAATCTTAGAAATGAAGATTTTAAAGATTGAGAGATTTATTGAGTGAGGTTATTGCTGATGGGATTCAAGTATCCATTCTTTGCTCTTTACTATTATGGACATTGAACTTCAGGACTTGTGAATTTTATCATTCCTGGTGATTTGGGACCAAACCTGGTCTCTAAAATTAAGCCTTGCCCCTTCTGCCTTTCCTAAGTAGGCCGTGATCCCGCCTCCCTAGAAAGGCAAAGGAAAGGAAGTGTTGGATGGAAGAGTGCCACCGCTCTCTCTACCACCTTTGAGACTTAATAATACTAACAATAACAGCAACAATAAAATAATTATCACAATAAAACAGCTCCATGAAGCCTTACCTCATCTCTGTCCTGCCAAGTCATAATCAGTCCTTGAAAGATTCTGTTAGTTCTGCGAAGGAGTAAACATATGTTTCAGGAAGCACTGTACTCCCATTCTGTAAGCACGGTGTCTAGCGCATAGCGGTGCTCAGTGAGTGTTTATGGGATGGATGTTGAACAGCTGAGCATATGCTCTGAGAAGAAAGTGGTCTTGACATCCTGTATGAGTGTTCTGACTCTATTCCCTACTTGCTTCATCTCACTCATTTATTCATGAATCCCCACTCGAGAGAACAGTAGATAATATCTAAGTTTAATTTTTAAAATTCTGAAAACTAAGCCCAAATCCTGAATAAAAGATCTCCGGAATTAAACACAGTTTCTATGTCATCTTTTTGACCTCTGCCTTAATCATTCTGGACAAAAGAACCAGGAGACCAAGAAACAAACCCTGTTCTTCCTCCCCGTTCATTCATGCATCACAGGATTTCACATGTCGTAAACAGTCACATTTATCATAGCACCTAGAAATACTTCGTTATCTAGAACAGAATACTAAGCATCACGGATTATTGGTGTCCCTGGGGATATAATCTGATGTCAGAGAATAGCATTTTGAAATAAAAATAAGTGTTGATAATGTACCATTTTGACTGCTTTTCTTTATAAACATGCAGATTATGTGACGTCTCTGGGGAGACTTGTGGCTTCCCGGTATGCAGACGGCCTGTTTCCACGGATCTATACAACGGAAGATGGCAGAGCGTACAACGTAAGTCAGAGTTCCCTCGATGGATGGCCAGGTCCTGGGACATGCTACTGAGGTCTACATGGAGAGGCAGGCAGGCCAAGGCCTTATCAGGGCTGGAGGATTTCTTCTGTGTGTAGACAGTGGTGAATGTCACGGCCCAGGAACTGGAGAGAGAAGCACTTGACCCATTAGAGATGAGAGCAGAAAGGTCTTGACCGGAGGTGAAAACCTTTGCATATCAACACTTTGTTTTGCCTGGAAAATAAAGAAACAAAGCAGTATGACAGAAGTTAGCTGACAGGCAAGCACAAGCTGCTGTTATCTGGTAGATGCTCTAGGAATAGAGGACCCCTGATGCAGGTAGTAGTGGACAGAGATTGAGTGGCATCTGTTACTGGAGTCCTTCATTCCCAGCAATTCAACACGTGATTCCTGCGCACCCTTAACACGTCAGGTGCTGTGCACACCCCGGCCACCACAGGGAGCTCCAGAGACACACGTCCCATCATGTTGCTTCCTGGATACTTTTTCATGTCACTTTACATTCACGTACCACCTGGATGGTTATTTCTTAACATTTAAAAAATGTACATTACTTTTATTTTCATTTTTATTTTGGTGGCGCTGCGCAGCTTTTTAAATCTGAACCACCTTAAAATCAATGTGGCAGTATTGAAAACGTCTGTCTTTGCCATCTAATTCCACCCACATGGCCCCTATGACATGGTCCCACCCTGGTTTCTGTGTTGTGGTAGAGGTTTGTAGTAAGTGCTGTGAACTCTGGCGAGGGAGTTAGAAATTCTGCCGACACGGGGGCGTGGGGAGGGGGCTGGGATGAGAACGAAAGGAGTTGAAGGCAGAGGGGCCAGCGTGAAAACGTAGAATTACATGGTGTGTTCCGAAGACACATTTTCCTTAACCATTTAGGTGTTTGGGGGTGTTGTGAAGATTGTTAAAGTTGTTTTTTTTTAAAGTACCAGATCTTTTAATGTCTGATTCTTCACAGCATAGGGTACACTTTTTTCTTATTCCTTTTGTCTGTCTCCTGCCTCCCTACACCCTGAAAGGCCTTGCACGATTTTGCCTGACCTGTGTGAACGATGCTTTATTTGTAAGTCACCTTTCAGGGGCAGCCCCTAGAGTGTTGGTGGCAGCCCTGGGTGATCAAGTGATCCAGGTACAGGGGAGCTTGGCCTGAGAGACAAGAGGACATAGGACAAAGGCTGTGAGCGGGAGGATGGGTAGTGGGGTGGCATCCCTTAGAGGAAGCCAGGCAGATGTGCTGGCATGTTTAGAAGCATTTTCAGAAATATTTTTGGCATATTATGCTTAGGCAGATGTTTCAGTGAGATTTTTTTTTTTTCATCTGCCTTTGCTGATCTCTCTTTTCTTCTACCTAATTTCTCCCCCAGCCCAACCCAGTTTTCTCTGGAGTGTCTGAATTTTATCTAGATTTGTTGAATACAAATTTAATTTAATTTTTTATTAGAGTACATTGTTTATTAACATTGTTGTGTTAGTTTCAGGTGTACAAAGTGATTTAGTTATACATATACACATATCCATTCTTTTTCAGATTCTTTTCCCATATGTTATTACAGATGATTGAGTAGAGTTTCCTGTGTTATACAGTAGGTCCTTGTTGATTTTATATATAGTAGTGGGTATATGTTAATCCCAAACTCCTGATTTATCCTCCCCCCGCCACCTTCCCCCTTTGGTAACCATAAGTTTTTTCTCAAAGTCTTGTTGAGTCTGTTTCCGTTCTGTAAATAAGTCCATTTGTATCATTTTTTTAAATTCCACATATAAGTGATATCATATGATATTTGTCTTTCTTGTCTGACTTCACTTAGTATGATAATCTCTAGGTTGAATACAAATTTGATGTCATTTATGAAACGATACAATTCAACGCCAGATGCAAATATGATACAGATGCATTTTTTGTTATATTCATTCGTTTTATTTTTCAGATTCCACATGTGATTACACAATATTTGTCTTTCTCTGTCTGACTTATTTCACTGAGCATAATATCCTCCAGATCCATCCATGTTGTTGCAAATGGCAAGCTTTCATTATTTTTTTATGGCTGAGTAATATTCTATTTATGGTTGAGTAAAATTCTGAGTAATATTCTATTCTATTGTGTGATATATGTATATATATATATATCACATCTCCTTTATCCATTCATATGTTGATGAATACTTACGTTGCTTCCATAGCTTCCATTATCTGGCTACTGTAAATAATGCTGCTATGAACATTGGGCTGCATGCATACCTACGAATTAGCATTTTCATTTTATTTGGATATATACCCAGGAGAATTGCTGGATTATATGCCAGTTCTATTTTTAGTTTTTTGAAGAACTTCCATACTGTTTTTCATAGGGGCTGCACCAATTACATTTCCACCAACAGTGTAGGAGGGTTCCGTTTTCTCCATTTCCTGAGCATTTGTTATTTGTGGTCTTTTTTTTTTAAACATTTTTAAGGCTTTTCATCTCTATTTTTAAAAAAATTTTTTTTACTTTATTTTTTACTTTTGGCTGCATTGGGTCTTCCTTGCCATGCACGGTTTTCTCTAGTTGCCGCAAGAGGGGGCTACTCTTCATCGCGGTGCGCGGGCTTCTCACTGCGGTGGCCTCTCTTGTTGCGGAGCACAGGCTCTAGGTGCGCGGGCTTAGCAGTTGTGGCTCTCGAGCTTTAGAGCACAGGCTCAGTAGTTGTGGCGCATGGGCTTAGTTGCTCCGTGGCATGTGGGATCCTCCCGGACTAGGGCTCGAACCCGTGTCCCCTGCATTGGCAGGCGGACTCCCAACCACTGCGCCACCAGGGAAGCCCTATTTGTGGTCTTTTTGATGATAGCCATTCTGACAGGTGTGAGCTGATATCTCATTGTGGTTTTGATTTGCATTTCTCTGATGATTAGTGACGTTGAGCATCTTTTCATGTGCCTGTTGACCATCTGTATGTCTTCTTTGGGAAAATGTCTATTTAGATCTTCTGCCCATTTTTTCCATTTTTTTTTAATGGAGATTTTTTTCTTTATTGAGAAACTTGGGTAAGACTTGGGTACATCAAATAAAATCAATTTCTGGGGGGAAAAATCAAAACTCACAATAGAAAAAAAAAGTTAACACTGTCTGCGCCGTATCAGAACCCAAAGAATATAATCTTTCAATTGAAAAATTCTAGGTGCTTCAGAATTGACCTTTTGATACAAAATGACCTACTAAATTTGCAATTTGTGGGTCTTGGTGTTGAGGTCCATAGGACGAGCTAGGGCATCTTCAAACCTTGAGCTGAATTCCATGAGGGGTTATTTGGCTTTTGAATCGGTTTGTCCTTGTCTAAGAGGTAGCAGCAGCAACAGCGCCCACCTTCTGGCCACCTTCTTTCTTGGCATGATGAGCCTGTAGGACCGCCACAGCTTCATCCACCTTGGAGCGGAGAGACTCAGGGACTCCAGCACGTGCAGCAGCTCCGAGCTGTCAATCTCCAGCAGCATCCCCGTAATCCTCCCGGCCAGGTTTGAGTGCATCATCTGGTTGAGCAGGAACAAACGTTCACCCAGCATCTGCTTCTGTTCCTGGGGGTGTGCTGCGGCCAGCATGGAGACGGTCAGCAGCTCCTGCCCTTGCATATGGACCACAAGCTGGGGTGCCTGCAGGGGCTGGATGGCTGGGTGAGGGCTGCGGACACTGGAGGCGTATTCGTAAGGTGCAACAGCCCGAGCAGCAGCGGCAGCAACAGCAGCACGCTAGGTTCTGCCCAGCTGCGGAAACACCTCCAGACTGGCAGCTGTCAGTCAGCCCTTGCTGGCGGCACCAGCCCCACCAAAGTCCATAGCCAAGCGGTCTGGGCACTCAGACCCGACTCTGAGTGGTAGTAGGGAGGCTGCGAGAAGCTGGAGCATTACCAGCTGGAGCCAGATGGCGAAGGGCTGGACGACGCCCAGACTGGTGTATAGCACTTGACATTCCTTAGAAGCCTTGAGGTCTCCCACCTTGCTGCCAGCGTGGATTAGGCCTCATCTGTGCTAACTGGTTAGGTAATATGGAGGTCTTCCCTGAGCCTGTGGAACTGCTGGCACAAGGTAGCCCCCAGCTGCAGGCTGGAACTGATTTCAGATGGCATTGGCAGGGAGCGCTCTTATCCCAACCACCCAATGCATATACTGGTAGGTCAGGTGAGCCTTTCTCTCTTCCTTTCTCTGGGCCAGGGCGACATACAGTGGCTTGGAGCCCATGATGCGTCCGTTCATCTCTGTGACTGCTTTGGTTGCCTCTTCAGGGGATGAGAAGCAGACAAAGCCAAACTCTTTGCTTCTCCCATCCTCCAGCATCACCTTAGCACTGGTGATTGATCCCAAAGGAGAAAACTCTTTCCTTAACTTCTCATCATCAATGGTCTCATCCAAGTTCTTAATGTAGAGATTCACCCTCTGACAGTGACTAATTCTCTCCTGTTTCAGCTGTTCAAATTTTCGCTTTAACTCGGCCTGCTGTTCCACTTTCTTCTGCGCACGGCCGACGAAAATGACTTTCCCACTGATTTCTTTTCCATTCATCTCTTCCACGGCCTTATTGGAATCCTCGTGCTTTATGTAACTCACAAAGCCAAAGCCTGGAGGCTTTGTCCCACGTACAGGGAGGCTATGGGGTAGCTGCTGGCTGCAGCGTTCATCTCCCCACCACCCTGAGCCCCGCCAGGAGGACTTCTTAGAGGGACCACACAGGACAAATGGGGTTTCTGCTCGGAGCCGTGGCCCGTGCCGCGGCTCACAGGTGGCAGTGAAGCTCAGAGAAGCTGGAGTGGGCTCCGCGGGCCGGAGAGGAGTCTGGGGGCGCCTCGGAGGAGACTGCCAAACCGCAGACAAAAGGCTCTCAAAAACAATATGGCCCTCCCTGGGAGTTTGCAATTTTCAGCTGTCCTGGTCTGGAAGCTCCCAATTTCAAAAAATGAAAAAAATTAAAACGGGGAGTGTCCTCCAAATTACAAAAATTCTTCCAGAGGCAACCCCGTGGTGCCCACGGCGGCCTCCGGAACGTGCGTTTCTCTATAAATACAGGCCTCGGGCTCCTGGCGGTTTAAGATTACGGCAGCCCGGGAAAACGGGAAACCAAATATTTGTCGGTGCCGACTCTGCAAGCCCCCGGGCTGCCCGAGCGCGCAGGCGCCACCCACGCCAGGCAGACGAAGGGCAGCCCGGACACGTGCAGCGCGGAGGCCGGCGTGCGGGGAGCGGGTGCGGCGGGCTCGGGCTGTCACGCGGAGCGGCCGGGTGGCGTGCGGAAGTGCGTGGACGCGGGCGCGCGAGCGGCTCACCACCGGACCGACGGGCGGGGACCGACGGACGCCCGGGGGCGGCGGCGGCGGCGGTGGCGTGGGGCAGGCCGGAAGCGTGCCAAAGTGACTTCCCCACGGGTTCTCTGAGGAGTATTCGCTCTTTCTTTTCTTTCTTTCTTTTTTTTTTTTTTTTTTTTGCGGTACGCGGGCCTCTCACTGTTGTGGCCTCTCCCGTTGCGGAGCAACAGGCTCCGGACGCGCAGGCTCAGCGGCCATGGCTCACGGACCCAGCCGCTCCGCGGCATGTGGGATCTTCCCGGACCAAGGCACGAACCCCTGCATCGGCAGGCAGACTCTCAACCACTGCGCCACCAGGGAAACCCTCTTTCTTTCTTTTTTAAAAGATTTAAAAGCGTTTCCGGATTTTTTTTCTTTTTTTATCTTTTACTGTTTTTTTTTTTTTTCTTCAGGCTGCTAGGCCTGAAAGCGGCGGAGGCTGCGGCGACCCAGGGCGGAGAGTGAGTTGTTTGTTTTTTTGATATTGATTTGTATGACTCTATATTTTGGATATTAATCCCTTATCAGTCATATCATTTGCAAATATTTTCTCCCGTTCAGAAGGTTGTCTTTTCATTTTGCCAGTGGTTTCATATGTTGTGCAAAAGCTTTTCAGTTTAATTAGGTCCCATTTGTTCACTTTTGCTTTTGTTTCCTTTGCCTTAGGAGACAGATTCAAAAAGATATTGCTGCGATTTATGTCAAAGAGTGTTCTTCCTATGTTTTCCCCCAGGAGTTTTATGGTTTCCAGTATTACATTTAGGTCTTTAATTCATTTTGAGGTTATTTTTGTATGCGGTGTGAGAAAATATTCTAATTTTATTCTTTTACAAGTAGCTGTCTAGTTTTCCCAGCACCACTTATTGAAGAGAGTGTCTTTTCCCAATTGTATATTCTTGCCTCTTTTGCATAAATTAATTGACCATAAATGCATGGGTTTATTTCTGGGCTGTCTGTTCTGCGTCCTTGATCTATGTGTCTGTTTTTGTTCCAGTACCATACTGTTTTGATTGCTGGCTTTGTAGTATAGTCTGAAGTCAGGGAACATGATACCACCAGCTCTGTTCTTCTTTCTAAAGATTGCTTTGGCTATTCGCGGTCTTTTGTGTTTTCATACAAATTTTAAAATTATTTGTTCTAGTTCTGTGAAAAACGCCATTGGTGTTTTGATAAGGCTGGCATAAATATATAGGTTGCCTTGGGTAGTATGGTCATTTTAACAATATTAATTCTTGCAATCCATGAACACAGTATATCTTTCTATCTGTTTGTGTCATCTTTAATTTCTTTCATTAGTGTCTTAATAGTTTTCTGAGTACAGGTCTTTTACCTCCTTAGATTTATTCCTAGGTATTTTATTCTTTTTGATGTGATAGTAAATGGGATTGTTTTCTTAATTTCTCTTTCTGGTAGTTCATTGTTAGTGTATAGAACTACAACAAATTTCTGTATACTAATTTTGTATCCTGAATTCATTGATGAACTCTGGTAGTTTTTTGGTGGTGTCTTTAGGATTTTCTATGTATAGTATCATGTCATTTGCAAATAGTGACAGTTTTACTTCTTCCTTTCCAATTTGAATTCCTTTTATTTCTATTTTGTCTGATTGCTCTGGCTAAGACTTACAATACTATGTTGAATTAAAGTGGCAAGAGCAGGCATCCTGGTCTTGTTCCTGATCTTAGAGGAAATGCTTTCAGCTTTTCACCATCAAGTATGCTGTTAGTTATAGGTTTATCATATATGGCCTTTATTTTGTTGAAGTATGTTCCCTCTATATCCACTTTGTGGAGAGTTTTTTTTTTTTTGTCATAAATGGATGTTAAGTTTTGTCAAAAACTTTTTCTGCATCCATTGAGATGATCATATGATTTTTATTCTTCAGTTTGTTAAAGTGGTGTATTGCATTTATTGATTTGCAGGTACTGAACCATCCTTGCATCTCTGGAATAAATCCCACTTGATCATGATATATGATCCTTTTAATGTATTTTTGGATTTGGTCTGCTAATATTTTGTTGAAGATTTTTGCATCTATGTGAATCAGTGATAAGCCTGTAATTTTCTCTTTTTGTGATAATCTGGTTTTGGTATCAGGGTGATGCTGGCCGAATGAGTTTGGAAGTGTTCTTTCCTTTGCAGTTTTTGTGGAATAGTTTGAGAAGGATAGGTGTTAACTCTTCCCTAAATGTTTGGTAGAATTCACCTGTGAAGCCATCTGGTTCTACATTTTTGTTTTGGGGGAGTTGTTGGGTTTTTTTTAATTACTGATTAAATTTCATTACTGATAATTGACCTGTTCATATTTTCTGTGTCTTCCTGGTTCCATCTGGGAGATTTGTGCATTTCTTCTAGGTTGTTCATTTTATTGGTGTATAGTTGTTCATAGCAATCTCTTATGATCCTTTGTATTTCTGTAATGTTGGTTGTAAGTTTTTCTTTTTCATTACTGGTTTTATTGATTTGGGCACTCTCTCTTTTTTTCTGTATGAGTCTGGCTAAAGGTTTATCAGTTTTGTTTATCTTTCAAAGAACCAACTCTTAGTTTCGTTGTTATTTTCTATTGCTTCTTTAGTCTCTATTTCATTTATTTCTGCTCTGATCTTTATGATTTCCTTCTTTCTACTAACTCCATGTTTTGTTTGTTCATCTTTTTCTAGTTCCTTTAGGAACTTTTTTCCCCTCTGCCTTTGCTAATCTCTCTTTTCTTCTACCTAATTTCTTAAAGTACCCCTGAGCATTTTCAGATAAAAATAATTCTGTAACTAGAAAGGTTAAACACAGTCTGGAAACACGTTTTTTTAAAAAGAGTGCTATATTTTTGAATAGATTTCATCACCATGTTTCCTTCTATGGGGAATTATCCAAGGGTTTTTCAGTTGAAGGATTGGAAGACTTCCTCCTGGATTATGTGGAGTTTGAAGGATCATCTGTGAAACTGTTATTAATGTACAGTTCTTGATGGCATAGCCCATGACTCAGTGGGCCCTATTGTTCCTGGCTGCATTGTGGTTCAAATGACTTGATTTGGTGTGCTTTTATTAATTTTATTTTATTTTGTTACTTTTATTTTCATTAAGTTGACAGCCAAATCAGAACTGATCTATCAGTATGTGGAACACTTAACACAAGCTGTGGAGAGCTACAAGCAGCGGATGGACTGGCTCACCAGCAACAGCCGGCAGATATTTGGTGTCATCTTGGAACAGTGCATCACCATAGTGCTGGATTGTGGCGGCATGCTGGAGGAGGAGCTTAATCTGTGCCAAGATGCTCTAATCATGGTCCTCCAGGAGCAGGTGGCTCACATAGCCAAGTTCAATATCATATGGTGAGTTCCCATAGGAAAGGAGTATTTCCCTGAAACTTCATGAGGAATTTTCATGTATTTGGAGTTAAGGAGCATAACTAACACAGTTAGATCTGTGGGGAGGGAGGAGCTATAATCTTGTAATTTCCTAGAATATATCATTCCAGCAGAAAACCCACAATGAGTAAATCTTAAAAACTTTTATCTGCTTTGTATATGGCATCTTAGTTTTCAAATTAGAAGATACTTTAAAACATTGTTTTCTTCAGTGTATGGTATGGCAAGGTCAAAATATAAGAATAGAAATTCTTAAAATTAAAATTCCTTCATACGTTTTAGACTTTAGGTTCAATAATGAATTCCAGTGTCACAAATTTCACTGCTTTTCAGATTGAGTTTGCAGCTGATATTGATTTCCCCTGTAAGTTGACCCCCTTTAATCAGAACAACAGGTGGCTGGCTTTATAGACTTTCCCATATTTCAGATTTTTCACAATCAATTTTTTACAGATTCTTGTATTCAAGAGAATTTGGACTTCAGCACTGACTTCTCATGTGGAACAGTGACTGTACTTCCCTGACAGAAAACATCTGGATGAGAGGGACATCTATCTAATTGAGTTTTTCTTTTTTAAATCTTTTTTTTTTTTTTTTTTGCGGTACGCGGGCCTCTCACTGTTGTGGCCTCTCCCGTTGCGGAGCACAGGCTCCGGACGCGCAGGCTCAGCGGCCATGGCTCACGGACCCAGCCGCTCCGCGGCATGTGGGATCTTCCTGGACCAGGGCACGAGCCCGTGTCCCCTGAATCGGCAGGCGGACTCTCAACCACTGCGCCACCAGGGAAGCCCTAAACCTTCCTGTTTATGAAAATAACTTTCCTCAATAATTTTTTTGACATTAAAAATTTTTTATTGAAATATAGTTGATTTACAATGTGGTGTTAGTTTCATGTATACAGCAAAGTGATTCAGTTTTATATATGTATACACATATATTCCTTTTTAGATTCTTTTCCATTATAGGTTATTACAAGATATTGAGTGTAGTTCCCTGTGCACGTTCCTCAGTAATTTTAATGCAATTGTTGATGTTCGAATTTTTGAGATTTTTAAATTCTCCTGTAAGCATTGTTTTTCCCAGTCAGTACAGCTTATGGAAGGCCAGAGTGCTTTGGAAACCTGCCTTAAACAGCTCGCCTGTTTTCTCGGTAACTTTGAGAGGGCTGGGAGCTGTGTTTTCTTTCTCTCAGCTCTGGTGACATTGGGTGTCTTGCTGCTTGTAGCTGTGAGACTGAGGGCTGACAGCTACGTCGAGCACTGCCAGTGACAGCCCCATGCGGTCCCTTTCAGGGTTTCTCAAGAGCCTGTGAAATGGCAGGAAGGTGCTGTTCCTGTGACTGCACAATCCATAGCCGCTGCCATCAGCTGGGTTGAGAAATCGCCTTTTGAGCTGGCTCTGAGCCAGACTAGCCGCTTAGACGCTCTGCTGGAGGCGGGGAGAGACGAATCGGTAAGTGTGTGTCTGTGTCTGCTCCCACGTCACTCAGTATCCGCATACTGCCTTCCAGCCGAGCTTGGGCCCTTCCAATTGCATCCCACAGAGACTGCATCCTTGGCATTCAAGAGCCCCAGCAGTCTTAATCCTGTTCACCTCTGAATTTGGAACCAATTGATAAATAGGTTACAGGCCCCAGATGGGGATCAAAAGAGCATCTCTGGTGATGGCAGGACTGGACCAACCAAAATGAGACTCTCACGCCTGAGCCTGGCTGGGCTTCCCCTAGGGGGCTTCATTGGGGCCGCAGGGCAGGCCCTCATTTAGCCGCTGCCAGGAGAGCCACGTGCTGCCCACAGCCCCCGAGCATCGAGAAAGGAAGGGAGTGAGGCTGTGAGTGTGCACCTCTAATGCTTCAGTTCCACTCTTGCTCTCCTGGCAATTAGATAAACCCATCTCTTACGGGAGGAGAGGTTGGAAGACTCGTCACTGAACCTTGAGGATGAGGAAATAGGGTTTCCCAGCATCCATGCTCTGAATCTTTCCCAGTTCCTCTTCTTCACAGATGGGTCCATCATGTGCTTTCCAAGGTGAAGTGTATCCCAGTCAGTGTGTCATCCGTTCCTGAATGCTGATGCATTCACATAAGCTTTTTGATAGGGACCTTTCGGATATAAAGCTTTACCTGGAAGCAGTGATTCACTGGTGGTGTTTTATATCTCTTTTAGCCACAAGAGTGTGTGTTTTTGTGAGCAGCTCTAATGGTGGGACTGTTAAGGGTAGTGACAGGCTAGAGAGGAAGTACTCTGGGCACATGAGGTCCTTGGGCCAGCCTTACTCCCCAGGTAGGCATAGGTCTGCTTTCTTTTGGGATACAGGTGCTTAACTAATCCTTACTAATTGATTAATATTAATTAATACTTAATTGCTTCTTCTACTCTGGAATCCCGGGGATTCTGCAGGTTTCAAGCTTTACTCTGCCGCATTAAGAAGTCCTTTCTTGGGCAAGGTGGCCATGTGCTGGCACCTTCAAAGGAGAGCTCTCAGTGGTCACCAGACTGTGTTTATTGATACTGAGGGTGATGGTTTGAAATTGGAAACATACTGTTTATCCTCAGAAACCCAGAGGAACAAATGTTTCCCATTAAAGAAGAATGAAATGCAAGCAACTTTGTTCTTTGGCCTTTTAAGTTTGTTTTAACATCTGTAAAAATTCAAATGTCTGGACACCTTAATAAGCATTCAAGAAATGGAATATTTCACAGGCTCTTGGACGTGTGTGTGTGTGTGTGTGTGTGCACGTGTGCGCGCGTACATGGGTGCTCTCCTTCTTTGTCTGTTTACCTGGCTCCCCGGTCATAGGTGGCTCTGGCAACCTGACCTGACTGCAAGATTTCCTGGTGACCTTGACTTTCTGTTTTACTTCCCTCTGGTTTGTATGTCTCCTTTCTCTGGGGGGTTTTTCCCTATCCCAGGGTATGTGTAACAATTTAGTGAGTTCCAGGGAAGTTCTGTAGAAGAGGAATAACCAAGAAAGAAGCTTCCAGGCACTGGTCATCAAATGTCACGCGAAAACTCTTGAGAAGAGACCACGGGGTATGAAAGATGCTAAACATATTCAGACCGTGGTATTCTCCACCCAGAGCTTATATCTGGCTGTGGTCCTGAGGAAGCGTTTAGTAGATGCAACTGCCTCCCATATAAAAATGCCATGCTCTGTGTCTTACGAGGAGTAAAGAAAAGCATGCACGGGGACTTCCCTGGCAGTCCAGTGATTAAGACTCCGCGCTTCCACTGCAGGGGGCATGGGTCTGATCCCTGGTTGGGGAACTAAGATCCTGCATATCTTGCGGAGCGGCCAAAAGCAACCCCAGAAAAGCATGCATGTGTTAGGGGTGGGGAGAGAAACGGTTCCCTTAAAGACCCGCTGCTCTGCCCTGAGCCCCTCACGTCCACCCCAGTGAGTTTCCAGTTGGTCCATGTGGCTGCAGTTTGCTATGAACGGAAAGGATTTAAAGCTTAAGAAGTGTCTTGAACAGTAAATCTAAAACCCCAGCCTTTTCCTGCTCACGATAACCTGCTTTGAGTTTTCATCTCCCTCCGTGAGTGGATCCTGAGAGGAAGCAAGACAGTGGGTATTGTCTCGTGTTCAAAGATTAACAGGGAAGTGGGTTTTTGTACCTGTTCCACGTGAAGAGGGAGGGCTGACTGATGGGCTTGGTTACGATGGGGGAGGATGCCCAGAGCCCACTGGCCTCCAGGACTGGTCTTTGTAACCATGGGTGGGCCAGGAAGGTTTACCAGAGACAGATGACAGAGTGTGAGCCTTCGGGTCCAGGAAGAGCCCGGGCCGAGTGTGGGTCTGTTTAAATCGTGTATCTCATAGTGGCGCACGAAGAGCACTGTTGATGGATGAATTACTGGTGTACCCTGTAAAAAAGAACCTGGTGCATGGGAAGGGCAGCCCCTGGAGTACTGAGGAGGTGTTTAGAGCGGCTGGTGTTGCCTTCAGAGCCCAGGCATGTGTCTGGCACAGGGTTTCTACTCTGCAGCGTCCTCTGGTCTCTGGATGCGTCTTTTGGAAGTTGGTAGCTTCCCTGGCCTTTTTGAGGAGGGGTGCTGTGTCAGGGGGCCCTGGATGGCCAGCTGACCCAGGACGAGAAGGGTCCTTAGGAAAGAGATGGCTGTTTACCCAAGGCCCCAATTCCCAGCTACCTAAGGGAGGGACCTGCCTTCTGCTTTCAAAGGTGCCTGTATTTCTCCTTGTGTTCTCTCATCCTCTCTTCCATCTACCCGATAGGCACAAATTTGTTTACTTGTTTTTAAAAAAGTCATATTCACTGAGAGACTAGGTGGGTGAATTAGAGGCAGACCCCCATGATTCCATAAGGAACCTTCACCACTGAACAGTGAGCAGAAGGCCTGGCCACATCGGTCATGACCCTGGCACTTCATTTTCCTCCTTGCTGCGGCTCAGACAGGCATCACATCTTTTCATCTTTGCCTTAGCATTGCCTAGCAATGGCAGTGCCTAGCATGGGCTCGATAAATGTTTGTTGAACAGTGAAGGAATAGAAAGGAAATAATGTCAATATTCTTGAGATTGGGGGTTAGATGTGGATCCAAGAGATTCCCATCCCCAAGCTATGGTCCGGATTTGAGTTTTTTTGAATTGAAGGGAGGTGGTCTGCATGGGACCAGGTGGGTGAATTTGCTGAGCCTTGTATGCCTGTGATGGGGATGTTGGGTTGGAATAGGGATCCTGAAGCCCAGGAGGCCGGAACGTTGGTGGTGGTTAATGATGTTAGGAGGAATCTGAGAAGGGAGCTGGGGCAAGGGGCAGTCACCACCTTGGGTGGGTGGGGCGGTCAGAAAATCCAAATGGGCTGAACCAGGGAGGGCGGCCACAGGCACAGGGAAGATCTGGAAGTTAGATCCAAGCTCTGGAGTTGGTCAACACTGTTGTAATGGTCAAAGTTGCATGAAGGAGAAGACAGAATTTGCTGGACCTCTCACTGCTGTTCCGGTTGACTTTCATTTTTGTTTCCTAGCAAAGTGGGAATTTTTACACCCAGAGGCCTTGGGAGCTTCTGACAGGCTGGAGCAGATGGCGGGCAGAGTGGAAGCAGCTGCTCCCAGTTTGGTTCTTCTTTTCCCCAAAACCCATGGCTGGGAAGATGGCAAGACCTCCTTGGTCAGGCGGATTGCAGGTTACCTTGGGAAGCTGCAGAACATGTGGCCCGACAGAATAAGACATATCAAGTGAAAACATAAAGTCTCCAACCTATTTCACGTAGTATAAAGTGGCAAGAGTTTTTGAGTCATGGTTAAATAGCTGCATGGAACCCAAATATTTTCTATGTCTGGTGTTATCAAATTTGGTACAAATCAGCATTTAAGGTGATGCTGGTCAGTGAAGAAGCTGCTCCAGGTCCCCTTGCCCTCAAGGAGCACAGAGGTCCTGGTTAAGGAGTGAGGATTCCCATGAGGGTAATTCCCTTGAGCCAGACAACCTCCTGGACCCAACTTTTGGTCAGTGGTAGTGAGATTGGGGGTAGGAGCCTTGGATGCTGTGGGGACCAAGAAAATGAAAACAGTGCCCACCCCTGGCCACCTTCTTGTTGCATGATCTCGCCTCTCCAGTTCTGGGATTCACCATCATCTCTAACACGCGAGGACCAGTCTTGCCATGATGAGCTGACAGAGTGCAGTGGCTGAAAAAAGCAAGGACAGAAGTTCGTGAGGTCAGGCAGGCTGGGTTCACTGGCTGCTCACCCGGGTCAAATAACCTGTCCAGGCCTCAGTGTCTTCATCTGTAAACTGGGCATGATAACAAGAATTCAAATTTATGTTAGCTTATCATCTCCAATAGCAGACGACCTCAAAGCCATTTCACTTTCAAAGGCATTTTGCCAAATTTGGGGGGATAGTAGCAGGTAGCATATTTATCGTCCTCTTTGTTTTTCTAAATGTCATTATGCGAGCAGAAAGGAGAGGCAGAAAGGCAGTGTGCAGATGGTGGTGAGGTAGCTGGTCTCTGGGAAAGCATACTCCTGGAAATCTGGAGCACAGATAACTGAGAGTTGACCGAAAACACAGGCAACTAAGAAGCTGAGTAAGGACCTTAGTGAATAGTGAATAACCCCATAGCCTTAATTAATGAAGGAAAGGAAATCCTGACTCACTGCTGGCTATAGCAATTTCTGGTTTGCTGAAGTCTCGAGGGAAAAAACATCTCTGTGTGAGGATTTCAGGCTCTTGGGTTATTGCCAGAGCAAAGAAGCTGTCTCCACAGCATGCGGTGGAGACAGAGGGAGTCAGAAGCTGCCGACAGACCAGCCAGAGTTGTTTGTCCTCACTCACTTCCCTGTTGATCTACCAAACCCTAGAATATACTCCCTGGGTCTGTTCCCCTGTCTTGAGCCATGTGTGTTCTTAGACCCTCTGAGAGGATGAAGCTGTCCTCATGCTAAACTTGGGGACCAACACAGCTGGAAAACTAGTAACTGCAGCTCACTGGAGCCTATTCAAGACGTCTTACAGAAGGTAATGTCTAACACCAGGAAGAGAACAACATAGAATGCATTTTCTGGAAGAACAGTATTAGTTGTATAATTAGGAATCTGGAGAACACTTTCTTCCTCCTGTCAGTGTGTTTTCTGCTTCTCAGGTGACTGACTGGGAGAAATGTTCAACCTTCCTCAGTCTTTACCTCCCATGAGGTACTTCTGAAAATCAGGGACTTTGTGATGAAGGGCCTGAGAGAGAGAGTCACGGGGGCAGGAAGACTCTTTGTGCCCAGCCTGGGGAGGAATGTTGCTGAAGTAGGCTGGGCTCAGCTCCCACCCCGGCGGTCTCCTAACTCCCAGCCGGGCCCCTCTGCCACCCTCTCCCCACCTGCCTTCTTGGGCACAGCCTGCCCCCTGCTGCCACAGACGGGGTGTCCTAAGCAGCTGGGAGCTGACCCTCAGCCCACCTCTCTCTGGGCCAGGTAGCTTTAAGTCCCAGCTTTGAAGGCAAGGTGAGGTAATTGACTATTTACCGTCAGCTAACTGGGGATGTGTGATTAGAAGCTCATGAATCCTAAAGGGCTGGTGACATCTGTTTATCCCTTAAAACACAATACAGGGACTCCCCTGGTGGTCCAGTGGCTAAGACTCCCCTCTCCCAATGCAGGGGCCCACACTTGATCCCTGGTCAGGGAACTAGATCCCACATGCATGCCGCAACTAAGAGTTTGCATGCCACAACTAAGACCCGGCGCAGCCGAATATATAAATATTTAAAAAAATACAGTATATTTTCTGGGGGTTTCTGCCCCGTTATCTGTGGAGACAATCACTTAGGCTGCTGTTAGGGGCAGGTTTAGGTGATATGTGTTCCTGGCTCTACCTGTGGTTTTACTTTGTGTGATTAATATACATACCTAAGCGTATGCCATTTCGTTGAAGCTCAGTCATGAAGTCAGCTGCATAATCTCCCTTTTCACAAGTGAAGAAACTGAACCTAAACCACTTGCCCGAGGTTACAGAACTCCTCAGTGGCAGGGGAGACCCTTAGAGCAGTGTGGTTAAGGGTGAGGCCCAGTGGATGGCATCGACATCTTTACATTAAGCAGGGCATCGTCTCCTACCTGGGTGAGGTATGCATCTCCCAGGTTCCTGGTTTAAAGCTGGGGTGTGTGTGTGTGTGTGTGTGTGTGTGTGTGTGTGTGTGTGTGTGCGCGCGCGCGTGTGCGTGTGTGTGTGTGTGTTTCCTGACTCCTGGCCTGGCGTGGCTCCTGACTGGCTGTGTGAAGGCAGGACAGCCTCACCTCCCCAGGAGAGTGTGTGTCCCGGAGGTGAGACCAGCTGGGAATATGCCCTCCTTCCCACACGCAGCCTCAGACGGAGGATGCCTGAGCCGGCCCTGCAGAATTCTGGCACCGCCATAGGGAATGGCTAATAAGCTTCCTGCCCCCAGTGGCCGGCCAACACTTCCTTCATTCGTGGACTTGCATAACTTATTCGTGGGCTCGGAGGAAGCTCTTCTCCAAATCCACCAACCATATCCTTCCCATGCAAAGCCTGACACTTCTTAGCACCGGGCCTTGAATATCTTACTTCCTGACTTTGGCCCCAACACATCGTCATGAAACATTGAGCGGTGCTGCTCTTCTTTCTGCCCGCTTATTTTTTTAAAGAGGCAGGTTTATAGAGAGTATATTGCCGATGAGTCTGGTTCACAGCTGGGGTGCCTCAGGGAAATAAACTGTTGGTATCACTGTTCTGCAGGTTGAATCCATTTATTACTTTGTGGTGGGGGATGTTCCAGAGGAATCCAAGGAGCTTCTCCTTCAGGGGGCTTTGGAGGTCCCATATCCTGTCCACATGGTGTCCTTCAATGCCAGACGAGAGGGCACGACAGCTTTCTTAAAGGATCTGAGTGCCAAGACCCGAAGCAGGTAGGCAGAAAAGGTGCTCTGGGAAGACTGCGAGCGAGCTGCGTGCTTGCCTGTAGTCGACAGTGGGTCTTGATTCCTAGCGGTCTTCCTGACCAGTCGGTTGCTGTGTTCTCCTCTTTCCAGTAGTCTTTAGTCTCCATTCACCTTTGCTCCTCTACCTGGCATTAATCTTGACTTTTTTTTCTGACGCTTTGACATTTTGGGGTCTTGCTGACCCTGGACAGACCGCGCCTCCCAGGTTAGCTGATTCGTAAAGACAGTTAAAAGACTCACCCGGGACGGAATGCACCTTTTATGTGCAAACTAACAAATCCAGCCCACACTCTCAATCCAGGCTCTCGTACCCTAAACGCTGTCTGTCCCCTGTCCCAGTCACCCCAGTCACCCCAGGTACCAGACAGCTCAGGACAGCCCCTACACTCCAGCACCCGCTGAAATCATTCAAAGTAGCCAATCCTAAGCCTGCTTACTCTGCCTCACCCATTTCTTTCTGCAGGATCCACAAGAAAGACTTGCCCATGTTTTCCCCTTGTTCTCTCTGCTTCCTGACCAAACCTGGGGCTTCCCTGTGTGGCCCTGTGTGGTGTGGCATGCCCCCATCTCTTTGGAAAAATATTAGTTCTGGCTGCCACAAGAAAACACCACAGACTGGGTGGCTTAAATGACATATTTATTTCTCACAATTCTGAAGGCTGGGAAGTCCAAGATCAAGGTGCTAGCAGATTCTGTTTCTGGTGAGAAATCTCTTTCTCTCTTGTAGGCAGCTGCCCTCTTGCTGTGTCCTTCCATCCTTCCATGGAGGACAGAGAGAGACAGAGAGACAGAGACAGAGAGAGAGAGAGGGAGACACAGACAGAGAGACAGAGAGAGAGGGCATGTAAACTCTTTGGTGTCTCTTCTTAAAAGGATACCAGTCCTATTGGATCAGGGCCCCACCCCTATGACCTCATTTAACCTTAATTACCTTCTTGTAAGTCCTGTCTCCAAATACAATCCCATTGAAGATTAAGGCTTCAACACAGATATTTGGGGAGGTGATGGGCGGGGGCGCAATTCACTCCATAGCAGAAACTGTGAGTGGCAAACTATCTTTTCTTTTTTTTAACATCTTTATTGGAGTATAATTGCTTTACAATGGTGTGTTAGTTTCTGCTTTATAACAAAGTGAATCAGCTATACATATACATATATTCCCGTATCTCCTCCCTCTTGCGTCTCCCTCCCACCCTCCCTATCCCACCCCTCTAGGTGGGCACAAAGCACTGAGCTGATCTCCCTGTGCTATGGGGCTGCTTCCCACTAGCTATCTGTTTTACATTTGGTAGTATATATAAGTCCATGCCACTCTCTCACTTCATCCCAGCTTACCCCTCCCCCTCCCCATATCCTCAAATCCATTCTCTACTTCTGCATCCTTATTCCTGTCCTGCCCCTAGGTTCTTAAGAACCTTTTTTTTTTTTTAGATTCCATATATATGTATTAGCATATGGTTTTTGTTTTCCTCTTTCTGACTTACTTCACTCTGTATGACAAACTGTAGGTTCATCCACCTCACTACAAATAACTCAATTAAGTTTCTTTTTTATGGCTGAGTAATATTCCATTGTATATATGTACCACATCTTCTTTATCCATTCATCTGTTGATAGACACTTAGGTTGCTTCCATGTCCTGGCTCTTGTAAATAGAGCTGCAGTGAACATTGTGGTACATGACTTTTTGAATTATGGTTTTCTCAGGGTATATGCCCAGTAGTGGGATTGCTGGATCATATGGTAGTTCTGTTTTTAGTTTCTTAAAGAACCTCCATACTGTTCTCCATAGTGGCTGTATTAATTTACATTCCCACCAACACTGCAAGAGGGTTCCCTTTTCTCCACACCCTCTCCAGCATTTATTGTTTGTAGATTATTTGATGATGGCCATTCTGACCGGTGTGAGGTGATACCTCACTGTAGTTTTGATTTGCATTTCTCTAATGATTACTGATGTCGAGCACTGTTTCATGTGTTTGTTGGTGATCTGTATATCTTGTTTGGAAGAATGTCTGTTTAGGTCTTCTACCCATTTTTGGATTGGGTTGTTTGTTTTTTGGATGTTGAGTTGCATGAGCTGCTTGTAAATTTTGGAGGTTAATCCTTTGTCAGTTGCTTCATTTGTAAATATTTTCTCCCATTCTGAGGGTTGTCTGTTTGTCTTGTTTAAGGTTTCCTTTGCTGTGCAAAAGCTTTTAAGTTACATTAGGTCCCATTTGTTTATTTTTGTTTTTATTTCCATTTCTCTAGGAGGTGGGTCAGAAAGGATCTTGCTGTGATTTATGTCATAGAGTGTTCTGCCTAGGTTTTCCTCTAAGAGTTTGATAGTGTCTGGCCTTACATTTAGGTCTTTAATCCATTTGGAGTTTATTTTTGTGTATGGTGTTAGGGGGTGTTCTGATTTCATTCTTTTCCATGTAGCTGTCCAGTTTTCCCAGCACCACTTATTGAAGAGGGCGTCTTTTCTCTATTGTTATAGTCTTGCCTCCTTTATCAAAAATAAGGTGACCATATCTGTGTGGGTTTATCTCTGGGCTTTCTATCCTGTTTCGTTAATCTATATTTCTGTTTTTGTGCCGGTACCATACTGTTTTGATTACTGTAGCTTTGTAGTATAGTCTGAAGTCAGGGAGCCTGATTCCTCCAGCTCTGTTTTTCTTTCTCAGGATTGCTTTGCTATTCGGGGTCTTTTGTGTTTCCATACAAATTGTGAAATTATTTGTTCTAGTTCTGTGAAAAATGCCACTGGTAGTTTGTTAGGGATTGCATTGAATCTGTACACTGCTTTGGGTAGTATAGTCATTTTCACAATGTTGATTCTTCCAATCCAGGAACATGGTATATCTCTCCATCTGTTTGTATCATCTTTGATTTCTTTCATCAGTGTCTTATGGTTTTCTGCATACAGGACTTTTGTCTCCAGAGGTAGGTTTATTCCTAGTTATTTTATTCTTTTTGTTGCCATGGTAAATGGGAGTGTTTCCTTCATTTCTGTTTCAGAATTTTCATCATTAGTGTATAGGAATGCCAGAGATTTCTGTACATTAATTTTGTATCCTGCTACTTTACCAGATTCATTGATTAGCTCTAGTAGTTTTCTGGTATCATCTTTAGGATTCTCTATGTATGGTATCATGTCATCTGCAAACAGTGACAGCTTTACTTCTTCTTTTCCGATTTGGATTCCTTTTATTTCTTTTTCTTGTCTGATTGCTGTGGAGAAAACTTCCAAAACTATGTTGAATAATAGTGGTGAGAGTGGGCAACCTTGTCTTGTTCCTGATCTTAGTGGAAATGCTTTCAGTTTTTCACCATGCGAACGATATTGGCTGTGGGTTTGTCATATATGGCCTTTATTATGTTGAGGTAAATTCCCTCTCTGCCTACTTTCTGGAGGGTTTTTATCATAAATGGGTGTTGAATTTTGTCAAAAGCTTTTTCTGCATTTATTGAGATGATCATATGGTTTTTCTCCTTCAGTTTGTTAATATGGTGTATCTCATTGATTGATTTGCATATATCGAAGAATCCTTGCATTCTTGGGATAAACCCCACTTTATCATGGTGTATGATCCTTTTAATGTGCTGTTGGATTCTGTTTGATAGTATTTTGTTGAGGATTTTTGCATCTGTTTTCATCAGTGATACTGCCTGTGGTTTTCTTTCTTTGGGACATGTTTGTCTGGTTTTGGTATCAGGCTGATGGTGGCCTCGTAGAATGAGTTTGGGAGTGTTCCTCCCTCTGCTATGTTTTGGAAAAGTTTGAGAAGGAGAGGTGTTAGCTCTTCTCTAAATGTTTGATAGAATTCACCTGTGAAGCCATCCGGTCCTGGGTTTTTTTTTTTGTTGAATGATTTTTTTTTTTTTTTTTTTTTGTGGTATGCAGGCCTCTCACTGTTGCAGCCTCTCCCGTTGCGGAGCACAGGCTCCGGATGTGCAGGCTCATTGGCCATGGCTCATGGGCCTAGCCACTCTGCGGCATGTGGGATCCTCCCGGACTGGGGTACGAACCCGTGTCCCCTGCATTGGCAGGCGGACTCTCAACCCTTGCCACCAGGGAAGCCCTGTTGAATGATTTTTAATCATTGTCTCAATTTCAGTGCTTGTGATTGGTCTGTTTACATTTTCTATTTCTTCCTGGTTCAGACTCAGAAGGTTGTACTTTTCTAAGAATTTCTCCAGTTCTTCCAGGTTGTCCGTTTTATTGGCATACAGTTGCTTGTAGTAATCTCTCATGATCCTTTGTATTTCTGCAGTGTCAGTTGTTACTTTCCTTTTTCATTTCTAATTCTACTGATTTATTTCTTCTCCTTTTTCTTGATGAGTCTGGCTAATGGTTTATCAATTTTGTTTATCTTCTCAAAGAACCAGCTTTTAGTTTTATTGATCTTTGCTATTGTTTACTTCATTTCTTTTTCATTTATTTCTGATCTGATCTTTATGATTTCTTTCCTTCTGCTAACTTTGGGGTTTTTTTGTTCTTCTTTCTCTGATTGCTTTAGGTGTAAGGTTAGGTTGTTTATTTGAGATGTTTCTTGTTACTTAAGGTAGGATTATATTGCTATAAACTTCCCTCTCACAGCTGCTTTTGCTCCATCTCATAGGTTTTGGGTTGTCGTGTTTTCATTGTCATTTTTCTCTAGCTATTTTTTGATTTCCTCTTTGATTTCTTCAATGATGTCTTGGTTATTAAGTAGTGTATTGTTTAGCCTCCATGTGTTTCTATTTTTTACAGATTTTTCCCTGTAATTGGTATCTAGTCTCAAGGCATTGTGGTCAGAAATGATACTTGATACGATTTCAATTTTGTTACATTTACCAAGGCTTGATTTGTGACCCAAGATATGATCTATCGTGGAGAATGTTCCATGAGCACTTGAGAAGATAGTGTATTCTGTTGTCTTTGGATGGAATGTCCTATAAATATCAATTAAGTCCGTCGTGTTTAATGTGTCATTTAAAGCTTGTGTTTCCTTATTTATTTTCATTTTGGATGATCTGTCCATTGGTGAAAGTGGGGTGTTAAAGTTCCCTACTATGATTGTGTTACTGTTGATTTCCCCTTTTATGGCTGTTAGCATTTGCCTTATGTATTGAGGTGCTCCTATGTTGGGTGCATAAATATTTACAATTGCTGTATCTTCTTCTTGAATTGATCCCTTGATCATTATGTAGTCTCCTTCTTTGTCTCTTGTAATAGTCTTTATTTTAAAGTCTATTTTATCTGATATGAGTACTGCTACTCCAGCTTTCTTTTGATTTCCATTTGCATGGAATATCTTTTTCCATCCCCTCACTTTCCATCTGTATGTGTCCCTAGGTCTGAAGTGGGTCTCTTGTAGACAGCATATATACGGGTCTTGTTTTTGTATCCATTCAGCCAGTCTGTGTGTTTTGGTTGGAGCATTTAATCCATTTACATTTAAGGTAATTATCGATATGTATGTTCCTATTACCATTTTCTTAACTGTTTTAGGTTTGTTATTCTAGGTCTTTTCCTTCTCTTGTGTTTCCTGCCTAGAGAAGTTTCTTTAGCATTTGTTGTAAAACTGGTTTTGTGGTGCTGAATTCTCTTAGTTTTTGCTTATCTGTAAAGGTTTTAACTTCTCCGTGGAATCTGAGTGAGATTCTTGCTGGGTAGTGTAATCTTGGTTGTAGGTTCTTCCCTTTCATCACTTAAAATTTGTCCTGCCACTCCCTTCTGGCTTGCAGAGTTTCTGCTTAAAGATTAGCTCTTAACCTTATGGGGATTCCCTTGTATGTTATTTATTGTTTTTCCCTTGCTGCTTTTAATATTTTTTCTCTGTATTTAATTTTTGATAGTTTGATTAATATGTCTTGGCATGTTTCTCCTTGGATTTATCCTGTATGGGACTCTGCACTTCCTGGACTTGATTGACTATTTCCTTTCCCATATTAGGGAAGTTTTCAAGTATAATCTCTTCAAGTATTTTATCAGTCCCTTTCTTTTTCTCTTCTTTTCTAGTACCCCTATAATTCAAATGTTGGTGTGTTTAATGTTGTCCCAGAGATCTCTGAGACTGTCCTCAATTCTCTTCATTATTTTTCTTTATTCTGCTCTGCAGTAGTTATTTCCACTCTTTTATTTTCCAGATCACTTATCCGTTTTTCTGCCTCAGTTATTCTGCTATTGATTCCTTCTAGAGAATTTTTAATTTCATTTATTGTGTTGTTCATCATTGTTTGTTAGCTCTTCATTCTTCTAGGTCCTTGTTAAACATTTCTTCTGTTTTCTCCTTTCTGTTTCCAAGATTTTGGATCATCTTTACTGTTACTACTGTGTGTTCTTTTTCAGGTAGACTTCCTGTTTCCTCTTCATTTGTTTGGTCTGGTGGGTTTTTACCTTACTCCTTCATCTGGTGTGTGTTTCTCTGTCTTCTCATTTTACTTAACTTACTGTGTTTGTGGTCTCCTTTTCACAGGCTGCAGGTCTGTAGTTCCCGTTGTTTTTAGTGTCTGCCCCCAGTGGCTAAGGTTGGTTCAGTGGGTTGTGTAGGCTTCTTGGTGGGGGGGACTAGTGCCTGTGTTCTCGTGGATGAGGCTGGATCTTGTCTTACTAGTGGGCAGGACCGCATCCAGTGGTGTGTTTTTGGGTGTCTGTGACATTATTACGATTTTAGGCAGCCTCTCTGCTAATGGGTAGGGTTGTGTTCCTGTCTTGCTAGTTGTTTGGCATAGGGTGTCCAGCACTGTAGCTTGCTGGTCATTGAGTGGAACTGGGTCTTAGCGTTGAGATGGAGATCTCTGGGAGAGCTTTCACCATTTGATATTCCATGGAGCTGGGAGGTCTCTGGTGGACCAATGTCCTGAACTCAGCTCTCCTACCTCAGAGGCACAGGCCTGACACCTGGCTGGAGCACCAAGACCCTGTCAACCACATGGCTCAGAAGAGAAGGGAGAAAAATAGAAAGAAAAAAATAAATAAAATAAAATAAAGTTATTAAAATAAAATATTTTTTAAAATTATTAAAAAAAATTAAAATGTAATTTAAAAAAAGAAAGAAAGAAGAGAGCAACCAAACCAAGAAACAAAGCCACCAATGATAAGTGCGAAAATCGATACTAAAAAAAAACGGACAGACAAAACCCTAGGACAAATTGTAAAAGCAAAGCTGTACAGACAAAATCACACAAGGAAGCATACACATACACACTCACAGAAAGAGAAAAAGGAAAAAAAATACATATATATGTATTTCGGAAAAAAAAGGAGGAAGAGCAACCAAATCAATAAACAAATCTACCAGTGATAATAAACTCTAAATACTAAAGTAAGATAAACATAAAACCAGGAACAAATTAGATGCAGGAAGCAAACCCCAAGTCTACAATTGCTCCCAAAGTCCACCACCTCAGTTTTGGGGTGATTTGTTGTCTATTCAGGTACTCCACAGATGCAGGTACATCAAGTTGATTGTGGAGATTTAATCCGCTGCTCCTGAGGCTGCTGGGAGAGATTTCCCTTTCTCTTCTTTGTTCCCACAGCTCCTGGGGTTCAGCTTTGGATTTGGCCCCGCCTCTGCATGTAGGTCACCTGAGGGCATCTGTTGTTGTTTCAGACAGGACGGGGTTAAAGAAGCAGCTGATTCGGGGGCTCTGGCTCACTCAGGCTGGGGGGAGGTAGGGGTACGGATGTGGGGTGAGCCTGCGGCGGCAGAGGCCAGCATGACGTTGCACCAGCCTGAAGCGTGCCATATGTTCTCCCAGGGAAGTTGTCCCTGGATCATGGGACCCTGGCAGTGGCGGGCTGCACAGGCTCCCGGGAGGGGAGGTGTGGATAGTGACCTGTGCTCGCACACAGGCTTCTTGGTGGCGGCAGCGGCAGCCTTAGCGTTTCATGCCCGTCTCTGGGGTCCACACTGGTAGCCGCGGCTCGCCCCTGTCTCTGGAGCTCATTTAGGTGGTGCTCTGAATCCCCTCTCCTCACACACCCTGTAACAATAGTCTCTTGCCTCTTCGGCAGCTCCAGACATTTCCCCGGACTCCCTCCCGGCTAGCCGTGGTGCACTAACCCGCTTCAGGCTGTGTTCCCGCAGCCAACCCCAGTCCTCTCCCTGGGATCCGACCTCTGCAGCCCGAGCCTCAGCTCCCAGCCCCCACCCGCCCCGGCGGGTGAGCAGACAAGCCTCTTGGGCTGGTGAGTGCTGGTCGGCACTGATTCTCTGTGCAGGAATCTCTCTGCTTTGCCTTCCGCACCCCTGTGGCTGCGCTCTCCTCCGCGGCTCCGAAGCGTCCCCCTCCACCACCCGCAGTCTCGGCCCGCGAAGGGGCTTCCTAGTGTGTGGAAACCTTTCCTCCTTCACAGCTCCCTCCCAGAGGAGCAGGTCCCATCCCTATTCTTTTGTCTCTGTTTTTCCTTTTTTCTTTTGCCCTACCCAGGTACGTGGGGAGTTTCTTGCCTTTTGGGAAGTCTGAGGTCTTCTGCCAGCATTCAGTAGGTGTTCTGTAGGAGTTGTTCCACATGTAGATGTATTTCTGGTGTATCTGTGGGGAGGAAGGTGATCTCCACGTCTTACTCCTCCGCCATCTTGAAGGTCTTCTTGTTAACTATCTTTTCAATGGTAGCTGTCTCCTGATCTGTTGGCCTCACTATACCTGAATAATAATAATAATACCTACATTTCAAAACAGCCCCGTCTGTGCATGTGAGAGAGTTTGTGTCTCTTGTAGAGAGAGACCAGCTCCTTATGTGGTAACAAGGAGAATGGCTGAGTTCTTTCCTAAGTCAGCCTGTCTAAAATGGGTAAAATGCCCACTCTTGAGCATTTGTTCTCAAATTTAGCTGCTCATCATATTGGCCTGGGAGACATGGGCTTCACCTTGCAGGCTTTGAAATCTTTCAACAGCAGGTGCTTGGCTTCAATTCTGGGCTCTTGAAACCCCCAAATACAGAAGGGGCTCACTGCCCCCACTTTTGCTAGTGGAGAGAGAAAAACCCAGCTGGCAGGGCCACCTTTCTTGCTGGTCCTCTGCTCAGCTCATGTGGGACACTCTCTGGGAAGGTGAGAGGCCAGGGAGTAGTTTAACACGGGAGAAGCTGCAGTTCAGCCCCTGACTTTCAGGTCATGCTTCGTGGAGAGCGGATTCTGCAGAAGAGGACGGGGTACACCCGGGCCCTTCTGTCCCTCCTCTAGTCCTGGGAAGTGAGGCCAACCCACGACCAGCAGTGCCCCTGCCCGCTCTGCTACCTGCCAGCCCACCTCCTCCCGGGGGTCCTGGATGGTCTCAGTGCATCTTTTGCTGTTGAGCCCCAGCTGAAGAGCAGTTATTATCAAACTGTAAAGGGCGTGTCCTGAGCATTTCAGCTTGCAGGGAGGCTGGACTCTGTGTCCCCCGGTGCCTGAGGCTGTGTCTGGACAGAACCACCAGCTCTCAGACACAGCGCTACACTCCTCAGACTCTCCAAAGAGCCTGACTTAATCGTGATTTGCTTTCTGCACAAGCGAGGCTGTATTAGCCAGAGGAAATGTCTGCCCTGTTCTTCAGAGTAGAAAATTCTGGGCAAAGGCCTTGGCACTCAGAGTGTGAGGCCTGTCAGGACAAACCTCGATCATCCCCCCGTCTGTCCTGCAGGGAGGTTGTGGTGAGACAGGTGGGGACCTGGGACCCTTTACTGCAGTGCCTGCAGCTGGACAAACGTCTCCTCCAGCAACAGAATACAGAGGAACTATAAGGGACTAAAAATAACTGCATGCATGGGTAGTCGGGGCAAATTATGAACAATAAAATACAAAAAGGCCAAAACCCAGCTGCCATTTCTGAGGGCCTGGGAGCAAAAGCAGGGTCCCGAGCATGATCCCTGCACACAGCACCACCAAGGGGGTGGGCAGACCACCTAAGCCCCCCCTCCAGCCCCACCCACTGATCCACCTCCACCTTCACTGCTTAGCAAGGGAAGCTGCTACTTGTTTTCATGCCCTTGTGCTGCAGCAAGAGTACCGATAAAGCCTTGCCTGAATTTCTCTGGCCTCTTTTATCAATTTCTATTGATTAAAGAGTCTGAGAACCCAGGTTGGTAACAATGGGACGAAGGAAACTGGGCATTTCTGTTTTGGAGGAAGCCCCTGCTTTCATTGTCCCAGTGTCACCTGAAACCCTTTAGAAATAGACGAGACTGAGGCCTTCTATGGCCCAGGCAAGGCCCACAGACCTCTCCCGCCATCTGCCCATTCTTCTGTCCATCCCAGCTCATGTTTCAGGATTCTTTTTGCGTCATGAGTGGCGATAGGCAGGGATGGTACTCTTGAGAGGCCGGAGGAGCATTACTCAGAGATCTCCTCTGCCATCTGAGAGAAATTTCCTGCTATTACTGATTTTTTGGATTCCAGACAACTGGCTTTGAGGGTGCGATTTAGCCCATCATCACCTGCAACACTACACCAGTGCTTAAAAAAAGTTTTTTAAATTGAAATACAGTTGATTTCCAATGGTGTGTTAGTTTCAGGTATACGGCAAAGTGATTCAGTTTTATACACATATATGTGTATATATGTATACATGTGTGTATATATATATATTCTTTTTTAGCTTCTTTTCCATTATAGGTTATTACAAGATACTGAGTATAGTTCCCTGTGCTATACAGTAGGTCCTTGTTGGTTATTTTATATACAGTAGTGTACATATTTTAATCCCAAACTCCTAATTTATGCCTCCCCCCTTCCCCCTTTGGTCACTATAAGTTTGTCTTCTATGCTATGAGTCTGTTTCTGTTTTGTGAATAAGTTCATTTGTATCTTGTTTTTAGATTCCACGTATAAGTGATATCGTATGATATTTGTCTTTGGCTCACTTCACTTTGTATGATAATGTCTAGATCCATCCATGTTGCTGCAAATGGCATTATTTCATTCTTTTTTATGGCTGAGGAATATTCCATTGTATATATACACACATCTTCTTTATCCACTCCTCTGTCAGTGGACGTTTAGGTTGCTTCCATGTCTTGACTGTTGTGAATAGTGCTGCTGTGAACATTGGTACATGAGCGCCTTTTTAGCTTCAAGCTGCTTATGAATCCCCTGGGGATCTTGTTAAAGTGCATATTCTGACTCGGCAGATCAGGTGGGGCCCGGGGAATGTGCATCCCTAGCCAGCTCCCAGGTGCTGCTCCTAGGACCACACTCTGAGAGGCTGCCTTAAAAACGTGCCCACACTGAGTTCTTTTCATTAGTGCTGATGCTCAGGTCCTGGGGAGGTGTGTATTTGCCAAGTGAAAGTTGACTGAAGCCCCTCAGCAGTGGGCAGATGAGCCAACGCTGCCTCTTGTCACCAGCTTTCAACAGTGAACCCGCAGGGCTCTGGGCACTGTTGGGCCCCTCATTAGCCTCTGGGCTTGTCCAAACTGTGTTTACATGATTGAACCCTGGGAACAAAAGGATAAGTCTAAGCACAGGGTATCATTTTTCCAGGGTCGATAAATACCATTTGGTTGAGCTAAGTATCCTCTAATGAACAGAAGAGTCATCAGTTAAAGTCCCAGTGGCTCCGCAATTCTCTGGTGTCTTCCACCTTCCTGTCTTTTATTTGTGGGAATTGACAAGGCACAGGGAAAAGCAGTGAACACTTGGAAGATGCCTAGCACCACAGAAGAGCAAGGTCCCAGTCTTGGGAGGATGAATAGATAATGCGCAGATACCACTTACTAGCCTGATGTGGCATATCTCTTCCTGTTTCAGATTCCATGCATTTGCAGAGAGAACAGAGTGCGTGGAACTTCCTGCCTTCCCCATTAAGGATGGCGACAGTGTAATTACTTGGAATTCAAGGAAACTGAAAGGAAAACTCCCTCCAGGTACCTGGGATGGAAAAGAAACAGTGTACTTTATGTCTTAATAACTTCAGATGATCCCTAGCCTTAGCTCTAGGGCAGGACTCACCCTACCTTTTGTATTATTCCTGTGGTGCAAGGGCAGAGTTCTTGGATGTTAGTGGGGAATTTGGCAGCCTGGCAACCAGGCATAAGTGTATTACCTAGGGAAGTGGCCTCAGTGAGATGTGTCTCCTAACTTGGGAAACTTCTGGAGACCTGGCCCCAGGCGTGTCAGCGCACTCTTAGTTCTTGGCAAGGCAGAGCTGCTCTGTTGCCCAGGTTGGCTGGAAGCTGTAGCGAGGATGCCCTCACTTCTCGTGGGTTTTCTGTTGCTTCCCCATCAGTGATGGTGGTGTTTCTACATGCACATGAGGGATGGACCTGCCTCTTGTGAGGGCCAAGGCCACACAGGAACCTCTGTGGAGGCTGAATGAACTTCCCCTTTCATTCAAAGGATGTGATCAGAGAGTTTAACAGGCGTAGAGAACGAGGTCAGGAAATAAGTGAGAAATAGTACTGTGATTCGGGAAACCAGCACTAGAAGGTTCCTCAGGAAGCAGGAGATAGGAGTTTCTTCGGGGAGCTGATGAAATTGCCAAGTGCCAACTACACTGAGTAAACGCCGCCGAGAAGAGCAGGGACGGCAGCTCCTGTGGGACCGTGACATGATGCAGCGCGGGGGTGGTTAGAAGTCTGAGAAAGCCCATCCCCACCTCCACCTTCCTGCTCGTTTTTACTAATCAACAGAAGGATTTCTAGCTTCAAACAAGGCAGGAATTACTCTTTGGGGGTTGTTTGGGGCTGGGGGAGAAGCTGCAGGATACACGTGCTTGCAAGTTTCCTCTGTTTACATAACAGTGTTGCAAAGGCTCCTGGGAGAAGGGCCCTGGGACTGGGTAGGAGGCATTTGCAATCCTGGGCTAGGGGGTCAGGTGGAGACCCAGGCAGGGGGTTGAATCACAGAGTGTGTCCTAGACACACACTTTGTGGATTCAGATTCTTAGTGCCCCAAAGCAGAGCTGGGGAGAGGTTCCCCTCGAGCTCGTCAGGGCCGCTGCCTTAGGTAACTTACAGCTTTGCTCTGATGGTGAGGTGGACATTTCCAGGGAATTTGAGAAAATGTCAATTGATAAGCAAGATTGATGCTAATCTAAGAAAAAAAGTAATTTAGGATGTATGCCGTGCCTTTGAAAGTAATTTACAAGATTAAGCCTAGTGGGCAGTGAATCAATGAAGTTAAAGAATGTGAGATGTCACCAGCTCCCCAAGGTGTGCCAATGACCATAAATGGGGTTTCATTTGGGCCTGTGTGTTCCTTGGCAACTTAGTTATAGAGGGAAGCATGTCTGGCTGCATAGCTTACATTTTCAACAACCACCGTCTTTCCAACCCCTGTGAAGCATACGAATCAAATTACAGATAAAAACATTTTTCTTAGAATGAAATGCTCAGAGCGTGGCCTGCCATTCTAATGCCATTTCAGTGATCACATGTTCTGAATTTGGGAAGAGTGTCCCAGATCCTAAATATGTGATCTTGTCTCCTCAATCCATCAGAATGTCCCAGGAATGCCAACATTTCAGAGCCTACCTCTCCCACTCAAAAACTGGCCAGAAATCCTTGAGACGATTCTTGTTTGCAAAATGTGTGGTTTTCAACCTCACTCGGGCTCAGAGGCAGTTCTCCAATCTTTCCCTGATCAGTTTCCCCTCCCTGCTTCTCCATCATTTGTCTCAAGCATTTATCAGTATGAGTTTCCTCAGACCCTCTCTAGTTTGGGAAGGGAGGGTGTCTCCTCGGGAGATAATTTTGCCTTCTGTTGTGTAGAAAAGACAGACCATCAAGTGAGGGGCTAGAGAAGCATTGCTCAGAGAAGTGAACTGGCAACTGAAAGAAATGTCCTGCTGTTTCTGACTTTGAGTTTCTAGATAGTTGGCTTTTTAGCCTGTGAGTTACCATCACCCCATGTACCACATCAATGCAAAAAACCTCTGTAGTCAAAATAATAGTTTTAAAAATTGTTGTGAAATGTACATAACATAAAATTTACCATTGTAACCATTTCTAAGTGTTAAGTATATTCCCTAAATTCAGTAGTGAGGTGTCAAGTACATTCACCTTGTTGTGCAACCCAGTCTCCAGAACTCTCTCCATTTTGGAAAATTGAAACTCTGTACCCATTAAACAACTTCCCATTTGTCCCTCCCCACAGCCCTCAGCACTTAACATCCTACTTTCTGTCTCTGAATCTGACCGCTCTAGATGCCCCATATAAGTGGAGTCATACAATACGTGTCATTTTGTGACTGGCTTACTTTATTTAGCATAATGTTCTCAAGGTTCATCCATGTCATAGCATGAGTCAGAATTTCCTTCCTTTTAAGGGCTGAATAATATTCTGGTGTGTGTGTGTGTGTGTGTGTGTGTGTGTGTGTAGGGTGCAATATCTCATACTATCTCATGACATGATCCCAGCCATCCACATCTCCTGAAGCAAATCTCTCTGTTTCTAGAAAGGAATGGCTTCTCACCTGCACGAGGGCGGGGCTGGAGCAGTGGCTTTGCACCGGGATCCCAGGACATTGGCAGCACTTGGCTGGATGGGTCATAATCTCAGGCTCCCAGGAGTTGAGTTCATGAACCTGGGCACTGAGTAGACTTCTCCCCTTTCCCTTGCAGGGATGACTTTCTGCCTTAGAAATTCTGCTTTCTTCCGGCGCAGGCTCCATCCCGTGTAGGAATGCTCCATCAGCCTCGGATGGATTCCCCTCACTGGAGGGAGCAGGATCTGTGATTTAGATGTAAGAAGGGTGGGGGATCTAATATGGCAGGTGTCGCTGACCTGAAGCTGCAGCTCTACACTCTTCCTCCTCACGGCCATCCTTCCCCTTGGCTTTCCGCCCAGAGTTGGGTGGGTCCCTGCTCATGTTTATATTCACGGGGCATACAGCAGGGGGGTGGCTGCTCTGCTGTGTAGCCAGCACCTTCCATGTAGGTGTCCTTGCCTCTTTCTCTGTTTAACTACTCTCCTTGACTATTTACTGGGGAGGGGAAAGGGTGCCAACAGAGCCTAGATTGCTATGGGACCAGAGTGATGATGCTACCTTCTGGAGCTCCTCTGAGCCACCCAGTCCCCTGAAGTTTGGCTTTCCTTCCCCGTTAATGAGTGTGGGTTCTCTTCACAGTCTCTGTGTACTGTGAAATATTCACCTCACTTATAAGCAAAATAAAACAGAGGCATGTTGACTTTCCTCAAACTCCAGGCGTTTTTCCTTGGGAAAGATTTCTCTCCAGGACTGAGCAACACTTTCCCCATTCTTGCCCTGGGTCTGGGCTCTCCCTCCCGCACAGTCTCCTAGCAGTCACTGACCGCAGGTTAAGGAGTAGGCCTGATGGGCAGGTAGCGGGGGTCTCCTTGTCTTGACACCTGGCTTGTAGAGATCTGTGGACAGTGCTCCCGCCTATCTTCCTAAAGTCTTTGAACATGGTGTTACTGAATGCAAGTTCATGTGCCTGATCCGTAGTGAGGCCAAACGGTACTGAAATGTCCGAGTTTGGAGCAGAGAAAGGTTTACTGCAGGGACACACAAGGAGATGGGTGGCTTGTGCCCAAAAAACCCCAAACTCCTTGCAGGGTTTCAGCAAAGCACTTTTAAAGGCCAGGTGAGGGAGGGGTGTGGTTAGTTGTTGCAGACTTCTTGGTGTTGGATTCCTTTGCCCTTGCAGCTGTCCACATAGGTCAGGTCACGATGTTCCTGTAAACCTCCAACAAGGCAAATGTTATTCTCTGTTCTGCAACCTTCTATCTCTGTATGAATGGACTCTTAAAGGTCAGAGCCCTGAGAGTAGGCTATCCTGTATACTTCAGGCTACAGGCAACATTCTCTTACAAAAGGTGCAGAGCCAGCATGATTAAGCACAAGCAACAAAGCACAAAGGGTTACAGTAAAAGGAACAGATCTAACATGGAGTCAGATTTGTTCTTCCTGTTACAGTGTCAGCCAGGGCTTGGCTGCAGTGATGGTCTTCATCTGTCCTGTCTAGTAGAGCTATGGCTACTGCTGCTGCTGAAATAGTCCTTCTTTCCTCAGAGTCTGAAATAGTGTCCTGAAAATCATCTTCTACACCCCTCTATTTCTGGGTCTTCTCAGGGAGTCAGGGAAACTCATCATTTAAGCAAACTCCAACAAGTGGCCTTTGTGCTGATTGTTTTGTGTCTGATCAGGACTTAAACGTATTCCGTGATATTCTTTGAAACTCGGTTTCATCCCAGGCCACTGGTGTTCCCCAAGTCAGCAGTGACTTCTGAGAGGCCACACCCCTCAGCACTCCAGTTCCTCCTGGGTTACAGCCGTCCACTGGAGATGAACTGGCTCCAGTGTAATGGTTTGTGGGGGGACACTGCCCACTGCCCCTGACGGGCTCAAGTGAGGCCCCCTAAGTGGCAGATATGAGTGTCTGGTCACAAAAACAAGTCCAGCCAGACACTTTCTTTGATTTCTAGAATTCAGTTTAATTTTTGATTCCAGTGCCCTTCTATCCCAGTGGATTGGGGGGACATTAACCCCAGTCATTCCCAGGGACTCCTCCTGAGCTTTTCCCACAGCTTGGAGATCCTAGGCAGTGCTAAGGCATCGGGAGGGGTCTCTAGTAATTAGACATCTCTTCCTGCAAACCGCCCTATAAATACCCATTGTCCCCGTCTCACGGCCACTCCAGGTTGAGCAGTTCTCTGCTGCTCCCGTGCTGGCTTCAGATGTGGGAGTCGTTTGCAGACTCTGCCCCACCCCCGTTCACCCTGCGCCTTGCTCCCAAGGTGCTGCAAAGACTCGGAGCCAGTTCCCACCCTCTCCTGGGATGCTCTCCTCCTCTCCCCCAAGCCAAGGGGAATGTCCTTCTAATCTGGGATGACTCCTCTCTACCTCCTGCTTCTTAAAGCTGCCTGCTCTGTAAACCCCAGCGCCTCTCCTCAGGGGTTAGGCTTAAAAGGAAAAAGCCAGAATGTCTTGCAGCCTATTTCATCTTTCTGCTCTGCCTTCTTTGGGGCAAGGAGAGAATGGCTGCTTGAATGTGGAGGGAGTGGGTAGGGAAGAGAAAGTAGAGGGAGAACAGATTACCATCAAAAATATGATCCAACGACACGCATAAATACGACCTTTTTGTAAGAGTGAAACCCTAACCCCAGGATGGGTTTTCTGTGGAGGTAGATAATATAACTAGTTACTTTGTTTTTTGATTTTATAAAATAACACTTCAGGAATCAGTGCTGGAGAATGGAAAATGGAGGGTTCGTGCGTTGTTAAGTTGGTGCCACACGTAGCTTTGGAGCTGCTCTGTTAAATATGGGAGCCGCTGACCACATGTGGCTACTGAGCACGGAAATGTGAGTCCGATTTGAGATGTGCTGTAAGTATAAAATACACCCTGGATTTCAAAGACTGAGTGAGGAAAACATGTGAATTATGGCATGAATAGTTTTTAATATAGATTATATGTCACAATGATAATAGGAACATATGGGTTACGTCAAATATATTAATAAAATTAAGTTTTTTCTAAGATTTGGCTACTAGAAAATTGGAAATTATACTTGTGGTTCACCTACCATTGAATTAGTATTGGATAGCGCTGCTCTAGAGCCATGCTAGCTGCCCCGTCGATTACGTAGCTGTGTAACTTTGGGAAAGTCATTTAACCTTTCTGCTTCCTTTCCTCATCTATAAAATGGGAAAAATAGATTGTTATTATTATATTATACTATGCTATATTATATTATATTAGTTGTGTTAAATGATGAGGAGGCAGAGAGGAATAAGGTCTGTCCTATGTTCAATGAACGCAAATGCGGTAAAATCAAGAGCCTGGGCTTTGGAGTCAGGCCTGGGTTTGGATTTGTCACTTAGCTGTGTGATCGTGGTTGAGGTACTTGACTAATCTGAGCTTTAGCTTCCTTAGTTATGAATGGGGATGATGATGTTTACCTTATGGGTTGTTAGGGATATATATATATATATATATATGCGTGTGTGTATATATGTGTATATGTGTGTATACACTGTATGAAACACTGTGTGTATACATACACACACACACACACACACACACACACACACACACACAGTGTTTTATGTAGTACCTGGCTCATGGTTAGCCAGCCAATAATTATAACTGCTGTTACTGCCATGACCATCACCATCCTGTGGGTTACCCTACTGTTATTACTACTAGGTAAGCAACTTAAAGACTAAGTTCTTCTCCCGTTGCGGAGCAACAGGCTCCGGACGCGCAGGCTCAGCGGCCATGGCTCGCGGGCGCAGCCGCTCCGCGGCATGTGGGATCTTCCTGGACCGGGGCACGTACCCACGTCCCCTACATCGGCAGGCGGACTCTCAACCACTGCGCCACCAGGGAAGCCCTTAAAGACTAAGTTTTTTTTATCACCTTTACTTTTCTTCTGTCATCCCAATTCCCATGTTTGTTTTAGTTTTAATATTTCTGCTATTAAGTACATTCTGTTCTCACTTGTAGTCCATCTCCTTTGGTTTCCCCAGCCACCTCTTGGTTGGCTAAAATTTATCTTCTAATAGTTTCCTCAAGGAGGGAATCAGAGGAACAATATTCCCAGGGTTTCCAAATGTTCTTTTCTACGTTTTTATACTTAAAGGACAGCTTGGCTGGATAGAACGCCCTTGGCTCACTTTTTGTTTGTCTCGTGTGTGTTATGGGTGGTGCTGCAGTGTCTTCTCATAGTGTGTGCTGCCGAGAAGAAATCCAAGGCCAACTTGATTTTTTTCTTTTGTAAGTGACTTTATCTTTTTGCCTGGTTGCTCAGAGGTTTCTTTTATTCCACCAGCTTTATTGAGATAAAATTGACATATAGTATTGAGAAAATTTAAGGTGTACAATGTAATACACATATATATTGTGAAATGATTATCACAATAAGCTTAGTTAATGCATCCATCACCTCACATAATTACGTCTTTTTGCGTGTGGTGAGAACATTCAATTAGAAACCTTCAAGTGTATAATACTGTATTGTTAAATATAGTCACCACACTGTACATTAGATCCCCAGGACTTATTCATCTAATAACTGAAAGTTTGGACCCTTTGACCAATTTCTCCCCATTTCTCTCAGCCCCAGCCCCCGGCAACCACCATTCTACTCTCTCTTTCTATGAGTTTGGCTTTTTTTGTTTCCACATATAACTGAGATCATACAGTATTTGTCTTTCTGTATCTGACTTATTTCACTTAGCATAATGCCCTCAAGGTCCATCCATGTTGTTGCAAATGACAGGATTTCCTTCTTTCTCATGGATGAGTAATATTGCATTGATATATTTCAAATTTTTGTACCCATAAAAAATATATAAAATCACATTTTCTTTATCCATTCATCTGTCAGTGGATGCTTCGGTTACTTCCATGTCTTGAATATTGTAAATAATGCTGGAATGAACATGGGAGTATAGATATCTCTTCAGAATAGTAATTTCATTTCCTTTGGGTATATACCCAGAAGTGGGATTGCTGGATCATATGGTAGTTCTATTTTCAATTTTTTTGAGGAACCTCCATCCTGTTTTCCATAGTGGCTTCACCAATTCACATTTCGCACCAACAGGGCACAAAGGTTCCCTTTTCTCTACCTCCACACCAACACTGTTGTCTCTTGTCTTTTTGATAATAGCCATTCTAACAGGTGTGTGGGGATATCTTTTGCATTTCCCTGGTAATTAGTGATGTTGAGTACCTTCCCATGTATCTGTTGGCCATTTGTGTATCTTTTCTGGAAAAATATCTATTCAAATCCTTTGTCCATTTTAATTGGATTGTTTGTATTTTGCTATTAAGTTGTATGAGTTCCTTATATATTTTGCATATTAACTTCCTCTAAGATAGATGGTTTGTAAATATTTACTTCTATTCTGTAAGTTGACTTTTGTTTTGCTGATTGTTTCTTTTGCTGTGCAGAAGATTTTTAGTTTGATGTAGCCCCACTTGTTTATTTTTGCTTTTGTTGCTTGCTCTATTGGTGTCATATCCAAAATAATTGTTGCCAAAACCAGTATCAAGGAGCTTTTCCCCTATGTTTTCCTCTAGTATTTTACAGTTTCAAGTCTTATGTTTAAGTCTTTAATCTGTTTCAAGTTAATTTGGTGAGTGGTATAATATAGGGGTCCAATTTCATTCTTCCACATGTGCATATTCAGTTTTTCCAACACCATTTATTGAAGAGACTATAATTTTTCTGTTGAGGATTCTTGGCTCCCTTGTCAGGTATTAGTTGACTGTATATGCATGGGTTTATTTCTGGGTTCTTTATTCAGTTCCATTGGTCTGTGTGTCACTTTTATGCCAGTACCATATTGTTTTGATTACTATTGTGTTGTAATAGAGCTTGAAATCAGGAATCATGATGCCTCCAGCTTTGTTCTTATTTCTCAGGATTGCTTTGGGTATTCAGGGTCTTATGTGGTTCCATATGAATTTTAGGATTGTTTTTTCTATTTCTGTGAAAAATGCCTTTGGAATTTTTAAAAATTAATTAATTCATTAATTTATTTAATTTTTGGCTGCGTTGGGTCTTCGTTGCTACTCACGGGCTTTCTCTAGTTGCAGCAAGCAGGGGCTACTCTTCATTGCAGTGCATGGGCTTCTCATTGCGGTGGCTTCTCTTGTTGGGAGCACAGGCTCTAGGTGCGCGGGCTTCAGTAGCTGTGACATGCGGGCTCAGTAGTTGTGGCTCGCGGGCTGTAGAGCGCAGGTTCAGTAGTTGTGGCGCACAGGCTTAATTGCTCCACGGCATGTGGGATTTTCCCGGACCAGGGCTTGAACCCCTGTCCCCTGCATTGGCAGGCAGATTCTTAACCACTGTGCCACCAGGGAAGCCCCCTTTGGAACTTTAATAGGAATTGCCTTGAATCTATAGATGGCTTTCGGTAATATAGACATTTTAACAATGTTAATTATTCTAATTCACATACAAGAGATATTTTTCCATTTATTTGTGTCTTCATCAATTTATTTTTATCAATGTCTTATAATTTGTCAGTGTACAGATCTTTCAACATCTTGGTTAAATTTATTTCTAAGTATTATTTTTGATGCTATTATAAGTGGGATTGTTTTCTTTTTATCTTTTTCAGATAATTTGCTGTTAGTATGTAGAAACACAACTGATTTTTGCCTGTTGATTTTGTATCCTGCAACTTTACTGAATTTGTTTATTAGTTCTAGTAGGTTTTTTGGTGGAGTTTTTAAGATCATATCATCTGCAAACAGAGACTATTTTACTTCTGCCTGTCTGATTTGGATGTATTTATTTATTTTTCTTGCCTGATTGCTCTTGCTGGGACTTCCAGTACTATGCTGAATGGGAGTAGTGAGAGTGGAAACTCTTTTCTTGTTCCTGATCTTAGTGGGAAAGCTTTCAACCTTTCACCACTGAGTATGTTAGCTGTGAGTTTGTCATATATGGTTTTTATTATGTTGAGGTATATTCCTTCTGTACCCAATTTCTTGAGAGTTCACTTCATGTTCATTTATCATGAAAGAATGTTGAATTTTGTGAAATGCTTTTTCTACATCTATTGAGAGAATCATGATTTGGTGTATCACATTTATTAATTTGTGTATGTTGAACAGTCTTTGCATCCCAGGGATAAATCCTACTTGATCATAGTGTATGAACCTTTTAATGTGATGTTGAATTTGGTTTGCTACTATTTTGTTGAGAATTTTTGCATACATATTCATTAGTGATATTAGTCTATAGTAAACTTTTCTTGTAGTGTCATTATTTGGCTTTGGTATAAGGCTAGTGCTGGCCTCATAAAATGAGCTTGGAAGTGCTCCCTCTTTTTCAGTTTTTTGGAAGGGCTTGAGGAGGATTGGTATTAATTCTTAATCTGTTCAGATTTTCTTTCTTTTTCTTTTTTTTTTTTACAATTTAGATTGGTTTAATCTTGAAATATAATCCAGTAGGACTAAAAACTAAACATTTCACGTCCTGTACCAAACAGTAAAATACTCGAAGGCCGTCAGGATCCTTTGACTGATTAACATCAATAAGGGAACCTATTTTTGATGTGGTAAAAGAAATGTGTTCATCTCCAATTACAATTTCAAGCTCCTGCTGGCCAGCCCTGTCAGAGGGAGGCCACAAAGCATCATCTTCTTTTGTAATTTACTGTCATCAATAATTCTCTTCAGTTCTTCCATTACACTCTTGTGTACATAAGCCTCCCTTCTGATCATGACATCATTTTTATAATTGCTGTTGTTGGCATATCTTAAGTTTTCCATCTGGCCAAAACTCCAACTCCAGAAACTCGTGTCCAAACTTGCCTTTGTGCCCTACATAGTAGTGTAGGTAGAAATCACTGGCTATAGCCATCCTTGTCCCCGAAAAGCCTGCCAAAGGACCGGCTGACGTGCCTCCAGGCACCTGGCCCAGATTTTCTTTTTCTTCATGATTCAGTGTTGGTAGTTTCTATATTTCTAGGAATTTATCCATTCTTTTAGGTTATCCAATTTGTTGGCATGTGATTATTTATAATAGTCTCTTATGATCCTTTGTATTTCTATTGTGTCATATTTAGATTTCATTTCTAATTTTATTTGAGTCTTTGCTCCTTTTTTGGGGGTGGGTGGGTCCATATGGTTTATTGAATGGATGGATGGAGAGAAAATGATGATGAGGAGCAGCTGCCAACTCAAGAAAAAATCTCTTGGTTATTGAAGTCATCCAGGCACAGCAGAGGGACCAGGGTCAGCCTTCCCTGGCTCTCCAAGGGCACTGCTGTCAGGACTCAGAGCCAGCTAAAGGGGATGCCAAGCCCCCAGTCCCAGTGCTTTGCCCCTGATCTCTCATGCTGAGTGAACACTTCTCCTGTGATGCTCTGAGCAGGCAGCAGGGAGCTCTTCACATGGAGACCTCACTGTCCATTCTCTGCCCCACTGGTGTCCATGAACAATAGGAATCTTGGGGAGAAATACCAACAATCCCAGATCCCACGTCACCCCAAGGTCACTGACTCATGGGACTTCCTCAACAATCTCCAGATCTAAGGCTGACCTGTTATCTGGGAGCCAGGCATGCCTCTTGGGGGCACCATGTTGCATCTGTGGAGTCTACTAAGCAAAGGCACTGTCACAGGGTTTCTACCTCCCACCGAACCGACCTGAACTCGTTCCAGTGTGAGATCCAAATATAGATGTGTTGACTGGTTTCTGCCAAGAGACTCCTTAACTTCAAAGACAAAGTGAACCCTGCAATCTGGGCGCTAGCCTGGTCACCATATCACGGAGGGGGGCAGCAAAGGCCTGAGCTCTGAAGGGAATGGCAGGAGAAAAAAGGTAGTGTGTGAAAGTTCCAGGGTTTGGAAGGGACAACTGGGCCCTTCAAACATGGAAAAATGTCTTTCAATAACTCCTCTCCCTGTACTATCGATGACCAGGGCACAGGCAACCCATGATCACTGAGTCTTTGCTCTTTTTTCTTAGTCTAGCTAAAGGTTTGTCAATTTTATCTTTTCAGAATACCGTCTTAGTTTTGTTGATCTTTTCTATTGTTTTTCCTGTCTATATTTCGTTTATTTCTGCTCTGATCTTTGTTACTTCTGCCATCTTTGGACTCATTTAGTTCTTTATTTCCTTGAGGTGTAAAGTTAGGTCATTTATCTGTGATCTTTCTTTTTATCTTTTAAATGTAGGTGCTGTTGCTACACACTTCCCTCTTAGAATGGCTTTTGCTGCACTCCATAGGTTTTGATATTTTTTTGTTCTGTGTTTCCATTTCTATTTGTTTCAAGATATTTTTTGATTTCTTTTTTGATGTCTTCTTTGACTCATTTGTTCAGGAGTGTGTTGTTTAATTTCCACACATTTGTGAATTTTCCATTTTCCTCTTTTGATTAATTTCTAGTTTCATACTATTATGGTTGGAAAAGATACTTGGTATGATTTCAGTTTCCTTACATTTGCTAAAGCTTATTTTGTGACTTAATATATGATCTATCCTGGAGAATGTTTCAGATGCAATTGAGAAAAATGTGTATTCTGGTGCTGTTGGTGGTATGTTCTGTATGTGTCTCAGGTCCATTTGGTCTAAGGAATAGTTCAAGTACAGTGTTTCCTTATTTACTTTCTGTCTGGGTGATGTAACCATTGTTGAATGTGGGGTATTGAAGTTCCCTACTATTATTACATTGTTATCTATTTCTCCCTTCAGTTCTATTAATATTTGCTTTAAATATTTAGGTGCTTCAATGTTGGGTGCATATATACCTACAATTGTTATATCCTCTTAATGACTTGGTCTCTTTATCACTTGGTCCCTTTTTACATAGCGACCTTCTTTGTCTCTTGTGACCAGTTTTGATTGAAAGGCTATTTTATCTGATATAAGTATAGCCACTTCTGCTCTCCTTTGGTTACCATTTGCATGGAACATCTTTTTTCATCCCTTCACTTTCAACCTATGTGTGTCCGTAAAGCTAAAGTGAGTCTCCTATAGGCAGCATGTTGTTGGATGTTTCTTCTATCCATTCAGCCACTTTGTGTCTTTTGATTGGAGAATTTAGTCCATTTACATTTAATGTAATTATTGATAGATAAAGACTTACTATTACCATTATGTTATTTTATGACATTTTTAGTTATTTTGTTCCTTTCTTCCTCTCTTACTGTCTTCCTTTGTGATTTATTTTTTGTAATGGTATGCTTTAATTCCTTTATTTTTTCTGTAACTACTAAAGGTCTTCGTTGTATTTTTTGTATATGTGTGGCCACCACAAGGCTTACATAAAACATCTTGTAAGATATAACGTCTATTTTAAGCTGATAACAACTTACTTTCAATTGCATATAAAACCACTACTCTTTTACTCTCTCCTCCCCACATTTTATGCTATTGATCTTTTTATCTTGTGCATCCATTAACAAATTATTGTAGCTTATATACTGTATATAATTATAGCTTATACATATTGTAGCTTATTTATTATTGTAGCTTATTATAGTTGTTTTTAATATTATCGTTTAACTTCTGTGCTAGAGATAAAAGTGATTTACACACCATGATTACAGCATTTGGGTATTCTGAATTGAACTATATAATTACCTTTACCAGTGAGTTTTATACTTCTATGTATTTTTAAGTTGTTACTTAGCATCCTTTCATTTCAACTTCCTTTAGCATTTCTGTAAGGTAGATGTAGTGATGATGAACTTCCTTAGCTTTTGTTTGTCTGTGAAATTCTTTATCTCTCCTTCATTTCTGAAGGACAGTTTTGCTGGGTATAGTTTTCTTGGTTGGCAGTTTTTTGCTTTTAGCACTGTGAATATTTCATATCAGCTCATTCCCTCATGGCCTGCAGACTTTCTGCAGAGAAATCTGCTGATAGCCTTATGGGGGTTCCCTTGTTCATGATAAGTCATTTTTCTCTTGCTGCTTTCAAAATTTTCTCTTCATCTTTGACTTTTTACATTTTGATGATGGTGTGTCTCAGAGTGATCTTCTTTGGGTTGGTCTTGCTTGGGGTCCTTGGGATCCTTTGAGATTCTTCTACTTAGATGTCCATATCTCTTTCTAGATTTGGGAAATTTTCAGCTATTATTTCTTTAAATAATCTTTCTGCCCCTTTCTGTCTTTTCCTTCTGGGACTCCTATGTTGTGACTATTCATTTGCTTGAAGGTGTCCCATAATACATATAGGTTTTCTTCACTCGTTTTCATTCTTTTTCCTTTTTGTTCTTATAATCGGCTAATTTCAAATCATCTGTCTTCAAGTTTTCTGATTCTGCTTCATGATCAAGTCTATTGTTGAGGCTCTCTAAAGAATTTTTCAGTTCTGACATTGTATTCTTCAGGTTCAGGATTTCTGTTTTGGTTCTTTTTTATGGTTTCTGTTTCTTTATTAAACTCATTTTGTTCATGTATTGTTTTCCTGATTTTGTTTAGTTATCTGTGTTCTTGCATTTCATTGAGTTTCCTTTTTTTGTGTGTGCGGTATGCGGGCCTCTCACTGTTGTGGCCTCTCCCGTTGCAGAGCACAGGCTCTGGACGCACAGGCTCAGCAGCCATGGCTCACGGGCCTAGCCACTCCACAGCATGTGGGATCTTCCCAGACTGGGGCACGAACCCGCGTCCCCTGCATCGGCAGGCGGACTCTCAACCACTGCGTCACCAGGGAAGCCCTCACTGAGTTTCTTTAAGATGATTATTTTGAATTCTTTTTCAAGTAATCTGTAGGTCTCCATTTCTTTGGGGTCAGTTCCTGGATCTGTATTAATTCCTTTGATGGTGTCATCTTTGCTTGATTCTTAATGATTCATGTAGCCTTGCATTGGTATCTGTACATTTGAAGAAGCATACACTTCTTCCAGTCTTTACAGACTAGTTTCCATAGGTAAAAACCTTCTCCTTTCTGTTCCCTGGGCTGATGGACTACCTCTGAAATCTCGGTTGTGCTGGGTTAGACCCAGTTATATGGCTGTTGCTGGGTCTGTAGTGGGATCTTTAGTTGGCAGGCTTGTTATCAGGGGCTGGGACAGGTGTGGATCCTGCCTCGTCTCTGGGTGAATGGGACTGCCTCCAGTACCTTGTTCAGTAGGGTGTTCTGGGATAAGGATCCTCTTCAGGTTCCACAGTTGGGTCCTTAGACAGCAAGTCTATTTCTAGGTGTGCAGGGGGCATGGCTCCCACTAGATCCCTGGGAGGACTGATGCCTGGTCACTGGATGGGCCCCTAGGTGGGCAGGACTGGCCCTGGACCATGGCTGAGAGGGGCTGGAATGGGGCCCCAGGGTTGTTTGAGATTCTATAGCCATGTTTGAGGTCTGCAGACCTGGCCCTGGAGGCACAGATGTGTATGTCTCCCACCAGGTCCCTGGGCAAGTTGGGCTCAGTGGTGTGGACTGAGGCTGGGAGGACCTGGAACTGAGTATATGTCCTTTTCAGAGTCTCTTGGAGCACAGACAGTAGTGTGTACTACTGGGTCCTTTGCTGGCAGGTCTGCTGGTGGACTGAAGCTGTGTTGAGGTTGGAGCCCAGTACAGGGTCCTTCTGGGGGTTCAGACTGGAGAGTCTCCCACTGGGGCCCTGGACCCTAAGGAATGCTGGCAGATGGAGGCTGTGAGGGGTTTAGAGGCAAGTATGGGGCCCTTTCTGGATCTCTGGGGGTATAGACAGGTATTTCTCCTGCAGGATCCCTGTGCTAGCAAGACTGCGGACAGTGGCTGGGATGGGCTGGAGCCCAATTACAGGGCCTCTTCAGAATCCACAGTCTGACTGAGTTTGGGGGCTTACCTCCAGGGGCTCCCAGACTGTGGCCAAGAGGGGCTGGACCTGGTTCACGGGCCAATTTAGGGTCCACAGCTGGGACCGAGGGCTGTATGTGTATCACCTGATGCTCGGGCGAGCATGGCTCCTCCTGGGTCCTTCGGCATGTGGTGCTGGAGACAGGAGGACCAAGCCAAACAGGGCTGTAGTCAAGTTCTCGGGGGCACAAAGCTGTTTCTGTTTCTGTAGCGGGGAGCATGGTTGGTAAGTCAGCAGCATGGGGCAGACCTGCCTTCTCAAAACACCTCTCCTTGGTCTTGGACTTCACAGTCTCCTACCTGGATCCCAAAGCTCCTATGAAGACACTTTCAAAGCTCCTGTGAAGGCACTTTTGTCCGTGGCTGGATGCCAACTTATTGTTGTTGAGGCGGGGGTATGATCAAGGGATATCTTGTTCAGCCATTTTGCTCCAAAGCATTCTTTTTTTTATCTTTAAATCCACTAAGTCCTAGGATATGTCTCAGCGTTGACTGCTGTGGTTGACATTCCCTGGTATGTAGTGTGCCCTTTAATATGAACCTCTAAGACTTCTATTTCAGGCAAGTTTCCTTGAATTATACTTTAAAATACTTCTTCTGCCCTGTTGTTTTATTTATTACTATTTTTAAATTTAACAAACACTTGGACATTGCTTGGAATATGCCAGGCACTGTTCCAGCCTCATATCAAATTTTAACCCACTTAAACTTCCTAACAGCCCTATGGAGTAGGTACTAACATTATCCTCATTTTAGTGACGGGGAAACCAAGAAAGAAAGTGGTTAAGAAACTTGTCCAAATTCACATTCACTTCATTGACATGAAGTCAAATACTTCATTTTCTTAACCATTGTGCCAGGCTGGTTTTCTCCTTTCTTGGTGACTCACTTTGTGTATTAAAGTACGATAGCTCTCCTTTGACTGTCTCCTATTATTTTCTCGCTGATGTTTTAGAATACTTTATTTCTGCTTGTGTTCACCTTGTCTAGTTTCTTATAGTGAGTTCCAGCGTATATTTTCTTTGTTGATTTCCCACCATTTTCATCTTAATTTCTGTGATTTTTTTCCTTCTTTCCTGACTTTTTCATATTTCATCTCTTCCTGTTATCTTGCCATCACATTCTTGAGTTTTTGCATGTCTGCTTTGTTTTCTTCCTTCAAGGAGATGATGGCTTCATATATATTTTTAAATTTGTGGTGAAATATTGGATCATAATTTTCATGTATTCCCTGATAACGTTTTTAGTGAGTGTTATTCATCTCTTGGTAATTTTGCTGCTCTTTCCCTCATTTTTTTCTTATGTTGTTCTTTGGATGCTGTGTGCTGGCTTCCCCTTTACTATTCACCACTGAAAGGACACAAGATAGGTATCTGCTGGTGGTTCATATGGGAGATGGTGTGGGGAAGGGGCTATGCTTCATGGCTAAACGCACTCTTCTTTGCTGTTGCTGAGAGTGGTTCCTGCAAATAAGTTTTCTCTGGGAGATAGTTTGTGATGCTCTCCCTCTTGCCTTTCTGAACCAAGTCGGCAGACCCCAACAGGTAAATGGGCAAAAGAAGTTAAATACAAAAATGTTCAATTTCACTACTGTTCACTACTAATTGACATTAATTTCTTTATCAAAGCAAATTCAGCTGGAAACGGTGAGATATTATTTTTATGCTAATTCAGTGTATATGGGTATTCCATATACACTGCTGCTGTGACTTAGATTGTCTTAAAACTTTTTTTGGAAAGCAATTCAGTGTGAGACATGACGCCAAAATGTTTAATCACGTTGATCCAGTATTTTCACTACTAGAAATCTATCTCCCCCAGAAGTCTAAAGTACAGAAAGAAATACACCACCAAAAAAGATATTCACACCATTCACTTACTAATCTTTCTTTCTCCACTGATGTATGTGGATTCCTTTGCAATATATCAATGTTACATTCCTGTATGTGGTGGGCTTGCCCTGGACCATCTACTCTGCTTCATTGCCCTGTAGCACTCTACTCTTGATTGGTAATGACCTTTTGACATTCAATTTGTTTTTCTCTCTGCCCTGTATATTTACTGTAGATGTGAAAAATGGGTTTGATGTTATCCGAATAAACCTTCATTTTGTGTATTGCTGGACTGAATATTCTAAGTGGTGAGCACGTATATTCTCGGTTTCTGTGCTGTCTTATTCAACACACGCTTTTTCAACACACACACATGGGAGCACATGTATTCTTGGTTTCTGTGCTGTCTTATTCAATACATGCTTTTTCTCATACTATACACTAGCTTTTAAAGCTTTTCATTTTTTGCCCCCAATATATTTCCTTTCTTCCTTTCTCTTTTTCTTTTCTCCACTCCTCCCCTACCCTGTTTATTAGTATAGATTTGGGTAGGTCTAGTGATATAATTAGAAAGCAAATAAAAGATTGAGTTGTGAGGAGACATTCAAGATGGCAGAGGAGTGAGACCCGGATATCGCCTTCTTCCCCACAAATACATCAGAAATACATCGACATGTGGAACAGCTCCTACAGAACACCTGCTGAATGCTGGCAGAAGACCTCAGACCTCCCAAAAGGCAAGAAACTCCCCACATACCTGGGTAGGGCAAAAGAAAAAAGGAAAAACAGAGACGAAAGAATAGGGACGGGACCTGCTCCAGTGGGAGGGAGCTGTGAAGGAGGAAAAGTTTCCACATACTAGGAAGGCCCTTCGTGGGCAGAGACTGCGGGAGGCGGAGGGGGGAAGCTTCGGAGCCGCGGAGGAGAGCGCAGCCACAGGGGTGCAAAGGACAAAGCGGAGAGATTCCCGCACAGAGGATTGGTGCCGACCAGCACTCACCAGCCTGAGAGGCTCGTCTGCTCACCGGAGGGGCGGGTGGGGGCTGGGAGCTGAGGCTCGGGCTTTGGAGGTCGGATCCCAGGGATACGACTGGGGTTGGCTGCATGAACACAGCCTGAAGGGGACTAGTGTGCCACGGCTAGCCGGGAGGGAGTCCAGGAAAAAGTCTGGAGCTGCCGAAGAAGCAAGAGACCATTGTTTCGGGGTGCGTGAGGATAGGGGATTCAGAGCACAGCCTGAATGAGCTCCAGAGACGAGCACACACCGTGGCTATCAGCTCGGGCACCAGAGACGGGCATGAGATGCTAAGGCTGCTGCTGCCACCACCAAGAAGCCTGTGTGCGAGCACAGATCACTGTCCACACCTCCCCTCCCGGGAGCCTGTGCAGCCCGCCACTGCCAGAGTCCCGGGAACCAGGGACAACTTCCCCGGGAGAACACATGGCATGCTTCAGGCTGTTGCAACGTCATGCCAGCCTCTGCCGCAGCAGGCTGGCCCTGCATTCCATACCACTCCCTCCTCCAGGCCTGAGTGAGCCAGAGCCCCCGAATCAGCTGCTCCTTTAACCCCATCCTGTCTGAGTGGAGAACAGACGCCCTCAGGTGACCTACATGCAGAGGCGGTGCCAAATCCAAAGCTGAACCCCAGGAGCTGTGCGAACAAAGAAGAGGAAGGCAAATTTCACCCAGCAGCCTCAGGAGCAGTGGATTAAATCTCAACAATCAACCTGATATACCCTGCGTCTGTGGAATACCTGAATAGACAATGAATCATCCCAAACTGAGGCGGTGGACTTTGGGAGCAAGATATCACAAAGAAAGAAAACTACAGGCCAATATCACTGATGAACATAGATGTAAAAATCCTCAACAAAATACTAGCAAACAGAATCCAACAGCACATTAAAAGGATCATACACCATGATCAAGTGGGGTTTATCCCAGGAATGCAAGGATTCTTCAATATATGCAAATCAATCAATGAGATACACCATATTAACAAATTGAAGGAGAAAAACCGTATGATCACCTCAATAGATGCAGAAAAAGGTTTTGACAAAATTGAACACCCATTTATGATAAAAACCCTCCAGAAAGTAGGCATAGAGGGAACTTACCTCAACATAATAAAGGCCATATATGACAAACCCCCAGCCAATATCGTTCTCAATGGTGAAGAACTGAAAGCATTTCCACTAAGATCAGGAACAAGACAAGGTTGCCCACTCTCACCACTATTGTTCAACATAGTTTTGGAAGTTTTAGCCACAGAAATCAGACAAGAAAAAGAAATAAAAGGAATTCAAATCGGAAAAGAAGAAGTAAAGCTGTCACTGTTTGCAGATGACATGATACTATACATAGAGAATCCTAAAGATGCTACCAGAAAATTACTAGAGCTAATTAATGAATTTGGTAAAGTAGCAGGATACAAAATTAATGCACAGAAATCCCTTGCATTCCTGTACACCAATGATGAAAAATCTGAAGGAAAAATTAAGGAAACCCTCCCATTTACCATTGCAACAAAAAGAATAAAATACCTAGGAATAAACCTACCTCTGGAGACAAAAGACCTGTATACAGAAAACTATAAGACACTGATGAAAGAAATTAAAGATGATACAAACAGATGGAGAGATATACCATGTTCTTGGATTGGAAGATTCAATATTGTGAAAATGACTCTACTACCCAAAGCAGTGTACAGATTCAGTGCAATCCCTATCAAACTACCAATGGCATTTTTCACAGAACTGGAACAAAAAATTTCACAATTTGTATGGAAACACCAAGTAGCCAAAGCAATCTTGAGAAAGAAAAACAGAGCTGGAGGAATCAGGCTTTCTGACTTCAGACTATACTACAAAGCTACAGTAATCAAGACAGTATGGTACCGGCACAAAAACAGAAATATAGATCAATGGAACAGGTTAGAAAGCCCAGAGGAAAACCCACACAGATATGGTCACCTTATCTTTGATAAGGGAGGCAAGACTATACAATAGAGAAAAGACAGACTCTTCAATAAGTGGTGCTGGGAAAACTGGACAGCTACATGTAAAAGAATGAAATCAGAACACCCCCTAATACATACACAAAGATAAACTCCAGATGGATTAAAGACCTTAATGTAAGGCCAGACACTATTAAAGTCTTAGAGGAAAACCTAGGCAGAACACTCTAGGACATAAATCACAGCAAGATCCTTTTGACCCACCTTGTAGAGAAATGGAAATAAAAACAAAAATAAACAAATGGGACCTAATGAAACAAAGGCTTTCACACAGCAAAGGAAACCATAAACAAGACGAAAAGACAACCCTCAGAATGGGAGAAAATATTTGCAAATGAAGCAACTGACAAAGGACTAATCTTCAAAATTTACAAGCAGCTCATGCAGCTCAATATCAAAAAAACAAACAGCCCAATCCAAAAATGGGCAGAAGACCTAAATAGACATTTCTCCAAAGAAGATATACAGACTGCCAACAAACACATGAAAGAATGCTCAACATCATTAATCATTAGAGAAATGCAAATCAAAACTACAATGAGATATCATCTCACACCAGTCAGAATGGCCATCCTCAAAAAATCTAGAAACAATAAATGCTGGAGAGGGTGTGGAGAAAAGAGAACCCTCTTGCAGTGTTGGTGGGAATGTAAATTGATACAGCCACTATGGAGAACAGTATGGAGGTTCCTTAAGAAACTAAAAATAGAACTACCATACAACCCAGCAGTGCCACTACTGGGCATATACCCTGAGAAAACCATAATTCAAAAAGAGTCATGTACCACAATGTTCACTGCAGGTCTGTATACAATATCCAGGACATGGAAGCAACCTAAGTGTCCATCGACAAATGAATGGATAAAGAAGATGTGGCAATATATACAATGGAATATTACTCAGCCATAAAAAGAAACAAAATTGAGTTATTTGTAATGAGGTGGATGGACCTAGAGTCTGTCATACAGAGTGAAGTAAGTCAGAAGGAGAAAAACAAATACCGTATGCTAACACATATATATGGAATCTAAAAAGAAAAAAATGGTTATGAAGTACCTAGGGGCAGGATAGGAATAATGATGCAGATGTAGAGAATGGAGAATGGACTTGAGGACATGGTATGGGGGAAGGGTAAGCTGGGACGAAGTGAGAGAGTAGCATTGACATATATACACTACCAAATGTAAAATAAATAGCTAGTGGGAAGCAGCCGCATAGCACAGGGAGATCAGCTCGGTACTTTGTGACCACCTAGAGGGGTGGGATAGGGAGGGTGGGAGGGAGTTGCAAGAGGGAGGACATATGGGGATATATGTATATGTATAGCTGATTTGCTTTGTTATAAAGCAGAAACTAATGCACCATTGTAAAGCAATTATACTCTAATAAAGATATTTAAAAAAAATTATTGAGTTGTATCAGCAGTTTGCTTACTGCAGCTTTCCTTGCCAATGTATTAAAAAGCCTTTAAAAATTTGGACCATTTATATTGCATTTGTGCCCATTATCAATTCAAGATTTAAAAGGCTATAATTATTCTCTAAGGTTTCCGAAGTCCTTTGGACTACTCCAACTCAGATTAGTGGAGACTGGATAGATTAGATAAATGCATAGCTACAAGTTCTTATTTCACTTAATTTTGATGTGTGATACTTGTTAATAAATAGCTATTTGTAGGAATCTGCATTTCTTGTAATGGGTTTGATAAATGAATTGTAATAGTATCTACAAATAAGTTAATTATGTGTGAATTTTAACGAACTTTTAGGCCTCATGTTTTGGGGCAAATCCATACATCATCCTCTTCCCCTGAGATAGCAAAAAGTAGTTGTAGACTGAGAACAATTTTGTCTTGTTTCTTGCTTCCTTGCAAAGACAGCACTAGATACATCGTGTACAATCATTTCTTTATTCTGTGCCTGCTTTGGATTCTTATATGTACTTGGAAGAATTTCCCCCCCAGATTGAATTTTTTCCTGTCTGCTCATTTTCCCAGGACTGCTCTTTTTGGGCGATAGAAAGCTTTTCCAGTGTTTTGACACAGGCAATATGTGCTGCCTAGGGTGGTACCTTAAATAGTGCATTACATTAAAATTTGTTTCTACATTACTTCCTAAGAGTTCCTGGGCAGTTTTCTTTGGCTGTCAGGAGTATTTAGAGAGAGGACGGGAAGAGGGCTAAGGTTCATGGCACCTACTGCATCAGCCCCGCTGAGCTCTTGTGCATATGGTGGTGCCTGCCCACCTCAGGAATCAAGAGTAAATTGCCTCTCACCTCTGATTCTGTGGCCAGGTGCTGTCCAAAGACCTTCCCCTGGATTTCTGAGAACTCTTAGGGGAGGGGGGATACCCTTCTATTCTCCTTGCCCCCTGGGATCCTCTGTTTGCCTGGCTCTGTGTCTAGTTTTTCCATGCTAGTCTGGATGAAAATTCAGCTCCTCTCTTTATTCCCTCCCACCATCCTCCTCACATACTCTTCATGAGGTGTGATATTTTTTTAAAAAAATATTTATTTATTTATTTGGCTGCGCCGGGTTTTAGTTGTGGCGTGCGGGATCTTTAGTTGTGGCACGCAGGATCTTTTTAGTCGTGGCATGTGGGAATCTTTCAGTTGCGGCACGCATGCAGGATTTAGTTCCATGACCAGGGATCGAACCCTGTCCCCTGCATTGGGAGTGTGGAGTCTTAACTGCTGGACCACCAGTTAAGTCCTCATTAGGTGATATTTTAATAGCTGCTGCTGAGCCACTGGAGGAGGAAAGAGTGACATACATTCTCCCTGGCTCCTCCCTTCTGTTTCTTCCTTTTGCCTCCTGAAGCTTCTCAACATTTCTTTTCAAGAGCAAAGCCTGCCACTGAGTCTCCCCTCCAAGCCTGACAGCTGTGTCTTGTCCTTGGGGTTCATTGAGCTTCTTGGACCTGCTGGTTTATAGTTTTCACCAAATTAGTAATACTTTCGCCATTATTTCTTGCTCACAGGTCTACAGGTCAACTGCAGATTGATTAATTGAGGAGGGACGTGTCCTCCTTTAACTAGTGCTCTCCAGGATATAGTTCTGTTGTGGCCGTCAGCATGAGCAATGAGCACAAGCGCCAGGCCAAGCCGTGCAGCCCTACTTACGGCCTCTGCACATGTCACACCCACTCATATTCTGTTGGCCAAAGCAAATGACATGACCAAGTCCCACATCAAGCAGATGAGGACATCTACTTCACTCACACCGAGGTGGGGAGGGAAATGAATATTTGCTAAACAGTAGTGCAAAAGCTTTCACAATGTTTTGTTCTTGCATGATTCTTTTTCTGGCTCTGGCAAACAGCGTTTGCTGGAAAGTGAATCAACTTTGGAGTCAGACCTGGATTCAAACCCTAGTTAGTTTTTCCACTAACTACTTGTGTGACTTTAGGTAAGTTACCTAACCTTTCTGAGCTATGTTCTCTTAGTTGTAAAAATGGGAAAAATCACATTTACCTCATATGATTGTTGGGGGAGTTAAGGCATATAACACCCATGGTAATGTTTAGTACAAAAATGACATTCAATTAATATTAGTTTCCTTTTAGGATTCCAAGTGGGCTTTTATTGTAGACATTGGCTCTAGAAAGTAAAATAATCCAACAGGACAGTGAGCATTTTCAGACTAGTTATGATACTAACCAGTTTATTCGCATGCATAGTGATGGGTGGGAATCGGAATTTGGAAGTAGGAAGTGAATACTGTACTGATTAGCTGCGTCCTGATTGGAGGTGGATCCATTTCCAAGGTTTATTATTAAGGGTAGGTGACCAGGACCTTTCTAGAGGAAATCAGGAGCACCTGTTCATCTACTAGCAGTGGTACCTAGGATTATACTGTGGGGCCCTTTCTCGGCATGACTTTCCCCCACTTCCCTATTGTCAGATTGGGTGCAGTGAGAGGTGTGAATGGTGCAGGAATATTTGTCAGTTGGATGTGGTAATTTTCAGTTCTCGGAAGCTTTCATGATTGGATGGGATGGATTGTTCTGCATGGGAGCTGGGTTATTGCTGACTTGGGAAGGAACTTTAACTGCTGGTCCTTTCCAGGGACTGTATCTTTAAGGGGTACAGTCCTAATTCCATGGGAAGCTGCTCCTTAAGTTAGGAAAGCCTTGTGGGCCCAGAATGAGGGGTCTACGTAGTGGTCTGGGGGCTCCCTCTCAGGAAGGAAAGAGGCTTCTGATCTCTAGGGTTCGGAGCAGACCTCATCTTTTACTTTGGTTTTTCTCTTCCTGTTTTGTCCTCAACATTTTAATTAAACTGAAATAGTAAGTATGGACTGAGAAAATCACATTAGAGTAAAATTTTTCACTGAGGGCCTGGCACCAGCCTAAACAAAAGTCAATCATTTTGGCATTGATGTGGGTAGCTCGAAATCTGGACTCATCGGTGAAGCTGACAGTGGACTCATTTTCCACGCCAGGCTCTTCAGAGTTGAGAATGCAAGACATCCAGTGGTAGGATGAGCACCCAGGCTGATGGCCGTGGTTGGAGCTCTGAGCTCCCACTTCAAGCCAGAGCTGGTATCTTATACCAGAGGAGGAGGAAGGGGGGGGGAGGGGAAGGAAGAAGAAGAGGCAGATGCAGACACTTGAGGGGCAGTCTTAACTTTAGCGTGTTTCATATGTACAGCCACACCCACAGCTCAGGACCCCCTCATGGTTCCAGATCAGGGTTAGGCAGCTGAACACCTTTCACTTCTAGCCCCGTCTCCCACCATCAGCCATCATTAGTAGATCTGTGATCGCCTCTTCCTTCTGAGCCTGGACTCCCCTCGGCCAGCTCAGCCCAGCATGCTGGCCAGCCTCTGCTCCTTGAGCAGAAGCGGCAAATAGGTTCAGTTGCTGATCACCATACTTTGCTCATGGGATAAGAGAAAGACTGCAATGAATAAGTAAAAAGGAGTGAGTTTTGGAAAAGATGAAAACTCTAATTTGAAAAGATACATCTACTCCAATGTTCATAGCAGAACTATTTACAATAGGCAAGACATGGAAGTAACCTAAATGTCCATTGACAGATGAATGGGTAAAGAAGATGTGGTACATATATATGATGGAATATTACTCAGCCATAAAAAGAATGAAATAATGCCATTTGCAGCAACATGGATGGGCCTAGAGATTATCATACTAAGTGAAGTAAGTCAGGGAAAGACAAATATGGTATCACTTACATGTGGAATCTGAAAAACGGATACAAATGAACTTATTTGCAGAACAGAAATAGACTCAAAAACATTGAAAACACACTTATGGTTACCAAGGGGGGAAGGGTTGGGGAGGGATCAGTTAGGAATTTGGGATTAACAGATACACATGACTATATACAAAATAGATAAACAACAAGGGCTTACTGTACAGCACAGGGAACTATATTCAATGCCTTGTAATAACCTATAATGGAAAAGTATCTGAAAAAGCATATACACACACATATATGTATAGTATAACTGAGTCACTTTGCTGTACGCCTGACATTGTAAATCAACTATACTTCAATTTTCTTTAAATGGGGAAAACAGGAGTGAATTTCAGGTAATAGGAAAAGACAGTGTTTTTCTGAGAGTGTTTTTGTTTGTGTCCAGTACTTCTGGCAAAATGGTGTTAGAAAATCTGTTCTGCTCAACAGTATTATTCTGAAGTCCGAAAATGGTGTAGCTGTAAAAATTGGATGATTCTACCTTTGGAAACTGCAATTTTTTGTGTGTTGGTGGAGAAAAATGCATGAACGAAACCCAGTATTACAAAACCAAAATTTATGTGTTTTAAGGTATGTTCAGGCTGACAGGCTTGAGGAGAATAAACAACCAAGTCCTCATTCTTGGAAGACACTTGTGATCTTTAACTCGATATTTCAGGTTTGCTGGCCCATCACTCAGGCTTGACTTGGCTTCTTTGCTTCTAAGCTCTAATTTAATATAGAAGCACTGACTGGCGCCTGTTTATGGGCTACTGAGAGCAGTTCTCTCAGAGGTCTCCTTTCTGCTCCCTAGACCTCAGTTTAATTCAATGGATGGAGCTGGAGCAGCTGCACGTCCAAAATCGCTGCCACATTCCAGTGTACAAGGCTGAGACTTTGTCTCCGAAGTCCTGCTCCTTCTAATAATGGCTTGCCTTGGATTTCTTGAGACAGTCCTCTTGTTGGCAAAGCATTTATGAAACGCCTTCTGTGTGCTTTAGTGTCTCCCTAGGGGCGAGGAGGAGATTCAGAAGGAATAAAAGACAAGTTTCCTCTTCAGGGAACCCTAAACTCTTAGGATATCAATTATGCTTCTGCTTGATGATTTCCAAGTTGCTCCTTCACAAAAAGGAGGGGATATATGTATACGTATAGCTGATTCACTTTGCTGTACAGCAGAAACTAACACAACATTGTAAAGCAATTATGCTCCAGTAAAAATTAATTTAAAAAAATAGTAAAAGTGGGAAAAAAACGTTGCTCCTTCCCATCACAGCTGCAGGATCTCAGTTTAGGATTTAAGACTTGCCCACCTACACTCAACCCTCTTGTTCCCTTAGTTCACACCTTCACCTAATGTGTAGGAAGGTCTAGTTTTCCCCACCAGAGAGTAAGTCCCTTTAAGGGCAGGGACCCCCTGTATTTTTTTCCCCCATAGCGGGTTTAAATCCTGGGTTCCTTGTTTATTCTTAGCCTGTCACCAGGACCCCTGCACTGCTCACTGGAACCCTCTCTTGGCACCGGGCCGTGGTGGACTCAGCCCAGTTCTTTAGTCACCAAGATAATCAATCTCTTAGAATCACACTGAAATAATCAAGTGGGTTCAGACATCCTGCATCACCTAACAAAACACTGAAGCATAGAGAAATCTCTGAAAAATCTTTTAAAAATTAACTTGAATTACCAGGAAAAAGAGCTAGTGTAGATTCCTGATTACATTTGAATACGCTTGTTCTGGTTTCAAGGTGAGGGATCTACTCCACATATATTACTTGAAAGTGGAGCATTGTGCTGAGCTCTGGGGTTACAGTGATGAAAAAAGGGGGTCCCTCTCTTCAAGAAGCTGATGTTCTGGAGCAGCCTACAAGGTGTCAGGGATGTACCAAGGAGAGTAGTTACAAAAAGGGATAAACGTAGTTCTGTCCTCAAAGTAATAACAGTTTGATAAGGGATGCAGTATGCCGGTAGTAGAAGCTCAACCCTGGAGCGCTCTCAGAGTTAGTAAAACCCATCGGGCCTGCCCGTGGGTGACCGCCCATCCCAGCACAGGTAGATTACAGCTAAGCAAGCAGGTGTGTGCTACAACTCAGCAGAGTGCAGCTCACCAACCATCATCGTCTACAGATCACAATTACAAACTGGGTGGTTTCCATACCAGGAAGAGATGAGCCTATAAGCCCCTTGAAGGAAACTAAAAGCAACCAGTACATAACAGATGAGGTTTGCTTACACAAATCCTGCATTGTGGTAATTTTTGAGGATATACAAGGACAGTGCTCCACATGGGAAGAGTACGGGGAGGGGGAGTTGGAGACAGACCTGAGGCCGAAGCCTGACTTTATCACTTATTAGCTGTGTGGCCTTGGGCAAGTTCCTTAACTTCTCTGAACTGCAGTTTGCTCATCTGTTAAGTGGGAGTGATGAGCCGTACTTGGGTGATGGCTGTAAGAACAAATGAAGTAGTATGTTTAAGTGCCCAACATAGTGACTGGCACATAGTAGGTACAAAGTCAATTTTACTTTCCCCCCCCTTCCTCCCTCTTTTTGTATCAGCAGGAAGCAGCCATTATGAAATACATCTAAAATAAATGACACTCTTAGAAATAGTAGAATATTGTGAACCATATCAATGAGAGTGGCCTGGAACGGGATCTGGAAGATGGTATGTCAAGGACTCTCTGACACCTTGAAGGTCAGACACAAAAAAGAGCTCTGACTCTTTAGGAGCATTTCTTTAGGGCAGAAATAGGGACATCAGGGTATTAGAATACCATTCCCAGAAATCACCCAACTTTTTTGTTTTTTCTCCAAGCATATGCTGGATAGAAATGATAGAAATAAAAGCTTCGCAAACTTTTGTTGCAAGAGCCTCACGGGGATGCTTGTAAGAGTCCAATTTCCTGGATTCCCACCCTCAGAGTGAGTCTGGGGTGTGGCCTAGGAATCTGCATTTTGATAAGCTGATGGGGGGTTCCGACACAAGTTCTGAGGACCACACTTTGGGAAGACCACCCTGGAGGGGGAGCCGCTTCAAAGCTCACGCTGTTTCCTATTCACTCTGTATTTCCAGTGCCCAGATATCATGGGCGTTGATTGAGTTTTGTTGAAGAAATGAATGAATGGTGACTCTCCGAGAAGATGTCCTGTTGTGAAAAGGATATTTTTAAATGATTGGCTTCCTGGTTTCTAGGTTAGTCTCTTGTGAGTTTAGAGTGAAATAATGAGTCTCCTAAAACTTACTCATTCCTGAATGACCTGGCAGAGCTGGGAAGAGACCCCTTTATGTGAGTGAGACCCAGTCCCCAGTAGCCCATGTGACCTACCATCCCCAAAACGGGTTTCCATTGAGGGCAGGAGGCAGAGCAGATACTAGCGTGGGGTCACTCCCGCAAAACAACAGTCCTAGCCTTACTGTTTCTCTCTTGGTTCCGAGTTGGTTGACAGAAATCAGTGAGCAGCCCTGTGAGCATCTTATAATTCTTTTGGGCACTGTAAGTCCCTTAGAACCGAAAGAAGTGCAGGCCTTTTATGTGATTAGGAAAGCTGAAAAACAAAAACTTTGATAACTTTGCTCTAAAGGAAACTCATAAAGTTCCTTCGAATTTACCATTTCATTGAAACACTTACCTTTGAGTTGGTGTCTTCTGAACGGCATTAGCGATTCTAAATAGAATAGATTTATCCAACTAAACTTTATTCGTGGGCATTTTGGGCATTTTCTCTTTAGATATTGCTTCTCTATTCTTGTGCCTGTGTCTTTATCACCTGTTTGCTAGTAGCCCACAGAGTCTGGGGTCATGCTTCTTACTGAGTTTTGTGGAACACTTGCTCCCTACCATGGGGAGAAGAGTTATGGTTTATATACAGGTTTTCTATGTGAATATTGGACAATTAGACTGCATTCCATTTGCACTTTACAGTGTTATACTTAGAAGAAAGAGGCCCCAGGAGATGGTACCATAGCCGCCTATTAAGAGTTGTCCATACTTGATATTTGAAACTGCTTTTAAGGCATCATGATGTTTGTGAAACACATATATTCATTGTCCCAAGAAAATATTAGACATTTATCAAGATGGTGAAATGACTCTATTTGCTTTAAATTCATTAATGGTTAATTTCCATAGGGTGAGACTGAGCAAAATATCTTAATATGTAATTAAAACAAGGAACTGGGAATGCTTCCATTACAACAAAAACTACTGATTTCACCACTTTCAATCCCTTTATGGATATAATATACACCCTTTTACCAGATGCATATTGTATTTTTAGGTCTCTGGGGATTTTAATTACCTCATTGTTTATTATTATTTTTAAATGTTATATCACTTTCTGAAAATAGAGGTGCTGTGTTTTCCTGAAAATACTGCCTTTTATAGTCATATTCAACTCTTTCAGATCCTCAAGACTGAGTAGGCATTTAGGGCTCAGGCAGTCAGCAGAGTCTCCACCCAGGGGGGCCAGTTCTTCCCCCAGGAGTCCTGGCGATGGGGAAAGGGCCACAGCAGGACTCAGGGGGTGGTCTGGGATTCAGGTTGCTGAGGGTGGTTTTAATTTAATTTAATTTAATAGCCCTTCCCTTCCTGCCCCTGGTATTGCTAATATTTCAGATACGGGGGTGAGGGGGTGGGGACCTTGCCTTGCTGTGGCACGAGGACCTAAAAAGAAATGACTTACTGCTCTAGGGCATGTCACTGTTAATGTCTGGAACACCTAGGGTATAGCCATATGCTCAAATGATATAAATCTGTTACCATTTAGAAGAGTTTCTTGCATTATTGGGGGTTGTCGGTTATGGGACAGAGCAATCCCTCGAGGAGAGAATGCATTAGGTGCTCCGTCATTGTTTCTTTGTAATAAAGAAAAATGAAAAGAAGGAAGGATAGGAATCCTTACTGGAAACCCTGGACCCTGTGCTGAGTGCCGTGGAGGATACAAAGAGAGAAGAGACATTCTGCCCTTGCAAACATAAACCGTAATCCAACACAGCAGACTGATACTGCAGGAAAGCTGTCGATCACAGCTCTCGGCCCCAGGATGGCCCTGGACCCACCGCTGAGTGGTGAGCTGTGCTGTAAGCAGCTGCTTACTAAAAATAAAGCTTCGTGTTTGTGAAGGATTGACTTAAATGAGCCTGGATTCAAGGTCTGGATACACTAATTCACCATCTCCGGCTGATGCTTCTTTATGCTCTTTGGAATTGGAGGTTGGCTGGCCAGGCAGCCAGGAATTGCATATGGCGCCAGCCTCTTTAATTGCGTGTGTCCTGGCAACAAAAGCACCGAGAGCAGTGGCTGTGGCTGGTTCATTTCATGGGAATTGAAAAGGAACAGGAGGCAGATGGCTGTTTCCTGGGGTGGCGGGGCAGAGTTTGATGGTGGAGTCAGGCTGCTGCCTTGAATGAAGGGTGGGGCTGGGTGAGTGCAGTGGAGGGCTCTGAGCCCCCTGATAGGGAGCACAGGGGAGTGCAGGGGCCCTGGAGGGCTGGGAGGATGGTGCTCTTACTGGGCTCATGGTGACAGACTATTAGAGGGGGTGTCCTGGCGGGGGCCTTGAGCCCTGGATTTGAATGCCAGCTCAGGGTTCACTGGCAGTGCCCACCCACCACATATACTAAGCGCTCAACAAATGTTTGCCACGTGAATAGATGACTGACTTGGACTCTGACAACTGGACTTTATCCTACAAGTGAGACAAGCAAGATTTAACCGGGAGGTAGTGTTTGGTGGCAGGTGGGTCTCCTTCATATGTTAAACAAGCCAGTCAGTACCGCGTGCTGACAACAAACAGCAGCTTGATGTGACGTCACCTCCAGCTAGTGTCAGCATTCTGTGAGCCTTCAAGTGGTCACCACAAGGCCTATGGGGGATGTCAGGGGTTGGGGTGGGAGGGGGCCGCTGGGGTTGGAGGATCTTTTAGGTCACCTGGGTGTCTGTCTGAGGAACCATATCCTGTCTCTGTGCACGGCAGGATCCGCTGTGTTTTCATCTCCTTTCTGGTTTGGCCTGGAGAACTTCAAACTCACAAAGCTCTCTGCATACTGCAATCTCCTGTGCCCTGTCCTCCACGCTCTTCTGTTTCCAGTGGGGCTGTCCTCCTTGGCTGCAGCCGTCTGATTTCCCAGCTAAGCTCCTTAGAAATGACCCAGATAAAGATGGCAGCCCTTCCTGACTGCCTGTCGAATAACTTGAAATAAAACCTCTACCTTCTAAGTTAGGCTTTTTTTTTTGTTGTTGCGGTACGCGGGCCTCTCACTGTTGTGGCCTCTCCCATTGTGGAGCACAGGCTCCGGACGCACAGGCTCAGCGGCCATGGCTCACGGGCCCAGCCGCTCCGCGGCACGTGGGATCCTCCCAGACCGGGGCATGAACTAGCGTCCCCTGCATCGGCAGACGGACTCCCAACCACTGCAGCACCAGGGAAGCCCTAAGTTAGGCTTTTTATTGCCCGTGGTTTTTCTTGTCTGCTAGCTGGTTTTGTTTCATTATGTTTTGTTCTTAGAGCAGACCAAGTTAAATGGGTAGTTTTGAGTTGTTTTGTTTTCTGATCACCAGCGTAGGAATCTGTAGCTGCCGGATTATAACGACTAAACCAGTGGAGTGAGAGTCTGATGACTGCTTGCTCAGGAGAGCACATCCCGGGTCACTGCTGCCCCTTAAACGCACTTTCCTGTCCTCGGATCAGCCAGCGGCAACTGTATTTCCTTGGAAGTTTTTCCTTTGAGGCTGAAGGAGTAGTCTACTCCTTCTTAAGATGTTATTGACAAGCCTGGGGGAAATGGAAAGCCTTGACTCATTTGAAACTTTTAAAGAGAGAATTCTGCTACTTAACACCTCCAGGCTAAAGCAAGCAGCTGGAAGCCAGTTTTGCTTTCACAGGGTCAGAAAATCCTGGGGGTTCCAGGTTTGCGATGGGTAGCAGCCTGCGATATTTTTGGAATTCCAGCGTGGAGCTGGGTACTCATCACGTTTCACTCCTCGGGCTATTGATGGCTGTGGAGCCCTGGTGGCCATCCATCTCTGTCAGGGCTTGTCACTTGCTTCTTAATAAATATAGCTATTAATACTCTCTCACTTGATCTGGCCAACTTCAGGAGGGCCAGAGCTCTGGTTTCCCTTAATTCCGCCCCACCCTTCCGGACTACATTTTAAAAGTCAGAAACATCAACTCTGGTCTGCCCTGGTAGCTTAAGGTCAGTCTTTTGGCCCAGGGTGGACGAATCTCCTGGGGCGGCCCCTACACGTGATGGCTGTTCTCTTTCTCTGTGGTTGTGGGATCTCAGGCATCTGTGGACTGTTCAGTGGGATGCCATCAGCAGCTTGGGTAGGGACCTCTATAAACCAGCCGTCCCTTTTCCAGGACACCTAGTCAGGGTGGCTGAGTTGGTACAGTTACACCAACTTGGGTTTGACACCCTGCTCTGCCACTCTTGAGGGTATGACCTTGGACAACTAACTAGCTCCACCTCAGTTTACACAGCTGGGAAATGGGGACAGGAATAGAATTTGCCTGGAGAATTGTGAAGAGAGATGAGAAAATGTTTCGAAAGGCCTAAGCACAATGCCAGGCACGTAGCAGATACCCCAAAAAGGTGTTTATCATTAGAGAATCGGGACTCAGCTTACTTAAGTAATAACAGCATCAGTGTTCTCTGAGCCGACTGTACACAGTCTGTGAAGTAGATTTCTTGTGCATGTTTGTTTTTAAATAAATTTTACTGGAATGGAGTCTTTAAAACTAGAGAATACGTCTGCTGAATTCTTGTCTGAGCAACCCTTTTAGAAGCACCCCAGAGCAGGGACTCCCCTGTAACCCCCACGATGCCGTGAGTGGTGCCAGGCTGGCGGCTGGGCCCGTGGCTGCCACTGAAAATGGGTGAGTGGCATCTTCTAAGCACGGTTGCCTGTTAGAGTCACTGCTGGCCTCGTACGCACAGCGAGCTCTGGTGGAGAGAACTGTAGGTTCCCATACAGTTGTAAGAAATAACAGAAATGCCCACATGCTCTTTACTGGGTTTCCCCCATGGTAGCATCTTGCAAAACTATAGGACGGTATCACAACAAGGATATCGATATTGATGCTCTCAGGATACCACCCCAGGTTCCCACGTGTTGCATTTTATAGTCATACCCATCCCCCTCCTGCTCCTACACCCTCCTTAACCTCTGGAGGTTACTAATCTATTAGAGCCAGGATCCTGGTGGAGGCAGAGCCTCTGTCCCAGCCTTGGACCTCTTACCCATGGGATGAACGTCTATTGACTGATGGCTAAAATGATATAAATGTCTATATTAATTAAGCCATATCATTAAAAAAAAAATGTCATACAGCCAAACCAAACCCTTAACTGCGACAGGAGAGGTCCAGAAAAGGAGGCCAAAGAATTGTTATTACATTAGGGAAAAATAGAGTTGTGAAGGTGGTTTCAAAGAAGCAGGGAATCTCAGCTTAATCAAGAGAGGTGAGGGGTTGTTACTTCCATATACCGTTGTTTCCCTTGCTCACAGTGATCACCCTGGCTTTTATTGGGTGCCTTTGAATATTTTTATTCTTTATCTTATTTGAGTATTATCAATAAATTCATCTTAAAATATCCTGACTGCCACAAATATTTACTTTATAAGGATTTATTACCTCCTAAGGTCAGCATTTACGATTTCTTGAGATGACAGCGTTTTCTTAGGGATCTCACTTCTGAATCTCAGAAAGACGTTAGTGGAGCAAATGGAAGAGGGTGTTCAGAAATATTCTAGAAACTTGGCCGGGCTGTGCCAGGCTTGCTAGGACCACCAGAGCATTCTGGGGCCTTCCACAGCTGCCTGCTCACACGTGTTTCCCTTCCAGGAGCTGGGGTCAGAGAGGACGTGTTTCTCATCTGGAGGGAGATGCAGGAAGCCAGCAGCACGTTGGCCCAGATCCAGAGTCTGGTGGCTGAGCCTCCCAATACTGACGTGGCCACAACAGATCACGGTGGGTGCTGTTTACGGGCACGAGTGTAAAAGAGTCATAACTGCTACTGGTTGGGGATGGGGGCTGTTTCCATGTTCCTTACTTACCAAGGAGAGCTCCTTAGCCCAGCTCCTGAGGGGACTCTCCAGAGCTCTGCTGTGCTCCTTGTGTGTGTGTGTGTGTGTGTGTGTGTGTGTGTGTGTGTGTGTCAGTGTGTGCACATGTGTGTGTCTGCAGTTTGTCAAAGCAAAATCAGAGTTCTATTCAGGAACTATTGCAAGAGGGGAAAAGAGACCTCAGTATGGAAGTGGGCTCAGTTATGAATAAACATGGACCAGTGGGGATTTACAGGCAAGGAGCAGGGTGGAGGGTTGGTGGGTGGAAAATTACCAAGAAGAAACATCAGGGTTAAAAGGGGATTTCTGGCTAAACCTATCTGACAGGATTCTTGCTGAAGGCGGGCCGGGGTGATCAGACATCACCTGGGGGACAGGGGGAATGAGGAATTTGCTCAGGTATGGGGGTTGGGGGATCCGGGTAAACTGTCTTCTCAGGATTTTTGCTAAAATTAGGCTATGCAAAGACAAACACGGAAGTCCATAGGTCAAGATCCAGTTGAAAAGAGGATTCAGAGGAACCTGGGTTTGGAGTGAGAAATCTGGTTGTAAATCCCAACTCCATCACTAGATTAACCTGAGTCTATCTCTTTGAGCCTTAGTTTATTCTCCTGTTAAATAATGATAACATCAGTCTTAAGAGATTATTGTAAAAATTAAGTAAAATAATGCATGCTTTGCACCAAACAGGTACTTGGTAAATGTTAGCTCCATCTTTTCTCTTTCACAGTTAGGGCAGTGAGAATACTGATTCTTCGTCCTGAGTTCTTGAGTTAGTAAAGGATTTTCCTCTGTAGGGGACTGGTTTCATTTAGGGCACGGCTGGTAATAACAGTAGTTAACAAAGCACATACCTTACATGTCAGGCACTGTTCTAGGCACTTCACAAGTATTAGCTCATTTCATCGTTACCACAATCTTATAAGATAGCTGCTACTTTTATCTCCATTTAAGGTTAAGTAACTTGCCCAAGGCCATGCTAGAAGTAATGAGGCCAGGATTCAAAACCTAGTTCTTCAGTAAAAATACTGATGTCTGGCTCCCAACCCAGACATTCTGATTTAATCCATAAAGGATGCAATCTGGACATTGGGAGTTTTGAGAGTTCCCCAGGCAATCCTAATGTGCGGCAAAGTTTGGAAGCCCCTGCCATGCTGTATTGCCTCCTGGTACCCTGCCTTGTGTTACAGAGGCATCACCAGGGGAGGAGAGCAAGAAGGCCAGGCTGGCTGGGGTCAGGGATGCAGTTGAAGAGGAGAAGCGGGGAAGGGGACACGAGTAGAGGGAGGAGGAGGTAGAAGGCATGGGTGAGCTTGCCCTGTGCGACTTAATAAATTCCTGGCAACAGTGGCTTTTTCCTGTGAGTGGGTGTCCTGACTTGGGTCTGGGGCAGCAGCAGCTGCAGTTGCTTCCCCAGGACCGGCTGTCTGGGGTTTCCAAGGAGGGGCCCAGTCAGGCTTGTCTGGAGGGGCTGCTCGCTTGTGGTGACACCCGTCCCCCCTCAGCGTGAGCTTAGAGCCAAGGACTCAGAGAGTCCTCTGTCATCCTGAGAGAATGAAAATGAAGCAGGGGACCTGGGATAAGGCAAACATTCATGCCAGACAAATACTCACTGCTAAGGTATTTGGGGGAGTGCTATGGACTGAAATCTGTCCCGCCAAATTCAGATGTTGAAGCCCTAACCCCAGTGTGTCTATATTTGGAGAAAGGGCCTTTATGGAGGTAAAGTTACATGAGATCGTAAGGATGGGGCCCTAATCTAATAGAACTGGTGTCCTAATAAGAAGAGAAAGAGACACTGGAGACCTCTCTCTCTTCACATCACATGAGGACACAGCCGGAAGGTTGCCATCTACAAGCCAGGAAGAGATGCTTCACCAGAAACCAAACCTGTAGGCACCTTGATCTTGGACTTCCAGCCTTCAGAACTGTGAGAAAATAAACTTCTGTTGTTTAAGCGACCCGGTCTTTAGTATTTTGTTATGGCATATTGAGCAGACTAACAGAGGGAATATTGAAGCTTGGGGTAATCTTGAGGGTTAACAGAAGGTTTTTAGATGTTGTTTCTAAAGGAAACAGAAGAGCTATTGGCCTCTGTAATCTTTAGAAAGATAGATTGTCATCCCTTTGTTTCAATCTAATACACACACAGAACTAAAAACCAAAATAACTCCAAGCATAAACTTTCAAAACATGCTTTTTTTGGGGGGGGGCTGTATTGGGTCTTAGTTGTGGCGCACAGTCTCTCTCGCCGAGGCACACGAGCTCAGTAGTTGTGGCACGCGGGCTTAGCTGCCCCGCAGCATGTGGGAACCTAGTACCCCGACCAGGGATTGAACCCGCGTCGCCTGCATTGGAAGGCAGATTCTTTACCACTGGACCACCAGGGAAGTCCCAAAAGATGCTTTAAATGTACCGTTTCTATTTTTTTTTAATTTATTTTATTTTATTTATTTTTATTTTTGGCTGCATTGGGTCTTTGTTGCTGCACACTGGCTTCCTCTAGTTGCAGCGAGTGGAGGCTACTCTTCGTTGCAGTGCATGGGCTTTTCATTGTGATGGCTTCTCTCATTGAAGAGCATGGGCTCTAGGCGTGCGGGCTTCAGTAGTTGTGGCACGTGGGCTCAGTACTTGTATTTCGTGGGCTCTAGCGCTCAGGCTCAGTAGCTGTGGCGCATGGGCTTAGTTGCTCCGCGGCATGTGGGATCTTCCCAGACCAGGGCTCGAACCCATGTCCCCTGCACTGGCAGGTGGATTCTTAACCACTGCGCCACCAGGGAAGTCCCTATCATTTCTATTTAAAAAGGAAAATTTGGTCAGGACCTTTCCACTGTTGGATACCAAAAGAAGCTTTTGTAACCTTGCTTTGGCCCCAAAGGCCACATGTAGCGTCTGACTTGCCCCTGTTGCTGCCCACAGCCCAATGTTATTGAAGCACAGGCTGTGTCAGCCCAAGACCCTGCGTCTGCTTTGTGTGAGGGCAGCAGTCATTTTCCATGTTTGGCTGCCCAGGGCCTGCAGGCCAGAGGAGATATGGTAGCCATCTGGAGAGAGGAAGGGTAGGATGGAGGAGATCAGGTGAGCTGTCATTACACGTGGAACCTCCATGTGAATTAGACAAAGTCTTCCTTCCTGGACATAGCGGCCCCCATCTGCCCCCTGGACTGGGTGCACTGGTTCAGGGACCAACTGGCACCTATAGGACCAGGACCGGGAGGGCATTTCCTGGCAGGGATGACTCATCAGCCTGATACCTGGAATAAGAAGATGGGGAGGCCACACAATCTGGCCGTTGGTAATTTTGACCTCTTTTAATTACCAAGAGCAGTGCATGATAATTCCCTGAGGGGAAAAAAAAACTGACAAAAACATATGAAACTTTGGTTTTTAAAGGCGCTTGACACCAAGCAACCAAGGCCAGTGGTCTCTGAGATACAGGAAAATCCAAGGTAAACTCTGATTGTCCCAGCTTAATGCTTAGTGCTCTGAGAGAGTTTCCAGGCCATGGTGTAGGGAGAAGGATCCCAGGTAGACCAGAGCAAACTTCCAGGTTTGAGAGACAGAGTTAGGAGTCCAGGGAGATCAAGATATCAAGATTTCACAGGACAAAGTACCAGAGAGGAGAGAGGTGCACAGAGAGAGAACTCTGGAAATCTGCAATGAGCCCCTCTTGTGATTTCTGCTCAATATTGATCATTCTATGAGGAAACTACCTGAGGCTGGGGAAGATCCTTTGGAAAGAATTAGAAAGAAAGGGTTTAGAGCTCACACAGGGCCAGGAACAGTGCCTGTTCTTACTAGCCTGATTGGAAAAATTTATAAGTCACAGAGCACTGGGTAGACTACTTGGGAAGGTCTTGCCTCAGTAATGGGGACTGACTAGCCTTAAACTGAGCTCTGGGCCCTTCTAAGAAATCATCAAAGCAAGACATGAAAGTAGAGAGTTCTTTATGGGTAACTTAACTGCATCTCAGAACAAAGCTCAAGAAGATTTATAAGAATATAAAATCATCCAGTACCTAACAAGGTAAAATTCACAGCAATTGGTATCCAATCAAAGTTTACTAGGCATGAAAAGAAGAAAACTGACACAGATGTTAGAATTGGCAGAAAAAGACATTTAAACAGTTACAACTGTATTCCATATGTTCAAAAAGTTAAGTGGAGACAGGGAAGTATTTTTAAAAAATACATGTTGAACTTTTAGAGATGAAAATTTTTAGGGAAGAAAATATCTTACTTGGAAACATGCTGAATGGGATCAATGGCAGATTAGACATTGCAGGGAAAAAGATTAGTGATCTTGAAGGCATAGCAATAGAAACTATCCAAAAGAAGACATACGGAGAAAAAAAAACCAATAATAAATAAAAAATAAGAACAAATAACAAAAGAGCGTCAGTGAACTGTAGGACAACTTCAAGTAAACAAATGTAGATGGAATTCCTGAGGAGAGGGGAGGAGGGAGAACAGAAATATATTTGGAAAAATAAAGATTGAAAAATTTCCAAATTTGATGAAAATTATAACTTAGAGATCCAAGAAATTCGATGAATGCCAAGTACAAGAAGATGAGGGGAACTGTACCAAAGGACATCACAATCAATTTGCTTGAAACCGCTAAGGAAGAGAAAATGTTAAAAGCAAGCAGAGCAAAAAAGACATTTTCTGTAAAAGGAACAGAGATAAGCATGACAGCAGATTCCTTGCTGCACGTGAAAAGACAGTGGAGTAACATCTTATTTTTTTTTCATTCAGTACCTTAAACTCGCAATCTAGAATTCTATATTTTGTGAAAATATCTTTCAAAAACAAAGGCAAAATAAAGACATTTTCAAATGTACAACAGCTGAAAGAATTTATTATCAGCTCATCTGCACTGCAGGAAAAGTTAGAGGGAATCCTTCAGGCAGAAGCAGCATGTAATACTTTGATATGGAGAGAAATGAATGGCGACATGGTTCTACACAAAGGAATTAAGGACATTGGGAATAACTGCATGGGTAAATAGGTGGTATTTTTCTATTCAGATACCGTTAAAAGACAGTTGACTGTTTAAGCTAAAATAATAACAGTGTACTGTGGGGTTTATACCATGTATATAAAAGTTAAGTGTATGACAATAGTAGCATAAAAGCAGGAGGGGAATAGCAGCATTATTCATAAGTTCCAAGGATGAACAACCCAAAAGTCCACCAACAGATGACTAAACAAAGGGTGGTATGTACAGACAATGGAATATTATTCAGCTTTAAGAAGGAAACTCTGACACATGCTACAACACAGATAAACCTTGAAAACACTATGCTAAGTGAAAAGCCAGACCCAAAAAGTGGTTACCTGGGGCTGGTGGGATTGGGGAATGGAGGGAGTCACTTAATGGGTACAGAGTTTCTGTTTGGGATACTGTAAAAGTTCTGGAGTTGGATGGTGGTGATGGTGATTCAACAGTGTGAATGTACTTAATGCCACCTAAAACTGGTTACAATGATACATTTTGTGTTATGTGTATTTTACCACAATTGTAAAAAAAGCAAACCACTGCATTGCAAAAAAAAAAAAAAAAAAAAAAAAAATCCAGGAGGGGAGAAATGGAAATATGCTATTGTAAGGTTCTTATACTATGTGTGGGGTGATATAATATCAATTGAAATTAGACCGTGATACATTGAACATGTGTACTGTAAACTAAAATAACCACTAAATAACAAAGCAAGCCAACAAACGAGATAAATTGGATTTGAAAATACTCAATCCAAAAGCTGTCAGGAAAAAAAGAGAGAGAATTAAGGACAGATGGGGCCAATAGACAACAAATAGCAAAATGATTGACAGAAACCTAACCATGCATGTGGCAAAACTTACCAGTTTGTACATTTTAAATGTATATGGTTTATTGTTATCAGTGATCAATTATACCTTAACACAGCTCTTAATAAAGTAACACAGGAGGCTGTGCATCTCTCCTGAAGTGCTGAGCTGTTCAGAGACATTGGTGTTGGCATATACGAGCATTCTATGTGTTTGTGTCTGTGTGTGTGCCAGGTATGGCTCTCAAACGATAATATGGCCTTTCTCACAAAACGTTCAAGAATTTGTCCAAAGTTAGGGAGACTTTACTCTTCTTTGGATGATGCTTCAGCTCAAAGCATTTCAGGAACTCTGCATTTGCAGTAACCTTCACAGACATTTTATGACTCACTAGAGATAATTAGTCTAATCATGTTGTGTAGTGATGCCGAAATTGGACTCCGCATACTTGGTTGGTTCAGAATATCAAACTCAATGCCAAGAGACAAGGAAAAGGCAAAAGGTCCACTCAGGCTCTGTAGGAATTTCCGTCAAGGAGCTCTACGGGAGTTTTGAGCATTTTTTTTTAACAAGTGGAGAAAGAGACAATGCTCATTTTTATTGGCATTGTATTAAATAACTGGCTGGATTTCCCTGTAGTCATTGGTGATGGTGAAGTACACAGGTTTGGAGTTACAAAGACATTAATCTTGGCTCTGCCCACTCCTGTGTGACCCTGGACAAGACATTTATTATCTGTGCCTCAGTTTCCTTATTTGCAAAATTGGGATAATGATAATACCTACCCAATGTGCTGTTGTGAGAATTAAATGAGAAAATATATGTAAAACACTCAGAACTGTGCTGACACATAGAATGTAATGATAGCATAAAAAAAGTTTGATCCATTTATTTATTCTTTTGTTTATTGAATGCTCACTATACGTAGCTCTGTGCTAGACAGTGAGTATAATGACGAAAAACAGACATGGAATGGCCCCTAATAAAATAAAGCAGGATCTTGTACCATTTCTTGTTCAGGAAGGGTAGAAAATCAGAAGCACATGGAAGTATAATTCCCACCTGGGGAAGTATGACTAAGGAAAGGTGTGAGCTCCTGAGGTTTTTGGGGTAAAGGAAAGCCTCGCTGAGGAAATAACATTGGAGCTGATATCTGAGGGTTGAGGGGGTGAGTTAATGAGATGAAGGGTGGGAGTAAGGGAAGAATTTACGCTAGGCAACAGAATAGCGCATGCAAAGGTCCTGAGGCAGGAAGGAGCATGGCACTTTAGTAGAGCTGGAAAAGATGAGTGTGGCCAGAGCTCAGAATTCAAGTTAGCAATTGGCCTGTGATGAGTCTGGAAAAGTACCTCAGGACCAGACCATGCTGGGTCTGGAGTCCATGGCATGAGAAGTCAGTTTTTTTTTTTTTTTTTTTTTTGCGGTACGCGGGCCTCTCACTGTTGTGGCCTCTCCCGTTGCGGAGCACAGGTTCCGGACGTGCAGGCTCAGCGGCCATGGCTCACGGGCGCAGCCGCTCCGTGTCATGTGGGATCTTCCCAGACCGGGGCACGAACCCGTGTCCCCTGCATCGGCAGGCGGACTCTCAACCACTGTGCCACCAGGGAAGCCCGAGAAGTCAGTTCTTAATTTCAGACCAGTGGGAACCCAGTGGAAGCTTTTAAGCAAGGGAATGATAAGATCAGATTTGTATTTAGAAAAAAACCACTTTGACTATTGTGTGGGAAAAGATTGGAGGGGAGGGACCAAGTGAGGATGAGGGAAGAGAGTTAGGATGTTAATATAGACAAGAAATGAAAGAATATTGGACTAGGGTGATAGTATGTGAAGATGATGCTAAGTGGGCAGATCTGAGGGAGAATTCAAACATTGAACCTGGCAGGACTTGGGTTAAAGAAGATATAAGTGTCAAAGCTAAGCTCCTAGATGAATACTGACGAAGCTGATTAATAAGCAGCAAGTGAGAGTGCTAGAAAGGGCCAGTATTTTGTTTAACTCAAGCATACGTTTTCTCATGTGTAGTGAGCTCTGTATTTTCTAGACAAAAAACACAAACAAAAACATCTGCATAAGAGTAGCATGTAATGCTTCCACAAATCAGTGTTAAGGCTCTCACTGAAAAAATCCCCCCAAAATGTGGAAGAAGAATTATTTCATTAGGATTCTGTAGATGTGGTGCATTTAATTCAGGAAGGTTATTGGAATGTAATACAAGATATGATGAAATGTCAAAGCTAGAATCATGTTAGAAAGTGACTGTGTTAAATGAAAATAAAAATTCAACTTATCAAGATTTGTGGGATGCAGCAAAAGCAGTGCTTAGAGGGAAATTTATAGCATTGAATGCAATTAAATTAAAAGAGAAGACAGATCCAAAGTCAATAAGCTTCCACCTTAGGAAACTAGAAAAAGAGGAGCAAATTAAATGCAAAGTACACAGAAGAAAAAAATGATAAAAACTGGAGCAGATATTAATGACATTGAAAACAAAATCTGTAAAGAAAATCAACAGAATCAAAAGCTGGCTCTGGTTCTTTGAAAAGATCCATAAAATCAATAAACTTCTAGTCAGGCTAGCTAAGAACGAAAGAGAAAACACACAAATTACAAATACCAGCGATGAAAGAGGAAACATCACTAGGGATCCCATATTAAGAGGATAGTAAAGGAATATTATGAACAACTCTGTGCCTACAAAACTGATAACCGGGATGCAATGGACCAATTCCTTGAAAGGCACAGTCTGTCAAATCTCCCACAAGAAGAAACAAACAATCTTAATAGGCCTATATCTGTTAAAGAAATGGAATCAATAACAAACAACTGTCCACAACAGAAAGCACCAGGCCCTAAAAGTGACTCCTGAAAGCATCAAGAGACAAGTGACTCATCACATGCAAGTGATCCCCAGTACAATTAACAGCTGATTTCTCATCAGACACCATAGAGGCCAGAGGCAGTGGGATGAAATATTCAAAGTGGTGAAAGAAAAAGTCTGTCAATGAAGAATACTATATCTGGGAAAATTATCCATCAAAAGGAGGAAAGATTAACACATTCAAGATAAAAACTGAGAGATTTCATTGCTAGAAAACTTGCCCTATAAAAGATAATAAAGAAAGTCTTTAAGGATGAAATGAAAGGGTATTAGAGAGTAACTTGAATCCACATTATAAAGATAACTACATGGGGGGCTTCCCTGGTGGTGCAGTGGTTGAGAGTCCGCCTGCCGATGCAGGGGACACGGGTTCGTGCCCCGGTCCGAGAGGATCCCACATGCCGCGGAGCGGCTGGGCCCGTGAGCCATGGCCGCTGAGCCTGCGCGTCCGGAGCCTGTGCTCCGCAACAGGAGAGGCCACAACAGTGAGAGGCCCGCGTACCGCAAAAAAATAAAAAAAAAAAAGATAACTACATGGGTAAATATAAAAGACAGTATAAATGTAGCTTTTGTTTGAACTTATTCTCCTATTTGATTTAAAAGACAACTGCACATGGCAATAATTATAAATATGTGTTGATGGGCACATAATGCATAAAGATATAATTTATATGAGAATAACAGCACAAGGAGTGGGGAGAGAATGGAGCTATATAGGTGCAAAGCTTTTGTGTACCTATTGAGATTAATTTGGCATTTATCTGAACTAGATTGTGGTAAGTTAAGATATTAAGTGTAGTCCTGAGGGCAGCCACTAAAAATATAAGTCAAAAAAATTTAGTAAAAGAAATGCCAAGGGAATTAAAATGGTATACTAGAAAATATCTTTTTGGACACAAAAGGCAGTAATAGAAGAATAGAGGAACAAAAAAGATTTAAGACATATAGAAAATAAATAGCAAAATGACAGATGTGAATCCTACCATATCATTTACTATATTACATAAAAATGAATTATACACTTCAGTTAAACAGCAGAGATAAACACATGGATTAAAAAAAAAATGTTCCAACCGTATGCTGTCTACAAAATACACACTTTAGATTGAAAGATGCAAATAGGATGAAAGTCAAGGATGGAAAAAGACATACAAATAGTAACAATCAAAGAGCTGGAGTAGCTATGCTAATTTTGGACAAAATAGATTATAAAACAAAAAATTTTTACAAAGAGATATCTGATAATAATAAAAGGGTCAAGTTACCAAGAAGGTATTATAATTGTAAACATATATGCACCTAACAGCAGATCTTTAAGCAAAAACTGGCAAATTGAAAGGAGAAATAGTTCAACAATAATAGTTGAAGACTTCAATATCCTACTTTCAATAATGATGGAGGGACTTCCCCGGTGGTCCAGTGGTTAAGGCTCCATGCTGCCATTGCAGGGGCACGGGTTAGATCCCTGGTCAGGGAACTAGGATCCCACATGCCGCAAGGTGGCAAAAAAAAAAATGAATGGAATAACCAGGCAGAAGATCAATAGAAAACTTTAACAACACAATAAATCAACTAGACTTAATAGATATCTATAGATATCTGTTCCACGCAACGGCATTATAATACACATTCTTCTCAAATGCACCCAGATTATTCTCCAGAAGAGACCATATGTTGGACAATAAAATAAGTCTCAATAAATTTAAAAGGATTAAAATAATACAAAACATGTTCTCTGTTGATGCAAGATCAGAAAAGTGGCAAATATTTTAATTTCCCAAGGGAAGCAGATTCAGATCTCTGTCTTGGTTTAATTCTAGTATTCCCACTCTAAGAGTTGCCATTCTCACTGCCGCAAGAATTTCAGGTTCTTAACCTTAAATTCCCAAACTCCATTAATCCTTTGCTCATTTCTTAATCTTGATTTTTCCACTTTATACTAAACATCTTGAATTGGTCTGTGTTTCTCTTGCCATGTCATGCTATCTTTTAAAGAAATAGTTGCCTCTGGTATAATTTGTGGCCTATGTCACTGATCCTCAACTATTTTCAATTTATTTTCAATGTCATTTTAGACATAGTCACATGAAATGTGTGGCTTTCGAAATTCTTCTCTTGGAGTCCGTGTTCTACTGGTGGGTTCTTCTTAGCCTTCATGCAGGTTTGTCATGAGCTATTGCTCCTTATCTCTCAGTGTCTAGTTGCAGGTATCATCAGAAAGTAAACATTCTTCCTGCAGCTGCCTCATCCACAGCCTACTCGTAATTTTTTGTAAGCTTCCTTCTTTCAGAATCACGGCGCAGAAGAAAAAAAATTAGAAAACAGAACGATATCTTTGAGAGGCATTAGCTCCTCTCCCACATCCTATCCATTATCCGTGCTTTATGTTCTTTATTTTTACATCTGCTTCTTTTTTGCCTCTTTGTTCATTTAACTTCCTTCCCCTCCTGCTTACACCCCCTGAAGATTATAGGAGTTAGAGAACTCAGGGTTGGGATCGTTTTTTTGCTGGTTTATTGAAGTTGCATAAACCATGGAACCCTTCTTTTCAACAGATTCTACTTTGATTTTTACAAGCATTACAAGTAGGAAGTAAAAATCATTTTCAGGGGAGAAAGGGCCTAGAATTCATCAAGATTCTTTCCCAATCTCCCATGAACGTAATGGTTGCACACGCGAATCATCATTCCCAAGATTATTCAACAGTCCGCTCGGGGCAGACTCTATAGCTGCCAGTTTGGACTCAGGCAGATATTAGAGATGTGACTTCAGGCACGTCACTGCATCTCCTTGTACCCCTGCCCTCGTGTGTGCACCCCCTGGGGCACTCCAGAGAACCTTTACCCCAGTCTGCCAGGTGAATCAGTTGTGCAGAATATCAGTGGGTACCTTTCTCTGCCCTTCCATCTCCTCCTCCCCCTGGCTTGGCTCCCCTCCCAGTGCCAGGCAAACGTGCTCAGCCCTCGGTGCTTTAACAAGTGTCGATGAACAGAAGATATCAGTCAGTCAGCAAGTGCAGTGCACAAAGTGTGTAACTGCCCGGAGACAGTCTACTCTCCTGAGCCACGCTGTCAACACCTGTCTCTTGGGCTCCCGACCCAGGTGGGCCTTATCATCCCACCTTCAGAGAACCCTCAGTCCTACCAGCTGCTGCCTGCTGAGCCTGTTGAAATCTCACCCATCTCACCAGCAGGAGTGTCTGGATTTCTTTCCCTGGCAGTTGCCCCCTTTCTCCTTCCTCTCTCTCCCTTCCCAGCTGTCCTCAATTCTTCCCCCCCCTTTCCTTCTCTTCTCTTCTGTTTCCCTCCTTCCTTCCTTCCCTCCTTCCTTCCTTCCCGCCTTCCTTCTTTCCCTCCCTCTTTCCTTCCTTCCCTCCTTCCCTCCCTCCCTCCCTCCCTTTCTTCCTTCCTTCCCTCCTTCCTCCCTCCCCTCCCTCCCTCCCTCCCTTCCTTGCTTCCTTCCTTCCTTCCCTCCTTCCTTCCTTCCCTCCCTCCTTCCTTCCTTCCCTCCTTCCTTCCCTCCCTCCTTCCCTCCCTCCCCTCCCTCCCTCCCTCCCTCCCTTGCTTCCTTCCTCTCTCTTTCCTTCTCTCTCGCTTGCTTGCTTGCTGTTGGACACCACTTCCAGCTTCTTTGTAACTGTCTCACGGTGCCACTTCCCACATGATGTGCTACTTTTCCTGTGCCACTTCCCACGTGCCACTTTCCACATGGTAGCCAAGGGCTGGTTTACTGTCTCATGACACTTGTGATAACAGGGATGTTGGACAGTGTGTACCAAGCTGTGATCTATCAAATAAAAGCCCTACAAAATGTTCTGTGGAGAAAGGGCTTAGACTAAATGCCTTTAGGAAATACTATGCATGCCTCTGCTCATGGTGAGACCCACTGCTGATTCCTACAACAAAGGCTTTGACAAGCCCTTCATTGAAAAACCTGTTGAAACTGTTTATTTTCAAGCTCTCCAAACTTTTTGCTAAGGAACCCTCTTTCTGAGTAATAGCCACTGACATGCAGTAGAAGTAGAGTCTGTGGAACACACTGTGGGAAACATTGAACTTGATGCTCTGTGAGGTTGGTTCCAGATCTAGAGCTGTAGTTTAGTCATTAGCTGACTGTTCCCTTGAAAGGCACATGGGCCATGGCAGGAATGAGGTGCTGGACAAGTAACTTTCAGTGGAGGAGGATGGGCCTCTTAGTCATGGTTCTTCAGAGACACAAAACCAATAGGATATGTGTATATTTAAGTGTGTGTGTGTGTGTGTGTGTGTGTGTGTGTGTATGTGTATGTATACATGTGTGTATAGAGAGAGAGATTTAAGGAATTAGCTCACATGACTGTGGAAGCCAGCATGTCCAAAATCTGCAGGGCAGCCCAGCAGGCTGGAGACCCAGGGGAGAGCTGGTATTGCAGTTTGGGTCTAAAAGCAGAATTCCCTCTTCCTCAGGGGACGTCAGTCTGTCTTCTACTAAGGCTTCAGCTGAGTGGAGATGCCCACTCACAATACGGGGGATTATCTGCTTTACTCAGAGTCCGCTAATTTAAATGTTAATCTCACTTTTAAAATACCTTCATAGAAACATCTAGAATAATGTTTGTCAGATATCTGGGTAGTGTGGCTCGGCTAAGTTGACACATAAGATTAACCATCGCCAAGGGGAGGGTAGTTATGGTGACTCTAAGTCCTTGATGGCTGTGAGCCTCTAGAGGAGGAGTGGGCACTGACGGACTGTGTCCAGTTTGTCTCTTTGCCGTGGCCCTGGCTGTAGCCGTGATGTTTCGAAAGCACTGGCCGGTAGGTCTTACTCCTTGAAAAATGTTCTGAGATTGATAAGTAGGACAGGGGCCGGGTGGCAGGTAAGTTATCCTGTGACATGGATGTGATCTGCCCATGGATTAGAGAGAATCTAGGATGCACTGTGAGGTCACATCTCTATCATACATAAAGGTATTATCCTTGGCTCCATAGGTGAGAATTTATGTAGCACATTTAATTAAGACAACTGCAGGGGAAAGGGAAGGACCCCTTAGTGACTTGTAATGAATGGATGACTCCCTCGCCACTCCTCTCCTCTCCATGGGAAAATGAGGCTCAGATGGGGGTGGTGTAATTAGCACTGAAAGTGAAAAGATTTCACCCTTTCTCTCCTTTCTTCAGCTTTGGGGCACCTATGCTCTTTGGTTTTGTATGCTTGGCTGCCCCTCCTTTCCTTTATGAAGTTCAAGTTGCTTTGGGGTCTTCCTCCAACCCCTTTTCAGAGGGTAATTGGGAGCCTGAATCATACCCTCAGGGTGACTGCACTGCCTGGTCCTGGGTGAAGCTACAGTCAAAACTTAGTCTCTGGCTCTTTAAAAATCCCTTCTTAGAATTTGTTTGATGTGTTTTTAGGAAATTCTTTTATGATTGGCTTGAATTTATAATTGATAAAAGGCTCTTGTCTTTTCAAAAGAAAGCAACCCAAAAGAGAGCAAAGCATGTGATGGGTGTGTGTGTTGCTATGGAAATAATTGAATGAAAACTTTATTTCCTGCTTACACCTATTGATCATAAAGGAGGGAGGAGAATAAAGTAGGAGTAAAGAGGAGACAAAGGCTTAGAATGTAATCAACAATAATTGAGGAAAAATGGTCACCCAAAGGGTTTCTCCAAGGAGGCTGACCCCCCTGACGAAAATGCCTCCAATTTCCTTTTGCTTTTTCCCTGCGATGCAGGAGAACTTGCAGGAGAACCTTGGGATCAGAAGCTCTGGGAAACCTCTGATTTCAGTCCCCTGTGCAGATTGAAAAGACACTTTGTGAATCACGTAGAAACCAACTGCTGACATCGGGGATGGTGTCCAGAGGGGCTTTTGATGCCAGATTGGTTTAAAGTTCAAAAGCCAAAATCAAGCTTCTTTGAGAAGTTCCAGCTCCAGTAGGTTTCAGAGTGCGTTATTTAAAAGCTGTTCTATTAAAATTTGAGGACATACGTAACATTAATGGACAGATCCTTTATGTGTTATTGAGAAATAATTGGCTCTCAAGTGTTTTATTTCTTCAAATATTATTCTAATTATATATCCCCTTAAATATAGTCATGGATAACTATGGGTAATATTTTTGTTTCCCATTAAAAGTATAATTTAACATGAATCTGTCTGACAGAAGCATAAATGGAGCGATCGCCGAATCATAATTTAGAAAGCTCTCTTCATCTCACCCTAGTGTTGGCTGCACAGTATAATCGCCTAAGGAACTTTGAAAAATCTCAACGTCCAGATCAGTTAAAACAGAAGCTAATGCATGGGGCCCAGGCATCAGTATATTTTTAAACTCCTCAGAGGATTCCAGTGTGCAGGGTTGAGAACCACTGATCCAAGTGAAAATAAACTCTGTAGGGCTGGTGGACCTGATACGTGGTAGTACCCGTTTTAAAAACCACCTCTCTGCACAGCACCTTCTCCCGGTTCTCCTGAGGCTCTACTGGTCCCACTGGGGCTAAGAGCTCAGGCTCCTTTCTGCCTTCCTTGCAGGGGCCTCATGCAGACAAATGTTATCGGCCTCTCTCTGGAATAAGAAAGCCCTCATTTGTAGCATCTGCTGATTTTCAGATTTTGTATTATGCTCCCGGCAGGCATGGTCAGTTTCACCACGCGATACCACTGAGCCTGGAGTCGGGAGGGAAAGGGGCACAGTCAGCTCTCACGGGCCAGCTCCAGACACCATGCCTCCTCTGTGCCCACCCTCAGATACCCCACTCTCCCTTAGGTGGCCATAGGGGTTTTGAGCCACATGGATAGATACTTTGCTGTTTGTATGATAAGCTGGCTTCTCCGGTGTTCTGCTCAGGTAACATAACACCTCCTCCCCCTTAGAGAGTACAGATAAGATTTGGCAAACACCAAGGGAATGCGCCTAAGGCTAGGGATATTTGGGCGATTGGCCTTCTTGCTGTAATTGATCATGTGAGCCTGAAGTGAGGCATAGGTACAGCTCCAGGCGCCTGAGCTGACCTGAGGTTCTTGAGCCTGCAGAGTTGAGAGCCAGGCTCTGAATCAGGATAATTTCACCAAGTTAACAGGGGAGCTCCTGTCCGTGATTCCCCTCGCCCCTCGTTACCAGGCACTTTCACATAACTCTTCATATTGAATCACTTCGACACCCTTAGGAAGGCCAAGCAGATGCTATCTGCAGGTGAAGAATTGCACTGAAGCTCAGAGAGGTTAAATGGGGTGACTCACCCAAGTTTGAGCAACTTGCCCAAGCTAGTAAGTAACGGGGCCAGGACTTGAACCCAGAGCTTCTGACCCTACGGTTAATGCTCTCCTGCCTTGCCTATCAGCCACCTCCCCCTCTGCATGGGTCCAGTCAACTTAGGTAGCAGAAGAATGAAATGAAAAGTAGCAGATTCCTGCCTTCCAGTCTTGTGGACCAATTCTCTGCCAGTCCTGCTTTGGAAAGCATGCTTCCTGAAAAGAATGTGAGCTAACAAAGAACATGTTTCTTTAAAATATTAAGTTGAGGATGACATATGAAAGTCTTGTGTCATATGAACGGCTGATGAATTGTGATTCCAAAACTACAATTAGGAGCAACCTCTGCCGAAAATGAGTCGAATCCAGAGGACGCCTGGGGCTCTGAGAAGTGGCTACAGAAATACGGTTTGAAATCCCAGAAGCTGTCATTTTATGATGTCATTGCTGACTGCTCCTTCCGCCATGCTGATGGAGTTGTTGATATAAAAGCCAAACCAGAGGACGAGTCGGTGCAGACCAGTGCGGTAAGTGAAGTGAACCCCTAGACGGGGATGCCCTGGGAGGGGCATCGAGGACCAGGGCTGGACCCAGGGCAGGACCAAGGTTGAAAGGCAGCATGAATGCTGCCTTTGAAGAAGGATGCCCCTCTGTTCCCTGCCTTACACTTTTCTGAATGCTACTTGTGGGAGTGGAGCTCAAGTCTGAGAATGGCTTCTAGATATAAGTGAATTAGACAATCATTATACAGAAGCCAGGAGCTGTGCTTATAGAAATTCAGGCATTGGGTCAAAAAAGAAGCCCTTTGTTTCCCCGTATTGAATGGAAGAGAGAAACTGCTGGTGAATATGCCCCAAAGCAGGCATTTCTCCGGTCCTCTTGGACCGTCACTGTATTAGAGCTACATTATTCAAGTGGCTGCCAGCCAGCGTTTACTGGATTTCCAGTAAACGTAAAATTATATTCTCTAAGGGGTTATAGCGTGGTAAGGGTCTATGCTGTAAACTTTTGAAAGGTGAACAGCTTCTCAAAATGCCTGGCTCTGGCTCGTAGTGGAAGGACAATGATCTGTGGCAGTGGCTCCTAACCTTCAGGGTGCATGAGTCACTGGGTTGGAGGCCGGGCCCAGGAAAGTGCATTTATAACAATCCCCAGAGGATGCTGAAGCTGCTCTCTGGGAGCCACACTTGGAGAAACACTGGTGTGTAGAGCAGGACCCAGAAGACTGTCCGAAGTTTAGAATTATAGAAAGACTGAAAAGTGTCTCCCTATGAAACAGAAAATCAGGGTAAAATGAATATTGTAAATTTGTAAAACTGAGGGAAATCTCTTTTAGAAGTTAGTGAAAACCCAGATACACACTGAAGTGAGAGCTAAAATGCAAGCCACAGAGCAGACATGTCAGTCACAGCAGCCCAGCAGAGACTACTTGGAGAGGAAATCAAGGTCCTTCCCAAATGCAGTGTCCCTTTATGTATTCTCTAAGGCTCTGATTCAGTGTCAAGATCATCATTGCGAAACCTCTCAATCCTACAGAGGTGAAACCCCCGTCTCTCTGACACTCCCTCTTAGGCTGCATGGCCACTGGTTCCACACGTCCACCCGAGGAAGCGCTGTTTTCCTTTGGGGCCACGTTAGCCACATGACGTTGTGTTTTTGCCCTCTGATTGCCGTTTACAATGAACTGCAAGGAGGAGAATGTCAAAATTGAATGAGAAAAAATGCAGAATTGACGCAAGACTTGTTTCCTGGCTTACATATTGGGATCCAGAGTAATTGCTACATTGCAGGGAAATCTCATTTGTGGGTTTCCTCCCTCAGTACCGTTTTCTGCTTTTGTAGACCTTATTCAGTAATGTTATTAGTTCAGGAAATCATACCTAATTAAATTTTCATTTTTAAAATACATTAGGCCCTGGATATTTTAAAATATGAATTCGTGTCAATTTGAACATAGCTTACTGCAGGCTCCCAACAGTGTGGTATGCACAGGTCTTCTCTAATACTGATTTTTTCCTTTGCTTTCTTGACAAATTTAAATGAAATTTTACAGGGATGGTTTGAAGAATTTGGCTTTATAAATGGGGAATTTTACCTCAAACTTCTGACACTAACAAATTATAATATAGTAAAAGTTGAGAAGTGTACAGTATAGCTGCCCTCGTTCACCAATAAAAAAGGGACAATTTTATTATTTATTATTATTTTTTTTTGTGGTACACGGGCCTCTCACTGCTGTGGCCTCTCCCGTTGCGGAGCACAGGCTCCAGACGCGCAGGCTCAGCGGCCATGGCTCACGGGCCCAGCCACTCCACAGCATGTGGGATCTTCCTGGACCAGGGCACGAACCCGTGTCCCCTGCATCGGCAGGCGGACTCTCAACCACTGCGCCACCAGGGGAGCCCGACAATTTTATTTTTAGTATTTGGGGCTACGTATCTGAAACTGGATTTATACCTAAAACTGTGATGTGTGTATAAGGTAGAAAGAAACTGAAGCTGTGAAATAGGTTGATTCTTTAGGGTTCCCCCAGACTCCCACTGGGAAGGACCCCCTAGACTTTTAACTATAAAAACTGCTTTGTAGGTATGGATCCAGGAAATTGAGACGCTGAGAAATAAACGACGAAAAATGCCTTGTTGTGTAGCATTTCTAAGATGGATGAGCAGGGGAGGAGAGGAGACAAAAATGCATTTCTAATTAGGGAATTTGCAGGCAAAGTCTAGTAACTTGATGTCTTGGGGCACCCCTTGAAGTCACGTTGCATTCATGGCCACTTATGTTGCTTGAGCACAAAGCCAGCCCTGATGTTCAGAAACCCACTCTAGTCTCATCACTTATTCCTCCAACAAATATTTATTGAGCCTTCACTATGTACCAGGCAGTGTGGTATGGTGGAAAGTACACCGGAGTTGAATGAGAAGACTTGGGTGTAAATACTGCTTCTACCAGTTACTAAATATGAGATGTTGAGCAAATAATTTAACCTGTTTGAGTCTCACTCTGCACATCTGTAAAATGGGTGGTGTAAAGTCTAAATTTGAAAATTGCACGTATAAGCACGATGCCTGGCACTTAGGAGATGCCCACTAGATGTTGCCTTCCTTGTTTTCTTTATTACAAACATGGTGAGTCAGAAAGGAGCATTTATGGAATGCCTACTCACTTTGTATGCAAGGTGAATATTTGTGCTCTTGTATCACACATGAGAAAATGAAGTCCCAGGGCCTCCAAGGGGTTGGACAACGCAGCTGAGATCTCGTGGCAGGTAGAAGCAGGGTTTGAATTCACATCTGTTGGGCTCTCAACACTGTGCTTTTCCCATTTGGACACTCTGGTGCCGGACACCTGTGTTCTCGTAACTTCTGGTCTGGTGTGTTTCCATTTGGAAATGCACAGGGCACAGTTGGGAGATGCCACGTGATGGGATTCAGTGTAGGGAGCACATGGTGAGACTGAGAGAGAGGATGTGTTTCTCCTTCCATCTTTGCACTGCGGTGGAGACATGGTTCGCCTCCCTGCCTGCCTTGAGAACATCAGGACTGATCCCATTATGTGCTTCAACCCTGCCTACATCAGTCACCCCTGGACTCCTGGATTCTCATCCCTGTGTGGCTCTGGCATCCCTTCTTTGAGCCTCTTCCATCCCCCACTGACTCCTAAAACCCCTCCACTGTGCCCTCTGGAACTGGAAGTCATCAGCAGACCCTCCGTAGCCTCACATACTCTGAAATATTCCCTTCACCTGCTTGTCTGGGTTCTTGCTCAAGGACCCTAGTTTCTCTCCCATTCTCCCTGGGTCTGTGGGCACAGAGGTGGGTGGTGACCTCCTTGCTTCTCTTTGCTGTTTCTTGATCATTCTCCCTCCCTCTTCCCAGGTCATCAGAATGTACCACCCAAGGTACCTTCTGTATCTGACATCCACTGAGCCTCAGGTCACCCCCATCCATCCTTGAAGATTATAGCTTCTGGCTTGCTGTCACTGGCTCCAGCTGTTTCAGTCCTTAGTGATGTCAGTTTTTTGTGGATGACCCTTCCCATACCCAGACCTTTCATTTCTCTGACCTGTTCAATGACTTTCTCCTCCATTCCTTCTCTTCCATCCTGCCATGGCATACCCTTGAGCTCGTCATGGCAAATAACTGTGTAATCATAACCCACATAATCAATTCCAAAGGTCCCACTCTTTTTAGGTCATCTCCTCTACTACACTAATTCCAGTCTTTCAGCCCCATGGGGATATACAGCTGGTTGTTTCTGTGACCTTTTCTCTGTCCTCTATCCTTTGTCCCTTTCATAATCCTCAGCTACTCCCCATGCCTTACATTCTTGCACTCATCTGGCAAAACCCCAACCTTTGTTAAACCCAGCCTTCTGCCTTATACTCGTGCAATTGACTCTGATGAAGGAAACTGGAGAAAAACACACAGCCACCTGGTTTCACTTTAAATTCCTGACCTCTGATTTCAGGCAGATCTTTTGTGCCGCTGCCCCGCACTCTGCGGGGGTTTACAATCCACTCTGACTCCTGTTCTCTGAGATGCCTGCCTCCTCTCTCCTCACACCTCCAACACCTCCTCCTCCCCACCCGCTCTTAGCAGGAGACCTTGCTTCGCAGTTCACCGAACACTGAAGTGAACATCCGTGAACATTCGCCTCCATGTTACAAATCCCCGGGGCATCTGCACCTGTACGCTCTACCCCTGTTTCTTCTAGGATGGCTGAATCGTCCTCACCAACCAACCCTTCCACGTGTGCACTGACCCCTACCCTCTCTTTCATCCATTCTCCCCCTTTCTAGTCTGTGTCATTATTATTGTCCTCATTTCTAGATCTTTCCCGTCAGCATAAAAAAACATGGCGGTACTTCTCCCATCTTAAAAATACAATTCTTTGACCCCCGTCTTCGTCTCTGGCTCTGCCTCTTTTGCCTTATTCCTCTGTTCATTTTTGGAACCCAGTGCCTCAGTAGTTTTGTAAATTCTTTTTCTCTAATCCCGTAGTTCTCCCGTGCTCTCTTGAATATACGCCAATGAGGCAAAGGTCTCACTCTCCGAGGATCCCTGAATTGCTAAATTCAGAGGTTAATTCTCAGTCTCTTTCCTACTTGACCTGTTATCACCAGTTGCTGTTGTTGGTTACTTCCATGAAATTCTTTGGCTTGCAGAAAATACACTGTCTTGTTTTTCTGCCTAGCTCACTGGCTAACCTTTTTTTTTTTTTTAAATCAGAATTTTATGAAACATTTTATTTTTTAAAAAACTTTTTATTGGAGTATTGTTGTTTAACAATGTTGTGTTAGTTCCTACTGTACAGCAAAGTAAATCAGCTATATGTATACATATATCCCCTCTTTTTTGGATTTCCTTCTCGTTTGGGTCACCCCAGAGCACTGAGTAGAGTTTCCTGTGCTACACAGCCGGTTCTCATTAGTTATCTGTTTTATACATGGTATCAATTGTGTATAAATGTCAATCCCCATCCCCCAGCTCATCCTGGCTAATCTTTCTCAGTCTTCCTTGTTATTTCGCTCTCATTTTCCCAACCTCTATCTGCCGAAGGGCCTCAAGGCGCAGTCCCTGGACCTCTTCTCTATCTGCTCTCATTCTCTGGATGACCTCATCCGGCCCCGTGGCTTTTAATACTGTGTGCGTGCTGGTGACTTCCAACTTTAAATCTCCAGCCCTGAGTCCTTCCCTGGCCTTTGCCGGACTACTTGCCATGTTACTGGGATGTCTAATAGGCATCTGGAACCTAACACATCGACACTGAATCCCCATCTTTCCCTTCAAGGCTGCTCTCCCATAATCTTCCTCCCATCAATTTATTGCCACTCCACTCTTTTAGTTCTTTGGGCCAAAAACCTGGAGTCATTCCTGACTCCCCTCTTTTATCTCATACCCACATCTGACCTCTCATTAAATCCTGTCAGTTCTACCTTCATAATATATCTGTAAATCAGCATCTGGCCACTTCTCACTATTCCTACCCCTGGTCCAAGCCGCCTCACTGATCTCCTGACTCTGCCCTTGACTATCTACAGTCTATTCTCAGCACAGTATCCACAGTTATCCTTTAAAATGAAAAAAGGGGACTTCCCTGGTGGCGCAGTGGTTAAGAATCCACCTGCCAATACAGGGGACACAGGTTCGAGCCCTGGTCCGGGAGGATCCCACATGCTGCGGAGCAACTAAGCCCGTGTGCCACAACTACCGAGCCTGCGTTCTAGAGCCCGCGAGCCACAACTACTGAGGCTGCGTGCCACAAATACTGAAGCCCGCACGCCTAGAGCCTGGGCTCCGTGACAAGCCACCACAACAAGAAGCCCGTGCACCATTCACTGAAACTAAAGCCTGCACACAGCAACGAAGACCCAACGCAACCATAAATAAATAAATTTATTTTTTTAAAAAACCCGAAAACTGTTTAGAAATGAAACTTTTAAATTGTGAGTAAGACAAGTATAAATTGTGTCATTTTTCTAAGAGAATAGATCTGGAAAGTTCTCATCATAAGAAAAAAATTGTAACTGTGGGGTGATGAAGGTTAACTAAACTTACCATGGTGATCATTTCCCCGTATATCCATATATCAAATCATTATGTTGTACACCTAAAACTAATAAAATGTTAAATGTCAGTTGTATCTCAATTTAAAAACATTGTGTCGCTTCTTATGTTAAGGCCCTTGGATGGTTCCTTTTTTCATTCAGAGGACAAGCCAGAATCATTTCCGTCAGTGAGCAAGCTTCACAGCATCTGCTTCCTGGTCCTCCTCCTCCTGTTTCTCTGGCTTCATCTTGCTCTTTCCCTCACTCACTATGTTTCGGCTATACTGCCCTTCCTAAAAGTCTACAGACATGCTAGGCAAACACTTACCTAAGGGCTTTTGTCATTGATGTGTCCTCAGACTCCCCCTAGACCTCCGAAGGGCCACACGCTTTGTTCCCTCAGGTTTCAGTCATATTTCATCTTCTCTCTTTTTTTTTTTTTGCGGTACGCGGGCCTCTCACTGTTGTGGCCTCTCCCGTTGCAGAGCACAGGCTCCGGACGCGCAGGCTCAGCGGCCATGGCTCACGGGTCCAGCCGCTCTGCGGCATGTGGGATCTTCCCGGACCGGGGCCCGAACCCGTGTCCCCTGCATCGGCAGGCGGACTCTCAACCACTGCGCCACCAGGGACGCTCTCATCTTCTCTTTGAGGCTTTCCCTTCTAGGTTTTAACTTGCCCCTTCCCCTCCCCTGTCCCTCAGCATTCTCTCTTCTCCTTCCTTGCCTTATTTGTCTCCACAGCATTTGTCATCCTCTGACCTGCTAGATGAGTATTGGTTTATCATCTGGCTCTTTTCCTGTCATGTGAGCTCCATGAAGGCAGGGATTTTGGTCTTCTTTTATGGACTGTGTTCCTGGTGCTTAGAACAGGGCCTGGCGGAGTGGTGCTTGATGCATTTATAAACTGGTTGGGTGAGTGATAGAGACAGTCCTTCGGAAAGCTCTCTTTGTGGGAGGACTTTGTCCTTGGGCCAGTTCCGTATGTCCAGGAAGGACCCTAGATGTGGCATGGGGTTCTTTACTACTTTTCTTCATTTGGCGCTGGGAGTAACAGTGGAAAGATGCTTGGGGTGTCTTAAGTCCCACCTCCTCTAGATCTCCCTGACCCTCTAGTCCATTGTGAACTCTTTCTTCTTTGCCAGAACTTGCCCAATCATTACTGTCTCAACCCAGGACCAGGTACTGGGTGCTAGTGTTCTACACTGCTACTTTCTCTGTGTTTGTATATATTGGTGTGTGCCTGTGTGTGTGTTTAGCATCTCCCTGCTGGAAACATTAGCTTCTCTGGGCACAAGTGGGATTGCCCATGTCTTGCTGACCATCATTCACGACATCCAGCGCAGGGCTCCATATGGAGTAGGCCCCGGTAATAAGTTTGGTTGAACCAACTGTTGAATGATTTTATGGTGGGAGCGAGTGCTAGGAGCTGTGTAATAAGGCAGAGGTGGAGGTACCATCTGGGGACTTTTCTTCTTTGAAAGGTTCCTGAGTGGCTTCTGTCCTGTGTCTTTTCCTTAGGAGACCAACAAGAAGACAGTGCATGCGAAATACTGCAGCAGATTTGTCCATGCTCCCTGGAAGGATGGGAGCTTGGTCCACGTCTGCATTACCAAGGAGAAGTACACATGGTACAGTGAGAGAATTCATGCAGTCCTGGCCCGGATCCAGAGAAGGTTGGTGTGCTGCATGAGGGTACATTGCATGATCCAGTCTCTCTTGAAATTCAAGTCTGCTTGAGCCCTTGGTAAAGCTCAACCAAGAGAAATGGCCAATAAGCATTGTTACATCAAGGTTGCCATCTGATAGTTTGCTGTTGGCCTCATTGTTAATAACCAAAGGGGATGTTTGGATGCAGATTCTGAGCTGCCTTGATGCCAGTGCAGACTCTGAAAAACAGCAAACAAAGATGTAGTTATCATGTTGATTGTGCATCACTGTAGGAGGCAAAGGAACACTTCTGCTAATGTCTTGCATTTTCTGTGGGCCTCAGGTGTATAGCGGACTGTATGACACCTGTCCTCTGTACTCTTGAATATTACCTTTCAAGGCAACTGTTACAATGTTGTGAAACATTTATATGCAATGGAATAATATATATATACATATTAGAAATCTGCTAAAAATAACTTCATGTGCTCCCTCTCAACCCTGCTGGTTCTTAAAATATGGTAATGCTCCTAAGAGTCTAGTGTACTAGGCTGTGACCTCAACATCAGCTCCATGGGGTGACCTAGCTCAACGCTTTCATCTCGCTGATGCCAAGGGAGGTGCTCTAGATGATGCTCTAGAATATGAAGACCACGCCCATTTAGGTGCATGGGCCCTAAGGTCAGGTAGAGTTGGATTCTAACCCCAGTCTGCTATTTTCTGTGACCCTGGGCAGGTTAGTCAGTGTCTGTGTGCATCAGCTTTCTCATTTATAAAGCAGGAATGATCATGCCATTTACAGATGTGTTCTGTGGATTAGATTAGATACTAAGTCTAATGAGTTTAGGCTAGTACCCAGCCTGTAGTAGTCACTTGCAATCAGAGCTTTTTCCCTCCTTCCCTGTTTTCTGTTATAAACCACAAGCTGCAGACACCTGTCTCCCCCCGTATATACTCTGCAGAGCCCCAGTTTCTCAAAACCCAGCTGATGACGGGTTACTCAGAAAAAGTAATCCTTGCTTCTGGAGTCTTCTGTGCTTATGGTTTTGGGATTGACTCCCTTAGGAGAGTAGTTTGGATTTCAAATCTGGGGAAAAGGAAGCTGCTTGGAAGACACCCCACCTGGCAGCTCCTGGGTCTGTTTGTCCCTCTCCTCCCACCAGGTATCAAGGGTTGCCGGGAAGGTTTCTCTCCTCTTGTATTTTCTGGAAGACTTCATCTCCCCCTTAAATGTTCATGGAATTCACCATTGAAGCCATCTGGGCCTGGAGCTTTTCTTTGTGGGAAGGTTTTTTTTTTTAATGCTGCATTCGATTTCTTTAAATATACATAGAGCTGATGTTGGTCATTTATGTCATCTTTATTTTCTAAGTCTGACTGGAGATTATCCATCCTATCAATCTTTTCAAAGAACTGGCTTCTGGTTTCACTGTTGTTGTTTTGTTTTGTTTTGTTTCTCTGTAGGGTTTTCTCCTTTCTATGCCATTGATTTCTACTCTTATCTTTATTATTTCCTTCTTTCTCTTTACTCTGGGTTTGAGTTTTTTGAGATAGATACTTAGATCACTGATCTTGACCTCCCTTTCTAACATAAACATTTAATTTTATACATTTCCCTCTGAGTAGTGCTTTAACTGTCTCTCACGAATTTTGATATGTTGTATTTCATTTCATTCATCTCAAAACATTTTCTCATTTCCCCTTTGATTTCTTCTTTGACCAAAGGGTTACTTCCCAAGTATTTGTGGATTTTTCCCGATAGTTTAATTTCACTGTGGACAGAGAAATATTGTATGATTTCAGTTCTTAGAAATCTGTTGAGATCTGTTTTGTGGCCCAGAATATGAAGAAAAAACCACTTTTGTTGGGTGGAGTGTACTTTAAATATCTCAGCTCAAGTTGGTTGATAGTATTATTCAAATCTTCCATATTATTACTGATTTTCTGCTTAATTGTTCTATAAATTATTGAGAGAAGGGTGTTAGAATCTCCAACTATAGTTGTGTATTTGTCCAATTTTTCTTTCAGTTCTAAAATTTTTTCTTCATGTAATTGGAAGCTCGATTAGCCAATACATGTACATTTAGTGTTGTTAGGTCCTCTTGATGAATCAACTCCCTTATTGTTATGAAATGTCCCTTTTTATCTTTGGTAATATTCTTTGTTATGGAGTCTGCTTTGTCTAATATCAATATAGCTACTCTGGCTAACTTTTGTTATTTCCTGCAGGATTTTTCTTTTTTCTGTCCTTTTACCTTTACCTATATGTATCTTATATTGAAATAGGCTTCTTGTCAACAGAATATGTAAGGATATTATTTTTAATCCAATCTGACAATCTCTGCTTTTCATTGGAGTGTTAAGATCATTTATATTTAATGTGATTATTGATTTAGTGGGATTTAAACCTAAGATCTTGCTGTTTGTTTTCTATTCGTTCCACCTGTTCTTTGTTCCCTTTTTACTCTTATTCTGCCTACTTTGGTTTGAATATTTTTTACGATTCCATTTTATCCCCACTATTGGCTTGTTAACTCTACCTCTTTGTTTTGTTTTGTTGTGGTGTGACTACTTTAGCATTTACAGTATACATCTCTAACTTATCACAGTCTAGCTTCAAATAATAGTATATTGCTTCATGTACATCATGAAAGTCTTCAGCTTCCATTCCCTTTCTGACTTGTCTGTTGCTGTCCTACACACTTTACTTCCACATATGCTATAAACCCAAAATACATTATAAGCAATCAATTGTCTTGTAAACAGATTTAAAATGAGAATAAATGTATTTTGTATTGATTCACATATTTGTGATTTCTGTTGCTCTTTAGTCTGTTTGTATAGATCCTAGCACAGGTCTGTTGGTGATGCATTCTCTCAGCTGTTTTAGTCTGAAAATCTCTTGAATTTACTTTTATTTGTGGAAGGTATTTTTGCTAAGTATAGGATTCTAGGTTTACAGTTTTATCTTTTAATACTTTAAAAATTGTTCCCCATTCTTTTTGGCTTGCATAATGAGAAGTCACCTATTATTCCTATGTTGTCTCTGGTTCCTTTTAAGATTTTTTTCTTTATCACTAAATTTCAGCCATTATATTATGATGTGTCATGGTTTTTTTTTTTTTTTCTTTCTATTTGGGTTCTTTGAGCTTCTTGGATCTGTGGGTGTATTGTTTTCATCAAAACTGGAAACATTTGATTGTATTTCTTCAAATATTTTTCTGTGCCCCTTTCCCCCTCCTTAGTGTCTAATTACACATGTGTTAGACTCCTTGATATTGTTCCATGGGTTGCTTATTCTGTTATATTTTTTTAACCTTTTTCTCTCGGTGTTTTATTTTGGATTGTTTACTATTACTATGTCTTTCTTAAAATTCCCTGATCTTTTCTTCTGCTAGTGTCTACTTCACTGTTAATAGCATGCAGTGTATTTTTCATTTCAGTCATTGTATATCTCTAGACGTTTCCCCAGAGGATTCTTTTTGGATCTTCCGTTCCTCTCCTCATTCTGTTCCTACTTTACCTTCTTGAACGTATGGATTATGTTTGCAATAGCTGCGTAACATCCTTTTTTTGCAAATTCTATCATCTGTGTCATTTTCAGGTACGTTTCTTTTGATCTGTCTTTCTTCTGGTTATGGGTCATAGTTTCCTGCTTCTCTGTGTGCCTGGTAATTTTCTACTGGATGCCAGATAGTTTGAATTCTACATTGTTGGGTACTGGATTTTGATGCATTTTTTATGTGTGTTCTGTGACGCAGTTGTTACTTGGAATGCAGTAAGTTACTCTGGGGCTTGCTTTTAAGTTCTGTCAGCGTAGGTGCAGGGGAGCCTTTAGTTCAGGACTAATTTGGTCCTACTATTAAGGCAATACTGTTGTGAGGACTCTACTTGAGGCCACGTGCATTATGGAGGCTTTTCCACTCTGGCTGATTGGAAGATGAACTATTTCCAGACTTGCGTGAGCTCTGAGGGGTTGGTCCATCTATTACTTTTTTGGTGATTTATTCCCCGGCTTCAGTAGTTTCTTCACGCACATGCCCTGATCATAACTTAGCCAGAGTCTCCAGGGCACCCTTCTGCAGATATCTGGAGCACATTCTCTCTCCCTTTCAATCTCTCTTTCCATCCCTCTCTGACGCTCTTTCTCTCCTATGTAGTGATCTCCTCTTCAGTGTTTTGCCCTGTAAAGTCTAATTGACTGGGCCTTGCTGAACTCTGAACTCAGTTTCAAGTATTTTTTTTGTCTGCCCCACCCTCTGCCCCAGGGTTTGCCTGCAACCATGAATTTAATCTACATCCTGTGATGGGATCCTGAGCCTGGACCACAGAAGCAGTCCTGCTTACACGACCACCTAGCGCTTGGTTATTCCTGGGATCTGGGGTTGCTTGATTCTATCCATAAGCTTCACTGAAGCTTCAGGAATGTGCTGGCATGACTAGCTTGACTGCAGTCAGCAGGGTTAGAAGAATACATGGTGTGAAGTCATAGCTAAAGGCCTCAAAAATACCAGATGACTGGAAGTAATTTACTTTTGGCTTTGGAGCCCAGTATTGGATTTATTTTTCTGTCCTATTGGTTTTCCTCTGTAGACGTATCATTAAGTTCTTAGGACGATGCTCTGAGTGCCACAGGCTCTAACCATTCCCTTTCAACTATTTCCTGCCTAGGATTCAATGGCTACAGGATGGGAGTCAAGTCCTTTTTGGAAAAGTGCCTAGTGATTGTGTCTACATTCTCATTGACACATCTCACTCAATGAAGGGGAAACTGGACCTGGTGAAGAAAAAGATCATCCAGCTCATGCAGGTGAGATGGAGCTCTCGGGACCAGGCACCTGGGGGCCGAGTATCACGAGTGCATCTCCGCCAGTCAGCACCTGTAGTGGTTGTCAGAGATGCCCAGGCCAGGTGTGCACTCAGAAATCACAGAAAAGCCACGTCAGAAAAAGGCTCCCTTTTGCCAGTGAGAGCATCATCTGTTCTTTGCAAGCAGACCCTTCCTTCTGTGGGTCCTTCCTGTAACACATACGGGTTGCTAAGGAAATTTCTATGTCCATTGCCCCAGGTTTTCTCTATCCTGGAATCTGTGGTGTGCACACGCCTCCGCTGTCTCCCAGATACTCTTCAGCTCGTCATGCTTATTTTAATTACCAGTGCGCGTTAGGGATGCTGCATGCACTGGCCCCAGAACTAATGTGTGGGAGGAGCGTGGGCTGATGGTCAGGAGCTTCTGGTCCTTATTCCACCTGTGCTGCCTCTGAGTTGTACTACCCAAAGCAGGCTGCTAACACTCCCTAACTCCTAGTTTCCACACATATAAATGGGTATCAGAGTACTGTCATGACTTGGTAGTATTGATGTGAGTATGAACCATAGTAAACAATTGCAGGGAGTGTTTGACAAATACAAAATAGAATTTTTAATTTGATGAACTTCTGCTGGAGGAACATGAGCTGATTGATGGAAGGCAGGTGAATAAAATAGCTTTACCAAAAAGATGTTGACCAAAGCGGTAACACTGTTTTGGATTCTTTTAAGCATTTAGTGTGCATATTCGGTATACCATTAATGTCAGTATTAAACACAGGATATAATATCACATTATACATATAAACTTATATGTGACATATATATATGTGTTTATACATATATACATTTGTAAATTTTTAATATCCAAACTGTGTGTAAATTTTATTTAAATGCCTTTTGAACTAGAAAACATTTTCTCTCTTGAATGTAATTTTTAGCTTCTAGAACTGAAAAGAGGTATCAAACGATTAAAATGTATCAAACCCTGACCTGTCCTAATCTTTTCTCACACATAAGTGGTTTCATGGCTAAATAATAATTGTCTCTTACAGGAACAGCTGAAGTATAAAAGGAAATTCAATTTTGTGCAGTTTGATGCTCAAGCCGTTGCTTGGCGGGAAAAACTTGTTGAAATTGATGAGGATAATTTGAAAGGGGCCCAGGCCTGGGTTAGAGACATTAAGGTAAGAAGGAGCCTGGGTCCGGGAGAAGAAGGATGGAGATCAGGATAGAAATGCTTGAGAAATGCTTTGAACGCCAAGGGTAGCCATGGCTTCACATAGACGTTCATTTTGCTTACAGAGGTCATGTTAATTCAATCTTTTCTGTCAATATCTAACCTTTAGATAAGCTTCTATTGACAGCACTTCTCTTGGCTCAAGTCTCAGCACTTTTATGAAAACAAATTTCAAAATATAATTTTTTTTTTTACTTAAACATTCGTATTTGTTTCTTCTGACGCTTCATTCTTGCTTCAAATGATATATTACAGCTGCGTTTAACAGTGGGCTTTGTTCAAAAGTAATGAACTTGTGGAAACATACAGTACAGTGTGAGTGGTAAGGGCTGAAAGCAAGGAGAGAGATAGGGCAGCAGGATATCATAAGAAGGTGAAATACTTCCTTCAGGCCTGCATTTTACTTGGAGAACTTTAAAGCTTCTGCTCTTGGCGTTTACACAGACTAGGGAGAATTTGCCTTTCCTCAAATTTCCTCTTGCCTTGAACTTCATTTTAAAAGTTCTTTTTCTAGAACCACATAGCATTCCAGATATTTAAGATATACTAAAACTGAGACCAAGAGTTATTCTTAGAGGTCCAATATGGATCGCAAGTATCTTTAAAATAGTTCAGTGCCTGAGTTTAGAGTCCTGGATTTGACAAGAAGCCACAAATGGGCGTTAGTGACTCTCCCTGAATATTAACCAAGCAGAACTTGCACTGTCATTGGGATGTTGTAGAGTTCCCTTGGGATTTGTTTTTTAAAAATGGAAGGAGGGGGAATTCAGGGGCAATACAGTGGTTAGGATTTGTGCTTTCACTGCCAAAGGCCCGGGTTCGATCCCTGTTTAGGGAACTAAGATCCCATAAGCTGCACAGCATGGCCAAATAAATAAATAAATAAAATGAAAATGGGAGGAGGAAATCTATAAGAAATATTAATGCCTGTAAAATTTTGTCCTAACTGGCTACCTTATGCTGGGAAAGAATATTAAATTCATAAACAATTTGTTAAATTGGTTCCTTGGGACATATGTTGTCTTCTTTTACAGTAGGAAATACCTTAAGTCAGAGCCCACTAATTTAGAGTTTGTGATAACAAGATATTATATATGGAATCTCATTGGGTGAAAACTTAAGTGGGTTCTGCTTCGTGTAAAAATCACTGATGCATAGTATCAGCCATCTACGTGGCTGAAAACATGTCAGATCATTTTTTTGTAAAGTGTGATTCTGGTCTCTTCAAAAGTCTTCATTGAAGAACGCTTGCTTGCTTGCTGAATGTGCAAAATTCATTTGCAAGAAGACCAGATTCCTCTATTATTCTTTGGACTGGTTTGGTCCAGGAATCAACCCAGTAAGTTCAGGGCAACACTCAGACGTTGTGAGCTTGCCGTGTGCTGGTGTCACAGAGCAGTGGTCAGCTGGCATAGCCAGTCCTTGGGTAAGAGAATTTTAAAAATTTTAGTTATTATTATTTTTCTTTTGCGGCACGCAGGCCTGTCACTGTTGTGGCCTCTCCCATTGCGGAGCACAGGCTCCGGACGCACAGCTGCAGCGGCCATGGCTCACGGGCCCAGCCGCTCCGCGGCATGTGGGATCTTCCCGGTCCGGGGCACGAACCCGTGTCCCCTGCATCGGCAGGCGGACTCTCAACCACTGCACCACCAGGGAAGCCCAGTTATTGTTATTTTTAAGTTCTAAAAGTTCCATTTGATTCTCCTTCATGTCTTTTTTTCTTCTCTGATGAGACCTTCTTTTTCTTTGCTGAAGCATTTTAGTTTTCATTTGTTTCAAGATTGTTGATAATTGCTAGCTGAAGTATTTTTTTCATGGCTAATGTAAAATTTTTGTCGAATAATTCTAACATATTTGTCTTCTTGCTGTTGGTATCTACTATCTTTTTCATTTCAGGTTGAGAGCTTCCTGCTTCTTGGTACGATGGACTGATTATCAATTGAATCCTAGACATTTTTGTTTCATGTTATGAGGCTCTGGGTATTCTTCTAGCCTTCTGTTTAGTTGGCTGTGTCTCACACTGTGCTGTCAGGGGGATGGGTGGGCCCTTCCTCATACTTCCAGGTGCAGGTTGAAGTTCAGGTTCCCCACTCGAACTCTGTTGACACCTGATGGGGAGGAGTACCTTGTTACTGCTGGGTGGGAGGGGACATCACTGAGCAGGGAGGACGTGGTACAGTTGGTGGGGATGAACGTCCCAGCTCACTACTTGGCTTCCTTGTATACCACTCTGGCAGAAGTGTTAGGTGATTATTTTATTTATCCTACTTGGTGTTATCTGACCTTCTTGGGTCCATGGGGTTATGTCTGTCATTGTTTTTGGAAAATTCTCAGCCATTATTTTTTTTTTCAAATATTTCTTCTGTCCTGTTTTCCCTCTTCTCCTATGTTTCCAATTAAGTGTATATCAGACCATTTGATACTGTTCCACAGCTCTTTGGTGGTCTTTTCTGTTTTGATTTGCTGTTTTTTTCTCTTTGTATTTTAATTTGGGTAATTCCTATTCCTCTATCTTCACGTTCACTACTTCTTTCCTTGGCTGTTTTGAACCTATAGTCATTCCTCTGTATCTATAGGGTCCTCATTCATGGATTCACCCAACCCCAGATGGAAATTTTTTTTTAATTCCAGAAAGTTCCAAAAAACAAAACTTGAATTTGCTGCACACTGGCAACTATTTACATAGCATTTGAACTGTATTAGGTATTATACATAATCTAGAGAAGATTTAAAGTGTACGGGAGGTTGGGACTTCCCTGGTGGCGCAGTGGTTAAGAATCCTCCTGCCAATGTAGGGGACACGGGTTCGAGCCCTGGTCCAGGAAGATCCCACATGCTGCGAAGCAACTAAGCCTGTGCGCCACAACTACTGAGCCTGTGCGCCTAGAGCCTGTGCTCCACAACAAGAGAATCCACCGCAATGAGAAGCCTGCGCACCAAAACGAAGAGTAGCCCCCGCTCACCGCAACTGGAGAAAGCCCGCGTGCAGCAACAAAGACCAATGCAGCAATGCAGCCAAAAATAAATAAATTTATTAAAAAATAAATAAAGTATATGTGAGGATGTGCATAGGTTATATGCAAATACTACGCCATTTTATATAAGGGACTTGGGCATCTGCAGATTTTGGTATCTGTCAGGGGGAGAGGGTCCTGGACCAACCCCTGTGGATACCAAGGAACAACTGTACTCTGAACTCTTTGCAAGACTTCTTCACCGTCCTACTGAGTCTTTTTACTGTTAGCATTTTTATTCTGTTATTTCTTAAGGTTCCATCTCTGCTGAAATTACCCACCTGGTCTTGAATGTTGTTCACCTTTGCCATTATCACAGTTATTTTAAATTTTCTGTCCGATGGTTTCAGCATCTGTGTCATGTGTGTGTTTGTTTCCGATGAGTACTTTTGTCTCTCGGGAGTATGTTGTTTGCTCTTCTGTTTATGTGCTTATTTTCTGTTAAAAGCTGGACATCACGTGCAGTATATAGCGACTGAGATAAATATTTTTCATGCCTGGAAATGGGCGTGCCTTTCTTTGCGGGATGGGTTGAAATGACTCTGATTAGGAGTTGGGCTGGCTTGGAGGTTTGTTTGCACCGCATCCCTCACATTCTTGCAGCGACACTTGGTGTTGGGTAGGGGATGACGTGCCAGAGGGCTGTCTGCTTCATCTTCGGCTTTTGATTTTTCCCTTCACACTGGGCCTCAAAGAGAGCGTTTCTCTTGAAAGTTATTTGTTAGTTGATGTTTCTAGGGGAGTGATGGGGGTGGGTGTTCTCTGAATAAGCCTCAGTCTTAATTGGGCATGGTGTCCAGGAGTCTCAGGGGCGTGGCCTTCTCAGTGTCTCTGAGCCCAGCACATAGCCCTGCTCCTTCCGCAGGTGTAGAGAGTGTGTTGTTTCCTCTTTCCTTCCCCCAGCCTTCCTGGGTTTTGACCAGCGCCCTAGGGTGAGTGTGTTCATTGTTGCCCCCCACCCCATATACACATACAGATTAAGGCTTTTGTTCTGCTGGGGAGAGCGAGGAGAGGGTCTCTATGGAGATTCCTGTGTTTCTCTCCCCCAGTTCTGCACCGTGAAGGAGACTTTCTCTAGACTCTCCCAGTCTATTCTGTGAGCACCCTGTGGGGTTTGTGGCAAAACAGCCTTCAAGAGAGCGCTGATGCCCCCATATCTGTGGCCTCTTGCCAACATACACCTGGCAGCCTCCGCTGATTCACCAGTCACCCCAGCCCAACTCTTCTTCTAGTGTCTGGCTGCATCCTGTCCCAGAAAGCCAGGGCTGGCCTCTTGCCTGACTCTCCCCAGATTTGGGGCCACTTGGTTGCCCTGTGACCTGAGCCCTCTCATGGGCATAACAAAAGTCATGTACTTGCTGTTTGTCTGGCTTTTTCTCATTCTGAGTTTTGGAGTGACAACTTGGCCAGTTCTGTACCTCCCTGGGCAGAAACTGCAGGCGTTTTACAACTTTACAGTTTCCTGTACCTCTGGATTGCTCATGACACCACACTCATGTTTGCTGAATACTGGGTGTCATGAATCAATCCTGGTTGGAAGCTAACATGGTCCCCGCCTGGGGGGAATTCAGGCTGCATGTTTAAGCCGTGCTGACAGCTGAATGAACAGTAACTGAGTTAGTGCCTGCCACAGAAACACACAAAGATAAAATTGAATTAAGAGCTCTGTCGTCAGGACAGGAAATCCATCGTCCTGGCTTCTAGCTATCCTGGAACTGTCTGCATAGATGCTTTTACGACATATTCAGGGATTTGTCTTCTTGGAATTCCTGGACTTAAATTATGATCTCAGTCTAATTTAAATATATCTTTTATTTCACAAGTACTTTTCTTTTTGGAAGCAGAGAATAAATAACAGTTGTTTGTGAGATCTTTTTTGAGATTCAAGTATGTACTTGGTATGTCTCTCTCTCTCTTTTCTGTAGATTGGAAGTTCCACAAACACCTTGAGCGCCCTGCAAATTGCTTTTGCTGATAAAGAAACACAAGTAATCTACCTTTTGACGGATGGGAGACCTGACCAGGTACTTATCAAAGTTGGGAACAAAGAGGGACTCACTAATCCCCTGAAAGTGAATGCTGAGCGTGGGTTTCGGGGACCTTTTCCACTGCCACTAAAAAGCTGTTGAGAGGTACTTGCTTGGCTTAGGGACGCAGAACTGAGGTAAAAACACACACACTGAGAAATTCCTTTGTCTACTGCAACAGTGAGGAGAATTTAAGTGACAGTGAGTGTTGTTTGGTTAATTTGATGCCCACCCATAGACCTGGAGACAAACCCGATGAAAGGTGATGTATGCCTTCCGTGGAAGGCTGGTTTATATTTTATTATAAACTAAGAGTGAGGAGATTCTTTTTGAATTTTTTCCTTTGGGAACGCTGAATCTAAAACACGTCACTGCACAGTGTCCTTGGTTTTATCCCTAATTTTAACTTAGTAATCATTTAAACAAAAGCATGCCTTTCTGGTGAAATGTTCTTTGTTTAGCCTGACTGGAAAATATTTGATAAGTTTTAGCGGCATCTTTTCATCTTCTTTTGAGCTTTGTGAGTGAAAGACTAATGCTCTGGGCATTAAATAAATATACGGATGTGCAGGCCAGTACAATGTAAATTAACCGCTAAAGTGAATTAGTATCAACTTGTTTCCTTCATTGTGAAGTGTCTGCATGTGAAGACTGCTAGGCAAATATTGTACAATACCCGGTGTCAAACGGTCCAGGGCTTAAATACTAGAGCAGCTGGATTTTACTACCGTGTTAGATCTATGGCCGCGAAGTTGTATAAAGTGAAATTGTATTTGGAACGATTTTCCTATCAACTTCACTGTCCTTTCTATTCAGAGGCGATTTATCGTGCCTTGTTTATGCTCCTTGTGTGGCGGCTGCACGTTTGAGGCTGCAGAGATGAATAATATCCTGCCCTAGGGGAGCTTACACATCGGAGGATGTGCTAGCATATACAGTTAATTCTGGTGAGATAGAGGGAGTGGAGTTGCCTGTGCTACGGGCTGTACGGGAGCACAGTGATGAATTCTGCTGTACGCGATGGAGAGAAGGCCAGGCAAGGTTCCACCGAGGAGGGTGCATTTCAGCTGTGTCTGGAAGGAGGAGAAGAAATTTCCTAGACGGGGGAGATTACTGGTATCCTGGGCAGAAGGAACAGAGGTGTGAAAATATGTGGGCTGCTCGAGGGAACATCCCGAGAGCAGTGAATGGAAAAGTGTCAGGGCCGAGTCTCGGAGGTTTGGTTGGGGGAGATTGTGAAGGTCCGTGAATGTCACACAGAAAGGGTGGGCTTTACCTCAGTAGGGACTCTCAGAGGAGCAGATGGTCCCATCCGCCAGTGCGTTAGAGATATGCCTCTAATGCACAGGTGGATGGGAGAGCCAGGGAAAGACTAGATCTTGGGCTGGTGAGGTCCCACCTCAGGGAGGAGCAGCAGAAATGCGGAGGAGGGGACCGTCCAGAGATGAGATCATAGAAGTAGCATCAAAGGACTTGGTGGCCAGTTTGGGGGCAGGAGGTGGGGGGCTGGGTGAGGAACAAGGGAGAAAGGGGTCAAGATGACTGATTTCTGGTTTCTAGTAATTGTTATTAAATGATTGAAATCTAAAGAAGGAGAGACCTGGGGGTTTCTGGTGGAGGAAGCTGAGTTTGAGCACCTGGAGTTCACGGCTGTCCAAAAGCCCCTAGAAGGATGGGGCTGGCATTTGGGGGAAGAAGTAGGCTGCAGGTTCTGACTTGCAAGTCATCTGGACAGGGGATCTTTTTCTTGTTAATAAATCCTAACTGATTTTATTGTAATTTAGAAAATATAAGTAAGCATATAATCATAAGGAAGAATAAGGTGTAAATTGTTCATAATTCAATTTTCTGCTCTTTCTCATCTATGTGTTTTTCCAAGTCATGAGAAATTCTTCAGAAACATCATTCTCAATGAGTGCATCATATTAAATGACATAGATTTAATAAAACTACCTTAAAAATTGACTTGATTTAATTTTTGAATAGTAATACATTCACATGGTACAAATGACAAAGGTACGAAAGGATAGAATGTAGAGAAAATCCTCCCTCCCCCCTCCCTTCACCAGCTATGAGGCAGGTGATATGTATATTACCAGTATATTACCAGTTTCTTGCATCTTCTTTGAGAGATAGTTTGCTATGCAGACAGATATTTGTTTATGTATATTTCCTTTTAAAATACATAAATGGTAGCATATTACACGCACAATTCTGCGACTGTATTAATAAAACAATATACCTTGGAGATTGCTTAATGTCATTTCATAAAGAGCTTCCTCGTTTTTTCTATAGCTGCCTACTATTCCATCACACAGCTACTTAGTCATGTCCCCCGGTGATGAGTGTTTAGGTTATTTCAATCTTCCTGTTACAGACAAGGTTGCAAAAGTAACTGTGCACATATATCATTTTGCACATGTATATCTGTAGCATAAGTTCTGAGAAGTGGACTCAATTAAAAGGTATATGTTTAGATAGATACGCCAAATAGCCCTTGAAGAAGATTTACCAAGTACCACTGTGCCAGCCGTGTGTTGAGAAGGATTCTTGGTCTACAGTCCATCATAGACTTATGAGGGTCTGGAATCTCCCAAAATTATATAAAAAATGCACTCGTACATTTCTCTGGGGAGAAGATCAGTAGCTTGCCCCCGAATTCCCAGAGGGTCTGTGGTCCACTTAACGATGAGGCACTAGGGAAATGAATGAGCTGGAATCAGAAATATGCAAGTTACTGAAAAAGTGATTTATAAACTCTTATTCAGGCATTTCATATTTGTATCTGCCTTTTTCCCACAAACAATCTACTTATTTTGCATTGTTCCTCAGACTCTCTCAAAAAAACAAATGGATATTTGATATTCATGTTCTATGTAGAGGACATTAAGATGTACCACTCAATCTCGATTTGGTTTTGAATTTTCACTGACTGTAGGACCTGAATATGTAAGACCAATGTCATTATTCCCGGTACTCCGCAGAATTTCCTACTTGGAAGAACGCACAGAGATGCTGTTCAGGATTCAGTTCCATGGACATCAGCGTGCTGCCTGTTTATTCAATGTCCAGGGCAGAATTATATAGAAGACAAGTCTTTTAATTAGTCAAGTTCAGAGGGTTCTTCATGAGCCTGGATTGCTAGGTGTCCTTGGGTGGGCTTCTGTAGGTGCAGGTGGACACTGCAGGGCCTCTGTCAGGAGCAGCCCAGCACATCTTTGGCTGTGGTTATTTTGGGACTTCTTTGAAGTTAGGGGCTCACCCTCGCAAGAATGGACGTGAGGAAGGTATCTGCACCGTTCTAAACAAAAACGGATGGATGATAAAGCCCCACGTAGGGTATGCGAGGGATGGGAGCAGGGGAGGGCACAGGGTGACCCCCTCTGCACAAACAAACCTCCTTCAGGCTGTTGGGAGAACCGTCCCTGCCTTTCTTGACACCCCAAGTTGACCTTTGTGGTGAAAGGAACATCTGGCCGCACACCTGTTTAGACTCGGGGACGAGGGCACTGGGGGAGAGTGTCTCAGGTGTGCTGCTTGGCCCCATCTTAGGGACCGACGGGACCTCTGAGGGGAACAGACTAAGGAGTCCTGGGCTGAGAAAGGCTTCCTCGGTGTCCTACAGACATGGCCCCCGCATTGCACAGCCCCGCGAGCTGAGCTACTATAGTAAGTGGCTGGGGAGCGTCAGGGTGACTCAGGCTGTGGTGGTGAAAGGCTTACTTCAACATACTGAGTCTTCTTTTAAGCTGTGAGGACACCCGCCAGCGAAAAGGATCCCTGGGGGCTGCAGGGTTGGGGCGGGAGGACAGGTGTGGCTCTCTTCTGTTGCAGGGATGGAGCTCCTTCTGCAGTCAGGGTGCAGCCCCGCCTTCCGCCCAACTCTCCACCACCACGCTGGGCACTAGAACCTCGTGCCGGTTTAGCAAACACTACCTGGGGCTGTGTGCTGCTGGGTGGCTCACAGCGATACACGTAAGAGACTTGCTCATGCTCTCTTGAGCTGTCAGGACTGATGGAAATAAACAGCTTTAGAGCCAGAGACCTGGGTTAGAGCTCATCCCCAGCACTGCCCATCTGAATGACCCTGGGCAAGTGCCCCCGTTGTGAATTTCCTCATCCGTGACTTAAAGCTAATGCTCCCTCCTCACAGGGTTGCTGTGAGTGAGTGAGGTGATATTCTCGTGGATGCATTACATGGAGATTATACATATATATATATATATTTTTTTTTTTTTGCCACCCGGCATGTGGAATCTTAGTTCCTCCACCAGGGATCGAACCTATGCCCCCTGCAGTGGAAGCACGGAGTCTTAACCACTGAACTGCCAGGGAAGTCCCTAAACACTGGGTTTTTTTTTTGGGGGGGGGGGTTGTTTTTGTTTTTGTTTTTGTTTTGGCATTCCACGGATATTTACTGAGCACCTTTTATGTGCCAGGTACTGCTATCAGTCTGGGATACAGTGGGGAGCAAGATAGACAACATGCCTGCCTTCAGTGAAGCTTCTGTTTTATGGAGAGATAGGCAAGGAGCAAATGACCATATGAAATAATGTCAGGTAGCGTATGGAAGATGAAAACGCTGTCCACAGTCCCTGGCACCCACACCACTGGCACTAAATCAACGTTAGTTTCTTTCCCTTCCCAAATATCTCAGCTGTAAGTCAATATAAGAGTAATTTCTAGCTAAAACCCTATCTATCAAATTAACAGAATTTAGGTCTAGCATCTCCAGTCTGGTATATGGGGCTGAGGGGCAGTGGCCAGGAGTCCTGTAAGAAATGAGGATAATGATAGTACCTTCCATGGTGGTTGTGGGGGGGTGCAGGGAGAGAGCACAAGCAGAGCCCTTAGTGCCCAGCACATGATAAGTCCTCAAAACGGAAGCTAGGTTGAAGGAAGAGCAGGCAGCGGAGAGGGCTTTGCTCTGTCCTTGAAGTTGACAAGAGGGATGGGATCAGCCCTCAGCTAGGTTAGGTTGCTGTTTGGTTAGGAACCAGCCAATGGGCAGAGGGGAGGGGAGAGAAGAGAGGAGGAGAGGTGTGGGTGGACTTATGGGCAAGGACAGGTTCAAGGCTGGTGAGATACAGAGACTGAAGCCATGTGTAAGTGGTGGCTGGAATGAGACCAGTCTCTGGGGGACCACTCAACTGGCCATCTCCCAGTGGTGAGTCCAGAGGCCTCCTTCATCCCCCTGCCTCCCCAGGGCTCATAGCAAACGTATAGGAAGGGTTAACAGTCAAAGGATAGGAACTGGGGGTGGAGAGTGGGAACTGGCCACTCTCCAGTTGGAGCCAGCAATTTGGGTCCATCAAAGAGGGACTGAGAAACACAGAGGCAGTGGAAGCAAGACAATCAGAGGCACTTCTGAGGGTGCTCAGCTGGGTGTGGTGGTGCTGGTAGAGAGGTGGCAGGGCAGTTCATCAGTCATCTTTCCTGAGAATCAGGTAATGTTTACAGAGAGTCAGTCCTTAGCAAGAGACGGTCTTTATTGCAAATGGCGGGGAAACACATAGTCTGGCATTGCTTCTAGGAGTAAAAACTCTTTGAATCTAGTCTTACCACTTAAGAGGTTGATGACCCTAGGAAACTTAGTTCTTCTGAGCCTCAATTTCTCTATCTTTAAGTGGAGTCCATATCTGTACCTACTGTGCCAATTAGGGTTTCACGTTACTGGGAGGAAAAGCAGAAGAGCAGACCAATGATGGCTGAAACAATGGAGAGGCCTATATCCTATGGCTGCGAAGCCCAGCGGAAGGTAGTCTGGGTTATACAGCTATTCAAGGACGTCTCCAAGAAATAGGCTTCCTTTAATCTTTATGCTTCACTGTCTTTGTGTGTGACGTCCACCCTCATGGTCACAAAAGAGCTGCTCCACTTCTAGGCAGAGTGTCCACTTTCCAGGGGGCAGGGGTGAAAAGGGGAGGATATTAGCTTTTTTTGTTAAGTCTTTGTCTTTTTTATTGGCAAAAAAAGTCTCTCCCTTGAGACTTCTGCTTATATCTCAATGGACAGACCTGGCCACACCTAGCTGCAAAAAAAGTGTCAGAAGATGAGTGTGTATGTGTGTATGTGTTGTGTTTGTTTGTTTGTTTTTAACTAAGTATGTTGCTACCATGAAAAGAAAACCAGGGCTCTGACAGTAAAAAAAAAAAGGAGAGGTAGGCAACTAGCAGTCTTTCCAAAACTCTCTCACTAGATGGTTGTGAGGATTAACTGGGATATTATTGTCCCCAGCAGAGTGCCCAGCACATGGAAGGACCCTAAATCAATGTCTCTATTTTCACTCTGTGGGAGACACATTGACCATGGCCTAGAAATTACTTTTTGGGAGTAGATGCTTTGGAAGCCACATGGACATCTGGTGGGCTCACTCTGTAGAACCCCAACAGCCAAGGTGTATTACCCATGACCCTAATACTTCAAGCGCTCAGAAGTATAGCCCAGCATTCTACAAGCATGGACTTCAGGTGCACTGAAATTGAGTAGTTTGGTTAGTCAAATATTTCTCCCAGATTTTTCCCCACCAAACTGTGAGCCCTCAGAGGGCATAGAGCTGAGTCATTGGTCTTCATACTCTCACTATCTGGCAATGTTTGCTTTGTTTCTTGAATTGAATTTACACCTTTCCAAGAAGTCACTCTCCACTGTATACAGGATTACTATTTGAGAATTTCACTATCTAGAGCAAATACTAGGAATTTTCATGTCTTTTTTTTTTTTTTTCTGTCTCTTCCTCTCTCTTTCCATCTCCCCTTTTCCCCTCAAAATTTATCATTTCAGCCACCTAAAATGGTTATAGAGCAGGCCAAATGTTTTCAGAAAGTCCCTATTTACACCATTTCCTTCTGTTACAATGATGAGATTGCAAATGGATTTTTGAAAGAGCTTGCTTCTTTGACTGGAGGAGAGTTCCATTCTTACAATTTTGGTTACAAGGATCCCTGTCCTCCAGAGGCTGTTCAGGTAAGAGCTTAATGGGCTGAGAAGAGAGTGTTCACTTATTTCAGCACTAATGGCTGGAGGCCCATGGATGAGACTTTAATTGGGAAAACAGCAACCACAAGGACACCTAAGTGGAGAAAATGAATCACTTAACAGTGAGCATACTACAAAATGTGGTCTAAGGACCACCTGAGCTAAGGCACCTGTGACAATGCAGATTCCTGGGTCCTACTTCAGAGCTACTAAATCAGGGTCTAGGCATAGAGGCCTAGGAATCTTAATATATTTTGTTTTTTTCTATGCTTTTTATTATGGAAAGTTTCAGACAAACACAAAAGTAGAAGAGTATATGGACCATGTACCTATCAGTCAAATTTAACAATTATCAGCATTTTGCCAAACTTCAGGAATCTGTATTTTTAACAAGCATCCTGGGGGTCCATACATAAAGTTCGTTAACCACTGCCTGTTTACAGACATTTGTGGGAAACTTCCAAAAAATTCAGACGTTAGGAAGTTGTCTTCTGACTTCTCAGGCTATATATCCACGTGACACCTGATAAAGCAATCCATTCTAATGCACTAATGGGAGAAAGTAAATAAAATCCTATGCTCCAGTCTTCCAGTCTTGGCCTGAAGATGTGCATTTCAAGAATGCCCTCGTATGGGCTTCCCTGGTGGCACAGTGGTTAAGAATCCGCCTGCCAATGCAGGAGACATGGGTTCGAGCCCTGGTCCAGGAAGATCCCCCATGCCACGGAGCAACTAAGCCCGTGTACCACAACTACTGAGCCTGTGTTCTAAAGCCTGTGAGCCACAACTGCTGAGCCCGCATGCCTACAGCCCGTGCTCCGCAACAAGAGAAGCCACCGTAATGAGAAGCCCACGCACCACAACGAAAGAGTAGTCCCCGCTCGCCGCAACTAGAGAAAGCCCGCGCGCAGCAACAAAGACCCAACACAGCCAAATAAATAAATAAATAATCCTTTAAAAAAAAAAAAAGAATGCCCTTCTAGAGAATGTGGTTTTTGTCCTACTGTCTGCTTTAAGGAATGACAAACCAGAGTACTGATGAGTGCTTACATGTGAGGAAACTACCAGAGTCTGGGGAATGAATCATCCAAAGGAATTGGAGGGAACAGTACTCTGAGCTCACACAAGGCAGAGAATACTGACTACTTCTATCAGTCATACTGGAAAACCTCATAATCTTATGGGCATTGGGTAGAATTTAAAGAATGATCTTCTCTTAGCAGTGGGAACAACCAAGCACTGCTCCAGTTCTGTCTAGAAAATCTTAAATGCAAGACCTGAAAGGATCAGTCCATTTCCAAGGAACTTAACTGCATCTCTGAACAAACCCCAAGAATAATTATAGGAAAGCAAAAATATCCACCACTCAACAAAGTAAAATCGACAGTTTCTGACATCCCATCAAATAGTACCAGGTATGCAAAGAAGCAGGAAAATACAGGTCCATAATGAGGAGAAAAAGCAAACAGAAAAAGTGAAACATGTAAAACGGACTCAGATGTTAGTATTAGAGCATGAAAACAGTTATTGTAACTGTATTTGATATGTTCAAAACGTTAGGGAGAGTCATGGAAGATACAAGTAAGACACAAATCAAGCTTCTGGAGATAAAAAAGTACCATGTATGAGATAATAAAATACATGTTAATAGGATGAACAGCAGATCAGACATTGCAGAACAAAAGATTAGTAAACTGCAAGATAGCAATAGAAATATCCAAAATGTAACATAGGAAAGAAAGAGAATTAAAACCAAAAAACCAGAAAAATAGAAAACAAGGCATCAGTGAGCTGTGGAAAAATTCAAGTAGCTTAAACATATATGAAGCAATAGTGACCAGAAATTTTACAAATTGGATTAAAACTGTAAATCCACAGATCCAAGAAACTCAGTGAATCCCAAGCACAATAAACACGAAGAAGACGACACCAAGTTACATCAGAATCAAACTTCTCAAAAACAGTGACAGAGAAAATTTTAAAAGAAGGTGAATTATGTACAGAGGAACAAAGATAAGAATGACAGCAGATTTCTCATTAGAAACAATGCAAGTGAAAAGAGAGTGACGTGACATTTTTAAAGTACTGAAAGAAAAACATCTGTCAGGGTAGAATCTATATGCAGAATGTATTTCAAAAAGCAAAGTTAATAAAGATATACAAAAACTGAAATAAGTCATCACCGATAAACTTGCAATACAAGAAATGTTAAAGAGAGTACTATATGTAGAAGGGAATCACACCAGATAGAAATACAGACCTACACCAAGGCATGAAGAGCAAAGGAAATGGTAACTGCATGGGTAAATACGTTGTTTTACCTTGTTATTTAAATCTAATTATAAATAACTGGAGGGATTTCCAGTTCCAGCAATAATGGAGTAGCCCCATTCCTCCTAGGTCCTCTGTCTTACAGCTTAAAAGCCCTGGACATAGAACAACAAACAAGCAAAGGAAGACTCTGAAAAGTAGAAAGAAGGAGGTGGAATGCCTTGGGGACCTCAGAACCTAAGGAATGACATGGCATGAGTTCTGTGGGTTTTGTTATTGTCTTCCATATACCCCAGATGGGGCACTGCCAGAGCCTCCAACCTGGAATCCCTAACAGGCACAGACCCAAAAAATGACCCAAGAACAACCTATTTCCCATAGCTTAGCCAAAGACCTTTTTGGCAATACCTGCCCTACTCCAGCCATACATCAATGGGAAGACTATATCCCCTTCCCCAGGATTTCAGTGGAGCTGAACAGGGAGATGATCTTCCGTTACCACCCACCTGCTCCATGGAAGGAAGTGATGGTGCTCTGATGTCCCTGTCAGGTGGTATCAGTATATCTGCCCAGAGAGCTAATATTCCAGCCCCGACATGGTGGAAGCCAGTGGCAATGCTTCTCTGCTGGGGTAGTGTGAGTGGGGCTGAATGGAAAGTTGATTCTCCAAACCCCACCAGGCAGAAGCAGGTGTGCTGCAAATCCTGCGCTAAGGTAGTATCAGAGGATTGAGAGGGAAGCTGGTCATCCATCCCGCCCCACTCCGGTAGAAGTAAGCAGTGCCCTCGTTCCCTAAGCAGGGTGTTGTCCAAGGCGTCCCGTGGGCAAGCTGAACCACCGTCCCACCAGGCAGCGCTGAGACTTAGCAAGGCACTGTGAGATCAGGGGCATCACTGCTAAGTCCAGTGGCAGCTGAACCACCGTCCCACCAGGCAGCGCTGAGACTTAAGGCACTGTGAGATCAGGGGCATCACTGCTAAGTCCAGTGGCAAGCTGAACCACCGTCCCACCAGGCAGCGCTGAGACTTAGCAAGGCACTGTGAGATCAGGGGCATCACTGCTATTCTTCACCACAGCCTTCATGGCAGAGGGATCAGCAAGGAGCTAAGCTTCCACAAACACCCAGCATCAATGAAAATGAAAAAGTAAGTGTGGGCTGGGGATAGGTGACACTCCACTTTCCCCCATCCTTTGTGTCAGTGAGGCTTGGTGAGAAGCTGCCTCCACAGCACCCACCAGCATAAGATAGTTGAGGTAGTATGAAATAGGACTAACCCCACAGCGCTCCTCCCGCAGTGGAGAGCTGAGCCTCTACCTCTATCCAGCATCAACAAGGTCAAAGGAGGTGTGCTATGTGGGGCTACTCAGTGCTCTGTTAACCCCTACCCTTAGGAGCCTCTGACTGTGAACAAAGTGGAGATAACTGTCCCACGAAAAGAGAGCTGAACTCCTGACTCTGGCCTCTGTGACAGTTCGCCTTGATGAAAACAGCTGAAAAAAAAAAAAATCACCAGATACACAGGTATGCCCAAGTGAAAATGAACTTTAACTATAAAAGTTCCCAAATATATAAAACATGTACCAGAAAAACAGGTTTACTGGAGTAAGTGAGAAGACTAGTCAAAGGGACACAGCCACAAGTGGCCCCCTCTGGGAAGCCTCTTTACCCCCATGGTCCTGAGACTCCACCTCTGTACAGAGATGCCAGAGTGGGAGGGAAAAATAGGCAGGAGGGACCCAGCCCAAGCAAATGGTCCACTCCAGGAAAACCCTTTATCAATGGGTCAAAGAAAAGTTCTCAATTTGCTTAGAACTGAATGAAAACAAAAATGCACATCAAACTATGTGGAACGCAGCTAAAACAGTGTTGGGAGTGAAATTTATAGCACTAAATGCTTATATTGGAAACCAGAAAATGTATTGAATCAACAATCTGCATTCTCACCCCAAGAAACTAGAACAAGAAGAGCAAAATAAACCCAAAGCAGTCAGAAGGAAGGAAACAATGAAGATGAGAGCATAAAATCAGTGAAATTGAAAATAGTAAAACAGTAGAGAAAATCAATGAGACAAAAAGCTGTTCCTTTGAAAAAAAATTCTCAAGAATTTGATAAAACCTCTCAGAAGGCTGACAAAGACAAAGAGAGTAGACACAAAGCACTAATATCAGGAATGAAATAGGGGACATCACAGTAGATCTCACAGTCATTAAAAGATAATAAAAGGAATACAACAAACAACTTTGCATTCATAAATTTGACAACTTAGCAAAAACATGGACCACTTCCACAAAATCCACCAACTACCAAAACTCAACCAAGATAAAATGGACAATGTGAATAGCACTAAAATCATAAAAAACTGAATTTATAATTTTAAAACTTCTGAAAGAGAAATACCAAGGCTCAGATGGCTCCATGGAGAATTTTAGCAAACAGTTCAAAAAATAATTAAACCAATTTATTTCAAAAAATAGGAGAGATCACTTCCTTCCTAATTCTCTTTATGAGGCCAGTATTGCCTTGACACCAAAACCAGAAGACAGTATTAAAAAAAAAAAGAAAAAAGAAATCCACAGACCAATATACCAATGAACAACGATGCCAAAATCCTCAATAATACATTAGTAACCTGAATCCAGCAGTGTATAAAAGAATTATACATTATGACCAAGGGGGATTTTACTCAGATGTACAAGGCTGGTTTGACATTAGAAAATCAATCAATGTAATCAAGTGTATTAACTGGCTAAAGAAGAGAAATCATATGGTCGTATTATTGTGCACAAATAGCCTTGACCAAATGCAACACCCGTTAATAATAAAAAAAACTCAGCAAAATAGAAACAGAGGGGAACTTCCTCAACTTACATCAACTTAATACCTACGAGTAAAATCATACTTAATAGTGAAAGGTTGAATAATTTCCTCCTACAATCAAGAACGTGGCAAAGGCATCCACTCTCACCACTCATATTTAACATACGACTGGAAGCTGTACCCATGGCAACAAGGCAAGAGAATAAACAAAAGGCATACAGATCAGAAAGGAAGAAAGAGACCTGTCCCTATTTGCTCGTAACATGTTGTCTACACATAAAACCCCAAGGAGCTAAAAAACAAAGCAAAACTCCTAGAACTATTAAGTGAGTTCAGCAAGGCCACTGGTTACAAGATCAGCACACAAAATTCAATCACATTTTGAGAAGTCAAAATTAAATATTCCATATTATTTACAATTGCTCCAAAGAATATGAAATACTTAGATGTATATTTAAAAAATATGTACAGGATTTTTATGCTGAAAATTACAAAAGGCTGAAGAAAGAAATCAAAGAAAACCTAAATAAATGGACAGGCGTATACCTTGTTCATGGATTGGATGACTGAACATATTAGAGATCTATTTGATTTATAGATTTAATCCAATTCCTGTCAAAATCCCAGAAAGGTTTTTTACAGACGTGGTCAAGCTTATTCTAAAATGTATATGGCAAGTCACAGGCCCTAGAAAACCCTACAAATCTTGAAAAAGAAGAATAAAGTGGGAGAAATAATTGCAGTATTAAGGCTTACAGTGTAGCTGCGTTAGTTAAGGCAGTATGGCTTTGGTGGAGAAACAGACACCTAGACCAATGGATAGAGTATAGAACCCAGAAGTGTACCCAGCATGCCAGTATGCCAAACTGATTTTTGACAAAGGTACAAAAGCAATTCAATGGGGGAAGGAGAGCCTTTTCAAAAAATGGTTGGAGCAATTGGACATTCACAGACAAAATAGTGAACCTCAACCTAAACCTCACCCTTCATGCAAATATTAACTCAAAATGGATTATGGACTTAAATGTAACACATAAAACTATAAAAATTCTGGAAAGAAATATGGAAGAAAATCTCAAGGACCTTGGGCTAGGCAAAGAATTTTTAGTCTTGAGAACAAAAGCATGATCCATAAAAGAAAAGATGGATAAATTGGACCTCATCAAAAATAAAACCTTTTGCTTTGCAAAAGACCCTGTTAACAGGATGAAAAGGCACTGGGAGTGTCTGCCGTTCCCTTGGGCGAAACTGGGCGAAGAGTACATGGGATCTCTCTGTATTATTTATTACAGCTGCATGAAATCTACAGTTATTTAATTTTAAAAAGACAATTTACTGGTAAAGCAAACAATAATCATAAATTCAACATCTAGTGATAAACTGCTCAAAAGACCCAAATTACCAAAACTCTCTCAAGAAGAAATAGATAACCTGAACAGCCTTACATCTATTTAAGAAATTAAATTTGTAGTTAAAAACCTTTATGCATAGAAGCCTCCAGGCCCAGATTGCTTTACTGCTGATTTACATCAAACATTTAAAGGAGAAAATAATATCAGTTCTACACAAACTCGTCTAGGAAAGTGAAAGGAGGGAATACTTTCATATGAGGCAAGCATTAACCTGATACCAAACCCTCACAAATACAATCAGACAAGAAACTTACCGGCTAATATTCCTTACGCATACAGAAGTCGAATGCATAAGGACCAAGTTGGGTTTATCCCAGAAATGCAAGTTCTGTTTAACATTTGAAAATTGATATACAATTCACCAAATTAACATACTTTATTAAAAACCTTACAGTCATCTCAATTTATGCAGAAAAAGTTTTGACAAAACCTAACACACTTTTCTAATGAAATCTCTCAGCAAAATATGAACAGAACAGACTTCCTCATTCTGTTAAATGGCACTTAGGAAAAACCTACAGCTAGCACCATACTCTAATAGTAAAAGATTGTACGGTTTCCCCCTCACATCAGTAAAATGGCAAGGTTGTCTGCTTTCACCACTCCTATTCAACAGTGTAATGGAAATTCTAGTTAGCCCAATAAACCAGGGGGCAGGAAAACCATCCAGAATGGAAAGGATGAAGTAAAACCGTCTTTATTTTCATTCAGCATGGTTATATATGTAGAAAATCCAATGGAATATACAAAAGTGCTGCTGGAGCTAATCATTGAATTTAGCAAGATTGTAGGATACAAGGTCAACATACAAAAATGAATTTTGTTTCTACATATTAGCAAAGAAAAATAAAAATTATCATTTACAATAGCATCAAAAGTATGAAACATGTAGGGACAAATTTGTCAAAATATGTGAAAGGGCCTGTATACTGAAAACTACAAAACATTGCCGAGGGATGTATCTTGTTTACGGGTCAGAAGACATCACAGTGTTAATATGTGCGTTCTTTCTCAATTGATCTTTAGATTCATCACAATCCCAATCAAAATCTCAGCAGGTTTTTTCAATTAAAAATTGACAAACTAATTCCATGGAAACTTTGAAAAAGAAAATCAAAGTTGGAGGACTAATACTGCCTGATCTCAAGACATATAAAGCTATAGTTATCAAGACAGGGTGGTATTAGTGTAAAGATAGGTATATAGATCAGCAGAACAGAATAGCAAAACCAGAAATAGACTGACACATATGTAGACAACTGATTTTCAACAAAGATGCAAAGGCAATTCAGTGGAAAAAGGATATAGTTTTTTTATTCCCCCCCAAAATGGTGTTGGAACAATTGGACAAAATAAACACAATTTCCTCCATACATCATGCCATATTCAAAAATTAATATGATACATGGATCCAAATGTAGAATCTAGGTCTTTTCCAGGTAGAGGAGAACATATGAAAAACCCTTTGAGACACTGTGTTAGCCCCCAAAAAATTTTTAATAGGTTATCAAAAGCATAGTCTATATAAGAACAAACTGATAAATTTGAGTTGATCAAAATTAAAAGCTTCTCTTTAAAAAACAATGCTAAGATAATGAAAAGACAAGTTGTAGACTGGGAGAAAATGTTTCCAGATTGTATATCTAATAAAGGACTAGTATCCAGAACATATAAAGTTCTCTCAAAACTCAAAGAAACAAAAAATAAGCAAAAGATTTGGACAGACATTTCATCAAAGAAGATATATGCATGGCAAACAAGATCATGAAAAGATGGTTAACATCATTCGTCATTAGGGAAATACACATTAACCATGATGAGATACCACTACACAGCTATCAGAATGGCTATAATTAAGACAACTGACCTCATCAAGTGTTTGCAATTATATGAAGGAACTAGAACTCTCATTCATTACTGGAGGGAATGTAAACTAGTACAACCGTTCTGGAAAAGTTTGATAGTTTCTTTAAAAGTTCAACATCACCAACCATTTGATCCAACCATTCCATTCCTATTTATTTACCCAAGAGAAATGAAAGCAGATGTCCATACAAAGACTTGTGCACAAATGTTCACAGCTTTAGTATTTATAATAGCCCAAACCTGGAAACTCAAACGTCCATCCACAGGTGACTAAATTTTGAATTCGGTATGTAATAGAATACTATTCAGCCATAAAAATGAATGTACTACTGATTTATGCTACATCATGGGTGAATCTCAAAATAATTATAAAAGTAAATAAAGCAAGCTAGACCAAAAAAGGGGTATATACTATATGAGTCCATTTAAATAAAATTCCAGAAAATTGAAACTAATATTATATAGTGACAGAAAGGAGATGAGTAGTTGGTTGGGGGAAGAGAGGTTTTGAGGCAGAGGAAAGGCAGATTTACAATGGGAAACTAGAAGGCTTTCGGGGGTAATGGATATGATTATTGTCTTCATTGCAGTGATGACTTCACAGGTGTGACTGTCGAAACTACTCAAATGGCACACTTCACGTACATTCAGTTTATTATAATATAAATGAATTATACCTCAATTGGGCTGTCTAAAAAAGGAATAATATAAGAACTACATGAAATTCTTTAGATTCTCCTTTTCCTGATACAGTTCGTTTTCTGTTAGAAATGTTTGAAATCTGAACTCTAATCTTGTAATGCATTAACTTATTTTGGCAGAATGAAGATCTGACTCTTTTAATTAAGGAAATGGAGCAGGGACGCAGTGACCTGGAGAGGGTACAAGACCTTTACTCGGAGTCCTTGGTCATGGACTGGTGGTACAACGGAGAAAAGGATGGAGACAGGTGAGCACAGCAGAGCTCCCACTTCCCCATCGCAGGGGGTCCCCTAGGATGCTCTGCTGGATCTCTTTGCCACTTCTTTCTGCAGTGCTTTGTGAGATTTCTTTTAAAGAATCACATAGTATGATTATGTTAGGATTTTTGTTTAAGCAAAGGGAACTCATAATCTAGTAAATTAATAATGATTGGCAGACTTTCCTGGTGGCACAGTGGTTAAGAATCCACCTGCCAATGCAGGAGACACGGGTTCGAGCCCTGGTCTGAGAAGATCCCACATGCCACAGAGTAACTAAGCCAGTGCGCCACAACTACTGAGCCTGCGCTCTAGAGCCCGCAAGCCACAACTACTGAGCCCACGTGCCACAACTACTGAAGCCCACGCACCTAGAGCCCGTGCTCCGCAACAAGAGAAGCCAGTGCAATGAGAAGCCTGCGCACCGCAATGAAGAGTAGCCCCCGCTCACCACAACTAGAGAAAGCCCAGGCACAGCAACGAAGACCCAACGCAGCCAAAAATAAAAATAAATAACTTAAAATTTTTTTAAATATATTAAAAAAATAATAACGATTGACTTACAGAGGCCACATGGTCATCCTTATATGTAGATTCTGAAACCCTTGCATGAGCCCTAAGGATGTCTCATTTCCACCCAGTGAGGACAATACCCCCCACCAACCGAAGCAGTGACGGAGCAGAGCAGGAGTGCTGTGTCATGAAGGAGATCTGACTCAGGGTCAGGAGGCCAAGGTCCAGACTTCACTCTGTGTGGCCTTGGTGGATCTCCATATTGTCCATTGCCATGGGTCTCAGTTTCCTCATCTTTAAAATGATGGCTGTGGTGGTAGAATTTGGGATAGACGATTCCTTAGGTCTTTTCCCATCCTATATTCTAATATGTTTATTTTGGGGGTTTTTGTGTTTGGTTGGTTGGTTGGTTTTGGGGGGTTTTGGGCTGTGCCGCACGGCTTGTGGGATCTTAGTTCCCCAACCAGGGATTGAACCTGGGCCCTCGGCAGTGAGGGCGCAGAGTCCTAACCACTGGGCCGCCAGGGAATTCCCTCTAATATGTTTCTAACTAGTAGTTCTTAAATAAAGATCAAAACCACCCTAACAAACACTCAGAAAATGTGTCAAATCTTATTTAAATGATTTCACATTGTACACATATTCAAGTGTCACAGCTTCATATAAATACCCCATCAGGAAGATGTCTTTTTATTTAAAAGAGTGATAGCAAAATGGAAAGAAGTTGAAAATACATATTAATCAGGATTTCTCCTTCTTCGAAATTTATTGTCTTCCTCTTAGCAAACTAAGCATTTAATATGGGCTGGGGGCAGGGCATGAGCATGGAATCAGTAAAAAGATAAATGTTATACCAGGCATCTCTTTTTTTTTTTTGCAGTAAGTGGGCCTCTCACTGTTGTGGCCTCTCCTGTTGCGGAGCACAGGCTCCGGACGCGCAGGCTCAGCGGCCATGGCTCACGGGCGTAGCCGCTCCGCGGCATGTGGGATCTTCCCGGACCAGGGCACGAACCTGTGTCCCCTGCATCGGCAGGTGGACTCTCAACCACTGCGCCACCAGGGAAGCCCCCAGGCATCTCTTATAATGAGATTTTACAGCATTATTTTTTTTAAATTTGTTTGGGAAAGCTTAGATACATCTCCTAAATCTGGAGAATTTAAGCAAATAAACTAAGAAATAAATGAGCAGCACATCAGTGTCAATTATCTTCTCTATACTTTTCAGCTAGTACCTTACCTGTCTTCTTCCCCTTGCTTAATCAAACTAAAAAATGTCAGGACAACATGACCAGCTATTGCTTGGAAGTTGGTTTGGTCAGTTGACTGTAGCTGCTATTGATTGACTAGTAGATGTATTTTTGGTTTTTTATATGTATATATATTTTAGGGGCTCTAAGGAGCAGGTTCTAGAGTCATGCAGAGGAGTGTTTTAATCCAGGCTTCCCACCATTACATGTTAGTAACTTTGGGCAAGCTACTTAACCTCACTGAGCCTCAATTTCCTCATCTATAAGAGGGGAGTAATGGTCATCATAGGGTTGTTGGGTGGATTAAATGAGGGCATGCCTGGCACATAATAAGAGCTCTGAATTAATATAAAGAAAAGAGTAAAATGCAGTGCCTCATTCTATAGATATTATGCTTCTGTACTTCCTTATAACATATCGTTAGGAAAAGTTAATTCGCCTACCTAGCTGTGGTTGAAAACAGATTGAGTTTTTTACCAGGTGGAATAAATGTTACAGCCTCCAAATCTCATCTCCCTTCTTTCTTTTTTCAAACATTTACTAGTACAAATCATACGCCAGGCGAACTGGGGTGCACAGATGAATGTAAGCCTGGGCCCTTGTCACAGGATGCAGTGTGGTGGGGCATCATGGGACACTGGGCGGGTGCTCCATGGAGATGGGCTTGGAGGGGGAGGTGAAGGAAGGAAGGCGTGCTTTACAGTGCTGGAGCAGGAGGTTGTTCTGGAAACTCCTTTCTGTGGTTGCTGTGTTCAGAGTGTCAGAGAAGGTGTGTCTGGGAAAATATTTAGGAATTTTGGGGGATCCCTCCTGGCCCGAGATCTTCAACAGAATGGTTTGCCATGATCTGGTGCTGGCAGAGGGTTCAAGGCAGGGGTTTCCCTTCTCTGGCTTTTATAAGAGCTAGCTGTTCAACCCTTTAGTTAGAGAAAAGGGTTTCTATAATGCTTTCTGCTTTACAACAGACTCTTTCTGGAGTTAATCCTCTCATCAGCTCCATGCTGTTAGGGCCCAGCTGATGTTTCCTTCAGTTTGTGGGTGAGGGAAGTGATGAAATTTAGAGGATCGAGCGACTGCACTTAGTCACATAGCTGGCAAGGAACAGAGCTGTGGTGTGAGCCAGGGCTGGGCTCCTGTCCACTCTTCTGCGGGGGCAGAGATAAATGACTATTCTTATTTTAACCAAATATAAGGGGAGCGGCTCACTTCTTAAGCTTGCAGCATTCAACACGATTGTATTGATCTAGCTCTGCCTTGTTGATGGAAATTTTGTTTTCCCCTCCTTTTTTTTTTCTTTCATTTTCTTTGTCTACTTTTTATCTAAAACAGGCATCAAAAAGAAATCTGTTCCATTGTTTCAACCCCAGAAAAATGTGCAAAATCTCACGCTGATGTCGAATCAACACGAATGTCGAAAGTACCAGAGGACCTGTCAAGTCAAAAGATTCAGAAAAAGAAAGTCCTCCACGCAGGTATCAGTGAACGAAATGGTTTGACTCTCATTACCAGTTTTCCTTTAATGCAAGAAGGTAGAATAAAACTAAAGCCCCATAATATTTTAAAAGAAGCCTAAACCTGTGTTTTTTTAATTGAAATTTTTATAGAAGTGATTATACATTCACATGCAGTTATGAGAAATAATACAGAGAGCTCCCGTATATCTGCTCTTCACCCAGCTTCACCCAATGGTAACATCTTGAAAAAATAGCACAATTTTGCAACCATAAGATCGACATTGATACAATCCACGATCTTACTCAGATTGCCCCAGTTTTACATGTGTTCATTTATGTGTGTGTGTGTACTTCTATATGATTTTATCATACATGGTTTCATATTTCCACCATCACAGTCAAGCTACAGAACATCTCCATCACCACAAGAATCCCTGGCATTGCTCTTTTATAACCACGGCCATCTCCCTCCGACACCCTTTCCCAATTCTTGGGGACCACTAAGTTCTCCATTTCTAAAATGTCATTTCAAAAATGTTATATAAAATGGAATTATACAGCACATAACCTCTGGGTTTTGGCTTTTTTCACTCAACATATTTTCCTTGGGATTCATCCAGATTTCTGGCAGGTATCAGCAGTTCAATCCTTTTCATTACAGAGTAGTAGCCTGTGATATGGATGTACCAGAGTTGGTTTAACCATTCATCTGTTGAAGGACATCTGGGTTGTTTCCAGTTTGGGGCTATCAGGAATACAGCAGTTATAAACATTTTTGTACAGGTTTTATGTGAACATAGTTTTTCATTTCTTTAAGATAAAGCCCAAGGGTGCCATTGCTGAGTCATATAGTATTGAATGTTTAGTTTTATAAGAAACTGCCAGACTACTTGCTGGAGTGGCTGTGCCATTTTATATTATCACAGCAAAGAATGAGTGATTCAGTCTCTCCACATTCTCGCCAGAACTTGGTATTGATTGTCGCTCTTTTCTATTTTAACTGTTCTGATAGGTGTGTAACATCTCACGGTGGTTTTTACTTGCATTTCCCTAATGGCTAGTGATATTGAACATCTTTTTATGTGCTCATTCACAATATGTCCTCTTCTGTGAAATAGATATCCTCTTCCATATATCCTTTTCAGTGAAATGTCTGTGCCCATGTGCTTTGCCCATTTTCTATGTGGATCGATTTGTTTTTTATTGGTGAATTTTGAGAGTTCTTCATGTATTCTAGATACTAGGTCTTTATCAGATATGTCGTTTGCAAATGTTTTCTCCCAGTCTGTAGCTTGTCTTTTCGTCCTCTAATTAGGGTCTTTGGCCAGGCAAAAGCTTTTAATTTTGATAAGATCCAATTTATCAGTCTTTCCTTTATGGATCATGGTTTTGGTGTCAAATCTAAGAAATCTTTCCCTAACCCTAATTCCTGAAGATTAGCTTTTATGTTTTTTCCTACAGATTTTGTAGGTTTATATTTTACATTTAAGTCCATGATTCACTTGAGTTAATTTTTGTATAAGGTGTGAGTTTTAGATCAAGGTTTTTTATGTTTGTTTGTTGTTTGGCCTATAGATGTTGCTTCAGCAGCATTTGTTGAAAAGGCTATACTTACTCCATTGAATTAATTTTGCACCTTTGCCAAAGATCATCTGGGCATATCTGCGTGGGTTAAATCTAGACTGTATGTTCTGTTTCAGTGATCTATGTGTATATCTCTCCACATAGATCACTGATCAATGTCTTCATTAATGTAGCTACCAGGTAAGCTTTAATATCAGATACAGTGATTCTTCCAACTTTATTTTTCTTCTGCAAAATTATTTTAGCTATTCTAGGGCCTGAAATTTCTGCTTAAATTTTAGAATATGTTTGTCTCTGTTTACTAAAAACCCTCTCAGATTTTGATAGGAATTGCATTAAACCTGTAGATCAATTTGGGAACAACTGACATCTCCACAATGTTGACTCATCCAGCCTCTGAATGTGGCATGACCCATGAACATGACCCCTGACCATGACCATGTATTTAAATCTTCTTTGATGTCTTACAAGCAGCATTTTGTAATTTTCAGTTTACACATCCTGTACATATTTTGTTAAGTATATACCTAATTATTTCATTTGAGTATTTTGAACAATTACAAATGGTATTGGTTTTTTAATATAGGTTGCTGTATGTTCATTGTTAGTGTATCAACATGTGATTGATTTTGTGTGTTGATCCCATAATGAACAACCTTACAGAACTCACTTAATGGTGCTAGGGGTTTTTTGGGTTTTGTGGGTGTTTTTTTTAAAATTTTGGTGTGTGTGTGTGAATTCCTTACTGTTTTCACATATACAATATGTTATCTGCAAATTTGGACAGTTTTATCTTCTTTTCCAGTCTTTCTGGCTTTATCTCTTTTTCTTGCCTTGTTGGCAGAAGCTAAAACTTCCAGCACTATGTTTAACAAGGGTGATGAGAGTGGGCATCCTTGCCTTTATCCTGGTCTTAAGGGGGAAAGATATTCAATCTTTCCCCAGTAACTATGATTTTAGCTGTAGGTTTATTGTAGATATTCTTTATCAAGTTGAGGAAGTTCCCCTCATTCCCAGTTTTCTGAGAGTTTTTATCATGAGCTGGTGCTGGATTTTGTCAAATGCTCTTTCTGTGTCAAATGATATATCATATGGTTTTCCTTCTTTAGTCTATTGATATGATGGTGGATTACATTGATTGCTTCAAATGTTGAAGCAGCCTTGTATGTCTGGAATATCTTCCACTTGGCCTTAGTGTTTATTTGCAGTGCTTTTGAGTGTAACTCTTTGTATGGTTTCTCTGGGTATAGCAGCATATAAACATGACTTATAACACTCTTCTGGTATCAGCATTTTACCACTTTTTGTGAGTGTGGACATCTTACTTCAATTTAGGTTTCTTTGCCTTCCCCAGTTTTAAATATCATTGTCTTGAGTATCAGGTGATGCTACAATTTTTATTTAAATCATCAAATATGATTTCTAAATCTCAAGAGGAAAGGATAATCTATTGTATTTACCATATTTTTGCTCTCTTTTGTTCTTTCTTCCTTCCTGATTCTCCAAAGTTCCTTCTTTTATCATTTCCTGTCTGTTTGAGGAACTTCTTGTGTTCAGTCTTTAAAGGTAGGTCTGCTAGCCACAATTATTTTTTATTTTTTCCTTGTCTAGGAATGTTTTTATTTTCTCTTCGTTCCTGAAGGACATTTTTGCCATATTCAGAATTTGCAGTTGATTGTTCTTTCCTGTCTGTAGTTGAAAAACATAGTGCCTCTTCCTCGGGCCTCCTGCTTTTTAAATGTGAAATTTGCTGTTGTTCAAACTGGTGCTTCCCTCTAGGTACTGGGTCCTTTCTCTCTGGCTTGCTTTAAAAATTGTTTCTTTGTCTCGAATTTTCAGTGTTGAACTATAACGCATCTTGGCATGGATTTCCTTGGGTTTACCCTGTTTGGGGTTTGCACAGCTTCTTGATTTGTGTGTTGTATCTTTCACCAAATTGGGGAAGTTTTCGTCTATTATTCTTCAAATGGTCTCTCAGTCCCACTTTTTTCCTCCCTGTCTTGGGACTCTGATAATATGAATATTGGGTATTTTGCTATTACCCTACAGGTCCCTGAGGCTCTGTTTATCTTTTCTTATTGTATTTGCTCTCTGTTGTTAAAATTGGCTGAATTCTATTTTTATGTCCCCAGAGCTCTCTGATACTGCCCTCTGCCATTTTCACTCTACTACGGAGCTCATCCAACAATTTTTTTTTATTTCTCATATTTTATTTTTCAGTTCTACAATTTCCACTTGGAAACTTTTATAACTTCGGTTTCTTAGCTGAGATTTTCTATTTGTTTATTAGTTTCAAGAGAAATTGTAATTAATTGCTGAAGCATGTTTCTGACATGCTTTGAGATCCTTGTCAGGTAATTCCAGCTTCTGACTCATCATGGTATTGGCATCATTTGATTGTTTTTTCTCCATCAAGGTGTGATTTTCTTTATTCCTGATATGATGGGTGATTTTTTTTACAGTATCCTGAATGTTTTGTCTATTATGTTAGGGACGCTGGATGCTGTGTAAATCTTTTATTTTAGGAAGCAGCTGTCCTGTTTAAAGTTAGCCCATAGGTCATGGCCTGCTCTTGTGGGTTGTGGTTCCGGTGGTAATTTCATTTTCACAGCCTTTGTGGTGTTATTTTGGTGCTTGGTTTCCTGGTGTCACTGGGGCTCCTACTGGTGCTGCCTGAGGGAGCAGAGGAGTATCCCAGGCCAGGATGCTAGATGCCTCTCAGTGGAGGAAGGTTGTGGTGGCTTCCCCTGCCACACACACACTGTCTCTTGCGTGTCCCCATGTCTCTGGGCAGGAGAAGAGAGCCTCAACCCTGTAGGGACCAAGAGGCATTGGCTGAAGCTTGGTCCCTCTTGCATGATCTGTCCATTTGCCCTGGTGTCTCTGTCTTGAGCCCATGGGGACAAAGAGGATTCCCATACTGGGCCACTTGTGCGGCAGCATCCCTCGTGCCAGTCCTGCCTGCCCATTCCAGGAAACGTGGCTTCTGCTAGAAATGCTGCTTGCCGCTCATCCTGAACGTCTTAATGGCCTTTGGTCATTTGTACCCGGTCACTTAGGTTTGGGATTGTTGCTGTTGGCAGGCATCCCTGTGCTGAGTTTTTATTCTGTTTCAGTCTTTAATTTAGAAGAGTGATGAAATGTGGTGACTGACTGTACAGAGCTGGGGGAGTGGTTAAATGCTTGAATGCACTGCCAGATCAACATACTTTTACTCCTTATTTTCAAAGTTTGGGAATAGCACAGTTGTTATGTTTGGGGGCTTCGCGAGCTAAATTTCATTTTCACTTGGACACACCTCTTGTGTTTGCCCAGCGAGTTTGATCGAGGTGGCCTGCCGGTGTGGTCAGGGGCAGGAGTTCAGCTCTCGTATGTGGATCATTCATCTCCTTTGCTCACAGACATGGCTCCTGAGAAAATGTATCCTTCTTAATTCCTTGTTACAGAGGCAGCCAAAACAGGAATCACCCTGTCTGTTGCCTAGGAAAACAAATAACACATAGCACACTCCTAACTCCATGCATGGAGACCACGGGTGTTATCTTCCTGTGCAAAAGATAGACAATGCAGGCTTCCCTGGTGGCGCAGTGGTTGAGAGTCCGCCTGCCGATGCAGGAGACACGGGTTGGTGCCCCGGTCCGGGAAGATCCCACATGCCGCGGAGCGGCTGGGCCCGTGAGCCATGGCCGCTGAGCCTGCGCGTCCGGAGCCTGTGCTCCGCAGCGGGACAGGCCACAGCAGTGAGAGGCCCGCGTACTGCAAAGAAAAAAAAAAAAAAGATAGTGCAGATTATTAGCTAATGTTCACTCTAATTGTCTAATTTCTTGTAAGAGAGGGTAAGTCCCTTCTTGTCCAAAATAGGACACATTTCATTTATGAATACCACATAATGCCTTGGTACTACAGAAGGCATCCAGGTCGTGAAGTACAGAACACATTTACAGTTAGTCTGGTTTCTGTGACCACGTGGGAAAAGTAATCAGCATGTCTTGGTACAAACTTATTATCCTCTAAAGCACACAAATTCAATGTCAGAATTTGATAAGTGTCTACTTTCTAGTTGAAAGGACCCAACAGAGGATAGAAAATCATATAAATAAAGGCTTAGACAGCAACTGTGGTCAGCAGAGTTTATAAAATGAACTACAGAGATGTCCCGCTGTAAACCCTGCAAGCTGTGAGTGTGATGGGGCATCACTCCCATGATTCTGGGAGTGATAAGAGTGTTATGTGACCTCGGCCAGGTTCTCTAGGAGAGCCCAGTGTACTCACGTGAGCCCCTGAAAGCAGGGTCTTTTACCAGCTGGTGGCAGAAGAGGAAGTCAGAGATATTTGGGGCATGAGGGCCATCGGCGTGCCATTGTTGGCTTGAAGATAGAGGGGGCCCATGAGTAGGAAAGGGGGTGCTTAAGGAGCTGAGACAGGCCCCCGGCTGACAGCCAGCAAGGATATGGGACCTCAGTCCTACAACTGCAAGGAAATAAGTTCTGCCGACAACCTGAATGAGCTCGGAAAGAGATTTCTCTCCAAGAGGGGCAGAGTTTGAACTCAGATCAGTGGAACAAGCCATTACCGCAGCATTTACTTGGTGGCAGTACTGTCCCCCTGAGGGTTGGGAGACTGAACCTGCTTTCTTTTTAAAGGATCCAAGAATGTAGTTGCATCTCATGAAATACCTCCTTCCAACCCACATTCCTTTAACCCTTCTCCCTGTGGTACCCACAGAACCAACCAAAACCCGCCTACTCAGGAGCCAGCTGTCCACCCTCAGGAGCTCAGCTTGCAGTGAGAGGAAGGACGGCCTTTCCAATTCCAGCAGCTGGAACACTCCAAGCGACAGAGGCAAGCCAGCAAGGGTCTCTAGGTCAGGAAGCCCAGGGTGGTCTCCTCTCCCCAGTGTGTCTGCTCCTGAAAGAGCTGGGTAGAGGTACTTTGGGGGGAAAACAAATCATTTTTAAGTGAGTCCAGAGAGCTTCCTCTTCAAAGGACTCCCTTGTAAATCAGGTCGTCTTGCTTTAGTGAACTGGATTTTCTTAGGGTCAGACTTGCGTATATGGTGCCTGGGTGTTTAATACACCCGTGGCTCGTACAACCGCGGCCCTAGTGGTGATGCTCGCTGTCACTGCGTGGTTTGAACTTGAAAACCTAGTACTTCATAGCTGGTTTATTTTCTTCCCCTCGTTCACAGGTGGCGCCATCCGGCAAGCCCCTCTCCGATCCACACTGTCAGCCTTTTGGGGGCTAAATGTGAGGAAAACGAGACTTTTCCCCTCAATTGTTATGACGACTGATAATATCATTATTCTTAAAATAGTAAATTTTAAGAATAAATTTCCTAAAAGTTTAATTCCTGTAGCACTTCTCCCTATCTTTCAAAGAGTTGATAAATAATAAATCCCCAGCTAAACACACACATCCACACAAGCCCCTAAGTAGTAGGAAGCGCCTGAGGGACAAATTTACACCTGTTGTTACTGAGCCATAGCTTAATCAAACCCTGTGTTCTTCAGTGCTGATCGTGTGATGCCTTTTCCTCTGTTTCAGTTAACCTGCCCTATCTCCTAAATCTGCTACGTGCACAGTCCTTTAAGGGGCTTATCCCATGATGATCGGGATATGATTTCTTAGGCATTTAACTAGCTCACTCCCAAACACCCCTTCTTTCTACATGCTGCTGATTCAACTAGCTCATATCCCTTTTCATTTATGAATCCAAGATTCTATGAGGATATACATTAAAAACTCCAAATAATAATTTGAAAATATGAACTTATAACTAAACAGGACCTAGTAGGGATTTTGGGTTTCTGCACAGAGCTGAGGAATTACAGAATAAACTATCGAAACCTGAAACGTTGAACAAGGCTCTTCTGTGTAATTTGGGGGAAGTCTAATGAGGGCCACATTGAACAATTATTGGTTCATGGTATTCTTACTTGACATTTTAAAACTATGTTTTCTGGAGAATGAATTTGTCTCATCCTTTTATGGAGAGAGATCTCAATGGGTATGGGGTGAGATAGATTAGCAAAGCAATGAGAGTACCCTATTTACTCTTGCATTGGTCTTTAGCGTCCATTGCAAATGAATCTTGCCTAGAACCCCCTCTGACAGATCAGTTCTGGGAAAAATAGTCCATTTATTAGCCCTCAGTCACAACTGAACTCAGAGATCAGTGTGATCCTTTTGCATTTTTGATATAAACCCCATATATGAGGAAATTATACAGCTGCCATTTCCCTTTCCACAGAAATGGGCATCCTGCTGACAAATGAGTTTCCAGATGACAAGTCATTAGAAAGATTGACTCGAGAAGGAACCCAAGTTTATGACCAAGAGTGAGTAATTTTACTGGGACAGTTTTGTTGTGTTTTTGTTTGATACAAGTTTTAAAAGGTCACAGTCTCGTGTTCTTAGTTCTGCAGGAATGTCTTCAGCAAACTGGCTCAAGATCCATGGCTTGGTGGCCAAGAAGCTCACCATCATGGATGCTTTGTCCATGACCGCCATCCCTCACAGTCCCACCTACGTCCCCATTCTGGACAAGCATGTCGTTTCCAAGGTCTTTGATGAGGTAAAACTGATTTTCTGTATGTCCCTGCTTGATGTAGTTTTCATTTCCTGCCTAAATAAAGAGTAGTGCACTTGACGTCTTGTACAGTTGTCACAGAAATGTATTTCAGCGATTGGGAAAAAATTATTTGCAAAGGCAGTAAAAAGGAGAGAGAGAAGCTCTTAAGCATTTTTGCTTCTAAGCTGAGAAGAACAATTTCTTCTTTGTTGGGTTGGCAGTTCATGGCTCGTTGCTGATGGGTGGCATTGTGGGGCTGCAGAAATGTCTGAAAAGCCTCTAAGTCAGAGTCATGAGTCACGAGTGAATATCAGTCTGTATCAAAGGACAGGGAGCGCTTGTGAGAGATTTTGTCCATCCTTTGCTTACCTTCTCTTCCTAAATACAGTGGCATCTTTTCCATCCTAAAAGTCTCCAAAGGAAAACGTCAGAAAGAGGGAGGGAGAGAGACACAGAGGCAGAGATGCAGAAAAAGAGAGGGATTGAGAGAGAGGATCGGGAGTGAGCCAGAGCACAAGAGCCATGAGAAAGTGAGAGTCACGTCCTGGGAGGAGAAAAAGAGCTTCCAGTAGGAGGGCGCAAGTTGGGGTTAACTGTGGAGGAAAGCCAAGCACTGTAAAGTTTGCCTTGAATTGGGCAACTGGAAGGTCCTTGCCCTACGCAAGAACGGATCCAGTGGAGCAGCCAGATTGCACAGAGATGAGGAACACAAGAGAAACAAGAATAGGAAGATTGAACCCTGGTGCTTCCCGGCAGATATGCAGCAACTCATGATTTAAATAGGAACGTATCAAGCTTTACGGTCAGTAAATTGAAATAATATCCTTAAAAGACCTTATCTCATGCTGAAATTTTGCAGAGGGTATATAGGAAATTTGGGATTTGCTTCCAAATAATCTGGATGGTGGGAGTAGTTGGGGGAAGGGAGGAGTAGATAAAGCAAGATTGGCCATGAGCTGATAATTGTTAAATTTGGATAATAAGAATATTGAGTTGGGGGAGGGTCATTCTACTATTCTCTCTGCTTTTTTACGTATTTGGAAGTTTCCATAGTAAAAAGTTGAGAAAAAGCAAAGGCAGGAAAATTAAAAAAAAAAAAAAGGCTTTATCTAACTGGTCTCGCAGTAGCTGAAATTTGATGTACTTGGAAGTAGCAGATGAATTGGTGGACTTTTTCTGTTAGTCACATTTAAGAGATTATACCCATGGAGTTGGATATGCATCTTGATTTGACATGACCAGCAGTTCTTGCTCTGGAGGTTGGGTATATGACCCCTTAGGCTGGGTTCCTGATGACTTTGCCTCAAGTGAGCGGTCCTATCCCTGGCTGTGACCTTGTGACTGGAAGATTCTACTTCTGCCTTCAGTGAACTCTAACCTGATTACTCAGATACCAACTTATCATTTGAATCTGACTTCTTCCAAAAGCAAGAGAGAGAAACTGAATGCTGATTTATTCCTTCTAGGAAGTTTGGTGACAGCTTCTCATATTCTGTGCACTTATTTTATTACTATTCTTGAGTTGTGTTTGAAAGAAAATATATTTGGTGAACTATCCCTGGAAATAGAATGTTCTGGTACTTACCATGTCTCCTTCTAAGCCTCCCAACAACCTGAGATACATTGAAAAGTAAATACTCAAAAAACAAATATGAGAAGGTAGGAAAGCAAGCACATAAAATCAAAGGGAAGATGTATAGATTGAATACCTAAAAATGTTATTTTGCATTAAAAACATATAACTAAAATGAAGGCAAATCTCAGAAAAATATTTTTAACGTGTACAACAAAGAGTTACAGGAGTAATATGTTAAATATGTGTTTGCATGTGTGTATCCATGTAAGTTAGCACATGCATATGGTGTGTGTGTGTGTATAAATCAGGGTTCAGTATACACACAAAAATGCACATGCACCCATACCATAAAGGAATAAGAAAATGATAACTATCCCAGTGGAAAATCTAGGGGAAAAAGTTTAAAAATAAGAAGTCAAAAACCACATAGAAACATATTTCTTGCTGGTAACCAAATAAATGCATTTTTGAAAAAATGCAAATTAAAAAAAATTAGGCAACTTCCCCCCATCATCAAATGTGTAAGGTTAAAAAATACTAATATACAGTCGTGGTGAAAATAGGATGGAATTAGAACTCTTACATCCTGCTGGGGGGAGTATAAGTTGGTGTAACCTTGGCAATATGTTCAGCGGTGTTAAGGGCTTACAACTTCTCCTCCAGCAAATCCATCTGTAGATATTCCATAATCTACAGAAGGAAATAATCAGAAATACTGAAGAATATATTCAGAGAATAATTATTGCTGCCTTATATCTAACAATGAGAAAATTGAAAACGACCTAAATATCCAATGAGTACACCCATATGATTGAATGTCATACGTTCATTAAATATCATGTTTCTGAAGAATAAGTAATGACATGGGGAGAAGTTCTCAATACAATGCTAAATGAAAAAATCAGGGTACAAAACCGCACAGATAGTACATTAATTTGGTTACATATGTGTATGATGTAGACATAGCACTCTTTGTCTCTCCCTTTTCTCTTTTACCAAAATGTTCCTAGTGTTTATCTGAGGGGTGAGATTATTGGAGACCTGGGGGTTTGTTTATATAATTTTTCGTTTTTGTTGTAGTTCTTTCAACTCTGAACATACATTAATGATATGCTGAGAAAAAAAAAGTTAAGAAAAACAGACCTAAAACAAGAGATAAAATAGTTTAAATGCAAAGGACACTTGATTTTTAATTAATTTATTGGTTTATTTTTGTTTGATGAGTAATATATGAGTACATTCTTGTATAGAATGACCATTTAGAAGTCTTTAGAGGAATATGTCAAAGTTTCTCTCTCCACCAACCTCATTTATGAAGGAAACACTCTGAATAGTTTGGTGAATATCCTGCTAATCCTTTTCAACACACACACACACACACACATGAATACATTACATATATTTTTACACATACACATAACAATTTTAATATACAAAACAGTTTTAATAAGGTAATACCATATGGATTTGCTATTTTATCTTTTAAAAACATATGTCTTAGAGACTTTTCTCTGTGCGTAGATATGGGTCTATCTCATTTTTGTTAGTTGCAAATTTCTTCCCCATTGTTAATGGACATTTACATTGTGTCCTTCCTCCCCCTATTACAAACAATCCTGTAATGGGTTTCCTTGCACAGAGACTTCTGGGCACCTCTACAAGTCTGTCTTTGTGATAGATGGATTGCTGGACCCAAAGGATGTGTACATTTAAATATTTGACAGATTAAACCAAATCACCCTCCAGATAGATTCTATATTTCCACTAGTTTATATTCAGAAAGACAGCCATTTTCCTAACTGTATATCATACTTGTTGATAAGCATTAGTTCTACAAGTATAGAGATACTTTGAAAACCCTAAAAATAGTGTGCAGACCTTAGTGTGCAGATATCTTATTCAACTTGTCCTCTCCTCATATTTAGAAGAAATAAACATAGTAACTCACTGCAGCACTTTGAAATTTGCTCTCCAGGCTGTATGCAATGTAGCTGGACTCTGGGGATAATAATATACCTACTCTGAGACTGTTATACTGTGTATAGTATAGTGAATATATATAGTATAGGTATATATATATAGTATAAAAAGAAGTAATGCATATAATGGGCTGCAAGCACTGAATGAACGTTGGCTTTTTTTTGCTTTTTTTTTTTTTTTTTGCAGTACCCAGGCCTCTCACTGCTGTGGCCTCTCCCGCTGCGGAGCACAGGCTCCGGACGCGCAGGCCCAGTGGCCATGGCTCATGGACCCAGCCGCTCCGCGGCACGTAGGATCCTCCCGGACCGGGGCACGAACCCGCGTCCCCTGCATCGGCAGGCAGACTCTCAACCACTGCGCCACCAGGGAAGCCCAAACGTTGGCTTTTATTATAAAAATATTCAATAAATATTACATTGCCTACCGTATGCAGGCTCTGAACTGGGCTAGACTACAGCCTACCCAATCACAACTTACAATCTCATGGAGGAGCTAGCAATTAAAATAAGAAGTTCTAGTTAAATGTGATGAGTGGGAAGAGCAGAGTGAAGATGCCAGAGAGGCCCCTAACCACCTTGAGTTGGCAGAGGGCGCTTTGGACCTGGCCTGGGAAGTTCAGACCTGGGGGATCTGATCAGTCCAGGTTTGGACCTAGGGGAGGAGGAGTTACGAGGGTGATGAGGTGGAGGGGAGTGAGGAGTGACCTAGGGGGAAGTCTAAGGGTCAGAGGACGTTTGTCGTTCCAAAGAAAGTTTAGTGCAACTGGAGGAAGGTGTGAAAGCTGGTGAAGGTCGAGTTAAGGATTTTCTGAAGGTCATCCTGAGGGAAGCCAAAGGGTTTTTAGCAGAGGACAGAGAAGATCAGGTTTGGTCTTTGGCTACTATGTGGAAAAGGGTTGTAGAGGTTCAAGGCTGGAACGAAGCGGGGCAGTCAGGAGGCAAGGTCTAGGTGGCTGTGACCCAGGTGACAATGCTGAGGATGGATCCAAGGCTCTATATAAAGTCAAGTCGACAGGACTAAACCACATGGGGCTGAGAGAGAGAAAAATGTTGAGTGACTTCCAAGAAGGAAAAAATGGAAGAGTAGTGAGGGTCCTGTTTTTCTGGAGAACCTGTCTTCTGACTCCGGAAAGCAAAGCCAAGGGAAGAGGCTGTATATTTTTTCACGTGCATTCCACCATGGGCACCTGTGCTCGTGCCTTCTGTGGCTTTGTAAATTCTCATCACAAGCCTGTGGGTACGTAGCACACGACATGCTCTCCCCCCTCCATTATGCTCATAAGAGCAAGAATCATGATGATGAAGGAAATATACTGCAATAAATTCCCATTTCACCCTCAAAGCCCACTTAACATCTTTTATTTAATATTTTCTCTGATGGAAAGAATGGGAAAACAGTGATCGAAAAATATAATCCCACTGAGTGAGATACATAGCTTTTTGAGATTTGGACCTAACAGTTTTTTGAAAAAGTAGACTGGAGCTGAAAAGGAGACATGAATCTTAACCCACTTCACTGAGAACTGTAATTGCCTTTTACTCCTGTGTTCTGTGTGCAGCCACATCTGTCTGGGTAGAATCGTAAAGCAGCATTTGGCTTTATCCCCGGCTACTTGTTTCATTCATGACTTATGTATGGGCTGTTTCTTCTTCTGGAACACAATGCTATTTTGGTTTTCATGTTTCTTGGGCCAGCATCAAATCTGTCACCTTGGAAATGAAGTGTTGAGCAGGGAGGTTGCCCTGGCAACTCTTCATTACAAGATGCTAACTGGCACTTTCAGTGGACCAGATAAATTTAATCTTAGCTCTTTCAAAAAGATTAATTCATCACCAAGTCATATACAGAGTAAAACTGCTTTAGGTATTTGATGAATCTGGAATTTAAAGCTCTTCATTGCCAATGCCTTTGAAAAAAAAAAAACAATTTGGGAACATTAGTTTGCATCGTTGAAAAGTCCACTACATCACCACCACCACCATCATCGTCATCATGTCTTACCAGCACTGCATCCAGGCTTCCTGCTTTGCCCTAATCTGGGTTCAGCACATAGCTTTGTGATCAGGTAGCCTGGGCCTGCACCCCAGCTCTGTCACTGACTCCCGATGGGTCATGGCAAAGGTCCCTAATCTGGTACGTGGTGAGCCCTCAGACTAGGTTTTGAGAAAAACATTTGATCTCATCAAAGTATCTGATGGAAAATTTAGACCAACATAGTGAGGTGGCTTTTTATCTCATCATTTAGGTGACGAGGAATGTTAGGGATGCTGCTAAGGGCATGGCATCTTGTTGCTTTCAAATATAATAGCAATGAAAACGATACTGATAGAAAAGTTTATTTTAATTAAAAAATCTAGAAGGACAGTTAATACAAAAGCTATACGTATTCATTGTGTAGAAAAATTAGAAACTACAGATAAGTAGAAAAGAAACAATAGAATATAATTCCTCGCATATGAATTGTTCGGTGGTTATCTGGCCAAAGTTTTTTCACTACATATATAGCCTTTGTTGTTTTTGTTTTACCAAAATGAAGTTGAACTAAAGATACTCTGTGCCTTGATTTTTACTCAACAGTCTATTTCAAATATTATTGCATGCCAGCAAATACTCATTTACTATACCAATTAAAATGCTAGTGACCTCACTAGCAATTTAATTGAAATTTATATTAAAATTTTTTTTTATTTTCTAAAAATTTAGATTGAAATTTGTGAGATATAACCTACACTGTAGTAAGCAACATATTTTCATGGGTTTATGAATGATCTGATTGACACTTCTCTTTCCCAGTTCACTTTGTAGCCCCACCTTCAATTTGTTCTGTGGAGCCTGGAGATGTTTCTGTTTAAGCAGAGGTTTAAGCATCAGCACTCAGCAGTTTGCACAACTATAAGGTCACTGCACTGTGTTCAGGGTCAGCCACGTGGGATTTGCACAGCCTTTGCATTTTCATTACTCACATCCAATCAGACCCCTCCTTGGCCAGTCTGACAGCAGGCTCTGGGATATTTATTGGAAGAAATGATTTAGTTGAAAAACAGTGAAGTTGGTGAATTCAGTTAGTGTTGAGTGATGAATATATAAACACCAGTTTACACTATTTTCTCATTTTCAAAATGTTGTGGGATGGCTTACAAACACAGCCAGAATGTTGTCAGGTAGAATTCTTCCTGTACTACTTTAACAGCTAATAACTGTGTGTACAGTTCTGTATCCCCCTTTCTTCATTTAGCATATCTTATGAACATATTTCCCTGTAATGACCAATTTTGGATGAATTTTAATGGTTGTGCTAATATTCAATAACATGAATTACTACAATTAATTGAACTATTCCCCCCATTATTGGGCAGTTTACTTGGAATTTTAAGAGTGCCTATTTTCCTACATCTTTGCTGTCACTTAGAGCAGTAACATTAAAACAAACAAACAAAAAACACCTGCCAATTGCTAAGTGAGAATGGCATTCAATTTTGATTTTTTTCTTTTATTGTTTGAGAATAGTTTTCTTGTGTAAGCTAAATATATCTCTTAAAATCTTGGTTACATCATTAACCTTCTTGGCCAACACCTCTTTTAAAATAGCAAAGGTAGGCTCATCTCGTGCCTCAATCACCGAGAACTCAAATTTGGTAGACTCCAAACACAGTATTTTATAATAGAGATAAACTTCTAAAAATGTTGGGGCCTCAGCCATTATTTGAATTTATATAATTTTAGTCTTTTACGTATTCAGTAAGTGGTTACTTTGTACATGCATTGTGCTAGAAACTAATATTTTTTAAAGGAATAAAAAACTAGAGTTCAGTGGAGAGGAAAACCAAATAACAAAACTGCATTTCAATGTATACATCTATAGAGGGATTGAATGAGAAAATATATAGATTGCCTAGTACTTGGCAAAGAGTAAGAGATAAACACTATTATCATGTTTTTTAATTTTTATTTTATTGTTATTTTTTATACAGCAGGTTCTTATTAGGTATCTGTTTTACACATATGAATGTATACATGTCAATCCCAATCTCCCAGTTCATCCCACTGCCACCACCCCCAAAACCCCGCTTTCCCCCCTTGGTGTCCATACGTTTGTTCTCTACATCTGTGTCTCTATTTCTGCTTTGCAAACCAGTTCCTCTGTACCATTTTTCTAGATTCCACATATATGCATTAATATATGATATTTGTTTTTCTCTTTCTGACTTACTTCATTCTGTATGACAGTCTCTAGGTCCATCCACGTCTCTACAAATGGCCCAATTTCGTTCCTTTTTATGGCTGAGTAATATTCCATTGTATATATGTACCACATCTTCCTTATCCATTCTTCTGTCGATAGGCATTTAGGTTGCTTCCGTGACCTGGCTATTGTGAATAGTGCTGCAATGAACATTAGGGAGTATGTGTCTTTTGGAATTATGGTTTTCTCTGGGTATATGCCCGGTAGTGGGGTTGCTGGGTCATATGGTAATTCTATTTTTAGTTTTTTAAGGAACCTCCATACTGTTCTCCATTGTGGCTGTATCAATTTACATTCCCACCAACAGTGCAAGAGGGTTCCCTTTTCTCCACACCCTCTCCAGCATTTGTTGTTTGTAGATTTTCTGATGATGCCCATTCTAACTGGTGTGAGGGGATACCTCGTTGTAGTTTTGATTTGCATTTCTCTAATAATTAGTGATGTTGAGCAGCTTTTCACGTGCCTCTTGGCCATCTGTATGTCTTCTTTGAGAAATGGCTATTTAGGTCTTCTACCCATTTTTGGATTGGGTTGTTTGTTTTTTTAATATTGAGCTGCATGAGCTGTTTATATATTTTGGAGATTAATCCTTTGTCCATTGATTCGTTTGCAAATATTTTCTCCTATTCTAAATGTTGTCTTTTCGTCTTGTTTATAGTTTCCTGTGCTGTGCAGAAGCATTTAAGTGTCATTAGGTCCCATTTCTTTATTTTTGTTTTTATTTCCATTACTCTAGGAGGTGGGTCAAAAAAGATCTTGCTGTGATTTATGTCAAAGAGTGTTCTTCCTATATTTTCCTCTAAGACTTTTATAGTGTCTGGTCTTACATTTAGGTCTTTAATCCATTTTGAGTTTATTTTTGTGTATGGTGTTAGGGAGTGTTCTAATTTCATTCTTTTACATGTAGCTGTCCAGTTTTCCCAGCACCACTTATTGAAGAGACTGTCTTTTCTCCATTGTGTATGCTTGCCTCCTTTGTCACAGATTAGTTGACCATAGCTGCATGGGTTTATCTCTGGGCTTTCTATGCTGTTTCATGGATCTATATTTCTGTTTTTGTGCCAGTACCATATTGTTTTGATTACTGTAGCTTGGTAATATAGTCTGAAGTCAGGGAGTCTGATTCCTCCAGCTCCATTTTCTTCTCTCAAGATTGCTTAGGCTATTCAGGGTCTTTTGTGTCTCCATCCAGTAAAAAATGCCATTGGTAATTTGACAGGGATTGCATTGAATCTATAGATTGCTTTGGGTAGTATAGTCATTTTCACAGTATTGATTCTTCCAGTCCAAGAACATGGTATATCTCTCCATCTGTTTGTGCCATCTTTGATTTGTTTCATCAGTGTCTTATAGTTTTCTGAGTACAGGTCTTTAACCTCCCTAGGTAGGTTTATTTCTAGGTATTTTATTCTTTTTGTTGCAATGGTGACTGGGATTGTTTCCTTAATTTCTCTTTCTGGTCTTTCGTTGTTAGTGGATAGGAATGCAAGAGATTTCTGTGCTTTAATTTTGTATCCTGCTACTTTACCAAATTCATTGATTAGCTCTAGTAGTTTTCTGGTGGCATCTTTAAGATTATCTATGTACAGTATCATGTCATCTGCAAACAGTGACAGTTTTACTTCTTGTTTTCCGATTTGTATTCCTTTTATTTCTTTTTCTTCTCTGATTGCCATGGCTAGGACTTCCAGAACTATGTTGAATAATAGTGGCGAGAGTGGACATCCTTGTCTTTTTCCTGATCTTAGAGGAAATGCTTTCAATTTTTCACCATTGAGAATGATGTTTGCTGTGGGTTTGTCATATGTCGCCTTTATTATGTTGAGGTATGTTCCCTCTATGCCCACTTTCTGGAGAGTTTTTTTTTTATCATAAATGGGTATTGAATTTTGTCAAAAGCTTTTTCTGCATCTATTGAGATGATCATATTGTTTTTTATTCTTTAATTTTTTAATATGGTGTATCACATTGATTGATTTGTTTACATTGAAGAATCCTTGTACCCCTGGGATAAATCCTACCTGTTCATGGTGTATGATCTTTTTAATGTGTTGTTTATTCTGTTTGTTAGTATTTTGTTGAGGATTTTTACATCTATATTCATCAGTTACATTGGTCTGTAATTTTCTTTTTTTGTAGTGTCTTTGTCTGGTACCAGGGTGATGGTGGCCTCATAGAATGAATTTGGGAGTGTTCCTTCCTCTGCAATTTTTTGGAAGAGTTTGAGAAGGATGGTTGTTAGTTCTTCTCTAAATGTTTGGTAGAATTCACCTGTGAAGCCATCTGGTCCAGGACTTGTGTTTGTTGGCAGATTTTTATCACAGTTTCAATTTCATTACTTGTGATTGGTCTGTTCATATTTTCTATTTCTTCCTGGTTCAGTCTTGGATGTTATACCTTTCTAAGAATTTGTCCATTTCTTGCAGGTTGTCCATTTTATTGGCATAGAATTAGCTTGTACTAGTCTCTTATGATGCTTTGTATTTCTGTGGCGTCCATTGTAACTTCTCCTTTTTCATTTCTATTTTTATTGATTTGAGTCCTCTCCCTCTTTTTCCTGATGAGTCTGGGTAAAGGTTTATCAATTTTGTTTATCTTCTCAAAGAACCAGATTTTAGTTTTATTGATCTTTGCTATTGTTTTCTTTGTTTTTATTTCATCTATTTCTGTTCTGATCTTTATGATTTCTTTCCTTCTACTAACTTTGGGTTTTGTTGGTTCTTCTTTCCCTAGTTCCTTTAGGTGTAAGGTTAGATTGTTTATTTGCGATTTTTCCTGTTTCTTATTGTATTGCTATAAACTTCCCTCTTAGAACTGCTTTTGCTGCATCCCATAGGTTTTGGATCATCGTGTTTTTGTTGTCATTTGTCTCTAGGTATTTTTTGATTTCCTCTTTGATATCTTCACTGATCTCTTGGTTATTTGGTAACATATTGTTTAGCTTCCATGTGTTTGTGTTTTTTACATTTTTTCCCCTGTAATTTATTTCTAATCTCGTAGCATTGTGGTCGGAAAAGATGCTTGATATGATTTCAGTTTTCTTAAATTTACTGAGGCTTGATTGGTGACCCAAGATGTGATCTATCCTGGAGAATGTTCCGTGTGCACTTGAGAAGAAAGTGTAATCTGCTGTTTTCGGGTGGAATGTCCTATAAATATCAATTAAATATATCTGTTCTATTGTGTCATTTAAAGCTTGTGTTTCCTTATTAATTTTCTGTCTGGATGATCTGTTCATCTGTGTAAATGAGGTGTTAATGTCCCCCACTATTATTGTGTTACTGTCGATTGCCTCTTTTATAGCTGTTAGCATTTGCCTTATGTATGGAAGTGCTCCTATGTTGGGTGCATATATATTTATAACTGTTATATCTTCTTCTTGGATTGATCCCTTGATCATTATGTAGTGTCCTTCCTTGTTTCTTGTAACATTCTTTATTTTAAAGTCTATTTTATCTGATATGAGTATTGGTACTCCAGTTTTCTTTTGATTTCCATTTGCATGGAATATCTTTTTCCATCCCCTCACTTTCAGTCTGTATGTGTCCCTAGGTCTGAAGTGGGTCTCTTGTAGATTACATATATATGGGTCTTGCTTTTGTATCCATTCAGCGAGCTTGTGTCCTTTGGTTGGAGCATTTAATCCATTCGCATTTAAGATGATTATCAATATGTATGTATGTTCCTATTACCATTTTCTTAATTGTTTTGGGTTTGTTTTTGTAGGTCCTTTTCTTCTCTTATGTTTCCCACTTAGAGAAGTTCCTTTAGCATTTTGTTGTAGAGCTGGTTTGGTGGTGCTGAGTTCTCTTAGCTTTTGCTTGTCTATAAAGCTTTTGATTTGTTTGTCAAATCTGAATGAGATCCTTGCCGGGTAGAGTAATCTTGGTTGTACGTTCTTCCCTTTCATCACTTTAAATATATTATGCCACTCCTTTCTGGCTTGTAGAGTTCCTGCTGAGAAATCAGCTGTTAACCTTATGGGCGTTCCCTTGTATGTTATTTGTCGTTTTTCCCTTCTGTGGTATAATTGTTCTCCAGTTTGTGAGTCCAGTGGTTATGGGATTTGATTTTATTGTGATTGCACCCCTCCTAGCATCTCATTGCGGCTTCTCCTTTGTCTTTGGATGTGGGGTATCTTTTTTGGTGAGTTACAGTGTCTTCCTGTCGATGATTGTTCAGCAGTTAGTTGTGCTTCTGGTGCTCTCGCAAGAGGGAGTGAGAGCACGTCCTTCTACTCCGCCATCTTGAAGCTACAATCCCATTATTGATAAAACTATTCTTAATAGAATTGATAAAACTATTCTCACCTATTGACAAAATTAGTGGTTAAGGTGTATCTCTGGTCTAACACTGGGAAAAATTCTAACAGAATCAGCCCAAACTAGGGCTGTCCATGAATTCCAGGAATTGTGGTCAGTATCTCCCTCTCACTCCCCCCCTCCCCCCTGCCCCCCCTTCCTCCCTCTGCCCTCCATCCCTCACAGTTAAAATCTTCTCACACAGGGTGTGATTAGCATCAATTTGGTAAGGCTTCTAGGTTTACCTCAAGAGAATTGAAGCAGGTAATACCTTGAGGCTCCCTTTTATTTTCAAACACTGTCCAGAAGCATCTCCCATTAGTTGTTAATGCTTGATTTGCATTATAAGAGGTAGCAAGTATCTTTGACCAATAGAATGAAACGGAAGCAAGGGTATACCAGTCCCAAGCCCAGGCATTAAGGCTCCTTGGCTATTTCTGCTTACTCATTTGTGCCTGGGAACATGCCTGGTCAAGCCTTCTAGAGACACGTGGAGCAGAGCCAAGTCCCCCCCAGTCATTCCAAGAAGTCATTCCTAGATCAGCCAACAGCTAGTTGGTTGTTCCATTATTTTGTTTTGAAAACATAAACAGTTATATGTATGTATTCCTATCTCTGTATTCCTTTCCTAGGTTTGCTGTGACAAAGTGTGCCGCAAACCGGGTGGCTTAGAAATTTGTTTATTCTTTCACAATTCTGGAGGCTGGAAGTCTGAAATCTAAGTGTTGGCAGGGCCATGCTTCCTCTGACTGCTCTAAGGAAGAGCCCTTCCCTGACTGTTCCTGGCTTCTGCTGGTGGAATCCTTGGCATCCCGTGGCTTGGACCTGCATTACTCCAGTCTCTACCTCTGTCATCACATGGCCTGGACTTCTCTGTCTCTGTGTCTACATTTCCCTCTTCTTATAAAAAAAAAAAGAGAAAAAAAGAAAGAGGTAACAAGTAAACCATGTTCAGGAGGTGTGACCAGGTGGTTTCATTCCCTCTCACATAGTATCAGTTTCCTCATTAATCACACTCTCCTCCCCACCTGCTTCCCTACAGAAGCTGGGAAGCCATGATTCTGATCCCCCAAGTCCCTGTGAGAATGCCCCTTATGACCTCATAGTCACACTAAACTTGACATCATGAAGAGAATAGCCCATGGGACCTCCCCGTGACTACCATGTTGCAAAAACTAAGACCACAGACTGAAGGTGTGGAGTATGACTTTGTCTTTCCCTAAATCTGCATGCAGAAAGGCACGAGAGTGGGTACCCACGAGCCAAATTTGAACTCCTACCACACTGAAGTCCATGATGGCCATGCAAGGCCTGAGGTCCAAATCCACCAAAGAGGGAGGTAGAACGTTAAACGATGGGTTTTCTTTACGCACCGTCAGTCGGGCGTCCAGCGGACCCTGGTGAAATGGTGTAATGCTGCTAAATACTTCGTGGGGTTGATTTGCAGTTGAGCCATAGGCTGGCAATTTGCAGAGCTATTTATAGACTTCTAGGGGGTCTTTTTCCCAGGGGAGATACATATGTAAGGGTCTTTCATTCTGTTGAGACTGATTATTTTTCCTCTGAAAGTTTATGTGAAATTTTAAGAGATGGTGTTTTTTGTTTGTTTGTTTGGGTTTTTTTTTTCCACTTCTGCAAATTTCATTAAGTTTTCAAAGTCCAGTCACCTCAACTTTTAACCCACTGTTTTGGCTTCTTCTCTTTGACAAAGATTGCTTAGAAGCCACATGATGACTTCTTGTGTCTGACAAGTAGCAAGGTTCGACTATTCAGCCAAACCAAATGTCTTGCTTTTCAGCCTTCTGAATCTTTGGCTATTTTGTTTGTCTCTTTTGGTCTTGATGTTTTAATTGCAAAATTATGTAGTTTGCAATTTCAGTATCTATTTTTTTACATGACTTTATTATTTAAAATACTGTTCTTTTTCTCATCCATTTGTTCTTAACGGCACTCTGTTCTTACACTTTTATATGACTGTTACATCTTTGAACAACCTAATCATACTTAATTTTAATCATAATTCATATAAAGTTATTGTTAGGTGGCTCGTAAAATTAATTTCTACTCACGTGAATTGATGTTCTGATTGTTGATTTGCTCAGCTACTGTTTTTAGCATTTTTGTGTATTTAGGAATTTTAGTACGTTGGCACATTTGTGCTTTTTTTTGCGGTACGTGGGCCTCTCACTGCTGTGGCCTCTCCTGTTGTGGAGCACTGGCTTCAGACGCGCAGGCTCGGTGGCCATGGCTCAGGGGCCCAGCCGCTCCGCGGCATGTGGGATCTTCACGGACCGGGGCACGAACCCGTGTCCCCTGCATCGGCAGGCAGACTCTCAACCACTGCGCCACCAGGGAAGCCCAGTTGGCACATTTTGACAAGATTTTTAAAAACCTGTTTTTTTCTCTGTCTTCTGTTTTGCAGTTACCTAAATCCATCCCCTTGTACCCCAGTCATTGGTATTTAGAGCTCTTGTCCCATGATGATACTGGGATAGTGTAGATTGAGGATGGCTTGGTTCAGTTCTTGGTTGTTAGACTGCACTAGTGTCCTCTCTCACCAGGCAGGGCCTTCTTGCAGGGGTGAGAGAACCTCATACTAGTGCTGGCTTCAGGCACTGAGCCTGACTCAGAGTCCCACTTGCTTTCTGGGTGTTGAGCTCCCACCGCCCCTGCCATCTTTGCCCACGAGAGTCAACAAACACACAACTTCAGCCCTGCTGACTTATTCAACTTTCTGTCTCTAGAAATACATCAACCATGCATCTTTCTTTTTCCTTCTCTCCTTCTTCCTTTCCCTTCTCTCCTTCTTCCTTTCCTTCCTTTCTTTTTATGCATTTTTTCCTTAAATAACAACAATACAATTTTTGTATGATTTTGAAGGCAAAGGGGAACATAAAACATGAGCTCTGTATCATCTGGATTGGAAGTAAAAATTTACTTCTTAAAAGTGATTCCCACACTTTTTAAAATTAACATATCAATTTATTGAAATTACTGATAGAAAATATTCTGAAAGTAAATATCACAGGTCCCTGTTGTCAAGGCCAAAGCTTTCTTTCATCTTATGATTAATTGGGTTTTTTTAAATTAATTTTTATTGGTGTATAGTTGCTTTGATTCCCCACATTTCTAAAATGCCTACATGCTCCTCGTGGTTGGAATCATACACAGTATCGAAACACTGTTAGACCTTGTATTCTCCTGTTAGACTTCTTCTTTTTATGTAAATAATAAGACATGGAATAAGCCTTTTTGCAAGCATACGTTTATTCATTTATCAACAGATATTTGTTGAGGGCCAGGCACTGTTCTAGGTGATAGGAATACAGCAGTGAATGAAACAAAGTAATATGCAGACAGGTAAAAGTAAAATATTACAGGTGCTGTTAAGATAGCATGGAATCAGAGGCATCCCCAAACCCAGAAGGAAGCATCAGACACAGAAAGAACTCAAAAAGATGCCCTCTCATTCTGGTACTCTGTTGTTCTTACAGAAAGTGGTTTCATTGATCACTAAGCCTTCTTTATTTGACATGTATAAGGATCTCTTACAAATTGATAAAGAAAATGGTCAAAAGATATTAACTATAATCAGATATTCTTAAGAGAAAATCAAATATAAAATAAATATGTGAGAAAGATGTTTAACCCAGCTAGTAGTTTACAAAGCAGCAACAATGATATTCTATTTCTTATCGCCTGTGCCCTTCAATTTGACAGAGGCTTATTAAGATAACACTTGATTCTGATTTGGGTTTCCTGAAACAGGTTTTTTTTTGGGGGGGGTATTTTTTAAATATATAGTTTTAAAAATTGGAAGGAAAAGGTTAGCAGTGATATCTCTGATTCTTATTTTTTTTATTTTCTCTATTTTCTAATTTCTCTACAAATATAATGTCTTGATTTTATAGTCAGAAAAACATACTGTACAGCCATTAGATCCATTTCTGAAGGCACGTGTTAGCCTATCAAGTGACCCTTTCCTTTGGCATTGGCATATAGGTGTTCCCTCTGGCACATGTGTGCAGTGACACAAATAAGATGACTTTAATTAACCCCCAAGGAGCGAAGCTTAATATCTACAAGCAAAAAGTGGAGCAGGCAATTAAGTCCTACGACAAGTGAGTATTACACCTGGCTACTCTTTAATGGATGTGGAATTTGTTTTGGCTTGTTTTCCCTTCTTTTAGCTTAAATTTTTCATCTGGCGCAGCTGTTTAACAGTGGTCCGTGAGGAATATTAACAGCAGCAGCAGCTAACCTAAGGGGCTTCCTCTGTGCCAGCACGGCGTTAAGTACTGGGCTGGCCAAAAAGTTCGTTCGGGTCTTTCCGTAAGGTGTTACAGAAAAACCCGAGCAAACTTTTCGGCCAGCCCGATGCTTTACCTGAGTATGTCCAGCGGGGTTTTCGAGAAGCCATCTTCCCTTTCCAAACTCTGCAGAAATCTCATGTTTCCATGAGCTCTTTAAAGCTTTGCTTTTTAGCAGAGCGAATTGGACCATTTTAGGATCTAACATTCTGTAAAGTGACACCACACCACAATAAAGAAACGCCACAATAATGAGATAATTGATTTAAACAATTTTTATAGCAAAATCAAGAAGACGACCAAGTTGACTACAGTGAAAACTGTACTCTTAACTAGCCACTGTGTTAGTACTGAGTGAGGGGGCCTTTTTTCCCAAGGGCAGATAACCCAGGGTTTGCTGGAGAAGGAGACCCAGGGTCCTTGAATCCCAGCCCCTTCCTGGGGCCTGGCTCCTTCCGGCCTGACCTGGGAGCCTGCCTCAGAGTGTTGGTGGAGAACACAGCTCTGGGGCTAGAATCTCACCCTCTCCCAGCTCTCTAATCACCTCCGCACCCTGCCCCTCAGCACTTAATTAGTCCTTGGTGCACACGCTTGATTAAACGTTGAGCTACCCAGCTCCTCCAGGCAAGCCTATTCTTGGTTCTGGAAGCTGTGCAGTTGGGTTTTAATTAATACCATGTGGTTGGGGAAAAGGTAATAAAGTACGCCAAAGTGAACGACGGGGCCCAGGCCAGCATTTACTGATCTGTTGTCATTTTGCAGCGTGTCTAGTGTGTGTTCAAAAAAAGTATAAAGCCTGACTTCTGTTGCCTGGAGTGCACGACCCAGCCCAGAGGCTGGCCTTTCTGCCCCACGCCCATCATGGTCCTCTCCAAATCTCCTTACACTTGAGCCTCCTCCACTGCCCTTGCCTGAGAACTGAGGCTGTGTCGCATGGGCTCCTGCAGCTGCCTCCACGGGCTTCTCAGGTCTTCTCTGAGTCTTTGTGGGCCCTTCGTTTCTCTCGAAGGCAGGCTGAACTCTGCCAAGGCTCGCCCTCCCCTGTGGGCCTGAGACTTTGCTCTGTAGTTACCCTCTTACTGGTGCTGGCCCTCTTCTCTGCCTCCCCGCCCCTGCACCAGGCAGTCCTTCCCTTGCCTTGAAGCTCCACTGCCCCTCTTCCTGCCCCCTCCCACCAGCTGTCCTCTTTCTTCCGTTCTTGCCCCAGCGCCAGTGGCCCTCCCCAGAGAGGCCTTTCCCCAACGACTCTGCACCACCCACCTTGCGTGTGGCCCTTGGAGCGCTCACAGCTTCTGTACAGGCCTGTCCCTTCCCTGCGAGGATGTTGGCCCCCGAAGGCAGGCGCTGGGCTGCCTGCTTTCCCCCTGGTCTTCTCCTCTTCCTAGCAGGTGTCACTATATATATATTATATATATATATATATATTTTTTTGACTGTTGGAATTTAATTTGAATTTGATCTAATTCAAGTTTACTTATTAAAATTGATCCAATTCAGTTATTCAAAATGAAATATAATATCATTCATATTGTAATTTAATTTGCTTGACTCATTCAAATATTTGAGTGCTGTAATTACCTGGCCTGTGAAAGCCTGATGCCAGGCCATGAACTGGGGCTTTGAGGTCAGATAGCTGCTTGACAGGTCACAGGACACTTGGGAGCTTCACTTGCAAGATCTGGCCCACGGGGCAGTTGTGAGGGTTACGTAAATTATATACAAAGAGCAACGCATGTTAATTATTTCCCTCTTTCATTCCCTATATCTGCTGATGCTAAAATAACCATAAATACATGGAATGGAAGGGTCACACAGCTCTTCCCACTGAGCTGACCCTTTCCCGAGAGTTTCCAGGACAGGGACCCTTCCTTCCCAGGCAGAAGAGAGTCCTTCGTTAATGGCAAAACCAAAATACAGACATAGTAGTGATTTGTTCCAGTTCTTACTTCCAATGAGTGAATCCGGAAAAGCCTTTTAGTACCCTTAGAGGAATATTATACTATATTGTTTATTAAAATGATATTAATTTAAATATGATCATTAACATTTATTTTAATATGATTAATGTTTGATATTATTGATTGCATTAGTATTAATTATTTGGTATTAATAACTTGATGTTTATTTTAAATGAATTATTTATTTAATATTGTTATTTAATAATATTAACATTAATATTATACAGAACAAAGCTTCCTGATCTTTTGTATTCAATAGTGTTGAAGAATTTTGCTGGCATAAATGTCAGTTCCCTTTTCCATCTTGCTTCATCTTTCTAAAGATATGCGGAATATGAAAAGATGAAAAGTAATTAATGAAACTTAGTTTATCCCCATCTCATCCCCAATACAACATTTCTAAGGAGTTTCCCACCACAAGTAAGCCAGATATAACCCTAAGTCCGTATGGTTAGGGATGACCAAATGAGTGGGAAGTTCACAGTCCTCTGGCCAAAATAGTGACATAAACTAGCAGTTTTGGTCACACTTAGTGCCCATGTGTAGAAGTCCTTCTGGTTCAATATTTTAAGAATTGCAGAAGCAGTTTTGGCTTTGTGTGTCTGAGCATAAGCTCTGAGTGAGGATTACCAGGGTTGGCTGGATTCTGGGGTGACTTTTCCACAGCCTGTGTTGTGAATCTGAGGTCAAGGTCTCAGCCCTCAGATCCACAGGAGAAGCATCAGTTCTGGCTCAGGGACCAGGCATAGTAGCCTCTGCTTATCATCGATTTGCTTGGGCTGCTGACTAGACTTCTGAAGTGTCATTAGTTACAAGTTGCTTTGCAAATGAGCCACTCGGTACAAGTGGATTTACAAACTAGAGGTAGAGAAAGCTTCTAAACGCTACGCTTAGCCAAATTTCAGTCTCCTAAAGCAAAGAGGAAAACTGTGGTTTGTCAAATCCCAGCATCCCACAAGGACTGCCCTTGTCCCGCACGCTTAGAGGCTTTCCCACGGTTGCCTTCAGGGACAGTGGAGCCGGGATTCACACACTCTCTGCTGCCCTCAGCTCACACCCACTCGCTTTTTCTGCCCTGTGTGCTTTGAAATAGTTCAGTGAAGGCGGAAAACAGGAATAATAGAGGTTATGGAAATACCCTCTTGGAAAAATATTTTCTGAAGAACCGAATTAAAATTAGAGACATGTCCTAGCTAATTGGACCCACATTCACCAACTGTTTCTGAGTGTCTAAGCCTCACCCTCCTTCAAAAGCTGGAGGGAATGAGCCTTAGTTATTCCTGGTCACTTTATACATATAGCTCACTTAATCCTCACAACTGCAAGGGTAGGTGGTGTTATCTTTGTTTTATCAATAAGAAAACAGTGTTTCAAAAAGTTATGTAACAGGTACACACGGTGGCAAAGTGGAGATGCTGAGATTTGAACCCCGACCCACGTAGCTCCCAAGCCCTCATCACACTCCCAGCCTCCCTACTCTACTGCCTGCACTTTCAAGGTTTAGACTTAAAAGGATTTACAGTTTTGTTTTGTTTTTTTTTTTCCCCAGAAATGCACATAAGCCTTAGAAGCCCATTGTTTCATCAACCACATCATTAAAGAAAACCATTTCCAAATAGACCCCAAAGAACTAAAAACATCAAGAGACACAGGAGCCGAGCTGGCTTATTTCCCACTTCCTGACTCTTCCTGTCACTTACAGAGCGTTTACCTGTGTGAGACACAGTTCTGTGTGTGGTGCACATAACTTGCTCATTGAGTCTGCACTGCAGCACTGGGAGGGAGGTACTGTGATTACCCCCTTTCTATAGAAAAGTTGGCTACTGGCCCAAAGTCTCCCAGCTAATAAGAGGAGGAGCTAGCTGAGCTTTGGACCCAGGCAGTCTGGCTCCAGGGTCTGTGCTTTTCACCCCCGTGCCAGAGCCCCTTTCCATGATCTCACCAGGCCTGTGATGGTAGATCAGGGCAGGATAACACCACCCAAAGTGTGCTCCCAGAGCCCTGTGCCCCGGACGGTGGGTCCAAGGATTAGAAGCATGCCTCCTGGGGAGAGGCAGTATTCTCCCACCCCATTTTATTGGAGCTTTTTTGCTTCATGGAACACCAGCTCACAACCTGTGGAGCCAGTGTTCTGTGCCCTGTGCCCTAGTAAGCCTGATTTGGGTGATGATGTAGCACTACAGAACTGGGCTGGAAGCTCTGGAAAAAGCACCACTGATTAGTAACAAGAAAAGGAGCTGTAACTACCTGATAGAAAGCACTGGCTCCAACTTCCTCCTTTCTTCTTGGGTTGCCAGCATCTCTCTGCAAACACGTTCGGTGAGCTTTATCTCAGCCCCACCAGCTCTCGGTGCTGGATAAGTAAGGCGCTTCATCTGTCTGCCCCTCTTAGCGGCTGCATTTGGAAAACAAGGAGATCAGGCCGGTTGATCTCTAAAGTGTGTCCCAATCCTCTTATTTATGACCCTATTAACCTTTTATTTTTGCTCTGAGAATCCAGACAGAAGAATGTCTACAGAAGGCAGGCTAAGGGCACACATATTTTTCCTTATGAAGAAAAGCAGTGGGTGTTTAGAAATATCTTCATGCAGAGATAATGAGGAACAGTTTGTTTGCTGCCTTTTCTCAGTCCGGGTTTTACCTGATCCAGCTGAGAGCTGTGCCCTCCTTTAATATTTAGCATGATTGCCACAAAGCCCCGAGGCTTCTGCAGTGATGCTGAGGGTGGGAGACACTCACATCCCATCTCTTTGAGCTAGTGGCAATGACATGGTCCAGCGGTGGTGGTGCTGCGGGGCTTGGGATCTCCCTTGCCCGGGTTCAGCTTTTTGCCATGAAATGAACTGTTGCTCCTAAATAACTATTGTTGATTTTTTTTTAAACAGGCGCCTGAATAAAATTGTTTGGCAAGCATTATCTCAAGAGGAAAAGAAAAAGTAAGCCCGTTTCTTCTCACTTGTTAAAAATTTTTAAAATTTTGGTGAAATTCACATAACTTACAATTAACAGTTTTTAAATGTACAATTCAGTGGTATTTAAGTTATTCAAAGTGTTGTGCAAACCACCACCTCCCTCTAGTTTCAAAACTTTTTTATCATCTCAGAAAACACCTTGTACCCATTAAGTAATCCTTCCCCATTCCTCTCTCCCCCTCTGGTAACCACCAATCTGCTTTCTGTCTCTGTGAATCTGCGTGTTCTGGGTATATCATATGAAAGGAATCACACATCATGTGACCTTTTGTGTCTGGCTTCGTTTACTTAGTTAATGTAAAGATTTGTTTTCAAGGTGCCTCCAAGTTGTAAGCACATGTAGCATTTCCTTCCTTGTTATGCCTGAGTAATGATCCCTTGTATGTATATACCACAGTTTGTTTGTCCATTCTCCCATTGATGAATATTTGGGTTGTGTCTACTTTGGGGCTTTTATGAACAGTGCTGCAAAATACGTAGACGTTTCTGTGTGGACATGTGTTCTCATTTCTCTTGAGTACCTACCTAGCCGTGGATATCCTGGGTCACAGAGTAATTCTGTGTTTAACTTTTTGAGGAACTGCCAAACTTCTCATTTACCTTCCGCAACTGCATCTTTTTACTTTCCCACCTCGTACATACAGCAATGTATGAAGGTTCTTGTTTCTCCACATTGTTGCCGACACTTGTTATTTTTCTCGTTTTAAAAAACTGAAGTCGGGCTTCCCTGGTGGCGCAGTGGTTAAGAAACCGCCTGCCAATGCAGGGAACACGGGTTTGAGCCCTGGTCCGGGAAGATCCCCTTAGTGGAGCAGCTAAGCCTGTGCGCTACAACTACTGAGCCTGTGCTCTACAGCCCACGAGCCACAACTGCTGAGCCCATATGCCACAACTACTGAAGCCCGCGCGCCTAGAGCCCATGCTGCACAATAAGAGAAGCCACCGCAATGAGAAGCCCATGCACCGCAACCAAGAGTAGCCTCCGCTCACCACAACTAAAGAAAGCCTGCGTGCAGCAACGAAGACCCAGTGCAGCCAATAAATAAATAAATAAATTTATATAAATAAATAATAATGTTTTGCTAGTAATATGGTGAGGCTATTTAGTTCTATATTCATAAGCAGAAATAATCGTGTAGTTTTCTTTTCTTTAGGATCTTTGTCTGGCATTGGTATCAGATGAATCTTGTCCTCATATAATATATTTGGAAGTGACTCCTCTCTTTTGTTTTTTTGGGATTGAATAGGATTGATGTTAATTGATCTTTTTATGTTTGGTAGAATTCATCAGTGAGGCCTTTTGGTCCTGGACTTTTCTTTGTTGGGGGATTTTTGATTACTGATTCAATGTCTTTATTATAGGCTGTTGAGATTGTCTATTTTGTGTGAAGTCAGTTTTGGTAATTTGTGTGTTTCTAGGAATTTGTCCATTTGTATAGATTATCTAATTTGAAAACATACAGTTGTTCATATTATTCCCTATAATCCTTTTAATTTTTGTAAGATCAATAGTAATGTCCTTGCTTTTGTTTCTGATTTTAGTAGTTCTGTCTTTTCTCCTTTTAGTCAGCCTAGCTAAAGCTTTGCCAATTTTGTTGATATTGTCAAAAACCAACTTTTCATTTTGTTGATTCTGTTATTTTTCTGTTCTCTCTTTTGTTTATCTCTGCTCTAATCTTTAATATTTCCTTCCTTCTGCTGGCTTTGGGTTTAGTTTTCTCTTCTTTTTCTTGTTCCTTAAGGTGTACACCTAGGTTGTTGATTTGAGATCTTTCTTTCTTTTTACTAGACATTTACAGCCAGAAATTTCCCTCTGACCATTGGCTTTGCTGCATCCCATGTGTTTTTATATGTTGTGTTTTCATTTTTATTTATCTCAACGTATTTTCTAATTTCCAATTTCTAATAGTGATTTCTTCTTTGACCCATTGGTTGTTTAAGAGTGTGGTGTATATTTGTATGTATATACTTCCAGTTTTCCAGTTTTATCTCTGTTGTTATTTCTAGCTTCATTCCACTGTTCTGGAAAAGGTAGTCTATATGATTTGATCTTTAAAATATTTTGAGAATTGCCTTATGACCTAACATATGGTCTATCCTGGAGAATGTTGCATGTGCATTTAAGAATACTTATTTTACTGTTGTTGGGTGAGGTGTTCTATATATAAGTCTAGTTGTTTTATAGTGTTTTCTAGTTCTCTATTTCCTTTATGATCTTCTGTCTGGTTGTTCTATTATTGAAAGTGGGATATTGAAGTCTCCTTTTTGTACAACTGTCTATATCTTCCTTCGATTTTGTCAATGTTTGCTTCATATACTTTTGGGCTCTGTTGATAGATGATATGTATTTACAGTTGTTACGTCTTCTTGATGATTTGACATTTTTATTAATATAAATAATGTCCTTCTTTTTCTCTTGTAAAAGTGTATGACTTCAAATCTATTTTATCTGATATTAGTGTAATCATTCCAGCTCTCTTTTGGTTATTATTTGCATGGAATGTCTTTTTTCATTTTATCATGTTCAACCTATTTGTGTCTTTAAGTCTAAAGTGGGTCTCTTTATAGTAGCATATAGTTGGATCATGGTTTTTTTAATCCATTCTGCCTATCTCTGTCTTTTAACTGGTGAGTTTAATCCGTTTACATTTACAGTAACTACTGATAATGAAGGACTTACTTCTGTCATTGTGCTGTTTGTTTTGTATATGTCTTGTCTATTTTGTTTCTCAATTCCTCCAATATCGCCTTCTTTTGTATTTGATATTTTTTCTAATGTATCATTGTGATCCCTCTTCATTTCCTTTTTTGCATAGTTTTTCATTATTTTCTTAATGATTACATGGAGATTACAGTTAACATCCTAAATTTATAACAAAGTAGTTTGAATTGATATCAACTTATTTCCAATAGTGTACATTATCTCTGTCTCTGTCCAGCTCCATCCCCTCTTTATATTGTTATTGTCACAAATTACATCTTTTACATTATGTGTCCGTTAACATAGCTTTATAATCATTGTTTTATGCATTTGTCTTTTAAATAATATAGGAAACAAAAGAGGAGTTACATACCAAAAATACAAGAACATTAGCTTTTATATTTACATATGTAGTCATCTTTGCCAGTCATCTTTATTTCTTCATATGGCCAGTGTAACTTGTCTTCCAGTGTCCTTTTATTTCATCCTGAAGAGCTCTCTTTAGCATTTCCTGTATGGGGAAGCCCTACTAGCAACAAACACCCTTAGCTTTTGTTATGTGTTAACAAATGTATTAATTTCTCCTTCATTTGTGAAGGATAGTTTTGCCAGATATAGAATCCTTGCTTGATAGTGTTTTCCTCTCAGCATCCTAAATATACCATATCAATGGGACATCTCTGGTGGTCCAGTGGTTAAGACTCCACGCTTCCAATGCAGGGGGCTTGGGTTCGATCCCTGTTCAGGGAACTAAGATCCCACATGCCATGCAGCGTGGCCTAAATAAATAAACAAACAAACCCTATCACTGCCTTCTGGACTTCATGGTTTCTCATAAGAAATCAGCTGTTGATCTTATTGAGGATTTCTTGTTCATGAGCCACTTTTGTTCCTTTCAAGATTCTCTGTCTTTGTCTTTGTCTTTCAACAGTTTAATTGTAGTATAGTGTCTTGGTATAGCTCTCTTTGAGTGTATTCTGCTTTTCATTCACTGTGCCTCTTGGATCGTGTAGATGTATGTCTTCCATCAAATTTGGAGAGTTTTTGGCCATTATTTCATTTTTGCCAAATATTTTCACGCTTTTCTCTCTCATTTCCTTTTGGCACTCTCATAATGCATATGTTGTTAAGCTTGATAGAATCCCATATGTCCTTTAGACTCTTCTTCATTCTTGTATTCTTTCTACTCCAGACACTATGTAATCTCATTTGATCTATCTGCAAGTTTGCTGATTCTTTCTCCTGCCTGCTCAAATCTACTGTTAAAACCCTCTAATGAATTTTTCATCTCACCTATAGTACTTTTCAGCTCTAGAATTTCTATTTGGTTCATTTTCATAATTTCTCTTTATTGATATTGTCTAGTTGCTCATATATCATTCTCAGGATTTCATTTAGTTCTTTGTCCATGGTTCCCTTCACCTCTTTGAGCATATTTAAGACAGTTATTTTAAAGTCTTTCTCTACCAAATCCAGTGTCTGGACTTCATCTGTCAGTTTCTTTTTTTCCATGTGAATGGGTTATATACTTCCATGTTTCTTTGTGTTCTTTGCAATTTTTTATTGAGAACAGAACATTTTGGACATTGTAACGTAGTAACTCTGGAAATTAGATTCTCTACCCTTCCCAGAAATTTCTGTTGTTGCCTGATGAAGGCTGCACTTGTCTGTTTAGTGTCTTTCCACACTGTTTTTGCAAAGACTATATTCCTTGTCATGTGTGTTCACTGAAGTATTGTTTCATCTCTGTGGTCAGCCAGTGACCTGACAGAGATTTCCCTAAATGCCAGCCTCTGTCTTCATCAAGCATTCCCCTGGATACTGTAAGTATTCAACTAGATTCCAGAATTTCAAAATAGCTAATTCTATCAATAGTTGTTTTGGTGAAAAGACAAATTCCTTGATTTCTCTGCTCCACCACCTTTCATGACATCACTTCCCTCCTCACTATCTAAAGCAAGGTTTGAGTAAGTTATGAGGCCTTTATTATATTGAGATAGTTTCCTTCTATTCCTAGTTTGTTGAGTGTTTGACTTTTTAATCACGAAAGAGTGTTGAATTTTGTCATGATTTTGCTGTATCAATTGAGATGATCAAGTGGTTTTTTTCCTTCATTCTGTTACTGTGATGTATTATATTGATTCATTTTTGTATGTTGCATTCCAGGAATAAAATCTCACTCTTCATGGTGTTTAATCCTTTCATAATATGCTGTTGAATTTGGTTTGCTAGTATTGTGTTGAGGATTTCTGAATCAATGTTCACAAGGAATATTGGGCTGTAGTTTTCTTGTAGTATCTTTGTCTGGCTTTGGTATCAGGGTAATGCTGGCATCATAGAATGAGTTTCAAAATGTTCCCTGCTCTTAAATATTTGGAAGTATTTGAGGAGGATTGGTGTTAAATCTTCTTTGAATGTGTGGTAGCACTCTCCATGGAAGCTACATAGTGCTGAAGTCAAGCTTGTTGGAAATTATTTGATTACTGATTCAGTCTCCTTACTAGTTATAGGTCTGTTTAGATTTTTTATTTCTTCCTGATTCAGTCTTAGTTGGTTATAATTTTATAGGAATTTATCCATTTCCTCTAGGTTATCCATTTTGTTGGTGTATAATGGATCATAGTAGTCTTTTATGATCCTTTTTATTTCTGTGACAACAGTTGTAATGTTCACTGTTTCCTTTCTGATTCTAGTTATTTGAATCTTCTCTTTTTTCCTCTTAATCTAGCTAATAAGCATTTGTCAGTTTTGTTGTTCTTTCCAGAATCTAACTCTTAGTTCCATAGATTTTTTCTATTGTTTTTCTATACTCTATTTCACTTATTTCTGCTCTAATCCTTATTTCCTTCTTTCTGCTAACTTGGGTTTAGTTTAGTTTATTCTCCATTTTCCCAGTTCCTTTAGGTGTAAAGTTAGGTTGTTGATTTGAGATTTTTCCTCTTTTTTAATGTAAATATTTAGCACTATAAATTTCCCTCTTATGACTGCTTTTGCTATATCTTAGACATTTTGATATGTTGTATTTTTATTTTAAAATATCTCAAGATATTTTATAATCTCCCTTAGGATTTCTTCTTTGACCCATTGGTTGTTTAAGAGTGGGTTGTTTAATTTCCACATATTTGTGTATTTTCCAGTTTTCCTTCTGCTAATGATTTCTAGTTTTATTCCATTGTTATTGGAGATTATACTTTATATGATTTTATCTTAAAAACCTTTAATACTTGTATTCTTATATGTGGTTTATCCTGGAGAGAATGTTCCATGTGTACTTAAGAATATGTATTCTGCTGTTGGCTGGTGATGTGTTCTGTATATGTCTGTTAGGTCTAATTAATCTATAGTGTTTTTCAAGTCCTCTGTTTCTTTATTGGTCTTCTGTTTGGTGGTTCTATCCATTATTGAAAATGGAAATTGAAATCTCCTTTTATATTGTTTCTTTCTATTTCTCCCTTCAATTCTGTTAATGTTTGCTTCTATATTTGGGAGCTCTGAAATTAGGTGCATATGTATTTATGATTGTCAAATCTTCCTGGTAGATAGACCCTTTTACCATTATATAATGTCCTTCTTTGTCCTTGTAACAATTTATGACTTAAAATAGTCATAATTTGCTAATTTATTTCTTCTGATTGACGAAGTGTGCTTTTGAAGCTCTCTAGTGAATTCTTCAGTTATTGTATTATTTTTCTATATATATCTTTATTGGAGTATAATTGCTTTACAATGTTGTGTTAGTTTCTGCCGTACAACAAAGTGAATCAGCTATATGTATACATATATCCCCATATCCCCTCTTGAGCCTCCCTCCCACTCTCCCTATCCAACCCCATTAGGTCGTCACAAAGTACCAAGCAGATCTCCCTGTGCAATGCAGCAGCTTTCCACTAGCCCTCCATTTTGCTCAGTTAATGTATTCTTCAGATCCAGAATTTCTGTTTGGTTCTTTTTATAGTCTCTATATCTGTTGATATTCTCATTTTGTTCATGCATCATTTTCCTGATTTCATTTAGTTGTCTGTATTCTCCTTGAGCTCATTGAGCATTTTTAAGACAGTTATTTTCAGTTGTTTGTCAGGTAATTCATAGATCTCCTTTCTATAGGGTAGATTTTCTGGAGATTATTTTGTTTCCTGGATTGGGCCATCTTTCTCTGTTTCTTTGTATGCCTTAGTATCTTTAGGCAATATTTGGGCATTTGATAAAACAAACACTTCTCCCAGTCTTTACAGGTGGCTTCTTACAGGGGAAGACCTTCACCAATCATTCTGGCTAGAGATTCTGGGACCCTCTCACACCTTTTCTGGGGATATGTCTTCTCTAGGCTTGTGCATGTCATTTCCCAGTTGAAGAGGTTTTGCCCCTGTTTTTTTCTTAGGAACCCGTAATCTCTTGCTCTCCCTGGTGTCTGTCTTTAGTACGGCAGTATCTCTGGTGCTGTAACCACCCATGAAACTTGCCTTTGTTCTCAGCTGCCCCAACCTGGCATCCAAAGTATACTGCCATTTTTATCAACATTCTGAGTCAAGTGAGACAGAAGCCAGTCTCCCAGGAAGCGCCACAAAAGACCAAAATGTTGGATACATGTTGAATAGGAGTTTTCTCCCAGTTGCTCTGCAGTGTGCCAGGGAAGGGGAGGGGCTTGGCCAGACAAAATGCAACACATGTTCCTACTCGCTTCAATGCCTACTCTTGTTGGCTTTGTGGTGCTGGAGGGCAGGTACATTTTAACTGGTTTCTAGAATTCTCACAAAGGCAGTTTGGTCTTTATATGGTTAGTCAGTGTCTTTGTGGGGGAATAAGGGCCTGGGGTTTCTCATTTCACCACTTTGCTGACGTCACACCAATTTAGATTTTTTAATAAGAATTTTTGCTGTCTTCTGTTGACAAGTTTGTTTGTGGATTGAGTCCTGTGAATGTACTGGTTTAACAGTGTGCTCTTCCAACACCCAACATCTAAAAAAATGCCATGACATTTTCAACAATAAGAGAATGACAGTTATGAAATGTTTTTCGTCCCCCATGTCCCTCAATCAGTCAATCTCTGTACCCGCTTCCATGAGTATCTGACTCATAGGTACTGGGACTGGAAACAGAATCCAGGACTTGGGACCTCCACACCCCACTGGGTTCCCCTGGAATCACACAGCTTGTTCATCAGCTGATAGAAAGTTTGGCTTCTGTTCTTTGTGTACCAAAACAGTGAAGCCAGAAAGTTTAGGTCTATTTAGGCTTACAAGAGGAGAGAAGATAAAAATAGCTAACATGAGCTAATAGGAGAATTACTGCACTGAGACAAATATTTGAGTTTAGGGTTTGCTTTGTTTTCCAGAGTCACTGCTAGGCATAGTTGTGTGAAATGTCTTTGAAACTCACTGTTGGTTCTGCCAAATGTTAGACCTAGGGAGAAAGGAATGGGTTCCAGATACGCTGAAAAAATTGTTGAAAAAATAACTTACGTGTATCAAACTTCTATAAAATCAGATCATCAAATTAGGTAATGGGGAAAAGTGCCTACCGTGACTCGGAGATGATTGTTTCTGACTTGCATAAACTACCAAAGCCCTGACAGGCCAGAAGGCATGGCTGTGATTCTGTCAACTGACACCTGACATCTGCTTTGACAGATGTTTCTCAGGGGAGGGTTTACAGAAAAAACATCTTTCCATATGTTCTACTATGTTCTACTGTGATCACTTTATGTTTCTCTTTCTTCTTCTTTTTTTAGGTTAGGTGCAAACAAACCAATGCGTTACTTAGAAAACAAGGCAGCTTTAAACAAGGCATTAGAACGGTTGAATTGGCCCATTTCCTTGAAGGAGCTGTCAGTGCTGGAGAATGAAATCCTAGCTGGGAAAATGTATGTGCAGCAGGCCATGGAGCTCCAGGAGGCTGCCAAGAAGGAGAATCATGTGAGCAGGGCCCTTGAAGAGGTGTGTACCGTGGAGGTTGTCTGTATTCCCTCCCTCCCTCCTATCCCAAGCCCTTGCCATTCCTGTGCTGGCCTCCCCTCTCTCCCACCTCCCACTGCACTGATTTCTAAGAGTTACAGCCAACCCACTTAAGGTCTCAGGACTTCTTTCAACAGAAAGGAAATGCCATTTGATTTTACTCTGGCCTTATTTTTTAAACAATACGTGTTTTAATTGAAAAATAAATCTAAACAGAAGTATCGTGTAGTGATTAAAAGCCTGGACTTCGATATGAGCCGGACCAAAGTCCAGCCTCAGACCTACCACCTAATCCCTGTGTGATCTTGGCCAGTGACTCTGTCTCTCTAAACCTTAGGGGTTTTTTTTAAATCTGTAAAATAAGAGTGTTAATAGTATCTGCCTCATAGGCTTGTTACGGAAGCAAAATGAGCATTTAAAGTACTTAGTATTGAAAGCTCCCCACATAAGTGTTTGCAATTATTATTACTAGTAAAACAGACCTTCTACAAGGAAAATTTATTTTCTGGCAGCCATATTATTTATTACCACTTTGTATCATTTACTTTTAATTGTTTCTTTTCCTTGAATAAATTTTACACAGAATTGCAGTTAGAGTATCCATAATCATTTTATGGTCTGCTTTTCAACGTCTCATATATTTTCTTGGTGTTTTTGCTGAATCATCAGACTGATATTTTTTGTGGTTACATAATATTCCATGGTGTGTAAATGCCCTGATTTGTTTAACTCTTCACTGGATGTTGGGCATTTGAGGGTTTTTTCCAATTTTCTTCTCTTTCACATCATGTTTTATTGCTTCTATAGTGCATATAGTTGAACTATTTTGCTAGGATAAATTCTTAGGTGTGGGATTCTTGGACCAAAGGACGTGAACATTTGGGGGCTCTAAATACTTGCTGCCTGTGTAATATCCTCTTTCTGACTATAGTAGGGTGCGTGTAAACCTGGAACAGTTCATCCAGACTCTTACTGAGTTCTATATGATTTTAATATATTTACCATATGATAGTCTAAAAGATATATCCAAGGAACTGACCTTTGAGATTCATCTTTTTTGATTTCAGTCTTTGCTAAGTGATACCAGCTTTGCCTGGTTTTAAATTCTGTATTTGCTGTTCTAGATTCTTGTGTTTTATTTGCTTATTTTTATTTAAATTTATTTTTCCCCTGCAAATGGCTTTTTTTCCTTCAGTGTAGAAAGCGATTTCTTTTGTGCAGAGTGCAAAAGTTTTATCATATCTTTATTTATATTTTTGTTTTTATTTATTTATTTATATATATGGGGGGGGTGGTCGTTGTTATTCAAAGTGACCTCCTCAAAGAGTTGTTCAGTCTTTCCTCGGAAGGCACCATCTGATGACCCCAAACATGTGGCTGTATATTGGCCTTCCTCACATAGGTGCCCTGTAAACACCGAGAATCAAGAAGACTGAATTCAAATGAATTCAATCCCTCTCCCTGGAAATCTGCTCTTCTTTTCCTCACGCTTCTTCCTCTCTGTTCTTTCATTTATTCATTGGAATATGTATGAGTTCCTATGAGGTACCAAGCCCTATTCTAGGCACTAGAGGTACCTCAACACATGGACCAGGTCCCACTCTTACTCTAGTTGAGGTGAACAGATAGGTTCTAAATGATGGACTTTCGCATGTTGAGCTCTGGTGACATTACTGCCTAACAGCAGAATTTGCAAGCATTATTCTTTTATCTATACTTTATATTAAATGTTAAAATGGGAAGTGTTGCTAATGAAGTGGAAAGAAGCCTCGTGTGTTTCAGAGCGTAGTGTAGTCTCCTGAATTTGTGGGAATCAAAAGTTCATTGTTCATGGGATGTGAATTAATTGCTCTATTTTTTAATTCCCTTGTCCACAGAGTGGGAATTAAAATAATTTCCACAATTTCTTCATCCAGAAACATTTGTTCACTCCCGACCATGGGTCAGATTCTGTCCTTGGCACAGGTGGTCTCAGCCTGCCACATTCTTCTTTCTTTCCTCGGGGCCTCCCAAGGTGACACTATACATTGGACACAAAATAGGGGTTTGTTAACAGCAATGGAGACACGGATCCAGCCTAGTGGAGGAGACATACTGGCATAGAATGTAACCTGTGTGAGAGCTGAAGTCTCGTCTGGCCTTACTTGTAGCTGTATCCATAGCTACATCCCCTGAGAATGATGCCTGGCACACAGTGGACATGCAGAAATATTTATCGAAGGAATGAAACCCAGATCCTCATAGCAGAGTATTATAAATATGACAACAGAGGCGTAGCCATAGAACAACTGGAAGATGGGAAGAAGTGAACGATTCTGGCTGAGGCGTGGAGGAGGTCTTCATGGAGGGGATGATTGAATTTGGTCTGGAAGGATGTGTAGGAATTTGAGGGGGGGAGTGTGAGAAATGTTCTGAGTGAGAGAAACTGTTTGTGCAAAGGCAGGAAGGTGGAAAGAGCATGGCATGTTCACCAGGGGCGTGGCAGGAGACAAGACGGGAAAGGGAAGATGGCCCCAGAATACAAGGAACTTGGAAATCTTCCCTAGGATCAGGAACCAAGCCTGTAGGAAGTGGGTACCAGCGAGGGCTTTTCAGCAAGTGGAGGACATGAGCAGATTTGTGTCTTGGAAAGATTTTTTTGGCAGCAAGATGAGGCTCAGTGTAGGGACGGAAGACCAAAACCAGGTGCAGCCTCCACTGAGAGGTGTTGAGTCCTTGAGTCAAGCCGGTACAGTGGGGAGGGAATGGGTGAAAGAGATACCAGTTGGTGGAAAGTGAATGTGTGGGGTGAGCCAGAGGGCAACGTTGAGGATACCCACAAACTTTCCGTCTTGGACAACTGGGAGACAGAGGCACGGTTAGCCACCACATCCGTGTCACCTCTGCTCTGCAGAGAGACAGCCCCTCTAAACACCCTGTCATTCTCTAACCCCTTCCCACATTTTTGTTTTCTTCACAGCACGTTTCACCACCTGCCATCATGTACGTATTTGTTCATCATCTGTCTCCTCCGCTGGAATGAGGGTGGGACTTGGTCCGTTGTGTTCTGGGTATACCTAGTGTTGCTGCAGTATCGCATGGCACCTTGTAGGCACTCCCAGGCATTCGAATGAATACATGAATGAAAGAACAAGAGGAAGAGCTACCATGGGAGGCAGAGTGGATTTTCAGGGAAAGGTAACTCACTTTAGGTCCTCTTGATCCTTAGATGTCCATAGGGCATCCCGGCGAGAAAGACCGATAGGCAGCCATGTGTTTGGAGCTTAGGAGAGAAGTCCATGTTACAGAGATAGATTTGGAGGTCATTTGAGGTGCTGAGAAAGGAAGAGGAGACTGTGGAAAGGGCCAAGACAGGAAAGCTAGAGGAGCAGAAGGCGCAGGGTAGGGAGCTATGATGTCAGAGCCTGAGGAGGAGAGATGGCAAGAGCCCTGGGTCTGGAGTCAGACAGACCTGAATGCAAGTCTCAGTACTTCCAGATGTGGACCTTCCTTAGGCACTCTAAGCCTAGATCCCTCATCCTTAAATTAGAAAAATCATAGTAGCCACCTGCAAGATGGTTGTGAGACAACGCGCATAATGTGCTGAGTACAGCGTGCCACGCTAAATGCTCAACAGGAAATGCCCTCAACCCACCTTGCCCGTCATTGCTATTTCCGTTGTTAAACTATTACTGAGGAGTTTGGAAAGTCATACAGGATGATGTCTGAAAACCATTTGATTTTCAAGAGGGAGATCGTTAGTGATCTTAGCCAGAACAACTTCGGTGGCATTTTGGGAGTGGAAGCCAGTGTACAGAGGATGGAGAAGTAGAGAGCAGTGGAGAAAGTAAATACAGGAAGTTCACTTTTTGTTCAAGATCTTCCTAGAAAGCAAAGGAGAAAAAATGGAGGGAACTTGATGTGGGAGCCAGAGCGAGGAAGACATTGAGTTTGTGTGATGGTATTGATGGATCCACTGCTGCCCCCTTTCTTGGTCAGGGGCTAAGGCTGTCCTTTCACTGCCCTGTCCCTACATAGGGTGACCAAAGCCCCCACTGTCCGTTCAGGAAAGCACCCATGTGCCCAGGACAATAGTCCGTAGGTAATGAACGGGCGGGGAGGGGTCCATGGTTGGCAGCTCATCTACAGAGTTCTTTCCACTCTCAACATGGCCGTCTGCAATGGAAGATTTTCTGTATTATTTTCTTAAAACGGTACTTCTCCTTACCATGTGTGATGTATTGTGTGGTATTTTTATTCCATTTTTATCGTGCTCTGTTGAGTTGATTTCATGACCTGCTAACAAATCTCATCCTTCAGCGTGAAAAATGGTTCGGACCAAAGCTCAAGATCGCCAGGCCTTTTGGGATCCTGCGGTGAAAATCCATCACAGATGCAAGGCATTTTCATTGACTCATATAAAAAAAGTCTCACTTTAAATGTTTTTAGCAGAGGCCAAAGATTTTGATCAATGACTGTAATTTGGAGAGGAAGAAACCTGTTTTTCATTAAGACCCCCTAAAGTTTATTGATCAGAAGTAACAAAAGGTGATCAAAGTTGGTCGGAATGGGATGCCCAATCAGAAATGCCCACGTGTGTTCCGAAGGGAGTGGTCACTGTTTGATCCACTCCAGAATATGTGATGGAGTCTGGAGGTCTGTGGCTCTCTGATTCTTTCCCCTACAGTACGCTGGCACCCACAGTAGCTGCCATGTTGGTTCCTGAGTTTGGGACAGCTTCCTGATTTTTCTGTTGCTGAGGATCAGAGGTGGGGAGAAGTGGCTATACATGCCAGTGTCTGGCTAGAATGCGCCCTGCTTTTTCCACTCAGGCTTTCACTGGCAGTCCCTTGCTGGCCCCAGGATCAGACGTAGGGCAAGCATCATTATCCCACCTGCTCTGCCCAGCACCTTATACTGGACACATTCCATGATTAATTGTCCCTCCCTATTTCTGTAATCCACTAGTTTCGTGGCATCCCTGGAGACAGGTGCTTGGCTTACTGACTGCATAATGAAAGATCTTAATTCTGAAATTGTAAATTCCACTTGAAATCTCCCTTCACGAGCACCCTTCTCGTTGCCGTGATTGCAGAGTCCAACGTCACTGGCCACTCCCGAGCCCTCGGAGCTGCAGTATGGTGGAAATCACCAAGGGCATCTGAGTTGTAATTAAACTTCCCAAGTTTTCGCTGGGAGCCTGGTCTAGGGCAGCTCCAGCTATGTTGTCCTGCAGCATTTTCTTAGTAAATAAGGATTGTTCTCCAGAGCAAATCCCACAGAATCCAGACCCAGAAAGATCCAACGGGCTTTCTGCACCCAACCTTGGCTGCCTTGAAAAACTCGGAGGCAGAAAATCTTGTTAAATTCTAAGTAGCTCTAAACAACCCTAATAGAGGCCTCGGAAATGTACTTACACAGCTGGCTGCACGTGGTTACGTTTCCAAGTTGAGACTGGCAAGGAATGTGGAGTCTCTAGCTTTGAAGAATGACTAACTGAGTGGTCCACTCCATGGAAAACTGTCCAGGAAAATGCACAGCAGGAGGGAGGATATGGGTGAGGCTGGGTGAGATGGGAATGGGAGAATGAAGGGACGAAAAGAGACCACTTGGATTTGAAAACATTATATTGGGTTGTGACTTTGACACTACACAGGAGAACATTAGTTGGGGAGACTTAGAGAGAAATTTCTTTGAGTTGTATATAAAATGAAGTCAGAATAAGTAGCGTCATTTGTTATATCTGCTCCCAAATAATAATTGGACCAGTTGTCATTCTTGCATTGTAACCCATCCTTTTGCAGCTCTCATTATTCCCTCTTTAAGGGGAGAACGGAGGCATCACACCTTAACCCTTTATGACTAGCCAGCCTTTCTCATTCCACAAGTAAAACCTTTAGTCTCTTCTGCTGATACTTGGGTCTGGTAGGAGGACTGACTCCTTAGTGACAGTGACACAGAAGATCCCCTGGTGCAAGGGTGGGGAATTAGCAGGTGTGGGTTGTGCATCAGTGATGCCATCACACAAAGAGTGACACGTGCACGTTCAGGCCAGTGCCTTGGTGATACATTAACATACGGAAACCAGACCCCCGATGGGTTCCTGAGAAATAATGGTAGGACATGTGGCCAGGGTGAGACTGAAATCCCAGAGAGAGTGAGGTGCCTGCATGGGATGGGCGAGGATGCCAAAGAGAAGATGCTGCCATGTCGTGATCGTGCCCCAGTTAGCTGGGGATTTAAGGAGAGGATCCTACTCAGGAAGACCAGCCACTGAAGGAAATTCACAGAAGGGAAGAAAAACTCCCATCAACTCTAAATAGTATCCAGAAGGGTTTCTGTCTAGTATCCTGATGTTTAGGAGTGGGAAGGAGGGTATCAGCTCCAGGGACAAAAATCACTGCCAGATTGTCTTTTCATTCTAAAGCTGAAGACAGCCATCCTGGCTGGAGATTTCAGCTGGGTGGACCCTAGCACTCTTTTGCCACAAGGCTCGTCTTTTTTCATTGGGATGAGTTCTACCCTAAACAGGTTTGGGGATGGTCATTGACCTCCCAGTCTGAAGGAGGAGAACTGAATGTGGAGGGCTTATCAGGAGGGTCCAGGCAGGAAACAGAATCCCATTCAGTCACTTCAAGTGAAGAAACATTAATGAAGGGACTATTTGCAGAGGCGGAGGCAGGTCTAAGGCAGCCAAAAGGGGATTTCACCCCAGCACTGGCAATAGCAGGAAGTTGTCACCACCCCCAGACTTGACGGGTGGAGGGAAATAGTGCTACTGGAGCCTGTAAGAGCGAAGTCCACTAGCCAGAGTAGGGGGTATTCCTAGAGAGACAAAGGGCACGGAGGGAGCCCAGAGCCAATACCCCTGTCTTCCTCCCCCTGCTGCCCTCCAACCTCTCGCCTCCCATTGGCTCAGCCTATTGGAAAGTCAGCCAACAAGAGAACTTGGGTCATGTTGTCCTTGGGGGTCAGCCTCCTGGGGCATGGAGCAGGGCAGGGAATGGACCTGGGGGCAGGTGGATGGCCCAGAGTAACCAGCACAGAGATCTCTTGAAAAGTTTTCTTAAAGGCTCAGCATTTCTTTTTATAACATCACCTCGTGTGAGGTATCTGTATACAACCACAGCAGACAGCTGGCGGTGGTCCACGCTCCAGGCAATGACACAGAAGCGGCTCCAGTGTATGGCTGTGGTGCATCTCTGGAGTAGCTGCCTGTAGATAACTACGTCAGTAACATCCGAATTGCAGGCCACAGCGCTGTAGTAATTTTCAGGTTTAAATACTTAAAACATTCCAAGTTTTTCTCTCTTTGATTCTTCCCTAAAAGAGCAACAAGGGAGTGTTCCCTGAGAAGATGTTACAAGTGTGCTCTTCAAGCTAGGGAGATCGTTCGATTCAGCATCTAATGCATATTTATTAGGTTCCTTTGCTGCTACCAAAAAAAAAAAAAAAAACCACCCAAAATAAGTTAGTTTAGCCTCCCACAAAAGCCCTTTGAGTTGCTATTGACTGAGATTTGACTGGAGATTTGACTGTCAGAGTGGTTAAGTCTTCTCCCTTGCTCAGTGCTGGGGACCTGTCTGGAGGCTGTCTGGTAGTTCAGGGCATCATCCTGTAATTGTTTCCTGTGCTTCCTAAGCAGCCCCTCACACAGCACAGGAACCACATCGGGAAGAGGGGAAGGCCAAGCAGCTCACCAGTCCTGATCTGCTCAGGAAGCAGCCCCCGGAGAGGGGAAGTGGAAACCCGCACAGAAGTTTTGGGGACACGTGTTGCTCACGCTGTGTTTCCTAAATTTATGATGTTCCCTGAGGAGGAGGGGGAAACAGCTCCGAAAAAGCACGTCCCTATGCTGCTTTGGATTTTAAAGCACGGCTAAGCGCCTGAGGCTTCTGAAAGGGGACGATAATTCTCTCTGCACGTTCTCCTGGCCGCAGCTTCCGCCTTAAGCCTTGGGCTCACACACGGTGTCCTCAGGGTCCCCGGGAGCCCAGCGCCGACCTGCTGTGCTTGTGAGAGGTCTTGCGAGGAGTCTTAGCTTCCTCTTCAGACCGGAGGGGCTGAGGCAGGAAATTCCACCTAGAGCTTCACTTCTTTAGCCTTATGGTTTGACTCCTGTTAAAATGCAAATAGCCTATCCAAGTCCTTTCAATTCTTTACCATGGGTCGGTCACTCCGCTGCCTAGAGGGGCTGGGCAGGAGTTTGCCATCCCTGATTTATGTTTTCCTGTAAGGTCTTTTTCTCATTTTCTCTCCAGAACCCATTTCCAAAAGGGATGCAGACCCTGGATACTCTCATGGTGGAGAAACCCCTCTAAATCTAAATGAAGGGAGAGATAGTGAATGTCAGAAAATGCTCCAGGCTGGCTCTGTCCTCCTTACCAAGGTTTTAAAAAGAGTTGAATTATTCAGAGACAGTTTGCAAGTATTCTGGTCTTGTAATTAGGTATCCTAGCGAGAGGAAAGGTCAGAACATGCCTGACACTACGTGTATTATCTTGATTAGCACAGTCACAGACTTTACTTGGCTTTAAGGACAAAACATGGACAGACAAGCCACTGGAACTGCCGCTAGTACAGTTTGGGGATTGGGTCCAGCAGAGTTCAGTGATTTGAGGCAGGAAAAAATATAGTGGTTTTATGACACGATTTTGAGCCGAAGACTAGTTCTAGTTACATCATGGAAGTGCACTGTGTACCTGATGTGAAAACATGTTGTTTGTTAAATGGAAAATTCGAAAGCATCAAACATTTAGAAACTTTACTCCACCAATGCAAACCTGAGAGCATGACCTTGAAACTAAGTAATGAAATGAAAGGAGGGTAGACCATGTTGGATCCTGATCTGCACCCTCTGATAATTGAATCTGGCAAAGAAGTGAATTGGATTCTCTGAATTTTGGAGACAAGGCAAAATCAATTATCCAGTGGACAGCATCCCTAACTGCCAGCATCATTGCCTATCTGACTTCCTCACTGAAACTGGCAGCAGTGACTCCCAGGCACTTGAACCTAGAGATGGGTCAGCTTATTTATCTAGTGCTAGCATTTCTTGTTCTCTCATTCTCCATCCCCTTGTCCTCCATAGATTTCTTTTTTTTAATTTATTTTTGTAAAGAATGTTATTTTATTTTATTTTTTATTTTATTTTATTTTTGGCCATACCGTGCAGCATGTGGGATCTTAGCTCCTGGACCAGGGATCGAACCCACACCCCCGGCATTGGAAGTGCAGAGTCTTAACCACTGGACTGCCAGGGAAGTCCCCATAGATTTCATTTTAAAGCCCAGTAGCATGCTTGTCTTGTGCACGTGCATAGGTGACTGATGGCAGGAAAGGAACAGGGAAGCTAATGTCCTCTAGTATGGGCTGTAAGGGGTCTCTAAAGTCTTTGGCAAGACTCAAAAACAGCGGGATATCATCTTTCTGGAAAGGTGCTGTCAACTTTGTGGCTGAAGGGATGGTGTGTCTAGCTGCCCTGATCGATGTCCTTCCATCCTGGGAGACCAATGCTCTATTTCTGTGAATGAACCATTGTATTAATGCTGGCCCTGTTGATTTGTTTCACCACGGCTTCTCTGCTCTATCTGTGGTGTAGCTGAGTTGCCTCTGCAGGGATATGGAAGAATCACTGAGTGTACAGTGAACAGTTCCTTCCATAAAGCTACGTGCTGTGGAAACAGCCAGAAATGAATTCTTGCCAATAGTAGTAACTGTTGGAAACAAGAGCAGAGTGAATGTGAGTATGCAAAGCCCTTTAGTAGCTGTAATGATTCTTTCAGGTAAACTCACAGATGTGTGAATGACTCGAATGGCAGGTGATACTTTTCAGCGATTTAAAAAGGCAGTTTCTTAGGTGGCATTTTCAGTGTGTTAAAAATGAACACCGGCAGCCCTCTGTATCGCTTCCGTCCGTTGCTGCTGCCCTTGCAGGGAAGGTCCTCACAGAGTGAGTGGTTTTCCTATATCAGATGAATTGGGAAGTGAGTGACAACTATGGGAAAAAAAAAAAAAAAAAAGAGGTTCCCTGATGATTTCTGGCAACTGACTTCCCAGATTTGTACATGTGGAACTGTAGAAAGCAGTCACATTGGTTAGCTTCTGGCTAGTATATTGAGAGAATCAGTATTTGGAATCTAGAGATAAAAAGGGGCTATTTAAATAAATTATGTGATTATACTCATTTAGAATTTTGAAAAGGAGTTTTAAATGTATCTAGGCATAGGTTCTAATAAATGTCTGGTCTGTTGATGAAACCTAAAGGGGAAAAATCGCTTTCTGGAATCGATGTGGACATCTTTTGTAGTAACAGGTTGTTACTGGTCTGGAGGTGATAAGACTGTCTGATGCCTCAGGGACCAACAGCGCCTCCCTGGCTGATTGGTCTTTGATATGAACACTGATGGTGTGAAGTAAGGTGGCTTTGGAGGTTCACTTTATGTACAGGTGAGGTATTTATGCAACAGCTGATGTAATTTGGCTTATTCCAAATTCTCAAGATTCTAAATTGTATCAATAATGAGAATATACTGTACATGGAATCTTCCGTCGAGGAACTGACTGTAGGAAACTGGTGTGGGCATCTATTTGGAGTATTATGATGGAAAACACTGCTGTTCATGTCACAGTTCTGGCCATTACATTTCCCTTATATTGTAAAAACTACAAGCAAGGGTATCCTGCTTGTGTTCCTGTCCGTGTACGCACATAGCCTGACAGTTTCCCCAGCACTGCAGAAAGGCTAGTAAGGCCTAGACTCTCCTGGACAGATATGAGAGATGTTAGAGATCATTTATTTTATCCCCGTATTTTGCACATGTAGAAACTGAAGCCCAGAAATGTTAACAGACTGCCCAAAGTCACACAGCCACCTGGACAGCACTCAGTCCCACTTCTCCTGTCCCCTGGTCCAGTCTCCTCCCTTTGAGGCCATTTCAGATGGGCAGGAGGTCATTCTGATTGCCCACGGGAAGGAGTGCTTAGGTTTCTTCTCTGGGTGAAGCCCAGGAACAGGCAGATGACATTCATCAGCTACCAATGATGTTGGGCCATCCTCTTTGATGTATTGAGTACATCTGTAAAAATAGAAATTCCATGAGAATAGAGGGTCCCCAGCAAAATTCAACTAGATGGGAACATCATAAACAAAAGGGTGGTGTTCATCTTACATTTTTGTCTGTGACCACATAGGCTACAAGCAACACAGGTCTGAAGACTTGATCATATCCCACCATCCTGCAAGAGACTTTAAGCCCTTAGTTCATTATTTCTTCCCTGAGGACCTAGCTCTAACTTTTCAGCTCCAAGGAAATAAAGCATACTCCCACTTCTTTTAGTGAACCTGAAAAGTATCACCAAACAGATACAAATGATAGATGGCTGCAAAATGCTCAGTTATGTCAGTGCACCAGGGAAATGAGCTGCAGGTTTCAGGAGCCCAAACCATACTGAACATGAATCATGACCCAAGAGTAAGTGGTGTTCACACCACCTGAAGTTATTTAAATTTTTATTGTCAATTGCCTCATAAATTAGAGACTTGCTTAAGTGAAGACCAGCAGATGAACTCATAAAATATGCATCGAATACTTTATTGACGATATAGCTATAGCAGTGCAAAAAAGATGGCATCAAAGTGCATGTGAAAACAGTTTATATTGGCTTTGTGTCATGGAGAAGAGGGTCACTTGATGGTCTGCAAAGATGAGAAGCTGGTGAATGATGTCACTGGGTGCTTTGATTGGGTTGGAGGACTAATTTCTTTGAGAAATCCAAAAATTAATAAGTTAAGGGTCAAGAAAGGAAAAAAAGGAAAAAAATCTGGGGGGGAAAACCGCCATTTTCTACAATACAGCAATCTGAAGAAAAAGGCCTATTTTGTTTATTTTTTGATTTAAGAGTAGATTCAGAAACTTCTATGTTCATTTGCTTCTTCAGCCCACTATCTGCAAAATACCTTGAGCAGTTACACAGAGGAAACAAGAAGTAGATGGCTGCCTATTTTAACCTTTTTGAAAAAGGCAGATGTATACAAATATAATTTTCACACCATAAAATTCGCCTATTTCAATTCAGTGATTTTTAGCAAAACTGACAGAGCTTCAACCACCACTACAATCCAGTTTCAGAACCTTTCCATCACCCAGAAGAGATCCCTCATGCCTATTTGGAGTCAGTCTCCATTTACACCTCAAGCCCCAGGTAACCACTAATCAATTTCTGTCTCTATAAGTTTGTGTTTTCTGTAAGTTTCGTATATAAATGGCTGAGTAACATTCCATTGCATTGATATACCACATTTTGTTTACCCATTTCCCCAGTCCACTGACGTTTGGATTATTTCCATCTTTCCATTACTGTGAATAATGCTGATATGAACACTCACATACAAGTGTTTGTGTGATAAAAATTTCTATTTCTCTTGGCTAGATGTCTAATAGTGGTATTTCCAGGGCATACAGTAAGTTTATGTTTAATTTTTAAAGAAACTGCCAAAAGCTTTTCCAAAGTGTCAAAAATCAGTTGACCATAAATGTAAGGATTTATTTCTGGACTCTGAATACTGTTCCATGGATCATATGACTATCCTTAATTCAGGACCACACTTTCTTGATTACTGAAGGTTTACAGTAAGTTTTGAAATTAAGAAGAGTAAGTCCGCCAGGTTTGTTCTTTTTCAAAATGATTTTGGCTCTTCTGGGTCATTTACATTTATGTGTAAATTTTAAGATCAGCATCTCAATTTTGGCCAAAAAAAAATTCCTGGGATTTTGTTTGATTTATGTAGGATCTATAGATCAGTTTGGTAAAAATGACTATCTTAACAATTTCAAGTTTTCTCATCCATGAACATGATATTCAGCTTCTTAGATCTGTCATTTCTCTCAGTAGGGTTTTGTAGTTTTCAGTGTATGAGCTTTTCATATATTTTTGATAAATTTATTCCTTAGTCTGTTCTTTTTTATTCTATAAATGGAATTCTTTTCTTAATTTTATTTTCAGACTGTTCATTATTAGTACATAGAAATACAATTTTTTCTTTTTTGTATATTTAACTTGCATCATGACATCTTGCAAAACTTGTTGACTCTAGTAGTGTTTATGTGCTTTCCTCAGGGTTTTCCACGTATAGGGTTATATCATTTATGAAGAAAGACAACTTTACCCGTTCCTTTCCAATCTGGATGCCTTTATTTTTTTCTTGCCTGATTGCACTGGCTAGAACATCAAGTACAATGTTAAGTAGAAGTTGCAAGAGTACCTGGCCTTGTTTCTGATCTTAAGGGGAAATCATCCCATATTTCGCCATTAAGTGTCATGCTTGCTGTAGGCTTTTTACAGATGCTTTTCATCAAGTTGAGGAAGTCTCCTTCTATTCCTGGTTTGTTGAGCATCTTTATCATGAAAGGCTGTTGGATTTTGTCAGATGCGCCTTCTTCATGCATTAAGATAATAATATGGTTTTATTCTTTACTGTATTAATTTGGAGTATTACATTAATTGTGGATGCATAATTATGGATGTTAAATTAGCTTTGCATTCCTTGGATGACTCCTACTTGGTCATTGTATATAATTCTTCTCATATGTTGCTGGATTTTTTGCTGATATTTTCTTAAGAGATATTTGCATCTATATTCATGAGGAATATAGGACTGTAGTGTTCTTTTTCTTGTGATGTCTTTGCCTGTTTTGGTATTGGGGTAATACTTGGCCTTCCCAAGTAATTTCTGGTTTCCTAGGGTTCCTCTTTTCAGTCCTTCAGCCAGAAGTCCAGGGTTTTATGTCCCTAACTCAGTCGCGTGCTTCCACATATTGTGCTTGCCTTTGGGACCAAACAGAGGCTAGATACATAGAGAGAGAGAACAGTGAGGGTTCACCCACCCTGTTGGAGCAAGAAGATTCCACTCCTGCAGGGTTTTGGCTCCTCCAGGCTCGTATTGCCAACACTGCTGCCACTGCACAGAACTGCTTAGGGACTGAGGTCTGAGTATGGAGGGAGAAAGGGGAGAAGGATTTCTGTATTCTCTCCAAGGGTTAGGAGTTCCTTTTCCCATTCCTCAAGCCAGAACTAGAGGGCTTCTTTTAGAACTCTCTCTGTCTATACCCTGGAGCCCACTTCTGTGTTTTGGGCTGTCTTGAGGTCAGGCCAGGGAATACCAGAGGAAAAAAATGGTAAACACCCTACCAATTTGGTGGTACTTTGAATTCTTGTCTTCTTTTCCAACCCATTTGCTACCAGTTGCTTTTCAGAATTCTTAAATAGATTTTACCTAGAAACCCAAACACTATATGTCTGTTTTTTATTTTGTTTTCTAATAATTCATTTTAAATTTATTTTACAAGATCGTTGGTCCTCACATTGATTGGAAATCAAAAATAATGACTTTTCTGGATGATGGAATGGAGGCTTTTGGGGGTTTTTTGGAGGAGTAGTGGAGATTGGGTCTCTCTACTGATGATCAGTCATCTAGCATAGAAGATAGGACTTTAGATAGAATTGGACTTTACAGATCAAAAATGAAGCTACCAGTTTCTTCCTGTAATGGACACAACAATCACATTCACTCCAAGGTTGATTCAGGTGGTAGCATTTGGAAATAACAGAGCAGTACTTTCCTTCATTTTTTCTGAAATTGCCTGGGGGTGAAGTCTTCCCAGAGAGATTATAACTGAGCTGGGCTTTGAAGGGGTTATCTGGAACACGAAGGCCCTTGCTCATTTTTAAATATCTTTTTTTCTCTTTCTTCAGATTGGATGATTTCTGTTCATTTGTCTTCAGGTCTCTTTCCTCCATCGTATCAATTCTGCTATTTAGCCCTTCCAGCTATGGTTGGGTTTGTTTTTACTTCTAAAATTTCCATTTGTTTTTTTAATAGTTCCTTTTTCTCAGCTGAAAACAATTACCTTACTGTTCATTTCAAGAGTATTTACCTTTACCTCAGGTACTATGGTTATGACTGCTGATTTGCATCTTAATCTGATTATTCCGACACCTGAGCCATCTAAATACTGCGATCTGTTGATTTCCTTTACCTTGAGAATTGGTTATGTTTGCTTGCTTCTTTTGTATGTTGCATTTTGGATCGTGTATGCATATATTGAATATTACAGTTTAAAACTCTGGATCCTGTTTAAATTCTCCAGAAAAGGCTGCCTTTTTTTGTTTCGTTTTAACAAAGCTTGATTAGATTTAGACTGTAAATTCTGCCTCATTTTCTATGTGCAGTGTTTCCCATATCAGTTCAGTTTTAAAAGGCTGTTCCCAACAGCATAGAACAGAAAGTACTCCAGAGTGAGTATACAGTATATGCATGTCCTGTAATTCCTCAACAGTGTGATTCTAAGTAAAGAATCGCATGCTATCCTGTATCTGTGACTTTCACTGTCTGCACTTACTTTTTCTATCAACTATTAATGTTTTATTTTTTTTTTTAGCAACAGAAAATTCAAGGAACTCCAACAAAGAAAAACAAATCCAAAAAACTGGATCCACTCAAAGGCCAGAAGGTTATTGCAAGATGTGATGAAAATGGCTTTTATTTTCCAGGTAGGTATTTTATTTTGTAAGATTCCTTTGTGACATAATATGATATTGGGAACCAGAAGTTCTCAAACTATGCTTTCCCTAGCACACTGACACTTCATGAGCTATGCTGAGGTATTCCACTTCTAAAATGAAATGATGAAGTTTCTCCCCATATTTGTGGGCAAGTAACAGCCAGAAAAACTTACTTTAATCTTTCTTTTGTTTAGTAAAGTTTTCCTACATACCTACTATGTTCCACATATGTAATATCCCTAAGGTGCTGGTCTGGCGTAGTGAGCAGACCCCAGAAGAAAATCCTTGTTTTCATGAAGCTTACATGCAAGTAGAGGAGACAGACAAGCAACCAAATAAGTAAAATACGTAGTGTGTCAGACACAGGGCTATGAAGGGAAATGAAGCCACGAAGAGGGTTGAGCGTGTCAGAGGTGAAGCTCGCGATTCTAGATATGGTGGTCAAGGAAGAGCTTCCAGGGAAGGCAACACATTACTAAGGACTTTAAAAAGGAGCCATGAGATTGTCTCAGGGAGAGTTCTAAACACAGGGAACAGCAGTACGAAGTCCTGAGGATGGAGTGCCCATGACACCCTCTTCCTTGAAGGAAGAGGCCAGTGTGACTGGACCCGAGGGGTTTGCCCAAGACTTTCTGGGGCATGTGATCCTGAAGGAATCAGCCAGGTGAAGTTAAGCAAGAGCTTCATGAATAATGAAAATGATACGTGTGAAGATCTAGAGGTGAAGAAAAACATTTTATATGCCTGGAGAAATAAAATAGATTATGGCTGGAACCTAGAATGCAAGGGAAGGGTAGAAAGTAAGAAAGCTCTTCGGAGAGGTAAGTGTGTGGCTGTTCATAAAGGGTTATGTTAAGAGGTTTGAACTTTATTGGGGAGTCACATTTAAAGCAGGAAGAAACACAATCACACTTGAAGTTTTAAAAAGATCCCTCCCAGCGCTGTGTGAAGAGTACATACGGAGTGGATTAGGATGTCACTCGGGTCCCTGGCGTGGGTCATAAGGTAAAGGATGGTACCTGTAGGAGATGGTGGTATGGACAGGAAGATAACGAGGTGTGTCTGGGATGTGACGAATTGTAGGTGCACCACAAGACGCTAAAGTTGTCAGAGAAGCAATTGGAGATAATGGGTCCAGAGTCTGGAGGAGGAACTCTGTCGGGAGATAGAGATTTTTGCCACGTCAGCACAAAAGTAGTCATTGAAATCATGGTAAAGGCCTATTGGGAAAGAGAGCTTAGAGAAAGAACCCTGAGGAAGAGCTGTCAAGCAGAAAGACTGTACCTCAAAATATAGCTGATCTTAACGTAGGCATTATCTGTCAATCACCAGTTAAGTAGTTCTTTATTAAACTTAATTTAATCTGCTTTTTAAGTGAGAAAAATGCTTCATCTGGAGTTTGGGTTTCCAGCAGGCATATGTGTAGAACTTATAACTGGGATATTTTATTTGAAATTTGGTAAATGTGCTTTGAAGTTGACTGGTTGAGAGAAAAATGGATCCAGGCATTTGAGATGAGCTCCTAGGCTGAGGCATGAAACTCTGCTTTGCAAGAGCAGGGCCTGAGAACCTCCTATTTCTCTGGGGCTTAGATTCACTGAGCGGTGATCATAGGAGGCCACCCCTGCTTGGTTTTCTGAATCTGAGTCACGGAGCAGGACCCAAGGCTAATTTAGCAACTGAATGAAAATGCTGAAAATGACAGGATTCCAAATGGCTGGACTAGGGCTTGAGATCAGTTTGCCGGCCAGGGTCCCAGAAAAAAATAATACTGCTCAAACTTTTCCCCCAACCATCCCTGCGTAATAAGGAAATGCAGAAGACCTACCACTGCTGATCTGGGGGAGTAGAGGAAACAGGTAACATGTAGCCACATGCAATACCTAAGGCCATGCCAGCAATGATTGTTGCCCTGGTTGTTTTTAAATATGCAGCTAGAAGCAGAGAACGCACAGTCCTAATAGCTCCATGGGATTTGGCCCTTTGGGAATTTTTAATCTGTGGCTCAGATAAGTCACTTGAAAGGTAATAAATATTTGATGGGAATCCCCTGGCAGTCAGGTGGTAAGTGGTTAGGTCTCGGCACGTTCACTGCCAGGTCCCGGGTTCAGTCAATCCCTGCTCAGGGAACTAAGATCCTGCAAGCCGTGTAGTGCGGCCAGAAAAAAAAAAAAAAGGTAATAACATAATAAACACTTGAATTTAGTCATATAATCAGTTATTTTGATTAGTGGCTAGTTAGTAAATATTGACTCAGCTGAATTAAATGATGATGCATCGGTTAAGGATGGACTTAGTTTCTGTTTCCCTCCCCACAGCCCCCCTTTACACTCCCCTCCCCCCCACAAAGTCAATGTATCTTGTCTTTAACTGGGAACTTCAACTCTGTTTTACACTCATAGAGTTATTTTTTCAAAAAAAAATAATTTTAAACTTCCAGAAAATTTGCAAGAACAATAGAGAACTCCTGTATACTTTTACCCAGATTTACCAATTTTTAACATTTTGTCACATTTATTTTACCAATCTATTATTTTATTTTTCCATTCTCTCTGTCTCCTTCCCTCTACCATAACACACACATCATTTTATCCTGAACTATTTGAGATTAGGTATCATCATGCCCCTTTGCCCCTTGATACATGTATTTCTCAAGAACAAGAGTATTGGCTTAATATTACCACAGTCAAGTTATAAAATTCAGGAAAGTTAATATTATATAGTTTTACCTATATATTTCAATTTGGTTAATTATGCCAAGAATAGCCCTTATAGCATTTTTTCCCTCTAGTATAGGTCCCAATTCAGAATTGTTATTGCATTTAGTTATTTCTCTTTAGTCTGCTTTAATCTAGATCATTCTCTAGCCTTTTCCATCATCTTTCATGATACTGACATTATTTAACAGTAAGGCCAATTATGTTATGGAATGTTCCTCAATTTGGGTTAAATTAGATTCAGGTTAAGTGTTTCCAGCCAAAATGTTATGTGATATCATTGATGCCACATCCCTCTCAGGGCAACCTATCCAAAGGCACATGATGTCCAGGTGTCCTCATTAGTGATGTTCATTTAGATCACCTGGTCACTGGGTATAGGAGAGCCCCCTGACTGAGGTGGGGAGGCCCACTCGTACCCAGGAAGATGACGGAGTAGAGATGCTTCTTTCTGCCTGCTGGTCCAACCTCCAGAGCCCAGTCCCCTAACATGGTCCCAGGAGACATTTCAGAGCAGGAAACACCATCTCACCTCTCTGAGGCTGAGGGCAAAGAGAAGCTGCAGTGTAAGGGCAGCCAAAAATCGGAAGCTGATCTTGAATCAGGGCCTAGAAATGGTAGCAACTCCTTAATGAGGTGGAGAAGGGGTAAGTGCAGAGGCTGAGCCGTGACCAAACAGGCCAGCAGCTCTGGGTCCTCCCGCCTTGGAGGACAGCCAGGTTTCAGCACCATGAGGCTGGTTCTAGAGTTAGATTGGAAGAAACTACACTAATTTCTGGAGGCGAACAAAGGTCCACATCTGCAGAGACTGGAACATAAAAGAGCTGGTAGTCTAAATTGCCCATCGACAGATGAATGGATAAAGAAGATGTGGTACATATATACAATGGAATATTACTCAGCCATAAAAAGGAACGAAATTGGGTCATTTGTAGAGATGTGGATGGATCTAGAGACTGTCATACAGAGTGAAGTAAGTCAGAAAGAGAAAAACAAATATCGTATATTAATGCATATTTGTGGAACCTAGAAAAATGGCACAGATGAACCTGTCTGCAGGGCAGAAATAGAGACACAGATGTAGAGAACAAATGTATGGACACCAAGGGGGGAAGTGGCGGGGGGAGGTGGTGGTGGGATGAACTGGGAGATTGGGATTGACATGTATACACTAATATGTATAAAATGGATGACTAATAAGAACCTGCTGTATAAAAAAATAAATAAAATAAAATTAAAAAAGAATACAAGACACTAAGTGAGCTATTTTGCTTGTTATCAGAATAAAAGATGAGGAAAGAGATTTAAAAAAAAAAAAGAGCTGGTAGTAACATACCAAAAGTCTAGGTCTAACGGTCTCGAGCAGGGGTCAGCAGCCTTTTTCTGTAAAAGGCAGCCGATACATGGCTTAGACGCCGCAGGCCATCCAGTCACACAGCTACTCACCTGAGGCAGATACCTGAAAAACTGCATCCCAGGTTTAAGACTGGATTCTGCAAAGTCCCAAAGGCTAAGAATTTGAGGAGGGTCCCACTGGCCAACAAGGTCATCTTGGCAGCCCAGACCTTTACCCCTGCCTGGGGCAGGGCCGGGGTCGGGGTGGGTTGGGATGGGCTTGTGTGCTGGGGTTGCTAGGATTCTCCTCAACTCAGAGAGGTTCTTCGTTTTCATAATAGGAATTCTTCCTAAAAAATAGTGTTAGTTTTCCTAATTAAAAGGGTAGAGTCAGTTTATGGTAGAAAATGTGTGACCTATGTGTAAAGAATATTTCAGAAGCCAAACCGAACATCTAGTCCAATAAGAAAACAGACAATATAAAGCTGGTTTTCATGTGTGTGTGGTGTGTTTTAAAAAAATAAGTTTTCCCTTTCTTTGGCCATTTAAAACAAGACACCTGGACTTGAGATGAAAATCAGCAGCTGTTTCTTTGCCACCTGAAAGCACATAGGACTTTGCAAACGCCGGTGTGTGAGCTGGGGCGAGGATGCCGGGCACTCACGCTGTGGGAGCCCAGTGGGGACGAGCACATTTCTGTCTCAAACTAGGGGGTCCAAGTGCAGCTGTTACTGCCGGGGAAGTCAAAACGTTCCCCCAGTGTTTATAATCCCTTTTAAATGGGAAAATATAATAAATTTCAACTAGGATAAATGACAAAATATGTGAACCTTAACACCAATATTTTCTTTTCCTGTTACAATAATCTCTGCACGTAACTAAAAAACGAGAAAACTTCTTGCTTCCTTTTCTGATTGTACATTTTAGGGACACTGTGGGGTGTATAATATTAGATGAAAAGCTGAGGATGAAAATTCATATTTCCTTTCACTTTCACAATTTAACAATGATTTTCCTTTTTTAAATTTTTATTGGAGTATAGTTGATTTACAATGTTGTGTTAGTTTCAGGTGTACAGCAAAGCGAATCAGTTATACGTATACCTACACCCACTCTGTTTTAGATTCTATTCCCATATGGGTCATTACAGAGTATTGAGTAGTTTTCCCTGTGCTGGACAGTAGGTCCTTATTAGTTATCTATTTTATATATAGTAGTGTGTATACTAACAACGATTTTCTGTCTCCAAGTATTATAGAAGGAAATATGACTAAAATAAATAAGGGAATCAGACGTTAGGAAGTGTCCAGGGAAAGGATATTTCTAGGAACAGTGTTCCCAGCAGGATGGCCGCTGGTAATGCTGGTTGAACAAGTTTCCACGCATTCTCTTAGCTTCCCAGCTCAGCTCTAGAGCAGAGCACGGCACTGCACTCTGAGTTGGTCAACCTCAGCAGGCATCATAGAGTATCCAGTGTTATCTGGTGGAGAAACCAAGGGGCACAGTGATGTAAGCAGGCAAAGTGCTGTAACTTAGCTTGACCAACGGGTTGGGGCAAGCCTAAGGGAATAAGCATTGCCTTTCTGTTTTATTTTAAATGTGATTCCTTACAGGGGTTGTGAAGAAGTGTGTGAGCCCCACCCACGCACTCGTGGGCTTCAGGTGTGGCGACACCAAGGTCGTGCCCATCTCGTTCATCACACCTGTGGGGGGCGCCATGCCCTGCCCACTGCTCCAGGTACCTGCTCCAGCCATCTGTTCCTGGGCCCCCTTTTTTTTTTTTTGCGGTACCCAGGCCTCTCACTGTTGTGGCCTCTCCCGTTGCGGAGCACAGGCTCCGGACGCGCAGGCTCAGCGGCCATGACTCATGGGCCCAGCCGCTCCGTGGCATGTGGGATCCTCCCGGACCGGGGCACAAACCCACGTCCCCTGCATCGGCAGGTGGACTCCCAACCACTGCGCCACCAGGGAAGCCCCCTGGGCCCCTTTCCACCGTTCCTAGAGCTCTGGATAACAGTGACCCCTCTTCCTATGACCCCTTGCCTAGCAGTTTCTTTGCTCCTGACCCTGATCTGCTAACGCCCTGTTAAGCAGCTCAGGACTGCACAGACCTGCTTGCGTTGCCCTGAGGCTCTTGTTGCTTTACAGACGATGGATGGTCGTGGGCGGGAGTTGCTGTAACTGCTGGTGCTCTTGAAGCTTTCACTGCAGAAGATTATACTAAAACAGATTTAATAACAAAGGCAGAGGGAGCCCTTTCCTTGACGTTGTAGTCAGTTGATGCCAGCCCTTGTTGCCATAATGCAGTTACCCCTGAACATGCATTCCAGGGGTGAGCCAGGCTGACGTGTTCTCTTCTGCTTATAAATTCATCAGAGCTGTGCCGTGTCTGGCACGTCCTCCTGTGCTATCCTCATCCCCGCACCAAGGCGAGAGTGTAGAGAGGAAACCCCCCAGAGCTGCACTGCTGCTGTTTCTTGGCTAGTGTGAGCCAGGAGGAAGAGTGCTGAGGAGTGCTTGTAGGATTCACACTGGTTGTCTGTTCCCACCTCCCCTTGGGCAGACTTAGAGGGCACATCAGTGCACTTTCCCCCTGACCGTGAATCCTCTCCATCTGACAGGTGCCCTGCAGCTTTGTATGACCCTTCACAAGACTTTATTTCTGCTGGAAGTTATCTCTTGGGACTTTTTCCCATGGACTCCAGGTGTGAGCTTTGGAACCACATTAAACCAATCTGCTCCTCTCCTCTGTCCCCGATAACCCTTCAGACACAGGAGGGCACCGTCCATTCTCTCCCTGGCCCTCATGTGAAACATTACAGCTTCCTTCGACCAGTCTTTGTAAGATATGGTTTCCAGACCCCTCACCGTCTTGCTGACTGTCCCTGAGACCCTTGTCAGGGGAAGCCCTGCTAAAATGCGGCTTCCCCAAACTGGTCACAAAATTCCAGCTGTGGCCCAATGAGCCCAGGGAATTTTGGACCTAGAGACTCTTTCCAACTGAGGAAAAAAAAATACGTATTTGAATTCCAGCATCAGTACTTGCTAGTCGTCTTGGGGTGTTTTAAAACAAGCTTATATGAATATTGTCTCTAAGATGGATAAGCGAAATATTTGCCGTGAAAGATGTTCTCATCTACAGGTTGGAGATTATGTGTTTGCCAAAGCTGTGATACCCCGAGGGTTTGGCTTCTACGTGCCCGCCGTTGTCATAGCAGTCCCAAATGAGGATGTGGCCGAAGATAAAGTCTACACAGTCTTAGAATGTAACAGCCGGAGAGTAAGTAGACTTTCACTCAGAACAGAACATTCTCGCTAGGCAGAAAGTGGCTTCCTTTCACCCCTGCCTTCCTGCAGGCAGTGCCTGGCTCTCTCCTGGCACCGCCAGATGTCTCGAAAGAGCGATCTCCCTGGCTGCTTCTGTTCCCCCTGCACATCCACCCGCTGTGGTTAGAGTCCTGTCCGCTGTACAACACAAAATCCGCCTTTGCGAAGGTCGCCGTGGCCTCCTCACTCCTCTGTCAGGTGGTCTTTGGGGCTCTCGTTCCACGTTTGGGGTCTGGGGAGGCTCGCGCCAATTCTGGCTTCGTCAAGGGCCTCCCCAGGTTCTTACAGCCCCACTCTCTCTCTCTCCCTGCTGCTACTGCTGCTGTTCCCTCTGTATTTTTCCTAAAAGTTTTAGAAGAAAAATCATTATCAGTTTACAAATCTGATGATGTCACTTGCCTACCTGATGTGCCCCCTGTCCCTCACCCCCCCCACACACATGCGCACACACACACACTTCTCGGCAACCTCAAGGAAAAGCCCAGCCCGACCCCCGCCTGACCCCCCCGCCTGCCCCGTGAGCTTGGCTACCAGCCCTATGGAAGGTTCACCGCTTCCCGAACACAGTGGGCTTTCCCAAGCCCCTGTGTTTTAACCCTTCCTGGACCACCCTCCCCATCTTCTTTCTGTCACCCGAAGACGCTGCCTGATCTCTGCTGAGGCCCTCAGGTTCCCCTGCACACTGTCCTGCCTTCCTTCCGCCCCAGCTCCCTCACCAATCTCCCAGCTCCTTAAAGGCAGGGACCGGGTCCTATCCATCTTTGCATCCCTGGTACCGCTGCTGGTGAACAGCAAGTTCTCACAATTGCTTTATGAGGTACTTGAATGAACGATGTTTTCTAATGGAAATAACATGTTCTGATGGCCCACTTAATACGCCTGGAAAATGGATTGGCAAGCGAAAAGCAGCAAACGAAAGAGTTGTGCTAACTTATTCAGCACTTACTATGTGGCACAGGTACTAACCCAGGTGCTTCACACGTAGTGAACAGCTGGCTGCTCAGAACGCTGTGAGGCAGGTACTCTTATCCCCATTTTCAGATAAGGAACCTGACGCAGAGAGGTGAAGTCACACCCAGGGTGAGCGGTGTTACAGGCTTTGAACCCAGGCAGTCTGGTTCCGTGGCCTGCACTCTAAATGTCTGTGCCCAACTGCCTAGTAAACAGAACAAAAATATCTAATCAGTTCTTTTTTTTTAAACATTTTTATTGAAGTATAATTGCTTTACATTGTTGTGTTAGTTTCTGCTGTATAACAAAGTGAATCTCTAATCGATTCTTGACTGTAGCATGGGGTATGTTCATAAGGGAAGGGGTCATGGTGAATGAATTTTAGGATGAAGGGATGAAATGTAGGATGGATGAGTGAAGGCCGTCAGAGCCAGTGGCCGCAGGAGCACTGTATCCCATCCGACAGAATAAGAGGGAGAAAGGGCATCTTCTCATCAACCCAGGAAAAACCGTGAGAGATAATGGACTTTCCTGGAGCTGTTTGGATGACATTGAAGGAGCCTGGAAGGGCAGCGGGTGGGAAGCATCTCTGCCAGGTGGCCCTGGTCTGGGGACATCTACCAGGCAAGAGAGGAGAAAGCAGATCAAGGGACGTTTGACGAGATGCCTGTGGGTGGGTCCCAGGTGTGGGGAGAGATGTAGCTGGTGACCCAGGATCCCTGAGGAAGAGCCTCAGAGCCCAGGAAGGACCTTGCAGGTTACCCCCCTTGGCAGTGGGGCACTGGACTAGACGGCATGGTCTTGGGGATGGACGCTGAGAACAGTTCTGATAGAAATTCTGGGAGACCCGGGGGCTGACAGTGGGACATACAGCGTGGGGTGGTGGTGATAGTTTATAAGTCCAGGAAAGAGATGGCCGAGGCTGGACTTAAGCTAGAAAGGAAGGTGGTTATATGAAGGTGTGTGTCTGTGTGTGTTTGTGTGCGCGCGTGTACATCAGTGGATGCACGTGCACACACACACACACACACACACACACACACACCCCTTGACAAATGGTGTACTTGACAAATGATCCAGGATGTGGAGAAATGACAGGAAGGACTCAATGTTGACCTTTATTCAGCGTAAACTTATCAAGCTAGACTCTGCATTTACGCTGCCCGGAACAGGATAATGGCTGGTAGCTGTTACAGTGGGTTGAGCTAGGTTAAAATTACATCTGAATTGTGGACATTTCTGATTTAAATTGAATGAACTCTTTTGGTATCATTACAGGGATTTTGCCCTCGGAGTGCACTTATTAAGATCAGCCAAAACAAATACGCCCTCTCTTGCGCTCATATTAAGTCACCCCCAATTCAGGAGGATTCAAAAGTGTAAGTGGACCCAACTTTCTACTTTCTGAATTTTATTTATATCTTGGCACTTTTAGTCTGTTTCTGAGTTGAGACCCACGATCTCGACATACTTGGGGAGAAAAGCAAAGGTGGAGGACTTCCTACCAAAGTGCAAGTCTATGACGATTGTTCCTTCAACGTCACAGCTTTTACCTGCTGGTTATTTGTCTATCTTGTTCTAATCTCAAATTCAACATTATGTATTTTACTGACCCTTCAGCAAAGCTTTCAATCCTGTCGTGACTCTGAAGGAATTATTTTCCTCTTATTTGTAAGGATTCAGGGTCTTCTAATGAAGCCTCACTGTAAAGCACAGGTTAGATTAAGTTGCACTTGGGACTAATCACCCATCACCTCTCCCTGTTGCGGGTGAGAGTGAGGTGCTGGCCCTGGCTTGCCTGTGCCCAGGTGAGTGTGGGTGGGTGGGTGGTGGTTTCCAGGGGCGACAGTGGGGTAAACACATTTTCAACTGAGGCAGCAGGATGGCTAACAGCTGGAAAGGTGGATTAAAGCAAAATCAGTAAGAAAAAGCTGAGGCCTGAAGAGCAGGCAAGACCAAGTCCATGGGGCCAACGAGGGGCATCAAAGTTGGAGTCAGAGCCCTGACCTTGGAGGTGAAGGTGGATTTTGAGCACGGGTTGAGCCGTCTTTGGGTGCCAACCTTCAATCTCCCAGTGGCCTCACCTTGTGCTTCATAAACAGAAACCACCAGACATTCTCTTCCTGCGCTGCTTTCCTCACCTCTGGGCTTGTGGAAGCCTGGATCTCTCCCCCTGATGTCAGAGTCCCTCCTCATCCAATGCTGATCCGTCCGGCAGGCCTGTCCCCCGCTGCCCAGGTCCTTGCTCTGTGATTTACCCCTGGACTCTCCTCCCCTCTCTCCTTAGCTCCTCTCCACCGATTCCTTCACCTCTGCAAAACCCTCAAATTGCCTCTTCTGTTTGCACGCACACATGCACGTGTGCACACACGATCCTAAATAACTAGACCTCCTTGCCTGCTGCAGTGTGACCCAGCACCCTCCTCTCCCTTCGCCACCCAGATCTGAAACCGCACAACTCAGACTGGGACTTGAACCCACGGGCTGGGACTCGAATCCAGCCAAAATCCAGATTGGGAGTTGAACCCACTGTATTTTAACTGAGATCACACACGTGGTCTCACACACCTGGAAGCTCAGGTTCTTTATGTCGCATCACAGAAAGAATTCAGTGAAGAGACAAAGTGATAGGTAAGAAGTGGATTTATTTAGAGATATACACATTCCATAAACAACTTGCAAATATTTCTCAGCTTGACGGCACAAGTGCTCTCATTTCCTGAGGCCTCCTCCTGCCCTGAGGTCCCGCCATCTCCCCTAAGTGCTGAGCAGAGGAATCTTCCTCACGTGTAAATCTGCTCTTGCCCCTCTCCGACGAACCCCGCCCCCCATCCCTCTTCTTATCCTAGCTTAGCCTTTTGTTGCCCTGAACCAGGCCTGCCTAGCTGGCCTTACTTCTCCCCTAGCCACTCCCCAACAAACCTCCCAAAAGCCCCTCTGCACACTAACCATATTAAATTTGTAAACTAACCATTAAAAAAACTTGCAGTTTTTTTCCCATGCTGTGCTTTTTCAAGGCTCTGTACCTTTGCAGAGACTAAGTATCTCCTCCCTGGAATGCTATTCTTGCCCTTGGCCACCTGGGGAACTCCAACATTGAACGCAAGCCCTGTGTTCCAGGACTCCAGCCCTATGTGGTGAGGCGATTCCACTGCATCCTGTAGACGTTTTCGTTATAGGAATTTTACCTTGTGTTGGGCCATGTACTTTCAGGACCATCACCCCTACTAGGCGTCAGTCCTTGAAAGCGGGGGCAAGGTTCTATCTGCTTCTAAATCCTGGTTGCCAGGGTCCAGCCCACAGGATGTACCCAAGGACTCTTTGAAGAATGAACCAACGAACACACAAATACTAGGGGACGCCCAGCAAGGCTCCTTGAGGGGCATGTAGTTCCACAGAGAAGCTTCTGTTAGGTATGATTGTTGAAAATACATTCTACAATCCTTCAGTCTTTTTCTAGATGAATATATCATTTTAAATAAGAGCACTTTTGTTGTCTCAAAATCCTACTCAAGCAATATGATATCCAACTTACAGTACATCATAAAGGACTGTGGATACACGTGTCTAGGTATTGTCTAGGTACCATCTTCACTAAACTCAGTATTATCCATCACTATTTTAGAATTAAAATTCAGTTCTTTCTATGTTGAGAAAAACCTTTCCTTATTTTCTGCCTTAGTACTACCCCAGGCCTTATTTAAAGCTCTGTGGCTAGTTGCCTACCCCAGCTCCTGGGGCTTTACACAGCGGAAGCGTTCATTGACCCCCCTTGTCTCCCATTGTAATTTCCACTGTTCTGTTGCTCTAGCTGCCTCTCCGTTAGAAAGAGACTGCATTTAATTCTCCTAAGCAGAGGTCGCATCCAGCCCGCTACATTCAGAGCTTAATCTGTCTCTGTTTCCATAATCAGGGCTGGTAGATGTGAGCACACAGAATAAAGGCGTAGGTCTTATTTTGCACTACACTGGGACTTCCTGCTGGTAGGTCCTTTCTCATCAGAAACTCTTTCTCACCTCCTTTCTAAATGTGCCACCTCCCTTTGGTTGTTCTTTAGTAAATCTTCACACTCTTACCCCAGATGAGACCATTGAAAAAAAAAAAAAAGATCGTGGTGCTTTCTTCATGGGCTAATTAAAGAAATGTACTGTAGGTTACAACTTCAGCGGGACATCGTATGGCCAAATTTAATGTTAAAATACTGAATCCACTGTAACCATCCATTGGGGGTTGGTAAGACAAGGGGTATGTGGTCCCAGACAGCTGTGGACCAGGATGCCAGACATCCAGCTCTCCACCCTCTGCCCCTCCTCTTTTTCTTCCTTCTTGGGGTCTTCAGTTTGGGGTCACTGAGAGTATTTTCTGCAAGCCCCTCCTCTGGTTCCTAACAAGGCTGGTACACAGTGAAAGGCAGGAAGAAAAGTATTTGGAAGGTAAAGGGTTCAAACTTGATTGAATATGGCCACAGCTGATACAAATTTTCATTTTCAATTCAAAATTCGACACAAATGATTCTTTTTTTTTTTTTTTTTTTTTTTTACGGTACGCGGACCTCTCACTATTGCGGCCTCTCCCGTTGCGGAGCACAGGCTCTGGACGCACAGGCTCAGCGGCCATGGCTCACGGGCCCAGCCGCCCCGCGGCATGTGGGATCCTCCCGGACTGGGGCACGAACCCGTGTCCCCTGCATTGGCAGGCGGACTCTCAACCACTGTGCCACCAGGGAGGGTCGACAGAAATGATTCTTGAAGACTTATAGCAAGGTTGTCTTGCAAAATATGTTACCCATTTTGCTAAATTCCAAATAACTAGTCCTTAAAGGAGAGAGTTTTAGTATTACCATGTTTGTGATATGAAGTCAGGTGAGGCTCTTCCAATTTTCTCGTTGCTTTGAAACCTGACGATTGCATTCTCTGACAGCACCACTGAGAGAGGTGTGTCTGGTGGAGGGAAATGATTGCTCTTGCCTTGCCTTACCTTCAGGAAAGTCCCTGAGCTTTTTCTGCATTTCACACCATCAGAGATGTCTGTTCTGAATGCAAATAGTCCCTAACCTGTCAGTAAATTTCTCCATTTAGAGAACACACATGTAATTTCTCCTAACTCCAAAAGGCAAGGGAGCCAGAAGGAATTTTCCTTCATTTTGGCATCCTCCCTCCTTGCCAGGCCGGAGATTCACAGCACGAGGTCTTCCCTGACTGCCTGCCCTGGGGTCCTGTTCACATCAGAAGGCTGCGGCCTCCGGCTCCTTCAGGGAAAGCGTGTTTGCTGGGCTTCATGCTCTGACTTCCGGTTTTCTCCATTGAAGGGAAGTGCCTCTAGCAGGTGTTGCTCAACCACCCACAGGTGGGGACCACGTGCTCCTCTGGGCAGGGCGCCTCTGGTGCCATGTAACTGGCAGGAAACCTCTCGCAGCCGAGCTGGAATCCATCCTCCCTTCCTTGTTGACAGAACAAGGCTTGGGCAAATTACCTTCAAGTTTCCTCTTTAAGAAGATTCACCACAGAGGGAGTTTGATTTCTTGAAATAATGAGCGACATTCTAAATGGGATCACAGGAGAACCAGATTGGACTAGTCATTTCCTCTGTGCTCCGGAAAAATCACTGGGCGTCTGAAGGAGGTTGTTGAAGACAAGAGTGTTCTTCCCTTGGTGCACAATTGTAACCGTGTGGTCTTGGGGACGTGGCTGGGTAGGGGAATCCTGGAGGGGAGAGCCCCCTCCCAGCGTTCTGATGTGGTGTGTCTGGGTCTGCAGCCAGCTCTTAACTCCTATTACACAAAATATGAGCCTCTCGTTACCTTTCTTTGAGCAGTTTAGCAATTTTCCATCAAGCTATTCGGATTTAGGACTGTGCCCCCAAAGGAAATGATAATTCCCATATTGTTGAACCCTCCTCCCCTTATCCACGTAGCATGGCCTCACATTGCCTTCCTGACAGCAGGGATATTAAGTCATCGATTAAAACTTCAGGATTCAGTGCTGCCTCTGAGATGAATCACTCCCATCCTCTCACCCGGTCACTACTGACTGTTTTTCCCTTAGAAGGAGCTGTGCCTCTGGAAATCATTAAGCCTGTGTATGTCATCAGCTCCCTCGGTCCCTTCTGGCCAGATCAGGAGCCCCGTTTCCTAAGGCCTGGAAAACAAGCAGTTCCGCCATAACCCTGTCTGTGAGTGTCCTGCCTTATCCAGAGGGATAGGTGCCATTGCCTGGAAGTGTGCTTGTACTTGGGAAGTACTTGGGAAGAAGGCGTGCTTGTACTTGGGACAAGAGCACAGACAGTCATGGTGATTCATTACCCTGAGGGCCAGTGAGAGCAATCTGGATAGCAAAAACTGCCTTTTCTTCTCAGTCTCTCCTTTTTCTGCCCCTTCCGTTGTTAAAACTCAGGGTCCTCCTGGCCCTCATCAAACGTGTATCCGGTACCTACGCCAGACGTCCTCCTGTTCTTTATGTTCTAAGATGGCCTTGCCAACAGAGACACACTTAGGGCAGAATAGACATGAGGCCTCAGGGAGCCAGCAAGAATACGGGCAGACTGACGATGCCCAGGTCAGGTGAATGCGGTGGATTTTGACCCAAGGAGAGCATGGACAGGATGCTCAGAACTCTTCCCCATAGCGGAACGAGCTGCTCTGAAGAGCCAGTGAAGGAGGGCACAGTGCCTGGCTCCTCCACGATCCCCTGCAGTGTTGACCAACTCTGTAGCCTAAAATAATTAATAGGGCACTAAATCGAATTCAGTTTGGGCATGAAATAGGGCAAAAGAAAGCCACTTAGCAGGGCCCTTCCGGGTGTGCTGGTGGAGAATGTCCACTGGCTGAAGTCGGGAGCATGGCCGCCCTTCCCCTTCCCACAGAGCAGAGTGAGGGCGCGTGGGGGGCCGGGGGGCGTGGATAAGAGCTTTCACATCAGATTCACACCTACCCTGCTCCCCTATCCTATAAGGGGACATTTCCTTGTGGAATATCTTGAACTTGGTCGACATCAGTCATTCTGGAGGATATAATAGGGTAGCCTAGCAGCATCTACTTGGTTGATGTAAAGGCTTTTCCTTGATCAAAATCCCGGCCCATTTTTATTCGAATCATGCTAACTTATACTGTTCTATTCTTATTCAAAAAGTAATGCATAGTTAATATAATTTAGGAATTAAAAGCAAAAAACAAAAGGAATATAAAAACCATCCGTAGTTCCACATTTCAAGAGTAATCGTCATTTGCATTTTGATGTATTTCCTTCTAGAGTTTTCTCTGCTATTTTGCTTCTCTTTCCTCAAAACAGAAACCTTTGTTTCTCTTAATCATTTATGACAGTTGAAAAAAGACTTCTTAATGTGGAGAAAGTGGCAATTCTCCTGGAATCCATTTCTCTGAGGCAACTATTAAGAGACAGGTGTGAAGGTTTCCAGTCATCCCCCATATTCACAATCTTAATAACAGAAATGAACATGTAATGTACGTTCTGTTCTGCGCCATTTTTTCTACTTAATATGTTACTTGCGTCTTTACAGGACAAGGGCACTTCTTGTTTCATTATTGCCTGCCTCAAATCTAGTTGTCCAGGTGGTCCACCACTTATGTGACCAACCCCCTACTGAGGGAGGGCTGGACACACGTTGCTTCTCGGTCTTTCATGCTCTTCTTCCTGGGTTCCTTCCAAGATCATCTCCTAGTGTCCTTCAGGTGGGCCGGTAGGCCTCTCCTCTGCCTTACTCTTTGGGTGCCTTCAGTACACCCGGAAAACTCTCCTCTTCGCATTCCTTCCTTGCTGCTCTTCTGTCGGAGAGCTGATAGGTTATAGACTGGACTGCGACCAACTCTAATATATGGGAAACAGAGAAAATCTCTGAAAGGCAATAGTATGTATCAACTTAGTCTCCTCTGGAGCAGCGTAGTGAGTTGCGGGAGAATTGATGGTGGTGCGGTGGATAAGATTGTAGATTTCAAAGAACAGGGTTGGTGATTACAGTCTTGCGGCATGATTTCGAGGCTCTGAGAACCTGGCCTCACAGAACTTACCCATCCACACAGGCGCTGGCCTTATATTTAAAGATAATCTTGTTGGTGGCCTCCTGGGAAGCCTTTTTCCAATGCTACTGCTATTGCTAAGGCCAACTGTTTTATTGTAGTAAAATATACATAACATAAAAGTGACCATTTTAACCATTTTTAAGCATGCAGTTCAGTGGCATTAAGTACATTCACATGGTTGTGCAACCATCGCCACCATTCATCTCCAGAGCTTTTTCTCAGTTTCTCAGATTGAAACTCTGCACCCATGAACACGGACTCCCCACTCCCTCTTCCCCTCAGCCTTTGGCAACCACCGTTTTATGTTCTGTCTCTGTGATCTTGACGACTCCGGGTACTACCTCATCTACGCGGAATCATAGCGTTTGCCATTTTGTGACTGCCTTATTTCACTCAGCTTAACGTTCGTCCACGTCACAGCAAATGCCAGAATTTCCTCCCTGTTTAAGGCTGAACAATATTCCATTGCGTGTATATATCCTATTTTGTTTGTTCATTTATCCATCAATGAACACTTGGGCTTCTTTTACCTTTTGGCTATTGTGAATAATGCTGCTATGAACATCAGTGTGCAGATATCTGTATCTGGGTCCCTGCTTTTATTCTTGTGAGTACATACCCATAAGTGGAATTTCTGGATTATATAATTCTATTTTTAGTATTTTGAGGAACTGCCACACTGTTTCCCACAGCAGCTGTACCACTTCACATTCCCATCAGTGCACAAGGATTCCAGTTTCTCTACATCCTTGCCAACACTTGTTACTTCTTGATTTTTTTTTTTTCTTCTTTTTTTGGCAATAGCTATCCTAATGCGTGTGAACTGGTCAGGCCAATTTTTTAATGTCTCTTGGAAATCACCTCCTGAGTCCTTGAGCCAATCTTTGAAAAGTATCACATGTGGTGAATCTTGATCCTTTGAAGAGGAATTTGATTGATGAAATTTTCTGTTTAAAAGTAACTAAAAATCTTTTTCCACTCTACTAATTTTTTTCTGGACAATTTCCAAAAGGATCTGAAGCAGCCATGGCAAAGTTACTCAGAGTGAAAGATGGGTGATCAAGGTGGCAGGTACTGATTATGGGAACAAAATAAGGTTGAACAGCTGGTGTCCTTACTTTACCCTAAAGGCCCTGAAAAAGGCAAGTTCCCGAAATGGTATGCCATGATGGCCTGGCTGAGATGGGGTCGTGGTGTTCCCAAGACGCCTTCTTTGAAGGATGACACTTCTAGATAAATAAACTGCCCGATATATTTTCTTTTATTTTTATATACCCTTTGACCAACATCTCCCCATTTCTCCCACCTCCCCAGCCCCTGGCAACCATCATGCTATTCTCTATTTCTGTGAGTTTGGCTCTTTTTAGATTCACATATGAGTGAGATCATACAGTATTTGTCTTTCTCTGACGTATTTCAGTTAGCATAATGCCCTCAAGGTCCATCCATGTTGTCACAAATGGCAAATTTCCTTCTTTCTTATGGCTAAATAATATGCCATGTATATCACATTTTCTTTATCCATTCGTCCATCAGTGGACGCTTAGGTTGTTACCGTGTCTTGACTATTGTCAATAATGCTGCAATGAACATGAGAGTGGAGATACCTCTTCAAGATACTGATCTCATTTCCTTTGGGTATATACCCAGAAGTGGAATTGCTGGATCACATGGTAGTTCTACTTTTAATTTTTTTGAGGAAACTCCCTACTGCTCTCCATAGTGGCGGTACCAGTTTACATTCCCACCAGCAGCGCACGAGGGTTCCTTTTTATCCACATCCTCACCACACTTGTTATCTCTTGGCTGGAACATTTCTGTAGACACAGCAGCCATCCAGACCAGGATAACCCTGATCTATCTCTCTCACTCTCTTTCTCTCTCTCTAGGGAAGACATGGAGATAAAGAACTCTACTCTCCTAATATGGCCAATCAAAGAAGTTAACACTGGGGATTTACAAGCACTAAGACAGGAGAACCCGAGAAGGAAGAAAAAGAAAGCCACCAAGAGGCTACCTCTCCAGGAGATGGTCTCCTCGGACTCAGATGACTCTTCCCATGGAAACAGGTCCCGAGAGTCCTACCCCAAAACACACCCCAAGCCCAGGCTGGGAGAGGGACAACATCATTTCTCTCAGGAACACCCTGAAATGTCTCTCAAGGATAGTGCACGTAAGATCACTCCCCAGTTTCCGGGCCAGTTTAGGCGCCAGGACAGCAAAAACTCTAACACCCTTAAGTAACGCTGACATCCACTTCCCCAGAGAAAGTCCCCGGCGTGGGGTCTAGGAGTCAACCAGGCACGCCGTCGCTGCCACACCTCCACCTCGAGCAGCCCTGCCCTGCCCTGCCCTTATAAAGCCACCCACAGCAGCAAAGCGCTGAGGAGCATCGCTGAGAAACCTGAAAGCAGTCTAGTGGCAGCCATGTTTAAGAGAACCAGTGTTCCTCCCGGGCTGCCCTCAGCCACCAGACATTGTGGAACTAGCCCCTCTGCTGAGGTGAGGCCATGCTTCATTCTACCTCTGCCTTCCCCGGTTGTAACAAAGGTAGACTTCCCTGCCATCCTCCACCTGGATCTGTTTGAGCTTATTGGTTCTGGCTTTCCTGGACCATTCTTTATCCTATTATTTTCCCTGCCCCCACAGAACTGATTGAATACCGTCTTCTGGTAGACTCCCCACACCCAGAAATTTAACCTGATAGATTACCATCACAGGATTTTCAAGTTTTTTGAAATCTGTAGTTCTAATCTTGAAATTATGTAGTTCTAATCCAAGCCTGCAGTCTTGTTTTAAATTGATTATCTCATCAGAATTAGAGATTTTATCATTAAATGTTAGGACTGAAATTCAGACCTAGTAACTTGTCTGAGAGCTGCAAGGCTGAACATCGCCTGTTTTACTGTTTTCTGAAAATTTTTATTGAGCCCTCCCTAATTAGTTTTATCTGTAGTCTGTTGTAGGTACCTCTGAGCGTGGAACCAGAATAAAAACTCTTACATTGGAAACATTTCAGAACTATTGGGCTGTTACTGTTTTCTCTGAACACATTTTAGCAATGAGGTACCAAAGTATTCACTTCAAAACTATTTTAGTAAAATTAGCATCATTAATTTTAAAAATGAAATAGCCTCCCAAATTGTTTTCTTCTAGTCAATAATAGCCCTAGGGCTAGATAATACTAGAGTACAGATTATTAATAAGAAAAATATTGGATGCTTTTTGCAAATAGAAATGGTAGGGCAGCGTTGTGATACTCTAAAATCCACAACCTAATTAAAAGTGATACTTAACATTCTCAAAAGCTAAGGGGTCACCAGGGTTATGGTGAAGAGTTTAACCACTTCCAAAAATATGTAAGAAGAAGGGACATCAGCTCAGCATCAGGCTAAAAGTAGTAAGGCAGGGAGGAAGAAATTGAGGAGTGAGGAAATGATCTGGAACAAGGCCGGGGACAGTGTCCTGTCACTGGACATCCTGTCACCCAGAACCCGGGCAGGAAGGCTCTGGAGCAGTCGTCTGGGTTTGGTCTGCACAGTGGAGAATTTGTGGGGGGAGGGGTGCTCGGGTAGGAAAGAATCCATTCACACAGTCAAAGTGATTCATTCATGCATGAGTGCATTCATGTAAGCCTGCATGTATTCATTCAATTATTCAACAAACAATTGAGTGCTCACAGTGGGCCAGGCTGCAGAGAGACCATTAGACTATTCTGCCCTCTTCATCTCCACGGGGATGCAAGGATGAACCACAGGACAAATATATGAAATAGTGTATTGACATTATATTACAATGCATGATATGCTCAGTGACATCAAGTGATATGTTCAGTGTGTTGTCCTTCAACGATCATGCCCAGTTCTATGTGTTGGGGAAGACTGCATTAATGACTATGTATTTCCACTTCCAGCCAGCATGGAATAACAGGAACTGGATTTCCACCCCAACCCCCATCCCCCACTTGAAACAACTAAAACACCTGATAAAATGTATGTAACAACAGTTTCCAAAACATTGGACAGAAGCATTGATCTCTGAGAAACAAACGAAGTGAGCCCTGTGAGTGCCTGACTCACTGTCTAGAGACAGTTTCCAGGCTGCAGCAAATGGAGGGGATGCATTACCATCCATCCTTCTTGTGCATCTGTGTGCATTGCCTCAGGTAATTTATGTATTTGATTTTCACTGAATAAATCTGCACTTTTAGCGTGTGACAGAAGAAGCAATAAAAAGGATTCAATCTGGTAAAAATAATAGCTATATATCCAGATTTTATAGCCTACCCTATATAATTGGCCTGGATCATAAGCCAGGTGCAGAGGCATCAGGATGAAGTGACGGGTAGCCACAGAGAACTGTGTGGAATGCATACAGGGTGATAAGCTCTTACCAGAAGAAAGGGAACAGATGGTTCAAGAAGAGACCGGATGACCACTTGAAGGATGTAAAAAAGATTCATGCATCAAGTGGCAGGATCACCAACATTACCTCTAAGTTCCTTTCAACTTCAGGAATCTATGGATCAATAACCTAGGCCATTACGAGCTCAGAGCAGTTCAACATAGATGAAAATACATCCTTATAAAAGGGAGGAGGAGTTGTAGCAAACACAATTAGATAAGAAGAATTAATTAGGGAAATAGAATTGAAAAAGAAGTAAAATTATATTTGCACATGATAAGAGAATATACCTGAAAAACCTGAGAGGATAAATAATAATACGAATTGAAACAAAAAAATAATACAGTGAGGCGGCAGGATAGAAATTTAATATACAGAAATCAATAGTCTTCATATATACAGATAACGATCAATTAGAAGATATTATTGGTAATGAAAACCTCATTTACAATAGAAACATAGAAAACTAAATATAGTCAATTCTCATAAATCTCATTTTTAAAATGGCAGTTCTGTTCTATAAAGTCATCTCTAAAACTAAATTGAGCAAATACTGAATTATGGCCCTTAGGGGTTAGGTTCCTGTGAGCCTCTGGTCACATCATTTCCACCAGCTGATCAATATCTAACCTTCTTTTATGTGTGTTTCTGTTTAAAGACACCTTATTTAATATGTATTATTGAATTATTAACATAGAATTCATGGCCAACAGCACTATAACTCATGCCTGAAGGAAACTAACACGTATTTTCTTTGTAAGGCACGTCACAGCCTTCTTGCACTTAAGAACACTAGACAGCACTTCAACGCTACTTCATTTTAAACAGTGAAATCACCAGTGGTAAACACAAAAATGTGAAAAACATGGCACTAAATATGCCAGGAAAGGGACACTATTTTACAGTAAGAGCTGAAACGAGACAGAAAGGTGACTCAGATTTTCACCACTCTGAGCATATGCATATCTACAAAATACTTTGAGTATTGAGTTGGAGTTAGGAATAAGTTTTAGTGACTAGGTGAATCACAAATATGGAATCCATGAATAATGAGGATCAACTGTAGCTTGAATAAACTTAACAATAAACAAAAACAATATGGGGAAAACTTAAAGACACAAAATTCGACTTAATAAATATCCCTTGTTTTTAGATAGAATGGCTCAACATCATGAAGATGTTCTCCCTGAGCTCATTTATTTATTTATTATAAATTTATTTTATTTGTTTATTTTTGGCTGTGTTGGGTCTTCGTTCCTGTGCACGGGCTTTCTCTAGTTGCGGCGAGCGGGGACTACTCTTTGTTGTGGTACGTGAGCCTCTCATTGCGGTGGCTTCTCTTGTTGCGGAGCACGGGCTCTAGGTGTGCAGGCTTCAGCAGTTGTGGCTCATGGGCTCTAGAGCACAGGCTCAGTAGTTGTGGCACATGAATTTAGTTGCTCTGCAGCATGTGTGATCTTCCTGGACCAGGGCTCGAACCCGTGTCCCCTGCATTGGCAGGTGGATTCTTAACCACTGAGCCACCAGGGAAGCCCCTGAGCTAATTTATTAATGTAACACAATCCCAATAAAAATAACAGCAAGTATTTTATAAGGCTTGAAAAGTTGATAATAAAGTTCGTATGGAAAAATAAATATGTGAGAGTAACTATAAAATTCTGAAAAATAAAAGCCATGAGGAGGGACTTGTAAGAACACATAAAACACTATAATATCTTCACGCTTAAAATTGTATGGTGCTAGCACAAGAAAAGACAAATAGACCAATGGGATAGAATAGAGTCTAGAAACAGACCCAAATAAAAATGGAAATTTAGTATATCATAAAGAGTTTAGTATATCATAAACTCTTAAAAATTGAGGGAGAAAAATGACCAAAAACATGGCAGAAAAACAGGCAAAGGACATCAACTATTTGCAAATATATAAACCTAAAAGTTTGAAAAGATATTTAACTTCACTCATGTTAAGAGAAATATAATTTAAAACTACATTTAGAGAACTTCCAGAAATGTGGCAATGTGAAGTGGTAATCCAAATCCCTTAACTAATCCCTTAATTAATCTTAATTTAAGACCTGGATGAAATGTTTTTAAAAGTCAACAAGTATTTAAATTCACAAGAAAATGTTCAAAAGCATAGAGTTTAGTCTCCAAAAACTGCAACTGGAAGAGGTAAGAATTGTGAGGTGGTGACACTCTGGCCTAAGGGCACTCCCCAGTTTTCATGGCCAAGGCCACAGAAAACTACAGCCTGACTGGCTCAAGGTGCCAGAGATAAGAGTTCAAGGGTAGAAAAGAAGTGAAAATTTAAAGATAACATCTTGGCAGCAAGAAACCACAGTAAGAGTGAGTCATGAAATCTAAATATAAACTGTTTCTATTCCTGGCTGATCACTAAACTACTTAAGCATGTACAGGGGAGAACCCAGGGAGCCCTATTCAAAACCAAAATAGGCAGAAAACAGAGGAATTTCGTGAGATAGAACTGCATGGAGCAAAGTCTGTGTGTTTGCTCCTTGTTAACTGAAATGTATTTCCAAGTCATGTACAGCTTGGGCAGCAGTAATCTAGTCCTGTGGAATTATAGTGTCAGGGGACAGACTCCAAGGCTGGCAATGCAGTTGAAAACTTAAGGAGGGAAATCACTGAAAGAGTGAGCTCCAAAATCTGCCACCAAATTATGTAGCCATAGAGGAAACACCCAAGGTGCCAGGATAGAAAAGCAGCAATGGCAAACCATAAAAACAGAATTAAAATGTGAGCTGCTTCATATTACAGCAGAGAAACGTTTGCAGTTTGAATACAGGCAAGTTAACTTCCTACTAGAATAGGAAAAATAAAAAAAAACAAGCAGACAACAGACCAAAAATAAATAAACAAAAACCTTGAAGAACACAGTAGACTACAACATTGCTAGAATATACTGCCTACAGTGTCTGATTTCTGAATCAAAAAACTTAGACATGAAAAGGAATGGGAAAATGTGTTCCATTCTAATGGCTAAAAGACAGTCAATAGAAACTTTTGAGTCCAGATGTTGTATTTAACAAACTTCAAAGCAACAATCATAAATATGTGCAGAGAATTAAAGGAAAATCAATGAAGAAATGTATAGGGAATCTCAATAGATAAATGAAGGTATTAAAAATGCAAAAGGAAAATTCTAGAGCTGAGAAGTACAACAAAACATATTAAATGGACTGAACAGCAGGAGGAGAGATCGGAAGAATCATTGAACTTGAAGATAGATTAATAAAAATTTCCCAGTTCAACAAAAAGAACAGAAAGGGGATTGGAGAAAAGTAAACAAAACCTCAGAGACCTGTGGGATGATTTCAAAATATGTGAAATTGAAGACCTAGAAGAAAAGGAGACAGGAAAAGAGAAAGAAAAAACATATTTAGAGACAATGACTGAAAACTTCCAAAATGTGATGGAAAACATGAGTAGATCCTAGAAGCCTAAATAATCCCAAGCATGATAAATACAAAGAAAACCACTCCAGGCACGTCACAGTCAAACTGCTGAAAAATGATAGCAAGAAAATCTTGAAAGTGACCAGAGAAGAACAGTGTGTTACATTCCAGGAAATGATGACACAATATCAATGACCTCTCAAAAAAAACTATGGCAACCAGAAGATATTGGGACAGGAAAGTGCAGAAAGAGGAAAATAACAAAAATATGTAACAAGGAATTGTATGTTCAGTGGAACTAACCTTCAACAATAAAGGCAAGAGAAATTCCACTTCCAGTACATTTGAAAACGTAAACTCTTAACACAGAACCCTCTGACAGACAGCATACAAATAACAGCTACCCAGAGATCCTGAAAAGTGAGCAAAGACAGGCAGATTCTGATGTAGTGAGTTTCCTGTTATTATATTTTTTTTAGCTTGAGGGAACCTGAGGCAGGACGTGGTCAGTACCATATGGGCAGGTTTAATCTCTGAATGAAAACATATAGTCTTTCTGTCTTGAAAAACCAGAAAACAGTTTGGAGAAACTATAGCTTCTGAAAAGTGCAGAGAGAATCCCAGCAAGGAGAGAGCCAGAGACAGGGAACCAAAAATATTGTGTATACAGACTCTTACCATATTTCTGACTGACATCTTAACCACACATGCACAATCAGGTTACAGGATCACCATCCAAAGTTAAAAAATTACATGGAAATTTGAGCTCCCGCCAAAGAGGCAGAGATTTCCATTTAAGTTCAACAAAGTTAACGTCTGTTAAAACAAAAATAACTAGGCTTCTGAGGAATGTTACAGAATCCAGCATCTCTACAAGCTAATATGCACAAAGTCTGAGATACAATTTTAAGTTATTCAATATATAAACATGTGATCCAGTTTCAAGAGAAAAGGCAACAAACTAACCCTGATATGACCCAGATGTTGGATTATCAGACAAGAACTTTAAAGCAGCTATTATAACTATGTCCATTAAGGTAAAGAAAAACATGCTTATAATTAATGAAAAGACAGGAAATCCCAGCAGAGAAAAAGACTGTTAAAAATGGAAATTCTAGAACAAAACATTGTATCTTAAGTTTAAAGAAAAAAAACCACTGACTGGACTTATGAGCAGAATAGACCAAGGAAAGAGTTAATGGAACTGAGATTGATCAAAGAAATTGTTTGGTCTGAAAAAGAGATAAAAGACTTTTTTCATGGACTTTGGGAACTTTGGAGAATATCAAAAAATCTAATACCCTTTGTAACTGGAGAGGAAGGAAAGGATATTTGGAGATACACTGGCTGAAAAATACCACAAATTTCTTGAAAGATACAAACTTATAGATTCAAGAAGTTCAGTGAACCCCAAACAGAATAAATAAGAAGAAAATTACTCCATGTGAGTAAAATGTTGAGAACCAAACATAAAGGGAAAATCTTGAAAGCTTCCAGATGAAAAACGACACATCACATAAAGGAACAATAACTAGAAATCACTGACTTCTCATCAGAAACTATAGAAGCTAGAAGGCAGTGAAACATCATTAAATTGTTGAAAGAAAACAAAACCTCTCAACCCAAAATTCTGTATCATCTGAAAATATCCTTCAAAAATGAAATAAAAATAAAAGCATTTTCAGATAAAAGTAAATGAAGAGAAGTTATTATGAGAATACTTGTACTGTAAGAAATGCTAAAGGAAATTCTTCAGTCTGAAGAGAAATGGTGCAATATAGAAAATCAGATCTTAAAGATGGAATGAACAGCTTCTGAAATGGTAAGTATCTAGGAAATATTTGTTAACTATTTTTCCTCTCAGTTTCCATGGTATACATATAGACATAATACATATGACAACTATGGCTTGAAAGGCAACTGGTAGAGTGGTAAATGGATTTACACGACTGCAAGGTTTCTACATTTTACATAGGTGTGGATACTAACTTTTTTCTTTTGGCACTTAAGTAGACTAAAATAAAATTTAAAAAATAAAAATAAAATAAAATATAAAATAAATTAAAATAAACAAGATTATCTTAACCACCTCAACTTAAATTCCAAATCCTGGCAAACTTTCTTTTCCAGCATGCGTGGTAGATTTACCAAGATAGCCCATATGCTTGGCCATAAAATAAGTCTCAATAAATTTAAAGGAATTACAATCATACAGAGCACGTTTTTGGACCACAGTGAAATTAAACAAGAAACAAATGGCAATAAGATATTCATTAAAATCTCAAAATATTTGGAAATTAAACACATTTCTGAATAATTGATAGAACAAAGAAAAAACTACAAGGTAAAATGGCACATTCTAAAGTTAGTCCTTTGAAAGAAATCAACAAAAGAGATGAACCTCTAATTAGTAAGACAGAAGAGAAACAACACAAATTAACACGAAGAGGAATTATCACTAGAGACCCTATAGGCGTTAAAAGCATAATGGGAGATTGGTTCAAGATGGCAGAGTAGAAGGACGTGTGCTCACTCCCTCTTGCGAGAGCACCAGAATTACAACTAAATGCTGAACAATCATCAACAGGAGGACACTGGAACTGTTTTGGTGACAAAAAAGATACCCCACATCCAAAGACAAAGGAGAAACCACAGTGAGACGATAAGAGGGGCACAATCACAGTAAAATCACATCCCATAACTGCCGGGTGGGTGACTCACAAACTGGAGAACACTTATACCACAGAAGTCCTCCCGCTGGAGTGAAGGTTCCGAGCCCCACGTCGGGCTTCCCAACCTGGGGGTCCAGCAAAGGGAGGAGGAATGCCCAGAGAATCAGACTTTGAAGACCAGCGGGATTTGATTGCAGGACTTCAACGGGATGGGGGAAACAGTAACTCCACTGTTGGAGGGCACACACAAAATAGTGTGCACCTCAGGACCCATAGGGAAGGAGCAGTGACCCTACAGGAGATGGAACAAGACCTACCTGCTTGTGTTGGAGGGTCTCCTGCAGAGGCGGAGGGTGGCTCTGTTTCACTGTGAGGACAAGGACACTGGCAGCAGAAATTCTGGGAAGTACTCCTTGCTGTGAGCCCTCCCGGATTCTGCCATTAGCCCCTCCAAAGAGCCTGCTCGGTCACCTCAGGCCAAACAACCAATAGAGACGGAACTCAGCCCCACCCATCAGCAGACAAGCAGATGAAAGTTTTACTAAGCTCTGCTCACCAGAGCAACACCCAGCTCTGCCCACCACCAGTCCCTCCCATGAGGAAGCTTGCACAAGCCTCTTAGATAGCCTCATCCACCAGAGGGCAGACAGCAGAAGCAAGAAGAACTACAGTCCGGCAGCCTGTGGAACAAAAACCACATTCACAGAAAGGTAGACAAAATGAAAAGGCCGAGGACTATGTACCAATGAAGGAACAAGATAAAACCCCAGAAAAACAACTAAATGAAGTGGAGATAGGCAACCTTCCAGAAAAAGAATTCAGAATAATGATAGTGAAGATGACCCAGGACCTCGGAAAAGAATGGAGGCAAAGATCAAGAAGATGCAAGAAATGTTTAACAAACACCTAGAAGAATTAAAGAACAAACAGAGATGAACCATACAATAACTGAAATGAAAAATACACTAGAAGGAATCAATAGCAGAATAACTGAGGCGGAAGAACAGATAAGTGAGCTGGAAGACAGAATTGGTGGAAATCTCTGCCACAGAACAGAATAAAGAAAAAAGAATGAAAAGAAACAAAGACACCATAAGAGACCTCTGGAACAACATTAAACACACCAACATTCACATTACAGGGGTCCCAGAAGGAGAAGAGAGAGAGAAAGGACCCGAGAAAATATTTGAAGAGCTTAGAGTCAAAAACTTCCCTAACATGGGAAAGGAAATTGCCACCCAAGTCCAGGAAGCTCAGACAGTCCCAGGCAGGATAAACCCAAAGAGAAACATGCTGAGACACATAGTAATCAAATTGACAAAGATTAAAGACAAAGAAAAGTTATTAAAAGCAACAAGGGAAAAACGACAAATAACATACAAGGGAACTCCCATGAGGTTAACAGCTGATTTCTCAGCAGAAACTCTACAAGCCAGAATGGAGTGGCATGATGTAAAGTGATGAAAGGGAAGAACGTAAAACCAGCATTATTCTAACCAGCAAGGATATAACTCAGATTCGATGGAGAAATCAAAAGCTTTATAGACAAGCAAAAGCTAAGAGCATTCAGCACCACCAAACCAGCTCTACAACAAATGCTAAAGGAACTTCTCTAAGTGGGAAACACAAGAGAAGACAAGGACCTACAAAAACAAACCCAAAACAATTAAGAAAATGGTAGTAGGATATACATATTGATAATTACCTTAAATGTGAAAGGATTAAATGCTCCAAACAAACAAGGCTCACTGAATGGATACAAAAACAAGACCTGTATATATGCTGTCTACAAGAGAGCCACTTCAGACCTAGGGACACATACAGACTGAAAGTGAGGAGATGGAAAAAGATGTTCCACGCAAGTGGAAGTCAAAAGAAAGCTGGAGTAGCAATGCTCATATCACATAAAATAGACTTTAAAATAAAGAATGTTACAAGAGACAAAGAAGGACACTACATAATGATCAAGGGATCAATCCAAGAAGATATAACAATTATAAATATGTATGCACCCAACATAGGAGCACCTCCATACATAAGACAAATGCTAACAGCTATAAAAGAGGAAATCGACAGTAACATAATAATAGTGGGGGACTTGGACAGATCATCCAGACAGAAAATTAATAAGGAAACACAAGCTTTAAATGATGCAATAGAGCAGATAGATTTAATTGATATTTATAGGACATTCCCCGAAAACAGCAGATTACACTTTCTTCTCAAGTGCACACAGAACATTCTCCAGGATAGATCACATCTTGGGTCACAAATCAAGTCTCGGTAAATTTAAGAAAATTGAAATCACATCAAACATCTTTTCTGACCACAACGCTGTGAGATTAGAAATAAATTACAGGGGAAAAAAGGTAAAAAACACAAACACATGGAGGCTAAACATTACGTTACTAAATAACCAAGAGATCACTGAAGAAATCAAAGAGGAAATCAAGAAATACCTGGAGACGGGCTTCCCTGGTGGCGCAGTGGTTGAGAGTGCGCCTGCCAATGCAGGGGACACGGGTTCATGCCCTGGTCCGGGAAGATCCCACATTCCGCGGAGCAGCTGGGCCCGTGAGCCATGGCCGCTGAGCCTGCACGTCCGGAGCCAGTGCTCCGCAACAGGAGAGGCCACAACGGTGAGAGGCCCGCGTACCACAAAAAAAAAAAAAAAGAAAGAAATACCTAGAGACAAATGACAATGAAAACACGACAATCCAAAACCTATGGGATGCAGCAAAAACCATTCTAAGAGGGAAGTTTATAGCAATACAATCCTACCTCAAGAAACAAGAAAAATCTCAAATATACAATCTAACTTTACACCTAAAGGAACTAGAGAAAGAAGAACAAAACCCAAAGTTAGTAGAAAGAAAAAAATCATAAAGAGCAGAGCAGATATAAATGAAATAGAAAGAAAACAATAAAGAAAACAATAGCAAAGATCAATAAAAGTAAAAGATGGTTCTTTGAGAAGATGAACAAAATTGATAAAACTTTAGCCAGACTCATCAAGAAAAAGAGGGAGAGGACTCAAATCAATAAAATTAGAAGTGAAAAAGGAGAAGTTACAGTGGACGCCACAGAAATACAGAGCATCATAAGAGACTACTACAAGCAATTCTATGCCAATAAAATGGACAACCTGCAAGGAATGGACAAATTCTTAGAAAGGTATAACCTTCCAAGACTGAACCAGGAAGAAATAGAAAATGTGAACAGACCAATCACAAGTAATGAAATTGCAACTGTGATTAAAAATCTTTCAACAAACAAAAGTTTTGGACCAGATGGCTTCACAGGTGGATTCTATCAAACATTTAGAGAAGAGCTAACACCCATCCTTCTCAAACTCTTCCAAAACACTGCAGAGGAAGGAACACCCCCAAATTCATTGTATGAGGCCAACATCACCCTGATACCAAAACCAGACAAAGATACTACAAGAAAAGAGTATTACAAACCAGTATCACTGAAGAATATAGATGCAAAAATCCTCAACAAAATACTAGCAAACAGAATCCAACAACACATTAAAAAGATCATACACCATGATCAGGTAGGATTTATCCCAGGGATGCAAGAATTCTTCAATATACAGAAATCAATCAGTGTGATACACCGTATTAACAAATTGAAGAATAAAAACCATATGATCATCTCAATAGATGCAGAAAAAGCTTTTGACAAAATTCAATACACATTTATGATAAGAAAAACTCTCTAGAAAGTGGGCATAGAGGGAACCTACCTCAACATAATAAAGGCCATATATGACAAACCCACAGCAAACATCATTCTCAATGGTGAAAAGCTGAAAGCATTTCCTCTAAGATCAGGAGCAAGGCAAGGATGTCCACTCTCACTGCTATTATTCAACATAGTTTTGGAAGTCCTAGCCATGGCAATCAGAGAACAAAAAGAAAAAAAAAAGAATACAAATTGGAAAAGAAGAAGTAAAGCTGTCACTGTTTGCAGATGACATGATACTATACATAGAGAATCCTAAAGATGCCACCAGAAAACTACTAGAGCTAATCAATGAATTTGGTAACGTTGCAGGATACAAAATTAATGCACAGAAATCTCTTGCATTCCTATCCACTAACAACGAAAGATCAGAAAGAGAAATTAAGGAAACAATCCCATTCACCATTGGAACAAAAAGAACAAAATACCTAGGAATAAACCTACCTCTGGAGACAAAAGACCTGTACTCAGAAAACTATAAGACACTGATGAAAGAAATCAAAGATGACACAAACAGATGGAGAGATAAACCATGTTCTTGGATTGGAAGTCTCAATATTGTGAAAATGACTATACTACCCAAAGCAATCCACAGATTCAATGCATGCCTATCAAATTACCAATGGCATTTTTTACAGAAGTAGAACAAAAAATCCTAAAATTTGTCTGGAGACACAAAAAACCCCTATTTTTTTTTTTTTTATGGTTAGTGACTTTTGGTCCTGTCTAAGAAAATTTTGCCTACCCCCAAATCATGAAAATATTCTGGTTTTTTGTTTCTATGCATTTTGGTTGCAGCTTTTATATTTAGGCCTATCTATGATCCATCTCAAATTAAATTTCCTGTGTGGAGTGAGATAGGAGTTGAGATTTGGTTTTATTCATACATATCCTAGTTGTTTCACCACCATTTCTTAAAAATGAATTTACTTTCTGCACTGAATTGCCTTGGCACCTTTATCAAAATTCAATTGACCATATATACATGGGGTTTTACTGGAGTTTCTATTTTGTTCCACTAGCCTGTTCTCAGGCCAGTACCACACTGTTTTAACTACTGTAGCTTTACAGTCTTGAGATCAAGTGGCATAAATCCTACAACTTTGTTCTTTTTTTTCAAGATGATTTTATCTAACCTAGATCCTTTGCATTTCCATAAAATTTTAGAATCCAATTTCTTTAAATAAAAAAAAAGCCTATTGGGGTTTTGATTGGGACTGCATGAAATATATAGACTAATTTTGTGGGAAATCTTTAAATGATTGAGATTTCATAAACATACCATGACATGATATATATTTACTTTTATTTAGGTCTTGTTTAATTTTTCTTAGCAACGTTTTACAAGTCTTGCACATAGCCTTAGATTTATTCTTAAGTAATTATGCCTATGATGCTACTGTAAATGGTATTTTTAAAATTTCCTTTCCTGTTGTTTGTTGCTAGAATATATAGAAGTACAATTGAGTTTGTATATTAACTTTGTATTCTGCAATCTTATTACATTCACTTATTAGTTCTAATATTTTTATAGATTAAATAGGTTTTTCTACATACACAATCATGCTTTCTTTGAGTAATGACAGTTATGTTCTCACCTTCATGCCACTTGTTTATTTTCTTTTTTTCTGTATTGTACTGGCTAGGACTTTCAGAACAGAGGTGAATAGAACGGCTGAAATTGAACATTCTTGCCTTGTTCCTGATCTCTGTCTTCAAATTAAGCATGATGTTAACTGTAAGCTGTTCTAAGATGACTTTTATCAACTTGAGGAAGTTCCTTTCTATTCCTAATTTGCTGAGAGTTTTTTCTGGTTTTTCATTTCTTGTGTTTTTTTTTTTTTTAACATGAATGAGTGTTGAGTTTTGTGACAAAGACCATCTGGCCCGAAAGCCTAGAATATTTACTATCCAGACCCTTAAGAAAAAGTTTCTGACCCCTTCTCTAGAGAAAAATATAAAAGACACCCTGGTTCATATCACATTTATCAATTTGGATCTAATCAAGAGACAGAAACCACACAATAATTTAAACAGGATAAGGTTAATATAAAGACCATTCGGGCTTCCCTGGTGGCACAGTGGTTGAGAGTCCGCCTGCCGATGCAGGGGACACGGGTTCGTGCCCCAGTCTGGAAAGATCCCACATGCCGCGGAGCGGCTGGGCCCGTGAGCCATGGCTGCTGAACCAGCGCGTCTGGAGCCTGTGCTCCGCAACGGGAGAAGCCACAACAGTGAGAGGCCCGCGTACTGCAAAAAAAAAAAAAAAAAAAGACCATTAACCCAGGGCTGAAAGGGAGTAACCAAGGAAGGACAAACTTGGAATGGGACCCCCCCACCCCCACCCAAGGCTAGCATTTAAGACTTTTTTGGATCTGGCATAATTGCAGCCCAGTAGATGGCAGAGAAGTTCACTGGTTTGCACAGGCCTGAGGTGATCTGCAGTTGCTGGGCCAGCAATAAGCAACTCACAGAATGCAGGTGGGGTAAGCCACAACCAGTGGCTGTGGCCACACCAGTGTGCAAAGAAAGCAGGGGCACCAGTGTAAGATGGAGATCTGGAGCTGTGGTGCTTGTGTCAGAAGGGTTATGGCGCCAAAAGTCCCAGGAGACAAACCTGGGGGGTGGGGCATAGGGAAGCAGATGGACTTGCAGCACCAGTGCAGGCAGGATGGGCTGCAGCATTCAGTGTCCATGCTGAGAGAGCTGCAGGAAGGCGACCACCAGCTTGGGCTGAGGCTGAGACATCATCAAAGGACTGTGTGTTCTAGGCGTATGGGGGGCGGGGGGAAAGCACCACTGGTCATTCTCACATCCTCATTGCTGACCGATGGTGCTGCCGCCAGAAGCAGAAGAGTCCCTTCCTGCTTCCTCTACTGAGAAAGCTTAACATCTTGCACCCTGTACAAAACAAATGCTTAAAGTAATACCGGGAGCAGGTCATACTGGGGAGCTAAAAGGTAATGACTTGATAACTGACATAGTATGGTTGAAGAACGGGGTATGCTGGGCAATCAAGTATTTGACCAACCCAGTATTCTATTAGAGCATCTTGGAATAAAAGTGAAAACTAGGTGCTTTTTTTTTTTTAACAGATGAAGAACCCGAGTCCCACATTAAATTAATTGCTCAAATTTAAGAAATTTTAAGTAAAATTCTAGACTTTATGTCAAAATAAATCCAATTGTATTACGGAGTTAATATTAAGAATAAAAACATGTAAAACCATCAAAATAAAAAGAGTAGACGTGATATGTGTAGTGGAATTTTGCTTCTAGGCCTTCAATGCATTGAATGAATCTCAGTGGGAAATGTTTGCAAGTCTGTAGAATAAATACTATCATAGCTCAAATAAAAAGGCAAACCAACTGGGGAAAATATTTTCATCAAATAAACCAGAGAGAATCTCTCCCAGTATTGCACAAAACCTCATGAAAATTGAAAGGAAAAACATCTTTTTTTTTTTTTTTTTTTTGCGGTACGTGGGCCTCTCACTGCTGTGGCCTCTCCCGTTGCGGAGCACAGGCTCCAGACGTGCAGGCTCAGTGGCCATGGCTCACGGGCCCAGCCGCTCCGCGGCATGTGGGATCTTCCCGGACAGGGGCACGAACCCGCGTCCCCTGCATCGGCAGGCGGACTCTCAACCACTGCGCCACCAGGGAAGCCCAAAAAACATCACCTTTAATGTAAAGTTGGACATGAACAGATGATTCACCAAGAGGAAACATAAGTAACAGACATGAGAAAATGTTCAATTTTACTACCTCTTATTGAGATGCAACTTAAAACTGTAGTGGGGTACAGTTTAGCATGAAATGTGAAAAATAAAATAGAATGCTGGTGGAAAAAAACGGTGGAACTGGCAAATCTTTGATGGCAATAGAAATTGCTAAAACTTCTCTTGAATTCAGATGTTTATATCTCTGGAGTAATCCTACTTCTGGGAACCTAAGGAAATAATAATTCTACCATATAACCTAAAATAATTACAAAAAATAGGAAAAGGCTCTATGCATGTGTTTTGGGCAGTCATTTAAAGGATTGAAAAATAGGAAATAATTTAAATGTACATAAAAAGTTCAAAAATTGTGTAAATCATTCTATTGATCATATAATTCATTTGACCATGATCGTGGCCAGCGATAAAAGATTTGGCCACGACTAAAAAGCATTGGAAACTAATGCAGCAAGATAGGCTATTTCTCAAGATAATTAAAAGCAGAATAACAAAATTGTATTTACATGTTATTACGACTGTGAAAGAGAATATGTGTATGTGAAGAAAATCTAGAACATAACATAAAATGTTATGTTCTCACCTCTTTTCTATGTGATCTATTTCTATTAAGTCAGCTTTATTTCTCCTTAACTTTTTGCCAATTTTGTGGAGACACATCATCCTGAGGCTTAGCGTCACACTGAATGAGGTCTGCTAAGCCACGTCTCCTCTTCCTGTACTGGGGTGGCTGAGTTTTCAGGACCCTAATGCAGAACCTTATACTTGTTCCCGTTACATGTTTTTCTTGGTCTGTATTTTCAGCCCATTGCTGAAAGCGCTCAAGATGATTTTGGATCCCGATTTACACCCCTTATTTGCCATATTTCCTGAGTGCATGTTAGCCATACCTATATTAAAATGTCCAGGAACACTCCATATGTTTACCCCAGGCCCTGACGAGAATGTGGTCCTGAGTAGTACTGAGCTCCAGGGTACATCACATCTGTTAATGAGCTCCTGTGATGACATTCATGCTACCATCCACTAGAACAGCCTTGCATCCAGTACACATTTGCCAGCTCTAACAATTAGCAGAGGTCATTGTCCTCTTTTGTGGGTGGAAAATGAAGGCTTTAGGCTTAGAGGAAAGCTCGTGTGATGTGCCCAGGCCAGGGCCAGGTTCGGTTGTAATGGGGGTCAAGTTTGCCCTCAGTGTCCAGTGTCTGTCACCTGGGCCCTTGACCCCTCTGATACCACCCACCCCCCTGCCATGGCATCCACGCCATCCCACCCTCACTGGTCTCTAGCATCATCAGATGCTCTCCTCAGTCTTATCAGAACGTTTTATTTGATTCTTTACCCACACTCTATCACCTGGAGCTATCTGCATTTTAACAGGGATCAAAGTTTGAAAATAGAGGGATGAAATTCTGAGGGTGGAATTGCAGGCACTGGTGGTCAGAGAGAGGAGATGGGGGCCTTTTTGGCAGCCCCTACCTGTCCACTGCCTGCAAGGCTGGCCTGAATGGGGTGTCTCCTGGGACAAGGTAGATTAGACCCTACAGCACCACGGTCCTCCTCAGGCTTTTAATGATATTTGGATAGAATTCATAACTCTTCACATTTCATTAATTTAAGTTAATTTTCCTTCTATTCTTCCAACTGCCAGGTAGGTGAGGGAAACATGTCATCATCACTGTCTGAGAAAGAAACAGGCAAAGTGAGCCTTAAAATCTAAAAACAACTGCTGCTTCCCACCTCGGGGACTTTCCTCCCCAGATGACTTTGCACTGATGGGAGAATTTTTGCTGGGGAAATTGGTTCATCATTGCTTCTCTTGTGAACCTTGCCTGCCTCTGCATAAATATTTTATTTCCTAAAAGCCATTCCTACAAATTGCCTTATCATTTACCAAGGATCTAGACCATCTGCCAGGGTAGGCCCACACCCTCCCCCTTACTGATAACTGGGCTTATCTGTTTGCATCTCTACTTCTCATCTGCTAGTCTGGCTTATCTGCTTATCCCATTGCGTGTTCTTTAGCACAATGGACACCATATGGCCCCCAGCAGAAGTAGCTGCCTTGTTGCCCACCTATGGGCACAAATTATGTGCCTTCCAACCCTAGCCTGTAATTATCAGGTCACCAGGACATCTGAAATTTGTTTGTACTGGGCAGATTTTCCGTAATTAGAATAGCAAAAATTGAGTTCCCCTCCCCAGTTTATGAAATCAAATGCATCATGTGCACCCAGAATAAATAACAAATTGTATATTTACAGAGTAAAACCGAAAGACCTAAAGCTACAGGAAACATCACTGACTCTTAATATTGACTGAAAAAAACAATCCCAGAACACTATATAGACCATAATTCCACCATTTCTAAATTTTAAAACAAAACTACACATCACTGGGGAGTCCCCTAAGCCACACCTATACAGGCTCATACTCGGACTCAATCCTTCTGGGCATGACGAGTACTTATCCTTTCATTTCTCTGGCATTGAAATCACAGGTGAATAGAACTGGTCTCACCAGTTTCCCTGGGGCCAGCCTTCCTCAGCTCCTGCCGGCTGGGTGCCACCGTTTTCCCCACAGACCCCTTCTCATTTCTTTAGTGAGTCCTGGCTGAGGCTGAAACAACCTAGGATCCACCTAGTCCTCCCCCACTCCCCGTCTCACCTGCCCCATCAGGATGAGGAAGTGATACCTTGTCCATAGCATCCTTCAAACTGTGGACTCCCTCTTCTGGCACAAGGCTTTGGGTTTCTGAAGATCCCTCTGCTGGGTGTCTGGATACCATGGACCTGTTAGGACCTCCCACTAACTTGTCTGGGATCGCCTGGTGCTGACAGTGTCCTGCATCTTGATAAAGGATTGCTGACCCTTCCACACTGTGCCATACACACCTGCTTGTACCTCAGATGAAGCGTATTAAGCAATAGGACAGGTCCCCAGAGGCCACCCCACTCAGTGTGCCTTTGGCCCTATCTGGACCTTCCATCCTGGTGGCCCAGGATCTTGCCGCTGGATGCCTTTCCAGGCAAATTCACAGATATAGCTTCTCCCGTCTCTTTCTGCTCATTTCCCATCTCAGTTCACCTGTTTCCACATTTCAGGTGCCAAAAGTTCTTCAGTGATAACTCTAGCCACCCACATAATTTCCCCCAGGGCAATTACATGCTCCGTCCTGTAGTGGATGCTCTACTTCATCAGATTCAGTGCCCTTCTCCATTTTATAGTCAATTTTGTAAGGTCTTGCTTTCCCCCTCATATCTTAGAAATGGTCTGCATTTCAAAAACAGAGTCCAAATGGATTTTTCATTTTTAGTCTTATGCCTTAAAATTGTCTCATGATAACTACTACTTTCTCCAAAATCAGCATTTAAGATTCTTTAGAAGCTCTGAAATGTTTCTGGGCAACAGAGGATTACCACCTGCTTCCTGTCTTCCCTGAGGACAAGGCAACAGGAAACAGCTTTAACTTGTATGGTAAGTTACAGGGATTAGAGGAAATGCAGCATTTCCCAATAATGAGGGCTGAAAACAAAATTGCACAGGGTAACTGATGTACGTGGGAGACTCTCTGGATTGAGGAGACTAAAGGTCTTAATGAGGCCATAGTCTCATGAATTATGTTTTCTCGTGTGTTAAATTCACTTCACATTTCTTCCAGGAGCCCAAATGATAAAACAAGAACTCTCCTCCAACTTCTGTGGCTTCTGCTTTGTTTTGTTGATTCACCACTTCCATTCATTTGCTTTCATATAACCAAAATCCTTTGAATCTGAACAATTAAGCCTGACTTTTCAAGGAAACTTTTGCTAGGCTTTACTTCCCTTCTCTAAGATGAATGTGCGTATGTGTGCACGTGCCATTCTAACTCTTTATTTCTCCAGTGAATAGTGTACACTTCATCTCTCCCTTGAAATGTTGCATGAACTTGAAAACTTGCCTTCTAAAGACAATTTGCTCCATGAATAGACAGTGTGATATGTATGTTCAGGAAATGCCACATACTTGAAGCCCTCAGGGAAACCTCTGGTTTTCAGGCTGCTGGGAGAACTGCTCCTTCGGAGTTTCTTACTATAAGAGTGTCACTCATGGGAACCTAGAACCCAGAGGCTTCTTGTTCCAGACAGGAAGGCTCCTGGGACCTGTTCCTTCCATCTAGAACCTAAGTGAAAGGGAGGTGAGATTAGGTCTTCATCCTGAATATGTCCTTAGATAAATGACTTCTATGGAGAAAGTGAGTTTGGAGAAATGTGGAGGCTTTGTTAAAGTTATTTTCTTTGAAAAGAGTTTAAGAAACTCATAAACTCTTCCACAGAGGACAATGAATACCAGCTGGATTGGTGGGTTTTAATTTTTGATTTGGGGAATCTGTGTTGTCCGGTGTGATAGAAGGAAACCAACATTCTGCAAGGAGAATACACAATATCCCTGAGAGACATTTGTTTCTAAAACCCTCCCTCTAAGATTGTAAATGAGTTTAAGGGGATATACATTCCCACCTTTAAACTTCAAACTCCCAGATCTCCGCTGTGTCCTCATGCCGCATGGATTACACTACTGGTAAAACATCCCAGGAAGGAGTCCAAGGAGGCCGTTCGCGGTTAGGGGAGGGTCCGGATTTGACAGACAGACTTTTCTGCTTTCTTGCTCCTGGCTCGCCCCTCTTCCCTTGGAGGCCACGGTGATGCGAACGAGTGGCTTCTGCCTCTTCGGGGGACCGCCTTTGAGGCTCCAGAGCCTCACCTGACTTTCGCAGAGAGAGGCGGGCAACCGGCTCCTTCCGCCACCTGAAGAGGAGGGTCCTGGGGCCCGAGAGTGTGGGAGGGAGTGAGGCCGGAGCTGCGGCCCAGAGCGGGGAGGAGACGCTCTGCCAGACATAGGCGCGCCGCGGAGAGCTCAAACTTTGAAGTGGGGTAAGGATTTTAGGGGCCCTTGAGCTGGTTGTTCTTGGGGCGCTGGGAGGTGCGCGGGGGACGCAGACTCCACTCACCGTGTGGATTAAAGAAGTACGCCCAGGGCAGTGGGGTGGCGGAGCCCTAGGGCGGCCGCGGCGCTGTCCGCACCCCCCGGTGCTGAAACGGGCCGCATCTCGGCAGGAAAGGAAGGAGCTGAAGCAAGAGCCAGCTCTGGCATCTGCTCCCACCCGCGGCACACACACACCTCCCTCCAGCAGGGATCAAAGAACTAGAAGGCGTCCCCTGCGCCTCCTAAGTCTATCGCACCCCTTTCTACTCACGTCCCACAGACGCGCTGGGCCAAGTCGGGCTGAGCCGTCAGGGCAGGAGGCAGAAGAAGCTGGGCTCCTTCAGCAAAAGGATGGACACCACCCCCGAGACATCTCCCCAAGAGACCCTGTACCCAGAGGCCGCGCCGCCTCGTTCCCCGGGCTCCAGATTCGGGTCCCGCGCAGAGTCTCCCCGAGTACGCGCGGCGCGGGGGGAAGTTGTGTCCATGGCTTGGAGGGGGCAGGAGCCAAGGGGACCCCCGCCGGGGTAGGGGGACTGCCTCCGCTGGGCCCTGTTCAGCCGTGAGGATGCAAAGAGACAGGTGGGCTGCGGAGGAGGCAAAGAATGAAAATACTTTGGCGGAGTAAGCACTCTTTTTTTTTTTTAACGACAAAATCATAATCCGCGATCTTGGCTGCTCTGGCCTTAGGGACTTAGAGCTCAGGAGCGAGGAGAAGGGGCGGGGTGGGGTGGGCCTCAGATCCTTTGCAAACCCCTAACCGGATAATCACACGGGCCCTCTGTCCTCGTCCTCCGGCTTTTCTCCCCAGCTCAGCCCTCACCCCCGCCCCCGACGCCCCGAGGGGGGCGCGGCCAGCAGCCCCTCGCTCTCCGGCAACCCTGGGCAAGGACTGGATGACTGGAGGAAGTGCCGATTCATTTTTCTCTCCGTGTGATTCTCCAGTTCACAGCTGCCCTACTTTATGCTGTTGTTGAGACTAAAATTTGTCATTCTGAAGTGGGTATCTCTAGTTAGACACGGCATGTGGCCGAGGGTCAGTGGGGCAAGAGCAGAGGGGACCCGGAGCCCGCGGCTGGGACCCCGTGGCTGTAGACGCGGTGCCGGGGACACGCAATTCGCTCGCTCAGCGCTCTCCCTGCCAGCGGTTCCGCCGGCGCAACCCCTCTCCCGGAAACCGGACGGCCCGACGGTGGGCGCTCCTCACCAAATGTTCCGGAGGGGTGAAGCTGGGTCCGGCGCCTTCCCTGGTACCTCACACCCTGGAGCAGTGACTGGCTACCTGGGTTCGGGCTCTACCCCGGAGTGTTCAGTCCAGACCCCTGTCTCTATGGACCTGTCCACCAGCCCCTCCCTTGCACACACACGCACACACACACTTTCATTCATAAAAACGGGCAACGACGTCGTTGTCTAGGCATGGGGTGACATACTCCCTGAATGAGAAATCACTGGAGGGGGCGATGGAAAGCCGGGCCGGGAGGAGGGAGGTGACCCCTGTCACGGCCACTCCCTGAGCTAGGTCCTTGTACTCCAAAGTCCCGGATTCTTGACAATTCCGCTAGGTCAGGGAAGCGAGTTAGCATTTCACTGAGCTAGCGGGACTCCCTTGGCGGGGAGCGGGTGTGGCAGGAAAGACGCGAACTTCCCTTCGCAAGAACGCCCGAGCGCACGCACTTTTCCTTCTCAGCCTTTGTTCTGTCATAAACGGGGCCCTCGTCGGGCGTGGGATGCCAGGAGAGGGCGACTGGCTGCTCTCCGGGTGACTGGTCCCCACAAGATCTCAGTCACTTTATCTGGGACTTTGGCCGGGACTGCGTGTGCCTCTTGCCTTTGATGCGCCTGTGTTTCTGCCTTTTCGGTAGTCATTCACTATCTGCCCGCGATTGCTGCGGCTGGTTAATAATGGGGTTGCCATGGCGACCAATTTCCCGTCGCCATGGTACCCAGGAGGTAAACAGTTGGAAGCCACAGAGGCTCTTCAGTAGCTACCCCCCCACACACACCCAGATCTTGCACAGGCTGCGGGTTTCCTGTGGTTGTGAGGGAGGGATGGCAATGATCAGGTGCTGTGGTCCCCTCTTCCCTCCCAACCCACACTGTCTAGCCGCCTGTTCACCTGAAACCCTCTCTTAATCCCTGCCAATCACTGCGGCCTCCAGGTTGGGATGGGTCAAGCTTTTACCTCCATCCCCCAACTGCTACAATGAGGCTGGGGTAAATGGTTTTCCCTCTGACCTAATTCATGTCAGCTGCACACTGTCTACTCCTGAGTACAAATGACAAGACTAAGCCCTGCGGGAGACAAAATTAATTAAACACAGTCCCTGGCCTCTGGACATCATGGTGTAGAGATGGCCTCTGCTCTGGGCTGCAATAGGGGTGATAACAGTGTCCCAGAGTAGAGAGAAGTGGGAGTGACAGACCCCCCCAGGGGAGGCCATAATGGAGTTGAAACTAAGGAATTTCAACTGCTGAGCAAGAGGGAAAACGTCTCTCTAGGCAGAGGGACTAGCAGGAGCCAAGATGTGCGTTTGTTCAGGAGAGGATAGACCCTGCTGTGGAAACACATAGACTCGTAATAGGGGCAGAGCCGCGCGCAGCCCTTAGCGCACGACAGTTATCGCGAGACCCTGAGCACGCGAGACCCTAAGTGCACGAGAGCCGGAGCGCTCCGGGTGGTTGGAGGTCTGGCTGCCCCGAGGAGCACAGCTGTGGTGTTCCTCGTAGCAGAAAGTGCGGCGAGAGGCGGACCTTGGCCTTCTCTCCTGGGCCCTCCAGGCCCTCCGGTCTCCGAGCCTGAGGGTGAGCTGGGGGCGGGGGCGGGGGGCCGGGGACAGGCTGAGTGAGGGCTGTGTCCCCCAGAGCTCCAGAGTCCTCTTCACTGCCACCCACTGGCCGGGCCCAGGCCTTGAGGCAGCAGCGAACCCCTCCCCCATCCCCGCCTCCGCGACTTCATGGCGGCGGCCGTCTCTGGGTCGCAGTCCCTGGAGGCCTCGGCAACGGGAGTATATGGACACAGCCATGAAGGTAACAGCTTCATCCAGCTTCAGTCGTTCCGTTCAAGTTTCTAAACTTGGTCCAGCTTAGATCAGTTGTCCACCCCTAGGAGGTGGCCAGAGGTCAGGGTTAAATTGCAAGGGCATTGCACGTCGTGACTGCAGGTCCACCTCTGTCGTGGGGCTGTTCTCAAAGAAGGGCAGCTGTGGTGAGCTGGGCATTCGCCTGATTGGCATTTGCTATACCACGTGCTCCTGTTGACGCTCTGCAAACGATTCTCTCCAGTTTAAATGAAAAGCTGAGGGCCGACTGGGTGCGGCGTGCCTGGCTCCCTCAGTGATGACGGCTGGGCGGGGTCTGGGGACCTGGCCCCGAGGGCGCCACCAGCTGAGATCTGCCTCCTCAGCGGAGCCTGGGCATTGGCCGCAGGACCCAGACCGGGCGCTGGATAAACACTCCCGGGCAGTGTAAGCGACCTGCACAGGCTCCTCTTAGGCAGGACCTGGACCTCGGAGGGCGGAAGTTGAGCCTTGGGCCCTTGCCCTTTCTTGTCAGAATAGAGAAAGACATTTGTTTTGGTGGAGATTTAGGGGAACATCATGACCTGACCGAGACCCGACCTCAAGAACAAAGGATCAGACACCAAGAAGTTAGCAACAACTAACCACGCCCCTCCCTCACCTTTCCTACAAAAGGGCTTTGCTGAAAACTTTCAGGGAGTTCAGGGTTTTTAAGGCATGAGCCACCCGTCTCCTTGCATGGCCCTGCAGTAAACCTTCCTCTGCTGCAAACTCCGACATTTTGGTATTGTTGGGACTCACTGTGCGTCAGGCACACGGACTTGCGTTCGATAACAGACCCAGAACGTCTCAGTGGCTTAGCCCATGGCCTATGCGATGTCTGAGGTTCTGAGGCACTGGGGGGCCCTGCATCATGGTGGGGACTCTGCTGGCCAGATCCTGCCACCCAGCCCTCAGCTGGCCTGGAAGGGGGACTGAGAAATACAGCCAGTACTAGGGTGGTCTTTGGTGAGCAGTCTCTGCCACCAGGTGGGATGAGAAAATTCATGCCACTCTTAAGGGAAGGATGAGTAATTTCATTTAAATGGAGCATCCCTTTTAGGCTAATATGATCCAGGTTACAAAAAAACCTTGAATGTCAGGCTAAGACTGCATGCTGGAGAAAATAGGCAACCTCTGAAAGCTTCTGAGTGACATGATTAGAACTATCGTGTAGAAAGACCCCGATGTTAGTGTAGAAGATTCATTCATTCTTTCATTCCACACTCATTGAGCACCTCCTGAGTGCCAGGCCTTGGAAGAGTTGCAGAGTTGAAACTAAAGATGGGAGATGCGCAAAAAGAATTGTTTCAGCAATCCTGGGGAGGGGGAACAGGGCCTGGACAGAGGTGGGAACAGAACTCAAGGAGGTCAAGAGCTGTCTCTGGCTTGTTCGAGCCCTGGCACATGGTTAGGGCTCAGTGCATTTCTGACTTAGTGAATGGATGAGTGGGAGGCAACAGAGGGGACAGACAGTTGGTGGTGTAACTGAAGGACTTGGTGATGGTGGATCTGGGGAAGTGAGGGAGAGGGAGGCGTGGAAGCTTATGCGAGGCTTAGCTGGGTGATTAGTTGGCTCCACGGGTCGTTCGTGGGGCATTAACCAGAATAAGACTCAGGGGAGGAAGGGCGGGGGAGCAGTTGGGACGGTGCCATTCAGGACATTTAGTTTTGTACCAACAAAAACTTCCTGGATATACTGTATCCTCCCTCACATGGCCCACACCTTGGACCTCATCTGATCCCCTTTTTGAGGAACTTCACACATTCCGTCTTGTACTATAATAATGCAGTGTAGGAATTTAAAAAACAAAACAGGCTTTTGTTCCCCAGTTCTGCCACTGGGTGACTTTGAATAAGTTGTTAACCATTCCCAAGTCTCAGTTTCTTCATGTATAAGTTGGTAGTAGTAGTTATAACATCTGCCTCATTGAGTTGTTGGGAGAAGAAATGAAGCAATTGGTGTGAATTTCTTAGTACAGCGCCTGGCATGGCAAGTGCTCAAAGTTGGATATGACCATCTTATAATTTCCTGTAATGACAATGTATTATTTTTATATCATATCCCAAAAGTTAATTAAGGGAAAAAACACGCTTTACCTCCTGTGTCTGCAGCTAGCCTTGGGGAAACAGTCCTTGGGGAAGGAAGGGAGGTCCTTTGCCTGGCTTGATGACTCTGTGTGTGTGTCTGTGTGTGTGTGTGTCTGTGTGTGTGTGTGTGTCTGTGTGTGTGTCTGTGTCTGTGTGTGTGTGTGTGTGTCTGTGTGTGTGTCTGTGTGTGTGTGTGTGTGTGTGTGTCTGTGTGTGTGTCTGTGTCTGTGTGTCTGTGTGTGTGTCTGTGTCTGTGTGTGTGTGTGTTGGGAGGTGGAAGGAGAAGATGGAATTCTGGGCAGAGCATCTATAGGGCTGGCTACAGAGATACGGGTTCTCCGGCCCTAGATACATCTAGAAAGCACTTTCATCCTCTTGGAATCTCAACCTGAGCAGCTGAATCCTATTGCAAAATAGTCATTTAGAAACTGAGTGCACTTAAAGCTCAGGAAACCAGAGTCCCATTAGTTCTGAGTCATCTCTACAGAAGACCAAGACACTTTCTAGGCATGAGGCAAGCCTCTGTCTGGTGGTTGAGTCACATAATTGATAACCTTGTTACAATTTCGGTGGGCTCTCTTTTACCCAGAATCTCTTCCTGTCTGGGGGAACAAGGTTAGCTTTTGTTCTCAGGCAGGAATTGAAAATCTACAGCTGGTGTGTGCAGGCTTCCCTTTGCTTGTGTTATAAAAGTGCATAGAGTTGAGAAGAGGGAGGACTCCACCTCCCAGCCATTCAGAGGTTTCCTTGAAAAACAAAATTCAAGTCTCCTAACTCAGACTCATTCTTCCTATCTTGGTGCAGTGACATTCCTGGGTTTGCCTAGCCTCTACTCTGCAGAAAAGGGAGAACAGAGATTCTGACTTCCATTTCCCTTTGTCAACCGGGAAGCTCAGCTCTGAGCACAACTGGACACATCCTCATGGTCTAAGACCTGAGCTACCCTTTTGGACATTCCTTGGGCAGATGGAGGAAATGTTGATACTTACTGGTCCCAGAAATTGGCCTCGTTTCTTGAGAGGCAGTGGATTAAGCTTTCAGGCTTTACAGTTAGATTGCCTGCTACAGTCCTGGCTGTGTGAACTGTGTACCTTGGTTTGCTCATCTATAAAATAGGGATAATAGTTGTACTTACTTCATAGGGTTATTGTGAAAATTAAATGAGTTGTTACATGGGGAGAAGTACCTAGCATCATGTAAACTCTCAAAAATGTGATCATTATCAGTATTTTTATTAATATGATATTTCGACATTTCTCCCCTTTAGTATATTTATGTTTCGTGAGTTTCTTGTAGCAGACATTGTGAGTTTTGCATTTGAAAAGTGTTTTGATTTTAGATTTAACACTACTTCTTTTTTAGGTATAACTCACATGTGATGAAAGTCTTCTAAAGTATATATTTCAGTTATTTTTTAGTATATTCACAGCTGTGCGACCATTAACTCGATATAATGTTTAAACTTTTTGTAGGGCCAGGTCACTCGAGATTGCTGTTCTCTTGCCCTCTGTTCATCCCCTGCCCAACAAATGCCTGCTTCACCTGTATCTTACACACCTGATTGACCTTCCTACTACTTGCCCCAGCCCCCAGCTAGTGATTATTCTTATGGAAGGGGTGGTGAGGGGCGTGCCCCTCTGCTGGTTTCCCTGGTAACTAATGAGCCCACCTGCCGTCAATTCTCCTATAAATGGTAATCCCCCCTTCCTTTTGGGGGCGAAGACTGCCACCAGGTCCTGTCTGCCCTGAGCCACACACAGTGGGGTGTCGCTCCAGGACCTTGCTTCAGACGTGTAAGGTCCCCCCATCCATTAAACCATTGATGTCTGTGTTGCTGACTCCAGGCTCTTTGTTCGGTCTTAAAGCTGGGCAAGCGCAGGCCTTGTGGGCCTGCGGGGTGCAGCCCAACACTTTTCAACACTCCCAGAAGAAGCCCTGAACCCATTATCAGACATTTTCTTTTCTGACTCCCCTCCCCATCCTTGCCCCTCGCAGTCACTAATCTATTTTCTATCCCTGTGGATTTGCCTGTTCTGGACATTTCATATAAACGGAATTATATGATGTGTGGCCTTTTGTGTCTGGCTTGTTTACTTAGCATAATGTTTTCCAGGTTCATCCATGTTGTAGCAGGTATCAGTATTTTACCCTTTTTAATTGCCGAATAAAATTCCATCTGAATAACATTTCATTATATAGATGTACCACATTTTGTTTATCCAGTTATCAGCTGATGGACATTTAGGTTGTTTCCATTTGGGGGCTATTATGAATGATGCTGCTGTGAACATTGAAATACAAGTTGTGTGGACATGTTTTCATTAGGTATATGCCTGTGAGTGGAACTCCTGCGTCACATTGTGACTATTTTTAGCATTTTGAGGAACTGCGCCGTTGTTTTCCAAAGTGGCTGCACCATTTACATTCCCACGAGCAGTGTATGAAGATTCCAACTTCTTCACATCCTTACCAACACTTGTAATTGTCTGTTTTTTTAATTATAGCCATCGTAGGCAGTGTGGAGTGGTTATCTCATCATGATTTTGACTGACATTTATCCGTAACTAAATGTTAAGCATTTCTTCATGTGCTTGTTGAACATTTGTAATTTCCTTCAGAGAAATGTCTGTTCAAATCCTTTGCCCATTATTTAATTGGGTTATTTGTCTTTTTATTATTGAGTTTTAGTAGTTCTTTATATATTCTGGGTACAAGTCTCTTACCAATATATGATTTTAAAATATTTTTTCCATTCTGTGGGTTGCCTTTTTACTTTCTTGGTGGTATCATTTGAAGCACAAAGGTTTTTTTGTGTGTGTGTGTGTGTTTTAATGAAGTGCAATCTAATTTTTATTTTAGTCACTTATACTTTTGGTGTAATATATAAGAAACCATTGCTTAATCCAAGGTTGTGAAGATTTACTCCTATGTTTTCTTCTAGGAATTTTATCGTTTTAACCCTTATATTTAAGTCTATGATCTATTTTGAGTTAATTTTCATGTATGGTATATATTCTTTTACATGTGAATATCCAGTTTTCCCAGCAACATTTGTTGAAAAGACTATTTATTCTTTCCCCCATTGAGTTATCTTGGCACCCTTGTTGAAAATCAGTTGGCCGTAGGTGTATGAGTTTATTTTTTGTACTCTCAATTCTATTCCATTGATCTATATATCTATCCTTACACCAGTACCACTCTGTCTTGATTACTGTAGCTTTGTAATAGGTTTTGAAATCAGAAAGTGTGAGTCCTCCAACTTTGTTCTTCTTTATCAGGATTTCAAGTTTGTTTTGGCTACTCTGGGTCCCTTGAATTTCCATGTAAATTTTAGAATCAGCCTGACAATTCCTGCAAAAATTCCAGAAGGGATTTGATAAGGATTGTATTGAATCTGTAGATCAATTGGGGAAGTATTGCCATCTTAACTATTTAATTTTTCTAATCTGTGAGCAGGAGATATCTTTCCACTTATTTACATGTTTTTAATTTCTTTCAACAATTTTTATAGTTTTCAGCGTACAAACATTTTATTTCCTTGATTGAATTTATTCCTAAGTATTTTATTCTTTTTACTGCTACTAAAAATGGGACTGTTTTCTTAATTTCATCTTATTATTTATTGCTAGTGTATAGAAATACAACTGATTTTTCTATGCTGATCGTGTATCCTGCAATACTACTAAACTCAATTAATTCTAATAGTTTTTTAATGGATTCCTTATGATTTTCTATATACCAGATCATGTCATCTGCAAATAGAGATAGTTTTACTTCTTCTTTTCCAATCTGATGCCTTTATTTATTTTTCTTGCCTAATGGCCCTGGCGAGCCATCCCATGTTGCAGAGAGGTGATGAGAATGGATGTCTTTGTCTTATTGCTGATCTTAGGGGGAAAGCATTCAGTCTTTCACCATTATGTTGTTAGCTATGGCTTTGTCATAGATGCCCTTAATCAGGTTGAGGACGTTTCCTTCTAGTCCTAGTTTATTGATAGTTTTTAACTTGAAAATATGTTGGATTTTGTCAAATGCTTTTGTTGTGTCTGTTGAGATGATCACATGGTCTTTACCTTTTATTCTACTAATATGGTGTATTATGCTGATTGACTTTGAATGATAAATCAACTTTGCATTCCTAGGATAAATATCACTTGGTCATGGTGTAAAATCCTTCCTATATGTTGCTAGATTTGGTTCACTAGTATTTTGTTGAGGATCTTTGCATATTAATATAGTTTTCAAAATGCCCTCTCACGTTAAGTTCTGATATTCAAGTTGTTTCTACTTGTATTGTGCCGTGTCCAGAGAATATTAACATTATATAGTTTTTTTCCCCTTTCTGTTTTTGAAGCTCTGGAATATTTTTATTTTCTCCACATAGGATCACACTCACAGAAAATATGAGAGGACCCTTGGGTACAATATTTGCACTGTAGAGTTTTGTCCCATCATGGAACTTCTGAAACAGAAGGACCTTTAATAATCAACTTGGCCTTGGTTTTCAACTCTGTTCCACAGAGTTCCCTAAGGTATTCTGTATGCATTTTAAGGGTTTTTTTTTAATGTATATTTAAGTATTTTAAAAGCCCAAATAAATAAAGACAGCATTGATTGACATGTATTCCATACCAAACTTTACTATATTGGATATCATGGTCAAAATTAACTTATGTCCCACTGCTTGTCTTTATAAAATTACAAAATACATTTAAATAAAATACTACAAGTGAATGTTTTATGCATTGGGTTCCTATGAAAGATTTCATCTGCAATAAGTCTATGTCCATCATTAGATGAAGAAACTAAAGTGCTGGGTCACTCGCCCAAATTGGAGGCTGAGGTGAGAAGAGACTCCAGCTCTCCTTTCTCTCAGTTGAGTGCCCTTGACTGCCTATATTGTCTTTCCAAAGTCATTTGTCTCAAACCAAAGATATTACTCAAGGGACTGCTTGAAAACACACAGCCCTCGTCATTGGGTTATTGTAGTGACGTCTGTTCTGGTCCTTGTGTTTGTTCTCTGGCTGGTTCGCAGGTCTCAGAGTGATTCAGTGCCTCAGCATTGGACGTTTTCCCTTCTACCCTGAAGTTCTCAGATGGAATAGGAAAGAAGGGAAAGGCAATTAGAAGTGTGCTTTAGACAAAAGTTCCAAGGCATGCAGACCTTGTGGGAGTTATTGATTTATCTTTGGAGTTTAATTTGACAGAGTGAGCCTGTCCAACCTCATACTTACTGAGAACTGGCTGAGTGCTTTTGCCTAGAACAATGATGAGAAAGTTGAGTTGTGGAGGATTGAAATGGATGAAGCCCAGAGAGACGTTACTTCTGAGAAGAGCAAAGACCCCAGGTGGTAAAAGTGGTCGATCTCCATTGGAGAAGACAGAGACCTGGGCCAAGAGTGCACATCCAGCAAGACTATGGGGCTCCCCTCTGATTGGGGTTCCCATTTATTTGGCATGGCTCTGTGTCTAGACTTGGGGCCTCACTAATTGGACCTGCCAGTCCCCGGCTGAACAGGAGTCATCACGCAGGACAGTGATAACTCGCAAGGACCTCCAGTGGGTTAGATGGGGTGCACGTTGGGCTGCAGGCACCTCTCTATTGATGAGATACATTCAGGGTTTGAAAAATGACAATGTTTCAAATGACACAAATTGAACCAGGACTGGTTCTCATGTCTAAGCCATAATAAAAAAGAGGACAGAACATGGACAATATTTTTTTAGTATGAAAAGTTAGTCATCATGAGTGGGGACCAAGATTTTTTTTCAGAAGCACACTTCAGTTTAGAAGAAAGGGTTTCCCATGTTTTGACCTCCTTTGTTGCTCACTTGCTCTCTCCCTCATAAATTCCCATCCATTCTTAAATAGGATAGAAATGTTCAGTGTGACTCATTCACAGGAGTGCTGTGAGGATCAAGTGAGTTAATACACACTTAAGTTATCAGAACAGGACCAGGCAAAGAGTAAATGCTAGTAAATATACTGTTGTAATTATCAGTGCCGTCATTACAGTCACTCACCTGATCCTCCTCCATTTATGCCACCTACTTTTTATTACCTACCATGTGTATATGCTGAGTATTTTGGAGGATAAAATATTCTAAGTAAAAGGAAACAATTCTTGCCTTCAAGGCTTTTGGAGTTAATAAAGGAGTGAAAAAAATATATCTGGAATGCAGGCGAGCTTTGTTAGATTCCTGCCTACTTAGGTGTCCCAGCCGAGAACAGTGGAGAGAGTTAAAGATATGCACAAAAGACAGTCAGATCCTTAAAGGTGCACAGCACAATGGCTAACACATAGTGCATGTTGAATAATGTTAAATAATTCTTGTGATTGCTCCTCACGTGAGGAGCCTTCTCAGACCTCAGTGGTCCCTAAGGCAGAATTAGTACCCCCCATCCACATTGTTCCCCATCATGTCTCTGTCTCTATTTCAGCACCTCTCTTTCCTCCCCCTGCTGTTTACATACCTGTTTTCCCAGGCAATTTTGTGCTTTCAAAGACAGGGACCTGTCTTCTTCATCATAATCCTCAGGGCCAGGTGCAATGCCTAGGACACTGATGGAGTCAATAAGTGTGTCGGTGGGAAGAAAATATGTTGGGTTTAGTGATGTTGTAAAGAAAATGGGAATTGTCTGGAATGGTATGTCCTTAGTTCCCAGTCAAGCCCTAGAAAACACACATTCATTTGGGAGATGCTCACAAACGGCTCAGGCCTGGGATCCACTTCAAGGTCACCCTGGTACTTGGCAGGATGCATCTTCTTCCCGTGCTTGAAAATTAAAATTATATTTGTGCACCTCTCATCTCCTGCAGCGGGCATGATAAACAAAGCAAACCACAACACAGACTGCAGGGTCAGACAGACCCTAGCCCGCATTTCCTTACCTGCGAAATCAGCCTCGCTATTACCTCTTGGGGCTCCTGAGGATGGATGAGTGATGGATATGCAGGCGCCTCACGCTCAGGGGGCCCGGGCTGGACGGCAGTTGCCATTTTCAGCAGAGCCTCAGGATCATCTATTGTACTTTCATCATCTCACTTGTGAGTTCTCCTAGAGTTTATGGGGCCGGGAGATGTGAAAACACTCTGGCGGTTGGGGAATCACTTAGGATGTCATGGCTTACAAGCTGGTAAATAAAGGGAAAGAATTAAGGGTTTATTCTGCCTTTCCTGTATGAACCATACCACTGAGCAGCCAAATAAGAAGTCAGATTTTCTTTTTTAAGAATACTTCAGCTAACTGATGAAGATGGAATGCTAGAATATCACCAATTTGCAACTCTTAATAAATCAATAGATCCAGTCAGTGATCACCAATGGCTGCTAAAATCACCCAAGAAAATATGGAACCCAAATTTGAACAAGCCCTGAGTACAACTTCTAATTTACAGGAAACATCGTAGAGTTGGAATTGGCAAAAATCCATATTGTGGGAAACTCTATAGTACAAACAATTACATTTCTTCCATAAAGAGAAAGAAGAGAAACGCATAGAAACTTTAGATTTAAAAATACCAGTGAGATACATCAACCAATCAGAATATATAGACTTTGTTTGTGTCCTGATTCTTTTAAGTAATTTTTTAAGACAACCCTTATGACATTTATGAAACAATTAGAGGAAAAAAGATCTTAATGATTTATCTTAAACTAACATTTTCCTTTAATGATGTACATTTTGCCCTGTCCTACCCAACCTCATTCTCCTGGATAAAGAACACGGAATTATGAAGGAAATTAGGTTACTTCTAACCCTTGAGGGACCTGGGTCAGGAGTGCACAGGGCCCACTTACCATGTCTAAATAACTAAAAAGCATTCTCTTAGCTGAGGTAATCCCCTCCTCCCACCATTAAAAAAAAAAAAAGAATTTTTTGGGTAACGGCATGCTGGCAGGCAACTTTTTTGGGGAGTGGTTCCAAGGAAGAGAAGTAGGGGTCTTGGAAGAGAAAACAAGGGAGGCAGGGGAAACTACCCCAAGTGTACATTATCAAACTAATCACCACTCTGGGCAAGTCGTTTGATCCTTCTAGGGCTTCTCCAAAGAGCCATGTAGAATATATGTCTGAATTATCTTCCTGAGGGGACAGAAAAGGGGAATATTTACCCATGGTTCCAGGTTCTGTTAGTCAAGGGTTGCCCAAGGGGAGTTAACTCTCTAGCACTTTGGGTTTGCACGTGTGTCAGAATGGCCTTAGAACATAGTGGCATGGGGTCATTTGATCTCTGGTCCCCCATCCATGGCCTGCCCCCTTCTATTCCCAGCCTTGAGTCCACCCCAAGCCACAGGGGGGCTTTCACACACATGAGTGGACAATCTGCCCACACCTCCAAGCTCCATTCACCTCACCCTCACAAATAGCTCCTCCTGGGCCACCTGTAGGTCTAGGGGCAGCACATCGACACCGTTCTCAGGAAGACAGACCTGGGAAGAGGCCCAGGCAGCCTCTAGAGCCCGTCCACAGAGAATTTGGGGGTCCCGGGCACCCAGAGCATAGGCTAGAGCAGGGCATGGAGTTCTGGGAGAGCATGTTCCCTTGGCCTCATGGGCTAGGGCTGGAGGGGAGTCAGAGTGGGGGCCTTTAAAGGTACTGGTCCGAGGCCTGTTAGGAACCAGGTGGCGCAGTGGCAGGCAGGCGGGCGAGCGAAGCTTCATCTGCCACTCCCTATCGCTCCCCGTCGCTCGCGTTACAGTGATCCATCCCCCCCGCCTGACTCCTTGTCCATGGAAAAATTGACTTCCACGAAACCGGTCCCTGGTGGCAAAAAGGTTGGGGACCGCTGCTTTAAAGAACGGGGCCCCAGGCAGGACCCCTACTGCTCAGGCCAAAAAGTACCCAGTTCTTTTCCACCCACTGACTTTATCGGGCTCTGGAGTCAGACAGGTCTTTGTTAACCTTGGCTCAGGCTGCAAGCAACAACATTAGGGAAACTGCTCACCTGTTGAATTTCTTCATTGGAAAAGGGAGGGAAGAAGGCTGTTGTAAGGATTGAAGGAGACAGTATTACACGAGCGGCCACTCTGAGCCTGGCATATGGGAGCTCTCCACAGGGAGCAGGTCTGCAAGGGTCCAGAGGTGGCATCTGGGGTCAGGGTTTGTGCCCAGGATGGAGGGGACAGCTGAGGGGGCTGAGGGAAAGGGCACAGACTGGTTGCAATGAGCTTTTTCTCTGTTTGGTACAATTCTCATGAAAATACACAAAGAAGAGTAATTTAATAGATTTTCCACAGAGTCCCAAAACTTCTTTAAGACTTGTTCTAGGGACTTCCCCGGTGGTGCAGTGGTTGAGACTCTGCACTCCCAATGCAGGGGGCCCCAGTTCGATCCCTGGTCGGGAAACTAAGATCCTGTATGCTGCATGGTGCAGCAAAAAAAAAAAGACTTGTTCTAGATCCCACTGGACCATAAGCTCCTTGAGGACAGAGCTGCATATCATTTTCTGATAAAACCCTAACTCTTAGCATACTGCCTGGCACATAGTAAGTGCTCAGTAAAAAAGCACTGGATGGATGATTTCAAATTTGGTGTATTTCTTTTAGTGGGAGGCTCTTGGTTCCTATGTTGGCTTCAAAGTTTCTGCAGACATCTCAAACTGGAATAATTCTCTGCCTCAACCCTGCCCCTCCCGCAGTCCCTGCCTCAGTGGGCAGCACCACCGACCCCCATGCCAGCGGTCATGGCAGCGTAACCCCTCATCCTTGATCAATTACCATGTCCCGGTGCTTCTATCTATCTGGTAGTTGTGGGGTTTTTTTAATTTATTTATTTTTATTTTTGGCTGCGTTAGGTCTTCATTGCTGCACGCGGGCTTTCTCTAGTTGCAGCGAATGGGGGCTACTCTTCGTTGTGGTGCGCGGGCTTCTCATTGCGGTGGCTTCTCTGTTGCAGAGCACGGGCTCTAGGCGCGCAGGCATCAGTAGTTGTGGCACACAGGCTTAGTTGCTCCCTGATTATATCCTCCCCAGTGGATATATCCTCCCCAGTGTAGCCAGAGTGGCCTTTACACATCTGACCACATCCCTGATGGGCTCAGAGGTAAAGCCCAAGCCCCGTGATTCAACTTTGAGGACCCTCTGGTATACGTCATCTGCCCCACTAGACTTGTAAGATCCTTGAGAACAGTCATTGTCTTATATTCCTTTGTATATCCTGTGGTCAGCCAGAAACTAAGTTACATAAATGAATACAGTTTTTAAAAATCAAAACTATTTTTTATCTATTGAGAAAATTATAAAATTTAAAATTGTGGACTTAAACTATCAAACATCAGAGATAAACCAGGACTATCTGAGCCACCAGCTGCCCCTCCCTGAGTAACTCGTGGTGAGCAGGGACCACATCCATGTTGGGTACTTCAGTGCAGTGCTCTGGGCTCCTGGCACTGACCTTCCTTTGGATATGAAATTAATTTAGTCCTGGAATTCGTCACTGGGCTATTTCTGGAAATCACCATCTTTCTCTGGAGTGGTCTGTCCTGACTTCTGACACACTTAAGCCATGTGGCTGCTCAGGAGAGCCTGTGCCCATCTGTTTCAGAGAAACTGTCCTCGGGAATTCATCTTCCTTCTGGGAGATTGTGATCAGAAATCATGCAGTTGGCCTGTCTTCGTATCCATCGCGCCAGCTGTGCACTCACATCAGTTTTCTTTTCTCATCCGTCAGAGGGGCACCTTCCAATGTTTGCTGAAGGGAAAGTATTCACGGTCAGATTTCTAGCATAAGGATCATGCCATCGACAGGTTTTATCTATTTCTTTGCTTGTACAAGCTGTTTGACATCACTGAGTCTCAATTTAGTCATCTTTATTTTTTTTATTTTCTTTAAATTAATTAATTTATGTATTTTTGGCTGCATTGGGTCTCTGTTGCTGCGTGTGGGCTTTCTCTAGTTGCAGTGAGCGGGGGCTACTCTTCATTGCAGTGCGTGGCCTTCTCGTTGCGGTGGCTTCTCTTGTTGTGGAGCACCAGCTCTAGGCATGCGGGCTTCAGTAGTTGTGGCACGTGGGCTCAGTAGTTGTGGCTCACAGGCTCCAGAGTACAGGCTCAGTAGTTGTGGCGCACGGGCTTAGTTGCTCCACGGCATGTGGGATCTTCCCGGACCAGGGCTCGAACCAGTGTCCCCTGCATTGGCAGGTAGATTCCTAACCACTGTGCCACTGGAGAGGTCCCTCAATTTAGTCATCTTTAAATGGAGACAAAAATTGTAAATATCTGATGAGGTTATTGTGAAGATTAAATGAGATGAAGTGTGTACTGGGTTGAACATCACATTGTAAAGGTTTTATAAATGTCAAGTACTTAGGTTTTTTATACTTTGTTTTAAAACAAGATTTTGGGGAGTTACTAAAACATGTGCAAAATTATAAGATTAACATAGGGTAAATGAGGAAGCCAGAGTTAGGAGGGACACTGCATCATTAAAGAGAATCATGAGGGTTTTAGCTTTCTTACATGGGATACCAACTTGGCCATTCATTCATTCATTTGCTGAATCAGCGCTTAACTTTGAGCAGCCCTTGGGAATTCCCTGGTGGTCCAGTAGTTAGGACTTCGCGCTTCCTCTGCTGGGGGCCCAGGTTCAGTCCCTGGTCGGGGAACTAAGATCCTGCAAACCACGAGGTGTGGCAAAAAGCAAAACAAAACAAAAACAAAAAAAACCTTTGAGCAGCTCTCAGCATGCAGCATATACAAAGGAGTAAAAGACCTTGTTTGTGCTTCTGGTTCGGACAACTAGCCCGGAGAGATCCAACTAAAACACAGTGTGGCAGGAACTGGGAGAGAAATGGAGGAGGGCACGTGTGCCAGGGCCTGCCTGGGGGAGTAGCCCTCCCATACCAGCTGGGTTTGCAGTTACTTCCTGGGGGGTCCTGATGACATATCTGCTTTGTGTTCATGTTTCAGCAACCACTTTGGAGCTGAATGTGACAAAGCAAGAAGATGGCCAAGATTAGCACCCAATACTCCCACCCTTCCGGGACTCACCACCTCGTGGTAAGGACCACGGACAGAGATCTCGATGGCATTGAGAACGGCCTCAGCAGGTAGGATGGGCTTTTAACTTCGTGCCTGGAACAGGTTATTTCCATAGCTGATCTAGACCTGGGGGAAAGACTGCCTTAGCCTGTGGGCAAGCGCAGGTCGGAGGGCGGGCTCTGTTCACAGCACTCCTTCTAACTTCATTTTCCATGTCCCTTACTCCTCACAACCCACACTGAAGTAGTTTTTATTCTCATTTTAGAGATGTGGGAAAATGAGGCTCCAAAAGTTACATAACTTTTGTAACTCTTTTTCTAGAGGCAAGAAAGTGAAGACTCACATGCAGCTGATTAAATTCTACTGTAAAAATGTCCCCAAACTGCCACACTTTCCCTTGTATACATCAAATACTTATCGGGCTCTGTCTGTGCACCAGCCACTGCCCTGGGCACTGGGGTGGAGTACAGATCAGATTAACTGTCCCTCACTTCCAGGAGAAGGCCAGGACTCAGCCGTGCTCATGTACCTGGGGGGAGTGGGCCGTGCCTTGCCAGCAAAGCCATCGGCCCCATCAGTGACATCCCGACACAGGCAGCCACATGGAAACCTGGGGCCTTGAGTTCTACTTCTAGCCCTGTTCCTAACTTACTAGTAGACCTGGGAAAACTCACTAACCCTTCCATGCCTCAGTTTCTTCAACTGCAAAATGGAGCAGCATTGGGAAATGGGAAATGGGAGAGTATCTATTTGGTGCAAATGGACTTACATTCTTAAGTTTCTTAAATTCTCAGTGAGTTGATTGAGTTGAACAAGAAGAAGCTTTATTTCCAATATTTATGTTATTTTTGTCTCACATATATAACACTTAAAACCTCCCTCCCATGAAAACTGCATATTATCTGACGGCCAAAAGTGCAATTACAGTCCTCAATCCTCGCATCCCTGGCACTAGGCCCTCCTCCATCGTTTCTCCTCACTAACTTATATATGTCACTTCCTCTCTCAAATGCACATTTGGTTTTTCCTATGTCTAGGTGCTTTGTCCCAGCTCCTTAGCAACTCGGCTAATAAGTGATAGACAGCAATTTCCCTATCTTTGCAAACTTCCGTAGTCTTTGGACCTCCACCTTCTGGGATTCAGGCAAAGGAAGGAAATCTCAAAGCATGGCAACAGATATTCCCTCCAACTCTTTTAAGTTGGTGCTTGGACCCAGGAAATTTGATAGACTCAGGGGCATCAGAAATTCACACCCTACTCAAATTTCTCCCTCCTAACTGGCCGACTGTCAATACTTGTGTTCCACAACTGAGGACTCCTTCCTTTAGGTTAAGGCATTGCCCTTATTTAAAAGGAAGAGGAACACTATTAGGACAGTTATCTGCTATTAAAACTTTGGTGTGCGTTAATAGTTTCTTTCCCATACCTGAGCTAATAAAACCCCCTGAAGAGGGGCTTCAAAGAGGATTGCGGTAGAGGGGAGAAAAGTCCCAAGCATGGAGCACAGCAGGAAGTCAGGCTCCCTGGGCAGCATCAGGCTCCTGGGATCTTGGGCCCCATGGGAGAAGGAAGAAGCTGTTAGGATCAAGAAGAATTTGAAGCAAATGGAACTTTTCCCCATTGCTCCCTTTTGCGTCGAGCGGGACAAAACCAGAGCATCTCGTGGAGCTTCCAGAGTCCCTGGAGTGTCAGTCTGGCTCCTCCCAGTGAGAAGGCGGGCCTGGCGAGTGGGCTGGGGCTCCTGCCCAGAAGGCCTGCTTGACCCGACACCACCACGAGCCAGCTCTGCCCGACTCGCCCTGGCTCTGCCTCGGCCAGTGGCCGACAAGCTCCGTCTGGCTTGCGGGCTGTTCAAGAGCCTCCGGCTTCCGAGAGCCTCGCTGTAGGCTCACATTGGGTCCATGCACGCTCCGGGGATAGGTTGTCCACACAGCCAGTGCTCTGAAGTGATGCTCTTGGACAGTACTCTGCCATCTCACGGGTGAGCAAATGCCCTCCCCTCCCCCACCCGCGTCCCCAGGCCAGCGTGGTGACCAACAGCACAGGCTCGGGGTCAGACTGCCGGGTTTGAAAAGTGGCTCTGAAAAGCTGCTCAACAGCTCCAAGCCTCAGTTTCCTCATCTGCAAAATGGACTAGTACTGACCTCAGGGCAGAAATGAGGGTAAAACAGAGTACCCCTGCCATGCAGTGAGAGCTTAATTGGTGCTCACTGCGGGTCTTGGAGATGCTGCCCCTCCTATGGGCCTTCTCTGGCGTCCCAGCTGAAGCCTTCTTCACCTCCTCTGACCTCAGATGGCCCCAGCTGTCCCGACACCTGGAACGGGCCATTTCCTGCCTGTGCCCACATCAGGCTGTCTCAGCCTGACCACTAGCCGGGTCTCAGTGAGCTCCACTTGGGGCCGTGCCCAGCTACCTACGTGGTAAAAGCTTGTTGACAGATTAGTACAGAATCCCGTGGAAACACTTGAGAGGTTTCAAAAGGAGAGAGAGGAAAAATGCTTCCTTCATGAGAAGCATTATCTCATGGAGGCAGGAGTGGGTTAACAGACAGAAGTTTCCAGAATGGCTCCTTAGCATCACCAAAGATTGAGAATAGGAGTTCAGGCTGGGGGGAGCAGCCTTGGGCCGGAAGCCTGGGGCCAGAGCCCTCCCCTGCTTCCCAGAGCAGCCCAACATCTGTCAATTCACAGACTAGTTTTCCCTGTAAGATTGATTTCAGCCAAGGACTCTGGCACAGTCACATAAAATTTTTAAAGTTTCACATCACTATTTGCAGGGAGGAAATGCTGTTTGAACAAATCGTAGATCTTTGCCTTGAAATTCCAATCCTTTTAGAAAACTTTTGGGAGGAATAATTATGAATGTGTGTCCTTAAATATTAATCACTCTTTATCCTCAATGATGTCACACAGCTGTGCTGGGAATATATGCATTAGTGTGGTCCTTTGCTGAGTGCCCCCCAAGGCAGGGAGTATCGTTTCCCCGACCCCTGAGACATCCCGCCTCCCAGGTCTTTCACCAAGTTAGAGACCCAGGTTTCTGTTTCTCTTTTTAAATCATTGGGCCCATTTTCCTAGTGAAGAGTCATAAGGAAGGATGAAGATGTTTCCTTTGAACAAAAAAATTAACTTTACACCTTGAAAAGACCAGAAATAAAAATGTCTTGAATTTTGCTTTTCCTATTTAGATCTGTTTGGTTGACTCAGTTATTTGAGAGCTGGCTGGCATATTTTTGCAGATACTGCAATCGAGAAAGGCTTCACAGTCTGCCACAGAGAATTGCAGCTGGGACCGAGGGCACCCCAAACCCCAGATCAGTCTCCTAGTGTAGCTATTTTAGGTGAGCTTCTGGGCATAAGGGGTTGTGTCCTACAGAGAAGGAGACTTCTTCATGCTTTACCCTGAACAGAGCCCAAAGCAATTTCCACAAAAGAAAACCATTTTCAACCTGCTTCCCCAGGACCCAAGACAAAAATGCAGTGACTTCAGTTCCCTGGTCACACGTGGCCGGGGCAGTACCTGCCCATCACTCTAGTTCCTCAGGGCTTGAGATCAGGAAAAGTAAAATAAGGTATCATCTTCTCCACCCTTGTTCCAAAAGGCCACTTCTGTTTCCTCTTATGTCCCCAAAGTCAGTGAAAGAAGACACCAGATCCACAGAGCACAAAGTTAATCACCAGTTCCCATTCTGATGAGAACCTCTGCTCCCTCCCAGTGACGAAAAAGCTTCACCTTGTGGACATTAATTCCTCTGTATAAATAAACTCAGAAGATGAGCTTCTGAGCTCATCTTCATCATCTGAGCTCATCATCATCAAAGGTCCAGGCCACTTGCAGTAGCTTCATTTTACAGGTTGAAAATGACCTTGTCTTTCAAAACAGTCACTTCATTTTGTTTCACCAGTTGCCCTTGATCTTGCTAGTTACTAACTTCACAGGGCTTCTTCCTGCAAAGGCACCATCACCACAGAGAACCGGAGACTGCGGATAGAAGGCAACTTCATGTTGTCCTGGCCTGATCTGCTTGTTTTACAGAGACCGAAGCCTGTCGAGTCCTGAGCCAGCTCCCGGCCGGACAGTACCTGGACCGCGCTCTCTCCTGCCTCTGTATTTCCCTGGGAGGTTCTGGATCCCTGATCTTGCACTGATTGCCAGAAGTTTCGCCCTTTTGGCAGTACCTGTGTGTCCTTGGGGACACAAAATATCACCTCAGACATTTGGTTCCTCTCCTCCTAGCCAATCTCCCCTTCCATTTACCTCATAAAATCAGTTTCTCTGAGGAATAACTAATTGGGTTTGCTATTTAAATTCCCCCAGGCATTTAACGAGGGTGGAGACTATGGAGCTGGGAGAAAGACAGCAGGGTAGAACTCTGGGCATCAAGAAACAAGTGGGGAGAGGCATCAAGAAGAAAAGGCCCCTTGGGTCCCTTGAACTTACATCGTATAAGACCCTTCCTATTCTTCACAGCTAAATGTGCCTTTCTGGACTTGGGTGTTTGACCATTACTTAAATCAATATGAAATCAATTTTTCCTTTGTTTTCTTTTCGAAGACCAGGAAAATTAAACTCAGGGAGGGTAAGTGACCAGCCCACAGTACACTTAGTTAATAGGTGCTGGGGTAGGAATTCGAACCCAGGCCTCCGGGCTCCCCACTACGCCGCCTCCCCTTCATGTAGGTGTCAAAGGTCCAGGCCACTTGCAGTAGCTCTCACTGCTGCCAGCTGCAGGCCTGCTTTGAAATCTGGGGTGAGTTCTGCCCTTCTCACCCACCCACAAGCCCTGATGTCGTGGGCATTGAGTCCTTTGCTGCTGATGCAAATAAATCTGGTCTCAGGATGTACCCCCCCCCCCCACTCCCCCCGCGATGAACAGAATCCAGACTAGGCAGAAATGCTGGGCCGCCTGCTCGGGGCCTAGAGCTCCCTGAGGAGGGAGCTGCTGGTGGGGACGGAACACCTCGTCCTGGGATTGCCTCTAGATCTTCCAGGCACACGTTCTGTGGCAGAGCTAGAGCCCAGCTGTTAGTTGCTGCCCGCACCCCAACTCCCCATCCCCAAGCATGCCAGCTGCTAGGATCCAGGCACTGGAGAGATGGACTCACTTGTCGCCCTGCCGCCTCCTCCTCCTGTAACTGACCCGGGTGCCTTGCACATGCATTCCCACCTTTGTAGTACGCAGAATATTAGAAGCGCAAGGGTATTGTAGCTTCCTAACTGCAGCAGGGCTTCTGGTAGGGTCTCTCATATGTATAAGGATGAGGTGTGAGTGGTCTCTTATGAGTATAGAGAATTCAGTTAGGCGGTTTGGAAATAAAAAAGCCATGCCCACATTAGTGCAGCCAGGGGAATCAGAGCCATGTCTCTAGTGGCATGCCACAGGGCTCAGCTCTCAGCTGTGTCCTATTCAACTTTTGCTTTAATCAGTGCCATATATGAAAACAGAAGGCAGATTCATGGAGTAGGTGAGAGCAGGCTTTGAAAGGAGATGGAATGGCATACAAATCTCCGCTTTGCCGCTTGGCTGTGTGACCTTGGGGAAGTTACTTAACCTCTCTGAACCTCAGTTTCCTCTCATACAGTTTTTATGTGGATTAAGTGATCAAATGTATGTGGCTGACATACAGCAAGCAGTCAATAAATGGCATATACTTCGGGTATCACATCTGTGAATGAGACGGAGTTGGGAGGACCCTGCATACCAAGGGTGCCAAAACATCAAGTGACTCAGATAAATGGGAGAGTCCAATACTTATTTCCAACAAATCAATTCTACATGCATAAGACAAGGCCTTCTGGCTTAGCAGCAGCACATGTTATAAGACATTGGGTTTTGGATGATGGTAGCTGGTGATGGGGTACCAAAAGCATGTCTTGGGCTCCAGTAACAGCAGGGTGGTTCTCAGTCTCTGTGCCCAGTCAGGCAAGAATACAGGAACCTGCTCACAAGAGAATGACCATGACAGGGAAGAGACTTGAACCTGATGAGGAAAGCCTGGGTGAGCTGATGCGTCTAGCCTGGAAAAACGAGGCAGCACAGGTGTGAGAGCTGTCCCTTCATGGAAGGCGGTCTTTTAGAAGATGAAGTTGCCTGACTCCATGTGGTTCCAGCAAAGCAAAAAAAAGCGTATCCTCGATATGGGGAAGCTGAGGGAGAGAAGAACCTGCCGGCAATCAGGGCTGTGCAGAGAAGACCTGGAGGAGCCATGGAATGGTAGTGAGCTCCCCATGCTGGAGACGGCAGGGAGGTTGCAGAAAGGAAGAGGCAGCGGCTTGGCGGCTGAGATAGGGGATTCTGACTTCGAATCACTCACTGGGGAGAGATAGAGCCTTTGCCCTGACATTAATTCTTGCTTGCTTCTTCAGCCGCGTTGCCACCTTGTTAAGAAGGCTGATTAGGCTGGAATAGGTCACGTGATCGAATTAATTTGTCTTGCCTGGGCTCTCCAAGACTCATAGAATGAAATGCAAATCCCTGGAGGCCAATGCCTGGATGGCTTTTAATCAGGCTGATCAAACTTCAGCCCTAGGAAGTTTTAAAAGAAAGGGAAAAAAGGAAAATTACACCCCAGCAGAGAGGTCTTATTCCAGGAAGTTCAACAAACACGAGGCTCTGCTGATGCTCAGACTGAGCTGTGGACACCTGTCCTGTGGGTGCTGTTGCTTTTTGCCCTGAATTGCACAGGTGAGGTCCCCGCCCCGCTTCCCTCTGCATTACAGGGGACACAGGTTAGGGCTTGGCAAAAGGGCACAGCAGAAATGGATTTTCATTTGAAAGCACTACACAAATGCACGTGGAGGGCTAGGCCAATTCCTTACAGTATGGCCGGACCCTCCTCTTAACCAGTGGGCTCCTGCAGTACCCACACACTACGACAGGGGGCAAGGGAAGACCTCCTGAAGGAGACGGCACTTGATCCAACTTTAGGAGATAGGATCTCAGTATGCAGAGATGTGTGTGAACCAAAATCCTTGTTCTGGAATCCTTGCATGGAAACAGCTGCTGTGGCTCCAGATGCAGGCCCGGGACCTCCCCCCCACCACCCCGCCCCCAGTGCTCTAATAAGGACCATTTGCTGCTGGCTTGCCCTTTTCACCTGGGCTATGGGCAGTAGCCTCCTTGTCATAAAGGAAAAGCCACTTTCTCCTGAAAGCCAGGACCTGCTGGCTGCTGCTGGAGTATGAACTGAAGTGGGGAGCTCTGGGGTGAGGATCTGTGACAGTAGCTTTCCTCTTTAAGCAGGGCATCTGGCCATCTCAGTCCTCAACGTGTCCAGGAGGTTGGAAATCAATGTCAAGGATGAGCTTGAAATCAATTTCGCTTGCTGCATATTTGATTTCCTAGGACCCACTTGCCATGTGAGGAGACACCGTCAGAACTGCAAGAAGGCATCACCATGGAGACCAGAGGACTGGCTGAATCCAAGCGAAGCTCCTTCACCAGCCAGGGGCCTGCCAGGTAACCGACCGGTCTCAGCCCTCACCTTGGGAAAGGGCAGACAGAGGCAGAAAGAAGGTAGATAAGTCTCAGGAAGAAATGGTGGTTGAGGGTAGGGTTGCAGATTTGGAGAAGAAAGAGGCAGGAGAAGCGGAGTCAGAAATCTATCAGGGAGTCATTTCCTCTTGGGTCAGGTGTTCCGAGCTCAGAAAAGTCTAAGAAAAACTGCCTCTATCTGAAATTGCTCTCATAAAAAGTGATATTGAGGTACTTGCTCAATTCTGGAAGAATTCAAGGGAAAAAAAGCCAACCAGAGAAGTTTCAGAAAAGAATTCAGAAGAAAGATCAGCCAGCTGTGGGAGACCGTTGGGTGGATCACGGTGGCACACAGAGGGCAATCGTGGCTCTGTCGGAAATAGCCCCTGGCAGGTCCTCACTCGTATGGGTCTAGACTTCATAGCTTACGTCCTCGCAAAAGTATTTGGAAGATTAACTAGGCTCCGAGCTCTGTCTCCCTTCTGATGACATCTGTCCTCCGGCTTCAGTAGCTGTACCACCTGAAGGAAGTCATTTCACCTTTCACATCTCATCTAAAGATGCATCTAGTAACATGAGGGCTGCGGCAGAGCCCAGCGCTGCCTTACGACGGGCGCTCAACAAACGTTGGGCTCATTATTTCCTTCCACTGATATTTTTTTTTTTACCAAAGCCAGAGTTTCATACAGTCACGTGTTCTACAGGTTTTGCTTAAGAGTATTGCAAAAAAATTAATTTATCTAGTTATTCTTCATGTTTTTCATTGTGGAGGATTATTTATTTCACTAGCCACTTACAGCTGGGCATTTAAGTGATTTCCAGTGTTTTTTGTCTTACTAATAAAATATCTTACTAATAAAAGGCCTGTTGATCGTAAGTTAGAGAACACCTTCAACTAGCTCAAATGAAAAGGGTAGGGCTGGGGCAGGGGCTGGTGTAAGCTAAGATCCAGGCCACCTTGTGGAAATGGAGCCAGTGGGGCTCATAAGGGGCCGTGGGGAAGCAGCTGCCTTCCCTCTCTCGTTTCTCTAGCAGCATTTCATGATCTGTGTGCTTTTTGCCTGCGTGCCTCCTACGTTTCTGGCTTTCTCTGCTCACACCTCAGCAGGCACAGGCTGAACACAGCCTTCACCATATGATCCTGAGTTGAAACACCCAACCCCATCTGGAGTGGTTTTTAGTTCCGAGGCTTGAGTGACTCTGTGGGTCAGTCGTCCATCCCCGAGCCTGTTGGCTGAGGCTGGAGCTCCGGGGAGTATGACCTTGCTTCTCTCCCTCAGCAGAGGGAGGATGTGGGTGTGGGGAGTGTCAGAGCAGAGAGGTTGGGCTGGGCAGGCACCTTGCCATTCATCTGCAGCAGCCGCTGTAAGCATCTCTGTTCGTGGGATGTTGCCTCACTTCAACTTATTCCCTTAGGCTATGGTCACAAGTGTGTGATGGGGATCAAGGTATGTGACAATTCATGACTCCATGCCAGGTTGCTCAGAACTGATTTCTTGGGGACAGTGGCGTGCACAGTGGGTGCCCAGTCAGGAAAGCTGAACTCCAAGAAATAGTTGAGTCTCTCTTTCCGTTCCCCCCTGGCCAAGACGGGGAAGCAAGAGGCAGGGCTGAGGGAAGCTTTTTTACAGAAAACTGAAGCTAAGATGAGCTCTGGGCGTGTGGACTGCCTGGTCTCAGGTGCTTGCGGCCCGGGTGGTGTCCGCTCCAGGAGAGAGGTCAGGGCACATTGCATAGGAACTTCTGCACAGGGATGGGGAGAAAACAAGAGTTTGTATGAAGAGCAATTCATAGGACAAGGGCTGGGGAAAGAACCTAGGTTGTATCTGGGTGCTTGTTCCTTTATACCTTGCTCTGAATTTTATCACTATTCGGAAATTGTATTTTTTTTACTGTTCCTATGCTTACCTGTCGTAACAAAGAGCTCTACATGGGGCAGAAGGAAAGATGAGCAGAAAAGCTTGCTAAATGGCCCATTGGCAGGATCGTGCCTTTGATGGAGTCCAGGTGTTAAAGGGACAAAGCCATAATGAAGAAATGTCCCTTATGGAGGAAGCTCCGTCCCAGGTGGCAGAGGTGGAGGGAAGAAAAGGCTCTGGCGAGTGGGGGCAGGGGGTGGCGTGCAAACCTGAGACCGGCCCTGGGACCCACATCCTGCCGGCATCTCTGCCCCTGCCCCAGCCCTCTGGGAGGGGGCTTCCGTCTCCTTCCACACCGCCCTCGCTGCGGGTCTGTGCCCTTCCAGGTTGTCACGCCTCATCATCTCGCTGCGTGCCTGGGCCGCAAGGCACTTACGCCACGAGGACCAGAGGCCTGACTCTTCCCTGGAGCGTTTCCACGGAGCCGAGCTTAAGGAGGTGTCCAGCCGCGGAAGCCATGTCCAGAACAACGCGGGCAGCCAGGAGCCTCCAGACAGAGGGAGAAGGTAAGGGAGGCGGGGCTGCCTGCCCCAAACGGGGAGGGAAGCACCTGCTGCCCCTTCCATGCAGCGTGGATACCCGCCGCCCCCCGGGTGGCCGGGAGCACCAGTCCCTCAGCTGTTCCCTGAAGAAGGGGTCTGTCCTGGGGGAACACTCATGCTCTAGGAGTCTCCACATGAGCCCAAGAAGCCCTGCGGGAGCGGAAACCCTTTAACCGGAGGCCCCAGCCTCATGGGCAGCTGACCATGTCCTCCGCGGAGCTCCCGCTAGCGCCCCCTGGAGTTGGTGCTCTCAGAATCGCACCCGGGACGTTAGCCTCACCAATCTCTCCGTTAAAGGACCCTCATCCTACTCACCTTGCACTGTGACCCACCTTGCTAAAAAACTGGGGCTTTTGTACCACGAACCTCAGGGAGTACCTAGATGGTGCCCACAATTTTATGGATGGGTATACGTACATTCTTCTGGGGAAAAGGTCCAAAGGTTGGTTAGAACTTTGAAGGGGAACCATCCTCGCCCCAGGTTGGTTTAAGAACCATAGGGAGCACAGTAGGTGGGAGTAGGATGGGGGATGAGGAGAGTGTCTGCTTTTCAGTAGAAGGGTCTGCAGAACAAGGGCTCTGAGCACCTTGCACGGCCCCTGCCCAGTGGTGCCTGCAAGTAGAGAACTCTGCAGGGGCTGGACTGACACCCCCCAATCCCCCTGCCCCCACCCCCGCACAGAGCTGCTGCCTCCCCTCCCCCTCTTCTCGTGTTCTTGAGAAGTCACCCCAGCCTCTGGTGGGCGGGGAGACCACTGGGCGACCGTGGGTTGAATCCATTGTTGCTGAACAGCAGAGGGTCTCTTTAGGACCCTTGGGGCAGTTGGGGGAGAAGAGGTAACACGTTCAGGGGAAGCAGACCTCCTCTCAGCCTCACAAACAGGAGGACACTTGCTCAGAACCTGTTTTAAGGAAAAAGGGGCTTGAAAAGGTCTTTTGGCTGAATTCTCTAGGTTATGCCAGGGTTTAGAAGACGTAAAGTGTGAAAAAAGAAGCATGACTGTTGCAGAACAGACAGTCCCTGTATAATTTGCTAGAGAAAATGCTGTCTGTTTTGGAGTCAAAGGAACAGAAGGGCTCGGTTGCGGGCCCCTCGAAAAGGCAAAGAAAGCCCCTGGGGAGTAAAGGCCATGAAGCCTCAGGGGAAACAGATGAATCTTTTTGGAGCTTTGATTTTATTTCCAGATTTGGGGCAGGGGGTTATGTTTATTACAGGTTATGCAGTGCATTGCAAAATGTACAAGCGTATTTAAGATAAATTATGAGAGTTCAAAGAGATGTCTTGCCAGAGACATTAGGAGATGTACATTAGTCTTCTCTGCTGGGGAAAGGTGTGAGAATCTCTGGCTGAGAGCCAGAGGCCCAGTGGAGCAGCGTTCTCAGGCTCCCTTTTCCCATGAGCTTGGACTATAAACCCTCGGGCTCCCTGGGCTGTGGGAAGGGGACCGTGGAGGGCCTGGGTGCTGGCTGGATGTGTGCAGGGCCATCCCAGGTTCCCAGGGCCAGGCATCCCAGGCTGTGAGGGAGTACCAGGACCACGAGGCCCACATGCTGTTCGCTGCTGAGCCAGAAAGACAGGAGGGCTGGCAGCTAAGGACGAAGGGAGGGTGGAGGAGGAGGAAAGAGTGGGGGAGGAAAGGAGGTTTGCTAGCAAGCCAGCCAGTCTGGTTCAGTTCCTTTTAGGCAAGCAAAGACTTCCTTGGCTTAATTGATCAAACTTCTTCTCCACAACTTTAGACTCATGGAGATGAACATTAGACTCTGCCCATTTCCCTATATGACCAGATTAATGGAGGGATGACCCCATCAGAACCAGGCCCCAACTATGCCACCAATGCCTGGTCACTTGCTGGAAGGTTCAGAGTGGGCAGGTGAATGCATAGGTGCAGGATGGGAGCAGATCAATCAGGGAGGCTTCCTGGGGGAAGAAGACTTTGAATTTTCAAGGCCAAGTCCCATCAGCAAAGCAAAGTGTATGCAGAGATGGGTCTTAGTTCTCCTGTGGGTTTGGCCCGATGAGATTATGGCAGATTATGGTGCAGCTCACGGGCGACTGCACCCCAGAGAGCTAAACTTTCCTCCGTAATCTCACAGTTTTGATTCCCCAGGGGAATTTTAGATGATCTGAACCAATCCTGAAACAAGCAGTTAGAGCCACATCCTGGATGGGGAGAGGGAGGCTTGGGAGGGATGAGTAGAAGTACCAAAAAGGCATTTGGCTGGATGTTCAACATCATAGAACAGGTGCCCTGAGAGTCAGGCTGGAGTGTCACCAGCAGCTGGCTCTGGGCCCCGGGGTCTCCTGTCCTGTGAATGGTCTGCAGTCACCACAGACAGGCAAGCTGCCCTCTAGCCCTGTGAGGCCAGGCTGGCTTTCTAAAACCAGCTGTCAAAGGTGTGAACTGGCAGGTGAGCTCAGGGAGATCACGCCTTTTCCTAAAGAACATCACCAAGTACTGCCCAATCCAGCTTTCAGTAGACGTGCTTGGTTGTGAAACCAGCCCCCGCCTTCTACCAGATTCTCACATAGATCTGGGATGGCAGGCCCTGGAGTTCTAAGATGAATGTGGGGCAGGGGAAGGGGGAGGATGGGCTGAAACCTGGGGCAGCTCTGCCCAGAGTCCTTTTTTTTTTTTTTTAATTTATTTATTTATTTTTGGCTGTGTTGGGTCTTCGTTGCTGCGCGAGGGCTTTCTCTAGTTGCGGCAAGCGGGGGCCACTCTTAATCGCGCTGCACGGGCCTCTCACTATTGCAGCCTCTCTTGTTGCGGAGCACAGGCTCCGGACGCGCAGGCTCAGTAGTTGTGGCTCACGGGCCTAGTTGCTCTGCGGCATGTGGGATCTTCCCAGACCAAGGCTTGAACCCGTGTCCCTTGCATTGGCAGGCAGATTCTCAACCACTGCGCCACCAGGGAAGCCCAAGAGTCCATTTTTTTGTCCTGTGAACTGGAAGCGGCCCCTGTGATGGGGTTTCCAAGGGAAGGGCCCTGTGACAGCCATGTCTCTGCAGAGGGGGCAGCAAGGTGCTGCTAACTATGTCCATTCTGGTCCAAGGAGCTTGGCCTGTTCACCCAGGAGCACCTAAGGGCAGGCGCCACGCCGGGTGGTCTCTGTGCCCCCCCCCCATAGCGCCTGGCCCACTGACTGGCACGTGCTAAAACTGGAGGACGTTGAGAGGAATCGAGGCTAGGATGCTGGGTGGGATTCAAAGAGTTAATCCTCAGTTATTCAGAAGCCTCAGTTTACCCAGGTGTTCATCCTCTCCCCTTCACCAACACTAACTACTCACAAAACAATGTCTGTCCCTGACAATAACAGTTCCCTCTGTTCAAGCTGTGTGGAAAGGCCCGTGAGACAGGGGATGGGAGTCCCAGAATAACTGCCTGGGGGCAAGGGGTCCCCAGCAATTGGACTTGAGTTCAGATTCCCATGCTGTGCTCTCTTCACCTCCCCGCAGTGACCGGCCCCTGGCCAGAAGCAACACCAATGCCTGCAACAACTCAGAGAAGGAGTGAGTACCTCTGCTCCCTCCCACTCCCTGCGGCCAACCACCTCCCTGTAGACACCCCAGCTTTGTACTGCTACCTCCCCCAAACCCCACCAGACCATTCTAGGGTCCTGCTCCTTCCATTGGAAACCCATCCCCGTAGACAAATGGGGAGAGGGACCTGGTCTGTGTGACTTCTTTGGGCAGGTCCTTTTATCTCTGTGTCTCTCATTGTTCTCATCTAGAAAGAGAAGGGGTTGGCTCAGTAAACATTTTCAACGCTAACACCTCTGTTGCTATGTATCTGAAGGTGCAAAGCTGGAGTCCCTTTACAGAGCAGTGGCTAAACCTCCTTCATGATGAGAATGCACTTCCCATTCTACATCCTCAGGCTCCTGTGTGCCGGTGAAGTGCCCTTGTCTTCAAGCCAATTCAGGCCAATGTGGAGGGCGTGATCGGGACAGTGGAAAGAGGAGATTTAAATAGTGCCAGAGATTAGCCTCTTGAAACCGTGACCCACCGAAATCCCTTCCTGCCACCCGGTGCCGAGCGGGCAGAGCAGTTTGCTGTGTGATTCTGGCAGCCTCACCCAGGAGCCCAAGCACACAGTGTGCGTATGTGTGTGACCATGTTTGTGTGTGAACACGTGTGTGTGTGTGTGCCCCGCTCTCCAGCCTTCCTTTTTAGAACACCATGGAGGTAGGAGCGGAGGGGGGTCTCAGCTGGAGCTTAGGGGGGAAAACCATCCGTATCAGCCAAGAAATGCCAACTCCTTGACTTCCAGCCGACCGAGAACTGTGCCGAGGCTTCTTCTTGTTATTTCCCTTTGTTCTTCTGATAGAACTTCTTCTTGTTATTTCCCTTTGTTCTTCTGATAGAACTTCTTTCCATTTTCCCTCCGTGAACCTTAGTTGCATTTGGGGGCTTCTTTGTTTGTTTTTTAAATGTATTTTTTTAATTGAAGTGAGTTTACAATGTTGTGTTAGTTTCTGGAATACAGCAAAGTGATTCAGTTACACATACGTATATTCTTTTTCAGATTCTTTTCCATTATGGTTTATCACAGGATATTGAATATAGTTCCCTGTGCTCTACAGTAGGACCTTGTTGTTTATCCATTCTATATATACTAGTTTGCATCTGCTAATCCCAAACTCCCAGTTGATCCCTCCCCCATCCTCTCCCCCTTAGTTGCATTTTGTTTACATAAATTGGGACATCAAATCCAGAGATCCAAATGCCAACAGTCAAGAAAAATGAAATGATTTAATCTGCAAAATGATAGCTACTGTGATATGTGTTTGATGCCCTTGGAAACCTGGTGTTGAGTCCCGCAGTCAGGCAAGCCTCAGGGCACCAGAAACCATAGGTAGAGGTCTTGTGGGTGGGTCTCCAGGCTTCTCCATCCTGGGGCTGGGATGTGGGCAAGGATGGTGTGGATGCCGTCAGCTACATCAGGCTCTTATAAATCTTTTCCGATGGGCTCATATCGTGGGTGCACACTGCAGCCAAGGACCGAGGGACAACATTGGGGGCTGCCCCCAAATGGAGCCACCTGGGTACAAAGATACACAAGTAATTCTTGTGGACACCTTCCCCCATTCTTCCACCACATTTCTAGCATTTTCACTTAGTCCCATGGGTTCTGAAAGTTTCTTTCTCCCGATCAATCTGTTCTCAGCCAAAACCAGCCTCGTTGTGTAGCTCTGTGTATGTCCCCTGGGGCAGTGCTGGGTGGATTCCGGGACACAGCTGGATGGCACGGGGTCTTCCCTAGGCCCTCAGCAGGTTGGTAGCCAGAGGAAAGTCCAAAGCTTGTAACTTGGGGCCACAAATCCTGAACAAGGGTGACAGAGCCTGGTGTAATTAAACTCCCAGCAGGGCTAAGTGTGCCCGATAAGCTTGTGGGCAGCTCCCTCTGCTGGTGACTTGACATTAAGACTTCAGCTGCAGAAAGACCAGTAGATTCAAGAGAACAGAGGATGGGTGAGTGTCCTTGCTCTTCTCATTTAAAGATTCTAACAACTTTTGTTCTTAGTTTATTAATATGCTCATTGTCAAAAACTTAGAAAACACAGAAAAGCACCCACGAGCATACACCCATAAAAAAGTACACTTTACGTTAGCAGTTGAACCCCATTATCAGAGACAACCCCTCTTCACATGTTGGCAAATATCCCTCCAAGTTTTCTCTAGGCATATATATTGAATAGATAGATACATGGATACATAGATACACAGATACATAGACAGATGCAATATGTTTAATGTATGTACTGGTTAAGTGCATTTGCATCCCAACTCAACCACCTAAGAGCTTTGTGACCTTGAGCAAGTTACCTGACCTCTCTGTGCATCAGTTTCCCGACTTGTGAAATAGGGATTGTAACTGGCGTCTTACAGAGTTGTGTTAAGACTATTCTAATACATGTGAAGTGCTGAGTACATAGTAAATGATCAATCAATATTGACTACTGTGGGAAGCAGAGTAATTTCACTACCACAACCTCACCAAAAATGTTTCCATCCTAATCCCTGGAACCTGTGAGTAGATTATTTTACATGACAAAGGAGACTTTGCAAATGTGATTAAATTTAAGGACCTGCAGATGGAGAGATTATTCTGGATTATCCAGGTGGGCCCAGTGTAATCACATGAGTTCTTAAAAGCAGAAGTGGGATGTAGGAGAGTGAGTCAGAGATATGAGACGGAAGGAGGAGAGATTCGCAGTGTGAGTGGGACCGTCCTGTCATTGCTGGTTTGGAAGATGGAGGAAGTGGGGAGGGAGGCCTGAGCCATGGATGCCGCAGCCTCCAAAAGCCAGGGATAGCCCTCCATCTACAGCCAGCAGGAGAACAGGGACCTTGGTCCTGAGCTTCAAGGAGCTGGATTCTGCCTGCAGTCCCAGTGAGCAGGAAACAGATTCTCTCCAGAGCCTCCAAAAAGGAACACAGCCTGAGTGCACCTTGATTTTCATCCAGTCAGATTATATGACTTCTTCCAATCTCCAGAACTGTAAGAGAATAAATTTGGGTTGTTCTAAGATACTACACTTGTGGTAATTTGTTATGGCAACAGTAGAAAATCAACAACACAGCTTTCGATCCCAGAAGTGGAGTGCTGCTGTAACAAATACCTAAAATGTGGAAGTGGCTTCAGAATTGACCCTAGGCAGGATCTAGAAGAATTTTAAGGAGCATGCTTTTGTTAAAAAAGCCTAGATTGCTTTGAACAGGTTGTTAAAAGACATATGAATGTTAAAGACTCTACCAGTAGCCCAGGGAGATCAGCTCGATGCTTTGTGGCGACCTAGAGGGGTGGAATAGGAAGGGTGGGAGGGAGGGGATATGGGGATATATGTATATATATATAGCTGATTCACTTTGTTGTACAGCAGAAACTAACACACCATTGTAAAGCAATTCTACTCCAATAAAGATATAAAGAAGTGGGGAACAATCATCAGAAAAAAAACTATAGCAGTGAGGGTTCAGAAGGAAAAATGGGGAGCATTACAGAGAAAAACCTAAGCTGCCTACATACTTAATACCTAAATGGTCGAAACAGACTATTAGTAGAAACCTGGACTTTAGGGGCGCTGCTGGTGAGGGCTCATAAGGACGTGAGGAGCAGGTTTTTAGAACCTGAAGGAAAGAGGATTCATGTTTAGTGGCAAAAAGCTGAGCGGGATTATGTCCCACAAGTATGGGGGAAGCAGAATTCGTATGCAGTGAGCTTGAATATTTAGCTGAGGACATTTCTAAGCTAAGGTACCGAGGGTGCAGCCTGGTTTATTCTTGCTGTTGATGGTAAAACTTAAGAAAGAAATTGAGGGAAGAACTGATAAATGAAAAGGAAATAAGACTTGATGACTTGGGAAGTTCTCAGCCTGCTCAGATGGCAAAAGAGAATAAGTTTTAAAAAGTCACTGTCAGGAAAGCATGCCTTCAGGCAAAAGCAGAGGATGCGGCTGAACTCTTGCTGATAACTCGAAGATCAAAAGCTCTGAGTCTTCAGTCACATAAAAGACCCTCTGAAGAGACCGAGGGTGTGAACCACGGCTCATCTCACCAGAAGCCAAAAATAGAGAAGAGATTTCTCAGAAAGATTTGTGGACGAGCCTCTGTCTAGCGGAGTGGATCCCTCCGGTATACATGACCCATTAAGGTCTAGAAGATTTTATGGCAGCAGAAACGCTGCCAGCTTGGAGCTGAAGGATAGAAACAGTATAAAATGAGGGAGAACTGTTAGACCTCTAAATTCTAGATGCAGAAAGCAGGCTGATAAAAAACTACTCAGCTACAAGCAGGTGCTACCTTTCATGAAAAAGGAAGGATGATTGAGGGCGGAGTCATGAGCTATAGAGGTTTATTCTCAGGCCTTGAAACATACTGGCCCATGGCCCTGCTGGATTTCGAGTCACTTGGAACCACTGACTCCTTTTGTCCTCCCATCTTCTTCTCCCTTGCTGAACTAGAATATCTACACCTGGTGTCCTGTGCCTTCTCCTGTGTTTATGGAGGTGATTCGTTTCTTTAGTTCCACAGGTAGGGAGGACTCGTGTCTCAAATGATTCACACCCAGAGTTCCCACACACCTGATTTAGGTGATGAGATTTGGGACTTCTGAACTGATGAGACTTGGATGATAATTTTGGACTCTGAGTTGATGCTCTAATGGGATGAGGCTGGGGGATCTTGGAATGGGGGTGAAGTCATTTTGCACATGGGATGCAAGGAAATCTTTGAGGGCCAGTGAAGACTGTAGTAGGTAGCCCGGAGGTGCCCATATGCTAATCCCCACATCCTGTGACTATGTTACCTTACATGGCGAAAGGGAGTTTGCAGATGTCATGAAGTTTAAGGACCTTGAGATGGGGAGATTCTCCTGGCTTATCAAGGTGGACCCAGTCGAATCACATGCATCCTTAAAAGTGGAGAACCTTTCCCAGAGAGATGGCATCTTGAGAAGGACCCAACCCGCTGTTGCCGGCTTTGAAGATGGAGGAAGGGCGCCACGAACCAAGGATGCAGCAGCCCCTAAAAGCTGGGAATGTCCTCAGCTTGCAGCCAGCAAGAAAATGAGGATATTGGTCCTATAATTGCAAAGAACTGAATTCTGCAAACAATCCAAGTGAGCAGGAAACAGTTTCTTCCCTAGCGTCTTCGGAAAGTGTTACGGCCCTGCCGACACCTTGACTTCGATGAGACCCCTACCAGATCTCTGACCTACAAGATCATACATTTGGGCTGTTTTAAGCCACTAAGTCTGTGGTAATTTGTTCTGGCAGCAACAGAAAACTAGTACAGCTATTATTAGAAAATCTTTTGTAGTCTACTTTTTAACTTAGCGAAATCTGAGGAACATTTTCCCCTTCTTCCACAACCTCGTCGTAAGTGGCCTCATAGAATTCTGTGGTTGATGAAGAATTTCCTCTGTGTATGATCAGATTGTTTGTGCTGTGACTTAGAAATAATGGTGGTGATGATTCTTCTGTATGCATGTTTGCACACACCTTTGATTATTTCCTGGGGAAGTGCTGTGTAAAGTGCATTGGTCCTTTTCAACGAGTGTTTAATTAGCAGACACTTATTTCTCAGCCCTTCCTTCCTCCAGGGGCAGGAACAGGGGAATCAGAAGGGCCTGCGGGTGATTCCGGGGGTGCCCTGAGGCAGGCAGGGTCTTTTACCCTCCACCTTTGTTTCTTCGGCTGTTCAGTGGGTAATAATGCGTGCCTTGCAGGACTACTGTAACCGTTAATAGGTAACCCTTGTAACTGTGTCCAGCCCATGAAGGACGTGCAATAAAGAAGGGGAAGCAGAGCAAAGCTGTGCGTTGAGGAAACATCTGCCCTTACAGGCCCTTCCTGCCGATGCAGACAGGAGGGCGAGGCCCCACCTGCAACGCCACATCCAGCAAAGTCTGGAAGCGTCTGAGCGTGGCTGCATTTGCCTCAGACGACTTGAAGACTTGCTGCTGCACAGCACACCTGTGCCTGCCTAAGGGTCTTGCTTCCTTTCTGTCCCCTGGCTTTCCCATCAAGGGCCAGGTTTTCATGTGACCCCAGAACAACGGAAAAGCCACCCCCTTTCCTCAGAACAAAGAGCGTTCCATGTGACTCCCAAAACCCTGAGTGACTTTTCCACCGTAAAGGTGTGGATTTGGGTTTACTTCCCATTACCTCAAAAGTTTCCAGTCTCAAGCTGCTGTGACTTTCTAGGGACTCACGGAAATAGGTCAGAAATTGTAGAATATTAGACTGACCCGTTGTGTACATTTCAATGTATACAATGGATACTTCAGTGGAGGTGGTACCCTCCCCCTTCAGTAATAATGATATTATTCATGAAACAAACAACCTCATTTCATCCCAGTGTGCTAGAAAGATTAGTTTCCTGCACCACGCCCTCTCCCCCGTGTCACTGTGGCCTACCCTCTCCCCGTGGTAATGACCTTGGTATATGAAGATTGCTAAATGTCACCCTGTGTCATCCAGTGACAAGGCGAAAAAGGAGAAAGAAAAAAAGGAAGAGCAAAAGGAAGAGCAAAAAAAGGAGGAGTAAGTACTGGGAGAAACTGCCCCCAAAGAGGGGGTTCCATGTCACAGCAGGCCTGGTTCCACACCACCCGGCCCTGGCCCTGGGGAGGAGAGAGATGCAATCAGGCCTTAGGGTCAGCCCTGGAGAGAGGGCTGCTTAGGGCTACAGAAAAGGAGTTGGTCTCAGGCAGGGATCAGGCCTGCTGAGATCACGTGAGGGTCTCGTTCTGCAGGGAAGGTCGGGGAGCCCACAGGGGGGCTTGTAGGTAGGCAGGTTTGTCTCCAGCCTCAGGTGAGCAGTTCGGGGCTTCCCTGGGAGCCTGCTCCGGTGCCCTCCCCTTGGGCATTCTGTTTGCCCACAAGGTGGCCGTCCACACAGTGGAGTACGCGGAGCCCTTTTCCTGGGTACTAGAAAACACTATATTCACAAACTTTAATCCAAACCCAGTGGCAATGAATGTTGGGAACGTCCAAAGCCCAGTTAATCAGCTGCTGATCTCGGACTTGCTGAGTTGAGGTGAAAACAGGCAGCTCAGGGTCTCCTCTGGGGTGCGGGAGCAGCTCTGCAGGCCTAGGCGGGCATGGGGGGCAGATGGGGTGGGGGAGGAGACGCGTGGACCCAAAGAAAGATCTCCAGTACCGCTTATAAATTCCAATCCTCCGAAAATCCTGAAAATAAACACCGAAAGCACCCTAAGCTATTTCTTCCATTCAGTGTTGGCTGACATACCTCGATGATTCCCAGGTTGGTGGTTTTTGGTGGAGAGGCAGGAAATGTCTTTAGAACATCTGCACGATTGCAGTTAGTGAGGTGGAAAGAGCACATTCCCAAGGGAGAGCTCTGGGCTCCCAAGCTCCCAAGTTCAGTCCAGAGAGGAGCTGTCTCAGAACCACCCAGGACAGTGATTAAGTGCACATTTCCAGACCCCAGTCCTGGAGGGCTCTGGCTGGGCCTGAGAGCTGGCATTTTCACAGAGCTCCCCGAGGTGGTTCCAACATCACCGCTCCAGTTTCCTCCTCAGCACCCTGAAGGCTATGGATGATACCCCAGGACACGGGAATGTCATCACTGTCATTTTGTAGTCACCGGTGGCTTCCTGGGGCGCTGAGCTGGGAGAGAAGGCCTTCGGAGTCTGCCCTGCTCCCAGCCTGGGTGGGGGCACCCATACAGGGACACCCATGTGACCCCCCTGGGACTGACCGCACCCTATCTGGGAAGCCATCTCTAGCTGAAGCCCGCAGTTGCCCTGGGGTCTCTAAGCTAGGCCGGGTCTCTAAGCCTTTCCAAAGCTGTGGTCTTCCAGCACACTGTGCTGCTTGTGTGTCGGTGTTTCCAGAAAGAAGAAGGATACCACCGTGGTGGACCCCTCCAACAACATGTACTATCACTGGCTGACCATCATCGCCGTGCCCATCTTCTACAACTGGTGTCTGCTTGTTTGCAGGTAGGGGCGTGGGACGGGGCCTCAACACAGAGCTCTGAGTCCCTGGCAGCCACCATCCAGCTGCATGTGCCTAAGTTCCTCCTGGGTTCCCTGAAGCACTGGTGGAGGCCTGGCTTTGAGATCGAAACCATGGTCCTGGCACCTTGGAGCCTCCTTGATGGAGTTGCAGGAGGAAGATGCAAGGGCGAGCCGTTGCTCTTCTGAGGGGAAGTGGGAGGGGCTGGGTCACTCCTGAGCTGACCTGCAGGACAGGGATGCAGGCGCTAGGCGACATTTTCAGGCTGTTGGCTGTGGGCTTTGGGTTTTCTGAGCCGGTTGGGATGCAGGGTGAGCTGCTGCTCTTGTGAGGGCGGCCGGGGCCTCGGGGCGCTCCCAAACTGCTGATTTGTGGGGACGGATGTGGCTTGTTCTGTTGTTAATCTCTCAGAAATTGTTATATCTTTGTTGGCATTTAAAGGCCCCAGAAAGGGCAAGTTCTCAGCCCCTTCATCTGAGGCCTGGATAAACTGCTCCCCGGCCAGGGGAGGGGAGCAGTCTTGTCGCTACTGCTGCGAGGCAACGGGGCCCACTCTTTGGGGTCAGTCCCAGCTCTTCTTAGGAGCTCGGTGACCTTGAGACAGAAAAGCTTCTGAGAGCCTGGGTCCCCTCATCGGGGCTGGGATGCTGATGCTGGGGTGCAACCCTGTGGGCTGGGCTGTTAGCGGGATGAGCTGACCCCCCAGGTTTGTAGCACAGAGCTGCTGCCCGCCTTGGTCCCTCCCCGCTACACACCTGCCGCTTCTCACACTTGTTTAGGGCCTGTTTTGATGAGCTTCAGTCTGAGCACCTGATGCTTTGGCTGGTCCTGGACTACTCAGCCGACTTCCTCTATGGCTTCGATGTGCTAGTCCGAGCCCGGACAGGTGAGTGGGCCCAGGGCCGCAGACCCCACAGCATGGTTCGGGGGCCACCTGGGGGCCACAGGGCAGGTTCAGGGAGATCCAGAATGGTAGCCCTTGGAGTTCCTCTTCTTGGACAGTCAGAGGAGCCAGGGCATGTTACCCCATGGCTTTTAGATGAGGTGTAATATACTAAAAGTATATTAGTTTCAGAACTAAAATCTAAAACAGGGCCTAGAGGGATATGACTTCCTTCGATTAAGACAGGCTGGGACCTGGGACCCTCTACCAGAGTGCTTGCACTTGCCGCTAGACAAACATCTCCTCTAGCAACAGGACACAAAGAATCTGTAAAGGACTAAACATAACTACATGTATGTGCAGACCACCTAAGCCCCCCCTCCAGCCCAACCCACCAACCCACCCCCATATCCTTTAAGGGACAAGCTCGCTCCCACCCCTCAGGGAGCAAGCAAGGCCACCTGCTATTGTTTTCGCTCCCTTGTGCTGCAGCATGAGTCCCAATAAAGGCCTGAATTCCTCATCTGGACTCTTATCAATTTCTGTTGATTAAAGAGTCCGAGGACCCCAGTCGGTAACAAGATCACCTCTAGTTGTGAGTGGGGGCTAAAGCCCCACCCATGCCTCAGTCTCCAAGCTGGGCCTCCTTGGGCCTCCTTTTTCTTATTTTCACAAAGACATCACATATGCTGGCGGAGGCCCTGCTTGTCATTTCCAAGAGTTTTAAACTAAAAACTGTGCCATGGTTGTGGATGCAAAAACCACTGGATCACAGCAAAACCTCAGGGTGGCTTCATGGTGTACAAAGCATTCCAAGCACGTCTTGTTTTCTCATGAGAACTGCTGCAGAAGACGAGAAGTGTAGACATGGTTATCTCCATCTTACTGCTTTAGAAACTGGGGCCCAGAGATGCTGAGTGGCCAGCCTAAAGGCCACAGTCACCACCCAGCAGGCCAGATGGGTGGCCCCCCTGCTCCAGAATTAGTGCCCTGCATCATAACTTAGAAGATCTCAAGAACACAGCTTGAGGCTTGCCTGGGTGACTTGGCCAGTCCTGGTGGCCTGCCACTCCATGGTTACACGAGCCTATGGAGATGCAAGAGCCCCGTGGGTGGCTGACTGGTTGGGGGGACTCCCTGCATCAATCAGGCTTCGGTGGGACAGGCAGCCCTCACCCAGACATTGACCCCACCCCTTTTTGTGCTTGGTATTGTCCTTGGCAATCTAAGATTCAGCAGAAGGCTGGGAGAGAGAGGGGGACAGGTAGGCACAGACACCAAGAGGCCATGGATCATACTCCAGGAGAAAAAATAGTCAGAATTGAGACAAGATTATTAAGGAGGTGTTGAGGAGTCCCAAGGCACACGAGTGCAATGTAATGATCTAGGCACTCAATAAACACGAGTGTAACCAAACAAATAGGGGATGGGGAGCTGTGAAGCCAGGTGTCCCTAACATGTGATGACAAACTTGATGTTTGCTTTTCACAGAGGGGGCAGTCCTACCTCGGTCTAGCCCTCGAAGTGTGGCCCTGGACCAGCAGCATCACCTGAAAGTTGTTAGAGATGCCCCAGACCTATGGGACCAAACTCTGGGGACAGGTCCAGCTCTGTGACTTACAGAGCCCTTGGTGTGTTGCTGTTGCTCACCCAGATCTAAGAAGCATTTGTTACATTAGTCTCTGCACTCTTTTGCATGTTTGAAAATGAAAGAAAGAAAGGAAGAAAGAGGGAGGGAGAGAAAGGAAGGGAGAGAGGGACGAAGGGAGACGGCAGGTCATGGCCTATTTGGTGGATTTCACCAGTAATAACGCTTCACGACTACCAAGGTCCAGCCCATCTCCAGACCAGGGTGGGTCCCAGGCTTCATGTGTTTTCAGAGCCCCTTGGGTGACAGTAATGTGCAACCAGAAAGGAAAACCACTGTGCTCCTGGGCAAGGTTTTAAAAAGATAGGTTGCAGGACGTCCCTGGTGGCTCAGTGGTTAAGAATCCGCCTGCGAATGCAGGGGACACGGGTTCGAGCCCTGGTCTGGGAAGATCACACATGCCGCAGAGCAACTAAGCCCATGCGCCACAACGACTGAGCCTGCGCTCCAGAGCCTGTGAGCCACAACTACTGAGCCTGCGTGCTGCAACTACTGAAGTCTGTGCGCCTAGAGCCCGTGCTCCACAACAAGAGAAGCCACCGCAATGAGAAGCCCACGCACCGCAGCAAAAACCCAATGCAGCCATAAATAAATAGAGTTTAAAAAATAAATAAATATAAATAAATAAAAAATAAAAAGACGGGTCATATGCCATCAGTGATTTGTAAAGTCAGTTTGCTAGGCCATGACCAGTGTTTTCAATTTTTTTTCATAAATTTATTTATTTTTGGCTGCGTTCAGTCTTCATTGCTACGCGCAGGCTTTGTCTAGTTGCATCGAGTGGGGGCTACTCTTTGTTGCGGTGCATGGGCTTCTCACTGCGGTGGCTTCTCACGTTGCGGGCTCTAGGCGTGCAGGCTTCAGTAGTTGTGGCTCACAGGCTCTAGAGCGCAGGCTCAGTAGTCGTGGCGCAGGCTCAGTAGTTGTGGTGCACGGGCTTAGTTGCTCCGTGGCACGTGGGATCTTCCCGGACCAGGGCTCGAACTCATGTCCCTTGCATTGACAGGCAGATTCTTAACAACTGCACCACCAGGGAAGCCCTCAAATTTTTTATTGTTAATATTTTCAAACATATACAAAACTGAGACAGTAGTGTTATGAATCCCAACATACCCTTACCCAGCTCCAAATGTTATCAACATTTTGCTCATCTTTTTTCATTTATCCTCCCACTCCCTGGTCTTGTATGGAGTTTTTTAAGGCAAATCTCAGACAGTAACCACGTTAGCATTTAACCTTAATTAGGGTCCCATTTTTTAAGTATAACTTTCATTTATCTCTGAAAATTTAATAAGCATTCCTTACTACCATCAAATACCCAATCCACATTCAAATTTACCTAACTGATCTATGTTTTTAATTGAATAAAATAGATTAGATCGTTGAATAGAAAATACCAGAGTGCATTTCCTGTAGTAATGGTATGTGTGGTTTGTGGAAGTTGTTTCTTTTATATATGTATAACCAGGTTTTGTGTGGTCTTGAGGTGAGATACCTTTCTGCGGGCCATGGTCATAAAAAGGCCTCTTTGATGCCCACGTGATCTGTCTTCTTCATCAGGCTTCCTGGAGCAAGGCTTGTTGGTCACGGATGCCAACCGGCTGTGGAAGCACTACACAAAGACCTTGCACTTCAAGCTGGACATGTTGTCCCTGGTCCCCACGGACCTGGCTTATTTTAAGCTGGGCATGAACTACCCAGAACTGAGGTTCAACCGCCTACTAAAGTTGGCCCGGCTCTTTGAATTCTTTGACCGCACGGAGACGAGGACCAACTACCCCAACATGTTCAGGATTGGGAACTTGGTCTTGTACATCCTCATCATCATCCACTGGAACGCCTGCCTCTACTTTGCCATTTCCAAGTTCATTGGTTTCGGGACCGACTCCTGGGTCTACCCAAACATCTCCAACCCAGAGTATGGGCGCCTCTCCAGGAAGTACATTTACAGTCTCTACTGGTCTACCTTGACCCTGACCACCATCGGCGAGACCCCACCCCCCGTGAAAGATGAGGAGTATCTTTTTGTGGTCCTCGACTTCCTGGTGGGTGTCCTGATTTTTGCCACCATTGTGGGCAACGTGGGCTCCATGATCTCGCACATGAACGCTTCGCAGGCTGAGTTCCAGGCCAAGAGTGACTCCGTCAAGCAGTACATGCAATTCCGCAAGGTGACCAAGGACTTGGAGACACGGGTGATCCGGTGGTTCGACTACCTGTGGGCCAACAAGAAGACGGTGGATGAGAGGGAGGTGCTCAAGTGCCTCCCCGACAAGCTGAGGGCCGAGATCGCCATCAGCGTGCACCTGGACACCCTGAGGAAGGTCCGCATCTTCCAGGACTGCGAGGCAGGGCTGCTGGTGGAGCTGGTGCTGAAGCTGCGGCCTGCGGTGTTCAGCCCCGGGGATTATATCTGCAAGAAGGGGGACATAGGGAGGGAGATGTACATCATCAAGGAGGGCAAGCTGGCTGTGGTGGCTGAGGATGGGGTCACCCAGTTCGTGGTCCTCAGCGATGGGAGTTACTTTGGCGAGATCAGCATCTTGAACATCAAGGGGAGCAAGTCGGGGAACCGCAGGACGGCCAACATCAGGAGCCTCGGTTACTCGGACCTGTTCTGCCTCTCCAGGGACGATCTGATGGAGGCGCTCACTGAGTACCCTGAGGCCAAGAAGGCGCTGGAGGAGAAGGGGCGGCAGATCCTGATGAAGGACAACCTGATCGACGAGGAGCTGGCCAAGGCCGGGGCGGACCCCCAGGGCATCGAGGAGAAAGTGGAGCATCTGGAGTCCTCCCTGGACACCCTGCAGACCAGGTTTGCACAGCTGTTGGCTGAGTACAGTGCCGCCCAGATGAGAGTGAAACAGCGGCTCAGCCAACTGGAAAACCAGGTGAAGCTCGGCCTCCCGCCTGACGGGGATGCTCCACAAACAGAGGCCAAACAACGGTGAAGACGCAGAGGTCTGTCTCCCGCTTCCCAGAGCCAGCTGTCAGTGTGATGCTGCACGGCGCGGGACTTGGCCGGGGTTGAATTCCAGCTTTCCTTACCCTTTGCGAGCTGCATGGCCTCAGTGTCCTCATCTAGAAAATGGGACTCTTTACATCTGCCCCCGTTAAGTGGCAGGTTGCTGTGAGCTCCACAAGAAGCACTGCGTGCAGCAGGGCTTTGTAAAGTGTGAGGTGTCCCCTGCTCAAGAGGATGAAAGTGTGAGCACAAAACTCTTTTAATATTTATCCACGGGGAGTTTTTAGACTTTTGAACTTCATTTTTTTTTTTTTATAAGTGGAAGATGATTTAGTCACCCACCCGCTCCTGCCCCTCACTTCACCCCCTTCTGCTGAGGGAGATGTAACAGAATCTGAAGTACATGTGGTAACTCAAATTCAATACATGAGACAGTCTGGGGCTTGTTTCTGACTCTGGTATATCCTCGTGTGCTCTTTGGGATCCTAGAAACCCTGGCCATTGGTGCTGCAACAAGCACAAGGGATAAAGCCAGCTCTCCCCAGCTGAGGTCACTTCGAGTCTGAGAAGCAAATCCAGGCTCCCTGCTGTCCAGCTGCTGTGAAACCAGAATCTGTTTCATAGAAAAGAGCATCTCCGTTAGGGAAAGAGACATCTGCTAACCCGCCAGAGGGGTTCAAACACAACCTCTCTCTTGGTACCTGAGTCAGGGTTCTGGGGCAGCCTGTTCTGACTTGGTGGGGAGAGTTATGTGGAGGGGAAAGGCTCCCAGGTTGGAGGTTGGAATGGGGTCCTAAGCCAAACAAGCTGACCACTAGGACTTTTAGGAGATGCGACCCTTAGGTCATGTCTTTGCAAACTGCTCCTTGACCCCTGAAGAGGAAGCCTTGCTGTCCCGTCCCTTGGAATTACATCCTGAGGCAAAGCTCTTAGCTGAAAATGTGCAGAGTGTAGAACCTAGCTCTTTTTGTCTAATCCAGTAAATAGTATTGCATTAACATTTTATATAAGGTATCTCTAGATTTGGGTTCTATGTTTGTGAATTATTACCTTAATGGTCCATCCTTTGCTTAATACACATTGTAAATTACCCAAAGACGAGTCACTCTCCTGATGCAGAGAAGCCGTATATGTAGGTTTTCCTGATGCTCTTTTCCGTCAATCTCTCTGTCTCTGTGTCCCCTTCTTCTTCCTTCTTTCTCTTCTCTTCCTTCTCCTCTTCTTTCTTCCTGTTCTCTCTTGTTCTCAGACAAGATGCTCCATTTGCTTTGAAGTCTCTGTGGTCCACTCTTATATAATCCATATTCTACATAACTCGGCCCTAATGTAGTTCATCCAAAAGGTGCTGCCTTTTCAGGTATGTATTTTGGATTTACATGGGTCTCTTCTGGTTTTTACTATGGACCATTTCACCATTTTAACTTTCTAAAAGGAATTTCAAAGGCCTATTAAAGGAAAGTGCGATCCAAGCTCATATCAACAGCAAAATGTAACTAGCAACGTGTTATCAAAATGCATATATTTTAAAAAGCCTTTTGACTATTAATTTTGCCTACATTCATGTTTGCACAGGAAAAATAGAGACCTGGATTTTAAAAATACTGGATGACTCCTGCTTCATAGTTTGTTATAAGGGAAGATTCAGTCCTGGGGTATGTTTCTAGGGCAATGAGCCCGGCTTCCCCAAAAGAACGGGCGCTGGTGAACAGGGACAGCACGTGCTCGATGTGAAGGGGATAAGTACAAAAGCAGGTAAGAAAATGCAACCGAAGCGGCAGCGTTTGTCAGAGTGAGTGATTCAAAGAATTCAGATATATAAGAAGTGTATCCCAAGCAGGATGCTAAGATTCCTGGCATCACTTGTCCCGGGTCACCATGGGGGGTTGGTCAGGCAGTTCAGGAAGGCATGGATGGACAGGAAGCTAGGTAAGCGTTTCCCCAGCTTTGTCCTGTGCTTATGCCTAAGGAGTTTGGGTGGCAAGTTAGAATATGGGCCTTGGGGAATCAGGACTGCTGTCGTTCAAGTCACAGCCCTGCGCCTTGGGCAGGTTATTTTGCCTCACTAGGCCTCGCTTTCCCCACCTGAAAAATGGGAACCATATTGCCTACCTCACAGAGTTGTTGTGAATAAACTTTAAAATAACACAGTATAATGGGGATGGCCCGTTCAACTTCTTAGGTGCACAAAAATCACGTTATCATCCTAGAGAAATAAATGAATACAGTTTCATCTAGTTAAGATGAAAAGATTGTTCCAAGATTGTTGGGAGGTTGGGTCTCGGGTTGTTTTCAGGACTGCCGTTCACTGTCTTGGAACCTGAGACAGGGTTTGTGGTCGCCCAGCCATCGTGCTGCCCCTGAAGGCCGTTCTTCCCTCTGTACTGGGTTCAGCCATGGGGATCCATGCTGGGAGATAGCTTCTCTTTGTGCCTTTTGTGGGAATCTAAGCTCATTGAGGTCTGTGTGTGGGTGTGTGTGTGTCTGTCTGTCTGTCTCAAGAGAGAGAGTCTCTGAAACAAAAAAGAAAGAAAATGTTGGTGGGCACCCCTCAAGGTATGGACTGATGCAGGATCCCTGGCAGAACCCTGGGGAGGTGAGAGGTGGCAGGACCTCAGATGAGCGGGCTGGAGCTTTTTGGCTCTGGGGAAACCAGCCTGGTAAAGAGTCCAATGCCTCAAGCTTGGAGAGTCCCAAAGCTTCCAGGCCTCAAGGAACCACACGGAGCTGGGCAAAGGATATCTTGGCAGTAACAGTATAAGGAGCATCTGAAAAAACGTGTAACTCAACTGATTCAGTAAGAGAGAAGACTGCTCCATCCCCCCTGAAACACTGGCCCTCGGACATCTGATGCTACCAACTCCCAAAATTAAGCAGGACCAGAGACCTGCTGTAACTTTATCAAGCACACTCTGGTCCCTCTCAGACCCTTCTGCCAGGGTTCTATCAAATAGAAGGAAGCCAAGGCAGGTTCCTTCTCTGGGTCTGGGGCCATTGGTAATAATACCCTGAGGAAGGAGAGGTGAAATGCGAACCCTGAATGAATAAAATGGAGAAGAAAAATGCTTATCTGAAGTGCAGGGAGTGCTTTTGTTGAGTAAAGTTGAAGACTTATTCCTGTAACATAGCAACCACACTTCTGGCTCCCATACACAGGTAAGCTTTCACACATGTGTACCCAGAGACATGTACAAATGTTTATTGCAGCGTTATTTTAATACAAAAAAGAAAATAACCTAAATACCAGAATCTAAGAACACCCTTGCAGCCCACAGTCATTACAAGGGTTGGGGGGCACCCCTCTCCTTTCAATTTAAAGCCGGAAACATCCTGTGATCTTGGTCCTAAACAGGCTCCTCCTCTCCCTCCCACTTTGCACCCTCGGTCCAGCCTCTCTTCTGACATCACACACGAGCAACCCCTGTCCCTCACTGGACACTGGCCTCGCACTCAGCTGCACACAAATGCAGTCAAGGTTGGGGGAGCCTCCGAGACCCACTTCCGAACCCCTACAATGCTCCCGGAGCCCTCCAGAAAGTTTTTTTAAGTGCCAAGCAATTGCCAGGCCCCCAGGGTGGGCGCTCCCTTGCACCGCGGGGGCACAGCTGGTTCGCAGAGTGCACTGGTACAAGCCCGGGAGCCTGAAAGAACAGAAGGAGCACCCCTGGGCTTCCCAACTGTGCAGCCTCCTCGGCAGAGAAGAAAAGCGAGTGGCTTTCGGCACCTGGATTGTGGTTTTCTTCTGTCTGGTGTCTGCCCCCTGGTGGGTGAGGCTGGTCTAGAAGCTGGTGCAGGCTTCCACCGCTGGGTGGAGCTGGGTCTTGGCCCTCTGGTGGACAGGGTCCTATCTAGAGGTGGCTGTGCGCTCAGGAACTCTTCAGGCAGCCTGTCTGCTAATGGGTGGGGCTGTGTCCCTGCCTAGTTAGTTGTTTGGCCTGAGGCTTCCCAGCACTGGTGCCTGTAGGCTGTTGGGCGGGGCCCGGTCTTTGGCCTAATGAGCCAAGGTGGAAGCCCCAAGGAGCCTTGTTCCTGCACTAGAATGTTCGCCAATATTGCTGCCACCAGTGTCTATGTCCCCCAGGTGAGCTGCAGCCACCCCCTCCAGCCTCTCTGGGGCACTCTCCAAGACCAGCAGCTAGGTCTGGCCCAGGTTCCTATCACATTACTGCTTTTGCTCTGGGTTCCCGTGAGCGTGAGATTTTGTGTGTACCCTTTATGAGTGAAGTCTGTATCCCCCAGTCTTCCCAAAGACTCCTGAAATTAAGCCCTGATGGTCTTCAAAGCCAAATCTTCTGGGGGCTCATCTTCCTGGTACAGGACCCCCAGGCTGGGGAGCCTGAAATGGGGCTCAGAACTCTCACTCCTGTGGGAGAATCTCTACAATATAATTATTCTCCAGTTTGTGGGTTGCCCACCCAGGGGTATGGGACTTGATTATATCACAAGTCTGCCCCTCCTACCTGTGTTGACATGGTTCCTTCTTTATGTCTTTAGCTGTAGAAGATCTTTTCTGATAGGTTCTGGTCTTTTTTATTGATGGTTGTTCTGCAAATAGTTGTGATTTTGTTGTGCTCGTGAGAGGAGGTGAGCTCAGGGTCTTTCTACTCTGCCTTTTTGGTCATTCTCCCCTCATCCTCTCAAATCTGACCTGCACTTTGTACCTCAACCTTGGATGTGAGCCTGGATATAACTTGAACCTCAAAAATAGTCATGGGCCTTGAACCAAATCCTGGATTTGGACATTGGAAGTAGACTTTTGACCTTGCACCTGAACTTTGAACCTGGAACTCAGACCTAGCCCTAGACCTTGGACCTGATCTTTGGACTATACCTCAGATCTCAACCTGGTCAAAGGCCTTGGCTACTGACCTTGTCTTTGGACTTGGACCTGAAAACCAGACAGCAGACCTCAGCCATGTACTTGGATTAGTCCTGAACCTTGAATCTGGCCTTAAATCTGATCTTTAGCTATAGATCTGAACCTTGATACATGGTCCTCAAACCTGGACCCTAGACCTCAGTCCTGGACCTAGATATGACCTTCATCCTGGAACTTCATACTGAAACTTGATCTGCCCTTGAACATTGAACCTGGAGCTTGGACATGAATTTGAAATGAAACATGTGCTTGACATTATTATAATTTGGACCTAGAACCTAGAATTTGGAACTGGACTTCTAAACTTGAATGTGGGAACTTCCCTGGTGGAGCAGTGGTTAAGAATCCGCCTGCCAGTGCAGGGGACACGGGTTCGATCCCTGGTCTGGGAAGATCCCACATGCCGCAGAGCAACTAAGCCCATGTGTGCCACAACTACTGAACCCACATGCTGCAACTACTGAAGCCCACGCACCTACAGCCCGTGCTCTGCAACAAGAGAAGCCACCGCAATGAGAAACCCATGCACTGCAACAAAGAGTAGCCCCTGCTTGCCACAACTAGAGAAGGCCCGTGTGTAGCAACGAAGCTGTAAATAAATATATAAATAAACAAACAAACAAACAAATAAACTTGAATGTGGACCTTTGGTTTAACCTCCGATTTGGACCTAGACCTGACCTTGTTTATAGACATGGGCCTGGACCTTAGATCTGGACGTGGATACTGAACTTGGACTTTGGACCTGCGTGAAGTCATCAGGGCTCGTGGCTGAACTGTTCTCCTGTACTTTGGTAATGAACCTAGACCTGGACCTTGAACCTGCACTTGGACACTGGTCCTTCATCTTTGATCTGGATTTGTCCAGGATCTTACGGTTCACTAGACCAGCCAGTGGTGAAGATAGAAAAAAGCTAACTGATTATTCATTGCTATAATCATGCTTTCTTTATCCAACCCAATGAGAATTGTGGATTCAGTGTTGAAAATAATCAGGTATTTTAAATGTCAGTCCATTTCAAGGTCCTGGGCTCTAGGCATTGATTCCTCCTCCCGTCCTCCAACATTGTATTTTGAAAAATTTCAAACATGCAGCAAAACAGAAATAATTGTGCAGTTAAACAACCATATACCCACCACCTAGATTCTACCATTTACATTTTACTGTATTTATTTTATCACTATCCATCTATCCATTTTTCTATCCATCCATTAATGCACCTAATTTTAAAATATAATTCAAAGTAAATTGCAGCTATCGGTATTCCTCCCAAATACTTCAACATGCATATCATTAGAGTTCTGTGTTTACAGATTTTTTTTCTATTGAGGCAAAATGCATGTGTGAACTATGAAGTACACTAATATTAAGCATATGTCCTCTGAGTTTTGATAAATGTATACCCTGCAACATACCCCTATCCAGATGTAGAACATTAACAACACTCCAGAAAGTTCCTCACACTCCTTCCCAGGCAACCTCCATTCCACTCTCAGAGGCGACCACCTTTCTGAGTTGTTTCCATCAGAGATTGTTGGTTTTTAAAAAATATCTAACGAAGGTTTTATACTAACCTTTCCTGATATATGGGGCCCACGTGTCCGTGGTCATGGCTTTGAGTGGCTTTTTGTGAACGGTGATGGGAAGTGAGATACCAGGCTAGGTCAGGCCCTGATGGCTCATCAGGAGGATCTTGCATTTGCTGATGGATGACCTAGAACCCAAGAATGGGGGCTGGCTTATGACCAGAAAGTACTGATTTGCCTTGGGCCGGCATAGAACTGGGATTTCCCAGACCCAGGCTCTAATCAGTTAAGCTAATAGGAAGAGAGTTGGAGACACATGCCGTAATACTCCCTGACGCGCGGAAGGCACTTGCTTGGTGTCTGGTACCATATCAGGTGCTCTGCATTTCTTTTATATTCAACCCTTGAAGGCAAGGAGTAGAATCCCCATTCTACAGCCATGGAAACTAAAACTCAGAAAAGTTAAATGTCCCACCCAGTGTCAAATCAATTGAGATAGAGAAAAAAGCACCAAATGTTGGCATTGAATTCACCCATATGCATTATCTGTGATCAGAGCATAAACATTTATTAGTATATATTTTGTGGCCGATTTTGGATTCACGATTTTTCTTCTAGCAGGATAGCATGCCTGCTAAACAAAAATGAAGTTAAATACAGCCCAACAAAAACCTGGACTAATGAGAATTTCACATTCTCTTAATGATTTACTAGGATAATCATAGCATAGAAGATAGAAATTTATCTGAATTTTAAAATTTTTCTTTGAGCCAGTCATCGGATGAGTCTGTAGCTCAGTTGTCCTCACCCTCATCCCCACTAAGACTTCAGTATGTATTCTATAAGAAAAAGAACAAGAACATTCTTTTACCACAGTGCAGTTTTCAAAAGCAGAAAGTTTAACTACTTCCTGATTTAATACTTTTATCTGATCCGTGATCCGTATTCACATTTCATTGAGTCCCAAGAAGCTCTCCTTTTTCCATGTCCAGGATCTAATCCAGGTCCAAATTGCATTTATTGTCACATCTCCTTGACCTCCTTTCATCTGGAACAGTTGGCTCCTCAGTCTTTTTTGGTCTTTTGCTCCTTTGACAGTTTTTTGTGGTTTTTTAAAATAAATTTATTTATTTATTTATTTATTTTTGGCTATGTCGAGTCTTCGTTGTTGTACACGGGCTTTCTCTAGTTGCAGTGAGCAGGGGCTCCTCATCGTTGCAGTGCGCAGGGTTCTCATTGCAGTGGCTTCTCTTGTTGTGGAGCACAGGCTCTAGGTGCGCAGGCTTCAGTAGTTGTGGCTCGCAGGCTCTAGAGCGCAGGCTCAGCAGTTGTGGTGCGTGGGCTTAGTTGCTCTGCGGCATGTGGGATCTTCCTGGACCAGGGAATCAATCCTGTGTCCCCTGCACTGGCAGGTGGATTCTTAACCACTGCGCCACCAGAGAAGTCCCTGTGCAATTTTGGGCCCTAAGATTTAAATGGTTAAAGGTTGAACATCAAATTGGGCTCCAAGGATCCAAACAATGAAAGTAAAAAGGCAAACACTGTAAGTCACATGACTTGTCATCAGAAACCAAGAAACGATGCCATTCTTATTCAGGAGGCTTCCACATTTAGCATTCTTATACATCCTGCCTGAGTCCCCCACCCCGCAACAGCTCTATCAGTGTACACGCCCACCCCCTGTCTGAAAGAGCAAATTCTCCCAGTCTTGCCGGTGGTGAGTGCGGTCAGTCTTTAATCACACATCTCCACCATTCATTTCTTATTTTGTGAATGATTTTTTTATTCTCTTTGTTCATTTTTCTATTGAGGTTTCATCTGATTACCTCCTACGCTAAATTCCATTCTGACAAAGATCGGGTCTTTTTTTTTTTTTTTTTCTTATCACAGTTTACCCAGCAAAGGGCCAAGCGCAATAATAGGCGTTCTATAATTAGGTGCTGAAAAGTTGAAGGATTGAAGCTCCTTAGGGTAAATTCCCGGAAGTGGAATTAGTGAGTCAAAGTGTAGAAATTCTCCAAAAAGGCTTTTGATGCCCATTAAGTTGCCCCCCCAAAAGTTTACATCATTTTACAGTTTATAAGGGTAACTGTGTGTTATCATTTTTTTCTTCTTTATCAAGCTGATAGCTGGGAAATTATCTTATTTTAATGTGATTTATTTCACTATAACTATAAATGGATCTTTTATATAATAATTGGTTATTTAGCATTCTTTTTAAACCCCTGTTTATAACTCTTCCTATATTTCTGTTTTTCTTCTCTTTCTTATTCATTTGTGAGACGGTATTAGGAAAATGAATTGGTATTCCTTTGTCAACATGTGATACAATTTCCCCTCTGCTTAGTTTTTGCCCACAAAAGTTTCTACATTTTTATGTCGTTGAAGTTATCAATCTTTTATTCGTTTTGGCCTTTATGTCATAGTTAAGCCTTTTCATTCAGGATATAGAAATATCCACCCATGTACACCTCTAGGATTTTATGGCTTCATTTCATATATCTGAATTCTTTATCTATTTGGAAAGAATTCATTTTGGTAAAAGGAGTTAAATGAGGTTGAGACCACAAAGTTCCAGAGCAAAGGTTTTGATGTAGATAAGATACACACAGTGAAGCGGGGAAATCGTAGATGTAGAGCTTGATACATAGTTAAATGTGGACATGAACTCACAGGCATAGAACAGTTACAACATCAGGAAAGACCCCCTAGTGTCCCTTCCCAGTCTAGAACCCCCTGAAAGATAACCATTTTGACTTCTATCACTAGAGATTAGTTTTGTCTGTTCTCAAACTTCATATTATAGAATCATATCGTATTTGCTTTCTGTAGCTGACTCCTTTTGTTAAACATAAAGTTTTCAAGATTCATCCATGATGTTATATATAGCTGTAGTCCATATTCTCATTGCTGTCCACTATTTCATTGGGTGAATAGAACATGATTTATTTATCCATGCTGGTAGTGACGGGCTTTGGGGCTGTTTCTGTTCTTGGTCATAATGAGTAAGGTTGCTATGAACGTTCTTGTGGTGGATGTATGCGTTCATTTCTGTTGGGCAAATATACCTATGGATGATATGTTTTTATCTCATGTTTTCTCACAAAGTAATGGGATGGCTCATGAAGTGAGAAGCTCCTTTCAAAAGTTCAGCTACGTTATCACTGGTAGACTTTGACCACCACACTGTGGAGTTTCAGGATCACTCAGTACCAGGAACTCTGTTTTGGGAAGAATAAAGAATCTGTTGCTGGGAGCCGCATGGTTCTACTTCAAGGCCACTGAAAGGAGGCAGCAAACAAACAGATGCCTTTATTAAGGATTCTAATAGTTATTTCTTTGCCTATTCTGTCTACTTGCCAAAATGTAAAGATTTGACCATGTAGAAAAAGATAAATCATGTTCCCTGTCTCCTTTCTAAAGTACAAAAAAAGTATAAAGCACATTCAATTCACTTAAAATATGAGCAACAGAAAAGGATCACAGCCAGATTCCAGGCAAAGTCATTATTAAAAGAGAGAGAGAGAGAGAATAAGATAGAGTATAAGGTCTCTCTATATAATGAAATCCACCAAAAAGACATGCACACAAAACAGATGTAAACTGTGACCTGACATTTCAAAATCAGCCCAAAGAGATTAAGAAAACGATGGACACTCTAAAGAACAATGTAAAGCAAAATCAGGATTGAAGTGATTGAGGAAAAGGGAGAGTCAAAAAGAGAGGTCATAGAACTCAGAAGAGTATTGGAAATAAAAGAAAAAAATCACTTCAAAATAAAGACTGAAGTAGAAGAAACACTGAAGCAAATAAACACAAAATAGATGATGAGAGAAATATCAAAGATGGAAAGGAGGAATACTTTAAAACTCAAAAGTAAATGAAAAAATTGAAAAGATTTGAAAGCGATAGATACAGAGGACAAGCAACAGAGATCTAACATGTTGGCAAAAATTTCCAGAGAAGTAAACCAAAACTCTGGAAAAGAGCCGACACTATAACTTATAATTTAAGAAAACTTTCCTAAAATAAGTCAGATTGAACTGTATATTGAAAAAGCATCCTGCATCCTGACAAACTGACCCAAGAAGCTGGCATTGAGACATATTCTTGCAAATCTTATGGATCTTTCTTTAAAGGAAAAGAAAAAAATATTTTAGGCACTCAAGCAAAAAGACAAAATCACTTGTAAGGGGGAAAAAACAAGGGGGACTTCTATAAAATAGCACTTGATGCTAGAAGACAATGCAGTAGCACATTTAATATATTTAAAGAAAGAAAATATGAGCCACAAATTTTATATCCAGCCAAACTGACCTTGAAGTATAAAGGCCACAGATAAACAGAAACATGCAGCAACTCAGAGAATACTGTTTCAATGAGCCCTTCCTGAGTAATCTCCCAAAGCACAAGAAGCTTCTGAAGATCAAAAGATTGGGAAGATATTGGCATAAGGAGTGTCCACTGAAAAAGCTCAGAAACAATGACAATTCGGTAGTATGAGTATCCAGAGAACCCAGACTGCAGTCTTTAAATGCATTTTCACATTTAAGAAACCAAAACGAACCTGGACATTTTGTTTTGCCAGAAAGCAAGGGAGCTATCAAAGACTACTTATTGGGGTTACATCCGTAGGACACGGGAGCCGGCCTGAATGAACTTCCAGTGGCCAAAGATGGGAGATTTGAGCATTGAAAAGAAAAGCAACTACAGTGGTTTGAACTAAATCAAATATATGTACATATATATGTATATATATATTTTTAATCTGTGAGTTGATAAGTATACTAAAAAGTAATCTATTGGTCACCATTGCAACTCGACATTCTGAAAACCGTTGAGGGGAAAGAATCAAGCACTTATCCTGATCTTCCTGTACAAACTGTATTTCAGAGCAGCCTAAACAGTTGAGGAAGGAAAGTTCTTCTTTATAGAAGAATTCCAACTAAAAAAATCACCTTATGAAATATTGGATCTAGGCAATAATATTAAATGGATGTCAAAACTGCTAGTTGAGGGCTTCCCTGGTGGCGCAGTGGTTGAGAGTCCGCCTGCCAATGCGGGGGACACGGGTTCATGCCCCAGTCCGGGAAGATCCCACATGCTGCGGAGCGGCTGGGCCCATGAGCCATGGCCCCTGAGCCTGCGCATCCGGAGCCTGTGCCCCGCAACGGGAGAGGCCACGACAGTGAGAGGCCCACACACTGCAAACAAAACAAAACAAAACAAAAAAACTGCTAGTTGAAAAGTTGATGGGGAAACTTATCGTGGATCAGACTGACAAATCTGATCTCAGTGACCCCCTTTAACGTCACCACAGGTGGATGAATCAAGCATTATGGGCCCCCTCACTTATGTAATGAAAAGGACACACCACCAGTTATGAAATGTTTTCACCAAAAGTGAAAGGAAGGAAGCAAAGGAAGGAGAAGGGAGGTAAGGAGGGAGAAGGAAGGAAAGCGCTTCCTCCCTATTACCTCAGCCCCTGATTTATGACAGTCTTTACGGAGAAGATGGCCTTGGAGATGTTGCAGAGCCTCAAGCTCTACACCTGGATCAGGTGAGCGTGAACAGCAATGTTACAGCGATGAGGACAATCGGAGAGAGGCCTGGTAGGTACAGGAGAGCTTTCTGCCATGTACTTACCACCACCAGGCTGTTTTCCTGAAGCAGTGAGCAGCCTTCCAGAAAGCCTGTTCAGGGATCCTCACGACCATTTTCTCATGGAGTGTGTGTGTGAGCTATGCTAGTACTTTGCTCTGAAATTTAGAAAGGGCAGTCTTTTGCCAATGAACAGAAAACAGTAATGGCCTTATCTTTTCATTTTCCTCCTTAAAGTTGGCTGAAATTTTTGCTCCCCGGTACTATTTGTGCTATTAGCAGACAAAATGCATTAACCATTAGCAAATCGTATTAAGATAATGCTAGCTGCTGTGATAAATGAACTCCCAAAGGTTTGTAGCTTGACGCGGTACAAGTTTCTTACTCTGCAACAGGGCAATGGGGGTGCTCCTGGCTGGCAGGGATCCAGGCGCTGTCTATTTTGGGGGTGTGCCCTCCCCTTGGGTCTCAAAGCTCTGAAGCCTGCAGATGGGGGGCAAGGGAGATAGGGAAGGCACCCCTGCTTTCATAATCACCTCAGCCTAGAAGAGATGTACATCACTTCTCTTGGCAAAAATTTGTCATGTCTAGACACACAGGAATACAGGGAGGGGAGTGAAAATTATGGTCCTTGACTAGGCAGCCCCTTCCTGGTGACAACTCTACACTCTGGAAGGGAGCACAGTCTTTTAATAGACCTACAGTTGTCCATGCAAACTAAAATTAGCAGAAAAATCCTTCAGAATTCATGTAGCTCACCAGCTTCCTTTTATGTCCTCATACTTGCTCTTGAATTTGATGTATTTCATATACATATAATAGAGTCAGTCCTATTCTCTGATGACTAAACATGCCAGGGAATGCCTTCTAAAGAGGCATCTTGCCTTGTTAGCATCACAGATTTTTGTATTTTTTATGACATATTTCCAGCAGATGACAGTAGAGGGTCCTTTTTTTTTTTTTTTTAATAGGAGTATAGTTGATTTACAATGTTGTGTTAGTTTCAGGTGTACAGCAAAGTGAATCAGTTATACATATACATATAGCGACTCTCTTTTAGATTCTTTTCCCATATAGGTCTTTACAGAGTGTTGAGTAGAGTTCCCTGTGCCATACAGTAGGTCCTTCTTAGTTATCTATTTTATATAGAGAGAGGGTCTTGTTCTAATATGACAAGTATAGTATGACAGTTCTCTAACAGGGTAGGTAAAGAGTCTTGTCTGGACAGGGCAGCTGTATATCTTTCCCTTCCGTATAACGGAGAGATGTGAGTTCTTAATGGAGTCATTTTTTGACTCCCACAAGGGTGTTGGAGCATACTTGCAGTGATGATTTACTGGATTCATTTCTGAGTTCTTTTGTATATATTTATATACAAAATCAGTTAGCCAATACCAGTTGTCAGTAGAAAATGTAGCTTCTTAAGGTTTACACTGCCACAAGAAGAACTGGCAAATGCAGTGATCATTTCTATAGAAAAGAGATAATGGACACACCACCATTAAAACTGGCAAAGCATTTCATTTCCATGAAAGCAATAGGGATATCTGTTTCATAACAAATTAATTTTTCTTAGTGATTTTGAGTTTCCAACTCATTAACAATTCAAAATTTCTATTTTATGTTTGATAATTAGCTTCATATAATTTTTTAAATTAATGAGTCTTTATTGTATATATATATTTTACATCTTTAGCTTCATATAATTTTTTTTTTTTTTTTTTTTTGCGGTACGTGGGCCTCTCACTGTTGCCACCTCTCCCGTTGCAGAGCACAGGCTCCGGACGAGCAGGCACAGCGGCCAAGGCCCACGGGCCCAGCCGCTCCGCGGCACGTGGGATCTTCCCGGACCGGGGCATGAACCCGTGTCCCCTGCCTCGGCAGGCGGACTCTCAACCACTGTGCCACCAGGGAAGCCCAGCTTCATATAATATTTATTGAAGTATTTTTTTATTGAAGTATAGTTAGTTTACAATGTTGTGTTAGTTTCTGGTGTACAGCAAAGTGATTGAAATATATATGTATTCATATACATATTAATATAAATGTATTATTTTTCAGATTCTTTTCCATTTAGGTTATTATAAGATATTGAATATAGTTCCCTGTTTTATACAGTAGGACCTTATTATTTATCTATTTTATACAATGTAGTTTGTATCTGCTAATCCCAAACTCCTAATTTATCCCTCCCCTACCCCTTTTCCCCTTTGCTAACCGTGCGTTTGTTTACTGTGTCTGTGAATCTGTTTATGTTTTGTAAATAAGTTCATTTGTATCATTTTTTAGATTCCACAAATAAGTGATATCACATGATATTTGTCTTTCTCTGTCTGACTTACTTCACTTAGTATGACAATCTCTAGGTCCATCCATGTTGCTGCATATGGCATTATTTCATTCTTTTTTATGGCTGAGTAGTATTCCATTGTGTGTGTTTACCACATCTTTATCCATTCATCTGTCAATGGACACTTAGGTTGCTTCCATGTCTTGGCTATTGTAAATAGTGCTGCTATGAACATTGGGGTGCATGTATCTTTCCAATTATGGTTTTCTCCGGATATATGCCCAGAAGTGGGATTGCTGGATCATATGGTAGCTCTAGTTTTAGTTTTTTAAGGAACCTCCACACTGTTCTACATAGTGGCTGCACCATTTTACATTCCCACCAACAGTGTAGGAGGGTTCCCTTTTCTCTACACCATCTCCTGCATTTATTATTTGTAGTCTTTTTGATGATGCCATTCTGCCAGTGAGAGGTGATACCTCATTGTAGTTTTGATTTGCGTTTCTCTAATAATTAGTGATGTTGAGCATCTTTTCATGTGCTTGTTGGCCATCTGTATGTCTTCTTTGGAGAAATGTCTGTTTAAGTATTCTGCCCATTTTTTTGATTGGGTTGTTTTGTTGTTGGTGGTGGTTTTCTGTTTGTTGTTTGTTTGTTTTTGATATTGAGCTGTATGAGCTGCTTGTATATTTTGGAAATTAAACCCTTGTTGGTTGCATCATATGCAAATATTTTCTCCCATTCCATAGGTTGTCTTTTTGTTTTGTTCATGGTTTCCTCTGCTCTGCAAAAGTGTATAAGTTTGATTAGGTCCCATTTGTTTATTTTTGCTTGTGTTTCTTTTGCCTTAGGAGCCTGACCTAAGAAAACATTGCTGTGATTTATGTCGGATCATGTTTTGCCTATGTTCTTTTCTAGGATTTTTATGGTGTCATGTCTCATATTTAAGCCTTTAAGCCATTTTTGTGCATGGTGTGAGGGAGTCTTGTAACTTCATTGATTTACATGCTGCTGTCCAGCTTTCCCAGCACCACTTGCTGAAGAAACTGTCTTTTCTCCATTGTATATTCTTGCCTGTGTTGTTGAAGATTAATTGACTGTAGGTGTGTGGATTTACTTCTGGGCTCTCTATTCTGTTCCATTAATCCATATGTCTGTTTTTGTGCCAATACCGTACTGCTTTGATTACTGTAGCTTTGTAGTATTGTCTGAAGTCTGGGAGGATTATGCTTCCAGCATTGTTGTTTTTCCTCAGGATTGCTTTGGCAATTCTGGGTCTTCTTTGGTTCCATATAATTTTGTGATTATTTGTTCTAGTTCTGTGAAGAATGTCATGGGTGATTCGATAGGGATTGCACTGAATCTGTAGATTGCTTTGGGCAGTGTGGCCACTTTAATGATATTAATTCTTCCAATGCATAGCATGGGCTATCTTTCCATTTCTCTGAGTTATCTTCAGTTTCCGTTATCAGTGTTTTATAGTTCTTAGCATATGTCTTTCACCTACTTGGTCAGGCGTATGATTTTTTAATAATGGCCTTATGTTTGTTATAATTGTTAAGACTGGGAAACAAAAAATCTATTAACTGAAAAAATGTTTGCCTTGTTCTGGCACGTTAGGATGTCTGTGTGGTAAACTGCTCACACTCTGAGATGCTCTTGGGAATCCCTGCTCACTTCAGCAGCAGAAGGACAGGCAGAGTCTCCCATACTGTTCAGAGTGCTTCCCTCCTTCCCTCCCTTCTGCTCAGCCCCAAACTCAGACAGTTGGATTTGCAGAAGCTAAATGAGCAAATGCTACAGCTCCACCATGTTTCCAGATGTTTTGTTGAGAAAGGCTACTGTGTCCAGGGTTCTGGGGCCGCTCTGGTCGGTTAATACTGTTGCCAACAGGGTGATGTCACACAGCTATTGCATCTCTCTGCACCTGGGGCAGGGCTGGGGGCGTGGGGTCAGCCAGTTTCCAAGGCCCCTCCAGCTCTGCCCTTCTCTGATCCTACCAGTAGGAGAAAGGGGGACTGTGCCCCTTGTGTTTTATAGGTGGCCCTTATCCTTTGATACTGGAGGGTTCTGAGCTGCCTCCTAAATAAACCACTGTGTGTGGGAGTTGGATTTGGAGACCTAAGGAGACCAGTTGGGAAGCCTTAGCGCTGGCCCAGGTAGGGAGGATGGCAGGCTGAACAGTCAAGAAACATTTAAGAGGCCTAGTAGTTAGTAGTATTTTAAAGCCTGGGGAGCATCACCTATTTTTATAGGGTAGGAGAAAGAAGACGCACCCATGAAACCCACAGAGAACTGAGGCAAGCAAGTAAGTGGTCAGGATGTGGTCAAAGTCAGAGATGGAAATTCAAGGAGGAGGGTGTGATCGATGATGTCACGTTCTGGGAAGAGCTGCAAAGTGTGCATTGAATTTGGTAACAAAGAGGACATCGGTGACCTTGGCAAGTTCTCTTGTGCTATTTCATTCAGTCTTTCCTTCTGGAAGAGGTAGGTATGATAGCAAAAGGTAGAAAGATACATGCAGTAAATCATTAACCGTTGTCTCCTGGTAGAATTGTGAATGATCATTTTGTCCTTCTTTGCTTAACTGTACCTTCCAATTTTTTTTAAACCACAAGCATGTATTACTTTTGTTATTATTTATGAAAAAAAATAAGAGACATGAAGGAGGAAGAACTCTGGGCCAGGGGCCCTCAGAACCTTTGGTAAGCAGCTCTCATCTTCTAATTCCTGTGTTGGCCAGAGAGGATCCTGCACGTCTAATATTCTTTATTCTCCAAGTCTTCTGTTTTAACACTTCGCTTTAACGTCGTAGTTGCTAAACCACATCATGAGTACAGAGGATAGATAAGCAGGTAAACATGAATGAAACATTAAAATTAAAATGATAGACCATTATTTTTTTCTATATGCAAGAATTTCACGATGAGTAGATTTCCTAGAACCATAACAAAACAAGATTTTGGGGAAGAAAAAAACCTCATGCCCGTGGGTGGCATTGTACTTCAGAAGTTGCCTGTCTCCAAGACAAGGCAATTATATCAGAAACCAGGCTTTGTATCTAGTAATTGCTACAGTGTGGCAACTGTAGTCCAGAAGAATCTGATGTCAGTGACCTTGAATATAACCATGTAACTGGCTCCCCAACTTGAGCAATGATGCTTTAGATGCTGAGGATCAACTTCTTTTTTAAAAAAAATGAGGGGCTTCCTTGGTGGCACAGTGATTAAGAATACGCCTGCCAATGCAGGGGACACAAGTTCGATCCCTGGTCCGGGAAGATCCCATATGCCGCGGAACAGCTAAGCCCGTGCGCCACAACGACTGAGCCTATGCTCTAGAGCCCGCGAGCCACAACCACTGAGCCCATGCGCCACAAATACGGAAGCCTGCACTCCTAGAGCCTATGCTTCACAACAAGAGAAGCCACCGCAATGCGAAGCCCGTGCACCACAACAAAGAGTAGCCCCTGCTCGCCGCAACTAGAGAAAGCCCACGTGGGTTATGAAAACTTCAAAACTCTTTTGATAGCTCCTTCAAAATAATCTGAGTTCTGTTTTACTAAGACAGGCATTTTAAGATGAGAATCTCAAGATGGTCTTTGGAAATTTTTTAAACTTCGGATATACTTTCAAATATTAAAATTAAATTTTGGTCAGTATGTTAATAGGCACCTTATATTACCAGTGAAATTGCCTAAGATTAGACAGTTACGAATGACACGTTATGAATCATTGGGGTGATATTTTCCCCTGGGGCCTGGTGAACCACTGAAGCAAGCCTGTCATGGCTGCTGGCAGCAGTGGTTAACCCTAGACCCAGACGCGGAGTCGGCTTTGACAGAATGATTTCATTCTTCCATATATTTCAGGTGGGTATGCAAGATGCGTGCTGTTAATAGAAATCAGTGTTCACAGATTGGGCAATGCTGGACTCTCCCATGGTTTAAGTACAGCCCATATCTTTCCTAAGTGCATTGGAGGAGAAATCGTGTGTGTGTGCTTGTTGTATGCAAAGTTTAGGTTAATAATCAGGTGAGGGAGGGATCCAGAGGGCACATCTGCCAGTACTTGCAGTGGTTTTCCAGGGCAAGGTTAGGCTGAGCTGTGCACATGCCCCCACCCAGGGGATCCACCCAGCAGGGAACATGCCTCAGAGCCAGAGCAGGTAAGAGTGGGAGGGAGCAGCTCTTTTCTGTGCAAACAGCAGCCTTCAGGGCTGGCAGCAAGGTGTGGTTTGGCCTTTTTAGGACCCTGCAGTAATTACGTCAAGATGCCAAAGCAAGAATGTGGTTGACACCATTTGTAGAATTTAAGATCCAATGACTGAGAATAAATAAACTCCTAGGTGCTGGTCCCTCTCGTGGGAGGGTGGCTTTTGATGATGATGGTGATGGTCACAAGCGCCCTCTCTCCTTCCTCGTCTCTGTGATGAGGCCACGGTGAGGGCTCACTGACAGGCACCGAGGACCCCTTCTGCCTCCCTCGCAGTTTGGCTGATGAGGGAACCAACAGTGAGCAGAGATGTGTGAGCGGAAGTAGCGTGTCTACATGTGCCCGCCCCATGCTTTCTTCCTCCTCTGCCTTGGTGACCTGCAGGCCTCATGAGGCAGAGTCTGCATCTCCAAGCCATTGCTGCAGCCCCCGACTGTGATATGAGTGAGAAATAGGCCTTCACTGTGTAAAGCCTGTGACATTTGGTGTTTATTTGCAACGTTTTATAATATCTGCCTTTGAATAAGGAAGGAAGCATTTTACTTCCTGTGCCAGCAAAGTCGGTGTTATATTTCTATAAAAGTCATTCCCAACCCTACCTCCTGATCCGTGGTGCTCCTAAGAGTGCTGTCCCCGTCCCTGGGTCCCTGCAGCGCCATTCTGCCCATGGATGCCCAGAAAGCCTTGGGCCCCGAGACACACCACTTATTTTGCCACCTGTGGGACAGCTAAGGGTGAGCGCAGTTTCTAGGAGAGATCTAGGAAGGAGGAAGTAGCTGTCATCATTCCCATTTTCGAATGGGGAACCAAGGCTGAGCAAGATGAAATCACTTGTTCAGAGCATCCAGCTTTGAAGCCAGGCAGGGATTCCAGAAGCCTGTATTTTTAACCACTATGCTAAACTGTGCCTTAGGAGTTGGGTCAGCTTGACAAGTTCAAACAGAATATGTCCAGTGCTTTCCTTGCAAAATTACTGTGATTCTGTGAAAAGCATTTTTTTTTCCAAATTGTGGATTGCAATCCATTATTGGGTCATGAAATCAATCTAATGACAGATTTTAAGAGAATATAATAGAAAATAACAGACTGCATTGGCCCCATTCACAGGGGTGTGGCTCCATGAAAACTGTGTTTGTCAGACTCACATATCATGGGTTTGATTGGGACATAAAATTCAGTCTTTTTCTACAGATTGTAGTCAACAGTCTGACAACACCACAAAAATTAGGCCTCAATTGTTTGTGAGTTTAATGGGAAAAGAAAATGTTACATTTGGGGGTAACCTGTGACTCCTCATGGGCCAGCCCTCAGAAATACCCCACTATACCTTTTATGTTTTAGACAACATTGTATTAGTTTCATGTGTACAGAAAGGGATTCTGTTAGATGTATAAACATACATCTATTCTTTCAGATACTTTTCCATTATAGATTATTACAAGATATTAAATATAGTTCCCTCTGCTATACAGTAGGTCCTTGTCGCTTATCTACTTTATGTACAGAAGTGTGTATCCATTAATCCCAAACTCCCAGTTTATCCCTCCCCGCCTTTCCCCTTTGGTAACCATATGTTTGTTTTCTATGTCTGTGGGCCCCGCTATACTTTGATCCCCAAAGTACAAGGTGAACAAGGCTGCTTTATTTATCCTACCAATGAAGATACCAATGTCAGCATGCTCCCTGGCAACCAGATCTGCTCCAGCCCCCCAGAGCACCCAGATCGTTCCCAATGAATTGACCATGTCAGACAGTAGTCATCCCTTCCAAACAGACCATCCCCAAGGCCTCCAATACACTCATCTTCAGTGTGCCGAGAAATGCTTCCATCTATCTCTCCAAGTGCCAACCTCACCTTCCCTCTTCCCTCACACAGGGAATCCACCATCCACTAGCTCATCTCTCCCCTGCTTAGTCTCAACCTGCCTTGGATGAGATGTTCTGTTTTAGCTGGAGAATAGGATAGAATATGATACTCCTTTAAAGGAAAGCAAAGCAGAGTGAATAGGAAGTGAAATACAATTCACAGTGAGCAAGAATTTTGACATTGTGTGATATCGACAGCACTGTTTCTCAGACCTCAGTGTGCATGCAAACCACCCTGAGGACCTTGTTAAGTGCAGATCCTGAGTCAGTAGGTCTGGGATGGAGCCTGAGATTCTGCATTTGTAACAAGCTCCCTGATGATTCTAGTGCTGCTGGTTCACAAAACATACTTTGCGTAGCAAGGGTCGGTCTCCACAATGGCTGGCACAGAATGGGTGCTCAAAACTATTTGCTGAATTGAATTAAATGTCAGGAGAAGCTGATTTTATGGCAGGACTCACCAGCAAGAGCAAGTGTGATAAGGTGAAGCAATCAGTTAAGCCAGTGGTTTGCAACCCTAGCTGCACATTAAAATCACCTAGGAGTCAGCAACGTGGATGCAACTAGAGATTATCATACAAAGTGAAGTATGTCAGAAAGAGACAAATACCATATGATATCACTTATATGTGGAGTCTAAAATACGGCACAAATGAACCTATCTACAAAACAGAAACAGACTCACAGACATAGAGAACAGACTTGTGGTTGCCAAGGGGGAGGGGGGTTGGGGAGGAAAGGACTGGGATTTTGGATGAGCAGATGTAAACAATTATATATAGGCTGGATAAACAACAAGGTCCTACTGCATAGCACAGGGAACTATATTCAATATCCTGTGATAAACCATAACAGAAAAGAATATAAAAACAAGAACGTCTATATGTGTATAACCGACTCACTTTGCTGTACAGCAGAGATTGCCACAACGTTGTAAATCGACTGTATTTCAATTTAAAAAAATCACCCAGGAAGGCTTTTAAAAATCCCAGTGCTTGGGCCCCATCCTCAGTGATTCTGATTTAATTGGTCTTGGGGTAGAGCCTGCACAGCTACAATTTTTAAAAGGTCTCCAGATGATCCTAATATGCAGCCAAGTTAAAGAATTTCTAGAAAGAAAATTGTTGAATGCATGCCATGTACCAGGCGTTGTGAGCTGAGTGAGGCCCTAAGATAGAGTTGAGTGAGACCAGGTCCCTGCCCTCCGTGAACTTGCTGACTAACAGGGGAAATAGATCTGTGTGTGACTATAATGCCCAAAGTTGCTATAGTACATTTATGTATGCTTGTTTTGGAAATACAGGTGAGAGAGGAACTGATTCAGTCTTGAGGAAGTTGGAAGAAAAAAAATGACTGCTCAAGAAGTGATAATATTTAAGACCTTAAAGGATGAGTAGGGGATTGTCAGGCAGACAAGGGAAGGAGCTGCCCCAAAGCTTCGTTCTTTCTCTTTATTAGCCATAGGGAGATGATATTTGGCCAGGACTCAGGATCCCAAATTCTGGACCAGCTGCCCACTGCTGCTTATGAGATTTATGAGGAAGATCCCTGCACAGTGAAGAAGGTCAGTCAGTGCCTGTTCTTTCTTTTTAGCAGCTAGGGGTATTTGGAAGGCCATATGTAAGCTGTCAGTAGGGTGCAGTCAGCAAAACAGCCCACAACAGATACTCAATGGAGAGAATTTGATAGAGGAACTAGTTACATGATAGAGTTGCTAAAAATCCAAACATAAGGCAACCCAGAGATTAGCAGAGAGCCCAAAAGCTGAAGGGACGTTAGGAGGTGGTGGAGTTACCAGAACCCAGGGGCCAGAGTTGTCTAATGGGAGCTGGAAACACAGTAAGGACTGTACAAAGGGAGCTGGGCTGACCAAGGAGAGGCAGCCAATGATGCAAACATGACAGACTCTGGTCCAGGGAGATAGGGGATGCCTAGATTCTCCCTTCCTCCTGCTAGTCTGTTTCCTGACAGTGCATGCCATTGGGGAAACCCAGCCAGAAGTCAGTTGGCAAAGGGACCTAGGAGGTGTAGTTTTCAGGGGTCAGTCCCTGAAGGGTGGGAAATGAACCTAGATGCTTACAGGCTTAATTGATACATTCTGGACTTCTGGCCCAAGGCTGACACCAAAATCAGCCTGAGAAGCCTCTCTGTCCCTTTTTCCTACATCTAACACTTTATCTTGACCTAGAGCAGAGATGCTCAACTGATATGCTGGAGACACTTCCCTGATGGGGTCTGGGAGGCCAGAATCCCTAAGATGTTTACCTCCAGTTGTAAGAGGCTTTCTTTCATTACCCCAGGATCCCGGAAAATATGTTTTCTGTATGCCATGGAGTAAAAATATTTGGGAAGCAATGCTATAGGAAGAGGCAAAGAATGGAAGGTTCTGGAGGAAGCCCACACTTAGGAAGAGAAGGTGCTTCTAAAGCAGGGGCCCACCTTGAGGGTCTGCGAGGTGAGACAGTCCCAGACTCATCCAATTGTACTAGCCAGGAGAAAAGCAACCCGAGGAGGGAGCCAGTGTCAAAAAGGAGAAGTAGGATCAAAATCCGCTCCCCACAGAACCCTGAAGATGGAAGACTAAATGAAGCCAAAAGTTCTCCCAGCCTCAGGTTTTGAGAGAAGTAGCAAGACACTAGCATGCGCTACGTCTAGGGAGCTGTTAGGGAGCTGCTCCTCTCAGTTCCTCTATGCAAAGAAACAGGGAGGCGGGGCCCACACACAGGAAAACAAAAACGGACCAAACAAACAGGCGAGAGCAGCTGCCTAGGAGAGAGCCCGGATTGTACTTAACAGACAAAGACTTCAAAGCTATCATTATAAACATAGTCAAAGAATGGAAACCATGTTTTAAAGAAGTTAAAAAAGGGAATTCCCTGGCGGTCCAGTGGTTAGGACTCCATGCTTCCACTGCCGAGGGCCCAGGTTTGATCCCTGGTCAGGGAACTAAGATCCACAAGCTGCACGGCATGGCCAAATAATAAGAATAATAATTATAATGTAGTGTTGGCCCTTTGGAAAGTAAAGGAAATCTTCAGGGTCCCCAAACAAACACCAAAATTAAAATCCTAGACTTGAGCAAAAACCCAAATGAAAACCAGATTGCTCTGAGGCAAATTACCAAATCAGTCCAGAGGTTCAGGAATTAGGTGGTCAGGAATAAACTTTGGGGCTGAAATTTAAAAAAAAAAAAGAAAAAAGATTATGACAATGTTTCATGAAATAAAGAATATCAGGGATTTCCCTGGTGGTCCAGTGGGTAAGATTCCGTGCTCCCAATGCAGGGGGCCCGGGTTTGATCCCTGGTCAGGGAACTAGATGCCGCATGCATGCTGCAAATAAGAGTCTGCCTGCCTCAGCTAAAGATCCTGCATGCCTCAGCGAAGATCCCGAGTGCCACAACTAAGACCCAGTGCAGCCAAAATAAAGACAATTTTTTTTTTTAAAAAAAGAATATCAATAAAAAGACAAATTATTAAAAAAATCAAATGAAAATTCTGGGGTTGAAAAGTATAGTAATTGGCATGAAAGGGTCACTAGAGGGGCTTGACTGTAAATGCAAACTGGCAGAAGAAAGAATCAGCAAACTTGAAGATAGAGCAATAGAGATTATGCAGTCCAAAGAACAGAGGGAATAAAGAATGAGGAAAAATAAACAGCACCATGAGAAATATGGGACGCCATTAAACACGCTAATATACACTTAATGGCAATAACAGAAGGACCAGAGAGGGAGAGAGGAGCAAAAAGGGATCTACACATTCAAGAAGATTAACCAACTCCAAATAGAATAAATCCAAAGAGATCCAAACACAAACACATCAGAGTAAAAATACTAAAAATAAAAGACAAAGGGAAAATCTTGAAAGCGGCAGGAGAATGTGACTTGTCACATGCAAGGAAATCCCAATAAGATTAACAGCTGCGTCCTCATAATACATAATGGAGACAGTTGAGTAACATATTCAAGTGCTCCATTTCTATTCATCATTGTAATGGAGGTTCTAGCAAGCGCAATTAGGCAGTAAACAAGCAAACAAAATAACAAATAAATGGCATTTAGATTGGAAAGAAAGGAAGAAGTCTCTGTAGACAGATGACATAATCTTATATATAGAAAACGAAGGGATCTAATAAAAATCTCTAAGAACTAACAAATGGGTTCAGCAGTGTTGCAGAATACAAGATGAATATACAAAAATCTACTATTTCCATACAGTAGGAATGAACAAACCAGAAATGAAATTAAGAAAACTATTATGATATTATAAAAAGAGTAAAATAAGAATAAATGTAACCAAAGAGTGCAAACCTCATACTCTGAAAACTAGAAAACATTATTGAAAGAAATTTAAAAAGACCTAAGTAAATGGAAAGATATCCCATGTTCATGGATCAAAAGACTTAATATTTTAAGAGGGTAATATTCCTTGAATTTACCTATAGTTTCAACATATTCCCTAATGAAATTCCAGCTGGATTCTTTGAAGAAATGAATAAGTGGATCCTAAAGTTCATTTGGAAGTACAGCGGACCCAGAAGAGCCAATGAAATCTTGAAAAAGAAGAACAAAGTTGCAGGACCCACACTTCCTGATTTCAAGATTTACTACAAATCAAGGCATTGTGGCACTAGAATAAGGATAGACATATAGATCAATGGAATGGAACTGAGAATCCAGAAATAAGCCATCACATTTACAGTCAATTGATTTTGGGCAAGGATGCCAAGGCAATTCAATGGGAGAAAGAATCGTCAGTTAAACAAATAGTACCAAGACAAATGGCTATTTAAAAGAAAACGAATGAAATCATACCCCTACCTCATACTAGAAAAAAAAAATTGAACTCAAAATGGGTCAAATACTTCAATGAAAGAATCAAAACTATAAAACTCTTAGAAAAAAACAAAGGCAAACATTTTTGTGACCTTTTAGTAGGCAATGGTCTTTCAGATATGAAACCAAAAGCATCACCAGCAAAAGGAAAAATAGATAATTTGTGTTTTGAGAATCGTTCTAAAAGCAAAGATTGGAAATACTGTTATTTTCAAGCTTGATTTTTGACCAAATGACACAATTTGTACACCCTTTGAGAATATTATCATGGCTGTCAGGGGGACGGATGTAACTGACAACGCAGAGGTTGGTGAGAAAATTTCTATCTGGAAAGTGTAGGTTAAAACACTCATTTTGTTCATTTTTTTCTATCTGATTTTAAAATAAATTGTGTTTGATTCCTTGGAGAAGAAATGCTTCATTTGCACTAATTCACTGAAGTAACAACCTCAGAACATTAATATCACTCATTAGGCATAGCTGGATCCAAAGCCTGGGATTATGCTGCCGGGGCTCCTTCCCTTGCCTCCATCCCTTGACTGTTTTTCTCTGCTTCTTGACCTCGTTTTCAGTCTGGCCCTCTCTACATAATGGGAAAGAGGCCAGTGTCTGCCAAAAGCACACATCCTTAAGGTCTGTGATCCAAAAGGAAGAGAGATAACCTTTTCTAGGGTCCACTAATCAGGTCCCACAGAAGGTCTCTTGTCTTCTCCGGAACACCTGCCCTCGAATTAGAACAGTTCCTGTGGAAAAATGGATGACGTCCCCTGATCAACCAGGCCTGGGCCATATGCCTGTCCTCATTGCACTGTAATTGATAGCACCCATCAGAGTCTCATTGGACGAGAGATGGACCTCTCCTCAAAAAGAAAAAGGGATTCAGAGCAAGCAGAAACAATAGGTTTTTACTACAGAAAGCACGAGTGAAAAATATGAAATGCTTGAAAAAGTTTGACATGATAGTAATTACTTTTATTCTGATTACTAATTACAGTAGAAGAACAAACAACTTCTTTTCAGTACTGAAGAATAATGAAGTACCTTAGCTTTTATATCCCTTCACAGTTCATTGAAGTTAAAGAAATCATGCTATTCTGTATCTCACTTACTTTAAAGGTTCACTTAAGGTTGTGAGGATTCCATACCAGCACTGGTCATCATTACAGAATATTGCTGAGGTTCATTGCGTGTACTTTACTCTGGGAAATTTTATACCAACACTTTGATTTAAACTGTATACTTGCTTTCGGTCTAGGGGTCTAGACTTCAGTGACTGAGGCTAGTCACGCAGGTGCTATATGCCTGCATGACTGACCTCCAATATAAACCCTTGACATTCAGGCTCACGTGAGCTTTCCAAGTTGGCAACACTTCACACATGTCGTTGCTGGAGGAATTAAGTGCAACTTGCGCCACGCCATTGAGAGAGTCCACGTGTGCCTGATTTCCTCGGGACTTTGTCCCATGTGCCTTTTCCCTTTGCTGGTTTTGTTCTGTATCCTTTCACTGCAATAAACTGTAACCTTGAGTATAACAACCTCTGGGTCCTGTGGGTCCTTCTAGCAAATTATTGAATTTCAGGACAGTCTTTTGAAGATCCCCAACATAATAATACCCTATTTGCTTTTTTAAATAACAGGTTTTTTTGAGATATAAATTCACATACCATAAAAATTACCCTTTTGGAGTGTACGCTTCAATGGGTTTTTGTATATGCACAGAACTGTGCGGCCATCACCACTATTAACATCATCACCTATTAACAAACACTCCCCATCTTCCCCTCCTCCCAGTTCCTGGAAACTACATATTTACCTTTGTCTCTATGGACTTGCCTATTCTGGAAATATTATATAAATGGAATCATAGAATGTGTGGCCCTTTGTAACTGGATTATTTCGTTTAGCATATTCTTAAGGTTTATCCATCATCGCATGTATCAATACTTCATTCCTTTTTATTGTAAACAATATTCCACATGTTATTTATCCATTCATTCAGTTGATGAACTTTGGGTTGTTTCTACTTTTTGGCTGTTACGAATAGTGCTGCTATGAACAATCCTGTAAAAGTTTTTTCATGGATATGTTTTCAATTCTCTTCATTACATACCTAGGAGTGGAATTGATGGGTCATATGGTAACTTTATGTTTAACAGTTTTGGGAATTCCCTTGCTGTCCAGTGGTTAGCGCTTTCACTGCTGTGGGCCCAGGTTTGATCTGGGAACTAAGATCCCACAAGCCATGTGGTGCGACCAAAAAAAAAAAAAAAAAAACCTCAAAAATTGTTAAAGTGGCTGCTCCATTCTACAATACTACCAGCAATGTACGAGTGTTACAATTTACCACATATTTGCCAACACTTGTTATTATCTGACTTTTTAAGTCTTGGTCATCTTAGAGGCTGTGAAGTGGTACCTCACGGTGGTTTTGATTTGCATTTCCCTGATGACTAATGAGGTTGAGCATCTTTCCATATACTTATTGGCCATTCATATATCTTCTCAGGAGAAATGTCTGTTTGGATCTTTTGCCCATTTTCACTTGGGTTATTTGTCTTTTAATTGCTAAGTTGTAAATGTCCTTTATGTATTGTGGATAAAAGTTCCTTAAATATATATGATTTTTTTTTTCTTTGCGGTACCCGGGCCTCTCACTGTTGTGGCCTCTCCCGTTGCGGAGCACAGACGCACAGGCTCAGCGGCCATGGCTCACGGGCCCAGCCGCTCCACAGCATGTGGGATCCTCCCAAACCGGGGCATGAACCCGCGTCCCCTGCATCGGCAGGTGGACTCTCAACCACTGCGCCACCAGGGAAGCCCTAAATATATATGATTTTGAAATGTTTTCTCCCATTCTGTGGGTTGTCTTCACTTTCTTGATGTTACCCTTTGAAGCACAAAAGGTTTTGATTTCGGTAAAGCCCAAATTATCTATTTTTGGTTGTTGTTGCTTGTACTTGTGGTGTCACATCTAAGGAATCACTCCCTAGTCCAAGTCCAAAGAGACGTATTCTTATGTTTCCTTCTGATAATTTTACAGTATTAGTTTTTACTTTTAAGTCTGTGATCCACTTTGAGTTAATTTTCGTTTATAGTGTGAAGTAAGAATCCAATGTCATTTTTTGCCTGTACATACCCAGTTGTCCCAGGACCATTTGTTTAACAGGTTATTCTTTCCCCAGCTAAATTGTTTTGGCATCAATAAATCACAAACATAAGGGTTTATTTCTGGACTCCCAATTCATGTCTATCCTTATGCCAGTACCATGGTATCTTCACTATGTAGCTTTTTAGTAAGTTTTGAAATTAGTCAGGATAAGTCCTCCAACTTTGTTTTCCTTTTTCAAGATTGTTTTGACTATCTCAGTTTTTTCCATTTCCATATACATTTTGAGATCAGCTGTCAATTTCTGCAAAGAAGCTAGCTGGGATTTTGATAGGGATTATGTTGAATTGAAGATCATTCGGGGGGAATATTGCCATCTTATAAATATTAAGTCTTCTGATCCATGAACGTGGGGTATATTTCTATTTATTTAGCTTTTCTTTAATTTCTTTGAACAATGTTTTGGATTTTCAGTACACAAGTCTTGAACTTTGTTAAATATATTCCTAAGTATTTTATTATTTTGGTGCTATTATAAATGGAGTTTATAATAAGTGGAGTTTTATTAATTTCATGTTTGGATTGTTCATTGCTAGTTTATAAAAATATTGATCTTATATCCTGCATCCTTGCTGAACTGGTTTATTCTGTTTTTTAAAAAAATTGATTCCTTAGGCTTTTTTATATACAGGATGACACTACCTGCAAATAGAGAGAGTTTTACCTCTTCCTCTTCAGTCTGCATGTCTTTTTTTTTTTTTCTCCTTTTCTACTTGCCCTAAGTGGAACCTCCAATACAATGTTGCATGTAAGTGGAAAGAGGGGACATCTTTGTCTTATTCCTGATCTTAGAGGTAAAACATCCTATCTTTCATCAAATATAATGTTAGCTCTGGGTTTTCAAAAATGTTCTTTGTCAGTTTGAGGAAGTTCTCTTTTATTCCTAGTTCGTTGAGTTTTGGGTGTTGAATTTTGTCAAATCATGTGTTTTTTGCCACTTATTAATATGATGTATTCCCTTAATTGGTTTTCAGATGTTAAATTAAATTTATATTCCTGGGATAAATCTCTCTTGGTCATGGTGTATAACATTTTCCATATGTTACTAGATTCAGTATGCTAGTATTTTGGGGGGAGGATTTTTGTGTATATTCATAAGGAATATAGATTTGGAGTTTTCCTTTATTCTAATGTCTGTGTCTATTTATGGTATTTGAGTAATACAGGCCTCATAGAAAGAGTTTGGAAGTGCTTCCTCCTCTTCTAATTTCTGTAAGAGTTTGTAAAGAATTTTTAAAATATTTGTTAAAATTCATTAGTGAAGACATCTGGGCCTGAGGATTTTTTTAATGGAATGCTTTAAAGTTATGAATTAAAAATTGTTTTCTTATTATAGGTCTATACAGATTTTCTACTTCTTTTGAGTTTGTCTCATTTGCTTCTTTCTAAGAATTTCTCAATTTCATCTAGGTTTTGTAGCTTGTTAAGATAAAGTTGTTCAGTTTTCCTTTATAATCCTTGTTATTGATGCATGGTCAGTAGTGATATCTCCTCTCTCACTCCTAATTCTAGTAATTTGAATCTTCTCTCTCCTTTTTTTCTTGGCCAATCTAGTTAAAGGTTTGTCAAAATTGTTAGTGTTTTCAAATAACTGACTTTTGGTTTTATTGATCTTTCTATTTTTTCTATTCTGTATTTCATTTGTTTCAATTCTGATCATTATTATTTCCTTTCTTCTGCTTTTCTTGCGGGGGGAGGATTGTTACTTTTCTAATTTCTTAAGGAGAAAGGTTAGGTTACTAATTTTAGGTCTTTTTTTTTTTTTTTTTTAATATAGGTGTTTCCAGCCATAAATTTTCCTCTTAGCACTGCTTTAGCTTCATTCCGAAAGTTTTGGTATGTTGAGTTTTCACTGTAATTTTTCTGAAAATGTTTTCTCACTTCCCTTTTGAGTTCTTTTTGACCCCCTGGTTATTGAGGGCTGTGTTGTTTAATTTCTACCTACTTGTAATTTCCTTTTGTTGTTGATTTCTATTTTAATAACACTGGGGTCAGAGAACATACTTTATATGATTTCAATCCTTTTTAATTTATTGAGACTTTTTAATGGCCTACCAGTCTATCCTGGAAAACGTTTTATAAATAACTGAGCAGTATGTATGTATATTCTGATATTGTTGGGTGGAGTATTCTATGGATATATGTTAAGTCTAGCCGGTTTATAGTGTTGTTCAAGTCTTCTATTTCCTTGATCTTCTGCCTCATTGTTTTATGCATTATCTAACGTAGAGTATTGACATCTTTAACTATTACTATTACACTGTCCACCTCTTACTTAAACTCTGTCCGTGTTGTCTCCTGTAATTTGGGTCTCTTTTTTGGATACATTGTCTTTATTGTATCTTCCTGATTAACTGACCCTCTTAGAAAATGTCCCTCTTTGTTTGTAGTAATAGTTTTTTTTGTTTCAAAGTTTGTTTTGTCTGATATTAGTATAACCACAGTAGCCCTCTGTTGTTTACTGTTTCTATGGTATACTTTTGTCCATCATTTTACCATTGACCTATTTGACCTTTAAATTTTAAGTTTGTTTCTGTAGACAGCACATAGTTCAGTCGTGTTCTTCTTTTTTTTAAAAAAAAATCCATCTGCCAATCTCTGCCTTTTAATTGGAGCATTTCATTTATTTATATTTAATATAACTTGTGATAAGGTAGGACTTATATCTGCCATTTTGCTCTTTGTTTTCCACATATTTTATGTCCTTTTTGTTCCTCTCTTCCTCTATTACTGCTTCTTTTGTGGTAAATATGTATGTTTTAGTATACTACTGATATTTTAATTCCCTTCTTTCTTTTAATGTTTATATTTATATCTATATCTGTGTATATCTGCAGTTAGTGTTTGCCCTGGGAATTAAATTATCATCTTAATTAACTTAAATCAATCTAGTTTGTATTAATACCAACTTCATTTCAGTGGTATATACAAACTTCACCCCAATTAAGCTGTTTTCTCCCCACTCCTTTGTGCTATTATTATTATACACATTGTATCCTTTTTATATTATGAGCCCATCAACACAGATTTATATTGATTGTTTTATGCAGATATCTTTTAAATCAGAGAGAAGAAAAGCATTTCAAACTGATTTTTACCTTTGTATTTACCTTTAGTTTTTATTTATTTGTGTGAATTTGAGTTATTCTTTAGTGTCCTTTCATTTCAGCCTGAAGGATTGCCTTTATTATTTCTTATAGGATGGGTCTGCTAGCAGTGAATTCTCTCAGTTTTTGTTTATTTGAGAATATCTTATTTCTCCTTCATTTTTGAAAGAGAGTTTTGCTGAATATAGAACTCTAGGTTTACAGCCTTTTCCTTTCAGCACTATGATTATGTTATTTTACTTTCTTCTGACCTCCATGATTTCTTTTTTTTAAAAAATAAATTTATCTATTTATTTATTTTTGGCTGCATTGGGTCTTCATTGCTGTGTTCAGGCTTTCTCTAGTTGCGGTGAGCAGGGGCTGCTCTTCATTGTGGTGCGCAGGCTTCTCATTGCAGTGGCTTCTCTTGTTGCGGAGCACGGGCTGTAGGCACACAGGCTTCAGTAGTTGTGGCTTGCAGGCTTCAGAGCTTGGGCTCAGTAGTTGTGGTACATGGGCTTAGTTGCTCTGCAGCATGTGGGATCTTCCTGGACCAGGGTTCGAACCTGTGTCCCCTGCATTGGCAGGCAGATTCTTAACCACAGTGCCACCAGGGAAGTCCCTTACCATGATTTCTGATGAGAAAACAGCTGTTAATTTTGTTGAGGATCCCTTGTACTTTATGAGTTGCTTCTCTTTTGGTGCTTTCAAGATTCCTTCCATCTTTGGCTTTTTTTTTTTTTTTTTTCATCTTTGGCTTTTGATAGTTTGATGATGCTGTGTCTAGGGTGAATCTACTTGAGTTTATGCTAGTTGGAGTTTATTGAACTTCTTGGATGTGTAAATTAGTGTTTTTCATCATACTGGGAAATTTTTAGACATTATTTCTTCAAATATTCTTTCTGACACCATTGTAAAGCAGTTATACTCCAATAAAGATGTAAAAAAAAAATTCTTTCTGTACCTTTCTCTCTCCTCTCCATCTGGGACTTCCATCATGTGTATGTTGATATAGTAGATGGTGTCCCATAGATCTCTGAGCCTCTGTTCATGTTTCTTTATTCTTTTTTCTTTATGTTCCTCAGACTAGGTTATATTAATTGACCTATTTTCAAATGTAATTCTTTCTTCTGCCAGCCCAATCCTGCTGTTATACCCCTCTAACAGATTTTTCATTTCAGTTATTATACCTTTTAAATATAGGATTTATGTTTGGTTCTTTTTTTATAATTCCTATCTCTTTTTGATATTCTCTTTTTGTTGCTCTCATACTTTCCTTTAGCTTTTTTATTTATTTATTTATGGCTGTGTTGGGTCTTTGCTTCTGTGCAAGGGCTTTCTCTAGTTGTGGCAAGCGGGGGCCACTCTTCATCGCGGTGTGCGGGCCTCTCACTATCGCTGCCTCTCTTGTTCTCTGCGGAGCACAGGCTCCAGACGCGCAGGCTCAGTAATTGTGGCTCACGGGCCCAGTTGCTCCGCAGCATGTGGGATCTTCCCAGACCAGGGCTCGAACCCGTGTCCCCTGCATTGGCAGGCAGATTCTCAACCACTGTGCCACCAGGGAAGGCCTCCTTTAGCTTTTGATACGTGGTTTCCTTTGGTTCTTTGAATATGTTTATGATAACTGATTTAAAGTCTTTGTCTAGTAAGTATAACATTTGTGTTTTCTCACGGACATTCTATTGACTACTTTTAAGCCTCTGTCCTTTCCTGTTTCTTTATGCTTAAACTTTTTGTTTGAAACTGGACATTTTAAATTACATAATGTGGCAATTCTGGAAATCAAATTTCCCTCTACCCCAGGGAAAGAGAAGAGGGCCTTTTGTTTGTTTCGTGTCTCTCTTGGGATAATTCTATAAAGCCTGTATTCTATGTCATTTGTAGCCACTGAAGTCCTTGCTTGGTTAGCTTAATTCCTATCTTTTTATTGATATTCTTTGTGTAAATTGGCTAACTGTTATACAAAGATAGTCTCAAATGCTGGGACCAATACGTCTTCTTTTTTAAAAAAAATTTATTTATTTACTTTTGGCTGCGTTGGGTCTTTGTTGCTGCACATGGGCTTTCTCTAGTTGCGGTGAGCGGGGGCTACTCTTCGTTGCGGTGCATGGACTTCTCGTTGCGGTGGCTTCTCTTGTTGTGGAGCACTGGCTCTAGGCACATGGGCTCAGTAGTTGTGGCACACGGGCTTAGTTGCTCTGTGGCATGTGGGATCTTCCCGGACCAGGGCTCGAACCCATGTCCCCTGCATTAGCAGGCAGATTCTTAACCACTGCGCCACCAGGGAAGCCCTCAATATGTCTTTATGAAGGGGCTGTGTGTGTATGTTGAGGCATGTCTTCAGTGTTCGGGCAGGCAATTTACAACTCTGCCTGAGCCTTCATTTCTTGCTTGCTCAAAGCCTCAAGGTCAGCCAGAAGTGAGAAATTATGGCCTTCTTAAGTCTTTCCTGGACATGTGCATAGTTGTACACATGTGTGTCCTTTTGGATTCCAAGAAATATGTCGGGTCTTTCCAAAGTTCCCCCATTCTTTCCTTTTAAGTTAATTGGTGAGTCTCTTGCTAGCTCCATCTGGTATCACCCCCTTAGGCAGTTGCCCTGTGAAATAATTGCTGCCGATTGCTTTCACCAAGTGCTCTGTGGATAGGGCCAACTGCACCAAAGAAGCACTGAGTCAGGTCAATTAAAGACAAGCCCTGAGAATGGAGCTTCTCCATTAAGCTGTCAGGCCAGTCACATAGTGAAAACTCCTTGGGGATAGGGCGTTATGAGGCACTCCAAATGCTTTTTTGCGCCTCCTTTTTTGCGAGGCCACTGGTTTTCACAGCTACTATGGCAGCAGGGCTGTTAGTTTTCCAGGCTACATATATTCTCCAGTGAAAACACATGTAAATATATTATGTTTAATGGCTCCCAAAGAAATTCTCATGTAGGTTGTTTCTAGTCCCCAAAACAGCACTGCTTAGCTCTTAATTATCATATATAGATGATCTAAGTCAGCTTACTTATTGTATATAGACAATCTAGGTCCACATGTTTATCAGAATCCCTGGAGGGCTTGTTAAAACACAGATTGCTTGGCCTCACTTTCAGAGTTTCTGATTCAGCAGGTCTGGCATGGAGCCTGGGAACTTGCATTTCTAGCAAGTTCTGAGAGGATATCAATGCTGTTGTTTGGGTATCACATGCTGAGAGTTTCTGAAGGATGGGGATATTTTCCCACAAGCACACTTCTAGGATACTTTCTTCTATCATGTTGTGATGCTTAGGGAATGCATAGTACCATATTTACCAACAAACCTGGCTCCTTTTTCTCTTGATAATGTTCATTCTACAGTGAAATTGGGGCCCCGTTCCTTGCTGCACTGAAATTGTAATTGATCTTTATAAGATTAACCTGAATTACACAACAGTCAAGTGACAAATGTTATTGGAAGCCTGATTCTCATTCAGTTTGTTACTATGCTAAATGAATGAATTGTTGAACTTTGATGTCTATTTTTAAATGTTTGTGAATTTAAATTTGTTACTTTTTTTTAAAGCCAGTGATTGAAAAACTCTCTTGGCTTGATTAAAGTTATCATGGCCATAAAATGTATTGTCTGAACACTTTTGAGAACACTTTTGAGAATGAAAGGGGACCTATTAATAATTTTGCTGGGTAAAAGATGTAAACTGGGGTTGTCCCAGCTAAACCAGGTATATTGGTCACCCTAATTTTAGAAAATAAGGTATAAAATTATTTTTGCATTTCCACAAGTTTGTTTGATATTTTGGATTTAATTTTACACTAGGGTTAAATTTCTGTCAATATTTCTATCCATTTATCTGAAGAAATAATAGAAAGCTTTTTGTTAGTAAATTAGTTTTCAGAAGAGAAATAAAAAAGTCAGAAAATAAATTAAACTTTAAAAAGTTTCATATTTACTTATTTTTATTCCAGACTGTTGTCTGCGTTTGGTTTTTGTGACATGGGGAAGCTCAGCTCTTATTCTAAATATTAGAGAATTTTTGTTTAATTTTCATTTCTTACAGGTTAATCTTTTCTTTTTAAAGTAATTTATAAATGTTTGTTTTTATACCTGAGGGATGTGAGGGCCAGCTGAGAAGGGTTCTGGTTTATTGAATTAAATTAGTTTTCATTCAAGAATTTTTAAGAATTTTTTTTCTGACAAAATTTAAAGATGAAGATTAATGTTTATATTCAGTCCAGTATTACCCTTGCTCAAGCAGAAATATTAAGGTTTAAAGTTATATTAAAGTGATTTTTCTTCCAAAACTTCTGACTCTTCTATTTCACATCCCCCCGCGCCCCCGCCATGGAAAAATAGAACTTTGGGAGAGAGGTGTAAGGAGCTGATATTTGGTGAGAGTCTGTAAATGTATATTTATACAGTATGCCAGGACAATCTGGAAGGATGTTAGCAGTCTCTGTCTTCTTGCTTATCTGTTTCTTCAAAGTATGATTTTAATTTTTGCTTGTTTCTGGGCTGAATGTTCAGTTTCCTAAACTTCGCCAGGGGACTGCGTAGTCCGCACCCGGGGAGCGCGCTCACCGGAGGGCAAACGGCCGGAGCGGTTCCCGGGTCGCGACTCTTCAGGAGTCTTCTTCCTCAGGGATGCGTCGGGGCCTCCAAGCCTCAGTATTTGTGAGGGCGAAAATGCCATCGTCCAATTAAAGTGCAGAAGTTCAAGAACTCCTTGCAGGCGATTCGATCACAGCTGAGAGCTGGTCTTGCAGGAAGCCGAAAGAAGTCTGCGTGAGCAGCCGCGGAGGAGGACCGGCCGGGTGGGGTCGGCCCAGACCGGGGCTCGTGGAGCGCGCATGCGCGGCGAGGGGGCGGGGCCGGGGCGGGGCCGGCGTGGCCTCCTGAGCGGCGGCGGCAGCAGCAGCGGCAGCAGTAGCAGCAGCAGCAGCCTGGGCGGCGGGTTTGGCGCTGCAGCGCTGGTGGCAGGTTCGCGGCTGGGGTGGGCGCCGCGGACCCGGACAAGAGGACGAGCACCTGGAGCCCGGCTGCAGCCCACGACTTTGCGACCCAGCGGCGGCGTTGCTGCTGCGGGGCTCGGGCGCGCGGCCCGGCGGGACCGAGGACGGCGGGACGGCAGGGCGCGGGCGCCGCGGGCCGGGACGCGCCAGGTAGGTGGGCCTGGCCGGGCCGGGCCGGGGACGACGCGGCGGCCGGGAGCCACCGGGGACCTGGATGCTCCTCGGGCGGAGCGGGGAGCGGCGGGGCGCGGCGCGCATCCCGATACCCGGCGCGCCGGACGCGGAAGGCGCCGGCGGTTGTCATGGAAATCGTACAGCTAGCGGTTCCCTGGTGGTGGCGTCTTCGGAGAACGATCAGACCCCGGCGAGCCCTAGCAGGATGACGCCCCGGGCCGCCTCGGGCTGAGGGTAGCGGGCGGCGGGGAGCCGGGATGCGGGACGTGGCGCCCCCGAGGCCAGGTCGCGGCGCCTGCTTGGTGCATCTCCAGGGCTGGATCTAGTGACTCCAGACGCTGAGGCCTCGGGGTGTTTCGGGTGTAAACAGAACCGGGTAAAAATAAACATACACCTCGGTGTAGGCCCCCATCCTCCCAAACTCTTCCCTTTTCTGCCGGCCCACCGTCCCCGACAACAGTTCTGGCATCTTTGCTTTTGATATTTTCTTTCTTTATGGCTTTGCTAGTCAATGAATTGAGGCCTGGGAAATCTGCAGGGGTTTGTGACTGTCTCCTGAAAAGCCAATCATGAATGTGTAGGCCACAGGAGATTGAAACACTCAAAACGTCAACGGTTAATTTACGTGTTTGTGGGCGAAGGGAGCGGTGATGGGCTCGGCTCTCCCTCCCCTTGTTGCCTGCCCTGTGACATTACATAATCATGTATTCCTCCTGCCCCGACTTCATCCCTAACGACAGATCATAAAAAAATATTCCTCTGGATAAGAAAAAAGTATAGGCGGTTGTAAAGCCCATCTTCTTGTGTTTTTGCTTTGCCACTTAATGGGTTTTGTGTTGAGAGGCTGCAGAAGAGTCGAATTTGATTTGCCACCTGCCCCTTAAAGGGGCATCTAAACCGAGGGAGTAGGAGGCGGGGTGGCAGTTTGAATGTTGCAGTGAGATTCTGCCTGATTCATCTCTGTTCACAGTGGATGGGGCGGACTGTGGGCAGTGGGGTTGGAGAGCGAACAGGCTGACTTGGATGTGAATCTTGAATCTGCCAGTTGCTAACTCTGGTTCTCAATTTTCTCATCTCTGGAAGGTGAGAACAGAACCTACTTTGCTGAGTTTGTTTTGGAATCTAGATGCTGTTGGCATTGGTAAGTGCGCATAGGCTAACTATAGATTGTCCTAGAATTAAGCCTAATTTTTCTTTGATTGAAAACAGGTTTTCTTTAACAGGAATTTTGTCTTTGGATTTAGGCTAGGGCCTTTGTTTGGGGGGTCCTTTGCTGAAATGTTTACTTCTGGAAGAGTCAGTTCACTGGTTTCTTTGAAGAAAGTTGAGATGATGGTGCCTGTGTGGGAAGGTCAGTGTGGTTGTTGTGTTGGAGGGCTGGTGTCAGGAGACTGCGATGCTGTCCGGGGGTGGGGGGTGGGGGGCGGCGTTGCGTGCGAACTGGAGCCCACAAGGCCTGGTTCCCTGTGGTGTCTTGCGAACAAGCCTCTGTAACAACAAGCCAGAGTTACATTTACAAGGAGGGTTTGCCCTGAAGACAGGGCTTAAAGGAATAAATGCTGGAAAAATACAAAGAGAAAGGAGGGCTGTATTTCTACTGAGCTCAGTGGTAGAATTAGTTGTACTAATTCCACTAGCCGGTTTACTTATCCAACTATTTTTCATTAGGCTTATGCTGTCTCAGAGTGTTTGTCTGCTCAGGTGCAAGTCCTGCCTCCCAGCTAGACGCAAAGGCAAGGGTAGACATTATAACTCATTGTTTTTGGAAACTGTATATTTTGTTGTATTGCTGTTAGACTTAATGCCATTAGTAAGTAAAAAAAAAAAAATCAGTTTAAGGGAAGGATGAAATCAAATAATATACATAAGAGGTTGTAAGCTGTAAAGCTCTAGAGAGACAGGTTGTGTATGATAGAACTATTGACCGTTCAAGTCCCGTTAGCCAGCTGCCTAACTGGGAGCATTCTCCTCAGCCAGCAAATCTGCAAGGGCACCAGAGGAATGGAAGCAAAAGAGTGTGTGGGACAAACTGATCCCCATCCCATGGCTTAACATTTCAAGAATCCAGTAAGACACAGTAGAGGGGGAGACTTTGGACCAAGACTGTTTTATCCTGGTTTCTTATGAAAAACTTCTTTAGAGATTATGTATTCCAGGAAGGGTCCTGTAGCATCATCAGCTACGCACAGTGTCAGGATGCTGTGGCTTTCACTGAGGGAAAAATAGCACAAATTTGCAGTGAAGAAGCCTTGATTATGTTGTTGCTGCTTCTGTGGAACTTGGTTAACGAGCTAGTCTTGAGAGATCCTTCAAAACAGCTTTTTCCAGTGTCCTGGAACAGAAGCTCTGTGAGGACAGCATATTCTAGGGAGACCAGTAGTAACACCAGGGTAGGCCTGCTTCATTTTGTCTCTCTGTGCTTTTAAGGAAAATACCATTGTGAACTTAATCCCCAGGAATTGACCTGTATTTTTCTATGCATATGCATACCTTGCTCTCTTAAAAATTTTTTAAAAAAATATACTATTTCAGATTCACTGAAAAGTTGAAAAAATAATCGAAAGAATTCCAAGATATCCTTTACCCAGATTCTCCGAATGTTGACATTTGGTTTATCCTCTCTCATATTTGTGTGTGTGTGTGATTACTTTTCTCTGAAATGTTTAATGTTAAGTTGCAGACTTGATACACCTTTACTGCTAAATACTTTATTGTGTATTTCATAAAAACAAGGACATTCTCTTACAAAACAACAGCATGATTATTAGAAATCAGGAAATTAAATGTTGATGCAACGCTATTATTTAATCTACAGGTCTTTTTCAGATCTCGCCAGTAGGCCACTTTAGAGCAAAAGGAAATCCAAGATTCTGTGGTGCCTTAAACCATCCTGTCTCTTTAGTCTCCTTTAATCTGGAACAGTTCCTGAATCTGTCTTTGTATTTCATGACTTTGACATTGACGTCTTTGAAGACAACTGCCTGTGTTTTGGATAATGTCCCTCCCCTTGGGTTTGCCCGTGGTTTCCTCCTGCCTAGATTCATATTATGCACTTTTGGCAGGTGTGGCACGGGGCGGTGCTGCAGCCGTCTTAGCGTGTCTCACGGTGGGAGGCATATGCTGTTGATTAGTCCCATTCACTGGTCCTGTCATCACTTCATTAAGATCCTGTCTGTCAGATTCCCTCACAGAAAGTTACCGTTTTTCCCTTTGTTGTTAATATGTATCTCATAGTAAGATCACTTGAGACTGTAAATGTACTGTTACTCCTCATACTTTCACCCACTAGTTTAAGAATCCATTGATGATGCTTACCCAGATCAGTTACGATAGTTGACAGATGGTGATTTTCTAATTCCATGTTTCTTTCTACGCTTATCAGTTGGAATTGTACTAAAAGGAAGAACTTTACTTTCTCCCTCATTTACTCTTTGGTTTAACCATGTCTCTGCACTCATGAATGAATTCCTGCTTTATACAATAGATTATAGTTTGTTATGCTCATTACCCACTTTTCTGCTTAAATTGTCCCAGACTTGGCCTGCAGAAGCCCCTTCCAGCTGGCCCTCCTGTCCTTTTGATGTGTTCTCATCATCTTTGAGGACTTCTTTACTTTCTGGCACAAAACCTCCAAGACTCAGCTTGTACTTTCCAGCCCTGGAATCAGCCATTTCTCCAAAGAGTCCAAGTTCATTTTAGTGGAGAATGATACTGAAAAACCCAGATCTGGGAGCTAGGTGTGCTCCTTGCTGCTTCCAGGCCTCTTCAGTGGACAGGTGTTCTCATTGTAAACATAAGTGGAGACACGTCATACAAAATTTTCTCTGCTTTACTTTTTAAATTTAATGCTATGTCCTGGGGATCTATATGCACTGACATGAAAAGTTTGGTCTGTATTCCAGAGTGTGGGTGTACTGTTATTTCCTTAACTGTCCTTTATTGATGGACTTCTAGGTTGTTTCCAATATTCTGCTCTAAAAATAGTGGGGAATCTGTGAACCACGTCATTGTCAACACAAATATTTCAGTCTCCTGGATCCCTCGAAGTAGAATTTCTGGGTTAAAGAGTAATATTAAATGGATAGCTTTGCCACATTGCCCCCTCACCCCTTCCAAGAAGCTTTATCACTCTGTGCATTCGTCAGTGTGTGGAATTGCCTCTTTCCCTTTAATTTGGCCAACACTGAACTGAAGAGTATAAATCTTGTTAATTTTTGCCAATCTAATGGATAAAGAAGACACTACTTTTTAAATTACATTTCCCAAATTACCAAAAATATTGAAAACCTTTTCTTGCCAGTTCATATTTTAGCTTCTGTGAATAGCCTGTTCATACCTTTTGACCATTTTTTCTTTTGAGGTTATCTTGCTGGGCTGTGGAAGGTACTATAACTTCGGACTTTATTCTCGGCAGCCTTTGATGTCTCCTTTAAGGGTGATGCATTTTTCATCCTAAAGGAGAAGGAAACTAACATATCTGAGCACCCCTACGTTCCAGGCCCTGGGCCAAGCGTCCATATGCGTTCTCAGCAAGGTCCCGGCAGAAGGCCAGTGGTGTTGAGGGGGTGGCTGAGGCGAGGCATGATTAAGGCACCACCTGGGGGTGATTGTAAGTGGTTGAACCGGCATTCAGACCCGGGTCTGTCTGGATCTAGTGCCGTCTCCACGAAATTACATAGCTTCCTTCACAGGATTTTGAAATGAATGCTTTATGTGTCAGCGTGGATGTGAAAATCAGTTACCTGGAGTCCTCAGTATCAACAATTTCTGTCTCAGTAAAGGGCTTTTTTACTCAGTCCTGCTTGGTGAACATACACATCTCTCAAAACCATCTGTTTTATTCCTGGAGCTATTGTGGACTCTGCAGTCAAACTTCCTGTAGGTCTTCAACTGGCTGTGTGACTTTGGGCGAGTGGCTTCATCTTTCTGTGCCTGTTTTTCTCACCCGCAAAACTGGGCTGATGGCAGCAGCAAACCCAGAGGCTTTGCTGGGGGCTCGAATGAGTTAATACACGTCAGGTGTGTGCAATGGCGCCTGATGCTTGCTGAAAACCCAGGGGATGTACCTTAGGATGAGTCTATATGGAAAGCACGTGTGGGAGGCCGCGTGGAACTAGCGCAGCCTCTTCTGGTTGGGTTTAATCTCTTAACCATCCCTTTTGTCATGACCCGGCCGGGAAATGGGAACCCAGGGCCCCTGGGTGCTGTGTGCTTGTATCCTCTCTCTGCAGACCTTGTTTGTGCCCTGTCATGGGCCTGCCAGCTAGCCCAGTTGGCCCTTCCTCTCTGCCCACAGCTGCTGACCTGGGACAGCTGAGACACTGTAGGCCTTTCCGTGTGCGGTCTGCTCAGTGGGGGTCACCTGGGAGGGTCTCAGAGGCAGGCAGTATCTGGTGGGGAGGGGCATGCTCTGGGGATAAAGAGGAGGTGTCCATTTTCTGGAATGGGGTCAGGAGAACAGACAGGTGTCCTCTGGCCTCCAGGAGGAGGGGAGGGGACCACTGGAGGGGCCAAGCGACCAGCTCCCCTCAGCTCCCTTCCTCAGAGCCTGTCCCTCAGACACCTATTCTTTCTCCTGACCTCGAGCCCCTGCAGCGCCCCTTCTCTTATGCTTGCAGGCAGGACTCTGAGGTCTCCTGAAACCCCCGGCCTCCCTCCCTGCTCCCTGCCCCATGCCTCCACCAGTGCCCTTGAATGTCTGGCATCAGCGGCTGTTACAGTAGCTGCCTGATAAAACTCACTCCAAGATGTGGAACTCCTTTCCTTCCCTGTCCTGTGTTGCTTGCATTTCAAGTGGTGCATTCTCTAACCCATGAATTAGAGCTTTCAAGACGGATGACCTTGGTGTGCATATTCTGGGAGAGCAAAAGAAATGCATTTAGGCAGGTGCATGTTTCTGAGAGAACAGGTCCTGTTAGGAAATGAGGATGCCCAGTTCAGGAGTCTCCCTGGGGTTATGGATTATGGGGCGGGTCAGTTGGGGTGCTTTTGGCTGCCAAGTCAGCAATGAGGACGTTTACTGTCTCACAGACCTGGAGTCCTACTCTAGCAGCAGTTTTGAAGTTTCATCGAGGACCTAGATGCTTCATCCCAGGGTCAGCGTCCCCGCAGTTATGAGATGGTCCTTAGCGTCAGCGAGACTGCGTGAAGGAGACATGCCAGCCAGTCCCCAGCCACAGGGTCTGCCTGTCCTCCCTCTGGTCTGTGGGAGCAGTGAGCATCATGTGGCCTCCCCGGACCCAGAACAGGAGGCTTTGGGCCGGCTGACTTAGGAGAGCTCCTCCGAATGTGGCCCCCAGACCCGCCGCATCAGCACCACCTGAGACTTGTCCGAAATGCAGTCTCAGGCCCCAACCAACCGACTGACTCAGAAACTCTGGGTTGGGGCCCAGCGATCTGTTGCGAAACAAGCCTTCCAGGTGATTCTGATGCAGGGTCCAGTTTGAGAATTGCTCCCTTAGTCTAATCAAGACCACCCCCCCACTCCTCAGCTGGATATGGAGCTGGTGCTTCCGGAATCCAGAGAGGACAGTTCCCAGAATAGGCGGACGGGAGGGAAAAGTTGGGAGGTCAGCCCACAGTGTCAGCCGAGGGGCGTGCAGAGCGTTTAAGGAGCCTGTGGGCGGCTTTGCCCTCCCTGGCCCCCTGCCGCAGTGTATGGGCCCAGCTGAGTGTCCCAGCTCCCGTGCCCGCAGTCTCTCCAGCCCCTCTGAGCGGGGCCCATGCCCTCCCTGCAGGACTCGGCACTGAAGGGGGCCGCGTTGGGAGCGCCGGCCCCAGCTTCTCTCTCTGGCCCAGTGGGGATGGGGTGCGCGGGCCCTGCTGGCTCACTTTCCTAAGCATGTTCAGGTGTGTGGGGTTTGCACCTGCTGCTACTTCTCACTCAATTAGGAAGAAACAGGGAGCAGTACCGTTAGGAGGGGCTTGGGGAACGCGGAAGGAACGGGCCTGGAAGGGCGGCAGCCTCAGGGACTATTTATAATGGTAGTGGGGTGCGACCTGCCTTATCGTCCCCTTTCGGAGGCACAGCCTCACCTTCACGCTCGGGTGGAGTAAAACAGCCGCCTCCATGGTGTGATTCGTGGGATCAGACTAGCCCACTGTTCCAGACCTTTCCTGGAACTAGAGAGCCGAGGTATTTCTAGATTTTCTTGACTTTGCACGGCTTTCAAGGTTCATCCTAATACACAAAAGTGATGTATGGGAGCCTCACGCTGAGCGCCTCTGCATCGGTGCTGACGGCCCAGGAAGGAAGGGCAGCCCAGGGGGAGGGGGCCTGGGGAGGGTCCAGGATAGTGTCTTCAGACGGCAGTGGTTTGTGACATCAATTTGAGATTGTAACCGGCATTAAAAATGTTTTTGAAATAAAATAGAAAATATCCAAGTATATTTCCTACAGGGAGGGTAAGCATTTTTTGATCCCACAGGTAGTGACTTGCACGTGTGTGTGTGGGTATTGTCACGGTGTGATTTTTTCTTCCTGTGGGTTTTTTTCAAAAAGTATTAAATCCGAGGGTTGAGCACGGGGAGGAGGGGGCTCCGCTGGACGTGTACGGACGGACACGGGGTCTTTTGCCGGGGAGGGGGCCTCGGGGGGGGGGTGCGTGTCTTACTCCAGGTGGAGAGCCACGGATGGGAAACGAGAAGGGCCTTTTAGCGGTGTGGGCCGGGGGAGTGGAGCTGGAGCCCCAAGGACAGCAGGGAGGGGTCTGAACTTCCTGGTCTCACTCTGGTTTACTGTTTGTGGTGTTTGACCACCTGGACCAGATCCTCCTGAAGATGTTGGGGGTCCTCAGCCTGGCCACTCTGAGACTGGGGAGGCCGTGGCAGGGAGTGTGTCGACTTTTCAGAGGTTTAAAATGTGACTCTGGACGCCTGACCCATCCTTCTGACAGGGCGGATCAGCATATGGTGACCTACAGAGGGAGGACGGGGAAAGGGGATAGAGGTGGAGACAGATGTGGACAGGTGTCTGCGTCTGGCTTGTTTGGCGGCTGGCCCCACTGTTGCCTGTGAGCAGTGACAGGACAGCTCCCACGTCGCCCTGGCTGCCGTTGGGACGGGGTGATATGCATTGTTTCACGCCGGGGTTAGTCTGGTTCGTGTCACAAAGCATACGCAGTAATGGCTTCGGGATGTCAGTGTCTGTTTTTTGAGGGGGGCAAGTTGGATTGTGGGAAGAGAAAGTGCTGGACAAGAACCTGAGTCAGCTTTCTCATGTGTAAAATGCGGAAGGTGCCTGGCTCACGGGGATGGGGGCGGGTGCTGTGTGGATTAAATAGTATTGATACAAGCAGGAGAGGTCTGGGCACTGCAGCTCTGGACCAGTGCCGCTCCAGGGAAGGTACCGTCTCGCAGGAGGTCCGGCGTTTCCCCTCTCGACTTTGCAGTCTCGATTACCCTTTTTCCTACTGTGCCCCTGTTCTAAAAAGTGTATTCAAAAGGCTAGAGTGCATCCCATCTCTCAGTCCTTCCCAGGTCACCTCTAAAGGGAAATGCTGCAGAAGAAGGAGATTTTGAGAGGTAGGGGACTGCCGGCAAAGGTCAGAGGAGAAGGATGTGGGCAGAAGAGGGAAGTGAGAGTGGCCTGGGCTCATAGATGTTTAGTCAGGTGGCCACTGACCCAGCTGTCTTCTACTGACACTTTTTTTTTTCTCTAAAGCACATAGAAACTTGTGATTGTGTGCAGTGGAACGGTAAGTATTTTCACATTTCTTAGTCATTGCTTCGACTGTGTTCTGCGTAAACACACGTTAAACAGTATGATCACATTGCCTAATTGGGCGCTGATCAGATGGCCAGTAAAATGGAGTCATTGGTGGAGCGTGTGCCAAGCAGCCTCAAGGTGCCCCAGAATCTTCCACGCGTTGTGACCGCTCTGGTTTGGAAGAGGAGTGGTGGGTGAGTGGATTGGCCTTGCGGAAACACCCTGCTGGTCGACAGGCCCACCTGGGGGAGGAGGAAGGCGCGTTTGGGTTTTACCCCCGGCTTGCAGGTGATTTGGGGAAGTCGGGCCTGAGTGTTACCTTCTCCTTCCTTGTTCATCTAGTGAAGGTCAGTCCCTGCATTCCTGCCCCCTTGGCCCCCAATCCTGCATCGCAGTGGAACTGTGATGGTGCCTGAGGGCTGCATGGGCAAAGTCTTGTGTGTGCTTGGTTTGGTGGGCCTCAGGCTCAGACACAGACATACATAAAGTCTATTTAGGGAAGTGCTTCTGGAGTCTGTGGCCTTGGAAGTCCACCTCCTGCCTCGTGCTCTTTCACTTTCCCTCCGCTCTGTAGTGACTCAGCAGCAGCTTTCCAGAATGGAGAAGCTTCGTGTCAGAGATGCTGGAGGACCCCGGGCGTGTCCGTGGAGATGGACCCTCCCTGTGTGCCATGCAGACCAAACTCTTCCTGGTCCAAGTAGAGCATCCGGTGCCGCCCCTGGCTTCTCCACCTGTGCCCCATCCCCACACCCCTACTCTGAGGCTCTTTGCAGGAAGTCCCCCAGTACAACTGCACTCTATGTTGAAGCCCAGATCCTTGTCATTCTCCGTGGACTGATGGAGACCACTCTACTCTCTGATATTTTGCCTTGATAATTTATGCACAGTTATTGTCTGGTTCAGCTCTGGATTCTCTCTGGCAGCTTGACATCCTTCCCTGACTTCTCCACTTACGTCTCTCTGACCTCCTTTTTACTCTGTTTTTGACCTATTTTATTTCTTTTTAGCCATCCCTGACCTTTTTTTTTTTTTTTTTTGCGGTATGCGGGCCTCTCACTGTTGTGGCCTCTCCCGTTGCGGAGCGCAGGCTCAGGGGCCATGGCTCATGGGCCCAGCCGCTCCGCAGCATGTGGGATCTTCCCGGACCGGGGCACGAACCTGTGTCCCCCGCATTGGCAGGCGGACTCTCAACCACTGCGCCACTGGGGAAGCCCTTGTGTGTCTCCTTGAAATGCCGTTGAGCCCGTGAGAACAGGAACCTGTCTTGATAGCAAAAATAATCTTGGAAATAGTTGGTGTTCTGCGTGTGATTTCTCAAGACACGTGTTTTGTGATTATCATTATAGGTGCCTTCGAGCTGTTATGATATTTTGAATAACTTCAGCAGAGGGAGGATGATCTTTGCATTTTGAGTCAACTTAATTACTTAATCATTCTTTAATTAGTCCAATATCTTTACCAAGCTAGGTGTTCACCTCGTTGGTCAAAGACAGAAGAAAAGCCAGCAGATGGATTGGGAAGCAGTGAGGGGCCTTGTGCAGGGTTGTTTCACTGGCTCAAAGAGAAAGAATGCTTCCATGACAGTAGTACCGCCATCTTGGTTAAGAAGCTCCAGGTTTTAAAATTAATCTCTGTCAGTTCCTAGCCTGGGACCACATAAGCCTTTTGCACTGGGGACTTGCCGATCAGGCTGTGACCCCGTGTGCTCTCAGGGCATCAGGTCACGCCGTCTAGTGTGCAGGTTCGTTCCTCGTCGCAGCAGCCAGCGCAGCCTCAGCCCCTTCTGTGGCCAAGAGGGTTCTAAGCTGTAGTGGGTGTGACTCATTTCAAACAGGATTAGATGAGACACGATCAAATTCCAGGGCCATAAATCGCTGTATCATTCCTTGGAACTGGACGTGACAGGCTCTGACCAGTGTTAGAGACCCGTAGGTTGGCTGTTCCCTAACTCTTAAGGGTTGTACCAGTGTTTGTGGCAACCAGCAGCCCATGGCTTAGACTGTGAACCTAGTTTAGTGGACTAACTGTAATGAATAAAAAGGGGCTATTTTTACCTCATAACCTAGATTTGTCTGGACTGAATATGCAAGCCAAGCTATTAAATGTTTGGGGCAGTAAACAGGAATTCAGTATTTTAAGTCTTTCTGAGCTTGGTAGTGGGGCAGGCCTGGAAGTAGGATTGGTTGTAGCTTTTTTAGGATTATAAGTGTTGACTGCGTCAGGAAGGAACTGTTTTATGAAATAACTCTATAACGAAGTGAATCTTCTTATGCTTACAAGGTCTTGTGAGAATGTACTCACCCTAGCCTGGAGCCCAGAGTAAATTTGAGAATGCTTTGTTTAAAGGCCTCTTTCGGGGAAAATGGGACTGTTAATGAACTTAAATCTAAAATAGTATCCTTCCTTATCCCCAGCTCTCAGCATTCCAGGATGGTGGCGTTCTCCACCATTGGATATAAGTGAGAAATGGTAAAGTTGTTAGGATTAACATCTGGTCGTGTGTAACAGAACAAATCGGAAGGAAAAGAGGCTAAGTTAAAGTAGGCATTTATTTCTCTTTATCTACTGAGGTCTGGAGGTGGGCAATCAGAGCTTGTGCCCTACCATCCCTAAGCCCAGGCCTCACGTCCAGGACGGCGGCTAGAGGTACACCGAGCTCGTGGGCGTTCCAGACACCAGGCCGCAGGAAGGCAAACCTCCTGAGAACTCCTCGTCGAGCTCTGTCCTTGTATCTTGTTGGCAAGAGCTGAACCCCTGGCCACACCTAGATGCCAAGGAGGCATGCAACCCCATGCCAACCGAGTCAGGGTCCTGGGCCTGTTTCTAAGGAGGAAGGGAAGAATGGACATCGGAGGCACAACTAGCTGTGTCTTGCCTGTAAGTTGTTATCTGTTTTGAAAGATGAGTTTTTGTGCTTGTTGGGAAAGTGTTGGCAAAATTTCTGTGGAGAAACCAGGCGCGGGCGTCTAGCTAAAAACTCAAGGGCCTAAGACCTTTCTCACTTCCACGTGGGCCTTCATACTCGAGCCTGAAAGACGTCACTGTTCCTTTTGTGCCTCCACTTCCTCATTTAAAGAACAGAAATGGTAGAAGTCTAATCTGAGTTCTCAGGGCCAGTGCTGAGCTCCGCAGACTGGAGTTGCTTTTCCCCAGTAGCTCCCTCGGGGTTTCTGGACCCATGGGTGTGTTCAGAAGGCAAGGGCTGCCTGGGCGTGGGGATTTCAGGCAGAGTGTGAGATCCAGGCGAGGGCCAGTGGGCGAGATGCCCTGAGTGGGAAGAGGCCTGGAGTGGGAGGGCCTGGGAGAGGCAGAGAGCTTCTCTTTCCAGAGCCATCCTCGCCCTGAGCCTGCCACGGACATGCCCCCTCCCCAGAGGGTTGGGGGAGGGCTGGCCTCGCCAGCGGAGTTGAGAGACGCCTGGGTCTGCTTGTATCTCTCCTGCCTCTTTCCCTCCTCATTCTGCTTTTCCTTGCAGAAGGGTGATCCCAAGTGCCTCGCTCTCTGTCCGATGAAAGGGATCCCATAACTCTAGGTGTCAGCGAAATCGACTGTGTTCTGCTCTTCGAGGCATTTGCATTTTAAGAAGGATATATGTGCTAGCAGTGCCTACACTCAAAGCCTCTCGGATGGTCGGACGGCCGACCCAGGAATAAGAGGAGCCTGGGGCCCTCCCTGTGCCACCAGCCGCTGGGCGTAGCGTGTGTCTGCTGCACATCTGGGTGAAGCTGGCCAGGCCAGCTGCTCCCGTCACCTTCCCCCCACCCCAGTCCAACGCCTGTGTGCAGCACGTGCCTCACACCTCTCGTGTGCTCACACGCCAGTCAGGCGTGCACTTACGCCTGCCGCTTGCACACGTGTATACACTCTCACTGTGCGTGCGTGTGCATGCCCACGCGCCCCTCCCCCTCCCCACCCCCCTGCAAGGAGGCAGTAGCCCCCGGAAGTTGAGCTTCTGGAAGGGCCGTGCATTGCTTTCTGGTTGAGTGGAATCCCTGGGGGCTAGGGGTCTGGATGTGCACGTATTCAAGCATCTTTACCAGAAACACTCCCTGAATTCATGCTCCTGAAATCAGGAACTTCCTTTTGTGTTTCCAAAGCTAACGATGAAAATCTGCTCATGTGTAATAACAGCTTTTCCTGGCCTCTGAAGACGTTTTAACTTCGCCTTTTAAAAAAGGCAAGGACCACCCCAAGGCCCTTTCTTGTCTTCTCTCCCGGGGCAGCTCCGCAGGCAGTGGATGAACTGGGCGTCTTTTCCTCTCACCCCAGCATCTCCGCTGCCTGAGCCGGTGCTAATCTCCCAGATTGTTTTGCTGTCCAGTTCTTTCTCAGTAGAAACATAATTTGTTTTTTCATGTTTGTGGGTGAAATATTTTGCTTGCGGGAGGTGACCGTCGAACTTCATCGAACTACCTTTCCTTCCCGTCACGGGTGTGCCCGTCCCTGTGTTATTTGCGACTTGCCTTCCCATTCCACAGGTGCCCCGGTGACCAGAGGCTGCATGTGTTTTTCAGAGGAAACAAAGACTGCTGGGACACCCTAAGTATGCAGTGTGAATGCAGAAAGTGAGGCCCTGCTGGAGGCAGGTGGTTCTGATTTCCGTGTTTCGTCTCCCCCTCTTGAAGGGGCAGGCGCTGTCACGGGGTGGGCTGGGGGAGAGGAGGGTGGAGGAGGCCGGAGTCCTGGAAAGCACTGCTGCCTGTGGGAGGGGGCTGTCAGCACAGGTCGTGTGGCCCCCGGCCTGGTAACCCTTGCCAGGGACATAGTGGCACTCGGGGAACATCTGAGTTCCAGATGGCAACAGCAGAGCCCCAGAGATATGTGTTCCTAGAAGTGGATACAGCGTCTCAGGATCCTCTCCCTGCGATGAAACAGCCAAGCGGCTGCTTTGGTGGCCCCCCGTTCTCCACCGTCACGCTCTCCCTAGGATCTCGTGGGGTCTCTGTGCAGTGGGCGCGGAGCTGCCGTGAAACATGGTCGAGCCCCTTGGCCAGAGGCCGGGGAGGGGGCTTTGGTAGTGAGCGATTACAGGAACAGGGCTTGGCTTGCGTCCGCTAAGGCACGCTCGGTCTCCAAGATTCTGGGGCTCTGGGACTCGGCCCAGAGACACTGAAGTGTGAAGGGAGCACCCATGGGGGCGCAGGATATGGTCCTTGGTCAGGGACTGACCCTTGATGCTGGGGAACTAGATACCCTGAGTGCCTGGTGTGGGTCTCTCTGCCACCCCCTGCCCCCCAGGTTGAGTGGCCTGAGAGAGGGTGGGTGGCATGGTCACTTTAACGGCGTGTAGGCAACTGTGGTTCAGATGAGGCGGGTGAGTGCTGGGCAGCTAAGAGGAAAAACAGCATCAAAGTAAGATAATCTACTCTGGGCACCTTGAAGAGCTGGTGTGGGGAGTGCTGAGTGGCTGGGTCCCCTGAGCCCCATGGTCGGGAGGTCCCCTCACCCTCTCCTTCCTGGTGTGTAGTTCCTTAACAGTAACTCCTTAAGGGTCTGGAGGAATTGCTTAAGAGGTGCACTTCTGCTTTACTGCATTTTATGGCGATGTCATGTCCCACGTGGTGTTCACCAGTGTGAAGATTGTTCTCAAGGGACATGCCCAGTGAACACAGCAGATCTGGGGTGTCCTAAGACATCAGTGTCCTTCAGGGCAGGGACAATAGCTCAGTTTTCTATTCCCAAGAGCATCCTACAGTGCCTGGCACAGAATCGGTGTGTAATCAATGTTTGTTGAATGAACGAAAGAAAAAAGCTACTACGCCATTGTCAGAAGTGAAAGGAAAGCCTCAGGCTCTCCTGGGAACATAGCCTGTTACCTGGATATCAAGTTGGGGTTCAGTCTAACTTAAGAAAGGGAGGTGAGCCCAGAGCCCGTGGTCGTCCCAGTTAAGTTCTCAAGGTGAAACCAAGCCCGTCAGCTTGTCCCCCTGCACCTGAAGTGTCCTCAGCGCACGCCCCTCATCCCGCTGGCTGGAACCTAAGGCTCTTCTGCCCCTCTGGGAGGAAGGAGCCACACCTCAGGGCTTGGTCAGCCTGGATGTTTGCTTCCTAAATTTAGTGAACCTAAAAGAGGAATTCTGTTTGCACATGCACAGGGTTGTGAGTGGAATCCTAGGGACTTTAGAGAAGCCGAGAGGATAGGGCACACAGGAAGGGGGGCCTCCTCCTCTCCTGGGCCTTGCGGGGAATCACAGGGCTTCACGGAAAGATGAGTTTTGTGTCAAGGCTGGGGGTGGTGTCTCGAGCTGGGGGGCTCAGGAGAGAAGTGTGGGCAGGATGGGGTAACACGTCAGGAAGGGGGCTCAGGAGGGGCGGGACTGGCTCAAGATTCGGGACATCATTCATCCTACCCCGGAGTTTCTTCAGAGTTGTTTTTTTCGTTTTTTTTGTGGTACGCGGGCCTCTCACTGTTGTGGCCTCTCCCGTTGCGGAGTACAGGCTCCGGACGCGCAGGCCCAGCGGCCATGGCTCACGGGCCCAGCCGCTCCGCAGCATGTGGGATCTTCCCGGACCGGGGCACGAACCCGTGTCCCCTGCATCGGCAGGTGGACTCTCAACCACTGCGCCACCAGGGAAGCCCCAGAGTTGTTTTTTTTTAATATTTATTTATTTTGGCTGTGCCGGCTCTTCGTTGTAGCACGTGGGATCTTTAGTTGCGGCACGCAGGATCTTTTAGTTGCAGCATATGGACTTCTTAGTTGTGGCATGCACGTGGGATCTAGTTCCCTGACCAGGGATTGAACCCGGGCCCCCTGCATTGGGAGCGTGGAGTCTTAACCACTGGACCACCAGGGAAGTCCCTTATCAGACTTTTAAATTGTTTTGTTTGTATCTTATTGGTTGTTTGGTTGATTGATTGATTGATTGAATCATTATTATCATTTTACATGACAAAAGCAACTCCTAGTCTTCTGTGGTCTGAGAAGGTCCTTAGATTGCAGTGTTCTTGTGACCACCCCTGTGCAGTAATCAGGTTCGTGGGCCAAAATTGGCTTCCTGGTCTCCGCTCAGGGCTGGGCCAGCAGGCGTGGGCACCACAGCTCCCTGAGCCCTGCCCAGCCCTGGGGCCTGATGCTGGGTGGCCGAAGTGCCCAACCACAGGCAGGATGTCCCCAGATCCTGCAGTGGTGGCAGTGAAGCTGTGTCTCTGAAATGACAGAAATGAAACCAGCACCAGGGAAGAATATTCTAAACGGCCTGTGAAAACTGGGCTGTGAGAGAGACGAAGCACCGGGGTATGCAGAGCCCCAGAGATATGTGTTCCTAGAAGTGGATACAGCGTCTCAGGATCCTCTCCCTGCGATGAAACAGCCAAGCGGCTGCTTTGGTGGCCCCCCGTTCTCCACCGTCACGCTCTCCCTAGGATCTCGTGGGGTCTCTGTGCAGTGGGCGCGGAGCTGCCATGAAACATGGTCGAGCCCCTTGGCCAGAGGCCGGGGAGGGGGCTTTGGTAGTGAGCGATTACAGGAACAGGGCTTGGCTTGCGTCCGCTAAGGCACGCTCGGTCTCCAAGATTCTGGGGCTCTGGGACTCGGAGCATACGTGTCCCTGTGCCGTATACTGCAGTGACAGTTGGTGGAAGACATGGACGAAGGCGTCCAGTTGGGGAGGAGGGAAGTGAAGGCAGAGAGCGAGGGGTGCTGATGCTAGAGGGGTGATGGGGGTCACTGCCAGAAACCGGCACGGCCCCCTCCTCCATTCCCCCACCTGCTGGGGTGACAGTGCCCCAGAGTACGGCCCCCTCAAGTCCCCCATCCTTGCACTAATGTCACTTGGTGCGAGTCCTCGAAACCTGCCTGCTCTTAGCTCGATTAGACAAATGGGATGACATCCTGTGTTATGTGTTCCAATAGGCGTTCACTTCTGTGGTTCAGAAATTATAAGGTTCAGCAGGATATGTGATAAAGTCTGCCTCCTGCCCCATCCCCCAGCCACCCAGATCCCTTCCCTGGAGCCACCAATGCCACGTGCTTCTCATGTATTCTTCCCTAGGTATTCTGTGTACAAGCCAGCCAAGTATGTGTATGTTTTATGTGTACATATGTTCACATTCACCTTTTTATTGCACCGGGGCTGTCGCGCTCCATGCTCTCTGGGGCCTCCCCTTATGCCCTGACTGTATCCTGGTACTCTCTGCACGTGGGAACATAGTTTCTCTTTGTTTGGCCCAGCTGCACCGGGTCACCCTGCCAGGCTGTACTGTAGATTCTTTAAGCAGATCTCTCTTGATGCGTGGTGGGCACTTTCCAGCCCGTGCTTGGCACGAGTGTGGTTACTGCCCCACCCTGTTCTGAGGGGTGGATGGAGTATCACCCTGGCTGGAAGGAGAGCGTGGCCTTAGATGACGTTTGAACATTCCTCCGCATTTCCTCCTATTCTCACCTGGCCTGTAACTATTTCTTGCTTAGATATTATTTGTAAGATATGCTTTTTAGAATTATCGCCTTCTAGTCACACACAGACTTTTCAAACGGGTCTGTAGCATCCTGAATGAGGCTTGTCCAGGCTACCTGGACCTCAGCTTCAACAACAGTGGCTCTCCGGGCTTCCCTGGTGGCGCAGCGGTTAAGAATCCACCTGCCAACGCAGGGGAGCGGGTTCGAGCCCTGGTCGGGGACGATCCCACATGCCGCGGAGCAGCTAAGCCCGTGCGCCACAGCTACTGAGGATGTGCTCTAGAGCCCGCGAGCCACGACTACTGAGGCCACGCGCCTAGAGCCTGTGCTCCGCAACAAGAGAAGCCACCACAATGAGAAGCCCGCACACCGCAACGAAGAGTAGCCCCTGCTCGCCACAACTAGAGAAAGCCCGCGCGCAGTAACAAAGACCCAACTCAGCCAAAAATAAATAAATTAAAAAAAACAAAGAAAGAACTATGGCTCTGAGGGGCACTCCTCTGCCTGGCCCACCGCAGGGCTGAGCAGCAGGTGCTACAAGAGGCTCTGGAGGGACGTCTCTGACAGCCGGGCCCAGGACTGCACAGTGCCTGGGGAATCGAGCCGATTTCCAGCTGTGGTGGTGGGCTGATGCTGGTCCTGGCTGTGCCCTCCCAGGGTGTCAGCCGCTCCCACCATCACGCTGTGTGTCTGGAAGGGAAGGGCACGATCCGGACACGGGCACTGTACATGCGGACGACTTGGAGTCATGTTGGGTGGTCGTCGTCAGCTTCTGAGTCTGCCAGGCGGCCCTGGCAGTACGCCACTGAAGTGGGTGCGTGTGGGCAGGGGCGTCTGCGAGGCCCCCCTTCAGGCCCGGGAGGTGGGCTGGCGGAGGCTGCTGACACCTACCTGCCTGCTCACGTTCCCTGCCGTACGAGGTTTCAGGCACAAGGGCGGGGGAACGTGGCCGCATGGCCCGGGGGTGCTCCAGGGAGCAGGACGCGGTGATAACCCCTCAGGGCCGTCCCAGGAGTGTGTCTAGGAGGCTGCGCACAAGACCCAGGTGGGGTCTCGCAGGACAGGGCCAAGCTGTGAGCCCTCCGAGGGGAGTGAGGGGCGCGCGGACGTTAGGCCTGAGCCCCCGGGGTCTGCCAGGCTGAGGAGCGCCGAGGGGCGCCTCCTTCTGCCCTGGCTCGGTCCTGACATGCTGCTGTCCCCTGTCTGCCCTGGTGGTGTCTTGTCAGGAACCCAGGGCACATGTCTCCCATGAGTGAGCCCAGCCCTTGCACCCGTGCAGAAGGTCAGACGAGAACGGGTGCAAAGAAGACAGCTCAGAGGGCTGCTCTCAGGAAGCCAGTGGGCTTCCTCTTTCTGTTCATTTTTTCATTAAGACACCCTTGAGATTTCGAGGCTCCGCCTTGAGCCCTTTGTGGCGGGCTGCTCGCGGCCTGTGAGAGCGGGATGGTCTTCAGATCTCACGCAGGCTGGAGACAGAGTGGCGGGGCCCCTGCATGGGGGCAGGGGGAGGGCAGAGGTGCCTCCAGGATCCGGGCCTCGTCCGCGCAGAGCCCGGAGGGCAGCTGCCGGCGCCAGAGGAAGTGGGATTATTGCACATCGTGTGTTTCAACACTGGGGCCCACCCCTCAAGAAGGAAAACCAAGAGCGGGGCCGCGGAGCCAGGGCTGAAGAGATGGAGAGACGGGGACAGAGGGCCAGATGTTAACCACCCGGTCCTTTGCTGGCCCAGCTGGCCCTTCTCCCGGGTCCGCAGGGCAGGGCTCTCGGGGCCCAGCCACATTGGGGACCCGCCTCCAGCCCCTCCTTTGGCAGCTGCAGGGCCTGTGGCTGAGAGGAGCGCTTCTGCTGTGTTTATTCAAGGTTAGGAGACCCTGATCACAGCTCACGATGCCTGAGGTCCTCTGTGAGAGGTCAGCAAAGGCCGCCCATGGATAGCTGAGTTATTGTACTGGGTGTTTAAGACAAATGCCTGTGGCAAAATTGTATTTTTATGTAGGATGAGCTAAGAGTTTGGGCAGCCTTGGAAACTCCCTCTTGAGACAGAATCAAGAGAGACAGTATATGTGAAGGAGGTTTTTAAATGTCAGCAGGCTCACTGCAGCATAAGGCTGTAGCTCTTTGCATAGCTTGAAGGACTGGCTCATGGTCCAGGGAGGTGGCAGGAACCGTCCTTCACGGATTGAGGTTCTCAAACTCCTGCTGTGTGCCGGGCCCTGTTCTGTTGGCTTCGCTCATACTTCCCACTTCATCCCCTGTATCAGTTTCCTAGGACGACTGTCACACATTCTTACAAACCTGGCGGCTTAAAACAAAAGAACTTTCTTTCTCTTACAGTTCCAGAGGCTAGAAGTCCAAATTAGCGTCACAGGGACAGAATTAGGGTATCAGCAGGGCCATGGTAGCTGCAGAGGAGAATCCATTTCTTGCCTTGTCCAGATGGTAGCCGGCTTTCCTTGGCTCACGGCCCCCTCCTCCGTCCAGCGCCAGCTGTGTAGCTGCTTCTCTGTGACTGTGCCTCCCTCTGCTTCCGTCACATGGCTTTCTTCTCTTCCGTCTGAAATCTTCCTCAGCATCCTTTTTCTCGGGACATTTATGGGGATTTAGGGTCCACCATATATTTCAGGATAGCTTCTTACCTCAATATCCTCAACTTAATCACATCTGCAAAGTCCGTGCCATGTAAATAACGCTCACAGGTTGCAGGGCTTAGAACGTGGACATCTTTGCGGGGGGCACTATTTGGCCTCCCACGTGGCGCAGCAGCCTGGTGAGGAGGGCACCGCCCGACACAGCAGACAGAGTGAGGAAGCCCAGGCTTGGCACAGCTGAGGCTGTTAGGCGGCCACGGTTCGTCCTCCTCCTGGACCTGCAGGAGGGCCATTTGCTGGACATGCACTCAATGAACAGATAAGTCGTCTTCCTGTGTTACACTGGTTTGGAAAAGTAAGAGCTTCGGATCAGGGGCCTGTGCGGCATCTCGCTAGGGGCACGTTTGTTGATGAGTGAGTTCGTTTCACTGTGGCCAGGTGGCCCTGGGCAGTCTCGTTGTCCTCATCTGTGAATTGAGGACAGAACAGCCTGAGGGTCAGATGGTATCACCTGGGTGAAATGGCCCAGCAAGGGTCTGTGTGAGGGGTCCTTGTTCAGTGTGAGTTCCTGGTCCCAGCAAGGAGAAGTCACATGAGCAAGGCCAGGTGACATGAAGGAGGGATTGTGTTAATACCCGGAAGAAATAGTGCACTGGGATTTGTGCAAATAATTGGCTCATTGATGTGACAAACATTTATTGAATGCCTGCCTGTGCCAGGATGTCAAGGGGGCGAAAGGGAAAGAATAGCAGACAACACCTACCACTCCTGCCCTGGGGGGAGGGGAGCCGGAGGACAGACGTCTAAAAGGTCATTTCCCGATTGTGGACTGAGAGAAGTCGTCTTTGATTTGAAGATGAATAGATATGCCTCTATTACATATTTATTTATACTTACATAGTATAAATAACATGAAAATTCATGGTGGTCCAGGGGGAGGGGGGTGGTGGTGGGATGAATTGGAAGATTGGGATTGACATATACACTAATATGTATAAAAAGATAACTAATAAGAGCCTGCTGTATAAAAAATAATTAAAAAATAATAATAAATTCATGGCGGTCCCTGTTCCCGAACCTGGAGCCACGGAGTCAGAGGGAGACCAGAATTGAGTCAGTTATCTGTATCTTCAGCTCATCTTCCTTTTCTCCCCCGCCTTGGTGGCTGGCCGTGGGTCCCCAAGACCCCTCAGTTGCTTGTTGTAGGTCCTTGAAGTCCCCTCAGTGGCTGGTCATGGGTCCCCGAAGTCCCGCACTTGATGGCTTTCAGGTCCCTGGTGACTGACTAGACCCAGTTACCTCCGTCCCCAGGGAGTGGGCCTGCTTGCTATCCCTCTCTACACTGAGCCCCCGCTCGGGTTGGGCCTGGGGTTTCTCCTCCCGGTGTAGGCCTGGCCTCTGCCCAGCCCTCAGGTGGACAGCTGCTTGGCCTCCGGGCTCTGGTCTCCCTCTGACTCCCTGGCTCCAGGCCCAGGCCGGCCCCTGCCCACCTCGCCGAGTCTTCCCTCCTCTCCCAGCTGCGCAGGAAGGGACCTTGTGTTGTTAGCTTTCTTACGCTGACCTTACTGAGCACTTGCTGTGCGCCAGGGCCTGTCGGCTCAAGACGGGTGACGCACGTCCCCTGTCACTGATTTCATGAGCCACCCGCCCTCCTGGAGCCTTGCCAAGCGCTGGCTGCCGTGCACGGCTTCCTCTCATACGCCCTGAATCACACGCGTCTGTCCTCCCATTTTGCAGGTGAGAGAACTGGGGCGCAGAGAAATGAGGCTGCCCAGTGGTCAGTGGCAGAGCAGGACTCACAGGTCTTTCTGTCCACAAAGCCCCTCACAAAGTTACGCCAGGTAGGCCTAGCCCGGTGATAGACCAGCCACCAAACTCACGGGGTGACTGGGGTGGCAGCAGGTGACAGTGTCCTCCTGCATCCTTTCTGATAGGGACCCACAGTCTTATTCCCATCTCTCTCTCTCTAATCCTTGTCTCACAACCCTGTGTATACTCACCGCGGATGCCTCGTACACCCCTCCTCCCCCCTTGTCTGTTTACTGTTCCCCACTCTGTGAACTTGGCCTCTCCACCTGTGTAGCTCCGTTCTCCTTGCCCTTCCCTGTTTTAGCGGTTAAACCTGAGACCTGCCAGCAGTGCTGTCCCACGTGGGGCGGTGGCTTGGAGGGGAGACCCAGAATCATCAGCGTCCCCCCCTTGGCAGTGAGCAGAATTCTAGGCTCTTCTCAGCCCCGTGGACTCGCTTCTGTGGACTTGATGTAAAGCTTCTCTTCCTGAAGTAACAGCATTTTTGCCTGTATCCCCACACATACACTCACATTTGATTTTCTTGTATTATTATAACATTTTTCTTATTTTAAATTGGCAAAAGAACAAACCTGTTAAATAGACATTTGCCTCTTAGCTTGGAATCTTAAGTCCCGTCTTAATGGTGATTTTATATGAAGAGAAATATTCTCTAGGTTCCAAGTAACTTATACATGGGCTTTTGGAAAGCAACCTGTTGGTTGAACTGCCCATAAGTTTACCTTCACCTTTGTGGAATTCTAGAACTGAGATTTAAAACTTTTCATCAGGGATAGCGCTTTGTTTATTTTCTAATGCAGTGAGACCATGAACCAATGTAACACGTGGTAACTCTTAAGTAGGTGAGATAATAGTAAAATTTTGAGGCTGGACAGTAAGGAGGTGAGAGCCTTAGAAACCCCAATTTTGATGTCTCAGTAAAGGAAACAGAAAATGTAAAGGTGCTGCCAGGGAGGGAAAAGGAAGGAAGGAAGGAAGGGGAATAAAACCCAAACCGGAGTCAGTTCTGTGCAGTGAGAGGCCGGCGGCTCACATCTCTGCTCTGAAGACCTGTGGCGTCTCTCTTTTCATGGTCTTGGTCCTGAACCCAGCGAGACTTCAGTTTGTAAAGGTGAAATGCCACAGTCTGGATGGTGCAGGACTGAAGTCTCCTGGGTTCGCAAGGGGACACAGTTCAGCTGAGACCAGACGCAGAGCTCGTGGCTGGGTGTCGAAGGCCGGGGAGACCTCATCACTGCAGACCCCGGTCCCTGGGGACTCGCTGCCTGGGAGGCTGGGCGGATGCCTCCTGAGGCCTCTCTGGGACGCAGAGAAGGAGCCTTCGTGACAGGACAGACGTGGGAATTCTTGGGAAGAGGAACTGTTGGGGTGGGTGTGGAGTTAGGGAGGGAAGCAGAGCAGTGATGGGAGGTCCCCCGCCCTGGCCGCATATTACATTCACCGGGGGCTTTTGAGGAGCAGGGAGGCCTGCTTTCCACCCCCTTACCTCCGCCGGAGGCCAGTAAAGGAGTGGGGGGTGGAGCCAGCCAGCATTGACATTTGTCACCTTTTCCACGTGGTGATTCTAAGTTGCAGCCGGGGTGGAGCGTGCCGGGCCCCAGAGGTTTAGAACTTGGGCTTTTGAACGGAACCAGTCTGTTTTGATTCCACGCATAGCTGAATCCTCTTCAGCACCGAGCCCCAGCCCTCCCCACCTCTCGGAGGCTGCGAAAGTAGGTGAGGATGTGCCGAGCACGGCGGGCTCTGCTGGGCGCTGGGGGCTCGTGGCAGGAGTGGCTGGTTGTCTGATACGGAAGGGCCGGTGGCAGAGGGCCTCCTTGTCACTTGGTAAAACCACAGTCCTGGTTACGGCTGCTTCTCAACATGGTGGGATGTGGCTGGAGAACCCACGACCACGTTGGCGGGTTTCGGAATTCATGGCCGCAGCGTGACTGGGACCATTTGGCACCCAGAACCTGGTTCCCCACCATCCTAGACCAGGGGTCAGCCAGCTTTTCCTGAGAAGGGCCAGAGAGTGAACATTTGGGGCTTTACGGGCCATGCCAGTCCTGTCACAGCACCACTGAACTCTGCTGTTGTAGCGCAAAAATGGTCAAGGGCAGTAGGCAAGCAAACGGATGTGGCCGTGTTCCAATAAAACTTTATTTTACAAAAGCAAACAGTGGGCAGGACTGGGCCCTGGGGTCGCAGTTTGTGGATCCCTGCCCTGGACCATGATTTCACACTTTCTCCTCAACCTCACCGCACCCCGCTCGCGGCTGCTGGCCTTGCCTCCAAGTTACTGCGGAAGCCAGCACTCCTGTGGACTCACCAGCCAGCGTCTGCACCATTCGCCCGGCCTCTCAGCCTCCCATCGCCTGTCAGCATCAGCGCGTCACCCCCCCCCCGTCCTTGAAGCCTCTCCCCTCGGTCCCCAGCACCCCTCCCTCGGGGTCGCCCTCCTGTCTCCCTCCTTGGCTGATTTCTCCTCCTGGCATTGCCGGGGCCTCGTCCCGGGACCTCTGCTCTTCTCTGCTCGCTTTGCTGGCGCTTCACTCATCACTTACAGGCTGGCGACTCCGAAACACACTCACCCAGTCCACACGTCTCGCCTGGATTCTGGGCCCTTCTAGCCACTGCCTTCCTGACAGGAAGCATCTCCGACTGCACGTGTCCAAAACCAGACTCGGGCGCGGGCCTCCTTCCCCACCTCCGTGAGATGAAGGCCCGCGCGCACCTTCTGCTCTGTCGGTGAAACCTCGTGTGGTCCCTGACACCTCACTGCCCGTATCGGCTCTGTAGGAAGTCCTGCCGCATCTTCGGAGCACGGTCACTCCTCCTTTCTGTGTGTCCCACCTTTGCCTTCATTACTGCACCGTCTGCAGGGTGCCCGCTCTCCCCACGGCCGCCCTTGCCCCATCACTGTTTCTAGCAGAGCCGCCGGAGGGGGCTTCATTGAGCAAAGTCAGACCAGCTCACTCCCCTGCTCAGAACCCTCCAGAGGCTTCTCACTTGGGTACAGCAGAGGTCATGAGGCCGCACGTCGCATCCCCCTTCTCCTCCTCTTGTCCCTGCGCCAGCCTCAGGCTGACGGCCCTGGCCTGCCCTTCTGCCTCTTCCCTCAGACATCTCCATGGCGTACTTTCTCTCATAGCATCTTTGGGCCTTTGCTCAAATGTCCCCTTCATGGTAAGGCCCATCCTGACGGCTGTATGTAAAATTGGGTCTCCACCCCTCCCCCACTTTGCCCAGCAGGCTCTGCCCCGGTGGCCTGGGCAGTCTCCCTGGGCGCCTTAGGACCGTGATGTTGGCGCAGTAGGGGCCCTGCACGAGGCCCTCCGCCCAGGCTGGCGTTTCCGGGGCGTGGCCACGTTGGCAGCAGGCGTCCTGTGAGTGGGTGCACCCCACCGCCAAGTGCCTGGTGTGGTGATGGAGGGGGTGGGGGACAGCTACGGGGAAGCCCTGCTGTCTTCTTGAGAGCGAGGGCTACTTTATATTTCATTAAGGCTCAGGATTTATAGCCACAAAGCCTTCTCAATGACGTTGTTGATTACAGTCCTGTTCCTCTTAGACATGTAAAGGGGTAACATGTAGGCTGAGGCTGTGAGGTGCTAACCCATCTGGCAGGGTCAGTATCAGACTAACTGCTGCACAAAGGATTTGTGGCTTCCACAAAGATTTCCTCAACTTGTTTTCTTTCCTCTTTTCTCTTTACTTTTCACTTGAGATTTCAGAGGACTGCTTTTCCCTTTGTCGCGTCCCTGGATTTTAAGGAGCCCGGCTCCGGGCTGGGTGTTACAGGCATGGAGAGCTGGCCTGTGCGGGCTGGCCAGGCACAGGTGTGCCCCACCCCGGGTGCCTACTGGCCTCCTCACCGCCCTCCCCCCCAGGCCCCTCCCACAGCAAGGAGGGGAGCAGTGCGGCTCACTAGCCACTGGTTCCGAGCGGTAAGGGGGCGGAGGGCATGCCTGGTGAGTCTGTGTCCCTGAGTGGATGGCCTTTCCCTTCCCTTCATCTGGAGGCACGGTTGGAACCGGAGCCCAGAGCCTCACCCCTGCACCCGTGGTGTTGCCTCTGGTCAGGCATGGATCAGGGCTGTGCTGCGGGAGGAGCCAGGAGACGTTTCCAGAGGAACCTTCATGGGCCGCCTTTGAATAGGTTTCAGTGTGGGTTTCATTTTTGTGACAATCCACTCCCTCTGTGGTCTCAGAGACCAGGATGATTTGGGCAAACTTTTGATTTGAGGTCACTTCAGAACAGTTTTGGCCGTGGGTGTTACACATGTGCTCACAAGTGTTCACGAGTGTGCTCACCCGTGTGTCTTTAGCTTCTCCTGGACGGCCAGCAGGAACGATGCCTGACCCCAGTCCTGTGAAAACACTGCTTCGTTATTCTACAGTCACTACGTGTAGGAGAAAAGAACGGATGACCCTGTGGGGATAAAATAATTGAGTCCGAAAAGCCTTTTTTTCCTTTAAACTTGGCAATCTCGCTAAGCTATCAGGGGAAAATGTGGAATTATATAATAGGTGGGAGTGTGTTTTTTTTAACTTACATTTGAGATGTCTATGGTGTCTTGTCATGTGTGGAATCTTTCTGTTAGGCCATCTGAGAAGTTAAAACTGGAGGAAGGCGAGGTTCTTTTGCACATAAGCCCTCCCGTGCTGTGGCTTCTCCCAGGCTAAAAGCCTCAGGTTGAGCTTTCAGGGACCAGGGACAGAGCTAGGTGTTTGTTTGCTAAGTGGACTGTGTAGCCTTGAAATGCTTTAGCCCAGTGGCCCGCAAACTTTTTGAAAAAGTATCCCGTAAATGTGGAAGCTCCCCAAGATGTTGCCCCTGTTCATGGATCTGCCCCCGGGCTCCAGAAGCGCCCGGGCACCCGCAGTGTGACTACCGTGGAGAGCAGGTTATAGGTCTGGGGTTCACCCCATGCGGGCAGGCTGTGACCGAGGGTCTGGCCCGGGGTTGGGTGATTGAGGCAGGAGCCATCTCCTGGATGGCTCTGGAAGCCCTGGGGTGGGGGTGGGGGCTCCCGCTGACTGTGGCCTTGGTGCTGAGCTGGTATCTGAGGACCAGCTGGGCTTGTTCCTCTTTCCCTGCCCTGTAAGGAGTGTGTGGGAACCGAGAGTATCGACTGGGCTGTGGGCAGCTCCAGCAAGGCCCCTTTCTCCATCTCCTGTGTGAGTCCATTTTCTCTTTCTCTCCTCCAGCCAGGCTTATTTCTGCCCCTCCTGGGCCAGCAGCATTGGCTCCACAGGCGGAGAGCTGGGGGGCCTTGGTGGTGGTGAGCACGAGCCCCGGGTGGGGTCCCTGGTGAGGGAGGAGGGTGCCAGGTACTGGCTGGGCTTGAACCCAGCACCTCCCGACAGGTCCCTCGAAGCTTGTGCAGAGTAGAAAGGTCAGGGACGCGAGCATCACACAGGTGGTGGCACCCAGAGCCCTGGTTCTTGAGATTGTTATATACTTTACACAGCTACACACTGTGAGGGCAGTACTTAACCTGTGGCCTCATTCAAACGTCACAGGAGTATGGAGGGAAAATCATGGCTCCTCTCTGGCCTTTCTGCCCCCCGCCCTGGAGGCCTGGCGTGTCTGCGCATGGCCCCGGTGGCACTGTCTGGCCCATCTAGATGTATGTTTCTGAAGTGGGCATTTGTTTACCAAGGCTTGTTTGGAAAGCCGTGTACGCGGGGTTAGGAAATCACTTGTGGTTTTCATTGCAGCCTCCTAGTACTTCCCTCTTCGTGTTAGTAGAATCTGGTATCACCTGGCTGCACTCAAGATCAGCCTGTTGCTAGGTGTCCACGGAGCAGCGGGGAGGGCTGCCTCCCAGCCTTCTAGGTGCTGCCTGAGGTCTGTGGCAGGTTGCGTACTTTTAAGCAGGTCGCCCACACAAAAGGGTGTCCTCCAAAGGAGCTGGAGTTGGAGGTGTGCAGCGCTGTGTTCTTTATAACGTGGAAATACCGCAGAGATCGAAGTGCCTCTGAAGAGCCCTGGGTGCAGGGAGCTGTGACTGCTACTGCCTGGCCCTGCACTCCACAGACATCATGTTGAAGGCCAGGGCGGATCAGTGGCCAACCCAGGCTCTCCTGGCTGGTGAGTGACAGCCAAGACTAAACCAGGCCCCTGACCCCAGGCCTGGCCCCTTTGTATACTGCAGGGCCCCGGGAGGCTGCACACCCAAGCCGGGCTGCAGTCACCCCGACAGTTTGCAGCCCCTCTTCACATTGTGCCATCAGTATCCGCCTAAGTGAAGTGCAGGAAAATCAGTTTCATTATTTTATAGTCATTTTTTTAAGCAATCTGTTTCACTGATAAAAAACATTTCCAAATAATGTTTCTTATGTACTGAGTTTATCTTGGGGCACTGGGGATGCAGAATGTGAGTTTTTCTGTCATTTAATCATTTAAGAAAAGCTGTTTGGGGCTCCTTCAACGGGTCAGCTTTGTGCTCGTTAAAGATGAAAATGACTCAGTCCCTTAAGGAGCTCAGGGGAGACAGGGATCTACAGTGTATTAAAGTTTTTTTCTTTGTGGTTTCAAGAGGACTGTGTCATAAAGAGCAGAGGGTGTTTATTTCTGGCCAGGAGAAGCTTCACAGAGGAATTGCTATTTAAATATGGTCCTGAAGCGTGAGTACGAATTGCCTGCAGGACAAGAATCAGGGCATCAGGGGAGGGACAGCCCGAGCAAAGGTGTGGAGGGTGCATATTTGAGAGCCTTAAAGAAACAGCCTGCGGTTGTGGTCCTCAGCACGCTTGGGGAAGGTAGGTGGGCTAGCAGGCCCCCCACCCCGGGGTAAAGGACCTTGGACTGTATCCTGTTTGTGCTGAGAAAGCCAAGGAAGGGATTTAAGCCAGGGAGTTATTTAGCCCATCAGATTTCCAGGTTACAGAGAGCCCACTAAAACCCCATGGTTCAAGTACCAAAGTCATCTCTCTCTCCCGACTATTGAAACTCAACTCTTGTTCATCCGGGATGACAGATGAGATGGGAGAGCGAGGCTAGGCCTTGGGCAAAGCAAAATCACCGATAGCACCGAAGGAGTCAAAACTGAGTACAAAATGAGTTTAAGCTGCTTAAAATTGCGTGTTGAACTTTTACAGATATATTGTTTTTATAGTCTCAGCCTCAATATTATACGGCACGACTGAAAATGGCCACGGTAGCCTGTGCTCGGCTGTGGCGGACCAGGCCGCGTGGGGCAGGAGCTCTGCAGTGCACTCCCCCCCCCCAACTTTCCCTCCCCAAGGTGGGGGGCGGGGGAGCAGCGCTCCCCGTGGTGGGGAAGGACGGGCCTCTGTAGGGGGCCCTGTGTGTCCCCCTTGGTTGCCAGTAATTCCGGATAACAGTGCGGAGTGCAGTTAAAACTTTTTTTTTTCCCCCCCGCAAGTGCACTGTCTTCTCATTGTTTACACCAAGGCTAATCCACAAATGTTTAATCCACCCCCAGGTGGTCAGGATTTGAAGGCAGAATCTTACTAAAATCAACTCCAAATAGCGTTGTGGTAACCAGCCTTCTTTGCAAGAGACTTTGCCCCGTTTCTCTCTTTAATATAATGAGTCAGACTTGCCACTTGAAATATTTTTAATCACAAAACTTTTCAGAGAAGTTAATTAGAATGGGCGCACAGGATAATGAGGATTCATGGCGTAGAAACTTCTTTAAGAGTGTCGATAGGTCCTGGAGCTTGAGTTGGTGCTTGTTCAGAGCTAGGTTAGATAGAGAGCACCTGGGCTTCAGGTCGGGTCTTGCGGGGACGCACCTGCTGGTGCTGACTCACTGAGCTCTAAGCTCTGTGTGACCTGCTCCTGGCTGGACTCGCAGTCGGTCTGCGCGGCTCCACGCTGAGTGGAGATGGCCTTGCTTGCCCGCACCCCGGAGCTCCCCAGAGCAGGGACCCTCTCCGGCTGGGCTGGATCCTGTGCTCTGGGGATAAGCCTCCCCTTCTCTTTCCTCCCCTCCCCACAGGTGTCCAGTCCCCAGCCCCAGAGTCAGGGTGGCCCTCACCGTGGCACTGTTGCCCTGCTCTGAGTACGTGTGTGGGGAGGAAAGGCTGAAGCGGGAGCTCTGCAGAGGGTGGGGTTCCCCGAGGCCTCCGGCTCTTCAGAGGGGAGCGGGGCCCACCCCCGAGTTCCCGGTTACCGAGGTCATTTCCCTGGTGCACCATCCCCCGGGCATGGTCACTATCGCCTTCCCTCCCTTCCTGCTGTCCACAGATTCTCATAGGGCTTCTCTGGCCCATTCTTTTCCTGGCCAGGTTTTTTTGTTTTTTTAATTAATTTATTTATTTTTGGCTGCGTTGGGTCTTTGTTGCTTGCTGCATGCGGGCTTTCTCTAGTTGCGGCGAGTGGGGGCTACTCTTCGTTGCGGTGCGCGGGCTTCTCATTGCGGTGGCTTCTCGTCGCGGAGCATGGGCTCTAGGCGCGCGGGCGGCACTCGGGCTCGGTAGTTGTGGCACACGGGCTTAGTTGCTCCGCGGCATGTGGGATCTTCCCCGACCAGGGCTCAAACCCGTGTCCCCTGCATTGGCAGGCGGATTCTTAACCACTGCACCACCAGGGAAGTCCCTGGCCAGGTTTTTAATGGGGACTTTGAATAGATTTATTGACTTTCATCAAGGCCTCATTTCCTGCTGTAAACTTCCCGTGTTCTCTGGTACTTAGAGCACCTTCCCTGCTGTCCTAGATCCAGTGGCTTGGCCTGAGTGCTTCCAGGACCTTGTTTCTGAAGGGATAGAGGAGATCCCGGGCCTTGGGGGCGTCAGCTGGGCTTGGTAGCCGGGCTTGGTAACGTTTGCTGGGGACAGTTCATGGGGCTGGCATCATCTAGCCCTCGCAACAGCCCGAGGAGGAGGTTGCTGGTTACGCCCACGTCAGGGGAAACGGAGGAGCAGAAGGTGAAATGAGTTCCCCCTGGCTGTGCGTAGCCCTCTGGGAGGCAGAGCCAGGACTTGACCACAGGTGGCCTGGCCCCAGGCTCTGCCCCTGACCACGAGGCAGGACCCCTTCCCGGGACAGGATGCAGGCTGTGCAGTTGCACCTGACGCCCGCACCCACGCCACCTTGACCTCTGTCCCGAGCGGGTGCGGTGGCACGTCCTGGTCATCCTGCCTGGACTGGGGAAGCTGGGGCCCCGCAGTGTCCCAGTTCTCAGTGAGTGACTGCTCCAGGCCCTGTTTCCAAATTCTAGGGGCATTTTTGCTGTGGCCTTTCTCTGTCCGCGGTGCTGGAACCCGGCGTTCCCAGAGCACAGCCCCACGAGCGAGGATTCACCACATCCTCCATTCAGTGGGCTCTGCCTGGCCGGCACCTCCAGGACATCGCTGGCGTCTTGTGGGAACTGCCCTCCCTCTGTGAGAGAGTAAGGCCGCGGCAGCACCAGTCCCTCCTTAGGGACCGTCCTTTCAGCCCAAAGCTTCGGCGTCCGCCGGGTGGGGGCTTTCTCCCCCCTGCCCACCTCTCCCCACCCACTGCCCGTTTCATCCACTGCCCGTCCTGCCGAGACCACAGTTGGAGGCCCCGTGACTTGGAGGCCGGGCCTCACAGTGGCTGGGGGCTGCGCAGGAGGATTGGAAGTAGAGGGTAGAGCCCGAGTCAGGGAGACTCAGGCGCCGTGTTAGCTCTTGGGCCTCAGTCTCTTGGTCCTCGAACTGGGGCTGCGGTAGGAGGTGGTTAAGCAGCATCTCCACGCCCTGCAGCTCCTGTAACCCTCTGTTAGTCCTGTGGGTCTATTTTGTGGCCCATTTAGGAGCTGCCTTTGATCACTTCCTAAAATAGGACGTGCTGTTTTGGACGTTGCTGTCGGTGAGAGGGATGTGTGTTTAAAGCTAAAATAGGCTGTACTTTTTAACTTGCGGGTGTTTCCTTTTTCTGTGTCATGCACACCGTGTTTAAGTCACAGTGTCATAGTGTCCTCCCTCCCACCCGAGAGGACAGCCCCAGGCGGGTGCCAACCCACAGACCCAGCTGCTGAAGGCCTCCCGCCCGCGACCCGGGACTGCTCCAGGTCAGGAGGCCTTTGACAATGTCTGTTCTTTGTCCGCTGACCCGAGGACAAGGTCATTTGCCCAAGAGCCTGAGGGGGTTTGGGATCTAGACAACTGAGGGCCTCCCTTGCAGGCCAGCTGCTGAGTGGTTTCCCTGGGCTGGGCTGGGCTGTAGTGAGAGTCCACACGGGGACGGGCGGACCCCAGCCCCATTCTGGGTGAACTGTGGGCAGCTGTCAAGTGTTGCGTGTACACACACCCCACACCGCGCGCACACACACACACACACACCCCACACCACACACACACCCCCCACACACACACCCTTGCACCAGATGCGGTAACCTCTCTTTTGGCCTTTCTGATGGTCACCAGTGTGGCTGTGAAGAGGGTGCGGGGTCCCGTAGGGGAGGGTGAACTGGGGGAACTGGGTGAGCTGGGTGGGAGTGGGAGGCTGGCAGGGACTGCTGAGGGGGACGCGGCTGACTGTTCCACTCTGCCTGACTCACTCTGCGTTCAGTCCTACTGTCACTGAACATGGACACAGCCCACATCCTGTCTTTTTGCTGCAGAGCTGATTTGCAGTTTTTTGAAGAGGGAGGCCTCTTCGATAAAGAGGGAGGGAGGTCTGATTTTTCCTAGAGCATTAGGACTTAATTGGAAACAGCTGTGCAAAGCTTAGGGCCTCTTTCTAAGACAGCAGACTAGAGGCAGCTTCTGCAACAACTTCAGTGCCTGCGAATCACCTGGCAGGCCTGTTGCAGGCTCCGCCCTCAGGGAGCTTTAATAGGTGGGGCGCTTCCTACAAGCTTCCAGAGGACGCTGATGCTGCCTGTCCGTGGACCGTACTTCACGCTGTCCTGGAGCCCTTGGTCCTGTTCCACCCCCCACTCAAGGTATTAGCTTATTTTTATCACCTTCCCTAAACTGGGCTACTTCTTGTGGTGCTAATTGATAGCAGCTCCAGTTCCAGGAGTGCGGGGAGGGCTTCTTGTGTCCGCTCTAGTTGGCAGTGGTTCTGATGGGGGTGGGGAGACAGTCTGCCGTGCTCTTGCCAGGAGCTCGTGCGTGTGCCTCGTGTGACCCCCCCCAAGACTACGCCACCACAGTGAGTTGAGCAAGGTGTCAAAATCCAGGAGCCCTGCTGTTTCGCTGTAAGAATTACACGCCAGATCTAGTTTACGGAGCCTCAGAGATCGATGAATGGTCTGATTGGTGGCATCTCAGCTGGTTCGTCCCTGGTCTGAACCAGCTTGTCCCAACCACTGGGACCAGAGCCATGACCCTGCTGTTTATGAACTAGGATCTTCTCAGGGGTTCCAGGAGGCCTGTCACCCACTGTGTCTGGGACCAGGCAGTATGGCTGATGGCGGGACGCCACGTGGACAGAGCGTGTGAGGATGAGGAGGTCCCCGCTGGTTTACCTTGTCTGATACATAAAACGTCATCAAGCACCAGCTTCTCTGAAACGAGTAACCGTTGCAAATGGAACTTGGACAAAGGATAACAGACTCGTTCTCCCGTCCGCCCAGCCCCGCCTCCTGGGTTTCTTGTCGGCCGCCTGGCTTGAGCTGCTCCCATGAGATGGTCTCTGGAGTGCTTCAGCCTGACCCTGGGCTGGGCCCCTTCCTCAGGGTCTTCCTCGGGCCGGATCTGGATCTGAAACTGCCCCCAGGCCCCAGTGTGCGGGCCTGAGGAATCGCCCCCAGACTGCCCAGTGGGGCTGGGGTGCTGCCCTCCTAGCCCCTGCCCGCCCTGCTGCCCTCTGGCCAAGGGGCAGCCCCTCGCCGAGCCACTCAGGCTCTGCCGCAGCAGTAAACCCTCCTTCCCGTTTTTGCAGGGCACCAGGTGGAGCCCCTTGGAGGGGTCCCGGCTCTCTCGCTGTCTCACCCCCAGGGGTGGGCTCATGTGCTGGGCACGGTGCCAGGTGTCTCTAAGGAGCAGTTTGTGACTCCCCAGCCACCTGATGAGGCTCCCTAATCAACCCACTGCAGATGAGGAAACTGAGGCCCAGAGAGAGAGGAAAGGAGAGCCTGGGACTTGACCTAGGGCTAGCTGGGTCACACTGGCCTGCTGCTAGGTCGTCTGATCGTCACCTTTCAACTTCAGAACTCTTTGGAGGTGGGGCTCCTCCCAGAACAGAGTTTAGCCAGTGGAGTTTTCCTGCATCTGGTGCTTCCATTGCGAGGTTGTGGGTGTTGCTCGGTGTCGCTCAGTGTGAGCCCTCGCCCCGCGGAGAGGTCAGGGGTCGTGAACAGCAGGGGTTGGAGGGGCCTCTGGGCACCTGGTGGGACCCTCTGAGTTGGGGGGAAGATGTCTTCCCCTGACATGCTCAGGAGGGAGGGAAACTGCATGCCTTTCCCCAGAGCCTCAAAGCGTTTTGTGTATCAGAGCCAGCTCGGCCACTTGTCGGCCAGAACCTGTTTGTCTGCAGTCGTCTCTTCTGATCGCCAGTGGCTACTGGATAACCCAGTGGCCTGGCGACGGTGTTGGTTTCTTTATGGAGCTGCGTTTGGCTGAATGTTGGCCTGTGTTGTACCCGACTCACGTGGGTTTGGGTATAAGGATTCAGTGACACCATTCCCATGTGAGGTAGTGCCGCCGTCCTCTGTGTGAAGCGATCTCATTACACTGAGCCTCGAGAGCAGACTTACGGAGGCTTTGCTGTATCTCCAGGTGATCCAGTGTCAGCAAGCAGGCTGGTGTGTGGGGGTGATTCTAAGCATTTGACTCTTCCCCCAGCGGACCGTGCCTTGTAGAGTCCCAGGAAGGTGAGGGAAGCGGCCTCAGCCCGCAAGTGTGCTGCTCGCTGGGCCTGAGCATCTGGTGGCTGGTCCCAAGGGGGCACCCTGCCCACCTCCGCCTCCTCTGGGCTGGGCGCTTTGTTTTTTGGTGAGAGGTCTCATCATCAGTACTTCTTGCTTTTCCTTTTCCCTTTATTAGGAGTCTGCCACAGTGGAGTTAGGCTGTGATGTCCTTCCCTGGCTTAATAGCTCAACGTGGTGTTTAAATGTTCTAAACTTTAAAAACTTGCAAAGTTTAAACAAGCTGAAGCAGCGTTAAAGGAAGTGGCACAGCAGGTGATGTGAGGGAGCCTGTGTTCTGGTCCCTTTCCTCTCTGCCTTTACACCTGCAACGACTACGTTAGCACATTTTGGGGCTAAGCCTTTGGAGGTCTGGGTAAAATCCCCCCGGGGCCGCAGGTTAAATTGTTCCACTGACCATCCTGGACAGGTGTGGTTTGCCTCATTAGCGTTAAGTCACGGGAGGGACTTGATGGATGGCAAGAGTCAGTCACACCTGGTCCAGGGGGTGAGGGCCCTACAAGGAGGGCGGGCTGGTGGGGGGCAAACATGAGAGGTGGGCCCCTCTAGATAGGTGTAACCGGCTCTCCTGGAAGGGAGCAAGGGGCAGGATGTGGGCAGCTGTGAGGTCCTGCCCCCTCCCCCCTCCCCCCGCTCGTCATCCTGCCTGAATGGGGATGTCTCCTCAGTGGGCTTCATGGGGACTGGATGCCAGCAAGCAGCTAGTCAGTGCTGACAGTGGGCAGGTGTGGGCAACATCCAGGGATGTGATCAAAAATGACAGGCGCAGACCCTCCCATTTAAAAGAAACATGTGGCCTATGATCTCTAAGCTGTAGAAAAGATTTTTATTTTGCTTACGTTGCTTTTTCGAAAAGAAAGATAAAAAGATAAGTCAAACTAGAATGCAGATAGTGGTTTTTGATATTCTTTATTAGGTTTTATTGTGATAAAACGATTTAGTAGGTGCTACTTTATATGAAAAAGCATAGGAAGGCTGATAACGGTGGATTTCCACTCAGCTTAAGACATTTTCATTTCCAGTATAGTTGAAACTACATACCTTCACCCTGAGGTTACCGTCAGCTTCAGTTTGCATTTTATTATTTCCATCCGCTCAACTCTTTGTATTTTGTGACCCAGTCTTTACATATTTTTGTGCTGGGAGATGGGAAGCAAGTTATTTCTCAGTTTGTCTTGTGACGCTTACGGTCAGAAACAGCTGTTGCTTGAAATGAGGCTTGTTGCTACCTGCCGCCGCAGGTGGTATGGGAATGGTCAAGTTCAGGGTGGGGCCTGCGTGGGGCTGGGGCCTGTGCATTATGCTCCCTCCCCTCTCTCATCCTTTTGCCTGCCCTGCGGCTGTGTGCCGGGGTGGGCAGCACCCAGCCTGGTTCCCAGTGCAGAGCACAGGCTGGTCTGTGTCTACCTCTGCTGCAGAGCTGGCTTCACCTGGGCAGGCTCTCTCTACCCCAGAGCATGCCTGTGGTCTCCGCACCAAACACCTTGTCAGTAACATTGCTCACGAGCCCTGCCCTAAAGATAGCAGCCTGGACCTGCTCTCTGTGCCCCCCGTTTCCGGGCTTTTCTCACCTTCCTGTAGGCCGCTCCTCTCCTAGGGATGGTGTGCCGCCGGACAAGGCCTGGTGAACACATGTGTCCGACAGATGGACAGTCCGTGAAGTCTTTTCTTCCTTTCCACTCTCTGCCTGGAGCCTTTCCTTTTGTAAAGAAGCCCTTGCTTAGGGACTTCCCTGGTGGTCCAGCAGGTAAACTCCGCATTCCCAATGCAGGAGGCCCAGGTTCAATCCCTGGTCAGGGAACTAGATCCCGCACGTATGCTGCAACTAAAAGATCCCACATGTCGCAACTAAGACCCGGCGCAGCCAAATAAATAAATCAATATTTAAAACAAACAAAAAAAAGAAGTACTTGCTGTCCCACCTCCGCTCCTTTGCAGACGCCCCTTTGTCTCCTCACAGTAAATGCAGCGTGGCTGGTTCCCCCATGAGAGCCAGAGGCCTCGCAATGGATGGATTCCTTCCTCTGCACAGCCTACATTTCTCAGCCGAGGTGGGCTTGGGGGTCCCTTCCTCCTTGACCCACGACGTGCCATCCTCTCTACCTCCTGTCACTGCCCTCTGGCATCACTCCGGGTTACCCCGGTCTCCAGAGATGACTGGGCAGCGGCCTTTGACGTCCTGTCACTCCGTGTCTGCAGGGCATGTGGCGTCACCAAGCCCTCGGCCTTCAGCCTCCTCTCCCGTGGTCGTTCCTGAAACTGCCCCCTCCCGGAGATCCCAGCCTTCCGAACGCCCACCTCCCTCCTGTGTGTGCCCGTCCTTGGCTCCCGCTTAGTCCCCGCTGGTCAGGCCCACGGGAGCTTCTTGTCCACTGGACCTGCGGTACAGGGCTAGCCAGGTCGCAGCCACTGCTCCAGGATCTGGGGGTCTGAGGTGTGACAGTTTTCCTGTGACTTGGGGATGGAGGAGTTGTGCATCCCCCCCCCCCCCTGCAACCATGAGAGACGGGGGAGGCTGTGAGACATTTGAGGCAGAGCCCCTCTGGCTGAATCTGGAGGGATGGAGGGGAGGGAATCCTCCCCAGGAGCCAGGTGGGAGGGGAGGTCCTAAACCACCTCACATGGGCTCGTTTTTTTCCAGTAATTAAAATTTTACATACTTATTGTAAAGGGTTTAGAGAAGCATGGTCCAGGTGATAAAAAAGAAAATCACGGTACACCGTCTACCAATGTTAACGTCTTAATACGTTTTCTTCTAATCGCTTCCATTTAGTGTGTGTGCGCTTCTGTGTATTTATATTGGTAGATCTTAGAGTTTTAGGTTTTCATTTGTCAAGTTGTTATAAACTCAGTAATTTCCATCTCAAATGCCTGCATGGTATCTCACCATATGACTGAACCGTAATTTACTGTTTCCCTGACGGACATTTAGGCTGCTATTAAATCTTGCAGTTCATGGTGTAAGGTACGTTAGGGCACAGGTAACGAGCTGCAGTGAGCGTCCTCTTAGCACACATCCTACCTACTGCCCCCCTCCCCCCACCCCAGTGGCCGAGTAAACTCCAGCTGCTGCACATCTGTCTTGTGGATGGGTGACCAGGCCTATAGGGTGTGACCTCATTCCATTCAGAGGTCTCACCTTCCTGCTAACAGAGCCCCTCCGGCCACTGCTGGCCACAGGCTCTTAGCTGCTTTGCCAGTCAGTCTGTGCCTACTTAGGAGCTGGAGAAAACAGCCACGTGTTATCTTGTTTGTAGGACATATTTTAGGTTAAATGTTTAAAAAATGTGTGTGAAGAGTTGATGCAGTCTTGAAAATATGGTAGTCCTGCCACCCGGCAACAGCAGGGACTATGTTTGCCATTTAACGTTCAAGAGAAAAAGTAGGATGCTATACTTTAGTACCTGCTGATCTCATCTGTGTAAAATATGCAAATAAAAAAACTCTGACTTCAGTTGTGTGATTATGGGTGGGGTTTCCCCTTTACTTTCCAAACTTGCCGCAGGGGAACCATGGTGATAATTTTTTCAAGCGTCTGTGCTATCTGTCCTCGGCTGACTACAGGGTCAGATTCCTTGAAAACCCCCCAGGCGGTTCCTAAGGTGACTTGGCTGCCGGGTAGGTGGTGTGTGTCTGGTTGTCCCCCTGCGCTTGGGGCCAGCCATCACTTCGGGACCAGCCATCACTTCGGGACCACGGCTGTAGCTCTTCTGGTGATGGGAGCCCAGCTGCGGGGTTCTTTGTTTTGTTGATTTCAGGGTATCAGCATCTTATTAATATGAAAGTGTTTTGCTTTTTTTTTTTTTTTTTTTGGCGGTGCGCAGGTCTCTCACCATTGTGGCCTCTCCCGTTGCGGAGCACAGGCTCCAGACGCGCAGGCTCAGTGGTCATGGCTCACGGGCTCAGTCGCTCCGCGGCATGTGGGATCTTCCCGGACTGGGGCACGAACCCGTGTCCCCTGCATCGGCAGGCGGACTCTCAACCACTGCGCCACCAGGGAAGCCCCAAGTGTTTTGCTTTTTAAGTGAGAAATTTGGAAGCTGTTTCATTCATCTTCCTTTGAATATTTAATCCAGAGTTTTGTTGTTATAGTAGAATATACTCTTTTCCTGAAGTAAATCTGTAACTGAGAAAATAGAAATCTGTTGGAAACACCTCGTCTAAAGTACTACAACATGCTGATTGCTAACCATCTACATGAAATATTTCTCTTCATAAAATTTTCAGTTCTGTCGAAAGGGTTACTGCTTATTAAAACAAGGGGAGGGAGGCCTGTTGATGAGAAAGTTAAATTAGAAACAGTACCGTTGAGAGGTTTTGAATCGCAGCCTTCAGGGGAGGTTTGCTACAGTCCCGCTCCGCGGACCACGGCAGCTTTCCAGAGTCCCTGGCAGGCAGCTCCTCTTCTCCTCATTGCTCCCTACGATGGAAGGCTCAATTTCTAGCCCTTTCTCCTTTCTCTCTGGGTATCTTCATGGGGTACCGTAACTGCATTGATGGGTTTATGTTGTTGCCTGAAGTCTCAGTAGTAAATTAGGCTGAGTTTAATGGAAATGCACACACATTGCGGGCACTCGTACAAGATGGTCTAAGAATCAGACGTGTCCCTGTGATGTTTGTGAAGCAGCAGAGGTGCTGTGAGTCCTCCTGGGATCCTAAAAGTCTAGGAGTTATGGCCCATCTTCCTCGGTGTCCAGGCCAGTCTCTGTTCTCTTGTTTTCTCTCCTCCTTTCCTTGCCCTTGGTCATCTTCTGAAAGAGGAGACTCTTCCACTTCTCCTGCCTTTCTCATCAGCCTGTGCATCCCTCCCCCCAAGGCCTCCAACAGCGTGGAGACCATTGGAACCACCAGCGAGCCAGAGGAGGAGAGACCAGCTGAGGGCAGGCAGGGCTCTCGGAGTTGCCCAGAGGCCCTGCAGTGTGGGTGGGCGAAGCAGGCCCAGGTCACAGAGCTCTTAGATCACTGGGTTCCTGAGGATGAGTTACGTCAGAGGAATCTAGGAACAGAAGTCAGTTCTTAGAAGGCTGGGTTGTGTGAAGGCCAGGGCAGCTGCTTCTCGGGTGTCTGTTTGCTCTACCTATGATGGCCTCTGCCTGAAGGGCCTCCTCCTGTGAGGAGTCTGCACCAGTGATCTCAGCCAATGGCAGGAGGTGGGCAGGGGGAGACTGGAAGCTGCGTCCTCTGGGGAGAGAAAGTATATAAAGTATAGCTTTCCATCTTTGCACTTAAAAAAAAAAAAAAAAAGGAAAGGCTAATTGATTCAGACCCAAGGTAATTTATTTTATTTATTTTTATTTTATTTAATTTTTTTAGATGTTGGGGGTAGGAGTTTATTAATTAATTAATTTATTTTTGCTGTGTTGGGTCTTCGTTTCTGTGCGAGGGCTTTCTCTAGTTGTGGCAAGTGGGGGCCACTCTTCATCGCGGTGCGCGGGCCTCTCACTATTGCAGCCTCTCTTATTGCAGAGCACAGGCTCCAGACGACGTGCAGGCTCAGTAGTTGTGGCTCACGGGCCCAGTTGCTCCGCGGCATGTGGGATCTTCCCAGACCAGGGCTTGAACCCGTGTCCCCTGCATTAGCAGGCAGACTCTCAACCACTGCGCCACCAGGGAAGCCCCCAAGGTAATTTAAAAGAAATAAGCTTTAAAATTTTAGAATAGTTTGAGATTTACAAAAAGCTGCAAAGATAGTAGAGAGTTCTTCTATACTCCCCCCTCACCCTCCCACCCAGTTTCCCATATCGTGAACATCTTACCTTATTGTGGTACATTGTGATACATCAGTCACAACTAATGAGCCAATACTGGTACATTATTATTCACTAAAGTCCGTACTTTATTTAGATTTCCCTAGTTTTTATTATTATTATTTTTTAACCAAATGTCCTTTTTCTGTCCTAGAATCCTATCCGGGATGCCCTGTTATATTTAATTGTCTTATTTCCTTAGGGTCCTCTTGGTTGGGAGACTTCCTCAGACTTTCTTTGTTTTTGAGGACCTTGACAGTTTTAAGTAGTGATGTTCTGGTATTTGTAGAATGGCCTTCATTTTGGGTTTGTCTAATGTTTTTCTCATGATTGTACTGGGGTTATCAGTTTTGGGAGGAAGACCACGGAGATGAAGTGCATTCTGGTCACATCCTAGCAGGGTCCATACTGTCAACATGACTCGATCACCTGGCTGAGGTGGTGTTTGTAAAGTTACACTCCCCACCTGCCCTAGAATGTTCTCTTTGGAAGGCAGTCACTACGTGCAACCCACGGGTATGGGGTGGGAGTTAGGCTCCACCCCTTTGAGGTGACAGGGTTATTTTCGTAAATGGTTTGGAATTCTTCTGTGTGTGAGATTTGCCTCTTCTCCATTTATTTATTCAGTCATTTGTTTATAACAGAATGGACTTTTGGATATTTATTTTCTACTTGGGGTTATAATTTAGTACTAGGTTATTTATTTATTTTGTTGCTCAAATTGTTCCAGCTTTGGCCATGGGAGCTCTTTTGGTTGGCTACTGTGTCCCTTTGACCTACCCCCATTATTATGGGTTTTTTAACTGTTTTTTTTTTTTTTTTTTGGCACTATGAGATGCCCCAGGCTCATCTTGTACATTTCCTGCCCCAGCCCTAGAATCTGCCATTTCTCCAACTACCCCTCACCCCTTTTATTGGAGAATTGCATTAAAAACCAAGACCCCGGCACCGAGTGGTTAAAGTTATTGTAATTTCAGTGTCTGTGTACTCAACTGAGGAATAAAAGCAAAACACATAAATAGCGATACTAGCAAGAAATAACTGAAAATCTCCATTACCAGCTCTGCCCCTTCTCAGGCTCCTCAGACACAGTTTTACGGTTGTAAACCTGATGTGCACCTCGTTCTGAGTCCTGTTTCTGGAATCGTCTCTGTAGTGGTGATGCCTTTATGCACACACTCTTACCCGTTCACGGTGGAGATGCAGTAAGTACGTCTTGGAATAACTAATTCCTGCACCTTGAGTCCTGTAGTGGCTCTTGGTCAAAAGCAATATATTGAAAAAAGAACCCGATGGAAGAGAAGTTTTAGACACATGATGAGCTGTGTAGACAGAAAGCCCCACTGAGCCCCTTAGAGAGAGAGGGGCTGCTTGAGGCTGGGGTCCGGGGAGACAACTAAGAGATGGGGTTGGAGCTGGTCTGGTAGGTGGAGTGGGTGGGAGTTGTATTGTGGAGGCTACAAGTGCAGGGGGGCCGAGTGGAAGCCTTGCACCCCACCCTAAAGACTCTGGAGCCTCACCTTTAGGAGAGTGTGTGCATGTGCATGCATGTGTGTGTGTGTGTGTGTGTGTGTGTGTAAGTGATGTCTTCTCTGGCTCTCAGCCACACTGGGAGGCCAGATCAGAGCTTGTTGCCTTAGCCCCTTGTGGGGTGCCAGTGGGAACAGAGAGAAGAGGGTGATGAAAGCAGAAGTCTCAAAGGAAGAGGCAGCGCAACCCAGCGACTGCCCAGCGTGGTTGATGGTTGGGAAGCCGTGTCGGGAATGTCTGAGCTCCTGAGAACGGGGGGCCCCAAAGGGAGAGGATGCAGGAGAAGCCAGTTCTGAAGGGGGACATGGGCTCCAGTTTCAGCGGGTGCCAGGAGTCCGGGGCTGGTGACTCACTGACTTAATAATGCTGGATTCGGCCTCCAGAGAGGCCTTACGGCCGAGGGGAGGGATCCGGGCATCATCTCCTGGATGGCTCGGTGGCTGAAAAAGTCAGGGTGCAGGAGGGTGAAGGCACACACCGAGGACGAGGCCTGGCCTGCAGCCTGTCCCTGTCCCTGCCGTTGTCCTGGCTGTTGGCAGAGGGAGCTACCCCTCGTGCCGGATGACCGACGAGCATGGGGTCGCTGAAGCACCAAGTGGGAGCTGCCGTTCCACACCGTCTCCTGACACCATCAGTACTGGGTGGTTTAGGGTCTTTTTTTTTTTTTTTTAGTATTTATTTTTTTGGCTGCGTCGTGTCTTAGTTGCAGCACACGGGATCTTCATTGTAGCATGTGTGGTCTTTCGTTGCAGCACGTGGGCTATTTGTTGCGGCCCGTGGGCGTCTCTCCAGTTGCGGCGCGTGGGCTTAGTTGCCCTGCGACATGTGGGATCTTAATTCCCTGACCAGGGATTGAATCTGCGTCCCCTGCATTGGAAGTGCAGATTCTTAACCCCTGGGCCACCAGGGAAGTCCCGGCTTAGGGTCTTTTGTCTTGGGGCTTCTGTGTTGCTGTGCTGGAACTCCTCTGACAGTCTCATTCTGAGGGAATTTAACCCTAAAGCTCTCTTCTTGGCGGAGTGAGCCCTGCTCCTCTCCTTCCTGAGTCTGAGAGGACGCTTGAGAATGTGAGCCCCACCCCTGCCCCCTGCCACGAACTACGGGTGGGACTTGTTTCTGGGAGGGAGATGGTGTGGGGGACTCTTTAACTATTTGGTCTGAGTTTTTGTCCTTGGAAGACATGGTATATTGTATAGGGTTTTTCCGTCACCCCTGCATGCAGCCACCAAATTCTGACTGCCGTTTCCGCTCCTTCTGTGTGGAATTAACATCTTTGTGAGATCCACGTGCCCGTGGAGTGACGTGGACAGTGTAGAAAGGCCCCGGGGGATGGAGCTTACCCAGAATTCCTGTGTCCCTGCGGGGGCTGTGGTGATGGGGAGAAGTGCTCCGGTTCTGGGTGTATCACCGGGACTTGTCGAGGGGCTGGATGTGGAGGAGGGAGGGACTGAGAGAGGAAACGGGGAGGACGCCATGCTTGGGGCGTGAACCACCTGGAGGATGCTGATGCTGAGATGGAGAAGGCTAGAGGTGGAGAAGCAGGGAAGCCAGGGGCGGCGCGGACAGTCCCAGAGGGGTGAGGACGTCCTCCGAAAGGGCTGTGTTATTCGGCTGGTTTCCTTTTTCTGACTTGCTGCTTATCACACGGGAATCTCTAAAAAGTAGATGGTTTCAGAAGCAGTACTTGGCTCTGGAGGATGGAGCCCATGTGGGATGAGGATGCCCGCATGGGAGGGTCTGGGCCCGTCCCGCAATGCTCTTCTCAGTCGGGCCGCACAGAGGTACCCCAGGCCCCTGGCCTGCACTGTCACAGTTAAATACGGAGGAAGAACTTGAGTTTCGGGCCAGGCAGTTTGGCCCAAACTTCACTAAACTTCACTGGTTTAGTATGAGGTACTTCCGGAGGCATTTGTGGTCTGGTTCAGTCCTGACCCCTTTATTGCCCTCGTGGGAATGCCTTCCTTCCTCTCATTCTGTTTGAAACTGGGATTCCACAACTCCTTGCCCTAGAATCACCATTAACCTGTGACACCAGTGCCTCCTAGTAGACGAGGTGGGAATCTAGGGCGCCCCACCTCCTGCCCCTGTCGGGGGTGACAGCAGGGTCAGGGGTGGAGAGGTTGTGTCTGCAGCAACCAAAGACCAAACACATCGAGGGGAAACATTTGGTCCTTTGGGTGTCAGAACATGCCATGAAGCGTTCGTTTTCCAAAATTATTGTTTTATAGTACGTGGACTCCTTCTACTTAGAACAAAATAAAACACTTTCCAAAGAAGAGAAGCATTTTAATGCCAACTTCTTAATTAAAAAAAAAATTACGGTGGGGAAAAATAAAACGAAGTTGCATTTCTTTATGGTGATGGAGAAAAAAATCAAAAGCCCAAACTCTGTCAGATAGACAATAGCAGTAAGGATGAGTTCTGTCCCTATCTAATTGCAGCTGAGAAAACAAAACATCAAAAACAAATTGTATTTCCACAAGGGAGTGGGAGGTGAGCTTTGTGTATCCCACTGGATTTTCACCCAGTGGGTAGTCATGTGTCAGAGCCTGGGTGTTTTTACACTCGGGGTAAGGCCTCTGCTTTCGCAACTGATTCGGGAGGGTCTCATGAGCCCCCAGCTGCAGACCCAGTGCCAGGCGGGGCCTGGGCAACAGAAGGTAAACCAAAGTGCCCTGGAGCCCTAAGGCCTCACCCAGGGAATGCTCTCTTTGGAGTGTTCACACACACTCACGCATGATCTCATCTGGACGGTTTGGTTTGCAAGCGCCTTGGCCAGGGAGAAGCAGCAACTTTCAGTCAACAAGAGCACTGAAAGCTGCTTAACCTGACTGCAGTTGAAGAGAGCGAAGCCGGCGTCACGAGTAGATGTAGCTGGAAAAGGAGCAGCGGGCCGGGTGCATTTCACGTGGAAATAAGCCGCCCTGTACCCCCGATGGGAGGCCCCTTTGTGCCCAGTCGCAGACGTGCTGAGTGCTGTTCATACTCTTCCCCGCACTGCAGACTGGACGGCAGCCCCAGGGCGCCCAGGTCAGGGACAGGACCGGAGCTGGGGGATGGGTCTCTTGTTCAGAAGAGTCCTTAAAATCAGGGAAGAGTGTAATACGTTTTACAACAGTTTTCTTCTAGTGTGGGTAGCTTTTAAAACATTGCCCCCCCACGTGATCTCTCACTGGCCAGAAGCAGCTGCCAGGGGTCCCCTCCTGGAACATCTCTCTCCTTGTGGGAAGGGCCAGGCCCTGTTGATAGGCTGTCGTGGGGGCCGGTACATTGCGTCCTTCCTCACTGTCTCCCTTCATGCTTCTAGAACCTGTCCTGTCTTCAGCTGGCTGGGAGGAGATCTCAGAGGGGTGTGCGGGCAGGGAGCCGGATCCCCGTGATGCCAGGGGGCCTTCAGGGATGACTCGTCTGGTGTGTTCATGAGGGTGAGCACCGTCAGGTTCCAGGGGAGGTTGAGGCAGGGGCTTCTCCGGAAAGGGTGCCTGTGGGGCCTGTATAGGAAGCATAACCCTTGGACCTTTTGGCATCTGTTTAATGTCTGGAGGGACCTGTAGGGGAACCTAGCCCAGGAGGGCCCTGTCCAGAATAACGTCAGTTTGCTAAGTACTGACTTTGGGTACGTTTTGTACGTTATAGACGGGGAGTCTGGGGCTGGAGGGGGTCTCAAGTCCGGTCCAGTTCTCAGCTCCTGCCTGACAGAGCCAGCACTGGGGCCACCCTCCCTGCATCCTCACCCCCATCACTGCTATCGGGTGGAGATGCTTGGCTGGTGTCTTCACATTTCCCAGCCACCTCCTTGATTTGAATTCTGAGAATGCCGTCTGCTTCCCTTAGAGAGTGGGCAACACTCGGTGACTTTCAAGAATGTGCTGGTAGCTCTCCTCTCTCCCATGCCTGGTTACCCCAGGCCAGTTGTTTTCTTGGGGAGGGGTGAGCGCCACATTTCATTTGCATGTGGATTGGAACCCTTTTGACCTTCTCAGCCGAGTGGCCCAGCATGAAATGGTCTCCTTTTGTGTAGAGGGGGCTACTGGAGAGGGATTTATTTATGAGGGATGTGTGTGGCTCGTCCACTTCGTCTGACCTGATGATCTGATCTGTGATCACACACCTGTCATGCATGGTAATGTTTCCTCACATTTTCAGCTGACTTGCTGATCAGGATATACATCTGGGTGAATTATTTTTAACAAAAATAATATATTTTTGAAGACCTGGCTTAGTTCCTGCTGGGGGGACGTTTCCTTACAGTGTGTAGAAGTCACATGTTGCTGGTTAATGCCAGCTTCCCTAACATGAAGTATTAGCCAGAAAGGAACTTACGCATAATATTTCGCCGATTGTTAGAAATTAAGTATAAATTTTATTGGGATCCGCTTCTGGAATGGTAGTATTAGGAGCTCCATAGACCTGTTCCTCAGCAAAACAACAATAATTGGTGAAAGCTGTTTTTAAGAAAACAATCGATTAAAATATCCAGAAATGGTCCTAAGGGTATGCAGCAAATGAAGAAACATTTATACAAGAAAATCTACTGTGTATCAGTAACCACGTCAAGAGTCTGTGGCACTTGAGCTGTGGCCAACTCCTTCCTGCCCAGCTTAGTATGACAGAAGTTATCCCTCTGGCTGGGTGTGGCCAAGAACATGTGGCTCCCCCCAGTTTCCATCAAGGGCTACAGTATCTCCCTCGGAGGGGCAAGCTGCCAGCACTTCTCACTCCTCTCAAGCTCCCGTGTTGCAGAGGCGAAATTCCAGGAAAGTGTACCCAGCTTCTACTCGTGGGGTGGAGGCTCTGCACCGAACTGAGGATATTGGGGCCCCAGTTACCCTCTGTCATGCCAGTTTGCTCGTAGGGTGGAGGTCTAATTCCAGAAGAGTTAAGAAGGTCAAAGGCAGACCTCCCTGGCAGTCCAGTGGTTAAGACTCCCGCACTTCCACTGCAGGGGGCACAGGTTCGATCCCTGGTCAGGGAAGATCCTGCATGCTGTGTAGTGTGGCCAAAAAAAAAAAAAAAAGATCAAAGGCTACCCCCTCCACCCAGCACTCTGTTCATAGTGTAGGGTGTCACTCTGAGAGAAATGAGCTACTGTCCTTGACCCCAACTCCAGAGCAGTGACTCAGAGACTTTGCGGAGGAGGAGAGGTTGGCCACGAGAACAGAAAACTCTGAGGCTCTCCCCAAAAGTATTGAATTTATTTATAACAGAGTATGGGGAAGTTGAGACCTAAGCATGCTGTCAGAAACAAGACAAGGAGATCTTGGCAGTAAGAAGCTAAAAAGAGGCTGGTAGCTCCATGAAAGCAACAGTTGAAACTTTAGGCTAGCGAAAACCAGAGAAAGAGACAGCTAAGAAGAGCCCTCCTGGGGTCAGAACAAACCTCAAACACTGATATCAAAAATTGTTCCCTCAAAAAGGCCAGCATGTAATTGATCATGCTGCACAGCCGTTGATGCCCCAGGATCTTGTCAAAACAGTAGAGCAATCAGCCAGCAATTCATGGAGCCTAACAGCTGGGTGTGATAAAGCCAGAGGCAGGCAGCTTTCCAGAGAGATCAGGGAAGAGAAAAAGAGAGCCCTGATAGAACCACTGTCACCCCACGGAGACTGTGCACACCCAAGGCAGTGTCCTCTGAGGAACAGCATCAGAGGCTGCACACTGTGGGGAAAGTGGGGAGTCCTGAGGGGATAGACTTCACTAAACTAGTCTAGCTGATTCACTGAAAAAATAAAACAGAAACAAGCCCTTGTGGGGAGAGGATCAGTATTTGAACCGCTACAATATATTACCTAAAAGGTCCAATGTTTAAGACAAAAGGATAACATGCAAAGAAACAGGTAAGTGTGATGGGATTCTTTTTTTTTTTTAAAGCATCAGAAACTGCCTGAAAGAGGGCCCAGATGTTGGATTTAACAGACAAAGACTTTAAAGCAGCCATTGTAAATATATTCAAAGAACTAAAGGAAATCATGCTCAAAGAAGTAAAGAAAGGTCTGATGACAGTGTTTGAGCAATTAGAGAATACCAATTAAAAAAAAAGTATGAAATGAACTCAGTGGAAATTCTGGAGTTGATATGTAAAATAACTGGCATGAGGAATTCACTGGAAGACCAAAACAGTAGATGTTAACTAGAAGATAGAATAAGTAAACTTGAAGATAGAGTGATAGAGATTATGCAGTTCAAATGATGGAGGAAAAAAATGAAAATGAACAGAACCTCAGGGAAATGTGGAACACCATTAAGCACACCAACGTACACATAATACAAGTACCACAGGAGCGGAGAGAGAGAAACAGGAAAAAATATTAGAAGAAATAATGTTGAAAACTTCCCAATTTGATGAAAACCAATCTCCACATCCAAGAAACATCATAAACTCTAAGTAGCATGAACACAAAGAAGTCCACACTCAGGCACATCATAGTAAAACATGTTGAAAGACAAAGAGAAAATCTCGAAAGCAGCAAGAGGAAAATGCCTCAGATTGTACCAAGAATCTCAGTAAGATTAACAGACTTCTCATTTGAAACAATGGAGACCAGAGGGCAGAGGGATGGATGGCGTGTTCAAAGTCCTGAAAGAAAAAAAAAAAAAAAAGAAAAAAATGTCAACCAAGGATTTTATATCCAGGAAAGCTGTCTCTCAAAAATGAAGGTAAAAATAAAGATGTTCTCAAATTGAAAAATAAGCCAAAGAAACCCCCCAGAGAATCTGTGGTCAGTAGACCCGCCTTACAGAAAATATAAAGGAAGGTCTTTGGGCTGAAAGCAAGTGACCACAGGTGATTATTCAAACCCATATGAGAAGACAAAGAATGCCAGTAAAGCTTATTATATAATTACATGAGGCAGTATAAATGCATATTTCTCCCAATTTTATAAAATAATATGTATACAATTAGGTTTTGGGGCCTAGGACATTTAGAAAAGTAATGTATTTGACAATAACAGCTAAAGGAGGCAAACGGGAGCAAAACTGTATTGGAGTAATGAAATTACACTGCATTAATGAGGTAACCCAAATCCACAGGACAATAGGAAGAGAACCAGAAACGGTGAATAATAAGGTAGATGAAACAAACCCTGGAAATATATACTTGCTTTCCTTCTCTCACTTCTTAAAAAACACAAAAATTATATAAAGAAATAATAACTATATTTTGGGGTTTGTGATATATATAGATAGAATAATTATAATAATAATTGAACAAAAGGAGGAAAAAGGAATAGAACTATTATAAGAGCAATGTTTCCATATCTCACTGTAATTGTGTGGGTAAAGGAATTCAAGGTTACACTAGAAAATATTCACTTAATGCAAAGGAAAGCAGTAGATGAGGAAGAGAGGAACAAAAATGGCAGAGACTTCTATGCCCTTGCCAGCTTCAAACTGTTTTTATTATAAGGGTATAAACTAAATATTAGAGTTTGTGTTTCTTTAATTCTACATGAAAAAAAATTTTACTAGCTTTTTTTCTGGATAGAGCCCTCATCTGTGTTCCATTTATTCTGGGGCTTTTTGTCCAAGGTGTATTTTAAATGTATTCAGAGCATGTACACGCCTGACCAGGAGGTTGTAAAGATAAAAGGAGTGGCTGTGGCGTGAGGGAGGTGCTTGGACCTGGAGTTTACAACCTGGGGTTGGTGTGTCCTGGCTCTGCTACTGCTTGTGACCTTGAACTGGTCACTTGTCCATCTCTGACCCTGGCTTCAAATGTTAAATGGTCACCTCGAGCGCTCAGATGATGACTGGGAAGTATTTGACCACAGAATTCCCCATCCCCCTTCCCAGAAGATGAGACGTGGGGAGGGGAGAGAGGGGATTCAGGTTCTCTGCCTCAGTGTGAGAGCCGCACCCTTTGTAAGCAGAAAGGGGAAGGGGGGCTGCTTCACCACCTCTGCTCCTGGACCCCTTCCTGAGCACCCACCAGCTCAGCTGCTGGACTTGGGTGGTGTATTATGTCAGAGGATGCCAGGTGCTGTCTGTCGTGGACTGAATTGTGTCTCTCCCACTCCCAGCCCCTACCAGATTCATATGTTGAAGTCGTAACCCCCGACGTGACTGTATTTGGAGATAGCATCTCTAAAGAGTTAATTAAGGTTAAGTAGGTCATAAGTGTGGGCCCTAATTGAGTAGAACTGCTGTCCTTATAAGAAGAGGACAAGACACCAGGGAGGGGTGCCCAGAGAAAAGTGCATGTGAGGACACAGGGAGAGGGTGGCCGTGTGCATGCCAAGGAGAGAGGCCTCAGGAGAACCCCAACCTGCCGGCACCTTGATCTTGGGCTTCCAGTCTCCAGAACTGTGAGGAAAGAGATCTCTGTTGGGTGAGCCCCCCAGCCTGTGGTGTTGTGTTATGGCAGCCCGAGCAGACGAATACCCAGCTGCTGTGGAATCTCAGTGTTCTTTGTTGGTACCCACCAGCACCTCCCCACTGAGGAGCTGGGAAAGCCATCCCACTCAAAATTACAGACGTGCAAGATAATCACACATGAAAAGGCTGGTTTGCAGATTGTCTTCTCTCTGTTCTCCTTCAGATCTGCTTAATGACCAGCCTGGTGGCAGAAGCCATCTGAGTGCTGGTGTCAGCCTGCCTGAGGGCTGTGGGTCTGGGGTGCACAGTGATGCGCCAGAACAGGGTCGCCTGACAGCAGTGATCCCAGAAATGCCAGGTTTGCCTTGCATTTTGATCTCCTCCCTATCTTTCCCCCTAAAACCGTGGTGGTGTATAATCACACAGTATTTTTAGATCTGCTTTGCAGTTTCTCTGTGCAAACCTTTCCTCGGGTACATGGTTTAATCCTCTCATCCAGCCTTGTTTAAGGTCTACAGAGTGCTATATTTATTTGACTTTATTTGAACTTTCAGGGCTTTTCAGAATGTTGTTCCAAGAAATCTAATGATTACAGAACTCTAGAATTTAATGCCTTAAAAGGCTTAGCCACTGATGTGAGTGTAGGTTTTCTTATGACTTATTTCCCTCCTTTTTTTCTAAGCCATCTAGGGCAGGCTAGCTAAAAACTCCCTTGGAATTAGTGTCAGAAGGTCTTTTTTTTTTTTTTTTAATTAATTTCAGTTTTTAGAGCAGTTTTAGATTCATAGCAAAATGAAGCAGAAAGTATAGAGAGTTCCCATATATGCCCTGTCCCCACACAGAAAGTTGTTTGCTTGTGCCGTTGTAACTTTTCAAGGACAGAAGGGACAGATTCTCCTTTTTAGAGAAGTAGTATATTTCTTGTCTAGATTGACGACCTTTAGTGATCAGGTGCAGGGTGAGTGTCAGACCACCCATCTCTGCCTGCAGCTTGAATGAACTTGGGCCTGGCATTCAGCAGAGTCTCACCACGTCTACCATGGGCCCAAGGGAGCCGCAGGAGGTGTCATTGGGAGGCCCAGATCTAATTCCTGGGGAAGCCTCCCCACTGCTCGTAACCCAGGCTGTGTCATCCTCCAGAAAGAATGTGTCATTTAAAGATTCAAATCCTAACTCCTACATTTTCAAAGCATTTTTGCCTTTGTATCTCATTTGAGTCTTAGCAAGAGCTAGTGTCACTTACATTTAACTGAGTAACTTGGGATCTACAAAGCCTTCACACACACTTTCTTAACTGAGATTTGCAGCGAGTCTGTAAGGTTGGGGATGTCTCCCCAACTTGATGACAGAGGACATGGGCTCCAAGCAGAGTCTTCCCACAGTCAAACAGCTGGTCGGGGTTGGGGATGGGGATGGGATGCCGTGCCCCGGGCCCCCTGTCTCCTGAAGGGGGCCTGTGCGCTGCTGGATGCAAGCCTTATATCTGAAGAGTTAAATTCATTTCTACATATACTTGAGTATTTAACTAGTTCAAGGTATTATGTGTAGCACATTTAAGTTAAAACATTTACTGAAAGAAGAATCTCTGTGCAGCAGTAGAGCGCAGTCATGGCAGAAGCCATGCCCCCCGAGGGCCTGCTGTTCAGGGTGTTCCATGAGCCGTGCTGGCTCTGCCAGGGGACCAGGATGGAGGCCGGAGTCCTGTTGTGCGGCCCAGCCTTGCTGGTCGTCCTCAGGATGGCGGGGAGGACGCCGCTCTTCTCTGCGCTGTGATGTCCTCGCTGAGGCAGGGAGTAATGATTTCCCTGGGGCTGGGGCGGGCGTCGTGGTGAGGAGAAAATGACAGAGCAGAATATACAGTTGATGCCATTTTGGGCAGCCCAGCGGTGCAGGATAGTAGATGGGAGAGGACAGCGCCACACCCAGCAGGGGACACCCAGGTGCCCAGAGTTTGTGATTTGCCTGAGATCTGATCGCTGAATGAAGCACCTGAAGCAGACCGAGGGCGCGACTCTGTGTCAGCTGTGTTTCCCTGGGTTTCTCTGCCCCTGTTTGTGGTTGGCGGGCGTCTGATGCACCGTGCGCTGCTCAGCGGAGTGGTGCGGGCAGAGCTGAGGGACCCAAGACTTCAGCTGGATACGCTGGTGCCTGCTCCCTTCTGGTCGAGTATCGGACAGATGTGTGTTCACACCTACCCGAGGGTGTGCCTCTGGCCCCTTCCCCCGCTGGTCCTCACTGAAACCTGGTGATGGGGCTGCGTGATGGTCCTGGGGGTGTCGGGTGATGTCAGTGTGGGGCCGGCCCAGTCACCCAGAGGAGAACATCCCACCGGCTGGAGGCCTGCCTCCCTGGCTCTCCGTCAGTGTCCTGCCTGCTCCCAAGGGGCAGGGCCTGAGGTGGCTTGGCGGGTGTGCCTGCTCCCTGCCAGCTTCTGGTTTTTTGTTTTTCTACAGATCTCTTCTGGTGGGAGGTGGGAGCAAATCTAAAAAGTGAATTTTGAAGGCACATTTTCCCTGGTCTCTTTATTACCCAACTGCCAAGAACGTTTTTTTAAAAAAAAAAGTGAAAGCACAAGTAGAGATTTTAATTAGTTTTCGCTGTCACTGCTCTTGGTGATGGTCACTTCACATAAGATATGTGACAGGGAGACACTTCATGGGGGCCTTTGTTCTCAGTGTGTTCTCTACACTGTAGAACTCAACTGAATTTCAGAGAAAAAGAACTAACCCTAAAAGGTTTATCTTGACATTTATAATTACACAGATGTCCTGACTCGTTAGCATTCTTTTTCTAAACAAAAAGCACAAGGGCTGGAATCTTTCTGGAACAAGGGGGCTTCCCGCCACTTCCTTGAGTGGTCTCACCCCACGCGGCTTACGGGTGAGCTCATTGGGGGAGGGCCTCTCAAAGGCGAAAATGGCTCTTGTGTAACGTGTTTGCTAATAGACCTGAAATTGCTTGGCCTCTTCAGTTACTAAGTGGTTTTAGTTCCTTTTGTGGTTGTTGCCTTGCTGGGTTTCACTTCTGATTTGTAGAATTGAATAGCGCTTCCTTCAGCGCTAGTGAGCATGTGCCAACGTCAGTCGTCTGGATGACAAAACAGCCTTTGAACCCCCTGGAGACCTGCCAGGACAAGAGAGCTGCCCTTTACATGTTGGTCATAGATGTTGCCTGTCTGTTCCAGGGCAGGTGCCCCCTTGGCCCAGCCTTATGAGGCCTGAGCTGGTTTGTACCAAGCGAGCGAGAGGTTTGTTTTCAAAAGCCCGAGACGAGGGTTCCAGAGAGCACAGGAGTTGCCTGCTAGCTGGAGCCCAGCACTGTGGTCTGGGATCAGTGGCTCCCCCGAACTGACCCTGTCCTGGCCCTCCAGCCCGTCTTCTGTGTCCCCTGCAGCACCAGGCTTCCCCGTTCCCTGAACTCACTGTGTCTGAGCGAGCCTGGACCTTCCAAGTCAGCTCTGTCCACGCTGCATCTGCACGATCACAGACTAGACGTAAGGGTTCTTCCTCACCTTCCCCACGGCCCAGGGCGTGCGTTTCCCTTTTGTCTGGGCGTTGTCTTGCCTGAATGTCTTACTCTGCCGGTAACTCTGGGGGGTCCTTGCAGGCAGGGACCCTTCTGACTCGCTGTGTGTCCCCTCGGAGTGCCCGGCCCGGCACCTGTTGAATGAACGAGCGAGCAGCTCTGGTTCCCGGTTGCAGGCTGCCGTGAACACTCAGGGGGCCGCAGGCCCCCGGGCCAGGCTTGCCAGCGGAGGGCAGAAACACCCGCAGAGCTGCTGTCTGCCCCCTGCCTCTGTCCCGTCCCCATTGGCCTGATGGTCGCTGGAGGTTGGCAGTGGTGCGTGGCTGGTCTGCCGCTGCGTGTGAACTGGGCGCCAGCTGGCACGTCTCCCACCGAAGCTCGGGTGGGCGGCTCTGAGTGCTGCCCCGAGAAACGACTGGGCCTCCAGTCGTTGCCTGCAGCTCTCTTTCTATGTTGCTTTTCTTGGGTTCCCGTCATGCCTGCCACCATCGGCTTCGCACTCAGAGCTGTGGCCAGGCTGCCATGGGAGAGGCTCCCAGAAGGCCTCCCGTGAGGGTCCTCTTTGCCCTGGTCAGGAAGTCACTCCAGGCCACCCTTTGAGCGGCGGCCTGTGAAGGGCAAACACAACTGGTGGGGGAGCCGCGGGACCCTTCCCCCCGTGCCGTCCTCCCACTCAGCTCTGGGAGGGAAGGATTGGGAGAGGCTGCCTGGGAGGGCAGCCCGGGGTCAGTGGAGGGGTGGGATGCTGACTCCTCTGTTGGCCGTGCCCCCTCCTCCCGGCGCAGGGGCATGGGTGAAATGTGGGCCAGAAAGGGCTCCCTCCCGTGGGCCAGACCCACCTCCGGCCGCTTCCCCTTCTCACTTCCATCACATCACAACCACGCAGCCGAAGCCAGAGCCCCCTCTTTCCAGAGAGGTCACGTGACACAGGACCGCCTGCCTTTTGTTTTCCTACGAGAATACGGGGCGCTGAAGTCCTCTCAGCGTCTCCTCTGTGTCTTCCACCCAACAGTGTTCCATTTTAGCAGCTAGAGTAGCAGCGAATACACCACTTCACCAGAGATTGACGTGTCCTGAAGTTGGCAGAACGAGCGCCCTGCTTTACGTTCCACAGCGCATAGAAGATCGAGACATCTCTCCCTGATCTGGGTTTGTTGGTGCAGAAGCTAAACTCAGCCTGGTTGGGGGCTCCCCGCTGCGAGGCCTGGGGCAGGCCCGTGTCCTGGATCACTGCCTTGTTCCAGAAATAACTTTGTCTTCCTGGCATTTCATCGATCTGCGGTTGTTGCTTCGCGTTAATAGCCCTTTAAGGGATTTTATTCCCGCTCAGAAAGTTTTATATTCTCTCATGAATAGAAAGCCAACTTTGACACTTCTGGCTTAGAAAACAAGCTTTCCTAGTGATTATAAGAATAAACTGAACCCACCCTCCTCCTGTCATCTGAAGCACGTGGAACTTTCCAGTTACTGTCAGGGCTGCTCTGGCGATGACCAGGGTCTAGAAGGAAACATGGGTGACAGTGGCGTGGACCGGCCAGTGCCTCGTCGGGCCCTCGCGCCATCCCGCACAAGGCGCTGGAGCGAGGGGTCCCGCAGAAGCCGGACGGTGGCACCAGGCTGCCCGCGGGTTTGGCTGATGGGAAGCGCACAGACGCCAGAACTCGAGGGTGAGCCTGAGGCCTTCTTATGGGATAAGCCCTGGCAGCTGGATCCTTCTTTGTTTTCCCCAAGCTCCGTTAGCATGGGGTTTGGAAAGTTAAAGTCCCGCGCTAATAACCTGTTTTCTAGTAAACGGAACCGAAGCCTGGCGTCCTGGCTGCTCGCCGACCAGCATGTGTAACTGCGTCGGGCCAGGTCTGACTCACCCCTCTGGGGGCTGGTGTGGACTCCCAGCTTCCCTGCCAGGAGTGCACTTTGCCACTAGGTCTGCGAAAAATACCGGCAGGTCTTTGGGACCGTAGTGTCTCCTGGGCGGGCTAACCCTGGTCAAGGCCTGTGTGTCCCCGCGTCGGGCCCACTCCTTTTCTGTGTCCAGCCGCTGCCCGAGTGGCAAGCTGGCTCACTCTCCCTGCGGTGCGGCCCTGGACAGACCCGAAGGAGGACGTGGGCGTTTTGTAGGGAGGGGGAGGACTCCTTGAATTGTGGAGTGTGTGCCACCAGCGTGAGCTGGGGACGGCGTGCTGACCGTCTCCCCAGGCTCCTGGACTCGTGCTTCCCTTACTGAACCAGGATGTTCCACAGTGAGTGAATCAAAGCTGCTGTGAACCGTACAGAGAAGGACATGATGAGAGAGCCACAGTAGCCGTGCAAAGAGCAGAGGAGCCCCTGCTAGTTGTGTTAACGTGTCGGCACCAAAAGGAGGTCTTGAGTGACGACTTGCTGGTCTGGGGGTCAGTGTGTTTCCCATCCTACTTTCCCATTGAAATATAACGCGTCTGTACAATATTCTATAAGCCCCATCTCCACCATCAGAAATGCAGAACATTATGTATATGTTTTTTTACTTCAGTTTCAGTTGGCATTGTTGGCTAGGTTTTGTCTGTTTATCCTGTTCACAAATTTTTGTGTTTTTTAAAAACTTACTTTGAAATATTTTGACAAAAATAGGTTATTTTTGTCAAGGAGCGTAATCTCAGCTTAGGAAAAGGGAAGCAAACATGAAATGATGCAAAAAAAAGAAGCTGTTCTCATCCTAAAGTTCTCTAGGAAGATCTGTTTCCTCTCTCGTGTCTGTGGTGCTGACTGTGAAAGCCGGGCATGGGCTCAGGACTGAGGAGCCAGAGCGGGCACTTGTAACGATTGTGGCTGGTGTTGGAGAGGGAAATACTGTTTAGTGTGTCTTGAATCTGAAATGTGTTCTTCCAGGAGGTCCTGAAAAGGGACGGAGGGAAGAAAGTAATGTTCCAATAAACACTGTGAGATTAAAATGGTATTTGTGAAAGTGCTTAAAAATCGAGGACCTCTACAAGTGGACAAGATTGTGCTTTTTATTGATATGAGCATGTGTTCGTAGCTTGAATTACTGTGCCCAGCGCTCTGTGTTGCATTTGGGAAAGAGACTGGACTAGTGAGACCCACCTTCCAGTCCTGACTTCCCTCCGCAGCTCACGACCTTAGAGAAGCCTCTTTAGCCCTGTGAGCCTGGGTCCTGTCTGTTGGACGCCGCCAAGCAGCGAGCGAGGTCACCTGGACGGGCGTTTTCTACCTGAGGTTTTCTTTCCATGAGGTTTTCTTTCCTCACCACCAGGTGAGGCAGGTGAGCGGCCGGGGTGTGGGTGGAGGCGCCCTGGGCTCGGTGGTTCGTGGTCTCCTCCTCTCTTGACCTTCTTGCGCGTGTCGGAAACGTTAAGAGAAACTTGATCCTTTCCGTGAATCGGCAGCAGATACAAAGTCCAGGGGGAGCCTAACACCGGAGTGATGCGTGGGAAAGACATATGGCTGCCTCTTGATTTCATGTAAAAGAGCAAAACAACATGTTGCGGTGCCTTGGGGGCGGCCCTGCCGTCCGGGATCCCTAGGTCCCCGCTCACAGCCCCGGGAGTGTCGCCACGTCCCCATGCCTCTGCCCGGTTCGACAACCCCCTTTCTGGGGAGCGGTGGCCGCCGGCTGCTGTTATCTTGACCAGCTAGCTGCTGGGTAGAGCTCAGTGGCCATTGCAGGCATTCCTGCCTCAGGCCAGGCAAGGGAGGGAGTGGAAGGTGTGGCCCCGAGAGAGCTTTGAGAGTCGCTCCACGTCACGTCTGGGCGATGGTTTCTGTTCCGCAGCCCCGTCTGTCACGTTAAATTAAGGTAAACTCGAGTGCATTTGTGTCGGGGTTCTGTTTGTCGTTCTTTTGTACATCTCTTTTAGTTTTAGTAGTTTAAGAGTGCCAAGAAAAGAGTTTATACCTAATTTATGTTTACGTTATCCATTTTAAATAATATAGAAAACAACAAACGCTGGGAGTTCTTTGACTTTCTGAAGTTTAAGAAGGACTTGCCATAGGGTCTCTCCATTCAGCTGCTAAAACCTGTGACTTGAGATGATTCTGTCCAGCCTCCCCTTCCCCCCTCTCTGTGGGAACTCTTCCCACCAAACTCAGGTGTCAGGGTGGCCCCCATGCTACAGTGTGCTCCCTCCAGCCAGGGGGGGGACCTGGCCCAAGCGAGGCCCTTGGGTCACCTTCCCCGGAAGAGAGCCGGGCCGGAGACGCGGGGAGGATCCATGCGTTCAGCCTCTTCAGTGGCTCCGGCTGGAGACTTGAAAGTGGGGCGCTCGGCCCTGCTGTGTGCACAGGGTCGTCGGCAGAGTGGGGGGATCACGTGGGCAAGCAGAGGGAGCCGAGAAGGTCAGACACGGGGCGCACAAGCCATCTCAGCCATTTTCCTGCCCAGCTTTTGTAAGTCGGCTCAGAACCTTTATGAAGACGGGCTTTTCTGTTTAAGCTCACCTGAATCGGACTCTCCGACCTGCAGCACGAGGTCCTGTGTGTCAAGTGTGGTTTTCTGGCCACGATAGGGGTGCCCAGAACCCGCCCTCACCGTGGCAGCCCCGTCGCTGAACCCCCAAGGGCTGGGGGGAGGGGCAGCAGAGTAGAGGGCGTTGCTGCAGCTGGGGTGTGGGCCCCCGCTGCGGGAGGGCGCCCCCTTTTGGCGCCGTGACCCTAAGGAGCCTTGAGCAGCTGTGGCCACACCCGCGTTGGCCGTTCCCTTCGCTGAATGGACAGACCTCTCCCAAAAGGGAGGAGGACAGACACAGAGTCAGGGGCGGCTTCCGCCCTGGTGGCTGGAGGAGCTCAGGGCCCGGCCTCCAGGTGGCCAGCTCCGGGTAGGGGGAGGTAGAGATAGGCGCCAGGCCAGGCCCCACAGCCTTGGGTTTGGGTGGAAATAGAGAAGAGAAAGAGTCTTAGGCAGTGAACAGGGCACACGCAGCCCAGCACTGGGGTTTAGAGCGCCCCCCAGCCCCGGGCACCCAGAGTTCTCGTCCAGCTTTGAGTGAGTGCCTGGGGGTGGGACCTCTGCGTCTGTGACGACACGTGCCTTCATGGAGCCCCACCCGGACCTAAGCTGACCCACAGGTCACGGGGAAGCCCTTGTCCTGTCCCCTTTGGCTCTCGGTCCCCTGGGAACTGCATGTCTTCATTGACAGTGGGAATCGGTAAATACTGGATGGTTTCCTCCGTCCTTTGCACACCTGTGTGGAAGTTTCTGTGGAATGGCTGAGAGACCAACACACAGACGAACTTTCAGTTAATTATGTGAGGGCTTCGAGTGGCCAAGTTGACAGAGGAGCACGCCGTGAGGCTTGTCACAGCTGTGGGCCTTCTGGGATAGAGAAGAGGGCATTGTCCCCAGCACTGACGGGCAGCCCTCACAATGGACTATGGCGCTCAGGGTCTGCATCATCTTTGTTCATGGTGTCCTGGGGAGCTTATGCGATGATCAGATGACAGATGAAGCCCGGTGCGTGAGAGTGAGCAGTGACATAAAGGACACTGAGTCGATTCATCCCAAGAAAGAGCCTTCAGAATCCCTGGTTCCAGCACCCCAGGCACCCTCAGAAGAGGTTTCACTAGCACCAGAATGGCCCTCAGAGGGCCCACCGTTCATGTTTCCGCTCTGTTTCTTGTGATGCGTTCCCCGAGCAAGCCTCCTTGTCCATCTCTGTGTCCCTGAGACCTGGTCCACAAGAGACCTGAGATGGTCGGTTGATAGAGAAGAAAGCGCAGGAGGTGTAGAAGCCAGAGAGGGCAGGCACCTGCGGAAAGCAGCTGGAGGGTGGGTGCGGGGGGAGGGAGGCTTGTCGTGGCAGAGAGACCACAGCTGCTGCTCGTGGCGCGTGCGTACCAGTAACACGTGTCTCCTCTCCCGGGAGTGAGCCCCCAGACCTGCGGTGCTCTCACAAGCACTTTGAAGCAGTTTATTCAGGGCACCTTAGCTTCAGACTAGTTCCTGCTGAAATTCCCCTGAGGGTTCGTGGTTTGCAGGCGAGTCACAGGGGCTGAGCTGCAATTCTAGACCGGGCTGTCCCCAAGACCCCCTGGAGGAGCTGGTTTTTAGGAAGGACACACAGGAAGCGAGAGAGCTGCCCTGTCGTCCAAAGAAGGGCAGCCTCACAGAGGGCAGCTGGCCGGGGAGGTCTCAAGAGCGAGGAGGCCAGGGCGGGAAGGGTCACAGGCTCGCGAGTGCTGCGTGGGGACAGACAGGGGACTGCAGGGATCTCTGGGGAGGATACCACCGGCACGAGTCGCTGATGCACTGGGTGTGGGTGTGAGAGGAAGAGGAGTCCAGGTGCTTGCACTGATCTTGTTTCTTGGCCGGAGCCAGTGCAAGGATGGAGCTGCCATCGACTGAGGTGGGAGAACTGAGGGGCCGGGGGATCGGGGCTGCGGCCGGAACGGTCTGGGCTTGTCCTGCTCAGGGCACCGCCCTGCCTGCTTCCCCCCCCCCCCCACTGTCCTTTAGAGCAGTGCTCCCCAACCTTCTTGGCACCGGGGACTGGTTTCCTGGAAGGCGGTTTTTCCACGGACCCGGGTTTGGGGTTGGGCATCAGGGAGAGGATGGTCCGGGAGGGTGACGTGGGCAATGGGGAGCGGCCGATGAAGCTTGGCGCCCGCCCGCCGCTCACCTCCTGCTGCGAGTCCGGCTCCTAACAGGCTGCGGACCAGTACGGGTTGGGGGGTGGGGGACCCCTGCTTTAGAGGAATATCCACGGCCCACCCAGTGCCTGACTCTTCCCACTGGAGTCCAGAGATGTGCCCTGAATCTGGGTTAAGGCACTAAATTCATTAAACTAATGAGGCAGGTTAGTTAATTAAATCGGGTGAACTCATTGCCACGCTACCTGTTCAGTGTCACTGTCAGCGAGCGGGACTTGGGGGAATGGGAGGACGCAGGAGGTGACAGATGGATTGTCCCCTGCCGAGCGCAGGCCCAGTGCAGCCCTGGGTCGGCCTGTGTCTGCAGGTGAGACTGTACAGCAACTGCAGCACATTTCTCACTATCCTGTGCTTGCCTTTCTAAGACACATCATTTTCCGGCAGTTAAGTACCAGCGACACTGAAATGATGTTCTGCAGCTCGCTCACATGTTGGGCCTCGTTCTTGGAGGCCCAGCCCAGGCCCGAGGCCCTCCCTGCACAGGGGCTAGAGCAGGAAGTGGGAGAGAGCTGGGTCCAGGGGGAAGGAGGAAGTGGCCTCCCCACAGGCTTTCTCCAGTACAGGGGGGCCTGGGGCCACCCTCTGGAGAACAGAATCCCAAGGATGTCCAGCCCGAGGCACAGCCCTGGGGTGGGGGCAGGGCCTCCTTCCGCGCTCCCCTCTGACTGGGGCACCGTGGATTCCTCCCACCAGCCGTCGTGTCCTCGTCTTACAGGCGAGGAAACCTCAGCACAGGGAAGGCGCCCTGTGGAGGTGACATGGCTCATAGTGGCTGACACCAGTGCCCGGGCTCCCTCACCAAGCCCCACCGTCTCCGGGAAGGGCCCTCCGTTCACACATTCCTTCCCAGCAGCAGCCTGTAAGCCTAAATTTTAGGGACGTTATTAGAAAATGTGCTGACTATAAACTGAAGCACAGCAAAGTGCCGTGGACCTGGGGGAAGAGCTGCGGTTGGAGAACCCAGGGAGGCTGCGGAGTTGTCCATGGGAAGAGGCTGAGCTGGAATGAAGGCCTTCCCGGCTTGCAGATGCCCCAGGAAGAATGTAGTGTGGACCCGACACGTGGGAGGTTAGGAAAGCCCAGGAGGGAAACTCAGCGTGTCACACGGAGGCCTTTGGTGCCAGGCCCTGTGTGGGCTGTCATGTGTTTCTCTGTGTACGTGCTTGCTCCTCAGGGCATCCCCTGGTGGTCGTGCTGTTATTCCTCTTTTACAGATTGTGAAACTGAGGCTGGGAGAAGCTCAGTAGCTCTGTCACTCGTGCAGGAGGAGGGGTCTGAGGTGACATTAACTGAGCAGGTGCTTGGACTCACGGACCAGCTCTGGGCCTCTGCCGGTTGACCCAAGCATCCAGGTCCCAGAAGGGCAGGTGTGGAGAGCACTGTGGACCAGAGTGTCTGGGGCCTGGTGGGAGACACGGGTGGGCGCACAAGACAGCTCAGCCATTTTCCTGCCCAGCTTTTGTAAGTCGGCTCAGAACCTTTATGAAGACGGGCTTTTCTGTTTAAGCTCACCTGAATCGGACTCTAACCTGCAGCACAAGGTCCTGTGTGTCAAGTATGGTTTTTTGGCCATGATAGGGGTGCCCAGAACCCGCCCTCACGGTGGCAGAGAATGGGGCGGGGGCCAGAGCCTGGGCCGGGGGCCAAGCCCAAGGCCTGCCTGTGTGCCCCCTCAGAGCCCTCCCAGGTGCCCTCCGCCCTGGTCTCTGTTCCCGGGGCCTCTGGCCTTTCCCGCCCAGTTAATACCTGAGCCTTTGCCACAGCCAGCATTCCTGGCTTTTTGTGGGGATGAGTCATATTTGACTTTGTTTACAAAATTAAGATCTTTCCTAGGCAGTTGGCTTTTTCAAACAGAAAAAAAGGAAGACCTGCTTGCTTCCACTATTCTTACGCATTTTTTTAACATCTTTATTGGAGTATAATTGCTTTACAATGGTGTGTTAGTTTCTGCTGTATAACAAAGTGAATCAGCTATACGTATACATATATCCCCATATCCCCTCCCTCTTGCGTCTCCCTCCCACCCCTCTAGGTGGTCACAAAGCACCGAGCTGATCTCCCTGTGCTATGCGGCTGCTTCCCACTAGCTACCTATTTTACGTTTGGTGGTGTATGTATGTCCATGCCACTCTCTCACTTCGTCCCAGCTTCCCCTCTTATGCATTTTAGGCTGGGGAGAGGCACGGGGGTGGGGGGTGGGGGTGGAGTGGAGCATCCAGTGGGCAGGGAAGTCCCCAAGGTGAGCAAATTAGAATAAAGGAGCCCTGACCCCCAGGGCTCCGCCTCCTGCCCCGCCTCCTGGAACCCACCCTGTGCTCTGCTTTTGGTGGTTCCTCCCCACCCCACGGCCCGTCTGGGCTTTGCATCAGGTGGCAGAGGTTTCCGTAGTGTAACGTCTCTTCTGTAAGCCTCCTCGGCAGCCTGCTCGTGATTTCTGCTTCAGGGAAGGTGTGGTTCCCCCCACCCCGGCAGCAGGCTTCTCTGACCACAGCCGTCCCGTCACTTGCCTTGCATCAGAACTTGATTGACAGCACTTACATTTCTGAGTCTTCCCAGAGAAGCACACATTCATCCGTTCCAAATATAAGCCAGAGGCATTTTCTGCTGCCATTGGCTGTTGCTCTGGAACATTCGCAATCCGGGCCTTCCTGGTCCTTGCCCGTATGCCGGCTCCTCCTTTGCTGGTGGCTGACCTGGGCAGATGCCCGGGAGCTGTTTGACACTGGGCGCTCTGAGCCTGCCCTCTGGCCAGCACCGCCTTCTCCCTGGAGTGCAGCCTCCAGTTTGCTGCTCACCCTTGCCCTTGGCCGTTGCAGAGACACCGCTCCTGTTTCTCTGTGTTGGCCTTGCCCATCCCTCTTCCCCCAGCTGCCATGACTCTGCCCATTCCATTTATGTCATTGGCAGCTGCCCCCCAGCCACTGTGTGCCCGCCCCCAGGTTTGTACCCACGCCATGGAGTTTGCACCCACGCTGTTGTCATTCTCTTATTTGCTGGGCTTTAAGGAATTGGTGGCCCTGAAGTCCCCAGCGTATCAAGTTTCCTCTTGGGAGTAGACCAGGGAGCCCTGGGTGGCCTCAATTCCCAGTGGACTCCAGGGAACCCGTGGGACCAGAGGTTGATTTTGGTGGCGGTGGTGGGTCCCTTTTCCTCTCTTGGTTGGATTAACAGCTCTGAGGCCACCTCAAAGAACTTGCTTTCTCAACTAATATTAAGGCCAGCCTCCACCTTAGGGTCTGTCTGGAGTGTTGAGGCCCAGGCCTCGCCAGGGGATATCGGGGTGGGAGAGGGGCAGGAGAGAAATCAGGGGGTCCTGAGCCTGACCTGGAGTTAGAGGGGGAATGACAGATTTGTCTGGTTGACTACCTGCTAAAGTGGATTTTTTACTTCTCTGTGCTCCTCTCATTTTCTGGAACTCTTCCTGCCACATGTGGGTGTTTTTCTCATGAACTGGGCTACCTCATCCAGAGCACAAAACATCATTCTTTCCCAAGCATTGTGCAGTAAGTTGTTTTTTTTCTTCTTCTTTTTTTACTATTCACTCTTTTCCTTTATGATTTCTTCTATGGTATTTAAAATCTTACAAGGGGAATTGCTGGGTCATATGGTAACTCTATGTTTAACATTTTGAGCAACTGCTAGACTTTTCCAAAGTGACTGCACCACTTTACAGTCCATGAGCAATAGATGAAGGTTCTAATTTCTCTATATCCTCCCCAACACTTGTTATCATCTGTCTTTTTTTTTTTTATCATAGCCATCTTGGAGTGTGCAAAGTAGTATCTCATCATGGTTTTGATCTACATTTCCCTGATGACTAATGACATTGAGCATCTTTTTTCTTTTAATTAATTAATTTTTATTTTTGGATGCATTGGGTCTTCCTTGCTATGCGAGGACTTTCTCTAGTTGCGGCAATCAGGAGCTACTCTTCGTTGCATTGTGCAGGCCTTTCATTGCGGTGGTCTCTCTCGTTGCGGAGCATGGGCTCTAGGCGCGCGGGCTCAGTAGTTGTGGCACGTGGACTTAGCTGCTTTGCGGCATGTGGGATCTTCCTGGACCAGGGCTTGAACCCATGTCCCCTGCATTGGCAGGTGGATTCTTAACCACTGCACCACCAGGGAAGTCTCCACTGAGCATCGTTTATTAGCCATTTGTATATCTTCTTCGGAAGAATGTCTCTTCAGATCCTTTGCCCATTTTTTTCTCTTTCCACACACACACACTGTATTTTATTTTTACAAGAGATAAATAAACTGACACCAAGCATTGTAAATGGATGACCACAACAAAAGCAACAATGATTGCAATTACCAAACACAAAACACACTCACACTACGTCATAATATTGACATTCAGCCCAGTAATCCTCCACTGTAACAGCTCCTTTACTTTGCAGTGAAAATTGATTTGTATATTTTTTGCCTCTGAGTCCTTGTGGATTGTTTTTTTGTTTTTATTTAATTCAAACAGAAAGTCACAAAAATTATAATCATTCTCATCAGTTCACTCAGTCCCATGTAATTAATTATTTTTCATCTTGATCTTTTGTTAGCACTTTTATGAATTCATCAGTTTTCCATTAGAGTTCTGAAAATGCTTATTCATCCAGTTCAGCAGTATAGTCAGTTACCAGAAACCTGTACTTGTCAGTCTTTTCCATGAATTCCTTGAAGATGAAACCCTTTTATAGGAACATTTCTGCAAAAGCATCAGAGTACACCCAGAATTGTCTGTAAGTGACAAAAGACTTAAAAATGACCATGGTTAAAGATTTGATGAAAGTTCATAATAATGTAATTGACAAGGAAATTTAGTTATTTCTGAGATATACATTTTAAAGTAATAACTAGAATTATGACTTATAACATTATACCAGAACATATAAGATTTTTAGAAATTTCATGTAATGTCTGAAACATTTATATTAACATATTTCCATACAAATAACCTAAAGAAAGTTTAGTATTAGTTGTATTTTTGTTATTTTTTTATACTGCAGGTTCTTATTAGTCATCAGTTTTATACACATCAGTGTATACATGTCAATCCCAATCACCCAATTCAGCACACCACCATCCCCACCCCACCACGGTTTTCCCCCTTTGGTGTCCATACGTCTGTTCTCTACATCTCTGTCTCAATTTCTGCCCTGCAAACCAGTTCATCTGTACCATTTTTCTAGGTTCCGCATATATGCATTAATATACGATATTTGTTTTACTCTTTCTGACTTACTTCACTCTGTATGACAGTCTCTAGGTCCATCCACGTCTCAACAAATGACTCAATTTCATTCCTTTTTATGGCTGCGTAATATTCCATTGTGTATATGTACCACAACTTCTTTATCCATTCGTCTGTCGATGGGCATTTAGGTTGCTTCCATGACCTGGCTATTGTAAATAGTGCTGCAGTGAACATTGGGGTGCATGTGTCTTTTTGAATTATGGTTTTCTCTGGGTATATGCCCAGTAGTGGGATTGCTGGGTCATATGGTAATTCTATTTTTAGTTTTTTGTTTGTTTTTGTTTTTTTGCGGTATGCGGGCCTCTCACTGTTGTGGCCTCTCCTGTTGTGGAGCACAGGCTCCGGACATGCAGGCTCCGGACGCACAGGCTCAGCGGCCATGGCTCACGGGCCCAGCCGCTCCGCAGCACGTGGGATCTTCCCGGACCAGGGCACGAACCCGTGTCCCCTGCATCAGCAGGTGGACTCTCAACCACTGCGCCACCAGGGAAGCCCTATTTTTAGTTTTTTAAGGAACCTCCATACTGTTCTCCATAGTGGCTGTATCAATTTACATTCCCACCAACAGTGCAAGAGGGTTCCCTTTTCTCCACACCCTCTCCAGCATTTATTGTTTGTAGATTTTCTGATGATGCCCATTCTAACTGGTGTGAGGTGATACCTCATTGTAGTTTTGATTTGCATTTCTCTAATAATTAGTGATGTTGAGCAGCTTTTCATATGCTTCTTGGCCATCTGTATGTCTTCTTTGGAGAAATGTCTATTTAGGTCTTCTTGGATTGGGTTGTTTGTTTCTTTAATATTGAGCTGCATGAGCTGTTTATATATTTTGGAGATTAATCCTTTGTCTGTTGATTCATTTGCAAATATTTTCTCCCATTCTGAGGGTTGTCTTTTGGTCTTGTTTATGGTTTCCTTTGCTGTGCAAAAGCTTTGAAGTTTCATTAGGTTCCATTTGTTTATTTTTGTTTTATTTCCATTACTCTAGGAGGTGGATCAAAAAAGACCTTGCTGTGATTTATGTCAAAGAGTGTTCTTCCTATGTTTTCTTCTAAGAGTTTGATAGTGTCCAGTCTTACATTTAGGTCTTTAATCCATTTTGAGTTAATTTTTGTGTATGGTGTTAGGGAGTGTTCTAATTTCATTCTTTTACATGTAGCTGTCCAGTTTTCCCAGCACCACTTATTGAAGAGACTGTCTTTTCTCCACTGCATATCTTTGCCTCCTTTATCATAGATTAGTTGACCATAGGTTTGTGGGTTTATCTCTGGGCTTTCTATCTTGTTCTATTGATCTATGTTTCTGTTTTTGTGCCAGTACCATATTGTCTTGATTACTGTAGCTTTGTAGTATAGTCTGAAGTCAGGGAGTCTGATTCCTCCAGCTCCGGTTTTTTCCCTCAAGACTGCTTTGGCTATTCGGGGTCTTTTGTGTCTCCATACACATTTTAAGATTTTTTGTTCTAGTTCTGTAAAAAATGCCATTGGTAATTTGATAGGGATTGCATTGAATCTGTAGATTGCTTTGCGTAGTATAGTCATTTTCACAATATTGATTCTTCCAGTCCAAGAACATGGTATATCTCTCCATCTGTTGGTATCATCTTTAATTTCTTTCATCGGTGTCTTATAGTTTTCTGCATACAGGTCTTTTGTCTCCCTAGGTAGGTTTATTCCTAGGTATTTATTCTTTTTGTTGCAGTGGTAAATGGGAGTGCTCCCTTATCTTTCATATTTTTCATCATTACTGTATAGGAATGCAAGAGATTTCTGTGCATTCATTATGTATCCTGCAACTTTACCAAATTCATTGATTAGCTCTAGTAGTTTTCTGGTGGCATCTTTAGGATAATCTATGTATAGTATCATGTCATCTGCAAACAGTGACAGTTTTACTTCTTCTTTTCCAATTTGTATTCCTTTTATTTCTTTTTCTTCTCTGATTGCCATGGCTAGGACTTCCAAAACTGTGTTGAATAATAGTGGTAAGAGTGGACATCCTTGTCTCATTCCTGATCTTAGAGGAAATGCTTTCAGTTTTTCACCATTGAGAATGGTGTTTCCTGTGGGTTTGTCATATATGGCCTTTATTATGTTGAGGTAGGTTCCCTCTATGCCCACTTTCTGGATAGTTTTTTATCATAAATGGTGTTAAATTTTGTTGAAAGCTTTTTCTGCATCTATTGAGATGATCATATGGTTTTTATTCTTCAATTTGTTAATATGGTGTATCACATTGATTGATTTGCATATATTGAAGAATTCTTGCAGCCCTGGGGTAAATCCCACTTGATCATAGTGTATGATCCTTTTCATGTGTTGTTTATTCTGTTTGGTAGTATTTTGTTGAGGATTTTTGCATCTATATTCATCAGTGATATTGGTCTGTAATTTTCTTTTTTTGTAGTATCTTTGTCTGGTTTTGGTATCAGGGTGATGGTGGCCTCATAGAATGAGTTTGGGAGTGTTCCTTCCTCTGCAATTTTTTGGAAGAGTTTGAGAAGAATGGGTGTTAGCTCTTCTCTAAATGTTTGATAGAATTCACCTGTGAAGCCATCTGGTCCTGGACTTTTGTTTGTTGGAAGATTTTTAATTGCAGTTTCAATTTCATTACTTGCGATTGGTCTGTTCATATTTTCTGTTTCTTCCTGGTTCAGTCTGGGAAGGTTATACCTTTCTAAGAATTTGTCCATTTCTTCCAGGTTGTCCATTTTATTGGCATAGAGTTGCTTGTAGTAGTCTCTTAGGATGCTTTGTATTTCTGTGGTGTCTGTTGTAATTTCTCCTTTTTCATTTCTAATTTTGTTGATTTGAGTCCTCTCCCTCTTTTTCTTGATGAGTCTGGCTAATGGTTTATCAATTTTGTTTATCTTCTCAAAGAACCAGGTTTTAGTTTTATTGATCTTTGCTATTGTTTTCTTTGTTTCTATTTCATTTATTTCTGCTCTGATCTTTATGATTTCTTTCCTTCTGCTAACTTTGGGTTTTGTTTGTTCTTCTTCCTCTAGTTCCTTTAGGTATAAAGTTAGATTGTTTACTTGAGATTTTTCTTGTCTCTTGAGGTAGGCTTGTATAGCTATAAACTTCCCTCTTAGAACTGCTTTTGCTGCATCCCATAAGTTTTGGATCATTGTGTTTTCATTGTCATTTGTCTCTAGGTATTTTTTTATTTCCTCTTTGATTTCTTTAGTGATCTCTTGGTTGTTTAGTAACGTATTGTTTAGCCTCCATGTGTTTGTGTTTTTTTATGTTTTTTTTCCCTGTAATTCATTTCTAATCTCATAACATTGTGGTCAGAAAAGATGCTTGATATGATTTCAATTTTCTTAAATATATTGAGGCTTGATTTGTGACCCAAGATGTGATCTATCCTGGAGAATGTTCCGTGTGCACTTGAGAAGAAAGTGTAATCTGCTGTTTTTGGATGGAATGTCCTATAAATATCAAATCTATCTGGTCTGTTGTGTCATTTAAAGCTTCTGTTTCCTTATTTATTTTCATTTTGGATGATCTGTCCATTGGTGTAAGTGAGGTGTTATAAAGTCCCCCACTATTATTGTGTTACTGTCGATTTCCTCTTTTATAGCTGTTAGCAGTTGCCTTATGTATTGAGGTGCTCCTATGTTGGGTGTATATATATTTATAATTGTTATTTCTTCTTCTTGGATTGATCCCTTGATCATTATGTAGTGTCCTTCCTTGTCTCTTGTAACATTCTTTATTTTAAAGTCTATCTTATCTGATATGAGTATAGCTACTCCAGCTTTCTTTTGATTTCCATTTGCGTGGAATATCTTTTTCCATCCCCTCGGTTTCAGTCTGTATGTGTCCCTAGGTCTGAAGTGGGTCTCTTGTTGACAGCATATATATGGGTCTTGTTTTTGTATCCATTCAACAAGCCTGTGTCTTTTAATTGGAGCATTTAATCCATTCACGTTTGTGAATGGATTGTCCATTTTATTGGTATAGAGGTAATTATCAATATGTATGTTCCTATGACCATTTTTCTTAATTGTTTTGGGTTTGTTTTTGTAGGTCCTTTTCTTCTCTTGTGTTTCCCACTTAGAGAAGTTCCTTTAGCATTTGTTGTAGAGCTGGTTTGGTGGTGCTGAATTCTCTTAGCTTTTGCTTGTCTATAAAGCTTTTGATTTCTCCATTGAATCTGAATTATATCCTTGCTGGGTAGAGTAATGCTGGTTGTGCATTCTTCCCTTTCATCACTTTAAGTATATCATGCCACTCCCTTCTGGCTTGTAGAGTTTCTGCTGAGAAATCAGCTGTTAACCTTATGGGAGTTCCCTTGTATGTTATTTTTTGTTTTTCCCTTTGTGCAGTAAGTTTTAACTTGTGGTTGTAATTTTTATTTTATTTATTTATTTTTAAAATATTTATTTATTTCTGTCTGTGTTGGGTCTTTGTTGCTGCGTGTGGGCTTTCTCTAGTTGCAGAGAACGGGGGCCACTCTTCGTTGTGGTGCGCGGGCTTCTCATTGCGGTGGCTTCTCTTGTTGTGGAGCATCGGCTCTAGGCACAGGCTTTAGTAGTTGTGGCGTGCGGACTTAGTAGTTGTAGTTTGCGGGCTCTAGAGCGCAGGCTCTGTAGTAGTGGCGCACGGGCTTAGTTGCTCCGCGGCATGTGAGATCTTCCTGGACCAGGGCTCAAACCCGTGTTCCCTGCACTCGCAGGCAGATTCTTAACCACTGCACCACCAGGGAAGCCCCTGTAATTTTTATTTTCATCGTAACCATTTATTGAGTGCCTGGAAAGCACCAGACTTTAGTCAAAGTAACTCACATTAGCTGCTATAACAACCACCTACCCCCCAGTCTCCCACAGCACAGGTTTATCTCTTAGTCAGGTTAAGCTCAACATAGGTCGTGTGTGGGGAAGTGGTGGGGTGGGGGCTCTGCCCGCCCCACAGTCTGGGGAGCTAGTTTCCTTCCACTGAGTGACCCCACCTTACCCTGGGGCCTTGGAATTGCCCAGCAGGCCCCTGCACATAGCAGGGAGTCCAGGGAAGAGGGGATCCCATGACCACGTCACTGTCCGCATCTAAGCGGTTGTACATCCTTCTGCAGTGGTCGCACGCCGCTGGAGGGACCAGTCCGTCAGTGAGCCTGGTGGCAGGTGTGGTCTGCCATGGACCTTGATGGTTTGTTACTCGGTAGGTGCTTGTTCGCCCCCTCATCTATGTTTAGGCTTGAGCTAGGCGCCCAGGAGGGTAAAGCAAGGACTTTAGGTCAAGACACAGGTGCTGGCTGGCTCTCCTGCTGCCACACAGGAAGTGCATCGTCCTGAGGTGCAGACCGCCTGGTGGGTTAGCAAGCCTCTGTGAGGAAAGCTTAGCAAACTCTGGTTTGGCTGCATGATGTCCGTAAGCCAGTACTCGAGAGCCAAGTGCTGGCAGGAACGGAAGGGCTGCTTTGTTCAGGAGGCTGCTAACCTGGGGAGATGGGGGACTTGTGTCCAGAAACCAACTCCAGAGATTCTGCTCGACCATGAAAGTTTTTAAAGAAGAATCATTTGGGGAGGGGCTCAGAGTCTTCTTTATCTTCCACCTTGTGCAGACTTTCTTCTGATTGGCTGGTGGTGAGGTGACAGGGCAGTGCTCCAGGAATCTGGTGCTCAGCCAGAAGTTACCATCCTCCACCTGGGTGGGGTCTTAGTTCCTGCAGAAGAACTCAGAGATATTTTGTTATATATATACCTTGAGGGGGAACCAGGACCCTGCCCCAAGGCTGCACTGTTGTGTCCTGACTGCTTCTCCCTTGTCTCTAGTCCCTCCCTTCCCTGATGAGCAGCTGTTTGAATCTGCCCTTTGGAGCTCCGGGAAGGTCAAGGAGGCTGAATGAAGCCCATTTCCTACAAACAAGAAACAGGGGACACGGAAAGGACTTGTACCCAGCAGGGCCCCACCGGGTCCTGCTCCATTGCAGAAGGGCTGTTGGCTGGAGGGGAGGCTTCCTGCAGGAAGGGGCAGCTGTCTCTCTCGGGTTATAACCAGTGATTTTCGGTGCCAGTGATCAGTGTGACACCTCATCCATCAGTGACCGTGGCCGTCCTGGATTGGGGGCTTTGAGAGAAAGCGCTTCCTCTTTCTGACTCGTGAAGTAGCCGCCTCCTCAAGGGCTGCTCTGACTCAGCTTTCGTCTGACCTTCCCTCTTGGAGAGCAGAGCACTGGGAAGGGTTGCCCTTGGCCCGTCTGCTGCCCACAGCAGTGACAGCGGTAGGGTGGGGAGGGCTGGGATGGCAGGGAGAGAGCCAGTGGTACGGGGGCTTCTGGCTTTGGGTTGATGCCAGTAGCTCATCCTTTACCTCCACTTGACCTTGAGGAAGTCACCCTGCCTGGATTTCCATGCTCATCCATGCAACTCCTTTTTAAGATGATTTTGAGAAGACCCCAGTGTTCTGACAGATACCAGTGAAGCTGGCCTCCCCCCTCAACTCCTGCTCAGCAGAGGTTACTGAGCCAGAAGGGCCTCCAGACCCCTGCCAGGCCTGAGACACCTTGTTCTGTGGAGGAGGAGGGCAGGCCTTCCCGAGACCGGTTCCTCTAGAAGCTTCCGACAGTCATCGGTGACCCTCAGGAACCCCACGAAGCCGTGTGAGTCATAGCGTCCTCTCCATGGCCTTGGTGATGCTCCCTCGGCCACATCTCCCTGCCCCCACTGGGCAGCAGGACGTCATCGGCTTTGCTGCTGATTTGATGGAAGGGGTCACACGTCTCCCACAGAGTCAGGAGCCGAGGCAGTTAGTTTCATGAGTTACTGCTTCTCTCCTGCCCCGAAGAAAAAAATTCCAGTCTCCTAAACAACTCCCACACCCTCTCTGTCCTCTTTAAGTCATTTTTCTGGCTAATGAGCTCTGGCCTTCAAATGGGGCTAGGAGGAAAACCAGGGAGCTTGGGAATATCTGAATCCTCGGCGAATTACCTTCAATTAATGAGACTAATGAAGGGAAGTCTAGTTCAGCCGTGCAAGTCAGCTTCGTGTCCTGGGTCCTGATGACTTGAATCGCAGATCCTAATTAGATGCCCCCAAATAACCATGAGGGGCTTCTAAGGTCCTCGTGAACTAAAAGCTTCTCTGGTCTGTGAATTCTGTTACGTGTAAAATTAGCCTGTAGATGTTCCCCTTCAAGCATTTCTGTCCCCAGAGTCTCCAGGGGAAGGGATGGGCTGGTGGGGACCTTGCAAGGGCAGGCGGGCGCGGAGCCTCCCTTGGGCTGGCGGGATGTCGGGGTACAGATGTTGTCCTCCGTTAGGTGGCATGTCTCCACTGTCCCGAGTGAAGGGGGGCGACAGCAGCTCACTAACAAGCTGAGCAGGGCAGCCAGGAGGGGCGAGGGGATGCCGGGGACACGCAGGGAAAGGTCATGCTCCGGGTGCCACCTCTACCTCTGGCGTGGCGGCAGCTTTCAGTGACGCAGGAGGATGGCAGTAAGCTGAGAAAGACAATGTTTCCCCCTGGTCACGCCCCCAAACGTGGCCATCGTCTTGGTGTGGTCTCCTGCTGGCTCTGTCCCGTCTTTTTAACGTGTTCTCTGGCTTTAACCAGAGAACAGGTAGAACATTTCATTAAAGACACACAAGATGCAGAACTGACATAAACACTTTTTCATGTTGTGTTGTCTTTATTATAGTCGTTAAAGGAATCAGCCTTTTTATTGGGTATAAAGATCATCTCATATACAGCTCAGTGCCTTTCCCCATGGTGAAGTGACTCACGGAAGCAGCGCCCGCACGAGGAGACAGCACACAGCAGAGCCCGCAAGCCTCCTCCCACCCTCCCCTGTCAGTCCTGCCCCTCAGAGACACCACTGTCCTGACTTCTGACACCACAGACTCGTTTGGCCAGTGCCCGAACCTCATAGAGGTGGAATCGCCTAGAACGTGCTCTCGTGGGTCTGGGTTTCCCCCTTGACATTGTCCCTAAGAGTCATCTGTGCTGTTTTGTCCATTCTATTGTTGATGGACACTTGGATTGTTTCTAGTTTTTGAATATTATAAATGTTACTGCTTTAAGTGTTGGGTTTTTTTGTTTTTTAGAGTTATTTTTTTATTTGGTCGCACTGTGCGGCTTTGCAGGATCTTAGTTCCCCAGCCAGAGATTGAACCCGGGCCCTGGCAGTGAGAGTACCAAGTCCTAAGCACTGGAATTCCGCCAGGGAGTTCCCAGCTTTCAGTGTTCTTTGCAGCTTTTTTTTTTTTTTTTTTGGTGACCCTAAGTGTGCGTTTCTGTTAGCAATTGTACTCTGAGTTACACACCAGGTCACGTTCAGTGTGGGTAGGTACTGCCAGTTTTCCAGCATCTTACACTCCACTAGCAGTGTATCAGGGCCCCATTTATTCTGTCCACATCTTTGCTAGCACGTGGTACTGTCTGTCTGTTTCATTTTAGCTATTCTAGTGGGTACGCAGAGGTATCTCATGGTTACAATTAGCATTGTCCTGATGACTAATGAGGTTGAAGGACTTCTTCTGTGTGTTGCCTTTCTTATGATCATTTTAACCTCCATATGGTAGTGTTTCTTATAGATGTTCCAGAATGCACTTATCTGTAGCTGGGCATTTAGATTGGTTGCAGTGTTTGTCATGACAAGCAGTGCTACAATTAGCATCTCTGGACCACTGGCCAGAATTTTGTTATTGTTTACAGATTTTGATAAATAATGTCAAATTGGTTTCTGAAATGCTCGAACCTCTCTAAAATGTTATCAGCAGTATAGGAGAGCCCTACAGAGTTTCCCCTAGTTCTGCCAGCAAAGCACATTCTCATTAGAAGAACAAACAAACCTCTTTTAGACCCTCCTTTAGGTAACGAAAGGTGTATTTAGCATTGCTTTCCTCATTATGATTGAGTTTGGTCACTTTTCCAAAGTATTTCCTACCTGTATCCCTCTTTTATGAATTCATACCTTTTGCCACTTGCATTTTTAGTGAGTTGTTTTTTTGTCAAGTTGTGTAAACATTATTGTAAAATACAGATATTAGGACTGCAAGTACTTTCCCAGTCTGTTCCACTGCCATTGCATAGTTTTGACTTGTATGCCTTTTGATGTCAGCAGACTGGTGAGTCTTCCCCATGGTGACTTCTTCGGGGCCTCCCCAGCCAGGCTACTGCCCTCCCTGCTGAGGTGCCCAAGGCCCCCGGGTGCCCCAGTGGGAGGGGGAGGAACACAGCCTGCAGGGGGTGTCGGGTTTGTCTGAGGGCTGTGCGCACCGATCCTCCTGCCGTCTCCACCACGGACTCCGGAAGTTTCAGATGCTCTCGCTCTGGGCCCTGCGGTCTGCCCTACCGCCCCCAGCAGTGCTGGACCGAGTCGGAGCCTGGGTGTTGGGGTCCGCGGGAAGGCGCGCAGGGGCCAGGCAGCAGCGGTGGGCTGGGAGCTAGGTGGGTTTGCAGAGCCCGCTCCCGTTCTCGCACATTTGCTTCCCACTGCAGCCCCGTGAGGTGGGTACAACCACCTCCATCTTAGACACCAAAAAGCAGAGCCTCAGAGGCACCCAGGTTCTCCCAGGGCCTGACCTTTCTGAGCAGGAGGCCTGGGCCTCGGGCTCTTTATCTCCTCCTTTCCCTGAATCACATCCCAGCTGCCCAGCAGGCCCTTTAGGCCTGTCCCCACTTCCCCTGGATCACCCCAGGGACGGGGGAGAGGAATGGGCACTTTCCGCTTCTCATCCTTCGGGGCTTTGTGCAAAACCTTTGTTTTTGAGCCAAAAGGTTAGATTGGGGTGTGAAGCTCAAAGGAACATGTAGTAGCTCTTGGCTTCCCCACATTTCTAAGCATTAAAATTATAACATGTATCAGTACATTATAATAAGCATTCTCGAGAACTCCATGTTTGACTGGCTTGTTAAGTTTATAATTTTCTATTTTTAGATGATGGATTTGGATGTGCTTCTATGAAGAAACGCCACGTGTCTCTACTGGTCCAAGAACAAACATGCCCAGTAAGTTAGTTGCTGGGTGAATTAACCCAAGAGTGGGAACACAGGCCCTTCAGGTGCAAAGGCATTGATGCACTTTGAGAAGACAGGGGCATCTGGATATATGGGGACCTTTGAGAGGGGTTATTAGTCTAATTATCTTAACTCCTAAAGGTTGGTTCCTTCCGGAGACAGCAGGGATTGTAGCATATAGGGTTAGAAGAATATGTGAAACTCACTCCTTGCTGTGAGCAGAAAGTGAGTTCTGTGCTGGGCCGGAGCATCTGTGTGGCTCAGCCTGCAGTGGCCCTTTGCCCAGAGACCTCCATATCCACAGCACAGCACTGTCCACTGAGGCGTAGATTGTCACGTTTTGTGGGAAAGAAAGCCTCAGTCCGACACACGTGAAATTCCTGTACCCCTGGGAGGGAGAGAGCAGGGTCGGAGACATGCCTCTGGTCTCCACTGTTCTGCTGTGCTGTCCTGGCCAGTGGGTACCAGACCTCTTCTTGCGTCTCTTATCTTTCTAACAGAGATGGTAGTGAGCTGATTTATGATTGTGAAGAGTCTCTGAGGCTTGCCAGTGGAAAAACATAATAAAGCAAACAAGAAAATATCAAAGGCCATAGTTTATGATTAGATCTAAGCCATCATTTAATGTGGCATGTCTCTGTTGAAGAGAACATGATTTCTTTACGGGATCCCACAGACGGACCGTGCTGGTGTGTGAGTACAGAGGAGGTGACTAGACGGGGCCTAGCTCATCGGACTCTCCGTCCTGGCTCCCCAACTGCCAGAGGACCCTGGCTTTGCTGCATTTTGTCCGTGTAGGTCAACGTGCTCTCTTCATGAGAGCACAGTGTCTCTTCGTCACCGTCCCTGTTTTTTGTTGTTGTTTGTTTTTTTAAAAAAAACAGTGTTTGTTTTTATTTCTCAGGACTACTGCCACCTTAGGGGACTAGGGCTTGATGACAGCTCTTCCCGGGGAATCAGGCGTGGTCTGACCCAGGAACAGGAAGCACATCGTCACCAATGACATCATGACAGCAAGAGAGCACAGCCCTCGCCATGGCACCAGGGCCCGTGCGATGCAGCGGGCTTCTACCGTCGATGTGGCGGCCGACATGCTTGGCCTCTCTCTGGCAGGTGAGGGTCCCATACTGTAACAGCGCTGGGAGGGCCAGGCCTGGCATCCCTCTGCTTGAACTGGAATAAGGGGAAGTCAGCCCTCTTCCTGGGAACTGCTTCCACTGGAACCTGCCCGCCATCAGTTTTCCAGTTTGTGTGGGCACCTCCAGGACTCATTTGCCAATAGATAACGTGGGAATGTCCACAGTGCCTGTCTGGCAAGTGCCCAGACCATAATAAAAGCCCTTTGTGTTGTGAGTGTACAGACCCAAGTGGGAGGGGGTTTGGTCTCGGGGTCAGAGACTTCTTAGGAATCTCAAAATAAAATGTTTAGAAAACAAAGAAATCATCTCATATAACAGTTTGTGAGGGAAAAGAAAGCAGAGCGTTGGGTTTTTCTTCCCAGTTTTATTGAGAAGTAATTGACATATATCACTGTAAGTTTAAGATGTACAGCTTGATGGTTTAATTTATACATATTGTGAAATGGTTGCCACCAGTGTGTCGAGTTTTTTGCATCCAATCTGAAAGCGGGGAAAAGTTTCTTAAGGGTGATTTTTTTTCTGTCATTTCTTTTTTATCCAGGAAGTATACAGGATCCAGACGAGCCCATTTTAGAATTCAGCTTAGGTAGGTGTCTTTTAAACTTTGTCTTAAAATAGACGTTGCTTAAAAACAAAAACAAACACTCCACGACTGGCAGGAGTCTGTCTCAGAGATCTTGCTGCTGCCACTGCTGCTGCTCAAGTGCTTCTGAGGACATGAAGCTCCGAGGCTGGTGGGAACCTCCTGTGGGTGGGAGGGAACCTCGGGGGGCTGCCTGCCTGCCTGCGGGGCTCGTGTCTCCTCAGCAAGTGCTCCCTGCCAGCTGGCAGTGGGGAGGGGCGGGAGGTAAGCCCACCCAGAGCCGCAGAGACAGCCTCCCCTCCCCTCTCCTACCCTCGGGAGGAAACGGGGCTTAGGGCCAGCGTTGTCCGCCCGCCACCACAAGGCCCTGTGGGGTTGCATTTAGCTCTCTAGCCCTCGGATCCCAGCTCCACGCACGGAGGAGCTGACCCCTGATGCTGTCCCTCTCACGAGCATCAGATGAGAGAGTGTGCCAACCACTGCCGTGGGCTGTACTGGCTCCGGGGTCGGGCAGTGTGGCTCATCGCAGAAGGTTCTGCTCCAAGGCCCGACACTCTTTAGTGTCCCTCTCCCCTTGTCCGTGGAAGTCTGCCGAGTGGCACGCGCCCACCTCACCCTCCCTACCCTTCTTCCTCTTGTCCTAATTCTGTTGGGCTTATCCCTCCAGGATGGAGGCTGTCTCTGGAGAAGGTAAACCACCCACTCGCCACCACCCCCAAAGAGACACAGAGATGCTGGCCTGGAACCCAGCCACAGTAGGCCGGCCGGCCCCCCATTCACTGTCGCGGAGCCCGCGGAGCCCACCATACACCTCAGCCTCCTGATACCACATACTTAGAAACAAATGGACTTTTATTTGTGCTCGCAGAGATTGGTGCATGCATGTTGATTGCAGCTTTATTTGTAATATCCAGCACTGGAAACAACGTCCATCAGCAGGAAGATTAACTATGTTACATGCATACAACAGACAGCCGCTCATCAGGGAAAAGGACCTATCACTGGTACACACATGCCATGGGTGCATCTCAAAAGCACTGTGCAAAGTGAAAGAAGCCGTAATAAGAGGCCGTGTGTTGTGTAATTCCATTTATGTGAAACTCAGAAGGATGAATCTGTAGTGAGAGAAAACAGTCTAATGGTTATCTGGGAGTGAGGACTGACTGGAAAGGGGCACAGGGAGCCCTTTGGGGTGATGGAGATGCTCTGTGTCTGGACAGTGGTGGTGGGTCTATGGGTGTGTATGCTGATCAAAACTCACTGAGTGCTCTACTTAAAATGGGTGCGTTTTGCATACAAATTATACCTCAGAGGTGATTTAAAACAAAATGAAAGCGTAGATCACTAGACCTTTGTGGAAGGCCCACAACATGAAAGACAGAAAAAAGTAGAACTTGGAAGAAACAGAGACATTGAAGAAAGAAGAAAACGTCAAAGAAATTATAATGTGTATCCTCAAGAGAAGATGGTGTATCCATAAAAAAACCTAGGAAACTATGAAGAAAAACAGCAGCTGAAGAGCATGTACAGTCTGAGAAATTTAAAATATAACAGAGCATTTTAAAATTCAATAAAGGTTGGAAGATATTTGAGGAATTATCCCAGAAAGTAAAAATTTAAGAGCAAACTAGAGAATGGGAGGGAAGTGGAAAATTAGCAAATTCAGGAGGCTCAACATTTAGAAGAGAAAATAGGAAAGAAGGTAAGGGAGGAAATTAACAAGAAATAATACAAGCGTCTCTCAGAACCACAGAGCACATAAGGCACGTCACGCTGAAATTTCAGAGCACTGGGAATAAAATGAAGATCCTAAAAACTTCCAGAGAGGAAAAAACCAACTGGTCCTCTCCAGGGGATGGAACTGGCCTGGAGATTCTTAGGGACATTGGAAGCTTGAAGGCAGTGGGGCCACATCGTTAATATGAGTGGAGAAATATCTCCAACCTGCAGTTCTCTGCTCAACCAGATTATCGATCAGTGTGAAGGTAGGAAGACATTTGTTTCATGATACAGAGTCTCAAATAAATTTACTTTCCCCACATCCTTTCTCTGGAAGTTAGTGGAGGATGTGCTCCACCGAAAAGAAGGAATAAACTGAGAAAAAAGAAGATCCAGGAAACACAGTCCAACACAGGAGAGAAGTAAAAGAAGTCCCGTAATGAATAGTATTTGCTTAGCTTTAATAATGCAGAACATGGATGTAACAAAAAAAGTTGAGCTAAACTGAGTTTAGAGAGAGAATGAGAGTTGATGTAATTAAGTTAAAAATCTTCACCGCTATAATAGAAATCTAGAAATCAGGACATTTCTGAATCTGGCAAGTCAAGGGCGGTAATATAGTCATATTAATGAGACAGATGGAGGAAGAAACAGCTTAAAAAAGTGAGGGTGAATTTTATGTTAAACGAATTTTGCCACAATTAAAAAAAAGAGATGAGTAGGAGTCAGATAATTGAATGGTCAAATATTTTATCTTAAAAATAGAAGTTTAAAATTAAAAAGTACTCATTTAAAAACCTTTGATAGAGAAAATGTAAACCCTATCAGAGAGAGAGAATCACAGTTGGCATTTTGGTATATATCCTTCCAGATATTTTTTTACACCCACACAGGGCTATACAGAAATTTTTGATGATTTTTAGTTGTGGAGGTGATGGAATTATTTACAAAAATGTCATCCTAGTGTTCTTAACATGATTTTTTTTTTCACGTAGCGAAATATCACTGGCATCTTTTCATTTTAATAAACGTGGATCTGCCACCTCATCATTTTAGATGCCTACATAGAATAATCTCTTGTATGGCTGTGCCGTATTTATTTTAACCAGTCTCCTGTTGCTGGACATCTGGGTCTTTCCAATATGCCATTACAGACACACCAGCACAGTTAACATACTTGTACATGGATCTTTCATATATTTTGCTGATTATTTCCCTAGGATAAACTCTTGGATATAGAATTGCTGAGTCAGATGATATGCGCTCGAAATATGTTTTACCGGTTTACGTCAATAGCATTTATTCAGCTGGGACTACAGATGCTCTGGTTGGAGAGACAAGACCCACATATCAGAGATTAATGGTTTCTATGGAAATATGCCAGAGGAGTGACGTGTAAGTGATAAACGGAAGGAGACGTGACTGTGGGCTGCAGAGAGAAAGCTTCATGGAAGCCGTGGAACTGAGCTAGGAATTAAACCTTGCGTGAGATTTAGACAGGCTGGGTGGGGACGAGGCCAGGAGAGAATGTCACCCGTGGGGAGGTGTGTTCTGACGGTGGCAGTTGGCTCATCCGCCTTTGAGCTGATGATCAGTCTTTCCAGCCTTGGGCCACCTGCTGTGTCTCAACCTACCTGCCATCACTCACGCTTGAGAGACTCGGCTGTTCTAACCTCGCATGATGAGAGGGTAGGCCGAGAGAGACCAGACCAGGGTCACCGATGGGGGTAGCTTAAAGGAGGGAGAGCAAATGGAACAGTCAAATCCCTGATTTCTGTTGAGGCAGACATAGAAGAAAGAGAATAGAATTTTTAGAAAATAATAAAACCTTAAGGCTTCTGGAAGAAAATAAATAACTCACGACCACAACTTGAGGGTAGGCAGAGCTCTCTTGGCAGAAAGTACCAACTCTCTGTTTTAGTTTGCTATTGCTGCCATAACAAATGACCATAACACAGCACCTTAAAACAACGCAAATGTATTATCTTACAGTTCCCTTAGGTCAGAAACCCAGAGGGCTCAGCTGGGTCTCTGCTTAGAATCTTATAACACCAAAATGAAAGCTTCAGCATGGATGCGGTCCTTTCTGGGGGCTCTAGGGGAGAATGTGTTTCCTTGTTCATTCAAGTCGTTGGCAGAATGAGTTACTTGTGGTTTTACGACTGAGGTCCCCATTTCTTTGCTAGCTACCGGGTTGAGGCCTGTTCTCAACTTATAAGGGCCACTCACATTCTGTGGCTGTGGCCCCTTCCTCCATCTTCGAAGCCAGCAATGACAGGTTGAGTGCCTTTCATGCTTAGAATCTCTCCTGTCTCTCTTTTTTTTATTGTCACATCTTTCTAACTCACCCTTCCACCTTCCACTTGTACTTTTAAGAGCTCATGTCATTAGACTAAGCCCACCCAGATAATCCAGAATAATCTTTTCATGTCAAGATTCCATGACCTTAATCACATCTATGAAGTCTTCTTTTGCCTATTATTATCATATATTCACAGGTTCCCGGGATTAGAACGTGGATACTTTTTAGGGGGAGGGACATTTTTCTGCCTGCTGTTCTCTAAAATTAAAAATCTAAAATCAAAAAAAACTGTAGAAATCTTTAAACAAATGAATAAATAAACCACAGACTGGGAAAAAAAAATTCACAACACATATACCTGACAAAGGACAGATCCAGAATAAAATGCTTACAAATTGACAGTTAAAAAAAAAAATCAACTCAATTTAAAAATGAGCAAAAGACTTGAGCAGACTGTTGACAAAAGAAGTTATAACAATGAACAATAAACACATGGTGAAAAGATGCTTAACAGCATGAGTCATCACAGAAGTGCAAATTAAAACATGTCCATTAGAACAACTAAAATAAAGACGAGCCCCACCAACTGTTGGTGAGATGCAGAGCAACTGTAACTCATGTAAATTGCTGGTTGGATTGTAAAATGATACAGCCACTTTAGAAAACTGTCAGCTTCTTACAAAACTAAGTGTGTCCTCTACTATAAGCTAGAAATTCCACTCCTAGGTACTTAGGCAAAGGAAAGAAAACATGTTCACAAAAAGATGTAAGAATGTTTATAGCACCTTTATTTATAATAGTTCCAAACTGGAAACAACCCGAATGTCTATTAACAGCAGGACTGATAAGTAAATGTTGGTACATTCATACAATGGAATATAATTCATCAATTTTTAAAAAGAAGAATGAATTATCGGTATATAAACAATACAGAGGGATCTTAAAAATGTTCCATTTATGTGAAATTCAAGAATGGACAAAAGTGATAAAAATCAGAAGGTGGTTGCAGAAGTAGGGGAATTGACTGGGAAGTATGGGGGGAACTTTCTCTGATGGGAAAAGGTATCTTGTTTTGATGAGGGTTACATGGGTGTATATGATTGTCAAAACTCATTGAACTGAAAACCCAAGGTCTTTGTATTTTATTATATTCCAATAAGTAATGAAAATCCATGAAGATGTATGAGAAGATAATACAAAGAGATTAATTTTCAGAAGTAAATTAATTTGCAGAAGTAAAAATCAGTTTCTGAATTTTAAATCACCAGTGAGCATTTTAAAAATCAATGAGAATGATGAGAGTAGGAATAAAGACCTCTAAAAATCCTCTCCTTCATAAAGACAGTGGAAAAATGGTCAAAATCAATTGTTTCAATTGTCAAGATATTGAAACAACCTAAGTGCCCATCAACAGATGAATGGATAAAGAAGATGTGGTATATACACAGATACAATGGAATATTACTCAGCCATAAAAAAGGATGAAAATTTTGTCCTTTGTAGCAACATGGATGGACTTGGAGGGCATTATGCTAAGTGAAATAAGTCAGACAGAGAAAGACAAATACCGTATGATATCACTTATATGTGGGATCTAAAAAATACAACAAACTAGCGAATATAACAAAAAAGAAGTAGACTTACAGATATAGAGAACAAACTGGTGGTTACCAGTAGGGAGAGCTGGAAGGGGCAATACAGGGGTGGGAGGAGTAGAAGGTACAAACGACTGGGTGTAAGATAGGCTCAAGGGTGTATAGTACAACACGGGAAATATAGCCAATATTTTGTAATAAGTGTAAATGGAAAGTAACCTTTAGAAATTGTATAAAAATTAAAAATTATAAATTGTTTTAAAAAAATCAATTGTTTCCGAACTCTGGGAATTAACCAAAGGCTTGCAACACTGTGGGGCATGTTCAGTGCCCCTCCAGAAAAGCCAGTTCTTTTTATGAGTGTTGGGTGATTTACCATATGTTTCATCAGTTACAATGTGGGTATTTTTTCATCTTTTAGTATATCTTTAATCAGAAAGTGTCTTACAATCAGTGTCATATCATAGACTAATGGCAGTGGGCCTTTTTTTTTCTCTTATAATGCATTTTACAACAGATAGCATGTTAGATTCAAAGACGTATGATCATTTTTCCTGTGGGTCCCTTCTATGATAGAGTTATCTGAGTCTTTCAAAATGCTTAGTACATTTTCTAACTGAAACAGTTCTGCAGGGCACCTTTTGTTCTGAAAAGTCACATGTTTAGTAATCTTACATTTGATATAAGTCTTATAAGGAGAATAAATAAGCAATGACTTCCTTAAAAAAAAAAAGCTTTGTTTATTTTGCCATAGAATTTTAATTTGCTTCCAACATACATCACACACAGATCTGGGGACACCATAAGCTACGGCTGCGGAAGTCCTGGATGCGGGTGTGTGTAGCTGGGTCTTGATTTCATCAACTCTGTGGCTGCCTAGCTCCAATTAGTTATTAAGGTCAGACTTTATGGGTCAGACCCTTCCTATGTCATCCATTCCGTGGACGTAGAGAGCCTTCCATTGGCAGTGCCTGCATTGCTGTCCTGGGGGCTGGGGAAGGCGGGGAGGAATGAGAAGGGATTGCTTCTAATCTGAAAAATCACCTCCCTGTGACAACTGACACTGTGATCATCTCATCCCTTTGAGTGCATTTACTTCTCTTTCTTTGGATGCATTTGGAACAGAGAACTAACTAGAGCCTGATTTTAAAGATTCATTTCTATTTTATTTTATTTATTTTACTTCTGTTGTTTTAATTCTGTAGCTTGCAGTGAGCTGCATACGCCGTCGCTAGATCGAAAACCAAATAGCTTTGTAGCAGTGAGTGTGACCACCCCACCCCAGGCGTTCTGGACGAAACACGCGCAGACGGAGATCATTGAGGTGGGTGCTGCTGGCCCCTGGCCTCCGGCGGCTCCGTGACAGTGTTTCTGATCCCGGTGCGAGGGCTGTTCAGTGGCCTGAGCACCTGTAGCTGCAGCTACATTGGTATCTTGCATCACACGTACTCACGCGGGTGGCATTTATATTCGCCATATCCTTTACAGTTATTATTGATTGTTGGCAGGCTGTTTTTGAACAGTGGGTCCCCTAAGGTTGATTGCCTTTTAAGAGGTAAGACCCGATTCTTCCTTGTCACCTCCAGTTGGCTGCTACTTGTGGACAGTCGTGCTCATTAATCAGAGTTTGGAGAGCATTAACCCTTAACCAACCCTCTTACTAGGCATACCTTTATTTTTATTGGTTTTTATTTTTATATTCTTTTGAGATGTGTGCTATGTGTTTACTTTTTACGTTAAATGATCTGCGTTCGCCTGGGGAAGTTTACAAAATTTCTTCCAATAATTGAGCACATCATGTAAGTTATGAAACTAAGTGTAGGAGTTGGCTGGTATGAGCTCCTGTTGGATTTTGTTGGTGACGTGAGCCTCTAGGTGTGAAGTATCTCCTCCCTGGCACTCTCCACCAAACAAATTGCATTTCCCCTTCTCTCCCAGTTTCACATTTTGGAAGACAAGACACTTTTTCATTCTCTTAGAAATGTATTTCCAAGTTCAGGCCAACAATTCTGTTTTCTCGGCATTTGTCGAGCACTGCCTACGTAGGAAGCCTAGTGCTGGGTGCTGTGGATGATGCAAAGACCCTTGAGGCCCGCCCCTGCCCTCAAGGAGTCTACCGTCCTGTGGGTGAGGAGGCGGAAATGAACGTGGCTCATGCAGACAGAGCAGAGTGTGGTCTCTGTTAGAGCAGAGAGACGAGGACGGTACCCGGAGGTCGAGGTCCCATCCAGCTCGTTGTGTGGGTTTGGAGAGTAACTTGATCCTGTCCAGTGTGTGCAGAGGCAGAGCAGGAGTGCAGGGAAGCGGGGGTCTAGCCGGGCAGGGCAGCCTTGTCCGCAGGTGTGTTTCAGGGAGGCGCCGGGTCGGAGGTCGCTGGGGGAGTGACAGTGCTGTGGGGCCCGGCTGGCAGCAGGGAGGAGTGGAAAGAAGGGGGCACGAGAGGGAGGCTCTGGAGGGGGAACTGGCGGGGGTGCATCGACGCTGGGTGGTTGAGAACAAAGGAGAAGGCACCAAAGCAGGTGCCTGGGTCTGCAGCCTCCTTGGCCAGAGAGTCAGAGAGGGTCCGAACCAGCGGATGGAGGGACAGGTTGGGTGGGGCTGTGGCCCCAGCAGGACACCGGGGGCGGGCACTGTCCAGCAGGCGCTGAGACATTGGAGCTGGAGCTGCAGGTACAGACAGGAGCCGCTAACTGGCTGAGATCGCTAACCACCGCCTGAGGAAGAGAGTCTGATGTAACGGCGCTTTGCGGGGCAAGGCCGGGCTGCCAGGAAGTAGCTACCTACGATTGAGACACTAGCAGCTAGTCCTCAGAAAAGGATAGCCCTAAGAAAGCCGGACCGTAATTATTCCAAACCCAGGATTCTGGAAATAACCAGCTCTGGCCATTCATATCCTCTTCCATCTGCCTTTGTACATCTTAAAGGAATCACCCACAGTAGTAGATCCAAATGCATAACTCAAGTGAAGTTGTAAGACTAAGAATACATGTGGACATTCAACTCAGTTTTAGAAAATCCTTCCCGCTGAGGGAGGAACCCTTAGAATGAGCCTGTGGGCCCAGCTTGTGTGGTGGTCTGTTTGTTGTATCTGGGCCCAGAAAACTTTGTCCTTTTTGGAAAACAGTGTTTTGGTTATATGCATCCATGTAAGCCCCATTCGCACTTGTGTTGATCCAAGTTGGTAAGAACGTTAGTTTCTCCTTCTGAGAATGTTGGTGTGTTTCAGAAGCAACCAGTTCAAAAAATCCAACTCTGTATTCTGATTCTTTTTTTGTTTTTGTTCTATTCTAGGGAACCAACGATCCTATATTTCTAAGCAGTATTGCCTTCTTTCAAGACTCTCTCATCAATCAGATGACACAGATCAAGCTCTCCGTGTATGATGTCAAGGATAGATCTCAGGGAACAGTTAAGTACCATGTTGTGGTTCGTGGGATATTCTTCCCTTTTTTTAAAGTTCTGTAATCGTTTGAGAGGTGAACACGAGATTGACTTCACTTCTGGCTCACAAATTCATGTCCAAATGTACTTGTCTTTGGGAACGTCTCTATGAGCCTCCCCATTGGGCTACTGAGATGACGTCAGATGTGTTGAGAGAACCAGCCAGCTGGACTCCCCAGGGCCTGGCAGTTGGAGCAGAGGCAAAGCAGGTGCACTAATGCTGTCTCCCCCTCTTCCTCAGATGTACTTGCTGGGCTCTGGAACATTTGTCGTCAAAGATCTGCTCCAGGACAGGCGTCATAGGTTGTATTTAACACTAAGGTTGGTATTAAATTTTGTCCCTTTGCAAGGATCTGGAATTATGAGGTCCAGGGACAGATGGGGAAAGGCCCTACTTCCTATACTGGGAGAGCACCGTGTCCCCAGAGGCCAGACTCTGGGCAGGGACTTGGTTGTCATTGAGGAGAGAGAAAAAAAGCCTGTCAGAGGGCCTGTCACGGAATGGAAATGTGCTGTGTTCATAGGAAGTATGCAGACCCAAAGGAAAACCTAGGTATACATCTAATAATACCAAACATACTTTGCTGTTATCTGTCCCGTCCCTAATAGGATCTCCCAGAGGGCAGGGATGTTCCATGGTTTTGCTCGTATCCCAAGACCTAGAACAGTGCCTGCTGCTCAATAAATATTTGTGGAAGGAAGGAATGTGGGGAGGGAGGCGCGGCGGGGGGGACCCCACTATGTTGGGGTCAAGGTGTCGGTCCTTCCCAGATTCATTTTAGGGGCAGTTCCCACCCTGACATAGTGTTCTTTTTTTTTTTTTTTTTTCCAAAATAATGTAAAAATTGGGGAACTAGTCCCAAATAGCAAAGAAGATTTTGACACAGAAGATGAATTCCCTGCTAGTAGTGTGACATTTTGAAGATACGGAGATGACAGAGTTGAAGGCGTTGGGCAGGGCTCACCCTGCTGTGTATGTGGAGAGCTTGACTCAGGACGAGGAAGGGGTCTCGGGGAGAAAAATCAGGGTCGCATGGGGGAGGGGCCGTTAGAGAAGAACACCCAGGTACATCATACGCCAGAGATGATTCTAGTTGGATTAGGGTTAAATGTAAGACGTGGGCATCATCCTTTTTATTTATTTATTTTTAAATTTTTATACATGTACATTTTATAGTCATTTATTAAGCTCTTACTGTGTGCTCTCCTGTATGACCTCGCCTAATACTACAACCCTAGGAGGAGATATTAGGAACCTGAGGTCCAGAGAGGTTAATTAACTTGCTCAGTGTTATCCAGCTGAGAACTATCAGAGCCCACGTACAAATCCAGGCAGTCTGATTCCAGAGCCTGCACTTTTTATTTTTTAGTTTTTGGCTGCGTTGGGTCTTTGTTGCTGTGCACGGGCTTTCCTCTGGTTGCGGCAAGCGGGCTTCTCATTGTGGTGGCTTCTCTTGTTGCGGAGCACGGGCTCTAGGCACTCGGGCTTCAGCAGCTGTGGCACGTGGGCTCAGTAGTTGTGGCTTGCAGGTTCTAGAACGCAGGCTCAGTAGTTGTAACGCACGGGCTCAGTTGCTCTGCGGCATGTGGGATCTTCCCGGACCAGGGATCGAACCTGTGTCTCCCGCACTGGCAGGCGGATTCTTAACCACTGCGCCACCAGGGAAGCCCCATCATCCTTTTTAAAAGGAGCTAGAGATGCCCGTCGAACAGAGAGCCTGGGAAGGGACTCTTCCAGGCACGAGAACCGTGAGAGTGAGTCAGAGGAAATGGTCAGTGGATGCATGTGACCACATAAAAATGTAGAACCTGGCTAAGCCCCACAGCTTAGATAAAAAAGCCAGAGGCTTCAGGTATCTCTGAATGAATCAAGGACTCACTGGGGCTTCCCTGGATGAATCAGATGGGCCCAGGCAGCCAGCAGCCACCCTGAGGGGTCTTAGCGGTAAAGCGGACCAGGGCTAGGGTGGTGTCAGCCATACCATGAAGGATTCAGAGGCTTTGGGCAATCCTGGGTGACCTCAGCTCACTTGGGGTCCCGGCCTAGGCCTTGAGGCTAATCAGAGCTTGAGGGTGGGGTGGGAACGAGTAGAAAAGGGGTCTAGTGCCAGAAGAAGGTGCTCTCCAGTCCTGATTACAAGGTGTGTCCGCATCACTCTCCGGGGCAGGGTCAGCCCAGGGCTGATGGGCGCCAGCCTCCCGAGCGGGCATTGGCTACCCCTGACCCCCGCTTCACCGGGCACGCCACCCATCTCTGGGGCATCGTCTCCTCTCAGACACAGCCCTCTTCTGTGCCCCCATCTCCTCGCCTGCCTCCCCCGGAGCCTGTGCACACGGTAACTGCTGCCTGACCCACCAGCTGGCCCCATCCTGGCACCCCCAGGACCCCTTGACCATCCAGGAAGCTGTGCTTTGTGTTGAAGCAGAAAACGAAGCGCAGTCACGGCGCTATTTACCGAAGCGCGTTGCCGGTTGCAGGTCTGCGGAGAGCGACCGCGTGGGCAACATCACCGTGATGGGCTGGCAGATGGAGGAGAAGTCAGACCAGCGGCCCCCCGTGACCCGGTCTCTGGACACCGTCAACGGGAGGGTGAGCACACCACTCTGCTCCTCTCTGTGAGGAGTCGAGGACTGTCCCGACACACTTTGCCAGTGAGCTGTGGGGAGGGGAAGGCTGGGCTCTGCCGGGCGCGCCAGTCCCCCCAGGTACTTCTCCACGTAGAGAGAAGCAGGCCCCTGCCCCTGCCCCAGGCCACGCCGGCGTCCCTCCAGAGTGCAGAGGGCAGAGGTGGCTCGTGGGTGTGGAGTGAGACCCAGGTCACCCTGAGGGCTGGTCACGGTCTTCCTCTCCCAGACACTCCTCTGCCTCGCAGTCGCCTGGGCCCCGTCTCACACCTGTGCCCGGCCCCCCCCGCCCCACCAACCGTGTCACCCTCTCTGATGCACAGCCGCTCACCCAGACACTCTCAAACGACAGTTCTAATTTCAGAGCCCAAACGCTGGTAGTCATTGTAAAATACAGAGATCTCTCATTTTACCCCAAATGAACCTGAACGTCAGCTGTGGAAATACTCGTGGGCCTCGTCTACCACTGCCCTTTCATCCTACACGTCAGAACACTCAAAGACAAGGGGAAGTGACTTCGAAAGTTGTGCATTTCTAGAAAGCTGTGTGGGCGGAGTATGTTCAGCGTCCTGGGAGGGGGCCTCACTTGTCTGGCTGTGCGTTCCTCGTAGAGTTGTTGGTGGATGTTAGTTTCAAGGGTTCTTTTATGACGTGATGTGCTCTGGAGTCAGTCACAGTTTTCTCATGCTTTTCTGTACATGTTTTTAGATGGTTCTGCCTGTTGACGAGAGCTTGACCGAGGCCTTGGGAATCCGATCCAAATACGCTTCGTTGCGAAAAGACACTTTACTGAAATCGGGTAAGCAGCTTCCTCTGTCGGTACCCTTGCCACTCGTGAGTGTCCACGTGGGTTCGTGGTCTGCTTCCCCACCCGCTCTGATTGTCACGGCTGTGCACGCCCATCGTCACCTCTCTCTGCACATCAGCGTGCCGTCCTTTGTGGCAGCGTGTCGGGACCTCGTGACCCTCCGGGGAGGAGGCTCCTGCTTCCTTTTGCTCTGTCTCGATGGTGTTGGGCTCGGTCACTCCGTGGGTGTGGGTTTAAGTGTTTTAACTCCCTGGAGATGAGCAGGAAGGAGACCTGGGGGCCGGGGGGGAGCGGGCCCCGCGGCGGCCTGCGCCTGCTCACTGCGGCCCGTCGCCCTCCCGCCTCAGTGTTTGGCGGTGCCGTCTGCCGCATGTACCGGTTCCCGACCACCGAGGGCAACCACCTGCGGATCCTGGAGCAGATGGCAGAGAGCGTGCTGTCCCTGCATGTGCCCCGGCAGTTCGTGAAGCTCCTGCTGGAGGAGGACGCGGCCAGGTGAGGGCCCCTGTCATCTGCCCCTCCCGTCTGGAAGGCCCGTGGACGGGGTGGGTGAGCACTGGCTTCACATGGGCCGCACGCCCGGCGTCCGCCGCCTGCCTGCTGCGCGGCCTGGGCTCAGTTTGCTCATCTGTGTCCCGGGGTTTCTGCGCGAGGACGTCACGAGACAGCGTGCCCGACACGCCAGCTGTGCCCCTGCTGAGCACGGGTTCCCCTCCCCTCGCCTCCCCTCCAGCCTTGAGAAAGTTAGACTAGCTGGTCCCTCTCTGGTTGCGGCTGCCTGGGTCACGGTTTCCTACGGTCCGGGCTCCAGAGGGCTAAGGATGACCCATCAGGACACTGATCCTCTGTGTCTCTCAGCCCGGGGCCTGCTTCACTGGTCCTGAGGCGGGGAGCAGCCTGCGGGGAGGTCCGGGCACCGCAGAGTACGTCTCCCGTCCGCCTAAGAGTCACCTCTGCTCCTTGCCATCGAGCAGTGTTAATCGTAGATGCAACACAGCAGCTGCATGAAGGAAAACAGTGCAGCCAGATCCTACTGTTTTAATACAGCTATTTTGTTTTAATTTTTCTATCTTGAAAAAAAATTTGAACTTAGAGAAAAAGGGGAAGAATAATGCAATGAGCTGCTTTATCCCCCTATGTGTGTATATTTTATTTATTTTTTATTTTTTTAGATGAATTTATTTTATTTATTTTTGGCTGTGTTGGGTTTTTGTTGCTGTGCGCGGGCTTTCTCTAGTTGTGGCGAGTGGGGGACTTCTTTTCGTTGCAGTGTGCAGGCTTCTCGTTGCGGTGGCTTCTCTTGTTGTTCTCTGTGCTCTAGGTGTGCGGGCTTCAGTAGTTGTGGCACGTGGGCTCTAGAGCGCAGGCTCAGTAGTTGTGGCTCACGGGCTCAGTAGTTGTGGCGCACGGGCTTAGTTGCTCCACGACACGTGGGATCTTCCCGGACCAGGGCTTGAACCCGTGTCCTCTGTGTTGGCAGGCAGATTCTTAACCACTGCGCCACCGGGGAAGCCCTGTGTATATTTTATAGAGTTAATTTTTTAAAACTTCCTTTCAGCTTTTCCATATTTGTAATATATTTACATAGCTACCATCTACTTTTCTATATATCTTCAGTTTCACTAAATTTTTAGTTACGCATAATTTCCCACTGTTCGGTGCACTATAACTCGGAAGAGTTCATTCATTCATTGTGTCGGTTTGGAGGGTTTTGTTGTTTCCCACACCCACCACGTGGCCAGTGTTCTGCTCACTGTGGTGGGGAGGCGGGGGTCTTGATGAGTGAGATGGACCATGGGAGACAGTCAGTAACAGAACTTGGGCCACATGGGGCCCAGACGGGTCACTGGTGTGCAGAACTTAAAAGGGGCTGTGAGAAGGAGGAGGGTGGCCGGGGCAGGCCTCTGAGAGACGGTGACACTAAGCTGACACCCGAAGCACAAGGAGGAGCCACGTGACACACGGGCAGAGACACGGAGAGAGAAGGGCCCGCAGTGGCTGAGGCAGACAGGCTCGGTTGCAGACCCAAGGCGAGCGGGGCCACTCAGCCGGCAACACACGGGGACATCGGTCCCACCCAGCCTTGCCTGCACCAAGGGTTCTTTACGTTAACCTCGTTGATTAGTAATAATAATAATAATAAAATGGCACGGCTTTAAAATTTTTTTTAACTTTAGAAAATTTAGTAGATTCCTAAACACTTCTATAAACTTAGCTTTTTCCCCCCCGTAGAGGAAAACGTGCATAGTATAAAAAGCCAAAGAGCGCAAAAAGGTTTTTAACGAAAAGCGTAAGTCTTGGGATGCTCAACTTTCTGATCTCCTTTCCAAGAAACAACCACTTTTAGCCGTTTTAGTGTTTTCTGCTATATTTCTAGATTTATGTATAGAGTGCCCTCTTAATGAATCAACTTCAGAGATTAACTGCTGATTTCCTATGAAGAGGATTTTGGGTCTTTTATACTTTCCCCCCCAGTTTCCTAAATTTCCTAAAATGGTTATCCTTTTTTTTGAATCCATTTTTTGTGTTCATTATTCTGATTATGTAGCTCTTATTTCCTGCTGAGCTAAGAAGTTTATATTTCAGTTCTTAAACAGCTTTGCTTTCATTTTTGTGGATATAACAAATTCTTTTTTTCCCTTGTCTTCTTCTCTATGCACTTTTAGATCTAGACAGTTCATTACTTACACAGGTAGTAAAGGGAACGATAGCTAAAGCTGCCATCTTCCCAGGGTCCCTGTCCCGGACCCGAATAGGATGACAGTGAAACATAAGGGGCCTGGTGGCCACAGCAGGAGCCACGGGACCCCCGTTGCTGAGCAGCCCGGCTCGCGGGACAGCTTTATATTCTGCAGCTCTGCTCTGGTGAGGGCAGAAAGCCCCGCCTCCCAGAATCCAGGAGGCAATGACAGCCCCGGGGGTAGCGGGGATGGAGGGGTGGGGAGAGCCTGTAGCAGTTGCCCTCAGGCTCCAATCCTCCTGTGCTCCGGTAGGGTCAGACTCAGGCTGCAGTTCAAGCCTTCACGCCCCTGTGGCCTCTGGACACATGCAAGGTCGCCAGGGTGCCTGGTGGAGCCACTCCCCTCTTCACTCCTTCACTTAGTTTTCCCTGAACATTTGACTGAGTTGCTATGAAAAGCCTGTCTGTGCAGTTTCCACGTGGTCAGTGGTCTGCCTTTTTTACAGCCGCTCTTGGAGCTGTCTGCTGTCCTGCCCTGCTGCCCCTCCAGACTCGCAGGGCCTCCCCTGGGCATGACGCGTCCACATCCATCTGTCCTCCTGGCTGGTCAGGACTCCTGAGCCTCTGCTGGGAGGGAGCCGGTGCCATGGCCTGATGCGTGTGTCTTCTTGCAGAGTGTGTGAACTGGAGGAGCTGGGGGAACTGTCCCCTTGCTGGGAGAGCCTCCGGCGCCAGATCGTCACTCAGTACCAGACCATCATCCTCACGTACCAGGAGAACCTGACCGACCTCCATCAGTACAAAGGTGGGTGCCCGCTCTCAACCCCACCATGGCTCACCCGCTCTCATTTTCCCAGCTGGAAATCTGGAACCTAGGGTCACTTCCATATTCCCACTGACAGACACGCTAATGGATTTTTAAAAATAGATTCTCATGTAGGTGTGAGTTCTCTCAAATATGGAGTTTTCAGATCTTAATTGAGAAGACAAATGTGTGAATTGCATCGAAAGTTCCTTCCATGGTGTCATCTGCCAAAACAACCGCTGTAGGATGAAATTCAGGAGAGACAAAGTCACAGGCTGTTGGTTCATTTTATTTCTTCATCTTGGTCTAGCATCAGTGAAATGGCCAAAAGGATGCAGGCCGTTTGCCTTGAGACAAAGCAAGGCAGGGTTTTCTGGATTTCCCAGTTTAACTGTTTAGCGGTCCTTATGTTTACATATGAATTGTCTGAGTGGAGCTCTCCATTTTAAGCCTCAAAAGCGAAAGTGAAATATAGACACATCTTTTCTTCTTGAAAGATGCCACTTGATTTTCAAAACATTTTCAGGGTAGGTTTAGAAGACTATGCTTAACTCATTCCCTCTTGGTTCCAAATGGAGTGACTTTTTTGGTTTTCTATTACTTTATTCAGATTCTTCCCTCCTTCCCCTCTTTATAATAGAATTTCAGCTTTTAAAGAAAATCGTAACCCCTTAATGTGGGGACAGCACAGAGGAACCCGTCCCTAAACTTGGCTGGGAAGCAGCCAGGTTTACAGGAGTGATGACAAGATGATGGTGCCCTGGGTTTGGTTTGAATCTGAAGAACAGATCTAAGTGTATTTCTAAGACAAATGGCCGTGTTTGCCTGAAGGGACTTAGGGACCTGCCCGAGCTGGATGCTTGTTACCTGGGAAAGTCTGAAACGCCCCCGCCATGATTCTTCTAGAGCAGAGCTTCTGAGATGCCAGTGTGCTTCTAAGTCTCCAGAGAGTCTCGTGAACAGCAGATCTGGGATTCTGCATTTATAACAGGCTCCCAGGATGCCAGTGCCGGGGGTCCATGGGCTACCCCGTCAGTAGCTAGAGAACCATCTCCCGTGGCAAAGTGCAAAGCGGACAGTGGCTGGTCTGCGTTTTGCATACTGGCAAAATAAAGTTGTCTTTTTTCACCAGGTGGAATGTTTATTTCTCCTGATGGTTAGTGTAATTTATAGTCTCTTTTTCTCGGCAAGCAGTTCTTTACTTAATTGGTTAAGTATTCTAATTATAGAAATAAGATTGTGAATATTTGATAGAAAACATGGTCCAAACTCCTGAGCCCCACCCCAGGATGTGCAAGGGGACGTGTTAGCGTGTTTTCTGGAGGCCAGAATCGCGGCTGTGTAGCGTTTGCTCATCTGATAGACGTGGGGTGATGAGCAGACCTTCTCATCACTTTTCAGAATTGAGAAGTGTTGCTCCCGTCACACCAGTTTCTTAGCTCTTGGATGCCGGCAGGCTCTACAGTTGGAACAGGCACTTCCTGGCACGGGCCCACTTGCTTTTTATAGTGGTGCTGACATCGTGCTGCACAGAATCCTGTCCCTGTGTCAGTCCTGTCGGTTGAGAGCTGCCTATGGGAAGGCCCGGCGTCGCTCCCGAGCCTCTGAGGGTGGATCCCCCAGGCCCCTTTCACCACCTAGGACCCCGAACCAGTCTTCTGGCCGGGAGCTGCTCTCCCTCAATGTTCCACCCCCATCGTCTGGGAAGGAAGTGTGCTCACGGGCAGCTCAGAGTTTCTGAGGCCACTGCTGACACACACCTGCATACCCGCGGCAATACCCTCAAACTGTCCCTTCTCCACCCACCGTTCATGAATGGGGGATACGGGCTGACCATCTTTATTTTCTCACATTCCATTCCTCAGGTCCCTCGTTCAAGGCAAGCAGTTTGAAAGCAGATAAAAAGTTAGAATTTGTTCCCACAAACTTACACATACAGAGGATGAGAGTTCAGGACGATGGAGGATCAGGTAACCGTCTCGCTTGATCACATCTCACTTCTTTTCTCCCTGAGCTGCCCCACATCTGCCCCAGCCTGCCCTGTGTGTGCTGCTGCTGGGCGCTCGGCAAAGGCCCAGCCCAAGGGCCTCCGGAAGGCCTCTGTGGAGAGCTCAGACCCCTTCCCCTCGTTTGTCCTCCCTCCAGCTTCCCTTTGTGTTGCTGTGGCAGAAAATTGCCCACAGGTCATCCTTCTGAAGGAGGGATGCAAGCTGAGTCGCTGGGTAGTTGCCCTCTGCCCTGTGTGACTCTCCCCTGAGACAGGACCCTCGTAGCCGAGATGATGGTGCTTGGCTCCAGAGGCCCTCGGGCAGCCCGGGCTGTGCGACTGAGGGAACCACAGGCTGCTTGGAAGTGGGCTGGCGGGGGATCCCAGAGTTGTGCACGTATCCCTGTAGCTGGCTCGTCCACAGGCCTGAGCCCAGAGTAATGGAGGAGAGCTTTCTGTCATTCAGATCAGAACTACGACATTGTCACCATCGGAGCGCCAGCAGCACACTGCCAAGGCTTTAAGTCAGGAGGTCTCCGCAAAAAGCTGCACAAATTTGAAGAGACCAAGAAACAGTAAGTTCTTGGAGGGTGTTTGTTGTCCTTGTACTGCTGTCTGACGCTTCCTAGGTTAAAAAAAAAGAAAGTCAAAACGGGACCACAGAAAACATCCAGCATCCGATCTGCTTTTGCGGGGTGGGAGGAGCTGCCTTACGGGCCCTGTGCTGCTCTGTGTGTGTGACTGAGCTGGGTGGGTGACGAGGCACCCGAGCCCTGGTCCTGTCCCTGTAAAATGACAGCGGATGGAAATGCACCTGGAGAGCAGCGCCCCAGGCGGCGGCCCTCCTGGACGCTGGGGCTCAGCTGCCCTTTACAGGCCCTGGTCGGTCGGTTGAAGGTCACAAAGCGTGAAGCCCGGGAGAGGTCGTCAGTGTCAGGCTCAAGGGGCTGCACGGAGTTGACCACGCTGAGCAGGAACTTGGGAGGAGGGCGGGGTGGGGCGGGCCTTGCGGAGCTCGCGGTGAGGGGCGGGGCCTTGGGGGCAGGAGCCGAGGGGAGGGGCCGGGCAGGCGCAGGCGGCGCGGAGGTGACCAGAGCTGATGGGTCTGGGCCTGGCCCTGGGGCAAAGTCAGCACCAGCGCTTGGAGCCTGCTGGAAATCGGCGAGCGGAGGGTGCAGGGTGTGCTGTGGATCAGAGGGGACGGGAGAGAGCGCTAAACCGAGCTGTCGAGCTGGACGCCGCGAGGTGTGGGTGATCTTCCCGAGCGTCACGCGCCAGGCTTACCTTGACCAGGGCGTGCGGGTGTAGGAAGTGGATGCTATGCGTGTGGCCGAGGCCTGGGCTCCTGGGACCGTGAGGTGGAAGAGCAGCGTGAAGGCCTCAGGCGCGCAGAAGGTGACCGAGACGAGCCCGTGCTCAGGCTGATAGGAGAGATGAAGGCAAGTGCGGGGAGACGGCAGAGGACACTGATGGAGCGAGGTTCTGGAGGAGACGGGGCGGCGAGGCCCGGAGAAGAAGGTGGGGCTGCAGAGAAGGAACAAGCTGGGGCCACGAGGGGGCAGTCTGCGTGGAACGTGGGCTTGAGGGGCCGGAGCCGAGTGCTTTGAGGATGGTGAGGCCAAGGCCCGCCAGCCTCAGGAGGACCCGCGGGGCAGTCGGAGGAGGCTTAGCGCTGGCCGGAGCCTCAGGCCCCAGGGCGGGAGTCAGGACAGGGCTTGAGCAAGGTGACCTCGGACTGCACGGGTTGGGAAGAAAGGTCAGGTGCACCGGTCGTGGGCCAAGGGGCCCGCAGGCTGGCGGAGAGCAGCTGGGGAGTCGGGTCAGAGCTGAGCGCTGGGTGGCATCTCTGGGAGGCCCCTGGCAGCCTCCTCGACCTTGATTCGTCCCCACCAAGGGCTTCTCCCTGGGCAGACAAGCCAGGCCACCAGATCCCTCCGAGGACTCACCGACGCGGTGCTTCTCTGGGAATTAGGACAAAGGCGAGCTTCCTGTGCCACAGTGCTCTGCACAGCCAGCCGCGTGTCTGTCGCAGCATTGCATGTGGCCGCGTGGAGGTGCGAGTGTGTGACCTGAGGCTGGCGTGGAGGCCCCGGAGGAGAAAGCCGCTCAAGAGGGCTGTCCCTGTCCCAGGAAGGTTGGGGTGTTGATACCTGTCTGGCATGTTAACTTCAGTACCTCTTACTCCCTAAGTGCTTCTACAGCATTTTTCTAATATATACATTTTTATTTAATGTCCTACTGATGTCGTAACACCACCTGCAGGAATGGTTTGCACCAGGGGAGCTCTCCTTTCGGCGCAGGTGTTACTCGCCCGCATGGGACGTCTCCCTGGGGCTCGAGCACACGCGCAGACGTTGCTCTCACCAGTGAGCATGCTGGGCTCTTGAGTTTAATTGTCCCTGTAGTCGGGGCCTCGACAAATGATCTCCAGAATTTTGACGAAAGAGAACTTGTTTTTTTAATTTTTGTTTTGCATTTGCCGTTTGCTAACCAGCTGCTAATATTTCGTTTTGGTTCTTTTCTTTAGCAGTTTTGAGGAGTGTTGGTGAGTTTTCTGTCTGTGGAGAGTGTGTGTTTGGGTCTTGCTCTCGTGCGGAGAGACTGTCCCCTCCTCTGAGGTGCTTCCCCCTCCGTGCCCCCGTGGGCTCCTAGTTGTAGCCTCATAGACAGAATTCTCCTTCCAACTGCAATCTTCTGTGATAATGAATAGCCCATCTCCGGTCTGCTGTGTCAAACCCTCCCAGTCTGGTAGCAGTTCATTGCTGTGCTCACTCGAAGCGAAGACCCAGTTTTGTTCCTCCGGGATATGAGGAGCCCAGGCCGGGCAGGTCCCCAGGTGCTGGGATTTCAAGTCAACCCACTGGTGCGTTTGGGAGTCCCTTCCTGGCTTCTTTTACAAGAACCTGTTGCTTTTCAGTTTTCAGTTTCCCTTCACGTCTTGTAGGAATGAAGCCAGCTTACATTTTTATGGTATTTAATAGTTAATGGAGATTTGTAAAACAGTATTACTAGGGCCAGTTTTATCCCTGGAGGGCAAACCAACAATTAATACAACCCAGTGACTTTTTCCACCAACAATGAGATGGCAGCCAGAAGCCACCATGCCTGCTGCCTGGGGTCCCCACTGCCGTTCCAGGCCTCCCCAGACCCGCCCGGGGCGCTTGCCCCGGCCCAGAACAGGGGCTCCGCCCTGGGGCTTGTGAGGCACCCGTAGCCCTCAGAACTGCTGCTGTCGTAGAGCTGGAGCAGCTCAGGGGCCGTGGCAGGGCGCACACTCCTGGAGGTGCTGCACGCTGAGGACACCCTCCCCGGTGGCTGAGGTTCTGCGGCTGCCCCCCGTTTAGGCCTGTGGTTGGGCTCCCACGCTCATGTGTTCACGGTCATCCGTGAACAGCAGCTCTTTGAAGTGCATCCTTTCTCACTCCCGCCACGTCCTTCCCGTGTGGGAAGAGTAAATTTCACAGCCTGTTCGGGGTAGCGCTCCCGAGACCCAGCTGTCCCAGATGGTAGCTATTCCGCCACGTCCTTCCCGTGTGGGAAGAGTAAATTTCACAGCCGGTCCCAGGGTAGCGCTCCCGAGACCCGGGGTGGCGCTCCCAAGACCCGGGGCAGCGCCCCCGAGACGCAGCTGCCCCAGACGGCAGCTATTCATTCAGCAGCGATTGCAGGTTGGAGAGCAGCGTGCGCACCTCGTGCTGTGCAGGCTTGACCGCAGCCTGCTGCATGGGCTTCTGGCAGCTCCATCGTTTTTCACTGTGGTGTCTGGGCTTGGGGTGTTGTTTTTTCTCGGGTGCTTCGGGTTTTTGTTTTTGCATGTTTACCCCATAGTCCATCAGGGGAATGGGCAGGGCGGTCTGTTGGTGACCCAGCTTCGGGTTACCCTGGAAAGAGCCCAGCAGGGAAAGGGCTCAGTCCTACCGTGTGACCCTCACCTCCAGGGGCAGCAGTGGGGGGTGCGGTCCTCCCTTTTCCCCTGAACTCAAAGGGCAGCTCTTCGAGGGGACCAGTCAGGGCCCCTCCTTACATGAAGCATGGCTGCCTTATACGTCTCCCTGTTTCCCTCAGCTTCCTCAGGTGGTCTGAAAAATAAACTTATAATATTGGGTTGATTGGGGATCTTAGCTAAGAGACATGCAATTTACCATCCCCATCTAGAAGGTCCCACGAAGCCAGGGACGTGGAGTTGGATCCCCAGAGGCTGGTGTTTGTGCCGGACAGTAGCTTTGACATCAGATCCCAAGATGCACATGCTGCTCGATGGCAGGGAGTGGGGGATGAGGGAAGGACTGGTTTTCAAAGCCAGTGAGGCATCCAGGCCTGGCCTCCAGTTCGGCATGTTCTCCATGCCCCCCTTCATCCGATGGAACATTGAGCAGGGGAGTCCCGGAGCAGGGGAGAGAGGATGGAAGCCCAGTGTTCTGGGGACTTGCTGGGGTAGACACATGAGGGAGGGTGTGGGTCTGTGCGCAGAAAGTTTGAAGTCCTGATTGGCCAAATGAAAAGACAGGTTTCTTTTGGCAAAGTCCAGCCCCTACTGCAGTCTCCCTTCACTGCGGTGTGAGCCACTCTGGTGTCAGCAGGTCTCCACTCAAGTACTGCTTAAAAACTGACAGAAGAGGTTCTTAGGTGAAAGGTTGTGAGCATCCAGGCAACTACTGGGTTCAGCATCTGTACACACAGGTAGAAACACAGTAAGAATACAGATACATGCAAACATGAATAAAAGGCTTAATTGTATTTTAACATTTCAAGCCTCTACTGTACAGACAGAATGGATCTGCTGAGATTTCCTCTTGTCCACCAACAACTAGACCAGCCTAGGAAACAGCCCCGAGTAACAGGAGGCTTCACCTCGTGTTGGTGGTGGGCAGGGGTGGGGAGGTGCTACTATCCCCACCGATTCAAGAGAACCCCTTAGAAGCTGTTCTCATCCTTTTTAGTACGTCGTCCAGCTGCCAGTCCATCATCTACATACCACAGGACATTGTCAGAGCCAAGGAGATCATTGCCCAGATCAACACCCTGAAAACCCAAGTGAGTTACTACGCAGAGAGGCTCTCGAGGGCGGCCAAGGACAGGTCCGCCACTGGCCTCGAAAGAACACTCGCCATCTTAGCAGACAAGGTAGGAGAGGCTACCCTGCTGCAGGTGGGTGGGGGTCCCTTGGGTTTCTGAATACCCCTGGACACCTCATGTGTGCCTAGAGCTGTCCACACAAATGGTGACACTGGGATGACCTTGAAGGTCTGACTTCAGATCCTATTCCCACAAAGGCCTGGGGCGGGGCTTGGTGACTGGCCCGTGGTCACAGAGCTGGATGGGGGCAGACCAGCAATAGAGCCCGGAGCTCAGGAGCCTCAGCTGTGGCTTCATGCACTTGGCTTTCCAGGGAGCGCACGGGGGTCTTGTTGAAGCTGGGACAGTTCCTCTGCTTCCTTAGTGACTGCCTACCCAGCACATTTGGGGCCACATTTCTGTTGTACTCACAGTTCGAAAAAAGAAACTGAATTATTATACACACATAATATAAGAACAGTATAATTTCACTGGGTTATGTATAGTCCACAAACCAGCTTCTAATTAACTGTCACCTGATCCTGATTAAAAATTGATGGGTGATGCTTTTTCACATGACTCAGTGTCTCTCCCAACGCACGTGCCTCCGCCAAACACACACGTGGCCACAGGCACACACACGTGCACACACAGATTCTGGTCACACTTCCCCACACACACCTGCTTCACTGGGATGAGCTGCTTTTCCCCGTCCGAATGTCTTGTATCCTTCCCATGTGTTTGCCCAGTAAAAAGACTGAGAGCCGGGGATTAAATCCACTCATAAAATAAAGGTGACGCTGTCAGACGTCAAATTCTGAGCCACAGAGCTGCTGTTGCTTGCAGAATTCCCCAGAACCGCAAGTGCTATGCCAGGAATCCCGCTGCCCGGGGCTTCAGGTATTAGATGTGACGCATAAGACTTCAGCGGTTAAACTGAAGTGAGGCCTGTGCCCTGGGATGGAGGGACAGCCCGGGAAGCCAGTGAAGGCTGGCACTGGGCTCACCCCGGGCCCCTCCTCCAGCCATGTCAGGCTCAGAGGCTGGCCGGGGTCCAAGAATGTCAGAGGCTTCTTGGCCTCCCTGTCGTCCTCCTTGCGTTCTCCGGGCTTCTGTGGGAAGTTCTTGCCGAGATTCAGCCGGGCCCGTCGTGCGGCAGGCAGCCTTAAACCTCGGCCGTCTCGAGGGCTGCAGCTCTTGGGGTGTGGGCACCGTGCGGGAGGGCGGAGGGGGGCGGGCTGGGCGCTCAGAGAGGCCGGGTATGCGTGTGTCCCTGCAGACCCGGCAGCTGGTCACCGTGTGCGACTGCAAGCTGCTGGCCACCTCCATCCATGGGCTGAACGCGGCCCGGCCCGACTACATCGCCTCCAAGGCCTCGCCCACCTCCACTGAGGAGGAGCAGGTGATGCTGAGGAACGACCAGGACACCCTCATGGCCAGGTGGTCGGGCAGGAACAGCCGGTCTTCCCTGCAGGTGGACTGGCACGAGGAGGAGTGGGTGAGTCTGCCGCCCCCGCCCGTCACCCTACCGCTGAGCCGGCCTGGAAAATGCGAGGCCTCGCTCCCTCGCGGGTGTCGGGCCCAGCCCGGGCCCTGCCCCCTTGGCCTCCACTGGCCGTCAGCCCTGCCGGGGCCACGTCTTTCTGGAGATGTGGGAGCTGAGGTGCTGGGCAGCTTGGTGAGGATTTGGGAGACGCCGCCCTGACATCCCGTCACGATGTTGCTTCCGCTGGATGGGCTTTGAGAGCAGGGTCTGCCCCTTGAGGGAGTGACACATCACGGACTCGTGTTTGTCATTTGCTGGGACTGTTCTTCGGCGGTGTCGTCCTGGGGGCACCGGACTGCCGGCGGCAGCAGCGCGCTCCCCCAGGCCTGCCCTGGCGTCCTGAGTGCTGCCTGGGTTTCTGCAGGGACCCCCCGCCCCCGTCCCCCATGCTGAGCGATCCACGGCCTCCATCCAGAAGACCTCAGTCCCCTGCGGTGTTTGTACGAGGTCTGCGGGGAGGGAGGAGGGGACGAGGGTGCTCCCGTGGCCCTTGTACCCACAGTGGCCTCCGGGACAGCGACTAACAGACGTCCCCCAAGCTTTGAAACTGACGCCCACGGGACATCGACTTGTCTTTGGAAAAGCAGATGCAGCTTAATGGGGGATTCCAAATTGTCTCACCCTCTCTGCATCCTGAGGGCTCTCAGTGGGCGTGGCGCCCGGGGGTGGGGGGCGGGCCCTGCTTTCTGCCCTGTGTCTCCTGCTGGGAGAGCTGACCCCGCGCCCCTTGGGTCCGCCAGGAGAAGGTGTGGCTGAACGTGGACAAGAGCCTGGAGTGCATCATCCAGCGGGCAGACAAGCTGCTGCAGCGGGAGCGCCTGCAGGCCGAGGGCTGCGACCACAGCCTCCCCGGCACCGGCAGCTGCGCAGGAAGGAAAGGTAACCGGGGCAGCCAGGCCTACTGGATCCGACCGGAGGACCCCCTCTGCGACGGGCCCCCCTCGCCACGCCCCCCCGCCGCATGCCGCCCTCACCCGACCACACGTGCGTACGCACCCCGCTTCCCACCTCCACCTCGAGCGCTGTCTGTGTGTTCGTGTGTGTCTCTAACTCCACGCCCGCCACGCAGACTGCAGGGAGGCCTCTCAGCAGAGGGGGTGTCGCGGCACCCAGAGCAGTGGGGGCGGGGGGGGGGCCGCGTGTGAGCCTGCAGGCGAAGGCCGGTCCTCAGGGCCCCGCGGGCTCACGCTGCCGCGTCCGGGAGGGTGGGGCTCCTGGACTTTGCTGGTTTGTCAGCCAGTCTGGGGACCCGAAGGAGGCCGAACGGTAGATGCCTTTCTCGTGAGGTTGCTTACGGCATCAGGCATCAGGGACAAGGTGAGGCGCGCAGCTCTCTCTGGATGAGAGCTGGTGGCAGGCCCAGCGGACTCGTCTGGAAAGCCTGGTTGTCACTGGCTGGGCGCGCTTTTATCCGGCAGAGGCCTGCTGCCCTGGGCCTTGCTCGTAACCCAGTCAGAGGGTGGGCCCCGCTCCCACGTCTGGGGGGGCCAGTTAGGTTCCTCTGTTCGGCGCCACCTCCAAGGTGGGGCTCTCGGTAGAAGGCGGGACGCTGGCGTGAAGCGGCACGCTTCAGAAACAGCCTGCTGCCTGCGGAGACACAGGGCATGACCAGACGCTCTGCCCCGCTGCCGCCTTACAGCGGGGGGCCTCGTGCCTCCTGAACCCGTGGGTCCCTGGTCCCTGCAGCTCTGGCCTTTCCCCGGAAGAGCTGGTGGGGTTGTGCGCCAGGCAGCTGAGATCCAGCTGCCGCCGCCGCCTCCTTGCCCCCCTTTGGGCGGGTTAAGGCCCAGCTGGGCCAGGGATGGGCCGCTGGCAGTGGGACTTGTCATTTCTGAACCGGGCAGCTTTCATTCAAGGCAGGGTCTCGCTCCCCTGTCGGAGCCTCGTGGTAAATCCTCCTTGGGTTTGTCAGACGCCCTCCCCCTCCTGTCCGCCTGCAGTCTGTCCTCAGGGTGCGCTCTCACTTGAGCCTGTGTTTCCTCGGTGTCCCCGTCCTCCACTCTGCCATCTGTGAGGGGTTCGACTTTCAGTTCCCCAAACCTGTGTTTGGTTCATGGAACTGTTTTGTCTTTGTTCGTGCTGTCATTTTTTTTTTTTTTAATGTAAATTGTGTTTCTTTAAAAAAATTTCTGAAAGTTCATTGCTCATTTCTCTTTAATATTGTCTTGCTTGCAATTTAAACATTTTTCTGCATATTTAAAAAAAGTTACTGATTGGATTTTTTTAAATGCAGGAGATAGTTCATTTAACTGGATATACTGTTGTATTCATAACTTAAATGTCCTCTTTTTCTAGGCACGTCCCCTATTGTTCAAATATATAGACAAATTTAAGCGCAGTTTTAAAGTTATTTAAAGGAGCATTTCTTTGTGATATTTAGGGCTTGACTTGTACCTGTGTGTGCCGTACAGATCAGCTCTGTTGTGCTCATGGGAGTAGGAAGCGTTTGAGAGAGTCTGACTCTGATCAGCGCTCAAAAGAAACTTATGAAACCACAGGCCTCTAAATTACCTGCACGTGGTCCTTAATTTAAAAATCTGAGCACAGCCGGGAAGCCGTCCAGACCTCGGCATGATCAGGAGGATCTGGACAAACCAGACTGTGAGCCATTTGTTTTACTCAATCTCTTGTCCTCAGGGACCAGAGCTGGGCTCTGTCGTGACTCCCGATGCCCTTCCAGGTTCCTGGGGCACTTGTTTTGGCCTAATGAGCGGGGTTGTGTTCACACCAGCGTATTTACTGCCCGTGAACAACTCCATGCCTCTTTGAAAGGCGTTCTCTCTTTTCATTGCAATTCTCTACCCTGTCCTGGGTCCTTGGTTTTCATCTTTCATCAAGGAGTCGCCCTGCCTCAGCCCCGCCTGGGGTCAGGGCTCCGCAGGGCCCACTGACCAGTCCCCCGCAGCGGGGACCGTAGAGGCTCCGTGAGCCTCCCTCTCCTCCTGGTTTTCCACCCAAGTGACCCGTCTGCAAACTGTCAGGATTTGGTGACTTCCATTACCTCCCACACACACTCTCTCCTGCTCTCCTCATCCCCGAAGAGTCCTTCAAACCCTGGACCAGGTTTCTCTTAACCTGAGATCTATGGGTTGCACCCCAGGTCCCCGTACCCCTGAGACTGTGTGCTAAAATCTGCATGTGTGTGGAGCAGTCCACAGTGGGCATCAAATCGCAGGGGCCTCTGTGATCTAAGAGGAGATCCCTTTCTCCCGTTTGACTGAAAGACGAGTCTACCCAGTGGGTTTAACCCCTGATCCCTTCTCAGGCATGGTCCCAGCCCAGCAGTTTGGGATCACTGCAGATCATGAAAACAGTCTTCTAAACCCTTCTCCTCATAGAGCCTTGGGACCTTGGAGGAAGGGTTATGGGGAGACAGAAGTCTGTATTTTTCCAAGGCCTGGGGTAATTCTGTTTTCGCCAGACAGATGTTGAACGGTCACCGCTGTGCATCACACGCGCCACGGTGGTTTCCCTCTGTGTGAAGCAGGCAGTCTCAGGATATTTGCACTCTAGTGAAGACGCTGAAGTCTTCAACTTACAGAGGCCTTTAATTTTGCTCTATTTTCTGTCCCGTTGGCCAGTTTAAGAAGTCATTGCCAAAGACGATGAGAGAGAAGATCCCTGCCACCACCCTTCTGGACAATCCAGGTTGTCAAAGTCTCTGTTCAGCTGGTTCCAGTTACTCTTGAGGATCTGAAACCACCTGTTTCAGGATCCTAAAACGTTCTTTGAACTGAAAAGTTTAGACATAAAATAAAATAAGCTTTTAGCCCAAACGATCCCTTTTCAAACTTGTTTGTTTCAGGTGGCACACCCAGTTAACCAGGAATTCTAGAGTTTTTAAGGGAGAAGAGAACTTGAAATGAGTACTTCCCGATGTGACTCAGTGTAGGTGAAATTGAGTTAAACTTGGTATTCTTTGAGGGACCTGGAGGGATGTTCCAATTCCAGACTTCCCTCAATCATAAACGTTTTGTATTTGGCTTAAACATCGTAAAGATTGGCATGCATGTGTCTGGTATATGGGTCTTATGACGACCCTAACCTTTTGGATCTCAGCAGCCGACCTCTAGCCCGGGCTCTAAAGTCAGTCAGGGCGGTGGGCTCTGAGCTGCACGCTCGATTTACCGGTCAGTCTCTCTCACTGCAAGTTTGCTTCCAGATGTCGTGAGCCAGCATGGGCTCCAGCACATGCAATGGGATGGACGTGGGGGCTTTATCTCATTGTGACACGTTAACCTGCTCTTCCCGAAGAGTGTGTCATGTTGAAGTACCAGCAACATGCATGTTGACACCGGTGGATCGGGCAGGGAGCTCCAGGCAGCCCGACCACCTTCGTGTGACTCCTGGGGAAGAGGCAGGCAGGCCCCCGGCCTCTTCTCCGAGGCTCGGTTTAGCCGGCTTACTGCCAGCTGCTGCCGCAGTTGCGCTAAGCGTTGAGTTGCTCGTGTTTGAACCGTGTGCCGCTCCTTAATCATCCGTGTCACCCTCCATTTCTGTGCAGATTGCAGTCCCCCTCCTGAAGAGTCCAGCCCAGGTACGTGGTTTATGTTCAAGGCTTCTGCAGACGTCTTCTTAATATTCAGGGCGTGTTTGTAGCTAAACTGTCAAAGGTTACCTTGTACTCCCAGAGTCAGGAAAACATTTTAGGAGTTTCCTCATTGTGAGGGATGTAGCAACTTTTCTTAGGTTTGCCGAGGGGCCAGTCGGGCTGGTATTGTGGGCAGAAGCAGGCTACCACATGCGTTTTTGTCACTTTCCCGTCCTAAACCCTTTTCAGAAGTTAGTGTCCACGAGCGCATTAGGCTTCCTGAAGTGGGTGGCCTGGCTAAGAGAGGTACATGATGGTACGTGACGCTTCCTGTGATTTCACCTGAGCTTGCGAGCGTCCCATGGAGGGGGAGGCAGATAAGAGGTAGCCGTCCAGATGCTGTGGCACGGTAATCACACAGCCTCCTCTCTTCTGAGCCTGGCTGCAGCCTTAGACTTCCTGTCAGGCACTGCTGTGGGCTTCGGGTGGAGTTAGTGCTAGAAATGGCATCTTTTGAACTGCATTTGCATGTAGAAATCAGTGTTTGTGACTCTAGTTCAGGGGTCGGCAAACCACTGCTCCGAGCGAATCCCGTCCACCGCCTGCTCCTGTAAATACCGTTTTCCTGGAAATAAGTCACGCCCATTCGTTCACGTACTGTCCACGGCTGCTTTGGGGCAGTGCCGGAGTCCAGTAGTTGTGACAGAGCCCCTGTGGCCTTCAAAGCCTAAAGTGTTGACTGTCTAGTCCTTTACAGAAAAAACGTGCCGACCCCTGCTCTAGTTCATATCGAATTTCCTCGACGTGGCTTGTGGTTTTCCCAGAGGGAGCATGAGACCCCCAAGTACGATGTTGTGGGTTTTTTTTCCCCTTACACTCCAAAAAGCAGCTATCCAGTCATCCCGTCCTCTGACTGCATGTAAATATGACGTCGCAGGCCGCCTGCCTCATGTCTAGGGTGCAGCCAGCTGTGATTGCGGGATTTGCCGCACTATTCCCGTCAGCTCTCAGAGCATCCTCTCGCTCACACGGCACCGGGGAATTCAGCTCCGCTCACGGCCGTGACTCCAGAACCCCATTTGCTCATCAGCGGGTCATCTGATGGGGCGCCTCATAACCCCCCAGTTTGCTTTCAGCCCCTCAGTTTCTCTCCCCAGAAACGTTAGTTTGGTCACGAGCAGGTCTCCAGCTCCGGTTCCCTGGGCCCTCCCCAGCACCTCCCCTGGCCCAGGCCTGGCTCCTTCCCACCTGCCTCTGGACTCCCAGTCCCCCCAGCTTACCTGCCGGACAGGTCGGTGCCTTCTCGCTGTGCTGTCTCCCCCGAGCCCCGTGGCGGTGACCGTCCCCAGCAGTTAAGGCCAGGAAAGGGGGGTGGCGGCCTCATGACCCTGGCCCGAGGCAGCTCGGGGCTTTCCTCGGCTCTGCGAGCCCTGCAGTTTGTAGAGCCGAGGGGAGGTCTAGCGGGTTCCCGGGCAGCACTCGGGCAACCTGGCTTGTACAGCTCTCCTCGTCTTCTGTGAGCTCTGTCACTTCCAGAAGCTTTGGTGGCCTGTCCACAGCTGATGTCAGATGGACTAAAAGGTCCCCTGCCAGGGGTTCCTTTAGCTTTTCCCACAGAGCTGTATTTAGTCTGAGTTAGAACACGCCATTTTCTCTCTCTCTCTCTCTCTCCCTACTCTCTCCTTTCCCTCCCCTATTAATGAGAAAAAAAAAAAAATACACAAAGCAAAGCTACCTGAAGTAGCACAGTCCTGGACTGGCCGCCCGTCAGTGCATGTTGCAGGTGAGCAGTGAGGTCGGGAGCTTGCCCCACAAGGGGCATCGGCTCCAGCACGAAGGGTGCTGCTTAGGCACTGGTGTTTTTTGTTCATTGCCAGACTTTCTCGATGTAGGAGGCAGAGTAAACCCCTTCACCAACCCTAACGTCCCAGACACCTGTACTTAACTAGGTTCTGGTAGAAATCTCATCACTGTCCCTGACATTTATTTTGTTTGGAAGTTCTGAAGTTTGGTTTCCCCTCGCGTTGACCCAAAATGTATTAATCCCCAACGACTCTTCGCTGCGTAGTCAGATGTGTGTACGAGTGGCCGTTCTTTTTGTGTGTCTGGGAAGACACTTAGCCTTTCTGAGGCTTTCCTTACCCCTATTACTAGTCCTCTCTCTGTGGATTAAGTGAGAAAACAGAGAGTGAGGCACTCACAGGTGTTGATTTAAGGGCTGGTTGATGCTCTCATTGAACTCCGGAGCCATCCAGACACGGCTGAGCCCTTCTCTAGGCGGACATCAGGCTCAACTCCCGCCCAGGGCCACATCTCTTCTCCGGAACAAACCCTGAGTGCTTTTTTTTAACCATTCTTCCAATTCTACAGTTTTTTTCAGTGTCTTTTTTTTTTTTTTTGTCTGGTTTGTTGTTTTTTCTCTAATGCAGCAAAACTAAGTCATTCTTATGTGGATTTCGTTTAAACAGAAGTAGGCAGAGTAAAAAATTGTATGCAGAGGGCTTGCTCAGTCACATAAGACCACTTGTATATTCTGATCATTTTCAGGTTAAAACGATCAAGAGTTGCATAGTGATTACATATATATATTCAGGTTAAGTGGAACAGAAAGTAAAATTGGCAACACTTGCTCTAAGAGCCTTTACTTCTGAGGTGAAGCGTAGTCTTAATGACTGCCTACCTTTCCCCAAACTACTTGGCTATTAAAACTTAACGCCCATTGGCCTTTTCTGACAGTTGAATATAATTGACATGGATTCAACAGAGTTCTTCAAAGAAACAAAAACATGGTCTCTGAGAATTTTAGAGGAAGAAAGACGTGGATATTATCCACAACAGTCACCCCGTTTCACCGCGAAGGGCCCCTGTGGCTGAGGGGTCAGGGGACCTGCCCACGGCTCACCCACCACTGCTCAGTGGCAGCTGGGGCCTGGGACTCACATTTTCCACGCCTCCATGCAGGGTTCTTTTCCACTGTGATTTATTTGCCAGGACCTTTTTGCTGTAGACTTTCTAAATGTAAGCCTGCCTTTTTCCCACTAGAGGTAGAAATCCTTGTCCGCGTACAGTGTGTCTGTATATACACTTAGATCATTTCCAAATTTTGAATGGCTACGTAGACTTGAAAATCTGCGTTGACCAAACACTGAGTACAGGGAAGTCCTTTTGTAGGTTTTAGGCGTTTCTCTGAATTTGTTTCTCAGCAAAGCGTGAAGCACACAGTTGGAGAGAGCAGAACCACAGCTCCCTTCTCTCTTTTTAAGATTCTGTTTATCTGAGACGGAGCTGAACATCCTAGCAGCTGCACTGCTCACGAGGCCAGGTCCTGTCCTGAGTGGGGTGACGGTCACGGGCATCCTGTGACCTGCATGCACCCCACCCTAGGAGGGTGCCCTGCCCGGGCTGCACACCACTGCCTTCGCCGCGCTCCGGGTGGGCGCACCCAGTGGTGATGATCCAGTGCCTATTTCTGGGCTTGGTGGCCTGTTAAAAAAATATAACTGATGGGGGCATGTCTTTTCTCGTCTCAATGTCTTCCAAATAGGAAGGACCGAGAAGAGCCAAAGCCAAAAATACCTTTCACTCTGTTTTTCTCCCCTGAGGTTCTATTTTTAAAAAGTTGTTTTGGTACAGGGTCAAAGTTTCCTTATATTCCCAAAACAGAAAAACCCCACTAAGCCAGGAATAGGGGGAGTCTGGCAGGAAGGTGGCGGCGGGGAAGAAAGCGCAGGAGGCGGGGACGCTGAGGGCTGCGGCTGCGTAGGCGGGGAGGGTCCTTCCGCAGTCGTGGGTGGGGCCTGCGCCCGCGGCGCAAAGACTAGGCCAGGCTGGGTTGGCCTTGCTCCGGAAGCCCGGGGCTCTGCCTCGCCGCCTGGATCAGAGAAGCCAGACAGCAGATACCCCGCGAGGGATGGCGGTGCCGGGAGGCACTGGCCTCCGCAGACACAGTGTGTTCTTGCTGAGTCATGACTCCCAGAGCTCGCTGTCATCTTGCTCGAAAGGAACAGTCGGGGCCGTGAGTGTGTAGAGTCCCCAGAGGGGGTGTCGGTGGTCCCCGAGGAGGGCTGATGGTGCGTTTGCTGGAGAAGCTTCAGGCTAGGAGGGCAGAGAGCGGGGCTGAACTTGGCGCCACTTCTGGGCCGTGCGGAGGCGGGAGGGGCAGGCGGGGTGGCAGGGCCGGTGCGGGACTGGGGGCCGGGGGCCTTCGAAGCGCCACCTTCTGAGCCGACCGCCCCTCGTGCCAGGTGAGTGGAGCGAGGCCCTGTACCCCCTGCTGACCACCCTCACGGACTGCGTGGCCATGATGAGCGACAAGGCCAAGAAGGCGATGGTCTTCCTGCTCATGCAGGACAGCGCGCCCACCATCGCCACCTTCCTGAGCCTGCAGTACCGCCGCGACGTGGTCTTCTGCCAGACGGTAGGTGAACCTGTCCCTCTCTGCCGGTTGAGGAAACCAGCGTGGCGCTTTGCCCTCCCGCCTGTGGCTTTACCCGTGTGGCCTGAGGCCTGGGTGTTGGCCTTGGAGGGAGGGGGAGGGGAGCTGCTGGATCGCAGGTGCTCAGGACAGTCCGGCTTCACACCTGCTCCCTGGGAACCTGCCCCAAGGAGCCTGGGGTCACACCGGCCCTGGTGCCACCTTTGTTCTTCCCTGCAGAGGAGTTCATTGAGGGAAGACGCGCAATCTGTTTTCTGGTTTATAAAGCAGCAGGTATTAGGCCCGCTCAGGCACAACTCTATTCCGGTGATTTCGATTTCCCTTAGAGGAGGGAAGAGCTTAGATGAGCATCACCAGTTTTCAGGTGCAGTCATCTGATTAGCAGAGTGAACGGTGGCAGAGGCTTGGTGGGTTCCGTGTGGCTTCCTGTCCCCACGAGGCCGGGGCTGTGCACGGGGCACCCTGTTCTCCGCTCCTGCCCCTCGTCGTGAGCACCCCGCTTTCCAGCCGGCGCTGCTCTGGATCTTCGGGCATAGAGGCCTTTCCTTTCACCGTGGGGAAATCATTCTGGGCTTCCAGAAGGTTCTGGCCCAGGAGTGACCCCAAGGTCGGGTCGGAAGCTGAACCAAAACCAGACGGACCTTTGGAAGCGAGCCCTCCCGTGGCCTCTGCACTCCTGGTCCCAGCCCCCGAGGGCGAGGGGCCGCCGCAGGCAGAGCAACGCGGGTGCAGGAACCGGGGCGGGCCAGGCGCGAGGTGAGGCGGTGTCTGTTCCCTGCAGCTGACGGCGCTGATCTGTGGCTTCGTCATCAAGCTGAGGAACTGCCTGCACGACGACGGCTTCTTGCGGCAGCTCTACACCATCGGGCTGCTCGCCCAGTTTGAGAGCCTGCTGAGCACCTACGGTGAGCCGCCTGGGCTGGGCTTGGGAGAGCCTCCGTGTGTGGCCCCCTCTCGTCTCCCTGAGTGGTTGTCTGGTACACAGGTAACACGTACTGATGAAAATGTATCCAAACACCCCGATAGGTGGCAAAGAACTAAAAAAAGCCCTATATAGTTACACACAGGCACACACACACACCCCCGCTTGTGGCCCATTTCTGCACCCACTAAATTATTAGAAGGAGAGTTGCTGGGTCACACAGTAGGAGTATTTTAAAAATTTGTTGGTATTTCCAAATTGTCTTATCAATGCTCTCTTCTCCTCACCTTCGTTTTCTGTTTATTTCTTCTTAGAAGGTAAAAACGGATAAATTTCTTTAAAGTATCTGTTAATCTTTGGAGTTCTAAGACATTGAAGAAATATCAAAAGATCTAAAGAATACGGAAAGATCACAACACCTAAAGAGCCGGCTTTGCCTTCTGAGGTTCCCACGTGTAGGTCCCCCACCCCTCCCTTCGCCAGGAAAGGGCCGGGAACTACAAGGCGTGGTTGCACCAGCTGCGCTTTTTAACGTGGCCACAGGACTTCAGTAGTGGGCTTTACTCACGGAGAAGTGAGGCACTTGGCCAGCCTCCCCCCAACTCTCACCGCCTCGTCACTGCCGCCCTGAACTCATCGCTGTCCTTCGTGGCCACGCTGAGTCCAGGGGAGAGCGCAGGTCCCCTCTGCCTGACAGCCCTTTCCCTCTCGTCTCCAGGGGAGGAGCTGGCCATGCTGGAGGACATGAGTCTTGGGATCATGGACTTGAGGAACGTGACCTTCAAAGTCACTCAGGCTACTTCTAATGCATCAACCGACATGCTGCCCGTCATCACAGGAAATCGGTAGAAATGTTTTTCTGATTCTCAGAACTAGCGCAGTTTTCATCTGTGTTCATCACATGTGATGCACGTTTCATTTTTGCTTTATTCCGTTGCATTCAGCTGGAAACGCTCATCCCAGCCCGCTACACTCATTTCACAGCCCTGTACAGGTCGGTGACCAGCAGCTAGGAGGTCTCTGAGCTGGGCCAGGCCGCTGTCCCGTCCTGAGGCCAGCAGGGCCTTCCTCTCCTTGCTCACCTGTCTCGCATCTCCCTGTCGCAGGCCTGACCCTCCTCTTCTTCTGCATTTCAGGGATGGCTTTAACGTGCGGATCCCCCTGCCGGGCCCCCTGTTTGACGCCCTGCCCCGGGAGATCCAGAGCGGGATGCTGCTGCGGGTGCAGCCCGTGCTCTTCAACGTGGGCATCAACGAGCAGCAGACGCTGGCCGAAAGGTGCGTGCCGGGCCATCTCTGTGGGCCAGGGGCTGCATCCGTCGGTCGCTGAGCTGCTGGAGAGCGTGTACTTAGTCCTCTTCGGGCTCCGAGGGCCACCTGGACTTTGTTATCCCTCCTTCCTTTAAGTTCAGCCACATACCGGGCTCGTCTTTGGTGCTGGAACACAAAGATGAACCAGACGAGGTCCGTGTCCTCGAGAGACTTGGGCGGGTAGCAGAGAGAGGTGGCTGCAAGGATTAAGATGAATGCAGGGAGTAGGGGCCCTAGTGAGGTCTCAGGGGGTCTGGGAGGGCTTCCTGGAAGTGGGTTTTAAAGAGTAAGTAGGAGTTGGTTATATGAGGAGGTGGAGGAGAGACCTGGCGTCCCAGGCCAAGGAGCCTGAACAGAGGCAGGTGGGGAGAAGCCACGTGGGGCCGGAGGCTCAGGTAGCAGGCAGCAGTGAGCAGGGGTGAGGACGGAGAGGCCTGGATGGCAGGCATAGAGCCACACCTTGGTCCTAAAGGCCTGTGCCTCGTAAACTCCTCCAGGGTCCCCTGCCAGGCAGCAGGGAAGAGTCACGTGTGCCCACATGTGCAAGAGTGTGTGCAGGTGTTGGAGAGGAGGAGGGGATTGGGTGTGTGTAGCTTCTAATGACCTTCTCTTGGTACGTGAAGACCTTTCCTGTCACGTCATTACATGCATGTGATCTACGTGTTTTTAGAACTGAAAGATATCTGAAAGTTCTTGCTGTTAAGGACATGTGGTCTCCAGGACGACATGCCATATTCCTGTTGAGCCTCTGAGCCCAGTGGTCAGTGTCCATTGATCCCCAGGTGTAGGGTCCTCCCCACACGGTCAGAGACCTTTCAGTGGGACAGGACACCATCAGAGTCACATCTGAAGAAGGTCATCTGCCGGCCATGTGCTGGAAAGATGTGAGGGGCCAGATGTGACGAGGGGGTTGTCGGGAAGAGTCCGGGCCAGAGGCGGTGACCTGGGTCAGGCAGGGGCAGTGCAGATGGGAAGGGACAGACTGGAGAGCCGAGACGTGGTCTTCAGCGGGGCAGGTGTGAGAGGCGACAAGGAGAGGAACAGAGCAGGCCTCTAGGTGGGTGGTGAGTAGCTGGTCCTAAACGGGAGAGGGGTCATGCTGGGGGCAGTTGGAGAGCTGGCCTTAGGCTGAGGGCGCCAGCCCAGGAAGCAGAGATCCGGAAGGTGTGGCCAGAGGTGGGGTGCCCACTTGAGGGAGAGCGGGCAGTGTCAGGGCCCCAGGAGGAGGTAACATCCCCTGCGTCTGGCAGCTCCTGTTCCTGACTGCAAGAGTGGTTTCTGAAAAAGGTGTTTCTGGAAAGGTTTCTGCAAAGGGTTGAGGCCAGGCCAGATTGGAGTGAGCAGAGGGCCAGGTGGCGGAGGACATGGCAGTGGACGGGAGACACGGGAGGCAGGGTCTGTGCTCTGCTTGCTTGTCTGCTCCTAAACAAGGCCAGCTCACCTGTGTCCCAGGGTGACCCCCAGGGAGCAGGTGCCTGGAGGAGAAAAAGCCATTTTGGGCATCAGGGGTGGTCGGGTTGCGGTGGACCCACAGGAGGGCATCCTGCCCCCCGAGGGAAGACTTTGGGACTGTGAAGAGGCTGCCATGCACGGAGGTCGCTGGGCAGGAAGTGGTGGAGGGGGCGTGCGTCCAGGCCTGGGACTCCAGGGCTGCGTGTTTGATGAGCACCTGCGCCTTCCTCACGGGTGGCTTCCCTCCCGACTCCCCGCGGGCCTGGCTCCCTGTGTGGTGAGGGGAGGGCTGGGGCCCTGCACTCCCTCCAGCAGGAACAGCTGGTCGGGTCTGGTCATCCAGCAGCAGGGCGACTTCCGATTTGAAGATGGGACTGTCCTGATTCCCCAGCCAGAGCCCCACTGCCGGCCCCACTCCCGGGCGCCTCCGGGGTGGGAAGACGGGGACCCGGGGCCGCGCGGCGGGGCTGCCCAAGGGCCTGGGTGTCTCGCAAGCATGCCTGTCACAGGTCACGCAGGATTCCTGCTCATGAAACGTATTCAGACTTGTCACCAACACGGGAGAGATAACCTTAAGCCTGGGGGGAGGAACGTGGCTTAGAATCTTGACGTGCGCCATAAGGATCGAGAGAATCGCCATCGTTACCTTTAACGCGGTCACCGTGGCGCTAGAGACGGCGACATTAGCCAGCTAACGGTGTCCCCCTGTGACCTCTGAAGGTTTGGCGACACGTCTTTACAAGAAGTTATCAACGTGGAGAGCTTGGTGCGGTTAAATTCCTACTTCGAGCAGTTTAAGGAGGTTTTGCCAGAGGATTGTAAGTATCTCTTCACCACGGCAGGTCCCCACCCGCTGTTTTTCGTCCCTCGAGGGGTTTGAGGTTTGCTTAGCGACCTTCTGATGCTGATGCTGACACCCCCCTGCCTCCCGCCCTGTCACCAATGTGGTCGGCTGCTTTCATGCCCGGGGTCACCGTGCAAGACACGAAGGGGCTGAGGACAGACCCTGGGGAGGGCTCGCATGGAGGCTGGGCCAGGTGGGCGCAGAGCCGAGGGGCCCCGCTGGCGTCCGAGGGGCATCTCACAGTCGCCGTGTGGCGAGGCTGCAGTGGCGCAGGTGGGTGACCACGCTGCACGGCCTCGAGTGGCCGGAGTCCGTCAGGGACTGAGGGCTGGCACGTGGGGAGGCAGGAAACACGCCTGGAGCATGGGGGATGGAAGGGTCTTAAAGGCCCGAGCGAAGGGGCTAGAAAAACAGGCCTGCGAGATGCCAGAGGATGGCAGGACTGGAGATCCTGCAGGGCCAGGTCGGGGCCCGCAAGCGAGTGGGGGGACATGGTGTGGGCACGGGAGCTCAGGCGGGAGGCCTCAGTCTCCCCGTGAACTGAGGGCGTGAGCCCAGCACTGGGCTTGGCGGCCGTGAAGGAGGCTTGGGACGGGTGCTGTTGGAGCCGTCGAGGCTCTGGCACTGACCTCACATCGGAATTCACTGGAGAATCTGGGAAAATCCTCTTGCCAGGGGCCCAGCTCAGAGTGTGGAGGGCGGGGCCTCGGCCTTGGGAGCTTAGAAACTCCCCGGGTGATCCCCGTGTGCTGCACCAAGCTCGAAAGTGATGGCGTTTAAGAGTCAGTAAAATGCTTCTCTGAGGACTCAGCTGAAGGATCCCAGATACCAGGTCATCCTCGTGTTCTTCCACAGTGACCACAGTGGCCAGTGACAGACTTGTCAAGTCCTTGCACGTGCCAGGCCTTCTACACACTTCCCACGAATTATCTAACTGATCCCACAGCAGCCTTGGGAGGCGGGCTTGGTTTCATACCCATTTGACATATAGTGACACTGAGGCATGGAGGGCAGGTCCCCCAAGGAACCTGGGTCAGGCCAGGTGGCCTGTGGCCAACACCCACCTTCCGACTGCTCTGGAGGCGGGGACAGTGCCGGCTGCCCAGGCTTGGACTGAGGGGACGGGAGCGTGTGCTGGGCCAGCCCCCCGGCTAGGGCGCCCTGAGACGGAAGGGCCACGCTGGGGGACCAGGAGCCTTGTGGTCAGGAAGGGGGAGACTTGTGCTCAACGTTTTGGAGGGCGGCAGTTTCCAGTGAGACGTGGCCCCAGGGGTAAAGGCCCGGGAAGGGCGAGGCCGGCGGGATCAAAAGCCGGTAGCACTGCCCACGGCCCGGGACGCCGGGGGTGCCGCAGCCCGCGTGGCCCTCAGCCCGGTAGTTACGCTCGTCCGCGAGGCTGAGGAGATGGGGCCCACCAGCAAGCGCCCCCAACTCTGCTGGGGCGCCAGTGTTGCTAACTGGGCCAGAGGTCAGGTCGTGCGTCTCCTCCGGGAGGCTCTGGTTCACAGCCTCTGGGTTCCCACAGCCCCCGTCACGCGCTGAGCCCTCTGGCCCAGCCCCCGGAGCAGCGTGAAGTGGTTGGCATGGGATCCTGCGTGCACCGGGGAGGTTGTGCGGTGGAAACGGGTGCATGGTTTCATCCCACAGTTGGTGGTGATTTGCGGATTCAGGCCCCCTGGCTGTTTTCCGTAGATGTGACCTCGAGGCTCTTCTGTTCTCCTCTGGTGGTCCTGGTGTTTGAAAATCCCAGGCTTCTGAGGTGAGGTGGTCTGACTGATCTTCCAGCTGGAGGGGTCCTGGAGCGGCCTGGACACTGTCGCGGTGGAGGCGGCTGCCCTCCCCACCTCCCCCAAGGGTGGCGGCCCCCTCAGTGTCGCCACCCCCGGCCCTAAGCATCCTCCAGCCCTGGCGGCAGTTCTGAAGACCTGATGGATCTCCCTCACTCCCTCCCGTTCTCGATGATCCGAGCTCCCCCTCCAGCCCCTCGAAAGAACTGAAAGGAGGCCAGGTGGTTGCCCTTTGCAGGTGGCACTGAAGTGGCAGTGAAAGTAACGGAGTGCTCACCGTGCTGGCCACCAGGCCCAGTCCCTGAACACAGGCCTCCCTTCTTGCTTCAATCACACTGAACCTCCGGCTCCGGCCGGGACTCATCCTTTGGCCGTTTCCAGCGGCGCTGGCTGCTGTGGGCTAAGTCCCCGTGGGCGGCCCCAGCTCCACGACCCCGTCTCTCTTCCAGGCCTACCTCGATCTCGGAGCCAGACGTGCCTGCCGGAGCTGCTGCGGTTCCTGGGTCAGAACGTGCACGCCAGGAAGAACAAGAACGTTGACATTCTCTGGCAAGCTGCTGAGGTGAGGGAAAAAATGTGAATAACAACAACAAATTAAAACCTCAGCCAGGAGTGAAGAGAACAGGTTTCTTCATAAGGACACAATGAGAGTTGCTCGTGAGTTGCTTACCGTAGGGCTGCCTGAATTCTGATAAGCCTGACACAGAGTCTACCCCCTCGGACGTGGAATAACCAGGCTGATGACAGCTGTCCCCTTCCGAAGCCCGCACAGTGATAACCAGCTAGAGCTCACGACCTGCTGCATCTTTTAATAGGTTCAAAGGGAGATCTCTGGGACCTTTGCCGTCTCTTTAAACAATATTTCTAGTACACTGCTGCTCAGATCTCCTCATTTCCCCTGAAGACCTCAGATACTTTCTCACCAATTTGTGGAGTTCCTGCTCTGAGCCCGGGTATCAGAGCAGTTTCACAGCTCGTCATTCACTCACCCCTGATGAGGGGACCTGTCCACACTGGGACTCACACACAGAGTTGGCATATTATTAGTCGGGCCTAATTCACACATGGGGAGACCCACCAGCACCCTGAAGTGGCTGATAGTCCCCCCACAAAGCCTGGAGCCTGGTGCTGCAGGCTTCCCTCTTGTGCAGGGATGCACTTGTGGCCACCCTGCTGCACCTTCCAGAACCTCATGGAGCTCTGGATCCACCATCTATGAGTGTAACTTTCTTTGACCCTATTTTTAGTTTGGTTTATGCCACGTGTCTGGGTCATGAACTCTCCAGCCTGTGGAATTTAGTGAGCACGTCCCCATTCACTTCATCAGTTATGATTTTATTAATTCACTCTTCACCTAGCTCAGGGGCTGCTTAGAATCTTTAAAAGAAATTGTTGTCTGTTCTCACGAGATGCCCGTCTTCCTCCTGACGGTCGTGGCTGAACTTGCTTGGGTCCTTTCTGTCTTGTCCTCCTTCAGACACCGTGCTTGGGACCACACTGTCCTCTGTAGAGCGGCATCCCTGGCCGTGGCTGCGTGGTCTCGGCTGGGGCCTCTTGGCCCGAGAAGCAGGCACGGGGCCGTCTGTAGGGCAGCCTGCAGCGCCTCTGGTGTTTTTCTGAGAAGAGCAGGTCACGGAGCCCACTGGCGTTAGGTCACATGGTTCTTCGTGAGATACCCACATTGTTCTCACAATGCAGCATCTCCTATGGGTCCACAGGCCCTTATCTGAAGCTCTCGTGGGCAGGTGTTTTAGAATTCACAGGGCTCCACATTTCAGAAAGGTGATACGGTATACAGTTGGTACCTAGGCGTGTGATAGGGTGCACATCACCTGTGTGTAACGTGCACGTGGATGATTTCACATCCCCAGGGGATCTGGGGCAGCACCCTGGAATCAAACTCCTGAATACTGTCTTACTGAAAAGTATGAATATGTATACAAAATGGGATAAATAAAAATTGTAGATAGTTTGACATCCACTCAAGAGCTGGTCATGTTGCCAAACAAGGCTGCCACAAACTTTATACCAAAAAAAAAGTCTTTTGTTCTAGAGCTTTCTCGATTCGGGGACTGTGTGCCTAGGATTGCTCCCAGTAATGCAGAGCAAATGCTCCCAGGTGTCCTTCCATGGGGAGATGAGGTGCCCTGAGGCGGTCTTTTCTCAGCAGGGGGGTTGCCCTCCACGGGAGCTCCTCACTTGGGAGGGGAGGTGCGCTGGGCCCTGTAACAGGGCCCCGGGTCGAGCTGGAGGGGAGCCTGGTGGGCAGGAGGTGGCCACAGGGAAGTGGGTCTGCTGAGCTGTTCCCACCTGTGCAGACGAGGAAGCGTGTAGAGACCAGTGGGTCTGTGCTGTCACTTCCAGAAAGGCCTAGAGACTTGGCGGGGGCTGGGCATCCTGGGAGCTCTCTGACCTACCCCAGGGGGTGGGCAGCAAAGGGCTGGTCCGGGCAGAGCTGGGAATGTGGCTGAGCAGACGGCGGGGCCCCCGGGAGGCAGCAGCGTCCTGTGGGAGAGGCCCCGGGAGGTGGCCCGGGGCAGCGACCTGTCCCGTCTCCCCCTAAGTAAAGCCTGCCTTCCCGTTGGCAGGTCTGCCGCCGCCTCAATGGGGTGCGGTTCACCAGCTGCAAGAGCGCCAAGGACCGCACGGCCATGTCGGTGACACTGGAGCAGTGCCTGATCCTGCAGCACGAGCACGGCATGGCCCCGCAGGTCTTCACGCAGGCCCTGGAGTGCATGCGCAGGTGAGTCCCCCGGGCCCGGCGGCCGCGCTCTAGTTTGGCTTTGGAAAATTCCTCCACGTCTGCCGAGTCAAACTCCAGGCCCATCACATCCAGTGTCCTCTTGAGTCAGGGGGGGAAAAGAGCCGGCGCTGTGTCTGAGTGGGACCGCACTGAAGCGGGCGAGCCGAGGCAGCGGGGAGGGAGGTGGTGAGCTCGGAGGCGGCCGTGTGGCTGCCCTTTGGTGCCCGGTGTGCCCCGGCCACTCATCTTGCTGTGGGTGCGACTCAGAGCCCGGGCATCCCAGCAGGCCCCGGCTGTTCCCATCCCACGTTGTCTCTTTTCAAACCGAGGGGAGACCGAGCGTCCGCAGGCTGCGCCGGTTGGCTCCGCTTCTCCCAGTGGTGGGCTGGGTTTGCTTTCACGAGCCCAGTGTCCAGTGTTTCCTGGCAGCAGCCCCTCCCCTGTCCCCGTGCCGTGGCCACCTTGCCCTAATGATGTTCTGATTCCGAGGCAGCAGGCGTGTTTGCAGGATGAAACCAGGGACTAAAACTCTGTGCGCTGCCGAGCGATGCCTTGTTTCCGGCACTGCCGGGGAGCACCTCCCCTCACATACCAAAAGAAAGGATAAGAAACCTGCTCCTCCTGTCTTCTTCCATGTGGCCGCCAATGCTGTTCTAGTCTCGTTTCCAAGTCACTTCTACTGAGTGTTCTGTACCATTTGTCCTCTCACCAAATTCTTCAAAGCATTCAATTCTCTTATCCTTTCTGTATGTCTCTGCCGTTTCACCTTCTCACAGTCTTACACGAAAGCGATGCCTGAGCGCCTACCTCTTGACAGTAGCGTTTTGTAGAACTGGAACCATTTGTTCCTGTTTGGTCTTTCCAAGTTCACCCAAACCTCGTGACCTCAGGGCTGCCTGTTGATGCACTTTTAGAAAGTTCACACTCTCCCTGCCTCGGCCTCAGGGAGGCGGTGGGGTCTCAGCGTCCCTGGTGCGGTCAGCTGCGAGGTGGAGGGGAGGACCGCGCTGGTGAGACGCAGGCCGCCGGCCGCAGAGAGACGAGAAAAATGGAGGGACACAGCTCTAGCTGTGGGGCAGATACTAGGATGAGGTCCGTGCCGTAGGCGCGCGTCAGGCGTACAGTTGGTACCCCTCTATCCAGTCTTGTCTTCGTGAACACATTCGATGTGTTTGTTCTGACTGCGTCTGAGCACAAAGGTCTGGTGAGACCAGGGAGCAGGTGGCTCCTTAGACACACGGGCGGCCCCATCTGCTGGCCTGCAGCCCGCCAAGGGGCTATGGGCAGTTACCCACACGTGCACAGGTGAACTGGGAGGCTTACAACACACGAGGCACGCTCACAACTTTGATCACGTGGGTTTCCTTGTAGGAAAATCAGAAAATCCACATAAGCCCCTACCCCAGTGACTCCCACACCAGCCCATAGCCCACAGGACAATTCTCCGTATTCCTGCTACTACAAGGAACACTGCTAACATCCTGATGCATGTTCAGATACATACGTATGAGTGTGAGTGTGCTTAACCCACACATTGGTCAACTTACCCAGTCCCTGAATAGTACACAAAACATATGCACAAACAGATGCAGTTAGATGTGTAATTCTGCCCACTGTTTTAGTCTACTGTTCTCACTTAACTGTCTTGTGAGCTTTTTTTCAGGTTAATGAATGTGGGCCTTATCATGTTTAGCACACCATAATTTATCCAATTTGCTGTCCTTGAATCTTTAAGCTGTGTACAGTGTGCCAGCACTTTAAATAAGGGTGCAGTGAATACCCTTGTGTTTTCTCCTACCCACGTCTGCCCTGTTGATTCCTTAGGTTAAAGAGTGTACACCCTTGTAAGGCCTTTAATACAAATTGACAGGTTGTTCCCATACCAGTCGCACCCAGTGTCCCGGGGGCCTGCCCACCCACCCTCTGGGTAATCATCCTGCCACTGCTCTGAGCGCTCTGAGCCTGGGAAGTCGGCCTTGCTTTCCTACATTACGGCAGGGACCCCGGGATCCTGAGTAGGGAAGGACCCTCCTCCCACGGGACGGGCATCATTCCCTTGGCCTCCCTCTGCTTCTCTGAAACCCCCATCTGCCTCCAATCATGGATGTCTTTTTAAAGTTTATTTAGGTTTTTCTGAATTTTCTAAAACCTCTGCCGTGAACATATGTTACCTTAATAATCGTTGAAGAAGTTATTCAAAACCAAAGCAAAGCTCGATGCCACCTCGCCTCTGCCGCCCTCGGGATCCTCAGAGCACCAGCCCCGGGTGCCGTGCTCGCCACCCTTGTCCACCCGACCTCATGCATTTGTTTCCATGTGACACTGTTACCCGCCCCCCCGCCCCCACTTCTCTGCTTTTTGGATTATCCCGTGTGGGGAAGACGTGTCAGCTCATAGGCTGCAGGCCCCAGGTGGCTGGTCGGTAGCTGGTGTTTCTGGCTGCGGCGTGGCCAGGAGCCACGGGGCAGCCCGGAGCCCTAAGGAGGCAGCAGGCGGTTTGGCCATGCCCTGCGGTGGTTCTCTTGCTTTCTGGCTTGCGTCTTGCCCCACGGAGGAGCAGAGCACGCAGGCAGCGGGGTGGGGCGGCTGGGGGCAGGTGGGCTGGGGGAGGGGCAGGGCTGACACTCAGCTGTCTTGTGTCCTGGAGGCCCCGGGTGAGCACTGGCCAGTGCGGTGCTAGCAAGTGCTTGACAGCCAGCTCTCTCCAAAAACAAAAACAAAACCTGATCTGTCTGGTTTGCCAATTTCTGTGGCATAAACACTCCCGCCAGCGCCTGTTTGAGGCTGCCGAGCAACACCACGGACCAGGGAGCTGGGAAGAGATGCGCACGCTTGGCTTTTGCCGTCGGAGCCCATTCCAGCTCCCTGCTGGTGGTGCCCCTCCGTCCCCAGTGCAGGGACCGAAACACAACAGTGGGCCTTCCTAAGTAGCCCCAGTGGCCCCCGAGACTGCCCTGGCCGGGGTCGTGACCCCGTGATCAGTGCTCGTGGCAGGAGAAGCGTCCCCCCGTGAGAATGGCACATCCAGGGTCCTCCGGGAGCCTCACCTCAGCACATTTCTTCGGTAGCACCAAAGGGGGACAGACCCCCAGTTTCCAGTGAGCTGGGTTGGACTCCATTCTTGGTAGACCCCATCTCACAGAATGGTGACTCGGAATGGTAGCTCACACCCTGCCGCTGTGCAGCCTAAAAGCCAAGGCGAGTCTGGTGAGGGCTCTGCCTGCAGTTGATACTGAAGGGAAACGGTTATCGTGTGAGCGTCTAATCAGGAGGCAGCTTTGGCGAAATAAGTTGCACCACCTGCCGCTCAGGCACCTGTGAGAAGGTCAAACGCCCCGATGGTTCTTCATGTTCAGCTTGCTCTTTGGAGTCCACGTCTGGCCGCATGTGCGAGCATGGCAGGGCAGCATGGTGTGTGCTTGGCAGCCGAGGGTGTGAACATGGAAAACCATTTAGTCGGCCTACACGTGTTTGTTTTCAGTAGATTACAGTATTTTCTTCTTATTTTCCCTTCTCTTTCTCTCCTGTTTTTCTTGTAACTGCTCGTTTTGTTTTGGTATCCCTTTTACACCCTTTTCTGCATATCATCTTTTTCTTTGTGTTGTGGCTTCATTCCATGTTTTTTTAAATCTTATCTTTTGGTTCTCCTCTTTTTTCCCCACACTTTTGAGAAAATCCATTGCATGTATCTCTCCTTTTCCTTTATTTTCTTTCCCTTTTTCTTTTCCTTTCTCCCAACCTTCTTCCTTTTCACAGCATTGGAACACGGGAGGTAGTCACCCAGAAGAACTTGAGCGGCCTGGTGCCCATCCGAGACTTAAGACTAGACCCCAGCCTCCTCTGTTCCGTCCCTTTACTAGCTCTGAGCCCCAATTTACTGATTGCGTGGCTCTTCCTGAGCGTAGCATACCTGGTGGCCAAATTGCGTTGCAAATGAATATCGTTATGAGAAATTAACAAATCACCAAAAAAAAGTGCCAGACATGTCCAGCCACCGTGTACCCGACTGGACAGAAGGAGCGTGTCAGAGCATGGTCCGCCGAGATGTATTTCATGCCTTACAGTTTGACATTTTGTTGTTCTGAATTGTAAACACCTGCCAAATTATTTCACCAAGAGGATGTGTTCGTTTAAATTCTGTAGAGTTTTCAGTGCTTGTAACATGTTCTTACAGAGCTCTGTTACTGCTTTGTTTAGCTGGCCTGGAATTACTTGTACCAAATCTCTTACCTTCTGATGTAAAACTATTTATTACCTGTATTATCTCTTGTGCCCTGTTTCCTAGAGAGAGGAATTCTGTCAGGAAAGAATTTGTATATTTGATACTATTCTTTAAATGTACTGCTAACCTTTCCTTTCCTTTTGAAGAGAAATGAAAAGTGTAGATGCTTTCTAACTGGCTCATCTAGATAAACCTATTTAATAGGACATGTACTTTCTGCTTTCATTTCAAAGCGTAGTCCCTGAAATTATAGTAGCAAACAGTTTGCAGAATTATAACATTTCCTTGCTTATTTCCAAGTTGGGATGACACAAAGCTGTGAGGACGGTAGCTCATCGTATCAAGTCAGGCACATAAAAATAACATATTGCACGTGACTTTAGAATTACTCTTCTAAATCTCTGTCATTAAACTGGTCCAGGAACAAATGCACAGAGTAGCAAAAGGCCGTTGAAGTTATAGATACATTTATTTTTCTTGAACTAGCATTTTTCATCAAAAAAAAAAAAAACCTGCTGCTTTAATTCCAGATTCAAGTCCAGATACCTTTTCTCTCTTACAAATCAAATATGGTTAATTATGAAAAAAATCAAAATTTACCAAAAAATAAGGTCCACTTTTGGGCAGTTGTGCCAGATGGAGGTGTGAGAGAGAAAAGGTCACTTTGGTTTCTGTTCTTATCGCTCTTAATTTTAACACGGCAACGTCTGTAAAATGGGAGGATTTGTAACCTTAACATTCCTGTGTGGAAAACGGTGGCTAGACACCTCTGAAGGCAGCAGAGTAGATGACAGGGAACCCCACAGACCCTGCATAAGAAACGGGCGGTGGCTTCTCTGTTTTCCAGCTCCGATTATGTTGTGCTTCTGTTTTGGCCTCCAGCTGGCTTTCCCATATATTGCATTTTATGGAAGTGGATTTCTTTTCACCACTCTAGAAACACTGGAGTGAATTTAGAGAAGCTGGCTTTTCCAGAAACTTTACCCCCAGCCATGCACACAAACCCAGTCCACCACAAAATCTGGCCTCTCCATTCCCTCCCCCAGACTTCCAGAACTGACTCTGGGGTTTCTCTGGTTTGGCCTCAGATCTGAGTTTGGGTTCCGGGAACTGTAGAGGCAGTTACGACTGCAGAAGCAGTGGGGGACAGAGGGCAGGTGCAGACTTTAAATTCTAAGATGAAGGGGCATCCTCCTCCCCGCTGTGTCCTAGACCTGAGCACTGGGGGAGCCTAGGGCAGCTGAGTCCACTCTCCTCACAAGTGCAGTGTGGTCGCTCTGTCTTTTCTAGAATGAGGTGGCTGCTCTGTGGCGCAGCTCCAGACATCTGTCAGGAGGGAGTCTCTCTTCAGATGCCAAGTGACTGGTGGTGTTGAGTTGTAGCAACATGACACTAGTCACAGGTGAGGTCCTGCCAGCCTGTGACTCTTGTGGAGAGGTGTGTCCACCACTTCTCCTCCTCCACATCAAGGTGTACAAGTCGACTTTCTGAGACCATCTCGTTCCTTTATTGGAAAGAGGGCAGGCAGGGCCTACGGTTCACGTTCCATAGCTCCTAGCCTGTTCTGGGTAAAGCACTCCTGCCGCCCCCGGGGTGACACATGCTGTGCCCGCCTCCAGGCTGGCAGAGACCATGCGCAGATGAGGGAGGCCCTTCTGACCCCACAGAGTGTCCCCTCCTCTTCCCGGGTGCCACCGCCCGCCCAGCAAATGGGGGCCGCGGCCAGCTAGACAAGCGCCCCCCCCCCCGGCACCCCCCGCGGGGCCTCACGGACATCATGGCCTGTCCCCAGCTGTCTGCCCCCGGCTGTCATGGTGCCCACCAGGCCTTCCTATAGGCTTGGCTGCTAAGATAAGAGAGAAATGGATGGAAGGAGAGGGGCTAAGATTCTTGGGTTTTCTCTTCAGGGGTGGGTCAGGAGGTAGTACGTTCTAACTGCAGTCACGAGGTGAGATGGAGACAGCGCACCACGAGATCAGACGAGGCTGGGGGTGGTGGTGGTGCTTTAGAATATCTGAGCAAGGAAGCTCAGCGTGCCTTTGAGCTGAGTTTTCATGTCGCCAAGGCCTTACGAAGTCAGGCTAAATATATATTTGAAATCTTTCCTGCTTTAGTAAGTAACAGGCAGGATAAAACAAAGATGGGAAGATGATTCAAGAAAGGGGAGTCACTGATACTTGGTGAAGGTTTTCAGTTGCTTTTGAGCTAATGCTAGCGCTGAGGCAGTGTCAGCGCAGGTGACTAGATGTTCAGGGTCACCAAGACACTCGTGTCCAGATGAGTTCTGAAGGGGAAGATCCCCTCCAGAAAGGAAAAACAGAGCTGTCACTAAAATTAGTTGCCACTTGGGGTTTCAATTTTAATTTTTTGTTTTAAAAAATAGATGTCCTTGAAATAATTTATCGATATAATAAAAAAAATCATGTAGCTTTGAAATAATTAAATCCCTCTTTCTAAAAATCTATCCAAGGCCACCTCGGTGTGTACTATAGACTCCTAAAAATAATGCAGCTGTTGTGAGGGATCAGAGTATTCTGCCTTAGGACGCAGGCTGGCCCCTGCGGCAGGAAACACCAGTTACCACAGCTCGGGCTTGCCTCTCTCCACAACTCAGGCCCCAGCCCCAGGCTGGAGCTTGTCTAAACACTGGGTGATAGAGTCAGCGTGTGATCAGCCTCATTAGTCAGATTTTGTAAACTCAGTCCAAATTCAAACATTTGAGGGAAAATAAGCACAATTTAAAAATAAAGTGTAATCTTGACTGTAATTTCATGTGTAGTATATATTCAGCCAGCTAAACCAGTAATCAGCCTCTTTAACATGTAAATAAAAAGGTAACGTCACAGTTCACAAATTCTTCTTCTTCGTTCCTCAAAGCAGTTTGACATTTACTACTGATAGGTAGTTTTTGAAAAGTGTGTACCTTTCTTTGTAAATGGAGAAGCCATATCTGAAATAGTCCAATAATGTAAGAGCTTCCAAAGATTAAAGAAGCACCTATATAGCTTCTGCTTTAAACGGAGTATTTTTATCTGATTATTGGATGTTAGACCCACACAGTCTTTACTTACTCTAGGGCTCCCTGCTCGTATGGCCTAGGCGCTCAGTGAGGATGACACACACGTAGCTGAGGGCTTTGAGGCTCTCGTGACAAGAAAGCATATCTGAGTTACTAAATTACTTAATATAACAAGCAGGTGGATACTTTTCTAAAATACCCGAGTTTATCTTCTGAATAAAATCACTGTCTTACCAAAAATATTTTTCATGTTCTTGATAATGAGATTGTCATTTTCACTTTAAAAGGCTTGAGCAATTGCCACTGATATTTTTTTAAAATGCATGACATAATGGACTTCAGACAACTTGAAATATTTTTTTTAAATCACTGTTTCTTGGTAACTGCAAATTTTACATCTCATAAAGGGGATTTTGTACTAAATTTAATAATTAGTTGATTTAACTGCTAGTCTTAGAATAATATAAAACTATGAACTTACACTGTGCTATATAGGAAGTCATTCCTATTTAGAATCACTTTTGCCTGTGAATCTCATGTCTATCGGAACGTTTCCCAGAGAGCTCCCCTGAGGCTCCCATTCGGGAATGTGAGGCCTGCCTGACAGCTCATCCTCCTGTTGAGCATTTGCTTTGCCCACTGGGTTGCCAATGACAACCCTTGATCAATGCAGCAGCGGAAGAGGCTGGTGGCAGGTTCTCTAGGGCAGGGCCCCTGTGGGCTCTCACTGGCTCAGTGGCACTCCTGAGAGAGGTGACCACGAGGTCAGCTCACCTGGAGAAGGTGACCTCGGTGGGGTCACTTCTTCACGACGCCCCAGCGCTGAGAGCCATGTAGCCATCGCACAGCCCGCGGCACTGCTGTGTGCCCGGGACAGCTGTCTCCCAGGTTGAGACAGCATGTGACAGCCACCTTCTTAGCCAGATGGTTTTGCTACATGTTGAATTCTGCAAGGAAAATCAGCATGTTCAATTGGAGACGGTTAACAGCTGTTGCTAATATAGAAAAATGCAGCTTTTTAAAGACTTTTGGTAAGAGTAGCACTTTTTCCACTTAAATTGCTATGTGACAGAACCTCTGAACCACTAGTTAGGATAGACCCCTCAGATAACCAGACACGAAATACATGAAACCATTACCTTAAAAAAAAAAAAGGTTGTCCTCCACTTCGATACAGTGCTGCTTTTGGAAATGCAAACCTCGCAGTCCCATACAGCCTGTGTCCATCTCTGTGCTTCTTAATTGCCTTGTTCAGAAACCCGCCATCTTACGTGTGTATTGTCGTAAATGAGTCTGGCATCCATTTAAATTAATCAACCTTTCTTTTAATGCTATGAAAATAATCAGTTCATTTCATCTGAGTTTAAGTCTTTTCTTTTTTCCTTTTTTACTGCTGTCATTTCTTGTGCTTGTTTTTTCCCCAGTGAGGGTTGTCGAAGAGAAAATACAATGAAGAATGTTGGAAGTCGCAAATATGCGTTTAATTCCCTGCAGCTGAAGGCTTTCCCCAAGCATTACAGGCCTCCTGAAGGGACTTACGGAAAAGTTGAAACATGAACACACGGTTTCCTCTAATTAGCTGTTATGTAATAAATGTGGGTACCCTCTAGTGTCATATATGAATTCTTCAAGAAGACCTGAAGGATTGGTTTTTACTTTTATGTTTTTAAAACTATTTCACTAAAGAGTCTATAGAGCATGTTTTTTGCGTTGGAATCCATAGCAGGTAATGTTGGGCTCACTAGTGTGGAGAGTTAACAACTGCCCATTTAAACAGCCTTCAGCCATAACCACACAGGTATCAACAGTTACCTGTATGAATCAAGCCAGGTGCGTCTGAAATGCTAAGACTTTCTAAAACACCCACTTAGGCAGCTGCTCACCTAACTTATTTTTTTACTGAGTAACTCAAAATTGAGCATTGATTTACAATCTACTTTTTAAAAATCTCCATGTAAAACAGTAAATAATAGTTTAAATGATTGGATCCCGGGCAGACCACTAAATGTTAAATGTTAAGGGAAGTTTTGGGGAAAGACGCTCGCTCTGTCTCATGCGGCCAGGGCGAGTGCTTCTGGTGCATCAGCCTGCCTGTAACAGCACGGGTGGAACCAGGAGTTGAAGTAAAGGCTGATAAATCAGCCTGAGATAAGACTTATTAGAAGACAATACCTGCAAAGCCGCCTGCACAGTAGGGGCCACCCCTGTCCCTTAAAGAACAGGGTGTCTGCTCGAGGGCATGAGGCCAGCCGGCTCCTGTTGCCTTATGCCCCGTGTGTAGTCCACGGCCCCAGGGCACGTCTCCCCTTCTTCCCCAGGTCAGGACCTCGCACGTGGTATTGTCTGATGCCTCGCAGTCAACAATGGGGGATTTTGCATAGAGACAGTGGAAGCCTAAATATTTTCAAAATTGGTGTCCTCTGGTGGGTTTCCCAATTTTTTGTCTTCTAGAAGACAATACAATCATGTTTGAATGTCTGATGAAAGTGTCTTTTAGGTCTGCAATAATTGTTACTACTCATTCTGTTATGTAAGATGGCTGTTGAGAAAGTTGAGATATCTCCTAAAATGAGATTTTGAAAGGGATTAATGGACCATAAAACTTAGGAATTTCATAGAAAATTATGTCTGGTCATCTATTATAAGATGATGATGAGTCATCTGCACATAGCAGAGTTTTTTCTTAGTTTATATGTTTTTATCAATTGTTTTTATCATTATGTTTACATGTTATTTAAAAGGCTGTAAAAGAAATGTATGTGGCACATATTCATGATACTGATCCTAATGACTTGTGAACCCTTAGGAAGTTCCTTTACCTAAAATTCTAAATGCTATTCTTTGGGCTCCTCTAGAAATGCCACTTGGAAACACGTAACAGGCCTGGGCCTGGGGAGCTGAAGCACAGGCAAGACCACCCCTTGGCAGGGACAGAGGGTGGGCATCAGGTAAGGGTGGAACCAGGTGACCTTTCAGATCCTTTCCTCCTCAGAAGTCAGTGCACACCTGGAGCCTGCTGTCTCCTGACGCCCACTGGTGAGTGTGAACTGGTGTGGAGGGTGAGTCAGTGAGGGACCCTTGGTGCTCACCAACCCCTGCACAGCTGGGTTCACTGTGGAGGGCGGAGGTGGAGAAACGTGTCCCGCAAGCCCACTGCACAGGTGGCAGCAGGTGGTGTCAGATTCTCCTGCTGTGTCGATCCATGTGCAGAGACAGCTTCCAGTATGGCTGATTTAGTCTTTCACCTCCACCATTTCATTTAATTTGTCATTTTCTAGTATCTATATATTTCCATCTTTACTCATTTTAACATCATTTTTTAAAACTCCCTTGTATTTTTAATGTTACTCATACAACTTTCAGATTTTTTTTTTTTTTTTGGTCTGAAGAGCATTACCTGCATTTACCAAAAGGGAATATAGCAAATGTTGTCATCTGTTAGCAGTTTTGCATGTGGCACCTTTATGTGAGTATTTTCCTAATTTTGGCTTCATGTTGGATCACCATAAAAGTCGAAGACTTGGCTAATCACGTAGAAAATATTCAGGTTTCAGTATTCCACCTGAGCGTTACTCCCCCGCTCCTGTGCGGTAGTCAGTCTCACGGCGGCGCTGCACGATTACAAAGCTCGCTGAGTGGGGGCCACATTGCCCATCGTGGTGGCTGCAGGTACCCAGGTCACACGGGAGCTTTGAGTTTTCAGTTGGAGAAGGAAGGCAGTTGTGCAGGTTCCCGTAAAATAGAGGTTCCATCAAGTGCTCCTTATATAAGGCACCCATTTAAAAAGAAACGTTGAGACACTGAAAGCTCAGATGTGACGTGGATTCTGTGAAAGCGTCTGCAGCACAGTTGCCTTTGGTTTCCTTTAAAAACGTACAAATACTGTATAATAAGTTTTGTCCCTACACAATTGTATTTGCCAGGCTTAGTGCATTAAGGTACTTTTATTTATTTGTTTTGGACAGTATTAATATATATAAACATATAGTTACCGTTTTATATATTCTTAGCTCATTCAAAGCCATGTATGCTGTAAATGTGCTAGTCTTTAGAATGACAATAAACAACGAACGAGATCATTAAACCTGGTCTGCCTGATTCATTCGGATACATTAGGAGGACTGGTTCTGTGGCCGGCATCTGGCTGGACCATCTGGCTGGACTGCTGGGCATTGCATTGAGTGCTCAGTGTTTGTAAACATGAGACATTTCTGTTTTATAATCCTGTTTTCACTTAGTTGGAAGTAGAGGGCAGTGAGGTGTGGGATTCAGCTTCAGACAGATTCGGATCCCTATCCTGTTCTGCCTTTCACTGGCTGGTGACTTTGAGCAGCTTGCTTGCCCTCTCTGAGCCTCCCTCCATGTGCTGAGTATGAAGTTGCTGCTTTTGCCCTTGGGCCCAGTGCACATCAGATTTTGCGTACACGCTGTAAGAGTGAAGTTCCTCCTGTCTCCCCCAGCCCTGTGGAGATGCTGCAGTTAAGCCTTCAAAGCCAAATGCTCTGGGAGCTCCTCTTCTCAAATACAGACCCCCAGGCTGGGGAGCCTGACATGGGGCTCAGAACTCTCACTCCTGTGGGGGAACCTCTGCCATATAATTACTCTCCAGTTTGGAGGTCACCCACCCCCTCCCAGGGGTATGGGATTTGACTGTACTGCGAGTGTGCCCTTCTTACTGTCTCGTTGTGGTTCCTTCTTTACGTCTTTGGTTACAGAATATCTTTTTTGGTAGGTTCTTACCTTTCTTATCGATGGCTGTTCAGCAGTTAGTTGTGATTTTGGTGTGCTCACGAGAGGAGGTGAGCTCAAGGTCCTTCTACTCTGCCATCTTGTCCCAGGAACCGAGGAAATTTTAATCCAGGGTCATTGTGCTCTCCAGATCATCGACCATGACCCACAGTGAGTATCAGAGAAAAATCCCCTTATGCCTCCAGCAGGAGAGAAGGAACCACTCGTGAGATCTGCGTGCTAAGTGTGGACACAGTGGGCAGTGTGAGATGATTGGCATCAAACGTTCCTGAGTGTTCGCTGCTGCTCATACCCTCCCACGTCCGTAAGTGTGGGTGGTGTCAACTCTGTGGGTTGCCTGGCCACCCGTTGTGTGACTTGCTGAAATGTCACTCCGTGAATGGTCTGATTCTTCATTATGTTGCATCTTGTGCTCGGCACACGTGCCTAGGGATCTCCCTTGGATAAATTCCTAGCAGAAATGTACAACTAAAGGATAATTTCAATGTTCTGAAATTTTTGAACTTTTAATACTACCAGAGTACTCCCATAAGCTACCACCTGGAGCACCACCTGCCTTTCCCTTTCTCATCGGAGCTGGGACGGCACCTTGTTTCACTTCCATTCCTTTGATTACTCTGAAACTGAACATCTTTTATACTTGTATTTGTGCTTCTACTTTTGTGACTTCGAGTGTACATCTTTTTCATATGACTAAGTGTTTTTAATACACAGTCTGTTCACTCTGTCACATTTTGTGGTCTTTTTAAACCTACTTGTCAGCTGTCTTTTCGTTTTGTTGATGGTAGGTAGGGGGTCTACAGAGTGAAAAAATCTTATGTGGTGATATACACCTGTCTTTTTCTTTTTGCTGTTTGTTGTGAAATTGGGTCCTGGCTTCCCCACTGGAGGTGACAGAGCTGGCCCCCCATCCTTGTCCATGAGAGGGTGTCATGCTGTGCCCTTGCTGAGGGACAGCACCGCACTTGGCACCTTGCACATGCTTGGTTTAATTCCATTTATGGTTCCTGCCTTTGCTGATACTGAGGTTACTTAAAAAATATTCACCTGTTCTTATTATTTCTAGTACTTACATGGTTTTACATTTAGAACAATTCATCGGGAATTATTTTTGGCATAAGGCACATGTTGTAGTGTTTGCTACGGTCAGCACGGCTCCCTCCTCTAAGCCAGCCCGAATGTTGCTCCTTTAAAGATATAAGCAAGGGGAGACGTTTCAGGACACTGGCCACCGTCACCGTGCACTTCCTCCTGCCCCTCCTCGATGCCATCCTGGGTTTCCGTTCCAGCCTGTTAGTGGGTGACTTGGTTCAACCTGGCTGCTTGGTTCTAGGGGCGGTGACTGCAGAGGTTCTGATTGGAAGAAGGTAAGGGGGGCTGGTGGTTGGAGTTTCCCCATTTGTAATTTTGCTGAGGACAAAAATGATCAGCTGTTCAAAGGGCCGTTACGTTTGTAACTTCCTTACAGGCTGTTCTAACGGGTCTCCCCTCTTTTTAAAAAATTTTTTATTGATGTATAGTTGATTCACAATGTTGTGTTAGTTTCTGGTATACAGCAAAGTGATTCAGTCATATATATGTATACATATTCTTTTCCATTATAGATTTTTACAAGTTACTGAATATAGTTCGCTGTGGCATACAGTAGGACCTTGTTGTTTATTTTATATATAGTAATGTGTATATTATTTTATATATAGTAATGTGTAATTACTATATGTGTAATTACTAATTACACATATAGTGTTAATTACTAATATAAAGTAATGTGTATAAACTCCTAATTTATCCCTCTCCCCCCTTCCCCTATGATAACCATGGGTTTTCTGTCTGTGAGTCTGTTTCTGTTTTGTAAATAAGTTCACTTGTATCATATTGTATATTCCACACATAAGTGATATCATATATTTGTCTTTCTCTGACTTACTTCAGTCAGTATGACAACCTCTAGGTCCCTCCATGTTGCTGCAGATGGCATTAGTTCGTTCTTTTTTATGGCTGAGTAGTATTCCTTTGTGTATACATGTGCCACATCTTCTTTATCCATTCCTCTGTCGATGGACACTTGGGTTGCCTCCATGTCCTGGCTATTGTGAATAGTGCTGCTGTGAACACTAGGGTGCATGTGTCCTTTTGAATTAGCATTTTCTCCAGGTACACGCCCAGGAGTGGGACTACTGGACGACGTGGTAACTCCATTTTTAGTTGAGGGACCCCCCCCACACCGTGTCCACAGCGCCGGGTTCCATTCCCCTGAGCCCCTTCCTGAAACAGCAAACAGCAAGGTGGAACCAGTTTTGAAGTTTTCTTGCAAGATCGTCCTCAGCCTGATGTGTTCCTATGCTGCCGTCACAAGGTGGACCTTCGGGCACAGGGCCACCCCTTAGTCACAGGACAGAGCTTCTGGCATTGCCGTCTTTTCTGGCCTGGAGAGTGCCAGGAGCCTGGGCCAGTAGAAGGGCCTGGCCTCAGGTCTGGACATCCTGTTGTGCTCTGGGCGTGGGCCCTTCCAGGACCAGCACCTTCGAGCAAGCCCTTGTGAAACTCTCTACTTGCAGATGGACAAACTCTTCCCTTACAAGCCTCTATGAAGAGTTGACTTTTCAGGAAGTTGCAGTGCAGGTGCTGCTCTGCAGCGTATGAAACCCTAGTCCAGAAACAAAAGGTTCCCTGGAAGGGGACAGCTCAGGGCGCCTGACCTGCCCTACATGCTCATGAGGGTTGCCCAGAGGGAGGGCAGAGCTGCCTCACAGGTATTGATTACCTTTACACTTTTAAATGTACCTTCCTCTCAAAGGCCCTTTCCAAAAAAGTAGAAAGTAATTAAATTTACAGTGGCTAAAATCCAGTATTTGAGAACAGGAAGGAAAATAGAAATGAAAGTGAAATAGGGGTGTATGTCAACCCAAAAGATTTTTCATTCCCACGAGCACGAAGCAGCACAGGCACTGGCAGGGGGAGAAGTGACAGGAGAGATGGAAACTTCTGTTTAGCACACTCCATGCTCCCACAGGATTCTGGAAGCAGAACAGCACTGGCCAGAACTGACAGTCCAGCGCCTTGTTTACGCTGACCGTGGGCAGTGACACCAGCACAGCAGATGTCAGCCTACAACGTGTCTGGAAGCCAAATGTTGACTTTTAGGTGGAGGGTGCAGGTGGGTTCTGTGCCGTGCTCTGAACTGCAGCAGGGCCCTGTGAGTGGGCGTACACAGGTGCCCCCCGCCCCCAGCCGTGGCCACCAGGGAAACTGCCCCAGTCTCAAGTTACAACTCTATCCTGTGCTGCCCAGGGGAGAATGCCCCTCCCCAGTCTATGCTGAGATTTGGCAAACGGGTAATAACTTTGTCTTTTTTTTTTTTTTTGCGGTACATGGGCCTCTCACTGTTGTGGCCTCTCCCGTTGCGGAGCACAGGCTCCGGACGCGCAGGCTCAGCGGCCATGGCTCACGGGCCCAGCTGCTCGGCAGCATGTGGGATCCTCCTGGACCGGGGCACGAACCCGTGTTCCCTGCATCAGCAGGTAGACTCCCAACCGCTGCACCACCAGGGAAGCCCTAACTTTGTCTTCTTTTTATTACAGTTATCACTACCCAAGCTCCGACACAGATTCCTGAGAGGGTGGGAACAGAATATCTGCACTCCAAATCCCTCCTCAGACCCCTTTTGTGCTTCAGCACTACTTTGCAATGACTCTTCCTGCACCAGGCTTCCAGTGGGCCTTTTCAGCCAGTCCAGGCAGGTCTGCATTCAATTATAAATCTTTATGGTGCTGTCAGTCTCGGTTGTACCATTTAACAAAAAACAGCCAGGTTGGAGAGGACAGGAAGTGTGCTTGTTTCCAGAGCGAGGAAGAACACAGCTGCATTTAGAGATGGATGTAGAGGCATATGGCAGCTCATCACTTCCTCCCTGCTGCCCGCCCTGCCCTTGGCTTCTGTGGTTTTCCCTTCCTGGTCTCTCACTCTGCCTCTTCACTCTGATTGGCTTGTTGTCCTCCATCCACCACTAGCACTGTGGTGGTCCCTAGGTTTCTGTCCATAATTTCCTTCTATCGTACTTCATATGCTTTTCCTGAAATACCTTATTAGTCATTCATATAGAATAAACTACCACTCAATTGCTAATGACTACCAAATTTCCAGATCCATCTAAACATCCAACCATATCTCAGCCATTCTACTTGAGTGTCTTGGTGTCTCAAACATAGCATGTCAACACCAAACTCATGCATTCTCCCCCCCCCCCCCCCCCCCCCCCCCCCCCGCCAGCTGGCTGAGCTCTCCTCTGATAAATGACCTCACCTTCCACCCTGGGGTCACCTTCCCTCCCCTCCACATCCCATCAGCCACTAAGATCATATCTCTTCAACCCATTCCATAATTTCCATCCACACACTCACAGCCCTGGTCCACATCCACACTCCCTCTCATCTGGACCACCTCCCCATAGCTTTCTTATTCCTCCTTCAAGGCCCATCTCAGGCATGCCCTCTTCTATGGCGATTTCTCTCCACAAAATGAGCTGGCCCTTAAAAAAAAAATGTCCTCAATCAGCCTTGACTATATGCGTATTGTATTATGCGTCTCTCATTCATCATGTTACTTACCTTTTACTTTGCCCAGCAAGTGCAATGCCTGCCACACAGGAGCTATTCAAAAAAGCTCACCGAATGAAAAGATTTTTCTTTTGATGTTCAGTTGAAATCTTATTTCAGCACTAGACTATTGCTTTTCTCTGTATATAATCAGTTATTCTAAACACATTATAAGGAGCCAAATTCAACAGGCTCAAGGGAGAAGGCAAAGTTAATAGTATAGTGTGGCAAACACCAGGACAGTGGTTTTCTCTTGGGGGTGAGCAGGCAGGTCTCTGAGGAATGTTAAGCATTACAGAGGGTTCAGACAATATTCTGTTGATCTGGATGATAGTTACATGGTGATCTACTTTATAGTTAACTGGCAACATTATAAAAACACTATATTGGGACCAACCTCACACACCAGTGGGCAGGCACAAAAATTCTGCAGGCCAAAAGGCAGTGGCACAATATATTTAAAGTAATAAAAGGGAAAAACCTACAACCAATAATCTACCCAGCAAAGCTTTCATTCTGATTGATGGAGAGATCAAAAGTTTTACAGACAAGAGCTAAAAGAGTTAGCTCCAAAAAAACAGCTTTACAAGAAATATTAAAGGAACTTCTCTAAGCAGAAAAGGCCATTACTAGAAACATGAGAATCAGGAAAGGACAAAGCTCATTGCTAAAGATAAATATACAGTGAAGGTAGTAAATTAACCATGTACAAAGCTAGTAGAAGGTTAAAAGAAAAAAAGTCATCGACATCTTCTTTAAGTAGTTAATAGATACACAAAGCTGTAAAATATGACATGAAAACCAGTAAGTGTTGAGGGAGGGGAGCAAAAACGCAGGGTTGTTAAAATGCATTTCATGTTAAGAGATTAGCAACTTAAAATAATCATTATATATACATGTGTGTTTGTATATATAGAGAGCTATACATAAACCTCATGGTAACTACAAGCCAAAAGTCAATAATAGATGCACACGCAAAAAAGAGAACGGACTCCAAACATAACTGAAGATAGTCATCAAATCACAAGGGAAGAGAACAAAAGAAGAAAGGAACAAAAAAGAACTACAAAAACAACCCCCAATTAACAAAACAGCAATAAGTACATATCTATCAATAATTACTTTAAATGTAAATGAGCTAAATGCTCCAATCAAAAGACACAGCGTAGCTGAATGGATAGAAAAACAAGACCCATATATATGAGGCCTACCAGACTTACTTCGATCTAAAGACACACAGACAGAAAGGGGATAGAAAAAGGTACTCCCTGCAAATGGAAATCACAACAAAGTTGGGGTAGCAATATTAGACCAAAAACAAAAAAAAACCACCTTTAAAACAAAAACCCACCTTTAAAACAAAGACTATATAAAGAGACAAAGAAGGACATTATATAATGACCAAGCCATCAAGATATAACAATTGTAAATATATATGCACCCCACACAGGAGTACCTAAATACATAAAGCATATACTAACAGATAAAAAGGTACAAACCACCAGTAACACAGTAGCAGCAGGGGACTTTTAACACCCCACCTACATCAATGGACAGGTCATCCAGAAAGAAAATCAATAAGAAAACACTGTGGCCTTAAATGACAAATTAGACCAGATGGACTTAATATATATAGAACATTCCATCCAGGAGAAAGGAAAATGCATTCTTTTCAAGCACACATGGAACATTTTTCAGGATAGATCACATGCTAGGCAATAAAGCCTCAGCATATTTAAGAAAATTGAAATCATCAAACATCTTTTTTGACCACAATGCTATCAGACTAGAAATCAACTACAAGAAACACAAACGTGGAAGCTAAACAATATGCAACTAAACAACCAATGGATCACTGAAGAAATCAAAGAGGAAATCAAAAGATACCTGAAGACAAATGAAAAGAAAAACACAATGATCCAAAATCTATGGGACCCAGCAAAAGGAGTTCTAAGAAGTTTATAGCAACAGCTTAAAAATAAAAATTAAAAAATCCCAACAAACAAAAGCCCAGGAGCAGATGGCTTCACAGGTAAATTCTACCAAACATTTAGAGAAGAGTTAACACTTATCCTTCTCAAACTATTCCAAAATATTGTAAAGGAAGGAGTGTTTCCAAACTCATTTTAGGAGGCCAGCATCACCCTGATACCATAAGCAGACAAAGATATCACAAAAAAGAAAATTACAGGCCAATATCACTGATGAACACAGATATAAAAATCCTCAACAAAATATTAGCAAACTGAATTCAACAATACATTAAAAAGATCATACAACATGATCAACTGGAGTTAATCTCCGGGAGGCAAGGATGGTTCATTATCTGCAAATCAACCAATGTGATATATATACCACATTAACAAACTGAAGAATAAAAATCATATAATCAAAAAACAAAACAACAAAAAAATCATATGATCATCTCAATACATGCAAAAAAGCTTTTAACAAAATTCAACAACCATTTATAACTCTCCAGAAAGTGGCTATAGAGGGAACATACCTCAACATAATAAAGGCCATATATAAGCCCACAGCTAACATCACACTCAACAGTGAAAAGCTAAAAACATTTCCTTTAAGATCAGAAACAAGACAAGAATGCCCACTTGCCACTTTTATTCAAAATAGTGTTGGAAGTCTTAGCCACAGAAATCAGACAAGAAACAGAAATAAAAGGAGATTAAATTGGAAAGGAAGAAATAAAACTGTCCCTGCTTGCAGATGACATGATACTATACGAAGAAAATCCTCAAGACGCCACCAAAAATCTACTAGAGATCATCAATGAATTCAGTAAAGTTGCAGGATACAAAATTAATATACAGGAATATGTTGCATTTCTATACACTAACAATGAACTTTCAGAATGAGAAATTGGGAAAACAACCCCATTTACCACTGCATCAAAAAGAATAAAATACCTAACAATAAATCTAACTAAGGAGATCAAAGACCTTTACTCGGAAAACTGTGAGACAGTGATAAAAAAATTGAAGATGACAGATGGAACGATACATTGTACCATGTTCATGGACTGGAAGAATCAGTATTGTTAAAATGACCATACTACCAAAGGCAAGCTATAGATTCAGTGGAATCCTTATCAAAATACCAATGGCATTTTTCAAAGAACCACAACAAATAATTCTAAACTTTGTATGGAAACACGAAGACCCCAAATAGCCAAAGCAATCTTCAAAAAGAAGAACATAGCTGGAGTTATCATCCTCCATGACTTTGGACTATACTACAAAGCTATAGTCATCAAACCAGTATGGTACTGGCACAAAAACAGACACCACAGCACAGTGGAACAGAATAGACAGCCCAGAAATAAACCCACACACTTATGGTCAATTAACCTATGACAGAGGAGGCAAGATATACAAATGGGGAAAAGACAGTCTCTTCAATAAGCGGTGCTAGGAAAACTGGACAGCGACATGTAAAAGAATGAAATCAGAACATTTTCTCTCACCACATACAAAAAATAAACTTAAAGTGGATTAAAAACCTAAGTGTAAGACTGGAAACCATAAAAAAAATCCTAGAAGAAAAAACATAGAACACTGATAAATTGTAGCAATTTTTTAGATCTGTCTCCTAAGGCAAAGAAAACAAAAGCAAAAATAAATGGGATCTAATTAAACTTAAAAGCTTTTGTAGAGCAAAGGAAACCACTGACAGAATGAAAAGACAGCCTACTGAGAGAAAATATTTGAAAATGATATGACCAATCAGGGGTTGATATCCAAAATATATAAAGAGCTCATACAGTTCAATATAAAAAAAAAAAACCTGATTTTAAAATGGGCAGAAAACCTGAAAAGATATTTTTCCAAAGACAACATACAGATGGCCAACAGGCATATGAAAATCACTAATATCACTAATCATCAGAGAAATGCCAATCAAAACCACAACAAGATATCACCTCACACCTGTCAAAATGGCTATCATCAAAAAGAACACCAATAACAAATGTTGGTGAGGATGTGGAAAAAAGGGAGCCTGTGTACTCTGTTGGTGGGAATGTAAATTGGTGCAGTCACTATGGAAACAGTATGGATATTCCTCAAAAAACTAAAACTAGAACTACTGTATGAGCCAGTAATTCTGCTCCTGGGTATATAGCCAAAGAAAATGAAAACACTAATTTGAAAAGATTAATATGCCCCAATGTTCACAGCAGCATTATTTACAATAGCCAACATATGGAAGCAACCTCAACAGATATGTGGATAAAGATGTGGTGTGTATATATATATATATGTACACACACACACACACACACACAGACACACACACACAGACACACACACTAGACTACTACTCAGCCATAAAAAAGAATGAAACTTTGCCATTTGCAACAATGTAGACAGACCTGGAGGGCATCATGCTTAGTGAAATAAGACAAAGACAAAAACTATTTATCACTTATATCTGTAATCTAAAAAATAAAACGAATATAACAAAACAACCAGACTCACAGATATAACAGAGAACAAATTAGTGGTTACTACAGGTTACTAGAGGGAAGGGGGGAGGGGCAAGACATGGGTACAGGATTAAGAAGTACAAACTACTATGTATAAAACAAACTACAAAAATATATTGTACAGCACAGAAAATATAGCCAATATTTTATAACTTTAAATGGATTATAATCTAAAAAAATTTTGAATCACTGTGTTGTACACTTGAAACTAACATTGTAAATCAACTATGCCTCAATGAAAAAAACAATACCCTATGTACCTTCCTGTTATATTTAACAATAAAAATTACATGTTAATCCATCATTCAATGAAAATTCTGAAAAGAAAATTTAAAAAGCATTTCCACTTACAACAGAGTCAAAAAGAATAAGATAATTAGGAATAAACCTAACCACAGACACAAAAGTCTAACATACTGAAAACTACAAAAAGTTGCTGAAAAAAATTAAAGAAGACACCAATAAATGGAACGAAATCCCCTATGAATGGATTGGAAGAATTTATATTGTTAAGATGCCAATACTATCCAAAGTGTACAGATTCAACATACTCCCTGTCAAAATCCCATTGGTGTTTTTTGCAGAAACAGAAAAATCCATTCTAAAATTCATATGGAATCTCAAGGGACTCTGAATAGCCAAAACAATCTTGAAAAAGAACAAAGTTGGAGGTCTAGTACTTCCTGATTTCAAAACTTAATAGAAAACGACAGTAATTAAAACAGTGTGGCAGGGCTTCCCTGGTGGCACAGTGGTTGAGAGTCCGCCTGCCGATGTAGTGGACACGGGTTCGTATGCCGGTCCGGGAAGATCCCACATACCGCAGAGCAGCTGGGCCTGTGAGCCATGGCCGCTGAGCCTGCGCATCTGGAGCCTGTGCTCCGCAACGGGAGAAAGCCACAACAGTTAGAGGCCCGTGTACTGCAAAAAACAAACAAACAAACAAAAACAAAACAGTGGGGCACTGGCTTAAAGACAGACACATAGTGCAGTGGAATAAAAAGGCCAGAAATAAACCCTGGTATAGATGGGCAAATAATTTTAAACAACGCAGAAGACCATTCAATGAGGAAAGGACGATCTTCTCAGCAGGATTGGGAAAACTGGATATCCACATGCAAAAGACTGAAATTGGACCCTTACCTTATATCAACTCAAATTGGAACAAAGACCTAAACATAAGAAGTAAAACAATACAGATCCTAGGAGAAAACTTAGGGGAAGAGCTTTCCTGGACAGGGCAATGATTTCTTGGCTACAACACCAAAAGCACAGGCGACAAAAGTAAAAACAGATAAACTGGACTATATCAAAATTGCAAACTATGCATCAAAAGAACACAATCAACAGAGTGAAAAGAAATGGGAGAAAACATATCCAGATCACATATGTGGTAAGGAGTTAATATCATAATATACAAAGAACATCTAGAACTTAACAAAAGAGCAAACAACACTTTTTAAAAATGGGCAAAGAACTTGAATAGATATTTCTCCAAAGAAGATCTATAAATAGTTAACAAAGACCTGAAATGATAAAATGCTGCTCAACATCAGTAGAATTGGTGGTTACCAGCGGGTGGGAGGGAGGACAGGGTAATGGGGAGTTGTTTAATTGGTAGAGAGTTTCAGTTTTGCAAGATGAGAAGAGTTCTGGTGACTGGTTGCATAACAAGCTGAATTACATAACACTATTGAACTATATACTTAAAAATGGTTAAGATGTTAAATTTTTCGTTATGTACATTTTATCACAACTAAAACTTAAAAATATAGGCACTAATAAAGGTATCAGAAATTATGTTGTAAATGGATTATAGACCTACATGTCAGCTAAAACTAAACTCTCAGGTGAAAACAGGAATAAATTTCCATAAGCTTGGAAGAGGCAGTGGTTTCCTTTAGATACACCAAAAGGAAAACTTGGAATTCATCAAAATTAACAACTGCTCCAAAAGACAGCATCAAGAAAGTGAAGATAAACTACAAACTGGGAGAAAACATGTCAAAGGCCAATCGTTCGTCTTTAAAAGGAACTTGTATACCTAATATACAAAAATAAAAAACAAAAAATCACAATAAAAAGACAAATGAAAAATGGACAAAGGATCTGAATAGACACTTTTACACACATATACAAATGGCCAATAAGCACATGAAAACATGCTCAATATCATTAGCCATTAGGGAAATGCCAATCAAAATCCCAATTCAATAACACTTCATACCAAATAGAATGACTGCAATCAAAAAGATGAAAAATATATTGAGGTGCTCCTATGTTGGGTGCATATTTATTTACAATTGTTATATCTTTTTCTTGGACTGATCCCTTGATCATTATGTAGTGTTCTTCCTTGTTTCTTGTAACAGTCTTTATTTTAAAGTCTACTTTGTCTGATATGAGTGTTGCTACTCCAGCTTTCTTCTGATTTCCATTTCCATGGAATATATTTTTCCATATCCTCACTTTCAGTCTGTATGTGTCCCTAGGTCTGAGGTGGGTCACCTGTAGACAGCATACATATGAGTCTTGTTTTGCACCCAACACAGGAGCACATGAATATATAAGGTAAATGCTAACAGACATAAAAGGGGAAATTGACAGTAACAAGTAACAGTGGGGGACTTTAACACCCCACTCACACCAATGGACAGATCATCCAGACAGAAAATTAATAAGGAAACATAAGCCTGAAATGACACATTAGACCAGATAGACTTAATTAATATTTATAGGACATTCCATCCAAAAGCAGCAGAATACACTTTCTTCTCAAGTGCACAGGAAACATTCTCCTGGATAGATCACATGTTGAGTCACAAATCAAGCCTTGGTAAATTTTAAAAAATTGAAATCATATCAAGCATCTTTTCTAATCACATTGCTATGAGATTAGAAATCAGCTACAGGAAAAGAAAAAACTGTAAAAAAAACACAAACACATGGAGGCTAAACAATATGTTACTATATAACCAATGGAACACTGAAGAAATCAAAAACTACCTACAAACAACAATGTAAACATGACGATCCAAAACCTATGGGATGCAGCTAAAGCAGTCCTAAGAAGGACGTTTACAGCAATACAATCTTATTTCAAGAAACAAGAAAAATCTCAAATAACCTAACCTTATACCTGAAGCAACTACAGAAAGAAGAACAAACAAAACCCAGAGTTAGTAGAAGGAAAGAAATCATAAAGATCAGAGCAGAAATAAATGAAATGGAGACAAAGAAAACAATAGCAAAGATCAATGAAACTAAAAGCTGGTTCTTTGAGAAGATAAACAAAATTGATAAAACTTTAGGCAGACTCATCAAGAAAAAAATGGAGAAGACTCCAATCAATAAAAATTAGAAGTGAAAAAAGTTACAGTGGACACCACAGAAATACCAAGGGTAGTAAGAGACTACTACAAGCAACTACACACCAATAGAATGGACAATCTAGAAGAAATAGACAAATTCTTAGAAAGGTACAACCTTCCAAGACTGAACCTGGAAGAAACAGAAAATATGAACAGACTAATCACAAGTACTGAAATTGAAACTGTGATTAAAAATCTTCCAAGAAACAAAAGTCCAGGACTATGGCTTCACAGGTGAATTCTATCAAACATTTAGAGAAGAGTTTACACCTACCCTTCTGAAACTCTTCCAAAAAATTGCAGAGGAAGAAACACTCCCAAGCTCATTCTACGAGGCCAACATCACCCTGATACCAAAACCAGACAAAGCTATCACAAAAAAAGAAAATTACAGGCCAATATCACTGATGAACAAAGATGCAAAAATCCTCAACAAAGTACTAGCAAACCAAGTCCAACAACACATTTGAAGGATGACACAACATGATCAAGTGGGATTCATCCAGGGATGCAAGGATTTTTCAATATCTGCACATCAGTGTGATAAACCACATCAACAAATTGAAGAATAAAAACCCTATGATCACCTCAATAGATGCAGAAAAAGCTTTTGACAAAATTCAACTCCCACTTATAATAAAAACTCTCCAGAAAGTGGGCATAGAGGGAACCTACCTCAACATAATAAAGGCCACATATGACAAACCCAGAGCGAACGTCATTCTCAATGGTGAAAAACTGAAAGCACTTCCTCTAAGATCAGGAACAAGACAAGGATGTCCACTCTTGCCACTTTTATTCAACATAGTTTTGGAAGTCCTAGCCACGGCATTCAGAGAAGAAAAAGGAATCCAAATTGGAAAAGAAGAAGTAGAACTGTCACTATTTGCAGACGCTATGATACTATATGTAGAAAATCCTAAAGATGCTACCAGAAAACTACTAAAGCTCATCAATGAATTTGGTAAAGTTGCAGGATACAAAATTAATACACAGAAATCTCTTGCATTCCTATATATTAACAACAAAATATCAGAAAGAGAAATCAAGAAAACAATCCCATTTACCACCTCATCAAAAAGAATAAAATAACCTAGAGCTAAACCTACTTAAGGAGGCAAAAGACCTGTACTCAGAAAACTATAAGATACTTATGAAAGAAATCAAAGATGACACAAACAGATGGAGAGATATACCATGTTCTTGGATTGGAAGCATCAATATTGTGAAAATGACTATACTACCCAAAGCAATCCACGGATTCAATGCAATCCCTATCAAATTACCAATGGCATTTTTCACCGAATTAGAACAAGAAATTTTACAATTTGTATGGAAACACAAAAGACCCCAAGTAGCCAAAGCAATCTTGAGAAAGAAAAACTGAGCTGGAGCAATCAGGCTCCCTGACTTCAGAGTATACTATAAAACTACAGTCATCAAAACAGTACAGTATTGGCACAAAAACAGAAATACTGATCAATGGAACAGGACAGAAAGCCCAGAGATAAACCCACACACCTGTGGTTACCTCATCTATGACAAAGGAGGCAAGAATACACAATGGAGAAAAAACAGTCTCTTCAATAAGTGGTGCTGGGAAAACTGGACAGCTACATGTAAATGAATGAAATTAAAACACTCCCTAACACCATACACAAAAACAAACTCAAAATAGATTAAAGACCTTATAAAACTCTTAGAGGAAAACATAGGCAGAACACTCTTTGACATAAATCACAGCAAGATCTTTCTTGATCACCTCCTCGAGTAATGAAAATAAAAAACAAACAAATGGAACCTAATGAAACTTAAAAGCTTTTGCACAGCGAAGGAAACCATCAACAAAACAAAAAGACAGTCTTCAAAATGGGAGAAAATATTAGCAAACAAAGCAACCGACAAGGGATTAATCTCCAAAATATACAAACAGCTCATGCAGCTCAATAACAAAAAAACAAACAACTCAATCAAAAAATAGGCAGAAGATCTAAATAGACATTTCTCCAAAGAAGACATACAGATGGCTAAAAAGCACATGAAAAGATGCTCAACATCGCTAATTATTAGAGAAATGCAAATCAAAACTACAATGAGGTATCACCTGACACCAGTCAGAATGGCCATCATCAAAAAATCTACAAACGAGAAATGCCGGAGAGGCTATGGAGAAGGTACCACTGTTGGTGGGAAGGTAAATTGGTACAGCCACTATGGAGAACAGTATGGAGGTTCCTTAATAAATTAAAAATACAGCTACTATATGATCCAGCAATCCCACTCCTGGGCATATATCTGGAGAAAACCATAATTCAAAAAGATACATGGGGACCTCCCAATGGTTAAGAATCCGCCTGCCAATGCAGCAGACACGGGTTTGAGCCACGGTCTGGGAAGATCCCACATGATATGGAACAACTAAGCCCGTGCACCACAGCTACTGAGTCTGCACTCTAGAGCCACAACTACTGAAACCCACATGCCTAGAGCCCTGCTCTGCAACAAGAGAAGCCACTGCAGTGAGAAGCCCGCACACCATAACGAAAAGTAGCCCCCGCTCACCACAACTAGAGAAAGCCTGTGCACAGCAACGAAGAAGCAACACAGCCATAAATAAATAAACAAACAAAAAGATACAAGCACCCCAATATTCGTTACAGCACTATTTACAATAGCCAGGACATGGAAGCAACCTAAGTGTCCATCAACAGAGGAATGGATAAAGAAGGTGTGGTACATATATACAATGGAATATTACTCAGCCATAAAAAAGAATGAAATAATGCCATCTGCAGCAAGATGGATGATCCTAGAGACCGTCATACTGAGTGAAGTAGGTCAGACAGAGAAAGACAAATATTGTATGATATGCCTTATATGTGGAATCTAAGAAAAGGGTACAAATGAACTTACCTACAAAACAGAAATAAAGTTACAGATGTAGAAGTTACCTACAAAACAGAAATAAAGTTACAGATGTAGAAAACAAGCTTATGGTTACTAGGGGGTAAGAGAGGGAGCAGGGATAAATTGGGAGATAGGGATAGACATATACCCACTACTATATATAAAATAGATAACTAAGAAGGACCTACTGTATAGCACAGGAAACTCTACTCAATACTCTGTAATGGCATATATGGGAAAAGAATCTAAAAAAGAGTGAGTATATGTTTATGTATAACTGATTCACTTTGCTGTACACCTGAAACTAACACAACATCGTAAATCAACTATACTCCAATAAAAATTTTAAAAAATAAAATTTTTAAGAAGTTATAATAAAAAAAACCCAAAAGGTGAAAAATAACAACTATTGGTGATATGGAGAAATTAAAATCCTCATACATTACTGGTGGGAATGTAAAATGATGTAGCCACTGTGGAAAAGTTTGGCAGTTTATCAGTTAAAGATGGAGTTATCATACGACACAGTAATACCGCTCTTAGGTATATAACCCAAAGAAATGAAACATGTCCGGATAAAACTCATTAATAAATGTTCATATCATTAGTCATAATAGCCCCAAAGTGCAAATAACCCAAAATTTCCTCAACTGATGAATGGATTTAAAAAATGTGGTATATCTATACTATGGTATATTATTCAGCAATAAAAAGCAATGAAGTACAGATAGATGCTACATATAGATGAAACCTGAAAACATGGTGAAAGAAGCCAGTCACAAAAGGCCACATATTACATATTTCTATGTTTATGAAATGTCCAGAAAAAGCAAATCTACAGACACAGAAAATGTATGAGTTGTTGCCAAGAGCTGGGGGCGGGGGTGGGGGTGGGGGGGAGGAGGGAGTAACTGCTAATGGAGATGGGGCTTCTCTTTGGGGTGATGTAAATGCCCTGGAATTAGACAGTGGTGATGGCTTCATGACTGGGCTTCATGACTGTGACTATTAAAAAAAAAAACACTGAAATTGTATACTTTAAGGGTGAATTTTACGGTATTTGAATTTCTTCCAATGAAGCTCTCAATAAAGCTGTGACTAAGAAAAAGATAGGGTTCTATAAAATAATTTTGAGTTTCTTATCAAACTTAACTTTTAATAAAAGTTGTAGCACTTAAGCAGGTATACAACAGGTATTGAAAAAATCTATCCTTTTCCCTTTCCCAGTGAATAGTATATACAACAGACCTCAGTGAATTTCTGCAACAAGGATCAGTGCTGATGTGGAATTCTCACAACTTTAGGTGAACCTTTAAGAAAGCAAATGAGCTACAGAATACCTTGATTGCTTTAACTCCAGTGACCTGCAGGTCTATGAAGAAGCTATGGCTCCTTCCATTATTCTTCAATACTGAAAAAAAAAAAAAACTGGAAACTTGGATTCACATCTGGCTCTACTGTATTATGTGATTGGAATAAAATTACATGATTCTCAACTTTTACAAGCATTTCATGGTTTTCAGTCTTGCCTTCTATAGTCAATACCTACTGGCTCTGAATCCTCCTTTCCTTTTAGGATAAAGCCCAGCATTCATTCAATGAGATTCTGACATGAGTTACCAAATACACTGCATAAGACCCAGGCCTGGCCAAGATCATGGGGTCCCATCCCTTTTTCCACAGGGACTACAGGTCTAATTCAGGGGCAGGTGTTCCACAGAAGAGTCCTTTTGTAGGGTCTGATTAGTGGACCCTAGAAAAGGAGGTTATCTCTCTTCTTTTTGGGTCACAGACCTTAAGGATGTGTGCTTTTGATGGCCTCTTTCCCATTATGTAGAAAGGGCCAGCCTAAAAACGAGGTCAGGAGACAGAGAAAAACAGTCAAGAGATGGAGGCAAGGAGCCCCGGCAGCATAATCCCAGGCTTTGGATCCAGCTATGCCTAATGAGTGATGTTAATGTTTTGAGGTTGTTACTTCAGTGATTCAGTGCAAGGGAAGCATTTCTTCTCCAAGGAATCAAACACAATTTATTTTAGAACTAAATAGTACAGACTGAATAAAAGAAAATTTTATCCTAAACTTTCAAGATAGACATTTTCTCACCAGGCACCATGTTGATTTTAACAGTCCTGTTAGTGGCCTTCACAATATTCACGAAGGATGTACAAACTGTGTCATTTGGTTGAGAAGTCAAGTTTGAAAATAACAATCTTTCCATTCTCTGTGCTTCAGAACAATTCTTAAAACACATCTAGTATGTTCTTAGCTCATAACTATTCAATTAAATTTTTCTTCTAAAAATAACTTAGAGCAAGAGAAGCATTTACTTCATACATACTCATCCATTTTCTTCAGTGTTCCATGGAGGAAGAAACTGCTCCAACCGAACAGATGTAACAAAAAGTATGTTTCTTATTTTGGCTTCTCTGTTTTAATGACAGAGAAAATCCTTTGTTGTTTTCATCTTGGTTTCAACATAGTAGTATCAATATCCTTTTCTTCCCCTGAATCTTGATCTGGCATCCAACTGAAAATAAATATACAATTAAATAATATTCTGGACACCATAATTAAACACAGATTTGGTAACAGGTGTCACTATATGAGAGAAGTAAACCAGTTTCCAGCACACTCAAAAAGGCAATGGTCACAGCTCCCAAGGGGGGGGAAGAAAAGATGGCGTTAAAAACGAAAGTTCCATTTAAGGTCACAATAAGGATTTTCTTCTTGAGTCCAAATTTCATTTATCTTTTTCTCTGAAGTACACTCAATGTATGTTGTTCTTCAAACAAACTTGACGTTCTAATTAGGTTTTGTTTGGGTTAATATTCAAGTGTTTTTTAAATCTTTAAATAGTAACTGAAAAGAGGAAAGAGCCTTGAACAATGTTACTGACACTTTAGTATTAAAAGTCCTTAAATTACTACTCATAGGTCAATTCTATGTTCTTTCACTCAAGCCTCACAGTGCAGCCACTTCTTAAGGGTGGTGTGGTAGTGTGGAGGGTCCTAGTCAGTAGAGAAGGCAAAATTGCATAGACAGTCAATACCACTCCCTAGAAATTCCATAGGAAGGAATTATTTTAGAGTTAAACCCTATTAATGAGGACAACACAGCCAGTGTGAGACAGACTGCTATTTCTTCATCTGAGCACTAGATAAAGTAGCTAAGAGCCACATTTTCAAAAAATAAATAATCTTCAAACATGGGAATCATGATCAGGATGATGAGAAGCTTATATTAAGAGGGAACAGCCGATTCAAACTCACCATCTCACCTTCACTCTGGGTCATACACTCACTGTTTGAAATATCAAGCAAAATTACCAGCACAATTTAAATTATTTTGTTTCAGGTTTTTGCCAAGAGTGCATAGGTTACATCAGTTAAGTGTGAGGCAACTCCACTATGCTGGAGGACTAACAGTGAGTCACAGTCTTAAGGGCTGCAAGAATCTCTAAGTCTGCTAAAAAGTTCCCTATACTGCTCTTTCTGGAGTCCAAAAGTATGAGTGAAGCTCTGCCTTGTACTGATATTTGAAATGGTCAGAAGCACGTTTACTTTTTATTCAAGATGGTTACAAATTTCTGCAGAAGGTAGATAAATTGTGGGAAATTTTTACATGTTCTGATTTCTTAAAGTTCTTTGGAGATCAAAGACTGATGTTCAGGCCACGAATTACAGGGAGTTTATTACAAATTCAATCATTACGATTAAAAAGGACAACTCATCACCTCTTACAGTAACTGTTCTTTATAACTTCTCAATTATTTAAACATGATCTGACATTCTTGAAAGATCTAAAGGCTTGCATCTTACATGGGTAACAAAACTATGTGAGAGAAGGCAAGAAAATCCTCTTTTCTAACATGAAATGACGGGAAAATATGGCAAAGAACTGTGTCACTTGAGAAAAGAAAGCGAGCATGGCTAAATTTAATCTAACTTTACACCTCCCAGGATCTGGTTAGTGAGCAAACATGCTCAAGTTCTTGTCTGGCCTCCCAGATCATAATATCCTGTACTCTCTGCTGCTCTTATCAACAAAAGGGAAGGGATCTGAGTGCTGTCCCTCAACAAACAAAAGCAGGTTCAAGTCCAAGTTACTGCTGTCTTTAGAGGGATGTCCATTTTTCTGATTTCGTATTTTCTTTTCACAAAGAGAAGGCTCCTGGTTTCTATTCCAAAGATCTTTGTAGATCTTTGGAATCAAAGAACACTAGAGTAGAAACCATGAGATTTGTAATGTCCTCTTAGGCTGTCTTTCCACAATCCCTCACTCTACAAATTCAAACACAGACACCAACATCTCCTCCTAATCACACCAACATGTAAGGCACAGTGCACGCGCCGCAGACCCCACATTATGGGTCTGTGTGTAGCTGCCAAATGACCCACGTACACAGTGACCAACATCAACTGTGCCCCATCTACACCTGCCAAGACTGAACTCTCTCTCTTTCAAAACTCCATGAAGTTTAGCTGCTGTGGTTAGCATAACAGCAATAACGGAACAATCAGCTGTGGGTGTGCATGAATGCCACCTCACGTTAATTCACGGGGGGAGAAAAAAAACATCCTTTTTTCCAAGTGATATCACTGCAACCTATTTATAATTACTAAGTCACTCCCATATTTAACTCCACAGAGCTAATTTCTATCATAAGCTTTTAAAAATCGTTAGCTACTTACCACTGATCTTTTACACTCAAAAAATGAGTATTTCAAAGCTTTGCAGTTTCCTTCCTTCAGACACTGCCGAGGGGATTTTCCTTCCTATGACACATAAAACAACATAAATACCTGAAAAATTTTCTCACAAAGTACAAAATAACTGTCCTTCTGGAAATAGTTCTTTTTTAAAAAGTTAAGGAAAAGCAGAAAACAATAATATAAGAAATAATTCATAATTCATTTTGACTGTTGGTACTTAAGAAAAAAAGGATAGAATGAAAAAATATGTCAAATAATTTTGGGGCACTTTAAGGGTGCCCTTGAATTTTTGAAAATGCTGGTTTCCATGGGATACTTTTCTTTAAAATGTTTATATAAAAATCTAGAAACTGTTATCTTCACCTCCTCATGTGTAAGAAAGGGAAAGAGTAAAGGTGAAAGTAGTAACAGGGTTTCTTCAGGGTTTTTAAAACTTTCACACTCAAGAAGTCCTAAAGACAGAGAAGAAAGCAGTGTGTGTGACACAGAGAGAGAGAGGGAGAGAGGGAGAGAGAGAGGGAGAGAGGGAGAGAGAGAGGGAGGAAGGGGGGAGGGGGGGAGCGAGAGGGAGGGAGGGAGAAGGAGGGAGAGAGAGAGGGTGGAAGGGGGAAGAGAGAGAGAGGGAGGGAGGGGGAGAGGGGGAGAGAGAGGGAGGGAGGGAGGGAGGGAGAAGGAGGGACTGAGGGAGGGAGGGGGAGAGGGAAGGAGAGATGGAAAGAGGAAGGGGGAGAGAGGGAGGGAGAGAGAGAAAGTGGGGAGAGGGAGGGAGAGAGAGAGAGGGAGGAAGGGGGAAGAGAGAGAGAGGGAGGAAGGGGGAAGAGAGAGAGAGGGAGGAAGGGGGAGAGAGGGAGGGAGGGGGAGAGAGAGGGAGGAAGGGGGAGAGAGAGAGGGAGGGATGGAGGGAGGGAGAGATAGAGAGGGAAGGAGGGATGGGGAGGGAGAGAGAAAAAGGGAAGGGGGGAGAGAGAGGGAGGGAGGAAGGGGGAGAGAAAGAGGGGGAGAGAAAGAGGGGGAGGAAGTGGGGGAAAGAGGGAGGGAGGGAGAAGGAGAGAGAGGGGAGGAACGGGAGAGAGGGAGAGAGAGAGAGGGAGGGAGGGAGGGGGAGGGAGGGAGAGAGGGTGTGCACGTGAGCGATCAGGAATGCTGTAGTGGTGAATGGGAGGGTTTGTTCTGGAAGGTAGTATCAAGTGGCTTTAAAGTCTCCAATTACAATATCGTTTTAATGCAAGCAAGTTTATCTCCAACACATCTCTGTGTTTTCCCACCCCCTACTGCCACAGTCAAGCTCTCTATTCTGAGAAGCTCACTGAGTAAGAATTTGAAGAGGAGAGTGAGATTTTAACAGAATTTATATATACTTGGAAGGGAAGATCTGCCTGGGCCCAGTGTGAAATTAACTGGTCTTTAAGCAGTGAAAGCTCATAAGAGCTTAAGAAAAATGGATTAAACCATTCCCTTTCTGCCATCAAGACAGGACAGTGCTACAAGAACACATTCACAAGGGAAGTGCTTATTTCTGACTCTTAACAAGACTTTAAAAATCACACTTGACAAAGTAACTGCAAAACTAGATTAAGAGCTAAAATTTAGTAGTATTTTAGTAGGTAAACATGGGATAGAAATGACTTCATTATCATATCTTCATTATCTTAAAATATTTTGAACAAATTTACTGCCATAAATTGAACACAAAGGCACTTAAATATATTGGACACAAAAGCATCTACAGAAAGTGTATTTCACAACTCAAAGAAGATTAAAATTTAACCATGCAAAATTTCTTTTTGAACCCCCTACCCTACTAATTTATCTAGTAACTAAACACTCACAAGGACTAATTTATTTAAAAAAAAATTCAGAACTGTCCTACATCAGTTTAGCAGGAGGTTAAAAAGTAAATACAAGATATTCCTGTCTACACAGAGCTTCAAACAGCAGGTAGGAGAAGGTATACACATGCTAATGTTCACTGGCAGTGTGAGCAAGTCACAAAGTGGGCGAGGTAACGGGGAGGGGGGAGGGGGGAGGGAAAGGTGCTGAGGGGGTTCCTGTTTCCCAGGACTGTAAATGCATAAAACAACATCTGGAAAAAGGAGACTGAACTTGAATTTTCTGAATCACCTGAGGTTTAATGACATTAAACTAACTTGCAATTCTCAAGGGGAAAAAATCAAAACCTTACATTTTATTACTGTTAAAGAAATAATAAATAAATCATATACTGCTCATAAACTTTACCTTTATGCAGTGCTTCACGATATAAAGGAAGATCGTGAAATCTTCCAACTCGAGGTGAATTCCAATGCAAAATGAATCAAGCAATTTTGTCTGAGAGTAAAAATGACCCTGTTCCATGTTAACTTTAAACACTCAAACAGCCCCAATTAGGTGCCCTAAAGTCTGAACAGCTTTAGTGCTGGTTCTCAACATTTCAGAAAGATGTTAATGAGGTCGGCTAGAGTACTACTTAAGTAGAAAGCTCTGGTGTAACTTAAACTTCACCTGCTCTTCATTATCAAGGATTTCCCCTCAAGCAGATTTTGACACCCCGACTCCACCACTGCAATCACTCTCCAAAACCTTTATTTTGCAAGTTGCAGTCACACTCCTAGTTTTTACTGTGAAAAAAGCTACAGGGTACCACATCTATGGCATTCCTGATCCCCAGGAATCCTGGCCACATTCCAGACTTTATGTCTGTTGGACCCTAGATTTGAATTGTCATCTACATCAGTGAATCTCAAAAGTGAACCAGAACAGAGTAGCAAGCTTCTCTGCACTATAATGTTCCTCCCTCAAACTCTGTAATGAGGTTGCCCACATGAACAACATAGAGATAAAAGACTATAACTATACAAAAGACTGGGGCTTCCCTGGTGGCGCAGTGGTTGAGAGTCCGCCTGCTGATGCAGGGGACACAGGTTCGTGCACCCCGGTCTGGGAAGATTCCACACGCCGCGGAGCGGCTGGGCCCGTGAGCCGTGGCCGCTAAGCCTGCGCGTCCGAAACCTGTGCTCCGCAACGGGAGAGGCCACAACAGTGAGAGGTCCACGTACCTCAAAAAAAATAAATAAATAAATAACAAGGGGACTATAATTTCAAAAAAAAAAGGACTGTAATTTATAAACTGATGCTTCCCCTAACCGTATCTGAGATGCCATCTTTTTCACAAGCTTTCAACCCATACTGCCAACTGCCTACCGGGAAGATCCATCTAGATACTACACTTAAGAGAGAAATATTACTTCATCTTCCTCCACCTCCACCCCTAATGGCAGATTGCTAATTGCCCCCTTAATATTCACTCTTCCTTTTGAGTGGGGCATATGGCTGAGCTAGATTTCCCAGCCACCTTGCAGCTGGGTATGGTCATGTGACTAAGTTCTAGCCAATGGAATATGCAGGGAACTGAAATGTAAAACTCCTGGGTTGGTCTGTAATGCAAAGTGGCTTGCCCCACTTTCCTCCCCCACGTTACTAGGCCTGATGATGTGGAAGCAAGGCAGTCTTGGACCATGAGTGGGAGAGTAACATCCTAACTCCCATCACAGCACCTGACACCACCAATCAACAGTGCTTAGGTTCATGGAAGACAGAGAGGATCAGACTAGACCCTACTTATAGGCAAACAAGAAAGAGAATTCTCTCTTTTAAGCCACTGTTATTCTGGGTCTCTGTAATATTCGTCTGAACCTATAACCCAACTAAGACACTCCCAAGCTTATTTGCCTTCTGAGGTCAAGACTGGTGATTCCCAAACATGGCTGTATCCAAGAATCAACCTGAGACACTTTTAATTTACAAGGGAGATGGGGAGAGCAGTGGAATCTGTACTTTTAAGCCCTCCACCTCCATCTCCAGGTGATTCTGATGAAAAGTCAGCAGGTCTGGAAGCTGTTAATAGACACAAGGGAGATAACTTGTAATTGAGTTCCTTGGGCAGTTTCAACTCCCAGGAGTCAGAATCCTAAGAAGTTTATCCAAGAGATGCCTTTTGAATCTGCTTTTTCCTTGTTTCTCTTCTCCAGCCCCACCAGAGTTTACATCCTTTTCACCATTACCCTGAGTTTCTCTGAGCCCCTACAGTTCCTTGGCTATCTCTCAGTACAGCCCCAGAACTAAGTATTTTATGTTTAATTCCTCCCTAAAGTAAAGTCTAGCAGCTTTGCAGGTGGGTTAAAGATTGGCAAGGAGAGACTATAGCATCACCTGCCAAAAGATCAGATTAATTTCTTTATTCAAGGAGCTGAGGAATCAAAAACCTTATCATAAATGAGGTGGCCATACACAGCAGCCATATACCTCAGCAGAACTCCCCTTGGTCTTGAGTTCCTAGTGGGGAGGGGTGGGCTAGAGCTGCCAGTGACACCATCCGAGAAGGTAGGATATCCGCCTGGATTTGCATAACTCAATGTTTTGCCTCAGTATTGCCATTTTATAGTCCAGTTGAAGTGACCATTCAGGATGAATTTAACTCAATCTGTCAATGCACTTCTATTTAAGAGACTCTTTATATGAAAACACCACGTTTTCCTAGTTGACCAAATTCAGCAACAAAAATGCCACATACTCAGTGAGGGAAAGCAACATCCGTGCAATGTGTCCGGGTCATTACGTCTGCCTACACCTTCTGAGCTTCCCAGAGATCCAATTTCTACAATGTGTCCCATTCATCTGTATGTCCCCTCAATCAGACCTGGCACTCAAATGTTTGCTAAATCAATCAATCACTGCAAAAAACCAATTTGGTGTTCTCCTTGCCACCAGTATTCTCTTCCACTTCCAGAGCTTCTTTCCTCAGTCCTACTCTGTGCCGGAGCTGCTCACTGTGACACCCGTCACCCATGGCAACCGTCCTCTCAAACCTTCCGGCACATTCCCCGTCCTCCAGCCCAGCAGGGCACCAGCTTCTCGTGGGCCTGCCACATCTCCATGATTATGCACGTGTTCTTTCAGATTCCCCCCACAAACACTACAGCCTCCACTCCTTTACTTGATAAACTACTACTCATCCTTTAAGACTCAGAGCAAATGTTACCTCCTCCTGTGAGAAGTTTCCAAATTCTCAAGCAAAATCAGTTGCTCTCCACTGGGTGCCCGAGGCATTTTGCTCCTCTACTCATAAAACAAGTATTTACTCAATGCTTACACAGCCCTTGCCAAAAACAGTGAACCAAATGTAAAACATGAATCAGCAGAAACACCAATATAGCCTCATGGTTGATGTCCATTTTCGCGTAGTTGTCTTTTCTTTGAAATAAAGGCAACTTTCTGAAATTACATCTCCGAATGCAAAAATAATTGCACCCAACGGATTGCCCTCTCACCAGGCCTTGGTGAGCGGAAAAGGTACTTGTGCTTTGGTTGGGTTCAAGGCCAGAACCCAGGTTCCCCAGTCGACTTTGAACCTCTCTGCATTCACACTGGCTCCTGAGAAGACCTGGGGCTGTAGTGAGGGAAAAACAGGAGAGCAATAGCTCCCATCACAGCACGTAAAACCACAAGATCCACGGTAGGGGGAGCAAGATACAAAGTGGTGAAAATAAAGAGCTGCCTCATTTACAACTTACGCAGGAATGCACAGAACTCAACTCAGCAACACGTTCAAACCAACACAGAGTAGGCAGAGAATCTATTCAGCCACCACTGAACACAGAAAGGAGAATTTACTAGGCAATAGTGTGCCAGGTTCATGTAATTACCTGCTAATTTACTGATTCTTATTTTCTAGGGCTCAAGAAACCTTTCTTATTCTCCTTTATGCCTCCAGAACCTAGCAGAGTGGCAACATTCCGTGTTTCTCGACCCGAAATGGTTTAACCTTTACAAAAACCCAACGGGGCGGCACCGTTCTCTCCAATTTCACACCACCTGGGAAGTGAGGCTCTGACGGTGGATGCGCCCAAAATCATTAAGTTGGAGCTGCGTTCGACACCCAGGACGGCGAACCCCGGGCACTTCTCTTGACTATCACCGCGGCCGGCCGAGAGCCCTCCGCCGGTCCCGCCTCCCCGCTTCGGGCGTCGGTCACCCGAGCGCCCGGCCGCGCTACCTGGAGCACGCAGTCCGACTGCAGCAGGCACGCGCCGAGGTCCTCCTTCAAGCCCGCGCACGCGCCGCCCTCCGGCTTGTCCTCGTAATAGCGGGGCATGACTGTGCCTTCCGCCAGCTGCTATCCAAACCCACTCCACTCCGCGACGGCCCCCACTTGACTGAACGCCAGCGACGCCGCGGCGGGCGGAACCGGAAGCCACAGCCACCACTTCCGGCGGGCGCGGGGCGGACCTCGGAGCCCGGGAGGCCGAGCGCGCGGCGGAAGTGAGTCACGTGACGCACCGCGCCGCGCCCCCAGCGCCAACGACGTTGTTGGGAGGGAAGTTGGCCCCGCGGCAGCTGGGCTCGGCAGCTGTGCGGCGGTGGCGGGTCAGTTTGGAGCCGGTGGAGGCCGCCGCGGGGCTCCAGGTGAGGCCTGCCGACCGCCCTGTCTGCGCGCGACTCGGGCTCACCCGGGGGCCGTTTCCAACGGCAACTCGCGGCCCCACGTCACCCGGCCCTGGAGTGACCGCGCCCGGGTTCGGGTGCTCGGCCTGCGGCGGGGCTGCCAGACACATTCAGTGGGGCTGGTTACAGTTGAATTTCAGATACCAGCGAAGAATGTTTTCGTATGCGTATGTCCCACGCAGTATTTCGAACCTGCTGATATTAAAAATTACTCTTGTATCTGAGATTCAGTTCTAACTGGACGTCCTGTGTTTTTATGCAAAATCTGGCCGCCCTACCCGAGGCCCCGGGCCGGCGGGGAGCCGTAGGGCCCGTGAAGCGCCGTCGGCGTCCCGGAGGAGGCCTGGGGAGTGGAGCCAGACACTGGGCTGCCGGGGCGGGGTGTGGGGGCCGGACGGTGATCGGCGCTCCCCTGGCTTCAGACCGGTTGGACCGGAACTCCCACGCTGTCGTTCCGCTGCTGAACTAGTCAGGAAGTAAAACACTGCATTTGAGTTCTGCTTTGTTTTTACATCACATAGTCATGAACGAGTTGCTTGCTGGTCATGCGCTGGTGGACCTGTGAGATAGGCCATTTATTTTACCTCGTCGGGAACATCGTTTCAGTTTGGCTTCAGCAAAGGCTTTCTCTTAAAGTCTTGATGGTCGAGAGCCCACATGACAGGTGGAGTTTTGAGCCAGACTGCCTGAGTGCACATTTGGCTCCATCAGTATCACTGCTCCTGCCGGGGAGTGGGGGGAAAGGGGGAAGCTGAGGCTTGAGGGAAGTGAAGTGTGGGGAAAATGTGGACCCTATGAAAGTGTTATTATGAAGGTTCAGAAGGGCGTGGGGTAGCCCTTGCCTGAAGTGCAGTGATCATTTCTGCAGCCTCGGAACCAACTCCACTCGCTTTTGAGCCCTGCCTCTACGCAGGGATTGGAGCCGACATGTAAGGTGACTTCTCTCATAACTCACAAGAGGGGTGCTAGTAGCTGACAGTTTCTTCGATGACTTGGAATAGAATTTTTTTTCTTCGTCCATCTAGGAAGATGTTACCGAGTACTTCCGTGAATTCCCCAGTGCAGGGGAACGGCGTATTGAGTTCCAGGGATGCGGCCAGACATACAGCTGGAGCAAAACGCTACAAATACCTGAGGAGGCTTTTTCGTTTCCGGCAGATGGACTTTGAGTTTGCTGCCTGGCAGATGCTCTACCTGTTCACTTCCCCACAGAGAGTTTATAGAAACTTTCATTACCGGAAGCAGACAAAGGATCAGTGGGCCAGAGATGACCCTGCTTTCTTGGTCCTGTTAAGTCTCTGGCTCTGTGGTAAGTGTCTGTCTGCAGGAGAGTTGAAGAATAAATGAGCGTTTCAGGTTGGGCTTGTCATTTGGAGAATCTTTTGTTATCAGCATGTTGTGGGTCACAATTTGGGGATCTCTGCAGCTGTTTTCTTCCTCTCTGAAGCCTCAGAAATCTCCTCACAGGGAAGAAGGTGGTATTCTTCCTGATTTTAAAAGTCCCAAGCAGGTGCCAGAGTCAACTGTTTCCTCAGAACTTTCAAAAGCAGAGGACAGAGTCACTCCATGTCTTTTAACTACCATGACAAATAAATTGATACCCAAATGCAAACTTACTGTGAAAAAAGTCTCCCGAGGTTGGAAATTGCATTTCACCATCAGGCCAATCCAGAATGAGAGTTCTGAAAGTACCAATGTGAACTTGAGAAACTGCTTTTAGTTCAATAGTGCAGTGAAAGGGTCTGAGCCGTCTTTAGGGTGTGAGTGCTGCTGTGTTCTGAATGCTGGGGCTACCCTGGTGAACCACAGACGGATGGGGGCCTCCTCAGTAAACTTCAGATATCTCAGTGGTAGTTCTGTGTTCCAAGGTGGTCTGCATTTCTTAATCAATTACATTTAACACACCTTTGGGGTTTACATACCTGTCTCCCACACTAGAGTGGGCATCTGAAAGGCAGAGACCATGCCCTGTACCCCTAGAATCTAGCAGAGTGCCTGAATACATCTTGTACATCTTTCTTTCAGTGTCCACTATAGGATTTGGCTTTGTGCTGGACATGGGATTTTTTGAGACGATAAAGCTGCTCCTTTGGGTTGTATTCATAGACTGTGTAGGCGTCGGCCTTCTCATATCAACCTTAATGTGGTAAGTACGGTTAACTTTGGTTCTTCAGATGCTGCTGCAGAGCCTCCATTTGCTTGCTTCAGAGAGTAGCTGATGGAAATTGAAACAAGATAGATGAACTGAAAGCATCGATTTTGGCTGCCAGGATTAACATACCTTGTCCTCCTAGCCACTCTAGGAGGTACCTACATCAGAAAATACTCTAAGGGGATGGTCTGCTGTGTCAAAGCACAGCAAATAAGTGAATCGAAGTAATGATTGTGTCGTATTAACAAAAATTTTGATTTTGCAAAAATATTATGCAGTTAGCCAATTCTGCTTAAGCTGTCTGGATGACGGCACAGTATTCTGCCTTTTCCAGTGGGTCACTTCTAGAGTTATAAGATGTAGAGGGATATATTATGGAATCTTACTTTGCATCTTCGACATGAAATGAAGTACACCTGAAAAAGGATTGTTTTGGTTAAAATTTTGGTGTCTTTCTTCTGAGCCACACACATGGGTTTTATTGACTGGGTTCTCAGTCTGACTTTGTCTGGGTTTGCTGTACCAACAGTAGTATACTGAGTATAAATCTGGTGTTTGGTTTTTCAGCCTTCTCCCTGATCAGTGCTCCTGTGGGGCTGGCGGAAGGGGTGGATGTGTGGGTGAGCTCAGCAGGGGGCCGGTGGTGGTGGTGGTCGTATGTCAGAGAAAACACTGGAACCTGAGTCACAGAGAGACCTGGGTTCAAATGCCAGCTCAGCCATTTACTGTGTACTTCTTAGCTCCAGTCTTCTCTTTTGGAAGATGGAGTTGATTATCTATTTATGAGGTATGTGAAAAGATTGTGGTATGAAAAGCACTTGGCATATAGTCTGTGCTCAATAAATGGTAGCTGTTAACATTTTAAGCAAGATTCTGAGACGCTAACCTCTGACGATACCAACCTGTTATTTTGCTTTGTAATTTATGACTAGTCCAGTACAGGTCTTGTATGTGCTAGGTAGTTGGAAAATGCAATGCATCATTAACCTAAGATTCTGAAATCTGGCCTAAAAAGAATATTGCTAACCAACGTAAGTCACATATTCATTATCAAGATATCCAAGGGTAACAGGCTAGGTGAAAAAATTTCAATAAATAAGGCTTTCAAACAAATAGTTTGTAGCCGGCATTCTGCCTTGAATGCACGCGATTCTGCGATCTGGAGGGTCGCAGAAGCCGGGAGTTTAGTACCTTAGTGTGAGTCTGTATCATAGTTTGAGTTCATTGGAGAAGGACTGAGTATATTTTTGAGAACCTACATTGTGCTGTGAATCGTGTGAAGAACCAGAAATAGAAATCATGCGTGACTCCAGTCACGCCAGGGGTGCCACAGAAGCCAGCATGAGGAGGCATTTGGGCAGATGCGGTAGCTGATTCCTGGCACCAAGTGTGAAGGCAGAGAGGTGTGGAACAGCGTGCCAGGTATGGGAGCACAGGGGGCACTGCATGGCTGCGGAGGAGATGGGAGTAGAGAAGTTGGCCCTAAATGCAATTTAGAGAAAAGAACTGGACTTCAGCTCGTAGGCTGCATGTGGGAGTAGGAGGGAGGGGGAGCGGTGGGGAGCTTGGAGGCTTTGAAGTCAGAAATGCAATCCAGTTCACACTTCAGGAAAGATCCTCTCTGTGGCAGTGGAGACGGAGGAGCTGGAGAGAGTGGCTAGGCTGGATACAGTCGTGGGGTCTGCACTGGAGCAGAGGAGGCCCGGGCTGCTGCGGTGTCACAGAAGTAGATGAGGGGAGGGAAGAGCAGGACCCAGGGCCTCTGGGATGGCCTGGGAGTTTGGGGCTCAGCAGTCAGTGGCCAGTGCAAGCGAAGCATTCCATGTTGGACATGTTGAGTTCAGGAGGCTTGTTGATAGTGAAGTGAAGGTTCATTGGCCCCTGGGGTAGGTGACTAGAAGCTGCAACAGTCTGGCCGAGATGAAGACATGACTGGCATTATTAATACGGAGGTGGGAGAGGAGCACGACAGCTGTCTTTGAGCTCTCTCAGAAGGCGTGTCCGTGTTCTAGAGGTGAGACTCGGAAGGAGGCCGGAAGCCTGGAAAGCAGCCATTCAGGGGCTAAGCAGAGAGGTAGGGGCAGTAGCAGGACCCCAGCGTGGGCACTTGAGTAGTGGGCTAGATGCTTATTCCATTCATTTTAATGGCACCGGTTCTCAGCTCGAGTGGAAGGTGTTCTGGTGAGCTCGTTTGCTCCATCAGAGCACTGTTGTCTTGCCGCTTTCAGGTAGCTGAGTACAGGACTGCTTTATTAGTACTGTAACACCTTCTCCCTCTTGTTTCTTTCTTTTTTCTATTTTTATTTCCACTAGGCATAGCATTTTCTTAACGGTATCCTCAAAATGAAATCACATGTGGAAGAGTCCATTGAATTTCCACAGCTGTGTTTATAATACAATGATCTTTATTGTTCTTTTCCTTTGATAATCTGTCTTTCTGTTACCTGGATGTCTGTCTTCTCGTTCGTTCGTCATTTAACGGAACGATTAGGCCACGCTGTGGAACAGAGACACCAGCTGAGTGATTGTTCCTGTGGCTGGAGACACCGTTGGCCCCTCTCTCCTTACTGGTTCCTCCTGACTCCCTGACCTTTCCACGGGGGAGACCCAGGTCCTAGGCCTTGGACCTGTTCTCTGCATTCACTCTTTGGGTGATCGCATTTGGGTTCGTGGCTTTTAATATCATCTACACACTGATGAGGTTATATCCCCAGTTTGGACCTCTCCTCTAAACTCTAGACCTTCTCTACCTCTTACTCCAGACTGACAGGCATCCCCACCTCGCACCTCAGTCTTCCGTTTGTTTAAGGCCAGAATCTCTCAGTCGTCCTTGACTGATCTTTTTTTTTGTACCCTAGCACTCAAGTCTAGCACTAGTCTCTCTAGTGCATCTAGTCCTATTGGCTCTGCCTTCCAGCGGTAATATATCCCCATGTCAGCACCTCCGCTGCTGCCACCCTGTTCATCTCCTGCTCGCAGCAGCCTCCCATCTGCCTCTCTGCTTCCACTCTTGTCCCCAGAGTCTGTTCTCAGACCGGCAGCCAGAGGAACCCTGTCAGTACAGTAAGTCGGACGATCTTAGAACTCCACAGTGACTTCTTATTCCACCAAGAGTAAAAGCCCAAAGGTCTGACAGTGGCCACAGGCTCTGTAAGGTCCGGCTCCCGTTTGTTTTCGGATTCCATTTCCTGTGTATCTTCTCACTTGTCCCAGGCACTCTGCACCCCTCCCCCATTCCTCAAGCCTGCGGGGCCCTCTGCCACCTCCCTGTACCCCCCCACACCTCTGTGCTTGGACTCCCCTCTGCCTGGAATGCTCTGCCCCGGGGGATTCCCATCACTGCCCTTGGGACTTTACCCAGATGTCGCTCTCTCATGACCATCATCATATGTAACATTTCAACTTTGTATTCTCTGTCTTTCTGTACTACTATGTTTTTCTCCATGGGACCATCTGACAGCTATTTGTATTGTTGTCAGACTACTCCCCCGAGATTGAAGGCAGAAATTTGTTTTGTTTACCGCTGTATCTCCAAATGTCTGGAATAAAGCTTGGGACATAGAAGGTAGTTGGTAAATATTCATAATTAATTTTATTGTACTATGAAATAAATGTTAACTTTTCAGGTTTATCTCTAACAAGTACTTAGTGAAACGGCAGAGCAGAGACTATGATGTGGAGTGGGGCTATGCCTTTGATGTGCATCTGAACGCTTTTTACCCTCTCCTCGTCATTCTGCATTTTATCCAGCTTTTTTTCATCAACCGTAAGTAGCAGTTACTTCTCAACATATTATCAAAAAGTCTTCATTGTACCCACTGAAAAGAGATTCATTGTATGCGTCTCTTCTGCAGATGTCATCCTAACGGACACATTTATTGGATATTTAGTTGGAAATACCTTATGGTTGGTTGCAGTTGGCTACTACATCTACGTAACTTTCCTAGGATACAGTGGTAAGTAATTGCGTTTTTTGGTTGATTGACAACACAACAGGGAGGGGAAAAGTTGCAACAGTAATACAATTAGCTTACTTTCATGGAGCTCTTACAGGCACTGTCCCAGGTATTTTAGGAATTCTCCCATTTAATCTTTACAGATACATGGTACAGCTTTACTTGTCCCCATTTTCAAATGAGGAAACAGGCACAGAGAGATTAAGTAACTTACCCATGGTCACGCAGCTAGCAGGTGGCATAGCTGGTATATAACAAATTTTATAATTTCAAGGAACCATGTTAAACCATATTGATGCTGTCCAAGTTACTGGCAGGAAACCCACTCAGTTTCCTCTTCCTTTTCTCCGAGGCTTTTGGGTTCTGGGTTACCGGCAGTCAGAGTGAGGAAAGGGTTGGGTCCAAGGTGTGAGCATGTTTAAAACCTTTGCCTCATTTTCTGTTTTATGATTGTGGGCTGGGGGAGCTTTGAAATACTCTTTATTTTGTAAACTTCTGTGTTTAAAATAGATGAACCCTGCTCACAATTCATATACTGTACCCCTGCCACAGTACACAAAGTTCACCCGTCACAGGGAGATCGTGGGGCTCAGGAGCAGGGGAGCGCCCAGGGGTGCAGAGGTGGTTACGCGTCAACGGCAGCAGTGCCTGCTCAGCAGTCTGGGCCTAAGGCCAGGTGCCAGGCCACCTGCTGGAGTGGGGAAGCTTAGGGATGAGAGGTTCTGTAGATAATCACAGGAGATCGGGCCCAGCTTCTGCTGAGCTCAGGACGTTTGTGAATTCATCGTTATATCGTGCTGTCGATTCATTTTTCATAGTATGAATGAGAACCATATTGACATTATTCTTCATGTATGTTAAGGAACAATCACCACTAAATAGAGTTAGATTAAATCTAGAGACCTTACTTATGATTTGTTAGCATTATATTCTTAGCCCTTCCTTTCTTGTCACTCTAGATGATCAGGCTCTTACTGTAAATACAAGCCACTTGTACTCACATGTGACTGGCTCCAATGGTGAGAGCTTCCCACGCTTGTCCCCTTGGCCTTGCCAGGAACCACTGAAACGCCCCTGCCACCCACATTGTAATACCTTGTTTGGGGCATTGGGAGTCCTTTCTCTAGCTCAGGGGAAATGTTTATGACATGTTATATTTGGGCTTCTAATGAATTCTCAAGTTTTGAGAAAGTTTTAAAATGTCATTAGCACACTGCCACGCTACGGTTTCTCCAAGTGGGTTTTGCACCACTCTCCTGGTAACTCCCTATGATTTAGAAGATTCTTTGAGCACAGCTCAGTTTCAGTTTGAGGACTACTTGTACGAGAAATATTTAGGTTAGAATGCATGGGGTAGGGGCCCACTAACCAAGCCATGAGCAAGAAACAAACACGGATATCTGAGGGTGGATTTTATATGTGAGAGTTTCAGTTATTTCCTAAAGTCTCGGATACTAGTTGAGATCTCACCTTCTCAAAGTGGACGTGTAATGCTTTCCCCCGCTGGGAAATCGCAGACAGCTGAGAGTTGGGTTTTTTCCTATAACATCATCCATCTCTGTTGGCACGTTAGGTGGGAGGCTTCTGAAGCATCACAGGTTTAAACTCACCACCGCGTCCATTAATATTGGTGATGTTTGACCCTCTTAACCTCAGTCCTGGATTTGCTTCTCATTCAGCCTCTGTGCTGAGAAACCTCTGCTCGGTTTCTTCACAGCCATGAATGAGAAGGAAATAACACAGAGGAGTAGTAGTATTGCTCTGGCTGCAATACAGCATCGTCAGTAAGATGCTTCAGTAAGATTCACAGTATGTGTTGCCTGCTCGGCCCGTCGTGCTGTGGGGGAAGCCGTCTTCCAGAACGCTCATTTACTAGTCCTTTACTTTTCCCACCAACGCATGTGGGTTTGCTCCTTTTCCAGCACTGCCGTTTCTGAAAAACACAGTGATTCTTCTTTACCCGTTTGCACCTTTCATCCTGCTCTATGGACTGTCACTAGCGCTGGGCTGGAACTTCACCCACACACTGTGCTCCTTCTACAAGTACAGAGTGAAGTGAAACACGGAGCCTCTTACATCTTAGGTGCGTCAACAGTATTGGTGAGGTGGTGATTTCTTGTGAAACTTGTAAATAAACTATCATTGTAGATACCTTAAAGGTGTAAAGTTTGCAAATTTGAAGAAATATATATGCTAACACCGTTATCTAGTACATTCCTTAAAACTAATTAAATGTACATTTCTATAATAAATATTTTTTAAACTAAAGCATGTATTTTATTCTGCACAGAGAATATATGCAAAGTACTAAGGGCATGCGGAAAAGAGAAAGGTAAAACTTTTTAATATGAATTATTTTTGAAAGTATCCATTTGGAGAACATGGTAATAATGTTTCCCCTTCTCCCCTCCCCCACTGTTACTGACAAGGTACAAAGTCCAGCCCCATTTCTAATGGGCTGCATTTTAAACTTTTATATAAGTCACAGGATCCTAGTGTAACCTTCAAAAGCCTCTACTTGTAATTCAAATAGGAATCACTGTACTACAGGCTCCAAATATCATTAACAGCCATTGTTCATGCAAAAAAAAAAAAAAAATTACCCAACAAACAAAATGCAGTAGATCGAAGAGGTCCCCGGAGGCTACTCTTACTCTAGGGACTGTATAGCATACTCAGGGTCTGAGTGAACACCTGCATGACACTGATAATCACAGTCTTAACACCAGTCTGCTTTTCTTTTTTAAAAGACTTTCCAAAACCCACATATCAAATCCACGCCTGTTTTCTAACTGAAAACAGTACCAGTAAACTATTATTATATCAGTGTTAAGCAAAACTAATAATAAAAAAAGCTTGGTACCCATGAAGTTTTTACCTGTTTATTTATATTAGGAGTCTTGAATTCAACATGGCTTTTTAAACTTCTTTATCTCAAATACACATGAACGGTTGTGGCACAGAGAAACAGTGATGAAAGGCACAGTCAACAGGACCAGTTATCAGGTTTTCAGTTATAGCAGCAAATTTGAAAATAAATAATCTGCCTTTAAAAATCCAACAGGTACCTAAAATATCACTACAGAGATTACCCATTCAACCAATGGAGACACTGTAAGGAAAATATGTACAATACATTTACGGAGAAAAAACATCTGGTTCAACCTGGTAAAGCAGTTCCTCAGGCAGCTTCTCCCAGGAGTGCTTCCAGAAACACCCCAATTACAAAGACAGCCTTTCCAAACAAAGTTTGTTCTCAAGGAGAAATGCTTCAGTTTTTCATTCCATAAATGAAACAGTTGTTACAGTTTAATCAGCTGATTTCTAAATCTGTCTTAGAAAATGTGACTGTCTACACGGAAATGAAAAGTATCAACTATGCTGGCAGTGCATCTTACAGTACTGTCAATATCCACCATTTTTAAGGCTCAGAGACTATGTCTTCAAAAGGTATTTTCACCCAATTTCAGCCAACACTGAGTATTTCAAATAAATAATGGAATGCTAATCAAACTAAAATACCAAACCTTTGATTCCAGGGCAGTTTGCTAATTACTAACACCATGAAGCCACTAGGAGCAAGTGACATATTAAACAGCTTCCCTAGTGTCCGAGAGTACTGAATGTTCCCCCACAACACACAATCCTTAGTTTAGAACAATTTTAGCACCACTCTTCCTAACATTTTTCTGCACAAAGTGTTTCCCATTCAACATTCAGTTCACGTTTTTGAACGACATCTAAATTCTCAACTCACACATAACTGGAGTGCCAGCTCTTTCTTGTTTGTTCCTCTGGAAATGCTCTAGCTAGTGCCCAAACAGGTGAAGCACGTGTTTCAGGTAAGAAGAGAAGAGTTTCTATATAAGCATTGATGATATGGGTATATATGTGTATATATATAACAAATCTTTTGTTGTTTTTTAGTGATACTGTAGTAGTGGTCTCTTCAGCACTGTAGGTTCACATGCATTGAAGAAAAGTAAGCATGTTAGTTATCATGGCATATATCTGTTAAGATTAATAATTTACAACTATCAGACTAAATTTCATACACTATAAACACTGCTACATAGCTTTGAAAAGTTTCCTTTTCTTTAAAGAGATCAGATGTCAAAGTTCTCTTAGGACCTCAGATATGATTATGACTCAAATTTCTGACCTTTCGATAATGTTAGCCTCTCATTTTCTTTCTTTTAGCTCAACTTTTCTTACATCAAGGCTATAGCAATATAGTAAAAGAAGCACAAAAAGTAATGGACAAACCAAAATTAAACTTCATTAGCAATTAATGGCTTGGAAGCAGAGAAGCATTTTGAAAAGTATTCCCTAAGTACAAAAATTTGGTCAGCACATATAGGATTTGATCTGTGCTTAGACTATAAATTTTGGTTAAAAAAAAAAAAAAGTCCTTCAATACAGAGTAGATTATTTGGTCTCTACATAAAAGCATAAATATTTTTTTTCTCTTAATGTCTTACTTAAAATATCACTGTTCCTCATTCTTAAATAACTGACAGGCTCAGAGCAGCCTAAATCAACATAAAGTGACACCTATTCCAGGAAAAAGATTCCTTACTCACTGGATCCTGCTCCTGCAATCTCATGCTAGCGGTTCCTTCATGAAACGCTACAAAGGTGCTGCAAGTTTTTGCCAACAACCTGCCAAAGAGGATTAACTGAGGTCTCTGGGAGAGAATCCCAGATGAGGCCTGTGTATATGATCTGCTAGTGCAAGACTTTATTCATAAGTTTATCAAGAAATACCCAACATACCAGAGGGGATCAAGTAGGAAGCCTTCTCCGCTTCACCTCTTTTAAAATCGTATTCATTTTCTATTGCTGCATAAAATCACGGCAAATTTAAAAGCGTAAAACAACACCCATTTATTATCTCACAGCTCTGTAGGCCAGAAGTCCAGGCAGGCAGGACTGAGCTCTCTGCTTAGAGATTCACATGGCTGGAATCCGGTGTTGGGGCTGAGCTCTTAGCTGCTGGAGGAGAGTCCACCTGCACACTCCTTCCGGTTGGTGGCTGAGTTCAGTTCCTGTGGCTGCAGGACTGCAGTTTCCATTCTCTTGGCCGTCAGCTGGGGCCTCTCAGCTTAAGACCATCTGCATCCCTTCTCATGCGGCCACCTCCATCTTAAACCAGCCATGGTGCCGCAAGTCCTGCTTTGAATCTGACTTCTGCTGACAGCCTGAGAAAACTCTGCTTTTAAAGCGCTCGCCTGATTAGATTAGCTGTCCCCAGATAATCTCCTTTTTGCTGTACAACGTAATTATGGATCATACTCACAGGTTCCACACATACTCAAAGGGTTAGGATATACAAAGTCATTGGGCAGGGGGGTCATCCATGAATTCTGGCTGCTACAAACATTCACTGCTATTAATTAGAGCAATCTCTCCAAACATGCTGTTTCCATATAACCACACTTGTCTTTGAGGACAGCACTGTTGGAAGACAACTTTTTTCATTATTATGACATATTTAAAAAGAAGCCTCCATAGCGTTGCTGAAGTTTTTAAAATAACATCTTCTAATTATTTACAAATGCAATTGACTTAAAAAGCTTGTCCAAAGACATCTCCAGCAGCCGAATTAACCTTCACGTACATGTCTATAGGCTGTGTGCTAAATCCATGTGTGTTCACATTTCCCAAAGCTTGTCAATCACACGAGTTTTGGAACCTCATCCTCAAGTTGTCACTCTTTTTGGACTACATAGTAGGGACAGTGAATGCTGTAAAGAACGCAGGAGACTTAAAGAACTTAGAAACTGGATCTTAGAATCCTGGAATTAGGTCCTCAACCTTCTCTTCTCACCCGAAATACTCATCATCATTTGCACTACGATATATTCTGCATGTCTGCTTTTAGCCTCATGATGGGAATTCGTTATTCTGGATTCTAAAATGTTCATATTAGCGCTCTTGACACACTGCTGTGCTACAGAATTTTCTGTGATGATGGAGATGTTCTATATCTGTGCTGTTTAACCCAGTGGCCACTAGCCATAGGGAGCTAGTGTGACTGAGAAGCTGAATGTTTTATTAATTTAAACTTAAATAGCCACCCTGTGTCCAGTAGCTACTGTGGAGGACAGTGCAGCTCCAGAGACATCATGCCATATACATATGTAAAAATAAAATTAGTCCCGCCATTTGTACTTTTCCCCACTCACTCTGGGTAAAAGTGGTTCAGTGTCCACTCAAGGTCAAGTATGTACCTTCTCTCGTTCCAGGTCCCCTCATCTTCTGTCCCAATACTTTAGTCCCTAACATGACTCTTAAGGGCAACCACTATAATCGCTTGCTTGAGGCAAGGCTGGGTGCTTCTAATTGTCTAGTGGCAACTGGGGGAAAGGAGAGCGCAGCTAACACGAGGGTCCGTGAGCACCTGTGCAGCAGAGGAAGCTAGGAAGCATGACTTACAGGCTTGCCTGCAGGAGCTTGACATTTGGCCAGAGTGATTACGTGTATGTGCACACACACTCGCCACAAGCAAAGTAGACAGCTGAGTGTGTGTGTGTCTGTGTGTGTGTGTGTGTGTGTGTGTGTGGCAAGGACAGTAGGTAAAGAGAGTTAAGAAAAAGAAAGAGGAGTGTGGGCTGGAACAGTTGGTCCCCTTCCCCAGACGCTACCTGGGCACCTGCCACGTGTCAGGCACTGTTCTGGGCTCAACGAGGCACTGGTAACAAATCCATGGGGAGGAAGGAGTGCACAGGAGAGTCCTTGAAAGATGGATAAGATTTGGCTGAAAGTCTTCTCAGGAACAGGAGGGATGAGCTAAGCCTGGGAGGGGAGACTGAGCACAAAAACAGGACAAAGCTGGCTGGGTAAGTAAGGCTCAGTCTCAAGACTGAGACACCCAATGGCCAGGAGCTGCAATTACTGTCACCTCCCTAGACTCAGAGCGTGGCCTTTCTTCCTCAAATCAGAGTTAGCTACTTGGGAAGCAGGGAAACAAGGGGATTCCTCCAGATTTTTACCTCCTGATACTTATTTGTTACAGCAGTAATTGAGTATGTGAAGCTGGTGCCACAATTTTGTAATGAAAGGTTTATGCTTTTGCAGTGACATTTCCCTGTTAGGCGCTGGGCCAAGGAGATTTGGGAAGGAAATAAAACGTAAATTAAAGAAAATAAAAAGTAAAATTTAAAAACCTCAATAAAAATTTTTAACTGGACTCGGACATAAAGAAATCATTGTTGGCAACGTGTAACTTTTTAATCAAGAGACGTAACTAAGAATTATTCAAATATGGAGTAATGGAAATAATTGTACCCTATCAGTGTTTCCCAACCTTTTTCACTGCATAACCCTGCACAGAAAACAAGGCTGTCTGGAAGCTGTTTGTTCAGCCTGCTGGGTAACCAGGTGACGCTCCTCCAGGCTAAAGGCAACCAGCTAGAACCTTCAGCTGCCAGAGGCCTCAGCCACTGGCTACTCTGAAAGCTCAAGAGATTCAAGCTCTGCACACCTGTAACCGCCTGCAACCCACCTGAGGACACCAGGCTGGTTGGGAACTGATGTTGATAATTCATAATTTTGTAAAAGTAAAAGACTTTTGTAAAGATCACCGATTGCTAAGGCTGATAGTATTTTTGTTTATAGTAGTGATATCATGTGGAATTTGCATGTTTAAGAGCAATAAATACTCCAGATGTGAATTTACTTACAAGTTCATAATGCAATAGAATAATTTTGGAAAAACATACAACTGTTACAATACCTTTCACCAAAAAACCAACATTACAATTTTGTTTTTCTTTAAAATTAAACCAATTATGACTCATACAATAGCATTACCTAGAAAACATTTTGTCAGAACTCACGGAGTGCAGATATAAAAGCATCAAGGAAAGAGAAAATGCCTCTAATTCATGGATTAAAGACAAAGATTAAAAGAGAAGAGTCTGTCATTTTACATATCAAAGGAAATGTAATGACTTCAGTCTATGATAATTTGGGTTGAATGCATCACCCCTGCACATTAAAATTTATCAGACTGATTTTTTGTGACTACACACCATACACAGTATAGTAAAATAACCCTCAAAAAGGACATTGGTCTTTAAAATCTTGGCTTTAAGGAATGACAAATGCCTTTGAAAATATTTTGTTCAGAATCACTGTGATTATAAAAGTATTTCAGTTAGGAAATCAATCTAGAATCATTCTTAAATGGCAGTGCATTTGAAAAATGGCATTAACTTGTAATGTTTGCATTTCCAAAGAAAAATATAGAAAGAACTTAAAAAAGCAAGGTAACTGGTTTTCAAAAAAAGTATTGATTCAAAAATTTACTGCACAAAAATATGTACTTCTTAAGTGTTTCTAATAAATTAACTCCGTAGCATTTTATGTATATTTGTGTGTGTGTGTGTGTGTGTGTGTGTATATATATATATATAATCCCTGATAATCTATAAAAGAGGGTCTATAATATTAAAATAAATGAACTTCAAAAGTACCCCCTTCATAAAATGTATTTAACATTAATTTTTCTCAAATTTTAAGGAATGTAACAATATGTACAACTCTTATGTATTAGTATAATACCAAAATAGTACAAGTCATATTAACAGGCTGTCATAACTAAAATGTCTGAGTCAAGTTAAAACTGGAGGACAGCTTAGGTTCGAATGAATACAATGATCCATGGAAGATTCATTTTCCGAGTGGAAATGACAATCATCTTATCTACAGTAGATTTCACAAGAGGTAGAATTCAAGTTACCAAAAAACGGTACATGCTCAGCCATCTTTAATCAACAAATTCACAGGGAAAAAATGTGTTGGTTTCTTAGGAGATAGTCAGTTCGTGACTTTTTTAATATGAATCTGAAATACAAGATAGTGAACAGCATGAAATAGCAATTTTCAATTCCAAAAAGGTCTTAATTATGAAATCCAAATGCTGTAAAAAATGTAGGATCTAAGCAGTTTCACTGATTTAATATATTGTCTTACCTCATTAAGAATGGCCCAAACAGCAGAATTCTGAATAACTGAAAGTCGGAATGCTGAGATGGGGTTTAGGTTGGGATCCACCATTCCTTCTGCAACACCATTCTCAAATTTCCCTTCAAAGTAAAAATCAACACTCATTGGGTAGACTGAAACAAGCACACATAAATTTTCACTGACTTAAAGCAGGGAAGGAAAACACCAAAATATTTCTAGTGGATGTTTTTACACAAAGAGCATGGGTGAAATTTTTCCTTCTTTCTACCTTTATTCAACTTTTAAACGTTTCATGAAGTAGTATATGCTTAAAAACATTAGAAGCAACCTATTTAAAGAGGCAGAACTATATATTTTCTTATTGCAAATTAAAAAAAAACAAATATATTTGTTCTTACATCAACTAACACACAAGTTTTTAGCAAAATGTGACTTACAAACCTTACAAAATATACTCTGTACCATCTTTCAGTCTGATCACTTTGAGGATTAAGTCAACAGTAACAAATTTCAGTGCTTTAATTAGACTCACAACTGTTGGCCTTGAGCAGTTTCCGAGGTCACATCTAGATGGAATTAAAAGGTGATACCTCCTCAAGGCAGTTCCAACATAAAACTCCATTATAAATGATAAGCTCAAGAAGCTCTCCTGTAAGGATAAGGACCAAGAAGTTCTATAGAAGAGAACATGCTCAGTACTCAATTTTTCTTGCTGTGAGGAAACAGCAAGAAAACAAAACAAAAATGCTACTGAAAAAGTGACAGGAAAATGGTCTGTTCTGAGCCACACTGCTCTAAGCCAGGGATAGGCAAACTTCCTAAAAAGGGCAGATAGTAAATATTTGGGGATTTGTGGGTCAAGAGGGCATCTGAGAATATCATCCAGGTACTTGTATAGAAAAAGAGAAAACTAATTTTCACAAAATTTTTATTGATGAAATTCAAAATGTAATAACTAAGTTTTTTTTTTTTTCTGCTAATACTAAGGAGCATGTAATTCCTTATGGGGGGATAATACTTAAATTAACTGGTATTCAAAGTTAGTGTTCCTTATCATCGAAATCGATTGCAAATGTTCATCTGTTAATGTGGATCTATAATGAGATTTGATGTATTTTATCCTGAATGCTTCCTTTCACACAGCCTAGATACTGCAAATATTGTTATTAATCCACAAGCACATGATTTTAATGGAGCATGTCCATGACTTGGAAGGTATCTGCGTAAAATTCTATTAGATTCTTCTCTTTGATAATCTGCCTCATCATTACATTGCAGATGAATCACTTTCAATCAAAGGTTGGGGGAAGCTCCTCAATTAGCTTGATATTATTACTTGCAGTTCAAATAACGTTAATAGTCATCAAAGTGACCTGAATGCAATATAAGTTTTGCACATAAGCACTGCTTTCTCTTGTACTTTTAGGTTGAATTAAGAAACGTTATCAAGTCTGAAGCAAAAACTAATTCTCAAAGAGATAATAGTGGTTGAGGGCAGTTCTCACTTGGAAAATTTTCAATCTTATTTCAGAGCTAAAACAAAACAAAACCAAAAAAAAAAAAACACAATAAAATTTTATCACTGCTAAGCCCCAGAACTGCTGTGTGGCAGGGCAAGTCAGGATATTCAGTTCTTATTTCTGACAAAAATTCACAGAACTGATGTTGATGAAGTCAATGAGAGTAAGTAAAGTTCACTGGCAACACAACTGGTTCAATAAATTAATGATACACGACAGACTCAAATACTCTCTGTAAAGCACCTGCTGATGAATAATAACATAACCATAGGCTTTAAACACCTTACATTGTTGCAAGCTTTGTAAATCTGTCCATCTAAGCCTTCTTCTCCTCCACACATATTTTCACCACCATTCATTGTAAAACATCCTAGCAGATTCCACTTCAGTTTGTATGAACTTTGTGTTTTCTCAACTGGTTTGAAAACATTCTTGCCTGTACTTGTTCTCTACAGACTATTCACAGAGACCAATTCTTCAGTCACTTCAAACCTGGCATTGACTCCAAATAACAACTAGGCAGTATCAGTAATATCTGTCAACTCACCAAGAGCCAAGGAAAACTGCTCAAATAATTTGCATTGCTTTTTGACTACTGATATTGTTCCCAAAGTCCCCAACTCCTCAAGCAATAGTTATTGCTGAAAGCCTGATGGTCCGAAATGAGTTTATTTTCTGGGCACACATATCTGCTGTAGTTAAACATGATTTAATTAACTCATCATTGGTAAATGGTTTTCTTGCTTGGCTAACACATGAGCCAGTTTGAAACAAACTTTGGTTACAGTGTCATTTGACTCTTTTATTTTTGTGAAGAAATTCTCAGTGATGAGATATCATATTTTAAATCTTCTAATTTTTCTGACCATTGCTTTCCTGTGAGTTGGGGATATTGTTGTGAGCGCTTAGTAGTGGTAACGTACTCTTTAGCACAGCTCTTGTGTCACTGTGTAATAACCACATAACCTGCCATCTAATTTTGTAAAACAACCCATATTCCACTGTGTTAAAAAGCACAACATTCAAAGTCCACTTTTCTCTTCCTGTTTTGACATGAAGGGTAATCACTGGTAATTTTTTTTTAAATGTCACAGTAGAGTTATGTGTGTGGCACTTTAAACACTGTCAAATTATAATGCATCAAAGCTATTTGTAGTGCACTAAGCAGCAATTCAAAGCACTGAGAGCACCACCGCCATCTCTTTTGCAACTGCTCACTTATCTCTGCTGTTGTAGCATAAAAGCACACAGACAACACGTAAACAAATGAGCATAGCTGTGTTAAAAGAAACTCTATTCATGGACACTGAAATTTGAATATTTTCTAGTTTTTACATGTCACAATATATTACTATTCTTTTTATTTTTTCAACCATTTAAAGATGAAAATAATGAAAAAAATTTCTACATTCTTCACTCACAGGCTATTAGAAAACAAGCAGTGGGCCACATTTGGCCCATGGGCTGTCATTAGCTAACCATTAAATTATGTGTCAATTCTAGAGTCTTAAAATATATTGACTAGGCTCATAGTAAGATAAGATACATTCAAATTGAAAATCCATACTGGAGAAAGTTCATTTTCATTTGTACAGGAAATATTCAACTTATGAACTGCCAAAGTAATGTTTTTATTTTAAAAATTAATACTTATTTCATAAAAGTATGTCCTTATTTGGTGCTAGACTGGGGTAGGGAATGTATGCTACAAAAACAGTATAATTTAATATTGAGTTAGGAAGGGAATTCAGGGCTGAATAATGCTGTGGAACTTGAAACATTTTAACTTATAATGTATCTGAATCTATCACCTGATGAGCTCATTTAATTAGAAAAATAATTAGCAAATTATATAACTGGCCTCATTAAAAGACTCTCGCCCAGCAATTTTATGCTGCAGATATACTCTCACATGTGCAAAAAGCATATATAGACTGCAGCAAAAATTGTGAACAATCTAAGTGCCCATGATTAGGAGACTGGCTAATTTAATTACAACATGCTAATACAAGGGAATATTAGGCAGCCCATTAAAAGACTGAAGAAACAATAGAAAGAACGAAGTAAAGTTGTAGATAATGCAGTTGTGACTTGCTTCCATTCCTAAGAATACATTGTAGAGAAACTCTCATACATGTGCCTACGTGTTCAGGCCAGCAAAAAGATGGAAACACACTTTATGACCAAACAGAACAGACAGCAATATATTCATCCATGGAGATCAATACAGCAATGAAAATGAATAAGCCATAGATACACACATCCACATGGTTGAATATCACAATGGTGAGAGAAAAAAGCAAACTGTAGACTACAGAATGTCATCATTCATATCAAATTTCAAAACAAGCAAAATAAGACTGCATTATTCAGGGATATATCACACATATGTAGTAAAAGCATATATGGAAATGGTAACCACAAAAGTTAGGATAGTAGTTACCCTTGGGTCGGTGGGGAAAGAAGATAATTAGGGAAGAGCAACTGAACTGGCAAATCTTAAGCTGCATACACTGATATTCATTACATTATTAGTTGTATCTTTTTGTGCATCTGAAATATTTACAATTTTAAAAAAATGTTCATCTTCTATATGCACATATGTATTTTGTTCAGTGAAAAAACAAGATGTAGAACAAGGTTGTAGAGTATGTTACCATCTATGTGTGATTGTGTGTTTTCAAAGAATATACTAAAATATTTTTATTTATGAGTAGATACTTCTAGAAGAATACAAATCATTATAGCAATTGCCTCTGGGAAGCACCGGGTAGGAGGGAAAAGAAGAGGGAAGGAGACAAGTTTACCCTCTTAAATTTGTATTTGGTACCATGTACCTGTATTAACTTTCCAAACAACAAATTTAACTTTTGTCCTTAACCCAATGGTCTGGTAGGTAAGCATTAAAAGATAAAAAAGAAGGGGAAAATGAAGGAGGAAATGACTAAAGAGTGACTGGAATCCCCAAACCCTGGCATTAGGGGGGACTTCCAAGGTCATGCCCTCCGTGGACGCCCTTCTGCTACCCAGACGGTGGTCCATTCCTTCTTCCAGTGTTTCTCTGTGAAAGGCTCTTCTTCTGCTGTCTCATAATTTTAACCTACTAATAAATGTGGTATTTCTTTCACAAGACTGTCCTTAGTTACCATCCCGCCAACCCCACCTTCACCCATCAGGTCTCTGCTAACTGCCAGCTGGTGTCTGCTGTTTCCAACAATGCCTTTGGACATAAGTTGCTGCACAGTCTGATCCTATTGAACCCAGGCCCCTTTGTAGCACCAGCCTTTGTGGCTTGTCCCACCCAAGAGGGCTCTTATTAGCGACCTCTTTCTCTGGTTCTCTCTGTCAAACTTCTGGATGGGCTACAGTTTAGCTTGAATGTAGCTACCAGTCTCCTCCTAACTGTTTACCACCAAAATCTCCATCATGTTCCACAGCGCCCTTGGGCTTGAACTTCCCCAAGTTCTGTTTCAAGTAAGGCAGTCCCCTTAGGGTGCGCTACAGAGCTCTCTGATGGCCTGCCTCTCCCCTGGAGAAAATCTCTGCACCACTGCTCAGGACCCCTGGCAGGGACAGCAGCCCACCTCCCAGCTAAAGTGACACCCCTGCTTTACAAGCAGAGCACTGGATTGTAGCAGTAGCCCTTCGTGTCCTGGCTGACCTCTCCCAGTGTGCGGGGACCAGTGGGCTGGGGGAGGTGATCAGGGCCAAGGACTCTCACCCTGCCGTCCCTGCAGCAAAGGTTCGCCCGATGAATGGAAGTTAGGTGGAGGAAAGGAGCCTCAGATTTCTAAGCTGCTCATGTCTGGAACGGAGCTTCTGCAACAGAGAGCTGGGGAGGTGACAGACGCTGGTGGCCTGCCCTTTCTGGTGAGATACCGCAGCCCTGGAGTGGGGGCTGGTGGGAGAGGGAGTCCGTATTTTTGGCTGGACATGCAGAGTAGAGCTTCTGAGTCACTGAGCTTGGCCAGCGTGGGTAATGAGCGAGTCAGGGCTCCAATGCCACAGACTCTTAATGCTGTTACTGAGATTCAGACTTTACGAGCTAATGTTTCTCTATTTGCTGTACTTTTCTAAAAAACTACCTTTCACCAGTTTTGGTTGTCTCACTAGAAAAAGGTCTACAGAGCCCCTCACACACCATTCAGCTAAAGCATACTTCTTCAGGGAGCAGAATTTTTTATATGAACTTGAAAAAAAATCAGCTGCTTTTGTTTCTGATGCACACTTTTGTTACACAAGGTCCTAGGTCTGATCACCCATCAGTTCTCTTCCAGTTGTAAATATGTATGAGTTGATGTTTTAGATGGTCATTATCTTCAAATTACTGCAATCATATAAATGTCTCTATTTCCTATGCTACTTTCATAACCTAGAACACAACATTCTCAGAAATTTAATAACTCATAGGTAATAGGGTTAATAAATGTCTCATATACACAGCTAATCTTATGAACATTTCTAGGGTGGGCTAAAATATAACCCAAATATGAAAATAATTAAACTCATCTATCCACTAAGCGATATAGAAATTAGTCAGGGTGACTGTACAAGCCTTGTAGCAAACACTGAATGACATTCACTGAACGTAAAACTGCTTGAAAGAGTTATAAGAATGCCTCTGTCCTGTATACCTACAATATTAATTGCCCAATAATCTCTTCTGCCTACCACTAGGAAAAGTATTAATTTAAGTGAAAAGAAAATATATAATCATCCACTGAGTTGATGTCCATCAAAGGACAGGTCCTACGTTAATCACAGGAGTGCTTGAGCAACAAAGCCCCCTCCCCCTTCCACAGTGAGCGCACAGAACTGAGCTACGAAACGCGATTACACAGAAGAGGTGCATGCACTGTGGTAAGAAGAGCCAAGGAGAACTTGTTAATAAAGGATGAGAACGTATTCATCAGGAGGAGAAATACCAATCCATCGTTTCAGGTGGGGAAAGTGGACAGAGACACGGCTGGGAGCACAGGGCATTAGAGGAACACATCTCAGGACTGGAGAGATGAAGCATAAGAGGAAAGTAACAAGATACGAAAGTGGGTGGGAGCTAAGGAATCTGATCACAGAAGGTCATTAAGGTATTTCAGCCAGGTTAATACAGCATTTAGGTTTTGGCAAGGGAGCTACAGTGGCTCGGTGTACTGGCTGGGAAACAGAGGCAGAGTATCGCTGCAGTAGGGTGAATGCACATTCAGACACAAATAGACATTTTATGCTAATGGACAGTGAAGGTGGGTGCGGGGTTTCAGAGTGTCTCCCAAGGTTAGACTCAGGCAGCTAGATGAATCGTGACAGCACAAACCATGGTGACCAATGACGAAATGTTCATATTACAGACGCTCCGGGTAGATGGCTACGTGGCCCCCACGTAGTTTGTCAGCTGGCATCTCAGTACAGATCTAAAGCTCAGGAGGGAGGCAGGGCTAAAGGCTCAGATTCTGGCGCACGGATATTGCTGGGATCATGAGAGCAGTCAGCTAAGATCGTCCAGTACGAGACTGCAGGAGGCAGCTTGAAGGCGGATTATCTACCAGTGACGACAGTGAAGCAGCAGATGCAGAGAGCAAGAGGAACCAGGAAATGAACCTTTGATCTGAAACCCTAGTTGGGTCAAGATAATAATAAAAGTATGTACTAGAACACAGAGAGCAAATAAAAGAGTACACTGGTATTTATAATCCTGAAGCTGCTTAATATCTGAAAAGAACTTAAAATTACTTCAGGACTAAGTCCAAAAAAGTAAAGGACATTTTACTAGTTTCAAGTAGGTATTACCTATTCTGAAATAACCGTCTCCTAATCGTTTGTCTTTGGTTTCTTTGCTGATTTCCAAACCTTCACTCTAAAATAGAACAAAAACATCTTATAAATAATTACTTCTATTTAAAACAAATCTAGGTTATTAATATATCTTAATAAATATAAAAGTGGCATCTGTGGCACAGCTATCTCTGAAAAGAGAAAATGCCATGTCAGTCTTGAACCTTAAAAGGTTTATCAATCAGTATAAGTGCTCCATCTGAATCTGTATATAATATACTGTTGGCTAGAAATTTTTAATTTTAATTAATTTCCAGTTTAAATCAATTTAATAGAATGCTGTTTTCTATTAAAAATATACAGAAGTAAAGAACTGTGTGTTACCTTGAAAGAAATTAAGCATTCCTTAGTGACCAATAAATTAACTTTCTACATTATTCAACAGGCATTAAAACTGCATGGTATTTTGGGACTCAAAATACAAACAGCAAGTAAACATTAAAGTAAAATAATGATTCATTTATTTTCCCAGTACAAATGTCCAAGTTACTTTCCAACAGGAAACAAAATAAAGGCTCTTTCTATGAAGGCAAACAGGACAATATACCAGGTGTTCCATATTGCCAAAAGAAGTTGGTATTACTCACCACTAAGGTCCTGCCATCATGAGAATTTCTTAAACAGGAAGAGCCTCAAATCAGGTCTATTAATATTAGTTCTCAAGGAAAATTTAGGAGAAAAAATAGCCATACCTTCAAAGGCAAAACTTCTACAGTTGTGTTGAGCAGAATATCCCCTGGATGTTCCTGGTTACCACTATGGAACAAATAACTGAAAAGCCAAACATAAAAATATAGTCAGACTATCCTCCACAAAGGTTCAGAAGGGGGCCTTACCTCAGAATAAGGTTGACGACGCTCAAGTCTGTAGTGACTGCACATCATATGTCCTGAATAGTTGCAGGGAAATTAAAACCTAAGGGGGATGCAATAGCTCCTCTATCAGAGGGGCATGTTTGCTGCATAACAATAATGTACTTGACAAAAAAAAAAAAGATGACAGTGTTTTGTTGCTGTTGATGCAGCCATTAAAATGCTTGTGAATCACTTGTGACAGAGTATATTGGATAATATATGATATAAAATTACATGTAGACCACGATCTCAAAGTAGAAAGTGCACACAGTTACCAAGAAAATAAAAGTGTCAATATGGTCATAATGGTATCCTTGGGGTTATGATTGTTTTCCTCATTCTTCACACCTTAAAATTTTTGTATAATGAACACATACGTATGTTACACAGAGAATTTTTTTCCTAACACTTCACTTCTGTATTAATAAATACAACTTCTGCTTTTTCCCCTCTCAGCAAATAAGTTATGGTGAAAATCAAATGATCCCTTTTCTCTGTCCTAGGAAGGGTGGGTCTGTGCATGGACTCCAAGAAAATTCACATATACTGTCACTTTAGAAGAATTGTGTTTCGCTAGAAAAGTGCCCTCAGTAGGGGCATTAAGAGGTTTATTGTAAATATATTTGTTGTTACTAAGTTTGATCTCGAATATATGAGCTCTTTAGTAGATTCTTTGATGGAATTATTTTTATTTCCTAAAAATAAACCCATAAATGTGGTTTGAGGCTATTCTTGTTGAGGTAAAAGAAGAGTGCTATTTTTAATTCTATGAGGACTCAAGTGTGGTGAACAATACCTCACAGAGCAGAATTCCACTACATAGTATAAAAATGAACATTAAATAACAACGAAACCAATATTATATACTCATATAAGTGCAAAATATTACTCAAAAGTATTCTAATATGTCTTGCCAGTGATCTTCCCATTGGTTATAACATTTTTACACTTAAATTCCTCTTTAGAATCAGTTTAGAGTAACTGTTTACTGTTTACTGGAATCTAAACTGATTCCAGTTTAGAATCAGTTTACAGTAAAAGAAAATTAATAGCATTACATATAGCTATGCATTGTTTTTGACCACCTTAAACAGAATTATTCCAAATTATTTTTGGCAGGTTCTAAAAACCAAATGGCCTTCAAAGGAGAAGACATAACATCACATTCTGGGGATTACATGGAAGTATGCCACAGACAGTCTGGGGAACATACCCAAAACTGAGGAAAGATGGAAGGAATTGTGACTGTTAAGTAAAAAATGGGGAGAAAAAGTCCCAAATTCTGTAAAGTGAACAGAAATGCTGAAACACATAAAAGTGTTTTAAATGCTTCCATGGTGTACTAAAAGCACTTGCACTTCCAGCACTTGCAGAAATACTGGATAGGAATAGTCATAGGCTGTCAAATTTATCATTTCAACCAAATTGCTGGGCCATCCACTAGCTCGCAGCCAAATCTTAAGGGATATTCTAGGATAAGGACGTGAAAACTAATTTGGGATTCTGAGGGAGAGTTCTACATAAAAGTATTAAAAATCTATACTAAATATACATTCAGAAATACCAATAGAATTTATCACTAAATGCTGGTATTATATCTGTAAGCAACATACCCATACTGTTACTGAGTTACACAAAATGTATTTTATAATCCAACATGTAGGACTCATTGACTGCTCACGTGTTATATACACCAAAAATTCCATCATAGATCACATTATGAATAAGAGGTCTGAATTGTAAGACCAAATTATATTTCGATAATGACCTACCTTTCCACATTGACTGGCTTGTCAAATTTAAACAGGATGTAGTCTCCAGCTACTGGAGTTATAGCCCAGAAGAAATCCTCCCCCATGTAAGTTTTCTCCAGTGTATGTCCTTGGTAGACCTTCAGAGAAGTAGATACCTCTGCAGGGGGGTTTACATGGATCTTAAGAAGTAATGGTTTCATGTAATCTTTATCCTAGGAGGAAAGACATATTAACAACATACGGCTCATTTATACTTCAGAAGAACAAGGATGATACAGTAGATAACAAATTGTCTGTGCATGAGAAAAATAAAATTAGATCACCAACCGTGAGTTTCTGAATTTTTCCTGTTAGTGAAGAATGCAGACCAACATGTTGGAAAAGAGAAGGTCTGAAGCGAATCCGCAGATTTGCTTTCTGTCGATCACAATGTTTCTAAATATTAAACGGGAAAGTTAGTGTTACATTATAAAGTGAAATCTTGTCCTCCTCTGAAAGATGAGAAGCCCTTCAGAAGGGTAAATATTGAAAAGAAAATCCAGCTTCATCTCATAATTCCAAGTCGTGTTTCTTTAGGGTCCCCTTTGAGGCATTAATAGATTTGCTACCTACTTGATAAACAGACACGATGCGGAAATTAAAAATAAGCACTTCCAAGGGAAGAGTTAAGGATTTAATTTCAACTACCTTTCAAAATAGGTCAATATAGATTTGACTTTTTTTTTTTTTTTAATTTTATTTATTTATTTTTGGCTGTGTTGGGTCTTTGTTTCCATGCGAGGGCTTTCTCTAGTTGCGGCGAGCGGGGGTCACTCTTCATCGCGGTGCGCGGGCCTTTCATTGTCGCCGCCTCTCTTGTTGTGGAGCACAGGCTCCAGATGCGCAGGCTCAGTAGTTGTGGCTCACGGGCCTAGTTGCCCCGCGGCATGTGGGATCCTCCCGGACCAGGGCACGAACCCGTGTCCCCTGCATTGGCAGGCAGGTTCTCAACCACTGCGCCACCAGGGAAGCCCCTAGATTTGACTTTTAATGTTAAAATGCACAAACTCTAGAGGTTTGGTTCAAATACACAAAATATCTTTAATTGGATAATATAATGAAGAATTTGCAGATAAGAAAAAGCACATTTTGTTGCATGAAAGCAATCTGAAAATGTGAGCCAGCAAGTGGACTACAAGCAAGGACACAACATCAAAACAGACAAATCGGGATTCCCCGGTGGCGCAGTGGTTGGGAGCCCGCCTGCCGATGCAGGGGACACGGGTTCGTGCCCCGGTCCGGGAAGATCCCACATGCCGCAGAGCGGCTGCGCCCATGAGCCATGGCCACTGAGCCTGCGCGTCCGGAGCCTGTGCTCCGCAACGGGAGAGGCCACAGTGGTGAGAGGCCCGCGTACTGCAAAAAAAAAAAAACCAGACAAATCCAACTCAGCACAGTTGGGAGACACCTATGTTTCAGCTCTAAGTGCCCCATGGCCCATATTTTCGATTATAAGCTCCTCTCGTGTGATCATAGCATGTGGGACCTACAGCCCTGGCAGGACTCTCGTGCATTCGTTAGCTCAGTGCTTCAGGACAGCCATGGCTACCTTGTCATGCTTTTATAAATCCTTTCCATTTTCAATGACTTGTATAAGTTTTGGGCCCAGAACATACTGAAAAAGACAAATGTATAAGACATTTCCACTTTGAAAGACCTCCAATTATTTCCTGGGTGTTAAAATGCCTAATTTTTCTCAAGAGGTTTACTTCATTAGCATTATTGCTAACAGGAGAGTAGAGGTGAAATTGTATATTTTATTTACACAAATAAAACACTCAAGTGGAAGGAGAGGGAAGGTAAGGGAGGGAGAGGACAGGGGAGGAGCGAGGAGAGGGGAGGTGGGACAGTGGAGGCGAGAGAGGATGAGAAGCAGCAGTGCCTGAGACCGAGCCCGCCACTCAACACACAGGCAACGAATGACACATTCAGGCCCGAAGAGTCAAAGCAGGTCCATAAACCTTTGGAAAAATGTGTGAATGCTTTTTTTTTTTAAAGTAACATTGGTTTATAACATTATATAAGTTTCAAATACACATTATACTTCTACTTCTGTATACACTACAGTGTTCTCACCAAGTCAGTTTCCATCCATCACCATACAGCTGACCCCCTTTACCCATTTCACCCCGCCACTCAACCCCTGCCCCATCCCGTCTGGTAACCACCACTCTGTTCTTGTAACTACGTGTTTGTTTTTGCTTGGTACTATTGGTGGGAATGTAAACTGGTACAGCCACTGTGGAAAACAGTATGGAGATTCCTCAAAAAACTAGGAAGTACCATATGACCCATCAATCCCACTTCTGGGTATTTATCCAAGGAACACGAAAACACTAATCAGAAAAGACACATGCACCCCTATGTTCATCACATTATTTACAATAGCCACGATATGGAAACAACCTAAGTGCCCATCAATGGATGAATGGATAAAGGTGTGCTGTGTACACGTACACACATACACACACACACACACACACAGGAATACTACTCAAACATAAAAAAAAGAAATCTTTCCATTTGCAACAACATGGATGAAGCTTGAGGGTATTATGCTCAGTGAAGTAAGTGTGAATGGAAGGGTCTCCTAGACCCCTGTCAAAGGAATGTGATTCTGGAGCCAGCAAGTATGTGGTGACAGCTTCCGTGACATCCTAGTGGAAGCAGCTGAAAAATTACAGGCCATAGAAAGACGGGTGGAAGAATGTATCTTCATGGTTTTAATTTTTACTTTCAGAGATTTTCACCTCACAAGCTCACTTAAGAACCTAACCACCATATTAGGTAAAACTGCACAGGACCAATTAAAGGCAAGTGTGTTGTACAAATGTAAAGATGACATGAATTGTTCTGTGTCATACAATAAAAATTCCTGTAAATCACAAAGAAAATACAGGTAAGGGCTTACCTCGTAAAAATGAGTTGATCGAATCGATTTATATGTTCAGTCATTTTTGGAAAGCTGGTACTCTGCTATTTCGCTACACACCATGATTTGCTCTAAGAAAGTGGTTATTTTTAAAAGAGAGAGAAAGCAATAGCTTACAGACACCTGAAGAGGGTGTCCTAAAAGCTAACTGGCAGATAGGATGATCAAACTGTTCTAGGGAATATAAGGTCATGAAATCAAATTAAATGTCTGTTTGTGAGAATAAGTCAACACTATAATGACATATGCTTATAATAAAGATTTCCTTGTTATTACATGTCAAAGTGACTCATTCATTTTTAAGAATGTGTATTCATATTTTATTTATGCTTACAGCCAATAATTTAAAAAATTTTTCCAGAGATACAATTCAAATGAGACAAGAAAAACATATTAATTTACTTTCTACAATAAGATTTCAGTGGCGATAACTTAATATTTGAATAGTCCAAGCAAAAATCATTGTTTACTGACTTACCCTGTCACCAACATCCCAAAGGTCAGCATATCAGCATGAACATTGGCTTCTTACAAGTAACACAATACAAAAAAGGTACACTTTTGACTTGTCATTGTTTTGGTATAAAATATGACCTCCATTCTATTCCTTATATCCAGGTGTGCTGGGGTCCGATATTGTCCCCAAAGTATTTGAAAAAAGAAAGCTGACAGAGGATGTGAAGAAAACCAAAACAACTCCCCCCTGACACAGGACAGATATGGCCAACAGCAAGGAAACACCAGAGCCTCAAGACACAATAAACATTCATCAGCAATTTAAAGAAAGGTGTGCTTCACTGACTTAAAAGTCCCTCCAGAACAGGAACTTCTTGTAGTTCTAGAAAGAAGGCAAGCACTTACACTGGTAAGTGGGAACACTGTTTTCTTCCAGCTACCTATTTAACTGTTCGTTTACAACATCTGGTTCCCTAAGAGTCATCACTTTCACTAAAAACATAAAAGAAGCCTCTTCTACCCGCATAAGAAATTAACTTACTGCATCTTTTTCAGGGTTGCAGACTTTCACCCACAGAATATGGTCCAAGAGCCAATCAATGGGTTTCTCCTTATAGAACATAAATATGAATTCCACAATCAGAGTGAGGTCTGGCGCTTGAAACATTTTACCTGAAAAGATATTCCCAATCAGTAACTGTAATAAAGAAGCCAAGCAACAAAACAGCTTAAATGAGTGAAATCCGTACAACAAATACACGAAAGCTTGTGCTTTCAACTATAAATCATTATCAATAATTTCCCCACCTGTCTTATCAAAAGCAAACTTGCTTTAGCTAAGTTTAGTTGTCACCTGAGTATAAACAGAAGTAGGTACTGAACTCCTAACTTTCTCCATTACAAAGTCTATCATACAACTACTAGCTCAAAGGATTCAAGAAGCAAGCTGGAGATTTTTCCTTCATGTCTTATTAAAATTCTTCCCATAAAAAAGGGACTTAAGAGGTTTAAGTAAAAAAAAAAAAAAATTTAACTAAATCAATACACGCAAAAACAAGGACTCCTGATTTTGTCTTCACTGAAACCTTCACAAATAAAGATGTTTTTTGAGTCTTAAATTAAGTTTTGAGATAAATGATCAACAAGATCAAAGCCCCAGCCTCTAATACTTACAGATTTAAAGCATTAGAGGCAGCGAAATGTTACTCTCTGGGGTGTTTTTTAAGACCTATAAATTTCCTTCAACCTTCAACTTTAAACATATTCTCTTTAGTTGGATACTTTAGGAATTTTAATGAAAAAAAACTTTAAAAATAAGTACCCTTACTAGTCCCTGAAAGCAATACATGAATACAAACTAATGACTGAACAAGAACTTCATGTACTATGTCAAATACCAGGAATTCCTATTAGAAAACCACTAGTGCAGGACTCTTCTTAAAAGAACCCCAATCTTGCAAAAGCTCTGGGCTTTAAAACAGGAACTCGAAGTGTCCGAGAAGGAACCAGACATGCTCCCCAGGACAGTGATTGGCTCTCTGTGGACATGAAAAGCCAGCAGGGCTGCCTTGCAGAACTCCAGAGTAAATATTACCATCTTAGAACTCCCCAAATACTATTTTGGGTTGACTTTCAACATTTTATACACAGAAGTTTACCAAAATTAAATTTTCTCAAAAGCAATCCATTTCCAGAGGAAAAAAGACAACTTTAAGGTAAAAAAAAAAAATAGTCTAAGATTCTAAGTCCCAGTTATTTCTGAAAAGTAAATAAATCTAAAACTTTTCTTACCAATGAAGCCCAGCTGGGAGAACTCAAGTATCATCCATTCCTCAGAAGAAAGTTGAAGTGCAAAATTTTTTATGGTGTTAAAGTAATTCTGCTTGACAATAATATCATCTTCAAGCTAAAGAAAGTTGAACAATCATATTAATAAATCAGAAAGAGAAGGAAGATTTAAAGAGAACATCCTTTACTATGGAAAAACTGAAGCACACTTTTATAATGACAATCAAGGAAACAATGGTCAAAAATGATGAAAATATAAAAATTAATTTTAGGACTTTCCTAGCAGTCCAGTGGTTAAGACTCCACGCTTCCAATGCAGGGGGCACGGGTTCCATCCCTGGTCAGGGAAGATCCCACATGCCACGTGGTGTGGCCAAAAAATACATAATAATAATAATGATAAAATAAAAAGGAAAAATTATAAAAAATAACTAAAATAAAAATAAATTTTATTAAAAGAAAGCAAGGAAAATAAAATGGCAGATGCACATAGCAAGTCAACAAAACCACTCCCTTACCACGGGAAATAACAAAACCACTCCATGAATTACTCCTTTTGGTCCTTTTATGGCTCCCAACATGATTTCACACTATCCTGTTTTCTTTTCAAAGGACAAGAATTTTATAGGTCTTTTAATTTTTTCTTTTTTTTTTTTTGCTTTTTACATAATACATGTAACAAGTCAAAAAAAAAAAAAAGCTAGCAGCTCTCCTCTGCCCTCCACCCTGCTAGTAGAAGTGACCAATGTTCAAGGTTGGGTGTGCACCCACTGGACACCTTCAATATGGGCATACAGCACAGGTAGACCCATACCTACCTGAAGGTTCCCACCACCTTTACATTTTTATTAAAAAGGGATCACATTATGAAACTGGCTTTTTTCTCTTAATATATCATGAATATCTTTCCAGGTTAAAGAGTATATATTTAAAGCATTCTCTCTAGCAGATTCATACTATTCCCTGGGATTGATGGACAAATCATTCACCTGCTCACAGGCAGACACCCAGGTTGTTTCTCATGCTTTGTCAATGCAAACAATGCTTACACTTCATATCAGTGCTATTCATTTCTGTAGGATGGGTTCCTAAAAGTTCTCTTTTTATAGTTTAAAAGGTATCTTCAAAATACTTAAGAAGCTGTAGCAACTCAGAGCGCCAGTTAACCCCATGTGCTCTGCCATCACCACGTGTTACTGGAATGTTTACCAGTTCAAGAGGGAGTTGACAGAGACCAGAGATCAAGAGTATCTGCAAAGACTTCCTCCCCAAATCTCCTTTCATAAAATTTTAAAGTCATAAGATGATTTTTTTTACATATATACATTATTTTTTAATATTCTTTTCCATTGATGATTTTAATATCATAAGAAAACTCTTCCTTTTTTTTTTTTTTTTTTGCGGTACATGGGCCTCTCACTGTTGTGGCCTCTCCCGCTGCGGAGCACAGGCTCCGGACGCACAGGCCCAGCGGCCACGGCGCACAGGCCCAGCGGCCACGGCTCACAGGCCCAGCCGCTCCGCGGCATGTGGGATCCTCCCAGACCCGGGCATGAACCCATGTCCCCTGCATCAGCTGGCAGACTCTCAACCACTGCACCACCAGGGAAGCCCCTTCCTTTTCTTAATGACACATTATCATTTCTAGTTATCTGCAAGTAATTTTCACTTGTTTTAGTATTTAGATTTTTTCATGTGTTTAAGTCCTATAAGCTTTCTTCCTATCTGTGAAGAAACAGTAGCAATATTTGGAAAGGTATGATTTTGACTCACCCAATATCTACTGAGCTTTGATTATGTTCCAGACACAGTACTAAACCCTGGGAACCCACCAGTGAACAGAAAAGACAAGTTTTACACCCTCAGAGCTTGTAGGGAAGCCAGGGGGAAAACCAGACAAAGCACAAAGCCCCGCTGGCACCTAACCTTGCTTTCCCAAAGAAGAGATGCCCACACTCACACGCAAACATTGGCCATGGACGCCCAAAGGAAAGATGACCCCCAATACCAGGTACTTCCAAGCTTTTCCAATAAGTAGATTAAAAAACAAGCTTGGAATAGAGATGCAGACGTAGGGAACACACGTGTGGACATGGCGGGGGGAGCGAGGGGGGGATGAATTGGGAGATTGGGATTGACATATACACCATGTGTAAAACAGATAGCTAGTGGGAACCTGCTATATAGCGCAGGGAGCTCAGTTCGGTGCTCCGTGGTGACCTAGATGGGTGGGATGGGGGACTGTGGGAGGGAAGTCCAAGAGGGAGGGAATATATGTACACATATAGTTGATTCACTTCGTCGTATAGCAGAAATTAACACAACATTGTGAAGCAACTATACCCCAATTTAAAAAACAAAAACAAGCTTGGGACTGATTTAAATATACAGAAGTGTAGGTGAAATAATTAAATGCCTACTTAAAATTTAGTGCACTAAATTTGGTTACCACCAAAAATTTACATTTTTTTATATTAAATTAGAAAAATTGCTTTCTTCCACTCTCACACCTCATCAAACAACTTCACTTTTTAAGAAACTTTTAAAGATAACTGTAGATTCATATGCAGCTATAAAAAATAATACAGAGACCCAACATACCCCCAATATATATCCTCCAATATAATTACAGCACAATATCACTACCAGGAAATTGACTCTGATACAATTCAACCACATTATTCAAATTTCACCAGTTTTACATGCACTCAGTTGTGTGTAGTTGTGTGTCTGTGTGTTTAGCTCCATGCAATCTTAACACGTGTACATGTGCAAGAGCACTAGTAGAGCTAGGACACAGATCGGTTCCATCACAGGGGCTCTCATGCTACCCTTTACATCCTCAGCCACCTCCCTCCTCTCCCCCCTTCCTAGCCTCTGGTAACCAAGAGTGTTCTCCATCTCCATAATTTTGTCATTTCAAGAATGCTATATAGGGACCTCCCTGTTGGCACAGTGGTTAGGAATCCGCCTGCCAATACAGGGGACACAGGTTCGATCCCTGGTCCGGGAACATCCCACATGCCGCGCAGCAACTAAGCCCACAAGTCACAACTACTGAGCCTGTGCTCTAGAGCCCGCGAGCCACAACTACTGAGCCCTCATGCCACAACTACTGAAGCCCACGCACCTAGAGCCTGTGCTCCGCGACAGGAGAAGCCACTGCAATGAGAAGCCCGTGCACTGCAATGAAGAGTAGCCCCTGCTCGCCGTAACTAGAGAAAACCCGCACGCAGCAACAAAGACCCAACACAGCCAAAATAAATAAATAAATTAAATAAATTAATTTAAAAAAAAGGTCTTGGGTAGGATACACCCCCAACATATGCAATGTTGAAGTCATGTCCCTGGGATAATTATGGAGTCTGGATTACAATACTTTGTACATCATAATGAACTGAGAGAATTCTATACATTATGTAAAGACCTGAAGGTAAAGCAACTCCCTCTTTTCTGAGGCATAATTTTTGGGCAAATAGGGTAATTTTAAGAATGTTCAGTGGATCCATACGTGAAAGACCTGAAAAGCTGGTAGCAATCTTAATGACCAACAATAAGATCATCGTGATAGCTGAAAAATGGTACTTCAAGAAGCAATTAAAAATTATACCAATCTATAATTACTGGCATATAAAGGTGTCTACAGTATGTTAAATGACAGCAAAACAGGCTTTAAGACAGTATGCACAGTACACTCCTGTTATAAAAAGGGTTGTATTAAATGAGTTAATATGTGAAAAACATAAATTTTAAAGAACAATGCCTGACACATGGTAAGTATGCAATAAATGTTAGTTTATAGCAGCTGTTATTGTTATAATACATCATAGATTGACCCTGCTTAGGGGAAGTTTTCCTTACCATCCTCTTTCTTAACCCCCATCCTTTTCTCAATTTTTAAATATTAACTTTTCCTACACTCCCCCCAAAAGCTTTAAGGTTCCATTAATTCTTCCATTGGAATAAAATTGGAAACAAATTTTAAAAGTGATATAGCTACACTTTTAAATTCTCTCTATAAAGTTCTTGACCATAATGTACATATATATATACTGGCCCTAGAACAAAGAGCAAGGTTCAACTACCATAATATTTGGTATACATTAAAATAAAATGCTATGAAATTATTATCTTAAAACTAAAATCAGACTTCTCTAATGTATTTAGAGGAAATGTACTACCTATATCTAGGATGCTGTGTTTTTTTATATGCACAGCTGTTGCATCCTGTTATAGACAATGTTGCACTCTATCATCATTTCCATTTTCCATCCTGTGAACCAAGGAAGGGTTCACGCACACTTGAATGCAGCTGGCTCGAGGTACAATGTCAAAGGAGACAAAGTCTGCCCTCAAGAAGTCCACCTTCCCATGTGATGTCAGCCTCTTTTCTTCCTTCTCTCCCTCCCCAGCCCCTGCCAACAGCTGCTTAATCATGTCCTTCCTGTTCAGGGACCAGGGCTGCTTCTTGCCACTCTCATCCAAACATCCACCCAGGAAAGGATCTAATAAACTTTTTATACTGGAAAAAAAAACAATTGACAGGCTTCGTGTGCCATATACCTCTCAGGGGTATTTGCATTGTGAACAAGGGATAAAGACGTTTGGTTAAAGAAGTGAAATTCCAGTGGTGAAATTTAAGCTTAAAGGTTTGAAAGAAATAAGAGCTTCCTAGAATTATTTAAGTTGTTGCCTACCTGGCTAACTTAAAACCCTTATCATGATGGACTTACTGTTTTAGCCATGCTGCTAAAAGTTGCACCATTAGAACTAAATGTCAACTTTACTATCTTCAGTACAAATGAAAATGTATTGAAGTGCACAAAACAACTATTTACCATAAGACCACCAAAATAATTATGAGCTAAACCAGCGAGTGCAACTGCAGAGCCCATGTTCTCAGTGATGTGATCAACCCTTCTGCTCTGGCATACTGTTATGATCTTATATATTTTAGAGGGTTTATGCTTTCAAAACTTCGTTTTAATGAAAATATACCCTTCATATTACTTTTCCTTTAAAAGTGTGAAAAAAAACCAAACACACACTTACCTGGATGTAATATGTGCCCTTTTCCTGAGCATACATCATTAGAAAACAATAATCGAGGTTTTGCTTTGTTCTCCATCTGAAATAAAAATTTTCAAAAAAAGTTAGGGACTTCCCTGGTGGCACAGTGGTTAAGAATCCACCTGCCAATGCAGGGGACACGGATTTTATCCCTGGCCCGGGAAGATCCCATATGCAGCTGAGCAACTAAGCCTGTGTGCCACAACTACTGAGCCTGCGCTCTAGAGCCCGAGAGCCACAACTACTGAGCCTGCGTGCCATAACTACTGAGGCCCACACGCCTAGAGCCCGTGCTCCGCAACAAGAGAAGCCAGTGCAATGAGAAGATCGCGCACCGCAATGAAGAGTAGCCCCCGCTCGCCACAACTACAGAAAGTCTGTGCGCAGCAACGAAGACCCAACGCAGCCAAAAAAAAAATAAAAATAAGTTAGGAATCAGACTCAAAGTTAGCAAAATAAGGTTAGATGTATACTATTTTATAATATATAAAATATTTTATAATATATACATATGCAATATATACATCACATATTGTATACACGATATTATATATATACCCAATGTATAGTTATGTATTAGAAAGATAGGTAGATAGATAAATAGATGGATGGATATCTCACATACAGGATATATCCACTTAGGAGAGAGTGAATGAGAATTCACTCTTCTCTAATGAAGTCTTTATCGAAATATATTCTCAAAAACACTAATCCTCAAGGTGTCCTGAGGAAAAAAGGAGTCTAATGTCAAGTAAGTTTGGGAAGAACACATATTCCTCTTCTAGAGACGTATTAGTAATATTAGAGGCATTTAAACATTAAGCAGTAAATACATTTGTTGAAAAAAAGTTTTTAATCCAATATTTTCCAAATTTTCTTGACCACAGCCCCCTTTTCCAGTAATATCTTAATGTCTCTAGGAACTAGTGCTTCACATACAGGTAAAAATGCTTTAAAAACCCAAAACATCATATTAAAATTTACAATATTAGGTCCTTTTGGTGAATTCTTGGCAGGCTACAGAAACACACTGACCAATGTGAAAAAGAGAAGTGGTTTTTCTAAAAGCCAGTTTTTAAAAAAAAAGCACACAATAAAATAAAAGCTTTGAACCACTAAGTAAACTTCTCCAGAAAATATCTTACAAGCTGATATGAATTTATTGAGTCTATCCAGAGTTTTTTTCAAACAAATTCGATCCTAAATTTTTAAAATAACATTATATTTATTGAGAGATAATTAACCAATTATAGGGACAAATCTGTTTTTGTGACAAATTAACAACTCAAGAAATACAATAAATCTCTTCCCAACACAGTGCTTTTGTCCCTTTTTCTGGTTATAGGCAATCCCAAAATAATGCCAATATCTCTTAGCTTACTTTGTCTTTAACAACACCACAAGGAAAGTTTTCCTTTCAATTTTAGAGATTCAGAGATAAATAAATTCAACTGACTAATGATTTTACTGCAATACAATTCTGCACAAGAGTATTATTGTTTTTATCACTTTTATTGGATCTGTTTTCATTTATGTTACATACATACATGAGATTTCTATCTGGACTAAGTTTTGAGTTATACTGAATATACTCTTAAGAAAAGTTATAACAACACAGAACAGCACGGTCATAAAATTCATTAGGTTTACCAAATTCAACCTCTCATCAGAAACTCCACAGAATTTCCAATAAAATAATCAAAAAGTCATTAGCTCTCAACTAATCAGCTCAACCCTAAAATGAGTTAAGCTTCGATAAACAAGGATGACATTTATTACCTATTATACTCACAAGGGTGCACAGGCTTACCTTATTCTTTCTTTAGAATCTCCAAATGTCTCCCTTAAGTTTGTCAAGTCAGGATAATAGCTTTCAGGAGGTGATATTATTTCCACCAAGCCAGAACTGATTTCTTTAGAAAATCTATCATGAGAAAGGTTGGCTGAGTTATTTAAGTTCTGTGGGATTTTATATCTTAACGATCAACTTATATGTATAACATAAAAATACATTTAAAAAAATCTCTGGTTTTAGCATATTGATAGACAAAGGTAGAGGCACATTATCTTAAACAAGGACCTTTGCTTCTCTTTTGTCTTTCCTTTTAAAGTAAAAGATATGTCTTTTGGGGGCAACAAGAGATACATTTCAATGAAGAAACCCATATCAGGACTAATTTCATGATACTGCTCTTAAAACTACAAAGGCAATATTATAAAAACTAATGGTATCTGCAGCTTACTAAGCTGTCCATCTGTTATCTGCTACGCGCCCCACTCACAATAAACTGTTAATAAACCTTTGCAGATTTTTAGACATAGTTTAGCACTGAGGTTTGAAACTGCTACCTGACTAGCTATCCTGACAGCAGAAATTTCTTTTCTTGCTAAACAGAGGGTGAAAGATTTAAGTGATCTCATATGACTCTCTATTCACTGTCTTCAAGATTAAAAATTGTTGTTTGGTAGTGTTACATATATATGACATTCAAGTCTTTTCCAAAATGAAATACACCAATGTATCCCATCAGATAACTTGATATATATACACATACTTTATGATACTATAAAAGACCAATGATAGGTGGTCCAGTGAACACCGAACTCCACAGAAAAAAATGAACTGTAAAAGAAGGTGTTTTCTTTTAGCAAAAAGCCAAGAGATAATAGTAAATAGAATATTTTCATTTCCATAATTAAGAAGAACTTACTCTTTCTCCAGGTTGGCTACAACACCATTTACATAATCAATATCTGTCTGGGAGAGAAAAAAACAATTATACCAACATTCATGTTTTTATATTTTTACCTTTATATTTTATTTAACTTTTAATTCTGAACTCAAAATTAAATAAATGATTAAAACATTCACTGAAAACATGAAATTTTCAGACAACTTACGGGATCTGCACTTCCGTATTCTACTGTATTGCACTGCTATATATCGCTGAGTACTAACCAATACAATAAGCAGATTCTTAAGTTTTTGTTGTTTTCAATTGTCTATGTTCAATTCAGTAGAAAAAAGTGAGCACAGAAACTATTTCTACTTCTTCTGCAACATCCAAACTGTAAGTCGTGAATAAATAACAGAGGCAGAACGCTATAGGGAAAGATTTTTCCACTTGGAATCATAAAACCAAGGTTCCAGATTTGCCTCTCTAGCTTCTGGCCTGTACAATCTAAAGAAAGTCACTCTCTGAGCCTCAGTTTCCTATCCTATTTAAAGAAAAAGCGGGGGGGGGGGGAGGTTTGGGAGGAAATAATACCTCAGACACTATGACATTACATGATAAAGCTATGTAATAAAAAGCAGTGTTATTCTGTATTATTGTTATTATTTTATTATTAAGCTGATAATGAGAACCCAAGTCAAGAGTACTTTAATCAGTCAGAAAAAAACGTTTATCAAACCTGTGAACTTCTAAATTATATATACAAGTAGAGAGCCAATACTCCCGACCAATTTTAACTACAGTGACAACTTAAAATGCTCAACTGTTAGAAAGAATCAACGATATCTCTAGTACAATCTATGTTATAAAGACTGCGAAAACACTTAATACTTGAGGAAGATAAGCTTTACCTTTTTGGTTTGTTTTAACACTGGAAATTACAAAACTACTGAATTATAAAAAGTTGTTTTAGAGGAGGCTTTTTGGAAAAGTATTTTAACTTTAATTTCTGTTAATTGAAAGTAATTCCTATTTTAATTGTTAAAGATGTAGGAGTGAGACAACTTATTAAGACCATATCCTTCAAACTCTTAAAGAACTATGGAAACACAACTAGCACACAGCTCAAAACCCTCCGTCCTTCCCCTACATAAACCCACACACATCCTACCATTCATCAGGCTATGATTTTAGAGAACATAATCAAGTCTGGTTTATATAACCTTTAATGAGTTTCGTAATACCTGAAATTCAATTTGATAAGCATTTATTGAGAGCCAGTGATTTGCCTAGCCAAGGAAACCAGAATACAGATGAACAAGTCTAGCTCCCTGTCCAGTAAGCTATCCAAGAGGGCGGCCAAGAAGAATTATGTGAACATAGATCTATTATGTAATGTATAATAAAATTTATGAAATGCAAAGTGATCCATATCTAAAACTACACATAATCCTTATGTTGCATGTTAACTGACGCAACTAGCAAAGGATTCACTTAAGCGACGGTAACTGGTGTCACCATTATATACCAGAAGCGATCCTACCTGCTATCAGCCAAGGGAGTGGTTGTGGGGCTCCTCTGAAGAAAGTAAACATGTAACTGGCCTGGAAACACACAGCCAGGCCAGTCTTCGTCCCCATTCAGGCCTCTACTTGCCTCTCTCCAACTCTTAAATGTTGGCCATAAGACAGGAAGTCTCTGAGATGTTGGGGGCTTCACTGCTTTAAATTAAAAGAACGCTTTTTCCTGAAATCTTTTTTAAAGGTCTGTGGAGACTTTTTAAAAGGCACTATTTTTGTTTTTACTCCCATTTCTCTAGGAGGTGGGTCAAAAAGGATCTTGCTATGATTTATGTCCTAGAGTGTTCTGCCTATGTTTTCCTCTAAGAGTTTGATAGTGTCTGGCCTTACATTTAGGTCTTTAATCCATTTTGAGTTTATCTTTGTGTATGGTGTTAGGGAGTGTTCTAATTTCATTCTTTTACGTGTAGCTGTCCAGTTTTCCCAGCACCACAAAAATTTAAAAAATGGGACCTAATGAAACTTAAAAGCTTTTGCACAGCAAAGGAAACCATAAACAAGACGAAAAGACAACCCTCAGGAGAAAATATTTGCAAATGAAGCAACTGACAAAGGATTAATCTCCAAAATATACAAGCAGCTCATGCAGCTCAATATAAAAACAAACAACCCAATCCAAAAATGGGCAGAAGACCTAAACAGACAATTCTCCAAAGAAGATATACAGATTGCCAACAAACACATGAAAGGATGCTCAACATCACTAATCATTAGAGAAATGCAAATCAAAACTGCAATGAGGTATCACCTCACAGCAGTCAGAACGGCCATCATCAAAAAATCTACAAACAATCAATGTCAGAGAGGGTGTGGAGAAAAGGGAAGCTCTTGCACTATTGATGGGAATGTAAATTGATACAGCCACTGTGGAGAACAGTATGGAGGTTCCTTAAAAAACTACAAATAGAGCTACCATATGAGCCAGCAATCCCAGTCCTGGGCATATACCCTGAGAAAACCATAATTCAAAAAGAGTCATGTACCACAATGTTCACTGCAGCTCTATTTACAATAGCCAGGACATGGAAGCAACTTAAGTGTACACTGACAGATGAATGGATAAAGAAGATATACACATATATACAATGGAATATAACTCAGCAATAAAAAGAAATGAAATTGAGTTATTTGTAGTGAGGTGGATGGACCTAGAGTCTGTCATACAGAGTGAAGTATGTCAGAAAGAGAAAAACAAATACCGTATGCTAACACATATATATGGAATCTAAAAAAAAAAAAGTTCTGAAGAACCTAGGGGCAGGATAGGAATAAAGACACAGACATAGAGAATGGACTTGAGGACATGGGGAGGGGGAAGTGTAAGCTGGGACGAAGTGAGAGAGTGGCATGGTCATATATACACTACCAAATGTAAAACAGATAGCTAGTGGGAAGCAGCTGCATAGCACAGGGAGATCAGCTCGGTGCTTTGTGACCACCTAGAGGGGTGGGATAGGGAGGGTGGGAGGGAGGGAGATGCCAGAGGGAAGAGATATGGGGATATATGTATATGTATAACTGATTCACTTCGTTATACAGCAGAAACTAACACACCATTGTAAAGCAGTTATACTCCAATAACGATGTTAAAAAAAAAGGTAATACTGTCCTCCAATTCTGAGAACATATCTGTGAATCTATAAAGGAGATATGTATATTCTTAGGGTATGTGAGTGATAATGATTGGGACAGGTGGGAAAAAGAGTAGACACACATAGCAAAAGAAGAAAGAGTATTCCCCCCAACCCCCGGAGAAAGTGTCTTCTTCATGGTTAAGTAAAATTAAAATTTTTAAATTAAAACTAAAGGATTTATTAATACATACGTCAACATGGATGAACCTTGAAAACACTGTGCTAAGTTAAAGAAGCCAGTCACAAAGGACCACACATTTTATAACTGCACTTATATAAAATGTCCAGTATTTTAAAAATACCTATAGAGACAGAAAGTAGATTAGTGGTTGTCTAGGGCTGGAGGGAGAGCAGTATTAATGGGTAATGGCTAAGGGGTTCAGAAATTTCTCTTTGAGGTGATGAAAATCTTTCAGAAATTGATTAAGATGATGCCTACAGAACTCTGGCTTTAAATAGGTGAGTTGTATGTTATGTGAATTCCAAAAAATAAATAAATAAATAATCGAAAACAAAAACTAAGAGATAGAAAAAAGTTAAATGTAAAAAAAAAAAGTATTTCAGATTGTGCATACAGAACTATGGGTCAAGCAGCTTCTCTTAGGGACGTATAAGGAAAAGTTTAAGAAGCATAAAAGCAGGTTCAAGTAAGTCACTAATACTGACACCAATTCATCAGCATAGAGTCATACACACGTAACAATTCAACATATACACTTGGCTTATAAGAATCAATTTTACCAGTAGTATATAAATTAGATGACATGACAGTAATAAATTCCAATCTTTACTCTAAATCAATAATTTATGAAGTCCAACTGGAAAAGAAATAATTCTTTGCCAAATGTCACGGCAGTCAGGAAACTGTAACAAAGTCATATGATTTCAGGGAAACTTTCAATTAAAATCAATATATAAAATAACACATCACTTTTGAATATGCTATAGCTGTTGTGTTCAGTAATACTGCAAAGAACAAATATGTGAAATAGAAATCTGAGTGAAAAGATATTTTTAGAAATAAATCATAGAAATTTATTTCTAACGGCCCAAGGAATAAAACAGAAAGTTAGAGGCAACCTCCTATGAAAGATAAACAAATGTTACAAATGTCAGAAACTTTAAACAGTTACCAGTTGTAAGACAGTTACCCAGATGAAAAAGGAAGAAATTTTAAGCACTAGATCAAAAAAGAACATAAAATTAAGAGGACTGAATTCTAAATAACTTGAAGGTAAAAACTGATTTTTAAAAATGTCCTTTATATGTAAATTTACTATCTTCTTTCCAATCATTTCATTCCACAAATATTTACTTGGTGTCTACACCGTAATTGGGGATATTTATATCCGTATCATATCCATATCATCAAGCTCTGAGTTTAGATTAGCAAATAAAATAGACAAGATCTCTGCCTTGTGAAATTTAAAATTTGTGGAAGATGCAGTCCATAAAGAAAACCAAAATTATATATATATATATGTATTTATAACTGAATATTTATTAAGTGCTATATAACTAGTATGCAATAATAGAGAAAAGGAAGCAACCTATTTAAACAGGATAGTCAAAGAAAGTCTGAAGATTTGACATCTGAGCCCAAACCTGATACATATTGCTATTCAAATCGACAAAAATAAACAGAAAATACTAAAAGGAATATTGTAAATTAATTGATATGTTAATTAGGGCTTTGCCTCTGCCCTTAGGGTATGTGCAAGATAATCCACTGGAATAGATCATAGCGTAGAATTTTCTATTTTGTATATATTTTAGGGGGTATAATATGCTATTATTATACACATGTACAGACTGGGGGGTGCTGCTCAATGCAATGCTGAGCAGGAAAGCTGGGCTTGCACTGCTGTACTGGAAAATACAAGTCCTGGTGAGACAGGAAGGTTGAATTAACCAAACAGGCCACCAAGTGGTCACTGGAAATAGGCCATAAAAATAAGGATGGGGCTCCCCTGGTGGCGCAGTGGTTGAGAGTCCGCCTGCCAATGCAGGGGACATGGGTTTGTGCCCCTGTCCGGGAGGATCCCACATGCCATGGAGCGGCTGGGACCGTGAGCCATGGCCGCTGAGCCTGCACGTCCGGAGCCTGTACTCCGCAACGGGAGAGGCCACAACAGTGAGAGGTCTGTGTACCGCAAACAATAATAATAATAATAAGGATGATATCCACCACCTTTGCTGGTTATCTTCTAAATAAACTCTGATGGCTTTATATCACTCGGTTGATAACTCTGTTCCAAGTCTTCCCTATCCTTGTTCCTAGGGGCTAAATTTTCTTCTAGTTATGGGTCACTTTTTTGGGGGCTCCTTGGCATACTGGTTAACAATAACAATTTTTTATTTGATACTGGACATTACAAATGGACACCGCTGAGTGTCTTGATTTTGCTTTCTTCTTTTAGAAACCACTGAGCTTTATCCCAGCAGACAGTTATTTGTGGGTCAGTTGATCCTTAAAGGTCTCTAAGCTTTGCTGGGGTGGGTTGAGAATGACCACTTCAAGGATGACCACTTCCTTTGGCGTCTCTACTGAACGCCCTGGGTTATCACCAGGGGCTTACCGTTCTGGCTGGTCAACCTCATCCTACATGAGCAAAGGGATATGGTCAGGTTACAGCTCCCTGATCATCCTTTTTCCAAACCTGTGGAGCTTCACCCTGTGTATGTGGGTCCCCACCCAACAAAGACTCAAAGGCACCATCATTTTCTGTTCAGCGTCTCTGTTCTGAAACTCTGTTCCGCAATTTCCAGCTGCTCTCTTCGGGATTCCCCTTCCTGCAACGTGATCTGGAAATATCTCCAGGCAGAAAGTTGGGACAATCGTGGTGCTCATTTCTCTCTCTCAGGGAATCACATCCTGCACAGCCTGCTGTCCACTGTCTGAGAACAACTAGATGGTATATTTTGTCTAGCTTTTTAATTGCTTATAGCACGAAGGTAAGTCCAGTCATTAACTCCATCATGGCTGGAAGCAGACGTCATTTTTTTTTTTTTTTTTTTTTTTTTTTGTGGTACACGGGCCTCTTACTGTTGTGGCCTCTCCCGTTGCGGAGCACAGCCTCGGATGCACAGGCTCAGCGGCCATGGCTCACGGGCCCAGCCGCTCCGCGGCATGTGGGATCTTCCCAGACCGGAGCACAAACCCATGTCCCCTGCAACAGCAGGCGGACTCTCAACCACTGCGCCACCAGGGAAGCCCGAGAGGTCATTTTTATATAATAAAGAACCAATGAGAATTCCAGAAAGAGAATGTGTACAAGCGACAAATCCAAAGGACTAAAATGACAGGCCTGTACCAGAATGGAGCTGGCAGCTCATAATAAATTTTGTTTCCCTAGGAGTCCAAGGAAAAGCTATTCCTATACACCTAGTGCTTGGTTTAAGTTCTTTAAATTCAGTGCAGATGTACCAACTAAGGCTAACAAATACCACAGTTAGCTTGTAGTTTCTAAAATAGTCAAGCTGTTCAAAGATAAAAGTAAGAAAGCGGAAGTGAAAAGGACACACAAGTGAAAAAAAGAAACCTACTTCTTCATTTTCAATATATCTCTCATAGCCTTTCTTCCTTTCCTTCTCCTAACAGTCAGCTGATGCTACAGCAACAGTTCTCAAACTTTTGTGATCAGAACCCATTCAGTTCAAAATATGTTCCTAGTTTGATGACTTCTCACCACCTCCAAGCCTAGCCTGGATTATTACAAGTTTTCTAAGTAGCCTCCTCGCTTCTGCCCTTTCCAAAGCAGCCACTGTGATCCTTTTAAAAGATGAGTTATACCAAAAATGCATAACTGCAATCTAATCATGAGAAAACATCAGACAGACCTAAATTGAGACATTCTACAAAATAACTGACTAGTACTCATGAAAAGTCTCCGAGTTCATGAAACACAAGAAGAGACTGAGGAGCTGCCAAAGATAGGAGGAAATTGGACTTCCCGGGTGGCACAACGGTTAAGAATCCGCCTGCCAATGCAGGGGACACGGGTTTGAGCCCTGGTCTGGGAAGATCCCACATGCCGCGGAGGAACTAAGCCTGTGCGCCACAACTACTGAGCCTGCGCTCTAGAGCCCACGAGCTACAACAATGAGCTACAACTACTGAGCCCGCGTGCCGCAACTACTGAAGTCCGCGCGCCTAGAGCCTGTGCTCCGCAACAAGAGAAGCCACCGCAATGAGAAGCCCGCGCACCGCAACAAAGAGTAGCCCCCGCTCACCACAACCAGAGAAAGCCCGTGCGCAGCAACGAAGACCCAACACAGCCAAAAGTAAATAAATAAATATTTTTTAAAAAAAGGAGGAAATTAAGGAATCAGAACAACTAAATGTGGTGTGATATTTTGGATTGTACACTGGAACAGACGGCCTTAGGTGGAAAAACGTGGAATGTGAATAATGTCTACAGTTTGGCTAATAGTATTATATCAGTGTTCATTCCCTGGTCTTGATTATTTGGCTACATAAGTTGTTAACATTAGAGCAGTGAAGGGAATACTCTGCATTACTTCTGCAACTTTCCTGTAAATCTAAGTTATTTCAAAATAAAGTTTTTTAAAGTGCCTTCAAAGAAAAAAAAACATTAAGTCAAGTGTCTTCTCTACTTGAAACCCTCAAATGGCTTTCCAGATTAGCAGTTCACAAGACAGACCCACTCCCTGTTTTCATAAAGTAAGATTTTATTGGAACACAACCCCATCCTTTCATCTACGTGGTGTTTCTGGTGTTTTCGGGGCTACTACAGCAGAGTTGAACAGTTGCAGCAGAGACTGTGTGGCCTGCAAAGCCTAAAATATTTGTCATGTGGCCCTTTGCAAAAAAACTTGGCCACAGTTTCCTGACTGAGGGTAAAAGCAAAGTTCTCATGATGGCCTGTAGTGTGCTCAGTGATCTGGCCCAACCTGCTCCTCCTCTGCCGACCTCCTGCTGCTAAGCCCCTCACCTCTTCTGCTCCAGCCACACAGGCGTCTCCTTGCTGTTTCACAAAATGTGCCCAGCAATGCTCTCACGTGAGGGCCTTGGCACGTGCTGTTCGTCTGCTTGGACTGTGCAACTCTTGCACCCTTCAGGTCTTTGCCCAAGTGTCCTGACCACTCTGATAAACCCTCCCTTGGCAACCCTGTACTCCCCTTATGTACTCTGATTTATTCTCCACAGCGTTCTCTACCATCTAACACGTCATACATTTGTTTTTTATCTGTCCTTCTCTACAATGTAAGCTTCATGGGGTAGAGGCTTTTATTAGATGATATGGCTAACACCGCTGCGTCAGTAAATATTTGTTGAATTACAAGCAAGTTTTATAAGATATTATATATACATATACGTATATATGTGTGTATATGTGTGTATATATATATATACACTTTCTTCCTGACTGGCATTTCTGTGATTTATAACCAATGCATAAGTAAACATCTTAAAATCTACCTTCTAAAAAAATTACAGGCCAAAACTACTACTGAAGCACGAAGACAGTAATCTGTGATTTAAAATCAAGAATAGAAACAACTAATAACTAGACAGATCATCAGCAAGTCTGCAGAAGACTTGCACAACACTATCAACCAACTTGACCCAACAGGCATCTATAAAACACTCCTTTCGACAACAGCAGAATCCATTCTTTTTAAACCACACGGAACCTCATCAGGGTAGACCATACACAAGTCCATAAATAAGTATTTATAAATTTAAAAGGTCTGAAATCATGCAAAGTTTATTCTCTGACTACAGTGGAGCTGAATTAGAAATCAAACAAGAGAAGGAAGTTTGGGAAATACACAAATAGATAAAAATTAAACAACACATTTCTAAATAAACCATGAGTAAAAGAAGTAATTACAAGGGGATTTAGAAAGTATTTTGATCTGAATGAAAATTAAAACTTGACATATCAAAATGTATGGGAAGCAGCTAAACTGGTACTCAGAAGGGAGAGTTAGAGCTCTAAACTGCCTCTATTAGGAAAAGAAACTCTCTAACCAATAATCCGAGTGTTCACCTTAAAAATATAGAAAAAGAAAAGTAAACCAAACTAAGAGTAAGCAAAAGGAAGGAAATAGTAAAGAGTGGAAATGAATGACATAGAAAAATAGAGGAATGATAAACAAAGTCCTACCATATAGCACAGGAAACTATATTTAATATTCTCAGATAAACCATAATGGAAAAACATATGAAAAAATGTATATATATATAACTGAGTCACTTTGCTGTACAGCAGTAGTTAACACATTGTAATTCAACTACAGTTCAATAAAAAAAATTAAATAATGAAAAATAGAGAAATGATAAAGTTAATAAAACTAGAAGTTGCTTCTTTTTTTTCTTTTTCTTTTTTCGTGGTACGCGGGCCTCTCACTGCCGTGGCCTCTCCCGTTGTGGAGCACAGGCTCCAGACGCGCAGACTCAGCGGCCATGGCTCACGGGCCCAGCCACTCCGCGGCATGTAGGATCTTCCCGGACCGGGGCACGAACCCGTGTCCCCTGCATCGGCAGGCGGACTCTCAACCACTGCGCCACCAGGGAAGCCCTAGAAGTTGGTTCTTTGACAAGATCCAAAAAAAAATGATAATCAACTGAATAGTATCACCAGAAGTTTTTCTACTTTACCTGATGGCCAGCCAACTGGAGCTGAAAGACCTAAAAGATCTCACTGGGGGAGCGAGTGGGGAAGAGAAAGAAAGGAAAATGGCGGTAGGGGTAGGAAGAATGAAGACAGGAGACTGCTGTCTAGCAAATTAACCTTGAGGAACTATTGGACTCTCAGCCATGTGCATATATAGCTAATAAATATTTTTTTCAAAAGGAAAGACAAGGGTACAGAAAAAAATATTCCCGTGTAATGCCAGACTACAAGTTAAGGGCACGAGCCACCGTCTAATGGATTTTTTAAAGATTTCTAAAATCCTTCAGTACCTTCCTCACTTTAGTTCAACGAGTAAAAGAATACTTAGAATGAAATCTGTTCTTTTGCCTCTATTAAGAAAGATGACAAAAAGTTAAGTATGAGAGATTGAGAAAACATAAGTACAGAGAGGGCAACTGTTTCTGAGGCTACTGTACTTCTCAGGGGCTTTGGGGTGGAAAAAAGTTCCAAAGCATTCAGGTAACTAACCCCTGGCTGAAAGCACCACTAAAGGGTCTAACCAGAAAAGACTAAACCACTCATACAGAGTTCACCCAGGAACACAGCACTGACATTACACACAATCACCAATGAGAAACAGTTACAAAACTGCAAACTCCATTTTCAGTAAGACCAAAATTAATAACCAAAATTCTCAAACTCAAAAGGAATCCAGTTTGGTTCCAATAACCCGAGGTCATGTGCAGAACCGTGCAGAGTAGTTATAGTTGCAGGAAGCAGCCCGACTCTGTAGCAGCTACAAAGACATGGTCTGATCAAGGAAAAGAAACAAAACACATAACACACACACACAGTTAGTCTGGAACACTACTCTGTCCCTCCTTCAATGATGATTCATAAAAAAGGAACCAACACAGCAACTACAGAAAAACATAAGAAAAAAAGGAGAGCTTCAACAAAACCTATGAACAAAAACAACAAAAGCTACACTTGACAGCAACAAAATAGGTGAGAAATTGTGACCAAATATTTCCTCAGTAATTGAAAAGAAAAACACCCCATTAAAGCAGTTGCTGTGGTGAAGCAATTCCAGAGAGCAGAAATGATTGTAATAATTTTAAAATATACATGGAAATGCAAAAGATCTAAAATATCTAAAGCAATCTTGAAAAGAACAAAGTTGGAGGACTTAATCCTACCCGTCTTCAATACTTCAAAGCTACAGTAATCAAGATACTGAGGAATTTGCATAAGGATCAATGCACAGATTAATGGAACAGAACAGAAAAAAGACCCACACTTATAGGGTCACTGGATTTTCAACAAAAGCACCAAAGCAATCCAATGGGGAAAGGAAAGTGTTTCGATAACTCGTTATGGGAGAAAATGACATCTATATAAAAAACAGTGAACTTTAACATGACCAAAAATTAACTTGAGATAGATCACAGACCTAATGCACGAGTTAAAACATGAAGCTTTCAGAGAAGAAAATCTTTATGATTTGGGGGTAAGCAAGGGTTTCTCAGGTCATGGAGAGCAAGAGTCATAAAAGGCAATATTGACAAATTAGACTTCATCAACATTAAAAACTTCTGCTCGCCAAGACAAGGCAAAAACATGAATAGACTTCCACAGATTGGGAGAAAATATTCACAAATCACGTATTTGACAAAGAATGGTATCCAGTATACACAAAGAACTCTGAAAAACTCAATACCACCACCACACAATTTTTTTAAACGGGCAGAGTTTTGAAGACATTTTACAATAGAAAATAAAATGGATTAATGATGGATAGAGATGCGATAAATGAAAGTACTAAAACATTGGTAGAATCTAGGTAGGATGTAAACAGGTATTTACTGTAAATTTCTTTCGATTTTGTTGTATGTCTTAATAGTTTCATAATAAAAAATACCATTCAAAAGTCCTTTCTTGAACTTAAAGAAGACTTGACTCCATACCTAAAGAACATATCCTGTGCCAGGGAAAAATGATCTACAATGGTTAAAATCAAGACATAGTATACCAAAATTACTAGGCTTTAAAGATAAAAAAAGAATCTTTTGGGCAACCAAGCAAAATATGGATTTCTTACAGCAAAAAATAAGAAAGATGGAAGGTCATCTGGCTAGCTTCAGCAATAGCACTATACCATTCCCCCATCCTCTGGGAAAAAAAAGGGGGGGAAAAGAAAGAAAGAAAGGAAACGAAATGTAACTGACGGTTTCTATACCCAAGCAAATATAAAGAGGCAGAAGATAATTTTTTTTTGCGGTACACGGGCCTCTCACTGTTGTGGCCTCTCCCGTTGTGGAACACAGGCTCCGGACGCGCAGGCTCAGCAGCCATGGCTCACGGGCCCAGCCGCTCCGCGGCATGAGGGATCTTCCCGGACCGGGGCACGAACCCGTGTCCCCTGCATCGGCAGGCGGACTCTCAACCACTGCGCCACCAGGGAAGCTCCATCAACATAATCTAGGTGTTACGGTTTAGGCAAAATTCTGACTGAAACCACTTCAAAAACTCACTCCGTCTCTTTCTTTCACTTCGAATAGTATTTAGCCATCTACCCCTATGCCTCCATGTTGATTGCCTGTGGCAGTTATCTAGCAATTCAGGTATTTTTGAAGATACAACCTGTTTCGGTCAGGATCTCAGTTGCAACGGACAGAAACTGATTCACGCAGAAGAGTCAGAAAAGCAATTTACTGGAAAATGATTGGTTAGAACTTGTAGAACCTCCAGTTGGGCTGAGGAAGCAGGCTAGGAAGGTGGCAGAAATAACCCCGGACCACAGCCAAAAATCAGAGAATGCTCCTAATGCCACAGCCTGCAAAGCCCTCACCATCAGTCCTCGATGCTCTGGACACTGCCCCTGTGGCCCCTGGAGATGACACCACCACCACTACCACCAGAATGGACTGTCCACAACCCCTGCTTCCTTAGAAAATATATTTCTGCTGGCGTACAGAAATATAAACTGATCCTGTATCCAGCCACCTTGATAAACTTCCCTATTATTTCTAACAATTTGTCTGTTTTAGAGGGGGTTTTCTGTGTCATCTGAAAACGATGAAGCTCCACTCAAAGTCCAGGAAAGGAACACCCACATGGCTGAGCCCAGGTGACATGCCTGGGAACTGGGTGAGCAAGTATCTGGCATGTTTAGTTTCCACAGTGAGAGGAAGACACTCCTTCCCACCAAGCTTCATAAAATGGGGAGTTCTCCAGATATCAGAATGGGACAGAAAAAACAATTTTTGGTAAAATTCAGAGAACACTGTAGGAAAACATTCTATCAGAAATGATCATGACAGAAATAATAGAAACAATTATATAAAATAAGAAGAAACATTATAAATTAATAATCAAATATATAACATAAAAAATAAGGAGGCATACAGACAACCAAGGATCATTAGGATACAAAAATAATCGTTATATTCTAAGTAAAAGTAAACACAAGAATGATACAATCTTCAAATGTGAACACCACACTTGGATTATCTCATGGATCCTTCAGAGCAAGTGGAATTCATTCCTCTCCATTCCTCCTGCAATTCCAGAATACAGTCAGTGAACTTTAAATAATGCATCAACAGCCAACTGTTGAAAACCTTGAATGTTCTGTAAATGTCTCATCATAGAAGACCAGTGGACCCCTAAAGGAAAAGTCATCAGAGAGGAGCGAAGAACACACAGCAAATAATTACTTTTCTGTCTCTCTCCTCTCCTCCCTGAGGGTAATCTTATGGTTCTCCCTTCAAAGAAAAAAAAAAAAAATACAAAGAACAGAAACTCAAACAAGAATGAAGAGACTATGACCTCCTTTACTGTCAATGTGTATTCTTGTCCAGTTTTTTCATTCTTAATTTTCTCCTCACATGTTAAAGTGGACCTGAGGTAATTCATACTTTTATAAAAGCTGAAAATATTTGCAAAAGATACATTACTTTGGCCTATTTACTCTAGATGAATTTCAAGTGGGAGAGTGGGGAGAGTTTCATAAAAGGGATGAGCTGGGGCCCGAAGGAGGAATAAGAAAGACAAAGGAAGAGGCAATGTTTCGGGCTGAGGAATAACACAAACAGAACTGAGAACATCCAAGGTCTATTCAATGAGCTGAGAGCAGAATGACTACAGCCCAGACCTACTAACACTATGATGTAAAGAGCCTTTAATAAACAGATGGGAAACCTGGAAGAGAAGCAGTTTGGGGAAACCAGACTAATTTAGTTATGGACAGATTAAGAGTTGCCCATGAAATACTTCAAATAATGTTATCAAGTAGGCAGTTAGAAATAACAGACTCGGGAAGAGGCTAGAGATCTAGATTAGGAACCATCCCACACGTAGATCACGGTCAAAGCCGCAGAACAGGCACTTGGGACTAGTGTTAAATGAGCCCCAAGCTACCAGACACTTAGGTGAAAACTCCTAATCAAACGTAGAACCAAATGTGGTGAGTAATAATTTCAGATTGCCTAAAGGCAATGCAGTGAATTCTGTAAACTAATTCTTCTGTTCAGAATAGATTTTCTTTCAAATATTGAAATTCTATATAGACACATATACAAACACTGCAGTTCAGGAGAGGAGTCCTCCGAGATCAGAACACTGCTGACCCCTGGGCCACATTTTCAGTTTACAGCGTCTCTCCGCGCACAATCTCACTGCATCTCCCTGCAGCAGTGCTGAGCTCACAAGGCTCAATGGCACTGTTCTCCTTTTAGACATGAACAAACTGAGGCTGGAAGAGAAAACGACCTGCTCAAGTGGCAGAATCCAGACCCTGAACACTGGTCCTGTGACTCCAAACCCAGCGTTATTACATCTGAGTGATCAGAGAAACGGATGCAGCAAGAGGGTCTTGAATCTTCACGCAGCTCATCTCTGTCTATAGGCTGAATACTATTTTTCAAGTGCATAAGGAGGATTTTTCATTTTGTAGTTTTTAAATTTTAAGGCTTTTTTCCTGATAAAAATCAATATGCACTCATTGCAAAAAAGTTGTAATTTTACAAAACTGTATGGTATCTCCCCAAAACCTCAACTCTCAAGGTATCTGCTACGAATAGTTTCGAGGCTATTCCACAAGACCATGTTCTCTATTTATTTTATCAATGCACATTAGGAGCTGTATAAATGTGTCATGTGCTGGAATATATTTACATACTTGCGAATGTTTCCACTGGATCGATTTTTAGAAGGAGAATGTTGGGCCACAGAGGAAACTTACATTTTAACAGCTATTGCCAAACTGCTTTCCAAGGAGGCGGTCCCAATTTCTACTGACATACAACATGTGACTGACAAATCTGATTACTTAAAATGTAAAATTTCTACAACAAACAAAAAACATCATACACGAAGTTCATGAAAAAAACAAACTGAACAAAAGAGTTAATTAAAGAGTTAATGTCAAAGAGTTAATTCCTCTCATACATGAAATTTCTTACAAATAAAAAATTACAAATTAAAAAAATGAGCAAAGCCTATAAAATAAGTATAGAAATAAGTATAAAATAAAAAATAAAAAAATTAAATAAAAGTATAAATACAAATGGTCAAAATATATATAAACCAACATTTAATCCCATTCAGTAAACAAATCCAAATTTAACCAAAGCAATGTATTATTTTTACCCATCAAATTGGCCAAAATAAATTTAAAGACTAATATATCTTGCAGAGCATGGGGACAGGGAACCAAGCTCTCTGGCAGACTGCTGGAAAAAGGATATTAATGGCTCAACTTCTGCAGAGCGTCTTGCCCAGGTGTGAACATTTAATGTATGTGGACTCTACCCAGCAATTCCACTTTTAGGAATTGATCCCGCATCAGTAACCAGACAAGTGCACAACCATTTATTTACAGTAATGTTCAATACAATGCTGAAAAGAATAGCAAAAGTGTGGAAACAGTCTCAATTGGTCTATCAATCAGAAATTAAATAAAGTATGATAAAACCATACAATGGAATGTAATATAGCCATAACAATGATGGTGTGATAACTATTCACTTTACCATGGGAAAATGTCCATGATATTACGCAATATACAGAACAATTCCATTTATATATATGTATACAGCCAAAGGAAAAATTTCTTAAGATATATATATTTCAGAATAGCAATAGTAGCTATATCTACATGGAGGAATTACAGGTAATTTTTCAATATGCATTTCTGTAATTGTTTTGAACGATATACACGTGTTTACTTTTTATATTAAAGAAGACACAAGAACATTTTCATTAAAAAAAAAAAAGACAGGAAACACTGAAAAGTTGGGAATCAGTGGGCCAGAACCAGATGAGATTATAAATCTTCTCACATTCCAAAATTCTATATAATAATTAAGGAAATATTTACTCTAGGGTGCTTTTTCATCATTAAAAAAAACCTCCTCAAGATTTATTCTTTCCCCATATCTTTTGAGGAGACTAAAATATAAGCAATATAATAATTATAATTAACATGACATTCGACTTTTAAAATTATAATGTGGCTGCATCTTGAGAGTACAGAGAAGGGGTAGAGAGAATAAAGAGATGATAAAACCCCAGCCTACACTAAACCTTTCTCAGGTTTCTAAACTCCCAAAGAACATCAAAGCAAATCTCCAAATTCAGGTCCTAGAGCCAGAAATGGGGACTCACTGTTCATAAAGCTCTTTGAATATAATATTATCCTATTAACAGGATATTACCATTCCTAGATTGTAACTGCACAAGAGAAGTTAAGGCAAACGCAAGTTAAACTTACATTTAACTAGCAGATGGAATATACTACCTAAGCTCTACTCATCACATTTTATAAAAAAGGTTCATAAAAGCATTATTCAAAATATGGTTTCAACTCTTACAGATTATATGTGGTAAAAAAAAAGAGCAACAATTAAATAATTACCTCTCCTATGAAGACAACTATAACACAGTCCAGCTTCTCTTCAGGATACAGATTATCAATAAGGGAATGAAGAGTTTCTATGAGGTAAGATTTAACTTCTCTCTTCACTGTGGGAACTCCCATTACTATTGAAACTGAAACAAAATAATGATAGTAATTATATTAAAAGATTTTGCAAAGACAATGCAGAAAAACACCACTGTTTTACAAGTATTATACCCTCTCAAATTGATAGAAATAATTGGAGGATCAAAATATACTACATTGAAAGAAAGAAAAATAATCAAAGAATGTGGGGCACACCTATTATACAGTAATTCTTTTCCACATGGCTTCTCCATAAGAAAGGAAATAATGTCAAAGAACTGATAAAGATGAAAGACATTAAACCACACGTTAAGAATGAACGATGGTAAAGTATAAACAACAGATTTTATTATACAACTAAAACTTAGAAACATTAAACACATCTTAAAAATTAAAGTCTCACATGTCATATATAAGATGTCTTAAGGAGGACACAACATCACTTCTGCGGTTTTCTTCCCAAATTCATAACCTCAATCTAACCATGAAGAAATGTCAGACAAATCCAAATTAAGGGGACACTCCCCAAAGATCAGGAAAGACAGAGAAAGGATAAGGAACTGTCCCCAACTGGAGAAGACTAAGGGGACATGACAATTACATGAAATACGGGATCCTGAGTCAGATCCTGGAACAGATTAAATAATAATGATAATAAAATGACAAACTCTAAGATCTAAGGTTAACAGCATAGCATCAATGTTAATTTCTTGGTTTTGATCATTGTATAATAGCTATATAAGGTGTGAACATTTACGGAAACTGGGTGAGGTATATGGAAACTGTGTACTATTCATGCAACTTTTTTTAAGTCTAAAATTACAGTCAGTTCTACTATAATGCTTGTTTTGAAATGCAAATTGTTCCTACATGATTAATACATTAGAAAACAATTTGAGCATGAAGTCAATTTCACATTTGCTTTTATGCAATTTCTCCCCTGGGACAAACACTCACTAGGTGAACACAGAAAATAGTACCCATTTGAACTGAGTTCAGAATACTGAACCAAGCCATGTAGAAATACCCAAAATGCACAGCTGCCTCAGTTCACTGCATGCTGTAAACCACAGCTATCTACACCTGGTGTTACAACTTTCTGGCAGATTTCAGTCAATCCGCTTTGTACCACTTCACAAAAAGCTTCCAAGCTGCAGTCCTTCTGAAGCCCACTTCAACAAGCAAACCTCAAGTCTTTTTCAAGGTAGAATACCATATTTATTGTATTTATGCATTTCTCCATCATTTAATACGTGCAAAATTGTGCCACTGCTTTTATTAGCTTATCTTTTCTTTATGTGTAACTGACAAAGCTTTTGAGTGTTGTGATCTTAACCCCATTTTTCTCCTTTTATTGCACAATTTTGCATAGCACAGTAATATTTAGGAACACATATGTTATATTAGAGTACTTCAGTTAGTTTTTAAATGTAATATCTTTAAAAGTTTTAGGGACTTCCCTGGTGGTACAGTGGTTGAGACTCCGTGCTTCCACTGCACGAGGCACGGGTTCAATCCCTGGTCGGGGAACTAAGATCCCGCATGCTGCGCAGTGTGGCCAAAAAATTTAAAAAATAAAAACATAAAATAAAAAAGTCTTAGTATCCTAAGTGTTACAGATCAGTAGAGAAGTATTTTGTGAAAGTTAAAATTAAGCCTTAATTATGTAACAGTTTATTGGAGATACTACAAAACACTTAGAGGTCATAGAATTCTAAAGTTAGAAGGAAGTGTAAAGATCATGGATCCATGATTCTACCACCAGGATTCTGCAGTTCTAAGGTCCAAATAGCTTAAGGGAGCCCCCAAGTTTCCATACCACACTCCTCTCTTCCATTTTGGGATGAAAAGTTTCCAAGGGCTTAAAACGAAGATTTACTATATTTGTTCTGAACATGTGCATTGAACACTTATTAAATGCAAGGCATTATTTTAGGTGTTAGGAATATAACAGCATAGATAAGGTCCCTGCCATCATGGGACCTTTCTTACATTCTACAAGAGGGAAAAAGATAAATAATTTTAGAGGGTGATATGTAGTATATGAATTAAAACATGGCAATATTAGAAAGAGTGTGGGGGGGAAGAGGAAGTACCTCTACAGACAGTGCAGTCATGGAAAGACTCTCTGATATCAACTGAGCTGGTACTTAATGATGAGAAAGAGAAGAGAAAGAAGATGAGGAAACAGCTAGGTGCTGAAGAGAGGATGATCTGAACAGTCAAGCAATAGGAAGAACAGAATGTCTCTAAAGCAGAATCAGCCTAGATTCAGAGGAATTAGTTAGGGATCTGATCACATAGACCCTTAAATTTAGTTTTAATTCTGAGGGCAAGAGAAAGGCACTGTAAGGTTGTAAGCAGGGGAGTGACAACATCCGATTTGTAATTTTAAAAGATTACCAAATTTTATGGAGAATAGACATAAAAGTGTTAACAAGTATAAAAGTATTTTGGAGAGATCAGTTAGGAAGTTACTGCAGTAATTTAAGGAAAAGATGTGGTTTGAATTAGGATGTTTCAAGTTGGAGATGAGTGAGCAGATCTGGGATCCACTGTGGAGACCCTCACCAATGGGGCTTGTGGCTGGCAGAGATAAGGGAAGGGGAGGGTCGAGGATGACCTGAGCAAGTGGACATGGGACCTTCTACTAAGAATAACACACCTGAGGGGGAAAGGGCTCCCAATCAAGATTTCTGTTTTGACCATGTTACTCTGAGATGCCTAGAGACAGGATGAGTAACCCCGGAAGCAAATTTCCATATACTTTAATCTACCTCAGAATTTTAAAATATTTAGAATATATGTTAAAAGAGTATAAACTATGCTATGAAGCATTTCTAGGAAATGTTAATGCATATGAAGTTCAAAAACTTTGTTCACAGAAAAAGCAAAATCCATGCTGACTCTAGTTTATGCAAAGAAAAATGGCATAAAGTAATAATGCAAATTCTCTCTTCCCTACCAGTCTTAAGTTGTTCTGTTTCTGTTTTAAGTTGAGATGGCATGTTTAGAGAAGAAGCCACTTCTCCCAAATAGACTGTTTTGGAGCTGAAATTTAAATTCTTTAGTTTAAACCAAGGCACTCAAGGACTCCAAAAGCACTAAAAAGGAAAGTACTAATTTCGGCTAAATCTACAGAATTAGAGTATCCATGCTAGGGGTAATGCACAAAATACCACAAAAAAGACAGCTTTTCCTGCCTTCTGGGCATGTTGTAAGGTCCCCTCAGGTTGCGGAGCTGGGGGGAGGGGATGTGACTAGTAACAGGGCTTCCCTGGTGGCGCAGTGGTTGAGAGTCCTCCGGCCGATGCAGGGGACGCGGGTTCATGCCCCGGTCCGGGAAGATCCCACATGCCGCGGAGCGGCTGGGCCCGTGAGCCATGGCCACTGAGCCTGCGCGTCCGGAGCCAGTGCTCCGCAATGGGAGAGGCCACGACAGTGAGAGGCCCGCGTACCGCAAAAAAAATAAAAATAAAAAAAATAAAAAAATTTTAAAAAAAAACTGTTTCAGCTTAGTAAGAATGTTAACCACTGAAAAGCTGGTTGACCAAGATTATATTATATTTATGATGGATAAAGTCATAAACAAATGGGCTAGAATAAGCATCTTCAAAAAAGAAAGAGAATGTCACATTCATAAAATAAGAAGAGCTGACTATAAAAGAACTTACTAGAGACCTTGGAAGTTTTAAATAACTTTAAAAATACTTCTACTTCCTTTTCATTTGCTTCTTATTCATGAGGAAATAGTCTAAACCAAAAAATGCATGAAATGGCAAAGGCAACTTACCCAAATAGTGATTATTAAAGGAAGAGACACACTATCAACTTCAGAAATAATTAATGATCAATGTTCTAAAGAACATAATTTAGAACATACTACATATCTTATTAGTCTTTGTAATCCAGTATGTACCGTAAAAATATTTCTTGAATCAATAAAGACATAGAAGAATGAGTTAGTCTGAATATAATTTAAGAAGTATCATCTCCATAGGAAAAGTGTATAATTTTAAATGATTCATAAAATAGAAAGATGGCAGAACTAAAAAATGATGAATGTGAAAACTCAGAATATCGAAAACCAGTAAGATACCTAAGAATCCTATTGAATCAAATGCAGATTGAATCAGCTTTTTAAAAACATTATCATAAAGATTCATTTCAATACCTAAGAAGTAATGATTTTGTCATTTGTTAAAGACTTAGGAGCAAAATAATATTTGTCTCTACATCCTAAAATCTACAAAGAAAAGATTAACAAAGTTCAAAGTGGAGAAATAAAAAGTATAAAAGAATCATATATAAGTCCCACAAGGAAAACTCAAGAAGCCCTGGTGACTCTAACAAGAGGAGAAAAAAAATGCCATAGATTATCTTTTAGGTATTTTGGGAAAAAGATGCAAACCAAATTATTTCTATTACTGCATGAAAGGTTAAACATAAGTGACTATATACTTCTATTTCTGTAAGAAAAGTAGGGGCAGACATATGAAAAACTTTCTTGACATGACTGTAAGAGCTATTAATGTTGAAATAAGATACAAGAAAAAAAGTTATTTCTTTACCTCTCAAATTTTTAAAATAGAAAAGTTTCAAAAGTTTAAACATTGTTTTGCCTGGAGATAGGACTTGAACTACATGTCTCATAATCCTTTTCAGCTCTATTACTCTGGTCTTTGGAGAAAAATATCTAACTCCCTTCAACATGGAGTTTAGAATGACTCCTAAGTTACTATCCACAGATCAAGAACTTTTTATTCTTTAACCTGCCTTTTTTTTAAATTAATTAATTTTAAACATCTTTATTGGACTATAATTGCTTTACAATGTTGTGTTAGTTTCTGCTGTATAACAAAGTGAATCAACTATATGCGTACATATATCCCCATATCCCCTCCCTCTTGCGTCTCCCGCCCACCCTCCCTATCCCACCCCTCTAGGTGGTCACAAAGCACCAAACTGATCTCCCTGCACTATGCAGCTCCTTCCCACTAGCTAGCTATTTTACATTTCGTTGTGTATATATGTCAATGCTACTCTCTCACTTCGTCACAGCTTACCCTTTCCCCTCCACGACTCCTCAAGTCCATTTTCTATGTCTGCGTCTTTATTTCTCTCCTGCCCCTAGGTTCATCAGAACCGTTTATTTTCGTTGCTTTTTTTTTTTTTTTAAGATTCCATATATATGTGTTAGCATACGGTATTTGCTTTTCTCTTTCTGACTTACTTCACTCTGTATGACAGACTCTAGGTCCATCCACCTCACTACAAATAACTCAATTTCATTTCTTTTTATGTCTGAGTAATGTTCCATTGTATATATGTGCCACATCTTCTTTATCCATTCATCTGTCGATGGACACCTAGGTTGCTTCCACGTCCAGGCTATTATAAATAGTGCAGCAATGAACATTGTGTTTCATGACTCTTTTTCAATTATGGTTTTCTCAGGGTATATGCCTAATAGTGTGATCGCTGGGTCATATGGTAGTTCCATTTTTAGTTTTTTAAGGAATCTCCATACTGTTCTCCATAGTGGCTGTATCAATTTACATTCCCCCCCAACAGTGCAAGACGGTTCCCTTTTCTCCACACCCTCTCCAGCATTTATTGTTTGTAGAATTTTTGATGATGGCCATTCTGACCAGTGTGAGCAATTTTTGATGATGGCCATTCTGACCACTGTGAGCATTTATTGTTTGTAGAATTTTTGATGATGGCCATTCTGATACCTCATTGTGGTTTTGATATGGTTTTCTCTAATGATTAGTGATGTTGAGCATCTTTTCATGTGTTTGTTGGCAGTCTGTATATCTTCCTTGGAGAAATGTCTATTTAGGTTTTCTGCCCATTTTTGATTGGACTGTTTGTTTTTCTGAGATTGAGCTGCATGAGCTGCTTGTGTATTTTGGAGATTAATCCTTTGTCAGTTGGTTTGTTTGCAAATATTTTCTCCCATTCTGAGGGTTGTCTTTCTGTCTTGTCTATGGTTTCCTTTGCTGTGCAAAAGCTTTTAAAAAGTTTCATTAGGTCCCATTTGTATATTTTTGTTTTTATTTCCATTTCTCTAGGAGGTGGGTCAAAAAGGATTTTGCTGTGATTTACGTCATAGAGGGTTCTGCCTAGGTTTTCCTCTAAGAGTTTGATAGTGCCTGGCCTTACATTTAGGTCTTTAATCCATTTTGAGTTTATTTTTGTGTATGGTGTTAGGAAATGTGATAATTTCATTCTTTTACAAGTAGCTGTCCAATTTTCCCAGCACCACTTATTGAAGAGGCTGTCTTTTCTCTATTGTATACTCTTGCCTCCTTTATCAAAAATAAAGTGACCATATGTACGTGGGTTTATCTCTGGGCTTTTTATCCTGTTCCATTGATCTATATTTCTGTTTTTGTGCCAGTACCATACTGTCTTGGTTACTGTAGCTCTGTAGTATAGTCAGATCAGGGAGCCTGATTCTTCTAGCTCTGTTTTTCTTTCTCAAGATTGCTTTGGCTATTCGGAGTCTATTGTGTTTCCTTACAAATTGTGAAATTTTTTGTTCAAGTTCTGTGAAAAATGCCATTGGTAGTTTGATAGGGATTGCACTGAATCTGTAGATTGCTTTGGGTAATAGAGTAATTAATAGAGTCATTTTCACAATGCTGATGCTTCCAATCCGAGAACATGGTATATCTCTCCATCTGTTTGTACCATTTTTCATTTCTTTCATCAGTGTCTTATAGTTTTCTGCATACAGGTCTTTTGTCTCCTTAGGTAGATTTATTCCTAGGTATTTTATTCTTTTTGTTGCAATGGTAAATGGGAATATTTCCTTAATTTATCTTTCAGATTTTTCATCAATCGTGTATAGGAATGCAAGAGATTTCTGTGCATTAATTTTGTATCCTGCTACTCTACGAAGTTCACTGATTAGCTCTAGTAGTTTTCTGGTAGCATCTTTAGGATTCTCTATGTATAGTCTCATGTCATCTGCAAACAGTGACAGTTTTACTTCTTCTTTTCCAATTTGGATGCCTTTAATTTCTTTTTCTTCCCTGACTGCTGTGGCTAAAACTTCCAAAACTATGTTGAAAAATAGTGGTGAGACTGGGCAACCTTGTCTTGTTCCTGATCTTAGAGGAAATGCTTTCAGTGTTTCACCATTGAGAACGATGATGGCTGTGGGTTTGTCATATATGACCTTTATTATGTTGAGGAAAGATCCCTCTGTGCCTACTTTACAGAGAGTTTTTATCATAAATGGGTGTTGAATTTTGTCAGAAGCTTTTTCTACATCTATTGAGATGATCATATGGTTTTTATCCTTCAGTTTGTTAATATGGTGTATCACATGGATTGATTTGCATATACTGAAGAATCCTTGCATTCCTGGGATAAATCCCACTTGATCATGGTGTATGATCCTTTTAGTGTGCTGTTGGATTCTGTTTGCTAGTATTTTGTTGAGGATTTGTGCATCTATGTTCATCAGTGATATTGGCCTGTAGTTTTCTTTTTTTGTGACATCGCTGTATGCTTTTGGTATCAGGGTGATGATGGCCTCATAGAATGAGTTTGGGAGTGTTACTCCCTCTGCTGTATTTTGGAAGAGTTGGAGAAGGATAGATGTTAGCTCTCCTAGAAATGTTTGATAGAATTCTCCTGTGAAGCCATCTGGTCCCGGGCTTTTGTTTGTTGGAAGATTTTTAATCCCAGTTTCAGTTTCAGTTCAGACTTGTGACTGGTCTCTTTATATTTTCTATTTCTTCCTGGTTCAGTCTCAGAAGGCTGTGCTTTTTTAAGAATTTGTCCATTTCTCCCAGGTTGTCTATTTTATTGGCATAGAGTTGCTTGTAGTAATCTCACACGATCCTTTGTATTTCTGCAGTGTCAGCTGTTACTTCTACTTTTTCATTTCTTATTCTGTTGGTTTGAGTCTTCTCCCTTTTTTTCTTGATGAGTCTGGCTAATGGTTTATCAAGTTTCTTTATCTTCTCAAAGAACCAGCTTTTAGCTTTATTGATCTTTACTATTGTTTCCTTCATTTCTTTTTCATTTATTTCTGATCTGATCTTTAAGATTTCTTTCCTTCTGCTAACTTTGGGGGGTTTTTGTTCTTCTTTTCTAATTGCTTTAGGTATAAGGTTAGGTTGTTTATTTGATATTTTTCTTGTTTCTTGAGGTAGGATTGTTTTGCTATAAACTTCCCTCTTAGAACTGCTCTTGTCACATCCCACAGGTTTTCAGTCGTCGTGTTTTCATTGTCATTTGTTTCTAGGTACTGTTTGATTTCTTCTTTGATTTCTTCAGTGATCTCTTGGTTGTTTAGTAGTGTATTGTTTAGCCTCCATGTGTTTGTATACTTTACAATTTTTTTCCTCTAATTGATATCTACTCTCATAGAACTGTGGTTGGAAAAGATACTTGATAACAATTTCAATTTGCTTAAATTTATCAAGGCTTGACTTGTGACCCAAGATGTGGTCTATCCTGGAGAATGTTCCATGAGCACTTGAGAAGAAAGTGTATTCTTTTGTTTTGGGATGGAATGTTCTATAAATATCAATTAAGTCCATCTTGTTTAATGTGTCATTTAAAGCTTATGTTTCCTTATTTATTTTCATTTTGGATGATCTGTCCATTGGTGAAAGTGGGGTGTTAAACTCCCCTACTATGACTGTGTTCCTGTAGATCCCCTCTTTTATGGCTGTTAGCATTTGCCTTATGTATTGAGGTGCTCCTATACTGGGTGCATAAATATTTAAAATGGTTATATATTTTTCTTGGATTGATCCCTTGATTATTATTTAGTGTCCTTCTTTGTCTCTTGTAACAGTCTTTATTTTAAGTCTATTTTGTCTGATATGAGAATTGCTACTCCAGCTTTCTTTTGATTTCCATTTGCATGGAATATCTTTTTCCATCCCCTCACTTTCAGTCTGTATGTGTCCCTAGGTCTGAAGTGGGTCTCTTGTATACAGCACATATATGGGTCTTGTTTTTGTATCCATTCAGCCAGTCTATGTCTTTTGGCTGGAGCATTTAATCCATTTACATTTAAGATAATTATCGATATGTATGTTCCTACTACCATTTTCTTCATTGTTTTGGGTTTGTTTTTGTAGGTCCTTTTCTTCTCTTGTGTTTCCCACTTAGAGAAGTTCCTTTAGCATTTGTTGTAGAGCTGGTTTGGTCGTGGTGAATTCTCTTAGCTTTTGCTTGTCTGTAAAGGTTTTAATTTCTCTGTCAAAGCTGAATGAGATCCTTGCTGGGTATTGGTTGTAGGTTTTTCCCTTTCATCACTTTAAATATGTCCTGTCACTCCCTTCTGGCTTGCAGAGTTTCTGCTGAAAGATCAGCTGTTAACCTTATGGGGATTCCCTTATATGTTATTTGTTGTTTTTCCCTTGCTTCTTTTAATATTTTTTCTTTGTATTTAATTTTTGATAGTTTGAATAGTATGTGTCTCAGTGTGTTTCTCTTTGGGTTTATCCTGTATGGGACTCTGTGCTTCCTGGACTTGATTGACTATTTCCATTCCCATGTTTGACTATAATCTCTTCAAATATTTTCTCAGACCCTTTCTTTTTCTCTTCTTCTGGGGCCCCTGTAATTCGAATGTTGGTGCATTTAATGTTGTCTCAGAGGTCTCTGAGACTGTCCTCAATTCTTTTCAGTCTTTTTTCTTTATTCTGCTCCCTGGAAGTTATTTCCACCATTTTATCTTCCAGGTCACTTATCCATTCTTCTGCCTCAGTTATTCTGCTATTGATTCCTTCTACAGTATTTTTCATTTCAGTTATTTTGTTCATCACTGTTTCTTTGCTCTTTAGTTCTTCTAGATCCTTGTTAAATGTTTCTTGTATTTTCTCCATTCTGTTTTCAAGATTTGGGGTCATCTTTACTGTCATTATTCTGAATTCTTTTTCAGGTAGGTTGCGTATTTCGTCTTCATTTATTTAGTCTTGTAGGTTTTTACCTTGCTCCTTCATCTGTAACATATTTTTTCTCGTTTCTTTTTTTTTTTTTTTGAAATTTTTTGATATTTTTTTTTTGATATTTTTTGATATATAATATTCCCTGGGGTCTGAGGTTCTCTGTTAGTCCAGCGGTTAGGAATTGGAGCTCCCACCACAGGAACTCTGGCCTGGGAACCAAGATCCCACAAGCTGCATGATGTGGCAAAAAAAAAGAAAAAAGAAAGAAAGAAAGAAAAAAGGAGCAGTACAATATCAAAGAATAAAAAACAAAATAAAATTAGAAAAATATATTAGGAAAAATAAAAATATAATTGAAACAACTGCAACAAGGTAAAATAAAACCACAACAGAAAAAAGAAAAAAAACGGGGTGAACAAGACAAAAGGAGAGAACTATAACAAAGTATAAGGAATAAAATAAAATTAGAAAAATAAAAGATTAGGAAAAATAAGAATATAAATGAATCAACAAGGTAAAACAGAACCCCAATCTAAAAGAGGAAAAAAGGGGAAAAAAAAAAAAAAAGCCTTGGCTATGGGGGCGGAGTTTAGGCAGGGGTGGAACTTAGGCAGCCTTGGGGTTTAGGGTGGGGGGGAACAAGGCAGGTGGGGGTGAGCATGGGGCGGGTCCTAGGCTCAAGACACACAGCCAGAAAAGGCCTTGGGGGTGGGGCCTAGGCAGGGTGACGTTCAAGCGTGGGGCGGGGCCTCTGCTTAGGACCTGCATGGAAGGAGAGAGGCAGCATCTCTAAAGGAGGGCCTCTGGAGTGCAGAGTTCCAGAGTTTGGAGGTAAGGCCCTGAGTGAGGGTGTGTGGGTGGGGTTTAGGCCCAGCGTGATGCAGGGGGGTCCTCTGAGTGTAGAGGTGGGGGTGTAGGGTCGGGGCTTGGGCTCGGCATGGCAAGAGGGAGGCTCCAATGGTAGAGGATTAGGCCCAGAAGCCCAACAGGCTCCCCGGTGCCTGAGTGGACAGGGAAAGCGCTGCCCGCGTCCCTTTTGTTCCTCCACGCCCCTCCCCCACCGTCTCCCCCAGGGTCTCCCCCGTCACCACTGGACCCCTAACCGTGGGTGGGTCCCGCTGGGTGTAGGAACTCCTCCCCTCTCCCACCCAGAGGTCCGGCCTTTATTTTTGCTCCCCTTCCCTCCCTCCCACTCCCTCAGGACCCGCGTGGCTGGAGGGGGCCTTGGCGGGCAGAGGACCAGTCCTGGGATCTCAGCAGGCTCCCAGGGGCCCAAGTGGGCAGGGGAAACCTGGCCACGCTCCCTTTTGATCCTCTGCTCTCCCAGTGGTTCCCCAATTTCCCGCTTTGGCATGGGAATCCCTTCCCCTCCCCCAGCCACCCCTCAGGGACGCCAGTCCTGTTCCGCCTCCACTTCTCCTCCCCCTTCACTCCCCCCACGCCCCACGTCCTTCCCCATCACTGGGGGGGTTCCTCCCGCCCCTTAGGTGTCTGTGGTCCCCCACTGGTGCCTGGTAGGTGCCCTAGTTGTGCAGAGATGTGAATTCTGCATCCTCCTAGCCCACCATCTTGACTCCTGACTTGCCTGACTTATAAGGGTCAACATAATACTCCAAGACATAATTAAGACCAGCAGTGCAAATACAATAGGAAACAAAACAAACATACCTCCCATTCTTCCATTACCAATCTGCACAACAGGTTGAAGGCTTCCTTCATTTTGTAATAAATGAGGCAAATGATAATAAATACTTGGCACTTGAAGAGATTTTTTGCTTGTTAACTCCCTCAAGAGCTTTAGGGTACCATCTGAAATACAGAAGTAGAATCAATCCACGGTAATACCTCACTTATAGAAGTTGCTGATGTTACAAAGATAGTGGTAAAAATTTATGAGAACTAAAAGAATTTTCTGTCCCAATTTCATACTTTGGTCAATGATATTTCCATGGACACTTAGGCAACCAGAGTCTCGCAGAGTCATGATGATGAGAACGGTCTGAATGAAGCTAAAAAGGTCAGCCAGAGTACCACGAGAAGATAGAATGTGAACCACTCACCTTTATAATGTGTCAGAACTCAAGCCCTGGGGGACAGACGGTAAACACGCTATCCACTCATGAAAATGTAATAATAATAAGTACAACGACCACCAGTAACTTTCACTTTTTTATGCTGTTATATTTGACCAAAATTTCACATGGAAGATTTTTTTTTTAGTTCAAGTACACTAATTTAAACAGCACAAGTTGAGAATGTTTGGTACAGTTCATAACTTTCAAATCGTTTTTCAGTTTTTATGAGAGGAACCAATGAACCATTTAATATAATAGAAAATAAAACCTTGATAGGATAATCAATATTGTTTTACAATTCCATTGAACTAGAACTTAACCTTTTAAATAAGGAAGCTAGCAGTAAGGACTTGCAGTCTCAATAACAATTTTATACAGAGCATATGAAAATTCCCTTAAAATACTCTGAATATTCAGAACCGAAAGTTCACAAAAGAAACGAAACTATCACACATGAAATTAAAGTTTAACCTCATGTAAAAGCAACAACTACAAATTACAAGACAACAATATCTACCCATCAAATTAAGTTAGCAGATTAAACAGTAATATTAAATTGTGGTGATAATGTGATAAAATGTTTCAGCTATTAAGAACAGCATCAAAACCCTTAAAACATTCCTGCCCTATTATTCAGTAATTTCCCTTTTAGGAATGTAACTTCTATGCAATCAATAAATATTTAGTGAATTATCGGTTTTGTTCCAGCCACTGTCGCATGTGGTTGGAAATCAACAGTCATCAAAACACAGATTCTGTTTTTAAGAAAGTCATAATCTAATGAAAATAACCTAAGACCTACCATAAAAGTAACTGATTTATATACAGAGATGTTCTTCACAGAGTTATAAATTGGGGGACAAAAACAACCCAGAAAAATCCTATTTGCCTATTTGGAGAAAAATATTTAATATATTATAGTATATGATTAGCTGATATATATGTCATCAAAAATGGTATTTTAAAAGAATATTCAATGCCATAGTAAAATGCTAATAGCATAATTTCAAGAGCAAAGATAAGGCCATAAAACACACAATTACACTTTTGAAGAAAAATATGCATGGAAAAAAGACTAGAAGAAAACAAAGAATGTTAACCATTCCATAATTTTGAATGTTACTGTGCCATAATACAAATTTTATAATCAGGAGGGGAAGAAAGGGGCATGAATCTCTAAAAATAAGGTACGGTAGTGAATCTCAAGATGAGAGGAATTAATGGTGAAAGATTATAACAGATAATGCTAAATGAAAAAGTATATTATTCTTGGAAGATTATGTAGATTTGGAGTCAACTGATTATATACATATATCGATTTAGTCATTAGAATAAGAATAGGATAGAAACAGAAGATGGTTGATACTCATTTCACTCAGACCAGAATTTCTCAGAGAGGGAACAGGTCAGGTACCCCCAAAAGTACCCATTATAAAACTATATCTTTTTATTTCTTATAAGTCATATCTGGGAGCACTAATTGCTTCAAATAGCTCAAAGGTTCCCCAGAGTCCATCTGAAGTCCACACAAGTCACAAAAGAAATATGCATAAACACCAAGTTAAATTTTAGTCTCATTCTAAATGTTTTTTTTTAAAGATGCTGGTTCTTCACTATTGGCAGTGAAATTTATACAACTGAAACTTAACTTAATATTACTCTCTTTAAATCAAATTTAGCAATTAATAAACTTGTTTTATAATTAACCACAATAGAAAGTTTTGTATGGTGATTTTTCTCTCTGTAGAGGGTAACAAATGTTGCGACTCTAGACAACTTTCAAAGAGAGTATTTCACATGACCCGTTGAAAATGTAATCTTTTCATAAAACCAAAAATATCGTCTGTACCTGAAAATTTATTCACCGTATCCTTACTTCTGTTTGTTTCTGCTCCTACACGCTTGAACTGCTGTACAATGGCATTGAGTTCAGAAGACCGCTGAGAGATTCTGTGTTCAGCTATTCGGAGCCGTTCTTTTAAAGCAAGAAATTCTCGTTGATAAGCAATCAGTTTTTCTAGAAGCAAAACCAAAAGTTATTAGTATATTTCTTAAAAAAAAAAACCCACTATAATCGAAACAGAATTGTAACATTAGGGATTTTAAAGTTGCATTTTTCAGAAACAGATATTCATTAACGAATGCACTGAGACAGAATTGAAAATAAAAAAGAACCACAACTAACAAAGTGGTGGCAAAGCCACCACTAACTTAGTGCTATTAATATCTGTAAGAATATGGGCGCTTTCTAATTAGCACTTCAGAAAGTTAAAGATAGGGAGAAATAGACAAGGTTTTTGGAATTAACACTTCAAGCATAATACCAAGATCATTTCTCAAAAGGTACAAACAACTATAAAGACCCTATTTGTATGAAGATAGAGATGAAGCATTGAAACTAATGATAATATATCTAATAATATAATGAATATAACATATTTTATAGCGTAACCACTCATTTCCATAGGCTGTTTCCTCTGTACTTCCTATTCTGCAAAAATTTCCCTAGGCCAGACTTTGGTCAAATTCCTGATCCCTAACAACTCAATCAGGTAGATGTTAAGATGACCCTAAAAGTCAATTATTTGAATTTAAGAGAATCACAGGTCAGGAAAGCCTGGTCTGGGAAATAAAAGTGGATTTTATGAGGATAACCGTAGGCACTGAAGCAATAGTATGAGACAGCTCAGATACAAAGTACACAGTGAGAAGAGGCCCCAAGACAGAACTGGACACCAAAATCTAAGAGAGGCAGAAAAGAAACCATGCATTTATCTTGATCAGCAGCACTGGAAGGGAGCTGAGGCTGGTAAATGGTCTGGGCAATTTCCACAACCTCATTAAACTAAGAAAAATCAGAACAACCGTTTCAGCTTCTCTATCAAGCTAGATAATCTAAGGCTACTATTCTGACATCTAAACAAAACAAACCTTGGAAAGACTCTTTTTAATTTATATTGTAATCTCTGCTTTACTCAATCAAGGATGGAATCATTCTGTACAAAACAGAATTAAGAAATATAAATCTGCCTGTCTCATAAAGCTAGCCTTAAAAATAGGCAATTATATTATTCTTTGGCCCTTACATAAAGGACCATAGAGTAAATACCTCTGAAGAATTCTGTGGCAGGGAAGAAAGCCTCCCCTGCTTAACTGTCATAGTTCCCTGTATTGAACAATGTATTAATAAGCAGCTCTAGTTTCCATAATTTGCTGGCTTTAGGAGGAAAGGAAGGGAGGGGGGTTGTGATTAGGAAAGGGCATACAGGGGAGCCTCAGGGTGCCAACAAGGTTCTATTTATTGACCTGGTTCCTGGTTAAATAAAATTCATTACTATACACCCATGGTTTAGGCACTTTTCCATATGTGTTAACTGACAATGGAAGAAATGTTAAAAAGATACTATTCACAAACACAAAACTACAAACAATTATACTATAACAATTTTAACAAGAGGCACACGAGAGTTATGTGATAAAAACTATAAGCCTTTTCCTGGAGCCTGTAATGGAAGAAAAAAATGAAGTCATTTATTAATCCCAATCTTGCAAAAAAAACAGATAAATCCTACCCTAAACTAATAATAAATGCAACACTTTTTAAAACATCAACGAAAATTTTTTGGAACTTGAATTTTGACATGTGATTCTAAAATTCATGTAAAAAACAGAATGTTTTTAAAAGGTCAAAAAAATCTAGAAATAATAATAGGTAACTTGCTCTGAAATCAGAACATACTATATAAGGCTATAGAAATGAAAACCATGTTAAATGCCAAGTCTAAATAGTAGGGACAAGGGCCGATCACGCCAAGCAGATTGTGTCCAAAATGAGCATGAGTGAACTGTCCTGTGATTTCTTCCCCCTTTACCTCTTACCACTCACATGGTGCCAGGATAGTGAATTCTAGACCTCTGTCACTAAAAAAGAATTAGAACCCTTTGGAAAAATAACTTTAAGATGAACCTGGAGCATTCTTGTGTCAAATAAGAAAATGTTATTTTATTTTACTTTATTTTAACATATTTATTGGAGTATAATTGCTTTACCATGGTGTGTTAGTTTCTGCTGGATAACAAAGTGAATCAGCTATATGCATACATATATCCCCATATCCCCTCCTTCTTGCGTCTCCCTCCCACCTTCCATACCCCACCCCTCTACGTGGTCACAAAGCACCGAGCTCATCTCCCTGCGCTATGCAGCTGCTTCCCACTAGCTATCTTACATTTGGTAGTGTATATATGTCAGTGCTGCTCTCTCACTTCATCCCAGCTTACCCTTCTCCCTCCCCATGTCCTTAAGTCCATTCTCTACCTCTCTGTCTTTATTTCTGTCCTGCCCTTAGGTTAATCAGAACCTTTTTTTTTTCTTAGATTCCATATATATGTGTAGCATACAATATTTGTTTTTCTCTTTCTGACTTCACTCTGGATGACAGACTCTGTGCCCATCCACCTCACAACAAATAACTCTATTTCGTTTCTTTTTATGGCTAATATTCCATTGTATGTGTGATCTTCCTTATCCACTCACCTGTCGATGAACACTTAGGCTGCTTCCATGTCCTGGCTATTGTAAATAGTGCTGCAATGAACGTTGTGGTACATGACTCTTTGAATTATGGTTTTCTCAGGGTATATGCCCAGCAGTGGGATTACTGGGTCATATGGTAGTTCTACTTTTAGTTCTTTAAGGAACCTCCATACTGTTCTCCATAGAGGCTGTATCAATTTACATTCCCACCAGCAGTGCAGGAGGGTTCCTTTTCTCCACACCCTCTCCAGCATTTACTGTTTGTAGATTTTCTGATGATGGCCATTCTGACCGCTGTGAGGTGATATCTCACTTTGGTTTTGATTTGCATTTCTCTAATGATTGGTGATGTTGAGCATCTTTTCATGTGTTTGTTGGCAGTCTGTATATCTTCTTTGGAGAAATGTCTATTTCAGTCTTCTGCCCATTTTTGGATTGGGTTATTTGCTTTTTTGAGATTGAGCTGCATGAGCTGCTTCTATATTTCGGACATTAATCATTTGTCAGTTGCTTCGTTTGCAAATATTTTCTCGCATTCTGAGAGTGGTCTTTTCATTTTGTTTATGGTTTCCTTTGCTGTGCAAAAGCTTTTAAGTTTCATTAGGTCCCATTTGTTTATTTTTGTTTTTATTTCCATTTCTGTAGGAGGTGGGTCAAAAAGGATCTTGCTGTGATTTATGTCGTAGAGTGTTCTGCCTGTATTTTCCTCTAAAAGTTTGATAGTGTCTGGCGTTACATTTGGTCTTTAATCCATTCGGAGTTTATTTTTGTGTATGGTGTTAGGAAGTGTTCTAATTTCATTCTTTTACATGCAACTGTCCAGCTTTCCCAGCACCACTTACTGAAGAGGCTGCCTTTTCTCTGCTGTATACTCTTGTCCCCTTTAGCAAAAATAAGGTGACCATATGTGCGTGGGGTTCTCTCTGGGCTTTCTATCCTATTCCATTGATCTATATTTCTGTTTTTGTGCCAGTACCATACTGTCTTGATTACTGTAGCTTTGTAGTATAGTCTGAAGTCTGGGAACCTGATTCTTCCAGCTCAGTTTTTCTTTTTTAGATTGCTTTGGCTATTGGGGTCATTTGTGTTTCCATATAAATTGTGATTTTTTTTGGTTCTAGTTCTGTGAAAAATGCCAGGGCTAGTTTGATGGGGATTGCATTCAATCTGTAGATTGCTTTGGGTAGTATAGTCATTTTCACAATGTTGATGCTTCCAATCCGAGGACATGGTATATCTCTCCATCTGCTTGTACCACCTTTAATTTCTTTTATCAGTGTCTTATAGTTTTCTGCATACAGGACTTTTGTCTCCTTAGGTAGGTTTATTCCTAGGTATTCCATCCTTTTTGCTGCAATGGTAAATGGGAGTGTTTCCTGAATTTCTCTTTCAGATTTTTCATCATTTGTGTATAGAAATGCAAGAGATTTCTGTGCATTAATTTTGTATCCTGCTAGTCTACCAAATTCAGTGATTAGTTCTAGCAATAGTTTTCTGGTAGCATCTTTAGGCTTCTCTATGTATAGTAACATAGTATCTGCAAACAGTGAGAGTTTTACTTCTCTTCTGATTTGGATGCCTTTAATTTCTTTTTCTTCCCTGATTCCTGTGGCCAAAACTATGTTGAATAACAGTGGTGAGAGTGGGCAACCTTGTCTTGTTCCTTATCTTAGAGGAAATGCTTTCAGTTTTTCACCATTGAGAACAATGTTGGCTGTGGGTTTGTCATACATGGCTTTTATTATGTTGAGGTAGGTTCCCTCTATGCCTACTTTCTGGAGAGTTTTTATCACAAATGGGTGTTGAATTTTCTCGAAAGCTTTTTCTGCATCTATTGAGTTTATCATATAGTTTTTATCCTTCAATTTGTTAATATGGTGTAGCAAATTGACTGATTTCATACATTGAAGAATCCTTGCATTCTTGAGATAAACCACACTTGATCATGGTGTATGACCCTTTTAATGTGCTGTTGGATTCTGTTTGCTAGTATTTTGTTGAGGTTTTTTGTATCTATGTGCATCAATGATGTTAGCCTGTAGTTTTCTTTTTTTGTGACATCTCTGTATGGTTTTGGTATCAGGGTGATGATGGCCTCATAGAATGAGTTTGGGAGTGTTACTCCCTCTGCTATATTTTGGAAGAGTTTCAGAAGGGTAGGTGTTAGCTCTTCTCTAAATGTTTGATAGAATTCTCCTGTGAAGCCATCTAGTCCTGGGCTTTTGTTTGTTGGAAGATTTTTAATCCCAGTTTCAGTTTCAGTGCTTGTGACTGGTCTCTTTATATTTTCTATTTCTTCCTGGTTCAGTCTCGGAAGGCTGTGCTTTTCTAAGAATTTGTCCATTTCTTCCAGGTTGTCCATTTTATCGGCATAGAGTTGCTTACAGTAATCTCCCATGATCCTTTATATTTCTGCAGTATCAATTGTTACTTCTCCTTTTTCATTTGTAATTCATTTGTAATTTGATCTGAGTCTTCTCCCCTTTTCTCCTTGAGGAGTCTGGCTAATGGTTTATCAAGTGTGTTTATCTTCTCAAAGAACCAGCGTTTAGTTTTATTGATCTTTGTTACTGTTTTCTTCATTTCTTTTTCATTTATTTCTGATCTGATCTTTAAGATTTCTTTCCTTCTGCTAACTTTGGGGGGTTTTTTGGTTGTTCTTCTTTCTGTAATTGCTTTAGGTGCAAAGTTAAGCTGTTTATTTGATATTTTTCTTGTTTCTTGAGGTAGGACTGTATTGCTATAAACTTCCCTCTTAGAACTGTTTTTGCTGCATCCCATAGGTTTTGGGTCATCGTGTTTTCATTGTCATTTGTTTCTAGGTATTTTTTGATTTCTTCAGTGATCTCTTGGTTATTTAGTAGCGTATTGTTTAGCCTCCATGTGTTTGTATTTTCTAGGGTTTTTTTTCCTGTAATTGATATCTAGCCTTATAGCATTGTGATTTGAAAAGATAATTGATACGATTTCAATTTTCTTAAATTTACCAAGGCTTGATTTGTGACCCAAGATATGGTCTGTCCTGTAGAATGTTCCACGAGCACTTGAGAAGAAAGTTTATTCTGTTGTTTTGGGATGGAATGTCCTATAAATATAAATTAAGTCTATCTTGTTTAATGTATCATTTAAATCTTGTGTTTCCTTATTTGTTTTCATTTTGGATGATCTGTCCATTGGTGAAAGTGGGGTGTTAAACTCCCCTACTATGATTGTGTTACAGTCGATTTCTCCTTGTATGGTTGTTAGGATTTGCCTTATGTACTGAGGTGCTCCTATGTTGCGTGCATAAATATTTATAATTATTAAATCTTCTTCTTGGATTGATCCCTTGATCATTATGTAGTGTCCCTCTTTGTCTCTTGTAACAGTCTTTATTTTAAAGTCTAAGAAAATGTTATTTTTAAAAAAGGACATAAATTGCAATTTTAAAAAATTAAATTTAAAAAAATAATAAAAGGGAGAAGTTCAAGATGGCAGAAGAGTAAGACGTGGACATCACCTTCGTCCCCACAAATACATCAGAAATACATCTACATGTGGAACAACTCTTACAGAACACCTACTGAATGCTTGCAGAAGACCTCAGACCTCCCTAAAGGCAAGGAACTCCCCACGTACCTGGGTAGGGCAAAGAAAAAAGAAAAAAACACAGAAAAAATAATAGGGACAGGATCTGCACCCCTGGGAGGGAGCCTGAAGGAGGAAAATTTCCCCACCCTAGGAAGCCCCTTCACTGTTGGAGACAGTGGGTGGCAGGGGGAAGCTTTGGAGCCACAGAGGAGAGCACAGCAACAGGGATGCAGACGGCAAAACAGAGAGATTCCCACACAGAGGATCGATGCCAACCAGCACTCACCAGCCTGAGAGGCTTGTCTGCTCATCCGCCTGGGCAGGTGGGGGCTGGGAGCTGAGGCTCGGGCTTCGGAGGTCAGATCCCCAGGGAAAGGACTGGGGCTGGCTGCATGAACACAGCCTTAAGCGGGCTAATGTGCCACAGCTATCAGGGAGGGAGTCTGGGAAAAAGTCTGGAACTGCCTAAGAGGCAAGAGACCATTGTTTCGGGGTGTGCGAGGAGAGGGGATTCAGAGCACCGCCTAAACGAGCTCCAGAGATGGGCGTGAGCCGTGGCTATCAGCACAGACACCAGAAACGGGCATGAAATGATAAGGCTGCCGCTGCAGCCACCAAGAAGCATGCGTGCAAGCACAGGTCCCTATCCACACCTCCCCTCCTGGGAGCCTGTGCAGCCTGCCAATGCCGGGGTCCCATGATCCAGGGACAACTTCCCAGAACACACGGCGCACCTCAGGCTGTTGAAACGTCATGCTGACCTCTGCTGCTGCAGGCTGGCCCAGCATTCCGTACCCCTCCCTCTCCCCAGCCTGAGTGAGCCGGAGCCCCCTAATCAGCTGCTACTTTAACCCCATCCTCTTTGGACGGGAACAGACGCCCTCAGGAGACCTACACGCAGGTAGGATTTGGACCAAATCCAAAGCTGAACCCCGGGAGCTGTGCACACAAAGAAGAGAAAGGGAAATCTCTCCCAGCAGCCTCAGAAGCAGCGGATTAAATCTCCAAAATCAACTTGATGTACCCTGCATCTGTGGAATACCTGAATACACAACGAATCATCCCAAAATTGAGGCAGTGGGACTTTGGGAGCAACAATATATATTTTTTATTCCTTTTTCTCTTTCTGTGAATGTGTATTTGTATGCTTCTTTGTGCGATTTTGTCTGTATAGCTTTGCTATTACCATTTGTCCTAGGGTTCTCTCTGTCCGGTTTTTTGTTTTTTTTTTGGGTTTTTTTTAGTATACTTTTTAGTGCTTGTAATCATTGGTGGATTTGTTTTTTGGTTTAGTTGCTCTCTTTTTTCTTTTTCCTTTTTTATTTTCAATTTCATTTTTAATAATTATTTTTTATTTTAATAAATTTACTTTTTCTTTCTTTCTTTCTTTCTTTCTCCCTTTTCTTCTGAGCCGTGTGGCTGACAGGGTCTTGGTGCTCCGGCCAGGTGTCAGGCCTGTGCCTCTGAGGTGGGAGAGCCAAGATCAGGGCATTGGTCCACCAGAGAGCTCCCAGCTACACATAATATCAAACAGCAAAAGCTCTCCCAGAGATGTCCATCTCAACGCAAAGACCCAGCTCCACTCAACGACCAGCAAGCTACAGTGCCGCACACCCTATGACAAACAACTAGCAAGACAGGAACACAACCACACGCATTAGCAGAGAGGCTGCCTAAAATCATAATAAGGTCACAGACACCCCAAAACACACCACTGGACACGGACTTGACCACCAGAAAGACAAGATCCAGCCCCATCGACCAGAACACAGGCACTAGTCCCCTACACCAGGAAGCCTACACAACCCACTGAACCAGCCTTAGACACTGGGGTCAGACAACAAAAACAACGGGAACTACGAACGTGCAGCCTGTGAAAAGGAGACCCAAAACACAGTGAGTTAAGCAAAATGAGAAGACAGAGAAACACACAGCAGATGAAGGAGCAAGGTAAAAACCCACCAGACCTAACAAATGAAGAAGAAATAGGCAGTCTACCTGAAAAAGAATTCAGAATAATGATAGTAAAGATGATCCAAAATCTTGGAAGTAGAATAGAGAAAATACAAGAAACGTTTAACAAGGACATAGAAAAACTAGAGAGCAAACAAACAATGATGAACAACACAATATATGAAATTAAATATTCTCTAGAAGGAATCAATAGAATAACTGAGGCAGAAAAACGGATAAGTGACCTAGAAGATAAAATAGTGGAAATAACTACTGCAGAGCAGAATAAAGAAAAAAGACTGAAAAGAATTGAGAACAGTCTCAGAGACCTCTGCGACAATATTAAACGCACCAACATTCGAATTATTGGGGTTCCAGAAGAAGAGGAGAAAAAGAAAGGGATGAGAAAATATTTGAAGACATTATAGGTGAAACCTTCCCTAATATGGGAAAGGAAATAGTTAATCAAGTCCAGGAAGTGCAGAGAGTCCCATACAGGATAAATCTAAGGAGAAACATGCCAAGACATATATTAATCAAACTATCAAAAATTAAATAAAGAAAAAATATTAAAAGAAGCAAGGGAAAAACAACAAATAACATACAAGGGAAACCCCATAAGGTTAACAGCTGATCTTTCAGCAGAAACTCTGCAAGCAAGAAGGGAAGGGCAGGACATATTTGAAGTGCTGAAAGGGAAGAACCTACAACCAAGATTACTCTACCCAGCAAGGATCTCATTCAGCTTTGACAGAGAAATTTAAAACTTTACAGACAAGCAAAAGCTAAGAGAATTCACCACCACCAAACCAGCTCTACAACAAATGCTAAAGGAACTTCTCTAAGTGGGAAACACAAGAGAAGAAAAGGACCTACAAAAACAAACCCAAAACAATGAAGAAAATGGTAGTAGGAACATACATATTGATACTTACCTTAAATGTAAATGGATTAAATGCTCCAACCAAAAGACATAGACTGGCTGAATGGATACAAAAATAAGACCCATGTATGTGCTGTATACAAGAGACCCACTTCAGGGCTTCCCTGGTGGCGCAGTGGTTGAGAGTCCGCCTGCCGATGCAGGGGACGTGGGTTCGTGCCCCAGTCCGGGAGGATCCCACATGCCACGGAGCGGCTGGGCCCGTGAGCCATGGCCGCTGGGCCTGCGCGTCCGGAGCCTGTGCTCCATGGTGGGAGAGGCCGCAGCAGTGAGAGGCCCGCGTATGGCAAAAAAAAAAAAGAGAGACCCACTTCAGACCTAGAGACACGTACAGACTTAAAGTGAGGGGATGGAAAAAGATATTCCATGCAAATGGAAATCAAAAGAAAGCTGGAGTAGCAATTCTCATATCAGATAAAATAGATATTAAAATAAAGACTATTACAAGAGACAAAGAAGGACACTAAATAATAATCAAGGTATCATTCCAAGAAAAATATATAACCATTTTAAATATTTATGCACCCAACAAAGGAGCACCTCAATACATAAGGCAAATACTAACAGGCATAAAAGGGGAAATCTACAGTAACACAATCATAGTAGGGAACTTTAACACCCCACTTTCACCAATGGATAGATCATCCAAAATGAAAATAAATAAGGAAACACAAGTTTTAAATGATACATTAAACAAGATGGACTTAATTGATATTTATAGGACATTCCATCCAAAAACAACAGAATACACATTTTTCTCAAGTGCTCATGGAACATTCTCCAGGATAGATCATATATTGGGTCACAAATCAAGCCTTAGTAAATTTAAGAAAATTGAAATCATATCAAATATCTTTTCTGAGCACAACGCTATGAAACTACATATCAGTTACAGGAAAAAATCTGTAAAAAATACAAACACATGGAGGCTAAACAATACACTACTAAATAACCAAGAGATCACTGAAGAAATCAAAGAAGAAATCAAAAAATACCTAGAAACAAATGACAATGAAAACACGACGACCCAAAACCTATGGGATGCAGCAAAAGCAGTTCTAAGAGGGAAGTTTATAGTGGTACAATCCTACCTCAAGAAACAAGAAAAATATCAAATAAACAACCTAACCTTATACCTAAAGCAATTAGAGAACAAAGAACAAAAAAACCCCACAATTAGCAGAAGGTAAAAAATCATAAAGATCAGATCAGAAATAAATGAAAAAGAAATGAAGGAAACAGTAGAAAAAATCAATAAAACTAAAAGCTGTTTCTTTGAGAAGATAAAGAAACTTGATAAACCATTAGCCAGACTCATCAAGAAAAAAAGGAGAAGACTCAAATCAAGAGAATTAGAAATGAAAAAGAAGTAATGACTGACACTGCAGAAATACAAAGGATCATGAGAGATTACTACAAGCAACTCTATGCCAATAAAATGGACAACCTGGAAGAAATGGACAAATTCTTAGAAAAGCACAACCTTCCAAGACTGAACCAAGAAGAAACAGAAAATATAAACAGACCAATCATAAACACTGAATTGAGACTGTGATTAAAAATCTTCCAACAAACAAAAGCCCAGGACCAGATAGCTTCACAGGCGAATTCTACCAAACAGCTAGAGAATAGCTAACACCTGTCCTTCTAAAACTCTTCCAAAATATAGCAGAGGGAGGAACACTCCCAAACTCATTCTATGAAGCCATCACCACCCTGATTCCAAAACCTGAGAAAGATGTCACAAAAAAGAAAACTACAGGCCGATATCACAGATGAACATAGATGCAAAAAAACCTCAACAAAATACTAGCAAACAGAATCCAACAGCGCATTAAAAGGATCATACACCATCATCAATGGGGTTTATCCCAGGAATACAAGGATTCTTCGATATACACCAATCAACCAATGTGGTACACCATATTAACAAACTGAAGGATAAAAACCATATCATCATCTCAATAGATGCAGAAAAAGCTTCTGAAAAAATTCAACACCCATTTATGATAAAAACCCTCCTGAAAGTAGGCATAGAGGCAACTTTTCTCAACATAATAAAGGGCATATATGACAAACCCAGAGCCTACATCCTTCTCAATGGTGAAAAATTGAAACCATTTCCACTAAGATCAGGAACAAGACAAGGTTGCCCAGTCTCACCACTATTTTTCAACATAGTTTTGGAAGTTTTAGCCACAGCAATCAGAGAAGAAAAAGAAATAAAAGGAATCCAAATCACAAAAGAAGAAGTAAAGCTGTCACTGTTTGCAGATGACATGATACTATACATAGAGAATCCTAAAGACACTAACAGAAAACTACTAGAGCTAATCAATGAATTTGGCAGAGTAGCTGGAAAGAAAATTAATGCATAGAAATCTCTTGCATTGCTATACATTAATGATGAAAAATCTGAAAGAAAGGAAACACTCCCATTTATCATTGCAACAAAAAGAATAAAATACCTAGGAATAAGCCTACCTAGGGAGACAAAAGACCTGTATGCAGAAAACTATAAGACACTGATGAAAGAAATGAAAGATGATACAAACAGATGGAGAGATATACCATATTCTTGGATTGGAAGAATCAATACTGTGAAAATGACTATACTACCCAAAGCAATCTACAGATTCAATGCAATCCCTATGAAACTACCAATGGCATTTTTCACAGAACTAGAACAAAAAATTTCACAATTTGTAAGGAAACACAATAGACTCCGAATAGCCAAAGCAATCTTGAGAAAGAAAAACAGAGCTAGAAGAATCAGGCTCCCTGATCTGACTATACTACAGAGCTACAGTAACCAAGACAGTATGGTACTGGCACAAAAACAGAAATATAGATCAATGGAACAGGATAAAAAGCCCAGAGATAAACCCACGTACATATGGTCACTTTATTTTTGATAAAGGAGGCAAGAGTATACAATAGAGAAAAGACAGCCTCTTCAATAAGTGGTGCTGGGAAAATTGGACAGCTACTTGTAAAAGAATGAAATCAGAACACTCCCTAACACCATACCCAAAAATAAACTCAAAATGGATTAAAGACCAAAAGTAAGGCCAGACACTATCAACTCTTAGAGGAAAACATAGGCAGAACACTCTATGACATAAATCACAGCAAGATCCTTTTTGACCCACCTTCTAGAGAAATGGAAATAAAAATAAACAAAGGGGACCTAATGAAACTTCAAAGCTTTTGCACAGCAAAGGAAACCATAAACAAGACAAAAAGACAACCCTCAAAATGGGAGAAAAGATTTGCAAATGAAGCGCTGACAAAGGATTAATCTCCAAAACATACAAGCAGCTCATGCAGCTCAATATCAAAAAAACAAACAACCCAACCCCAAAATGGGCAGAAAACCTAAATAGACATTTCTCCAAGGAAGATATACAGATTGCCAACAAACACATGAAAAGATGCTCAACATCACTAATCATTAGAGACATGCAAATCTAAACTACAAAGAGGTATCACCTCACACCAGTTAGAATGGCCATCGTCAAAAAATCTACAAACAATAAATGCTGGAGAGGGCGTGGAGAAAAGGGAACCCTCTTGCACTGTTGGTGGGAATGTAAATTGATACAGCCACTATGGAGAACACTATGAAGGTTCCTTAAAGAACTAAAAATAGAACTACCATATGACCCAACAAACCCACTACTGAGCATATACCGTGAGAAAACCATAATTCAAAAAGGGTCATGTACCACAATGTTCACTGCAGCTCTATTTACAATAGCCAGGACATGGAAGCAACCTAAGTGTCCACTGACAGATGAATGGATAAAGAAGATGTGGCAAATATATACAATGGGATATCACTTAACCATATAAAGAAATGAAATTGAGTTATTTGTAGCGAGGTGGATGGACCTAGAGTCTGTCATAGAGTGAAGTTAGTCAGAAAGAGAAAAACAAATACCGTATGCTAACACATATATATGGAATGTAAAAAAAAAAAAAGTTCTGAAGAACCTCGGGGCAGGACAGGAATAAAGACACAGACGTAGAGAATGGACTTGAGGACATGTGGAGAGGGAAGTGTTAGCTGGGACAAAGTGAGAGCGTGGTATGGACTTATATACACTACCAAATGTAAAATAGCTAGAGGGAAGCAGCCACATAGCACAGAGACATCAGCTCAGTGCTTTGTGACCACCTAGAGGGGTGGGATAGGGAGGGTGGGAGGGAGACGCAAGAGGGAGGAGATATGGGGATATAGGTATATGTATAGCTGATTCACTTTGTTATAAAGCAGAAAGTAACAAACCACTGTAAAGCAATTATACTCCAATAAAGATGTTAAAAATAAATAAATAAATAAAAATAAATTCCTTGAGGACAGAAGTCAAAAAAAAATAATAATAAGATAGGACATATCATAAGGGCAAAGGAAGCCACTCGACGTGCTCCCCCTGGCTAAATTCACTGCAATTTAAGTACCAAAACAAATACTGATGGTAATGAATTATAACTTATTAAATAAAGTAAGAATCTGTGAGTCCATACTAATAAATAACAACTAACAGATGAGAGAAAAGTGTTTCTTACAGCGGAATGCCAGCTTATAAATGATGAAAGAAGGACGAATGTTAGAAAATCACCCCTTTGCAACTGTCCAAGCAATAACTGAGTCAGGCGAAAATCAAAAATGGATTCTAGAGGAAGACAAATGCTGTACAGATTCCACCTATATGTGGAATCTAAAAAATACAGCAAATTAGTGAATATAACAAAAAAGAAGCAGACTCACACATATAGTGAACAGACTAGTGGTTACCAGTGGGGAAAGGGAAGAGGGGAAGAGCCAGACAGGGGACGGGGAGTGGGAGGCAGAAACTACTGGGTATAGGATAGATTCCAGAATGTACTGTACAACATGGCTAATATAGCCAATATTTTATAATAATTGTAAATGAGAAGTAACTTTTAAAAATTGTGTCAATTTTTTTAAAAATTTTTAATCAAAAAAAAAAAAAGGATGCCAAAACCGGTAGGTGAAAGTTTAATGAGGAACAGGATATGTGTATCATCTCAAAGTATCTTCCCACAAAGTAGCCATTCATTTACAAAAGGAAAAACGCTACCTTTATCTTGGAGAAACCTGGCAGATATCATGTTAATCACATGATCAAAGTTCACATCAGCAGTAACGGACCAGACATCACGTGCCCTCTGCCATGATGCACAGAGGACACACCTTATTTATGTGGTATTCTTGCCAAAAATGCATCATCTGAACCTAATCTCAAGGAAACATCAGACACATCCAAAGTGAGCAACAATGCACAAAACAAAAAGCTTCTGCTATAAAAAATGTCAAGGTCATCGAAGACAGAGACTTAGGAACTGCCCCAGACAACAGACTGAAGGGGACGAGACAACTACATACAAACTACAATCCTGGATGGGATACTGGACCAGAAAGAAAAAAACGCTATAAAGAACGTTATTAGAACAAAGTAACAGAAGATAGACGACAGAGTATGTAACATTGTGCCAAAGAGTATGCCAAAGAGCATGTAACACTGTACCAATGATACATTTCCTAAATTTGACACCTGAACTGTTGTAATGTAAGAGAATTCCCTGTTGTTGGAAATAAAATTATTTAGGAGTAAAAAGGCACAATTTCTGTAATTTACTCTCAAATGGTCCTGAAAAGAAACTAATATCTATAGATACATAAAAAGATGATAGAGGCAAAAAGTTCACAGTACGTGAAATGCATAGAGAAGTTGTTTGTACCGTCCTTATAACTCTGCATTTCTTCATTTGAAACTTTTTTAAAAATTAAGTTTTTAAGAAGTAAGCAGGAGGAGGGGATGGCATACAGGTTCAGTCTTTTAGCAGCTCTTGAGTGGTGGGAGGGCTATGGATCTGGGCGTAGCCTCTGCCCTACATGCATTTTCTTGGTACTTTTGGGAACCATCTTCCCGAAGGCCAGCCTCACCAAGTAAGGAGAGTAGCCAGTAGCAGTGGACAAATACTCCCACTCCAAATTCCAAACTGCCCACCTGCTTTGAGGTGAACTGGCCATGCTTTTGAAAAGATCCCTGGGGCCCACGGACCGCTGGATAAAATCACACGTATTTTCTTTCAGGTCCAGATGTGACTAGTGCTCTTACTGCAGAGCCCACAGCTGTGAAAGGGCTCAGCATGAGGTCACTTCCCATCTCGCTCGCATCCATCCTTTGCTTCTAACACCACCCTTCCGTATTAAAAGTGTTCTCTCCTGGGAGTTTGGGGTTAGCAGATGCAAACTACTATATACAAAATGGATAAACAACAAGGTCCTACTGTATAGCACACAAACTCTATTCAGTATCCTGTAAGAAACCATAATGGAAAAGAATGTGAAAAAAGAATATTTATATGTGTAATATTTATGTGTAAAACTGAATCACTTTGCTGGATACCTGAAACTAACACACTGTAAACCAACTATACTTCAATAAAATACATTTTAAAACATAATAAAAAAAATAAAAGTGTTGTCTCCATGACATCAGAGCAAGTCCACACTCTACCTAGAAAGCCAAGACTATGCAGTAAAGCTCTCAGCTAGTCCTGCTAGGAATTCCACGGGACACTGTTGGCTCTTCTAAGCAGAGAGCAGTTACACATGGTCTTTCTACAACCCTCCCTTGCAGCGTATCCTCCACAGTCCACACAAACATAGCGTTACTAGTGACCTCTAGAATTTTCTCCATTCATATTTCCCATAGTACTACCTTGCTCTCCTGGGGAGAGTGGCTTACCAGCTCTCAGAAAAAGTTCAAACCGTAACATAATAGACAAAATCCTCCTTCAAATTAGTGATATGTGTTTGACAATTTCCTGTTTTCAACATTAGTATCAAAATTCTTATTTTTGCATTTCTCTGAATCATTTCAATCAGTTTCTGTGCAGGAACCTAGCAGGAACCCATGAGGAAACTTTCACACTATCATCTTACTGGAAGTCCCTGGTTTTGTTTACCATTTTGTTTTTACTGAAGATTGAATCTAACTTTTTTTAATTGTAGAAAAGCACATACCCAGATTAGACAAATCTAAGTACAAATCACATTCTGTGAACCTAAGAATCTGAAACAGAAAATTTCTGAAGAAACCACTTTAATTCCTTCAAATCAAGTAATCAAGTCAGTTTTCCAGTGAAAGGGTACCTTTAGGCTTTCAAAGAATTACTGGTTGAACCATATGAAACTGCTTATATTTGACCACTTTTGACCAAAAATAGCAATTTCAGATAGTTCAGCAAATTAAATAAGTCTTAGATTCAACAATGTAATTTAAAAATCTATAAATAGTATAGATGAAAAATTAACATAAAGATGCACAAATAACTAACCTGATACATAAAAACAGAACAGAAAAGTTCATTTTTCAAATAGTACCTTGTTATTAGCAAGACTCGGAGGATACCACTTAATTCTATGAGCTAACATTTAAAAATGGGCTTTTTATGTTGAAATTAAAATTACCAAAAATTAAACCGACTTTTAAATAATTTAATTTTAATATTTATTAAATCATAAAATTCTGGCACTGGAAAGAATGTTGACAAGTCATCTGCATTCCTCTGTTCTTTAGTACTACCCTGAACTACTTCATACAGATAAAACTTTTTGAAAAATATGAAAAACTCCCTGAGTAACAGATTCCAAAACTTACCAAGTTGTATACTTCAGGAAGTCACTGACTGAAAACATTTTATTTCACATTCACCATTCTTATACAACCATTTTTAAATAGAAAGGAGAAGGCTTAATGTGAAATTATGGACAATTTAATATTACAAATATCTTACAGAAAAAATTAAAGAACTGGATTCAGAAGGTAGTTTAGGAGAGCTAAAGCCTAGAAAAACCGAAAGACAGGAGTCCAAATGAAATAGGTTAAAAGACCAGAATTTGAAAAGACAATTCTAAGGAGCTAAAAATGGTTAGCTGAAAGTGACAAACAAGACTGGGTCTCTCGTTTCTTTAACTTTATTGTGCATAAGAACCACCAGGAAGAGCTTGTTAAAACACAAAATTCTGGACCCTATCTCCAAAGATGCTGATTCCACAGGTCTGACATGGGGCCTGAGAATTTCTAACAAGCTCCAAGGTGATGCTGGGCCACTGAGTGAGTAGCTCTAAGGGAGAGTATACTGTCCTCAATGTAGGTCTGGTCTCTAGCAGCCTGGAAATCTATGCTGTCCTGCTCTCCTTTGGACTAGATGTTAAGAACTCCAGGGACAGGAGGGGTTCATCAAAAATTTCAGGTCCATAATCCTCAAGATAACACTTGGAGCAGAGAGGGTTTCAAAATATCCAGTGGACACCTATTTCCAAGGTGTCTTTTAAGAGTTACAGGAATTAACAAGATCAATCCCTATTTTTGGAGTATTTCAGTCAGGACCCACGGATTATGAAAAGACCTGTACTCTTCTAAACTCAAAAGGGAAAATGGGGCTCACAGATATACAGAATCATATATTTTATTTACATTAAAACAAAGAATATAATTCTATTTGTTTCTTTACATAATGTTTTCACTATGCTTACAAAACAGGACCCTAAGTAGTGAATATCAGATACGCTATGGTTGAAAAGTTTTCTGGAACATGATCACTATTTCTGAGTTGTCCCATAAGTAATATAATCATTAATGCTGTCATTCCAAACAAACTTCTAGGGAGAGGTTTAATAAGTAAATCCATCCACTGACCTTATAAAGCACAAAACCTTAAGATATAAAATGATGCTGCATATACCTATAACACACACTTTCTTAGAAATATTTTCTCCATCTAAATAGTTGCAATCATTTTCCTTGATTTCCCTTGAAGACAGGGTAATCTATTTTTAGTAATTTTATCATTAAGTCCCAAATTCTATTACCATTGTGAAATGAGAGGAAAAAACAATAATTTGCATAACCTAGGATAATGTTCATTAAAGTAAACTTAGCCATAACAACAGTTTTTTACTTCTAAAAAATATAAAATTATGATTTTATGCAATCTGGGTTTTTGAAATTCAACAAGCCATAAGGAGCTTGGAGTAAAAATCACCAAATGGTTATAAATTAATTTTCCTTAAGTACTTAAACTTATTGACAGACATTTTCTATAAAGGTGTTGATTTGTTCCCAAAAGAAAAAAAAAATTTGTATTCTAAAAGATATAATGGTATTTATGTTTCTATGAATAATCCCTCAAGACAGAGCATTTTATTCTTCATTAGAATCATCTTTACTTAAAAAGGATACTGGGGCTTCCCTGGTGGCGCAGTGGTTGAGAGTCTGCCTGCCGATGCGGGGGACACAGGTTCGTGCCCCGGTCCGGGAAGATCCCACATGCCGCGGAGCAGCTGGGCCCGTGAGCCATGGCCGCTGAGCCTGCGCATCTGGAGCCTGTGCTCTGCAACGGGAGAGGCCACAACAGTGAGAGGCCCGTGTACCGCAAAAAAAAAAAAAAAAAAAAGAAGGATACTGGTAATTAATCAATTCCACACTGTGGACTAGCTCTACCAATGAAGGTGGTGTCCTCTTACTGTATCTCCCTAGCTGGACATGGTTACTCCTTTTATGACTAATTTCGCGATTTCTTCTTCCCTCTCCTCACTTTCCTCTTTTCCTTATTTTCCACGTTTCTCCCATCATATACTTCTGCAAAACCCTTTTCAAATTCTTCTTCTGTGTTTCGTTCTGGACTTTTCATTTTCAACCACATGCTTCACATCTCTCATTTCTTTCCTTCTTTCATATTCAGTCTCCCCCATCCACCTCACAATATCCCCATCTTCTCTGTTGTCTATGTTTCAAATTACCGAGGACTTTTCTTTTGTTTTTAATTTATGGCTGTGTTGGGTCTTCATTGCTACACGCAGGCTTTCTTTATTTGCATCGAGCGGGGGCTACTCTTCATGGCGGTGCGCGGGCCTCTCACTGCAGTGGCTTCTCTTGTTGTGGAGCACGGGCTCTAGGCACGCGGGCTTCAATATTTGTGGCACGTGGGCTCTAGAGCGCAGGCTCAGTAGTTGTGGCACACAGGCTTAGCTGCTCCACAGCATGTGGCATCTTCCCGGACCGGGGCTTGAACCTGTGTCCCCTGCATTGGCAGACAAATTCTTAACAACTGCACCACCAAGGAGGCCCCTACCGAGGACTTTATTCTCTGACTGATGTAAACAGTCTACCTGCCTGGAGACCCTAACTTTGTAGTTTTTTGTAACCTTCAATGAAAACAATCGAAAATTTAGGATTTTTGCTTCTTGTACCCATAATGGCAAAGAAAGGAAACTGCGAGAGGAAAATATTTCATAATTATTAAGACGAACCAGGAAATGAATGTGGAGAGACAGTATCAGTCTGAACTCTAATAATGTTGGTAAAATTGATCATAAAAGTGAAATCTCAGACTATGAGTCTTCAGATGACAATATCCTAAATGAGTTTTCTCAGGTTCAAGATCAGGACTTCCAATTACAGAACAAAACAGAGTAGACACACTTCTCCCTATTCTTCGTGCTAAGTACAATGAAAACCCTGGACGTTACATATTAACCAAACATACAGAAAACTCTGAACAGTAAAGAGAAGAAGGCAGACAGAGAAATCCCTGCCCCAAGAAATGACAAGACAGTGAGTTCCCTGAGTTTTCTTTTTGCTTCATATATTCCAGACTGGGTACTAGAGAAGCCAGCATTCTAAAAACACCAATAGGAACACACAAAAATGCCCCAAGAAAAGCCCTCTTTGTCTAGCCAAAGCACTAAGGATGGGTGACCTAGCAAGACAGAAAAATTTTATACAATAATTGCTCTATTCTAGCCAAAGACCATGGAAAAAACCATGGTCCCACTTCCACCCCACTGGCAAAAGCCAAGCAAGGAGTCTAGACTTCCACTCCTGCCTAACTGTAACAAGGACACACACACACACACACACACACACACACACACACACACACACACAGAGAGAGACACAGACACACTGGGGTGGTATCAGAGAAGAGTGAGGGTCAGGACTTTCACTACTGCAGCAGTAATGAGCAGTAAGGTGAGGTGTCAGTGGAGGCTACATGGAAAGCAGTAACAGGGCACCTCCCCCACTGCCAGCCTGAGTGGTATCAGAAGAGGCCAAGTGAGGAGCCTGGACTTCTATCCTCACCTGGTGGTAGCGAGGTAACATTCCCCTTTCCCCTCCCAGGATGGTATCAGAAAGGGTCAGCTAAGACAGTCAAACTAAATAAGACCCAGATTCTCATAATACCCAAAATGTCCTGGATACAACTGAAGTCACTTATTATACTAAGAACCAGGAAAATCTCAAGTAGAATGAGAAAAGGCAGTCAATATATGCCAACATCAAGATGACACAGACGCTGGAATTATCTGATAAGGATCTTAAAGTAGCCATCATAGAAGTGCTTCAACGGGCAAACTAAACAAATGGAAAAAATGGAAACCCTAAGCGTTAACTAGAAGATATAAATGATAAAAACAAATGAAAATTTTACAACAGAAAATACAATAGTTGAAACAAAAAACTTAATGGATGAGCTCAATAGCAGAATGGAGAGGACCCAATATCAGTGAATCTTGTGAAAAATAATCAAAATAACCCAATCTGAACAACAAAGAGAAAACAGACTGGAAAAAAAAAAATTAACAGAGCCTCATAAACCTTTGGAACTAAATCAAAAGATCTAAAATCTTACATTCCTGTCATCAGAGCCTCAGAAGAAAAGAGAGGGCAGGGTGAAAAAAGTATTAGAAGAAATGATGGCAGAAGAAATGATGGCGAATTTCAATTCCCAAATTTGGCAAAAGACATAAACCTCCATAAAGATTCAAGAAGCTGAGAAAATCCCAAACAGGATAAACCCGAAGAAACCCATGCCAAAAAAAAACACCACAAGTAAATGTCAAAAAACTAGAGACAAAGAAAAAGTCTTGAAAGCAGCCAGAGAGAAACGACACATTACCCATTAGGAAAAAAAATAATTTGGATAACGGCAGATTTCTCATCAAAAACCATGACAGTCAGAAGGAAGTGGCACTACATTTTTCAAGCACAGATCTTCCTGGACTTTTAATGGAATTACATTCCAATAAATCTATTGTAAGTTGAAAATATCATAAGTAGAAAATGTATTTAATACACCTCACCTACTGAACATCATAGCTTAGTCTAGCCTACCTTAAGGATGCTCAGAACACTTACATTAGCCTACCGTTGGGCAAAGTCATCTAACACAAAGCCTATTTTATAATAAAGTATTGAGTATTTCATGTAATTTGTTGAATACTGTACTGAAAGTGAAAAACAGAATGTTTGTATGGGTACAGCATGGTAGTAGGTGTATCGACTGTTTACGCTCATGATGGCATGGCTGACTGGGAGCTGCAGCTCACTGCTCTGCCACTGCCCAGCATCACAAGAAGCTATTATACCACACAGTCCTAGCCCGGGAAAAGTTCAAAATTCAAAGCACGGTTTCTACTGAATGTGTATAGCTTTTGCACCATCGTAAAGTCATTAGGTAGAACCATCATTAGGCAAAACCATCATAAGTTGGGGACTGTACTGAAAAAAATATATATCAACCCCAGATTCCATATCTGGCAAAATTATCCTTAAGGAATGAAAGGGAAATCAAGATATTCTCAGACACTAGTGGAATTTGTCATCAGCAAACCTACGCTAACATGATGGCTAGAGGAAGTTCTTGAAACAGAAAGGAAATGATAAAAGAAGGAATCTTGGAACATCAAGAAGGAAGAAGGAACTAAAAGAGCAAAAATATGGGTAAACACAATAGACATTCCTTCTCTTTTCTGAGTTTTCTTAATCATGTTTGATGACTGAACCAAAACATATAATACATCTGATTTGGTTCTCAATGTGGAAGAAACAGTTAAAACAATTATAAACTGGTGAGGGAAAAAGAGCTTTTAAAAGGGAAAAGGTTTCTATATTTCACTGAAACTGATAAAATGCCCATGGCAGTAGACTATGATAAGTTATGTGTGTGTATTATAATACCTAGAGCAACCACTAAAATATCTATACAAAAGGATACCTCAAAAACACTATGAATTTAATAGTGGAATTTTAAAAAATGTTCAAGTAACCCATAAGAAGTCAGGAAAAAGATGACAAAAACAAAAAATAGAGGGAACATAGAGTGAACAAAAATAAAATGACAGACTTTATTAAACCTAACATCACTAATCACATTAAATGTAAATAGTCTAAATGTACCAATTAAAAGAGATTGGTAAAGTGGAGTAAAATACATGATCCCATTATATGCTGTCCACAAGACTGACATCCATAGCATGGAATCTTATTCAGCAATAAAGAGGAACAAACTATTGAAACAGCCAACAACTTGCATGGACCTCAATTATGCTGGGTGAAAAATGTCAGTTTCATCTGGTCACATACTATATGATTCCATTTATATAACAGTTCAAAAATGACAAAGTTACAGTGATAGGTAACAGATTAGTGGTTGCCAAGAGACAGGGATGGTGAGGGATGGAAGGGCAGGTGTGACAATAAAGGGGTGGCACAAAGGGAGAGCTTTGTGGTGATAAAATTGTTGTTCATCTTGTTAGGGGTGGTGGTTACAAGAATCTGCACGTGTGATAATACAGCATAGAATTATACACACCCATGGTATCAATGTCAACTTCCTGATTTTAACATCGTACATTATATATACATAACTTATCACAACAAGTAACCATTGGGGGAACAGGATAGAAAGCCCAGAGAGAACCCCACGCACATATGGTCACCTTATTTTTGCTAAAGGGGACCAGAGCATACAGTGGAGAAAAGGCAGCCTCTTCAGTAAGTGGTGCTGGGAAAGCTGGACAGTTGCATGTAAAAGAATGAAATTAGAACACTTCCTAACACCATACCCAAAAATAAACTCCGAATGGATTAAAGACCAAATGTAACGCCAGACACTATCAAACTCTTAGAGGAAAATATAGGCAGAACACTGTATGACATAAATCACAGCAAGATCCTTTTTGACCCAACTCCTAGAGAAATGGAAATAAAAACAAAAATAAACAAATGGGACCTAATGAAACTTCAAAGCTTTTGCACAGCAAGGGAAACCATAAACAAGACGAAAAGACAACCCTCAGAATGGGAGAAAATATTTGCAAATGAAGCAACTGACAAAGGATTAATCTCCAAAATTTACAAGCAGCTCATGCAGCTCAATATCAAAAAAACAAACAACCCAACCCAAAAAGAAGACCTAAATAGACATTTCTCCAAAGAAGATATACAGATTGCCAACAAACACATGAAAGAATGCTCAACATCATTAATCATTAGAGAAATGCAAATCAAAACTACAATGAGATATCATCTCACACCAGTCAGAATGGCCATCATCAAAAACATCTAGAAACAACAAATGCTGGGGAGGGTGTGGAGAAAAGGGAACCCTCTTGCACTCTTGGTGGGAATGTAAATTGAAACAGCCACTGTGGAGAACAGTATGGAGGTTCCTTAAAAAACTACAAATAGAACTACCATATGACCCAGCAATCCCACTACTGGGCATATTCCCTGAGAAAACCATAATTCAAAAAGAGTCATGTACCAAAATGTTCATTGCAGCTCTATTTACAATAGCCCGGAGATGGAAACAACTTAAGTGTCCATCATCGGATGAATGGATAAAGAAGATGTGGCACATATATACAATGGAATATTACTCAGCCATAAAAAGAAATGAAATTGAGTTATTTGTAGTGAGGTGGATGGATCTAGAGTCTGCCATACAGAGTGAAGTAAGTCAGAACAAGAAAAACAAATACCGTATGCTAACACATATATATGGAATCTAAAAAAAAAAAAAAAAAGGTCATGAAGAACGTAGGGGCAAGATGGGGATAAAGACACAGACATAGAGAATGGACTTGAGGATATGGGGAGGAGGAAGGGGAAGCTGGGACAAAGTGAGAGAGTGGCATGGACATATATACACTACCAAATGTAAAATAGATAGCTAGTGGGAAGCAGCTGCATAGCACTGGGAGATCAGCTCCGTGCTTTGTGACCACCTAGAGGGGTAGAATAGGGAGGGTGGGAGGAAGGGAGACGCAAGAGGGAAGAGATACGGGGATATATGTATATGTATAACTGATTCACTCTGTTATACAGCAGAAACTAACACACCATTGTAAAGCAGTTATACTCCAATAAAGATGTTAAAAAACAAAACAAATAAACAAAAAAAAGAAGTAACCATTGGGGGAAAATGGGTGAAAGGTACATTGTATCTCTCTGTATTATCTTTGCAGCTTCCCGTAATTCCATAATTCTTTTAAATAGTTTTTAAAAAGCAAAACAAGAAAGAACTGATGATTCTTTAAACAAGCAAAACAAGAATCAATGAATGAATAATCATTTCTAAAGACAAAATGGAAACAGCATTTTCATCAAGTTAGTCATTTAACTGGAAGGACCTCATCACAATGAACCATAAGAACCCAGAACATCCTGTTTTGCTAAAAGGATGGGTAACAATATTCTTTTGTCTATGATGTATTTGTGCAACAGGATATACTGGATAGGTTCTTAAGCAGACAAACGATAAAGGCTTGCGTGCATACAAAAGTGATTAGAGAGGATTCAGAAATGATAAAACTTCATTGGATTGATCATTCTAAATTTAATAATGAAAATGTTTTGCAATCAAGGAGCAAAGAAGATGGCCATCCTCTCTTCAACAAAATTATGAACTACAAACGTTTTCAAAAGTTTTGCGTTTTGATGATAGAGGTGCAGAAGAACTAGAAGTAATGATGAACTAGAACCCATTAGACATGTATTTGAAATCTGGAATTAGAATTTACAAGAAGGATGTGTCCCAGGTTCACGCACGACAGTTAGTGAACAGTTAGTTGTATTCAAAGGACGTTGCCCATTTCAGTTAATATACCTACCAAACCAGAAATACCAGGATAAATATTTGTCTTTGCTATGTTTAACTTCTTGTTAAAATTTACAATAGAGTTGTTTTTCACTGTCCCTTTATTCTTATTTCTGTATTATTTATAAAATCACTTACAATAAAAATAAATAAAAGGCGTCCACTGGACCCAGACAGTAAACACTGACGTCTATTTTTCCTGGTATAACGAGGGCTTTTAGACTGAGTTTAGGGAAACGAACACTTCCTTCCATCCACAATTCACCTTTCCACACTATCTAGAGAAAACCTCAATGGGTAGGGGTTCTAGTCTTCAGAATCATGCTGCACAAGATAGAAAGGACCAGTGAGTTCACCAAACATCTCATGATTCAGTCCACTCTAATAGTTCCTACAAGGTCATCTACACGGTTAAGCCAATGCGACATCTCCTTTATGTGGTGAGGTAAGGGGGACGGAGAGGATGGCCCTCCTCATAGAGACAGCAGAGGCTGCAGTTACTACGAAAAATACACACATCCTTGGGCCCTACCCACACACCCTTCTGAATGTTGAAGCTGTTCATACACCCTGAAAATTTCATCACAAGGTAATTGCTTACCTTGGTGCTCACCTATCCTCTCTTGTTCACACAGATGCCACTGTAAGCCCTCATTTTAATCCCGCACCTGGATCAGAACATAACCGTTCTCCATGCCATCCTGCATCCCCTCTATTCCCTGGACTATCACATAGCTTACTTTCTAAACTGGAAACCCTTAAATGGCTCCCTGCTTAACTCTCCAGTGTTATTTCTTAATATTGCCCAGGATCATGTCTTGCTTCAACATTCCCATACTGCTTGGAGCTCTCCAAACACACTAAGAAGTTTTATCCCTCATAGCTCAGGCAGTCTGCTTATCAGAGTCATCCTTATCTTTCTTCATTTGATAAAATTCCATTCATCCTTCAAAATACTCTCTGGTTGTCTTCCCTTTGAAGCTCTCTCTCTGACGTCTGTCCTGTCTCCTCTTTATCTTATACTTTATCTTAATTACACTCCCATTTTGCATCTCCTGCACTGCACTATAATGACATGCGTGTCTCCTTTTCCCTTGTGAGTGTGAGTTCCATGATAGCAGGTGTGCCAGAAATTCCCAAGACCACACCCAGCTTCAGTGATTCACTAGGATATAGGGGACTCAGTATATAGTTATCAGCAAAGAGAAAAGACACATGGGTGTAAGTCTGGAGGAAACCAGGTACAAACTTCCAAGTCTTCTCCCAGTGGAGTGGTCCAGGACACACCTAATTCCTCCAGCGATGAGTTATGACAACACATGCAAAGTGCTGTCACCAGAGAAGCTCCTTAGAGACTCAGCGCCCACGGATGTCACTGGGAGCTGGTCATGCAGACAGCCTCTGCCTAGCACATACCAAAATTCCAGACCAAACAGCTTGTACAAATAGTTTAGGCACAGTAAGCCTCTGTCATGTGGGGAAAGTTTTATGTCAGTGTTTACCAGCCAAGTTCCCAGAAGCCAGCCAAGGGCCAACCTTGCAAGCAGACCTTTCTAATGATAAGCAATCTCAGATCTGTTGTTAACTCTTTTCTTTACAGCAGGAATCCTGTTTAGGTATGTTCCTCTAACTGCCCACGCCTTGTAGAATGCCAGGTAATTAGTAGTGATGCCAGTGAACTAAGGCAAATCCTCTTAAATTAAAAAAAAAAACTCATAAGAAACTGATCAATGATGTGTACAAAATTTGCCATAGCATTAGTTAAGATTAAGCTAAAGATGCTAATTATACAATGGAATATTATGGACCCACTAAAAATCAGGACATGGGAAACATCTGTGGTATATTAAGCAAAAATGTACATTATACAACATGCACAATATGTCAATTACGTTTTATTTATATTTAATACAGTAGTTCTCAAACTTTTTGGTCTCAGAACCCCTTCACAATTAAAGGACCCTAAAGACCTTTTATTTATGTGAATTAGAACCCATTACGTGTTAACATAAAAAAGCACATTTTATCAAAAATAACTTTACTTTCTAAAACAAAACGTTTAATAGAGTGAAATTTGCGGGCTTAGTAGAATGTCTGGCTTAATAATACGGCTGAATTCTCAAATCTGGTTCTGTTATTTCTTACAAGAGTGAAAAAGGGAAATAACCAAGTAACATATCAGTATTATTAGAAAAACAGTCTTAACTTTATGAACCTCCCAAAAGGGTCTCAGGAATCCTCACGGATCCTTGGACCAAACTTTGAGAACCACTAGTCCAGAAAAACGAAAGAAAATAACCAAAACTGTTAACATTGCTCTAACTGCTAGATGCCATTGATTAGCACTTTAAGATTTCCATGCATTTACATTTTATTAAGTAAGACTAATCTACTCATCTTTTTTTTATGCTATTCTTTTCCACTCCTGGTTAAAGGGTCCAGTGCACCTTTATCCATGTACTTCATTAAATAATGGAGTCTAGGGCTGTGCACTTACTCATATACCTAACATCTGACTGGCAGTACTTCTAAGGCAGCACATAAATTCAGTTAGCTAATGTTCTCAGTCTTGTCTCCGCTAATGTGTCAGCCATGAATAATACCCTTTCAGAGTTAAGAATACATCACGCATAGATTCCAGACACTCTCTGAGCAGAGCACATGGACTGCGTAAGAAGCTTTCCAACCTGGAAAAATTAGATTAGGAAACTGTTTTAGGAAATGGATGCTGGCCAACCAAGCTGAACATGAAATAATACCAGAGCAAGTCCAAGGGCCAAATCTACCAACTTTAATATATAAAACGAGAGAGGCTGCTGGCCAACTTGGCAGAAAATAGGTTTATACTGTAGCCCCCCTTTAGGTACTATATTAAAATTAGGCCTTTATTTATAAAACCTCAGATATTAAAGACTGTTTTCTTTTAGAAATTCAATATGGTAAACACTTTGCTATGCTATGATTTTGTGTGTATGTATTTAGAGCTTGAAGAATCCTAGGTGTTCTGGCTCTCAACGCTGGCTGAGTATCCGAATCACCTGAGGGAACATTGTAAAACTGCTCAGGGAACTCCTAACGACTGGCCTAAAAGTTTGAGGAGGCCCACAGATCCTTTCTCTGAAAAGCAACTATAAAGCTGGACAAAAGAGGGGGAAAAAAAAACCCCCACCATTTCAGTGCTCTGGAAATCAACCAAAGACATACAGCAAACTGAGAAGTGTAATTCGTGAAAACAGCTGCACTTCGGGTAAGAACAGGGTAGTCTGTGACTTTCTTGCCAGTAGCTGCCCTCTTGCCTCCCCAGCTCCACCATTTCAGACATTCAACAAGGCAGAGACAGGCCTTGACACCAGCAGATTCTCGGAGGGGGCTCATTTGATTTGGAGCGTTGCTGGGCAAAGTGCGAGGCAAACGCACAGGGAGGGCCGGCAGCTGTGCGAGCCTGAGGACGCTGTTCTGTTTGGGGTGAGCAATGGACTTGGGCATTGCAGACTAGCCAGAGACTTAACAGGGAGTTCCAGAGACTCAGACAGCTACAGGGGCTTAAAAGGCTCTTCACATCTCCCAGGTTGACTGGGAGCTACGAGCATGCACAGCAGAGACCAGAGAGGGCCCAGGCCACCCACAGATGCCCGGCCGACAGAACCCAAGCCCTCACAAAGAGGAACCGAACGAGGCCAGAGGAGAGGAAAGCCTCAGGTACGACTGCTCCACTGTCCACATGCATCACCAGCAGGGAAGGGAGCCTTACTGCTCCAAGGGCTTAACTACAACCTCTGAACAACCTGTGGTTGAGCACGATGCTGTGCAGACACAGGTGCAACCCCTCGAGGAAACCAGGCTTAAAAATAAAAACAAACCAAACCAAAGTGTAGGGCATCAGTAGTCACACACTGTGGGAGAGACAGACTCCAGAGATTCAGTCAAGTTCCCAAACAAATGAGCCAACAAAACCACTACCACAACTTCAAGGGTAAAAAGTAAGAATCTAGAGTTGACATCACTATACTATCTAAAATATATAGTAGTCAACACAAATTTACAAGACATGCGAAGAAAAAAGAAAGTGACCCATACTCCAGGGGAAAAAAATTTAGTCAATGGCAATGTCTCTGAGCGTTCCCAATTGTTGGATTTAGGAGATGAAGATTTCAAAACAGCTACTATCAAAGAATTAAATAAAACCACATTTGACGAATTAAAGGACACTGTGATGAAACTGATGCAATGAATATAAATTATAAATTTATAAACTATAAAACAAAATGGAAAGTCTAGAGCTGAACAGTAACTAAAATGAAAAATTCACGGGGCTCAACAGCAGATTTCTGGTGGCAAAAGAATCAGTGAACTTGAAGTTAGAGGAGTAGAAATTATCCAATCTGAAGAAAAGAAAGAAAAAAAGATTGAAGAAAACGGAACAGAGCCTTAGAGTATAAGCTATCACCAACTACACCCAGAGGGAGAGGAGAGAGAAAATATGTGGAAAAAATCAATGGCTTTCCACAGACTAGGAATAGAGAGGAACTTCCTCAACTTGATCAGAACGTCTACAAAAAACCTACAGCTAACACTGCACTTAACGGTGAGACACTAGATGCTTTCCCACTAAGATCAGGAAAAAGGCAAAGATGTCTGCTCTCACCACTCCTATCCAACATCATACTGAAATAAAACAGGAAAAGGAAATTAAAATTACATATACAGATCGAGAAGAAAGAAAGGAAACTGTCTTTGTTTGCAAATAACAACTGTCTATGTAGAAAATCCCAAAGGTCAATAAAAAAAACTCCTGGAACTAATAAGTGGTTACAGAGAGGTTTCAAGATACAAGGTTAATATACAGAAACCAACTGCTTTCTTATATACCAGCAACAACTGGAATTTAAAATTGAGAATACAATACCATGTACATTAGCACTCCCCGAAATAAAATACTTAGGTGTAAACCTAACAAAATATGTCCAAGATCTATATACAGAAAACTACAAAACTCTGCTGAAAGAAATCAAAGAAGATCTAAACAGGTATTTCATGATGTCAGTTCTCCCCAACTTAAACCATTGGGAAAAAAAAAAATCAATAAAGCCAAAAGTTAGTTCTTTTCAAAAAATCCTCCCAAAGAAAAAAACCCAGGCTCAGATGGTAATGAATGCATGGTTGGTTCAACATCATAAATCAATTAATATACCATATTAATTGAATAAAGGATTAAAAAACATGATTTTCAATAGATGCATTAAAAAGCATTTGACAAAATGCAACTCGTTTATGATTTTAAAAGCTCTATAATTCACATCATATACTTAATGGGAACAAAGCAAGGATGTCCACTCATGTCATTTTTATTTGATGTTACACTGGAGTTTCTATCCAGTACAATAAAGAAAAAGGAGGGGGGGATGGGGAGGAAGGAAGGAAGAGGAGGAAAGGGAGAAAGAGAGAGAGGAAGATAAAATACATTTTAAAGGTTTCTAAAGGGGTAGAGGGAACAGGTATTATACAAGAATATGGAACTGAATAGCCACACTGGCTGCTAGAAGACAGTGAAAGCATTTCTTAAAAATTCAGAGGAAACATAATTTTCAACTTAAAATTCTTTACCCAGCCATTAGTGAACTGTGAAACTAGGATTTTTTTTTTTTGAAGATTTTTTTGATGTGGACCATTTTTAAAGTCTTCATTGAATTTGTTATAATATTGCTTCTGTTTTATGTTTTGGTTTGTTGGTCACAAGGCATGTGGGATCTTAGCTCTCTGACCAGCGATCATACCTGCAGCCCCTACATTGGAAGGCAAAGTCTTAAGCACTGGACTTCCAGGGAAGTCCCAAAACTAGGATTTTAAAATATTCCAACATGTACCTATTCAGGAAGCTGCTAGAGAACATGCAAAGGAAAAAAGCCAAGAAAGAGAAAAACTTGGGATCTGGAAAACACACCCAAGAGGGAGACAAAGGGAACTCCTGGGGGTAATGGCAACTGCAGACCCAGAAGACAGCTCTGCAGAGGCCTAGAGTGTGACCAGTCCAGACTGGAGAAGGACACAGAGCTTCAGGAAGGAAACAGCTGGGAAGAAAATAAAACTGATAAGTTACCTGGTGTATGAAAGCATTTGGAGAGAACTACTAATAGACATATGGCATAGAGAACAAACCGGAATAAAACAGGCATGCAGAAAATTATACCAGAATGAGAACTGCTAATACCAGGGAAACAAAAAGTTGTACAATAAAGGAAAGGTACAAGTACAATACTTGGCTCAGAAGTAAGATGTATTCACTCAATCAAAATAATGTAAATATGGAGTCATGATTTAGCTAAAAATTGTGATGTCACTATTATATTGGAAGAATGAGAAGGAAAGAGGGAATAAGAGCTAAATTTTCATCTACAAGAGGAAGTCCATAGGGCTTCCCTGGTGGCGCAGTGGTTGGGAGTCCGCCTGCCAATGCAGGGGACATCGGGTTCATGACCCCGTCCGGGAAGATCCCACATGCCGCGGAGCGGCTGCACCCATGAGCCATGGCCGCTGAGCCTGCGCGTCCGGAGCCTGTGCTCCGCAACAGGAGAGGCCACAATGGTGAGAGGCCCGCGTACCGGAAAAAAAAAAAAAAAAAAGAGGAAGTCCATAGATGATGTCTAAAAGTGAAAACAAAATCAAGGAAGAGTAGTATACATACGCACATATAATTTATAAATATGGAAATGCCAAAAAGAACAGCCAAAAGAACTGAATATAGCTCGTTTGGGGACAGGAGACTAGGAGAGTACAAAGAGATGAAGCTGGATGTTATCCTTTCAATATCACCTTTCAGTGTTATCAAAAAACTTTTTCTAACTAGGAGCATATTTCACTTTAATAAAAATTTTTACTTAAGTTAAAAGCACACAACACATAAACATACAGCAGTAATACTGCTTTAACTGAAGCGCCTAGGAAACAGAACTCGAAGACCCACTCTGCTTCACAGGGGGACCAGAAGCAACAAACATGAAAGAGTCATCATGGTGGAATTCAGGGGGAACTGAGCACACTGGGAAGAGGAGAGTAAAGAGGTACCAAGAGGCCACGGCTGGGAGACGCTGCTAGGAGGCCGAGGGCACTTCTGTACTGAGTTCTGAGATCAGGTCACGAGTTGACACACCGGCAGGGAGGTGCCGTGAGGGTCAAAGGGACAGCTAGAGATTGTCGGACTGCTGAGTCATTTAAGCCAGAACCTATGGAACAGATAAAGCTGTGGCAAAGAGCATTAGGAGAGGAACATCCTCAAGAGTAAAGAAGGCCAACAATTTTCGGTTAATATTAAGTATTCGGATAGTGATAAAAGATGAAGATGAGCTAGATCCTGGAGACCCCTGAGATGTCAGGATGAGAAACTTAATAACTGTACATAAAATCGGTCTGTCCTCACCTTACACAACCTCTCAGCGTCATTCCGTACGACTGACAACTTTCCTCCGTCTGCAAACACTTCCCTCACGTGATTCTTCTCGTCCATTCCCATGACTCTCAGTTTCCTCAATATGCCACCAACATGCACATTTCTACCTCTGGCCTGAGCACCTCATGTTTATCACAGAACTCACGACACCATCTCTACCATACTCCCGACACCTCCTTCCTCTCACTATGCTTCACCCACACTGATTCTTCCTTATGCTCTTTCAACATGCCTTTTGAAAGAGCTCACCCTTGACTTCTGTACTTCCTGTTTCTACTTCTGGCCCTACTTCTCTGGCTTCTTTGCCCTACTCCTCTGGCTTCTTATCACTTAGGCCTCCATTCAACTTCACCTCCTCCGAGAGGCCTTCTCTGACTACCTGTACCTAAACAGCCCTCATTCCCCCTTCTGTCACTGCCCATCGCATTAGCGTGTTTTACTGTCAATATTCATTAAATCATCTAGGCTGTTCAGTTGCTCAGCTATTACTGTGTAATATCCCTCCCCAGTGAAGATGTGGATAAACAGGCTCTATGACAGCAAGGATGTCGCCTACCTTGTTGACCACTATACTGCCAGTGCCTCGTGGAACAGTTCCTTGTACATGCTCAATAAGCATAAGGTGAATGAATAAATTAACTGAGCTGAAGAGAGAAAAAGGAGCAATCTGAAGAAAGCTACTTACAAACCAAAGAGCACCATGGCAATAAAGCACCAATATCCTATCACTGGGGTTAGTACATTTCCTTCAAGATAGAATTCATCACCGAGCAGTGTAAGCAGTAAGACTCACGGGGCGGGGCGGGGGGGCTGGCCTTGTTCAAATACTCCCCTATAGTTTGCATATTAACTTCTGGCCAGTTTATCAAAAGAACACAAGAGGCATAGTCCACACGCAGGAAGGAACTTCCCTTAAAGAAGGTGACAGGGGGATGTCCGCAGTGTCCTATTTCTACCTTATCTCTTAGTTTTCTGATAAGGAAACCCAAGTTATCTTTACTCTTTCATCCAATCAGGTCAGAAAGGGCAATGCTTATTTCCCTTGAGAAGAGGGTTGATTAACCTTCTAGATCACAATCAACACACTAAAAGGTAACTTCCTTTCATTACTGCTTCAGCGGAAGCCTGCCACCGCCTGGGGAACGATTTCCCCCTCCTCCCTGTTTACACTTCCTTCTTAAGGAATTCATTGCAGCGATGGGCTGGTTCCACTTGGTGTTTGATTAGTGCCCTGGATCACACACTCTCAGGAACACAGGCTCATGATTCTGATCGCTGAGAGCTTCACTTCCCATCACAACTAAATCAGTTTCCCTGTTCCGTCCTTACATGGCCAGTCATTTTCTACCATTGTCCTTCCCTTCTTTAATAGGCTGACTACAAACTTACCTTTGCTTAGGGACAGTTCCAGTTTACAACTGTTATCCCAGCCTAACTGTTACTAGTAACAATAATTGTTCTCTAGTGCCCCAGTCTGGACAATATATGATCACCCTAACTGTTGAGGAAATAAATGATGTCCATTAAAAATATTATCTATAGGGCTTCCCTGGCGGCGCAGTGGTTGAGAGTCCGCCTGCCGATGCCGGGGACACAGGTTCGTGCCCCGGTCCGGGAAGATCCCACATGCCGCAGAGCAGCTGGGCCCGTGAGCCATGGCCGCTGAGCCTGCGCGTCCGGAGCCTGTGCTCCGCAACGGGAGAGGCCGCAGCAGTGAGAGGCCCACGTACCGCAAAAAAAAAAAAAAAAAAAAAGTGGCCATAGAGTGACAACTGCGAAAATGATGAGGTAGGGACCTCCAGGATGTGGAGGGACCTCAGAAACACTGAAATGATGTGATTAAAAAAAAAAAAGACAAGGGACTTCCCTGGTGGCACAGTGGTTAAGAATCCGCCTGCCAATGCAGGGGACACGGGTTCCAGCTCTGGTCCAGGAAGATCCCACATGCCGCTGAGCAACTAAGCCCATGCACCACAACTACTGAGCCTGTACTCTAGAGCTCGTGAGCCACAACTACTGAAGCCTGTGCACCTAGAGCTCGTGCTCAGCAACAAAGAGAAGCCACCGCAATGGGAAGCCCGCGCACCACATCAAAAAGTGGCCCCTGCTCTCTGCAGCTAGAGAAAGCCTGTGTACAGTAACAAAGACCCAAAGCAGCCAAAAATAAATAAATAAATAAATATTTTTTTTAAAAAAGACAAGATGTTGTTATACATGTAGAACACTTGCATAGTACTGTTGTAACAGAGCACAATATGATTTAAATGTTTTAAAACACAAAAAACGATACATACATACAGTTTCTGGATACTTATATACATAAATCAATGTATAAAAAGTGGACTAGAAGAGCACACAGACATGATATGGTTTGCCTCAGTCAAGGTAGGGGGCAGAGATGGAAAATGGGTGAAAGATTTGAGGGAAATCTGCCATGCTTCATTTATTAAAAATGAAAAGACTGGAAGTAAATATGAAAATCTAGGGGGAATACTTCTATATTATTCATTATATTTTTCTGTATACTTTGAAATTTTAAAAAATGGGGTCGGGCAGGGTGGGGACACGGTCTTTGTGCTTTAAGATGCTCATTGTCTAGACTCAATCCTAGTTCATTTTTGCTGGCTGCCAGCAATCACTGCTTCTTTTTATAAATATTCATGCTCTCAAACTACGCAACTAAAGTCTGTCCCCAAACATCAAGCTCTGTAATTTGCATATCCATCTTTTCGTCCTTAGGGAAAAAAAAAACACAAAACAAAAAAACTGTTTGCCTACACGTTGCCTTCAAGCACTTCACCTAATCTTTAAAATTCCTCCATGATCATTAACAGTGAAATGAGAGGCAAAAAGAAAACAAAAATCAAAAACCCAAACCCGAAACAAACAAAGCCAGAAAGCTAAAGTGACTTTTCCAAAATCCAAGCACAAGCTCTAAGAGAACCAAGATCTCTAGGATCTTATTTTCCCCCAATGATAATACTGCCATTACTCCTCAGGAAAAGAAAACTATCAACAGCATCTTAAGAGTTTAATAACCTCTACATTCACCTTCCCTTTCACTTCTAAAAAGGAATCAAGTCCAACTCTGCCAGAGCAAGGCTGGTCATGTGTAGTCTCTGGAGTTCTTTCTGGACCTTCTCCACGACTTAATCCAAATATTTAAACATCTGTTAGAAGTCAAAAATTTCACACATTCCATGATACACCTGACCTTCATTATAACTCACTCACTGAAAATGGTTCCAAAGTAACTTAAGTTCCACACTGGAAACCTATATTTTCTAACGACCCATAAATTTTTTTTGCCAGCTGCCTTAGGTTGACCTTAATCAGCTCTGTTACAGACCAAAATATGGAAGTCAAGACTATGACATCCTCCTCTGTGATTTACTCAATGTCAAGGTTCTTTGAGTTCACACACTGACAATAAAGAGCCTGCTTTTTAGGTCCATAATAAAAGGAAACATACTAAATTTGATATAGTCATTAATTATGTGCTTTATTTTAATCAAAAGCCTCTAGATTTATGTGTCCTCCTCTGCATCAGAGCAATAAACCTAAACTCTGAAAGTTTAAGATTCTGTGTAATTATATCTGGGGAAAAGAAAAGGTTATATCCACCTTAAACTATGGCAACATGTTGCTAGAAAGACACTTTAACGGTTGTTACTCTGTGACAAAACAAAATCCCACCATCATCACTCTCGTCAACACACATTTCTTCCAGAAATATCAGCAACCAATAACACAGACACTTCAATTTAAAGGGAATTTTGCAACAGATTATTTGCACGATCTAAGTATCCTTTAACTAATGGCAGGGTGAACTGACTTGTTAATCTAAAAAGAATCAAATTGAACTGGATTTTTTTCTCTAAATTTCTTAAAAATGGAAACCTCAGGGGCTTCCCTGGTGGCGCAGTGGTTGAGAGTCCGCCTGCCGACGCAGAGGACACGGGTTCGTGTCCCGGTCCGGGAAGATCCTACATGCCGCGGAGCGGCTGGGCCCGTGAGCCATAGCCGCTGAGCCCGCGCGTCCGGAGCCTCTGCTCCGCAACGGGAGAGGCCACAACAGCGAGAGGCCCACGTACCGCAAAAAAAAAAAAAAAAAAAAAGGAAACCTCATACTTAAAAAAAATTGCAAAATAAATGAATAGGGCTAGAACATGATTAAATACTATCAAAGAAAAGCCACCGCAATGGTTAAAAATCAAAGAAAATACTGTTTTAGAAAGAAAAATACTGTTTTAGAAAAAGTATATGAAGAAAATACTGTTTTAGAAAAAGTATATGAAGAAGCCACATTCGGTGACCAACAAAATGGGACTTCCAGAAGCCCCTCTATGGAAACCCTGTTTTCTACTGCAGTGGGTAGTCTGCTTCAGATAGTCCAAGCCAGGGCATCAGACACATCTGGGCATCAGACACACCTGGGCTTAGACCTTGCACTCTATCGTTCTCCAGTCAGGTAACAGAGTGGGATGAAGCAATTTACTAATTGCCTTAGTGTCTTCAAACAGAGATTTAATACTCATCTATTTCCCTAGAGCTGTTGTGAGGACTGAATGAGACCATCAAATGGTATTCTTTACCATCCCTATGCTTATCTTCTTTGAAACTACAGGCGTATTTCTCCTGAAACAGCAGCAGTATACAGTAATAACAGAGGTCTAACCAGTCTTATTATCTCTCTGAAAAATTGTCTGTAAACTAATAGGACCTTACCACTGACTGAAAGTGAAATGGGGAAAAATAGGAACAGATATAAGATTCGAAGGAATGCTGCAGAGTTACAGAAGAGACAACTTGAGCTAAATTCAAATTAGGAGAGGCAACAAAAAAAAAACCTTTACAACACAAATCTTGAAGGTCAGGTTTTTAAACTTAACCTCCACTGACTTAATGAAAGAACAACATGGTACCAGGGAAAACTCTATCATGGCTGCAAGGCACCAGACATCCAGTTTAGGAACATTACATTTCCTGGAACATTTATCTCCTTTTTCCATAACTCACACACAGGATTTGTGAAGAAATTTTTAAAAAAAATTTTTTTTAGTACTTTGAAATAGCAATCAAGGTGCCAACAGAAGTTTCTCTACACTGAAGCCTGCCAGTACTAACAAAGAGGTAAATTCAAGGAACATCTGGCCATTTGCCACGATGTGAAGAAAGAGAGAAACCTGTAGGCAAACTTTTCCTATCCCACTTCACATTCTCCTTTAAGTAACAAGTCCCAGGCTGCCCAGTTGCCCTACAAAACTGCAATCATATTGGAATGCCTCTTTAGAGAGCTGGAGCTCATCAACACAGGACAAAGTCTTAGTGATCAATAAAACCTCATAAAGAAAGGAAAGTAGGGTACAGCACCATGATGGGTTAAATTGGAAAAACCAACCAATGACCATTTCCTAAGAACAACAGCAATGCCTGTCCATCATGGAGTCTCACAGGCACCAAAATTTTGGTCTCTAATATAATTCCTACCGAAAGGAACTAGGACTCTTAAGGCATAACTAATTCCACATCTTCTGATAGGGGGGAAAAATCAGGACATGTCTGCAAGCATGGAAATAGAATTAAGAAAGCAAGGATGCTTCCAAAGATGTCAGAGAGAGTTCTAAAGAGATAAAGACAATAGCCTTTTTAAAAGGACCTCCTGTAGACAAGTTGTGACAATGTGGACACTGGAAGAAAAAAAATTATATTAAGTGGATATAAATGTATTTTGGAAATACTACTAAAAAGAGGAAAATATTCGGAGAAAGGCTGGAATGCAAAAAAAAGAGGTAAAGTATATGGGTACTTTTTTGTTAATTTCAGTAAGTAGAAGACTGTCAATATAATTGTGTTTGTTTCCTCTAATAAGCATGTCTCCTTATAAAGTATAGATATCTGTGTATACCAAGAAATCGGGGGGGTAGTTCTGTGTAAGCCCAAGAGTTTTCGAACAAAGTAAGAAGTATTACAAGAATGGAGGGAGGGGGCGATGATCAGAACAATGGTCTCACAAAGAAACTGAGTAAGAAAAGAATGATCTGTCCTAAAATGATCACAGTCCTAGACTAGATCCCACATTTCAGAGGAAGAAAACTCTAGGTGGTCTTCTAATGAGAAGATGCTAATAAAGTATGCTTAAGTTAATATCTCTACCAGGAGACTGTATGTACGTATACACTGAGATTGAGCAAATAATTACTATACTGGGATACTAACAGCCATGTTTTTTACGGAGACAGGGAAATGTCTAGACTAGACTAGAATGAACACTACAGCACTGGATTAAAATCAGAGGGACCAGTATGAACTCATGGTGGTTTTTCTTTTTAATATATACAGATGGATATAGAACTAGATAACAGATGTGTGTATAAACACACACACTTCCTTGCACTGTCCACTGAGAGGGACAAGAAGTGCTGATACCACACAGAAATTAGTCCATTAAGACTCCATTCTTGGGCTTCCCTGGTGGCGCAGTGGTTGAGAATCTGCCTGCTAATGCAGGGGACACGGGTTCGAGCCCTGGTCTGGGAGGATCCCACATGCCACGGAGCAACTAGGCCCGTGAGCCACAACTGCTGAGCCTGCGCGTCTGGAGCCTGTGCTCTGCAACAAGAAAGGCCACGATAGTGAGAGGCCCGCGCACCGCGATGAAGAGTGGCCCCCGCTTGCCGCAACTAGAGAAAGCCCTCGCACAGAAATGAAGACACAACACAGCCATAAACAAATAAATAAATAAATTTTAAAAAAGAATAACAACCCAAGCCAAGCTGTAGGATTTACTAAAAAAAAAAAAAAAAAAAAGACTCCATTCTTCAAGGAGCTAAAGGCTCCTGTTACCTGTGAAGCTATCTGGTCCTGTTCTTTGTGAGTTTTTTTAAATTACTGATTTAATTTCATTACTGGTAATCAGTCTGCTCAGATTTTCTATTTCTTCCTGATTCAGTCTTGGAACACTGTATGTTTCTAGGAATTTATCCATTATTTCTAGGTTGTCCAATTTGCTGACGTACAAATTTTCATAGTAATCTCTTATATTTTGTATTTCTGCGGTATCAGTTGTAACTTCTCTTTCATTTTTCATTTCATTTATTTGGGCCCTCTCTTATTCTTGATGAGTCTGGCTAAAGGTTTAACAATTTTGTTTATCTTTTCAAAGGACCAGTTCTTAGTTTCACTGATCTTTTCCATTGCTTTTTTCATCTCTACTTCATTTATTTCCACTCTTATTATTTCCTTACTTGTACTAACTTTGGGCTTTGTTCCCCTTTTTCTAGTTCCTTTACGTGTAAGGTTAGATTGTTTGGGATTTCTATCATTTCTCAAGGTAAGCCTGTACTGCTATATACTTCCCTCTTAGAAGTGCCTTGGCTGTGTCCCATAAATCTTGGAATGCTGTGTTTCTATCTTCATTTGTCTCAAAGTATACTTTTATTTCCTCTTTTATTTCTTCAATGACCCATTACATATTTACAGCATGTTGTTTAGACTCCACATATTTGTTATTTTTCCAGTTTTTATTTCTTGTAGTTGATTTCTAGTCTCATATGCAGTGGTCAGAAAAGATGCTTAATATGATTTCAATCTTCCTAAATTTACTGAGACCTTTTTTGTGGCCTAGCATGGGATCTGTCCTGCAGAATATTACAAGCACACTTGAACGGAATGTGCGTTCTGCTCTTTTGGGGTTGAAAGTCCTATATATATTTATTCAGTCCATCTGGTCTAATGTGCCATTTAATGCCAGTGTTTCCTTATTGATTCTCTGTCTGCATGATCTATCCATTGATGTAAGTGGAGTGTTAAAGTTCCCTACTATTGTATTACTGTCAATTTCTCCCTTTATGTCTGTTAATATTTGCTTTATGTCTTTAGGTGCTCCTACGTTGGGTACATACAGGTTTACAAGTGTTATATCTTCTTGTTGGACTGATCCCCTTATCATTATGTGATGTCCTTCTTTGCTCTAGTTACAGTCTTTGTTTTAAAGTTTAATTTAAGTATGCTTAAATAAAAAGCTGTCCCAGCTTTCTTCCTATTTCCATTTACATGGAATACCTTTTTCCATCCCCTCACTTTCAGTCTATGTGTGTCTTTAGATCTGAAGTGAGTCTCTTAATAGGCAGTGTATATATGAGTCTTGCCTTTGTATCTATTCAGCCACCCTACGTCTTTTGGATGAAATGTGTAATCCATTTACATTTAAAGAAATTACTGACAGGTATGTACTTACTGCCATTTTGTTAATTTTTTTCCCTGGTTATTTTTATTGGTCTTCTCTCTTCCTCTCTTCTTCTCTTGCTCTCTTCCCTTCTGATTTGACCACTTTCTTCAATATTATGTTTGTATTCCTTCCTCTTTATTTTTAGTGTCTATTATCAGGTTTTGGCTTGTAGTTACCATGAGGTTCTTCTATAACAACATATGTATACAGCTATCTATTTTAAGTTGATGGTCATTTAAGTTTGAGCACGTTCTAAAAGCACTACATTTTCATGCCACCCCCTCATTTTATGTTTTTGATGCCATCTTTAACATATTTTTATTTTGTGTATCCCTTAATTATTGTGTGTGTATATGTGTATTTATTAATTTTTATTTATAGTTATATGATTTTACTAGTTTTGTCTTTTAACCTTCATACTAGGTATATAGGTGGTTGATCCAACTACGCTTACTGTATTTTTGCCTTAGAATATATAAAGAACTCTTACAACTTAATAGTTAAAAAATTCTTTTTAAACAGGCAAAGAACCTAAATAGACATCTTTTCCAAAGAAGATATACAAATGGCTAATAAGTACATAAAAAGATGCTAAACATTATTAGAAATACAAATAAAAAGCACAATGATATACTACTTCACTACTACCAGGATGAGTGGAATCAAAAAGCCAGATAATATGTGTCATCAAGAATGCAAAGAAATGGTAACCTTCATACCCTGCTGGAAGAAACGCTAATGGTCCAGCTACTTTGGAAAACGGTCTGGCAGCTCCTCAGATGATTAGATACAGAGTTACCACATGAGCTGGCAATTCCACTCCTCGGTAAATAACCAAGAGAAAAGAAAACACATGTCCACACAGAAACGTACATGAGTGTTAGATGTCCCTAAGGACAGGCATCTAAGATTGCTTGCTTGGTGTTGCCCAGTTTCTGGATTGTGCCTGACCAAACTAGGAAGTCCATTAGGAGAACCCTCCCCCCACTCCACCCCCACTCCCCCCCCCACACACACAAGTAAGACATGTAATTACCCTTGTCCCACTCTCACACCTGCTTACAACTTTCCCAACCTGTGCTTTCCACACAGTTGGAATTCTGCCTAATTTTTATGTGAGAATCCTCTATACCCTGCAGAAACCTGTACCCTGGACTGAACTCCAGCTTTCCTGGTTGGGTTCCTGACATCCTCCTCAACGTACGCCAATCCCATGGACCAGCTCATGTATTCTTCCAAGTAGTAAATGAAGACCTATAACAAATATGATAGGAACTGCACTGGGATGACCAGCTAAACCCTGGGACAGTCCTGGAAGCACAATGAGCATCTCGTAACTCCAAAGCACGAATGCTCTACACCCTTGCAGCAAGTTCATGGATGCACAGCAGCCTCCTCCACCTGACATGCCTACTGGCCCCTGTTCTGCCTGGTCTCTGCTCTTCTGGGCAGTAGACCAATAGCTAGGAGCACAATCTCTGAACCAGCTTTACTGAGTTTAAACTTCACTCTTCCCCTTAATGTATGATCTTGACAAGTTCCTCTACCACTCTGCCTTGGTTTCCTCATGTATAGAAAGGGGGTAATAATACCTCCCGAGGTCATTTTGAGGATTAAATGAGACAACATATAACACATAATATGCTTATAACAGCACAACCACAGCACTCTGTTACCGCTTCTATCTTAGCCTATCTGACAGTATCACATTTTTTTACTTGCATCTTCCCCTACTGGTCCTTGAGCTTCCCAAAGGTGTGAAGTGTCTTCTTCCTTTTCATATTCACAGCATATAACACAGTGCTAGGCACAGGACAGGTACATGAAAGGGACCAATGAATGAGTGAAAAATAAAAATTATGAGTCCAGAAACATCGGTGATTACAGAAACCATGCTTTCAATATAAAAAGCAGAGCACGTGGTTTATGAGTATATAAGAATTAAACATCTGAAATGAGGCTGGCTCTGGAAAATCCAGGCTGACTGCCAGAATGATCTAGAAAGAATCCGAATGCTCAGCGGTCAGAGTGGTTACATAAACGCTGGCATTAAAGCACAGGGGGTTTTACAGAAGCACGACGGGAGACCTCTGCTGATACCTGAAAGAGTCCGGACAAAACACTAAGCAGAAAAAACAGAACAGAAAAGTATGCACAGAAGGACTACAGACTGTTCGAAGAGTGAAAATCAAAGAGATGAGGCTTTTTGTGTGTATCCCTAATACTACAAGGTGAAAAGATCGTTATATGTTTTGAAATTAATTTTGATTCTAAAGACCACTTAACACACAAAAAAATAATGCTTATAATAGCTTTACATATGGAACAAGATAAAAGGAATGGAGATTCCAAAAGTTTTAATCCTTTAAATAAGACACAGTAAAAAGGGTCAAGTTTCTGTTACTATAACTCTCTGAACAGATAAGTTTCCTGATAAGAAAAAAATCCATATACTCTTCTTAGGGTCATTTACTCTTATTTCCTAAGTAGACTTTTAAGGCCAGTCATCTGTTCTGTTCACGTCAGGGACAAGCAATAGTTTGATTAACTACTCAAAGTTCTTCTTAAGTAAGTCTTCTCCTTTTGGTACGATTAAAAAATGAAATCTAAAATGTATATATTTGTCTGCAAAGAAGAAAGGTCTTCAGCAAGTATTTCATTCATTTTCCCCAAACAGTTCCTTCCGAAATTAGAGTCCAACTCAGAGAAAAAGAGAAAAACAATACCAATACTATACTTGCTCAAAGCACAGAACACGTTTTCCCACTTATATCAACTTATTTCATATATACACGTATACTCACACAGATATATACATATCAATACACACACCAGAGAAAAGTTAAGTCGTGAACACATCTTTTCAGTTACTTTCATACAAGTCAATAAAATAATGCCAGCAACACCACCTTCCAATAACCAGGTGACAACTACTAGTCTACCTTGACTCTCACAAACTAAATACAATACTCACCTCCATTCTTCTTGCCATCAATATTCCCTAGATTAACATAAGGAAAGGAGACAGGTAAAAAGTAGAGGTAGGAATTGCCTGTAAACATTTCCTCTTCAAAAAAAGCAAAGAAATGCATTAGCCCTGAATATACTTCCAATCACTAAACAGACAACCTTCCTTAGAAACACAGTTGGACAGTCTGAACAAAATTAATTTTTAAACTTTTAAAATTTTCACATCAGAATTTCTCCTCACTTACTTCAAAAATACTCTTGCCTGAAGAGCAATCTGTCAACACATGCTGGTTAAATCATTAACTACACAGCACCAAATCAGTCCTATGATCAGCATGTAAATTTCATGAAGGCGCCGATTGTCCTTTGAAGCGCTTTATACAACATCCGGTACAAGGAAGCTTATTAAACATTTATGATGTTTAATAATAAAAAATAAAATGCCCAAACAGAAGTCTTTGTTACTCGACTTGGCTGCCATTTATAATATAAACCACTGATGAGCATGTCTCTCCAAGTGCAATTACAAGAAATCAAAACCAAAACAAACCCCATTCAAATGAGAAAGTCTGTCTCCTCCGTCCAAGAATACTGCCTCATTTTTGTGTCAGAAAGAAACTGGCAGGCCGCCAGCAGATAGCATGCAACATGCAGCTTGTAGGGGCATTCAACTCAAGCATCTACGCACCGTTGACAAAGCGAAACACCTACTACATGCCATGCACATTTTTGGAGATGTTTTCCTTACCTTTCCCATTTTGCCACGTAGTATACCAAGATAAAGTAAGGAACGACGTGATAAATGCTAAAACAGTGGCTACAGTTCCATTTCGGAGCCTCATCTCATTTCACCATCACACTGGTTCATATGTTTAGGATGATAACCAAGACTGTTTTCTTTTTATCCTGAAGTCAGGTGAAGCCAGGACTCCTGGCTCTGGGCCAATCAAAACAATCAATAGGAGAAGTTCATTGCAGACGCGGCGCGGAAGCAGCCTGGCAGCCACACCACCCACAATTACTATTCAGGACTGTCTGCACGGTCTTCATAGGTGGATGCTGCAGGCTTCTTTCTTCCTATTCGGGGGGAAGAGAGAAAGAAAAACTTGCTCAGTGATGCAAAATATTAGTTTCTTCATTTATCAGTCACTGTTATAAACAGATTTTTGGCTGGGCTAAACTGTATCTTGTAAAGATTACTCCCATATCCAAATGACATTTAATACACTAGAATGATATGGTTCTTCTCCAGGGGAAAAAAGCTTCCAACTGTACTCCCTCCTCATTGGTTTTGTTTTGCCTGTGGAAACAGAGTCATGGTTACTTATTTAAAGGGGGAAGTGGTGGGGCTCATTAAATAATAAGCCACAGATTCCAAGCTGAGAACTCTAATGATCACACAATGGTTCCTGAGTAACAGCATCTTAACTCTCTGCAATCCTCCTGTTGCACAATAATAGTTAATGTTTTAAATTTTTTAAAGAAAACTGACAGACTACAACCTACGAGGGTCAAAAGCCCTAGGTCCTAGATCCAGCTCCATCACTGCTTGCGGGACTTCAGGCATGTCACTTATCTTGGCTTTGTGGTTCATCCATAACATGAGAAAACTACCTGTCCTGGACTCTCCTGTTCTCATAAATAATAAAAAGGTTACAGTTACGATTGCTATTGATCATCATTGTAAAATAAATGTCATTTTTCCAACGATTAACCTACTCCCCGGGTGTAAACTGGGACTATTTCAGCATTTAGAAAATGCGGCAATCCAACCAGGATACCATAGGACCCAGGACTAATCACTTAGCATTGCTTTAACTCAGGAAACCTGGAGATCACCTCCCATCTAGCAAAGCTGAAAAAAATCTGGAGATCACCTCCCACCTAGCAAAGTTCAGAAAACAGAATGAAATCATGTCCTGAGAAGTACTTAAGCATAGTCACCTAGCACCTAATAGGTTCTCAATAAATGTTAACTGTATTAAAAAATAAAACCGAATCAAAAACCTGCAGCCAGTCACTGGTTCAGGCGGCTCTGTGCACAGCCGGTCTCATTCCCTCAGGGCATATCAGGCACGGCAAGATGTGCATTGATTCCTGCTGGCCACGGGGGGACCATGAGATGCACTTGGCAATCCACTAAGTGACACTCCAGTGGGGTGAGTTAATGCACCTCCAAAAAGGCCTGGGAAGCCCAAGGGACAATTCCCTATGGCGAAGAGGGCAGCTGATTAAAGCGGCCATTTGTAGGCAATTCAGAAACTACCATCTCAGCTGGTTTGTAAAAGTGATGTTGCTAGAAACCTCCACTAGTGAAAAAAGATATCACTAGGGCACAGGATTAACAGTAAGAATGATAGACACTACAACTCACTGAGGGTTTTCTATGTGTCCCTCACACGTTCTAAATCTTCAATCTTCAACTCCCGTGAGGCAGGCATTGCTGACCCTATCTTACACACAAAAAAAATGAACCCAGAGACAGAACCCTAATTTGCATGACTCCAAAGTCCAAGTCCTCATCTCCCACCCTTTGCCTCTCAAACTAGGCCACCTGCACCGGGGCCCCTAGAAGCGCCAGGGATATTCCAAGTCTCAGGTTACACCAGAGAATCATCCCGGGGTGTTACCTTTACCCAACAGATTAAGTGTGAATTTAAAAAAATAATTATACTCTACAACCAGTATGGATCTATTATAGAATAAACTGCAAAATTCACAGGAAATTTCAAAGTTTCAACTTAAAACTTGAAACGAATTTCTCACTTCCTGTACCCTGGGCTAGGCCCTCCCCCCCCCCACACTCACACCCAGGCAGCCTGTTAATCCTCCTTGGCCAGCAGCTCTGTGGTATAATATTCTAGAAGCACTGAACTCCCCTCTCCTTACTCTCCGCAAACAAAGAACTCCAAAGATATTCTCACGTTCAAGTTATGATAATTTTCTAAAACCAAAGTTATTCACCTTCTAACATATCCATGTCAACAGTCTTCATGGTGAAATTCTAGAATTTCAACTCATTTCCATAAAGTGCCTAATATATTGTCTTATATCAATAAGCACTCGATAATGAATTCTGATTATAAAAAGAGAAGGGATAACTCAGTGAATTATGTAACTTGGAATTTTAGTCCTGTTGCGGCATCATATAAAAATTCACGTAACTTTCTGTTGCTATATCCTTAGCCCTACCTTACTTCAAGAAGGATTCTGTCCTTTGGTGAAAGAACTAAAAGTATACAGGTTATTAGAGCAGACATTCAGTCAATAATCACGGGGAAGTAGAGAAGCAGAGAATCAGAAAATAAAGGATATTTTGAAACATAGTTTTATTAAATACAAATAAATCCCATAAAATTCAGTATAAATGGGTAGAGAGACAAGTAAAAGTGAATGAACACTATAATCAAAGTAGACTATAGATATAGTATTGGTAACAGGAAAAACATAAAGAATATTAAATATTGGATCCAGGAAGTAATTAATCTCTGGTTTGAAGAAAATACTTATAATGAACTCTGCCAACAAATAAGACCTGAAATTCTGCAAGAGAAATACAAGAGCATTTTACTCAGGAAGAATGCCATCATACATTTTTAATTAGGGTTTCCACACTAATGAAGTTTAACTGCACAGAACAAGAGTAAAACCAATGATCCCCATGCTCTCAAAACAGGAGAGGTGAGGCTGGACAGCCAAGAGCCCTTTGGATTGACTGACTACCTATAGCAAGAGAAGAAGTAACACATATTTTTCATCACTGTCCACATCTGTAAAAATTTCAATCTAACACCTTGTCACTCTCTGTGACTATCACTTAACACATCTGAATTCTTAACAACAAAAAAGGCAGTGGCTTAAGTTACTGGTCATCTTCTCCATCCTGACAAAGCTGTATGGAACTTTCAACTCCAGATCTCACACTGAAAAATCTGTTTTATTAACAGTCCTTTAAGGGCTGCAGTCCTTTATGTTATTATTAGATACATAACCTTTGTTGGATTTTAAAGTGTTCTCTGAAATAGTCAATATGTTCTATGGCCGAAAACACTTAACATATGGCTTAATTACCATCCCACAGACAGGACAGAGATGCCTGAAGGAAAGGCACCATCATGAAATCCGTGATGTAAGCCCTACAACTTTATACACCGCAATCATGTTAAAATTCATTGGTTTTACGTTTATAAAAGGATTTCTATTTTTCGTCAATACAGCTTACATAATTTCACCATCCTGTGCGTTTTCAGATTTACACGTGTGGGCTAAAGAAACCTTTGTTAGGATAACCTGTTAATGGAACTTTTTAAAAAAAAACATTCAGAAAAAGAAACATAAACCACTAAACGCATATTATTCACTTCTAAATTTAGGTTCTAAATTCGAACGAACGACGTTGTCATTCTATTTTATCAGAAGTCGTCCGACAGCAAAAGCACAACAGCAAAATATATGGAAAGCACTGAAAACATGCACTGCGCCTGCTTATATTTCGCAATTCGGATTGTAAGCAATGAACGGGCTCCAGAGAAACACACGCTGCGAGAAATAAAAAGCGGGCGCGCGAGTGGTCTGACTGCCAGCTCATAAAACACGCCTTCCCGCTGTCACCGGGTACACTCAGTGGAATCACCTGGCCCCAACCCGAGGGTCCCACTTGCAGCTTCCTCGTTAAGGCGGAACTGAGGCCTGGGGATGGGGGTGCGCTTGCACAGAGGACCAGCGGGTCTTGACTTTGTAGGAAAATTCGCCAGGACTGTGTACGCTTCGCCGACCCGGCAGCAGCCCCAGACCCTGCGCCCGGGCCGCCTCGCCCCCGCCGCACCTGCCCCGCGGCCCCGGGACGCCGCCGACTCCGGGACAGGCGTGCGCCCTGGGGCAGCAGGTCCTGCGGGCAACTCTCTCTCCCCTCTGCATCCCCAAACCCCCACTTTCCTCCACTTTGCCCCAAAGGCGACAAGCCCCGCCCCGCCTAGGAGCGCCGAGAACGCACCAGGCGCCCGGCCGGTCACCCCGAGAGCGCGCAGCACCCCGGGGCTGCGGCGGCGGCGGAGCGGGGCTGACGGCGAACCCAGGGCGGCCCGGCCCGCTCCCCGCCCCGAGGCCCGGTCCGCCCGCGCCCCGAGCCGGCCCCGCAGCAGCCGGAGGCGCAAGAGCTCCAGGCCGGGCCGCGGCGCAGGCTGCTCCGTTACCAGCAGGTGGATCTCCCGCGACCCGGGGCCGCCCCTCAATCCCGCGCCCTCCGCGCAGCCGCCCTGCACACCACCTCGAAGCTGCCCGCGCGCCGCCGCCGCCGCCGCCGCCTCGAGCCCCTCAACCGCCGCCGGCGCTTCCAGTCCTGCCGCGGCCGCCGCGGAGGCTGCTGTGGCCGCCGCCGCTGCTGCCGGGCGCCCCGCCTCCCCGCGCGGCTCCGCCCCGCTGCTGGAGCGCTGCGGCCCCCGCGCCCGGCCCCGCCCGCGACCCCGCCAGCCATTGGCCACCGGTGCTGCGCGCCGTCCACCGGGCGCCCCCGCGCGGCCGAGCCTCCCGCCAGAGGCCCGCCCGGCTGTCATTTAGGGGCGCCGTCTCGCAGCCTGTATCATTCTCGTGAGATCTCCCCGCTTCATTTACCGTCCCCGCGGGGTCTGGAGCGGCGTCCGGGTCTCCGGTCCCGGCCTCTGAGCGCTCGGTGTCGCCCGGCCGCCACATCTGGCTTTAATCCTCCCGGGCGTGTGCGCGGAGGCCGCTCAGGCTGCCAACAAAAGGCCCCGGGGAGCCCCCAGCCTCCGCCTGGGGCGCGACCCGACCACCCGGGGTGCCCCGGCCCCAGCCCCTACCCCCAGCTGGGGTCCCGTCCCCGCCATCCTGCCAGGGAGGCATTCCCAGTGACAGGTCCCGGGGCGGCTCCCGACCTAATCCAGCAAGAGCTTCTGAGGCCCCGCGCGTCCAGGCACCTCACCGATGCCTCTGGCTCTCGCGACATCCCCAGCGATAGGCATCGTTATCCCCAGTTTACCGACGAGGAGACCAGAACTTAGGGAGAAGGACTTGCTTAAGCGACTGGGAAGAAGATAATATAAATTAGGATTTAAATGCAGATCGTTTGAGTGCTAAAGCCTCTGATTTTTTCCACTACACCACGCTGTCCTGCCCCTTTCTCCTGAGGCACATGTCCTAATCTATCACCATTTCATAAAGTTGGAGGTTAACTTCGGAAGCAAATAGATAATCATCTATAGAAAGCCCAAGTGGTCTGCCCCAGTTTTTCTTAGTATCTTGTATGTACCGTGACTTGGGTTAGTAACTGGCCTGAGGGCCAGATTTCCTGTAATCTATGACAAAGACATTTCCTATTAGCAAACTGGCAACAATTTCATGACCAGATGTAAGTAATAAAGGCTGAAACCACTCTCGGATAAAACCTTTGATACATTGTTTGATACACCTTGCCTGAAATATCTCTTGGGAATGGAAAGCCCTAGGCCTTGCTCTACAATGCTCAATGACAGGCAAGCAATTTCCTTGCAGATGAAGAAAGCACTACCATTTGACAAAGCCGCATCCACAAGACTGGACAAAAAACCGAATAGCCCAGGTAGCTCCTATCTGCATTCTACAGAGGAAGAAACTGGAGGCCCTGAAAGGTTAATAGTACAAACAGTAGTACCATACAAACTGATACAAATAGTAATGTAGGCACTAGTAAATGATGGAAGCACAATTCAAACCCAGGTCAGTTTGACTCCAGAGCCCCTCCACCATTCCTGTACCTCTCTGCTTACACCTTCAGCAACTGACAAAATGTTAAGTGGATGAATATTAAAAAGATGTGTTTCTCTCCACTTTCTCCATTTTTTCTCTCTCAGTGAGGGAAGGAAATGAAAGCATTCACAAACATTCTATAAGCAGAGGCATATGTCAGAGAGAAAGGAAAGCTGCAAAGGACAAGCTTCAACTACAGACTCAATGGGCTTATTCAGGATAGATGGCAGAATTCCCCCTGGAAGAGGGTTAGTGGCGAACCCACAGCAGAAGACAAAAAGCAGGAAAGACAGAACTGCCTTCCTTAGGGGGCCTTTTTGATCGTTTGTTGCTACTCCATCTGGCAGCAGAAGGACAGGTTTTGGAAGAAATCTGGTGATACCGTTAAACTTGTCACAAACCAATCACGTTTTAGCTCTGGAAAGCCTGGATTTCAGTTTGTTGTCCTAAGAAGTCAGAATGGCACGCGATATATGCCAAGGTATGGGTTAGAACGGATTGATCATTCACCCTCACTTTGCAGAGCACACGATCCTGGATTTGCTGACTATGTCTGTGGAATTTGTTTGATAAACAATTAAAGGGGTTCCTAACCCCACTGAGTCCAGTCTAGTTCTTTTTCCCTTTTTTATCTTTTCCGCGATGATTCTCTAGCTCCGTTATTCTGCATCTTCTCTTTTTGCCTTATCCTGGCCTTTAAGTTCACACAGTCAGTGGAAACTTGGGAGGGACTTAGGCTAGAAGTTCTGCCTGTAACTTCACTACTCTATGTTCCGTCTCCAACAAAACTGTGATGTGGTGGCTGTTCTTTCCACAGATGTTTCTGGAGTGCCTAAGATGGGCAGAGGCAGCTGGTGCCTACCCAGGGGTGCTCACCGACTAGTGGGAGAGGTGGGTAAGGAAGTAGACCACAGACAGCACCATAAACTCAAGCTACCAGGACACAAGATAGGATGGACCCTCAATCAGATTCTCAGGGTGGAGAAGGCTTCCTGGAAGTGACATCTGACCTAAAAACAGAGTACACACAGGAAGCTAATCTTTTCCTTTTATCACTCTGATGGGGAGTAGTTGTTGGTGGGGACCACTGCCTGCAGCAATCAACTTCTAAGAAATCAAACACATGATCTTTAGTTCTTTTCTGTTCCTGTCCCCTCCATGCACCAACCATCAAACTTGCATCATTTATGAGTGTTGTTAAATGTCGTGATTCTGGTTTCTTGGCTACTGGCTCAAATGGGATCTTTTTTTCTATTGTAAAGGCTTCAAGAGGAATCACATCACATCACATTCCTGTTTTTTTTTTTACCCTCCCATTTTACTTGATAAATGGTGTGTTCTACCCCTTTAGTCTAGAAGTTAGAGGGGAACTTGGACCAGGGTGGGCATTAAGAGCGTATTAACTCTTTGTTAACCACAGAGTGTTTCAGACACAGGTACACAGTATTTCTGTTGTATAATCAGACAGGGCACATGAGGTCCAAGAAATTAATGGGAGAATTCAAATAGAACCAACCACCCCATTTAATATTGAGCTCTAGGTAGACATTAAGGTTTATACCGATGAAGGATAGCAGAGAGCTAAATTATTTTAATTTTTCATTTTTACACTTTCTCTCCATACCTTCACCCATCTCTTTGTGAAAGAACCCCTGAAAGATGCCTTTCTTATTCGTTCACATTCACACTGTCGGGGTAGGTGTACCTATCAGGTTATTCAGACAAAAGCCAGGCTGTGTGGCTACATGATTATGGAATTATAAGCCCTTACCATACTGAAGTGTTTTGGCCAGTGGTGTTTATATATGTATATAAAAGATACTGCAAAAATTTTTCAAGAGAATCCAACCATCTTACTGGGAACAGGCGCCCTCGGCAATGCCACATGGCAGGAAGTTTAGGAGGCTTGGAGGGATCACTCTGCCCTACTAAGTGCCTTAGCCACACCATTAAAGCTGACTCACTGGTTTTATTCTATTTGATGGATACTCCAAAGGCATGATGGAGGAGAATTTTGTGCTGGAGAATTTCAGAGCCTTGGCTACTTTTTTCTTTTCTTTTTCTTCCTCTGTGAATTTGGTACTTGGAAAAGATGCTGGATCAACAGCCCTGCATCTGAAATCCATCCATGCATGAAACCAATCTGAGCCGCTCAACTATGCTACTCCATCAATACATTTCAAACAGGATAAAAACCTTTACTCAAATAATATACCCAGGACCATGATTGCCAAATACCAGGCCATTGGACTTCTGGGTATCAGGACAACATAATCTCTGTCATCTTTTTCATAGACCTAGTGTTTCTGTACCCTTTTTGATAGCAACTGAACACAGCTCTACAAGTATGTGTCTGTATCAGCCACGGACCAGAAGGAAGGAAGGAAAGAAAGAAAGAGAAAAAGAGAGAGAGAGGGAGGGAGGGAGGGAGGGAGGGAGGAAGGAAGGAAGGAAAGAAAGAAAGAAAGAAAGAAAGAAAGAAAGAAAGAAAGAAAGAAAGAAAGAAAGAAAGAAGAAAGAAAGAGAGAGGAAGGAAGGAAGGAAGGAAAGAAGGAAGGAAGGAAGGAAGGGAGAGAGATAGAGAAAGGAAGGAAGGAAGGGAGGGAGGAAGAAAGGAAGAAAGAGAAAGGAAGAAAGGGAGAAAAAAGCGGGGAGGGAGGAGAGAAAAAGGGGAGGGAGGGAGGGGAAGGGAAGGAAGGAAACTATGCTAGGTATTTTGGACGGAGGGAATATTATACAGGAGATTGCTTGCAAAGGTGTTGGAAGGGCTGAATGAAGAAAGAAGGGGCATGAAGAACAAAGAGGATGCAGGATGGATACCCGAGGATCAGAGACTGCTAGTGCCCCTGGGTGGACACCTGGAGCTTGCATCTGCTGATGCACTACTGGAGAACTGTTGCTATTGGTCTGGAACGCTGTAAAGATGCTGCCTTAGCCTGGGCATCTGGAGACAGGAATCACCCCACCCCCCACTGTTTTTGCAACTGTTGCCAACAACTTCCAGAAGCAGGAAGCTTCTCTCCTTCCTCTGCCTTCTAATCTCCAACCATTGCCTCCTAAGGGCAGATATTAACAGAAAGCCAGTTCCAGGAAGCCAAGCAACTGCAGCCAGCTCACTCCCAGACCTGGCATCACACAGCAGAGGATAGAAAGGCAACAGCATGGGAGGCTCAAGACAATGCCTAAGTAACCAAATCAGCGTCAGAATAAAAAACCACTTCAGGCATTCTTTAAAGAGAAACCGGAGCTTGTCCTGGAAACGAGAGGGAATGGAGCCTGGCAGATCTCTCTGCTCCAGTGGGACTAACACAAACCGTAGAAAACACCTTTCTCGTTCACATCACTCTTAAGAGAGACTTGTTCACATGTCTCGTGGCAGCCATCACGATGCTGTCGCTAGTAAGGAGAGACTTTTCTATCAAACACTGATGCTGTATGGAGCCCTTAGGTGATCAGCAGTTTAGAAGACACAGAATTGAAAACGTGGTCTTAACCCTCAAGGATTTCACAGTCTGGTTGGAGGAACACCCAAGACCCTCCTCATCTCATGCCTGCTTGCCACTAGAGCCACCTTCTAGCCTCTGCCCCTCAAGCCAAGACATGCCGTCCTGAACCGGTCCCTGCCAGCCACCAAATGGTACATCCTGTTGCCTCTGGCAACTCACTCCCCAGCCCCACCCCACCGTCCTCTTTGGCTAACATTCTTCAAGATTCAGCTTGATGCCGCCTCCCAGGAAGCCTTCCCTCTCCCGCAAGACTGGGAGAGGGACGCGTGGTACTCTGTTCCTACTCCTACCAGTGGATTTATCACACTGTAGCATCGCCCTGAGTTTCCAAGCTGGTGTTAGTTAGAGGAAGGGCAAGCTTCAGTGCCTCTCAGTCTTTGGAGTGGTTGGGTCAGATCTGGGGCAGCTGGAACCTTCCAGCTACAAGCAGGCTGGGGGCCCATGATGAATATTGTTTTCTCTGTGTTTTATTTAGTGAAAAGAAAAGCTGGGCAGCAGCGATATAATCGTCTGCTGACTTATCTGCCTCATTCGTTCAGCTGTTACACTGTTTGAGGTCAGGGACCACCTTATTCATCACTGTAGGGCAGGCACATGGGAGCCACTGCCAGCATTCTTTGACAGAATGAAGGAGGACTCTGTGGAAGAGGACACACTTTCTCTGAGCCTTGAAGAACGGGTGTAGGATTTGGGCAGATGTAGGGGGGAAGGAAATAAGCATTACAAGAGAAGGAGCAGTGCACACACAAAGAGCGCAGTGCACCAGCATTCATGGCACCTGGGCAGGGGGAGTAAACAGAGGCATCATGGGAAACAAGGCAGGTTATGAAAACTGTACCCGGTCTCAGGCTTTGGTCTCAGGTAAGAGGAAAACACTGAAGATTGCTGGATAAAAAAGCAACACTGTAACAAAAATCCTCCAGGCTAGAGGTGTCCTCAGGTCATTGACCCCTGCTAGAAAGTTGCTGTGATATTTTTACCTGAGTGAAAAAACAATGTGTCTTATGACCATCCAACAAATATTTGCAGGGCTGCTACTGTATGCCCCATCTACACACCTCCACTGGAGGCTTTTTGTAAATATTTGCTCATTGCTTTGGTTTTGCTTCCTACTTTAAATTTCACACTGGCCTAGGATCAAAATCACAAAGCTTAAGACAAGATGAGGAGGGTAAAGGGTAGGCAGTTCTCTTCCGTCAATGGACGTTCTAATTAGTGTCTCAGATACAACTGAAAATGCCCTATCGCTTCAGAAATGAACAGGAGTGACAGCTGAGGTGAATCTTCAGGGAAAAGAATCTTCCAGAACTCTGAACACTCCATTCAATAGCCTTGCTCAAGTCAGCTTCTATGGAAAGCGTTTGGGAAGGTAGAAATGGTACAAGAAATCAAGAACATCCTCTGAATAGAAAATCTTGGTGCGCAGAATTGTCAGTAAAACCTTCCAAGACAATCTCCACAGAATGCTTTGTAAAATTAACTTTGTCAAAATTCTCTAAAATGGGGGCTTCCCTGGTGGCGCAGTGGTTGAGAGTCCGCCTGCCGATGCAGGGGACACGGGTTCGTGCCCCGGTCCGGGAAGATCCCACCTGCCGTGGAGTGGCTGGGCCCGTGAGCCATGGCTGCTGAGCCTGCGCGTCCGGAGCCTGTGCTCCGCAACGGGAGAGGCCACAGCAGTGAGAGGCCTGCATACCGCAAAAAAAAAAAAAAAAAAAAAAAAAAAAAAATTCTCTAAAACGTTTTTGGACAGCAATACGCTTTGTGAACTTAAAAGTGCTTATTGAGGGGACACATTGTAAGAGTGACCTGCCTCTGTTTTGGCATGGGAAGGCATGTCTTATCCCAGAGGTAAGGGAGAAGTCAGCAAGTTCTTCCCAGGCTAGGGGGCAAGAGAACAATTTTAAAAGAACTGCAAAAAACCTGAACGTGGTTGAGTACAAACACAGAGGCCTCCTTCTAGAGGAACTCAGGTCTTGTGCCAGCTGGGTTCCTGTTCCTTTTTGGGGGACCCCTAGGCCTGGTTCACAGCCTTGAGCCATCTTCCTTTCCCTAGATGTAGACTTCTTTCACCAGCTGAATAGTTGACCCCTCCTTTCATCACTGAGAACCTCCTGTTCTCATTGGTTTTTCTCCTAAAGACACCATATTATCTAAAAAGCTTTCACACACCAAACCAGCTAAATGTACTGAGTAATCATTTTCCTATTATTAATCAAGTGATACATAGGTAGACAGATAGAAAATCAAAAGTTCTTCTTCACAACAGTGAGATGTCCTAGCTGTTTTACAGACGATCCCAGGATATAGGGCCCTGACACTTGGACCTGCCCTGTAGGGGTGATTTAAACAGGACTGAGACCAAGGGAACTCATCAGATCTCATCTTTGAAGGTCTTTGAAACAAGGACATACAGTCTCCTTCAGTGTCAGGACAGAAGCAGAAAGACAGGGGATGGAGTAGGCAGAAGCCCTGAGCAAAAAGGTAGAAGAAGCCAAAAGACAGAAAGTAAAGAGAAGTGAGAGGCTTCCCTGGTGGCTCAGAGGTTGAGAGTCCGCCTGCCGATGCAGGGGACGTGGGTTCGTGCCCCGGTCCGCAAAGATCCCACATGTCGCAGAGCGGCTGGGCCCATGAGCCATGGCCGCTGAGCCTGCGCATCCGGAGCCTGTGCTCTGCAACGGGAGAGGCCACAGCGGTGAGAAGCCCGCGTACCAAAAAAAAAAAAAAGAGAAGTGAGTCCACAAAAGGGTAAGAGCAGCAGGTCAGGGAGGAGCAGAGACTAAGCAGTTGAATGAGGCCGGGGCTGCAGCTGCCTTTGGGGCCGAGCTGCTGTGGGAGGATAGCAGTGCCTACTACTGGCAGGACAGGGACAGAAATACTTGAACTTGTCCAGGAGGCTGTGGGTTTGTGTTCCTTTTCTTCTCAAAACTTCCCATCACATGAGTCTGCACAAAGGGTAGAGGGGAGGGTTCAGGAATTTGGGGAAGGCAGCCAGATCTTCAGAAATAGGACTTGATTGTTATTGTTGTTGTTTTTTAATTTTTTGGGCCACACCCTGCGACATGTGGGAATCCTAGTTCCCCAACCAGGGATGGAACCCGTGCCCCCTGCAGTGGAAGTGCAGAGTCTTTACTGCTGGACCACCAGGGAAGTCCCCAGGGCTCGACTGTTTTCGTGAAGGACCCTGAGCTCTTACAAGATGACATGTGCACATTCAAATGCGAAACCTAAAACATTCTGAAATGTTTTAGGCTTTTTAGACCATCCATGGCGCTTATTATGCACTCCATAATTCCACACCCTGTCACTCATTAGTTGAAAAAAGTATGTAGTTATACTTATTTTCAGTTTAAAACTTGAATTTAATACAATTGAGCATGGATTGAAGGGGTAGGGAGACCAAGAAGCCAAACCTCATCAAGGTGGCTGGAGACCCAAAAAGGTAAAGCTTCCATCAATGTGTGACTTATGCATATACACATCCTAAAACCATCTTAGAGAGGACGAAAATGATCTATTTCTTTTTTTTTTCTTTTTTTTTTTTTGCGGTACGCGGGCCTCTCACTGTTGTGGCCTCTCCCGTTGCGGAGCACAGGCTCTGGACGCGCAGGCTCAGTGGCCATGGCTCACGGGCCTAACCGCTCCGCGGCATGTGGGATCTTCCCGGACCGGGGCACGAACCCGCGTCCCCTGCATCGGCAGGCAGACTCTCAACCGCTGCGCCACCAGGGAAGCCCCAAAAATGACCTATTTCTAATAATGATGATCATAATTTCTCTATTCCATTCATTTTCCCCAAACCCAGAACATAAGATCACACAGATAAATCCTCTTGTATTTCAGCATTTATTAGAACTCCCTGTGGGATATTTTTTTTTAACAGTTTTCTAATTTTCCAACCTGAATCCTATCTCACTGGCCACATTTATGTTCCCATTCAGCAACAACAGAGAGGCAAGGAGGGTGATATTCAGAAGTATTGGGGAGTGGGACCCTGACACTTCTAGCAGGACGTGGCACTGTGGGCTTATAATGAAAAAAATCTAAGAACCGCTCCCCGCTAATGGAAAAATAAATTGGAATTGTATCGGGAAAGTCCCCAAAAGAACTTGCCTCAAATGAGAATTGAGTCTTTATTAGAAAAATCTGATAAAGAGGGGGAAAAAAATCCTTCCAATCATCTAATGGTCCTTATAATTCATCGTTTCATTGCCTTCCTATAAGGGGACATTACATTTTAGTGTCTTTCAAATGTTATTGTAATTGTGAAAGTACCTTCTGCCCATCAACCTGAAATAATTTCTCCTTTCAAGTGAAAGCTTCAACCTTGCAGTGAAAGTACATCCCAATTTCTTCATATTCCAAGCATTAGGGGAAAAGTCATCATCTTGGCCTCTGCAGAGAAGAACAAATATTTAGGAAGCTTCTTCCTCATGAATTTTAGCATTTGCCATAGTTTCTATTTGACAACGTATCGTATTTCTTTCCTGTTCGACAAATATTTGCTGAGTGCTTACCATGCTCTGGCACCAAACACCATGTGGCACAGACAGTTGAACTCGGCTCTTCAGTCTGTCTGGAGTGAGGGCGTATAGCAGGAAATGAGGTTGCACAGAAAGATTGGGGTTTGGGGTCAGTTTTTTTTTTTTCTGTAGGGGCAGTAGGTGCCGGGGGATTTGGCGCTAGCATAAGGAGTTTGGACTTTATTCAGTAGATAATGTGAAGTCATCGGATGTTTTTGAGAATGGGCGTTCAGAGCTAAGGGTAAAGAGATCCTCCTGGTGGCAGTCAGTACAGTGGGTGGTAGCGGAGGGAGGGTGGGTCCTCCGAGCGAGAGCTAATCAGTCCCAATTTAGGGTTGCTGCAGGGACAGGTGAGAGAAGGAGGGCAAAAGAGGCACTGAGTTTTGTTTTTTTGTTTTGTTTGGCCACGCCACGTAGCATACAGGATCTTAGTTCCCCGACCAGGGATCAAACCGTGCCCCCTGCCGTGGAAGCACAGAGTCCTAACCACTGGACCGCCAGGGAAGTCCCGAGGCATGGAGATTTTGAGGCCACTGATGGGGCTGATGGCAGCTTTCCAAACCAAAGCAGAGATCACAGGGAAGGAGATGTTTAGGAGGAAAATGACTTCAACTTTGACCCTACTGAAATGGAGCTGTTAGGAGACACAGAGGTGTTGCTCTTTCGCAGGAACGAGACATGGACGTTAGAATTTAAGAGAAAGATCAGGTAACACCAGCAAGACGGAGAGGGATGAGGGGTGAGTAGAAACCATTGGGTTTCCCAGGTAGGTCACTGGCCGCCTTCACAAGGGACATTTCAGAGGAGCAGCATCAGGAAAGGCTCCATGGCCATTTGCCAAGGATGAGTGGGTGGTAAGGAAGTGAAGACAGCTTGGGCTGTGCTTTGCAGGGTGGCGTGAAGTCATCCTGGTTTTGTTTCTAAGATCAGAAATATTTGAAAAGCCAGAAAAAGGAGATCTAAATGATAAATCAGGATCGCCCCCATCACTGGCCACCTCCTACTCAGCATGCCCTTTTGGATTTACCAGCTTAGTATTCTGAACCATCCCCTAGGCCTCCGCTATTTTTCTATAATTGCAAATAAGAAAGAAATTGTAGTAAATATAGCTAGCATTCCCAGAACATTCACACTCTGCCAGGCATCCCATGAAGAGATGTATACATATTAATTTAATCCTAACAATGACCCTAAAAGGTTGGGATTCTCATTTTACCTCTTTACACAGGAGGAAACCGAGGCAAGAAACATTAAACAAGTTGCCTAAATTCACAAAACGAGGAAGTAGCTGAGCTAGGAGTCAGCCCGGGCAACCTGCAGGTGTCTGTGCCCTTGATCATGACGCTGCCCTGCCCCAACCATTGCAAAGGTATTAAAGGAGTCCTAGGAATTCTGCAGAAACTAAACACCATCGTAGAAAGCTTTCAAACATTCATTCTATTTGTGGACTGGCTCATTTTAGAGAGTGACACAGCCTAGGTTCCACATCACTTGTTTCAGGGCAAACGGTTATGTAGGCGAGCTGAAAAATCTGCCAATATCGTAAGCCCAGTACTGGGGACTCTTGGAGCTAGGAGGGACCCTATCCCCTCTGGTCAAGTGCTTACTTGTACATAAAAAGAAACCACCAGCCAGAGCAACAAAACGTCTTGGCCAAGGTTATATCACCAGCTAAAGGCCGACTAAGACTGGAACTCAATATTCTGAGTATTTCCACTGCATGCAAAGGAGCTGGAGTGAGGGAGACAGGGGAGAGGTGTACGGCAAGAGAGGAGGAAGCAGCAGGGCGAGGCTGCACCCCAGAACCCAGCTCAAGGTCAGGGTGAGTGGCACTGACCTGTCCACAGGCTGCAGCCCACCTCAGGCCTTTTTCTGAGTTTGCATGATCCTTTCAGCCATTTGGTCTGACTCATTTTCTTTCTCTCTCCCTAACCCCCCATCCCAGTCCCACTCCGACCCCCTACCACTGGGTCCCACACTCTACGCCCAGACGAAAGTGTAGATTAGGCCCCTGGCCCACAAGTGTTTAAAGAATGTCTTTAAATTAGTTAATTGACGATACATACACGCACCCCTGTGTTCATAGCAGGACAATTCACAGTAGCCAGTAGCCAAGACATGGAAGCAACCTAAGTGTCCATCGACTGATGAATGGATAAAGAAGATGGGATACATTTATATAGCGGAACACTACTCAGCCATAAAAAAGAATGAAATAGGGCTTCCCTGGTGGTGCAGTGGTTGAGAGTCCGCCTGCCGATGCAGGGGACACGAGTTTGTGGCCCAGTCCGGGAAGATCCCACATGCCGCGAAGTGGCTGGGCCCGTGAGCCATGGCTGCTGGGCCTGCGCATCCAGAGTCTGTGCTCCGCAACGGGAGAGGCCACAACAGTGAGAGGCCCGCGTACTGCAAAAAAAAAAAAAAAAAAAAAAGAATGAAATAATGCCATTGGCAGCAACGTGGATGGACCTAGAGATTATCATACGAAGTGAAGTAAGCCAGACAAAGATAAATACCATATGATATCACTTATATGTGGAATCTAAAATATGATACAAATGAACTTGTTTACAAAACAGAAACAGACTCACATAGAAGACAAACTGATGGTAACCAAAGGGTAAAGGGGGATATCGATAAATTAGGAGTTTGGGATTGACATATACACACTACTGTACGTAAAACAGATAAATAACGAGGGCCCACTGTATGGCACAGGGAACTATATTCAATACCTTGTAATAAACCATAATGGGAGGGAATATGAAAAACAGTATATATATTGTACACCAAAACCTAACACAACATTGTAAATCAACTATACCTCAATAAAAAATTAGTTAATTGATCCATATAAGTGAACAATTAGAGGAGAATCATGCACAGGAAAAGTACTGATAGTCCGTGGATCTCCCCTTGATCCACTAGGGAAGCAAGAAAATAACCTCAGCAGAACCCTCTAGGATCCTACAGAAAAAAACCCGTGGTCGTACCAAAACACATGACTTGAACTATGTAGTGTTGGTCCTGGCCCTTTTTAGGATTTGTCCACTTCTTTTCAACATTGAGGCTCCCAGCGTCTGAGCTGCAGATGGTAACTTTCACCTTCCAACGGCATTTCACCCTGCTGCCAACAGGGATGCAGTAATATGGAAACACTAAATGAGTGTCTCTTGCAAAAACAACTTTCCACCAAAAACCTTACTGTGCAAACACGGCTGTTCCCTAAATGGCCCTACACATAGGCCGAGAAAAAAAAGCACATTTTGCAAAATAACGGCCTCTCCCAAAACTGTTACAGCTTTTTGGATGGTGTTACATCTCATAAGCGGGAGAGGGAGAAGTTATTACTATCCAAAGATCATCTTTTGCATTCAGCTTAGGGATGCGTTGCATTTTGAGGCCCCTCTACTTGTATGATTAAATTAAATGACTTAAGGAAAATACAAAACTACCTACTTTTCACACCAAATGTGACTAATTTCCAGCTTAAATTTGAGACTATGCAGAACAGGCCCCTATTTATATGGGTTTGATTTTAGGGACACTGGGGTGACCCCAGATAAAAATACTTTTCTTGGTGATTCTCTGCTGCCCAAATATTAGTACTTTGTTATGACTTACCACTCAGTTTAAGGATTTTCCCTTTGTTGATTACCTTGATCTTGGTAATCATCCTATAATGTATATCTATATATCAAATCATCATGCTATACATTTTAAATATGTACAATTATATCTGTCAATTATTCCTTCAATACATTTTTTTTTTTCAAGTGAATGATCCTGGCAAGGAGGCTGCATTACACCAAGACTGACACACGCCTGTGGACCCAGACAGGCATGGAAACAAGTGACAAGAGCCAGGGTGAGAACATTTCCAGCTCGGTCACAATTTTGAATGACAGCTGATCTCAGCTGCTGATGCAGGGAGGCCAGAGGGAGCGGTGGGGTCCGGGCGAACTGGAGAGCACACAGCTGTCTGAAGGGGAAGCCACTGCACAACTCCTTGCCAATTGTTGCCTCCTGGTGACGGAAGCCCAGATCCACCTTTTCCCAAGAAACTGAAATTCTGATTCTCATGTTAATTATCCTATTTTAAAATAGCAGGAGAACCAAACACAACACACTTTCTAGCCATATCTGGCTTGTGGACCTTGGCTTCCAACCTCTGGGAAACCCCCTTAGCCATCATTGTCCTAATGTGAACCAATGGGTGTGGCTCTTAGACTTAGTTTGACTCCCAGGGTTTCCATTCAGTATATGCCTTTTTTTTTTTTAAGGATTATTTTTATTTATTTTTAAAATTTATTTATTTATTGGCTGCGTTGGGTCTTTGTTGCTGCGCTTGGGGGCTACCCTTCGTTGAGGTGCACAGGCTTCTCACTGCGGTGGCTTCTCTTTGTTGTAGAGCACAGGTTCTAGGCATGCAGGTTTCAGTAGTTGCAGCACGCAGGCTCAGTAGTTGTGGCGCACACACTTAGTTGCTCCACGGCATGTGAGATCTTACCGGACCAGGGTTCGAACCCGTGTCTCCTGCATTGGCAGGCAGATTCTTAACCACTGCGCCACCAGGGAGGGCCCCAGTACATGTCTTATATATGAATTTGTGGTATATATTTTAATAATGTACATGTTGCATATTAGAATATGTTATATATTATATTAATCTAGTAATTAGGCCACGCCTAGTTATCAGTTATACTTAACTCTTACAAGCCCAGTTTTCACATCTGTAAATTGAACAGGACATGGGCCACCCTGCAGGGATGTGTATGGATTTATTGCACACATTCTTTTCCATTGTATTGAATACTCTGGGGGAAGGTACCTGACACTGGGGCTTCCTAGGTTTGATATTTTGTCAAAACACCTGTCCTTCAAGCCAGAGGAAGGCGGAGGAGAATGGGATCAGAGGACGGGTAGACGTGGGGCAAGCCTGGAGCAGCCACAGGAGGAACGCTGACAACTGGACACATTTTCTCATCCTCAGCTCTCCTCTTCTCATGACTAGCTGAGCCTCTGTGAATGCTGGTATGATACAGCATCCTCTCCAGGAGCGTTCAACTTCTAAGACTGGACAAAGGGCGAGGAGAAAGTGCTGTGGCAGGAAGGGGCTAGGGAAACCACACCTCAGCAGGCAGTGGCCCAGCCAGCGGAGGGTGGCGGCTTCTCCCCCTGCTTTGCAGCCTCAGCAGGTACAGCCCTCCAGTACCCCTGAAGTTGGCCCTAGTCCAGACCCATCCAGATGCTGTGGTGATCACACTACATTCAGTGTAATAAAAGCAGGTTATAGGGCTTCCCTGGTGGCGCAGTGGTTGAGAGTCCGCCTGCCGATGCAGGGGACGCGGGTTCGTGCCCCAGTCCGGGAGGATCCCACATGCCGCGGAGCAGCTGGGCCCGTGAGCCATGGCCGCTGAGCCTGCGCGTCCGGAGCCTGTGCTCCACAACGGGAGAGGCCACAACAGTGAGAGGCCCGCGTACCGCAAAAAAAAAGCAGGTTATAGTCAATGTGGAAAATACAATTCTAACTTTGTAAAAAGAAAGAGCATATATATGTACACAAGTCAGGAAACCATCCTGTGTGGAATATACCAAAATGTGGATGGGAGAGTTCTACTTTTATCTTTGTCCTTGCCAAGTGGACAATTTTTCCCAGGACCCACAAACTCTCAAATCTGACAGGTCTTCCCAGTCTGATTTCTAGACCCTCTCAGCAGCATTCAGCTCTGCCAGGCCCTTTCTGAAATTCCCTCTGCTCTGCTCTGCTCTGCACAGCATGTCACTATTCTGTGCCGCTCCTTGTTTTGAGCCTGCCGCCCCTTCTTCGTTGCCTCTTGGACTTTATGCCTTCCTCCTGCCCTGTCATGTCAAGGGACCCAAGGTCCAGTCCTCAGCCCTCGGCCCCTCCATCCCCCTCCTCCTGTGCGTTCTCCCCCTTTCTACCAGCGCACCCCTCCGTCTCCGCTTCTGCCCCCAGCAGACCTCTTGGTGAGCCGGCCCCCCGACTCGGGCTCGCTGGCTGCATCTTCACCTGACTGTCTCCCCACTGCAGACCAGCCAGCACAGAACGAACCCAGAGTGGGCTCTCAGAAGATTGGGCTCTTACAAACTGGTTCCTGTCCTTTTCCCTTCTCAAACCAAGCTCATCACCTTTCTCCAAAATACATCTTCTCCTCCCACACCTCTGTCTGGGCTCTCGCTCCCAGGAGCTGAGGCTGGACTCTCAGACTCAGCCTTTGCTCCGCTCCGTCTCCCCTGCACTTGGACTCCGCTGCCCACTCCTGACCTGTCCGCCTTTCATAAACCGTGCAGGCGTTTTGATCTCATTTCTCCTGCCTCCTCATTAGGACCAGCCCTGCTGACCTCAGCCTCTGACAAAGTGTTACAGAAACGCCTGCGATCAACTGTAAACATAAAAAGGGGATAACTTCTGGGCTTTGTGAGGGATTGAAACCAAGAACTAGAACCGAAAACCAGGGTGCATCCAGCAATAAGAAGTTAGTCTCTAGCAGAGAGAAGGACTGGGGAGCGGTGGGTGCGTGGGGCGCACCATCTGCTATAAAGGATAAGCTTCAAACTCCTCAGCCTGGCACTCAAACCTGCCCCGGGTCTGCAGCTTCCTGTTTACCAACATGAACTCATGATACTTTCCCTCAAAAACACCACGAGCATTCCTGTCTCTCCTTCCTCACACTATTCAGAAAAATACGATTTTAAATCATAAGGTGTGTTAAAAAAGAGACAGCAGGCCCAAAATGGAGTCCCTTGTGCTAAACCCCACGTCAGCAAACTGAGACTTATTACCTAACCTAGCTGCAGTCTCACCCCTCCCCCACCGGTGAAAGGTAACCTTTAACCAGTCCACCTGGAATTACCTGGTCAGCTCTGGTGAGGTCATTCCCCCTATAGGCCCTCTGGTCCGCTTAGGAGGGAGACCTTACCTGAAACAATGCATTCTTTGATAATGATTTCTTTTTTCCTCCCGCCCCCTTTCTACCTTTGAAAACCTTTCCCTTTCCAGAGTTTGACAGAGCTCCTTCCTATTGTCGAATGGGATGCTGCCCGATTTATGAATTATTTAATAAATCAAATTTGATCTTTAAATTTACTCAGTTGAACTACTGTTCTTTAACAGATTTGGTGGCAGTAGCTGGTCAGCTCTGGTGAGGTCATTCCCCCTATAGGCCCTCTGGTCCGCTTAGGAGGGAGACCTTACCTGAAACAATGCATTCTTTGATAATGATTTCTTTTTTCCTCCCGCCCCCTTTCCACCTTTGAAAACCTTTCCCTTTCCAGAGTTTGACAGAGCTCCTTCCTATTGTCGAATGGGATGCTGCCCGATTTATGAATTATTTAATAAATCAAATTTGATCTTTAAATTTACTCAGTTGAACTACTGTTCTTTAACAGATTTGGTGGCAGTAGCGGGACCAAAGAAGATTTCCCACAGCTTTGGGGACAGCGAGAAACACAGGCAAGAAACACATCCCTTCTGGGTTTGCTGTCTCCTCTCGCTGTTTCTGAGGCCGTGGGTAAGCTCCCTCTCACTTCTGAGCTCTGCTCTCTTTGCACTGAGCTCCCCATCTAACTGGCTTTCCAGTGCGGAGCTTAGCAGGTCCGAAGGAGCCGGCAGAGGGTCTCATCCGGGACCCGAGTCCCTAGGCTTGGTTCAGTCTGCAGTTCCCCAGGTGTTTGGAATCCGTTTCCCCAGTTCTAGCCCACATACTGGAGTCTACCGGGTTAGTCCACACTGGGAATTGCTGGTGATGTGCATGGCCTTCTCTTGGCCAGGCTGTAGGAACGTCTCATGGTTACTGCTGGTGTGTTAAGGTGCACATGTTTGTCTCGTTTCGTGTAGATAAAGGCTATTATTAACAGTGATCTCAGAGGCCAAAAAGCTGCAAAAATTGGTGGGCACAGATCAAACACTTAGAAGCTGTTGGGGAGCTCGACACCAAACCCAAAGACACCTGCGTTAGGATAAACTGGTCACGGAACAGCTCAGATTGACACCAGGTCACTTGCCAACCTCAAGAAAGTGTGTGTGCAAACCCAGGCACACTGTAAAACACCACACCATCCCCCAGCCAGTGGCACATCCCTTTCAGGAATTAGTTTGGCTCCGAATAACCCAAAGACTTAGTTAACGGGATCCTCAAGCGTCCCGCCTCTGGCACTCCTGCTGATTTTATGTCTAAAAACTATGGCCCCAGGAGCTGGAAATAGTTTACAAAAATGGCTCCAAACTTACTAAAGACAACCTAAAATTTTGTGTCCTGAGAACTGGGCTTGGTAACTGTCAGGTTGGGGGCCCAGAAATATAGCCGGACAGAAATGTGGGTTGCACCCCATTTGTGGCTAAGGGTCTTACCAAGCTGCTATCAGCTTTCCGGGGAAGTACAACGGCCAACCTGAGGAGCGTTCCAATTAGGTGAGATCATTTAAGAAGTGCATTTGAGGGCTTCCCTGGTGGCGCAGTGGTTGAGAGTCCGCCTGCCGATGCAGGGGACACGGGTTCATGCCCCGGTCTGGGAGGATCCCACATGCCGCGGAGCGGCTGGGACCGTGAGCCGTGGCCGCTGAGCCTGCGCGTCTGGAGTCTGTGCTCCGCAACGGGAGAGGCCACAACAGTGAGAGGCCCGTGTACCGCAAAAAAAAAAAAAAAAAAAAAAAAGAGGTACCTAAAATGAAAGACTCTAGGACTGAAGTAACTCCTATTGTTCCCTGCTATCCTTTAGTTTAGCACTCATTCTAGTAATACTGGTCTATACTGCCTTTCCACTGGAAAGAGACTGTTTAAACAGTTACCTTTAAAATAATACCACCTGGGGCTTCCCCGGTGGCGCAGTGGTTGAGAGTCCGCCTGCCGATGCAGGGGACGCGGGTTCGTGCCCCGGTCCGGGAAGATCCCACATGCCGCGGAGCTGCTGAGCCCGTGAGCCATGGCCACTGAGCCTGCGCATCTGGAGGCTGTGCTCCGCAACGGGAGAGGCCACAACAGTGAGAGACCTGCGTACTGCAAAAAAAAAAAAAAAAAAAAACCACCTGAAGTTACATACCATCCTCTTCATCTTTTACTCCTTGGTCAAAGGCCAAATCAAGGGCCATAGTTAAAAAATTTCTTAAAGCCAGGCAGGACCCATAAAAGTTTTTGTAAATGGATTACTTCCTGGGATGAATGGATAGATAAGAAGAAAAGTAACATAAGATGGGAGGCAGGCCACTGGTTTGACTGAACTCAGAGCCTGATACGGATTTTTGTTTTTAGGTCTTTTTCCCCAAGCTAAAATAAAACAGTGTACCCAGAGGCAAAGAAGCATAGTGGGGATAATGTAATTGGATTGGTAGATCATTTATGGTGTCATTTAAGTTACAGTCCAATTCCTTGAGGAATTAGAAGCAACCATCTTGCAAATCTGTACAAAACCAGAAATGCAACTCCAGAAGCAATTCACAGCCCACTTATCTTTCCCAGTCCCCAAACCTCATCTATTCTCCTCAAAGTGCTTGTAGATATTATAAAAGATCAGGATATTAGAAACAAAATTGTCCTGTACTTAAGAAAAAGATGAAAAATGTTAACTATAATTATCCTAGATTTCTGACAACAGACATATATATCCCAAAACCCTGAGGAAAAGACTTGCATTCTTTCGCTGTTCCTTGAAGTTGTAAATCTTATCATGTCTTTGAAATGTAAACACAGTCCACTCTCTCCGGAGACTGAAGGAAAAATAAAAAGGGAAAGAGGCATTTTAAAAATACAAACTGCTATAAAGGCTCCCTTACCACATCCTCCGTAAGATTACTTATCCAGGGCAAATACAAATCTTAAAAGTCTCCTACACAAATAGTAAAACGCATTAGCCATCTGAGTGGATAAAGTTAACTTATTCCAACTATGATTTATAAGCCAGTGAGTTTTTTATTGTTATACTTGATTCGTGGCTAAAATTTTTGAACGAGAGTTATAAGATCTCTGTGTTTATATGTTTATGATGTACGTTTTAGATATGGTATTTCTCTACTTCTGAATGGTGTTACTAAAATTACTTTGTAAAAGAGCTCTATTTAATTGGCTTAAACAAACAAGCACCTATATAAATCTACTATTCATAAAAATTTTCAAAAACATAATAGAAACAAATCCAAATATTTTTCAAGTTCACACGATCTAAGATGATTTTCAGTAAATAAAACCTAGTTTAAATTTGTTAGTTTAATACAGACATGTCTGGAATTATCAGCATAAGTATAATAATTTTATTCTACCTAGGTTTACTAAAAGTCAAATAAGCTCATGTTATCTCTGTTATAAAATTTGTCAGGAAAAAATATGCATAACTTGAAATGATGGCTAACTGCTTTAATGTCTCATGAAATTTTCATGAGTAAGTATGCTTGCTAGGAACAAATAAATAGGCATAGGTAAGATAAAAGTTTTTAGACGGATTTTTAGAACTCTTTAGCAGTAATTATTTTATATGTCTACTTAAACAGTTTCCCAAATCTCTTGGGTAACTTACACCCTTAGAGTTTTCCTAAGGTAAATTAAATGATGGAAATTCATTGAATACCTAGATTATTTCCAAGTAAGATAAAGTAATGAAATATTAATTACTGGACACAGGTTTATCCATTTTTGGCTTCCTTTTATAGAAGAATTAAAGACATGGGTTAATTAGTAAGCATGTTCCATAAAAATTGTACTATGAAGAGACACATATTTGTAGAAATTATAAAAAGTATTTACAAATTTGCCAAGCCACAGAATGCTAAGGTAAAAGTTCACAATTGTTTACTTCTTTATTTTCACTAGAAATTAAGGTTTCTGAGGGTTTAAAAAAATCCAAGGTATGTGGTTAAAGTTATTAGAAATAATAAGGGAAACAACTCTGTATGCAAAGAAAGTAGAATATGTTTTTGGCCAAGAGAAGGTATAAAATATGGAGATGTGTTTTTGTTAAGGAAAATGAAAATAATTTTGTCCTAAAATAAAGCGGGTTATTTCAGAATGGGAAGGAAGAAAATGAAGGAAAAACTATGGACATAGAAAGTTGAGAAGAGAGAGAGGGTGGGGGGCGGAGAGGAAATCCTGCGTGGTCAAGTTGTCTAAAAATTGAATTGCTATTACAAGGGTTTTAAAAATAAACTTTAATATCAGTAGTGTATTTATATAAAGCTAAAACTTAATTTTCTTTCATTTGCTAAAAATGATAAATGTTTCTTGGACCATTCATCGACTCTTGATAAGAGATTATGAAAGGTTTTTCTTCACCTTTTAGGTAGTTTACTTGGAAAACAAAGACTTTGTGTCTTACCAACTGTCTTCATCGGGTCTTTGATTAATTAAGAAAACTGAGTCTTCTCCATATTAAAAGAGCTAAGTTTTGCTCACAACTATATAATTTTCTGCATTTGCCTTTGAAACCTTTTATTGTCTTTTGCTTAAGTAGCTAATTAAGTGTTGTTTCATAATGATCTGTGAACCTATTTAGTCAAAAGTCCAAATCTGTTTTTATAATTTTGACAAAACTCCCCAAATTCAAATTCTAAATGAAGTCTTTTTTGACCTGGAGGTAATCTTGGGATTTTCCAGATGGACCCTGGAACATCTCCAAAGATTTGTTCTCTCTTTTTATAAAAAGAAAGATACTAAACCGATTAGGCTTATTTTATTTGTTAAATTACATGGGAAGCACTGTCAAATAAGTGATGCTGAACATTCTTAGATTATATCTGTGTGAATATGTGTTATTAATATAAGCATTCCAGAAATTATATGAAACTCCTAAAATTCTGATATGTCCTGGTATAATGCTATCAGTCATAATTCTAGATATTATCTTAAAATGTTGTGTGTCACAGAAATAACAAAATTTCCTTATCAATTCCATTATAATGAACGTTCATCAAATCTTTAACAATGGTCATTTTTAAAAAGTCTTTTGTCATTTTCAAAGATCTATTGTTTTACTCTGATGCAAAAGTGTTCCTACAAAAGCGCTTCATCTTCAAGGAGATTCATGGAAAGGACTTTTGACAACGACAGGTTTCTCATAAATTTAAGATCATAAAACTGAACTGGGTAAGAATTTCTGGAACTAATAGACAGACTGGATTCAAGCAGAACAAAAACTGACAACATGGAACCGAATGAATTGAGGAGGATGAGTATAACTTTTATGACCTTTTGTTTTAAAACATTGCTGGTTCCTTAATGTTTTGCTTTTCCATGTTTAAGGAAACTTTTTCTCTCAAGCTGTCTATGACTTACAACAATTTGATAAAATATACCTTTGTAAGCAAAGATGAAACACTCTCCTTTCTCCCTCCCTGATCCCTTCAGAATTTGGAAGCTCTTAAGTATCCTTTTCATGGCAACACAGTTAGTTATTTGCATAAATCAATAAAAATTATTCTCCTTGTAACAGGACACAATTGGAAATGTTGGCTATATTACCAAGGCTTCTACTGCATTGTCATATTTGAGAAAAATACACATAGATATGACCAGATAGCTTGAAGGAACTAAGATTGACCTTATGGAGCCAACAGGATGCCTTGGAAAAATCGACCCATCCGTTGCTTACAAGGTTCCAGCAAAGCAGCCATAAAGAGAACTTATAGGGCCAATAAGCTATTCCTGCCACACTTATGTAAATACTCGGGCCAAGTCTAATGCAAACAAACAAATTAGTTTTACCATGATTATCTTTGATAAAGAAATGGGAATAATTGTAGAGGGAAAAATTATGTTTGCACCTTTGTCTACATTAGACTCTAGGCCTGTTCACTGTCTTTGAAGTTTTGTTATATAGCTGTACATTGGACTGGATCTTAAATTATACTTTCTTCAAATATCTAGCTAGGACTCTCCAAACTAACTTTTCTAATCTTCTCCCACTCTTCTGATTTGGAATCAGTAAGAACAAAGATGGCCTTTGACTTTCCTTGGAAGAGACTATACCAGGTCCGCCTCATCCCCAGATGGCAGCCAAACTTCAGGGATTTGAACCCTAGATACACATCTTACAGCCGAAGAAGGCTCCACCTGACATCTGTCTCGTGCCGACCCTGGAGACCTGCAAATCACATTGATGAGGAAGAGAAACAGCTGGCAGGGACGCACACTGCTTCTTCCCAAGATGCCGGACCAAGACTTCACACTTTAACTAAACATGAAACCCTTTCTTCTTGTCTTTCTTCCCTTTACTCTGGCATCGGCCTAGAAAGATTACACCATAACCCGTATTGCCAGTGATGGGGGGGTAACCAACGGAATTTAGAACTTTTTTTTTTTTTTTTTCGGTACGCGGGCCTCTCACTGTTGTGGCCTCTCCCGTTGCGGAGCACAGGCTCCGGACGCGCAGGCTCAGCGGCCATGGCTCACGGGCCCAGCCGCTCCGCGGCATGTGGGATCTTCCCGGACCGGGGCACGAACCCGTGTCCCCTGTATCGGCAGGCGGATTCTCAACCACTGCGCCACCAGGGAAGCCCCAAAGAATTCTTAAACAAAATATAAAAAGCACTAACCATAAAAGAAATAATCAAAGGGTTTCTCTTTTCATTTTACTTTCATTAAAATCAAAAACTTCTGTTCACCAAAAGACATTAGGAGATTGAAAAGGAAAGCCAAGTGTGGGAGAAGATATTTGCACTACCGGTACCCAACAAAGGACTGACAACCAGAGTATACAATGAACCTCAATCCATCAATAATTAAGAGGCAGCCAACCCAATAGCAAAATGGGCAAAAAAAAAAAAAAAGGGCAAAAGACTTGAACAGGCACTTCAGGAAATACAATATCCAAATGGCCATAAACATACGAAAAGGTGCTCCATCTTCTTAGTCATTAGGAAAATACAAAGTAAAACTATAACATGATACCACTCTCTCTCCACTGTATAACTGTGTAAAATGACTAAAATAAGGAAGACTGACAGTATCATATGTTGCTGAAAATATGGAGTAACTGGAAACCTCCACACTGCTGGGGGGAGGGTAATTAATGCCATTACTTTGGAAAACTGTTTGACATTATCCAAAAAAGCTGAGTCTTAACTCTTTTGAAGGGAGGAATGTGAAAGAATTTTTGGACATCTGTAACCACCAAAAATCCCCCCTCTTCATCCCCAAATTCTAAATACTAAGAAGGAAGGGAGGGAGGGAGGGAGGGAGAAAGAGAAAGAAAGACAGAATGAAAGGAAGGAAGGAAGGAAGGAAGGAGGGAGGGAGGGAGGGAGGGAGGAAGACAAATTCTGCAACCATTGACACAAGTCAAAGTTGGAGGGCCAAATAAATTGCACACCCTGTTTATAGTAATGATACATCACAGAGCTATCTTGGCTGGAAAATGGAAATATCACCCAGTATAAATTATAAAAGGTCTTTAGGACCACATCCCCGACATAAAATGCAATTGCTGTTGTACTTGCTTCTATGGGCAGCACGTGATCTCACTTCACGGTAATAATTGGGACAACTTCATTGCAAGTGGTACAACCCAATTAGAAGAAAATTTAGCAGAAAGGGGGATTTGGGGGAAGATTGCTAGGTTACGAGCTGTGCGAGAGTAGGAAAGAAGATGAGCCTCAGGGACAGCTGGACCCAAACACCCCCAGGGTGCCCTCTCCCCTTGGCTCTGCATCTATCTCCCCACGTGTGGCTCCTTCTTCCTGCTAATGGCACACCTGCCTCTGTCTACAGAGTCCTAGGTTACAATTTCATCCACTGGGAAAACACTCATTCTTTCTCATTTCCAGTCTTAAAATTCCAGAAAGGGAAGGGGATTGGCTCAACATGGATGAAGACTCCCCCGATGGCTCACTCAGTTGTGGCCTGGGGGTGGGGCCTGACAAAGGCACTGTGGATGTCCTGCTCTGGCCAGGTGCCCAGTGCTGTCCAGTTGTCTGTGGCTGGGAGGCAGGTAAGCGGAAGCAATGGCAAGGACATGGAGCCCCTGGTGACTGGCGCATGGAGCACTCACTTTAGGGAAAGTTAGACTTTATTATTAAACGCCAGGTTATAGGATTGTGTGTTCTGTAGGGCCCTTTCTCCAGTGTAGCCTCTCAGAGGACTGGCATTGGAAGAAAATCAGCCACAGCCTCAGACCCCGTACCCTTGGAGATGTACCCACAGAGAGCCTGGGATGCCTAAAACAGTAGACTGCCACACTCCATAAGCTATAATACTGAACCTTAGAGCATGGGATTGGGGGACTTTCCTGGCAGTCGAGTGGTTAAGACTTCACCTTCCAATGCAGGGGGTGTGGGTTTGAGCCCTGATCGGGGAGCGAAGATCCCACATGCCTCGTGGCCAAAAAAACAAAACATAAAACAGAAGCAATATTGTAACAAATTCAATGAAGACTTTAAAAATGGTCCACATCCAAAAAAAAAAAAAAAAAAAAAATCATGGGATTGGGAAGCTGTGTGTGCCAAGAATACAAAATGTCAAGCATCAAGGCGTCAGAACACGTAGACCATGCAGTGTGCCCTGAAGGGGAACTGGGGAACTGCTAGATGAAGCCCAGTTACAAAGGGTGGGGCAACGAAAGTACATCCCAATCTGCTACAGCATGAGAGCACAGCATGCTCAAAGCACGGAGTCCGTTCTCTGAGGAGAGTCAACTTGGGAGACCCCAAACATCAAATGTAAGTCATTGTGTTGGCCAAAACAAAACACGGAGGCGAAAGTGTATGCCTGCAAACATAAAGCACAGGCTCTGGATGAGGTACCCTCAAACGTGGAGACCACGCTGCTCCCCTGTTCCCTACAGAGAACTTTGAAATGTCTGTGTTGGTGTTATTAGCTTCCAAAATCTAAGTCCCACGGGCTCCAAGACTGGGTGGACAAAACTATTAAAGGACAGCTTCTGTGCATGTACTGGATCTCTGTGAACAGCGGCAGAACTTTGCCCTTGGTATCACGTTTCATCTACCAAGTTGGAGTATTTCACAGGTAGTTGATCTTCCTGTATGTTCACCAGTAGCTGCATTGTGACAGAACCCAGTCTCATCCCTGCCGTCGTCAGGGTTATGTGTGCTCCCAGTGTGGCCCCTGAGAGCGCAGACACAGTGGACTTCCTGCCCAATGTCTGGGTTTTCACATGGGTAGAAGCTAACGTTGCTTCACCCAGTGTTCCTCAATTCATTTCCTGAAAAGACAGCTGTCTTTTTTCAGTTCCTTAAAAAGTGCTTTAGTATCTTTTACAGTTGGCTCGTAGTTCTCAAAATGTGGACTTTATCAATAAAGAAATGGTCTGGATCTGCTTCCTACGGACAGTAAGTCAATTTGTGACTTTTCAATACTACAGAAACAAGCAAACAAAAAGTAATCCAATAAATTGCCTGTTAGAAGAGCCAGTGACGTCTCTGAATTCTACGTAAAGCTTTTGGTTACTTGTGCGGAAACAGCTTCCGTTTCTTCAGGCCCTCGGGGCATGTCATCAAACACAAAGTATTCGGTTAAATGGGGGAGAACATGAGGAGGCAGGGGGCCCTCATCACAGAACGAGCCCCAGTAAAGGGAAAATGTTCCCAAAGATGGTGGCGCATGGAGAGCAGGACGGGGTGAAGGATGCATGGAGATGGATCAGGCATGCCTTTAACTGCTTAGCACCGACTTACATGAAAGGAGAGACCTCTGGGCCTTACCCTGGAATTCCTTCCTTTTTCTCTCCTAAGCTTCTGCCATCTTGGCAATGCCCTGGCCATGCAAGAGATAAAACACTGTCTTACAGATGAGGGCATGTGGTCAGAAAAGAGCCATTACTACTCCTGTTCACGCTTCCTTTCCTTTCTAGGTGTCTGAAGGACTTTGAGAAACAAGGAGAAGACACAAAAAGCAATAACAAAGTAGAAGAAGAATCTGGAACGAATGTAAAAGTGGTGAATTGGCATCTAATGTTGAAAGTCATAATTGATATAAACGCTACGCACTATGCAAAGAGTGGTGAGGGGTAAAGAGAACAAAAAGGAATGTGGGAGAAATGTAATGTCCCTTCCCACGAAAGCCTACCATTTATATAGGGGAACAAATAATATCAGAGATTATAAACAGCCTAGTTGAACTAGACCACTAGAAGTGTTCATTCAGCACCCAAATTTAAAAACCGGGAGATTTCCACATTAAAGTCTGGGAATCTGGCTTCTTGTGAAAACTCAGAGGATGCAATAACCCCAGATGTGCATTCTCACGAGGCAACAACCTACTGGGTCTGCCAGGAGCCACCCCTACGGCTGGGGCAGGTGGTCTTCACTTTGGAACAGTCCCCACCACTCCCTATTGTCTTACTGTTCACCACTGTGACTGCTGGGCCCTATAGCACATGAATTTTTTATTCCCGACTGGGACATCTGAAACATTAGATGAATGATTAGAGGACAATTCTATCCATGCAAAAAAAGGCCACTTATGTTGTAAGTGGATTCCATGCATTCTCATGGAAAGAGTAGCAGCATCAATCAATTCCATAAATTATCTCAAGCTCTTCACTCAGGGGTACTGGGCTGGCTGCTGAATGAATTCATCCCTCTCTGGCATTTGGACAAGTAAGTCTAATTGTACTGGCAGACCTTGCACTCTGGGCCCGCTTGGAGGAGAGGGGATTTTACGATGGGGTGTCGACCCTGTACACAGATGCTCAGCTCCGGGGGCAGAGAAGGGAGTAGGGGTCCTGTCCTGACATCAACCTTCAACTTAAGCATGCCATGGGGGAATCCATGAATAATTCACATCTCAACCAGGCCAACACTCAGTGAGCTTCAGTGGCAATGAATTACCTCGTGTGCATTTCCTGTCTGCACGTCAGTCTCTTTTCCCCTACGTCTGTGGCGAGCTTATGAAAGGGTGCATTCTCTCTAATGCCCTTGCTTTCGTAGAGGCAGTCTCAGGATCCCAGCCCGAGTTTCCAGTGTCTGACTTGCTATTTACAAACTGTACATCATAAGATTTCTAATAACACATGACTTTAAAAATGCCTCTACTAAAGAGGAATCTGGATGGAAATAGAGAAACTGTGGTCCTTTTAGAGTCTCTGGACATTTGTGCATGTGGAAATTAGGAGACTTGGGTGTTCTGGTGAGAAAAAGTGGCAGGGGGTGGTGGGGGGGGGGAATGCAAACATTTCGAGAACATTCCCTGGCTTGGGCACTTTACATGTGTTCTTGCTGCTCATATCATAGATAAAGAAACAGGTTCTCCAAACCTGAACCGCTAGCAATAGAAAGTGCACCACATTTGCAACTTAATATTTTTCACAACAAGGACCTACTGTAGAGCACAGGGAACTCTACTCAATATCCTGTAATAACCTATATGGGAAAGGAATCTGAAAAAGAATAGATAAATGTATATGTATAAATGAATCACTTTGCTGTACACATGAAACTGACAACATTGTATATCAACTATACTCCAATATAAAATAAAAATTAAATTAAAATTTTTTTCCAGTAACCACATATTAAAAAGGCAAAAATAGGGGCTTCCTTGGTGGCGCAGTGGTTGAGAGTCCACCTGCCGATGCAGGGGACACGGGTTCGTGCCCCGGTCCGGGAAGATCCCACGTGCCGCGGAGCGGCTGGGCCCGTGAGCCATGGCCGCTGAGCCTGCGCGTCCAGAGCCTGTGCTCCGCAACGGGAGAGGCCACAACAGTGAGAGGCCCGCGTACCGCAAAAAAAAAAAAAAAAAAGGCAAAAATAAGAGTGAAATGAGTTTTGATGATATATTTTATTTATTTTATTTATTTTTTATTATATTTATTTCACTCAAAAATCCAAAATAATCATTTAAATATGAAAAATTACGAGTGGAATATTTCACTTTATTTTTTCAGACTAACTCTTTAAAGTTCAAGGTGGAGCTCACACTTATGGCACCTCTCAGTGTGGACAAGCCACAGAGCAAGTGCTCAAAAGCCACGTGCACAGCAGCACAATGTGGTGTTATTCAACAGTACAGCCCTGAGAGGGGGATGCACTAAAAGCTGTATGACCTCGGGCAAATTGCTTAATGGCTCTGGTCTTCTGTTTCCTTATCATAAAATGTGAGGAATAGTAGCTGGACTTTGCTCCTCTCAGGCATGTCTGCTCAGTCCCTCCTGGGTTTTATGATAACACATTAGCAGAACGCAGTGGTCCCTGTGACACAGGGGCAAGGTAACTGCAGGTGCAGACAAACGGCAAAATGACTTACGTGGCATAATTACAAGTCGTACCTGAAATTCAGGTGACACGGTTTGTTAAAGGCAGTTTTCACAACCATGTGGACTTCGGGTGATGCCTAATGCCACCAGCCACAAGCATTTTCTATGAGACACTGGGGAGATGACAACCTTCTTTAACCTTATCACTATACACTGGTAACTTCTCTAAGATTTGTGTGTTGATATTTGTTGACAATGATTGCTGTGCCAAAACAAGGCACATGCAAAAATGCTGTATGCAGCTTGTTTGAACAGTCTTTCAGTTTTATTCAGACCAATTAAGCTGTCTTTTTAATATAAGTATTCAAATAATTGACACTCTTCAGGCAAAATCTTAGCTAAAGAAAGTCAGCTAGAATGAGAATTTTATGGAAAGCAGAATATCTTTGTTAACCAAAGGGGAAGTTTATTCTGATAAAATCAGAAAGCTCAGGTATAGAATAAGATGCAACTTAAAATTATCACAAGAAGAGACAGCACAGAAGTGACGAGAACTTGCCCTTGGACCAAGCAACCTGCTCTCACATCTTGATTTTTCCACGCTTTTCACTTAAATGTTTCCTTACATTTAAGATGGGAAAAATATGTACCTTCCAGGGATAAGGGATGGAATTAGATTCTATCTAATTAGATTCTTAAAATGATAAACGAATTAGATTCTTAAAATGATAAACGTCAGATCCCCTTTTTTTCTATATCACTGAGAATAGATGGGGTGAAAACAGTTACGAAAAAAAACAACAGGCAAAGGCTTTTGGTGATTTTGAGTGTTTTTGCCTTTTTTGTAGCTTAATTTCTTTTAATAAAAAGCAATAATTGTTTCTCTGATTAGGAAAGTAATACACTGATTGTTGAATATTTAGAAAATACAGAAACATGTTTTTGGGGTTTTTTTTTTTGCGGTACACGGGCCTCTCACTGTTGTGGCCTCTCCCGTCGCGGAGCACAGGCTCCGGATGCGCAGGCTCAGCGGCCATGGCTCACGGGCCCAGCCGCTCCGCGGCATGTGGGATCCTCCCGGACCGGGGCACGAACCCGCGTCTCCTGCATCGGCAGGCGGACTCTCAACCACTGTGCCACCAGGGAAGCCCAGAAACATGTATTTTTAAAATGACCAGTAATTCTACCACCCAGAGATAAATACTGTTAATATTTTTGGTTTTGTGCTAAGCATGCCTACATGCAAACATTTTTCTTTCTTTTTACACAATTGGGATCATATTATGACATTAAGTGTTATAGCCCAATTTTCACTTTGTATGCTTTTATTTTTAAAAGATCCTTCAAAAATTTTGGAATATCTCTTATTTTAAAAATATTGTTCAGGGACTTCCCTTGTGGTCCAGTAGGTAAGACTCCATGTTCCCAATGCAGGGGGCCTGAGTTCGATCCCTGGTCAGGGAACTAGATCCCACATGCCACAACTAAGAAGTCTGCATGTCGCAACTAAGAAGTCCACATGCCACAACTAAAAGTTCCCACATGCCACAACTAAGACCCAGCACGACCAAAATAAATATATTTTTAAAAAATATTGTTTTAAAAATAACTTAATGGTTATGTAATATTTTACTATTTGATGTACCATATTTTATTTAGTCCTACTGGGGGCAAGTAGCCTGTTTCCAAGTTTTTCCATATAGAAATTCTACACAATACTCTTGCACACAAATTTTGGTGCACATTTGTTGATGTCTCTAGGATAAATTCCTAGGATTGGAATGAGTAATTCTAAGGGTTTTTAAGTGGCCCTGACACATTACTAAATCAACCTTCTGAAAGGTTTTAACAACTAATGATGACTCTGCCACTGTGAATGATAATTTTTGTACCATCTAGCCTCAGAACCAAATTATCAACTACATTTGAAAGTAATAGATTGATAATGGATGGGTTGTAGTTACACATGGGAGTTCTATCTATTATTCTATGAAGCTCTCTATGTGATTTTCCAATTTCTTGTAATTGGGATGCAGGGCTACAGAAAATTGGGAATGGGCCAGATAGTTTCCAGAGAAGAGAACTTCTTTGAAGATGGGAAACACTTGTCAGCCCTGGGATCAAACACAATAAAGTACTAAGAATGAGGAAGGTCCATAAAAATGGCAAGATGCTGGGTCAGTTCAAAGTCTGCAAGGGGAACCTGCTCTGGATTTGACTTCTGCCCTTGGAAGATGAGACTTATAGCTGCCTGCCAATTATAATCACCTAGAAACAGAGCATCTTGGAGAAACAGAAAACCAGGGTGGGAAATAGAAGACAAGAGCATGGAGGCTGGAGGAGCCAGGAGAGGAGCAAGAGGTGGGAAAAGCTGTGAGAAGGAGGGGCTGGGCCTGAGATGCAGCCACACCCACAGCCTGCTGGAGACTAATGACAAGCTTTCCACTTTTATTCAACATAGTTTTGGAAGCCCTAGCCACGGCAATCAGAGAAGCAAAAGAAACAAAAGGAATCCAAACTGGAAAAGAAGTAAAACGTCACTGTCTGCAGATGACTTGATACTATACATACAAAATCCAAAAGACACTACCAGAAAACTACTAGAACTCATCAATGAATCTGCTAAAGTTGCAGGGTACAAAATTAATGCACAGAAAGTTGCATTTCTATACACTGACAAGAAAATATCAGAAAGAAAAATTAAAGAAACAATCCCATTTACCATTGCATCAAAAAGAATCAAATACCTAGGAATAAACCTAACTAAGAAGACAAAAGACCTGTACCTCAAAAACTGTAAGACGCTGAGGAAAGAAATCAAAGACAACACAAGCAGATGGAAAGATACACCATGTTCTTGGAAGGGAAGAATCAATATTGTGAAAATGACTATACTATCCAAGGCAATGTACAGATTCAGTGCGATCCTTATGAAATTACCAATGGCATTTTTCACAAAACAAAAAAATTGTAAAATTTGTATGGAGACACAAAAGACCCCCAATAATCAAAGCAGTCTTGAGAAAGAAAAACAGAGCTGGAGGAATTGGGGTCCTGGACTTCAGACTATACTACAAAGCTACAGTCATCAAAACGGTATGGTACTGGCACAAAAACAGAAATATAGATCAATGGAACAGGATAGAAAGCCCAGAAACAAACCCATGCACCTATGGTCAATTAATCTATGACAAAGGAGGCAAGACTATACAATGGAGGAAAGACTGTCTCTTTAATAAATGGTACTGGGAAAACTGGACAGCTGCATGTAAAAAAATGAAATTAGAACATTCTTTAACACCATACACAAAAATAAACTCAAAATAAATGTAAGGCCAGATCCTATAAAACTCTTAGAGGAAAGCATAGGCAGAACACTCTTTGACATAAATCGCAGCAATATCTTGTCCAAGCTGCCTCCTAGAGTAATGGAAATAAAAACCAACAAATGGGACCTAATTAAACTCAAAACCTTTTTCACAGCAAAGGAAACCATAAACAAAATGAAAAGACAACCCACAGAAGGGGAGAAAATATTTACAAATGATGTGACCTACAAGGGGTTAGTCTCCAAAATTTACAAACAGCTCATGTAGCTCAATATCAAAAAACAAAACAAACAAACAACCCAATTAAAAAATGGGAAGAAGACCTAAACAGGCATTTCTCCAAAGAAGACATACAGATGGCCAAGAGGCACATGAAAAGATGCTCAACATCATAAAATTATTAGAGAAATGCAAATCAAAACTACAATGAGATATCACCTCACACCAGTCAGATGGCCATCATCAAAAAATCTACAAGCAATAAATGCTGGAGAGGGTGTAGAGAAATGGGAACCCTCCTACACTGTTGGTGGGAATGTAAATTGGTACAGCTACTATGGAGAAGAGTACGGAGATACCTTAAAAAACTAAAACAGAGGTAACATATGACACGGCAATCCCACTCCCGGGCAAATACCCAGACAAAACTATAATTCAAAAAGATACAAGCACCCCAATGTTCACTGGAGCACTGCTTACAATAGCCAAGACATGAAGCAACTTAAATGTACAGTGATAGATGAATGAATAAAGAAGATGCGGTACATATATACAATAGAATATTACTCAGCCATTAAAAAGAATGAAATAATGCCATTGCAGCAACATGGATGGACCTGGAGATTATCACACTAAATGAAGTAAATCAGACAGAGAAAGACAAATATCATGTGATATAGCTTACATGCAAAATCTTAAAAAAATGATATAAATGAACTTATTTACAAAATAGAAACAGACTCACAGACTTAGAAAACAAACTCATGGTTACTGGGGGCAAGGGTGGGGCGAGGGAATAGATTGGGAGTTTGGGATTGACAATATACACACTGATATATTTAAAACAGATAAACACAAGGACCTACTGTACAGCACAGGGAACACTGCTCAATATCCTGTAATAACGTAAATGGGAAAAGAATTTGAAAAAGAATAGATACATGTATATGAATAACTGAATCACTTTGCTGTACACCTGAAACTAACACAACATTGTTAATCAAGTATGCTCCAATATAAAATAAAAATTAAAAAATAAAAAAGCTTTCCAGAAGGGCCAGGGTTCTCAAGTGGAACACATGAGAGCAGTTCCTATGGGTTCCTGGAACTGTCGGGAGGATGTCATGGATGTGGGGAGCACCCTGGGGGCAGCGCCACCCAGGGTGTTTGCCCTGGACCAGCAGCCTCTACCGTCAACAGCTGCTCTAGGTTATATGAAGGTTAGAATTGGGAATACGGCGAAGATAATATGGAAGTAAAGAATTAATTTATATTTCTTTAAACTATAGATATGCACAAAGCACAGGCCCTGGAGGTTGAGTACCTTAACAGCTTCTATTGATTTTAGTAACTTCAGGAGAATTAGTAAGCTAATGAATGATAAGAAACTGGTACAAATCAGTTTACTCAATTCTTAGAATTGCCACAAAATACCTAAACCTAAAAATCACAGATCCCTCACTGCTTTACCCTCCTGTGGAATAAACATAAAATACTATTCAGTATGGTTTGGGGAATCACAAATCCTGTCAGATTAGTAAAACTTTAACTACTAGTTCTAAGTTTGGTAAATCATGTGCTGTTGGTTACATGATAGACTTAAATTTCAACAAGGGTTTGAACTTGTCCCATGTAACAAACTATAAAAATATGGTCAAAATATCAGTATTAGAAACAAAGAGTGTTTTTAAAGGTTGGTCTTAGGCCAGTATAGCTTAAATTTTCATCAGTAATGATAAAAGATGGTACATGAATAAATGAATTAAAGAGATGCCCCAGCCTGGGGTTAGAACCCACTAACATTGTAACTGAACATCTAAGACAGGAGAAAGAAGCTTAGAAATCAGTAGTCACAGATATATAGAGAATGAAGCTTGATAGCATCAGTTTCCTTTGATGATAAAGAAGAAATTAAGCAAATACTGAGTGAACGCACAGTAGAGTGAAACATCCCCAAGGATGAGCCATTCTAGAAAGCCAAATTTCCAGCCCTTGAGACCCCTTTAAGCACTAATTTTATGTTTTTTTCTTTTTTCAATGGATAATTTTCAAAAAGGTATCATTCATTCACATCTCTGCTTTCTTCAAGAAATACAATGAGTGTAGTTTTTTCTTAATGATTCTGGGTAATCATACATGACCAATTTCAATGAGTACTTATTGAGCATTTCTACTTTGTGCCAAGTACTGGACATTGACATTTAAACCTTTTTTATTTGCTTTAAAACCAGATCTTGAAAACAGTATGCTGAGTGAAAGAAATCAGTCACAAAGGAGCACATACTGTATGATTCCATTTATAGGAAACGCCCAGAACTGGCAAATCTGTAAAGACAGAAAGTAGATTGGTGGCTGCCTAGGGCTGGGAGGGAGAGGGCGGGGGCGGGAGGGCCGATGGGCATGATGGTTAAGGGGTGTGGGTTTCTTTGGGGGGCAATGACAACGTTCTAATGAGTGTGGTGATGGATTCACCACTCTGGGAATACACTAAAAGCCGTCGCTTTAAAGTGTACACTTTAAATGGGTAAATTGTGTGGTTATGTGAAGCGTATCTCGATAAAGCTGTATGTTTAAAAACCAGGTTGGTGGGACTTCCCTGGTGGCACAGTGGTTAAGAATCCGCCTGCCAGTGCAGGGGACACAGGTGCGATCCCTGGTCAGGGAAGATCCCACATACCGCGGAGCAACTAAGCCTGTGTGCTACAACTACTGAACCTGTGCGCCGCAACTACTGAAGCCTGCATGCTCTAGGGCCTGTGTGCTGCAACTACTGAGCTTGCGTGCTGCAACTACTGAAGCCCACGTGCCTAGAGCCCATGCTCCACAACAAGAGAAGCCACCGCAATGAGAAGCCCGCGCACCGCAACGAAGAGTAGCCCCCGCTCACCACAACTAGAGAAAGCCGGCATGCAGCAACGAAGACCCAACGAAGCCAAAAATAAAAACGTAAAAACCAGGTTGGCAATGTTCTGAGGACATAAAGAGACAACATCTAAACTAGGATGAGAAGGGAGGATGGACAGGGAGTCGGGGGAGGAGCTGGCCATGCTAAGCTCCTACTCATCTCTGAAGGATCCTTTGCCCCTGAGATCCTGCCCGGCACTATCTCCTGTCTCCTCCCTCCTGTCCCTGTGCCTGCCTGTGATGGCTCCATGGTATCAGTTGCTTCCTATCAGCTCTGGTTCTGGAAACTGCAGAGTTGTTCAAAGCCAGGCTCAGGAGTCAGAAAGACCTGGGTTTAATGATGGGTTGTGACACCATCACTGTGATCTTGGACAAATTCGGTACCCTCTCTAAGCCCCAGTTTCCCCATCAGGAAGACTGGAGTAATATCTACTTCATAGTGTTATTTTGAGGATTAATGAGAGGAAGCTCGGAAGGAATGTGGCTTGCTCAGTGTCTGACTCACAGTCAGTGTTCGGAAGACAATGGTGTGTCTGGGAAGAGAAGAGCAGCAAGTTCTAAGGAAAATGTCATCACAGAGAACAGTAGAAGGGGGAGAGCAATAAACATTAGTTGAGCATTTACTATGTGCCAAGTGTTTGACATTCAGTATCTCTTTTGCTTCTTTTAACAATAGTTCCATGTCACAGATGAGGAAACCAAGACCTACACAGATAATCATTATGACAAGACCACTAAACACTCTTACAATGTGCTCGTCATGTGTTAACTTATCTAATCCTCACTACCCTAGGAAGAAGTGTGATACTGTGTTTATAAGAAGTATATACTTGGTCTTGTCTCTGGGAGCACAGAGCTTCCCACACCCCCTGGAATTAAGTGTTGAGAGTGAAGAAGGTGTCTTCTGTAATGTTAATGAGGTGACTCTCGACCTCACCTAAGGATGGGAGGATGGGCTGGATGCAGAAGAACCAACCATACGGTTGGAACTTGTAGTCTCAGCCCCTGACTTTCTGGGAGGGGAGAGGGCCTGGAGGTTGAATCCGTTACCAATGGCCAATGAGTTAATCAATCATGCCTATGTCATGAGTCTTAAAAAAATCCAAAAGGATGGGTTTGGAGAGCTTCTGGGTTGGTGAACATGTGGAGATGTGGGGAGAACGGCATGCCTGGAGAGGGCACGGGAGCTCTGTACCCCTTCCCCGTCCCTTGCCCTACAGCATCTCTTCCGTCTGGCTGTTCCTGTTATATCCTTTTGTAACAAATTGCTAAACTAGTAAGTAAAATGTTTCTGAGTTCTGTGATCTGCTCTAGCAAATTGATTGAACCCAAGGAGGGGGTTGTGGGAACCTCCAATCTGTAGCCAATGGGTCAGAAACATAGGCAACAACCTGGCTTGCAACTGATGTCTGAAGTTGGGGGAGGGGCAGTCTAGGAGGATTGAACCATTAACCTGTGGAACCTCATGCCATCTCCAGGTAGACAGTGTCAGAACTGAGTTGAATTATAGGACACCCAGCTGCTGTCAGAGCATCCTCTCCACCCCCTCCCACATTGAAATTGGTCACAGAACACCGAAAGAGGTAGTTATCATGATTATCCCATTTTACATATGAGAAACTGAGGCACAGAAAGGGTACCTAACTCACCCAGGGTCACATATATTAAGTTGCAGATCTGGGATACAAACAGAAGCAACTGATTCCAAAGCCCTTGTCTCTTCCATGTATATGCTGTTCACTAAGAACACAGCCGAGGGTCCTAGTGGTCCGCATACCTAACAGGAAGAAAGGCTGCGGAAGGAGCAGTGTATGGGATGCTGGACAAATGGAAAGGACAGGGCCTGGCTTCAGTCAGGGAGCTGGCTCTTTTGGGGTAACTGGAGGGGCACTGAGAGGATACATCAGGCCCTTCTGAACCTTCCTACCTGAGAATACAGAGAAACACTTTTCAGCTGAAGGCTATTTGTGGTTTTGAGTTTGTCAAAATGGTTCTTAACAGCTGTTAGCCATTGCAAGGCTGCTGGGTGGCTGAATTTCTAATATTTCCTGGATTTTTTTTTTTCTCACATGGTTTTGATAGCAGAGAAGAGAGGAAGTTCTGGAAAGCCCTGGGCATTCAAGAGAGAACAGGTAGATTCTGAGAATCAGGGGCCTCACCTGCCTCCCTGTTCTGCACCTGAAAGCCCAGGCTGGTCTTAAAGGTCTGCGCGTAGACTACATGGATGAGGGCGAGGACTCTGGTTAGATCTTTGCCTCCTATTCTCCAAGGCCTCTCTGCGTGGGGAAAGCAACAGTCCTTGGTCTGCTGCCTCCGCTGTTTGGTTAATTCAAGGCTGGAGACCTCTAGCATCTGGGCCAGGTGCATTTTCTTTGTTAAGAAGGACAGCGGCCGACCGTTCCCAGTGCCCTCAGCCAACAACTCAGGCGGTAGGTTAGCACCGGTACCCTCTGCATCCAGGAGTTCTGCATCCTTGGATTTAGTCAACCGCGGCTCAGGCCCCCTGCACCTTCCTCCTTCTTCTTAAACCATCTGGCTCCTCCCACTCTCCCTTCCCTGCCTCTGGGACTGGCCCATTTGACAAGGCTGTCATAGCCTAAGGACAACCGCATTTAACTGATTTTACTTTTGGGTGGAGGAGTCCAGTGGAGTATATTTTAAAATGCTTTTTCATGGCTGATACAACTAGATGACTCCAACTATCATATTCAGAACCCTTCCTGAGGTGTGTTTTCTCCAGACTGGGGTTTAGTTTGTTGGGGTTCAATGTCCCTGCAAACTGTCCCTTCCTGGCTGCAGGAAGAAACTCCCACAGGACATAACTGTTAGAGCTTTTCCTGTGCACCTTCCTGCCACAAATATGTAATATTTAAAAAAAAAAAATCACGATACTTACTCTTGTGAAGAGAGTACCTCTGTCAATTCCAGCCCAGGCTGGGGAGTAGTTCTCAAGCCCCTCTCCCCCAATCCACCGCAGGCATCTCCAGGCCCCCCACTACAAGAAGAGACCCCAACCCCTTTAATTAGGGTGCGGTGGTCCAGGGTCAGGAAACAGCTGGCGTGGCCTGAGGAGCACCCAGCAGTGTGTGACATTTGACTCCTTAATCATAGGGTCAAATTCAAAGCAATTCTGGGGAAGACAAGCGTCTACCTGGGTTTGGGGACCGCTGTGGTAAGAATGCCCTGGGAACAGGGCAAGGTGCCAGGCATGGCTGTGGATGGGTGGGAACAGGACGGAAGTGCTCCTGTGCTTCCCCCAATCTGGTCTCTGCTCAAAGACAGCTGATGAGGTCCTTGACCTGTTTCTCATCCCCTGGGCTGGGTCACTGCCACAATCCGGTAATATATTAAGCTGTTCATAGTTTTTACACTTTAAGAGCCCCCAAAGCACAGCGGCCCAGATCATGCTTTAAAAGGGAGAAAGGAGAGAGATCAAGGGTAAGCCTGGGTGGGAAGCAGAGTTGGGTGGTAGACACTTAGGAGGACACCAAACACGGCAGAAGGAACAGGGCACAGATAGTGTGTTAGTCTGCCCGGGCTGCCATTACAAAGGCCACAGACAGGGCAGCTTAAACAACCGAAATTAATTTTCTCACAAAACTTGAGGCTAGATGTCCAAGATCAAGGTGTCTGCAGGTTTGCTTTCTTCCGAGGCCTCGCTCCTTGGCTAGCAGGGGGCCTCTGTCTGTGTTGTTCCCTAATCTCCTCTTCTTATAAGGACACCAATCATATTGGATTAGGGCCCACCCTCAATGACCTCATATAACCTTAATTACTTCTTTACAGACCCCACCTCCAAATACAGTCACATTCTGAGGTACTGGGGGTTAGGACATCAACACATGAATTTTGGTGGGGGACATAATTCAGCCTACAATTCAGAGGGTGAGGGGGACAAACACCAAACAGCCTCTTTCTCAAGCCTGTGGAGAGCATCAGGGTCACAGGTCCCTGCCAGGAATTCACACAGAGGTGGGCTCATCATTTCACCCAAGACCATGTCCTAGGCCTGGAGAGGGGGGCCCGGCCTGGGGTGCCCTCCAGAGCAGGGTAGCAACCGTGGGCTCATTGGCTGGCCCACCCCAGGAGGCCCAGGTGCCTGCACTGGGTTCAGCTTTGTCTGAGCAGGACACCCAGGAGGCCCAACGCTGTTCCACAGTTACGAAACATGCTTAAGGGAGAACCGAACTCTATGCTAGTTTAACAGTTGTTAATAATTGATAACACCTGTTCCTCAAGGATTGCTTTTCCACAGTGATCGGAGGCTAGAGAATTCGAGAGAATAAAATTGTAGCATTAAGATAAAACTGGGTTAAGAGCTTTTCTGCCGCTGTTTTAAATGTTTCTATATATAAAATATTCATTTTAAGTTTTAAACTTATAAACAAAGATGTCCCTGTAGGCTCCCATGTGTGAAAATCTAATGTGATCATGTAAATCAAGAAAAAGTAGTAAACAAGTTATAAGAAAGTGATCGTCTGGTACACAATGAATAAAGTATTAGAGTAATAGGTCAACACAAAGAATCTGAACGGGACAGGAAGGGAAAGGGGCTGGCGTCCAGCACCCGCTCAGTCTCCTGCAGTGACAGGTGACCACGTGTCCATTGGACAGCTGTGATTTGCAAGAGCTGGGCTAGCCTCACCAAAACCGGAGAGATGTGTTCCACACATGGTCCTCACACACCTTCCTGTCCTTCCCTTCTTTTAAAGCAATTCTGTGAAGAAAAAAAGGTAAAACGCAAATGCTTTTTTGTGGCCATGCCTCATGCGGGATCTTAGTTCCCTGCCCAGGGATCACACCCTTCTCCCCTGCATTGGGAGGGCAGAGTCTTAACCACTGGACTGCCAGGGAAGTCCCAAAATGCAAATGCTTTCAGGGCTTAGGGCTGCCCAGCCTTTCCTACTTGGAAGCCCTGGTGCTGGTAGATACCTGCAGTCTCTCACCTCTGCTGCTATTCTCTCTACTGAGTCCCTAAATACCCTCAGGGTTTGTCCTAGGGCTTCTGCTCTTCTCCATCTATACCCCTCTCCTAGGTGGTTTCTTCCATTGTCATAGCCTTAAGCGATCTCCATGCTGACAACTGCCAATTGTATCTCAGACCCTTCTCTGAGCTCTAGACTCACATCTCTCCCCTTGACATCTCCGCCTCCTAAAGCGCAGCCTTCTCAGACTCATCCCCTCCCTTCTCTGCTCCTCCTTGCATCTCAGTAAATGGGGATGCAGCCACTCACGTGTTCAACGCAAGACCCCAAGAGGCATCCCGCTTCCTCCCTTTCCTCACCCGCATACCCAGTCTAGTTGGGAGATCTTTCAGCTCTACCTCCAGAATCCCCTTGGAGTCTGCCTACTTCATCCATTGCTCAGTCACCACCCGGGTCCAGTCATCATCATCTCTGGAGGACAGCTATACCATAGCCTCCCTATAGGTCACCCCACTGTCACTTTGCCAACCCAACCAGCAGCTGGAGTGATTTAGAAACAAAAATTAGAGCATGGGATGCCACTTCCACCCCTAGTTTGCACAAAATCCTTCACTGGGTTTTCCTGCTGCCTCTGAATAACACCCAAGCTTCTTATTGTACCCCAGGGCCCTGACGGAGCAGCCCCACCAGGGGCATGAAACTTTCTTCCCTCTCTCAGGGCTTTTTGGCCAGACCAGCCTCTACTGGTTTCCTGGGACCTGACTACTATCGGTGAACTCTCCAGATCCGCAGCCTCGGCGTTGCCTGGAGCTGGTTAGAAAGCTCAAGCCCCGCTCCAGATGTCCTGGATCAGAATCGAGCGCTCTACAAGGCCCCCAGGTGATCTGTCTACACATTGAAGTTTGAGAAGCACTGCTCACAAACACAACAAACTCCTTCCACCTCAGGGCCTTTCCACATACTGATCTTTATCCCGGCTCCTCAAACGGCTGGTTCCTAGAATATCTCTGGAAATGGATGCAACAAATCATAGCTGCTTCTGGAGAGAGAAGGCATCTGGCATTGGGGATGGGAGGGGCAGTTCCTTTTATTATATACTCCTGTGCACCTGCCATCTGAGACAGGCTGGGACCCTTTACTGAAGTGCTTTCCCCTGGACACACTCTCATCTCCTCAAGCAACGGAATACAAAGACACTATAAGAGACGAAAAACGACGGCATACATGGGCAGCCAAGGCAATTATGAATAAGATAGAAAAAGGCCACAAACCAACTGCCACTTCTGAGGTGTCAGGAGCAAAAGCAGTGTCCTGCCCCTGCACCCTGCGCACAGCACCACCAAGGGGGTGGGCAGGCCACCTAAGCGCCCCCCCTCTGGCCTGACCCACTGATCCGCTCCTACCCTCACCCCACTTAAGGGACCGGCTTGCCCCGCCTCAGGGAGCAAGGGCACCTGTTACTTGTTTTCGCTCCCTCGTGCTGCAGCACGAGCCCCAGTAAAGTCTTGCCTGAATTCCTCGTGGGGCCGCTTATCAGTTTCCATTGATTAAAGCGTCCGAGGACCCTGGTTGGTAACAAAACAAACAAGAGTGCCATCTGAACGGCTTTCAGTTCTGTCGATGCCATCACCCCGTGAAAAGGAAACCCCCATGACCTGGTGTCACAGCCTCCTTTGATTTCCTCGCGTGCTCACCACGATCCTGTAATTGTTACATTTCTTCCTCTGGTGCTCGTCTTCCTCAGCAGAGTGCAGAAGGATGAGAACCGGGTCTGTCTCCATCACCACTGTGTGCCTGCTGTCTGCCGCTCAGGGCCTGCACGCAGTCAGCTCTCAAAGGCTTTGAAAATGGGCCGCTCTGAACGCTCCCGTTCAAATCCGTCTCCCCGCCCCTTCCGCCACTCCCAGGCATTGTGGCTTCCTCGCCTTCTCAGCTGCTCCTATTTCATCCGTCCTGAGGGCCTCGCGTCCATCTGCTCTGCTCTCTGCCTCTCCGCGCTTCACCTTCTAGCCGAGCTGGTTTGCATCCGTGGTGCTGGGCTTCTGTCCTCTTCAGCTTCTTCACACAAGCCGCTGACTTCACCACCAGTGAACAGAGAAAAATGGAAGTCGGCAAGAAAAGAAGGCCTCATTTTCCTACCAAGAATCCCACAAACCCACCTGCGCTTGCTGTCTTTTCCTCCTTGTATGCTAAGACGCAACATTAACGTCTCTCTTGATAAGTGTGCTGTTCTCACTCGTGGTGTACTGGAAAATGTCTAACAACTGGCTCTCTGGGGGTATCAAAAGCTCTGATGGGGCTTCCCTGGTGGTGCAGTGGTTGAGAGTCCGCCTGCCGGTGCAGGGGACATGGGTTCGTGCCCCGGTCCGGGAGTATCCCAAGTGCCGTGGAGCGGCTGGGCCCGTGAGCCATGGCCGCTGAGCCTGCGCGTCCGGAGCCTGTGCTCCGCAACGGGAGGGGCCACAGCAATGAGAGGCCTGCGTACCGCAAAAAAAAAAAAAAAAAAAAAAAAGCTCTGATGTGTAGAGTTCCCTGATTTCTGTGGTGTCAATACTCCCATCATGGCCAATTTCAAGCTCCCAACTCGCTATCTCTAAACGCAGAGATGGAAGAGATTCACAGAAGTGCATCATCCATGTTATTCTCACCCTGTGGATACAGTGAATGTAAACGGCCCCAAGAGAACAGCTGTTAGTCACGTGTACTAAAATATCAATAGTTAGGAAGGGATGAGTTTTGAGCATGTATTACTTTTGTTATTAATATCATCTATTTAACTGTAAGTTTCCATAATTCCATTTTTTTTTTTTTTTTTTTGTAGTATGCGGGCCTCTCACTGTTATGGCCTCTCCCGTTGCGGAGCACAGGCTCCGGACGCACAGGCTCAGCGGCCATGGCTCACGGGCCCAGCCGCTCTGCGGCACGTGGGAACTTCCCGGACCGGGACATGAACCCGCGTCCCCTGCATCGGCAGGCGGACTCTCAACCACTGCGCCAGCAGGGAAGCCCCATAATTCCATTTTTAATACTGGCTGTGGCTTGCAAAATTCCTGAAAATTTAACACTCAGCTCTCCTGCTGCCAGTCACTCTCACTGCTCACTTTTCTGGTTCTCTAACCACCACAGCCTGGCTCTGTTACTTGTCTTTACCAGTTTATCATGAAGGATACAACTCAGGGACAGCCAGATGGAAGAAGTGCATTTCCCCTCCTCATTGCTGACTTCCGTCTTCCCTTCCTGGGTCCCCAGGGGCGTCAGGTTCTCGGGGCCCCTATTCCTCCAGCTTCATGGCGCTGCAAGCCTGGACTTCTTCCTCCTGCCCTCTGGCCACCGGGTCCTGCTCACCCTCCTTTCCCCAGGTCCCCTCCTCTGTGCATCCCTCAGTGGCTCTGGCCTCTGCCTCTTCTCCCTGGGGCCCTGTCCGGGTGATCCAGCACTGTCACGGCTCCACTATCACCTTGTACGTGTGAATGACGTGTATTCTCCATCTTCAATCCACTCTCCTGGACCTCTGCCCACAGCGGGTGCTCTCGATGTACTCATGGCACTGAGACAATCCCTTGTCTCTACTCTTACTGGCCCCCAGTCCATCCTCCACTTCCAGAAACCCATCTCTATAAAGCGCAAGTTTTAAACGCTGCTTAGAACCCTTCAGGGAGGCTTCTGAAGTGGTCCAGTGAGACCAAGCTGGGACCAGCCCGGGGAGAGTGGAGGTGCACAGAACTGAAAGCATTCACAAGCGATTGTGGAACTGGAATCTTTAGAGTGACAGATGTGGAAGGCGGGAAAAGGGAGGGGGCAGGGACGATTCACAGGTGATGGGCTGAGGCAGCCAGGTGCAGAGGTACCATTAACTGAAATAGGGACTCTGAATGCTTTCTACTCACCACACTTCTGACACCAAATGTGCGGGTTTTTCCCTCACATCAACCTATTCTCTAACTTTCTGGACACCATCTGGGTGTCCTAAAATTCAATTCGATTCCATCACTGTCTACCTGGAGTTAGAGTCAGAGCCCTCAAGTTCAGGGCTTAATCTCACAAGACTGTCTCCACGTCAGATGCCAGTTACAAGTCTCAGGCCTCCTGCGCTTCTGACTGACTAGCTGTCAGTTGGGGTTTCCCACGACCTCCTCCTCAGGATCAATATTGTGCTAGAATGGTTCACAGAACTCAGGAAAACAGGTTACTCATGTTTTCTAGTTTCCCATGAAGGCTGCAACTCATGAACAGGAGATGGAAGAGATGCACGGGGTGGGAGGCAGTATGGGGAGGGGTGCACAGATCTTCCATGCCTTCTCCGGGAGCCCCACCCTTCCGACACCTTGATGTGTTCACCAACCCGGAAGCCTCCAGAACCCATTCTTAGGGTTTTTATGGAGGGTCTGTGGTTGATTAAATCATGGGCTATTGGTGACTGAACTCAGTCTCCACCCCCCACCCACTCCCTGGCAGTGTAGGGGTGCGGCTGAAAGCACCAGTCTTGAATCTCAAGGTTCATTCTTGTGGCAACCAGCCCCCAGCCTCCAAGAGTCACTTTATTAGCATGAGCTCAGTTACCTTTGGGCCAGGGCTTATGAATAACAAAAGCGGCTCCTCTCACCCCTGTCAGGAACTTGCAAGAGTCTTAGTAGCTCCTGTGCCAGGAACACGACAGAGACCAAATAGATGTATTTCTTACTGAATCACAGTATTTCAGGGATTATGGGAAGAAGAGCGGACTTGTGGCCGGGATGCTGTCTAGAGCTGCAGGTGTCTACTGGGCTTCTGGAGACCCTGGAGAGGCAGATGGGGTCCGAGCAGAGGTCTGGAATGCAGGGATAACGTTGTCAGCGTGTGGGTGATGGTCACGTCACATAGGCTAAAACAAAAGGTCTCCAGTGATTCTTCATGGATTTGAGAATCGACTCTAAATTCGTGAAGTTCCTCTCCCACAGTGCCCCCCTCCCCCTCCCCCCAGCTCACTCCCACTCAGGGCCTGGGTCTCAGCACAGGCACCACAGGCCTGGCATCGCTCCCTCTGCCCTCCCCTGAGCCTCTCCTGCCTGCCCCCGGGGTCCTCTGTCTCTCAGAGCAGTTGTCATATTGAGTCACCACACAGGGGGCCACGCTGCCTCTGCCATGGTACCTGACTTTCTCCTCTGTGTGTCCCCCGGGGCATATCTGGTCCCCGGGTCCTGGTGGTTGATCAGTAAATATTTGTCAAGAGAAGACATTGGAAATGAGATTTCTGAGGCTTGCCATGAAAATCCCAGTGTTGGGCTTCCCTGGTGGCGCAGTGGTTAAGAATCCGCCTGCCAATGCAGGGGACACAGGTTCGAGCCCTGGCCCGGGAAGATCCCACATGCCGCAGAGCAACTAAGCCTGTGTGCCACAACTACTGAGCCTGCGCTCTAGAGCCCGCGAGCCACAACTACCCAGCCCACGTGCCACAACTACTGAAGCCCGCGCATCTAGATCCCATGCTCCGCAACAAGAGAAGCCACCGCAATGAGAAGCCCGCGCACCACAACGAAGACTAGCCCCCACTCGCCGCCACTAGAGAAAACCCGCGCAGCAGAGAAGGCCCAACGCAGCCAAAAATAAATAAATTAATTAAAAATTAAAAAAAAAAGAAAGAAAATCTCAGTGTTGCTGGTGTTGGAAGCATCTGGTCCCTGGAGCCCCAGTCTCTCCTGGATGCTGTGAACTCAGGGAGACGTGAGGACGTTCAGAGATGCCAGGCTCCCCGGGACGCCATGAACACGTACCTGCTTGTCCCCTCGGGGTCAGCCTCCCCATTTCTGGCCACATTTCAAACGTGTCCCAAAAGCCCGACCGCTTGGCGAGAACTTCCCCAGCCCCACCCTGGGCAAATACACAGCCATCACCACCCCACACTCGCTGACACTCTCCCGGGACTGTCTTTGGAGCACAGGCTCTACTTTAGTATTATTTTTATACTGTGCATCCGTTTACGGCTTGATGACATACAGCAAAGTGCTGACCCGCCTCTTCACGAGAGTCTCGTAGCTCTCAGACTGTGAGCTGCTCTGGCAGGGAGGCGGGGAAGTGACTTTGGGATTTAGCTGCTGGCCTGGGGCCTTCTGCTGTAACTCAAGGATTCCCTCGGGGGAGTTACAACCCTGGCGACAGGAAAGAACGTCCCTTCATTCCAGATTTACAATGTAGGGCCGTGCTAAGTGCCTAGCAGAACAGAGCTTGTCACATCCCCAGCACCAGGTATCAGCTATTCAAATCGGGTAGGAGATGTCAGTCCCTGTGGTTGATCAAGCTGGATTCCTCGCTCACTGTCAAAGTGCCTGCAGAGGACCCTGGGACGACAATGGCCTTGAGAGGCCAGGAAGGTCCAGGTACCCTGCCGGCCCTCCCGCCCCACCCTGGGCCCACCCCGGGCAGTCCCCTGCAGGCGGCCCTCTGGCAAAGGAGGAAGCAATCGTGGCCTAGGCCCCAGAAGGCTGGCTCTCCGAGCAACCCTGCAGGGCTGTGGTCTAGTGGTAGTGAAGGTGTAGGACAGGAGAAGGCCCAGGACGGTGTGTGTTTCACAGACTTGGCTCACTTCAGAGGCCTCGAGATACAATCTGGGAGAACGACGGTCGGCTGTCCACGTTGGGAGGGAAGGGGCCAGTCCTGATTCCCTCCCCCTCCCAAGCCCTCTCCTCTGAGCTGGAGGCAAACCCCCAACAGCCCTGGGTGAGCACTTACCCCTCTCAGAGCTGGCTGCGAACCAGAGGCAATTCCCAGGTCAAATTAAACACACCGCCTTGCTCTGGCCTCTGGTTTTACAGCCGAGGTCACTGTCACGTCCTCGCAGGGCCTGCACGGCTCCACCCACAGGTCTGAAGCGTGGCTGACCTCACCCCTCAGGGAACATACCTTCTTGTCCGCCAGGCTTCACCAACCTGTTCTGAAGTGGGGAGCATGATCGCTTGTACACTATCCGTCTGGGCAACCCCTTCAAGGTATCATTCCAAAATAAAATGTGTGTGGACGCACAAGACAGCTATTGCCCTTGGAATATACCATTAGAAATCGCTGTTAGGGGGTGTAGTAGGGTTTCTCCACAGAAACAAAACCAATAGGATTGACTGATTGAATGACAGATTGATTGATTAAAAGGAACTGGCTCCCATGATTCCAGAGGCTGAGAAGGCCCACAGTCTGCTGTCTACCAGAGACTCAGAAAGGCTGGCATGTAGTTAGAAGGCCGAAGACTGGAGAGCGATGGGGTAGCTTCCAATCGGAGTCTGAAGGCCTGAGAGCAGGAGCACCGAGGCCGGCAGAGCCACATCCCAGCTCAGGAGCGGGGCGGGGAGGCCAAATCAACCCTCCCTCTGCCATTTTGTCCCTGTTCAGGCCTCCACAGACTGGATGCTGCCCACACTGTGGCGGGGGGCGGGGGGGCATCTGCTTTACTTAATCCACCAACTCAGATTCGAATCTCTTCCGGAAACATCTTCACAGACATGGCCACACGTGACCAGGCATCCCATGATCCAATCAAACTGACATGTCATGGTGTTTTTTCTCCCTCAAAGTGGCTGAAATAAAGGTTAGGCCGTGTCCATTTTACACTATCATGAAATCCAAACGAGTGAACATGCACACGCTTTGGCATTTTCGAAGCCGATTTCCCAGCCTGGCATGTCCCTATGGCAGTACCCGGAGCTGCTTTTCATGCCACCGGCCCAAAGGGTCATAAAAGTGCAAGCTGAGCAGTGACAGTTTGCAGCTGGTATTTAAGTGGTGCATTATGGGGAAAAAAATGCCCTTTGGTTTCTTTCTGATTTTAAGTAACATTCTCAGCAGCCTGTTCATGTTTCGTGGGCAGGGGAGGTATCAATAAACATCGTGAAAAACACATTTGTATACCTTCCAAGGCCTCAATCATCACGGCAGTTATCAACGGCCCCAAAAGGCATCGGCACTAAATCAAGTGGCTTCAGAAATGCAGTAAGAAGTCTGTAGTCGAGGGAGATCAGCTCGGTGCTCTGTGACCGCCTGGAGGGGTGGGATAGGGAGGGAGGGAGGGAGGGAGACACAAGAGCGAAGAGATATGGGGACATACGTATATGTGTAACTGATTCACTTTGTGATAAAGCAGAAACTAACACACCATTGTAAAGCAATTATACCCCAATAAAGATGTTAAAAAAAAAAAGAAGTGAGTCTTTCCAGAAGAAATGTGAACTACAAATCAATTGGCCTCAACCAATTCATTTACTTAATTTATCCCTTGACTTTATGAAGGGATCCAATTAATTTAAAGATGCTTCATTAGACCTGGCTGCTCTGAATGTTCTTTCACTGAGAACATTAAGTTCCCGGAACTAATGACTCACACATCTTATATTTCTGTGCATCCTGTTCAGCCCCTTGAACCCAGTTTTCTCCGACTCAGAAGGTCAAGGGATTAACTCCTTCAGCACCTTAGAAGGGACACTTACTCAGTGCCACTTAGGCTGTTGACCTCATGTGTAGCTTTCCAGGCTGATAAAATGACAAATGATAACAATATACAGGGAGGAAGGAGAAACCAGTTCTGCCTAATGGACTAATAATATTCTTTCAAACATTCCTAGGAAATGAAGAATCACTTGCTCTTTGGAGAAGGGGAAACCCAGGTTAAAATTCTGCCTTGGAAACCTTTCCAAACTAGCAAATCTCTTTTGTAGAAGTACTCTTCCTTCTATTCAGGCAATGGAAAAATATTTCTGTTTTATGAGATTATCCATATTGTCTATTTGTAGGAATTACTTGGCTTAAAATTTTGCCAAAGGGAAATCCACCTTGTGTATTTCATCCAGTGGAGAAATGTACCTTCCAGCTTCAGGTTTTCTAGGTTGCCTCCTTCCCACAATTCCCCTGAGAATACTGTAAAATGGAGTCGAAAATAGAATAATTCCACAAGCGAGCTGACAGCAGGAGTGCCAGCAGCAGATCAGATGTTGATATACTTCTGGAAGGTGGAAAGTGGATGCGATGACATTGCTGAATTACCTACAGCAGAGTGAGCCACAGCTCAGATGATGCAGAAGAGAAAACGAGCCCTTATCTTGGCTCCCAAAGACTTCTAGGTTCAGATTTCACAGGGCACAAACCACACTGGTGGAAAGAGGGGTTGAAATTAGGCTGATTCTACAAAGGTCTCTGAAGAACTGCAGCCCCACTGAGCAGTTCCGTCACAGTGCCAACTCTGAATATTATTCCTGCTAAATCAGGAGAGCTGCCCTCTAAGAACTGCATGGTGGGGTGGGTGGGTTAGGGTTAGGCCCCAGTGTGGATGTTGGTGCCCCACCCCAGAGGAAAGTCCTCCTTATTTGAGCTTTCTGCAGGTGAGAGGGACTAAACATCTGTTTCCTGCCCGTGCACCCTAAAATTGAACCTACCATTTGAACCTCCCTGTCCAGGAACTTTCCTGTCCAGGAAGCTACCAGTTGAACTTCCACGTCCAGACCTACCAGTTGGTCTATCTGTTCTGGAAGGGGAGTGTGGGGAGAAAAGGGTTATCCAAGTACAGAGGTACCCACAACACACTCCCTAGATCAACCAGTCTGGCTTTCATCCATAAATACAAATGGACAACCAAGATAGCCTTGAGGAAAAGAAACAGCCTCAAAGAAAAGAACCAAGATAAGTAAACCGAGGATGGTTTCCAGGGGAAGGAGAGAGAATTCAGGAAATGGAAGCCATAACATAGATCAATGGAACAGAACAGAGAGCCCAGAAATAAACTCATGCACTTACGGTCAATTAATCTACGACAAAGAAGGCAAGACTATACAATGGAGAAAAGACAGTCCAATAAGTGGTGCTGGGAAAACTGGACAGCTACACGTGAAAGAATGAAATTAGAACATTCTCTAACACCATATATTGGGTTGGCCAAAAAGTGCCTTTGTTTTTTAAGTAAAAATAAAAGACACATTTTTCATTTTCACCAAGAACTTTATTGAACAACATATTCACCCTTTTGTTCCACTACCTTCTGCCATTTTTCAGGCAACTTCATAATTCGATCTTCCCAAAACTTTTAATCTTTTTGAGCAAAGAACTGTTCCAGGTGCCTTTTACAGTCTTCCAGGAAATTGAAATTTTTTCAACTAAGAGAATTTTGTAAAGATGGAAATAAATGGAAATCTGCAGGTGCAATGTCTGGTGAATATGGCGGATGAATCAGAACTTCCCGGCCAACCTGTAACAGTTTTTGCCTGGTCATCAAAGAAACGTGCGGTCTTGCGTTATCCTGATGGAAGATTATGCGTTTTCTGTTGACTAATTCCAGACGCTTTTTCGTGGAGTGCTGCTTTCAGTTGGTCTATTTGGGGGCAGTACTTGTTGGAATTAATCGTTCGGTTTTCCGGAAGGAGTTCATAATACAGGACTCCCTTCCAATCCCACCATATACACAACATCAACTGCTTTGGATGAAGACCAGCCCTTGTTGTGGTTGGTGGTGGTTCTTTTCGCTTGCCTCACGATCTCTTCCATTCCACATGGTTGTACAGTATCCACTTTTCATTGCCCCTCACAATTTGTTTTAAAAACGGAACGTTTTCATTACGTTTAAGTAGAAAACAGCATGCGGAAATACGGTCAAGAAGGTTTTTTTTGCTTAACTTATGTGGTACCCAAACATCAAAGTAATTCAAATATCCAAGCAGGTGCAAATGATTTTCAACACTTGATTTGGATATTTTGAGCATGTCAGCTATCTCCCACATGGTATAATGTTGAGTGTTCTCAATTAATGTCTCGATTTGATCCCTATCAACTTCAGCTGGTCTACCCGAGTGTGGAGCATTGTCCACAGAGAAATGTCCAGCACGAAACTTCGCAAAGCACTTTTCACATGTTTGATCAGCCACAGCTCCTTCTACATATACTGCACAAATCTTTTCTTGTGTTTCAGTTGCGTTTTTACCTTTCTTGAAATAATAAAGCATAATATGCCAAAAACGTTGCTCTTTTTCTTCCATCTTCAATATTAAAATGGCCACACAAAAATTCACCAATTTTGGTAAGTCTTTTTTTTTAAATGCACACTGATCTGACAGCTATTACACACAATCTAACAAAATTGTTTTGAATGAAGTTAAAGACAACTAAGTGCTACTAGAACCATCTTATGGAAAAAAATCAAATGAACCTTTTGGTCAACCCAATACAAAAATAAACTTAAAATGGATTAAAGACCTAAATGTAAGACCAGAAACCATAAAACTCCTAGAGGAAAACATATGCAGAACACTCTTTGATATAAATCACAGCAATATTTTTTCATCTGTCTCCTAAAGTAAAGGAAATAAAATTTAAAAAAACAAATGAGACCTAATTAAACTTGAAAGCTTTTGCACAGCAAAGGAAATCATCCACAAAAGAAAAAGACAACCTACTGAATGGGAGAAAATATCTGCAAATGATATGACCAATAAGGGATTAATATCCAACATATATAAACAGCTCATACAACTCAACATCAAAAACATAAACAACCCAATTAAAAAATGGGCAGAAGAACTGAATAGACATTTTTCCAAAGAGTAAACGCAGATGGCCAACATGAAAAGATGCTCAACATCACTAATCATCAGGGAAATGCAAATCAAAATCACAATCAGCTATCACCTCACACCTGTCAATGGCTTTCATCAAAAAGGATACAAATAACAAATGTTGGTGAGGCTGTGGAGAAAAAGGAACAGCTGTGCACTGTTGGTGGGAACGTAAATTGGTGCGGCCACTGTGGAAAACAAAAATAACTAAAAATAGAACTACCATATGATCCAGCAATTCCACTCCTGGGTATATATCTGAAGAAAATGAAAACACTGACTTGAAAAGATATATGCATCCCAATGTTCATGGCTCCGTTATTTACAATAACCAAGATATGGAAGTAAACTGAGTGTCCATCAAAAGATGAATGGATACAAAAGATGTGACATATGTGATACACACACACACACACACACACACACACACACACGTACAATGGAATACTACTCAGCCATAAAAAAGAATGAAAATTTGTCCTTTGTAGCAACATGGATGGACTTGGAGGGTATTATGCTAAGTGAAGTAAGTCACACAGGGAAAGACAAATACTGTATGATATCACTTATATGTGCAATCTAAAAAATACAACAGACTAGTGAATATAATGAAAAAGAAGCAGACTCACAGACACAGAGAACAAGCTAGTGGTTGCCAGTGGGGAGAGGGGAGAGGGGAGGAGCAATATAGGGGTAGGGGATTAAAAGGTACAAACTACTATGTATAAAATAAGCTACAAGGATAGGACTTCCCTGGTGGCACAATGGTTAAGAATCTGCCTGCCAATGCAGGGGACACGGGTTCAAGCCCTGCTCCAGGAAGATCCCACATGCCGCGGAGCAACTAAGCCCATGCACCGCAACTACTGAGCCTGCGCTCTAGAGCTCAAGTGCCAAAACTACTGAGCCTGCGTGCCACAACTACTGAAGCCCGTGTGCCTAGAGCCCGTGCTCCACAACAAGAGAAGCCACTGCAATGAGAAGCCCGTGCACCGCAATGAAGAGTAGCCCCCACATGCCACAACTAGAGAAAGCCCGTGCGTGGCAACGAAGACCCAACGCAGCCGAAAATAAATAAATAAATAAATTTATTAAAAAATAAATAAATTTTAAAAATATTAATTAATTAATTAAGCTACAAGGATATATTGTACAACACGGAGAATATAGCCAATATTTTATAATAACTATAAATAGAGTATGTTGATGAAAATTCAATTACTATCAAGAAGAAAAAAGGAAATTTTATTCCAGCCAAACTGAGGATTATAACCCAGGAAGCAGATTCTCAGACAGCTCTGAAAACTGTTCTGCCTGTTAGAAGTCAAAGGCTTAGTCATATTCATTTTTGAGACAAAGGATCGTACATCAAAATGACATACCGATATTTTACATAAAGGTCACCAACAGTACATAATCCAGGTAAGCACGTACAAAGCGAGTAGCAAGTCACCATGACCCCCTACAGAGCTGGGAAAGAATGCTGTTCTTTTAAGAAGTTACATTGCTAGCATCAGAAGAAAGAAAAAAAATTGTCTTTACAGTTGAGCAGGCACTCCCATCTTTGGGGAGCTCTGGTTAACGTGTAATGCAGATGCACATTGCACATTAGGGAGGAAGAAGGCTCAAACAAGAACAGAGAGAGAATTTTATGTTTAATTTTTTTCTTGTCCTACCTTAAAATATAAATTTTATTCCATCAAGTATAACCTTTAGAAATTGTGAATCACTATACTGTATACCTGTAACTTATATAGTATTGTACATCAACTATACTTTAATAAAAAAATTAATTAAAAAAAAGAAAGAAATGGAAGTCTCAGAACTCTGTGTGAGGACATTTTCCCCATGAAACAAGAATAGGTGAACCTGAAAAAGGAGAAGAGAACAAGGATTCTTGAAGATCAATGATAGGGTTTTCAGGATAAGACTGCAAACTAAAATGCAGTATGATTTTGAGTGTTTGCTGGAGTATAAGAAAAAACAATCCACATGGCTTTGATGCTTGGAACATTGTGGAGAGATGGATTTAGTCCCAGAGGATTATGTTTACTTCTCCAATCACACTAATTGGTTCTATAGTGATTAATATTTACATAGTTAAAATGTTGTAAATGCTGTTTCTTAGTTTGTAATTTTTAGAATCTGGCAGAGCACCAAAGATATAATTAATTTACAAAATGAATGTAAACATTATAACAAGGGCATTGTAAAAGTAACATTGTAACTGACAGTGATCAGGAAAGGATGGGGAGGAGTATAGGGGAGTGGATGATCAAGAGAAATGGTGTCCTGTTAATGGAAAAAGAAAGAGCAAAATTATAAAAGAAAAATTATAAATATATATGTTTATAAGATACAAGCCTTAGGGAGTAATGTAGGGTACACGTAATGTGAGTCAGGCACTTTTCCCGTATTTCATAGGGGGGACTCAGTAGATGCCATGCAAAATTTAAAAATCAAGAAATAGAGTTATACACATATTATCTAGAATTATGGGTTTAGCCACCCAAAGAATACAGAAAATGGCCTCTGGGAGTGCAAGGCTTTGATTTTTCATTTCGAATTATTCTATAGCTCAAGAGTCAACAAATTGTGATCCACAGGATTGCTGCCTGTTTTTGTAAATGAAGTTTTACTGGGACACAGTCACACTCATTTGTATTACCTATGGCTGATTTTGTGTTAATGATGGCAGAGCTGAGTAATTGTAACAAAAGTTGTATGGCCTGCAAGCCTAAAATACTTGCTTTCTGGCCTTTTACAGGAAATGTTTGCTGACCTCTGCTATAAGTTATGATTTTTAAAACTGTGTGCATGCTTGAGTTGTAAAAAAGAAAACACAAGCGGGGGAAAATACTAAACTTCCTAGTTTTCAACACCTATTTCCAAACTGCTATAAACTTGAACTCTAGGTCATAAAAATCTCCGTTTTATTTTTAGTTAAAGACTGTTATTTTAAAATCTTCTTTCTATTCCTAAATTACATTGTCTCTAATCACATGCATTTGATCTTGGAAATGGATTATTGACCATGGAAGCCATAAGAAGATGTGGAAACAGAGAGGAATTTGGTTGTTGTTTGCTTATTTTCTTCTTCCAACAAAAAGCCCAGTTTTCCAGGTCTTTAGAAAATCAGGTTTTGATTTCTTCCTCATGAAAATTTTGTAAAAAGTCTTTTTAAATAAAAGGAAGTACAAGTGAGAGAAATCAAAGAAAACAGGGATTGTAAGTAGGACTCTACTCCCCAGAAACCAGATAATAAATACTAGAACCCAGTAGATTAAGGACATAAGGATAGGAGTGTTTCCAAGTGTGGCTGAAAGGAGCCCACAGTATTAACAACTTATTGACTAACACTTGTTTACTGTGAGAAAACAACTTACTGCACCATGATCTGAAGTCATAATGAAGATATAAAGGTAAAAACTATAGTCTTGGAGGCATTAACTCTACGTGGAGGTGCCTTTACTCTGACAGAAGATTTTTTTCCAGTTTTTTTTAAATTAATTAATTAATTTATTTTTGGCTGCATTGGGTCTTCATTGCTGTGCATGGGCTTTCTCTAGTTGAGCTGAGCAGGGGCTACTCTTGGTTGTGGTGCGCGGGCTTCTCATTGCAGTGGCTTCTCTTGTTGCAGAGCACAGGCTCCAGGCATGCGGGCATCAGTAGTTGCAGCATGCGGGCTCAGTAGTTGTGGCACACGGGTTCTAGGGCGCAGGCTCAGTAGTTGTGGCGCATGAGCTTAGTTGCTCCGCAGCATGTGGGATCTTCCCAGACCAGGGCTTGAACCCATGTCCCCTGCACTGGCAGGCGGATTCTTAACCACTGCGCCACCAGGGAAGCCCAGTTCTGGCTTTCGATGCATGAAGATGACAGGAAAAACTGGAAATCTGATTTGTTTGTTTTCTTCCCAGGGCATTGTGTTAATTAAAATGCCAATGCAGACTTCCAGTTTCGGCCCAGAGGTGTAGAGAGCTTGAAAGAGAGTGGTTACCACACTTTCAATAAGAAAATAGCAAGGCACACTACAAATTAATGACTTATCTTGGTCGCATTAGAGAACTGAGGTTGCAAGACAAACAATTTACCTGAAATCTGGAGAGAGACAGATGCTTGCTAGGAGAAAAAGGACACAAGCATTTGCTTACCTAGAACAGAAGCCACTGAACACTTATAGGTCACTATGATGATTCAGTTAGAAATTCTGAACAAATTGCTAACAGCCGAAAGGAAGCTAATATAAGAGAGGCTTCTCTTGCAGGATTTCCCCCCAGGAATTCCACCAGGTGACTGTAGAAAGGATTAGAAAAGCTTTCTGAGAAAACTCTCCTGTGTTACTGACTGAGCGAGGCGAACATGAGCCACTGACGAAATTGGCTGACCCACATCCCATATCTTCCCTGGGGAACAAAAGCCTTAATATGTGGAGGGAAGGGTGACAAAAACGGTACCCTAAGGTCACCAGTGGAAACCTGCTGCAGGTAGGGAAGAACAGAAAACAAAACGCTCTACCCCTGGGGGAGGGACAGGAATTCTTGTGAAGGTTGCACTTCTGAGACCCAGGTTTACAGGGTTTCCTAAGACTGAGGCTTAATCAGAATATCAGAGAATGACCCACCTACCCTGTTCCCTCATACATGCTAGCAAGCATCCAATAAAAACTAATGGTGGAATACATCAGGGAGAACTATAGGAGATCGATTCTCTCTGGGGAGTAGCAGGAAGATCCAAAACCAAAGGGAGAGCACATATTCAGAAAAACTCACTGGCAAATTAGCCTACAGCATAAATATAGATTGCTAGAGGGGCTTGAAGCCTCTAGTGCAGTGAAGGTGGCTAAACCCATCAGAAACTCCAAACCAGCCCAAATGCTGACTAGATCAACACAACTCACCACCCTAAGTCTGAGGAGAAGGAAAGGCAGGTCCATCTTGAAACATAAAAAATACTTAGCTTAATATCTATTGTCCTATTCAGCATTTCCAACTTCCAATAAAAAAATTATGTGCACACAAAAAGACAAGAAAACACAGTCTGAAGAGATGAAACAATCATGAGAACCAGACTCACATGCGTTGAATTATCAGACATTAACTATGATTAATATTTTAAAAGACCTAAAAGAAAAAGTAGATACCATGCAAGGTAAATTCAGCAGAGGAATAGAAACCATGAAAAAGAATCAAATTAAAATGCTAAAAAGGGACTTCCCTGGTGATCCAGTGGTGAAGAATCTGCCTTCCAACGCAGGGGACATAAGTTCGATCTCTGATTGGGGAACTAAGATCCCACATGCCACAGAGCAACTAAGCCTGCACACCACAACTACTGAGCTCGTGTGCCTCAACGAGAGAGCCAGCGTGCCGCAAACTACAGAGCCCACGTGCTCTAGAGACTGCATGCCACAACTACAGAGCCCACGACCCCTTCAGCCCCATGTGCCACAACTAAAGAGAAGCCCGCACACCACAACTAGAGAGAAACCTGAGCAGACCGCACGCCATAACGAAAAGATCCCGCACGCCTCAACAAAGATCCTGTGTGCCACGACTAAGACCCGATGCAGCAAAAAAAAAAAAAAAAAAAAAAGGAAGAAAGAAAAGGAAAATAAATGGATAAAATATATTTTTTTAAATGCTAAAAATTTAAAAAAAACAACCCATAGTAATGGGAATAAAAAGGGCTTTTGGGTTCATCATTAGAATTGACTGAATTAAGTGAAGAATGAACTTGAAGAAATTTAATAGAAATTACACAAACTGAAACCAAAGAGAAAAAGAGTGAAAACAAAGAACAGATCATGCCACAACTAAGAAGTCCACATGCCACAACTAAGAGTCCACATGCCACAAGAAGTCCGCATGCCGCAAGAAGTCCACATGCCACAACAAAGATCCTGTGTGCTGCAACTAAGACCCGGTGCAGCCAAAATAATTAATCAACTAATTAATTAAAAAATAGAAGAAATATATCATCACTAGATAATGGCCCCAAAGGGGAAAAAAAAGAACAGATCATTCTAAAGCATGGGACATTATCAGACATAAGCGTAATTTGAATCACAGAAGGAGAAGAAAGAGAAGATGGGCAGAAGAAATATTTGAAAAGAAAAAAAGGCTGAGAATTGTCCAAAATTAGTGACAGACACAAAATCACAGATCCAAGAATATCAGAGAAAAACAAAAGGATAAATACCACAAACAAACAAACATACCTAGATATATCACATACAGACTGCTGAAAACCAAAGACAAAGGGAAAATCTTAAAGGCAGTCAAGAAAATAAATATATTATCTACACTGGAACAAGGGTAAGAACTACAACATACTTGTCAGAAACCATGCAAGCCAGAAGACAATGTATTAACATCTTTAAAGTTCTGGGAGAAAAATCTCACAATTCAAAACCCTATACCTAGTTAAAATAGCCTTAAAAAAATGAAAGATATGCAAAATCAAAACTTTCTCAGACAGAAAAATTGAGGAATTCATTGCTAGCAAACCTACCCAGCCATAAATGTTAAAGGAAGTTCTTTAGGCAGAAAGAATATGAAAAAGGTCAAAAGAGCATCATAAATAAATGAAGGTAAAGTGAAATCATTTTTCTTTGTTTTTATTTGCTCCAAACGATAACTGTTAAAAGCAAATATAACAGTGAAATATGTGTTTATAACATATGTAAAAGTAAAATGTATGACAACAATGGCACAAGAGGTGGGAGGGAAGAATTGAAAGTATGCTGTTATAAAATCCTCATAATACTTGTGAAATAGTATATTATTTGAAGAAAGACTCAGATTATTTTAAATGAATATTGTAAATTCTAGGGCAATGATTTTAAATGTTCTTTTCTAATCTGAGATATAATTGACATATTACATTAGTTTCAGGTGTACAACATAATATTTGTATATATTGCAAAATGACCACCACAATAAGTCTAGTTAACATTCATCACCACACATAGTTACAATATTTTTTCTTGTGATGAGAACTTTTAAGATTTATTCTCTTGGCAACTTTCAGTATACAATACAGTATTATTAACTATAGTCACCATGCTGTACATTACAGCCCCATGACTTATTTTTTTATTATTATTATTTTTTGCGGTACGCGGGCCTCTCACTGCTGTGGCCTCTCCCATTGCGGAGCACAGGCTCCGGACGTGCAGGCTCAGCGGCCATGGCTCACAGGCCCAGCCGCTCCGCGGCATGCGGGATCCTCCCAGACCAGGGCACGAATCCATGTCCCCTGCATCGGCAGGCGGACTCTCTACCACTGCGCCACCAGGGAAGCCCTCCATGACTTATTTTTAAATAACTGGAAATTTGTACCCTTTGACCCCCTTCATCCATTTCATCCTCCTCCACTCCCCACTACACTCTGCCTCTGGCAATCACCAGTCTGTTCTCTGTATCTGTGAGCTCCCTTTTGTTTTAGTTTTAGATTCCACATATAAGTGAGATCATATAGTATGTGTCTTTCTCTGTCTGACTTATTTCACTCAGCATAATGCCCTCAAGGTCCATCTACATTGTCACAAATGTCAAGATTTCATATATATCACATTCTCTTTATCAATTCAAAAATCTGTTTTTTTAAAAGAAATAATAAGTCACTAGAGGAGATAAAATTGAACCATAAAAAAATACTGAAACCCAGAGAAGACTGTAAAAGAGGAAAAAAGAACAAAAAACAAGTGGAACAAATAGAAAACAGCTAGTAAAATGGTAAATTTTAATGCAACCATATCAATAATCAGTTAAAATATGAATGGTCCAAACATATCAGTTAAAAGACTGAGATTGAACAAAAAAAGCATGCCTCAACTATATGCTATCTACAATAAACCCACTTTAAATATAAAGTCATGCACTGGTTAAAAGTAAAAGGATGGAGAAAGATATACAAACACTAACCAAAAGCAAGTTGGAGTTGCTATATTACTTTTAAAGTAAACTTCACAGCAAGGAAGATTATTAGGGTTAAAGAGATATTACATAGTGATAAAGGAGTCAAATATCCAAGAAGACATAATAATCGTATATGTGTCTGCCTCTAACAACAGAGCTTCAAAATACACAAGGCCATTGGGCTTCCCTGGTGGTGCAGTGGTGGAGAGTCCGCCTGCCGATGCAGGGGACGTGGGTTCGTGCCCCGGTCCGGGAAGATCCCACATGCCGCAGAGCGGCTGGGCCCGTGAGCCATGGCTGCTGAGCCTGCACGTCCGGAGCCTGTGCTCTGCAACGGGAGAGGCCACAACAGTGAGAGGCCCACGTACCGCAAAAAAAAAAAAAAAAAAAAAAAAATATATATATATATATATATATACACACACACACAAGGCCAAAACAAATAGATTTGAAAGAAGACATAGGCAAATAGGCTATCAGAGTTGGAGAGTTCAACCCTCCTCTTTCAGCATATGATAGGACAAGGAGGCAGAAAATTGTAAGGATATAAATGACCCAAACAACACTATCCACCAACTTGACTTAATTGACATTTACAAAAATTCCACCCAACAACAGCATTTCCTGCGTGCGCACGGAACACTGATGAAGAACATTCACCGTGTCTGGGGCCACCAAATGCCAACATAAAGGCTGCATTCCACATACCGGGTAGTTTTGGTCTGACAGGCACCAGAGAAGAGCAGCCTTGGGTAGTCTGAAAAACTCCCCTTGGAATTTCTGATTCTTTTACCTACGTCCTCCTTTATCTCCCCCTGCCCTTCCACTCCAACTAAGAACCTTTGGGCTGGACTCTGACAAGCAGGGAATGAATGGAGGTGAGGTGTGTGTAACTAGAATGATGTTTTCTGACTGACTGACCCTGCACGGAAACATCCGTGTTGCTAACTACCGTGTTTGTTCCTCCATTCAGCAGACATTAACTAAGCATCTACTCTGCACCAGGTACACCACTCTGCCGGACACTGCTGAGGGCACACAGTCACCAGTAAAAGATGGCACTGCCAGGGCTGACGGGAACCTTGCAAATGGAACCCGCACCTTCCAGACTGAACCAAAGGAATGTCCTGAGAACCAGTAAGGGGCACAGAGACCGAAGTATCAGAAATTAGAGAGAAAGAACTAAAAACTGAGGATTGTTCTCTTTTTAAAATAAACAATCACCTGCCAGAAGTATCAAAGCTTGTTTGTGGCTCACCACAAAGGTAATAAGTTGACCTTGTTTGTGGCTCACCACAAAGGCTTAGAGTGGGTGAGACCCAAGAGGTCACTTCTCCCAGCCCAGACCCAGAGAGGCAACCCCAGCTCTAAATGTAGACCCCACTGGTTATGTGCGTTAGTTTGCTTGAGCTGTCATAACAAAGCACCACAGACTAGGTGCCTTAAACAAGAAATTTATTTTATCATGACTCTGGAGGACACAAGTCCAAGATCAAGGTATCGGTAGGATTGGTTTTTTCAGAGCTCTCTCCCCCTGGCTTGTAGACGGTGGCTTCTCTCTGTGTGGTCACACGGTCTTCCCTCTGTGTGCGTCTGTGCTCTAATCTCTTCTTATTAGGACACCAGTCGTATTGTATAACGGCCCACCACAGTGAAATCATTCAACTTCATGAAGATAGGCCTTCTTTAAAGGCCTATTGCCAAAGACAGTCACATTCTGAGATACTGGGGGGTTGGGACTTCAACATTTGAATTAGGGGACACAATTAAGCCTATAATAGCTTGGAAGCCCAGCACCCACTGGGAAGAGACCATAAACAGAAGAGAGCTCTGGAAACCTGCTGCAGCCTGTGCAGACGTGGACAGTGGATGCACAGAACGGCAGCCTATCAGGGCAGGAGCTGCTGGGACTTCCAGGGTCCCTGGGTGACCCAAGACATGTCTGGCTCCAACCACTGCCAGGAAAGTCGGCTCCAACTTGGCGCCTTTGAATTTAGTGCCCAGGTCCACACCCTTTGTAAATTTTCCAGGGGCTCGAAGCATTTCAGCACCCGCAGTGGACAGAGTTCCAAGAGGCAAGGCAATGTGGGGTGAGGGCTCCTGAGGGCTGCCCTGCACTCAGCACGGTTGTGAGCATCTGGACTCTGCCCCCTGCTCTGCCCTCGTGGGAGCCCGGGAAGGCCACCTGATGGGAGGGCCTGAGCCTTACGGATGAGCTGGTCGATGAAGTGGGGGGAGTGGTAGACAGTGGAAATAATCTGTTCATCTCCCTCCTCCCCCTCCTTTGGGAAGAAAGATGGAGCATCTCAATTTAAAGGCTTCAGCTTCTGAAGGATTGGGTTTATTTTGTCTAAAGGACTCCCTAATGACTTGCCTCTAGTTTCCTTTGTCTTGATAGCAATTCTGCATTTTCCTAAGTTTGATACCAGAATTCTTTTTTTAAAATAAATTTACTTATGTATTTATTTATTTTTGGCTGCGTTGGGTCTTCATTGCTGCGCGCAGGCTTCCTCTAGTGGTGGCGAGCGGGGTCTGCTCTTTGTTGTGGTGTGCAGGCTTCTCATTGCAGTGGCTTCTCTTGTTGCGGAGCATGGGCTCTAGGTGCGCGGGCTTCAGGAGTCGTGGTGCGTGGGCTCAGTAGTTGTGGCTCGAGAGCTCTAAAGTGTAGGCTCGGTAGTTGTGGCGCACGGGCTTAGGTGCTCCGCGGCATGTGGGATCTTCCCGGACCAGGGCTCGAACCGGTGTCCCCTGCATTGGCAGGCGGATTCTTAACCACTGTGCCACCAGGGAAGCCCAATACCAGAATTCTTATTCCTGTGGGGAATCTTCCAGGGGCAACTTGTTCTTTATTGGATAGTGAGCTAAACGGTGACTTTCTGTTTTCTCAAAATGTAATAGCAACTGTCAAGCTAGGCTCTCGGCAGGGAGGTTTGCTCATGCTCAGGGCTGTGCAGGTCTGGAGGCCTCTGGCCTCCCTGCAGATACTTCTGGGTGCTTTTAGAAGTCAATAAGCAAACTCCTGGAGGACACCCTGCAACCAGCCTGACTGTTGCTGTTTTTGAGAATCTTTTGGGCATCACAAACACATCTCTCCCTTATTTCCATGCTAATGAGGATACCTTCCCTACGGAGGAGGCAGGAAGGAAGCTAGAGCACGTGGATAAAGCAAATGTCAACGACTGCCTGAACACCTGTGCTATTACCCAAAACACATGCGTTCAGCTTGCATTACTTCTGCTCTTTGGCCCTGAAAAGCCTATTTGCTAGAGATGATTTTCATCCACCAAGGAATAAGTATCTCTGTCCACATGGGAGTTACACAGAACCGACCAGAAGATTTAGTACTTGGTGGGGCGGCAGATCTGGATCCCTCTCTCCATCACATACATCTCTAGAGAGGACTGGGAAGAACCATCTTCCAACTGGCTGGTTCCACCTGGCTTCCTTCTCCGGGTAATCAAAAGCTTCCAAAGCACTCTGGACAACTACATTCTGCATGAAAGCCCACCTGGATGAATTTCTGGATGATTACTTCTTGGTAATAATCAGATTAAGAGCAATGTAATGTAACCGTATTATAAAACGAACGTACAAGGCCCCACCTGGACCACTGCAGGTTGCAGATACACAGTAACTCCAGGCTGGGGAGGCCGCCCAGCCCAAAGTCCTTTCCAGGGGCGGACATACGTACGTCAGCCCGGAGGGATGGCCATCCTCCCACTGCTTGCTCACCCCTGACTGGGCATCCTGTCCCATGCCTGACAACTGTGAGTGTTAAAACTTTTCTTCATTAGTCCTTCTCTTGAACATTCATTTCTGGTCCTAGTTTGCTCCCTGTGGAGTGAGAAGAAGTCAATTCTCTCTTCTTTCTTCAAACAACTGGACCGGCTTGAAGTGGAGAAAAACTTATTCATCAAAATTCCCCTCAGCAAGACGCCGCCATTTGTTTTGGAGCAATTCTGTTAAGCTGCTCGGAGTGGTGTTGTGTGTGGAGGGGTCAAGGTAGGCCTGATGCGCTTGAGATAACCAAGAGCGATCTGCCCCGCTGGCGGGGGCAGGCTATAGGATGAGGAAGCTAGAGAGGCAACGTCCCCTCCAGGAGACACCCCCACACCCCCAAATATCTAATAGGCTTGACCAAGACAAAGAACGCCAGGTGCGCGTGGACTCCTTCTGCAGACTGCTCAGGGGCCAAGTTCTGGGGAAAGACAGCAACAAGCCCCCAAAATGCACACGTCCAGGCGTGAAGGGGGCCGTGGGAACGGAAGACCCACGGCAGGCGGGGAGGATGTAACCAGGATGTTGCCATCACCATGGGGCCTCCCCTGGCAGCTGGATCAAAACTGGGGGGCTCCTGGTTCCAGGAACGAGAACAGCCCACAAGCGCAGGCATTTCATCCTTGTTGGAAGCCCTGGAAAGTGAGGTGCGCTTCACAAAGATCATCAATTCTCCCCGCTCCCCTCCAAGTTTACTCCCATCCACGCATGAACACGCTCTTGCATGTCTCTTGTGAAAAAAACAAACCACAAACCCTCTGTTGGCTACACACCTCTCCCACCTCTAGCTACGGCCATTTCCTCAGCTCCCATTCACAGTAACAGTTCTTTTTTGTTTGTTTGTTTGTTTTTAATAAGTATGATATCAAGGACTTTTTTTTTTTTTAGATGTTGGGGGTAGGAGTTTATTAATTAATTTATTCCTTTTTGCTGTGTTGGGTCTTGGTTTCTGTGCGAGGGCTCTCTCTAGCTGTGGCAAGCGGGGGCCACTCTTCATCGCGGTGCGCGGGCCTCTCACTATTGTGGACTCCCTTGTTACGGAGCACAGGCTCCAGACGTGCAGGCTCAGTAGTTGTGGCTCACGGGCCTAGTTGCTCCGCGGCATGTGGGATCCTCCCAGACCAGGGTTCGAACCCGTGTCCCCTGCATTAGCAGGCAGATTCTCAACCACTGCACCACCAGGGAAGCCCCCACAGTAACAGTTCTTGAAAGCTGAGTGTAGCTGATGTGTCAACACATTGGCTGGTCTTGGCCCACTCTACCTGTGCTTCTGCCCCCCACCAGTCCACTGAAATCGAAAAGGTCTCCTATGACCTCCATGTTCCCAGGGCCGGGGGTCACTCTCAACCCCATGTCTTGGTACGTCCCCGCCTGCACAGCTGATGCCTCCCTCTTTCTGCCAACACCTCCTCCTCCTTCACAGACCCTCCCTGTCTCCCGCCTGCACAGCTGATGCCTCCCTCTTTCCGCCAACACCTCCTCCTCCTTCACAGACCCTCCCTGTCTCCTTTGCTGGCTCCTCTTTCTCCTCAGATCAGTCTAGGGACCCTTCTCTCCCTCTTTCAGACCCCTGCATTCCTACTCCATCTAAAGCTGATGATGTCCCCGTTTATAACTTTATTTGATATTCCCCTTAGATGTTTAATGGGAATCTCAACTTGAAGGCGTGCAAAACTGAACTCCTTCTGTGGCATATCTCCCCTGTCCCCATTTCTATAAATGATACATAACTCATCAGGAGCTCGAAACAAAAATCTAGGTGTCATCTCCACTGCCACGCTTTCCTTTTCCAAATCATATCCACCAGCATATTGGATTTTACCCTACCTTTTAAAAGTATTTTGAATCCATCTACTTCTCTCCACCTCCCTCATGACTCTAGACCATGATGATCCCACACAGACCACGGCAACAGCCTTCTAGCCTCCTGCTTCCACTGTGTCCCCGCACAATCCATTCCCACCCATCAGCTACAGCCAGCTTCTTAAAATATAAATCCCATCCCCTCCCATCACTCCCCTTCACTGGAGGCAGGAGATAGATGGGCCCCAGGCTGAACAGTTTCTCCCCTGTGGACAGAAACTCCATAATGGGAGAAACCCCATAAAAGCAGGATGATGGAGGAGGCTGGGCTCTGCCCAGATAAGAGACCATATATTCCTCATTCTCAAAGTCAAGGAGACCTCCTCGACTACACATGTGCAGAAACGCTCCTTGGAGGTCAAAAAGGGAGGGGGGTGCCACCTCATAGTAAGTGATGTCAACCTATCCATAGATTCTTCACTAGAATCCGTCTTGGCTAAGAGATGCACACGCACACAGGGGAGGACCCTGAGATAAATCAAATATGGACTCAGAACAAGGCAAAGCAAGATGACTGGTCAAAGGAAACCCGGAAGAAACGTCCCATAAAAGTGATTCAAACTGCTACAAAAGGGCATGATTCTCTCTCTGAGCCCACCAGGGTGTCTATCCACATGTACTATACTCTTTTCCTCCTAATAAACACTTTACTTGTTTCAGTACTTTCCATCTCTATGTGGAAATTCACTTCTACACAGCTGACAGGCCAGGGCCTTGTCACTGGCCACTGGTCCCTGGTGGTCTGGTGGCTAGAATTCAGCACTCTCGCTGCCACTACGTGACCTCAATCTCTGGCCGGAAACCGAAATCCTCCTTCAAGCCACTGCAGGCCAAGGCCACCCAAGATCACACTGACTTCCCAGAGCACTCAGAACAAAATCTGTCTCCCCACATGACCTGCTTCCTGATGTCCACACCTGCTTCTTCCCCTTGTCCTGCACGTGCCAGCTACACTGTTCTTGAACCGGCCAAGTTCAAGGGCCTGGGACTTGGTTGAGTGGTTCCCTCTTCTCCAAGTGTACTCCCCCAGATCACCGCATGGCAGGTTCATTTTTATAATTAGGTCATCTCTCGAGCAAACCCTTTCCTAACCACCCAATCTTCAGGAGACTTTCGGCCACAACCAAGTCCCTGTTTCAGGCTCACCATCGCACTTACTGCTGTTGTTCCATGTTTTTCTCAGGTTTCACGGTTATTTACTCAGCGTGCCCCCACTTAAATAGAACGCATGTTGCCCATTTGCTCATCAGGGTGCCCCCAGGCCCTGGCAGAGCGCCCGCACACTGGTGTTGACTGAACGAAGTGAAGGAATGAATGGGAACACCTCACAGTCCGTGTAGGTGCTCATGATTATAAAGTACAAAAGAACCCTCACACGTTCTCCAGTCCTTTTAAGGAACTTCAGGGTGGGAATCAAGATGGCCACCAGGGAAACATCACGAGGTACGCTTGTCTCCAGGATATATGTCTTAGTCTGGTTGGGCTGCTGTTAACAGAATGGTTGGCTTATAAACACCAGAAATTTGTTTCTCACAGTTCTGGAGGACAGGAAGTCCAAGATCCAGGTGCCCAGTGTCTGGTGAAAGCCCTCTTCCTGGTCTGTAGATGGCCACCTTCTCACTGTATCCTCACACGGCAGAAGGGGCAAGGGAGCTCTCTGGGGTCTCTTTTATAAGGGCACTAATCCCATTCATGAAGGCTCCATCCTCATGACCTAGTCACCTCCCCAACGCCCCACCTCCTAACACTGTTGCACTGGGCATTAGGGTTTAACATATGAATTTTGGAGAGACACAAAAATTCAGTCTATAGCCATGCAGGAGCCCTCAAGGTCAAGTTTAGAGCGCCCTTGTCTGTGTTACGTCTCTGAGGACACCGATTCACCTCCACACTAATGCTTTTTAAAAATGGGGATTCACTTGAGGGTAGTGTTTAAAAGCATGGGGTCTGGGGCCACTTACCAGGTGCTCTGCTATGAGGTCTTGGGCAGGTGACCTTAATCTCAATGAAATGCTTCCATTTCCTCATCTGCAAGGTAAAGATTGGTACTTATCTCCAAAGGACTGTGGAAAGGATTACAAATAATAGGTACGAAGCACTCAGAGCAGTGCCCGGGACAGAGGAAGAACTCAGTAATTGCTTGCTGTCTTTCTTCTTAGGAAAAACCTGACAACCTGAAAAAAGCTGACAATTCCTTGCAGGCTTTTATCATCTCCATTTCCAGTCTAGACTTCCCACATGATCTCCAAATTTTGGCCTCTGTCTCAGCTCTTCTTGTTATGGAAGAAGGTCACAACCTCCATGCAGGGCACAGGGAGAGGTGGCAGCTGCAGGACCACCCCCACCCCCTGCAGGGAATTCTCCCAGTGTCCTAAAATTCTATACCCTCCTAACTTACCTGGTGCCAGGGAGAATGAAACCCAGTCCTGCAACACACAGAGAATATCAACCTCTATTTCAACAAAATGGAACCAAATACTTTTGATCTTACAGTGAAATCCACTGCCTCAAAACTGTTCATCTGAAATGTTCTGCTAATAGGAGAAATGATGGTGTTGAGTAATAATAGACAACATGTATTTTTTCCTAGTTAAAACTATGCACCTCTAAGCTTTTGGAGCAAGGCTGGATGGAGAGAGTTCTCGTTTAGAGCACATTCACCAGGGAATTTGGCGTTGATGTTCTCTAAGTGAATGCAGCTAATAGATCAATTTGGTTGGGGAAAAAACAACTATCCCAGGACTTTTTCCATACAGGTAGACCTGACCACGTTGTATAGTTCTAACAGCTAGAAAATACTGTAAAAGGAGCAGAACTTAGGGTATATAAAATCAAATTATATATGACGTCTTATTGATTCTGATGGCCAAATGTCCCCAGCTATACACATTCCCATGGAGATTAGCTTGTTCAAAGGAACAAATCGGAAAGGTTTTTAAAAATAGAGGTATTATATAACTGAGACATAATTCTGATATCCCAAATATATGCTCTTACTCTCCTGGCTTCTCCACATTCTCCACTCATGGATCATCCTGGTTAATGCACTGATAACCTAGTTTTCAACAGAAACATACAGGTTAGATTAATGAGATGTGAAAGAATGGCAACTTTAAAGGAAATTTTCTATTTTTAATATGTTGTACCAAATAGTTGTAAAGAGCAAAAAGCCTACAGTAGCTTCTGATTTTCAAAAACAAAGACCAAAATTTTACTGGGGAAAAAAAAGATCTCATACAACCCAAACCCCCAAATCAACCCAACTGAGATTTGACATGAGATCTATATTAAATGAAATTCCACACATTGCATTTAACTCAGTTGCTGGAGGACGTTCTCTCAACGTGAGTAGAAACAGCACGGAAATAACACGTGTCACGGAAGCAGGTTTGAAACCTTTTATTGAACAGGCAATGCATTGTGCAATAGTGAGGGACACAGATGCCAAGTGGAAAAGTTTAAAAATTAATTTTGGAAAGAGTCTGTGAATTGATGAACCCTGCTGTGTTCCTTCCACTCCTTCTTGGAGTAGCTGCCTTCAGGAAAACGGACCGTGTTATAGCTGCTCTTGGAAACGGCATCCCTGTTTTACCATGAATGTCATGCCTAACAGTAAACATGAAAGGAGAGAATGGGCTCCACAGGCAGGGCAATGGCCAGAGACACAGCTGATCTCAGATGGAGGCGCAGACACACGTTCTCTCGGAAGGCCCTCCGAGCTCTGCATCCACGCTTCATTTGCAATTCCTTCCCTGCCCGAGCCTTCTTTACCCTGGGGATTCTGAAAGACTCACATTCATACCTGTGGGCACAGAACCTCGTTCCTGGCCCTTTTCAATGGTTTTCTTGTCTTCGGGCACCTCTGGCCCAGGCCCTTGGCGATGTGTCCGTCCAACTTGTCTGCCTGGTTTCTTCCTCTTCCCCGAGCTCGCTCTCCCGTAACCTGATGATAAAATCACTCAAGTTTCACAGTTTGTTTGCCTTGATATAGCGGCAGTTTTAAAGAAAGTGACCCGTCAAGATAGTGGACATTCTTTACCAGCACACTGTTAACCTATTTTATAATTTGGGGCATGTCGCTCCAAGCTTGCGACTTCTTTCTGGCAAGTTCCATCCAGGATGGCTGGTCTGTGCTGGCATAGCTGGCCCTCTTCAGCTGATGCAATTCTTTCTCCATCATCACTGCCGACTGGGCTGCTGGAGAGAAGACAAAACAAACGGAAACGTGAGAAATGAGTTTGGATTTGCACTTAAGCCTCCTGCACGCCTTTAAACTACAGGTCCAAGGTCTTAACCGTGGTCTCAAACATAAAGCCCGTAAACTTGTAAAGAAGGTTTCAGCGTGGAATAACTTATGTGCTAAAAAGACTTCAGAGCAGGCTCGAACAGTTCCAGAGATGCAATGAGGTGAGAGGAACTTTCACAATAAAGCTGCCAGCACTCTGTGTGTGAATATTCTTAACACTGCTGAACTGTACACTTGAAAAAGGGTTAAGATGGTGAATTCTGTTATGTGTATTTTACCGCAACGAAAACTAAATCTAAAAATACCGATACATGCCACAACGAAGATGAACCTAGAAACATTATGCTCGGTGAAAGAAGGCAGATACAAAAGAACACATATTTTATGATGCCATGTATAAGACATGTCCCCAAAGAGGCAAATAGAGAGACAGAAAATAGAGAGCTGGGGGGTGGGAATGGTGAATGACTGTAAGTGGGCATGAGGTAGCTTTTTAGGGTGAGGGAAATGTTCTAAAATTGGACTGTGATGGTTGGACAACTCAGTAAATAGATACTCACTGAACTGTGTGCTTAAAATGGGTGAGTTTTTTGCCATGTAAATGATTATGTCAATAAAAGCTGTTTTAAAAAAATCAACGTGGCAAGTAATTCAGAAAAACAAAACAGAACAAAACATGGCAGGACCGGGCTTCCCTGGTGGCGCAGTGGTTGAGAGTCCGCCTGCCGATGCAGGGGACACGGGTTCATGCCCCGGTCCGGGAAGATCCCACATGCCGCGGAGCGGCTGGGCCTGTGAGCCATGGCCGCTGAGCCTGTGCGTCCAGAGCCTGTGCTCTGCAACGGGAGAGGCCACAACAGTGAGAGGCCCGCGTACCACAAAAAACAAACAAACGAACAAACAAAAAAACCATGGCAGGACCAAACCCGGAAATGCATTTCGAAGTGTTCAGTACTATTTTTGGGTTTCATACCCAAGTTCTGATGGGACAAGGAGATCCCTCTTTGCAGCCCCTCCTGGAGGTGGAGCTTTGTCCCCTGCCTCTGGTCCACAGTGGGCTTGGCAGGGGCCATCAGGAAAGACTTGCTGCGGACGAAGTCGGCTTGCTTCACGGACTCCTGTGAGGATGTAAGAAAGACACACGCTGTCCTATCACCTGAGATTCAGATGGGGACAAACCTAACCCAAGGCAATGAGCCACGCGGTTTTTCTGCCAACGTGAATCATGCTACCGGCACTTTCTCGGAGGAGCTCTGCTTTGGGTACTGGCTGCCATCTGGCCTCCAGGATGCTGGAGTCCACTCGTGCAGGCCTCCTGGGCACACACAGGCATCCTGGCTTCTGCCCTGTCCCCGGCCCTGGCCTCAACCCCAGACATCAGGCAGCAGGGTTCCATCGGAAAGGCAAAATGAACTGTGTTTGGAAATAGTTTTTGAGACTTTTATGACACTTGGTATGATCATGGATGCCGGGGTCACTGGTGAATATTTGTTTTATGAACTCCCTAAGCCTGCAGGAGGGTTTCCAAGCTGGGGTACGATTGTGGTTTTGGTTAAAGTGGAGAGAAGCAGGTTCTACCGCAGGCTCAGGCTCACTTCCCCGCATGGCTGAAATGCGCTTTGGGATTTACCACGGCAACTGGGGGAACACAAAAGCTGTGAGTCTCAGCCTGCTTCTAAGCGCAGTCGTTTGGGTTTGGTGACGCTGTTTTCAGTCCGGAGTGTAAAAGGGAGCCCCAGGTTCCAGCCCCGCAGTCCTACGTGAGGAATAAGGACCCCAGCGGGTGGCCAGGGTAGCAGCAAAAGCAGAACTCGGTCACTATTGCAAAATGAGTCGAGATGGAGCTGTTGACGTGGTCGCCTAGCGTCCAACTGAGAAGTTATTTTAACCCCGGTCCATCTCTCCAGATGCTGAGCTGCGTTGCCAAGGAGGCCGGGAGCACAGGGCTGTCTCCACTGCCTGAGTGATCCATGGCTTCTCTGACGCCTTAGGCGCCCAGCACATGCACAGGGCAGACAGCAGCAGTCATCACAGGCGACGGTCCCCGTTATGACCGTGCAGGACATGAGGCCATCGTGGGGTCCCGGGTCCCAGCCCCGCCAGGGGCTCTCCCCTGCATCCACAGGGACAGGGAATGTTTGCTCTAAGCACCTGGGTTCTCTCGGGCGCCTTGGCTGGCCTTCCTGTGTCAGACTTCAAGGTTCCGGCCCCAGGCTTGTCTTCTTGGCTGGATGGCTGCTCCGGGGCCCCTCGCCGCTTCTGTCGCCCGACGGTGATCCAGGGCGGCGCGGGCTGGCCGTCGGTCCCAGGCCCTGCTGCCTTCTCTGTGGGTAAAGACACAGGTTATGCAAAACAATCCTAGTCACCTTCAGCCCCCCTGTGGCTTCTCCCACCCAGAGAGCACGGCACAGGGGCTCTGGGAGACAGTGGCAGGGAAGGAGGTCTGGGAGCCTCTCTGGTGACACTAGTACTTTGTTTTCAGGGACTTTGTTTTCTCAGTTAAAGACAAATCAAAGAGATTATGCTCCTCCAGTCTGAGCCACAAAGAATCAAATGCAACTGCTCCTATACACACATTTTAAAGTCACCTTCCTCCTATTGGATACCTTAGAGAATGAGATAAGAGTCAGTACATGATAAGGTCAGGTTTCTTTAATATAGGCCTGTCACGCTAGACCAGTACATACTACCCAATACCCGACTGACTTGGGACGTTCTTCTTCTCTTTTCTTTTAGAAATTATAAGCACAACCTTCCCTTGTGGAGACTGACACCAAAAGTAAGCCGTGGCTGTTTTCCTTGATGTTCGGGAGAGAAGAGAAATAATGCCTTTAAAACCAAAACATTTCAAGGAAACGGAATGATTAACTAAGTGGCTTCTCACAGGTCTCTGGAAAGCACCCTGAATCCAAGGGTTCCCCACGAGCTGCCCTCTCTGAATACTTGCCAGCCAGCCCACAAAGCAAGTGGACGGTTACCTCCATCCTCACCCGGCTCCTTCCTGCTTCCCGTGTCCACAGGGCAGCCCCGCCAGCAGGTACAGGCCACACCCGGGTCACAGCCACACGCAAGGGAGGCCAGGGTGAGTCGGCGCCCTCATTCTTTGTGGCCTGACAGATGTCACCCCTTGTTCCGGCTTGTTTAGAATTTTACTCTATTTGGTTTGGCTTCCGCCTCCAGTTCAACATGGAAGTCCTCTTCTGGTCACCAAGGAGGGGCGAGGGACAGGGCCACCGCCCTGCGAGCTTTGGCCTCCCGGCAGGTGGAGAGGAACCTTGGGCTTCACAGGCACTGACCTGTCCTTGGCCCCTGCAAACCCTGCTCCATCTCCTCGACTTACCCCCTTGTCCCCTCCGGCCTCTCAGGCTCTCCCTGGCCTCTGACCACTTCCCCGTTGCTTTGCAAAACACTTGGGTCTCCCATAGCTCAAAACAACAACAACAACAAAACATCTCCAGGAGCCTCGCCACCCCCTTGGAGCCCCATTCTCGACCCTCCTCTGCCCTCAACTCCAATGGCTCCTGCCCGTGTCTCTTCAGCTCATCCTGGATCCTGACACAACGTGAGCGCTACGCTCTCCATCCGCCCCACCACTGGACCACAGATCAGAGGACTCTCCCGTCCTCCGGCTCCTTTACCCCTGAAGCTCGGATGTGGCCATATAACCCATCCTGGAGGCCTGTCCACCTTGGGCATCCCCTCTGCAGGTCCCTGCTGGACTCTTGCTCCTAAACCTGGAATTTCTCCTTGCTCCCAACCCTCAGCCTTTTTCTCTTCTTCCCCAAATGTTCTCTGTTCCACTCCTGACCTTCAACACTCAGGTCTGCTCAGATTGCTTCCAAATGTGTAATCCAGCCCTACGTCTATTCTTAGCCAGAGCCCAGCATTTCTACTCCCCGTCCGCCTCCCTTTCTTCCTCCCTCCCATTCATTCATTCACTCACTGTTTGCTATGGGCAGGATGGTGTTAAATGCTAAGGTGAAAGAAGATAAAAAACCTGTTTCTTCAAAGAGCTCCAAGTCCAGTGGAGGAGACGAAGCAAAAACAAGTCACTCAGTGGAAACTGGAAAACGCTACACTTCACAACGTGCTGTGTAGACACAGGGTAACACCGGTGGGTAGGACCTGAGGATGCTGTCTGTGGTTGGCACCTGGAGAAGGAACCTTCTAGGCTGAGCAGAGGGGTAAGGAAAGGCCTCCCACGTGGAGCGGGCAGAAGACAGAACTGCCAGCACGCCGGCCCAGAGGGGCTGCAACGCAGGCTAGGCCAACCGAGGGGGCCTTCTTGGCCTTTTTCTTGTCTGTAACGGGGAGCCACAGGGCTTTAAACCCTGGGTATACTCTGGAGGCTGCGTGAGGAGTAAGTCTGAGCAGGCGGACAGCGGGCTGGAGGCGGGGGGCGAGGAGGGAGGCTGTGGTCCAGGACAGGCTGTGAATTGGATCAGGGCCCTGTGGTCCTTGCCCCCATGTCCTCCGCCTGCCTTTTGTCTGTGGAAAACCTTTAGCCAAAGAATAAGTTTACTCCGAGAAGTGAGAAAATGCAGAAACAAAGGAAAGCAGTCAAAGGGGACCAAATGTAATAGTTGAGTCAGTAAGCAAAGCCAAGGACCTATAGCTCCTCCTCAAGGGCTACAGATAATATTCTGAGCCGTCTCCTGTGAGCTGTCTTATAGATACTGAAACCCTCACCAGGTGGAAGAAGTTCCATGACACAAGCTGCCACAATTCCAAGAACTGGCCTCAAAGACATGGAAACAAACCGACCCCAAAACTAAAGATTAACTGTACCTAAAATAATCAAGATGACGCTGGTCAGACCACTGATGACCAATTTCTCAATGACCGTCAGAGCTGCCTGTGCTATTTCTGCGTGTAGCCCCTGTGCTCTGTCTATAACAGCTCTTGCCCCCTGACTGTCAGTGGGGGGGAGTCAGCCTTTGGACAGGTGCCCCCTACCCCAGTTGCTGGCATCCAAAATAAAGCAAACTTTCCCTTCCACCAACCTGGCCTCTTTAATGGCTTTTGAGATGAGAGCAGCCAGACCCCGCTTTCGGTTGCAGTTGGACACTGGCACCAGGATCACCCCCTCACGTCCACCAAGTCGGCACCCGGATGCCATCTCCTCTATGAAGCCTGTTCTGGTCACTGAGCTGGACATACTCTCCCTCCTAATCCTCTGGAACTCTATTGAGACATTTGCCCTGACACATCTGCCAGATGACCGTCCACCCCACTGACATATGCTTTCCTTATTATTATTTTTTAAATTTGTTTATTTTATTTATTTATTTTTGGCTGCATTGGGTCTTCGTTGCTGCACGTGGGCTTTCTCTAGTTGTGGCGAGCGGGGGCTGCTCTTCGTTGTGGTGCCCGGGCTCTAGGCGCGCAGGCTTCAGTAGTTGTGGCTTGCAGGCTCAGTAGTTGTGGCTCACGGGCTTAGTTGCTCCACAGCACGTGGGATCTTCCCAAACCAGGGCTCGAATCCGTGTTCCCTGCATTGGCAGGCAGATTCTTAACCACTGCACCACCAGGGAAGCCCTGACATATGCTTCTGGTCATTAGAACTTATTTACTAAACAAACACACGCCACAGACTACATACCAAGTGCTGTTCTAATATCAGCTTATCTACAATGTAATTTTACATTTTATTTCTTGCCTAGAGAACCCAGTGATTGCCCGGCACACAGAAGGCAGGCTGGGTGGCTGCGTATTTTACAGAAAGTCTGCATTTCCCATCCCTCATTCCAGAGGGTCCTCACAATCTGTCTTTCTGGACTTTTCTTAAAGGGGCCCTTTCACTTCCTCTTAGATCTTTCCTCCATGCTCAGTGGCTGGTCGTGCCCTCTGCTCTCTTTTGGCCCCAGATGTCTGGTCACACGGTCCTCCCAGCAATACCCAGCACGTGCTGGCCTTTGCTGCAGCACAGGGAGACTGGAGAGAGGGCTTCGACTAGGGTTTGAAACTCACTACTTCAGTCAACAAGATATTCTAATGCTTCAGTCAAGACTAAGTGTACTGGAGACAACATTTCCATCCTGGGCTTTCAGTCAGAGGCAAATGGTGGTTGGCTGTGCGAGGCCAAGGCGGCCCCGGCATCTCAGTGCTCCAGCTGGCTCCCCGGCCCCCGGGGGGCTCAGTGTCGGGCTCCTGGCACTGGTGTCACTCTGACCATGACGGCACTGACACGGCTCTGATGAATTCCTACGCCATGCAGTTGGATGACCCATTTGAGCCAAAAAGAGTTTTACAACGCACTGGAGAAAGTTGTATGGAACAGGGCATAGGCAGCGTTCCTACAGATAGTGGGGAGAGGAGGCTGGGGACCCCGAGGGTGGGACTCTAACAGGGATCTACACCCCCTGTGACAGCCAGGACACAGCTGGGACTCGTCAAGAACAACGTCTCCTCGTGGAAACAACCTACGTGTCCGTCGACAGATGAACGGATAAAGAAGGTGTGGTGTATATACACAACAGAATATTACTCAGCCATAAAAAAGAATGAAATAATGCCATTTGCAGTGACATGGATGGACCTAGAGGTTATCACACTAAGTGAAGTAAGTCAGAAAGAGAAAGACAAATGACATATGATATTACTTATACGTGGAATCTAAAATATGACACAAATGACCTTATCAACAAAACAGAAACAGACTCACAGACATAGAGAACAGACTTGTGGTTGCCAAGGGGTGGTGGAGGGATGGACTGGGAGATTGGGGTTAACAGATGCAAACTATTATATATAGAATGGATAAACAACAAAGTCCTACTGTATAGCAAAGGGGACTACATTCAAAATCCTGTGATAAACCATATGGAAAAGAATATTAAAAAGAATGTATATAAATGTATAACTGAATCACTCTGTTGTACAGTAGAAATTAACACAACATTGTAAATCAACTACACTTGAAAAAATAACTTAAAAACAAAAAGAACGCCGTCTTCTGAGTGAGAGGCAAGGAGCTGTACAACGTAAACCACCACCGTTTCTTGCCCTCTGGCTAAGAAAATAAAGCAGACACTCCGCCCTAAGCTAACATACAGTAGGACGGCAGGCTTCTTACTCCTCATAAACATTTGGTAGATGCTGCCGCTTCTGGAGCAGCAATTTTAAAGAATCTTCTTCCTTTCAGAAAATATCTTTCTTGTTCATAAAAATACACATGCACAATGTACAAATTCAGAAAGCAGAAGTAGAAAGGAGGAGAAAAAAGTTCTTCATAAATCGACACAGCCCAAGAGAGCTGTGTTAACACCCTGGCACACAGCTTCAAGTCTCTTTTGTTACGTTGTCATCTTAAAAATGCATCTCCACGGCTCATTCCCAGCTCTTCCCAATGTCCTCTGTGGACGGAGAGGCCCGAGTTTGCTAAGATTCCTGCTCTGACGTGCAAGCATCGCCAGCATTCGTGACAACGAGCTGAGGCCAGAGCCGTCCCCCGTTTGTCTCCCCTCCAGCCCCTCTGCCATCACCCTGGTTTACACGGAGGTGACCGTGTGCCCGGAGAGACACTGAGGGGACTGCTGGGGGTGGGAAGGGGACCCTGGGCACACATGGGCCTCACCCACACTGCGGGCTCCCGGTATGAAAGTTGAAGGTTTTTTTAAAAGTATTTACGGATCTACTGTCAGTCTCACCTTACACGGACAGCTCCTGATCTACACAAGCTGGCAAAGCCTGCTGTCGCTCTCTATCGGTTCTGGCTGTGAGCCAGGCCGTGCGGTGCTACCAGAGAACTTGGGCTTTTAACGCTCACGTGAGCATCTGTAAAGCCGTGCCGAGCATTTTAAGAATGAGAAAGGGTTTCTGGCAGAGAAAGCCCCCATTTTTAATAATGGTGACGCAGCTGTGTCCCCGCTCCACCTCCGAAGGAAACTTACCATTCCTTCCTCTGTTCATCCAACAAACACAGTCAGCCCTCGTCCAGGAATTCTGTATTTGACCATTCGCCTACTCGCTAAAACGTATTTATAACCCCCAAAATCAAATGACCCTTCATGGTCATTTGCAGACGTGCACAGAGCGATGCAAACTTTGAGTCCTGGGACGAACACGTTCCCAGCGGATGTGGAACAAGGGGATGCTTCTTTCATGTTTCTGCTCTCAGGCTGTAAACAAGGGTCCTTTCACAGTGTACTTAGGGTCACATTTTTGTGTTTTTTCTTAGTGATTTTACTGTCTAACATAGCCCCATATCTACTGAAGTGCTGTCTGGGGCCCCTAAGCACGAGAAGGCAGTGATGCGTGTTATGGAGAAGACACGCGTGTCACACGAGCGTCGCTCGGGTGTGAGTTATACTGTTGTTGGCTGGGAGTTGGATGCTCGTGAATCAACAATACATGTTAAATAAGCTGTCTGTAAACTGAAACACACATTAAACAAGGTTAGGTATCCATCACTTGAGAAAAATGTTGTGATTGCGCGCTCACAGGAAACTAACCCTTTATTCCCCCTGGAGCGATGGTTCACGACTCGCTAATTCAGTGTTTGCGGCGACTTTATAGAACACAGCTACCGTGAACAACGAGAATCAACTGTACTGGGTGAGCACAGGCCCCGTGGGAGATGCTGAGTCTACGGAGAGGAAGGATGTCTCTAACCCAGTGCACCCCTCCAGCGCAGGCACGCAGGCTCTCCTACCAGAGCGACCAGGGATAGAGGGGTCCTTCCACTGCTGACACGTGGCCACCATCCGGGAATGAGTTCTAGAGCCCACTGGAAGGGGCACCGAGGGGCCTCCGGGCACTGGTCTCATTCTGTTTCTTGGTCTGGAGTGTGTTCCGTGTCTGGAAATTCATTGAGCAGCACGTGCCCGTCTCTGCGTGTATATCATTCTCCAATCAAAAGTAAAAAACCAGAACAAAAACACAAAAGCCACTCTAAGAGAACCACAACTCACGCGGTGCTTGGACAGTGACCTGGAGAAGGATCCAGCTCCCCTCCCATCTGCTTCACTTCCCTGCGGGCCTCCACGCACCTGGAGTTCCGGGACCACCTGCTTTTTCGACTGCTGCCCTGCACCCCCCTACTGTTGCTTTTCCATCCTCCAATGGCTTACCCTGAATCCCTCTTCCTGCTTCCATTTCCTCTCCTAAATAAGACCACAGATCAGCAAGGGCAGAGAACCTGCCTCTCTAAACTCAGTGGCCAAACGCAGCTCTCAGGGAGGAGAGCCACTGCATCTGAGAGTCTCTTTCTCGGCCACCAGGGCAAACCGGTCCTTACCCCTTTCCCTCCTTCTAAGTCAGGAGGCACTGCTGGGATCTCGTCACCCCAGCTCCCCTGAAACCTACCTTCCCTTGACCTACTCATTGACCTGATTTGCATGTGCAGGGCCGGGCATCTGATCACGGGCAGACATGTGTACTGGGGGTGGGGCCCAAGGGTCAGACACTTGGCCAAGCTCTTTGCTTGAGTTCAGGGGCTAAGCCTGGGCCTCAGCATGTGAAGGCTGGCAGACCTTGTCCCAGTGTCCAGCCTGAACCCCACACCTCACGGTGGCGACCAGGAAGCCAGCGGCAGGCTCCAAGGGTGCAGAGCTGTGATGGAGGAGCTTAGATTGAAAGTCCATTTGCTCACGCACTACTGTGTATGCAATTAAGACCGTCTCCAAGCAGAAGGCAATGACCAAAGTCCTTCTCTGAGTACAGAGACAGCTGGTCTCCATTACCTGCCAGGTGATATAACTGGGACCTTATAAGCATATGGGGATGGAAAGGCACTGTAATTCGAAAATAATTTTGAGCTCAGCAAAGGAGGAAGAGTAGTGAAACTATTATATTACACGGCATCCTCCTCCAATTCAGAATGTAAACAGTCACCCCACCTTGGATTCCTGGTGGCTCTCCAGAAACAGCTGGGATTCTGTCTCGAGTGGAATTCTGTCTCGAGTGGCCACCGAGTGGCCAATCAGTGGAGGGATGGCTCTTGTCCACGGAGCTTGGATCTGCCCTCCTCTATTACACCTCCCCCTCCCAACCCCAGACAGGTAGGGACCTTTCCCCGATTCATCACTCAAGAAACGTTAACAGCTAAGGGTTACTAGGTCTCGGTTTTCAGAGCAGTATCACATTCATAATGACCCTCACAACTCGCCTTGCAACGTAGAATACTTTCAATCCCCATTTCAGAGATGGAAACACAGAGTCTCACTGTGTAGAGGACTTGCTCAGGGTGACATGGCCAGTGTGTCACCAAGGGGGCACTGGACACAGGCCTCTGGATCCCTAACCTTCATTCACTACATCGCACACCATATCATATTAAGGGGAATGACCCCACAACTTTCCCACATGTCATGCCTTCCCATCATTGCTTATCATGGAGTAACAAGGAACTGTTACTCACCCCTGGCACTACTGAGGCTTGGGGCTGGATAATTCTCTGCTGGGGGGCGCTGGGGGCCTGTCCTGTGCATCGTAGGACGTTTAGCCTCCTACTAGATGCTGGTGGTATCTCCCTTCCTCGCACTGTAGTTGCGACATTCGACTACGTCTCCAGATACTGCTACGTGTCCTCCGGAGCACACAGCCACCCCCCATTGATACCCCCCCAACAGAGCATTATAGTGAAGACACTGGCCGCAAAGATGGTCTATACGGCCCCAAATGCCGCTTCCCCCCAGCCCCCCGGGTCACATGCCAGGTGCCTCTGGGCAAGTCTTTTGACCTAAGTTTCACCGCGGTCACTTCAGAACACGGCGTCACCTCTGGGCTGAGTCAGGGTTGTCTCCTGCCTCCTCGAATGCAGGGCATCTGAGCTGGGGGTGGGGGGTGGGTCCTTCCCCAGGGGCTGGGGGTCTGGGAAGGAGGGAGTGGGGGATAGGCAGAGCTCTCCTGTGACCGGCGCCTGCCACTGTCCAGGTGGGCTGTGTCCTGGGTGCGTCTGGCAGAGTCCCAAACTGACTCTGAGAGATTCCCACCCACCACCCACCCTCCCCGGCTAGCTCAGCTCCCCTCCACCCACACCGGCTCCTGTCCCCAGAGTCCCTGTGCCCTGTCCCTGTCCCGTGCGAGGCCCTCTCGGGATGAGGGAGGCTCCCCTGGTGCCACCCTGTTGAGCTGAGGACTCACAGAACTGCAGCTGTGACCCCTGCAAACGCTCTCTCTTCCTCTCCCCTCTTAGGACCCCTGTGTACACTCAGGGCGGTGGTGGTGGCCCGTGGCTCCCACAGTATTCTGCACACGTTCTCTCTGGGGTCTCACGTCTACGGAGCCGTGCCTGCAGCAGAACCGGGACAGGAGAGTCCACGCCCGCTCGCTGGTCTCCGCCACCCAGAGGAGGTTTCGGTACCTCCTTAGGGAAGTATGACTTGTACCATGTGAGACTGTATCACAGTTGGCAGTGAAAATGCTCTTGCTGCCCCGTGAGTTAATACTAACCTCACTTTACAAAGGAGGAAGTTAAGACACAGAGGTTGAGAAACTCATTGGCTCCGAATCCCACAGCCCCTGAGGGGTGCACCTCAGAGTCAAGCCTCCAAACCCAGGCTCTTCAATCTCCCCACCCAGCACCTGCCTGGCTTGCTTCCCAGCCTTGTCCCAGCACCTGGTGTCACTCTCTCACACACACACACACACACACACACACACACACACACACACACACACACACACACACACACACACACACACACACACACACACGGCTGAGGGCCACCCACTGCAGGCCAGGAGCCCCGCCCCTCCCCCAGGCACAGACACTGTAGAGGATCAAAGCCCCTGATGTTCTCAGGGACCAGGTGGCAGGGGTGGGGCTGGAGATATCAGAGGGAGGGAAGGAGTGGGAGATGGACTAGGGAAGGCAGAAATGTTGACTTTGGCCAGAATCTAAGAAGCCTCAAATGCCTCACGCAGGACTTTGAATTTTATTCTAAATATAATGGGAAGGCATCGGGACGTTTTAAAGAGGAAAGCTCCGCTGTTAGACCCATGACTTGGGAAGAGAGGGTGAGGAGAGAGTTGCGGGAGGAGGTGCTGCAGGTGTCAGGTTAAAGGTTGCTGAGGGCTGGCCTGGGTGCAGGTGGATAAAGACATGTCACATTAGGATGACCAGGACTTGCTGACCAAGGTGTAAAACATGACTGACATTCTTCATCCATCAGATTGAAAAAAAAAGAAATTAAAAATAGACTGATAATGCCTAGTGCTGATGAGGGGGCGGGGAAATAGTCTCTGCTCTGCTCTTAGAAGTGTAAACTGGTACGACCTTTACGGAGGGTCATTTGAAGTTGTGTATTAAATTAAAACCTCACAAGCTCTGTGAGCCAGAAAACCCACTTTTAAGAATCTAGCCTAGATATGGAATTCCCTGGCCGTCCAGTGGTTGGGACTCCACACTTTCACTGCCAAGAGCCGGGGTGCAATCCCTGGTCGGGGAACTAAGATCCCATAAGCCGCAGAGCGCAGTCAAAAAAGAAAAAAAAGAAGAATACAAAAAAGCATCTGGCCTGGACAAACAACTGTGTGAACACACACAGCTAAAACGAACAAGGAGGGTGACTGCACCACTGTTAGCAAAAGGGAAAAACCTCAAAACAATTGGAACTCCCTTCAGTAGGGGAATGGCTAAATAAAATATGGTACATGCACTCTGTAGCCCTTAAAAAGAATGAGGACAAGTGGCTCATTTTGATCAGAAAAGATGCCCAGTCTTTCTTGTGGACTGAAAATATCTAATTGCAAGCCAACATGAGTTTTTGTGATTTTTAAGAAAGGATTGCTGTGCCTATATATCAACATTGATGTACCTACGACTGCAATGGCCATGGGAAAAGAGCTGGGATGAATCTGTTAGTGTGGTTCCGTGTGTGTGTGTGTGTGTGTGTGTGTGTGTGTGTGTGAGATTAGAGAGGTTCAGAGGTGGGTGAAAAGGAGGCTACTACCTATTTTTTGTGCCATTTAAAAGATTATTTTAAAATTTGCATGTAGTGAAATGCATCTTTTCTGTCGTACAGTTCTATGAGTTTGAACACATGCTTCGATTCTTCTAACAACCATCACAAATGGGCTGCAGAACAATGTCAACACCCCACCAAATTCCCTGGTACCACCCCTTTGTAGTCAGACCCCACCCTCTACTCCCAAACCCTGACACCTGCTGATCTGCTCTGTCTCTGTATTGTTGCCTCTTTCAGGCATCATATAAATGGAATAATACACTTGATAATCTTTTGAGACTGGCTACTTTCACTTAGTATATGCATTTAAGATCCATCCATTATCGTGTGTGTCAACAGTTCATTCCTTTTCACTGCTGACTAATATTCCATTGTGTGGGCTGTTTATCCACTGGCCAGTTGAGGGATATTTGGGTCGTGTCTAGTTTTTGGTGATTATGAATAACGCTGCTATAAACATTTGTGTTCAGGCTTTTGGTTAACCTAAGTTTTCCTTTATCTAGGATAAATACCTAGAAGTGGGATTGGTGGGCTATAAGGTAAGTGTACTTTTAATTTTGTAAGAAGCTGCCAATTTCCAAAGTGACTGTACCAAGGACTTCCCTGGTGGTCCAGTGGCTGAGACTCCACGCTCCCCATGCAGGGGGCCCGGGTTTGATCCCCGGTCAGGGAACTAGATCCCACATGCATGCCGCAACTAAGAGTCCACATGCCTCAACTCAGGAGCCTGCTGGCTGCAATAAGACCTGGCACAGCCAAATACATAAATAAATAATAATAAAAACAAAAACAAAGTGACTGTACTGTTGTGCATTTCCACTAGCAATGAGTGAGAATTCCAGTTGTCCTGCAACCCCCTGGGCACATGGTATTATCAGCATTTTTAATTTCAGCCATTCTAACATGGCCAAAATGAGATACTAATGTGATAGTATCTCATTATGGGTTTTTATTGGTGTTTCTCTAAGGGTTAATGATGATGAATATCTTTCATGTGCTTATCTGCCATCTGTATGTTCTCTCTGGTGAAATAACTGTTCATATCTTTTGCCCATTTTCTAATGTATTTTTTGGTTTTGTACTGTTGAGTTTTGAGAATACTTTATATATTTTAGATACCAGTCCTTCACTGGATATATGGTTTGCAGATATTTTCTCATAACGCATAGCTTGTCTTTTCATCCTCTTAATGGGGTCTTTGGCAGAGCAAAAGTTTTAAATTCTTAGGTCCAATTCATCAATTTTTCCTTTCATGGATTATGCTTTGATGTCAAGTCTAAGAACTCTTTGCCTAGTCCTATGCTCCAAACATTTTTTTCCTAAGTTCCTACAAGTTTTATAGTTTCATTTTACCTTTTAAAAAAATATATTTATTTATTTGGGTGCACCAGGTCTTAGCTGCAGCATGTGGGATCTAGTTCCCTGACCAGGGATTGAACCCGGGCCCCCTGCATTGGAAGCACAGAGTCTTAGCCACTGGACCACCAGGAAAGTCCCCTCATTTTACTTGTAAGTCAGTGAATCCTTTGAGTTAATTTCTGTATATGATGCGAGACTTTGGTCAAAGTTCACGTTTTTGCATATGGATGTTCACATGCTCCACAACCATTTGTTGAAAAGGTGAAGTAAAACCAAACGATATGGCCACATTTTTTACAAGGGTGCAAAAGTAATTTGCCTGAGCTCCGTGGATCTATAAATTTGTTTTTCCAAAATGTAGGAAGTTTTCAGTCATTATTTCTTCAGGTATTTTTTTCTATTCAAATCTATTTCTCCTCTTCTCTTGGACTCCCATGACATGAATGTTAGACTTTTTAATATTGTTGCTCAGGCCCCCAAGGCTTTTTTAAAAATCTTTTTTTCTCTTTGTGTTCAGGATGTTTTCTATCGATCTATCTTTAAGTTCACTGACCCTTTCTTCTATCATCTCCATTCTCCTAGTGAACTCTTCCAGTGAATTTTTAATTTGTTATATTTTCCTGTTCTAAAATTTCTCTTTGGCTTTTAAAAATAGCTTCTGTTTGTTTACAGAGAATCTTCCCATTTGTTTCAAGAGTGCTCACCCTTACATCTTGGAACTGTGGTATAACAGTTGCTTTAACATCTTTTTCTAATAATTCCAACCTTTGGATCATCTCAGGGTTGATGCTTGTTGATTGCCTCTTTCTTTGAGAATTCTTTTGGTTTTCATGGTACTCTGTAGGTTGAATAATTTTGGTTTGTATCCTAGACATTTTGAGTATTATGTTGAGACTTGGTCCTGTTAAAATTCTCAAAGGTTCTTCTGTGCTGATCTGCAGGTGCATCTCAGGGCCAAGCCCAGGATTTCATACTGTATGTGAAGGACCCTTCTCAGGTGTTTCCCTTCTGTGGTTTTTCACACCCCAAGATTCTCTGGCTAGAAAGCCGGGATTCAGCCTCTGCGTTGCTCTGCACTCTTATGACCGGGACCACCTGAGGGGCAGAGTGGCGGGGGAAGGGAACCTGCAGGACCACCAGCACAACTGTTGAGGGGGTGTGGCTTCACTACGGGCTCTGCTACGGGGGTGGTCCTAGCCGAGGAGAGTGATCGCACTGGGAGGCAAGCGAGGATGAGCAGAGGAGCACAGGAAAGGTGGGGAAATGGAGGCCCAGGGTGTGGACCACACTTGCCAGGAAGGGACCATGAGGGTATGGATAAGGCTAAAAAGAAAGGCAGGTGTGAACAAAGTTGCTTTTCTTTAAGAATAAAAGACCTGTATATATATATATATATATATATATATACACACACATACACACACACAAAAAAAAACCAAACAAACAACACAAAATCCCACCAAACGCCTTGTATTCTACTCAAATGAACTTGAATACACTGAAATAACTTTGTCGTTAGAGACGGTGACAGTCTTTTCGAGCTCATTTCCTCCAGAAAATCTCCCTGCCATCCAAAGAAAGATGGGCATCTACCTACAGTCGCCGCCACCTGCCTCCCCGGGCCCCTAAGCTCCCGCACAGCAGGGCTGGCGTTCTCTTCCTGACCACCTTTTAGGGCCAGCACAGTGCAGTGTGCATGGCAGGAGTACATGAATGTTTGTTGGAAGAACGAATATGCATGAATGAGTGAGGACTGGCTCCAGGACCTGGTGTGCCACTGGCACCAGCCCGGTCTGGAGGGAACGAGCATGGACTAGAGGCAGGGGCTGGTGATCAAATGAGGCCCCTGGTGAGAACAGTGCTTTGTCTAGCTACTCTCCAAAATATCTAAGTGTCTACCACTAGAAAATAAAACACACACACACACACACACACACACACACACACACACACACACACACACACACAGGAGACTAGAAGGAAGGCCAACAGGAATAACATCCAGAGAGTGGACCTACGGACGACTACTTTTTTCTGTACGTTTTGTGTATTTCACCATTTTTCCTGTTCCAATTCTAATCCTGAGCGCAGGAAGCTGCTTCCCGACTGGTGATTTAGACTGGGACGGACTGGCCCCACAGGAGGATGGGGACCGTCTGCACACGTGAACAGGGCTGATAACCCAGGGCCATTCACCTCCTATGGCAAGTGCGCAGACTGACTGGTCTCCTTTGCATCAACGAGCACAAACACACTGGGCTCACAGCGACCCCCCCAAGGTGCCCTGTGAGGCTCAGCCCGGTCAGCAAGCTGGGCTCCTCTGTTTATTGCCAACAACCATCTTATCCTCCCCGAATCCCACACCCCCGGGGTTTCTCCGTCTTCAAGGAAGGAAGACAGGGTGTAGGGGACAGGTGGGGGAAGAAGCAGGAGTGCTGGGACAAACTAGATGGAGTCCCGGAGATGGAACTGTGCCCATCTGGGACACCTCCATAACCCAACTGTATGCTGCGCACCCCTGGAAGGGGGGCAGGGGAGATGGCAGCCCATCTGGGAGCTCTGGCTAAAAGCGCCTGCCACCACAAGATAATAAACAGCAGTAATTAGGCCTTCCTGGAAAACTGGGTAATGCTGTTATCACAACGTTTTATTATCTGTATGTTTTACACGAATTTAATTGCCTTCAGCTGCTATAATTTGGGAGCCATGAGGGCGAGAGCAGAAATAATAACGAACTGAACCACAAGCAGACCCAGGGTCTGGGGAAGGGGTGGAGGCTGCTTCACTGATGGGCTCTGGGAGCCTGGGGTTCTGAGATTCTGATCTGGCCTGCAGGAGACAGCCCCCAGACCCTACGGTCCCAGGGGGCACCAGACAGCAGCCCCAGCCTGCCTGGCTCTCGTCCCTCAAATACCATCCACCCTGGGAGGGTCGGTTTCCCAAGAGAATGTAAGAATTATCTCCTCTCTTTGCATCGAAATGAAAATCACTACCCTTGCCCCCTAAAGCAATCTAGATTCTTCCACTCCAGAATTCATCTGAGTCAGTTACTTCTGTGGCTTAGGGAGTGCTAAGTCGGACAACACAACTCTCTTCTATTTAAGCAAAGCCATTAATAAATATTATATTGTACTTTACAAATCAAAAGAAAAAACAGAAGCTCTCTAACTACAGACCATTCCAGCCAGTTGACAGTGAACAAAGCCTGACTCTCACAGCTTAAGCTGAGGAAGTTATAAATTATCAACGTGTCGAGCTTCGCCCTCTGAAGCTTCTTTTCCAGATCTGACCGTGAAGCTGAGTATCCTGTCTTTAAGTTCTGTTCATTCAGCAAGAGAGACATCTTCAATTCTAGCCCACGAAGGCGGATGGTGCTGACGTCAGGGTTTTATCTGCACCCTCCTCCGCCCTGGCTATTTCAATGGCGTTTTGAATCACTCTGTAACAGCTTCAATAACCTGGAAATTTGCAGAGTGGATAATCAGCTACAGCTTGAACCTCCCCCAAAGTTCCCTCACTGATGACCCTAATGTAGCGGCAGCAGCAACAGCAAATCGCAGCGGAGCCAAGGGGCCTGGATCAGGAAGGCTGCACGTGTAGGCTCTTCTGGGGGCGTTTTCCCGAAACTTCTCCCTGGAATCGCCTGCATCTTTGGGTATCGCCTTAAGAATTCAGAGCCCTTTATACACTGCACTTTTACTAACTTCCTAGGAAGAAGACACAGAAGACTAGAACGTTTTTAAACCTGTCTTCGTGTGTGTGCTTCGTCCTCCTTTTAGGGTGTGGGGTCCCTGAGAGAACTGGGTTCTACTTCCTCTCTGTTCCACAATGCAGTGATTAAACAGACTCCTGAACTTAGAGCAGCCACTTAAAATATCCTGAAAGTTGTGTTGTTTTATAAAATCTGCCATGGAAAATTTCTCCTTAGTGCTCCCATCACACCCACACCCACACACACCCACACCCACACCCACACACGCATGACTCGCATGTCTAGTTCCATTTTGGTACACTGACTTCCATCAATAAAAGAAACCAACAACGAGAGATTCTTCAGCTCCACTGAAAATACCCATTTCCAACAGATTCCATCTGAAACACTATATAGAGTGACAAATGTCAAAGACAGAGAAAGGTCATCTATTTTGTCTCTGCTCATTTTAAAAGACAGTTGCTTTACAAGATTCTTACATTCTGCCCCAATCTTAACACCATCTCCCTTTTGGGACAGTTCAGGCCCACCTGATGAAGAGCTCAGATTTTACGAAGACTCAGAACTCCAACAGAGGGGACTCTTCCTGTGTGAGGCTGGGCCCTGTAAGCCTGATTATTATTAAACAGGATGAAATTCTTCCTTTGGGGGAAAGGTCGGAATGATGCTAAGTGACAGTGGAGCCAGATGCTTCATTTATAACCAAGAACCAGGTGAGGCCCCAGGAGGGCCTCCACCCATGAGAGCACACATTGCCCAGGAGGGATACCCCTTCTGGAGGAAAAAGTGTCTGAGTGATCCACTGAGAGGCCCAGCTCCTCTCGGAAGACGCTGCAAAACGAGTTTCCACATTTTCCTGACTTCTCAGAACTTACACAAAACCTTGCTATTTGTTTCCCTTCCCCAGTCTCTACTCCTAACTCTTGATCAAACATGTTGGTGGTACCAACAGGAATTTTGACTTTTCCTCCAGTTCCCCAGCAAGGTTTTTACCCAATGCATTTAAATATCAATACCTTGCCAGACGTCCAGCAAGACATTCCAACTGACCTGATTTCCCCACAGCCCTGACCCTTCGCGAACACCCTCCCCAGGCTGCTCCACGCGGGCCTCTTACCAGCTGCCCTGTGGGGCGACTTCCTCTCCGCCGCCTGGCTCTCCTTCCTGGGGTCGGCGGACGGCCCTACCTTCTCGGGGTCCCGGGGGCTGGCGTCGGGGGGCGCGGGCAGCTGGGGGAGGGTGAGGGTCTGCAGTAGCGGCTTCCTGGGCAGGGGAGGCTTGGAGCTGAGCTGCTCGGTGGACCGGGTCTTCGCCTTCCCAGGCTCGTTGGGAGACCTGGCGCCTCGGGCGGCGGGGCCCGTCCCGGGCGGACCCTTGTCGTTCCTGGAGAGCAAGGTCAGCCCTCCTTTCTCCAGCCTGACCTCCGCGCTGTACCTCTTGATTCCCCTCCCCTCCGGGCAGGGCGCTTCTCTGTGTTTGAAGGACAGAGACGTGGAGCGGAGCTTGACCGGGAAGGGGCTTCCGTCCCCGCCCGCGGGCCTCTCCCGGGCGGCTGGGCCGGGGTCCGCGGTGGCCGCGTCCGGAGAGCCGCGCTCGGCCGGGGCGGGCGGCTTCCGAGGACCGGGCTTCAGGCCCTGGGGCTCGGCGGGCGCCGGGAGGTCCTCGAGGGCGGCCTCGCTCTTCCAGGCCGGACCGCTCCTGAGAAGCGGCAGCCGGACGGCGGGGCCTCGGGGCTCCAGCAGGCGGCCCCCCGCGCGCGGCCACTCGCGGCCCGAAGACACCGAGAACTTTTTGGCGGCCCGCGCCTCGCGGCCTCCTCGCTCCATCTTGCGCTCCGGCGCCACCGCCTCCGTGGGGGATCCCTCCCGCTCGGCCCTGGGGGGCTCCGGGGGCGCCGTCTCCTGGTCCAGGGATCGGGGTGCGGGCGCCTCTGCAGGCGACGCCGAGGCAGGCGGTGAGGGGGCCGCGCCGAGGTTCGCGTTCGCTGTCGCAGCGGAGGCCTTGTGCTTCAAGCAGCTCTTGGGGGCCGGCGGGCTGGGGGCCGGGGCTGCTGGCCCTGCGCCCTCGGGACCCGGAGCGTCCAGAGTCAGTCGCACCTCCTTCGGACCGGTGTGGTCTGGCCCGTTGGGACCAGAGGGCGTCTCCCAGGTGGCTATGGGTCCGGGCTCGGGAGGGGTCGTGTCCCCCTCGGGGATGCAGGGAGATAATCGACCCTCGACGTCTCCCGAAGCACAAACCACCTCGTCTGCTGTGTCCCCGCCGGGGGGACACCGGGTTTCCAGGGACAGCTCCTCCCTTGGGTTTTCGCTGTCGGGATTAGGGTGAGGGTGCGGGGAGCCTTCTGGGCAAGACGGGGACTCCGAGCGGGGGTGTGGGCTCGACACGGGCTCTGTGACCTCCATGACCTCCGGCGTGGCCAAAAGGCTGGAGGGGTTCTCCCCCGGGGGGTTCTCATCCTCGGTGCTAGCGGTGAACGCCGGGCAGTGCTGCAGGCGCGCCCGCCGCGCACGGGGCCCCACAGGTGGCAGCATGGTCGCCTGCCCCCCAGGCTCAGCGCCTCTGTCCTGTCCCCCCTCCTGCTGCCCAGAACTGGGCTTCTCCTCCGTGCTGACTTTGGGTAGCGGCTTCTCGTCGTATTCCTCCTCCTCTGGGGTACACGTCAGATCGCTCAGGGATTCGGACTGCGCTCTCTAAGAGGAATAAAGTGGACAAAAGACAGCATCATTAGGACGAGTATTAGGAAGCCTATGGCCTCCCCATCGTGTTCAAGGTTTAATTAGGTTTAAGGGAAGCAGAATGTCTCTAAAGCTGGCACTCAAGTGGACATTCACACACAGCTGTCTTTTCTTAATCCTCCCTTACTGGAATCTTGCCTCCCAAGTTCAGCTTTCAGCAGAACTGAGGCCGCTATGCCCCTAAAATAAACGTTGCCTGAGGCTCTCAAGGCCAAGCTAGAAACCAGTGGACACTGCTCTACAGAGTGAAGCAAAGGGAAGGGGACTAGCATCGGCCGGGTCTGCCATGCTCTGTGCTCGACATGGTTACCTCACTAACTCCCTGATTGGCTCCAGTGAGGAGAGGATTATTATTTCCTGCTTGCACCTGGAGAACTGGGAACTCAGAGAGGTCCCTGCCTTGGCCAAGGCTGAGCTAATAAGTGGCCCAGGGGCAAAGCTGTTGCCCTCTCTGATCCCCTGTGCTGCCTCAGAGCCAGTGTCCCCAGCCGATTCCTTCTCTCTGCAGGGATGCACCCTCACAGCAAAGGCAGAGGCTGGTTTGCCTAAAACATGATTCCTATCATCCCACCACGGTCAACAGCAAACCATAGCTGACAGGATAACGCCCAAACTTTTCAGCTAAATTTGAAGTCTTATATTCTGCCGTTTTTTATTTTATTTTTTTTGTCTTTTTGAAATTTTTATTTTATGCTGGAGTATAGTTGATTTACAATGTTGTGTGAGTTTCAGGCGTACAGCAAAGTGATTTAGTTATACATATATCTATTCTTTTTCAGATTCTCAGGTGGGGGGAGGGATAAATTAGGAGGCTGGGATTAACATAGACACACTACTATACATAAAATAGACAATCTATTCTGCCGTTTTAAATGGTCTCTCCCACTCCCTGCTCTGGTCAAGCCAAGCCCCTGCCATTTTACGTACCAGACTCTGGGCCTGAGTGACTGGCCGGCTGCCCTCCAGCCCACACCTCCAGGGCTCCACTAGCACCCCCAGAGCTAGCTCTGATCCCACTCCTACAGGAGGCTTTGCCTGGCTTAGCAGTAAGTCACGGCCTCGTGCTATTTTTCTTCCGAAAGGTCTCTGGAATCTAGATTTGGTCCACTTCCTCCCCACCATCCACAAAGTCAGTTCTTGCTCTCTTAGGAAGGAAAGGAGATCAAGGTAGTCATGATTCATTCACAAGCAAATGTGAAAATGACCGAAAGGCTGAGGGCACTGAGGCTGGTGTTTTTGAAAAGTTCCTGATTTCAGACCTGTCTTTAGACTTTATAGAGTCACCCAGGCTTCTGCACAAGGGCAGTGCCCTCCTTCCTTCTTTTTAGCAAACACCCAGAGAAGTGTTTGCAATAGGTTATTGTTGTTGTTTTAACATTTTCCAGCTGGCATCTGCTTGCTAACACAACATAACTGGGATGTTTGTGACGACACCTAAGCTAGCTTTGCCAAGATGCACAACCCTATTCCCCTGGATTCCAAAAGGGGAAGATGTGAAATCCCCAGAAGAATTTTCAGAAGCTGCAGGTTCCTAAGGTGTGACTGGCCTTTTGTTACTACAGGAAATCCTCGATGTGGAAACCCCTTTAGGACGGTGGCTCATGTTTCCAAACTACTGGAACCCACATTAGGTCAACACAAAGCTGAGGAGCGGGCCTGGCTTGAGCACATCCAGCTTGAGCCACTGGCAGCTCCGAGGGGTTACGGTGGGAGGCCAGGCAGAAGGAAGGCTGGCACGGAGCGTGCGCTCCAGAGGGTGCCCCCCCTCCCCCGATGCTGAGCAGAGGCTCTGCAGGGAACGAAGCGGCACCTACCCGAGCCTGGGCTCTCTGGCCAGGACAGCAGGAAGGATGCGGATACCCGCTCCACCTCCGCCACCCACACCTTGCCTCCCGCTCTGGGCCCTCAGAGCAGCTTCACCCCCTGGGACCCTCCCGAGGAACTGGAAGCAGGGGACCCACTGCTCAGCCCGCACCCAGAAGGAGACTCTAGCATGGCTGCCTGCTCATCACCCTCCTCTTGCCAGAAAGAAAGTGTCTCTGGGCAGCATGCACATCATCTATGGGCAGAGGACGGGCACGATGGGCACCTCTCCCATCCACGGTGTGGAGAGGAAGCATCTGTTTCTGACACCCGGGACTTGCTGGCAGCTCTGCCAGCCAGGCGACCTCGGGCTAGTCATCTAATCACGCTGCTCCCGACAGAACAGAGTTAATAATATTCCCTCTCCTGGCACTGCCTGGGTTGGGATGAGGACCAGCTGGGGTGGTGAGATGTCAGTATAAACATTTACGGGCGTTCCACTTCTACTGCGCCAGAGCCACGACGGGGCACGGTTCTGAGCAGCAGGGTAACAAACATGCTGAGACAACCAAAACCTAAGCTGGCCTTCCGTGCGTTCCTCTTCCCCAACCCCTGCTTTGGCGGGGGCAGACGGGTCCAGCCAAATGCAGCCCTGAATAGGTTTTTCAAACTTGTAATAAATATCACAATCTTGACAGCCAAGGTTTTCTGTTTGCTCGTTTTCCTGTGCCAGATGGGATTTTGGGTCTATGAGCATCTCCTTCTCAGCCCCGTCATTCTCTGCAGCCAGGCGGACCCCACAGCCCGCTTCTCAGCTCCTCTGGGGATGAGGCATCGCAGGCACCACTGGGCAGCAGAGAAGGTGACAACCCTACATGGACCTCGAGCCCCTGGTCCCGTGAAGACAAAGCACTGCACGAGCGAGTTCTCAGCTCCCAGAGGGACGAGCTGATGACTGCCCGGGCAGCACACCAAGGAGGGTCTGTCCTTACAGGGGCACCACCCCTGTGCTGCTAAGTAGGTCCTCGCCCCAGGCAGTGTCCATTCTAGCTGTTCAGCTTCTCCCTTGGTCATTCACGCGTTTGTTCATCCATTCACGCATTCAACTAATGTCCACGCAATGTCAGCTCTGTGACTAGTGTCGCCCCAGGGCTAGAAGTACAGTCTGCTCACGGAAGACTGGCAAGAAACAAGTGAGCACCTCCATTTACAAAGGTCACGTCCGTGTATAGCCAGTGCCGTGGAGGAAGTGCCCGGGGTGATGGGCAGGTGGGCTGCTTTCCACTGGACGTTCCTGGGGAGCCCCTTTGGGGAGGGCCTCGGAACCCATCCCCCAAGGACTGAGCAGGGGACACAGCCAGTCCCAAGGCCTGGGGTGGGAGGCAGCTCGGTGAGTGCCAGAAGCAGAAGGGAGGCCACAGCGTGCTGAGTGAGAATGGAAGGAGGTGGGCAGGGCCCGGCTGCGCCAGGCCCGCAGTGTGGACATCACACTGAAGACAGTGGGAAGGTAGGGGACCCAAGGCGCAGAGCAGGTTCTTGGCAAGCGTTGCAGAATGAAGACCGAATGAATGAGTGCTTAGGACGGGAGGGACATATCTGAGTTAGGTTGAAACCATGAGCACCCCCAGCTCCTGCAGCATGGTCATGGTCCCACAGCCCTCGCGGGGGGGAGGGGCCCAGGGGCTCGAGGTCCATGTAGGGTTGTCACCTTCTCCACTGCCCAGTGGTCATCCCCAGAGGAGCTGAGAAGCGGGCTGTGGGGTCCGCCTGGCCACAGAGAATGACGGGGCTGAGAAAGAGATGCTCGTAGACCAACATCCCCTCCCTCCTTCCCTCAAGACAAGATGGTGGGGTGTTGAGAAGGTACCCTGGACCAGCTCGGCACTTCGGGGGGGGGACCCGCCCACCCTGCCCGGTTACCGAGGACAGACGCCGCATTTTGCTGCACCGCTGGTTGCGGGGTTTGACCAGGAGCTTGTGCTTGGCCGCAGAGTTGTCCAGGCAGGAGGAGAATTCTGGGGGATAATCGAAATCAGCCACGGGGGCCACGCTGCCGTCCGAGGTCCTGGGGGAGACGGAGGTGTCGCTCACTTGCCTGGAGAAGAGCTGGTCAGGAGACTGTGGCCGGGACGAGGAAACCACACAGACCTTCAGGGCACAAGGAACACACAGGCCAGGCCGTCAGCTTCCCCGAGGAAACCGTACAGCCGGCACATCAACCTCCCCTTTCACCGGGCTCATCTCTGGGCTGGGGGTTTGAAGTGTCGAGCCAAACCCTGCAGGCCCATCACTCATTTCCAAGAACCCGAGTCCTAGGTAGCCAGTAACTCTGCCTTCGCCCACCCACGGCAGCTGCACAGGTGCTTCAGACAAGTGCTCCTTTCTCCCATGACACCGACCAGCCCAATTCCTCCAAGGGCGGAGTCAGGCTTGGCCCTGTCTCTGGAAGCCATGGGGGGTGGCTCAAGGGTGTGATTTCACAGGCTGGGGCACAGCCCATGCCAAGCCCTGCTCTCAGCATCCCATCATTGCTCACTCTAGGGTTCTGTATCTTCACGCCTTCTCTTGGGACCATCTGGCTGTAAGTTACCCCTGTTAAGTCTCAAATATTTTACTAGTTCATACCTCGGCAGGAAGTAACTGAAAGGCAGCAAAGGGCAAAAGTGTCGCCTGGGAGGAAGGGGTTGGGGGGAGTCACGTGGAAGAGTGATGGTAACACCGGGTTCTCCTGCAAAGACACTTATCAGCATAAAGTAGCAGACAGGCACCCACCGCGCACCCGGGGGAGCAAGGTGCAGAGGGAGACCTTGGGAGGGGCGGGGCTTTAGTGACAACCCTGCCACCTGCAAACAAACACAGCTTTCTGTTCCAGCATGGTGCTCAATATTAGGGTCAAGTTCACACTTTTTCCCGAAGTGTTTTATTTTCCAGTTTCTTTTACTAAGCGTCTTAACCACGTTTAAGTGTACAGTTCATTGGTATTAAATACATTCATGTCATTGTGCATCCTTCACCACCCACCACCTCCAGAACTTTTCCTCTTGTAAAACTAAAGCTCCATGCCCATTAAACACTAAGTCCCCGATCCCTCTCCCCCAAGCCACGGCACCCACCCTTCTGCTTTCTGTCGCTATGAACTTGACTAAGTACCTCGTATAAGTGGAATCGTACAATACTCGTCCTTTCGTGCCTGGCTCAGTTCACTTAGCGTAATGTCTTTGAGGTTCATCCGTCTTGTAGCCTGTGTCAGAATTTCCTTCCTCTTCAAGGCTGAGTAATATTCCACTGTGGGTATATACCACACTTTGTGTGTTCACTCATCCAGCCCAAGACACCTGGGCTGCTTTCACGCTTTAACTACTATGTGTAATGCTGCTACGAACGTGGGTGTACAAATATCTCTGCGAGAAACTGCTTTCAGTTCTTTTGGGTCCATACCCAGAAATGAAATGGCTAGATCATAAGGTGATTTTATGTTTAATTTTTCGAGGCATACTGATTTCCACAGTGGCTGCACCATTTTACAATCCCACCAACAGGGCACAGGGTACCAACATCTGTCTTCATGTTCTCTCTCCAACACTTGTTATTTTCTGTTTTCTTTTTTTTCTTTTTAACAGTAGCCATCGGAATGGGTGTCAGGTGGTGCGCTGCTTACATTTTAACCTGAGACCATACTTTTATGCACCGCACGATGATTTAGTAAATGCCCTCCTCAGGAAGGAAGCGGTGACAAGAAGACACAGGAGTGAGGGGCTCCCAGGGGCCCGGATGCATCTCGCTCAGGGTCTTTCCCACAACCCTGGGCCACACAGGAGCACGTGCCCAGCAGCCTCCCCCACCAAACTAGAGGAGGAAACGGAAGGAAGACGCTGTTCGCAAGCGCGTCACTGACGCGGGGACCACCCGCTGCAGAGGAACGCATTTTCCCTGTTAACATAAAGTCCCTTGTATTTTCCAGTGCAAGTACAAAGCTTATTCCTGTCGATGGGGAGAAGACAATCACCAAAATGAGAGGAAAAATGGTTCTAAGTGAACATAATCTCTTTTAGTTCTGTGGTTTTAGCGATCGGGGTTCTTACGGGAATAAAACAGGAAAGATTATTTTGAAAATAAACCACAGGACACCTGGCCACGACTCCCTCCGTGCCTGTGGCTTTGGCTCTCACTGCTGTAGCTGATGACTCAGGAGGCCCCCTGCGATTGGACGGGAGACACCTTCCCCAGAGAGTCCTCCTTATAAGGTCACAGCAGGATGGGTCCATTTCACAATCATACAAAATCGTCATTTTCACCCCTGTCTGGAGGGACAGTGGATATCCACACTTGGTGAGATTTGGGGTTTTATTTTTCTTACTGCCTGGGACTCAGGAGAGCAGATAAGATGAGCTGCTTTGCAAACGCAGTGACTCCACCAATGAGGACGAATTCTCCTTCTGTGACAATGTGGGCCTTGGGTCACCCCTCTATAAACCCAAAGGACAAACATTCCCTGCCTACTCTCCACTTGGCTCCCCCTGCATTTGCACTGCCTGAGCGGATGGTTCACTCTGACCCTGAGGCTGGGGGCCTCGGGAGGAGCTGAATGTCCCTGACACTGGACAAGGGCCTCGGTCCCCAGACAACCCTGCACTGGCCGTCACGGCTGGTCTTCCCTATAGGGAACCAGACTCTCGCTTCTCTCTGAGCTGTCGTCCTGAGAGTCCTTGGGGCCTGGAAACACCAACACCTTCCCGATCGAGGAGAACCAAGTTCCGTCTCTGATCAGTGAAGCAACCACTGATGGGGTGGGGTGGGGTCTGGAGGAGGAGGAAAAGCTGACCTGCATTTTTATCTGCGGGCTGGTGGCACCTGGAGCTCACGTTTGCATTGCTTGCTCCCAGCCCCCCAAGTTTCCTGGAGTCTGTGCTTCTGGATGATTCTGGAAGTGGATGATTTAAGAGTCTAAAAAGTGGCCCTTTGTTGGGGGAAAATATGGCTCAAAGAGCCCTGAGGAAGCAGCCTGGAATTCAGAGGCTTCTGTGGGGTGACCCTGGACACAGGGTCCTGGACACCCTGACAGACAGCTGCTTTACCACATTTGTCCTCAAAAAGAGAGGCCCTGCCACTGGGGGAGGGTGGCTCATGGGGAATGGGCCCCAGACACAGGGCAGGGGTGGCGGGCAGGCTGGGGGAAGCAGGGCAGGCACTGACCTCCCTGATCCCATTCAATTGTCTCCCAGGTCCCCCGAGGACACAGACCCAGAGGTGAGGGATCCAGCCCGCGGCCTCACCCACAGCAGGAGGCCTCGCCTTCTTTTGCCATCAGAGCTGTACCGTCTCCCCTGTTGTCTTTCCTTGTCACCCAGAGCAAATCAGACCTGCCAGTTTGCCACCTCGACCCCTTGTTTCCTACTTAATGGTCGGAAACCTAGATTAGGACCTCTTAGATGTAATTCTACCTTAAACATCACTAAAGAGATTTCCTCAGTCGTTACCTCACGTGGTAATGAGATTTTAAAAATAATTCCGTGTATTTCCTGAAAAACTCATCCCATCAGAAAATGTCACCTTGGCAGTGTCATCAAATACTTGTTAATGAAGACCTTTCTTCATAATAATCTTCATTAAGTTCTCTGTCAAGCATGTGGGCCCGTGTAAGGCGTCACACAGGAAAAAACCCAACAGCCTGCAGTCCCATCCTTTTGGGGTTTAACGTGGCATCACATCAAATAGCATGTGTTACATAAATGCATTTTAAAGGGTGCTTTGTCTCCCCCTCTCGATCGGCCCCCTGGACCCAGAAAACTATCAAGGCACAACATATGATCACTGTGTCTTCAAAAACCATGATGACAAAGATGATAGTTTTTAAGTCTTAAAGGCTCAAATTTTGGTTTCCGATGAAGCTAGTGGATTGTTCCTACTACCCAATACTTGATAAATTCTCAGAACGTTTTTTTAAGATGACATCACTACCAAAGGAGGGGTGTTGAAAAGGACAAGGTCAGCCCTGCCCAGTATGAGTGGCTCCCAGTCAGCGGACTGTGGAATTTGTGCATCACGGTGCTTTGCGGGTTTGGGAGCTGGGCTCACTCTTTAATCCTTAACAGATTTAGAAGCTACCCGCTCTCCTGTACCGTCTGTCCCAGCTAAACGCAGAGAACCACGACGCCGGGAGAGTCAGAGAACTGTGGGGTGGAAGGAGGGTGAGTCAGTCAACAATGGCTCGCCAGACACATCCCCCCAACCACGCAGCCTGAAGCACACACAGTCACATCCACTCCTGAGGCTGTGGCCACTGAGCTGCTGAGATGCGTGTGTCACGTGGTGATGACACCTTAACACGGCCATCAGACTGTCCACTTGCCCCTCCAGTATTTTAAGGTGCTAAGGGGTGCAGGGTGGGCTTGGAGTCCAGGCAATGGGCCAAATCTTCCTCCTTGTCTTCTCTGCTTTCTCCTCGAGGTGGGAGAGCAGGTGTGGGTGCCCTACTGCCCTCTGACCTGCTCGCAGAGCAAGCAGGGACAGGTTGACCCTAGGGCAGAATTCTGGAGAGAGGCATTCTCTGGCCTTCTGTGCAGAAACCCGCACCCTGGGCGTGTTCACTCTCAGCTACACCACAGCTCTTCCTCTGCCTTTATCCGTGGGGCTCTGGGAACCCACAACGGCAAACAAGTCAGGTAAATACTCCTCCTCCTGCCTTTGCAGGGGGGCTTCTGAACGTCCAGGTGGAAGTGACGGCTGAGTATATTTCAGAGCAGCACGGAACCTGCAGGACTTGCCTGAGGATGGCCCTCGACCAGGGCACAGGGACCCTCCAAGGACACACAGGGCAGGGGTGTGGCTATATACGTCATGGGTCGTAACACGGATGACTCCAACTCCATCCACCTCACAGCAAGGCTTGTCTACAAGGGGAAACGATCCGCTGTTTCATCACTTATGTACTCATGTAACATAAATGATATGGATTTTATCACTGAGCCCACTGTATGGGCTCAAAATGGCAGCACCACGAGCTATGTTGTTTATACTAGGGGTCTCCAACCCCAACCCGGTCGCGGATCGGTACCGGTCCAAGGCCAGTTAGGAACCGGGCCACACAGCAGGAGGCGAGTGGCAGCGGGTGGCCAAGTGAAGCCCCATTTGCTGTTCCCCATCGCGCACACTACCGCTGGAACTATCCCCCGCTTCCCCTACCCCGCCACATCCCCCTCCTCGGCCCCGGTCCGTGGAAAAACTGTCTTCCATGAAACCAGTCCCCGGTGCCACAAAGGTTGGGGACCGCTGGTATACACACAAAAAAGTTCAATTCTTCCTCCTGGATTCCAAAGGGGGTGGGGGACTTCTGGGATCAGTTCCCCGCCCTGCTGAGGTCAGAGACACCTCTCCTGCTTGTCAAACTTTCCCTGCTGCCCTGTCTGCCAGCGCCACGCCTCACATTTCTACCCCTAAGCTAACAAGTTCTCAGAGTCCCAAACTCACATGCAGGAGCCTAGACTAAGTCATATGTGTTACCACTCCCTTCTCCCTCCAGCCAAATGTCATGATGACAGAAAACAGATTCAAAGCCGTTTTCCTTCTTTTAGATGAGATGCCTGGTCTGGTCATCTGCTCAGACAGGAAAAACGAGGTATAGGGTTGATTGTATCAGCCCTCTATCCACCATGGAAAATGTTCCCCAAACCATATCTCCTAAAGAGACCTGAATTTCTGCTCAAAGAATGAAAACAAATGCAGTCCAAGGCCTGACAGTGGGTTCCAGTGACCTGGCTAGAATCCCTCCTGGCTGCACGGAGCACGACCCAGCACGGGAGTCTAAGGGGAACACACACAGGGGCCACCGGAGTCCCCGACAGCCCTATGTGGCAGGCGCGGATGGAGTCGAGGTGGTGCAGGCTACACTTGCCTTTATGGTGGTGCCGGGGCCGATGTCGTGCAGCAAGGACATCTCTGGGGGGCTCCTGGGCAGACCGTCGTCCTCAGAGCTCATGCCAGCATCATCTCCCCGCCTGGCCGGAAGGCCCCCCGGAGGAGGTGGCAGCCCCATTTTCACATTACACTGTATTTTTAACTAGATCGGAATAAAGAACATTTGCTGTTGTTTTCGTCAGCAACTTTTCTCAACAAATGCTCCCACTGCAATTCATTCATTCAAGAGATATTTTCAGCACCCTTGCCTGGGGCAGGGAACTGAACTGCGAGTCTGCCACCAGCTCTGCCGCTGTCATCTTGAAAATGAGTGGTTATAACTGAGAATGAGGTATGGTCCAATTGTAACTAACTGGGTGAGTCTTGGGAGAGCTGCGACGTGCATGCAATTGGGCTTTAAAATAGATCAAGTAAACCCAGCAGAAATCATCTTAAGACTTCCCAATGCCTACCTGACATACGTACCCAGTGTCGCCACGGGGAAAAGTTTACCTGCAAAGCTTTAATCCGGTCACACACATTTTCTTGGGAAAAGACCCGCACCGGCCGAGGAGGGTCCTGTCCCGACTCAGGAATGAAAATACTGTCGTGTGAGAGGGCCCGGCTGCCCAGCGTGCCCCTTGACTCCCTAGGACGAAAGAAGCACTGTGACCCTCGGCTGGTCCCGGGGGGCTTGGGATGGGGCTAAGGGCACATGCTACAACAAGCCTTCAGCTGCATTTATTTTTTTTAACTGCTTACGACTTTGGTTCATCCTGTCAAATACCACGGTCAATTATTAGGAGCTTTGTAGAGACAGGGATTTTTCTAACAGATCTGAAGGTTATGTGAATTCTTTTCGTTAAGCGAAAAACCAAGGTCTGACGAGGTGTGAGGTCTAGGACAGCAGGCCTGCAGAGAGGAAGGGCTGGCAGGAGGCCTGGGTTGGCTGGCAGGCTGTGCAGACTGTCCTGGATGCCCAGGGAGGGTGAGGTCTTTCCTTGTGGGCAAACATGCAGCCCCTCAGTGGGCTGGAGACCGTGTTTGCACAGCAGGCTGAGGGCTTGCCAGACGGAGGCATCCTTACAACGTGGTCCAAAACACACACGTCCATGGCTGGGTTTGAAAAGAATGGCGATGTGCAAAGCCACATCCTCATCTCATTACCTGATGTGATCTGTGCAACCCAGCCCATGTGCCAAGGTCCTGGGGCGGAGATGGCGGCCCCTTCTGGCATCACCATCCCAGCCCCTTCCCCAGCCCCGAGCTCAAGGCTCCAATTTGGAACTGAACCCACAGGACATTCACAAAACGTGCTAAGAGGATGTGGGAGTTATCGTCAGATTTTCCTAGCGGCGCTGGCGGCCTGAACAATAGGTGGAAGGAGGTGACTGAGACACGATGATGAAGGAAGGAAAGCCTGTCCGAAGACGCTGCCACCTTCTGCACCAACAGCCCTTCCCCCACCCCAGCCCTGGGCATCCTGTCCTTTGTGAGGCATTAGGGACTCCTGGGTGTGACCCCGCCCCATGTTGGTTAGTGATGTTTTCTAGCTTCCTTCCAGCCGCTAGAGTAAGTTTGCAAGTGGGGAACCCACAGCTCACAAATGTCCTCACATTTCTGGGAGAGAGTGAGGCCGAGTGAAAGAACCAGGAGGGCCTCCTGCTAATGGCAGCTGTTGTCACAAAGATCATATGCACACCTGGGCTGCCCTCCCACAGCGGGCAGCCCATGGCCACACCCTCTGGAAACCATAATCACTGCCCAAACACCTCCACTCTGGGTGTAACTAGAATTCAAGACAGTGTGAAAAGGCCGCTGCAAAGACACAAAATGCTATATGCTCAAGGCCATTGACTACAGCATTATTTATAGATGCAAAAGACTGGAAAGAGCCCACATGTCCCTCAGCAGGTACCTGAATAAACTATGGGACGTGATATACTAGAGGCTCTGCAGCTGACCAAAGGGGTGAGGGGCAACCCTGTGTGCAGGTAGCACCAGACTCTAATAAGTGAAAAATAAAAACGGAGTGCAGACAGTGCTGTGTTAGCTCTGTGTGGGAAAGGGGGTATGAACACATACAAACATACGTGTGTTTGCGTATATTTTTAAAAAATAAAAATAGAAAGATAAGGAACCAATGAATAAAAATAGCCTCCTTTAGGGCTTCCCTGGTGGCGCAGTGGTTGAGAGTCCGCCTGCAGATGCAGGGGACGCGGGTTCGTGCCCCAGTCCGGGAAGATCCCACATGCCGCGGAGCGGCTAGGCCTGTGAGCCATGGCCGCTGAGCCTGCGCTTCTGGAGCCTGTGCTCCGCAGCGGGAGAGGCCACAGCAGTGAGAGGTCCGCATACGGCGAAAAAAAAAAAAAAGTCTCCTTTAAGGGGAAGGATAGAACAAGACGAGACTCAGGGTATCAAGGTTTCTACTTATACTTACAATGTTGTCTTTGAAACTATGAAAACATTTTGCATCGTTAAAAGACAAAATCAAACAAAAAGGGAAATCAGCCTCTAAAACTAGAAAACAAACAGAAGGAAACAAGTCTAATTTTATATCAGGTTGTCAGCATAAACACAGAGAAAAGAATGATTTCAAGTGACTTTCACTTGACATCCAAGTGACTTTTGACTCTACATCTGTAATAGGATAAATTCTAAGAACAAAAAGCACAAAGACAGCAAATTGTACTTGGTAGTCTTAGTAGCAATATTGGTTAAAAAAAAAACAGTGCAGAACAATCTTTATAGTATGTAACCTCCGGGTGGGAAAGGGGGAAATGAAATTATTATAAGTACATTAAATGATGAAGAAAATAAATAATTTTGTTAGTATCATTAGGAACCAAGATTTCCAGTAAAAGAGAAAAGTAAATTCAAACAAAGAATCAAAGAAGCAACAAGTCTGTCTAAATAAATTTGAACTGGAAATACCAGTGAATTAATGATTTATTTTTCTCTTAAAAAAACATATTTCCTAGCTACATCTACTGGAAAGGTCTAGAAGCAATGACAGCCAACTAACAACCATCAGCCCTGGCAGGCAGACTGTGGTCGCTAAAAACCATTTCACACTAAAAGGAAATGGCTGATTACAGGTCTACGGCAGGAAATGTACAAACTAACTTGGGATTTCTCATCATGCAAGAAAGCGAAGAACCTTCCAGAGACAAATGGGGTCATGTCAAAAGAACCAGGAGCTACTCTGAAGTGACTCTCGGTAGAATAGGATGGGACAGTGCGAGCATAAAAATGAACAGAGACTGTCATGGGTTAGGGCACATCAAATATATAAAAATCCATGCATTCACAATGATAGTCAAGAAAAAAAAGAAAAGAAAAAAAGAAAACTCATCACTCAGTTTTGGAAGTTTGCTAGGGTACCAGGTCATTACTCTGAAGGTAGATGGATAAAAAGAGAACCAAGCATCACCCTGCTTTTCCTGTACAACTTGTATTTCAGAGCAACCAAGGAGTGGATGAAGGAAAGGCCTTCTGCATAGACGAATGCTAGCTAGCACATATGCAGAATGAACGATCAAATTAGAAAAACCACCATTTTACAATGAAATAATGGATCTAGTAATGATCAGCAGCAGGTGTAAAAACCATCAGGTGAAGGTTCGTGGATGGATCACACTGAGAGAGACCCCCTGAACCCACCGCTCAGTCTCAGCATCACCAGAAGTGGGACAAACAGAAAGCATGTGCCTTGGGATGAGATGTGACAGGAAGTATCCAGGACCGTCTTGAATCTAAATCTAATTAAATATCGAGATCCAGCTACCATTCTACAAGAAATGCAGAGAATACAGACATGAGTCCAATCATACCAAAAGCAAGCAAATCCCGATTGTGGGATATTCTCCATTTGATCAGTGACATGAAACAAAGCAGGAAGGGTGAAGGAAAATTGTTATAGATCAAGAGACTCAAGAAGCATAACCCCACTGACACAGTAAACGGGCATCAACTTTTGAAACCCACAGGGTTTCATGTGGTGTGTCAGCCTTAATGTACCTTGGTAAGTGGACATTTCTGCCCATGGTGATGGATGACAAGTTGCTACAGAGTCTAGAAGGCTCACGGACTCTTCAAAGAGGCTAAAGAGTACCTTTACATTTTTGTCTCTTATACAGTCAATTACTCTATGACACAGGAACCAAGAATATATCATGGGGAAAGGACAGTCTCTTCAATAAATAGTGTTGGGAAAACTTGGACAGCCCCATGCAAAAGAATGAAACTGGACCACTATCATACCATACACAAAAATCAAAATGGATTAAAGACTTGAACATAAGACCTGAAACCGTAAAACTCCTAGAAGAAAACATAGGGAGTAAGCTCTTTGACATTGCTCTTGGCAATGACTTTTTGGATTTGACACCAAAAGCAATGGCAACAAAAGCAAATATAAACAAGTGGGGGCTTCCCTGGTGGCGCAGTGGTTGAGAGTCCGCCTGCCGATGCTGGGGACGCGGGTTCGTGCCCCGGTCCGGGAGGGTCCCACATGCCGCGGAGCGGCTGGGCCCGTGAGCCGTGGCCGCTGGGCCTGTGCATCCGGAGCCTGTGCTCCACAATGGGAGAGGCCGCAACAGTGGGAGGCCCGCGTACCGCAAAAAGTAAATAAATAAATAAACAAGTGGGACTACATCAAATTAAAAAGCTTCTGTGGCACAATACTGTAAATCAACTATACTTCAATAATAAAAAAAAAAAGCTTCTGCGCAGCAAAGGGAACCATCAACAAAATGATAAGGCAATTTACAGAATGGGAGAAAATATTTGCAAATCTATATCTGGTAAGGGGTTAATATCCAAAATATTTAAAGGACTCATACAACTCAATAGCAAAAACCCAATCCAATTAATAAATGAGAAGATCTAAATAGACATTTCTCCAAAGAAGACAACAGACGGCCAACAGGTACATGAAAAGGAGCTCAACACCACTAATCATCAAGAAATGCAAATCAAAAACAGGAGACAAAGCTTCAGATCTGTTAGAAGGGCTTTTACAAAAATGACAGGAGATAAGTGGTATCGAGGATGTGGAGAAAAGGGAACCCTTTTGCACTGTTGGTGGGAATGTAAGTTGGGGCAGTCGCTATGGAGAACAGTATGGAGGTTCCTCAAAAAAATTAAAAATAGAACTACCATATGATCCAGCAATCTTGCTTCTGGGTATTTATCTGAAGGAAATGAAAACAGGATGTTGAAGAGGTATCTGCAGTCCCATGTTCATCGCAGCATGATTCACAATAGCCAAAACATGGAAACAACAGAAGTGTCCATCAATGGGTGATGGATAAAGAAGACGTGGGACATATATGCAACAGCACATTATTTAGTCATGAGAAAGGAGGACATCCTGCCATTTTCAACAACATGGATAGACCTTGAGGGAATCATGCTGAGTGAGATCAGACAGAGAACAAAAAATACTCTATGGCCTCACTTCCATGTGGAATCTAAAAAAGCCGAACTCATAGAAACAGAGTAGAAAGGTGGTTACCAGGGGCTGGGGGGTGGGGGAAATGGGGACATGTTGGTCAAAGGGTAAAAACTTCCAGCTATAAGATGAGTAAGTTCTGGGGATCTACAGCACAGTGATTACAGTTAATCATACTGTATTATATACTTGAAAACTGCTACGAGAGTAGATCTTAAATGTTCTCACCACAAAAAAAAAAACGGTAATTAGGTGACATGATGCAGGTATTAGCTAATGTTATGGTGGTAATCATGTGGCAGCATGTAAGCGTATTAAATCAACACGTTGTACACCTTAAAACTCCCATAACATTATATGTCAATGATCTCTCTCAATAAAGCTGGGAAAAAAAGAGAGAAAGCTCTTGTCTCACCTCTGCGCTGTTCTCTAAGGACATTATTTGTACTTCCCGGGTGTCATCACAACTCCACCCCAAGCTTCCGCTCCTAGCATCACTCTAGCAAACTTTCACCAGTAACTGAAGACCCGCCCCTGCCAGGTGCTGAGAATATAAAGATGAAAGGGGCACTGTCCCCACTCTCCATGGGCTCTGGTGACAGATGACGGACCAGTGGACAGGTCATTTCAGCCCAGCTCACCCCCCTGCTGTGTTCTTATTCCTTGGCTGGAGGGGCCGCTGAGTGTTCTGGTCGAGAGACTGGGTGGGTAGAGGCGAGTGTTATAATGTCCCTGGGGCTGGCCCAGTGAAGACATGTAACAGTGAGCGATTAGTTCTATACGATAATGTCTTGCTCCCCAAGAGTTTGGAGCTGCCTTAAAAATGCGTGTATAGCCCGTCCTCTCCACTCTTCACAAGGTCCCATGTGGGTGCCTCCTATTCCCAGCCAGCACCAGAAAAAAAAACAACCTGAAAGACAAAGTTCAAATCTCTCCTCTTTAGTCGTTTGGCGCCACCAAGCGGTCAGTGTAATTTCTACACCTTTAGAAACAGGCAAGGAGACTGGTGAGGAAGGAGGGGACAGGACCCCATCTCAGCAGCACGGTCTGTCTCCCAATCCCAGGGTCATTATGCCTTATCCTCAAATTAAGGAGCCCATGTTGTTAAGAAACAAAACCTGGCATGGCAACAGATCTGGTTTTGGTTTTGTTTTTGTTTTTTCCCTTTTACTCACAGAAATAACTGCTGGAATAACCAAAGCATATGTATTATAACTATATTCTGATGAAGTACAAGTTACAAAAATACAGATTTCTTCCCTAGACTTCCCCATATTTCATACCTATTGAAATATGGGTTTCTGTTCTTCCTAACAATATTTTTGGATGATTTTTCTAAGACTGAACAGCAAGAAGCCTTCCCCCTACTCCTCTCTCTCTCTCCAGTGGAAAATTTTCTTATTGGGTTACTGAGGACTCAGGCTTAGAGAGATGTATTTTTCTGGTATAGTATCCAGGTCCTCAAAAGAGTTTTAAGTCAAATTAAATGAGGGATTACTTCCTAATCTTGCTACTTTCAGCTGTAGGACATTGGGCAAATTTTCCGAAATTTCTCTAAAGCTTGGTTTGTTCATTTATAAAATGGTATTTCTTACCTTCTCTTTCATAGTTATGTAGACTTTTTTATTTATTTATTTATTTTTTGCTGTACGCAGGCCTCTCACTGTTGCGGCCTCTCCGGTTGCGGACGCGCAGGCTCAGCGGCCATGGCTCATGGACCCAGCTGCTCCGCGGCATGTGGGATTTTCCCGGACCGGGGCACGAACCCGTGTCCCCTGCATCGGCAGGCGTACTCTCAACCACTGCGACACCAGGGAAGCCCTAGACTTTTAATATATACACACCTGGCACATAGCGGGTACCTGATAATGTTCCCCTACCCCCCGCTCCAACTTTCTCCATCCCTATGTACGAAAAGACAGAAAACACCATATCTATGGAAGAACCTCCAGTGGAATTACCTAGGAGGAAAGTAAGCTCAGAAACCCACCAAGTTACCATGACAACTAGCCCAAGTATTGGGGTCCTCCTGTGACCCCCTCCTACCCCTTCAAACACACAAGCCTGAAGGATGGAAAAGGCAACTTACTCCAGCTCATCCTCTGAGTCGTAGCCCACTGGCCCTGACTCGATGGCAATGACCTCATTCTTTGCCTGGCTTTGTTTCCAGGTGCTACTTCCTGTGGAAGAAGGAGATTCCTTTCTCTTCTTCTTCCCAAAGAACTTCTTAAACGTTTTGAATTTGGACTTTTTCTTTCCTATGCAAAAAGAATGCATGTGAGTATTTACCAGACACGTATGAGATGTGCACGGGAAGGAAAGTAAGATTTCTGTCCGTGCATCAATTATTCGCTCCTGAAAAGTCCTTTTACCACACAGAAGGTTGTGAAGCACACAGCATACCATTTTTGCACACCTGAAAGCATCTTGATTTCTGTCTATTTTGGACATTGAATAAAACAGCCAAGAAAGCTTTGGAGCATGATCACAGAAACAAGGCACAAGCAACTTCCCTCTTACTTGAAATCAACACTTTTTTAACATATCTTTCACCTCCTTGGTTCAATTTATTCCTGAAGAGTTAATTTTTTTGATGCAACCATGCTTTTTATTTCTATTACCATACATTTGTTTTGCCCATTCTTGAATTCATACGGCACATCCTGTACGAGTAGAATCATACAGCATATACTCTTGTGTGTGGCTTCTTTCCCTCCATATACCGCTTTTGACACTTTGCATGGTGATGCGTGCATTTTGCCTTCTTCCTCTTTTTCTAAATTGCTAAGTAATATTCCACTGTATAAAATCAGATTTTAATCCCTAAAATAAAAATAGTCAAAAGCAAAAATTCCTGATGAGGTAAAGCCCGTAAATGATAACCCAAATTATTTTCCAAGGTAATCCTCAAGTGCTAATACATATATATATATATATGTATATATAACTGAATCACTTTGCTGTACCGCAGAAACTAACACAACATTGTAAATCAACTATACTTCAATAAAATAAATTTTTAAAAAATCCTCAAGTGCCCATGATTTCGGCAGCTCAGCAAAGTCCATTCCTTTCCTTCTGAATATGAGAACTAACAACAGAAGGATGGAACATCACAGGTTACCAGGCTGCTGTCTAATATATCCTGAAAATTTGCTAACAATTGATTTGTTTGATAAGTAAATCATTCTGTAAGCTGAATTTCTTTTTTTATAAATTTACTTTTATTTATTTATTTATTTTTGGCTGTGTTGGGTCTTCATTGCTGTGCCCAGGCTTTCTCTAGTTGCGGCAAGCAGGGGCTACTCTTCGTTGCGGTGCGCGGGCTTCTCATTGCAGTGGCTTCTCTTGTTGCCAAGCCGGGCTCTAGGCATGCGGGCTTCAGTAGTTGTGGCATGCGGGCTCAGTAGTTGTGGCGCACGGGCTTAGTTGCTCCACGGCATGTGGGATCTTCCTGGACCAGGGCTCGAATCTGTATCCCCTGCATTGGTAGGCAGATTCTCAGCCACTGCGCCACCAGGGAAGTCCCTGAATTCCTTTTTAAAACACCAGGATCTTTATATTTGGTTTATGTTCATGCCCCCCTTGGGAAGTTTACATGATCTTGCCTTAATGTGGAGAATTTCTTAGGATTACTCTACAGTTGGAGTACCTATATGACCTTAGGTGGAGCAGATTCCTGCCCAAAAGGAAATGAGTTCTACAGCCAAGTTTTCTTAACTTACAGTGGGAGTTTCCTTACCTTTATAATCTCAAAACGTTTATGTTGTTAACTGATTGGTCTCAAAGAGAGCTTATTATTTGGAAAGCCTCTTCAGAGTTTTTTGCATCTGCCAGGACACCATCTGGCCTTTGCCTAGTTGACAAATAGATATGCACCCCTGAAGGTCTGCACAAACACGCAGCCTCACGATCCTTTACAGTCAAAGAGGCTCCTTCGGGATTAAAGCAAGTGGCTACCAACACCCAGAGTACAGCCGCTGAACACTTGTTTGATTTGCCATAATTAGTTGGCCATCCACTGGAGGCCCGTTTGTGTTATATCTGTTAGGCTGCTAGCCTTTTTCATTCAATTTCTTTAATGGTTATAGGAACTATTTGGGTTTTCTATTTCTTGAATTTGTTTTATTGTTTCATTTTTCTAGAAATTTGTCTTTATTTCCCACATTTTCAAATGCACTGGCATATAGTTGTTAATATCCTCTTATTATCTTAGCGTCTGTACTATCTATAATAAAGCCCCCTTTTCTCAGCCCTGCTATTATCTGTCCCTCCTTTTTTCCTGGATCAATTACACAAGAGGTTTGTCAATTTCCTTTGCCTTAAATAAAGTTTGGCTTTGTTCATTCTCTCTACTGAATGTTTATTTTTTTATTGGACTAATTTCTGGTCTAGTTTTTCCTTCCTTCCTCCTACTTTCTTCAGGTTTACTTTGCTATCTTTTTAAACTTCTTGAGATGAATACTTGGCTAATCAATTTTTAGGCTTTCTGTTTTTATAATACACACATTTAAGGCAATGCATTTCCTTCTAAATCTGTTTTAGCTGCATCTACATGTTTTTTCTTCTTTTTAAAAATATTTGTTTCTTTATTTATTTGGCTGTACCAGGACTTAGTTGTGGCACACTGGATCTTCCTTGCAGCACACTGGGCTCCTAGTTGTGGCATGCGGGATCTTTTTTTTTTTTTTTTTTTTAGTTGCGGCTATCGGAATTCTAAGTTGCGGCACGCATGGGGGATCTAGTTCCTTGACCAGGGATCGAACCCAGGCCCCCTGCATTGGGAGTGTGGAGTCTTAACCACTGGACCCCCAGGGAAGTCCCTGCATCTACATGTTTTGATATATAGTTTCCTTACTATTTGCTTGAAAATATTTTCAAATTTTCATTATAATACCTTTTTGGACCTATAGGTTATTTAGAAAAGTATGTCAATATCCAAGCACTTGGGGATTTTATTATCTTTGTTATTGAGTTCTAGCTTAATTGCGCTGTGGCCAGAGAACATACCCTGCATGATTTGAATCCGTTCAAATTTGTTGAGACTTGCTTTATGGCTTACCATATATTTGTAAATGTTCCTAGAGCACTTGAATTAATGTATTTTCTTCAATGTTCTATACACATCGATTAGGACAGGCCTTTTTCTTTTTAATTGTGTTGTCCAAGTACTTTGTCTTTAATTTTTAATACATCTGTCCTATCAATTAGGTGTATTAAAAATAACCCACTCTGATTGTAGATTTATCGTTATTTAGCTGTCAATTTCTACTCCATAAATTTTGACATCATGTTGATAAATGCCAAAGAAAGGTAAAATTAATATCTTCCTGGGGAAGTGAACCTACTGTGAAATGACCCTCTTTATTTTTAGGAATGCTTTTTGCCTTAAATTTTATTTTGATTGCTATTGATACAGCTATGCCAGCTTCCCCTGGCCCAGTGTTGCAAGGTTCCTTTTTTTCTATCCCTTTTACCCTCAACTTTTCTGAATCCTTATATTTAAGAGATATAGAGTTTTAGAAAGCCAATTTGAGCTTTACACTTCTAACTGGAACAATTAACGTAACTAGCTACTGACCCTTATTCTAATTACTGATATGTTAATAAAAACAAGTCTACCATCTCTGTGGTTTTTTGTTTTTTTTTTTCTGTAGTTTTTCTTAATCTCCTTTCTTGCTGTCTTCCGGACTAACTGACTTTAAAAAATTATTCCATTATCTTCCCACTTCTAGTTTGTAAACTTTGCCTTTTACCTCTGTTCTTTCACGGGTTACCCTAGAAATTATACCCCACATTCTATTAAGGGACAAAACAAGAAAGTTAGAATACTTTAATCCTATGTTTATGCCCTATTGTTTTCATTCTGATCTTTAAAAACCCAAAAGATATTATTCCATGTTCATTTAGATGTGTTTGCTTGTTTCTCATTTTCTTTGCTTATCATTCCTTCCTGTGTCCAAATCCTCCATCAGGATGATTTTCCTTCCACCCGAAGGGAGATTCCTTTAGAATCTGAGGGTCTCCTGGTGACAAACTCAGTTTTTGTTTACCTGAAAATGCCCTTATTTCTCCTTCATTCCTAAAATATCGTATCCGTAGGTTTAACATTCTAGGTTGGCAGTTATTTTTTCTAAGTTATGCTTTCAGTAATATTAAGACATTATTTCACTGTGTTGTGGCTTCTGTCGTGTGGTCAGGAAGTCAGTTTTTTGTTCCTTCGAAGGTAATCTTTTTTCCTCAGACTAATTTTAAGATTTTTTCATTTTTGTCTTTGGTTTTCTACATTTTCATTCGATGTGGATTTCCTTTTATTGATCCTTTTTGGGATTCATTCAGTTTCTTAAATCTGTGGACTGGAGCGCCTTTTGTGTTGTTTTTTTTTTAAGTCAATTCCAGAAAATTCTCAGCTATTCTCTCCTCTCCTGAGACTGTGCTCAAATGCATGTTACACCCTTTCACTTATCTCTATGCTTCCTGTTCTCTTTCTGTATCTTCCTTCTTTTTACCACTCTGTGATACATTCTGTATACTTTCTTGTGCTCTCTCTCGAGCTGATATAATCTGCTATTAAACTCATCCACTTAATTTTTAATTGTAATAGTTTTACTTATTTCTAAAAAATCCACTTGATTGTTTTTCAAATCTGGTACCTCATTTAAAAGTTGTTTTAAAAATTACATCAGTAAAATTGACTCTTTTTGGTGTATACAGAGTTGAATAACCACCACCAAAATCAAGATACATCATCATTGTGCTGTCTTTTGTAGTCAAACCCTTCCCCTACCTTTAACCCCTGGAGAGCACTGATATCGTCTCTGTTCTTATAGTTTTGCCTTTTCCAGAATGTCATATAGAGTGATTCAGACAGTATGTATCCTCTTGATTCTGGCTTTTTTTCACTTACCACCATGCATTAGAGATTCATCCATGTTGTTACCTCAATCAATAGCTTGTTCCTTATTATTGCTGAGTACTGTTCCATTGTATAGATAGAAACAAAGTGGTAAACAAAATGAAAATTGTTATAGGTTTTTGTGTAAACATAAGGTTTCACTTCTCTTAGGTAAATACCTAGGAGTGGGATTGGTGGCTCATAGACTAAGTGTGTATTTAATTTTATAAGAAACTGCTAAAATACTTTCCAAAGTGGCTGTACCATTTGCATTTTCATCAGCCATATATGCGAGTTCCAGTTGCTCTGCATCCTCACCAGCATTTGTTTCTGTTTTTGTTCTGCCATTCTAATAGGTGTATAGCGGTATCTCGGTGTAGTTTTAATTTGCATTAACTAATGACTATCGGTGTTGAGCACTTTTTCATGTGCTTTTTTGCCATCTGTGTATCTTCTTAAGTAAAGCATCTTTAAAAACCTTTTGACTATTTTTAATTGGGTTGTTAGTTTTCTTACTGTCGAATTTTGAGTGTTCTTGTCAAATGTGATTTACAAATATTTTCTCCCAGTCTGTGATTTGACTTCTCATTTTCTTAACAGTGTCTCTTACAGAGCGAAAGTTTTAAATTTTGATAAAGTCCAATTTATCGACTTTTTCTTTTAGGGACTGAGTTGTCATATCTATGAACTCTTATCTAATCCTTGGTCATAAATATTTTCTCCTATATTTTCTTTTAAAGCATTTATAGTATTACATTTATGACTATGATATATTTTAAATTAATTTTTCTATACTCATTTGAGTTCAAATAAACTTTGAACTCTCAAAGTTCATTTTTTTACATATGAATGTCCAATTGCTTTAGCACCATTTGTTGAAAGACAATTACCAGCGTATCTACTGAAATGTGACAGAGGAAAAGTAGTCCTAATATGGAATAATAATATATAATAATATATTATGTAATATATGAAATAAAGTCTGTAATGAAATTAGTATCTGAAGCTAAGAGATAAGCGCTAGGATTTAATATTATTGGAAGCTGTTCCCCTGAACTACCTCAAAGACAATCACTATTAGCACTTTGACTTAAAACAAGGGAGAGAGACGGAGAACTCTGTCACCAAAATAAGGTGAGTAAAAATGGCTGATACGGGAAAAGGCACATGTGGGGAGATTAACGTTTTCTAATGTCAGTTTTACAACTCTATACAGACATACAGAGCAATCTATGGATAACAGTAAACCAATCGCATAACTGGGTAACTCTTGGAATGCGTTATGAGATGATGATTGATGCGCTTGGAATTTAGCTCAGTAGAAAGTGCAATAAAGGTCTCCTGAAGGAGGGTAAAAGCCATAAAAGAGGACTCAAAGGCTCTCTCTTGATATCATTATTTCTTCTGGATGATTAGACCATCCAATACTCTGCCCGACGTCCCACTTTGAAACTTTTGGATGTTCCTGGATGGTAAATGATTCCATTGCATCTCACTTCCTTTGCTTTCGAGTCAACCAAACTTTGGGACATGTTCACCTCCAGGAAGGAGGAAAATGAGTAATCCACCCCCACCCCCGCTGCCGTGTCTGACAGAGAAGCCAAGGAGCACTGCCCCCGGGTGGCCGCCAACCGTCTGGACGTGCTCTCCAGCCACATGTGTCTGAACACACTGTGAACTGAACCCACACTCCACGTAGAGAACCTAAAGCCCTGGCTCTAGCAGCCCCTCTCTCAGCCCTACAACGCAACAAGGGCTCCACCCAGCACAGGGGAAGTAAGGGCCTTACCTGTGCTGTCCTCCCCAAGGCCTTCCGCGGCCTCCCGAAGCTTAATGTCCATCACCCTCGTGGAAATCATGTCCAGCTCACTAAAATCAGATAGAAAGTCATGTTAGAGGAGCAAGTCTAACAGAAGTTATCAGTGACTGAAATGGTGGTGACTGCCTCTTGCCCATGTCCCTGGCAAAGACAGATTCCAGGTCAGTAGAGGCCAAAAACATGTCCAAGATTAGTAACCACATCAGCATTTATCTAATCACTGACCAGAGCCATTTAATGGAAAATGCTTCACCGATTTACACAACGCAGATTTCATTCCTTTCTTTGAAAAAAAAATTTCAGAAATTAGGTTTTTCTCTTGTTCACTGTAGAAAGTTTGGAAGGTAGAATGAAAATCACCCATTATCCCACCAACCAAGAATGACTAACTATGGAACGTTTTAATGTATTTCCTTCCAATATCTTTTATGCAAATATTTATGTGCACAAGCACACATGCACTATATTATTAGTAAGACTGAGTTCCTGATTTTCTTATCCCACATCAGTAAAATTCTTGATGTTATTGTAATGGCTACATAATGTTTTGATGTTATGCTGTGCCATCACTTATTTATATTGTTTCTTTTTTGAACTTTTTATGAAAAATTTCAAACAGATATAAAAGTACAGAGAATGTATAATGAATTTAAAACATGGGGACTCTTGTTCATTTTTACCCCTTCTCCACTCCCCGCTAACTAGGTTATTTCAAAGCGAATCATTCCACATACCAGTATCATTTCATCCATAGGGACTTGCCTTCTCCCCAGATTAAAAATTTCTGACTCTTCATGGAAATCAAATAAATGATTGCTGGTCAGTATTCCTGCTACAGAGTGTTGAGCTGCGTCCCTGCTTTCCACAACTGACTTTTAAACAGCACATTCTATCCCACACAGACTAACTCCTCATTTACTTGGAAGGCTATTCCTTATTGGCAATTACTATGAATTCTCGTACTTTAAAAGGGAGCTAAAATATTTAATTAACCAATTAACATTTACCACTTGCACACAGTACATATGGGAAATGATGGGAAAAATTTTTAAAAAAATTAACAGAGGAAAGAAGATGCAGGTCTTTGCTAGAGCTGGGTCTAATATTTAGGTCTCCTTTAATATTAATGTCAAATATTAATGTCAAACTGCCCCATCCCTGACCAGCCAATTCCTTAAAAGGGGAACAAAGCTTCATTAGCCTTGCTTCTTGATTTTGATATAATTTGGCTTTACAAAAATGTTGGATCAACAGAATGAAGGAGAAAAACACCACACACACAAATCATCTCAACTGACGCAGAAAAACCATCTGACAAAATTCAACACCCTTTTGTGATAAAAAAAAAAAGCGCTCAAAAACCTAGAAATAGAGAAAAACTACCTCAGCATAATAAAAGCCATATATAAAAAGTCCACAGCTAACATCATACTCAACACTGAAAAACCTAAAGTTTTTCCTCTAAGATCAGGAACAAGACACTCTCACCACATCTATTCAACACAGCACTGAAGTTCTAGCCAGAGCACATAGGCAAGGAAAATAAATAAAGGGCATCTAAGTTGAAAAGGAGGAAGTAAAATGATCTCTGTTCACATGTGACATGATCTCACATGTAGAAAATCCTAAAGATCCCTGCCACACTGCACACACACAGAACTGTTGGAACAAATGAATTCAGCAAAGTTGCAGAACACAAAATGAACACACACTCACCTGTTGTTTCTATAAACAGTGAACAATCCCAAAAGGAAATTAAGAAAATAATTCCATTTACAATAGCATCAAAAAGAATAAAGCACTAAGGAATAAATTTAACCAAAGAGACAAAAGACTTATATCCTGCAAACTAGAAAATGTTGATGAAAGATTGAAAATAATGCCAATAAATGGAAAGACATCCCGCGTTCATAGATTGAAAGACTTCTTGTTGTTATGACGTCCATACTACCCAAAGCAATCCACAGATTTAATGCAATCTTTATCAGAATCCCTGATCCCACAGTATCCTGCCGCTTGATGTTACTACAGGGGATGGGGCGGCTACCAGAGGATTTGAGGGAAGAGGCAGTAGAGAAGGAGCAATGCAAGGAGCAAGGAGAGTAAAAGTGGTCAGATTTGGTTAAGAGTCACCAACTACCACCCTGGATACCATCTTCTATGGTTGCCGCTGAGCTAGAAAGTACAAGTGCTTGAGGTTTCTATCGCTTGAATTTGGAGTTAACAGCTGCAATTACTTATCAAGCATGCAGCATATCATCTGATTGTCTCATTTCATCTCCAAGAACTCTAAGTATTCCCATTTTGGAAATGAGAACATGTATTATGTATCAGGTAAGTTTATTAACTGGCCCAAAGTAGTGAGGCAGAGACACCAACCTATATACCCATACTGACCGCATATGCAGGGTGGGCAGGCACTTAGGAGGCCTGGGGATACAGCGATGGATGAGACCAACTTGGTCCCTGCCTCTTGCACGTGCTGACCCAGTGCAGTGGAGCATGCGGAGCTGTCCCCAGAGGGGCTTAAGGGAAGCTGGGAAATCCAGAGGACACCAATCTCCCACGGAAATGGCTCTGCCTGCCAAGCAGCCCCTGTCCAGCAATCAGGCCAGGCTCAGAGGCTGAAGGAGCCCCAGGAGACCATCCATGGGGTCTGACAGGGCATCTTAGTCAGCAGGGGGTGGGGGTGGGTTGAGGCTGCCATGATTCATCAGCTAACACTCCTAAGAAACCATGAGGTTACCCTCAAAATGTCCACTTCTGCACAGTTTACAAAATGTTCCTTGCCGGGAAGTGCTGAGAACATGCAAGTGTATGTGAGCGTGTGCACAGCCTCGGAGGTGGGTGTACAGGAGGGCGCCCATCCCGCTGAGTGTGGAGTAGACCCAGGAGCTCAGAAACGCTTCTCCCTGGATTGAACCATGTGGCTGTGATAAAGCGCTGTGCACAGGGCAGAGGGCTCAGGAGCAGGTGGGAGGGTGAGCGGGAGACACCAGAGGATGGCCCGGTCCTCACCTTGCTGGAAGGTACGTGCTCGGCGGGGGCCCAGGAGCAGAAAGCAGCACGAGAGGCCGAGGCTGCTGATGAACTCGCGCTCAGAGGCAAAAGCCACCCCCAGACCAAGGGACGACAAGTCAGCCTCGCCCCACGTGGGAGGTTTGAAAGCCTGCTCACGCTTGAGGTTCCAAACAGCTTCTTACTCATAGGAGTGCAGTATGATGCGGAGGAAACGGGAAAGACTTGGAAGGGAGGCAGTGCTGGAGCTGAAGCCGCATCCCATCATGTACTAGGGCGGAGCCTCTGTTTCCTGGTTTACAAAATGGGGGCAGTAACACTTTAACGAAATGGGACTGAGAACACAGCACATACAAGCACCCGCTGAGAAGAGCTGTCGCTTTCTGCATCTCGTTTCTCACCATGGGCTCACGCCTCTGCACGATTGCAGACAAGAACACACATCACCGGCAGGCCCTAGGGACTGGCCATGCTGTCTCACGTAGGCACAGTCTCCTTGGGCAAACGGCTCGCTTTGGAGCCACCAGTATCAAAGATGAAGACACCTGGGCTCCTAGATGACCCCTGACCTTCGCAAGGCTCCGCAGCCCGACGGACCATGAATGAAACTGTTGCCAAGGAACTGACAGAAATATATTCCAGGCCCCGGAGGAACGCCCTCCACCTGGGACTGCGGGCTGTGCGGATGGAGGACCGTCCCCTGCACTCGAATGCTCCAGGTGCAAACACGCCGCAGCTGTTACAAGGGAACGTCTTCTCTGTTGAGCCCAATAACTTGCCCTGCTGAATACATGTTCCCCAACCCGAGCAAAATTGAAGAAAAAGCCAGAAGGAGACCCATAATTAGGAAGGCAATGTGGCAAATAACCAGTATCTCCCAGCACCCCTTCTGCTTCTCGCTGTAACTCAAAGTTCAAGTCAAGTGGCCCCAATGTCCCCTCAACCAGCTTCTGCCCTCCACCATCCCACCCCGTTGCTCTGACAGCTCAAGTCCAAGTACAGGAAAACTGGTTCTTTAAACCTGGACCTGAGGGGGCCTCTTCAGGGGTTCTAGTTAACTCAAAACGGTGCTGAGCCTCCAGACCCCTCTGCACAGCACTCATCAGTGTGCATCTGGGCGCCTAACAGGATTCAGGGGCGTTCTGGATCCAAAGAAGGATCCTTGTGAGGGCTGCCCCACTGCCTCTCTCTGAACCCTAATTCACCAGAGGCTTCTCCCCAGCTTCCAGCAGAATTCCATCATTAGTTGCAGCTTATACTGAAAAATTCTACAGAAGTTTATTCACGTGAAGAATGAGAACAGATTTTAATATGGTATTTTAAAGGTACCCATCCATTACACTTATTTACACAATGCAAAGCAAAAGATCTGTATCCTGATTACATACCTCTGAGCCCATAATTGTATACAAAAACCTTAGTGTCCAGCCCTACAGACCCACTCATTCCACACCACCCTCCAGGCCCTGTTTGCATCTCTGTGGTATTCTGTCTCAGCCCCTGTACCTGTCTTCACAATGCTCACCACAGCTGTCAACAGAAACTTGTTTGTTAGGTGTCTGCCGACCACTCCCCTCACTTCCAAGGCTGTGAGCTTCTATGCCTGTCACATCCATTGCTCTCTTACCAGCAGTAAACAATCCAAAAATGAAGTTAAGAAAACAATTCCATTTACAATAGCATACAAAAATAAACTACTCAGGAATAAATTTAACCAAGGAGGCAGAATACTTGTACTCTGAAAACTACAAAACATTGTTGAAAGAAATTAAAGAAGACATAAATAAGTGGAAAGCTATCCTGTGTTCACAGATCAGAAACTGAATATGTTTAACACAGCAATACTCCCCAAACTGATACACAGATTCAATGCATTCCCTTATCAAAATCCCAGATGGCTTTTTGCAGAAATTGACAAGTTGATCTGAAATTTCGTATGGAAATACGAAGGGCCCAAAACAATCTTGAAAGAGAAAAACAAAGATGGAGGACTCGCATTTCGCAGTTTCAAAACTGACTACAAGTCCACAGCAATCAAGAATGCGTGGTAGGGCTTCCCTGGTGGCGCAGTGGCTGAGAGTCCGCCTGCCGATGCAGGGGATGCGGGTTTGTGCCCCGGTCCGGGAAGATCCCGCATGCCGCGGAGCGGCTGGGCCCGTGAGCCATGGCCGCTGAGCCTGCGCGTCCGGAGACTGTGCTCCGCAACAGGAGAGGCCACAACAGGGAGAGGCCCACGTACCGCAAAAAAAAAAAAAAAATGCATGGTACTGGCACAGAGATATACATACAGATTAACAGAATTCAGGGTCCAGAAATAAAATATATTCATGGCCAAAAGATTTTCAACATGGGTGCCAAGACAATTCAATGTGGGAAGAATCAGTCTTTTCAACAAATGCTGGAACAACTGGACATTCACATCCAAAACATAATTTGTACTCCTACCTCACGCTATACATAAAAATTACCTCACTGTGAATCATAGACTTAAATGTAAGCGCTAAACCTAGAAAACTCTTTGAAGAAAACATTAGAATAAATTTGTGATCTTGGGTTAGGCAATGATTACTCATATGCAACACCAAAAGGGAAGACAGATAAGCTGGACTTTATCAAATGTATAAACTTCTTGTTTCAAATCTAATCTATCAAGAAAGTGTAAAGGCAGCTCACAGACTGGGAAAAATATTTGCAAATCATATATCTGCAATATAGGGATTTGTACCCAGAATATATAAATAATTCTTATAACTCAACAATAAAAGACATCCATTTTAAAATAGATGAAGGATTTAAACAGATACTTGTACAAGAAAGGCAAACAAATGGCCAATAAGCATATGAGAAGATGTTCAACATAATTAATCATCAGGAAACTGCAAAGCCAAACCAAAGTGAGATACTACTTCACACTCACTAGAATGGCTCTAATCAGAGAGATAGACAGTCACAAGTGTTTCCAAGGACATGGAGCAATTGGAACGCTAATTCATTGCTGATGGGAACGCAAAATGTTATAGCCACTTTGGAAAACAGTTCCTAAAAAAAAACCCCACAAAACATAAAGATACCATACAGTCTGACAATTCCATTCCTACGTGTTTACCCTAGAGAAATAAACACATATGTCCGTGGAAGATTCTAGGGAAACAGTGGAGTAGGAGGCACCAGGAATCTGCCTCCCACTTAGAAAACAACCACACTGGCAGAATCTGTTTAAGGTAACTATTTTGGAGTCCATTTAAGGCTTGCAACTTCCCCTGGAAGGTTGGTATGGAAATTGCAGTTAATTTCAGTCAATTTCAGCTCTTAGCTCAACAGCGTCTACTCACCCCCACTCCCTACCCCCCTGACAGGCAGCCACGAATCTGTTCCTGGAGCAGCTTGCACACAGCTTGAAGGAACCATGGTGGGCAAAAAGGACCCTGCTCTCCAAATACTGGGGATCTGTGCTGTGATTAATGCTTATGACGACAGAGTTGCAGACGAAGAGGTGGGCGGCCACTATTGCCGCACCTCCCCTTACTGTTGCAAGCCCCTCCCCTTCTAGCTGCACTAACTTCCAGGAGCTTTAAAGGCCTGGGCTGGTGCTTCATGTCTCCTCCCCCACTTCAGTTTTCTCTCTTCCCCTTTTGGGAGCCAGACATTAAGTACTGGGGCATTCAAAAGCAAACTGTATGTTTGAGGACAAATGAGAAAGTTACTGTATATGCCCAGGGAAAGGCACAGGCTTAGAAAAGATCTGAGAAGACCGTAAGATTACAGTTTAGGCTGATCCTTGGCACAAACATAAAGCCCTGCAAACCCAGAGGAAGGGGGAGAATCCGATTTCCACGGTTACCACATTATTAGATTCAAATGTCCAGTTTTGAATCTGAAAAAGATCTGGTGGCAAATCTACTAGACAAAGACTTTAAAACAACTCTCTTAAAGATGCTCAGAGAACTAAAGATGCAGAGAAAATGAAGCAAATAATGTATGAACAAATAGAAATATCAATAAAAAGATAGAAAACCTTAAAAGGAAGCAAAAAAAAAATCTGGAGCTAAAAATAATAATAATAACTGAAATGAAAGATTCACTAGAGGGTTTCAAAGGCAGATTTCAGCTGGTAGAAGAAAAAATCAGAAATCTTGAAGATAGGACATGGATAAAGTGAACAGAGCATAAGGGACGTGTAAGACACCATCAATTGGATCAAAATACACTGTAGGAGTCCCAGAAGGAGGAGAGGGGAGAAAGAGGGGCAGAGAGAATATTTGAAAACTTAATGTCCCCAAACTTCCCAAATTTGATGAAAGACATGAATGTAACATCTAAGGAGCTCAATGAATTGAGATACGTTATAATCAAACTGTTGAAAGCCAAAGATAAAGAATCTTGCAAGCAGCAAGAGAGAAGCAAATCATCACACACAAGGAATCCTCAATAAGATTATCAACAGGTTTCTCATCAGAAACTCTGGAGGGTAGAAGGCAGGAGGCCAATCTATTCAAAGTGCTAAAAGGAAAAAAAATAAGTCAACCGAGAACCCTGGACATGGCAAAGCCATCTTTCAAAAGTAAGGGAGAAATTAAGACATTTCCAGATAAATAAAAGCTGAGGGAGTTTGTTACCACTACACCTGCCCTGTGAGAAATGTTCAAGGGAGTCCTGCAGGTTGGAATGAAAGGGAACTAGACAGTAACTTTACACCATATTTTAAAAATGGATAAAGAATATGTGGTATGTATACAGAATGGAATACTTCTCAGCCATAAAAAAGAATGAAACTTTGCCATTTGCAGCAACATGGAGGGACCTGGAGGGTATTACGCTAAGTGAAATAAGTCAGACAGAGAAAGACAAATATTGTATGATACCACTTATATGTGGGATCTAAAAGTACAACAAACTAGTGAATATAACAAAAAAGAAGCAGACTCATCGATGCAGAGAACAAATGAGTGGTTACCAGTGCAGAAGGGGGGAGGGGCAATATGGGGGTAAGGGAGTAAGAGGCACAAGCTATTAGATATAAAATAAGCTACCAGGATATACTGTACAACACAGGGAATAGAGCCAATATTTTATAATCAATGGAGTGTAAACTTTAAAAATTGTGAACCACTATATTGTACACCTGTAACATAATATTAAAAATCAACTATACTTCAATTAAAAAAAAACTAACTTAAAAAAGCTCAGTAAAGGTAAATACATGGCAATTATAAAATGGTAACTATATACATGGTAAATACATGGGCAATTATAAAAGCTAGTACAGTTACCCTTGAACAACATGGGTGTGAATTGCCCAAGTCCACTTAAATGTGCATTTTTTCAATAAGTATGTACTACAGTACTACACCATCCATGGCTGGTTGAATCCCTGGATGCAGAGCCACAGATAGGAAGGGCCAAGTGTAAAGTTAGACTTGGATTCTGGACTGCGTGGAGGGTTGGTGTCCCTAACACCAACATTGTTCAAGGGTCAACTGTATTACTGTAACAATGGTTTGTGACTCCACTTTTTGTTTTCTACACAATTTAAGAGACTAATACATTTTTTGTTTGTTTGTTTGTTTTGTGGTACGCGGGCCTCTCACTGCCGTGGCCTCTCCCATTGCGGAGCACAGGCTCCGGACGCACAGGCTCAGTGGCCATGGCTCACGGGCCCAGCCGCTCCACGGCACGTGGGATCCTCCCAGACCGGGGCACGAACCCACGCCCCCTGCATCGGCAGGCGGACTCCCAAACACTGCGCCACCAGGGAAGCCCTAAGAGACTAATACATTTTTAAAAAGCAATTCATCTCCAGCTCTAAGGTCCTGCCATCCCCGGAAAAGAGTTAATAAAGCCACTGGAGTACCCATCCATGCTAAAAAAAAAAAAAAGCAATTAGTTGTCTAAGAGCTAGTATGACTGTAACTTTGGTTTGTAACTTCACATTTTATTTGCTACCTAATTTAAGAGGTTACTGTATTTTTTCAAATTATTAATTTATGTTTCTGCACACACAATGTTTAAAGATGTTATTTAGTGGCATCAACAACTGAAAGCAAGAGGAACAGAGATGTAGAGGAGCAGAGGTTCTGTGTGTCATGGAAACTAAGCTGGTATAAATCCAAATTAGAGTGTTATAACTTTAGGATGTTAAATGTAATCCCTATGGTAACCACAAAGAAAATTGCTGTAGAACACACACAGAAGGAAATGAGAAAGGAACTTAGAAGTTTCACTACAAAAAAAATCAACTAAACACAAGAGAGGACAGTAATGCAGGAAATGAAGGATAAAAAATCTATAAGGCATAGAGAAAACAAATAGCAAAATGACAGAAGCAAGTCTCTCTTTATAAGTTGTAAAAAGGAAGGAAATTCTGTACTCTGCTACCACGTGGATGAACCTTGAAGACGTTATGCTAAGCAAAATAAACCAGTTACAAAAAGACAAATGCTGAATGATTCCACTACTTATCTAGAGGAGTCAAAATCATAGAGACAGAAAGCAGAATGGCGGTTGCCAGGGGCTGGGGGAAGGTGGAAGGAGGGGTAGTTTAATGAGTACAGAGTTTCTGTTCTGCAAGATGAAAAGAGTTCTGGAGATGGATGGTGGTGACGGCTGCACAGGATGGAGGTACTTAATACCACTGAACTTATACCCTTTAAAATGGTTAAGATGTTACATTTTATGTCATGTGTATTTTACAACAATAAAAAAATGGGGAAAAACGCACACAGAAACGTATACACCAATGTTCAGCATTATTTATAATAATCAGAAAGTAGAAATAGTCCAACAATTGATGAATACATTTAAAATGTGGTACATACATAGGATGGAATATTATTCAGTCGTAAAAAGGAATGATGCGCTGATACATGCTACAGTATGGATTAACCTTGAACACATTATGCTAAGTGAAAGAAGCCAGACACAAAAGGCCACATACTGAACGATTCCATGTCTATAAAACACCCAGAATAGGCAAGTCCATCGAGAAAGACAAACAGATTCCTGTTCACCTACGACTGGGAAGTAGAGTGCTGGGGGAGGGAGGCAGAAAGGGAAGTGACAGCTAATGGGCACAAGGTTTCTTTGGGGGAGATGAGTATGTTCTAAAATTAGATTATGTTCATAGTTGCACAACTCTGTAAATATACTAAAACCTATTGACTGCACACTCCTAACAGGTGAACTTTCCGGTAGGTAAATTATATGCCAATAAAGCTGCTGGAAAAAAGCGTGACCAGAAAAAAAGGTGAAATAAAGACACCTTTGGAAAAGAAGACATGATACAATGTGTCGCCAGCAATCCCACAGTAAAGCAGATATTAAGGGAAGGAGGATATGATCTCAGAGGGAAGCCTGGAGGAATGGAGGGCAGTATATGTGAGTAAACCTAAACGTGGACGCGACTAGCAGGTTGTCTGGATCTCAACCAGACGCCCTGTACACAACTGGCAGGAATGTGCCTGCCCTGCTCTCCCTGACCCACAGGCTTCACTTCCTTCCAGCCCAGGACCTTTACAGACATTGCTCCCTCGGCTTGAATGCTCTTCCCTGTTCTTACACTCCACTTCCTTCTATCAACTCCCACTCGGCCCTCAGGTACCAGCTTCACTTCCACATCCCCCCAGGGGTCTGATCTGAGGAGCCTGCACCTCCCACAATGCACAGTGAGAAGCCCTGAACCTTTTGTTCAGAGCGCTCACCAGTTTTCATCACACCTCTGTTTGCACGATTCTGTGATCTGGTTCCCCTTTCTGGATTTAAGCCTGCTTACCTTCCCTATACCTTTAACTAACTTTTCCTTTTCTTGGGGAAAAAGACGAAAATAAACTGGGACTTGACTATTGTTCTCTAGTGAGTCACACCAGGATCTGCCTGTACCTTTTTTTAGAAAAGTAAGTTTCACATTACTGAGGCAACGGGATGTGTAAGGCTTGCAAAGTTCCTGTGAGAAATCTCTGCTTGAAAATTGTGCCAGCTTTACTGCCTCATGATAGATACTTTTATCCTCAAGAGCAGAAGGCTTGACCTCTGCTCCCACCCCAAGGTGGCAGGGGCATTGGCAGGGGACCTCTCCACGGTCATGTCTCCTCGAGGGTGCCAGGGGACCTCCTGCCCTTCAGAGTAGACACCTCGATGTTTCTGTGCAAAACCTGCTCCGTCCACTGTCGGGAAGGGTAGATCCACTCTGACATAGGGGAGAAAAGAAAGCAAAGAAGCCACCCAGAAATAAACCCACACACCTACGGTCAATTAAACTATAACAAAGGAGGCAAGAATATACCATGGGGGAAAGACAGTCTCTCTCTTCAGCAAGTGGTGTTGGGAAAGCTGAACAGCTGCATGTAAATCAATGCAGTTAGAACACACCCTCACACCATACAAAAAAATAAACTCAAAATGGCTTAAAGACTTAAATACAAGACATGACACCATAAAACTCCTAGAAGAGAACATAGGCAAAATATTCTCTGACATAAACCGTACCAATGTTAGGTCAGTCTCCAAGGCAACAGAAATAAGAGCAAAGATAAACAAATGGAACCTAATCAAACTTATAAGCTTTTGCACAGCAAAGGAAACCATAAACAAAACGAAAAGACAACCTACGTACTGGGATAAAATATTTGCAAATGATGCAACCAACAAGGGCGTAAGTTCTAAAATATACAAACAGCTCATACAACTCAATAACAGCAACAACAACAAAACAACCCAATCTAAAAATAGGCAGAAGACCTAAATAGACATTTCTCCAAAGAAGACACACAGGTGGCCAATAAGTACAAGAAAAGATGCTCAGCATCGCTAATTACTAGAGAAATGCAAATCAAAACTACAATGAGGTACCATCTCACACCGGTCAGAATGGACATCATTACAAAGTCTACAAATAACAAATGCTGGAGAGGATGTGGAGAAAAGGGAACCCTCTTGCACTGCTGGTGGGAATGTAAATTGGTGCAGCCACTGTGGAAAACAGTATGGAGGTTCCTTAAAAACCTAAAATTAGAGTTACCATATGATCCAGCAATCCCACTCCTGGGCATAAATCCGGAGAAAACTATACTTTGAAAAGATACATGTACCCCAGTGTTCATAGCAGCACTATTTATAATAGCCACGACAGGGAAGCAACCTAAATGTCCACCAACAGACGAATGAATAAAGAAGATGTGGTGTATATATATATACAATGGATATTACTCAGACATAAAAAATGAAATAATGCCATTTGCAGCAACATGGATGGACCCAGAGATTATCATACTAAGTGAAGTAAGTCAGAAAGAGAAAGACAAATATCATATATCACTTATATGTGCAAATGAACTTATTTATGAAACAGAAACAGACTCACAGACATAGGAAACAAACTTATGGTTACCAAAGGGGAAAGGGGGTGGGGGAGGGATAAATTAGGAGTTTGGGATTAGCAGATACCAACTACTATAAATAAAATAAACAAAGAGGTCCTACTGTATAGCACAGGGAACTATATTCAATATCCTATAATAAATCATAATGGAAAAGAATATGAAAAAGTATATACATATATATATATATAAAAAACTGAATCACTTTGTTGTACACCAGAAACTAACAAAACATTGTAAATCAACTATACTTCAATTTTTTAAAAAGTAGCAAGGAAATCGGATGAGTGAAGGGCTGAAAGCCGAGAACTCAGACACTGAGTCACAGTGCTCGGAGGACAGCAGGAGGGAAACAAAGGAACTTACTGGGCGGTCAGTTTCCTATCGACCTATAATTGATTATCTTATTGAAATACTAAAATTTGGCTTGGCCTAGAGAAGTCAGTCATCCCCTATCTGGCTAAGGATGTAAAACTTGAAGACTAACTCCTTGAGAATAGGGACCATGTACCAGCATGGTACTGCCACACAGGAGGTCCTTAATAAAGATTGTTAAATGAATGAATGAGTGAGTGAATGAACCAGAAGCATTTATAACACTTGTTAGAAAGGATTCACCTCCTGATAAAAATGACACAGCATCAACTACCCAATCACTGTTCCCAAGACCACATAGTACTCCAATGTCTTGAGGAGAGACGTCCTTCTAAATCCATGACTTAGCTAAACAATGTCACATTTCTTTAGCCTGAGTTCTTCTTGTTCATTGTCCCCCTTTAGACATCAGGTGCTCTATAACCATGCAGAGCCTTTGGGAGTCAAGGAATATGGATGCAGAGGACGTCTCTGCTCCAGGTGCCTTGCTCCCATCCTCCGGCTTCCCTTCGGCCACAGCTGGGCAGGGACAGTTGGGGCACCCAAAGAGAACAAGGCGGTGGACCACAACTGGCTGGGCTGTTTCTTTGCAGAGAAACAGCAGAGCTTCATTCAAACAAACTTAATCATCCGCAAGACAAACGGCACAGTTTATAAGCATATAAATAATATCTTATGTAAGATAAACTACACCACTTTTTGAAACTTATGTAACAGTTGATTTTGTGGTAGTTAGAGTCCTTGTGAATGGACACATTGATAAGTTACTCAGCTGGGAATGCATATAGCTGGCCAATGCAGCATATACCTATATACCATGTATACATGTATACACACACACAGGAACCTGTGTTCACGTATGCAGCCTACGTCTACATGAATGCTCCTCAACAAAGCTCATGTCTCAGACTGTGATTCATGACAGCTTTCACAGGAGTTACCTGTTTTCACTCACCTAGAAATGAATGTTTTCATATGAGATTTCAAAAACGTTAGTTTAGACATTTTCAGGTTATTAGAATAAAACAAATCTATTAGCGACATTCACAAAACCATCATTTCAAAAACAGGTAAGCATAAGAGCTTCAAACTTTGCAACCTCAGAAACTGCATTTGCATAATTCCTGGGAAAATACATTCTAACGCTGGAGTGTCTTGCCAAGATGCCATCTAACTTGGAAACGTTCAGTCTCAGAGTTAGAGCTGTAAGTTGTGCTGACCGATGCGCACACGGGACGAATGGACCCAGAGCCCAGGGCTCAGGGAAGCTTTATGAAGGCTGGTCTGTTTTTAACTTCATGAGTTTATTTACGTAATAATTTCCCCCTTTTTAAGCATTTTTACCAAAAATAATGACACGAAGAAAGTTCTTAAGGCTAAATTTATCTAGGATGTTCCATATGTGATTGGCATTTCTGCAGCACAGCAGATGCAGAATTAAGGTTTTGCTTTGTGTTTTTTTTTTTTTAATTAGGAAGTCATGCTCCAAAGTCTATTAATGAGGAGACATCACACCACCACTCTATTCTGGTCCATTCAAAATAGGCAGCATCACTTTTGCAAATATGTTCCTATGAAAGGGTTTCCTCTTCAAGGAATTCATGGAAAAGACTCGGACAAGTACAGGTTTCTGGTAACTGACTATACTGCTGAACTGAATGAATAGGCATTTTCAGAACTCTAATGGAAAACTGACGAACTCATAAAAGTGCTAACAAAAGATCAAGATGAAAAAAAATTAATTACATGGGACTGAGTGAACTGATGAGGATGATTATAATTTTTGTGACTTTCTGTTTGAATAAAAAAAAGAAATCCCACAAGGACTCAGAGGCAAAAAATATACAAATCAATTTTCACTGCAAAGTAAAGGAGCTGTTACACTGGAGGATTACTGGGCTGAATGTCAATATTATGACATAGTATGAGTGTGCTTCGTGTTTGGTAATTGCAGTCATTGTTGCTTTTGTTGTGGTCATCCATTTACAATGCTTGGTGTCAGTCTATTTATCTCTTGTAAAAATAAAATACAGTGTGTGCATGTGAAAAAATAACAAAAAACAAAATAGGCAGCATCAGACACTGAGGCTGAATAATTACAAGTAAAATGATTTTTATGAAACAATAACAATGATGGTAACGTCCATGCACAGGGCTTTACACAGTACAAAGGCCCATGTTCCCGAGGACTCCTCTGGTTGTTGGGTTCCTGTCCCTAGGTAGCAAAAAAGGAAGTGAGGCTTGGCGGGTGGACAGTCTGTCCAGGTCCCCCAGCATCCCCACACCACCAGATGTCTGCTGCCAAAGGTGCAACATCCGTTTCCCAAGACGGTCCACCCAGCCCAGGTGATGGGCAGATGTGACCATCACTTGGATGAGCAGAGGCTGTCATACTGGAATTTTCCACTTGGTATATGAGACGTGCAATTTGTTTGCTTATACTTGCAAATGCATTTCAACCACATCATAGGTCTACTTCCCTCTGTACTATCATGACTGAAGCAAAATGCACCGAGGGCCAAACATTTTCAAAGCACGAGGTCACCTGCAGCAGGGGGTGGTGGCTCTGAAGGTCCACTGGCCTCTGCTCCAAAGGAACTCGGGCAGGTCACTGCCCTCAGCAAATCTGTCAGTTAAGAACAAGCCCTTTGGCGTTATGTGAAGTGAAATACGTCAGAGAGAGAAAGACAAACGCTGTATGATCACTTAGATGTAGAGTCTAAAAACTACAACAAACTAGTGGACATAAAAGAAGCAGATTCACAGATAATAGAGAACAAATGAGTGGTTACCAGTGGGGAGAGGGAAGGGGGAGGGGAAATATAGGGGGAGGGGAGTAAGAGGTACAAACTATTAGGTATAAAACAAGCTACAAGGATATACTGTACAACACGGGGAATACAGCCAATATTTTACAATAACTATAAATGGAGTATAACCTTGAAAAATTGTGAATCACTATACTGTACAGCTGTAACTTCTATAATATTGTACAGCAACTATATTTCAATTAAAACATAAATTAAAAGAACAAGCCCTTTGGTGCTGATCTTTAGCTACAGGAATAATTCTTTTTTTTTAACAGTGAAAAGCATACAAATTTATTTATGTTTTACATGGCACAGGAGCCTTTATAAGGAAGTGAAGATCCAAAGAAATGATTAAGCCTGAGTGTTTTTATTCTAGGTTTGATGAAGAGTAGAAAGTTGTGGGAAAAAATGATAGGAGACATAAAGGATATGAGCTAAGGATAGTAAACTGGGTGAAACAGCAAGCCTGTGCTTTCAGGTTCCTCTCAGTATCCCCCCATCTTTGGAGATAAGGATGCTCCTTTCCTCCAAGTATCAGGTGGACACCTCTCACATGAGAGTCTTATGACCAGCTACAGGGTAGAAAGGGAAGCGAGCCCTTCCTATACCTGCCATTTCTCAGATTCCTTCAACTTAAAATAATTATTCTGTCAAAGTGGCATATTTTGGGGTGACATATCCTGATTCCCTTTACTTTCTTTTTTTTTTTAACATCTTTATTGGAGTATAACTGCTTTACAATGGTGTGTTAGTTTCTGCTTTGTAACAAAGTGAATCAGCTGTACGTATACATATATCCCCATATCCCCTCCCTCTTGCGTCTCCCTCTCACCCTCCCTATCCCACCCCTCTAGGTGGTCACAAAGCACCGAGCTGATCTCCCTGTGCTATGGGGCTGCTTCCCACTAGCTATCGATTTTACATTTGGTAGTGTATATATCACTCTCTCACTTCGTCCCAGTGAGCTACAGGAATAATTCTAATGGTCTTTCACTTTGTCCTCCGCTGTCTACTCTCCACCCGAAGTACACAGACTGTGCCATGTGGATCCAACTTACAGGCATGGGCTGTTCAGAGGAAAATGCTCTGTCTCCCAGCCCTCTGCCCCTCTCCTTCTCCCTTCCTTTCACTCCCCACCCTCTCACCTTAGCCCTCTGCTCCCTGTGTCCCTCTCTTTCAATATATGCATGTGTCACAAAGAAAATAAAGAAAATCATTATTTTGTCCCGGAATTCACGCAATTCAAGGAACTATATAATATACATAATGATGTCTGTAAGGAAAAAGATCATACACGACAACAGATGCTGAAAGTCAATTCTTGGACCCCAGGGGCTGGGGGTCGTGGCCGGGCCTCCCCCCGCTCCGCCCCTCCGCCTCCCCCCACCACCACCACCTCTCGGCTCTCAGAGGCCCACCTGGGCTCAGGCTTGAGGCACTGGTAAAAGGCAGCCATCTTCGTGAACGTGGAGGGGGCCTCCGGCACTTTCATCCTCTGGGAGAACAGAGGGCCTTCCCTGTCTTCCCCAAAGGGGCTTGGGGCCCTCGGGACACCCCTGGGTGCTGATCAAGAGCTTCGTCCCCGTCTCCGGAGCAGCACCCCCGGGCCCCGAGGGCTTTGGCCAACTCCTGCGGCCCCGCGGGTCCCCCGGCAGGTGTGCAGCCAGGGCAGTGGACGCTCAGACACACACGCACTTCCTCCTTCCCTCCAAACACGTGGACGCCCAGGGTGGGGCCGGAGCCGCCACCCGCCTCCCTCTGAGCGGAGTCGCTGCCCAACTGCTGAGGGTGGAAAGTGACAAGCCCGGGCTCCGTCTTCCTGCGCTCCCAGCAGAGGCGGGCAAAGGGCACTGATTGCCCCATGCATCCGAGCAAGGGCTCAGGGCCCCCGGGGCACATCCACCCCTGCACGTGTGTTCCCTTGCGCTGGCTTTCTCCTTATTCCTTCTTCAAGGGCCAGCATGTTGCCGCGGGTCCTGGATGTGTTTTGTGAACTGCCTTCCTGGGACCTTCCAAAGGCTCCTCCTTTCAGTCAGGCACCTGCTCAGCAGCTCGCTGTGGCAAGGACAGAGTTCCAGCACTCCCTGCTGGAGACCACACCTGGCAGGTGCGCAGACCACGCCCCCCGCCGGAGAGAAATCACCAGGGGCAGCCCACAAAAAGCCGCCTCCCTGATGACTGGCAGCTGCCACTTCAAAATAATAGACTCCTGCCGTCCAGCATCGCAACTCCACCTGAGTTCATCCAAGGTCTAAAGGCTGCTAACCTGCACAGTCAGCAGTTTCCAGGCAACGTCTGGAGGGTTGACAGAAGGCTCTGGATGACAAGCATGAGTCTGTATTACTAAAACCAAGGAGCAGCAGGCAGCCAGGGTGACTCCTGGAGATGGTTCTTAGAAACCATCTTAGAAAAAGTCCTAGCTTCCTCTTCTGTTTTCCAAAATGCATCCATATATATAAAGTTCTGGTCAAATGGTTTATAATTTAAATAATAAAGCATAACCAGTGTATTTGATGGTGAACAAAGAAAGCAGTGAGTTTACTGAACTTGGAAAATGACCCCTGAGTGCTTTTTGACGGCAGCCTACATCCACTTGCCCTTGTATGCTTTAGAGTCTAAATATTTGCTGCCTGAATGCTGCTAACAGAACAGCCTTCTCCGGGGAGAAAGACAACGGGCCAGCAGGGGGTTCCCATCTCCCGTGAGGCGATCCAGGGGCAGAATGGACCACTGTAGGTTCAGGGACGGGCCTCAGCCTCGGGGCGGATGTCTCTAAAGAGTGGTCCCAGCCAGCACTCCTCTCTCCCCAGAGGCCAAATCCAACAGACCCAGAGCTGCAACTCACCCCACCAGAGGCCGGCTCAGCAGCCAGCGGCGTTGAACTTGGAGCCACCCTGCCACTCACTACGGCCGGCTCTGCTCTGGGCCTGGACAGCACTCCCTGCCAGTCCAGGGCGGTGCCCAGCACAAGACAACACCCTTCAGACTGACACAACACCACAAGGGGATGCGGCGTCGCATCTTGGGGTCACACTGAAGGCCCCAGGGACCGAGAGGGACCCTGAAGACCAGGGAGGGCCCTGCCACCACCCGCTCATGCACACATGCCTTCTCACCGTCCCTCTACCACGTCCCAGCGTGCTCCCCACGGCACACCGTTCGCACGTCTTAAATCTCTGCTCAATGTTAAGAAAAAATTTCAGGAATGTCCTCTCTTTGATGCTTTCTTTGCCCTTCTTTGCCATGCTGAAGCCATACATCCCTCAGGACATGGGAGAACCAAACGAAAAGGCCAGTAACCCCCCTGGTGCATTCCTATTACAACGCAATTTATCAACTGCAACAGAAAATCTTTTCTGAAAGAAAATCAAAAGGCTTCGCGATAGGACCTCCTCAGGCCTTTGGTCTCGTTTTATTCAGAGGGAAGAGAATGAAGCAGGTACCAGGTCCACGATGGTCTATATTCTCTCTCACTCAGTGCTCACAACCAGCTCTGAATTAAATGGCACATCTCCTTTCTGCAGGTAAGAAAACAGAGTATCAGAGAAGTTAAGCCAACGGTCCAAGATCACTGAGCCGGCGTAAGTGGAAAATCTGACGCTCAAATCAAGGCCTGTACCTCGCCAGCTGTGAGCTCCTCCCCACGAGGGCAGCTGCCTACTAAGAAGCCCTGGTCAAGATTTCAGGTGACAAGTCACGTTAGATATTCTCTGGGCTGGAATCTGGTAGCAAGCATCAAAGGCCTTCAAAACCCTTGCTGACCTGGTAACTGTGCTCTGGGAAGTTGTCTTCAGGAGATCATCAAGTATCCCCTGAGAACAGCCCCCTGGAAACACTCTAAAGGCTCATCGGTAGGAGACAGAAACAGGACACTGGCTATGGTGTTGGGACACGTCACGAGGTCACTAAAAACCCTGTAACATGAAAATATTGATTGACAAGGGAGAATGCCCATGATACCTTGCAAGGGGAAAGAGTAGGCTACAACAGTACTTCTAAAGGGAATACGCACCCCAGGATCTGAAGAGCTTGCTAAACACAGATTCTGCCTCAGTAAGTCTGGGGTGGGGCCTGAGATTCTGGTATTTCGAACAAGCTTCTGGATGACACCAGTGATGTCGCCCATAGACCCTCCTCTGATGATCACCATGCTATGAATGGCGTGTGCATGAAACCCATCGTTACTTTTTTTTACAAGCGTCTTAATGCATAAAAGGAATTCAGGAAGGGCCGCAAAAGGATGTGATCTACAGTTATTTCTACATCCCAGAATTAGGTGTATTTTAAACTTCTTCTCTGCGCTTTTCTATGTTTTGCAAATTTTCTGATGGAACATGTATTTTGCTGATAATTAGGAGACGCTCCAATAGTTTCTTTTAAATACCAAGCCGTATGTGGTAAACAGGCTGGGATTTAAGTTCCTGTTCCTCTCTAAGGCTCAGTTTCCTAACCTGGTAAACCTGAGGAGTGGCTGGGCTGCTGCCCCGGCACAGATTCCAAGTGTAAGTTTCTGCCCTGCTCTGGCCACACGGCAGGATCTCAGCAGTGTCAGGACCCACCCTCTCCACTGCTGGAAATGAGAGCTTGAGTCTTTGAGACAAGCAGTTTCTGTCATTTTTCCAAGGTACTTTCACATTTGCTCCCCCGTTCGTCTGCACACCATTTCCTTGACTACGAGCTGGAGGAGGAATGATCGCTGTAAAGCTTAACAAACACCGACCTGCAAGGAAGGCGAGCAACTTGCCCAGGGTCAGCGCCGGCCGCCTACAGTGGGCTTCGGTGCCAGGACGCAGCATCCCCCGTGGCTCCACTACCTCTGACGACCCTCTCACACCCCCATCCCAACACCCCACCCTACACACGCAGGACCAGCCCGCTGTGCTCTGGCCCTGGGCCAGAACGGTCCCCTGAGCTGAAAGCGCCTGGGTGGAGCAGGGATGCAGAACAGGGTCTCCGTCGGGAATCAAAGCGGGGAGACCCCACACCTCATGCCACTTGGCCCATCCGTGCCTCTGCAAGCGGCCCTTCCTGCTCACTCCTGGGATTTCAAAAACATCACGGTGTGCTTTTTCCCCTGTAACATTCTGATCTGCTTAAACAGCCCTAGAAGAGATGGGCTCACTAGCGATGAATTCTTTCCAGCTGCAAAGGCAATCAAACCAAACCATTAGGCCCCCGGAGCCCAAGGGAGCACTTCAGCTACTTAGAGTGGCTACTTACAAGGGTCAGGAATGAGTGAGACAACTTTAGGTCTTCTCTCTGCTGTGTGTTGTTCAGAGTTAACCTTTGCAAGTGGCACCTGTCACCTATGTGGCCTTTACTTGCTTAGTAGCCCAAAGAGACATTATAAAGAGCACAACGGCCATCGTGAGTTATATTGATATTTAACCAACCCCCCTCCCCGCCCCCCAAAATGGAAAGAACAGCCATAGGTCAAACTGCCACACTGACAGTTTTTCACAGTTCTTCCCAGTTAAACGCAACTCTACGGAAACACAAAAAAGACAAAAACATAGAAGGGCAGCCCCCTAGCTGGGAGTCAGCAGGAATTCTGCATATACTGCTGGGCAGAAGTCTCTCCACCTCTGGCCACATGGGGCCAGCCACCCTCCCAACTCAAGGGATGCAAGGAAGTCACCGGGTGTGAGAAGGCAGGTCCCTGCTGTCTGTGATGGAGGGAAGAGGGGAAGGTCCCAGCTGGCAGGGAGGCAGCAGAAGAGAGGGTAGTAAAGCTGGGAGAGTGAGCCGGTGGGCATCAGGCAGAACTGTGCTGGAGAACCACGCGGCCTGAGGACTAACACACAGACACACATGATTCAACACGGGGCATCAGGGATCACTGGGCAGTAACATGCTGCAACTGAGGACAGAAATAAAAGGTGCCACACAGAGCCAGTGTCTGCATTCATAAAACAATCAAACAGTGGAAGAGCGAAGAACAAAGCTGCCTCCATACTGGATCTGTTTCTTTTATTTTAACCTCTGTATTCTATTGCTTTTGCTACAAGAATGTTGCCTATAGCCTGAAATATACAGGACAGCCCATTCTCGAGGCTCTGACCTTTAAAGGTATAGCACTTTTCCATTCATATAGAGACAATAAGTTGCAGAACAGAGAATACCATTTGTCTTGTTGAAGGTTTACAGGAACGTCCTGACCTGACCTCTGTGAAAAGATGCAAGAACAAAGGATGCTGACACCAAGAAGTCTGCAACTACCAGCTGCACTCCCTCCCCTTTTAGTATAAAAGAAGCCTGAATTCTAACTCGGGGAAGATGGTTCTTTGGGACACTGGTCCACCAACTTCTTGGTCTGCTGGCTTTCCGAATAAAGTCGTTATTCATTGCCGCAACAACTTCTCTCTTGATTTAGTGGCCTGTCACGCAGCAAGCAGTATGAGCTTGGCCTCAGTAAAAACAGAAGCCAGGCAGCTAATGAAACTGCACATTCACCCATGGTGGGCTGACACTTCAGCCAAGGATTTGCCTCATGGGCCTGCAGGACACTGTGTGTCACCACATAAATGTGGCCTGCCCGCCCACTCACTTGCCTCTTGGTCAACTCCCAGATTACCCATCAGCCAGCTGGACCCTGGTTAGGCCACAAGCACCCAAAACTGGCTTCCTGTACTTGGGAGCAAAAGCCATGGTGCTCCAGGGATCTCCCTGACCTAGCGAGATTTGAGGAAACTATAAAATTACTGAAAACAAATTCTATGTATGGACTTGTTTGCCATTATTTTCTTAATTGAGCAAAAACACAGCTAATGTCATTTTAATGACTTAATAGGTCTAAAATCGCCTGGCTAGTTCAGTAACTAAAGAGGTATTAACTTTGTTTTCACTTTAACTTAAAAATAGTTTAGACAAACAATACACATGCACTGCAGAGCACAGATCTGTGAAATTGCTTTTCACATTTTCTCCATTCTGTTGCAAGCCGTTGACATTCCTTGCTAAACACGGCTTTTGCCCTGAGACTGTGAGCTGAGGAAGGACCAGTCTGTGGAAAAGGCAGCTCTGGTCACAGCATGGGTGACCAGCTTTCCCTACTGCTTCATTTTTATCACGGTAAGGAAAGGTAAGGCAGAATGGCAACAACGGGCACATGTATCGCCACTCTCCCATTACCTGCCCTGGGCAGACATCAGTAATCAACCACAGCATCATTCTCAGAATTGCCCACCACACAGTACTCCAGACAGCTACTGCCAGTTGCCTGGAGTAGCACTTGGCTAGAAGCCTGCCAGCACTGTTGGCAGAAATTGCAATAAATCTATAGAATTGGGTTCTCGCCTTGCCTACCACTAACTAGCTGCTAACCAGCTGAGTGACTTGGGACAAATCACTTGCCTCTCTGGGCCTCTGTCTCAATTATGATACGAGTGATTTGGACTCTGATATCTGACAGTCCATTAGAGTACTTCAGAAAAACAAAGGTCTGTAAAATTGGCCCAGACTTCTTTTTGTGTGAAGATGCTTTAGTTAGCCAGCAGAGGACAAGACATGTTTGAGCTGAGAACAACATATATTGGAAATATATTTTCAAAATCTAGCTCTCAGTACACTGCTCGTTTGTGATCCGAAAAAACGAAGTGGCAATGGCAATATCACAGAAAGTCCCTCCAGTCTGTCCTGGCCACCACCTCACCTCCTGCCATCCCCGCCTCCGCCACGCAGCCATACCTGACACTGCACGCCTGCTTCCCGAGGGAGCCGCGCTCACACACATCAGCGTCTTTGCCCCACCCTGACCCTGAGAAATCTCTGCACTTGCTGGGCGCCCTGCATCCTTCCTCTGAGCCCCTGCCCACCCACATTACTGTGTACACATTTCCCCTCCTGGAGTCTGAGCTTCATTAAGGGCAGAGACAAGCTCTTTTCATCTCTGTAGCCCTGATAACCTACACACAGTAGATGCTGGGAAATATTTTATGAATGAGTGAGACGTATCACCTGCGCTTATAAAATCCAAGGGCAGAAATCACTTGTAATAACGTCTTTGCTTTATTACATTTCCCCTAAGGAAAATAACATCCTCAAATAGTTGATTTCGTTTGAGCCATTTGGTAAGATGCTCTGACAGAGTGCTCCTGTGTGATTCAGATGTGTGGGCTGGTTGGGTTTGACATAAATATCTTCCTATTTTGTAATTCGGAGACATCACATTTGGAGACTGGGGACATGGAGCAGTATGAACACACATTTGGCTCATCACGCAAGGACATCTAATATTCCAAATTATTCCAGCCTCTTGTTTTTTTTTTTTTTTTTTCGGTTCGCGGGCCTCTCACTGTTGTAGCCTCTCCCGCTGCGGAGCACAGGCTCCGGACGCGCAGGCTCAGCGGCCATGGCTCACGGGCCCAGCCGCTCCGTGGCACGTGGGATCTTCCCGGACCAGGGCACGAACCCGCGTCCCTTGCATCAGCAGGCGGAGTCCCAACCACTGCGCCACCAGGGAAGCCCCAGCCTCTTGGTATTTTAAAGACCTTAGAAAAGCAACCAAGTTCCCATCTTCTTCAATACTGCCATGGGGAGGGGGGCGTCGTAGATAGATGCCCCACACCAGTTAGCGCTTAATGGGTCACAACTGGCCTCCTCAATCAGACTGCAAAGTCTTTGAGAACAATGCCAGTAAATTTGATTATTTCTGTATATTCCAAGGAGCCGAGTATGCAGCAGGTGCTTCATAAGTGCACAGTGATTCATACAGTGCAACATATAAACCATGTACTCCTGGACTGGCCAGGGCCATCAGTGGACACAGCACTGGGCACGGGACTAGCGTCAGTAAGGGAGCACCCGTGAAGTCCTAAGTTGACTGATGCACAGGAACGTGGCCAGAGGAAGGCAGGCTGTGGTAGACAGGCGGGATCCCGTGAACGACTGAGGATTTCTCACACTTTACCTTCTAGTAAAGCCGCGGCATGATGCTGGCAGCAGCTCACAAGTGCCAAGAACTGCTGTAAATACTTCATATACATTTACTCTTTAAACGCTGGCTGAACTGAACATTACGAGCGTTTCATCCAAGCCAGGCCACTCTGAGTCGTTCATCGGAGAAGGAGCGTCACCAGGTGGCAGCCGGCAGCAGCACCACGAGGCACCAGCACAGGCGTGGGGTGGAGGGCGGAGCCCGGGGACGCGGGACTCCCGTTGCTGAGCGCGCCTGTCCGCCGGGTGCCTTGTTCCTGGGGTGGTGGCAGCGTGGTCAGGTGGCCGCCCAGCCAGGGGGCCCTCTTCTATCTCCATCTGGTCAAATTTCTCCCCTAGGGCAAGGGTGCTGCAGCCAGATGTGACCCAGAAGGGCAGCCCTAAGTGCCTGATAGACACTCAGTCGCGAAGGGCTCTGAGCTCTAGAGCAAGTGTGTCAGGTGACCCTGTGGCCCAGTCTGATATGCCGACCGCCGAGCAAAAAGTATCAGAGGAAACTGGCCTACTGACTCTCCCCCTCGGAGAAGAAACCTTGCCGCGTGTTCTGCTTCACGGCTTGAGGCACTGACAGGATGACCACCCGGGGACACCTGTGCCTCACCTGCCCAGAAGCCCACCCTCGGGACGGCGGTCAGTGCTACTGCGGGCACTGCGTCTGAGCAGCCCGTGGCTCTTTCTCCAGTGGGATGGCGTCTGATGGCAAACACAGGCCTGGGCTGATGTGTCCACCTGCCAGAGGATGTTCCGAGGCCTCAAGGATGGAACGCCAGTTCCCCTGCCACTCAGAGTGCAGCCTGGGGACCAGCAGCCTCAGCATCACTTGGGAGCTGGTGAGAGGCGCAGACACTCTCAGGCTCCATCCAGACCTATGTCTCAGAATCTGCCCCGAATCAGCGTCCCCGGGTGATCCCTTTGCATGTGAAGGTTTGAGAACCATGGCTTTAGAGCAGTTGTTCTCGACCCTGGTTGCACATCAGAATCCCCTGGGGAGGTTTAAAAACCTTGGGATCCTCGGGTCATGCCCCAGCCCAACTGCTGGCAGGGGATCCCGGGTGACTTCCAATGCAGCCACACTGGAGGACAGCAGTTCTCCAACTCTGAGCATGGCCCTCACGTCAGCAGGTGAGCCTTCAGCTGGGGCACCTGCAGGAACACTCCCTGGGGGTCCAAGCACAGTGCTCACCCACAAGGACAAGGAGCTGCTGCAAGCTTGCTGCCTGCACCGTGCAGGCAGTGGAAGTGCTCGTGGCCACCAGCGTGTCCTGGTCTGTGGTCTAGTGGCAGGAGCCGGGCACACAGCATCATTGGTTGGGGAGAGAGGGCTCGTCACGTGGATCCAGTCCCCTTCTGAGAGATGCCTCTTACAATACAGGCTTAGGGCAGCCTAGGAAGATCCACCCACTGATCACGGCTCGGCTGCACTCAGAAGGGCTGCACAGGGACTTCCCTGGTGGTCCAGTGCTTAAGAATCCGCCTTCCAATGCAGGGGACGCAGGTTCAATCCCTGATTGGGGAACTAAAAGCCCACATGCCACAGGGCAACTAAACCCATGCACCGCAACTAGAGAGAAGCCCACACACCACAACTACTGAGCCCATGCGCTCTAGAGCCGGCGCACCACAACTAGAGAGAAGCCCACAATGAAGAGCCCACGTGCCACAATGAAGAAGACCCAGCACAGCCAAATTAAGAAAAAAAAAAGAAGGGCTGGACAACTGGAGTTCTGGGGAAGGAGTGGGATGCTGTCCAGCCCCTGGGGAGGGTCTGTACAGCAGGGGTGATGGCTCTAAAGAACACTGTTCTGCTTTCAATACTACAGTTTCTGTAACAAAAGGTTTTCCTTTGAGTCACTGAGTCATCCAGGCCCAGGCACCCAGGAACTCGGTAAGAACGTACCAAGGCTTGACTCTTAATACATGATGTGGCCCAAGACAGGAGCTACAGACATAGCCTGGGCCCAAGCTGGTCCACGCAGTTCCATTCCCTGGCAAGAGTGGTTGTTTCAGGGACAGGCATGTGACTCATTTCAGGCCAAGGGGAGTGAGGCTCAGGGCTTTTATGGAATTGTTGAAACAGAATATTTCTTTTCTGTTGGGTCTAGGAGGATGTGAGTTTAGAGAGGAAAGAAACACCAAGAGGTGAAGGGGAAAAGCAATGCACCTGGGGACTCTGTTGAGAGTCCTGGATCCAGCTGTTCCTGAAGCCAGCTACCAGAGATTTTCCAGTTACCTAAGCTACAAAGTCCATCTCTCTCTTTTTTTTTTTTTTAAACCAAACAAATCTTTGCAAGCCTTATCTGTAAAAGAAAAAGTCCCAACTAATTCCCTGAGCAAACAGGGGCTGTGTGAGTGATGTCAAACCAGTTGAACCCTCCGGAGCCACCCGGACACAATTTGTTTGGTTCCATTTTTAGATCTTTAGGGCAAAGGGGTTTAGTATACTTTCAGGACAGCTGCACCCAGGACAGGCTGGGGCAAACGTAAAGGCAGGTATCAGTAAAGGAAGAGTATGTTCATTGCAGATTTACACAGGGCGGAGGTGCAACCCCTCGGTATCGGAGTCACCTCTGAACAGCTCAGTAATCAGCAGAATAAGCCAGCTCCAAGCTCTGTCCCATTCCCTGTGTGTGCCCTGTGTCCCCTCATGGAATCACTTCTTCCAGTAGGTGGAAAACAATCTGTCAAAGGATGAAGGGCTAGGGCTTTGGAGGGAGACAGAGCCAGGTGGAACCAGGGAGTGAGAGCAAGATCCTTGGGTGAAAAGGGCTGTGGGGTGCTCAGGAAAGCCAGACGTAGATGTGTCACTGGCAACCCGAGGCCCAGCAGCAGCAGAGCAGCAGGATGACTCCTGGGCTTCAGGGGAGGCCTGGGCAGGGCAGTGCACCAAACTCAGAGGGACCACAGGAAGGGCAGACGAGCCAACCCAGAGCCCCTGGTGCAGAGGCGGGAGGATGGAGCGGCCAGTGGCACCGAGGCCAGCAGCATTTCTCCCTCCCAGACATCACGCACCACAGTCCAGCTCCCAGGACTGAGGTGCAACCCACTGGGTGCTGAGGGCCGGAGGAAACACCACACCGGCTGAGATTAAGACGGGTGGCCCTGTGCTCTGGGGGCTCAGGGCACAAATGAAGCCGAGTGGTCGGGAAAGCAAGTTGTTTCTTGGGCACCTACGCTGGTGGCCTGAGACCTGCATGTGGGGAGTCCGGCCCGGGGCTCGGCTCCCAGCAGGCCCGCTGCTCTCACAGGCCCCGCACCACCATGAAAGGGGCACGTTGGTACACTAACACAAAGCACAACTTGTGCGGCCAACCAGAGGCGATAAAATTCTACGCCAAATAGAGGGATAAACCCGGGCCTGAGTAGAACAGGAAGAGCCCCGCGTGGCTCTCTGCACGGGAGTCCTGGTTGTCACTCACCAGCCCGGTCTCGGTGTCTCACCTGTCACAGGACCTGCTGTGCGGGCCGCCGTGCAGGCCCGGATGAGATGATGTAACGCGTGAGGCGCATGGAGTTAACGGGAAGGCTCTTGGCTCACCGTTATTTTTGGCATCTCTCAGAATGCAGCACATGGCGCCCACACACACCACCTCCACACAAGGCCTGCTCTGGCTGTCCCATCCCCAGCTCCCTGGGATGTGGAAACAGTGTGCCCACGGGAGACGCTTTGTGGCTGGGGAGCAGCCAGTGCTGGGAGGTGGGGGCCACAGACCCACAGGTGCTCCATCCACCTGGAGACATGGGCCAGCAGGGGGCATGAGGGGGCAGACTTCAATGCAAAGAGGGAGGCACGGATGACGATCTGGTCCCCACCTGCAGGCACCTGAGAAATGGGAGGATGGAGCTGGGCTTTCCGGAGAGCAGTGCCAGATGCTATGCCCCATCCTCCAACCCTGGAAACAAGTGCCCACTGAGTTGGGCACAAGGAGGCTAGGGAGAGAGTGCCTGGCACCAAAAGGCGCAGGAGTGTGGGGAGCGGTGGCTGTCCGCGGCATTTAGGCATCTGTAGCATCATAAGGAAGGAGAAGCCCAAACACAGAGGCTGTGGTTTACGAAGATGATACATTTGAGACAAGGGCTGAAATCTGCTGCTGGGGTCAGGACATCAGCAACTGTAAACCGGCGTGAGATGTGTGGCTCGGTTGCTATGGCATCTTACCTCCAGACCTGGGTACCATTTTCCTGTACCGGGGCCCGTTTACAGGCCTCTTCTTCTACTTCATGCCAAGGAGCTGCTAACCCAAGGTGGAGGGGGCGGGCGACAGAGAGAAGAGTAACCCCCTCTTTTAATGGTAAGATAGCAACTGCACTTTTAAAGTTTCTCCGCAGGAATAAATAACAGCCAAGAGCCATAACGATGCTATTGGAAGAACGTTTACAATTCAGAGTGAAATAATTATCATAAGAAGATGACTGACAAGGTGCGGTTAGAATTTTTAAAAATTAACTCAGTAAAGCTGCATAAGAAAGAACTGAAAATGCAGATGAAAATGTGGCCTTTAGAAGCTCAGAATCTCAGAGGTGGAAAAACTAGAGATTTCGCTTGACAACCAACCATTTTTCAAGCCACAGAACTGAGGCTGGCAGATTCTGAACGTGCCCCAGGACACAGTGAATAAGTGACAAAACTGAGCTGTCTTCGCTAACCAAATATGATGACGCCGAACATTCAGCCTGATTCCAAACACTTTTAACGATAAAACCAAATGCAAATGACATCAGCAAGAATGGTGGAATGAGGACCTCCAAAAAAAACCTCTTCTCCATAAAAGCAATTTAAAAACTGCCCCCCCCAAAAAAAAGGTTAGAATCAACTTTGTCAGAACTCTAGAAATTAACCAAAGGCTTTAGCACTCCGTGGAGCATGTATTCCACGGCTAAACCTCAGTAAAAAACAGTGAATGTTGTGGCATTTTAACTTGCCTTACTCCAACCCTCGGCTCTCCAGCTCCTTGGGAGCCTTGAAAACCAATTACTTCACAATTACTGTGTAAATGAGTAGCCCGGCAGTCACCAGATGGGGAAGAACTGGATTGGAACGTCTTCAAAGCTCCATTTCCAGAGAATCGTCATTATTTAACCTGTTTAGTGGTTCCCCAGAAAACCTCACTTGCAAGGGGAAAAAGCCCAGTCTGACCTGAGTTAGAGCTCTCTCAGTGTGAAAAGCCGTTTTCCCCCTAAAGGGAAATATTTAACTTCACTGAGGCAAGCGGATAACAGTTGGGGTAAATGACAGACTAGCTAAAATGCTTAAAAGAAAAGCCCAACATATTCCTGGGAATCTAGAAGACCACATGTAGGGCTATGCACATACTCAGGAAAAGACCTGAGAAGCCCCTAGCCTCTCACCTCTGGCTGACCTTGAAGCTCTGTGAAACTAGGAAGTGAGGGTTTAGACAGAGCTCTCAACTGCCTGTCTGAGTGCCTCAACATGCACACAGAGTCCTGCAGCAAAGACTGGGAGGACGGCTGATTCTAAATGTCTAAGAAAGTCTCTGTCCAATCACTAGCTGATTACTAAGCCAACCAAAGCAGAGACTTCAGTGGTCACACATGATAAAAAAAAATACAGGCTTTATGGAATTAGTTCAGAAAAGTCAAAACAAACAACATATGCTGGGGAGTCAGGGAGAATCCCATATCCAAAGCTGCCACATTATATATTTTAAATGTTCAACGGACAATTACACAACATACAAAGAAACAAAAAGTGTGATCCATACACAGGAAGCCCAGCTGTTGGACTTATTTGACAAAGAACTCAAATCAGCTATTTTAAATATATTCAAAAAACCAAGAAACCACGTATTAAGCAAAGTATGAGAATGATGTCTCACCGAATACATAACATGAAAAAAGAGACAGAAATTATAAAAGAGAACCAAATAGAAATTCTGGAGTTGAAAAGTACAATAACTGAAGAATTTTAAAATCACTAGAGGGACTCAACAGCAGATTTAAATGGAAAGATTCAGTGAACTTGAAGACCCATCAATTGAGATTAGCCTGCCTGAGAAACAGAAAGAGATACTATGAAGAAAAATAAACATCACTGAGCACACCAACATATACATATTGGGAATTTCAGAAGGAGAGGAGAGAATGGTGCAGAAAGAATATTTGAAGAACTAATAGTTGAACACTGCCAAAGTTTGAGAACATTAATCTACACATCCAAGAAATTCAACAAACTCTAAGCAAGATAAACTCAAAGAGATCCACACCGAGACACATCACAATCAAACTGTCAAAGACAAGAGAAAATCTTGGAAGGACTCATACCCTACAAGGGAATCTCCAATAAGATTTTTTTTTTAAGATTTTTTTTTTTTTTTTTTTTTTTTGGCGGTACACAGGCCTCTCACTGTTGTGGCCTCTCCCGTTGCGGAGCACAGACTCCAGACGCGCAGGCTCAGTAGCCATGGCTCACGGGCCCAGCCGCTCCGCGGCATGTGGGATCTTCCCGGACTGGGGCACGAACCCGTGTCCCCTGCATCGGCAGGCAGACTCTCAACCACTGTGCCACCAGGGAAGCCCAAAAGATGTATTTTTTTTTTTGATGTGGACTATTTTTAAAGTCTTTATTGAATCTGTTAGACAATATTGCTTCTGTTTTATGTTTTGGTTTTTGGCCGCGAGGTCTGTGGGATCTTAGCTCCCTGACTAGGGATTGAACCCGCAACCACTGCATTGGAAGGCGAAGTCTTAACCACTGGACCACCATGGAAGTTCCCCCCAGTAAGATTAATGGCTGATTTCTCATCAGAACCCACAAGGCCAGAAAGCAGTGGGATGAACTATTCAAAGTGCTAAAAGCAAAAGACTGTGGATGAAGAACACTAGACCCAGCAAACTGTTCTTCAACAATGAAACAATGGGGAACAACTGCTTAGCAGGTACAGAATTTCCTTTTGGAGTGAAAAAAACATGTTTGGAACTAGAGAGAGGTGGTGAATGTGCTAAATGCCACCGAATTTTTCACTTTAAATGGTTCATTTTATGTTACATGAATTTCACCTCAATTGCTAAAAAACAAAGGAAAAAATAAGACAGATTAAGACATTCCCAGATAAACAAAAACAGAGAGAAATTGTCACTAGCGAACCTGCCCTACAAGAAATACTGAAGGTTACTAGACAGTAACTCAAAACCAGACGAAAAAATTGAGTACCAGTAATTACATAGGTAAACATAAAAACCAGCATAAGTGTATTATTGTTTGTAACTCCTTTTTCCTTCTACCTAATTTAAAAGACAGTTGTATGAAGCAATAACTACAACTCTGTGCTAATGAGCACATGGTGTATGAAGATGTAATTTGTCTGACAATAACAGCATTAAAAAGGGGTGAGGAAATGGAGTTATAAAAGCAAATGTTCAGTATACTATTGAAATTAAGTTGGTATTAATCTGAACTAGGTTGTTATAAGTTAAAATTGTAATCCCCACGGGCAATTACAAAGAAAATAAATCCTCAAAAAGGTAAAGAAATGACAAGGGAATTTAAATGGTACACTAGAAAGCATCTATTTAACACAAAAGGAGGCAGTAATGGAGGAAAAGAGAAACAAAAAAGGCTTAATACACACAGAAACTGAAGACCAAAATGGCTAATGTAAATCTCACCTTATTATTAATTACATTAAATGAAAATGGGTTAGACATTCCAAATAAAAGAGAGAGACTGATGAAATGGATTAAAAAATGATCCAACTATATGCTCTCTACAAGAGATACACTTTAAATTCAAAGACACAAATAGGGTGAAAGTAAAAGGATGGAGAAAAGATATACCATGCAAACAAACCAAAACAGAGCTGGAGTGGCCATGTTCATATCAGACAAAATAGAGTTCAAAACAAAATTACTAGAGACAAAGTGGGAAATTATATATTGATAATAGTGTCAATCAATGAAGATTTAACAATTACATACATATATGCACCTAATAACAGAGCTCCAGAAAACATGCAGCAAAACTAACGGAACTGAAGGAAGAAACAGACAAGCAGTAATAGTTGAAGTCTCCAATGCTCCATTTCAGTAATTATAGAACAACTAGCCATAAGATCGATGAGGAAATAGAAGACTTGAAAAACATGATAAGCCAACTTAGACCTGACAGACACAGAACATTTGTTAGGCCATAAAACATCCTTGATACATTTAAAAAGATTAAAATCATACTAAGTATGTATTCCAACTACAACAGCATTAAATTAGAAATCAATAAGAAAGAAATCTGGGAAATTCACAAATATGTGGAAATTAAATAACATACTCCTAAGTAACCAATGGGTCAAAGAAAAAAAATCACAAGAGACATTAGGAAATATTTAGAAACCGATAAAAACAAAAACTTATGGATGCAGCTAAAGCAGCTAAATTTATAGCTATAAATGCCTATATTAAAAAGGAAGAAAAAACTCAAATCACTTGCCTAACATTCCACCTTAAGATATTTTAAAAGGAGCAAACTAAACTAAAAGCAAGCGGAAGGAAAAATATAATAAAGATTAGAGAAGAAATTAATGAAATTAAGAACAGAAAAATAACAGAGAAAATCAACAAAACCAAAAGCTGGTTCTTTGAAAAGATCAACAAAATTGACAAACTTTTAGCTGGACTAACTAACCAAGAGAAAAGGAGAAAAGACTCAAATTACTAAAATCAAGAATGAAAGAGGGGCCATCACTACTGACCGTACAGAAGTAAAAATGATTATAAAGGAATTCTATGAACAACTGGATGCAGACAAACTACATAACCTAGGCGAAATGGACGTATTCTTAGAAAGATACAAACTACCAAAACTGACTCAAGAAGACATTGTTAATTGACCTATTACAACTAAAGAGACTGAATTAGGAATTTTGAAATCATCCACAAAGAAAAGCCCAGGCCCAGACAGCTTCACTGGTGAATTCCACCAAATGTTTAAAGGAGACTACTAATGGATTGTAGTTACTTTTTGAGGCAATGAAAATGTTCTGGAATTAGATTTTGTCAGTGGTTCACAACCTCGTTTGGGGATATGTGAATTATATCTCAAGTATTTTAAAATTAGGGGGAGAAGCAAAACAAAAGGAATCTAGTACAGTTATAACAATGGGATTCCTGGAACTTTTTTTTTTTTCTTATTGGTAAAGTTAAACATTATTTGAAAAGTTGTGAGTCATAAGCCCCTTCCTTTTTTTTTTTTTTCAATCCTAAAGTAGGTGGCTTCTTATTTCATCTCTTCCTTTTCTATACTGTGAAAGCTTTCAATAAAATTGAAGACATGAGTCATGCTAGGGGAAAATATATGCAATATACATAAGAATGGGAATATATATCCTTGATTTATAAAGAGCTCTTATAAAGTAATAAGAAAAATGCAAACATTCCATTGAAAAGTGGGCAAAGGATATGGAAAAACAATTCAAATGATAGGAAACAGCCAGTAAGCACATAAAAAATGGTCAGCCCCACTAATAACCAAATGTAACCATCAGGCTCCTGGAAATTTTAAAAGGTAGATACTAGTCATCTTTGGCAGAGTGTGAGAAATGGGCATGCCCATATGCTGCTGGTAGTTTAAAAATGGTACACCTTTTCTGGACAGCCATTTGGAAGTTTCTATCAAAATCTTAAATGTATTCATCCTATGACACAGCAATTAACTTCTGGGAATTTGTTCTATAGAAATATTCAGAGACACATACAGATAAATGAGCAAATATGTTCCCTGAAGCCAGATTTGTATTAAAAATTCAGTCATCTCATAAACACTCCTTGACATGGGAATGGTTAACCAATTATTCACGATAATAAAGAGTGGTTAAAAGAAATGAGGTGGATCTATTTACTGACTTGGAAGTGTCTATAAAATACATTATGAAGTTTCAATAAAGATCTGCAGAAAAATATGCAAACATAGTAGGACTTCATTTTTGAAAAAAAAATGTAAACCCCAATATGCATGTATGTGTGTATATGTATGTATACATGCAAGGTGTGTTATATACTTTCATCTATAACTTATATGTATTACATATATATGTATAATAAATGTAATCGGTTACAGACCAAGCTGGACACCTTAGAGTGAAGCAGAAACCACCCGCATCCTTCCTCACATTCTTACTAAACTTGCTCTGTGGACCTGTTCCCGCCACCTGCATGCACGTCAGCCATAGCTTTTCGGGCCTTTCTGAAATAGTAGATGAATAGCCCATCTCTTTTGGCATGAAACACTCCAGTCCAGTCCAGTGGACTTGAGGGTAGAGTCCTTTCCACAAGAAAGTGTCTCTACTCCCTGGCTAACGGAGGCCCAGAGGCCCATGCGGGAAGCTGTGTGGACACCTGCCCGGCTTATCACCTGGCCTGTACCTGGACGAAGGCCCCCAAGGACAGGCCCAGTCCAAGTGGGGCCAGGGCCCTCCAGGTGGTCTGGGCCCACCTCCCCCCTGCAGGCCCACATACTCTCTGGGAACCCCTTTGGCCAGGTCCCACTTGGGCAGCCCTCACGCTGGCTGTAGCCTGGCAGGAGAGCCACCCATCCAGACAGGTGCTTCCCAGGTGCTTTCTACAACCTCCAGGTGCACAGGGTAGGGGGCTAGGTTCAGGGAGGGAAATGGACTTGCTGATCACATCTCCAAAGAACTTTTCGCCATCTACGATTCCAGCTCTCAGGCGAGGAGGTGGCTGGGGCCTGTGTGCCCCCTGCCTTCCCCGCACCGTTGAAACAGGGGCGCAGAAGCACCACAAAACAGTTCTCAGTCCAGAGTGCAGAGGAGCTCTACTTCCACATCCCGCTGTGTAAAAGTACAGAAAAGATCTGGAGGGACACGCAATGGCTTATCTCTGGGGAAGGGATGACAGCTGTTTACTCTTTATGTTACTGTAGTGTATGATTTTTTTTAATTACTCATGTAAATGAAAAGATAATTAAAAAGAAAAAAGTCTCCCAAGTCTATTTCTGACTTTCTCAGTGTGAACAGCTTGTCTTTTACTGAGGAAGCCCCATGCCATCAGCAGAAGGCCCTGTATCCTCACGTCCACCTGAATTCACCTGAACTCCCAGGGACTACACAGCAGAGTCACCTGGGCACCATCCCCAGAGGTTCTGGTGTAATCAGCCGGAACGGGCCTGGGTATCAGGCAGTGTTAAAGCCCCCCAGGTGACTCCAAAGTGCAGCTGGGTTAAGCAGCAATGGGCTTGCTCCTTTTATGGGGTCCAAACCACGCCCAGCTATTCCCACGCCCCCCCTCCACTCCCCTAATTGTGTCAACACCACCTCGTCCTCCCAGGGGAGCTGGAAACACTGCAGAGGTAGAAGCAGCAGCACCTGGTGAGCAGAGGACGAGGTGGGAGCCCACGGCCAGGACTGGCAGGGCTGACATCATGCTGCAGGACCACTCACTGGACAGCAGAGGGCATGGCCAGCCCACTGGCGAGAAACCTTTCCCCTGGACCTGAGAACCTGCACGAGGCAGAGGGTCTGTTAAAGCATTTCCACTTTCTACAGCCTTCTTCCCTTCTTCTGGATCATCGGCTGCCACTGTTTCTTGTACACCAAGCAATCCCTGTTTTTGTTGTTATAGAGTGTTGGGTTTTTTTGCTTTATCTGGAAGACCCCTTTGACTGACTTCTTCTTTTTTCCCCATATGGGATGTAAAGGTGTATTTCTGAGCCCCTCCAGGCACAAAAATACCTCTATCGGTCCTCACGCTTGACTAATAGTTTAGCAGGGAGTAGCATTCTACATTGGAGATCATCTCCACCAAACCTGGCAGATACAACTGCACTGGTGCTGACGAGAAGTCTGCTGCCAGTTTGATTTCTGTTCTTTTTGGCAACCTGCTTTTTCTTTCCAGAAGTTTAGCAATATTTTTCTTACCCTTAGAATTCTGAAGTTTGGCTAGAATATATTTCCCCCAGGCCTCTCCTTCGGATGAGAAGCTGGGTAAGTGGGACAGGCTGGCAGCCTGGGACTCTCACAACTGCCGAAAATAAGAAAGCTTTACCCTGGGTGCAAAGCGTGGGAGGTCTTTCACTCCTGGAGAGCGTCATCTCTCCTCTTTTATTCTCCTCCATGTCCGTTCTGAGGTCTCAGGTCACCTCAGGCTGTGCAATGATTCTCGGTCAGAGCCCAGCACCACCGCCAGGAGCCTGTCCGGGCAGACTGCCCACCTTCTTCAGAGAACGCTCTTGGTTTTATCCTGGAGGCAAGATCTGCTCTGGGCTACTCTGATCTGCAGTAAGCGTCAGTGGGGGCTCCCGGGGTGGGGGGCGGGGGGCATTCGTTCCACATAAGTTCTCATTCTTCGTGTTTAACCATGTGGAAACTGGGGCTTCCCCGGGGCTCTGTGAAAAACTCACTCACGTGTCCCTCCAGGGTCTTGGGCTGCTTTGGCCTCTACTCTGCTTTCCTGTCAACCCATTCCGTTTTTACCTTCTAGGCATTCCTCTGCATTTCTGGTCTGCTGAGGGTATTGTGACTTCCTTCTTTTCGCCTCATTGTCTCTCATTTCACTGGGACCCGGGGAAGGAGGAAAGCGGATGTGTGCCTCACCTACCAGCCCAAACTCTCAGGATAGTAACTCTATTAAATCAAAGTTCCAGAGAGAATCACGGTGATCACCTCATGCAAACCCCTCATTAGAGAGACGAGGAAACAGACCCAGAAAAGCCAGTAACCTGTCCATGTGCCACATCTGCTGGTCAGTGGGAAGCCAGGACAAACCAAAGGCCGGGCCACACAGGCAGTGCCCGTAAGCCGAGACCATGAGACTTCCCCATTGCTGGAGGTTTGCTGTAATCAGGAAATCAGACAAGGCTTCACAAAAGAACAGGTAGGTGCCCTTGGACCTGGCAGGGCTGTGAACCAGCAGAGCCCGTCAGCGCTCTGGGGCCCTCGTGGCTGTCTGGATGGCTGTGGGATGCAGGGCAAACTGTCCCCGAGGGTCCCAAAGACCAGGCTGGCTGGACTTGAAAGATGGCCGAGTCAGCCCTGGGCACAAGGCACAGCCCTCCCCTGCCTAGCTGGGGGCAGGGGGTGGGGGACCACAGGGTCACCCAGCCCACATCCCTCCAGCCCCCTGGGTCTAGGGCCTGAGCACGTGAGCAGGACACAGGCGCTCCCAGCTACAGCTGGACGTGCCCACAGCCTTCAGACCCATCTTAGGGTCCAATCAGCAACACCTGTGCCCAGACGTGGACTCAAGACACCGTGTTTTCCAAGTGGAAAGCCATCATTTTTTATTATTATTATTAATTTTAATTGGAGTATAGTTACTTTACAATGCTGTGCTAGCTTCTGCTGTACAGTGAAGTGAATCAGCTATACGTATACATATATCCCCTCTTTTTTGGATGTCCTTCCCATTTAGGTCATCTCCTTCCCATTTAGGGGACTGAGTGGAGTTCCCTGTCCTATACAGCAGGTTCTGGTCCCTGGAACCAGAGTGGGGCTGGAAAGAGGAGGAGGGAGAAGACACCCCCCCCCCACCTCTGGAAACAGTCTGCCTGTAGGACCATGCTGCAGGGGAGGGACAGCTCGGGAGAGGCCGAATGGGGACGTGTTTCAAAGTTAAATAGGGCAGAGAAGGGACAACACCAGCACATCACGTGAGGGTCATGTGGAGGAGAGTGATGATGGGCAGAGTGGCCACACAACGCAGCAGTAGGTGAGATTTCCCCTGAAATGTGACAAAACCCTCGGGGCTACCCGACGTCACCCATGGAGGGAGTGGGGTGGGCCCTAGTGGCTCAGCTTTGGTGAGTGGGCAGCAACCTGTACAGTGTGAGAAGGGAGAAAATCCATATGACGTGAAGAAGCAGCGGATTTGTGACGTAACGCAGGAGTGCTGCGTAGCTTCTCCAACAGCCTCAACTGCTCCAGCTCCCGTCCTCTCCCTCAGCGGCATTTGGAGTCCATGTTGCATGGTTTAACGCAATTACTATTCACGTATTTAAAAGGTTATTATTTCCCTGACCAGACTGTAGGCAAATCAGAAGGCAGGGACGGGCACCTTGAGGCCATTACATTCCTGCTGGCCGCTGGCTCTGGGATTTTACAGATGACTCTGTCCCTTCCTCATAACATCTTCCCTCAGCACTTTCTAACTCGAGGCACTGTGCTCGGTGCCCAGGACACAACAGTGACAACACAGGGAGGACGCTGTCTGCAGAGATCTGGGGGCAATGATGATACAGCGTGTCAGGTGCCAGGACAGAAGAACAGGCAACTCTTGGGCCAGGAGGGAGGGAGGCTCAGCCCAGAAGAAAGTGGCATGTAGGTAGAGGATGGACAGGTGGACGGAAAACTTGCCGGACGAATACTGTGTGTGGTCAGGGGTTGGGGGCACGGTTCCAAGTACAGGGAGTAGCATTCTGCAAGGGCACGGTAAGACATTGAGCGTCGGATTGGGGGTGGGTACGAAGACTAAGCTAGAGAAACAGGCAGAGGAAAACCAGATGGTTCAAGGATAGACATGAAGCCATGTCAAAGTGTTTGGACTCTATTAGCTCTTTGGCTAAAAGGTGGAGCTGCGGAGGTGGCACGGGGTGGAGAGGAAATGGGCCCATTTGAGAGCTATTTAGGAGACAGAATTTCAAGACACGGTGCCTCAAGAAGGGCTGGGGAGAGAGAACGAGGATGGAACCTGGGTTCAGATTCAGGCAAGTGAGTGGACAGTGGAGTCCATTCCTGAGGCAGGAGACTCGGCTTTGAGAGAGAAGTGAATATCATTGCAGTTCCGGACACGTGTCCAGAGGAGAAACCACTTCAAGGGAATAAATTAACAGCTGAAAAGGAATCGCTGTTCTAAGTTTATCAATTTCATGGAAACACTTATAATCATACAAACATTCATATAAATACACAAAAGGAAATCTTGAGAGTGGCCAAAAAAAAAAAAAAAAATCACCCAAACCTGCATCCTACATATATTCTAAGGGGCAAGTCTGGAGCAGAGGTGCAAACTCCATGACCTTTTATACAACAAAGAAAACCAGATCGTCACCTTGGGTGCGTCCTGACAACCGTCAGCCAAAGGACACTTGCGACATGAGAGTGAGCCTGGGTTGGGGATCTCTCTACACCTCTCAGCACAGATGTTGTTACTTCAGGAGAGGAGGGGACCTGAACCTGTCCTCAGGGACTGGACAACTCAGGCACTCCTCACCCTTCAGGAATTATTCTATTTTTAAATTCTCACCCAGTAAATCTGACTTGTTTTCGGTGCACAGTCCCATGAGTTGTGACACATGCCTAGATTCACGTAGCCACCCACTGCCAGGACACAGAACTGTTCCATTGCCCCCCAAACCCTCCCCAGCGCCTCTCCGTTATCCTCCCCTCCCCCTCCCCCAGCTCCTGGCAACCACTGATCTGTTCCCTGCCACTGTGGTCCTGTCTTTTCGAGAATGTCACAAAAATGGAATGGCACAGTATGTAACATTTTGAGACTGGCTTCTTTCGCTAAGCATGATGATTTTGAGATTCATCCAAGCTGCTGCGTGTACCCATAGTTTGTTCCTTTTAGCCTTCTGGTATTAAACACAAAGCACTGACAGCATTGCAAACATTTATTTGCTTTGCTCCTTTTATCACCTACGTGGATACTTTTCTCTTACACGGATGCCAAAGAAATCATCTTTGTCACAGGGGCCCTGGTAGCAGCAAACCAAATTCATCATATGGGGTACGCAGTCAATCAGTGCCTCTTGTTGAAATAGATTAGAAAACACTACAGCCCTGAAGGTTCCGTTTGGTATAACTCTGCGGGGGGAGTCACGTTTAACTCCTAAAGTAGGGATGCTCCATGTAACCCAATGAAAAAAAGAAAAATTGACCTATAATTCTTCAAAAGCCTAACTTGGGGGCTTCCCTGGTGGCGCAGTGGTTGAAAGTCCGCCTGCCGATGCAGGGGACACGGGTTCGTGCCCCGGTCTGGGAAGATCCCACGTGCCGCGGAGCGGCTGGGCCCGTGAGCCATGGCCACTGAGTCTGTGCATCCGGAGCCTGTGCTCCGCAACGGGAGAGGCCACAACAGTGAGAGGCCCACGTACTGCAAAAAAAAAAAAAAAAAAGCCTAACTTGGGAGATACAGTTAAGCCTCACCTATTGCTTTTCCTTACCATTCTCATAAAAATAAGAGAGGAGGGGTGCAGAGCAATCCTGTGCTCAGCTTGCCACAGATTTTTGAGCTACAAGGCAACTCAGGACGGCACGCTAACTTTGTGCCACCCTTGTGCCAGCAAACATCAGTGGACTCCGGCATGTATGTGCTCAGCGCAGCACTGGGAACAGAGGTGGAGAACACCCTGCCCTCGAGGGGAGAGAGGAGTTCCAGATGATCACCAAACTGTGGAGCCCACTGTGAGGGTTCCTTCAGCCAGCTTTCTTCCCTCACTGAAGCTTGCTGAGGTTCCATTAAAATCACAGCCCCCCCCAAGCTTTCATCATCAATGGGGTGGGTCAGGGGGCCCCAAAGCCTGCTGAGCAGCTGGGGAGGCTGACGTGAAATTTACTGTTTGTCACCTATAAGCCCGGAACAGTGAATCCACGTGTAACTGATCAATAGTTGATTGCCTGAGGGTTTAGATCCAGATACAAAGACTATGGGATCAGCTGAAGGAAAACTCTCCGCTGGTCATTCGGCTGGAATGTGGAGTTTTACTGCTGGTTGTTGGAGTTTTACTGCTTTTTTCTCCACACCAAAAAGAAACAACAGTCAACAATCAGTGCTCATTTAAAGGGCCATGAGCAAGTCAACGTGGTAGGCAACATGCGGGTCTGAGGGAGATCAGAGTCCTCACTTCCCTAAGGTCAGGGGCAGAGAGGACATGCCCACAGTACAAGCATCAGAGCACGGCGTCACCTGATGAGTGCCGACGTGGGACCAGGTGACAAACGTCACCACGTTTAGGAAAGGGGGGTCCAGAATGGCCAGCCAGCCGTCCCGGCTCTCGGTCAGGCAGGGCACACCTTGAGCCCTCTTACCCCGCCAGAGCGGGTGCACTCTGGGGCTAGGGCAACACAGCACGGAGCCTTCAAGGATGCGTGGACGGAGGGCTCGTAGCCTGTCACGGCGGACCGAAAAGGCCAAGGGCAACGGAAACACCGCCACTGTGCTCAGGTAACACAGGGGCAGCCCAGGCCCATTCCCACGAGACCACCTGTTTTTTTCTTAAGTAGAAGGATGCATCAGTTTCTGCCAGAAAGGGTGTGTTTTTCCAAAAAGAGGAAGACAGAGGCTGAAATCCAGAGAGGAGGCACGATGAACAGGCTCCTCTGTGGTGACTACAAAGGCCCCAGTCAATTCACGACTGCCAGGCCTCCACAAGGCCAAGATGCTGGAAGCACCGCTCTGACCCCCCCCCAAGCTCAGCGGGAGGGGCCTTGTGGGCAGGAGAGGTGGCAGCCCCTGAACATGACAGTCACCTGCTGCCACGGGAGCCAGCCCACTCCACCCAGATCCCAGTCCTAGCAAAAGGCCACCTGGCCACTCTTCCCCACACAGCCTGATGGTCCAGTGGCAAGAAGTGGCCGAGGGTCCATCACTGGCCACCGGGCAACACAGAGGGATGAGACAAGGTCACGTAACCTCAAGCCATTAATCCTTTCTTTCACATTGAAAAATATTTCATAAGCAACAAGGATTTACTACATAGCCCAGGGAATTACACGCAATCTATTGTAATAACCCATCACGGAATACAATCTGCAAAATGCTGGATCACTCTGCCGAATGCTCTACTCCTGAAACTGACACGATATTGTAAATAACTTCACTTCAACTTAAAAAAATCTTCAAATATGTAATCAGCACCTAAAAATGACAAAAATCTACAGGACAAGAGTCCTCACATAACCTTGGTAGTTTCGCGAGCGAGTCGGACAGACATGGTAAGTTACACGAGTCCACACGAGAAGGAAATCACATCCCTAAGGCAGAACGTGGGCAGGTGCCAAATGGACGGTCCAGTGGCTGCCAACACTCTGGGTTTGGAGGCCCGGGGAGGATGCTGTGATGCGGGGACCGCAGCCAAGCTCTGCAGGGCAGGGAGGGAGGGGACGTCCAGGTGAAGGGACAGGGCGGGTGGCCTTGCAGGAGGGGATGCCCCTGAGCGCAGGCAAGGCATCAGCAGACAGACTGGCCCCAACGGACTGGAGGGAAAAACGTGGCTAAGGAGGAAATGAGGGGAAAAAGGCTGAAAGGCTGGTGCTGCCTGATAATGGAGGGCCTGAGGGTGAGACCCCCGGATGTGTGTTTGGGAAATCTTGGCCCAATGGGAGTGAGGGGGAGGGACTAGAGGCTCCACGTGTGGGTGCCCTGCGGCCAGAACCAGGTTACTAAACCTGCCCAGCAATGATTCCCCCAGTGGCCCCCCACCCGCTCCCAGCTTTCCAAAGGGGGCTGAGGAGCAGGAGAGAAAAAATGGCAGAGGTGAGGGCTTCCCTGGTGGCGCAGTGGTTGAGAGTCCGCCTGCCGATGCAGGGGACGCAGGTTCGTGCCCCGGTCCGGGAAGATCCCACATGCCGCGGAGCGGCTGGGCCCGTGAGCCATGGCCGCTGAGCCTGCGTGTCCCGAGCCTGTGCTCCGCAACAGGAGAGGCCACAACAGTGAGAGGCCCACGTACCGCAAAAAAAAAAAAAAAAAGGCATTGGTGGGGCTCAGGGACTGTCAACTGTGCAGGTGTACAGGGCGGGGAAGGTGGGCTGTTTCATAAAGCAGAGGAGGGCAGGCCTCCCAAGAGGACCACGCAGAGCCGTCCCATCCTGATCTGCGTCCCAAAATGATGTGAGGGCACAAGGCCAGTCAGGGGGAGATCTGAGCCTCTTCCTGAAGCCTCATGGGGCAGAGCAAACCAGCCACAGGGAATGACCAGAGACGGCCTGGGTTCAGGGCCGGTGGTGGCTGCCCACACAGCACCTCCTCATCTGAGAAGGATCAGGTCCTCCAGCTCCACCTTCAGTGATGGTGGCAGTCAGAGGATGAATTAAGTTCCACCAAAAGGAAGACTGAGCACCCCCCGCTTCCTTAGGACAGGAAGTGATTCAACAAGTAAAGGGGGTAGGGACTTCCCTGGTGTGTCCAGTGGGTAAGACTCCACGCTCCCAATGCAGGGGGCCCAGGTTCGATCCCTGGTCAGGGAACTAGATCCCATGTGCATTAACTAAGAAGTCCGCATGCTGCAACTCCAAAAAAAAAAAAAAAAAGATCCCGCATGATGCAACTAAGACCCGGTGCGGCCTAAATAAATAAATAAAAATTAAAAAAAAAAATAAAGAGGTAAAGGGCAGGGGGAAGGGTGTTCAAAGCAAGGGGCTCTGCTACTTAGAGCAAGGTGACCTAGGGCAAGTCCTGTGACCCCTCGTGGTCTCTCTTCACTCCCTCATCTGTGAAATGGGACCATACCTCTTTGCAGGGCTGCTGAGAACTAAATGAAGCTAGGCTGGCACAGGACCTGGCCAGGGAAAGGCTAATAAACAGTGACCGTTTGGGGCCTCATGAGGTCCCGGAGCCTCTGCTGCAGCGGGAATGTCGCCAGCACCATGCAAAAGGATTTCCAGTTTGGGTTCCCGCAAGCGACAGGAAGCACCCTTCCCACCAAAGGTCTGCTCATCCCCAGCGCTCGGGGAGCCCTGATCCTATACATACGGCACAGAGGGCACGGGTGAAAGCGCCATCCCAGGGCTCCCTCTCTCCTGAGCCCAGAGCCCTGGGGGCACAGCAGACATCCCAGGGGGACCAGCACAGGTGGCCTGGGGGTCCTGACATAGCGGCGCAGGGGGCCACAGGCCGATGTCGCCTCCACTGAGCATCTCACCCGGGATGCTCATCTGTGTGATGGGACCACACATCAGACCACAGGGCCCCCAATCTGCAAGGAATCCTTCTGTCTCTACTTCAAGTCCTGAATCACAGAAGAGACAGCCTAGCGGTGGGCTCCCTTAGGAAGCCAAGTGAGCGCCCTTCCCTCTGTGCCCCTGGCCCTCGTGGAGACTGGCAGAGCCAGCACCCTGAATCCACCCTGAGTCCAGGTGGCCTGGAGCAGAGGCGCTCACGCCTGCCTCACCCACCCCAGGCCCTGCAGACCCAGTGTCAGGACAAAGGAGCAGTTAGTGCTACGGCCAAGGGCACCTGGCCACCATCGGGCAGCTGAGGGACCAGCTTTCCTGAACCCGCCAAATGCCCACCTTGGGCCACACCATGTTCAGAATTCCCTGATTATAAATCCCTTTTGTTTACCCCCCTATTTTTTAAAAATCCCATCTAGGAAAAAAATAAAGGAGTCCTCGGGCTTCACTGTGTCAAACAATTCCACCTGCGGGAAGAGGCCACAGCTCGCAGGCACACAGACAAGAGATAAGTTTAAACCACTGCGAACACTTAAATCAAGGGACAGGTTTTTTTTTTTCTAAAGCAACGATATACCATGATGAAAAACATTTGCATTCTCATTAACTCCGAATGCTGAGAATGAACTAAGGCTTCTTAACATGCCTCACCCTGTAATTGTTCTGCAAGTGGATCTTAGCAGTAAGTTTTATTTCTGATAGGTCACTGAGTTAGGAAAAAAAACCATTCTTCCGGCATTATCCCTAGGCGCACACACACAGGCGTGCGGTCCTGAGATTAGAAATGCTGCTGCAACCATCAGTCCTGCTCTCCCGGCCCTCTGTCCAGGGGGGCGCTGCCTTGTCTGATCTCTGGCGCCCGGAACGACATCTGCAAAACAGAGTCCCCGGAGCCACCCTCATCCCACTGCCAACGATACCCTGAGCTCCCGGTAGCTTCGCGGTGGAGCCAAAGCCTCAAACCCAGTGAGGACGCGTAAAACGATCCCCGAGAGAGAGAGTTACACAAAGTGAGGGGCCACCGAGAAGGCAGGTACCAAATGCAGAAGAGGATGAACTGACGTACCCACTCCTTCACACGCACCCGCTGGAGATCGTTTTAGCCCTGTCCTCACTTAGGTCCCCCCTCATTCATGCTTTTCTTGAGAACAGTCCACGGGAAGCCACCCCCTGCGTGATTACAGTATTACAGTCGCCATACACTGCTCTCTGTCCCGCTCACTCCCCGTGGAGATTTGTTCAACACACGAGGCCTCTTGGCAGGAGCCTTCCCGGAGAGCATTTTTTTTTTATTATTACTAGTTCCCCGACCAGGGATGGAACCTGTGCCCCCTGCAGCGGAAGCGCGGAGTCTTAACCGCCGGACCACCAGGGAAGTCCCCCGGATAGCACCTGACTTGGAGCTCTAGCCCAAGACCTGGGTCCTTGCCCCAGACGTGCCACCTACCATGGGAATAACCTTGGGAAACCCACAAGATCGTTTTCTGCCTGCCTCTTCATCTGGGAAGGTGGAGAAGGCATTTTTCTGGTCCATTTTGAGGATACAGTGGGATACGGCACATGGATGCCCAGTCTTTCATCTGCTGTGTTTACTGACACAAATTTCAATCAGAGCAGAAAAAGGCCACTTTTATTTCTCCCCACTGCCCCTCTCCCACAGCTCAAGGTGGCATACGTGACAAGAGTGGGGCCCCAGTGGACTTGCTCACATCCACAGGCCCCTCCAGGCCTCTCCTCTTTGCAGCTGAAGCCAACCCACATTCCAGAGCCCTCGGGAGGGTCTGTGGGACCCTCACTCCACCCCAGGATCAGCAGGGCCCTTCCTGTGCCTTTTTACACAATGAAAACATCTGAGGCCTGACTGATGTCGGGCTGGCCCTGGTCTCTCTTCCCACAGATCCTGCCTCCAAAAGACCTCGAAAATCTGGAGAATTCTTTTCCTCCACCTGCTGCCTCACGTGCACAGAACCGAAATAGCAGAACACGTATCCTCGTGAAGATCAGACCCCAGGGGCAGCCTCGTCCACAAATGACCACGCGACAACTCTTGTTAGAGGGCCTGATTCCCATCATGGGACACAGTGGTAAGGAACGTGGGATTGAAATCCAGACTCCTGGCTTCAGTCTGTCTGCACGGCCGTAGGCAGGTAAATGAATCTATCTCCCCATGCTATCCACTATATCACCGGGCCCTGTGTCATCCGGTGTGGCAATGCCCAGGAAAGCACCCTGCAAATGAGGGGTTGCCATGCAAACAAGAGGTGCCCTACCGATGCACCCTGTCCTGCTTCAGGACTCCGCACGACATCACAATTTTGAATGGAAATGTTGCTTTCACAGTAAAATTACACAGGTTCTCAAATAAGATCAAGGTGAACTCAAGGGCCTACCGTACCAACCACTGTCATTTCAGTATGGCGGCCCCCCAGGCCTTGTCCTTGTCAGCACTACATTTTGTTCTCAATCATTCACAAAACAAATATTTACTGACTGCCGCTAAGTTCCAGGCACTGTGGTAGGCGTTGCAGATTCAGCCGTGAACAACCACAAAAGACTGCGTCCTTGTTCTCGTGTTCTAAGGGGGAGAGAGACAATAAACAAACAGGTATCCAATATGCCGGTGGAGGTGAGGGCTTTAAAACCCAAAGTGCAGTAAAGGAAGTGCTATTTTATATCAGGTGATGAGAAGGCCTTCTCCGAGGAGCTGACAGTTGAGCGGAGACCTGAAGGAAGTGAGGGGGTGAGCCATGGGGATGTGGAGGGGAAGAGTCTGCAGGCACCGGTGCGGGGGGGGGGGGAGCAAACTCAAAGCAGAGGGATCAAGGGGAGATCAAGAGATCAGAGCCATGCCGGGTGCTGGGTGGGGAGTAGGGGACACAGCAAGGAGGGCCTTGTAGCACATGGACAAGACTTTGAATTTTATTCTGAGGGAAGTAAAAAGCCATCGGCAGGTTCCAAGCAGAGGGCTGGCACAATATGACATACATTTAAGTTTCATTTTCCAATTAATCTTGCTAGTATACACAAATATTAATTTTTGCACCTTCACCATGTATCCTATGACTTTGCTAAATTCACGTATTAGTTCTAGTAGCATTTGCATAGATTACTGAGAATTACGCCTTCTGCAAACAAAGATAATTTCACTTCTTCCTTTCCATCCAACCTTCTCGCCTTTTATTATAATTTCACTTCTTCCTTTCCATCCAACCTTCTTGCCTTTTATTTCTTCTTGCTGCCCTTTTGCACTGACTGGACTTCCAGGGCTGGGCTGCACAGTGTTGTAAGCAGGCTCCCTTGGCTTCTTCCTGATCAAGGGGCAAACATTCCATGCTTCACAGTTTAAAATGACTTTAGCTGTGGGTTTCTGGAAGCTGTCCTTTAAGAGCCTGTGGAATTTTCCTTTTATTCTGAGTTTGCTGAGAGTTTTTAATGATAAATAGGCTGTGAGACTTGTCAAAAGCTTTTTTTTCTGCATCTAATAAACAGGTAATATTTCTTTTTTATTCAGTTAATGTGGTGAATTACACTCGAGTTTCACATGTTAAACCAACCTTGCGTTCCTGGGATAAACCCCATTTGGTCACGAGGTGTTATTCTTTTTAAATATTGCTGTATTCAATGTGCTAGTATTTTGTTATATTTTGTGTCCCTATGCTCATGAGAAATACTGATCTATAACTTCTTTTCCTTTTTCTAAATCATGGTTATGCTGGTCTCATAAATTTGGGAAGTCTTTCCTCTTTCCTCTTCCTCTACGAAAGAATTTGTATAAGACTAGTGCTATCTCGTCCTTAAGTGTTTTCTAAAATTCACCACTGTAGCCATTTGGCCTGGAGTTTTCTTTGCGGGCAAGTTTTAAATTACAAATTTTATTCTTTTAAAAACTAAAATTCAGGGCTATTCAGATTGTCACTTTCTTCTTGTGTTAATTTTGATAATTTGGGTCTTCCAAGGAATTTATGTCCATTTCATCTAATTTTTTTCTGAACTTATTGACATAAAGTAGTTCTTAATACTCCATTACTAACCTCTTAATGTCTGTAAGATGTATAGTAATAGGCCCTCTTTCATTCCTGATATTGGCAATTTGGTTCCCTCTTGTTTTTCTTGAATATTCTTCTTAGGAGTTTATCAATTTCACTCATCTTTTATAGAACCAACTTTTGTCTTTACTGGTTTTTCTCTATTCCTTGTCTGTATTCTTTCATTTACCCTCCTCTTCTTTTTTGTGATACTTTTTACTGTTACATGTCTTAGAAACTCCTCAGTAAAACTGCTATTATTTTTGCTTTAAGCCATCAATTGTCTTTTTTTTTAACATCTTTATTGGAGTATAATTGCTTTACAATGTTGTGTTAGTTTCTGCCGTATAACAAAGTGAATCAGCAATACATATACATATATCCCCATATCCCCTTCCTCTTGCGTCTCCCTCCCACCCTCCCTATCCCACCCCTCTAGGTGGTCACAAGGCACTGAGCTGATCTCCCTGTACTATGCAGCTGCTTCCCACTAGCTATCTGTTTTACATTTGGTAGTGTATATATGTCCATGCCACTCTCTCACTTCGTCCCAGCTTACCCTTCCCCCTCTCCATGTCCTCAAGTCCATTCTCTACGTCTGTGTCTTTATTCCTGTCCTGCCCCTAGGTTCTGCAGAACCATTTTTTTTCTTAGATTCCATATATATGTATTAGCATACGGTATTTGTTTTTCTCTTTCTGACTTACTTCACTCTATATGACAGACTCTAGGCCCATCCACCTCATTACAAATAACTCAATTTCATTTCTTTTTTTTTTTTTTTTTTTGCGGTATGCAGGCCTCTCACTGTTGTGGCCTCTCCCGTTGCGGAGCACAGGCTCCGGACGCGCAGGCTCAGCGGCCATGGCTCACGGGCCCAGCCGCCCCGCGGCATGTGGGGTCTTCCTGGACCGGGGCACAAACCCGTGTCCCTTGCATCGGCAGGCGGACTCTCAACCACTGCGCCACCAGGGAAGCCCAATTTCATTTCTTGTTATGGCTGAGTAATATTCCACTGTATATATGTGCCATATCTTCTTTATCCTTTCATCTGTTGATGGACACTTAGGTTGCTTCCATGTCCTGGCTATTGTAAATTAAGCTTCAGTGAACACTGTGGTACATGACTCTTTTTGAATTATGGTTTTCTCAGGGTATATGCCCAGTAGTGGGATTGCTGGGTCATATGGTAGTTCTATTTGTAGTTTTTTAAGGAACCTCCATACTGTTCTCCATAGTGGCTGTATCAATTTACATTCCCACCAACAGTGCAAGACGGTTCCCTTTTCTCCACACCCACTCCAGCATTTATTGTTTATAGATTTTTTGATGATGGCCATTCTGAAGGGTGTGTGGTGATACCTCATTGTAGTTTTGATTTGCATTTCTCTAATAATTAGATGTTGAGCATCCTTTCATGTGTTTGTTGGCAATCTGTATATTTTCTTTGGAGAAATGTCTATTTAGGTCTTCTGCCCATTTTTGGATTGGGTTGTTTGTTTTTTTGATATTGAGCTCCATGAGCTGCTTGTAAATTTTGGAGATTAATCCTTTGTCAGTTGCTTCATTGGCAAATATTTTCTCCCATTCTGAGCATTGTCTTTTCGTCTTGTTTATGGTTTCCTTTGCTATGCAAAAGCTTTGAAGTTTCATTAGGTCCCATTTGTTTATTTTCGTTTTTATTTCCATTTGTCTAGGAGGTGGGTCAAAAAGGATCTTTCTGTGATTTATGTCATAGAGTAAACCATCAATTGTCTTTTAAAGAAATTTTAAACTGGGAAAACAAATTCTTTTATATTTACCACATAGTTCCCATTTCTGGCACTTTTCATTCCTTTATATGCATCTATATTCCATCTGGTGGCATTTCCTTCCAGGCTGAAGACTTTCCTTTAATGACTCCTGCACTGTAAGTCTGCAGGGAACAATTTCTCTCAACTCTTGTCAATCTGAAAATGTCTTTGTTTCATATTTATTTTTGAAAGATAATTTTTTTTCCAGAACTTTAAAGATGGCATTCCACGTCTTCTAGTTTGCATTGCTTTTGGTAAGAAGTCAACTATATCCTTGTTTGTGTCACCCTATATGTAACACAGTTGACCCCTGAACAACGTGGGGGTTCATCTGTGTATAACTTAGAGTCAGCCTTCCATAGCCATGGCTCCTCTGTATCCACGGATTCAACCAGCCACGGGCCACGTACGTAGTAGTTACTATTTAAAAATATCAGTGTATAAATGGACACACACAGTTCAAGTTCACATTGTTTAAGGGTCAACTGTGTATCTCTTTTCTTCCGGCTGCTTTTCATCTTTTGTTTTCAGCAATCTAATTCCGGTGAGCCTAGGTGTGGTTTTCTCTGGGTTTACCCTGCTTGGGTTACTTGAAATTCTAACATCTGTATGTTGAGATTTTTTTCATCAAATTTGAGGAAATTTCCTCAAATGCTTTTCTGGCCCAATCTTTCTCCTTCTAGAACTCCAATTACACAGACGTTAGACTACTCGATATTATCTCTCACATGACATTGAGGCTCTGGTCATTTTTTTTCAATTTTTTTTTTTACTCTGTGCTTCAGCTTGAATGGTTTCTATTGACCTTCACGTTCATTGATACTTTCTTCTATAGTGCCCAAACTGCTGTTGAATCATCTAGTGAATTTTTCATTTCAGATACTGTATTTTTCAGTTGTAGAATTTCTGTTTGATTGTTTCTTAAATTTCCATTTCTCTACTGAAATTCCCATCTGCGTGCTCATTATGTTTCTATGGGGGTGTATCTAGTGACCTTTTTCTCTTTGTTCCTGGTCACACTGTTTACGTGTCTAGTGATGTTTTTATTGCATGCTGGACATTGTAGATAACACTTCGTTTAAATAGTGTTGAGTTTGATTCTGGCAGACAGTTAGTTGACTGGCATATCATCCTGATCCTGATGAGGCTTGTTTTTAGGTCTTGTTATTGTGGGTTTAGCGTGGTCCTTACTCCAGATTAAAGAAACCCTATTCCTAAGGTGTGGCCTTTCTGTGGCCTCAGTTGTTCAGTAAGAGCTCCTCACTCTGGCAGGTTAGAGCTCTGTCTCTCAGCACTGTGTGACCTCCAGAATCTTTGTTCTAGCTCACTACTTGCTCCTTAGTAGTTGTTCTTTTCTGAGCCTCAAGGAGCCCTGTCCTGTGTAAACACAACTTAGTATTATGCAAGACTAGGCGACCACTTTGAAGATTTCAGAAGCTTCGTCTCCAGTACACTGTGCCCCACAAATTCCGGATGCCTCAGCACCCCCAAATTCTGACCTCTGTTTCTTCTGCCCATCTCTCTGTTGGTCTCTGCTCCCCTGTGTCTTGGTTTTTTGTTTTGTTTTTTTGCGGTACACAGGCCTCTCACTGCTGTGGCCTCTCCCATTATGGAGCACAGGCTCCGGACACGCAGGCTCAGCGGCCATGGCTCACGGGCCCAGCCGCTCTGCGGCATGTGGGATCTTCCCAGACCGGGGCACGAACCCGTGTCCCCTGCATCGGCAGGCGGACTCTCAACCACTGCACCACCAGGGAAGCCCTGTGTGTTGGTTTTGAAGGCACTCCCCCACAGAAAGCCAGGATGGATGTGGAACGTGCCTCACACGCTTCCATTTGGATCACAGACCACTGAACATTGTTCCATTCCTGAAAACAGTTGCTTCATATATTTTGCCCTGTATCAAAATTGTTGGAAAAAGAGGAAATCCAGCAATTACGATCCCACTGTGGCTGGGGTTGGAAGTCTGATTATATTCTGACTCTGGCTGCTGTATGGAAGAAACTGCAAAATGAACTACCTACCCTAAGACCACATAAAAAAAGACTGATGATGGAGCTTTTCTTGGAGCAGAAAACGCGAATGCTTTGACACCTGTTAAACACCTGTGCAAATCCGGCAAGGCATCACGAGTAAAATGTACTTTCAGATAAACCCATGGGAACATGAGGCCGGTTCTCATCTCTGACACCAAGTAGAGACCTGCAGTTTGGAAGGCTGGAATAAAAGGACCTCCTTCCATAGTTCTTCTGGTTGAGCTCAGCCACAGCCAGAGCAGGAGCTGGCAGTGCTCCTTTCCCATTCGCAGCTGTAACCAGTGGACTGACGGGCCATCTCATCTGGGAAACCAGCCACAAGGGCAGAGGAACCCAAGTGTGTGACCTGGGGAGCTCCGAGGTCGCCCTCAAGCATTGGGTCTCATTTAGACACTTCCAAATCTTCAGCTGTGGGGCAGCAAACGGGTCACACGCTGTTACTCTCGCAAATGCAGGACCAAGTCAACCCTCCAACAACAGTTATTTTCTTAGCAAATGCCCGCCCCTCGCTACAAATGGGGATCTGGATCAGGGGAAGCACCCAGCTATACGACGCCACGGTTTCTCCCACCCACAGCCTGTGGACGGCTTGTCACGCTAACAGCTTGCCAGGGAACAGGAAGATGTTATCAGCCCAAAGGAAAACCCGAACTCAAACTCACCCTATCGCTGTGAATGTCTACCAGGCAGATAACTACGTGAAAGAGCCTCCCCCTCCCTTCCCTGGGACAAGCTGCCATTTGCCCCGGACAACAGACCGAGGCTTGGGTGTCAGGCGGCTCACAGATGCAAGGACCTTCCCTCCAGCCCCTCCACACCCCGGCACCGCTTCAGGAGAGCAGCAACGTCCAGAATCCACTTGAGAGGCGGCCTGAACATCACAATTTCCATTGCAAGTCCACGTGTGCGGAAGTGAATGGCATTTACACCTCACCTGTCTTCTCTCAGCCTGGACTGAGTCTCTATTTGCAGAACCAGCCAGAAGAATCCTAAAGGTTCAGAGGTCTACACAGAGGAAGCTCACTGCCCAAAACTTCCCTAACCCTATCTTTAAAAGTATAACGCAGACGCTAATAGCAGGGGCTGTACAAAGACGTCCTCATTTTAAGCCTCACACAGTGAATCAGCATTTCAGAAACTCTGCTCCCTCAGAGACCCTGTGAGAACTCTCCGGCAAAGTTTCGTAAGAGAGTGGAGGAGGGCTGTCAGGCAATTTCTGTGTAAGGTTTCTGCGCACGCCACGAAATTCATATTTTCCAGAGCCCTAGACGGCGGTAGCAAATGCTTACATTTCCCGTACAATATTCCCATTAGGTTCCCTGGGCTTCTCAAGGGGGGCTTTCTTGTTCATGAGGTTATTTTCTTTATTTGGTTCAATTGTCTGCTGATTTACATGTAGCAGCTGTGTGATGTAAGAGCTACCGCTCATAAGAAGAGGTGGGCAGGTATGGAAGAATTCCTATTAAATGTCTGAGAAAGCAGTCATGATTCTTAGATACAGGATCCTACAGGAGGTTCAGAATGTTTCCATGCAATTTGGACCCAGGCAACTGTCATCAAACCACTGTTCAGGAAACCTGCGGATGCAAAGGAAATGAGCTGTCAGGCTGCGTGACACGAGCAAACAGCAGCCGTGCACGAGGAAGCCGCCTCCCTCCCGCATATTCCTGCTCTGACCTGCAAAGGCCCCCTGCAATCTGATGCCAGGCTGAGCCGGTTTCCCCCGGGGGAGCATGGACCTGGCACCGAACGCTCCACCTGCTAGGGCGCCCCCAGCCACCTGGCCAGCTGCTCGTTTCCCTGCTTCCCTTTTGGTCAGAGGAATCCTGTTCCCGAGCCACCTGCAAACCCACAGAGCCTGTCCCCAGGTCCAAAGCCCATCAGCGGGCATGACGAAGGGGCAGCGATATGGCTGAGAGACAACGACAGTAAAATGAACGGGTATCAGGGCTCTGGCGGCTTTCAAAAGGGGTAACTGAATCCTGAAGGAGAAAATGCCTGCATTCCGTGCAGGTTCTCAACCCACCGGGCTTAATAAAACACCCTTCAGCAGTAAGCCCGTCTTGTCATCGTGTCCTTTCTCCCCAGCATCACACGGGGGGCAGGGGGGAATGCTGTTCCCTCCCCACCGGCCTGGCACCACCTCCCACTGCGGCTCCAGCCCCTCCTGCAGCTGCTCCACCTGCTGGAGCAGATTTCAGAGACCTCTTGCCAACAGGCTGCGGGTCAGGACCACCCTCAGGCAGGACACACTGCACACCTTTTGCGAACAGCGCAGGGCAGCATTTTCTCTGAGGATGCATTCTGAGTAGTTCTTTGCTTCCCAAACCACTGCTCCGAGGACACCCCAGAACCAGAGTCGGCTCTGGCTCACATGACAACCGTTCTCCCCAAACAAGGAGCAGCCTGGAAGCCACACGGGTCAGGGTTAAGGTGTGCTTCCCTCGCACACCCACCCACCGCCAGAGTGCGGGCTTAGAGGCCATCGGGCCTGGGCCCGTTTACAGGGGGACCCCGGCGGGGGTCTGTCCCCAGTGCACACGTTTGATTTTCTGCAAAGTGCAGCTGATGACTGCGCCTACGCTCGGGATCAACAGGAAGATTGAATCCGGTGAGACAGGTCAACTGCTCGGCTCGAGGGTACATGCAATTACCTCTCGGACAAAAGGGGTGTTCAGGACTCAGGTTCCAGTGAGCTTGCTGGACACAAAGGACCAGAAAAATCTAAGAAACCGTTTATTTTTCAAGAAAGCTTGAGAAGTTGTCTTCAACCCCATATGGCTGCCAGGAAGTGGAGGATACGGCAGTGTACGTCTAACCCCTCGGGCCTGAGGCAGGCTGGGCTCACAGTAGCTGTGGTCGCACAGAGCAGCTATGGGACGAATATCACACCGATGTTGCTGGCCAGGCATTATAAACCTGGATTGGGATTAAAAAAAAAAAAATCTTCCCCAAATAATTTTTCCAACATTTAGCCTACTGCAAACTACTTCGCTCTTCTCGGCTACCGGTTCTGGAAAATACAGAAGTTGTCCAAACTCTGGAACTATTCGTGCTCCAAGACCCCCAGGTCAGGGCTTGCCGAGGGGGTTTTTACACCCAGAGCTCTGGGTGGGGCCGGGGCGGGGTAGGCGGGGCTTGTCCCAAGGCCAGGCACCTGGGCTGGGTGCCTATCTGAGAGGTGGGAGACCCACAGTGCCTGTGCTTCTGCTTCCTACACAGGCACGTCCCTAATGCTCAAAGGGGCATGTTAACTCTGGCCCTGCCCACCTCGCAGTTAATGGTGGGCCCAAATAAGACTGCTGGGTGCAAGCTGTGCCTTGAAAAAAAAAACAGACGGTTCTATAGACGGGGAGGTTCCTCCAGACTATGGGACACTTTGCACAGATGCCCCCCGCAGCCCCAGGTGCCGGCCCACAAGCACTGACTGAGGGTCCTGGGCCTCCGTGGGCAGAGCACAAGGTCAGGCACTGATGGACGAAGCTGACAGGATGCAGTCCCTGCTCTCAGACTCCCACAGATGACCATCCGCCCCCTTAGTGTGCGAGGTCCAGGTGTGTTCAATGTCATGAGGATGCCCAGATCGATGCCAGGGCCAGAAGGGGAGGCACCTGCAGGAACGGGAGCCGCCGAGCCTCTGCGGGACAGGGTGCCGGTGGCCCGCTGTGGCCTCCTGAATCCAAGCGCTGGGGCCCAAGGCAAGGCCGGCACTCCCAGGCAGAAATTACCTGCTGAGCCTCAAAGCTGGGCCACCCTGAAAACCTGTGCATGCTTTGTTTTCTTCCCCAAACCGTCAGTTCACATGATTAAACCCACAGAAACCCCAAGCACACCGATTGCTCTGCTCGCATGCGTCTCACATGGCAACAGGAAAACCGCAGAGGTGACAGTGGAGAAATGTTCTTTCGAGAACAATACTGACACACGTGTGCTTAACTGTTTTACTGTCCCAGCTGGCTGACTCATTCGGTGGTGACACACGTGCCAGGCCCCTCCCCGCCCCTTGTTTGGCCCTAACTGGCGACGGGAGTGTTTCCTCTGGTGACAGCCACCAGCGTCCTGGACGACACACCTGTGCCCGGGATTGGGGAGAGCGGGAAAGGGGCAAGGGAGACCACAGCGTTTTGCAATTGATTGAAATAGCCATGCTAACTGCTCATTCCTTCGAACAAAAAGGCAGTCTGCAAAGAGTAAAAGAACAACAAATGGAGGAGGGGGCCATGCTGTCAGGCGGTGGGCGGGGTGGGTACAACGTGGCCCAGGTATGCTGCAGGCAGGTAAAGGCTCTGGGCTGGAGGTCAACAGCGAGCATGGTGATGCCCACTCCTGTCTGCCACCTGCTCCTCAGGGGCGACCTGGCCGTGCCCGTCCGGCCCCCACTCTGTCTCAGGCGCTAGGCTCACACCAGCTGTGCTTGCACAGATCTGCTGCTCCGACCCACTGCTCGTCTGCAACGGGGCGTGTGCCAGGCATAGACAGGCTTGTCCCCGCTCCAGGCCCGTGATGGCTCCTGAGAGCGATGCCCCCGCCCCCCCGCGGCGGCTGGGGGCCACCTGCCTCCCGCCCCCGACTGGCACGGCCGCTCCCTCCCCTCGGCAGCCCTGCTGAAGCAACTGAGCTAATTCTGGGCTCCCTGCCACCCGCACAAGCCCACGCGCACATGTTCTGACTCATTTCTGAGGCGCCTAGAAGCAGGGGCCAGGAGACAGGCCACAAGGCGCCCACGAGCACCCCATCAGCTCAGGGCCAGGGGTCCTCGGCCTGGCGGGGAGGCCTCTCATCACTTCCACAAATCACACTGGTGGGGACGAGCCCCGATTTTGAACTCCACGGATGGATGTCTTGATACGTCCAGCCATATGCTCGTGGTACACAACCATGGAGTTAAAATCTGGAGTTAAAAATTAAACCTGTCTTACTGTTTACCATCGAGACCCGTTTGGAGTGTGGAAAATTCTCACACTATTGCCAACGTTCTCAAACCTTAAAGACGAGAGATCAGAAAAGAAGGGAGAATTTACATCTAAAAGCTCAGCTCAACCTAATTCCAAAACCATCTCCTGAACACCTATTTTGCGTTATTCTTCCACGTCCCCAGGACCTCAGGCAGAGTCTCCACCATCAAGAAATCTCAGAGTCGGCTGTTTCCGCCCTACCTGTAGCGGGGGTACGACACAGCGCGGAGGGGAAGCAACACGGAACAGTTACTTCTGCGCAGGAGGCGAGGGAGGGGGAAAAGCGACCTGTGGGCAGCCCACGGGCAGTGAGGACACAGGCCTGCAGCCTCTGGGGAGGTTTGGGGAACAGGGAGTTTCAAGGCTGGAACCTGTGGGCAGTGAGGGGAGGGGCAGGTATCAGACATGCTTAGATGCAAGGAATGCTGGTCAGATGTGGGGGGCCCCTTAGTCACTAAGGACCACACCTCCCATCAGAGGGCAGGTCTGGGCATCCAGGAGTCACGGAGAGCACGCTCTGCAGCAGCAAAAACACAAACATCGTATAGTAACGCATGTATGTGGAAGCCAGAAAAATGGTACAGGTGAACCTAGTTCCAGGGCAGGAATAGAGACGTAGACATAGGGAATGGAAGTGCGGACACAGCGGGGGGAAGGGGAGGGTGGGATGAATTGGGAGATTAGATTTGACATGAATACACTACCATGTGTAAAATAGCTAGCTAGTGGGAACCTGCTGTATAGCACAGGAACTCCGCTCGGTGCTCTGTGATGACCTAGATGGGTGGGATGGGGGGGGCGGGGTGGGAGGGAGGTCCAAGAGAGAGGGGATATATATATATATATACACACATAGAGCTGATTCACTTCATTGTACAGCAGAAACACAACATTGTAAAGCAATTATACGCCAATAAAATAAATAAAAATAAATAAATAAAATGAAATCTGTCTGACTCTTAGAAAAGAAAAAAAGAAGGACCTTAACCAATGTATGTGGTCGGGCAAGTTACTTACACACTCTGAGCCTCACGAGAATCAGAATAAACATAACAAACCCTACTGCAGGGCTGTTTTCAGGATTAAATACGCTATGGGAGGAGGCAAGAACCAACAGGGGGCCCTGCAGTCCTGGAATTCTTCCAACGGATCTTCCACTTGGGAAGTCATTCTCCTCCTCCACCTCCTCCGGCACCGCACAGCAACCCCGCCAGTGCCAACAGCAGCCCGGACATTTACTCAAGGCGGCCTCGGAACCTCCACCTCAGGCAGGAAGCGTCCGAGAGCCAGGTTTCCAGCGGGACGGCGCCCCTCTCTGTGCTGGGCATCACACCCACGCGCACGTGGACGCCACCAGTGAAAACGCGCAGAAAAGGCGCACACAGGGAGGGGGGTCCCAAGAAACCAGCAGGGTCCTGCCCACCCCTGATGCTAAGGACGGGCAGCCCCACCGGCACACACCCCCAACCCCGGCCTGTCCCCAGGCGCTTCACGGACTCCAGCCCTGACGCAGCTCCTCCGCCACCGCTGCGGGACCACAGCAACTGAAAAGGTCCGGGGCCGAGCCCGCAGGCGCTTCCAGAAAACGGCGGGGCTGCTCCGGGCTCACCCCTCCCACGTCGGGTTACAGAGGCTGGGTGCCGTCTCCACCCCACGGTAGCTCTCCGATTACACGGGCCGGACGTGGTCCAGGCAGACCTGCTGTTGGTTACCGTCCGCTTCCAAGGAGATTTTTTTAAAAACAGGAGTCGCGGGGTGGAGGTGGAGCCCTGTCTTGACCCCTCCTCCGCCTCCCGCCTCCCGGGGATCGGGTTCCGGAGCTCACCAGTTCAGGGCCCTGGAACCACAGGCCCCTCATCATCTCTGCTCAAGCTGGAGGGTCCGCGGGGGAGGCGGGCTGCCCTGGGTGCACGCGCCCGGCAGTCAGCACTCCTGCGGGGGGCGGGGGGGACACAGCCACTTGCCCTTCCTCCTGGTTCCGTTCTTGACAGTCTCGTCCCTGTAATTTAGACCCCTGAGAGAGAAGGAAGGATGAATCTTAGCCCAAGGCTGCTCCCAGGGCCGGTCCGGCGCAGTGTCCGGCAGTCATCAGGTTTATTGAATTTGTTACAATACTGCTTCTGTTTTACATGTTGGTTTTTTGGCTGCAAGGCATGTGGGATCTTAGCTCCTCAACCAGGATCAAACCCACACCCCCTGCATTGGAAGGCGAAGTCTTAACCATTGGACCGCCAGGGAAGTCCCAGAGGTCAAGCTCTTTCGACACAGTTCTCTCCAACTCTATGACCGAGAGGAAGCACACAGGCAAATCTTCCTAATGTCTACTAACCAGCTCTCCGTCTCCTTGGAACCCAAATCAAAACACTGACCGAATACAGTGCAAGTGTTCAAAGGCGCGGCCGAGCCTTTTGTTTGGTGAATGACAGCAGGTGTCCCTTCTGGGCTCACCCAGGGCACTGGCCTGGAAAACTGCCCCAAACTTCCAGAGAGGGCCGGACGGCAGGAGCCCAAACTCCCACGACATCATCTAATGTTAGGATACACCTAGAAAAATGGGGATTCTAATTATAACAGTAATTCAATGGATTGTAAGAACACTGTGCTGTACCCATACGAGGGGATACTACTCAGCAATAACAAAGAATAAACCACTGACGCAACTACATGGATGAATCACAAAATAATTACAGGCTGAACGAGGCCAGACAAGAGAGGATCTACTGCGTGATTCCTTTTATATAAAATTCTTGGGAATGTAAATTGAGTAACAGTGACAGAGAGTGGACCAGTGAGAAGGGAGGGGGATGGAGGGAAGAGATTAGAAAGGGCATGAGGCATTTCTGGGGGTGATGGATATGTTCACTGTCTCGACTGTGGTATTGGTTTCACGGATACATAAATATGTCCAAACTTATCAAATTGTGCACTTTAAATGTGTTCAGAAGATTATACGTCACTTACATCTCAATAAAGCTGTTTAAAAAAAGTCATCGATGCTGATTATAAGAAAAAATACAGAAAAATATTAAATCTCCCATAATTTTATCAGAGCTGACCCAAAACAATGTTTTCTTTCAATCTTCTCCCTATACACACACACAAATAACATATAAACTTGTTTTGTTTTTGTTTTTTTTGGTTGGGGGGACGCGGGCTTCTCACCGTTGTGGCCTCTCCCATTGCGGAGCACAGGCTCCGGACATGCAGGCTCAGCGGCCATGGCTCACGGGCCCAGCCGCTCCGTGGCATGTGGGATCTTCCCGGACCGGGGCACGAACCCATGTCCCCTGCATCGGCAGGCGGACTCTCAACCACTGCGCCACCAGGGAAGCCCTAAACTTGTTTTTATATAGACTACAATCCCTCTTTTAAAAGTTTTTATATTCTGATTTTTAAAAAACTGTATATACTGAGTTTTTGTTTAGTTTTGAACTCCACCCTTCAGGCACACTGAGAACAGGAGCGGGGGACAAGCAGCTCGGGGGCGGGGGGAGGGTGTGCAACCAGAAGGGGGTTCAGTCCCGGAAGCAAAGCCTCTGGAGGGGCCAGGTGGACCCCAGACCCCAGGGCAGAAAGCCGGTCCACTACTCTGAGAGCCTGCCCAGTGTCAGCACCCCTTCCTTTGGTTCAAACTTTCCTGTTCTCCAAATCACACCTAAATCACAGTGCCTTGCACCCAGTATCTGCTCTGAAAAAAGTGAAGACCGGCCTATTCTCCCAACACATCTCCCATCTTCACTTTGGCCCCCCAGCTCTTTCCCACGGGTCCCCGGCTCCCCCTCCAGCCCCGGCCCACCATCCCTCCCGCCTACTTCATTTAGCCCTAGATCACGAAGTGCCCTTGTGACTAAGCATCCTTCGGAAATGTTCCTAAGGGTTCAACCACACTTGGCGTATGAATGACTCACTCCCTATTATTGGGTGTTTAAATTGCTTCCAAGTTCTCATCTTTGTAACTTATGTTGTGATGAACATCCTTGCATAGAAATCTTTTCACTGCAGATTTAATTGTGTCCTTGGGAAAATTTCCTAGAAGTGGAATCCCCAGGATGAAGGGGTGAATTCTTTTAAGGGTTTTGGGACATACTGCCAAACTGCTTGACAGAAAGCTTGTATCTTCCACACGGCTCCACTTGCACCAAGTACCATCATTCACGAAAACAAACACAAACGATACACACCCCAAATTTTGCTAATTTGATGGCAAAAAATAGTATCTAATTTTAATATGCACCTATTTTATTACTTTACGACCGACTTTCTCAGATTTACTGCCATTTATTTCTCCTTATGTGAATGAATTCACATCGTTCAGCCACTTTCCTATTGGCAAGTTCATTCACAAAAAGAGTTCTTCATATCAGTTATCAGAGTTGTTTATGTAAGAGTATTTTTCTATACGTGTTGCAGGAGTTTTTCTTTCTCAGTTTATCAACTGACTTTTTATTTTGTTTTGGGGTTTTTTCCTTTTAGCACACTAAAGTTTTGATTCCCCCTGGTGAGACACAACCATTTTGACTTGTGGCTTCTGCCTCTGGTATCACATGTAGAAAGATGTTCCTCATCCCATCATTTCTTAAATTCTCAACTGAAGTAAATTTAATGACTTCATTTTTACATTTAAAATTGCAATCCACATGGAATACATTTTGGGGTTTGACATGAGTGAGAAACCTGATGGTTTTCCTAGTGGTTAAATATTAACTAAATCTATTAACTTTTATTTCCCAGACTTTCTAGTCTGCTCCATGGATATGCTTTCAATTACCAGCCCCAAATCAAAATGTTTAAAGTATTGTAAGTTTATAATATGTTTTAATATCTGATAGGTTATCCACCAAGATCCTAGCTGGGAGTTGCATTAACTCCATCTTGATGCAGGTTCTGTACATTTCCCATCAGCACCCTTCCCGGGAATCCATCTTTGATTCTGTCATTGGTGGAAAAGCTTCCCCATCGCATTTCCCGACTATCTTAGGGGCAGACAGGCGAATTGTGAACACTTCCGCATGTAGGCGCTGTCTCTGCAATGTCCCCCAGCCAAGCACAGCTGGTTCCAAAGCCTTCACTGAGTGAGTGGTCGCCCCTGCAGGCCCCCAGGGCTGTGGCCACTAAGGGGCGCCCGCGCTTTCCTCCTCGGTCTCGCGGCAGCCTCCTCTTTTAAACCCCTCCGCCCTCGACAGCCCTCTACACAGCCCATGCCCTGTCCCATCAGATACAGCCTGTCCCACACACACCAGACCCTTCTCCCAACTGGAGGTGTCGCTCCCTGTAGCAACGACCTTCACTCCTCTAGATCCATCCACTGCTATGTCTACCGCACCTCAAAAGTGCTTCCGGGACTGAACCCCCTTCTGGTTGCACACCCTCCCCCCGCCCCCGAGCTGCTTGTCCCCCGCTCCTGTTCTCAGTGTGCCTGAAGGGTGGAGTTCAAAACTAAACAAAAACTCAGTATATACAGTTTTTTAAAAATCAGTGTAGTGCGTATTTGAAAGGTGCTAAGAGAGTATATCTTAAAAGTTCTCATTACAAAAAATTGTGTAAATGTGTACGGTAGCGGATGTTAACCAGAGTTATTGTGATCATTTTGCATTATATATAAATATTGAATCATTATGTTGTACACTTGAAACTAATGTCAATTATAGCTCAATAAAAAATAAAATAAAATAGCAAAAATAAGTAAAATAAAATGTTAGGAATTTTTTAAAACTCCCCACTGGGTTTGCACCTTGTGGAGGAGCCCTTACTTATCCAGTTTACTTTCTGATAAGCTATTCACACGTCTGTGCCCTGTCAGCTGATGCTGGGAAGGCCCGGCCCACAGTCAGCTGTCCTGCCCCAATCCCAGTGCCGTGCACTCGGCTGCAGCAAGTGTGTGCTGATAAATTGGGTGAAGGAAGCTGGAAATGTGCACCTTGGGTATGGAGAAGCCAAAAGGAAGAATGATTCCAGGAAGACCGGGAGGCCCGAGGGGCTGAGGACAAAGGAGCGTTTGTGCCTCTTCAGAGCAGATGGGGTGCAGGCCAGCCCAGCCCTGCACACCTGGAATCTTCCCCAACAACTGTTTGGGCTCCTCCCTCCTGCAGGAAGGTGGGAGCCCGGGTCCTGGAAATCAGATCTGCCCAACCGTGGCCCAGACACGCTCAGGTGAAGGCCAAGGCCCTCAACCCTGGCCACGCAGCAGATTCACCCGCAAAAGCTTGTTAAACACAAAGTACGGTCCCACCCAGACCTCCTGAGTCAGCAGGGTAGGTGGGGCGACGGCAGCCTCAAGCAGGCTGATATCAGGCCAAGGTACAGCCCAGGCAATCACCCTCCGCCTCCTTGGCCTCCCTTGAATGACAAGGTGGACCAACAAAGGAGAAGAAAATAACGCTTGACAATGCCTGGAGGCCAGGTCTTACAATTGCATTGGTATAAAGATGAATATATTATTGTATACTAAAACATTTTCTTGAACCTAAAGTTCATGTTTTCCTTCTGATTTTAGAAGAAATTAAGACATTTCTGTGGGCCCCTAAAGCTATTACGGACGCTCAGCACTGTGCGTCCTGTGTCCACTGGGCCGGTGGGCCCTGCCCCACCGTGAGCCCCACAGGGTTCCCTGGACCCTCCCCACGGAAACTGGCGCAAGCTCGGCCAGTGCCTCTAGGACCCAGGCCCCAGGTACCCCACCCCAGAGGATCTGCTGCCCTCACCCGTCACATTCATTGCACTTATGCTTATATTTCAGTGCTGTTTAGACTGTGGGCTCCATGGACCTTGATAATGTGTACTGAAGGCACACTGAAAAGAACAAACAGCAGGGAACTTTTACCAGTGGGACTACTGGATGAAACGATAGGTTTGTTTGAGGACTTTTGCCTGATTTTCTTGGCTCCGTGTTTCATATTCAAATTAGCTTGACATGCAGCTCTCTCTCGCAGGTGAATAAGAAGCCACGGTGGCCTGTGAGACCAGGCTGCTGAGGGAACAACGTGCCTGCTAGAGTCCTGGATCCTTCTGTTAGGATCCAGGTATAAAAGTGGGGTCCTGGTGCCTCATGGTCCCTAAGTGGTTAAGACATCCTGTGTACTTCTAATGTTAAAGCTCTCCTGGGCTGTGACACTTCAGACCCTTTGGAAGTTAGTGCAGTGGCTGACGCTTGGGGATTGCTTTTTAAAAATCAAACCTGGGGATTCCTGGCAGTCCAGTGGTTAGGACTTGGCGCTTTCACTGCCAGGGTCCAGGTTCGATCCCTTGTCAGGGAACTAAGATGCCATAAGCCAGCGGTCTCCAACCTTTTTGGCACCAGGGACTGGTTTTGTGGAAAACAATTTTTCCACGGATGGGGGGTGGGGGAGGATGGTTCAGGTGGTAATGCAAGAGATGGGGAGCGATGGGGAGCGGCAGATGAAGTTTCGCTCGCCTGCCACTCACCTCCTGCTGTGCTTCCCGGTTCCCAACAGGCCTCAGACTGGTACCGGGGGTTGGGGACCCCTCCCATAAGCCATGTGGCATGACCAATAAATAAATAAATTAGTTAATTAATTAATTCTGAAATCCTGAAATAGAGAAAACTAAGCAGTAATTAGTACTTGGAATTTTGGTATTATTCAGCCTATTACATCTCTTAAATTTGTCTTCATGTTTGGTTACCTCTTTTAGACCATTTTTTCTTAATTCATATGTTTTCTTTTAATTAAGGTATGTTTGTCCTAAAAAGAAAACATTTGGGAGTAGAAAACTACACTTTGTCTCATAGCTGGAGTGAAGCTTCATCCACTGCAGAAGCACCCCCTGGTGGAACCTACTGAAATTGCAAGCAAAGTACCCAGGAGGAAAAAGCAAACTGCAAAAGGGCATATCCACTTTTTTGAAAGGCTACAAATATGAAATCTCCAAACACAGATCCTTAGTTCTTTACCTGTGAATCCCTGATAAAGAAGCATTATATAGAAATGGTATCAATATTATGTCACATACATATGCAGGTTATTATTTTTACTTTACTTTTTTTATACATCTTTATTAGAGTATAATTGCTTTACAATGGTGTGTTAGTTTCTGCTTTATAACAAAGTGAATCAGCTGTACATATACATATATCCCCACATCTCCTCCCTCTTGCATCTCCCTCCCACCCTCCCTATCCCACCCCTCTAGGTGGTCACAAAGCACCGAGCGGATCTCCCTGTGTAGGTTATTATTTTTAAATAAGTGTAGATGTGATTAATAAAATATGTCATCTAGATGAGCCTCAAAATTCATACTGTCTTTTTGTTTATATACTGATATATTAAAAATATAACTGCTGTCATGTGGAAGGTTTCCCTAACTGTCCAATGTTACAAAGGGACACTCCTACTCAGAAAGACCAGGAACTCTGGCTTTAGGGGAGAACTGACAGCCTTTAAGAAACCAAACACCATGGCAGACCATCCTGGATGTTGTGTCTTGAATTCAGATGGGAATTCCACTTTGATTGACAGTGAAGAGCTTAAACTGCAACTTCACACAAAAGACTACACATCCATGAGAAGAGCAAAGAACTGTTGTAATGTCATGTTGATATTACAGCAGAAGTGTTTATTTGGGAATTGGGGAGAAACAAGAACAGAGGATGTTTGGGAAGTATCTGCTCCCTTGGCTAATCCTGCCGGCACATGGTGAACCGTTCACTTGGGATTGCCCCGTGGAGCCCGAGAGACTCAGGATGCAGCCACCCTGGTGTGCCAGCCAACCACTGACCTGGGGACAAGGCAGGATCCCAGCACCGGTCGCTCCGGACCCCCTCCCCCACCCCCAGGGGCTTCAGGTGACCGCCTCCCTCTCTGCCCACCTAGGTGTCCCCGGATGGGGACAGGCACACACGCCACTTTCACCTCCTGAGCTTTCGTTTCCTCACCTCCAAATAGGGATAATTGTTTGTACTCTTTAAGGTTGCTGCCAGAACCAGTGGGATCATGTATTCCTTAAGCACCCAACAGTGCCTCGAACACAGCCCATGTTCAGCCCACCGGGGCTCCAACCCGTCCCCCTCACTCGACACTACACTTCTTATTCTCTCAGATGGCACGTTACAGGCAACAGTACCCCAGCTGGTCCACACAACGACCCTCAGAGGTAGGGGCTCGTCCCATCCCATTTTCCAGATGGGAAACAGAGGCGCTGAGAGGCCACGTGGCTGGAGAATGCGAGAGTCAGGCTCTGCACCCAGAGCTCCCAGTCACGAGGCCTTGTTCAATTTTAACTAGGAATGTTCTAACATTAAAAAAGAGAGAGAGGTAAGTAAGGCTTAATTATAATAACACATCCTTTTTAACTCACTCTTGTCCACTGGCTACAGCATACCTGCCACTTCCACACAAACGACTGCCTTTGCTTCTCCCAACAACCCTGGAGGAAAGTGAGCCCGAGGCCCACTGGGTCGGCCCAGCCCCCAGCCCATGCCCTCAGCTGTCTCCCCACCTGCCACCTCCCCTCCTCTGCTTTCCTGCAGAAGCTGCTGCAGGCGGCGGATGCAGGAGGGAAGAGGAGGGTCCCCAGAGACTCCCGCCCCGCGTGGGTGTCATGGAAGCAGCTCTGGGGGGAAGTGGCCTGGAACAAGGAGCCCCTCCCGTGCCCCAGGCCTCGTGCACACCCTGGGGAGTAACTTGCCAAGTTCACTCCCACTAAGAGAAACCCTGGGCCAGTTATAAGGACACTTCCAGACCATTTCCACATTAACAGTTCAAGAGGTTGACAAGGAAGAGTTCAACAGGCGACAAGGAAAGGACAGTGGGTTCAATTCCCTGCTCCACCGTGGACTGGCTGTCTAGGTAAGTCTCATAACTGCTCTGTGCCTCAGTTTGCTCCTCCAGAAAATGGGAATAAAAATGGGGGTGGGGGTAAAGCAGTCCTGGCAGCACCTGGCGTGTTACCTAAGGAACAAACAGTCTGTTTTCAAGGGGAAATCATCTCCTGAGAGACGAGGGGGTGGAGGTGGGTCCACAGCTCTGTTGCTCACTAGCTGAGGGGCCCTGGCCAAGCTACTTGGCTTCTCTGGGCCTCAGTCTCCTTATCTGTAAAATGCACAGGGTGATCGTAAGGACAAAAGGAGATGCTGAAGATGAAAGACCCAGAATGATGCGTGGCCTCAACATCACCTGCTCTCTGTGCTGGAAAGAGACTCATCTAATCTGGAAAGGGACTCATCTAATCGCACACATACTCACAGCTTAGTAACTATTTGAAAGCACAAGATTCGGGGAGGGGGAGGTTATGCAATAGGCAGCCTGGATTATCCAATGTATCTATGCCACATGCACAAAATTCAGAATCTCATCGTACGTGCTTAGAAAAACGGAAAGAAACACCTGTTGCTGGTAAAACAATTATTTCAGTTTACTTCATCATATACAATCAATGTACAACCCCCTAAAATTAAAGAAAGGCAAATGTCTGTTACATATAAACCACAGAAAGAAGGTGTTGTGGAAACCTAAGGCACATCACTTGGGATACAGCAAATCACGATTACTTTCTCTTTTTTAAAAGACATGGGTTCCTTTGATGCGCCTCGCTGAAAGCATGACCTGCTGGACCCTCCAAGGACTAGTCCCAAGGGCTGTGTCGGCCCACCTGGAGATGGAGGGGGCCGAGCCCCCTTCTCACCCCTACCACCCCCCTCAGAGCTTCGAGCTGGGGAGCACCGGCTTGTTTTAAACAGTCCATCTCTAAAGGGGGAGCACACACCATGAGGGCCAGAGAACCTGTTGAGGGTCAGGAGAGCGTGCACCCCCAGGCTGGGGTTGCCCCCCTGCTGTCACCCAAACACCCCCCCACCACCACGGCTCTGGGTTGCTAAGGACACAGTCTTTTCTGGAATCCTTCCTCGGCAATGCTTTCCTGGAACAGCTGAAAATACAGAAACCACGCAGAGGGGGAGCTTGGAGCTATACAAACACCTGAATTCACACTAATTACACATAAAGGCCGTTGGAAGAGGCAGGGAGAAATACGTTTCATAAACTACCTGCTGGTCAATTATGGGTCATGAAAAAAAATTGGCTATTAACTTAGCATAAGCTAACTCCTGCTTCCTACCCACGCCTGACAGCTCAGGGCTGCTCAGTGTGAAGGGGCAACAGAACCCAGGGTCCCCCAGAGAGAAAAGAGCCAGCCCACAGCTTCCCACAGGCAGGCCTCAGGGGGCCTGATTTTCAAATACATGGTCTGTATAGAAGGCAAGTCTGCAGGCGCTATTCGTATGTGGCTTCACCTTGAGATAGATACTGATATATAGAGACAGATATATAGTGTTTCTTTTTTTACCTATTTGAAGCTCAGGCTGGAGAGGCTGCCAATCTGGTTTCTAAGACTGAGCAGGAAGGGGGCTGGGGTCATGTCAAAAGGGGTCTGAAGAGAAGGGGACTGAAATGAAAACCTTATCAGGGAAACGACCTTGACCTTCTCTGGAGAGGACAAATGATTGATTCTGCAAGGCAGGGACCAGGCCCACAGAACCCATGGCTAAACTCTGTGAACTTCACCCGTCTGCATCAAATAGAACACAAAAAGTACAAAATATTTTTTTAAGAAGAAAGAGAGAAGGGCTGAGATACAGTTCAGCCCACCTGCAGGCTTGCTCACTGCCTGCTAGAAGCTAGAAAAGCAAGACCACACTTCCCGGCCTCCATCCAGGCCACGCTCCCCACAAGGTGGAGTTTCCTGTGCCTCTTTGCTAACAGGCACCACCACGGAGGCATCAGATTTTCCCACGGGTGGTGATGGGGGTCCCAGGTGATCCACCGGCCACAGCTCCGCGACGATCGCCGAGCAGCAGGTGGGACCCTCCACGCGGTGGGTCTGGGGTGGGAGGCAGCTCCCGGCGGGACAGCTCTGCAGTGTTGCTCTGGGGGTCACCCCTGCGGGTCTGGCCCAGGGCTGAGCTTTCAATGATTCTGTTATCCCTGAATTTCCTGCATTAAATCCTCTTCTCCTTAAACTAACCAGAGCAAATCCTGAATAGCACAGATGCTGACGATGCTGTCGACCAAGATCCATGAAATCTCGTGGGGAAAAAAAACTTTAGTGTGGAAAAAAAAAAAAAGACTCTGGGCAGGACACCTCAAAGGAGGAGGCTTGTACATAGACAGGAAATCTACTTATGAGACAGGACGTCAAAGGAAGCGACCAGACAACATACAAAAGAGCACTGACAACGGCCTTCACTGTCGTGCTGCTAAACGGTGACAGACTGAAAATGACCTAAGGAAACGTCCATCCGACAGAGGGCTTGGTGAGTAAGCGGGGGCCACCCGGACCATGGAATCCCTCGCAGCCATGACAGCTGGTGCTAAGGAAGCGTATCCGACCATGTGGAAAAGAGCTACTCATTTTGAAAAGGCAGCCCAGAAAACAGTGTAGGCATTACCTCTTTGTATTAATATATACTTCTGTGCATACACGTATGTATGCGTATTCGGAGCAGCAGGGACAAAGTTTGGAAGGATACGCCCCCAAATGTTACCGAGCTGCCTCGTGTTCTGCCCCCTGGCTTGCTGGATGGGAGAGTCTGTCTGTTATGCAGCACCTGGCCTCGGGCCACCCGAGGGGGGCAGCCTGCCAGGACGGAGCCAAATCACAAGCCTGGTCGGGGCCCCAGGCGGCTGGACGACCCGTCCCACGCCGCGTTCACCACCTTCCAGGCCCTCCCCGCTTGCTGGCCTGGCCGAGTCCTGTCTGCAATGGTCCCTCTGCCACCTAGAGACCCCGGGATACCCATGGAACGCTCCCAACGACTTCAGCTCTAGAACGTGGTACCGGATAAGCCTTGCTTACCAGAACCCCTCGACGCACAGACCCGTCTTCGCTCGCGAAGGCCACACAGCAGCAAGATGATACCAGCTAAGCCTCGGAAAGCAGGTGGCGCACATCTGCAAGATGTTCTGTGTTCGTACACTAAGAGCCCATTCACACCCTGAAAGTACACTGGAAATGCTAATACATCATGATTTAAAGATCTGATTTCCAATGGACCATGCAGCTGACACCTAGCAAATATACAGGGCCGAGTCTATCCCCATGGAAATGACCCCAGGGCACGGAGGATGAACCACCAGGTGGAGTGGCGTGGCCGCCTGGTTCAGACGTCGACCCCCCAGCAAACGCCACCCTCCTTCTCCTCACTTCCATCAGCAGAGTTAGCACTGCAGCTGCTAAGTCAGGAATCTTCCACGCAGACGGACCCATAAGAAAGCTCCTGCTACCACTCCTTGCGGAGGAGGTCAGGGAGAAAGGATGAATAATTAACAGGCAAGCTGATGGAACCTCGGGATTAGGAGTTAGGTATCAAACCCAGGTTAGAATAGCTGGTGCCAGTGCAGACGCTGCTTCGGAGCAGCTCCCTGCATTTCCCACGTGGGCTGCAGAGCCGTGAGGAGAACTCAAGGGACCCAGGTCAGAGCCTTCATGGCCACCGCACCTGCCCCTGCACCCACGAGGTGCTGAGGCTGTGCCTGCCCCAGAGCTGCAAGCAGACCAAGAGCGAAGAGCTGAGAGCAGCTTGCACAGGCTCGCAGCAGCGTCTACAGAAAGGACAGCAAAGGGGATGGATGACTAAGTGGAGATAAAAACTCAGGAAGGAGGGCATGTGTGCATCCAACACAGAGAGGTGGGGAAGGACGGACAGACACCCGATAGTCATGAGGTGCTAAATATACCCAGGCAGCTGGGCAGTAAATATTCATGATACACTAATGTTGAAAAGGTTCTAAATATTCATAATATATTCACAGGCAGGAGACTAAATATACAACAGGAACCTGATACTGGCTGTCATTCGGTTACCCACTGGTGACACCGACTGTGGTCCTCTGATCCACGCTGTTCATGAGGCTCACCGGCAGGCCACAGATGTGGCCGGGCAGAACTGTCCCTACGGCTCCCAGCAGAATGTGTGTGTGTGTGTGCGCGCGCGCACGTCACTGGCCCAGGGCACCTCCCATCTGCGGCCCTGCTGCTAGTACTTGTAAGCACACGTTAGCGGGGAAAGCTGACACTGCAGAGGGAGATGGGCCACGCGAACCCTGCACGCCCCAGGACTCAGGGTCTGAGGCTCTCCCACCTGCTGAATGGAAATCAGAGGAATTCCCACCTGTGTCACCCTCTCCTACCTGTGTTACCTTCCCCGTCTTTCTGCCCTGGCTCTTTGCTTTAACTTGCATCAAGGTCCTTTCCCACAGGACATCGACCACTTAGCCCTGCTCAGGGGTGCTCTGTAGAGCACACTTGCTCATTTTCCTGGAACGCCATCAGATCTCAGCTGAGGAAGGACCCTTTATTGCTTTAGGAGACTTTATTAGGGGTTCCTAATTGAGAACTATAATAAACACCCTTTTGCCTTCTAAGAAAGACAATGGAAGAGTAACAGCCACAAATAATTTATGAAGCATTTTCTCCGCTGATACAGTACATCAAGTGATGCTTGTGTGTGTGTGTGTGTGTGTGTGTGTGAGCACGTGTGTCCCTACCCCCAGGCTATGGGGTCGCAGGGACTCTAAGTAGCAGAGCGGAAACCAAAGCCCTGACTGCCCGCCTCGGCTGGACAACCTGCTTTAAGAAAGCAAAACACCTCTGACATTTTCATGTCCACACTTGGGACAGCTGTTCTGAGACCAGTTTCTTGGGAAACTTGCACACCTCAGCTGATGCTTCTGTTGTCTCCCACAGATGTGAGAATCTGGGGATAGAAACAATGGTCAGATTGGTGTTTGGACCCCAGGGGTGAAGGTGGGTACTCCAGAAGTTCTCAAACTTCATACATTCAAAAGCCCGTCCCACACATCAGGGCTAGGAAGACACTTGAGCAAATAAATAACTTCCTACTCCTCACCTTTCAAAAGGCTCTTCTGTAATTTCTTTTCACGGATAGCTTAACCATAAGAAAAATAACTGGGAGCCCTTCCTACCCGGAATCTACACAGGAACAGTGCAAGTGTCTGCACGGAGCTAGTGGCCAACACCGGTGAGGGGGCATCCCTAGTGGTGTGGCCACACCTGTCTGATCATTTCTTGTCAATCTGCTGCTAAGTTTGCTGAGCATCCGCCCCCCCACCCCATGGCATCTACTGGTTTGTGACCCACTGAGCTCAGGGTTATGGGTCATAGCACGTTAAAGCAATACAAAGGATGCCGCCGTAACTCCTAAGAATCACCGATGTGTCTTAAAGGTCCATTTACCTGAGCTGAAAGTTTGAAATGAGTTTCCAGGTGCAGATAACTAAGAATAACAGGGTTAGATGAGAATTCCTCTGATTTCCGTTCAGCTGGGGGAAAAGACCAGGCATTGAGAAAGCTGACCGTGCCTGTTGTCCTTTGTACAGATGACACTACCTGTACCAGGGTTTACAGGTACCCTTGACAACAAAACGGATAAGCACAACACCAGGAAGGGTCAAGTCACAGGTGGGACCCGAAAGGCCACTCCTGGGGCAGCCTTCTGTCTCTAGGAATTCAAGAGCTCCTTCCCAGGGGAAGTTCTCTTTCATCTCACGTCTGTGTGGCCAAGTCTTAACGTTACTTAAAGTCCCACCTCCTCTGAGAAGCCTTCACTGGCCACTTAACCTTCCACGCATGGAGTGTGAACTAAACCCAGGGCTCTGGGTGTATAGCTTTAGGTTTCATAAGAGCTAATCATATTCTCCAGACAATTCCCAAGGACCCTGAAGCATCAATTATGACTTGGACTTTTCTGTATTTTTCCTGCTGCTTTTAGTAAAATGCCAAGCATACAGTGGGTCGTTCTGACGATGAAGCAGCAGCGGCAGAAATAGGGTGACTGTTCGGAAAACACTAATGCATGTGAAACTGGTCTACCGGGCTGGGCTCAGTAGTGTGTAGGCAGACAGCTCTGCTCTCCCCCCACCACCAAAGCTTCAAAGCTGCTCTTTCTCCATTTCCTCCCAGCCCCAGACTGGCAACTCCAACAGGCCCTACAGCCTTTCCAGTCTTTTTCAGGTACTAAGAAGCCCAGTGCACATAACCGAGGTCAGCGACCCAGAAGATGGGGCGGGGGGAGAGGGAGTTTCCAGTCTATTTCCCCAGCTTGCTCCCCACCCTGCTTCCTTCCCACCTTGCCAGAGTACATCTGGTTTCTCCAGGGATGGGGGAGTTAAGAGAAAAAGATGTTGAAATTCCCTTTACACATCAAGAGCTTTACTCTAAGCCACAATGTCCAGAAGACAGGAGACACAACCTAAGAAAGATTCCTGCCCTGCAGGTGGAAAAAAGTTCTTCTGGTACCGGGAGAGAGGAGCCTGGGAGCCCCCTGGCCCTTTGCACCGTGCCTGGAGGAGGAGAGGCGGTGCGGGAAGAAAAACCCCCAGGAGGTGGAGGGGGATGGAGAAGGCAGGGGGGAGTCTGTCCTTCCTCCTGCTGGTAGCACAGGGACTGCTCAATACAGCAGGTATGGGGGCCTGGGCTGTTCCACACAGACTGGGCAGGTTCCCAGGTGCCCAGCAGGGACCTGGTGGAGACCCAAGGGGGTGGGGACCTCAGGACCAGATGCAGGAGCCGGGTCCCCAGCTGTGGCTCACCCCAGTGACACCCGGCTGGACAATAGGCAGTGGAAACAGAAAAAGGAGGCTCAGTCGTGGGAAACCCATCAGAGGACAGCAAGGGGCCACTCTCCCCCATGCCCCGATGTAACTGCAACCTTCTCCTGGAGCCGACACCACCTGCGGTGAGAAGGGGCCCCAGAGGGTGACGTGGGGAGACAGAGACTGACTCTGAGGGACTAAGCTGCTTTAAGCTAGATAGTGGCTGAGAGAAACTCACTAGAATTAGGCTCAGGAAAATCACGATCATGACCTAGGACTACATATATCAAACAGGAACCAAAGTCCGTTTGGGGCAGCGAAATTAAGCTCACCTATAAAAATCTTTGCCCATCACAACTGGTGGCTGGTGACCTTCACCCTTCCACGATAAAGCTGGGCAAGAAACATCTCTACTCGGATTCAAATGCTTCCGCAGGGTCTCCATGCAACACAAACAGCGTTTATAAAAGTGTGTCTGGGGGCTTCCCTGGTGGTGCAGCGGTTGGGAGTCCGCCTGCCAATGCAGGGGACATGGGTTCGATCCCTGGCCCGGGAGGATCCCACATGCTGCGGAGCAACTGGGCCCATGTGCCACAGCTACTGAGCCTGTCTGTGCTCTGGAGCCCGCGGGCCACAACGATTGAAGCCCGTGTGCCAGAGTAGCCCCCGCTCGCTGCAACTAGAGAAAGCCCGCACACAGCAGCAAAGACCCAACACAGCCAAAAAAAAATTAATTAAAAAAAAAAAGCGTGTCTGTGCACAAGGCACATGGCTAACCTCCAGAGGAAGAGCAGGTGACTGCAAGCTTGCCAAGGCAATCCAGGCCCCCTGAGCCATCGCGGAAAACTCACCCCCCAGAGGCCCAGGCACCTTCACCTACAGTCTCTCACTTAACCCTGTGAGCTGGCGATCACCACTCCCATTCTGCTGAGTCAAACTGACACTCAGCAAGATTCGGTGACCAGCTCAAGATGTCCAAGCTGAGTGACAATACGAACAGGACAGCCACCCTTTCGTGTGCCCCACGTGCCTGGTCCCACGCAGCGGCCACATGCTGTACGTGAGCTGCACAACACCCGTGGAGGGGCCACTTTTTAAAATTTTATCAACGAGGAAACGTGTTCAGAGAGGCTAAGAAACTTGACGCACAGGCAAGTCTAGACCGAGGGTGAGGCAAGCGAGGCCCTCGCTCCAGGCACAAAATGTAAGGCGGTACCAAAAACTCCAGAAGATAAATGTTATAATGAACTGTTTTAAAACATCAAAATTAACACAAAATCCGCATTGTACAAAACATCACAATTTTAAATAAAGACAGGATCCGTATTACTGATTTTTCCTTCTGCCTTAGGCTCCAATATGGCTCAGCTCAGCACTGGGGCAGTGCCAAGAAACCAGCCCAGCTCAACCCTTCTCCACCGGCCCCCAAAGGCAGAGACCCCTGATGCTCCTGCACTGCCTCTAGATATGTTTCTCCTCACAATTTTATGACCTCAAAGGGCTGTAAGGAGTGATCAGGAGGCTCCATCATCGCAGGTGTGAGCTCCAGGGAGACCGGGGTCTAAACAGATTCTGTTCCATGGTCACGTGCACATGTTATGTAAATGAAGGAAGCGTGCAGGCTTGAATAACGGGGTGGGATATTTTAAGATATCAGTTGGGGAAGGTGTGGGGTGGGCTCGATCACACAGCTGCTTGTCTCCCACTGGATGGATTTCTGGCTCAAAATTAAGTTTTCAGCAGTGACACGATACCAGCTGCCGCCTGTACCTACGCAAGTCCAATCCAAACGGTGGCATTCCTTTTCACTTTGCATTTCAAAAGCCGAAGCTTAGTTGGTAACTACTACATTGGCGTAGCTACTTATGCTTTGATCACTTGTTCACCTCATATTAAAGCCCCGCCTGAGATGAAGTCTCTGTTCAACAAATATGTGTTGATTAAAAATTCGAACATTTCTTAGATCACACCCAGAACCTCGTACTAGCGGCTTGTAATCAAAGCCTAAAACCTGTATAACAAATCAACCATTACCTGGAGCAGGAGGAAAATAGTTTATGACTCTGTCCACTATTTTCTCCTGCCGTGGCCATTAGCGACGGGAGGCACAAATACTTCCGTCTACTAACAACTTCAACCCTGCAGACCGTCTTCCCTCTTTTCTATTTTCTGAACACGATCAACTGCGAGGCTTCCCCTCACGACGCAAAGTCGTCCGGCAAAGTGAGCAAAGGGAAACTTCGGGCGCTTGCGGGAGCGCGTCCGGCTAGACTCGGCCCTGGGCCAGCGCTGCCCCGAGAGGCGGCCGCGGGCAAGGCGCCCTGTCCGCGGTCCGAGGGGCACCTGGAGGCCCGCGCCCAGCCCTCGGCGCCCCGACCCCTGGCTGGCCGGCCAAGCCCGGCTCCCGGCCCGCGCCGTCCCCGCCCGGGTCCCCGCGCCGCGGTCCCCGGCCCACGCGCGCCCGCGGCCGCTCCACTCGGGTCCCCCCGCCCCGGTACCTGCACGGGAGCGCGGGCGGCTCCACGAAGCGCCGGAGGCTCGGTCGGCGAAGTGGGGGCGGCGGGACTGCGGCCGCCCCGGGAGCGCGGACGCCCGTTCCGCACGCGGCGCTGCAGGTGGCCGCCCGGCCTCGCCGCCGCCGGGTCGTGGCCCGGAGACCCGGACGCGGGCGGGGGCACGACCCTCCGGAGCCGGCGCTCGCCCGGCCTCGTGCGCGCTCCCCGCCCCGGGCGCGCCGGCTCGGCTCGGCTGCTCTCGGCGCGGCGGGGGCGGACGCCGCTCAGCTCGCTCGCTCGCCCGCCAGTCGCGCGCACCTCCCCCGCGGCGCGCCACTCCCGCCGCCGGGCCGAGTCTGGCCGCGAGCTCGCGGGGAGGGGCGGGGGAGGTGGGCCCCGCAGGGCGGGAGGGCGCCGGGTGCGGGCCTGGCTGCCCGCGGGAACCCCTCAGCAGCCTGCGGCGACCCCGCCTGGGTCGGCCCGTGCGGCGGCGCTGTCGGGGCTCCAGGCCTGGCTGCCCCCACTGAGCGGGGCCGGGGTCCGCCAGAGACCCAGACGACCCAGAAGACGAGGCGCCCTGGCCCCGCGCCCCTGCGCGCCCCATCCGAGAGGGATGCGGCCCCGACTCCAGCCTCGACCTCGGGGGTCACCTGGGGGTCAGCGGCCCGACGGCCGGGTCCAGAGGGAGGGCGCCGTGGATGGGAATTGTACGTTTGAATAAAAGTAAAAGTTGTTCTTTTTTTTATAACCGTCTGGGTCCGGAGCGTCTCCGGGCTAATTAGGGAAGATGCCGCCCTGTCTTGGGTTGAATCATGGTTGTGACACTGCAAGTGGTGGAAGAAAGAAAGGCTGCTGACAGCTTCCCAGCCTCACTGGCTCCCCTTTGCTTCTTTTAGAGACGGGCTGGTCCAGGTAAGGAGAGCGTCTTAGGAAACGTGGCCTCGGGTGGTCGCTCAGCGAGTCAACTAGAGAGCCGGCCTTTAAGCCTGGGCCTGCGGAGCGCACAGCCCGGGACACCTCCACTCCAACCATGTGCCCCCATAGCAGGGAGCTTTCCCGGCAGGGAGGGAAGACGCACGTGAACTGTGACCCGCAGGAGACCGAGACCACGACAGCTGACCCTTGAGAAACTTCCATGCCAGCTGGAAGAGCTCATGCTAGCTGGCAGAGCTCATGCTAGCATCACGGAGTAACACTCGAGTGATAGCCGACATCTGAATCATCAGCTATCTCAGCGCCGTTATATGGGGACACGCCCGGAATCCGCGCCACATCTTGGGGTGGTGGGTTTGGGGATTTTCCCTGCGTACGCTGAGGACTGGAGAAGCCTGCGTTTGTACCACTATCTGCAGCAGAGCCAGGGTGGAAGCCTGGAAGGGGCTCTCCCCACCCCTGGCTTTAAAGGGGATCAAAATCCCAAACACAAGAATCAAAGGCAGGGAAAAGAGGCTAAGGACAGATCTCATTTACTTGAGCACATAAAGAGAGGTTTACTCAAAAAAAATTTTTTTTCGTATAATCCCTTTGGTACAAGCCATTCTCTTAAAATCCCCCTTTGCCCTTAAATGCTTGAAATTCCCTGTGTGAAAGGAACGAAAATATATTGTGGATCAGTCTACTGCCCCCCAAGTCAACAACCTGCCCTCACGATGGACAGGTGACTCGTGACAGCCAGAGACAATGACTTTGTTAGGGGTATGTGTTTGCTTTTTTCAGAACCGTCAGACTAAACTGAACAACTACAAACAAATCTACACTCCTTTCTCTCCTCTCCCACCTTGAGCCTCTGTTTCTTGCTCCTCAAAATCACATTTATTTTTTGTTATAACTAAATATTTATTGACTTCATAAATTCCCTTTCTAACTAAGGATTTCATTTGTTTCCAGAGTATCTTAAACCTCTGGCTTTATTTGTGTGTGCTGTGGGGGGCTTTTGAAGTTCCTGGAGGTTTTGAGGGGACAAAACCCAAAGTTCTTGGTGATTAGTTAAGGCTGGGAAAGAACACGGTGTCAACACCCACAATAGAAAGTGATGAGGAGCTTTGTGAATAGGTTAGGAAAATGGGAAGTTACCGGCTTCTGGTAGAGCAAGCACCTTCATGCTTTAAAAGTGTTGAAAGGAAGAATGTCCCTTCCCCACACCCAGTCCCCAGGGCTCCTCCACACAGCCTTCAAGGGAGCTCTTCACCTCCATAATGGCTCTTGGACCAAACCTTGAAGCCAGGATGAGAAATGGCTAAAGTGAAGTTTTGCCAAAGGTTCCAAGGAAATAGTCTCCACGTGGAGTTTCTGGAAGCCTGCACAGACAACCATAAAGCTACGAGCATAGGATTGCATTTTGGTTTTGTTTGTTTGTTTTTTCTGGAACTCCAGAAAATCTCTCTCATCTATCCCTGAACACCTCCTCCCGGGGAAGGAGAACCTCACCACCAAGGCAAAAGGAAAAGTCTGTGCTACCTCTAAATATACGGCACCTGATCAGGGAACACATTTTTATCAAACTGCAGGTGCTGTTCTAAACCATTTACAATTCGTCGCTCATTTAAACCATTCAGTCCCCAGGAGAGCCCTGAGCTAAGACCTGCTATTATCCCATTTTACAGATAAGGCACTGCCATCGTCCCCCTGTTGTGGAGGAATGAGGTGCCCAAGGTCAGGCAGGAAGGAAGTGGCAGAGCCAGGGACTGAACCCACAGTCTGCACTCTCGGCACTGAACAGGCTGCCTTTCTACAAGTGGCATCTAACGCTGCAAACTGAAAACACCTTTTAGCTTAAAAAGGGAAGGAGAATCACCCTCGCCCACACTCAGGAAGAGGCAGCTTCTGGGATCTCAGAAAACAAGAGTATTTAAGTCTAGTCTCCTCTTTCCTGAATCATCATTTAGTCAGACCAGAGGGCTGTCATTGATGGGTTGAAGAGGGGTTCGCCAAAGGTACCAGGCTCACTAGCCCAGGCTGGTACCCAGGAGACCCTTCTGCAGGACAGGGCTTCATCCCAGCCTTCTGCTCTTGGGTCTTCATAAGATTCTCAGCCTGCCTGTCTTCCGTTGGGTTCCAAAAATACAGACCCCATCAGGCACAGGTATCCCTACCTGGGCAGAGGATTTCATCCAAGGACCAGCCAGGAACCAACTAGGAGAAAAAAGATGTCAACCTTCTCATGACAGCAGGCCCGTTGCCCAGGTGAGCTTTGGTGACAGAGGTGGAACTGAGCTGCCTCACTGTCAGAGGTCCTCCTTCCTTGTCTTTTGTTTACATGGCATCGTCTGCCACCACACACCCAGGCAGGTACATTTTTGTCCACACAATCAAGCAGCTTGTGCATTTTTGCTCTAAGTAGTGATTACCTATTTTCAAGACCATCACAAGGGTCACGAGGCTCTGCATTGAGGTCACACCTTTATTTCAGTGGTTCTGAATGTTTTCTCATAAATCTTTACGATCTTAATTTTTTTGTAAAATAGATGTCTGATTGAAAGGCTGGACTTACGTTCAGAACAAGTTCAGGGCACTCTGTTTTCCTTGATGGAATGTTTTTTCCTAAGTTAGAAACTATTCATCCTTTTGGGCCAGTTTATTGATCTGTAGGAAGGTATTTCAGGTTTAGTGAGGTAGGGATATTCAGTAATTCTGGCTTAGTGTTGGCTGGGGCTGGGAGGTCACAGTTCTGCTAGAAGTTTATCATGGTTGATAAATTTCATACAATCTTAGGGTTTCAGGGTGGGTTAAATCTTGGCAGTGGTTTTTGATGACAAGATTTGGTTTGGTTTGTTTTCTGAGGTATAACGGACCTAAAGGACACATATCTCTGTGTTCAGCTTGAATTTTCGGTTACATATCATTTCTCTCATGCAACCATCATCCACATCAAGATCTAGAACATTCTTAGCATCCCAGGAAGCTTTCTTGTGCCTTTTTGTAGTCAGTGCACATACCCAAGCTAACCACTATTCCACACTGTTACCATAGATTAGTGATCTGTGTTGTTAAGGCTCATGAACAGGCATATGTAGACTGATACGGTATGTCTTCTTTTGTATCTGACTTCTGTTATTCAACACAGTGTCTGTGAGATTTATCCATGTTCTGTGTATCAGGTCATTCCTTTTGTATTGCTGTGTAGTATTCCACTGCATAGATACACCATAACTTACCCCTTCTACTCTTCTTAGGCATTTGGATTCTTTCCAAGTTTGGGATATTATAATATATCTGCTATGAACATTCTCATATATGTTTTTTGGTGGGCATAAGTACTCAGTTTTATCCAAGAGTGGAATCCTGGGTCATAGGACATATATAGTAAGTTTAACTTTAGTACTTACTACCAAATACCATCTCTCTACTGCATTGTTTTCCTTTGAAAGTATGATACAAAATTCTTTGACAAATATCTGTGTCCATAGTTTGTCTGCATTCATAATTATATCTTTAGGAGAGATCCAGAGAGGAGTTCCTGGGTCAATGGCTGTGAATGAGTCAGAGGCTCTATTAATCACAGGGTATGAAGGCTTCTTAGGTTGTAAGGCCTTAATGACACAATTGGATAATACTTTCATTCCTCTCTGGGCAGCTTCTTCTCCCATTCCCCACAGCAACTAGCCCTTACTGCTCTCATGCACCACGTGTTCTCAGCCCCCATCACACTCTTCCAAACAGATGGTCTGCTTCCTTTTTTTTCATAGAAAATCAAAGTTACTGGGCATGGAAATAAGTCTGCTAAGCAGCTGACCTTAAAATAGGGAGATTTTCCTGGATTATCTGGGCGGGTCTAGTGTAATCACAAGGGTGCTTAAAAGGGAAGAGGGAAGCAGCTGAAGACCAGAGACGTGGCGGCATGAGATAGACTCAGCTCAGTAGTGCTGAATTTGAAGGTGGAGGGAGGGGCCACAAGCCACGGAAAGTGGGCAGATTCTAGAAGCTCGAAAAGGCAAGGAAATGGATTCTCCCCTCAAGGATCCAGAAGGGACATAATCCTTCCAACACCTTGATTTTTAGCTTAATGAGACATATAGCAGACTTCTGCCCTCCAGACCTGTGAGATCATTAAACTGTGTTGTTTAAAGCACTAAGTTTGTGGTAATCTGTTACTGCAACAATAGGAAATGAATATGGAATTTATTTTAGAATTCCCTTGACTTATAGCTGGAAAGTCTATTTCTCCATGCCCACTCCCTGGCACAGTCTATAGCAGAGACCCCATTAGACATGCCTTGGCTCAATCGTAGCTGAATAAGCTTATTATTTTAAATGGAAATTATCATTCAATGTAGGATTCAGATTCTTAACTAAGGCTCTCCCAGGCACTTTTTTTTTTTTTTTTGGACAAATGCCAGACGCTGACAGTCTGAAATTTTAGAGCCTTGGGCAGCCATTTAAATACCCTTCGGCAATTTATAGGCCTTTCAGGAATGTCCACAACAGTATCTTCTGAGAACTCAAAAATACTTTCAGTTTTATTTTAACCTGCCCCAATTTTGTAAGATTTATTTTTAATTATTCCCTCTTTTTAAAAAAAGTTCATTCTCTTGTTACACCATCTAAAAATCATAGTTTTGTTGGTTTTCTTATCAGTAGTAATGTCATTTTCCATAAAATCCTGAGCCTTCATACTTAACCCTTCCTCTAACCTAACAAGAATTTCTTATCCAAAAACATCAGCTTCCTGACCGGGGATGAAGCTGGAAGATTATTTTGGAACAATATCCGTAACAATGCTTATTTGTGTTTATATGGAATAATATTTTCGGTAAGAGAAATGAGAACTTTCATTACGCTTATAAAGTCTAAACCTCTACTTTTCTTTTCTTTTGGTTTTATCCCAGAGAGATAAAGCAAGCAAGGATCCAATGTATGGGCTGGCCCACATAGCTCCTTTTGCAAATGTGGCTTTAAACCAGCTAATCTTTTGAAAGTCTTTACACTGACTAATTTAGAAGCAAGGAGAACAAATGTGGGAGTATAAACGCAAGGCCCTGAATAAGAGTGATCAGCTCTGCCAATGAACACACTGCTGTGTTTCTGAGTACCCAATGCAGTTCACGACTTTCACTTAGATGAAGCTTCCCGGGGCTTGTCTTGCCTCCCCAGCACAGTGTGCTACGTGACTGGAATTCCAGCTTGGAAGGTGAGATCTGTCCAGGATCTTAAAGATCAGAGTCTCCAACCTCACGTTATGGGGGACTAGAAAGTGACTAGCCCAAGGTTACACGCTGCTGGCTGTGCTTTGCGAAAGGCAGGTGTGTTACAGCATCTGCTCACCTCTCACTGATTCTGTAGTCTCCCAGTCTCTGAAAATCACCAGAAGATTCTGATGGAAAACTTATCTTCTTAGTAGAACAAATGAGCAACACTCCTATTCACTTAGTAGGAGTGCAGCATCTTATTCATTTGATAGACTGTAAAGAACAAATACAGTATAAATAAACAAACAGTAAAAAAGGAAATGTAGGTTTTTTTTAATCACAGAAAGGTTTTCTTATTGACCCTGTTTGGGCAGCTCCTTATTTTTTGCCTGAGTTATGAACAAAAACATGTTCATAAGGCAGTTTGGCACCCGAAGCATACACCCTCTTCTGCTAACTGCTGGAGCAGCTCTTCCGTGGCTCTGTCAGTGAAATGATATGACATTCAGGTGAAAGAATGAAGGGAATGTTTCTGTAGCAAATGGTAACACTAAAAATAGTGTTTGGAGTGAAAGTAGGATGAGGAATAATTTCTTCATTGTTTCCATGGAAAAGTAGGAAAGTGGGAATGATGTATGGCCTTTTGAGGCCTTAGGTAGATCTGGAGATGTCCTTCAAAGAAATGGGAGGGTCTCTGCTGCCATGATAGCTCTCTAAACAGCTGTTCCGCATTTCACTTTCATCTCTACGATCTCTTCCCATTCTAAATGTCTGTGAGTCTGATTTATTTCATGTATATGTGAAAATTTTTATTGACTGTATTTGTATATCTAGTTGCCTATTGTTTGATCCGTGTTGCTTCTATAGAAAATGGCATAAGGGGTGCTGAAATGCTGACCCATGCGAAGTTGTGATGTAGGTGAAGCTTGTTTTTTGTGCACTTCGATTCCTCTTCCAGCTCAGAGACCTATCCTGCAGATGCCCCAGGCCTGCCTTCTGCAGACAAGGCCCAATTCAAAGGTACCCCTTCTATACACCTCAGCTAATAAACCAACATGCTCGTAAACTAATCCCTTCAAGGATGTCAGTGGCTAGTATTGCTTACGGTTTTCCTGCCTCTATCACCATTTCACAGGGGTATGTGTAATTCTACAAAAGTTCTCAATGAAATACTAGCAAAATTAATCCAGCAACATATCAAAAGGATTACATACCATGACTAAGTGGGATTTACCCAGAAATGCAAGGTTGGTTGAACTTACAAAAATCGATCAATGTGATAAACCATGTTAATGGAATAAAGGACAAATACCACATGAGCATCTCAGTAGAAAAAAAAGCATTTGACAAAATTCAGGACTTTTCATGATAAAAACACTTAACTAGGAATGGAAGAGAACTTTCTCAACCGGATAAAGGGCATCTGTAACAAACCTAAAGCTAACATCGTACACAATTAAAGGCTAAATGCTTTCCCCTTAAAATCAGGAACAAAAGTATCTATTCTCACCACTTCTATTCAACACTGTACTAGAAGTACTAGCCAGGGCAATTGGCAAATAAAAGAAATAAAAGACATCCAGATTTGAAAGGAAGAGTAAAACAATCTCTGTTTGCAGATGACATGATCCTGTAGATAGAAAATCCTAAGGAATTCACTAAAAATTATTGTAAGTAAAAAAAAATTCAGGAAATGTTGAACTGTACAAGATCGATATACAAAAATCAATTGTATTTCTATACACTAGCAACAAAATGTCACTGAAATGACATTAAGAAAACAATTCATTTACAATAGCATCAAAAGTAATAAAATACATTGAAATAAATTTAACAAAAGAAGCATAGACTTGTACACTGAAAACTGAAAAATATCACTGGAAGAAATTGAGACCTAAGTAAGTGGAGAGATAGCCCATGATCATGGATCAGAAGACTTAGTATCTTTAACATGGCAACACTCTCCAAATTGAGTTACAAATTTAATGCAGTGCCTATCAGAAACCCAGCTTGTTTTTTTTTTGTTTGTTTTTTTTTTTTGCAGCAGGACAAGCTGATCCTAAAATTCATATGGAAATACAAGCAACCCAGGGCAGCCAAAGCAATCTTGAAAAAGATGGAGAACTCACACTTCCCAGTTTCAAAAGTTACTGCAAAGCTAAAGAAATCGACAGTGTGGTACTCAATAATTAACTCACATGAATGATAGACATAATGTAAGACTAACACTATAAAACTCTTAGCAGAAAACACAGGGGTAAATCTTTGTGACCTTGATTTCAGGACTGATTGCTTATATATGATACCTGAAGGCACAAGTGATAAAAGAGAAGTTGGAATTCTTCAAAATTATAAACTTGCGTGTTTCCAAGTACACCATCAAGAAAGTAAAAAGTGATAAATGTTACACTTTTAAGTAACTTTTACTTAAAAGTAAAATATACAAAAAGTCTTTAAAAATATATTTTATTCTTTGTACCATATTGTACAGAAACCACTGTAGCAGATATGTTTTAATAGAACTGTATGAACGCATATAAAGTATGCTCCTTTAGTTCCTGGATACAAAAGGTTACATAAATATTGCATAAAAGGATTTTCTGGAAGTGTTGGCCGTTAAACAGCTAGACCACTGAATTTTGCTTCCAAAACTACCTCCTCATATCAGAATTTCATAGCATATCGTAGATGTCACCAGACCTCTGTTCCGTAAACGGACATTAGAATCCCAATAAATTAAAGGAAAATAGAAAGGTAACCAAAATATTTGCAAATTATATACTTGGGAAATGCAAATCAAAGCCACTAGACACACACAAGAATGTGTATAATAAAAAATCCCTAAATATTTGGTAATTAAGAAATATAATTAAAATAATCTGTGGGTCAAAGTGGAATCACAATGGAAATCAGAAAATATTTTTAACCAGTCATGAATGAAAATATTACATATCAAAACTTGTGAGATACACCTAAATACTTTGCCTTAGTGGAAAAGTATTACTTGTTCAAAACACATACGTTAGAAAAGAAGAAAGACTGAAAACACAATTTGAGCATCCATACTCAAGAATCTAGGCAGGGCTTCCCTGGTGGCACAGTGGTTGAGAATCTGCCTGCCAATGCAGGAGACACGGGTTCAAGCCCTGGTCTGGGAAGATCCCACATGCCGTGGAGCAACTAGGCCCATGAGCCACAACTACCGAGCCTGCGCATCTGGAGCTTGTGCTCTGCAACAAGAAAGGCCGCGACAGTGAGAGGCCCGCGCACCACGATGAAGAGTGGCCCCCACTCGACGCAACTAGAGAAAGCCCTCGCACAGAACCGAAGACCCAACACACCCAAAAATAAAATAAATAAATTAAAAGCCATGCTCATAAAATCTTTAAAAAAAATAAAAGAATCTAGGCAAAATAGTAGCAAATTATACCCAAAATGGAAAATAGAAAAAAAGAGAAGAAATTAGTGAAATAGAAAACAAAAAGCACAGTAGAAAGGATCTACAAAGCCAGAAATTGAAAAGATTAATAAAACTGATATATTCCCGGTGAGACTGACTTTGAAAAAAACAAGAGAAAGAAGGCAAAAATAGTCAACATCAGGAATGAAAAAGGGGGTATGTAGATCCTGTTACATGAAAGAGATAGTTGCAGGATTTTATGAACAATATTATGTCTAAAAATTTGTTTAAATTAAATGGACAAATTCCTAAAAAAAAGAATTCAAATAACTAAAACTGACTTAAGAAGAATGATATCTGAAGAGTCCTATTACTATTAAAGAAGATGAATTTGTAATTGAAAACCTTCCTACAATGGAAACTACAGGCCCAGGGGCTTCACCAATGTAATTCTACTAAACATTTAAGGAAGAAATCATTTCACTCTTATACTGCTCTTCCAGAAAATACAAAGTTCCTAATTTATTCTTTGAGGCTGACTTAATCTTAATACCAAAACCTGATAAGGCCATTATGAGGATGAAATTTTACACAACTCAATTTCATTCAGTTTTATCAAATAAAATATTAGCAAATCAAATCTAGCTGTATATAAAAAGGTTCCATGTGAAACCCAAGTTGACTTTATTCCAGGAGAACAAGGTTAAATTAATATTTGAAAATCAGTCAACATAATAAAGGAGAAAGTAATATGATAATCAAAATAGATGCAGAAAAACATTTGATAGTGTTCAACATCCATTCAAGGATTAAATCTCTCAAATTAGGAACTGTAATTAACTTTGTTAATCTGATAAATAGTATCTTTGAAAAAAAAAAAAAGGCCACTAACCCACAGCAAGTATCATACTTAATGGTGAAATGCTGAAAACTTTCCCTTTGTGATTATAAAGAAGACAAAAATATCCATTATCACCACTTCTGTTCAGCTTCATATAGGTGGTCTTAGCCAATGCACTAAATCCAGAAAAAATTAGAAGTACAGGTATTGTGACAATAAAAACGGTTTTTTCCACAGATGATATGATTGAATATGTAGGGTCCTAAAGAATTTACCGCTAAAGTATTAGAAAGAATAAATGACTTTTAGCAAGGTTGCTAAATCAGTACAAGGTCAAAATACAAAATTCAAATAAGTTTTATACGTCAGCAAGAAGTTAAAAATGACACACATTCATGTATAAATGCATCAAAAAATTCAAATACCTAAAAATATTTTAAAATGAGTGTATCAACACCTTCACACAGAAAACTATGAAATATTACCAAGAAAAATTAAATAAATAGAAAAATATATGCTCATGGACTAGAAGACTCAGTATTAGAAAGATGTCAGTTCTCCCCAAATGTATCCATAATTTGATGTAACTAGTACGTTAAAAATCATAACAAGTTTATATGGAACTTCACTAAATGATTTTTAAATTATATGGAAATACACAAGAAAAAGAGTCAAGATACTTTTGAAGAAGAACAATAACATGATAGGATCTGCTATAGTGGATAGCAAAACTTTATTGTAAAGATACAGTAATTAAAACAATGAGGTATTTGTCAGATAGAAAAATAGACCCGTGAAATAGTATAGAGAGTCCAAAAACAAAGACACACCTATTTTGGCACTTCATAGGACAAAGTAGTAATGCAAACCCATGGGGAAAAGACAGTCTTTTCATGGGTTTCTTGGCAATCTGTATATCGTCTTTGGAGAAATGTCTATTTAGGTCTTCTGCCCATTTTTGGATCGGGTTTTTTGTTTTTTGATATTGAGCTGCATGAGCTGCTTGTAAATTTTGAAGATTAGTCCTTTGTCAGTTGCTTCATTTGCAAATATTTTCTCCCATTCTGAGGAATGCTCAACATCACTAATCACTAGAGAAATGTAACTCAAAACTACAATGAGGTATGACCTCACACCAGTCAGAATGGCCATCATCAGAAAAATCTACAAACAATAAATGCTAGAGAGGGTGTGGAGAAAAGGGAACCCTCTTGCACTGTTGGTGGGAATGTAAATTGATACAGCCACTATGGAGAACAGTATGGAGGTTCCTTAAAAAACTAAAAATAGAACTACCATATGACCCAGCAATCCCACTACTGGGCATATACCCTGAGAAAACCAGAATTCAAAGAGTCATGTACCACATTGTTCATTGCAGCTCTATTTACAATAGCCAGGACATAGAAGCAACCTAAGTGTCCATCGACAGATGAATGGATAAAGAAGATGTGACACATATATACAATGGAATATTACTCAGCCATAAAAAGAAATGAAATTGAGTTATTTGTAGAGAGGTGGATGGACCTAGAGTCTGTCATACAGAGTGAAGTAAGTCAGAAAGAGAAAAATAAATACTGTATGCTAACACATATATATAGAATCTAAAAAAAAAAAAAAGGTTCTGAAGAACTTAGGGGCAGGACAGGAATAAAGACGCAGACATAGAGAATGGATTGAGGACATGGGGAGGGGGAAGGGTAAGCTGGGACGAAGTGAGAGAGTGGCATGGACATATATACACTACCAAATGTAAAATAGATAGCTAGTGGGAAGCAGCTGCATAGCACAGGGAGATCAGTTCAGCGCTTTGTGACCACCTAGAGGTGTGGGATAGGGAGGGTGGGAGGGAGACACGAGAGGGAGGAGATATGAGGATATATGTATATGTATAGCTGATTCACTTTTTTATACAGCAGAAACTAACACACCATTGTAAAGCAATTATACTCCAATAAAGATGTTAAAAAAACCAACAACAGTCTTTCCAACACATAGTGCTGAGTTAATTGGAAATCTATATGAAATTTTTAAAATCTCAACACTTTCCTCAATTCTACACAAAAGTCAATTCCAGATGGACTGTTGTAAAATTAACAAGAAATAATGTTTATAGATGAAAATATGAGACACCATTGCAAACTTCAGGTAGGAAAAATTTTCTTAAATAGGACAGAAAAAAATGTACATCCATAGAGGAAATAACTGATAAATTGGACATTATTTTTTTTTTATATTTATTTATTATTATTATTTTTTGGCTGCGTCAGGTCTTAGTTGCGGCGTGGGGTCTTCGTTGTGGCATGTGGGCTTCTCTCTAGTCGTGGCACGTGGGCTTCAGAGCGTGTGGGCTCTGTAGTTTGCAGTACGTGGGCTCTCTCCTTGAGGCGTGCGAGCTCAGTAGTTGTGGCGCACGGGCTTAGTTGCTCCGCGGCACATGGGATCTTCCCGGACCAGGGCTCAAACCTGTGTCCCCTGCACTGGCAGGCAGATTCTTAACCACTACGCCACCAGGGAAGTCTCAGCAGCCCAAATAATAAATAAATAGTCTCATATTTGTAAAATGGAATAATACACAACAATGAAAATGAAAAAACCCTGAAACTATTATTACATTTAGCAACATGGGTAAATTTCAGAAACAAAATATTGAGTGAAAAAAAAGGAAATAACAATACATACCCTAGGATTCCATCTATAAAAAGTTTCCAAATAGGTAAAACTGAACTATTTGTCTTAGAAATCAGGACTCTGGTTATTTGGCAAGACAGGAAGAGTGATTGGGACGGGGTACCAGGGAAACTGCTGAGATGCTGGAAATGTCCTGGATCTTGACCCAGCCAGACAGTGGTTTTATGGGTATTTGTGATAATTCATTGTACTCTTCTACATGGTTATACTTTACCACCAAAAATGCACTCTATGAAGTACTGCTAAGATTTTATTTTTTTATTACTAGATTTTTCTAATAATGAAATACAGAAAATTGGGATCAAATACTTCCCTTATCCCTATAGGTGACATTTTCTAGCCTTTCTCAGTGTATCTGGCATATCACAATATCAGGTTTATGATCCTATAAGATCATGGTCACAAAGACATTTTGCCAGAAAAGAAAAAGTCCTACTTCTCATTGTAGAATCCAGAGATGTCTGCTCTATTTTACCCCAGAGAGCTCTGAGACAATGAACAACAGAGCACAAAGAAAGAAGCACAGAGAAACACAGAGAGGGACAACAGTCTACCCTGTCTGGTTCTGATGATCTGTGGAAACTCCTCAAATGGACGATTCGTATTCATTCTTTCTCATCAGAATTTACCTGTGTCAATCTGCCATTCACTGCTATAAAGGGAGATACTGTTCTATTGCTTCATGTATGAATTAACCACTTGCCCCAGTGAAGGTGTTTATTTCAAAACCTTTAAAGGCTAACGTACTGCCAGATGGGAGCTTAGTGAAACCTGAAGTCATTTATCTTTGATCTACTTGCAGAAAATCCTTGTCTCTGAACAATTCAAACTTCACAAGTGACTGAGGTTTGTAGGTAAGCAGAGGGATTTGAAAGATGCTACAATGGGGGCTGCAATAATCAAATGTAGATCAGTTATAGCAGTAGCCAAAATTCAATCAAGGTACAGAATTGGAAGAAAAAATCTTTTTTTTTATCCACAGCAAGTGTAAAATTCTGATCATAAACACAGTTTAGAACTTTTTAACACATGGAAATTTTTTTGCAATAGGAAATTGAAAGTCCTGGGTTTATGTGGACACATAATGTATAAATTTCTGTGAGTTTATACATAAACCCATAACTTTCAATTACTTATTATAAAAAGTTTTCACTAGTCTGTGTAGTTATTAAGGGTTTTTTTTTTTAAGTCATTCAATACAGCTTTTTTCTAATAGAGGCAATCAAGTCCTTGTACTAATGCCTATGAAGCCCAGGATTAACTGTCCACTTCCAAATGGAAGTCCTGAAAATGGTCAAAGGGACTTGTTTCATCATGGATTAACTTGATTATTGAATTTTACAACTCTGGGCTGCTAAGGAGAAGATCTTGAATTTTTTCCCACCTGTGACCATCTTCTTCAGATCTGCCTTTAACTCGCTTCTGAAAAAACCCACTGTCTGCTTTTTTCTGAGGAAATTATTATTGTAAATAACTACATGAATGTAAATGCAGTTGAAGAGAATCCCTCGGCCGAGCAGAGTCTTTAGCAGCCATTTGGCTGCAGCGAGGGAAACATACTAAGGCTGCCTGCACTGGAGCGCAGTTCCAGTGAGTTCTTGGAGCTACAGGGAAGTACTGAGGCAAACCTTTCATCCTGATGAATATAAAACGTAGGTCTCACTCATTTGTTCATTCAGCAAATATTTATTGAACATCTACTCTATCAAAGTCACTGGTACTTGAGTGTGAATTGGCGGAAAATGCTGCAACAGTACAATGAAAGAAAAACAGGAAGAACTCTATGAAAGTAAATATCGAATGAAGGTTACACTTAAATACAGATAAAAACACTTTCCTCTGAAAACAAGATGACCGTGAGGCATATTCCTGATTCTCTCCATCACTCTCATTAGTAGGAAGCCAAACCATAGGTCTATTTGTCTAGAGGCTGTTATCCTGAAGTACAGACATGCACAGATGGAGTTAATTAGCTGCCCTTGAGCTAGGCGTACTTCCAATTGCCTTGACTTTGATGGAAACATCATTAAAGAAACTGGTCCTTTAATAGCAATCCCTGCAATTCCATAGCCTGTTAAGAAAACTGAGGAAGCAGAAGGGATTTCTGCCATATCAAGGAGTCTGAAGTCTTCTCTTTCAGAATATTGCAAAATGGCCTCTCTATTATATCAGACGCTATAGCCTAAGAGATGATGCAAATGTATTAATAATTACTATAATGTCTGTTTCCTACTGAGATAAAACTGGTTTAAGTCCAGCTCAACAAAACACATATAAAGAGGCAGCAAGCAGAAGATAGATTTTTTTCCCCTTAAACCTAAAACAGGACACTGTATTTGTCTTAATAGATAACAGCTCATGTTACCTTACCTGTAATTAACCTTACCTCCAGAAGCAAAGTAAACATAAGATAATAATTCTTCATCCTAGGGACAAAATGGGATATTTTCTATATTTTATCTTCTCTTGTTTGTTGAGTCTTTATGAAATTTGGTCTTCATTTTACTAAATGTGTAAGTGTAAGATGCAAAATTTCCTGGAAGTGCAGCAAGAAGAAATTTAGAACACAGAAAGCTTTTGCACGGCCAAGGAAACCATTAACAAAATGAAAAGGCAACCTACCAAACGGGAGAAAATATTTGCAAATCCTATCTCTGATACGGGGTTAGTATGCAAAATACACAAAGAACTCATACAACTCAATAGCAAAAACAAAAAATTGGATTAAAAAATGGGCAGAAGATTTGAATAGATATTTTTCCATAGAAGACATACAGATGATGAACAAGTACACGAAAAGATACTTAACATCACTAATCATCAGGGAAATGCAAATCAAAACCACAATGAGATATCACCTCATACCTGTTAGAATGGCTATTATCAAAAAGACAAGTGCACCAGAGGGCAGACAGCAGAAGCAAGAAGAACTACAATCCTGCAGCTTGTGGAACAAAAAACACATTCACAGAAAGATAGACAAGATGAAAAGGCAGAGAGCTATATACCAGATGAAGGAACAAGATAAAACCCCAGAAAAATAACTAAATGAAGTGGAGATAGGCAACCTTCCAGAAAAAGAATTCAGAATAATGATAGTGAAGATGATCCAGGACCTCAGAAAAAGAATGGAAGGCAAAGATCGAGGAGATGCAAGAGATGTTTAACAAAGACCTAGAAGAATTAAAGAACAAACAAACAGAGATGAACAATACAATAACTGAAATGAAAACTACACTAGAAGGAATCAATAGCAGAATAACTGAGGCAGAAGAACGGATAAATGACCTGGAAGACAGAATGGCAGAATTCACTGCTGTGGAACAGAATAAAGAAAAAAGAATGAAAAGAAATGAAGACAGCCTAAGAGACCTCTGGGACAACATTAAATGCAACAACATTCGCATTATAGGGGTCCCAGAAGGAGAAGAGAGAGAGAAAGGACCTGAGAAAATATTTGAAGAGATTATAGTCGAAAACTTCCCTAACATGGGAAAGGAAATAGCCAACCGAGTCCAGGAAGCGCAGCGAGTCCCATACAGGATAAACCCAAGGAGAAACACGCTGAGACACATAGTAATCAATTTGGCAAAAATTAAAGACAAAGAAAAATTATTGAAAGCAGCAAGGGAAAAATGACAAATAACATACAAGGGAACTCCCAAAAGGTTAACAGCTGATTTCTCAGCAGAAACTCTACAAGCCAGAAGGGAGCAGCATGATATACTTAAAGTGATGAAAGGGAAGAACCTACAACCAAGATTACTCTACCCGGCAAGGATCTCATTCAGATTCGACAGAGAAATCAAAAGATTTACAGACAAGCAAAAGCTAAGAGAATTCAGCACCACCAAACCAGCTCTACAAAAAATGCTAAGGGAACTTCTCTAAGTGGGAAACACAAGAGAAAAAAAGGACCTACAAAAACAAACCCAAAACAATTAAGAAAATGGTCATAGGAACACACATATCGATAATTACCTTAAACATGAATGGATTAAATGCTCCAACCAAAAGACACAGGCTTGCTGAATGGATACAAAAACAAGACCCATATATATGCTGTCTACAAGAGACCCACTTCAGACCTAGGGACACATACAGACTGAAAGTGAGGGGATGGAAAAAGATATTCCATGTAAATGGAAATCAAAAGAAAGCTGGGGGCTTCTCTGGTGGTGCAGTAGTTGAGAGTCCACCTGCTGATGCAGGGGACATGGGTTCATGCCCTGGTCCGGGAAGATCCCACATGCCACAGAGTGGCTAGGCCCATAAGCCATGGCCGCTGAGCCTGCACATCCGGAGCCTGTGCTCTGCAACGGGAGAGGCCACAACAGTGAGAGGCCTGCGTACCGCAAAAAAAAAAAAAAAAAAAAAGAAAGCTGGAGTAGCAATACTCATACCAGATAAGATAGACCTTAAAATAAAGCATGTTATAAGAGACAAGGAAGGACACTACATAATGATCAAGGAATCAATCCAAGAAGAAGAAATAACAATTATAAATATATATGCACCCAACATAGGAGCACCTCAATACATAAGGTAACTTCTAACGGCTATAAAAGAGGAAATCAACTGTAACACAATAATAGTGGGGGACTTTAACACCTCACTTACACTAATGGACAGATCATCCAAAATGAAAATAAATAAGGAAACAGAAGCTTTAAATAACACAATAGCCCAGATAGATTTAATTGATATTTATAGGACATTCCATCCAAAACCAGCAGATTACACTTTCTTCTCAAGTGTGCACGGAACATTCTCCAGGATAGATCACATCTTGGGTCACAAATCAAGCCTCAGTAAATTTAAGAAAATTGAAATCATATCAAGCATCTTTTCTGACCACAATACTGTGAGATTAGAAATGAATTACAGAGAAAATAACGTAAAAAACACAAACACATGGAGGTTAAACAATACGTTACTAAATAACCAAGAGATCACTGAAGAAATCAAAGAGGAAATCCAAAAATACCTAGATACAAATGACAATGAAAACATGACAATCCAAAACCTATGGGATGCAACAAAAGCAGTTCTAAGAGGGAAGTTTATAGCTATACAAGCCTACCTCAAGAAACAAGAAAAATCTCAAATGAACAATCTAACCTTACACCTAAAGGAACTAGAGAAAGAAGAACAAACAAAACCCAAAGTTAGCAGAAGGAAAGAAATGATCAAGATCAGAGCAGAAATAAATGAAACAGAAACAAAGAAAACAATAGCAAAGATCAATAAAACTAAAAGCTTGTTCTTTGAGAAGATAAACAAAATTGGTAAACCGTTAGCCAGACTCATCAAGAAAAAGAGGGAGAGGACTCAAATCAATAAAATTAGAAATGGAAAAGGAGAAGTTACAACAGACACTGCAGAAATACAAAGCATCCTAAGAGACTACTACAAGCAACTCTATGCCAATAAAATGGACAACCTGGAAGAAACAGACAATTCTTAGAAAGGTATAACCTTCCAAGACTGAACCAGGAAGAAATAGAAAATATGAACAGACCAATCACAAGTAATGAAATGGAAACTGTGATTAAAAATCTTCCAAAACAAAAAAAAGACAAGTGATAACAAGTGTTGGAGAGGATGTGGACAAAAGGAAGGAATGTGCACTGCTGGTGGGAATGTAAATTGGTGCAGCTACTATGGAAAACAATATGGAGGTTCCTCAAAAAATTAAGAATAGAAGTACCATATGATCCAGCAATTCTACTTCTGGGTATTTATCCAAAGAAAATGCAATGAAAATGAACCCCCATATTCATTTCAGCAATATTTACAGTAGCCAAGATATGGAAACAACCTAAGTGTCCATTGATGGATGAATGGATAAAGATGTTGTGGCATGTATATACAATGGGATATTATTTAGCAGTAAAAAGGAAGGAAATCTTGCCATTTGCAACAGTATGGATAGGTCTTGAGTGCATTATGCTAAGTGAAATAAGTCAGACAGAGAAAGACTGATACTGTATGATCTCACTAAAACAAAACAAAAACAAAAGAATGAGCTCGTAGATACAGAGAACATATTGGTGGTTGCCAGAGGCAGTGGGCTGGGGAGGAAGTGGGCAAACTAAATGAAGGGGGTCAAAGAGTACAAACTTCTAGTTGTAAAATAAATAAGTCATGGGGATGTAATATACAGCATGGTGACTACAGTTAATAATACCATACTGCATATTTGAAAATTGCTAAGAGTAAATCTTTAAAGTTCTCATCATAAGAAATTAGGTATGGTGATGGATGTTAACTAGACTTACCGTGTTAATCATTTCACAATGTAGACAAATACTGAATCAGTATATTGTATACCTGAAACTAATATAACATTATATGTCAATTATACCTAAATTTTTTAAAAAAGAATAGTAGGTTTTCCCCAACATTAAATCATAGACTTATAGAAAGAGAAGGGGCTCAGAAAGGATACCAGGAGCATGTTTCCCAGCTGAAAAGCCGACCTTTCTCACAAGGAGAGCTTCCCTGTGCATCGGGGCCTCTAAAATTTCTCTCCTTGGCTTCATTGGCTCCTTGTTTGACTCTCTCTGCCACATCTCTGCCCACCTTAACTGAAAGTAATAAAGGTGAGCTCTCCAATCACAGTCCAAAGAAAGGAACTCTTATTATCCATGAATCTGGGTGCCCATCAAGTGCATGTTCTTTTCAAAGACCTAATTCTTTTCACTGCTCATCAATAGACTAAACTCACCATCATTTCATTCTTCTATTTTCATTAGTAGATACAGCAAAATACCCTTTTTTAAAAAAAGAGGAAATAAAAGAAAAATCTCCTTTGAAATACTCTGAAAGTTTATCGCTACAAATAGAACTCCCATAAGATCCAGTGATTCTACTTCTGGGAATATATTCAAATGAAAACATTAACTCAGAAAGATCTGCACCATGTTCATAGCAGCATCATTTACAAAAGTCAAGACATGGAAACAACCTACGTGTCCATTAACGGATGAATGGATAAGGAAATGTGGTATGTATGTACAATGGAATAACATTCAAACATTTAAAAAAATGAGCAAATTCTACCATTTTCGACAACATGGGTGGACCTTGAAGGCATTGTGCTAAGTGAAATAAGTCAGACAGAGAAAGACAAATACTGAATGATCTCACTTATATGTGGGATCTAAAAAACACCAAAACAAAAAACCAAAAACCCCAACCTCCCCCAACAAACTTATAGAAAAATTGGTCAGATTTGTGGTTACCAGAGGTAAGGGTTGGGGGAGGGGGAAATGAGGAAAGGTAATCAAAAGGTATAAACTTCTAGTTATAAGATAAATAAACACTAAGGATGTAATGTACAACATGATGACTGTAGTTAACACTTCCACATGATATATAGGAAAATTGCTAAGAGTACATCTTAAGAGTTCTCCTCACAGGGAGATTTTCTGTGTGTGTGTGGTACGCGGGCCTCTCACTATTGTGGTCTCTCCCATTGCGGAGCACAGGCTCCGGACGTGCAGGCTCAATGGCTATGGCTCACGGGCCCAGCCGCGCCGCGGCACGTGGGATGCTCCCGGACCGGGGCACGAACCCGCGTCCCCTGCATCGGCAGGCGGACTCTCAACCACTGTGCCACCAGGGAAGCCCCAGGAGATATTTTTTTTCTTTTTATTGTACCTATCTGAGATGAGGGATGTTAAATAAACCTATTTTGGTAATCGTTTCACAATATACGTAAATCAAACCATCTTGCTGTATAACTTAAACTTATACAGTGATACATGTCAATTATTTCTCAATAAAACTGGAAAAAAAACTGGAATAAATTTATCAAAAGAGGTGCACTGAAAACTGCAAAACATTGTCAAAAGAAATTAAAGAATCCATATCACATATTCATGGATCAGAAGATTTAATATTGTTAAGATGGCCATACTCCCCAAAGTGACCTATAGATTCAATGCACTTCCTATCAAAACCAGGTACTCTCTTTTGCAGATGTTGAGAAGCTGATCCTAAAATTCATATAGAAATAAAAGCAACTTAAAGTAACTAAAGCTATCTTGAAAAAGAAGAACTAAGTTGCAGGACTCACACTTCCTGGTTTCAGAATTGACTACAAAGTTATAGTAATTGTGACAGGGTGGTACCGGCATAAAGAGAGACATATAGGTCAATAGAACAGAATTGAGAGTCCAAAAATAAACCTTCACATTTATGGTTAATTTATTTTCATCAGGATGCAAAGGGAATTTGATGGGGGAAAGAATGGTCTTTATAACAAATGTTGCCCAGACAACTGGATATCCACAAGCGAAAGAATGAACCCAAACCCCTTCCTCACACTGCACATAAAAGTAATTACAACTGAATCATAGAATTAAACTTAAGAGCTAAAGCTATAAAACTCTCAGAAGAAAAATAGGAATCAATATTCATGACCTTGAGTTAGGCAACGTTTTCTTAGATACAACACCAAAAAGTACACCTAACAAAAGGAAACAATACATAAATTGGACTTGATCAATTAAAAACTAGTACTACAAGTGATACCATCAAGAGAGTGAAAAGACAGCCTAAAGAATGGGAGAAATATTTACGAACCATACATCTGATAAGGGTCTAATATCTAGAATAAAGAAAACTTACAACAATAATAAAAAGATAACACAATTAATAAATGGGAAGTGGATCTGAATAGACACTTCTCCAAAGGAGACAGACAAATGTCAAATAAACACATGAAAAGATATTCAGTATCGGTAGCCATTAGGGAAATGTAAGTCAAAACAATACCATTTCACAACCACTAGGATGGCTATTTAAAAAAAAAGGCTGATAATAACAAGTGTTGGTGAGGATGTGGAGAAATTGAAACCCTCATATATTGCTGATGGGAATGCAAAGTAGTGCAGCTGCTTGGAAAACAGATTGGTAGAATCAACATTGTGAAAATGACTCTACTACCCAAAGCAATCTATAGATTCAATGCAATCCCTATCAAACTATCACTGGCATTTTTCACAGAACTAGAACAAAAAATTTTGCAATTTGTATGGAAACACAAAAGACCCCGAATAGCCAAAGAAATCTTGAGAATGAAAGAAGGAACTGGAGGAATCAGGCTCCCTGACTTCAGACTATACTACAAAGCTACAGTTATCAAGATGGTATGGTACTGGCACAAAAACAGAAAGATAGATCAATGGAACAGGATAGAAAGCCCAGAGATAAACCCATGCACATATGGACACCTTATCTTTGATAAAGGTGGCAGGAATGTACAGTGGAGAAAGGACAGCCTCTTCAATAAGTGGTGCTGGGAAAACTGGACAGGTACATGTAAAAGTATGAGATTAGATCACTCCCTAACACCATACACAAAAATAAGCTCAAAATGGATTAAAGACCTAAATGTAAGGCCAAAAACTATCAAACTCTTAGAGGAAAACATAGGCAGAACACTCTATGACATAAATCACAGCAAGATCCTTTCTGACCCACCTCCTAGAGTAATGGAAATAAAAACAAAAATAAACAAATGGGACCTAATGAAACTTCAAAGCTTTTGCACAGCAAAGGAAACCATAAACAAGACCAAAAGACAACCCTCAGAATGGGAGAAAATATTTGCAAATGAAGCAACCGACAAAGGATTAATCTCCAAAATTTACAAGCAGCTCATGCAGCTCAATAACAAGAAAACAAACAACCCAATCCAAAAATGGGCAGAAGACCTAAATAGACATTTCTCCAGAGAAGATATACAGACTGCCAACAAACACATGAAAGAATGCTCAACATCATTAATCATTAGAGAAATGCAAATCAAAACTACAATGAGATATCATCTCACACCAGTCAGAATGGCCATCATCAAAAAATCTAGAAACAATAAATGCTGGAGAGGGTGTGGAGAAAAGGGAACACTCTTGCACTGCTGGTGGGAATGTGAATTGGTTCAGCCACTATGGAGAACAGTATGGAGGTTCCTTAAAAAACCACAAATAGAACTACCATATGACCCAGCAATCCCACTACTGGGCATATACCCTGAGAAAACCAAAATTCAAAAAGAGTCATGTACCAAAATGTTCATTGCAGCTCTATTTACAATAGCCCGGAGATGGAAACAACCTAAGTGCCCATCATCGGATGAATGGATAAAGATGTGGCACATATATACAATGGAATATTACTCAGTCATAAAAAGAAATGAAATTGAGCTATTTGTAATGAGGTGGATAGACCTAGAGTCTGTCATACAGAGTGAAGTAAGTCAGAAAGAAAAAGACAAATACCGTATGCTAACACATATATATGGAATTTAAGAAAAAAAATGTCATGAAGAACCTAGGGGTAAAGCAGGAATAAAGACACAGACCTCCTAGAGAACGGACTTGAGGTTATGGGGAGGGGGAAGGGTGAGCTGTGACAGGGCAAGAGAGAGTCATGGGCATATACACACTAACAAATGTAGTAAGGTAGATAGCTAGTGGGAAGCAGCCGCATGGCACAGGGATTTTGGCTCGGTGCTTTGTGACAGCCTGGAGGGGTGGGAGGGAGGGAGACGCAAGAGGGAAGACATATGGGAACATATGTTTATGTATGACTGATTCACTTTGTTATAAAGCAGAAACTAACACACCATTGTAAAGCAATTATACCCCAATAAAGATGTTAAAAAAAAACAAACAGATTGGTAATTCCTTAATTACTATATGACCTAGAAAGTTCTCTCCTAGGTACCTACCCGTGAGGTTAGAAAACACATATCCACACAAAGACTTGTACATGAATGTTCATTGTATAATCATAATAGCCAAAATGTGGAAATAATCAAAGTGTTCATTAATTCATGAGTGGATAAATAAGATACAGTATATTCATGCAATGGAACATAATTCAGCAATAAAAATTAAAGAAGCACCAATACCTGCTATAGCATAGAAAGCCCCTGAAAATATGCTATGTGAAAGAAGCCAGTCACAAAAGACCACATGTTTGTATGGTTCCTTTTATGTGAAATGTCTGGAACAGGCAAATCATAGAAGTGGAAAGATGATTAGTGGTTGCCTAGGGCAGGGGGTTGAGTGTGTGGAGGAGAATGGGGGATGAGTGATTGCTAATGGGAATGCTGTTTCTTTTTGGGTGACAAAAATGTTCTAAAATTAGATTGTGACGATGGTGACACAACTCTGTGAATATACTGAAAACCATCGAATTATATACTTTAAATAGGTGAATTGTATGGCATGTAAATATCTCAATAAAGCTATTAAAAGGAAGGATAAAGGGAGGGAGGGAGCAAGGGAAGAAGGGAGGGGGGATGGAGGAACTAGAGCTTTGACTCAAAGGAAATATTTTGAGGAACAAAATGTGTATATTCTCAGCACCAGAAAACACTACAAACAAATAGACCCTGGTGTGTACAAATAAAGAAAAGGACACTAAGTAAATGAAGATAACTAAATAGACTGTAGAGAGGGTGTGCATTCCAGTTTATGTTTCTAGCACATTAGAACAACGTAGGTTGTTTCGGAAAATTAGTTTTGGCATACTGATCAATCTTACCTTGTTCAAAATCTAGAGATCTGATACTGCACCTGTGAATCACCCTAGCATTTATTAAGCACCCACTTACATTTTCAGCATGGTTAGAGATGGAAAAACTTAAAAACCGGATCCTAGTATTGTATTTGATGAAACAAAGCAAAAACACGTGAAGTGGGAACCTAGCTAAATACACTTTAACCCATTCAACATATATTTAAAGACTACCTGTGATGTACAAAGGACTGTTTTGAGCAGGAGAAGGCTGGGGATAAAGATAAAAGTGGGTGAAACTATGTTCCCTTCCCTCAAAATATTCAAAGTCTATTATAAAACATCTACTCAAATAGGTGTAATACAAGGCATTATGTGATACAGGCCTAAAAAACGTAAACATTTTAAGGGGAGGTCAGAAGGGCAAACTAATTTAGGGCTGATGGGATTAGAGAAGACTTCAAAAGCCTTCTAGCTGTTGATCTGTTTCTCACCTTCTCTCTTAAAACAAAATAAAAACTTAACACTTACACATTCTGTTTTAATTTTAATCAAAATTATAAAAGATTCAGATAGTTCCACAAGGTTATTAAGACAAAAGTCTCCAGCCAGCCTTATTTCCACCTGTGCATTTTCCCCTCCCAGAGGCCACCAGTTTTACCTCTTTTAGCTGATTGTTTTGGTATCCCTTTCTCTAAATAACAAACTTGTATCACTATTTCTTGACTTTTCAGTTTTAGGCATTAGCTATTGACTTACCACCACAAAGGAAGAGAATTTAGCTTTATTTCTTTCCAAGGCCTTCATTACACATTGCTTCTTTCCAATTCCTTCATTCTCTCATTAATTCATTTTGTTTATATTTATATTCAGTGTTTACATTATTATGTCTGCGAAGTACTATTTGCAATTGAGCCACCTGGTAAACCATGATTAATCTTTCCCTTCCTAAACTGCTTTTCGTTTTCCCTATCTTGTTTTTCATTCGTTTGATCTCCTATCTCTTACCTGCTAAGGACTAACAAATCTCTTTCCCCAGGCAAGTTTTCTCTCTTGATACTGAAACCTATAGATTTCTTTATTAATTCAACAAATCATAAAAACATCAACTGACCACCTACTGTACATCTGGCATTGTACTGAAACTAAGCACTTTAGATATATTATCTCAGTTAAACCACATGATTCTATTTTGGGTTAGGTACTATTATAAATATACCTTTTACAGATAAGGAAAACAAAAAGTTAGCACTTTAGAAAGTGCTAACTTGCCCAAGTACACAGCTATGTAGAAACATGACGTAAGGTCAAGCAGTGGGACTTAAGAACCTATGATCATAACCACCTATGCTTTATACTCTTTCAGTAAATATATATCAACTGGAAACCACCATGAGTCTGGCATGGTCTGTACCATGATAAATAAACCAGACTATTCTTGCCTTCATGGAGCTCAGTCTAGCAGGTATGACACACAAACAAGAAGATACAATAAGAATGCAACGGATACTCCAATAAAGATGTTAAAAAAAAAGAATGCAATGGAACACATGGGATAAGTGAAATTAATAGTGAATAGAAAAATACACAGAAATTAGCAAGAAATAAAAAGGATTTCATTTTTAGAAATAAATATTGAGCACACATCAGTGCCAGGTACTGTGCTAGGTGCTGAGGACACAATGTTAAGACAAACAAGAATCTTCCAGGCTGGGAGGGGAATAGGAGAGAGGAAAAGGAGTGATCCAGGCAGGAAACAGCATGTGCAAAGGCCGAGAGATAAAAGAGCATAAACTGTTCAAGGTACTGAAAGCAATTCAGAATAACTATAATATATAATTGTAAGGTGGGAGGTGAGGTATGAAGTTGAAGAGATTAAAAAAAAACAAAACAGAGAGGTCTGTAAAGGCAATGTTGAAGAGATTGGACTTTAGTCTAATGATAAATTTGGTACTCACAGCGTGCGTGTGAGGAGAGAGAGAAGTAAGCATATTTGTTTGAAAACTTTCTTGATTACAGTGTGAAGAATGGATTAGATGGAAGTATGAAAGCATACCTGTTTTTTGTTGTTGAGTTGTAAAAATTCTATATATATTCTGGATATGACATCTTTATCAGATGTGTGATTTGCAAACATTTTCTCAAATTACTTGGGCTGCTCTTCATTTTCGTGATACTGTCCTTTGATGTACAAGGTTCTGTAATTCTGATGAAGTCCAATTTATCTATTTTTGTTGTTTGTCATTTAGTAATATTTAAGAAACCTTGTGAAATGCAAGGTCATGAAGGTTTGCTTCTATGTTTCCTTCAAAGAGTTCTACAGCTTTAGCACTTACACTTAAGTATAGGATCCACTTTGAGTTGATTTTTGCATGTGGTGTGTGGCAGGATCCAACTTCATGCTTTTGCATGTGGTCATCCAGTTGTCCCAGCACCACTTCTTTTCTTTTTTTTTTTAATAAATTTATTTATTGTATTTACATTTTATTTTTGGCTGCATTGGGTCTTCATTGCTGTGCGTGGGCTCTCTAGTTACGGCGAGCGGGGCCTACTCTTTGTTGTGGTGCGTGGGCTTCTCATTGTGGTGGCTTCTCTTGTTGCCGAGCACAGGCTCTAGGCACATGGGCTTCAGTAGTTGTGGCACGTGGGCTCTAGAGTGCAGGCTCCATAGTTGTGGCATATGGGCTTAGTTGCTCCACGGCCTGTGGGATCTTCCCGGACCAGGGCTCAAACCCGTGTCCCCTGCATTGGCAGGCAGATTCTTAACCACTGCACCACCAGGGAAGCCCCCAGCACCACTTGTCGAAGAGACTGTGCTTTCCGCATTGAATGGTCTTGGAACCCCTGTCAAAAATCAATTGACCATAGATGTATGGGTTTATTTCTGTGCTAATAGAATAAACCAATTCTATTCTATTGATCCTTATGTCTGTCTGTATGCCAGTACTACACTATTTTGATTACTGCAGCTTTGCAGTAAGTTTTGAAATTGGGAAACGTGAATCCTCTAACTTTGTTCTTCTGTTTCAAGACTGCTTGGGCTATTCTGGGTCCCTTGTAATTCCATAAGAATTTTAGGACTGGCTTTTCCATTTCTGCAAAAAATAAATAAATAAATAAACTCCATTGGGGTTTTGATAAGGATTGTATTTAATCAGAAGACAGTTTGGGAGAATATTTCTTCTTAAGAATATTAAGCCTCCCAATTCATGAATGCAGGATGTCTTTCCACATATTTAGGTCTTTAATTTTTTTCAGCAATATTGCATAGTAGGAAGTGACATTTAAGTTGACAGAATGTGTGGAGTGAGAAGGGAAGGGAGTGACCTGGTGTGGCATCTGGCCTCAGGGTTCAGGTGTCTGACTTAGTGGCTGGTGTGGCACTCCATGGTGGGAAACCAGGGTAGAGACTACAAGGAGGAAACATTGTTGAATTGAGTTTAGACGTAACAAGACTCAGTGCCTATGAGATATTTAACTCAGAGGGTTAATAATCCTCTTTTAAAACACACTTACCTCAGCAAGAGTGGATGCTTTGTACTAAACATGACTTTTCAAAACTGAGAGCTCTTTTTCAGGAGATTTCTTTGTCATCAAAGAAAGAATATGTTTGGTATAGTTTTTGCATTCTGTATTTTATTGCAGTTTCTCTATTGTGTCTTTACCATATCAATAGGCTATTACACATTTACCTCAAGCAATTAGAATCTCATTTAAAACAATAAATGCGATGGGCCCCCAGCCTGAGGAGCAGGGGCGGGAGCTTTGAGACTAGGGTGGTGCAAAAGCCGTGTGGATAACAGGCTCTTGGTGCTCCAGCCAGGCATCAGGGCTGTGCCTCTGAGGTGGGAGAGCCAACTTCAGGACATTGGTCCACAAGAGACCTCCCAGCTCCACGGAATATCAAATGGCAAAAATCTCCCAGAGATCTCCATCTCAATGCCAAGACCCAGCTCCACTCAATGACCAGCAAGCTACAGTGCTGGACACGCTATGACAAACAACTAGCAAGACAGGAACACAACCCCACCCATTAGCAGAGAGGCTGCCTAAAATCATAATAAGTCCACAGACACCCCAAAACACACCACCAGATGTGGACCTGCGCACCAGAAAGACAAGATCCAGCCTCATCCACCAGAACACAGGCACTAGTCCCCTCCACCAGGAAGCCTACACAGCTCACTGAACCAACCTTAGCCACTGGGGACACTAAAAACAATGGGAACTACGAACCTTCCGCCTGAGAAAAGGAGACCCCAAACACAGTAAGTTAAGCAAAACGAGAAGACAGAGAAACACACAGCAGATGAAGAAGCAAGGTAAAAACCCACCAGACCTAACAAATGAAGACGAAATAGGCAGTCTACCTGAAAACGAATTCAGAATAATGATAGTAAAGATGATCCAAAATCTTGAAAATAGAATGGAGAAAATACAAGAAACATTTAACAAGGACCTACAAGAACTAAAGAGCAAACAAACAGTGATGAACAACACAATAAATGAAATTAAAAATTCTCTAGAAGGGATCAATAGCAGAATAACTGAGGCAGAAGAATGGATAAGTGACCTGGAAGATAAAATAGTGGAAATAACTACTGCAGAGCAGAATAAAGAAAAAAGGATGAAAAGAATTGAGGACAGTCTCAGAGACCTCTGGGACAACATTAAATGCACCAACATTCGAATTATAGGGGTTCCAGAAGAAGAAGAGAAAAGGAAAGGGACTGAGAAAATATTTGAAGAGATTATAGTTGAAAACTTCCCTAATATGGGAAAGGAAATAGTTAATTAAGTCCAGGAAGCACAGAGAGTCCTATACAGGATAAATCCAAGGAGAAACCTGTCAAGATACATATTAAGCAAACTATCAAAAATTAAATACAAAGAAAAATTATTAAAAGCAGCAAGGGAAAAACAACAAATAACATACAGGGGAATCCCCGTAAGGTTAACAGCTGATCTTTCAGCAGAAACTCTGCAAGCCAGAAGGGAGTGGCAGGACATATTTAAAGTGATGAAGGGGAAAAAACTACAACCAAGATTACTCCACCCAGCAAGGATCTCATTCAGATTTGACGGAGAAATTAAAATCTTTACAGACAAGCAAAAGCTAAGAGAACTCAGCACCACCAAACCAGCTTTACAACAAATGCTAAAGGAACTTCTCTAGGCAGGAAACACAAGAGAAGGAAAAGACCTACAATAACAAACCCAAAACAATTAAGAAAATGGTCAAAGGAACATACATATCGATAATTACCTTACATGTAAATGGATTAAATGCTTCAACCAAAAGACATAGACTGGCTGAATGGATACAAAAACAAGACCCAGATATATGCTGTCTACAAGAGACCCACTTCATACCCAGGGAAACATACAGATTGAAAGTGAACAGATGGAAAAAGATATTCCATGCAAATGGAAATCAAAAGAAAGCTGGAGGAACAATTCTCATATCAGACAAAATAGACTTTAAAACAAAGACAATTACAAGAGACAAACAAGGACACTACATAATGATCAAGGGATCAATCCAAGAAGAAGATATAACAATTTTAAATATTTAATCCACCCACATAGGAGCACTTCAATACATAAGGCAAATACTAACAGCCATAAAAGGGGAAATCGACAGTAACACAATCATAGTAGGGGACGTTAACACCCCACTTTCACCAATGGACAGATCATTCCAGAATGAAAATAAATAAGGAAACACAAGCTTTAAATGATACATTAAACAAGATGGACTTAATTGATACTTATAGGACATTCCATCCAAAAACAAGAGAATACACTTTCTTCTCAAGTGCTCATGGAACATTCTCCAGGATAGATCACATGTTGGGTCACAAATCAAGCCTTGGTAAATTTAAGAAAATTGAAATCGTATCAAGTATCTTTTCCAACCACAATGCTATGAGACTAGATATCAATTACAGGAAAAAATCTGTAAAAAATACAAACACATGGAGGCTAAACAATACACTACTTAATAACCAAGAGATCACTGAAGAAATTAAAGAGGAAATCAAAAAATACCTAGAAACAAATGACAATGAAAACATGACGACCCAAAACCTATGGGATGCAACAAAAGCAGTTCTAGGAGGGAAGTTTACAGCAATACAATCCTACCTTAAGAAACAAGAAACATCTCAAAAAAACTAACCTTACACCTAAAGCAATTAGAGAAAGAAGAACAAAAAACCCCAAAGTTAGCAGAAGGAAAGAAATCATAAACATCAGATCAGAAATAAATGAAAAAGAAATGAAGGAAACAACAGCAAAGATCAATAAAACTAAAAGCTGGTTCTTTGAGAAGATAAACAAAATTGATGAAACATTAGCCAGACCCATCAAGAAAAAAAGGGAGATGACTCAAATCAATAGAATTAGAAATGAAAAAGGAGAAGTAACGACTGACAGTGCAGAAATACAAAGGATCGTGAGAGATTACTACAAGCAACTATATGCCAATAAAATGGACAACCTGGAAGAAATGGACAAATTCTTAGAAATGCAAAACCTTCTGAGACTGAACCAGGAAGAAATAGAAAATACGAACAGACCAATCACAAGCACTGAAATTGAAACTGTGATTAAAAATCTTCCAACAAACAAAAGCCCAGGACCAGATGGCTTCACAGGCGAATTCTATCAAACATTTAGAGAAGAGCTAACACCTATCCTTCTCAAACTCTTCCAAAATATAGCAGAGGGAGGAACACTCCCAAATTCCTTCAACGAGGCCACCATCACCTTGATATCAAAACCAGACAAGGATGTCACAAAGAAAGAAAACTACAGGCCAATATCACTGATGAACATAGATGCAAAAATCCTCAATGAAATACTGGCAAACAGAATCCAAGAGCACATTAAAAGGATCATACACCGGGCCTCCCTGGTAGCACAGTGGTTGAGAGTCCGCCTGCCGATGCAGGGGACACAGGTTCGTGCCCCGGTCCGGGAAGATCCCACATGCCGCAGAGCAGCTGGGCCCGTGAGCCATGGCCGCTGAACCTGCGCATCTGGAGCCTGTGCTTCGCAACGGGAGAGGCCACAACACTGAGAGGCCCATGTAATGCAAAAAAAAATAAAGAAAATATCATACACCATGATCAAGTGGGGTTTATCCCAGGAATGCAAGGATTCTTCAATATATGCAAATCAATCAATGTGATACACTATATTAACAAATTGAAGGAGAAAAACCATATGATCACCTCAATAGATGCAGAGAAATCTTTTGACAAAATTCAACACCCATTTATGATAAAAACCCTCCAGAAAGTAGGCATAGAGGGAACTTTCCTCAACATAATAAAGGCCATATATGACAAACCCACAGCCAACACTGTCCTCAATGGTGAAAAATTGAAACCATTTCCACTACTATCAGAAACAAGACAAGGTTGCCCATTCTCACCACTATTATTCAACATAATTTTGGAAGTTTTAGCCACAGCAATCAGAGAAGAAAAAGAAATAAAAGGAATCCAAATTGGAAAAGAAGTAAAGCTGTCACTGTTTGCAGATGACATGATACTATACATAGAGAATCCTAAGGATGCTACCAGAAAACAACTAGAGCTAATCAATGAATTTGGTAAAGTAGCACGATACAAAATTAATGCACAGAAATCTCTTGCATTCCTATACACTAATTATGAAAAATGTGCAAGTGAAATTAAGAAAACACTTGCATTTACAACTGCAACAAGAACAAAATATCTAGGAATAAACCTACCTAAGGAGACAAAAGACCTGTATGCAAAAAACTGTAAGACACTGATGAAAGAAATTAAAGATGATACAAATAGATGGAGAGATATACCATGTTCTTGGATTGGAAGAATCAACATTGTGAAAATGACTCTACTACCCAAAGCAATCTACAGATTCAATGCAATCCCTATCAAACTACCAATGGCATTTTTCACAGAACTAGAACAAAAAAAAATCTCACAATTTGCATGGAAACACAAAATACTCCGAACAGCCAAAGCAATCTTGAGAAAGAAAACTGGAACTGGAGGAATCAGGCTCCCTGACTTCAGACTATACTACAAAGCTACAGTAATCAAGAAGTATGGTACTGGCACAAAAACAGAAATATAGATCAGTGGAACAGGATAGAAAGCCCAGAGATAAACCCACGCACAAATGGTCACCTTATCTTTGATAAAGAAGGTAGGAATATACAGTGGAGAAAAGACAGCTTCTTCAATAAGTGGTGCTGGGAAAACTGGACAGCTACATGTAAAAGAATGAAATTAGAACACTCCCTAACACCATACACAAAAATAAACTCAAAATGGATTAAACCTAAATGTAAGGCCAGACACTATTAAACTCTTAGAAGAAAACATAGGCAGAACACTCCATGACATAAATCACAGCAAGATCCTCTTTGACCCACCTCCTAGACAAATGGAAATAAAAACAAAAATAAACAAAAGCGACCTAATGAAACTTAAAAGCTTTTGCACAGCAAAGGAAACCATAAACAAGATGAAAAGACAACCCTCAGAATGGGAGAAAATATTTACAAATGAAGCAACTGACAAAGGATTAATCTCCAAAATTTACAAGGAGCTCATGCAGCTCAATATCAAAAAAAAAAAACAAACAACCCAATCCAAAGATGGGCAGAAGACCTAAATAGACATTTCTCCAGAGAAGATATACAGATTGCCAACAAACACATGAAAGAATGCTCAACATCATTAATCATTAGAGAAATGCAAATCAAAACTACAATGAGATATCATCTCACACTGGTCAGAAAGGCCATCATCAAAAAATCTAGAAACAATAAATGCTGGAGAGGGTGTGGAGAAAAGGGAACCCTCTTGCACTGTTGGTGGGAATATAAATTGATACAGCCACTATGGAGAACAGTATGGAGGTTCCTTAAAAAACTAAAAATAGAGCTACTATACGACCCAGGAATCCCACTACTGGGCATATACCCTGAGAAAACCAGAATTCAAAGAGTCATGTACCATAACGTTCATTGCAGCTCTATTTACAATAGCCAGGACATGGAAGCAACCTAAGTGTCCATCAACAGATGAATGGATAAAGAAGATATTGCACATATATACAATGGAATATTACTCAGCCATAAAAAGAAACGAAACTGAGTTATTTGTAGAGAGGTGGATGGACCTAGAGTCTGTCATACAGAGTGAAGTAAGTCAGTAAGAGAAAAACAAATACCGTATGCTAACACATATATATGGAATCTAAGAAAAAAAAAATGGTCATGAAGAACCTAGGGGGAAGACGGGAATAAAGACGCAGAACTACTAAAGAATGGACTTGAGGATATGGGGAGGGGGAAGGGTAAGCTGGGACAAAGTGAGAGAGTGGCATGGACATAAATACACTACCAAATGTAAAATAGATAGCTAGTGGGAAGTAGCCACATAGCACTGGGAGATCAGCTCGGTGCTTTGTGGCCACCTAGAGGGGTAGGATAGGGAGGGTGGGAGGGAGGGAGACGCAAAAGGGAAGAGATATGGGGATATATGTATATGTATAACTGATTCACTTTGTTCTAAAGCAGAAACTAACAAAAAATAAAATAAAATAAAACCATAAATGCTCTTAAATATTACCATAAGGACTTCCCTGGTGGTGCAGTGGTTAAGAATCTGCCTGCCAATGCAGGGAACACAGGTTCTAGCCCTGGTGCAGGAAGATCCCACATGCTGTGGAGCAACTAAGCCCGTGCACCACAACTACTGAGCCTTCACCCTAGAGCTCTCGAGCTACAACTACTGAGCCTGTGTGGCACAACTACTGAAGCCCACATGCCTAGAGCCCGTGCTCCGCAACAAAGAGTAGCCCCCACTTGCCGCAGCTAGAGAAAGCCCATGCACAGCAACGAAGACCCAATGCAGCCAAATTAATTAAATTAATTAATTAAAAATATATATTACCATAAGAAATCATCTTTTCTTTGAATTTTAGCATAGAATATACTTAAGGTTTCCCTACCTTTGGATAATGTTGGCCCCTTTATACTTACCATATAATTTTCCTTTTAAGTATTCTGCAATTAATGGCACAGGTCAAGTACAGTATACTTTTAATCAAGTATGGAAATATTTTCTGACATACTTCATTTCTATTTCTGTCACGCCCCTCTCCCTCATACTGCCCTCTCCACTTACAATATCAAAGAGAGTCATACAGAGTGAAGTAAGTCAGAAAGAGAAAAACAAATATTGTATATTAATGCATATATTTGGAATCTAGAGAATTGGTATAGATGACCTTATTTGCAAAGCAGAAATAGAGACACAGAGGTAGAGAACAAATAACAAGGGGTAAAGGGATGGAGTGGGAGGAACTGGGAGATTGGGATTGACACATACGCAGTATTGATACTATGTATAAAGTAGACAATTGAGGGGAACATACTGTATAGCACAGGGGACTCTACTTAATGCACTGTGGTGTCCTAAATGGGAAGGAAATCCAAAAGGCAGGGGATATATGTATAATGTATGGCTGATTCATTTTGCTGTGCAGTAGAAGCTAACACAACATTGTAAAGCAACTATACTCCAATAAAAATTAATTTAAAAAACCCCAATATATGTTAAGTGCACGCAACAGGTGACACTCAGCTCCTTATCAGCTCTTCTAGGAGGTGGAGAGACTAAAATGAATATTGTGATGCTTTGCTACCTAGCAGAGGTTAATTTTGCATATCTATTGGTATATTATTTAATACCAGTAAGAAAAACTTTTTGTATATTATTCTGTAACATGTTTATAAAAAGACATCTTATTTTTAATTATTCAATTTTTAAAACCAATCTGTAATAACTGTCCTGAACTAGCTGTGTAAACCTCAAGGGTTTTAAAAATCAAAGTAAAGTGAATATAGAGCATAAATTTATGGTGAAAAACATTAGAGAGCTAATGCATAAACAAGACCTAAATCGGGGCACTATCCTACATTACTGTAGTCATAATGAATAGTGACTCTATAAAATGAGAAACTGTCTGCATCATATGAATACTATTAATGACAGGGCTTTTTAAAAATTATTAAAATGGCAAGAGTACAAATAGCTTTTACCAGTAGTGTTCAGACTGTAATATCAACATTAAATCAAAGTCTATGGACAGAAACGGTAAGAGATTTAGGAGATTTTAGGGAATAAATAAGGAATAAATAAGGAAACACCACTGAACTTGGTACTCTACATTATAGACAGCTGCCACAGGCAAAAAAATAAATAAATAAAATGGCAATTAAGTTGACTGCAGTATTTTAATATTTTAAAGAAAAACATATTAAAAATACAGACTTTTAAAAAATTTTTACATTCTTGACAGATATAGCATCACCTACCTTTCTAAAAATAGTAAGGGTAAACAATTGTAGAAAATGTATGTTAATTAGTGGTACAACACTATGTACTTAAAAACCCTGACACACTCGTACTATCTACTGCTTTGAAGTTAGATTATGGCCTAGAGTTAATGTCACGTTGGTTCCAAAATGGAATATGGGGTCCCAGGCCAGTATTGGTACACTGCACCTATTGTGGCACAACTTGTCCAGCCATGAAAGCATAAATCACAAAGAAAAAATCAGTTTTGTAAAAACGCTTTTCCCCCTTTTTATAATCTTCTTTATTTACTCCGGAGAGTTAACATAACAGTGTTCAATAGTGAAGTAAGCAGGTTTTACACTCACTATTACTGTATGGATAGAAAGAGACATATGCATTTTTGTTTTTTACAAGTCATCTCAGATCACTGCGATATGGCACATGAAAACAGAGATTCAGAGGCACAATGTTAATAAATTCATTTAACATTGTCAAGCATTCAAAAGATAAATGCAATCATATAGCAAGAAAAAAATCAGTTTGAAACTTTGACCTCTCCCAAGGATATGAAGAATCTTTTCACGTGTCAGAAATCTCTATAGCAAAGATTCCTATAAGAGAGAAAAAAATTATGTAGATTAATATTTTCAACTCAATGATTTCATGATGAATAAAAAAATGTGTTCTAATATTAATTTGGTAAGACTTAGGATTTTTCCCTCAGCTTCTGTGTAAGAAAACAGATACAATGTATTTTTTCACTCAGTTTTCACAAGCTGTGATACATCCATATCATGGAATACTATGGATTCAACAATAAAAAAGAATGAACTATTGACACACACAACTTAGATGGATCTCCTGGGCACTGTGCTAAGAGAGAAAAACCAGTCTCAAAAACTTACATCCCATGTGTGATTCCATGTATACAACATTCTCAAAAGGACAGAATAATAGAGCTGGAGAAGAAATTAGTGTTTGCTCAGGAATAGGGAGGAGAACGAGAGGACTGTGACCATAAAAGGGTATCATGAAGGAATGAGTTCCTCGGGGCTGATGGAACAATTCAGAATATTGACTGTGGTGATGTCATATGTTCTCTGTGTAAAAAAACTGCACACACACACAAGCACATGTAAAAACTAGTGAAAACTAAATAAGGCCTATAGACTGGTTAATTATGCCAATGTCAGTTTCCTGGCTTGCCATTGGGGAAGCTGGGGGAAGGATATGTGGGACTATCTGTACTATTTTTGCAACTACCTGTGAGACTGCTGTAATGATTTCAAAATAATAAAAAGTAAAACAAAGCAAAACAAAACTGTGTTACAGTCACACAATGGAATATTACTCAGCAGTTAAAAGGAATATCCAATAATATCTGATACATACAACAAGCCGGATAAATCTCAGATATGTAGTGCTGAGTGAAAGTCAGCCACTACTTAACACATGATTCCATTTATATGACAACTTGAAAAGGCAACACTAGAGGAACAAGAAACAGATCAGTGGTTCGGGGAAAGTAAATTAAGTACATTGACTGTTGTCTGGATAATAGGTGGCAGTCAAAGGATACCATTTAAAACTAACAGCAAAAAGTTAAAATTTTTTAAAAAGGGTACTTTAAGGGTACTATTAAAAGTATTAATAGAAAGGTAACCATTATAATGAAACACAAAACTTCTTGAATATCAAAAGAAATGTTCACAAGCAAAGAAGAATAATCAAATAGAGTAAATATCACATAGTAAACACGGTTATCATAACATAAGATGATAGGACAGAGTTGAGGCCAAATTTAAGTTATATCAATAAAATGAAGGAGCTTAATTCACCTGTTTTAAAAAAATTTCAAAATGATTCATAAAGCAAAACTCAAATCCATACTATATAGAAGTGAGATACTTAAAATGCAGTGATTCAAAAAAGTTAAAAATAAAGTGATGGACCAAGATCTACCAGGCAAATGGAGACAATAAGGAAACAGGAGTTGTAACTCTAATACCAGACAAAGCAGGCGTCAAGTCCTTCCTCCATCCAAAAAAATTAAACGCATCAGAAAATAACACTTCATAAAAGCCACATTCACAATAAAGATATGATAGTTCAGAATATCTATGCCACAAATAAAACAGCAAACCACCTATATAAAACAAAATTTATAGGAGACATAAGAAGAAATAAAAACATACTAATAATAGGTTTTAAAACACCATTCTTAGTAAAACAAGTGAACAAAAATTAAACGACATTATAAAAGAACTAAAAATTAAAAAGGCAAATCTTTTAGATATATTACACTATACTCTGATAAGAAAGAATGTATCTTCTCAAGTGCACATGAACTGTTCACAAAAATTGATCATGCAGTAAAGTACAAAAAAAATCAGTAGTGTCCATAAAATAGAAATATTATAGACAATAGTCTCTGATCACAATGCAATAACACTCAGAATTAAAAATGAAACCAAAACCAACAAACAAAAAAGCTCTTCTCATTGAAAATTAAAAGATTTTCTATCAAATAACTCTTGGGTAAAAGTGAAAATACAAACAGAAATTACAGAATTTATGAAAAATAATGATCACAAAAACACCATATATCAGAATCTATGGGATATATTTAAAGCAGTGATCACAGAAAAATTCATAGCTCTGAATATCTACATCAATAAAAGTGAAAGAATGGTAATAAATGAATTAAATTTCTAACTCAAAACTCTAGGGAAAAAAACCCAACAAAGTAAATGAAAAAGCACAAGGAAGGAAATAATATAAATAAAAACAGAAATTAATAAGAAAGAAAAACAGATTAAATCAATAAATCAAAATGCTTGTTCTTTGAAGCAATGAACAAAGTAAACAAACCATAGGCTAAGGTAATCAACAAAAAAAGGAAGAAACATACAAATAAGAAATGACAAAGGATATAACTATTGATACAGAAGAAATTTTAAAATTTATAAGATATTGCATTGGTTACTTCTGTGCAAATAAATTTGAAAACCTAGATAACTGAAAGCCTAGATAACTTTTAGGCAAATAGAGATAGAAAGCTTAAAAAGACCAATTTCCAAAGAAGCAATAGAGGACTTCCCTGGTGGTGCAGTGGTTAAGAATCCGCCTGTCAATGCAGGGGACATGGGTTCGAGCCCTGGTCCGGGAAGATCACACATGCCGTGGAGCAACTAAGCCCGTGCGCCACAACTACTGAACCTGTGCTCTAGAGCCCGCAAGCCACAACTACTGAGCCTGTGTGCCACAACTAGTGAAGCCCACACACCTAGTGCACATGCTCTGCAACAAGAGAAGCCACAGCAATGAGAAATCCGCGCACTGCAACGAAGTAGCCCCTTCTCACCGCAGCTAGAGAAAGCCCGCGTGCAGCAATGAAGACCCAACACAGCCAAAAATAAATTAATTAATAAATTAAAAAAAAAAAGTCGTGTCAAGGCTTTAAAAAAAAAGAAGCATAGAAACAGTTATTAAGGAAGTACATCCCACAAAAAAAAAGAACCAAGGCCACATGGTTTGACAGGTAAACTCACCCAAATCTTTAGAGATCAAATAATCCCCAACTATATAACTTGTTTCAAAGCACGGTAAACAAAAGATTTTCAAATTCTTTTTTTGAAACAAATATAACATTTATATCTAAACTTGATAAAAATAGCACAGAGAGAAAATTACAGACCAATATCACTTACGAATATTGATACACAGATCTAAAATAAATGAAATAGTAGTGAACACCAAGAAAATAATATACTATGACCAAGTAGGGGCTATGCCAGAAATTCAAAGATGGTTCAGTACTTGAAAATCTATTAATATAATTCACATATTAATAGTTCTAAAGAGAAAAACCATATCTTCATAGATGATAAAAAGGCCCTTGACAAAAACATCCTTTCCTAATAAAAAGTCTTGAAAAAATAGTAATGAGTAGTATTTCCTTAATATCATAAAACATATAAACCTCAATCCTAAAGCCAGTATCTTACTTAATGGGCAAACCCCACTGGCATTCCCACCACAGGTCAGAATTAAAACAAGAATGTCCACTTCAGTACGCGGGCCTCTCACTGTTGTGGCCTCTCCCGTTGCAGAGCACAGGCTCCAGATGTGCAGGCTCAGCAGCCATGGCTCATGGGCCCAGCCGCTCTGTGGCATGTGGGATCTTCCCGGACCGGGGCACGAACCTGTGTCCCCTGCATCGGCAGGCGGACTCTCAACCACTGCGCCACCAGGGAAGCCCCAAGAATGTCCACTTTTGCTACAGCTATTTATCATTATTCTGATGATACTGGCAAATGCAGTCAACTAGAGAATACAATTCAAGAGATACATATAGGAAAAGAAGAAATAAAATTATCTCTTTTTGCAGGTGACATGATAGTATATCTAGAAACCCCTAAAGATTCAATTACAAAACTTAATGAAAAAGTAAAAGAATTTAGCAAGATAATGTGATAGAAGAGAGAGAGAGAGACGAAGGAATAAGTGCAAGAATGTGAGTGCGTGAGACAGCATGTGTTGTCTAAACACAGAAAAAGCAAATGCGGTAAAATTTTAATAATAGTGAGTATGGGTAAAGGGTTGCACAGATGTTCTTTGTATTTTTTTTTTAACTTCTTGTAACGTTGAGATTATTTCTAAATAAAAATGTTTTTATGAAATTTGTGACATACAGGAATATATCTAAAATATTTTCCTCTGAAAAATTAGCCTATTATTTTCCTGAAGTATATGTGTTTTATGGTGCTGTAATAATTAGCCAATATTTTGTCAATGAAAGTATATGAAAAAACTGTATGATGTAGAAAAAAAAAGAAAATCAGATTTTAAAAATATAATTTATGTAGACATTAGATAAAATAGACCTTTCTTTAACATATTTATATAAAACTAATTATCAAAATACTTTATTTTTATGTCTACATATCTAATTATGTAATGATGTTTAAATAGCACTATTAATGGTAGACTGTTACAGAGTTTTCTTACCCCCTCAGATATTCAGTTTTTATTGCTATATGGTTCCCGAAGAATGGAACCTTAAACCACTTACTCTTCTACTGATCGATCCAGGCCTCGGTCAGGAGATCGATGGTGAGAACGTTCTGGTGAGTGACATTTTGTATTTGGCTTTATTGTGGAACTCAAATGATAAGCATTACTTGAGTAATTCTGGCGGCGAAGTTCTTGCACAGCTCTTTCCCTAAAGCAAAACAGTGAGACTTTTACTAAACTTTATATCCAGCGACATTATTAACACTGTCGTAGAACTATAGTTCAAATCATGCTTTAAAATCTAAGCATCATGAAATAACCAAAATCTGTGGTTATCCAAGGAACAATGCTTTCCAGGCTGAACGTGGCATAGAGACACACTTACCTTTCAAAGCGCTCTGTCCCTAGTTGTCTCTTGGTAATGTCTAAATCAGCTTCCAACTGCGTTATGGCGTTCCTGAACTGGGCCACATCTCTACTCTGGATGGCCCTGTGTAAAAGAATGTGAGTGACAGTTAATTACAGGTAAAATATGGCTAGGACTCCTAGAGTACACGAAACCATGTTGGCAATGGTTTCTCAGCTGGATCCAAGCAAAATTGTCATTTTCATAGATGTATTAGTGCATCTAAAATATGCCAGCTTTAGATGTAGTAAATGTGCAAAGCAGCCTACTAAAAGCCTAAGCTGTCCCAGCCCCATTCAATTAGTTAAACCTTTTCTGTCTCAGTTTCTTTATGTTTAGAGGGGTACTATTATCTATTATCGACCTATATTACTTATTTACTGCAGATCATTTTTACAAGTGTACTTTAAGGTATTAGGTGCATACTCCAGTGCATATAATACTGGAATTCACTAGCACCATGATGAATGTGTGTGTATATATGTACATTTAATTGACCAAATGCCTTATATATACTTGCAATGAAATTTGATATATCTACTGTTAAAAACAAAATCTCTTCAATTTAACAGGATCTTCCTTAGGGCTAAACACTGCCTCAAAAACCCTGTGATAAGGCACACTACCATGAGGCAGATGACAGAGGTGAATGCTTCTTGCACAGAACATTCTATCCTATCTGCTGGCTTTCAGGACTGCATTACAGACTGCTGGAGTCTAAACTTTAGAGACTAAGAACACACAACTTTATCAAGCTTACTTGATACTACTCACCAGCCAGTCTAAAACAGAATGTACCTCTTAAGGTGGGAGAGTCGGCACATTTCACTGAGGCAATTTCCATCTACGGCTTGAGGAAATGATCCTGCAGAACTGATTGAAGGTACCCCAAAAGCCCAGCTGCAGTGATTGAAAAGAATGACTCAATCACAGCTGCCAAAACCTAAAATCAGTTTCTGAAGGAAACGGGCCCTGGCTTTGCAGCCTTTGCTTAGTCGGGGCTCCTACAAGTAGCTGATTCCTGAGACCATGATTCTTGTCCTTCCCCACGTCCCCTGCTCGGATGGGAGGGCAGAGTTGAGGCTGGATGAAAAAGTGTTATAGGTTGGACAGATAAGAACAGAGGCTAAGGGTCCCCATGAAGTTTTGTGAGAAGTGAGTTTAATAATAAAATATTAAGTTTAATAATAAAATATTTTAATAATAAAATATTAGTTTAATATTTTAATAATAAAATATTCACTATGTTTAATAATAAAATATTCACTATGCAGGCAGGCATTTCCACCTAATCCTCCAGTCTTGTAAACAAGGTGCTAACGGTATTAGGGATTCTTAAAATAAAAAGTCAAAATCAGGGCTTCCCTGGTGGCGCAGTGGTTGAGAGTCTGCCTGCCGATGCAGGGGACACGGGTTCGTGCCCCGGTCCAGGAGGATCCCACATGCCGCGGAGCGGCTGGACCCGTGAGCCATGACCGCTGAGACTGTGCATCCGGAGCCTGTGCTACGGAGAGGCCACAACAGTGAGAGGCCACAACAGTGAGAGGCCCGCGTACCACCAAAAAAAAAAAAAAAAAAGTCAAAATCAATGCTCTGGGGGAAGTCTTCAGCATTCTGTAAATGCAGCGGTTCTTCCACATAACCAGCATACACTTACAGGTACATAGGGAAATATTATGTGGCAAATGGAAAGACAGTAGCACTATCAGGTGGGTCCATAAATGGAAAAATTCTTCTGGTTTCAGAAGTGCTTAATTTCTTCTAATCTGGTTATTTCCTAAAGGCAATATGTTAGATCAGTAGGTGTTCATTTATACCCAAACAATCAACAAAGATGGTTAAACTTAAATTTAGATAAATTTAGATAAACATATAATAGAAATAAGTACTAAATCTTAGACAAATCACAATATTTGGGGTCCTCAGTTTAATTAATAGCAAATTATGACACTAAATTGTCTAAACGCCAGCTTTGAAATTCTATTAATCTATAAAGTACCAAAACTTTAGAAATATGACTTTATGTTATCATATTGCTAACCAACTCACATTTTACTTTCTGCCAAACAAAGGTGTTCTTTAAGAAGCTGAATTTCAGATTCTTTTTCTTGAAGTGCTATCTGAGACTGATATTCTTTGTCTCGATTGGCCACCAGCAAAGCTTCTAGATTCTGCATGGAGATTCTCTCATTTGTCATCTGACTCCTGAGGAGTTCTATTTCAGAACGAGCAGAATCCAACTCATTCTCCATCTGTACAATAATAGGAAGATACCTATACTTATTCCTATTCGTTCACTTAACTGATGTATTATCAGAGACTCATAAAATGTCTGTATTATGTTATAAACTGACAACCACTTTTAATTTCTTGATTAGAAATTGTGTCCTCCTTCTTACCAGATACACACACGCACACACACTGAGTATCACTTTCCCCAACTCTCTGATAATATCAGAAAGTTCATTAATTTAAGTAAAGAGTTATTAATCTCAAACTTCAAACAATTTCCATTTCCAGCTTTGATATTTCTTATTTCTGCAAGACTGACATGGTAGTATCTGTAACTACTGCTTTGTCCTGAGTTGGGTGAATTATAAACACCTAACTTCCTGACGGAATGTCATCGCGCTCCATAGTTAAGAAAGATAAGGAGTAATTGCACATTCCCTCTCTTGCATGATCCTGTGGAAAACTTCACTTTTTGAAGGTTATCTTGAGCCTAAAATACGTTCTATAAGCCAAATGTTTCTTCAAAAGGAGAAAAACCAGACATTATTTAGAAAAAAAAATTCCTTATCTCATAATACATATTATAATAATTTACATATGCATTAAAAAAGTTAAATGTTGGGCTTCCCTGGTGGCGCAGTGGTTGAGAGTCCGCCTGCCGATGCAGGGGATGTGGGTTCATGCCCCAGTCCGGGAAGATCCCACATGCCGCGGAGCGGCTAGGCCCGTGAGCCATGGCCGCTGGGCCTGTGCGTCCGGAGCCTGTGCTCTGCAACGGGAGAGGCCACAACAGTGAGAGGCCCGCGTTCCGCAAAAAAAAAAAAAAAGTTAAATGTAAAAGATAAAACCCTAAGAAAAAAAAGTTAAATAAAAATGAAATTATTAGGAAAGGGGCGGGCAGGTAGGGGAAGAACTTTTTAGACTAGATACAATTAAAAAATTATGTCTGACTGTAGAAAAAACAAACATACTTATACTCATTATAAAGAAACAAAATTTACGAGGAAAAAAACCAGATGAAAATAAACTCAGTAAATAGTTAATATCTTATTAATATAAGGAAGATGAACAAACTGCAGAGAAATATGAACTAATGATGTGAACAGAAAATGTACAAGATACAGCTAATTAGTAAACATATAGAATAACTTACCCTTACTAATAATCAAAGAAATAGAAATTAAATCAAGACGGTATTTCTAGTCCAGGATTTCTTAACTTTGACACTATTGACCTTTTAGGTTGGACATTTATTTGGGGTAGGGAGTTGCCCTATGCATTACAGGATGTTTAGTGGCATCCCTGGCCTCTACCTACCAGAGATCCACAGCAGCCCCCAACCCTGGTTGTAACAGTCAAAGATGTCTATAGACATTGCTAAGTGTTTCCTGGGGAGCAAAATCTCTTTCAGGTGAACCAATGTTGTAGTTTATCAAACTGGCAAATTTCTTAGCTTTTGTGTTGATTAACATTAAAGTGGGCAATGGCAATCTCATATACCTTGCTGGCAGGAATATAAAATGGAGCGTCACATTTTTGGTAACAGCTTTATTGGAATATAATTCACATACCATACCACTTGCCCATTTAAATTGTACAAGTCAATGGTTTTTAGTACATTAACAGAGTTGTATGATCATACCACAATCTCACAACCTATTGTGAGAACTTTTTCATCATCCCCAAATGAAACCCAGCACACATTAGCAGTCATTCCCCCACTCCTACCCCAGCACGAGCCCTAGACAATCCCTAATCTATTTTCTATCTCTATGATCTGCTTTATTTTAAACATTTCATATAAATGGAATCATACAATGTGTGTGTGGTCTTATGGGACTGCCTTCCTTCACTTAGTGTAATGTTTTCAAGAGTCATCCATGTTTTAGCAGGTATCAGTACTTCATTACTTCTATTGCCAAATAATATTCCCTTGCATAGATGTAGGAATATTTGAGTTATTTACACTTTTTGGCTATTATAAATAATGCTGATAAGAACATTTGTGTATACGTTTTTACATGGACCTATGTTTTCATTCTTCTTTGATAAATAGGAGTGGGATTTCTGGACTTTACGGTAATCCTATTTTTTCACATTTCGAGGAACTGCCAAAATGTTTTCCAAAGAGGCCTATTTTACATGCCCACCAGCAATGTATGAGGGTTCCAAGTTTTCTACATCTTTGCCAACATTTGCTATTGTCTTTTGTAAATTATAGCCATCCTAGTGGTTATGAAATGGTATAGTTTTGTTTTGCATTTCTCTGATTATTGATGTTGAGCATCTTTTCATGTGCTTTTTGCCCATTTATGTAGTGTCTGTAGAGAAATGTCTATTGAGATCCTTTCCCCATTTTTTGAGTTGGGTTATTACTAAGTTGCAAGAGTCCTTTATATACTCTGGATACAAATCTCTTATTAGATATATGATTTGCAAATGTTTTCCCCATTCTGTGCATTGTCTTTTTACTTTGTTGATATCATTTGCAGCACAGAAGTTTTTTATTTTGATGAAGTCCTTCTAATCTATTTTTTCTTCTGTTGTACTTTTGATGTGACTCTAAAAAAGCATTACCTAACCCAAGGTCACACAGATTTATTTGTATGTTCTCTTCTTAAGAGTTTTATAATTTTAACTCTTACATATAGGCCTATAAAACATTTGAATTTAATTTTTGTATATGGTACGTGATAGGAATCCAACTTCATTCTTCTCCATGTAGATGTTTAGTTGTCCCAGTAGCATTTGTTGAAAAGACTATTCTTCCCCCATTAAATTGTATTGCTACCAATTTTTTGGAAATCACTTCACCACAAATGTAAGAGTTTATTTCTGGACTCTCAATTCTGTTCCACTGACCTATATATCTTTTCTTATGCTAGTACTACACTGTCTTGATTACTATAGACAGTTTTGACATTGGGAAGTGCTCTGACTTTGTTCTTCTTTTTCAAGATTGTTTTGGCTATCCTGGGTCACTTGCACTTCCATATTAATTTTATGTCATCTTGTCAGTTTCAATGAGGAAGCCAGCTGGCATTCTAATAGGCATTGTATTGAATTTGTAGACCAATTTGGGGTAGTACTGCCATTTTAACAGTGTTAAGTCTTCTGATCCATGGATGTGGGATGTCTTTCCTTTTATTTGGGTCTTTAATTTCTCTCTCTCTCTCTGTCTTTCTCTCTCTCTCTCTCTCTGTCTCTCTCTATATCTCTCTGTCTCCAAACTGGAAATAACAGATGTCCTTCAAAGGATGAATGATTAAACAAACTATGTTACAGGAATGAACCACTAATATATGCAACAACCTGGATGAATCTTCAGAGAATTATGCTGAGTGAAAAAATCCAATCCCAAAAGTTTACATATCGTATGATTCTATCTATATAACATTCTTGAAGTGACAAAGTTTACAAGTGGAGAACAGATTAGCTGTTTGTTTCCAGGGGTTAAGGAGAGGTTGTGGATAGGAGGGGAGTAGATAGAGCTAAAAAAGGGCAACATGATGGGTCCTGTGATAGAAATGTTCCATATCTTGCCTGAAACAATGTCAAAAGCCTGGTTGAGATATTATACTATGGTTTTGCAAGATGTTACCATTGGGGGAGGCCAGGTAAAGGAGACACAACATTTCTTTGTATAGTTTCTTATAATTGCATGTGAATCTACAATTATCTCAAAATCAAAAGTTTAACTTAGAAAAATTATTTGACTGTTCCTTATATGCATAGTACAGCTGAAGAAATACAAAGATAAATAAGATAGTTCTTGCACTTGAAATACAGCTTATTATGGGGATAAACATAAATATATAAATAACTAAATTCTAAGGCAAAAAAATTTATGTCAGGAGTATTTAAAAATACTATGAGAATTAGCCTGATGACTTCACACCCATCTGGATAGTTATTAGCAAAAGAGAGAGAGAGGTTGGGGGAAGAAGGGAGGGAGGGAGGGGGGTAGAGAGAGAGAGAGAGAAAGAAAGAAAGAAAGAAAGAAAGAAAGAAGGAAAGAAAGAGAGAAAGAAAGGCTGAAAAACAAGTGTTGGCAAGGATGTAGAGAAATTGGAACACTTGTGCACTGTCAGTGGGAATATAAAATGGTAGAGCTGCTTTGGAAAACAGTATGGAGATGCCTCAAAAAATTAAAAATAGAATTACCATATGATTACCATATGATCCAGAAATCCAACTTCTGGGTAGAGACCCAAACAAAATGAAAGCAGCATCTTGAAGAGAGATTTATACCCCCATGTTTATAGCAGCATTATTCACAATAGCTAAAACATGGAAGCAACCCAAGTGTCCACAAACTGACAAATAAATAAGCAAACTGTGGTATATTCACACAATGGAATATTGTTCAGCCTTAAAAAGGAAAGAGAGGGTGGAGTCAAGATGGCAGTGCGGGAAGACGTGGAGTTAGCTTCTCCCCACAACTAGGGTGCCTGCTGGCCGCTGGTGGGGGACTCTGACACCCAAGGAGATGGGAGGAACCCCAAAGTGAACCAGTAGGATGTAGGGGGACTGAGGGGGGAGGAGAAGTGGAGGCCAGACAGGATCTGTGCCCCCTAAGGCCAGGGAGATCAGTAGAGGCAGTTGGGGGGGACTCTCCCAGAAGAGAGGGAGAGGAGCGGAGGGCCATCGCCTGGCCCACTAGGGCCGGGGAGCCTGCTGAGCTCCCAAGCTGGTTTCCCCTATCCAAAGCCCGATCCAGGCCACATGCGTCCTTGGGGGCATAGCAGGGAGGCCGGAGAGATCAGGAGATGCAGGTGGGAGAGGCCATCCAGGAGGAGCAGGAGAGGAGTGGAGGATGATTGCCCTGCCCACTCGGGCCCAGGGAGCCTGCTGAGCTCCCAGGCCGGTCCCCTGCCCTCCAAGGCCGCCCACCCCTCATTGGTCCTGGGGACATAGGAGGGAGGCCGGGAAGATCAGGAGAGGCAGGTGGGAGGGGCCCTCCCAGACGGGAAGAGCAGGAGAGGGGAGGAGGGCATTTGCCCTACCCCCTCAAGCCCAGGAAGCCTGCTGGGCTGCCAGGTAAGGTTTCCTGCCTTCTAAGACCAGGGGTGGGGGGCATGCCTGGGCCTCTTCTGTTCCTAGAGCCTAAGCCCCAACCCCCCACAGCCCCCAGGGTCTTTTCCAGCCCTGTGGGTCCTAAGCATAGGCCCCGCCCACTGCCCAAACCTCGCCCTTGCTTAGGCCCTGCCCTCCACAGCCAAAGTCTTCCCCACACCGCTTTTTTTTGCTTTTTCCTCCTCTTTTTTACTATTGGGGTACTGATGTACCTTCTGGTTGTTGATTCATCTATATTTTTATTTTTATATTCTTTCTAACCTATCTGTTAGTTTCCAAGTCTAATTTTATTTTTTACTTTGTTATTGTTCTCTCTCATTGTTTTTTTTTTTTTTTTTTTTTTTTTTTTGCTGCCCCATGTGGCTTGAGGGATCTTGTTCACGAGCCCAGGGTAAGGCTGAAGCTCCTGTGGTGGGAGCTCCGAGTCTGAACCACTGGACTAACAGAGAACCTCAGACCCCAGGGAATATTCATCAGAGTGAGGTCTCACAGAGTTCCTCATCTCAGCACCAAGACCCAGCCTACAAACCCCAGTGCTGGAAGCCTCAGGCCAAATAACCAGTAGGACATGAACATAATCCCACTCATTAAAAAAAAAAAAAAAATGTCACAGATGAAGCAGCAAGGTAAAAACCTACAAGACCAAATAAATGAAGAGGAAATAGGCAATCTACCTGAAAAAGAATTCAGAGTAATGATAGTAAAGATGATCCAGAATCTCGGAAGTAGAATGGAGGCACGGATTGAGAAAATACAAGAAATGTTTAACAAAGATCTAGAAGAACTAAAGAACAAACAGAGATGAACAATACAATAACTGAAATGAAAAATACACTAGAAGGAATCAACAACAGAATAACAGAGGCAGAAGAACGAATAAGTGAGCGGGATGACAAAATGGTGGAAATAACTGCAGAGGAGCAGAATAAAGAAAAAAGAATGAAAAGAATTGAGGACAGTCTCAGAGACCTCTGGGACAACACTAAACACACCAACATTTGAATTATAGGGGTCCCAGAAGAAGAAGACAAAAAGAAAGGGTCTGAGAAAATATTTGAAGAGATTATAGTCGAAACCTTCCCTAACATGGGAAAGGAAATAGTCACCAAAATCCAGGAAGCACAGAGAGTCCCCTACAGGATAAATCCTAGGAAAAACACACCAAGACACATATTAATCAAACTAACAAAAATTAAATTCAAAGAAAAAATATTAAAAGCAGCAAGGGAAAAACAAAAAATAACATACAAAGGAATCCCCATAAGGTTATCAGCTGATTTTTCAGCAGAAATTCTGCAGGCCAGAAGGGAGTGGCAGGATATATTTAAAGTGATGAAAGAGAAAAACCTACAACCAAGATTACTCTACCCAGCAAGGATCTCATTCAGATTCGATGGAGAAGTCAAAAGCTTTTCAGACAAGCAAAAGCTAAGAGAATTCAGCACCACCAAACCAGCTTTAAAATGAATGCTAAAGAAACTTCTCTAGGCGGAAAACACAAGAGAAGAAAAAAACCCACAAAAACAAACCCAAAACAATTAAGAAAATGGTCATAGGAACATACATATCGATGATAACCTTGAATGTAAATGGATTAAATGCCCCAACTAAAAGACACAGACTAGTTGAATGGATACAAAAACAAGACCCATATATATGCTGTCTACAAGAGACCCACTTCAAACCTAGGGACACATACAGACTGAAAGTGAACACATGGAAAAAGATATTCCATGCAAATGGAAATCAAAGGAAAGCTGGAGTAGCAACACTCATATCAGATAAAGTAGACTTTAAAATAAAGACTGTTACAAGAGATAAGGAGGGGCACTACATAATGATCAAAGGATCAATCCAAGAATAAGATATAACAATTATAAATGTTTATGCACCCAACATAGGAGCACCTCAATACATAAGGCAAATGCAAACAACCATGAAAGGAGAAATCGATAGTAACACAGTAATAGTAGGGGACATTAACATGCCACTTACACCAATGGACAGATCATCCAAAATGAAAATAAATAAGGAAACACAAGCTTTAAATAACACAATAGCCCAGATAGATCTCACTGATATTTATAGAACATTCCACCCAAAAGTGGCAGAATACACTTTCTTCTCAAGTGCACATGGAACATTCTCCAGGATAGATCACATCTTGGGTCACAAATCCACAAAGCCTCGGAAAATTAAAGAAAATTGAAATTGTATCAAGCATCTTTTTCTGACCACAATGTTATGAGATTGGAAATCAATTACAGGAAAAAATCTGTAAAGAAACACAAATACATGAGGCTCAACAGTGCGCTACTAAATAACCAAGAGATCACTGAAGAAATCGAAGAAGAAATAAAAAAATACCTAGAAACAAATGACAATGAAAACATGACGACCCAAAACCTATGGGATGCAGCAAAAGCAATTCTAAAAGGGAAGTTTATAGCAATTCAATCTCACCTCAAGAAACAAGAAAAATCTCAAATGAACAATCTAACCCTACCCTTGAAACAACTAGAGAAAAAAGAACAAAGAAAACCCAAAGTCAGTGGCAGGAAAGAAATCATAAAGATCAGAGCAGAAATAAATGAAATAGAAACAAAGAAAACAATAGCAAAGATCAGTAAAACTAAAAGTTGGTTCTTTGAGAAGAAAAACAAAATTGATAAACCCTTAGCCTGACTCATCAAGAAAAAAAGGGTGAGGACACAAACAGATAAAATTAGAAAAGAAAGAGGAGAAATCACAACTGACACTGCAGAAGTACAAAGGATTATAAGAGACTATTACAAACAACTATATGCCAATAAAATGGACAACCATGAAGAAATGGACAAATTCTTGGAAAGGTACAATTTTCCAAGATTGAACCAGGAAGAATTAGAAAACAAAAACAGACCTATCACAAGTAATGAAATTGAAACCGTAATTAAAAATCTTCCAACAAACAAAAGTCCAGGACCGGGGGCTTCACAGGTGAATTCTATCAAACATTTAGAGAACAGCTAACACCCATCCTTCTCAAACTCTTCCAAAAAATTGCAGAGGGAGAAACACTCACAAATTCATTCTATGAAGCCACCATCACCCTGATACCAAAACCAGAAAAAGATATCACAAAAAAAGAAAATTATAGACCAATATCACTGATGAATATAGATGCAAAAATCTTGAACAAAATACTAGCAAACAGAATCCAACAGCACATTAAAAGGATCATATACCATGATCAAGTGGGATTTATCCCAGGGATGCAAGGATTCTTCAGTATATGCAAATCAATCAATGTGATATACCACAATAACACATTAAGGAATAAAACCATAAGATCATCTCAATAGATGCAGAAAAAGCTTTTGACAAAATTCAACACCCATTTATGATAAAAACTCTCCAGAAAATGGGCATAGAGGGAACCTACCTCAACATAATAAAGGCCATATGTGACAAATGCACAGCAAGCATCATACTCAATGGTGAAAAACTGAAAGCATTTCCACTAAGATCAGGAAAAAGACAAGGATGTCCACTCTCACTACTCTTATTCAACATAGTTTTGGAAGTCCTAGCTACAGCAATCAGAGAAGAAAAAGAAATAAAAGGAATACAAATTGGAAAAAGAAGAAGTAAAACTGTCACTGTTTGCTGATGATATGATACTATACATAGAAAATACTAGAGATGCCATCAGAAAACTACTAGAAGTAATCAATGTATTTGGTAAGGTTGCAGGATACAAAATTAATGCACAGAAATCTCTGGCATTCCTATACACCAACAATGAAAAATCAGAAAGAGAAATTAAGGAAACACTCCCATTTACCATTGCAACAAAAAGAATAAAATACCTAGGAATAAACCTGCCTAAGGAGGCGAAAGACTTGTACTCAGAAAACTGTAAAACACCAATGAAAGAAATCAAAGATAACATAAACAGATGGAGAAATATACCATGTTCTTGGATTGGAACAATCAATACTGTGAAAATGACTATACTACCCAAAGCAATCTACAGATTCAATGCAATCCCTATCAAACTACCAATGGCATTCTTCACAGAATTAGAACAAAAAATTTTACAATTCATATGGAAACACAAAAGACCCTGAATAGCCAAAGCAATCTTGAGAAAGAAAAACAGAGTTGGAGGAATCAGGCTCCCCAACTTCAAACTATACCATAAAGCTACAGTAATCAAGACACTATGGTACTGGCACAAAAACAGAAATATAGATCAATGGTACAGGATAGAATGCCCAGAGATAAACCCACGCACATATGGTCACCTAATTTACGACAAAGGAGGCAAGAACATACAATGGAGAAAAGACAGCCTCTTCAATAAGTGGTGCTGGGAAAACTGGACAGCTACATGTAAAAGGATGAAATTAGAACACTCCTTAGCACCATACACAAAAATAAACTCCAAATGGATTAAAGGCCTAAATGTAAGACCAGACACTATAAAACTCTTAGAGGAAAACATAGGAAAAACACTCTTTGACATAAACCACAGCAAGATCTTTTTTTACCCCACCTCCTAGAGTAACAGAAATAAAAACAAAAATAAACAAATGGGACTTAATTAAACTTAAAATCTTTTGCACAGCAAAGGAAACCATAAACAAGACAAAAAGACAACCCTCAGAATGGGAGAAATATTTGCAAATGAAACAACAGACAAAGGATTAATCTCCAAAATATATAAATAGCTCATGCAGCTCAATATCAAAAAAACAAATAATCCAGTTAAAAAATGGGCAGAACAACTAAATAGACATTTCACCAAGGAAAACATACAGATGGCCAAGAGGCACATGAAAAGATGCTCAACATCTCTAATTATTAGAGAAATGCAAATCAAAACCACTATGAGGTATCTCCTCACATGGATCAGAATGGCCATTATCAACAAATCTAGAAACAATAAATGCTGGAGAGGGTGTGGAGAAAAGGGAACCCTCCTGCACTGTTGGTAGGAATGTAAACTGATACAACCACTATGGAGAACAATATGGAGGTTCCTTAAAAAACTAAAAGTAGAACTACCATATGACCCAGCAATCCCACTACTGGGCATATACCCTGAGAAAACCAGAATTCAAAAAGAGTCATGTACCACAATGTTCACTGCAGCTCTATTTACAATAGCCAGGACATGGAACCAGCCTAAGGGTCCATCAACAGATGAATGGATAAAGAAGATGTGACACATATATACAATGGAATATTACTCAGCCATAAAAAGAAATGAAAATGAGTTATTTGTAGTGAGGTGGATGGACCTAGAGTCTGTCATACAGAGTGAAGTAAGTCAGAAAGAGAAAAACAAATACCATACGCTAACGCATATATATGGAATCTAAAAAAATAAAATAAAATGGTACTGATGAACCTAGTTGCAGGGAAGGAAAAAAGAGGCAGACATAGAGAATGCACTTGAGGACATGGGGTGGGAGGGCGAAGCTGGGGCAAAGTGAGAGTAGCATCGACATATATACACTACTGAATGTACAATAGTTGGCTGGTGGGAAGCAGCAGCATAGCACAGGGAGATCGGCTTGGTGATTTGCGATGACCTAGAGGGGTGGGATAGGGAGGATGGGAGGGAGGCTCAAGAGGGAGGGGATATGGGGACATGTGTATGCATATGGCTGATTCGCTTTGCTGTGCAACAGAAACTTACACAGTATTGTGAAGCAATTATACTGCAATAAAAATCTATTTAAAAAAAAGGAAAGAAATTCTGCAATATGCTACAACATAGATGAACCTTAAGGACATTATGCTAAGTGAAATAAGTCAGCCTCCCAAAGACAAATACGTATGATTCCACTTATGTGAGTTACTTAGAGTAGTCAAAATCATCAAGACAGAAAATATAATGGTGGTTGCCAGGGGCTGCAGGGAGGAGAGAATGGGGAGTTAGTGTTTAATAGGTATAGAGTTTCAGATTTATAAGATGAAAGAAGTTATGGTCATGGACGGTGGTGATGGCTGCAAAACAATGTGAAAACCACTGAACTTTAAAATGGTTAAGATGGTAAAGGTTATATGTATTTTAACAGAATAAGAGAAAAAATATTTAAAGACTAGTAAGTAAGCAACAAAACCTGTGGTAAACATCCTTAAAAGATTAAAAAATAAATATAAATCATTATCGATTTTATATTTAGTTCTGCTAAGGGTAATAATTTTAAAGCTTAAAGATTACTAATCCTTTTGGTTATGGTGTATTTGTGTATGTGTATCAACATATAACCAAAATGTGTTGATATTTCAATTATACTATGCATCTTGAATACATATCCCTTCAGGACTCAGGCTCCATCTATTTTTCCAGATGCATCTCAGCCACCTGGCCATTGCAAATGACTTACTACTCACTCAAGAATTTACTTATAACTTCAGACCATTGCCTAAGTGGTTGTTCCCTCTGAATGGGATGCCTCATCACTTCCGAGTTCAGTAGTTTGCCCTTGTGAACTCCTCTCTGACACCCATAGGCCAAAAAGGAATTCCCTCTCTGAAAACTTGAGTATTCCTTACTAGTAAAATATTCACCCCAAATAATTTGTATGTCAATACCAGGAGGCCCTTGAGGGCAGGGGACTGTATCTTTTGAACATTATATTCACAGTGGCAAGCACAATGTCAGGCACGTGGTAGACACAGTCAAGTGAATTACAGTTTAAAAGAACTCAGCCAAATAGTAAATTTTGCTTAAAAGGATATCATTAAAGTTATTATTTTGCTAGATAAACCTCAGCCTCATGGTTCTTTGCTGATTGATATGTCAATGTGTTTTATACTTCTTTTGGCTAAAAGTAAATGCAAATTACACACTCAAAGGAAGAGCTTCTGTTATGGTCTTGAGTTGTTTGGAACACAGCATAAATTAATTTCTTGGACTTTAAAAATAAAATCTAAAGTTGAAAGGCATGGCTTGATGTAATATTTTATTAAAAAATAGTTCATTTTTTGAAAATGGTGGTAATTTTATAGTAATATTAAAAGAACCATTTAAAAACATAATACATACCATTTCTATTTCTTGATCTTTAGCAATCAGCTGTCGATTAAGAAGTTCTTTGCTTGAGTCAAGTTTAATGCAAAGTTCCCTTGTGGAAGACAAGTCTGCAAGGGCAGACACTTTTTCAAACTGAACCTTCTGAAGCTCCTCTTCCATCTTTACAACAGACTTATGTAAAGTAGCAATCTGGGACTTGTAAGACCGTTCTGCATTTAAGTGCTGCAAGGACAAAATTATTATATATATGTATTTTTTTAACTTGAAAAAAACCTACAGCATGGAAAACAAAGTGGGGCAAATATTTTAATGATAGTACTTTTAGATTATAAGGAACTTTAGATGATATAGGTGGCAATAGTATGCACAAAACATTCTGGGAAAGATAAATTTGGGCTTCACATTTCTATATATAAAATCCAGGAGTAAAGTGGTCAACTGGTCGTTCTTTTTTTTTTTTTTTAAATAAAGTTATTTATTTTTGGCTGCGTTGGGCCTTCGTTGCTGTACACGGGCTTTCTCTAGTTGCTGCGAGAGGGGGCTACTCTTCATTGCAGTGCGCGGGCTTCTCACTGCAGTGGCTTCTCTTGTTGCGGAGCACGGGCTCTAGGCACACGGGCTTCAGTAGTTGCAGCACACCGGCTCAGTAGTTGTGGCGCACGGGCTTAGTTGCTCCGCGGCATGTGGGATCTTCCAGGACCAGGGATTGAACCCGTGTCCCCTGTATTGGCAGGCAGATTCTTAACCACTATGCCACCAGAGACGTCCCTGGTCATTCTTTTCAATGTATTTAGAAAACAATTGAAAAGTCTCATCCCCAAAGTTAGTTGAGATATACACGTTTGGCCTGTAATTCTGTCTATATTTGCCATAGTTCCAATTATTCTACAGTATAAATATTATTATTGTTAAAGACAAAACATTGTCTACTGTTTCATTCACAATACCCATTTTCTAATTCTTGAATGGCATGCTGATATGGATCATAATATCATAAAACGAGAGCTGATAACTCTCTAGCACTTACTAATACCTCTGAGGGAAAAAGACTCCGGGCAAGTATAAATCAAGAACACATCCACATTATGGAAAATAAGAGCATGTCTTTAAAACTGTAATATGAGAGTCAAGTTATATAAATGCTTTCAAATGTTCAAGATAATTCCACACACCGCCCCTTTTTTTTTCAGAAAAATGTCTTATGTAAGTGCACTGCCACCTACAGAGTATTTGCTATTATGTGAGACTAACAGAACTGAGAGACAAATAAAGAAATGTTTCTGCTTTTACAAGCGTTTTTACAAGTACAATGCACAAAAAATTGCTCCTGGAATAAGTTATTTGGCCACAATTCACTCCTACCTTTCTGCCTCCCTTCCTTCCTTACTCACTCAATTTCTCACTCATTCTTCAAACAACCTTCTATCCATCCATCCACCCACCCGCCCATCCATTCCATACTTATTGAGTATATTCTATGTTCCAGTCAATGTGCCTTGATGCATATCCAATGATAAGCAAAATGGTCTCTGCTCTCATGAAGTTTCCAGACTATGGGGGAATCATGCATTAATAAAATAATCATATACATGAATATGTAAATATATACTGAGCAAATATTTCTAGAGAAAAAAGTGTAGAACACAGGAAAGTGACCTAGACTGATGGGATCGGGGAAATCAGGAAAGTCTTCTCTAAGTAAATGACACTTGAACTGAGATCTGAAGAGTGAGTAGATATACAGTGTGTTGGGGGAGGGTGGCTTTTCAAATCAGAGGATGCTAAGTGCAAAGCAAGAGCAGAGAGAAGGCTAGTATGGCTAGAGCCCAGAGACTACAGGGAAGAGTGATAGGAGGTGCAGTTGAAAAGGTACATAATTTACAAAATAGAGCCTAGTAAGCCATGTAAAATTCAGGTCTTTATTACAATTGACAGATCTTACAGAGTAAGTTATGTGATCGGTTTTGTGTTTTGAGAAGAATGCTTTGGACGTTTCAGGTTCTAGTAAAATAGCTGATTAAGCTAAGAGGAAAATCTGGATAAAACAGAATAAAAAATTATTTTTGCAGTTCATAGTTGAACTTGCAGGTAAGAAAGAGAAATTCTCACATGCCAAAAACAGAGAAAACAAAACCAGAGCAAGGAGCAAATGAGCAGGTCTGAAGCTAAGAGTTGGGGGTTGGAAGACCCAGTAATGGCGAATGGCTTAACACACTCAAGTAAGACTAGGAGACAAGAATTTAGGACTAATGGAGAGTTGGAATTGAGATCTCCATATAATCTGGGACCCTTGAAAGGAGGCTCCAGGAAAAAAAAATTCACTCAACCTCACAGAGAGACAGCCAAAAGTTTATCTTGACCTAGTCTCTGGATAGAGAAAAAAAAATGTCTTCTGTAAGAAACTGAAAACTTTGGTCTGGCTTCACCCAATTTTGGAGTCTGACTTTACCCTGCCATACACAATTCTAAACTTTAACATAATGTTTGTTCCATGCCAATGATAACTCAGAGTCCTTCTGTAGAAGCAGATGCACCTCCCTGAAATTCACAGTGAAGCACAACAGGAAAGATGAACGTTTTCTGGCTGGGTTGTGGAGGTCTTGAGAGCTACTTTCTATCACAAAACGATCCTCTAGTCTCCATTCCTGGCAGATTTAGGACTTAAGAGTTCCCATGAAATCCTTTCTCCCACATGTTCCGCTTGTGTTTTTACAATAACTCCTGTTTTCTTGAACTAGCTGGAGTAGATCTCTTTTCCTTACACTTGAAAAAGTTTTAATATATAAATGAATTTACTCAGACATGTGAACACATATTAAATGTCTTCAAAAATGTTTTCCTTTTAGAAAAAGTGAAAAATGTATCCTTAGGAAATCCCAAATTTCAGTAACATATATTCTGCTAAGTATATTTTACCAAAGTTCTGCAGAGAACTGGATTTTTAGAATTGGGTTGAGCATGTTTTATACCAAACTCTTGGCCCTGATCACTATTGCCCTTAATATCACCTAAAGTCAACCCTCCTGGATTTGATCACAAGGTTTTAGGATCAAGGATAGCAATATTGTCATATAACAATGACAAAAACAAACAACACTGATATTGAAACAAGCATACCAATTATTTATAAGGTTCTTTGAGCAAGAGTTATTTACAGTGATTAAAGCAGATGATTTTTAATATATTCATGACAAAAAAAAGAAGCAACGATGAATGAAGGATTCTGTACACATATGGGTAGATACAAATAAGGATTGACAAAGAATAAGAATAGTAATGATTTATTTTTAAGAATATAAAAACAAGGTGGAACTAAAATAGTACACAACAGTATCATAAAAGATTGGTGTATGTGTGTTTGTGTGAAAGAGAAAATAAGAGAGAGGGCACAAGATCTAGTAAGCAGTAGTTTTATGCTCAGTATTCAAATTTTCTCAGGACCATATATTATTGTTTAGGAGAAAGGTTGGAGATACTAACAACAGACTTTGTTAAGTATGCATATTACAATTTTAACTACCAAAAGAAGAGACTGAGAACATATAACTGCCAAACCAATCAGCAGTGGGGTAGGAAGTGTGTAAGGAAAATAAACACATAAAAGACATGTAAAAAAAGGAGGTTCTTCAGAAATGAGGGTGAAATAAATACTTTTTAAAACAAACAATACCTGAGAGAATTCAATGCCAACGTACTACAAAAAACGGGTTTTTTCCCCCTCAGTTGAAAAGAACTTAGCTCTTACCACTTTATTTTATTTTACTTACTTTTTGTTAAATTTTTTTCTATTTGTTACTTTATTTAGAAGAAATGTTTAAAGGAACTTCTTCTAGCAAAAAGAAAATTATAGTAGATGAAAACTTGGATCTCCCCAAAGGAATGAAGAACATGAGAAATAGTAGATATGTGGGTGAATAAAAATGTCTTTCATATTTTAATTTCTTTAAAGATAACTATTAAAAGTTAAAATAATAATGTACTATGGGGTTTACAATATATGTAGAAGAAAAATGGAGGAACAGTAGGATAAAGAATGGGAGGGGGAAGTAAAGGGGTACTAAGAAGTAATCTATTATTTGAAGGTAGACTGTGACAATTAAAAGATACATGGTCTAGGGCTTCCTTGGTGGCGCAGTGGTTGAGAATCCGCCTGCCGATGCAGGGGACACGGGTTCGTGCCCCGGTCCGGGAAGATCCCACATGCCGTGGAGCGGCTGGGCCCGTGAGCCATGGCCGCTGAGCCTGCGCGTCCGGAGCCTGTGCTCCGCAGCGGGAGAGGCCACAACAGTGAGAGGCCCGCGTACCGCAAAAAAAAAAAAAAAAAAAGATACATGGTCTATACTCCAGAATAATCAGCAGAAAAAATAATGATGTACAGCTCATAAGGCCATAATAGAGATAGAATGGAATACTAAAAAAAAATACTCAAAAGAAGGCAGAAAAAGAGTGAAAATGAAACAAAAAATAAGTGGGACAAATAGAAAACAATAACATGGTAGGTTTACACACAACTATATTAATAATTCCATTAAATATAAATGGCCCAAAGACAACTAAAAGACAGATGTAAGACAGGATAAAAAAGCAAGATCCAACCATATGCTGTCTAAAGGAATACTATTTTAAACATAAAGACATAGAAAGATTAAAAACAAAAGCATGGAAAAAGATATACCATACAAACAATAATTAAAAGAAGTCTGAAGTGGCTATATTAATACCTTACTTGTAGTATACTACAGTAAGGTATTACTTACTTACTTACTTGTAGTATACTACAGAATGAGAAGCATTACAATGGATAAAGAGATGAATTCATTAAGAAGTAATATAACACAGATTCAAATACATGAAGTAACATGACAGAACTGAAATAAAAAATACACAAATATGTTTGGAGATTCAACACTCTTCTCTCAATAATTGGTAGAACAAGTAAACAGAAACTCAGTAATGATAGGAATTGAAAAACACTATTGATGAACTTGACCCAATAGACATTTATAGAACATTTTACCCAACAACAAAATAATACACGTTATATTCATGTGTACATGGAAAACCCAGAAAGATGACCATATGCTAGCCATAGTCTCAATAAATGTAAAAGACTGAAAAATCAATAACTAGAAAGGTATTTTTTTAAAATCTCCAAATACTGAAAATTAAACAATACCACAAAATAATATAAGGGTAATCAGAAAATTATTTTGACATAAAATAAAATGAAAACATATCAACTGTGTAGAATAAGGTTCCATTTCTGGCACGGCAGTGTGAGCAGCTCCATAGAACCAGTGAAAGTAGTGAAAACTATAAAAAAGCAACCTTAAATGGTCTTTAAATAGTCTCTGGAAATGGTCTTAAGAACATACAGTAAATGAAGAAACACTTTTAAGAAAACCAACTAAAACTGGGACAAAACAGGAAAAGTCCGTGGCATCTGAAGTATGACCCTCTCTCCCCACACCCAGCTCAGCACGATGGAAATTCCACTCCAGGTGGGTGCAGCTAAAAACAATGCTCCCTCTCCCCTCAGTACTCAGTCAAGAACTATAGTGTATTCCCAGGAGAGGCAGGCTATCAGCATTTCTCATGCCACTCCAACAGCTACTTATTTCAGAGGCCAAGTTTCTGGCAACAATGTCTGGGAGGCATTCTGACCAGCCTCTCCACATGGGATGGAGGTTCTATCTTGTTTGTGGCATACTGAGAACACTGTGGCTCTGATTCTCCTTGACACAGGTTATTCATAAGGAAGAGGTTCCATACCTGGAGAGGCATGCTGAGAAGGCCAGAGGCTACAGCCATATACCCACCATCCCCTCCAAGTGCCCAGATCCTAAAGTGGGCACGTCACTGCAAGAGAACTGCACCACTGTCCCCGTACCAGCTTTAGAGCCAGGGCTCAGAGATTTTGCCCAGGGAGAGAGAGAGGCCTTAAAGCAGGAAGCTCCTAAATTCTTCCAAAGGAACTTTACTTCATTTACAACTGACTATAGGAAAATTCAAGTCTAAGGCACTCTCAAGAACAATGGAAGGTACAGCGAAAATACTTCAAGGCTATGTTGAAAAGAAATTTTAAAAAGAATGGTAAACTCTTAAGAGATACAAGCTCCACCATAGGTCAGCTAGTTTACCAGCGAAAATTAGGGGAAGAGACTGCTAAAAAGAATGTTCTCGGGTTCAGAAAAAACTCAAACATTGACCTCAAAAGCTATCCCTGTAAAACAACCCAAATTTAATTGAATCAGTCTATGAAGCAATTTGTGCTTGAGGGCACTGTTGAAAACAATAAAGCAAATAGCCAGAAATTAGTTGGGCTTAACAGCTGAGTGTAGTAAAGGAAGAGAGTCAAAAAAGGCCCTGCCACAGCCACTGTCATTGCAGGGTAACTGTGGACGCATTCAAGGCTGCACCTCTGAGGAGAAACATCAGAGGCTTCACACTTCAAGGGGAAAGGGGAGAAAGAGATTTCACTAAATAATCCAGCCAGTCTCTAATCATATAAACAAGCAGCCTTCCAGTTTCTGTTCCAACATGTAAACAGCTTAGAGATCATCACTCCCATGCTCACAATACAAAAAAAGCAGAAAATATGACAATAAACAACTCCTCTTTGATCTATCAGAGAATTGAAGACATAAAATGAATCACTGCACCCAAAATATAGAGAAAGGTAAATACAGAGAATTGCAGCTTACCAGGAGGAGAAACTGCCGTTGGAGCTAGCAACCGGTAGCGACTCTTAAAGGGTAATTGACCACCTGCTAGAGACTGAGCATGAACTAGCTTGAGAGATACATCCTCCTGGGCTCCCAGCCTGAGAAGAACCCCACATTTTTATTAGTTTTACCTCCTGGAGCCCACTGGGTTTTCAGGATTAATATCCGAGAAAAATCCCCTCATGCTTCTAGCAGGGTGAGGGGAAAAGTAACCATTTTGAATAATCCCACAGGATTCTGTACTTCTTGACAAAGGTCTGCCCTCAAAGGAGATGATTTTGTGACAGCATAACCAACATGGTTGTACCAGAGCCTAACCAATGTGGAGGGATGGTAGTACCTGACGCAGAGTCTCTCAAGCCTTTCTACCTCATCTAAGGGAGAAAAAAACTGAGAAACGCTTGTGAAGGTCACATCCCAGGGGCACATGCCCACTAAAAGACTAAGACCTAATCGTAGGATAATAGAACACGTCTCCTCCACCTACACTTCACTACCACATCAACAGGGCTCCTGTATAATAACAGGAGGTCACAGTTGAAAGAACTACAAGGTTCAGACTCTATTTAAGGAGTCTCTTAAGTGAACCCAAAGACAATAGAGGAGACAAAGAAGGAGACCAGAAGGAATTTTAGCCTCTCTGACATGCACGGCTACAGTAAACAGTAATCATAGCCTAACTCATAGACAGATAAACACAAAACTTCACAGTAAAGGCCTATTTACCTCAGTAACTTTTACCAAATGCTGCTTGTTGCAGCATTTTATTATAGAAAAAGTGAAGACAGTTAAATGTCCTTTAGTATGGGAATGAATTTTAAAAATAAAATATTTTATTCAATGACTATAGAAGCAACTGTTTAGATGTACACTCTATGTATTAAAATAGATACATTTCAAAATTATAATATTGAGCAAAAAAGGCAAATTGCAAATAGATACCTACAGTGTATTATCACTTAAAAAAACTTAAAGCACACAAAACACAAAATACATCATTTGTGGGTGACAGATATGTAGAAAAAGTACAAACATATGATAAAGAGTTATACAACTGACATGAAAGTTCTACATACCAACCATTAGGGAGGGAGGAGAAGAAAGGATGAGGAGTTGTATCTGCAATGTTTTGTTTTTTTAAATAAAGAGAGACTTTATTTAAATAATAAATATATTCTTCATAAATATGGCAAAATGTTAGCATCCTTCAACTTTGGAGATGGGCATATGTGGGTCTTTTATATTACTTTTGGGGAGGGCACTGTTTTTGTATGCTTGATATAGTTTCTAATTTTCAAAAAAGCTAAAGATTATTCTAGTTGTAGAGTAGGTAAGAGATTAGAGAACCGGAGCGGAGAACAGTTAACAGACTACAATTCACAGTATATTTAAATAACTTAAGTGTTTGTTTATACACTTAATTTACATAAAGCCAAACAAAACTCTTTTAAATATGATACAGGATGTACTACAAGCATATTTTACCAAACTTACCTGCTCGACCTCTCTGTTGAGGGCATCTACCTTTTCTTTTAATCTGTTACCCTCTGCCTCAGCAGTGATAAGTTCTAATTTGAGGGTACTGTTATCTGCCTCTGCTTGACGGCACTTATTTTCCCAGTTTTCAGCATCTTCACTGGCTTTTCGGAGTTGGTCCATCATTTGCCGGTTCTCAGATTCCTAAAAAGCAAATCTTAGGTATTACTTTAGGAGAGTAAAATGTTAAACATGTGATGCAAATTAAACATTATTTGCCAGGCCACTGGGAATTTACTTGCCACGATGACCAACTGTACCACAATCTCAAGGACTCCTATCTCTACTCTCAGTTTAGAAAATTGGTCATCCTGTAATTAACAGAAGGGAATGGAAGCAGGATCTGCCCTGGCTCCTGAGTCACACTCACTCATCTAGTAAAGTTTTCACTCTTATCTTCAAGACCTCAATAAATATGTTCTTCTATTTGCTTCTGTTCAAACAAAATCCTCATTGCCTCCCTATAGCTGCTTGCTGACTACTTGCTGGTCTGGTTTCCGAGCTTCTGCCTCGACCTGACCTTTTGTATCTGTGTAATTCCCTTGTTCCTGACTGCTCTTCTGGGTTGTACTACGGCGATAGAGCTTCTGCCTGATTGCATACCTTAAGCGTCAGCTTCTGATAATTCTCTTGGTTTGGCATGCTTCCCATCTGGTTCCTGCCTTTCATTCATAACCCCAGGCTTAATTTCCTTGATCATGGACTGTTCTATAATTCACTTTTGCTCACTGTTCTAATAACTTGCCTGAAGTTGCTCAGAAGTAAAATATGGAACCTATGCCAATAGACACTACTCACAAATATACATTCATGTATATACTGGGCATACAGTATAGAACCACTGTTAGAACCTATCATGATAAAGTTCTATCATGATGGACTGACTAAAGTAGGATCTCATTTCTAAAGGAAAACAATCAGCTCCTCAAATAATATATTATATGGAGTAAAAATTATGAAGCTACTTTTAAAAATATAATTTTAGTAGTATGGTTTGGCCAACTCATTCTAAAAAATCATTTATAATTCTGGTAATTCATTAAAAAGGCACTAGATCTCTTTGCCTCCTACCTGTTAATAAACAGTTCAGAAACACTGGAATAAGCAACATCTAATTGTATAAGGCAAATTACAATAAACAACACCGCATTGTATAAAGCTTTCAAATCAGATTTTTCTCAGAAATATGATTAATCATGAGACTGGTTGAAATTCAGTTAATATTGCCACCTTGTGGTCTGGTTGTACCTTGACCAATATGAAGGATCTTTGCCAAGTCTGTTGATTAACAAGTTAACATACTAAACTACTGTATTGGCTTTTAAGATTCAGATATTCCAAATGTGCCGGTAGGAATCTGATGTGTGTTTTCTATTATTGTACTAAAAATAACAGTTTTGTACAGAGTATGTACTTGGGAGTTACATGATATAATATACATAAACTGAATTTTACCCACATTAATTTTTACCCTCTTTAACTTTCTGTAGCACTTATTGTGTGTCATTCTCTTAAAAGAGCCTTATAGCTTTATGTAGTTAGCTGTGGATGTACCATCTCCCCAATAACCCCTCAGATTCCTCAAAGATAGGAACCATTTTTATGTTGAATTCAGTTTTCTAAGGTAGAAATCATTTTTATTTTAAATTTGGCTCTGTGACTAGGTAATATATGGGTCCAAGTTTAAGCAGCGAAAAAGCCTGCATTAAAACGTCTCTCTGCCCTCTAACCACTTAGTGCCCTCCCTCCCAGCAGCCGGCAACCAGTTTACCCTTTTTTGTACCTGCCCAAAGCAGCCAGAGCAGTGTGGGGTGCAAGATGGGCAACATTATAAAGAAAGTGCAACTGATCTTTGGTATTCTCCAGTTCTCTCTTTGCAGATCTCTTTCCCTCTTTCTGGTGCTTCCCCACCAGTTCCCTCTGGTTGACCACTGGGCTCTTTACACCCCTCCCCTCTCCTAACTGCTCTTCCCCCTCTTTTGTTACCCTTCTGATTTATTCTTTTTCCAACATTTCCTGAACAATCTTTCTAAAAGACAATTCTTCAAATAACTTCTGTGTATGTTGTAATGAAAGCTTCCTAAAAATACAGTTCAGACATATCCTTCTTACCTCTTTATTACCACCCACTTTCACATTCCACTCTAGCTACAGGACCTACTTTTCCCCCCTCTACTTGTTGTCCCCACTGCCGGGGATGCCATTCTGTCTCCTCGCAGTTTTTCAACTCTGTCACCTCAGCGCCCAGCATACTGCACACTGAATGGATGGGTGATGAATAAAGTACTCGACAATCCTTAATGGACCTCCCTACCAAAATGGACCCGTGATCCTTTCTCTCAGGCGGGTGCCTGGATCCATCCAGCTATGTTGTGAAACAGGGTCTCAAAAAAGAACTCACATGAGGATGCTAAAAGCTGAGAGGAGTTTGATGTGTGATGTCTGAAAATACAATTCCAGAATCTAAAAGCCCCAATCCCTAATGGTGGAATTTCAGGTAATGCGATGGGCTAGGGAGAAAAAGTGTCTAACACCGACTGAAAGCTTACTACGCTAAATGTTGTTCAGATAGTCTTTTATTTATATTCTGCCCTATTCCAGAATAGACTTAGATGGCTCACTGTGCTAGGCGTATCTTACTCACTTGGGTGTTCTTCCCAATTACCGATGGGACACTGAGACTGAGGGAGGTTGAGTGGCCTACAGAAGTCCATGGCATTAGTGAGAGAAAGAGTCAGACCTACCTGACTCCAAAGCTTCTGTCCATTTATGACATTACATTGCTAGCACCTTCAACTCAAGAAGGGTAGGAAATCACCTGATTTGGCAACATGAGGCTGCTGCCTTACTGCCTGAAAACAAGGGTTGCAATTCAGGAGTCCTTAGAATCTCTCACCTCTCAAAGTCCTGAACGGTCTTATGTACACCATAAATAAATGCTCAAGGTATGTTTATGGACTGAAATTAAATGATATGTTAAATACGATGAGGAAAACTGTTTGGGGGAAGAATTCCTATTAGTGGTTTGATTGTTACGTAAGTAGGCAACACCACACCTATTACAGGAGTCAATCCAACACTATTTTATATAATAGTTTATCAGATGGACATACCTAACATCCTTGGTCTAGCTGTCTCTTTATTCCAGGGTTGTCACACATGTGCCCAAATTTATCGGGAATCATCTGATATCAGACATACCAGTCGACATGTGTCTAGTCGACTGGTTACTAACAGAGAAATGGAGAAGAGAGCCATCTGCCCTCTGGTCCTGGGAAACAGGTGGCTCCACAACAGAGAGATCAATTCTGATCTGCTACACAGTCAGGTGGAGCCTCTTTTGTCAAAGGTTTGTAACTGTAAACTACCATTTCCAAATATAAGTGAGCCCAACTTGATTCTGGCCCCTTGTTCTTCATCCAGTTAGGAGGATTCTGCTTATCTAAAATGGCTAAGTGGCAAATAAAGGGGGTGTATCCTTGAGTTACCCTTCTGGACATTGGTGACATTCTAAATATATAGTTAACACGTAACTGTCAACATTAAAATAGGTTATGCCTTAAAGAAATGCACTTGATTCAGCTGTCCCTATCAGTGCAATCAATCAACAGCTTTAGTGAAAACTCAAGTGTCTCGAGCCAAGGTGGAAATATATATATACGTACTTCAGACTGTAATATATTCTTCAGTTTATTAACCTCCAAATTAGTGTCTTGAACCTTCTGTTTAATGTCACTAAGCTCATTATGAGTATCATTCAGTTTTTTAGACAGTGCCTATAAGAAAAAGACAGTTAGATCTGACTACAAAAAATTAAAAATTGCTCTGTGTCAAAACTACCATAAATTTTTAAATATTTACAGTAAATATGATAAATAACAATTAATATACCTAATATATAAAGCTCATATAAAGACAGTGAGAAAAACACAAGAGTCCAAACAGTAAATGGGCAAAGAACCCAAACACAATTCACAAAAAGGAAGCATAAGTGGATAATACTTGAAAAAAGTTAAAATTTACTAGTAATCAAAGATATGGTAAGGAATGGGCGTTTCCATGTATTATTAGAGTAAATGTAAATTTGAGAAAAGCAAATCTGTGATCTGCTACCTGGTGATGACATGAGACATTTTTAAAAGCTCATAAAAACAAGAAAGACAAAAATATGTTACTTTTTGTTAAAGGTGGGAGATGGATACTTGGGTATTCACGATACCCATGTCCACTTAGAAGGTTTTTTAATTTAAAAAAGAAACCTCATAAGCGTTTGATTCAATTTGAAACTCAATCTATAAAATTTAATGAAAAAGAATGTTTATTAAGGCATTATTTGCTATGTGACAATATTTATTCACATTAGGTGAATGATGCAGTACATAATAGTATCTACATAGCGGTAAAACCACACAGAATACTATGAGTTCATGAGAAATGTTTGGAATAATTTTTAATAACAGAGAAAAATGTTAATGTATATTTGAAAAAAATCAGGATAAAACACTAAAAACAACTCAATTTGTTTAAAATCGTGGTATTGAGGAAGAAATTTTTTTTAAGGCTTCTGCTTTCCAAATCTTTTATGATATGGGTTTTTTCTTTTTTTTAACATCTTTATTGGAGTACAATTGCTTTACAATGTTGTGTTAGTTTCTGCTGTATAACAAAGTGAATCAGCTATACATATACATATATCCCCATATCCCTTCCCTTTTGCGTCTCCCTCCCACCCTCCCTATCCCACCCTTCTAGGTGGTCACAAAGCACCGAGCTGATCTCCCTGTGCTATGCGGCTGCTTCCCACTAGCTATCTATTTTACATTTGGTAGTGTATATATGTCAATGCTATTCTCTCACTTAGCCCCAGCTTACCCTTCCCCCTCCCTGTGTCCTCAAGTCCACTCTCTACGTCTGCGTCTTTATTCCTGTCCTGCCCCTAGGTTCATCGGAACCATTTTTTTTTAAGATTCCATATATATGTGTTAGCACACGGTATTTGTTTTTCTCTTTCTGACTTACTTCATTCTGTATGACAGACTCTAGGTCCATCCACCTCACTACAAATAACTCAGTTTTGTTTCTTTTTATGGCTGAGTAATATTCCATTGTATATATGTGCCACATCTTCTTTATCCATTCATCTGTCGATGGACACTTAGGTTGCTTCCATCTCCTGGCTATTGTAAATAGAGCTGCAGTGAACATTGTGGTACATGACTCTTCTTGAATTATGTTTTTTTCAGGGTATATGCTCAGTAGTGGGATTGCTGGGTCATATGGGAGTTCTATTTTTAGTTTTTTAAGGAACGTCCATGCTGTTCTCCATAGTGGCTGTATCAATTTGCATTCCCACCAACAGTGCAAGAGGGTTCCCTTTTCTCCACACTCTCTCCAGCATTTATTGTTTGTAGATTTTTTGATGATGGCCATTCTGACCAGTGTGAGGTGATACCTCACTGTAGTTCTGATTTGCATTTCTCTAATGATTAGTGATGTTGAGCATCCTTTCATGTGTTTGTTGGCAATATGATATGAGTTTTTAAACAACCTGCAGTCCACAGAGGGATCCATCTTCTACTCTTGGGCCCTCTGACCCAAACAAAGGAAAAAACTATTCTTGAACATTTGTATATTGTTATGATACTAATTTTCTTCTTCTGATTATAAAAGATGTTTATGAAGGTGTAACAAACAACTATGATGTTACAGTAAGCTAATAACAGTTAAAAAATATTTATCTAGTGATTATGCGAGACACTCTACATTCTTGCCAGGCATATTCTCATCTACTCTCCATTTTTACAGTTGATAAACTGAGAGAAGTTAAATGATAGGATCACACAGCCAGGCAGGGGACTTGAACTCATGTGGGTCTTAAACACTCCACTCTATTGTCTTCTCATGTAGAACAAAACATGATATAAAGTGCTATGTGGTTTTATCCCAGCTACATTAAAAAGTTCATGTAAAAGATAGTATAAAAATTTTTTAAGTACATTGAAAATCAGTAAAAAATACATTAACAGTGGGTAACTCTGGGTGGTAAATATGAGAGTTTTTAATCTAATTTTCATAAATATAAGTTATATTTACCTTTAGCCTATTTGCTTTAGCTATAAATAGAGCACACAAAGTAGATCCTATAAATTCACATCTCTTGTTTTTATTGCTATTAACTTTTAAAAAATAAACTTTCTTTTAAAATAGTTTTAGACTTATAGAAGAGTTATTAAAATAGTATAGAGAGTGCCCATATACCCTACACTTAGCTTCCTCTATTATTAACATCTTATATTAGTATGGTAAATTTGTCACAATTCATGAACAAATATTGATACATTATTGACTAAACTCCATATTTTATTCAGATTTCTTCCATTTTTACATAATGTCCTTTTTCTGTTCCAGGATCCCATTATTCATTAATTTTTGAACAAAGTACTTTAACACCTCAGGCAACTTTTTAATAATTAATCAAGTTTTGCATCTTTATATCTGATTATGTAAATTAAAATATTTAACAGTTAAAAAAATAGACTTTTATGATGCAAACTGAACACATTGAGAGTGATAGCAAAGCAAGGGAAATTATTTGGACCAAAAATTTTAAAGGGGGAAGAAAGTTTCCAAATAGAATTTTTTTTTTTTTCTTTTTTTTTTTGTGGTACGCGGGCCTTTCACCGTTGTGGCCTCTCCCCTTGCGGAGCACAGGCTCTGGCCGCGCAGGCTCAGCGGCCATGGCTCACGGGCCCAGCCGCTCAGCGGCACGTGGGATCTTCCCGGACCAGGGCACGATCCTGTGTCCCCTGCATCGGCAGGCGGACTCTCAACCACTGCGCCACCAGGGGAGCCCCAAGTAGAATTTTTTAATGTTAAAATTAAAAGTGATATTGGTAATGAGAGCTCTGGATAAAGCTGAACTGTACTGGCTTAGAGAGCAAGTAATTAAAAGAAATTTTCCTAAAAAGAATCACAGTGCTAAAGAGGACCAAATGATGTATCATGGTCTGTATACTCATATTCAAACGGAGTAACAGTCCATCAAATAAATCTATGCTTTTCTTAAAAATTTCGGAAGGTTATCTTCATTTGTTGGTTTATTCAAATATTTATCCTTCACTAAGGAAGTACTTCCTAAGGTTTAATGCAAATCTATTATATCCCCGTTCCCTCTTTTCTCTGATATTTAAACTATATGTCTGAAAATTTCATTTAGAAATTATGTGGCATATTCTGTGTAATAAAGGTAAAAAATTGCTAGTTCCAAAGCCTGAGCTTTTCTACAAAATGAAATGAGGGTTATGTCTCAGAAGAAATACCTATTTTTCTTAGAGAAAAAGATTGTAGGAACAAGTATACCTGGTTTTCTTGTTTAGCTTTAGAAAACTGTTCTTGGAGACTGTCATTCTCATGAGCCAAGATATCCCTTTCCTTGGCAATTTGAGACAGCTCATCATTTGTTTCATCCAATTGCCGACGCATTCTGGAAATGTCTTGTTCACACATAATTAGGGCTTCAGTAGACTGTCTATTCCACAAATCAAATAGTACATAAGAAGAGACATTTTACCAGAAAAGAATAACAAATTTTCACAAGACAGAAGATAGACAGTTAGCATGAAAACATTTGAAGAAGTTTTAAATACATTTAAATGTGTAGGAAGAAACACTGCAGAGATAGTGCACTGCAGTTCCTCTGTGTTGCCAACATTTCACTATAAACAAGGATGCCAAATATACACAGTAGTCAATGATTTGTTAAGCATTTCAAAACTTCTGACATTCAAGTATAAGAAAGACTTCATCCTACCTCTAGCTGCTATGGCTTAGTCTCCTCTGCAGGCTCCTCTTCTCCTGCCCTCTTAAAAATGAATGGTTCTCAGAGCTTAACCCTTAGCCTCCTGATTCTTCTCACGCTACCCCTTCGCTCAGACAATTCCTATTCATATCCGTGGCTCCCAACCCTGTCTACACCCAGATGACTCTGAAATGATCACCCCAGCCTCAGCCTCTCCCTCACACTCTAGACCCTTATATTTAACTGCTAACTAGACATACTTATAAGGACATCTCAAAAGCTCTTCAAAGAAAAATCTTTTCTCACGTAGGTTCATCATGTCCAGTATTCATCCCCAGACAGAAACCTGGCATTTTCCTAGATTTTCTCCTTTACAAACACCACACTCCTGTCCTCCAAACTCCCAACCCCAATTTATCATCACCTCTGCAGCCTAGCTCATCTTTCCGGCATAAAAATCTCAAAATTCTTTAATGATTTCTCATTGCCCACAGACTCATTTGTCTGTAACACAGGCCTCTGCCTGCCTACCTAGCCTCTTCTCCTTCATTTCTCCCCTTACACTTTGGGTTCCAACACACTCACTTACTTGTCATTCAAGAGGCTCTTGAACATGATCTGTGGTTCTTTGTGGCTTTGTTATTCTTTCTACCTTGAATGCCTTCTCTTTGCTTTCCTTGGCAAACAGAGTATCCTCCCTTTACTTCCCTAAACAGACTTAGGCCTCCTTTCAACATTAGAGAGTTATCATCTTACATATAACATTAAGCTCCTTGTTTCTTACTATCTTTGTACAATACCTAACATAGAACTTTGCCCCCAATAAGTGCTCACATTTTTGTTGAATAAGTGACTTACCTTGATGCCTGTTCCATCTCAGCAATGATATTCTTCATGCCTGAAATGGTCTTTTCCTTGAAAAGTAATATAAGTATTAAATAAAAAATTATCTTAAACTGTTATTTCTGTTAAAACTGAATAAACTAAAAGAATTTCCCCTCCCTTTTGGATTTCCATTTGGTTTTAAACATTTATATTCTATTTTTCTTTGCTACACTTTAAAACTAAAGCCTAATATATCAGTGTGAGTATACGTACTAGATAAAAACAATAGATTATGCTCATTTAAGCAAAGACTATACTTAAGTATATTGATATGATATCATTATATCAAATACTGTTAAAAGATGTTTTGTGCAGTTATCCAGCAACACAAGAACCCCTTAAGCACCCTGTTTTTGGAAGAAAACCAATGGTTGGCATTGTAGTGTTCTATACTGGGAATAGGACTGATGTACTTCCTCACTTCTTCATGCTATAAAACCCAGGAAAGTGAATCATGTAAAACTGAATTTAGTTATTAAGAATAATAACTTTGACCAAGTATAATATATATATGTCATCAACATTATCTTCAAAAAGCTGTTCCAATGGAATTACTTATAAAAGTATATGATTAATTTTAGGTGTGAGTTAACAAGGAGGTAAGCATTAGGCCTAGAGCAAAGGTATAAAAAAATAAATTGCTATTCTTCCTTTTCAAGGGTATGGTGAGGAAGTAGAATTAATGGAGTCAATCAAGACTGAAATGAGGGGGAATATCTTAAGGCCATCAATACCATTCCCACACCTCCTCCTTTAAAAACTCGCCGATCCTGAACTAGTTACAGATACTTTACATAGGTTCTTAGCACTAACATTAGTCCTAAAAAAGGAAAATTATTCTTTCACTAAATACCTAGATTTCACTTTGCCCTTTAAATTTTCAAATCCTTAGTAACCAAGTAGCAAGATGAAAAACTAAATCTGTATTTCCCAACTAGTGCTGTTTTTTTCATCAGAGAGACAGGTGTGTGTGTGTGTGTGTGTGTGTGTGTGTGTGTACGTGATCTTCCTTTATTCACATGCTCCTCTCTAGGGTATTTTTATCTCTGGTTTCCCATTCTGCTTTCTGGTAGAATGGTACAGATTCCACATCTGGCAGTAATAGGTATTGAAGTATGGTTAAAATATCCATTAGCAAAACTGTTAAACCCCTTTAAGAAGCACAAGCCAATGGAAGAAAAACTCAAAGAGACAATACCACTTAAAATGGAATATCTACACATACTTTCGAAATATAACTTAATACACTTCTAAATAAATTCTGAAAAGCTCATTGAACTTCTAGTGTTTCTGACAGAAGTTCCTTGGTTAAAATTTAAACATGGCTTATAAGCCTAAAAAGGACTTTCCTTTATCAATAGAAATTCATCTTGAAAGACTCTCTAAGAACACTGTAAAGTATCCAGGGCAACAAAATTACTGTATAGAATCCAATAATATATCCTCTTAGCCTATTTTTCTCTTAATATGACACAAATAGTACTGTTTCTTAAATTGTTGAAATTTATGCCATCATTATCAATTTGATATTCCTTGTACAATCTCAATACGTCTGTCCAACCAGTGACATAGATTCAAGTTAATTGTTAAAAATTCAACCTGGACAGGATGGTCATAAATCTACTCAGAAAAAAGAAACAAACTAAAATTTTACACAAATAATTCTGGCTTTTATGATTCAAAAATCGGTGAACTGGCTATTGAATTTTCTAACTTTAATTGGTAGCAGGTAGTAGAACATCTTTTAAAACTATGATTACCAGTAAAAATTCACCTTATTCACTATAATATAGACTTTTCCTTGGTAATTTATTTCTGTGATCTCCAGATTAAACTATAAAACTACTGCTTTTCACTGAAAGGCATTATAAATTCAGCTCTGAAATATCACTCTAGAGAACATTTCCTCTTTTGAATGTCTAACACTGCTTTAAAAAGTTATTTTCCTTTCATAGGATGGATGCGTTTACATTCATAATCCTATACAAAACTCTTAATTTTGAAATAGACTTGCAACTCAATATTCTTTGTGAAGGAAAAGATAATATTGGTACAGTTAGTAGAATGGAAGAAATGTGAAATACAAGATATAACAGAAGGAACAGATATTCAGAAAGAATTGAGTAATTTGTTTCTAAAGCAAATCATGTTTAACTATTCAAAAAGTGGTTTGAATATAATGAGAAACAAAATCCCACCCCCCAAAATACCATAAAATTTCAAAAATATTAAAAGGTATTAACTATAATGAGTCAGACTTTTCAACAAGTTAAAAGCCAAAATTTACTATCTCATGTATTTTGATAACTTCAATTGTGCTCATGATTCCCAAATCTATTAACTTCAATTTTCTCTCCAAACCTTAAAATCCAAGAGCCTATGAATATTTCACTACATGTCCCAAAGGCATGTCAATAATCTTCCTCTCTAAGCTTGTTCTGTGTCCTGTGTTTCCTACTTCACACATAGGAACTATTCATTTGGTTCTGAAGTCAGAAAGCGCATCTTGTCAGTCTTACTTCCTAGAGTTGTCTATTTCTCTCATGGATACTGCCACTCTCCTAATACAGTTCTTATCATTTTACTCCTAACTAGTGTCCTTGTCACTACTCTCATTTCCCTACAATCCACCTTTTATGTAGATTAACAAGGGCTAGGATAATGTTTTAATGATCTAATTGTAACATTTCATTTTCATTATTTCAATGTTCCTCTATGTCCATGATGATGGAAACTAAACTCAATATCATGTGTAGTTCTGATTTGTTGCTTATCTATCCCACCTCATCTTTTACCACCGCCCCCCCCTTCATCCCCCATACTCCCCTTTGCACTCTATTCTCTGGACATATTAAACTATCAAGAAATCTCATGAAATTCTCTTATGAGAGCCACTGGGCTTTCATATAATCTGCTCTACTTGTTTGGATCACCCTTTCTCTAAAAAGTGCTCTGCCTGTCTGGATCACTCTTTCTCTCACTGTCCCCTTTCTCTAAATCTTTTCTTGGCTAATTCCTAGTCATCTTTCAGGGCAGTGTAGGCACCATCACCGTGTGGAAGGCTTCCTAGATCTTCTCCCTCCCCTAATCCAACCCCCAGGCTGAATCAGGTATGTTTCTGACAAACTTCACTCATACATTGTGCATACGTCATTATGGTACTTAGCACATTCTATCATAACAGCCTCTTTCTTTATCTTTCTCTGAATTATACCATAGGCCTTTGGAAGGTATGCCCACTCAACCTCAGTTTCTAACATAATTCCTGGTACATGTCAATAAATGTTTGTTGAATGGATGGATGGCTGGATAAATGAATGAATTAGTTCCCTTAGAGAGGGGAAAGACCTTATGCCAGAGATGCTGCCTTTGCTTAAAACATTTGTGGAAAACAGTTTAGGAATTGCCTTCAGAATCAGCTTATGAGCTAGAAAAGGGGGTCAATATATCCCTGCCTTTTTGAGAACACCTTTTTGTTGTTGTTGTTGTTGTTTGAACAACAGAAATGTGGGATGAAGCTTATCATCTAACTTTATTCACCAGTTCCATGTGATCCACTCTCAAGGCTAAGGATGATGTAACAACGTGCCCCAGTTCTGAATACAATTACAAAGGTGGTTTTAATGAAATACACATATTGCCTCCCAAGGTGGCTACCTGAAAACGTAAGTTCTGGCGTGCTTTTAAAAAGAAATCAGTCTCACTGCTTTTTTTTTATTATGCTTTACATTTTGATATTTGAATTAGTTATTGTTAGTGAATGTTGATCATAAAGTGATGAAAGAAAAATCTATTTCAAAATATTAGCTAGTGAATTTGAACACATATTTCCTAAGACTATCTTGAAATATTTCAAAATCAGATTTTAAAGTTTTAGCTCTCTAGGAAAAAATTGAGAAAATCCTATTATTTTATTCAGATTCAAGTTCAAACATTTCTTTTAAACCACGGTTGTCAGAACATACTTTCATTGCCAAACTCTCTCCAAGGGATGCAATATTCTCAGATTTTTTATCCAAACATGCTTGCAGGCATTCCTTTTCTTTAGCCAGATCATTGAGGGTTGCACCGAGAATGCTGATTTCTTCTCGCTGGGCAATACTTTGTCTTGTAAAATTATCTAAATGTGTAATCATAAAGGCATTGTTTTAATCAAGATAAATTTTTTTCCAGTTCAAGCAGAGTGAAATACTTTTCAAAGAAAATTATCCTGTATTATATTCAATGACTAAATATAAAGTACTGTATCCCAAATAAATAATGGCTTTTGTTGTTAGTGATTAAAAATGAAAGTTAATCATGAAATTCTAAATGATATAAATGTAAAAGCACAATTAATACATTTGAATTAGAACAGCAAAGGATATATGTGGAATCTAGAAAAATGGTACAGATGAACCGGTTTGCAAGGAAGAAATAGAGACACAGATGTAAAGAACAAACATATGGACACCAACGAGGGAAAGAGGTGTGGGGGGAGGTGGTGTGATGAATTGGGAGATTGGGATTGACATATATACACTAAATGTATAAAATAGATAACTAATAAGAATCTGCTGTATAAAAAAATAAATAAAATAAATTCAAAAAAAATAACGGAAAAGAATATGATAAAGAATGTATATATAGATATATATGTATAACTGAATCACTTTGCTGTACAGCAGAAATTAACACAACATTGGAAATCAACTATACTTCAATAAAGTATATTTTTTAAAAAAAGAACAGCAAAGGAAAGTTCTTTATAACAAGTTCTCAAAGTAGGATGTGTGGTGGGGTAGGGAGGGTGTGTGGATGTAGCACGTGGACTATCAATCTTCCCCCCTCTAATTTCACCTCCCTCTAGCTTAGAATCACTGTTGGATGTAAGCTGGTAACTAACAGATCTTAATAAAATATCCAGTTAAGTCATCTTCAGAGTCAAATATCTTCTAGTATTTTGGTTTTTCTAAAGTAGTGTTATAAAAATTCCTAGAAAAAAAATCATCCCAGGAAGTCTGATTTGATTTGTAAGAACGCTGGCAAGCCAAGGTCACTGTTGAAGGACTGAAAGATGGTGTGGAATAGTGGTTTCTAAATTGTGGTTTCTCAACCAGCACCATTGGCAGCACCTGGGAACTTGTGAGAAATACAAATTCTTAGGTCCCATCCTAGTCCTACTGAATTAGAAATTCTGAGTGGGCAGACCAATTTATGTTTTAACAAGCACCCCTCCCAAGTGATTCTAATGCACAATAAAGTTTGAGAACCACTTGAGGAAATTGGTAAAGATACAAAAGCCCTGGCCGTATCCTACTTCGAGGAGCCCAGCTCAATGAGGTTTAGCTCTCCAGGTAAAGACTGAAGTTTGAGAACCACTGGTCTAGAGCTCTACTAAGGAAGCTCTGTGTGACTAGACCTCTAAGTAAATGCCCACCAAGGGCCACCCAGTGCACCACTAAGAGACGTAATCCCATATGCCAAGAGGGTGATTTATATAATACATCACATCCCTTTTCCAGGCAAACCACATGTTTTGGGTGTTCTGTTATCTGAGTTCATTCCCATTGGCATAAAATAAACTCTAAAACAACTAGTATATCCTAGCTTAAAAAAATCCTCAACCCCACATTCCACTTAAGCTACCACCCCATTTTTCTACTACTCTTAATAGCCAAACTTCTTAAGACTTCTATTCTCTCCTGTCTCTACCTCCTCACTTCCCAATCATTCGTCAACCTACCCCATCTTCCACATCTAACACTGTAATTCAAACTTTTTGGGGGGGTCAGTGCTACCAAAACCTCCAATGTGCCAATCCAATAAATGTTTTTTCATTCTCATCTTATTTTGCTTCTTGAAAGTATCTGACAATTGATCATATCCTCCTTTTTAAAACATGTTGCTTTCTTGCTTCCCCAAATGACACTCACTTCTGGGTTTTCTTCCTATGTCTTTGGCTTCTTCTTACTGAGTCCTGGATCCTCTTCTCCTCATTCTCTATATTTCCCCTAGGTGATTTCATGGTTTTAAAATATCATTTATATGCTGATGTGTCCCAAATGTATATCTTTAGCTTAGATTTCTCATCTGAGATACAAACTTATCTATTTACCTGCTTACCCTACCTTTTTACTTGAACTTAAAATATCCAGAAATGAGTTCTTCAATCTTCCCCTTTTATATTTTCGTTTAATACTTCCTGTCTCAATAAAAAGCACCTCCACCCACCTAATTGCTTATGTCAGATATTTTTGAACTGCATAATAGTAAATCTTAAAAATATTTATTGTTTTAAAATGGGCTCTTTTATAGTCTTGACCAAAATTTTAAAGTTATAACCATATTTTCATAAAGATCACTGGTAAGAAACAATAATAGGAGACTTTATAAAAATAATCTTTATAAACTCAAGTGATACCATAGATATAGCCAAATATATGTACACTTTCCACCAAAGATAGTATATATGTAATGTATTTCATTACAACAGCTATGGGCATGACATATAATACAAAAACTTATAAATTCAAAATTGATCATCATAAATTTACAAAGTATTGCTGCTTTGTTTAGCTATTTCTTCATTGAAAAATATGAAGCCATGTCTAAGTATTTATGGTCCTAAATTTAAGTAAAAATTTTTATTATCAAAGAAAAATATATTTTCCCATGATTTCTGACTAAAAAACTTTAAGGGCATATTTCTAAGTTTATCTATGTTATAACTGAAGAGAAGAAAACTTTTTTTAAACCAGACTTTAAAAAAAAAGTAACATCAGGGAAAAAAAAAACAACTCACCAATTTTTTCATCCAAGCACATAATTTTCTCCTGAGTAAGCTGTAGCTCATATTTTTTCTTAGCAAGGTATCGTTGAGTATCAGAAAGATCTTTTTCTGTGTTTTCATATAAAAGTCTGTAAACATTTTAATAATGAAACTAATTCTGAAATTTTGTTTTATCAACTTTTTAGTGTATTTAAATCTAAAAACTTTTAAGAATACTAATGTACATTTTTTTCTTCTTAGTATTTTCATTATAAAAACACATTATAGGAGGTTTGAAATATAAAGGATAAAAAGGGATACTCAATCCGCCACTCCAACACAAGCAACTATTAGCATTTTGGTGTTCATTAGTTCGTATTTTTTTGGCTACACGTATTTTAAAGTTACCATATTCTAAATTCAAAACTGAATCCTGATTTTTTTCCACCTACACTTAATCTTTAATATTTTTTAGTCTTATTATTCAGCCCTCCAAATTATCATTTTTTGGCTGAAAAACCTTATATGAGCAGTAACCACTTACTTAAGTACTCCCCTAATATTAGACATTTAGGTTCATTTCAGGTTTTCACTATTACAAATAAATCTGTAATGAATAGCATTTCATTGAGTCCACAAACATTTATTAAGTGGCTAGTATGTACCAGGCACTAGGTGTTGAGGAAGCTATGGTGAACTAGGTGGGCAGTGGCCCTGGTCTCATGGAGTTCACAGTCAATAAACAAATATTAATAAGTAAACAGACTATAATTTCTGGAAATATGGAAGCTAGATAATCTGAAAGTCCTCTCACCACAAAACACTTACACATACTAAATATGATGTAAGAAGCATCCTTTTAAATGTATAGCAAAACTTAGAAGGATTTTTGTAAGGGAAGTCCCCTGGAGCCAAATCAGAGCAATAAGACAATGAACTGATGTTATGTTAGATACAGTTGGGGTTTGCCTGTCTCTGTGGCCTAGAGTCTTGCCTTTTAACTCAGAAACAGAAGATGAGGCCACAGAGATGGCTGCAACACAAGTATTAGAACTAAGGTCCGGGAATTCCCTGGTGGTCCAGTGATTAAGACTCTGTGTTCTCACTGCTGAGGGCCCAGGTTTGATCCCTGGTTGGGGAATTAAGATCCCACAGGCCATGTGGCATGGCCAAAAAAGAAAAAAAAAAAAGAATTAAGATCCTCTACCATAAGGCCACTAAGGGCTACACTATTACTGGAGAGGACTAGAAGAAATCAGCTTGCCAAACATTGCTAGGGCCAGGGTAACAAAAATAACTAAAAGTCTTCATTGGGAATTCTCAACCTCAAGATAAGAAATCAAAATAAAATCTGGTTCCAGGATGGTCATATAATCTAGAACACTCAGTGGAAATAAAAGTTCTCTGGAGGGACATGTCCTCAACTCAGGCACAAACTAAACCTCAGACAAAGGTCTGTTGAAAATGAGCTCACAATTCAATCTCAAAAACACATTAAGAAACAACCCAAACTTAGTGGGAGTCAAAATACACACAAACTAAATTAAATCCCAAAGAACTTCAGATTATAGCATTATTAAATAGCAATTTAAAAAGTTTTAAATACTAAGACATAACATAAGTAATAGAATACACAATGAAAAGAAAAAAGAACCAGGAGATTTTTAAAAGAACCAAAGAGAACTTCAGGAAATTAAACTGAAGTCACTGAAATAAAACTTTTAAAAGGACAACATCAAATGACAAGTTTAAGAACAAAATAGACACAGCTAAAGAGACAATTAGTAAGATAGAAAGAAAAAAAAAAAGCCAGATCAGAGGAAATTACCTATAATAGAGCACAGAAAAAAAAGATAGAAAAAATACAAAATAAAGTTTAAGAGACATAAAGAATAGAATGAGAAGGTCCAATATTCACCTAATAAAAATTCCACAAGAGAATAAACATAATATTCAAAGAAACAATGGCTCATATAATACATGAAATCTTAAACTAAAGAAACATCAATGAAAAACATAAACAGCAGCTTTGAGGGAATGTAAATCATGGGTAGAGCCAAAAAAAAAAGCTGTATCTATTAAGACAATTATAAATGGAGGAGGGTAAAAGTATTTAAAGGGACACAAGATTTCTACATTTAAACTGATAAAATGTGACACCCGTAGGCTGTGTGTATAATGTAATATCTAGAGCAACCAATGAAAACATCTACATAGAGATACTCAAAAGTATTAAAGATAGATCCAAATGAAATTCTTAAAAATGTTCAAGTAACCCACAGAAAGGTGGGAAAAAGAAAACAGAGATAAGAAAAACAAAGGGAAGAAACAAACAAAAAAACAAATAAAACAGGAGACTTGAGCCCTAACATATAATAATTACATTAAATACATAAGGTCTACCTTATTTGTGTTAGCTAAACACTAGAAACAATCAAAATGTCCCTCAATAGATGAATGGTTAAACTGTGGTACATCCATACCATGGAATACAATGATAAAAGTACATAAAACTATACATACACATTGAACTAGTGACAATTTCTGCTTCTGATATTGTACTATAGTTATATAAAATGTAATAGCTGGGAGAAATTGGGTGAAGGAATCTCTCTGTATTTTTGCAACTTCCTTTCACCCTAAATTATTTTAAATTTAAGAAGTAAAACAAATTCTCAAATCCAATCTGCACAACTAAAATAAATAAATAAAAATCTCAGGGTGGGGGGACTTCCCTGGTGTCACAGTGGTTGAGAGTCCACCTGCCGATGCAGGGAACACGGGTTCATGCCCCGATCTGGGAAGATCCCACATGCCGCGGAGTGGCTGGGCCCGTGAGCCATGGCCGCTGAGCCTGCGCATCCAGAGCCTGTGCTCCGTAACGGGAGAGGCCACAACAGTGAGAAGCCCACACACCGCAAAACAAACAAACAAACAAAATCTCAGGGTGGGAATTAGGAATCACTATTTTTTTTTAAGTTCCTTATTTGATTTCAATATGCAGCCAAGGTTGTTAAGGAGTGCCTCCTACTGCTGCTTCACCCAGGGGAGCAAAAGGTGAAAAACTGACAAAGCAGATGTTATGTAAGACAAAATGTTATTGCAATTTTATGGTGTCTCTCCCATCTTAGGACTCTTCCATCACCCATAGTGTGAACTCAATGAGGCTGTTCCCCCCAAAGGACTGTATGACATAATAACTTATATCTCAATGGAAAAATGTGCTCACAGACCAAAATGACAAGACATTTGAAAAGACAAGTCATTTCAAAAGAAACAAAATATACTGATTACAGAATCCAGCAATAGCAGATATATTAGAAGAAACAGATCAAAAATTTTTAATTAGACTAATAAACATATTAAAAGAAAGAGAAAGATATCAGCAATATGAAAAAAGAACCAAGGGGAAAAACAGATGTGACAAGTATGAGAAATGTAATAGATGAAATGAAAAGAAAAAAAAAACAGATGGTGTAAATAGCAGAATGAATATAGCTGATCAATGAGTTAGCAAACTGAAAGACCAATTGAGGATATTTCTCAGAATGAAGTATAAAAGGACAAATAAATTGAAAACATGAGGGCTCCCCTGGTGGCGCAGTGGTTGAGAGTCCACCTGCTGATGCAGGGGACACAGGTTCGTGCCCCGGTCCGGGAAGATCCCACATGCCGCTGAGCGGCTGGACCCGTGAGCCATGGCCGCTGAGCCTGCACGTCCAGAGCCTATGCTCTGCAACGGGAGAGGCCACAACAGTGAGAGGCCCGTGTACCGCAAAAAAAAAAAAAAAAAAAAAAAAAAAAAAAAAAAAAAAAAAAAAAAAAAAAAAAAATTGAAAACGTGAGATGAAAAGTTAGAAGACTTACCAAACCTGACTTTAAGACTTACTATAGAAACCATAATAGAGAGCCCAGAAATAGGCTCACATTTATTCAGTCAATTAATTCTCAACAAAAAGCAATATAATGGGGAAAAGAAACAATTGGTATTGGAACAACTGAATTGCCATGTGGGGAAAAAAATGAATCTTAACCCCTACATCACACCACATACAAAAGACATAATATAAAAGCTAAAACTATCAATATAATGCTTTTGAGAGAAATCACAAACATACACATAAGAAGTTTTAACCAATTTTAGTAAATCAAATCCAAGGATATAGAAAAACTATAATACATCATGTCCAAGTGGAGTTAACTCAGGAATGCAAGGTTGGTTTACAATCTAAAATTATTTAATGTTATTCACCATATTAACACCCTAAAAAAAAGAGAAAAAAGCCATATGACCACATTAATAGATGCAAAATAGACATCTGACAAAACTCAATATCCACTCTTCATATGAACTCTCAGCAAATTAGGAATAGAACTTTTTCAATCTGATAATAGGCACCTACAAAGAGTCTACAGCAAACATCACAATGGTGAATGGTTGAATGCTTTCCCACTAAGATTAAGAATAAAACAAGGATGACTCTTCTCATCCTTCTATTCAACATTATACTAGAGGTTCTAGCCAGAGAAATAAGGCAAGAAAAAGAAACAGGCATTCAGATTGGAAAAGAAGAAGCAAAACTCTCTATTCACAGACAACATGATAATCTATGTAGAAAATCCTACTGAATCTACCAAAAAAAACTATCTTAACAAGTGAGTTTTAGCAAGATTGCAACATACAAGAGCAGTACACAAAAATCAATTTTGTTTCTTACACAGGAATACCTCATTTTATTGCATTTTGCTTTACTGCACTTTGCAGATATTGCATTTTTTTTTTTTTTTACAAATTGAAGGTTTGTGGCAACCCTACATCATACAAATCTATTAACACCATTTTTCTAACAGCGTTTGCTCACTTCATGTCTCTGTGTCACATCTTGGTAATTTTCAAAATATTTCAAACCCTCCACCAGCAAAAAGATTGACTTGCTAAAGGCTCAAATGATAGTTAGCATTTTTTAGCAATAAAGTCTTTTTATTTTATTTATTTATTTATGGCTGCGTTGGGTCTTCATTGCCGTGTGCGGGCTTTCTCTAGTTGCGGTGAGTGGGGGCTACTCTTTGTTGCAATGCACGGGCTTCTCATTGCAGTGGCTTCTCTTGTTGCAGAGCACAGGCTCTAGGCACACGGGCTTCAGTAGTTGCAGCACGCGGGCTCAGTAGTTGTGGCGCATGGGCTTAGGTGCTCCATGGCATGTGGGATCTTCCTGGACCAGGGCTTGAACCCATGTCCCCTGCATTGGTAGGCGGATTCTTAAACACTGTGCCACCAGGGAAGTCCAATAAAGTCTTTTTAAATTGAGGTGTGTACATTGTTTTTTAGACATAATGGTACTGCACACTTAAGAGACTACAGTATAGTGTAAACATAACTTTTACATGTACTAAGAAGCCAAACAATTTATGTGACTTGCTTTATTGTGATATTTGCTTTATTGCAGTGGTCTGGAACAGAAGATGCAATATTTCCAAGGTCTGCTTGTAATAGCAAAAAAACAATAGGAAACTGAAATTTAAAAAGCATTTATAATAGCATAAAGAATGTGAAATACTTAGGTATAAATATGACAAAGGGTGTACAAGATTTGTACAATGAAAAAATATAAAACACTGTTGAGAGAAATTTTAAAAGATCTAAATAAATAGAGAGAGATTTTCTGTTTATGGATCAAAAGGCTCAATATTGTTCACAGTTAATTTTCCAAAACTGATCTGTAGATTCCACATAATTCTAAGCAAAATCCCAATAATAATTTGTATATGTTGACAAGATGATCCTAAAATTTATATGAAAATGTGAAGGATCTAGGACAGCCAAAACAATTTTGAAAATGAACTAAGTTGAAGGACTTAACAGTACTTGATTTCAAGACTAATTATGCAGCTTCAATTATCAAGACAGAGTGATACTAGCATAAAGATGGAGAAATAGATTGATGGAATAGAGTCCTGAAACAGACTCACATATGTGGTCAACCAATTTTTTCACTAAGATGCCAAGGCAATTCAGTGGATGAATGGATAATCTTAACAAATAACTAATGGATACCCATATACAAAAAACAAACAAAAAAACTACCTCTACTTTTATCTCATACTTTACACAAAAATTAATTCAAAAAGGATTACAGACCTTACATTTATGTAAGAGGTAGAACTATAAAACTGCTAGAAGCAAACACAGCAAAAATTTTTAGTGACCTTAGGTTTGGCAAAGATTTCTTAAATAGAACACAAAAAGCATGATATAAATGAAAAATAATTTCAATTGTGCTTCATCAAAATTTAAAGTCTTTGCTCATCAAAAGACACTGATAACAAAATAAAAAGGCAAGCTCTATACTGGGGCAAGATATTTGCAAAACATGTATCTGACAAAAAATTTGTATCTAGACCCTATAAAGGACTTTTATAAGTTAATGATAAAGAGAGAAACAAACCAATAAAAATGGGCAAATACTTGAACAGATATTTCACTAAAGAAGATATATGAATGGCAAATAAGTAAATGAACAGATAATCAATATCACTGATCATTAGGGAAAAGCAAATTAAAACTACAGTCAGATACTACACACCCACTAGTATAACTAAAGTAAAAAGACAGATGATATCAAATGTTGATCAGGATATAACGCAACTGCACTCTCATGCACGGCTGGTGGGAATATAAAATGGTAAAACAATTTTGGAAAACAGTTCGGCTGCCCTGGAAGCTATCAGGGGAACCACCACTGTGTCCTTGGGTTATAGGATCAGGGCAGCAAGGATTTACAGTGGTACTTATCTGGCTTTTGGTGGAGAGCTGCCCTTGACAACGGAGACCAACATTCTGTGCACTATACTTGACTGTTAGAAGATCCTACCTGATAACCCTCATTCAGTATGCATCTGGGAAAAAAAGCACCAATGCATAGTAAATCAACAGTAATAAAATATTTTAAAATATAGTTAAATTCTACTGTAGTCCAAGAAGAATCCCTTCAAAGGCCCTGACAGATTATTTTCTTAGCTTTCTTCTTGTAAAACACTTTTAAAATGCATGTTAATCATACTGCTCAATATCAAAAAAATAAACAACACAATCAAAAAATGGTAAGAAGATCTAAATAGACACTTCTCCAAAGACATACAGATGTCCAACAGGAACATTAAAAGATGCTCAACATCGCTAATTATTAAAGAAATGCAAATCAAAACTACAATGAGGTATCACCTCACACCAGTCAGAATGGCCATCATCAAAAAGTCTACAAATAATTAATGCTGGAGAGGGTGTGGAGAAAGAGGAACCCTCCTACACTGTTGGTGGGAATGTAAATTGGTATAGCCCCTATGGAGAACAGAATGGAGGTTCCTTAAAAAACTAAAAATAGAGCTACAGTATGATACTGAAATCCTACTCCTGGACATATATCTGGAGAAAACCGTACTGTGAAAAGATACATGTACCCCAATGATCACTGGCACACTCTTTACAATAGCCAAGACATGGAAGCAACCTAATTGTCCATCGACAGATGAATGGATAAAGAAGATGTGGTACATATATACAATGGAACATTACTCAGCCATAAAAAAGAATGAAATAATGCCATTTGCAGCAACATAGATGGACCTAGAGATCAGCATATTAAGTGAAGTAAGCCAGACAAAGACAAATATATGATGTCGCTTGTATGTGGAATCTAAAAAAAATGATCAAATGAACTTATTTACAAAACAGAAAGAGATTCACAGACATAGAAAACAAACTTATGGTTACCAAAGGGGAAAGAGGGGTGGGAGAAAGGATAAATTAGGAGGTTGGGATTAACATATACACACTACTATGTATAAAATAGATAACCAACAAGGACATACTGTAGAGCACAGGGTATTATACTCAATATTTTGTAATAACCTATAAGGGAAAAGAATCTGAAAAGGAATATATATATGTATATGTATATAACTGATTCACTGTGCTGTACACCTGAAACTAACACAATACTGTAAATCAACTCCATTAAAAAATTCTTTAAAAAATGGATGCTAATATAAGAGCCATAAATATATTGCAATAATAAGTATATCAATGCATATGATAATGAATGAGTCCAGAAAAGACAAGCGGAGGATGTGGCAAAACCTTCCGGTTTACACTGTGGCCGTCCTTATCCTGTTAAACTGCACTGCAGCCACATATCTTCCCAAATAGCCATAAGACCCCTGCACAACACAAGAATATACCTAATAAGAAAAAGGAAAAATGGAAAACTACATTCATAATCCGAAGTTCTCAGATTAGACCTTTAAATCACTGACCAATAAACCCACACCGAAAACAGACATTCAAGAAATAGAAACTTTAGAAATAAAGCTGGTAGCTTCTTTTGCAGACTCTTCTAACTCCAATATGAGAAAACAGGCACTCAGAAAAGTTGTTCAAGATATGTTTAGGAGTTGCTTTTACCGAAGCCCAAAGGGGCTTTGGTTAAGCTATCTAACATGGTTTTTATCAAATGCCTATTTTGGGGCTTAAAACCAACCCTCTGTGCAGCCTTAGGAGGAGGTGTTAAAAATCAGGGATCTGCCATGGGGTGCGATTCCCCTGATTTCTCTGTATGGTCTTATTCTCAAAACAAATTACCATTTAGTTCTCAAGTTGCACTCTCCATTAGAGCTCAGATGTATACACTTCTGTCCATTTCTAAGGGAGACACTCATTCAGAGACACTCAAAATAATGCTTTTACACATAGTTGGTTATAATCAAGTAGACTCTCCAGAGAAACTCACACCAGTGAAATAGAAAACGCTACAGACGACAGCACTGATAAACCAAGCTGCAATGTATGGTGACAGTTTTTTATAGTTTCCACTCAGCATTTTAACAAATAATATTACAAGCAACAGTTTGATTAGCAGAGGCTGAAATTCATGCTTTGTTATCTCAGAATGATTCTAAGACTTAAAATTCAAGATGAGAAATCTGCACTTATTATAAACCTCACTGCACAGAATGCTTCCTTCACAAAATGACAGAATCAGAACCAAATCGTAGATTTTTAAAGCAATTGGGGAAAATGTGTTATCAGGTGATTTGTCTGGCCAGAAAACAGATAGTGAGGGTTCTCAGTATGACATTAATATGGAATCTGACATACAGTTGTCATCTCCAGCTCAGAGTCCTAGAATAGACTTTGGTTGTTTCCAAATTTGGACAATTATGGCTAAAGCTGCTATAAACGCTGCATGTAGGTTTTTGTGTGGACATACATTTTCAACTCCTTTGGATAAATACCAACAAGCATTTAAGAAAATTGAAATTGTATCAAGTATCTTTTCCGACCACAACGCCATGAGACTAGATATCAATTACAGGAAAAGATGTGTAAAAAATACAAACACACGGAGGCTAAACAATACACTACTTAATAATGAAGTGATCACTGAAGAAATCAAAGAGGAAATAAAAAAATACATAGAAACAAATGACAATGGAGACACAATGACCCAAAACCTATGGGATGCAGCAAAAGCAGTTCTAAGGGGGAAGTTTATAGCAATACAAGCCCATCTTAAGAAGCAGGAAACATCTCGAATAAACAACCTAACCTTGCACTTCAAGCAATTAGAGAAAGAAGAACAAAAAAACCCCAAAGCTAGCAGAAGGAAAGAAATCATTAAAATCAGATCAGAAATAAATGAAAAAGAAATGAAGGAAACAACAGCAAAGATCAATAAAAGTAAAAGCTGGTTCTTTGAGAAGATAAACAAAATAGATAAACCACTAGCCAGACTCATCAAGAAAAAAAGGGAGAAGACTCAAATCAATAGAATCAGAAATGAAAAAGGAGAAGTAACAACTGACACTGCAGAAATAAAAAAGATCATGAGAGATTACTACAAGCAACTCTATGCCAATAAAATGGACAATCTGGAAGAAATGGACAAATTCTTAGAAATGCACAACCTGCCAACTCTGAATCAGGAAGAAATAGAAAATACGAACAGACCAATCACAAGCACTGAAATTGAAACTGTGATTAAAAATCTTCCAACAAACAAAAGCCCAGGACCAGATGGCTTCACAGGCGAATTCTATCAAACATTTAGAGAAGAGCTAACACCTATCCTTCTCAAACTCTTCCAAAATATAGCAGAGGGAGGAACACTCCCAAATTCCTTCTACGAGGCCACCATCACCTTGATATCAAAACCAGACAAGGATGTCACAAAGAAAGAAAACTACAGGCCAATATCACTGATGAACATAGATGCAAAAATCCTCAACAAAATACTAGCAAACAGAATCCAACAGCACATTAAAAGGATCATACACCATGATCAAGTGGGGTTTATTCCAGGAATGCAAGGATTCTTCAATATACGCAAATCTATCAATGTGATAAACCATATTAACAAATTGAAGGAGAAAAACCATATGATCATCTCAATAGATGCAGAGAAAGCTTTTGACAAAATTCAACACCCATTTATGATAAAAACCCTGCAGAAGTAGGCATAGCGGGAACTTTCCTCAACATAATAAAGGCCATATATGACAAGCCCACAGCCAACACTGTCCTCAATGGTGAAAAACTGAAAGCATTTCCACTAAGATCAGGAACAAGACAAGGTTGCCCACTCTCATCACTGTTATTCAACATAGTTTTGGAAGTTTTAGCCACAGCAATCAGAGAAGAAAAGGAAATAAAAGGAATCCAAATCGGAAAAGAAGTAAAGCTGTCACTGTTTGCAGATGACATGATACTATACATAGAGAATCCTAAAGATGCTACCAGAAAACTACTAGAGCTAATCAATGAATTTGGTAAAGTAGCAGGATACAAAATTAATGCACAGAAATCTCTGGCATTCCTACATACTAATGATGAAAAATCTGAAATTGAAATCAAGAAAACACTCCCATTTACCATTGCAACAAAAAGAATAAAATATCTAGGAATAAACCTACCTAAGGAGACAAAAGACCTGTATGCAGAAAATTATAAGACACTGATGAAAGAAATTAGAGATGATACAAATAGATGGAGAGATATACCATGTTCTTGGACTGGAAGAATCAACATTGTGAAAATGACTCTACTACCCAAAGCAATCTATAGATTCAATGCAATCCCTATCAAACTACCACTGGCATTTTTCACAGAACTAGAACAAAAAATTTCACAAAAGACCCCGAATAGCCAAAGCAATCTTGAGAACGAAAAACGGAGCTGGAGGAATCAGGCTCCCTGACTTCAGACTATACTACAAAGCTACAGTAATCAGACAGTATGGTACTGGCACAAAAGCAGAAAGATAGATCAATGGAACAGGATAGAAAGACCAGAGATAAACCCACGCACATATGGACACCTTATCTTTGATAAAGGTGGCAGGAATGTACAGTGGAGAAAGGACAGCCTCTTCAATAAGTGGTGCTGGGAAAACTGGACAGATACATGTAAAAGTATGAGATTAGATCACTCCATAACACCATACACAAAAATAAGCTCAAAATGGATTAAAGACCTAAATGTAAGGCCAGAAACTATCAAACTCTTAGAGGAAAACATAGGCAGAACACTCTATGACATAAATCACAGCAAGATCCTTTCTGACCCACCTCCTAGAGTAATGGAAATAAAAACAAAAATAAACAAATGGGACCTAATGAAACTTCAAAGCTTTTGCACAGCAAAGGAAACCATAAACAAGACCAAAAGACAACCCTCAGAATGGGGGAAAATATTTGCAAACGAAGCAACTGACAAAGGATTAATCTCCAAAATTTACAAGCAGCTCATGCAGCTCAATAACAAAAAAACAAACAATCCAATCCAAAAATGAGCAGAAGACCTATATAGACATTTCTCCAAAGAAGATATACAGACTGCCAACAAACACATGAAAGAATGCTCAACATCATTAATCATTAGAGAAATGCAAATCAAAACTACAATGAGATATCATCTCACACCAGTCAGAATGGCCATTATCAAAAAATCTAGAAACAATAAATGCTGGAGAGGGTGTGGAGAAAAGGGAACACTCTTGCACTGCTGGTGGGAATGTGAATTGGTTCAGCCACTATGGAGAACAGTATGGAGGTTCCTTAAAAAACTACAAATAGAACTACCATATGACCCAGCAATCCCACTACTGAGCATATACCCTGAGAAAACCAAAATTCATAAAGAGTCATGTACCAAAATGTTCATTGCAGCTCTATTTACAATAGCCCGGAGATGGAAACAACCTAAGTGCCCATCATCGGATGAATGGATAAAGAAGATGTGGCACATATATACAATGGAATATTACTCAGCCATAAAAAGAAACGAAATTGAGCTATTTGTAATGAGGTGGATGGACCTAGAGTCTGTCATACAGAGTGAAGTAAGTCAGAAAGAGAAAGACAAATACCGTACGCTAACACATATATATGGAATTTAAGGGAAAAAAATGTCATGAAGAACCTAGGGGTAAGACAGGAATAAAGACACAGACCTACTGGAGAACGGACTTGAGGATATGGGGAGGGGGAAGGGTGAGCTGTGACGGGGAAGAGAGAGTCATGGACATATACACTAACAAATGCAAGGTAGATAGCTAGTGGGAAGCAGCCGCATGATACAGGGACATCAGCCCGGTGCTTTGTGACAGCCTGGAGGGGTGGGATAGGGAGGGTGGGAGGGAGGGAGACGCAAGAGGGAAGAGATATGGGAACATATGTATATGTATAACTGATTCACTTTGTTATAAAGCAGAAACTAACACACCATCGTAAAGCAATCATACCCCAATAAAGATGTTAAAAAAAAATACCAACAAGCATGATTGCTGGTTTATATGATAAGAGTATGTTTAGTTTTGTATGAAACTGCCAAACAGCCTTACAGAGTGACTGTACCATTTTGAATTCCCACCAGCAATGAATAAGAATTCCTGTTGACCCACATCCTCACCAGCATTTATTGTGTTTCCGATTTTGGCCATTCTAATAGATATGTATTGGTATCTCGTTGTTGTTTTTAATTTGAATTTCCAGATGACATATGATGTGGAACATCCTTTTATATGCTTATTTTCCTTCTGTATAACTTCTTTGGTGAGATGTCTGTAAAGGTCTTTGGCCCATTTTTTAAGTGGGTTATTTCTTATTGTTGAGTTTTTTAAAAGTTCTTTGTATGTTTTGGAAAACCTATCTATGTATTATTAAGGTACAGTTGATGTACAATATTATATAAGTTTCATGTGTGTAACATAGTGATTCACAATTTTTAAAGGTTTATGCCATTTATAGTCTGATTTATTTCACTTAGCATAATACCCTCCACGTCTATCCATGTTGTTACAAAGGGCAAAATGGCAAAATTTCTTATATTGTATATTCATATTCATGAATATATATATGTATATATTCCCATACATATATATACACACAGACATGTATATACCACATCTTCTTTATCTATTCACCTGTTGATGGACACAGGTTTTCTCCCTATCTTGGCAACTGTAAATAATGATTCTAGGAACACTGGGCTGCATGTATTTTTTTTTTTTTTTGATTTATAGTCATTCTTTTTATCTTTTTAATTTTATTTATTTATTTATGGCTGTGTTGGGTCCTCATTGCTGCATGTGGTCTTTCTTTAGTTGCGATGAGCGGGGGCTACTCTTTGTTGCAGTGTGAGGGCTTCTCATTGCGGTGGCTTCTCTTGTTGCGGAGCACGGGCTCTACGTGCGTGGGCTTCAGTATTTGGGTTACGCGGGCTCTAGAGCACAGGCTCAGTAGATGTGGCACACAGGCTTCGTTGCTCCATGGCACATGGGATCTTCCCAGACCAGGGCTCGAACCCATGTTCCCTGCATTGGCAGGCAGATTGTTAACCACTGCACCACCAGGGAAGCCCCTGTATGTATCTTTTCAAATTATTATTTTCATTTTCTTCAGATAAATACCCAGGAGTGAAATTGCTGGGTCATATGGTAGTTCCCTTTTTATTAATAGTTTTTTGAGAAACCTCTATACTGTTTTCCATAGTGGCTGCATCAATTTCTGTTTCCAGTGCACGAGGGTTCCCTTCTCTCCACATCCTCCCCAACATTTGTTATTTGTGGTCTTTTGGATGATGACCATTCTGACAGGTATGAGCTGATATCTCATTGTGGTTTTAATTTGCATTTCTCTGATGATTAGTGATGTTGAGCATCTTTTCATGTGCCTGTTAGCCATCTGTATGTCTTCTTTGGAAAAATGTCTATTCAATTCTTCTGACCATCTTTAAATTGAGTTGTCTTTTTAAAATTGAGTTGTGGATAGCAGTTTTTATCAGAGATGTCTTTTTTTTTTTTTTTTTTTGAGGTACACAGGCCTCTCACTGTTGTGGCCTCTCCTGTTGCAGAGCACAGGCTCCAGATGCACAGGCTCAGTGGCCATGGCTCACGGGCCCAGCCACTCTGCGGCACATGGGATCTTCCCAGACCGGGGCACGAACCCGTGTCCCCTGCATCGGCAGGCGGACTCTCAACCACTGTGCCACCAGGGAAGCCCCAGAGGTTTCTTTTGCAAATACTTTCTTCCAGTCTCTGGCTTGTCTTCTCACCTACTTGACATTGTGTTGTGTGGAGTAGAAGTCTTTAATTTTAATGAAGTACAGTTTATCAATTATTTATTTCATGGATTGTGCTTAAGGGCTGTATCTAAAAAGTAATCACCATACCCAAGGTCATCTACGTTTTCTCCTATGTTATCTTCCAGAGGTTTCATAGTTTTGCATTTTACATTTAGGCCTATGATTCATTTTGCGTTAATATGAAAGGTGTAATGACTCTGTCTAGATTCTTTGTTTCTTTGTGTATGGGTGGGGTTTTGTTTGTTTCGGGGTTTTTTGTTGTTGTTGTTGTTGTTGTGTTTTGGTTTTTTTGCACGTGGATGTCCAGTTTTTCCAGTACCATTTGTTGAAAAGACTGTCTTTGCTTTATTGTATTGCCGTCACCTTTATCAAAGATCACGTGACTATATTTATCTGGATCTATTTCTGGGCTCTCTATTCTGTTCCACTGGTTTGTCTGTTCTTTTGCCAATACCACACTGTCTTGATTACTGTAGTCTTATAGTAAGTCCTAAGTCAGGTAGTGTCAGTACTCCAATTGTGTTTCTTCAGTATCTTTTAATTCTTTACCTCTCCATATAAACTGTAGAATCCATTTGTTAATATACACAAAATAATTTGCTGCAATTTTGATCAGAATTGCACTGAATCTGTAGACCAAGCTGGGAAGAGCTGACATCTTGACAATATTGAGTTTTCCTTTCCATGAATATGGAATATCTCTTCAGTTATTTAGTTCTTCTTTGATTTCATTCACCAGTTTTGTAGTTTTCCTCATATAAATTTTACACAAAGTTTATTAGATTTAACTTAAGTATTTCTTTTGGAGGGGGTGCTCATATAAATGTGTTTTAATTTCAAATTCCACTTCTTCATTGCTAATAAATAGTGAAGCAACTGACTTTGTATATTAACCTTGTATCCTGCAACCTTGTTATAAATGTTTATTAGTTCCAGATTTTTTTGTTGATTCTTTTGGATTTTCTAGGATATCATGTCATCTAGAGTAGATTTTAATATTGAAAAATTTTAACTTCAAATATCCAAATTCAAACCAAACCAGTTTTAGAATCACTGGACACGGAGACCCAAACTAACTTTTTAGTAACAGATAACTCTATCGATCATTCAACTCCATGGGATATTCTAACTTCTTGGGCCTAGAGATGTTTGATGTACAAATGCAGACATAGAGACCTTTTTTTCAAAATGATATGCTTCTAGGAAATATTCTGACAACACTCCAGCTTTTTAGAAGTGTTGATTTATCTGACATCGAAATCCAAACTGAAGAACTTTTACTACTAAAATATAGCTGTTTAGAAAGAAAAGTTCATGTAAGCAGTATAGAAACACAGAAAATAAGTATTGGTTTTGAAACCTGGAGAATTTTTTTTTTTTCCACTAGCAATGAAACATAAACAGCAATAGATACATTTCTTTCTGGCTGGTTCAACCTGAACACTATTGAACCTCAGTTTAGAGTTATAGAAACCTAAGCATGTGCTGAACTGTGCTCAGGACTTAACTTCTAACGAGTGGAGTTCACATGTGGGATAAACTTAAAATTTTTCTCATGAACTGACAAAATGGAAAACAGAGACAATGGTATTTTAACTATGCATAGGTTCATTATAATTCTTTGCCTTTTGTACACATATATATGAAATCTATGATAAATGTGAGTGCGTTATAAAGACATTGACCTATTAAAATAAACGGACAGCTGACTTCTCAGCAGAAATAATTTAAGTCAGAAGACAGTAGGATATCATCCAAGTGTTAAAATAAAAATAATTCCCAAACTGTAGAATTCTCTACCTAGCAAAAATATCCTTCAGTACAGTAAGGTTGCAAAAGAGGTAGTGAGAAACACTCAGCTTTTGGATACATTTTGAAGACAAAATCAACTGGATTGTATATGGGTATATGAAAGAGAAATCATGGATCACTTCAAGGTTTCCGTATGAATGGAGTTTCCATTGACTGAGATGAGAAGACTGAAAGAGCGGGTTTGGGTTTGTGTGTGTCAGAGGGGAAGGGTGGAGAAACTCAAGTTTGGAAATGTTAATTTTGAGAGGCCTATTAGACATCCTAGTGAAGATGACAAGAAGGTGGTTGGACACTCAAGTTTACAGTTCAACAGAGAAGTCCAGGCTACAGATATACATTTGAGAGTCAAGAGTAAATACATGAGAGTGAATGAGATCACCTAGGGATCAGTATAGATAGAAAAAAGAAGCAGTCTAAGGACTGAACTCAGGGACACTTCCAACATTTGGAGGTAAGGAGATGAGGAAGAACTATCAGGAAAGACTGAATAGGACAACCCAAGAGATAAAAAGAAAATCAAATGAGCATGGTATCTCAGAAGCCAAATGAACATGTGTTTAAAGGAGCAGAGAAAGAGAACGTAAGTGATCAACTTTGTCAAATGTTGCCAATAGGTCAAATAAAATGAAGACTGATAACTGACTACTGCATTGAGCAACATGAAAGTAAATATTACCTTGAAAAGAAGTTTTGATAGGATGGTGAGGGAGAAAGGCAGATTATAGTAGGTTCAAGAGAAAACAAGAAGTGAGACATTGGAGCCAGAAGTTCAGGCAACTCTTTCAGTGAAATTCCTGTAAATGAGACACAAGATTTAGTACAAATATAGGACATCTGAATAACATGATTACAAATCTGATTACAAAGGGACAAATACAAAAACAATGCACCAACTATTTCGGAATTTATAATTTCTCAAGTATACACAGATCACTACCAAAAACTGACCATAAAATAGAGAACAACAAATTTCAGAAATTTTAAATCTAACAGTATGTTAACAAAACAATGTAATTAAGCAAGAAATCAATCACAAAGGGAAAATTCGTTATGTTTTTTGGATATTTAAAATCACACTTATAAATAACCAATGGATCAAATAAAAAGTCATAATGGAAATTAGAAAATATTTTATAAAGAAAGAAGTACATACCAAAACTTATAGCTTACATTAAAAGAAGTATTTTGAGACTATATGGCCTTAAATGTTTATATGAGAAAAAAGACTTAAAAGTAATAAATGTAAGCATCCACCTTAAGAAATTAAAAAATAGAAAATAAATTTAAAGAAAATAGAAGAAAGGAAATAATAAAGAACAGAAGTTAATGAACTAATAAGACAAACAATAGGGAAATTGGTCCTTTGAAAAGATTAATAACAGACTAGAAAAAGAGCAAATCACTACTGATTCTGTGGACAGTAAAATGTTGATAGAATATTGTATACAACATTATTCTAAAAACGTTTTAAAATTTAGGGAAAATGGACAAATGCCACAAAAATATATATTTTGAAAGGCATAAGAAGAAATTTCTGATTGTCCCTTTTTCCATTAAACAAATAAAATAAAAGCTTCCCTCAAAGAAAACTTGAGACCTAATTGGCTTCACTGGGAAGTAATAAATTATTCCAGATAATGAAAGAAGACAAAATGAATTGGAAAGATTATTATAAAGTTTATATTACCTTGATACCAAAATCTGATTTAAAAAACCCCCAAGATTGGCAAATTATTAGCCAATCTCATTTATAAAAATAGAGTTGAAAAATATTTTAAACAAAGCATTAGTTAACTGAGACCAGAAATTTATAAAAAGTATAATAATACCCTGACCAATCTGACAAAGCACATCCATTCCTGAAAAAACACTCTCAGTAATCCACAAATAGAAGGAAACCTCTTCATTATGATAGAAAACATCTGGGAAAAACATGAAGCTAACATCATACCAACTATTGAGAGTCTGAATGCTTCCCCTAAGATGTGGAACAAGACAAGGATGTCCACTTCACCAATTCCATTCAACAAATCACTGGATGTTCTAGCCAGTGCAATAAGGCAAGAAAAATAAAAGGAAAAAAAGCATGCAACTTGAACAAGTAAAAGGGTCTTTATTTGCAGATGATCTAATTATCTATGTAGAAAATTGAATGGAATCTATAAAAAGGCTACTAGAACTAAAAGGTATATTTAGCACGGTTGTAGAATACTGGATAAATAAAAATAAATTGTAGGACTTTTGGTTTTAGCCCTGACATGTAAAGAGCTTAGGAGCCATCATTCCCATTGTTATGGGGGAAATAAAGATGAAAAAGCTGAGAATCAAAGACTTTTCATGGACATATCAGAGTAGTGAGTTGCAAGACAAATCACCACCCCAAAAACTGAAAAGTATGGCAAATTAGGAGACTTACAACTGAGATCTGCTTATCTTAAGCGGAAGTCACTAGAATTATAATTGGTTAAGAACATTTAAACAATAAACACTTCATCAAAGATATACAGATGGAAAATAGCAATATGAAAAGATGTTCCACATTACTTGTCATTAGAGAATTGCAAATTAAAACAATGAGATATCACTACACACTTATAATGGCTAAAATACAAAAGTCTGACAATACCAAATGCCGACAAGGATGTGGAGCAACAGAAAGTCTCCTTCACTGCTGATGGGAATGCAAAATTTTACAGTCACTTTGGAAGAGAATTTGGCAGTTTCTTACAAAGCTAAATAAGTTTTTCTATATATGATTCAGCAATTGTGCTCCTAGGTATTTCCTGAACTGATCTGAAAACTTCTGTCCACACAAAAACCTGCACATGAAAGTTTATAGCAGCTTTATTCACAACTGCCAAAAACTGGAAGCAACCAAGACGACCATCAATCGATGCATGGATAAACACAATGTGGTACATATATATGATTGAATATTATTCAATGGGAAGAAATGAGGTATCAAGGTATGAAAAGACATGGATGAACCTTAAATGCACATTACTAAGTGAAAGAAGTCAGTCTGAAAAGGCTATGTGCTGTATGATTTCAATTATATGACATTCTGGATAAGGCAAACATTACCTCAGCCAGGCGACCAAAGTCAAAATCAACAGTAATGAATCATATCAATAAGATGTACTCATGACACCCTGGGTATCTGTGTATACTAAAATGGCACTTTAATTCTGTGATCTTTCTCTCAAAAACATTACCCAACCTAATCATGAGAAAACCATCAGACAAACCCCAACTGAGAGATATTCTACAAAATACCTGATCAGTACTCCTCAAAACTGTCAAGGTCATCAAAAACAAGGAAAGTCTGAGACTGCCAAGAGAAGCCTAAGGAGACATGACAACTAAATATAATGTGGTATCCTGGATGGGATCCTGGAACAGAAAAAGGACATTAGGGAAAAACTAAGGAAATCTGAATAAATTACAGACTTTAGTTAATTATAGTGTATCAATGTTGAGTCATTAATTTTAACAAATGTACCATACTAATGTAAGATGTTATTAACAGAGGAAATTGGGTGTGAGGTACGTAGGAACTTTTCACTATCTTCACAATTTTTCTGTAAATCTAAAACTGTTATATAATGCAAAGTTTATTTTTTAAAAACAATTGTATTGATATTTTCACATACAAGCAATAAACAATCAGACAGTGAAATTCTAAAATTCCACTTACAACAGCATCAAAAAATGGGAAATACTTAGGGATAAATCTTACAAAAGAAATGAGAGATCTATATGTATAAAACATTGCAGAGGGAAATTAAAGACCTAAATAAAGAAATGGAAAGTGTTCATGAGTGGGAGTTTTTCCCCAATTCCAATCAAATCCCCAAGCAGGCTTTTGTGTTTACACTATGAAGCTAATTCTAAAATTAAAATAAAATGCAAAGGAACCAGAATAGCCAAAACAACTTTGAGAAAGAACAAAGTTGGAGGACTAACATTACCTAATTTGAGGATTAAAAAAAAAAAAAAGGAATCAGGAATGTTGTATTGGCATCAAGATATATATAGATCCACCAAACAAAATAGATAATCAAGAAACAGACCTAAACATATATGGACAATTGACTTACTACAAAGGTACAAAACAATTCAGTGTAGACAAGTAAGGAAAGTTTTTCAACAAATGGTGCTGGAACAATTGGATATCCATATGCAAAAAAACTGAACCTTGTACTATATACAAAAATTAACTTGCATAGATTTAAATTTAAGAACTGAAACTATAAAACTGCTAGAAGAAAACACAGGAGAAAAATCTCATCTTAGGCTTGACAACCATTTCTTTAAAAGAACACAAAAGCTGGATATAAATTTTTAAAAATCAATAAGTTTTGCTTAATCAAAAATCAAAAACATTTCCTCTTTAAAAGACACTTAAGAAAATAAAAAGGCAGGCCATAGACTGGGAAAAAAATATTTGCCAAACATATATGTACCTAACAAAGGACTTTTATCTAGAATACAGAGAGGATGTTTATGACTTAATACTATAAAAAACTCAATAAAAGTGTGCAAAAGTTCTGAACAGACACTGAAGAAGATATATGTATGGCACATAAGGACATGAACAGATGTTCAAAATTACTAGTTATTAGAGAAGGCAAATCAAAACCATAATACGTACCTATTAGGATGGCTAAAACTATAAAGATACTGCATACCAAGTGTTGGTGAGGATATGTAACAACTAGCACTCACACACTGCTGGTGCAAATGTAAAATGAAATAATACAGCCACTCTGGAAAACAGTTTAATGGTTTCTTCAAAAGTTAAACATATATCCATCATATGACTCAGTCTTAGGTATTTACCCAAGAGAAATAAAAGCATATGTCCATACAAAGACCCATATAAGAATACTCATAACAGTTTTATTTGTTATAGCCCTAAACTGGAAGCAACTGAAATATTTATGTGGTATATTCATACAATGGAATACTACTCAGTAATAAAAAGGAATAAACTATTGATTATATGTGACAACATGGATAAATCTCAGAATAATGATGCTGAGTGAAAGTAGCCCAACAAAAGAATATATACTGTATGATTTCACTTATACAACATTTTAGAAAATTCAAACAAATCTCTACGACAGAAGCCAAATCAGTGGTTGCCTGGAGAGGGCAGGGTAGGGGAGAGGTTAGAGGAGTACAAGAAGACTTTGTGGAGTGATAGATAGAGCCACTATCTTGAGGGTGGTGACAGTTTTACAGGTACACACACATGTCAAAACCTACCACACTGAATACTTTAAATATGTGTAGTTTACTGTACATATATCAATTAAACTTGAATAATACTGTTAAAACTGTATACAAAAAAACCTCTAACTTATTGTACATTTATCTGTTAGAATATTTTAATAAACCATGATAATGCTTTCAAAGAATTTCTAATGACATGTGTAAATGTTTATGGTATACAATTAAGTGAAATTGGCCAAATATATAACTTAATATAGGATGATATCAATTACATAGAAAGCTTCTATACACACAGATAGATCTATTTCTGGTTAGAAAAATGATCTATATTAATAATAGTTTTCCCTGGGTTATGGAATCATGGATGATTTAACTTTCCTGTATGCTTTTCTCTATTTTCCAAAGTTTTCTTTGTTGTCCTTCTTATTTTATTACTATTTTTATTTTACCTGAGCTTGCAATATCCTTTTAAGCAGGAAAGTAAAAAATAAATGAAGGGAAAAAATTTAAGTGACTCTCTGTCCTGACAAGTGATTCCAATATATGCACCACAGACCCATGAAAGACCAAAGAGGGGATTCTGGGAATTCACATATGAACCAAATATTATCTGTAGATTTAATAATATACTTCATACTCATATGAACTATTATATTTCATATGTTCATAGATGCACTGAAATTCAACCTTACTGAATCTGTAGAATATATGTTTCTCACATCAATAGATACTACAAGTAAAGCACTAACATGGAGGTCTTCAAACACTTATTCCCCTACGTTATTGCCTGTAGGTTGCTTCAATTGGAATATCTTCTGCTACCTTTCTGCAATATGTAGAAGCGCTAAGCACAGTACGTAGCATTCAATTAATAGAAGTTCTATTACATATTCCTATTTCTCTGCTATGGCTTTTATTACATGCTAAACTACCCCTTTCCTAAGCTACTATCAAACCGCTGCTTTGTGCTTTCTTATATCATTCAGATCCCAGAACATAACTAAAGTTATAAGGTAAATAAAACAGTGAGGGCTTCCCTCGTGGTGCAGTGGTTAGGAATCCACCTGCCAATGCAGGGGACATGGGTTCGAGCCCTGGTCTGGGAAGATCCCACATGCCACAGATCAACTAAGCCTGTGCCCCACAACTACTGAGTCCGCGCGCCACAACTACTGAAGCCCGCACGCCCTAGAGCCCATGCTCCACAACAAGAGAAGCCACCACAATGAGAAGCCCACGCACCGCAACGAAGAGTAGCTACCGCTCGCTGCAACTAGAGAAAGCCTGCGTTCAGCAACAAAGACCCAATGCAGCCAAAACTAAATAAATAAAATAAAAAATAAATTAAGCAGTGAAATACCAAAGTCAAATATGCTCTTTACACAGGAGGGCTGTGTAAAAGTTATTTCAGCTAAACATTGAGGCCTTCTGCAAATATAAGATTAAGATTACTAGTTAAGTGTGGCATTCCCAGTCTGTGACTGACCTTCAGGAAATCATTTAATGTCTGCTAAGGTGTCTATGACTGCTTCATAATAATCCTCTCAGAAAATAAAGTCAACAAATAACTTAATTATCACTATAAAATACACTACAAAAAGCAGAGCTATTATTTATAGTTAAACTATTAGTTGTTTAATGGTAATTGAGTTTACCTCAAAGAATTATTCTCTACTTTTTGTCTGCCAAGTTCACTTTCGGTATCCATTGCCTTTCTTGCTAGTGATTTCATTTCTTTTTCCACAGTGGTTATAGTTTCCTTCATCAAAGTCATATTTGACATTTGTTCCATACGTTCATCATCGAGCTATACAAGCAGAATGACAAAGTTACTGCCATCACTAAAAACGTTTCAGTAATCTTCCTAAAGAGACATCCTCTCTTTGTACAAACCGGTATATAAGATTCACACAATGAGATGATCAGATTAGACTTAAACGTTGCAGGAGGCTGTACGGACAAGGCGACCGTGGAGCAGGAACTCAGACAAGCCACTGCACAGCTTTTCCATAAAGCCTATCACAGTATACATATCTATATTTTCAGTCTGGTTCAGCTGGACTATAGCACACACAGCTTATTTGCAAAAGGATTTCTTATTTGTTGCTCAGCATTAACAAATTACATATATAAAGTGGGATTATGAAAAATAATGTTTTTCTCCTGTCTACTGCTTTTTCTAAAACTCATTATAACAACATAAAACAGATGAATTCAGAAATATAATCAATTAAATTTGGTTAAAAGAAAGTTGAATTCCCTTAATTCTGTTTATATAGTAAAAACATTTCAAATATATATTCATAGCATCTCAAATCCTTGATTAGTAAAAAGGTGATGCTTCACAATGAAATTCAGTTTAAATACATTTCATTAATTGCCATTTCATTATAATTTTCTCTACCCTAGCTACTCTTTAGGTAGAATAAGCCAGTTTTTCTATCCCTGGCAATGTTATCGTTAATGAAACAGGGAGATGACAAAGTTGCTAAAATCCCTTAGAATGCATCCCTAATGGTTTATTTAAAAGAACACACTTTGCAACCTAACACAAAAAAAGACTTCACTCACATTTTTTAGAAGGAAATAAATAATGAAAAGGTGACTATTTACACCATACATACTACCATAAATATATTAGGATTACAAACACTATCATAAAAAACCAACTTCTCGGGGCTTCCCTGGTGGCGCAGTGGTTGAGAGTCCGCCTGCCAATGCAGGGGACATGGATTCGTGCCCCGGTCTGGGAAGATCCCACATGCCACGGAGCAGCTGGGCCTGTGAGCCATGGCCGCTGAGCTTGCGTGTCCGGAGGCTTGCTCCGCAACGGAAGAGGCCACAACAGTGAGAGGCCCGTGTACCACAAAAAAACAAAAACAAAAACAAAAAACAAAAAACCAACTTCTCTGAACACAGAAAAGGGGGAAAGGGGGGAACCGCTGAGAGTTTATAGCCGAAAGTGCAAAAGTGATTTTTCTTTACATTATGAACTGTACACTCCAGCTCCTCTATCCTTTGTTCCAAGTGAGCCTTCTCATTAAATGCTGTCTCTTGGGCAATCTGTTTAAAAAACAAAAAAAAAACAGAGCGCTTTCAATGTCACTGCATGGTGTCTCACAAATGCTCGTATAGATAAAATTCTTCCAAACCTTCAGCCTTTCCCTTAGACTATCTCGTTCTGTGGTCATTCTTCGTAAATCAGTGAAGGCCACATCTCTCTCAGTCTCCACCCGCCGGAGGATGGCATGAGCTGTTGTTGATTTAGGAGATTTACAGCTTTTCATCATTTCTCGTCGAAGTCGGGCAATTTCTTCCTGTGCCTATTATTTAAATACACAGATAGACTTTTATTTAACAAGCTTTAGAACAGAAATAAATACAGCTATCTTATATCCAGCCAGTTAAAATGCAAACCTATATTAATATGCATGTGGCAGGATAATGGTATAATTCTTTAATGAGTTTACACATATAAATGCAAATGATTCCCCCATATGTAAATGAATGTCTACAAATAGAAGCTTGGTTTACAATGTCTTTGCCAAAAATTAAAAAAAAAATTAATTTGGAAGCAGTCAATGAAAGAGACAGTGTTTTACTAAGAAATATATATGGTACTCCATCTATTTTTTTTTTAGACTTTTTTTTTTAACATCTTTATTTGGAGGATAATTGCTTTACAATGTGTGTCAGTTTCTGCTGTATAACAAAGTGAAACAGCTATATGTATACATATATCCCCATATCCCCTCCCTCTTGCGTCTCCCTCCCACCCTCCCTATCCCACCCTTCTAGGTGGTCACAAAGCACTGAGCTGATCTCCCTGTGCTATGCAGCTGCTTCCCACTAGCTATCTATTTTACATTTTAGTGTATATATGTCCATGCCACTCTCTCACTTTGTCCCAGCTTACCCTTCTGCCTCCCCATGTCTTCAAGTCCATTCTCTACATCCGCATCTTTATTCCTGTCCTGTCCCAAGGTTCTTCAGAACAATTTTTTTTTTAGATTCCATATATATGTGTTAGCATACGGTATTTGTTTTTCTCTTTCTGACTTACTTCACTCTGTATGACAGACTCTAGGTCCATCCACCTCACTACAAATAACTCAATTTCATTTCTTTCTATGGCTGAGTAACATTCCATTGTATATATGTGCCACATCTTCTTTATCCATTCACCTGTCAGTGGACACTTAGGTTGCTTCCATGTCCTGGCTATCATAAATAGTGTTGCAATGAACAATGTCTCTTTTTGAATTACGGTTTTCTCAGTAGTGGGATTGCTGGGTCATATGGCAGTTCTACTTTTAGATTTTTAAGGAACCTCCATACTGTTCTCCATAGTGGCTGTATCAATTTACATTCCCACCAACAGTGCAAGAGGGTTCCCTTTTCTCCACACCCTCTCCAGCATTTATTGTTTCTAGATTTTTTGATGATGGCCATTCTGACTGTTGTGAGGTGATACCTCATTGTAGTTTTGATTTGCATTTCTCTAATGATTAGTGATGTTGAGCATCCTTTCACGTGTTTGTTGGCAATCTGTATATCTTCTTTAGAGAAATGTCTACTTAGGTCTTCTGCCAATTTTTGGATTGGGTTTTTTTTTTTTTTTTTTTTGATATTGAGCTGCATGAGCTGCTTGTATATTTTGGAGATTAATCCTCTGTCAGTTGCTTCGTTGGCAAATATTCTCTCCCATTCTGAGAGTTGTCTTTTCGTCTTGCTTATGGTTTCCTTTGCTGTGCAAAACCTTCATTAGGTGCCATTTGTTTACTTTTATGTTATTTCCATTTCTCTAGGATGAGGGTCAAAAAGGATCTTGCTGTGATTTATGTCATAGAGTGTTTTGCTTATGTTTTCCTCTAAGAGTTTTATAATGTCTGGCCTTACATTTAGGCCTTTAATCCATTTTGAGTTTATTTTTGTGCATGGTTTTAGGAACTGTTCTAATTTCATTCTTGTACATGTAGCTGTCCAATTTTCCCAGCACCACTTATTGAAGAGGCTATCTTTTCTCCGCTGTATAGTCTTGTCTCCTTTATCAAAGATAAGGTGACCATATGTGCATGGGTTTATCTCTGGGCTTTCTATCCTGTTCCATTGATCTATATTTCTGTTTTTGTGCCAGTACCATACTGTCTTGATTACTTTAGCTTTGTAGTATAGTCTGAAGTCCAGAAGCCTGATTCCTCCAGCTCCGTTTTTCTTTCTCAAGATTGCTTTAGCTGTTGTCTTTTGTGTTTCCATACAAATTGTGAAATTTTTTGTTCTAGTTCTGTGAAAAATGCCACTGGCAGTTTAATAGGGATTGCATTGAATCTGTAGATTGCTTTGGGTAGTAGAGTCATTTTCACAATGCTGATTCTTCCAATCCAAGAACATAGTATATCTCTCCACCTATTTGTATCATCTTTAATTTCTTTCATCAGTGTCTCATAGTTTTCTGCATACAGGTCTTTTGTCTCCATAGGTAGGTTTATTCCTAGGTGTTTTACCTTTTTGTTGCAATGGTAAATGGGAGTGTTTCCTTAACTTCTCTTTCAGATTTTTCATCATTAGTGTATAGGAATGCAAGAGATTTCTGTGCATTAATTTTGTATCGTGCTACTTTACCAAATTCATTGATTAGCTCTAGTAGTTTTCTGGTAGCATCTTTAGGATTCTCTACGTATAGTATCATGTCATCTGCAAACAGTGACAGTTTTATCTCTTCTTTTCTGAGTTGGATTCCTTTTATTTCTTTTTCTTCTCTGATTGCCGTGGCTGAAACTTCCAAAACTATGTTGAAAGACAGTGGCAAGGGTGGGCAACCTTGTCTCGTTCCTGATCTTAGAGGAAATGCTTTCAGTTTTTCACCATTGAGAATGATGTTGGCTGTGGGTTTACTCCATCCATTTTGTGAAATTTGAATTCAGCACAACTCAGGTAGAATACTGGTTTAAAAAATATCATAGCGTTCCAGTCTTTCTCTCCAAAATGCATATGCCATTTCCATGTCCTGGCTACTTTTACCCTGACAGAAGGGCCCATCAATCCTTACTGACAACCCAACAAACTCTTTACACACTTGTTCAACAACGATCCTCGGGTTCCAAATCTATTCTATATCTACAGATGATTTCATATCCTACTTTTTGAATCCTACTTTTGTTTCACATCCTACTTTTTTTTGAATATCATCCTCTCCACTGACTCTTTCTCTACTTCTTCAACCATGCACACAACTCCCATATCTTGAAAAACTGTCACTAAATCCTGCTGCCCCATTTACCATCAAATGTCTCTTTTTCCTTTGACAGGCTTTTTTTTTTTAGTGCCATGGATTGTACATCTTGACTGTTCCTTACCTCCCACTCTCTCTCCCCAGTCTAACCTGACTCCCACACCCACCACTCTGCAGAATTTCACGTAATGACCTCACCAAATCTAATGGCCTCTTCTCAGTTCCTGTTCTTGATATTTCGGCAACACTTGCCATTGCCTTCAACACTCTCCTTGAGATTCCTTCCTTCCTTGGGTGTATAACAATGTTCTGCCTTAGTTTCCTGTCTTCTTTATCTCTTTCAAAGGTTCCTCTACCAATTGAATAAAACTTCCCAAGATTCCATCTTGACTTCTCTGTTACTCTATTTATAGCTTTCTCATTCAGAAACTTCATCCATTCTGAAGGCTCAAAACAGACGACTTCTCAATCTACATACTCAGCTCTTGCCTCTCTCCCCACTCCAGTCCCACATTTCTTACTGCCTGATGGCAGTTACTACCTGATGTACCGCCATCATCTTACTCTATCTCTCTGAAACCAAACACATCTTTTCTCTCAAACCACTGATGACTTTCCTGTTTCTTTTTCTATTACCACAATTCTTCAGTCATTCAAAACAGAACTTCAGTGATCTCCATTTGTCCCTCCTTTGTGCTAAAATCAAATCTTGTTAAGTCTTCCTTTTCAGTGTCTTTTGCATCTGTCCCTATCTTTATTTCCACTGATCACACCCTAGGTTAGTCCCTTAATGCTTCATGCATGGACTACTGTTAACAGCCTTCTAAAGAGTCCATGGGGACTTCCCTGGTGGTGCAGTGGTTAAGAATCCGCCTGCCAATGCAGGCGACACAGGTTTGAGCCCTGGTCTGGGAAGATCCCACATGCCACAGAGCAACTAAGCCCGTGGACCACAACTACTGAGCATGCATGCCACACGTACTGAAGCCCACACGCCTAGAGCCCATGCTCAGCAACAAGAGAAGCCACAGCAATGAGAAGCCCACACACTGCAATGAAGAGTAGCTCCTGCTCACCGCAACTAGAGAAAGCCCGCGCTCAGCAACAAAGACCCAATGCAGCCAAAAATATAAACAAATAAATTAATTAATTTAAAAAAAAAAAAAGAGTCCATGGTTTCCCCCTCCTCCAAATCTCCTGAAGGAGAAATTGTTATATAAGATGATAACATAGAAAGATTACGTAAGAGATAATAAAGAACTGTTACCAGATTAAAATTGTAAAAATGTAGATTTCATCATATTTCTTCCACTTTAAAAAAAAAACAAACAGACTGTCCATTGCTTATAAGAAAGCAAAGTATAAACCTCCTACAGGGCCCTCTGAACAGCTTCTACCATGTAGTCTAGAAATTGGCAAACTATATATAGTTCACAGGCCAAATCCAGCCTGCCTATTTTTGTAACTCTGTAAGCTGAAAATGTTTTTTACATTTTTAAATGGTTAAAAAAAAATCAAAACAAGATGAATATTTCACAACAGGTAAAAAGAATATGAAACTCAAATTTCAGTGTTCATAAATAAATTATACTGGAACACAGCCAAACTCATTCATTTGTATATGATCTGTAGCTGCTTTCACACTACAACAATTGAGTTGAATAGCTGTGTCAGAAGTCACATGGCCTGCAAAGCCCAAGCTATTTCTTATCTGGGCCTTACAGAAAATGTTTTCAGACTCCTGCTCTAGTCTAGTCTACCTCTCAAGCCCTTACTCCACTGACATATACTTTTATTCTAGTCATAAACTGATCCATTTATGTACTGACTTTCCCACCTTTATCCTTTGCTTCATACCATTCCTTTAGTCTGGAATGTTCTTTCTTACCCCTTTCAAGATAAAAGAAACCCCATTCATCCTTCAGGACTCAAACTCCACATCGTCTAGCAAAGATCTTGATAACCATAACTAAAAGTACTCACCTCTTTTATTTCTTACAGTATCTTCTAGACTACTTACGCTAAAGTAACAAAAAGTAAATACAAGATAATATATTTTATCTCCCCAACTAGATTGCAAACATATAAAACAGTGTCTGGTTTATTTTTTCTATCTTTTAGAGTAGCAAGTCCAGAACCCTGCACGTAGTAGCTGTAATTCTTAATAAAATTTGATATTTTTAAAATAAATTATATTGGTGATGTATGGGGTTTATTTGTTGAGTCAAGAAGCCATTTGATTAATAAGGGTTATATAATCTTAAGCTAAAAAGAGATAAACTACAAACTAATTTTACTCTCTATATTAAATTATATGGCAATTCCTAAAGTGACTGACAGTACATCAAAGTGATGTGTTTGTATTTTTTAACCCCCAAGTCCAAATTTTTTACCTTGAACTCACCACACCCTATCATTTAACACTTTCCCCATTTCTTATTCCAAAAATCAGACTATTCCGATGCATGCATATGAGCTTTTTCGGATACGGGGATAACGTGTGTGTGTGTGTGTGTGTGTGTGTGTGTGTGTGTGTGTGTGTGTACACATACACAAATACATTACATTTCATTAAGAATATCATAAGAACAAAGGCAATTCCCAAATGTTAGATTAATTTGATTGACAGATTTAAGCATTCTCATAGAACTTAAAGAATTACCTATCTCTAGAATTGTTAGTATTTATGTATTTTGTTTACTTATAAATAAGTTTACCTGCTCATACAGAAAAAAGCTCTTGTCTCTCTCAGATGTGAGAACCTTGACATTACCCTGAATTTCTGCCAAATGACGCTCATATTTTTCCAGCATGCATTTGAGCTCTTCACGGTCTCTTGTTGTCTTCAAAAGCTCTACATCACACTTTGTACCCTACAATTATTACATAAGAAATCTGAATAAACAACAAGGTCCTTCTGTAGAGCACAGGGAACTATATTCAATATCCTGTGATAAACCAAAATGGAAAAGAATATGAAAAAGAATACATATGTATAACTGAGTCACTTTGCTATACAGCAGAAATTAAACAGAACATTGTAAATCAACTATACTTCAATAAAATTTTTTAAAAAAGAAATCTGAAATTATTCTTTGACATGTGTTACTGATAGAAAGGTGCTACTGATGGCAGCACACGATCTCTAGTTAAGCAAACATGACGATATAATGAAATGATGAAAAAAGTTTAAAAATTGCCTCTCTTTTAAACAACTTCATCCCAAATTGCTCCACATTTGTATGATTACCCCCAACCACTACTAATGCTGGGGATAAAGGCCAATTTCAACGGTCCACTGTGCTATCAAAGAGAGCTCTGTCTCCCATCCTCGTTGGTATACCAATTCATGCCAAATTAAAAGGAATTATTTCCAGATTAGATAAATCAAAGAATAAAAGTCACTGAGCAACAAACTCCAAAGTATTTATAAGTTTCCAAAACCTACCCGGGAAGATGGAGATGGGCGTCTTGGGCTTTTAGATCTACTTCTGATCATCTTTCTCAAATTTTGAGCTTCTCTCTTGTAGTATTCTCTGTCTGCTTCTAAAGTTTTGACAAAGGAATCAAGTCTGGAAGGAGATTTATTTTGTGCTTTTTCAGTCTCTAAAATTATCTTGCCAAGGAGGAAAAAATTAGGCCATTATTTCAAGCTAAACTATAGCATCATTTTCTAAATGAAAGTTGAAAGCAAACAGGATCCTTAAAAATAATAAATTTGGTATTTTGAAAATAATTCAAAAAATAATAATTCATCAATACTTTTTAAAAAGCAGTTAGACACCTTTCTTTTCCAGCATTTCTGAATGTAGTGTATTTTTATTTCACTGAAAATGTCCCTACATTTACTCAATAATTTGAAGAAAAAATAGTAAAGAAATTTCAGAGAGGCCAGAATTGTTTCTTGTATCAGATCTAGTAACAAATCCTAAAAATGGAATTAATTTGCTTAGAGAAACTTGTATGCTACTATTAAAGCACCTGTTCATAGCGTTCAATTTTGTTCAATAATCATTCAATGAATGAATAAATTAAATGAATGCTGGATATTCTATACGTATATATACTTTCAAGTGCATTTCCATTCACTTTAATATATTTAGAAACATTTGTTTTACAATATTTATTTTACCAATACTTTATTGGGAAAAAAGTACAGATATTTTAGAGAGGATGTTTCAAATATTTTAAATGATAACACTAAAATGTCTAATCAGAGCAATTTTCATTTCACATTGTTAAAGAGAACATATTACTCAGAACTAAGTAACAACATTTGACTTTAAAATATTTATTATTAAGAGGAATAAATGTGTACACAAATACATCTTACATTTTGAGAATTAAATTACTCACAGCCGTCATTTTAATCAAGTAACAGCTAAGAGCATTAATAAAACCAACCAAAAGTTCTCTCCAGCTCTAGGAAAGAAAGAAGTAATGATGAAATAGAGCAAGAATAGCATCGCTCTTACGGATGGGAGTACCCCTGGGCATCAAGCAGAGCGTGCTGATTTTAGAAAACAAACATTTTTTACTGTTCACAAAATGCATGAGAGCCAAAACATATGTACAATTTTTGCTGTCCTACTAACAGAATAAAAATGATTCCTTAATATATATTTATGAAAAATGTACTTACAGATCTGAGTCTTTTTATTGTATCTTCCAATACTATTATATTATTTTGCTGGCAAATGAGTTCAATCTGAAAAACAAGCCAGAAAAAATTGTTATTTAGGTGTAAAATGTTTAAACTGATTTCACTGGAAAGAGAGCATCAAAAACAGGAGCTGCTTAAAAATAAAAACATGCAGACAGTGAATACTTTACGAAAGAAAAGATAATCCACTCTTATGTTTACCTACTTTTGATGGTAAAAGAACCTAGAATGAAATGAAGCAGTTCCTTTAAACTGTCTAATGTTTTGTATAAAATACTAATTGATTTTATTTTGTCAAATTGCTCCTCATAAACTGGAACAAACTGTTAATACTAATTATAATTTTGAAGATGATAATGCGGAAGAGTCAAAAGAATGACTAGAATAAGTTTTCCCAAGTCACCATAGTCAGAAGTGATTGCTCTTTCCTCTGAATTCTTTTAATAGTTTAGTTCAATCCAACCCACAAAATACTTTTTGTATCAGTTTTATAACATTGTCTTAAAAGTCTTACAGTATAGCCACCTGCAATCATATATCTAGTCTATGACTAGATTGTACCTTCCTGGAGGATACTGACTATGTTTTTATGTAAAGCTGTAAATCTCTTTGTTAAAAGTTGGCATATTAGTTTAATGGATTTCTCAATTCGTAAACCTCCCCCTTGTTATTCTAATCACAAATGTCTCCTGTTATATTTTAAATTTGAATTTTCTGCAATTATTCCTTCTCATTTGTTCTTTAGACCAAAGTTCTAAGATTTCTCTGGCAGTTATATTTTAGTTTATGATATACTAAGGGGTGTTATGGTATAGAATATAACTTACATACAGTTTGGATAAGGTTATATATGGTTTTGGATAATTTTGATAATTTTTCAATGCTTTAATGTGTACTACTATGTAGACACTAAAAAAAAATGGATCTATACTGAATTATGTGCAAAGATGTCCATATATATTAAGTATAAAAACTCACACTGCCAAAAATTTTATCTAGTATGACACATTCTTGTAAAAAATAAATTCATACACACATATCCTAGGTACAGATGGAACATAACCAATAAGTAAATTGCGCAAGATAGATTATGTCTAGGTATAGCAAGGTGTGATTAACAGTACATACTATTTTCTTCATTATACTCTTCTATTAAAAAAATATGTATTACTTTTATAAAGATAAAAACATTAATGCTTATTCCACTCTGAAAAACAAACTTATAACTGGCTCAAATGAAAAGATGCCAGCCCAGTGCTTTCATTTATTTGACAATTGTTTAATGAGTGTCTACTATGTGTCTGACATTGTGTTATTTGCCGGCTATAGCAGTGAATAAAACAGACAGAAACCTCTACCCTCATGGAGCTTACATTCTCGTTGAAAAGAGAAAAATAAAAGATAATAGGTAAAGTATATATCAGGTAGTCATTGTGTCATTCAAAAATATATAATGAGTACTCACATCTGTTCTATACTTAAGATTTTTAAAAAGGGAATAAAATAGACAAAGATCCTTGCCTTTGGACAGCTTACATTCCAGCTGGATAGACAACAAAAAATAAACCTAACAAATAAATTACATACTAGATTAGAAAAAAAGAGCAATATCCTTAAGAATATTGGGAGTGTTTATGAAGGAATAGGCTGGAATTTTAAAGGGGGTGATCAGGGAAGTCCTCACTGAGGGAGTCAACCATGTAAAAATTCGGGAGAATATTCCAGGCAGAACATTCAGCTATAGCAAAAGGCAAAAGATTGTCTGCTAAATTCCAAGGAATAGTAAGGAGGTCAGTGTGGCTGCAGCAGAGGGAAGGAGGAGGAAAGTAGTAGGAAAGTGCTAGAGAAAAATGAATCAGGGAGAGAGAGAAGGAATAAGCATGTGTGGTTGGGGGTGTAGGTCAGAAACTGATACAGGCTTTACGCCTTGTCTTCCTCATAGTAGGTTCTGAAGCATTTTTGACCGAATCACATACAAAGTAACAGTAATGACAAGAGCTACCAGAGATCCAGTCCAATAATGGCCCCATGTTAATTAAAAATATAAACTGTATGAAGAAATAGTAACGGTAAAATTGCAACTCTGTTTCTTCATATTTCACAAACTTGCGTTCAGTAATCTGGGAAACACTGCATTAAGTCATGAATGATAATAACTCAAGAAGAAAAGATCAAAGAAGGCTTACGGTTGTAGAAGCTTTAAAATATGTCCCAAAATTCTGATACTCTTTCCTTCAAAAGACGGAGCTTAATTTCTCTGCCCCTTAAGTGTGGTCTATACTTAGTGACTCACTTCTAAAGAACAGGATATGGTGGAAGTGATGGTATGTAACTCTTGAGACTGGATCATAACAGGCACTGGAAATTCTTCCTTGTTGTCTCTTTTGGATCACTGGCTCCAATGGGAAGACAGATGCCATAAAGAATACATCAAGAGACTTCCCTGGTGGCGCAGTGGTTAAGAATATGCCTGCCAATGCAGGGGACACAGGTTTGAGCTCTGGTCTGGGAAGATCCCACATGCCGCAGAGCAACTAAGCCCGTGCGCCACAACTACTGAGCCTGCGTTCTACAGCCTGCAAGCCACAACTACTGAGCCCACGTGCCACAACTACTGAAGCCTGTGCACTACAACTACTGAGCCTGCACTCTAGAGCCCACGAGCTACAACGACTGAGCCTGCACTCTAGAGCCTGAGAACCACAACTACTGAGCCCGTGTGCCGCAACTACTGAAGCCCGCGTGCCTAGAGCCTGTACTCCACAAGAGAAACCACCTCAGTGAGAAGCCCACGCACCGCAATGAAGAGTAGCCCCCGCTCACCGCAACTAGAGAAAGCCCACGCGCAGCAACGAAGACCCAATGCAAACAAAAGTAAATAAATAAATAAACTTATATTTAAAAAAAAAGAATATATCAAACAACCTAGGGAGAGGTTCACATGTCAAGGAACTAAGCTTCCTGTCAAAAGCCAAGAGCCATCTGAATAAGTCATCTTAACAGCAAATCCTCCAGTACCAATCAAGCCATGACTGCAGCCTGGCCATCACCTCGATTACAATTTCCTGAGAAACCATGAACTAGAACTACTTAGTTAAGCTGCACTTAAAACTGTGAGATATAAATGTTTGTTGTTTGAAGTCATTAAGATTTAGGGGTAACTTGTTACATAGTGATAGATAATACAATAGCAAATCCTCAAAACATTTTCATGGAATGAATGATGGAAGAAGTTACTCAGTGGACTTTAAAAATATGACTAAAAGTAAACTCTTCTGAGTAAATAAATTTAATACTATCTCAATTCTAGACAAACAGCAGTTTTAGCCTCAGACTCTACCTCCACATATCTAAAGAATAATCTCAAATAGTACAGGGACCCAAACATTCTCAGCTCTCAAATTAGAAATTCTCTTGTTTCAAGTCTCATCTCACAAATCAGACAAGGAATCTCTCCCCAGTGACTGGATGCCTAAACTGTACACCCAATGACTTCATGATGATAACAACACGCATTGGTATTCACATTCCCAGCACCTTTCACGCATCTTTCTAATCCCCATTCTACCTGGAACATCCCCTCACTGAGGTTGGTGTTTTCATTTCAGGGCATTTTACCAACACAAAGGACCTATTTCCATTTTGTCCTCTCTTTATTAACTTTCCAATGTTTTCCCTGCATCAGCAATGTTATCTCTACCCTAAGACTACAGTCCACCTCTTCTACAAATAGCTTTCCAATTCTCGAATACACCAAACATTCCAAATCATATATATATGGATATCTATTTCTTAGAAACACTCTTTTCTGAGCTAGGCAGAATTTCCATCTATGAATTTAATATTTTCAGTTTTAGGTAAATCCTAGCTCTTTTATTTTAGATGTTCTGCATTCCTGAAATTCTTCCTTTTGATAGCAGAGGATTCACCCTCAAAGAGTACTCACTCTCTCTCTAGAACACAGACCCTAACAACCCTTTAAAATTGATGACTTCTAAACCAGGCATTCTCTTTATGGGAATTTGGCCAACTAGGCTTCCCACAGTCTGGGAAGGAGTGCTGTTAATTTTAAATTTGAAGAAGAAAACAAGAAAGACATAATAAAACATCAATCCAGTGTTTTTTGACAATTTTTATAATTAAGACAACTCAATTTACCATTAAACTGTGAATGAATGATAACTATTATTAAAAAAGAAACAATACAAACAAAAAAGTTTGTTGAGAATGTTTAAAATAGTTAAGTTACTTTTAAATACCCTTCAAATACTTTGGTAACAACTATTACAAGATAAATAATTTGCAAGTTAAAAACAAATCACTCTTATCTACTCTCTCAAATAGTTCTCCTAAGGACCTCCTCCAGGCAACACAATCTTCCTCCGGGAAGATTGTGTCCTTATATTAAAGTAATAAACTTCATGTATTTAAATATTCCATTATTCAGACTTTTCATTAATACAGACTTATCCTTTACACACTCTAAATAAGTGAGGCTACTGTATGTAAACAAATACCATCCTAGTGCTCATTAACGAGGCTCTTAGGTTTCAAATTACTGTAACAAATAATGTCTTCAATAACACTTAGGTTTATAGCCTGATCATTTAAGTGCTTTATCATATGCTACCAAGAGTACCATATAATATGCTTTATTAAATTATTATAATAAATAATATATTTTTATTTTATTATATTATATAATAATATATGCTTTATTATATTATGTATGCTACCAAGAGTATATTAAAAGGATGTGTATGAAATAACATGTAATAACAATTAGCTTTGGGAAACTACCATCTTACAGACACAATTTACTAATTTGGTGATTAATAAAATCAAGATGAATAAGCACATGTTATCACTTAAAATTTCAACAGGTTGTTTTCTGGCTTTCACATATACCATGTGTCTTGCCTGTAAGCCATTAGACAACAATGAGAAATCAAAGTCTTCATTTTATAGTAGTGTTTAAATTCCTAGTTTCTAAAGGTCATGGTAGGGTACTAAAATTTAATCAAGAAATAAAATGTTTATCAAAATATCATAAAGCTATAGTTATTAAAATAATACGGTAGTGGCATAGAAGATGGCAAATGAATCAATGAAACCAAATCGTCCAGAAACATATCCATGCACGTACAAGAATTCAGTAGCTGTTAAAATGGCGCTTTAAATCAGTGACTGAAGAAAGGACTATTCAACCATACCTCATACTAGAACAAAAAGAAATTCCAGAAGGATTAAAACTTTAAATATACATGTTAAGAATTCTTTAAAGAAAACTGGAGAAAATATTCTTGTAGTTCTTGAGGTGAGAAGGCCTTCCTAAACAAGGTTCAAAACTAGGTGGAGAGGGCTTCCCTGGTGGCGCAGTGGTTGAGAGTCCGCCTGCCGATGCAGGGGACACGGGTTCAAGCCCCAGTCCGGGAATATCCCACATGCCGCAGAGCGCCTGGGCCCGCGAGCCGTGGCTGCTGAGCCTGCGCATCCAGAGCCTGTAGTCCGCAACGGGCGAGGTCACAACAGTGAGAGGCCCACGTATCCCCCCCCCCCAAAAAAAAACCTTAGGTGGAGATAGAGGGTTTTTAGGGCAGTGAAATTACTCTGATACTATAATGGTAGGTACATGTCATTTTACATTTGTTCAAATCCATAGCATGTACAACATCAAGAGTGAACCCTAATGTAAACTATGGACTCTGGGTGATCATGATATGTCAATTCTTTTTTTTAATAAATTTATTTATCTATTTATTTATTTATTTTTGGCTGCATTGGGTCTTCGTTGCTGTGCACGGGCTTTCTCTAGTTGTGGCGAGCGGGGGCTACTCTTTGTTGTGGTGAGCGGGCTTCTCATTGCAGTGGCTTCTTTTGTTGTGGAGCATCGGCTCTAGGCACACAGGCTTCAGTAGTTGTGGCACATGGGCTCAGTAGTTGTGGCTTGCAGGCTCTAGAGTGCAGGCTCAGTAGTTGTGATGCATGGGCTTAGTTGCTCCGCAGCATGTGGGATCTTCCCAGACCAGGGCTCGAACCTGTGTCCCCTGCATTGGCAGGCGGATTCTTAACCACTGTGCCACCAAGAAGTCCCAATATGTCAATTCTTTATCATAAAATGTAACAAATGTGCCACTTTGGTGGGGGATTGTGGATAATGGGGGAGAATAGGCATGTGTGGGGGCAGGGAGTATATGGGAAATCTCTGTTACCTTCTGCTTCACATTGTTATGAACCTAAAACTGCTCTAAAGTAATAAAGTCTATTCAAATATATATTTTTAAATTTTTATTTATTTTATTTATTTTTGCTGCATTGGGTCTTTGTTGCTGCGCGTGTGGGCTTTCTCTAGTTGCGGTGAGCAGGGGCTATTCTTCATTGCGGTGTGCAGGCTTCTCAGTGCAGTGGCTTCTCTTGTGGAGCATGGGCTCTAGGCCCGAGGGCTTCAGTAGTTGAGGCACACGGGCTCAGTAGTTGTGGCTCGTGGGCTCTAGAGCGCAGGCTCAGTAGTTGTGACACACGGGCTTAGTTGCTCTGCAGCATATGGGATCTTCCCGGGCCAGGGATCAAACCTGTGTCCCCTGCACTGGCAGGTGGATTTTTAACCACTGCGCCACCAGGGATGTCTCATTCAAATGTTTTAAAAGGGGGTGGGACCTCAAAAAATAAAAGATCAAAACTCAGAATTCAGTAAAGATTGACAAATTTGACTACATAGAAATTTAAAAGCTTTGGTTAAAAAAAACCCATCTTTTTTTAAAGTGTGAAATAAATTGTGTATGTGTGAAAACAGAAAAGAAGAATGGAAATATACATATATATACTTGTTGGTAGATACCTCTGCAGAGGAAAAAAGGATTAGAGAGAAAGAAATGTTCTATATACAGAACATTCCCATTGCTTTGAGTTTTTACTATGACTACATATTACTTAGGAAAATTTTTGAGTAAAAATTTTTAAAAGAAATAAAATGTGAAACACAAAACAATTTAATCCTTAGAATAGACATTTAATTACAATGTCAAATCTAAAAAACTTTCAAATGATGTAAATGAGAATGCCACTTTTTCCACTGCATTAATAACTATATGTTTAAAGTAGAATTAAAATCCTGATCAGTAGTTGGATGTTACCTAGACTTGTGGTGATCATTTCACAATACATACAAATATTGAATCATTATGTTGTACACCTGAATATAATCGTACACTAGTTGTACACTAATATAATGTTATATGTCAATTATACCTCAATTAAAAAAAAAAACCTGATCAGTGATCAATCTAATACCTTTGCTTCTTCAAGTTCCTTGTTGGCAGTATCCACCACAAACTTTTTCTCTTTTTCTAGTTGCTCTGCTAGTTGGTCAATTTTAATCAGTTCTTGACAAAGATGCTCATTGTGGCTGGTTAAATCCTCTACTTGACTGCTTACCACCTCCTTACCGTCCAAGAGTTTCCTAACACATTCTTCCAAGCCATGATTTGTCTGTTTGAGATCTTCAATCTGTTACAAGTAGAAAGAAAATAATCAAATTAAACTATTTCCTTAGCTTCTCTCTGAGGAGAACAACTAGGTGACTAGATTCAGGAAGGGAGGTTTGCTTCCCTGGCAAGGAGACTTAACTATATATCTTTTTTTACTTTCTGAATTTTGTACCATGTGACTGTGTTACCTATCTGAAAAAAATATACTAAGTGAAAATTTAAAGGTTTATAGCTATAATTCTCAAAACAATTTACAGCTTAATAACAAAAAAAACCACTTAGTGTTGATATTTAACAAAACTATTAGAAAAATTGCCAAATATTTATATCTGCAGAAAAGAAACCAGTCTCGAAATAATTTAAATAATTAATATCATCAATTAGGCATTCTTTAGAATTAAGTTTCTAACTACTGTCATCAAAATATGTTAACTCTTTAGAAAAGTCCTTTGAACATATCAGTAACTTACTTGACTAAGCTAAATACCAAATCAATCAAGTATTTGCTGACTTATGTGGAGGACCACAGCTTTCTTTCTTAGCCCACTATCAAACCATCAATGGATGAAGAAAAGGGCCTTTTCTATCACGAAGGTATCCAAATGCCTTTAAAGGAAAAAAGATATGTTATACCAATTGAATAATGATAATATGTCAAGAACTATGTTAAATTCAACAGGTACAAAGACAGGTTAGCTATCTGCCTCAGAGAATGTATTGTTTACTTGTGGAAATACATATACAGTATGTTAAGTGCCGTAAGAGAAATATCTGAGATAAAGGGGTGGCACAAAGCCCTTTTCCACAGGATTTGTCTCTCACTGTATATTTAACAAATATTTATTGAGCACCTACTATATTCAAGGCACTGTGTGTGCAAGATGTGAAAAGACAGAAGAAAAAAACAGTCTTGGTCTTTAAAGAGCATCTAAAATTGCTAAATCTCTTAGGTAACGTTATTCTTAGTTCTAACATTATTTTTGCTGTAACCTTGCCCTTTTCAAGTAACTAGAGAGAGCTCTTTCCAAACCATCAAAATCAACAAAGTTTTCTTTAAAAATATAAACTTTATTATTTGTCACTATATAAAGAAATATCCTAAAGGTCATGAATTATATATAACTAACTATACCACAATGACATTTATTATACTCAAGAAGCACAATAAAAGCCATTATTTTAATCCAATTCTCACTTTGGTATTTTGTAAGGCACACTAACTTGTGAGATTTACAGGAAAAGAGTAAATTGTCAAAACCAGGAGACAAAAAAAAGAACTTGAAGAATTTTTTAAAAAGCAAAAAGGCAAACTGTAAATGCACTTATTTCTGTAGTTGAGCCTTTTATCACAACCAGGCTGAATTTCAGCAATACCTCTTACTCTCTTCTTTTTTGGCATTCTCCCAACTACAGCTAAAAATTCTTTGAAAATGCAAATTTGAAGTAATTCCTGTAGCCTTATGGTGCTTCATTACACTGAGAATAAGATGAACAAATACCATTTGTGGTCCCAGGCCTACTGCCCTGTCCAAGCCCTCTCCACCATCTCCAATATACACCTAAGCTCTAGACATGCTGTAAGAAACTTGCTAAACTCATTTTAAAACCTGTTAGGAAATTTATTGAAAATGTTATATACTATATCACAGAACCCTCTCTATAAGAATCCACCAGGGGGCTTCCCTGGTGGCGCAGTGGTTGAGAGTCCGCCTGCTGATGCAGGGGACACGGGTTCGTGCCCCGGTCCAGGAGGATCCCACATGCCGCGGAGCGGCTAGGCCTGTGAGCCATGGCTGCTGAGTCTGAGCGTCTGGAGCCTGTGCTCCGCAGCGGGAGAGGCCACAACAGTGAGAGGCCCGCGTACCACAAAAAAAAAAAAAGAATCCTCAGGGAAAACTTTGCTCAGGTCTCAATTTCAGAAAAACATGTGCTTCTTTTGTATACCTGGTTTGTTTTTATTCTTTGTACCGTGAATTACTTTACAATTTCCTTGTTGCTTTTGCCTGTAGTAATTTTAAAGAAATCTGCAGCTCACCTCTAGCAACTAGTACAGAAACCATGCAATGATTTCCTGTTTGCTCTGCTTATCCATGCTTTCACTGTTTCTTTACTTTCCCGCACTCTTATTACCTCTTTTCATTACTAGCATTTTTTTTTTAACTAAACAAACTTCAATTTATCTATCTTTTTGTCTTTGTTCATGGCTTCAACAGGGCCACGTCTCTGAGCAACAAGAACATGCTAAAAATGTTTCCTGACCTCCCACCAGGAAAGGTTACATGCTTTTCCTCTCTGGGCTCCCATACAGCTTCTTATATATTTTTATCTTAGTATTTTATAAGATGTGTTATAATCATTTGTTTCCCTGTCCCTTCCAGTAAGTTCTAAGCGACTTTAAAGGGATCATGTCTCTAATTTCTGTATCAACATACCTCTCCTTTCTGTATCATTTATTATATATCTAGCACATGATGCTCAATTATTAAATGAATAAAACAAATACATTATAAATAAATAAATGAACACTTCCCTCACCTTGACATCAAGCCCCACTTTTACTTAATTCCAAGACACAAGTACTTTAGAAGAGGAAGTTACAAAGGATGTGGGCTTTGGACTGAGGCAGACAGGTTTAAATCCTGCTGCAGTTCCTCACCAGTCACTTAACCTCAGACAATTTACCATATTTTCTTGATCCTAAGAGATGCATCTGACTTCAGAAAAAAATAAATGGAAGCTTCTTGAGTTTCATCTGTTAAATGGAGAGAATACCTACAATTTTCAGGGTGTAGTTAGAGAGATATAAAAGTTCAAGTAAAATTTTTGGCAGACAATAGGTACTCAAAAAGTAGCTTTTATTAAAAAAAAAACTTGCCAAAAAAAAAACCTTTTTATTTTGAAATAACTAAAGGTTCACAGGAAGTTGCAAACATAGTACAGAGGTTCATGTGCCTTTAACCTGGTTTCCCCAAACAGTTACATCTTAAATTACAGTAAAATATCAAACCCAGAGATTTGACATTGGTACAACGTGTGCCTATTGTTCTATACCATTTTATCACGTGTAAAATGCTGTAACTACCACCTCAATAAGACACAGAACTATTCCATCACCACAAAGATCACCCTCCCGTTACTCCTGTATAGTCACAGCCATCCCTCCCCACCCATAACTCTTAGCAACCACTGATCTCTATAATAATTTTGCCATTTTGAGAATGTTACATAAATAGAATCATGTGATAGAGATCACAGTATGCTATCTGTTGACGGTGGCTTTTTCACTCAGCACAGTGCCCCTGACATCTAAGTTGTTAAGTGGATCAACAGTTCATTCCTTCTTATTGCTGAATAATATTTCATGGTATGGATTACCATGGTTTGTTTAATAATTCACCAATTAAGGGAAGTTTTAGATGTTTCCAGTTTGGGACTATAACAAATAAAGCTGCTATGAACAACTGTATAACTGTATACAGGTTTTTGAGTGGACATAGTTTTCATTTCTCTGGAATAAATTCCCAAGAGTGCAATTGCTGGGCTGTATGGTAAATGTATGTTTAGTTTTTTAAGAACTAAACTATTTTCCAGAGTAGCTGTACCATTCCCCATTCCCACCAGGAATGTATCAGTGATCCAGTTTCTCCTCATCCTTGCCAGCATTTGGTATCATGACTATTTTTTATTTTAACTGTTCCTTAACAGTGTGCATTGTTATCTCATCATGGTCTTAATTTGTATTTCCCTGATGTTTAGAAAAGATGAACATCTTTTTATTTGTCAACAATACATCCTCCTGTGACATATGTCTTTATATTCTTTGTTCATTTTCTAACTGGATTGTTTGCTTTTTACTGTTGAGTTGTGAGAGTTCTCCACATGTTCTAGATACGATTCCTTTGACAGAAACAGGGGTTGTAGCTTGTCTTTTCATCCTATTAACAGGGTCTTTCACAAAGCAAAAGACTTAAATCTTGACGAAATTCAAATTATCAATTTTCTCTTTTATGAATCACACTTTTGCTGTCATGTCTAAGAACTCTTCAGCAAGCCCAAGGTCCTGAAGATTTGTTCCTATGTTACCTTTTCAAACTTTCATAGTTTTATGTTTTACATTTAAATCTATGATCTATTCTGAGTTAATTTTTGTATAAGGTGTGAGGTTTAGGTCTAGGCTCATTTTTGTTCCTAAAAGATATCAAATTGCTCCAGCACATTTTGTTGAAAAGACTACCTTTCTTCATCAGATTGCATTTGCACCTCTGTCAAAAATCATTTGGCTGTATTCGTGTAAGGCTATTTCTGGATTCTCTATTCTGTATCACTGATCTATGTCTGTCCCTCTAGCAATACCATACAGTCACGATTACTGTAGCTGTATATTAAGTTTTTAAATCAAGGAGAATGACTCTTTCCACTTTGGTCTTTTTCAAAATTGTTCTTTGCTGGGATTTTGATGGGAATCGTATTAAACTTGGATATAGATTTGGAGATAATTGATATCTTACTATGTTGAGGCTACCAATCCCTGAATATTTGTTTAGATCTTCTTAGATTTCTCTTATTAGCATTTTGTAGTTTTCAGAATGTGAGTTCATACTTATTTTGTTAGATTTACATCTAAGGATTCCATTTTCTATTTGAGTGACTGTAAATGGCATGTAATTTTTAATTTAGATTTCCACAGGTTAATTGATAATATACAAAAATACAGGGCTTCCCTGGTGGTGCAGTGGTTAAGAATCCGCCTGCCAGTGCAGGGGACACGGGTTCGAGCCCTGATCCGGGAAGATCCCACATGCCGCGGAGCAACTAAGCCTGTGTGCCACAACTACTGAGCCTGTGCTCCAGAGCCCACAAGCCACAACTCCTGAAGCCCAGGCACCTAGAGCCCATGCTCTGCAACAAGAGAAGCCACTGCAATGAGAAGCCCGTGCACCGCAACGAAGAATAGCCCCCGCTCACCACAACTAGAGAAAGCCTGCGCACAGCAACAAAGATCCAACGCAGCCAAAAAATAAATAAATAAATACATTTAAAACAAAAATACAGTATGTTTGTGTTGTATTCTGACCTTTTGAACTCATTTATTAGTTCTAGTTTTTACACTGTAGATGGTATGAGATTTTCCAGGAAGAAGATCATGTCATCTATAAACAGGGATAGTTTTATTTCTTCATTTGGGTCTGAATGCCTTTCAACCTAGCTATATCATTATATTTGAAGTGAATTTCTTATAGACAGCATAATGCTAGGTCATGGTTTTTTAATCCACTCTGCCAATTTCTAGCTTCTAATTGGTGTATTTAGATTACATATATTTAATGTACTTACTTTTATGTTAAGATTCAAGTGTGACTTTTCTGTTGTTTTCTGTTGTGTTTTTTTTTTTAAATTTTTCTTTCTGTTTTGTTTTACCCACTTTCCTCTGGGTTTCTTGAACATTTTTTAGAATTCCAGTTTGAGGTATCCATAGCAATTCTGAGTATAACTTTTTACAGATTTTTAGTGGTTGCTCTAGGTGTTTCATTATATGTTCATAAGTTATCACAGCCTACAGTTTACCAGTTCAAGTGAAGTGCAGAGACCTTACCTCCCTTTACGTCCCTCTACCCTCCTTTATTAATAAAATGATTCTTAAATATTTCCTCTACATGCACTGAGAACTACATTCGACAAACATAATTTAGAAAAGTAGAAAAGGAAATTCGATCACGTTTACCCATATTTTTGCTCTATATGTTGTTCCTCCTTCCTTCCTATTCTTCCAAGACTACTCCTTTTACCACTTCCTTCCTTGTTAGAGAAATTCCTTTAGATATTCTTTTAGGGTAGCTTTGCTGGCAACAAATTCTCAGTTTTCTTCATCTGAGAATATCTTAATTTTCCCTTCATTTCTTACTTTTCCCTTCATACTTTTCTAAATACAGAATATGCACTGGGTTGACAGTTCTTTTCTTCCAACACTTGAAAAATGTTGTGCCACTTCCTTCTGATCTCATTTCCAGACCTGCTGCCATTTGAATTGGTGCTCCCCTATAAATAATGAATTGTTTCTTTCAGGATTTTTTTTGTCTTTAGTTTTCAGTTTGAATATGAAGTGTCTCAGTGTAGATTTCTTTGGGAGACTCCTGGTAGCTTTTCACTCACCTTCTTTCATTTGTTTATGTCTTTTGCCAAATTTGGGGACTATGTAGCCATTATTTCTTTGAATATTTTTTCAGCCCCACCTTCTCTTACCTCTCTTTCTGGGACTCCAACAATCCAAATGTAGATCTTTTGTTATATTCCCACCTGTCCCTGAGCCTCTGTTCACATTTTTTCAATCTATTTTCTCTCTATTGTTCAGATCAGGTAATTTCTTTATTTCTATCTTCATGTTCACTGATTCATTCTTTTCTCCTCCTCTTCATGTTTTTGTTTGAGAACACTGAGTTTTTAATCTCAGTTACTGTATTTTTTTAAACTTTTTTATTGTGGTAAAATAGAACATCATAAAATTTACCACTCTAACCATTTTTAAATGTAAAATTCAATGGCATTAAGTACATTCACAACATTGTGCAACCATCCCATATCCATTTCCAGAACTTTTTCATCATCACAAACTGAAACTCTGTACCCATTAAATAATTATCTATGAATTTTCCTACCTCATATAAGTGGAATCATACAATATTTGTCCTTCTGTGTCTGGCTTATTTCAATTAGCACACTGTTTTCAGGGCTCTTCCATCTTGTAGTCTCCTTTCAGAATTAAGGTTGAATAATGTTCCATTGTTTGTACGTACCCCATTTTGTTTATCCATTCATCTATCGATGGAATCTGAGTTGTTTCCACCTCTTGGCTATCATAAATAATGCTGTTATGAACATTGGTGTACAAGTATCTGTTTGAGTCCCTGCTTTTAATCTTTGGGGGATATTCCTAGGAGTGGAATAGCTGGATCACATGGTAATTCTATACTTAACTTTTTGAGGAATTGCCAAAATTTTGTACTGTGCTTAAACCATTTTACATTAGCAATGCACAAGAGCTCCAGATTCTCCACATCCTCACCAACACTTGTTATTTTCTGCTTTTTGATAATAGTGGTCCTGATTGGTGTGAAGTGATATCTCATTGTGGTTTTGATTTGCATTTCCTTAATGACTGGTGATGTTGAGCATCTTTTCATGTTTATTGGCCATCTGTATATCTTCTCTGGAGAAACATCTATTCAAGTTTTTTGCCATTTTTGAATTGCGTTGTTTTGGGGTTTTTTGTTGTTGAGTTATAGGATTTCTTTATATATTCTGGATATTAATCCCTTATCAGATACATAATTTGGAAGTCTTTTCTCCCATGTATTTTTTAATAGAACTTACTTTTTTTTAGAGCAGTTTTAGGTTTACAGAAAAATTGAGCAGTAAGTACAGAGAGTTCCCACATACCCCTTCTCCCCCCTCCAACTCACCCCAGTTTCCCCTTATTTACATCTTGTTTTAGTGTGGTACATTGGTCACAATTGATGAGCCAACATTATACATTATTATTAACTAAAATCCAGAGTTTAATTAGGGTTCACTCTTAGGGTTGTTGATTCTGTGGCTTTTTACAAATGTACAGTGACATGTATCCATCATTACTGTATACAGGATAGTTTCACTGCCCTAAAAATCCCCTGTGCTCCCTTCACCGCTTCCTCCCTCCAAATCCCTGGCAACCAGTGATCTTCTAATGTCTCTATGTTTTGTCTTTCCCAGAAGGTCGTATAGTTGGAATCACAGAGCATGTAACCTTTTCAGATTGGCTTTTTTCACCTCACAATATCCTTTCAAGGTTCCTTCATGTCTTTTTATGGCTTGATAGCTCATGTCTTTTAATCAGTGAATGATATTCTATTATATACCACAGTTTGTTTATTCTATTCACCTACTGAAGAACAGCTTGTTTGCTACCAAAATTCCACTTGCCTCTACTTTATATCTTTTATTTCGAACAGCCTGTTTGCTACCAAAATTCCACTTGGCTGTACTTTATCTGTTTGTTTCAAGCATGCTCAAAATTACTTGTTGAAGCATTTATATGATGGCTAATTTAAAATCCTTGTCAGATAATTGTCATATTTGATTCATCTCTGTGTTGGCATCTCTTGATTGTCTTTTCTCATAGAGGTTGAAATCTTCCTGATTTTTGGGATGAGGAGTGTTTTTTCCTTTTTTTTAATTGAGACCTCATAGTCTAAGACACTGACTCTTATCTTTCAGTAGGCTTCCTGTGACACCGCTCCAGCAAGAAAAGGGGGACACTGCCTTGTTACTGTTGGATGGGAGTAAAAGCCCAATTTCTCCACTAGGCCTCCTTTGACACCTGGGAAGGGTGGGGCTCCTCGTTACGGCTAGGCAGGGATGGGACTTCGGGCTACCCACCAGGCCTCTGCTGATATCACCAGAGCTGGAAGAATGGAGGCTCCTTATTACCGCTCCCATGTATCCTCCACTGCCACTGTGGGTGGGTGGACTTGTTACTGTTGGAGGGTGGTAAAGGTTCTGACTCTGCATTAGGTCTCTTCTGATATCATCCCAGCAAAGAGGAAATGGGGCACCTCTTACTACCAGGTGGCAGTGGACTTCTTGGCTCCCCATGTGGTCTCTGCTGACAATATGGGGTTGGGGACTTCCTTACTTCCTGAATGACACAAAAGTCTTGGTTCCCCACTCAGCCTTCTTTGATACCACCCTGGTGGGATGGGGGCCTTGTGGGGCAGGGTAGGGGGATGAGGGAAGGATGGGGTTCTTTGTTATAGCATGAGAAGGGTGGGTGTCTGGGCTCTTAGGCTTTGCTGGCAGGAATGGAGCTAGTTTTTTTCCCTGGTGTCTGCTTAAAATGGGCAGTTCTTGTCTAAGAGTAATCTGCCTTGCTAGATTGCCCAATTCCTAGTCCTTCAGCTAGAAAGGGATGGCTTTTCTGAGACCTTTATAAATCTGCACCCATGATTTCTGGTTGCCAGTTTTTCCAGTACTCTGCCTGGGATATATGGAACAAAAAGAAAAACCAGGAACTCCCTAACATGTCCTAACATTCATTGTGTGCTGAGGTCTCTAGCCAGTCTTCCTTCTTCCCACCTTTCAGAGTGTTCTTATGCTTGTTTTATACATAATATTCAGGGTTTTTAGCTGTACTTAGTGGGAAGAGTAAGGAAAAGTAAGTCTACTCCATTTTCCTAGAAGAGGAAGTTTCTTTTAATAGCCTTTATTAATAGCTATACCACAGGTCAGACACCAGGAGAACAGAAACAATAATGAACTTGGGAGTTCAGAGAACTGGATTCAAATTCTAGCTAACGTGGGAGTTCAGAGAAATCCTAGCTCTGTCACTCATTAGTCAAATATCGTAATTCTTTAGCCTCTTGGAACTTGGGCTTCCACATTGGTAAAATGGAAATAACATCACAATTTCACAAAGTTGGGATGATTAGGTAAGATTATGTACTTGAAAGCATCTGATACAACACCTGGGATATAGTTTTCACTCACTAACTCTGAATCTATGTGTTTCAAAATGGTTAAGATAAAAATGGAATGATTTTAGACCCATACAATTTAAATGAGCACTGAATTGGTATTTATTCTCTATCTTATTTTAATATAGGCCCCCATCCCAAATTAATTTAGGGAAATATGCAGAGAAATTAAATGTAACCTGTAACTTCAGTGAAGAAATGAATTTGTCTTGATTTCTCACTTCTTGTTCTAGCTGGAGAATATTCTGGTGTTTTTCAGCTTCAGAAACTGGAGCCCCTAGATCAAAAGCATGTTCTTTGGTGGTAACCTAGTGGAAGGAATGGGAATAATATAGAGACAGTCAGGTTTAAAACAGCTTTGTGATTTCCCACAACAACCATAATTTTGAAAATTAACAACATTCAATTAAAAAATTGTTTTTAACCTGTTCCACCAGCTAAAAGGACTTCATCAACATTTACTTTCTTAAAACTTTATATTATAAAACTTCTTCTGTGTGTTTTCCAAATATGAAACTATAGTATTGAACATGCTTTTCAAAAAAGACATACTCCACTCTATCTAAGGGAGTATGGGTCAGCAGCAAATTAAGTAGTCTACTTCCAGGGCTATGATGTTCACTAGCTACCTGTTTATTGTTATTTTTGTATATTAACAAAAAGGTTTGCTACCCATATCACAAAGGGCTAATTTCCCTAATATATAAATAATTCCTACAATTAAAAAAAGGAAAAGAAATACCCTAATATAAAAATTGGCCAAGAATATGGATATTTCACAGAAATGGCTTTTAAATAGATTTAAAGATATTCAATCTCACCATTTGGAGGAATACAAATTAAAACAACACTGGGATACCATTTTTTAACCATCACATTGGCAAAATCATAAAGTTGGATATATAAATTAGCATTCTGTGGCAGTGTAAATTGACACAATATTTATGGAGAACCACTGGGTAAATCTAGCAACATTACAAATGCACATAGCTTCTTTACAAATAATTCCATTTCTCAGAATTTTTCTACATACATATTTGCACATGTGCAAAATAGCAGTGTTAAAAGATTTCTCACTTTAGCATACTACACATACTACTCTTCACTGTGCTTTTTTTACTTGACTATGTATCTTAGAAACTGTATAATTTAAGGAAATAATTTTTCTTTCTCTGAATCAAGCCTACCATTACGTTAAGAGAGAATTTGCTACAAGCAAAGCAACACAGATGCTATGCTCCAAAATCTAGTGCTTGGGAAATTAAGGCTCAGGATCACTGACCTTGTGTTAACGCCCTGTACAATCCAGCCCTTAGCAGTCCGACAGGTTTATTTCCCTTTTTCCCTTTCCCTAAACAAGACACAAATCTGCTTTTTCTGTTCTCCAGTCCAGCAGTTCCTGCCTCTCCTGGAACTTCAGCATTAGATCTCACACAGCATTTCTAAGTATGAATCGTTTTAGGCCTTTATGGGTTAGGCTGAAATCCTAACTACCATTTCTTACATAGTTTCTGTTGAAAAATGTGTTCCTAGTTATAAACATGTGACTAAGTATAACTGAATCAAATGACTCCTCACTATAGCAGTACTTTTCAAATTTTAGTAAACATACGAATCATTTGGGAATCTTGTTAAAATGAGATTATTACTCACAGTAGGTCTGAAATACTGCATTTCTAAAAAGCTGCTCAGCGATCCCTATTTGGCTAGCACACAGACTATACCTTGCATAGCAAGGACCTAAAATCTAAACCTGCCTAGCATACAGTTCTTCATAATCTGGTCCCTTCCTACTTCTTCAAATTTACCTCCTACTTGACACCTCCAAGAACCCCTCTATTAAAGACAAACTATTCTACACCTTCTTTATACATACATTCAGAAACATATTATCTTTTGTTCATGAGCTTTGCCCTCACTATTTTCTCCACTGAAGTAAAGACACTTCTAAGGCTCAGCTTGAATTCCATATTCTCTAGGAGGTTTTCTCTGTCTTCTCCATCGAACGGTGATCACCTCTTCATTGAGACATCCAAATATCTTGGTAATAGAACAATTTATGTAGCTATTTACTTTTTCTGGCTATGTCTTCCTCACACAGTTATTAGAATCTTAACAAATAATATCCTAGAGCTCTCTGTATTCCATGAATCTGCACAGTTCTTTGGCTAACAGGAAGGTGTCAATACAAATTTGTAGAGGTTGATAATGAAGCAGTGTACTAAAGCAGATAAAATGGAACCTTCCCTCTTCTTTTTGGTAAAATGAACAGTCACGTTTACTATCAGTCTAGTCTAGAAATCAGAAGTATAAAGAGACCAAGAGTCTACCTGACAATTGTGAGCCATCATATTAGAGCTGCGACTTTCCCTACACTAACTTTGGAGGCAATAAAAAGGGAGAGAAATCAGTGTATCTGAAATGCCCATGCCTGGCATGCCAGTTTCTCCACCTCAGGCTACCTGAATATCTTCCACCTTCCAGTGATCTCTAGATGGAGCTTTGAATGGAACTTGTGTTCCTGTACAGATCTCAGAGAACGCAAGTGAAGTACTTTGTAAGCAGCAAATTGTCATCATAAACACCCAAGCTAGAATCACAGTCATTCTCAACGGGGAACCAACACAGCACAGTGGTTAAGAGCATGTTCTTTAGCCTCAGACTGCTTCCGTTCATAATGCCTGTTCTGCCCCTTCTTAGCTGCGTGACCACAGGCAAGTTACTTCTCTGGCCATGGCTTCCTCATCTCTAAAATAGAGATGAAAACAGTACTTGCCTCATAGAGTTGTTGTGAGGATTAAATGAGTTATTATATGTAAAGCACTTAGAACAGTGCCTGGCAATAAATAATAACTGCTATATATATTATTATTATTTACAATTACTATTATTACTAATTCCTCTCACTGACTCAACTTATTTAATTGGCCGTCATGTCCTACTGATCTTTTCACTAAAATCTCTCTCAAACACATTTCTTCCATCACTACTATCACTGTTTCAGTTCATACTATCAGATTGTAACATTTATTCACTTACCAAACAAATTTATAAACAGTTAGGATAAGGATGAACCAATATTAGATTGGGAAGCTAGAAAGATAGAAAACAAATAAAAACTTACAATTTCAAGGGGCTTCCCTGGTGGCACAGTGGTTAAGAATCCACCTGCCAATGCAGGAGACACAGGTTCGAGCCCTGGTCCAGGAAGATCCCACATGCTGCGGAGCAACTAAGCCCGTGCGCCACAACTACTGAGTCTGCATTCTAGAGCCCACGAGCCACAACTACTGAGCCCGTGTGCCACAACTACTGAAGCCTGCACACGTAGAGCCCATGCTCCCAACAAGAGAAGCCACCACAACAAGAAGCCTGCGCACCGCAATGAAGAGTAGCCCCCACTCACCGCAACCAGAGAAAAGCCCGCGTGCAGCAACAAAGACCCAATGCAGCCAATATAAAATAAATTAAATTAAATTAAATTAAAACAAAAAACTTACAATTTCAAGCCTCAATGAATCTAGGGAAGTCCAAAACAAATCAGAAATTACAGTACAGTATGATTCGTGCCACATACATGTATGCTAAGGGAATACAGGACTACAAAAAAGTATTTCTGACTTCTACTTCCCCCCAAAGACTTAGCATATATTTTCCATGTTCCCTCCAAACTATGAACATATCCATACTGGAGCACTTAACACATTATATTGTTTATTGGATGTCCAAAGCCATCACAACTTAACATGTTAAAACAGACCTCTTGGGCTTCCCTGGTGGCACAGTGGTTGAGAGTCCACCTGCCAATGCAGGGGACACGGGTTCGTGCCCCGGTCCAGGAGGATCCCACATGCTGTGGAGCGGCTGGGCCCGTGAGCCATGGCCGCTGAGCCTACGCGTCCAGAGCCTGTGCTCCGCAATGGGAGAGGCCACAACAGTGAGAGGCCCGCGTACCGCAAAAAAAAAAACAAACCAGACCTCAATTCCCCCACCTGCACTTCTACTCTCAACCCTGCCTCCACCATGTTCCTTCCCAGTCTTTCCCATGTCACATGGCACTGTCATTTGTGCAGTGATCAAAGTCAAAAGCCAAGGCGTTGTCTTTGTTTCCTCTTTTCCTGAACCTCATCAAATCCATCAACAAGCCCTTTGGATCTACCTCCAAAATATATCCCCAATCCATCATCCACTTCTGTACACTTTTATTATCACCTACTTGGTTCAAGTCACCATCATCTCCCACATGGATTACTGCAATTGTCTCCTAACTGGTCTTTTTCCTTCTACTGCTGCTCCCTGCAACCTGTTTTCCAAACTGAAATCAAAACAATCATTTTAAAATAATGAGATCCTGCTCAAAACACTCCAATGGCTTCCCACTGAAATCAGAATAAAAGTCAAACTTTTTTTTTTACTTTAATCGCTAGCCTACAAAGGTAGCTCATATATTTTTTTTCTTTTTTCCTTTAACATCTTTATTGGAGTATAATTGCTTTACAGCGTTGTGTTAGTTTCTGCTGTATAACAAAGTGAATCAGCTATATGCATACGTATATCCTCATATCCCCTCCCTTTTGCTTCTCCCTCCCACCCTCCTTATCCCACCTCTCTAGGTGATCACAAAACACCAAGCTGATCTCCCTGTGCTATGCAGCTGCTTCCCAGTAGCTATCTATTTTTCATTTGGTAGTGTATATATGTCCATGCCACTCACTTCATCTCAGCTTACCCTTCCCCGTCCCCGCATCCTCAAGTCCATTCTTTATGTCTGCGTAGTTATTCCTGTCCTGCCCCTAGGTTCATCAAAACCATTTTTTTTTTAGGTTCCATATATATGTGTTAGCATACGGTATTTGTTTTTCTCTTTCTGACTTACTTCACTCTGTATGACAGTCTCTAGGTCCATCCACTTTACTACAAATAACTCAATTTTGTTTCTTTTTATGGCTGAGTAATATTCCACTGTATATATGTGCCACATCTTCTTTATCCATTCATCTGTCGATGGACACTTGGGTTGCTTCCATGTCCTGGCTATTGTAAGTAGTACTGTAATGAATGTTGTGGTACATGACTCTTTTGAATTATGGTTTTCTCAGGGTATATACCCAGTAGTGGGATTGCTGGGTCATATGGTAGTTCTATTTTTAGTTTTTCAAGGAACCTCCATACTGTTCTCCATAGTGGCTGTATCAATTTACATTCCCACCAACACTGCAAGACGGTGGTTTCCTTTTCTCCACACCCTCTCCAGCATTTATTTTTTGTAGGTTTCTTGATGATGGCCATTCTGACCAGTGTGAGGTGATACATCACTGTAGTTCTGATTTGCATTTCTCTAATGATTAGTGATGTTGAGCATCTTTTCATGTGTTTGTTGGCAATCTGTATTTCTTCTTTGGAAAAATGTCTATTTAGGTCTTCTGCCCATTTTTGGATTGGGTTGTTTGTTTTTTTGGTATTGCGCTGCTTGTATATTTTGGAGATTAATCCTTTGTCAGCTGCTTCATTTGCAAATATTTTCTCCCATTCTGAGGGTTGTCTTTTCATCTTGTTTTTGTTTTCCTTTGCTGTGCAAAAGCTTTTAGGCTTCATTAGGTCCCATTTGTTTATTTTTGTTTTTATTTCCATTTCTCTAGGAGGTGGGTCAAAAAGCATCTTGGAGGCAGCTGCCAAAGATGGCGGAGGGGCAGGTCCTGGTTCTCGATGGCCAAGGCCATCTCCTGGGCTGCCTGGTGGCCATGATGGCCGAGCAGGTGCTTCTGGGTCAAAAGGTGGTGGTTATGTGCTGTGAGGGCATCAACATTTCTGGCAATTTCTATAGAAACAAGTTGAAGTACCTGGCATTCCTCTGCAAGCGGATGAACACCAACCCCTCCCACAGCCCCCTACCACTTCTGAGCCCCCAGCTGCGTCTTCTGGCAGACAGTGCAAGGCATGCTGTCCCATAAGACCAATCAAGGCCAGGCCGCTCTAAACTGCCTCAAGGCGTTTGATGGGATCCTGCCACCCTATGACAAGAAAAAGAGGATGGTGGTTCCTACCGCCCTCCAGGTTGTGCATCTGAAGCCTATGTGGAAGTTTGCCTACCTAGGGTCCCTGGCTCATCAGGTTGGCTGGAAGTACCAGGCAGTAACAGCCACCCTTGAGGAGAAGAGAAAGGAGAAGGCCAAGATCCACTACTGGAAAAAGAAGCAGCTCACGAGGCTATGGAAGCAGGCCGAAAAGAACACAGAGAAGAAAATTGACAAATTCACAGAGGTCCTCAAAACCCATGGATTCTTAGTCTGAGCCCAATAAAATTGACTGTTTATTCTTAATTTAAAAAAAAAAAAAGAAGAGAAAGAATCTTGCTGTGATTTATGTCAGAGTGTTCTGCCTATGTTTTCCTTTAAGAGTTTTATAGTGTCTGGCCTTACATTTAGGTCTTTAATCCATTTTGAGTTTATTTTTGTGTATGGTGTTAGGAAGTGTTCTAATTTCATTCTTTTACATGTAGCTGTCCAGTTTTCCCAGCACCACTTATTGAAGAGGCAGTCTTTCCTCCACTGTATACTCTTGCCTCCTTTATCAAAGATGAGGTGACCATATGTGCATTGGTTTATCTCTGGGCTTTCTATCCTGTTCGATTGATCTCTTTTTCTGTTTTTGTGCCAGAACCATACTGTCTTGATTACTGTAGCTTTGTAGTATAGTCTGAAGTCTGGGAGCCTGACTCCTCCAGCTCTGTTTTTCTTTCTCAAGATTGCTCTGGCTATTTGGGGTCTTTTGTGTTTCCATACAAATTGTGAAATTTTTTGTTCTAATTCTGTGAAAAATGACTTTGGTAGTTTGATAGGGATTGCATTGAATCTGCAGATTGCTTTGGGTAGTATAGTCTTTTTCACAATGTTGATTCTTCCAATCCAAGAACACAGTATAACTCTCCATCTGTTGGTATCATCTTTAATTTCTCTCATCAGTGTCTTATAGTTTTCTGCATACAGGTCTTTTGTCTCACAAGGTAGGTTTATTCCTAGGTATTTTATCTTTTTGTTGCAATGGTAAATGGGAGTGTTTCCTTAATTTCTTTTTCAGATTTTTCATCATTAGTTTATAGGAATGCAAGAGATTTCTGTGCATTAATTTTGTATCCTGCTACTCTACCAAACTCATTGATTAGCTCTAGTAGTTTTCTGGTAGCACCTTTTTGATTCTCTATTTATAGTATCATGTCTTCTGCAAACAGTGACAGTTTTACTTCTTCTTTTCCAATTTGGATTCCGTTTACTTCTTTTTCTTCTTTGATTGCTGTGGCTAAAACTTCCAAAACTATGTTGAATAACAGTGGTGAGAGTGGGCAACCTTGTCTTGTTCCTGATCTTAAAGGAAATGCTTTCAGTTTTTCACCATTGAGAATGATGTTGACTGTGGGTTTGTCATATATGGCCTTATTACATGTTTAGATAGGTTCCCTCTATGCCTACTTTCTGCAGAGTTTTTATCATAAATGGATGTTGAATTTTGTCAAAAGCTTTTTCTGCATCTATTGAGATTATCGTATGGTTTTTATCCTTCAGTTTGTTAATACGGTGTATCACGTTGAATGATTTGCATATATTGAAGAACCCTTGCATTCCTGGGATAAACCCCACTTGATCATGGTGTATGAACCTTTTAATGTGCTGTTGGATTCTGTTTGCTAGCATTTTGTTGTGAACTTTTGCATCTATGTTCATCAGTGATATTGGCCTGTAGTTTTCTTTTTTTATGACATCTTTGTCTGGTTTTGATATCAGGGTGATGGTGGTCTTGTAGAATGAGTTTGGGAGTGTTCCTCCCTCTGCTATATTTTGGAACAGTTTGAGAAGGATTGGTGTTAGCTCTTCTCTAAATGTTTGATAGAATTCACCTGTAAAGCCATCTGGTCCTGGACTTCTGTTTGTTGGAAGATTTTTAATCACAGTTTCAATTTCATTACTTGTGATTGGTCTGTTCATATTTTCTATTTCTTCCTGGTTCAGTCTTAAAAGGCTATACCTTGCTAAGAATTTGTCCATTTCTTCCAGGTTGTCCATTTTACTGGCATAGAGTTGCTTGTAGTAGTCTCTTAGGATGCTTTGTATTTCTTCAGTGTCTGATGTAACTTCTCCTTTGTCATTTCTAATTTTATTGATTTGAGTCCTCTCCCTCTTTTTCTTGATGAGTCTGGCTAATGTTTTATCAATTTTGTTTATCTTCTCAAAGAACCAGCTTTTAGTTTTACTGATCTTTGCTATTGTTTCCCTCATTTCTTATTCATTTATTTCTGATCTGATCTTTATGATTTCTTTCCTTCTGCTAACTTTAGGGGTTTTTTTGTTCTTCTTTCTCTAATTGCTCTAGGTGTAAGGTTAGGTTGTTTATTTGAGATGTTTCTTGTCTCTTGAGGTAGGATTGTATTGCTATAAACTTCCCCTTAGAACTGCTTTTGCTGCCTCCCATAGGTTTTGGGTTGTTGTGTTTTCATTGTCATTTGTTTCTATGTATTTTTTTATTTCCTCTTTGGTTTCTGCAGTGATCTCTTGGTTATTTGGTAGTGCATTGTTTAGCCTCCATGTGTTTGTATTTCTTACAGTCTTTTTTCCTGTAATTGATATGTAGTCTGATAGAGTTGTGGTCGGAAGAGATACTTGATACGATTTCAATTTTCTTAAAAAAAGTCAAACTTTTTAAGGTCCTACATGATTTGGCCCCTGCCTTCACTTCCCTAAATAGACCTACTACTCTCTTCTTTGTTCACCCCCCAGGTTTATTGGTTTTCTTTCTGTTCCTCTACTGTGCCAATCTCATTCCACTCTGAGGCCTCCTCTCTTGCTTTCCCTCCGTCAGGAACATTCTCACTCCCAAGCCCTTGACATGAATGGCTCCTTCTTACCCTTGGCAATTTGGCTGAAATATCAGAGCATCCTCCCCAACCTCTTACCTAAAGTAGCCTCTCTCCTACTCACTCGCCCATTAGGTTATCACACTTAACACTATTTGAAATTATATCACTTATTTCTTCATTTGTTTATTGTTCGTCACCCCCCACCAAATGTAAGCTCCAAGTGATCTAGGCTCTTGTCCAGTCACTGTTATATCCCTAATGCCTAGAAGAGTGCCCAGCACAAAGTTGGTACTCAATAAAACATTTCCCAAATAATGAATTTTGATGATTCAAACAAGGTAGTTTCAATGGTAGGAGGACGAACAAATGAATGAGTAGTGAAGAAAAAGAAATAGAAAGTGTAGATTTCTTTTACAAAGCATGATTGTGAGAAGAAAGAACAAAATTTGGGAAAAGACCAGGGTTGTTGAAGGGCCAACAGAAGAGGAGAAAAACTTGCTTCTTAATTTCCTCTATATCAAGGACCCGTTTCAGAATTAAGCAAAAGCCCTAGGTCATTACCCCAGGAAAATGCAAACACATACAAAACTTTAAAAACAATTCCAGGGGTTTCAAGAACTCCCCAAATTTCTTGTACTCCAGGTTAAAAATTCTTACCAGTATAAACACAATGACGATTCCTAAGACATGGGTTAATGTTAACTAAAGGAGAAAGGCCAATAAGCTAGTAAGAGAAAACCCAGGTAAAGGGTGCGCACTGTCCTTTGAGACAAGACAGAAAAAAGCAAGGTCAGGTAACGATTTAGATAAGAAGGGGTAGAAATCTGAAGAAGTTCCTGCCTGGCAGAATTTTAATTTTTCAGTGAAACAGGAGTTGAGATCACATGCTAAAAAGTATCATCAGTGCTGAGCAAAATATAATATGTGCTCAACAAACGTCTACTGAATATTTTGATAGAATAATTGAAAATACTGGAGTATCTTATATAGGATTTTGAAATCTGGTTCCACAAAAGGTCAACTTGTTTTCTTTTTAGAAAACTGTCTCCAAAAGTTTAGACTGAAAGACACTTTGAAGTAGGAGGCAATAGCTTCACTAAGAGAAGGATGTAGAAAACCACATAAAATTTTATGAATAATTTTGAGGTGGGTTCTGTATTTATAAAAAATAAGTGAATATATGTTTTGGAAATTCACTTCAAACAAAACAGTAAGGTCACTTGTTTAACCTTTCTTAAAAAGAAATAATCTCTCCAGTCACTCCATCCAAACCAAAGCTCCTCAGTTCTCTTCAATCCAGACTGTACCGTGAAGAAATAACTTGCCCTTTTTAAGGAGCATAAAACAATGGCCTTAGGAGAAGAATCATTTATCAGTTCCTCTTGGAAACATAAGAAGGGGGTCAAAGAGTTGTTGTCAAGAGGCTTTTCAGAACCAAAGGAATTTAATACAGACTGACATAAATAGCATAACTAAGACAAACAGAACTACCTTACCAACCAGCACACTTCAAGAGATTATCATGGGGTATGTGTACAAGAAAATTCACAGCAGTGTTCCTCATATTCACCAAAAAACATAGAAACCCTAGTGTCCACCAACAGTAGGTAAATTGTGGTATACTCTTACAATGGAACACCAAACAACAAACTAACTACAAGCAATAAAAAGGATCAATCGTAAAAACAATGTTGAGTAACATTGTTACAACAGCAAACTTTGCAAAATACAAAGGAAAACTTAGTACAATCCCATCTACCTAAAGTTCAAAAACAAGCCAAACTAGGAAGTGCATGGTCACATACAAAGATGGTGAAACTACAAGGAAAAGCAAGGAAGTGGCTATCATAGAAGTCATGAAAGGGAACAAGGAGGAGCATGTGATGGGAAAAGGGAATGAATAACAACACCTGCTCTAACTGCCTCTGTATGTGGAGTACTTTTAAAAGCAAGTGATCGTAGGGCTTCCCTGGTGGCGCAGTGGTTGAGAGTCAGCCTGCCGATGCAGAGGACACGGGTTCGTGCCCCGGTCCGGGAAGATCCCACATGCCGCAGAGCGGCTGGGCCCGTGAGCCATGACCGCTGGGCCTGCGCGTCCAGAGCCTGTGCTCCTCAACGGGAGAGGCCACAGCAGTGAGAGGCCCGCGTACGGCAAAAAAAAAAAAAAAAAAAAAGCAAATAATCCTAAAACAAATGGAAAAAGAAGCACCTGAAGAAGACAGAGAGGTCAGAGAATGTCTACATCTGTTGGGCCATAAGCAGTGATTTTTTTCAGAAGGTAAACAAGATTTATTTTGGAAGCTGCCATTAAATAATGCTAAACTGTATACTGTTTAAAATAAATATATAATTAATGTATCTTCCTAGTTACTACCCACTAATTAAGACTAAATGGCTTACTTAGCTCATTCATCAATTAACATACAAACAAAAATCAGTTGTATCCTGGAGGCAGATCTGAGCAATGTAACCCTTTCCTTTCATAGTTATAACTAAACTATTTTCTTCTAGTTGCAACCCGATTATTCTTCTATTTATTTCCTTACAGGTTAGGAAAAAACAAAAAAAAAGTGTGCTTGAAATTTTGAAAACCACTAGAGGAAATTTAAAACAACGAATATCGTGAGATATAATGGCCTTAAATGGAAAAAGGAAAACAAACACAGAGACCCTGTGTCATCTATGTAACGTTTCCTGAAATCGCTATCCTTGACTTTATTTAAAGAAAAAAAAAAGTGTATTCCTATGCGTGTTTAGGTATCAGCTCCCTGATCGCCGCAGTTATTCAATTTAAACCTCAAGTACTTTTTCCAAGGAAAGCCACCGTACCCTGCCTTTCTGGTGTATAATTTCTACTGTAATTATATGAGATTTTCATGCAATTGACTACGTAGTCTCGGCCCTTCACCTCGCCAAGTCTATAAAGTGGCTTAAAAGTGAGAGGCTGGGAGTCAGGAAGAGCCAGGTTGAACTCCCAAATCTCTCGCTTCCAAATTCCTCAGCTCCACTCCAGAGCGTTTCTAAACAGAACAATCCCCGCAACGACCAAGCGGAGAGCCGCGGTAGGCAGCGAGGCGGTCACCATAGGAACTGGGCTCAACCCTAAGCTCCCAAGAAACGACAACACGGGCAAAGTTTGCTCCTGGCGGGCTTCCCTGGACCGCAACTCCGCCGGCTACCGCCCCTAACAGCGGCTCCAGCAGCCAATACCCACCTCAGGGGTCGCCCTCAGCCCCGGACACCCACCACACCCGCCCCCTGCAGCTGCCCTCTCAGAGGCCTTCTGGCCCAGGAGATGCTTTTTACCCCAACACGGCGCATCCCCGCGCTTCTACCTGGGGCTGCGGGTCCCTCCCCGGGCTTCTCGGCCTGCCATCCTCCCCGGAGCTCATCCTGGCGACTGCCAGGATTCCGCCTCCGTCAGGGATCCAGGTCCCTCGAGGTCTCCATCCTCCGCCCCTTTCCTCTCCCTTCCCATCCCAAATCGACCTGGCCCCGCCCCGGGAGTCGCAGGGAGGCGGGACCCGGCAGGAAGGAGGCGGGGACGGTTAGCGCCGGCCTCCGCCGCCGTCGGCCCCGCCCTCACGCTCTGTACCTGAGGGGACTCGTCCTCCACCTCCCCGGAGCCTTTGCTCCGCTTCTGTCCAGCGCGCCCCAAGTCCCTGTGCGCACGCGTACCTGGCTCGACCCTCCCTCTCGCGGGGACTACAAGCCGCGCGCGCACACCCACGCACGTAGCGACGCGTACGTCCTCCTGTCCGCCTTACAGGGCGCTTGAGGATAAGGCCTCTTCCTGGTTCATCCGCGCCGCGCAGGCGCACGCCCACGCAGCGTCTAGACTACCCCTCCGAGAGTCCCGTCTCCTAGTAACCAGCCGCTATCCCCTTTTCCAAGACTTTTTCCTTACTCCCTGGGGGCGGCGGCCGCACCTGAGTGGAATGCGCATGCGCGGGGCTCCATTCCCTCTGGCTGCCTTCAGTTAGCTCTGGGACACCTGCTGCTTTGCTGCCGCTCTTTTGTGCTATTTTCCCCAGGGATCGGGTACCATTCTGGACCCACGTTCAGTGAATTCGTTACTCCGCAGAGTTGCTCTTGGGCGCTGGGAGGGTGGTGCGCTCTCGGTCCGCAGTCAGGGGCCTGTTTGCGTGGAGCCTCCCGGGTCGGGTGCTGCTGCTTGCAGCCTCGGGGGAGAGACCGTCCTGTTGCGGTAAGCGCCCGCAGCTGGGGAGCCTGCGGACCCCGAGCCCCGTCCGCCAGGCACCATCCAGTCTGGGTTGAATCTGAGAGTGACAGAACTAGTGATGACAGCGCAGGTTCCTGACCGGTATGCCTTCTCCACAAGCCAGGCCTACTCCAAGTCCCCTTTGAAGAAAAACTGATCATGGTTAACAAAAAAAAGAAATATCGCTTGATATTTAATATTGTACAGATTCTGCTCCTGTTTAATACCGTTTAAATTTGTCCTCTCAAATAGGAGCCTTCAGTCTGGGAACACTCATTTAAGTTAACCAGGTGTAATATTATTTTTGGCCATCCAACTATGTTAATATTGACCACATTACCTAAAAATGAAGAAGGGGAAAAGAATGAGAATTGCATTATTCTGCCAAATTTTTGGAGCTCAGCTGGAAAAGAAATATTGTCCTTTAAACATTTCTTCATGTTTAACATGTTCCACTTTTCTTAAGTAACCCAAGGGCTTCTGAACTCTAAAGGTGGTTTTATCTCCCTGTCTTTTCCTACAGATGAAATAAACTAGGTTTTCATAGCTGTTCTCTGATGATCTTGATATAGTATTCGCCTGTGTCTTTCAAAAGTAATCTCACATTTCAAGAGACTAACGCTTCCTGTTTTTGCCAGGTGAGTACTCATTTTTTTCCCACAATGTATTTTGACAGGCATAAATAAATTTTATGTTAGAACGAATTTCACAGAAGTGCATTTAAATATGTGCCATATGTTTTTCCAGTCTCTGCTCTGATTTTTTTATGCCAGTACATTTTATTTGTTATTTGTGCCAGTACATTTTCTCATCTTTTCAGATATAATATACTTCGTAAGTATAGCTAGATACTAAAAAATTAAATCGTGTCCCTGTTATTTTAGATAAAGAAGTCAGAGGTCCCAAGAGATACATTTCCTGTGAAATATAATTATACCTAACTGATAAAATAAGTTACAAAGAAGCATGAGCTCTCAAAGACCATCCTGAAAAGTTATTTTAGGGAAAGCAAAGTATAATCTCATTTCCTCTTAAAATACTAAGATTATTTTGAATAAAATGTTCTCATGATCTAGCATTATTGAAAAGAAATGGGGAAAAATGTACAAACCTCAAAACTCTAAGATAGAGTTGAAGGCTTGTGGGGAGAAGGGGATTGTTAATACAGGTGGTAGGAAAGTACTCCCTTTAGGGAAAAAATTAGGGAGCGGCTGGGCCCGTGAGCCATGGCCGCTGAGCCTGCGCGTCCGGAGCCTGTGCTCCGCAACGGGAAAGGCCGCAATACTGAGAGACCCGCGTACCGCAAAAAAAAAAAAAAAAAAAAAAAAAAAGAATGTAGGGAAAAGATCATTTTAAAGCTAGACCAGGGCGTGAAGAGTTTCCTTTCTTTTCCTATCAAGGACTGTTGACTTCCTCCCTCAGCCCAAGAAAGTGAAAAATTTCCTCCCTCTGTGGAAACCCAAAGAGTGCTGAGTGCCCCCTCCTGCCCCACCTAATCCTTTTATAGCACCTGAGCTCTCTCCCTTGTAATAGATACTCCTGTGCAAGTCTGAGATCGGGTTTCTCCATTTCACAAACTTCGCTACAAAAACCTCTATTTCACCTTTTTTCTTCCTCGGTACCTCCCTGGTCCCCTTAAAAAAAAAGTATACACATGTTAAGCTGCTTTTTGCTGTTCTGCAGCTAACTGATGCTCTGTTCATTTTTTTTTTAATTGGATAGTTTGTACTGATATATTTTCAAGCTCACTGTTCTTTCCTTTGGCAGTGTTACTCCCATCCACGATATTTTTCATGTCCGATTTATATTTTTCATCTCTGGATTCCAGTTTGATTTTTTTTAAATGTCTTTCATTTCTCACTTCATCATGCCCATGCTTTGGGAAATATGGAATATATTTAAAATAGCTGTTGTGTACTAATTCTATCATCTGTCTCATTCTTGGCATTGTTTCTATTAACTGATTTTTTTCCTCCTGGTTATGCGTCACATTCTTCTGCTTGTTTTCATGCCTGGTGAGTTTTTATTGGCTGCCAGGTGTTGCAGATTTGACATTGTTGGGTGCTGGAGGTTTGGGTTTTGGTTTTTCTTTAAATATATTTAGGCTTTTTTCTGAGATGCAACAAGTTTACTTGGAAACAGTTTGATCCTTTAGAGCTGCCCTGTTGAAAATAGTAACCACTAGCTACATGTGGCTATTTGAATTTGTATTCATAAAATTAAATAAAATTTAAAGTTTAGTTCCTCATTTGTATTCTGTATATTTCAAATTCCAACATCCAGCTTGCATCGGTCGTTCTGTATTAGAATTCTCGCCTGCCAACATCCACACGTGGCTAGTGGCTACTATATTAGACAATCCATATAGGATATTTCCATCATTGCAAAAAGTCCTGTTGGACAGACCTGCTTTAGAAGCTTGCTTTTAAGCTTTGTTAGGTCCAAAATAGTCTTTATTTAGGGCTAATTTGACCCCATTACTGAGGCAATACCTTTCTGAGGACTCTATTCAATGACCAGTGTATTAAGAGTTCTTTCTACTCTGACTGGTGAGAACTCTATTCTTGGCCCTGTGTAGGCTCTAAGAACTATTCTGCCTTCTCCTTTTTGGTGTTATTTTCCCCAGGGCTCAATAGTTTTTTTACACACATACACTGATAAGTATTCAGCCAAAGAACTGTGGGGAATCTTCTGCAGACCTCTGGAGCTCGCTCTCTCACTGCACCTCTCCCCTCTCTCCACAAATTCTAGCCATCTTGGCCTCTGCAAACTCTGAAGTCTGTCTTCACAGTTCACTGAAGTGGCCAGAGTCAATTTGGATTCCCCTTCCTTGTGATGAAGCCTAAAATTTCCAGGCCCTGAGCACTCATAAGACTTAACCTTATCTCCTTTCTCTTAGGGATCACTCTCCTGTACTACCTATTGTCCAGTATCTAAAAACCATTGCTTCATGTGTTTTGTCTGTTTTTAAGATGTTTAAGGCATGAGGATAAATCTGGTCCATGTTACTCCATCCTGGACAGAAGCAGAAGTCAGCTATCTCCACTAATCATCCCCATCAGAAGTGGTTTGCAATTCAGAAATTGCTTCAGCCTGAGGGAACTGTCAGTGCCTGGGCCCTGAAGCAGAAGAGGTCCCCGAAGCATGTCCTGGAGGAACAGTAATGAGGTCATGGGGCGGGGGGCAGAGTGGAGAGGAGAAGAGCTTGGGATGACAGAATGTTACTGGTGTATCTGTTTCCTATTGCTGCTGTAACAGTTTGGCACAAATGTGGTAGCTTTAAGCAACACCAATTTATTATCTTACAGTCCTGGAGGTTAGAATCCAAAACGGATCTCACTGGGCTAATACTGAGATGTCAGCAGGGCTGCATTCCTTCTGGAGGTTCTAGGGGAGCATCTGTTTTCTTGCCTTTCCAGCTGCTACAGGCTGCCCGCTTTGCTTATTAGCTTGTGGTCCCCTTCTATCTTCAAAGCCAGCGATGGCCAGTCATCACTCTAACAGTGACATTCCTGTCTCTCCCTCAATTTTTCTTCTTTTTTCTTTTTTTGCTGCACTGAGTGGCTTCTGAAATCTTAGTTCCCCAACCAGGGATCGAACCCAGGCCCTTGGCAGTGAGAGTGCCAAGTCCTAACCACTGGACCGCCAGGGAGTTCCCCTCGCCCTCACTTATAAAGACCCTTGTGATTATATTCGTAGCCACCAATTAGCCCAGGGTTATCTCCCCACCTCAAGGTAGGTTGATTGGCAACCTTAATGCCCCCTTGCCATGTAACAGAACGTTCGCAGGTTGTGGGGATTAGGATATGGACTTCTTTGGGGACCATTCTTCTGCCTACCACAGCTGGAGACTTGTTAGGTAGAGAATTTGGCTTTACTCTGTGATGGGAAGTAACTAGAGTGTGTTGAGCAGAGGATGGATGTGATATGCCTTATGTTTTAAAAGGCCCATTCCAGATACAGTTAGAAGAACAAACAGTGGGGAGGCATAGGCAAGGGTAGAAACAGAAACAGGATTCACTGAAGGATTGGATGTGGAATGTGAGGTAGGAATTAAAAATTACTCCATCAGCAATGCACAAGGTTTCCTGCATTCTACTAAATATTCGGTGCTACCCACCTATCTGCCATTCAGATGGTAGCAAACTTGCATTTCTCTGATTTCTAATAAGTCTGAGCATTGCTTTATGCACACGTTATCTTTTGGGGATTCTCCAGTCGGTGAATTATGTCTCTGTATCCTTTGCCCATTTTTCTAATGGGTTTCCTTTTTCCTTGTTAATTCATAGTTGTTCTTGTTATATTATAACTATAAATCCCTTGTCAGCTTGGACAGCACATCTTCCAGTCCTTTCTCTGTCTTCTGAACTTTGTTTACAATTTCTTTTTTTATTTTAATTTTTGAATTTTATTTTATTTATTTTTTTATACAGCAGGTTCTTATTAGTCATCAGTTTCATACACATCAGTGTATACATGTCAATCCCAATCGCTCAATTCATCACACCACCACTGCCACCGCCGCGCCGCTTTCCCCCTTGGTGTCCATATGTTTGTTCTCTACATCTCTGTCTCAATTTCTGCCCTGCAAACCAGTTCACCTGTACCATATTTCTAGGTTCCACATATATGCGTTAATATACGATATTTGTTTTTCTCTTTCTGACTTACTTCACTCTGTATGACAGTCTCTAGATCCATCCACGTCTCAACAAATGACCCAATTTCGTTCCTTTTTATAGCTGAGTAATATTCCATTGTATATATGTACCACATCTTCTTTATCCATTCATCTGTTGATGGGCATTTAGGTTGCTTCCATGACCTGCCTATTGTAAATAGTGCTTCAATGAACATTGGGGTGCATGTGTCTTTTTGAATTATGGTTTTCTCTGGGTATATGCCCAGTAGTGGGATTGCTGGATCATATGGTAATTCTATTTTTAGTTTTTTAAGGAACATCCATACTGTTCTCCATAGTGGCTGTATCGATTTACATTCCCACCAACAGTGCAAGAGTGTTCCCTTTTCTCCACACCCTCTACAGCATTTGTTGTTTGTAGATTTCCTGATAATGCCCATTCTGACTGGTGTGAGGTGATACCTCATTGTAGTTTTGATTTGCATTTATCTAATAAGTAGTGATGTTGAGCAGCTTTTCATGTGCTTCTTGGCCATCTGTATGTCTTTTTGGAGACATGTCTATTTAGGTCTTCTGACCATTTTTGGATAGGTTGTTTGTTTTTTTAATATTGAGCTGTTTATATATTTTGGAGATTAATCCTTTGTCCGTTGATTCATTTGCAAATATTTTCTCCCATTCTGAGGGTTGTCTTTTCATCTTATTTATGGTTTCCTTTGCTGTGTAAAAGCTTTGAAGTTTCATTAGGTCCCATTTGTTTATTTTTTGTTTTTATTTCCATTACTCTAGGAGGTGGATCAAAAAAGATCTTGCTGTGATGTCAAAGAGTGTTCTTCCTATGTTTTCCTCTAAGAGTTTTATAGTGTCTGGTCTTACATTTAGGTCTCTAATCCATTTTGAGTTTATTTTTGTGTATGGTGTTATGGAGTGTTCTAATTTCATTCTTGTACATGTAGCTGTCCAGTTTTCCCAGCACCACTTATTTAAGAGACTATCTTTTCTCCATTGTATATCCTTGCCTCCTTTGTCATAGATTAGTTGACCATAGGAGCATGGGTTTATCTCTGGGCTTTCTATCCTGTTCCATTGATCTATATTTCTGTTTTTGTGCCAGTATCATATTGTCTTGATTACTGTAGCTTTGTAGTATAGTCTGAAGTCAGCTCCAGCTCAGTTTTTTTCCCTCAAGACTGATTTGGCTATTCAGGATCTTTTGTGTCTCCATACAAATTTTAAGATTTTTTGTTCTAGTTCCATAAAAAATGCCACTGGTAATTTGATAAGGATTGCATTGAATCTATAGATTGCTTTGGGTAGTATAGTCATTTTCACAATATTGATTCTTCCAATCCAAGAACATGGTATATCTCTCCATCTGTTGGTATCATCTTTAATTTCTTTCATCAGTGTCTTATAGTTTTCTGCATACAGGTCTTTTGTCTCACAAGGTAGGTTTATTCCTAGGTATTTTATTCTTTTTCTTGCAGTGGTAAATGGGAGTGTTTCCTTAATTTCTCTTTCAGATTTTTCATCATTAGTGTATAGGAATGCAAGAGATTTCTGTGCATTAATTTTGTATCCTGCAACTTTACCTAATCCATTGATTAGCTCTAGTAGCATCTTTAGGATTCTCTATGTATAGTATCATGTCATCTGCAAACAGTGGCAATTTTACTTCTTCTTTTCCAATTTGTATTCCTCTCATTTCTTTTTCTTCTCTGATTGCTGTGGCTAGGATGTCCAAAACTATGTTGAATCATAGTGAGAGTGGACATCCTTTTCTTGTTTCTGATCTTAGAGGAAATGCTTTCAGTTTTTCATTGAGAATGATGTTTGCTCTGGGTTTGTCATATACGGCCTTTATTATGTTGAGGTAGGTTCCCGCTATGCCCACTTTCTGGAGAGTTTTTATCAAAAATGGGTGTTGAATTTTGTCAAAAGCTTTTTCTGCATCTATTGAGATGAGCATATGGTCTTTATCCTTCAATTAGTTAATATGGTGTATCACACTGGTTGATTTGTATATATTGAAGAATCCTTGCATCCCTGGGATAAACCCCACTTGATCATGGTGTATGATCCTTTTAATGTACTGTTGGATTCTGTTTGCTAGTATTTTGTTGAGGATTTTTGCATCTATGTTCATCAGTGATATTGGTCTTTAATTTTCCTTTTATGTAGTGTCTTTGTCTGGTTTTGGTATCAGGGTGATGGTGGCCTCATGGAATGAGTTTGGGAATGTTCCTTCCTCCGCAATTTTTGGAAGAGTTTGAGAAGGATAGGTGTTAGCTCTTCTCTAAATGTTTGATAGAATTCACCTGTGAAGCCATCTGGTCCTGGACTTTTGTTTGTTGGAAGCTTTTTTTTTTTTTTTTTTTTTTTGCGGTATGCGGGCCTCTCACTGTTGTGACCTCTCCCATTGCGGAGCACAGGCTCCGGACGCGCAGACTCAGCGGCCATGGCTCAAGGGCCCAGCCACTCCGCGGCATGTGGGATATTCCTGGACCAGGGCACGAACCTGTGTACCCTTCATCAGTAGGCGGACTCTCAACCACTGAGCCACCAGGGAAGGCCCTGTGGCATATCTTAAAATCTGGTATGGCAAGTCTCTGTGCTTTTTGTGTGTGAATGTCCAAATTTATTTAGCTCTTTATAGATCTTTATTCTTCCATATGCATACAAGATTTCCTTTGAATGGCAACTGAAATACTAGGTCAAAGAGGCCCCCAATAGACTTCTTCTCCCTTCCTGTCCTCAAAATCCCAGAGAAGTTAAGGTGAGACTCATAGGGCCAAATCTAATCTATTGCATTTCATTCCTTCTCAGTCCCTCTGTTAGAGTGAAGTTTAATGTGCTAGTGGGTAATTATATACATTACCATTATTTTACCCTCTGTCAATTTCAAATGTGGTATGTTTTATAGTTTTGTTAGTATTTTCTTTTAAATTTTTTTTTAATTTGGTTGCACCACGTCTTAGTTGTGGCAGGCGGGCTCCTTAGTTGTGGCACATGGGCTCCTTAGTTGTGGCATATGAACTGTTAGTTGCAGCAAGCACGTGGGATCTAGTTCCCTGACCAGGGATCGAACCCAGGCCCCCCGCATTGGGAGTGTGGAGTCTTAACCACTGCACCACCAGGGAAGTCCCTTTAATTTTTTTTTAACTTTGTATTTTGAAAAAGTTTTAAACATATAGAAGTTTAGCAAAAATAATATACTGAAGAATTTTTTATCCTTTCCCACCTAGAGTCATTAACATTTTGCATATGTTACTTTCTCTCTGTATCTATCTCTCACTAGATAATTTGAAAGCAAGTTGTAGATATGATCCTTTACCCCTATGTCAGCATGTTATCTCCTGAGACCAAGGACATTCACTAATATAACCACAATACAATTATCCCAATCAGGGGATTTAACAGTGATGCAACATTATTATCTAATAAACCATCCATATTCAAATTGTCCAATTGTCCAAGAAATGGCCTTTGTAGTACATTTCCTCCACGTTCCAGCCCACCCCACCTCCCAATTCAGGATCATTGACTACATTTGGAAATCATGTCTCTTTAGTACCCTTTAATCTGGAGCAGTTCCTCAACTTCTCTTTGTCTTTCATACATTGACATTTCTGAGTACGGGTTATTTATTTTATATAATGTCTCTCAATTTGGGTTTATCTGATTGTTTCCTCATGATTAGATTCAACTTATGCTTTTTTTTTTTTTTTTTTTTTTTGCGGTACGTGGGCCTCTCACTGTTGTGGCCTCTCCCATTGCAGAGCACAGGCTCCGGACGCGCAGGCTCAGCAGCCATGGCTCACGGGCCCAGCCGCTCCGCGGCATGTGGGATCTTCCCGGAGCCGGGCACGAACCCGTGTCCCCTGCATCGGCAGGTGGACTCTCAACCACTGTGCCACCAGGGAAGCCCCAACTTATGCATTTTTGAGAGGAGTGTTTCCTTTTTAAATAATCAAAGAGGAGGAACCAAATAACAGAATAAACTCACTTTTACTCATTTGAAGGTAGTATTGGATATTCACTTGATGAGAAAAAAATTCATCTTCAATTTCCAAATCTAAGAAACAGGTATTTGTTATACTAACAACATTTGATTAACTACTATGTTTAGGATACTACTGTAGACCCTGGACTCTGTTCTGTTACAGATTAAACACTGATATTCAATCACGAATATGGATAAACAAGGTTTCAACATGATATCTTTAGAAATCTTCTGTCAGTAAATGATTAGGGCTTGATGGGGATGGAATTGTAAACTCATAAAAGATAACTCCAGTACCTAAATATTAAAGAAATACATTCTAAAAGGTGAGTAAGTGCTTTCATTCACAGCTGTGGAGTGGGTTCCAGATCTCAAGTTGCTGCTAGAGCTTCTTCAGTAGATCACTGTTCTGTAACAAGCTCTGGTCCCTTCTGCCATCCTGGTCAACTCTGCTTACCAAATTCCTGACCATCTTTCAAAGCCCAACCCTGACGTAGGCCCCCTCCTTTCACAACCTTTCCAAGCCCCTCCCGCCATGTTGCATGCTCATCTCTCTAAGCAGATTGGGCATTGGTAATAAAAGGTACTGTTTCTTTATTGGACATCTTTTTTTTTCTTTAGTTTTTTGTATTGTGGTAAAATACATGTAACATAAAATGTAGCATCTTAGCCATTCTTAGGTGTATAGTTCAGTGTATTAAATATATTCATAATTTTGTGCTGTCATCACCACCATTTATCTCCAGAACTCTTTTCATCTTGTAAAATTGAAAGTCTATACCCCTTAAACAACACCTCCCCATGGCAACCATCATTCTACTTTCTGTCTCTATGATTTTGACTTCTAGCTACCTCATGTAAGTAGAGTCATACAGTATTTGTCTTTATGAGTTATTTCACTTAGCATAATGTGTTCAAGGTTCATCACGTTGTAGCATATTGCAGAATTTCCTCCTTTTTAATGCTGAATATTTCATCATATTTATATACAACATTTTGCTTACCTATGATCCATCGTTGGACACTTGAGTTGCTTCCACATTTTAGCTATTGTGAATAATAGCTTATGTTATTTGTACATGGGTGTACAAATATGTCTTCAAGACCCAGAAGTTGGTTTGCTGGATCGTATGGTAATTCTATTTTTAATTATTTGAGGAACTGCCACACTGTTTTCCACAGTAGCTGTACCATTGAACATTCCCACCAATAGTGCATAAAGGTTTGAATTTCGGGCTTCCCTGGTGGCTCAGTGGTTAAGAATCCGCCTGCCAATGCAGGGGACACGGGTTCGAGCCCTGGTCTGGGAAGATCCCACATGCCGCGGAGCAACTAAGCCCATGCACCACAGCTCCTGAGCCTGTGCTCTAGAGCCCACAAGCCACAACTACTGAAGGCTGCGTGCCTAGAGCCTGTGCTCTGCAACAAGAGAAGCCACCACAATGAGAAGCCCGTGCAGCACAACGAAGAGTAGCCCCCACTCGCTGCAACTAGAGAAAGCCCGTGCGCAGCAATGAAGACCCAATGCAGCCAAAAATAATTAATTAATTTTTTTAAAAAAAGGTTTGAATTTCTCCACATCCTCAACAACACTTGTTATTTTCTGTTTTTTTTTTTTAATAGTAGCTATCCTAATGGTTGTGAGGCTGTATCTAATTGGTAGCTGTGATCTGAATTTCCCTAATTATTAGTGATGGTGGGCATTTTTTCATGTAATTGTTGGCCATTCATATATCTTCTCTGGAGAAATGGCTATTCAAGTCCTTTGCCAAATTTTGAATTGGATTATTTTGTTGTTGTTGAGATTCAGTTCTCTGTATATTCTGGGTATTAGTCCCTTATCATATATATGGTTTGCAAATATTTTCTCCTTCTGTGGGTTGCCTTTATAGTCTCGTGTCTATTAATGCACAAAATTTATATATTCTCATAAGTTCCAACTTGTCTATTTTTTCTTTTGTTGCCTCTGCCTTTGGTGGTGTATTCAAATCATTGCAAATCCATCAGGAAGATTTTGACTTATGTTTTCTTTTAAGAGTTAGAGCTTTAGGTCTTACATTTAGGTCTTTGATCCATCTTGCGTTAGTTTTTGTATATGGTATTAGGTAAGGGTCCAACTTCATTCTTCTGCGTGTGGATATCCAGTTTTCCCAGCACATTTTGTTGAAAAGGCTGCCCTTTCCCCCACTGAATGGTCTGAGCAGTCATAGGTCTATTCAGATTTTCGTTTCTTATCGACTTAGTCTTGGTAGGTTTTGCGTTTCTAGGAATTTGTTCATTCAGCTAGGATATCCAATTTGTTGGCATACAGTTGTTCATAGCACTCTCTTATAATACTTTTTATTTCTGTAGACTCAGTAGTAATGTCCCCTTTCATTTCTGATTTAGTAATTTGAGTTTTCTCAGTCCATCGAGGTAGTTTGTCAATTTTGTTGCTCTTTTCAAAAACTACTTTTGGTTTAATTGATTATCCTCTATTGCTTTTCTGTTCTCTACTGCATTTATCTCTGCTCTAGTCTTTATTGTTTCCTTCCTTCTGCTAGTAATGGGTTTAGTTTCTTCTTCTTTTTCTAGTTCATTAAGCTGTAAAGTTTGTTGATTTGAGATCTTTCTTGTTTTTTTAATGCAAGTATTTATAACTATAAATTCCCCCCTTAGTACTGATTTTGCTTCATCCCGTAAGTTTGATATGTTGTGTTTTTGTTTATATTCATCTCTAAGTATTTTTTAAAATGTCCCTTGTGATTTCTTTGATCCATTGGTTGTTTAAGAGTATACTGCTTAATTTCCACAAATATGTGAATTTTCCTGTTTTACTTCTGTTGTTGATTTCTGACTTCATCCCATTGTGGTCAGAGAAGATACTTTGTATGATATCCATACTTTGTATGATATCCATCTTTTTAAATCTACTGAGACTTAATTTGTGGCCTAACATATGGTCTATCCTGGAAAATGTCCCCTTGAGAAGAATATGTATCCTGTTGTTGTTGGGTTTTTTGTATTGCATGTGTTTGTTAGCTCTAGTCAGTTTATTGTGTGGTTTAAATCCTCTATTTCCTTACTTGTGTCCTGTCTGGTTGTTCTCTCCATTATTGACAGTTCAGTTTTGAAATCTCCAACTATTATTGTAGAACTGTCTATTTCTCCCTTCATTTCTGTCAGTTTTTCCTTCATTATTTTGATAGTGTATTATTACGTGTGTAAATGTTTACAGTTGTTTGGGCAGCTTTTTTTTTTTTCCCTAGAACACCTAGCAGAGTGTTTGGCCTTCAGTAATTATTTCTTTAATCCATTAATAATAAATTAAAAGTTTTTGATAATAAGAATGATAGGCAGGACTAAGTACAGAAGTTCTATTATTTTCTGCAAGGTGATGAAAGGTAACATCTAGTAAATTCCTTTTAATAAAAAGACTTTCGGAGAATCTGTAGAACCTGCAAACCCTTCCACAAAGAAAATGTAAACACTGAGAGGTGGAAGGCGATTTTACTTTATATTTTTGGCATCATCACCATGAAATTTCATTAAAACAAACATTGCCATGAAGTTAGTTGAAATTCCCGCTGTATTCACTTGTAACAATTTTTTCCCCAAGCAGTCAAGTTGAAGAAACGTCTCCACTACTTAAAGAGGGACCTGCAAACTATTTCTATTCAGCTGTCCCAATGGGATTTTCTCTTAGTAAATCTGCTACTCAGGTATCTGCTATGCGTATGGATTCAAAAGTGGATGATCACTTAATGCAAGGCACTGAGAAAAGCAAATTGGAACCAGTGACTCAGTTATTTCAAAACACCAAGAAAATAAGATTAGAAGACACAAACCAAGAAAACTTTACAAGGAGCAAAGATACTGGCACAGGATCTCTTTCGGAGAAAGCCTTGGGTTCAGTGGTGTATGTTAAAGAAAGTGATGGAATAGAAATGATAGATGTGGAATGAAGTTATTTGTGTATGTTACCAAAGAAACCAAAAATTGGTTTTGACTAAGAGGGCCTGTTGAATGAGAATGTAACCTTATTATGAAAACCTAACAAAATGAAGGAAGACGATTGCTTATTTTTCACTATTTATGAATCACTGTAGATTGCACTTTTTGATGATACATATTCAGAAAAGTTGCTTTAGAGAGAAGAAGCTTTCCAAAATTCAAAGAAGATTTCTCTGGTATTACATTCTGTCCTTGTCAAAAAATCAGAGTTTTTGTGTAACAGTATTTAAATGGCACCAAAACATTTTAATTATAATGTATTTCTCTAACAAGTGATCAAAAACCCAAAAAAACAGTGCCCAAACAATTTGACATCAGTATTTCACATGATTTCTGCTGTACTGATTTTGTATGTTGAAATTCCAGTTAGGGATTTTGCTTTAGAATACTTTATCTTCTTGCATTTTTTCATGTCTGTTCTGTTAAAGATCACTGGCAGCTAAACTCAAAGACCAGTAAATTACATACCTTGAGAAGCATTTCACATTTCAAATAATCCTTTTAAAACTTTTTTTTCACCCACGTGGAATTCATTTCAGAGTTCACAAAACCGTTTTTTCTAAGTGTAATAATTTATCTTGCGGATGTTACCATTTTATACCACCAATATTTAATATAATAAAACAGCCTAGTTGTTAAAAAAAATTCTTGTTTTGTATATATCAGTTTGCCATTCTTATTAAAACATCTACTAGTTTGAAACAGCAGTATTGTCCCAAGTAATGTAAGCTGAAGTTAAAAACCATTTGTGTCTGGACAAACAGTGACCTATAAATATTTCTATTATGTATGGTTTGAACATTTTCCTGTACTTTAATATTTACTGGTGATCTCTAATGCTCAATTGAGTAATCTCCTTAATATTCATAAAGGAAAAAGGCATATTCAAACAGGAAAAGGCATCTTCTTTTAGGAGAAGAAATATTTTGTAAATCAGAAAAAAACCAAACAGATGTCACGTATTTGTAGAGTTAAAAAAAAAAAAAAATTGAATGGGATGTAAGCCACTAAGATAATGCTCTTTATCATTTATAGAATATAATTCTTTGGGAGAGAAAAAATACACAAATCATTCATTTGTTCACCTAGCCCGGCACTGTGCTTGGTGCTCAGGATACAGTGGTGAATAAATTACCACTACCTTCATAGTGCTTACTGTCTGTCTACCAGGGAAGGTAGAACGTCAGACAGTAATTATATGATACAAATTGTGATGTGCCATGAAGAAAAAGTTAAATTTCAGAGAGACAGAAGAGGAGACATAACACATACGCTTGATTTTTTTTTTTTTTTTTTTTTTTTTGCGGTACGCGGGCATCTCACTGTTGCGGCCTCTCCCGTTGCGGAGCACAGGCTCCGGATGTGCAGGCTCAGTGGCCATGGCTCATGGGCCCAGCCGCTCCGCGGCATGTGGGATCTTCCCAGACCGGGGCACGAACCCGTGTCCCCTGCATCGGCAGGCGGACTCTCAACCACTGCACCACCAGGGAAGCCCTACACTTGATTTTTAATTGTGGGAACTAGGAAGGCTTCTCTGAGGACGTGACATGTATAGCTTTTGCAGGGACATGGTTGTCCAAGTGAGGTGATGGTGATGGTCGAGGTATATCGAGAAGGGGACAGAGTCCAGGTGAAGTTTGGCAGGGCAGACTGATGGTCTTAAAGTGGGAAATGAGGAAAATGAAAGGATTTCTAGTAAAAAAAAACAAAAACAGAAAAAAAAAGCTAGATGCATGGAGGTTCCCTGGGGGAAAGAGCTTGGGAGCATGGGTTTTGGGCATACCTGTTTCTAAGGCAGACAGTCCTATGTATGGAATGAAAAAATACAAATTGTGAAGTTGTATACAGAATGGTATCTAAAGCTATGGGAACGAAAGAGGTTGCTTATGGTGGATGTATAGTGTGAGATAAAGCAACTACAACACTTAGGAGCTGGGCAGCACAGGGGGAGCTGGCTAAGGGGACTGAAGAGTTGGCAGAGTTGGTGGAGCTGGTCAGCGCATGGGGAGCTGGCTAAGGGGACTGAAGAGTTGGCAGAGTTGGTGGAGCTGGTCAACGCAGGGGGAGCTGGCTAAGGGGACTGAAGAGTTGGCAGAGTTGGTGGAAAACCAAGACAGGATAGTGTCAAGATTGCCCACAGAAGTCTTTAAGGTGGAGGCAGTCAACTGAAATGGTAGATGAGGACCTGAAAGGTCCACTGGATCTAGCAACATGAATGGCACTAGTGACCTTAGCAAAACCACTTTTTTCTTTAATAGGGACTTGGCTCAAATATTTACAGACTGGTTTTTCACCTCCATGAATGTCCAACAGGACATTTGATAGTGTGTTGGACACTGAATTTGGGATGTCCTTCATTGTATGTGATGCCCCAGGCATTGCAGGATGTCAAATGTTGTAGCACAATCCAGTCATTGAGATGATAGCAAATGCAAGCATTAATTACTCTGACTGAGAACTATTGCTGCTAAGACATCAGAGAATTGGAATCCCCAAATCCAAGCGAAGCCATAGTTTTAGCAGCACACCTGGGAATGGAAATCCACAAATACTTCCTGGAAGGGGTAGAATGGAATAAGTTTAATCAGAACAACAGCCTCACTTAGGTGTTTATTTGTTTTATGGAAGAATTCTACAAGAAGAATCCTCAAGTGAACATTTTTCAGAGTTCTACCGTTGTTTCTGATGAGAAACTTTCCATATAAAAATAATATAGTTCAGGAGAAATAAGGATGTTAGGAGACCTTAGATTCAACATACCTATAAGACCTATAATACATGCATTGGTATTGCATCTAATGGTGTTGTCATTGATGCCAGTAATAATAGTTATCATTTACTGAGCTGTTGTGTAACTGGCTTAGTTGAGATTCCCTAGGAGCTACCTGAGACAAGGACCCAGATGCACATGATTTTTGAGAGTGTGCTCTTTAAGGTAAGCCTGTGAGGGAGTCAGGGAAGCAGAAGGAATCAACGAAGAATGAGCACTCAGATAAATTCATGGCCTGACTCACAGGGTGCTCTGGAGGGATCATACTGCAGAGTTGTCCCACTTTGAGGCAAGGGGTGGGACTATTGCAGCGCTAGGCCAGTCAGGCATCGGTTGCCACCTCCAAGCCAAAGTGGGGAGGCTGGTGGGCAGGGATGCAGGGTGAATCACTCTGGTGTGCCTGTGCCTGCTAGCTCCTTCATTCACACCAGCTGGAGAATGGATGATGAATTAAGGGTAAAGGGGACCTGGGTGGGGTGCTCACAGTCTTTACTACAATGCCAGACACCTAACATATATTATTTTCCTTTTATTTTGAAACAATCTCAAATTTACAGCAAAGTTGCAAGCATGGTACAAAGGCCTTTCCCTCTCCTCCCAACCATTTGAGAGTAAGTAGCTGACCTAATTCTCTGTCATCCCTGAATAGTTTTTTAATGATTTAAAGAATTTTATTATTTTTAAAATAAACTTTAAAAATTGATATATAATTGACATATGCCATTATATTAGTTCCAGGTGTGCAACATAATGATTTCGTATATACTGCAAAGTGATCACTGTAAGAAGTTAACATCTATCAACACATAGTTATTTTTTTTCCTTGCGATGAGAACTTTTAAGATATATTCACTTAGCAACTTTCAAGTATACAGTACGGTATTTTTATAGTCACCATGCTGTACATTTACATATCCAGGACTTACTTATCTTATAACTGGAAGTTTGTACATTTTGATCATCTTCACCCATTTTGCTCACCCTGCAAAAAGCACTTTTGATGGAACACCAGGACAGAATCCATATTGGAGTCGGTTAAAAAACGAATGGGAAGTGAGGAAGTGGATACTGGATGTGTAGCAACTCCACAAAGAAGCTCAACTCTGAAGGGGAGTAGACAGCATGAGAGATGGAAGATGAGATGGAGGTCGTGTTTGAGTGTCAGCAGAAGAAGGATCCAGTGGAGAAGCTGAAGAAGTAGGAGAGGGGTTAAGATAACCACAGGGTGGAAGTCTAGGAGCAGGGAGGACGGATCCATTCTTGAAAAACACTTCGGTAGGAAATTAGGGGGGGGAAAATTGTACCACCTCAGATTCCAGAGAAATGGAATTTAGAAAGATGTACTATAAGCAAAGGGCAAGAGAATTGCGTGGCTCTTTTTAATGATAACTTGGAAAACTACTGGGACTAACTGCACAGAATCCATTCCCACCTGCATAATCCAAGAAAGACTAATTAGAGTGACTTCAAGAGGGTAATAGTAAATAAATAAGGAGCCACTGTGTCTTTATCGTAGCTTTATATGGAGCCCTGGTCATTGTATCGGCATCACCAAATTGTGAACACTGGATGCTTCTTACTCCAAGATGCAAGTCTTGATGGTTTCTATTCTAAGCCAAAAGAGAGATTGATTTCTGTGGAAGCCTGAAACAGATGACCACAAATTCTTTGGGCTCCTCTCATCAAGAGGTGGGGTCCATTTCTCCACCCCTTGACTCTGGGCTGCCTTTGCTGGTGCTTTGGTCAACAGAATGTGGCCAAAGTGCTCCTTCCAAGGCTAGCGCTGAACGGAGGTGCCCCATCAGCCAGCCAGCACCAGCCGCCAAAGGCGTGAATAAGGCCGTCCTGGACCTCCCCGCTCAGCCAACCTGTGCTGAATGAAGGAAGCCACGTGAGCAAGCCTTGACCATATAAAGGTTAGAATAAATCGTTGTGTTAAGCCACTGGCGTTTGAGGCAGTTTGTTACGCAGCTATAGTTACTTGGAACTTTGCCTGACGGGGGAATTTCCCATCTGGCTAAGCCACAAGGATTTTCTTGCCAGCTGCACCGAGGCACACCCCGAGTGGTAACGTTCATTGCGCTCAGTGTGTTTGTTCTCCGACCCACTCCTTCCTACATGTCCCTGTATTGGGAATACCAGCGTTTATTCCTTTAAATGCCATTTATCTTTTAAAACCGATTTTAGTTTCGTTCCCTTCCAAGTGGAGTTGCCTGCCCTTTGGACTATGAGACGTGCAAAGCCCCGCGCAATGCCTGGATGTTCAGTAAAGAACATCCGACCCGACTGCTCTGGGTACCAGGCGGGCTCCCCTCCAGACTGACTCAACCCCGCTCCTACCTGTTCCCCGCTAACGCTCTGGGCTGTCACGCGGGGAACCTCCATCTGCCCTGGGGCTCTAGGACTTTCGATATTATTGATACTATTATTCGGACGTGGGCGGCGTCCCTGCCTCTCCTCTGGCTCGGCGCCAGCTCAGCCGGTCGTAAAGACCCTCCAGAACCCCCGGCCCCGCCCCTACGCAGCGCTTCCGGTGCCCCGCCCCCCGCGGGCCGGGGCGGCGGGCGGGGCGGCTGCGTGCGCAGCAGGACGGGACTCCGGGTCGCACGCGTCCTTCCCACACGGGCCCGCGCGCTGCTTGACCGCGACCGGAAGCCTCAGGTGCGTGAAACCGGAGGCGTGGCAAGGCGGGGCGGGGCAGGCAGCGTGGGCCCCCGAGGTCAGGCAGCGGGCGGGAACCTGAGACCCTGGGGCGGTGCGCACGGCTGGCGCTGCAGGCCCTGAAGTGTCCTGTCAGAGCTTGGGAAGACGTAGCTCCACGGTTAGGAACGGATTATCCGCAACACGGGAGGGTCAAAAAATTAGACATGTTGGGTGCCAGCCCCGTGCGCGCCCACCGAGAACCAAAAAGGCGAAATCAAACAGGCACACGGCTGTCCTGAGACTGGATAAGTTATGTACTAAGACAGGTGGCAAGATGGCAAGATAAAACTTGGGGGGGATTTTTTGAAGGAGCTGGGCCTGCCTAGGAGGGTAGGTGAGATCCTGTTATTTTTTGCTTTCTGTTCGATGATGGAGAAGCAGGTTTGGTAAATTCAAAGTGGTGGTAGCTAAGTGTCCCTCCCAGAACATGGAAATATGATTGTCCTCTGATTAAAAAACGATAAAAAATTAATAATTAAAAGGTAAGAGTAGAGATATGCAAAGTTAAAGAGACAAAATTTTATCAGGCCTTCAGAACTTGACAGTATCCTGACAACTAAAAAAAGACAGTACATCATGCAGCTGGCGGTCTGATCTGTTTTTGAAGCATGGAGTAAAAGAGAGGTGCGCCTGACCGGATGACTCCAGGCCTCCTCTGGGAGAGACAGGGTGTCCTGGCGTTAACAGTGGGGTCTCTCCAGAGCCCAGGAGCTTAGAGGCGCTTTCCTCAAGGCTCATTCCACCAGACATTGAAGTCATATAACTCCATCCTTTTGTCCGGATTCAGTATTCACCAAGCAAACTTATGATGAGAGAGTAGTTGGACAGGCCGATCTGAATATCCGGTTGATAGCCTATAGTTCTCTTTGTAAATTAATAAATTGGCATTCAGGTTTTCTCAGACATCCCTGGGTTCCCACTTTTTCTCACTCTTTGTGTGATTCTTTCTTGTCCTACGAGGCTCAGTAGGAAATGTTACCTCTTCACAGGGTCCTATTTGTTTGTGTGTTCAGGTGCCTAGAACAGTTTCTGGCACATAGTAGGCACTTAGCCTAACTCCCTCGACTTTCAGTCTGCTTTTTTTTTTTTAATTGGAGTATAGTTGCTTTACAGTGTTGTGTTAGTCTATGCTGTACAGAAAAGTGAATCAGCTATACGTATACATATATCCCCTCTTTTTTGGATTTCCTTCCCATTTAGGTCACCAAAGAGCATTGAGTAGAGTTCCCTGTGCTATACAGTTGGTTCTCATTAGTTATCTGTTTTATACATAGTAGTGTATATATGTCAGTCCCAATCTATCCCACCCCCCTCTTTCCCCCTTGGTGTGTCCATATGTTTGTTCTCTACATCTCTGTTGCTATTTCTGCTTTGCAAATAAGGTCATCTGTACCATTTTTCTAGATTCCACATATATATGTTAATATACGATATTTGTTTTTCTCTTTCTGACTTAGTCTGCTTTTTTGGTCACTTTTTTGATGAAGCCTAGCCTGACAACCCTATGTGAAATTGCAGCCTGGGGACTTCCCTGGCAGTTCAGTGGTTAAGGCTTGGTGCTTCCACTGCAGGGGGCATGGGTTCGATCCCTTGTAGGGGAACAAAGATCCCGCATGCCTCGTGGCCAAAATAAATGAATAAATAAATAAATTAATAATAAATTAAATTAAATAGCAGCCCAGTTCCTCTCACATACACATTTCCTTTGTTCCCTTTCCTTTTTCATATGGTCCTCATCACCTTCCTTGATTTGGTTCACTGATGAATCCCAAGTGCCAAGAACAATGCCTGTTGCGTAGTAGATGCAAGATCTCTTGAATTAATATCTTTACTGTGTTTCACTCACACCGTATCCACAATGCCTGGATGAATACAGATATTTTGATCACTATTAATACATTAGTTGGATCAATTCTGGAGCCCTTAGTTACCATCTCTTCAGCTCTGTGCCATTGGCTGCTGGTAGCCAAAGACTCTTAAGTCCAATGCAGTCAAAACGGACCAGTTATCTTCACCCTGTATCTCCTCTTCCTATGAAATCTGTCCTAGGAAATGTCACCTCTTTCCACCCATTTCCCAGGCCAGAAGTCAGGGTATGCATAAAATTAATAAAAGAGCTAACATCCTGTGTACTTTCTATGTGCCGGGCACTCTTATAAGCACTTTACATGTATTAGTTCATTTAATCCTGATATGAGTCCTGTCAGTTACCCACATATTACAGATAAGGGATCTGCGGCACAGAAAAGTCAATTAATCTGCCTTAGCTGGGAAGAGACAGAGTTGGGATTTGAATGCTGGCTTGTAATCATACCATAAAGGACCCTTGACTTCTTTCTCTCACCCTCACTGAACCAATTACCAGATATCAAGATTCTCCCTGCTTAAATCTCTAGGCGATGTCTCTGAAGTGTAAATCTGTAAAACTCTTCAGCACCTGCTCATCACCCTCAGGGTGAAGTTCAAGTATTTAACATGGATTTTTTTTTTTATTTAGGCCCGAGGCTTGTGGGATCTTAGTTCCCGGACCAGGGATCAAACCCGTGCCCCCTGCAGTGAAAGCACAGAGTCCTAACCACTGGACCGCCAGGGAAGTCCCTAACTGGATTTTAAGTCTCTTCATAATCTGATCTCTACTTCTGCCTCCTTATCTCTTGCAGCTCCCCATTCCTGCACTCTTAAATACCAGCCAATTTAGTTAAATTCTTCGAATTCTTTGAATGGGTCTTCTTCTCCAAGCTACTGTACTTTGTTGGGATACTTTTCCTTACCCCTTCTATGTCTCAACTTCAATGTCACTTCCAATGATGAGAGGGTTAAATGGCCTTCTAATGTACTTACCCTGTCATAGCACTTATGACACCATATTTTTTTTTTTGTGGTACGTGGGCCTCTCACTGTTGTGGCCTCTCCCGTTGCAGAGCACAGGCTCCGGACGCACAGGCTCAGCGGCCATGGCTCATGGGCCCAGCCGCTCCGCGGCATGTGGGATCTTTCCGGACCGGGGCACGAACCCATGTCCCCTGCTTCGGCAGGTGGACTCCCAACCACTGCGCCACCAGGGAAGCCCTGACACTGTATTTTAATTATCACCTTCCTTGCTTTTTAGTGTCTCCCACTAGATAGTGAGTTCCTTGAAGGCAAGGACCAGTCTGTGACCTTAATGTCCTCATGTCCATCCCTTCTCAGTGTCTGCTACCCTCGTTCAGGCCCTCATTATCTCTAACTGGGACAACTGCATGGGTCGGTTAAACCGTCTCCCTGCCCCTAGTCTATCTGTTTTTAATCCATGCTCAACACTGCCAGCAGAAGCAGTTTTGTATAATGGCTGACTTAACACTTTCCTACTTAAAACACCTCACTAGATCCAGCTGCTTTTAGAAAAAGGCCAGATGCTTTAGAATTACATGAATTTGTCTCCTCCCCTTCTTTATTCTACCTTGTGCCTAGTAGGCACTCCATAAACATTTGTTTAGTGAAGGAGGGACTGATATCAAATTTGGTCAAACAGAACCAAGAACAAAGAGTTTAACCAAAGAAACGGCATCTGGCTGCAGAGGCTTCCTAGGACAGCACAGCCAAAGGTTTCAGTGGAGCTGGAAGACTGGTAGTGGAACTCCTTTGAGGAGGGAGTCCCCAAGACATGCCTTACTGTTGGAGGACTCTCTGTCTTTGCATTTGCCTGGAACATGCTACTCCCATCAACGTGGTAAAAACCATCAGATTTCGAGACTCAGTTCAAGTATCCCTTCCTCTGTTACACCTCTCCTGACCTTTCTAGATAGAAAGAGTGTAAATTGGTTCAGCTTTTCTGTAGCATAACTTATCAAGATATATCAAGAGTGATGAAAATACGAAGACTTGTTACCCTAGGAATTGTGCATCTAGGATGTAACTACAAGAGAATGGGGCCTAGTTCTGGGCTTCAATAACCCAGTCCTTCCCAGGTCTTTAACCTAAAGGAAAATTATGACCATTCTAAGAAACGAAATCGGAATAGAATGGTTTCTTTACAACCATAACCAGTCAAAATACTTCATTATTACAGCTAGTATTTTCAGCCTTTTCATCAGCACTGCTAACACAAATAATGTGTAAAGTGTCAAAACATAATAAAATTGTTCCTAGCCTTTCTATTTAACCTTGCTACTCTGACCACCTCTCCCCTGACTTCAGGGGGTCCATCCTAATTTAATATTGATCTAAATAAAACAGGCTGCCAGTAAACATGTATCTCAAAATTAAATAGGAATTATTTTTAAACTACTACAAGGACATAATTAAAGCTTTCCAGACAGATGTTCATGAGTACATTGTTGATAACATAGAAAAACTAGAGACAGTCTAAACTTACAAACTAAGAGACTGGTTGAGTAAACGGTGGTGTATCTTGACAATGGAATGTAACACGACATTAAAACCGATGTAAAAATAGGTTTAACATTGAATGAAATAAGAGTATCATTCCACTTTTGGTGGGGAAAAGTGTGTGTGTGTATTTTACACATGCACATAAAAAAATGGGTACACACTAAAGTGTTAATTGGGATTATCTCCGGGTGGTCATGTTATGGTTTCTTTTATTTTGCTCTTTTTGCTTGTCTGTATTTTCTCATTTTTCTCAAATAATGTGTATTACCTGTGAATTCAAAATAATTTGTTTGTCTCTGAGATATATTACATAATGTATTTTCAGCTTTATTATTGGAAAAATCTGTGCCCTTATTCCATTTCAACTAAAACAATTTGAGGTTTGTATCATTTATTTCCTTTGAGTACTCTGTTGTACAATTTTTGCTAAAGACTAATGATAAGGCTAAAAGGCAAGAAAAGCAACCAGACCGGATACTTAAATAAGTTTGGATTAAATAACCAAGAACTGATAGCTACAAACTAGAATTTAATTTTCTTTTTCTCCATCATTAATTTGTTTGTCTTCCATTTTTAAAAGCATGCTGATCCCATTTTCAATGAAGAATTGCTTCCAGTTACTTTGTAACCTCAAGGTCCCAGCAGCTGGTTTTAAAGACACAGTTAAAAGTGGGCTAATTTTACAGTCAGTTTCCAATGATGTTTACCAAAACCTGGCTGTAGAAGACTGGATCCATGACCATATGAATCTAGAAGCCAAGCCGGTTCTTTTCTTTTGGAGGAATTCTCCCTCTGTTGTAATTGGTCGGCATCAGAACCCTTGGCAGGAATGTAACCTGAATCTGATGAGAGAAGGAGGTGTAAAACTAGCTCGGAGGAGAAGTGGAGGAGGAACAGTCTACCATGATATGGGTAACATCAACTTGACTTTTTTTACAACCAAAAAAAAGTACGATAGGATGGAAAATCTAAAATTAGTTGTTAAAGCTCTGAAGGCTGTCCAGCCGCAGCTGGATGTGCGGGCTACCAAAAGGTTTGACCTTTTACTTGATGGACAGTTTAAAATCTCAGGAACAGCTTCCAGGATTGGCCAGACCGCTGCTTATCACCACTGCACTTTGCTATGCAGTACCGATGGGACCTTCTTGTCATCTTTGTTGAAGAGCCCTTACCAAGGGGTCAGGAGTACTGCCACTGCGAGCACACCTGCCTTAGTAAAAAATCTTATGGAAAAAGATCCCACCCTGACCTGCGAAGTAGTGATAAATGCTATTGCCACAGAGTATGCTACATCTCATCAAATCGATAATCACATTCACCTAATAAACCCAACAGACGAGACGCTGTTTCCTGGAATAAACAGCAGAGCCAAAGAACTACAGACCTGGGAGTGGATATATGGCAAAACTCCAAAGTTCAGTGTAAACACTTCCTTCAATGTGTTATATGAACATTCACACTTGGAAATTAAAGTATTCATAGACATAAAGAATGGAAGAATTGAAATCTGTAATATTGAAGCACCTGACCATTGGTTGCCGCTGGAAATACGTGACAAGTTAAATTCAGGTTTTATTGGTAGTAAATTTTGCCCAATTGAAACGACTATGCTTACAAGTATATTACATAGAACATGTCCAGAAGATGATGAACTACACAGTAAATGGAATATGCTCTGTGAAAAAATTAAGGGAATAATGTGATTCCAAGTAAATTTCTTAATATTGACAGTTTCAATGACAGAATTAAAAATGTTTACAGTACATTGTCTGTCTCTTAAAATAAAAAAGATCTAGTCTCCTTCAGTAACTTCTCCCTATTTGAAATTGTCTATCACCTATCCTAGTCCATATTTTCCATTGATGTCTAAGATCCTCTCTGTCTTTATTGATTTTAATACCTGGCTGCATTTGTATTTCACCTCCTTCCTCTGTTACCATCTTGGGGTTGTATACCATATGGGACACTCTGACCTCAGAGTCCGTTCTCTTTCTTACCTCTAGGGAATATAACCCCAGCTTCTTGCCACCTCTGATACCTTAAACTCTAAAATTCTCCCGTTTCATTGTTTCCTTATCCTTCCGTCCTCTCCCATTAAATCAAGCTTATTGCACTTTTCTAAGCCAATAACTTTTCCTCAGTCTCTTGCTTCAATTCCATTTCTTACCAGCATTCTCATTTGTTTCTCTTGACCTATCATAGCTACCCTTTTTTTTTTTTTTCCAACAATTGATTTCCACTCTTATACCCAGATGGCAGGCAATGCTAGAAGAAAATTCACATAGTTTTCAACTTGTATTTCTTTGTTCTGTTGGTACCAGATTCGACTCACCCGTTGACTCCCCCTCATTCTTCAGAGGCCTTATTCGTAAATGTTCCCACTCTTCCTAAGCTCAGAATTCCATTACTCTTAATCTGGTCACAAACCTTGATTTATAATTTGAGAGTGGAGGCTTTCAGAAATGAGCTCCTTCAGCGCCCCCGTGTTCTCTACTTCAACTTTTCTCATTTCATTCAATCTCAAAGAATTGGCTCGAGAATTGGCTGGTGGCTTTTTCCTCTCCAGCCTGTTTGTGCTTTGTATTGTACTATCAGTTATTTATCTCCTTTATCTTGCCTAACTCTCTCTCGACTTTTACTGGATCTTTAGCCTTAGTGAATAGACACGCTCATGTCTCCCCTTTCCCGAAGACTCCTGCTCAAGGCTTTACTCTGTTTATCTCCATCACTTCATTGTCAGACTTCTTCAAAGGGTACCACCACTGCCAACCATTTCCTGTCTCTACAGTTCACTCACATACTCCTCTTATTTCTATAGTAGTTCCTACATGTTTATTGAGTGCTTACTCTGTGCCAAGGACTTTGCTAGTTGTTGGATGTTCATGGTGAGTGAAAGCGACATGCTCACTGAGCTTAAGAACTGACAGTTTAGAGCAGTGGTTTCAAACTTTTTAAAAACTGGAGTACAAAATGTATTTTATATTGTGCACCAGCACACACATATGTTGCCTATACCTAACAAGTTTCACAATACGATGCTTATCCTTTACTACTTACTTATCTGATATTTTATATTCAATTTTATTTCTTTTAAAAATTGACTTTATGACCCATTAATAGGTCAAGACTTGAGTTTTTTAAAACTAGGGAAAGAAATCAGTAAATGCTTACAAAATGAGAAAAGTATGAAAGAAAAGTCCAGGCAGTTAGACAATACGGGCTCCCTAGCTAGAGTGATCAGGGACCTGACATTGAAGCTGAGCCCTGAGGAATGAGAAGTGGAGCAGGGAGGAGAGTAATCCGGATTCACCGGTTATCTATTGCTACATAACAAACCACTCCAAAACTTGGTAGCTTAAAACAACAACAGTCATTTATTCAGTCCAAGATCAAGGTGACAGCAGGTTTGGTTTCTTCTTTTTTTTTTTTTTTTTTTACATCTTTATTGGAGTATAATTGCTTTACAATGGTGTGTTAGTTTCTGCTTTATAACAAAGTGAGTCAGTTATACATATATGTATGTTCCCATATCTCTTCCCTCTTGCGTCTCCCTCCCTCCCACCCTCCTTATCCCACCCCTCCAGGCGGTCACAAAGCACCGAGCTGATCTCCCAGTGCTATGTGGCTGCTTCCCACTAGCTATCTACCTTACATTTGGTAGTGTATATATGTCCATGCCTCTCTCTCGCTTTGTCACAGCTTACCCTTCCCCCTCATCATATCCTCAAGTCCAGTCTCTAGTAGGTCTGTGTCTTTATTCCTGTCTTACCCCTAGGTTCTTGCAGCTCTATTTATAATAGCCCAGAGATGGAAACAACCTAAGTGTCCATCATCAGATGAATGGACAAAGAAGATGTGGCACATATATACAATGGAATATTACTCAGCCATAAAAAGAAATTGAGCTATTTGTAATGAGGTGGATAGACCTAGAGTCTGTCATACAGAGTGAAGTAAGTCAGAAAGAGAAAGATAAATACCGTATGCTAATACATATATATGGAATTTAAGAAAAAATAAAGTCATCTTCTTTTTTTAAAAAATTATTTTTTAATTTGGCCACACCTGGCAGCTTGTGGGATCCTAGCTTCCTGACCAGGAATTGAACCTGGGCCCCAACAGTGAAAGCACCAAGTCCTAACCACTGGACCGACAGGGAATTCCCAGGTTTGATTTCTTCTGAGGCCTGTCTCCTTGGCTTACAGGTGGCATCTTCTTGCTATGCCCTCACATAGTCTTTCCTCTGTGTGCGTATCTGTGTCCAGATGTCCATTTCTTATAAGGACACCAGTCATATTGCATTAGGGCCACCCTAAAGACATCATTTTAACTTATTTCTTTGAAGACCTTATTTCCAAATATGGTTACATTCTGAGGTACCAGGGGCTGGGATTTCAACATGTGAATTTCTTGGGGGGGGGTAGGGGGGGGCTGCGGTTTGCACAATTCAACCCATAACAGGGGTTTCAGGACTCGGAGACCTTCAGATATCTTCGCCTGAAACAACATAACCCAGTGTTTGGCTATCACATTAATTTCAGTCCTCTTAGGAGATCTTCTCCTTTCATGTATCTCAGTGGATCCAGATCCCATCCTTGTTTCTGAGGGATTGTGGGGAGCGGAGGTGGACACACAGGGTTTTGCTGCAGCTGGTTATCTCAAAATGGGAGCAGGGTAAGGGAAGGGGATTTTTCAAGTTGCTCCTGGGACAAACACAGGTGCCAGGCTAAATGTTCTTCATTTGAGGCAGGTTTCACGGGCAGGCCCCATTGTTCTTTTGCAATATTAAATACCAAGTAAACACAGTTTTGAAGGGGTTGTTCATGGGCCCGTTTTTAAGCACTACATGTGTCACAACAACTGAAAATTATTTTCTAAGAAAGGTATAAAAATCCTGACATGATGTGCTTGGTGCAATAAAGCAGCCGTGATGTTCTGATAGCCTTTGTTTCTCGAGAGAGAGGACGACATCAGGTGAAGGCTGTTAAGGGCTTCAGGTTCTAAAAGGGAAATCTGACGAGCATTCCTGGAACACATGGATTAAAGGCATGTTTTGCAGGTCGATTCTGCAGAACTTTCTGCATGTCTGCATATGAGGATGAAGGGGAGGGAGGAATCAAGAATGACGCCTAGATTTCTTACTTAAGCAACTGGATGGATGGGGGTACACGGGAGCAGTGGGGGAGTGTGTGTCAAGTTCAGTTGGGGCCTGTTATGTTTGAAATGCTTGTGTGTTTCTGAGATGCCAGGTGAAATGCCAAACAGGCAGCTGAGTATGTGAGATTAGAATTCCAAGGAGAAGTCTTAGCTTAATAGGAGTTGACAGCATATAGATAGTATCGTATATCATGAAAATGGATAATTGTGGACTTGTGTAATTCATCTAAAGTTTAAAGTGTTTAACATCCAAGTCCCCTACGTTTGGGGAATCCTCCAACTTACAAATCTTGGTGGGAGGTGGAGCCCACCTTTTGGAGGAGGCCATCAAGACGATGTGACCGCCAGTTGTCCTTCAAACTGGACCCAGGCAATCAGAGGCTCCTAACCTCCTCCCCTGTCCTTGGAATGTATGTTCTGCCCACTGTTCCTGTGCCAGGAGGCCACCAGGTCTGGCTTCACTCAAGCTTTCCCCTGTTGCCATGCAAAGCAGGCTGCTTAAGGGCATTAGAGAAGCTGAGTACCATTTATGGATACCCTTGTCCAATAGACAGTGACTGGGCAGTCACATTTTAAAGGTCATGATATGCAAGTGTAGAACAAAGAATGTTGCCCACCATCCAGCTCTACAAGGATCAAGTCATTAGCCACTGCAGTCGCTGACTGACGGTGCACCCTGAAAGGAATTCAGGACGAAAACCAGGATGAGAACATATATGCTTTGGAAAAACAGGCCCCTTAGATAGATATATCTCAGGAAGATTTTTAGAGAACCCAGATTTTTGCATCTTTGCATACATAGAAAAAGCACTAACATCATTAACTAATATATCTGTTCCTCATGACCAGCACTAACCTTTTACTGAGATGTATACTTCACTGCACCGTTTCCGCAGCCAAAATCACATATATACTGGCTTCTTCCCCTGTGTCTTGGGGAGCAGTCCCCTCTGGGCTACCAAGAGGCTGTTTCCCAGGCTATAGTCCTCACTACGTTTTCCGAATAAAACTGAAACTAACAACTCTTATGTTGTGCCTTTTTCTTTCAGTCAACATAAGATTGGGTGAAGGAACATGACACTGAAGGAGGTTCTGTCTCTCCTACAAGCTACAACCAGCAGAGTCGGTAGAAAGGAAGAATGAAACATTAAAGCAGCAGACTGAATTACTAACAGGTAAAAACCACCTTGGCCAGATGGACTAAAGTACTATCCCAGGCTTTAAGACATTTGAGTGATCAACCAGGAGGGCCTGCTGCCCCACAGGCCAGATGGGAGACCCTTGCCTAGACACACAATACCCACAGTAAGGTATGGAAACTGCAGGAGACAGCCGTTTCCCTCTCACGGTGGATCTACGTGCTATGCTGCCGAGAACACCAAGCCCCGTCCCACCTGGGAGGGGAGTTTGCAATGGGATTTGTAAAGGGACGTCCCACCAAGACGGGTGAGTTACTTTGCATCCCTGTATGAGGAGGAATGACTCATTCTCCACTGGGATGCTGATGTCCTGCTGCAAACCAGACCCATCCAGGTACTACACCTGGAACAGAACACACACCTTTGAAAAAGGGGAGAAGGTGGGAGTCCTGGTCTGGCAGATCCTGCCCCGTCCATCTCCTCACACCTGATAGTGCTTCCTCCCCCAGCCAACATGGAAGGTACACACAACTAGGTCAAGTTCCTAAAGCTGCAGCCACATTAACATCTAATTATCAGGCCACAAGTGTAATTCTTTTTGATTTATTTGATTTATTAATTTATTATTTGATTTATTTGATTTATTTTTTTTTCCACAAGTGTTAATTCTTTTTTTTTTTTTTTTTTTTTTGTGGTACACGGGCCTCCCAATGCCGTGGCCTCTCCCGTTGCGGAGCACAGGCTCCGGACGCGCAGGTTCAGCGGCCATGGCTCACAGGCCCAGCCGCTCCGCGGCATGTGGGATCTTCCCGGACCAGGGCACGAATCTGTGTCCCCTGCACCGGCAGGTGGACTCTCAACCACTGCGCCACCAGGGAAGCCCCACAAGTGTAATTCTTATAGGGGAAGACCTCCCCATACAAGTTCCTACTAAAAAAATGGTTACTACCTAGTACTTAGTTTAGGAGAACTCCAATATTTAAAAGGTAGGGTGGAGGAGAAGCAAAGTGTGTTACACGGAAGTTGAGATTCAAGAAGGGAGTGGCCAGGGACTTTCCTGGTGGCGCAGTGGTTACGAATCTGCCTGCCAATGCAGGGGACATGGGTTCGAGCCCTGGTCCGGGAAGATCCCACATGCTGTGGAGCACCTAAGCCCGTGCGCCACAACTACTGAGCCTGTGCTCTAGAGCCCGCGAGCCACAACTACTGAAGCCCGTGCGCCTAGAGCCCATGCTCCACAACAAGAGAAGCCACCACAATGAGAAGCCCGCTCGCCACAACAAAGAGTAGCCCCCGCTCGCCGTAACTAAAGAAAGCCCGTGTGCAGCAACGAAGACCCAATGCAGCCAAAAAAAAACAAAATGAAATAAAAATAAATTTTAAAATGCTGTGAATTCAGAACACAATGATAAAAAAAGATTACAAAAAAAAAAGGGAGTGGCCAGCTAGGTCTAATACTCCTGAAACAAGTAACACGAGGGTTAAAAAGTGTCCATTGGATATGGTGGTATGGAGGTCACTGCTGACCTTGATAAGAACAATTTCAGTGGAGTGACTGGGTAGCCGGATAGAAGTGAATTGAAATGTGAATAGGTGGTGAGGAAAGGGGAAAAAACTGTATAGAGAACTCCAAGAAATTTGTTCATGAAGAACAAAGAAACAGGGTGTATCTGGATGGGAATGTATGTACCGCAGGAACAACCCAGTAGAGAGAGATTGCTTAAAGGACCAAATCCTTGGTCAGGTCAAACTTGCTGAACATGTGGCAATCTTCCTTGTATGTTAGGACTATTAACCCTTTTCCTATATGTTGTAAATTTGATCTCATATGTTTTTAACTTTTTTATGGTTCCCTTTATTCAAGTTTTAAATATTTATATGATCATGTGCTCTTTACTTTCCTTGATAATTCCTGGGTTTTGTGTTATGCTTAGTACATTCAGTGGAGTTTAAAAAAAAAGTGAATATTTCATTTCATTAGCTCTTTAACCCATTTAGAATAATTTCTCTATGTGGCATAAGGTAGAGATCTAATGTTACCTTTTGCAAACTTTTATTGGCAGTCTACTTGTTTCCCACTAATTTGAAAGACCTTTATTATCTATTAAGTGCCCATACACACATCCACTTTCTCTCAGGTGTGTTTCTGGATTCCTTATTCTGTCCCAGTGACTTATTTGTCCATTCTTATGCCCAAACATTTTTATATATATATATATATATATATATGTAAATGTAAATAGGTAAATGTCTGCTAAAGACACTTAATTGTAACAAAATTATCGGTGGTTATTTTTTTCTGGTTGTTAGACCCACAAGCCCATCTGTCTCTTAAGAGTACTCTAATTCATGATTTTTCTTGCTGGACCCTACATTCCCAGGGGCAAGATTAAAGCATCCAATTCATCTTCTTAATAGGTGCTCATTACGTGTTGATTCACTCTCCAACAGTCAAATAGAGAAAATCTGGTAAAATGTTTAAATTAACCATATGACTTGAAACACTATAACTCTACTGAGCAATGTATTTATAAAAATACTTAGGATTGGTCACACAACTGAACAATGAATCCATAAATTAGTAGAAATGTAAAAGTTTATTGTTAAACTCTTACGTTATAGGAATGATCTGTCCAAAGTAAAAAAAAAAAAGAAAAATCCAATATTCATTTAAAATAGAAACATATAGTGTAAATTAAGCTACTACCCATCATATTTTTTGTGTGTGCTTATTATGAAAAATGTCCACTGTTGTTTCATGACATGGTCTTAAATCAAAATCACAATATCCAAGAGAAAAACGACTCTAAGAAGAGAAGAAAAGAAATTTTTTTAACAAAAAGGACCAAAGCCATTTTATTAAAATAAAAAGAGTGCTACACAGTCACTCATAAGACTATATCCTACCTGTGGTTTCTTAAAATAATCAAGTCCCCTTCCGATCTTAATCATCCATCCATTGTTGAACCTATTGAAATTAGTATATAATATTACATTCCAGACATTTAAGTCAGACAATGACCAAAGCTATAATGTATTAAGTGTCAGCTAAATTTCCCCCTAACAAATAAAATCACTTCCTCCAGTGGCAAGAGTTGAACCAAACCTGGGTTTACCTATGGGCTGTGTCTACAGTGAAACAAAACATCCATTAGCTGATAAAGAGTTTAACAATTCAATTAAACCTTCCTCCTGAATTTCACCTTACTGATAAAGCTTCCCAGTTCTGCTAAGAAGTGGCTTCCAAGTGTACTCAGGCAGACTGTGGTGATGTTTCAGGGGTTTCCCTGCCTTGAGGTGGGGGACATAAGCAGGGGGAGCCCTGGCAGGCATGACACAACGTCCTGTCATGTCTACTAGAATATTTAAAAGACCATGAGAAGTAAAACCACATTAAATAAATATTAGTATCACTAGAAAAGGAAATTATCCCAATGCCATAACACTGTGTATAGCTGAATGACAGAAAAGTACTTCCTCTTCTCACATGACACAGAACATGTAAATTTTATTCCATTAGGAAATAGGAAACTCACATACAGGACAAAATAAGCCAGATTTTTTTTTCTTCAAAAGTGAAAAGATATGAAAACTGAGCTTTATTTAAATCTTTAATATTTAAATTGAATATTATTTGTAATTATATATAACTTATTATGAGAAATAAACATAAGTATTTTTCAACTGCATAAAAATTAAAATATTACCATAAACTAACCTAATTTCCCGGTCATGTATCACAGAAGAGTATTCTAATTCCAACTGCACTCCATGATTCCTGAGTGACTCTCTTATTTCTTCCAGGCCACTACTTTGCTGTTCTTTCCCACTGCCCTGTTAATAGGAAAAATACAACTTTTTGCCTCAGTTACTAATATTTTAAATTATTCCTAAACTATGCAATGTGTATCATAGGTGAATTAAAATGAAAAGATTCTATACTAGTTTCATTGTCCATTATTGCAAACAAGCAACCGAAGAAGATGAAGTAGTTTAAGAGCAACTGTTTTTATCAAAATAATTGTTTTTTTCTCTAACGTGAACATAACACAACTCTGTCCTATCTGCTAAAATGTATTTTATTACCTTAGCATTCTGTGGCTTGGCAAATCTGTAAATATTTTTTTTTTTGCGGTACGCGGGCCTCTCACTGTTTTGGTCTCTCCCATTGCGGAGCACAGGCTCCGGACGCACAGGCTCAGCGGCCATGGCTCACGGGCCCAGCCGCTCCGCGGCATGTGGGATCTTCCCGGACCGGGGCACGAACCCGTGTCCCCTGCATAGGCAGGCGGACTCTCAACCACTGCGCCACCAGGGAAGCGCCCTGTAAATATTTTTTATAATTTCTAGAGATGCATGTTTTTTCATAGTAAATTTCTCAGCATGGCACAGGACTCGTTTACTAATAAACCCAGATATCTTTAGTTTTTCTGTAAAAGGAAGTGAAAGTGAATAAACCTATATTCAATTAAAGAATAAATAAAATGTATTTTAATGGTGCTGTTTCGTTATTCAGATGGGGCTTCCTTCTTCTCAAATTAATCCTAGAAATATGAATTCTTTAGAAGCATTCCTATTTAAATCAAAATCAAGATGACAGAAATTGTCAATAATGCAGACAGTGTGATTGCCTCATAGAATATCCAAGAAACTGAGAAACTACTTGAACAAGAGAGTTTAGCAAAGTGGCCAAATACAAGATATGACATACTGAAATCAACAGCATTTTTCCCAAGGTGTTTTATGCCGGTTGTTAGAGAATAAGTTCATTCCCAGTGAAACAGCTCTAGCTGAAGCATGACGTCCAGGTTTGCCTCGAACTACACCCTTTACACTGAGTAAAGTTCATGATATTAAGAGACAGTAAATGCCTTCAGATACCTACTTCATCCAGAGAGGTGAGGAGATGAATAGTTTTTATCTTACATGGTCTCTTAACCAGCATCTCACAAAATCGAAGGAAGTTATACAGCTGAAAGACATTAGGAGGCGTTATTACTAACTCGTATATTTAAAACAATAACGTTTCATCGTACGGGAGTACATTTCACCTACCTGATGAGTGTGTCTAATGTATGGATCTTCTATCCAAACTTCCGTAACTGTTTCATTCAGGTATTCTTGAAAAAGTGACTCATAACTGAAACCTGTTGCGTTCTCTTCTATTTTAATTTGCTTGTGATATTTTCCAGCTACAAAACACAAGCTTCCATAATAAAACCAGGGACTACTTCCTTTCTTTTTATACATACTATATTTGCATCCAGTAATAAATCAGCATCAGATACAAGTTAATTTTTTTTTAACTTGTGCAGTCAGCAAACATTTTTGAATGCCTACTCTATGCCAGGCACATTGCAAGATGCTACACCCGCAAAGGTAAATTCCATGTGGGATTTTTTGCCTTCATGGAGGCCGCGCAAGTGGCAAAGTCCAGAGATTTCTTGGAACAGGTTCTTGAACTAAATCCTATAGACCAGGCAGTTTATTCAAGAGGGAACCATATGTATAAAGATATCTAATATTCCTGCCACCATGAGTAGAACCACAAGCTATGAGTCAGTGGCCATCTGGTCCTTCTCTTCAGATTTAAGTCTTTTTATGTCTTGCAGCTGAATAGCTGAAGTATTAAATATATAAATGCAAAATAATATGGAGTCTAGGAGTCTTTCTTAGAACTTGTAGAGACTGTGTTAAGCAGAAATTTATAGTACTTCTTAATAACCCAAGCCAAAGCCTAGAATGCCACAGCGTCAGCAGGGTAGTTCCATTGTTTGTGTTTATCCAAAATGGCTAATTATTGAATAAGTTATCGAAGACCTTTACGTTTTTTTAAAAAATATGACCCTTAATGGTAGTTCCTAATTTATATGGTGGTTGCACTTTTAAAACCTTGTTTGAAAACCAGTAGTTTGGATTCTGTTCCTAATATTTCCAAAGATAGAACGTTACCAACCGTGCATCGGTTTTCAAGCCAAGCTAGCCACACAGGTTAATTTAACCCACAGTATTCAAACCACAATGCTGATGGTACTATATTTCATCCAAGTTTTACAGGGAAATTGCATTGTGGATTTCAATTTGGGGTGAAGGAAACAATTTTATTCCCACTCAACAGAGGTCCTCAATGGGGGGGTAGTCAGGGTGTGCGCTAGTACAGAATACCAGGAAGAGGTGGGGAGAGGGCTGGAGTAAAGAGCAGCTGAGGGCCGGGGGCACTGGGTTTTTTGAGGGCAGTAGTTCCACTGACTGTAGAAAGCAGCAGCCGTGCACTTCAGGTGGCAATGGCCATTTGTTTCTATATGTTTGTAAACTGGATCCTCATGAGTAGAGAACCAGTTATAAATAGGGAACCATACCTCCTGCACCTCTAATCCTTAGGAATACCTAACTCCTGAAACGTTTTGACTCACAACGAAAATCTCAAAGAAGTCCCAGGAGTTTCTTGAGCTACTTTAATATTTCGGTCATTTTATAAAGGGAAATACAAATAAAATACAGGATTTATATTCAGTATTCCTCTGTAGTATTATTTAAACTGGAGTCTACACGTAAGCTTCACGGGGATCTATGAACTCCTTAAAATGGCATGCAAAGTTCTGCAGTACGTCGAGCTGTCCTCAGATTCTCAGGAGGGTATCTGAGCCCCACCTTCCCCCCACCAGGGAAGAAAAAGGTTAAGAACAGCTTGTGTACAGACGAATGGAAATGCAGAGTAGACCTGCAAGCTCCAAAGGGCATAGCCAGAAACACTGGGTGAAATGGGCTTTATCACAAGAGCACATACACATACTCTCCAAAACAGCCTCTTTACCTTCTTTTTCTTGATCCAAGTATTTCTTTATGTTTTCTGCTCTATCCATGTAGTCAGAAATTCTTTTTCTGAGATTACATTTCTTTGTTACATCTTTGGTGCCTACAAATTAAAAATAAAAAATACACTTTCAAGTTTCAAAACAGGCTTCCTATTTGGTACAAGCAGTATTTCCCAAGTTTTCCACGGCTTTCCTGTTCTTTGGCATGGTCTGTCTTGGTCCTAAAATGCACAAATAATAGGCCCAAATTTAGCTTGATCATGCAGGGCCTTCATTTTTTTCACTAAGCACTTGAAGCAGCTTTATTTAGGAGTGGGGACTCAGACACCATGTCTCACTGCTGAGACTTCAACCCTGGTGAGGAAACAAAGGTGGCTTATTAGATGTCGCTGAGTCTGAGCACTATTTTGTCCTAATTACCCATAAGTTTGAAATCTAAGCATAATCAAAAGAGAGCAAACCATATCTATCTATCTTTCTTCCACAAAACCAGCGTCTGTTCCAGACTTCCCCTTTATGGTTTATGCTGAATCATTTTCCCAGCCACCCCAAAAATGGAAGGTATTTTTGAATATACATTATCAATAAAGTCTTACTCCAAGCCCCACCCCCAATCAGTCACCAAATCAATTCCTGGCTCCTTCCTTCCTTCCTCCCTTTTAATACTGCTTTTATTTTCCATTATAATTTTATTTTTAAACCCTGAGTTTTAAAACATTTTATTTTGAATTAACTATATATTTATGGAAAAGCTACAAAAATGGCACAGAATCCCTTAACCCAGATGCCCCTAGTATTAACATATCACACAACCATGGTACAATTATCAGAGTAAGTAACTTAACATTGACACGACACTATTAGCTCATCTACAAACCTAAAGAAAGTTAGTGGGAAAGTTCGTTTTCTGGTCCAGGATCCCACATACCATGTGGTTGTTATGTCTCTTTAGCCTCCTACAATCTGTAACAGTTCCTTTAGTGTGTCTCTGCCTTTTATGACCTTGACATTTAGGAAGAGTACATGGTCAGTTATTTTGTAGAATGTCTCTCATTTGGGGCTGTCGTGTTTTCTCATGATTAGACAGACTGAGGTTATGCATTTTTTTAGCAAGAAAATCACAGAAGTGTTGCGCCCTTCTCAGTGGGTACACGATGTTGATGTGTCTTATTCCTGGTGACGCTGACTTTGGTCACTTGGTTAAGGTGGAGTTCACAGATTTCTCCACTGCAAAAATCACTATTTTCTCTTTTGTATGGAATCGCTATCTCGTGGGAAGATATCCTGTCTCTCTCCACTCTTCATCCGCTAATTTTAGCATCCGTTGATGGTCTTTGCCTGCAATGATTATTACTGCAGTGTTTGCCAAATGGTGATTTTCTATTCCCATCATTCCTCTTTAATTTATTAATTGGAATTCCACTGTAAGGAAGAGCTGTCTCTGCTCTCCCATCTACTTACTTATTCAACTATTGATTTATATCAATATGGACTCATGGATATATCTTTTATTCTATGGGTTGTAATCCAATACTATCAATCTTTTCTTGCTCAAATTTTATCAGTGTTGGCTTTAAGAGTTCCATCATGTTGGCTCCTTTGTCCTTTTGACATAACCCATCATTTTTTGAGCACTTCCTTACTTTTTGGTGCAAAATGTTTTATTTTCCTTGCCCCAGCCCTGGAATCAACCATTTCTCCAAGGAGACCTGATTCCTTTTATTGGAGAATGGTATCAAGAAATCATATTTTGGGTACTAACTGTGCTCACTGCTACTCAGGGAGTCTTAACACTACCTCTAGACCCTTTCCGTCAATGCAGGTAGAAAGTACGTGGAGGTTTACTAACACACACATACAACTCCATTTCTATGTCTGTCCATCTGTATCTATATTAAAAACCATGAATTCATGCTGATTACTTTGATCCCATAGGGTTCATTCTAGCCTTCCTCCTTTCCTTACCTGTAACTTCTTTTATTATCCACAATATATTTACTGGCTTGTTCAAGCCTAGTATAGACATAAAATAGTTTGAGAATTCCTAACCCATACCATTGTGAGAAAATAATTTACCAATTAAAATAATACCATGTTTGTATACTGTTCACTTTGTCTTTAACTTTACAGAATACAGCCAAAATACTATTTTCCAAAGATGCTTAGGTTACCTATTTCTTTCACTCTCCCTTATGTATAACAACTGAATAACTTAGAGAAGTTATTCACTCCCTCCTCATCCTGCTACCCTACTCCCATTTCTCCTTTCTTCCCACCTCTTTCCCACCCACCGCATATTAAGTAATTAATTTCATTAGTTTCTGGTTTTATCCTTCCTGTGTTTCTTTTCAACAAATGAGGAGACACATGAAAATCTTCTTATATCTTTGTTTTTACATGCAGGTTACCATACTATAGCTACTCTTCGTCCTTTTCACTAAACAATATATCCTGGGAATCACTCCATATCACTTCACAAAGATTCTGCTCAACCCTCTTTACAGCAGTATAGTACTCCATTGTTTGGCTGTACCATGGTTTATGCAACCACTCTCCTACCCAGGGGCATTTAAGTTGTTTCCAACCCTTTGTTGATATCCATATAATTACTGAAATCCTTCCCTTTCAAGTTCTTCTACTGCCAAAATTAATATCATTTAGATCCCCACTTTCTCATGCCTATACTACAGTAGCATAAGAAAATCCTAATATACCCATATATCATCCATAAATCTCTTGTGGAGAATCCTGTTTTTTGTCCTAAGGTGATATGAGAACTCATACTCTTCCACTACGTTGATATATGTTCCTCTAAACTCAAAAACTTTGAACTTTTCGTCAGGATTCAGCATTTTACGGACTCTTTACAAAGAGGCAGTATGAAAAGTGGTTAACAGCAAAGCATCTGGAGTCAGGCTGTTCTAGTTCAAAACTTGCTTTGTCACTTTTGCCTATGTGACCTTGGCCAGTTATTCAACCTCTCTGCAACCTCATCTGTAGCACAGAAAGAGTAACAGTACCTTAGAGAGTTGTGGAGATGATTAATTATGAAAGAGACCTGCATGTAGGAAATACTCAATAAATGTCAATATGATTATCATCTACATAATTTTTTCCATATACCTCCCTCTCAGCTTCCTTTAGAACATTTTATCTAACATCTCTTTTCTTAAGCTCTACTGTTACTTTGCTCCTGCCTATAAATATACTCTATTTTCCCTGTCCTCTACAAATATAGTACTCCTTTCTTAATCATCATCCTTGATCAGAGTTTGATACTATAGACCCATTCTTCAAACATGCCTTGGTTTTCCAGGCTTGAAATCATACAGCCATCTTCAATTCCCATTCCAACATCTAATCACGTGCCAGTGCCGGTAATTCAATGTCCAGACTGTCCCCTCCCTTTCCTAATACTGGTGTTGCCCCCCTGGTTCATTCAGGCCCTTATCACCTCTCATCTTGACTTCTGCAGGAGCTCCTTGGTTGGTCTGCCTGACTTCAGTATCTTCAGGTTAATGTCTCTCCTACGCTCTTGCCATATTCACTCATTTATTCAAGAAATATTTACTGAGAACTTACCACATGCCAGGCATTGTTCTAAGCACTGGAGACGTAGCAGTTAAGTCCTCCCCTATCATTCAAATGAGAGGAAAGACAACAATAAAAATAAATTGGTAGGACTTCCCTGGTGGCACATGGGATGCAGGGGGGCCTGCCATGCAGGGGGACATGGGTTCAATCCCTGGCCCGAGAAGATCCCACATGCCACAGAGCAACTAAGCCCATGCGCCACAACTACCGAGCCTGCGCTCTAGAGCCCGTGAGGCACAACTACTGAGCCTGCGTGCCACAACTACTGAAGCCCACGTGCCTAGAGGCCGTGCTCCACAACAAGAGAAGCCACCGCAATGAGAAGCCCGCGCACTGTAACAAAGAGTAGCCCCTGCTCGTCGCAACTAGAGAAAGCCCATGCGCAGTAGCAAAGACCCAACGCAGCCAAATAAATAAATAAGCAATGGGAAATTCGCAATAGTCAAAAGGTAGAAGCAATCTAAGTGTTCACTGACAGATGAATGGCTTTAAAATAAATAAATAAATTGGTAAAACATGTATGTTAGATTGTGGTAAGTGCTATTAAATAAAATAAAGCAAGGAAGAAGGATAAGGGAGTCCTGGGATGGGGGTTGTAATTTTACACTGGGGGTCAGAGAATGTCCTCACAAATAAGGTGATATTTGTGTAAAGACCTGGAAGAGGAGCGGGAGTAGGTCATGCAAATATTTGGGAGAAAAGCATATTCCTCAGAGAGCCGAGCCCTGAAATGCAACTTTAATTACGTCACTCCTTTGTAAAAACTTTAAATCGTTTCTCCTTGTCAATGGAATGAGTTAAAATCTCCTGGCAGCCAAGGCCATCTGCAGTGTGCTCCAAGCCCCAGTCTACCTTTAATCTTTACTTCTCACTCTTTCTCTACAGACCTATGCCACTTGTTTGGTAAAACAGTACAGACAGAATTGGAAAACTTTCAGCTGAATTTCTGAAATTCTACTCATCCCTCCAAAACCCCTATCAAAAGCCACCCACACCTTTCCATCCCCCAATGACTGTTAACTGTTTAAATCCTCGCTGCACTTGTCATTATGGCTCCTGGCACTTCTTCCCTGTATTAGAGTTATTTGCATTTACATCTTAACCTGCAAGATCACGTCACTGTCTCTCTAAGCCCCACAGGATCAGTGGAGCACAGAGGAGCAGAACTGCTGTGATGCTGCTGCTTCAGAGTCGAACAATGTACACCATCTCTCTTTCTGAGAGTCAGTATAGTAGAGTCTTTAAAGCCTTGGGTTTCAGCTGTGACTCTACCAATTGTGGCAGAACTGGAAAGCAAACTTTATTTTTTATGCTGTAAAATGAGGATAACATCACCTACTTCATAAGGCAATTGTAAGAATGAATTGAGATCATGCTTTTAACGTGCTCTGCACACTGCCTGGCACTCAGCACTTACAAATGATGTTACTCTCATTATCATCACCATCATCACCGTCATCATCATCATCATATGGTCCCTGCCCAAGGTAGAGTTTTACCATTCTAAGAAAAGTGCTGAACATTGAAAAGCAGCCTCTACTATCTCAAAGCTTCTGAAACAAATCAGAAACACTCAGGCTAAAAAGCACAGAGAGGAGATCTGAGGCCAGACTAAGAGCCCCAGGGGCTGGGGAGCAGGGGCTGGTCTTAAGTCAACTTAATACATAATTACTAGGTGTTTACTACCTACCAGGGATTGTACTGGGTGTTAAGGGTTATCTGTGTACCTCTCAACATTGAATAACCATGTAACAGAAAGTCTTAACTGTCTCCTCTCACAATCCTATACATTTCTCACACCGAATGTCAGTATACCCATTTCTAATTTAAAAATATATATATATTTTTAAACTTTTAATGAAGGGACTTCCCTGGCGGTCCAGTAGTTAAGACCCCGCGCTTCCAATACAGGAGCGCGGGTTAGATCCCTGGTCCGGGAACTAAGATCCCACATGCTGCGGGTCACGGCCAAAAAAAAAAAAAAAAAAAAAAAATTTTAATTAAAATGTTTAATGAGAAAAGTAAGGAAAAGGGTGTAACGAACACCCTTATTACCCACCACCTAGATTTAAAAATTGTTAGCATTTTGCCATATTTGCTTCAACTTTCTTTTAAAGTAAAATCAAATTCAGACATCATGACAATTCTTCTCCAAACACTTCTTCAGGCTTCATCTCTAAAATTAAGAACAGATTTCGAAAAATACCATACTGCCTAACAAAGTTAATTTTAATGCTACCCAATCCATATTCAACCTTTCCAACTTGATCCCAAAACGTCTTTTACAGTTCATTCAAACCCAAGTCCTTTCAAGGCTTATCTATTACATTTGGTTATGTCTCTTAAAATTCTAGGATAGTAATCCCTCTTTTATTGACAACATTAATCTACTAAAGATATCAAAGAAATCAGTCCACCTGTCCTGTAGACTACCCTACGTTCTGTATTTTAAGGCTTTCTCGCTGTGCACAGTAAGCGTTTTAATCTTTCACTCCCGCCCAGACACAGCAGATTGCAGCTCCTTTTCCTCTAGTCCTCCCTCCCCGGCTCACTGCTCACCTTTCAGAACCTGCAGGAGCATATCAATTCCCTCCTGGTAACACACCAGAGCCTGCGGGTACCGGGACTCGGACTCTAGTTCCAACGCCCGCTTTATCACAGTGACTGCAGCTGTGCTTCCAGAGTCCTGGCCCTGGAGAGACCCCGCCATAATGCCAGCAACTCCCTTCCGCCCCAACCTGCCCCTAGGCTGTAGGGTCTGCAGCGCTGCCTGGAGCGGTCACGTGACTCCAATGCGCCTGCGCTCTCTTTTTATGATGCTTGAGTGGGAGGGACTCGGCCGGAACTAAAATGCCAGGGTGTGTGCACTGAGAAGGCCGGATTTGAGTGTGGCACTCTGGGTCCTTTCTCTGTTCCGGTTCCCCTGAGTGGTGAGCTTCAGGCTGAAAGACATTTAGGAATTGCTGGTGAGTGGGGAATGAGTGGCCGAAAGTAGTGCATTTTTTCCAGGAGTACATATCTGGGAACCCTATGCAGATGCGGATTGATTTTCTCCATTCGATTCTGTGTTTACGGGTCACAGTAACCTGAATGGAATTACGTCCGGGTACTGTCCCTTGGGCTCCCGAAAAGCCACTGGCCGGCTGGATCCCGTTTCCCAGTTTGTGGAATCCCGGGACGCGGCATGTGGAGCCCCGCCTCCTGGAGCTCGAGGACAGAGCCGCCTCGGCTGGGAAGTCTGGCGGGAAAGGGAAGTCAAGTATGTTTTAACATTTTCTGTGCTTCTGCTTTGTGCATAACTTCGGCTTTCCTCTGGGGTCAGCCTAACTTGAATTGTTGATGGAGATACAAAATTGCCTAATTTAAAAATTGCCGCATTTTAGAACGTAAATCCTCTGAAGTTGGCAGTTAAGATATTTACCGTTTTACTAAAAGCCGTGATTTTGCAACCGCGTTTTGATCGCCACCTACCCAGAGCTGCTTTTTCCGCGGTTTTTTGTTTAGTTTTGTTTATTCCAAGAGGCACTTCGGACACCTGCCTAGAAGGCATTAGGAGTTCAAGAGACATTTCTTGCCTTCAGAGATGTCGATTTATTGAAAGGGAAATCCTATGTTCTGCATTTTCAGTAGTGCCCCCCCCCATTTACCATTTTGTCTCTTTAGAAAAGGAGTTAGTTTTTTTAAAGAACAGTTACGCGCATGGTCATTGTAAAAGAGCAACAACAAACCTATCAGACATTACGGGGGTGTGGGACGTCGGGGAGGGGCGGAAATAGCCCTGGTAGCCAGCCCTCCTCTCCCTGGGTATGCTAACGTTTCTCTGATAGCCTTCCAGAGTTTTTTTCTGTTTACACACACATTCACAGACATCTTTTTTTTTTTAATTAATGGAAATGGGATCATCCTTCTCATATGGTGCATTTATTTTCCTGCTTTTGTGTCTTTGCAAGAGGAACTTAATTGTACTGTGAAAGACAGTATAATTGCTTCAAGGTCCAAGAGTTATGTGCCTAATTATTAAGAATAACCTTTATTGAAACTTACAACTTTTGACTGTCACACATTCTGAAGTATGTAAATGACACTTCATTCATTCAGCAAGAATTAATTGAGTGGCTGCTACATGGCAGTGCTGCTTTAGGTAGGTGCTTGGGATACATCTGTGAATAAACAGAGCAAGCCTAAAACAAGAAAATTTTAAAATCTTTGTGCTTGTGGAACCAACATGCTGTTGGGTGGGAACAGACAATAAACCACAAACCTAACAAAAAATTAAATTATGTTAGAAGATGTTAAATGCTATGGAAAGAAAATCAAGGAGAGTAAGAGAGATTGGGAGTGCTGACAATTGTAGTGTGGGTCAAAATGCTAAATAATGGAGTCAGGGTAGAACTCATTGAGAAGATGAGAATTAAGCCAGAAATTGAAGGATGTAAGAGAGTTAACTATGTGGATATCAGGGGCATTCCAGGAGAGGGAACAGCCAGTCAGGGGAGTATACCTGCATGGCAGGTTCCAGGACCTGCAACGGGGCCAGTGTGTGTAGCGATTGACCAAGAGTATGGAGGTGGTGTCCTCAAGGCGGGGGTTTAGCACTGGCTGTCACTCTGATTGAAATGGAGAGGCATTGGAGCTTTTTAGTCTTGTAATAAATAAACTTTTAATTTTGGAATAACTAGATTTATGGAAACGTTATGAAAATAGTATGGGGTTCCTACATACCCCCCACACCAAGTTTCCCCTTTTACTAACATCTTACATTAGTATGGTACATTCGTTATAATTGATGAGCCAATATTGATACGTTATCAACTAAAGGTCATACTTCATTCAGATTTTGTTAGTTTTTACCTGATGTCCTTTTACTGTTCCAGAATACCATCCAAGATACCACATTGTGTTCAGTTGTCAAATGCTCCTCCTGACTATGACAGTTTGACTATGAACTTTCCTTGGTTTTGATGACCTTGACAGTTTCGAGGCAGTCAGGCATTTGAGGAGGCACTGGTCAAGTATTTTGTACAATGTCCTTCAATTGGAGTTTGTCTGATATTTTTCTGTTAGAGAAGTGTTAGGGGTTTTTGGAAGGAAGACATAGAGGTGAAGTGCCATTCTCATTCCATCATATCAAGGATACATGCTATCAGCTTGACTTTTATCACAATTGATGTTAAATCACCTCGATGACACAGTGTTTGTTAGGTTCCTCTAATGTAACGGTATTTTCCCCCCTTTCTATACTATATTCTGGTAGCAAGTGTTTAAGCATAGCCCATGCCTCAGGGTTGATAGCTTTACTCTACCTCTTTGAGAGGGGAGTGTCTACATAAATTATTTGAAATTCTTCTGTAAGGGAGATTTGTTTCTTCTCCCTCATTAATTAATTTATTCATCTATTTATATCAGTATGGACTCATGGTTAGTTTATGTTTTGGATTATAAGCCAATACTTTGTTACTTATTTTGTTGCTCATATTATTTCAGCTGTAGCCACTGGGAGCTCTTTCATTTGGCTTCTGGTCCCTTTGACATACCCCCATCATTTTGATTTTTTGAGTAGTTCCTTTCTAGCACTAGGTGCTCCAGACTCATCATTATATATTCCCTGCTACAGCCATATAATCAGCCATTTCTCCAAGGAGTCCTGGTTCTTTTTTTTTAGAGAATGCCATTAGAAACTAAGATCTGGGCACTGGGCATGCTCATCGCTACCGGGATGCCATTGCCTTTAGGTCCTCTTGGCTAACAGAGCTAACCCATGTGTGTATATGTATCTATAATTATTTCTCTATCCATCATATCTATATTAAACTAAACATGAGTTCCAACACTAATCCTCTGTCATTGGATCACATGGATCATTGTAGCCTTCCTCTCTGGCCTGTGTGTAACCTCCTACTCTGATAATGAGAAGCCTGGCTCATTGGAAGGTTTTGAGCGGAGGAGTTGACATTATCTGATTTCGGACTTAATGAGATGATTGCTGCTGTGGAGAAAAGACCTTGGGGAAGTTAGAATAGAAGCAGGAAGGCCAGTTAGGAGGCTCTTGTTGAAATCTAAGTGATAAGAGAAAGATTTAACAAAGAGTGAAGCTAAATAAGTTGGGTTAGTACCTAACGCTTAACTTGGGAGGAATTAGTATGGTAGAGAAAATAATTTAGCATTGTCTATTTGATGGGAGGGATGGAGGATTAAGCGTCTCTTCTAAAGAAGCCTTGATACAAGGCATCTAAACAACCAACCAAGCAAACTGGATGATGTGAACTAGAAATTGCTCTGCTGTATTGTAATGTTTGAGGTCTGAAGTCAGAATGGCAGTTATGAAATTCTGATGTACTTCTGAATTCTGAGTTGAGCGGACCATGGATCTAACCCGTTAACTGATTCAGACATTCATCAACAAACACTGGGTGCCTACTGTCCATCAGATGGTGTGCCAGATGCTGAGAGTAGAAGATGAACAAGACAAAATTCTTGTTTTCAGGGCGTAAGGATATAGTAGTTAACTCTTCTAAAACTGATACGTAATTAGTTTTGAGAGACTGGTTCGGTTGCTGAGACTTTTTCTGAAGTCAGGCCCTTCTAATGGGACATCTCGCATTGATTCCAGTAGCTTCATTGCTTTGTCCACACCACGGGAAAGACCTGCAGAGCTCGAGTGAGCCAGAATCTGGTGGGCACTGAAATACAGTACTTGCCCTATTTTGGCATGTTAGGGTATTCTTATTATAGCTTTGTAATAATTTAATGATATTATAATAGTAAAAACTACCATTTATTGAGGGCTTCTTATGTGCCAAGTACTGTTTTAGGTGTTTTCAGAGTAATTCATTTGCAAGATAGGTATTATTTTTTTTTCTGTTCTCTGGGGGGAAAAATTGAAACATACAAATTAAGTAACCTGTCCAAAATATACATGTAGTTCATGAACTTAATCTTTCTGCATTCAGTTTAAGTCGGTAGGCTATAATTGTTTTGTGTCTAAATAAACATGACCTTTAGTTTATAAATGCAATGCATGTTCGTTAAGAATAGTCTAAAAATGTAAATAAGCAAAAAAGAACATTCTGCTTTATTTAACAGAAGGGTGTTATGATTTAGTGAAAATATGCTGGACTAGGTATTAGGAGGTTTGGGTTCCAGACCATATACTCTCTTGAAAGCTGGATGCCCTTTGGTAAATGATTGAACTCTCTGGGATTCATTTTCCTCATAAATAAAGTAAGAGCGTTGTCAGTCCTAATTGGGAGTTTGGATTTCTTCAGTCCCTTCCAGCTCTTTAATTTTTTTTTTTTTTTGATTCTATAGCAAAGCATAGAATCTGCCCTCGCTCTTGAAGATTTTTTAAATGATAGTAACCTCCATTGCCTATTTTTGTTGAATCAGCCTAGGGTGTAATTTAACTCTTTGGTGACAATGGGATATGGTTAATGTATAATTACTTCCTATGGTTTTCTTGAACTCTCAATAAAACATCTATTGTAACTTAATTCTTGTCCTTCGTGTATTAAAACAATCAAGATTTTGCTGTTAAACTTCATCCAGTTTTTCAGTTTGAGCTATCCATTTCTAAGACACACCTGACCCACGGATCTGTTTTCTACTTCTCACAGCCCCTAAGGAGAACAGTCACCACACTCATGGCAGGGATTTTGCGCTCAATAGTTCAGAGGCCCCCAGGCAGACTACAAGTAAGTATTTCTCTTCGAGAATTATCTTTTTTTTTTCCTATTCCTTAAGAACTTTTTCTCTCTTTTCTAATTAACAAAACATACAGGCAAATTAAAATTTTAAGTTTCTTTATATATATATATATATATATATATATATATATACTTTTTTAATGTTGAACGTTAATTTTATTTGTGGTTTATCTGCTGTTTTATCCCTAAAGATCTGAAATCACAAAAGACCTTTTTCTGGAGAAAATGCTGGTAAAAAATGGCTAGTGTTGATTCCCCATGGCCCACCTTAATCTTTTGAAAGTTTTAGATTTTTTTTTCCTTCAGTTATGAAGAGTCCATTTTCAGTAATAGAAAATTAGAAAAATGTAGAAAAGCAGAAAGAAGAGAAACAGTTTCCCAGAGACCATTAATGTTTGTACTTTCATGTATTTCCTTCCAGTCTTTCTTTTAGAAATTTCAGTGGTGCAGCCTAATCTATTCATGAGGTCCAGAGTCTAGATAGGACCTGCTGCTGCCTTTAGATAATAATAATGCCAGGTGCTTTACACACTTACCTTAACCTCAGATTAATCCTGGTTGGTAAGTATTATTTTCTTTTTATAGCTGAGGAAACCGACCCTCTGAGAGGATAAGTGTCTCATATGTCACAGCTGGTAAGTACAGAGCAGGATTAGAGGCCCAATGTTCCTGGTATGTCAAAGCCCATGTCCTTCACCAGTCTCCCCCTAACCCCCAATTCCCTCCTGCTTATTCTCCCATTGTTTATACCATCTCTGCAGTACAGGGAGGGCATGAAGGGAATGATTATTTTCCACCCAGAGGAGTTTCCTGGTATGAAGGATTAGCAGTGAATCCTTTTTCTTCTGCAGCCTGAGAGAAACACGACTGGAAGATTGTAGAAAGGGAACAAGAGACAGGAAACAGGAGTTGATGGCATTCTTGGGACTAGAAAGAAAACTGGAAACTCATTTTGGCTTTCTTTTACACTGTATTGCTGAAGCTGAATTATCGTATGTTGTCTAGAGCACACTGACAAACTACAACCTACAAGCCAAATTCAGCCCACCACCTATTTTTGTAAAAGTTTTATTGAAACATAGCCACACCGATTTGTTTACATATTGTCAACAACTGCTTCCGCCCTGCTGTGGCAGAGCTGAGACTTGGCTGCGGAAACTGTGTAGCCCCAGAGCTGGAAATATTTACTGTCTGGTTCTTTACAGAAAAATATTGCCAGCTGCTGGTCTAGAAGTTTATATTTAATGTGTTTTTCTTCATGTTAGTGGTAAGATGAGATGTATTCATTCAGCTAGGGGGCTGAGATAAATGTTTAATAATTACAGGTTAGGTGAGAACAGATTTTGTCACCTAAAAATTGGTAGGTTATGATTTCTGCACTAGATAGAGTTCTAAAAATCAAATGTTTTATGGCATATTTTAGATGGTGACAAAAGGTGTGGAGCCCCTTGTTCGTACAGATTGGATTCGTCACAAATTTACGAAGTCAAGAATTCCAGATAAAGTAAGTTTTTACGTTACTGTTTTTGAAAAACATGTTACTGTTACCGGGTCCAAGCTCATTCTGCTCACCGCAGGGCAGGCCAGTAAATCGGGAGATGAGGTGTTGAGGCAAGGAATAGCGACTCTTATTTGGAAAGCCGGCAGACCGAGAAGATGGCGGACTAGTGTACCCAAAAACCATCTTATTGGGGTCAGGATGCCAGTTTCTTTTATAGAACAGACAGGGGGAGGAGGTGAGGAAGTAAAGTAAAAAGGCCATTTGTCTTGCAAAATCTCCTCCCTCGACCTGCATGGGGAAGGGATGTGTTAATTTCTTCTTTTCTGTAGCCGTTCACAGGTGGTCAGGGTCAGAATGTCTGTCTGTGAGCTGAACAAAGGCCTTTTAGTTTAACAGGCAGAGGGGCAGGGTTCCTTGTGGCAGGCCATTATCTATGCTTACAGCTATAACAAAAGCAACGAAAAGCAAAGATTAAAGTAAAAGAAACAGAACCAACATGGAGTCAGAATTCTCTCTTCCCTGTTACATTATGTTTTGAAGGTACCAATTTTTGTAATATTGAAAACTTTCATGTTGAATTATTTGCGGGTATAGGTAGAAGTGTAGAGTTTAAAACATAGGATTTATGTGGGAGGGATAAATTGGAAGATTGGGGTTGACATATACACACTATATATAATAGATAACTAATAAGAACCTACTGCATAACACAGGGAACTCTACTTAATACTCTATAATGGCCTATATGGGAAAAGAATCTAAAAACAGAGGTGGCTATATGTATATGTATAATTGATTCACTTTGCTGTGCACGTGATATTAACACAACATTGTTAATCAACTGTACTCCAATAAAAAGTTTAAAAATAAAAAAAATTTTTTTTAATTAAACATAGTAGGATTTATGTAAATGATTATTTAAAATAAATATGTGCCACTGACCTTTTAAGTACTGGGTTTTGGTCTCAGAATCTGTTTATTCCTGCTTATGGCTTTTTCCCTTGATACTTTGTGTTTTCATATCAACATTGTCCTGAGAAAACAGTGTTTCTTCCTCCTGCTCAGACTGTCTGTGTGGCTCTTGGTTTTCACTTTCTCTATCAGCCATTGCTAATTTGGATCTTCTTCTCTGCTAGATTTGTGTCTACCTATGATTCTTTTAGAAAACACTGACTAAGCCCTCAGTAGATTTCTGTTTTATTTTGATTTCTCCAATTTTTTTGTACTGTGGTAAAATACATGCAACATAAAATTTAAACATTTTTAAGTGTACATTTCACTGGTATTAAGTACATTCATATTGTCGTGTGACCATCACAGCCACCATCTCCAGAATGCTTCATCTTGCAAAACTGGACCTCTGTACTCATTAAACAGTAACTCCTCTACCTTCTCCCCCTAGTCCCTGGTAACCACCATTCTCCACGGATTTTTTTAAAAGCTAAAATAGTATTACCATTGACTACTTAGATACCTTTAATGTGCTTGATGTTCTTTTATCAGAAATCTCTTTTTTTTCAAGTCATGGTCCACAACTGCATTGTCGTATATGTTTTCATGTTTCCTAGACTGTAAACTTCTGGAAGAAATGATAGATACAGATGTTAGCATTTGTTTAAAATGTGGGGGGAGTGATTTTGATCACTGGTTGTAGTGAGCATGAAAACTTTTAAACTTTATAGATATGACTCTGAGATTTGCATCTCCAGCTCTTTGCCTATCTTCTGAACTTACTCCTATATTCTCCTGTAGTTTCTAGACCTTGCTGCTTAGATAACCTGTAGGTATTTCAAGTTATCCAAAATTAGACTCATTGTCTTACAAATGAGGTTGTCCTCCAGACAACCAAACTAAAAGAGAGTGCTTGTCCTGTATTAGTGATGTCAGTTAATGCTACCATCCTCTACCTGATTTCCCAGACTAGAAAGCTCTAAGTCAGTCTCAACCCTATCTTCTCCCTCACCCACCACAAATCCATCTATTTTATTACCTGAAGTCCCCAAATCAGCCTCTTTCTGTTACAGCTGCTGTAATTCAGACTCTTAAACCATGGCTCTAAGTGCTTCCTGAGTTTCCTTGTATCAGTCTCCACCTCCAGTTCATTTGAAAGAGTTTTCTTTCTGAATCTATTTTTGAAATGTCATTTTGCTTCAAACCTCCAATAACCTTATATCCATTCTGGGAATTTCTAAAGACTAAGCATAGTTAAGCTTAGTTTAACTTCTCTCCCTGCATTGCTTTTCCTATTTTTTTCTACCTTAGTCACACAGAACCACTTACTTTTCCTGAATATTTCATGCTCCTCACACCATTTCTTTAATTCTTCTCTCCTTTTCTTTGGTGCACCTACCCCATCAAAATTTCTAGAAAAATACCCTTCATCCTACCCACCTGGAGGCAAATACTGCTAACACCCTCCACATACTTTTCTGTTAAATATTTTTGAAGATGTGCATCATCTTGCCTATAATGCTTCTCCAGCTGCTTTCATCATTTAGCAATGTAATGTGAACCCTCTGTGGATAAGTTAATGATTGAATAATATCCTTTTTGATTAAAGTACCATCTTTTTTTTTGGCCTTCCTCAGTCTGATTCCCCAGAGGTATGACTCTTGACCTAATGTTTTTGACACCTTTATACAAATAAGGATAAATAAATATATATAATATCCACACATGTATATATAATTGTTAGAATCATATTTAGAATTAAGGGGAGAGACCTTCAAGATGGTGGAGGAGTAACATGTGGAGATGACCTTCCTCCCCACAAATACATCAGAAATACATCTACATGTGGAACAACTCCTACAGAACACCTACTGAACGCTGGCAGAAGACCTCAGACTTCCCAAAAGGCAAGAAACTCCCCACGTAACTGGCCGTGTGGCTGACAGGGCCTTCGTGCTCCGGCCAGGTGTCATGCCTGTACCTCTGAGTTGGGAGAGCCGAGTTCAGGACATTGGTCCACTAGAGACCTCCCGGCTCCATGTAATATCAAGTGGCGAGAGCTCTCCCAGAGATCTCCGTCTCAAACCTAACACCCAGCTCCACTCAACAACCAGCAAGCTACAGTGCTGGACACCCTATGCCAAATAACTAGCAAGACAGGAACACAACTGCACCCATTAGCAGAGAGGCTGCCTAAAATCATAATAAGGTCACAGACACCCCAAAACACACCACCGGACATGGTCCTGCCCTCCAGAAAGACAAGATCCAGCCTCATCCACCAGAACACAGGCAACAGTCCCCTCCACCAGGAAGCCTACACAACCCACTGAACCAACCTTAGCCACTGGGGGCAGACACCAAAAACAATGGGAACTACTAACCTGTAGCCTGCAAAAAGGAGACCCCAAACACAGTAAGTTAAGCAAAATTAGAAGACAGAGAAACACACAGCAGATGAAGGAGCAAGGTGAAAACCCACCAGACCAAACAAATGAAGAGGAAATAGGCAGCCTACCTGAAAAAGAATTCAGAATAATGATAGTAAAGATGATCCAAAATCTTGGAAGTAGAATAGAGAAAATACAAGAAACGTTTAACAAGGACCTGGAAGAACTAAAGAGCAAACAAACAAGATGAACAGCACAATAAATGAAATTAAAAATTCTCTAGAAGGAATCAATAGCACAATAACTGAGGCAGAAGAACAGATAAGTGACCTCGAAGATAAAATAGTGGAAATAGCTACTGCAGAGCAGAATAAAGAAAAAAAGGATGAAAAGAATTGAGGACAGTCTCAGAAACCTCTGGGACAACATTAAACTCACCAACATTCAAATTATAGGGGTCCCAGAAGAACAAGAGAAAAAGAAAGGGACTGAGAAAATATTTGAAGAGATTATAGTTGAAAACTTCCCTAATATGGGAAAGGAAATAGTCAATCAACTCCAGGAAGGACAGAGAGTCCCATACAGGATAAATCCACGGAGAAACACACCAAGACACAAATTAATCAAAATGTCAAAAATTAAATACAAAGAGAAAAAAAAGCAGCAAAGGAAAAACAACAAATAACATACAAGGGAATCCCCATAAGGTTAACAGCTGATCTTTCAGCAGAAACTCTGCAAGCCAGAAGGGACTGGCAGGACATATTTAAAGTGATGAAAGGGAAAAACCTACAACCAAAATTATTCTATCCAGCAAGGATCTCATTAAGATTCGACAGAGAAATTAAAGCCTTTACAGACAAGCAAAAGCTAAGAGAATTCAGCACCACCAAACCAGCTTTACAACAAATGCTAAAGGAACTTCTCTAGGCAGGAAACACAAGAAAAGAAAAAGACTTACAATAACAAACCCAAAACAATTAAGAAAATGGGAATAGGAACATACATATCAATAACTATCTTAAATGTAAATGGATTAAATGCTCCAACCAAAAGACACAGACTGGCTGAATGGTTACAGAAACAAGACCTGTATATATGCTGTCTACAAGAGACCCACTTGAGACCTAGGGACACATACAGATTGAAAGTGAGGGGATGGAAAAAGATATTCCATGCAAATGGAAATCAAAAGAAAGCTGGAGTAGCAATTCTCATATAAGACAAAATAGACTTTAAAATAAAGACTATTATAAGAGACAAAGAAGAACACTACATAATGATCAACGGATCAATCCAAGAAGAAGATATAACAAGTGTAAATATTTATGCACCCAACATAGGAGCACCTCAATGCATAAGGCAAATACTAACAGCCATAAAAGGGGAAATCGACAGTAACACAATCATAGTAGGGGACTTTAACACCCCACTCTCACCAATGGACAGATCATCCAAAATGAAAATAAATAAGAAAACACAAGCTTTAAATGATACATTAAACAAGATGGACTTAGTTGATATTTATAGGACATTCCATCCAAAAACAACAGAATACACTTTCTTCTCAAGTGCTCATGGCACATTCTCCAGGATAGATCATATATTGGGTCACATATCAAGCCTTGGTAAATTTAAGAAAATTGAAATTGTATCAGTATCTTTTCTGACCACAAAGCTATGAGACTAGATGTCAATTACAAGAAGAAATCTAAAAAATACGAACACTTGGAGGCTAAACATTACACTACTTAATAACCAAGAGATCACTGAAGAAATTAAAGAGGAAATCAAAAAATACCTAGAAACAAATGATAATGAAAACACGACCCAAAACCTATGGGATGCAGCAAAAGAGGTTCTAAGAGGGAAGTTTATAACAATACAATCCTACCTCAAGAAACAAGAAACATCTCAAATAAACAACCTAACCTTACACTTAAAGCAGTTAGAGAAAGAAGAACAAAAAAACCCCAAAGTTAGCAGAAGAAAAGAAATCATAAAGATCAGATCAGAAATAAATGAAAAAGAAATGAAGGAAACAGTAGCAAATGTCAGTAAAACTAAAAGCTGGTTCTTTGAGAAGATAAACAAAATTGATTAACCATTAGCCAGACTCATCAAGAAAAAAAGGGAAAAGACTCAAATCAACAGAATTAGAAATGAAAAAGAAGTAACAACTGACACTGCAGAAATACAAAGGATCATGAGAGATTGCTACAAGCAACTATATGCCAATAAAATGGACAACCTGGAAGAAATGGACAAATTCTTAGCAAGGTATAACCTTCCAAGACTGAACCAGGAAGAAATAGAAAATATGAACTGACCAACCACAAGTAATGAAATTGAAACTGTGATTAAAAATGTTCCAACAAAGGAAAGTCCAGGACCAGATGGCTTCACAGGTGAATTCTATCAAACATTTAGAGAAGAGCTAACACCTATCCTTCTCAAACTCTTCCAAAAATTGTGGAGGAAGGAACATTCCCAAATTCATTCCATGAGGCCACCATCACCCTGATACCAAAACCAGACAAAGACACTACAAAAAAAGAAAATTAAAGACCAATATCACTGATGAACATAGATGCAAAAATCCTCAACAAAATACTAGCAAACAGAATCCAACAGTACATTAAAAGGATCATACACCATGATCAAGTGGGGTTTATCCCGGGAATGCAAGGATTCTTCAATATATGCAAATCAACCAGTGTGATACACCATATTAACTAATTGAAGGATAAAGATCATATGCTCATCTCAATAGATGCAGAAAAAGCTTTTGACAAAACTCAACACCCGTTTATGATAAAAATCCTCCAGTAAGTAGGCATAGAGGGAACTTACCTCAACATAATAAAGGCCATATATGACAAGCCCACAGCCAACATCGTTCTCAGTGGTGAAAAACTGAAACCATTTCCCCTAAGATCAGGAACAAGACAAGGTTGTCCACTCTCACCACTGTTATTCAACATAGTTTTCGAAGTTTTAGCCACAGCAATCAGAGAAGAAAAAGAAATAAAAGGAATCCAAATGTAAAAGAAGTAAAGCTGTCACTGTTTGCAGATGACATGATACTATACATAGAGAATCCTAAACATGCTACCAGAAAACTACTAGAGCTAATCAATGAATTTGGTAAAGTAGCACGATACAAAATTAATGCACAGAAATCTCTTGCATTCCTATATACTAATGATGAAAAATCAGAAAGAGAAATTAAGGAAACACTCCCATTTACCATTGCAACAAAAAGAGTAAAATACCATGGAATAAACCTACCTAAGGAGACAAAAGACCTGTACGCAGAAAACTATAAGACACTGTTGAAAGAATTTAAAGATGATACAAACAGATGGAGAGATATACCATGTTCTTGGAATGAAAGAATCAATATTGTGAAAATGACTATACTACTCAAAGGAATCTACAGGTTCAATGAAATCCCTATCAAACTACCAATGGCATTTCACAGAAGTAGAACAAAAAATTTCACAAGTTGTATGGAAACACAAAAGACCCCGAGTAGCCAAAGCAGTCTTGAGAAAGAAAAACGGAGCTGGAGGAATCAGGCTCCTGGGCCTCAGACTATACTACAAAGCTACAGTAATCAAGACAATATGGTACTGGCACAAAAACAGAAATATAGATCAACGGCACAGGATAGAAAGCCCAGAGATAAACCCACACACATATGGTCACCTTATTTTTGATAAAGGAGGTGAGACTATACAATGGAGAAAAGAAAGCCTCTTAAATAAGTGGTGCTGGGAAAACTGGACAGCTACATGTAAAAGAATGAAACTAGAATACTCCCTAATACCATACACAAAAATAAACTCAAAATGGATTAAACACCTAAATGTAAGGCCAGACACTATAAAACTCTTACAGGAAAACATAGAACACTCTATGACATAAATCACAGCAAGATCCTTTTTGACCCAGCTCCTAGAGAAATGGACATAAAAACAAAACTAAACAAATGGGACCTAATGAAACTTAAAAGCTTTTGCACAGCAAAGGAAAATATAAACAAGATGAAAAGGCAACCCTCAGAATGGGAGAAAATACTTGCAAATGAAGCAGCTGACAAAGGATTAATCTCCAAAATATACAAGTAGCTCATGCAGTGTGATATCAAAAAAACAAGCAATCCAATCCAAAAATGGGCAGAAGACCTAAGTAGACCAAAGAAGATATACAGATTGCCAACACACACAAGAAAGAATGCTCAGCATCACTAATCATTAGAGAAATGAAAATCAAAACTACAATGAGGTATCACCTCACACCAGTCAGAATGGCCATCATCAAATAATCTACAAACAATAAATGCTGGAAAGGGTGTGGAGGAAAGGGAACCATCTTGCGCTGTTGGTGGGAATGTAAATTGATACAGTCACTGTGGAGAACAGTATGGCGGTTCCTTAAAAAACTAAAAATAGAATTACCATATGATCCAGCAATCCCACTACTGGGCATATAACCTGAGAAAACCATAATTCAAAAAGAGTCATGTACCAAAATGTTCATTGCAGCTCTATTTAAAATAGCCAGAACATTGACGCAACCTAAGTGTCCATCAATAGGTGAATGGATAAAGAAGATGTGGCACATATATACAATGGAATATTACTCAGCCATAAAAAGAAACGAAATTGAGTTATTTGTAGTGAGGTGGATGGACCTAGAGACTGTCATGCAGAGTGAAGTAAGTCAGAAAGAGATAAACACATACCATATGCTAACATATATATATGGAATCTAAAAAGAAAAAAGGTTTTGAAGAACCTAGGGGCAGGACAGGAATAACTACGCAGACATAGAGAATGGACTTGAAGATGCGGGGACGGGGAGGGGTAAGCTGAGATGAAGTGAGTGGCATGGACATATATACACTACCAAATGTAAAATACATAGCTAGTGGGAAGCAGCTGCATAGCACAGGGAGATCAGCTTGGTGCTTTGTGACCACCTAGATGGGTGGGATAGGGAGGGTGGGAGGGAGACGCAAGAGGGAAGAGATATGGGGATATATGTATATGTATAGGTGATTCACTTTCTTATAAAGCAGAAACTAACACACCATTGTAAAGCAATTATACTCTAATAAAGATGTTAAAAACAAAAAATAGAATTTAGGATCATATTCTTAGAATTAGTAGTTACAGAATATATCATATATACACACTCATCATGGTGTAGATGAAACAAATACAAGATCCTGTTACACAGTGGTGTGGAAATTTGGTTTTCTTGCTCAATATATTATGACCTTCAATGTTAGTACTTACAAAGATAGTAAACTTTATTTGTTTTAATGGTAGCATTATAGCCAGTAGGATTCATCATGATTTATTTGCATCATATCTTATTTAGTTATATTATTTTTAGTTTTATTTAGAATGTATGCCTCATAATTTATTTAGCTATTCTCTTGAGGAATATAGATGTGGCCTTTAAATTTTTCAGTATTGGGCTTCCCTGGTGGCGCAGTGGTTGAGAGTCCGCCTGCCGATGCAGGGGATACGGGTTTGTGCCGCGGTCCGGGAAGATCCCACGTGCCGCGGAGCGGCTGGGCTCGTGAGCCATGGCCGCTGAGCCTGCGTGTCCGGAGCCTGTGCTCCGCAACGGGAGAGGCCACAACAGTGAGAGGCCCACGTACCGCAAAAAAAAAAAAAAAAAAAAAAAATTTCAGTATTACAAATAGTCTTATACATAACATCCTTATTCGGGGTTGCAGTGAATACGTACTTTTTATAATACTCATGTGTTATTGTCATTGTAAGTTTTTGTTTGTCCCCCTACTTGAATGGGGAAGGGGGTGCAGCCCAAGGCCCAGCTCATATAATGCAACATATTCTCTTGACATTTGAACTCTGTAGTGTCATCTGGTTGCTCCTGCTTTTCTCTTAATAAAAGCAAAACAAAACAAACCCTTACCTGTGTGGTATTTTTCTTAGAGTATGAAATTCTTAGACTCCATCTACCTGAGTAATCAGACTGGTAGAAATGTTCAATTTGAAGGTGAGGATTATAAACTATTAGGGATGAAATCATTATGTAGTTGTTTGAAGTTTTTTTAAGGAAAAAAAAATAAAGGAAGCACCTAGAAGCTGTGGAAATTGAAAATTTACCGTTTATAATTCTTCCTTTCCAGGTTTTTCAACCTTCACCTGAAGATCATGAAAAATATGGTGGGGATCCCCAGCAGCCTCATAAACTGCATATTGTTACCAGAATAAAAAGTACAAAAAGACGTCCATATTGGGAGAAAGATATAATAAAGATGCTTGGGTTACAGAAAGTACGTAACTATTTTAGTCATCTTTAGTGTTGTTTAAATTTGCTTTAAATTTTCCACTTTTAAAACTTTTGTTTAAATGTATGATTTCACGTAATATATTTGGAAGTTTGATTTAGACAGAATGAGCCTACACCTGAACCTTTTCCTGTAACATGGGACCATCTGTGCTTTTGAAATTGATCCATAACATTGTTTCCTTTGTTTGTAGGCACATACTCCTCAAGTTCACAAGAATATCCCTTCGGTGAATGCAAAACTGAAAGTGGTTAAACATTTGATAAGGTTTGTTGTTTGTTATTCCAGCAGTTTCTTAAAACGTGTTACCTAGTATAACTCTAAAAGCATTCCCTTATGTCACAGAATCAAGCCCCTGAAGCTGCCGCAGGGTCTCCCAAGAGAGGAGGACATGTCCAGCACGTGCCTCAAGAGCACTGGAGAGCTGGTGGTGGGGTGGCTTCAGAACCCCACGGACCAGGAAGTGAATAAGTCCTGATGGCCTCGCGGCTTCAGAGTAAAAAGTGCAAGTCATTTCTATCTCAAGATGGTGAGAAAGTGTTCTCATTAAAATATGTTTTAAATTCTAGTCATTTTCACTGGCTAAACATGGTGTGATTCTTCCTTGGTGTAGGCTTGGAGGTTTTAGTGCTATTAATTGGTTTAATTCTGTCCCCTTTCCCTCCAGTAGTTTCACTGGAAAATGGGTGAGGATGGCAATGTTTGAACATGTGGGTTCAGATGTCACCTTAGCAATCGTCGTTAACGTTTTAAAAAAATTGTTTTCTCGTTTAATTGAATTCATCACATTCTATGAGTGGCCCTTTGAGTGAAGAGTGTGTTATGTGTTGGAGAAATCCAGAGCTGACCAGAATGTGGTCCCTGCCCTAAAGGAGCTTAGTCTGTTCCCCTGGAGAGCAGAGATTCAGCCAGAAGCATTAGACACTGGGTGCAGCTGGACCGGCTGCTCTGTGCTGTGGTGTCTATAAATAGGTATGTGGACTTGGCTTCATTTTATCCTTAAATTCAATACCCAAAATAGTATCTGTTTTCTAATTATAAACCTCATTTGGCCTAAACTTTATTGATGTTCCTTGAATTCCTAGAAACCTCTGCCAATAGTTGAGGTTGCTATTTAAAAGAAAAAAGAGAAGGAAAAAATCATTTAGGGAAAGTTGTTTTATTTCCTTTTATTCTATTTCAGATACCTGGAGGGGTGGGGAGAGGTAAGAATTTTAAGAGAGGTTCAGTACTGGGAAATTCGGTGGCAGCTAACTGAAGTTGGTGCTGAGGACTCAAGAGTTCTAGCTGCCCTTTATTTTCCTTGTCTCGTAAAATTTGGCTCAGGCAGCAGTGACATTGGCATACTCGCTGCCTATGGTCCCAGCATCTGTCCTGTCATAGAGTTTTGGCATCACGTAGAAGTGCTGTGTGAAGTGAAGCCAGATATCATTAATTAATAAGCTTCAGGGTAATCACACTTTCAATTCCACAATTATTGAATATCCAGTATAGGTACGGCCTGGAGAGGATATAAAGCAGAAGGACACTAACTTCGAAGGGCTGGGTCTAACTGGAGAGAGACCTGTATGCCTCAACAGAAGCTGTCCTCGCTGGAGTTGGATTGAGGCCAGCTGTATAAATATTGATAAAAGCAGCCCCTGCTAATGTTTTGCTGCCTCTTTTACTAGGCTAATATTAATGTTTAAAATGGGGAAAAGACCATTGGTTAATTTTTACCCAAAGAGTCTCATAAAGTTTTGGTAAGTAATTTTAACCTGCTGCTCATGACTAGAGGAAAATATCTGAATGATAAGTTGGATATTTAGAAGTGAAATTGCCCAGAAGAGGAAAAGCCTGTAGGGAGATGAGCATAGGCTAGAGCATTTGTTTTCTGTTGTCACGTAACATATTATCACAGTCTCAGCCGCTTAAAACCACACATGCTCATCACCCTGCTGTTTCTCTCGGTCAGGACTCTGGGCACAGCTTAGCCCGCTCATCTGCTTAGGGTCTCACAAGGCTTCAAAAAAGGCATCAGCCAAAGCTGGGTTCTCCTCAGATCCTTGACAGGGCAGGTATCTGCTTCCAAGCTCTCCCAGGTTGTTGGCAGAAGTCATTTCCTCGTGGTTATAAAATTCATGGCAAGTTGCTTCTTCAAAACCAACACTGGAGTGAGAGACTTTAGCAAGATGGGTGCTACCCTCTTAGGTAATCATATAAATGCAGTGGCCTAGATTCTGTCTCCTCTGTTGCATTCCATTGGTTGGAAGCAAGTTACAGGTCCAGCTCACACTCAAGGAAGAGGAGAATTCCACAAAGGTGTGACCACCAGGGGCCAGGATCAGGGAGGCCTCTGTAAAGTCGACCTGCCAAACCCAGTCAGTCCATCCTTAAGTTGCACCCAGGGGATTCCCCAGAATGGTACTCCTTTGCCTCCCATCATTTCAAACCTTACAAGGACTTCTTCTGTCCTGTCTTTGTGTCTCAGAGAATTGCTTTATTTCAGGTTTTTCTGGCCACTCCTTGGTGACCATTGGCCTTTGATCAGGCTCAGGGGAGACAAAAGTTACCCAAGCACTCTTTTTAAGGGCCATTCCAGTTCTCAAGGTCTTCTCAATCTAAATGGTGCCTCTTTCAGGCCAAACACGTGTTTTCTTCATCTTTTCTTATTAACAATACTAACTAGTATGCTTATCATTCTAACTGTCACAGTTTCACCAAGGACAAGTTGGAATTGCACTGGCCATTTTAGGGAGCTTTTGACACGAGCAAGATTGTATGTTTGGGAGGTACTTTAGAACAAAAAAGAACAAAAAGTGAAGAACCCTCCATGCAGACATTATTTGTCTTGTTTTTCATTAAAAAATAAAAGACCATTTTATTTAATATAGAGGATATTTAATATCCCCTCCTTCCTTTCTATACTTTGAGGAGTATTAAGTACTGGCTTTTTGATCACACAGCTTGATAAAAATATCAAGGGTCCAAGTTACTGTCTAAACCATCTGTCGCTCTCTTTTTATGTATATGTGTCAAAATCTATTTTATACATTTAAACTTTTCTCAGCTTTAAGACCTTGGTAAACAGTTAATTAAAACTGGAAGTCTGGACAGTTTCTAAATAAGAAACTGATACAAAACATGAGTCACTAAATAAAATTTTTACCCTTATTTCTCAGAATGGCAATCTATTAACAAATGATGAAAATGCCTTTGAATAATATTATTTATGTTTCTTTTTCCCTCAAAATTATTAAAATGATATGAAATGAGTGCTCATGGAGAAAAAAATAGCCAAACAATTCATTTTCTGTTCTCTAATTTTCTTTATTTTCTGGAGAAAAGAAAAACAGTTGATCACTTCAAGAGAATATAAACAGTTAATTATACCAGGCACAGTAATTACAGAGAAATACAAATATGTATTTAACATAATAGATATGATTTTCTGCTTATTAACATGGTAAATTTAGTGATATGTACATTTTGTATTTAATATTACTGATAAATTATGTTTTAAATCTATAGGTATTCAATATAAGCTTTAAATGTCTTAAATATATTTACACATGCCTAAATACTTGCATATAAATGTATATTAGTAATTACTACAATCTGTGCATGAATAATGTAAAATAAAAGTAAAAATAGAATTTGGGTAAACTAAGGTATTTTTCATCAAATTATTTCCTATTTTGGGGTACTTATCACATATCTTGTCTTCTATAAAAACTAGTCTTGATTTTGCCTTTCCCAAAATCATACGTAGATTCAAAATAATAAAATTGTTAGGATGAATTTTATGCCTGCACTATCTGTGGATTTTCTAAAGTGGCCATTAGATGGCATAAAGAAAGATTCTCTGTCAACCACATAAAAGTAAGGGCAATAGGAATGATTGTCCAAAGTTTCTCCAAACTTCAATTCTATTGTGAGAATTTTTGTCTACCAAGCTTATTTTCTTTTAATTAATTAATTAATTTATACTTTGGCTGCGTTGGGTCTTCGTTGCTGCACGCGGCCTTTCTCCAGGTGCGGCGAGCAGGGGCTACTCTTCGTTGTGGTGTGTGGGCTTCTCATTGCGGTGGCTTCTCTTGTTGTGGAGCACAGGCTCTAGTCGCACGGGCTTCAGTAGTTGTGGCACATGTGCTCAGTAGTTGTGGGTCACGGGCTCTAGAGTGCAGGCTCAGTAGTTGTGGCGCACGGGCTTAGTTGCTCCGCGGCATGTGGGATCTTCCGGGACCAGGACTCGAACTGTCCCCTGCGTTGGCAGGCAGATTCTTAACCACTGTGCCACCAGGGAAGTCCCTACCAAACTTACTGTTAAAACAATCCTGACAAATTAAAAAAGGAGTTGATCTTCCTAGGTTAGTTATATATAAGTAAGGTCTATTAAATATCTTTCAATGAATATGTTTTTCAAGTTAAAAGAAACATAGTCCTTGGACACAAAGACTGGTACAATAAAACTATCTTCCAAATGTTTCCTCCATTGTTTTGGATTCACAGATCCTCCCCTTGCCCCACCCCCTTTCCTTTTATTATAAATCTGAACAGGCACTAGGGAACTGCTTCAGTTAAATGGAAATCACCAGAGGCCCTTTGCTTATTTCAGTCTTTCTTTAGCTCCAGTAGCCAAAACATATATATCCATCTTGTCTAAGAACCACAGCAGTGACAACAAAAGTGTGAAAACTTCAGCTGGTTTAGTTCTAGGGTCTCCACTCATCTTAATGGTTTCCCATGCTGTGCTGTATAGATTCTTCCATTGACAGTAAGCTCTCAGCATCTTTCAGCTAGTCATCTAACCTAGGAAGTACTGGTGCTTTTCTGTCACGCATCACTGCCCCTCTCTAAACCCAGCCACCTCCTTCCCTCTCCCACAAAGGAACAGCCCATAATTGCCTGCCTCAGGGAACTATGTATACCCTGCACTGACCTTCTGAAGACCCCCTTGGATAACTCTGATTTAATTGTGTATGTAGATTATTCATACTTAGAAAGTAAAATTAAAAGTGTCATCAGACTCAAATTTACCCTTGAATTATAAGCTTTTCTCAAAAATTGTGTCCATTCAATGCCCTCTCCCAGATCTGCCAAATCACAAAAGTAAATATACTGATAGGGTAGGTAGATGATTTGGAGATAGTCCATGACATTGAAATGCTTTAGAAACAAATGCCTATCACAGGAGCCCCTATAACATTGACAGTGAATTAAAGAGCTTTGACATGCTTTTCTATATGTAAGGAGGTGACCGTGATAAAAAGTGAAATTTAGCAAATATTGTGATATTAAAAATATCAAAAAGTAGTGATATTACCCGTAAAGCAGAGAAAAATTGGCAATAGTATTGAACCAGCATTAGTAGGGTAATTTTCAAGATACCACTGAGGATTTTTCCACTGCACATCCTATCTGCCAACAACACAATCCCGACAAGATTCTGACAAGACTGGACAGGATGCTCAAGGCCCCTTTGAACACCTTGATTTCCTCTAAGCTGGTGGAGGGTGGTTTGTACTTCTTGCTGCATTTATGAACTACAGGGCAAGCACAACTGTGGATATTAGGATAAACAAAAAATCCATCCGATCTCTAAAAGACCCAGCTGGATTCTGGGACATGTTTTCATTGCCTGGGTTTTATAATCTGGGACCCTGACTTTAAGTCTTGTCACAAGACTCATGATCCTTTTGCTTCTGGTCATTGCCTGTGTTACAGTTGCTCAGTGTATCCTGTCCAAAAACTTAAATGCTGCGGTGCAGCCGTCGGCACATCAGGTGACTCAACAACTCATCCTACAACTGGCCCTAGTCCAACAAAGACTATGCCCTCTGGACATCCTCCTGGTCTTAACTGACAAAATCTTGACCAGTGAAAATCTGGACGTCGTGGATTGATGCCTTGTGGTCTGACTTTGTCTGCCTTTGGCTGAAGAGGGGCATCAGAGAAGAGCAGCTGTGACAGCCAGGAGCTGGACTGGAAAGCCTCCGTGTGTCTAGGAGCCGGCCCAGCACTGACAGGTGTTGCCTATTGAACGTAAGCAATTTCACAGGTCACCAACATCAGATAAAGCTGCTCTGTAACTGATGGATCAAGGCGAAGACAAGCTCCCTCCATAATCACATCCGAGCGCAGACGAAAACACAAGCATTGTTCAAGCCGGAAAAATGAGGCATATCCCCTCTTCTGGGTAATGTGGGGCCTGCTGCTTCTCACCACACAGCGTTAGCCTCGCTTCATGCCTCTCACCTTCTAGATGAGATTCATGAAGACACCAATCATAGAGCCATCTCTCTTTTCCTGACAGCATCCAATCCAGAGCAAACCATGCTTCTTTGAACACTCATCAAAATCATCTAATAAAAGCCCAGATCCTTTAAAGTCCTTCCCAAAGGACTTTTCCTGAGATGCAATAAAGGGAACTTATCCAGCTCCAGGTGTGTCTGGTGGTCTGTGGCCAGCCTGCACTCCCGATACTAATTCTTGTGGCTCTCGGGTCTAAGCTGCTAAGGATCATTCTACTCAGCCTCGACCTCCTTAGAGTATCTCTGCTCCTTCCTTCACCACAGGTAACCCAGTCTGCTGTTTTCCCAGCCTGGAGAGCTTGCCAGAAAAAAACTCAAGTGGATTTGTTATAAAGCAGAAACTGACACACCATTGTAAAGCAATTATACTCCAATAAAGCTGTAAAAAAAAAACAAGCGGCGCCAGTCCTGCTTTCTCTTCTGTGCAGGAGGTCCATCACTTCCCTGCTTTCTGTGTTCCTTTTTCCCAGGAAGGCTGGTACAATTCCAGGGCCTCAGGACAGCTTGGCCTGACATGTCAGGGCAATCTCTAGGGAAGAGAATGTGGGATAAAGCCTTGGTGAGAAATGGGGTGCAGGAAACAGGACAGGAGAAACCGTCAGGTGCCGCTACCCCTGCCAGGACACCTTGCCCCTGTTCCGCCCTAACTGAGGCTTGTACCCTGTCCCCTGCAGCCCCAGGGAGTTCCAGGGAAGCTCCTTGATAAGGGCAACTGTCAGCAACTGTGTGTCGTTATCCTGGCTGTGAGGTGTTTCCATATATGTACATACAGGTTGTCTTCCAAAGCTGGCATTCTGCTATTTGGGGAGCTTGGAGAAGATACTGCATCCTCTGTGCCCACTTCAGCGTTCATGGTCCTCTTTCTGAGCCCCCATAACCCCAGCCTCCACCTTCTCAGAGGGCATTACAAGGTCTCCCAGCCTCTGCTGGATTGCCTTCCACAGGCCCGTTTCCCTTCACTGAAGCCGTCCAGGCTCCGGGCAGGTCTCCCTCCTCACCGGCGGGCCCTGCCCCCCACCACACTTTTGCACCTCATCACTGGCTCTTGTTCTGCCGCCAGGGCCCTCTCTGCCAAGGCCCCTCCATTCTCACTGGCATTCCCACCCCCACAGCTGGCCTTACCACTTTGCTCCGGAGTCCCCTGGCCACTGTGTCCTCATACTTGTCACTTGTCCTCTTTCACTCCTACTCATCCCCACCGGCTTCTTCGTCTTGGGTACCGGGGTCTTCTCTGTCCTTAGACCCACCTCCTCCCCACTTCCTCCTTGTTCACCATCAACCTTGGGCTTCTTTCTAACACCAGAGCCCTTCTGGCCCCTGGACCACAGTCCTAGCGGACCATCTCCCCAGCTCCCACCAGAGCACGCTCTTGTTCCCCAACTAGACACCACTTTGTCTCTGGGGGTCTATTCTGTAACCCCACGTTCGTAACAGCATTATTTAACAATAGCCAAAACATGGAAACAACCTAAGTGTCTATCAATGGATGAATGGATAAACCAAATGTAGCATAGATATACATATACATATATATATATACATACACACATTATATATATATTCAATATATATATCTATTATTCAGCCATAAAAAGAAGGAAATTCTGTCATTTCCAACACCATGAATGGACCTTGACAGCATTTTGCTAAGTGAAATAAGTCAGACCAAGACTAATACTATATGATCTCACTCATATGTGGAATCTAAAAAGAAACGTCATAGAAAAAGAGACCAGATTTGTTGTTACCATAGGCAAGAGGTGGGGGAGTGGGAATTGGATGAAAGTGGTCAAAAGGCCTAAACTTCCAGTTGTAAGACAAGTACTAGGGAAGTAATGTACAATGTGATGACTAGAGTTAACACTGCTGTTGATGTATTTTGAAAGTTGGTAAGAAAGTAGATCCTAAAAATTCTCATCACGTTAAATTCTTTTTTGTGTGTGTGCATCCGTATGAGATGATGGATGTTAACTAAACTTTTTAATCATTCCACAGTATGTGTAAATCGAATCATGCTGTACACCTTAAACAGACAGTGTTGTATGTCAATTGTATCTTAATAAAACTGGGAAAAAAACTGAACTAAAATGAATAAAAGAAAAAAAGAAACACAGTCATCGAATTAAGGCCTTGAGTCTTCAGGAATACTCAGGGAAGGGGCAGCTGTTCAGAAAAGTTACCTCCAAGCCACTCTCTGCTCTCCTTAGGTCATCAGTTCAGTCTGGTGGGGGAAGCAAGTGGGAAAGTGATGGTTCTCAGGGAGCAACAGCCTGTCTGGAGCACAGAGGGAGGTGGTGCCCCAGGGAGGGAGCTGGGATTGGGTAGAAGAGGTGCAGGGCAGAGCCCCTGAAAGAGGGGACCTGGAAAGGCGCATTTTGCCCACTTAAAACTTGCCACAGAGTACGAGTTGGGATCATTTTCGTGCTATAAAATAAAACAGTCTCTTAACCTCCTGTGATGTTTTACAGCCAAAATCCAACAGCCAACTGAACCAGCCTGCACGGCTTTGCTGTCCTACCTGCATCAGCCCGAATCCAAATCCGTTTCCTGTATCTCCCCAGGCATCTCCGAGGACCCACCCAGCATGGCTCTCCCAGGAGGTGATGGCCGCAATGGTCGTTGAGTCCACACAAAACCATTTCCCAGCCTCTTGGATGCTGGCTTTGTTGGCTAACATCCTTCGAAGATCCTTTGCTTCAGTCTTTTCGGAGGCAGTGACCCCAGAGGACAGGAGAAGAGAGAGGGTGCTGTCTCCAAAGTGGAGCTTGCATACCCAAGGGAGAGAGCGTGGTCCACTGGGGTGAGGGAAATAAGTCCTGGAAATTCTGTTTCCATTTGTTTTCTCATCGAATCCTTCAAATTTATATTTTTGTAATATTTTATAACGTATGTAAAATATCAGGATACAGGAAATTTGTAAAATGAACAAATATATTCGGGTATCCTTAAAAAATTCTTCACTAGTAGCGATGTGCAATTAAGAAAGTTTTGATGTATGTGCTCTATGTCATCTGCTTTAAAGAGCCCATCTGCATGAGGGCACTGAAGGAGACATACTGTCACCATGACTAGCAATAAAAACAATGACAGCTACTGTTTCTGGGCACTGAATCAGTTGCTTTATATTTATTTCCTCGTTCAGTTCCCATGATAAAAGTTCAGTATGTTTTCTTCAGAGTCAACACCCTGGGAAGGATCCTACTTAGTCCACCAGGTTGGAAATTCTTCCTTTGGGCCAGTGTGGTGTCCATCTGAGTTAAATCAGGCTCATTAAGCCTCTACATTTGAATGAAAACAACCTTGCCTGGGTTAATCACCTGGTTCTTTGTGTGTTAGCTTTTTGCAACATGTGACTCCAAAGAACTTTTGGGGGTTTCCAGGTAACACATCTACCTTCACAGGTAATCTGCCTTCATGGGTGATAATTTAAAATTGCTTCCTAGGCAATTCCAAAAGAAGAATGTTTTAAATTATGCTGGAAATTTCCAGGGTGACTGATCGAAGGGGTTGGGGGAGGACAAGGTTTCTAAGCTGTTGTATTTTACATTTCAGAATTAGCCACAACATTATACATGTCTGAAACTGAGTAGGCCTTTGTTTTACATACAAAATGAAGGAGGCGTACGAGGGAAGAAAAGATTCAGAGAAAGAAATAATTTCCAACCAACATTTGGTCCCTTGCGTTACTGCAGACATTTAATCAGCCACGTACGTACCTTATGGGGTCAACTAGAAATTGTGAGGGCAGAGGTGGGAATTGGGGAATCCATGATGCAGACAGAACACTGTTACTACACACATAGGACATCACGGGGATTAAGGGCACATGCTACAGAGCCTGGCATCCCTGGGTTCAAACCCTAGTACTGGCTGTGGGAACTTGGCAAGTAATTTAATTTTGCTGTGTCTTATCCATTTTCTCATCCATTAAATGAGGATGATAATAGCACTTTTATCATGGGAATTAAATGAAATAAATGTAAAGCAACTGATTCAGTACCCAGAGATAGTAGCTATCACTGTTTTTATTGCTAGTAATGGTGACAGTATGTTTCCTTCAGAAATGAACACAGCCACTTAACCTTTTTATACCATTTGACCTCTGCCCCTAGCATATTAAGGCCCAGGCTATCAGTGAATCCAGGCTGCTGGGGTGAACCTTGGACTGGCCCCTACTTTTGCCAAAGTGTTGAGGAAAGCAATGAATTTTAAGATTCCTTGACGTCCTAGTTTGGGAAGTAGGCCTCCTTACTCTCCAGACTATTAGCACCTGGGAGGCAGACGACACCTGCTAGCACTGGGCTTGCCCCCAGAGTAGGGCTCATTTGCTGAGCGATTATGCAATTGAATTAGATCCATAACCCTGCCATGTCCGTAAGAATTTGATCTCACGGGAAAGACTTGATTTGAAAGTTTTGCGAAGTGGACTCATATCTGTGTGCTGACTTGGGGTGTCCGGTGCCTAAAATGTTTATGCCCCTGTGCAAACACGATAGTTAACTATTCACACCTGAGATCATTTTTCCCTCTTTGGGAGGTTATCACTGATGCTCCCTTAATCTCGAACTTGTGTAGATCACCAAAACACCCATCCAGTTCCCTCCTTCTCAAACACCAGCTGAAAATTAGGCAGAGAAATGAGAGTGTGTGTTGGCCGGGGCAGAGTTGCTCTCCTCAGGGCCGAACTTGCCTACTGGGAATTCCGGCAAAGTGGTCACATGGAGGTTTCTGGACCCAGCTCCAGGCCCCCACATTGCACCGGAAGGGAACAGGCCAAGACTTTGAGGCCAGGCCCAGAAAAGGGAAGAAGCTGCACACAGAACAAAGAACGTCTAAGCGAAATGGTCCATATCGTACCTACAGCAGCTATGGCTCAGTTTTCTTCATCATCGTGAGTTTTAATAATTGAATGTACTTTGCCATTAAGGAGGTCCTCTATCGGTCTCTCCTGTTGTTTCAACAGCAGCTTTGCGTGCAAAGGGGTCATATCAGTAAAGGTATGCAGGCGCATTCACTCATTGAATATTGATCAATGTTGGTAAATTAATCTTATTCCCTAATGGATGTACTCCATACTCTGGTCTAATTCATGTCCTTCTGACCACACCCCCACCCCCGTGCTGAGCCACCTCCCACAGAGCACGCACTCCCGGGTGAACCTTCAGCTCTTTGGCTTTTCTTTGAGCAGAAGGCTTCTCTCCTCTCAGAATGCATCTTCCATACTCTGAAGATACCTGTGGCTCGCACAACTTCCCCCTCCAACTCTGCTCTCACTGTGGGTACTGGACCTCAGGACCTTTCAAAGGTCTTTGCTGGTGATGACAGTCAAGACGTTCTGAGATCTCCAGAGTGGACACTCTCCCCAGATCCCCCAAGAAGACCCCAAGACCCAGAACCATCCACAGACTCCACAGCCTCATGATCCTCACCTGTCTTCAAAGTATGCTGAGAATGAGACGAAATGAGAACAGACCCTACCTCTTAGCACTACTCTGTAAATAAAAGCATAGACAGATAGATAAAAACTAAAACAACCGGGCTTCCCTGGTGGCACGGCGGTTGAGAGTCCGCCTGCCGATGCAGGGGACACGGGTTCGTGCCCCAGTCCGGGAAGATCCCACATGCCGCGAAGTGGCTGGGCCCGTGAGCCATGGCCGCTGAGCCTGCGCGTCTGGAGCCTGTGCTCCACAACGGGAGAGGCCACAACAGTGAGAGGCCCGCGTACCACAAAAAAAAAAAAAAAAAAAAAAAAAAAACCTAAAACAACCCATGCACTGCACCTAGGGGAAAGTCTTTGTAAGCACCATGGTGTTGAGCAGCTGTGTTTTCTTCACCCATAAACCCCACAATAATACCTTCAGAACTGTATTGCTTGTAAGTTGTATCTTCTTCCCCTAAGATACTCTCTGACAAAACATTCTAGAATCCAGGACAACCCCAAGATCAGTTCATTATATTCTTGCAAGAAAATCAAAGTAAAAATGTGTGTACATCATCAAATTTAACCTAATTATTATGCTTTTATAACTTTCATAAAGTATAAGGACACATATTGAAACACATTGTTCTATCTGATCATTTTTATTTTAGATCTGTGGACACAAAGCTCAAAGGACACCCGAGCAGGGGACTCTTCTCTTTAGAGAGAACTTCAAACAATCCTCAAAGATGTAAGTGATAAGGAATTTTTGTTCTTTACTTGTGAAAATGCTAATCCAGATTCTCTGGCTCCAATTCCTTAAGTTGGAAATAACACATAATAACGATAACTTAACTAAGAGTTCACTTTGTAAAACATCTTTGTCTTCATTTTAGAATGCAGTGCGCGAAAGAGACAGGAAGTAGTGACAGAAGGCTGGGAAATGGAGGCAGCGGGAGGGGACGCCAAGCCCATGGCAGAGCCTTAGCAATGGAGAGGTTGGTGGAGACCCAAGAATTCAGAAGGGGCAGACGACCTGGGGAACAGGTGGGGGAGCCTAGATCCTGCAGAAGGAAGGACCAGGGTGTGAGAGACGGAGTGAAGGACATGGTTGGAGAGAAATTTAGGCAGGATAGAAGAGGATGTGGTTAGGAATGGAGCCATGTAGAGCCACGAAGAGAAGCCAAACCCGTAGCTTTTCATGGCGTCGACTTGGTGTGATCCAACAGGTGAGACGACATGCTCACAGTCGTGGCTCCTAGAACCCTCCATATAGTTTGGCCGGTTTCAAATTACAGCGAACAGCCTACAGCGACTTACTTCATTCTTTAAAAATGAGAAAAGCTATTTTACCTACATTCAGAATGGATTTGGCAAAGCCAAGCCCTGGAGTGGGGTTGCTACTCTTTGCTGCTCTTAAATTAGAGCTTGTCAATCAAGTAGGCATACACCCCCAGACAACCAGCAAAGAAAGACAAGCAGGTGGAACAGAAATGAGCAGCAAACCGTCCATACCCAGACTCCGCTCGCTCCCTGTGTGCAGCTCATCTCAGGACGCCAGAGCCTGGGGGTCAGGCAGGTGCTTCAAGCTCAAAGCCACAATCAGAAACCACGCCCTCTCCCATCCCTTTCTGCCCTTCACATTTTCAAAGCTTCATCCATGTTTTAACTTTTCATCTTACTAAAAGTAAACAGCATAGCTTTTTTGAGAAACCTACTGAGTGAACCCAATCAGCAGGAATGTCCATGTGGCATGATAATTCCTTTAAGACTTTATTTTGTGTTTTGTTTTTTGTGTTTTCTCTCCCTCATTGGCCAGGCCTTCCTTTGTGTTCCTTTGACTGAGGTCAGCCTCTGTTCCAGGTATTTGTTTTTAAAAGCGTCAAGTTATTAAGGGGTATTAGGCTAGAGGGAGGGAAGAGAAATGTTTTGAAGAGTGGAGAAAAGAGATACTCTGCACCCCACACCCAAGCAGGGGCCTTCCTACATCCCTAGACATTTCAGGATGCTCAGCTGACTTCCATCTGCCAGGATCTGCATCTCGGTGTCAACGGTCTCATTCCCTTGGAAGTTCTGAAAAGTGTGCCACCTATTTGCATGGAAGACCAGAGGAGCAAAGAATTAAGCTGCTCTCCTCCCAACAGGCAGATACCCCAGTCAATGGCTCTTAGAAGTTGATGTATAAATACCCCAGCTTCTTGGCCCTTGTGTATAATAATTCTGCAGTGTGTTTTGCACAATCCCTCAGTGTTTGCTTGGAGGATTGAGCTCCAGTGCCCACTGTGGTAGCCGGCTTGACGACACACATTTTATTGGCTTTCTTCCCTTCCCTGTATCCCCCAGCCACTTCATATCAGCATTCCCTGAACCTCTCAAATAAACCACCTGCACCTGAAGTTGTTTCAGGGTCTGCTTCTACGGGAACCAAACTAAGACACCTTAAATATTGACTCTCCTCTAGAACATCTGGTATCTCAGTCATAAAAAGAATACTGGGGGAATAGATTCAGAGTATGAGTCATCATACTATTTCTTGTTTTTCAAATTATTTGGAAATTATCTCACCTGGGTGTACTTTTTTGCTTTAGTAGTGACGTTGAAGGAGTTGGCAATTAGATGGAGTACATGCTGTGATTTCTCCCACAGAAGAAATCATTCTTGAGCAAAGTGAACATCTAAAGAATGTCCTGGATTGCCCACATGCAGAGATAATAATCAAAGTATTTAACTGGTACAGCATGGTCCTCAACCAGTCATAAAAGATGCTGGTCTACATGCTGCAGGGCTGCCTCACCAGCTGACCATAGGCTCTGCCCAGTGAAACACAGGGGTCCCAGTTCTGCCTGGGTGAAATCTGCAGGTAGGCTTGAGAGGTCATTGAGCAGAGAAGGGTTTACTTGGCTTTCTCCAAGGGGGCTCAGAGGTAGGTTTTGATTCCTCCTCAGAAAAAGAAGTGATGTGTAGAAACATTTATTGAACATCTCCGAAGGGAGCTAAAGGCCCAGCAGGGGCCATATCGGCAGGGACTTTGAGAGCTTTACATTCCAACATATTATTTGTGTTTTCTTCTGAGTATGGAAGTAAAGCCACAAACTGCATCAGGTTTCCTTCTGGAAGAATGTCTCTTCTCCATTGTGGGTGGTCTGGGCAAGACCAAAAAGCAGAGCAGCCAGCCTGTAGGCGTGTATATGATCCAAGGTGAGTCCATCAGTCTCTCCCGGAACTATAGAAGTGAAGCAGAATGATGAAAGGATGGGAGAAAAGGTCATTGGAGTTCATTTACGCAGTGAGAGTGCTGATTCATTCGTGCAGTAGGGATGCTATAAAGTATGGTCAACTGCTTCCTGCTACCCAGACCCCAGAGCTGCCTGGTTACTCTTCTTGTCCTTGAGCCTTTCACTGGCTCTGGGAGCCTTTTGATAGCCTTTCGGTAATTTCCTTTTACTGCTTAAACTTTCCAGAACTGGTTCATTTTACTTACACCTAAAGAACAATAACAAAATTGGCTCCTATATGCTTATCTTCAGCCATGTTTGGTGGAGAATGGACCTCTTGAAAGATTGTGTGGCAGCAACTACTGAAAAGGGAAGAAAAGAAGCCAGTCCCTGGATCTTCAGCAAACAAGAGGAAGAAGACCCAAGAGGTAGGTGTGGGCCTGAGGGACACGGTGTACGTCCCTTGAGGAAGATCAGCTTCACCACAGTTGGCTCTCAGGTACCCAGGGAGCTAGAATTCCAGCCTGGTTTCTCCATGGCCTCCCAGGTTGACCGGCTTGGGAGTCAGGCATTCCTCACAAGCAAAGCCCTAGTAGCTTGAGCAGATACTAGGAAAAGGACAAAGGCTCAGGTCAGGCTCTCTTCTTGTTAGCAATTCTGGTAAGACAGGGAGTAGGTGGGCATTGAAATCATGGGCTAGGACTTCCCTGGAAGTCCAGTGGTTAAGACTCCACACTTCCACTGCAGGGGGGTATGGGTTTGATCCCTGGTTGGGGAACTAAGATCCCGCATGCCATGTGGTATAACCAAGAAAAAAAAAAAAAGTAAAGAAAAGAAATCATGGACTAAAATGAGGCCTTGCTGCAATATGTGGACTTATTCTTAAGAATATGTCATTTACTATGACATTTACATTTACTGCACAATAATTATGCATATGTTTATGCATATTTCATGGGAACCGTAATGTGAGCTGGGTAGATTTTCCTTTTTTTATGCTTATTTGCATGAAGAAAAGTGAGAAATGAATTTTCTGTCATAAGTGCGACCATTCCTTTGCCAGTGTTCGGTACAACACAACCATATCAAACCCTCGAAGAGGGGCTATCTGAGCACCTGCCAACCTGGCCCACCCACAGAGCTTTGCCTAGAAGCCGTGTCTCTTATAGAATTTAGCTCGAGCTATAGTATCACTGATGACGTCAGTCTATGTCCGCGGGGGTGGCAGTGGCTTCAGTTCCTGACTGGAAGGCTGAGAGACCACCTGAGATGAAACCAGAGGTTCAGATTGAAACATTAACTTTCAGCAGAAATAAGATATGAGCATTCCCGGGATGTCAGCCCTCCAGGGAAATCTTCCAAAGCAGACAGTCCCAGATCCTCTTTCCCCCCTTCCTCTCCTCCTGAAAGGATCCATTTCCTCAAGAATCACTGAAAAACTTCCAGATTGCTTTCCTTCTCTCTCTCTTTTTCTGAAGACTTTTGTTTTTCTTGCTGCAAAAGTCAGATTTGCTTCTTATTTAGTGTAGGCCTGGCAAAACTAGATCCCCAGTAAATCTTCAGTCTAAAACTGCTTGTAACATTCTCTCAGTCATTCAAGGACTCACTCATTTATTCACTCATTCATTCATTCAATAAAATGTTTTAAGCACCTACTATGACCAGGATGTGTGCCACACTGAGCGCACACTGCACAATGATGCTCGAGACATACTCATTCCTTTGTAGGTGTGTGTGTGCGATATGCATGTTTGAGCATATGTGTATTATCCCCTAGAAGGTTAATCTTCAGTAGTTACTCATGTGTTTACCATAATTGTGCTCTGCTCGGATGTCTAGAGATAAAGACCCCTGGTCCTGATCCCTGCCTTCAAGGACCTTGAAATAGAAAATAGAAACTGTTTATTGAAATTAAGGCCATAAAATGTAAAACTGTTTATTTGAAATTAAGGCCATAAAAGGAGAGAGGTATATACACACCATGGGCCTATAGGAGGCAGACTTAATAAGAATTGGTATGGCTGGATGTGAAGGGAGAAGGAACCAGAGAACCTAAGAAAAAAATATGTTTTTTTTCTGGCTGGGATGACTGGGTATGTTATAGTGCCTTTCACAGAGGCAGAAAATACAGAAGAAAGAGCAAGTTTATAGTGAGAGGCTAGTGAGTTAGTTCAGTCTGGGAGATGCTGAACCTGAGGGGGTCTGTGATCAGCCTAGCAGGGATTTCCACCTGGACACATCATGGTACCTAAAGCCCTGGTGTCATGAGGATGCTCAGAGAGTGAAAATTTGTTCAGAAAATTCAGAAAGTGGGTAAAAGCTTCTTGCACCAGGGGAAAAAACCCATCAGAGGAAGGCAAACATTCTTTTAAACAATCACACTAACGCTCAAGGTATCACTCAATGGCTCAATAACCAATGAGATGTAACAAGAACCCCCAACATCTGGCAGAAGGGGAATGGAAATTGGGCATGAAGAACACTCCAAGGAACTCAGTGCTTCAGAGAACACTAGGGGTCCTCCCAGGCCCACTGCTGACCCTATGGGCACAGGCCCAGGGAGGCCCAAGGTACACCCGGCCTTCTGGGCTCTCACTCACTGCTCTTCTAAACAAAGCACTGGCCTACCTTTGAGGTATTGAGCCACACTCCACGTGGGGAATTTTTTCTGGTTTGCCTTAATTCTGTCTGTGAGAATCCCAACAGCCTGCAAAAGGTGTTCTTTGCTGTCCCAGGTACCAACAGGTCGATGGATTTTTTTTTATCAAGCTAGAAAATTCAGATAAGAATGTCAACATCTGGATGGAGTAACACATTCTTCTGCTGTCCTGATTTCTCCTCCTTATGTTCAAGGTCATAGACACTGGCCTTATCCCTTTTCTTTATTCCCACAGAATCAATTCTACAAGTCCTTTCACAGAAAAGAGAATCAGAGAAATACAGTAAGATTTGGGAGAAGTGGATGTAGCATAGTTTTAGTTAAGCACTCAAAAAAAATTAAAAAGTTGTTTCAAAACAAATAATGAGCACCCAAAGTCTAGATATTTGCAGTCAAAAATAATTGGAAGGCTAGAAGTCTCGGTTTCTCAGACAATTTAAAATAAAGCCTGGGGGAGTTCCCTGGCGGTCCAGTGGTTGGGACTCAGTGCTTTCACTGCCGGGGCCTGGGTTCAATCCCTAGTGGGGGAACTAAGATCCCTCAAGCCGTGTGGCATGGAATAGAATAGAATAGAATAGAATAGGGGAAAACCTGGAAGCAAATATCCGATAATTTGGGTCCCCTTCCTCCAATTTGCCTAAAGGACAAGTTGGTTCAAGTAGGGTTTCATTATAATGTTTTGATCTACACAGATGAAATTTACTATTTCATGAACCTCAAAGGGATACCTATAATAGTACCCTTTATAAGATTTTCTCAATTTAAGTACATTGCATAATATTAATTACAAATTATAATTACAAAACTCATAAGATACTTAAAAAAAGATATCCAATAACTGGTACACCTTGACATGTTACAGAAATCCCAGTGGAAATTACGCAGGTACCCGTGTTTTGAAGCCTAGGATAAATGCAGATACATTTCCAGTTTGGGTTAGCTTCTGTGAGGAAGGATGAAGTGGGGCCGATTGAAAGTTTCTAGCTGAGTACCTGCGTCAAGCCAAATTTAAGTCCTTTGTGGTCTCAGCCGTCTTGCCGGATGGTTCCGCCATGGCTTTCTCTGGAAATGATGGCTGCAGTGAGAGCAGGGTCCATGCAGTGCCTCAGCCTGACTTCTTTGATCAGAATTTGTAAGACTTGAAGACCTTCAAATCCATCTCAGCAAACATTTCAAAACCACAGATGCCTACACCAATAGAAAATAAACTGTTTCCTCCACTCCAGAAGAGACCCCTTTTTCAAAGTTTAATAAGTTAGCCACAGGTCTGACTGTGGCCCACAGGCTTGGGACATCCGTTTTAGGACTTTTTTTTTTTTTTGCGGTACGCGGGCCTCTCCCTGTTGTGGCCTCTCCCGTTGCGGAGCAGAGGCTCCGGACGCGCAAGCTCAGCGGCTCAGCGGCTCAGCGGCTCAGCAGCTCACAGGCCTAGCCGCTCCGCGGCATGTGGGATCCTCCTGGACCGGGGCACGAACCCGTGTCCCCTGCATCGGCAGGCGGACTCTCAACCACTGCACCACCAGGGAAGCCCCTTAGGACATTTTTTGGTCTCTGATTGCATAAACCCAGAAAGGTCCTCAGCCCCAGATGGATACCACTTCTGCTTTCTTTCTTGTTCTCTTTTCTGCCACACCTGGTGCATTGGGAAAAGTCTTGGACTAGAAATCAGCCAACCTATGTTTGAGTTTGGTCTGACACTACCTAGCCCTGGGCCCTCGGGAAGTCTCTCTTCCTTGCTGAGCCTCAGTTGTCTGATCTGTCAATTGGGAAGGTAGGATTAGATTGACCTTGTAGTTGCTTCCAGCTCTGATATGCTAATACTGAGACAACATGAAGAAGACTTCGGAACAGAATTACACAAGAGAGGACGTACAGAGAGCGTTGCTTAAAATGCTCACGCTGTAACCTGAAGTCGACACAACAACAAACGAACAAACAAAGCCAGAATTTGATATTTTAATTAAGCAATCATTTCAATATGTAGAAATAAACACCTCTCGACCAGGTTTGGAAAGGATGAAGGGAAAGTGAAAAGCAGCAGCTTGATAGGGGAGTCAGGATTCTGTTTTTCCCTCAGTTTTAATGTTGATATTACTACTATAATAATGAACTTCTCAGAATTGAGCTCCTTCCTAAGAAAGAATCTGAAAATGATGAAAGGGGGCTAGCCAAATGCTTGCCTGGCTTCACACTCACTGCCGGCAATCACCCTGGTGATATCACAGGTAGCAGCAGAGGTCTCCATGGTCATGATGGTACCATAGCAGCCATGGTACAGGCGGGAACGCAGGCGAGGGTTCATTGAAAGGGTGAAGGAGCGTGAGCCCCCAGAAGTGCCTGCGGGGCACAGTGATCATTCACGTGAAGCCTGTGAGAAAATACTGCTCAGAGTTGCTCTCATGAACATCACTCAACCAACGGCAAAGCCATAGGCTTAATCCTCCCCAAGCCCCTCCCCAAGACCCCCAGAATGGCTCGCCAGAAGGTATTCCGAACTCAGCAGCAACCTGTCAGGATTTTACAAAGTGGTGGCCTTATTCCTAAAACATAGGTTTAAGTTTGAGAATCCATTAGCAGATCTCCGAGTACCTGGCTTCAATCTGCTGCCTTCAGTGTGGCTCTCCCGCTGTGGAGGAGCTTTTAAATGCCAGCATGCAGACTCACCTGCCTCTTCTCACCTTCATGCTGTACCCCTGATCTGGGAGGAGCTTTATATATGCTTTAAAACCCTCTTTAAACCACTGACCTCATTAGGCCTGATTATAATGGTACTTGGGATTTAGGTGGCCCTTTTAATAAAAGGATTTCAAAGCATATATTAACCACTATTAATTAATCTAATGAACCCCCAAGGTGTACTGGAGGCATATATTTGGTGGACTGTTTCTGGGTATCTAAAATTGTGCTAGGCAAACAGCTTCTAAATTTGAGAACAAGAAACAGATACTTAGTCTAAAAAAGATAAATAAACAGGAAATACTAGCAGCTGCCGTTCCTGGATTGGTTGTTTGCCTGCAATGCTGCGCCTTCTGTTCTTTGTTCTTCATTCCACTCTCACATGATTCCCATAGCAACATGTCACGTGATCTCAATGGGTGACCTTGGCTCCTTGCTCCACTTCTGCCTCTGACAAGCAGATCCAGGAGTGTCTGCCTGCTCTTGGGAGGTCAGTGCGAAGCCAGGGACTGGGAACATGGGTGCCAGTTTCCCAGACTTCCTGAGGAAATGGTAAAAAAGGATTTGGCCAAGGAGGAAAATTTCTTCAAGGATGGACTGTCTTCAAACTTCTTTCTAAAGGAAAAGACGGAGCACATTGTGCAGCTCCAGAAACAGGAAGTGGAAGAGATATTTTCGAAATAGGCAAAGCGCATTTCCCAGAGGGGAGGAGGGAATCTGACACGGGTCCTACCAGCAGTGTGAGACATTTCCATGACTGTACACGTCCTTCCACTCATCCACCAAGTGAACAGAGATGTGAGGGAGACTGAGCAGGAGACAGGGAAGACAGAGGCCCGGAGTCAAGTGACTTTCCCAGCTCCCTGGCAATGGGTAAACCACACCTTCTAGGAGAACATGCCCTCCAGAAGCTGATCTCTGCTCTCCCCCACTGCACTCACTTCTGCCCGGACTGCCTTCCTGTGTGCAGAACAGCCTGCCCTTTTAAGTGGCCTCCAGCCTTGCATTCCAGGGAAGAAGGGTGGGTATGTCCTGAGCCACTGATGATCCTGCTTCGACTATCAGGACCTGTTCCACCACCACCATCAACGCCACGGTCAGTGCCCTCTGTAAGAAGGGGTTTGGCATGGGTCCAGCTGCTCCAGGGTAGCCCTCAGGAACACCTGGGCTTCCACCAGTGACAGTGGCAACAGCACGCTGACACAGTGCTCATGGCCCTCCCAGTGCAGGGGCTTATGTGGGGCTTCCAGGCTAAGGGTAAGGAGAAAGTTCAAGAAAGGGAGAAGGAGAAGTAGACCAAGAATTAAGTTAGGTGAAAGATACTAGGTAGAGGCTGAAGCTGTCCTTAGATGCTCCTAGAGAATAAAAGAAATAATAAAACATAGGACTGTTGAATGTGGAGCTTACTTTATTCTTCTCCCTGTTTTCAGATAGTGGGGCTACAAGTCCTTCCAGGTATGAAGGTCTTAATGTCCAGGCTCTCTGCAATTTATTTATTTATTTAATATATTTATTAATTTATTTATGGCTGTGTTGGGTCTTCGCTGCTGCGTGCGGGCTTTCTCTCGTTGCGGCGAGCGGGGGCTACTCTTCTTTGCGGTGCACGGGTTTATCATTGCGGTGGCTTCTCTTGTTGCGGAGCATGGGCTTTAGGCGCGCGGGCTTCAGTAGTTGTGGCACGCGGGCTCAGTAGTTGTGGCTTACGAGCCCTAGAGCGCAGGCTCAGTAGTTGTGTCACACGGGCTTAGTTGCTCCGCAGCATGTGGGATCTTCCTGGACCAGGGCTCAAATCCGTGTCCCCTGAATTGGCAGGCGGATTCTTTACCCCTGCGCCACCAGGGAAGTCCCTGTCCTCTGCAATTTAAGTAATGGTTTTCAAAGTGATGTGGATTATGAAGCTTTGCCCAAGTTGTGAGACTACAAATGAACATTTATTTGACACCCATCGTCCATTAGGTTGCTGTGGACATTGTATCACTTGATCTTCCCAACAACCTTGTGAGGGAGGTATTATCATTTATTTTAGAGATGAGGACACTGAGACTCAGAGAAGTTAAGCAACTTGTCAAAGATGGCACAGGTAGGACATGGCAAAGCTGGGATTTGACCCTGGACTGTAAGAATCCAAAATCCATGCTCTTCTACAACATCAGAGGTACTAGCACCATGGACCCATGACCCAGCAGAGTGATTACTGTAACAGGTTCAAATCAATTAATTTGCACACAAAACATTGTCTGTGGCCTGAATAAATAACTCCAGTCATAGATATTTACCAGTCATTCAGGTAGATGCTGTTGTAATTTTTAAATACAGATGAATATGAATCAACTGAATCCACAGTGGCTTTTTGTCACTTTATATCTTCTCTATTGATAACAACGGTAGCTAACATGCATTGAGCTTGCACAGTAGGCCTGGTAGAATAGTAGTAAGGAGTACAGCCTAGGTCTGAACCCAGATTGGTTGCACTCTAAAGCCTAGCTCTTTTTTAAAAATTTTATTTTATTGAAGTATAGTTGATTTACAATGTGTTAATTTCTGCTGTACAGCAAAGTGATTCAGTTATACATATATATATATTCTTTTCCATTATGGTTTATCACAGGATATTGAATATAGTTCCCTGTGCTCTACAGTAGGACCTTGTTGTTTATCCATCATATATATAAAAGCTTACATCTGCTCACCCCAACCGTCCCTCCCCCAGCACCTTCCCCCCTTGGCAACCAACAGTCTGTTCTCTATGTCTGTGAGTCTGTTTCTGTTTCATAGGTAAGTTCATTTGTGTCATATTTTTTTTATTTATTTACTTACTTATTTTGGCAGCTTGCAGCATCTTAGTTCCCCAAGCAGGGATTGGACCCCCACCTTCGGCAGTGAAAGCACAGAGTCCTAACCCCTGGACCACCAGGGAATTCCCTGTGTCACATTTTAGACTCCACATATAAGTGAATCTTTCACTTTCTGACTTACTTCACTTAGTATGATCATCTCTAGGTCCATCCATGTTGCTGCAAATGGCTTTATTTCATTCTTTTTTATGGCTGCGTAGTATTCCATTGTATATATGTACCACAGCTTTTTTTATCCATTCATCTGTCAGTGGACATTGAGGTTGTTTCCATGTCTTGGCTGTTGCAAATAGTGCTGCAGGTGAACGTTGGGGTGCATGTATCTTTTTTTTTTTTTTTTTTGCAGTAAGCGGGCCTCTCACTGTTGTGGCCTCTCCCGTTGCGGAGCACGGGCTCCGGACGCGCAGGCTCAGCGGCCATGGCTCACGGGCCCAGCCACTCCGCGGCATGTGGGATCCTCCCGGACCAGGGCACGAACCCGTGTCCCCTGCATCAGCAGGTGGACTCTCAACCACTGCGCCACCAGGGAAGCCCCGGGGTGCATGTATCTTTTAGTTTTCTCTGGCTATATGCCCAGGAGTGGGATTGCTGGCTCATATGGCAATTTTATTTTTAGTTTTTGAGGAACCTCTACTGTTTTCCATAGTGGCTGCACCAATTTACATTCCCTAAAACCTAATTCTTAATGACTACAATCTACTGACACAATGGATGGTTAAATACAAGTACTATCATGTGAGGATCTTAGTAATTTTTGACATTTGAAAGTAATTTACTTAGTGATTCTCCATCTCTTCCTAGGGATGCCAAAAATGACTATGCACGTGAGTTGTACTGATATTGTCAGGAGGGGATTGAGGGGACCTTGTCACCTGCTATAACCTCCATCAGTCTCCAGGCTTCCCAAAATAAAAATACAATCTATATGCAAGCAATGTCCTTGCTGTACAAATGGAACTCTGTGACCAGACCCCTGACCTCCTGCCCCTTCCAATCAGTTATCTGCCTCTCAGAATTTACAATATAGCAATTGTCTGGTAGCCTCTGGTGAGTCATGATACATTTGGGGTTCCTGGCACTAGAGGTGAGGACTCTAGTCACTCCTCACATCTAAATGGGCTCAGCAACAGACCTTAAGCCAAGATGTACGCCGGTTCCAGACAAACAGCTTGCTTCGATCAGTCTTCCAAAAGCGGGGTATGGCAGGAAGATCCCTGGCCTGGAAGTCTAGAGACCTGGCTCACAATCTCAGATCTGCCACTAACCAGCTGAGGGTAACCACCAGTGTAGACATCATTTTCCCACTTATAGAGTCAAAAAGTTGGATGAGAGCAGATGATCGCTGAGGTCTCCTCCGGCTCCAACCATCTACTGGAGTTGGTGAGTCAAGTGCAGCCTGATCCAGAAGAGGGAATAAATATGGGAGGTTGAGTGGAGAGGTGTGGAAACTTGCACTGCGTTTCTGTTCTCATCCAAACCACAAGTGTGGGGCTTCCCTGGTGACACAGTGGTTATGAATCTGCCTGCCAATGCAAGGGCCTGGTTCGATCCCTGGTCTAGGAAGATCCCACATGCCGCAGAGCAACTAGGCCCGTGCACCACAGCTACTGAGCCTGCACTCTAGAGTCCACGAGCCACAGCTGCTGAGCCCATGTGCCGCAACTACTGAAGCCCGCACGCCTAGAGCCCGTGCTCCGCAATAAGAAGGCTGCGCGCCGTAACAAAGAGTAGCCCCCACTCGCCGCAACTAGAGAAAGCCCTCACGCAGGAATGGAGACCCCAAAATAAATAAAATTTTAAAAAACCCCAAACCCACAAGTGCCATGCAAGTCATCCTGTGTTTAAGGTGGCTTTCAAAGTGAATTTTCTCTGATTTTCCTCTCTATCTTGCAGTTGGTGAAGAGTAGAAGACCTTTATCATATGTAAACCCAGGTCTTAAATTTAAGACCCGATTCATCAACCATTTTCGTATTGACAAGGACAATAAAGAAAGAGGTGTCATTTGCTTGCTTGTTAGTCTCAGCCATAATTCCAGATTTCCCTGTCAGGCTGGGTGACTCATGGCAGTTACGAGTGCTGCCAATGAAATTTTTAAACTTTGCATGTGTCAAGAGTGGCCTCAAAATTTCGCCACATAATGTAAATGGCTGGCAAATATAGTAAATTGAAAACTCAAGCTTCTTTTTTTTTTAAATCGTAATTGTCAGAAGACTCTCTGATCCAGGTTCTGGTCGCTGTCACTCATAGTCTGGGGCCCGGTGGGGCCACAGTTGGGGGACTCATTATTGTGGCACAGTGATGTCCAGGTCTGAGACAAGAGTCAAAGGCCTCTGGCAAGTCCAGTAAATTTTCCAGTTTTCTTTCTGCTGCCTCTCTATTTCCTAACCCCAGTGTCCTCCCGCCCCTTAGACTGATCTGATAACAGAGTTGTAGTCATTGATGACAGAGACTTAAAGTCATATCCTTTTCAGGTACTATTTATTTATTTATTTATTTATGGGTGTGTTGGGTCTTTGTTGCTGCACGCAGGCTTTCTCTAGTTGCTGTGAGCAGGGGCTACTCTTTGTTGTGGTGCACGGGCTTCTCATTGCGGTGGCTTCTCACCTCCCTCCCAGAACTAGTCTGTGGTTATAGACACAGGGTTGCTTCCACCATGTTGCCATGTGTGAAGGCTGGCCACAGCTCTCCATTTCTCAAGAACAGCCAAGGATGATTATCATGGGTAACTCCTTTAACTTCTCTGAGCCTTAGTTGGGCTCATCTGTAAAATGAGGCCATGATAGTGATGCCCTATGACTTTGTTTTGAGGATAAAAATAAATTATATATGTGAAAGCATGTTATAAACTGCTGTGCTTCCTACAGATGCCAGTTATTATAATGGGGATGCCCTCAGATCCTGATGGGTTAGCTGGTTGTTGATTTGTTCATTTATTTATCTGCGGGGCTTCAGGAAAAATAATGAAGAGTTGACTTACAGGATAGGAAGTAACAAGTAAAACCTCATTTCCTCCAGGAAGGAAATATGGCAGGACAATCAAGGGCTATTGCTGCAACTCTGTAGCCTGCCTGGTGGGACAGGAGAAGAACAATACCAGAAATAGCCACAGGCATCTACTGCGCGGCCTATAGAATGAAGGGGCTGCCCGAGATTGCAAGGCAAGGCACTTTGGTAACAATGGCTAGTGGAAGGGAGCCCTTCCACAACATTTCACTAAAAAGTTTAATTTAACCTCAAGATATATATATATCTCTTGCAGTATGCAGGCCTCTCACCGCTGTGGCCCCTCCCGTTGCAGAGCACAGGCTCTGGACGCGCAGGCTCAGCGGCCATGGCTCACGGGCCCAGCCGCTCCGCTGCATGTGGGATCTTCCTGGACCGGGGCACGAACCCATGTCCCCTGCATCGGCAGGTGGACTCTCAACCACTGCGCCACCAGGGAAGCCCGTAACCTCAAGATATTTTAATGCCTGGCTTGAACTGCCGTATGCTTTTCTTGTTTGGGGTTTAATCTACTATACAGTAGGTAAAATGCCATATCCTGCTGAAGACACCACTTTCAGGGTCTTCCAGGGTCAAATATGTGACCAGCATTTCAGAAAAGAAGATATACAAATGGTCAAAAAGCTCATGAGGGCTTCCCTGGTGGCGCAGTGGTTGAGAGTCTGCCTGCTGATGCTGGGGACGCGGGTTCGTGCCCTGGTCCGGGAGGATCCCACATGCCGCGGAGTGGCTAGGTCCGTGAGCCATGGCCGCTGGGCCTGCGTGTCCGGAGCCTGTGCTCCACAACGGGAGAGGCCACAGCGGTGAGAGGCCCGTGTACCACAAAAAAAAAAAAAAAAAAAAAAAGCTCATGAAAAGGTGCTCAACATCATTAGACATCAAGGAAATACAAATTAAAACCACAATGAGATAGCATTTCATACTATCTTAAAAGACTAAAATCAAAGACTGCCTATGTCAAAAGTTGGTGAGAATATAAAGCAGATAGAACTCTTGTACACTTCTGGTTGGACTGTAAAATGGTATAACGGCTTTGGAGAGTTATTTAGCACTTTCTTATGAAATTAAACATACATCTACCCTATGACCCAGCCATTCCATTTTGGGGCATTTATCCAAGAGAAGTGAAAACAAATGTCTCCCAAAGACTTGTACAAGAATGTTCATAGTAGTGTGATTCATTATAGACCAATACTGAGAACACTCCAAAAATTCGTCAGTAGGGGAATGGATTAACAATTGTGGTATAGCCATATTACGGAGTAATACTCAGATTAACAAACAAATCAGAGAACTCCCATCCCTAGGTCGAGTCAGGTACCCACATTCAATTACATCTAGAAATAGATTTGTTTGAAGTTTCCTTGTGGTTTGAAAAGGAGAAAAGAGAAGTCTGAATTTTTAAGAACTGTGTCATAGTTGCTCTCTCTGCCTGTGATGGAGAGAAAAGCTGGGGTGGCATCTGGAGAAAGACTTGGGTCAGGCCATTTTGTTAGGGTTTATGCTGGGAGTGACTTGGAATATTAAATCCTGTAGAAGGTATTGAGGTTTTCGGGAATGGAAGCGTTATGTGATCAGGTAAGGTAAAAGGCTTGAGTTCAAAATCATAGAGACTGGCCTGAGGCAGGAATGGGAACACCTCTTCCATTGTAGCAGGAGGAAGAGAGGAAAAAGTTGGATAGCAATGCAATTCAATTTATAGAGTCGATGAGAGAAAATTGAGAGTTCTCTAATGATTCCTAATCCCTCTGAAGCAGGAGGCCAAATCGTGTGCTGAGAGTAAAAATTATGTGGAATTAGAGGCTTAAGGAAATGGAGAAAATGTGGAAAAGTCACTCTGGAGGATTAGAACTGACAAGAGAGCCAGAAAGATTACTGGGGTCCAGATACAGAGTAGCTGAGGTTGGAGCCCATAAACGTTCAGAGGCACTGAAATGCTGGGCTTTGGCTCAGCAACCTCGGCATCGACAGGGAGAAAGCAGGGGGGCTTTCCTCTGTTCCACCTGGTCTTCTCTCCTGACCCCGGACTCCAGCCAGCAACGTGCAAGCCTCAACCTGCTTTGCCCTGGCCCTTCCCTGTTCCTGATCACTCCCTGTTCCCTGCCTTCTGCAGTTTTCATTTCTAGGGGAACTGGAAGTGCTCCTCAGTAACAGTGAAATCAAAGGCAGGATTATTTGGGGGTGGGGAGCGGTTGGTGAGAGGAATAAATCAGGCACACAGCCTCTTCACTGGCAGTGGGGGCCTTCAGGTATGTGCGACCCTGGGATGGCGTGTGCAAAGGGTTCCAGTTACTTTTAATCAGGCCAGAGGCCCCTTGAGGTGCAGAGAGAGGAAGCACATGTTAGGCCTCAGCTGGAGGCTTTTTAATAATAAGTTTTCTTGTTTAACAACAAGAAATGCTCATGACATATTGTTATGCTCTTTATGTAAGCAGGTTATTAAAGGGCACTGAGGAATATTACCAATTTTGTTTTAAGCGTATGTATGTACAGTCATGGAAAATAAGCCGAATTGCATCTTCAGCTGCACCAGATCTTACAAAGCTGCTCTTCAAAGCAGCTACACCACATTTACCCTCTAGAGCAGGGGATGATGCATCTCCACCAAAATTTCCTATTATCAGACTTCTAAATTGGGTGAGAAAAGTCTCATTTTCCCAATTGAGGTTGGTTGTTTTTTTCTCGTTTTTTGGGGGGGTTTTTTGCGGTATGCGGTCCTCCCCACCGCTGTGGCCTCTCGCGCTGCCGGACGCGCAGGCTCAGCGGCCATGGCTCACGGGCCCAGCCGCCCCACGGCACGTGGGATCCTCCTGGACCGGGACACGAACCCGCGCCCCACGCATCGGCAGGCGGACTCCCAACCACTGCGCCACCAGGGAAGCCCCTTTTTTCTCATTTTTAAAAATAGGAATCGTTATTACATTGCAGTCTGGGTCCAAGTCTTTTGTTAGTCATATGAAAACTGAAGAAAGGAATTGCTTCTCTGTAGAGATATAAGCACAAAGGCGCTGATATGTTCAATGCCAAATTATCTAGAAAGTAACTGTCCACTTTGAAAATTATCAACAACTCTTGCTGAGCTGGACTGAGCCAGGATTGTGATGTAGGCAATGTCTTTTTAATATCTTATATTTGTACAGTGCTTCCGAATTTTAAGTGGGCTTTTGAATAAGTTAAAAAACCTGAAATAACCCTCCAAGAAAGGTCAAGCAGATTTTATCTCCCCCATCATACATACAAGAAAAGAGATTAAATGATTTGTCCAAGACCTCCCAGCTAGTAAATGGTGGAGGTGAGACTAGAACCCAAACATTCAGATGCTGAGTCCAGGGATTTCCTTCCCATCATTTACGGGACCAGATGAACCTGAAAGCGTTGTTTAATCATGAAATTCCAGGATTCAGTGATGTACATGTTTTGTCATCTCCAACAGCCAGGCTTTAATGCCCTCACTTACCACCTGGCTGAACAAACCACCCCTTCAGGGTCACCTAGGCCCACTTTAATTTTGGCACTGCTCACTACCTGTCCACCGTCTCTGATATACTCACTCCCAGTCCCATTGGAAATTGTACCTGTTTGGAGTTCTGTGTTCAGAGGCTTTCTAGACCAGTGCTGTCTAACAGAAATGTAACATGAGCTACAACTTTGATTTAAAATTTTCTATTAGCCACATTGAAAAAGTAAAAAGAAAAAGGTGAGATTAATTTTTGTAGTATATTTTATTTAGCCCAATACATCTAAAATATTATTTCAATATATAACCAGTATAAAAGTTGAGATATTTTACCACCTTCTTTTAATACTAAGTCTATGTATTTTAGAATCACAACACAGCTCACGTCAAGCTAGCCACACTGCTCGATAGCCACATGGGGCCAGTGGCTACCATGTTGGACAGCACAGTTCTAAATGATGACTATTAGCATAGGCTTTGATGCCCTAAGGCAAAGGAGTAGCCTAACACAGGATAGTTTTGAATCTGTGGAGAAGACGTTTTTGGGTATTTCAAGCTGTGCTCTATGCCAGGTCAGGTCAGCTCTAGGCTCCCTTGAGCTCTGCTCTTGTACTGACCTCACAGTGGAGCTATCCACCCGCTCCCCTTCCACCCTGCTTCTGACTCAATATACATGACCTTTCTCTGGATCATCTTCACAAAATTGGCTCTCATTTTCAATTGACATCAGAATCACTTAAGGAGATTTTCAAAAATGCAGCTTCTAGTTTGAACATGACTCCATGAAGTCATCAGTTCCCTTTTCCTCTTGGAAATCATCCAAAAGCACTAAGAACAGAAAAATAAACTTTTCTTCTACAGCCTTATGAATCACAAAAGATATGGAAGGGCTACTGAAAGCAGTAGAAATAGAGAAGATACATGAAGATATGAAGAAGGTAAAAGAAGGTCCGGAGAGGACAAGTTGATGATTTTTAAAAGAGGCAAAAAGCATACATCTCTAAGGTAAGGAGTACACCCTGAGGCGTACAGGGTAATTGTTGGGAGGAAAGCAGAGGATGGAATAGGAGAACACACAGGTAGCTGTCAGTTATTGGTGATATTTGAGTTTGGTGTGGGTTCACAAGTGTTCATTGTATTTTAAAAATAAACAAATAATAGAGGAAGGCCACAAATGGACTAATGACGTGTTTCACAGACTAAGGTTTATGATTTATCTATTTTATGCATCGATGTTAATGAAAAAATGTATGTTAATTGCATTTGTAAACTGCAGCAACAACGAAATGTAATTTTAAAAAGCTCTCAGGGCTTTTCGTTCTTACTCAGATGGCATAAGCCCACTACAGCCTATCTCACCCTCAGATTACAAGGAAAAACTGGACAAAATGCTGCCAGACAGCGTTTCCTTGATAACCATGTTGATGGTTGTATTGTGGCTGTGTAGGAGAATGTCCTTGTTTGTAAAAACCTCACACTACAATATTCAAAAATAATGAAACATCATGTTGGCAACTTTCAAATGGTTTAGGGAAAAATGAGTTATTTGCAGTATCTGTACATTTGAGATTGCCACTTTTCTGTAAATTTGAGATTGCTTCAAAATCAAAAGTTTAGGGAGTTCCCTGGTGGTCTAGGGTTAGTCGTCGGCGCTTTTGCTACCGTGGCCTGGGTTCAGTCCCTGTTCGGGAACTGAGATTTTGTAAGCCGCGTGGCGCAGCCAGAAAAAAAAAAAAAATCAAAAGTTTACATCAAAAAGAGTGAAAAAAATGTTAGAAACAAAAAAAGATAATTGCATGACACAGAAATGATTAAGGATTAGCACCCAAAATAATTTCTATCAATCAAAAAGAAAAAGAGATGCACTGAAGTAAAAAATGAAAAAGAGCTGAGAAGAAAAACCATAAATGAACATGACAAAATGTTCCACACCTTTAGTGATCAGGGGAATGCGTACGCAAACCACAATGTAATAACATTTCACACACACCAGATCGGCAAAACATTTAAATCCTGACAATGCTGGAGTATGTGGCAAGAGGAGAATTCATACATCACCAGTGAAAGTGCAATGGTTAGAATTACTTTACAAAACACTTTGGCATCACCCAGTATTAAATCCAGCAATTTTACAACAAGATAAATACCCTATTGATCAGCACTCTCCTGTAGAAATAAATGCAAGCCATATATGTAATTTTAAATTGTCTAGTAGCTCATTTAAAAAGTAAAAAGAATCAGCTGAAATTAATTTTAATAACATTTTAATTCAGCCCAATATATCCAAATTTTTTTAATCATTTCAACATGTAATAGATATAAAAACATTATTAATGAAGTATTTAGAATTTTTTTCATACCAAGTCTTCAGTGAGTAGTCTTAGACTTGCAGCACTTGGACTTGCTGTATTTTAGGTGCCTAGCAACCACATATGGCTAGTGGCTACTGTACTGGACAGCATAGCTCCAGAAACTTGACACGTGGAACAGGAGGCCTGTACAACAATGGCCGTAACAGCATTGCTCATAGTAGCAAAGTCTGGACAATCCAAATGTCCATCATCAGTGGAATTAATAAGTAAACTCTGTCACATACATACAAAATGGAATCCCAGACAGCAGTGAAAATAAATACATTACAGCTATAGGCATCAAGCTGTTTGTTTCTCAAAAGCAATATTGAGTAAAAGGAACAACTTACTGAATGATGGATACAAAATGACTTCATTGATATAAAGTTCAAAGGCAGGCCCAACTCAATGATGTATCATCTAGGGATACACACATGGTTTGTAAAAGTAAAAAGCAAAGCAGAAGAGTGGTTAATACAAAAATTCAGTCCACGATCCTCCTGGCGGTAATGGAGGAGAAGCTCCTTGGGGATTCCCCTAGCAGCAGTGAGGTTCTAGTTCTTTACCTGAGAGATAAGTGGATGGGCGTGCATTTTATTATTCTTTAAAGTGTATGTAAGCATTTTACGTAAATTATATTTAAATAGAAATAATTTACATTAAGGTGTGTATAGTGTGCCTCTGCCTGGGGGAATTGTTAAAGCATGAGAATATTGTATGAATATTTATCCATATGTATAACATATCTCTGAGAAAATAGACAAGAACTGGTAAAATTAGTTGCTTCTGGATAGAGGAGTTGAGTGGCTAGAGGACAGGAATGGGAAGAAAATTTTCATAATATACCCTCTCGTATCTTGAATTGTGAAGTTCATGAATATTACCTAATCCATCAATCGATACATTTCTCTAATGCAATTGCTTGGCTCGCATCCCTGGAAATTCCGATTTAATAGGCCAGGACTGAGGACCCAGAAATTGCATTTAAATAAGGGAGGGGATTGTGATGCTGTAGGTCAAAGGACTACACTTTGAGAACCACCTCTACAGGCTTATTCATTCACAAACCCTCATTGCATGCTTATTGTGCACTGGTCACTCTTCATCTGTATTTCCAACAAGCTCCCCAGTGATGCTGGGGATGCTGCTGGTCTGCAGTGGGCTGTTTTGAATAGTGTATTAATCATGTTTTCTATTTTCTGTATTTTATGATGTTTTGACATCTTAAAAAGCTTGCTGGCCAGAGAAAGACTGCTCCTCCCAGGGCTAGCAGTTCTTTGAGAAAGCAAACGGCTCAGCGGGGAGCATGCCTTTCACACACACAGCAACCAATCCAAGCCCTTATTCCTTAACCACCACCTTTACCTAATTCACGCACGTGGAGCCAATCTTTCCCCGGCCCTAAATTATCCCAAGGCCAGATTCCAGGCAACTAGACACCACGTCTAAAGACCAAAGCCCACAGAAATTATGCAAACTGGCCAATCCTACACTGTTTCCTCTGCCCTTCCTTGCTGCCTTTCCCACAGAAACCCCCTTGGAGGCTTTGACTCAGGCCCTCCCTTCGCTCTTGTCTTCGGCCTCCCGACCAAAACCTGGCGTTTCTCCCGTGGCCCTGAGTTGCGGGGCCTGCCTCTTGTTTCTAGGGGAACGGTAAGTACCATTCAATTTTTCTTACGATGGCACTGACCTCTCTCTGTCATCACTCAGTCACCTTTAGAAATTAAGACCCGGGGCTTCCCTGGCGGCGCAGTGGTTGAGGGTCCGCCTGCCGATGCGGGGGACGCGGGTTCGTGCCCCGGTCCGGGAGGATCCTGCATGCCGTGGAGCGGCTGGGCCCGTGAGCCGTGGCCGCTGGGCCTGTGCGTCCGGAGCCTGTGTTCCGCAACGGGAGAGGCCACAGCAGTGAGAGGCCCACGTACCGCAAAAAAATAAATAAAATAAAATAAAATAAAAAAAGAAATTAAGACCTGGACACAGAATAAATAACAGGTCTGACATTGTTCTTGCTTTGTAAGATATCCCCCTTTTAAACGCCTGTCTCATTCTACCTCTGTTTACATGTTAACGAAAATTTACATTGAGATCCCTGTCAAATAAAAAGCACCTGGTCACCGCCAGTGAGGCTATACATAGAGATGCTGAGAAAGCACCGTTCACAGCGTGGGCAGCGCAAGCCGGAAGGAGGATGCAGTGTCGGGGACACGCGTGCACTGGGTGGGGAGCAGGGACATGGGAGGATCCCAGTCCTCTTGGCAGCTCCCCAGCGTGTCCGGCCTGATCTGTGCCTCAGCAGCCGGCCAGCTGTGACCAGTGACTCTGCTCCGGTGAACTGGTTCTTGGCTCCCCTGGGACCACGAGGAGCGAATAAAACACTACCTGCTATCAAGATCGCAGAAAGTCACAACCCAGTCCCACCTAGATTTTGTTTGTTGGGCCACGCTGCACGGCTTGCGGGATCTCAGTTTCCCGACCAGGAATTGAACCCAGGCCGTGGCCGTGAAAGCGCAGAATCCTAACCACTGGACCACCAGGGAAGTCCCCCATCTAGCTTTATTCTCTAAAGTTTCATTTGTGTTTGCAACATAAAGTAATTCCTTTATGTGCCTGTACATATGTCCTGGTTTTTTTCTTTTTCCCCCAGAAGTAAGAACAAATCCTTCTTTTGAGTTATTCAGAGCTTCTAGGCTGTAGGGAGAAACAACACAAAAGAGTGCATGATTATGCTGTCAGATGCCTGAGGTGAAGCCATTAACCAAGTTCCTTTTATCAATTCCAGCAGCCTCCACTGCTTTCTGGGAGGGTGGGAACTCATGGAGGAACAGCCTGGCTCTTTGCAGCACCCACGTGATGAGATGTTTTGTTAGTGCCCCGTGTGTTCAGGCCGGGTTCATTCTACTCTACATGACCTGATAACGTGGGGATACTTGGAGTTTTGCTCATTTACTGTCTCACACTCTGGAGCAAAAAATTTGAGGGATCTGGTTCATATTGTCTTCTCAAAGAGCTTTTACTCAGGGTCTTAAGTATTCCCCCTTTTCATTTCCCCATCACAAGAAATATAAATAAGTTATTGGAAGTATAAAATGTCTATTTGGTCTGTGCTAGAAAAACAGATTCAGGTCATATAGGGAAGTCAAACATAAGAGAAGTGGAGTTGCTTTGATTGGGCACTGCTTCAATATCTGAAAAAGAAAAAAGTCCCCATGAGGTTGCTCTAAGGCAGCATGGGAAAGCGGGTAGAGAAGGCTGCAGGGGAGGCTGACAGAGGGGGAAGCGGGATAGATTCACCCTGGCTGGATAGGCCGACTCAGCAAGTCAAAGGGGACTCAGCTCCATCTGCCCAGCTAAGCCAGAAGTGGTGCACACCTCAATGAGGAATCTGGGTTTTGTTTTTTTTGTTTTTGTTCTGACTGTACCATGCGCGGCATGCGGGATGGAACCTGTGCCGCTTGCATTGGGAGCACAGGGTCTTAACCCCTGGACCACCAGGGAAGTCCCAGGAATCTGGGTTTTAAATAGCCCTGAAAAGCGAGAGGAGACTTTAAGAGTCTTCAGATGGCTACACAAAACCACCTATCAGCATCCTATTTCGTTCAGGTAATTCTGGAGAATCTGTGAGGCAATAATTCTCAGCCTTGGCTACACATTAGAATCACCTGGGAATGGGACTGAGTTCTTGTTGTTGTTGTTCGTTTGTTTGTTTTTTCTTCCAGTTTTATTGAGATCTAGTGGACATACAGCACTGTATAAGTTTAAGGTGTACAGAATAATGATTTGTTTACATACGTCATGAAGTGATTCTCACGGTAAGTTTAATGAACATCCTTCATCTCATATAGGTACAGAATTAAAGAAATAGAAAAAAATTTTTTTCTTGTGATAAGAACTCTTAGAATTTACTCTCGGTAACTTTCATATATAACATGCGGCAGTGTTAATTACGTTTCTCATGCTGTACCTTATATCCCTAGTATTTATTTACCTTATACCTGGAAGTTTGGACCTTCTGATTATCCTCATCCAGTTCCCCCTCCCCAGCCCACCCCCTACCTCCACCTCTGGTAACCACAAATCTGGAAAGCTGGTTTCTTTTTCTATGGGTTTGTTTGCTTGTTTGCTTTTGAAGTATAATTGACCTAATTGAACTAACACTATGTTAGTTCTTACTACACAATATAGTGATTTGATATTTCTATACATTTCATACTGATCACCAAAATAAATCTAGTTATGCTGTGTCACCATACAAAGACATTACATCGTTATTGACTGTATTCCCCACACCGTACACTTCATACCTGCGACTCGTTTATTTTGCAGCTGGAAGTTGTACCTCTTAATCTCCCTCATCTATTTCTTTCCACCTCCTACCCCTCCCACCTCTGGCAAACACATGTTTGTTCTCTGTTTCTATAACTCTTGTTTTGTTATGTTTTTTCATTTGTTTTGTTTTGTTTTAGATTCCACATATAAGCAAAATAATACAGTATTTGTCTTTCTCTGTCTTATTTCCCTTATAATACCTTGTAGGTCCATCCATGTTGTCACAAATGGCAAGGTTTCATTCTTTTTTATGGCTAATATTCCATATATCAAAACCAGAATCTCACCAAAGCACATCATTGTGAAATGTCAAACATGTGACAAAGAGAAGATTCTACAAACTCTAGAGGGAACAGGGGATATATCATATACAAAGGATTAAAATCAAAATGACCTCAGGCTTCTCAAGAGTACTCCTAGAAGCCAGAAGACCAAGGGATAAATGCCTTCAAAGTTCTGAAAGAAAACTATTTCCAGACTAGAATTTTTTACCAGGCCAAATCACCAATTCATGTGAGAGTAGAAAAAAAGGTACTTTCGACACGAAAGCCCTCAAAAAATTAACCTCCCACTCACTTTTCTCAGGAAGCTGCTGGAGGATGTGCTCCATATAAACAAAGGAGTAAGCTAAAAATGTGAAAAATGGGGAGATGCAACATGGGAGAGCTGCAAAGGACTGATGGTGAAGCTGGAACTGCACAACTCAGATGGGACTCAAACCCACCAAAACTCAGATTGGGACTTGAACCCACAGGCTGGGACTCGAATCCAGAATCCACTGTCGTTTAATTGAGACCACACACCTGGTCTCAGGATTTAGTGAAGCTCAGGTTCTTTATGTCTCATCCCAGAAGGAATTCAGCAAGAGGCAAAGTGATAGGTAAGAAGTGGATTTATTTAAAGAGATACACATTCCATAGACAGAATGCGGTCTGTCTCAAAGGGCGAGAATGGCCCCGAAATATGGGGTGGTTAGTTTTTATGGGCTGGGTAACTTCATAGGCTAATGAGTGGGAGGGTTATTCCAACTATTTGAAGGAAGGGGTGGGGATTTCCAGGAATTGGGCCACCGCCCACTTTGTGGCCTTTTATGGTTGGGCCTTGGAACTGTCCTGGCACCTGTGGGTGTGTCACTTAGCTAATGTATCGATATTGCAATGAGTGTATAATGAGGCGCAGGTCTACTGGAAGTCAAATCTTCCGCCATCTTGGACCTAGATGGTTCTAACCAGTTTATGTCTTATCCTCAAAGGCTATGCCAATAGCTTTATTGCTTTGCCAGGCAAAGGGGGACAGAACCGGCTATTGCCCTTGAAACTGTGTGTCCCAACCCAGGAGGGTTTGGTGAGGAGTTTTATAGCAATGGTGCAAGGGCAGGATTGCTGACAAGGATCAGGGTGTGTGCAGGGCCTGTATTCCTTTAATCTGGTCTCAGGTGAGCTTCTGTGGTTGAGTTTCTCCTGTTGAGCTTCTGTGGTTTCTTTAATCTGGCCTCAGTTGGTCTCCTGATCTTCTCTGAAGAATGCTTCATCAAGTAGTTAGCACTTTCCATTTTGGGGGGGTTTTAGTTACGCAGAAGAGCCCAAAGATACTGTTATGCGTATCCCTTGAGACAGAACCAGGACCTGCCGCAAGGCTGCACTGTTGTCTCCTGGCTGCTCCTCCCTTGTCTCTGCATCCCTTCCCTTCCCTGATTAGCAGCTGTTTGAAAGGGTTCCGTGCCCAGGAGCCCCACAGGGTCCTCCTTGGCTTCATGACTTGTTCAAGGGCAAGCACTGCAGCCAGGCTTAGATCACAAAATGACTTGGGCCAGAATGGTTTCTCTTATGTCAAAAAAAGAAAAGTGAAATCTGGTTCTTTTCCTCCAGGGACCCCCTACCCTATCCGAATACAGAAGCTGCGTGAGGCTGCCCTGGTGATTGCAGGACTTTACCCAACTGGTTCACACGTGGACTCGTAACCAGTGCCTCCCAGTCCATTGCCATTGTGCCAGGGAAATGGAAATCTCCAAAGGTGTATTCCTGAGGTCTTCTCAGTCATATTGTCCTTAGTGAGGATCCCTTCACTGGATTCAGCCTTGAAAGTGGGTCTTGGAAGACAGACGGTGGGGAGACAAGAAGGAAGCAGCCCAGGAGTTCAAGGTCATGATGGTCATGAGCAGGTTCCACAAGCCCCTAGCACAGAAGGTAAGCACTTTACACAATCACCTGATGTCCACCCTGCATCTGTACCGTGTGCACATGTGTGGCTGGCTGCTATTCCCAACCAAATGTTATGATTTAACGGTTCCTGAGGGCAGAGACTCTGATATAGTGCTTCATATATGGTGAGACAGTCATTTCCAAAACAAGTTTTTGCTTGAAATGATGATAGTTGTTCTAGAATGACACTCTGTAAAGTGTTGATAGAGTGGGATGTTAATTACTTTTATAGCGTACAACCCCTAGAATTAAATAATTTGTCAGTATAGTGGTCAATATCCTTGAGGGCAGCTCCAACTGAGGAATCACTCTCCGGTGGCCTGACTCTATCAGTCTTAATTAAGTGCCCCAAAGAAGGGGACAGCTTAGCTGAGTTGGGGGAAATTGGACGTAGGAGATTGTGGTTCAGGGAAGGAGAGGAAGAGGTAAACTTAGATGTCAGAGAGACCTGGGGTTAAGAAAATGCTGCAAAGTTTAAAAGTGACTCTCCTGAAACTGAAACCGCACAACTCAGATTGGAACTCAAACCCACTGTCTTTTTTTTTTTTCTTTTCTTTTTAGGTGTATAGATGGTGCTTTTATTGTTATTATTATATTTTTAATAGATCTTTATTGGAGTATAATTGCTTCACAATACTGTGTTAGTTTCTGTTGTACCACAAAGTGAATCAGCCATATACATACCTATATCCCCACATCCTCTCCCTCTTGAGCCTCACTCCCACCCTCCCCATCCCACCCCTCTAGGTCATCACAAAGCACTGAGCTGATCTCCCTGTGCGATGCTGCTGCTTCCCACTAGCTAACTATTTTACATTCGGTAGTGTATATATGTCCACGCTACTCTCATTTCGCCCCAGCTTCCCCCCACCCCCATGTCCTCAAGTCCATTCTCTATGTCTACATCTTTACTCCTGCCCTGACACTAGGTTCATCAGAACCTTTTTCTTTTCTTTTTAGATTCCATATATATGTGTTAGCCTACGGTATTTGTTTTTCTTGTTCTGACTTACTTCACTCTGGATGACAGTCTCTAGGTCCATCCACCTCACTACAAATAACTCAATTTCATTTCTTTTTATGGCTGAGTAATATTCCATTGTATATATGTGCCACATCTTCTTTATCCATTCATCTGTTGATGGACATTTAGGTTGGTTCTATGTCCTGGCTATTGTAAACACTGCAAAGAACATTGTGGTACATGTCTCTTTTTGAATTATGGTTTTCTCAGGGTATATGCCCAGTAGTGGGATTGCTGGGTCATATGGTCGTTCTATTTGTAGTTTTTTAAGGAACCTCCATACTGTTCTCCATACTGGTTATATCAATTTACATTCCCACCAACAGTGCAGGAGGGTTCCCTTTTCACCACACCCTTTCCAGCATTTATTGTTTCTAGATTTTTTGATAATGGCCATTCTGACCAGTGTGAGGTGAAACCTCATTGTAGTCTTGACTTGCATTTCTCTTATAATTAGTGATGTTGAGCATCTTTTCATGTGCCTCTTGGCCATCTGTATATCTTCTTTATTGAAATGTCTATTTACGTTTTCCATCCATTTTTTAATTGAATTGTTTGTTTTTTTGATACTGAGCTGCATGATCTGTTTGTATATTTTGGAGATTAATCCTTTGTCTGTTGTTTCATTTGCAAATATTTTCTCCCATTCCGAGGGCTGTCTTTTCATCTTGTTTATGGTTTCTTTTGCTGTGCAAAAGCTCTGAAGTTTAATTAGGTCCCACTTGTTTATTTTTGTTTTCATTTCCATTATTCAAGGAGGTGGGTCAAAAAAGATCTTGCTGTGGTTTATGTCAAAGAGTGTTTTTCCTATGTTTTCCTCTAAGAGTTTTGTAGTGTCTGGTCTTAAATTTAGGTCTTTAATCCATTTGGAATTTATTTTTGTGTATGGTGTTAGGGAGTGTTCTAATTTCAATCTTTTACATTGTCCAGTTTTCCCAGCACCACTTATTGAAGAGGCTGTCTTTTCTCCATTGTATGTTCTTGCCTCCTTTGTCATAAATTAGGTGACCATATGTGCATGGGTTTATCTCTGGGCTTTCTATCCTGTACCATTGATTTACATTTCTGTTTTTGTGTCAGTACCATACTTTCTTGATTACTGTAGCTTTGTAGTATAGTTTGAAGTCAGGGAGCCCAATTCCTCCAGTTCCGTTTTTCTTTCTCAAGATTGCTTTGGCTATTTGGGGTCTTTTGTGTTTCCATACAAATTGTAAAAATTTTTTTACAATTCCGTGAAGAATGCCATTGGTAGTTTGATAGGGATTGCATTGAATCTGTAGATTGCTTTGGGTAGTATAGTCATTTTCATGGTATTAATTTTTCCAGTCCAAGGACATGGTATATTTCTCCATCTGTTTATGTCATCTTTGATTTCTTTCATCAGTGTCTTATAGTTTTCTGAGTATAAGTCTTTCACCTCCTTAGGTAGGTTTATTCTCAGATATTTTATTCTTTTTGTTGTGATGATAAATGGAATTGTTTCCTTAATTTCTCTTTCAGATTTTTCGTCATTAGTGTATAGGAATGTCAGAGATTTCTGTGCATTAATTTTGTATCCTGCAACCTTATCAAATTCATTGATTAGTTCTAGTAGTTTTCTGGTGGTATCTTTAGGATTTTCTATGTATAGTATCATGTCATCTGCAAACAGTGACAGTTTTATTTCTTCTTTTCCAATTTGTATTCCTTTTATTTCTTTTTCTTCTCTGATTGCTGTCTAGGACTTCCAAAACGATGTTGAATAAGAGTGGTGAGAGTGGACATCCTTGTCTTTTTCCTGACCTTAGTGGAAATGCTTTCAGTTTTTCACCATCCCACTGTCTTTTAGAGATCACACACCTGGTCTCAGGACTTAATGAAGCTCAGGTTCTTCATGTCTCATCACAGAAAGAATTCAGTGAGGGGCAAAGTGATAGGTTATAATTAGATTTATTTAGAGAGGTACACATTCCATAGACAGAATGTGGTCCATCTCAAAAGGTGAGAGTGGTCACAGGGCATGGGGGTCATCTCAGAAAGTGAGAGCAGCCCTGGGAGAAACACACTCCACGGAGTGTGGGCCATCTCAGAAGACGAGAGACCCCAAAATATGGTGTGGTTAGTTTTTATGGGCTGGGTAATTTCATAGGCTAATGAGTGAGAAGATTATTCCAATTATTTTGGAGAAAAGGCAGAGATTTCCAGGAATTGGGCCACTGCCCACTTTGGCCTTTTATGGTTGGCCTCAGAACAGTCATGGCACCCCTGGGTATGTCATTTAGCTAATGTATTACAATCAACGTATAATGAGGCTCAAAGTCTGCTGGAAGTAGAACCTTCTGCCATCTTGGACCTAGTTGGTTCTAACCAGTTTTTGTCGTGTCCTCAGTGGCTATGTCATTTTCATAAAGATTGTGCCCTTCCCTCCTTTTGCAAAACTATTCCCCACCCCCACCCCCCCCGCAGCAGATAGGACTGGCTACCCTCTTACCCTTTTTCTCATCAAAAGTTTTCAATTAAAATTTGAAACTATGATTTTTATCAAAGAAATCAGTGATAGAGTTGCCACCTAAAATAACCATATGCCCAGTTATATTTGAATTTCAAATAGACAACACATAATATTTTAGTATAAATGTGTTCTAAATATTGCATGGAACTTACACTAAAAAAAAAAATCATTTTTTATCTGGAATTCAAATTTAACTGGGATTCCGATATTTTTATTTGCTAAGTCTGACAATGCAAGCCAATGAGACACAGGATTCATTTCACAGAAGTCCACATTACAGCTCACATCTGTGGAAATACCTTTAAAGAGACACAGCCTTTTATTTGCACACACCAGACCACAAAATGCAGATAATAATTCTTTAATGTGATTCATGTTATTTTGATGACATTTGGGTCAAACTCAGATTCAGAATTACTGGCCTCATTGGCTACTTTTTTTTTTTTTGCAGTACGCAGGCATCTCACTGTTGTGGTCTCTCCCGTTGTGGAGCATAAGCTCCAGACGCGCAGGCTCAGTGGCCATGGCTCATGGGCCCAGCCGCTCCACGGCATGTGGGATCTTCCCGGACCGGGGCACGAACCCGTGTCCCCTGCATCGGCAGGTGGACTCTCAACCACTGCGCCACCAGGGAAGCCCTCATTGGCTACTTTTATCTGTGTAACAGCTGAAGCTGCCTGCACGATAATGATCTTGGGTCTGAGCTCAAGCGTTAGAAGCCCTGTCTTCTGAAGTATTTGGCTCGTGCAAGGACACCATTGCAGAAGTCACAGCTCAGGTCCTGGCTGCTTCGGGTGTAGTCACAGAGTCCACCTGGAATTTGTGAGATGGGTTAATGCCAAGCCCACAGCCCCTTGCTGTGGCAGGGTGCTCAGCAGTTAACTCAGATTCTCTTTCCTAGTTGCTTTTTAGGAGGCAACTGAGGTTTGGGAGAATCTGCTGCAATGAATTATGTTTGTACCTGTTAACTCCACGCTGGGAAACCAACCCATGGGTTACACAAAGCTCTCAGGTGCTGGTCAGGGGTCCAGGTTGGAAACCTCCTCTGGATTTCTTTGATTCTAACAGTCAGGACCTCAGTCATCTGGGAAACCTGGGCCTTGCTGATCCAGGAGGTGGGGCATGAAGGCCAGGGTCCTGCAAGGAGAGAGGCAGAGGGTGATGCAGCTTCCTGGGCTCAGGGCTACTTTTTCATTTCCCTTTTTCTCTCCTCCCCTTTGGCAGAACCATCGCCACCTTCAATCTTCCTGAGGATAAATAGTAAAGCTACAAGTTTAGGCAAAGGAAGGGATGAGCAGACATTTCACAGCTGTTTTCAGGGTAATGGTAAGAGGCAGAGTTGGAAAACAGAGGTGACAGATGTAGCATAGGGACCAGTCTGATGCCCTCTTTCAGTGCTGCTGATATAGCAGTCTGTGTGTAAGCAAGATTGTGTTAAGTTGCTGGTCTTTCAATTTCAGATGCATTTCCAATATCCTGCATTTGTGCTGTCCTCACAATTGCTGATTTTGATATCAAATTTGTGTGCAGATGATTTCCTACCTTTACTGTATGTTTACCTTTACCGGTGAGCTTTTCCATTTGTAATTTCTTGGTTTCTAGTTGTGGCCTTTCTTTTCCACCTAGAGAAGTTCCTTTAGCCTTTGTTGCAAATCTGGTCTGGTGGTGCTGAATTCTGTTAGCTTTTGCTTGTCTGTAAAGCTTTTGATTTCTCTGTTGAATCTGAATGAGAGCCTTGCTGGGTAGAGTATTCTTGGTTGTAGTTTCTTCCCTTTGATCACTTTAAATATATCGTGCCACTCCCTTCTGGCCTGCAGAGTTTCTGCTGAGAAATCAGCTGAAAACCTTATGGGAGTTCCCTTGTACATTATTTGTTGCTTTTCCTTTGTTGCTTTTAATATTTTTTCTTTGTCTTTAATTTTTGTCAATTTGATTACTATGTGTCCTGGCATGTTCCTCCTTGGCCTTATCTTGCCTGGGACTCTCTGCACTTCCTGGACTTGGGTGACTGTTTCCTTTTCCATGTTAGGGAAGTTTTCAGCTATTATCTCTTTGAATATTTTCTCAGGTCCTTTCTCTCTCCTCCTTCTGGGACCCCTATAATGTGAATGTTGGTGCATTAGATGTTGTCCCAGAGATCTCAGACTGTCCTCATTTCCTTTCATTCTTTTTTCTTTATTCTATTCCACCACAGTGATTTCCACCATTCTGTCTTCTAGCTCACTTATCTGTTCTTCTGCCTCAGTTATTCTGCTACTGATTCCTTCTAGTGTGTTTTTCATTTCAGTTATTGTATTGTTCATCTCTGTTGTTTGTTCTTTAGTTCTTCTAGGTCTTTGTTAAACATTTCTTGTATCTTCTTGATCTGTGCCTCCATTCTTTTTCCAAGATTGTGGATCATCTTTATTACCACTACTGTGAATTCTTTTTCAGGCAGATTGCCTATCTCCACTTCCCTTAGTTGTTCTTCTGGAGTTTTATTTTGTTCCTTCATCTGGAACATATTCCTCTACCATCTCATTTTGTCTAACTTTCTGTGATTGCAGTTTCCTCCACAGGCTGCAGGGTTGCAGCTTTTCTTGCTTCTGCTGTCTGCCCCCTGGTGGATGAGGCTGTCTAAGAGGCTTGTGCAGGCTTCCTGGTGGGAGAGACTGGTACTTGCCCACTGGTGGGTGGAGCTTGGTCTTGTCCCTCTGGCGGGCAGGGATGTGTCAGGGGGTGTGGTTTATTGGACAGCTGTGTGTTCAGGAAGACTTTAAGCAGCCTGTTTGCTGTTGGGTGGGCCTGTGTTCCCACCCTGTTGGTTGTTTGGCCTGAAGCATCCCAGCACTGGAGCCTACAGGCTGTAGCGTGGAGCCAGGTGTTGGTGAGAAAATGGCGGCCTCCAAGAGGGCTCACACCAATGAGTACTCCCCAGAACTGCTACTGCCAGTGTCCTTGTCCCTGCAGTGAGCCAGAGCTGCCCCCCACACCTCCACAAGAGACCCTCCAATACTAGTAAGTAAGTCTGGTCCAGTCTCTTATGAGGTCACTGCTTTTTATCCTGGGTCCTGGTGTGCACAAGACCATGTGTGCACCCTCCAAGAGTGGAGTTTCTGTTTCCCCCAGTCTTGTGGAATTCCTGTGATCAAATCCTGTTGGCCTTCAAAGCCAGATTCACTGGGGGCTCCTCCTTCCATTGCCAGACCCCAAGCTGGAGAGCCTCATGTGAGTCTCAGAACGTTCACTCCTGTGGGAGAGCTTCTGTGGTATAATTATTTTCCAGTTTGTGGGTCGCCCACCTGGAGCGTATGGGACTTGATTTTACCATGATTGCACCCCTCCTACTGTCTCATTGTGGCTTCTTCTTTGTCTTTGGATGTAGGGTATCTTTAGCACTTTTTTGTTGATGGTTGTTCAGCAGTTAGTTGTGATTTTGGTGTTCCCATAAGACGAGGTGAGCTCATGTCCTTCTACTCTGCCATCTTGTCTCCTTCACCCAAAGTTCCTTATAGTCCCAAAATTCCTTGTAAAATTTTAAAAAATGTTTGTTGAATGGATGGTTCAAGAAAGAAAGGAATGAATGTAAGGCTGGCCCTATCTGAGAAGTTTTTAGAATTCAGAGCCAGGAAAAAATTTGCTTCTCTTGAGTAACTATGCTTCCTACTTTTCTTTGTCAAAAAAAAAAAAAAATTGCCTTTTCCTCTTTGCCCCAGTTGCAAGGAACCTTAGGACCGAATCTGAAATTCAAGCATGGCAACGATGTCAGCCTCAGTGGTTAGCTGAGTCCCATCTCCTTGGTCCCAGTGTTGCTAGTTTTGTATTGCATTACATTAGCTTTACATTGGTAAATCACATCAATGCTTCTGTAGAATTATATGGTCTATTAATAAATTCAATAAATACTTCTGGTGAAAGAATTTTTATAGAGGAACAGTGAGCATTTTTCAATGGTATGGATTTAAAGTCTGGCCCAAGCAATGCTGCTGTAAGTCCACCCCACATTCTGCAGAGCCCCCTCCTTTTGTGAGGCACCTGGCAAGAGGCTGCTTGTCGGTGGCTGTTAGCAACTCCAGGATTTGTTGAACAGCTTGGGGGGGAAAAGAACATTTTCCACTGCAGTTTTTTTTTTTTCCACTGCAGTTTTAATTATCAGAAGTACCACTATGTCCCCATGCTTATCTTTCCCATCTCCAAGGTCATTTGGGAAAAATGCAACACACTCACCAGTAAAGGCAAGAAGGCCCAGAAGTAGCCACAGCACAGACATATTGATGACTTGGCACTACGGATCCTAAAATGATTTTAAAATAGAAATTAGCTCAAAGATGTGAAGATATCAATTGTTGTCATAACAGTATGTAGTGTTTCTATGGAAGAGTGTGAAAAGAATGAATGTGTGTCCCCCTGTCTGAACTAAGAAAATTAATTATTTGAATCATAATGAAATAAGCCAGAGCGGGACATGTGCTCCATCCATCCTTTTAATTAGCTTAAAAATGACGAGACTCCTGCTCAGCCCACAGGGACTCAACATACTGTCGAGTTACCAAATACAGGTTCTTTCAAGAAACCAAGATACTTTGATTCTCAACACTGAGAAATACGGTGATCTGACTGCAGATCTTGAAAAGCCAGTTTCTGATGCATGTGCCTCATCCCAATAGCCTCTTCATTATCAAAAGGTAATACCAAAAGTAGAATTTCTCATCAGTGCTTCTCTTACTTTGGGTTCTTTTTCCTTGAGTTAAGAGGAAAGGTTACGCTTTCCTTGGTGCCTTGCCATCTTTGCTTTGGTTAGAAGAAGAAGCTGGAAGACATTCCCCACTGCTCTAAGCCCCCAGCCTGGGAATCTCAGACCCCTTTGGTCACCTTGAGCCATGTTTCCCGTTCTCCCTCTATAGGACTCCTAGGCAGGAACAAACCTGGGCCAGAGCCTGGGGAGACCAATAAACAGGCTATTTCCACCAGCAAAGTCAAATCCTCACGAAGTCAGGTCATGATAGGGGTCCAGGACTGAACTCATAAGGGGGTCAGCAGACAAGAGATCGGACAACTGGTCACCATCAAGCACTTGCTCTCAAATACTTTCTCATCCCAGCTATTCCTCTAATCACCTTCCTCGTGTACAAAGAGCCCTGGTTCCCCCACTAGCTACCAAATGAATATACAAATGCCACCCAGAATAGCTTGCTGCTGACCCCAGGGGATGCCTGAGGAGCCAGCCACCTGCCCCCAAAGCCTCCACCTTCCACGAGCCCCTTCTACTGCTGGCTGCTCCCATCATCTCCCTTGGTCAGCGGAGCTTAGCTACGATCCTTTTGAGTTACTACTATCATTACAAGTGGGGTGTGTGTATAAATATGTACTTGGCACTTTCATGATGCTTTTCTCATCTCTTTTGTTTGAAGGTTAGTATTGTGGGTGGTTCCTTCCAAACACCCAGGAAGAGAATATGTCAAGATGAAGAAGAGGTATTAAGGAAGTCATTTGAATTAACAAAAAGCCATGCTTTTTGTTTTTCTTCCCTACAACATTGAGATAGTCTATCTGATTTCCCTTAGTTGAGTAGAAAATGCCGTGCCCAGTCCAGAACACCAGAAAGATACAGGAACTTTGCATTTTAGCTGTGTTTACAGGAACTCTCAGATTCAGTCACCTAACAGGAATCACCCACTGAGCCCCCAGCACTGAATGAGAGAGGACACTCCGTCCCAGGAAAAAGAGCAGAGAAAGAGCCATGTAGGTACAGGAAAAGCTCATAGTTTCGTGAAAGTGTTTATTTACAGAGGCTTCTCACTGGCTTTATGGAAAGGACCCATCGGAAAAAAGGACTGCTTGCAACCAGATGCAAAGCCCAGAGCATTTTACTCTTTGTACTGCTTTTCCAGGGGAAAAAAATTCTTCTTGGAAACACAAGTGGAAAAACTTAGCTTTTATTGCAACATGAAAGCTCGTTTCATTTTCCAAGCACGGAGCTAAATGTCTGTGTTGCGTAAGCACTTGAATGAAAAGAGTCTGTGTAAATACATGTGCCAATGACTTAGGAACACAGAGTTACTTTGTTTGTTTTTTTTCAATTACATCAGGAAAGAGCAAGAAGGGACAATAAGACATCAACATAGCATATCGAAGGAACCCAAACTCTGTGACGCAACTTTCCAGGTGCCAAAAAGGAGTCTATGTTCAGAAGGGAGTGTTGAGGCGTCACTGGAGTGTGTGTGGGGAGAGTCCATCGGTCACCCAGGACCAATCCGGTCAAACCCCTGTGGCTCCAGACACTTGGAACCATTATCAAAACGTCAGGTCAGTCCAGCACTGTGTTCATGATGCCAAGCACAGCATCCCTCTTCTCCCTTTCTGGAGAGCAAAACTGTGACAGACAGCATGGGGGTGTCAAGGTGGAGGGCACGCTGGAAACTGACAACCTGAACACCACTTGGGGCCAGTTCAGGTTCCTGGTGGCCTCCACACACCCTTCCTCCACTGAGCACTTTGTAATTCTCAAAGCAGTGTTTAGATTTGTAAGGTGTCATGGACTATTTCCTCCTCAGTTAAACAATGTTTCTGGAAAAGATGGAAATAAAGATCTTTGTTCTTTGTAATTCTCTCACAAGAGAACCCCCATTCCTTTTCCATGAATGTTCTCCCAGATTATCCCCACAAACCTTGAACCACAGGCATCCTAGGTCCTTAGGGTCCTCCGACCAGCCTGGAAAAGTTGCCGTGTTAACATCCTAAGGTGCCGGGAGATGGAGGTGGCCCTGCCCCATCGTGCCCCACCCCACTTGGTCCTGGAAGGATTGAGGACTGCTCTCTACACACACACCAGGCAGGTCTCTTCTGCTCCACGTTGTACTGTCACCCTGACCCTGGTTTTATTGCTAACTCAGCTTTCTTGCTTGCTCCCTATGGACTGAAAGGCCTTTCCTGTAGCATCACATCTTAGCCATATCCCCTCATGCTCTCCCTCCTCATACACACCCTAGCATTGCCCCGCAGACTGCTGTGCACCAACAGCCCTTAAATGAAAACAACAGCAATGACAGCCACATACATAAAATGTTTCTGCCACTAGGACCACATTTTCTTGAGAAAAATCTAACTTTCTAGAGTCAGATATAAGGCTCCTTTTAAACTCACTTTTTGCAGAGTTGCATTTTCACATGGTCCATGAAAATATGTATTTACTGAATTTGGATTGTGAGCAAGGATTGCCAGCCTGGAAGGTTCGATCACTTCTCTTCACTCTCTGCAGGCAAATCCTTTCCTGGTTGAGAGAAAGCTGGGAAGGAGTTCCTTCTCTCCCTTCGGCCGCTGTGCCTGCTTTCCTCCCTTTGCCCATCTGGGATTCCCAGAGTTGGGAACTCCAGGAAGGCTCCTCTCCCAGTGCGAAGGACTGTCCCAGGAATATCCCGTTCTGAACAAAGATCAAATCTAAGAGACCATGGTCTCTCTTCCATGCAAGACTCCTGAAGCCTTTCTAGCCTTTGACTCCGCCAAGTTTAAGCTGTTAGACTTGTTGGCCTTAGATCTTTCACAGCCTCCAGAGAAGATAGGAGTTCGTTATAGAGGCGTCACTTAAGGTGGGTGGGGTTAATGAAATAGGAGGGAGCCTGAGGGTGGGGGAGAGGTTACATCTGGAAAAACATGAACACCTCTGTCCTTTGGCTTTGAATTCACAAAAAACACATCTCATATGGCCTATAACAGTTCCCATTAAATGCACACATGTTTCTGTTCTCCCATTCTTCCTTTCGCCCGTGCTCACAAATCCAAAAGTAACTATATACTTAAATTAAAAGAAATCTAAACATGTGTAAGTATTGTAAATAAAAACTCATTCTATCATCTACATAATCTTTTATAACTTGTGTTTTCCTTGCAAGGTTCTTGAGTTTTCTCTGACTCCAACTTTTCTTATTTACTTAGCAGAGACACAGTCATTATCAGTTGATCACCATACCCTGGATTTTTCATGCTAAATAGGCCTGAGCAGAGTTCCACCGCTCACCTGTTTTCAGTGAGCTCTTGTCCTTAGAGACCATCGGCCCACCACCCCTTATATAGAGTCCCTGGCCTGCTGCCTCTTTCAAAAAGTGTTGACTTCACCCTCTTACTAAGAGATTTATGACTGTCTTACTTTAGTAAGTAATCATCAATTATAGTAATTATAAATTACAGTTATTATAGTAATTATAAATTATAGTAATTATAAATTAATCATAAATTATAGTAATCATCAAATAATTATAAAGACTTTGAACTTATATAGGGCCTTTTATTCAAGAACGTCCTGACATTTTGCAAACATTAAGCAATATTGTTTCCTGCCACACCTCAGTGGGCAGATCCTAGTTATATTCATTTTGACATTTTCCAGTCCTACACTTGTTTTTATTTGCACCAGTTTCTGGGAATGGGGCCAGGTAGGAAGGAAGGAAGGGAGGAAGGGAGGGAGGGTGGAAGGAACTGAATCTGGAATGTTAGAAACTCTTATTCTTCATGTGTATTTCAGGCAAGCAGAGCCACACCTTAGGCTGAATGATGCTCTTTTATACACCTCTAATGCCTACAGTTTGTTCCTAAATGTCTACCCCAATAGATACTTCAAGAGGGTTTATATGAAATTTCCAGGAAGGACTCCTTGCCCCAGATTGCCCAAGGGATGAGTTCCACAATTAAAAGAAGGAGCTTCCTCAACCACCACGCCCTATGCCGCAGCTCTACTGAACGGCTTGATCTCCCCCAAGCAGCCCCGTCATTTGCTCTCTGCCTATGGACAGGCTCCTCCCTCTGGCAGAAATGCCCTCGGGGACATTGTGTGTCCCCCCCCCCCCGAGGGACTGTGTGTCATTTGTCTTTACAACCCTAGCACCTAACACCCTGCCCAACACATATGAGATCGCAATAAAACCCATGGAATAAATGGGTTGCGCATTGGCTGACCTGTTGCTAATCTGTCTCCTCTGCAGCCCCTGCCTTCTCCCGGGTCCCCCGCCCTGCCACACCTGGAATGTGTGAGAGCAGTGAACTTGGCGGCTTCATTCATGACTGAGTCCTCAGAGACCAGATCAGAGTCTAGCACGTTGTGTGTGTTCGGTATATATTTGTTGAATCCGTCAATGCATGAAGAATCTTCAATCTCACCCAGCAAGGTTCAGATCGGTCCTCCAACCCCGCGTCCCAGGTTGGTTTCCATGCTGCCTGGTAGGTATTTCAGCCTGAAAACATCTTGAGAGCAAGGACTGGGTCTTTTTTCCTGTATCCCCTAAATGGCACATAAGAGGTATTCGGTAGATGTTGATAGAATGAATAAATGAACCAAAGGATATTTATGACTTGGGGAAGTCACTGACTCCGTATTTGCAGCTCAGACTTTGGGGACTGGGATTTCCTAGTTCACTCCCCAAGGCGTAGATGGTGAGGCTACGAGAAGACAGGGCACTCTGAGCAAGGATCCAGACCCAGAGACCAGGAGTTCCTGAACTTTACATTTGGGGAGAGGGTGTGAGAATGCTGGTCTCCTCTCTGTTGTTGGCAGAGTTGGGATAAAAAGCAGATAAATAATGTACCCCACTAGAAACCATGTCCCTACCAAACAGTGGAATCCTTTCTCTTTATTTTGTCTACCAAGGTGTAGCACACACCAACGACAACTCAAATTTATTAGAGTGTGTGAAAACTCGGGAAGGCCCTGGCCCCATCTGCAAAAACACCACGTCACCAGGGCCAATCAAACCCAGCGCCGAGGATGCACATGAGCATCCTGGAAGTTTCTCCCCTGGTTGGCAGCCAGCATGTTGCCTGGCAACAGCTCCACGGAAATGATGCACACCAGTGCCCTCAGGCTCATTCAGTCCTCAGCTGCTCTGTGTGGACAACCTCCCTTTCAAAGACCTGGCGGACACTCAGTGGGGAAGCTGGGGCGGAGTGGGGTGAGGGCGGGTATTGAAAAGAAAGCTTGTTGCGCCTGTTCTTAAGTGAGACTAAATATTAGAAACAGCTGAAGATATTCCCTGCCATGCCCCATGCAATTCTGACACCAGTTCTGAGGTGTGTGTTCTTTTCCATCCCAAGCAGTTCTGTGACACCAGCTGAGTCCTATAATTTAACTCAATTCTGACACTATCTACCTGGAAATCGTATCAGATCCCAAAGATTAAGGTCTCAGTCCTGTAAGACTTCCCTCCACCCCCATCTCCAACTTCAGAAGCCAATTGTAAGTCCAGGTTGCACCTGGGCTTCTGACCTACCAGCTGTAGATCAGAAGTTCCAACGACCTCTCCTTGGGTTCCATTAATTTGCTAGAATGGGTCACAGAACTCAAGAGAACCTTATACTTACAGATTACCTATTTATTTCAAAGGATATAACTCAGGAACAGCCAGATGGAAGAGAGGCTGTAGGGCAAGGGATGGGGAAGGGGTGCAGAGCTCCCATGACCTCTCTGGGACCGCTCTCCCCACATCCCCACATGTTCACCAACTCAGAAGCTCTCTGAACCCTCTCCTTTTGGGTTTTATGCAGGCTTCATTGCAGAGGCAGGATTGATTAAATCATTGGTTATTGGTGACTGAACTCAAGCTTCAGCCCCTCTCCCCTCCCAAGTAGAGGGGTGGGATTGAAAGTTCCAACCCTAAAATCACCAGATTGGCTCCACTGGCAACCAGCCCCCATGCTTAGGGGCTTTCATTAAAATAGCAAAAGACAACTTTATGGTTCTCATCGCTTAGGAAATTCTAAGGGTTTTAGAAGCTCCGTGCCAGGAGGGGGACAAATGGAGGGACCAAGCTAGGAACCCAGGCTTAGGCTAAGAGCCAAACCTGTTTCCCCCTAGATGCTGCTCCAAGTGGCATTTGGTCCTGAAGTTATGGACAGTCTCTTTTAGGCAGGGGCTTCCTGGACTCTTCTGTTCAGTCTCTGCCCTACTCAGTGTTTGACCTTTCCACCACTGTCAGTCCTGAGTGGAGCTCCTGTCTTTGGTTGCTATTCATGTCTCTGGGAAGTGGCTTCTCATGGACCCTGCTGATTCTTCGATGACTTCTAATTCCTCCCACCCTAAGAATCCTCATGACTTAAGAGGGCATTTTCCAAAAAGCCTCCTGGACACTGTGGAAAAAATGACAGATATGTACTTTTGTACACGTCAGGGTCCAGGAATGCTCCTTGTGGCATTTTATAAGAGGTGGCTGGCTGGATAGGGCAGATGCTGTGTTGTGCTCTGCTAATACTTCCCGGGGGAAAACCTGGCAGCTCTTCTTGCCCTCCCCTGAGGAAGGACACACAGGCTGGTCCCAGACACAGGCTTGAGGTGCAGTCTAACAGAATGTACCCCACAGATACCAGGTGCAGCCTACACTCACTTAGTGGGCAAGCTGAAGAGGGCTTTCCTGTTGCTACATCCTGGAAAGCTCTCATTAGTGTTTTTCTAAAAACGAAGGAACTGATCTGATCTGATGTTCACCTATAGAACCTTTATACTCATTTCAAGAGACCCTACAGTCATATAAGCCTTATCACTGCTCTTTATCATAGATTATTCAAAACACCAGGAAAAATAAAATCTGTGTGATTTTTTTCATACATTGAACACAGAATTTGTGGATGATTTTTTCTATTTCTTTTCACAGTCTATGATGCCATCCTCAGAAACAGAAGTCTACATGTAGTCAAGCATTCTCATTGCAAAAGACCGTATCTTCTAGTTTTCATTAAGGTCAGTGTGACAGTGGAAAGATACGATTGAATTTTCAGCATGGCAAAAGTTTGACTACCTAAAACTATCAGATGGAAAAAGGTGCCATGTCTAAATATACTGCTGGTTGCTGAAAGGAAAGCTCAAAGCCTTGCTGCTTTTCTTGTCAGTGATTGCCAGAAGAAGAGGAGTATTTTGATCAATCTTGCTCACAAGACGCCTCCTGCCAGCTCTGGGGTTCAGAAAGAATTGACTTATTCTTAATAGTCAAACCCCAGTTCATTGAGAGGTTCTACCATGTTTGCTTTTTTTTGGGGGGGGGGATCTTCTATTTTGCATTCCTCCTTTTTAATCTTTGGCTTGGCACATCGCTAAGTTGTGAAATCTCCTTGTGTGTTAAGAGCAGTGTTTTAATACCAATTTATAAACATGCGAGTACTTATATAAATTTAGACATGTAAATGCATGTCTCTTATTGGTTTTCCTCTTACACCTAATAAAATCTCCAAGAGAAATACTTTTCAATTGTCAAAAACTTCTATTACATGGACCTGAAACTACTTTTGCCTGAAAGTATTAGGGAGATGATCTATGAATGAAGGCTGGATCTTTAATTTGTTTCAGATTACTTCTAGTTTACATGAAGAAAAAGAATAATTGGGGATTTGAATTATGAACCAGACATAGGTACTTCTGTACATTTTCTATTTATATTCACATGATGCCTTTTCTCCAATAAGTGTGAAATAAAATATTGACCCCGTGTAACAAATACAATACAAAAACAAGGCAAATAATAAATGCCTAGGCTGACTATGGAGAAAAGCAATTCCAGGAAGCAAGTAACAACCGTATTCCTTTTAACATATTTCTGTCTGTCCATTAAATAAGTATTTACTTAGTACCCACATTGTGCCAACCACTGGGTTTATGCCAGGAATAAAAAGTTGAATAAGACACAACCTCTGCCCTCAGGAAGCTCACTACCAGGTATTTACTGATATTTTTCTGACTTCTCTTGGGCCAAGGGGCTAAATTGCTGGTTCCCCCCTGCAGCAAACATCCAACCTCTCATGTACAGACCATAAAACTCCATAGGATCCATTAGCTACCCTGAAACAAACTGATGAAGTAACTCTAAGTAAAGTTCTTTATTGTCCACAGGCATGGAAGTGTGAGACCAATAAAACTGTCTTATTCAGGAACCAATAAAATTCGTAGATGCTGTGACTCATGCAGTGTCTCAAATATCCCAAATGTGGAAACCTGCCCAAGGGATCACCCGGTCAGACGTCACAGTGGTGGATCACTTCCCAGGGTATCAGATACTTTCACACATGCTATAGAAGCGTCCTTATGATGTATGAAGCAGGCGTAATCATTACCCATATTTTACAGTTGAGGAAACTGTGATCCTCAGTAATGAAATGACTTAGATGACCTAATCAGGTCAGGTTAGGTAGAGTTATTTGCCTACAATTTTATGTCCTGTAACTCCCCAGAGAGGATAGAGTTCCTCTCTTTAATGGGATCTCTGGGAGTACCGTGATTTGGAATTCAGCATCACTCAAGGCCACAGAAGTTTGCCTATGTGGGGAACAATGGCCCACCATGGCTGTAGAGAGGTGATTGGCCTCCGGTGGTGGCTGGGATCCCAGGGATATGATGCTTCCCTGGCAAGGCTGAGGAGATTGCCATTGGTCAGGGAATGCCATTGGTCAGGTGAGGGAATGGACCACTGTGTCCTGTGCCTTGGGGATTTGCATTCAGGAATGGAGGATGTTGGATGCTCTGTCCAGTCTCTATAGAAGAGCATGGAACTCCCAGGGGTTGTTACCCAACATCAGATCATGGGGGAAGCCTAGGTCATGGAGTCACCAATATCAGGTCCGGGGTGACCCTGGAAAATCTGAGATGGAGGCTTCTCTAAGTAGTAGGATTTGTGGCCTTGAGAAATGAAGACCTGAGTCTTGGGCCCTCCTCATTAGCAGCCAATAATTCCAAGCCATCTAGGGCTTCTGTAACAGTAGCTACATGAGCAACCAAAGGGAATAAGAAGGTCCTATGGTCTGCAGATAATCCCTTGAGAATAACTGCCTTGTGTCTGCATCAAAAGGAGTGTGCTCAAAGCTGGCTAGGGCTTCCCATCCACTGGTTCTGAATTAAGTTTAACTTAGGCTGAGACGCAAGGATTGGCTGTTCTATCTTGTGATTCCCCCAAATAATATTATTATGGCATCCACTCGACTTGTGGAAATGAGTGTGTAATTGTGTTCAATTCTAAAATTTCTATTTGATTCTTGGTATCTTTTAAATTTTTTTTCTTTTGCTGAGACTTTCTATTTATCTGCTGAGACTCTAATTTTTTGTTTGTTTCAAGGGTGTTTGTAATTGTTTGTTGAAGGATTTAGAAATCGTTGTCAGATAAATCTAACATCTGTCTTCTGGGTATGGGCATCTACTGATTGTCTTCTTTCATTCAGTTGGAGATCTTACTGGTTTTGGGTATGAGTGATTTTTAGTTGAAACCTGGACATTTGAGGTATTATGTTATGAGACTCTGGATCTTATTTAAACCTTCTCTTTTAGCTAGCTCCCTCTGACACTGGTCCAACAGGGGAAGAGAGAGGTGCTATGTCCTTTTTTTTTCTTTTTGGCCATGCCGTGGCATTCGGGATCTTAGTTCCCCTGACCAGGGATTGAACCCATGCCAACTGCAGTGGAAGCTCGGAGTCTTAACCGCTGGACCGCCAGGGAAGCCCCAGAGAGGTGCCATGTCTTTCCTGCTAGGTGGGAGTGAAAGTTCAGGCTCTCTACTCAGTTCCACTGACACCCAGTTGGTGTCATTACTGCTGTGCGGGGGTGGGGGGGTTGGTTCCCAACCAGGCCTCCGTTGACATCTCCCCAGCTGGGCAGATTAAGGGTGCCCTGCTGCTCCCCTGGCAGCAGGAGATGTCAGCAGGAGATGGAGACGTGGGGAACCTTGGGTGCCCACAGTGTTAAAGATGCAGGGGACATGGGTTCGTGCCCTGGTCCGGGAAGATCCCACGTGCCACGGAGCAGCTAGGCCCGTGAGCCGTGGCCACTGAGCCTGCGCGTCCGGAGCCTGTGCTCCGCAACAGGAGAGGCCACAAGAGTGAGAGGCCTACGTGCCGGAAAAAAAAAAAAAAAAAGAGCAATAAGCCATGAATGTGGTCACTGGGGCGTTTGGAAATGACTTAGGAGGGTCGGGCCTTCCCAGTAAGGCCTGGAGAATCTTCTAAATTCTCCAGAAGAAAACTACCAAAAGCTGATAAGTGTTGCTTTACTGGGAAATTAAGCTACAGTTTGGCTGATTTTATGATGTGGATCCCTAACAAAAATCAGGGAGGCTCTATTTTTAAAGGAGTAAAGATATGTGTGTATATATATATGTTTTCTGTTTGATCTTAAATGCACAAAAAAGTAGTTAAGCTCAGTATTGGCTTATAAATCATGAAATGTAACCTGGCCCATCCACACTAAAGACCATTTAAAAGTACCTGGTTATGAACCTATTTCTACTTCTCTAAACACAGACCCCCTGTATCAAGACTCCTCAGGTCATATCTATAGCTTCTAGAGTTCATCACAGTTTATAGCCCTCCTGGAATTTCGATGTTAAATATCTGATTTACACCTTTTGCTTGTGAGTCGAAACTCTAAATGCTTTTTTACCTCTATTATCCAGTAGCAAAATGATGCAGATGTTACAAGTCAGACAGAACTGGGAGTCACTCCTTGTTCTGCTGCTTTCTACCACATGATCTTGGGCAAATTTCTGAGTCTGTTTCCTTGTCTGTAAAATGGGGCTAAAAACAGTACCTGTTTCCTAGGGTGGTTGTGGGGATTGCTTGAGAGAAAATATCTGTAAAATGTCACCACAGTATTAGCACAATTAATTTATCACAATGCCTGACATATAGATGTTAGTTGTCATAAAGGAAAAATCCAACCATCATAAATTTTGAGAGATCTAATTGGCTTTATTCAACAATTCATGAAGCAATTCACGAATCGGACAGTCTCCAGTCTAGCAGATAGAAAGGAGCTCCGAAGAACCGTACAAGGTGAGAGATTTTTATAGACCAAAGTAAACAGGAACAAGGAAGTTATCCTGGGCATTTGCTGATTGGTAAAAGCAGGGCTATTCCCTTATATGGAGCAAAGGAAAGTCTTGGAGCAGGTTAGCTAACTTGTGCTGAGCAGGCAAGCACTGATTGGGTGACCTGACCTTTCCTTTTACGGGAGAGCTGAACACAGAAAAGTAGCAGGAACCACTCCATCTTGGGCCTAATCAGGTTACTTTAACAGTTGTTAAGTAAAAACAGGTTGTTGGGAAGGTTAAATGGTATATAAATAATAAAAACATCTAGGACAATGCTAGATGCACATGTATATTCTATTTCTTTAGAGCAGTGGCTTTCCATGGCAGGTCGTTAGAGCCTCTTGGAGAGCTTTAAAAACATCAAGATGCCTGTGCCATATTCCAGGCCAGTTACCTCAGAATCTCTGGGGGTTGGGCCCAGGCATCATTACTTTTTGAAGCGCCCCAGGTGTGGTGGGCAGAACAATGGCCTCCCAAAGAAGGCCACGTCTTAATCCCCGGAACCTGTGACCTGTTTTCTGGATGTATGTTACCCAGCCGAAGGGAATCGGGGCAGCAGATGGAATTAAGGTTGCTCATCAACTGACCTTAAAATAGGCAGAATATTCTGGATTATCCAGGTGGATCCAGTATTCGCAGGGGTCTTTCAATGTGACAGTGGGAGGCAGACGGGTCAGTGTCAGAGACTCTATCAGGCCTTGACGCTCATGAAGACAGAGAGAAAAGGGCCCCGAGCCAAGGAATGAGGCAGCATCAAGAGGCTGGGAAAGACAAGAAAATGGATTCCCTGTAGAGCGTCCAGAAAGACCACAGCCTTGCTGACACTTCAATCTGAGCACAGTGAGAGCCCCGGACTTCTGACCTCCAGAACTGTAAGGTAATACATTTCTGTTGTTTCAGGCCACCAAGTGTGTGGTAATTTTTACAACAGCAACAAGAAACTGATATATGCAACCAAAGTTAAGAACCACTGCAAAAAGCAAAAAAAAAGCCCCACTGCTGTAGAGTTCCTGTGGGCTCTCAGCCGTCATTTGCCGAAATCTTTCTAGGAGTGTGGCTTTGCCTGAGAGGAAGGGGCTTGTCTCGACTGTTTCCGGTTCTTTTTTATTTCTAAATTTTAAAACTTGAGATATGATTTATGTATACTATGGGAATTCCACTCCACGGTGGTCCAGTGGTTAGGACTTTGTGCTTTCCCTGCTGAGGGTGTGGGTTAGGGAACTAAGATCCCGCATGCTACATGACCAAAACAAAACAAACAAACAAACAATTATGTGTAATATCGTGTAAGTTTAAGGTGTACGTGTCGATTTGATACAATTATATGAGGCAATTTGATTACCACCATAGTTTTAGCTAACATCTGTATCATGTCACATACTTAGTATTTCTTTTTTTGTGCTGAGAACAATTCAGATCTAGTCTCTTAGGAACTTTCATGTAATACGAAATTGTTGACTATAATCCCTGTACTGTGTATTAGATCACCAGAGCTTATTCATCTTCTACTTCCAGGATTATACCCTTTAACATCTCCCAGATTCCCCCACCCACTAGCCCTTGGTAACCACCATTCTACTCTTTTTTTTTTTAATAAGTTTGGCTTTTTTAGAGTGCATATGTAAGCGATATCATATATTATAATATTTGTCTGGCTTTTCTCAGCATAATGCCCTCAAGATCCATCCATGTTGTTGAAATGGCAGGATTTCCTTATTTCTCCTGGCTGAATAATATTCCATTGTGTGTTTGTATACATAGTATATAAGGTATATGTGTATATCTCATCTCCTTTATCCATTGACGGACACTTAGGTTGCTTTCATATCCTGGCTATTGTGAATAATGCTGCAATAAGCATGAGAGCACAGATATGTTTTTGATACCCTGTTTTCATTTCCTTTGGATCTATACCTAGAAGTGGGATTGCTGGATCATATGGTAGTTCTGTGTTTATTTTTTTGAGAAAACTCCATACTGTTTTCCATAGTGGCTGCACCAATTTACATTCCTACCAAGAGTGTAAGAGCGTCCCCTTATCTCTACATCTTTGCCAACATTTGTTACCTCTTGTCTCCTTGCTGATAGCCAATTTAACAGGTATAAGGTGATACCTCATTGTGATTTTGATTTGCATTTCCCTGATGATTAGTGATGAGCACCTTTTCATGTGCTTCTTGGCCACTCAGATGTCTTCTTTGGACATTTGGAAAAATGTCTATTGAGTTCCTCTGCCCATTTTTTAAATTGGACTGTTTGTTTTCTTGTTATTGAGTTGTATGATTTTTAAATATATTTTGGATATTAACCCCTTATCTGATATATGGTTTGTAAATATTTTCTCCTACTCCATAGGTTATTTTTTCATTTTGTTGATGGTTTCTTTTGCTGTGCAGAAGCTTTTTATTTTATTTTATTTTTTAATTTTTATTTATTTATTTATTTTTGGCTGCGTTGGGTCTTCATTGCTGCGCGCAGGCTTTCCTCTGGTTGCGGCAAGTGGGGGCTACTCTTCTTTGTGGTGAGCGGGCTTCTCATTGCGGCAGCTTCTCTTGTTGTGGAGCACAGGCTCTGGGCATGCAGGCTTCAGTAGTTGTGGCACACAAGCTCAGTAGTTGTGACTCGTGGGCTCCAGAGCACAGGCTCAGTAGTTGTGGTGCACGGGCTTAGCTGCTCCACGGCGTGTGGGATCTTCCTGGACCAGGGCTTGAACCCGTGTACCCTGAATTGGCAGGCAGACTCTTAACCACTGTGCCACCAGGGAAGCCCCTATGCAGAAGCTTTTTAATTTGATGTAGTCCCACTTCTTGACTTTTGCCTTTTGTACTTTTGGTGTCCTCTCCAAAAAAATTGTTGCCAAGACGAATGTCAAGGACCTTCTGCCCTATGTTTTCTTCTAGGAGTTTTACAGTATCAGATCTTATGTTTAAGTCTTTAATCCTACATACAAACAAGTTCCATTCCAGGAGCACGTTCATAAAGTCCAATTTGTTTGTAAGTCCAACAAATTAGCCAAAGGTACCCAACTAACACAATCAGCTATATAGTAATGTACTGTAATAGGTTTCTAATACTTTTCACACAAATAATGCATAAACAACAAACACAAAAAATAAAACATTTAAAATCTTACAATGCAATACCTTGAAAAGTACAGCAGTACAGTATAACAGCTGGCATCCAGGGGCTGGCATCGAGGGAACAGACAAGAGTTACTGACTGAAGGAGGGAGAGGAGGTGGGAGATGGTAGAGCTGAAGGATTGTCAGCAATAGGCGATGGAGGGCAAGCTGCAATTTCACTCACGCCAGATGTGGATGGCACATGTTCTAGTTCCTTGCTGGATTCAAGTCCATCTACCCTCTTGAAAAAACAATCCAGTGATGTCTGAGTGGTAGCTTTTTTTTTCTCGTCATAGATGACATGGTAGCACTGGATTGCATTCTGAACGGCTGCTGCAACCTTCATATACCGTTCTACATTGGAGTCCTGTGCCTCAAAAACAAACAGGGCCTCCTCAAATAAAGAAAATCCCCTTGCCATTTTCTGTGTCACGAATCTCTTCGGTTCTTCAGTTACTTCTTCCTCTTGTCTCTCTTCGTCCTTTCTCTGGGCACATTCCCATCTTTGCCGTACGCGGGCTTCTCACTGCTGTGGCCTCTCCCATTGCGGAGCACAGGCTCCGGACGCGCAGGCTCAGCGGCCATGGCTTACGAGCCCAGCCGCTCTGCAGCATGTGGGATCCTCCCAGACTGGGGCACGAACCCGTGTCCCCTGCATCAGCAGGCGGACTCTCAACCACTGCGCCACCAGGGAAGCCCCCACATTCCCATCTTTGAAAGTTCACAACTTGAAGGTTCGTCTGTAGGGGACTTAACAGTATTTCAAGTTTATTTTGGTGAGTTGCGTAAGGTGAGGATCCAATTTCATTTTTTTTTTTGCATGTTTTTGAAACACCATTTGTTGAAGGGATTATCCTTTCCCCACTCAGTGTTCAGACCCCCTGTCAAGTAGTTGACCGTACATGCAGGGGGTTATTTCTGAGCTCTCTATTCAATTCCATTGGTCTGTGTGTCTGTTTTTTATGCTAGCACCATACTGATATAATTCTTTTTTTTTTTTTTTGCGGTACGTGGGCCTCTCACTGTTGTGGCCTCTCCCGTTGTGGAGCACAGGCTCTGGACGCCCAGGCTCAGCGGCCATGGCTCACGGGCCCAGCCGCTCCGCGGCATGTGGGATCTTCCTGGACTGGGGCACGAACCCGTGTCCCCTGCATCGGCAGGCGGACTCTCAACCACTGTGCCACCAGGGAAGCCCGTGATATCATTCTTATAGCTTTGTAGTATAGTTTGAAATAAGGAAGCGTGATACCTCCAGTTTTCTTCTTTCTCAGGGCTGCTTTGGCTGTTCAGAGTCTTATGTGGTTCCATAAAAATTTTAAGATTGTTGTTTGTATTTTTGTGAAATATGTCATTGGAATTTTGATAGAATTGCATTAAATCTATAGATGGTTTTGGGTGGTATGGACACTTTAACAATATTATTTCTTCTGATCCATGAACATAGTATCTCTTTCCATTTTTCACACTGTCTTCCATTTCTTTTATCAAAGTCTTGGGTTTTGCTGTCCAGCTCTTTCATTTCCTTAAATTTATTCCTAGGTATTGTTTTTGATACTGTTGTAACTGGGATAATTTTCTTTATTTCTTATTCACATATTTCATTGTTAGTATATAGAAACATAACTGATTTTTAAATATTATTTATTGAAGTATAGTTGATTTACAATATTGTGTTAGTTTCAGGTGTACAGCAAAGTGATTTTGTTTTATTTATATATAGAGAGATAGATACATATATGTGTGTGTATATTTTTTTCGATTCATTTCCATTCTAGGTTATTACAAGATGTTGAATACAGTTCCCTGTTCTATACAGTAAATACTTGTTTATCTATTTATTTATGGTAGTGTGTATTTGTTAATCCCATCTTCCTAATTTTTCCCTCCCCCCTTCCCCTTTGGTAACCATAAGTTTGTTTTCCATGTCTGTGAGTCTGTTTCTGCTTCATAAATAAGTTCATTTGTACTGTTTTTTTTTTAGATTCCACATATAAGCGATCTCATATAATATTTGTCTTTCTCTGTCTGAATTCACTTAGTATAATAATCTCTAGGTCCATCCATGTTGCTGCAAATGGCATTATTTCATTTTTTTATGTCTGAGTAATATTCTATTGTATATATATACACCACATCTTCTTTATTCATTCATCTGTTGATGGACATTTAGGTTGCTTCCTTGTCTTGGCTATTATAAATAGTGCTGCAGTGAACACTGGGGTGCATGTATCTTTTCAAAGTATAGTTTTCTCCGGATTTATGCACAGGAGTGAGATTCCTGGATCATATGTTAACTCTATTTTTAGTGTTTTACGGAACCTCCATACTGTTTTCCACAGTGGCTGCACCAATTTACATTCCCACCAACAGTGTAGGAGGGTTTCCTTTTCTCTAGCATTTATTATTTGTAGACTTTTTGATGATGGCCATTCTGACTGGTGTGAGGTGATACCTCACTGTAGTATTGATGTGCATTTCTCTAATAATTAGAGATATTAAGCATCTTTTTATGTGCTTGTTGGCTATCTGTATGTCTTCTTTGGAGAAATGTCTATTGAGGTCTTCTGCCCATTTTTTGATTGGGTTCTTTGGGTTTTTTTGTTTGTTTGTTTGTTTGTTTTGCGGTATGCGGGCCTCTCACTGTTGCGGCCTCTCCTGTTGCGGAGCACAGGCTCCGGACGCACAGGCTCAGCGGCCATGGCTCACGGGCCCAGCCGCTCCGCGGCATGTGGGATCTTCCCGGACCGGGGCACAAACCCACGTCCCCTGCATCAGCAAGCGGACTCTCAACCACTGCGCCACCAGGGAAGCCCTGGTTTTTTGATATTGAGTTGTGTGAGCTATTTGTGTATTTTGGAAATTAAGTCCTTGTCAGTTGCATCGTTTGCAAATATTTTCTCCCAGTTCATAGATTATCCTTCTGTTTGTTTCCTTTGCTGTGCAAAAGCTTCTAAGTTTGATTAGGTCCCATTTGTTTATTTTTTCTTTTATTTCTTCTGCCTTGGTAGATGGACCTAAGAATATATTGCTATGATTTATGTCAAAGAATGTTTTGCATATGTTCTCGTCTAGGAGTTTTATGGTGTCACGTCTTATATTTAAGCCATTTTGAGTTTATTTTTGTGTATGGTGTGAGGGAGTATTCTAACTTCATTGATTTACATGTGACTGTCCAGCTTTCCCAGCACCACTTGCTGAAGAGACTGTCTTTTCTCCATTGCATATTCTTGCCTCCTTTGTCGAAGATTAATTGACCATAGGTGTTTGGGTTTATTTCTGGGCTCTCTATTCTGTTCCATTGATCTGTATGTCTGCTCTTGTGCCAATGCCGTGCTGCCTTGATTATTCTGAAGTCTGGAAGGGTTATGCCTCCAGACTTTATCCTTTCTTCCTTAGGATTGCTTTGGCAATTCTGGGTCTTTTGTGGTTTTATATAAATGCTAGGATTATTTGATCTAGTTCTGTGAAAAATGTCATGGGTAACTTGATAAGGATCACATTAAATCTGTAGATTGCTATGTATAACTGATTCACTTTGTTATAAAGCAGAAACTGACACACCATTGTAAAGCAGTTATACCCCAATAAAGATGTTAAAAAAATCTGTAGATTGCTTTGGGTAGTATGCCATTTTAACTATATTAATTCTTCCAATCCAAGAGCATGGGATATCTTTCCATTCTTTGAATAATCTTTGATTTCCTTTATCAGAGGAAACATAACTGATCTCTGTATGTTGGGGTTTTTTTTTCTTTGTTTTGTATCCTGCAATGTTACTGATTTCATATAGTTCCAACAGTTTTTTGGTTGACTCTTCAGGATTTTTTTTTTTTTGGCGACACTGCAGGATACGGGATCTTGGTTCCCCAACCAGGGATCGAACCAGTGCCCCCTGCAGTGGAAGCATGAATTGTTAACCACTGGACTGCCAGGAAAGTCCCAGAATTTTCTTTATAAGAGGTAATATATATCATCTATAAATATTGACAATTTTTCTTCTTCCTTTTTCTTTTTTTTAGGAATATTTGAATTTTATTTTATTTTTTTATATAACAGGTTCTTATTAGTTATCCATTTTATACATGTTAGAGTATATATGTCAATCCCAATATCACAATTCATCCCACTATCACCACCAGCCCCCTGGCCCCGCTTTCCCTCCTTGGTGTCCATATGGTTGTTCCCTACATCTGTGTCTCAATTTCTGCCCTGCAAACCGGTTCATCTGTACCATTTTTCTAGGTTCCACCTATATGCATTAATATACGATATTTCTTTTCCTCCTTCTGACTTACTACACTCTGTATGACAGTCTCTAGATTCATCCACATCTCTATAAATGACCCAATTTCGTTCCTTTTTATGGCTGAGTAATATTCCATTGTATATATGTACCACATCTTCTATATCCATTCGTCTCTTGATGGGCATTTAGGTTGCTTCCATGACCTGGCTATTGTAAATGGTGCTGCAATGAACACTGGGGTGCATGTGTCTTTTTGAATTATGGTTTTCTCTGGGTATATGCCCAGTAGTGGGATTGCTGGATCATATGGTAATTCTATTTTTAGTTTTTTAAGGAACCTCCATACTGTTCTCCATAGTGGCTGTATCGATTTACATTCCCACCAACAGTGCAAGAGTGTTCCCTTTTCTCCACACCCTCTACAGCATTTGTTCTTTGTAGATTTTCTGATGATGCCCATTCTAACTGGTGTGAGGTGATACCTCGTTGTAGTTTTGATTTGCATTTCTCTAATAATTAGTGATATTGAGCAGCTTTCCATGTGCTTCTTGGCCATCTGTATGTCCTCTTTGGAGAAATGTCTGTTTAAGTCTTCTGCCTATTTTTGGATTGGGTTGTTTGTTTTTTTAATATTGAGCTGCATGAGCTGTTTATATATTTTGGAGATTAATCCCTTGTCCCTTGATTCATTTGCAAATATTTTCTCCCATTCTGAGGGTTGTCTTTTTGTCTTGTTTGTAGTTTTCTTTGCTTTGCAAAAGATTTTAAGTTTCATTAGGTCCCATTTGTTTATTTTTGTTTTTATTTCCATTACTCTGGGAGGTGGATCAAAGAAGATCTTGCTGTGATTTATGTCAGAGTGTTCTTCCTATGTTTTCCTCTAAGAGTTTTATAGTGTCCGGTCTTACATTTAGGTCTTTAATCCATTTTGAGTTTATTTTTATGTATGGTGTTATGGAGTGTTCTGATTTCATTCTTGTACATGGTAGCTGTCCAGTTTTCCCAGCACCACTTATTGAAGAGACTGTCTTCTCTCCATTGTATATCCTTGCCTCCTTTGTCATGGATTAGTTGACCATAGGTGCGTGAGGTTATCTCTGGGCTTTCTATCCTGTTCCATTGATCTTTATTTCTGTTTTTGTGCCAGTACCATATCATCTTGATTACTGTAGCTTTGTAGTATAGTCTGAAGTCAGGGAGTCTGATTCCTCCAGCTCCATTTTTCTTTCTCAAAACTGCTTTGGCTCTTCAGGGTCTTTTGTGTGTCCATACAAATTTAAAAATTTTTTATTCTAGTTCTGTGAAAAAGGCCATTGGTAATTTGATAGGGATTGCATTGAATCTGTAGATTACTTTGGGTAGTATAGTCATTTTCACAGTATTGATTCTTCCAAACCAAGAACATGGTATATCTCTCCATCTGTTTGTAACATCTTTGATTTCTTTCATCAGTGTCTTTTCATTTTCTGCAAACAGGTCTTTTGTCTCACAAGGTAGGTTTACTTCTACGTATTTTATTCTTTTTGTTGCAGTGGTAAATGGGAGTGTTTCCTTAATTTATCTCCCAGATTTTTCATCATTGGTGTATAGAAATGCAAGAGATTTCTGTGCATTAATTTTGTACCCTGCAACTTTACCAAATTCATTGATTAGCTCTAGTAGCATCTTTAGGATTCTCTATGTATAATATCATGTCATCTGTGAACAGTGACAGTTTTACTTCTTCTTCTCCAATATGTATTCCTTTTATTTCTTTTTCTTCTCTGATTGCCATGGCTAGGACTTCCAAAACTGTGTTGAATAACAGTGGTGAGAGTGGACATCCTCGTCTTGTTCCTGATCTTAGAGAAAATGCTTTCAGTTTTCCACCATTGAGAATGATGTTTGCTGTGGGTTTGTCATATATGGCCTTTATTATGTTGAGGTAGGTTCCCTGTATGCCCACTTTCTGGGGAGTTTTTATCATAAGTCGGTGTTGAATTTTGTCAGAAGCTTTTTCTGTATCTATTGAGATGATCATATGGTTTTTATTCTTCAATTTGTTAATATGGTGTATCACATTGATTGATTTGTATATATTGAAGAATCCTTGCATCCTTGGAATAAATCCCACTTGATCATGGTGTATGATCCTTTTAATGTGTTTTTGGATTCTGTTTGCTAGTATTTTGTTCAGGATATTTGCATCTATATTCATCAGTGGTATTGGTCTGTAATTTTCTTTTTTTTGTAGTATCTTTGTCTGGTTTTAGTATCGGTGATGGTGGCCTCATGGAATGAGTTTGGGAGTGTTCCTTCCTCTGCAATTTTTTGGAAGAGTTTGAGAAGGATGTGTGTTAGCTCTTCTCTAAATGTTTGATAGAATTCACCTGTGAAGCCATCTGGTCCTGGACTTTTGTTTGTTGGAAGATTTTTTTAAATTTATGTATTTTATTTATTATTTTCGGCTGTATTGGGTCTTTGTTGTTGTGTGTGGGCTTTCTCTAGTTGCGGCGAGCTGGGGCTACTCTTCGTTGCAGTGCGCGTGCTTCTCACTGCAGTGGCTTCTCGTTATGGAGCATGGGCTCTAGGCACGCGGGCTTCAGTAGTTGTGACTCGCAGGCTTCAGCATTTGTGGCTCACAGGCTCTAGAGCGCAGGCTCAGTAGTTGCGGTGCACGGGCTTAGCTGTTCCGCGGCATGTGGGATCTTCCCGGACCAGGGCTGGAATCCGTGTCCCCTGCACTGGCAGGAGGATTCTTAACCATGGTGCCACCAGGGAAGACCTGTTGGGAGATTTTTAATCACAGTTTCAATTTCATTACTTGTGATTGGTCTGTATATATTTTCTATTGCTTCCTGGTTCAGTCTTAAAAGGCTATACCTTTCTAAGAATTTGTCCATTTCTTCCAGATTGTTCATTTTATTGGCATACAGTTGCTTGTAGTAGTCTCTTAGGATGCTTTGTATTTCTGCAGTGTCTGTTGTAACTTCTCCTTTTTCATTTCTAATTTTATTGATTTGAGTCCTCTCCCTCTTTTTCTTGATGAGTCTGGCTAATGTTTTATCAATTTTATTTATTTTCTCAGAGAACCAGCTTTTAGTTTTATTGATCTTTGCTATTGTTTTCTTAGTTTCTATTTCATTTATTTCTGCTCTGATCTTGATCATTTCTTTCCTTCTGCTAACTTTGGGTTTTGCTTGTTCTTCTTCTCTACTTGCTTTAGGTGTAAGGTTAGCTTGTTTATTTGAGATTTTTCCTGTTTCTTGATGTAGGTTTGCATTGCTATAAACTTCTCTCTTAGAATTGGTTTTGCTGCATCCCATAGGTTTTCGATCGTTGTATTTTCATTGTCATTTGTTTCTAGGTATTTTTTTTAACATCTTTATTGGAGTATAATTGCTTTACAATGGTGTGTTAGTTTCTGCTTTATAACAAAGTCTAGGTATTTTTTGATTTCCTCTTTGATTTCTTCAGTGATCTCTTGGTTATTTAGTAATGTATTGTTTAGCCTCCATGTGTTTGTGTTTTTTACGTTTTTCTTCCTGTAATTGTTTTCTAATCTCATAATGTTGTGGTCAGAAAAGATGCTTGATATGATTTCAATTTTCTTAAATTTACTGAGGCTTGATTTGTGACCCAAGATGTGATCTGTCCTGGAGAATGTTCCATGTGCACTTGAGAAGAAAGTGTAATATGCTGTTTTTGGATGGAATGTCCTATAAATGTCAGTTAAATCTCTCTTGTCTATTGTGACATTTAAAGCTTGTGTTTCCTTTTTAATTTTATGTTTGGATGATCTGTCGATTGGTGTGAGGTGTTAAAAGTCCCCCACTATTATTGTGTTACTGTCAATTTCCTCTTTTATAGCTGTTAGCAGTTGCCTTATGTATTGAGGTGCTCCTATGTTGGGTGCATATATATTTATAATTGTTATATCTTCTTCTTGGATTGATCCCTTGATCATTATGTAATGTCCTTCCTTGTCTCTTGTAGCATCCTTTATTTTAAAGTCCCTTTTATCTGATATGCATATTGCTACTCCAGCTTTCTTTTGATTTCCATTTGCATGGAATATCTTTTTCCATCCCCTCACTTTCAATCTGTATGTGTCCCTAGGTCTGAAGTTGATCTCTTGTAGGCAGCATATATATGGGTCTTGTTTTTGTATCCATTCAGCAAGCCTGTGTCTTTTGGTTGGAGCATTTAATCCATTCACATTTAAGGTAATTATCAATATGTATATTCCTATTACCATTTTCTTAACTGTTTTGGGGTTTTTTTGTTTTGTTTTTTTGCGGTACGCAGGCCTCTCACTGTTGTGGCCTCTCCCATTGCAGAGCACAGGCTCCAGACACGCAGGCTCAGCAGCCATGGCTCATGGGCCCAGCCGCTCCACCGCATGTGGGATCTTCCTGGACCAGGGCACGAACCCGTGTCCCCTGCATCAGCAGGTGGACTCTCAACCACTGCACCACCAGGGAAGCCCTGGGGTTTGTTTTTGTAGGTCCTTTTCTTCTCTTGTGTTTCCCACTTAGAGAAGTTCCTTTAGCATTTGTTGTAGAGCTGGTTTGGTGGTGCTGAATTCTCTCAGCTTTTGCTTGTCTGTAAAGCTTTTGATTTCTCCATCAAGTCTGAATGAGATCCTTGCCGGGTAGAGTAATCTTGGTTGTAACAGGTTCTTCCCTTTCATCCCTTTAAATATGTCATGCCTCTCCCTTCTGGCTTGTAGAGTTTCTGCTGAGAAATCAGCTGTTAACCTTATGGAAGTTCCCTTGTATGTTATTTGTTGTTTTTCCCTGCTGCTTTCAATAATTTTTCTTTGTATTTAATTTTTGCCAATTTGATTATTGTGTGTCTCCGCGTGTTTCTCCTTGGGTTTATCCTGTATGGGACTCTCTGTGCTTCCTGGACTTGGGTGGCTATTTCCTTTCCCATGTTAGGCAAGTTTTTGACTATAATCTCTTCAAATATTTTCTCGGGTCTTTTCTCTCTCTCTTCTCCTTCTGGGACCCCTATAATGCGACTGTTGTTGCGTTTAATGTTGTCTCAGAGGTCTCTTAGGCTGTCTTCATTTCTTTTCATTGTCTTTTCTTTATTCTGTTCCACAGCAGTGAATTCCACCATTCTGTCTTCCAGGTCACTTATCCATTCTTCTGCCTCAGTTATTCTGCTATTGATTCCTTCTAGTGTAGTTTTCATTTTATTTATTGTATTGTTCATCTATGTTTGTCTGTTCTTTAATTCTTCTAGGTTTTTGTTAAACATTTCTTGCTTTTTCTCGCTCTTTGCCTCCATTCTTTTTCCAAAGTCCTGAAACATCTTCACTGTCATGCTGAATTCTTTTTCTAGAAGGTTGCCTATCTCCACTTCATTTAGTTGTTTTTCTGGGGTTTTATATTGTTCCTTCATCTGGTACATAGCCCTCTGCCTTTTCATTTTGTCTGTCTTTCTGTGAATGTGGTTTTTGTTTCACAGCCTGCAGGATTGTAGTTCTTCTTGCTTCTCCTGTCTGCCCTCTGGTGGATGAGGCTATCTAAGAGGTTTATGCAAGTTTCCTGATGGCAGGGACCGGTGGTGGGTAGAGCTGGCTGTTGTTCTTGTGGGTAGAGCTCAGTAAAACTTTAATCTGCTTGTCTGCTGATGGGCAGGGCTGAGTTCCCTCCTTGTTTGTTGTTTGGCCTGAAGTGACCCAACACTGGAGCCTACCCAGCCTGTTTGGTGGAGCTAATGGCAGACACTGGGAGGGCTCACGTCAAGGAGTACTTCCCAGAACTTTTGCTGCCAGTGTCCTTGTCCTCACTGTGGGACACAGCCACTTCCCGCCTCTGCAGGAGACCCTCCAACACTAGCAGGCAGGTCTGGCTCAGTCTCCTATGGGGTCACTGCTCCTTCCCCTGGGTCCCGATGCACACACTACTTTGTGTGTGCCCCTCAAGAGTGGAATCTCTGTTTCCCCCAGTCCTGTCAAAGTCCTGCAATCAAATCTCACTAGCCTTCAAAGTCTGATTCTCTAGGAATTCCTCCTCCCGTTGCCGGATCCCCAGGTTGGGAAGCCTGATGTGGGGCTCAGAACCTTCACTCCAGTGGGTGGACTTATGTGGTATAAATTTTCTCCAGTTTGTGAGTCACCCACCCAGCAGTTATGGGATTTGATTTGATTGTGATTGTGCCCCTCCTACCGTCTCATTGTGACTTCTCCTTTGTCTTTGGATGTGGGGTATCTTTTTTAGTGAGTTCCAGTGTCTTCCTGTTGATGATTGTTCAGCAGTTAGTTGTGATTCCGGTGCTCTCGCAGGAGGGAATGAGAGCACGTCCTACTCCGCCATCTTGAACCAATCTCGGCACTTCCTTTTTCAATGAATGCCTTTTTATTTCTTGCATAATTGCTTTAGCTGGGACTTCTAGTACTATGTTGAATAAAAGTGGTGAGTGTGGGCATCCTTGTCTTGTTCCTGATCTCACAGGAAAAACTTTCAATCTTCCACCACTGATCATGATGTTGGCTGTTTGCTTGTCATATATGGCCTTTATTATGTTGAGGTACATACCCTCTATAAATAATTTGTGGAGATTTTATCTTGAAAAAAATGTATTTTGTTGAATGCTTTTTCTGCATCAATTGAGATGATCATGATTTTTATCTTTCATTTTATTAATGTGGTGTATCACATTTATTGATTTACATATGTTGAACCATCCTTGCATCCCAGGGATAAATCCCACTTGGTCATGGTGTATCACCCTTTTAATGTGTTGTTGAATTAGATTTCTTAATATTTTGTTGAGAATTTTTGCATGTATATTTATAAGGGATGTTGGTTTGTAGTTTTTTCTTGTAGTGTCATCTGGCTTTGGTATCAGGGTAATGGTAGCTTCATAAAATGAGTTTGGAAGTGATTCTTCTTTGATTTTATATTTTGAAAGTTTGAGTAGGACTGGCATTAATTTTCCTTTATATGTTTGGTAGAATTCACCAGTAGAGCTATTTGGTCCTATATTTGTCTGTGTTGGACGGCTCTTGATTACTGATTCAATTGCCTTACTTGCATTATTGGTCTGTTCAGATTTTCTATTTCCTGATTGTCTTGGCTCTATGTATCTAGAAATTTATCTGTTTCTTCTAGGTACCCAATTTGTTGGCATGTAAGTATTCATAATAGCCTCTTAGTCTAGTTAAAAGTTTTTCAGTTTCATTTTTCTTATCAAAAACTGAGTTCTTAGTTTTGTTAATCTTTTCTGTTCTCTATTTCATTATTTTCCACTCTGATCTTTATTTCCTTCCTTCTGCTAACTTTGGGCTTCCTTGTTCTTTTTCTAGTTCCTTGAAGTGTGAAGTTAGGTTGTTTATTTGAGAGCTTCCTATCTTCTTAATATATGTATTTATTACTATAAAATTCTCTCTCAGAACTGCTTTTGTAACATCCCATAGATTTTGATGTGTTGTGTTGTCATTTTCATTTGTTTTGAGATTTTTTTTTCTTTATGACCCATTTCTTGTTCAGGAATGTGTTGTTTCCACATGCTTATAAACATTCCAGTTGTCCTCTTGTTTTTTATTTCTAGTTTCATCCATTGTGGTTTGAAAAGATGGTATAATTTTAATCTTCTTAAGGTTGCTAGTATTTGTTTTGTAACCTATCATATGATCTATCCTGGAGAATATTTCTTGTGCTCTTTAGTAGAATATGTATTCTGCTACTGTTGGATGGAATGTTCTATAAATGTTTTGTAGGTCCATTTCATCTAATATATGAGTCCAGTCCAATGTTTTCTTTCTGTCTGGATTATCTTTCCATTGCTGAGAGTGGGGTATTGAAGTCTGCTGCTGTTATTGTATTGTCTGTTTTTCCTCTCTGATCTGTCAGTATTTGATTAATATATTTAGATGCTCCAATGTTGGGTGCATATATATTTATGATCTTCTTGATGAATTGACCCTTTTATCATATAAGATCACCTTCTTTATCTCTTATTACCTCTTTTGGCTTAAAGTCTATTTTGTGTGATAGAGGGGTAGATAGCTACCCCTGCTTTCTTTTGGTTTCCACTTGCATGGAATACTTTTTACTGTCTCTTCATTTTGATCCTATGTGTGTCCTTAACCCTGAAGTGGGTCTCTTATAGGCAGCTTATAGTTGGGTCATATATTTTTTTAAATCCATCCAGCCACTCTGTACCTTTCTGATGGGTGAATTCAATCCACTTACACTTAGAGTAATTATTGATATGTAAGGACTTACTAATGCCATCTTAATAACTTCTCACAGTTTTGTAGTTCCAATGTATTTTTTTTTCTTGTTTCTGCCTACTTTTGTCAGCTGGTCATTCCATGGTGATATGCTCTGTTTCCCCTTTCTTTATCTTTTGTGAATCTCCTATAGGTTTTTGCTTTGTGGTTACCATGAGGCTTATGCAAAACATAAATAAAGCAGTTCATTTTAAGCTGATAGCAACTTAACTTCAATCACACACAGGAGTTCCAAAATTTTACTCCCTCCCTTTACACTTTTGACATCACAATTTACCTCTTTCTATATTTTATATTCGTTAACAAATTATAGTAGATACAGCTACAAAAATATATCACTATATATTTTAAAATAATCTTTTCGTATAATCTTTGTACTATAGGTAACTGGTTAACATACCACCTTATTACAGAATTAGAGTTTTCTAAATATGACTGTATATCCACCAGTGTTCTGTATACTTTCATATGTTTTCATGTCACTAATTAACATCTTTTCATTTCAGCTTGAATAATTCCTTTCGGCATTTCTTGCAAGGCAGGTCTAGTGGTGATAACTCCCTCAGTTTTTGTTTATCTAGAAAAGCCTTTATTTTTTCCTTCATGTATGAAGTGTAACTTTGGATAAATTATCTTGGTTGGAAATTTTTTCTTCCAACATTTTGAATATGCCATTTTCACTCTCTCCTGGTCTGTAGGGTTTCTTTTGAGAAATACACTGATAGCCTAATGGGGGGTTCCTTGTAGGTTATAATCTTTTTTTCCTTCTGGCTGCTTTTAAGATTCTCTTTGATATTTGACATTTTCATTATAGTGTATCTTACAGAAGTACTTTTTTTTTTCATTGAAAAAATAGGGTGATCTATTAGCTTCATGAATTGGATGCCCAAGTCCTTCCAAAGTTTGAGAATTTTTCAGCTATTACTTTAAACTTTTTACCACTTTCTCCCTCTCTTCTCCTTCTGAAATACTAATTATTTTAATATTTGTACATTTGATGGATTCCCATGGATCATGTAGGCTTTCTTCATTCTTCTTCATTCTTTTTTCTTTGTTCTCCCCTAACTGCATTATTTCAAAATTCCTATCCTCTAGCTCACTTATTCTACCTTCCATTTGGTCTACTTTGCTGTAGATATTTTATATTGCATTCCTCATTTTATTCATTGAATTCTTCAGCTCCGGAATTTGTTTGGTCCTTTTTTATGATTTCTATCTCTTTGTTAAATTTCTCATTTTTTCATGTGTTTTCCTCATTTCATTGAGTTGTCTTTCTGCGTTTTTTTGTAGTTCACTTGAGTTTCCTCAAAACTGCTATTTCAAACTCTTTATCAGCTAGATCTTAAAATTCCATGTCATTGAGTTCAGTTTTTGGAGGATTGTTTTCTTTTGGTGATGATATTTCTCATGTTCCTTGGAGGTTTGCATTGTGGCTCTTGCACTGAAGTAGTGGAACCCCTCAAATCTGTACCAGTTGCCTTTGGGTGGATTCATTGGTCCTGTTATATCTAGATTTTCTCTGACCTTGTATGGGTACATCTGCTCCACACTCCTTATTCCCTCTTGTGGTGGAATTTTTACGCTTTCATGCCTTCTCTGGTTCTTACAACTCATCAGGCTGACCTTTGGAAACCTCTTTGTTTGCCAGAAAGTGGCACTACCACTCAAGTTTGTGGTTTCTCTCTTGCCAACAGACCCTGGTATGATTTTTCTGAGAACACTCTGGCCATTGCACTCAGAAACACACACAAAGAGTCACCTGCAGACTTGGGGGTGAGGGGAAGTGTGGGTTTAGCACTCAGGGCATTGGGGGGTGCCTGCAGGCCCAGTGGAAAGATCTTCAGGTGAGTCTCCCAGAGGCTCATGGGCAGACTTCCTGCTGAAGTCCTGAGTGCAGTCAGTGGGAATTTTCATTCCCAGCCTCTGACTTCTCAGTGGGAATGGTATATTCAGTCATGTTTTTTATCAGACAATTAAAAAGTTAAGATAGCTCTCAAGGCTATTTCATAATGTGTAATCTGTGCTTTACATTTTATGAGCTCAGAAAACCTGGTACTTTGCTCAATATTGTTTGTTTTTACTTGGAGATCTCATTTAGAGATTTTGTTTCCTCTTCTTTTATGAAAGAGAAAAAAAAGAACATTGCTGAGGTTGCTGGCCCAGAGCAGTCCACATTTTATTTCTTGTGGAACTGATGACACGGGGCAAGTCCTTCATAAAATAAAGATTTGGGGGTGTGTTAAAAAGAAAGGGGAGTCCACAGGACTTCCCTGGTGGCACAGTGGTTAAGACTCTGTGTTCCCAATGCAGGGGGCCCGGGTTCAATCCCTGGTCAGGGAACTAGATCCCACATGCATGCTGCAACTAAGAGTTCACATGCCACAACTAAGGAGCCCACAAGCCGCAACTAAGGAGTGCGCCTGCTGCAACTAAGACCTGGTGCAACCAAATATATAAATAAATATTTTTTAAAAAAAGAGAGAGGGGAGTCCAGAGGGTTTTCTCTTTCACATGTGCCTGATTAGGAAACATTTTCATATGAAACATCTGTACAATAGAATACTTTGCATTCATTAAAGAGAGAGGTAGCTCTATATGTACTGATATGGGAAAATGTTCAAGCTATGTAGCTAAGTGGTGGGGAAAACAGAGTCCATGTTAGAGGCTGTCCTGACTTCTGCAGGGTACCTCAGATTCTCATCAACGAAAACAGTCCAGCCTGCTACTGACAACCTGAAGAGTGGCTTTCCTGTCCCTTCTAAGTTTTTCTAAAATTATTCATATCCCTTACTTTTCCCCTTCTGTCTCATTTCATTCCTAAAATCCCCTAATATTCAGCTTCTGTCCCAATCACAGTGGGTTTTCCAGTATAGTTCCTTTTCATTATATATATTTTTTGTTCAGTAACGATTCAATTTTTAAAAAGTAAAAAAAAAAAAAAATTGTCAAAAAGGATTCAACACAGAGGTTCAAAAGATACAAGAAAAAAAAAGGAAAAACAAATGGTAGATAAGGGTCTCTTTTTCAACCATCTCACAACTACCAATCTGCTCTATGGATTTACCTATCCTGGATACTTCATATAAATGGAATCATAAAATATGTAGCTTTGTGTTTGTCTTCTTTCACTTAGAATAATGCTTTTGAGGTTCATCCATGTTGTTTCATGTGTTAGTACTTCATTCTTTTTTTGTGTCTGAGTAATATTGCATTGTATGCATGTATCACAACTTGTTTATCCATTCATCCAGTGACGGACATTTGGGTTGTTTCCACCTTTTGGCTGTTATGAATAATACTGCTATGAACATGCATTTACATTTGTTTGCATAGCTGTTTTTAATTATCTGGGGAATATACTTAAGAGTTCAATTGCTGGGTCATATGGTATTTCTATGTTTAATGCTTTGAGGAACCAACAAACTGTTTTCCATGGCAGCTGCACCATTTTACATTTCACCAGTGATTTACAAGGGTTTCAATCCATACACATCCTAGCACTTGTTCTCTTTTAATTTTAATTATAGTCATTCTAGTGGGTATGGAGTGGTATCTCATTGTGATTTTGATTTACATTTCCCTAATGGCTAATGATGGTGAACATATTTAATGTGCTTGTTGGCTATTTGTGTATCTTCTTTGAGGAAATATCTATTCAAGTCCTTTGCCCATTTATAAATTGGTTGTTTGCCTTTTGTTGTTGAGTTGTAATTTCATGTGAATTTGAACTGGTTTTTTCCATTTTTGCAAAAAAGGTCATTGGAATTTTTATAGGGATTATATTGAATATCTAGATTGCTTTTGATAGTATTGCCATCTTAACAATATTGTATATTATAATTCATGAACTTGAGAAGTATTTCAATTTTTAAAATAAATATCAATTTACTTCAGTGACATTGCATAGTTTTCAGTGTACAAGTATTTCATTTCCTTGGATAAATTTATTCCTGGTATTTTATTCTTTGGATGCTATTGTAAATGGCGTTATTTTCTTAATTGCTTTACTGATTGTTCCTTGCTCGTATATTGTCAACACACAACTGAGTTTGTGTGTTTGTTTTGTAAACTGCAACTTGGCTGAATTCATTTATTCTAGTAGTAGGTTTTTTCTGTCTATTTGTGTATTCTTTGGGATATTGCATTTATAGGAGCATATCATCTGTAAAGAGAGGTAGATTGATCCTTTCCAGTTTGGATGCCTTTCCTTTTTCTTGCCAAATTGCTCTGGCAAGAACATCCAGTACAATGTTGAATAGCAGTGATGAGAAAGTGGACTTCCTTGTCTTGTTCCTGCTATTAGGGGAGAAAATTTTACCGTTGAATATGAAGTTAGCTTTGAGGTTTTACATGAATCATAATGAGGAAGTTCCCTTCTATTCCTAGTTTTCTGAGTGTTATTATCCTGCAAGGATGTTAGATATTTTCAAAAGCTTTTTCAGCATCAAGATGATCATGTGAGTTTTTTCCTTTGTTCTATTACTGTGGTGTATTATATTGATTTTCTTATGTTGAACCATCCTTGCATCCTGGAATAAATCCCACTTGGTCATGGTGTGTAATCCTTTTGATATGTGGTTCAATTCCATGTGCTAGTATTTTATTGAGGATTTTGCAACTATAAGTGATATTGGTCTGCAGTTTTTTTTTGTACTTTAGGTACCTTTGTCTGGCTTTGGTATTAGGGTAATGTGACCTCTAATAGAATACATTAGAAATTGTTTCCTCCTCTTCTTTTTTTGGAAGAGTTTGTGAAGGACTAGTGTTACTTCTTTAAACGTTTGATAGAATTCACCAGCAAAGCCATATGGTCTTGGATTTTCTTTCCTGGAAGGCTTTTTATTACTAATTCAACCTCTTTACTCAATAAAGGTATGTTCAGATTTTCTATATCTTATTGAGGTGGTTTGGTAAGTTGTGCATTTTCTAGGAATTTGTCTATTTCTTCCAGGTTATCTAATTTGTTGGCGTATAATTGTTCATAATATCTTACAATCCTTTCTAATTCTGTAAGGTCAGTAGTAATATCCCCACTTTCATTTCTGATATTAGTTATTTTCATCTTTTCTCTCTTTCTCAATCTAGCTAACAGTTTGCCAAATTGGTTAATAGTCTCAAAGAACCATTTTTGGTATCATCAATTCTATTTTAAAAAAATTTCTATTTTATTTGTCTCTGCTTTAATCTTCATTAGTTCCTTCAGCTAGATTTGGGTTTAGCTTGTCTTTCTTTCTGACTTCCTTAAGATGTAAAGTTAGCTTATTAATGTGAGATTTTCCCTTTTTAAAAAAATATACGTTTTTAAGAGCAGTTTTAGGTTCACAGGAAAATTGAGTGTAAAGTGCAGAGATTTCTCATATATTTCATGCTCCTACTCATGCATAGCCTCTCCCATTATCAACGTTCCCAACCAGAGTGGCATATTTGTTACAATTGATCACCTACCTGCCTTGACACATCATTATCACCCAAAGTCCATCGTTTACATTAGGGTTCATTGTTACTGTTGCTCTTTCTATGGATGTGGACAAATGTATAATGTATACAGGTATAATGACATGTACCACTATTACAGTATCATACAGAACACTGACGTCCCTGGCTTATGATGGTTCAACTTAATGATTTTTTGACTTTATAATGGTGCGAAAGCAAACAAGCATTCAGTAGGAACCGAGCTTTGAATTTTGATCTTTTCCTGGGCTAGTGGTACGTTGGCCAGTACTCTCTGGTGTTGCTGGGCAGCAGGAGTGAGCCACAGCTCCAGTCAGCACATGATTACTAGGGTAAACAACTGATACACTTATAACCATCTGTACCCATACAATCATTCACTTTTTTTCACTTCCAGTACAGTATTCAATAAATTATATGAAAGAGTCAGCACTTTATTTATTTATTTATTTATTGCGGTACACGGGCCTCTCACTGTTGTGGCCTCTCCCGTTGCGGAGCACAGGCTCCGGACGCGCAGGCTCAGCGGCCATGGCTCACAGGTCTAGCCGCTCCGCGACATGTGGGATCTTCCCAGACCAGGGCACGAACCCGTGTCCCCTGCATCGGCAGGCGGACTCTCAACCACTGCGCCACCAGGGAAGCCCTCAACACTTTATTATACAATAGGCTTTGTGTTGGATGATTTTGCCCAACTGCAGACTAATGTGTGTCCTGAGCACATTTAAGTTCGGCTAGGCTAAGCTATGGTGTTAGATAGGTTAGGTTCATTAAATGCATTTGCGACTTAAACCCACCATGAACTGAAAATATCAGGATGTAACCCTGTTGTTAAGTCTAGGAAGATCTCTAGTTTCACTGCCCTAAAAATCCTCTGTGGTTCACCTTTTCATACCTCCCTCCCCTTTAATCCCTGGCAACCACTCATCTTTTTATTGCTTCCATATTGCCTTTTCCAGAATGTCATATAAAGTTGAAACCATACAGTATATAACCTTTTCAGATTGGTTTCTTTCACTTTGTCTAACATGCATTTAAGTTTCCCCCATGTCTTTTCATGGCTTAATAGCTCATTTAATTTTAGCATTAAATACTATTCCATTGTCTGAATATACCACAGTTTATTTATCCATTCACCTACTGAAGACATCTTGGTTGCTTCCAAGTTTAGCAATTATGAATAAAGGTGTTATAGCCATTCATGTGCAGGTTTTTGTGTGGAAATAAGTTTTCAACTCATTTGGGTAGATACCAGGAGTGCAATTTCTGGATCATATGGTAAGAGTATGTTTAGTTTAGTAAGAAATTGCCCAACTGTCTTCCAAACTGGCTGCACCCTTTTGTATTATTACCAGCAATGAAAGAGTGTTCCTCTTGCTCTACATCTTTGCCAGCATTTGGTGCTGTGTTTTGGATTTTGGCCATTCTAATAGGTGTGTAATGGTATCTCATTGCTTTAATTTGCGTTTCCCTCATGCCATGTGATGTGGAACATATTTTTGTGTGCTTATTTACCATCTGTATGTCTTCTTGGGTAAGGTGTCTGTTCAGGTGTTTGACCCATCTTTTAATTGGGTTGTTTTCTTTTTTTCTTTTCTTTTTTTTTAAATATGGAACGCTTCACGAATTTGCATGTCATCCTTGCACAGGGGCCATGCTAATCTTCTCTGTATTGTTCCAATTTTCGTATATGTGCTGCCAAAGCGAGCACTTCTTTTTTTTTTTAATAAATTTATTTATTTTTATTTATTTATTTTTGGCTGCATTGGGTCTTCATTGCTGCATGCAGGCTTTCTCTAGTTGCTGCAAGTGGGGGCTACTCTTCATTGTGGTGTGTTGGCTTCTTATTGTGGTGGCTCCTCTTGTTGTGGAGCACAGGCTCTAGGCACACGGGCTTCTGTAGTTGTGGCATGGGGGTTCAGTAGTTGCAGCTCGTGGGCTCTAGAGCGCAGGCTCAGCGGTTGTGGCACACGGGCTTAGTTGCTCTGCAGTATGTGGGATCTTCCTGGACCAGGGATTGAACCCATGTCCCCTGAATTGGCAGGCGGATTCTTAACCACTGCGCCCCAGGAAGTCTCAGGTTTTTGGTTTTCTTATTATTGAGTTTTAAGAGTCATTTGTTTTCACAGAGCAAACATTTTTAATTTTAATGAAGGCCAGCTTATCAATTCTTTCCCTTATGGATTGTGCTTTTGGTGTTGCATCATCACCATACCCAAGGTCATCTAGGTTTCCTCCTATATTATCTTCTAGGAGTTTGAGTTTTGTGTTTTACATTTAGTTCTCAAATCCATTTGGAGGTAATCTTTGTGAAAGGTATAATGTCTGTGTCTGGATTTGGGTTTTTTGGGGGGGTGGCATGTGAATGTCTAGTTGTTCTAGCACCATTTGTTGAAAAGATTATCTTTGCTCCATTATATTGTCTCTGCTTTTTTTGTCAAAGATCAGTTAACTATACACACACACACACACACACACACACACACACACACACACACATATACATATATGGGTTTATATCTGGGCTCTCTATTCTATTCCATTGATTTGTCTATTCTTCCACCAACACCACACTGTTTTGATTACTGTAGCTTTATCATAAGTCTTGAAGTTGCATAGTATCAGTCTTCCAACTTTGTTCTCCTTCATTATTGTGTTGGCTATTCTGAGCCTTTTTCCTCTTCATATAAACTTGAGAATTAGTTTGTCAGTATCCACAAAATAAGTTTTTGGGATTTTGATTTGGATTGTGTTGAATTTATGAATTAAATTCATGAATCCGTGAATCAAGTTGAACCTATAAATCTATATATCAACTAATATCTTAACAGTATTGAGTCTCCCTATCCTGAACATGGAATATCTCTCCATTTATTTAGTTCTTCTTTGATATCTTTCATCCGTTTTATAGTTTTCCTCAAATCTTGTACATACCTTATTAGATTTGCCTATTTCATTGAGCACTAATGTAAATGGTTATATGTCTTTAATTGCAAATTTTACTTGTTCGTTGCTGGTATATAGGAAGGCAATAGACTTTTGTGTATTAACCCTGTATCCTGCACTTTGCTATAAACTTTTATTAGTTCCAGGAGGGTTTTTTATTTTGTTCATTTGCTTGTTTGTCTTTGTCAGTTCTTCCAGATTTTCTACACAATTATGTCATCTACATATAAACACAAGTTTACTTCTTCCTTCTCAATCTGTGTATATTTTCTTTTCTTTCTGCATTTGCTAGGACTTCCAATATGATGTTGAAAAGCAAAGGTGAGAGGGGCAGACATCTTTGCCTTGTTCTTGATCTTAATGGGAAAACTTCAAACTTCTTCCCATTAGGTATGATATTAGCTGTAGGTTTTGTAGATATTTTTTATCAAATTGAGGAAATTCCCCTCTAATCTCAGTTCCCTGAGAGTTTTTATCATGAATGGTGTTGGATTTTGTCAAATGCATTTTCTGCTGTATCCATTGATATCATTATGTGATTTTAATTCTTTAGCCTGTGATTACATTGATTTTTGCATATTGAAACAGTCTTGCATACCTGGGATAAATCTCACTTGGTTGTGCTGTATGATTATTTTAATACACTGCTGAATTGATTTGCTAATATTTTGTTGGGGATTTCTGCATCTATGTTCATGACAGATATTGGTCTGTCGTTTTTTTGTACTGTCTTTTTTTTTTTTGGCGTTAAGGTAATGCTGGTCTCATTGTATGAGTTAGGAAATATTCTGATTCCATCCTCTGAAAAAGATTGTATAGAATTAGTGTAACTTCTTCCTTAAATGTTTGCTGAAATTCACCTGTGAACCCATCTGTGTCTGGTGCTTTCTGTTTTGGAAGATTAGTAGTTGTTGATTTTATAATACAATAGAAAGAGGCCTATTGAGATTTATCTATTTCTTGTGTGAGTTTTAGCAGATTGTGTCTTTCAGGGAATTGGTCCATTTCACCTAGGTTATCAAATTTGCAGGGACAGATTTGTTTATATTATTTCTTTATTATCCTTTTAATGTCCACAATCTGTAGTGATGTTTCCTCTTCCATTTCTGTAAAATAGTTTGTGTCCTCTCTTTTTTTCTTAGCCTGGCTAGAGGTTTATCAAATTTGTTTTTTTCTAAGAGCCAGCTTTTGATTTGGTTGATTTCTCTCTATTGATTTCCTACTTCCAGTTTCATTGATTTCTGCTCTAATAATTATTATTTCTTTTTTTCCTGCTTGTTTGGATTTAATTTTCTCTTGTCCAACTTTCCTAAGGTGGATGATTTATTTAGACCTTCTTTTCTAATATATGCATTCAGTACTATAAGTTTCCTTTTAAGCAGTGCCTCTGCTGCATCCCATACATTTTTTAAAATTAATTTTTATTGGTGTATAGTTGATTTACAAAGTTGTGTTAGTTTCTGTTGTACAGCAAAGTGAATCATTTATACTTATACATATATTCACTCTTTTTTAGATTATTTTCCCATAGAGGTCATTACAGAGTATTGAGTAGAGTTCCCTGTGCTATACAGTAGGCTCTTATTGGTTATCTATTTTATATATAGTAGTGCATCCCATAAATTTTGATAAATTGTATTTTCATTTTCATTTAGTGAAAATATTTAAACATTTCTCTTGAGACTTCTTTGACTCATGTGTTATTAAGAATGTGTTGTTTAATCTCTGGGGATTTTCCACCTATCTTTTTGTTATTGATTTCTATTTTGATTCCACTGTAGTCTGAGAGCAGACATTTATATGATCTCTACCTTTTAAATTTGTTAAGGTGTACTTTATGGCCCAGAATGTGTTCTATCTTGGTGAATGTTCCATGTGAGAAGAGTGTGTAATCTGCTGTTGTTCAATCAGGTAGTTTATAGATATCAATGATACTTAATTGATTGATGGTGCTGTTGAGTTCAACTATGTCCTTACTGATTTTTCTGCCTGCTGGATCTCTCCATTTCTGATAGAGGAGTGTTAAAGTCATCAATGATAATAGTGGATTCACTTATTTCTCCTTGCAGTTCTGTCTGATTTTTTGCCTCACATACTCTGATGTTTCAATGCACATGCAAATTAAATTGTCATGTCTTAGATTATGTAAGTCTCCTTTCTATCTTTGACAACTTTCCTTGCTCTGAAGTCAGCTCTGCCTGAAATTAATATAGCTAGTCTCAGTTTCTTTATGATTAGTGTTAGAATGGTATATCTTTTTAAAGATTAACATTTAATCTATATGTGTCTTTATATTTAAAGTGGGTTTCTTGTAGACAACACAGTTGGGTCTTTTGTAAAAATCCAGTCTTACAATCTCTGTTAATCAGCATATGTATACCACTAATCTTTAAAGTGACTATTGATATAGTTGGGTTAATAGTTATAATATTTGTTTTTCTATTTTTTTTGTTCTTTGTCCCTATTTTTGTCTTCCACATTTTTTCTGTCATTTGTGGCTTTAATTGAACATTTTGTGATTCCATTTTCTCTTTCCTAGCATATTAGTTATACTATTTTTTTTAAGAGTTTGCTGTAGAGTTTGCAATATACGTTTACAACTAATCCCAAATCCAATTTCAAATAACACTGTACTGCTTCACAGGTACTGTAAATACCTTATAATAACAAAATAATCCTAATTCCTCTCTTCTATCCCTTGCATCATTGCCGTCATTCATTTCACTTACACATAAGCATACACAAGCATATGTGTGTACACACACAAGCATACATAGACGAATAAGGTATTGCTCTTATTAACAAATTGTCATCTTTAGAACAATTAAGAAAAAAAAGTCTTTATTTTACATATTCCTTCTCTGATCTTCTTCCCTTATTGGATCCAATTTTCCATCCTACATTATTTTCTTTCACTCTAAAGAACTTTTAACATTTACTGCAAGGCAGGTCTACTGGCAACATATTTCCTCAATTCTGTTTGTCCAAAAAGGCCTTTATCTCTCCTTCACTTTTGAAGGGTAATGCCACAGGGTACAGCATTTTAGTTTTGTGGTCTTTTTTCTCCCAACATTTTCATTTCACTATATTCTCTTCTTGTTCACCTGGTTACTGAGGAGAAGTCGGTAATTCTTAACTTACCTACAGAAGAGTGAAAGGTATTTTTTCCTTCTGGCTTCCTTCAGGATTTTTTTCTCTATCTTTGATTTTTCTGTAGTTTGAAAATGATAGGCCTCAGTGAAGGTTTTTGTGTTTTGTTTTGTCTAGCATTTTTCCTTCTTGGTGTTCTCTGAGATTTCCTGGATCCATGGTTTGGTATCTGATACCAATTTTTGGGAAAATTTCAGTCATTATTGTTTCAAATATTTCTTCCGTTCCTTTCTCTTTTCTCCTTCTGGTATTCCCACCATGCTTATGTTACACCTTTCATAGGTGTCCCACAGTTCTTGGATTTTCTGCTTATTTTTTTTAGCCCTCCTCCCCTTTTTTCCCTCTTTTTCAGTTTCGTGGGTTTCTATTGCAATATCATTAAGCTCAGATATTCTTTCCTCATCCATGTCTACTAGTCTACTAATAAGTCCATCAGAAGTATTCTTTATCTGTGTTACAGTGTTTTTGATCTCTAGTATCTATTTTGTTCTTTCCTAAACTTTAGGTATCTCTGCTTACATTGCCCACCTGTTCTTGTATGCTGTCTACTTTATCCATTAGAGCCCTTAACATAATAATCATGGTTTTAAAAATCCTAGTTAATAATTCTGACACCTGATATCTAAGTCTGGGTTTTATGCTTGCTCTGTCTCTTAAAATTGTGGGTTTTTTTTTTGTTTTTTTACTGTTCTCATTTAATTTTTTCTTGATAGCTGAGCATGATGTTCTGGGTAAGAGGAACTGTTGGAAACAGGCCTTTAGTAGTGTTGTGATAAGGTTTGGGAGGAGCAAAAACATTTTATTCCTATGATTATGTCTCCGACTTTTGGTGAGCCTGTGCTTCTGGACGGTGAACTTCACTCATGCTTTTTTTCTCCTCACCTCTTAGGTGGGACAGGATGGTAAATCGGGACTAGGGTTGGGTATTTCCCTTCCCCAGGGCAGTTAGGTTTTGGTCTGAAGGCCAGACCTTATTAAGGAGAACAGAATGCTCTGGCATATTTCTAAATGCTTCCTTTTCCCTTCCCCCCGACAGAACCATGACGGGATTTTTCTTTGACATTCATTTTGAGAATCCGATAGAGATCCCGGAGATAACACTCACAAGTGTAGGGTCTCCCCTCCCCTGTTGAATGAGTTCCCCTGGAAGTTTTAAGTCTGACTTGTCCACACTGAGCCTCCAGAAATTCATCAAACTATAGTTGAGGTGTCCCTACCCTGGCACTGGTTCCCAAGGAGATTGCTGCTCCAGTAAATTGTAATTCTCTATATTATCTGTTGGTCTGTCTAATTTTAGGAACAGTGGTTTTCCCTGTGACCTAACTTCTCTTATGGATATAAGAAGAGTTGTTGATTTTTCAGTTTGTTCAGCTTTTTACTTGTTAGGATGGAATGGTGACTTCCAAGCTTCTTACATGCTGGACCAGAAACTGGAAGTCTCCCTCTCTTTAAAAGGTGTTTGCTACTATAAATTTCCCATTTACCAGTATTTTAAGGTGGGAGATCATTGACTTGAGATCTTTTTATCTTAATATAGGTGTTTACTGCTATTAATTTCCCTGAAAATGGTGCTTTAGTGGCAGCCCATAAGTTTTGGTATGTTGCATTTTTATTTTCATATATCTCAAAGGATTTCCTAATTTATCTTGTGAACTTTCCCTTTGACTCATTGGTTATTTAAGAGTTCACTAAATTCTACATAGTTTTGAATTTCTCAGTTTTGTCTTTATTTCATTCCATTGTGGTCAGAGAACATACCTTTTACGACTGTTAATATTTTTTCAATTTATTGAGGCTTTTTTATGGTCTGACATATGGTCTATCATGGAGAATGTTCCATGTGATCTTGAGAATTGTCTATTGTGTAAATGTTCTATAGATGTGTTAAGTAGTTGGTTTATAGTGCTGTTCAAGTCTTATTTCCCTGTGGATCTTCTAACTAGTTTTTCTATTCATTATTTAAAGGGGAGGCAGGGTCATGTCTCTGACTAGTATTGCTGAATAGTCTATTTTCCCCTCAATTCTATCAAGTTCTGCTTCAGAATTCTTGCAGCAAAATACAGAACTGTCAAGAACATGAGTTCTGTTGTGAGGTGCAGAGATGTTTACGCTGTTATAGCTTCCTGACAGGTTCTTTTCTATCATAAAATTACCCTCTTTATCTGTAATAAGCTTTTATTTTCAAGTCTATTAGTTTAGCCACTCCAGTTCTCTGACTGGTGCTTGCATGGTATAGCTTTTTCATTGTAGTTTTACCTTTCATTTTAAAGTGTGTCTCCTGTGGACAGAATATAGTTGAGTCTTGTTTTTGTTATCCAGTCTGACAACTTTTGCCTAATCATTGTTAGGCATGAGTAATAATTCACTCACATGTACTGTTACTATGTATATGGTTGGGTTTACATGTCCTTTTACCTTTTTGTCTTCTATATGTTACATCTTCTTTGTTCCTGTGTTCTCCTTTTTCTGGTTTAAGTGAATATTTTCTAGTGTAATATTTTATGTTCTTTAATAATATTTTTCTGTATATTCTGGGAATTATTTTCTTAATGGATACCCTAGGACTTACAGTATACATCTTGTCAGAATCTACTTTAGCTGTATACCATTTGTTACCCACATTGCATCACTATATGTTAAACATATAATACTTTCTAGAAGTTTGTTTTAAAGTAGCTGAATATATTTTTAGATTTTTTAAATTAACCTTTTAATTCACAATTTCTTGTTAGCTTTCTGTTGTTTCATTATTGAAGTATGAAATATTTGCTCCCACCTGCTTTATGGTGTTATATGCAAATATACGTTTCCATATGTTATAGGTGCAACACCACAATTATATATATATGTATATTGTTTTATACAATTGCTTTTATATCAGCCGAAAGAAGGGGAAATAAGTTGTTACAATGTCTTTTATAATTTCTTACATTTTAATTGGCATTGACTTTTGGTAAGGGTGTGAATAATTGTGGGGTCTCACTTCCTTTCAGATAGAAAAACATCATTTAGCATTTCTTGTAAGGTGGGTTTCCTGGGAATGAGTTCTTAAAATCTGTGTCATTTTGCCTCCATTTCTGAAAGCCTGTTTCGTTAGACGTAAACTCTTTGGTTGAGTTTTTTCCTTTTAGCACCTGGCATGTCCTTCCACTGCCTTAGGTCCTCATTGTTTCTAATAAGTCAACTGTTAATGTGGTTTCCTTGTACATGATTAGTGGTTTTTCTTTCTGTTTTCAAGATTCTTCTGTCTTTAAACATTTTTATTCTGGTATGTCCGGGTGTGGATCCTTTTATTTTCAGAACCTGACCTTCTTGGATTAATGCTTTTCATCAAACTTGAGATTTTTAGGCAGTTTCTTCTAGTAACTTTTCTACTCACTAGTTTCTCCTCTTTGTGGCACTTCCATGACATATATGTTGATGTTCCCTATTTCTCTGAAGCTGTTTTTTTTTTCTTTTTCCTGTTCTTCTGACTGCATTATCTATATTGATTAATCCCCACATTGGCTTTCTACTGCAAAGCTACTGTTGAGTCCCTCTAATGAATCTTTCATTGCAGTTATTATACTTTTTAAGTCCAGAGATCTCCATTTGGTTCTTTAAAAATAATTTCTATCTCCATTAATATTCTTTGAAGGAATATTATACCTTCCTTTACCTTCAGCATGGTTTTAGTATGTGTATGTGTGTATGTATGTATATATATATTGAGATGCTTTGAGGTTTTTGTCTGCTTCCAATACCTGGACCCACTCAAAGGCAATTTTTTTTAAAATTTTTTTTTATTGCTTTTCTCCCCACCATGTATGAGTCACACTTTCCTGTTTATTTGTAGATCTTATTTTTTTGGTTCAAAACTGGACATTTTACATAATACAGCAGTTCTGGAGACTCATACTCCCTTCTCCAGGGCTTGTTTGCTTATATGGTTAGTGACTTAGCTGGACCATTTTGGCTAAGTCCACTTACCCTGAATTGTATGGCCTCTGATGTTGCAGTACGTCGCCTGGGCATAGGCAGTGTCGCTGACACCTCCCCTCAACCCCAAGGACAGTAGTTTTAGCAAGGCTCTCTTGCTGTTTCTTTCCCTGCCGTCCCTGCAAGAGTTCTAGTTGGTCTGTCTCCACTGTTATCACGCTGTGCTGTTAACATCCACTAATTGCTGGTGGACCTCTCTATTATTTGACAATGTCCTGGGACATAAATTGCCACACAGTTCAATCTAATTGAATTTAGGTTTTTGTAGTTGTTGAGGTTTGTTCCAACTGTAGGGCTACTCTGAACTTCCACTTTCATTCTCTGTTGAAATTCTCACTGGCCTTCCTTTCTGCTTGTTTTGCTAACCTGGAGATCCCAGGCTCCTCTTACTTCACCCCCAACCCCACCTGAAATCTTTGTCTGCAGCAGCATCCTTATGCTTCAACTTTTCTCTGTTCTAAATAAAGTCAGTCCCTTTAGGGAATGCTATGGAAGCTGTTTTTACAGCCTGCTTCTCCCACTGGGCAGAACCTCTGTGCTACTCCCCCAGCACTGGGGATGGGGAGAGTAGCTGGCTTTGCTAGTAGTCTGTAAGTAAAGCAGTGGGTGGTAGCCCCTGATCTTCTCTGCTTGCCTCTCCTTCCATGGAACCTCCACCCTAATCACTATTGCTCTAGTTTATGAGTACACCAGGGCAACAGTGATTAGAAAACAGTATTCCTGGGATAGATATTCTGTGCTACAAGTGGGGACTGGGTGGAGGAAGGCAGGCTCAGACCTCTTTGCTACTGCTGCTTGCAACAGAGCTTCTGCAACACAGACCTTGGGGGAATGAGAGATGCTAGCAGTCTGCTCCTCCTAGGGATAAACTGTAGGCCAAGACTGGGAGATGAGGGGAGGAAGGGTGCAGGCTCATGGTTCAAATACCACAGAGACTCACTATTCTTACCAGGATTGAGTATTTTCTTGGATAAATGTTTCTGTTTGCTGTGTGCTCTTATGACAATTTCCAGAGACTTTAATTTCTAAAAAAATATTTACCAGTTATGATTGTTTCACCGAGGGGTCTGTACGTCTCCTCATGTTGCTATTTCGAAAGTGCTTCTTGATTTGTTTAATACATGTCTTAAAATATAAGCAATCAAGACCCTTTAAATAAGGCAGTATGTTCACAACCTGAAAAAGCTTTCTGTTGCCATCAGTTGACTCAACAACACCATGCGGCATACAGAATAAATACAGTTCTTTAAGTTACTGATATTCCAGAAGTAAAGAGTGTTTCTAATCATTTACAAGTGCAGTCTGTTACACCAGTAAATGTTACTTGACCTCTTTATAAAGTAAATAATGCTAGGTAAGAATTAGTCCTGGAATAGTGTGCTGAATTTCTGTTTCCAATCCAGTAGATTAAAAACACAATTGTGAATGGTATAAAAATGTAAGAATCATATTGTGATAAAACCAATCTCAAAAATAGAGAATCCAGACCCGACTCAGACAATTTTAGAACTCAGAAGTTTTCCTCAACTTAAACACGAGCTCCACACAGAAAATATCACAGATGTTTTTCAATGTGATGCAACTGCATAAAACTCTAGAATGTGACCATTAGGAGACGAATGTACTGAAATCAACAGAATTTAGAAAACACATCTAATTCTGAAGTCAGGAGACGATTTACAAAGAATTAATCATCATCAGAGTCAGAATCATATTTCTTGCCTCGAATAATTTTCTTTTCCAGTTTTGTGAAGTTTGTTCCAAATTTCTTTTGGCTCTGAAATGGTGGCTCCGTTAAATTTCCACTAAAAAGAAAGCAAATTTGAAAAACACTTATTCTGTATGATTTAGTACAGCTGGTATACTAAACTGCACAAAAATCTATCCTCACTGTAACACAAGGAATAGAGTAAAATTTTCTTTAAAATGTTGGTGTCAAGGAAGAGGTATATTATTTACACTGATAGTTAACAGTTTTAAACCTTACTATGTACTACTAAATGCTTTAGATCAGCGTTTTATTTTCTTGTCATTAATTACTGATTAACATTTCACGGGGTGCACCAACAAAATTTCTGACTGAAAAAGCATAGAAGGAAATCAGTTATTTTTATGTGTTTTGGGTATGCTGAATCTGTATTAGATTCTTTCCTAAGAATGACACAGGAAAACCATGCTCTATTTTTGATAGCCTGTTATGACTGGTTTGATTCTATTTAACATCTTTTAATGCTTAGATCTCTATAGACATCAACAAAACTCGTGGAATTCATTATCATTAACCCAGAATTAGTATGGAACTCTTTTCATGACGCCTGAAAAATATTTCGAAAATATCTGGAAATATTCCTAGCAGCTAGATCTTGGTTCTGAAATATCATTTGCCACTGAAAGGAACCATGGCGCCTCGGAGAAAAAGCTAGTTCCTATGGAGAGTATAACACGAGGCCCCCTAAAAGACCTTACGTGCACCAGAAAGAAAGTGCTCAAAGAATTATGGGGATGTGTCAAAAGGACACAGAAGCCAGTATGAAAGGCTCTCACTGGCCAAATTTGAGGCAATCTGAGCTTCGAAGTAAATAACAGCAACAGACTATAACCCACTGAATAAAAGAATCCACAGCCCATTCTAATACAGATAAATGAAGAAGTAAGTTAATGTGGGGCCTGGAGAAGTTCTTCCTTAAATCACCAGTTGGCTTGGTGGACAACTGGTTAACCAGTGCACAGTCATCACCACTAGCAATGAGACAAACCATCATATATCTCCTGATATGGTACACTGAGAAGAAAGAATACAACATCACTTCCATAATACACCTGTGGAAAACACGCAGAATCTGAATCTAACTTTGAAACAAACTGGGAAATGCTCTATAAAATAACTAGCTTGTACTCTTCCAAAATGTTAAAGTATTGAAAAACAAAGGAGGGGAACAAGTTGCTACAGGTTAATGGAAACTAAAAATACATAGTAAGTACACAGAACCCATTTTTCCAGTATGGAGGACATTATTGGGACAATGGTGGAATTTGAATAAGGTCTGTAAACTGTATTTTGTGTTTTAATAAATTGTACTGTGGTTATATAAGAATGTTCCTGTTCTTAGGAAATGCACACAGAAACATTTAGGAGTAAAGAGACAATATATCTACAACGTCCAATCAAATGGTTCTGAAAAAAAGTTTATATATATCTAGAAAGAGAACGATGAAGCAAAGATAAAATGTTGAAAATTGAGGGACACGGGTCAATGATATACAAGAATTCAAGAATTCTTTGTACTAGTTTCCAACTTATTTAAAGTTTGAAATCACTTCAAAATAATTCTATTTAATATTAACATTTTACTTAATATTAAGAAAATAAAACCTAAAACTCCAAAATCAATCACTACAATGTAGGAATGATTTATGCATGTGGAGGAGAGATTTAGAGATAAAGGAGGAAGGGAAGTAAAAAGATGAGTGAGGTTTCTACTTATCAAAAGGCACTCTGACTGGAATAACTGGAAAATTTCACCTGTTATTTTTGCAAATCAAAAACAGGCCCAAAAGATAAGACGATATGCTCCGATTTGTGGAATTAGATAAATTACTTGTCTAGAGAAGTGGACAAAGAGATAAGCGGAAAATGGAAGTTGGATTTTATCAACAGATGGTTTTCTGAGACTGTTTCCCAGAGTAAGTAATTTAAGCTAAGCATAGAGATGAGATTTTATACGTTTTATCAGATTCTACAAGTGATACAGGAATATCTACTTTCAAACATTAGATTTTTCATGTAAGTCATTATCAATTTGATTAAACTCGTTTAAATCAGGAAGGAGTCAATTCTTTTGGAGTGTCATTTGGGTTTCCAGATTAACAGAGAATTAGATTCCATAGGCTCTGTTAGTTTGAAAACTTTTATAGTTAGATGGACTCCAAGATCCAAGATCAATTTTATTTATAACTCTGATTTTGCTGTAAGATCGTGCTAATATACACTTTAAGAAATATGCTTTTCCTTTGTGAAAATTTTTCTACATCTCAGCTTAAAGATCTTAGTTCCATAAAATAAATGTTAACATAAAAAAATTCTCTAAAAAATCAACTGGGTATGTGAATTAATACAAATTGATAGTTTACTAAAAGTTACCTGTAATTGAGAATATCAGAACAACCCAGCCTCCATTCTAAAGTTTCTGTGGTGAAGTCATCTGTATTTCCTAGGTCAGAAAATCCAACAACAAAATCTTGTGTTTTCCCATCTTTCACCAGTGCTAGCGTGGGAATGACTTTGATATGCAGTCTCTCACAAAGGAAAGGTGCTTTTTCCACATTCAGCTTCAAAAATTTGGTCTCAAGATGTTTCTTGGACAGTATCACCAAATGTCTGTCTAGTATTTTACACCTATAAGTGACAACACATAGAAAATCAAAAGCTAAAAACAACAGATTTCTTTTTCAAAATAAATATTAAGGCACACCTAAGCTTTTAGTTTTTCTGAATCTCATAATCTGGCAGCCAACCTATGCTTCGATCAGATAACCTCATTTCCATTTCACAGGTTAGGTACCTCTTTTTCTACCTCTCATGATATCATATTCTAGAAAGTCAGATCTCCCTTAATGATACTTATAAAAAACGAAGTATTCAACTTATGCCTTAAGTGGTTCACAAAGCTGTCATGTTCATGGTTAAGAATAAAAAAATTGTCATTTCCCTTATGCATGTTTCCTGGCATCTCATAGGTGACAAATCTGAACTTGACAGAACTGGGAAGACAGTTCTCAGAATTAGAAGGGAACATGTGGGGCCACATTCGGAAGTCACTAAGAAAGACTGAATGGTGTCACTGAGAAGGAACCTTCCAACTGTGCAACTCTGTTAGTGAGCAGCGTATCAAGGTTAAGGGCTACAAATATGGTCATTACGGTATGAAAAATACCAGCAGTAACCTTCATTAAGCCACCTGAAGGGTGGAAAGCGATCTTTTCTTTAAATTATATTTTAAACCGGCCAACCCTCTAGTGTTTCTGAAAGACTACTGTAATAATCTTTTGAGCAGTAGTTCTTACCCAGAGGTGATTATTACAGTCAACTTTTAAAATATGCAAATGAATCAAAATTCTCTAGGAGTTGAGCTGAGAAACATGCAAGTGATTCTCATGCCCAGCAAAGTTTGAGAACTACTGCTTTCGATGACTAAGACACCGAACGCTTCATAGCTGGTTTTACTAGTAGGCTTTTTGGGTACTTCTTGGTATAGTTTTTCCTGAGTTAGGTTTGGGTCCACGGAGTTTCTTATAACCTTGATGCATCATCGCCTGAGTGATTCTTTTTATATATCACCCATGTACTGCAGCAATGGGATTTCAGTGAAAAATGGTAGGGGAATAAGCTGTTTTTGAATGAAGTTCCAAACAAGTGACAAATCATTTTGAGAAATACGTTCTTGAAGATTTGTACAAAAATCAACTCCATTGTTTTATTGGAGTAATACGGAATCTATTTTAAATAGGTCTGAGTCCCACTTGTCAATTAATCCATTTTTTAAAAATCCAGAAGTAGTAGTTATGGTGTAGTTAAAACAGCATTAGGCTTAAAACCTGGGTTCAAATCCTCTTTTATTATTTAGGAGCTGAGTGACGTTAGGTAGGTCACTTAATCTCTCCAAGTCTTAGTGTCCATGCATGAAGCACAGGAATTATACGTGCTTACCTCCAACGGTGATTGTGAATGCTCCAGGATTTTATAGAACACGAAGTATCTAGTGTACTATGTGCTAGAAACTTTGATATCTACCTATCTATATCTCTATCACCTCATTTCAATCTTGACTTTTCAGTTCTGTTTTAAGGTAAGTACTGCTGGTGCTGCACTGTTTATAAATCCATCAAGTATACTTACTGAGTACCTACTACGTGTAGTCAGTGCTGCTCTACGGCTAGGAACCCAGAGCACAGTGGGCCACACGACACAAAGGCAAACCCCCTGCCTTCACAAAACTAACAATCTAGTGGGCAGAGACATCTAATAAATAAGTGGACAAATAATATCAATCTTCTATTTACCTTCCTAATCCCTTTCCCACTTTCCCTTATAGGAGATTTCATCATCTCAGTTATTTTCTTTCATCTTTATTTTCTTAGTCAATAAATCCCAGGCAATCAGTCCCTGAAAGGTGTTAACTAATAGCCACGTTGTTGGGTGATGAGGTAAAGACAAGGGCCAGGCAGGCTTTGGAAATGCGAGAAGAGGGCAGGGCTGGGATCCCAGGGAATAACAGAGACTCTGCATTGGAGTGCGTGTCTAAGGGGGGCAGGAGCTACTTGGCATCAGTGAATTGCTTTCATACAATTCTAGGTCTGTTATCAAGTTATCTGATACTTAAAAAAAAAAAGTCTAAAATCTGATTAGTTGCCAACATTTAAAAGTTTTTTTTGCCAACACTTAACTGTTGGCAAGTATTCAAATTTGGGGGCTAAAAAAAAAAAGGCTTGAGTCCTCTGGTTTAAGATGTAACCTCTTCTGGGGCTATTTTCACTTTGAGGGATCTGCCTCCAAAGAGAGGTTGGCAGACCTGGGTTCGTCTAATAGAAATCACTTTATTGTCCTTCCAGCCATGCCTGGTGCCACAACTCTGCTTCAGGTGAAAGGCTTGGTCAAGCCACAGTCTCCTGGTGAATTGCAAGTTGAGAGGAAGTGACTGAATTCAAAGCTGGTGTTCAGGTGTTGGCCTCATTTCCAACACTGTGGCTGTATCATAATAGTAGGGACAAAAGTAGAATTCTTTTGGCATTGATAAAAAAAAGTTAAAGTGTTCATTTCTAAGATGTTTTAAAAATTAGCTAGTGAAAATATAGTTCAGGAAATAGCCATTTCTATGGAAATACTGATCTTCTATAGTTTGTACTTTTGTATGACACTGGTTTTTAAGTTAATCTTTAATGATTGCTTAACTTTAATATAATTCTCGTACAAAGAGACAACTTAGGAATTACTTCCTTTTATATTTTTCTTAATTTCTCTATTAAGTCAGTGTATCTCTATTTAACAATCTCATCATGTTCAAGAACAGTCACCGAGGGAAACAAATTACCTCAATGTGGAGTCTCTGTAGAAATGGCAAACCACTTTTTTACTCTCCTTGACTTCTTGAAAAAAGTCTCTCTCACTAGGGATTTCTCTGTATTCCCCATGTCCTTTTGAAAGCCATTCCTGATTTGGAGAAAAGGGAAAATATCACACATTTGAAATACCTCTTTCAATATCACTTTATATTTTATGTCCAAATCACTATAATGTTTTGTAATCAAGCTGACTTTATCTTACAGAGAAACGAATTCCTTTCGGTGATGTACTTTCCTATGTTGCTAGTGTCAATGCAAATACAGTCTGTGGGCCGTGACTATCTCCACAGCATGGCTCATATTTAAGATGATTATCTGTCTTGGTAACTTAAAACATACGTTTTCTTAGAACTTCGAAAGTAAAAATTTAGACTACAAAGAGACTTAGAATGTAACCATCTACTTAATTTCTTTGCACTGAAACTATTAAAGTCAGAAGCATTTGATCTAAGTTACTACATAGCTTTAAAAAATAATGCTTGTGAGATAAAGCCAATCCGTCTTTGGGGAGGGGGCGGGTACTGCAGCTCTGAAGCTCGGGAGCCCTGTTTGCTTTTGATGACTAACTCAGAGACAGCAAACCTCTTCTGTACTGGCCACCAATGGGTAGTGTCCTGGGAAGAAAAAGGTGTTTGTCTTCACGTGGTGTCCAGAAACAAAGATCCCGCAAGTCACCTAATCCAACTCCCCAAATCAACAAATCAACCCTTATCATCCATGTCGGATAGACATTTCAGCTTCTTGAACCTTTCCTGTGGCAGGAAGCTGGTCCCCTCAACTGGAAGCTTGTTTCCTTTCTCAGGAGCTGGTTTTAATAAAAGGGAGGACTGGACTTGCAGGCAGAAGGCATGGGCTTGAATCACTGCCCTTTCTGAGTCTCACTTTCCTCATTTGTAATGTGGAGATCATAAAGCAACTATCTCATTGAGTTACTGTGAATGGACAACGTGACAATAACTACAACAGTGTCTGGCAGGTGTGCTTAAAAAGCATTTGTATATGTACTCTCTGTTCTTAGAAAAGTCTTCTCACACTGAATCACAGTATATCCAGAACAGTGGGCTATGGAGCCCAGCTTGGACCTCAGATGAGAAAGAGAAATTCTAATCTCCTTCACGTCAGCCCTTCAAATATCCTACATCGCCTATGTCCTCCCTGCTTCACATTGAGCATTTCCATTTGCTTTTGACTTTCTCCTATGAAATGACTTCTAGACTTTTTCATCTTCTGGCTGTCCTCCTCTGAACAGTCTTCCAGAAGTGGTCCAACTAGAAAGGGGCAGGAGTGCCATCCCTGGACTTACACTAACAAGGCCGAGACTGCGTCACCAGTTTTGGTATCTATACATTTCATGTTGGCTTACACTGAGCTGAGACCTACCGGAGGCCCTGATATTTTTCTCCTTATTTCTTTGGTAAAGCTTCCATAAAGAGTTTATAAACTGTCAAATACACTCCTTAATGACGCATTTGCTTTGAGCACAGCTAAGTTATGACAGGCTTTCTCATAACTCCACCTGAAAGGGAACCCACTGACCCCTATTCCTCCCAGGGTTCTTCCTCATCCACTCTCTCCTCAACCACACAAATCTGAACTCAGAAGATTATCCTGGGCGCGTGTTTCCTGTACTTGACTGTGGATTAATACACTGGTCAGGCTAATTCTGAATGTGTCTTTAAAACAAATCTTTTTTCTGGGCAAATTTTTAATGGCATTAGGTACTTTGAGGTCAAACCACCCTAAGAACTACAAGTGACTACTGCAGCACGGGTATATGTAAGTTGTTAGAAGCATACTGTTAGAGCAATTTCAGAAAGCAGGGCAGAGAGGTTACTTGTTTCTGCTGCTGAGCTCTCCTCAGTGCCTTGAGTCTCTTTTCTTTGAGGTGTTCCAACTCATCCTCATCCATCTGATCCAGTTTCTGAATTTCCGAATCCAAATGTTCTTCCACTTGCTTGGTTGTCTGAAGCAACTGATTCTCTAGGACTTTTGAAAACATTTCAACAGATGCATTCGCTTCCATTCTTCTAAATGGTACAGTTCAGCCTTGATGCTGGGGAGAAGGTTTACAAAGTTAGAGAAAAAAAATAAGACAGGGGCTTCCCTGGTGGCGCAGTGGTTGAGAGTCCGCCTGCCGATGAAGGGGACGCGGGTTCATGCCCCGGTCCGGGAGGATCCCACGTGCCGCGGAGCGGCTGCACCCGTGAGCCACGGCCGCTGAGCCTGCGCGTCCGGAGCCTATGCTCCGCAACGGGAGAGGCCACAACAGTGAGAGGCCCGCGTACCACAAAAAAAAAAAAAAAAAAAACGACAGTTTTCTCTTAGTTTCAAAAATGCTAGCAAGTATATAATTTGTAGTCCACAAAGTGTTCTGCTGACAACCAAGCACGTCATGTTAAGAATTTTTATTTAAATGTTTTAAAATTTAATTTTCAATGGATTATAGTTACACTCCTCAAAAACGATTTAGACCAAAGTTTAGGTGCTTTTGATTTAGTTTGTGTTTTACTACCCTAAAGCAAAGACAAATCTTTAAGACCATCGCCAGACCAGAAAGGAATGACGAAATTAAACCTAGTGCTGTATACTGACAGTGTTCTTTACCAAAGGAAAAGGGAAGAAAAGCAGAAATGACTGTGAACAAGATAAAGTTTAACTGCAGTGAGGTTTTACACACATACACGCCAAACTTTGCTTCAACATAGAGCAGAGTTGAGCAAAAGACATATTTTTCATCTCTGCCTAAATGATTTTCGTTTAGCTCCGAAGAGAGCTCATTACAACTTATGTAAAGAACTCTGCCTGATGTTCCCTAAGCTTTAGTTTCCATTCCTGTTCTCCCATTACCTAATAAAGTCTATGAGGCCACAAAGATTGATACTGGTATTGATTCACTGACACTCAGTGTTCTTAACTTTGAGGTCAAACAATATAACACTACAAATATTAAAAAGAATATTGATTTTTCCATCAAACCTCTATGTAAGATAAGAGTTTAAAAATAGAATCTAGGGACTTCCCTTGTGGTCCAGTGGTAAAGAAACCAACTCCCAATGCAGGGGACGTGGGTTCGATCCCTGGTCGAGGAACTAAGATCCCACATGCCGTGGGGCAACTAAGCCCTCGAGTCGCAACTACTGAGCCTACATGCCTCAACTAGACAGCCTGTGTGCCACACACTACAAAGCCCACATGCTCTGGAGCCTGAGCACCACAACTAGAGAGAAGCCTGTGCTGCAGTGAAGAGCCTGCATGCCACAACGAAAGATCCCGCATGTCGCAACTACTAAGACCTAACACAGCCATAAATAAATAAATGAATATTAAAAAAATCTAATTCAGATTAGAAAGGAAGATCTCTCTCAATTACATATTTATTTTATATTGGCATATAGTGATTTATAATGTTAATTTCAGGTGTACAGCAAAGTTATTCATCTATACATATACACGTATCCTTTTTCAAATTCTTTTCCCATTTAAGTTACTACGAATATTGAATAGAGTTCCCTGTGCTATACAGTAGGTCCCTGTTATCTATTTCAATTACATATTTTAGAAGAAATGTATTATTGTTGCTGGTAGAAAATCAAATGTTTTATGGGTAGCCCTGAATTTCAATTTATAATTTGCCTATCAAAGCAGGAGGCTGTTGCATCTCAATTAGTTATGTGATACATTTGCAACCACTACTGAAGCACTTTCAAAAATCTGAATAAACTTGTGAGCTTATTCACCCAGCTTCAGACACGCAGCCTGGCCCACCAGACCCTCTATAAATGTCGAAGTGAAGAGAAATAGTCTTGCAAACTTCGCTTCTGATTCCATTTTTCTACACCTGAAAAGAAGCTTTTGAAAAGCATACTGGGGACTTCCCTGGTGGCGCAGTGGTTAAGAATCCACCTGCCAGTGCAGGGGACATGGATTGGATCCCTGGTCCGGGAGGATCCCACATGCCTCGAAGCAACTAAGCCCGTGCGCCACAACTACTGAGCCTGCGCTCTGGAGCCCACGTGCTACAACTACTGAAGCCTGCGTGCCTAGAGCCCGTGCTCCGCAACAAGAAGCCACCGCAGTGAGAAGCCCATGCCCCGCAACGAAGAGTAGCCCCCGCTCGCCGAGGCTAGAGAAACTCTGCATGCAGCAACGAAGATCAAACGCAGCCAAAAATAAATAAATTAAAAAACATACTCGATTTCACCTTGTATTCCTGGAGCTAGCAGTGCTGTGAACACTGCAGATGCACAAAAAATGTTTGTCAACTGTTGAAGGAACGTGCGTAACTTTTATTCAAATTATCATTAAGTTTCAAAAGTATTTCCGGTTAGAAAAAAAAACAATGTAACTTCCTCATAAACGCTATAAAATTTTAAAGGAGCCGTATTTCAAATGTAGCAAATGAATTTCACACTCTCTACCTCCCGAAAAAAACGTAAGGCTGTGACTCAGGACTGGGGCCAGACGAGGCAAAAACTCGACATTAAACATTGACTTGCATGTCACATCCTGTTCTTTACCGGGGGCGTAGCGGTTGCTTATCCCTAGAGGTTTATAGGCTGAGCTCAGAATTCAAGTCTTGGATAACCGGGAGGAGAAACGATTAACAAGGGCTGCTCTGCGGGCAGGTGGTGCTGGTCACCGCATTCAGAAAGGGGGAAAGGAGATGGTGCAGGTATCCTGGGAACTTCATTCCCCAAACAAGCTTCTTTTTTTCATTTCAACTGAATGGTGAGCAGGGACTTGTCCTCAAATTACCTAACCATTTCCTTGATCCCCCGGCATGCACCCGCCAAAACAACCAGGGGCCTCACCCTTAACTGCACGCCAGCCGCTTCCCAAAAGTACCCTCGCCACTCCCTGCGCCCCCGGAGACAGATGAGGGCAGAGTTGAGGTGGTCCCGGCTTCAACGCCTCCCGGGGCGCATGCGCCAAAGCTTCCTCCGCGGCGCGGACACCCTCGCCCGAGCCGCGCCCCTCCCCCGCCCAGGCAGGAGGCTGAGCAGTCCATTAGCACCGAGATGCATGGCCGGCTTTTTCACACCACTCTCTGCCTCACCTGAGCTCTCGGTGATACCTGAGAAGTGAGGAACCAGCTTCTCCAGAAGAGCAATCCACTCCGGCTTCCGCCTCGTAGCAGCTTCGGGGTACTGGGGAGCGGCCGTCACTTCTGCCTCCTCATTGGCCGCGGCTCTCACGCGATACAATCTGCGACGCCCCAGGAAGTGGAGGGGGGGAAGGGAGGGGACGTGCGTGCGGTGAGCGCTTCTGCGCGTGCGCTCCCCCCACCCTTCCCCGCCCCACCGCCCGGAACCGAGGTGGCCCAACCTCTCCCTCCCTCCGTGTAAACAGCCCAGAGAGCAAGGAAGCGATGTATGCTGGAGTTTGTAGTTTCTTAGTGCCCAGCCTGGAGTTGACGTTCTTAGGCTCTGACATAATGTTACATCAGAAATGAAATAGCTACTGTCTTCCTCAGGAGTGACACTCCAATTTCGTTTCCATTCTGTTTATTGAACTTTTCCCCTTTTAAAAAAAAAAGTTGAAATATAACTTATACGCCATAGTTTTTACATAGTTAACACTCGTAGTGTCATCGTCCAGATCCGGATATAGAACACTTTCACAACCCTAATAGGTTCCCTCGCGACTTCCCTGACACACAATTTTAGAACTTGCTCTCGCTTTGAATGTAAAGGTTATGATCTATTTTTCAGAATTAATGGGTGTGTCCTTGTTTTATGATTTCTGGTTTGTTTGGTTTATTTATTTATTTTTTTGGTAAGTCATGGACTCATGTTGTGCTGGATTTCTCTATCTCCCTTGGGAACACCTGTACAGCTCACCAGGGGTTCATTGTGGTTCTTTACTGAACTTCACGCATCTGAGAGTACAAAGGGACCGAGGTTAAAGGTGGAAGGGAAACCGAAAGTCCACTCCTGAACTGAGATCCGATTCCCCAAGTCTGCGTTCCCCACAGGGAGAAGGCTGACGGTGGAATTTTCAGCCTCATTGTCCACCTCCGGGTTCTAGAATCTGGAAACCGCACGGGCGTCGGTGCACGGCTGACGCTTGCGGAAAGGGGGCGCTCGGGCTCCTGCCTGGCGGGCGGGTCAACTGGAGACGCTCTACCCGAGGCGCAGCTCTCAATGAGCCGCGCCCTGCGTCCACACGCCGAGGCGGTGGGGCGATGCGCTTGCGCACTCGGAGCTCACACCATATGTGCCCTGTCCCAGTGCGCGGGTCTGTGGAGAGCCGGGTGCGAGAGGCGGCACCGCGGTGGGGGACGGAGCCGAGCGGAGACCGAAGTCGCCCGGGGGACACTGGGTCTCTGAGAGACCGAATAGAGGGGCTGGGGCTACGAGCGCCGCTGACACACGATGGGAAAGAAGCAGAAAAACAAGAGCGAAGACAGGTAGCCGGTGTCGGGGTTTCAACGGCGGCGGCCGGCGCGGCTGAGGGGGGCGCGCGGGTCCCGTGGGCGCGCGGCGGACCGGGGTCGAGGCTCGAGAGCGGCCCCGCGGGGCACCGTCCGGGGCCCACAGTGGGTGGCGCGGGCCCGAGACCCCAGTACCGGGCGGGCGCGGAGGGCCTCAGCGGCGGGCGGGTTCCCAGCCGAGACTCCGTCCCTTTGCTGGCCCTCGCCCGGCCCGGGAGAAGGGGTGTCCGGCCTGAGGAGCGGGGCAGTCGTTTGGGGTTCGAGGCCCCGCGGGGCAGGGCTCGCGGCCCCGCGGGGCCGGCTCAGCCAGCGTGGCTCGGAGGTTGGGAGTTGTTTTCGTGGCGCTACTCTTGCTGGGGGTCAGGAAGAGTTCTTTTTATGTCTTTGTATCTATGAATTCTTGGCGAGAGAGGGAGTTGGGATCCGCTCTGTCTCCAGCCAGGTGTTCCCACTCTCTGAGCCGCTCAGGTGCTTGGAGTTACCGGGAGGAGCGTAGCAGCAAGCTCCCTTTAACTTCATTTAATTTGGGTACAGCTTTCAATTACTTAAGGGCTGATTGTCCAGACTCCATGCTTTTCGCGTTCCTTCTTCCGGCCTTTTGGTCATTTCTTTGCTCTCTAGCACCTCCCCTAAGAAAGGAGGAGGAGATGAAACAAACCAACCAGGGTCGGTCTTTTCTAAACCATTTAAAAGACTTCTGAGGCGAGGGAGCGTAAGGGTGTATGTAGAGTTGCGTACCCCGAGATTATTGGAACATTTCTGGGTGTCATATTCGGTTGAGTTCTTTACCCCTTTTCATTGAAAGGGTTTTACTTCCTGGGAGTGAACATTTGTTACTTTTCACCCTTCTGTACTACTCACCAAACTTAGTTCAAATACTGGGGATAGTAAGAGAAATTCAAAAGACAAAAACAACCTGTGATAGTTCATTTTGACTCAAAACGGATATGTGGTCTTGAAGTTAAAATCAGATTACCAGTTGTGAGTTGGAATCCTGGGTTGTGTCCTCACTGGCCTTCACCTATCTGATGAATGGCGTTAAAAAGACACCAAGGTGAGTCTTGTATTTCAGTTACAGGTCTATTGGAGGAAGTTAATTGGTTTCAAGAATAGAACTTATTGTTAATCAAAGCAGATAAATAAGAAGAAAGAAGCAGAATTCTGGGGTGATTTAGTGGGAGAGAAATTTCTATGCTTTTGACAGGATGTTTTGGTGCCTAGGATACTTTTTTTCTTCGACCTTATACAAGAAATAGAGATGAGTGTAATAAAGCTTCCTGTACCAGTTACCCAGCTTCGACCATTGTTGTCACATGACTGGCCCTGTTTCATCTCTGCTGGATATGGTAAAGAACTCTCAAAATCCTTTCATGTGTAAATCTTTCAGGTGTATCTGAAAGATAAATACTTGAGGGAAAAAAACAACCACAGGAACACAACATAAGACACAATCACAATGTCATCATTAAGCCTAAGGAATACTAGCAGTGATTTCTTAAATATTATCAATTGTCTAGTCAGTTTTCTGTTTTCACTGATTCTAATTAAAATTATGTTTTGTGGGTTTTTTTTCATTTTGTGTTTTACAATTGGTTTGTTTGGATCAGAATTACAGAAGTTTGTTCTTTAGATTAAAAAATATTTATGTATATGTTATTTTAGCTACAGTTTTTCAAGCTCGTTCACATTGGACAAAAGCTATTCAGAGGAGAGATTTATTTTTGTGTGTGTATTTTTATAGAAAAGTGAAAGTCTTTTCCTAATTCATAAAGGTTTTCCTGGATGACATAAAGTTTAAATTGCAAACACTAGAGCTTGTTAAATGATTGGTTTGTTAGTATAGAAGGAATGCTACTGGGTTTTTTTCCTTTCCGACTAAATCTGCAGTGTTTACTTTTTGTCTCGTATTGAAGGAAAAATGGTGGCAGTGTAATGGAAAAACACACTTTCTCATAAGCCAATATCAAATTTTTTTGTTTGTTTTTTAATGCTTCGTGGACTCCTCCCACCTCTCCTTCCCTTCTGAGCTGTCCTAAGCCAGACATGTTTCTGCTCAGGAAGAACTGGGTGAGAAATGAGCACCTGCTTATTAGCTATCAAGTTAAGGCCTTGAGCCACTTTTCAGTTCTTGGAAAAAACATAAAATACTTGAGTGTTTTAATCCTTATATTGTTATTTAAAATTTTTAGCCACTCAGCGTTTATTTAAATTTAGATTTTACTATCTAATCTGAGTAATTTTATTTGGATTACATATGTTTTATCAGTGACTGATCTTTGTTTAAACATTGAGTTCTAGAATCTTGTTTCAGCTTGTGAAATTCTGAGAATGAGATTTTGATAGGTGTTCAGTTTTCCTGCCTTTTTCAGTTGACTGGGGTAGGGTTCAATATTCACAGATCATATAGACAAAATATAAGGCCAATATTTTCATTTCTTCCTATAACCTTCCCAGTAATCAGCTTACATAATGGGACCATATCTTATGGGATCTTGTGTGTTGTAGCAATGTCTTACCATTTCCATTTATATAACACGATGAATGTTCTCTTATTGATGTGTGCAGAGAAAAAATGATCCTGATTATCTAGTTTTTCACAATTAGCCTCCAATTCTTCATTCTGATCCTTTTTTTTAATCCCCCAAGTGTGGTAGTTATATTTTTCAGGTTGTAAGGAATGTGGTATATTACCTTAATAAATGGGATTAATACATCTATACCCCCTCACAAAGGATATAGAGGGAAGGAAGATCATTATTTCACCTATCTCACAGTCAGACATGAAGGTGGGGATGTCATTCAGGAATTAGGAGGTCTTTCAGGATTGAGTACAGGTATCTTCAGCTATGATTCTCTATGCTGGTGGTGAGTTAGTATAGTAGCTCTTTGTTTTTAACTACACATAATGCTCCTATTATTCTTGGCAAAATTCCTCCTTTTGGGGGAGTTCTGGCTATCTCTGAGACAGCTGCCTACGTTTTAGATTTTTGTCCTGGTGTCAGATATTCATCGTAGCCAGGTATGATCAGGGTATCGGGTCCCTCTTCTGGGATAGAAAGCATGGTGATCTGCTTAAGGAACCTGTCCAGAGGAGCTGTGAGCATAGCAGGTACTCTAAAGCATCCCAGAGAGGAAGTAGTCCAAGTGGCAAACAGTTCAAATAGTCTAGTTCAACAAAGGAATTTATTTCTCATTTGAATATATTTGAATTAATAATAAACTATCTGCATACATTAGATCAAAAAAGAAAAAAAGATGTATAATCTGAGAGTTCTCTTGGTTTACCTTGTTCCTAGATTGATACTTTAGGTAATCAATATGTGGAAGGACGGGAAGAAGTCGTAGTTTGCCATAAATGAATAAGAAAGCAGATGATAAACTTGTTAGCTTGTTAGCTTATAGAAACCTCTTCTGCCTTCTCTACTGGTGATCTCTGGGGAGCTGATGTAGCTACTTTTTTTTTTTTTTTGCGGTATGCGGGCCTCTCACTGTTGTGGCCTCTCCTGCTGCGGACGCGCAGGCTCAGCGGCCATGGCTCACGGGCCCAGCCGCTCTGCGGCAGGTGGGATCTTCCCGGACTGGGGCACGAACACGTGTCCCCTGCATCAGCAGGCGGACTCTCAACCACTGCGCCACCAGGGGATCCCAATGTAGCTACTTTTGATGTTACTTGCCCACTAGTTGTGCTTTACTTAGCCTTCTAAGTTTATTCCAATCTGGCAGTTGATCTGTACGTTGGGCAAAGCATTGTTTAACTGAGGAACTGAGTGTCTGCTTAGGTTAGAAAAGCAGTTCTCAAACTTTTTGGTCCTAGGACCCCCTTACTCTCCTAAATTACTAAGGAACCCAAAAGGCTTTTGTTTATGTGGGTTAGGTCAATCAGTACTTACCATATTACAAATTAAAACTGAAAAGTTCTTTAAATATATTGATTTAAAAGTAAAAATAACATCACATTAACATAAATAACACTGTTAAATAATCATTTTCAAAAATTTATGAAGAGAGTGGTGGTAAACATTTTGTAAACGTTTACTATCTGGCTTAGTAGAAGATAGCTTGATTCTTGTCTGCTTGTGATTCGACCTGTAGCAATATCACACATCGTGTGGCCTCTAGAAAACACCACTGTACAGTTATGAGGAAATGAGAATGAAAAAAAGGCTAATAGCCTCGTAGTACTATGTTGAAAATAGTTTTGACCCCTTGAATTAGTTTAGACCCTCTGAATTGTGTTGGGGGGAACTACTCTGAGAACTGTTTATGTAGGAATTCCTAAACCAGATTTAGGCATTTGTGAGACATTTCCCAAGCCTTTTGACTTCCATTCATGTTTGTCCAACAGGTGCTTAGAATGTTTGAGAAGCACTCAGAGGACAACTTAAGACATTTGTGGGTATGTTCATGCTCTTGATATTTTACCCACTTATGATTTTTAAATTTTTTTATGTAATAGGTGAGTTTATCAAGGTCTATTAAAAGTCTGTTGGGACTGATTTTAATTGGGAGTCCCATTAAGTTTTTAGATTATTTGGTACACTTACATCTTTATGGTATTGAATCATTCCCTTCAAGAAATATATTGTCTGTTTAAGCAGTTAAGTGCCAGCTGTTGTTCTAGGTGCTGAAATGTAGTGATGAACAAATTAGTAACATGACATGCTTCTTTATTTGGTTAATTATCAGTAAAACTTTATTTTCTTCAGTTGAACCTTTAGGATATTTCTTGTTTGGTTTATTCCTAGGTGTCTTATAGTTTTGGTTGCTGTTAATGTAGGAAAACTTTTTTTCAAGATGGTCTGACCAACTTAACTCTCTCTTATTATTAAAAGTAGCTGTTATTAAAGGATGAGGCCTTAATTGCGATTTGGTTATTAGTTTGTGATAATATATAACAGAGGGGGAGACCAGGGAGAAAAATTAGAGACATTACAGCAGCATTCAAATGTTTTAGTTAGTGACACACAAATGACTCCTTTTTCCCGCCCTTTCTAACTTATGCCTTGTGTCAAATATGTACTGTTAAGAAATTTCAAATCAGGTATTTTGAACTATTGAAATAATCACAGTATACTACTTGCTCTAGCAGTAATCACAGTACTTACATAATTTTAATAATGAAGACACTTAATGTAGAAGAAATAACTATGCTGTAACCAGTTTGAGAATCTGGAGGAAGGGAAAGGTATAAAGATAAAAGAACTACTTTATAACATATAGAAGAGGAAACAGATTTAGCATAATAATGTGCTTGAGGCTTAGAGCCTCTCAGCTGTTAAGCCAAACCAGACCTCAGAACCTGTGGTTTTGTTTTTTTTTTAAACTGTGCTGCACTAGCTGATTTAAGAAATCCTGCTACTCCAAAATGTAGACTTCCCAAAGGATCTTTACTGGTGAAGCAACTGTTAAAGAGGAACAGTTTAACAAAGGAGGGAGAATAGAAGAATGACAGCCGTTGTCCATAGGTCAATCAGTGCCAGAATTCCTTTAAAAAAATTTTCTCACTTAACCTTAGTTGAATAACTGCCTGTCTCATAGCCTGTCTGTTTAAAGTGAAAACAGTGATGATTTAATGTTTCATTCCTTCCCATTTCAGACATGGTATATAAAATTTCAGGTATATTTTTTCAGAGGAATCCCTACTTTTCACCCAGGTAGCAGTCATTGTTTAGAATCATTGGTTTTCAAATCTCCCTTTGGTGATAGAAAGATACTTTCTATTGAGATTTAAAATAATGTTTGTTTTTTCTGTTTTTGAAACTACCTTCGTACTGTAAACTTTATATAAACAGTCTCTGAAAATACAATAAGTACTGTGTTAATTAAATTTGTGTCATTAGGTTTCGGGTACTGAGCTCTGATGAAACTAATAGATGTGATTGATGATACTGCAGTAGTTGGAATTTTTTCTAAGTCTAGAATCACATGTTCTAAGAATTCATTGTATGGGTGTGCCACATTTTATTTACCCGTCCATACATCAGTTAATGGATTCAAGGTTGTTCCACTTTTTGGCTGTTACGAATAATACTGCTAAAAAAATCCGTGTATAAGTTTTTGTGTGGATTTGTGTTTTCAATTCTTTGGGGTATATACCTAGGAGTGAAATTGCTGGGTCGTAGAGTAACTCTATGTTTAACTTTTTTAGGAACTGCCAAGTAGTTTTACTTCTTTTCCAGGAACTGCCAAAGCTGCTGCTCCATTTTATAGTCCAACCAACAGTGTGTTAGAGTTTCAGTTTCTCTATATCCTCATCAACACTCGTTATCATCTGACTTTTTGATTATAGCCATTCTAGTAGGTGTGAAGTGGTATCTTATTGTGACTTTTGGTTGGTCTGCACTTCATGATGGCTTAAGATGTTGAGTATCTTTTCATGTGTTTATTGGACATTTGTATGTCTTGTTTGGAGAACTGTCTATTCAGATCCTTTGCCCATTTTAAAATTGAGTTCTTTATTATTGAGGAATAAGTTCTTTATATACTCTAGATACAAATCCTTTATCAGATATGATTTTCAAATATTTTCTCCCATTCTCTGGGCTGTCATTATTTTCTCCCATAGGAGGTTGTTGTTTCACTTTCTTGGTGTCGTTTGTAGAACAAAAGTTTCTAAAAAGCCCGATTTATCTATTTTTTCTTTGGCTGCTTGTGCTTTTGGTGTCAGATCTAAGAAATCATCACCAAATCTAAGGTCATGAAGATTTACTATTTTTCTTCTAGTTTTACAGTTTTAATTCTTACATTTAGACCTTTGAGCCATTTGGGGTTAATTTTTTTTATATTGTGTGAGGTAGGGGTCCAACTTCATTCTTCGCGTGTGGATATTCAATCGTCCCAGCACCATTTAAAAAAAAAAGACTATTACTCCTCTAATTCCTTGATCAAATCAATTGACCTTATATGTAGGATTTTATTTCTGGAGTCTCAGTTCTGTTCCATTGATCTGTATGTCTATCCTGATGGCAGTATCACACTATCTTGATTACTACAGCTTTGGTATTAAGTTTTGAAATTGGGAAGTGTGATTTCTCTTTGTTCTTTTTTGAGATTGTTTTGGCTATTCTGGGTTCCTTGCATTTCCATACAGATTTTACAATTAGAATCTCTCAATTACTGCAAAAAAAAAAGGGGGGGCAGCTGGGATTTTGATTGAGATTGGATTTCTTCTGTAGATTAATTTTGGGAGTATTGCCAATGTTATGCCTTGAGATCCATGAACATGGAATGTCTTTCCACTTATTTAGGTTTTCAGGTTTTCTTTCAATGATTTTTTGTAGTTCTCAGAGTACAACATTTGCAACTCTTCTAAAAAATTATTCTGAGGCATTTAATTTTTTTTATGTTATCATAAGTGGAATTATTTTTTAATTTCATTTTCAGATTGTTTATTGCTAGTACACAGTTTAAATACAGTTGATTTTTATATATTGATCTGTTCTGCAATCTTACTGAACTCATATATTAGCTTGAATTTTTTTTGTTGTGTATGTGGATTCCTTAGAATTTTCTATGTACATGGTCCTGCCACTGCAAGTTCAGATAGTTTTCTCCTTCTTTTCCAATCTAAATGGTTTTTATTTCTTTATCTTACCTTAAGCTCTGGCTAGATCCTGCTGTACAGTGTTGTACTGAATGGGGAGAATGGACATTCTTTTCTTGTTTCTGATCATGGGATGGGGGGGAAGCTTTCAGTTTTTCGCATTGTGTTAGGTGTGTCCCCCCTCCCGCCCCCCCGCCCCGTGAATGGGTGTTGGATTTTGTTACATTGCTGTCTCTTCATCTGTGAGATGATTATGTGGTTTTTGTGTCTTATACCATTTATATATGGTGGATTACATTAATCAATTTTCATATGTTGAACCAACTTTGCAATCCTGGGATATATCCCAGTTGGTCATGGTGTGCAATCCTTGTTATATGTTCTTGGATTTGGTTTGCTAGTGTTTTGTTGAGGATTTAATTTTTTTTTAAAACTTTTAACCTTTCTATGTACTTGTTTGAGGTCTTTGGATAAACTGCATAAAATTGAATTCTTACTAAACCAATTTGATAACACCTTTAAGAGTTTAAAGTTACTTACACATTGCTTGTGATTAATGATATATTTGATCTTATTTCAGCCATCCTGGTTTGTTTTTTATTTGTGCCAATTCTGCAATGCTTTGTTTCTATTTTTCCCCCTTCTTATCTTGGGTTAGAGTTTATACATGCTGTTTCTATTTTTTTTTAAGTGGTTTGACTTATACCTTGCATATACAAAGTCAATATTTAAAGTCCTGTAAAACAGTACAAGGACAGTAGTACTATTGTCTGGTATTTTGTTTTATAATCCCCCACTTCAGGTCAGTGACCTTTTACTTAAGGTTGGATGTTACTTGAAGGCATTACTTGTCAGGAATGAACCTGGGGGGAAAAAAGACACATACTTACTGGATTATCCATTGTTCTCTTAGGAATTTAAGAGAAGTGATTTTCTCTTTCAGACATATTAGTAGCTAATAAGTCTTAAAAAATGAAATGTTGGGATTAAAGTTTAAAATTTTAACTTTTTATTATAAAAATTTCAAACACACAGAAAAGTTGAAGGAATAATATAAGGAACTCTTATATACGCATCACCTAGATTTAATCATTACCAGTATTTTGTCCTCATTTTTGCTTTATGTATTTTATTTTATAGACATCTTGACATTTTCTCTCTAAATGTTTCCTTATGTAACCATAATACCCTTATCCCACCTAGTGCAATTAACACAAATTCTCTTATATTTAATATCCAGTTCATATTTCAGATTTCCAACTCCACAATGGCTTTTCAAACCAGGTTGCAGAGGAGGTTCACCCTGCATTTCATTGTGGTGTAGCTCACAATGTTTAAAAGTCACACTTTCATTATAGGTATCTGCTAAAGTTATTCTTTTTTTTTTTTTCTGTGTAAGTCTTCTTTTCACGTTCTCACTCTGAACTTAGAATTTTCACAACTTGGTCATCTCAGCCTATTGGTAATTAGAATGGAGGGGAGTTATTAGAGGGACTTGTAAGTAGCAGTTGGCATTGTGTTGTTTGGTTTAAGAACAAAATTCTTTTGCAGGCCTACAAACTTGTCACTCCTGAATGATGACTGAAGTGCTAAATTATATTAGTTTACTCCCATTCAGGTTGGTATGAAACACGTAATCAGTTTTGTGAATTTTTTTTTTTTTTTGGCGGTACGCGGGCCTCTCACCTCTGCGGCCTCTCCCGTTGCGGAGCACAGGCTCCGGACGCGCAGGCTCAGGGGCCATGGCCCACGGGCCCAGCTGCTCCAAGGCATGTGGGATCCTCCTGGACCGGGACACGAACCCGCGTCCCCTGCATCGGCAGGCGGACTCCCAACCACTGCGCCACCAGGGAAGCCCTTGTGAAATTTTTTTGAGGCTAAATTCATATAACATAAAAGTAACCATTTTAAATGTACAATTCTGTGAGATTTAGTACATTCACGGTGTTGTTCAGTCTTCTCTGTCTAGTTTCAAAACATTTTCATCACCCCCAAAGGAGTTCCTATATCCATTAAGCAGTTACTTTCCCTTTCTGTCCTCTGAGCCCTTAGCAACCACTAATATACTGTCTTTTGATTTACCTATTCTGGATATTTCATATAAATGGAATCATACCATGTATAACCTTTTGTGTGTGGGTTCTTTCATCTTGCATGTTTTCGAGGTTCATCTATGTGCAGAATATATCAGTACTTCATTTTGTTTTTATGGCTGAATAATATTCCACTGTGTATATATACCACATAATGTTTATCCATTCATCTGATGATGGATGTTTCAGTTGTTTCCACCTTTTGGCTATTGTGAAAAGTGCTGCTATGAACATTTGTGTCTAGATGTTTGAGTACCAGTTTTCAGTTCTTTTGAGTATAGTATATATCTAGGAGTGGAAGTGGTAGATCATCCTATGTTTAACTTTTTGAGGAACCACCAAACTTTTCTACAGCAGCTGCACCATTTTACAGCACCACCAGAATGTACAAGGGTTCTGATTTCTTCATATCTTTGCCAACAATTCTGTTCCTTTTTTTTCCATTAATAGCCATCCTAGCGATTGTGAAGTGGTGTCTCATTGTCATTGTGATTGGCATTTCCCTGGTTACTAATGATGTTGAACATCTTTCTATGTATTCATTGGTCATTTGTATATCTTTGGACAAATGTCTGTGCAAGTCCTTTACTCATTTTTAAATTAGCTTGTTTCGCTTGAGTTTTAAGAGTTCTTTATATATTCAGGATACTTGATCCTTATAAGGTACATGATTTGTAAATATTTTCTCCCATTGTGTGGGTTGTCTTTTCACTGTCTTGACATAGTATCATTTTTACAAAAGTTTTTAAATTTTGATGCAATCCAGCTGACCTAATTTTTGTTATTGTTGCTTGTGCTTTGGGTATTGTATCTAAAAATCTACTGTTAAGTCATGCCAGGGTGTGAAGATTCACCTATGTTTTCTTCTTAAGAGTTTTATTGTTTTAGCTCTAACATTTAGGTTATAACCCATTTTGAGTTAATTTTTGTAGATAGTGTGGGGTAGGGGTCCAAAACTTTATTCTTTTACGTGTGGAGATATAGTCCCAGCACCATTTGTTGAAGAGACTATTTCTTCCCCTATTGATTGGTTTTGGCACCACTGTCAAATCAATTGGCCATGGATGAATGGATTTATTTCTGGACAGTTTTATTCTTTTGATGTTTATGTTTATCCTTATACCAGTACCACATTGTTTTGGTTACTATAGTGTAAATTTTCTTAAATAAAAAATTTCAAACGTATATAGAAGTAGAATAGTTTAATGAACACACCTGTCCATCACCCAGTTTCAGATATTACTGATTCACAGATAACCTTGTTTCATCTGCATCCTACCCACTCTTGTCTTCCCTCTCCCCATTGTACTGAAACAACCCCAGACATTTGTAAATATTTCAGGGGGTTACATAATCAGTTATAAGAAAGATTTACATTTTAAATATGAATTTTAAAGAATGGTACGTTTCCATTCATTTGGAAAATTCACATACAAAGGATCCTTGTGTGTGTTAGGTAAATAAAATGTAGCTGTAGTTTTCTCTCAGTGGGATTTTTAAACTGGTGTTTGAATTTATTGTTTCAGAAAATTCAATTTGGAAGTTTTACTACGATCAAAATATAGTAATTGTTATGGTGGTAGATGAGGTTTTTATTAAGCCTCAGTGATGAAACTGGTGAGCCTTTCTAATTGTATGAAAATTGTGGTTGCCATTCTAAAATAGGGCTTTTTCTTTAATAGTGCCTGTTAAGAATGTGTTACATTCCCTGCTGGTTGCTAGTTGTAAAAGGTAGGGAGGTGGGGACTTCCCTGATGGCGCAGTCGTTGGGAATCTGCTGCCAGTGTAGGGGACACGGGTTCAAGCCCTGGTCTGGGAAGATCCCGTATGCTGTGGAGCGACTGGGCCCGTGTGCCACAACTACTGAGCCTGTGTGCCATGACTACTGAGGCCTAGAACTCATGCTCCACAGCGGGAGAGGCCACTGCAATAAGAAGCCTGCGCACTGCAGTGAGGAGTAGCCGCCCCCCACCCCCACCCCGCTCACCATAACTAGAGAAATCCCATATGCAGCAACGAGGGCCCAGTGCAGCCAAAAATAAATAAATTTATTTTTTAAAATGGGAGGTGAATTGAGCACACAAAAAGGAGTTTTCTGTTCTCAAAGGAGCTTACGTTTTAATATAGCAAATAGGCATATGCACAGATAATACAGTGAGGAGATGAAGGGAGAATGTGAAGTTTAGGTTAAGTATGGGAGTGCTACCCTTGAGATTTCAAATTTGCCTCCTAAAGTTATTACATATGTCTTCCAGATCCCTTTGTAATTAAATCTGCCGTCAGGAGAGCAAGCCAGATTGGAAGGAATGGGAGTGTGCTGTATGTTTCTGTCTCTTGAGAAGCAAGGGTTGATGATGAAGAGTATCCAAGATCTTCAGTTGCTTAGCTAGTGCCTGCACACAGGTGCAGCCAGACCATTCTAATGATGATGTTGTTCAGCAAGTGAGAAGTACCCTCTCCTGAGCGTGGTTACCTGCATCAAAATTTTATTAATATTTGTTTGGTTATGCCAGGTGTTACAAAAGGAAATTAGGTGGGAAGAATCCTTTAACAGTGATTAAGGACCAGAGTTACTTTTACGGAATACAAAGACTATGAGTTCACTATCTGTTGAGTGCCGGAAGTGCTCAGTCTAATCAATTAATTTAGAACATAACTTGTGTCCTTAAGGTGTTAATTGAGAATGTTGACTTAAATTGTTAATATTGCTTATATATATATCTTCAGGCCCAAAACTAAGTATAAACTTACCTCTTAGGCAGTTATGAAACCCTAAATACACTTATATCAAACAGTAACAAATATAAAAATTTTTGAAGTTCAAACTTGCAGTATCGATGTGAATGATAGTGTTTTGTTGATTCTAAACCAGTGCTTCTCATATTTTAATGTGCATGTGATTCACCTGTGGGCCTTGTTGAAATGAGGATTTTGATGTAGTAAGTCTTGGGTGGGACCTAAGATTTTGCATTTCTAACGACGTGATACTAATGCTGCTTATCTTGGAATTATTCTTTTGAGTAGCAGGATCTAAATCACTATTTTATTGTGAAAGTATTGCCTCCTATAATGGACTTCTTTTGAGTTCAGCATGCATATACTAGTAAGAACTCAATTTTTCTAATCTTTTTCAGTATGAACTAATGATTTTCACCTTTGTTTTATAGCACCTTCTCTTGGCTAAAATGTTTAATTTACATATTAAGTCTGCTTCTGCTCTTTTTTGTCAATGTGAAACAACTTAGTGGAGGTTTGTAAACAAAAGCTTTGGTTGATATTCTATGACAGTGAACTGTGATAAAGTGTCTATCCATATGATTCATGGAATGTTCATCTTAAATCTTTATTATCATATTAAAATTAAAACAAATTAAACAGATAAAAGTTACTGGGGAGAATTTTCAGTCTTCTGAAATTACCCACAACCCTGCGTTTCCCCCTCGTAACCCATCTCACCTGCCCCCTTTGAGGGTACTCGTTCTGGTTTGACAAAGCTGCCCTGAACTGATTTTATAAACACATTGGAATCCATAAAAATGTGTGAACTTAGATTATATATATTTGGAGGTCTACAAGATGACGCTTATACTTGCTTTTGTATTCTTACCGCTTCAACTATGAGGTATTTAGAAAGTGGAGAATTAGGCTGAATTTTGTGGAAGGTAATAAGATACATTCTGTTTGCTTGCCTTGTACAATGCAGTATGGTTTCACATGCCTTTTAAAGATGTCAAGACCCAGTTCATAAGGAAGTTTTAAGCTCGGAGGGCTTTTTTTTTTTTTTTAAAGACATGATTGGGTACCTCTGAATTTATTAATGGGTTGTGGTGCTTAAGATAGAACTCCATTGAGGGAGTGGGGAGTGAGAACTGTTGGGTTCTGTGGTGCAAATGGTGAGAGCTAGTGAGGAGCAATGACTGCTGGGCTTTTCCCTCTTTCGTCTCGTTTTTCCTGTTTGTATATGTAACTGTTGTCAAGGAGTGCTGGGTAAGAAGAGATGGAGGTTGGAGGAAAAGAGATGCCAAAAGGCATCTTATGGAGAAGGCAGGACTAGATTTCCCTTGTTTCCTTTATTGCTACTGGCACTGCTGGGATAGAGTTAGGAGTAAAGAATGGGATTCCTCCTTATGTTTTTCCTCTTGTTTGTTCTTATTGAGCCTGTTTCAGGGGAGGAGCAGAAACCAAAGTAAAGTGCAAAGAGTTAGATATCACCGTGTCTTCCCTCAGTACTTATAGATTACGAACAATTTTTTTGTTTTTTTTTTTTGGTCAAATTGGGGGTGGGGAGAGAAGAAGGACTGGTGTGGTTTCTACTTCTGTAGGCCCTGGTATCCATTAGGAACAGAAGGAAATATGTGAGTGCTTCAGTTATTATTGTATCATAACAGGTCATCCCAAACTTAGTTCTTTAAAACAACAAAAATCATCGTCTCTCTTGGTTCTGAGGGTTGACTGAGCTCAGATTGGTCTTGCTTGGAGGTCTCCATGTGGTTGCAGGTAAATGATGACTGTGATGGAGTCATCTTAAAGGCTATCTCACTTGCACATCACTCACTTCTGGTGGTTGATAGTCGCTGTTGGTTGGCACGTCAGCTGGAACACCTATCCTTGGCCTCTCTATGTGGCCTGGACATCCTCATTAGCTTGGCAGTGAATGTCTCAAGAGCCCGGAAGTACAAGGCCTGGGCTTAGAAACTGTAACATCATTTCTGCCATATTCTGTTGAGTAAACAGTCACACAGTCTCATATTTAAGGGGAGGGGCATAGACCCCCACCTCTCCGTGTCAGAGAAATTTTGAGCCAGGATGTAAGACCTCCTCAGAGGGTAAAAATAAAGAGACATTGGAGAAGAGGGGTTGGTAGGAGAGAATCCTAGGAAGCTTGGAGATTTTGAATTGTGGAATAATTTGGGAAAGGGTTGGATTTCCTATGTTCTTGTAGAACTTAAATCAGACAACTTTTTAGTGGAAAATGTCTGTCATTAATAAATAAAATTTGCCAGTTTGGAGTTGAGAGGAGATTTGCAAACAGGTTAATTTTTCTTTTACTTCTTTACAATGAACTTTTTTTTTGGTTATATTATGTGTATTTAAAAGGCTTTAGTGTATTGATCTCAAAGTGAAGTGTCTCATTTTTTATTTTTATGCATGATTTTTGATTATTCCAAAAAGCCAAGCACCAAAGTTGATCACATGCCTTTTACATACAATTAATAAAGAAATACCATGTTTTTAAAAGATTCCTTCACAGTAATGTCATTTTAGTTACATATTACAGTGTGTTAATAGAAATTAAGGTGTTATAAGAATATTATATGTTGATTCTTATTTTCATAACTTATAAAAATGGGTAAAATGACTTATATTAGGTATATGTAATTTTAACCTTAACTGTTTTCAGTAAACTGATAAATCCATTCTGTAACTTCTCATCCGTTTTTATAGTATCCCTAGAAATTTAAATTCTCTTCTTTGAGGTGTAATTGACATAAAATACACAAAGTTAAAGTGTGGAGTTAATAAACTTTGATAAATTATACAGTTGTGCTTCTTTCACCACAATCATGATACTGAATATTTCCATTAACCCAAAAAGTTCCCTCATGACCCTTTGTAGGCAGTCCTTTCTGGCCAAAAATCACTGTAGCTTTTGTGTTTTGTGTGTGTGTGGGGTCACTGTAGTTTTCACTTTTCTAAAAATTCCTATAACTAGAATCATAGAGAATGTAGCCTTTATTGGCTGGCTGGGTGTCACGTGAAATAATCTCTTGAGATTCATCCATGTTGGTGTGTGTAACATTCTTTACTTTTATCATTGAGTAGTATCCTTTTGTGTGGGTAGATGGCAATTTGTTTATGAATTATCTGGTAGTTGGATATCTAGGGTTTTTTTCCCAGCTTCTTGTGATTATGAATAAAGCTGCTGTGAACATTTGAGTACAAGTCTTTGTGTGGACATATGTTTTCGTTTCTCTTAGGTAAATACCTGGGAGTGGGATTGCTGGGTCATATGGTAAGTGTGTATGTTTAACTTGAAGAAACTGCCAAACTGTCTTTTCCAAAGTGGCTGTGCCAGTTTTGCATTCTCTCTTGAGGTGTGTTCCAGTTGCTCCACATCCTCTCTCAACACTTAATATTATCAGCCCTTCATTTTAGTCATTCTGGTGGCTGTGTAGTGGCATCTCATTGTGATTTTGTTTACATTTCCTTATTAGCTAGTGTTACTGACCATCTTGTCATGTGTTTATTTCCCATCATTATATCTCATTTGGTTAAGTGTTGAAATCATTTGCCCATTTAAAAATTGTGTTCTTTAATGTTGGGTCATAGGAATTTTTTTATATATTATAGACAAATCTTTCATCAGATATATGTATTGCAAACATTTCTTTTTCTCAGTTTGAGGTTTGCCTTCTCCTTTAAACAGTGTTCAGTTTTGTTAATTAAACTTTTAAGATTATTATAGATTCACACGCAGTTGTAAGAATTAATACAGAGGGATTCCTGTGTCTTTTATTTGGTTTCCTCTAATGATAACATCTTGTAAAACTGTACAGTATCACAACTTGGATATTGACACTGATATAGTTCACTGATCATATTCAGATTTTCCCAGTTTCACTTGCACTAGCACACGTGTATGTTTGTGTTTAGTGTTATACAGTATTATCACATGTGCAGATTTGTATATTCACTACCACAGTCAAAATACAGACCATCATTGCAAGGATCTCTCATGTTGTTCATTTGTAACCATAATCATCTCCTTTCTGTGCACCTCCTCTCACTAAACCCTAGTAACCATGAATCTTTTCTGTACTTATATGAATTTTTGAAAATAAAAAATTTTATAAGTGGAATCATATATGTATATAACCTCTGGGAATTGGCTTCTTTCCAGTCAGTCTGATTTTCTTGCGATCCGTCCAAGTTGTTGCATGTATCAATAGTTCATTCCATTTTATTGCTGAATAGTATTCCATGGAATGGGGATGAACCGCAGTTTATTTAACCATTCACCCATTGTGAAGGACATGTGGGTTGTTTCCAGTTTTTGGCTGTTGCAAATGAAGCTGCTACAAGCATTTGTCTACAAGTTTCTGCATGAGATAAATTTTTTGTTACCCTGGGATAAATGTGCATGAGTGCAATTGCTGGGTCATATGGTAAGTACATTTTTAGTTTTCCAGGAAAATGATAGACTGTTTTCCAGAGTGGCTGTACCAGCTTACATTTTCACTAGCAATGTGTGCGTGATCCAGGTCCTCATCATCTTCAGCAAACACTGATTATTACCACTGTTGTTTGGGGAGAGGACATTCTGATGGTGTAGTGATATCCCATTGTGATTTTAATTTGCATTTTCCAAATGGCTATTGATGTGGAACATCCTTTATTTGCCATCTGTAAATACTATTTAGTGAAATGTCTTTTCATGCCTTTTGTCCATTTTCTAATTGGATTGTTTGGGTTTTTACTGATGTGTTTTGAGAGTTCTTTACATAGTCTAGATACTAGGTTTTTTTTCAGATATGTAGTTTGCAGATATTTTCTTCCACTTTGTGGCTTGTTTTTTTAAATTCCCTTCATATGGTCTTTTGCACAGCAAATATTCTAAATTTTGATGAAGTCTAGTTTTTTTGGGGGGGTGGGTTGTACTTTTAATTTCAAATCATAACTCCTTGCTTAGTGCAAAGAACTAATAAGTGGGTTCAACAAGGTTGCAGTATACCAGATCAACATAAAAAAATTCAGTCACATTTTGTATATTAGAAATGAGTATGTAGAAACAGAAATTAAAAATACCACTTCAGATTACTTTAAAAATTAAATACGAATTTTGTGAAAATCGCAAAACACTGATGAAAGAAATCAAAGAAGATCTAAATAAATGGAGAAATATGGTGTTCATGGATTGGAAAACTCAACATAATAAAGATGTTGGTTTTCTTTAAATTCACATACAGTTAATGCAGTTACTATTAAAATTACAGCAAGACGGACTTCCCTGGTTGCGCAGTGGTTAAGAATCCACCTGCCAATGCAGGGGACATGGGTTCGAGCCCTGGTCCGGGAAGTTCCCACATGCCGCGGAGCAGCTAAGCCTGTGTGCCACAGCTGCTGAGCCCGTGTGCTGCAACTACTGAAGCCCACGTACCTAGAGCCCGTGCTCTGCAGCAAGAGAAGCCATGGCAATGAGAAGCCCATGGACCACAATGAAGAGTGGCCCCCACTCACCACAACTAGAGAAAGCCCGTGCACAGCAACAAAGACCCAACACAGCCAAAAATTAAAAAAATAATAATATTAAAAAAATTACAGCAAGATTCTTTTTGTAAATTCACACAAGAATATTCCAAATTTTATTTGAAAAGTTTGAAGGAATTAATAATAGATAAAACAATTCTGAAAAAGAAGAATAAAAGCAATCACTCTGATTTCAAGACTTTTTGTGTAGCTACCTTAATCATGACAGTTTATTAGTGTCAGAGGGAAAGACATAAATCAATAGAGCAGAATAGAGGACTTAGAAATAGCCCCATACAAGTATAGCCAAGTGGATTTTGACAAAGGTGCAAAAGCAATTTTATGTATATAGGATGGATAGTTGAAATGTTGCTGGAGCAGTTGGATAACCATAGGCAAAAGATCAAAATACAAAACATTAAAATACCCAACTTTTGGAATATAACATAGTTAAAAATCTTCAGGACCTATGAGTTGGTGCAGAGTTCTTTTTCATGACACCAAAAGCATAAAGAAAAAACTTGATAAATGGTACCTCATGAAAATTCAAAATTTTTGCTCTGGTTAAAAAACCCTGTTAAGTGGATGAAAAGACAAGCTACAAATTGGAAGAAAGTATATGTAAACCACATATCTGACTGATGACTCATAAAGGGCATATAAAGAGTTCTCAAAACTCAACATTAAAAGAAAATCAATCCAATTAGAAAAGGGTAAAAGATATGAAGACACATTTCACGGAATGTATATGTATGGCAAAGTAGACCAAAAAATGTTTAACTTCACTAGCCTTTAAGGAAATGCAAAGGAAGACCTTGATAGCACCACACATCTATTAGAACAGCTTAAAGGAAAAGTAGCCATAATGCTAAATACCGGCTGGATGTGGAAAAATACTAAATACTGGATGTGGAAAAAATACACATCTCCATTCATTGTTGTTGTGAATATTAAATGGTGAAGCCACTTTAGAAAGTAGTTTGGCTGTTTCTTAAAAAAACTACATATGCAATATTTTTAATAGCTTCATTTAAAAAAAATTAATTTTTATTTCTGGCTGCATTGGGTCTTTGTTGCTGTGCATGGGCTTTCTCTAGTTGCGGCAAGCAGGGGCTACTGTTTGTTGTGGTGCATCGGCTTCTCACTGCGGTGGCTTCTCTTGCTGCGGAGCCACGGGCTCTAGGCGTGTGGGCTTCAGTAGTTGTGATGTGCGGGCTCTAGAGCACAGGCTCAGTAGTTGTGGCACACGGGCTTAGTTGCTCCGTGGCATGTGGGATCTTTTCGGAGCAGGGATCAAACCCACGTCCCCTGCATTGGCAGGCGGATTTTTAACAACTGCGCCACCAGGGAAGTCCCAATAGCTTCACTGTTTAAAGGCCATTAAGTTATAACATTTTTTCTGTCCTGATGATGGAGGAATGTGGCCTGTGAAAACACTGAGTTGAATACCATAGAAAATTGCCTTTTATTTCTGGAAGTCTGCAGTAAGTTTAGAATAAAGGATTGGGGCTGGAAGGGCAAATATTAGTAAGAATACTGTAGCTTTGATAAAGGAAAAATGATCTGCAGAAAGATGTACCTACATAAAAATACTCTTACACATTCCTTAAAGGTTTTAAAGCTTTCATTATCAGCATGACTGGATTGTAGATTTGACTCTTGGTTTACTGAAATCTTTAAGCTGTAGTATGTAATGGGTAGGTAGAAAAGTAGGGCTGAAATGTAGGTAGAGTATAAAAGTCTCAAGTTAAATAACTGATGTTATGTGTCACTTTCATGAACTTTTGTAATATGGTTGACATTTTAGGACATTCTCTTGAATCAGGGGTAGGAAGTTCAGTACACATTGAAAGAACACTTTAGAAACCATGGTAGGTAAGACTGTTAAGCATGTTGTTATATCATTGATATATTTTGTAGCTGTGTCAAATAATTTTCAGAAACTTGATTATTGTATTTCCCATTTTCTAGGAAGTCAGTACAATCTTGGTGTCAGATTTGGGCTTGAGTTCCTGGTATGTAACTTTCTAGCTGGATGCCTTTTATAAAGTATCATCATCTTTAAGCTTAATTTAATAGAGTTGTTTTGAGGATTAAATGACATACAGTATGTCTAATAATTGGTCAGCACAATTCCTGATAAACAGTAAGCACTCCGAAGCTGTTAATTTCTATTACTAGCCAGAAGAGCTTTTCAAACTCAGCAGCATACAGATGTAGTCCAATGTTTTGTTATTCTGGAGATGTTTGTTAATGAATACTGTGGCAGTATAGCAAATCACAGACTATTTTTATGAGGTGAATAGAGTCAGATGAGGACTGGCAAGTTTTTGGAGGTGAGGTGCCAAGCATCGATCATTAACTACCTTCCCTTGTCACCCTGTCTCGGAATCTGCTGTAGTGTGGAATATTGGCAGAGCTGCCTTTGGAGATGGTACTGGTTAATCTCATGCTGCTGGGCCGGATGGTTGATGCTGGGCCAGACTAAGGTTTCTGTTACCTGATGAGACCTGAGAATTATCCTTGATTCTTCCCTCCCCCTTTCTGTATACAACCAGTTGGTCATTTGTGTTGCTGATCGATCTCCTTAGTATTTATCTGACTCATATATCTTCATCTTGCCTGCCACTGCTGCAAGTCAGATGTGTGTTTGTCATCCCAATTAGCTAGAAAAGCTTCCTACCTTTTCCTGCTGCTTGACTAGTTGGGATTCTGCCCTATCATTTATACCAGAGGTAGCTTTCTGAAATGCAAATTTGATTATGCCAGCAGGGTTACTGTCTTTGACTTCGGAATCAGAACTTCCTGGGCTCAAATCCCATCTCTGCCTTGTGTGATCCTGGACAAGTTCTCTGTGCCTCAGTTTCTTCATTTATAAAGAAAGAAAAACCATTCAAATCTGACCTGGAAAGATTGCTAAAAATACGCTGCCTAGCTCCGACCCCCAGTTTCTGGTTCCCTAGATCTTGAGTGGGCTCAAGAAATCAGTAACCTACAAAAAGCTTCTCAGTTGATTCAGATACCTTTTAATGAGTCCTCCTGAGGCACCATACATGTATTACCTTTAGGTTTTTGTGCTCATTGTGTCTGATATATGCACTCTCTTTGCCTGGTTAACTCCTTTTTCTCCTTCAGTAACTTGGGTCTAGGTTTCTCCTCTGCTAGGAAGTGTCTGACTTTCTCATTCTGGATTTGGTGCTTTGGGAAGTCACCACCAGTACAGTGGTTCAGTGTTCTATGATCCCCTTTAAATACACTGTCTAAAATGTAGGACAAAAGGGAACACATTTCAATTCTGGTCACCTGTAAAAGCATTAAATTCCTTTAATTCATGGCATTTAGCATTTTGCAATTTCTGGTTTTTTACTCGTTTGCTCTCTCTCTCTCTCTGTCTCTTCTGTGAAGCTCCTTGAGGATAAATTCTGTGTCCTCCGTGTCTTGTTACATAATCTTTATGTTTATCATACTAGGAATTATCTTTATTGAAGTGAAGCATCTTCACAACAAGGCATACACCAGTGGAGGCTCTGTTGCGTGAGGTCTTTGTTTTCTGATTGTATCATTTATTTGAATTCATACACCTTTTCTACTTGTACATCTCAGACTGACCTCCTTTGTTTTCTGTAGGTTTTAACTGGAACTTAGTTTGGTTTATTACTCCAAGTAATATTGGTAGATGGAGGACATTGTGGGATGGAACCAGAAATGAAACCAGGAATGTAAAAGATTGTGACCAGGTTTGGTTCTGGATTTTGGGGTATTTTATTTACTGAATCATTCCTAATTTATTTAGATTTGGATGTGTGGTGATGTTTTGCTGAAAGCATTCAAACTTTGTGCATCTTGTTTTCCCTTTGGTAAAATGAGAGACTAGATGAAAGTCCCTTTCAGCTCTAAAATTTTTGCTATTCCAAGTAAAAATGCAAAGGTTTCCAAAGATTTAGGTGTTATTGATAATCAAATAATAAGAATCTTTTTCTCTTTTAACTTTCCTTCATTTTATAAATAATTCCATTCAGACACTCAACAAAAAAACTTTGGTATCAACAAAAGTGAATTTCCTTTTCTTTTCCTTTCTTTCTTCTTTTTTCTTTTTTAGGGTTACTTGAATACAAGCATGAATTTCCTTTTCTTGATTACCTAGATTTTCTTCCTGGAGCTGTTCATTATAACTCTTTCTGGGTTTGAGTGTAACTCAAACTTTATTGAAGCAGATACAGAGAGGCTTATGAGTAGTTATAACTCAAGTGTTGTCATGAAAGAACTTGCCAAGTGATTTTTCTCAGTGGGCTGCTAATGCATGAAAAAGGCTAAAGTGAAAAAAAAAATTCTCTGTAAGTGAATGTGACAGATTATTTTGCTCTGGAGTAACATTTAGGTCTTCTGTGTTTTCATTTAAGTGCCAAGGATGACATTGATCTCGATGCCTTGGCTGCAGAAATAGAAGGAGCTGGTGCTGCTAAGGAACAGGAACCTCAAAAGGCAAAGGGGAAAAAGAAAAAGGAGAAAAAAAAGCAAGATTTTGAGTAAGTATATTTTAAATATATTTGATTTTTATTAGCTTTCGTACTAGATTTACTTATTAAACTAATTCAGTACCTCAAAATATATTTTAATCCATTTCTAGTGAAGATGATATCCTGAAAGAACTGGAAGAATTGTCTTGGGAAGCTCAAGGCATCAAAGCTGACAGAGAAACTGCTACAGCAAAGGTGAAATACAGATTGTTGTTACCTGTTTATGCTTCTTTGTAGCTCCAGTTTTAGGGACTGCTTTTGGAAACCTTTGAGCAATATATATGTGTTAGTTAAAAGTTTCCATAAAATTTGATGCCAAAGGGGGAAAACAGTTTTTAGGGAATCAGTAATGCATTTTAAAACCTTTCACAAATATAAAGATGCTTTATTTGGGAATCTAAAGGTATTTTGTGATATGTTGTCTATTTATAAAATTGGTACATTTGGAAATATAACATTTCCCAACTCTACCCGCAGTTTTCTATATTATTGATACTTCTTTCCATCCTTTGAAATTGGATAAGCCTCAGAGTAATGAGAGAGGGATGGATATTTTTTCTTTCAATTTTCCCCTTAGGCTTTTTATGCCATTTGAAGAAGGTAATAAATGTGGACTGGTGATTAGTGTTTGCTTCAGAGTGCCTGGATTCTGAAATTTACAGTGATTATGAGATGTACCTGAGGCCTAGGCTAGCTTCTGGTACTTGCTTGAGTTTTATATTCTTGTAAAAACAACTTTATTTTAAGATTATTTCGATAATTTTTCCATGTGTACTTAACGAAGTACATGACTTTGAGGAGTTTCAATTAATAAAAAAAATAAAGTATAACTCTGTTAATATTTCTAACAATGGAAATTTTTTAGCCAACAGAAAATAATGAAGATGAATTCACCTCAAAACAAGATAAAAAAAAGAAAGGACAGAAAGGCAAAAAACAAAGTTTTGAAGATAATGATAGTGAAGAATTGGAAGATAAAGATTCAAAATCAAAAAAGACTGCAAAACCCAAAATGGAAATGTACTCTGGGAGTGATGATGATGATGATTTTAGTAAACTCTCCAAAAAAGCTAAAGGGAAAGCTCAAAAATCGAATAAGAAGCAGGATGGGTCAGAAGAGGATGAGGATAACAGTAAAAGAATTAAAGATTGTATGAGAGTACATTCTTCTGGTGAAAGTGGTGATGAATCAGATGAAGTTTTGCAGTCCAGGAAAGGACAGAAAAAGAATCAGAAAAATAAGCCAGGTCCTAATGTAGAGAGTGGGAATGAAGATGACGACTCCTCCTTCAAAATTAAGACAATGGCTCAAAAGAAGGCAGAAAAGAAAGAGCGTGAGAGAAAAAAGCGGGATGAAGAAAAGGCAAAACTGCGGAAGCTGAAAGAAAAAGAAGAGCTAGAATCTGGTAAAAAGGATCAGAGTAAACCAAAAGAATCTCAAAGGAAATCTGAAGAGGAAGCTGTAAAATCCAAAGTGACTCTTGATTCTGGAGCACCTCCTGCCTCTGAAGAGAAAGGAGAGGCTCCCACAGCTGCAGAAGGTTGGTAATAATATTGAGGAAAGGGCAAAAGGCTTGGATTCATAATCAGCCTAAGTTTTGATTATTATGCCCCAAAGTCATTTTGTTGTTTGTCCTTGCTTATAAAGGTACTAAATTGTAAGAAACTTAAAATTAGGTCTAAGTACTCCTTTAATTGATTTTCACTGTTAAACATTTATGTATGTAGTATAAAATATCTTTCAAATGATTTGTGCACACACTAGGATTTTTACGGAATTTCACCGTGGAAAACAGTTTTTTGCTGCTCATGAAGGCTGGAAGTTGCCTAATGAAAAATTTACTCTTCCTTTTGATGCCTCAGTGTGAGATAATATCTGAATTCTTTCCTGTTTTTAAAAACCTAATTTGGTCTATGAAATGGAAAAGTAACATGCCGAAATTAGTTAACATCTTTTAAGCAATACTGAGGCACTTTTTTGTACCAGAACCAATTAGCAAAAAGAAGCTTTCTAGTTAAATTTCCCCCTTACTCAGAATGGAAACAAAGATCAAATGACTTATATAATTTTTCTTTAGACTAGAAAACTTTTAATGGGAAAATTGACATAGCTTTTTAACCACTCAAATTTTTACTGTCTGGACATGTTTGAGGAGAACCATCAAGAAAGTAGCTTCATAATCTTTAATTCTTTAGCATAATGCTATAGAGTTCTTGGAATATATTTATATTTTTGTATTTTATTCTTCTAATGTCTGTCCCCTTAAGGTAGGCATCATTCTTATCATCCCCATCTTACAGAAGCAAAACTAGCTACAGAATTTATGAATTCAGACACCATGGATTTAGAAGATACGTTAGGTACTGTATATCTTCTCCCTGATGACAGGATCCTCACATCTTCTTGAATCCCTCAGGACAACTCAGAGTAGCACCAGCATTGTAGGCTTCTAAGGAGGCCAGCTGGGTTGTTTGGAGCTCTTCTGGTTACTCAAGTGCTCAGGGGGCCTAGATATCCAAAGCCCTTAGCCTGCTGCTGGCATCAGCCCTGGCCCATTATGGTTCCTGCACTCTGGGGTTTGCTTACCATTGCCGTAGGAAACAACTTTTAAAAATATTCTTTGCCTCTCTTCTTTTTTGGTAGATGACAATGAAGGAGACAAAAAGAAAAAAGATAAGAAGAAAAAGAAAGGAGAAAAGGAAGAAAAAGAAAAAGAGAAGAAAAAAGGACCTAGCAAAGCCACAGTTAAGGCTATGCAGGAAGCTCTGGCTAAGCTTAAAGAAGAAGAGGAAAGACAGAAGAGAGAAGAGGAAGAACGGATAAAACGCCTTGAAGAATTGGAAGCCAAGCGTAAAGAAGAGGTATGTCATTGTGAAGCTGCTGACTTTGACTTGGTGTTTTACTTAAATCCGCTTCTCGTAAAATATCTCTAGCTTTCTAATTCTAAAAATTTCTTAGTTGTATGGTATTTCAGTTACATTATTGTTCAGATATAAATAATAAGATGAAGGGGTAGAGAAAATCCTACCTTATTTCCTCAGGTACAGACAGGAGTTGCTTGTGCATCATTGCCAACACATAGTCGACTCTCATGTGATACTAATTAATACTCATTATGTACAACATTTAAAGTACTTTCATTTGGAAGCTCCTAACATAATACTTTGCATGTATCTCAAGAGCTTTGTTAGAAATTTGGGTTGTTTATGTTTAAATTTTGTAATTCATTAAGCTAATACAATTTTTGTCTGATGCATATTCTTTTATAGGAAAGATTGGAACAAGAAAAAAGAGAAAGGAAAAAGCAAAAAGAAAAAGAAAGAAAAGAACGCTTGAAAAAAGAAGGGAAACTTTTAACTAAATCCCAGAGAGAAGCCAGAGCCAGAGCCGAAGCTACCCTTAAACTTCTACAAGCTCAGGGTAGGTGGTGTTCTTAATTAACTGAATGCTCTAGAAACTTCTCTCATGCAGTTATATCTCTATAATGGTCAAAAGGAGAATTGAATCAGAAGGAGAATTCTATGAAAATGCTGTGAAAAAGTCCAATAATAATATAAGGAATAGGTGAGATAATTTCATTATTTAGGGAGATGACATCTATACTGTGGTAAAAATTTGTGTGTAAATGATAGTATGTCTGTAAATGAAAATACAAAATAGTAAAATGAGTCCCCGTGTAGACATCACTCAGTTTCAACAGTTATCACCATTTACCATTCTTGCTTTGTCCCCCCTCCACCCACTTTTTTCCCCTGGAGTATTTGAAAGTGAATTCCAGATGCCATTATGGGTTTACTCACATTTTACTTTAGTGTGTATACCTAACAGATAAGGACATTTTACTTTTTAATATAAGTGTAGTATGTATTATTATATTAAACAAAGTTCCTTGATATCTTGATGTTGTCCATGTCTAGTTTTTTCCACTTATCTCCAAAATGTCTTTTATAATTGATTTGTTCAAATCAGGATCCAGATTAAATTCATGTGTTGTATTTGGTTGATAATGTCTGTCTCTCATTGATACCAGTACCACCCCTATTTTTGGCATGGATTTATTTGTTGAAGATACTGGATGTTTTCCTAGAATTTCTCCTATCCTGGATTTGTCTATTTGCATTCTCCTGGTGTTGGCTAACTTATTTCTCTATACCTTGTAATTTTTTAGATCTAGCAGTTTGGCTACTTCTTAATGGTGCTTTACCACCTAAAGTGCCTCATGTGAGGAGGCACGTGATCTGCTTGCCTTCTGGTGATGTCAAGATTGATCAGTGAGTTTAGCTATTGGCAGCCTTGTCCATTAGAAAAGTTCTTCATTGACTTTTCATCTAATAATTTTAATTCCAATTGGTGATCATTGCCTATATCCAGTACTTTGTTAGGAATTAAAGAATTGTGATAGTCTGTCATTCTTTCTGCATTTATTAGCTAGAATCTTTCTTTCTCTAAAGAAAAGCTTTCCCTGAAATACAGTTCATGCAGGAAAACCAGGGTATATGCTTAATTCTTTCCCTTTCTTTACTAATTTGTAAAATAATAAGTTGATGTCCCCTTAACCTCCAAAGGTGACCAGTGGAGGTTTAGTATTAAATTTAGAATTTAATTTTGCTTTGGATGTATATCATTTTATCTTAATGGAGTTTTATATAATTGATATGTTTTCATCTCCTAAAGTCATTTATGGTTTTGTTTTGTTTTGGTTTGGTTTTTTTTGCGGTACACGGGCCTCTCACTGCCGCGGTCTCTCCCGCCGCAGAGCACAGGCTCCGGACGCGCAGGCCCAGTGGCCATGGCTCACGGGCCCAGCCGCTCCGCAGCACGCGGGATCCTCCCAGACCGGGGCATGAACCCACGTACCCTGCATCAGCAGGCGGACTCCCAACCACTGCGCCACCAGGGAAGCCCCATTTATGTTTTTGATACTCAAATTATACCATCTTTGGCTAGCAGGAAGTCATTCAGGTTGGTCCCTGTGACTTTTTCACTTGACTACTGTATTCTTGGACCTCTTCCTTGCTTTCTAACACCACGAGATATCCCAGGCTCATCTTGCACATTTTCTCCTCTAGACCTTGAAATCAACTGTTTACCCAGGGAACCTTGGTTCCTTTTAGTTTAGAGACCATAATCTGAGCATTTAATCATTTATGTTTTTAACAGGTAAGATGATTTAAAATAGTGTCTTTGCTCCTTTGAGAAGAATATTTTGGGACCTCTCAATGTCCTGTCCTTACGTTCCACAGATTTTTATATTATGGTAATTTTGGTGCTTATGCTATAATTAAAGTAAGAGCTACCATGTATTATGTATTTAGTATATACCTGATGTTACCTTTGACATTATTTCCTCATAAATATCTTCATTCCCATCATATAGATGAAAAAATGGAGACTCAGAAAACTTTAACAGCTTGTCCAAGGACCTAGAACTGAGATTTAATTGATCTGTGTGACCAGCTCTTTGTTATGCATTATATGGTCAGCTGGGAGCAGTAAATGTAGAGAAACACAGTACTTAGATTTCAGAAAGTCTTATTCTCAGTTGGGGATATAGCTTTTTAAAAAACAAAAGTAAAGAACAAATTCGAGTACAACTAGCACCCAAATATCAGATTTGACTTGTGGCTATCTGACAGGCTAGAAGCACTCATGGAGAAATTGGGATAGGACCACGTAGGGAGTAATTTGCCAATCTCAGAAATGCTGTTTTATGGAGTAGCTTGACTTGTATTTACAAGTTTAGATGAAAATTATTTAAAATTGTGAACTTGGCATCAATCTTTAGGACAGGCTTCGAAGAGATGGTCTCTCAGGTAGCATCTCTGGCCCTAGTCTCTCTTCTTATTCTTCATAGTGTTGCTCAGTTTTTGCCCTCTTATGGGTTCCCTATTGTCTGTTAATAAAAGTGTCCAAACTGCTTAACCTGACATTAACGGCCCTCCACAAGTGCATTCATTGAAAAGATACTACATGCTACGTCTCACCATATCTTTAAAAGCTGCCTTGTTAGGTAAATATTATTTACCACATTCATTACCTAGAATAATATAAAACTTATTAATTGAGCTCAAAATGTGTTCTTAGTGTATCTGCAGATATTTTCGAATAATTACGCTGAATTGTGTAGCAGGTTACCTTTTTAGTCTGTTCCATAGCCTTTAGCCTGTAACTACTAAGCATATAGCAAGTACACATTCCCCTAAAAGACACAAACAACCAACATGCAAAGAAATACATAACCTGGGTAGTCCTGTACCTGTTTAAAAAATATACTCCTATATCTACTTACATTTTATCTAAGTTAAAAAAAAATTTCCAACAAAGAAAACTCCAGGCCTCTATGATTTCACTTGGGAATTCTAACAAATATTTAGGGAAGAAATATTGCTAGTTATGAACATTATCTTCCAGAACTACCCAACTCATTTTATGAGGACAGCATGCCCTTATATCATAGTGAGACAAAGACATTACGAGAAAGGAAAACTGCAGACCAATATCCCTCATGAACAAAGATGCAGAATTTTTCCACAAAATATTAGCAGTTTGATTCCAGCAGTACAGTTGACCCTTGTACAATCTAGGGGTTAGGGGCAACTCTCCATGCAGGCACAAACCTGTGTATAATTTTCTAGTCGGCTCTCTGTATCCACGGTTCCACGTCCACATATTGAACCAGCAGTGGATCTTCTAGTACTATAATATAATACATATTTAGTGAAAAAAATCTGAGTATAAATATCTGTGTAGTTCAGACCTGTTATTCAAGGGTCAACTATATAAGTATGTATGTTTATGTGCGTATATTTATATTTAGGGTTAATCTATCATGACCAAGTGGGTTTTATCCTGGGAATGCAGGGTTGGTTCAGTATTTAAAAATAAATAAATAGTTCACCATATTAATAGACTAAAGAAGAAAATCTACATGATCATCTCAATAGATGGAGAAGAATCATTTGACAAAATTCACCATTCACGTATAATAAAAATTCACAAACTGAGAATAGAAGGGAACTTCCTTCCCTGATATAAGACATTTACAAAAAACATACAACAATTTTCAGTTACTGGTGAATGACTGAATACTAATAAACGCTAATATTGTGATTTAGGCAAGGATATCCACTCTCATCACAATCATTGCACATTGCACTGGAATGTCCTAACTCAGGCAATTAGGCAGAAAGAGAAATAAAGGCATGCAGACTGGAAGGAAGAAGTAAACCTGTCTATTCACAGATGACAGTTGTCTACCTAGAAAATCCCATGGAATCTACCCCCCACAAAATCCTACAGCTAATAAGTGAGGTTAACAAGATTATAGATAAGACCAGTATGCAAATATCAACTGTATTTCTATATGCTTGCAATTAACAGTAAAAATTAAAAATGGTACCATTTACAGTACCCCCCCCATAAAAGTAATTGAAACACTTAGTATTTGTGGAATCTATATGCTGAAAACTATAAAACACTGACGAAAATAATCGAAGACCTGTGTAAATGGAGAGATGTTGCATTCATGGATTGGAAGATTTGATGTTGTTAAGATATCAGTTCTCCTAAACTGATTTGTAGATTCAGTGCAATCTCAATCAAAATTGCAGCAGAATATTTTGTGGATATCTATAAGCTATTTCTAAAATGTGTATGAAAAGATAAAGGAGTTAGAACGGCCAAAGTATTTTTGAAAAAGAACAAACCTTGGAGGGCTCACTATCTGATTTCAAGACTAACTGTAAAAACAGTAATCAGTACAGTGTGATACTGGCAAAAGGATAGACAAATAGATCAATAGAACAGATAGAGTCTACGTATGGTCAGGGTTTTTTTTTTCTGTCATAGGAAAAGACAATTCAGTAGATAAAATATGATGTTTGCAACAAGTGATAGTGGAACAGTTAGACATTGTGTAAAAAAAAAAAAAACCTCAAAACAAAAAAACTTAGTCCTAAATCTCAATCGTTATATAAAATTTAACTCAAAATGGATTGTAGATCTACATATAAAATATACAACTTAAAAACTTTTAGGGCTTCCCTGGTGGCGCAGTGGTTGAGAGTCCGCCTGCCGATGCAGGGGACACGGGTTCGTGCCCCGGTCCGGGAAGATCCCACGTGCCACGGAGCAGCTGGGCCCGTGAGCCATGGCTGCTGAGCCTGCGCATCCGGAGCCTGTGCTCCGCAACGGGAGAGGCCACAACAGTGAGAGGCCCACGTACCACAAAAAAAAAAAAAAGTTTTAGAGGAAAACATAGGGGAAAATCTTTGTGAGTTTGTGTTAGGCAGGGAGTGCTTAGTTACAACTTCAAAAGCATAATCCATAAAAGGAAAAAATTATAAAATTGAAGTCCAGTTAAAAACTTTTGCTGTGCAAAAGACACCATTGAGAGAATTCAAAGAAAATACCTGAAAGTCATACGTGATAACTGTGTGTGTGCATAAAAATATATATAAAGATAACTCGAAACTCAACAATGAGAAAAACAATCCTATTTAAAAATGGGCAAAAGTTTGAAGAGACACTTCACCAAGAAACTATTCAGTATAAGCACATGGAAAGGCTGCTCGACATCATTAGGAAATTCAAGTTAAGACCACTGTGAGACATCACTACACATTTATTAGAATATGTAAATTTAAAAGAACCCAACATCTGTCTTTACCAAATGCTGGTAAGAGCAGCTGGAACTCTCATATATTACTGGTGGGAATGCAGAATTGTAAAGCCACTTGAGAAAACAGTTGGCAGTTTCTTACAAATTTAAATACAGTTGACCCTTGAACAACACGGGTTTGAACTGTGTGGGTTTACTTAATAGGTGGATTTTTTTCCAATAATACTACAGTAACTACACAGTTTGTGATTGGTTGAATCTGAGGATGCGGAACCATGAATATGGAGGAAACATGGATACAGAGGGCTGACTATAAGGTATATGCAGATTTTCAGCTGCGCGGAGAGTTGGCAGCCCTGACGCCCATGTTGTTCAAGAGTCAACTGTACATATTTATCTTAATGTCTCATCATTCCCACTCCACAGTATTTACCCCAGAGAAATGTTCACAGAAAAATCTGCATGCAAATGTTCCTAACAGCTTTATTCATAATTGTCAAAAACTAGAACTCAAATGTCCTTCAGCTGTCTGTCGAATGAGGGAACTGTGGTACATCCATACAATGGAATGCTGTTCGGCAATAAAAAGAAATGAAGTACTGGAACATATAGTAACGAGGATGACTCAAATCCATTATGATGATAGCCAGACTGTAAAGTGTCATTTCTGTGACTTTCTGGAAAGAGCACATGTTTTGGGTTGGAGAACAGATCAGTAGCTGCCAGGGGCATAAGGATGTGAATAGGGTTTAACTTCCCAGAGCAGCACAGGGTGATGGAACTGTTCTGCATCTTCATTATGATGGTGGTTGCATAACTACATGCATTTGTCAAAAGTCATAGAACTGGACACCAAAAAAATGGAATTTAAACGTATATAAATTTTAAAATACCTTACATTACAAAAGAGGGTTTTCCATGAATGTTCCTTTATATTTTAGGGTATGCATCTCTGAGGTGAATAAAATGTTATCTTCTTAAGTAGTATTTCTTAGGTGACAAGCAAGTAGTATAAACCCTGAAATTTTCCATTTTTATCCCTCAGGTGTTGAAGTGCCATCAAAAGACTCTTTGCCAAAGAAAAGGCCAATTTATGAAGATAAAAAGAAGAAAAAAACACCACAGCAGCTGGAAAATAAAGGTTTGCATACAAAATAGCCTGTGATTTAGAAACAGTTTTGTTTGCCTTTTCGTAAGCACACATTGATAAGTCCAGTGGTTATTGGAGGTGTGTATATTAAAGAAATAGTCTCCCGATGATGAAAGCTGTATGAACATTCCTGGGGATAGAGACCAGTCTTGCTCTCTCCATTGCCATGGTTCCTAAGTCCTCATATGGATCCTGATTTTATTAATAAATGGTTTTTCAGAAAGTCATTTGTAAGATAGTTGCCTAGGCTTTAGAATACATTTTTTCTCAGAAGTCTTAAAAAGAAATCAGCAAATCAGAATTGCATACTGAAACTTACTTCCTGTACCTTGTTTTTTGTTATTATCATTCTCAACGTATTCAAATGACAGGTTAATGGAAAAGTACTTTTGTTTGAAGAATGTGGATCCTATGCTATGAATAACTGTTCTTAACTCTGAAAAGCACAACTATCATTCTTATGTTTTCTGTTCCCTTCTCAACCTTCTGTAATTTTACATTCTATTCTTGAGCAGAAAGAAAAACTAGTTTCCTCTTTAAAAAACCAACAACGCATAGCTGATATTTAAATGTTTTCTAAACTTGCTAAAGAATTTAGGTTGTACTACTGGTTTTTATTCAGTACTTAATAGAGTATCCTAACAGAAATTATGCACTGAAAAGTATTGTTAACTTGGTTTCTGTTCCTTTTTTCAGTATGTGAACCAATGGAATTAAGTGCTGCTGTAGAAGTTGTGGAACAAGGAGTACCTGAAAAAGAAGAGACACCACCTCCTGTTGAACCAGGTCAGTAGTGTTGACTAATTAATTCCTGTTAAATATCACTGATGTGTCATAAGTTGTCTTGGTTATCGTTAGTTTGGGGAAACCAAATGTCTGGCAGGATGGCCTTCTTCATAGTTCTTTCTTTTCTCTAAATCATTTCATTTCCACTGTAAAAAGTGTAGAGGTGAGACTTGAATCACTTTTGTTCTTTACAATAGTGTTGGTAAAATGTTTTTTAGAGAGGATAGAGAGAGGTATTTGGATTTTTTCTGATGTTTTTATTTATGGGTCAGAATTCTTAAGCGGTACCAAGAAGAACTAAAGTTCTTTATTTAATCCTTCAGAAGCAAATTGGAAGCATTTTTAATTAGAACTTTTATTAAGAGTCATAAAAATTGGCATTTTAAAATCTTTATAGAGGTCAGCTTCTGTTTACTAAATTAGTAAGAGGATTCAACTTACTCATTTTGTGTGTGTGTTTTGAGATTGGAGAAAAATCTCTGGATTTTTTTTTTCTTTAAGATAAACATTGTTCTAATTCATGAGATAGCTGTTGCTAGGAGAGCCAGAGGCCGGCTAAATGTATGTTTTGTAAAATCAGGAGAATCTCCAGTGTTTAAAGACAGGAATGGGAGCAGCTTTAGAGAATGTTAAGACTGACCCACACTGGTGAAAGGTATTACTGATCCTATTTTTCTTCCCCTCCTATTCTCAATATAAAAAGGATCATTTTCCTGGGCACACCTCAGCTTAACAGGATGAGATTAGAGAAATTCACATTGATAGACTTAACAGCAGTTCCCTATTTTAGGTGATATTTGTAGCACTAGAAAGAATTGCTAATTTAGGAGGAGTTAGGGGTATGTGTTTCTGACTCATTTCCTCCTCAAGAAGGCGTGTCCAAACTTGTTGACAAATAGTAATTATGACAGGGAAACAAATACTACAGTGTCCCAATCTCATCTTCCTTTCATTTGAGAATAATTTTGCTTGATTAGATTTCAGTAAAAAGAATCATTTTTGTTAATGAGAGTTTAAAGTCTATAAATTCAAAATTATACCTTTCTGGCTATTTTTTGGGTTGTAAGCACAATGTACTGTTCTTATTTTCAACTGGAATAGAAGTGTAGATTTGTACCTCCAACTATGTAATTTAAGTTGTATTTATATGTATTTGTAGAGGTTAAAGCAAAATAAACAGTACATTCTTCTGTATAAAGTATAGGTTGAAGATCAAAAAGAAGATATATGTGAAATTTCTTTTATCCTCAAGAACTGAATGCCATCATTTACCCTTTTCAAGATCTAAAGGAACATTTCAATGAGTTGCTAATATTTTAATTACCTCAAATGTGAAATCTGCGTTAAGTTTAATATAGTGTATTCAAAACACGAGGAAATTGTGAAGCATTTAGTAATAGTAGAGGATTTAACATGGTAGGTATATTGAAAACTAGTTCCAAAGGTAATGAAATTGTGTACATACTTTTTGCATAACTAAAACATTTATTTCTTTATGTCAGGATAGTTTTCTACGTAATTTTTTTTTTCTAAAAGCAATCTTATCTGTCTAGATATATTCTGTGTCTTTAATGAAAATTTTATTTACAGAAGAGGAAGAAGAAACTGAGGATGCTGGATTGGATGATTGGGAAGCTATGGCTAGTGATGAGGAGAGAGAAACAGGTGAGTAGCTCGTAAGCACTCATTGATAAGTCCAGTGGTTATTGGAGGTGTGTATATTAAAGAAATAGTCTCCCGATGATGAAAGCTGTATGAACATTCCTGGGGATAGAGACCAGTCTTGCTCTCTCCATTGCCATGGTTCCTAAGTCCTCATATGGATCCTGATTTTATTAATAAATGGTTTTTCAGAAAGTCATTTGTAAGATAGTTGCCTAGGCTTTAGAATACATTTTTTCTCAGAGTGATAATGTTACAAATGGGGATAAGTTATTAAAGCTAGCCTACCAAAAAAACCTCTTGAACTTAAAATATAATACAAAGATAATACAAACGAATTGTTTAGTTCCTAATCACTATGAATAAAAAGTGTTTTTGTCATTTCTTCCTGTCTTTTTTAGGGTTTAATTTGCTGGCTTTTTGCTAACTTTTTGAAATGAATATTTGGCTCTGTTTTTTCAGTCGTTTTTTAAAACTACAGATTTTTCTTTAAGCCTGGCTTTAGCCAAATTCTGTAAGGTCTGATACGTTGATATATTAAATTTTCTATTTTGATATATTAACTTTTACCTGTGATTTGTTTAGAAGTATATATATATATATATATATATATATATATTTTTTTTTTTTTTTTTTTTTTTTTTTTTGCTGTACGCGGGCCTCTCACTGTTGTGGCCTCTCGCGTTGCGGAGCACAGGCTCCGGACGCACAGGCTCCGGACGCACAGGCTCAGCGGCCATGGCTCATGGGCCTAGCCGCTCCGTGGCATGTGGGATCTTCCCGGACCGGGGCACGAACCCGTGTCCCCTGCATCGGCAGGCGGACTCTCAACCACTGTGCCACCAGGGAAGCCCAAAAGTATATTTCTTAATTTATGAAAATGAGGACTTTACGTATCTTTGTTATTTCATTGTGATCAGAAAAATACATGGTTCTGTCCTTTGAAATACGTCGACTTAACCAACCATTTGTTGGGCTGTAAATTATTATGAATGTTTCATATGTGATTGGAAAGAGTTTATATTCTGCATTAGTTGGGTGACTTGTTACCTATATTTAGTTAAGTTTGCTGATCATTTTCACCTCTTATGTTCTGTTCTGAGTTTTTTTTCTGGTGTGCTTTTTCTCTCTCACTGAGAGTTGTGTGTTCAAATCTCCCATCGTGCTTGTAGATTGTCTGTTTCTCCATGAGTTATATTAATTTTTGCTTTATATATTTTGGTGCTATATTATTAGATGAATGTAATCTTATATCTTTCTGATGAAATAACTGTTTTATCGTTTTATTTCTAGTGATGTCTTTTGCCTTAAAGTCTACCTTATCTGATATTAATAGCTATGCCAGCTTTAATTTACATGATCTTCTTCTGTCTTTATTACACTTTCTATATCCTTAAACAGCATATAGTTGAGGTTTTAAATCCAGTTTGTCAATTTTTATATTTTACCTAGAGTACTTAGCCCATTACATCTAACATTTGATAGAGTTAATAAAGTATATTGATTATATATCATCTTATTAAGTTCTTCTTAAGTTCTTCTTGTTCTGTTTCTTTTTCTCTCCTTTCTAACCATCTTTTGGATTATTTGAATTTTTTCTCCTTTCATGAGCTTGGAAGTTTTGTACTTTTCTGCTTACTTTTAGTGGTTACTCTAGAGAGTTTTCACGTGGATCTTTTTTTTTTCCCCTTTCTCTCCATCCTCTCACCCAGTATTCCTCCTCCCAGTCCTTATCTCCTCCTCTCACATCAGCCCCACTAGAAGATGAGGACTTGATTTCTCTGTTCCCTGCAATGCTTGTGGCAGTGCTTTGCACATTAGACACCTCAAACAAGGATCTGTGCAAGAATAAATGGATGGGTGGGCAACTGCTCTGTGTAATCCCCCTTCCCCCCCCCCCCCCCCCGGCTTCCTGATAGATGCCTTTTAAATCCTCACAAAAGCTGAGAGGGGCTGAGGGGGTTAGGAAAGTTGTGAGAGGGCGGGCAGCTGTCCTTAAGTGGTGCAGCTGCATCTGGAGCCGCCTGGGCCTGATTACAAAGCCTGCCTCATCCCCTCTCCCTCTACGGATTCCATAACAAGATGGCTCCTGCCCTCAAATCTGATGAGAGACAGAAACTAATGCAGAAATTTAAAAACTCTGCCTGGCAAATAACAGGCGCCAATAAACACGTTTCGTTGTTGAAGGAGCGAAGCCCTAACAGTGGTGTGCAGACATTTCTGTGGGGCCCAAAGGAGACACCTAAGTGTGTTGGATGAGGGGTGAGGAAGGGGCTGTAAAAGACTTCTAGAGGGGCACACTTGAGGGGGACCTTGAAAGGTAGGTCCTTGCCAGGGGTGCGGGAACAGCACGGAGGGATGAAAAGAAAGCAATCTGAGAAAATGGAAGACCTTTAAAAGCCACGATAGGGAATACCCTTAGTGTTAAACCTCCCCCAAGCACCCCCATGGCTCCAGCCCGAGATCAGCAGACAGTGCTGGGGCCTGACGGGCTACAGAGCTGGCAGCAGGTTGGGGGACTACGCCGCACAACGGCTGCACCCTGCCTTACCCCGCTCTGCCCAACCCGGACCAGTGCTCCTTGGCCCTCCGACTGGGCCTAACATGGATCTTTGAACTATCACTGTCTACTATTATCTTCTTTCCAGGCAATGTAATGACCAAAGAATACATAAACAACATTTAACCAATTCTCAATTTATATACCATTGTTCTCATTAATTTTAATTCTCTGTTTTAAACCCCATAATAGCTTTTTTTAAAAAGTAGTCAGTATATATTTAAGTTTACCCACATTCTTAGCTTTTGTTGTGCTTCATTTTTTTCCTGCACCTCTGACCTTTATTTGGGATCATTTCTTCCAGCCTGAAGAATACCTTTTAGAATTTCCTTCAGTATGCATCTGTTACTGAGACATTCCATTTTTGCTTTTCTGAAAATATCTTTATCTCATCTTCATTCTTGAAGGTGACAAACTGAATGAGGAATTCTTAGTCGTAATTTTATTAATACTTTGAAGATATTAGTCCCTTGTCTTGGCTTTTATTGTTTCTGTTTAAAAGTCAGGTTACCAGCCTAAATTTTTCATGTGTCTTTCGTTTTCATCAGTTTTATTATGATGTGGCTAGGTTTGTTTTGTTTTTATTTATTCTGCCTATATGTTTTTATTAGTTTTGCAGTGTTATGAGCCACTGTTTCTTCTCAGGGTTATTAGTTAAGCCTATGATAGACCTTCTTACTCTATCACTGTATCTTTTCCTCTTTTCTGTATTTTTTACCTATTGAGTCTCCGTGGTTCATTGTAGATTGTTTCTTCTGATCTGTGTTCTGGTTCATTAATTTTCTCCTCAATTGTTTGCAACTGTAGAAATAATTTGATGTCAAGGTTGGTGTTTTCTTCCCCCAGAGAGAATTTATATGTACATCTACCAGGAGTCTGAGTGAACTAGCAATATAGAGTCATCTTATTCCACATGTGGAATTTAGAGGATCTGGAGGTGATATGCCAATAATGGGGAGGCCCTGTTTACTTCTCGTTTATCCTTACTGCTACAGTACAGTTTTTCAGGATTTCACCCCACAATAAGGGTATTACCCAGTGTCCATCTCCCTCGCCCCATGGAAATCCTTGGTAGGCCTGAACTCCCAATGCCTGGACCCCTAAGCTTTGAGGGGCCACTAAGAGCTGCATAGCTTTTCAGCTGCCTCTTCCAGGATCCGCAAATGACCCCAGGGGGAACAAAGTACTAGGCATCGTGTCCACCTACCTGGGTTTCTGTCCTCTCTTGTATCCTAGCTTAGTAATGTTTTTCTTGTTTATTAGCTGAAGTATGGTTAGCGCATTAAGTTTTTACTGTTAAGTGGCAGTCTTCATTGTAGCAATGTAGACAAACACTTTGCATTTATGATGTATGAAAACATTAATTTGGAATTAATGCTGTATTAAAATGTTACTCCCTGGGCTTCCCTGGTGGCGCAGTGGTTGAGAGTCCGCCTGCCGATGCAGGGGACACGGGTTCGTGCCCCGGTCCAGGAAGATTCCACGTGCCACGGAGTGGCTGGGCCTGTGAGCCATGGCCGCTGAGCCTGCGCGTCCGGAGCCTGTGCTTCACAATGGGAGCGGCCACAGCAGTGAGAGGCCAGCATACCCCCCCACAAAAAAAAAAAAATTTTACTCCCTTATTTAGTACATGATCAGTATTATTTTCCCTTTAAGGTCTCTATCTTGATAGAAATCTCATTGTTAACTTTCATTTATTTCAAAATCTCTTTTCCTGAAAGTAGGAAACACGGTGCATATAGAAGTAAAAGAAAACCCTGAAGAGGAAGAGGAGGAAGAGGAGGAGGAGGAGGATGACGAAGAGAGTGAAGAAGAAGAGGAAGAAGAAGGAGACAGTGAAGGCAGTGAAGGCGATGAAGAAGATGAAAAGGTGTCAGATGAGAAGGATGTGGGGAAAACATTAGTTAAAAAGCCAAGTAAAGAAGTGAGCTCGGAATCTGAGTATGACTCTGATGATGATCGAACTAAAGAAGAACGGGCTTACGACAAAGCAAAACGGAGGATTGAGGTATTTATTTTTCCTCTTCTCTTTCCTGCTTTCCTCCCCACTCCTCTGTGAACATTAGAACTATACAACTAAAGGCTTTTATTGAGGAGCACTTTTAAAAATACAGTCTCGGAGTGGTATCTTTGTCCGGTTTTTGTGGAGACATAATAGGTCTTTAACAGTGGTCTAACCCAAGGACCTCACTCTTACCTAAGACAGAATGGTGACTGCTTCATCATTTTTTTCTTTTTTCCTCCAAATTTTAATGTGCTCTTTGACAATTTATCGGTATACAGAGGTATTCTGAGCTTATGCCCTCTAGTTGAGTTTTTGCCTTACGTATTTAGGTTAGTCATTCTGAGGCATCTGATCCCTTTAGTTGTTTAAATCTGGTGGGTTAATGAGGCTTCTATCAATATTTAGTCAAGTTCACATACCTAGCCGGCTTACTGTTTGGCCTACTTAATGAGGTAGACTTCTACTACTACTTCTACTAGGCTTCAAGAGAAAGTTTCCTTTAGTTATGTCAGCTTAGCATAAATAATACACTAAAAACTACTTTAGTTTGCTTTGAGGATGCTAAACTATTTTAAAGCTAAAAACTGTTCTTAGCTTTCCTTTTCTTAATCTTTTCATATGTAATTCTAGTTTTTAATTTTTGTTTTAATACCTATATATCAGTATTTGCCTTTCCTTCTGTAAAGTCTAGATAGGAATAGATTTTCTGAATCTCTAAAGGACTAACAAAGTCTATTATTGTAAACTGGGGTTTCTCAACCCCAGCACCGTTGACGTTTTTGGGCTGAATAATTCTCTGCTGCGGGGGACTGTCCTCTTCATTTTAGGATGTTGAGCAGTATCTCTGGTCTCCACCCACTAGATCCCCTCCCTTCTCCTGCACGTGTCTCTGCTTCTTCCCCACAGCACCTACTCAGGCCAACTCCCTTGTATACCTATGTGTAAGAGAGACAGTTTGTGTACTGTGTTTGATGATTTAAAAACAAACAGAATGGGTGTAATCAGAAAGTAAAAGTTCCCCCATTATCTCACTCCCCAGTGAGATAACAAGAACTACCCTTGTTAATGAATCTGTTTATCAGCCTCATGTTAAAAAAAATTCATTAATAATTAGATAATAAATTTTGTGGATGCATATTTTTTTCCACATAACAATATGCTATGGGCTTCTTTAGCTCAACAGTTTTTAAACAGCTTGGTTGAGATATGATTTACGTACCATAAAATTGACCCATTTTAAGTGTACAATTCAGTGACATTTTGTAAATTTACAGAGTTGTGCAACCATCACCACAACTCAACTTTAGAATATTTTCATCACCCCAGACACATTCCTTGTGCCAGTTTGCAGTCATTCCCCATTCCTAGCCCCATGCAACTACTAATCTGTTTTTCTGTCTCTAGAGAGCTGTCTTCTCTGGAAACTTCATTATAAATGCAATCCTATAATATGTAGTCTTTTGTGTCTGGCTTATTTCACTTAAGCCTATTCATCTGTGTTGTTGCTCTATTAGTACTTTGTTCCTTTTTACTGACAAATAGTGTTTTGTTGCACAAATATACCACATTTTATTACTGTCCATTCACCAGTTGAAGGATATTTGACTTTCCACTTTTTTGGCTATTATGAATAGTACTGTCATAAACATTCTCATATGAATCTTTGCATGGAAACATGTTTTTATTTCTTTTGCATATGTTCCTAGGAGTGAAATTGCTGAATCATATGGTAAATTTGTGTTTAACTTTTTCAGAAACTACTAAACTATTTTTCAGAGTGGCTCTGCAACTGAAAATTTTTATCAGTTGAGGGTTCTAGTTTCTCTACATCCTCACTAATACTTGTTACTGTCTGCTTTTCCATTATAACCGTTCTAAAGGATGTGAAGTAGTATATCTTATTGCAGTTTTTAATTTGCATTTCCATGATGTTGAGCATTTCTTTGTATGTTTATTGGCCATTCCTATAATCTTCATTGTTGAAACATCTATTCAAATTTTTGTCCATTTTTAAATTTTGGAATTTGTCTTTTTATTATTAAGTTGTAAGAGTTCCTTTCATTTTTTAAGTTTCTTTTGAAGTGCATAAATTTTTAATTTTGTTAACATCCAGTTTATTAAATTTTTCTTTTACTAGAGCATGCCTTTGGTGTTGTGTTGAAGAAATCTTTGCTTAACCCAAGATCATGAATATTTTGCCCTGTGTTTTCTTCTTAAAAATTTATACTTTTTGTTCTTGGATCTTTAACTCTATGTTAAGATAATTTTTTTGTATGGTGTGATGTAAGGGACTAACATCATTTTTTAATGAATTTAACCAGCATCATTTGTTTAAAAGACTGCTCTTCCCCCATTGTGTTGCCTTGTCATTTTCGACAAATCAAGTGATCAGAAATGTGAGAGTTTATTTTTCGACTTTTGAGTTCTGTTTCATTCATTTGTATATCTGTTCTTACATCAGTACCATACTGTTTTTGATTACTATAGTTTTATGGTAAGTTTTGAAATTGGGAAATGTAAGTCTTCCAACATTATTCTTGCTTTTCCAGATAGTTTTGACTATCCTAGGTCACGTGCTTTTCCATACAGATTTTAGGGTCAGCAGTTTCTGCAAAAAGTCTACTCAGACTTTGATAGAGATTGCATTGGATCTGTAGATCAATTTTGTGGAGAATTACCATCTTATTAATATTAAATCTTCCAATCCATGGAAATAGGCTGTCTCTCCATTTATTTATATCTCTTAAAATTTCATCCAGCAGTGTTTTGTAGTTTTCAGAGTATAGGATTTATGATTCTTTTGTTAAATTTATTGCCAAGTATATTTATTGTTTTTGATGCTCTTGTGAATGGAGTCACTTCATTTAATCTTCCATTGTCAGTATAAAGGTGCAGTTGATTTTATAGATTGATTTTGTATCCTGCAACTATACTGAAATTTTTTTATTCCAGTAATTTTTCACGGATTGCTTAGGACTTTCTGTAATCAGTGTCATGTCATCTATCAAAGACAATTTAATTCTTCCTTTCCAAACTTACTGCTGCTTATTTCTCTCTTTTTGCCCTATTTCCCTGGCTAGACCAATACATTGTTGAATAGAAGTGGTAAGAACAGACATACTTGCCTTGTTCCCAGTATTTGGGGGGAAAATGTTCAGATTTTCACCATTAACTATGATATTAGCAGTGGGTTTTTCACAGATGTCCTTTGTCAGTTTGATGAAATTCCCTTTTTTTCCTAGTTTGTGGTGAGTTTCTGTTGGTGAGTGGATGATAGATGCTTTTTGTATATTTATTGAGATGGGTTTTTCCCTTTTTGTATTGATATATGATGTATTATGTTAATTGGTATTCAACCAACCTTGCATTCCTGGAATAAATCCCACTTGATCATGGTATATAATCCTCTTTATATGGTACTGGATGTCGTTTGTAATATTTTGTTGAGGAATTTGTGATCTATACCTATGAGGATATGGATCAGTAACGTTCTTATCTTAAGATGTGTTTCTCTGGCTTTGATTTCAGATTAATATTAACCTTGTAGGATTAGTTGGGAAGTGTTCCATCCTTCTCTACTTTCTGCAAGAGTTTGTGAAGGATTATATTATTTCCTGTTTTGAATGTTTGTTGGGATTCATCAATAAAGCATTTTGGGGGGGAGGATTTTAAAATTACTAATTCAGTTTATTGTATTGTCATTTTCTTTTGCATCTTGAGTCATTATCAGTAATTTTTGAGTTTCTAATTATTGTTTTTCATCTAAGTTGTGAGCCTAAAGTTGTTCATAGCATCCTTTTACAGTCCTTTAAGTTTCTGTAAGGTCAGTAGTGGTGTCTCCTCTTGATTCTAATTTTGGTGATCTTTGTCTCCTCTTTTTTTTTTTTTTATTGGTCTGTCTGGCTAAAGGTTTTCCATGTTTTTGAGCATCTCAAACCAACTTTTGGTTTCATTGATTTTTCTTTATTTTTGTTTGTTCTCTTTTTAGTTGATTTTTTGTTCTGTTCTTTATTATTTTCTTTCTACTTTGGGTTTAGTTTCCTCTTTTGCTAATTTCTTAAGGTGACAACTTAGATAATTGATTTGAGACCATTCTTTTCTTCTCCACATCATATAGGCATTTACAATTACAGATTTCCCCTCTAAGGTACTGCTTTAGCTGCATCCCACAAATTTTGACTTTTTTTGGTTTTCATTCAACTCAGATTTTCTAATCTCACTTTTACTATTTCTTCTTTGATCATGCATTATTTAGAAGTGTATTGTTATAATTTACAAATATTTGTGGATTTTCCTTATTTTCCTTCTGTTAATTCTAAATTCTGACCATTGTGGTCAGAGAACATACTTTGTATAGTTTCTGTCATTTTAAAGTAATTGACCTGTTTTATCTTCTAGCATATGGTCTCTTCTGGAGAATGTTTCTTGTGTACTTAGGAAGAATGTGGATTATGCTGTTGGTGGGTCTGGTGTTAGTTAGGTCAGTTTTGTTGATACTTCTGTTCAAATTTTGTATACATTTGCTCATTTTATGTATAGTTTTTCTATCCATTATTGAGAGTGGGCTATTGAAGTTCCCAAATTTATTGTTGAATTTTATTTCTCCCCTCAATGTTTTCAGTTTTTTCTTTATATATTTTGGGTCTCTGTTAGGTTTGTATGTGGTTATAATTGTTATATCTTCTTGAGGATACAGATATGTCTCTTGTCTCTAATAACATTTTTTGTGTATTATTAACATAGCCATGAATCTCTCTTATAGTTATCATTTGCATGGTATGTCTTTTTCAGTCTTAATGCTTTCAGTTTATGTCTGTGTCTTTGACTCTAAAGTGTCTCTTGCTGACAGCATGTGCTTTAATCTTGCTGTTTTATCCAGTCACACAATGTGCCTTTAAGAGCATTTAATTGATTCACATTTAAAGTTATTATGGGGAATTCCCCCCTGGTCCAGTGGTTAGGACTCTGCACTTTCACTACTGAGGGCCTGGGTTAAATCCCTGGTTGGGGGACTAACATCCCATAAGCCACTTGGTGGGGCAAAAGAAAAAGGAAATGGAAAAAAGTTGTCATAGATGTGATGGAATTTTCTTCTCTCATTTTGCTATTTGTTTTCTACATATTGCGTGTCTCTTGGGTCTTTCTCTTTTTTTAAGTTATTTTCTTCATGGTTACTCTAGGCATTACAATATGTATCTTAACTTATTATTTTCTATTATTAGTAGCTTAATTCTACTTAAAAAAAGATTTTGTTCCAATATAGATCTATTTCTTTCTTCTTCCTTTATGCTATTATTGTTACATATATTATGTATTATTGTTACATATATTATGTTTATAAATGTTACAAACCCAATAAAACAGTGGTGCTATTAATGTCTTATTTGATCTGACATCTTTTAAAGGAATTCAGAGAAGAAAGGAGAAAAATATATTGATAGTCTTTAATATTAGCCTAAATATTAATGTTTCTAGTATTCCTTATTTCTTCCTATGAATTTGAGTTTCTGCTGGTGTCGTTTTGTTGCTACAGTATAGCTCCAGTACCTCCCTCGCCTTGCCTTTGATCTTTGTTATATTTGTTACATCTTTATCTGTTATAAGATCAAGCATACAACTTTAGAATTATTTTTGAAGTTATCTTTTAAATCAGCCTTTAAGAGAAGAAAATAGAAAAAGGTAATTTTTACTGTGTTTTATATTTACCTATATAATCATCTTTTACCATCACCCTTTTTTTCTTCATGTGGCTTTTCGTTACCATCTGGTGTCACTTCATTTCACCCTGATAAACTTTCTGTGATATTTCTCATCATGCTAATCTTCTAGCAGTGAATTCCTTAGTCTTTTTAAGTCTGGGAATTCTTTATTTTACCTTCATTTTTAAAGATAATATTGCTGCATGCGGAATTCTTGCATGACAATTTTTTTCTCTTGTTTAGTCCTTTGAATATGTTACTGCATTGCCTCTGGCCTCCATTGCTTATGATTAAAATTAAGCTGTTAACTCTTATTTGGGTTCCCTTCTACACAGGGAGTGATTTTTCTCTTGCTGTCAAGATTTTCTTTTTGATCTTGGCTCTTAACAATTTAACTAGGTTGTATCTTGGTGTGGCTATCTTTTGTATTTATCCTACTTGGAGTTTATTGAGTTTTTTAGATGTGTAGATTGATGTTTTTTGTCGAATTTTGAACATTTTCTGCCATTATTTCTTCAGATATTCTTTCTGCCTATTTCTCTGTCTCCTCTCCTTCTGGAACTCCACTGGTGCACTTGAGAGTATCCTGCAGATCTCTCAGGGTTCTGTCCATTTTTCTTCATTCCGGTTTAATTTCTATTAATCTATCTTTAAGTTCTTTGATTCGTTCTTCTGCCAGGTTATAGCTACTGTTGAGCCCCTTCAGTGACTTTTTAAATTTGTTACGGAACTTTTTAACTCCAAAATGTTCAAGTTATTTTTTTTAATTATAATTTTTTTTTCTATTTATTGATGTCCTCTTTTGATGAGTCATCATCACACTTTTCTTTCAACATGGTTCCCTGTTTTTGAGTCTTTGTCTGATAAGTCCAAAATCTGGATCTCTCAGAGGTAGTTTCTGTTGACCACTCTGAATTCTGTTAGCTCCTACAAATGTGGTAGTTTGGGTTTTTTGGTTTTTTTGCCTAGTGAATCAGGTGGACTAATTCTGTTATGTCTTTGGCTTCTATTGTATGCAACTGCTGATGCCTCTTCTCAGTTTTGTTTTCTTTGTTTTTGTTTGTTTTCATTTTTTAAGTTCTTGTTAGAGGACCAAGGACCTCTTTGGTCTCTTCTGACAACCTTGTAAGGGGCACAGCCTTCTGGACCACCGGAGATTAGTAGTATCTTATCAAAGCCTGGTTTGTCAGTCTTGTTCCACAAGCGTCCCTGTTAAATGTCTGACTGATCTTCCTGGTTATCTCTTGTCTCACCAGTATCAAGGCCTTAGTCTAGTTGTGATTTTAGTTTTATCTCTTCGTTTGCCATTGGGGTCACTCCTGGTTTTGGCAGTGCCCTACAGTGTGAAATCCCCTGTCCCTCTCTCATATCACTTCTGCCCCATGGAGCTGTGAGAGTGAGAGGAGTGTGATGGAACAACTCCAGTCTGAAACTCCACAGTTGCTCTTACTGATGGTCAGTAGATTTTCTTGAATTAAATGTTTCTCAATTTGTCATATGCTGTTGGCCAATTTCTAGAGTCTTTAAGTGGCTGTTTCAACCATTTCGTCTAGTTTTATCTTTTCTTTTTAGGGAGAGGACTTGCTGAGCCTCCTCATTCCATCCTTTAAGAAGTCCTGCCTCACAACACCTTTTAACAGCTCCATGTTGTCTTCCATTTTATAGAAGGATCCTAATTTAACTTTGTATCCGTCTGCTTGGGCTGCCACAACAAAATACTGCAAAAATACTGCAAACTGGGAGGCTTAAATGACAGAAATTTATTTTCTGACAGTTTTTGAGGATAGAAGTTCAAGATTCTAGAGCTGGCAGGGCTGTTTTCTGGTGAGGACTCTTTTCCTTACTTGCAGGTGACTACCTTATTACTGAGTCCTGACATGGCCTTTCCCCTGTAAGTGCTGAGAAAGATTTTTGATTTTCTTTTATAAGGACACCAGCTCTATTGGATTAGGGCCCCACCCTTAGGACCTCATTTAACCTTTCCATTACCTCCTAAAGGCCTTATCTCCAAATAAGTCACATTGGGGGTTTGGACTTCAGTGTATAAATTTGGAAAAGATACAGTTCAGTCCATAACACACTTCATGGTTCTGAAACCTTGCTATATACTATAATTTTCTGACATTCACCACAGACTTCCTAAGTAAGACTCTCCATTGTGGATAGGATACCTATATGATTCTATGCAACCAGATAGGTATCAGCCCTGGGGTTTTGGAAACACTCATTAAGAAATCCTCCACTAAAGATTAAGTGGTTACTGATTCTTGCTATTATAAATACTCCAGTGAGCAAACTGTTGTACACCTGTACATCTCTGTATACTTGTCATTGCTTCAGAGCAAATACTTAGAGGTAGAATTTCTGAGTCGTGGTCTATATATACTACATTGCCCTCCAGAAAATTTCAGCATTTCATCAAGTATGGGAGAGAAAGGCAGTTTTCAACCATATCAAGTTCTAACTAAGGTCCCGTTTGCTTTTGAGTCGTACATGTTGTGACGCTGTTGTGTACTACTCTTCGCTAGTAAATACTTGCGTCTCACTTTTGACATTCCAAAATGTCTTTTCATTACAGTTTCTATAGAAAGAATCAGTGTCATGGTAGAAATGAAAGAGTTCTTAGAAAAACGGTTTTTTAGATGGAAAATAGTGATAGTTTTGTAAATGACATTGCTTCAGACTTTTTGTGAAAAGTGTTATTTCATTTGAATGCCAGCTTTACTGTACTTCAAAGGCTGTCATTTTAAAGAGGAACTGCTAGCTTGTGTTTTGTTTGGTTCTCAGAAAGCTGAAGTATTTAGAAGTAAATGATACAGTAAATACATTGTAGTTCAAGGACAGGCTTTCTCATGCTTAGTGGTTACTTAGGAAGGTAGGAAGTGTCATTTGGATGTGTCAGGCTGAAGCTTGCAGTAACCATGTCCTAATTGAAAAGACATAGCATTTGTACACTGGATACAGCTTTGAAATATATTGCTTTAAAATTTTTAACAATTCTTAAGTTCTAATGAAAGTGTTGGAATGCTAGTGTATACCTCTTTCTATGTAAACCTCCACGTAAGTTAGAGGTTGTACTATATAGTAAGTGTGACAAAATGATCAATTCCTTTTTCTATTCATTATATTCCATTAAATTAACCATGTGCAAAAGTGTTCAGAAAGTTTGAGCCAACACTTTACACCATTCTTATTCATAATTAGTAGTGCTGCTCAGAAATCTCTTATAAACAGGTGTCTCCTTGTCCAAAGGTTGTAAAGTTCACATCGTAAAATGCAGTTACATGTAGTTAAAGCAGCAAAACAAGCAGCAAAACCTGTATGCAGGTTGTGGCATTCCCTTGCAAAGGCAAAATAATTTAAAGGAAGATGGTACTGAGTGTTTTAAATAGTATTTAATTTTGTGTTTTTTTTTTTATTCCTAGAAACGGAGACTTGAACATAGTAAAAACGTAAATACAGAGAAGCTACGAGCTCCTGTTATTTGTGTACTTGGACATGTGGACACAGGGAAGACAAAAATTCTAGATAAAGTAAGAAAATGTGTGCATTGATACATAACTTTTTGAATAAGTGAATGATACCTTATAAAAAGCTAATAGAAACCATAGCACACATGGACAGTTCTGTTTACAAGCTGCTGTTTTCTTATTGCTTTTGCTTCTTTTTGCATTTTGAAATTTGAATCTGAATCTGCCATCTTATCCCAGCTCCGTCACACGCATGTACAAGATGGTGAGGCAGGTGGTATTACGCAGCAGATTGGTGCCACCAATGTTCCTCTTGAAGCTATTAATGAACAAACGAAGATGATTAAAAATGTAAGTACACTGTATTTCATGTGTTTTAATCTCTGACAAAAATTAACGTATAAATTATTTCAAACACAGAAAAAAGAACAGAATAGTATAACAGACCCATATGCTCACCGTTCATAATTAACACACGCCATCTTTAAAGACATAAACCATTAAATGTTGTAGGAGTCCTCCTTCCCTCCTGCTCCAAGAGGCAGTCACTATTATGAAGTGAAGTAATCTCTAAATGTTGATATTCCAGTCCCATCATCTGATTACTTCTATAGAGTCCTCATCTACTATTTGGTCATTGAGTGATGGGATGTGGAGGAAAGGCAGAATAAATGCCTGATCCTTCACCTTTATTAACCAGCTCTTAAAATAAAGAGTGATTGGTTTGGTTTGCTATTATATTATTATAAACTCATGGATTTCAACATATTTACTGTGTTTTTTCTTACCTTTTTTTTTTTTTTTATTTTTGGCTGTTGGGTCTTCATTGCTACTCACGGGCTTTCTCTAGTTGCGGCGAGCCGGGGGCTACTCTTCGTTGTGGTGCGTGGGCTTCTCATTGCGGTGGCTTCTCTTGTTGCGGAGCATGGGCTCAGTAGTTGTGGCTCGCGGGCTCTAGAGCACAGGCTCAGTAGTTGTGGTGCACAGGCTTAGTTGCTCCACGGCTTGTGGGATCTTCCTGGACCAGGGCTTGAACCTGTGCTCCCTGCATTGGCAGGCGGATTCTTAACCACTGCCCAACCAGGGAAGTCCCTATTTACCGTGTTTTAATCCATTTCAGTTATTGTTGTGCTGAGATAGTTCCATCTTTGCCCAGTGATTGGCTTCTGAGTCTTTTTGATACAGGTTCTAGTAGTCTTATTTGTGTTTGGTTACATCGTGCTGTCTGATGTAACACATAGCACGTTATTACATGCTGGTATCTCTCTTCATTCCTTATTTAGTCTCAGTTCTGTGTATAGAAAGGGTCTGTGAGCTTATCACTCAGTTTTTGTTTTGTGTGTTTGAAATTCTTTTATGCAGCTTGTTTTCTGGTAGATTGCTGAAGAAGGAGTAATGGGAATAATATTACTTGAGTTTTTTAAATATTTAAGAGTTACTTTGTGGCCTTCATCCTGGAAAGTTAGTTGGCTACATGTAAAATCTTTGGTTCACATTTTCTTTCCTTAAGTATCTTGACTGTTACTCCAATTTCTTCTGACATAAAGCATTGCAAGTTTGATTACAAGCTGGTTTTCATCCTCGTATAAAGTTATGTAGTCTTTTTGCATCTTGCTTTTGGTTGTTCTGGGTCAGTTTTCCAGTTACATGGTGTTCCATTTCAGTATGTAGTTTAAAATCTTTATTTTAGGACAGTTTTCTTGAATTACAGTTTTCTGAATTTGTAATTTAAATTTTATTTTTGTTGTTTCTATCTGTTACTTTTCTGTGCTAGTCACTGGGGAGTTTATAACAGCTTATTCCACCAGTTTCCAGACTCTAAATCTGGTGTTATTTTAGCACATAGTTAAAAAGCATGATTTTTATTAGGCCTGTATGAAAGTTCTCAGGATAACCTTTATATGGCAATTGTCATTATATTGTTTGTATTCCAGACAGCGAAGTGGAAATAATTATGGTGAATTTTGATCTAAGACCACCAGAATGCAAAATTGAAATGTTTTGCATTTGAATCATTTTGACCTAGATCCCTGGATAAGATTTTGGAAAATCATTTGAAGATTGACAAAAGTATAGATAAGCAAAGAAAAAAGTTTTGTGTGTGTATGTGTGAGAGAGATTTGTTGGTCAGTGCTACTCTTTAGATTAAAGGAGGACGTCCATATCTGCCTTGTTGTAATGTTGTTTCCATTCATTTGTGTGCTTTTGTCCAGAAAATCAAGTGTTGAGGATAGTATTTGAATAAAGCAGGGTATGAACTTATTCTTTAATATTTTAAGTTGATGTGGTAAATTTTCTTTAAAACGTGCTTTGAGATATTTTTCAGAGTTTAGAATTGCTTTAAAATTGGACCGGATACATTTTCCAGATACGGAGAACCTCTTCTTCTGTGTCAGCTTTTTATAAATAATCACTCTCGGATGACTACTCTGTCATTTGTCACTTACTATGTCACTTACTAATAATCTGTACTTCAAAGGACTACATCAGTTATATAACTTTAACAAGGGGAATATTTTCTCATTTCAGTTTTTTTTCTGAAAAATTCCTTTTTATATTAATGAAAATATTAACTGTTGTGCTTTGCTGGTTGAAACAGTTTTAAAACAGTTCATTTGGAAAAGGAAGTGATGTTGAAGTTTTCATGGCAGAATAATTGTTTTGTAAAGAAGCTTTCATTGTTTTGGCTTTGTTAAGCTCTCCACTTTCCCCCACCTTTTCTAGTTTAATAGAGAGAATTTACGGATTCCAGGAATGCTGATTATTGACACTCCGGGGCATGAGTCTTTCAGGTAAGAATGATTTGTGTCTTTTGTCATCAGGCAAACTGCTTGAAACCATTAAGTCTCAAAGTTCAGTGAGTGAGGAGTTCTAACTAGTCGCTAGTCTTGGGGTACTGTTTTGAGGTCTGTGCTCCCTGTAACTGCCAATCCTCATCTGTGCCTCACTGATTTAGTAGTACTTTATTTGGATACTTGTTTTTTGTAGAGAGAAGTCTTTTCCACTTTGAAAGAGCAAATCCTAATACATACCTGGTCTATCTCCTATGAAACCCATTACAGGTGGAATTTTGTCCTGTTACCTCTTGGCTATGTTCCTTAGCGCAAAAAACTTGGTCAGTAAAATTGGCAGAAATAATGGAGTAACTTCTGGAACTAAGTCATTCCAACTGATGTCAATTCACTGTCAGATAAGCATTTGGCAAGTTAAGGGCTAATGGCACTTGAATTTAATGCATGTACTTCATTTTGTTCTTTTTTGTTTAGGTTTTACAAAGAAATTAAAATTTTAAGTTTTTAAAATAAAAGTATTAATTGCAAGATTTCTATTTATACATCTTTTTCTTTTCCAACAGTAATCTGAGAAACAGAGGAAGCTCTCTTTGTGATATTGCCATTTTAGTTGTTGATATTATGCACGGTTTGGAGCCCCAGACAATTGAATCTATCAACCTTTTGAAATCTAAAAAATGTCCCTTCATTGTTGCACTCAATAAGGTAAGCTCTCCTTCTGAAAAATTAAGTTGTGAAAATACGCTTCTTATTTTTTTGTGGTTAAAAAAATGTAGTATAACTTTCATGTAAGAAAATGCACTTAACGCTAAGTGTACAGTTCAATGTATGTTGACAAAATTATACGCACATTTAACCACCGTCATTCAGAATATAGACTTACCTCCATATTCCCAGAATGTTCCCTCATGTTCTTTTACAGTCAGTGTGCCCCTTCTGCACCCCGAAACACACCAGCCTTCTTTCTGCTGCCATAGACTAGTTTTGCCTGTTTTATAATTTCATATTAATGGAATTATACAGTGTATAATCTTTTGAGTCTGGCATTTTTCACTACTCATGTTAATATAAATTTATCCGTGTTGTTGCATAGGTCATAGGTTGTTCCTTTTTATTATTCAGTAATATTTCATCATCTGGCTAATACATCTTAACACTTGATCCATTTACCTGTTGAAGGATTCTTGGATTGATTACAATTTTAGGTTATTAGTGAAGCAGCTATAAACATTTTTACACAAGTCTTTGTGTAGACGTTTATTTTCCTTTACTTTTAGTAAATATTTAGGAATAGAATTGCTGGGTCATATGGTAGGTATATGTTCAACTTTATGAGAAAATGACACATTTTCCCAAAGAGATTGTACCATTTTACATTTTTTAACCCACAATTTGGAAGAGTTCCAGTTTCTGCACATTATTGCCAACACTTAACCCTACCTGTAGCCATTCTAATGAGTGTGTAGTGCCAAAGTATACTGGTTTCATTTGCATTCCCATGATGACTAATGGCATCAAACATCTTTTCATGTACTTGTTCCATCTCTGTCTCTCTGAAGTATCTATTCAAAATCCTTTGCTCATTTTTATTCGATTGTTAGTTGTCTTAGTTCAGTTTTAAGAGTTCTTTATATTGTCAATAGAAGTCCTTTGTCAGTTATGTGTATTGCAGATATATTCTTATAGTCAAGGACTTAGTTTTTCATTTTCTTAATGAGGTTTTTGGAAGAGCAGCAGAAACTTCTAATTTTAGCAAAATCAATTTATGAGAAATTATTTTTTTTTTATAATTTGTCACTTGTGTTCTATATAAGTAATCTTTTCCCACCCCAAGTTCATGAAAAATTTCTCCAGTGTTTCTAGATATTCAGCATTTAGATCTATGATGTTTTTAAGTTAGTTTTGTGCATGGTGTAAGGTAGGGTCAAGGTTAACTTTTTTCCAAATGTATATCTACTTCAAAAACCCCTTGTGAAAAGATAATTCTTTTCCCCATTGAATTACTTTGCAGTCTTTGTTGAAAATTAATTGACCATGTAGGTACATGTTTGTTCTTAGTATTTCTCTTCTCTTCCATTGACCTATATGTCTGTCCTTGTGCCACTGCTACCCTGTCTTGATTATTGCAGGTTCATAATAACGTCATGAAAGCAGGTGGTGGTTAAGTTCTTCAACTTTTTATTTTTCAAAATTGTTTTGGTTATTTCAGGGTCCTTGAATTTCCATATAAAGTTTAGAATCAGCTTGTTAGTTTCTTCCCTCCGGGATTTTTATTGGGGTTGTATTTGTAGATAAATTCTGGGAGAATGGACATTTTAACAAAATTGAGCCTTCCAATCAGTGAACATGATGTCTGTCTCTACATTTACTTTACTTTACTTTGTCTTGACAATATGCTCCAGTTTTATTATCTTGTGACCTTTTAAATTCACTGATTAGGCCTAGTAGCTTTTGTAGCTCGGGTGGGAGTTTCTATATACGTGATTATGTTATCTGCAAATAAAAACTGTTACACTTTTTCCCTTATCTGTATCCTTTATCAATTTATCAATTTATAAATGTTTTTCTTCCTTATTGCACTAACTAGACCTTCTAGAACAATGTCGAATAAAAGTGGTGACAGACATCCTTGTTTCTTCTCCATACTTACCATTAAGTATAATGTCAGATGTAAATGCACTTTATTAAACTGAGGAATTTCCCTTCTATTCCTAGGTTGCTTAGTATTGTTTTTTCTTTTAAGTCTGGAATGGTTGTTGATTTTTGTCAGATGCTCATTCTGCATCTCTTGATATGCTTATGTGGTTTTTCTCCTTTATTCGGTAACAGCCTGAATTGCTGTTGCTGTGGGGGTGAGGGGCTTTACTTTTTGTTATCAGGACTTTATTGTTTTTAGAGCACTTTAAGGTTCACAGCAAAACTGAGGGGAAGGTACAGATTTCCGGTATACCCCTGTCTTCACACACGCACAACCCCTTCCGTTCCCAGTGTCCTCCACCAAAGAGGTGCATTTGTTACAACTGATGAACCTCCTTTGGACACATCATTATCACCCAGAGTTCATCGTTTTCATTGGGGTTCACTCTTGGTGTTGTATACTCTGTGGGTTTGGACAAATCTAGAGGAGACTGACCACTAAGCCTTCTTCCCAGCCACAGCTTCACTAGAAGACCTTTGTAAACTGAACGCTTTCTAAGTTTGTCACTTTTTTTTAAAGGAGAGATGACAATTCTCATTAAGCTCTGATCTGTACCAGTTGCAGAGATAGGGTTGTTTTCTCTCTTTTCTAAGTCATGAATCCTGTTAAATAGCAATAACAAGAATTTACTGAGTGCCTAGTAGGTAATGGGCACTTGGCATGTATTACTTCCAACTACTGTATTAACTTTGGAGAGAGAAGATTTCATGGGTTGCTTTAATTCAGTTTGAGCTTATAAGTTTCCGAGTCTTTTATTATACAGTGTACACACCTAGTAGACCATTTCCTTCCACTTCATTTTGTTAATTTTGTTTTCTTCTAGGAGTTTAACTGTTTGTGTTTAATCCAGTTTCTCTAATTTATGAAGGTCATTTTCGAATCTTCATTTATTTTCTAAAGTTATAGTTACTTTGTTCAAACGCAGACACATCCTCCCTTAGGAGTTCTCTACAGGCCTATGCTTTTGACCTCTGACTTGAGTGTGGATTTGCCAGTGGTGGGCAAATCTGGATTAAGCAGGCACCGTGACCCTAAGATTGCAGTTTTCGTTGTATCTTGGAAATCTCCATTTGCTCTTCATTCCTAGAACGTTTCTAGTGAAGATGACAGTCTAACAGGATCTCAGTCTGCTCTTCCTCTGCAGGCACTACCTTAGTCACTTGCTCTTTCTAGTTTCGTTATTGTCTCCAGAGAAACTACATCCTAGGAGCTCTGAGTTAGCAGAGTGGGACAGTGGTTAAGAGCTTGGCTTCCAGGGTTTGAATCTTGGGTTCATATCCTGGCTTTGGCACTTCAAACTGTATAAAGAGGGTCCTTAATTAGCCCCTTTTTGCCTGCAAAACAGAGCATTACTGGATTTTTGTAAGAATTAGAGGCGATAAAACATGTCAAGTGTTAAGACTAGTATCTGATCAAAGTAAGGGTTCAAAACAGGTTAATTATTATTACCAGGTGGAAAAGCTGTGACATAAATATTTTTATGCTTTCTGTAAATTTGCTATATCCTTATTTTTAACATTGAGGTAAAATTTATATACAGTGAAATGCACAGAACTTAAGTGTGAAATTGAGTTTTGATAAATGTATATACATCCTTGTTACACAGCCCAAATTAAGACATCAGACTTTGCATCACCCGAGAAGTACCAATATGCCCCATTCCAGTCAATCCCCAGCCCCTCATAGCAACCACTGTTCCAAATTTTGTGCCCATGGGTTAGTTTTGCCTGTTTCTTGAACTTCATGTAAATCAAATTTGACAGAATATGTTCTTTTGTGTCTGGCTTTTTACATTTAACATAATGCTTCTGTGACTTCATCCATGTTGTTGAGGGTGTGAGAAGTTTGTTGCTATTTAAAAAACATGTCATTTTTTAGAGCAGGTTTAAATTCACAGAGAAATTAAGGGGAAAGTACAGAGATTTCTGATATATCCCCCGCGCCCCCACACTCATAGCTTTTCCCATTATCAATATACCCACCCAAGTGGTACATTTGCTACAATTGATGAACCCGTAGTTTACCTTAGAATTTACTGTTGGTGTGGTGCATCCTGTGGGTTTGGACAAATGTATCATAATATGTATCCATCATTATAGAATTATACAGCCTTTTCACTGCCCTAAAAATCCTCTGTGCTCTGCCTATTCATCCGCCCACCTCCCACCCACTGGCAACCACTGATTTTTCTACTGTCTCCATAGTTTTGCCCTTTCCAGAGTAGTCATATAGTTGGAATCCTACAGTATGTATGTAGCCTTTTCAGATTATCTTCTTTCACTTAGTAATATGGATTAAAGTTTCTTCCGTGTCTTTTTGTGGCTTGATAGTTCATTTCTTTTAGCACTGAATGATAATCCCATTGTCTAGATGAACCTGTTTATTTATCCATTCACCCACTGAAGGACGTCTTAGTTGTTTCCAAGTCTTGACAATTATGAATAAAGCTGCTGTAGACTTTCGTGTGCACATAAGTTTTCAACTCCTGGGTAAATAACGAGCACGATGGCTGGGCCGTATGGTAAGAATGTTTAGTTTTGTAAGAAACTGCCAGACTGTCTTCCAAAGTGGCTGCACCATGTTGCATTTCCTCCGGTCGTGAATGAGGGTTCCCGTCACTCCACATCCTCACCAGCATTTGCTATTGTAAGTGCTTTAGGATTTTGGCCATTCTGATAGGTGTGTAGTGGTATCTTGTTTTAATTCGTATCTTCCTGGTGACAAAAGGTGCGAAACATCTTTTCATGTATGTATTTGCCATCTTTGTATCTTTTTTGGTGAGGTGTTTTTTGTTAAGTATTTTGGCCCGTTTTCAAATTGGATTCTTAGTTTACTTACTGTTGAATTTTGAGAGTTATTTGTATACTTTACATACCATTCCTTTATCCAGATGTGGTTTTTTGCCAATATTTTCTTCTAGTCTGTGCTTTGTAATGTCACTCTCTTGACTCTCTTTCACAGAAGTTTTTAATTTTAATTAAGTCCAGCTCATCAGTTCTTTCTTTCATGGATCATGCCTTTGGTGTTGTATCTCCGTAGTCATCACTGTGGCCAAGGTCATCTGGGTTTTCTCCTGTTATCTTCTAAGAGTTTTAGAGTTTGGTGTTTTACACTTAGGTGATCGATTCTGAGTTAATTTTTTTGTGAAGGGTGTAAGGTCTGTGTCTGTATTCAGTGTTTTGCCTGTGGACGTCCAGTTGTTCCAGCACCATTTGTTCTTTACTATTGATTTTTTAAATATTAAACCAACCTTGCGTTACTGGAACAAATCCCACTTGGTCATGATATATTTTTCATATATTGCTGGGTTTGATTTGCTAATTTTGGGGGGGAGATTTTCATGAGTGATTTTGGTACGTAGATTTCTTTTAATATCTTTTGTCTGGTTTTGCTATTAGAGTAATGGCCTCCTAAGATGAGTTGAGAAGTATTTCCTCCTCTGTTTTCTGAAAGGGTTTGTGTAGAAATGATATTATTCTTTAAGTGTTTGATAGGATTCACTAGTAAAGCACCATCAGCATGGAATTTAAGCTAAGTTTAGGTTATTTAGGCTTTTTACTTTTGTCAGTATAGAAATTTGTGTAGAAATTTGTGTCTTTCAAAGAACCAGCTTTTGGTTTTATTGATATTCTCTAGTTTGTTTTGTATTTCATTGATTTCAGGGTTAATTTCTATCATTTCTTTCTACTTACATTTGTCTTCATTGTTCTTTTACCAGTTTAAGATGGAAGCTTAGATGATTTGATTTCAGATATTTTTTTCTTTTCTAATGTAAGCATTTAAAGGTATGCTTAAAAGCACTGCTTAGACATACTGTGTTTTTATTTATCATTTAGGTCAAAATATTTTCTGAATAGTTTTACTTGATATAGAATTCTAGGTTTAAAAAATATTTTTTTCCTTCATCATCTTCATTTTCTGGCTTCTATCTCTACTCATTCTTTGTTCCCCAGTATGTAATGTGGGATTTTTTGATTGCTTTTAAAAAGACTTTTTCTTTAAGAGTTTTGTCAGTGAGATTATATAATAGTTTTCTTTATATTTATCCCACTTGAGTTTGACTTTCTTAGAAAGTTCTTGGTCATTACTTGTGCAGTTATTTTTCTGCTCTCTTTTCTTACTCTTTCCTTGTTTAAGTGTTTGATAGAATTCTAGGACTTTACTTCTCTTAATATTGTCTCATAGTGACTGAAGATTTTTCTTTTCTCCATCCTTTTTTCTCTACCTGCTTTGGTTGGGATAGTTTTTATTTGCTTTATCTTCAAGGTTGCTGATCTTTGGCAATATGTAATTTGCTTCAGCTCATCCAGTGATTTATTATTTTTAATTTCATATTATATATATATATATTTTTTTTTAGCTCTACAAGTTACATGTTTTTCCTTTAAAGTCATTGAATATATTTATAATAACTATTTTAAGGCCCTTGTATGCTAATTATATAACATCATTGTCATTTCTGGGTCTATTTCTACTTACTGATTTTCCTTTTTGATAGCAATCAGATTGGTCTGCTTTTTTATATTATCACCCTAGAATGAGCCAATATATTATGCCTTTTTGTTTGTTTTTACTCTTAAATAATCTTCTTTATACCCATTTATCATCTTTTGAAAAGTGAAGGAAAATAGATTATTTTCTATATTTTTCATGTCATTTTCCTGGTGATGGTACTTGGCTGTAATTAATCCTTTTTCCTGCATACTACTTAACATAACCATTTTGGAATTCCAACATATGTTAATGTTCCCAGGATAATTCTAGTTTTTCATCTTTTGCAGGAAATGGCAGCCTCCCATGAACTGGCTGGAGGCTGGTAGGCAGTGTGGCACTTCACATTTAAGAGGGGGTGCGGTTGAGCAGACTGAGGGGCTTTTGGTGCAATGAAAGTAATACTCTTCCAGATATGTGTGATATGCATTTGGAATTTTCTGGAGCTTTTAAATTAACCTTAATTAACTTCCTGAGTGTTGTGAATGCTTTAGAGATGTTTCTTACGAAAAATACTTTTCCAGATTGATAGGTTGTATGATTGGAAAAAGAGCCCCGACTGTGATGTGGCTGCTACTTTAAAGAAGCAGAAAAAGAATACAAGAGATGAATTTGAGGAGCGAGCAAAGGCTATTATTGTGGAATTTGCACAGCAGGTAAGAAAGCTTTCCCTTCTTTACGAAGAGACTATATCATAGAATATTTTTTCTTCTTTTACATTGTCTTTATAATTAAGTCACTATTTTCATTAATACTGGTTCTGTTCCCCTATTAATGGCAATTAGCATTTTCATTCTTTTCCCTTCTCCCTTTTCCTTTTAAAATCTTTATTTCAAGACCTCTCTTTGTAGTCTGAATGTTTAACTTTGAAAAACCAAATTGACTTGGAAAGAAACTACTTTTCTGTGATATGGTTAATACCTCCAGGATATACATGATCTAAGTGTTTTTGAGGATTTTTCAGAATGAAGAGCCATTATTCATCCAGCTTCTAGTTAGTCATTTCTGTTCTGGAGACCTCCTTCCACCACTCGGCCTGTGGGAATGACTTTGCTTTTTATGTCTCTAGGGGTTGAACGCAGCTTTGTTTTATGAGAATAAAGATCCCCGCACTTTTGTGTCCTTGGTACCTACCTCTGCACATACTGGTGATGGCATGGGAAGTCTGATCTACCTTCTTGTCGAGTTAACTCAGACCATGTTGAATAAGAGACTTGCACACTGTGAAGAGCTGAGAGCACAGGTGATGGAGGTACTGTCAGCTTTTCAGTTTATTCCTCCCCCCACCAACCCCCAAATAGGGTTCTTGGGTGGGGATGTCTACTAATTTAGATTTAATCTCAACATGGTGCATTGTAGCCTATATTTCACTCCCTTTGCAATAAATGTCTCTTAGGTTAAGGCTCTCCCAGGAATGGGCACCACTATAGATGTAATATTGATCAACGGGCGTTTGAAGGAAGGAGATACAATTATTGTTCCCGGAGTAGAAGGGCCCATTGTCACTCAGATTCGAGGCCTCCTATTACCTCCTCCTATGAAGGAGTTAAGAGTAAAGGTAAGTCAGGGTGGTAAGCGTTGGCACGTGTGGACTTGCACAGTGTTTAAAAATTCTACTGAGGTTGTTTCCTCACTTCAAGAGCCACCTGGCTTAATACACAACACACACCCTTCACTGGTTTTATTTTAGGTGTCTTCATACAGGAGGGACCATCCATCAGAGTAGAGATGTGTGAAAGTCCTTGTTTACCAACTAAATTTCTCATAAAAATCAAAAGTACATTGTTTTCGTTCTACACTGGTAGCTAGTTACTAGTATGTTACTGGTTTGTATGCACCTTCTGTTCTGTGACTTGTCTTTTTACTCATTCTGTAGTAGCTTGAGAAACAGAATTATTTAACTTTAATGTTGAATTTATCAGTCTTCCATTTGCACTTACTGCTTTTTGTATCTAGTTTAAAGAAATCTTGCCCTGTCCCAAGGTCATGACAGTATCGTCTTACATCGTCTTCTACCACTAACCACTTTTCAAATAAACGTGATAACAAATGTTTTGATCTCTGTAGAACCAATATGAAAAGCATAAAGAAGTAGAAGCAGCTCAGGGGGTAAAGATTCTTGGAAAAGACCTGGAAAAAACATTGGCTGGTTTACCCCTCCTCGTGGCTTATAAAGAAGATGAAATCCCAGTTCTTAAAGTAAGTTATTTTATTTTTTCCTCCAAAGCTGTTTTGAGTTGTACCTTGTGTCAGTAGAGCACACGCTAAGAATGATGAATAAAATGGGCATCTTTGTCTTTGTGAAGACTTACCTGGTGGTCTCTTAACAAACAGTTGATGCTTTTAAATTATTTCACTTTGTATAATCATGAATTAGCATCTTAAGAAACTGGAAAAAGAACAATGAAGACAAATGTAAGTAGAAAGAAATGATAGAAATTAACCCTGAAATCAATGAATAAATGATAATTTATATATATTCAAGTTAGAACATTTTATTTAAATAAAAAATGAACCAGAAGCTAGAAGAAGTTTATTCCTTTTTTTTTTTTTTTAAAGATACTCAGCTATATAGATGGAACTAAAATAATCTCTTACTAGGTTTTAGGAGTCATTTTAAAGCCTGTTTGCCTATTTTCAGGAACAGATGGCACACATGAGCCCAGCGGAGTTTCACAGAAGCAAACATTGAGACATATTTATTCTCTTGCCAAAGAGAAGATACCACTGTTCCCAGCACATGGCTCTTGTCCTATGCTGGGACCATTATTCTTTAGGCAGCACCCAGTCACTGTCGCCAGGGAATCGGCCCCCTTAGGGCCTATGAGAACAGGGCAGGCATCCCTGTGGCCAGTCTTGAGTATGGGTGGACTTGTACATCTTTAATGGCATCGACATGGTTGTTTTACTTATTTCTGGTCAAAATCTCTTCACCTTCAAAGGAGTGATGATGGAGTAAAGGGCTGCTGAGATTAGGGTATTTCATCATTAAATACCTTTGGGCTACTGTAACATATTACATTCATGTAGTACTAGTTAAATTTAGAGGATTCTTATTTATCACGTCATTTCATTCACCCATCTACTCTGCCAAGTGGTGCAGAGGTTAAACATATTTCGACATTAGTAAACCTAACATAGACAGAGGTGAAGTGGGATACAGCTCAGTTATGGCCGCCAAATCTCTCCTTCCTTTCCCGTACAGGTTCTGCCATGCCTTGCCCGTCCTAAGCCTTGGTTTCTTATTTTCAGATGAACACCTAATCAAAAACAGGAACAGTTTAATTCTAGGCTGCTGAGATAGAGGTGTATTTATAACCTTGTCAAATGTAATCTTTTTTCAAGGATGAACTGATCCATGAGTTAAAGCAGACACTAAATGCTATCAAATTAGAAGAGAAAGGAGTCTATGTCCAGGCATCTACACTGGGATCTTTGGAAGCTCTACTTGAATTTCTGAAAACATCAGAAGTGCCCGTAAGTAATGGGACCCGACTCCACGAGAGTCAGTGGTCGGCATAGTTTATGGCGCTGTTCCTGTTACCCAACACAGGCAGTTAAACTAGGAAACTCCCTTTTTACAGTATGCAGGAATTAACATTGGTCCAGTCCATAAAAAAGATGTTATGAAGGCTTCGGTGATGTTGGAACATGATCCTCAGTAAGTAATTTCTCTTCTGCTGTAAAGGCTTTTATGTCGCCTATCTATTTTATTTTAGTAGAACTGTTACGACATGGTCTGTGTTTCATTGAATGATCTTTGATGTGTTTTAACCTTTTAGGTATGCAGTAATTTTGGCCTTTGATGTGAGAATTGAACGGGATGCGCAAGAAATGGCTGACGGTTTAGGAGTTAGAATTTTTAGTGCAGAAATTATTTATCATTTATTTGATGCCTTTACGAAATACAGACAAGACTACAAGAAACAGAAACAAGAAGAATTTAAGTAAGTTGGTGATTTTTACCTACTTTGGATCTTTGGTAATAAAGTTGATTATTTGAGGATTTCCAAATACCAGCCAGGTGTGTAGACAACAGAAGCGTGGCACTCGCTCGTCTCCCGGAAGCTGCATCCTCAGGTGGTGTGTTATACGCCACAGATTTGGCCCACCTGAGACACTCCAGCAGTGTGTGAACGAATCCTCTCTGTAACATTTCTGCTTAGTTTTTAATTTTCTTTAACTTGGCAGACCTAGGTTGCGTTAATGGGTGAGTAGTTGCTACATCTGGGGACTTTATCTTGCTGGAGTTCCTCATCTGGAGTTGCATGGAATGGAGGTAACACCGTGAGAGTGTGGAAAATTAGAAAGAGAAAGGAGGCGAGGCATTCCTTGGCAGGTGTCATTCCTCGAGCAAACCTGACAGAGCCTGTGGTGCTGGGGAGCCCTTGTCAATGGACCTGACCAGGTCCCTGCCTCTCGGAGCTTAGGGGAAGACAAGTGAAGAACACATGAGAAGTTGGGATAAGCGCAGGATGAAGCAGGGCAGGGCCTAGATAAGGCGAGGAGAGCTGTGGTTAATAGTGTGGTGGGGAGGCAGCTCAGCTGGGGAGAGTGAAGCGAGCCGCCCAGACACCCGGGAGGTGTCAGGTGGAAGGACAACGCCGGCCAGCAGGGCCGTGTTCAGAGGTGGAGGCAGCCACAGTGACCCTCGGGGAGGGTGGCAGGAGCTGCGGTAGAGAAGCTGGCAGCACCCATACCCTGTAGGACCCCGTAGGCCACAGGCGGGGTTTAGGGGGCTGCTGGTTAGAGCCTGTCAGGAGGCCCCCGTAGTCCAGGCAGGACGTGGTGGAGGCTCAGACCAGCGTGACCAGAGGGAGGGACGGCTCAGTCTGAGGTACATTTTAAAAGCAGACTGGTAAATACTGGGATTTAGATTGAGGTGTGCTCACTTTAGATCATGAAACCTGAAGGGGAAAGACTGAAATTTGATTAAGAAAACGCTACAAACCATTAAAGCATTCTAAGCATATGCTTCATAAGCACAGAAATAGTGTCCTTTTGGATCAACTGATTTGGGAACGTGGTAGAGAAAAGGAGGATGTGGTTTGATACCAGTGTGGTCCTCAGAATAGGCCTCACACGGGCCCCAGGACACACCTGATGGTGGATTCCACCGAGGCACTCAAGCTCCATCTCCAGGGGCGGGGCTCAGCCTTTGGTCTGGGCCCAATGTGCTCCTGTGATGCAGCTGCTTTGAGGGGAGGGAGGAGGATGAAGAGAGGATGCAGCACCCTAGGGACCCCTGAGCGCCGATGTGTGGCCTTCCTGCTGCCCTCAGCTGAGGGGAGAAGAAGCCTCATATTCACCTGCATTTGCTTTTTTATGCTTCGAAGTGATTTTGTAAGCTTAAAAATTCTTGGGTTTTCTTTTTTCCTTTTAGACACATAGCAGTATTTCCCTGCAAGATAAAAATTCTGCCTCAGTTTATTTTCAATTCTCGAGATCCGATAGTGATGGGCGTGACTGTGGAAGCAGGCCAGGTGAAGCAGGGGACACCCATGTGCGTGCCTAGCAAAAATGTAAGTTCTGTTTGTACTTTTTAGAAAGTGTGTCATCTCTTAAAGCAGTTCTGGGAGTCAAGAGTGATAAAAAACTGAAATCAAGCAGAGCTTGTCACCTCCTGTAATTTATACAAATTCAGTATCAGTGTTCCTTAATCAGTGTTGATTCTCAAGCACCTGGTGTCAGTGCTTCAGGTAATGAAAGTTGCAGAATTATTGCCCTTTAAAAGTTTTTGGTGTTTTGAGTCTGGGGAAAGCTTAAAAAATAGTATAATGGACACGCATGTCTTTCCTCTAGCATCATAGCTAAGAGAAAATAACATTAATTCCATAAAATCCTGTAGTTCACAGTTCACATTCACTTTTTACCAATTGTCCCAAATGTCTTTAGTAACGCTGCTTGCTGACCTGGCCCAGGGCTCCTTCGAGGTGCACTGCATTTGGTTATTAGTGTTTTAGTCTCAGTGATGAACGGTCTGCCATTCTTTTTAAAGAAGAGTCCAGAACAGCAGTTCCACAGATGATTTCTCAGCTTGGATTTGTCTGGTTGTTCCCTTGTGACTAGATGCAAGTTAGAATGATTGGGAAGGATACTGTGCACACAGGTGCTCCTGCGTGCCTCTGAATTGTCACACGGGTTGTCACTGTCGCAGTGCAAACTTGGGTGATCAGAGAAGGTGCTGTCAGCTCAGCATCGCCATCAGAGACAGATCCTCGCCCGCTGTACTGACTCAGTCACCTGGAGCACTGAGAGTCCCTGTGAGCTTCCCAGCGGCTTTAACCACCATTGACAGTCCTCGCCTGAGTAGTTATGACATGGATGGTGGCAGTATTGTGATCCCCCTTTCCACACGCTTCTGTAAAGAACCATCCCCCACCCCGGCCTTTTCATTAGGTATCTGAAACACGCCGGGTTTTTTTTGAGACCCCCGTTATCCAGCGTTTGGTCACTGGGAGCCCGTTCAAGCTGCCTTGTGTCCTTGCACATAGCACTTGGGGCCCTTTCTTCCTTTGTGGTGCAGTAAGGTGCTCCAGGCTCATCTAGGACTTTCCCTGCCCCAGACTTGGTTCCTTTAGTGGGAGACGGCACCTGACGTCCTCCGAGTGCTGTGACTCACTGCTTCTAGGAGTCATGCTTCTCTGCCAGTGGCTAAGCTAGGACACTTACTGACAGCAGTGATCGCCTGTGTGGCTTCGGCCAAACCAGGTTACCTGTTTTTACTCTCGCTGCCCAGGCAGCAGAGTGGGATGTTGTTGTTGTTGCCTTCCCCAGACTGTGACTGAGGTCAGGTCGCATCCTCAGAATGAGCAGCAGAGTTCTCAGCATGGCCGCCGGGGCCCACACAACGGGTCCCTGCCTCTCTGCCTGCATCCCCATCACCCCAAGCTCATTTCTGACTCAGAACTTGTGTGCCTGCTGGCCTCTCTTACTCTGGGAGCTGTCATGTGGAAGGGCAGGGTGGAAACACGTCGGATGGACAGAGCACTTTCCACGTGTCCCAAAGCACACGAGCGACCTCCTTTTGTCCTCACAGCCATCTTGTGAAGGCAGACGGGGTGGGGTGGTATCACCCCCAGTTCTCCAGTGAGAAAAATCACACTGCGGAGAGACCCAGAGACCAAGGTGATAGAGGGGCACAGGGCCCAGGCTCTGCAGCTGGCTCATTCGCTCCAGTTACATCAGTTGTCCAGTTTGGGCGCCTGTGACTGCCACGATTCCTCTGCCCACATCGTAGTTTCTGTTATTACTTTACAGTTTGTTGACATTGGAATAGTAACAAGTATTGAAGTAAACCATAAACAAGTGGATGTTGCAAAAAAAGGACAGGAAGTCTGTGTCAAAATAGAACCCATCCCTGGTGAATCTCCCAAAATGTACGGAAGACATTTTGAAGCCACAGATACTATCGTCAGTAAGGTAAGCATCTCACTCAGCAAAAGTGGCCCCTTTTAAGAAAGGGGGCCGTCGGCTCTTCTGATGGCCTTTACTCAGGAGCTGAGGGCTTGGCCTGTAGCCTGGCCTCCTGACAGAGTGCCCGCTAGGACTCTAGGTCGGATCCCCAGCAAACAGATGTGCTGGCATTCTGCTCCCAGAAAATGCAGGCAGGCAGGCTCTGGCAGTTTCTGCCTGAGCTTTCCATCTGTGATGAGCAGGATCTGGTAACAAACTCCAGGGCCACATGCTCCTCTTTGGCACTTGTTACATTGTTTTGTTCACTGTGTGCCTTGGGCCTTACAGATCAGCAGGCAGTCCATCGACGCCCTCAAAGACTGGTTCAGAGACGAGATGCAGAAGAGTGACTGGCAGCTTATTGTGGAGCTGAAGAAAGTATTTGAAATCATCTAATTTTTCCACACGGGTCAGGAATTGGAATAAATGCAAAATGGTGTTGTAATACTACCAAGATAAACAAGGCAAAAAATGGAATGGACCTATCTGAAAACTGATGAACTAATTAAGCATAGAAGGAAAAAAAATAGGCGTATAAGATGTTTTCCATGAGAAACCAAGAAACTTACACTGGTTTGACAGTGGTCGATTACACGTCCCCACAGCTCCGGCGTGCCTGCGCACTCGTCCACGCCTTTCCCAGTCCTCCTCTACTGGCTGCTGTTTTAAAGGTTGCCCTTCCCCAAATTTGGATTTTTATTACAGATCTAAAGCTCTTTCAATTTTATACTGATTAAATCAGTACTGCAGTATTTGATTAACCAAGCTTCTGCAGATTTTCTGATACTTGGGACTTTTTTGAGGTAAGAAATACTTATTTATGCATACCCTTCCCACAGTGGTGGTTTTTTTTTTCTTTCCCCCCATGCGTTCTTCTGCCGTATGGCCTTAGGAATTTTTTAAGATAGAAGATTAGGCGTTCTGGTATTTATCTGCTTTGTGTGAAACCACGGTGTAAAGCAAAACTGGCTGCCACTTACTGCTTGTGTGGTCGTGAGAGTCCACTGTAATCAGCACAGTTCTGAACTCCAATAAAGAACCCAGACGTTGACCCGCGAGCTCTGCTAGGCTTCATGTCAGCGTAGCTGCTCTTCTGCGAGTCTCCATCCCCGTGCAGCTCGTTCTCTCAAACTATTTTTATTAACTATCATACCTTGTGTACCAGCACATGTTAACATTAGGAATTCTTATACCTCCATCTTGGTCTATTTTGTCCTAGCAAATTCCATCATGCATACATTTTCTGATGAGACAATCAATAGGGTGTTGATTACCTGTTTGGACTTAGTGTAAACACTGAGTTGTTACAGAGGCATCATAGTGGTTTCTTCATATTAGTCTGATTGATTGAAGCTAGTTTCTTATGGTTTTCCTGAAGAATGTGGGAAGTGGGTCCCTGAGGTAAGAGATCTGTTAGCATCAGAGTAATTCTTCTGGCAGATCCCTAATATCTGACTACCTATTTATAGCACAGTGTTGAATGAAGTCAGTGTGGGGTGTTGTTGGAAGAAAAATGTTCCTGAGTATTCACTGGCATAGAATTAATTATAAACTATTTTTAAAGTGTTATGGCATAACATATAGCATAGAAAAATACTTTTATATACATTTGAAAATCTGGACCATTCTTCATTATGATTGAAGTTTCTCAAGGGCCAGTAGAGGCAAAGACAAAACCTCTAAACCATCTGGGGGACATAATTTTTCCCAGGAAAAACTTAATCTTCAATTGTGTGTGTGTTCTAATTCAAAAATATGTAAATTCCTCCACTTGGAAGAAGTAAAGAAGATTTTCTTAACATGTTCCTGTGTTCATGCTTTGGGTCAGGCGTGATCAGAGTATTTGGAAGCTTTCTTTACCCTTGCTTGGAACAAGTAGAACACCAGTCTGGGCCCCCTCAGGCATTTCAAAGCTTAGCATGAAGCGTGTAACGGTCCAGCCGTAATAGTTCAGGATTTGCTTCCTAAAGGATTCACAAAAAGGAGCCTGTACAAAATATACATACAGTTCTTTATTAAACAACTGTAAACACTTCACTGTAAAAATCCATAAAACTTTATAAACAAACATTTTGTAAACAGAATCTATGCTACAGTAAAAGAATTAACACAGTTATTTACATGCAATACTGACAATTTTGGCACTTATTGAAAAGAAATGTACAAAAACACGTGGCTTAAAAAGAAATTTAAAATTATAAAACTCAGAGCGTTACTATCATGCACTTTGCAAATACCTCACAAGCACTTATGGCACAGCTAGCGGAGAGCAGCAGGCTCCCTGGTAACGTTCATGTAACTTTCAATGTGCTTCCGTAGGTTTGCTGTAAAACCACCTGAACATTGTCTAGAATAAAGTCAAATGCCATATTCCAAACCGACTCCACCGACTGCTGCATCAGCCTGCAGGTGAGGAGAGACAAGCGATCAGGAAAGACCCATTCCTTCAAGAATCTGTTTAACATATATATTTGATATTTAGGGTTTAAGGGTTTTAACGTCTCTATATAAATACACTCAAAAACGTACTTCTATGGTTTAAACTCTATAAACCTTGAGAGGAGGAGCAATCTCGTCGTTTTGACCGTTTTATGCTCCCCAGTCAATGTTACGGCACCTCTTTCTCTGGCATTCAAAATACAGGGCTTCCCTTTTCAGTAATGCTGAAGAGCAGTTACCATACCGCAACTGATGGCCAGAAAGGGCACGGCTCGCTCATCACCTCCCTGCAGTAGCTGTGGTGACAGACATGCTGTCTTTTTTTCCCCTTTGGGTAAAGCACCGAGTAGTTACCTTTTCATGTATTTTATAACTAGGTCCAGTTTTTCCAAATCTTTTTCCTCTATTAGATCAGTGCAGTATTTCACAACTTGCAGAATGTCTTCTTCCATTGGATCTAGAGAGGGGAGAAATCTCAAATGAGGACCAACTTACGCTTTTGAAGGAGAAAGGGCAGCGATCTGCAGGGACCAAGGAAACTATGTGCTACGATAGTGACTCAGAGCTGCCACACGAGTGGGCTGTGGTAAGGAACCTTTCTGAGCCGCCCACAGAGGTCAGAAGGTTGGGGGGGGGGGGGCTGGTTTACGCTCATTCGATTTAGGAAAATAGTTCCTCTGCAGAGCTGAGTTCATGTTCTGTAGTCATAGGACATCACATCTCAGTACCAGCCAGGCCAACCTGAAATGGTAGTTATCCATTCTCTGAGCAAGGTCTTCACATCACTGAATTCCACAGCTCCAGCTAGGTTGGGTGCTGGGGGTCTAACACAAGCAGACGGCTCAGGCTGCAAACCAGAAAGGCCAGCAACACCTGAAGTGGAAGCAGAGAGTTCTCCCTGTTAAGAAAACAAATAATAGAAAGTGCTATATTTACATAACATCGAGTACATAAACATCCGATGGAAGGAGAAGGTCAAAGTTTAAAAAGCATGAAAGAAATTACCAGAGGTTTCTCAGAGGCAGGACCTTCATGTTTTAGAAATCCATCAACTAACTTCTGGGGACTGCCACAGGCCCCTGGCAGAGTTTTTGCAGGACTGTTAAGCAGCATATTTTTCAAAGGGCTCTGAATCTTTCTGGGGGGACTGATGGAGCTTTTTTTCTTGTTTCTTTTCTTTTCTTTCACCGCTGCTGGTTTTAACTGCAGTAGCGGGTTCTTTGGCACTAAAAGAAGATGGACATAAGATCCTCAACACAACATGCCCGGAGAGCAGCACGGGCCCCTTCCTCCTCCCAAGAGCAGCCCTGAACACACGCATGCACACAGCACAGGCCTCCCTGAGGTGGCCCCGCATTTCCTAGGGTTGCTCAGCCACTTACTGGTGATATTTGGGACCTGCTAGTCTATACGGGGCTCGCAGCAGTCAATGAAAACTCACAGGCGAATTCCTTCCAGCAGTTCAGCAGGGCAGTATTCTGTTTTCATTTTAAATGTGGTATTTGTGACGCATGTTCAGAAACCATCTTCACATTCTGGGCTTTAAACCTACATCCTCTGAAGGATCGGTCTCAAAGGACAACTGGCTTGACAGATAATCAATTCAAAAGATTTCTGGGTAATAGCTTGTTCAGACTTTTAAGTCAAGAAGCTACAGATACAAATCCACCTAGGACTCTTGACAGCACTTAACCTGTACTGCGTACTAGTTCCGTTCCCCTGATGTGAAGAGCACTGAACATGACTAACAGCTTAAAGACTTGGGCCATCATATATATATACTACAACAATCAAACAACAGTTTCATGTCTCACATCTTCACTTCTGTTACGTGTCACTTGCAAAGCTTACCGGATGTGCTGGCCTGCTGCGGGTGAAGGGTGTTTTCTCCCTGCCTTTGTCTTTGATCATAGGCTGCTTTCAGCTCCTTCTGAAGCTCTGCTGGAAGGGCCGCAAACACCTCAGGGTCCACCTGGTGGAAAAGAGAAAGTTCAAAGTCAAACCTGAGCTGACTCTATATAGGCGGCTGGTTTATATTTTTCACAAAATAGACTTTATTTCAAATCATACTTTTCTGATCTGTATGAATTAGGTCCTCAGTGTCAAAGCTCATAAATAATCCTCACAAGGTTATAGGGTGAGAATAAGGAATACAGCTTTGAATGTGAATTGACCTAATTAAAAAAACAAAACAAAAACACTGTGCAGAACCACCAGGGCAAGAAGCACTAGTAGGAAATGAGAAGCAAAACGCAAGAAAACAGGTGCACATGTCATGTTTTTCTTAAACATCAAACTCTGATTGTGTTACTGTCCCTAGTGTACGGTTACACATCTTCACCCTGGCACTTGAGTGTGGCCCAGGGTCTTCTCAGGCCAATGAAACAGAGTGTTTCTGTCTTTGGGGTGGAAGCTGTGAGCGTCCACACCCCATAGCCTCCCTCTTCTCTGCCCTCTGTTGTCCATACTTGGCTGCTCTGTCAGTTTGTGTCCCGCAGGTGATGCGGAGACAGGCCATCCCTCCTCCCCCAAGGGACGGAGTCAGCCACTGGGAGGTTAAGGGGCAAAGGAGAAAAGGAAAAGAGAAGTGCCCTGAGCTGGGAGCCAGATGGCCGAGGATATTCACACTATGGTAGAAGGGCCTCAATTCAATTCACCTGTGAAAATGCTGGAAGGGCTATTACATTAATTCCCCCATCGCTGTTAGATTCTTGAGGTTCCGGTATTTGTAACAACACTGTCCCAGCTGGCTGTGGCAACACCCCTGTGCTGTAGCCGTTTACGGGCTCTCTCCTCCTGTCGCCAGGCGGCTGCCCCTGCTGCGCAGCACACACTTGCTCCACCTGCTCCCGGAGATCAGGTGGAAGCGCTTCCAAGACAGACTGATCTAGCTGTAAGACACCAGACAGATGCTGAGAGGATGCATTTCCAGAGTTCATGCCCCACCTTCCTTTCCATTGCAATATCATGGATAGTGAACACAAGGTGCAGATCATCAAGCTAGGAGAGCCACCCCCAAACCAGCACGTTTCTGAAACATCTTGGTCTTTTGCCACTGATGCCTGGCTGGTCATGTGTGGACTCGAGATGACAAGGGCAGGCCCCTGGCCGGTACCCCAGGGTCAGCTCAGCCATGTCTCCTCACTGAACCTCCTGCACAGGAACAGACAGACAGACAGGCGGGCCCTTGTCAAGCTCAAATCTTAAACTTTGCCCAGGGGAGCGGCCAGTGCCTAAGGTGCATGTCCATTTCTGGGATGAGGTCAAGAGTCCTGGGTCAGAGGCTTGTTTACCTTTCAGACAGGAGACTGTCTGCCCCCAAATATAAATTATATTCGTCTGAGCAGCAAGCTAGGAAAAAGGGATTCTAGAAGCTCAACTCTCCAGCCTACACACTAGAATCCTCTGCCCATCCATCCCTTTGAAAACAAGCAATTACCATACGCCAGTAGGCCAGTCTTACCTCGCTAGGAGCCACCATTTTGGGGTAGCTCGCCAGCACCAGGGACCTAGTGCAAGCATTTCTCAATCGCCCCTTTCCCTGGCCTCACAGCCAGCACATCCCACCACTTAGGGGAACAGAGAAAACTGATTTTCCCAACAGAGCTTGAAGTGCTATGTAAAGTTTCCAAGAAGCAAAAATGCCAACAGCATACCACGTTTACAGACCACACCAATGGAATTAATAGCTGGTGTCAGGAAAATCATTTACCCTATAGAGAGAACTGTTTGCAAATCATGCAAGAGAAACCTTTGACAAAAGACCTCTACTAATGAGCAGCAAAGCCGTGCTGTTGACCAGAGCTGTGTCCATGTGATCACAACTGTGAGAGGGAGGTCCAGAGGCTGCCGACAGTGGCAGTTCACAGAACGGGCTTTCTCATCCATGTTTTACAACCCGCGAGAGTCGCAAATCTTTGCAAAAGCACAATCTTGCCCTGAACTTGTTTCCCATTTGGAACTAACACCATGATCCACCCTGTCAAGCTGCCCTTTCTCCCTTTCTTGGCTGTACTGATAACTTAAAAACATCATTCCTACTGTAAAACTACTTTTGCACTGACATCATATTTACAACTATAAATACATACCTGGGAAGGTGATGGGACCTCTATACTCAGGTTAAGTCTTGATTTTAAACTGATGGGAGAATGTAGACCATTCCATTTCCCTGAGGACTCGGCTTTGCTAGTAGTAACAGGACTGACACTTGATGTCAGATGTGAAGACAGAGATGGCAAGAAAGTGCAAGTTCTAGAGGCAGATGAAACTTCCAGATCCATAGCAGCCAGAAATACTGAAAACACAGGAAATGACGTAAAATAGCCTCTTCGCTGAGGGGGAGGGAGGGGAGGAAGGGTGCACTTTAATCCATTACAGACAAGGCTTTATTACTGATTCATCATAATTCAGAATGTCAGGGTGTTTCTGAGAGTCACAGGCAGCAAGGCTGGACGACCTGTACACTAACTTCCCACTCCGGACGGTATAAGCTCCAAACGAGAACCACGCTGACAAGCACTGACCTTCCTTGTGCTCCTCTTCCGTAGGCTTCTTAGCTTTCTGAACTTGGAGGAGGTCAAGGACAGAGTGTGACCCACCAGGACAGTGGCTTGACTGAACTGCTGGGCGACTGGGACATGCAGAGGGGTTTGGATTAGTCGGAACCAACTGATTCACATGAATCCCAACCTAGAACCAGAATAAAATAGGTTTCTAGGAAAAAAAGTTAAATTCAAACAGCCTTTTATACAGTTCATTACAAAAACAACTTCTATACTACCTATACTAGCTACTCTCAATTTTAGAGTATCTAATCTACCCAAACATTATCTCTTCAAAATCAAGAACTCCAAAAAAGTGGAATACTGTACCCACTGAAGTTCTCATCAATTGAGTTTTTGTGTTTGTTTATTTTTGGCCACGCCGTGCGGCCTGTGGGCTCTTAGTTCCCTGACCAGGGATTGGACCCGGGCCCACGGCAGTGAAAGCGCCAAGTCCTAACCACTGGACCGCCAGGGAAGTCCCAATTAAGTTTTTAAAATAAAACTTGAACAAAATTTAACCAGGGGACAGTCTACTTGCAACCTTACTTTACCTATCATTTTTGTCAATAAAAACCGGGAGTGGGGGTAGGGTGGGCAGTGGGTACGCGGCAGGTATCCGCACAGATAAGCACCGCCCCCTGCCCATGACAGTACTCCAGGGAGGAGGATCATCACTGTTGGCTTAGTGACTTTTTTTTTTTTTTGCGGTACACGGGCCTCTCCCGTTGCAGAGCACAGGCTCCGGACGCACAGGCTCAGCGGCCATGGCCCACGGGCCCAGCCGCCCCGCAGCATGTGAGATCTTCCCGGACCGTGTCCCCTGCAACAGCAGGCGGACTCTCAACCACTGCGCCACCAGGGAAGCCCGGCTTAGTGACTTTTTAATCCTTCCACAACACCCATACCAAGCGAGTAACCATCCTTTACTCACACACAACCTACAAAGGTTAATCTTTAAGAAAATGAAGGCTTTCACATTTTTGATGCCCTCTCACTGATCATGCATCCTCACGTGCCCATGGTAAACTCTCCCTTCTAGATCATCGTTTATCAGACATCAGAACAAACTTCTGATGAAAAAGAACCTTAAAGGTCAAGAAACATTTGCAGCTTCACACTCCCTCCAGCCCCGTCTCCTTCTGCGGGAACCAGAGCAGGAAGCAAATAACGCATGTTAAGATAGGTCTTTGGTTGTTTAAAAGAAAGGCACTATAAAAATTCAAGATATGATACTTACTATTCTAAGCAGAAAACAGATTTCAGAACAAATGTGAATTCTTAAATAAGGAGACCAGCTCAGATGAGAAAGTCGTTTTTCAGTTTCTCTTACATTTCATCAGTGGAGCTGCAAAAGCTGCATATAAACCCCCTGAACAGCACCACGACCACCCTCCGATCAACCCTCAAATAAGAAAAACATTACAGAAAAGCCTGTTTTAATATGTTACTACTCACCCCTCTCATGTCCGATATGTTGAGTTTCATTGTATGAAACATGTTTAGTGCAGCCCTTCCAATTATTTTTGCACTATCCGTTGCCTGGTCAAGAGTCACAGTCCTGTAAGTGATAGAACTAACTTTTTTAAAGGAACAAAAGCTACATTCCATATGTATTCCCTGGTACCTCAGTAGTATGGAACGGTTTAAAGAGTTAAAGTTGTAAAGCAAGTTATCAAAAAGTTTAAATTTTAAAGTATTAAATATGATCCTTAAAAAAGCAGGAGATAGTCTTCCTTCAAGGAAGCCAATAATGCTAAATTAATTACATTGGCAACAAGTGGGAAAAGAAAAATCATCAAGAACATTGGGACTTTCAGAGAGCTGGTCAACCAAAAATAAGTTGAGAAAAATGTTTTAAAGAAATGTACTTCAGTTAATGTATATTCAAATATAAGCATATTATGTTGCAACTAAAGCCTGAGCAGTAAATACAACGTTTTAGATTCCCAGAGATGTTTTAGGTTGCAAGATTTTCTTTGTTGAGGTATGGTTAATATTCAGAAGAGAAAGATGAATCTCCCGGATTCTCCTGACTCTGTTTTCAACATGTGAATATGCCCAGTACGTGGGCATGCGGATACAGAAATGTGTGGACACCTCTGAGGAAGGAAGTATGGTGGCGCCCTGTCTAAAACCCAGAGAGACTACAATATGCAATTTCTACATCTGTAAGAACGCCTCAAGGGGGACCAGAGAACGTGCCAGCAATATCAGGTGCCCAAGACTACATTTACTCTCTTTTCTCAGTACTATGAATACATTATCTATTTATCTATGAAAAGTACCTATTTCTTTAAGGAAATCATTTGCAAAAAATTTCCATTGGTTTGTTACCTAATGATTACCTTAAATTTATTTCACACAGATAAATAGAGAGTAACTTAAAAGCAAGATTTGTAGTGGGCCATAGTGGTTTAAACACGTGTTTATCTTCATTTCTTTCCAAAACAACACTAAATGGACTTGAAATTGTTTTTGAAAGGTGTAAACTCTTAAAAGATAGAAAAAGGACAGAAGACAAGAGGAAAAATGTCAGCCATAATTTAGAATACTCAAATGCCTGCTAAATGCCTAAAGCAAGGCACCAACTTTGAGGTAAGCCAATTTATGCTACAGAACCTCAGAAGAGCTCAGCAATTAGAGGTGTCAGATACGTCTGAAAGGAGGGGGAGAGAATACATGGGAAGCAGGCTCTCACAGCTGGCCATCCTCCTTCCTGGACAGCTTCCCAGAGATGGGAATGTTGACACAGAGAAGCTACAGGGGGGTCAGGCACAGCAGAGGACGAGCGAGGCCCCTCGCTCGGAAGCAGCACAGTACACCCGTTTCTCCACCCAGACCCCTCTCCTCCTGAGTAACCAGAACACTAGCTGTCACCGGTCCATCTTCTCACCCACCCCCTGGGTGGAACATGTCACAGGAAGAACCACAGACACTGCCAGCTGGTTGTGGTAACCAAAGACCAAGCCCCTCCAGCCGCCCTCCCAGAGTGAAGCCCCCTGGTCTGCGTGTCCCGCTATGAGTCCAGAGGCTCCCACAACATTTCAGCAGTTCACATACAACAGCCAAGAACTGTGAGACAGATAAATGCTTGAAGAAAATCTCTGATATAAAAGGCAGCAACCAAAACAGGAAAAAAGGAACTCAGAGAAACAGACTGACACTGGGAGTAGAAGAACATTTTAAGAGGTAAGAGATAATTCTGCATCTTCCAAAGAATAAATTCAAAAACTCCAATGTAAAATGTTAGTATTGATAGAAATGGTAAATTTAATACCGGCAAAGTACCTGGCACGAAGACAAACTGATACCATCCCAGAACACCTGTGATAAAGAGAAGATCCTGAAAGTTCCAGAAAGAGCAGATCTCCTATAAAGACCAGGCAATCAGAAGAGCAGTGAACTTCTCAACAGTAACCCTGAAAAGATGATGACAATGGAGCCTTTAAATGAGGAAAAATGATTTCTAAGATATGTTTATAACCTTTAAGTCAGCAAACCACTGGGCATGAGGATAGACAGGTTTACACCCATGAATTCCTTCTCAAGATATGAGACCAGGGATCTAGGAAAACAGGGATCCAACACAGAGAAGGGACACCCCACGACTCCAACTTTTCAGCAAGTCTTAAACAAATTCAGACCGGAGTAGCAGGCTGGGGGCCCCAAGAGAAAGGCCTCCAAGAAAAGAGATCACAGTAACAGACTTGCTGATGTGTTAAAACACAGTCACAGTGGAAGGCAGTCTGGGGATAAACTCAGTGGCAAATTCACAAAAAAGCAAGCAAAACGAGATACTCAGTAACTCCAGGAGAAACATATTCAAGAGGAAAGAAAATGTGATCCTAGTGGACAATATGGACCAGCTATGTACACTATGTACATGTCATAATAATGGGACAGTGGAGCGTGACTGAACCAAAACCCACCGACCTGACTGGGGGCAAAGGAAAGAAACACGTCTGGGGAGAAGAGCAACAGGCAGTGGAGGAGAGAAGGGAGAAGATCCTCTTCTACAGTAGAAAGTCAGGCAAACGTTCTGCAAGACTCAAGACAGAAAGAGCAGTTTAAGTATATATCTAGAAATATGGATGTAAATATCAGAAGAAACCACAAAAAGGTTGAAAAGTATGGTGCTCGGAGCTGGGGAGAGGTGCAAAGGACTGGAAGCTGTATTGGACCTTTTCAATTTCGTTTATCACTTTTAAATATATATAATATACATATATATACACACACACAATTCAGATTAAAAGCACATATACAGAAAAGAACTCCAAGAAGGAAGACGTCTTTTCCCAAAAGGAAAACTTGTAAGAAAAATTTTCCTAAGTGATAATCAAGCCACAGATCTCAATCTACACGTGGCTCTTTGGCTTATGCAACTTAAACTTTATCGTTTCGATGACAGTGTCAAAATGTGCCTGTGAGTCACGTGATTGCCATGCAGCTTTTGATTAAGGCCAATTACAAGAGATTACAGAATAATTATACACTTCTGAGTTTCCTAAACCACACAGGACTTCAGTTTGACTAGAGCACGGGTCCAGACTACTTCTGGGAAGGGCCAGATGGAAAACAGCTTGTACTCTGTTGTCTCTTTCACCTACTCTTCATTTTTTACAATCTCTTATATAAAAATCATTCTTAGCTCCCATGAATCATGTAAAAACAGGCCACAGGCTGGATGTGGCCCACAGGAAGTAGTTTGCCAACCCCTGAATTAGAGGAAATACAGGATCAGTATTATAATATTTCATAAGCTCTCACCTAAAGCATTTCTTATGCAGTTACAATACCACCAAAACGTTAGGCTTAAATTAATGGCTTACAATTGATCTACATCTTATTACATTTACAAAATTACACTTGTTTCAATTAATCACGTGCTATTTATGCCTTATGATGTCTCATCCAAAGATATTTATTTTAAGTGCATGGCAAAATGTATACTTTACTGCCAGCAATGCAGGCAGATTTCTGAACTGTCCTGTGTTAATATCTGTGGAAGAAATGATACTGTATCTGAGATTTGCTTCAAAATAACTAGGGGGAAGGAGAGGAAGGATGGTACAGGTGCCCACCAGCAATTGTGGAGATCAGGTGAAGGGTACATGGGGTTCATTACACTGTTTTCTCTACTTACATGTTTAAATTTTTCAAAATAAAACTTTTTTAAAACTTTAGGACAAAAATGAACAAATACCAATAACAGCAAGCAGATATGTGCTTACCGAAAAAGCTGAATATTATCCTTGAATTGGGGGAAATAAAGTACAGTTAAAATCCCAGTTTTTCTTAATGCTATATTTAGATTTTTGGAATACCTAGATTTTCCAAAAAGGATTAAACGAAGGCTGATTTTCTTATTGTGCTTAGACAGAGGGAGCCCCTAGGTACTGCTGAATGCATCACAACATACAGTTCTAAGAAACTGTGAGATATTTTAAAATGCACAGACAGCAAGAAGAAACTACTACACTGTATTTTATCTGTCAATCAACCAAAACTTTGAAATCCAGTGTACTGTGTAGTATAAAATGGCATACAAAATTAGGTATTTTCATATTGGCCACAAATCTTACATGCAGTTTTATATTAGTAGCCCTCACATAAAAAAAACAGGGTTTTAAAATGCCTTCTACCAGTTTCCAGAGACTACCATAATCTGATTAATCTTTTCACAAAAAGAAATTATACCTCCCTAAATGAAGTACATGTTTCATTGAAATCATTTTCTGAATTATTACACTGACGTTTCCCTGCAAGACCCTTCCACCAAGTCCACAACCGCCTCCCTTTCTGTCCCTGCACTGAACTCAAGACCCCAAGAACAGTCTGCCCCGGTCAGGGACACACAGACAGGCTGGCCTGGAACCTGGCAAGTCAACATAGTTCTGACAGCCTTGAGCTGAGACCTGGCTCCGCAGAACGTCCAGGAACATCAGCGTTTTGCAGATTTTTATTCATACTCTTCCTTGTTTTTTTTCATTTTCCATTAATTGTAATAACCTGCACTGAAACATCAGTATCCAATATCCTTTTTAAGATAAGCTTACCTGGTGATGTTATCACAAATTCCATGGCCTCCAAATTTTGCAGTTTCTACAGGGGCCCCCGGCTTTCGTACCATGATTTTGAGAGTCAGGCGTTTACCCTTCATGCCAGCAGCTTCAAGTCGCCGTTGGATTTCTTCTGAAAGACTCAGAAGAAAAGCTTCTGCTTCTTTTGGCTACAGAAAGACAAACATAAAAAAGTACCCTCCATGTTATTTTCCTACATGCCCAACAATTCTTCTCAAGTAGATTAACTTTCCACATTAAACATGTATATGATTTAGTGCCCTGCTCTTGTCTACTTAAAAACAAACATTCTGCCAGTTCTGGGAACGGCAAGAGTTTTAAGACTTAATTTCAAGCATCAAGAGTCTATGGTCTAGTTGGAGAGACAGGACTATGTGAAAATATAAAGAATATAAGGTAAAACCTGTGAAGAGAGCAGTACCTGGGTAAACCTTATTCCATAGTTGATCTCAGCTGAAACAGATTTTCTTTCCTTTTCAGTTCGAACTGGTCTATCGTCCAAACCACGGCAGAACCTATAAAGCATCTGACCTGTTTTGGGACCAAATTCTTTCTGGAGTCTTGCCATGGTCATATATTGCAAGTCTCCACAAGTTCTAATTCCCAAAGATGTCAACTTGGATTCCATTGAGCGTCCAACTCCTAGGAAAGGGACAGTTCTTTAATTCTGCATATAAGCTATTAAAAACAATTGAGCATTATGAAATAACTATTCATGCACAAACAACTAATTTAAAATAATCTCCCTTAAAATTCTGAAGTGACATAACTGAAGCATCTCATAGATTAAGAATTTTTTTTTTGGTTGGTGCAAATCATACTAGTGCAAACTTATTTTTAGAAGCTACTTCTCAATTTGGACTCTACCTATAGGTGAACCAGAACTTTTCAAGTGTGTATGACTAAGTAAGTTCTCCAAAAAAATGTTATTTTTATTTATTACTGAGTAAAAAAGTTTTCTATCTTATTTACAAAATCAACTAAGTTACAGACTCGTTTAAGCTAGTCTATAGTATGACTTACAGACATACTAGGAGACTCAGGAATGTTAGGGATTCTACTATGACTTTGGTGAGGACCAAACTTCTCAATGGTTCGGCCACATTTTCTCTGAATGGGAACTAGAACAAGAAGTCATGACAGAGGTCCAAGCCCACATGTCGCTTGCTCTCATACTGGACAAAGTGGCACAAGTGACGTGGAGATGAAGCTTCCTGAGCAAAGTAGCAGCGAGGGGAGGACAGACAGATGTCTTTTACCAACAAAGATCATCTCCCTGGAAAGGCAGTCAGTGTCCTGCAGCTGGGCCAGCGTGCAGCAGCCCCTCATCACCGTCTGCAAGATGCAAGGTTAGAGCCTCGCCCAAACGATGCTCATGAGCTCTGTTGCTCTCCATGTGCCCAAAAGCTTAACGAAGGTACACATGTCTGGGAAAGTGATTTAAGAGTAACCTGGGGGAACTAAAACTCTTATTAAAATGGTCTCCACACCATGAGATCAGTATTGTCCATCAGTGAGGAAGACTGCTGTCTGGCCCTCTGTAGGATGTTACCAGAGGGCTCAGAGTGGAGTCTGGGGTCACCTATCTGTCACCTTTATTGTTACTTCTGGCTCCAGTTCTCTGAGTGGCCCTAGTGGGGGAAGGAGCATTCTCGTCCAGGTTCTGCCAGGAGAACCTCTTGGAGTAGTTATGCAGACACACGGTTAGGAGGGAGGTGGTCAACTTTACAAAAGGTCTATGACCACAGAGGTGGGCGAGACAAGTTTAACCCAAGAAAATCTGTCCCCTAATGGAAGTCAGATGAAAGGTGTTAAGGGTGCTGTATCCCATTTGTGCCATTTTCAAGTTCAATTCAGAACAGAGAACAAGCAAGAATAGCAGAGTCTGAGTTAACAACAAGAGAACCCTCCAGACGAAGACCATTCACAAAAAGACGAAATTCTAAGTGAAACCTATCGGAGTATTTTTCAAGATGGGGAGGAGGAACCCAATGAAAGGGACAAATCAGATACGAGGGTGGCCAAAGCCAGAGACACTCTACGCACCTGTTCGTGTTCAGGGAATGCTTTCTGTCTCTATTTTTTTCCATTCCATCATTGCCGCAACTCCCCACCCTCAAGATGTGATCATGTTCTTTCCCTGACAAATCTGGGCAGCCGATCTGTTCTCCCTGATTTGCAAAATCAGCAAGAGGCAATAATCCTGCATTAATTGTGTGTACTGGGATGGGCAGGGGGAAAACCTATGGTTTTTGAGAGTCTCTTGAGTATACCAGAACACAATTATTATTCACTAAGAGGTACAAAAGAAAGACTGTTACATTAAATCTCACCAACTTAACCACGATCAACCTAATCTAACTGAACTGCCGTCTAGGGAAGAAGAGAGGTTCCTCTCCATCACAAGCTCACCTAATGGAATGGAATGGCCTGAAGGTGAGTGGGGGACGGAGGCATATGGATGGTCTACCTCTAACCCCTATGACGTCTGCACAGGGGGGAAAAGTTAGCTTGGAATCAGCACCAAGACCCCGAATGGGTGCTAGTTTGATTGCTGCATGTGAGCGTTTTTAAGGAAAGGAGGCCGCTCTAAGGAGGAAGTAACAGGGTCTTGAGAGTCACACTGAGTGCAGCCACCTAGAAAGGGAAACATGAAGGAAAATGTGCAGCGTAGAACCAAGGTTCTGAGAAGGAGAGAAGAAAACTCTCTTCTCCTTGAAGAAGCCGTGGAAGCTGCCAGTAGAAGCCACTGGACGAAGATGTGGCATCTGTCCTTGAAGGGGAACCATGACCCCAGGCTAAGAACAGCCAGGAATGCCTCCTCCCGGCACCCGGACCTTGACAGTCCAGAGACGCAGAAAAGTCAAGTTCCAAAGAATCAACCTTTGCCATCTAAGTTAGCACCGTTCAACAGAACTTTCTGTGGTGATGGAACTGTTCTCTTCTGTGCTGCCCAATTCAGGAGGCACCCGCCACATGTGGTTAACTGAGCACTGACTGCAATGTGGGCAGTACAACTGGGAAGATGAATTTTAATTTTATTTAACTTTAATTAATTTAACCTAAAGTGTTCTAGCTTCACTTGGCTAGTGGCTCCCATATCAGGACAGTGTAGATGGTCATGTACACCTACACGGCCGCGGTGCTTATCTGACACGAGAAGAAAGAGCTGGAAACCTCAGAGTGGGTGCACACACCCAGCAAAGGATGGACAAGGGGCAGAAGGTCCTACAAGCCAGGGTGGAAAGCCTTGCGAAGAGCCACAGAAACAGTGGAAAGAGCGACCGCATTTAAACGATTGCTGGGGACAGTCCTTTCTTTCATTAGCTAAACAGATCTCGCTGGTAATTTGTATGCTAGCACAACATGCAGTCACTACTCTGGGGTGCCTTCATAAACTTACTAGCATGTGCTCCCCTTTTACGCGGCTGTAATGATTGTGTGCCAGGCACGCCGTGTGCTCAGTCACCGGGCAGGGCACACAGGGACAGAGGCAGCTGGCGGGGGACAAGCAGGGAGGCGCGTTTAACATGGACCCGCTTCTGGTTATTGGTTACAGAGCAGAACTTACTCAAAGCACGTGCCACAAAATGTTAATAGTCACCATGTATTCACTTTCAACTATCTTTGGGAAATGACCAATTTTTAACAAAGATGAACAAGTTTCCTTCTTGTAAGAATTCCCGCATGCATGTGGAGCCTGCTTTCAGAGGGCAGCTCGTACTTGAGATGCGTTACCATCTCAGGGCAGGAGTAACAACAGAAAAGGCTGACGTTTTACATACCGAAATGTTCTAAATCTTCCTGACAATAAATTTGGGGATTTTTATAAAAGTCAGTAGTCTTACACATGAAAATCTCTCCAACAATTCTGGGCGGCCACAGGCTACAAGCTGGTTCTCACGGAGAGAGAGGAGCAGGGGGATCGCCAGAGGAAGCCCATCCTGGCCGCCCCCATCTCCCCCAGATTTCAAGGTTCTCTTAGGAACTTCAAGGCTGTGCCTAAGAACTCAACCGGGACACATAAACCCACATGTGCCCTTCAAAAAGTAAAGTCCTTCCAGCCAGGAAGCAAATGAAGGTGAAAGGTAAGATGACTAGGTCAAGGAACTAAAACTAAAACCTCTCTGTTTCTATGTAAAACAAAACAAAACAAAAAAAACTTACAAGAATGATGCAGTATAAAGATGGCGCTGTGGACGGAACTGTGTCTCTTCAAGATACCTATGCTGAAATCTTAATTCCCAGTACCTCAGAATGTGACTGTAACTGGAGAAAGGTCCTTCGTAAAGGTAATTAAGGTAACAAGAGGTCATATAGGTGGGCCCTAATCCAATATCACTGGTGTCCCTATAAGAAGAGATCAGGACACAGACGCACAAAGAGAAAACACCATGTGAAGACACAGGGAGAAGACGGTCACCTACACGCCACGGAGAGAGACCTCAGAGGAAACCCAACACGCTGGCAGCACATTCATGGACCTCTAGTCCCCAGGATTCTTGAGGGAATAAACTGCTGTTGTTTACGCCACGCAGTCTGTGGTGTTTTGTTATGGGAGAGCCTCAGCAAACTAATAAAGATGCCAAGTAATGGTAACTGTGAACTCAAATTTCACATGCACTTTAAATACCCTGGTTCCTTCTTATATAAAACTGCAATAAGACATGTTATTAAAACTCCTAAATTGTGTTGTCTAATAAGGTAATTTGCTAGCATGATTTTATAAGGTTACTCTTCAAATTTAACCTCAAACTGACCATCAAAATGTCATATTTCACATTTCTGATACTACCACATTCTTGGATGTTATTTACTAGGGAGTCAGGAGGCTTCAGAACTAACCCATCATAAAATGGCATTTGGGTCATTTAATAATTTTGGCCTATAACAGAAATTTCTAAGTTTGTTCAGATATACTTTTCTTAGGCTTAAGAACATGCATCTAAAAATACCACTAAATCCACTGTTAAAAGTGTTAAAACTTTTAACAACAAATGAATAAAAAGAAAACCTTTCACCAAAAGTATACTCTCTTGAACTTTCCCACCACAAACACCTGGGAGCTTTGTGAAGCTAACGCAGGCTGCTTTATAAAAACAGGAGAGGATGATCTGAAATGGTATCCTGGATTACTACATGGCTTAGAGAAATTTCTTAGAAAGAGGTACCTACCATAGAAAGCAAGTCTCGATATTTACTAATTGTGAAATGAACTGCCCTACACACAAAAATTACATCTGTTCAAGGCCCCAAGAGGCAACCATTTTCCAGTTACAATGAATTATACTTGATTTCTCCAAAGAGAAAGGTTTTCACACGCTAGGTTAGCTAGCCACACTACACAAGAAAGTAAGATAGCTAAGCATCCTGCCCATTAGGTGAGAAAGGTATGCCTTTTTGGGCATTTCACTTCAGCCTGAGTTAACAAAATACAATACTTCATTTTAGGTTTTCTTCTTCCTAATATGGTTTATATATTTTCTACTTTAAAAACTATTTGTTTAGTAAACTCAGAAAAGTATCACTAGTTTGGAAGGACAATTTTGTAAATAGGGGAATCGATTTTCAAAACTTTACCTTGGGTCTAGAAGTACACTATTTCAATTTTGATTTATTTAAAGGACCAGAAGTCAATTTCATCATATTCTTTTAAGTATGACTTCTTAGAATTCCTTGATCTTGGTACTTGAGAAATACTTAAATACTTAAAGTAAAACACATGAGAGGCAAAACTAAAATGTTATATTAAGGTTCTGATAAATCAACTGAAAGGATATTCATTGTGGAGTTCTAAATTTTGCTTCCCATGGCACTCAATAAAAGATGAAAAATTTTTAATTCATTTTTTAAAAAAGAAAGAAACGTTATACATCTATGAAAAGCACTAATGAATACTTACAATAAATAAAAGTTAAAAAGAAACGATTTGTATTTACCTGGTAGATTAGTAACTAGCTGACCTCTGATAAAATCATCTACTTCTTCTGGTTTTAAGTGGTACTGGCCATCCGGTTTTGCTTTCCTAGTTGCCATTCTAGCCAGGAGAATATTAGAACCTATAAATTTTTTTTAAAAAAAAGGAAAGAAAGAAGTCATTCAAGAAATATTCACAATTACTTTCAAAATTTCTTAACAAAGACATCTAGAGACAGGTTACCTATCAAATTTCTAAAGAGAACGAAAATAATGTGCAACTTTGATCATTTCAAACAGTACAAAACTGGCAGAATTCTGTTAAGTATTACAGATTATAACCAGCATGGTTCCTGGACAGATGTTACCTTCTGTTCCAAAACATGTGACATTTCAACATCTCCTACCCAGGTAAAGGAATAGAGAAAACAGTCCTAATCTAAGATTGGAGGTTTACAGGAACTGTGGGCAATGACCAGCCATCAGTTCATTTTACCAACCAATGTTTATGTTTGTTTGTTCTTGGCTGGCAGGGTCTTAGTCCCCTGACCAGGGATCCAACCCGGGCCCCCTGCAGTGGAAGCGCAAAGGCCTAACCACTGGAAAACCAGGGAAGTCCCTCATTTTACCAACCAATGGATCCACGCTGGGTAGAAATAAGGCCAAAGAAATGCCATTGGACTTGGGGAGGAGAAGCCCAAAGAACCAGATGTCTCACTATATGATCAGAACACGTGGAGTAGAAATTGAGGGTATGAGCGTCTTAAAAAAGGAGACAGACAGTGACAGCGAGGTCCAAGGTGTGTGAACGGACACAGACAACTAACACAGAGCAGAGAGAAGGCTACTGGAGCCCGAGAAGGTATCAGGCATCTGAGAAATACCTAAATGGGGTCAGATGAACTTCTGTGTAAATAATAAAATCTCCACGAATTACCGAAGACTTCTATAAAGCACATATCTTAGTTTTACAGGAGACTTACATTAAAAACAGTGTGTTTTCCTAGGGTAAATGTATAGATATTCATGAAGAGAAAAAGTACTGGTAAGGCACACTAAAATGATAAAAGTGGTGAGTTCTGAAGAAAAGAGGGCTGAGAAGTGGAAACATCATTTGGGATTTTTGTCTTAATTATGTGCTTGAACTTAAAAGGACATATTCATGTCATCCCACTTGTAAGTTTAAAATAAATACAATTTACAACAAAGAACTAAACCTGTGCCTGACAGTGGACTCCAGAAGGCAAGTCCTAAACGAATGCTGAGAAGGGAGTGCAGGCCACACACCGGGGAGCCGAAGGGCAGCCTGCTCGTAACCGGAGGGACGCTGTTAATGTGTTCCTCACGCTCTGTATGTTCTGCAGCTTACGACGTTCTGACATCTTAAAAATCCCTCCGACGGGGAGGGCCTGCCCTCCCAGGGCTGGTTAATCCCTAAAGACAGCAAGCAAGTTCCTGGGGGTGCGCCTCTCACACCCACGCCAAACACCCCCAGACACCCCAAGAGAGGCTCATCAAACTCACACACAGACCCCAAGAGAGGCTCTGGCCGAGGATCTCCCCTCACTCCTGCTTCTGCCTCCAGACCTGCACGTGGCGCTCCTGCACGAGGCCCTGCGTGCGGCTGCACGCCCTGCCCTCCTCTCGGGACAGGTACCCAGTAAAGATCTCCTATGGGTAGAGGCACTGGGCTCGCTCAGACAGGAGGGACACGGGGAAGCTCAGGGTGACAGCGGGGGCTCCAGAGCACACAGCTGCGAGAGTCGACAAGAGGAGGACCAATGATGTGAAGGGCTGAGGAAGCAAACACGGCTTAGAGACAAAACAACAGGTGGGGGGAGGGGATAATGGGGGGTGTGTGTGGACGAGTCAATAACAGCAACTTCTGGCCCCGAGAGAGTGAAGACAGGGCTGGCTGAGCGGTCCAGGAAGCTTCAGAAAGTAACTGAGTTACCACAAGACGCAACAGCATGGAACTCCAAACCCCACTCACACTGCACTGCCTTGAATACCGCCTCTGTTCACTTGAAAAAAATACTGCTGACATACACTGCATCCAATATTCCCCATTTTTGAAGAACAAGAAATATTCCAACTTGTTTATTCCAAAGATGTTATCATTTACTTACGTTTCCAACACTTTCATCTCATGCTTTGCCCAACTGTGAGCCATGCCGAGAACTGTTTCAGAAGTGGGACACCTATGCGGTACGGTGATAAAAACGAAACCTAAAAATCACTCCTAAAAACCAAGCGGTATTCAACGATCCCAGAGCACTGCTTTGAGGAAAAGGAGTCGTGCACGACACGCCGGCTACTAACCGATTCCCACAGAGGCAGCACATTTAGTCTGGTCTTTGATTTCCGTGCGGACAGCATCTGCAAATTCGTCAGGAGTGAGCCTGGTCTCTGCGAGGATTTCAGTGATGTCTACCAGAGCTTCATCACAGCTGACAGCTTCGATGCTGTGTGTGTAGCTGCCAACACAGAGCAAAGGCAACGAATCACAGCCCCAGCTTAACATCAAGCAGCCACATGTGGCACAATAGGCTCTCCTATGGTATCTCTCTTCGACATTTCCTTACAAGACTTAAAAGGCTAAAAATATTAGCAGTTTACCTGAGCTGGCCCAAGTGCCCCTATTTAGTCACTTAACTTTTAACTGCAAAGTTAATCAATGTTTTCTTTTTTTCCATATTAACTACCAAAAATACAACAGAAATGACCATTTCAGTTTCCCTATACTGAGAATACTGTTGTAAACCTCTCAATAGTTGAAAAGTAGTAAGTGAATTGGAATTGTCACAACACTTAATTTCAAAAATGTTCAAACACGATTTACCAGAATCCTTGAGGAACAGAAATATCACACAAATCAAACAAGCAATTGACAGTCTCCTAAACAAAAACGCCCAGGACACAGCAGGATATGATGGTGGCCAGTCACCCAGATGCCTGTCCAGGACGCCAGCAACACCCCCTGCACGTGGAAATGCTCTGGGTTCTGACTGCTGCTGCTGTTTGGTCACGATCTACTCACACAAAGGACTGTTTCAATTCTCCACAGAAGAGGAAAAGGAAGAGAAGAATCACCACGTGGCTCTGATGCTAATTAAATATGTGAACCACAAGGCCAGCAGAGGCCTCAGGACCAGAAATGGATGGTCAATAATCCACCTGGTAAAGTACCAGGAGGGCCAGGCCTTGCCTCTCACTACACCTTACTGTAGGTTACGAATCAGATTAATTACTATCAATAATCATTTAAGAAATGAGTGTTTTGTTAGGCTTAACTCCAGAGAGAAATCTGCAAGAGCAGAAGGCTATTCCTGATATGAAAGCTGCTCTGAGGCGTGGAGAATATGAAGCAGAGGCAGGATTTCCAAAGGTGGAAGGAGAACAAGGAATTTTTTCCCCCAAAGAACAGCCACATGCCACTAACAATGTCTCCACCCACTAAAATTATATGATAGCGTCCACCAAACCCCCCGATCCGAGGTGCAGGTTGGCTGCCCGCTCCAGGGCCTCCATAACCAGAACACACAGCACCCAGCTCAGCCACCTGCTCCCAGCCCACACGCGGCGCTGCTACTGACCGCAGCTTTGGGACAGGACTTGAAAAGCACTCTCTCCACCTGGTAACAATGACATTCCCACATTGGGGTCTTAAGGACAGCTGTGATTGTAACTGGCTTGTCACTCAGCCCTAAGTCCACAGACTGATGCCAGATAACTTCACCTGCCCCTCTATGTTTCTCTCTCCTGCTAAAGTAAGCTCCTCAAAGGCAGAGCCTGGATCTGACTCCACTCTCATAGGATTGGCAGCATCAACAGTGGTTTGCACTTGGTAGATACTCCATAAACAGGTGTTCAAATTAACGCGTTAAGAAAGGAGAGGAAGAAGTGAAGATAGAGGCAAGAACCTCCCTTAGAACATCAACACAGCCCAAGGGTTGGCGGACCCTGGTCTGCTGTCTAGAGATCTGTTTTGGTGAATAAAGACTGAAGGGAGCAGAGCCGAACCCGCACCTCGTCTGTGACTGCTGCCACTGTCCACGGCAGGGCTGAGCAGCTGGGACAACGACCTCATCCGGCCTTTTATGGAGAAAATATGCCAACTCCAGCTGTAGAGTATACAGGGCCTGACATATACTTATCTAAAATTTTAAGTTTTGAGTTAACATTCACTTTATCTACACTGTAAATATTCTAAAAATTAATCTCTTTTTCTCAAGCCAACTAATCACCCACCTTGAAACTACAGCTGACCCTTGAAGAACACTGGTTTGGACTGCACGGGACCACGTATACCTGGATTTTGTCAGCAGTAAACACTGGAGCGCTACGCGATCCCCGACACGGAGGAGCCACGGGCGCAGCGGGCAGCTGCCACGGCACGTGGCCCTCCACCGCACGGAGGACGGCACCGCACCACCCCAAGCTGTGCAAGCGCCACCTGTACTGCTAGAACCTTCTATGAAAGCTAACTTCTGGCGTCCCGAATGATCTTAGAGGACACAGGGTTTGACAAGGTCTCTACTTGTTAACGTATAGTTCTCATTTTAAACAAAACCATAATTCAAATGTAATAAAAGAGAATAACCAGGTTAAAAACTCCAATCCTTCAGCTGTCTGGTTCCACGGAGGGAAACCTGGAACCGCTGATGAGAAGTCATGCAGGCACAGAATCAGACTGACATCACCACCAGGGAGCAGCTGAACAATCCCAGCCGTGCAAACACGTCCCTGAGGCCTGAGCCCTGAGCCCTGCTCCGGGAGGTGCTCGTGGGGAGGAGAGGGGGCCGTGACACCCGAAGGCAGAGGAGCAGGTTCCCGGAAGAGAGGAGCGTCCAGCAAAAGTGACCCCGACAGGCCTGGGGAAACTGTTCTCTCTTCAACATTAGGTAAAAGCAGTAAAGGAACAGACAGGAGCGTGAGCGCAGCACACAGTGTACCTGGCCAGTGTCTCATACATCGTTCGTGCAACTTCCTTATACGCGTGAAAATCATAGGGGACAGCCTGAAGACTGGGACAAAGTTGTTTCGCTTGCCCGAAAAACATTCCATTCCTAATGCCAACTTGTCTAGAGAAAGAACAAAATACAGTGGAGGTTAGACTAGGAATTTTTAAATGCCAAATCAAGTATCAAATACTGATAGTATCTCCCCAAGCCACTGATACACAATTTTCATTTAACTCCATTTTCATGAGGGGTAAAAAACAGGCATTAAGACAACTTACAGGTTTGTTTTCCCCCAAAAGGAAACTGACAAGATTGTCTGATGCGTGTAAGTGACATGTGCAGATGTGCCCAAGTACGTTATTCAAAGGCCAGGTTTGGCTCCTGCCTCTGTGAAGACGTCTCCTGAGACTCAGACCTCTGGCGCCTGTGCAGAGATGCCAGCATACCACACGTCGGTGATACCACAACCACCGCAGAGCAGGAGCGTGCTGTCAAAACGGTCTGCTTCCCCTCACACGGGGCCCGGTTTGGCCAGGGCTCAATCCCCCAAAGACAAAGAATATAAACAGCAGAACCACACAGAACAGCGCTATGCGACAGACAGACACAGTGTACTCATCCTATTACCACCCAATTCCCAATTGACCAATTCCAAGCTCCTGCGGTGGCTCCACAGTGGCTGAGATGCCAACAGCATTGGACATGGTGGGACATCACTCTGGGCAGGGGCCAGGGTTCCAGAACTTTGAGGGACCTAATTGAAAATGGTAAATTTCAAATCTTTTGCGTGTCTCCACGCCCCACTTACCTGTGGTAATTTGGAGCATTCAGCACAAAACTGTAATCATGGAATTATACATAATGAGTACAATTCCATGTTACTACTATGCAATGAATTGAAAAAAAACTTACAGTAAAAACACAAGCAGATAATAATAAGCAATGTTTCCCCAGATTACATACCCATAGGTGTAAATACATCAAATGGTTACTTTATACATCCACCCAATAAATATTTACTCAGTGCTCACTTAGTACGGAGGTGTGCCCTGTGGCACAGAGGCCTGTGGCGCCTGCCCATCCCAGACCACCAGAGAGCCAAGAAGGAAAAGACTCCGCCAAGCCATTCAGATGAAAGACATGCAAAATGACATGCATTTTTAATGTATATAAAAACAATAATAGATCATCAGACTGCAAAGCCCAGAGTAGATGAGAAATATCTAATAAGAGGGAAAAATGACAGTAAAGGAAGAGATGATTAACAAATCATGGTGAAGAAAACAATGCTTTCATTCATTTAACAAAAATTTATGTCTCGGGCACTATGTGAATAAAGCGTATCCCATGGCATCCACGAGGATGACCTGCACTGGCCTAGGAGAGGACGGATTCAAGGTGACGGACCTGGTTCATAAGGCAGGGAAGTGTGTGCAAAGGAGTTCACAAGTCTGCAGAGAAGTGCATAAACAAGCTGAAACGTTCCAGTAATGCTAGATACATAGGTTCAGCATGTAAAAAAGCTAAACTTACAAATTAAAGGTAATTATTCATTTTTACAGGAATGTCTTACATAATTCCTGTAAGCGCAATACTCTTATATTTACAATAAATTCATTTTCAAAGTTTTCACTTACACAAAAAATTTCAGGGACATATTACTTAGAAAAATGTAATACATCAACTTATGTACTCATGCATACCTACATCTCACGGAGAAATGTTTAGGGATCACTAGACACTGTAAGGGAGTTATGAACAAAAAAGGGTAAACCTCAGAGGCTTCCCGTAACTAAGGGAAGCAAAAGACCTTGAGCTGGTGGTTGGAAAATTAGACTTGTTTCATATAAAATAAATGAGTAGGAACTCCCTGGCGGCCCAGTGGTTAGGACTCATCGCTCTCACTGCCAAGGGCCCGGGTTCAATCCCTGGTTGGGGAACGAAGATCCCACAAGCCGTGCGGCACAGCCAAAAAAATAAAATAAGATAAATAAATAAAATAAAATAAGATAAATGAGTAAAGACAATTACAAAACAGCTTGAAATAACTTGAAGTAACAGCTTGAAGTAACTACAGTGACATTTATTCCTCTCAAATGAAGTCCCAGGCAGCAAAGACTACCAGTACTTCATAAGCTGCAGAAACAGTCTACTCCCAGGTTTAAAGTGAAGGCAGCACACTCCTTCTTCCACGTGCTGTATGCTCAGACAACGGTATTTGGTGTTGCATTAGACAATATTAAAAAAAGTAACCAGTAAATCACTGTCACTGTCAATTCAATATACCGAAGGACATCCATACCAATTAAGGACTGTAAAGTGTCCTTACAAAAGCACGTGAAAGCAGAGGTTTAGAAATGATTTGCTCTTAAAAATTTATGATTCTAGGATATTTGTCTATCATTACCTATCCGTCTACATTATTCACCTTCTAACTATGTATAAAGCTAGTTCTCTATGGTAAGTATGAGTACATATTCCGACCTACATATACACATTCTACCTTCCTATGACTTCTACTGTCTCATGTTCACGTTCCATCCTTTGCTGACCCCGTTATTATAAAGTCTATGTCTACTGAAAACTCACCAGTGCCTAAAGCTGGGATGACCACGCCCACAACACAGTCCCCACGCCAAGCCCAGAAACATTTCTCTGATCCACCTGTGAATATACTTATTTAAAAAAAAAAACTTCTCACTTAAGGAAAATATAACTATTAGATAGCCACACACACAAAAAAGGGTATTCAAGAAACCTTCATTAGGAATAGCCTTCTAGAAAATGAAAAATTACAATTAAAGGACAAAAACCCCATTGCTGTGGGTTTCATGTTTTTCTCCGCCAACTAAAACAAATTCATTTTCATCACTTTCTGCATCTCCTTAAAATAAACATGTGCCCTCTAAGCGACACTCAAATGGCTTGCTACACAGCATTTGGCCCTCATATATCGGCACCCCAATTATTCTGTGACACATTCAGCCTGACAATCGCCATCTGTGGTACAATACAAAGGCACCACCCAAACACCAACAGAGGCCCGAGCCCAGACATATCTGTGGCTACTGGACTTGAAAGCCACCAGGAGTTGGCAGTGCTTCTAACTTTGAGGTGGCCTTGGTGCTCACTCTCCAGCCAGCGTCCAACCTGGGCTGCTGGGAGAGAAGGGAGATCCTGCAGAGGCAGTATGGAAAGGCGGCGCTTCCGTTTCACCAACAGCAAAATCCAAAGACTGAGCATGTGTTTCTGGGTTTCATCACACCCTCCAGATACAGGACACGATGCCCAGTCATCATAAGCGCATTACCTGTAACTCAGCAGGGGGAAAAGACCAGCCTACAGAGCACAGCGTACAATCAGCTCTAAACCGCCTGTGCTAATAAAAACATAATAATGCAAAATGTATTTAGATCTGACGTATCTCTTTCATTAAAGTAAGGTTCAATTCCTTGGCTACATTAACAACTAACAATGAAAAAGATTAAAACATAATTCTATCAATGAGAAAGGCGAAGTTAGTTCAGGAGTAAAAGTCTGACAAGTCATAAACAGAAAATAATTTAAAATATTTTATGGACTTCCCTGGTGGCGCAGTGGTTAAGAATCCGCCTGCTAATGCAGGGGACAAGGGTTCGAGGCCTGGTCCGGGAAGATCCCACATGCCACGGAGCAACTAAGCCCGTGCGCCACAACTACTGAGCCTGTACTACAGAGCCCACAAGCCACACTACTGAGCCCGTGTGCCACAACTACTGAATTCAGCCCACGCGCCTAGAGCCTGCGCTCTGCAACAAGAGAAGCCACTGCAATGAGAAGCCCGTGCACCACAACGAAGAGTAGCCCCCACTTGCCGCAACTAGAGAAAGCCTGCACACAGCAACAAAGACCCAACACAGCCAAAAATAAATAAATAAATTTATATAAAAAAAATTTTTATAATTATGCATGTTTGAATATAATCCTTTTTTCTTAACTATCCTTTTTATAAAATAATTGGCAAGATTTAAGCAAACTACTCTGGATAGATGATGTTGTGTTGAGATACTTTTTGTTCAGACTGGACTTGCTTGAATAACCCCAACTTTAAATCAAGACTGAAAAATGTTATATATATCAAGTCGTTGTATGCAGTTAAGGTTACATGTCAATTGTAACTCAATTTTTTAAAAGTATGAATGACTAAGCCATAAAGACACTATCTAAAAAAAAAAGGCTGAAAAATGTAGCTGACGTGACTTGACTCTGTTTCTATAATTAGTAAATACTTTAACACTTGCCAACAATGTGTAAATAAATGCTTGCTGTGCTATAAAGGTAAAAATGTTTGTGTTCAGTTATAAAGAAAGAAAAAATAAAGAATACTCTTTTAAATTAATCACTTCAGGGGGCTTCCCTGGTGGCGCAGTGGTTGGGAGTCCACCTGCCGATGCAGGGGATACGGGTTCGTGCCCCGGTCCGGGAGGATCCCACATGCCGCGGAGCGGCTGGGCCCGTGAGCCATGGCCGCTGAGCCTGTGCGTCTGGAGCCTGTGCTACGCAACGGGAGAGGCCACAACCGTGAGAGGCCCGCGTACCGCAAAAAAAAAAAAAATTAATCACTTCATTATTACTCCATTTTTACAACTATAATAATCGATTTTTTAAAAACAATTTTTTTAAAGTATGAGGAACATATGATATATATGTCTGTTTTTTTAGTACTGCAACAGCTGGTTGTAATTAGGATTAGTGCTAACAGGTTGACAACTGCAACTTTAAGTGAGGAGATGATTAGTCATGCCATTGTGGAACTGTTTAGTTATAACTTAACAGGCAATCAAGTTTTAACATAAGTTAAAAAAAAATACTATTAGGATGTTTAAATAACAAGGGATCCTGGTGCTAAAAGGGAACGATCAGAGTAGATGACATTAAGGCCCTCTCCTATTCAAGAATATCTAATTCTTTAATTCTATACTTCAAGAGACAATGGTTTAAAAAACGACAATGTCCAGCTTCTTTTGGTTTCCACCATAGGACCCACTGGTTCATCAGGACACTAAGGTATTTATTTAAAGTTATCTAGTATTTGTGATGGGAAAGAAAAGGAAACTGAAGGGATTAAGGCTAGAAAGATTTCTTTCCATAACATGTTTCTAACATTTAAGTCATAGGCTTGACCAGCATGTCTAAATCCACTTCAAAAGATTATATAAAAATGATTAAGTAAATTAATTATTCATTAAGTATTACAACACCCTTAATTTCTACATACCTGGCTTCATAACTACAAGATGCGATTTCAGCCTTTGACAAAACAGAATCAATTCCATTTGTTTGTGTGGAATCTTGATTCTCCCACATTGATGAATCTGGTATTTCTGCTTTAAAAATAAAATTTAATGATTGTGTGTTAAAAACTGATTTTACTTAACTTTCATTCAAGAAATTTGTTTACCAGTCCTTTCATATATAAATGTTCAATAAATTCCAAATATAGTTATCTCCATTGACATTTATCCCCTTATTTAATAAAAGAAAATCTATAACTCTAAAATGGTTTGCTTCCAGTACATTCTTCACCAGCAGTAAGACATAAACTTATAATAAATCGAAAGAGTTCTGTTTTAACAATAGTTTTAAAAAACAAATACCAAAAGATAAGTATAAAATATCCCTTTAAGTCTGTTGAGACAGACAAGGATGAAAAAAGTGATCAGGAAGATAAACCCCCTCCTACAGCCTCAAAAGGATGACACAGCTCTCTGGAATGGGAAGCAGTTAGTGGGAAATACAGTAAATTTCTCTGAATGTTCTTGCTGTTTCTTAAAAACTATCTGCAAAATTTAAAGCTAATTAACAACATTTTCAACAAACATCAAATTCCTTCACAAGTCATTTGATCAAAAAATAATTTAAAAGGTCATATACCATAAGAAGTTCCATCCTAAATCTAAGCTTTTTCTTTTGAATACACATCACGTAGAAGAGCTTCACAGTTATCATCCCCCCTTTCAGGAAATTCTGCTTTTGGCTTAACAATGCATGTGCAATTAAAAACATTCAAGTGAGATGAGACTATCACTTGCTCTACAGACTACAACTCTAGCCTAAAGAGTAGAGCTCACAAATAAGTCTTAATATCCAAACCAAACTGACAGATTCACGCAAGAATATTAAGGCACTCAGTCTAGAAAGCCTACTGACCGCACGTCACGTGACATCGCTAGCCAGTGAGAAACAGATGAAAACACAACTTCAGCTATGTCTCTTGGGATACTACTGAGTTCCAAGAAGAATATGCTTTAAAAACATCAATTCTCAGTCATAGTTCTACTATTCTGAACAAACAATCAGTAAAATAAGACTACGATAGGACTTCAGCTAATTCTAGACAAATCTATTTAGAGTACAGTGTAACAACACGTAACTAACAAACCCAGTATTTATCTATTTATTTCAGAGACATAATGTTCCACAAAAAAATCAGCCAAGTAAAGCACCAGCAGGTAAACACAGCAGGGGGTCCGGCTCTACGAGCTGTAACAACTCTTCCTGGTCTGACCTCAGTAATCACCAGCTTTCACCCGACTAGGAAACCCACACGAGCAATTCTGGATTCTGGCACCCATGCATACGAAGTATAAGTGCGAATCAAACTCTGAGGATTGGCATGTTAATGGGGTCAAATTCCACTTGCGTCCAAAATAAAATCAGCAGAGTGTACAATCTGAGCCATGATTTCTGATACACTGTGACTAACAGAAGCTGTCCGAGGACAAATTAAAGACAGAACACAGAGCAGACAGCCCAGTGTTCTGAAGGGTTTTGGAAGGCTAAATATCCCATTACTCTAAGCTGAAAATCTGTGAGAATTTTGGGGCTGTCAGTATCACAGTTCAACAGGGGCTGCTACTAAACCGAAAAAGAAGAGCTGAAGCCTGAACGGCCACAACCAGCTGCCTTTCAAAGGTGCACCCGTGAGTTATGCCTTGTGAGTTATGGGGAGTCAGGTGACTTACATTCGAAGGGCTAAACAACCTAAGAACTTGTTTTGAAAATCACGGAAAAGTCATGCTTGTGGTGAGAACAGTGTCTGTGGTCCCTGCTCCCAACGCCCTGCCTGGGGTGGCACCTCGCGTTCTCTCCTCTGGGCGGGCTGACCTGGTCCACAGCGCGGCAGGGTGCGTGGTCCCTCCACGAGCGGAGTGAGTTGCTTCATGGGAGATTCAGGGAAATGCAGGGACACACTGTCCTCACTGGAGGGCAAAGTAGAGAACTGCTCATCAAAACTCGACAAACTAGACGGGCACATGGAGAATGTGGAGGAACGGTTGGAGAAATCAGAGGCCAGGACCCAAGTCTGTGAAAAAGAAATCGCTGAGAATAAATCTATGACTAACACGATTTTAAAAACTGTTGTTCTTTAGAACGAACACTGAAGTTGTTGAAGGGATAGGAGACATCTGCATTCTGGAATTCAGGAAGGGAGAAAAGGCCCCAACCATGAAATTCTGAGTATAAATGGATTCCAAATTCAAGATCGTCAATGAGAAGGCTCGCTGCTAAGCACTGCTCAGGAAGCGGCTGCCAAAGAAGCCAGGGATGGAGAGCCCTGGTTACGCCGGTCCGATTAGACAAAGAGTCTCTGAATATGACAGGTAAGAAACTAAGTTGCGATAAAGGGCTAAAGATGCTATTTGTTCTAATACTTTGCCTAGACATACAATCCAAAACATCCGAACTGAATTTTTTTTAAAAGCTACTGTACAGAAGGCAAAGATTCTAATTCCTAAACTGCTCCTCAATATTTTAAAATTTGGTGTCATATCTAATAATAAGAGCCAGAGAAAGAAAGATCAGAGAATAACAAGGAAAGAGGAACAAAAGCATGGAAAAAACAAGTTCCAAGTATAAGCCTAGCTGCAACCAAACTCTGTAACAGAGGACAATCTATTCATGTTATATGTAGCAAATATTTTGGTAAGATCCTAATGGGTCAAAAGGCTTAGGACGTACATAAAAGTGAATGATATCAAGTTAAAGAGAGAGTATAAAATACAAAGTATCATATTCATTTTTTCTAGCGATAGGAAAATCTATTTTTGACAGTTTTCAATGGCAAGTGAAATTTCAATACTTCTCCTAATACATACCTTCTGGTTTACCACTCACACTTAGAGGCAGAGGGAATGTGAGTTATAAAAGGTCATTACAATGTTATGAAAACCCAGTGGCTACACTGATGAACACAATTAAGTAACCAATGCCAGAATTCTGTTTATAAACTGTTTATGGTCAGATCATTTGTGATGCGAGGAAAGACAGAAGAGGACCAGCTCTCTGCTGCTCTAAGGAATGTGTAGATGTAGACTGTAAAGTAAGGGCACGTGTGCAAACACAAGATTCTACCCATGGGAGGAGCTCTGAGCACCGAGTAACGAGAGATGCTATGAACGGTATACACAGGGTATTATTCTTCCCTCTTTAATATTCATCCAATATCTTACTGAGTGCCCAGTGTGTGACAAGTACTGTGCATTCCCTTAAGCTACTATTTGTTTTCCAGAATTTTAGATTTCATCTTTAAAATGATACCACACAGAAAAGACAAAAAGAAAAACCAACCTGCCCCCAAACCAAACTACTAATACTTAAGAAACTACCCATATTGTCAAATACCATAATATAAGTAAATCTCAACAAGCTCAGTATTTCCTAACCTCAACATCTACTCACTTCACACAAAACGCTAGAATCCTAAAAATTCTCTTAAAAGATTTAATGACCGGGAAAAGCTTTAGGAAATCTGCAGAATACAGGTACACGTGAAGCATAAAGATGTATCTATAATTATTTTCCTTTGTACCTATAGCATGTAAACAGATGAACACAACCAGCAAGAGGAATGTAATCCCGAAAAGGTTCTCAGAGATGTCTACTGGCTTTCCTTTTGTCTTAATTTCATCAAGAGCCATTTCTAAAATAAGCCCGAAGTTTTATAACTGAAAACTAGAGACCTGAAATAATTGGGACAAAATTTAATTGCATGCCTTCCATTCTACTGCATATCTAATTTCTGTTTCCTGATTAACATTTTTTGGAAAAACTAATTAAAAAAAATTTTGGCTTTCCAGACATCCATGAGGAAACTGACCAACGCCAAATAATTTCACTTCTAAGCAAATATTTCTCAGGGAATTTAATGGGGGTGGGGGGGGAGAAACATGAAAATCTTAACAGCACTGTGATTAGTATAATTTATGATTTTTGTTTACTAATAGCCAAAATTTAAGAGCCAGAGAGGCAAGAAAAAAGTTTCTCATATGAAACACGTTCAACAAAGATATGGGGAATGACTGCTGGCACTTATCTTCTTATTCCAGTAAATTAAAGCCTTACTGTTTCTCACTCCACTGGCTCATACACATCTTCGGCAACACAAACTTTAGTGCCCTTACTGGGATCCGTGACCAAACAACAAGTAATTAACTTTCAAGTGGAGAGGCTTCCACAGAACGATGTCCATGATTTTCATCCCCAATCTAAATTTATACAAAGCAAACTAATCACACCTTTTAGAACATTCTTCTCTCTCTTTCCCAGGAAAGTATCGTTATCCAATTCAACAAAGCGTAACTATTAAACCGCTCATTTGTACTGCATTCGGATTTTGCTTTAAGGTGTCACTGACACCCTTGAAACCCTTGAATGAAAAAGCTAATTATTTCAACTCTGCTTTTATTTCTGTAACAACAATACCAAAGCAAAATCCAGAAGTCTTCAACAGGAGCACTCAGACTTCAAAGAGGGCTCGTTATCTGTACCTGCTTTGCCTGTCAGGATTTTATTCTGGTACCATTGCCACTCCAACTGGGGGTTAGCGCCAGGGCGCAGAGGTGCCCTCCCCGTGCCTCTGTTACTTGTGACAGCCACCGGCCTTCCTGTAAGGAGAGAATAAAAGCTTAGTACAGGAACACTAACACTTAAGAAATAAGACATCTCTCTTTAGCTTTAACTTAGGCATTAATCCCTAAAAGAGCCAAAACCTTTGAAGATTATCAGTCGCTATGCAAAAGTCATCTATTGATGTTTCTCTGTACCCCCCCCAAAAGTAAACTATTTATGACAATTTTGATGCATTTATTCAACTTAAAAGCAACACTATCATAGCTTTGTATGGTTTTTGTCTGGTTTCTTACAGTAGAAAACAGGCAACTCAGATCCTAGATTCAGACTGGCAGGGTGGGGAGAGAAAGAAAAACTAACTGTATCTAGATTTTTAATATTTCTGGTATCAGAAAAGTAAGGTAACATCTAAACTAATCTTTATTTTTACAGCAAGAAAAAAAACTAATTAAATGTATATGTAGAGGAATCACAATCTGACCTATTATATAATCAAAGGTGAGTATATACAGTCCCCAAATTTTTGGTTTAGTTATAATATCTTTCATGCATCATTTCCTTATATGTGTTTGTGTTAAAAGATAACTCTAACTTTGTAAAGCAATAGCATGGATAATCCATGTGTGTGTGTGTGTGTGTGTATGTATACATATATATATAGTATATATATATACATGCATATATTTCATTGAATGCATTTGTTGTGAGGACAAAAAAAAGCATTAAAAAGTCACTCATGGGCTAAAATCAACTCTTTACAGTCTAAACACTCCTATCATAGCCGAAGCAGCAACTGCCCGTGATAAAAATAAAGCCCTGGTATTAACCCCGGCAGTTTCTATGCTTTCCTTAAGGGGAAAATTCACTCTCAGAAGACAGTACTAATAGCTATCTCTTTTGGACACAGAACTCTCAAAAATCGAGAATAAATATTTTCAAAAGTATTGACTAGGTCACAAATACCTAAAATTTCCATTAAAACAAAGACTGCACAGATGACAACATATTCTAGCAATATTCAATAATACAAAATTACCCTACAACCAAAAAGTGGGAATGTTCCCTAGCATCAGGACAGTTAAGCTATTCATTCAAGAAAAAGCATAGTGACTCAAGGTGCAAAGACATATGCTACCATAAAATCTCCATTTATTGACAAAGTTATCATAAATATAGATTAAAAATATAGAAAATGCCCAAAGCAGGTCCCTATCTACATTAGTCTTAGATGTTCAGCTGAAGAGGAATATTCTTCCCCAAAGGCCTGGTCTCTACAGGGAGGAAAAAACTTTTCTATTTTCCCTCTCTTTCTTGATAATGGAGTCCAGAACATTTGGAAGTAGAAATTGATTCTGCCAAGGAAAATGAGAATAAATATTTCTTAAAGAATACTTTGTGACCCCTTAGAATAAACGTCTATAACAGTATATCAGTTTTCTTAATACATAAAGGAGAATACAGACCTTTGAGATCTGGTCTATTTCGTATACCCACTGATACAAAGAAGCAATCCATATCAACATGCATTATACAGCTCTGAGGTCTGGGTGAACTCAATACTGACATAGCTCCTGGAAGGAAAAACAGAATGTTCAAACCCCAAACTAGTTTTTAATATTTAAAAAAAAATCAGGTCTGGTTAATTTTAGAAATTACATTTTTAAATGCTTACAAGCAGAATAAAGTTTTAAAAAAATACAGATTCTATAACAGATTACTTCTATCACCTCAAGAGAAATCAAATTTCAGTTTCTTTGGCTCTAGAAATAATTCAGAGATACAAATTTAGTTTCCAAACAGAATTTAAAATCAATTGTGAAGACATCATGTTTTCCTAGTCTATATTCTAACAAGTCTCCAATTAAAAGTCTGTCTAAATGCTTATCTCCAAGTTATTTCTGTGGGCTGAATGGTTTATAAAAATGTATAAAGATGTTTTCATATATTTAGTTCCACAGACCTAAGTTACTTTAGATGATTACTATTCTATGCAGTAACAACATTCCTTGGTAAGACAGCAGTAAAAACTGCTGTTATTGAGTGCTCTGTAAGTAGGTGTCAGGCACTGTTTTAAGAGGTTCACATGTATTAATTTATTTAAATTCTCACAACAACACTATGAGAGAAGTAAGATTATCCCCATTTTGCAGATTAATAACTTGAGTCATACAGCCAGTAAGAGGCTGAGCTGGAATTCAATCCCAGGCAGTCTAATTTCAGAGCCCCATAAGCCACCACACTTGTAAAAAGTGATGATCTCATAAAGGAATTTTCCTCTGCTAGATTTAAGAATAACAGTACTGAGGTTAATCTTCATAACAGGCTTCCAAAAACTTACATTTACTCCCCAAAATGCTGAGACAACTCTATTTACCAAATTGTGACTGTGAAAGAGTTTACCTTGTTCTCACTAGGTGCAGGGCACCGGACCTTTGTTCCTATTTTCTGCCTGTACTGTCACTTGTGTGCCGACAGGAAACTGAGACTCAGAGAGGTGAACTCACATGCTCTGCATCGTAAGAGTGGCAGAGCCAGGATGTGGACTCAGGCTATTACCTAACTCCAAAGCCAGGGACTTCCTTGCTACCCTCTATATTCCCTCGAGAAATCATTTATAAAATAAACCTTAACAATTGTAAGTCTGCTGTATAAAAGTATTATACACACATAATGCAAACAACTCAAAATAATGGTTTTAAAGATTCAAGTCACACAGAATGTATATACTAAGTGCCTACTGAATGCTTTCATACAACATAAAAATCTCTCATCTTATTCCCATTCATAGAACTGATCCATAATAGCTCTTTGAAGCTTTCAAAATTAAACGACCTTTAGGTAACAAGGCCAAGGCATGATAAAAGGAAAATCTAATACCTATAACATTATTTTGAAATATCTCATAAATAACAAAAAGCATTTGGAATACATCAAACACAGCAAAACATAACAGAAAAAACCCACATGGAGAGGTTCTATCACATTGTGAGAGAACCACGAGCTTCTCTCTGCACCTCAGTTTCCACAGCTATAAATTAAAGGGTAATACTAGATAATCTCTGAGATCCCGCCCCAGGGGGAACCCATTTAATCCATAAAAAGCAACTAAAACCTCAAACCAGATACCAATTTATAATGACAGGCACAGAAATATAGCCTGTTATTGTTGGTTTTGTTTGTTTTTGATGACAAGAAAACTATTTAAAAAACAAAATACAATTAACCAACCTACTTATATGTGAAAATACTTAACCTCACTAAAAGCTTACCACTATACTTATAATAGCTATTATGACAAAGTTATTTAATTATTGATAAATCATTATGACGCAAGCTTTTAAAAATTAACAGTTACTCTTACCAAACCAATTCATTCTTACAGGAGTTTAAGCACTGAATATAAAATATGCTATATTTTACAGTTCAAAACTTCAACAACTGATAAGGTCTACAGGAGGAAAGAATGCTCAGAATCCCAACCTCATTACTATTTAAATTACCTAAAAATGTTCACTTGGCCACACTCAAATCTAATTTTGTAGAAAATTTTTAGTAAGAAAGCTTTCTGTCATCTGTTATACTCACTGTTACTTACATAACCTGCTATGCCTAGAGACTTCCATGTTACAAGACCTTAGTATTGATGAGAATACCAGTGACAGATTAAGAACGAAATGATCAAGCATGATTGTTTCTTAAGAAAACAATATTAGTAAGTATCTACCTGGGTCAGTTACAACAAATGCAGACCTGCCTGCTTTCATTTTTTTTAACTTTTCCCTTCCTGGAAAGATACCACTACTTTGTCTCTGCAGGGTATTGACAAACTCAGTCAATTCGCACTTCCACGTGGAAATGTGGTGCAGTCTCGAGCGAGAGTAGAAGTCCGAGATGAAGCGGCAGGGCCTGGGTGGCACAGAGGGTGCCGCCTTGCTCGGTGAAGGGACTGAAGAAGTGCTCTTTGTGCTTGAAGGCCCCTGAACAGTGGCGTGGTGAGCACCATTGACTCGAGTGTTGCTGTGCAAAGGTGACAGGGAGAAGGAATTAGTTCTGTGCGGATTCCGCAGAGCATCTGTGCTTCTGGTGCTTTGCTGGGACTGTTGCTCAGCGCAGTCTCTGAAGCCGCCGCCGCTCCTCTCGGCTGCTTCCTCCTCATGGGCAGGGTCGGGGGACAGGCTGCTGGCAACACCGCTGCCCCTGGGCACCAAGCAGTCCTGTGTCTTTAAGGCACCGTTAGAGCTATGAGTGTGTCCGTTGCAAACGGCACTGCCATCTCTGGGATGCGGAATTCCGTTCTGTTTCCTTCCTGGGAAGAAGGGCTCCGGCTCCACAAAACCCAAGTCATTATCTGCACCTTCTTCATTCCAACTGTTCACTCCATTGACTCTGACTTCATTTTCCGTCTCAATCTTCTTAATTATGTGATTTCTAGGGCAGGAAAAAAATTTGTTTAAATGAATAATGTCTGACTTTCAGGCTAAAACAATTTTCCATTTAAACGCTATCTTAGTGGTACACACTTTAATATTCCCTCCACCAAATCTGAATGATTAAGCCACAAACTTTTTTTTCATTATTGCTCTTCTAATAAAAGATAATTCTTTGCTAAACTGAAGGAGCAAGGTAACTAGGAAAATTCTAGCACATTAACAGCCTTTCAGGTTTTTGTTTTTGTTTTTTTAATTTCAGAGACTCACAGAGAAGAAAATAGAATTGGATCTTTTTCAGACTGAAGAAAAATCCAAGAAACTCTTTTCAATTATTTTTCCCACTATAAATTAACTGTAATCTGTAAGCTTTAAATACCCAGTTTGTAGCACAGTGTCTGGCATTTACTAGGTAGTCAGTAAGTATTTGCTAAATTAATACAATATGAATTAATTCCCGTAAAAATGGGTAAGAAACCTTATCTGAATTCTTATTCCTCTTTTTACTTTCAGTTTTATGTAAGGCACTGTTCAACACATTCAATCCAATACTGCTACAATCCTGAGGCTCCTTACTTTCCCCCAGGAAATGACTGACAGACTATATTCACTAATCCATTAACAGGGTCAAACTGTTGCACAAGTAGATAAAAAGTAAAAAAAAGGTCAATGTGTATGGTTAATTCAATAAAATTCATACCTAGAAAAATGAGGATGTTCGCCCTATTGACAAGGGAATTAGCATTTCATTTCTAAGAAAAGCATTATTTAGATGCCAGGGTGGTAGGTCCAAGGCAATCTGGACCAAGTGTCCTGATGACAGGTTTATAAATGCAGTAACTATGACAAATGTTATGTTAAATTCACATCCTGGCTCTTCTAGATGTCTGCTTGGTAATGCTCTGTAATAAAGACAAGATTCATCTGCATTCAAAAGAATCACCTAAGTAACAAAAACAGAAATCTGAATTACAAAGCAGTAATTCATTCTACTTAGAAAAGTCCACAGCATTAGTCCAAGTATAGTTCAGGCTCCACATGAGGGTGCCACATGCAGCACCAAGGCACAGGTGAGATTACTACGGCATTACCAGGTTTAACCTAAAGTTCCTGCTCCTAATACCAACTGGGTACATTAGTCATGACAGCCTGACTGCACAGCAAACCACGCATGAGCTGGATGCGAAACAGCACCAGCCATTCCTGGGTTGGCTCTGGCTCTGGCTGACCAACTCATGGAATCTGACAGCCAAGTCTGAGTAGGTCCTGTCCTCAAAGATGATCCCACCAGTGAAAGAGGAAAAGATGACCAACGGGAAACGATTAAGAGAGGAAGGAAGGAAAACCTCATTTGATATGTGTCAGAGAAAGTCTGGCCCTTGAGACTGAGAGCAAGGGAGCAAAAAGTCACATAAAGGAATTGCAAAGAAATTTATTAAATGCACTGAACATGCCAAAAATAAAGAACACAGAAAGCAACAAAAGTAAAGTCAGAAAAGTCTTAAATCTAGTTTTCTATGTCATAAATATTAAGGTTTTTTTACTAGCAACACATGCAACAGAAATGCACACATTGGCAGAAAACATACTGCTCATACCCATTCTTTCTGCACTACGGTGTTTCAGCCCAAATGGACATTTATTAAGTAGCTGTACTAGAATATATCACGAGTGGATATACATTCACTAGGCAACAGCATAAATGGATCAATAATTTAAATCTAATAGGTAAATTCTTCCTAAAATCAACACAAAGAAGAATTTCAAAAAAACACACACATATGTATTTTCTTTTATTAGTGAAGAAAAAAATGAAGTTGTATATTCAGAAGCTTTTCTGATATTATTTGTACACCTTGATGGTACTAAAAAAACAAAATTAAATGTTTTAGGTAACATGAAAAACAACTGAATACACTTATAAGTGAACCTATAAGTTAAAGAACAAATGACAACAAAACTACAGAAGGTAGTGACACTGGATCATCCCAAGTTAATTAGACTCCTGGTCTTTTAGAAAAAATATTATCAAACTCCCAAAGCAAACAATTTAATAAATAAGGGGAAGGCTAATGATAATGAACCATGATAATGAACTACTACCTGATACACAAGTTAAGGCAACACACCAATTAACTGTGAAGCCAATTTACCCAGGATTACTGCAATTAAAACTTAAGTCAAAATATTTTTTAAAATCAGACACATGGAATAAAGTCTAGATTCACCTCTAACTCTATAACCTTGAGGGTCATCAACTAAATTTTAATTGATATAAAATATTTACCTATTTAGAATTGTTACTGATTTAGAATTTTTCAAAAATAACCTAAAAGTGTTAACATTTTCATTACCTGTCTTTCTATGCAGTAGCACACAGCAAAACTTTAGCTGGAGTAGTTAGTTCAGTTTTTGAGAAAGCAATAGTCTATGGCAAATTACTTGTGTCAAAAATAGTTACTGCCATGAAAACCCATGGAACATTTTACTTCTAATAATTTAAGATCCATTGGTTTAACATGGGAATCTAATGAGAGTGGAAAAGCTTTCTTGTTTACATTTTATTTATGAAACTGTCATGATAAAAATAATTTTTAGGTAAGACATGCACGCCTGTACTTCAACAGGATTAATATAGACGAATAGCCAGTTTTTATGTTTGTCTCTATCTTCAGCAGAGCAGGGGCCGTTCTCACTGCTAAAAACCAGCTGTGTAGTCTCCCCCAACCTAGACAAACTTACACCCTGTCGTTGAGCTGTTTGGTGATGCTGCTGGGACCTGGTACAGGGTCCTCAGGTTTGCACACAGGATTAAAGTTGAGACCTTTCTGCGTGGAGGACTGCTTGCTGTACAGCTGATATGGAATGTAGGACAGGAGTCGTCCAGCTTTGATGCTAAAATAAAAAAGTAACACCAATTTAAGAGTTTAATACTTGGGGAAAAGGAGCTTCACAAAAAATGAATGTTCTCAATGACAGGAATATTTCACCAACAACATGCCATCTCTTTTCCTAGTTTATTCCTTTTCCCTTTGTTTTAGTGGTCCTAATACAACCTTACTTATTACACACTTAAGAATGAGACCTTCTGCCCATGAAAAGACAGGTCTGAAATTTTAAAAACTAGTAGCCAACCATCTCATGTTGAGGAAAAGAAAATAGACTATAGAGTAGGATGAGAAAAACTTCAAGCACAGAGTTGGACTAGTCAATATTGTAATCGTCATGACTTTAATATTTAACCACAATCTTTCCCCCCCCAAAATTCACACAGAATCATCAAGATTTTCTCAAATCCTATCTCATATATTAAATTTTTCCAGAATAAGGGAACTGGATGAGGATTCCCAATTTCCAAGATTCATGTTAGGTCTATTAAATGTGAAAAACTGTAAAATAAAAGGACAAAATAAAGAATCTCAACTGTAAGATTAACAAATAATTTATACTATCTTATGTGTGTAAGAGTGACAGAGACAAGGCCACTTGAAGACAGAACTCTGAGAGGGCAGAAGCTATCATATATATCTATATATCGTCTTCCAAATGCTCACTATATATGCATCAAACACCACCTGTAAAAACGAGGGGAACAGCAGTATTATAATACTAGATTAACTGACACTCCCTAATGCCTATTATACTTCAGAACTAAAACTGATTTGATTAAACCGAGTTTTGCTTTCTAATAAACTGAGTTACACATACGGTTACTGTATCTTTAAAAATACCATTTTAAACTCAAATTTTAAAACAGCCAACTAATATGCTTAGGCTAACATCCAAATTTTAAAACAGGCTCCTTAAGTATCAGGAAATATTTCAAAGCACATGTGTGGCTTTAAACCTAAAATATATATTAAGAAAGCCATCCTTTAATTATTTAGAAGAAAAATAATACAGTAAAATACTTTTCTTATTATCTGACAAATCCAAGAGTTTTGACATTTTTATTTTCTCAAAGCACACTCCACAGAACTTAAAAAAAAAAAAAAGACTGAACTGGCTTAAAACAAACAAAACCAATTTAAAATATTAAGTCAACAATTGTGAATACAGAAAAACATACTGATGATATACCCTAAAAATGAAACTATACCATATTATAGACTATGTCCTTTATGTAATTATATCAATATACAATCCCACCTAAACTGCCTTCAACTTTAGGCGGAATTACTGAATATGCTAAACTACTAATTTATGACAGCTGAGAACATACTAGTGACAACACACTTCAATTTTCATTTACCTAAATAAATTTACCATCAGGCTAAAAGTTAGTTTTATCAAGATTACAGATTACATTCAAATACTAGAATTAAAATCCTAAAATTAGACCGCTTATTAATTTACTTTATTCTTTTTAAAAAATTTTTATTGGAGTGCAGTTGATTTACACACAATGTTGTGTTAGCTTCAGGTGTACAGCACAGTGAATTTTACTTTATTCTTTTATCAAACTAACTTCACTTCCTTTAGCAACTGGTCTTAACTGCCTGGCTATGGACCTTTGTCTTCTTAGTTATTACCTATCTTGCCTGCTCTCCCACCCTCAGAAGCAGAGGGACTTACCCCTAACGTTAGCCTTCTGCCTCCTTCATGACACACAGCACAGCTGTAACTAAGGGGTAAGTGGAGACTGAAACTGTGCTCAATATGTCAGCTGCACATCTGAAGTAAGACCAACGTGCAATGAAGCCAGGACACGCCCCATTATCATGCTGGCTTCCCCCATCCTACTGACAGCTTGCTGGGTGACCCAGACGCTACAGGTGCTCTCTAAACTGACCATACACGACTCCTAACAACAGTCACCCAGAACCTAAGGCTTACATAACTAAGTCCATGGAGACTGATACAAAATAAGAGCCAATTTAAATACTGCAGTCTCTAATCAGACATCCTCAGAGATGCCCAGTAAAAGAAACTAAAGCCCAGTGCACTATAGTAACGTTAGACAAGAAATTCTTTTAATTTCAAGCCCAAACCACTATACATCTGTGTACATTCTTAATTATCCCTGCTTATCCATTTATCCATCTACAGATATATGGAGAGAAACATTATCTGATGGTATATTTTTAAAAGATCTTCTTTTACAAAGTCTCTCAGGGATTCATTTCTAACGTTTTCTAATTTCACTGTTTATCCTAAGCACAAAGGAGCTGTATTCTATATTTTCTACCATTCTTCTTACCAAAAAAAAAAAAAAAAAAAGAGCCAAACATCAAAACCCATATTTCAAAACCAAATGGAGCTTCACTTTACCAAAATATATTACTACATGGTTTCTTTATATACTGAGCTTTCTTCCCACGTACACTGAAAGTAGATTCTGATATATATGAAAGAGCTTACATTCTATACAATGTATCAGGCACATACTCATTGCATGTGAGATATTCTCTTCCTTTGAGGAGTTTTAACTCTTGGTTTGTCCTATAGCCCCAGTAAAGTTATCTACAGCAGAACTTTGTTCTTTAAATCATTTCCTATTTCCTATGCTGAAAATGAATTTACACGGCCAGTTATAACCAGAGTCTGGGAGATTTTGCAAAAATTAAGATACAAGAAAAGTCACTAAATTTCTATTCCAAACTTTTTATTGTTAACTGTAGCAATAGCATCTTCTTTAGATGAAGCAATTCTGAACATCAAATGTTTGTATGGTTCCAGTCAACATCCCAGTCGTTCTCTATTAGAAAAACCATATCTGACACTGTATACCCATCTGCCCATCCATTCACGCATCTATCCTTCTTCCTCATTCAAAAGTGGATTTAAGGCAAGAAAGGATCTAATTATGTGCTAAGGACAAACTGAGCTGTTTTTGCCTATTATTCTACCATTAAGCAAACATTATTCTTTATGCATTCAAAATTAAAATTCGCTTTGCCACCACCTCTCCCATTACCCAAACTTTCCAACCACTCACCAAGATCCCACAAGCTCAGAAAAGGAAATAACAGCTATGAACATATGTATATAACTTTTTGCCCTTTATCCTTCAGGGTCCAGATTGCTTTTTAATTTTTACTACAGATACTGAGAGAGTTAAGCTATTCATATTCATTCTTTAGGTCCTGAAGACCAAGACTCTATTTTCTAATAAATATTACCTACAACAAGTCATGGGGTGGCGGGGAGACTGAAATGTGTACTGGTTAATTGGCCAAGTAAAAATAATTTGAGAATTCTGTAGTGCTGTGAGAGAAAAAAGTAAACGACTCAAGATTAATTTTTTTTAAGTCAAATCTATACCAGAAACTAGAATCACACACATTTTCTACGAAGAATAAACTGAGGCAAGACACACAAAAAAATAAGGGGAATGAAAAAAATCATGAGATAAAATTGCAACCAACTTTTGAGTTGAGTAAGCACTAATATTGACAGAGTGTAATTAGAAACAAAGTTTCAGTCCATAGGAAGTATGAGATCTTCAGAGCATCACGAGTGTGTGACAAACGTGCTAACGTTACAGGTGGGAGCTTAGAAAGAAAGGACACACTCACTGGGAGCCAGTCACCCCCCACGAGAAGAACCGAGTTGGCAACAACTGGACCCTCTCATCTCACAGCAGAGCCCGTGAGAATCCAACCAGAGGAGGCAGGTTCCCACGCCACCGAAGACTCAACACAAAATGAACGAGAACAAAATGGACTCGGAATAACTTAGGACCATGTTTTCAACTGTGCTCGGGCCCGATGAGGCAGTGAGGTGAACCACAGCAGCTTCCGTAACTACGTCACACTTCAAATTTCAGTGTAAAATTGTCTGAAGAAAAGGATTAAGAGAAAAATTTGAAAATCACTAACTTATACTATACTGTACTATATACAAACATAAGATTTACAAAGCAAGGCCTTCAGTAACAATCTCAGACCTTAAACTAACGCACACAGGCTTCTCATTAAAGGACTCCCCTGCCTCTCAGAAGTCATGACCCCATAATCATGCCAATATTAACTCAGGTTTAATGGCACCTACACAGACACCAGGGAATTCTAATCAAAGCAAAGTAATCATCCTGCACACTTATAAGTGGTAGTCACTTTTCAAACTGCTCAAACTAAAAACAGGAAAACTAATTATAGAAGAGAATATCATGTATGATCCATTAAACGGCTAATATAATGTTCAAATTTTTAAGTATAATAAAATCTCATTAAAACACTGCTGAGAAGGAGAAAAGATGAAGACGACTGGGATTAGAGTGTGAAAGAAAACAGCACTGTGATTTAACGTGGAGGAGCCCATGCTTATGACATCGTAGACACTGGGCATTTATTTCATGTATTAGGGTACAGCCCAGACTGAACCATTTCCACATGGGCCAACTCACCTATAACAATTTAATTAAATGGCAAAGAGCAGACCCAAATACGAGTCAGAAAATCTGTGTTCTGAATTCTTGGGCAAATCAGTTAACCGTATTAGCCCTGCCTTCTCATATACAACATAAAGCAAATAAGCCACATAACCATGATTCCAAAGTCACTTCAGGGGCTTCCCTGGTGGCACAGTGGTTGAGAGTCCGCCTGCTGATGCAGGGGACGCGGGTTCGTGCCCCGGTCCGGGAAGATCCCACATGCTGCAGAGCGGCTGGGCCCGTAAGCCATGGCCGCTGAGCTTGCGCGTCCGGAGCCTGTGCTCCGCAATGGGAGAGGCCACAAGGGTGAGAGGCCCGCGTACCGCCAAAAAAAAAAAAAAAAAGTAAAGAAAAAAACAAAGTCACTTCAGTTATTTAAAAACAGATAATTAAGCCTGACTTCAAACTAAAATAAAATCCATTAAGGTGTATTTTATAACTTGTAACTGTCTCAGGTGCATTTTTTATTGTATTATCTCTCTAGCAGCATTCAGCACAAGAAAGAAGAGCAGGTATAAAGCAAGAGCTGTAATGAAGACCGCCATTTTCTAAGCAAGTCAAGTCCCACCCAGCAAGAGCTCTTTTCACCACCGCTTTCCTTACCCATGGATCTTCCCCACCCCCTCCAAAGCCAAAGTAATATCCCCAGATCAAAATCCTTGCCCCGGCACAATGAAAGGATTGTCTTTAAGTGACAACACACAGTTACACTCTGGAATGATACTAACTTCTTATACTGAAAACTTCACAATTTACTTTTAAGAAGACACACAGCTAAAAGCTAGGTTCATTAATCCTATATAATGAATGGACAGTGGCTGGGTCCTGGGAACATAGCACAAAGATGTTCTAGGGATGGACCTTCAACTTAATCTGCCAAGGCTTAAAAAAACCCTCATCTATAAGAATATTTGGCTTTCCGGAAGACAAATGCACTTTGACCTTTTGGAATTTATTTTCTGATACTCGGTGATGTTTATAGAATAAAAATAAAATAACAACAGTAGCTTCTTACATCTTATGCCTCTACAACGCACAAGGCATTGTGCTAGGTAGTTTGCACAAATTATTCCTAGTTGTCACATAACCATAGCGGGTAGACAGCAGCCTTCTTTTACAAATGAGGAAACACGGTTCAGAATGGCTGCGTAACTATACCCATTACACAAGATCACAGGGACCCTGAATTGCTGAGTTGGGATGTGAACCCAGGTATGTCTCCAGAGCTCAAGCACAGCCTTTCCACTATAATACACTGCCTCTCACGAATCTATGCTGCTATATCTGCTATACAGAGGAACAGAACAATTCTATTTAATTATCCTTTTAAAAAATTTTTGGTCGTGCCACGTGGCATGTGGGTTCTTAGTTTCCCAACCAGGGATCGGAACCACACTCCCTGCACTGGGAGCATGGAATCTTAACCACTGGACCGCCAGGGAAGTCCCGAAACCTAACAATTCTAAATCTACTGAATAAATTAATGGAAGGTGTCAGAATTAATGAAATATAGGATAAGAAAAAAGCTCGGCAGTTGACTTAAAAAAACATAATTTCTAAGTTTGTTTCATCAACACTCCATTATACAGTCTGACCATTCTCTCATATACTGATTACAATCTATTCATAAAATTATGATTTAAACACTTTCACTTTTAACTTTCATAAATCTAGCAATCACTCATATGTATTATATATGAATCACTCAAGTTCTGGCTCATCACCAAGGTTCCAGATGACATGTTTAACCTTAGGAAGTTAGTATGAATGGCCAGCACTGATTTACAACACGCCAATTCCAAACCAACAGCCAAGGAGCCACACTAACTGAAAAACAGGTACTAATAATACTGCAAACTGCCGCCCACTCCTAGTGTTCCGGGTGCACGTTATCCTGATCTTCCTTCTTCCCCCACAGCATGTACTGACTTTTAACATATGACATAAATTTACTTATATACTGTTTATTATCTGTTTCCCCTTATAAAATGTAAGCTCCAAGAGGTAGGGGAGGGACTCTGTTTTGCTCACTGATGTATTTCCCAAGTACACAGAACACTGCCTACTCGTAACAGGTGCACAAATATTTGCTGAGTGAACAGCATGCTTTGTCAACCCCTCCCATCGCTGCTTCCTGCCGCTCACTTGAGTCATCTCCCTTAATTCCTGGGAGCTGACGTTGCAAGAACACTAACATCAAACCCCAGGCCACCTGAATCATCACGCGAGGCTAAGGAGCACAGTGGTGTTTCTTAAGACATGGATTACTCTCCACCCTTAAGAGGCAATACAAGTTAGATAAGGGTTTATAACAGAAAAAGTATTACAATTTTTAAAAGTCATTAATTTAATTAAAAATTAAACTTACCTTTCCACAATCCATTCTGGTCGAATTACTTTTTCTCCCTTTAACTCTTTAATTTTGGCATTAGGAAGATTTGTGGCAATGATGTGTGTTGTTTTGGATCTGGAATAATACACATGATATTGGCCTCCATGCAACATCATTAGCTTTCTCAATTCCTCAGCAGATGGATCTGTAAAATTAATAATAAAACATGTTAAAAGTTTTACATTAAGAAAGTAGAGCCCTAGCTGAACAATCCCTTAAACAGGATGATTTAAAGAACGTATCACTGGTACACCTTCTCCTTGGCTGTGTTGCCAGTAAGCAAAGTTGGGAGGAAAATCACAAAGTGATAGAGCTATTTTGCCTTAGCACATCCGACTCTCCTGGCTGCTAAAGGCACAGTCAACCAACACAAAAACATCTACTGCCAAGCAATGCCCAGAAAAGCAGATAGGCACCTCGAGTAATGAATTAAATACTGATAATAGAGCAAATATTTAAAAAATTTCAACCACATTTAGCTATATTGACCTTGACATTTTTATCTTATGTTTAAAAATACTTACTATGAGCACACTTACTGTAGAGCTTATTAGACTTTACTCCTGTGAAGCTTAATAACTTAAACTTTTATTTAAAAAATATAAGGGCTTCCCTGGTGGCACAGTTATTAAGAATCCGCCTGCCAATGCAGGGCACACGGGTTCGAGCCCTGGTCTGGGAAGATCCCACATGCCGCGGAGCAACTACGCCCGTGCGCCACAACTACTGAGCCTGCGCTCTAGAGCCCGCGAGCCACAACTACTGAAGCCCACACACCTAGAGCCCGTGCTCCACACAAGAGAAGCCACCGCAATGAGAAGCCCACACATCGCAATGAAGAGTAGCCCCCTCTCGCTGCAACCAGAGAAAGCCCGCATGCAGCAACAAAGACCCAACACAGCCATAAATAAACAAACAAACAAATAAATAAATAAATGTTTCTTTCAAAATGTGTAAAAAGATGATTGGCTTAAAAAAATTTTTTTAATAAATAAAATAAAAAATATAAGAAAAGTTAAAAAAATTTTACTCCGTTTCCTAATACGAACTTGTATCAAAGCCAAAAAATAAAGTTAACCAAAACAAAATAAGAATTGCAGACCAAGAAGCACTGTTTTTTCCCCCAATTTTGTTTCAGATTATTTTATTCTTAATAAAACTATAGAAAAATATCTTAAACAAGAATCAATGTGGTTTATGCTTTCCCATAAAAAAATGTCTGACTCACTAAAGTTATGTTATGACAGGCATTACTAGTATCACATGAAACTAATTATTTTCAATAGCTTCTCTATTTCTTTCACCTATTAATCTAAGGGAAACTCTGTACCACACTTCTCCTAGCAACAGCTGTACCTGGGGGTGAGGCTGGAGGTGGCCTCCACAGGAGGCTTGTGTATCTACTTTGTTATTCAAGCAACAGATTTTCTTTAAACACAAATGATACAGGTCCAAGTATTTAAATAAGTACTTTTATTATAATAACTATCTAATTCAGTGAGTTTTGGTCTTTAGAAGAAGAAATATGTTCCCTCTATACCGATTTTGGTAAGAGTTTTTATCATGAACAGATGTTGAATTTTATCAGACGCTTTTTCTGCATCTATTGAGATGCTCACGTGGTTTTTGACTTTTCTTTTGTTAATGGGGTGTATCACACTGACTGATTTGTGTATGGTGAACCATCCTTGTGACGCTGTGATGAATCCAACTTGGTCATGGTATATGATCTGTTGTGTTGTTGGATTCGGTCTGCTAATATTTTGTTGAGAATTTTTGCATCTATATTCATTAAAGACATTGGCCTGTAGTTTTCATTTCTCCAAAGAAGACATAGAGATGGCCAACAGGCACATGAAAAGATGCTCATCATCACTAATTATTAGAGAAATGAAAATCAAAACTACCATGAGGTACCACCTCACACCAGTCAGAATGGACATCGTCAGAAAATCTACAAACAATAAATGTTGGAGAGGATGTGGAGAAAAGAGAACCCTCTTACACTGCTGGTGGGAATGTAAACTGGTGTAGCCGCTACGGAGAACAGTATGGAGGTTCCTCAAAAAACTAAACATAGAGTTGCCATATGATCCAGCAATCCCATTCCTGGGCATATACCCAGACAAAACTAGAATTCAAAAAGATACATGCACCCCTATGTTCACAGCAGCACTATTTACAAAGCCAAGACATGGAAGCAACCTAAATCTCCATCAACAGAGGAATGGATAAAGAGATGTGGTATACACACACACACACACACACACACACACACACACACACACACACACACACACAGAGGAGTATTACTCAGCCATAAAAAAGAACGAAATAATGCCATCTGCAGCAGCATGGATGGACCCAGAGATTGTCATACTAAGCAAAGTAAATCAGAAAGAGAAAGATAAATATAATATCACTTTATGTGGAATTTAAAACACAACACAAATGAACACATCTTAAAAACAGGAACAAACTCACAGACATAGAGAACAGACTTGTTGTTGCCAAGGGGGAGGGGGGTTGGGGAAGGAAAGATTGGGAGCTTGCAATTGCAAACCAGTATATATAGGATGAATAAACAACAAGGTCCTACTATATAGCACAAGAAACTGTATTCAATATGCTGTGATAAACCAAAATGGAAAAGAATATATATAACTGAGTCACTTTGCTGTATAGGAAAAATTAAAACAACATTGTAAATCAACTATACTTCAATAAAATATATTTACAAAATGAAGAAGCAAGCAAGCTAACAAAGCGCATACAGACATGCCAGGTTTGATTACTTCTTGTTAAATGCTTACAGCGTAGAATCCATCTGTTGTTACTGACTGCACCTACTGGAGATGCTCAGTAAAAATACGTTAACCACATACGCAAGCCACATATGTAAGTTTTTCTAATTGCCTCATTAAAAATAGTAAAAAATTAATTTTAATGTTTTTATTTAACTCAATAAATCCAAAATATTACCATTTCAGCATGTAATCAATATATAAAATTGGGATATCTCACTCTTTTTCTCATACCAAGTCTCCAGAATACAGTATATATTTTGCATTTACAACACACCTCTATTTACACTAGTCATATTTCAAACGCTTATTAACACACATGGCTAGTGGCTACCAAATTGGATAGCGCACTGGAAAGAGAAATGAAAACAACTTTCAAACAAAATTAATTCAAAATTCATAATTGAAGGTTTTCAGGGGCTAGGGATCACAGAAACTAAACTAGAGCATCATAATGACTTCACATACAATAGTGGAAACTGAACATCTGGCCAGTCAGGAATCTACAGTTTACTTACTTTCTCTCCCTAAGATTAAAGCATTTGCTGATAAACAAAACTGATAAACCTCTAGCCAGACTCATCAAGAATGAAAGAGAGAGGGCTTCCCTGGTGGCGCAGTGGTTGAGAGTCTGCCTGCCGATGCAGGGGACACGGGTTCGTGCCCCACTCCGGGCAGATCCCACATGCCGCGGAGCGGCTAGGCCCGTGAGCCATGGCCGCTGAGCCTGCACGTCCAGAGCCTGTGCTCCGCAACGGGAGAGGCCACAACAGTGAGAGGCCCGCGTACCGCAAAAAAAAAGAATAAAAGGGAGAGGGCCCAAATCAATAAAATCAGAAATGAAAAAAGGAGAAGTTACAACCAACACCAGAGAAATACAAAGGATCCTAAGAAACTACTGCGAGCAACTATATGCCAATAAATGAACAACCTAGAAAAAATGGACAAATTCTTAGAAAGGAACAATCTCCCAAGACTGAACCAGGAAGAAATAGAAAATATGAACAGACCAATTACTAGTATTGAAATTGAATCAGTAATTTAAAAACTCCCAACAAGCAGAAGTCCAGGACCAGATGGCTTCTCAGGTGAATTCTACCAAACAATTAAAGAAGAGTTAACACCTATCCTTCTGAAACCACACCGAAAAGTTGCAGAAGAAAAAACACTTCTGAACTCATTTTATGAGGCCACCATCATCCTGATACCAAAACCAGACAAAGGGGACTTCCCCGGTGGCTCAGTGGTTAAGAATCGCCTGCCAATGCAGGGGACACGGGTTCAATCCCTGTCCAGGAAGATCCCACATACCGAGGAGCAACTAAGCCTGTGCGCCACAACTACTGAGCCCATGTGCCACAACTACTGAGTCCGTGTGCCACAACTACTGAAGCCCGTGCACCTAGAGCCTGTGCTCTGCAACAAGAGAAGCCAGCGCAATGAGAAGCCCGCACACAGTGACGACGAGTAGTCCCCGCTCGCTGCAACTAGAGAAAGACCGTGCGCAACAACGAAGGCCCAACGCAGCCAAAAAATAGTCAGTAGACACTGTCATTCTAGTAGCACCAATATATATATCAATTTTATTAAAAAACATCCACCTCTTTGTAGAACAAAATAAAACTGTCATTTACTGCTTCATAATCATAAGCAGGTAAAAAGAACTGAGGAAAGAAAATTAACATTAATTTAGCACCTATTCCAGTCATGTACTTTCCATACTTCATCTCACTTAATGCTCACCACTGGTGATTCCAAGATTGGAATTCAACAACAGAGTCTTGGCATCACAAGTTCTCTGTGAGATGATTATAGTCATTTCAATGTTATCCTTACCAAAAACAAAAAACAAGCATGTTCTCGATAATTTGGATAACCATGATTTCATTGCACAGGTTTTGTTCATGAAGGTACTGGTGCTGTCAGGGACTGCTTTAAATGTCATGTGCTAATGAAAAGAACAGAAACCAACTTAAGGTGCAAATGATGCATCTTCATCAAATGAAGACCAAAAATGTCATGGTACAATGTTCAAATGTTGATTATGTAGTGACAGAACAGACAACATCAGTGGGGGGAAAAGGTCATTAAAAAACACATTTGCTGGATATCCACATGCAAAAGAATGAAGTTGGGCCTTTATCTTATACCATACACAAAAATTAACTCAATGGACTAAAGACCTAAATGTAAGACCTAAAACTATAAAACTCTTAAAACACAGGGGAAAAGCTTCATGACATTGGATTTGGAAATGATTTCTTAGATATGACACCAAAAGCACAGGCAACAAAAAGAAAAACAGATTAAGTTAGACTACATTAAAATTCACAACTTCTGTGCATCAAAGGACACAATAAACAGAAGTAAAAAAGCAACCTGTGGAACTGAAGACAATATTTGCAAATCATCTATCTAATAAGGGGTTAATAGTTAGAATATATAAAGAAGTACTTCAACTCAACAACAACAAAATAACCCAATTTAAAAATGGGCAAAGGACCTGAATACACATTTCTTTAAAGATGATATACATATGGCCAACCAACATATGAAAAGATGCTGGGCTTCCCTGGTGGTGCAGTGGTTGAGGGTCCGCCTGCCGATGCAGGGGACACGGGTTCGTGCCCCGGTCTGGGAGGATCCCATATGCCGCGGAGCGGCTGGGCCCGTGAGTCATGGCTGCTGAGCCTGCGCGTCCGGAGCCTGTGCTCCGCAGCGGGAGAGGCCACAACAGTTAGAGGCCCACGTACCGCAAAAAAAAAAAAAAAAAAAAAAAAAAAGATGCTCAACATCACTAATCATGAGAGAAATACAAATCAAAATCCCAATGGAACATCCTTTTAAACCAAAATTCTTAGCTCCTCAGCATCCTGAATGAGGATTTTATAAAGGAGACCAACTTCAGATAAAAGAGGACTGTAACACGGCAACATTTTCAAGTTTTAATAGATCTAAAAACAGGTTCTAAAATGCATCTTATAGGCTGAACAACATATACACCTTTCTTTTCTATGTTACATGTATCCTTTCTTGACAAAAGACAAGATACATCAAAGAACATTGGATCAACAAGAAAATAATTTTTACTTAACTGTATTTCTCACTGAATAGGACTGTGCAATTTTAAAAACTTACAGATATCTTGGAAAGAAAGCTTTGCAAATCTGTAACACTCATGGTCCATAATACTCCTACTGTTAATTTTACAGAACATTCTTCGAGAATATTCTGTATGCAATCAAATTTTAGCATTAACTAAAACCAACCACAGAAAGTAAGAGACAGGCAAGCACAGAAAAGGTAAAAGGCACATAATAAACACTGGACCACGATTTAGGCCTAAAGCTCCACATGGGAAATTCCACCACAGCAAACGCCATCACATTGGAACAGCCACTGAAGACCACTGTGACGTCTCTGGACACAGCTTATAAAAGAGTTTTGCTCATGTGGTTAAAACACATTCTATAAACAAAGTTTTAAAATCTTGTGCAAAAGCTTTCCTTGATAGACCTCTACTGAGAAAACAGTCATCATGTGTACGGTTTCATCCTGCATGTCCAAAGAACTTGATTAAATCTTGGCTGTGTCACATACATGCTAGAAAGAAGTAAGCCAATGGCTGCTTATACCTCCTTTGGTCTTACAGTAGTTAATATTTCATTATTTCATTTGAGTCTCACAATCCTATAAATTAGAAAGATAATTTAGCATAGTTTACTGATGAGGAAATAGAGGAAAATTAGAGGACTTGTGCACAATCACCTAGCTATTGTGCAGACCCCTTTGTCTTCTGACCCCTGGCCAATACTCTTTCTCCAGCAGCCATGCCTACTCTCTCTTCCCCTCTCCTCCCTAAGTACAGCAGAATTACAAAATTCGACTAAAAGCCACATACACTCAACCAAGTAAAAAGCAAAGAAACGTCTCAAAAGCCTAAAGAACACATTTTTGAGTACCTAACAGGTGCAAGTACCTATCAGACACAGGCAAAATTACAGGGGGTGGTAGAATTTAATACAGTAAGTCTCTCCCATGTAGGAGGTTAAATTCCTACATCCCTGGATTCACACCATCAGTCTCACAGGAAACAGGAGGAGATGCTATGTATATATTCGTAGAAAATAATTCCTGGAAGGTATCCATTTCAAAAAATTAGATTAGAGCATTAAATGGACTCTTTTCCTAAATCACCACATTCACACGCTCAGAAAATTATCAATGTTAAGGTTACGTTTTCAAACAAATCCCGACCACTTCAGATATAAGTCTGTTACACTTGTATATCCCCTTGTTTCATTTTGCAAATCATACGCAAGCCTGCCCTGCTTTTCCACAAACTTCAGCAGTGCCAACGTCACCAGACCTGGTCTCTTATCCACCTACTGAAAAAGCAGAAATTACCAGAACGCCTCTTTCCATATTCACTGTCCTGATCCAACTCCACAGAAGAGCAATTACCGCTCCCTAGATTTGAAGCACTAGCTCACTCGGAGAGCTTTCATCAAAATAAACATGCCCAGGGCCTATTTCCCAGAGATTACAATTCAGTAAGCCTAGAGTGTGGCCCATTTCTTATTTAAAAACTACCCATTTGGGCTTCCCTGGTGGCGCAGTGGCTGAGAGTCTGCCTGCCGATGCAAGGGACACGGGTTCGTGCCCCAGTCTGGGAGGATCCCACATGCCGCAGAGCGGCTGGGCCCGTGAGCCATGGCCGCTGAGCCTGCGCGTCCGGAGCCTGTGCTCCGCAACGGGAGAGGCCACAACCGTGAGAGGCCCGCGTACCGAAAAAAACAACAACAAAAAACTACCCATTTAAGAAAACTGAGTTGAATTAGTGTATGAGTGAACACATTTTAACATTCAAACATCAAACACATTTTGTGTTTAATGTACAAACACAGAACTCTGCTATTCATTTGTAGGCTCAACTAACATTTATTGAGAATCTTACAATGTGCCGGGCAGGTTTCTAGGCCCTGGCACTCTCGGGTGTGCTCCACAGCACTTTTATTTCACTGCGCAGACAGAAAGTAAGTCAGATAAATACCAGTTCAGGAGAAAATAAATTCTATGAAGAGAAATGAAGCTGGATAAGGGATTAGAAAACAACTGGGGGGCAAGATCCATGTATTTTACATAAGGCTGGTCAGGGAAAGTCTCCTGGAGAAGGCAACATCTGACAGAGCTCCGAGGGATGAAGCCCTGGAGGAGGAGCTAATGGAGGCCCCACAGTGTTCTCTCTGATCCACATCCGGCCAGTGTCACCACACACAACGGGCTTTCGGACTCCCCCAAACTCAGCACATAAGTAAGACCTGGCAATACAAGACAAAACTCAGGTGTCAAAAGTAAATGTTTCTAGCAATAATGCTATGAAATGTATATTCTGTGGACCAGTTTAAGGAAGGAGGCAAATCTAATTTAACTGGGTCTTAATGGATGAATATGACTCCAGTTCACAGAAGTGAGGGAAGCAAGAGCACAAACAGCAGCACAGGAAAGAGGAAGTACAAAGACAAATCTCAAATATCAGAATAATCCTGTTGACCAAAATTAGAGAATATAAAGGTGAAAATGGAGGTCAGGGTTAGGACAAGAATGCCCTTACCCATTTTCGTCTAAAAAACACCTTATTTATCCAAGACCAGTTCAAAAAGTCAGTTCTTCTATGAAGTAATCACTCTAACCCTCAAAGGTAATTACTTCTATGTTGCCACCCACTTGGCTCTGTTCACGTCTAATGCCCAGAGATTACTTTTTTGTCACAAAATCCACATTCTCCATCACTGTCATCTCTGTTCAAACATAGTACCTAACACGCAAGCAGCATACAAAATATATTCGTTGAATTAATTAACACAGAGTAAAATGGGATGAAAGGTCCAAAGATTGGAAAACTTAACAGAGTAAAGATGTCAATTCTCCCTAAATTGAGATATAGGATTAATTTACTTCCTATCAAAATTTCAGCAAGGTATCTATTTTGTAGACACAGAAAAGCTGCTTCTAAAATTTATGTGGAAAAGCACAGGTCCTAGAAAATAGCTAAAGCAACCTTTCCAAAGAAGAATAAAATGGCAATGATCACTGTACCCAGTATTATGGCTTACTATATAGTACAGAGGTACAGTAATCAAGACCATGTGGTACTGGTGAAAAGACAGATACATATGTCAATGGAATAGAACATGGAACCCAGAAACATACCCACCCAAATATGCCCAATTGATTTTTGGGCAAAGTACACAAGTAATCCAATGCAGGAAGAATGGCCTTCTCAACAAATGGTGCTAGCAAATGGATATCCACAGGCCACGAACAACAAACAAAAATATTCTAATGGATCATGAACTTAAAAATTAAACATAAACTTATAAAATTTTTAGAAAAAATAGGAGAAAATCTTTGGGATCTAGTACTAAGCAAAGACTTTTGACTTGAAAGCACAATCCATAAAAGGAAAGGCTGATAAACTGGACCCCAACGAAATTAAAAACTTCTGTTCTGCAAAAGACCATGTGAAGAGGGTGAAAGGCAAACCACAGACTGGGAGATAATATCTGCAAACCACGTATCTGACAAGGAGTAGTATCTAGAATTATATAAAGAACCCTCGAAATTCAACAGTAAAAAACCAAACAATCCAATTGGAAAACAGGCAAAGGACATGTACAGACATTTCACTGAAGAGGATCTACAGGTGGCAAATAAATACAGGAAAGGATATTCAACATCTTTAGCCATCAGGCAAATGCAAATTAAAACCGCCAGGAGATACCACTACACATGTATTAGAATACCTAAATTAAAACAAACAAAAAACCCAACCTGTCTGTACAAAATGCTGGTGGGGATGTGGAGCGACTGGAATACAAATTAAAACCACAAAGAGATATTACTACATACCTATTAAATTTTTAAAATAAAAATCACTAAATGCTAGCAAGGACACAGAAACTGGATCACTCATAAATTGCTAGCGGGAATGTAAATAGTACAGCCACTGGGAAACAGTTTTGCAGTTTCTTAGAAAAAAACGAAACATGGAACTACTATATAACCCAGCAATTGCACTCTTTATGTTCACACAAAAACCTGTACACACGTGTTCACAGCCAAAAAGAGGAAATAACCCAGAAGTTCTTAAATGGGTGAACAGTTCAACTGTGGAACATCCATACCATGGAATAAAAATGAAAAAACTACTGATACACACAACAACTTGGATGACTCTCCAGCGTATTATGCTGAGTAAAAAAGCCAATCCCAGAAGGTTATATACTGTATCTTCTATTTACGTAACATTCTTGAAATGAAAAAAGTAGAGGAATGGAGGCCAGACTAGTAGCTGCCAGGCTGAGAGCAGAAGGGGAGTCGGTATGGCTCCACAAGGGAGGCAGGAAGGATCCTTGTGTGAAAAGGTTCTGTGTCTTGACCGTATCAATGTCGGTTTCCTGGTTGATACAGCACCATCTTCTAGAACAGCGGTCCCCAACCTTTCTGGCATCAGGGGCTGGTTTTGTGGAAGACGGTTTTTCCACGGAGGGGTGGGCTGGGGGGTGGTCTGGGCGGTAACGCGAGCAATGGGGAGCGGCAGACGAAGCTTCGCTGGCGAACCAGCCACTCACCTCCTGCTGTGCGGCCCGGTTCCTAACAGGCTGCGGACAGGTTATCGGTCTGGGGCCCCGGAAGTTGGGGACCCCCGCTCTACAAGATGTTACATTGCGGGAAACTGGGCAAAGGTTCATGGTCTCTATTTTTTCTGCATGTGGTTCTACAGTCAAAATTTTTTTTTAATTAAAAAAATGAGATAGAAGGCAAAGAGGTTATTAACCTTTGAAAGGAAAAGATGCTGTTTGGGAGAAAAAGAGAGATGAGAGAATGGGTTAACAGAGGCAGAGTAGCCAGAAGATGGGGGAATCTTATCTCTAAACTCAAGTTCAAAGCTAACTGTGTTGGAAGGGATGTGGGTTACCAAAGAGAAGTTCAGATGGCAGAACTAGGAGCTTTAAAGGAATCAAGAAAACTTGGAACATCAGTTAAAGTCTATGGGGAGCACGAGTAAGAACCAACAACAACACAGGATTCCCCACCTGTCTCCCTGCATCTAAAGCACTATTCTTTTCATGCTGATTTATCACAGACTGTTAGATTCTGTTTTATCTATAAAGCTTCAAAAGTAGTCACTAAAAGTGAAAATTTTTCTAAAAAATTGTATCACCACAACTTGCATGTCCCTATGAAATTCAACATAAAGGAAATTTACTTAAAGAATTACAATGTAATCCTAACAATAACAAGAATAAAAATTAATATTATCTCTATCTTAAAGAAAAGGATAGGGATAATAATAGGTCCAAAAGAGAAAATGTCTTACAGTCACATAAAAATTAGTGATGAAAGTAAATTAGAATTCCAGAATCTCAACCATGGTAATGATTACTACAATATTCATTTTTTTCTCCCTCACACAAAGAATCTATTTTTCTTCCTCTTATGTAAATAAGGGTGCCCTCGAAAACTGGGGACTTCCAAAACTTGCTGATGTAACAAGCAATGTTTATTTCTTAACACCTTTAATCTTTTATAATGCATCTCAGGAAGGTCTGTGGAGCTTGAACGTTCTAAGATGCCTAAGTAGAAAAGGTGCATGTGAATTTTCCCAAAGTTGCACCACCATTCGTTTTGAGATAACATTCTTAGACAAAATTGTCAATCACGCCTGCTAAAACTCAACCAGGCAACTGTATCAGCCAAATTAAAACTTAACTTTAATCAACAAGTACCCCCTGAGTGGTTATGCCCATCACTGTAGAGGCACCAAGGACACAACAGTAATGAAAATGTGGAAATGAAGCTCTTGCTCTTGTCTAGTAAACAGGCAACTACAATAAGATCTAATAAATGCCAAGATGTGAATAAATACAAGGAGCCAGAGCCCCACAGAACCTTGAGAAGCCACTCCCACCAGTAGCAAGACAATCAGACAACCGAGGGGGAGTGCTAAACGGAGACCCTAAAAACGAGCGGGTATCAGCCGACTGAGAGGTGGGGAGGAAATACCGTTAACCGACCAACACAAATATTTATAGCCATTCACCTCAAAAAACACAAGAAAATGATCTTAAGAGGAGAGGAATCCTCAAGAGAATAAAAAGAAAACTTTGGCAGTAAAATCTGACAGCCAACAGACAAGTGGTAACTGACGGGGCAGATCAGAGAAAGATAAGATCTGAAAGATGAGCTGGCTGTGTGGAGACCCAGAAGACACTGCTTGGTGCCAGTGAAACCAAGAGAAACTCGTGAAAACAGAGGCACTGGGCACCTCCAAGAGTGGGCTTGTGGACAGGCTGTAAAACAGGAAGCTCACGGCTGAAACTGTGAATTAGAATTCCAGAACTCCTCTCCAACTCACAATGAAACACTATCCTGTCCCTTCCAGATACTGGACTCGATGACAACAGGCACAGCAGGAGGGGAGAAGGGATAGAGAGGAGGAAAGAACACAGCAGGGAGATTAAATGGCACTCTACTCCCTAAACAGTGAGATTCCTGGCCCTCTCCTTCCCTCCTGGCAACCAGGATGCCAGCAGCTGGGTTTACACCCTTCTCTAGGCAAGAGTCTGGGAAATCTGGCACACACACTCCACCCCCTCCTCCACCAGCCCAAAAGGACCTCTGGATAATTACAGCTGAAGATTCACCAATGAAGTGGCCCTACCAGATCCCCCTCTATTGAAGCTCACAGTTGACAAGCCCCATACGTGTGATGAGTTGTTTAAGCAGGAGGATCCTAATTTTTCATTTTAAACCTCACTTGACTTTAAAAAACTATCTGCTTTGATAAAATTTAAAATAAGACAATGGCAGGCACAGGAGGAGGGAAAGGAAACGTGAAGGAGGGGTATCTAAGCAGAGGGTTTTACTTTTACCTTTTTTATATACAAAATAAATAATTAAAAACAGAATTTAAAACAAATCGCTCCCAATCCTAATAAAAGTACATGCCAAAATGGGGTACCTAAAAGGTAAAGAGTACTCAACCTGTATATCCATTAACATAGATGGCGACGCCACTAAAAATGGTAGATGAAGCTCCGTCCTTCTGTATAGCAGCATCTGATCGAAACTGTTGCTCCAGTTTCTGGACCTTGGCAGCCATATACCCACCCTAGAATTAAAGAAAAGGTAAGCTAATCACAAAAGTTTTATTTTTCTTCCCACCCTCCCCTTTTTAGAAAGAAATTTATATTAAAAAAAAAAAATAAAAAGGCCTTACTCTGTGCTAGTAACCAAGGTATAAGGATGACATAAGGTATAATGATAAACATGAACCATAATGCAAGGCAATAAAACAGGCAGGTCAAGGGAGAGTTTTTCCCTCTGTCAACTCAATGTTTAATAATTCTATCACATTGTTACAATGGTAAAAGTTCCGTTAAAAGAGGGAAAAGGTAAGTCAAGGTTAATAAGTGTAATGCCACAAAATATTGTTCTTATCTACAAAATCAAGCAAAAGTTATACCAAAGCTTAAATCAATTAAAAATTTGACAAGTGGTCAGTAAGAATATATTTTGACTGGCTTCCACTATCTTCTGTGTATGTGAAGCTTAAGATTAATAAATTCAAGTAAAATGAAGCAGTTTGACAAACCAGTAAAGTCTTCCATACATGTAGATAAGAATACAATAAGTGATTCAGTGGCTAAATTCTGGATCTAATCAATCTATCTGGTAGTACTACTAATATTCATAACACCAACCTCAAAAAGAATATAAAAACATTATCATTTTTGCTAAAGACCTTGACAAATCTATGAATTCAGCCACACCTTTCCTGAACGTCGAAATAATTAAGGTTAATCGATTAAGACTATCAATTTTACTTTATCAATAAGGTTTTTAGAATAAAGCTGTAGGTGTCTAGAAGTGGTATATATTTTTTTCCAAAATGGAAATGACTTCATTGTTTTTGATTACTCAAATATTACATGCTGTCAAAATTTTAAGAAAATTTAAATTAGCTATGATCCCATTCATTGCTAACATTTTGGGATCTTACTTTCAAAGTTATTTCTGTGCCTCAGAACACAGAGGTTTTACACAAATAGGATCATATGTAATAACAGTCCTTTATAATACACCCTTTTAGTTAAGGCCATCTTGCCAGCTTAAGAAATATACAGCTAAATGATGGGTGTACACTGTTCCACGGTATAGAGATAATCCCCTATTACTGGATATCTACGTTTTAATGTTTTTCAGTATTATTAACAATTATGCAATAAAATTATCATACAATAAATTCTGTGCACCAGAACATTTATTTCCTCAGGACAAAATTTCTCAAAGTTTAAGCTTTCAATACACTGTGAAAACACAGAGTTGGTGTCTAAAGTGATTTACAATTTAGAAAATGCCTTCAACCACATTATAAACTAAAAGAAGAATGAAAAATACCTAGACAGTTCAATATAATTATTTTTATTCTTTTAAAACACACCCATTTTTCCCAGTCATCCTCAGCTCGCTTCCTCCATCCACCTCGTCTCATGGTGGAGCTTCTGTATTAGGGGAAGAAAGAAATATATCAATTTCGTGACAAAAGGTACTACTAATTGATATCTTATTTCAATATCAAGAAAAATGAGAAATTAAAATAAATTCAAATGTTCAATTCATAAAAGTTCAAAATATCATACTGAGGAAACTTTTTCCAAAGCATATCATTCTCTGGCTTCACAAGTGAAATTTGTTCCCCCCAGAACTCCTTACAGCTAAGTATCAGGTTTTAATTATAACTATTTTAAATTTTAATTTTAACAGGAAAAACTTTTATGCATTTCTGGCCATCAATCCTAACACCATCTTACGTAAAACATCACCAAATCCAACTAACATACTGTGCTTACTTAACATTAATGTTAATGGAACCTAAGAAAACATTTTCCTTCATGCACTGCCCTATAATATGGCTCTTAAATTCTGTCTTTGCTATTACATACTGCACACTTAAGAGTACAGTCATAGTGTAATTCATCTATTATGCAAAAATCCTAAAAGAAGTCAATCAAAGCAACTAGGGGACATGATGCAGAAAGACTATCACCAATAATAAATTGGTAACTCTGGCATTCTCCTTAAGGCAACACATGACCAACTATACCATGAAGCAACCAAAATGGCTCATCTCAAGTGTCAGCTGGCTTAGTGGTGAACAAGGTATAAATCAAAGCAGGCATTATATGAAATTCCTTGTGAAGTCAAATTCTTCTAACCCAAATGGCTACATCTTGGGACATGGCTGCATTATTCTTCACAAAATTAATATGATCTCCAATTAAGTATTTTTCTTCTAATAATTATATAGGTTAATATCAAAGGGTTACCATACACCATTGGAGAAGGCTTATACATTATCCAAGATAAACTGGCTTTGATATGCTTTAAAAAAATCTTTTATTGAATAACATCTTAAGATAGCCACACTTTATCCACACACATCAGCAGATATTTTCTTTCAAATATTTCTATTCTTAGTATATACAGGATTTATAATTTCTCCTTGCTGACTTTATATTAATTATGAATTTTTACTGTCTACTCTTAATAGGTGACTGAAAGACATGCAGAGAGTCAGAGTTGAGTCCAACAGAGAGACAAGGGGCAGGTGGAAAGGGCTGAGAACAGGAGGCAAAGTGATTAACCCTGATCAGGTGCTGTGGATGCTGGTGGAGAGAAGGGCTGCTTTGCTTTGTTTTGCCTTTTTAAGTTTGACGAAGGTAAGGGCATGGCTACCCAATGTGTTCACCCTGAGTCCCAGGACTGCCATCAGTGCTGTTCAATACTTCTTCTGTTTTCAAGAGGCTCACTTTGTCCAGTCCCTCAAGACCTCTCCCTTATCTTAAAGGAGTCTGGGAAATGTGTTAACACACAGTTCTTGACTTCAGTATAAACTATGACTCTGCACATCTGCTCTTACAAGTAAAGAGTGTGGGTGTTCTGGCCACTGTACATTAAGAATGCACACTCACGGGCTTCCCTGGTGGCGCAGTGGTTGAGAGTCCGCCTGCAGATGTGGGGGACACGGGTTCATGCCCCGGTCCGGGAAGATCCCACATGCCGCGGAGCGGCTGGGCCCGTGAGCCATGGCCGCTGAGCCTGCGCTCCTCAACGGGAGAGGCCACAGCAGTGAGAGGCCCGCGTACAGCAAAAAAAAAAAAAAAAAAGAATGCACACTCACAAAAATTATCTGCAACTATTAATCTGCTAAATGAACATAAATTAAAGAACAAAATACATTTAAAAAGTTTAATTCATCTGGCCATCTACTTAAAAGCCTCATTTATTTAAGATCTACCAGTTACCTATTGCAAAAGGCCAATATGAAAATCTTTATCCATAGTTTAATGAGGGTAGACCAGTATGAAACAAAATCATTTTTTAAAAAAAGTTTTAAAGGTTCTTCCCCCTTCCAAAGTAAAAGAGCTATCCCAGCCAAATGTTTAAAGTTTTGAAAAGTGAAAGGAATGAAGGACTGAAGATGTAATTTCATCCAATTTCAAAGAATATAATTTGACCTATGTACAGCAAACTCCTATTGGTGCAGGATTCAATTAAGATCAAGAAAAGGAAAAAAGAAATAAACATATTTCATTTTACACATTCAAATTCTACTGTTGAGAAAATCCCGTAACAAACAGTGAACTAGGTAATTTGGACCTACCCTCCCGCTGAGGAGGAGGAAAGCTAGACAAAACATAGTTTTAAAAAACTGCCTCAAGACACAGAAGGCCTAGCAAATAATGAAAAATCACTGAGCCAAGATTCAGCAGATGACAGAGGAGACCTGCCACCTCACATCATCTCCCCAAACTGGGAGACCCTTTCCCTCTGAGAAATCTGGCAATTCTCAAGGAGTGGCTGAGAACAAACACAGAGCTAAGGCAACGACAGCTAGGGCTCTCTTCCTAGGACACAGCTCTCACACCTGGGCGTAGGACCCCAGGATCAGAGTAAACTGGAGGCAGGCCGACCAGAGTATCCTGCCCCAGGTCATCTCAGTCTCCGAAAGCAGATCCAGGTGACCCCAGGCTGCCCCATGAGTGCCCCATGGCACCTGGCAGAAGGAAATGTGGATCCTCTGAGGATGAGACAACTTCCTAAACTTCATATATTTCTACAAATGAGTTTGCAAATATAGTATCTAGTACACAAATAAAAATCACCAGGCACACAAAGAAAGATCACATGAACCAACAGAAAAAAGAAACAACAACAGACAGACCTACAGAGACTCCAGATACGGAATTTAAGGTAGACTTTAAATTAATCAAGCTTACCCTGGCTCAAAGAGGGAAAAGACAAATTTCAGTATATCAGTAAAGAACTGGAAAATATTAGAAATAACTAAACGGTGACTCTAGAATTGAAAGATACAATATTAGAAATTAAGAACTTAATAAATAGATAAAACCAAAAAAAACCAAAAAACAAATAAAAGCATAACTGGGGGCTTCCCTGGTTGAGTGGCTGAGAGGCCGCCTGCCGATGCAGGGGACACGGGTTCGTGCCCTGGTCCAGGAAGATCCCACATGCCGCGGAGCGGCTGGGCCCATGAGTCATGGCCACTGAGCCTGCGCATCTGGAGCCTGTGCTCCGCAACAGGAGAGGCCACAACAGTGAGAGGTCCACGTACCGCAAAAAAAAAAAAAAAAAAAGCATAACTGGAATAAGTCAGAAGAAAATGTCCAGATAAATCACAAAAGGATGGAGAATATGGATGGGAGAAGAGACACCGGGGATACACGAGAAAGACTAATTTAAATAAACTGGAGGGAAAAAGGAGAAAAACAGAAGTTATATTTAAAGAAATAATGACTAAAACAGTCTAAAACTGATTAAAGATATCAAGCCACAAATTCAAGAAGCCCAATGAGCCCCAAACAGGAAAAAATATAAAACTATGAAAAACTGAAGACAGAAAAAAAACATCTTAAAAGCTGCCATGGGTAGGAAAATCAGAGATTCCATCAAAATACTCAAAGGAGCAGCAATTAAACAGACAGCTGTCTTTTCAACAGAAACAACAGAGCCAGAAGACAACAGTGCTGAAAGAATATGATTACTAACTTAGAATTCTAAACCCAGAGAAATATTCAATCAAGAAAGATGAAATAAAGGCACTTTCAGGCAAATAAAAAGAGGTTAATGCCACCAGCAAACTTGTCTAAAGGAAATTCTAAAGGATATCCCTTAGATAGAAGGAAAATTCTCTTGGATGAACCATCAAAAATACAGAAAAAAAACCCAACAAGGTAAACAATAAACATCTGGATAAATCAATGTTAAAAACGGACTGAATAAAACTACAATGACAATCAATCTGTTATTGTTTGTAGCATAATACACAGCATACGTGAATCAAAAGATTATGAATAAAAGACTAGGGGTGAGGGATTTATTTCTAATCCAGGCTCTGCCTCTAACTAGCTTCATTAATCTCTGGTAAATCTCCATCTCTCTGAGTCTCAATTACTATCTTTTTTTTTTTTTTTTTTGCGGTACGCGGGCCTCTCACTGCTGTGGCCTCTCCCGTTACGGATCACAGGCTCTGGACGCGCAGGCTCAACGGCCATGGCTCACAGGCCCAGCCTCTCCGCGGCATGTGGGATCTTCCCGGACCGGGGCATGAACCCGTGTTCCCTGCATCCGCAGGCGGACTCTCAACCACTGCGCCACCAGGGAAGCCCTCAATTACTATCTTATCCGGCTCTCTCACTATCAGACATTTGGGTAGTTGACTACTAGAGTTGCCCTTGGTGCTCTACACAAGACATACTGAAGAACTATTTTCAGAAACTAAACATAAAAAATTAAAACTACTATATTCACATACTTTAGTAATGTACTTCAATTTCAGAAATTTGATTATGTAACAACTTTGATGTTCTACATGTTTATTTATATTTTTAAAAATTTATCCCAGAGAAGATTTAAGGCAGCTTGTCCTATCAAATCCATTTAAATAATCTATATGTAGATTAAGATGGCCTATGACAATGGATTAGGGGTAAAAACCTAACTGTAAAACTGGTCTTTGCTGAATATTAGGAGTAGCAATTCATCAGCCCTGTCACTGCTGGATGACATCAGTTGTGTAACTTTCTTCTGTCCAACAGCAGATGCTAGATAGTTCAGTTAGGGTTAGGGTTACAACCATAACCCTACACAATGTTCCGAATTACAATGTGTCCTCTTGACTAACCCTGCTCACTAAAAAGAGAATGCCCTTTAACAACAGCCATCCAATTATCAAGCCAGACTTGCAAATAAAAATTGCCTTCTAGTTTTCAGATGAAATTCTTGCAGACTGGGTTCCCAGTCTAGTTCCACAGCGCGAGATGGCCTTGAGGAAAGTGATAAACATTTCAGAGACGGTAATTCATAACCTAAGATAACCTACTAACCTCGTCTTATCCAAGCATTAATGTAGAAGCCAATTTCTGGGTTTTTAAAAATTAGTTTAAAAAAATGAATAAATGAATTCATGTATGCAAAAGTACCCTGATTCCTACTAGTATTTAGGGTAGTCCCTGAATAAACATTAGCTACTACTATACAAATCTACCTTGCTAGGCCACAGAGTGAAAATCAAATGAGACCACCTATGTGGAAACCGTTTGAAGACTATAAAATACAAACGTTGTTATTTTAAATAAGCTACCTCTGGTCTACAACACAATAGATTCAGTGACTCAAGACCTGGGCTCTAATGCCAGCCCAACTGTGCTGCCTGGCTACATGACCTGGGATGAGTCCAAAAGCACCGTGGACTCCTCAGCTACAAAACAAAGTCTGCTTAGTGCTCCTCGGAATCCCACAGGCTGTGAACTGTAGTCAGGGTGGATGTGCGGGAGGAAACAAGAGTTGGGGGTAAAAACAGCAAGCAGGGACGGTTCCACTCCCTAAACCCACTGCAACTTTAGCAACCCTCCTTTTATAAGTTTCAGATTACTTGGGGTCTGATTAAGGTAGTCTTAAAAGAAAAAGCTCAAATTGAAAAAGACTGAGGGACTTCCCGGGCGGTCCAGTGGTTAAGAATCGTCTTGCAATGCAGGGGACGACGGTTCAATCCCTGGTCAGGGAACTAAGATCCCACATGCCGTGGGGCAACTAGAGAGTCCGTGCAACGCAACTACTGAGCCCACGCGCTCTGGAGCCCGCGCGCTGCAACTAAAGATGCTGTGTGCTGCAACTAAGACCCGATGCAGCCATAAACTAATTAATTAAAAAAAAAAAAGACTGAAACCAAAACTAATGAACTAAAAACTAAGTCTAAAGACTTCGGCTCTGTTCTGTGTTCCTATATGTGACTCTACAAAATGTGCTGGATATGTCCCAGCCCTTGAAAGGTACTAAGCTAAACGCACCTATACCTATTAGGCCTCAAGTAATGAAATTAGAAAGACACCACATGAGAGGCATCATTGCAGTCCCACCCCGCCCCCCCATGTCTACACAGAACAGCAGCTGCCAGAGGAGGCAAGTGCAAGGCAAACAGGAGAGCAGCTCTGTGAGCCCAGGGGCCCTGGGTGCCCACAATGCAAAAGATTTCCTGACTCTCTCATGCTCTCCACAGGGATGTTCAAAACGCTATGAAGAGTGCCAGGAAGATCCTGCTTACTAAAAACTATATGGAAATTATTGATGCACACTTTCCCACAACTCAATTTCATATTTGCTGGCACGCACTGTCACCAGTTCACTCTGGACTTCCAATGTGCATCTTAAGAGGTTAGTCAAATCCCACTAAAAAGAACTTCATTCTGTCTTCTTTACTATGATTACTGGTAGATTTTAATATCTCCCCACAGAATGATACTAATCACCAAGAGAAATCATTTTCATGCTAAAGTCCTATTTATCTATTTGTAATAGAATTATTAACATTGTAAGGTTCTGAACAGTTCATCACACACCAGAAAAATTCCCACTACATACCCAGAAAATGCCCAAATACATATTCGTCAGTGTTAATCTGTTGCTTTCATATTCATAACTCTCAAGTATATTGACTATTAATTAAGTAATGAAAGTGAGTGGCTTTTATTCAGTCTCATTAATCTAGCCATATGTACATGTATGGGTTTATCTTATCTTCATTTAACAGTTACTTAAGAAATAGTTGCTGACTGTTGGTGGGAATGTAAATTGATACAGCCACTATGCAGAAGAGTATGGAGGTTCCTTAAAAAACTGAAAATAGAACTACCATATGACCCAGCAATCCCACTACTGGGCATATACCCTGAGAAAACCATAACTGAAAAAGATACATGCACCCCAATGTTCACTGCAGCTCTATTTACAACAGCCAGGACATGGAAGCAACCTAAGTGTCCATCGACAGATGAATGGATAAAGAACATGCAGCACATATATACAATGGAATATTACTCAGCCATAAAAAGAAACGAAATTGAGTTATTTGTAGTGAGGTGGGTGGACCTAGAGTCTGTCATAGAGTGAAGTAAGTCAGAAAGAGAAAAACAAATACCATATGCTAACAACTATATATGGAATCTAAAAAAAAAAAAAGGTTCTGAAGAACCTAGAGGCAGGACAGGAATAAAGATGCAGACGTAGAGAATGGACTTGAGGACACGGGGAGGGGGAAGGGCAAGCTGGGACGAAGTGAGAGAGTGGCATGGACATATATACACCACCAAATGTAAAACAGATAGCTAGTGGGAAGCAGCTGCATAGCCCAGGGAGATCAGCTCAGTGCTTTGTGACCACCTAGAGGGGTGGGACAGGGAGGGTGGGAGGGAGATGCAAGAGGGAGGAGATATGGGGATATATGTATATGTGTAGCTGATTCACTATGTTATACAGCAGAAACTAACACACCACTGTAAAGCAATTCTCCAATAAAGATGTTAATAAATAAATAAATAAATAAATGGGCCACACTCTTCAAAATGTTAAAAAAAATAAAAGTAAACAAGAAAAAAAATTTATCAGGAAAAAAAGAAATAGTTGCTGAATGAACTGGAATACAGAAATGAATACACAATGGAAGAATGAATGTGCATATTATGGTAGCATACTCATCCATGAATGCTCCACAAATGCAGAGAAAAGCACGCGCAGCCACACAGACCATCACCAGGCAAGGCCACAATAAAGCAAGTTTACTTGCAGCTCCCACCACATCGCTGCTCAACACCTCTTTTTTCCTTCTTCAGGGCCTCCTTCTCTACCTTAGTTAGCTGTCAATTCTCTGCTAACAATTAAGAAACTGCTTAATAACTGGCTTAAGGTATGACCCATCCCAGGGACCTGTGTATTTAAAAGGACTTCTCTAGGACCATTCAATGGGGGAAAGCACCGTCTTTTTGACAAATGAAGTTGGAAAAACTGAATATCCACAGGCAAAAGAATAAAGTTGGACCCTTAACGTACACCATATACAAAAATTAACTGAAAATGGATTAAAGACCTAAATGTAAGACCTAAAACTATGAAGCTCTTAGAAGAAAACATAGGAGAAAGCTTCATGACATTGGATTTGGCAATGATTTCTTGGATGACACCAAAGCATAGGCAACAAAAGAAAAAAATAAATTGGACCATACCAAAATTTTATAATGTGTATCAAAAAGGCACAATCAACTGAGCAAAAGGCAACTCACAGAATGAGAGGAGATATTTTAAAACATCTACCTGAAAAGGGACTAATATCCAGAATATATAAAGAAGTGCTACAACTTAATGAAAAACAAATACACTGATTAAAAAATGGACACAAAATTTAAATAGACATCTCTTTAAAGAAAATATACAAATGGCCATTAAGCCTATGAAAAGATGCTTAGCATCACTAACCATTAGAGAAATGCAAATTGAAACCACGAGATAACATCTCATACCCATTAGGATGGCTACAATCAAAAAAAAACCAAAAAAAACAAAATAAGTGTTAACGTGCATGTGAAAAAACTGGAACTCTTGTGCACTGTTGGTGGGAATGTAAAATGGTGTAGCCATTATGGAAAATGCTATGGTGCTTCCTCAAAAAATTAGAAATAGCACTGCCGTATGATCCAGCAATTCCACTTCTGGGTACACACCCAAAAGGCTTGAAAGCAAGGTCTCAAGATATTTGTACACCCATGTTCACAGCAGCATTATTCCCAAATGCCAAAAGACAGAAGCAACCCAAGTGTCCACAGATGGATGAATGGATAGACAAAGTGCGGTATATACATAAAGTGGAACAATATTCAGCCTTAAAAAGGAAGGTAGTACTAAAAAAATAAATAAAATAAAATACACACAAAAAAAGGAAGGTAATTCCAACAAATGCTGCAACATGGATGGACCTCGAGGGCATTATGCTAAGTGAAATACGCCAGTCACAAAAAGACAAATGCCATATTATTCCGCCTATATAAGGTATCTACAGTGGTAAGATTCACAGAGACAGAAAGCAGAAGGGTGGCTGCCAGGGGCTGGGAGGGCAGGGAGCTACTGTTTAACAGGTACAGTTTCAGTTATGCAAGTTGAAAAGCATTCTGGGAAGACAGATGGTGGTGATGGTTACACAACAGTGTGAACATACTTAATGCCACACTTAAAAATGGTGAAGATGGTAAATTGTATGTTATATGCATTTTACCACAACTAAAACTTTTTAAAATATATTTTTAAAAATAAAGAAAGTTTAAAAAAAGGACTCTGACACTGGCAACTGGGTTCACAGGGACTGGTTAGCTGCAGGGAAGGGGGTAACGGGGATGTCCACTTAGGATACAAAGCTCAGAAGCAGGCTGTCCTTCTCCAGGACACTTGTATAGCACATCTGGGATTTTTTCCTGGGGAGGGCAGTGGGAGGCCATGTGCAAAACGAATTTACTAGGGCCAAGTATCCTCCTCATGAGTGACAAAGTAAACGAAGTGCTAGGACACAGTCACTGACAAAGTTTAACAAAGCTGCTCCACTGGGCTCTCTCATCTGTCCTTAAATGCTGAAGGCTTCAATACCAGATAAACAGCTGTTTTGAGGTTTTGTTTTGGTTCAACCTTAGAGACCATCATTGTCTAAGGCTATAGTTCTCAGACCACTGAAGTTATTAGAGCACAATGGAGATTCTTGAATCTCAAAACCCAGGGAATCAGAACCTTCTTCTAGACCCACCTACATAGTAGTCAGGTTTTGACTTTGAAGAGACTTTCACCAAGGTATTAAAAACAACAATCAGACACCTGTGTGAAGGGCATTATTGTGCCTTTGTAACAATCTTTTGTCTTCACCATATACTGGCTTTTAGGGATTCTAAACCTAGCTGACAAGTTTATATCATAATACAGCATGTATTTCATGTATTTAAAATACCTTTGAAAAACATATAAAAATAAAATGTCAAAATATTTAGACCAAACATTATTCCTAGTGTAATAGAACCCTTAAAAAAATTTTTTTAACTTGGTCTCTTCACCTTCAGTATACTGAAGCATTTTCCTATTATCAATTTTTTATGCACAGTTAAACAATTCCTGTACTATATGATACCATTTTGATCAACACCAAACAAACACAGACTTCAAAGAACTTTAACCCACCAAATAAAAGGGGCTACAACATACACAGCACTCTCTAAACAACAAATTATACATGTGGGTACTGAAGCCTTTTCTAGAACTGAGTCTGATCTATCTTTTCTTGAGGCATTCTCTATTACCCTCCAAATTCATGATTTGTGTTTATACACTGCTCTGAGTGTTTTCGGTATTCAGTCTTGTTAAGTGTTCCTTTTCAAAAATAGTTTTTCCTTCTCGATTTATAAAAGCACTATATGTTTACTGCAGAAAACTGAGAAAATGCAGGAAACAGAAAAAGGGAAGGGAAAATTACCATATTCCCACCTTCTTTTAAAAAATTCACCTGTTGACTGACACTTTACATTTCCTTTTTTTCAGTACTCCTTAAATTTTCAACATTTAAATTTTAAAAATTTCAACACACCACTATATCTTACATTTCCATAGTGCTTTTATTTTTCCAAGGGGTCCTTACATATCGTATTTATCTTGACAACACATCCATGGAGTAGGCAGGGCAAATACTAGCTATTTTGCACATAGGCGCCTTCTACGATGGAAGGGTTAAGATAAAATATCTGATAAGGCTGCACGGCTGGTTTGTGGTACAAAATCACACTTACCTTGTACAAACCTATGTCTCCAAATCTTCAGTGGAGAAACGAACAATGCTATCAGTATAATAAACTCCTGAAAAGAACACTCCTACTGAATTGAACCAGCCTAATACAATTCAACAAAACAGATGCTTTGACCCTAGCACCTGTCTGGGTCAGAAACAGTAGCTGCCATACATGTGACAGAAGGACTAAGGAGGAAACAGGTCCAACAGACAGCTTGCATCTAGACCCCAACTGTACACGTCCATATTCATGAGAAGTAGAGACCCAGAGACACTACCAACTTTAACTGACCTTTTAAGCAGTCAGATCTTAGTTCTTTCATTTGTGGATAGAGGTGGACCTGACAAACCCTAGTCTCTTGCAGTTTTTTAAATGTATGATTCTATATATCTATCCATTTTTTAAAAAGGCTTTTAAGATGAAAGTACACATATTATGCTACTCTGTTAAAAAAAACTCAAAGGCTATGCACAGATGTGGCTATACAGTGAAGAATTAACCCTGCTCAAAGAGGGGTCTGGCCTTTGCTCTCGGAACGTCCTGCCTGACAAATGTCTGTTTATCTAGGGGCTAAGAGTCACTCCAGATAGTCTAACAATGTGATTTGTGATATACGGTGGAAGCTTCGGACCATGCACTACCAACCTTCTGAGAGGCTGGAGACAGAAGGTCAACCTCATCTATTTGACCAAACTCCAATACAAACCCTGGACACTAAGGCTTAGGCGAGCTCCCCTGGTTGGCAATACTTCATGGGCATTGTCAGTTGTCATTAACAGAAGTCACCTCCATCCCAGATTCCTGTGGTGAGGACAACTCAAAGTTCCACACGTGGACCTCTCCTGTGTGCCCCATGCCTCTCTTTGGCTGGTTTTAACCTGTAACCTTTCACTGTAATAAATCATAACCACAAGCACAACAGCTTTCAAGAGCTCTGAGTCCTTCTAGTGAATTACTGAACATGAGGGTGGTCTTGGGGATCCCCAAACTCTGGAGTGGCAGAATGACAACTGTCCCCTAGTGTTCAGTCTCCCTTTCTTTTAGTAAAAGAACACCTCTCCCACCCCCTCTTAGTGGGGAGCAGGGTTGCCAAGAGGCTACATTTCCTCAGCTCCTTTAAATCAGGAGTGGCCACGTGATTAAGTTCTGGCCAACGAGATGCGAACAGAGTAACGTATACAAAATTCTGTGCCATCTATCCTTAAAGGAAGTTGTTTACTTTTTTTGGAATGCAGCTGTGAGGTAACTTGGCTTCAACCAAGAGAATAAGGACAATACCCTAGCGGATGGCTAAGCAAACAGAAGGAACCTGGGCCCCGAATGACCTAAAACAAGCAGTAGTTCATCAGCTGTGAACCGCCACCCCCATCACAGCGGAGAGAGCTACTTCACTCTCTGCATCACTGCGCTCTCAAGTCTCTGTCACAGCCTTGCACCCTGGTACCTGGTTAGCCTGCACCCTAATGAACCTAAGTGCATTTCACTGTCTTCATATTATGACTTAGAGTCAGTTATTTCAATAAACGACGCAGAAATAAAAGGAGAGACAAGCAATAAGATACATAAGAAAAATGTCTAGATACACAGGCATCCTCCACTTTTCAAAAGCTTACTTCACACCACTTCGCTCTTATGGAAGACCTACATTAGTCCCCGTTTCCGCTAACCAAAAGAAACCCCAAGAAGATTTTCACTTTTACAAAACAAAAAGGGTAAAGCAAAAGCAGCATTCAGCCTGTCTTACAGCAGGCTGCTGCAGAGGGAGCGTCCTCCCCAAGCACCTTGGTACCGCCCAGTCCTTGCCCAGGAACCTTGCTCAGCACCTCAGCATCAAGCCCCCATGGTTTTGGACTGTGTCACTGTGAGCATCTGTGCTTTATTTTGGTTTATTCTGTGCATCCGCTAGCAAGATGAGTCCTACGGTAACGGTTTCTTTGCTTTTGGCCATTTCGGCTTAAGAAAGGTTTCACAGGAACACTCTACGTCCAGGTAGCAGGGGAAACCTGTATTAAAACTGAAAATGCATAACATCTGTAATGTCCCAGTTTGAGGCTGATCTTATTAAAAGCAAATGTTCTATCCCAAACAATTTAATATAACAAATTTGTCTCTTATCCTCTTGGTTATTCGTAACAATGAAAATACGCACCCCTCCCCCACTGCAAATGACTGATCTAACAAAATCAGTCATTTGAAAACAAGCGGAAGGAGGCGTTCTAAAAGAATCACTAATAATTTTCTTCCCTGTAATTATAGATTTCCATAGATGGGAACGGAAATGAAGACACCATTTTAATAAAGTACAAAGAACCTCCTTCTCTGGCTTTCCAGGGTGCGGCAAGATGAACTGGCTTCCCAACACCTTCCCTCACCTTCATGAACTCCTATCGCTCATTAAGTATCTCCACCAGGATGTCCCACATGCATCTCAAAGTCAGCATGTCCAAAAGTAGGGATCAGGCTACAGAGGAAAAGAAAAGACTATTCTGGAGATGATATGATAAAGAAAAGAATCTATAAGGAGTAAAAAGCCAGTGATCTTCACTAAGGAGAGGCAGCACAGTCTCATAGGAAAGCCAAAGGGTTAACTGAAGAAAAGTTCAAGGTTGCAATAAATCAAAGACTCCAAAGGCCACAGCACAAGTAAACAGGGACAGAACTCAGCTGGAGAATAAAGGAGGTAACATCAAAGAAGAGGGGGCTGCATCCTGAGCAGCGGTTCTCATTCTTGAGTCTTCATCAGTATCACTTAGAGGGCTTGTTAAACTCATTACTGACCAGGGGATTTTTGCAGAATCTAATGCCTGTGCCCGGCAGTTTTTATTTTGGCTGGCCAAAAATTAATTCTGTTATCTCACTAACATTTTGTGCGTTATTACATTCAATAGTTACACCCGACACACCTGTAAAGTCTTCTAATTTTTGTGAAATGTTGTCTTCAATCCACTCTTCTGTGGAAGAAAAGGAGCATTCTCCAGCATCGTGAGCTTCATTTTCACTTTCTGTATCAGAATCAATCACTAAGGTTTTTTTGTCTTTTTGTTGCTCTAATATTCACATCGTCTGAATCAGAACTATATTCTGAAGAACTATCATCTTCTGAGACATTAGTATATACGTTGCTCGGACAATCAGAGAATGTGTCTGCATAAAATTCACTGAAAAATTCTTCACTCAAAATTTTGCAATATGTCATTTTTGAAAATTTTATGTTTATAATATACACAAGGTTGGAACAAAAACCTAAAGGAGCAAAATGTGAATCATAATGACAGTCTTAAGTTGTATAATGAAACTTTGATCAATTTTAAGCTCCAACAACTTCGCATGGTGATGTTAATTGCATCACTCTCTAAAAATGTACTGATACGTCTCCGGTCAATAATGTGTTAAAACCGACTGCTGGGCCCCAACTCCAAGTTTCTCATTTTGTAGGTCAGGAGTGGGGCTGGGAATTTGTATTTCTAAAAAGTTCCCAGGTAATGCCGATGCTGCTGGCGTGAGGCACATACTTTGAGAACCACCAATTCTGCCTGTGGTGTACCTAGAGTGGTCACCAAGAACAGAGACAAGGACCGGAGAAGTTCAGAGGTAATGAGACAGTATACTATGTAGAAAGAATGCTGTTACAATGTGCACTAGTAGAAAGAATTTCACAACAGGCATAAAGGCAACTCCCCAGTTGGTCTGGGAGGGAGATGTCTCCTGTCCTTTGCCTCCCACTCCCTCTCCCCGCAAATCCCAGGTCTGATCTAACAGGTTACTCCATATTCACGGAGTATTTACTGTAATTTTCAGTTTTCAAGATGAGTAAAGTGTAAACCGCAATCCAAAGCTACCTGTTAGAGAAGAAAGATGTGCATAGGACTACAGTCAGGAGCCAACATTAGGGGCACCGACAAAACACAACAGACCACACAGAAGACAGCAGTAAAGCTCCCCTTGGAGAAGAGACCCAAGAAGGCTTCACTGAAAAGGTGGATCTGAGCTGAGGGCAATAAGTAGGATTTGAACGGGCAGAGGGGAGTGAGGGGGTGAATTCAAGAAGAAGGAAATTCACGAGCAAAAACAAAAGAGAAAAAGATGTTTAAGGCAACATTTTGGGGCTGACACAGAGACAGTGATAGATGAACTAACAAGGTAGCTGAGGGAGTGTCCCGAATATCATACTAAGAAGTTTGAACCCTCCTTTGTGAAAGTCAGGAAAGGAAGTGTGAACTTGTGCATATAAATGATGGGGGATGGGATGGCTGCACACAGATGGGAAAGGTTCTGGCTCCCCAGCCTCATCTACACCAAGATTTATTAACTTGTCTCGGCAGCAGTCCCCATCACATGTATTGCATCCGCACAATGCATTAGATCTCCAAACTCACAAGGTAAACCGGCATACATGGTGGCGTATAACTAAAAACAAATCCTTCTGAGTAACTGCAATTCAAAAAATATGGTCAAACTCACTCTTTTCTAGATCTGCTATCAGTTCCATCTGTCACGCATCTCTTTTCTCACAAATCCTTATGGTAAGTGTAACTGCAAGTGAAAACAGAGTAGAATGTTGAAGAAACTGCCAGTGCATTACCTTCTGGCCTTGCTTCCCTCGCGTCATGCCAAGAACCCCCCATCATAGATTAAAAGCAACAACAACAAAAAACCCACTACTTTTTAGGATGATATGACATTCTAAGGAGATGCTACATTCTTCAACAGACACTTCTTAATGCACTCTATGCCTGAATTAATAGACGCTAATTCTGAGAAACACTCAGTGAGCTCCAAGAGAATGTAATAACCTTTAAGTGACAATTGGAAGTAAGATTTTCTACTGGGCATAAACGATATGCAAAAAAACATTATTAACCTTCAACACTGTAAACTTGAACAGCTAGTAACTTCAACTCAGGATCTAAAATTCAAAGTGGCAACTAAGTTACTACAACATTTTTACAGCTCTAACAACAAATACATTATCAACACCTCCACCTTAAGTTTAGATTTCCTTTCAGTTAACAGTAGTAATAACCTAAGCCTAAAATTACAAACTCAAAAAGAAATACCAAAATCAAACTTTTTGAGCCGAAATTATTGTGCTTTTAAAAAAATACCAAAAAGTATGTAGTTTATAACCCTACCTACAACACAATTTACATAAATAAAATATTTCACTCAAATGAACATCAACCCAGGTTTCAAATACTATTATACCGATAAAAAAAACGCTATAATTTTCAACAGAAGGCAACCTTTCTACATACATAAATATACTGAAATGCAACCTGCTCCAATCTTTAGTATACTGGAGATCTCCGAGCTACCACTACAGAGGTGTGTTCTAGTTTGAACTGTAACAATTGTGCATCTGTTCTCACCTCCTCAGCTACTGTTCTCTAATGAACAGGGTGGCTGGCTGGCCTTTGTCCCCGGTTCTTGGGAGACTCTAAACCCTTGGAATTTCACAACTGATAGGAGTCTCCTTGTTATCCATGGTGGACCCCTAGGACACATCTTTTTATTAACAGGTGACTCCCAGTAAGCCCCTCATTTCAAGATGGGGCTAGCCATGCTGGAAAGGCCAACCAAGTGATTAGAGGGTTGGCTTTAAGCCATATGCTATCAGCCTGACCTCCTGGAAAAGGAAGGGGTTTGGAGATGAAATTCGACCTTGTGGCCCATGACTCAATCAATCGTGCCAATGTAATAAAAATCCAATAAAAACTCTGGACCCTGAGGCTTGGGTGAATGTCCCTGGTTGGTAATCATAAACCAATACAGGAGGATGATGTGTCCTGAGCACATGGAAGCATCATGTTTGGGACCCTCCCAGACCTCTCTTTGCATATCTCTTCCTTTGGCAGGTTCTGGTTTGTATCCCTTATAATAAAACGATAATTCTGAGTACAGCCCATTCCTGAGTTCTGTGAGTCACTCTAACAAATTATCAAGTCTGAGGGGGCTGTGGGAACTCCCAATTATGTGGCCAGTTGGTGAGAAGTGCAGTGGCCTGGAAGCCCTGGAGCCTGCAGCTGGCACCTGAAGTAAGGGGAGTCTGGTGGACTGTGCCCTTAACCTGTGATGTCTGTTCTAACACTGGGTGGTTAATGCCAGAATCACACTGTGCCTATAAAATAGGAGATACTGCCCTACCTCTCTTCTCATGACTCTATGGGAGCTGAATGAGAAAAAGTCAAGCAAAAGTACTTTTTAAGGCATAAAGCATTAGAAAAAGTAAGGGACTTTTTTGGTTATGCTCTCAAAAATGTTAAAGAAGAAATTGTTAAAATATTTTTAAAATTCAGGATCGTCCAGCTTAAATTTTTAAAAAGGCTTAAAAATAGGGATTTTCCTGGTGGCGCAGTGGTTAAGAATCTTGCCAATTCAGGGGACACGGGTTTGATCCCTGGTCTCAGAAGATACCACATGCTTTGGAGTAGTTAAGCCCATGCGCCACAACTACTGAGCCTGCACTCTAGAGCCCGTGAGCCACAACTACTGAAGCCCGCATGCCTAGAGCCTGTGCTCTGCAACAAGAGAAGCCACTGCAACGAGAAGCCCACGCACCACAACAAAGAGCAGTCCCGCTCGCCACAACTAGAGAAGCCTGCGTGCAGTAACGAAGACCCAACGCAGCCAAAAATAAACAAATAAATAAATTTATATTAAAAAGGCTTAAATAGGCAGTAAGTCATCTAGAAATACAGCTTATTGTAAGATAAAATTGAGAAATTTGATGAAAAGCATTTAAGAGTAAGGAATCTAAATCATAATTTCAATTATGTAACTAAGACTAGTGCCTAAATGATAAAAACATATTAGCAATCTCAAGTGTAGAAATGATGGAGTTTAGAAAATGTAAAATTCAGCTACTATTTTCTGACTAAACTTCCCAAGAGCTCATTTTAGTCTTGGTTCTGATCAGGCATGACTGAAAGCAATAGACAACATTTTGGTTAGTCAGATACTGGGCTCAAGTAAAAACTGTTCACATCACAACCAACTTTTTTGCCCATCCCTAACTAATCTTTTAATTTAAGGATAAAGCCACAAGATCTGATCTTTAAAGATCAGGTCTTTAAAAAGCTTGTCAAACCATCCTATGTGCATAAGACAGTTACCGGCCTACGGGAATGAGAAAGCATAATTTCTAACTACATTACAGAATCGTTTCTATTACTTTAAATCCAATGATTAAAAAAAAAACCTCATGACTTTAAATCACAAGTTTACATGAATATATCGCTCAATTCTCTACCCTCTTGAACATAAGATACTAAGCATACGCTGGTCTTACCCTGCATGATGAAGGGGGCAGTTTAGTGTAGCAGAGGAAAAAATGGCTTTAAAGTATTAAAACAAACAAACCCACCCCACAAAACCCTAGATTCTGGTCCTGTTTCTCCTCGATCATCAGATGATTCTCTGGGTCTCATTTTTCCTCAGGGAAAATACAGGGGCATGGCCTACAGAATCTATAGGGTTCATCCTAGCACTGGCATTCTGAATCTACTTAAGTGTTGAGAAGTCAACAACTCATAATTTAGATATTCTTCATATTTTTGAAGTGTCACAAGTAGATGTCAAAAATCATTAAAACTTAGCATTGTGTAAAAACGCTCCACACCAATGAGTCCTTCCTTACTAAAAACAAAAATAATAAAGATTCGCTCCATGATCGGCAGAAACACATGTATTTACTTGCTACCTGAAATTTCTTTTGGCCTTAAGCAAATTTAAATACATTCATGTTTTCCTAAATCTGAGGCATCACCTCTATTATATGCAAAACCTTTTCAAACTAATTACAAAGCTGACCTACCACGACACACATGATGCTGACTTATTTTTAATGATTTAATAAGGAAAAAATGATTTTGCATATCATCAACCTATTGAAATGTTTCACACTCATAAAAAATAGACATTTAAGTATAGTAGATATGGTTCCTAACTTACGATGCTTCGATTTACAATTTTTTGGCTTTATGGTGGTGCCAAAGTGATACACGTCCAACAGAAACCGTGCTTTGACTTTTGATCTCTTCTGGAGCCAGAGATATCGGTACAGTACTCTCTCGTGATGCTGGGCAGGAGCAGCACTACAGCTCCCAGTCAGCCACGCGACCCGGAGGAGGAACCACTGATACACTTACAACCATTCCGTTTTTCACTTTCAGTAGAGTATTAAATAAGTTACACGAGATGTTCAACACTTTATAAAATAGGCTTTGTCTTACTTGATTTTGCCCAACTATAGGCTAATGTAAGTGTTCTGAGCACGTTTAAGGTAGGCTAGTCTAACCTACGATGTCCAGTAGGTTAAGTGTATTAAATGCATTTTTACTTACAACATTTTTAACTTACGATGGGTTTAATTGAAAGTAATTCCATTCTAAGTTGTGGAAGATCTGTCGTAGTCAGAGCCAAAAAACAAGAAAGAAAAAGAAAAGAAAAAAACAGCCATAAAACTATAAAACTGCCAGTAGTAAAGAAGAACAACACATACAAATAACGTGATGAAACACAACGCAAGTTTCCAAACAGAAACCTTGTTTCGACCTGCCTCATAGCAAAGTGGATGTGACCTTGGGTTATGGAATCAGGTGGAAGCAGACTGAAATCCTGGCTTCCTTCTCACCTATGTGACCTGCCCAATTAGCATCATCTCTCTAAATCTATTTCTTTAAAACTGTGTCCACCTGACCCAGTGGTTGTGAAGATTAAATGAGACCCTGCACTAAGCAAAGAGCCTGACACAACAGTAAATATTTAATGATTTAGCAATTATTATTAAACTTTGTAACAAATGTTACACAGAGCAGTATTGTGATTTTTTTTTTTTTAAGTTTAAGGCCCAAAGTTTAGGATCCTATTGACTGAAGTTCAGACTGAGAAATGAAATAAAACAATGCTCCTACAAAGAGGCATTTTACTAAGGACCAGTGGACTAAGTAAAGATAACTGGTATTATGCAAGGGCAATCACCACAGGCAGCTTAGTTTCTACGAATACAGTTTGGGGGTGGGCAACCCATAATGAAAGAAGGCAGAAATTGAACACACTAAAGATGGTAAAACATCTTTCCTTTCCCAACTACTACAGGACTCATACTTCAACTGTATCTCAAGGATTTTCCTGTCTTCAGCCTCCAGCAAGTCCTTTCATCACCACAATTACATCTCTAGCTGAACTTCAAAGGGAAATATATAAAAGCCACTCCCGTGGGCAGCTGTTGAGATAATCACTCTTAGCATCTTCCACAGATCTAAGAATAAAAAAGCTGACTTAGGGCTTTCTTGGTGGCACAGTGGTTGAGAGTCCGCCTGCTGATGCAGGGGACGCAGGTTCGTGCCCCGGTCCGGGAAGATCCCACATGCCGCGGAGCGGCTAGGCCCGTGAGCCATGGCCGCTGAGCCTGTGCTTCCGGAGCCTGTGCTCCGCAACGGGAGAGTCCACAACAGTGAGAGGCCTGCGTACCGCAAAAAAAATAAATAAAAAAAAAAAAGCTGACTTACACATTAAGACCGAATACCGGTCACCATTCTTAGCAGTTTATTTTTTAATCCGTTCTAGACATCCACAAAATGTATTTATTTTAAAAAGGAGTTCCATAAATATAACTTTGGTGCCCAGAAAAATTCAGTAAAAGTAGTAAAGATAAAATTCAATGCTTGCATTTTTAATCTCACACAAAAACACAAAGTCCTAAGTGAATACTCCAAGCTAATTTCAAGTACTGGTTTTCAAAACTGTGAAATAACCCTGTTCTAAGAACTTTATATACATTAACTCAATTATTTCTTACCATAATCGTAAAAAGTAGGTATTACTGTCCCATCTTACAGATGAGCAAACTAAGGCACCAAAAGATATTAACTAGCCCAAGGCCACACAATCAGTAAATGGTAGGAGCCAGGATTCTGACCCTGGCTGTCTGACTCCAGAACTAATGTTTAAATTAACTATACCACTCATTCACTTAATTCACTTAAGTTTTACTGAGAGCCTACTATGTGCCAAGCACCCTTCTAAGCACCAGAGACAGGGTCATGAACAAGTCAGACAAGGCCTCTGCCCTCCAGGGGGGGAGAGGCTTTGGAACAAACAAGTCTTATGGGAGAAATGGGTAAGTGAGTGAAGAGTGTATCTCTGCCTCGTAATAAATGCTGTGAAGAGAAATAAAGCAAAATGAATCAAAAGTGACAGAGAGAGGGGCTGGCTTCTATTGTAGGGATCAGAAAAGAGATCACTCTGATGTGATGACATCTGAGCAAGATAGCCACCAGGAGGAAGGGGTGGCCCAACTAAAAGAACAGCAAGCGTAACACCCCCAAGAGAGGAACAGTTCGGTTTGTTCGAGAAACGGCAAAAAGTTCTGATTCAATTCTAAGGGTAACAGGAAGCTTTTGGAGGGTTTTCACCAAGAGAGTGACAATATGATTTATTTAAAAAGATTAAAAAAAGTGTTTAAAAAGATCATTCTGTTATGTGGGGATCAGTTGGGAAGGGAGCGACAGAAATAGGGACACCGGGGAAGGCACTGTTGCAACAGTCTAAGGGAGACATACTTGAACTCAGACTAGGATTCCCGTACTGTTCATAAGTAGATGAGATACTAAAAAGGAGAGCATGCAACCTAATTGCCCCTGAAAAAGACTTTTTTAATATTCCTCCTTCCTCATGTCCCATAGATTCTTTTTAATATCCATGTTAATGCTTTAGTGGGAGCTGTTATAGAAGTAAAGTAAGATTAAAAGGTATTTCCTTCATTTATAAATGTTCTATTTAATATACTCCAGGATTTATTACAATATGTCACATACACTCATACATTCTTGAGAAGCAGAAAGAGCTTTACTGCTCCTTAGTTTAGGGCTTCTTCATTTATTTGGAGACAAGAAGAGGTACCTATCACCTCTTGTGATTAGCTTTCTTATGCTTTGTCTCAGCACATCCCAGCTCATTCTAGACTGTGAACTGCAATAAAAAGGTATACCAAAGGGAATTTGTATTTATGGAGCACCACTGTGTACCAGGGACTCACTAGATGCCTTACATTTAAGAGCTCATTTAATCCTCAGTTACCCAAGGTAGGAAATATCTTCGTTATACAAATGAGAAAAAAATCAGAGCTATTAGTAACTTAAATTGTCCAAGAACACAGCTAATAATGGGTAGAGCTAGAATTTAAATCTACATCTAACTCTGAAGTTCTTATCTTCCTACTACAGCAGCTATGAAAGAAAGGACTATAAAATATACATTACATGTAGTCTCTCTTATTAGTGACTAGCTTGTTGCTGGTGGGGACGGGTTTCTTTCTCTTACACAGAATCTGAGTTTTGAAGTTGGGGTTGGAGAAAATGGAGTGATCTTACATATTCAAACACATTATTTTGAAAACATATTTACTACTTGAGGTTTCAAAGAAATTAGTCCTAAAAGAGTGATTCCTGCCTTAAAAAAAAAACACTTAAATACGTATTGTTTACCATGAAATAGGAGTAATGTTCTATGACAAGTTTGGTACAGATTCTGCCCACAAAAGACCTGGAGATAGAGAAAAAGAGGATACGGATAAAAAGATAATCATCATAACACATGAGAAGTGGCAAAAAAAACAGCCTAAGAAGTGAATGGAGATCCTTCTAGACCAGGGAAGGATCGCTGGAGAAAGAGGGACGCTAGGTGCGCTTCCAAGAGTCTAGGAAGTACAGGGAGGGAACTACACGCCCGCAGTACCTGCTCCGGCTAAGACAAGGCTACGTGGGAAAGCTGAGATGGAAGTCTGGAAAGCAGGTAAACGGTATACCCCACAGGACGGGTTACCGCGAAGTTCACAGGAAGAACCAAGGTTATCCTCTGTCCTACCCTAAAGCGGAAATGGCTAATTCTGGAAGACGATAGTGGAGAGGCCGGGGAGACAGACAGAATTAAGAATCGCTACATCAAGTCCTTACCAGTTAGTTACAAGCCCTTTGATGATATGTGCTAGTCTTGTTATTTTCACTTAAATGATACCATTTCTATGCTGGACGTGACCTGAAAAGATGTAGAAGATAGAAACAGCAGGCTTACACCACCTGCAATTTTTTTTCTTTTAAATCAGGTGGGTGGGGGGTCAACTAATGAGTGATACACTAAGGTATTTCTTTACAAACTGGGTTTCGGTAAAAAGAGAAGGGAAACATAAGGAAAGGGCCCTTTCCGTCTGCACAGGTGCTGAATCATTTTCACAAGAAGTGAAGTGGGAAACGGGCACTTGCCAGGACAGTTGGGGGAAGGAGCTCTGCATATCAGTGAACAGATAAGTAACAAGGAAAAAATAAGTGAGTAAAAATTGCCTTCGGATAGTCCGACACCGATGCCGGGATCCGACGCGGGGCAAGGGGTGGGGGGATGCGGGGTCACGGGGAAGACTCCGCCGCGAGAGGCCGGGCGGAGCATCCAGCGCGTGGCCCCGGCCGGCAGCCCGCGCGCATGAATGAATGGCGCGGTCCGAGCGGGGCCGGCGAGCAGGGCCGCGGGCGCGAGTCATCGGCGCGGCGCCTCAGCGGGCGGTCGAGCGCGGGCGGCGGGCCGGCTGCGCCATGGCGGAGGGGGAAGGGGAGGTCACGCGTTACATAACCCGGCAGCGGCCGCGCTCCGGGCGCCGCGGGCCGCCCAGGCCGCGAACCAAGGGCCGCGGGAGCCGGGCCGGCGCGCCGCCCCCGCCCCGGCTGAGGCCGCCCGCGCTCGGGCCGCCGCCCGGCGACGCGAGGCCGGTCCCACCCCGCCCCCAACCCCGCCGCCGGCCCGGGGGTCGCTCACCTTTCGCGTTGCCCCAGACCACCATGCCCGGGCACGGCCGCCTCCTCCGGCCTCGCTGGTCCCGGCGCCGCCGCCGCTGCCGCCGCACGGTGCCCTCGCCGGGGGCGGGGAGAAGGGCCGGGTAAGGAGTCACACCGCCGCGCTGCGGTCCACGTTCGCCCCAAGCTCGCGGCGGCCGCCCTGAGCGCGCCCGGTGGCTGCTCTGTCCCTCCCCCTCCAACGGGCGCGCGCGCCGCGGCTCCGCCCCGCCCCTCCCCCTCCGGCGGCCGGCGCGCTCCCAGGCTCCTCCCCGCCCTTCCCTGCCCACGGCGGTCCCGGCCCCGGCTCGCGCTGCGCAAGCGCCCACCTCGCTCCTAGCCCTGGGCGACCCCGAACCGCGGGCGCGGCGCCCCTCCCAGGCCCGCCCTCGGGAGTCAGCGCCTCCGCTGCACGTGACCGTCTCGCTCGCGGGGGCGGAGAGGAGCGCGGAACCGGCCCGCCTTCTGCATCGCGGCGCCCGCTTTGCACCCCGAGACCTGCGAGCCTCCCGCTAGGGTTGATGCGCTGTCCTCGTCTCTGCGAGTCCCGGCCCCGCGCTGCACTCCCCAGTCCGGGAGGACACTAGTTCAGGGACCCACCATGCTTAATAACCCTGGAAGATCCGTAAAACACCCAGGTCCCCCGCCAAGAGCGGTTGACTTACAGTGACATCTAGTGGAGGAAGGGACACACGTGAACTGACACTTTGCTGTGTCAGGGAGCGACCGGGAATCAAGGCCCACAGAGGTTAGTGGGAATGAACGCTGCGCCGCGGGGTTTAAGCGTTGCCAGCTCTGGGGCGTGAACATCATTCCTTGCGCGATGAGTCCCGCCCTCCATTGCACCTGGATATTCGTAAACCTGCGGCAGGTGTCCCATCTCACATGCAGCACTGGGATAACACGCGAAAGCAATTTGCTACTACTGTAAAAACAAACAAAAAAACATACATTATGTGTGCTTAAATGCAATTTTAATTGAGGGCCTTCTGGCAAAAGACAATTGTTCCCTAAGGACCATTTTCCCCCTCTTGGCAATGTCGGTTTGCCCGGAGATCCCACATCGCTATTATAATAGTCTTTATTGTTGTAATGCACAAACATGAAGCGAACCTCCCTGCAAAGGCTTGACACTTTTCCCCCTTTTTCCCTTACCTGAGAAGCTTGAAGAGTTTGCAAGTGCGTAGGAAACAATTAGTACTCGTTTCAAAATTGATTTTGCAGAGCTGAGGCTCGTTTACTGGTAATTTAGAAAATATCCAAATGACTTTGTTTCTTTTTTCGAGCCCCTTCGTTTTTGCCACTTTATAGACTTCTATAAATGCACTTCAACCTCAGTATTCTTGTCTCTAACCCTACAAAATCACGTTGCATGCTTTTCTGAAACGTCATAATTTAATACAAACAGCGTCATTTCAATAGACTCACAAACAGTTGCCAGCTGCAACATCAGGGTATCATCTGCTGAGATGCCACAGAAAAACAGTGGCAGCCCCTTATTAATTATGGGGGGTTTTTTTTTGGTTTGTTTTTGTTTTTTGCGGTACGCGGGCTTCTCACTGTTGTGACCTCTCCCGTTGCGGAGCACAGGCTCCGGAAGCGCAGGCTCAGCGGCCATGGCTCACAGGCCCAGCAGCTCCGCGGCATGTGAGATGTTCGCGGACCGGGGCACGAACCCGTGTCTCCTGCATCGGCAGGCGGACTCTCAACCACTGCACCACCAGGGAAGCCCTTAATTATGTTTTTTTAATGCATCTCTCTAAATGTCAGTATTTCACTAACATGAAATGGCAAAACTCGATTTTCAAATTGAAGAACGATCTGTGGACTCTACTGGAAAAAATACCGTCGTATTTCAATTTTTTCACACTCCTATTTGAGTCAAAGGTTCTTGTTGTTGTTATTGTTGTTTTCTTTATTTTCTCAAGAAAGAAACACAGACGCTGAGCTAACTGACCTTGGCAACACCTTTACAGAATATAGTAAGACAGTATTAACTGCATTTTAGTGCAAATTAGTAGGCAGGCTCTGATAAGGGGAAAAAAAAAATCAGGTTGCTCTCTAGATACAATAGGATAAAAAGAGAGATAAAGAATAAACCCCAGAATCTTTGCTAAAGTTTTCTTTTCGCCCATTCTAGAATATTCTGTTATCACCTACATTCATTCACTCATTTATTTACTTCCATTTATTCTCATGAGGACTGTCTTTCCCAGGCTAAGGGGAGTTGGCCTGACCTTTGGATAAAGCAGCTGAGATGTCTACTCTGGACTCCCACACATGGGGGAGAACTTTGGGGGGCACTGCACCTTATTCCTCTTTTCTGAACTTTATTAAAAATCATTTTTGAAACGTCTAATATTACTGACATCTCAAGATCCTATGAAAGTGCAGGCCCGTGACCCTTGCAGGGACAGCCCTGGGTAAGGACATGGATCTGTTATCTTTTAACCTCGGTATCCAGCAGTAAACATTTGTCGGAAAGATCCACATCTAGTCTCTCAAATACCAAAAACAGGAAAAAAAAGAACATGAAACCACTAAAAAACAAAGATTTGTACTCAAGTCCCTTGGGTGAAATACACACTGTAACTCGTGCTTTGCTCTTAGGAAAGAGTGATCTTGATGACTGTTACAAGGCAATATATGCTTTTATGTTACAAGGCAATTTGTGCTGAAAGACGAAATAATAACAAGAATGAGCACAAGCCCACTGAAACTTAGAAAGGAAATTGGAACCAGCATTGGCTTACCAAAACTTAATTCTTCTAAAAACAGTATCTGTCTTTACAGAGTAAAGAAAGTCCACGGACAGGTATATATACTGTCGGCCCTCCATAAGGGCAGGATTCCATCTGGAATTGGCTGAACCCACTGATGCAGAACCCTGGATACATTAGCCTGACTGTACCACACTATTTTATATAAGGGACTTGAGCATCTGGGGATTTGGGTATCCATGGGGGTCCTGGAACAAATCGAACATATTTAAACAACATAGTTCCCATAATTCAGGATGATTAAATAATTGGTTATAATGAGCATTCTGAATGCCAGTCACTGTCACGTCAACAGTGAACAAAATGCACGTCCCATCCTCAAAAAGTTTCCATTGTAGTGAGGGAAGCAAATAAGTACCACGTGCCTGCCAGATAGGCTCCGGGCTGCTTCCAGAGACTGTTCTATGGAGGACATAGGAAGGGTGTCCGGGAGGCTTCCTAGAGAGAATGACATCTCAGTAAGGACTAGGAGACTAGTGGGGTACCACTGCCCATGGAAGGAGCAACATCTGTAAAGGCAGAAAAGGGATGGAGAACAGGGAACATTCCAGAAACTTCGAAGTGTGAAGTACAGAGGGGGATGGGGGGTGTGCTGAAAAAGGAGGTTGGAGAGGTAAGAAAGGGTCAGAGCATGAAGGGCCCCACAACGTATATGAATGGGTTTTGACTCTATCCTAAATGCAGTGAACAAATTAAAGGGTTTTAAGGGATAAGGTGACTTTAGGAAGTTACTCTGCTGCATGGAAAATAGTTTGGGGAGGCATTCAGGAGGACTTGTAATCGTCCAGGTGCCCAGGGGCAGGCCAAGAGGAGGCAGGGGGTTGGATTTGACCAGGGTAGGGGTTTTGCAAAGCAAGTATAATGAAAGAAGAAAAAGGGAAAGAAGTCGAGGACATATGCAAGGGAGGAATCATACTGATGGATCATGGAACTTAGTGATTTTTTTTTTTCACAGCATGAAACACTTAATAGTTTTGTTTATTAAGTAGGTAGAGCCAAACAACTTAGTATTTGTGACATAACAACTTAGTAGCCATTTGAAAAAAAATAATACACATAAAGTGAAAGCAAGAATAGTGTTTTGATTCCATTCTTAAATAACCATTGTTACTTACCAATGGGAACTTTGTGCCCACTGGGCAGTGTAAAACTTCTCAAACTGTGGGATCGGATTTGGTACTGCCACCCTCATTTCCCATTCCACACTGGCAAGAACCATTCATACATATTGCTATGTACCTCATACTCCATTATACCAAGAGGTAGAGGTTGTCCCACTACTAGTGATACGAAGTTAAATCACTTGGCTGGGTGGTGACAGCCAGATCTCTACATTGTAAAACTACATTTTCCCCATGCATGCCACGGAGTAGTACTTTTTACCAAGTGAATATTCTCTTCAACCATCTTTTCACCTAGTGGTTTCAGCATCCATTGATGATCCTAAACTGAGTCAACTTTTTCACTGGGTTGCAAAGGAGTGACTTTCTACTTCCGTCATTCCTTCCACATTTATTAACATTTTTCTTCAAAGAAGAACTGTCCCTTATCAACTGGGGATAAACTATCATTTCTCCCTAAAAAGGAGGGCAAATGCTTCATTCTTTCCCTATAATTACTAATTTTCACAGAAAAGTATTGTCTAAATAGTTACCTCTAATGGTGGTAAATGAGCTTTTTCTTCCTGTTTCTCCTCCTCTTCTTGAAAAATTCTAATGAACTAAGTTTTAATTTACTTATTGTAATCTTGAGATTGATTATATATATATATATATATTTTTTTGATGCACAAATGGTCCCAGATTTGGCCCCTTCAAGTTCACACCTACCACACCTCCATTAGTTATTTAAAGTTTTTTTTTTTTTTTAATCTAGTAAGGCTACCACTATTAGCCTTCTCCCCCACCCAACCCCCCCAGGTTTTCTTAGCTATTCTTGCTTGCTAATTTTTCTATTCTAAGATCAACTTGTGTAGTTCTGGGTGGAGGGACTTGATATTTTTATTAGGATCTCATTAGGCATATATAAACTTGGGGAGAATTTTTGATGGTGAGTCATCCTATCCAAGGACATGGGACATTTTTCAATTTATTCATTGTCATATTTGAATCTTTCAGAAGTTTCCCAAAATTTTATGCACCTTTCTAATGGGCTATTATTACTTTTTTTTTTTTTTTTGGCTGCATTGCACAGCATGCGGGGATCTTAGTTCCCAGACCAGGGATCAGCATAGAGTCTTAATCACTGGACTGCCAGGGAAGTCTGGGAATTCCCTATTCTTACGTATTTTGTTTTTGTATTTTTATTGCTATAGTAAATAGAGTCTTATTTATTATGTCTTTTTATACTGGTTATTGTTTATATGAAGGCTGTTGATTTTTGTATATTAATTTTATATTCTACCATATTAAAATGGCTATTATCTGTATTGATGTTTTTCATTGATTTTCTTGTGTTTTTCATAAGAAGAACACATAATATGAAAACAATAAAAAATACATAATATGAAAATAATTTCATAGATATTATTTTAATTCTTCTTTTACAATTTTTATTTCTCTAATAATTTTTCCTTGTTTGATTGCATATATACAATGGAATACTACTCAGCCATAAAAAAGAACGAAATGATGCCATGAATGCAGCAACATGAATGGACCTGAGATTATCATACTGAGCGAAGTAAGTCAGACAGAGAAAGGCTAATATCTTATGATATCACTTATATGTGGAATCTAAAAAAAAAGGTACAAATGAACTTATTTACAAAACAGAAACAGACTCACATAGAAAACAACCAATGGTTACCAAAGGAGAAAGGGCAGGGAGGGATAAGTTAGGAGTTTGAGATTAACAGATACACACCACTATATATAAAATAGATAAACAAGAAGGTCCTACTGTGTAGTACAAGGAACTATATTCAATACCATATAATAACCTATGATGGAAAAGAACCTGAAAAACAGTATTTGGATATATAACTGAATCACTTTGCTGTACATCTGAAACTAACACAACATTGTAAATCAACTCTACTTCAATAAAAAAATAAAATAAAAAAAAATCTCTTTATGGTCATTTTTCTGAGATTTGGAAAGGGATAATGTGTGCTCAATCCAGAGCTTAACAGGAAGTCTCCTTGTTTGATTATTTTTAAAATTAACAAACGATTATTTTTCTGGTTTGCTCAGGTCAGTTGTTCTTTCCTGATGCTTGTATCAGATGTTTCAGAGCGTGTGTATTCTGACTGAGATCGATCAATAATCTGAGTGATAGGTTTTTCTTCCTGCTTTCCTCCTCTCCCTTTCTCTAAATCTTCTTCTTGTGCATGAGGCAATGTATTTTATTTATGAATTGCCTGGGAACACTCCTAGCAGTCACGAGCCAGGAAAAAGCATGCCATAACCATTTAAAACTACAAGGAGTGTTTCCTTAGACAATGTGCGCATGTATGAGTGTGTGGGGTCTGTGTGTATGTTTGAATTTGAGGGTTTGCACTTATGAACATTTATTCTCGGGTTAGAGTAGGAAGTCACAAAGACCCTTACAAATGTAATTGCATTCCACCTCCATTTAGCTTAGGCCTCAGCTGGGTGGGAATTCCGAGGGAATTTGGAATCAGAACAGAGAGGGGGTATCCTCATGTCACACACCATCTCAGGAGCTCTGGGGAATTTATAGGGTGCAGGCCAGGAAGCCTCTTCTTGTGGATTCTTATAGCTGATTCCTGGAGCCAAGTAGCCACAGGTAGAGAGAACTCTTGCCAGGCTCCCTCTCAGGGCTTTTCCAGGCCTTGTTAGATCAGTCCCATCCCTGCCCTGAGCTCTGTGACATAGGCCTGTGTCCTCGCAGTGGATTTCTCTATCCAGTGTGAGTTGACTCAAATTGGTTTCAGTAACTTACAGCCAAGGATACTTAATAAGATTAAAGATCTGTGTTTCACTGATCTGCAAGGTTGATCCAACTTTCCCTGGAGAGATAAAGCATCGTCATAAAGAACCAAGGCCAGGGCTTAGGACCAACTTAGCTCTCAACTCAACTTTCCTGGGAGGCCAGCAAATTCCCATGACCTCAGACTATTCCTGGGACTTTAGCAGAACTTGATCTCAGGGACTCACCATGTCCCACCATACGGAGAAAGCAGCATAAGAACATAGGCTCAATCAGCACTCCCCTTTTCCCTTCACTAAAATAGTCAGCAAACCCAAGGAACCTTCTAAATTGCTGTGGGTCTTGGGCTTAGTGGGAGAGGATGAGAAATGTACTCTTAAGTAGCATGAGAGACAGGAGGGTCACATTTCTGGATTAAAAGTAAGCGCACTTCCCCAAGTTAATGTCCTAAATGATGCTATATATCTCATTTTTGGACTGTCTTAGACGAGGTCTTTCTTAGGGTCTGTCTATAACTAGAATCCAACATATTAGGAAAGCCCAAGGGGAAAATACAACCAAAGTTACATACCAAATCAGCAGGAAAACTGAAAATAAAGCACAGGGACTTTTCCTGCCCACTCTGACAACAGTGAGTCCAGGGACCTGCAGGGACCTTGAAGGATGGAGTCTGTTTCTTGATTTTATTGGAAGATTTCCCTTTTGTAGATGTTCCAGATACAAATACTGAAGGAAAAACGATTAATCCACATGTGAAAATGATGACCTAGGCGGTTGGTATTCAAACACAAATGCCACTTTACATGGAGACGCAGTTCTGTTGTAGAAACATCACTGGACAAGCAGTCAGGGACCAGGTTTCACCTGCGCTAGTGAGCTGCTTAATTTTGGACAAATAGTTTAAGTTCTCTAAACCTCAAATTCCTGGTCTGTACAACGAGAGGACTGTAAAAAACAATGTTTTCCCTAGTTCTAACATCCTATAAAAACCTTAATTTTTTGAAAAGTTTTATTTTATAGTGGAGTGTAGTTGATTTACAATGTTGTGTTAAGTTTCAGGTGTACAGCAAAGTGATTTGGTTATACATATACACGTATCCATTCTTTTTCAGATTCTTTTCCTATACAGGTTATTACAGAATACTGAGTAGAGTTCCTTGTGCTCTACAGTAGGTTGTTGTTGATTATTTTAAATATAGTAGTGTATGTATGTTCATCCCTAATTCCCAATTTATCCTTCCCCTCCACCTTTTCCCTTTGGTAACCATAAGTTTGGAAAACCTTAGTTTTAGAGGTTTAAAAATTGAATAAAATGAATGGGAATGATGGTTGCATTATGCGGTCCAAAATATTCACAATAATTCATTTAATTTTAAAAAGCTAAAATGGTTAAGAAAGATATTCAATTAAGGATAGAAGGAACAATAGAGAGGGCTTTTGTTTCTGTCTTTTTTTTTAAGACATGAGGAAGTCAGAATAAAGATAAGGGGATTATAAAAGACAAGCAGAATTAATCATTATATGAATTTAATCAGGGAAAGATTAAAAAAATCAAGAGGCTCAACATTGCAAGCAGCATTCATAATCATCAGCTTTTAAACCACATACACAAGACATCAAATATTTTCACATGGGGGAAAAGGGGGCTCAGAGTACAAAAGGAATAAAGAAAGACTAGATTTTGAAAAGACAATTTCATTACTCACAGAGGGAGAGAGTGAAGAATTGCCAAAATCTAGGAACCACAGCTGATACTCAGGAGACTGAGTGAAAGGGTGGGGATAGTAGAAATGATTAACAGGCAGAATGCGTTTCAGCTAAGCAAAGCACCAAGCTCAGATATTATTGTCTCAAAGGTGTTCAGCAAAGAAGCAGAGATACAGATAAAACTTGAAAAAAAATTATGGGGAAAAAAACCCCCAATCAATGTGAAGAAAGATTCCAAAGTAGGAAGAAGCACAGTTACCTTGAAGGGAAAACAACCAACAACTGCAAGATGAAATCAGACTATACAGTAGTCTAGGCAAATACAAAATCTATTGTGGGGAAATGGCCAAGAAGGAAACTATGGAAAAGTAATTGGAATTTTGAAAAGCGCAATTTGGTCTCATTTTTAGACACAAGCTTAGTCATCCGTCACCAAACTTTGGGCATTTCTGGAGGTTTATTGCTGTAATGATGACGTAAAGCTGACGCCTGGGCTGTTCTATACACAGTGATTTTTTAGTAAGGAGTATTCGAAAATTCCTGCAGGGGAAATAATTTCAAATGCTGAGTCAGAGGCTAGGAAGTTGCCCCACTTACGAGCCAGGAAGAGGTAGGAAGGTGGCTCATCAGTGCCCTGGGACTAGAACACCACTGCTCAGAAAGCCCGGATTCCCAGAAGGAAACTTGGGAAGGGCAGCAGGAAGAAGAAAATTGCGAGGCAAGGGGCTTCTGGGGTGAATAGCATCTGTGCAACTTGGTTCCCTCTCTTCAGCAAAATTCTTATTTTAGCCTCCAAGACCCTGTGCTCACTGGCCCTGCTTCCTCGCCAATGTCACTTCGTCACACTCTGTCCTTTGCCCACCACTCTGCAACCAAACTTTGTGCCTTTTCCTCGACTTCACCTCTGGCTCTTTCCCTTATCTGTTCCTCTGCCTGAAATGCTCCTTGTACACTCTCTGTTTGGCCAGCTTCTGCTTGCCGTTCAGGTCCCAGCTCATCACTCACCACCGCAGGGTGACCTTGCATGAACAGCCTGCCCGAGTTGCCGCCACCACTCCTTCTGTCCACTTTCCATCACAACCCCTACTCTGTTGTGTGTCTCCTTTCTTATCACAAGCCCAAATGGTCTCCATCACGCTGCCCTCACTGGAGTATGACCTCTCTGAGAAGAGGGATTAGGTTGTCTGTGTCCTGCAGGCATTGGCTGCCTGTGTAAGTGAATGATAATTACTCAGTTCCCACCAACTCTTCTCCCAAGTACCCCTTGTCGCTCCATCTTTATTCCCATGACTGTAGTCTTAGGACAATCCCTCATCCCTTCCCTCTTAGACAAGCACGACTGCTTCCTAAATAATTACCCCATCCCGTTCTCTGGCCCTTCCCACATGTTAGTTTCAGATGATTCTTCCTAAGACATCATCTTTATGACTCACCCTATGATGAATTTGTCAACACTCTCCAGCCAAAGACCACTGGTGACATACTTGTAGTTAGGAAGCTGGGTTTTATTACTCACTGTGGAGAACACACAGTATGGGGGTTGGGGGACTCAGTCAGAGTGTGAGGAAGAATCTACTATAAAACTTGGCTTTCTGGGCTTCCCTGGTGGTGCAGTGGTTGAGAGTCCACCTGCCGATGCACAGGACACGGGTTCGTGCCCCGGTCCGGGAAGATCCCACACGCCGTGGAGCGGCTGGGCCCGTGAGCCATGGCCTGTGCGTCCGGAGCCTGTGCTCCGCAACGGGAGAGGCCACAACAGTGAGAGGCTGGCGTACCGCAAAACAAACAAACAAAAAAACACTTGGCTTTCAGTGGGTGACTTGGAAGAGGGTTTAAGGAATTAGGGGTATACTCTAGATTGGATGTCAGAAGCAGGGGTAATTCTATGACTGCTTGTCTCAATAAATCTTACCTGTGGGGAGAGGAGACCAGAAGGAAGATAAAGTTGTAACTGGTAAAGAAGCAGCTGTCACTTGTTTGGCTGAGAAAGATGGTGTTTGGTACTTGTTGAGTGGCAGAGTAGCCTTATTTTTTCCATACTTAAGCAAAATTATGAAGTGGCCTTGCTTTGTCTCATTTCATCATGGTCTCAGAGTGACCTTGTCTGAGAATGGGATTCTGTGAGATTGTTTATCTCTACTAGAAGACTAATACTCCTTGCTGTGAGAGGCCAGCTTCCGAATGTCACGGGCTGCTCTTTTTTCTTTATTTCTCATTCCCTTTTGGCCAAGGGCAGATGAACTCAGGTCACCAGACATCAATCATGACATCCACATTTCTACCATTGCCCAGATTTTGTTGATTATGATCAGAAAAGTGTGCTTCGAATGTAGTCTGCGGTTGATCAAAGTTTACTCTTTCCTTCTCCTTCTGTTGTAGGATGAGTTGTTGAAATTCTGATGTGACAGTGGCTTCCCAGATGCATTTAGGATTCTGGACAGAATACATCAGCCAATTGCAACACAGGCGATTATCAGAAGCAGAATGACTATTAGTCTTTGTTATTGGGCTTGAAGCCAAGCGCCTAGATTATGAAACCCAGTCAGTGTGAAAGTGTGTCCTGTAATCCACCAGAGTCTGTTCAAGAGAGCCGGGTGCCTTTTTCCTTTAGTTTACTCAAATTGTTCTATTTACCCTGCAGTGTTTATATAGGTGCAACCAAAGTATATGCTAGGGCACAAACTCCCCCTTGGTTGGTTAGGAGGAAATCAAGGGCTGTATGATTTTCCAAGATAACTCTAGATACTGAGTTTAGACTAGCTCTTTGGGTTTCTGGATCAGAAGTAGTGTCATTTATGACTTCTGCTAAAGGTAGAGACAAGTTTCAAACCACTTTTCTAACTGTATTATCCCCATTATGGTAATCCCTCTGGAAGTTCTCCCCAATCATTTGTGCTTGCTTCATTTTGGAGGTTTCTGGGTATCCTTCTCAAGGAAACAGGATCCAGTAAAAGGATGGTATTCTAAATACCTGGACATCTCCATCAACTACTCTGAATAGACAGGATTGCTGAGTGTGTGGTACAGAGGGATAAGCTTGATGCCCATTTAAGAAGTTGTATCCTAGTGGAGCACAGATAGAATTGGGAGTCTAAGTATCACTCGTTATACCAGGATTGAGCCGCTACTGTGTACCTTAACACGGACACATTCCTTGAGTGAAATTACATAGTTCCTATAAGGCAGGCTGAAGTATCTCTGAAGAGAACAAACTCTCATGATCGGGATAGCCCTAATATTAGTGCCTATTCCTGGTTGACTAGGCTTTGCTAATAGGACTGTAATGATCTCAGCAGAAACATTTCATTGATGAAAGGTCAAAGTTCAATTTTTGCAAGATTGGAGGTTGGGATTAATGATGCAAGGGAAACTCAAGTGCCAGAAGGGATCTGTTAAAGGGAATTTTCCTTCTGAAAAATGCAAAGGAATAGCTATTACATGTTTGTCAACAGGTCAGTTAAGGGCTTACAGATCCACCACCCCACTGGATTCAGAGTAGCAGCTATGGTCTGGGAAAAACATATAAGAGAGTTTTGCTTTTCTGTAAGGGGGAGGAGACCACAGGGAGTTAGAAATAAAAGAGTGAAGATAAAAGGGATTAAATCAGTGTTTTGGAAGGTGTTAAAGTGGATAACGGGCCACATTGTATAGTAGAGTGAAAGGAAATCAGAAAATTGTTGAAGAATATGAAAATTCACCTTGTTCCATCACCTTGAGTGGAAGCTGCCCATTTCTGAGGTCTATCATTTGTCCCGTCCTCTTGAATGGACACCATCCATCTCTGAAGTTGGCAACTTCTGGACAATTCCCAAGAATCCTCAGTATAAGGTCTCAGATGGAATGGATATCCAGTATTCAGGAGGAAGTGATGTTTATCTCTGGATCCAGGAAACATGAATCCAAGAGCCAACACCCTGGCGTTTTACTCTGGGTTGTAAATGGTAACTGACATGGTCCTTTCCATTGAGGCTCAAGGGCGGTTTTCCTCTGTGCCTTTTCCAGACTAAATCTCCAGGTCACAGACCTTGCAGAGGCTTTTTGGGTGGGAGTGGGGGGTGTGTTGGAGATGCAGCTCTTACTTGTTGATGTTAAATCTGGAAGTACGTATGAGTCCTTTGCAATAATTAATCATATCTGCTTGTAAGAATACGAGTATATTAGTTTCCTAGGGCCGCCATAACAAGTACCACAACATGAGTGGCCCAAAACAACAGAAATTTATTCTCTACAGTTCTTGAAAGTAGAAGCCTGAAATCAAGTTGTAGGTAGAGCCATGCTCTTTCTGAAGGCTCTAGGGAAGAATTTTTCCTCGCCTCTTCTTAGCTTCTGGTGGTTGCTGACAATCCTTGGTGTCCCTTAGCTTGCAGAAGCATCACTCCAATCTCCGTCTCTATATCATATGACCTTCTCCCTGTGTGTCTCTATGTCCAACTTTTCCTCTTTGTAGAAGGACACCTGTGCTTGGATTCAGGCTCACTATAATCTAGCGTGACCTCATCTTTATTTGATCGCATTTGTGAAGATTCCTTTTCCAAATAAGGTCACATTTATAGGTATTGGGGGTTAGGACTTGAAGATATATTTTTAGGGAACATAGTTCAATGCACAACAGATAGAATCTAAGATTGGGGGTGAAATTCCCAGGCATATGAGGCAATCTGTTATTCATAAAGAGAGAATCTGTAGGTTTCATTTTCTAGACATTAGAGCTAATGGTAATACTTCAGGCGATGCGAGTTTAAGGTTTCTGAGAGCTTTGCTAATCTTGTTTTGAATTCCACTAGTTCTATCTTTTGTGAGGATTGTGGGTGATTAGTTTCACAGTAGAAGACAAAACTTTATGGAGTTCTTTAGTAAAAACACCAGTAAAATCAATGTCCCTCTCACTAGAGAAGTGGAAACTCCTCAAGTTGGAAAAACAAAAGCAGGCAATTTTCTTTTTTCTTTACTTTTCTTCTTTTCTCTCTCTTTTTTCCTTCCTCCCTCCTTCCTTCCTTCCTTCCTTCCTCCTTCCTTCCTTCCTTCCTCCCTTCCTTCCTCCTTCCTTCCTCCTTTCCTTCCTCCTTCCTTCCTCCCTCCCTCCTTCCTTCTTTCCTCCCTCCCTCCCTCCCTCTCTTTGTCTCTCTTCTTCCCTTCTTTCTTTCTTTCTTTTTCTTTTTTTTACCATAGTTAGAGCAGTAGCTCTCTGAGAAGAAGCTTCAATCTGCTCTGAGAACAAATAGTCAATAACCAGGATGTATTCATAACCCAGGTAGGAGGCATTTATAGAAAGCCTATACGGAGGGTTTAAAGGGTCCCTGAGGTTTGGTTCCTGTCCACACCTGGTCCCCAGAGTTTTGCCAGGATTGTGTCCCTGGCTGGTGTGATGTATTTTGGAAACATCTCAGCATACCTATAAAATTATCCCACTAATGGTAGTCTAACACTCCTAGCAAGTGATTTTTGCTATTATGTATAATATCATAAGCATTTTTGCTAAACTTCATTTAAATTCTTTTTGGCACAACCAGAGAGAGTGCCAATTGTTTTGGCCATCCTGAGAGTGCCAAATATTATCCACATGCAGTGAGCATCCTAATTCCTTCCACTTACTTTTTCTGAATCCGGGCTTGTCTCTGATAGTTAATAATTGCCTTTTTTTAAAAAAAACATCTTTATTGGAGTATAATTGCTTTACATTGTTGTGTTAGTTGCTGCTGTGTAACAAAGTGAATCAGCTACATAATAATTGCCTCTTTGAATTCCTCCAAGGCGCTCTTTTCCGTGTGATTACATGAGCAATTATCTTGGTTAACGTTGCCCCCCCCCTTTTTTTTAGCATAGTGGTCAGCTAGAGCATTACAGGGAGATTCAAAGTCTTTGCGTTTTGAATGACCTTCCACTTTTATTATAGCTATTTCCTTAAGTAAAAGCAAAGCATTAAAATTTCTTTAATTTGTCGTCTAGTTTTTATAGGGGATCCTAGCAATGTATTTCTGAAGCATTCTGAAGTCAGTGATTACTCTTAAAAATATATCCACTATCAGTATAACTATTTGCTCTTTTATTCTTTTCCAGCTGGTAGAACCAGGTGAGGGCAATTACATCTGAGCTGACTTGATCTTGGGGAGTGGTTTATCTTCCAAAGGTGAATTCGGTTTTGTGGTAGCATAATCTGCTTGATAATTTCAAGTTTCTGTTTTTAAGTAGGAACCATCCACCAATAAAATCAGGTCAGGATTATCCAGAGAATCTATAATAAATTGGTAGGAGACATAGGTAATACCCCAAGACACACTTAAATAATCATGAAGTTCTCCTTTAGGTAAAGGAAGGGGAGAGGTTGGGTTTCATGGGTTGCAGCAACAAATAGTCATATTGAAATAGAAAGAATAAATACTCCATTGGATGTCAGGTAACGAGTTGAGAAACGCTGACTACTTTCCATCCATAAAAGAGTCTGTCCACGGAGAGCCATTAAATTTAGTGGTGACCCAAGAACTAAGCCAGTTGAAACTTCCAAAGCTTTGATGCTGCTGCTATAGTTCTTAGATGAGCTAACTTTGTCTGAGCTGCCAGACCTAAGCAAAGACTGAAATAAGCAACGGGCCTCTGATGCCTCCCAGGTGGTTGAGTCAACATTCCTGGTGTTCAGACCTTCCACGAATGAAAAGGGTTTATGAGAATCAGGCAACCCAGGTTCGGGGGTTCTTGCAGACCGGTTCTTAGGTTTCAGACAGTTTATCTTCCTAGTAGAGGTTCAAGGTCTGAGGATTTAGTTCATGAAAAGGAGATTCAATATTAGACAAGTTTGACATCCAGTGCCTGCAAGATACAGTCATCCTAGGAATCCTCAAAGTTGTACTTTAAATCGTTGGCCTTGGAAAATTCTGAATAGTTTTTCATTTTTAATGTATTGAGAGAGTTGCCTTCTTCTGATATTGTCTGCCATAAATAATGAACTTGTTGTGTTGCAAAACTGTAATTTCTTTGAAGGGTTTACGTCTCCTCTGAACTAAGGTCTTTAAGAAATACACAAAAATCAATCTCAAAGCTTTGCTCATTTTTTGAACATAGTAAAAGATCATCTACATATTAGATAAGAACAAAATCACAAGGAAATCTCAAATCTTTAAGGTCCCAATTAAGACTCTGAGAGAGATAAGAGGAGAGCTTCAGTATATTCCCGAGGCAAAACAGTCCAGGTAGATTGTTTATTTTCCCATGAGAAGGGAAATAAATATTGACTGCCTGGATCTAGTAGGATGCTAAAGAACATAAGTCCATCACCTCAAAGTGCGTGGTTTTGAGTAGCACTGAAGACAGAATAGAATTCGGGTTAAGGTCCATTGGGAAAAGGGGAATCACGATCTTATTTACGGTACCACAGTCTTGCATAAATCAGAATCTATGCCCATGAGGCTTTTTACCAGGCAGTCCTGGAGTTTTACAAGAGCTGATGCAAGGAATAATAAATCCCTGTTTTACAAAATCTTTTATACTGGGTCTCAATCCTTCCTTAGCTTCAGGCTTTATAGGGTATTGAGCAAAAGAACAGGGAAGGGTTTAGAAAAGTCAATTTCTACGTTGATGGGTTTGGTCTCCAGAATTCTTCAGGAGAACTGTTGTCCCAGAGAAAATTAGGGACCTCACATAAGTGCTCAAATTGAGATTGGGTTAGATTTTTAGGTACAGGAAAAGTGCCATCTAAATTGCACTATTAAAGGATTATGCGGGGCTTCCCTGGTGGCGCAGTGGTTGGGAGTCCGCCTGCCCATGCAGGGGACACGGGTTCGAGCCCTGGTCTGGGAAGATCCCACATGCCGCGGAGCAACAGGGCCCGTGAGCCACAACTACTGAGCCTGCGCGTCTGGAGCCTGTGCTCCGCAACAAGAGAGGCCGCAACAGTGAGACGCCCGCGCATCGCGATGAAGTGTGGCCCCGGCTCGCCGCAGCTGGGGAAAGCCCTCATACAGAAACGAAGACCCAACACAGCCATAAATAAATAAATAAATAAATTAATTAATTTTTTTAAAAAAGGATTATGCATGGGAGAGTCTTTGGGTGTTTCTAGCAATAGTCCAAGGAACATTTGAGCGTGTAGTTCCATTTACATAAAACATCCTTGCCAGTAAAATTTCCTGGTATGGTATCAAAGAGAAGAAATGCATGTTGACTACCGAGGGGCCGAGAGCTACAGTCACAGGCTGGGTAATGGGAAGTCTGAGCACTGTTTGAAATTCCTAGTTTAATGAATCTGAGGAAGATGGGCAGACGTTGTGGTAGAATTTACAATGACAGAGTAGCACTCATAGCTAAAGGAAAGATGTGCTTTTCTTATTCTATTATTAAAGATAATTCTCCTTGTTGGTTTAGAGGAATCATTGGAAATTGGGCGCTACAATATCCTTCAGAGTCCCTTCATTGTTCCTGTTTGGAGTAACAAGGGGGCAGCGTAGCTCTCTTTCATTTTAGTTCCGATGGGGCAGATATTTTTCCAGTGCCCCCCACCTTTTTTTTTTTTTTCTTACAGTACTGGCAAGTGTGTTTATCAAAGGGTAAGTTTTTATTGTCTCTTGAGGGAGAGGAGGGTGGATTTAATTGCTTTAATTGTAACATGATGTGCTTAGTTTGTTTTTCTTTTGGGTTTCTAGAGCCTCTTCAAAATGTTTAGCCAAATGTTAAAGTACATGTAAGGGGGTAATTTGCAAACCAATTTTTAAATGTACCATATCTGCAGTTTCTACCTTTAAATCACCAACAAAGAGGGTGGACAGGGCATTAGAAATGCTATCAGGAGCTGAAGCAGGATATTGTCTAAATGTGCTGATCAGTCTGCTGATGAAGATTCTTTGGATTTTTTCTTTTGCTACTTGCAAGATTGAATCAAAGTCCAGTTTTTTTGTTTTGTTTTGTTTTGTTTTAGCATGAAAGTCTTGTGTTATCGTTTCCAAAATGTTCTCATCCATTTGCTGTACTCTAAGATGTCCTGATTGAGTAAAATGTATCCCATTATTTTGATTAAAGTTTTTTTTTAATTGAGAAAAGTAGATTCCCATGTTCTTGTAAGAAGTCACATGGAGAGATCCCATGTATCCTTTATCCAGTTTCCCCCGATGGTAGCCCCTTGGAAACTGAGGTACAATTTCACAAGGATATTGACAATCCACCAATTTGTTCAGATATCTCCCCTGTATTACCTGTACTCATTTGAGTGGATGTGTGTACAATTTTATACTTTGTGTAGGTTCATGTATTCACCACCAACAGTCAAGATACAGAACAGTTCCATCATTGCAACAACCCCTCCTGTTGTCCCTTAAATACCACATCCACCTCCCTCCACTCCCTTTCCCCCAAGCTCCTACCCCCTGCAACCAATAATCTGTTCTCTGCTTCTAAAATTGTGTTTTAGGTGTTAGAGAAATGTTATATAAACGGGATCATGCAACCTTTTGAGACTGGTTTTCTTCACTTAGCACAATCCTCTGGAGATTCATTCAGTTGTAGCAGGTATAGATAATTTGTTCATTTTTTATTGCTGAATAGTATTCCTTTTTTACTCATTCACCCATTGAAGGACATCTAGGTTGGGCTTCCAGTTTTTTGGCTATTACAAACAAAGCTGGTATGAGCATTCATGTACAGGTTTTTAAAAATTAATTAATCTTTATTTGTTTATTTATTGGGCTGTGTTGGGTCTCTGTTGCTGTGCTCCGGCTTTCTCTAGTTGCAGCGAGTGGGGGCTACTCTTCATTGAGATGCGTGGGCTTCTCACTGCAGTGGCTTCTCTTGTTGTGGAGCACAGGCTCTAGGCACGTGGGCTTCAGTAGTTGCTCCGTGGCATCTGGGATCCTCCTGGACCAGGGATCGAACCTGTGTCTCCTGAATTGGCAGGCGGATACTTAACCACTGCGCCACCAGGGAAGTCCCGTTGTACAGGTTTTTGTAAAAACGTAAGTTTTCATTTACCTGGAATGAACACCCAAGTGCAATTGCTGAGACATATGGTAGTTGCACGTTTAGTTTTATAAGAAACTGCCAGACATTTTGCAGAGTGACTGCACCATTTTACATCACCACAAACAACGCGTGCGTGATGCACTTTCTCCACATCCTTGCCCACATTTGCGGCTGTCATTATTTAGGTGCTTCTGTTTTGGGTACGATGTTAGGCATTCTGATAGGTGTGTAGTGGTATATTGTTGTGATTTTAATCTGCATTTCTTTGATGGCTAATGATAAACTTATTTTCATGTTCTTATTTGCTACGCATTTCCCTTCAGTGAAATGTATTTGTGTCTTTTGTCCATTGTTTGACTGGATTTTTTTAACTGTTAAGTTTCAAGATCTTTATATATTCTAGATACTAATCCATTGTCAGATGTGTCATTTGCAAATATCTTCTCCCATTTTGTAGCTTGTCCTCTTATTCCTCTTAACAGAGCCTTTTGCAGAGCAAAAGTTTTAAATTTGATGAGGTCCAATTTATCAGTTTTTCCTCTTATGGACTGTATTTTTGGTGTCAAATATAAGAACTCTTTACAAAGCTCTAGATCCCAAAGATTTTCTCCAATGTTTGCTCCAGAAAGATTTCTAGTTTTTCATTTTACATTTAAGTCCATAATTCATTTCAAATTAATTTTTGTATAAAGAGTAAGGTTTAGGTTGAAGTTTATTTTCTTTATTTTGCCTGTGGATAGCCAATTGCTCCAGTACTGTTGGTTGAAAAGGCTATCCTTCCTCTATGGAATTGCTTTTTCATCTTTGTTAAAAATCGGTTGAGTACGGCTTCCCTGGTGGTGCAGTGGTTGAGAATCCACCTGCCAATGCAGCGGACACGGGTTCGAGCCCTGGTCTGAGAAGATGCCACATGCCGCGGAGCAACGAAGCCCAGGCGCCACAACTACTGAGTCCACGCTCTAGAGCCCACAAGCCACAACTACTGAACCCCGCGTGCCTAGAGCCCATGCTCCTCAACAAGAGAAGCCACTGCAATGAGAAGCTCGCACACCACAATGAAGAGTAGCCCCCGCTCACCGCAACTAAAGAAAGCCCGTGCGCAGCAATAAAGACCCAATGCAGCCAAAAATAAATAAATAAATAAATAAAATTTAAAACATCAGTCGAGCGTATTTGTATGGGTATATTTCCAGGCTCTCAATTTTGATCCATTGTTCCATATGTCTCTCCCTTGCTAGTACGACACTGTGTTGATTGCTCTAGCTATAAAGTAAGCCTTCATGTTAGATATAATGATTCCTCCCACTGCATTCTTCTTTGTCAAGATTATTTTAGCTATTCTATAGTCTGTGCCTTTTCATGTAGATTTTAGAAAACCTGTTTATGTCTATAAAGATCCTTGCTGGGATTTTTGTTGTTGTTGTTGTTTTGGAATTACATGAAACCTATATAGATCAATATGGGGGAAACTAACATCTTTACTATGTTGAGTCTTCTAGTCCATGAATATAGTATGTTCTTCCATGTATTTAGATTGTCCAAGAAGCTTGCTGCAGTGGAATTCTCCCCTATGGGGCCACTGGGATCTCTGGGTAAGTCTTAGGCTAAACAAAGAAGTTTAGCAGGCTGGGTGCTTCCTGGGTAGGATTTTTTTAGTGGGTAGCTCCATATATGGTAGATTCCTGTCTTTTGGTGGGGAGGGGAGTCTCAGGACCACAGGGAAGGAGAGCACCACCAGGTTAGGCACTTGCGGCAGGACCCCTTGCCATTACTGTGGGTTTATTTGGTGTTGGTGGAGGGATTGCTGTTTCATCATGGAGGAATGAGCCTACTTGAGTCACCATATGTTGCTAGGTTCAGAGTCGGGAGATACCAGGCCTGAGTGGCCTTCTGTTGGGTGGTTAGTTGGGAGACACCCTACTGCTATGTTGGTCATCCATTCCTGGGTCCCTAAAAAGCTCTCCTTCCTCCTTCTACCTTCCAGACCTCTCCCTTGGTTGCATCTTGCATTGTCTCCAGGGTTTACAGTCGTACTTAGGTTGGGGATCAAGGAGAGATGAGTCTATGGCATCTTGTCCAAACTGGAAGACTCCGTTTTAACTTAATTTTAAGGCAATTAGAGAGTTAAAATAGAGGAGCCACAATATACGTATCACATCATAAGAAAACGCAACTTTCAGTCGAAAGACTGGAAAAATGGAATTATTTCCAGTAAGAATTAATGTAAAATAACTGGATGTGTTTCAGACTTCCATCATCCAACATTTTATCCATGTACGCTGTTCCCAAATGCATGAAATAAAACCTTAAATGTATTGCATAAATAATAAAGAAGTAATAAAAGACTTCGTGTGATCACTCATACATCAGAAATGTTGGTTTTGAGCTTAAGAATATTGGATACATGCAGATGAAGGAGAATGCTACTGCTGGCTGAACATCTGAAGGTCCTTGCCTTTATCCTTTTCTCGAGGACAGCACTGTCCAGAGGAAATATAATGCAAGCTACATGTATAATTTTTTATGGTGATGGATTTTTTTAAATTAATGAATTTATTTTTGGCTGCGCTGGGTCCCCGTTGCTGCGCGTGGGCCCTCTCTAGTTGTAGCAAGCGGGGGCTACTCTTCATTGCAGTGAGCGGGCCTCTCACTGCGGTGGCCTCTCCCGTTGTGGAGCACGGGCTCTAGGCACGAGGGATCAGTAGTTGTGGCTCGCGGGCTCCAGAGCGCAGACCCAGTAGCTGTGGCACACAGGCCTAGTTGCTCCGTGGCATGTGGGATCCTCCCGGACCAGGGCTTGAACCCGTGTCCCCTGGACTGGCAGGCGGATTCCCAACTGCTGTGCCACCAGGGAAGCCCATGGTGATGGATTTTTAAAAATTATTTAAATTGAAGTATGGTTGATTTACAATGTTGTGATAATTTCTGCTGTATAGCAAAGTGACTCAGCTATACATATATATACATTCTTTTTAAAAATTCTTTTCTATTGTGATTTATCCCAGGAGATTGGATATAGTTCCCCTTGCTATACAGTAGGAGCTTGTTATTTATCCATTCTAAATGTAATAGTTTGCATCTACTAACTCTAAACTCCCAGTCCATCCCTCTCCCTCCCCTCTTCCCCTTGGCAACCACAAGTCTGTTCTCTATGTCTGTGAGTCTGTTTCTGTTTTTTAGATAGGTTCATTTGTGACATTTTAGTTTCCACATATAAGTGATATCATATGGTATTTGTCTTTCTCTTTCTGACTTACTTCACTTAGTATAATCATCTCTAGTTGCATCCATGTTGCTGCAAGTGGCATTATTTTGTTCCTTTTTATGGCTGAGTAGTATCCCATTGTATATAAAGTACCACATCTTCTTTAACCATTCATCTGTCGATGGACATTTAGGTTCTTTCCATGTCTTGGCTATTGTGAATAGTGCTGCTATGAACACAGGGATGCATGTCTCTTTTTGAATTATAGTTTTGTCCAGGTATATGCCCAGGAGTGGGATTGCTGGATTATATGGTAGTCCTATTTTTAGTTTTTTAACAAACCTCCATACTGTTTTCCATAATAGCTGTATCAACTTACATTCCAACCAACAGTGCAGGATGGTTCCCTTTTCTCCACACCCTCTCCAGCATTTGTTATTTGTAGACTTTTCAGGACATTACGTTAAAAAAACCCAGAATACACATTCTTTTCAAGTGCACACAGAACATTCTCTAAGATTGACCACATACTAGGGCACAAGACTAACTTCAACAAATTTAAGAGCACAGAAATTATTTCAAGCATCTTCTCTGACCACAATGGCATGAAACTAGAAATCAACCACAGGATTCTTGAGACTAAACAACATTCTGCTAAAAAGCCAATGGGTCAACGAGGAAATTAAAAAGGAAATTTAAAAATACCTTGAGACAAACGTCAATGAAACTGCAACGATACAAAATCTATGGGATGCATCTAAAGCAGTTCTTCTTAGAGGGAAGTTCATAGCGATACAGGCCATCCTCAAAAAACAAGAAAAATCTCAAGTAAACCACCTAACATACCACCTAAAAGAATTTAAAAAAGAACAAACAACACCTAAAGTCAGCAGAAGGAAGGAAATAATAAGGATCAAGGAGGAAATAAATAAAAGAGGTTTAAAAAAAACAGTAGAAAAAATCAATAAAACCAAGAGCTGGTTCTTTGAAAGGGTAAACAAAATTGACAAACCTCTAGCCAGGCTCACCAAGAAGAAAACAGAGAGAACCCAAATAAACAAAATAAGAAATGAAAAAGGAGAAATCTCAACAGATACCGCAGAAATACAAAAAACCATAAGAGAACACAATGAACAATTATATGCCAACAAATTTGACAACCTAGAAGAAACAGACAACTTTCTAGAAATATACAGCCCATCAAATCTGAATCAAGAAGAAATAGATAACTTGAACAGACCACTCACTAGAAGTGAAATAGAACCTTTAATAAAAAAAACTCCCTACAAACAAAAGTCCAGGACCAGATGGCTTCACAGGTGATTTCTAACTAATATACAAAAAATAACTTATACTGATCCTTCTCAAACTCTTCCAAAAGATTGATGAGGAGGGAACACTCCCAAAGACATTCCATGAAGCCACCATCACCCTGATACCAAAACCAAAGACACCACCAAAAAAGAAAATTACAGGCCAATACCTTTGATGAATATAGATGCAAAAATTCTCAATGAAATATTAGCAAACTGAATCCAACAACACATTAAAAGATCATACACCACGACCACGTGGGATTCATCCCAAGTTCACAAGGATGGTTCAACACATGCAAATCAATCAGTGTAATACACCCCATTAACAAAAGAAAAGTCAAAAACCGCATGATCATCTCAATAGATGCAGAAAAATCATTTGACAAAATTCAACACCCATTCATGATAAAAACTCTCATATATATAATTTAAATTTTTCTAGAAGCCACATTTAAAAAGTAAAAAGAAGCAGGTCAAATGAGTTTTAATAATATTTTAACCCAATGTATCAAAAATATTATCATTTCAACATATAATCAATAAAATATTGTTAATGGGATAGGTTTGTTTTTTCTTAATGTTAAATCTTCAAAATCTTGAGGGTATGTTTTACTTACACACATCTCAATCCAGACTAGCCTCATTTCAAGTATTCAGTTCCACCCCTTTCCCCCTCACCTCTTTTTGCTTGACAAATTCTTCCCATAAGACAATGAGCACAGAATAGCCTTGAAAGATTGAATTCTTTTTAAAAATTTTTTTTACAACAGGTTCTTATTAGTTATCTATTTTATACACATCAGTGTATACATGTGAACCCCAATCTCCCAATTCATCTCACCACCACCACCCACCCCCCTTCCCCGACCCCACTTTCCCCAGTTGGTGTCCATATGTTTCTTCTCTACATCTGTGTCTCTATTTCTGCCTTGCAAACCCGTTCATCTGTATCATTTTTCTAGATTCCACATATATGTGTTAATATACGATAATTTTTTCTCTCTCTGACTTACTTCACTCTGTATGACAGTCGCTAGATTCATCCATGTCTCTACAAATGACCCAATTTCATCCCTTTTTATGGCTAATATTCCATTGTATACATGTACCACATCTTCATCCATTCATCTGTTGATGGGCATTTAGGTTGCTTCCATGACCTGGCTATTGTAAATAGTGCTGCAATGAACACTGGGGTGCATGTGACTCTTACAATTATGGTTTTCTCTGGATTTATGCCCAGTAGTGGGATTGCTGGGTCACATGGTAATTCTATTTTTAGTTTTTTAAGGAACCTCCATACTGTTCTCCATAGTGGCTGTATCAATTTGCATTCCCACCAACAGTGCAAGAGAGTTCCCTTTTCTCCACACCCTCTCCAGCACTTGTTGTTTGTAGATTTTCTGATAATGCCCATTCTAGCCAGTGTGAGGTGATACCTCACTGCAGTTTTGATTTGCATTTCTCTAATAATTAGTGATGTTGAGCAGCTTTTCATGTGCCTCTTGGCCATCTGTGTATCTTCTTTGGAGAAATGTCGTCTATTCAGGTCTTCTGCCCATTTTTGGATTGGGGTATTTGTTTTTTTAATATTGAGCTGCATGAGCTGTTTATATATTTTGGAGATTAATCCTTTGTCTACTGATTTGTTTGCAAATATTTTCTCCCATTCTGAGGGTTGTCTTTTCGTCATTTATAGTTTCCTTTGCTGTGCAAAAGCTTTTAAGTTTCATTAGGTCCCATTTTTTTACTTTTGTTTTTATTTCCATTACTCTAGGAGGTGGGTCAAAAAAGATCTGGCTGTGATTTATGTCAAAGAGTGTTCTTCCTATATTTTCCTCTAAGACTTTTATAGTGTCTGGTCTTACATTTAGGTCTCTAATCCATTTTGAGTTTATTTTTGTGTATGGTGTTAGGGAGTGTTCTGATTTCATTCTTTTACATGTAGCTTTTACATGTCCGGTTTTCCCAGCACCACTTATTGAAGAGACTGTCTTTTCTTCATTGTATATCCTTGCCTCCTTTGTCATAGATTACTTGACCATAGGTGCGTGGGTTTATCTCTGGGCTTTCTGTCCTGTTCCATTGATCTATGTTTCTGTTTTTGTGCCAGCACCATATTGTCTTGCTTACTGTAGCTTTGTAGTGTAGTCTGAAGTCAAGGAGTCTGATTCCTCCATCTCTGCTTTTTTTTCCCTCAAGACTTTGGCTCCTCTGCTTTGGCTATTTGGGGTCTTTTGTGTCTCCATAAAAATTTTAAGATTTTTTGTTCTAGTTCTGTAAAACATGCCACTGGTAATTTGATAGGGATTGCATTGAATCTGCAGATTGCTTTGGGTAGTATAGTCATTTTCACAATATTGATTCTTCCAATCCAAGAACACGGTATACCTCTCCATCTGTTTGTGTCATCTTTGATTTCTTTCATCAGTGTCTTATAGTTTTCTGAGTACAGGTCTTTTACCTCCTTAGGTAGGTTTATTCCTAGGTATTTTATTTTATTTTTTTGTTGCAATGGTGAATGGGGTTGTTTCCTTAATTTCTCTTTCTGATCTTTCATTGTTAGTGTATAGGAATGCAAGAGATTTTCGTGCATTAATTTTGTATCCTGCTACTTTACCAGATTCATTGATTAGCTCTAGTAGTTTTCTGTGGCATCTTTAGGATTCTTTATGTATAGTATCATGTCATCTGCAAAACAGTGATAGTTTTACTTCTTCTTTTCCAATTTGGATTCCTTTTATTTTTTTTTTTCTTCTCTGATTGCTGTGGCTAGGACTTCCAAAACTATGTTGAATAACAGTGGCGAGAGTAGACATCCTTGTCTGTTCCTGATCTTGCAGGAAATGCTTTCAACTTTTCACCACTGAGAATGATGCTTGCTGTGGGTTTGTTGTATGTGGCCTTCATTATGTTGAGGCAGGTTCCCTCTATGCCCACTTTCTGGAGAGTTTTTATCATAAATGGGTATTGAATTTTGTCAAAAGCTTTTTCTGCATCTATTGAGATGATCATATGGTTTTTATTCTTCAATCTGTTAATATGGTGTATCACATTGATTTGCATATATTGAAGAATCCTTACATCCCTGGGATAAATCCCACTCGATCATGGTGTGTGATCCTTTTAATGTGTTGTTGGATTCTGTTTGCTAGTATTTTGTTGAGGATTTTTGCATCTATATTCATCAATGATATTGGTCTGTAATTTTCTTTTCTTGTAGTATCTTTGTCTGGTTTTGGTATCAGGGTGATGGTGGTCTCATAGAATGAATTTGGGAGTATTCCTTCCTCTGCAGGTTTTTGGAAGAGTTTGAGAAGGATGAGTGTTAGCTCTTCTCTAAATGTTTGATAGAATTCACCTGTGAAGCCATCTGGTCCTGGACTTTTGTTTGTTGGAAGATTTTTAATCACAGTTTCAATTTCATTACTTGTGATCGGTCTGTTCATATTTTCTGTTTCTTTCTGGATCAGTCTTGGAATGTAATACCTTTCTAAAAATTTGTCCACTTTTTCCAGGTTGTCCATTTTATTGGCATAGAGTTGCTTGTAGTAGTCTCTTATGATGCTTTGTATTTCTGTGGTGTCTGATGTAACTTCTCCTTTTTCATTTCTAATTTTATTGGTTTGAGTGTTATCCCTCTGTTTTTGGATGCGTCTGGCTAAAGGTTTATCAATTTTATCTTCTCAAAGAACCAGCTTTTAGTTTTATTGATCTTTGCTATTGTTTTCTTTGTTTCTATTTCATTTATTTCTGCTCTGATCTTTATGATTTCTGTCCTTCTACTAGCTCTGGGTTTTGTTTGTTCGTCTTTCTCTACTTCCTTTAGGTGTAAGGTTAGATTGCTTATTTGAGATTTTTCTTGTTTCTTGAGGTAGGATTATATTGCTATAAACTTCCCTCTTAGAACTGCTTTTGCTGCATCCAATATGTTTTGGATCATCGTGTTTTTGTTGTCATTTGTCTCTAGGTATTTTTTGATTTCCTCTTTGACTTCTTCAGTGATCTCGTGGTTATTTAGTAATGTATTGTTTAGCCTCCATGTGTCTGTGTTTTTTACGTTTTTTCCCCTGTAATTTATTTCTAATCATAGCTTTGTGGTCAGAAAAGATGCGTGATATGATTTCAATTTTCTTAAATTTACTGAGGCTTGATTTGTGACTCAAGATATGATCTATCCTGGAGAATGTTCCATGTGCACCTGAGAAGAAAGTGTAATATGCTGTTTTCTGATGGAGTGTCCTATAAATATCAATTAAATCTATCTGGTCTATTGTGACATTTAAAGCCTGTGTTTCCTTATTAATTTTGTGTTTGGATGATCTGTCCATTGGTGTAACTGAGGGGTTAAAGTTCCCTACTATTATTGTGTTACTGTCGATTTCCTCTTTGATACCTGTTAGCATTTGCCTTATGTATTGAGGTGCTCCTATGTTTGGTGCATATATATTTATCATTGTTATATCTTCTTCTTGGATTGATCCCTTGATCATTATGTAGTGTCCTTCCTTGTCTCTTGGAACATTATTTTAAAGTCTATTTTATCTGATGTGAGTATTGCTACTAGAGCTTTCTTTTGATTTCCATTTGCATGGAATATCTTTTTCCATCGCCTCACTTCCAGTCTGTATGTGTCCCTAGGTCTGAAGTGGGTCTCTTGTAGATAGCATGTATATGGGTCTTGTTTCTGTATCCATTCAGCGAGCCTGTGTCTTTTGCTTGGAGCCATTAATTTGTTCACATTTAAGGTGATTATCAATATGTATGTTCCTATTACCATTTTCTTAATTGTTTTTTGTTTTTGTACGTCCTTTTCTTCTCTTCTCTTGTGTTTTCCACTTAGAGAAGTTCCTTTAGCATTTGTTGTACAGCTGGTTTGGTGGTGCTGAATTCTCTTAGCTTTTGCTTGTCTGTAAAGCTTTTGATTTCTCTGTCGAATCTGAATGAGATCCTTAGTGGGTAGAGTCATCTTGGTTGTAGGTTCTTCCCTTTCATCACTTTAAATATATCATGGCACTCCCTTCTGGCTTGTAGAGTTTCTGCTGAGAAATGAGCTGTAACTTTATGGGACTTCTTCTGTATGTTATTTGTCGTTTTTCCCTTGCTGGTTTTAATACTTTTTCTTCATCTTTAATTTTTGTCAGTTTGATTACTATGTGTCTCGGTGCATTTCTCCTTGGGTTTATCCTGCCAGGGACTCTCTGTGCTTCCTGGACTTGGGTGGCTATTTCCTTTCCCATGTTAGGGAAGGGAAGTTTTCGACTATGATCTCTTCAAATATTTTCTCGGGTCCTTTCTGTCTCTCTTCCCCTTCTGGGACCCCTATAATGCTAATGTTGTTGCATTTAATGTTGTCCCAGAGGTCTCTTAGGCTGTCTTCATTTCTTTTCATTCTTTTTTCTTTATTCTGTTCCGTGGCAGTGAATTCCACCATTGTGTCTTCCAGGTCACTTATTCGTTCTTCTGCCTCAGTTATTCTGCTACTGATTCCGTCTAGTGTAGTTTTCATTTCAGTTATTGTATTGCTCATCTCTGTTTGTTTGTTCTTTAATTCTTCTAGGTGTTTGTTCTTTAATTCTACTAGGTCTTTGTTAAACATTTCTTCCATCTTCTCGATCTTTGCCTCCATTCTTTTTCTGAGGTCCTGGATCATCTTCACTATCATTATTCTGAATTCTTTTTCTGGAAGGTTGCCTATCTCCACTTCATGTAGTTGTTTTTCTGAGGTTTTATCTTGTTCCTTCATCTGGTATGTAGTCCTCTGCCTTTTCATTTTGTCTAGCTTTCTGTGAATGTGGTTTTCATTCCACAGGCTGCAGAATTGTAGTTCTTTTTGCTTCTGCTGTCTGCCCTCTGGTGGATGAGGCTATTTCAAATGCTTGAATTCTAAGGCACAGGAGGTGATAATTTAGAAAGTGGGAAAACAACTGGCAAATATCTCAAGAAGTATTATTCCAGCAGAAGAGGAAATATTTCATTCATCTGAGGCCCTCAGCTGATTTTCTATATACCCTTTGCTTAATTTTTAAAAAATTGGCTTATTCATGGTGTCTTTTCCATCTAAAATATAGGGCCTGAATATATTTTCATATTATTTTGTACTACACTTCCAATAGGAAAACGACCCCCAACTTCAAGGAAGCTAGGGGATTAAGTGCCTGTTTTCCGCTCAGAAATGCATCAGCTCAGCCACTTTTAGGAGCTTCCTGGGTACTTGCTCCTTCAGGATCTGGTGGGCAGGATAGAGGAAGGGGAACTCTGTTTGCAGCCTTCACAGGGATGTCAATCCCTTCATTGATGGAGCCAGCAGAGTGCTAGAGCAGCTTAGAATGGAATGAGTAAACGTGAATGGTCTGAGAGCAAAGGGTGAATCTACGGACAGAGCGAACTCAACACAGCCAGCATGGAGGGACCCCCAAGAAAGGCCAGTGTTTGAACAAGGATGATCTGGAATAAGTAGTAATGATCAGAGAAAGGGTAAAGTACTTTGCCTGAGATTAAAAAGAAATAATAGCCCAGCAACTGATGTATGTGCTAAGGGCCTCGCTTTATTGATATATATATATATATATATATATATATATATATATATATATATATATATATATGGTTTTAATGAGGGACAAGCATTTACTTTTATGGCTGAGTTAGCGGGCTTCTAGAAATAAAAACTGAACACAGAGAGCAACATTTACTACTCCTATAACATTAGAAAAATCTCTAACAGCTTTTCTCCTTTCTCTCCTTCCTTCTCCCCCCTTCCCTGCTTCCCTTCATCTCCCCCTCCAGCCCTCCCTCCTCTCATGCTCATTTACTCAGCTAGCATCTACCCTGTGCTAGGAATTGTGCCAGGTACTGCAGACAAAGAGAGAAAAGACAGAGTCCCATCCTGATCTCGCAGACTAGCTCACACTCTGATGCCATAAAAGTCTGCACAGAGGTTTCTACTAGGGAGTGCAGGAAGGTGGGGGTGGAGCTCTGAACAAGGTGCTTCCAGGGTCCAAGGCAGGAGGAAGAAAAGTAAAGGAAGGTTGTATTTGGGGGTGGTGGTGGGTGGTCTGGATGATGCCTATCTGAGTTTTGAAAGGTAATAAGGGACTGGCTGAGTGAATTTGGAGAAAAGTGGTCTAAGAAGTGGGAAGAAGGTGTACAAAGGCATGGAAGCACTATTGTGGGGCTTAGTCCAAAGACCTCAAGTAGGCTCAGCATGACTGGAGCCCTCTATGGGGACAAGGGAGTAGGCTAAGATAGGAAAAGACCAGATAGATCACTAAGGGCCTTTATATATCAAAGACGTTGGATTTTCTTCCAAAGCAGTAGTTCTCAGTGTGGGGAGACTGTGCCCCTCAGGAGACACCTGGTAACGTCTGGAGACAGTTTTCATTGTCACCACTTGGAGAGGGGTGCTACTGGCATCATCTAGTGGGTAGAGGTCAAACATCCTATAATTCACAAGACAGCTCCCCAGGGCTGACTCTTTACTTTGCAAGGTACAAACGAGAAGACAGCTTTTGACCTAATGTACACCGATCAGGGTTCCCTTCGATCATGGTATACCAATGCTCAATCATTGGTGTCCTGTTTTGCTTCCCCTCTTTTAATGTTTGGAGCGAATATAAGCTGTTGGAAAGTCTTATTTTTTTGTGCTGGGTGCATGAATTAACAAACCAAGAACAGCTCATCACAGTAAGAAAGAAATACTATTTTTCTAGATATTAAGAATGTGGAGGGTAGGAATTATCTCCAAATTCGTTCATTCATTCACTCAACAATGAAAGCCAGACTCTCTGCACACTTTGCAGGCCACCTGCACAGCTCACCACAGCCCTTCACATTGGTTTGGAGGTCAGGACGGTCCACGGGACTTCCCAAAGTCTGGGAGGGTCCTGGATCACCATTCCTCGTGCAAAAGCCCACATCTGTGAGCTTGTGTTCCTGTGACTCCTCTTCCTGTTCAGAGTCCTCCCTGCATCGTAACTTATACACATTCTGGGTTACAGATATCACCTCTTCTACTTCCCAGTTGTTGACCTCAGATGCAGAATTTTCAATCCACAGCAAATATCTGGAGATTTTCAGACCAAATATGTACATTTTCAGAATGGGTCTCTCATAGAAAGATAGATATAAAGTGTCAATTCAGTGAGAAAGGATGAATGGGCAAAGATTCAGACCCTGCTCCCTGTCAGACTGTCAGGCTGTAAGGCTAGTATAAGCTATGGGAGGGGCTTCCTTGAAAGTGGGAAAGGTTTTTTGACCTCTGACAGACACTCATCTGAGTACAGCCTGTGGCCCACTCCCCCTAACCTTAATGAATTCATATGAATTAAAAGAAATTAGACAGATATATAGATTATTCAACTCTGGTTCTCTCTTCTTCCCTTCCTCCCACCCTCCCCTCCCTCCATTTCCTTTCCCTCCTTCCTTGCCTTCCCCTCCCCCTCTCCCTCCCTCCCTTCCCCTCCCGCTAGGAATCAGGTGTGTATGACAGTCAGCAGGTCTCTCCTATTACCCTAAGTAGGAGGGTAGGAGGCTGGGACCACAAAGAGAAGGAAATGGGAATAGAACTGATGAAATCCTCTAGCACCTCCTATTGGGGAGGAGAGTGGTCGACAGCACTGCCCCTTAGCTCTGTAACCATGGAGAAGTTGACAGTTCTGGTTTCAGACAAGGTATGGAGCCCTTAGCACTGTGTCCCACATGTTGCGAGGGCTCAGTCAATGGCAGACACGTGTGCATAGATGTATGACACAAAATGCCAACAAAAGAAGAGAGAAAAGTGATCATCTCGTCCAACTGGTCGACCTCTCAGATGTGGAGACCATGGCTCAGAGAAGTTAGTGTACTTTTTCAAGGTCACAGGCAGTAGGATCCCTGGAACCATCCCCTGGACATCAGATTATTTGGCTGGAATTCTTAAAGCCTCCCACACCCTTGGAGTGAATAAATCAAAACCATTGAAAAACCTGTATTCCGTCCTGCACGTGTTCTTTGGCATGTGTTTTGGCCATCGCTGAACTTAGGGTTTGAAGCTATCATTTTCATACAAAAGCAAAACAGAATAAAACAAAACCCATTCAAGATGATTTACAAATCGAAGGCACCTAATAATACCTCGCACTCCCAGACAGCTTTTTAATCTACAGAGCACTTCCTAGACAATAAGTAATGAATTCTCTAACTCCCCTCGGGAATAGAGACACACATATTCCCACATGCACCAGCAACTTAATTTACATGAAATGAAGGAAAAGACATTCTGAAGCCGTGTTCCACTAAATCATAATTACAACCTCAAGCCCAAGATGAACATGTTGAACTCTCCTAGGAAGGCAGTGACGCTCACCCACTGGGGAGTGTCCTCTTAGATCCCAGCACTTCCTGCATGGGGAGGACAGATCACGAGTGTTCACATAGAATCAGTTTTCCCTGGGATCATGGTCCCCCTGTAAAGGCAAACGACCTCAGGTAAATGACCTGCTAGGCGGCAAGTGCTGGTGCAGTGATCAGATTGGACTGCGGGCCTTCCTCCTCTGCTGGGCATCTCCCCTTCTCTCCACTGGGCCTCTCTGGACCTCCCTGGCACCCCTACCTCTCCATAGTCTCCTCCTGCTAATTAGGGGGAAACAGTGAGATGAGGTGTCATGGATGTGTCAGGGACTTCCTGTGAGATGCCTCACGGGGATATGGGCATTTTACAAAGAAGAGCCTGGAGACGGACACCCAGGAGTTGTCAGTCACCTAGGGAGGTGGAGCAGTCTTCCGAATGCTCCGTGAATCACACTACCTGGCGTTGCCTGCCTCCACCTCCCCAAGGGGAAGGTCCCCTGTCCAGGCTCACGTGTCCACCTGTGTGTTCATCACCCTGGACCCTTTCCGTGGTCTTGCCTTACTTACCTTGCTTACTTACCTGCTTTGAGATGACATCAGCTACCACTGAGATGTCTCCAAGTCCCACATTAGAAATGTCCTGGGCTAAATGATGGCTCCATAGGGGTACAGTGGCTCAATGTGGAACCACCCTCCAGGTCAGCAGGCTCTGTAAGAATCATTCTGGTGGAAAGGATGGAACCACTTTACTTGCCTCTACCCCTCACCCTCTTCCTTCCCATGGCTGTGGCCATGTGACCTCTACCTGCAGGCCACCCATCCCAGGCTCTAGACTCTGAGCTACCCTGAGTCAGGAGCCACATCTCAGTGTCTGGGCAACTCATGGTCAAGTCCCCTTGGTGCTGGTCCAACTCTTCCATCTCAGCACTGATACCTGTTATTTTTCCTGGGCTATGTCCCTGATTTTCACCCAGGCTGGGAAGTGCTGTGTTGACCAGCAGTGGATTAAAACTGCCTGGCTTCTGAGTGTGGCTCTCTGAAGGCCAGAGTAGAAATGGTTTCAACATGGTCTGTGATGGAGAAGACATTTCTACCTCCAGGAAGCATTTTTAAGGTGAAATTAGGGGTGGGTTCCAAGAAGCCACCTTATACTAGCTTATGAGTGTGGCAGAGCAACAAAAGCCAAAAAGAGCCAGTAGGGAGGAGAGACCTGCCAGGGGTCCCACTGGATATACTGACCAGAGGCATGGAGAAGCAGCAGCAGGACTGAACAGCAAAGGGGTTCTTCAAAGGGCAGAGCAGCAATGGAACCAGAAAGGCCAGGATAACTAGAGCTGGCTCGCCAAGGACGTGGCCGCCAGTGGGGCTGCAGCCTCAGTGAGATCCCAGCAACGTGGAGTCCAGAAGTCCAAGGCAATCTCAGAAGAACAAGTTAGATAGAAGAGGAAGGAATGCAGACCACCAACATACAGAACCACCAGTAGGGAAGCCTGAGCTGCATCAAGCCCAATCCCAGTATGGAAATGCTCCTGCCCCTGGGAAGCATTAGAACTTGATTTTACTAAAGAAGAGAGGATCAAGGTGGCCAAAGAGATATAATCTTCATCACCATCACCGTCACCACCATCACCATCATCATCATCAACATCAACATCATCACAGCCATCATCATCATCATCGCCATCATCACCCACAAACTGCACTAAGAAACTAGAAGCGGTGCCTTAAAAGGTCCAGGAACTTTGAGGCATCTGTGAAGGATGGAAGGATCACCATGAAGAGAAAACCACAGTTCTGAGGTTGTGCAAAACTGAAAAGATAGAGGCCTGCTCTAGGATGCGATGAGCTCGGAGGTCGAGAACACTGGGAGGACCCTGGGAGGGTAATCACTTGGGTCACACAGAGGCGCTGCCACCTCTCTACCCTGAAGGTCGAGAAGCAGGCAGTAGGTTCCCCCTGGGAGGGCAGAGGTGTGAAAGGCAGCGACCTGGGCTCAGGAGCTGGAAAGTAATGCCACACCTGGGAAGTTAAAAAGAAACATGGCCGATCTCCACCCCAGGCCCTCAGCCTGCGGAGACCAAGGGAAAGGCACTCCTCCATGCCGGCGGTGGCTGGGGCCTCCACAAGGAAGGTGACCAGGGGAGCTGAAGGGCTGCCAGCCCGCGTGAGTGCCCCCGGCTGGGCCCTGACTCTGCTCTCTGCCTCGGGGTTGCCTGAAGCAACCCCCAAGGTCTCATTAGACCCTGATCCAAACCACCCAGGTCTTCATTGGAGTCTAACAGGATGTTAAGATAGGACTCATTTTCTCCCTTTTTTGAGGAGTCCCCAAGACAATAGATGCCAACTACTCCCACATCCCAAAGTGAGGTGAGACCCACTATGCAGGGCTTCCAATGCAGAAGTCAGAGACCCGCGGCCAGACCCACTGCAGGCCCATAATAGAAGGCGGAGAGGCCATGGGAAGGTCTGGGAATTCGGGAAGGAGTCACCAGTGTGCTGTGAGTCTCACCCTGATTCCAGGCACCTCTCCATCACCTCAGGTGCAATGAGAGGGCCTCGTAGAAGGCTGAATCCACGTGCCTGCAGTCTGGGGAGTACATGACTTCTCACACTCACAGGTGTCCGGGTCAAAGCTGCCCACAGCAGCAGGGAAGGTGCCACGTGTGGAGGTGGCCTCTGTCTGTCACACTGGGGTCAAAGGGGATGACACGGATCCACCTGCACAAGAGGTCTGGTCTGGGCTTCTCTGAGGGCCTGACCACAGTCCTGCCCAAGACCTGTCCTAGAGGGACGAGGAGGCCTCAGCAGGAGAGGCTGGAGGTCTTGCCAGGTGCCCACACATGAGGAAAGGCCATTTATTAGTCTCCCAGGGCGGCCTTAACAACATACCACAGTCTGAGTGGCTTGAACAACAGAAATCCATTTTCTCACAGTTCTGGAGGCTGGAAGTCCAAGACCGAGCAGCCAGCAGGGTTGTGGCTGGTGGTAGATCTCCATAATGGGAGTGAGGGAGTGGAAAGAACAGAGGGGTTTCCTTCCAAAGACGCCTCAAGGACGTCCAAGACAGAGTCAGCACCAGGCAAGGAGACCAGCATAAGGTACATCACGGCCAGTGAAAGAAGAGCCTCCCTCCCCCTGCTTCAGGCTGGAGGAGCTGCAATTGCGAAGGACAGTGAAGAGGCCAAGCATAGCCCTTTGCTAACTGCCCACTTTCCACCAGAAGCTGGGGAGGGAAAAGCTTCAGCTTCAGACGGAGTCTGAATAATGCACAGGCCAGGCCCTTTAAGGTCGAAAATGAGATAACTTTTGGATGAGATGACCCCAGGACTTTTTCTTATCTGAGGGTGCCTGGCAAAGTTATGGGCTCAGCCCTAGATTTCATGCAAGGGTCTCGGAAGAACTGACCCTCTAGAGGGGGCTGGAGCAGGCAATGGTGGGTGGGTGTTGCAGGTAGGAAGTATAAAGTCACTTTCTGAGTGTTCCCTCTGGGTTAATTCACTCTGTCTGTTCTATGTTCCCATATACTAGCAATGAAGTAAAATCTATATCCTTGACGGTCACAGGAGAATCTGTTCGACTCCAGGAAGATCAGCAAAAGTGGCCAGAAAGACTTGAAACATGGTGAAACGAAAGTCCCAAAGAGGTGCGGGGGTCAAGCATGCCTGTCAAGCGCTGGCAAATCTGGTGACCTCAGGCAGACTGACACAGGAGTTGTCTTTTGAGTGGGACAGAGTGGCCAAGGTGCCAGGTCCACACTGGGCACCGGAGCACCTGAACATACAGCACTGAGGCAGAAAGAGGCTGCTGGACTCTGGAAGCACAGAATATCTGGACCAACTTTATATTTCTATCGTACCCTCAGAAACACATATGACATATATCAAATGCTCCAGCTTGGTGGGGGACACCCAGATACTAGCCCAAGAACCCTGGGATGGGCGGTGTCTCTTGGAGGACAGGGACTGAGAATGTGCAGGGACTTGGCTGGTTCATGAACCCATTCTGCACTTCCCATACAGTTCTTTCAGCCATGCTACTAGGGCACACATTATTTGTTTTTAAACTGGGCTAGATGTCACCTGCTTGAAACAAGTTCATTTATAGGAAATTTAATACATAATTGATGGTTAATTAAAAAACCACTTTTCGCCCAAAACAACTTGCAAAAGAAGAACAAAGTTGGAGGACTCACACTTTCTCATTTTAAAAATCACTACAAAGTTACAGTAATTAAGACAGTGTGGTGCTGCCATAGGGCACAGTCAATTGTTTTTGGACAAGGGTGACAAGACAATTCAATGGGGTGGGGGTGAGAATAGTCTTTTTAATGAAGGGTGCTGAGACAATTGTATATCCACATGCAAAAGAATGAAGCTGGACCCCTTTCTCATGCTATACACAAAAATCATCTTAAAGTGGATCCTGCATCTAAATTTTAGAGCTCAAACTTTAAAACTATTTGAGGAAAATATAGGAGGAAATAAATCTTCATGACCTTGGGTTAGGCAAACACTTCTTATATAAGACACGATGAAGGTGCAAGAGACAAATTTCAAATAGATAAATTGGACCTCATCAAAATTAGAAACTTTTGTACTCAAAAGGACACTATCAAGAAAATGAAAAAATGACCACAGAATGGAAGAAAATATTTGCAAATCCTATATCTGATAAGGGACTCGTATCCAGTACACACACACACACACAAAAAACCCTTACAACTCAACAGGCAAAAGACAAATAACCTTTTAAAAATGGGTAAATGATTCAATAGACGTTTCTCCAAGGAAGATTTTTAAATGGCCAATAAGCACCTCAATGTCATTAGTCATTAGGGGAATGCAAATCAAAACCACAATCTAATACCACTCACACTCAGTAGAATAGTTATCAATAAAAAAAGACAATAACAAGTGTCGACGAGGATGCAGAAATTGGAACTCACATATGTTACTGGTGGGAATGTACAACAGTGCCGCTCCTGTGGAGAACAGTTTGAAAGTTCCTCAAAAAGTTAAACACAAAAAAAGAAAAGGGGAAAAGAAGTGCAGGCTCACATCAGTCTTAGCATGGACCGTTTTCAATGTTCGTCGGCCGTCTGTGTTCGAACCATGTCATATAACAGCTACCATTTATGCACTGCTTGATAATAAACAAAGCTCTGACATGCAAACAAACAATAAACAACAATCAAAAACTCTCTTAGCAAGATAATTCCAGGTTCTATCACAGGCTGCTTTATTTCTCTTTCACTCCAAAGTGACACTTAACCTCTCCTGCCAAAAGCATTCTGAGACCGGTGCCCCTTCCCTTAAAATGCTGTCATCCATTCTCCTAGCTCAGAGGGAGTCGGACTTTTGTAGAGGAAAAGATAGTTTGTGACTAGTGGATTATATTTAAAACCAAATCGTGTAACCCAAGAGAAAGAACATTTTACTCATAAGAAGTTCTAGCAAGAGACAGTAGGATGTTTTTGAGACAGAGTGATGTTGATTTCAAGGTTTATTAGGACATTAAAAAAGTAATTTCACTGATGCGTTAGCATTTACCTTCCAATATAAAAGTGCTTATTCTTATAAATCCTTAAGGCTCGTTCTGTTACGGTACAGTAAGACACTTCCCCAGTCCAGAACTGTGCTGCACGCGTTTCATGTGCCTTACAGACACAGCAAAACCTCCAAACAGTCAAATAAATGGTCGATGATTCCACCATCCTTGTACATGTCAATTTAAACTCAGACAAAATATAAGATCCCCCTAGACAAATCCTTAATATTAGTTGTACTTCTCCACTCCTTCCTAATATCTTGCCCAAATAATTCACTCTTGAATTACTCACGATTTGAACGTGGACTTCTGTTTATTTGCAATATGATGAATACAGCTGTGTGGGAGTCATTTTTTTTTTTTCTTAATACAAGAGGGAGACAGAGAAAGGGGAGTTAACATTTGTACTTCCTTAAGCAGATCCGAGCAACCAGCAAAGTAGAGAAACTTTAGGCTCCAGGCAGGCAGCCGTCGTAGAAGCAGCCTGGGAGTTGAGGCCCCTCTTCGGGAAGAGCTCTGGGGGACTTAGAGTCCACTGGAATTTCCTTGGAAAAAGCGTCCACGAATTTTGAGAAGAAAAGCCGGAGGAAGTGTTCCTTACTAAAGCCACTGTTCTTTATTAATTCCTTGGGTTAAGATTTTTATCACATTCTTAAAGACACAGGTAAGAGCACACGATTTCATCAGGAGTAGGGTTTGTCATGGTGACGCGTAACAGACCATTACGACTACTTGGATTAAAACAGTGCCGATCCACACAGATCCCGGACTTTCTAACCATATCAAATGTTCTCACAAGAAGCCCCAAATGAATATCACATAACAAAAATGAACATAAACTCTTTTAATAGTGAACAACTAGACAAAAACGGAAATGGTATTGGACCTTAATAAATACAGCACTTTATAATCAATGCTACAATATGTACATTTTTTACAGCGTCAATGACTGTACAGAATTGTCCGACTTAAAATCCTTTTTCAATTGTTGAAACAATGGTAAGACCAATTCCTGTAAGAGGAGAAGATGAAGGCCCTTTAGTTTGGTTCAGTGGCTGCTTCATCCGGATTGCTGGCAACGTCTCCAGGGGAATAAGCAGGATTCTAAGTTGCTGGCAGCTTTCCCAAGACCGAGATGCAGAATTTGAAATGGTGTTTGATGTGACACACTAGGCCATTGATATCAGAATATTGAATTAGAGTTGCCAGCTTCATGAATAACATCCAAGATGACACAGCAAAAGGAAAATGGTGGAATTAAAATTCCTGCTCCAACCGAGGCAAACTACGTGGGAGTGAGTGACTTTGAACTTGATTCCACAGAACCTCAGCAGTAAGCAGCTATTGTGCTGTAGTAGGCATGTCTGTTCCTTCATATCCTGCCTGAGATCAGGGGAAATCTGAGTATCTAGCTGGAGTATCTCCACCTCCTCATGCTAATACACCTTCTGTTGCCACCCTAGAATTTTTAACGTAAATACCCCGAGTTTACCCCATAAGGTGTTGTGCTCCCCTGGGAAGGGTATTGGTATTGATTCGGGCTTAAATCAGGCTGGATCTTTCAGAACCTTCAGCTGTTGCTCTTTTGTCCTAAAGGAAAGGGGTTTCCAGTGACTATGAAAAGAGGCCCTTTTGAATGAGTGTTTCATGATTAAAATAATCATGGGACACAAGGAAGCCCCCGTGTCTAAATAATATAAATATTAAGTAAAGGCTAAAAAACTTCGATCCAACATTTAGGTCGTGATCTCCGTGGTGTGAAACACTCAGGTCAATGGTCAGAATTCCAGTCTCTGTCCTGATGTTTGGGGCTAGAACAGTCACCTTCTAGCTCGGCATCACAAGATCACTCAGTTCTCAGGTTGATTTTCTTTCTCCTGGGACCCTGAGGTTTAGCCTACAATGAAGCAGTCATGTTGAGGCAATTCTCTAACGCACTTACAGAAAAAAAATCCATCCCTTCCTCAGGAGGAGTTTCCTCTTTCCTGAAGCTCATGACATACACAAGTCCCTTATGACAGATCTCCTTTCTCAGGGACAGACCTCCCAGAGCAGCTGTCCTCTGTCTCCCGGCCCCAAACAAACAAAAAATTACCATCAGAGGCACAGGATTCACATGAAGAGAAGTCAGCTTCCCGGCATTCAAAGGAAATCCAGGAGAGCACAGGTAATGGGACTGTGCTGTGGGCATCTGGCTTGACAAGGATGTCTGAAGCCCGGTGTTCTCGAGGCGGGCTATGTTCTCATGGAAGAGGCACCCATTGGAAGCTTGGACCCAAGGTTCCCTCTTCCGCTTTCCACCTGGATACCCACTGCTTCCGTAAGACCAGGACGGGACGAAGAAGAGGACGGTGCGACTGTATCACTGATCGCAGGGTACCTGGCAGCCCTGGTGCTCCTGCCCAGGACAGGACACCCTGCCCCAACTCCCTCACTGCTGGCGGGATGGACTCAAAGTGGTAATAACGAAGGCTGAGGGGTCCCATAGAGGGGCCTGTGGCGACCCCGTTGTCATCCTCTTGGTCCCCTAGAAACAGGTCAGAGCTGGAACAAAGTGTCATCTCCCCCATCACCCACCTTTGCATCGTGGTGCCTGCAGAGACAGTGGGTTTCCGGTGCCTCTGTTCTGACAGTGATGCTTAACTCCAGCTGTGGGTGACAACTGGGGATCTCAAAATGCTGCCCCAACAGGGTGGTCCTCACACTCTCTCGGGGGGGCGGGGGGGTGGTCAGTTGATGCTCTGCGTTACATTTCAGATGGACGAAAAGCAAGCGTGGAGAGGGGCTTTATTTAAGAACCGGGGGCAGCCGGCGAAGGAGGAGAGCGTCCAGGCAGCCCGCTTATTTCCCAGACTTCTCATCCCCAACGTTGGCGAGTTCTAATATTGAATCTTTGTCTCCTGAAAGCCCCCACTGTCTCTAGTAACTGTTCTTCGAAATAGTCAAGATACAGGATCTGACTTACAGAACTTAGAAGGAAAAACCCCAAAGGAACAAAAAAATCAAGCCAGCTCTCAGAGAAGGACATTTCGGGTTGAGTTGGCAGCCCTGGGAACTTCAGGGGATCAAGAGTCAGTTTGCAAATTATTCAAAGGAAAAGTGTTAACATTGCCATTTCACCCCACAAATAGGCCCCAGAGAGGGCTGGTGATGCTAGGAAAGTGTCTATCACTAAAGATGAGTGTGTTATGTGCTTAGGATTTTTGACACCTCAACTACGTGGCTATATTTCAGGCTTCGTGATCACTCACGCTGTAGATGAAGGTAACAGAGGAGACTCAGAGAATGTTCTTTAAAACAGGGGTCCCCAACCCCCAGGTCTCAGACTGGTACTGGTCTGTGGCCCGTTAGGAACCGGGCCGCACAGCAGGAGGTGAGCGGCGGGCGAGCGAGGGAAGCTTCATCTGTATTTACAGCCGCTCCCCATCGCTCGCGTTACTCCCTGAACTGTCTCCCCCCATCCCGCCACCATCCGTGGAAGCACTGTCTTCCATGAAACCGGTCCCTGGTGCCAAAAAGGTTGGGGACCGCTGCTTTAAAAGTAATACATACGTTTGGCTACTGTGGGTGGATGCTGTACGGTTAAGTAACGCACATTCCTCAGGGGTAAGTATTTTCTTTGCTCATTTGGGCATCTAGAAATAAAGAGGTGATAAATACGGGGGAAAAAATCAGTTCTGTTTTACGAAAAAGCATTGGAAAACAATACGGAAACTAGAAAATGGTGATCATTTTTATAACCAAAGAGCACTGTTTGAAAATCCTAAACATGGGTACTATCTTATATCATAGTTGGATCTAAATATTTTCTGATGAGCTTTTCCTGTGTTAGAAACGCGTGGAAAAACAAGTCCTCGATTCAGTTTTTCAGGTCTCGTCACCACTTCCTGGTGCTTAAAGACAAGTGCTGATCCTTGTGTTGATTGGCAATTAGCAATTCATCTCTTAGATCAATGTGTTTAAAATTGGCTACACGAGGTGGATTTTCAAAGTAACACAGAGGGATTTAGTCCCTTGATTCCCATTACTTGAGTCAGAGCTGTGAGTCTAAACCCCCTTGTAGCCGACCCCAAATTCACCCCCTGCTGCCTCAAGAGTGCCAATTACATAAAATAAAAACCAAAACCATGGTCAGAGGTAATGCGTTTGAGAACAGAGTTTTATCATTTTCCTCATGCCAAGCAAACAAATGGACCCGTCTGATGACATATACAGAAGAATTCGGTTTGGACAAAGAGAACACAAATCTCAAGTCTGAACATTTCTTGTGCTGTCAGGAAGTTGTAATATTGAAAAACTGTGCTCTTCTGGGAATGGGAAGACAAGGAAATAAAACTCTGGCTCCAATTTGTTGGAAATGCAGTTTATGTTGTTGTTTTCTTTTTTTTTTTCACTTTCATAAAAAAAAAAAAAAAGCCTTTCAAGACTCCACTTGATCCAGGTTTTATCGAAAATGGGTTACTTCTTAAAAATAGGATTCTGATGGGAACAGACTTCAGCTGAGTAGTAGGCAAAACTGCATAAGGGAAAGACAGTTCTTGAAAGACTATTGGGCGTTTCTTAGCCCAAACCACCTCTGAAAGAGTATTAAGCTCAGTGGTCTCTGGAGCAAGCAAAGCCAAGGACCCCGGCCAGGTCATCTTTGGGATGAGGCGGTCTCCATGGTGACCAGAGCTAGGGTTCTGCTGTCGTATTTGAATCTAAGGATATAGGCTGGGTAAAGTGAAGTAACTGTTTTGTTTCTGTGGCTGTTTCTGCTTCTTTGTTTAGTTTACTTTGGGGAGAAGGGGAATGAAAAAGGAGGGAGAGAAGAGTAAAAAAATGAGGTTAACAAAAAACCCTCCGACATCAGGGGGGATACATCACAGAAAGCCACTGGGCTAATATGTCTATCTTTGTTAGTTCAAAATTCTCTCATTTCACTCAACCAAATATTGCCAGCATTATTCCACCATGTTGGTTAGAGTTGGAAAAACCAGGTAGACACAAGTCAGGGAGTTAACTTCTGTCATTATGGAATGATGAGTCAAACAGTGTCCCAGGGCTACTGGTTGGACAGGCATCAGTAAAGTCATCAAAATAAACACCTCAAGCTTCCTATGCAGTGTTTTCTGGGACAATGGGGGTGTGTTCTCACCCATGCGTGTGCGTTTGTATTCTCACACATGCATGTGTGTGTGTAAATATGCTGGGAAATGGGAAAGACAAATAGTAAACTATACTTACAATAAAGAAAAACATACTTTTTACCCCCATGAAAAATATCAGACTTATTAATGATAATCTGTGGAAGCGCCATTTAAAAATTTTATGAAACAACAAGGTCCATTCTAAAGAGATTATGAAATGGGGACCAGAACGCTTATTTGAATATATTTTTGATTCTGAAGTTTCCTTGTAAAAATATTCACAGAAATTGGTGGACTTTTTTTTTTTTTTTTACGTACAACTCGATGCCTCTCATTTATAACATAAATCATTTAATGTAACATTTGCAACCTTAGAAAGGCAGACATAGTTAATCCAAGTCAGTTTATAAATTCCAATTTCACATGGATTAAAAACTGCAGATAAATTAAGTCACAATAATATCCTGTACATGCATTAAGGCTGGTGACTGCTAGAGTGTCTTGGGTATCTACAGACAGGAAATCACACACAGATTACTGGGTCTGAAGAGTGTCTACGTCATTTAAAAAAATCTTGCTTTTTTTTTTTTTTTTTTGGTGATACAGATTTCAACAGTAACTCTGGAAAACTGTGAAAAATGTTATTTAAAAATATATATGTATATACTACTGCACAGTTTCAAAGATGTGGTTCATAAATAAGGTTGGCTGCACTGATCAATTTGATAACAATTACTGCACTTCTGAGGTGATTTGAACACGTAGTGACTTATACTCAGTGTTAGGCACTAGTCATATCCTTCAGGCGTACTACAGTTTTATGTTAGCTGTATTGTACATATATATTTTTAAACGTATGCATTTATACAAACTGTGTATTATGTATGGGATGTCAGAAATGTACACATCACTGTTATATAATACACACATCATCGTTGCACATACGAGGGTACGTTTTAGTGCAGAAGGCTCATTGCATTGATTCCATGTGTTCAATCTAGTACACAATTTGTCAACTCTTCAGATTTTTTTTTCCAGTACATTCCTCTTTAGACAGTGGGTCCGAGTTTCCCTTTGTGATGTGAAAGTTTCCAGCAATGTGTTTTAACTGAACCTCTCTTTCCAAGCACAATTCTGCACATGAGTCTGATCTGTGTCGAATGGTAACAAATCCCACATTTTGATCAGGAATATATTTGGGTTCCTCTCTTTCAAAGATAACTCTTAACAATTGTGATCCAGGTCCGTTCAGGTCATGGAGGGATAAGGCCAGTTGAACTTGTACTGAACTTCTGATGAAATAATGTCTTCAAATAGAAAAAAAATGATGATAGACATTCTACGTTCAAATGGGAGACTCTCTAGAAGGATATACAGGAAAAGGATGAGCAGTGTTGTCTCTGGGGAATGAATACTTCCTACTTTACACTTCTCTGTATTGTTCAAGTTTCTACCATGAGCATGTATTACTTTCATAACCAGAAAACACAAGAAAGATATTTCTACTTTGAACAAAGCTAACTAAAAGAAACCAACAACAATCAGAAGATGCTTCCTTATCAAAAGCATCAACGCCAAAGCAAGGAGAAAACACTGCCATCACTGCCCCCAACATGCTCTACCAATGAAACAAAAGACACTGAGAACGGCGTGCTGTGACGGCCCCCAAATGACCAGCTTCACGTTTTGCTGGAAACGCGGCTCACCAAGTGCTGCTGCCTGCACAACTAGCCAGAGGTCACCTGTGTGTTTAAATGGGTTTCACAGGTGAGCACATCACGTGAACACCACCACGAGGCCTGAGACTGAAAGGTGGGGAAGACCAGAAAAGCACCCCAGGCATGCACCATGGACCCTGGGGGCCATCCCTTTTTGTGAGAGTCTGAACATTTCATCAGAATTCAGCAGGAGTGAGTACAACTAAGCCTCAGTCTTCCAGAAAAAAAAAAAAAAAATTCAAAATGTCTTAAGTGAGACTCCAGTGGGATTGGGAACTCTAGCAACAATTAGTGAAAGGAATGTCAGAAGCACCTCAGTTGCATAAATGTAAAAAAGAAGTACTGTTAATATTTCCAGATGCTTGAAGGCCAACGCCAAATGCAAATTGCACAAAGCCTTCACTTGTTCATTTAAATGAATTTCAAATCACCAAAGCTACTCAATCATTTGTAAGGTTTTAAATCAGTGCTTAGAGCTAGGGGATGACAGCAATCTTATTTCCCACCTACAGATCAGGCTGACAAAGACATTAACATTGCAACCAAACCAATAAGACCATCAGTATCTGTTATAAACGTTTTGTGTTCCCATCACCTTGAAAAATGGATTGTTCCACATATCACATCACCTTTCTCAGGCCGTCTTGGGGCAATTTTGTCAAGTGAGAGGCCTCAAGGTCATCGTTTTTGTTTTTAAAGTATAGGAAGTATATCCTCTTTTCCAGGAGTTTTTCTTTTTTTTTTTTAACCAATATTTTTATATCCAAATATATTTAATAAGAAGAAGACCAAATCTAGGGTATGACGAGAGACAATAAAAGAAATAAGTTTCAGACAAAAACTGTAAACAAAGATGTCAAAAAAACTAAAATGTAAACTTAATTAAAAGAAAAAAAAAGAAAAGAATCAAGGGCGAGACGGAAACATACCAGACTGGTCGTTGCTACCCCAGACAGGACTGCGATCCTTGCAGGAATAACTTATTCTGTAGAGTAAGCAGCTTGCTAATCAAAGCCTGAAACACATCGCCCAGATCAAAATGCATTCAAGGCCCGCAGTGGCACTTCCTCCAAGAGTGAGAGGATTAGATAGACTCATGATAGCAAATAGTTTTTGGCCTGAGAAGCAACAGATACAGACCCGAGTGAACGGACGTCCTAGGTAATATCCTCATCTGGCCAAGAAAACTGGTAAGAAAGCTATCATGGAAAGAAAACACTTGAAAAATATCGGCCGACAGACACCACGTGGCTCCACAGCCCCTGGGTCACAGTGGCAGGAAGAAGAAACACATGTGCCGGGCGGGCTCCTGGCGTGTGCAGGAGATTTCAGTTACTCACTGAGCCCCCCAAAAGCAGTGGCTGCTGCTTTCATGTTGGTGAATTTTCAAAGACACTGAAGTTTTACCAAATCTCAGTGTCATGGTCATACTATTTTGCGGGGCAGGGCAGGGAAGGCCCGTGGGAGTCAATTCACTTGCTTTCTAACACGTTTAGTTGACAGTAAAGTTGGCTGGAGGGGGCAGGTACTAGACAAAAGGCAGGGTATTTGGTAACATGCAATCTAGTAAACGTCCACAAAAATAACTGACTTATTTTCATTATTCAATTACCCATGAATACACACAGTCAAAAAAATAATAACTGGGGGAGAGTATATTAATACTGAAAGTAATCAAAAGTATAAGAACTAAGATGATCTTAAGTGGCAGTCAAAAAGCTTTTGGTGTGCTGTATTGCACCTGGTTCACTAACCCATGAGATTTTCGTTGAATGTTCTAAGAAGTCATGGTTTAGTTTTGAACTAGAAAGTGTGTGTGTGTGTGTGTGTGTGTGTGTGTGTGTGTGTGTGTGTAAGCGTGTTTTCTCTAATCAGAAACGTCTGATCACTTTGTCTAGCCTGGGATTATGGAAACTAGACAAAGGAAACGTGTTCTAAAGAGCTGTGTATCTCACACACTTACACAGGCAGCTTTTCTACACCCACACATACAAACACACATGCCCTGGGAGAAAAGACCATTGTTCGATGCTGAGAAAATATTCACCGCCGTTTGAGAAATGCTGTGGCTGGGAACTTCAGGAGCACAGTGTCCAGAAATGTTGAGCCGTCCGTGAAGACAAGAGTGCCCTCCAGCCCGAAGGCGGGGCCCCTATGTCAGGTGGGTGCTGTTCCGCAGCCAGTGCAGGCCCTGCTGGGAGTACTGGACCAGGTGCTCCATGCTGCTGTGCAGGGTGACTGGCCCCATGAGCAGGTCCAGGTCATTGAAGAATTCTAGGGGACAGAGAGGGTCGTTAGAGGGACACGCACTTGGTCCTCGTTATAAATCAAGCCTTCTCTGTCCCATCACTTGACATGAGCTCAACCTAACAAAATTAAGCCCCCGAGAGCTCACCTATATCCCAATAATCCCTCAACTGGCGACTCCTAATTCAAACGAGTGACATTTACAATATTGAATTTAAGGGATGCTGTGTGTTTTACATGTCATTTTTCACTGTTCTGTAAGTACACTGATTTTAATAGATTTAACTCTTCATGTTTAAAATATATACATATATATAGACAGAGAGGAAAAATATGTATTTTACTGAAATAATTCTGAATAAACAAAGGAAACATGGCATGGCAAAACCAAACCAAACCAAACCAAACCCAAATGAAGGGCATTTGTTTAGCCAAAGAGCAAAGAAAATGTACTTTCTCAGGCTGCATTCTCCTTGTGCAGCTCTGTCATCCCTTACACTGTCCTCAGCTGTGCTATGTGCTGAGCCCCTGTCGGGGGAGGGTGGGAGTCCGATGGAGGAGGCTCCAGGCTCCTGGAGACAAATCAGAGGCGGGTTTTTCTTTCTTTTTTTTTTTTAATTTTATATTTATTTATCTGGCTGCACCGTGCGGCATGCGGGATCTTAGTTCCCTGACCAGGGATTAAACCCGTGCCCCCTTACAGTGGAAGCACAGAGTCTTAACCGCTGGACCTCCAGGGAAGTCCCTCTCTCTCTCTTTTTTTTTTTTGGAGCATCCAGCTTGTTTAAATTGTCTTTTATTTTTATTTTACTGAAGTATAGTTGATTTACAATGTCGTGTTAGTTTCAGGATTCAGTTATACATATTCAGTTATATATCTATTCTTTTTCAGATTCCTTCCCCTTATAGGTTACTACAAAATATTGAGTACAGTTAGTTCCCTGTGCTATACTGTAGGTCCTTTTTCACAGATGGGTTCTGAAACACCTCTACTGAGGTCACCTTCTAGTCCTTGGACATTCTCTGGGTTTGTCCTTTCCTTAAACATTTATTACTGCCAAGACACTACACTAGGTGTAGGAGGGCAGAGGCAGGGGGTACACTGAGATGAAGAATGTAGGCTCTGCCATCGCAGAGATCACGGTTTGGTGGCTCAGAGACACGAATCAATTCATGTGGCTGCCAGGCTGCCCTAACGGGACCACTGAACAGCACTCCTTGAAAGTAAGAAGCTGGGAGTATTCTTTCAAAGGTGCTCTTGTACGTGCTGAATGAGGTCCTGCTGGGGAGGCTCCGAGAAGGGCCGGGAGGACAGCGTGGCAGGAGGTCAGGAGGAGAACAGGGGAGGAGAGGCAGGTCTGGGGAAGCTGTGCGGACTTTGCACTCGATGTGCAACTCTGCTGAGGGACGGCTGGCAGCAGCTGGCAGTGCCATCTGGAGCCTGGCCTGCTCAGGCTTCTCCCAAACTGACCGCGGACATTTGTACATTTGTCCCTTCTGTTTCATCCACTTGTGACACATCCACCCCACTCCATCTCAGCCACTCAACTACTGTTTGCTTTTCAAAATCCTGTTCCGTGCCAGCTCCTTTGGCGAGCCTGCTGGGCTCAGCCCCTGGCACTGACCTCCTTGGCACCCCACTGGATTTTCAGGGTGCATCACCGCCGCACTACTGTTATATCCTGTCTGGTTTCATTATCAATTTCACGTACTCAGGCCTGTCTGTGCCACTGGTTCCTCATCTCATCATGGACATCCTGATCTTAGCCGCAGAGGTACATGTTACCATGGGAACAAAATTTGCATTTAATGGCTTGATAGTGAGCTCAGATTCACACTCTCACCCAGCACTGGAGAAAGAGTAGTAAATTGGTATAATCTTATGGGAGAAAGTTAATAATATACCAATACATATCTTAAAAGAATCTATACCTGTTGACCTCCACGTTCTACTTCTACAACGCCCTCCTATGACAGCAATTAGAAATATGAACAACGATTGACATGAGGGTACTTATTGTAACGTTATTTGTAACAGTGGGAAAAAATTGGAAGTAACACAAATGTCCAACAACAGGGGAATGGTTTGAGAAATCATGATACTTATGATTGCATACCTCTGTTTTGAAAGTATTATAGAGTCATCATAAAAGGTGTTCCTGAATGAGTTAGTGACATGAGAAAATGCCTGACATAATGTAAAATGAAGAAAAGACAGGATGTAAAACTGTATATATACTATGATCTTATTTTGGTAAAAATCGTGCATATTTGGAGAAAACGAGAAGCAATTTCAAAAGGTTTTTTTTTTTCAATAGAATGTTAATAGTAGTTATTCCTTAGTGACAAGATTACAGATGATCAAAAAATTTTTTTCTCTATAGTTTTTCTGTACTTTACAATTTAGCCACGGTAAACATGCATTCCTTTTGTAATCAGTAAAAACAAACATTATTTAAAAAGAAATACAGCTTACCCATCCAACACGTTTTTTTTCAGTTGTAAGCAGCTATCACTTCAATAGCTAGCAACATTCATACTCATCAGTTAATTAATTCATCCAGTATTTCAGATCCCCAACTGTGTTCTAGGCACTATGCAGGTCTTAGGAATACAGAGTTGAATAAAATGTAATCCCTACCTTTAAGGAGCTCACTGTCCGAAGGAAAAAAACATGTGTGTGTGTTTATCTATATAATTTGTGTCTGTATCATTGGTACCTATATCATCTCTATCTCCATCTCTATCTCTGATCTTTCCCACAGTATAGACAGCTTCTACTATTTCTTCTTTGCCCGCTGATGCCCAAGGATCGGGGTGTCCCCCTGAGCTGTGGCTGAACTACGCACACGCTCCCCAGAGGCACACACACCTCTGTTCTCCTTGGCCAGGTTGTCCGCCATCTCCCAGTAGTCATAGCTGTGGAGAATGCTGTTGGTGATGCTGACGTGGTTGGCTGCCATCTGGTGGATACGCTGTGGGATGCTGACGATGGTTGATGGGGACAGGGCGTTCCCATTGGAGAGGCTCCCCTGAGATCCCACGGAGCTGGTGGGAGAGGGGTTGGGAGACATGGGGGATGGGGTGCCAGTGCTCCTGGAAGGGGAGAGCATAGGAAAACAGGTGGAGAGGTTGGTAGGGCAGCCCCTCAGGGCACTGTAAACAGAGGAGCACCTTACCCAGTGTCATGCAACACCTCATTTATCACCTTCACTTTGGAAAAATGAACTTACTTTCCACTGGCCCCCCATGGAGATGGGGCTTGGGCAGCTTTAGATGAATTCTGCAGGAAAATAAAAACATTGACAGTGAGTACCATCTGCTTGAGTTTAAACAGCCCACAACAACGTGTTCTCAGGTGACCGCTGAGACAAGTAATGGCTGACGCTGTAGATAAAATGCAGATTCACAGAAATTGGATCTGGGGAGTTTTTAATTACCAGGCTATTGGCTTCCTCTCTGCAAGATAGTGGGAGGCAGCTGCCCCCTCCCACTGACACAATGAGAATGTCTTATTTTTAAACGTAGGGCATATTTGCAGAAATTGTTGACATATATTTAATGCCTGAAAATATATGAGACATCAACTGTCACCATTTTTTTTTTTTTTTTTGTGGTACGCAGGCCTCTCACTGTTGTGGCCTCTCCCGTTGTGGAGCACAGGCTCCGGACGCACAGGCTCAGCGGCCATGGCTCACGGGCCCAGCCGCTCTGCGGCAAGTGGGATCTTCCCGGACCGGGGCACGAACCCGCGTCCCCTGCATCGGCAGGCGGACTCTCAACCACTGCGCCACCAGGGAAGCCCAACTGTTACCATTTTAACTTATGAAGATTAAAAGTATTTCTCTTAAAGGAAGTTGCTCTTGAATGTTTCTAAAAGAACAGATTAAAATGTATTATTTCCTTAACAACAGTGAATTCAAAAATTCTGATTTATTTAAAATTCTGATATAGGATATGTTGCATGAGCCAGTTGTTTGCATCAGGCATTTAAAAGACATTTTCGCCTTTGGCAAGGAAAGCTTCTCAGTGTACAGATAGATTCCCTCCCTGAGAGCCCAATAATGCTTTCTTGGACGTAAGTCTATGAGACTGTTAAGGAGAAAATGGACTTTATAATATTGAATTTTCCCTTCCAGAGACAAGAAAATAACCTCAGCCTGGTTCCCCAGAGACAAAGTGTTTCTTTTGGTTAAAAAGAACTTTAGGAAGTGGTGACTGATTTTTAGTTTTTAGTGGAGGTGTCATCAAAATGGTAAGAAATGGCCTTACATGTGGGAATTTGGCAAAATCACCTTCAGGCCTCTTCCCCTACCACTAAAGTCCTGTGACTATAAGAAAAACATGGGTGGGGACAAAGGCCTTTTATTCGGAGCCAGCTGTCCTGATAAAACTCATTTTTTATGGACCAGTTATCACTGTTTCCTAAAGGTTTCCTAATCTCTGAACTTTAAGTAGTATTTAAATAGCCTTTGATTTAGGGTATCTACCAATACCTTCTGGGGGAAGCTCTGATATTTAATTTGTATTCTCTATCCGTTCTGTACAGTTTCATGGACTGCCTACAGACATTAAGAACATCTTGGATCCCTTAATAGTTCTGCTGTAACCTCTGTGGCTTACAGAGTTCAGATTCCTTCTCATTTCAAGCGTTTTGCTTGACTGTAATAACTCTCTTTAGTATTAGCGCTTAGATTCTAAATTTTTAAAAACTACTTATCTTGACCTTAGGCACCCAAAGTAAAGGGAAAGGCTTAGTGTCAGTACTTGTCATTATGACTGATGACCGTCAATGGACCAAGACAGTGGCTTAGCTCCTGGTCACTGCATGCATGACCAGGAAGGAGACAGTATGCTGGGTGGACATTGCCCACGGAATGCCCAGCACAGCCGGCTCATCAGAGATCATCTCCAAGAAGTGGAGGTTGGGGATTAAAGATCGAAAATGATGGCTGTGTATCTGACAAACAGCCGGTGGAGGTAGAAATGGCGTAATTTCTTGTTTCTACAGTCAAATGGGCAGTGAAGAGGCCCAGAAGTCTCAGATGAATTATTCACAACAGTACATCAGAGGTTTTCTGGTCTTTTTTCCCCCCTTTTTTCATTCTCCCAGTGAAAATGACTTCATTCCCTGAGATAGGTAAAAGTTAGCACGGTTTGCAATTCTATCCTTATACGTGCACATTGCTACTGTTCTAGTGCCTCTGGGTTCTAACAAGTCATTTCTTAGCATTTAAAATAACACCTTTATGAAAAATTATATTAGCTACTGGAGATAGCTAAGAGGAAGTTCTAAGGAATTACTTCTCAGAGGAAGAAGCTCTAAGTGAACATGAGCAATTTATGTTAGCTATAAAGACGGATTTGCTAGGACACTGGGATAGGTAACGGGATCTTCTTTCTTTAGAGGCTATAAAAATACGTGGACACAGGCAGAGGGATAAATTAGATGGGCTCTCAAGGCCATCCTCTGAGCCGTGAACACCACGAGTATGTCATAAATGGGGTTCGTGTGGATATCAGCTCCTGTATTATCCCCAAAGCAATGGATTCTACCTTGAAAATGTCCTTGACAGGGAGACAACTGGGTACAACATGTTGCCTGTTAGCCAGACAGTACCTTGAAATAGTCGATAAGTGCTTTTGAATACTTTACAGCGTGGTCCCTTTTGAGTCGAAACATCCGCCAGTACAGGAGAGCCAGGCATCGGTAACTGCAGCAGAAAAAGAGGAATAGCCCCCGAAAGTATGAGTGGGCCCTGTGCTAACAAGACTTAAAAACAATCTTGCTGTTCCAGGTGCACTCCAGGTCCATAGCACGGTAGGCATATGACCTTCCTATCTGTTCAATGTAACTCAAAATGTCAAGGAGTTACTCCACAAGTATATCACTTCCTATAAAGAAATACGAATAAAAGAAGAATATATATAACTAAAGAATATAAATATGAAGACAGAAAGCAGCTTTACTGCTTCTTTGTGGGGACTGAGGGGCTTGTCATTTCCTTCTTCCACCACTAGGAGACAGTCTCTCTCCATGAGAGGAGGGAGGAGGCTATAGCGCACAGCTCTCACTGCTTGCTGGGTGAATTTCAGGGCACAACTACCTTATTCTGATTTGCCTTGACACCCTGGACTTCCGGCAGCGGCTTTGCTAAAAGAATAGCCAGCCCTTCCACCTGTTTTTATTCCCTTCACTACCACCGTACTGGACTATAATTAGTTCAAATAAAGTAATGGATATGAATGTATTTTATGAAAACCATACTGGGAGTAGTCACTATTTTATGTTACAGTTTATATATTTGTTATTTACATACTAGTATTCTATTTTATATAATGTTAACGAATCATTGTTAATTTATTAATCCTAATAAGGAACTTAAAGTTTGAAAAGAGCACAGAGAGCATTTCCTGCGCCATACCCACTTTTTTTTTTTAACATCTTTATTGGAGTATAATTGCTTTACAATGTTCTGTTAGTTTCTGCTGTATAACAAAGTGAATCAGCTATACTTATACATATATCCCCATATCTCCTCCCTCTCATGTCTCCCTCCCACCCTCCCTATCCCACCCCTCTAGGTGGTCACAAAGCGCAGTGCTATGCGGCTGCTTCCAACTAGCTAGCTATTTTACATTTGGTAGCGTATATATGTCCATGCCTCTCTCTCACTTCGTCCCAGCTTCCCCTTCCCCCTCCCCGTGTCCTCACCATATCCACTTTTCCTTGGTGCTTTCCACTCCTAATTATTTGCTGACTCAGATCTGGTGTTGACATACTAGAATACCAACATACCAAATACAACTTAATAGTCTCTTAAAATTTTTTTTTCAATTTTAATTTTTCAATTTATTTTAATACAAGTTTTAAAGGTTACTTTCCATTTACAGCTATTACAAAATATTGGCTGTATTCCCTGTGTTGTACAATACACCCTTGACCAAGAGTCTCTTCTTAGCACACCAAACTCTAGAGGACGTGATGTTGCAAAACTAATGTTTTCTCTTTTGTGTATGTTGCTGTTGTTGCTGTTATATTATTTTGAGATTCGATTCTCCAACTTGCAGATCCGGTTCTAAAGTGGAGTATGAACCATCAGAGAAAAAGACACTTTGGCCCCCCGTCACAGGAGGAACCATCAGAGAGGTGTCCTGTGATTTGAGGCAGTACTAAGGCGATGTCGAGGGGAAAATTATTATTATTATCATTATAATCGTCATCATTATAGAAAAAAACCTATTACGTGTTGATTAACATTTAAATATTGCTTTTATTATCAAAGTGGGATGAACTGCTCCTCAGTTTAATGTGTTGAGAACTTGAATACATCATCTTGATTCAGTTCTACTAATCCCACATGTAAAGAGACAGATGAATTATCCTGATTGCCTCTAAAATGTTAAACACAAGAGATTACATTTGGCGCAATTCACATTCAAGTGATTAAAACACAGACTTACCTGATTTTAAGACACACACACACACACACACACACACACACACACACAGAAAAATGGGTCCTTGTGTCACGGACCTGTTGGTTTTCAATCGCTGTGAATTCACCTCATGCCTAGGACAGCAGGGTGCAGGCTCTCCCTGGCCACCATGAGAACTGCCTTTGGTTGGTGTGTCAGCAGCGCTAGGAAGCCATCGTGCATTTCGGCACCTGGTTTGCCACTGAAGATGTACGAGGCTGGGGAGGCTATTTTCATCTGATGTGATGCACTTACCATAATGCAGCCAGCTGTTTATCCTCTGGTGTGGCATTGGGGCCTGAGTGGGTTTTTAGTCTCATAGCATATCTTAAAAAAAAAAGGAAAGAAAAAAAATTAAAGCTTTCTTATTAACAACAGAACATCTTCTAGGATGGAAGTTCTCTCTGCCCAATACTTAGTTTTTCATAGTGCTTGCTGACAGTTCTTTCTTAGAAGCCAGCTGAGGCTGCCCCATTTTCTCTAAGCATGACATGATTGTGATGTGACTAGAACAAAATGGCTTTTATGACCATCTAGCAACTTCCTGCCCTTTAACAATACAAGTCCAAACGCTACAGATGGTCAAGAGTGGTATCAGTTCAAGCATTATCCACGTATATGGTGACACACCCATTTTTACCAATTCTGATTTATGGCTGAGTGGCTGACAAGATGGGAGCAAAGGTCAATCCTTCCAGGCCAATCTCCAGAAAAATTTTTATTCCTTGTACTAGATGAATGCTTGCATTTATTCCTTTTTTATTGTTACGGAACTCTTACTTTGACAGTAGTATAACTGTCCTGGATGCATAACTAGTAGATTTTATGAACTTTATTCAATCTCACTTATTTCTCTGAACCAGAGGTCTATGGCTGTTCCTTTCTCCAATAATATACCAAGTTACTTGCAGACTCTTGGAGAGAGCTGAGGCGGTATATGGAATGGTCAGGGAGACCTGGGTTCAAGTCCTTACAGTCGTGAGAACTTAGACAAATTAACAGCTTTAAGCCTCCATTTCCTTATTTATAAAGTAAGATGAGTACTGCGGATCCCATAGCATTGCTGTAAGGATTAAGTGAGAGCGTGTTTGTAAAGTTCTTGGCATAGTGGGCTGGCTTATTGCAAATTGCTCAAGAAGTGATACTGTTATTACACTATCTCCACAGCATGCAGACTTGTAGTGTTTTTTTTTTTTAATTTATTTATTTTGGGCTGTGTTGGGTCTTCGTTGCAGTGCATGGGCTTCTCATCGCGGTGGCTTCTCTTGCTGCGGAGCACGGGCTCTAGGCGTGCGGGCTTCAGTAGTTGTGGCACGTGGGCTCAGTAGTTATGGCTTGCAGGTCTAGAGCGCAGGCTCAGTAGTTGTGGCACACGGGCTTAGTTGCTCTGCTGCATGTGGGATCTTCCCAGACCAGGGCTTGAAGCTGTGTCTCCTGCATTGGCAGGTGGATTCTTAATTACCACGCCACCATGGAAGTCCCTGGTAGTGTTTCTGAGTGTATCTCTTTGCTTAGTTTTCATAGTGGTTTCTCCGGGTATTACAAGATACATATGTGACTCATCACAATTTATTGGTATCAATATTTTCTACTTTGCTTGAAGAGTTGAAACCTTACTTCCATGTCACTGCTTTTAAATAACACTGTCTTGAGCATCACATGGTGGTATAACTTTTGTTTCAATCATCAGCTATGATTTATAAAACTCATGAGGAGGATAGTTTATTGCATGTACCCATAGTTCTGCTCTTATGTTGTTTTTCCTTCCCTCCTGTTGGTCCAAGATTCCTTCTTTTGTCACTTCCTTTCTGTTTGAGAAACTTCCTTTAGCCAACCTTTAAAGGTAGGTCTGTTAGAAACAAAGTCTTTTCGTTTTCCTTAGTCTGAGAATGTTTTTATTTCCTCTTTATTCCTGAAGAATGAAGTCTCACTGAATCTAGAGTTCACAGTTTGACAGTTTTTTTCTTTCAGCATTTAAAAAATGTTGTGCCACTCCCTTCCGGCTTCCGTGGTTCCAGATAAGAAGTCAGCTGTTATCTGAATTGGTGTCCCCCTACGGGTAATGTGTCATTCCTCTCTCATTGCTTTCAGGATTTTTTGTTTTCCTTTGTTTTTAGTTTTCAGAAATGTAGATTTTTTTTTTTTTTGCAGTACACGGGCCTCTCACTGCTGTGGCCTCTCCTGTTGAGGAGCACAGGCTCCAGACGCACAGGCTCAGCAGCCATGGCTCATGGGCCCAGCTGCTCCGCGGCATCTTCCCAGACCGGGACACGAACCCGTGTCCCCTGCATCGGCAGGCAGACTCTCAACCACTGTGCCACCAGGGAAGCCCAGAAATGTAGTTTTGATGTGTCTTGGCATGCATTGCTTTGGCTGTTTATGCTGTTTGGGTTTTTCTCCACTTCTTGAATCTGTAGGTTTATGTCTTTTGCCCAATTTAGCAAGTTTCAGCCATTACTTCTTCAAAATATCTTTCAGTTCCATTCTCTCCCTCTCCTTCTGGGACTCCAATATTGACATGGAGGTTCTACTGTCATTGTGCTTGAAGCTCTATCCACTTTTTTTTTTTCAGTCTGTTTTCTCTCTGTTGCTCCGATTGGGGGGTAAATTCTATTTTCTGTTCTCAAGTTCATTGATTCTATCCTCTGTCATCTCTACTCTACTACTGAGCCCCTCCAGTGAGATTTTTATTTGTTATATTTCTCAGTTCTTTAATTTCCATTTGGTTCTTTTTCAAAACAACTTCTATTTCTTTGATGAGACTTTCATTTTTTGTTTGTTTCAAGAGAATTTGTAATTTTTTGTTGAAGCATTTTTATGATGGCTGCTTTAAAATCCTTGTCAGATAATTCCAACATCTGATTCATCCTGGTTATTGGTGTCAACTGATCATCTTTTTTCATCTCAGTTGTGGTTTTCTTGTTTCTTGGTATGATGAATGAGTTTCTATTGTATCTTGGACATCTTGGCTATTATGTTAGGAGATACCTGGGTCCTGTTTAAATCTTTTCTTTTAAAAGGAAGTCACCCTGTTTTGGTTTAGCAGGCAAGTCATAATCTACTTCTGTGGGCTGTGGTTCCATGTACAATTTAATTTTCAGAGGTTTTGTGGTGCAATTTTGATCTGTGGTGGCAGGGTTCCACCCGTCAGTGTCCCCCAGTCACTTGGTTTCCTTTGGTGGAGAAAGGAATTCTCTTGCCTACTGGGACAAAGAGCACATCCTAAGCTGGGTACCTGTGGCACGATCCTCCTTGGGGGTGCTCCCAGCTCCCGAGTGTCTCTCAGTGGGGGAGGGGAATCTCAAACCTGGTGGGCAACATGCAGATTCAAGTGGTATATTAATGCTGTTTTCTAACTCAGATAAGAAAAACTCTTTTTTATCTTAGTTTTTGGAGTAGCTTAAGGGATTCTATTCAATCTTCTAGAAAATGCATTGTGTTTTCCACCCACGCAAGGTCCCATCTCTGGTGTAGAGCGGGTGTGCACATCAGCACCTCCAGTTTATTTGACATCAGGCTTTTATCATTGTTTGGATTTATTTGTTTGTTTTTTAAAGTCTGAATGCCTTTAGGCAGGCTATGCAGTTCACCAGAGGCCCTGTGACTTGCTTATTTGTTCATTCCTCAAATATTCACTGAGTACATACTGTGTTCTAAGATCTTTTCCAGGGGGTATGACCACATACACGAACAGATCAAACAAAAACCAAAAACATCCCTCTGTTTGAGGCACTCACGTTCTAGAACACATTATGGCTTTGTGCCTGTCCACTTCCACCCATATTCTTCCATGCCTTCCTGTGGGCATCTGAGTCTGTGCCTTATTCTGAGGAAGAAATGTGAGGGTCTAGGATCTCTTTTTTAAGTTTTTTTTTTTTTTTTTTTTTTTTTACTATGGCAACTTCTTCTCTTCACTGCCCAAAATGCTGTACCACGTAAGAAAACGGCATGAAGGAGTCACCAATACATTGGTGTAATAGAAATATTTTATTTATTTATTTATTTATTTATTTATTTATTTATTTATTTTGTGTGTGTGTGTGTGTTTTTTTTTGTTTTTTTTTTTTGCGGTACGCGGGCCTCTCACCGTTGTGGCCTCTCCCGTTGCAGAGTACAGGCTCCAGACGCGCAGGCCCAGAGGCCATGGCTCACGGGCCCAGCCACTCCGCGGCATGTGGGATCTTCCCGGACCGGGGCACGAACCTGTGTCCCCTGCATCGGCTAGGCGGACTGTCAACCACTGTGCCACCAGGGAAGCCCAATAGAAATATTTTAATAAGAAAAATGCTTGGAGAGTGTTAACTTTCAAAACATTCTTGAGAAGTACTTTTTGAAGATGATGTGTTCTTGATACTGGGATGACAAAGTCAAAGGCTGTCATCCTTTCCTATTTCCTGAAGGAGAATAGTGTAAAATACCAAGGAGCAAACCTGGGCCAATGCATACCAAGAAGGTTAAATTTAGGATGACTAGAAATCTTCCATCTGGAATGGTGAGACATGGTAAACCACATTTACTCTTAGGTTGCCTAGAATTCCAGAATTAGAAAAGTCTCTTAAAGTTAGTTTTGGGAAGGATTATTTCACATAATGGGTATTAGACATTATCCCAAGCAGTTGAACCAGCTAAAGACATAAACCATATGACGAAGGTTCCCAGTAGTGTTAATGGATGAAATTCCTTTAATGGTTCATTAAAGAGACATTAAGGATGTGCCTTTCCATGTTGCCATCATGGAAGACAAAGAGTCTCCCACCCAAGTCCTTGCTGTGCACCAGTCAGAAACCCTGCTTCTGCGCATACTACAGGTCTTAACCCAGGCCGGGGGATGGCACTCACGTCCAAGTCTTAGACCAGAACAACGCCAGCACCTATTCAGATAGTGCGTCGTAGGATGGATTTCCTTTCCTAAAATCCCCTTGAATCTTCTTTCCTTTCATTAAATACTCCTGAATCATTTACTGATGAAGTTAGGATTTAGATTATATGAATCTGGATCAGGTTAAAAAAAAAAAAAAGCAGCATGGAGATGTAGTGAATTCAAATTCTGCCACTTCCCAGCTGGGTGAAGTAGACATCTCACATCTCCCTCAGATTCAGCTTCCTTTCTGCAGCCAGTGGGGTTAGAGGAGCCGCCGCCACCCCCGGCACTCACACAGAGAGCGAAGGAGGCAGCCTCTGCAAAAATGTCTTGCAAGATCGTCCACTCTTATTTGGGGGATGAACATTGGTTCTTGGTAGCTCACAGTGCAGGCTGACGTTCTTTTGTGTGTTCACAGCACTTATATACATTCTTCCCTCCACCCCCAACCCCTGCCCCCAAGCAAGAAAACGCAGCGCTTACCTGATGAGCTCAACTGTTTCTGAATACATTGTATAAGGAGATTTGGATTCCATTGGGCCCTGCTCCATTGCATTTCCACACTCAATGAATGACAAGGCTGCTTCAGCATAGTTCAGAGCCTTTCCAAACTTTTCCACCTGATCAAGAGAGTTAATACAGTGTCTTCCTTAAGAATAGTTTTTCAAACAGCATTGTCACATAATCTATACACTTTGAGAAACCCGACTTTGAAGTTCCAAACTCCTGTGAATGGAGCTGAGAGAAGAGAGAAATAGGGTAATATCTTCTCTAGGTATTTTCGCAAATTGCTACTTGCTACTGGTTTAGGGTAAGTGCGTAAATGGTTATACAGAATTATACCAAATCCACAACTGCCAATCAGAATTGTGCAGAACTTCACGGTTGCTTTAATTTCTGTTGCCCTCGTTCCAACTCCTAATGGTTTCTCAACTTCGCTCCTTGGTCCTCACTGCTGTGCTAAATATATATCTACGTTCATAGGCCTGACTCCATGCAATAGTTTTCACACTTTTGGGCTATACTCTCACTTTGATGGTTTAAGGCCTTCCTTATTATCTTTTACACTATTTGTGACATTTACATCTCCACGCCTTCCTTTCAGTATGTATTTTTTAGTTGTTTCGTTAGCAGTTAGAACGTCACCCTAAGCGGGAGGGTGAGGAGAGAAAGGGAGAGGAGGTAGAGCTCAAGGCATGATTTCAGCTTGAAGGACACAACGTTGAAAATTAATTAAAAAAAAGACCTTTTGGGATTATAGGAGGTCCCTAAATTTATGTTAATCTTTACCCGTATCAGTGAGGATAACCAAGAATCAGCTTTACGTTCTTAGGTTCTCATAAATCTAAACGCACACATCAGGTTCATGCATGGTTCCGTGTATTCTTCCCCTCGGTGGATTGTGACACATTCTAAATTTGAATTGCATCATCTCCGCAGTTTTCAAACATTCCTTCATCAATCAAAACAGAATTACACAGATACTCTTAACTACTGATCTAAGTCTTGCCTCTTAAAAAACCTCTCATTATTCATGACACCTCAGGAAAGGGAAATGTAGAGCAGAATTCTCCTGCATTAGCAAGTCAAAATTTTAAACAGCTTATAACCCTAAGAGGCTATAGAGCAATATTTCTTGGCAGTGCTTTCAGATTAAGGAAGTCATTTCTTTCAATAAGTATTTGCTGAAGCACCTGATTCTGTGTGGTCTGTACTTGACACACAAAAGCTCCTTCCAGGAACATATATTTGCAGGGAAAAAATGTGCACTCACAAGATAGCTCAAAGTGCAAGGTAGTCTGTGATTAACTAACCGAATGCAAAGCAAGGAGTCCCATGCCAGAGAGAGGGCAGGAAGGGAGCAAGTGATGGGGCTACAGGGAGGCTGGGGAGGAAACTGGGAAGGAACAGTATGATCTGGCTGAATTTGGGGAGGACACTGAAGGTGTGGGTGTGCGTGAGAGTGTGAGTGTGAGGCTCTGCAGGTGCAAAGACCTGCCAGCTGGCACGAGTCAGGTGTGCTTAGAGGCGGCAGGGGGCCAACATGGCTGGAGCAGAGTATCGCTGGGAAAGGCCAGGTTGGGCAAGATGACACTGACTGAGGAAGCCTGGTAAACACTGGATGATTCAGGCAGGAAATTTCATTCTGCTTTAGAATTCAATGTGACCACGCATCGGTTCCTTCGGGTGACCAGAACTCTGCATCAGACTGTGGGACTGTGATGACAGAAACTCTACCTCCTATTCCCTTCTGTATTTTCTGACACCCCCTGGTTATTTCTCTGTACATCAGTGGACCTAGGCAGTTAGCTTCATATAAATGCATGCTTGGTGGGCAAAATCAGTAGCATTGGGGGGTGGGGTACAGTTATGGCTTAGGCATCTTCAACCCTGGAATAATACTCTGAAGGTCATTTGAAATGCCTTATTCGCCTCCAGCACCCTGATTTCACTTATGAGCACTGGAGGGGAGCAGAACTAGAATTACTGGATAGGAAAGACTCCCTTTGGATGAGCTCTTCTGACAGAACAACCACATGATCTCTTTTAGAAAAAACCAGAAGTGTTCTAACTCTTGCCTGAAGGCTTTAAGCTTTCTCAAATAAATTATCCAAGTCAGAAAAGTTACTCTCTGAAAACATCAAATCATACAACTTCAGGGTCTTATGTGCAGTGAAACAGTTTCTGGATTGTCCAGATTCATAGGAAAAATTCATTCTGGCAGGTACATATGAAGAACGTAAGTCTTTTTGAAAAGGGATTTGATCCTGGGACCAAGCCAAGCGTTGGCCAGGCTAACAAGGGAGAAATACGCAAACTTGGGTGTTTTCTTTTTAAGGAAAAAAACTATTACCACCCACTGACTCCATTGCCTCTGGTTCCTATTCAAACTTTAGGTCTAAACTGAAATATTAGTTTATCCAGGGCTTCCTCCCAGTCAGACATTATTGGTTGAGGTCATAATTTATTGGGCGATGAGCACTGGATTATATAAACATTTTTGCCTTTAACAGACCCAGCCATCCTTGTAATAGATTTTATAATGACCCTAGCTATGTTGCCCCAGTGATGAAGCTGTGGTACAAACGTCATTTGGAGGAAAGGATCTGGAGAGAAAAGGTCTTACCATTGCATCTGCTTTATGCTTCATTCGCTTAGCTTCTTGCATAAAATAATCTGCACTGCGTGGCCTACGAGGAGAGGGTGATATGAAACGTCATTACCGTGCAAGTGCAAGATCTTTGGAAAATATTCTTTCCTTTGCTCACACTTGAAGCACAATTTCAAGACTCTTCTTAAGACGGAATCAAGTATTTTTCTTTTCTTTTGCATTTCCGAACTACTATAGCCTATATGTAAAAGACTACTATTATATTTCTCTTAAGTTAGCAATCCAAAACACACTCAACATATGCAAATAAATATATACATTTACAGTGATTTTTAACATGGATCCCCAGTACCTAATTTGCGAATCAGATTTTTTATTGCACGGTTAAGAAAACAAGTGCAAAATCTTATTTCACAGGTTAGTTACACAAAACAATCCCTTTTTAATGTAAAGATGGCAAAGGTATCTCATAATAATTGTATGGATATGTACAGGTGAGTATATTTCTGTACCCTTATGAAAATCAGTGTTGTTTGTATGCATAAATGGTACCCAAAGTTGCTTGTATCTCTATATCTAATTATTTTAAAGCTTTGCAATGAAAAATGAAAAGAGGTGCTGTTGCATGATTACATTCCAGTTGTAATAAAGTTAATTGTAAAATGATGTCTTCCTTGTCACAATGCAAACATGGCATGTATTCTCTCTAGTTCTGATGAACTGGCTGGTAAACATTAACACCAGACATGGGCATTATTAAAACAATAACCCTGGCCAGCGCTGACTCTGCTGGGAGATGAAGGGAATTCATCCAGAGATGGATCTGAGTGTGTGACATGACCCCAAGTTACACTAAACTACTCATCAGACAGTAACTTTAAATGCTTCATTGGATAGATTTTTTTAAATCTACGTACTTTAGGTACCATCAGCATAAACTTGTTTTGCATTATGGGTCTTTATATAATCAGTAAACTTGACCTATTCATGTACACACCATAAGCCAGGACCCCCTGAATGGGAGATAAGATGTAAGTAGCAATATTAATCATGAACTGTTTAACCTATTTAATACACTTATTTTGAACTGCCTTCTTTCAGCTAAGGCATCTTTTCCCCAATGCAGTATTAGGTAGTCAGAGCGTCCTTTTATCCTAACGGGTCAAAAGGCTTAGAAAAATCACACATACCATGTCAATGACATTATCATCCAAAACTATAATCCTCAGCTGAATGGTTTTAATCAATCAATCAAACAAATAAACAAACCAGGATCAAAGCAAATACTTAATTTTGAGTCACAAATCACAGAAGCAAGAAAAAGACCTTGGTTTTCTGTCTCTTCTTCCGCATAAAATATTGTCAGTACTGTGGAACATGCTGGGAATTTTTAACTTTTCCAACAAAGAAATGAGGAACATGGCTGCAGGATTTCCCTAATGTGCATAATGAAACTCTGTTTCTCGATCATGAGCCCTTCACCATTTTTCCTGCCATGCAGGCCTGGACTCTTTCATTCATCATGATGGGTCTTCATTGGTGGGTGAGGCCTGAGGTTTCCTTCAAAGGAAGGCCCTGCTCTGACCGGCTCTTCTTGTTCTAGTTTATTTCCTCAACGTTCACGCTTCTTCCATTTGAAGGGCGTTTTAGTTGACTTTCACGATGGTTTATTCTTCTCTGTCCACATATTGACCTTTGAACACATACTGGCTATCTGTGGGGTCTTTGATGCCGACTGTGGCAAATTACATTATTTTTGTTCTTGTTTTTGTTGTTTAATGGACTGACTTAATTTTTCTGAGCAGTTGTAGGCTCCGAGCAAAATGAAGTGGAAAGTACGAAAAGTTCCTGTGTACCTCGTGCTTCTGCACGTGCACAACCTCCCTCACTACCAACATCCCCACCAGAGCAGCACATCTGTTACAATCAATAAACCGAAACTGACATATCGTCATCACCCAAAGTCCACAGTTTACATCTGGGTTCACTCTTGGCGTTGCACATTCTGTGAGTTTTGAGAAATGTATAATGACACGTATCCACCATTATAGTATCATACAGAAGAGTTTCATGCCTTAAAAATCCTCTGCAATATCTTTCGTTTGTCCTTTTGCTGAATGCCCCAAAGCAGAAGACCAGACCTACCTCTGCCCAAACCCAGATCTGACTCCTGAACTTCAGATGGGGTCCTGGAGCCTATTTGTTCAGGACAAGAGTTCAGGCATCTCCATCCATCTCTCCCCCAGTTATCAAATGGTATGAATGCTCCCTTGTAAACATCCCTTTCTTTCTCCAGTGACCATATCCACCAAGTCTAGGCTTTCATCACCTCTCCTGGCCTCTAGTTTCACACCCATCCAATCTATTCTGAGCTTTAAGCCTTGACCAATGCTTGTAAAACGTGGCTTTCATTATATCACCATCCTACTCATAGATCTAAAATCCATCTCCAGGGCCTATGAATTCCAATCGCAGTTCAGGTCTCCAATCATCTTGCCTAACCCTCTTAACCGTACCACTTACTCACCAAGTCCCTCAACCACAGCCAGAGAGGTGTCCTCACTGTCTGGTTGACATGCCATGGCTGTCTTAGAAGCTCTGCTCATCCTCTCCGTTCTTCCTGGAACACTCACCTCTCTGCTCATTCATCAAGTGCTTATGATGAGCCAGATGTTACCTGTCCCTCAAATTCTTGGGCCGTACGGCCTTCTTGGTCATTTTGGTCATGATCAGCTACGTCTTTCCTGATCTCAGATACCACCTCTTGCTTACACTTCACTTCCAGGCATTTCATTACCTTCTGCTGTCCTGGGCTACAGTCACTGCATGTATGCAAACTTTGCAGCTGGACCATTTTCAGCGGGGGCTCTGTTGTAGACCTCTTTGATCTTCCCCACCTTGTAGTTTTAGGTACATGGTAGAAGAGAAATGAACCCCCCCCCTTGCATTCATATTTTGAGTTTCAAAGAGAGAGAGACAGGGTTGACTTCTGATGGGGTGCAGCCTCGAAGGCAATGAGCCAGAGAACATCTCCATGGCAACCTGAAATTCTCCACATCATTATCTGTCCCACACTCCAGTATAGGAATTTGGTCGTTTTTCTCTTGCCCTGTTTTTTGTAGACCTCGTCACTAACGGATCATCATTTTTTCAAATGCATTTCATTCTCACGAACGAATTACTTTGGTAATAAGCAAAGGCATCTGTTAGCCTTCCTAGTTACCCCTGGGGTGGCAGTGCCACCTAATTCCTAATACGGGTACCTTAATCAATGCTGTTTTTATCTGCAGCATGTAAGTGTATCCTTTAAACCTGAGATGGAGGCTGAGTCACAAACTCTCACAATGGTGTAGGTGGATAAGTAACACATCTATTTTCTGACTACATCACAGCAGCTACAACATTAACCTGAGATGCTGAAGAAATGTACTATCAGGGCCTGTTTAGGATCGCATAAGAATTCTCATCTTTGCATCTAATGGAGGGCTTATTACACTGAGTCACTGAAGATTGCTTGATGATGGGCCCATTTGTTTTCCTTTCAGGTGATTTCTAGAGCCACACTCCTAGATCAGATCATTATAAAGGCAATGGGATGATGGGATGTCACCCAGATGGTCCGGCAAGGCAGTGGACACGTGCTGTCATGAAGGCATCACTCCGACAGTGACTTTCAAGTCAGCAGGAAAGTGAAGCTGCCGTCACCATTGTGGCAGTGACAGAATATGACATGGCACAGGCACTAAAATGAATCTAATGATCGCAGCGTTCAAACTCATTTTTCATTGAATCTCCTTTCTTTTCTTTCACATGGAAAACCTAGAGTTTTGCTTTTCATTGTGATCATAAGGTTCTTCACACCGTTTCTCACAGCGATGGTATTTGATGATGATACGTGAGCAACCCTAAGAAAAGTACAGTTCAACATCATGCATGTAACTAACCGTGTCTCTGGGGCTCTTCAGAAGCTGGGCTCGAGTGATCCAAACGCCAAAGCCGAGCCCTGTGTATCTTTGTTATAAGAGCTCTTGGCAGCAAAAAAAATGGGAGCACTTGATCCAGAGGGGGTGCGCCCTCCTCACCTCTCATTGCCCCCACCTACACGCGAGCCACCTTAGTTCTAAGCAGCGGCGGGGGCTGAGCTACCCTAAAATTTCTTCTGGCACCAGCGTATTAGAGCAACCTCGCTCTTTGTTCTCCTTTGTGGCTGCGATGGAGTTGAACGCCCTCCCACGGAGAGGCTGGCGGGCTGCTTTCTGTGATTCCTACCTCTGTGAAATGCACCTCCTCAGCAAAACCAGCCTGTTTTGTGAAAACTGGCAGAGATGGCGAACTCAACGTGTCTGAACAAACGGGTTCCTTGGCAGAGCCGAAGTGGGGATCATTTTCTCAGGGAAGTTGAAATCCAAATCAGACCACTAGGCAACTGCAGACCAAATGAATTCGTCATCTGATAGCCTGTCAGCCTGTCATTTAATAAGTCCCCGAGGTGTGACTGTGGCCCAGGCTGTGAGGTACTTTCTTGACCAAGAAGAACGCGTAAGAAGTGAGGTAATTGTTTTTCACGCACTGAGTAAGTGGGTGCTGCCGATGAGGGCACTGCACAGCCAGGGACCCCGGTGCTGCCGCTGGCTTTATGAGTGCTTTCCGAAGGAAGCAGGAAGACTGCTTTCGGCAGCAAGGATTCAAATGCAGCTTTTGTTTCTACGCCCTTGATGTTGGCTGGGACCCCCGAGTCCCTGGCTTCTCAGAAGCATAAGCAATCACTCATTGTGTCTCCTACAGGCCACAGGCTCTTGCAGGTGACTCCTCCCTTGGCCACACATAGAAAACGGCGTGTGCTTTCCAGGACACACAGGCTAAATGGCAGGTTTTTGTCACCTGAGCATAAGCAACTTTCTCTCGAAAGGGAAACACATCAATTTGATTGTTGTTCTTCTCTGGGTGTGATATTTAACAAATGAATTTATTCACAAAACAGAAACAGACTCACAGACTTAGAAAACAAACTTATGGTTACCAAAGGGGAAAGGCGGGGGCAGGGATAAATTAGGAGCTTGGGATTAACATATACACACTCCTATATATACAATATATAATCAATAAGGACCTACTATATAGCACAGGGGACTCTACTCATTACTCTGTAATAACCTACATGGGAAAAGAATCTGAAAAAGGATATATGAATATGTATAACTAAATCACTTTGCTGTACACCTGAAACTAACACAACATTGTAAACCAACTATATTCCAACATAAAATCAAAAATTAAAAAAGGGCTTCCCTGGTGGTGCAGTGGTTAAGAATCCGCCTGCCGATGCAGGGGACATGGGTTCGAGCCCTGGTCCGGGAAGATGCCACATGCCACAGAGCAGCTAAGCTCATGCGCCACAACTACTGAGCCTGTGCTCTAGAGCCCGCGAGCCACAGCTACTGAAGCCCGTGTGCCTAGAGCCCATGCTCCGCGACAAGAGAAGCCACCGCAATGAGAAGCCCACGCACCGCAAGGAAGAGTAGCCCCTGTTTGCCGCAACTAGAGGAAGCCCGCACGCAGCAACAAAGACCCAACGCAACCAAAGATAAATACATAAAATAAAATAAACCATGATAACTGTAGAAAAACGACTGATAAAAAAAAAATTAATCAAAAGAGATAAAATCATTTGACAAGCCCTTAAAATGATCAGAGAGCTCAGATTTCAATCAGGGAGATCTAAAAGGCCTTGTCCCCAGCTCCTGCCCTCCCAACACCCCCAGCCAAGTCCTCTTTTTCCCCTTTCTTTCTGTTTTGGTTAGAAAAAAATAAAAACCTGGCTGAGAGGGGTTCATAAGTGAAAAAATTCCATATGAAGAACAGAAAGGCACATGAATGGTGTATCAGGAAAGGTGGGGTCCAGCTTTGAAGCAACTGGGAAGGGGAGCCCCTCGGGAGAGGAAGAACGGCCACAGCAGGTCCACCGTGGGCGCCTTGCCTCGACGTAACATCACCTACTCAAGGATTGCAGTTGGTGTCCTCTCACTCCATCATCTGGCCTTTCACATACAGGAATCTTCCACCCTCCATAAAATTAAAACGCTTTTAGCTATGAGGCGGCTGAGCATATCACAAATGCCGACTCCCTCTTCCTGCCCTGCCAGCCACATCTCCCAGGCCAGGGCTTCAGCACCGCGTGGCTAGGGAGTCTCTTCTCGCGTAGGGAGGTTTAAGTAGTTGGGTTCCTGGTACTGGTGCCACGGGGACAGATGGGACGTTTGGTGGTGTGGCTGAATGTGACGATCATGACTGACTCTTCCTTGTGAAATGTGGGCAAGAGACTGCACATCCTTCTGGAAACAGCAGGCAGGGCTGGCACCCGGGGTTCTCTGGCTCCCCGGCACAGCAATATGGCGCGTGGGAAGAGAGGCCAAGCATTTCACCACTCAGCTCTGCTCTGACGTCTGTACTGAGGACTTCGTGACACAATTGTTCCCTGGATTTTCCAGCGCCAAGAACTCCCCTGTCACTAATTATGACACCAAGTAACTTACAGCTCATGGCTCTGCACTAATAAGATCCGTTTCTAGGCTTTGAGTTGAATCAAGTGCTGTCACTCATGGACATAAATCCTTACAGATTTTTTTTAAACAGAAGTTTGGTAATTACACCAGTGTCACCTTAAAATCAGGGCTCTCGAGGAGAGAAAGTGGAGCACGGCTAAACATCAGGGGTGATTCTGCAGGACAGGCTGACCTGGATCACAGTTTTAAAACAAATGATTCGGTTCAGTTCCATCTACATCCTGAACGGGTAAGTGACCTAGGAAAAGGGCCTGGAAGCCCGTGAATTTAAATTGACTTGCACGTAGTAGATTCCTTACATTCACGGAAAGAGAAAGAAAAAAAGATGCAGGCATTACCCCCTGGGAATGTTATTCTAATTCAGCTGGGGCCATTCAACGGTTGTTATTTGAGTGCCCACTGGATTCGGGTGGCTGTTGTCTGAATCTCATGTTCATTCAACCGTTAACGAGTATTTGTAATACAAAAGGATGAGTTTACTTTTTTTAAAAAAGCTACGTGATGTGGCTTTAAAAGTCACGTGACAGGATGGCATCTGTTACTCACTGGAGCGCTATAACTGGATTTCCATCAACTCTAAATCATTCCGCTGCTAATTCTCTAGTTCTTTCTTTCCTTCTGGTGGCCTCTCTTTGGTCATGTCACTGCCTGTTGACACCTCTAGTGAGGAGAAGTCAAGGAAAATGGCAGGAGCCAGGTCATGGTCCTTGAGGCTGGTGCAGAGCAGAGAGGTAGCAGGAGGCGGCCAAGGTTGTGGTCCCGGGGAAGCTTCCTGGAGAGGCCACCCATATGCCTCCATCTTCCCTCAATTAATAACTGAGAATGAATCAATCACATACCCTTGTTCCTACCACTGGACCTCAGGACACACCAACTGAACCTGGGAGACACTTTACATACTTTTAGGTGACTTCCTAGCCCAGTGATCTCTTTATTATTATTATTTTTAAAAATTTATTTATTTATTTGGTTGCACCGGTCTTAGTTGTGGCAGGTGGGCTCCTCAGTTGTGGCATGTGAACTCAAAGTTGCGGCATGCATGTGGGATCTAGTTCCCTGACCAGGGATCAAACCTGGGCCCTCTGCATTGGGAGCGTGGAGTCTTAACCACTGTGCCCCCAGGGAAGTCCCCCCAGTGATCTCTTCACGGACATATTTTTATTGTTCCAATGAAGAGACAATGCCTGTTTTTGCTTTTCAAGCTTGAAGAATCTTCCCACGACTTTCTCAGTTCAGCAGTTAAGCGGCTGTTGGAGTTGCATGTTTCTCTTACTGTCATGGATTTCAAATCAATTGGGACACGTGGCAACTGGAAGATGTCTCTCTCTATATATGATGGATATGAAAGAGTGCTTTTTTATTCTATTGTACCCTTATCCATAAAGGGAGAAACACTGTATTGTAGCTGCCAGCCAGAAAAATTACACACATTGCTAATGGGAAGAACGAATGATAACAGCCTCTTGGTTGATACAAATAGGGACAAAATTATATTAGCTGCAGTCCCAGCAGACTGAGAAACATTGCCTCTTGTAAACAGTCCAAGACACTGCAGGTAGAAGTAGGACCATTTAGTTGTTGCTGTTTCAAACTTAGCTTTCTGGTCCATACACTGGGAAATTCCTTACATTTTAATTTCCCATATATGTGTGTGTTTAAACACCATGCCCTTGATACATTTGATGCTTTGGGTACCTTACTGTCAAATGCACGTGTGTTTGTTCATGTTGTAGATTATGACTGCTTCTCCTTTTTTTTTTGCTCCCTGAGTCCAGATCTTTTATAATACCTGCAACTTTCTTTTTCCTTTTAAATTTATTTTTTATTGGGCTTCCCTGGTGGCGCAGTGGTTGAGAGTCCGCCTGCCGATGCAGGGGACACGGGTTCGTGTCCCGGTTCGGGAAGATCCCACATGCCGTGGAGCGGCTGGGCCCGTGAGCCATGGCCGCTGAGCCTGCGCGTCCGGAGCCTGTACTCCGCAACGGGAAAGGCCACAACAGTGAGAGGCCCACGTACCACCAAAAAAAAAATTTTATTGAAGTATAGTGGATTTACAATGTTGTATTAATTTCTGCCGTACAGCAAAGTGACTCAGTTATACACACATATATATACATATATATATATATATATATATACATTCTTATTTATATTCTTTTCCATTATGGTTTATCTCAGGACACTGAATATAGTCCCCTGTGCTATACAGTAGGACCTTCTTGTTTATCCATTCTATACATAATAGTTTGCATCTACTAACCCCAAACCCCCAGTCCATCCCTCCCCATCTGCAAGCTTCTTGAGATGAATAAGGGCAGTTTTGGGACTGGTAAAAATGACAGGTGGGCTTTGAATGATGTCTAAAGCCCCGTTTCCATTCTTATAAAGACTTGATTTGTAAGATAAGTATAATTGTTTTTAATTCCTCAAAGAACTGGGTTGCAACCTAAACGATATGGAGGCTGACCCATCCATATAACTACTTTGTCTTCAATTTGCTTCTTAATATTAGGAAGAGCATCTTTAATTAAGATGAAAATCAAAAAGATTCCTATATCTTCTGAATGCAAATTTCCACAATGTCATTAAACACGATTCTAATCTCCTGTTTTTGCAAACGGTTAAAGCTCCCTTGAACAATTTACACCACCAAACCCTAATTATATATGGAGTTGACTGCCTGATTGTACTCCCATTACACGCCCCCCACCCCGGGGATTAATTACCACCTCCCTTGATGCCCAGGGCAGCGGGCAAGGAGGGGAAGGGGAGGTGCTGAGGGTCAGGAGAGAGCATGCTTGGGGTTGAGTGCAGCTGCGGCAGCCACGGGAAGAGGAGAAAAACACACGTCCTCCTGGGCCACCCTTACACTTTGGTAAAACCAATTATCTGGGAACGTGTTCAATAAAGAAACAAAATAATGTGGATTTGGCTTTGAACCCTCAAAGTCTGTGCCCTAAATAACTTAATGAAGTCCAAGCAGGGCTTGAGGGCTACAACTCGGTATTCATTTTTTTTTTTTTTGGGGGGGTACGCGGGCCTCTCACTGCTGTGGCCTCTCCCGTTGTGGAGCACAGGCTCCGGACGCGCAGGCTCAGCGGCCATGGCTCACGGGCCCAGCCGCTCCGCGGCATGTGGGATCCTCCCGGACCGGGGCACGAACCCGTATCCCCTGCATCGGCAGGCAGACTCTCAACCACTGCGCCACCAGGGGAGCCCTAACTCGGTATTCTTGCTTCTTGGAGGTGAACCAACTGATCGTGCCTATACTCTGAGTGAAGATAGGATTGGAAAGTAGGATGGGAGGGAGATGAGGGTGGAAGAGTCATCACCACCGCGCCGAGCTTTCACTTCTCAGGTGGTCACGCTCAGGAGAGACCATCTCACTGGATCTCAGATGAGCCTGTCATGACAGTCACTTTTTCCGATTAGGAAGCTGGGACTCAGAGACATTTAGCACCATTTTATTTTCTGACTCTGGGTGAGGGTCGTGGCTTACAGTCTGTCCCCTCAGCCAGACTGTCAACAGTCAGAGAGCAGGGTGTCCTCTCACTGTTGCCCGCTGCTCCACGCCGGGATTTAAGGGCGTGCCTCAAACACACACACACTGCACGCTTGGTGAACGGCTCAAGTTGAAAGGAGGATTCAAGGCGAACTCTTGAAACCATACCTGCTGCCTTCCAGGCTTGTCCTTGACACATATTTTTTCCCCAAGAGCCTAAATAATTTTCAGTATCATTTTATCATTTCTCATTTGTCATTTTCAGCATCTCCAGAGCATTCCAGGATGTTAATTTATTCCTTTTCTTTTGTTTCTCCTCCTCTTAAATCGATGCCGGGAACGGAACTAATACTTGGGTTTCAGTGTTAGGACTGGGAGATGGATGACAGGATATTTTCTCCTGGATAAGAACTGTTTACACTTTTATAAAGACTACAGCATTTTAGAGGAAAAAAAAAAAGCTTTCAGGAGTGAATCACTATTATTCTTTGCCTGTTATAATTTACAAAAACAAAAAATGCTTCTCCTTCTGGCAGCATACAACCCCAAATACAGGGACTTAGAAATATGACTCATTGATGCCATTTAGTTTAGTTTTCTGACATCCTGGAGGCAGCCCTGTTAGCCCTGGTTGTTCTATTCACTCAGAAGTCTCCCAGGACTCAGGGGTACACTTGGAGTGAAGCTGCAATTCCCTTCGAGAGGGTGACGTTTAACAGATGAGATCACATGACAGAAATGGCCACCCTGTGAATCAGACGCATATTAAACCATCTCCCTGCTCCCACCGATCTGGCCCTCACCGTACCAACCAAGGGTCCACACTTACATGTCATCGAAGATGAGTTTCTGCCTCTTGCAGTCCCTGTGGCCGTTGGAGCCTGGAGACCATGGCTCTGTCTGTGGCCGTGACTTGTGGAGAACGTTTTCGGAATTGCTGTGAGCCGCTTTCTAAACAACAAACAAACACACCTGTATTTGAGAAACTGGCCACCTGGCTGAAGGAGCAACCTGTTAGAATCGCTTGTGTTCTGTGTTCTAGGTTAGAGCTGATGGTGCTTTCCTCGTTGAAATAAAGAAGAAGAAATACTTGCACTGCAGGTCTCAAGCTGGAGGCTTTTACATACGTGGTCAAATGCCATTCCCAGGACATCAAAAGGGCACTCTCTTGGGCTTCCCTGGTGGCGCAGTGGTTGAGAGTCCGCCTGCTGATGCAGGGGACGCGGGTTCGTGCCCCGGTCCGGGAAGATCCCACATGCCGCGGAGCGGCTGGGCCCGTGAGCCACGGCCGCTGAGCCTTCGCGTCCGGAGCCTGTGCTCCACGACGGGAGAGGCCACAACAGTGAGAGGCCCGCGTACCGCAAAAAAAAAAAAAGGAATCTCAGTGTGCCCACTCCCGCAGATCCAGATCTTGAACTCGCCCAAGCTCAGATGGCTATTGTGGGTGGAGGCTGGGGGCTTAGGATTCAGGCTCCTACGCTTCCCAGTTGGCTAGACCCATGGTTGTCCAAATGGACTGCATCAGAATCACCATTAACACACAGCCAGCTGGGCCTCACCGCCAGCATCTCTCACTCAGTACGTCTGGGGAAGAGCCTGACAACATGCATTGCTAACAAGTTCCAGGTGATGCTGGTCCAGGAGCCAAGCTCTCAGAACCACTGAGCTATAATCATCCCTCACAAAAGAGGTCATTCAGGTCACAATTGACGGGTTCTCATCAGCTGTCTGTGAAGAACAGGGAGAGCCAAAGGGAATCACTAGAAATTATTTAAGATGTGTTTTAAGAAGGAACACTCTGGATCTGGGGAAAAATGGAAACACCCTTTGTCCTGGAGATGCGGACATTATAGAGAGCACCTACTGTGTGCTGACGTCTGGATAATAAAACACCCCGGTTTTAGTTAGGAGATTCAAATGGATTCCTCTGAAGTAATTAAGGTGGAGTGTATATCAATGCTTCTTTAAATATGGACCGATTTTATGCGTAGACCAAGCCTCTTTGTTACAGAGAGCCTCCAGGACTCTGGGCGTTTCCTTTCTGGCATGCAGGGTAGTAAATGACGGATGTGTGTGAGCCCTGCTCTAGGTGGCTCTCCCCAGCTAGACTGTAAGCTATCCTGCAGGCAGAGACTGAACCCTTTAGATCATCAGTGCATCTCTGTTATGTAGCAAAGTGCCTGGGACACAATAAATACTTCCTTGATAAACACCCGCTCAGTGAAAAGAATGCCTCAATAAAGTCTATCATGGTTTTACGATTCTCTGCATATCATAGTTGCTTGTGATTGAAGGATCTAGAGGCAAAGAAAAGTTGTGTTTGGTTTAAAATTGGAATCGTTAGCTTTTTGTTTTTTCTAATATGGTCTTCTCAGATTCGTGTATCCTAGAACCAAAGATAATTGCTCCCAAATGAGGGTGCATGAAGGGGTTAATTTCCTGATGGTTCCGTAAGATTTAGGCTCTTGCTGGACCATCTACTGACTCTTTTTGCCTCTTTAATTCATGGGATAAAGCATGACATGCTGCCTCCCCCCACTTTCTTTGCAGAGTCCTATCGCCAAGTCTCATTTCTCCCTGCCTCACAAAGCCCCACTGGTTTTGAGAGGCACGGGGTGGGGGGGAGAGTTTGGAATTAAATAATGTACCTGGAGGATGCACGGTCCAGGGCCGCCCGCTGTTAGATGGAGGGTGGCAGGAAAGAGGAACTTACATGCAGTGTTAGCTGCACAGGTGTCCACGGGGGTTGGGTTCTTTAGGCGGTACTGCCTCATTGAAATCTTACACCACCGTTTTGCAAATGAAAACAGGCTCAAGAGATTAAGCAACCGGCCCAAGGTCACACGGTGACTAAGCTATGAGGCTAGAGGGGAACCCAGGTTCCCAGGGGAATACAGCGTGTTGGAATCACCCTTGACAAAGTCACTGGAAGAGGGGTGGTGGCAGCTGTCCCACCCTGGTCACCACACTGGTCACTGAGGGCAGCGGGAAGCCCTTCAACTTTGGCCTTGGGCTCCAATCCTGGATTCAGCTCTGCCCCAGGGCAAGAAATCTTTTCCAGTAGAAAGACTGGTTGGTCCAAAACTCCCAATTTACTTTGTCCTGGGAGAGTTACGTTAGGGCTAATTCTTTTCAGGATGGGAAATGAAGTCCTCCAAAGAGTGTTCCTAAGCAGAAGAGGCTGAAAATGCCTCCTCCGTTTCTTCGGCAGCTGCCTGTGCGAGAGGCGAAGAGCAGCTGCTTTGCCAGGGCTTCCCAGACCAGCCTTTAGGGCTGCTTTGCGGGACCTCACTGCTCACCACGTATCAATGTGATCTTCCTCGACCAGGACAGGCTCCCATCGGTAATCTACCCGTTGGACCAAATGGAGGTATGATGCTACCGCAGCCAGGCATCCCACAGCAACGAGGAATGAGACCCCCAATGCCGCCTCATGGTCAGTACGGCGGCCATCCTCAAGGCGTGCCAGGTTACCTTCCTGGTGCTACGCTGCCATGTGGGCAGGGACCGCCAGTGGGGCCCCCTTACCAAGGTGGGCCTCCTCGACCTCCTGCAATGTCGCAAGGTGGGTGTCACTGATCTTAGGTCATCCAGTCTAATACGTTTGGAGATTAAACCTTTTCTCAGCTTGTGCTGTTTATACAGCCAAGCTTTCTGTCAATAAGGCCTCCTTGTGACTTGAACAAACATTATCCTCCCACATACCAGAAACTATCGGACATTTATTTTACCTGGGAACATTTATTTGGAATAATAAAGCAGGAACTTCTCCTGAAGTTGCAATTTAAAAAGCCTGTGTTTGGACTGTGCTGGGCTAGAGGCAGAGCAGAGGGGCGTGCTCATTTTCACTCCTGTTTTATCTGGGGCAGAAGAGCATCAACGTACCGTGAGGTCTCCACCATGGGTCTGCAGCTGGTTCTCAGCCTTATGCTTTTTGCTGGACGAGGCGGAGGTGAACAAACCGTTGCTGTTGGATCTGCTGGGGGACGTCAGGTCCTCGCCGGGGTATTTGTGTTTAGATGCGTCGGAGAGGGGTGAAGTGGGTGAGCGGAGCATTTTTTCATTTTTATTTATTGGGATTGCCAAGCTGTAAACGGAAATCACAGTAATGGAAGGTCACCCACTCAGCGCATGGCAAGGTAAATGTTTTATATGTGACCCTCCCACTTAAAACCTGCTGGTAGGAAGACGTTTATGGGGAATTATCATGCCAGGAAACGATTTTATGGCATTAGGACCGTAACGAACAATAAAGAAATTTCGTTCATGGTTTTCTTACTCGTCCTCCCAGAAAAAAATAGTAATCTGGAGTTAAATAACTAAGCATAATAATACCTTCATTTCCCAAGTTCTTCATCCAAGGATCTCAAAATACACAACAAACAACTTACTGTTTTCCTAACAAGTGTAAACAGCAGGTAACGGGAAACTCAAATTATACACAAGATCTCCACTTCCAAAAGGACTTTTGCTAACACCTGAGCTTGTACTAATTATTATATGGAGAATAACAGAATCACAGAATAACCAAGCATGAACCCACCTTCTAATTGTTAGGTAGCCAGGCATGGATCAGAATAAACAAAGAATAGAAGACTGTCATTAGAAATGACATTTTCTGATTCCTAGCTCCTTATTTTACCTTCCAAACTATTGTCTATGCCTGAATATAAATCCCCCCACACGCCGCCAAAGACCACCAGGGAAGGGAGTCATATTTGAGTCTTTGCAACGTAGAGTATGTAGATAGGGCTCTCTCCGTTGAAACAAAAATTGGGGGAAGACACATTAGCCTCAAATAAACTCAATCATTGCTAATTTGGGATGCTTCTAGAAGTCACCTGGTAGAGTCAGTTAAAATAAATTCATTTAACAAAGATTTAGTCATTATTCCCGCAGTTGTGACTTCTTAATTGCATGTGTTGACTATCACTGCAAACAAGCCAGTAATGTCACTTTTTATTTTTAAGCAATTTCCTTAGTTGGTGGTCACAGTGTAGAAATTACAAACACAGGCCTCTAGAACAAACGAGAAGCCAAGGTTCTTAATGTTATGCAAACAGATCTGTGTTGGGAGAGAAATTTCTGATGACAGCTTTCTGGTTCAAGAAGTACTGTACATCCAACAACTTAGAAGTGAGAAGGTGTGTTCTCGAAAACTGCCTTGGACGAGTCAAAAGTGGCTCAGCCAGTGAAGATGAAAACACTGATGTTGAAGACGGATATGAACCGTCTGAATATAACTTTCTTGACATGTGAGTGAAAAAGTCTTATTTCTAAGTCTCAATTATTTTACATACTACATGATCTTAAATGTCTGCAGAAAACTAAATTATTACATTAAATATTGTCATGAACATATGACTATTTCTTCTTCATCATTATAAGTTTATCTATTCAGGTTGACCAAAGTAACTTTGAAACGTTCTTGGGATCGCATCTTTGGGATGGGCAATCACCCTATATGAAGGATTGTCTTATTACACAGGTAAAGCTTAACAGTGGTAATCACAATTCCAGAGGTACACAGGCCACCTTTCCAAGAAAAACTCAAAGCACTTTCATATGCGTAGAGTCCTTACTTAACATAAGTGAAACTATCAGAGCCAGGAGGCTCTGCCAGCAAAAACTCTAGAGCAGGAGCTCTTATCCTGGGGTCCCCGCACTTGCATGGGAAAGAAGTTGCATCTTCACTTTCCTTAACCTCTCACTGAAACTGAACATTTCCTTTAATTACGAACAAAGGCAAGAAACCACAGTGGTGGTTTAGCAGGAGTACTACTAGCAAGACCTGGGATTGTGTCACCAGTGGAAATCACAGATATTTTCATGCCTCACCAGTTGTGGCAGACATCCTGAAATATGGTTTATACTCATCACTACTAGAAATTATGGTCATTACTAGATCTGCTAGAAAGGTTATTTAAGGCATGAACAAAGAAGCACATATACAACTCTATCACACATTTAAAAAGACATTTTTGAGGGTTTCCCTGGCGGCGCAGTGGTTGAGAGGCCGCCTGCCGATGCAGGGGACGCGGGTTCGTGCCCCGGTCTGGGAGGATCCCACATGCTGCGGAGCGGCTGGGCCAGTGAGCCATGGCCACTGCGCCTGCACATCCGGAGCCTGTGCTTCGCAACGGGAGAGGCCACAGCAGTGAGAGGCCGCGTACGGCAAAAAAAAAAAAAAAAGAAAAAAAGAAATTTTTGAGCCGTATTTTCCCCATTCACATTTCCTCAATATTTTGGGATGCCATCTGCTTGGCCCAGAGGACTGTGGGCTCGGGCAGCTTGTGTGTGTTGCTCTTTCTTGCTCAGACCTTCAAGGGCTCTTGCCCTTCTTCCCAAGGTGATTCTAACACTGCAGTGGGCCTGTGCTCAGGTGCCCTCGCTCTCCAATTTCCTCTCCGGGTTTTAGTACTACTCTACATCTTCTCCTAACCTTTCAGTTTACATTTTTATGTGTTGCGCTGAAACATTAATCTCCGCTTAAAAATTCTATGTACACAGTCAGGGAGAGTGAGGAGTGTCTCAGCAGAGGATAAAGTGGTTTCTGAGCTGTGCTATTTCTAAATGGAAAGGACTTCTATGACTGATGATAAGCTGCTCACTTATAATAAATATCTGGGACCTTGCTTTGCTAGGAAGCCTTTGTCACAGAGAGGATTCAGTGCCATGTGGGTCTCTCTAGAACCCCCTGAGAGGAGGGACTGGGTGGCTGTTTTGCCTTGGAGACCCGGATCCTGTCTGTCACCGCAAATTCAGTCTACACCCAACGCCTTTAGGTGTGTCATATGGAGATTCTGCTCAAGTTTATATTTTTCATTGGTGTAATAAGCTTATTCAGTTTGTAAGTTTTCAGAGTGGAGGGTGTGTTTTTGAAAGGATAGAACTGCGTGCAACTAGTAACTGGTCTTTTGTTATAAAGAAGTACTTCCAGCGCACCTGGAGCTGTGACAAGAAGCACACGTCCAGGCATACTGGTTAGTCTTGGGTTAAACCAAGGGAAAGGAGTCTGCATGAGACAGGCTGGGACCTGGGACCCTCTGCTGCAGTGCTTGCACCTGGACAAACATCTCCTTGAGCCACAAAATACAAAGAAACTACAAGGGACTAAAAATAACTGCACGCACAGGGCAGTTGGAACAAATTACGAACAAGATACAAAAAGACCAAAAACCCAACGTCCACTTCTGAGGAGTCCGGAGCAAAAATGCAGGGTGTCAGGAGCAAAAGTAGGTTACTGCGCACGCCCCCTGCACTCAGCGCCAACAAGGGGGTGAGCAGACCTCCTAAGCCACCCCTCCAGCCTGGCCCCACCCTACCCTCACCCCATTTAAGGAATCAGCTGGCCCCGCCCTAGGAAGGAATCAGACCCCTGGCCCCACCCTACCCTCACCCCATTTAAGGAATCAGCTGGCCCCCCATCAGACAGCGTGCAAGGGAATCTGTTACTTGTCTTTGTTCCCTCGTGCTACAGCATGTGCCCCAGTAAAGCCTTGTCTGAATTTCTTGTCTGGCCTCTTATCAATTTCTATTGATGAAGGAGCCCAAGAGGCTTGGTAGGCAACATGGAGACCCAGAGCAGAGCAGTCACTCAAAAATCCGACTCTCCCCCAGTAGGCATGTGCCTCTCAGACCCAGACACGCCTCCAGCTCCCTCTGCCTTCCTGGGAGCGTGAGTACCTGTTGACGTTCACGTTGCAATGGTTTGCGGACAAAGTACTGCCGGCGGAGGCAGTGAGTCGTGAAGAGCTCTCCTTCTCTCCCTGAGCCTTCCTGATCTCCCGGCAGTCATCTTCGCTGTCACACTGCATGGGAAGAAGCAAAAGCCAGTCAGCTTTAGATTTCAAGGGATCACAGCGAGCTCCCATCGCCAACCAGCTTATCTGGGCTTCTCTGGACAACATCCCGAGCACCAATGTGGCTGCAGCACTCTCGGCCCTGGCCTGGGTTCCCCATCAGTGACTCCGCGAACAAGGAAGAAATCTGTCAGCTTACTGAGAGGAAAAAGCGTGACACAAAGATCACCACTGAACACTTCTTTACCCACAGGCAGATTCCACCCTCCAAAGAAGACCTGTTCTGGAGTTTCAGCATCCCTCCCTTTGGCGTTTCTTGGTACCCAAACAAGGCATAGCGACCTATCCTGGGCTTGATGTTGTAAGGGCAGTGCCAAGCTCGGACCTTTCTTTTGAAATTCATGGCCTCAAAGGACATTTTTATAAAACAGTAGTTTGACTGGATTCCTGTTTTCCACAATGGTATTTAACCTAGGCGTGTACTAGGGTACGAGGCACATGCACTCAACCAAATTGCATTTTTGGTGAGATCGCAGCAACACGGTACAGGCACATGTAGGGCTCTCAGCAGAGCTTTCCAGGAGACAAGCACTGGCACCAAAGATAGAGAAATTTTGACCTTCTCTCTCCAGCTGGGATTGTTACACAGCCTCTATTGCAAGGACCCCAGCAGCTCACGCCGAAACAGTGCCCCCAGTGAGGGTCCAAGCCAAAGCTCTGAACCCCCAGTTCTGGCTTCCAGGGCTCTGGCAGGGCTAGACTCTGCACCCTGGGCAGCCAGGTCTGCGGTGTCCCATCTCCAGCACCCAAAACTGAGGGCTTCACACCCCAGATACTGAGTAAAGAGTGCTGGGAAAATGTTCTTTCACTTCTCTGTGTGAGTTTAATGATGATTCGGTAGATTTCATGAGGAGAGCTGAGTGTGAGACTTAGTGTAAATGAAGTTTTGTAAGTTAAAATAAAAAAGCCCATGAGTAATAAAATTATTTAAATACAGAATACTATGGAATATACATGTATATGTTTTTGCACATCTCATTATCTACATATACCTATACAGCTATATATATTTCCAATCTATCTGTATGTTTATCAATTTCTATCTCTGAAATACCTCTCTCTCTCTCTTTCCATCAGCCTGTCCATTTATCCATCCATCTCCAGATGACTGGCTGATTCACTCATTAATCAATTAATCACCTGGGGACTGATGGACAAGTCAATCCAACGAGTAAGGGGGAGGGCAGGGTATGAGAGGAAAACAGAAGGAAAGAGGGTAGGTATGTAGTGAGCTAACCCGCATTACTGCATTATATCATGTGACTCTGACAACACCCCTGCAAAGATGTCACCATTTTACAAACAAAGAAACTGAAGTCCACAGAAGGGAAGGTCACCCAGGAGGCCAGGGCTGACTCCGTGATTTGCGGGATTCAGTGCAAAATGAAAATACTGGGAGCCTTGTTCCAAAAGCAGGAAAAGATGCTTGATGTCAGTCTTGGTGATGATTTTTTTGGATTTAACACCAAAAACAAAGGCAACAAAAGCAAAAAATAAACAAGTGGGACTACATTAAACTAAAAGGTTTCTGCACAGCAGAGGGAACCATCAACAAAATGAAAAAGCAACCTACTGAATCAGAGAAAACATTTCTAAATCGTATATCCGAGAAGGGATTAATACCCCAAATATATAAAGAACTCATACAATTCAACAGCAAAGAAACAAACAAAAAAATCCAGTTGAAAAATGGGCAGAGGATTTGATTAGACATTTTCTAAAGAAGACATACGGACGGCCAACAGGTACATGAAAAGATGCTCAACATCACTAATCATCAGAGAAATGCAAATCAAAACCATAACGAGATAGGACCTCATACCTTTCAGGATGGCTATTATCAAAAAAACTAAAACTAATAAGTCTGTGAGGATGTGGACCAAAGGGAACCCTAGTGCACTGTTGGTGGGAATGTAATTTGCTGCAGCCACTGTGGAAACAGGATGGAGGTTGCTCAAAAAATTCAAATAGAACTACCACATGATCCAGCAATCCCACTTCTGGGTATTTATCCAAAGAAAACGAAAACACTCATTTGAAAACATATCTGCACCCCCATGTTCACTGCAGCGTTATTTACAACGGCTAAGACGAGGAAGCCAATGTCCACGGCTAGACAGATGGATAAGGGTACTGCGGCATATATGTGCGTACAACAGAAGAAGGAAGCCTGCCATTTGCAACAACACGGATGGACCTAGAGGGGATTATGATAAGTGAAACAAGTCGGACAGAGAAAGACAAATACCTTACAACCTCACTGACATGCGGAATCTAAAAACAGAAACCAAACCTCCTCCCAGCTTATGCTGTCAGACTGCTGACTGCCTGGGGTTGGGGGGAGTACAAAATGGATGAATGAGGTCAAAAGGTACAAATTTCTGGTTATAAAATGAGTAAGTCATGGGGACATAATGTAATATACAGCATGGTGACTATAGTTAATAATACCGTAGTGCATATTTGACAGTAGCTAGGAGAGGAGATCTTGAAAGTTCTCACCAGGAGGAAGAGAAATTTGTAACTATGGACAGTGACGGATGTTAACTGGACTTACTGTGGTCATCATTTTGCAATACTTATAAACCAATATCAAATCACTATATTATACCTCAAAAAAAAAAAAAAGCAAGCAGCTAAAGACTAACATTATAAAGTACTAAAGTCGGAAACATTTTCTTGTCTTTCAAAGTCTCTCTCCTGACCTGTCACGCTGTGTTTATTTGCTATTTTGTACTGTGCTCCTTGAGGCACGGGGATACCTGGGGGGCATGTGTAGACACTCCCAAGTACCGGGGGCCTGGGCCTGCGACAGGGCGCTTGTGCGCAGCCCACCAGTGAAGCGTTTCCCCCACCAGCCATTTGTGGAACCCATGGGTCAAGGGGTGAGGAAGTCCAGTTAGGCATTTCCCCTTCCCCAAGGCCAACTGGCAACCCCTTGCGGATTGGACTGCAATCTCCCCTGGAGGACCCCTCAGTACTGGGATTGGGGGTGGGGAGATGCCCATCCTGACCCCGACCCTCATTAGGCCTGTGCCTTGGCCCCTGGATGGGGATGCGGAGGGGATGCTGCACAGGGCTAGGAGTGCACAGGGGCCACGGGGCAGGCAGAACCTGTCCTGGGAAATGGGCAGGAGGTGGGACCGCGCAGGCTCTATCGTCCCATCACATTTCACTTACTAAACACAAATTCAAAAATAAAATGAAGAATTCCAAGATGGCAACTGCAAGCATTAAACTCCAAGTACAGAGCCCTCTGAGCAGGGGCCCTGTGGGGAAAATACTGCACAAACCTCATGCTGACTTCTTACTGGGAGACCCTGGAGCCACAGACCCAGGCTTCATTCCTGGCTCTGCCCTTTCTCACCTATGTGAACCTGGGGCAAGTCCCTTTAGGCACTCTGAGCCTCAGTTTCCTCATCTGTAAAATGGCATGACGATAATATTTGCTTCATAAAGTTGTAAGGACTTTATAGACGACTTAATATGTACAAAAACAGCATCCCTCATGGGGACATATATACGTGTTAACTGTTGTGAATGATTTTCTCCTAAATTTGGGACCATCCACGATGACTACAATCTTTGGCTTGTCACGCATTGTGTTTTCCACTGTGGTCCAAGTTACTTTTGAAGATGCAGTAACAGGAGGGAATAAAAATCCTCAAAATTGGTTTAAAATTATGATTAAATTATTCCTGTGCTCAAAAATCTTCAAAAACGGCCAAAGGGCCGAGCATTTGGGTCTGCTTCCTGACAAACGTCCTGCTCTACGAGCTGCCTGTCTCACTTCGTGCAACCCGCCTTTGTTCAGCTTGCTTCCCTCCTTTGGCGCCACCTCAACCCTGACCCTCTGATTACTCAAAAGTCCCTCCTCCTGAGGGCCCTGTTCCCAGCCCGTCTCCACCACAAAGTTCTCCTGATCAATGCCACGGGAGCGCCAGCCGCTGGCTCTCATGCACCAGGCTGGCGTCCCCTCCCGGGGCCCCGTCGTCCACGGTCCCCACTAGGCACTTCCGGATTCACGCCTCACCCCAGTCACAGCCTTACTAAACTCTCTGAGGCTGCCGGCTTCTAAAGTCAATGAACGATCCCACCCCTTCCAGCAAAGAATGGGGTTCACCCGTATTTAGCTTTTCTCACAGGCCCGGCCTCCAGCTTGCCTCTCCACACACACTCAGGGAAGATTTCCCGCTCGCCTACTTCCACATGCAGTGAGACAGACCTTAATTATCTATAACATGGCAATAATAAGGATACTTCCCTCATTGGGCAGTGCTAAGGATTTAACTGAGTTAATACATGTCAAGTACTTACAAAGGTATCTGGCATACATAAAGTGCTCTATGAACGTTTGTTGAGGAAAGTCACATAGAACTCCTGCTCCGGGAACATTCTAGACCAGCAGACCTGCTGCCCACAAGTTCAGGGAGAGCCCTCCCTCCCGCCGTGCCCTCAGTTCCTCGGGTTTCCAGGCCTACCTTGCGTTTCCTCTTGGATTTTGGCAAAGTCTTTTCTGCGGGCGCATCGGATGCGTGGCTCGGCGGGGCGCTTTCAGTGTCCTTGGCCGCGGGAGCGCTCAGGACCCCCGGCTCCTGGGGCAGGTGTTCTGGGATCCTGGACAGGAGGGTCAGGTCAATTTTGACCCAGAGTGACCTGACCTCGTCACTGTCCTTCAACGGGGAGAGAAGTTCATTGCGGCCGAAGGGGACCAGTGTGTAGAACTGCTCTTCCAGCTCCTTGGCGATGTCGCTGGTGGTCCTGGCGTTGATAGAGCCCACAGGGGCCCGCGGGCCGCCACCGCTGATGCTGCTGGCAGCCTCCTTCAGCCTCGGGTCGTTCCCGGAGGCGGCAGTGGCCTTGAACAGAGGGTAGTCCTCTTGCTCCGACTCCAGGTCCGAGTCCGCGGAGGAGGACGACGAGGACGACTCGGTCTCGATGAACTCCTTGGATTTGGGGACGATCCGGCTCAGCCCCCGCGTGCGGCGCTTCTCGCCGGTTACGGCCGAGCGCAGCTCCTTGCGGTGGCTGGTCCTACTGTTGCTGCAGGGCCGGGGCTTGGGGGGCTCCGGGGGGATCCCCGCGCTCGCCCCCAGCGCGTCCGCGGCTGCGGGCTCCTCGGGCCGGTGGCCATTGTCGCCGGCGGAGGTCCTCTCGGTGCGCCGCGTGGGTTTCTTGCCCGCGGACCTCCGGGCAGGCGCGGGCGCGCTCTCGGCGGGCGCACCGGCCACCGTGGGCGGCGGGGCGGCGGCGGTCACGGTCACAGCCACGGCCACGGCCGCGGGCGGGGACTTCTGCTTCACCCCTTTGCTCCCCGGGGCCTTGTTCGCGGTCCTCGGCCTCTGCTCCTCCTTGCAGGCGCTCTTGATGTCCTTGTCTCTCAGGCTGGTCGGGCAGACGTTGTCGGGAAGCTTCCCGCAGTCGGGCGCTTCGTCCTTCACCGGGGTGTAGTATTGACTGCTCTCGGGCCCGTGGCTTTCATTGTGGATCAGGATAGGAGGCTTGTGGGGATTAACTTTGTTTAGCCATTTATCCAGCTGCCACTTGTTAGAGGACGCTGGTTCGGCCTAAAAGCAGAAAACCAGCGACAAACAAATATCTTTTATGATGGGCTCACGTAAAAGGGGCCTGGCTGTTTTCCTCTCGACTTAGGGCAGACAATGGATGGGCTGGAAACAAGGAACATGGAAGCTGTAGGTGTGTGCAGCATCAGTGGGCACACAAGATGCAGAGATGCTGCCCGCTTCCCGGTCCCCAGCACTGAAATGCCAGTGCAGCAGTTGGAGGCCTATTTGGAAAATAAGGGGATGCACTATGCTTCATTAGGACCCATTTCCAACATTTTTGAGGGTTATACAATGTATATATTTTTATATTTATACAGACATACATAAACTTGAGAGTCCACAAAAGTTAACTGGGGTGTAGTTTGGAGACCCTGAGTGTTAAAGCACTCATTTTTTGTGAGACTTAAAATATGGGGAGGGGGGCGGAATTAAAAAAGGGGACTGAGTGGAAACTAAACTCCCAAAGAACTACCTGTGTGTGCCCAGTGCACTGTGATGGCTGGACTTGGTTTGTCCATCCTCAACCTGCATCCATCACACTTTGCCCGAAATATTTCAGATGAGGAGGTGACAATGGAAACCTTTCCTGCAAGCAGTTTTGCTACCTTAAAGCAAATCCTGGACATTTCAGGTTTTAAACTCTGGCCCATTGATTGGCTCCGGGGGGGTGGGGTGGGTGGGTGGGGGCGGTGGTGGGGACTTGGGGGGGCAGGTCAGTGAATGCCCTGTAACAGAATGTGAAATGTCACGTAGACGCATTTTTCGAGGAGAGGGACATAGCTTTCATTCCTATCTCTAGGCAGCTACGTCTTATTCAAAGGTTAAGAACTGATGCTTTTACAGGGAGTAAGTGTTGTTGATTTCTAATAAAAGTCCATTTATCCAGCATCTGTGATTCTTAATAGAAAAGAGGTATATTGATAAGTATAGAACTTTAGCTAGAGTATTATCAATTTGTGAAGATAGGTGAAATGGGGAAAATTTTTGAAGTGATTAAGGTGATGTATTTTTCCTTCCCTATGGTCTCTACCCTACGAATTCATGGCTTCTGATGATCCAGGGGAAGACTAAATACCAGCCTAAAATAAAGAATCAGCTTAGCTTTGCCCTTCAAACTTGGTTGGTTAAAGCCCAGAGCAAGTCAGGCAACCTTGTAGGCGAAAACCACTGTTTTCTAACATAATAATTTCCTAAAGCTTCCTTTCATGTATAAAGATTTGGTTCTCAACAGTGAGGTTGGTATTAAGAGCAGAACTTGGGGCACAGCCACGTGCAGCAAGGATCTTGGGGGAGGGGAGGGAGGGGAGGGCAGTAATATTAGACCCCAAGGGTCCTGGCTGAGTCTGGAGGCATCTGGGGCACAGCTTAGGGAGATGGGAAGCCTTTAATGGGCCAGCAGGGCCTGGGGCCAAGATGAAGTGGCCACAGGGTGTGGGCACCAGGCACTGGAGCTGTGGCAGGGACCGTGGACATCCTGCTGGTTCCCCCAAAACAGATGAGACTGTCTACACTTCAGGGAACCACAGCGCAGGGTGTCCAGGGACTGGGAATGACAAGAGACCTTTCAGTGGAGGCCAGCATGGGGATTCCAGGCCCTTTCCTTGGCACCCTGAGGAAGGGGAGCCTCCCCCTGGGATACAGGTGTAGAAGGGGAATCTCTCATGACCCTGATAGGGAGTCTGCTGTGTGACTTAACTTTCTGCTTCATTTGCTTTCATGCCGTCCAAAGGACCAGGGCTCCCAAAGCAAGAGGCAAAAGAACAAAACGATACGTCTTTTTTTGCACCTCTGAGTTGTCCTGTGTAAATTCTGACCTCGCTTTAATTTGGCTTCTCCAGAGATAGGGGCCAATGGAACCTGCAGAGCACACCTGACCTGGTCCATCCTGCGCCAGTGACACAAGAGAGGAAGCAGGGCAGCAGGACCTCTTCTTCGCCAAGGGGAAGCTCTCGCCTGCCCTGAGATTAGCCGGGTGTGGTTGAAGGCTACTTTGGTGGCAAACACAGCTATGGCTCTGAGGCTGTCTCCTCCCCACCCCATTTCTCTCGGACCACCGGCGAGTCAGTGACTTCTGTGCCTCAGTTTCCCCAGATAAATGGGGCCCAGTAATATGAATGGATGCTGAAGCGGCCTTGCAGAAGGGGACACACGCGGGGAGAGGGTGGACCATTTATGGCAGAGCCTGCCACTCACACTGGCCCCAGCACCATGTCTCACGCTAGCTCGCCCTCATCCCCAGCATCCTGGGCCTCCCACACCTCACATCTCTTATGTGGGAGAACACAGACGTGCGCCTGGAGCTAAAACACAGCGGCTCACGGGGAGACTCCCACTAAAACTTCCTGGAGGGAGCGTTAACAGTGAAGGGAGAACTGAAGCACTTGAGTGTGGGCCCACTGCCTGATGTGCTCTAGGGACATTTTTTCTCCTCTTCACAGCTGAAGAAATGAGGCTGAGGGACCATTTCAACACATCACTAAATCACATTCTCTTTCTCAAAGGATCTACAAGGACCTCCTCTTGCCCCTCAAACAAAAATCCAAATTCCTCGGGCATCCATCCTCTAACAGCCATCTCTCCTTGCCAGAACACCTACAATGTGCTCCCACTTTATAGGTATCATCTAACTGAATCCATACAGGTAAGAAATACTGTCGCCCCTAGTTTGTAGATGGGGCTCAGAGAGGTTAAGTGAAACGTCCAAAGCTGCAGAGCTACCAGGCACCACCAAGGCTAAACCCACATTTGTCTGGGCTTAAAGACCAGATTCTCTCCCCTGCTGCCTTGCCAGTCTCCCATTACTCTCTGGTGTAGCCTCACAAAAGAGGGACCTCGTTTCTTTTGAGAAATGTCAGTCTTCAGCCTAAAATGATAGAATTAGATTGATTTTTGGAGACACCACTAACTCTCCAAATAACACCTGTGGCCTTCTGTTATTCTTAATGCATCATCTTTTGATGTCCATAGCCATTTCATGTATATAAATCTTGTGTCTTCAACAAAGCCCAACACTGCTTTCCAGCAGGGGCCAGGTCTCTGCTTCTTTGTATCCCTCGCAGGACCCGTAATAGGTTAGGGGGACAGCACGCTATGACTCTGCTCCTCCTAATAATGACTCACAATGAGCTGTCACTCCATTTGTATCACTTATTCCTCAGAACAGCGTCACAGATTAGACAGCATGGGATTAGCCGCCATTTCGGGGATGAAACAATTGTGGCCAAGGAAGCTCAAACAGCCAAGAATTAGGTGGCAGGGGAGGAGGGGGAACTCAGGGCTTGGGGTTCCTTTCCTGCCACGCTGCTGGCTCTGGTCCATTTCCTGAGCTGTCCATTAGGGTTTCTGCCCAGTGCATTTGATTGTTTCCTGGTTTGCTGCTTTGTATTTCCCTCCAGGACTCTCCTCTCTGATCAATCTTCCCTCTGATCAGTGTATAAGCTCTCCACCGTGTACTTTAGTCTCCACTTCATCTATACCCTTCAGAGCACCCACTGCCACATACCCCACAGATGCCTAATTAAGGAGAAGCCTATTGAATCAATGAATAACTTGTATCGTGTACCTGCTGATTTTCAAGAACAATCTAGGGCAGCATTTTCCAAAATGTGCTTTGAGTTCATATATATCCCAATAAAGAAAAGTTTCCGTGGCTTTGAGTTCATATATCCCAATGAAGAAAAGTTTCCGTGGTCAGATACATTTGGGAAATGCCACAATGGAGAACACCATTTACATGAGCAAAATTAAGGGCTGAATGATGCCCTTCGGTAAAGAAACAGGTGAAACCTACTTTATGCTGGATCTCCTCAAAATCCTGTGACCAGGCTCTTTCTTGTCCCTGCAGCATCCTTTACTTGGGGAACACCGGTCTAAGGAGCTCTGTGTGCTGGTGTAAACGTGCTAACTGAAGGGCGAGGCGCTTCCCCTGTGAAGCTCTGGCGTGAAAGGATGTCCCAGGCCAGGAAAGAAGATACAACTCAAATGAAAACAATTAGGCTGAGGAGAAGCAAGCAAACGTCAGGCCGCAGAGAGGGGATCTGCAGTGATGGAAATACTGTTTTCGGGGTCTCTTCCGTGCTAGCTTGCAGACAAGGGGTTAGACTACGGTGATTCATGTGAAATGCAGTGGCTTTCTACAGCCACGGCCATAAACAACAGCTCGTATGAAACTCAGGAGAGCCAAGTGGGTGTCCAGTGCCGGACGTTGAGGGGGAGAATGCAGGTGTCTTGGGATATCATGAGGGTCTCCTGCTTGATAATAGGAGGGCCTCAGGATATTTCCAGGAAGGAAAGGAGGGCCACAAATGTTCTGCTGCAAAGCAGCGAAAACAGGTCTTGACAACGGAATGTGAGGTGTGTGGCTATAAAGAGCTGGATTGTCCTGTGGGGGGGAAGGAAAAGGGGTCTCACTGCTCTCTTTAAGGGGTCCCGGGCTAGCTAGGCCAGAAGAAAGCAGAGATGCCACGAAGACTCAGCAGGTAATGCTTCCCCTCTTCGCAACTTTCATTCTGCAAACTCACTGTATTTCTTTTTTAATTTTTCCGTGGAGACTCAGCAGGTAATGCTTCCCCTCTTCTCAACTTTCATTCTGCAAACTCACTGTATTTCTTTTCTAATTTTTTTTTTTTTTTTTTTTTTAATTTTTGGCCATGCCACACGGGTTCTGGGATCTTAGCTCCCTGACCAGGGATCACACCCGCGCCCTTGGCAGTGAAAATGCGGAGTCCCAACCACTGGACCACCAGGGAATTCCCTCATTGCATTTCTGAAGGGCGTGTCTCTCTAGTCACCTTGGGAAAAATGTTAAAAGAAACCTTGCTTTTATTCCAAGGAATACATTCCTTTCCAGCAGAAAGAAGCCACCTGCAGTGTGGCTACATCTCTCGTCACTCCTGCACTCCCTCCGCATAGAGAAGCCAGGAGTTGAAAGCTACCCGCGGCCTCAGGCAACTTAAACTTTGAGGCCTGTGTTACCAGGCTCCCCTCCTTCTCCTCAGCTAGGGGCCTCTGGTAGCTGCTGGAAGAAACAAGGAACGGCAAGTGCTTCCTTTCATCACCCAAGAGTTCAGGTCTTTGTGATTATCTCAGTGACATTTAGAGAGAATCTGCTTAAAGCCATTTATAGCTGTACTTCTCCAAGGCTGCTTTCAGCCTCGCCTAGAAACTCCAGGAGTCACATTTCAGCATGCAAATGAGACTCAACTTTCCTGAATTTAACCTTCAAAGTCACAAAGAGCCTGGGGTGGAGGTAACGTTCACAGACCCTAACGCTTTTAATCTACCACCACTGTCCCCCCGGCTCTTGCGATGTCCCTGGAACCCAGTTCTTTCTACTAAATATTCTGGAGTTTTTCAACAAATTAGAGCATAAAGCTGGCTCTGAAGAAGCCCGGTTAACATCTCTGTTTTATTTAACTCCTGTATTTTTGTTTGTTTCAAATACTCCCATTAGAATATCAGCTCTGTGAAGACAGGAACCTTCTCTGTCAGCTCATTGCTGTCTCTCAGGGCCAAGCATCATATCTGTGGCAGAGACTCAATAGATCTTCGTTGAAGGAACACTAAATGAGTGAATGAATGGATGAATGAATGAAATGATGAAGAAGGAAAAATAATTTAGCTTCTGGGAAAAGTCAGGATTATATCAACATATGGCTTTTATAGGTTAATGTTGTCAAGGGCCTTCCCCTTAAATAGGGAGATAGGGATAGAAAGATAGATAGGGAAAGGGGGAGAGACAGGGAGAGACAGAGACACAGGTACACAAGCTGGAAACATGGGTCTTGCTGGCCCTTAAAGGTGCTCCTGGGGACTTCCCTGGGGGTCCAGTGGTTAAGACTCCACACTTCCACTTCAGGGGTCACAGGTTCGATCCCTGGTCAGGGAACTAAGATCTGCACGCATTGCCGTGTGGCCAAAAACAAAAACAAACAAAAAAAAACCAAAAACCACTCACCGCCAAGGTCTGCATATGTGGGTTTGGTTTCATTTTTTTTTTTTGTGGTATGCAGGCCTCTCACTGCTGTGGCCTCTCCCGTTGTGGAGCACAGGCTCCGGACGCGCAGGCTTAGCGGCCATGGCTCACGGGCCCAGCCGCTCCGCGGCATGTGGTATCTTCCCGGACCGGGGCACGAACCCGTGTCCCCTGCATCGGCAGGCGGACTCTCAACCATTGCGCCACCAGGGAAGCCCTTGGTTTCATTTTAGAGCATATTTAGAAATTTGGGCCCAGAGTGGTACAGAAGGTTGTAGGTATAAAGCTAAATCCTATGAGCCACCGTAACATCAAATGTTTATACACTCAAGAAGAAGCATATTTTATTCCCTCTTTAGAAATCAAAGTCTACCCTTACAGATCCAGGGACTAGAGAAGGGTGCTCTCAGCCCTCTCTCAAGAATCCACGCTCTGAATTGCTATTAAATTTTCCCCTTTTTCCCCTTTAAAGTAGAAGTAGCAATGGCTTTTATTGGGACCTTATAATATTTTTATAGGAGGCACCTAAATCTTCCACACAGATACTCATCATAGCTATAAAAGTTTTCATTAGTATTTGTAAGTTGATGCTAATTTTCCTTTTTATATTTTTACAAAGAAAACAAAGGAGGTTTTATTCATATTTATAGCCCTTGTTCTCCTAATCTGTGATGAACTGAAAAAAGGTAAGATCCTAACCATGTCCAATCCACAAAACTCCTTTCCCCGTGATTTACGGGGGCTCACACTTCCAGGCAGGGAGCTGCCCTGTCTGCTTATTGCCTCGGCTGACCCTTAGGGAGACCCGATCCTCAGGTTATTTCCAGTCAGTGATGTTTACAGCATACTTGGAAAGTTCTGGACGTCAAGATAGAGAATTTGGGGACCATAAGAGATGAAGTTTCTAGACTTCAAAGGAAGCTCTGTGATTAGGAGCACTGTGAGGAGGGGCTGGGGGAAATGAGCCTAAACCAACCCCGGCAGGCTGCCAGGAGGTGGTGGCCTAGAGAGGTCACGGCGCCTTGCAGGCCAGTGTCATAGCACTGAGGCTGGAGGAGCAGAAGGTGTGTGAACCACACTCGGAAGAAGACTGACCTCGCTCACCGGGTCGGGGAGACGCAGGCAGGGGAGGCACTCAGGGGCCGGCGTGTCCTTACCTCAGGGCTGGAGTAGTGGGGGGGTTTGCTGCCCTCACTCTCGCTGGAGCTGCTCTCGGTCTCTGAGTCAGATCCCGAGCTGCTCTCCGAGTCGCTGGAGGAACTGCTGCCGCTGCTGCTGCTGCCGCTGCTGCTGCCCTTGCTGGAGGGCACGGAGGCCCTGCAGTCGGCCTGCGGGAGGCCGGCACTGTCAGCCCACGAGGCCCCGGGAAGGGAAGGGGAGGAAAGCCAAGTGAGCAAACACGCATACACCACCGAGCGAGCTGTTGTTCCACCAGCCTGCGCATCTGTCAGCGTCACCTGAAGCTCCAGAGCCACCGTCAAGGTCAAAGCAGCCTCACAGTTAAAACAACGGATGCACAGAAATTAAATTGGGAGTGAAAGTCGGTGCCACTTGGTAATCAGGCCCTCGTCAGTGTGACTAGTTTGTGTGATCGTTTTAGAGGGGAAGGTGGTGTAACTGCAGAAGGATTGTTTCTAGTTTGCTCCTGTTTCTGGGAATGGCTTTTCAAATGCATTCCCGATTCCAATCACCCACAAAAAGGCAAGGAAATCTAAAATGCTTGAAATATTTTGTAAAGAACGAAAATGTCTGTTTGCTTTATTTTAGGAAGTGGGCTGTGAGGAAGGGCACAGTGTCCTGCTCTGTGCTCTCACGGCCTGCTGGAAGGTTCCGGAGACAGCGGGACCCACAAAGTTGTCTTGCTTCCCACCTCTTCCTGCCCACAGAGGCGAGTCCTGTAGTCTTTACAGGAGCCGGCTTGCTGTATAAACAAGTAATTTTCCTTTGAGCCCTTTATTATAGAACTGAAGATCCCTCACTCACACATTTTAAAATATTTTAGACTTTAAAATTCAACTCCAGTACAGTGGCTTATAGCAATACTATTTGGAATTATACTCGATGTTCGTATCCCTGCTGAAATTTGCCAGAAAGTTACATACTCAAATTATAGATTCAAAGAGAACAGGAAACACGGACACTTCTCATGGTAATTAATTAACCACAAAAATTCAAATCACACACATCCACCCAAACAGTGAGCCAAAAAGAAAGTTTCAATACTCACATAATAGTCAACATCTTCAAAGTCCTTTATTAATTGCATTGAAACACACCTGACTGTTTTTTTGAGGTCAAACTCTAAACCCAGAAAATGCAGTGACCACTTTTTAAATGTCGAGTCAGCAAATATCTGCTTGCCCCTTCCAGCCGGGACCACTGCTTCAACAGGATGAATGCGAGTGAAGGCCCAGGGCTGAGGGAGCTTGTCAGAGAGTTTATGGTCTCAAGTGCAAATCAGCCAGGACAAGGTAAAGGACCCTTTTCACCCGCCCCTTAAATCTTTGACAAATGCTTTGCTCAAGGACAGAGTCTCATAAATCCTCGGTGTTGGGGCAGGGGTTGGGGGGGGGATGTTTAAAACTCACTGGAACCTTGCTTCTCCCAGAGGAATGATAAGACAAGAAACTATCTTACAGGATGCACCTGAAGGTCAAAGCACTGTTTTGAACTGCAGGCTTAGGGAAAAATGGAGTTTGAACATAACCTTCCCTAGTGGTTTTTATTTCTTCTGCCAATGTCATGGTCCATACCTACCGTCTGACAAAATTCTTCAACGTCAGACAACATCTGCACCTTTACGCCTTGCCTGAGCTGCAACAATTCCTTTTCCAGCCTGCTGTTTGTTCTGGTGTTGAGTGAGGGATCCTGGATCTTTTTACAGAGGCTAGGAAGGGACGGTTAGTGATCAAAGGGTTGCAATATTTCTTTCTTCCCTTATGAACTAAAATCCATCTTTCCTGGCAGCTGAGTCGACATGGCTACTATCAATGGAGTCATTAAAAAAAAAAAAAAGAAGGTTATTAGATTGTGACTGAACACGAACGGCTGGGATCCATGTTAACAGTGTGTCAGGAAGTCCCCCAAACACTGGGGGAAAACTCCAAAAACAAACAGACAGAAACCCACCCCAACCCAAACAAACCAACCAAAACGTAAAAACTCCCCAGAGCCAAGCAACACATGGTGGAGGAAAGAGGTCTGTCTCCCCGCCACACCCTGGAATGACATTTGCTGAAGACTAGGAAATTAAGAGAAATAAAGAGCATTTTGATTGGTTTTATATGATGGTCAAAGGCTTTGATCACCAAGCGGTACATTCTCCCACTTTCATTCCGACAACAAAGGACACTGAAGCCACTGCTGTGTGCACCTGGTTGCTGTGTTTGCGGCAGAGGCAGCAACGTGTGTGCAGTTCCCTGGGGCTTGCACCGCAAAGTGACTGTCTTTTGAAAAGCTGCACTTTAATTTCTGGGAAAACGGCCATTAAACAGTTCCTGTGCTGCCTTCCTTTTCTGACTGCTGTCCTATCGTAATGAGACCCACTAGCCCAGCAAGACAGAGTCTCTGATCTGAATTAGATTGGAGAAAAGTCTCAGAGTTTTATGTTTTCCTTCCTTAAATTAGGAAATTGACTTAAAACGACAGTTTTACTAGCGTAATTATTATTTGTTTTTGAAACCGTCGGGAGAGCCAAGAATTTCAGGTTTTCTTCCTGCTTTGCTTTGAAGTGCTGTGAGGCCCCAGTCCTCTGGAGTCAGGGCTGAATACATTCATGTTTCAATGGTCCCGGTGGAGACAGTGTCGCTGGAAGCAATCCACGTCAAGGATGGGGGCAGGCTTGTGTGCAAGGGCTCTGGTGGTTCCAGTTGTGGGATCAAGATAACTACCCCTACCTGCAGAAAGCCTGCTCCATTAACTAGCCTTTTTGTGGGTCTCTGGGGGACAGCTGGTCATTCAGGACTCGGCACAATGACTGCTCTCGCCAGGAGCGCGTGCAGTTGCTTTGCCTCTGCTGGGGGAGCTGCAGCAGCCAGGGTGGCAGAATAAAGAAGCCGGGGATGGTCATCACTGCAGATGAGAACTAACAGAAGGATGGGCTCAGTGAAGCCAGGAAGGCTCTTTGGAGTCATGGAATCAAGAAGATGGAAAAAGACATATCAGACAGACCCTCCTGAAAGAAGACTTTAAACTTTATATATTTAAAATTGCCAAGTTTGGCGTGCTTACTAGTTGTCACGTTTCCATACCAAAGACGCTAACAGTTCTTTCAACTTAATTTAAAAAGCAACTTTTTTCTGAAACGATAACATGGATTGACTTGACATGATGACACAGCATTGGACAATTTTTAGGAGAGTTCTTGGACCCTCTGCTATTGGAGGAACATGGTGCCACTGTAAACGTGTGGGCATGAAAACATCACTGAGGTCGTGGAATAAAAGGCTTTGTGTCACCAAACTTAGCACAGTGCCTGGGAATAATAGGTATTCACCTGTGATTACGAAATGAAAGAATCAATAGAAAAAAGTCTATCACTAGGTTAATGAGTTAAAGGAAAAAGGATTTAACCTTTCAAAAAGGCTACAATCTTTCTTTTCCAATAAAAACACACTTAAGGGGATTTCAGCCCCTCTTGTGCTTTTCCAATGTTAACAGCACTTCCTTGCACAGAATGTCTTTAAATGTACTCTAGATTTCATCTGCTATATAATATGAGCCCAGTTCTCCCCTGGATGGTTTATTTACTTCTGGTATTTTGATTTCATGAAATGTTTTGCTGGTCTTGTGAGTGGCCAAGACCAAATCCACGTTTGGGAGAGTCCCAGCTTTATTCTAAATGATCTGCTTCCTGTGTTCCCTCCTTTGGCTGCAGTGACACATTCTTTTCCGAATCTGGCCTGGGCTGAATCTGAATACAGACAGTAAAAGAAGAGATCTGGAACCTAAATGCCTGCATCTTGCAGGCATGGGTGCTCCTGCCAAGTATATTGTGGGGTCTGGGTAAATATCCAAAGTTGTTCACGAGCTTTGAACTAACAAGGAACTTGGAGGCAGGCTCTGTGCCTAGTGGGCACTGCGTGGATGGCCGTGATGCCCAACAGCCTGTGGGCAACGCCACTGGGATGGACGAAAGGTTAATAATTTAGATGAGGTCCCAGCTCCCTCTCATTCAATACTCCGGATGAACTCAACACACGCTTGATTTCTAAACTGTAACCGGTGCCCTGGCAATGGTGTTCCTTTATTGTTGGCATCTCTATTGATATGAACTGATCTAAAATTATAATCACGTAATGAGACATGAAAATGGAAAGCTGGCACAAGGAGGTTCGCTGATAGGACTGCTGGTCCTGCACTAAAAGCTTTTGTTAGCTCTGTAATACCTCCAGGAACACGTCTTCTATTAAACACAGCTTTTGAAGCTCTTCATGGTCTGGCCTCAATCAAGTCTTCAGCCACACCTCATAGGGTGCACCCCCAAAGCTTGTCTATAATAAATTTCTCACCGTTTTGACAACCTGTGTGCCTCTGCATGCGCTATTTTCTATGCTGCGAAGCCCTCTCTCCCTTTCTTCTTCTGAGTACCTCCAACTCCCTCTTCAGGACTTGCTTGCAAATATTACCCTATTCTGTAAAGTTTTTCTCAATTCCCCCAGGAAGAGTTAATATTTCCTCCCCTAAGCCCCTTAGCACATCACCTATTTTTCTTTTGTAGCCCTTACCATACTAAGGAGAGGAATTATCTACTTTATCCTTGTATCCCCAGTGCTAGCAGGCGGTGCGGCATGAATAGGCTGTCAACAACGTTCAACTGAATGAATGAAAGAAAAATGATTCTTGACACAGTAAGCCAAAGCATTTTATTACACTATGAAATAGCCTATGAGATGTTCATATATTCACATGTGTAGTTTTTCTGTTGCCTTGGGGCTGCCAAAGATTTCATAGAACAGATGACTTAGAGAGCTACTATCTATATCACTGGTTGAAAATCCAAAACCTACAGGGGTCAGGCAAGTAGCATAAATGAGTGAAGTGTCCAGTTATAAGAGAAACAAATGCCTAACACACGATGATAAAGACAGTGGACCGTTGGCTCCCCAGTGGGAAAGTGTCAAGCTGGACAGTCCTGACTGGTCTACTTCTTCCCCAGGCCAGTGGATCTCTGCCACGCGGAAATAAGAGCCAGTGTTACCAAATCCTTCAATTTTTTTTTTTCAGAGGAAGCCCCAAATTCTGATGTTTATATCAAATCTCCTGATTTTAAAATGCTAGTAACTAATTTGAGAATTTTTAACAATGAAAAGTTTCATTTTATTTTTTGCAGTGAGACACATCTGTAGGTCAGATGAGGCCTGTGGGGTACCAGTTTGAGACTCGCTAATCTATGTCTTACTCTTACACCTTCTGAAAGCCTAAGGTGGTTCCATTTAGAAGAGACACAAAGAGACCACATCCAGGAGTTTCGCCTCTCTCAGGGATTCAGGTTCGCAGGGACAAACAAGAGGTTAGCCAAATACGCTTATTCTCTCAGCCCGCTTATTTAAACATCTAAAATTTTAAAAAAATTACTGATTCAACAAGAAAAATCTCAAATAAACGACCTAACCATACACTTAAAGCAACTAGAGAAAGAAGAACAAAACCCAAAGTTAGTAGAAGGAAAGGAATCATAACGATCAGAGCAGAAATAACTGAAATAGAGACAAAGAAAACAATAGCAAAGATCAATGAAACTAAAAGCTGGTTCTTTGAGAAGATAAACAAAATTGATAAGCCTTTAGTCAGACTCATTAAGAAAAAAAGGAAGAGGACTCAAATCAATAAAATTAGAAATTAAAAAGAAGTTACAATGGACACCTCAGAAATACAAAGGATCATCAGAGACTACTACAAGCAACTATATATGCCAATAAAATGGACAACCTAGAAGGAATGGACAAATTCTTAGAAAGGTATGACCTTTCAAGACTGAACCAGGAAGAAAGAGAAAATATGAACAAACCAATCACAAGTACTGAAATAGAACTGTGATTAAAACTCTTCCAACAAACAAAAGCCTAGGACCAAATGGCTTCACAGGCAAATTCGATTAAACATTTAGAGAAGAGTTAACACCTACCCTTCGGAAACTCTTCCAAAAAAACTGCAGAGGAAGGAACACTCCCAAGCTCATTCTACGAGGCCACTATCGCCTGGATACCAAAACCAGACAAAGATATAACACAAAAAGAAAACTACAGGCCAATATCACTGATGAACATAGATGCAAAAATCCTCAACAAAATACTAGCAAACTGAACCCAACAACACATTAAAAAGAATCATATAACATGATCAAGGGGTATTTATCCCAGGGATGCAAGGATTCTTCAATATACGCAAGTCAACTGATGTGATACACCACATCAACAAAAAGAAGAATAAAAACAATATGATCATCTCAATAGATGCAGAAAACGCTTTTGACAAAATTCAACACCCATTTATGATAAAAACTCTCCAGAAAGTGGGCATAGAGGGAACCTACCTAAACACAATAAAGCCCATATACTATAAACCCACAGCAAACATCATTCTCAATGGTGAAAAACTGAAAGCTTTTCCTCTAAGATCAGGAACAAGACAAGAATGTCCACTCTCACCACTATTATTCAAAATAGTTTTGGAATTCCCGACCTTGGCAATCAGAGAAGAAAAAGAAATAAAAGGAACCCAAATTGGAAAAGAAGTAAAGCTGTCACTGTTTGCAGATGACATGACACTATACATAGAAAATCCTAAAGATGCTACCAGAAAACTGCTAGAGCTCATCAATGAACTTGGTAAAGGTGCAGGATACAAAATTAATACACAGAAATTTCTTGCATTCCTATACACTAACAGTGAAATATCAGAAAGAGAAATTAAGGAAACAATCCATTTACCATTGCATCAAAAAGAATAAAATACCCAGAAATAAACCTACCTAAGGAGGCAAAAGACCTGTACTCATAAAACTGTAAGATAATGATGAAAGAAATCAAAGATGTCACTAACAGATGGAGAGATATACCATGTTCTTGGATTGGAAAAATCAATATTGTAAAAATGACTATACTACCCAAAGCAATCTACAGAGTCAATGCAATCCCTATCAAATTACCAATGGCATTTTACACAGAATTAGAACAAAAAATTTTACAATTTGTGTGGAAACACAAAAGACCACAAATAGCCATAGTAATCTTGAGAAAGAAAAATGGAGCTGATTTTAGACTATACTACAAAGCTACAGTAATCAAAACAGTATGGTACGGGCACAAAAACAGAAATATAGAACAATGGAACAGGATAGAAAGCCCAGAGATAAACCCACGCTCCTATGGTCACCTAATCTACGACAAAGGAGGCAAGGATATACAATGGAGAAAAGACAGTCTCTTCAATAAGCAGTTCTGGGAAAACTGGACAGCTACATGTAAACAAATGAAATTAGAACACTCCCAAACATCAAACACAAACATAAACTCAAAATGGATTAAAGACCTAAATGTAAGGCCAGATACTATAAAACTATTAGAGGGAAACATAGGCAGAACACTCTTTGACATAAATCACAGCAACATCTTTTTGATCCACCTCCTAGAGTAATGAGAATAAAAACAAAAATAAACAAATGGGACCTAATGAAACTTAAAAGCTTTTGCACAGCAAAGGAAACTATAAACAAAACGAAAAGACAACCCTCAGAATAGGAGAAAATATTTGCAAATGAAGCAACTGACAAGGGTTTAATCTCCAAAATATATAAACAGCTCATGCAACTCAATATCAACCAACAAAACAACCCATTCAAAAAATGGGCGGAAGATCTAAATAGACATTTCTCCAAAGAAGACATACGGATGGCCAAAAAGCACATGAAAAGATGCTCAACATCACTAATTATTAGAGAAATACAAATGAAAGCTACAATGAGGTTTCACCTCACACCAGTCAGAATGGCCATCATCAAAAAATCTACAAACAATAAATGCTGGAGAGGGTGTGGAGAAAAAGGAACCCTCCTACACTGTGGGTGGGAATGTAAATAGGTACAGCCACTGTGGAGAACAGTATGAAGGTTCCTTAAAAAGCTAAAAATAGAGCTACCATATGATCCAGTAATCCCACTCCTGGGCATATATCTGGAGAAAACCATAATTCGAAAAGATACATGCACCCCAATGTTCATTGCAGCACTATTTACAATAGTCAGGACATGGAAGAAAGCTAAATGTCCATCAGCAGAGGAATGGATAAAGAAGATGAGGTACATATATACAATGGAATATTACTCAGCCATAAAAAAGAACGAAATAATACCATTTGCAGCAACATGGATGGACCTAGAGATTTTCATACTGAGTGAAGTAAGTTAGACAGAGAAAGACAAATATCATATGATATTGCTTATATATGGAATCTAAAAAAAATGATACAATGAACTTATTTACAAAACAGAAACAGAGTCACAGATGTAACAAACCTATGGTTACCAGGGGATAAGGGGGAGGAGAGATAAATTGGGAGACTGGGATGGACATATACACACTACTATATATAAAATAGATAACTAATAAGGACCTACTGTATAGCACAGGAAACTCTACCCAATACTCTGTAATGACCTATATGGGAAAAGAATCTAAAAAAGAGGGGATATATGTATATGTATAACTGAATCGATTTACTGTACACTGGGAACTAACACAACATTGTAAAGGAACTATACTCCACTAAAAATTTTTTTAAAATTTATCAAGTGGAAAGGAACCCTCTCAGTACTTCCAACCTCCAGCTCTGATTAATTGTATCAAAAGATGATGAATGAAACAACCAAGCAGGTCTCTTCTATAGTCACTGCCCATTTTATCACCCAGTCAAATTAGGCATTACTTAATTTAGTTAAAAACCATTATTGTAGAAATTAAGCTCTGATTTTAAAAGTCTGTGTACCAAAGCTAGAAAGAACAGGTATATAGATAGCCTTGTGAGAAAAATGACTCAAATAAGTGCGGTTCTAAAAATGTTAAGGATAAAAAGGTGGGTGGTTCTTTAAATTTATGTTCAGAGTAAATGGCATGGAGATGAGGGATGATACTGGTGTGACCTTTGCTGAGAATTCACTTGGTGCCAGGTATCGCAGAGCCATAGCATGTGTGTTTGTGTGTGTGTGTGTGTGTGAGAGAGAGAGAGAGAGAGAGACAGACAGACAGACAGACAGACAGAGAGATTGAGAGAGAGAGGGAGAGAGAGAGAGAGAGGAGGGACTTGATAGACACTCAGCCAGGCAGAGAGCTTGGAACAGAGGAGTCAGCTTCTCCCAGGAGAAAAGTGTAACTGTCAGAAACCATACAGAATCATAAAAAGTAGATGAAATCAGCTATGAGAAACTGTAATGCAAGTTACAATACCACTTGTTGACAATGCAAAAACTGCACATTTTCCATTAATCTACAAAATCAAACAAAGAAAAGTTCTACAAATAAATCAGAATGGAGCACCCAGACCCCAGGGGAGGACAACAGCCATATCCCAACACAAAATAGCAACTCAGGACAATGGAGAAGACCTCCCTCGAGACCAGAGACCCTCAAGATTTCTGTAGTTGTTACTTTATGCCTTGGTCTCCTTCTTACAGGGTAGGTATTATTCTGTCTCCTTCTAGGTAGGGACAATAAGGATGCTAATAAGGGACAGAGCTGAGATTCTACTTCTAGAAATTTACCCTATGAAAATAATCAGGTATGTTTAAAAACACTTATCTACAAGGTTATAGGCTCTTATGCTATTTGCAGTAGGAAAGGATTTGTAAACAACCAAAATGCCCAACACTAGGGGATTACACACCCTTATGAGAATACTTCTCAGTACTATGTAGTCATTATAAACATATTAGAGTGGGCTTCCCTGGTGGCACAGTGGTTGAGAGTCCGCCTGCCGAGGCAGGGAACACGGGTTCGTGCCCCGGTCCGGGAGGATCCCACATGCCGCGGAGCGGCTGGGCCCGTGAGGCATGGCCGCTGAGCCTGCGCGTCCGGAGCCTGTGCTCCGCAGCGGGAGAGGCCACAACAGTGAGAGGCCCACATACCGCAAAATAAACAAACAAACAAAAAAATCCTAAAAAAACCGTATTAGAACAGAATATTTACTGTTGTGAAAAATTCTCACTCTGTATTTGTGAAGCAATGGGCTTTCCAGCCATCTGAGGGCAGAGAAATAGATCAGGACTACTTAAGTGTTAAACCCTGCTTTTTCCCTGGGACAGAGGATGGGGTTTCGCTGACTCAGGGTTTTGCTTAAGAATCAGAGGGTCCCACTGTCTGTAAACAGGCTCTGACATGGGATTATTAAGAACGCAGACTGTGTAAGTCTTCTCGACTGGATATGTGAGGTCCAAGCGTAAAAGGATTGAGGTGTAAGTACTGTTACAACCTCCAAGGGCACCTGGGGTACACCCATTCCAGCTTGGTCCCAGCTGTGTTTCTGAATTCTTTGCCAAATTAGGGGAGGACCTCACAGGATATCTGTACATGGTCTTTCCCTGACAGTCTGCTGGCTACAAAGTAGCATGATCGTAATTACATAAGAAATTTATACAGAGAAGAAAACACTGTAAGGATATATACTCAAATGTTAACTGTGGATACTTCCTGATGGTGGAATTACAAGGATAAATATCTTGTGAACTTTCTTATTTTTTCCAGTTCTTCATTTTTTCACCGACAGAACATATGCTACCTTTTAAATGTCTATTTCATTGTGGAAGGTGATTCGACTACTATATGATTGAATTTAGCTTGCGACTATGTTAGCTAGCGTTTGGGGAAGATCTATGTTTATAGGTGAACTTGACATATGTTTACATTGATCTGTTTTATATTTGCGGGCAATTTTTGGCAGGTTTTGCATCACGGTGGTTTTAGCTGAAAGGAATATATTGGAGGGTGTTTTACCTTTCATAGTGTTCTGTCTATAAGAAAAGCTTATCTAGTATGAGAATTATCTGTTCCTTGAAAGTTTAGAACTTATTGCCAGTAATAACACCTAGTCATAAAGTCTTTTAGAATGGCAGGTCTTCGGTTTATTTTACAATTTATTTCTTGGTTTGTCCATTTCGTGTCAATTCTGTTAATTTGTTTTCAAAAAATTCTATTTAATTTTTATTTTCAAGTTTATCCTACAAAATTTATGTAATAGTCTCTTAAAATAAAAAATTGTATTTATTCTAAATTTTGTTTTCTCTCCCCTTTTTCTTTATTATATTTTGCCAAGGGTTTGTCTATTTTATATTATTTTCAAAGAAACAGCTCTTGATCTATATAATAATTGGACTATTTTCTGGCCTTGCTTCCTTCTACATTTTTCAGGATTACTTTATAATACTTTTATAAACTTTTTGAACAAGTTGTTCATCTCGGCTATTTAAAAAGCTATTTATTTATTTATTTGGCTGCACTGGGTATTCGTTGCGGCACATGGGATCTTTTAGTTGTGGCATACGAACTCTTAGTGTGGCGTGTGGGATCTAGTTCCCTGACCAGGGATCAAACGTGGGCCCCCTGCCCTGGGAGCGTGGAGTCTTAGCCCCTGGACCACCAGGGTAGTCGCTATCTTGGCTATTTTTATTCTTTCTTAATAACGGAAGCTTTGGGAACTATCATTTTGCCTTTGAACGTTCCTATGGTCGCAGGCGATCGTCCTCATTATGCTGTGTTTTTCATTTCTTTACTTTCTAAATAGATTGCTGTAGTAGTTTCAAATCTTCCTTTAATCAAATAGTTATTTAGAAGATTGCTCTTCAGCACCAGATGACAATGAAGAAGGATAAACATTATGTTTAGGTCCAAAAATAAGCATGGGGGATATAGTTTAGCCTATGTAAAAACTTCAGGCAGGATGGTGGCTTCAGCCTGAAGGGGGACTCCAAGGGCTCAGGTAAGACAATCTGTTAAGGGTAAGAAAAAAGGGGCAGGGAACTAGGATGGGAGTAGGGAATGGCTTGGGGAAGGGATTAAGGTCATAGAGAAGACTTATTCAGCATGGCACATATCCTAAGGTCTCTGAAAATTTCTGCTGGTCCTAGGGGAGGATAAGAGTCAACAAAACTTGCCACATTCAGCAGGAGAGAAATCCAGTAATATAGGAGGTCTATAAACGTGGATATAAATCATGCCTCATATTTCAAAGCTGATCCCGTGGTAGCATACGGAATACTGTGTTACAAGCCAAAGAAACCAGAAAGCCTCCTGACCAGTCAATGGGGCCATTTACATAGTTCTATCAAGGAATAAAGAACTAATGCCCAAATTCCAATTTTATGAAAGGCTTTGGAACATAAGGCTTGATCATCAATTTCAAACACCAGAGAGCACAGATGTCACTTCATGGGGCCCTTGTCATGTTCCAGATTTCTGACCTTTATGACATCAAATGTTACAAACGACAGTAAGCCATTAATTCTTTTTTTTAAAATTGTATTTATTTTTGGCTGCATTGGGTCTTCGTTGCTGCATGCAGGCCTTCTGTAGTTGCGGCGAGTGGGGGCTACTTTTCGTTGCAATGCACGGGCTTCTCATTGCGGTGGCTTCTCTTGTTACGGAGCACAAGCTCTAGGTGTGTGGGCTTCAGTAGTTGTGGTGCACTCAGTAGTTGTGGCTCGCAGGTTCTAGAGCTCAGGCTCAGTGGCGCATGGGCTTAATTACTCCACTGCATGTGGGATCTTCCCGGACCAGGGATTGAATCTGTGTCCCCTGCACTGGCAGACAGATTCTTAACCACTGCGCCACCAGGGAAGTCCCGCCATTAATTCTTAACCAGCTGTCTGGTGCTCTGCTTCCTTAGCTTAGAGGGCTGCCATGGTTTGGGAAATCTGTTTGAACAGCACCAAAACATTCCTTTAGGATCCCTGAGGTTACAGCATTACTGCCCAACTAATAATACTTGCTAAGGGATGTCAGTTCTTCTGTTCTGGGGTCAGCCCTGCTTTTGGATTTACCTGATTTTCTTTTTAGGGATGGGTGAAGAATTTTCTCTTCCAGATGAACCAAGAGAAAAAAAAGTTATTGCTTGGAGTTCTGGGTCATATTTGGAGCAAAGTTTTACTTTCAGTTGACTAAAGACCTACATGTGACCCAACCAAAGAGGATGACATTTCACAAATAAAGGAAAAATACAATAATGTACAAATATTCATTGGTTCCCAAATAGTCCTGGACCTGTTGATATTTTTTTCTGTTTCTAAAATATTTAATTAGTTTACTTTAAAATAAAGGCCTGTTGGAGAACATTCTCCACCCAGCTATCTTCTCTGGACTGAAGGCTTTGAATGATTAAACCCGGGCCCCCTGCATTGGGAGCACGGAGCCTTACCCACTGGACCACCAGGGAAGTCCCATCTATGTTTAATCTTCTGAGGAACTGTCAGACGGCTTTCCAAAGCAGTTGTCCCATTCTGCGTTCCCAGCAGGAGGGTGTGAGGGTTCTAATTTCTCTACATGCCTGCCAACACCTGTGACTGTCCATCTTTATGGTTCTAGCCATGGTGGTAGGTGTGGAGTAGGAACTCATTGTGACTTTGTTGTTCGTCTGTCTCATGATATTGAGCATCTTTTCATGTACTTATTGGCCACGTGTGTGTCTTCTTTGGACAATGTCTACTTAAGTCCTTTGCCCTTCAAAAATTCTTCATTAATGAATTATAATAGTTCTTTATATAATCTAAATAAAAGTCCCTTGTCAGATATACAATTTGAACATATTTTCTCCTGCATGTGGGTTGTCTTTTCCCTTTCTTGATGATATTGTTTGCAGCAAAAACACTTTAATTTGGATGTAGTCCAATTAATCAAATTTCTTGTCCTTACTTGACTACTTTTAATAGTAATAAGTGCTTGAATTTATATGGTTCGTTAACATTTTTCAAAGCATTTTCTTTTCAAGTCCCTCCTCTGAACCTCACGATAAACCTATAAAGTAGAAAGTCATTATGTCTACTTTACAGAAGGCAAAACAGAGAGATTAAGTGACCTACTCAAGGCTGCACACCTAGTTAGTGGAGGAGAGAGGCTGCAACCCAGATCTTAGGCTCCTAACGCTAACCTGTACTCTGTGTAGAGCCAGACTTTCCCAGCAAGTGAGATAAATTATCAGCGTTTCTGGCCTCAGCCACATTTAGAGAATTTTTACCACGTGAGGCAGAATGTTGGGTAGGTTTTAGAATCAGATGGACAGACCCAGATGGACATTTGACCTCCCCTGCTTGCTGGCTGTGTGACCTTGGGGAAGTTACTTAACCTCTCTGAGACTCAGCTGCCTCACTGGATTAACGAGGTAATAACAGTGCTGACCTCACAGGGCTGCTAGGTGGACCAAATGAGAACATGCTTGTAATGTTCTTAGCACAGTGCCGAGCATGTCGCAAGTGCTCAATACATAAGGTTAACACTGGTCTTTAATTTTTAAGAACTCTAATACTTCTTCCAACGCGGCAGCCCAAACAAACAGGAATTCCTCCAGTTTACTGGCGTTCTTAACTCACTTCACCCATCTGGTCACTCCATGGGGTTATAAAATGTCTGATCAGGAAAAAACCTGGGAGATTAGCTACTCTTGTCTCCCCAGAAAAGGAATGTCCAAAATGACTCAGCAAATGAGCTTTCCAACACTACTTCTTAGAAGTCTCCTATTTCCATAAACCTGGCTGTTTTAGTGCAGAGCTCCAGATGGCTATGGCCTTGAACGAGGTCAAAGGCAGCTCCCAAGGGAGGCTGGCGGGGCTCAGAGAGCCTGGTGGCTCCGGAATTGTGTCTGGCTCTTGAAAACACTCCTCCTAACCTCATCTCCATCGGAATAAACCAATTCCATTTTGTTCCTGTGTTTAGAGCAAATAAGGTGAGCTTCTGAATGTCGGCACGATGTGGCGTTTAATTTGCTTCTCACCAAGGAATACAAGACTTCAGGACGATGAGCACAAGTTTACGGAAACCAAATGACAGCATCTGAGACACAGACCTGTGGTCGTACCCGCTCAAGCTGTGAGCTTGCGAGCTGTCGTACACCAGGCTGGGTTCGCTCCTCAGATAAGGACTCTCAGGGCAAATGTGTAAAGTATTATTCAGGTGTTTCTGCGGGAAGCGCCGTGCAGAAGGGCCTTCTGAAAGGCTATGTAATAGAGCATAGCTGAGAGGCTGTGTGTAGTGACAGGGAACAGGGATGACAACTAAAATAAGCAAAAACATAGTCAGGAAGGACGTGCAGGCCTCATGTGAGAAGCCCCAGGGAGGCGCGTTTCCAGGATTGGCTAATTCTCAGGCTCCGAGGCCTCATCAAGGACCCAGGTTCTTTCCATCTTCTCTCACTGCCGTCCTTGGCTTGTCTGCAGGCTGACGCCCCTCACGGCCCTCAGAGAGCTGCTACAGTCATCACTCATGGCTGACCATGTCCAGAGAAAGCAATGGTCCTGTCTTATTTCCCTCGTTACACAGACTACCCCTCATGTCTCGCTGGGCTTGCACTGTGTCACGTGACCGCGACTAAACCAGCTCCATAGCAAGGGTAATAAGACCACGAAGACTGGCTTGGACCAATCAGTAGTCCTTTCTTAGGACTGGAGCCTAACCAACCTCCCCTGAACAACGTGCAGCTCAGGGTAGGGTGAACCGAATGGGGGATTCTCTCTGTGAGGAAGTGAAGGGCGCCTCTTGGACAGGCCATCATACAGCCTGCTCCATCCAGGAGGTCCTGGACACATGCCACAAACCCAACTTCCCAGCTACCTGCTATATGATCATCAAGGTGAGCTTGACGGTTCATCCCAGCTGAGGTTCAAGGAGAGTGAGGCAGCCTGGAAACCTTCACACCTGGGTTGTAGTCGTTCTCTGAAGGTCTCCACCTCTCCACCTATTAAGACATGGGCTTGGACCAGATGACTGCTAAGGTCCCTCTCACTACTAATATTCTTTGTAATTAAAAACCCGGTGACCCTCATTTTAGTTACTTATCCCTAGAAACGCCTAATACCAAGATTTCTAACTAGAAGGTATGTTCATTTCTATGCAATTCTTTTCCTTTCCCACATTCAGGGTGATGAGCCGTGGGGAAGCCAAAAGAAAACCAGAGAACACTGGAGCCAAAAGTCACGATGATTTGTTACTGCCAGTTAGTCCGGATTGGACGATCACATGCTGTCCTGTGTTTTCTTCCTGGTTGTGCAGGGAGGTTACTGTGTAACAGCTGAGCATATGCCAAATGCTTAGCTCTGCTACCTCTACAAGCGCAGGTAATCGCAGACATTCTTCTGACAACCAGGCACTGAGCCTCTGATTCGTCAGGCGCTGTGCTGGGAGCTGGAGATGTCTTATCTTGCCACGTGTTGACTTCACGGAGGAGCTGAAGGCAGTATCTGCCTGAAGCCGGTCACATCCAGAGCATCTTCATGTAGTTTTAGGTCAATGGGGGTTTCTCTGCCATTTAGAATGTGCCCGGCTCCTTCCCTTGCACGGTAGCTTTGCACTTCCCCTGCCCGGCACTGTTCTGAGCGTCCTGGGGGAAAGAAGCACCGTGCTAATCCACGCCCTCAAATTTGGAGGGCCTAGAACAAAGTTCCAAAGAGGACAGTGTATGTTAAGTGCTAAATTCTGCGGTAAAGTTCTTAGTCCTAAGAATACAGAGACCGGGAGAATAAGGAGGGCTATAGCGTTTTCAGGTAGGAGTCCATGGAGGAAGTGAGAGCTAAGCTGGGCCCTGACCACAGGCAGGATTTCTCTGGGAGATGAGAAGCAAAGCAAGCCTCAGGGCAAGGGGGTGCGATAATGGCGCGAAGCCAAGGCCGACCAAGAGATGGGGCCCCACCAGGGCGGGTGTGTAGGGGGAAGCAAAACAGGCTCAGACCAGCGGGTGGAATCATTTATCCTTCTTTCTAGTTTACAGAGTCCAGTACCAAGTAGCCCTTTAAGTTATTTATTTATTTAGGTCCCAGCAGCCCGCGCCTGTGATCCAGCCTCTCCCTCGATAGTCTGAACAGCGAACCGGGTCCCGGGAATCATGGAGCCTGAGGCCTGCAGGCTCGCGCATGCGCAGTTCACGCCCAGCACCCGCCCTCAGGTATCCGAGTTCTCCAGAACCACGTGGACACGATGGCCCCTCCCACGAAGCTGGATTCCGCGGATCTCCGCAGTCCAGCCCTTCTATTTAGGCACACGGGTGATGATGAAAAGAGCTGGAAAAATAGACTGGGATTGACCGATTTCCTGGACCAAGTGAAGTAAAGTTCTATAAGCCAACATCCTATGTAATTTAAAAGAGTAGAGACTATTCTGAGTGGGACACTCTTGAGAAAAACACTGGACCAGGAGTCTCGGTGCGGGCGTGGCTAGAGAGGGGGGGCAGATGAGTCAGGGAGGGTTGGTCCCCTCCAAACAGTGTGGCCCCTGCGAACACAGGGGCTGTGCCCCCAAGAGAACACTTGGTGAGACCTCATGGTTGAAAGCAACCCCCATGCACAGAGGCCGGGAATAGCTGACCCTGTGAGAGGGAAATGACCACGAGGACATTCTAGTCAAGGAAAGGCACGTTCGGGCCAAGCCTTTGTTTCTTTACGGTTTGCTGAACGTGGAAAGGTGCTTTCTGGGCAGGCTGAGCAAAGAGGGAGAACAGAAGAGAGGGGGAGGTAAGAAAAGGAAGGGGGAGCAGAATAAACTAGAATGTGGGCAATATAATTTTATTCGCTTTATTATGCCTGAGTATGGTGCCAAGTTAGACTGGGTCCTGTGACTCCCCAGCTCCACCATCGTGGAGAATGTGAGCAATCCTGCTTCACAAATGAGCCGCCTGCTAAAAGGAAAAGAATACCAAGCACCGTGCCACAGGCCAATCAAACTTTAAGCCCAGGCCCAGCCCGATGTGATGATTTCTCCCGGGAGGGTCTGAACGGTCCTGTGCATCAGCTGGGGACGAGCCGGGCCTGCAGAGCTGCAGCCTGTTCTTTCACGGGACACCAGGATGGAGTCAGGAAATGCAGTCAAGGCCCCAGCAGGCTCTGGGGAAAGGCAGGGGGACTGCACCTTGTCCCGGGGACACTCCCTGCCTGCAGGGAGCTCCCGCTTCAAACCGGTTTGTCTCCTTGATCAGAATCACTCTGCTTCAAAGGTGGTCTCACTTTTCTTTTCCCGCATGAGGAAAAAAGGAGCGAGGGGATTCACAGGAGAGTTTTGATAACAGGAGGAAGAGAGGGCAGGGGGAAGGTCTGTAGCCAGATGTCAGAGCATGGCTGGCAGTGTGTGCCTCGCATGATTCCTAGGGGCAAAATGCATGTGGGACCTCAGAGTGTCACCTGAGAGAAGGCACTCCATGCGGATCTTAAGACCTTAAAAGACAGGCCTTTCCTGATGCCGAATAAGGGCAGTGACCCGGCTCCCCTAAGCCCTGGAGCCAGGACCTGACACATAATCTGCAGGGCTCACTGCAAAACGAGTATGTGAACCTCTTATTCAGAAGGCAGGGAAACAAGTGTCGTTACAAGCACTAAGACGTGGAGCCCTTCTTTCTTCCATGGCCTCTCGTATGCTGCCGCATTTTTTATTCGCTATTTCATGCCATGCTCTCTGAGCCCTAGGATACGTGTGGGGTGAGTATAATCCCTCACGGGCACTGGGGGGTCTTATCAGGGGGTGCCCCGGCCGGGGGGTTGTGAAACTGAGCCAGGCATCTCCCCTTCCCGTAGGCCCACTGCCCCAAATCAACATGGGCATGGGGTAACCTCCGAGGGTATTGTGACATTTGCACCAGGACGCATGAGGCACCTGGATCGGGTCGCGGGAGGAGGCTCGCCCCCAGAGAGCTGCCCACTGAAGACCCCGGTGCTGCCAGCTTGGAGCGGAAAGGGCTTTGTGGTGCCCTGGGCGTGCTACCCTACCCCGACCCCAGGTGTGTCCATGCCCTGCTGGGGGCGCAGGAAGGCAGCAGTTACCGTGCAGGTTGGAGAGGGGAGCATTAGATGGGACCAAGGCACCAGGCAGGGATGCAGACGTCTTTGAACCTGTCGCAGGAAGGAGGATCTACCCACGAGCCAAGGCTCCAAGCCCCTGCCGCACTCTCTGTCGTCCCACTGGACTTTGCTTACAAAACACGGATTCAAGGATCAAACTCTTGAGAATTTCAAGAGGACAACTGCAGAGCATTACACCGAGTGTGGACCCTCTGAGCCTGGGGCTGTATGACCACATGGGTCAGCAGCCCACGAAGCTGGTCCTGCCCAGAGTGCAAGTTTCTTCTACCTTTGTCCTCCTCTGAAACAAAATGCCCAACACACAGGCTGTCTTCCTGGCTCCTGGGGTGGGTGGAGGTCCAGTGCCTGCTGGTAACCTACCCAGTTACCCATCTGCTTGAATGCCCCTACTTGCTCGCTACTGTAAAGGTGGAAGAAAATTTTGCAGACTGTCTTCAGGTAACCAAGGTGGTGACAGCTTTGGAAGCTCCAAGGAGGCTCTGTGGAGACAGGCTTTTCAATAAGTTGGAGTCCCATGTAATTAAAATAATCTCGAATTAAAATTGCCACTTCAGTCATTGCTTTTATGTTATAATATTTACTACCATTGCCATTGTGTAACGTATCTCATTAATTACATTTGGAAAAAAGTTAGGCAATGAATAATTAATGGGATGTGATAACTGAGGGAATAACAGTGCTTATGACACAGAGCTTGAAAGGAAGTGTCACCCACACGCAGTCCCGTTAATGAGAACCTCGCAGCCTGACGGCCACGTGCTGGGAGGTGATGCTCTGCGACCATCACCAGCTATTTTTAGAGGTCAACACAGAAATCTCCTTGGTCTCCTCACAGGTGTGGAAACAGGTCAGGAATTCTCCTCTGTGGCAGCAAAAAAAAAAAGCTTCCACATTATCGAACCAGACATTCCTTTGTACAAATAACTCAGCAAAATATAAATTATAAATGGCATCAAAAGGTCAGCATGGTACTGAGGAAGCGGCCTGTGCCTCGTAGAAAGTGGAGCCTGATGTCTTCCATCACGACATGGATGGTGGGTGGGGACGGGGGTGGAGGGGGCAGGAGTTCAGCCAGATGGCTTTGACCTGTAAATGGTACCAACCCTCACTTGAATTTCCAAACAGGCCAACGCTTGCTACAAGGAAGACACACACTCCACATGCACAAAGATACATAATAGGATGAAAAATCAAAGAGAATCCTTGAGCACTGTCCTGTTGGGAGTGAGATGCTTATGCTACTGTCGGAAAAGAGAGAAAATTCGTTTTCAAGGAAGCTCTCTAGGAGAGTGAGACAGAATTTTGATTTAAGCTGCATTCCCAGTTTATATACAGATGGCCCTCTAAGATCTTGACATTTTCTGATGTAATTTCCAACAAAGATCAAATACTTTCACAGAATACTTTTTTTAATGGTCTTTCAATCAAAATATGGTATCTGTAGGTTTGCCAGATAAAATACAAGGCACCCTGTGAAATTTGAATTTCAGATAAACAATGAATAATTTGCAATATTAGGGACATACTTATACCAAAGTCATTTCTGTATTTTTATTTGCTAAATCTGGCAATCTTAGGTTTGTGATCTTTCCTATCCACCCAGTGTAGAAACGTCTGGTGCCAAGCACTGAAGACATGCTCCTGGAATGTCTGTGGATGAATTACTGAAGGAAGATGCATGACATGTGGCAAACAGCATCACCATTAAATAACGTGCAGGGATTTCCTGCCTGAAGTTTTGCAAAGTGCCTTCTGGGTCACTTGACAGGATCCAAGATGGAATGACATGTGATAGGATTAATTATAACTAATCACAGATTGGGAAGTTTGGGGACCTGGGAGTTCATATTTCAGGTTGCCAAAGCTGTATTTTAAGAGCAATGTAATACAGCAGACATTCTCATGGAGGAACAGTCAGAAGATAAAAGGATGATAAGATATGGTCTGTTTCAAAGTCACAAAATTCAGGGATAGAATGGTGCCTTTTAAAGCTTTTGAACGAGCTGAAAGGGATGAAAAGTGAGCCTTATGTAATCACTTTCCCAGTGAAACAAAACTTGTTTACAACTGCAACACTGCCAGCTAATTTAGAATCTTAAGGTGGCCATACGAATAGATTAGAACTTCTATAAAAAGAAATGTACCAGAGCGGGTGGAGAGACGGCCCACACCAAAGGGCCTTCAGTGCATCCCCATGGCCAGGCTCCACCCGCCCTGAGCTGTGTGCCGCTGCATTTGGACAACAGACATTGGAAAATGTTATTTTATTAACAGAACAGGCTTGGTGATAATGCTGGAGTTAATAAAGACATGCCCTCCTTGGGCTGTTTCACTGAAAGAAAGTGGGATCTGTAAACCTAGAGCTGACTTCCCAAGCTCCGGCTTGGGCAATTTTCATTCTCATACTACAGACAAGGTAGAAACTTCCCTTGGAAAGCGATTCTATTCCTTTAGACCCTATTAGACCTTCCTACTGCCCTGGATGCAGCTTACGCTGTTTAGAATAGGTAGGGAGGATGGAGAGGTAGGTGAGGTTGATGGTACACACCAAGTTTTAATTGGGGTCTGCTCATGGGGGCAGAAACATGACTCCTCAGAAACATGACCATTGCAAGGGGCGAGCTCATCAAGATACAAGTTTCCTGGAGAAGCTCTGCCTCCATTCTAGACTGCCAACAGATGACCTTCCTCAGAAAGCTCAGAGAGAAAAATAACACCATAGCTACCATGGGGGTGCATCGCACGAAGCTCGGAAAGGGGAAGGTTAACACGCCGACACGCTCAACAGTAACTGAAGTCATGACAATGGTGATAGCCAATGGGAAATGGCCTACAGCAGCTATCCACTGCTGGCGTTCAAACACCTGTCATGGAACCAAAGAGAAGACTTTAAGACACCATCTTCATACTTCCCTCCAGAAGTTTATCAGCTAATGAAGGATGTGAGGCCAGTGGAAGAAGGATGACAGTCCTGGGGAGAATGGATGGGGATGCTCTAACACGGTGATGACACAGCAGAAGGGCCCGTACCTTGGAGGAAAGGGAGAAGCCTGGTGGGTCCTGGGCTCACCTCGTGGAGGGGCTGACCTGTTAGGGGACCCAGGGTTTCAAAAGGGACAGTGGAGCTGAGATGGAGGAGGGCATTTCAGGAGGAAGCAGTCACGAGCTAAGTCTGAAAGATGAGGAAGGCCTGTGAGCTGTTGCAGGCCGTGGTGGAAGGCTCAGTCCAGGAGTGAAGGCTCCTGGGAAGGGCCTGGACGTGGGAGCCTCTCCCTCGGCCCTCCTACTAGCATTCTAGAAACGCAGGGAGCCTTCTTTCTCAAAGAACTTCAGCCCCGAGGCAGTGAAAGGATGGGAACATATGTATATATATAACTGATTCATTTTGTTGTAAAGCAGAAACTAACACACCACTGTAAAGCAATTATACTCCAATAAAGATGTTAAAAAAAAAGGATTCAGTTGGGTTCCCCCTCACTGGGGGCCTGATTCTTGTGTGAACTCTTGCCTATCACGCCACCCACTCCAAACAATGTCCCCATCTGCCTTCGTAACAGGAGCTTTTTATTCCATAGTTAGAAATAAATGGCTAAGATTGAAAATGTTTCCTAACACTGACTGACACATATTCAAAATTAGTAATAATTAGGGTGGACATATAATTTATGGTCTAAACCAGGACATTTTGCTTTTTTAAAAAAATTGTGGTAAAATACACATCAAATAAAATTCGCTATCTTAGCCATTTTTAGTCATACAGTTCAGTAGCATTACGTATATTCACGTTGCTTTGCGACCATCACCACCCTCTATCTCCAAAACTCTTTCCATCTTACAAACCAGAAACTCCATACCCATTACACGCTAACTCCCCATTCTCCCCTCCTGCAGCCCCTGACGCCCACCATTCTACTTTCTGTCTGGATTTGCCGGCTCTACATACTTCATGTAAGTGGAATTACACAGTTTTAATCTTTTTGGAACTGGCTTATTTCACTTAGCATAACGTCCCCAAAGTATATTATGCAGCACATGTCAGAATTTCCCTCTTGTTTTGAGGCTGAATAATATCCCACTGTATGCAGAGACCACTTTTGTTTTTATCCATTCATCCATCTATGGGTGCCTGGGTTGCTTCCACTGCTTGGCTACTGTCAATAATGCAGCTATGAAAGTGGGTCTGCAAATAATCTCTTGGAGATCCTCCTTTCAATTCTTTGGGATATATACCCAAAAGTGGAACTGCTGGATCACGCGGTAATTCTATTTTTCATTTTTTGAGGAACTGTCATTTTTTTCCTATAATGGCTGCATCATTTTACATTCCCACCAACAGTGCACACGTTGTTCCAGTTTCTCCACATCCTTGCCAAAACTTGATGTTTTCTGGGATTTTTTTTTTTTTTTTTTTTTTGTGGTACGCGGGCCTCTCACTGCTGTGGCCTCTCCCGTCGCTGAGCACAGGCTCCGGACACGCAGGCTCAGCAGCCATGGCTCACGGGCGCAGCCGCTCCGCGGCACGTGGGATCCTCCCGGACCGGGGCACGAACCCACGTCCCCCGCATCGGCAGGTGGACCCTCAGCCACTGCACCACCAGGGAAGCCCTGGGTTTTTTTTTGATAGTAGCCATCCTAATGGGTGTGAGGTGGTAACTCCTGGTGGTTTAAATTGGGACACTTTTAAGAGTGAGGGAGGCACGGCCTGTCATTACGCCGGGGCAGAGGCACCTGCTGGGGCCCGTGGCGACTGCCGCTGTACTCAGCCCGGGGAGTCACGCCGGAAGTGCTGCTCGCGTGCCCTCAGATCTACGGGGGCCGGGGGCGCAGAAGCCCGGTGTGCAGGGCTGTGCAGCAGAGCAGCCTGACAGTCTTTGGAGGGGGCACAGTTCTTCCCTGTCATCTACCTGCTACCTAGCTGCTGGCATTCCTGAGTTGCAAAGGTGGAAGAAAATTTTGCAGATTATCTCCAGGTAATCAAGGTGGTGACAGTTTTGGAAGCTCAAGGAGGCTCTGTAGAGACAGGATTTTAAATAAGTTGGCGTCCCCAAGCACTGCTGTTTACTGCATAGTAAACACAAAGAAAATTTAGGCTTGTCGAAATTCACATCCTGATTAGGAGAAGAGCGGGCATTTGAACCTGGCTGGGCTGATAATAAAGGCAGTGCAGTTAACTACTACGCTATGCTCGTACAGCTAGTTAGCTGTGTGCTTCAAATAATCCACATCTCTAACTGGATCTGTTTTTATACCTGTCATTTTATTTTAGATTGGGGTATTTTATATGATAAGTTTTGGTTGTGACAAACATTCTCCATTTACGTGTAAAGATTTATTACGTAGGCCAATATGGATTATGAGTAAAGCTTTAGAGACCCAAACAAAAGGCAGATGCATAGAATAGTGAACAAGTTAGTGGTTACCAGTGGGGACAGGGAAGGGGGGAAGGGTAAAGTAGGGGCAGGGGGAAGAAAAAAAGGGTTATTATGGGATTATATGAACTCATGTGTGTGAAACTTTTGAAAACTGTAAAGCATTATAGAACTGAAAAAAATCTTACATTCAATAAAAAAATTAAAAATAATAAAGGACAGATACTAATGCAGTTACTGAGAAATTAAACAGATGAATCAGTTCTTAATCCTGATAAACTCTTTAACAACAACAAAAATACAGATGCACAGACTGCAGTATGATGATACAGGAAACGACCTCATGGGCAAGTTGGATTTAATGAACATAAGAATGGCTCAAGATTAAGATGGCAACATAGAAACTCAGTTGTTTTTATGCTTGGTGATCCAGGATATTTACAGGAAGAGAGATTATATCAAAGATTGTAAAAAGACTGTTCTTTATCCTGAGTATCTAATATTCCAAGCATCCCATGTCCAGTCTACTAGGTGCCCCAAATAAAGAAACAAAATTACCAATTATACTGTTTTAATATTTCCTAATTTACAGATTTTTTTTTTTTTTGGGGGGCTGTGTTGGGTCTTTGTTGCTGTGTGTGGGCTTTCTCTAGTTGTGGCAAACGGGGGCTACTCTTCGTTGTGGTGCGTGGGCTTCTCATTGCGGTGGCTTCTTTTGTTGCAGAGCACGGGCTCTAGGCGCACGGACTTCAGTAGTTGCAGCACGTGGGTTCAGTAGTTGCGGCACGTGGGCCCTAGAGCGTGCGGGCTTCAGCAGTTGTGGCGTGCGGGCTCTAGAGTGCAGGCTCAGTAGTTGTGGCGCACGGGCTTAGGTGCTCTGAGGCATGTGGGATTTTCCCAGACCAGGGATTGAACCCGTATCCCCTGCACTGGCAGGCAGATTCTTAACCGCTGCTCCACCAGGGAAGTCCCTACAGATTTATTATTTTAGAACTTTGACCAAATCTACACGAACTAAAACATTCTCAAGGCTTTACAGTGGGTATTATTCAGGTTCTATTCCAAGTATGGAAAAAGAGGAAACTACTGTTAAGGTATTCTTCAGCCAACACCATCCTGCTGTTAAGAGGCAGTGCTATGAGGAAGGATCCTAGTTGTGAAATATCTAATGGTATTTTAATAGCAGATTGTAATATAACTATTACTATAATGACTCCATGATTTTAGTAATTGGGACATCTCAATTACTTTTCCAGAAAAGCAACTGGATGTCAACAGCATCTCTATATTGATTTTGGATATATTCAATTTATGATACAACTTTAAAATCATTATATTTAATGTCATGTTTGCTGAAAACCACTTGAAGTAATTCTGTCTTTAGTTCACGTTATAGATTCAACAAACAAGAAAAAAATAAGTTGGAGTCCTGTGTAAAGTAATTTTGAATTAAGATTGCCACTTCAGTGATTGCTTTTTTATTATAATATTTACCACCATTGCCATTATGTAACTTATTAACTACTATTGGAGAAAAGCCCCTGCCTTTCCTAGGTTGGGGTATAAAGGGTTAAGAGTAAAGGAGGGAATGGGGTGTTTTGAAGTTACCCTTTATTCCTCATCAAAGGTAAGAGCTATTCAAGTTGCTTTTTCTTTTTTTGCAGCAACTCCACTACTAAAAAGTGGGCCATTTGTAATCAGCCTTTTTAAACATAGCTCTCTTGCAAAAATAATCTCCCAGAGCCTGACAACAATGGCTTGAGATGGACAGAGTGAGCATTACTCTCTCCACTTTACAGAGGAGAAATTAAGCCCTTGTCGGTGTGACATCCCTTCTGAAGGAGCCTGTGTGGTCTCCATTACCAAGGGTCTTCCTCTCACATGACTAAGGCAGGGAACTCGGGAATGATGGATGACCCGTGCCCAAAGGAACAATATATGGGCAGGGTGAGGCAGGCAATTCAGCAGCTCGTTACCATAGTGATGAGGGCCACACAAGAGGCAAGTGGAGGGTGCCCTGGGGGCGGACGGCAAAGGCAGGAAGGCCTAATGGGGGACCGGCTGTTTCAGCTGTGACCTGAAGCATGGATAGGGGTAGCCAGGCACATTGGAGGGGAGGACAGGGGAGAAAAGACCCTGTTCCAGGTGGAAGGAATAGCATGTGTGCAGGGGTAGGGGAACTAAAACTCCTGCGCCTCGACTCACAAAATTAGTCTGTAACAGCGCCTGGGCTTGAAGGGGACCCGAGGAGTGCTGTTAGTTGAGCTCCTGCTGTGACATCTCTTCTTCTCTTTTATTCTTTTCCATTATAGTTTATTACAAGATAGTGAATATAGTTCCCTGTGCTATACAAGTAGGACCTTGTGGTTAATCTATTTTATATACAGTACTTTGCATTTGCCAATCCCAGAACTCCTAATTTATCCCTCCCTCACCCACTTTCCCCTTTGGTAACCGCAAATCTGTTCTGTCTGTGAGTCTGTTTCTGTTCTGTGTGTAAGTTCATTTGTGCCATATTTTAGATCCACATGTAAATGATACCATATGGTACTTGTCTTTCTCTGACTTACTTCACTTAGTATGATCATCTCTAGGTCCATCCATGTTGCTGCAAATAGCATTATTTCATTCTTTTTTATGGCTGAGTAATATTCCAGTGTGTATATATGTACCACATCTTCTTTATCCACTCATCTGTCGATGGACATTTAGGTTGCTTCCACATCTTGGCTATTGTAAGTAGTGCTGCTGTGAACACAGGGGTGCACGTGTCTTTTCGAATTAAGAGTTTTCTCCGGATATATGCTGAGAAGTAGGATTGTAAGATCATATGGTATGCAAGAACATACTATTTTTATAGTTTTTAAAGGAACTTCCATACTGTTCTCTATAGTGGCTGCACCAGTTTACATTCCCACCAAGAGTGTAGGAGGGTTTCCTTTTCTCCTCACCCTCTACAGCATTTATTATTTGTAAACTTTTATTTTATTTATTTATTTTTCTGTTGGCCGAGCCACGTGGTTTGTGGGATCTTAGTTCCCCCACCAGGGACTGAACCTGGGTCCTCGGCAGTGAAAGCACCAAGTCCTAACCACTGGATGGCCAGGGAATTCCTGTGTAGACTTTTATTTTTTATTTATTTATTTTTAAAATTTATTTATTTGTTTTTATTTTTGGCTGTGTTGGGTCTTCGTTGCTGCACGTGGGCTTTCTCTAGCTGCAGTGAGTGGGGGCTACTCTTTGTTGCAGTGCACGGGCTTCTCATTGTGGTGGCTTCTCTTGTTGCGGAGCACAGGCTCCAGGTGCGTGGGCTTCAGCAGTTGCGGCATGCAGGCTCAGTAGTTGTGGTGCACGGGCTTAGCTGCTCCACAGCATGTGGGATCTTCCAGGACCAGGGCTCGAACCCGTGTCCCCTGCATTGGCAGGCCGATTCTTAACCACTGCGCCACCAGGGAAGCCCCCTGTGTAGACTTTTAAATGATGGCCATTCTGACCAGTGTGAGGTGATACCTCATGGTAGTTTTGATTTGCATTTCCCTAATAATTAGTGATGTTGAGCATCTTTTCATGTGGCTATTAGCCATCTGTATGTCTTCCTTGGAAAATTGTCTATTTAGATCTTCTGCCCAATTTTTGATTGGGTTGTTTTTGTTATTTATTTGTATGCACTGTTTGTATATTTTGGAAATTAAGCCCTTGTGGGTGTGACATCCCTTCTGACACCCAGAGAGAGCCCCTGTGGTCTCCACTACCCAGAGGCTTTGCCTCACTTGAATGAGGCAAGGAAGTCAGGACGACCGGTGAGCAAAGGAACAACATATGGGCAGGTTTACATTTTAAAGACTCACAGGGGCACAGAGCTGCTGTAGGGATGTGAGCAAAATTTGGCCTTCATTTTGAAATGTTAGTGAATAGCTAATATTTCTCCAGCCAGTTGGAAGGAAAAAAAATCTTCAAGAAATATGTCTTAGGCAATCATGCTGGCTTGGCTCTCTTTTCCTCATCGTATAAGTCCATCTAAGCACGACCATAGCGCTTCTCAAGTTTTCTGCCATCTTCTATTTTAAGCACAGAGCACAGAAGGATGGCTGAGATGCCTAGAAGTACTTTCTTGGAGAGAACAGAACTGGATGAGGTCTGTCCTAACATGCAAGCCCCCAGCAGGATCCTTCGTGGCTGTGCGGTCATTCCTGTTTTACATTCAAACGTGAAGCGGACAAAGATGAAAGGTGATTAAACGTGCCTCCGCTCTGACACACGGGCAAGGGCAAGGGCAGCTCGTGGCCCCACATGCGGTGCTCAGGCCTGTGTCGTGAGTGCAAGGCTGCGGCAGGCTGGGTTTTGTCCTGTTTCAAGGGGATTCTGTAGGCAGAGCAAGGATGAGGCCCTTCGCCACCCGCTCGGTCTGCAAGGCCACACTGCTGCCCAAAAACCTGGGCTCTAGCCAGCTTGGGCACATGACTCCATCCTCCAGGCCTCAGTTTCCCAGTGTGGAAAGCAGGGACAATGACACCTACCCCAGAGGGCAGTCGAGGGGATGAAGTGGGATTATGACATCAAGTCCCAGCACAGGACAGGGTGTGGTAGCCATGAGACTCTTGGAGGCCTGGGGGTGACCCTGAAGACCACGGGCCCCTGTCAGAGGGCTGGGGTATCATTCAGCTTTGTGCTCATCTTGCAACCACACCAAAGGCCCACTTGGCTGTCCTTTCAGAATTCTATCAAATAGTTCAGTGGCTGGGCAATGACTCAAAGAAAACGGGACCTCCTTCACACAGCCCTGCAAAAACTAATAAATACCCCAATTCTCCGTGCCTGTGTAGCGTCCATGGCCGACAGGGCCTTCACACATTCTATCCGCCTTCCCTCCCACTGGCACCAGGGTTGGGCTGGCTGAACAGGGGTTATATCTTCATTTTAAGATGAGGAACCATGGCCTAAAGAGGCTCCCTGGCCATGAACAGGGCAAATGGGGCCACAGGGAGGTCAAGTGGGGTCTCTGGACTCCAGGCCTGGGCTGGGCTTCTGGGGGCCCCATCCAGTTAGCGGAGCAGGGCCAGCAAGCAGGCGGACCTGGTCTGTGAGATGGGAAAAGGGGCCATGGCCTTTCCCTTCCCAAGGAGTTGGTGTGGTTTCAACATTTAACCCAACTGACTTGTAATTAATTAATGAGCGTTGACATACCGAACGCTGTCTCTCAGGATGGCAGCGGGTACCGGGCAGCGTGTGAAACTCAAGGCCACAGAGAATTACAGGGAGGGGAGGCAAGCTTCAGGAATCTGCTCAGGTTAGATGGCAGACCCCGAATAACAGGGGTGCAGATGGCCGGGCTCCCATGCCGGCTGATGAGGGCAGAGGTGGGCGCCGTGTTCTGCCGGCCAACGGGAGGATCCGGTATGGCAGCTGGCCCGGCAGCCAGCGCGGGAAAGGTCAGCCTGCTGCCCTCCGGCGGGGCACGTTAACCTTTCAACACCAGCAGGGGAGCTCATCAGGCTCCAATACGCAATGGAGCCAGCGGGCCAGCCTGCCAATGCTGGCCCAAGGCTGCCTCCGGAGGACGCCAGAGGCCCGAGTCACGGGAGGCAAGTGGTGAAGGGTCGGAGGCGGAGGGGCCGGCCCCGTGCCCAGAGTTAGCAGCAGGATGGGCAGCTCGCTCCAGCTGGCTCAGCATCCCCAGAGCGAACTGGCCTGGGCGGGACTGTCTGGGAGGGAATAAGGGGGATGGAGAGGTGCTGGCCTGAAAGGCTCTTAACGCAGAGAAAGAAGGCTCCAGGGCTTTGGCCAGTTTTCTCCACTAAAAGGAGATTCAAAACAAAACAAAACAAAAAACAGTTGTGGTGTCGCGATTTAAATAAACTTTCATCAAAAGCAGCTAAGTAGTTTGGTTTTAAACAAAACAAAACAAAAAACACCACTAATCTATTCGTTTTAAAACTACCCACCCCACTAGAAATGTTTCTCCAGCTGCCCTCCGTTCACTAAAGGCACAGACACCAGTGAAAGAGCTACAGACAGTGGCCTCAGTGTGTTAAGAAAATATACATGGGTATTAAATATGCACCTTTTGTGAATTTTTTCCTGTAAAATATATGATTGGTTGCTCTTGGGTTTATTTTACGTTCAGTTCAATTTCCCAGATCTGAGTCAGTGTGAATGCAAAGTTTAAAAAGGGGGAACGCGGGGGAGACTGCATTATATCTTCATGTGTAATCAGTTTAAATATTTGAATAGAACTGACGACTAATAACCAATCATCAACACATTCAGTGCAGGACAGCAAGTGCTTAATTCAGTCTAAGTAGTTATTCAAGAATGTACAGGCATAATTCCACTTCAGATATATAAACAAATATGTTTATATATAAATATGTATATATATATAAAAAAATATTGTGTGTGTGTGTGTGTATATTTCTTTTTAAGAAAAGGAAAGATTTACTACTTGCAGCAAGTAAGGAGAACACCAGGGATCTTTTCCAAAGCAGTGTCTCCAGCAATATATATTTTTAAAAAGGAAGAGGCAGCATCGAGAAATATTGAAAACTATGCTCATTACACAGTCTTGTATTTCTCTTAACTTTAACTTGGAGATGTCTCATGTATTGGATACATTAAAAATTTTGGGGGGGCTTCCCTGGTGGTGCAGTGGTTGGGAGTCCACCTGCCGATGCAGGGGACACGGGTTCGTGCCCCGGTCCGGGAAGATCCCACATGCCGCGGAGCGGCTGGGCCCGTGAGCCATGGCCGCTGAGCCTGCGCGTCCGGAGCCTGTGCTCCACAACGGGAGAGGCCACGACAGTGAGAGGCCCGCGTACCGCAAACAAAACAAACAAACAAAAAAAATTGGGGGGATGCATTAAAACTTAAGTGAACAACAAACATCAGACATACACGGTACCATCGTCCTTGGTCTAGAAGTGATGCAACACAGTGTTCAAAAGGGGTAGCACACAGAGACAAAGCCTTCCAGCAAAAACAACTCCAGTTCTGTTATTTAAATATTTTACCACTGGCAGCTCTATCAACTTAGTCTGAAGGAACGAGTCCAGAAGAGAGGAACACCGTGTGCACGGTAACAGGTCCAAGCTAGTAACCTAAGGGGTGGTCCTAACTGTTAGGTCACTCCATCCATGGGGTGTCTTGTTCCTCTGGTCCCTTTCCTGAGGCTGGTTAAACCAGGTGGTGTGGACAGTGAGCCTGGCTCTTCTGCAGCCACAGGTCCCTGGCGACAGGAGGGAGGTGGGCTGGGACCTGGGACCCTGGGCTGCAGTGCTTGCACCTGGACAAACATCTCCTCCAGAGCAGAATACAAAGGAACTATGAGGGACTAAAAATAACTGCGCGCATGCACAGGCAGGGCAGTTATGAACAGTAAGATACCAGGAGGCCACAAACCAAGTGCCACTTCTGAGCTGTCGGAGCAAAAGCACGGTCCTTGCACACGATCCCTGCACATGACGCCACCAAGCGGGTGGGCAGACCACCTAAGCCCCGCCTCCGGCCCCGACCCACAGATCCACCCCTACTTTCACCCCACTTAACAGACCAGCTCGCCCCCTCTCCTCGGGGAGTGAGCAAGGGCACCTGTTACTTGTTTTTGCTCCCTTGTGCTGCAGCACGAGTCCCAGTGAAGCCCTGCCTGAATTTCTTGTCTGTCATCTTATCAACTTCTATTGATTAAAGAGTCCAAGGATCTGAGTCAGTAACAAGAGCAGGGGAGGGACGGTGGGTCTCCCCAGCGCAGGATACCAGAGGCACCTCTGCTAGCAGAGAAGGAAGGAAGGAAGAAATCTCCAGGCTGGAACCTAGCACCTCAAACCTGGGAGAGAGACGCCTGCTTCCCACTCCAGACATTTGAGAGAAGGGACCATCCTGAAGACCTGGGGATATTAGTACGTGCAGAGATGTACTCATTTTTTCTTTTTTATTGTGGCAAATACACATACAAAATTTATGATTTTACCTGTTTTTAAGTGACAAATTCGGTGGCATTAAATATATTCACATCGTTGTGCAGCTGTCACCACTACCATTCCTTAAATTTCTTTTTTAGTGAATGAAAGATTTTTTTTTTTTTTTCGGTACGCGGGCCTCTCACTGTTGTGGCCCCTCCCGTTGCGGAGCACAGGCTCCGGACGTGCAGGCTCAGCGGCCATGGCTCACGGGCCCAGCCGCTCCGCGGCATGTGGGATCTTCCCGGACCGGGGCACAAACCCGCGTCCCCTGCATCGGCAGGCGGACTCCCAACCACTGCGCCACCAGGGAAGCCCCGGAAGATTCTTTACATTCAATAGTGCTTTACAATTTTCAAAAGTCTCACACAGATGATTTCACATAATCCCATAACAAACCGTTTATTTTCATTCTTTTTGAAAGAGGTTAAACCCCGCTAAAGTATGCCCAGCTCGCATCACCCCATCTGCTCCTTTAGGTTCCTGGCAACTGTGGGCATTGACTAAAAGGGTTATTAACACTTCCTTTCACCCAGAGGTCCCTCCGGGCTGCATCCTCCTTGCCCAGACCTCAGGCAGCGGGTCCACAAGAACCTGCAGGCATCACCACCCCACTAAACCATCTTAACAGGTAATTAGTGGCTTCATACAAATTGTTATTCATTTACTCGAAAGACTGTTAACAGTTTCTTCCAGGCTGCTCTGTTCTATTGTGTAAAATACATGTTTGGGACCTTTAAAATGTGTGTTATTTACCTGATAGAATTCAATGTCTTCTCTGGAGCCATTAAGTTTTGTGGTGGAAATTAGTACTCACGGGGACTTTTTTTTTTTAATAAATTTATTTATTTTATTTATTTATTTTTGGCTGCGTTGGGTCTTCACTGTGGTGAGCGGGCTTCTCATTGTGGTGGCTTCTCTTGTTGCAGAGTACGGGCTCTAGGAGCGTGGGCTTCAATAGTTGTGGCTCGCTGGCTCTAGAGCACGGGCTCAGCAGTTGTGGCGCACGGGCTTAGTTGCTCCATGGCATGTGGGATCTTCCGGGACCAGGGATCAAACCCATGTCCTCTGCATTGGCAGGCAGATTCTCAATCACTGCGCCACCAGGGAAGCCCAGTACTTAAGGGAACTTTTTAAAAGCTGAGTTTTAGATTCGATAGCCTACGTTTGCTTACGATGCTAATGCAGTCAGCTGGGCTAACAGTCACCGAAGGGCGGTCGGGGACACTTAGGTGGCAGTTAAGAAGAAGCAGTAAGGAGAGTGTGTCCACTTCTGTAAATGTCCATGGGTACCGCTGGCCCCGTTAGAGAAGAGAGCTCACACAGAGGCTCAGTTAGCGTTCTTCTCTCTTAACAGGGCCCCCAAACAGATCTCTACCAGGGATCTCCCATGTTATCTGAGAGTCATTGCTTGCTTTTGAAATAATGATGATTTACTTTGGAAATAATAAGATGAATCCAATTCTTCAGGGATCAGCTGGAAAAGGGTCTGGAAATGACCCAGGATGACTTTTCCAGGCAAGTGAAGTAAGATGCTGACACAGGAGGCACGGGTTGCTGCCTCCTCAGGGGTCGAGGTGAACTTACCCAGGACCCAGAGACCCACAGTTAGGCTTTGATGGGAGAACAGGCTAGATTAGAACCTATTACAAAGTAGGGATGGAACGAGCAATAGTAAGGGATAGTTCTTGGGCTTTGTTGATATTCATTCTTCTATAATGTCAAGGTAAAAACACGCTCCATACTATTAGTTATTCATGGTTTCATAAATTAAGTCCACTCTGTCACATTTTCCTCTCTTTGTTTTTAAGCTTCCTGGCAGGACTTAAAGAGTACCTCATGGAACCTTGATGAGTAGATTTTCTTAGTGATGTAATAGAGTAATTACTATCGTATGGATAGATTAACAAAGCACTTTTTCTAATTATCGCCTCATTTAATCTGTCCATAAACCTAACAAGGAGGACATTATCACCATCCTGTTTATGCAATTGTGAGAGTTCAGACTCAGATGTGTAAATACTTTGCCCAAAGTAAGTTCCAGCCCAAGCTCAAGGATTCAAAATCCCGTGCTTGCTTCATGACGTCTTGTAAAAAAGAGAAGAGATTAGGGAAAGCAGGGCCAGAGGTTTGGCATTTTTTCCCCCTCCTTATCATGGTAGCAGAGATGAGTGGCATAATTTGAATTCTTAGTCTTTCATGTTTGAAAGGCATCGAGTAAGTCATTATTGAGCATCCTTTCTTCTTCTTTTTTTTTTTAGTTGAAGTATAGGTGATTTATAATGTTGTGTTAATTTCTCCTGTACAGCAAAGTGATTCAGTTATACATATACACATGCTTTTTTTTAAAAACATCTTTATTGGAGTATAATTGCTTTACAATTATACAACAGTGTGCTTTACAACGGTGTGTTAGTTTCTGCTTTATAACAAAGTGAATCAGCTATACGTATACATATATCCCCGTATCTCCTCCCTCTTGCGTCTCCCTCCCACCCTCCCTATCCCACCCCTCTAGGTGGTCACAAAGCACCGAGCTGATTTCCCTGTGCTATGCGGCTGCTTCCCACTAGCTATCTATTTTACATTTGGTAGTGTATATATGTCCATGCCACTCTCTCACTTCGTCCCAGCTTACCCTTCCCCCTTCCCATGTCCTCAAGTCCATTCTCCATGTCTGCGTCTTTATTCCTGTCCTGCCCCTAGGTTCTTCAGAACCTTTTTTTTTTTTTTAGATTCCATATATATTACACATGCTTTTTTTATACTCTTTTCCACTATGGTTTATAATAGGATATTGAATATATTTCCCTGTGCTATACGGTAGGACCTTGTTTATCCATCTTATATACAATAGCTTACATCTGAGCAGTCATTCCGTTTACAGTATTACCTAATATTCACGATGAGGCTCCTGTTCTCCCCCCACTGATGAGAACACACATAAACACATAAAGTGAGCAGAGGGCGGAAGCAGGTCTATGTCAGCAATTCCACGAGGTAGTGATGGAACAGGACCGTAGGAGTCAGGGCAGTTGGTTAGTTAAGGTTTCCGTGGAAGATGAGGCTTGATCCCACGTTTGAGGGAAGCCGGGCTCCCCTGCCTCCTGCACTGGGGGGGGGTGTGGAGAGCTGGCTCCCAGACCCCTATCCCTCTGGATACCCACACCCCTGGGGAACGAAGGGCCTGCTGCCCCCTGTTGACCCCCAGCCTTCCCTTGCTCAGGGTGCTCGTTCTGTCTGCGGAGAAAGCCGTTCTTCCCCTTTCCACTCTTTGGTCCCCTGATGCTCCCGTCCTTTACACGTTACTCCAAATGCCCCCTCCCCGCGCCCCTTGCTCTGCTCTGAGAGGGCTTCGGGTCTACCTGCATCCCTCCAGGGACAACGATCTCTTTGTAACTTGATGGGATGGGAGGATGTTACGGAAGCTGCTAAGAGCATCTGCTAGAGGCAGACGGGCCATGCGGCAGCTTACAGCCATAAGACTGTGGGTCGGTTACATGTCTCTGTAAACCCAGATTCACTAGGATTCTAGGGAGGGTGTTTGGAAAATGAAACGAAATAAATGTTCATCTCTTTAAGGCCCTAATATTGAATTCCTCCTTCCTGGCTGAGTGGGTTACCGTGAGGATTAATGATAAGTGATGCAAGTGAAATGCTTGATGGTGCACCTACGCGCCACTGCTGTACTAACCAGGCCCAGGACCACACAAGCACACGTTGACATTTAATGCACGCGGTGATCTGCGCACGTTTCCGCTACCACCCGTAAACTCCTGGAGAGTGGGATGCATGGGTAAAGCATTTTCGTGTCTACCACAGAGACTGATGTAATGCCTTACCCATTGCAGGGGGTCCGTACGATAAATGTGCATCAAATGAAGGAAGAAAAAAAAAGAAACATGAATAACTGGTGGAGATAATATGGGAGAGCATCTTAAATCGTGTCCACAGTGGGAAGCACAGCAATGAGGAGTGGGGAGGGGGACACAGGGAGAAGCCAGTGATCATCTCTGGGCAGGAAACTTCTCTAAGGCATCCTACGGCCATCCTACAGTTCTCTCTGGTTACTGATTTCTGAGAATTTAATTTCACTCGAATTGAATCGCATGGGATGCTTTCAATCTTTTGAAGGGTTTTTTTTTTTTTTTTTTTTTTAAAGTCTCTGACCGTCAAACTCTGCCTCCTGAGATGGTCTGCTGCAATGGCGGACAGCCACAGTTTCAGAAATCTATTTTCTATTTTAAGCCCAAATTTGCCATTGCTTAACCACAAAACATGGGTTCTGATTCACGCATTCATTTGTTCATTGTTTTCTTTCATTCATCAAATAACTTATTGTGTCTCCTAACTGCCAGGAACTGTGCTAGGTGCTAGGGATAAAAAGATAGCTAGGCAAGAAATGTACGGATTATTATAATTACTAGTAGAAACAAAGTATTAGTACAGACTAAGCTATTTGTTACAATATAAAACGTGGCCTGAGCCACCTGCCTCTGACCCCATCCAAGCCTGTTTCCTTGCTGCGTGATGGGGATGAGAGAATTCTACTCCACACGAGTCAGAGGACCTGGAGTCTAGTCCCAGCTCTGCCACTTGCTACCCTGTGACCTGGGGTGAGTCCATCACCTGTCTCAGGCTCAGTTTTCTTATCTGTAAAATGGGTCCTTTCTATCTCATAGGGTTATTGTGGGATCATAAAATGAGATAGCCAACGAGATAGGGCTTCTAAACTCTAAAGCTCTTTTAAAAAGTTTTACCAAAAAAAAAAAAAATTTTACCAAAAAGACTTCATCATCAGAAGCCCCTGCACTGGAGAGACTGGAGACCATTGTGGGTCTCGAAGGTGGGGCTGCTACATGTCCTCCTGCTACCTTGTCATCTTCCAAGCTTGAAATTTGAAACTTTCTTAAAAGTCCCCCAAGCCCCCTTTTTGGACCCTTAGAGAAGAGGCCAACCATTACCAGTGCCTGGCAACTGTGACTTTCTTCTTCAGACTTCAGGGACAGTATGTAAAACGTGACCTGGAAAGACACCCTTCGGTGCTGGTGGCCACGCCCAGCATGTTCTCTCGGCTTGGCTGAAAGTGGTCCACGTGGCGACAGGTCAGGAAGACGAGGCTGAACGCAAAGCCCCCTCCCTGCCATCAGATGCCTACCCTGCCCTCCCCGCTGGTCGTGGGGCCATTCATTTCCAGCCCCGCTTCCAGACACAGGTCACACTCACTTTATTTTACATGATTCCTCACTTACTTAATTTCATTATATTCTCCCTAATGGGAAGAGGAGATGTGACGGGCGAGGTTTATTTGAGGAAGGGCGAAATTGAGGTGAGCAGATGCACGAGGCTAACAAGGGCTTCCTCTCCGCAAAGCCGTGGTCGGGGAGGCCATGAGCAGAGGGATGGCTGCTTCCTACCACTGCCCACCTGCACCAGCCCAGTGCCCGCTGTGCACGCAGGACACGTTCAGTAAAGCCTCGCGGCACAAATGAATAAATCAATGGCAGTTGTTTGGATTCCAGCATAAATGGATCCTGGACCTGAGATACTGCCAGATGGGCAGACAGGTTACAGTCTGGTGATGCATCTCCAAGGCTGTAAAAATGTAGCCGTTTCTGGAGTCATAGGCTGACATTTCAGAAGATGATTATACGTACAAGTTAACCACACGGCCATTTGCACCCTCCCAGGGCCATGGCTTCAACAACTGTTTTCATGTTGGCTTTCTTGCTCGTTCCTTTTTTTGTTTTTCTGTTAAAGTCAAGCACAATTTTTTTTCCTCAGCTTCTCATCTTTCTAGCCGAATGTGATTTATTCATATGAAATTATGCTGCATTTTTATAAAACCCACGTTACTGAAAATGATGCTGGAGGGTTCACAGAAAATATTAATTCCTGATCTGTGGCTATAAAGCATCCCTGCTCGCTCTGCAGCAGTTCTGTCGCTCTGAGACGGATGCAAGCGGTCCAAGGGGATGATTAACTTCTCAGACCTGGCGATTGCCTAGTGTTCCCCTTGCTCTGGATTTCAAGACTGACCTCCGGCTCTTCTGCAGATGCACAGTTGCCCAGCTTGATAAATCACACGAACCCTTTTTTGATCACAGTTATCTACTATTTACTACTCGGGAAGGGAAGTTAATGGTTTTCAGAGGCACTTCACATGCTGCACACATATCCTGCCTTCTCCTCACCGCACTCTGCATATTCTCCACATCACTTGTGATGCGGCAGTGTCGATACCAAAGACTCACCTTTAGAAATGACCCACAAAGCCCATTTATCCCAATTCTTCTCTGCCTCTCTCTACCCCATCTAGTACAATAATATGTACAGAGAACAGACACGTGAGAGGCACATCATAAGGTGTGAATAAGAAGGAGAATGGGAGAGACTGGTTCAAGATGGCGGAGTAGAAGGACGTGCGCTAATTCCCTCTTGCGAGAGCACCGGAATCACAGCTAACTGCTGAACAATCATCGACAGGAAGACACTGGAACTCACCAAAAAAGATACCCCACATCCAAAGACAAAGGAGATGCCGCAATGAGACGGTAGGAGGGGCGCAATCACAATCAAATCAAATCCCATAACTGCTGGGTGGGTGACTCACAGACTGGAGAACACTTATACCACAGAAGTCCACCCACTGGAGTGAAGGTTCTGAGCCCCACGTCAGGCCTCCCAACCTGGGGGTCCAGCAACGGGAGGAGGAATTCCCAGAGAATCAGACTTTGAAGGCTAGTGGGATTCGACTGCAGGACTTCGACAGGACTGAGGGAAACAGAGACTCCACTCCTGGAGGGCACACACAAAGTACTGTGTGCATCGGGACCCAGGGGAAGGAGCAGTGACCCCATAGGAGACTGAACCCGACCTACCTACTAGTGTTGGAGGGTCTCCTGCAGAGGTGGGGGTGGCTGTGTCTCACCGTGAGGACAAGGACACTGGCAGCAGAAGTTCTGGGCAGTACTTCTTGGCATGAGTCCTCCCAGAGTCTGCCATTAGCCCCACCAAAGAGCCAGGGTGGGCTCCAGGTTTGGGTCCTCTCAGGCCAAACAACCAACAGGGAGGGAACCCAGCCCCACCCATCAGCAGACAAGCAGATTAAAGTTTTACAGAGCTCTGCCCACCAGAGCAACACCCAGCTCTACCCACCACCAGTCCCTCCATCAGGAAACTTGCACAAGCCTCTTAGATAGCCTCATCCACCAGAGGGCAGACAGCAGAAGCAAGAAGAACTACAATCCTGCAGCCTATGGAATGAAAAACACGTTCACAGAAAGACAGACATGATGAAAAGGCAGAGGACTATGTACCAGATGAAGGAACAAGATAAAACCCAGAAAAACAACTAAATGAAGTGGAGATAGGCAACCTTCCAGAAAAAGAATTCAGAATAATGATAGTGAAGATGATTCAGGACCTTGGAAAAAGAATGGAGGCAAAGATCGAGAAGATGCAAGAAATGTTTAACAAAGACCTAGAAGAATTAAAGGACAAGTAAACAGAGATGAACAATACAATAACTGAAATGAAAAATACACTGGAAGGAATCAACAGCAGAATAATTGAGGCAGAAGAACGGATAAGTGACCTGGAAGACAGAATGGTGGAATTCACTGCTGCAGAACGGAATAAAGAAGAAAGCATGATAAGAAATGAAGACAGCCTAAGAGAACTCTGGGACAACACTAAACGCAACAACATTCGCATTATAGGGGTCCCAGAAGGAGAAGAGAGAAAGGACCCGAGAAAATATCTGAAGAGATCATAGTTGAAAACATCCTGAACATGGGAAAGGAAATAGCCACCCAAGTCCAGGAAGCACAGAGAGTCCCATACAGGATAAACCCAAGGAGAAACACACCGAGACACATAGTAATCAAATTGGCAAAAATTAAAGACAAAGGAAATTTATTGAAAGCAGCAAGGGAAAATGACAAATAACATACAAGGGAACTCCCATAAGGTTAACAGCTGATTTCTCAGCAGAAACTCTACAAGCCAGAAGGGAGTGGCAGGACATATTTAAAGTGATGAAAGGGAAGAACCTAAAACCAAGATTACTCTACCGGCTAAGGATCTCATTCAGATTCGACAGAGAAATCAAAAGTTCTCTTGTCTTTACAGACAAGCAAAAGCTAAGAGAATTCAGCACCACCAAACCAGCTCTACAACAAATGCTAAAGGAACTTCTCTAAGGGGGAAACACAAGAGAAGAAAAGAACCTACAAAAACAAACCCAAAACAATTAAGAAAATGGTAATAGGAACATACATATCGATAATCACCTTAAATGTGAATGCATTAAATGCTCCAACCAAAAGACACAGCTTGCTGAATGGATACAAAAACAGGACTCATATATATGCTGTCTACAAGAGACCCACTTCAGACCTAGGGACACATACAGACTGGAAGTGAGGGGATGGAAAAAGATATTCCATGCAAATGGAAATCAAAAGAAAGCTGGAGTAGCAATACTCATATCAGATAAAATAGACTTTAAAATAAAGAATGTTACAAGAGACAAGGAAGGACACTACATAATGATCATGGGATCAATCCAAGAAGGAGATATAACAATTATAAATATATATGCACCCAACACAGGAGCACCTCAATACATAAGGCAACTGCTAACAGCTATAAAAGAGGAAATCGACAGTAACACAATAATAGTAGGAAACTTTAACCCCTCCGTTACACCAATGGACAGATCATCCAAACATAAAATTAATAAGGAAACACAAGCTTTAAATGTCACAATACACCAGATAGATTTAATTGATATTTATAGGACATTCCATCCAAAAAGAGCAGATTACACTTTCTTCTCAAGTGCGCATGAAACATTCTCCAGGATAGACCACATCTTGGGTAACAAATCAAGCCTCCGTAAATTTAAGAAAACTGAAATCATATCAAGCATCTTTTCTGACCACAACATTATGAGATTAGAAATAAATTACAGGGAAAAAAATGTAAAAAACACAAACACACGGAGGCTAAACAATACGTTATTAAATAACCAAGAGACCACTGAAGAAATCAAAGAGGAAATCAAAAAATACCTAGAGACAAATGACAACGAAAACACGACAATCCAATACCTACGGGATGCACCAAAAGCAGTTATTAGAGGGAAGTTTATAGCAATACAGGCCTACCTCAAGAGACAACAAACATCTCAAATAAAAAATCTAACCTTACACGTATAGGAACTAGAGAAAGAAGAACAGATAAAACCCAAAGTTAGCAGAAGGACAGAAGTCATAAAGATCAGAGCAGAAATAAATGAAATAGAAACAAAGAAAACAATAGCAAAGATCAATAAAACGAAAAGCTGGTTCATTGAGAAGATAAACAAAATTGATAAACTTCTAGCTAGACTCATCAAGAAAAAGAGAGGACTCAAAGCAATAAAATTAGAAATGAAAAAGGAGAAGTTAACAACAGACACTGCAGAAATACAAAGCATCATAAGAGACTACTACAAGCAACTCTATGCCAATAAAATGGACAACCTGGAAGAAATTGATAAATTCTTAGAAAGGTATAACCTTCCAAGACTGAACCAGGAAAAAATAGAAAATATGAACAGACCAATCGCAAGTAATGAAATTGAAACTGTGATTAAAAATCTTCCAACAAATGAAAGTCCAGGACCAGATGGCTTCACAGGTGAATTCTATCAAACATTTAGAGAAGAGCTAACACCCATCCTTCTCAAACTCTTCCAAAAAACTGCAAAGGAAGGAACACTCCCAAACTCACTCTATGTGCAGAGGAAGGAACACTCCCAAACTCATTCTATGAGGCCACCATCACCCTGATACCAAAACCAGAGAAAGATACTACAAAAAAAGAAAATTACAGACCAATATCACTGATGAATATAGATGCAAAAATCCTCAACAAAATACTAGCAAACAGAAGCCAACAACATATTAAAATGATCATACACCATGATCAAGTGGGATTTATCCCAGGGATGCAAGGATTCTTCAATATACGCAAATCAATCAATGTGATACACCATATTAACAAATTGAAGAATAAGAACCATATGATCATCTAGATAGATGCAGAAACAGTTTTTGACAAAATTCAATACCCATTTATGATAAAAACTCTCCAGAAAGAGGGCATAGAGGGAAACTACCTCAACACAAGAAAGCCCATATATGACAAACCCACAGCAAACATCATTCTCAATGGTGAAAAACTGAAAGCACTTCCTCTCAGATCAGGAACAGACAAGGATGTCCACTCTCACCACTACTATTCAACATAGTTTTGGAAGTCCTAGACATGGCAATCAGAGAAGAAAAAAGAAATAAAAGGAATACAAATTGGAAAAGAAGAAGTAAAACTGTACTGTTTGCAGATGACATGGTAGTATACATAGAGAATCCTAAAGATGCTACCAGAAAACTACTAGAGCTAATCAATGAATTTGGTAAAGTAGCAGGATACAAACTTAATGCACAGAAATCTCTTGCATTCCTATACACTAATGATGAAAAATCTGAAAGAGAAATTAAGGAAACACTCCCATTTACCACTGCAACAAAAAGAATAAAACAAAAAGAATAAAACACCTAGGAATAAAATACCTAGGAATAAACCTACCTAGGGAGACAAAATACCTGTATGCAGAAAACTATAAGACATTGATGAAAGAAATTAAAGATGATACAAACAGATGGAGAGATAAACCATGTTCTTGGATTGGAAGAATCAATATTGTAAAAATGACCATACTACCCAAAGCAATCTACAGATTCAATGCAATCCCTATCAAATTACCAATGGCATTTTTTACAGAACTAGAACAAAAAAGTCTTAAAATTTGTATGGAGACACAAAAGACCCCGAATAGCCAAAGCAGTCTTGAGGGAAAAAAACGGAGCTGGAGGAATCAGACTCCCTGACTTCAGACTATACTACAAAGCTACAGTAATCAAGACAGTATGGTACTGTCACAAAAACAGAAATATAGATCAATGGAACAGGATAGAAAGCCCAGAGATAAACCCACGCACCTACGGTCTACTAATCTATGACAAAGGAGGCAACGATGTACAATGGAGAAAAGACAGCCTCTGCAATAAGTGGTGCTGGGAAAACTGGACAGCTACGTGTAAAAGAATGAAGTTAGAACACTCCCTAACACCATACACAAAAATAAACTCAAAATGGATTAGAGACCTAAATGTAAGACTGGACACTATAAAACTCTTAGAGGAAAGCATAGGAAGAACACTCTTTAACATAAATCACAGCAAGATCATTTTTGATCCACCTCCTAGAGTAATGGAAATAAAAACAAAAGTAAAAAAAAAAGGGACCTAATGAAACTTAAAAGCTTTTGCAAAGCAAAGGAAACTACAAACAAGATAAAAAGACAATCCTCAGAATGGGAGAAAATATTTGCAAACAAATCAACAGACAAAGGATTAATCTCCAAAATATATAAACAGCTCATGCCGTTCAATATTAAAAAAATAAAGAACCCAATCAAAAAATGGGCAGAAGACCTAAATAGACATTTCTCCAAAGAAGACATACAGATGGCCAAGAAGCTCATGAAAAGCTGCTCAACATCACTAATTATTAGAGAAATGCAAATCAAAACTACAATGAGGTATCACCTCACACCGGTTAGAATGGGCATCTTCAGAAAATCTACAAACAACAAATGCTGGAGAGGGTGTGGAGAAAAGGAACCCTCTTGCACTGTTGGTGGGAATGAAACTGATATAGTCACTATGGAGAACAGCATGGAGGTTCCTTAAAAAACTAAAAATAGAATTACCATATGACCCAGCAATCCCACTACTGGGCATACACCCAGAGAAAACCATAATTCAAAAAGACATATGCACCCCAATGTCCACCGAAACACTGTTTACAATAACCACGTCAGGGAAGCAACCTAAATGCCCATCGACAGACGAATGGATAAAGAAGATGTGGTACGTATATACAATGGAATATTACTCAGCCATAAAAAGGGATGAAATTGGTTCATTTGTAGAGACATGCATGAATCTAGAGACTGTCATACAGAGTGAAGTTAAGTCAGAAAGAGAAAAACAAATATCGTATATTAACACATATATGTGGAACCTAGAAAAATGGTACAGATGAACGGGTTTGCAGGGCGGCAATTGAGACACAGATGTGGAGAACAAATGTATGGACACCAAGGGGAGGAAGTGGTGGTGGTGGAGGGTGATGTTGGGATGAACTGGGAGATTGGGATTGACATATATACACTAATATGTATAAAATGGATAACTAATAAGAACCTGCTGTATAAAAAAATTAAATTCAAAAAAAATTACACTGGCAATTTAGAATAAATTAATTTGACAATTGATAAGTCATCTCAAAAGAAAAAAAAGGAATGAAGTACTAGTACATGCCACAACACAGATAAACCTTGAAAACACGCTCAGTGAAAGAAGCCAAACACAAACGAGTGCATTTCGCAGGATTCCATTTACATGAAATACCCCAAAGAGGCAAATTCACAGAGAGAAAGTGGTTTGGCATTTGCCAGCGGAGAGGGCAATGGGGAGTGCAATGAAACAGGACCCTATGGTCCTTCCCCCACCCCCATATCCTCCTGTCTTCTGTCTGCATAAAAACTTTAGCCAAAGAATAAGTTTAATCAGAGAAGTGAGAAAATGTAGAAGAAAGAAAAGCAGTCAAACAGGACAAAACGATAACAGTTTAGTCAGTAAGCAAAGTCAAGGACATTTAGTTCCCTCTCAAGGGCTCTGGAGAATATTCTGAGCCACATCCTGTGAGCTGTCTTACAGGTACTGAAACCCTCACCAGGTGGAAGAAGTTAACTACACGATGACCAGGCTGTAGCCATGACACAGGCTGCCACAATTCCGAGAACTGGCCTCAAGGAAATGGGAACAAACCGACCCGGGAACTGAAGGCTAACTGTACCTAAAACAATCAAGATGGTGCTGGTCAGACCACCGATGACCAATTTCTCGATGACGGCCAGAGCTGACTGTGCCGTTTCTGCGTGTAGCCCGCTCCCTCTGCCTATGAAAGCTCTGGCCCGCTGGTTGTCAGGGGGAGCGAGTCGGCCTTTGGACACGAGTCTGCATCTCCCCCCAGTTGCCAGCATCCATAATAAAGTAAACTTTACTTTCCACCAAAAAAAAAAAAAAAAAGAAGGCGTATGCTCCTCTGCAAAGGGAGGTTCTCTTGTAATTGACTGGTTTACCTTGCTGAGAATTTTGTCACCTCTTCCTGCCCTGGTGTCTTGTTTTTTCGTTATTTGGGGCACTGGCAGGTCTCTGGTAGGCCAGCTGCCTCTCGATGGCATAAAACAGATGGATAAAAAGTTCTACAGGCAGCAGTAGAAAAGAACAAAACCCAAGCCCCCATCCCACCTTCACACACCCTTCCCATTGCTGCAGGTGGCACGGGTTAGTTGGGCCAAAGCCCACATCTGCCTCGCTGTCGTGATCCTGTTTGGATCTGTGGAGTGTTTGGGCTATTTCGGCTGAACCATCACCTAAGCCCATCGCTCAAACTCAAAGAAGGCAAAAGGTTCTCTATGGGAGTGACCACAGATGCTTTTTAAATTTTAGTAATGGCAATATCAGAGTTTTAATTGATCAAGGTTGTGTATTGACTACTGAGGACTCACTGAACTTTAAACCATTACAATCGCCAACTGTCAGATGCTAGACTTCTGCTAGAATGCCCCTGGAAACCAGGAAGCTGGAGCAATGAAAAGATAGACAAGACTGACCTTCAGAAGATGTCTGGATATCCTCTACCCTCTGACACCCCACGGGGATGAGATTTCTATCTGCCCTCATAGAGGGAAACGACACCCCTTTTCCCTATATCTAGTCCCATTAGGCCAGGTCCCCAAGCCTCGAAGGTCGGCTTTCTTACGGGGAAGCAGAGGACAACTGGCTTCCTACAGTGTAAACTCACATCGCCCCTACAATCCCAGTCAAGCGAATCCCATTTCATCATCAAGTTGTACATCTTGAGACAAAACAGCTCTCCTCCTGGATCACACGTCCTGTGTTCACCAGGTACTTAGGCAGTTATAAGGTTAAATGGAAGTGACATGGGCCCAGAGAGGAGCAAACCAGTGGGATACCTCAGTGTCACATGGTAGCCTGACTCAAGCCAGCATGGGCTTTCTGTCCAACTCCAGAATCGCAGAACTCAGGAAGCAGCTTTGAAGGCCTGAAAAGTGCTCTTTCTTTTTCCCGGAGAGAAACAAAACTGCTGCCTAATCATTATGGAATTTTAAATCAAGAGGTGAAAACGGGCTGAAAAAAGAGTTTAGGAAACCAGTAGAGTCTGCGTTAATGAATGTATGATAGATCACCACCAGACTGTAAGTAGACAGAGATACTGGGGTTAGATCTCTACCTTGGGAAGGGCACAACCTGGAGGGGAATTTCTACTCAATTCCCTTCCCAACTTGAGGTCGTTCTTGGGACAGACAGAATTTTAGGCAAGTCATATGGTGGCTGGACCCAAAGCCGCATCCCTCATTTTCTAGAAAAGACTAGTTTATTCAACAGAATAGGTAATGTGATAGAAAATGACATCTGTCATGTGTTAAGTGAGCGTTCTCTAATTGAAGAAACTAGAAAACATGAATCCAATTAATTCAGTAGGTGTTACAAGTCCTTATTTTGAAGAAGGGTTTTTAATTGTATCGCCCAACAATTACAGAGACTTCTCACTCATGGAAATACACAAGTGGTCCTGAATTAATGGAAAACATAAAACAGGAAAAGCACAGAGAAGTAGCTTTACACAACTGCATTGCTAGAATAGTAGGCAAAGTCAGCCCATTACTTTGAAAGGCGCTGAGTTCCTCCCATTGTGAACAGAAAAACTGTTAAGATTTAGAGGGAAATGCTCAGTTACGTTTGAAGACAGGGAAATTCGTTAGAAGAGCAGGGACAATGGGAACCTCTGTTTTTCTGCTTCTAGGGAATGAACTTTTTTTTTCCTCACAGTATCTGCACTAAGTGGTTACATAAGAACAAGGGCTAAGATACTAACTTACTAGTCAATTAATTATTGGGCTTCAGGAGGGGTTTTTGAGAGAAGATCAGAAAATGTCAAAGGTAATAGCATTGCTCATCATGAAAATCTATGCACATTTTCTACCCAGGACAAAGTCCTGTATCTTTTGGGGAGAAGCCTTAGAATATACCGGTCCTAGTTTCTGATGACTTGTCTTTGTACCTACAATCATGTCTTCAGTGGGAGTCCATGTTTTTAAAAATGGTTCTTGATTCATTCTACCAAAGTCTATAAAGATATTTTGTGTCTAGATATGTAGCATTATTGAAATGTAATTTATATACCATAAAGCTCACCCATTTAAAGCATGCAATTCAGTTGTTTTTAGTATATTTACTGGGTTGTGAAGTCTTCACCATAATCTAATTTTACACCATTTTTACCACCCCAAAAAGAAACCTCGTCACCACTGGCAGTGGCATAATATTGTCAACTGAGGGCTTTCTCTTGCTTCTCAATGCATTTTGTTGAAGGAATCACTGAAGAAGAAAAGTCAAAGGGAAAAAAGAAATATGTAGAGGAAAAGAATTAATGTGTCAGATTTTAAGTGTGTTGTGATCCGGAGTCTCTCTTCTTTCTACCAACAGACTCAGAAGCAGTACAGTTATCAGCTTGTGCGAGAATCCCAGAAGCAACCCCAGAAGATCACGTGGCAGCCACTCTTAGAGCCCACAGGCTTGTGTGGTTGTCATGGGGAAGGCTTTTCAATTGAAATCAAAACACTTGGGCTCAGGCTGCCACCATCGAGAAAACGCTTTTCATCCATGAGCACAGATAATTCGCCTAAGTGACAGGTTTCACCTTGGAGAAGCACTGAACTGAGCTGGTTTACATAGTCAATTATTGCTCATTCCACAGAAGAGAGCTGGGAAGGAAGGGAGGGGGGCGGTGGTAGCTAGACAATGCCGAGATGCCTGCCAGCCCGCTGAGGGGAACAGCTCCTCCGGCTGTTTCCAGCCCTGTGAGAACCTCACTTGTGGAGAGAAAACAAAGCTTCATCTTTACCTCCTGATGGTTCTTTAAAACACACACACACACACACACACACACACACACACACACACACACACACACACTTTGGCAAATGAGAAATCAAAGACCAACCCAAACCAAGAGATGGTCTGCTCTATTCTAGAAAGTAACTTTATATATGCCCATTCAAATACTTCCAAACAGTCTTATAGGCAAAGGAAGATGTGAAATACAGCTGGAGTATGTTTACTGATTAACTTTACATATCTCATTCAATAACACAAGTTAGGAAAAACAAGCCAGAGCAAGGAGTCAAAAGTCAGGCACGCACAGCACCATGAATTGGGTTCCGCGCATAAAGTAAAGTTCGAGAGAGAATCGCATCAGAAGACAGACAGCTCTCGGGGAAATGATGTGGAAGAGAAGTCTGAAGACAACACCCCAGAATAAATGAAGTACTTATTGTTGAAAAATGAGCTCAGATCTCAACCAATTCCAAAGTTCAGAATTTACTGCACCATTCAGGACTTTCCCTCCAAGTTTCCTGTCTCCTGTTTCATTGTACAACAAGGGATTCTTCATACTTTCTATGAAATACAACAAGGCGATTTTTGCAGTAATAAACTCCACACATGCATGACAAATTGAAGCATGCAAAATGTTTAACATCCCAGTTCACAGACACTTTAGGGACAAAATCCGATTATGAATTATATGCCACAGTAAATAGGGCTCAATGTTTCATAAAGTAATTTATAGTTCATAAAAATGACAAAATGTACCTGTCAGACAGAGCGTGGAGAGCCGTTCTCTGGGCTGCCTGCTGGAAGAAAGGGCAGAGATGTTTATTTAATATGCTGACTTTAAAATTATGTGCTCAATCAATACTTAAAAAGAAACTCTGTGTCACCCACACTTCTGACAGGTGGCCAAATATGAAACTACTAATAACACAGTAGAGAATCCTCTCGTGTTAGGAAACGAATATTTCTGAAGAGTTAAGGGAAGCCCCCATGGGTCACACTTGCCACCAGGGGGTGAGCTTGAGGAGACTGGACATACTGCACAGGTGAGGCTGGACAGGTCTCAGGAGACGTGGTACTGATCAGAGCTGTTTCACTTTTACTTCCGGAATTCCCTTTTACCATTTGCTTTATTCTACTTTCCTGTAAGGAAAAGATCTGTCTTGGTTCCTTTGCAGCTTCTTTTCCTACGCAGCTATAATTCTGGACCTGGTTTTCAGATTTATTGATAAAAGCATCACAATTGGATATTGGAACATTGACTCGCTATGTGATGATATTAGGAGATTGCTGCTATGTTTTAGACACAGGAACATAACTGTGGCAATGTTTTTATAAAGAGTCTTTTAGAGATTCATACTGAAATACTTATGAATATAATTACACGATGCTGGGGTTTAAAATAATACAATTGGAGGGAAGAGAGAGTAGGTAGGCATAGAAATGAAATGAGATGGCCTTGGGTTGATAACTGTTGAAGCTAGGTGACAAGAACACAGGAGGAATGGTATAGTATTCTGGGAATTAGTGTGTGTTTGAAATTTTCCATACTATAAAAATTAAAAGAAGAAAGGAAATAAGAAGGCCTCCACTGCTCCCTCAGATTCTCCAAGTTTTGCACTCACTTTCCTTTCGTCGTCTGTCCTATTTTTTTGTCTGTTTGCCTTATGCCGCCAAGCACTCTGAATCTACGGAAGGCAGAAAAAGACTTCTCTGACCGAGAAGTCACAATTGGGAGGGGATCAAGGCACGGCCTCGAAGACCAAGGCCTCCTCAGGATGCACGTAGGAAACAAGGAGCGTTCAGAGTCAGTCTTCACCTCGTACATGACATATGTCAAATTTACTGTTTACCAGGGATACCAGTGTTTCCCACGCTATTCCTCATTGCAGGTGGGTGGCAGACAAAATAGAATCTTCAGATTAGAAAAAACGACACATCAGAACCATTATCTCTATTACAGAAAAGAAATATACCCTTGGCGACGGTTGCATATCCTTGGATCACGCAGTCAGACCAACACTTACTGAATTCCTACTACATGAAGATGATTGCTCTGGGGTTTCAGAGGGGAAAAAAGCCAAAGCAGAAGTGGTCACTGTCCTGGACAAGCTGAGTCCCCAGGGAGGGAGTCAGAAGAGAGGTCCAGGGATGACTGGCAGACAGTTATGAAGTAACATGCAAATAAACAGATGAAGATAGGACAGAGCTACGAAGGGGCAGACGTGAGTGGTGACTAATGGCTGGTGGACCTACAGCTCCTCAAACAGGGTGTGGAGCTGTTAGCAGGTGCTCTGGAAATATCTGCAGAGTAAACATCAACGAACGAATCACTTAGGGGACCCTTCCCACTGAAATGTGGTCAGGCGAGAAGAGGCACTGGTGGTCCTGGACTAGACGGCGGAGGAAGGGCCTGTCCAAGCCCCTGGCAGTGGTTCTCACCTGGGCTACCCTCCCCCCAACCCCCGGAGCATCTGGAATTGAGTGTGTTTCTGCGTGTCACACTCACGAGGGGATCACTACTGGCGTTTAGTGCCTGGCCCCAGGGATGCTAACACTTTTCAAACGTCGGCAGGGTCCCCTTGTACAATCAGGAACTGTCCCCTTCAAATAACAAGGGTGTCTCTGTGGAGATGCTGCAGCAAAGTAGCGATGAAAGGCAGATCTGAAAGACAGAACCCAGGGGACATGAGCTCCTGGGCCTGGCACCAGGATTGGAAAATAAATTAGTAAGAGAAACTTAGATAATTCCACAAGGGACGCAACCACAGTGAGTTAGGAAAAAGCATAAAATCTGTTCAACAGGGAATTGAGAGTCTTACATTCTGGGACAGCTTCTGCCTTACATTTATATTATGGACCTGGAGTCTGGTCCTCGACCCAGGTCTCAGTTTCCAAACTACCCTTTCCTTCTCCAAATGGAGGCTGAGGGAGCCAGTCAAGGTCTAGGCTACTGTGGACAATCCAAGGGGCAGGGGTCCCCTCCTTCTTGCCTGGATTCCAGGGAACGACAGCCCAAGTGACCTGGCATTGAACGAACATGATTCGTTCAAGATAGAGAAGAAGAACTACAGCGCTTTCTCTTTGCGGGGACACCTGAGGGGGTCGAATGTGGCAGGCGGAAGAGGTGAGAAGCCAAGGAAGGCCTGGACAGCACTCCCTGCCCTCTCCTCTCTCTCCTTTGTCTGTGCTCTCCCGAGGGCCACCCCAGGAGCAGGTTCACGAAAAGCACCCGGCAGGTGACAGGCAGCTGTCATTGTTCCCAGGTTCATCTCCTAAAGCGTTCTCCCTCACACAGCAAGATCGCTTTCCACTTTCGGCAGTTATCCTTGAAAAGAACTTCACTCTCTAGTAAATACACAATGTGTTTGGCTAAATATACAAAAAGTGTTTGGAACTCCCCGAAGGAAAGATGGCAGGTATTATCAGCACAGCCTCTCATCATCTCAGCAGGAGGCACTGGAGACAGACTCCTCCCGGAATAACAAAAATCACGAGATGTGACTAAAAGGTCAATAGGAATCTCTCACATGGCATCTGAATTTTCGTCCAGCCCTGGATGTCAATTTTTTTTAAGTCTATTGATTCTCTTCTCTCCTGCCTGCAAATACTTCCCGCTGACTTTTGTGATAAGGAAACACAGTGCTTGTTGATGTGCAGTCTATAAGAAGATGATTTAAGAAGCAAAAGCAAAGCAAAACAAACCCCAAACAAGAAACTCAGATGCCCGACCATCACTAGAATGCCTGCGAATTGACGCATCCCAGGTGGTGGTACCTGCTGAGAATAACTCCCTAGGACTGACATCGGTGAGTCCTCTAATGTAAGCTGAGTTGGAAGCTGGGAACAGTCCTCTAATGTAAGCTGAGTTGGAAGCTTTCCTTTAGCCGATGGACACGATGCTGGGACCAAAAGGGCCTTCTGGGCTGAGACATCATGCATGTCTTTCTGTGACCCTCACCCTTCAATCTGCCACACGACTGCCTGCACTACTATTTTTAATGCCTGCTTTTGATTGTTCTATTTAATTTGTTGTTATTCTACATCATTCAGAACTTTACAGAGGAGGACTCATCACCCATCAAAAAGGAGATGAGACTATATTAAATGCTTTAAATAACTCCTTGAGGGAAAAAAAAACAAACTTAACGGCATTAAAATTGTATGTTATATACCAAAGCAAAGACCACCACCACCACCTTTTTCTTACTGCCTCCTCTCTTAAAATAAACTTTGGCTGTTGCACACTATTTTATTTTACTGTTGGAAAATAATAAAATAAACACTGGAATGAAATAGCAGAGAAAAAAATTACTTAGGTGACTCATGATTGAAACCTGAAAAACTACTCGTAGAAAACTAGATGAATTTCCCAATTTCCTTCTTTCAAGACTTGTATGTTAGAGCAACCATATTTCTCTTTCTAAATCATCGTCTCCTCTTGTGACTTTTTTATTCAGTTCTCAGCAAAACAGATTGAAGCCTTAAGACAATGCGTCACTGATCCTTCCTGAGTTCATTACTCATTCATGAATGACTCTGAAGGGTAAGTCTGTGAGACAAAACAAGTTCTCTGCCAGAAATAATTATTTTCCAGGTTCTCTTTGAGAGATGACATCTTTTCTCTGTCTTTATCACAGCAAGCTGGGCGCTTGGGAACCTAATCAGTAGACTTGCAGGTTTCAACATACGCTAAATGAATTACCAGTCACAATCTGTTATTGAGGGGAAATCAAAGAGGAAGTTAAGTGCCCTTACTGTAACTGGGTCGAGCGTAGAACAAGTTCATGGATATTGGAGGGGGAGAAAGCAAAGGGAAGAGGCTAGAATTCAGAGGGGTCTTAGCATAATCCAGTTTCTTTCTTACTTGATAGAAACAGAAATACCACGTGGACAGCTCCATAAAGCCAACTGCTGTACCTATCAAGTGCAGGGCCTGGGCTCTGCTTGGGTGACAGTCAAAGCGGACAAAGCTTTTGCCACATTGTACTTGGAGTCTACAAAAAGTTAAACACACACAAGCATTCTAGATCCTGGATCTAGACAAGGGCTATGACCAAAGAGGACAGAATGTGAAGGGACCTCATTTGGAATGAGTGCTCAAGGAAGGTTCACTAAGGAAGGGATAACAAAGCTGCCACAAGGAGGGCAAAGAAGAGTTACTGAATGAGAGAAGTAGGAATGGGGAAGGAAGGAAGGGAAAAGTGTTCGGGAGCAGAGGCCCAAGGCAGGCCTAGATCTCTGGTCAGTGGAGGAACTACAGGAAGGTTGCTGTCAGGGAGGTCAGTGAGTGGTGTGGACAGTGGCAGGTCCCAAGGGCTTCGGAGGTCAAGTTAAGGATTTTGGACATTATCCACAGCAATAAGAAGTCACTGAAACGTTTACATGAGGGGAAGCTGGGTGAAGGATATATGGCAGCAGTCCCCAACCTTTTTGACACCAGGGACTGGTTTCATGGAAGACAACTTTTCCAAGGACCGGGGGCAGGGGGGATGGTTCAGGAGGTAATATGAGCAATGGGCAGTGATGGGCAGCGATGGGCAGTGGCAGATGAAGCTTTGCTCGCTTGCCCACCACTCACCTCCTGCTGTGTGGCCTGGTTCATAACAGGCCGTGGACCCCTGATATATGGGACCTGCCTGTACGTTCTTTGCAACTTCCGGTGAATCTATGTAATTAAAAAAAAAGGGCTTCCCTGGTGGCGCAGTGGTTGAGAGTCCGCCTGCTGATGCAGGGGACATGGGTTCATGCCCCGGTCCGGGAAGATCCCACATGCCGTGGATTGGCTGGGCCCGTGAGCCATGGCTGCTGAGCCTGCGAGTCTGGAGCCTGTGTTCCGCAACGGGAGAGGCCACAACAGTGAGAGGCCCGCGTACCGCAAAAAAAAAAAAAAAAAAAAAAAAAGAGTAGGCAGTGAGGCAATGACCCACACTTTTATTTTATTTATTTATTTATTCATTCATTCATTTATTTATGGCTACACTGGGTCCTCCTTGCTGCGCGTGGGCTTTAGTTGCGGCGAGCAGGGGCTACTCTTTATTGCGGTTCACGGGCTTCTCTTGTTGTAGAGCATGGGCTCTAGGTATGCGGGTTTCAGTAGTTGTAGCACGGGGGCTCAGCAGTTGTGGCTCTTGGGTTCTAGAGCGCAGGCTCTGCAGCTGTGGTGCACGGGCCCACCTGCTCCACGGCATGTGGGATCCTCCCAGACCAGGGCTTGAACCCGTGTCCCCTGCACTGGCAGGTGGATTCTTAACCACTGTGCCACCAGGGAAGCCTCAACTTACACTTTTCAAATTCCCTTCTGGCCTTTGTGTGTTGAATGGATTGGGGCAGGAAGGGGCAAAGTTGAAGGTCATCTGCAGTGATCCAGGAGAGAGAAGGGCACGGTAGCGGTGGAGGTGGAGAAAGTTCATGCTACATTTTGGAGGTAGGGTTGAGGGAACTGGTGATTGATTGAACGTGGGAAGTAGGGGAGGCGTCAGGAATGAGTCCCAGGTTCCTGGTTTGAGCACCTTGTACAGACCGAGAGTCACTGATGGGCAAGACGGGTGCAGGAGCAGGACAAAGGCAGAGCTTAGGTTTGGGTGTAAAAAACTCTACTTTGAAAAGACACATACACCTCAGTGTTCACAGGTGCACTATTTACAACAGCCAAGACATGGAAACAACCTAAGTGGCCATCAACAGATGAATGGATAGAGAAGATGTGGTGTGTATTTACAATGGAATACTACTCAGCCATAAAAAGAGAAGAATTTTGCCATTGGCAGCAACATGGATGGACCTGGAGGGCACTATGCTTAGCGAAGTAAGTCAGACAGGGAAAGACAAATACTGTATGATCTCACTTATATGTGGGATCTAAAAAATACAAGAAACTAGTGAATATAACAAAAAAGAAACAGACTCAGATATAGAACAACTAGTGGTTACCAGTGGCGGGGGGGGGGCGCATTACAGGGGTGGGGAAGTGCGAGGTACAAAGTACTGGGTATAAGATAGGCTCAAGGATGTATTGTATAACATGGGAGGAATATAGCCAATATTGTGTAATAACTGTAAATGGAAAGTAACCTTGAAAAATTGTATTTCCAAAATGCTATGCTCTCTCCCCCGTCTCCCAAAAAAGTTTGGGTGTGTGAAGTTCAAGTTGTTTATGGGAAGTCAAGTGCGGATGTTAAACAGACGGTTGGATTTGAGATTAAAGCTGCTAAATGATAATTAAGTACACAACGTCCATATGTTTTTGACAAATGACAGTCATAAGAAGACAGATGGCTTGATTTTCTGGATCTACATTTTGCTATTGTTCTAAGAGAAGAAGATCCAGGAGACAGCTGGTTAGAACACATCTTTGTTTCCGCACTCCATGTGGGATTGACCTCCATCTCTGCTACACACAGTATCAGGTTTATGACACTGACAGTCAAGGAGGTATCACTGCAGCAGTGATTGTAATCACATTGTTTCACCTGTGTTAGGACACTGTCTCCACGTTTAATTACCTGAATAAATACTATCACAGCTTATCTTACTTCATTTGTGTTTTGCTGTTATTGGAAGAAGGCTGTGAAATTTATAGGGACACACCTGTCTTTCTAGGAATTCTGGCTGGTGAGGCCTTACTTTTTTCTTGTCATTCTTCTTCAAGTTAAGACTTGTTATTTATTAACTTATTTCCCTGTTTAATTTCCTTCTACCTCTATTAGCATATTTTATGTTTCGTTAACTTTTATGTTGTTGTTTTTCATTTTGGTCCCCGTTGATGAGCATTTTTATGTTGTGAACATCCATTTGGTGCTTTACAACCCATTTAGGAACATTTGTAAGACAAAGGAAAGACTCTATTTCTGGTCTTTTTTTTTTTTTTCCCCTCAGTCATGAGTACTTTGCATTTTCGGATTCCTAGAAATGCTGTCTAGGAAGCATTTTGTTCAGTGGACTTTGACCTTATCCAGTACTCTACAGGGGTCAGGCAGAGTCAGGGAGGACAATATAATTTATCATCCAAATAAGAATAGTTCTATCCAAATAAGAACAGTTCTGAGAGTGAAAGGGGATGCTAACCCAGTGGGAGTCAGGGACAAGGGGAGAAAACCCTGCTTTTTTGGGGCACAATGTATGGTCAGTTCTAATAAAGATGACTCTACAAATATAAACAAGATCAGGATTAGAGGACAGAAATTCAGGGGCTGAGGAACCTGCCAATAATGAAAGCAAACAGCTGAACGGGGGTCAGCGGTGGACAAATCACTGCGACTCTTGGTGTCTCTTTAAATCAAGCCAGTGCTTCTCCTGTTCTCGCTCCAGTTCGTCCTCTTTCTCTTTTGAGTCTGCCTACAACCCAAGGTCCTTCTCATGAAGCTTGCCTCGACCGCTCAAGCTCTTGTTGACCCTCTGCTCTCAGAGCTCCTGGTCTAGAACATGGCTTAGCGCTGGGTTCTCTTCTTTCCTGGGGAGCTTGCCATCTGCTTCACGGAAATTTTAGTCTTGGCTAAAAATTCAAGTTCCTTGAAGATCACTGAAGGCGGAGATCCCAGCTCATCCTCCCTCCGCCGGAAAGAGCTTCCTGCTGACGGACAGCACCTGCCGTGTGATTCGCCAGTAGGACATGAGTAGGTAACTTCCGGTGATAACAAATGTTACTCTCTGCCATGGCTCCAATTTCAGAGCTTTGTTGAAATACATTTTTCCCCCTTAGCTGTATATTCTTTCTCTATTTTACTATCTTGAAAAACTAGGGTACACATTTCTCTTTAGAGAAATTTTGACTGGTTGTTTTATTTTAACTGTGTGGCTTAGATTTGCACGTGTCTACCAGAAATTTGATAAAGACAATAACAGACATTTATTAGTACCTAGTATATCCTATGGGAAGTGCTGATTAAGGTCGATGACACCAGATGGTTTGCTGGATAATGTTATCTCATAATTCGGATTCCGGTTCCAATTGACTGATTTGGGGGCATTATTTGAGGTTGGGGGCTGCCCAAATTTGGCAACTCAAATCTCCTGAGAGGGATTATTAAAGGAGGCGCTCTTGTCTTCACTGGGCATTTCCAGGACATTTTATTCTAGAGATAACACTATGAATAATTGGTGACATCTACCACGTGGTCCCTTCTGCTTCCAGGCCCTGGAGGCTTTTGCCATCAAAACAGAAAACTCGGGGGGCAGCCGCTACGAGCTAGGAGAAAGAAGGGAAGGTGTGGGGATGGTGTGAGTACATGCCCCGGGGGCTGTCCCTCACCCACAGTGATTGATGTCAGAGTCCTCCCAGCAGGCCAGGGTCCCACTGAGGGTATGGACGGTATCAGGCACCCTGAGTGATGGGCCATACTGACTGCCATGTGGGCAACATTATGGGTCAGAGGATCCCAGTGGATTCCTGGAGGATGTCTGTGCACCAGGGGTAGCTGGTGTGGAGGTGGTAAGAGGTCAGTCTGAAGTGGGCGGGTGGTGGTAGGAAGATCCATGGCTGTGCATGAGGTTATAAGTGTGGGTGCTGGGAGGGAGAAGTGAGCTGGGTGACATTCAGCCCCAGTATAGGTCCTGGGGAGCAACTTGTGCATCAAGAGCTGTGGCATCACTGTCCCATGGCAAGTAGCTTCTTCTACCTGGTCATCTGGACATTTACCCCATAAAGGACTGGACTTAGGGAGGCTAGACACCAGCTCCTTGAGAATAGGAAGTGGGTACCAGTTACATGACTGAACAATGTTTGGTACAAGGTCCAACCAATAGCACAAGGCACGTAAATGCTTGACGAATATAATGTCACTAGGTGACCAAGCCATAATGGTGCCCCTCCTGAATCCCTGAGGTATAACGGATTAGCTTTTATCTCATTCATTCATTCAATTTGGTCTCATTCCAAAAACGATTTGTGTCAGAGGATGGGACAACCGGGCTTTAGTCTTTAACAGATTCTAAAGTTTATTCGAGCTTCTGTTAGTACAATTACAAATTTTTTTTTAATTATTATTTTTAAAGAAATGAACAAGGCAGTCTTTTGCTTTTAAACAGGCATCACCCTTCAGCTGCCAATTACCCTTTTAGATGAGAGAATCTGACAAACCTTTGCTGAACTATTATTTTGTTCAAAATCAAAATGGCACTCTCTATGTACCTGCTTCCTTGTAAGAAATTCACTTCTTTCCTTGTGGCATTTTTCAGTAAAAGCTTCTATCCAGGTACTATACAAGGGACTGTTTTACTCTATGTGACCCCTGCTGGGCAGGTGGTAAATTATTAATCTTTCTTCTCTCTCTGCCTCCTTACTCTCTCCCCTAGATTACCAGCTCACCATTCTCACTTCCTCCTCTGACTTCTAGATCTATTCTTCTATCATTAGCTCCTTGCCTTTGCTTAGATAAATCAGTTTTCTGGCTTCTTCCTGTACTCCTCTCCTTTTATTACCTAAATAAGCCTAAAAAAAGTTCCAGCAATGTAAATAAAGAACATTTCTGGGGAGAAGGGGAAGGGGTGGGGGGGAGATGTTAAGATGTACAGTTTAATGGTTTTACACTAATATCTATTTATAGTAATATAAATTCTTTTTTAAATTGAAATATAGGTGATTTACAACATTGTGTTAGTTTCAGGTGTACAGCGAAGTGATTCAGCCATATATGTATATATAAATATATACACACATATGTATATGTATTTTTTTCAGATTCCTTTTCATTATAGGTTATTACAAGATATTGAATATAGTTCCCTGTGCTATACAGTATATCCTTGTTGTTCATCTATTTAATTTTATTTTTTTAAAATTTATTTATTTTATTTTTGGCTGTGTTGGGTCTTCGTTGCTGCGCGCGGGCTTTCTCTAGTTGCGGCGAGTGGGGGCTACTCTTCGTTGCAGTGTGCGGGCTTCTCACTGTGGTGGCTTCACTTGTTGCGGAGCATGGGCTCTAGGCATGCGGACTTCACTAGTTGTGGCTCGTGGGTTCTAGAGCACAGGCTCAGTAGTTGTGGCACGTGGGCTTAGTTGCTCCGCAGCATGTGGGATCTTCCTGGACCAGGGCTCGAACCCGTGTCCCCTGCATTGGCAGGTGGATTCTTAACCACTGTGCTACCAGGGGAGTCAATCTATTTTACATATAGTGGTGACTATCTGTTAATCCCATACTAGTAATTTCTCTTTCCCCCCTTACTCTTTGGTAACCACAGGATTGTTTTCTATGTTTGTGAGTCTGTTTCTGTCTTGTAAATAACTTATTTGTATTATTTTTTAGATTCCACATATAAAAGATATCATATAATATTTGTCTTTGTCTGACTTACTTCACTCAGTATGATAATCTCTAGGTCCATTCATGTTGCTGCAAATGGCGTTATTTCAGTCATTTTTATGTCTGAGTAGTATTCCATTGTATATATGTACCACATCGTCTTTATCCATTCATCTACTGATGGACACTTAGGTGGCTTCCATATCTTGGCTGTTGTAAATAGTGCTGCTATGAACATTGGGGAGAATATATCTTTTCGAATTAGAGTTTTCATCTTTTCCAGATATATGTTCAGGAGTGGGATTGCTGGATATATGGTAACGCTATTTTTAGTTTTTTAAAGAACCTCCATATTGTTCTCCATAGTGCCTACACCAATTTACATTCCCACCAACAGTGTAGGACGGTTCCCTTTTCTCCACACCCTCTTCAGCATCTATTATTTGTAGACTTTTTAAGGATGGTCATTCTGACCAGGGTAAGGTGAGCTGATACCTCATTGTAGTTTTGATTTTCATTTCTCTAATAATGAGCGACGATGAGCATCTTTTCATTGGCTTCTTGGCCATCTGTATGTGTTCTTTGGAGAAATGTCTATGGAGATCTTCTGCCCATTTTTTGATGGGGTGGTTTGTTTTTAAAATATTTTCTATTAATCCACTTTAGCATTTTTGTCTACTGACATTAAGATATTGGAACAGAGGTTTAGGGAAGTTGGCTTCCTCATGGTCAGAGTCGGTAGGTAAGGGAACCAGGCCAGTGAAGTACCACAGAGCACCCCGGTCCTGCCTCTGCCGGGCTGTGGACTCTTCAGGGCAGAGATTGAAGGGAAGGGGACCAGATACATTTTGGATTCTGCCAATCCCAGCCAAAGAGGACTGGTGGGATGATGAGCAGATGTAAACAGACACGGGGGGCAAGCTTCCTCTGGGGATGCTAATGCAGAAGCAGCAAGGAGTCGTCTCTTAGATGTTTGCAAAGAAGACAGGACGGCTTTAGGTTTTTGAGACTAATCTTGACTCTTCAAGCAGTTTACAGGCAGAAACATACGGGTCATTTAGGGCTTGCCCGAAACTCCCAGGGAAGAATTCTTTTTACCTCCAGGGCTCACTATGACAGGACTACACATGTAAAGGAAGTGCCTGCCTGAGTCAGGTCTGGTGCTGTTGGATGAAGGCGAAAGATCCCAGCTCGGCTGTCAACTCTCAGATCTGTGAGAACGGCAGAAGCTTTTGGATTCTGGGACAGAGCGCTGGCAAGGCAATAACACCTTCCATGTGAATGAGTCCGTGTGTGTGCGTGGGCCCGTGCGTGTGTGTGCGTGCACGTGCTTGTCAACGTCACATTGAAAGCAAACAAGAAGGACCAACGAATGGCAGCTGAGCTGCCTGGAGACAGGCTACAGGTAGTGCATGGATTGCAATTCCTGGTTCTTGGGAATGGGAGGCTAAATTGGGAGCGTGCAGGGTGATGCAATCCAGGCCCCGCAGGCTCTACGTGGCTGCCTGGCTTTCTGGCCTGCTCCTCAGGGCTTTGGTCAGCCACACACTCCTGCAACTCTTCTCACAGTGCTATTTCAGTACAGGCCAGACTTTGAGCACAGCCAAGATGACGTGGCCCAGTAATAACTCTCATCTTTGGCAGAGCAGGTGGACACTGGGATTGCTCACTCCCCACTTTGGTGGGTTTGCCCAATGCCTTTTGGAGCTTTTAATAGAATCCTTACTTTACCTTCATACAATGCTTTGGTGGAGTCCCATTTACTTTTTCTTTCTTTCTTTCTTTTTTTAAATTCCAGCAGTTTATTAGGTTAGCGGTTGGTTTAATTCAGCAGCTAAATAGATGTTATCCAGAGACCCGCTTTGTTCTGTGTTTACATTGTCAACGTCACTGCCTCAGTAGGTGGTTGGTTCTTATGAATGCAACCAGAGCCCAGGTTGTGGAATACAAATGCTACTTTGTTTTTGCATAAAGACAAGATGCAAGTCACATAACTATTTTGATAGTTTTGTTAAAATAATGCAACCTGTGCATGAAGAACAAAAATCTACCAAAATCTAAGTCTGGCTTTCTGTTTTCGCAAAACATCTCTTTTAGTCAGACAAAGTAGCAATATTTGAAGGTAAAAATAGGTTTGTCATGGTTAGGTAAGAGTCTCATAATTGCACTTTGCAAACCAATTATATAACGTAAGAGAAAAGCTGAAGCAGTTCTGATTGTTCTATTATTGGTATTAGGATTTTCACCCTTCAAGTGACCACTGCTTGATGGTTTATACCTGAAAATGTTTTCACATATAACATGCAATCACACCCTCTTCCTTCAGCTGCCTTGGACTTCTAAGAATGAAGTCCAGGTGGAAAGGAGACGTACCCAGAAACACGTTGCTGAATCAGACCTCCACAGACAGAGATTCTGGCTAACCCACACTCTAGCACTTTTCTATGTGAAGAGGACCATGTCTGGTGACATTTCAGAAACCATCTGGTCTACTTCTTTGTTTTTTGATCTTCTTGGCTACACCGTGTGGCATGCAAGGTCTTAGTTCTGTGACCAGGGATCGAACCCATGCCCCTTGCAGTGGAAGTGCGGAGTCTTAACCACTGGACCACCAGGAAAGTCCCTGGTCTGCTTCTTGTTTCACTTGGCACAACTTGTTGGCTACAGATCTGGTCAGGATGGAACTGCAAGTGCCCAGGGGCACTGAATTCCTGCAAATGATTTTGCTCCAGTAGAAACAAAAGGTTAAGATAGTCTCCTGAGAAAATCTGTGCTTCTGAGATAACCGGCCCCACTTGGAGAAGATTTGGAAAAACACAAACACAAACACAATTTTCCGAGTGCATATCTGGACCAGGTACCTGAATGACTGCAGGTAAATCCTTTTCTATATGAAAGCCCCCAAGCCTGGATACGAGTGATAGCACAGACTCCAAGGAGCATCCAGTCTTGAATGGTTACAATTCTGCAAAAGCTACTGAAGAAAAAAACCCCATAAAAGTCACAGGACAAAGGGCTATTCCTCCGAGTTAAATAGCAGTGTCCTCCGGAGGGAGATTTCCACTTCCTCTGCCAACCAGCAGCCCGGCTGGCAGCTGTATTTGAGCATGCCTATCCAATAATGGTACATGGCCCTTCTTCTGTTTTCTGAATGGAGTCTATTTTGGTGGTACTGATATGCACAGTTAAAAAAGCTTGGCTTAGTTTCCAGAATGTAGCTTCCTCTGAATTCTTCAACTTAACAAAGCCATGATTCTCCGTTTTTGTGTTAATTGCATGTTTGCCCAAATTCAGTGGATCATCTCCTAATTTTTATATAATATTCTCATTTTCCAGATATCCGCTGAGGGTCCTCAGGTTGAAATTAGTCACATCCTATGATCCAAGCTGAGTGGACACAACTAAACCTCCATCAATCTCAGGTCCCCAGAGGAGGTCTGAGAAAAAAAGTGAGGAGATGGGGTTGTGAGCCGTTGTATATCTGTGCTCTGTGACATTTAGGTTTGCTGACCATTTCAGTTTTGGAAATGACAGTTGAGTAATATAAAAAAAGACAACTACTTTTTTGTGTATCTCCACCAATGCCTGCGCTTCTCACAAATGTTTATAAAGAGTGGCATGATGTAATAAAACTGGCCTTCTTAAAAGAGTTTTGCATTTGCCTCTGGTGACAGTAAAATTTTATTTATAAAATATTACTTAAGTAAGCTTTAGGGCTGTTAAACAAACAAATAAACAAAGATGCAAAAACCTCCTGTTGAACATTCGTGTTTCACTGACTGTGCCTGAAGGTTTGAATTATGATTACTTCACATACAGATGACAAAGATCTGATAGTTTTCAATGAGCGTTATTGTGCTGTTTCCATATTAGAAAGAAACCAACTTGTCAGTATAATTAAACTGGATAGGTAGCTTAGGTTCAACATTAATGCAGGACAAAAAATTATAAAAAACATAAACTACTCTTTTTTTTTTCTATTTTTGCTGTTAGGTTTAATATATGTAATACATACTTTTTTGTATAGTCATTGAGAACAGGGCATTTCCCAGCATTTAAAAAGTCCTTTAGATTTTTGAGGTTAAATTATCCTAATGAATATTACGAATGTGTAATTCATCAAGACCAACAAAGCCAGCGTCTTGCACAATATTTTACATTTAGTAGGCATACAAGATTCTTCTCAGAATGACTCCTTTGGAAAAATGTTTCAGCTCTTGTTGGCTACAAATCCCATCTATGATATAGTTCATTTCTAATGTAGGAGAAACTTGATTTTGGAGCTCACCCCTCAAACCTGGTCCTGATTACTGCTTCAACTCCTGTTTATATAATTCTACACAATTTTGGCAGGATTCAAGAGCACATACCAGGGTGTTGGCTTTTATGAATCTCCTGGGATGTGAATGTCAAGCTGACTGGATGAACTCTGGCCACAAGTCCCAGACAAGCACAATGACTCTATTTATTCAGACTTGGCCGCCTGAATGCAGATTGACTCTGTGGGTAATAAATTTTCACAGGCCAAGAACTTCAGCATCAACCAAGCTGATTCTGAGAGGAAAAATACACCCAGGGAAGTGGAGCTGGGCTGCAAAAACCTCCTATATTTTTATTTCACATCTGCATATCATTCGGCTAATACATCTGGTTACGGATGGACACGCACTGCTGATGGCTTCAGAGGTTCTTCTGAAAAGCTCTGCTTTCTGTTATGCAATTGTCATATTAAAAAGGAACAAGGAAAAAAATGACCAGCAGCCATTACAATTGGCAATCTGCTTTTAATATTACACCCAGAGCTGATGTTACTTATCCAGTGACCTCTACGGTAAACAGCAGAAAATTGAGATGGGAATGTTCCTTGTGCTTCTTCTTAAGAAACCAACGTTAACAAAAGGCAGTTAAGAACTGCAATTCAGTGCTCAGAGCAATCTCACCACCTATAATCCTGACACCTTGAGACGCGAAGCTTTAGAGTCACTCTAAGAGGACCGAGATTCTTTTTGAGGGACATGATTAGTACTCCATGAGTTAAGAATAAGAAAAGAAGTGGCTCTTTAACTTGCAGATTTATGCTAATTACCTGGATATCTATTAAATGAATTGTGTGTTCTCCAAATATTGACTGGGGATTAAAAGGTAACTTTTCTTCATTGTGAGAAGTAAATGATGCCAGTAGGAGAATTTCCCTCTACAGATTATATCCCAGGATCACTGCCTGTAAAATTAAAACTGTCAGTTTAAGTGGATAAACCATGCTCATTTAAAGAGAAAAATGTAGTTATATAATTAAAATGAAAAGACTGCCTAATACGTACGGATAATGTAATTACTGGAAGCTGCAAGCACATACACAGCCATTTAGTTTGCATCCCCTCTCCTTACTTCCCTGCGCTTATGTATCTGTCATCTCTGAAACGCTGTGTGCAGTTGACACGATCTTAGCTGCTCCTTGTTGAGTGTCTTATTCACGTGGCCCTGTCCTCATGCCTTAGCGGTAATAATTTCATCTAGATATTTGCTGTGTCCAACCTCCCAAGCTTACCCTCCTCACCTGAGAGGCAGAACTCATTTTTTTTTAATAACCTTAAATCTGCCTTTTATTTATTTAATTTTTTTGGCTGCGCCCGGTGGCATGCGGGATCTTAGTACCCCGACCAGGGATCCAACCCGTGCCCCCTGCAGTGGAAGCATGGTGTCTTACCACCGGGCTGCCAGGGAAGTCCCAGAACTCATTTTCTTTTTTTTACTAAATGGGAAGATAGGCAATATAATTCATTTCTCCCTTCCAAATCCATTTAAAAAATGGCCTGAGTACTTAGTACCTTCAGGAATCATTTTGTCTTAAATCTTCTAACTCCTTTACTTTCTTCCAAAGAAACGCTGGCGTCTAGAATTGTTAAAACCAAGAGCCACAGGTTTTAACTGGAGATCAAACCAACTGCCACACATATCTTGTGTCCTTCCTTCATTTACTCAGACACAAAATCTGATTCTCAAATCATTTGTCCTGTTTCTAGTTTGAACCTCATCAAGTATGAAAATTATAGGAGCAAACATGAGATTACGACTCCATTTCCATTAAACCTCCACATTTTGTAAACCTGGTCACAATCCTAGCTCTAGAGGTTAGTCAAAATGCTACAGTTTTTGAAAGGGAAGGCTGTGAAGAAATGCACTCTCTTGGTTTTGGAGGCTTCTGTTTGAGATACCTTCTAGAAAGTCATAACCTCAATATGGCTTGGTATGAAGCACATTTAACAAGTGACTATTGACATTTCTACAGAGATTGGATAAATGCTTTTCTCCTAAATAGGTAGGTGATTTGTGTATTTATCTACAGACAATTTTTGTCCTTGGGTCTATGTTTTTTTCTTCTTTGTCAATACTTTTGATCTTTGGATAGGACTAATTTGAAAAAAAATCAGTGTTTAATTAAAAAAAAAAAAAGGGAGACCCAAAGTCATCTTTGATACTGGACAACAGACAGCAGGAAATACTCTCAATTCAATAACATTATGCATCATTCATGCATCCATTCAGCAAGTATCCAGCACCTCTGCTGTGCCAGATACAGTTCCTGCCCTCAGGAAACTTCCAGTCTGGTTGGTTGAGATACTTAAAAAAGTAAACGTAATGCACAACTAAAATTATGATGAGACCTAAGAAGAAAGCTTAGGTTATTGTGACACGGACTAACCAGGGGTCCAAGTTAGATAACTGGAGACTCCCTGATGAAGTGAAATTTATGCTGCACTTCCAAGATGAGTAGGTATTAATGGGGCAAAAATCAGGGGGGAGAGGCCTATGGAGGGCCTGAGGCAGCTGAGTTTGGCTTGTTGGAGGAGCTGAAAGAAGACCCATGGGGTGGAAGTACCATGAACCATCTCAGTGTGAAGTGAAAGGGAAGCGTTGAGTGAAGCCAGCTGGGTAGGGTACTGTCGGCCAACTACGGGCTCTGGATTTTACCCCAAGTGAAATGCGAACCCATTTAAGATTTTAGACCAAGGAATGACTTGATCTGATTTTGATGCTTTGACTTGATCTTTTTCAAAAGATCCCTGTGAGGAAGTTGTATTATAGAGGGGGGAGAATGGACTGGTTTAGACTAGCCAGGATGGAAAGAGGTGGATGGACTAATATTTGTGAATTTATAGGGATTAGAGATAAAATTAACATTTGAGTGAGGAATAGGGAGTCGTCAAGGATGAGCCCGATGTTTCTAGACTTAAACAACTGGGTGCCTGGTAGTTCTAGGTTTAGAAATGGTAACAGTCACAAGAGGAACATATTTGTGTGTGGATAGGTAGAGGGGTGGCAAAGACCAGAACTCCAGTTTGGCACAACTTGGATTTGAAATGCTTGTGAGACATCCAAGTGGAAAAGTCAAATAGGTCTGTGGTTAACAAGAGAGTTCTGAGCTGAGGGTATAATTTTAGAAATTGTAAGTATATAAAAATTGGGGCTTCCCTGGTGGCGCAGTGGTTAAGAATCCACCTGCCAATGCAGGGGACACGGGTTTGAGCCCTGGTCCAGGAAGATCCCACATGCCGTGGAGCAACTAAGCCCGTGTGCCACAACTACTGAGCCCACGTGCCACAACTACTGAAGCCTGCGTGCCTAAAGCCTGTGCTCCGCAACAAGAGAAGCCACAACAATGAGAAGCCCGTGCACAGCAACAAAGACCCAACACAGCCATAAAATAAGCAAATAAATTTATTAAAAAAAAAATTGACGGTCATGGGAATTGATGAGATCATCCAGAGAGAGACAGAGAGGACGTGGAGAGGAAAAATCAGAAATGCTAAAAGATTCCAACATTCAAGATTGGCTGCAGGAAGAGCAGTCAGCAAAGGAGTCTGAGAAGACACAGCCAGAGGGGCAAGAAACAAACCAGGAGGGTATGGTATTAGACAACTCAATAAAAGTGGGGTAATTAACAGTTTTCAATGCTGTAACTCTTCTGGTGAGACAAAGGACTGAAAAGAGCCTGGTACATGTGCTCTGCAGACCCACTGCGGTCACTGGTGACCCAGTGAGTGGTTCTGGTGGAGAAGAGGGGCAGAAAAGAGTCAAAGGAGTAAGTCCCCAAGTAACTGAGAGGAAATGGGACAAACTTTTGATAAGAGGAAGGCAGTGTCCTCTTATAGTAGGGGGAAGGGAGACAATGAGTGAAGACAAAGGTAGTTGTGTGCATCTGGTTACAGGAAGATGAGGCTTCCCTGTTAGATGCCAGTCAGCATGGTATGCAATAGGGAAGTAAAGATGAATAAGACACAGCATCAGATTCAGGTCACTCACTCAAGAAATCAGGAAGACAGATAACTAAATCTCATATTATCAATTCTGTGATGGAGGTAGTTATAGGATACTCAGGGAGAAAACTCATAAAATGCCATCACCAGTGAACTGCTGTGAGTTACGTATATATAATGTAATACCCAGACATGCCACTAAAAAAAGCTATACAAAGAGATACACTCAAAAATACTATAGATAAACAGGAATGAAATTCTACAAAATGTTCCAGGAAGCTACAGGAATTCAGGAAAGAGAAAACAGAAAAATGAAAAAACAAAGAGAACAAACAGAAGACGAAAAATAAAGTGGTAGACTTAAGCCCTAACATAATTAATTACCATTAATGTAACATTACATTAATTAATATTAGTTAATCAGTTTAATTATCAATAATTACATTAAATGTAAATGGTCCAAGTACATCAATTAAAAGACAGAAATTGGCAAAGTGGATATGCTGTCTGTAAGAAACTCACTTCAAATATAGGTAGGTTGAAAGTAAAAGAATGGAAAAAGTTATATTATGCAAACATTAATCAAAAGAAACTAACAGTGGCTACATTGATATAGGATAAAGTAGACTTCAGGGCAAAGAAGATTACCAGAGTGGAACATACGTAATTATAAAAGGTCAATCCACCAAGAAGATGTAGCAATCCCAAATGTGTGTGCACAAAATAACAGCTGTAAAATATGTGAAGCAAAAACTGATAGAATGGAAAGGACAAACAGACAAATCCACAATTATAGTTGGAGACTTCAACACTCCTCTCCCAACAATCGATAGAGCAACTAGACAGAAAGTCAGCAAGGATACAGAATATCGCAACAACAACATCAACCAACAGGTTCTAACTGACATTTATAGAACACTCCACCCACCATCAGCAGAATACACATAAAACATATACCAACATAGATCATATCTTGGGCCATAAAAAATACTCAATGCATTTATAAAAATTGAAATCATACAGGATATGTACTTAGACCACAATGGAACCAAACTAGAAATCAATACAAGTAAGATCACAGGGAACCTGGAAACACTTGGAAATAAAACAACACGCTTCTAAAAGCATCAAAGAGGATGATGTCTCACTGAACTGACTGACAATGAAAATACAACATACAAAAATTTGTGAGATGTGGCTACAGCAGTGATGAGAGTGAAATGTACAGCACTAAATGTTTATATTATAAAAGAGGACTGGGCACATACCCGGAGCAAACCATAATTCAAAAAGGGTCACGTACCACAATGTTCACTGCAGCTCTATTTACAATAGCCAGGACATGGAAGCAACCTCAGTGTCCGTCGACAGATGAATGGATAAAGAAGATGTGGCACATATATACAGTGGAGTATTACTCAGCCATGAAAGGAAACGAAATTGAGTTATTTGTAGTGAGGTGTATGGACCTAGAGTCTGTCATACACAGTGAAGTAAGTCAGAAAGAGAAAAACAAATACCGTATGCTAACACATATATAGGGAATCTAAAGAAAAAAAAAAGGTCATGAAGAACCTAGGGGCAGGATAGAAATAAAGACGCAGACGTAGAGAATGGACTTGAGGACACGGGGAGGGGGAAGGGTAAGCTGGGACAAAGTGAGAGAGTGGCATGGACATATATACACTACCAAATGTAAAATAGATAGCTAGTGGGAAGCAGCTGCATAGCACAGGGAGATCAGCTCGGTGCTTTGTGACCACCTGAAGGGGTGGGATAGGGAAGGGAGGGAGGGAGACACAAGAGGGAAGAGATATGGGGATATATGTATATGTATAGCTGATTCACTTTGTTATAAAGCAGAAACTAACACACCATTGTAAAGCAATTATACTCCAATAGCGATGTTAAAAAAAATCAAAATAAATCAATTTTCGAAAGTAAAAAAAAAATAAATAAAAGAGGACAAACCTCAAATCAATAATCTAAGCTCCCTCAAGAAACTAGAAAAAAAAGAACAAAATGAACCCAAAGCAAGCAGGAGGAGGGGAACAATAAAGATAAGATAGCAATGAAATTGAAAAAAGAAAAACTGACAGAGACTACCAATGAAACAAAAAGCTAGTTCTTTGAAAAGAGCAATAAAATTGATAAAGCTCTAGTAAGACTGACAAAGAAAAAAAGAAGATCTGTATCAAGAATGAAACAGGGGCTATCACTATAGATCCAGGCATCAAAAGGACAATGAAGGAACGTAACTCTACACACATAGATATGACAACATAAATGACCTGATGGATTAATTACTTGAAGAGCATGTACCACCATAACCTACCCAATGTGAAATAATCCGAATAGTCCTTTAAGAATTAAGGAAATAGAATTTGTAAGTTTCTAAAAGTCTCCAGGCCCACATGGTTTCCCTGGAAAATTCTGACAAACATTTAAAGAAGAATTAACATTAATGTTATACAATCTCTTCAAGAAAGAGAAGAGCAAGGAACACTTCGCAATTCACATGATAAGCCAGCACTGCCCTAATGTCAAAACCAGACAAAGGCAATACAAAAAAAGAAACCTTCGGAACAATATTCCTCATGAATATAAAAAGACAAGCATGTGAGGAAAATGTAGAGCAATGGGAATTCTCTTATACTGCTGGTGGGAGTGTCAGAAGGTACAACCATTCTGGGAAAATGGTTTGGGATAGTCTACTCAAATTGAACATCCTATAGCACTTCTACTCTTGGGGACAGACCAATAGGAATGTTCCCATACACCCCCCAAAGACCTGTACAAGAATGTTAGTAACAGCACTATTCCAATAGCCCTAAACGCCCTCGTGTACGTCAGCAGTAGGACAGGTAAGCAAATTACAGTATATGCACATAATGGAATGGGATCCAGCAATGGAAATGAAAAAACTTCACTTCATGCAATATCATGCATGAGTCTCACGAACAAAATGCTGAGCGACAGAAGCCAGACACAGCAGCGTGCACTCACGATCCTATTGATGTAATTGTGCTTCAGAGACAAGCGCAATTACCCTACGGTGTTAGAAGTCAGGAGAGTGGTTATTCTTTTGGAGGCTGCTGCCCCGAAGGGGATGTGGGAGACCCAAGAGGCTGGTCATGTCTGTGTCTTGATCTGGGTGCTGGCTACACGGGTGAGTGTGGTTTATGAATATTCATCAAGTTGTATTCTTAGGTAACGTGTAACTTTCCTCTATGCCTGGTGTATTCCATTGTAAGTTGACTAAAAAAGAAGAAAAAAGCCTACTGGATCTGGTGACATGAAGATTGTGGGTGAGCACAAGTTGTGAGGAAGTGGCAGGCTGCAGGGATCTAAGGTTGATTCCAATTTTACAAATGGCGGCACCAGAGCACCGAGCAGTTCAGTGACTGGGTCTAAGGCTGCAGAGCCACTGGGTAGCAGAGCAGGGACTTGAACCCAGGGAGCTGCTGAGCTGGTGCTCACTCACTAAACTAGCCTGTCTCTTATTTTGAGAGCACAGAGGCAATGATAAAGGAACATCAAGACGGGAATATGTAAATGCATGAGTGTATGAGGCTCCTTTAGGAAGAGCAAACAGCTGTAGCAACTCGATGCTCTTGTGGATGTTCCTTTATCACAGTGGCTACACAGGCTGGTGACCGACAGTCACAAAGACCACCAGGTGTCATGTTAGAAGAGGACAAGGATTTTAGTACACTATATTTATCGAGGCAGGGAAACATACAGTACATTTTTGAAAGATTTTGGGTTAAGAGACGGACTCTGATTATATCTGAAAAAATAATTTACGTTAGATGCTTAATTATCTCTCAATGCCAGAGAAATGCAGAGCGTGTATGTGTGCCGTGTATATGCACAGGCTCCACTCTTTTGGGGTGCAATCATATTTCGGTCTTGAAGAGAAAAAAATTCTATGTCATCAGTGTTTTTCAAAAGCATGGGATTTACGATTTTGTGATTAGGTCAGGGTATATATAGGATATATAAAGGATAACTTAATATAATCAGTGTTAGAGCAATTACTAAACTGCCACATACGAAACCACTGTCCGGAGTCTTAATTACAAGGGAGGATTAGGGTATGAAAGTCATTCATTCTGTCAGCTGCTTTCATTGTAAAAGACAGGAAGGTGTACATACGTACGGACCGAAAGCAAGAAGGATGTGACTGGTAGGTTCACAGTACAATATTTTCCACAGCTACAGACTGAAGCAAAATGAGTAAACGAAAGGTTCTCACTGCCTTAGAGAACGTTTCTAGTTCATCCTTGATAACTAATTTTTTAAAATTGTGTTTTCAGTGGAAACATTTCCTGGAGATAATTCAGGAAATTCTTTCCAAATTAAGAAAGTCTCGCTGAATGAAACAGTCTGTAAATCCCTTTTCTAGTATCAAGTATACACACTCTACATGTTTGCTGTGACTTAATCCACAGCAAACATAGGTCCAATCCTATCTGGACCTCCACTGGGAAAAACAACACAAGAGATGAAGTCATTTGCTTGTAGACACAAAGACGAGGAACCAACATGAGGGGTGAAATCGTTCCCCAGATCTGCCAAGATTGCTGGGTTGTGGCTGTCTGACGGGCCTGCTGCTTGCACCTAGAAACAGATCAATAAATCTCTAAAAAAGCCTGAGTGGCCCTCCTTGCTCAAATTTTCTTCACTTGGGCTTTTCTCAGCTGGCCAATCTAGTTTCAAACTGCATTGGGTTCTATCTCATACCCAGTCCCTTCTTTGATGCCTCACCTTCTCTTACAAGGCGAGCAAGCCTTTCTGTGATCGCACAGTCATATCTGGCTCAGATGCTCTTCCCGGAAATTTCCTTTGATCTCACCTCTGCACACTCTCTCGGTACATTATGTGCATTTGCATGTCTAGACAGCTGCAACACCTGCACAGCATTCCATGATACCTCTGTATAAAAGTCACCATTCCAAGATGACCTGAACAGTACACGTGTCTTGTATCACGTGTAAAAATGACAGAAAACCTCTCTGAATTGTCTTCATACCTATCACGTTTATCCCACCTTGACACGACACAAAACAGGTGATGAGAAAAAGGAAACAGAAGTGGAGGAAAATCTGTCTTTTCATGCTTTCAAACTTGCTTTAAAATACAAACATTTCCTGAAATGCAGAAGTGAGAGTGATGAATGTTAATTGGGTATTTTATCACCTTAACTGACTGATCAGAAGAGTATTTATAAACCCCTGACTGATGTCTCGAGCTGATAAATCAACACCAGGGGAGAACATTTCAAGCACATTTATCACTTAAGACAAACAGGCTATTCTGAGCGCGATGATTTTTTATTCATCGTTTTAGCTCACCTCTACCTTTGCTTCCGCTCAATGTTAATGATATCTGTACAAGACTTCTCAATATTTAATGCTAAAGCATGCCTGTTGCATGCTGATGAGGTGAAGCTCACACATTTGATCTCCAGAAAGCCAGTAACCTTTCCGAAAAAGAAGCTCTATCTCACATTGAAGCCTGATCCCAGGCGGCTCCCTTATAAACAGCTGCTGTTGGCTTCGATGCCATGAAGATCACAGAATTACAGTTTTATGGGAAATTAAAGCCAAGATATTTGAACAGACTGGCCCAATGGCACAGAATCTCATAATCAGCAGAGGATACCCAGCGTCCTAGAGCATCACAATTGAGCATTTGTATGACTCAGTTAATACCCAGGACAGTCTACCAGATTGGCATCATCATATCACATTCAGAGAACGGCAACATCAAGGAAAATCTTACCTGTTCATTCTCCTCTTCATCGCTACTTAGCTTAAGGTCATCTTCTAGCATTCTGAAAGAGGGAACAAAGAGGTACAGATACTTAGAAAATTCAAGAGAATTTAGCACCAAAATACCTGTATTAGAGCAATGTTTCAGTAATGAGTGTATTAGATTTACTAATTAAAAAAAAAATGTTTCCTATTGAGCCCTTTTCCTCTGATGCACTTAGGAAATTACAAACTGCCACATCATGAAAATAAACCCTCACAACAGCCAAAGGACGTGATGACCTGCTTCAGGAATATGAGGTTTTTGGGCTTCCCTGGTGGCGCAGTGGTTGAGAGTCCGCCTGCCGATGCAGGGGACACGGGTTCGTGCCCCGGTCCGGGAAGATCCCACATGCCGCGGAGCGGCTGGGCCCGTGAGCCATGGCCGCTGAGCCTGCGCGTCCAGAGCCTGTGCTCCGCAACGGGAGAGGCCACGGCAGTGAGAGGCCCGCGTACCGCAAAAAAAAAAAAAAAGAATATGAGGTTTTAAACGAACAGAGTCAAATAGGTGCTTTTCCTTGTGAAGTTGTAATTCCACAATTATTTGTCCAGTGTTTTCCATGTGGCGGGTGCTGAGCTACATCTCCATCACCATTCGTGGGAAGCAGAAGGAGAGAGCGGGCAGAACCCTGCCGAGAGCTAGAAAACCACAAACTCAAGTTCTCAGAGCAGCTGCTGGGTCTTCCCCCATCAAAGATCTGGAAAAGACAGCTGCCTGAACATCCTACCGGATGAGGAAAACCAAATAGGAGGAAACTTTCTGGAAAGACTCTGGGGAGGAACTCCCCAGAGCCCCCTGGGTCCCTCAGCTGCGTCATGACAACCGCAGTGGGGAAGCTTACTTTTGGGTCTGTAAGAGTTAAAAGTTTAAAAAAAAAAAAAAAAGAATTTGAGAAAGAATATATGGGTATGTATAACTGAATCACTTTGCTGTACACCTGAAACTAACACAACACTGTAAATCAACTATACTCCAATATGAAATTAAAAGAAGAGGATATATTAAAAAAATTAAATTAAAAAAAGAAAAAATTTCAAACATTATTTCTGACGATGATGAAACTGTATTCTTATCAGCATTGCTGATTTATTTCTTTGTAGAATAATCGTTTTCAGATGAACTCATTTCATAAGAAGTCTCACTCAGAAGTGTGTTCTACACACAGATAAACGCAGAGCTCTTCTGTCCGGAGTGAGGGGAAGAGTCCGTCTTTGGATGGACCCTGGGGCTCCAGGGATCAGTCTGGAGGCCACTGAGTCCCTGTGCTCGAAGGCCTCGCTCTCCTCTCTGAAATCACCTTCAAAGTCCAAAGACTGACCCCTAAAATGTGTTGTTTCCTATAAAAGCCAATTATAGGCCTACTGTAGATACATTCCTCTGAATATTTTTATAAGTAATTTCAGTGACTTTTGGGGTGAGCTTGGGGTAAAGACCTGCCAGGGCAGGGCGTGGGCCCACTTCTGCCTCTCACGGCTGTGTGTTTGGGGCAAATCAATCAACGGCCCCGCCCCCAGCCCCATTTCCCTCTTTGTAAAATGAAGGGTTGTGCTGGACATCTCCAAGGTCCAGTCCTCCTTTAGCGTCCAAGTCTGCAAAATAAATGTGCGCCCTATTTCCTAGAGTAAAACAACTCCTGTATTTGCTCTGAAGAGCACAGTTATGAAATTTTAAAGCAATTCTTGGTATTAAGAATTTAAGCCATAACCATTAGGACACCCAATCCCCCCTGGCTACAGCTATTCCACTAGTAGCAAGTGGTACCCTTCTTTTATTATTCAAACCAGAAGCCAACAAGCCAAACACTGGCAAGGACTGCACAGCTGCACCTCAACCGCCCTTTACGTCTGTGTGGCACGTCACTCATTTCCCTTGACCTCACAAACTTGAACCTGGGCTTCGAAGAGAAGAGATGCTGGTGATTTATTATATTAGAGTGCTTTTGGGGGCGAATCTAGGAGAGGACGGTGTTTCCTTTGTCGTGGGACACTACTGACCAGCACGGTGACGGCACAGAGTACAGTACCAGTTGGTTGGCTGGGCTGGGCAGCTACCCCAAGACGATTTTTTTTTGTGTTTTGTTTTGGCTGCGTTGGGTCTTCGTTGCTGTGCATGGGCTTTCTCTAGTTGTGGCGAGCAGGGGCTACTCTTCGTTGCGGTGCACGGGCTTCTCATTGCGGTGGCTTCTCTTGTTGCGGAGCACGGGCTCTAAGTGCACGGGCTTCAGTAGCTGTGGCACGTGGGCTCAGTAGTTGTGGCTCGTGGGCTTAGCTGCTCCGCGGCATGTGGGATCTTCCCGGACCAGGGCTCGAACCCGTGTCCTCTGCATTGGCAGGCGGATTCTTAACCACTGTGCCACCAGGGAAGTCCCCCCAAGATGAATTTCCTACCCAAAGGCACAAATACATTTCTGATGAAAAGGACCAGAGAAGTCAGGACAGTTTCTTACCCTCCACTCCTCACTCCCTCTTTTGGGGTCAGCTGCCAACTGCGATTCGGTTTAATCTCAAGGACTGCCCTGTAAACACTGGGTGTTCAAAGTGTGGGTGGTTCCGTCGGGGGATGGGAAGGGGGAGGGAAGCACACACAATCGTTGTTAATGTCCCCCGTTAGATGGAAGTCACGTCAAGGGTGACTGAGGAGTTTCATCTGCGTATGGGCGACGGTGTGGACAGATTTGAAGGCCATGGCCAACCACAGCAAGATGCCCCTACATGCCCCAAAGCGAGGGATCTTAGCTTGGCCGCACACCCGTCCTGTGACTCGGTTACCACGTGAAGCTGGCAGCGTAAAAGCCGTGTGTGGGGCTCCTTTTAAGGTAGGGAGTAGAACTTGTTTTGTTTATTCTAGGTGCACGCTCAATGTGTCAACACATGAACATGTGTCTGGTTGAATCTCAGGCTGCCTTTCACACCCCTGATCCTGGGAGAGTCACACCTCTGGGCCATGGTTTTGTCATTTCTAGAGTGAGACTCAGCTCCCTTGTCATCCTTTCCAGAAGAAAAGCAGTCAGAGATCCACCTCACTTTGGGAATAGAAATGATCACTGAATTTACCTCTCTTATGTTAAAAAAAAAAAAAAAAGATTAATTGTGTTTCTGGTCTGAGATCCAAAAACAAAGGATCAAATGTAGAAACATTCTGTATTCAACAGAAGCCTGGAGAGAAGTTAGACTCCAATAAACTTCAGAATGTCTTGGAAAAATGGGAACACCGAGTCTGACAGCTCATTCACATTGCACAGTAATCCTGTGAGCCTGCTGCTACCAGCACGAGGGACCGCATTCCTGGAACAGACGGTCACCGCTGCCCGGCGCCCCAGACCCCAACAGGCGTGCGCTGAGATGACTCAGTCTCAAGGCCACCCAAGAACACGCCCGGCCCTTCTGCATCATTCTGGTCACAGTGGAGTCCCTGGGACTCAACTTCCAAAGCACAGTGCTGGTCCCTTTTAATGCTGGGAAAACCAGAGTGGCTTCTTGAGAGCCTGAGGAGGAGCTGAGGAAGATGTGAAGTTAGAGAAGAATACGGAAGAGCTGGGGCCACTTAGAAGCCTGAGAGCTGTCCTCGTTTGGTGAAGGCTGTGTCTGCCTCCATTGAAACACACAAATGGCACCATCGGAGCAGTCTGCCCCCAAATCTGATCCCACCTGCTTGACAACATGTTTATCATCTGTCTGTTTTCAAAAGGAATTACACTGGCGTGAGTAAATTAAACAAGAATAATAATAACAAAAGTTTTAAACCAAGAGTGAAAGAAAATGCAAAGTAAGTGTTGGTTAGGACACAGGGCAGAGACGGAGGATACCTGACTCTGTTTTTGATGCTCTGAAGCGCTGAGGATGGAGACTGAGAAGGGTCATCAGCACATAAGTGCAGGGCCCGTGCTCCAGCATCACATTGACTCGCAGGGCACCCTGACGCACCTCTGCATCCCTACACCCCCCCCATCTGAGCACCACCAGGCCTTCCTCCCGATGGTGACACCCACCCACCCACAGCCACGCTCCTTCCATGTCCCTTGGCGCCCACCCCCCCTTCGTGTCCCCGCAGCACCCTCCTAGGTGTCCCAGCTCCTGTCCAACCTGATCTCATTCAACCATACCTCGAGGTGGGTGCTGCCGGGGCAGCAGACCTCGGGGGTCTGAGCACAGACTCTGGAGTCAGACTGCCTAGGAGGAATCCTGGCTCTGCCACTCAGCTTGCTATTAGCACAGAACCTTGTGCGGAACCAACATTCAACACATGTTCATTCTTCATTAGTGTTCCTCTTTTACCTCTGAGGGCCATGCCTTGGAGCGTTTAAGAAACTTGCATGCGTAAACAGTTTGGGACAGAAGATGTTTCTGTAACAATGCCTTAAAACTAAGCCATTTGCTCTGTTTTCAGGCCATCTTGAGAAGAAAAGATGACGTTTTCTAGAGGTTGCGGAGGGGGATCTATTTTAGGATATAACTGCTGCCATGGTTGATTGATCTGATGTGAGTTCATGCCTGCAGAGGACAGAAAACATGGCCACCAGCCTGAGTGCACAGGGGACATATCCTGGGAGCCTGTGGTCGGTCACACAGCCTGGAGTACCCACAGCCTGATGACAACAGCTGAAATAAAATAGATAATAAAATCAAACTCTGCGAATGAAGGCCAGAGAGCAGAGGTGCAGCCAGAGGTACAGAGAAACCTGTACTTCGTGCCCTGAGCACCTGAGCAGCTGTCACACTGTGTCCAGAGCACTTCCGGTCAGTGCCTGGTGGTAAGTTCACAGTGGAGTCTGACCAGACAGCTGACTTCACAGTGGGGCCCTGACAGGACCGAGGCAGGATTTTTTTTTTAAACATGCAATTAGGTGATTCAGATTCTATCCATTTTTCACTGGTGAACTGTGTAGACAACAGTTTCTTAAAATTATTGTCCCAGGAAAATTACAACACGCCCCCTGAACACCTGGTACAAAGGGTCAAAAGGTTTGAGCCACGGGCTGAAGGCTCTTATGCTTTCATGCAGGGACAGAGGGTCCCATGGGAACTGTGTAGAGGAAAGGGTGTGTGGAGGTTTGCCTCTGAGCTCAGATCGGGGAACCCAGTACAAACATTTCCATCTGTGGTTTGCCAAGGACCACCTCAGGTGAACCTCTCTGCTTCTGGAAGTGAAGGATGAAGAAAACACTGCCTCACCACCAACAGTAGAATTGGCATTCAAACACCCAGTCACCTACACATTCAATTTTCTACTGCGTTCTTTCAGTGGTGGGCACCTATCTTTGGAAAGCATACTGTCTCCCAGGGCTGGTTCTTCTCACACATTACATTCAAATCAGCATTGCCATTTTAGCCATTTTTAAGTGCCTTAAAATTCTGAAGGTCTGGCATAATGAACTCTCACAGAACCCAGTCACCTCATCTGAAGGTAAGGCCCTCAGAAAAGGGAGGAATTCAATACAACCCTTGCAACTTTACTATCTGATGATGGTAGCTTCCCTGTGTGTACTATTTTTTTAATTGAGCAGTGGACAACTTTACGTTGTAGCTAGTGCTTTTATATACATATATATTTTAAAAATAAATTTATTTATTTATTTTTGGCTGTCTTGCATCTCCGTTGCTGCACACAGGCTTTCTCTAGTTGTGCCGAGCAGGGGTAACTCTTCACCGTGGTGCGTGGGCTTCTCACTGCAGCGGTTTCTCTTGTTGCAGAGCACGGGCTCTCGGCACGCGGGTTTCAGTAGTTGTGGCACGCGGGCTCAGTAGCTGTGGCATGTGGGCTCTAGAGCGCAGGCTCAGTAGTTGTGGCACACGGGCTTAGTTACACTGCAGCATATGGGATCTTCCTGGGCCGGGGCTCGAAGCCATGTCCCCTGCACTGGCAGGCAGATTCGTAACCACTGTACCACCAGGGAAGTCCCTGGTGCTTATATTTTTGAGGTCCACAATTTCTCAGGAAGCAGAAATAGTAGCCTACCCGTAACAGATGGCCAACTGCTTCTAGGGTTCATCTGTATCCTACACAGGTATTGCAAACGGGCACATTAGCTACCTTCAAATGTAACGGCAGTCATTTCAGAGAGCAGCAGTTTTTAATTAATAGGGTTTCCCTGGAATTACTTGTCATTTGGGGTCCTTATCAGACCTGAATCCTTTAGTCCTTTAAAGTTCATTTCATTTTGCTATGTCTTAATGGCTTCTTGAAAATCTGACTTTTATATGGGCTGTTTGATTTGCAGATTTGTCTCTATAGCCGGTGCTTCTATGATCTCCACCTATTTGAGATTTAAAGCCAAAGGCAAATGTTTATGAATCCCCATTAAACATATTCATATATGCAAAATGGATAAAGAAGATGTGGCACATACATACAATGGAATACTACTCAGCCATAAAAAGAAATGAAATTGAGCTATTTGTACGGAAATGGATGGGCCTAGAGTCTGTCATACAGAGTGAAGTAAGTCAGGAAGAGAAAAACAAATACCGTGTGCTAACACATATATATGGAATCTAAAAAAAAAAAAAAAAAAGGTTCTGAAGAACCTAGGCGCAGGACAGGAATAAAGATGCAGACATAGAGAATGGACTTAAGGACACGGGGAGGGGGAAGGGTAAGCTGGGACAAAGTGAGAGTGGTATCGACGTGTATACACTACCAAATGTAAAACAGATAGCTCGTGGGAAGCAGCCGCATAGCACAGGGAAATCAGCTCGGTGCTTTGTGACCACCTAGAGGGGTGGGATAGGGAGGGTGGGAGGGAGACTCAAGAGGGAGGGGATATGGGGATATAAGTATACGTATAGCTGATTCACTTTGTTATACAGCAGAAACTAACACAACAATGTAAAGCAATTATACTCCAATAAAGATGTTAAAAAAAAGACATTTTCTATAGTGCATCTCATTGAAACCTCAATGATTAAATGATAGTACTACTAAAAAAAAAACCCATATTCATATACGCAAATATCTATTCTAACAATTAGCCGTGCATGATAAACCTGTTATGCAGGTCCACCTCTCTGAAGGAATCCAAGCCATCCTCTCCACTGCTTGGAACACAGGAGGAGAAGTTATAAAACTCATTTCATTGTTTTTGAAGTCCACTGCTCTGTCAGGGTCAGCACTACCATCTGCCTGGGCTTATTTTCAAAAACACTTGACCACCTTCCTCTCCACATTCGTTCAGAAGAATTTAGCTTGTGCCATTCCCCAATTAACTGGGAACCAGGATGGCCTGGACAGGCTCAGCCTGGGGCTGGTGATGTAGTGCATCCAAGGCACAAAGGAAGGAACTTAGTCTGGAAGCCAACGTAGAAATCAGGAACGAGACAAAGGGTGGTCTAGATGACCCGAGAGCTTCCAGCTCTGATGCTTTCCTACCTGGGTTTCCTACCTACATCTTTTGAGGCAATGTGGAGCATAGGGAGGTGGTTTCTGTTCACACACATCTTCTTCCTGGACCCCCTCTTCCTAGGATCGGTTCTAGGTGTCAATGAAATCACAAATGATCTTCTGATTCTGCCATGTTCACCCTGGGGCGAAGGTGTCCTGTACCTCTTCTGTTTAAGAACAATAGGTTCCAATGGTCCTTTTCTTCCGCTTATACGATGAGCCCACCTGCGACCTTGACACAGGCCTGTTTTCCCTGGGGGACAGCATCTCACTTCTTGCTACTTCAGACCCTCGCAAAAGCCAGCCTCATTCAGGAGACCTGTCAAACCCTGGTGAGATGTGGGATGAACGTGTGTCTTCAAACTCTCAGTCAAGCAACCGCCTTTCCAAGTAGTCCCATATCTAGTATATTAATACGGAATAAATGGAGATCAAAGGAAAGCAAAAATCAACACTAATAAGAGGACACAGTCTGTGGTCCTAGAGTGTGGAGTGGTGGGATGAGGCTGGCCAGCATGGAGCCTGAGTTCTGTCCGTAACCAGCTCTGTAAACTTGGGCAAAGTGTGCACTCACTCTGGATATTATTTCCACATCTCTAAAACGAAGCTGGGATAAAATGACCTCTACAGCCCCTTGTGGCTCTGAATTCTGACTCTCTGCCTTTACCAATGCGTGGAAAGTCCAGTTAGATTGTTGGAGGTTTAGAGGGTTCCCTGGATCTGAGCTGATACGACTCATAAAAGTAAAACTGACAGGTTGGAATCTGAGTCAGGATCCACACTGGAGTCAGGAGCCTGGGGTGCAGTCCGGTTACTTCTTTGAGCACTTACTTCCTCGTATGTCAGGTAAGACATTTCCCATCGTTGTTCTAAAAATTCAATAGGAAATGGACATGGCAGTGCTTTTAGATGGTAGAGTTTTACATAGAATGTTTGACTACTTCTGGAAACATTTCGCATGTGATATGGTGTGTAGGACAGAGCCTCGCCCTCAGGCAACAGCCTGTGACTCTATAATTCCAGAGCAGCTTCTCGTGGACCAGGAACAAAGGCAATAATCAGACTGGACCCCGGAGCTCCTGCACCAGGTGGCCACAAGGACTGGACTGGGAGATGGTGCCAGTTCCCCAACTGGGCTTGAGACCAGGGAAGTGTTCTTTCCTCTGTTACAAACTAATCAATTGTCTCTAGGTATTTTCTAGACGCTTCCTTATTACAGTGAAATGTCTCCCCAAACACACATCCAACAGCTTTTGGGTAGTTAAAAAAACTAGATTCATCTTTTTCTTTTCTCCTAACAGCATCTGCAAATAAAATCAGATGACACGTATGCTAAATGATGAGCAGAGCAACAGAGCAATTTGCTGAGCCCCCAAGGAGCCTTCGTCAAGTCCTCTAGGCTCTGGGCCACACGGCGCCGGAACTATACATCCTCTCAAACGCTCTGTGTCTGCAGGATCCTTCATTCTTTCTAAGGAACAACGTGTCCCCGAGCTCCACCACGAAGGCACATTTAGAAAAGCAGGAAGTCACAAAATATTCTTCCAAGTAACTGAAAGCGGGATGCTAGCGGCCAAGTGTACCGAGAAGTTCCTCATCAGATCAGTCCTCTGGGGCAGGTGGACTGCCGTAGGACGTGGAGGTGCTGTGGGAGAATGTTTACAGAGAAAAGCGGCCTTAGCAGGCCACCTGCTCTGACCTCCAGCCCTAGGGAAGCAGGAAGCTCCCTCCACAGGCACCCTGGGAGTCAAAGCTGGGCCAGTGGTTCTCAGACTAGAGCAGAAGCAGCATCACCTGAGGGCTTGTTAAGACACTGGTGTCTGGGCCCACCTCCAGGGGTGGGAAGGGGCCCCCAAATTTGCATTCATAGTAAGTCCCCAGGTGATGCAGAGGCTGCCGGGCAGAGGCCACAGTTTTAGAAGCGCTGGGCTAGGCCATCACCTCCTGCCCGCAGAGGTTTATCACATCTCTAGTCAGCTACTGAAAGTCGAGAGCCTGTGATATGGCCCCTTGAGCCACCTCTGAGGGCATATTGGGGCCTGTGGTCTGGGTGGATGGGTGGGGAGCCTGGGGCCCTGAGGATGTGTACTCCTCCCCAGATCTCTCCCAGTTTGCCCTGGCCCACAGGGTAGGACCCCAGAGAGGACCAGGGACCCCCTCCTCTCACCCCCAAATCTGCTAAGGAAAAGAGCTCGTTCATTCAACCAACTGAGCCTGACTCACTGAATACAAGTCCCAAAGGCTCTGTGCCTGCCCTCAGAGCATCGGGTTATCAGGGGACAGAGACAAGTAATCCAGTGATTGTTATACGGTGGGATGGGCCCTCGAGCAGAGCACTGGAGGAGGAAGGACCTGTGCTGGCTTCAGACTGCTAAAGAAGTCAGATGGAGTCGCGGAAGGTGACCCCCGAGCATGGCATGCCTGGGGATGGAGGCAGGTTATATCCTGCACTCCCACGATGTTCTTTTCTTTTGGAAAAGTGGTACACACACAGGGTTCCAATGCCATCCCCCGCCCAAAGAAAAAATCCAGGGAAATGTCTACCTCCCCTCCTGTCTCTACCTGCTCACTTCCCACTCTTTCCCCCAAAGTCACCACTGTCTGTAGTTCCTTATAGATGATTTCCGAGTTTCTTTAATGCATTAACCAGCAAATGGGAACACAGCACTTTGGACCCCTTACAGTCAGTACACGGCACTGGTGGACGGGTGTAAGGTTAATGGGACCCTCGTTATCTAGCTGCAGCAGGCAGCTCTAAGACACTCCCAACGACCCCAGCCTCCTGGTACTGTGTCCTCCCCACCCTGAGTGTGGCTGGACCTAGTGACCTCCTTCTAGGGAACAGAACAGGGCAAAGTGATGGGGTGTCACTCGTGAGATTGGGTGATGTCCACCTGCTGGCAGGCATACTCTTTGGCTCTCTGGCTGGCGGCTGCAGCCTCTCCAGAGACCCTTAGCCGGGGGACCCAGCTAAGCCATGCTCAGATTCCCGACCTACAGAAACCATGAGATAACAAATGCCACTAAGTTTGGGGGTAATTTGTTGGCATCAACAAGTAACTGGTATGCCACTGGATGGTAGTAAATATTTAGTGTGTCCCTTTTCAAGGTCACTCCCAATTGCTTGCGCCAAAGCATGAACAGCCATCATTCAAACTGTCTCACAGAGGTATAACGCAAGCCTAACAGGTCATTAAAATGTTCTAATAGCCACATTAAAAAAAAGTAAAAACAGGTAAAATTACAATATAGTCAATATATTTAAGCCAACATAGCATTTCAAGGTGACAACGTACACATTTCAAGGGCTCAGTAGCCATGTGCGGCCAGCGGCTGCTGGACTGGACAACACGGGCTCAGAGCTTCTGCAGAAGGCGAGGGGTGTTGACAACTCCAGAAGGTGTCATGTCCCCGCCTCCCCGCAGCTCTCCTTTGCCTCTTGCAGGGGTCAGTCTTCTCTACAATTCCTGCCTCACAGGGTGCACTGGACAAGTCTGTGAAGTTACGTAAAGGCCCTGGTAACTTAGAGTGTGGAGGAGCTGAGCGGGAAAAAGGGAAGGCTCTGGTCAGAACGGATTGCAACCGCACACCCCCACTGACGACCGCTGGTGGACACAGGGATTCCAGAGGCCTGTTTCTGAGCCAGTTGAACGTGTTAAGGACCCATCTTGCTCCCAATTCTGATGATGCTATCTGCTCATGGCATGGCGCGCCATGATGTCTTACAAAACAGCTGTAAGGCAGAAACCAGCGCACAGCTGCAGGTGGCCCACAGAGGGCTACGCTCAGGGCCATGCGTTTAGGAGCCATGGCCTCGGAAAACAGAACAGGGGCAGCCTTGCAAACACACCTTGTAAAACGCTGACCACTTGGCAAGGGAAGTCTGTCCACTGTTTGCTCTCATTTATCACGTCCCCATTTCTGTTGGATGTAGTAAAGACACATCTCGCTAAAGTTATTTGAAATATCCCAGGTTTTCTTTTTAGTTTTGTCTTTTGCTTTTTTTTTTTTTTTAGTTGTGTATTTTAAAAAGTGTGCTCGTTGTTCTTTTTACTTGGAATTACAGTTGCAAGGGGACTAGATAGGGGATCTGAGCAGCCTGGAGGGAACTCTTTGTCTGGGAGAAATGGAATGCTGGGCCCAGTTTCCCTGAACATCTCAGGACTCTTTCCACCCAGAAAGCTGTAAGCACCGCACACAGCTGGCGTGACTGTGAAAATATGAAGATGCTCCATCTTTTCCACTCCGGGCGCTGCAGGCCACGGCTGTAAAGTAGCTTCCTCCGAACTGACTTGAAAATTGCTTCCTCCTGAAAGAATTATAGGGAAAGAGGGCCGGACGGACTCGATCATTTCTATCAAAAAACAAGCTGGACTCTAGAAAGGGTACTTTAATAGGGAAGGCTCGCTCCTCAAAGATGGTTTTAAAATTCCTCTCTTTGTTCACTACAAGGACTTTTAGAAAATTAGCTTCTGAACTAATGTTCTTGGTATCAGAGAATTCCGTTTCTAAGGCGTAATGAATTCAAGTACAGAGTGTGAAAGAACATGGTCCTTTTTCGGCAGAACTGGAAGAGAGGTTGGGGGACCTCGACTGGGAAGCTTTGCACAGGCTTGACCATGGGCATTTCTTTTTTTGTTTGTTTGCGGTACGCGGGCCTCCCACTGTTGTGGCCTCTCCCGTTGCGGAGCACAGGCTCCGGACGCGCAGGCTCAGCGGCCATGGCTCACGGGCCCAGCCGCTCCGCGGCATGTGGGATCTTCCCGGACCGGGGCACGAACCCGTGTCCCCTGCATCGGCAGGCGGACTCTCAACCGCTGCGCCACCAGGGGAGCCCTCATTCATAACTCTTGACAGGAAGAATGTATTGAATCTAGAAGGGTCACACATACGGTGGGCCCAATACCAGTTTTTGCATGTCTGTGGCGATCGTTATTGACAAGTTGATTCCTGAGACAGCCCCTAATTAAGAGATTTAATTGAACAGATAAACTGTTAGGGTCAGGAAAGAGAACCCAGCATAATCTCCAAATAAGCAAATGCACACATGTTGAGCTACGCCCATGCCACATGTTCCCTGAATATGGCCTAACATGGTGGTTTCTAAACTTTACTGCACACTGGAACAACTTGGGAACTTTGAAAAATATGGATGCCTGGCTCCCACCCCACCCCCATATTCTGATGGAATAGATTTGGGGTGTGATCTGGGCATCCACAGTTTTAAAGGTTCCCTAGGTGATTCTAATTTGCAGCAAAGCGTAGGAACCCCTAGACAACACAGAGTGAACTTGGACCGTCTGCAGAGCTGAATGTCTTGAATAGCTCTGTTCCCTGGATCAAGTCCCGAACTCTGAGTTTTAGTTTGTCCGCTAATAAAACGCTACGACAGTAGAGACACAAATGAGACAATAAAAGTGAAAGCACACTGGAAACTGTAAAGCCTCCGAGGGGTTGCTCAATGATGAGGTCAGCATTGCCCGTGGTGTTTAAACGCTGATTCGTGGGCCTCCTTCCCAGAGATGCTAATTTAATTGGTCCTAGATTGGGCATAGGCATCGGCATTTTTGACAAGCATCCCAGATGAATCTACTATTCCGCCAGGGTTGAAAACCACTGCCTGATTCCAAGTGAACTTTCGCCTTCTCATTAAAACCATCTGCAATCCACAGAATAGAATTCTCCACATCTTATCTGCCTTTGTACAGAACTAGTGCATTGTATTAAGACTGTGTATCAACTCAACAGCCTCCACCTTTCCCCCGTCTTCCATTTGAATATGAATGCTTTCAGGGGAGGGGTGTTACCTCCTGAGTACCTAGGGTAAGGCACAAGCCCATCCTTGCTAATGAGTTAAGGAGTTATCATTCTGCGTTTCAGAATTCTTCAGGGGTTGTTTTCAGAAATCACAGGCAGTGCTAGGGCATCTGAGATCATTTTCGGGCCTGTTCTTTAGCCTCTGGGAGGAAATACAAAAGATACCATAGGTTATCCTGCCTTCCAAGTTCTCTGGAGAAGTCCCCAAGGTTTCTTCAAGACAGTACGGCACAGTATGCAAGGTAATCTGTGGACATCTCAGCGTCATTTCTCCCTTTGGAGCACTACCCTGTTTCACAGGGGCTAGAGGACTGGGAACTACATTTCCTACATGCCTGCCTGCAGGGTTCTGAGTTAGATGTTGCCAATGAGAGGCACCCCCATAGAGTTTGGAAGGCCAAAGGGTAACAGAGGCCATCGTTGTACCGGGGCAGTGGAAGCAGGTGTATAAGCTTCAGCAGGTGGCAGATGTGAGGTTCTGCCAGAGGCTTCCAGGCATCCTTCTGGGAATAAAACCTGTCGATGCTGAGATGTCTGTTAGCAGTTCTCTGCAATTCTGGCATTTACTGATTTCCTGAACTAATCACTGATTTCCTGTTGGCCCCCTGACCTTAGATTCCCTAGCCCTCCTGATGGACTTGGAAGGCATTCATGCCCTATGTTAAGTGCCCTCCTATTAAAACACCTAGAGTGGTTTCTCTTTTCCAGACTGAATTCTGACTGGTGGGTATAGTAATTAAGAGCCTGAGCTCTGCAGTCAGAAAGCCTGATTGATGGATTCATATCCCGGCTCTGCCACATACTAGCTGTGTGTCCTTGTGCAAAGAACTCAGAGTCCCTCCCTCAGTTTTCTCATCTTTAAAATAGACAAATAAGAGCGTTAACCCCCAAGGAATGTGGGAATTATATGGGGGAAAATGCATACATTTTATACGGTGGCTGATACGTAGGAATGACTCAATATTCAACATTCGTATTGGAATTTTACTACCCATTCCATCTTGTAACAATCACCAGGCTGTAACTTAAGTCCATTTCACTTTTTCTAACAGAGAACAGAAACTTCTTAATTTACTGACCACCACCAGTGAACCAGGTACATTCTAGATGCTCGAGATAGAAGGTTGAAAAGCCTTTGCCTTCACATGGCTCACTGTTTATTGAAGGGAAAGACAGATAAGTAAGCCTAGTGAAGCGATAAAAAGTGGGAGTACAGATCCCCATCTTCTTTCCTCGTCAGAAAATCCTGGCCCCTTTTTTTCTTTCCTCATGGGCTTTATTCTCCAGTCTTTGAAACACCTGTATAGTCTTCAAATATTAGTTCCCCAATGTCCTTCCCAGGGTACAGTCATGTGAAGGACAAAGTCCACTACCCAAGCTAACTCAGTATTAACTGGAGGGGGAGAAGTACCTGTTCTACCTTGGAAGTCAACAGTTCCTAAGTTTCTCTAATTAAAGCTTTCTCCACTTTAGTTCATTGAGTTGTTCCTGCCCCATGAAGTCTTTTTTTTTCTTTCTTTCTTAAACACCTTTATTGGAGAATAATTGCTTCACAATGATGTGTTAGTTTCTGCTGTATAACAAAGTGAATCAGCTATACTTATACATACATCCCCATATCCCCTCCCTCTTGCATCTCCCTCCCACCCTCCCTAGCCCACCCCTCTAGGTGGTCACAAAGCACCGAGCTGACCTCCCTGTGCTATGCGGCTGCTTCCCACTAGCTATCTGTTTTACGTTTGGTAGTGTATATATGTCCATGCCACTCTCTCACTTCGTCCCAGCTTACCCTTCCCCCTCCCCGTGTCCTCAAGTCCATTCTCTACGTCTGCATCTTTATTCCTGTCCTGCCCCGAGGTTCTTCATAACCATTTTTTTTTCTTTTTAGATTCCATATATATGTACTAGCATACGGTATTTGTTTTTCTGACTTACTTCACTCTGTATGACAGACTCTAGGTCCATCCACCTCACTACAAATAACTCAATTTCGTTTTCCTTTTTTTTTTTTTGGTACGCAGGCCTCTCACTGCTGTGGCCTCTCCCGTTGTGGAGCACAGGCTCCGGACGCGCAGGCTCAGTAGTTGTGGCTCACGGGCCCAGCCGCTCCGTGGCATGTGGGATCTTCCCGGACCGGGGCACGAACCCGTGTCCCCTGCATCGGCAGGTGGACTCTCAACCACTGCGCCACCAGGGAAGCCCTTGCTTTTCTTTTTAAGGCTGAGTAATATTCCATTCCCATTAAGTCTTGAGGGAAAGAAGCCACTGTCTCTCTGTTCAGGGTATCCATAGGTTATTTGAGACTTATGGAATGTTAACCTCCTATGCTGTGTGGACCAAGATGCCCATTCTGGCCCCTGTGATTATGGGCAGAACCAGCTGGAACCGGATACTGAGGGATCCCGCCAGCGCTGCACCTCCAAGCTGTCCCTCTCTGGAACGTATGCCTTCGGCTGCCTATGCCTAGACGCAGCCTTCTACATGAATCCACTCACCCTCTCTGCCACAAACGTAGTAAGCGGATCACTTAAATGTAAAGAGAAGGAAAAGCCATTTATGTTCCATGTTAAAGCAAAAGCATCCTGTTAGCTATTCACTGAACTGGGAGATTGGCATTTGATCCTCAAACCAAGGCATTTCCGTGAATTCACCTTTAATGCTACCATTTTTGTAGTACTTTGTATGTTATCTCTGATGCTTCTAGAACTATTCACTGTAAAACGAATCCAGGTGGTCAGAATACGTAAGTCAGATAATCTCAGTTAAAAAAGAAATCTCAGAGGGGATACATGTGTATGTATAGTTGATTCACTTTGCTGTACAGCAGAAACAAAACATCGTAAAGCAACCATATTCCAATAAAATTTTTTTAAAGATCTCATATATATATGTATACACACACACACACACACACACACACACACACACACACACCACCAAGACTAGTTCACCACTTTTTCTTTTTTACAGTGAATAGGTTTGAAAATTAGGTCAATATATGAAATGTTCTAATTTTCAGGTGGCATAGGCAAAAAAAAAAAAAGAGAATGAAATAATGCCACTTACGGCAACACAGAAGGACCTAGAGATGATCACACTAAGTGAAGTCAGACAGAGAAAGACAAATACCATATGATGTCACTTATATGTAGAATCTAAAATAGGACACACATGAACTTATTTACAAAACAGAAACAGACTCACAGACATAGAGAACAGACTTGTGGTTGCCAAGGGGACGGGGGCGAGGGAGGGATAAATTAGGAGTTTGGGATTAGCAGATACAAACTATTATATACGGAATGGATAAACAACAAGGTCCTACTGTACAGCACAGGGAACTATATTCAATTTCCTGTAATAAACCATAATGGGAAAGAATATGAAAGAGAATATATATATGTGTAACCGAATCACTTTGCTTTATACCACAAACTAACACCAGCATTGGTCAGGCCACTCTGCAAGAAAGCTTCAGCATTTCCTCATGGTTTTAGATCAGGTATATTTTGGGTTTAAGTAAAGAAGAGTAAACTTGCAGAATCAAGTTGTTTGCTGCCTATCCAACTTTTTATGTATTCATCTACAGCAGACCTCGTTTTACTGCACTTCACTTTACTGTGCTTTGCAGATAATCGTGTTTTTTACAAACTGAATGTTTGTGGCAACCCTGCGTTAAGCAAGTCTATCGGTGCCATTCTTCCAACAGCATTTTCTCACTTCATGTTTCTGTGTCACATTTTTGTAATTCTTGTAATATTTCAAACTTTTTCATTATTATTATATTTGTTATGGTGACCTGTGATTCGTAACCTTTGATGTTTTACTGCTCTGATTCACTGAAGGCTCAGATGATGGTTAGCATTTTTAGCAATAAAGTGTTTTTAAATTAAGGTATGTACATTGTTTTTTAGACATAACGCTATTGCACACTTAATAGACTACAGCATAGCGCCAGCATCATTTTTATATGTACTGTAAAACCAAAAAAATTGTGTGACTCGCTTTACTACGATATTTGCTTTAATGCTGTGGTCTGGAACCCAACCTAGAGTATCTCCGAGGTCCGCCTGCGCTTGATTTTCAGTTGGCAGAAGGGAATCTCAAGTGCAAAGAAAAATGATTCAATGAAAAATTTTAAGTGCGAGTGCAAACTTTTGAGACAGAATTTGACTTCAAAAGAGTGCTCTTCTACTTGCTGCTTAAGAAGATAATCAGTACTAATCATGATAAATTTAGTTACTATGCTGGAACTCATGGCTAAATCCTGCCTAATTGGGTCTATTCTTTGATGGAGGACAGGAGAGGAAGGCTGAAAAGAGATGGGATCCATGACCAACGCAGACTTCTTGATTTTCCAATTTTAGATGAGTCAAGACTCCTGGTACATAGGTTTTCATTAAAATGGCAGAAAATCAATTGATCTCTGGATCAACACTAGACAACACTGTGAGGTAGGTGACACTTATCTTTGAAAACCCCTACCTTTTCAGGGGTGCTCCCCCCACTCCAGGGCTATGCTTTCATCCAGATTCCTTTCTTACACGGGCACTGGAGCACCCCCTGCCCCTGCCTGGCCCCGAACCATGGTCTAGAATGGGTCTCCTTTCCTGCCTACCTGCTAAAATAATCTTCCTCTGTAGCCCACACCCTTGGAAGCGGCTGTGACCTAGACACACTGCATGGTGCAGGTTGGCCAGAACACACCCCTTCTAACAGTTTCCCAGGCGCTTGTGATCTGTGATGACTTCTCACAGTTAAAAAGAGAAGAAACGGAAAAACAGAAAACAACAGAAACCTCCCCAAATAACACCAAAAAAGATCCTGAAGGTGTGAAAGTAAGAGTAGAAGTTTTCAGGCCCAGTGTCAGGCCCTTGGATGGACCATTTTACTTTCAGCCAGCCTTACTGCACAGTTAACACAGAAAAGAGTGGGCATTCTTGACCAGGAGCCCTGGTGAAGGCCCGACGGAGATGAGACAGTGTCTAACCAGGTCCAGGCAGCACTGCCCCTAATGTGCCCCTATAACCAGGAGCCTATCTTGTTCTGGGATAACAGCATAGCGGCAGCCTACATCACCTGTAGTGAGATTAATTATTTAAGTAAAATTTTACTGGTACCCTACATGTGTCAGGCACTGTGCTAGCAGATGGGTAGACCAGGACAAATAAGAAATGGTCCCCAACCTCACAGAGCTCCAGTCTGATAAAGGAGCTCAGGCTTACAGGATTTTCTTACCCGGACAACAAACTGTCCCGGGATCTCTGAAACAGTGCTCCTAGATTCCCCTGATGCAGTAAGGATGTGACATGAAACTCAGAACAAACAGAAGGAATGTCACTTTCTATATGGCCCAAAGATAGCTTCCTACCAGAAATTCACCCCTGGCTTCTGCTGCATTTTCATCACTGAGACTCACATAGCCGTTTTTAATAGCACGCAGCTAAATGGGCCACAGGAGGTACTTTGTGAGTATTTGTTGATTTGAATCGGCTAGTCTCAGGCCAGGGAACACCTTGCTCCCGTGCAGCAAGGGGCTGGGTGCGGTAGGAGGCGTACCGGATCCTCGGATTAACTAGGTGGGTGACGGGAGAGACACGTAACTTCAAGTCAATAAGAACAGAGGGAGCGTTCTGTGTATTCAGCGGGGACGAACTTCAAGCCACGGGGCCAGCTCTCACCGGCCTGCAGAAGGGAGAGGTGGCAGTCTCCTCCTGGGTGAGGTCCAGCCAACAGTGCATGAAAGCACGGGGCTCAGTGGGAAAACTCAGGCCAGTAATAGTCAGCCATTGCTTTATTTATTTATTTTTTTGCGGTACACGGGCCTCTCACTGTTGTGGCCTCTCCCGTTGCGGAGCACAGGCTCCGGACGCGCAGGCTCAGCGGCCATGGCTCATGGGCCCAGCCGCTCCGCGGCATGTGGGATCTTCCCGGACCGGGGCACGAACCCGTGTCTCCTGCATTGGCAGGCAGACTCTCAACCATTGCGCCACCAGGGGAGCCCAGCCATTGTTATTTTTAAACAAACTTTTATACTAGTTTTAGATTTACAGAAATGGTACCAAGATAATACAGGGAGTTCTTGGAAGCTCAGGACCCAGTTTCCCCTGCTGTTAAGATCTTCCATCAGTGTGATCCATTTATCACAACTCATAAACCGGTATCGAGATGTCATTATTAACCAAAGTCCACACTTCGTCCCAATTTCTTTAGTTTTCACCTGACCTTCTTCTGTCCAGGATGGGATCACTCGGTTGTCATGTCTCCCTAGGTCCCTATTTGCGGCTGTGAGTTTCTCAGACGTGCCTTGTTTTTGGTGACCTTGACCATTCTGTGGAGTGTTGGCAATGTATTTTGTGGAAGGATCCTTCATGGGGCTGTTTGATGTTTTTCTCATGATGAGACTGAGTTTATGGTTTGGGGGAGGAGGTGAAGGGCCCCAGAGCTGAAGGGCCTTCTCATCCCATCATCGCAGGTGCTTGTTACGCACGTGACTTATCACCGGGCTGAGGCTGTCCTGGTCTGGTTCCTGTGCTGAGACCTTACCCTTCTTACCCCTTCCAGGCTGCACGTGGAAGCTATTAAGACAGCCCACACTTAAGGATGGGCAGTTATGTTCCACGTCCTTGAGGGGGCAATACGTACATGAATTATTTGGAAAATTCTGTACGGGACATTTGGGGGGACTATGTACGGGGACAGAGTTGCCCCCATTTATTTATTTACTCATTTATTTATATCAGTAGGGACTCTTGTGTATTTACTTTCTACATTAGAATCCAATAGTAGTCAGCTGTTTCTTAGTCACCTACAAACTCTTAGGTATAAAATAAGCTACACGAATACATTGTACAACATGGGGACTATAGCAAATATTTTATAATAACTGTAAATGGAATATAACCTTTCAAAATTGTGCATCACTGTATTGTACACCTGTAACATATATATTGTTCATCAACTATACTTCAATCAAAAAAAAAGTAACAGAACCAAAGCCCATAAAGGAAGGGGAAAAGCATGTAAAGATTAAAAAAAAAGTACCAGACTGAAGTCTATAGATACAGCTAAGGGGTGGAGTTGCAGTGTGTTGCCAGTGGTAGCAACAGGCACAAATCAAAGGCTTGCATTACCTGTGCAAAGTGGTAAAATTCTGGCCAGACACTGCAAGTCCTAACAGAGCATTCACATTCTTGACCAGCAAGAGTAGAATTTTTTTCCAAATGGCAGATAACTGCATATGCACACATACCGACTAAGGGTATCGGGGACATTGAATTGCCGAATCAAACGGACATCTTTGTTTCTTTGTCTTTCTTGGTCACTGATTTATGTGCCATTTATGTGACACTCCTTCCTTGCAATGTTCATTGCACGGCTCTCTGGCCTCTCAAGGGTCTCTTTATCTTTGACTTCAAACTACCTTGGATGAATCCACCTCTTCTGGCCACTGCTCAGAAGCTGATGCTATCCTAGGATCCTACCCTCAGTTCTCTGGTCTTCTGCACCCTCTCATCTCTTCATCTGCTCCCAAGGAGACCACCATGAGTTTGTCCTCCTACTGTCAGCTCTACAGGGCCAAGTGCATCTCTGTACTGTGGTTTCCCGGAGGCTAGAGCCCACATTTTATGTCACTGGGCATCTTGAGAATCTAGTCAAACGCCTGGCACAGAATAACCACACAGTAAATGTTTGTTGAGCAAGTAAGTTCATCTCCCCTTGGACGTGCCTCCACCTAGATGTGCCGCCCCAAACCAGGTCCCGCTACCTCCCCACCTAAAATCCAACACTCACTGCTGAATTCTGTATCCACCCGGTCACCTGCACGTGGTTTTTGACTTCCCTTCTCTCCTCCTTATGGACAACAAAACTCCTAGAGGCGTCTGTCCAATTTCTTCAGCTTTCTCTTGAAGGCGTCTTTCTTTATCCCTTATCATACCCTTATCATACCCTCACCCCTTCCCACACTCCAGTTCTCACTGTAATATCTTATTCACTCCCTCCTCTCTCCAGTCCTGCCTCCAGCTTCTATTTCCCACCTGGCTTCAGCCCATCTAAAATCTAAGTTCATGGTGCCTGCTGCTTCTTAAGGCACACAAGTCTCCTCACGGCCTGGCCTCAGCTCACTGCAGGTGCTTCCCTGTCCTAGCCCTTGAACTCAGTTCTGGAACACTGCAAACTGTTTCTGGTTCTGCTTCTCTGAATGTCAGCCAGGGTTTCTCCTCCTGCCTTAAGTGCCCTTCTTTCTGTTCCCTGTTCTCATTTATTACCTTTCAAAGGCCATCCCAGAGGGCACATCTCGATGCTCAGTGACCTTAACTAATTACCCTCTTCTGTACACACGTCTATCAGTGCATTTGCCACCGTATATTCTAAGTATTTGTCTTCAAGTCTGTCTCACCTACCTGAATCATGGGCTCCTTGAGGGAAATGTCTGGCCTCACTCCTTTCTGTGTCACCAGGGCCTGGGGGCACAGGTATTTGTATAACTGAAAAAACATCAGCACCCACCCCTTCAAAATAAGAGACAAGACCTGTAACTGTGCACAGAAGAACTTGATCCTTGACCCCAAGTGGGGTGGAATACACTAACAATATACCTATATACCTTTAGCGAGCTGAAAACCAACGAGCTCCAATTAAGTTACATAAAAGCTTATTTAAAAGAGAAAACACTTGATAACAATTACGCATTTTAAAGCTCACTGGCTTTTACTTCAAAAAGTGCACATCTCTCTGCTCTAGAGTCAGACCAACAACGGGAAGAGCTCACACAGAAACTGCTGAGAACCCCAGGCCTCCTCCGGCTGGGTAGTCGCTTATGCAATAAAAGTTGCAAGACTGGACACCCACATGCTGCTGTCGGAACTCCTGTAGGAGATGACAAGATAGCGTATGCTACTTTTTATCCAGACCTTTTCCAAGTAAGAGTTTGGCATTTGACAAATATATTTTGGTTGAGGTATCTTACTACAATATCCTTTTTTTTAAAAAAAAAAAAAAAAGGAAAATTCATTTGTGTTTCGAATGGTTTCTCCGCAGGTGTGGTGCACTTCCTTTCGGTTTTCTTGGTGGAGAGGCACGAGCTGGGGGGGCCAGGAGGGGTGATCGGGGAAGGATGCAGACGCTGGCTGCTGTGTGGTGTCAAGCCAACTGGGTGTGTTTCCAGCTGAATGTCCAGGTTGTGGTGCCCAGGAGGCAGGCACAAAGGCGGGTGTTAACAGGACTCACCCCTCCTTTGCCCTGACCTTGCCTGTGGCCTACAGGACCAGGCCCTCAGAAATCTGAGGCCAAGCAGGTGCTACTGAGCCCTGTGAGAGCCCCTCACTGCCCTTTCTCCCTCCTCACCAGACCATCCTAACCAGATCTTCCTCCCTCCCACCTGCACTGCACTCCCTGTTTCAGAGAAATCTCAACCTGCTGGATTCCCAAGGCTGATCTCCAACCCAGACTGCGACCCATCACTGCTCCGTCCTCCCAGCTGAGTCTGGGTTCCCGGGAGATTCAGTCTCACGGGTACTCTGAGAGCTCCGTGTGGGATCTTTCAATATACCTGCACCCAAATGATCTTCAAGAAAGATACAGACACCATCACAAAGCTCCACCGGGACGTGTGTGCCCTCGGAACGCCTGCGGCCTGCGGTCCGGGCCGGGGCATTGTTTTGGAGCATCTGGTGATGCAACGCTCTTGTGCCCTTGCCCCCAGTCCCCCCACCGTGTCCAAACCAGAGCGTTTCCCTGCTTCCTCTGAGCTGCCTTCCCCAAAGACCTCCACCCAAAACCACAGTCGAAGGACTCAGGCCGTGAATGAGCTCGTGCACCAGAGAAACCCTCTGGAAAGGGATTTTAGAGGCTTTGGTGACGACGGAGGCCGGTGGTTGATGAACTGCTATTGCTGCTGGCATCCCAACCCTTTCTGCAGAGGAGAGCCTGTGCAGGAGGGCAGGGGCCTCAAACTTCTCACCAGCCACTCAGTCCTCCACAGGGAAACAGCACTGTGACAAGGCACGCGGGACAGTCCTGCAAGGTTAGGAGAAAACGGAACTTAAGCGAAAAGCTCCCCAGGACAAGGGCTGTTAGATAAAAGGTAGAAATTCATTCTCAGAGTGGTCATGTTTCAGGAGGATATTTACTTAGCGATCAGGGCCCAAGGAAGGGCTAAGTTCATGAAATTAACATGGAATTAATGTTATCTAAACCTCAGACTCCTTTAAGGATGTTTCAGAAGAGCCTTCTTGCCTTCTCCTTGGGAGCAGCGACTGGTCATCATCCCCCAAGGCTCTGGCTGAGCCGGCCTGAGTGGCGAGGTCAGAGCAGCTTTGCTGAAGGCCACGGAGGGTGCGGCTGCTGCTTCCCTTGCCCGTGTCCTCCCAGTCTGGGCTGAGGCCGCCTCCCGCCAAATCCAGAGCACTGCTAACTCTTTCCCCGGCAGGACTGAGGCCCAAGGCACAGAAAAGCCGCAGCTGCTAAATCTGGGGTCGGCCTCTGCCGAGGTCGCCCGTCAGCCCGGGTGGCCCCTGTGGTCAGGGGAACAGGACAGTGAATTCTGCTGGTCCCTTGGTCTTGGTTCCTTCTTCAGCAGCACTGTTTTCGATTCTTGCCAACTGTCTTATTAACAGCAGCAAGGGTTGGGAAAAGGTTATCAGTTTATGGTGGTTGGAGGTGAGGGCTGGGCCTGGGAGTTACAGGTAACAGCAGGAGGATGGGCTGATGAAGGGGCCGGAGGAGTTTTCGATGAGTGGAGAGGAGAAGCAGCAAGCCAGATCCTGCAGTGCTGGGCGCTGCGTCCTCACCTGCAGCCTGGCCTCCTTCCTCTGCAATTTGAACCATACACACCTTTGAGTACGTCCATCCCCAGAACCGCTCCTCTAGGAAGCCCACCACACAATCCACCTTCTCTGATCTCCGCTCTTCTCTGAGCCCCATCATGGACCCGATGTCTTGGCTGGGCGCCAGGGGTCTCCTTCCTCCTCTAGACTCTGAAGGACCGAGATGATGCGTGAAAATCCTCTGGCGTCCTTTGGACCAGTCAGGTGGTTGGGTACCAGGTTAAATGCAGCGTGAGGAGACTCAATGTCAGAGCTTCCTGAGGCTGGAACTGCTGCTGTCACGTGGGGCTCTGAGCCCCTCCGGATACACCCTTCTCTGCTCCACCCCACTCCAGCAGGGTCAATGTCGTGTGAGCAGGGGCCGTGCCATTTTCCCAGATTTATTTGGTCACGTCCAGTGCTGAGGGTGGGGCCCCCAGCAGAGGAGGAACGTAACAAATGAACAGATTCTCAACTGAACCAAATGGAAAGGAACAGACAGCTGTGTGGTTACACAGGAAAGAGCCGGGTGATGGAATAAGAGAAGGGGGATAAAACGATGTCGAGATGAGAAATCCATTCTAACTTCAACTCAAGTCAGTGTTAATTGTTAGGAATGTTAAGATTATTACCCCCAATGGGTATCTTTAAATGTGATTCTGCAAGAAAATTTTATTTTTCTCTGTGTACATTTCAGTCAGATTCTTGGAAATAAACCTTCCTTCTACTCTCAGATATTGCAAAAACCGGCTGTGCCCAAATCTAGTTTTCATATGGAAAGAGTTTAGGATTTCTTACCTGGGAATTACGGTAACTCTAAATTTTTTCTATTAAAGGAAAACACCTATGCTTTTTTTTTTTTTAGAAGCCAGGGTGACTTCAACCAAAGAAAAACTAAAGAGTGAGTGGATAGTACAGAAATGGCATTGCCTCCTGGACCCTGCAGGTTTATTGTCCTAGGTTTATTGCTCGTTCCTTGATAACAGGGAAATGACTTTTTTTTTTTATCCCGTGACACCAAGTACTTCCTTCTACCTTTCCCTTATTCCTCAAAAATAAAGCCACTATTTTTTTTTAAAGAATGAACATGAAAGCCAGCGATTTTTGGTGCCCTATTTATATTCAGGTTGGTAATAAGTAAAGCACTCAAAACACTTCTTTCCTTTCCCATCATTATTTCCAGTGTTAAGGTATCCTACATCAAATCTCTAGCCTTTTCACTGTGTAAATACATGCCTTTCAGAACTCTCCAGCCAAGAAATTAGAGATGGGTACTCTAGGCTTTCAAAGGATTTTGTGGCCTCAAGGTCAAGTTCTGAAGGATGACCCATCTGGCTGCTCTTACCACATTGGTCAGGCAGCAGGTGTAAAGAGAGGGGTGCTTGTGGCGTCAGTGTGGGCCCTGGGCAGTCAGTCACCCTGGCAGCCCAGAGGAAGTCAGGGGCTCTGAGTGTGAGTGGGTGAGTTTCCAGCTCTACTCGCTAGTGTTCTTTACCAGCTGGGTGATGTGGTGGCGGTACTGACTGTCCATTTCCTCCTCTGTAAAGGAGAAAATAAAATACTCTCTCAGGACGGTGTATCTGAAAAACGCTATGTTGAACTAAGGCTTCTGTACACCCAGGAATAAAACATCATCACGCCATAAAAAGGAACGAAATAGTGCCATTTGCAGAGATGTGGATGGACCTAGAGACTGTCGAGTGAAGTTAGTCGGAAAGAGAAAAACAAATACTGTATAATATCGCTTATTGGCAAAGCAGAAATAGAGTCACAGATGTAGAAAACAAACTTACGGTTACCAAGGAGGGGGAGGGGGACGAATTGGGAGATTGGGACTGACGTATATACACTACTGATACTATGTGTGAAATAGATAAGGAGAACCCACTGTGTAGCACAGGGAACTCTATTCAATGCTCTGTGGTGACCTAAATGGGAAGGAGATCTAAAAAAGAGGGGATATACGTATATGTATAGCTGATCCACTTTGTTGTACAGCAGAAGCTAACACAACATTGTAAAGCAACTATATACTCCAATAAAAACTAATAAAAATAAGTTTGTCACTTGGTTATGAGATATACTGCAATTTCTTATCTCGGGGACTTATCTACCAAAGCCTTGCATCCCCCTTTCATATCCCTACAAGACAGCAGCCCTTTTCACTGAGCCAGCACCCTGGGTCGTTTCTGAGACCAGTTCTCATAATTTATTTGCTGCCTCCCCGGCTCCATTCTGCCATTTCGCATGGTTGGGTCAACCTTTCCTTCACAAGTCTGGGGTATCATTTAGATTTTTAGCCTAACTGTCAAGATGTATTAGGGAAAGAGGCTGAATCGTGCCAACACTGCTTTGGCAAATAATAAGAAAAGTCACATTTCTGGGCTAGCAGTGGGCAGGCCATCACACCTCCTCAATGACCTTCAAACGTCCAACACGTGTACTCACAATATGTACGGCATGAACAGGAAGTGGCTGACACCTGCATGGGAAGAAGTGCTGGGTCTGCAGTTAATTTTTGACTCCTAACTTTGTCACTAACTAGCGCTATGGCCCTGAGTAAATTATTCAGCCTTTTCGGGTCTCCACTTCTCAATGTAAATTGAGAATGAATAGTACATATCCTCTCAACTTTAAAGGACTATTGGGGAATTGAATAAGAAAATGTAGACAAAAGTATTCTGCAAATTTTACAGCACAGAATAAATATGAGGGCTTGTATCAGTGTAGGCTCAGAGCCCTGTACACAGTAGGGCTTCAATAAATAGGAACCGAATTGCAGGGTACGGAAGAGCCACCACTAATTCTTCTGGCAACTTGACATGTAAAGCAGAGGTGAGGGAGGGCAGGCAGTCAGGCTGGCGGATTAAACTTGGGCTCAGTACGCTCCAATCAGCTTTCTTAACTGACACAAGGATGGAAGTAATGAACTTCAACATCTGGTGATGTGGATCTAAGGAATCAGTTCACATGACAAAACGCAGGGAACTCATTTAATTCTAGAAGGCAGCATCCTTAGGGTGTCCCTTGGGCCTCCTGGAAAGGCAGGCAACAGGCCAAGCCTCATTAAGTATCTGGAGAGGACAGACATCCAGGTGAGGGACCGGAGAACTGCACCCCCTTTCCTTCCCTCTCCTGCCCCCTCACCTCCATGCTGCACCTGCCCAGCCCCGCCTGCCTCTTCCGCACACCCCGGACCTGGGAGCCTGTGCTGGCTGCTCTGCTCTCTTCTCTTCTTCTGCCTGCACTTGGAGCCGGTTTCATTCACCTGTGCACTTAACCCTTCTGCTCTTCACCGTGGTTCCTGGGGCTTCACTTCCCCTGCTTTGCGGTCAGAGACTGTATTTCAAGTGTCTTTTGAGTTCCCTCAGTCCCTGTCTGAGGACCAAGCCTGTAGCAGATGATAAATACCTGCTGACGAGGAACCTGGACGCCTGTGAAGGTGCCGGAACCTGGTCCTGGAGGCTGTGGGCATCCTTAAAAGGACTAAAAGCAGGACAATGACCTGCTTAGATCCATCTTGAAGGGAGACTTGACGGAAGACAGGGAGAGCCAAGCCAGGTTTTAAGGGAGGGGAAAATTGCTTCAGGTCCACAGTCCTTACCTGAAACCCTCAGGTCTGGATGTGTTTTGGGATTCAGAACCTTTGTATTTTAGGAAGGCAAACTGATGCCTACACCACACACCATACACCACACCAGGCAGGGTCTGGGCCGTCTAACGAACAGACAACCACGGGAAGTGGGATCAAAGCTATGCATCACTTTCAGTCAGTTCTACCAAATGAGCTCTTAAAAACTTCAGGCGTTCAGAGCTTTCACAATGTATGAATGGAGGGAGAGAGACTGTGGGTTGATATTTTAAGAAAAGCCTTCTCAGGAGGAGGGGTCTGGCTGACCAAAGGCTCTTATGTTTTGCTGATCACCTGGAGAGGAGTCCGGGGACGGGTCAGACAGAGGAACCGCTCAGCTCCATGGAAGGCAGGGTGTCTGGCCTGTGGGGCAGTCCCAGAGACGGGCAGAGGGCGAGGAGGGGGCCCAGCGGGCTGGTGCGGGATGGACGCTGAAGCTACGCAACGAAGCCGGGGAGAAGCAGCCGGTGGGGCAGCCAAGGGCCTGCAAGAACGGGAACGCCTAGCCATCCAGTCTGAAACTGTTTGCACTGTTTTCTGTAAGTCCCCTCCTTGGCCACCCCACGTGCGGGTCCGTTGTCTATCTACAACAGCGCTGTCTAGTACAAATATCATGTGAGCCACCTAGGTAATTAAAAGATTTCTAGTAGCTGTGCTAAAAAAGTGAAAAGAAATGGTGTGATGTTAATCATATATTTTATTTGAGCCAATACACCCTAAATATTGTCATGTAATCAATAAAAAGTTACTAATGAGACCTTTTACTTTTTCTCCCCTTGGTATGAAGTGTCTGAAATCCGGTGTGTATCTTACACTAACAGCCATCTCGGTCCAGACTCTCCACACCTCGACAGCCGCCTGGGCCTGGTGGCTGCTGGACTGGGCAGTGCAGCCCTAGATTCCCCAGTGGGGCCTTGGGGGGCTCAGGTCCCACCCTCAGCTCTTTGCTGAGTGAGTCTCCCAAGTGGGACCCTTGTAGACTGAACGCTTACTGCTCTGGACAAACTGACTCAGGTAATTCATTAGCCTCCCAACAACGAGGGGATTTAGACCAGGTGCCTGTATCTATGAGCATCAACATGTTCTTCTCCAGCTAGATCTTTTGAGAGAGGCTGGAAGTCTGTCCTGAGACTGCAAGGGAAAATCTGGGATGTAGGTTTTCCTGTAAAAACTCTGAGTTTACATGCCTACCTGTAGCTACACAGGATGGAGTAGGTAGGGTTACCTCTGCCCCCACTTTTTTTCATTATAAACGAACGTGTTTAGTTCCAACAACCGTAATGAACAGATTTCTCAAACTAACAACATAGCCCTACATTTTCACTGTTTTTTTTATTGGTAAGAGATGGGATTTCATTTGTGATGATTAATCCTGAGACTTTGTGAGCACTTATAAGCGCTTGAATGCCATAAAATAAGGGAGCTGACGGAAGTCGAAATAAAGTATCTGCCAAAATAAAAAGACCCATCACAGAGTCGTTTTTACACGGCTAAAGGCCTCTCCAGAATCTGTGAAAGGATTACTCGTGTGTGTGGAGACACCCCAAACCATGCCCACAGGGCACTTACTAAACAATGAGTCATCCTAATACTTGCTCAGCTTTCCCAAGGAGGCACCCACTCCTCACGGACGGATGGCCCCCAAAGCAGCTAGCCATCCAAACCCATTCAAACAAAGCTGATTTCTTTTTGGTGAGGGGTGTAGATAAAATTCCTAGATGAATTGCCTGGGAAGTCAATCTGACATACAATCACCTATGTATGTAGCTGCTCGGAAGAGCTATAAAAAGTTTCATCGATATCCCTTCATTTTCCTCCAACGCCCTCCCACCGGCGTCCCATCATCTCACAGCATCAAGGCTCGGGTGGTTTACATGCAGGAAGCTAAAATCACTGCATCTCAGCCAAAGACTGTGCAATTTCAAGCCAAGTTTATCCTGTGCTGTTGTTATTTAAACTTTTGGTTGCGTTTCATAGAAAAGGTCTAAGAACCCAGAGTGTCAGCAACCTGCACAGTTATATCTACCGCCACTTTGTTTTCTACAAGAGAAAGAGAATCAAGTCTCGCTTATTACTGTTCCATGTTGTTCCTCCTTCTTCTGCACTGGACACACAGTCTCTGGAAGCCCAGAACTTGGACTAACGAAAAGTCTGCACATCTTACGACACAGCATGTGATTTCTGTGTTCTGGTGGGATTACTGACAGCCGTGGAGAAGGAGCTGGCCAGCCTCTCTGCTACCTTTGTTCTGCTCTTCCACCGTCTATTTCTTCCGAGATCCCTGCCATGCCATGAAGATTTGAAAGCATCAGGTCTCTCAACTCAACTTTTCTTCCCATACCAAGGAAATAAAGCCCACCTGGTTCTTCCTAAGCAGAAACTATTTAGAAGAAGGAATGGAAAGCTGGTGAGAGGGCATTTCACAAGAGTTCAGATCAGGTTCCTGCAGATTTGAGAATTCTCAGTGCCGTGTGGGGTCCTGCCACCTACTTGGCTAGGTGGCCCTGCCTGTGGCATGAGATGGCCTTCTGCCCATTCCTGACCTGGATGTGGGGAGTGGTGCGTGCATGTGTGTGTGTGTTTGGGACTGTGGATATTCTACACAGAAAAAGACTTTCCAACTCAAAAACCAACTGTTAAGAGCCCAGAGGTTTTTTTTTTTTTTTTTCAGAGAAATAAAATATGCAAGTTTCAGGTCTACAGAGAAAATGTAGTAAGAAAGCAGTGACTAAGATGACAAGTTAGGTTTCTGGACGTACTTCTACCGTAAAGACTATTTTTGTTTTAAATAAGCAAGGCATTCTCTTCTGGAAGAAAGGCCCTTGGGATGGAAAGAAGAGAAAAATAGGTCCTAGTAAGGACCCAGGTCCCAGTAACTGTTTTCAGGGTCTGACAGCTCTGCCAGGTGTTCAGAGCTGAGGACCGGAAGACCCGAGGATCTGACTTCTCCTGGCTCTGATGTTAACTACTTAGCCATAAACTTTCCGGTGGCCTCTTTATAATGGGAATAAAGAACCCAATTCTGCCTTCTTTATACCTTGGTTTTGAAGACAACGTGATACAGTAGAATGGAAAGTGCTTTGAAAAACATTTTTTTAATGTACATAAATACAGTAGTAAACAAATATCTGACTGAATTGGCATGCTGCTAATATATCTACTGCCTGTGTCACAAACTCTCATCTGTAATGTTCTATACCTGGGCTTTTTTTTTTCTCTAAAACTTCTCTGTATATTCCCAGCCTGTTCAAAATAGAATTCCAAGTGTGTATCATCTGCAGGATTGGGTAACGGCAGAGCGCTAGGCTGTTCCTGTACCTCACCCAAAGTTCCAAGAACCAGACAATCTCTAAACTTCTTTCCAGCTTGAAAACTCATCTAATCTAAGCAACAACAATCTCCAGCCAGGCATCTCTCCTCCTTGCCTTTGGACTACTATTTTAGCAGCTTATTATTTTTTTTTAGCTCATTTCTCCACCCCATGGCTACGTGTCTTCTGACACCACTAACGATGGAGTGCTGGGGCCAAGCTGGGCATCTCTTCATTGCTGACTGTCCAAGAATCTGCCTGTGACTCATGCCTTGGACTGCCCAGCGTTCGGATGCTGGGTGGCTGTCACCATAATGTTTGTAGGATTTGGAAATTCTACCTCAAGCTCTACTCCAAGGGTGTTGATCCTGGCTGGCTGCATTCGTGCAAAACAATCCAAGCACTCTGACTCACTTTGGGAATCTGGCATTCTTGGGCTTTTGATATTGAGACAGTGGAAAACTTTTATATCAGTATCCATGCTGCCAATAATTTTTATCCATTTAAGCACTTAATCTTTCACATATTTACCCAGCAATTTCCAAGGCTCACTATAGATCAGAGTTAGCACTCTTCTGCTAGGACAGACTTCCCCATGGTGCTGATAGAGACACATTTGTAGATATCTCATGGGAACATTTGAGGCATTTAGGCATCAGCATTTTATAATTTTCATCATAGAGCCCCTGTACATGTTTTGTTAGATTTACACCTCAGTGTTTCATTTTCTGTGAAGCAACTGTAAATGGTATTGAAGTTTTAAATTTGGTTTCTACTTGTCAGCATATAGAAATCCAAATGATTTTAGTGTGTTGATCGTGTATCCTATAATACTTCAGAACTTGTTTATTAGTTCTATTTGGTAGATTCTTTGGGATTTTCTACAGAGACAAGCATGTTGTCTTCAATTAGAGACAGTTTTATTTCTTCTTTTCCAATATGTATGCCTTATATTTCTTTTTCTTGCCATATTGCAGTGGCTAGAACTTCCAGTATGATACTGAATCAGAGTGGTGACAGTGAACATCCTTATCTTGCTTTCAACCTTAGAGGGAAAGCATCCACTCTTTCACTATTAAGTATGATGTTAGCTGTTAGCTGTGTTTTGCAGATGTTCTTCACAAGGTTGAGGAAGTTCCCCTCTATTCCTAGCATACTGAGAGTTTTTATAATGCATGTGTGTTAAATTTTGTCAAATGCTTTTTCTTTATCAGTTGATATGATCATATGCCTTTTCTTCTTTAGCCTGTTGCTATAGTAGATTACAGTGGTTGATTTTCAAATACTGAACCAGCCTTGCACACCTGGAATAAATCTCACTTGGTCATGGTCATGGTCTTTTTATACATTGTAAGATTCAACTCGCTAAAATTTTCTTGGACTTTTTTTTTAAATGTCTAAGTTCATGGGGGATATTGGTCTGTTATTTTGTTTTTGTTTTGTCTTTGTCTGGTTTTGGCATCAGGAAAATGGTCTCATATGATTTGGGAAGTGTTCCCTCCTTTTTTTCCTGGAAGAGATTGTATAAAATTAATGTTAATTCTTCTTTAAATATATGGTAAAATTCTGCAGTGAAACCATCAGTGCCTAGAGATTTTTTTTTTTTGGTGGGGGAAGGAACTTTTAAACTACAAAGTAAGTTTCTTTAATAATTACAGGGCTATTCAGGTTAAGCATTTCAACTTGGCTGAGTTTTGGTAATTTGTTGTTTTCAAGGAATTGGTCCATTTCACATAAGTCATCAACTTTATGTGTGTAGAGCTGTTCATAGCATTACCTTATCCTTTTGACACCTGCAGGGTCTATACTGTTATCCCTCGATTCACTCTTTTTTTTTTTTTTTTTTTTTGCGGTACATGGGCCTCTCACTGTTGTGGCCTCTCCTGTTGCGGAGAACAGGCTCTGGACGCACAGGCTCAGCGGCCATGGCTCACGGGCCCAGCCGCTCTGCGGCATGTGGGATCTTCCTGGACCCGGGCACGAACCTGTATCCCCTGCGTCGGCAGGCAGACTCTTAACCACTGCGCCACCAGGGAAGCCCTCCCTCGATTCACTCTTGACCTGTGTTTTCTCTCTTGTTATCTTCAACCTTGCTAGAACTTTATTAATTTCTTCAAAGAATCAGCTTTTGTTTATTAATTTTCTCTATTGTTTTCATGTTTTCAATTTCATTGATTTGTGCTCTTAGCTGTATTACTCACTTTCTTCTGCTTGCCTTGGCTTTATTTTGCTCTGCTTTTTCTAGTTTCTTGAAGTAGGATTTCGCTAACTGATTTCAGATCTTTACTCAAGTCTACTGTAAGCATTTAGTGCTGTAAATTTCCATCTTTGTACTGTTAGCTTTATCCCACAAAGTTTGATATGCTGTGCTGTCTCTTTTTTTTTGGTGTGTTGTCATTTTTATTTCTTTCTTTGTATATTATAAATTTCCTTTTTGACCTATGGGTTATTTAGAAGTGTGCTGTTTAATTTCCAAGTGTTTGGAAATTTTCATGTTATCTTTCCATTACTGATTTTTAGTTTGATTCTGTTATGGTGAGAGAACATACTGTATATGATTTCAATTCTTTTAAATTTGTTAGGGTTTGTTTCATGTCCCACAATAAGGCTTACCTTGGTGAATGTTTCATGGGAGATTGAAAAGAATGTGTATTCTACTGTTGTTGGGTTAAGTGTTCTATTAATATCAATTAGATCCTGTTTGATGGTATTTTCAGTTCGTCTATATCCTTGCTGATTTCCTGTCTAGTAGTCTATTAATTGCTGAAAGTAGGGTTTTGAAGTCCCTAACTATAATTGTGGATTTGTCTATTTATCTTTTCAGGTCTATCAGTTTTTGATTCATTTATTTTTAAGCACTGTTGTTTCTCCACACACATTTCTGATTGGTATATCTTCTTGCTGGGTTGATCCTTTTATCTTTATGTAATTTTCCTCTTTGTCCCTAGTAATTTTATTTGCTGTAAAATCTTTTTATATTAATATAGCCACTCTTGATTTTTTTATTACTTTTTGCATGATGTATTTTCTGACATTTGTACTTTTAACCTACCCATGTCATTATGTTTGAAGTGAGTTTCTTGTAGACAGTAAAGAGTTGGGTCATTAAAAAAAAATCCACTCTACCAATTTCTATGTTTTACTTGCTGTATTTAGACCATTTACATTGAATGTAATTATTGACAATATTAGAGTATAAGTCTGCCATATTATCCATTGTATACTATTTTTTTCCTTTGGCTTCTTATTCCTCTTTTATTTGGCCTTCATATGGCTTACTAGTACCTTTCTCAGAGCTCTGTTTTAATTTATTTATAGTGTTTTTGAGTATGTTGCTTTGTATAGATTCCTTACGGGTTGCTTTAGGTAATGCCATACACATAGATAACTTATCACAGCCTAATGGTATCCACTTTGAAGTACAGAAAAGTTACCTCTATTAAAGTCCCTTTATCCTCTCCATTATGAAAACTACAACAGTTCACCTGGGATAAGAATAGAGTTTTAGAAGGTTGGGTCCAAAATATAAAGCCCTGTGGTCCCTGAACTTCAGGTATGACCTTGAGGTCTCCAGCCATTCTTGTACTAGTAACACCCTATTTGTACAGGCAACGAGCTTGCAGGTACCCCACATAACATACCCTCCTTTATGCCCATCAATGCAGTTTAAAGAAACATAAGAATATAACCATCCACTATAGTTCAGACCGCAGATGTCTGAACATCTGTCTAAAAGCCCTAGGCAGATGGTCAGTATCAATATACAGGATCACATCTGTGGCTGTAATTGGGTAAAATGAAGTACTTGTCTCAGAAGGTACGGATCCCACCATGGAGAGCTACTCCACTTTCAGAATCTGGTTTCTATACTATCTCTGAATTCTGGAAATTAAAACCAACAAGCAACTAATCATGTTTCTTGCCCTTTATTGCTTTTCTAGCAGTTCTGTATCATGGAATGTATGATGTTCCTAGGTCAGTGCGCTAATACCTGGCTAGCTCACATTTTGGCATGATCAGAACTGTACTCTAGATACATTCATCATATAGTTGGAATGAAGAAATGGGTAGCAGGGAGATCAGCCTTCTACAGAGGGCTGGGAATGAAGCAGGGAAGGCATGAACAAAGGGGTGGCCATGGAGATGTAAAGGAATAGAATTAGGTAGGAGAGGCTGCAAAAATAGAACGTGATAGGATACAGCAAGTGATTGGGCTCCAGAGCTAAGGAAGGAGAGGAAGTCCATGGTTTTGAGTCTGTGAGGCAGCACTAAGAAAAGTAGGTGAATAAGAGAAAGAGCTGGGGGGAGGGTGGAGAGGAATGTGAGATTCTGAACATGTAGGATCTAAGGTCTCAGTGGCTGGCTGTAAAGACTGGTTAGGAGCTCAAGGAAGACATCACAGTTAGGGATCTCAATGCAGTAGGCTCCTGGACAGAGATGAGAGTGAAAGCGGCAGGAGTGGATGAGCTCACCATGAGGAGGATGCAGAGAAAAAGAAACAGACCAAAGATTGAACCCTGGTAAAAAACCAAAACAAAACAACCAAGGGAGTGCAGTCAGATGACAGACAAAGAGTAGATGGTTCAAAGAGGGCATGATTGACAGGTCACAGGCTGCCAAGACATCAGGGAAGTTAAGGACTGGGAAAGGGCCACTGGTTTGGCCCGATGCAAGTAGATCATGGTGGCCCACACGTACAGATGCCCGAAACCAGATGCAGTGGACAGGTGGCCAGAAAGCAGGGCCCACGAGAGGTTCAAGGACTGGGAGAGAGAGAACGACTTCCAGAGCTCAGCAGCTACAATGGTTGATGTGTGGGGATTTTGTTTAGTTTGGGAAAATATGAGTATGCTGTAGGAGGAAGAGTACCTAAGGAAAGAACAAGCCAGGCCTGGAGAAGGATGGAGGGAGGAGATGAGGTCAGGGAACCAGAGGAGAAAAGGATCAGGCATTTCTTCCTCCGGGATGGGAGAGAAGCAGGGAGGCACGTAGCTAGGGAAAAACTGAAGGTGAAAACAATGAAAGTACAGGATGCTGCTCTAAAGGCTCTGTACACACGATTAATTTTCTTTTTAACCCAAAATGCTTTTCTCAATGAAATTTATGTAATTCAGTTGGGGCAAAGGGGGTTTCCAAATCTGACTAATCAGCAACACTAATTGGGAAAGTTTAAAAAATACAGATTCCTAGGCCTCAACCCAGCCCCACTGAACAAGAATTTCTGGCGGAGGGAGCCCAGGAACCTGAATTTTAAAGCCTCCTCAGTGATTCTGATGGTTAGCTGGGTTTGAGACCTCCTAGTATGTTTCCAACCAAAGACGTGTATCAAAATCATGGCGGGGGCAGACGTTGACTCTGCAGAGCACAGCTATTAATATTTTTAAAAGCTCCCCAGGTGATCTGATGGGCACCCTGGTTAAGAAACACGGTCAAGAAATGGGATTGAAAAAGCCACCTGGTTGGAAAGGATGCTGAAGTCGCCATGCAGATTGGTTCTCTGTTGTTGATATCACCTGGCAATTTCCTTCGGACATTTTTCCTATCAAAACAGCACCTGCTCCTAGCCTGGCTGTCACAGGTGGACGATATGATTCCCTGTGGCTTCTCAGTGCATTTCCACAGGCAGCCAGGCTGGTGGGGAGGTCATCTCTGCTATTTGGAGAGACACTGGAATTTTTTGAAGTCTCTTTAAGGGAAAGCATATAGAATAACATTGTTCTTTCTCTGAACTAACGACACACTGTACCTTATGAAAGAAACAGTAAGATGCAGAATGGAGACAAGGTGGTAGAAAAAGCAACAATGGTTCATGTTTCATTAATTCGAAAGAAAATCTGATCAAGCAGATTCATAATTAATTTGGTCTGAAAATTCCTTGCCCTCTTCTGTCGATTTTTCTTTTTTTTTTTTTAAGCAGCAGCAACAATACAACAACAACTACAGAAATGAGAACCTGACACATAATTGTTTGGCTTTGAGGGAGGCTGCAAGCCCAGCTCTTTTAATGCCTCCCAGAGAAATACAACATTTTCTTTTATCCAAAATGGTGGTGTGATCCAATTCCTGCTCCAGCAGCCCCAGTACCTCATCTGTTGGAGTCTTTAAGTTTACGGCACAGACGGAAGCAGTCAGTTTCTCTCTTTTTATAGGACATTCACATTTGCATTCTCAACAGACAGTACAAGCCTCAAAGGCCATATTCCCCCCAATGTAATAATCCTACACTTGAAATACGAACGATATAATAGCAGCATGAAAATATTCTTACCCCGATGAAGGCTGGCTCCAGCTGTGGCTTAGTAAGTCAAAAACTAGTAAACTTGCTTGTAATAACATCCTAAAAATTCCAAAGGTTATTTTCCCTCATCCACAGTTAAAAAGCCATCTCCTACAGAACACTGTCACATCTGTGACGTGTCCAGGATTAAGGCAAGAGGGTTCTTGCTTATAGTAATATGTCTGGTTAGAGATTAAAGAAAAAAACCTGTCTTGAGCTGTCAGTTAATATTTTTTCACTTAAAAAAAAAATCCATCTTCATGCTTCACAGCAGAACTGTGTGATTTTTAAACAGAGGTAAATTCTCCTATCAGGCATCTGATAGTTTTTTGCATGTCAGCGCAAGGCAAGCAAACAAAACACGACCCGCGAAGTTTCAAATGCATCTTAGTAACATAAACGGAAATTAGCTAGCTTTCTTTGATATCGAATTACCGAAGCATCTCACTGAAAAAACAAAATCCTCCTTGCAATTAATAAAGAATTGGGGTATTCTAACCAAGTTGAAAGCTAAGAACCTTCAAATTCCAAATCTTTCCATTCCTGGATGAGCTTTGGTATTCAGATGTTAATATGATGCCTTTTTTTTTTTTTTTTTGGCCAATGTTCAGGCCAAAGAGTCTGTGAAACAGACTTTTTCCATCCTATGACCTGTTTTAGAATTTCTTTCTTGCAAAATGTTAGTTATTTTACTTGGCGGATTGCCCAAATTCATTCTTACTTTCTCTCTTTCTCCTATTACTTTACCTCCTCTCCCTTCTCTTTTCTCTCCCTTCCTCACCCTGTCTCTCTTCTATTCTTTGATAAATTATGGATTTAAATGAAAATCCACTTGGCCCTACAGTCTATGTGAGATTTGGCAGGGTTACTGGAGTTAGCAAATAAAAATACAGAATCCTGGGGCTCCCTGGTGGCGCAGTGGTTAAGAACCCGCCTGCCAGTGCAGGGGACACAGGTTCAAGCCTTGGTCTGGGAAGATCCCACATGCCGCGGAGCAACTAAGCCCATGTGCCACAACTACTGAGCCTGCGCTCTAGAGCCCACAAGCCACAGCTACTGAAGCCCGCGTGCCTAGAGCCCGTGCTCCGCAACAAGAGGAGCCACCACAGTGAGAAGCCCGCGCACCGCGACGAAGAGTAGCCCCCGCTCGCTGCAACTAGAGACAGCCCGCACGCAGCAACGAAGACCCAACAGTCAAAAATAAAAAAATTAATTAATTAATAATAATTTAAAAAAAATACAGGATCACCAGTGAAATTCAAATTTCTGGTAAAAAACGTTTTTTTTTAGTGTATGTCTCAAATACTGCATGAGACATACTTACACTCAAAAACTATTCCTTGTTCATCTGAAATTCAAATGGAACTGGGTGTCTGGTATTTAATCTGGCAGTCCTGGTTTGGAGGTTAAACAGAGGGACATGAAACAACAAAGACATCTATTTACAACAACTGGAAGAAGAGACATTTCCATTCCCGTCCTCCTGAATGCTTTTGGTCTAGGTGTAACATTTTCTGTGGCATTACTTCAATTTATTTTTGATCAATCAAGTTTTACTAAAAGCTCCACAGAGGATATCACATCTCGATACTGAAGAAGTCCAGCCAGGGTTTCAGGGCTAACCCAGCACCACCCGAATCCAGAACTTGCAAAATCGGTCCCTCAGGAAACATGCAATTTTAGTCCAAGCAACAAAAACCGTACAAATATTCAAGCTTTAATGGCTCACTTTTCTTCAAAATTTGAACCTCAAATGTAGTACTTGCAAAGGCACTGAACTCTCTGCTGTTCTTACTCTGAGGCTGTGTAGCATGATTGGTAACAGTATTATTAGAAAAAACAACAGAATTCAAACGTACTTCAAAATGTAATGAAATGATCACCTCTTGGACATTGTAAGGGGAAGGTAAAAATAATGATATGCTACAGACATTTATAGATAAGATTAAAATCTTAATTATGCTAATTATTATTATTTTTTTTTTCGGTACGCGGGCCTCTCACTGTTGTGGCCTCTCCCGTTGTGGAGCACAGGCTCCGGACGCACAGGCTCAGCGGCCATGGCTCATGGGCCCAGCCGCTCTGTGGCATGTGGGATCTTCCCGGACCAGGGCACGAGCCCATGTCCCCTGCATTGGCAGGTGGACTCTCAACCACTGCGCCACCAGGGAAGCCCTATGCTAATTATTAATTCAAGTGTATTTTTCAACATCTTGAGTATACCCAGGGGTATCACACAATTCAGAAATGCTGTTCTCTTGTTCAGAGACACATTAATATTCAAATGTGTAAATTGTAAATTTGTAAATATACAAATAGTATTTGGAAGTAATTTGAAGTCTAATAGCTGAAACGAAGGCTGTATAGAAGCGTAGTTAAAAGCATGGACTCAGGAGGCAAAATGAGTTCAAATCCCAGCTCTGTCACACACTAGCTGTGTGACTCTGGGCCAGTTACTTACCCTCTCAGTGCATCATTTCCCTTATCAGTAAATGGGGATAACCATCCCAGAGAGCTGTGAGAATAATATGAGTAAAATGCTTAGAATAGTGCCTAGCACATAATAAATGCTCAGTAAACTTAAGGAGCGAGAGTCATACGACCTAGTCAAAACTGTCAATAGGAAAACAAAACTCACAAAATTAGAGAATGTCTCCATTTTTACAACTGGCTCATGAGAAAAAAGAGTTTTTTTCTTGTGGTCAAATGGATAATATCTATTTTTTTCAAAATTAAAAACAATGATATTTTACGTATTTAACCATTAAAAAATCCTCTGTTTTCAGAGTAATCTGCTTCTGGGGTTGAGTGAAAGTAACATCATCCTGTTTCAAGAAGTGAGGCTATACGATTACCAGTTCTATCCAACTAGTGCTTGTTTTTCTTGTCTCACCCTGCTTATTATTTTCCTTACTTGCCAAAACTCCAAAAGCAAATTAATAATATTCTCTCCCCCATCCCTACAAGCCAATTCATCTAACTCAACCCTCTAGCTTTAGCGTTAAACAGACTTTCAAATGAAATAGTCTCCAGTCGCTGGGTTTCCTGCCATCTGGTCACTCGTAACTTTGTCTGTGTTTTGAGCCCAGCACTGCTTAGATCCACACGACGGTGCAGCGCACGTGTCTGCAGTTTAAGGCGGCATCGAAGAAAGGGGGCTTTCAAGTCAGACAACTGTAGGGGAATATCCTGGCTGGGCCACACCACCTGTGTAAGCTCTTGTAGCCTCGGTTTCTTTATCTATAGAAAGGGAGGTTCTAATGCTGTCGACGGTTCCCAGTTGCTATGAGGATTCAAAGAATTGATTCATCTGCAGGGTGATCCTGTGTTCCGTTTACACCGGCTGTCCCTGCATTACTGTTATATTATACAGCTCTCCTATTTTTAGAAAGCATTTAGTACACAGTCTGGCTTATAGTTAGTATTTGCTACCTCTTCATCATGATATACTGACACTGGTACTGTTTGAAAGAAATGCTTTAAATCCCACAGAGCCCTCATCTTTCAAGCAGGAATGGCCTGCCTAACACAGAAGGGTGAGTGCGCACGTGAGTGTGAATGCTTGGTCATCTGCCCGTTATCCCTGCAGTCCCTGTCTCTTTGTATATTTCAGTCACTTAAGAAGCTCAGGGTGGAGATGGAATTCTCTGTGGCAGAGCCCTGAGCGCAGAGGCTTAAATATTTTACATGTTTTTGTGGGGATCATGTGAGCACTGCTTTACCAAAATACACTCTGCCAACAGCAGAAGGCCCTTTGAGGTGAGCAGGTGGGCCGGGGCCGGGGAGCTGTCCTTCGACTTCTGCCAGCTACTCCGACTGTCAAATGAATTCCAGACTCCAGCCTCTACTACTTCCAAGACCTCCATCACCAGGCAGAAATACCACCCTGACTCATCGCCTGTAACCAGGCTTCCTCCTGTCTCCTTCCGCAAGCTTTCTCACAGGCTCTGTGGGCTGCAATGCTCTCGACACTATGGAAGGAGAGCAGATATTCAGGGCTTGAAGGGAGACGCCAGCCCTCTGCTCAGAAACAGAATTTCTTCCTTAGTATCTCTTCTAGTCCGTGCGCCCTCTGCACCAGACCTAAAGCAGCAGCTCCAAGTGGCTCTGACCCAGCTGGGATCTCAGCTCTGCCACTGCCAACTGTGAGGTCTCACTCACTGAGACCTCGATTATCCCTTCTGTAATATGAGATGTAGTAATGTCACCTCACTGGGTTGTTGTGAGACTGAAATAAGACAACGTGTCCGGCAGAGTGCCTGACACGAGATAGACATTGAATGCTTGGGGAGTAGCATTTTGGTACTAGGCTGCCTGAGAGGGGACCAGCATTAGAGGCACAGGGGTGCAAAGAGAATCTGTGATCTGGGGGTGGGAGGGACGGGGGAGAACTCAGTTTGTAAATATACAAGCTCTGCATTTTGCAGATTTATGTCTAATTAAAATCCATAGAAAAGAAAGCACACATCAAGCTAACGGCATTTCTGCAAGAAGATACACGAAATGCACAGCGGATATATTCCAGACATCTTCTGTGTTATCCTGCATGCGTTCATTTACTCACACTAATAATCTTTTACTGAATAAGTATTATGTTCTAAATGCTGGGCCAGGCTTCAACACAAGAGTGTGAAGCAGCTTTATGAAAGAAAACACTCGGAGGAAGCATAATCAGCCTGTTAATGTCAGGCAATATTTATTGATTACGCACTGCAATCAATACATATGGTAATATTTATTGATTTACCACAGTCTCCCTTGGCCAGAGTGACTCAGAAAAACACTGCCATCTGCTACAGTCACGCTGAATACAGAGGAGCTCCAGTTTATTAGTGAATGTCTCTTTGGACTGAAAGAGCTCTTTGCAAACGTGCCAAACTCACTTTCAGATACTGTCCACCTGAATCATTAAGTGAAGGAAGCAGTGGCTTCTGTGGTCTAGTTAGGGGTTGGTGAAAACTAACCCTTCCTGCATGGCATACACCCCAAACACCTACTTCTTGAGCCTGTGAATGGGTCCTGAAATTTTCTGAGTTGTCACTCCCTTGAGCTAAAGCTTTCCTTGGCCCTAATAGAATGCCTTGGGTCCTCTGAGGGGAGTCCTACCAGGCACCCTATAGGCACCCTATACACTAGCCTGTCAGGCAGTGTGGGCCAGAGAGATGGCCCGTGGCAGATGGGAGAGGCGACAGACTCACTGGAGGCAAATCTTTGGACAAGCTTCTTATGCTCTTTCAGCCCTGATTTCCTCTTCTGTAAAACAGGAAATAAGAACTTCCTTTCCAGGCTATTGGGAGGACAGAAGAAATCATCTTCATCAGGTGACCAAGTCGGGGTCAGAAACACTGCAGGGCCCCTACAGGTGGTTTCCTTTTTGTTCCTGACTCCCGTGGCACAAGCTATCTCGTTAGTTGGTCAGTAACCTCTACTGTGTTTTGTGAACATGGGTTGACCAAAAATGAATTTATGTAATGTGACCTGCATTTAAAAAATATTAACAAAAAAAAGAAAATGTCAGCGTCATGGTGGGTCCTGTTTTGTGACACTGTTGTTTGAAACATACACTCTCGTAGGATGTGACATATGGCGGACTGGGTAGGTTATATTTGAAAATTTGTGATGGGAATGATCTCCAAAGAATGAAAGCTGGAACTTGAAGGGATATCTGTATACTCATGTTCCTAGCAGCGTAATTCACAACAGCCAAAAGGTAGAAGCAACTCAAATGTCCATGGATGGATGAATGGATAAAGAAAAGGTCTATACACACAATGGAATATTATTCAGTTTTAAAAAGAAAGAAAATGCCTTCTTAAAGAGGAAGGAAATTCTGACACCTGCTATGACATGGATGAACCTTGAAAACATAATGCTAAGTGAAATAAGCCAGACACGAAAGGACAAATACTGTCTGATTCCACTTATATGAGGTCCCTAGAGTAGTCAAAATTAGAGAGACAGAAAGCAGAGTAGTGGTTGCCAGGGGCTGGAGAGAGGAGGAAATGGAGAGTTACTAGCTATGGCAATCTATTAATTTGGCCTATTAATGGGGACAGAGTTTCAGTTTGAGAAGATGAAGAGTTCTGGGAATACTTCATGGTGATGGGAGCCACAAACATGTGAATGTACTTAATGCCCCTGAACTGCACACTTAAAGATGGTTAAGACTATAAATTTTATGCTATGCATATTTTTTCACAATTAAAATTAAAACCCTTTAAATTACCCCAAAAAAGCTTGAGAAATGCTGACCTAGATGACACCTTGAGGAGAGGTATGTTTGGATGGAGTCCAGGTGTAGAGGAAAGAGAAAGCATCAGTCTAGGGGAACAGAACAAGAGAGGGGAACAGACTTCCTAGTTTTGCTGAAGAATTTTCTTCTATGACCTCTGGGACCATGGGCCTTCCAGTCTGGTGTACGAACATGAAAGATAAGGTTTGCAGTCTTGTTCTGTGATGCCATAATTTCCAATCTACATTCCTGGATCTGTTTGCTGTTTTAATCTGACGGTATAACCAACACAACAGCAACATCTAATTTCCTTTTCAGGTAAAACTGACAGCCTTCTCACCTCTCTTTTCCTTCAGCAATGGTGCCCAGCCCCAGCTGGACTTGTTGGTCTTTGAAGGCTGGGTCAAGGCCTTCCCTCCTTATCCACTGGACAAGCCATACCTCTCAAAGGCCTTCGGTCTAATTTGTTCATCTACATAACAAGGGGGTCCAAGGAGCCCTAGAGACCCTTCCTACGTTATTTTTTATTCTTAGTGTCTAAGCGTTGGAGAAATGGGATCTGGCCAATTTTCTCTAGGCCAAGTGTCTATACTAGATTTCTCATTTTCCTAGCAGACAGGAGCCTGGCAAATTACTTAAACAGATACGGAAAGGAAGTCTCTGGGGAAGGTACCTCGTGGGCTAAAAGAACAGTCACAGTTCATCATTTTAGACACGCATTGCTATGGCCAAAATAAATATCAGGAAGGTTTTAAACTTCTCTGAAAAAAAAAAAAAAAACATCTTTTGGTAACAGTTCTCAGATCGACTTTGATCTCTCAAATTCCAAAACCTATTATATGATCAGTTTGTATAATCTTATTATTAAAAGCACATGCGTAAGTGATAGATTTCTTTATATGTTTAGCACATAATTGTTCCTCTGTATATTTTCCCTCCATATTTAACATTTCCTAAGATAATTCTACAATGGGCAGAAGATATTTTTAATAAATAACTATGGACTGAATGTTTGTGTTCCCCTCCCCCCAAACTTATAGGTTGAAATTCTAACCCCCATTGTGATGGTATTAGGAGCTGGGCCTTTGGGAGGTAATTAGTCATGAGGGTAGAACCCTCACAAATGGGATTAATGCCCTTATAAGAAGAGACACGAAAGAGCTTGCTTCTCCCCTCTCCGCTCTTTGCCATGTGAGGACATAGCGAGAAGATGGCCATCTGCGAACCAGGAAGTGGGCCAGACACTGAATCTGCCGGCACCTTGATCCTAGACTTCCTGGGCTCCAAAACCGTGAGAGAGAAATTTCTGCTGTTTATCAGCCACCTAGTCTACAGTGGCTTGTTACAGCAGCCTGAACTGATGGAGGTAAATACTTTTCATTGATATAAACACGCTTCACCTTTCACCTTTATAAATGACTCACAGGTGCACATCAGACATCTGGAAAGGAGCTTTGGGCATCACCGTTAGACCCACTCTGTTCCATCAGTCAGTGATATCCAAGTCTTCTAAGACATTTAAAATTAGAAGTCCGTGGTGGAGGTGAATTCTCCAGCCACCTCCTGGCTATGCATTCTCCTTTGGGGAGAGGTAAAGCCATGCACTGCTGGCCTCTGGTCCTATTGTCTGAAGTCTGGGAGAAGAGCTCATTCCGGCTGACATGTCTGGAGAAGACTGACCACTCTGCATTCTTCTTCACAGCTCCGGCTTCGCTAGAAGACCTTTGTAAACTTAACCCTTTCTAAGCATGTCACCTTTTTTAAAGGAGAGATGACAATTCTCATTAAGCTCTGATCTGTACCAACTGCAGAGATAGGGTTGTTTTCTATCTTTTCTAAATCATGAATCCTATTAAATGCAGTAACAAGTATTTACTGAGTGCCTACTAGGTAATGGGCACTTTCCATATATCACTTCCAACTGCTATATTAACCTGGGAGAAATAAGATTTCATGGGCTGCTCTAATTCAGTTTGAGCTTATAGGAGTTTCCAAGTCTTTTACTGTACAATGTACACACCTGGTAGACCATTTCCTTCTGCTTCATTTTGTTAATTTTTTTCTTCTATAAGTTTAACTATTTGTGTTTAATCCAATTTCCTTAATTTATGAAGGTCATTTTTGAATCCTCATTTATTCTTGAAAGTAACAGGTACTTCGTTCAAATGCGGACAGGTCCTCTGTTAGGAGTTTTCTGCAAGCCCACGCTTTTGACCTCTGACTTAAGCGTGGACTTGCCAGTGGTGGGCAAATCTGGATTAAGCAGGCACGGTGACCCTGTGAAATTGTGGTCTTTGCTGTAGCTTGGAAATCTCCATTTGCTCCTTATTCCTAGAACTTTCCTAGTGAAGATGACAAACTAACAGGATCTCAGTCTGCTCTTCCTCTGCAGGCACTACCTTAGTCACTTGCTCTAAAAAGTCATCACCATAGTCAAGGTCATGTAGGTTTTCTTCTATGTTGTCTTTTAGGAGTTTTATAGTTTTGTGTTTTACATTTAGGTCTGTGATCTATTCTGGGTTAATTTTAGTGAGGGGTGTAAGGTCTGTGTCTAGATTCATTTTTTTGCATGTGGATATGCAGTGTTCTACCACCACTTGTTTTAAAGACCATCTTTATCCATTGTATTGTCCTTGATCCTTTGTCAAAGACCAGCTGACTATATTTACGTGGGTCTATTTCTGGGCTCTCTATTCTGTTCCACTGATTGACTTATCTATTCTTTCGCCAACACCGTAGCTTTATAGTAAGTCTTGAAGTCGGGTAGAGTCAGTTCTCCAACTTTGTTCTTCTCCTTCAATACTGTATTGGCTATTCTATGTCTTTTGCTTTTCCAATGAGACTTTAAAATCAGTTTGTTGATATCCACAAAATACCTTGCTGGAATTTTGATTCAGATTGCATTGAATCTATAGACCAAGTTGGGGAATTTGTTTTTTATTAGAAGTATTCCATTATGTTTCCAATATATTGGAAAGTATTCCAGTATACCAAGATTGTTTATCCATGGACCAGCTGATGTATATTGGGGTTGTTTCCAGTTTTTGACTATCAAGAATAAAGCTGCTATTAAAATTCTTGTACTAATCTTTTTTTTTTTTTTTTTTTGCGGTACGCGGGCCTCTCACTCTCGTGGCCTCTCCCGTTGCGGAGCACAGGCTCCGGACGTGCAGGCTCCATGTGGGATCTTCCCGGACCGGGGCACGAACCCGTGTCCCCTGGATCGGCAGGCAGACTCTCAACCACTGTGCCACCAGGGAAGCCCAAATTCTTGTACTAAGCTTTTAAACGACATGCGTTTCTTTTTTTTCCCATGCTAATAATTACAAATGGAATTGTTGGATCTAGTACCAAGTGTGTGCCTAATTGCTGGGGAATGCAATAAATGTGCGTAAAAGGAACAGTTTTTAAAAATGGTTATGCCATTTTATGCTCCCATCAGCAATGCACTAGGGCTCCCATGGCTTCGTATCTCCTGACTATTTGGTGGTGTTGGTCTTTTCAATTTTAGTCATTCTAGTGGGTATATACAGTGGTATCTCATTGTGGCTTTAATGTGCATTTCCCTGAAGATGAATATTATTAGTAAAATGCATGTTTTCAGTTCCTTACTGGACCTTTGTATATCTTCTTTGTCTGTTCGAGGCTTTGCCCATTTAAAACATTTGTGTCTTTACCGTTTTGTTATTGAATTGTCAGAGTTCCTTATACATTCTGGATACGAACTATTTGTCAGATGTATGTACTGCAAGTATGTTCTCCCAGTTTGCGTCTTGCCTTGTCATTTTGATGACCAGATGTTTTGAATTTTGATGAAATCCAATTCATCGGGGTTTTCTTTTCTTTTCTGTGGTTTTGTGATTTCTGTAAGAAATCATTGCAGGTTGTGAAGATATTGTCCCATGTTTTCCTTTAGAAGCTTTATAGTTTGGGCCTTTAAATGGAGGTCTGTGATCCATCTCAATTGTGTCTTAAGTGAGATTCAGATTTTCCCCCAGTAGTTCCTCCAGCACCATTTGTTGAAGACTTGTCTTTGTCAAAAATCAGTTGACCATATATGTGTGGGTCTATTTCTAGACTCTGTTTTGTTCCATTGATTTGTCTGTCCATGTCAATGCCACACTACCTTCATTACTTTAGTTTTACAGTAAGTCTTGAAATCAGGTACTGTAAGGCCTCCAACCCTGCTCTTCTTCAAGACTGTTCTGGCTACCTAGGACCCTTGCTTTTCTATAAAAATTTTAGAATCAACTTGTCATTTTCTAGAAAAGTGCCCTGTTGGCCTTCTGATCAACACTGTGTTGTATCTGTATATCATTATGAGAAGAACTGACATATTAACATTAGGAGCCTTCCAATTTATGAACATCTCTCCATTTAAGTCTAAAATTTCTCTCATCAAGGTTTAATAGCTTTCAGTGTACAAGTCTTATATGTCTTTTGTTAAATTTATTAAGTATTTTATATCATTGCAAATGGGACTGCTTTTTAAATTTCATTTTGCAATTGTTTACTGCTATTAGAAACACAACTGATTTTTGTAAACTGACCCTGCTAAATTCTTTTATTGGTTCTAGTAGTTGTTTATTAAATTTCTTAGGATTTTCTCTATAAACAATCATTCATAAAGATTTTTCCAAAAGATTTTTCAATCTTTATGCCTATTATTTCTTTTTCTTGCCTTATTGTACTGACTAGAACTACAATGCTGACTAGAAGTGATAAATGCAGACATTACTGCTATGTTCTTGATCTTAGGAGGAAAGTGTTTGGTATTTCACCATTAAATATGACATTAGCAGTAGGTCTGGGGGTAGATGCCCTTTGTCAGATTAAACAAGTTCCCTTCTTGTACTAGTTTGCTGAGAGTTTTAAAAATCAAGGATGGGTGTCGAATCATGTCAGATGCTTTGCCTTCATTTTTTTAGAGGATCATATGGTTTTCTCCTTCATTCTATTAATACGGTGGATTACGTTAATTTTTCTTCTAACATTAAGCCAACCATTCATTCCTGTGATAAACCCTACTTAGTTATAATGAATAATGTCCTTTTCATATATCACTGGAACATATATGCTAATGTTTTATTAAGGATTTTTTAGTGTTTTTAAGAGATATTGGATTACAATTTTCTTTTCTTATAAGGTTTATGTCAGATTTTGGTATCAAGGTTATACTGGCCTTATACAATGAATTGGGTAGTTTTTCTTCCTCTTCTATTTTCTGAAGGAGTTTGTATAAGACTAGCAGTTCATTTGTCGGTGTTTCATTGGTAAAAACGTTTCTTATTTAAGTTTTGATGGAATTTACCAGTGAAACCACCTGCCTCTGGAGGAATTTTCTTTGTGGAAAAGTTCTGATTACAAATTCAATTTCTTTAATAGCAATAGGGTCATTCAGATATTCTATTTCTTCATGTGGCAGTTATGGTAAGTTACTTATGGTAACTGTATTTTTCAAGGAAATTGACTATTTCATCTAAGTTGTCAAATTAATTAGCAGAAAGTAGTTCATAATATCCAGTTACTGTTGTTTAAACTTCTGTAGGCTATATAGTGATACCCACTCTTTCTTTGCTAATGTTAGTGATTTATGTTTCCCTCCTCTCTTCCTTGATTAGACTTGTTAGTGTTTTGTTAATTTCACTAAATTTTTAAAAGAACTAAAGTTTGGTTTTTTAATTTTCTCTATTGTTTAAAAATTTTTATTCCTATCTTTATTATGTACTTCTTCCTAATGATGTGGGTTTAATTTATTCTTCCTTTCTGGCTCCGTAAAGTGGAAACATAAATTACTGATGTTCAACTTTGTTCTTTTCTAGTCGTGTAAAGCTATACATTTTTGTGTGTGTGTTGTTTTAGCAAAGCCCATAAATTTTCATAAACTGTACATGCATTTTCATTCAGTTAAAATTTTTTCTAATTTCCTTTGTGATTTATTCTAACTCAAAAACTATTTAGAAATGTTATTTAACTTTCAAATATTAGGCATTTTCTAGAATTTCCTTGCTATTGACTTATAATATAACCATGCTGTGATCACACAACACATTCTGCAAGATTTTAATCATATGGAATTTATCTATATGTCTTTTATTGTGCACAGTAAGGTCTTGCTTCATGTGTACTTGATAAGATTACATATCTTGCACCAGTCGGCTGTAGTGTTTTATAAATGTCAATTAGGTCAAAGTGGTTGATGATGTTCAAATATTCTATATACTTCCTAATATTTTGTTTAATTTTTCTACTGATTACTGAAGAAATGGATGTTAAAAATCTCTATTATTATTGTTCTGTCAGTTTTTGTTTCATATATTTTGATAATCTCTTAGTAAATACGTACATATTTATGACTGGTCTGTTTTCCTCATTAACTGACCTTTTTAGCATGATAAAATGTCCTTTTTACCTCTTCTAATACTCTTTGTCTAGAAGTCTGTTTGGTAGTTTAATAGTGTCACACTAGCTTTCTTACGCTTACGGTTTACACAGTCTATCTTTTCCTCTTCTGGCTTCAACCTACTGTGTTTTTATATTTAAACTGTATACCTTATAGACAGTAGGCAGTCTTTCAAATCTAGTTTATTTTGGTATTTTATTTTAATCCCTCCAATGACGTTTATGCTTTTTTTGGTATTTTTTTTAGTGGTTTTTCTGGTTATTACACTATGCATCCTTAACTTATTGCCAGTCTACTTGGATTTAATATCGTGTCACTTCACATAAAATGTAAGAACCTTAAGAGTCATGCAACTCCATTTGCCCTGTCTTATCCTTTGTGGTATTTTTGTCGTACAGTTTACATCTACATACATCATAAGTCCCATAAAAGAGTATCTTGTTCTTTACATTACATAACCTTTTATATTTACATATATATTTATCATTTCCTGTAAATACTTCCTTCGTGTAGGTCTGAACTTCCCCCTGATAGTATTCCCCCCTCAGCGTGACAAATTTCCTTTATCACTGATTGTAGTGCAGGTCTTCGGAAATAAATTCTCTCAGATTTTGAAAAACCAAAAATGTCTTTATTTCACCTTGTTTTGAAGGATATTTTTGCTAGATTTAGAATTCTAGCTTGCTAAAGTTCTTTATTTTTTTTTAATTTACTGTTTTTATTTTGTCTTCCAGCACTTTAAAGATGTCTTTGAATAATATTCTAGCCTCCGTTGTTCATGGTGGGAATCCTTTGGTTAACTGCGTCACTGTTACCTTTTACATAATATGTCATTTATCTCTGGCAATGTTCAAGATTTTTCTCTTTATCTTTAATATAGGTTTTAGCAATTTTACTGTAACGTTTCAAGGTGTGGTTTTATTTTATTTATCCTGCTTAGGATTTGTTAAGCTTCTTGCATTTGTAAGTTAATGTGTTCAGCCAGTTTGGGATGCCTTCAGCCATTATCTCTTTGAATATTTTTTCTGATCTGTTTTTTCTGTCCTCTCCTTCTCAGACCCCAATTACATGTATATTATACTACTTGATATTGTCCTATAATTCACTGAGGTTCTGTTTATTGTTTTTAATCTTCATTCTCACTGTTCTTCATATTGGATAATGCTTATTGATCTGACTTTAAGTTTACTTACCCTTTATTTGGTCATTTCCATTCTTCACTAAGGCTATCCAGTGAAATTTTTGTTTCAAATATTTTACTTTTCAGTTCCAGAATTTTCACTTGGTTCTTCTTAATCATTTCCATTTCCCTGCTGAGAGTCTTCTTCTTTCAATTATTATGACCATGTTTTCCTTTATATTCTTGAATATATTTTAACACCTGCTTTAAAGTTATTGCCTGAAAATTCCAACATTTAGGTTACTTCAAGTTCTATTATAGCAATTACATTTTTTCTTGATTATGAGTAACAGTTTCCTACTTCTATACATATCTGTTAATTTTTGATTAGATAATAAATATTATGAATGACATGTAATAGAGGCTCTAGATCTGTTTTATTCCTTTAAAGAATGTCAATATTTTTGTTTCAGACAAATTACTAGCTGAACTTGTGAATGCTTAGGATTACACTTTGTTATGATCTACTTTGGTTTTGCCCTTAGTTTTAGGATGAATCCTTTATTCTTAAGGCGAGGCCTTTCTGAGGGTTCAGACAAAAACCCAAGTGTTTGCCAAGTCCCTATAACTTGGGTGAGATTCAAATTCCAAACTCTACGGGCAATCTTTGTAGGCAGTAGGCAGCCATTGAAATGTATGCTCACCTTTTCAGCTCTCTAGCTATTGTTTTCCACTGGGCTCACTGGCCTTTCTCCCATACCTATGCAGTTTAGAAGTCACCCAAGCATGGAGGAGAATTTATATACAGAAGTGGAACTCTCTTCTCTATGGCTGCCTCCTTTCTGGAATTTCTTCCCTTAAATCCCAGCCACTCTGGCAGCCTTGAACTCCATCCTCATACACTTCAAGAATATATGATTGTGGCCTTGAGTTGTAGTTACTCTTGGTGGAATGGGGAGTGCCCTCAGGAGAGAAGCTGTAAAAATGTAGGTCTCATGCATTCCAATTCTTTCTCTCAAGGATCAAGTTGCCAACATTTCTGCCTTCTTTTGATCAGCCTCTAGTGTCTTCAAATAGTTTTGTTTTGTAAAAAATATTTCATCCAGTTTCTTTTTCTTTGTGGTACGCGGGCCTCTCACCGTTGTGGCCCCTCCCGTTGTGGAGCACAGGCTCCGGACGCGCAGGCTCAGCGGCCATGGCTCACGGGCCCAGCCGCTCTGCGACATGCGGGATCTTCCCAGACCGGGGCACGAACCCATGTCCCCTGCATCGGCAGGCGGACTCTCAACCATTGTGCCACCAGGGAAGCCCTTTTTTTTTTTAAGATTTTACATACAAATGAGGTCATATGGTATTTGTTTTTCTCTGTCTGACTTATTTCACTTAGGATGATGCCCTCAACGTCAATCCATGTTGTTGCAAGTAGCAGGATTTCCCTCTATGGCTGAATAATATTCCATTGTGTACAGATACCACATTTTCTTTAGCCATTCATCCATCAGTGAACACTTAGGTTGCTTCCATGTCTTGGACATTGCAAACAATGTTGATCTCTCGTTTTTAAAAGAGGCTAGTGAGGAAAGATGCTTTTTCAGAAAATGAGCTGTCTGGATACTCTCAATTTTATACTACAGTTTAAAACCAAAAAATGGCTTGAAATGACTCACAGGTCATGGAACTATACAGACAGAGGGATGTATAGGCATTACTGAAGCCAAGTCTGTCCCACCAAACCACAAATGTAGAAGAGGTATCTTTCCTAGTGCCTGTGGGTATGTTATTTACAGTTTTCAGCTCTCCTTCACCTCGTTGGTTTCCATGGAGCTCATAATTTTTGGTCTGTCTTACCACCTTCTTCCATCTTCTGGCATCTGTATACTCCTGATTCTCCTGACCTGGCTTCTAAATCATTTTGATTGCTCTGACCCTTAATGTTGAGTGTCCTCTCAAAATCCATATGTTGAAGTCCTAACCTCCAGTACTTCAGAATGTGATTTTATTTTGAGATAGCATCTTCACGGGGTAATCAAGTTAAAATGAGAACATTAGGGTGGGCGATAATCCGACATAACTAGTATTTTTATAAAAAGGGGAAATTTGGACACAGAGACATGCAGAGAAGGAAGATGATGTGAAGAAACACAGGGAGAAGATGTTTATCTACAAAACAACGAACAAGGTCTGGAATTGATCCTTCTTTCACGGAAGAAACAAACCCTAATGACTGATCTTGGGCTTCTAGCCTCCAGAACTGAGACAATAAATTTCAGTTGTTTAAGGGACCCAGTCTACGCTACTTTGTTACAGCAGCCCTAGCAAACTAATACACTTACCACTTAACAAATAAATGGGTCCCCACTTTTCTCCTTGGTTCTGACTTATGACCTTGTTTTGTCTCCTAAGATCCCCTGACCCCTCAGTACGGTAAATGGCCAAAAAAGCTGAATATCCAAAGATGTGTGTCCCAATTTTTTCACTTAAGTTGAATGACTTTTCTGATCCTTAGATTCCTTATACATGAAATAAGGATATTGTCTTACCTATCTGTCTGCATAGATAAAGCTCAGATAGGATACCACACAGAGACTGTAAAATGCTACGCAAGTCTAAGGCATCCTGAGTCCCTGCTCTTTATTCATAATGAGCTGCTCCTCTTGCCTAATTATAACAGACCACGGTTAGAAGGTGCTTTGGGAGGATCAAGTTTAGAATTCTCCACTTTTAAGAGGGATACTTGCAGCCTCAGGCTTTATTTCTGCTGTTTCTAGTTCAAGAGGCAGGATATGAGATGGATGACTAAGTCTGTTTTGCTCAAAGAGACAAGAATGTGGGGTGATGCTTTAAACTCTCACTGTTCACAAATCTCCAGAGGGTTTAAAAATAATTCCTCAGACAACATATTTATTTTGATTAGGTAATGAGTTATAGAAACCAATTCTTTTAGAGAATGGACTTTTCGGAGATGTGTAAGGGGCGGAGAACTTTAGCGGCACATCAAACTGTATTAACAAAATCAGAGCCCACTGAATGTGATTTTAAATTTGAAAAAATTAAATGCAGGATGCTAGCAGCTTTCCAAAATATTTTGTATGCTCCTTTGCCTGTTTTTAAGATGATTTGTTAATGAGAATTTGAAAAATTGTTGTTTCTACAGTAATTAACACTTTTATAAAATTATTTATAAAAAAATATAACTTACTCCCAAATAGTTGACATTCTAGTTGCATAAATTCTTATGTAGTCTCAAACACCGCTCAAAAGAACTACATATTTAAATGATTCTACCCATTTCAGTTCTCTAGAATGCCTCCAGATGGCATTAAAACCCTTTTCCTACTATATTTTACAATCAAAAATTTAAAGATTAGTAATATTTTAACCATTTAAAACCAGTCACATTCATTATATCATTAGAAATCATGATAATGGAACTATTTTGAACTTTTAGGGTAACATCTTAAGAAACATGTAGTCATAACCTTTATGAAACAAACAGCCATCCTATGTAAGCCAAAGGCTCTTCCTAGATTGAGAAACAGATCTTGGACAAATACACTCAATAATGTTATATCGTAAGCTGTCATTTCTAATGAATAGCACTTTAAATGCTTAGTAATAAGAGCACTGGTCCAAATATAGATATATGCACAAAACTGTCTTATAATAAGAAAATACATTTAACTCCTCAGAAATGATAAAAAATAATGATTTTTAAGGAGTAAACCTGTTACTAATTCCTATGGAGCTAAAATAATTTGTTAGCTTGTGAATTATGTAAACTTTGGCATATAAATTTGGCATCGAATTAATCGTCAAAACATTTTTTGGACTGCTTGGCTATCGAGAGGAAAAAGACAAAACGTAGAGTGAAGAACATGTTTTAAAAGCCTCTTCTTATCTTTTCAAAACTGTGTTTGTTAACTCAAAACTATGAACAAACCCTTGAGGGTCCAGAGATATCTATAACTGTATATTTCACATAATTCAGAGGTCAGGTTGCAAAGGGCAGGCTTTAAAATGACACTGGTACTTCCCAGGTATGCAGGACAGACTATCTCCTAGTATGTGTGAAAAGTCCTCTAATTATTTATGACAGTGATGGAAGTTGCCAAGCAAATTCCAAAAGCTTTCCTCCCCACCCCCTGCCAAAATAATACCGTTAAATCTCGTTACATTTGTACTTTATGAAGAGGAGCCTTGTGTTTTCAAGATTATTCTTACTGGGCTAAAGCATAAGAAAGACCTCAAAATGCATATGCACCCAAAAGCATTAAAAAACACATTATCATGAGAAAGAGAACCACAGGCTTCTTTCCATTATTACTGTTACTATAACAAGTTATTTGCGCAGTTCCATATTATAAGCATATTAAAGAACAGTCATCTCGGGATAGAAACAGGAAACAGACTTACGATGTATTCGATGTGCCATTGTCTGGACTCCCTGGCTCAGCATCACCTTTCTCTTAAAAAGGAAGAAAATACCAACATGTGAGCGTTACAGCCTATAAGATTTAAGAGAGGTTCAATATATTTCCACACTCCTACTAACAACCATTCAAAATGTGCAGCAGGAAGCTTTTCAAACATCTTTTTTATTGTCCAAGAACCGGATTTGCAAAATAATTTCTTCTTTGTAATACAATGGCCCGGGCAAGGATCTGTGAATAGGTACTACGGAGCTGTTTGCAAACAAGCAGAGGTTCAGAGTGGAGACCCTGCCAAAAGATGAATACCTTACAGATGGCATCTGTTTCCTTCTACTTCTTTTACAGAAAACTTAAGGAAATAAACCCCATTAGCATTCTAGATGCAAGGCGTTTTGAATTCCGATCCCTTCTGCAAACACAAGCTAAACCAGGTCAGGTGACATCAGAACTTGGAGGAGAGAATTTTACACAACACTGAGGTTGCACCCCAGCTTACAAGATTCCCAAGAATTACACCCCACAGAGAGCCCCAGCAGCAGGTTCTGGGGTCACCCTGTTAATGCAGAATAAGATATAAATCAGAAATCCTTCCTGGCCATCTGAGAGACTAGTTAAAGAAATGTTTCTGCCGTCTGTGGTCACCGAGGATTGAATGGGTTTTAATGAAGGGAGCCTGGAACCAGTTCGTTTCTTGTAGTTTTAAAGGGCAAATTCCTCTTGCAGTTGACGTAATGTAAGTCTTAGATCCTCGACCATTGATGGCTTGACACCATACATCCTTATATTGTAAGGCATTTCTTTTTGTTTTCTTGAGGCTATGGGATGGAGGAAGGTCATGACTGCCATTGTGAGTTAGCTGTGGTTAGTTAGGCTGGTTATGTAGTGCTAATAGTTTAACATACCCCAGAGAAGGTTATGAGTTGCAAGAGATGGGCCTGATGGTGGCAACTTGCTTTGCTTTGCTCTTTCAAGCCAGGCCTGGAGACCTCACAGAATCCCCCAGTCTGCTGTTTAGGGCTTCAGGCCTATGTCCTGTACCAAGTCCCTTTTGTCAGCTGTAGCCATTAGCTTACTGTCACCGAGGCTTGGGAATGACCCCCTAAATTACATGATGAACACATTCTGAAGATATCGTCCAAACTGAACTCAAAAGTAAACTTTATAATTTCTTTTCCTTTTAGTTCTTTCAAACAGAACGGTTGTGAGAGAAAGAAGACAGTGACATATAGTGCACACATCTATCTCAGATGTAACTCTGTGCTAATGTGTGTCTACACACTGCTGGGACATACGTGAGGGACAGTCACCTTGTGAAAAGTCACATCTATTTTAACTGCCTCAATAGCAAACACTGACGGAGTCCCAGTACGTGGGAAACCATGCTGAAGTAAAAATAGAGGCAGAGAATTAATAAACTTGCTCTAAAGCTTGTACGTTCATAATATATTTTCTCTTCCAGGCCAGGTTTGTTGTAAACTCACTTAGGAGACATGCAAGACCTTGTCAACTGGCTTTGGTGCTAGAAAATAACCTTAGTACTGTCCAAAATCACTTTTCAAATGAGAAACCACAATTCCTGCCAGAATCCTAAAGTACAGAGTTGTAACACCTGCATCACCTAAGATAAAACTAAATGGAGGTTTAATTTTTCTCAAACATAGCGATCTTTTTTTCCCCCTTTAATTTGGAGAAATTGGTTACTTTCCCTGGTCTGGAGCTGCCAGAAGTTACCCCACATCCAATCATCATCAGGAATGTAGGCAGCAGGCTCAGAAGCCCAGGAGTAAACATTTCTCAACAACTTATGTCATTAAAAAAAAGGAAATCAATCTGATACATGAAGACAGTGTTTGGATGTCTGAATAAATATGTTTCACCTTGACCAACAATGCTGCCAGATACCCCGTGGGCTGAGAGGACAGAGGCCTTATTGCACATGGGATCTGGGGGCTGCGGGAATCGGGAGCGGGAACGGCGCAGGAACAAAGCTGCAGCTGGTTATCTCTGCTCTTAGCAGCACTTATGTTGTGGCAACAGGGAAAACAGAATCGGTTCTGGCAAACAGGAAGGATGCAATGGGGCCACACTGGGCATGTATGAACAGTCGGGGAATGAGTGCTCTCAGTGGATCATGAATTAACCTTTTTGGAGAAAAGGAAACACAGGATGGAGTCAGGAAGTAAAACTCCGTTTGCCCTTCAGAACACAAAATTCTCCCCAATATCTGGCAATTTTACGTGATGTAATTTCTGAAGTTAACTTGAAGTGTCTCTGTGCACAAGCCATGGAGAATCATCGGCTCTTTATCAGGACCCAAGGGAAAATGATGAATGGGAGCCGGAAAAAATCCTCAGTAAGGGATTTTTCAGTTGGGTGCTCAGATGTTTCCTCTCCGCCACCAATGAGGACTGTTGGGGCTTCGTCCTGATTATTCCAGCTGTTTTCATGATAGATTCAACACTGCTCTCCTAGGGAAGGAACCTGCATTGATCTTTAAGACACTGGGCATAAGAGAGAGGCTCAGGTGCAGTGTGGTCCTTTTGCAGGCAGACATATAATTAAAGAGAGAAAGAGAAAAAACGAGCCATAGAAAGTAAATGTATACATTCACACTCACATATAAATACATATGTAGGTGTATATGTATATGACATGTATACTTTCAACTTGACACTCCATATTTGTCTACCTGAGTCTTCCACAGTACCAAACATATATTACCTGCTCAGTATATGTCTTCTGTCTGATGACCTATCATTAATGCAGTGTCCCACGCTACAGTGGGAAAAGAGGAGAAAGGTACACACACCACTGAGACGGTATACAAGTTAAGGTATGAAACGGCTTGATGCCTCCACCAGGTCACTTAAAAAATTACAGTAACTACATGTTTAATCCAGTAAATCTACCAAGGACTTTTATGTCGAGTAGTCTCTCTGGAAACATAGATAATATCTAATTCACGCCCCTTCAACTGAAAATGACTGCACTGCTGGAGTACCATAATTAGCGCTATGAAAAGGAAATCAAAATAGACCTAGGCTGTATTCTGCTTCGAAGGCAAGTTTTGCTGTGCTACCACTTTATAATAAAAGGAATCTGTGCTCAGCGTAAAGAAAAAAAAACTGAACAGTAGAGAAAAGGTAACGGCTCTGCTTGCTTTTGTCATTAGTCCTGTTAGCCCTGCAACTATAACGCTAAGTAATATGCTTATTTCTAGATGAATCAACTTCAGACAGTATGTAATAATTTCTGATATGAAAAATGAGAGATAAGATATTTAATACACTTATACTGCCACCTCCCTTCCGCTTAAAATTTTTGTTAGTTCTGTTAAACTTTAGTGTCTAGTGGGTATTTTAACTTTGAATAAATTTAACCTATTTTTTGATTAAACAGCTTCTGACAGTACCTTTTCTTTTGTACTACGCAAAGTGAGGCAACTCACATCCCACTATGCACAGATATACCTTTCCTCCGGCATAGCCAAGATTTAAAATATTTATATTCTGTTCAGTAACTATTAATGAGTCATCCTCATTAATATTAATTTTATCAATAATTTAATTTTGGGAATTGCCCATAGGCCATGAGAAAAATTATACATGAGTAACGGAATTTACAATATTATAACAACATATATATCAGCCTCTAAGGAACAGTAGAGAGACTGGACCTGCACGGAGGGACGGCCACTACACCTGAAAGAAGGCAAGGGTTCCCAGTATTTACGTCAAATGGATTCTCATTCTTATATCTCATCATGGCACAGGTTCATTTGTCTCAAGTAAAGGCTATGCTTTTCCTAAAGAGAAATTCAATAGAGCATGCATGTAATGTGTACAAAAATGTTTATATACAGTTTTTAAAAAGTAAAATGAGTTAACTGTAAAAACACCTTCCAGGCCCAGAAAGGGGACACTGACAAGAAATAACCCAGAAGCCTCCTGAGCTTGTGTCCTATTCAAGCCCAGCTAGCTAGCAATGGATTTTTGTGTTAATCATTCTCCCTTTCTTGACAGTTTCTGCCACCATGAATTAATTTGTAAATAAAAGTCTTTAGTTTTTCCTGATTTTAAATTTCGTATGAATGCAATCATAGTGTAGGCATTCTTCTGGGATTACTTCTGTCATTCAATGATATGACTTTAGATTCAGCCAATGTGATGTGCATAGCTTTGGTTCATTCACCCTCACTGCTGTGCAGCATCTCCTTATAAAAATCTGTCATTTTGGGCTTCCCTGGTGGCACAGTGGTTGAGAGTCCACCTGCCGATGCAGGGGACACGGGTTCGTGCCCCTGTCCGGGAAGATTCCACGTGCCGCGGAGCGGCTGGGCCCATGAGCCATGGCCGCTGAGCCTGTGCGTCCGGAGCCTGTGCTACGGGAGAGGCCACAACAGTGAGAGGCCTGCATACCGCAAAAAAAAAAAAACAAAAAACTGCCGTTTTCCTTTATTTGACACTTTTTCGGTGTTCTACTTAAGAAATACATCAGAAAGATGTTCTCTATTACCTTTTGAAAGTGTATAATTTTACTGTTCACATTTAGGTCTTCTACAAATACCTGGAATAGTTTCTGTATATGATGTCAGGTAGGAGATAGCTTCCTTTTTTTCCCTATAGATAACCAATTATTCTGGTACTATCTATTAAGAAGCCCATTCTTTCCCCATTGATCTACATTTTAGCTCTGACACGAATCTAGTTTTCATAAATCTGTGGTCTGTTTCTGGGTCCTTTACATCTGTTTCATTGCTCAATTTATTATTATCTTCATTACTTAGCTAAAACATTTATTCATTCATTCACTCATTCATTCATTCATATAATAATATTAGTAAGGCAAGGCTCCAACCTGGTTCTTCTTAAGGAGTGTCTGAGTTATTTTTGGTTCCTTGTTCTATCAAATAAATTTGAGAATCACCTTGTCAAATTCCAGATACACGGCTGCTGTTGAGAAGTCAACTGGAAGTTTAATTGTTACTTCTTTGAAGTTATTAAGGGCACTTTAAGAATTTTTCCTTTACCTGTGTGGCTTGCAGTTTCACTATAATATGTCTAGGGTGGACTTCTTTTTATCTATCCTGCTTAAGATTCATTGGGAAGATTCATTGGGTTTCTTGAATCTATGGGTTAGTGTCTTTCAATTCTGGAATATTTCCAGCCATCATCTCCTTTAATATTCCCTCTGTTCCCTTATCTTTTTCTGGAATTCTAGTTAAATATATTTAGGCCTTCTCACTTTATACTCCAGGTTTGTTAACTTCCTTTTCATATTTTCCATTTCTGTCTCTCTAGGTTGCATTCTAGATAATTTCTTAAGTTCAGTTTCCTGATTCATTACTTTTTCTTCACCTATGTGTAATCTGCTGTTAAACCTGACCAAAGAAATTTTATTTCTGTTATTATTTTCTAACTTCTAGAGGTTCTGATTAGTACATTTTCAAATGTTGTTGTTCTTTATCATATTTTCAATTCTCTCATTTCCGTAAATTAAAGTAAGCACTCTTACGTTATATTCTGGGCTTGGTAATTCCAATATCTGAAGTCCTTGGAGATCTCTCTAATTCTCTGCTGTCTGTTCTTTTTCCTTGCTCTTGTTTCATTGCACACAAGTGTTTTTGACAATGAGTGCTCATTTCCTGAGGAATTCTATTTCTATTATTATTTATTCTTATCCATTTTCTTTTTCTGGTATTCCTACTAGCTGGATTTGACCTTTCCACCCTGACTAATCTTCCATGTAACTTAACTTCCTTTCATATTTTCCATCTGACTTTTGCTTTATATTCAGAAAAAAAAAATGTTTTCAACCTTATATTCCAGACTTCAGACTTCAGCTATTATCTATTAAATTTTAAATTTTGTCAACCCTATTTTTAATTCCGGAGTGCTCATTTGTTCTGTAACTGCTTCTTTTTCATACCAATCTGGTCTTTTTATTTGATGCAAATAATTTCAAATCCTTCTGAAGACTGTAGTTACATTTGAAATTTTTTTCTTCTGTTCCTTGAATTAAGTAGATTTCCTCTGGGTCATTCCTTCTCTTTGGTGCTCCTGGGTTATGTATTCACATCTTTGAATGATAACAGGCTGGTTAACAAAGGTACTGGCGTGGATTTCCCATATTAGTATATTGATCCATTTTGCTAACATACGTCTCCCTTGTAGGGAAGGGCTGATTTAGGGCTCTTTCTAAGTGGACAGGGTATGTTAACTGGAAGGCTTCATGTAGGGTCCAGGAGAAGAGGCCTCAAGACAAGCTGGGAGCCCTGGCTGCTCTCTCACTCCCCAACAAAAATACGAAGTACTTTATTCTGGGTGTATAGCATTTCAGTTTACTTCCTTCTTGAGAAAAGTTAGCTCTTCCTCCACCCATCAGAGATATCTATGTTTAAGGTCTGGTATTATCTCAGAATCTATTCTGCTTCTCTCTTAGGTACTAGCTCCCAACTAGAAGTTCTAGTTAGCTGTTCATTTTCTTAGCAAATATTACTATGTGTTTTTTTTGTATTTTGTTTTTTTGAGGGAGGAAAGCCAGACTGAAAGCTCTGTATGAAAACCCGCTAGGATAGTGGTAGAGGAGTAATGGGTGGAAGAATGGCCACGTTCCTATCACTACGCACAGTCCACGTCTCTTCTCTGTTGGGGTTGAGAGGAAATCAAGTCTCTCCTGGAGCTCCCAAGGACATTCCCTCTACCACCACAGCTTGTTCCTGTTTGGTTCATTATTTTCCTTTTTTCTTTTTCTGGGTCATGACCTTCCCTGCCCAGGATTATCTATCTAACAGTAGGGTCCTGTCCAGTCTCCATTTTCCAGACACTCAGCTGAATTTCTGGTTCTCAGTGCTGTTACGGATTTATTTGCATCACTATTGCTTTACGGTTAGTTCAATGGAGACTGTGAAGGCAGGGAAAGAAGCGCTTATGCTCAGGCTGCCACCTGAACAGGACAGTCTTACGCTTTAAAAAAACTGTAGACGTACATCACCTGTTTTAATATTTAAGTTTCTCAATACTTAATTAGCTTCTATTTTATATTAAATTAAATTAATCGGTAATCAGCAAACTGGCTAAAGTAGCTCTCTTTAAAAAGATTTGGATTAAAAAATAATTTTCTGTTTAATTTATACACTCTCTTCTCTTAGTACCTACACAAGTTAGTTTTTCTAATTTCAAAAAGATAAAAATGACTGACCTAAAGTGGGGAAGGTCAGTCCATCAATACACATTTTCTCTCTCTGAAGTACAGTTTTTTCCTATTTTCTACATATTTACTGGAGTCATGACTCCCAAAGCTGTAATGATTCCAAACCAAATACAAGAAACAGCACAGGAAATGCTGGTGGGACCAGCTGTCCTAAAATTTCCAATGTGCTATAATCTACAGAGGACACTGCAATCTTTATCTTTCTTTTTTTATTTTCCATTATGGTTTATTACAAGATATTGAATATAGTTCCCTGTGCAATACAGTAGGACCTAAGTGTTTAACTATTTTATATGTAGTAGTTTGTACCTGCTAATCCCAAACTCCTAATTTATCCCCCCTTCCCCTTTGGTAACCGTAAGTTTGTTTTCTATGTCTGTGAGTCTGTTTCTGTTTTGTAAGTAAGATCATTTGTGTCATATTTTAGATTCCAGACATAAGTGATATCATATGATATTTGTCTGACTTATTTCACTTTGTATGATAATCTCTAGGTCCATCCATGTTGCTGCAAATGGCATTATTTCATTCTTTTTTATGGCTGAGTAGTATTCCATTGCATATATATATACCACATCACTATGATTTTTAAATAGTGATATTACCTTTTTATAGATGTGCTTGGTTTTGAGGGGCGGGGATTTATTTGAAAAAAAAAAATCCCCTTACCCCTAGAAAAGAGAAAACCAATTACAAATGTCCTCAGGTGATAAAATGCCAGAGGGATTTATACCACACCATGCAAGTGCCACTCACAATTCCCCAGAAGATAGGTCTGCTTTGACATAATCTCAATCGTAGCATCAGCGAGTGAAAGTTATGGCATGCTGTAAAAATATGCCAGATGAAAACAGAAATCTTGGACAAGAATTCAATCTCACACTGAAGGGACAGAAGCAACATTTTGCGGGTCAAGGTAATGGGTTAGTTATTAGCTGCAGAATCTCATTTTCATCACGTGCAGAATGGAGATGTCATGCCTACTTCACACAGCTACGGTTAGGATTAAATAAAATAGCATACGTGAAGAAGAGACTGAACACAGACGGGACTGAACAGCTGTTTCCTCTGTTCTTCTTTACGTCAAAGACTCCAAGCTGAGAGAAGGTACATTTATTCTATTGTATCTATTTTCTCCTCCCTTTACGCCGAGCTGTTTAAATTCGAATGGAAGGAAATGGTGAGGGGAGCAATGGCAATTCTTCCGTACGCTCTAGCCTTCGGCATATGATGCTGATGCCTACGCACCTCGTGGACCTAACCATGCATCTCCTGATTCCTTTCCTTACTATTACATTTATTAATTTCTATAGATCTCAAGTCCCTTGGCATGTCACCTCTTCCCTGGTGCTAGTACTCACAGCAAATTCCAGCAGAGGGTGGGATAACTAAGGGATACTGCCTGTGGCTCATTATGCCGTCATCCTCCTACCCTGGCCTTTCTCTAGCTGTGCATTAAAAGTCTGGGGCTTCCCAATGCATTTGTCTGGATCTCTTTTCTCCATAATCCTCCGGCCCTCACAGATGCTCAGTAGGTGAGCCTCAGTTCCTAAGACACATCTACTGGCTCAGAGTGATTTTCATGTTTAAACATAGCTTTGAAATTTGCAAGGGATGCTCTCAGCCGACTGGCCGATCAGGAGACTAACAGAGCCCAGTCTTCGTGGGTGTGCTTTCACGACATGAATGGGGTAGCTTATGCATGTTTAATGCTCAAGAAAACATTAATACCAATTAACAGTGCCAAAGAAGAGAATTAAAACAATACTTCATGGAATGATATTCTCTCTTTGATGATGAAGTCCACGTGTTTTATTAGACACTGGGTTCAGTAATGAAATTCCTTCCTGGACCCTTTAGTCTGTTTCTCCCTGGAAGAGGGCATGGTTTCTTCATGGATTCTAAGGACGTTTATCATGAGGTCTTCTGATCTCTTTACCCACCTATTTTCTCTCAATTTAGGTAACTCATTAGCTGCCTTTAAAAATTTTTCCCCTCACACATACCAGAGGCCAACTATAAGAAAGGATGGCGGTCCTTCCTCCTCGGGTTGGTTTGAAATTCACCGTTTTATGTTTTGGCCCTCCCTCCCTTGAATAAAAGGACAGAGGAGCATTCACGGTCACCATGCATCTTACCCATTTTGGGTAGCACTTGGACAAATGGCCCTCCTTTCCCCACTGGATTTTGTCTTTTAGTGAAATTCTTTTAAACCTCCTCACCTGTTCCACCCCCTCCAACGCCCACATATGAAGCTATAGAGAGAAACTTTTCTTACTTGGATTACTGTGTCCCGAGGAAGTGAGCTGAGAGTCCTAAAAAAAAAAAAAGAAAGAAAAAAGAAAAACAAGAAATATCAATTAATTTTCTTATTTTGACTTTCAAAATGTAACTTGAATATGAGATATATTACTGGTCATTCAGAACCTAATCACGGATCATAATCTCTACCAGCTACCGTAATGAGAAACATTTACGTGTTTGTTAAGCAGCTCTGGTAACAGAGCTCACAATCACTTCCATGTTGTATTACAGACTTTTTGTTTTATTTATTGAGGTGAAATTCACATAACATAAAATTAACCACTTTGAACTGAACAATTCAGTGGCATTTCATAGTCACAATGTACTAAACCACCACCCCTATCTAGTTGCAAAAGAAATCATTCCAAAGTAAAATTCCTTACCCTTTCGGCAGTGTTTCCCCATTTCCCCCTCTCCTCAGTACCTGGTAAGCACACACACATGCACATGTACTTGTTTGAGTCCTTCTTTTCAATCCTTTTTTTAGAAATTAATTAATCTAGTTTTGGTTGCATTGGGTCTTCGTTGCTGCACACAGGCTTTCTCTAGTTGAGGCGAGCAGGGGCTACTCTTTGTTGCGGTGCGTGGGTTTCTCATTGCAGTGGCTTCTCTTGCTGCAGAGCACGGGCTCTAGACATGTGAGCTTCAGTAGTTGTGGCACGTGGGCTTCAGTAGTTGTGGCTTGCGGGCTCTAGAGCGCAGGCTCAGTAGCTGTGGTGCACAGGCTTAGTTGCTCCGCGGCATGTGGGATCTTCCCGGACCAGGGATTGAACCCGTGTCCCCTGCACTGGCAGGCGGATTCTTAACCTCTGCACCACCAGCGAAGTGTCCTATATTATTGATTTTTAATCTAACCCACTTCCCTTTGAATGTACCTTCACTCTCACCACCTTTCTGCAGACGAGGCTGGCAACCATCCCATCAGGGACACTCCACTGAACAACTGCTGTCAATCTCGCATTGGTGGGTAGAAAGATTATTACAGATTTCCACTTATCTGAAATGGCAGAAAGCCAGTACTATGTGGTATTTGAGTTCAGTTATTGATCAGGTAAACAGTGATTGAACCTGATTTTATTTCCATTAAAGTGAAATGCTAAATTTTGTCTTGGGAATTCACATCCTCTTTCCTTGCAGAAGTCCCATTTAATATGAAATATACAGGAGAGTTATAAAAGAATGAATGAATGGAGACAGGGTCCATGAAGGACTACTGCCCTGCTCAGCTGGCTGCAAAACCCTGGGGGCCCCACAGAGTGTGCAGATCCTTCGTCCTTCACAGAGCCAGGCTGGGTTCAGAGCAGAGGGCAACAAGCCCCAGGCACTGAAGCCCTTTCTGCTTCTGTGTCTCCTGCTGCCCCATCCAGATAGGCACCCTTACACCTATAGCTTCTGTCTCAAAGGCCTTCTCTCCCTTTGTGAACATCGTCCCTGAGTAGATGCCTGGGGCATGGCTCAACACATCTGCGCACTGTCATTTCAGCCTCCTCTGGGAGCATTCAAGGAGGCCTGCTAGGTTCTCTGTTGGGTCCTCAAGGGTTACAGAAGTGAGGGTACAAAGCCCCTGCCTTCCGGGCCTGGGAGCCCAGTGAGTCAGCAGAGGAGGTGATGTGTATGCAAGTTACGAGAACCCAGGGCTGAAAGGCATTTCATCACTGCTGTGTGGGAGTGCTTCAAGCCTCGAGAGCCTGTCCTCAGCTTTGGGATGCATGTCCTGCCATTTTCTGTTTTCTGCCTGGCGAACTTCATTCTTCCTTCCAGGCTCAGAACAAAAAAGCTCAAGGGTTACCTGTTCTTTGAAATATTCCTGAATCTCAGAAGGACTTACTTGCTTTCTTTATGTTTACACTACACTGTGTCAAATTTCCATTACAGGAATTGTATTTTCAACTATGACTCCTTAAAAAAAAAGCTTTATCAAGGTATACATGATATAACATAAACTGTACATATTAAAGCATACAAAAAGAACGCTACTATTATTAATTGTCTTGACCCAAGGATGGCTCCATCCTATTAAGTATTTGCTATTTAAACAACAAAAAGTAACATTAATTTATTAAAAAATAATTCAGAAAAATAGGAAAGTATAAGAAAAAGTTGCCTGTAATTCCTAACAGGGCATTGCCGAGATTACTCTACTGCTTTTAGTGTTTTTTTTTGGTTTGTTTTGTTTTTTGCGGTACGCGGGCCTCTCACTGCTGTGGCCTCTCCCGTTGCGGAGCACAGGCTCCGGACGCGCAGGCTCAGCGGCCATGGCTCATGGGCCCAGCCGCTCCGCGGCACGTGCGATCTTCCCGGACCGGGGCACGAACCCGTGTCCCCTGCATTGGCAGGTGGACTCTCAACCACTGCGCCACCAGGGAAGCCCTACTCTACTGCTTTTAATTTCCCACATTCACTCAGCAAGTGTGTGTCCTTCTGACGGTCATGTGCACAAAGAGGAGAACCACTTCTTAGTTACTTAGAAGAATATCTGCAGTTGGAAACTTGTTCTCCTTTCTTAAATCCTTTATTCCCAACACCTAAACTATTGTTGCATACACAGGAATCCCCAAACTTCTTCAAAGGTGGTATTTAGCTGGGAAGTAAAGTTTTACAAATCACTGTACTGAAGGCAGAAATAACCAAGTGCACTGGCAGCCGAGAAAGCCATTCAAGGAAGCACGATAATAAGTACCGTATTTCATCACACGTAACCAAACTGTATAAGGCTGCATTGCTTCATGTATTACTATGGAAGAGAATGGCTGCCAATGAATTGTAAAATGCCATCAGCTGTAAAACAAACCCTGATTCTGGGGATCTTAAAACGTGAAAAAAATATGCACCTTAACCCGATAAAGTAGAGTTGTTCTTAAGCCATGTTGCTGATGGAGGGCAGTCTTTATCCTGTGAGAACACTCCTTAAAAATGGCTTTTTGGAACCATCTGAGGACTGCTGTACCCTTATCTCCTCTTGCTTGTCTGTCAATACATCATTAGAATTACAAAAGGCAAGAAATGGAAATATATCTTCTTTGGTTTTCAGACCTCCACGTAAAGCTAATTACTCTAGGAAAAAGCACCACTTGGTGTGGTTTGGTCTTACTGCTTCCCTACCAATCCCTTTCTTTTCTCTAAAGCTCAAAACAATTGAAATAATGTAAATGACAGTAAATGTAAATGTTTACTTTGAGGTAATGAAGTAAACAAAAAGTTTTAGCCCAAGCATTTTGTGGTCGTTTCTGAAGCACGCTAGGAACCCAAAGAGGGAGACATATCATAAACTTCCCAACTTCAAAGCACTTTCCTTCACACTTGCTGGCTTTCATTCTCCTTGTACTGTAGAAAGAGGATGGCAATAGGATTCTCATTTCTGTAATCATGCTAGAACTTTTCTGCCTAATGCTTTAGAAACTGATCAGCAAGAATAGTTTCAAACCAGGTCTGATCCCATCAGATCTGGCATTCGTTGCCACATGAAATGCTTGTGAAATGCCATTAGATCCGCACAGATGCCTTCTGAGTATGGAAAAAGTTCTACAATTTTAGCTATTTGCATTTCAGAACTTAGGAGACTGCTACAGAAACCGAGGGAAAAGGACAAAGCAAATTCATTTCTTTTTCTTGGTTGAAATACCTCATAATAGCATGCATTCTTTTCTTTACCAAAGTCAATAACTTCTGAGATTTGAAGAATGAGGCAGGCACGTCTGATAGTGTTTGTCTAGGGAATTGTGACTCCCAATTAAGCCTCCAGAGAATAGAAAAAAACATCCAAGTTCAGTATCAATTGACTTTATTATATATTATGTCCTTCAATACCCGGACAAATTGGGAAAATTCTTGGAAGTATGTAGCTAATTAATTTAGTGGTACTGGTAGCTCAGAAAGCACATTTAAATCGACTTTACTTGTGAGGTCAAACTGCCCCTTTAATCTCAATAAGGGCTTAATTTCATCATTTATTAGTCATTTTGGAGATTCTGCCCTGCAAATTCCATAAACAATTCTAGCTCCTACATAGTAGCAACTGTGATCATCTCAAACATTAGTAGGCTAATTAATGAATTGCAAGCCTCCAGCTGTCAGAATACTAAATAGTTGAGACACAGGTTAAAAGAAGTGCACTATGGGTGAGAACTCGTGATGTCTTTGAAGTAGGCACAGTCAGGGCTCCTCCAAAGATGTCTGTATCTTAATTCCCAGGCCCTGTGAATATGTTACCTCTCATGGCAAAAGGGACTTTGCAGATGTGATTCAGTTAACTATTCTGAGATGGGAGATTATCCTGGATTATCCAGGTGGGCCCAGTATCATCACCAAGTTTCTTATAAGGAAAAGGAGGAGGCAGGAGAGTCAGAGAAGATGTGACAAGGAGGTCAGAGGTCAGCATGATGAGGGCCACAAGCTAAGTAAGCAGGGCAGCCTCTAGAAGCCGAGAAAGACAAGAGAACAAACTCTTCCCTAAAACATTCAGAAGAAACGTAGCCCTGACCACACCTCAATTTTAGCTCCGTGAAACTGATTTCAGACTTCTGTCTTCCAGAGTTGTAAGATAATAAATTTATGTTGTCGTGAGTCACTAAGTTTATGGTGATTCGTCAGAGTAGAAATGACACTAATGAAGTCTTATTTCATTGATACAAGATAAAATTTTTTTTAAATATTTATTTATTTATTTGTCTGTGCCAGGTCTTAGTTGTGGGATCTTTTAGTTGCGGCCTGTGAACTCTTAGTTGCAGCATGTGGGATCTAGTTCCCCGACTAGGGATCAAACCTGGGCCCCCTGCATTGGGAGCACGGAGTCTCAGCCACTGGACTGCCAGGGAAGTCCGATACAAGATACGTTACCAGCACTTATTGTGAACTTTTTGAAAGAAAAGCATTATTAAAATCATGTAATGTCCCCACACTCTGTAAAGTCACCTATTTTTTTTTTTTTTTTGCTGCAATGGGTCTTGATTGCTGCGTGCGGGCTTTCTCTAGTTGTGGCGAGCGGGGGCTACTCTTCATTGCGGTGTGCAGGCTTCTCATTGCGGCGGCTTCTCTTATTGTTCAGCACGGGCTCTAGGCATGCGGGCTTTGGCAGTTGTGGCTCGTGGGCTCCAGAGCACAGGCTCAGTAGTTGTGGCGCACGGGCTTAGTTGCTCCGAGGCATGTGGGATCTTCCTGGACCAGGGCTTGAACCCATGTCCCCTGCATTGGCACGTGGATTCTTAACCACGGTGCCACCAGGGAAGTGCCTGTTTGTAAATTATACCTTAATTTTTTTAAATGGAAAGAAAATTCAAACCTTTAAAATATTCAGAAAGCTAGAAAAATAGAAGGAAGTACCCTCAGCTGGACACAGAATAAGAAATTATTATATTTAACAATAACACATTGGAATCATTCTTATTAAGGGACTTTGGGACATTTTCAACACTTCAAAAAGAAAGCTTTTATCCTTTAGCTGTCACTCAACCCTCTCTCCCTACCCCTAAGCTGTAAGCGACCACTACTCTATTTCCTGTCTCTCTGCATTTGCCTCTTCTGGACATGTTGTCATTTGTGACAAGGTGTGACAAAGGTGAAAGGTCTTGTCATTTGTGACAAGGTGTGACAAAGTTGAAAGGTCTTTCACCTTTGCTCAGCATATTTTCAAGGTTCATCCATGTTGAATCATGTATCAATGCTTCGTTCCTTTTTATGTGGCATAATATTTCATTATAAAGATGTATCACTTTTGTTTATCTATTCATCAGTTGATGCACATTTGTATTGCTTCCACTTTTTGGCTGTTATGAACAATGCTGCTGTGAACATGCGTGTAAAAGATTTTTTGCAGACGTGTGTTTTCAATTCTCTTGGGGATATACCTAGGAGTGGAATTGCTGGGTCATACAATAATGCAATGTTTAACCTTTGAGGAAATGTTGAAACTTTTTCAAAGAGGCTGCACCATTTAAGATCCCACCAGCAACTGACATCAGGGTTCCAATTTCTCCACACTCGTGTGAACACTGGGTATTGTCTGTCTTTGATTTTACCCCTTTAAGTAGGTAGGAAGGAGTATCTCATGGTAGTTCTGATCTGCATTTCCTAAATGATAGCAATAGTGTCTTTTCATATGTTTATTAGTTATCTGTAGATCACCTTTGGAGAAATGTCTTTTTAAATCCTTTGCCTATTCTTAAAACGAGTTCTCTTTCTATTATTGAGTTGTAAGACTTCTTTACTAATTGTGTTTCTGTAAATAAAGTTTTATTTGAACATAGTCACATTCATTCATTCAGATATTGTCTGCAAAGCCTAAACCATTTACTATCTGATTCTTTAAATAAAAAGTTATTTGACCTCTGACTTAAACAATGAGTTATTGGGAAAGAATGAGATGAATATATCAAAAGAACAGAATAGACAGTCCTGAAACAAAACTGTGTATTTATGAGACTTTCAGTTGTTGACGTAGGTGGTATTTCAAACCAGTGGGGGGAAGATGGGCTAATTTGTTGATAGTGTTGCCATCATCTACTCAACCAATGAAAAGAATAAGGCTAGAATCCTATGACACACCAATGCAAACAAAATGTTTAAACCTAAAAACAAAAATTATAAAAGAATTACAATAAAATAGAGAACGTTGTTAGAATGTTGGGCCGGGAAAGATCTTTTTTCTCTGACATGAAAATTTAAACACTTTGCTAGTATAAAAGGTACATAAGTAAGGTGGCAAGAAAATAGTTGCATCATATAGAACAGGCAAATGAGTAAGATATAAGGAGTTCCTACGAATCATTTTTTTAAAGTGGCAATGGACATGAATGGGCAATTTGCAAAGGAAAAACAGTCAGTGCTCAAACTCAGAAATTACTGGAGAAGTGCAAATTAACGAAATAACAGTTTTTCATCCATACTACAGACACGATGATAAAAAACCAGATAATATTAAACACTGGCAAAGATTCATAAAAAAATACTCTTGAAACATAGTCAAGGGTAAATAAGGCTTCTGATGCCTCCAGCACCCCAGCTCCTGTTCTAGGTGTCTGGACAAGAGACACTGAATAAGAGGCACACACAGAGGCACTTACAAAAACTGTGTGTTGTAACAGTGTTTGTGTTAACAGCAAACCATTAACAGTCTCAATGTCCATTAAAGGACAGCAATTACAGCAAATTCACACTATGAGATATTTTGCTGCTGTTAAGAAAAAGTAAGAAAATCTCTACATATTCACTTGGGAAGATCTCTAAATACGCCTTGTTAAGGGAAATAAAAACCGACACTTAGACTGGCATTTACCACTGTGATAATAATGAACTATTATTTCAATAATTTACTTTAGAACGTTGTGATGTTAATATTTAGCAATGATATTTATGTACTGTGTGTATCTGGAAAAAAGTCTACTCTTAGAAAAAGTACGTTTAGTACCATTTAGGATTTTTAAAAAACTGCATATGCACATATGTGTATGTAACACACAGGGAAAATGACTGAAATGGTACACACCAGACTCTTGATAGTCATCTGTGGGTAGGGAAGTAAAATCTGGACAAGGGCATGAGAAACTTTCATATTTTGCTTCTTCTATGTGCATAATTTCACCTTTGTAATGAATATGTAATTACGTGTTGGATGGTTAATAAAAATCAAAACTTATTAGACTCACGTATAATTTAAATATATTTTGTAGCTGATATTCTGTGTATGCTGGTTCTTAGAAAATATGGAAATCATTTTTTTTAAGTCCTAGAAAATATTTTCAGCTTTATAAAAGATAACCGAGAAATTATATACTTCATGTCCTCAATTCTAAGACACTGATTTTAAAATACATCATTAATTTAATAATAGCTTTTCAGGAAAAAACAAGACATACAATCACACTGGATGTATAAAATGATCGTAAGATGCATTTCAACTTCACAAGTGTTTTTAGATAACATGATAATTGTAATATTCATCATATTTTGCAGGAAGTATGGAAGTGGAGGTAGGTAGGACTGCAAGTTTGATTTCTTCCCTTGGAATGAACAGACCTATGCTTGCAAACTGTTGAAAATCAGATTCGTGTGCCTGTAGCAGGAATATTTACAGAGGAAAAGACAATCAAGGGAAACCCACTGCCCACTAAAAATCTCTGTGTGAGTAAAAAGCCTATTCAACCTGGGCAACGCAGGATCTCACCTTATTTGGAAATGGAAATTTGCTCGGTTCCACTTTTCCGGGCGCTGGAATAGCTGAAAGTGGTGGAAGCCAGGTCATCTCCTAAAGGGAGGGAAAAACAAACAACATTGTAATACAGAGAGTATTTAAACTCAGTAGCATACAAAGCAGTTTCACAAGTCTGCCTTAATAAGCATAGACGGGATAAGGAATGAACAAGAGATGAATAGAAATGAAAGGGATTTTTTTAAAAAAGGATTTAAAACCCACTTTTATAATTTCTTTCCCTAATCTTCCCAATTCTTGGTTCAGTGGCTATTGCCATCAACCCTTTATACCTTAAAAAGATCTGCAAGCCTGTCCCATTTCCATTTCATTTAAGCTCCTAAGTAAAGGGACAACCCAGTAGTAAAAGTTCTATGTAAAATGCCATACAAAGGGAGCTGCTTCCCACAAAATTTACAGGAAGTTTCTGAAGTAATGAACAAAGTACTTTTACATTAGGGATCATTATTAGCGGGGCTATTTATTTTATTAGAAACTCCTCTCAGTGTAAGTTTCCAATAGGTCCCACACATCATTTTGGTCTTCATAAAAATGTCATTCATGGAGAAGTGAAAAAACCAATTACACATATGAGATAAAGAGAGAGTGCTGTGGTTTTTATAACAGTATTAAGAACACAACTTAGGCTCAGCACGTAATATTTCATATACTTTTTGACATACACTCTCACTAAACTGTGAGAGAGGGCAAGGTGGGGAGAGGTTTGTTGCATCAACATCCAGTATTTTCCTACAGTTCCTTCTCCTGGAAGATATCTGCACACACTACATGAGTGTGGAATTAAATCGAATCCATTTCTGATTACCAGGAAAGTGACTTGGAATTTACACATCAGGTCTGAACCCTATTTCTTGACTCCTTCCACTTCCAAATCTAAGCAAGTACAGAGGCAGGAGTTGATCCACTTTGAGAAAAGTAAGAAATTCTTTCTTTAGGTAAAGACAATTTCTCACTTCCCTGGGTTGTGGGGCGGGAGGTTGAAAAGGGAATCTGTCAGGTGTCTGAAGGGAGAGTTTCTTGAGGCTGCTCTTGTGCCTTCTTTTCTTAGGTAACTCTCTCCCCCCAGCACCAGAGAGAGCGCGGACCCACACGGAGAGCAAGGACAGTGAGCATGTTCAAACCCACCGGGGAAAGATTTACTGACCCTATATCACCTCTCACCCACTGTGACACATGTGCCGTTGGGTGGTCAAACTCCTAGACACTCGAGGTGTCCCTTCTCCATCCTGATGTTACCAAGGTTTCTCCAGTGGAAAGCAAAGGAAGATCCAGTGTCCCTTTATGACCCTCGCTCCTCTGCTCCCCAAGTACCTGCCTGTTCTGTCCTCTATCTGACCCTGTTGTCTCTTTTGAAGAGGATGCTAAGCAGCCCTGCTGAATTTGTGTCCAGGAAGACAGGTGGTGCTCAGTACGTTTTTGAATGAGTATCTCTGCAATGTCTCTACCTTGCTTTCTGGTTACCTGAACTACCACCCTAACCACACCTTCATTATTTTTAACCAGAGGACATTAATGGTTTCTTTTCTTTATTTTTTAAATTTTATTTTATTTATTTATTGTTTTAAACAGCAGGTTCTTATTAGTTATCTATTTTATACATATTAGTGTATATATGACAATCCCAATTTCCCAATTCTTCTCACCACACCTCACCACCACTTTCCCCCCTTGGTGTCCATACGTTTGTTCTCTACATCTGTGTGTCTATTTCTGCCTTGCAAACCAGTTCACATCCGTACCATTTTTCTAGATTCCACATATATGTGTTAATATACGATATTTGTTTCTCTCTTTCTTATTTCACTCTATATGACAGTCCCTAGGTCCATCCGCGCCTCTACAAATGACCCAATTTCGTTCCATTTTATGGTTGAGTAATACTCCATTGTATACATGTACCACTTCTTTAACCATTCATCTGTCAATGGGCATTTGGGTTGCTTCTATGACCTGGTTATTGTAAACAGTGCTGCAATGAACATTGGGGTGGATGTGTCTTTTTGAATTATGGTTTTCTCCGGGCATGTGCCCAGTAGTGGGATTGCTGGGTCATATGGTAAGTTTAGTTTTTGTTTTTTTAAGGAAACTCCATACTGTTCTCCATAGTGGCTGTATCAATTTACATTCCCACCAGCAGTGCAAGAGGATTCCCTCTTCTCCACACCCACTCTAGCATTTGTTGTTTCTAGATTTTCTTATGATGCCCATTCTAGCCAGTGTGAGGTGATACTTCACTGTAGTTTTGATTTGCATTTCTCTATTAATTAGTGATGCTGAGCAGCTTTTCATGTGCCTCTTGGCCATCTGTATGTCTCCTTTGGAGAAATGTCTCTTTAGGTCGTAGGCCCATTTATTGATTGGGTTGTTTTTGTAATACTGAGCTGCATAAGCTGTTTACATATTTTGGAGATTAACCCTTTGTTGATTCATTTGCAAACATTTTCTCCCATTCTGAGGGCTGTCTCTTCGTCTTGCTTATAGTTTCCTTTGCTGTGCAAAAGCTTTTAAGTTTCATTAGGTCCCATTTGTTTATTTTTGTTTTTATTTCCATTACTCTAGGAGGTGGGTCAAAAAAGATCTTGCTGTGATTTATGTCAAAGAGTGTTCTTCCTATGTTTTCCTCTAAGAGTTTTATAGTGTTCGGTCTTACATTTAGGTCTTTAATCTATTTTGAGTTTATTTTCGTGTATGGTGTTAGGGAGTGTTCTAGTTTCATTCTTTTACATGTACCTGTCCAATTTTCCCAGCACCACTTACTGAAGAGATTGTCTTCTCTCCATTGTGTATCCTTGCCTCCTTTGTCATAGATTACTTGACCACAGGTGGGTGGGTTTATCTCTGGGCTTTCTATCCTGTTCCATCGATCTATATTTCCATTTTTGTGCCAGTACCATACTGTCTTGATTACTGTAGCTTTGTAGTATAGTCTGAGGTCAGGGAGTCTGATTCCCCCAGCTCCATTTTTTTCCCTCAAGACTGCTTTGGCTATTCGGGGTCCTCTGTGTCTCCATACAAATTTTAAGATCTTTTGTTCTAGTTCCATAAAAAATGTCATTGGTAATTTGATAGTGATTACACTGAATCTGTAGATTGCTTTGGGCAGTACAGACATTTTCACAATATTGATTCTTCCAATCCAAGAACATGGTATATCTCTCCAGCTGTTTGTGTTATCTTTGATTTCTCTAATCAGTGTCGTATAGTTTTCTGAGTACAGGTCTTTTACCTCCTTAGGTAGGGTTATTCCTAAGTATTTTATTCCTTTTGTTGCAATGGGGAATGGGACTGTTTTCTTAATTTCTCTTTCTGATCTTTCGTTGTTAGTGTATAGGAATGCAAGAGATTTCTGAGTATTAATTTTGTATCCTGCAACTTTACCAAATTCATTGATGAGCTCTAGTAGTTTTCTGGTAGCATCTTTAGGATTATCAATGTATATATAGTACCATGTCATCTGCAAACAGTGACAGTTTCATTTCTTCTTTTCCAATTTGTATTCCTTTTATTTCTTTTTCTTCTCTGATTGCTGTGGCTAGGACTTCCAAAACTATGTTGAATAATAGTGGTGAGAGTGGACATCCTTATCTTCTTCCTGATCTGAGAGGAAGTGCTTTCAGTTTTCCACCATTGAGAATGATGTTTGCTGTGGGTTTGTCATATATGGCTTTTATTATGTGGAGGTAGGTTCCCTCTACGCTTACTTTCTGGAGAGTTTTTTTTATCATAAATTGGTGTTGAATTTTGTCAAAATCTTTTTCTGCGTCTATTGAGATGACCACATTGTTTTTATTCTTCAATTTGTTAATATGGTGTGTCACATTGATTGATTTGCATATACTGAAGAATCCTTGCATCCCTGGGATAAATCCCAGTTGGTCATGGTGTGTGATCCTTTTAATGTGTTGTTGGATTCTGTCTGCTAGTATTTTCTTGAGGATTTTTGCATCTATATTCATCAGTGATATTGGTCTGTAATTTGCTTTTTTTGTAGTATCATTGCCTGGTTTGGTATCAGGGTGATGGTGGTCTCATAGAATGAGTTTGGGAGTGTTCCTTCCTCTGCAGTTTTTTGGAAGAGTTTGAGAAGGATGGGTGTTAGCTCTTCTCTAAATGTTTGATAGAATTCACCTGTGAAGCCATCTGGTCCTGGACTTTGGTTTGTTGGAAGATTTTTAATCACTGTTTCAACTTCATTACTTGTGATTGGTCTGTTCATATTTTCTATTTCTTCCTGGGTCAGTCTTGGAAGGTTATAACTTTCTAAGAATTTGTCCATTTCTTCCAGGTTGTCCATTTTATTGGCATAGAGTTGCTCGTAGCAGTCTCTTAGGATGCTTTATATTTCGGCAGTGTCCATTGTAACTTCTCCTTTTTCATTTCTAATTTTATTGATTTGAGTCCTCTCCCTCTTTTTCTTGATGAGTGTAGCTAAAGGTTTATCAATTTTATCTTCTCAAAGAACCAGCTTGTAGTTTTATTGATCTTTGCTATTGTTTTCTTTGTTTCTATTTCATTTATTTCTGCTCTGATCTTTACGATTTCTTCCCTTCTACTAACTTTGGGTTTTGTTTGTTCTTCTTTCTCTAGTTCCTTTAGGTGTAAGGTTAGAATGTTTATATGAGATTTCTCTTGTTTCTTGAGGTAGCATTGCACTGCTATAAACTTTGCTCTCAGAACTGCTTTTGCTGCATCCCATAGGTTTTGGATCGTCGTGTTTTCATTGTCATTTGTCTCTAGGTATTTTTTTACTTCCTCTTTGATTTCTTCAGTGGTCTCTTGGTTATTTAGTAACATATTGTTTAGCCTCCATGTATTTATGTTTTTTACGTTTTTCCCCTGTAACTGATTTTTAATCTTACAGTGCTGTGGATGGAAAAGATGCTTGATGTGATTTCAATTTTCTTAAATTTACCGAGGCTTGATTTGTGACCCAAGATATGATCTATCCTGGAGAATGTTCCATGTGAACTTGAGAAGAAAGTGTAATCTGCTGTTTTCAGATGGAATGTCCTATAAATATCAATTAAATCCATCTGGTCTATTGTACCATTTAAAGCTTGTGTTTCCTTATTAATTTTCTGCCTGCATGATCTGTCCATTGGTGTAAGTGAGGTGTTAAAGTCCCCCACTATTATTGTGTTACCATCAGTTTCCTCTTTTATAGCTGATAGCATTTGCCTTATGGACTGAGGTGCTCCTATGTTGGGTATAGATATATTTAACATTGTTATATCTTCTTCTTGGATTGATCCATTGATCATATGTAGCGTCCTTCCTTGTCTCTTGTAACATTCTTTACTTTAAAGTCTATTTTATCTGATATGAGTATTGCTTCTCCAGCTTCCTTTGATTTCCACTGGCATGGAATATCTTTTTCCATCCCCTCACTTTCAGTCTGTATGTGTCCCTAGGTCTGAAATGGGTGTCTTGCAGACAGCATATATACGGTTCTTGTTTCTGTATCCACTCAGTGAGCCTGTGTCTTTTGGTTGGAGCAGTTAATCCATTCATATTTATGGTAATTACCGATATGTATGTTCCTATGACCATTTTCTTAATTGTTTTGAGTTTGTTTTTGTAGGTCCTTTTCTTCTCTTGTGTTTCCCACTTAGAGAAGTTCCTTTAGCATTTGCTGTAGAGCTGGTTTGGTGGTGCTGAATTCTCTTAGCTTTTGCTTGTCTGTTAAGCTTTTAATTTCTCTGTCGAATCTGAATGAGATCCTTACTGGGTAGAGTAATCTTGGCTGTAGGTTTTTCCCTTTCATCACTTTAAATATATCATGCCACTCCCTTCTGGCTTGTAGAGTTTCTGCTGTTAACCTTATGGGACTTCCCTTGTATGTTATTTGTCATTTTCCCCTTGCTGCTTTTAATAATTTTCCTTTGTCTTTAATTTTTGTCACTTTGATTACTATGTGTGTCGTCTGTTTCTTTTTGGGTTTATCCTGCCTGGGACTCTCTGTGCTTCCTGGACTTGGGTGGCTATTTCCTTTCCCATGTTAGAGAAGTTTTCAACTATAATCTCGTCAAATATTTTCTCGGGTCCTTTCTCTCTCTCTTCTCCTTCTGGGGCCCCTATATGAGAATGTTGGTGAGTTTAATGTTGTCCCAGAGGTCTCATAGGCTGTCCTCATTTCTTTTCATTCTTTTTTTCTTTATTCTGTCCCACGGCAGTGAATTCCACCATTCCTTCTTCCAGATTGCTTATCCGTTCTTCTGCCTCATTTATTTTGCTATTGATAACTTTTAGTTTATTTTTCATTTCAGTTATTGTATTGTTCATCTCTCTTTGTTTGTTCTCTAATTCTTCTAGGTGTTTGTTCTTTAATTCTTCTACATGTTAAACACTTCTTTTTCTTAAAAATAAATTTATTTATTATTTATTTATTTTTGGCTGCATTGGGTCTTCGTTGCTGTGCGTGGGCTTTCTCTAGTTGTGTTGAACGGGGGATACTCTTTGCTGCGGTGCACGGTCTTCTCATTGTGGTGGCTTCTCTTGTTGTGGAGCACGGGCTCTAGGCATGTGGGCTTCAGTAGTTGTGGCATTCAGGCTCAGTAGTTGTGGTTTGTAGGCTCTAGAGTGCAGGCTCAGTAGTTATGGCACACGGGCTTAGTTGCTCCACGGCATGTGGGATCTTCCCTGACCAGAGATCGAACCCATGTCCCCTGCATTGGCAGGTGGATTATTAACCCTTGCACCACCAGGGAAGTCCCTGTTAAACATTTCTTGCATCTTCTCGATCTTTGCCTCCATTCTTTTGCCAAGGTCCTGAATCATCTTCACTATCATTATTCTAAATTCTTTTTCTGGAACGTTGCCCATCTCCACTTCATTTAGTTGTTTTTCTGGGGTTTTATCTTGTTCCTTCATCTGGTACATAGTCCTCTGCCTTTTCATTTTGTCTATTTTTCTGTGAATGTGGTTTTCGTTCCACAGGCTGCAGGACTGTAGTTCTTCTTATTTCTGCTGTCTACCCTCTGGTGGATGAGGCTATCTAAGAGGTTTGTGCAAGCTTCCTGATGGGAGGGACTGGTGGTGCGTAGAGCTGGGTGTTGTTCCGGTGGGCAGAGCTCAGTAAAACTTAATCCACTTGTCTGCAGATTGGTGGGGCTGGGTTCCCTCCCTGTTGGTTGTTTGGCTTGAGGTGACCCAGCACTGGCAGCTCCAGGCTCTTTGGTGGGGCTAATGGCAGACTCTGGGGGGGCTCACACCAAGAAGTACTTCCCAGAACTTCTGCTCCCAGTGTCCTTGTCACTGTGGTGAGCCACAGCCGCCCACTGCCTTTGCAGGAGTCCCTCCAACACTAGCAGGTAGGTCCAACACCTGCAGGTATGGGGTCACTGCTCCTTCCTCTGGGATCTGATGTGCACACTACTTTGTGTGTGCCCTCCAAGAGTGGAGGCTCTGTTTCCCACAGTCCTGTCAAAGTCCTGTAATCAAATCCCGCTAGCCTTCAGTCTGATTCTCTGGGAATTCCTCCTCCCGTTGCTGGACCCCCAGGTTGGGAAGCCTGATGTGGGGCTCAGAACCTTCACTCCAGTGCGTTGACTTCTGTGGTGTAACTGTTCTCCAGTTTGTGAGTCACCCACCCAACAGTCATGGGATTTGATTTGATTGTGATTGCGCCCCTCCTACCATCTCACTGTGGCTTCTCCTTTGTCTTTGGATGTGGGGTATCTCTTTTGGTGAGTTCCAATGTCTTCCTGTCGATGATTGTTCAGCAGTTAGTTGTGATTCCAGTGCTCTCACAAGTGGGAGTGAGCACACGTCCTTCTACTCTGCCATATTGAATCCATCTCCTCTCATCAATGGTTTCTGATGGTTCTCTTTCTTCCATTATTAATAAATCCTACACATCCCTGCCAACTTAATTCTCCTTAAGTGCAGATCCAAACAAAAAGCTCCCCTGCTCTACAATCTTCATATACCATCATGTACACAGCAATAACGATGGTGATGATGCCACTGGTTGCGTTTTATGGTTTTCAGAGTACTAATTCCACACAAGTTTTCTCACTGACATCCAACCCTTAATGTAATTATTATCATCTCCATATTGCAGGTGAGGAAGTCAAAACTCAAAAAGATTAACTGCCACCACTGACACTTGCACAATCTATCGTGTTAGTACCAGTCTGGTATTTGTTTTTTACTCTACTGCATTCGAGACCTTCTACAACAAGGTCCTAGTTTTCAGCCTTGTGCCTTTTGGTTAAACTACACACACTACATGTAAGACAAACTACCGTCTCTGCTTTTACTTACAGCAACCCCTTTGTGTGTGAATGCCCTATCGCCACATGCCTTTTGGATTTCTAGCCATCCATGAAGGGTCATCTCAAATATTACATCTGTCTTGAAGCCTCTGCTGATTCCCCTTCTGTTCCAATATGATATGAGAGCTCCCTTCTCATCCTCCTCCAAGGCACTTTCTTTTCCTTTCTTTTTCACAGTAACTGTTACATTCCTTTTTGTGTTGTAGTTTTATGAGTATATACCTCAATCTGCATTCAACCATTTCCTCCTCTTCTGATACCCTTCCCCCAATGCAGAATAAAAATCATGCTTAGGAATCCTAACAATCTCTTTCAGGAACAGTCCTCTAAAGAAGGACTGAACATTTCCTCCAAGAGGGATACTGTCTGCTCATCTTTGTGTAGACTAAATAAAACACCTTGCCCAAAATTAACTTGTTGAATTGAACTGAACGCCTATATTTCAATGCAAAATTGCTTGCTAACATTACTTTAATTATAACTAAGTATTTCCAGGTGATCTTTCCATCTAATGAGTACTACTAAATATACAAAGAAATAGTAAGACAGCTTGCTTAAAACAAATCTGTTAGAATTTCCCAAAACATAAGAATTATTTATAGCAACCATTTAAATATATTTGTTTTTATTTACTGTGCAATGAGTTTTTAAGACTGATTATTCATCGTATTAAAATTCTCCATTAGGGTTACATGGGAAAATTGAGGGAAAATAGACTATTTTTATTTCCTCTTCCATCACTTACTAGCTCAGTGAGCTTAGGTAAGTCACATCTTCAGCCAATTGTAGTGATTTCAAACCAAAGACTCCGGAATCAATCAGATCTCAGTTTGGGGCATCATCTCTGAACCAGAGGAAACGTAGGTGTTAACTATATCATGGTTGAATCATGGGGACTGAATGATTAAATGAGAGCTCATATATATGAGCATGGTTCCCTTGTGTTTAATCATTCAATAAAAACCAGCTGATTAATACCAAGCTGATTTTCAGAATTCTCTCTAAAATGAGAAATAGAATTTCTCTCTGTGTTTTAGATGTTGGGAATCTGAGATGACAGAGTATCTGGGAAAGTGTTTTGATAAAAGAATGAAGTATTGTGCAAATGTAATCTGTAATTAAGCTAGCAATAATTAATACAAACTATATATTACTGAAACTGTAAGTTATTTAAAGAGACTATTATGATTCCTAAGTATGACTTGTACTTTATCCTGTAAAAAACGTCCTTAAGTTTTCTCATCAGAGCAGATCTCTGACATAATAACAGCAGTCAGTGAGGGAAGATCTGATTTTTAAAAACGTATTTAATTTGTACCTTATTTCTGGCAGTGATTTAAAATAAAAGCAAAGGTAAAACTTTTCGTAGCTGCTAAAACTTCACTTAGTTTGCTTGGGATTATTTTCTTCACAGGGAAAGGATGCTGTGTCATTGCTAGGCCATGGATCCCACACCACTGCATCCACGGGTCCCCACCCCCATCACTGCTCCTGACCACCTAACCTCAACCATCCCCTCATCACTGCTTTGCTCCTCCTCCCTCCACTTGGCTGTCCTTTACCCACTTCCTGAACCACAGGTAAGACAGGAAGAGAAATACAGTGTTTGAAGCTGATTACTCCCAGGTCTGGGTAGCTACCTTCTGATCTCGTAAACTTCCCTGCCACTGCCAGGATCTGTCTGCCCTTCTCTCTTTTTGATTTTCTTGTCACTTGGAAGTGAGGGCACATCCTATCCCCCAGCACTGGGAGGTCCTCACTTTTGAGTCTACATTCCTTAGCCAACTGACAGGATTACGAATGTAAAGACATGATACAAATGAACGTATTACAAAACAGAAACAGACTCACAGACATAGAAAACAAACTTATGGTTACCAAAGGGGAAAAGAGGGGGAGGGACAAATCAGGAACTTGGGATTGGCAGCTACACACTCCTATATATTTATCAAGAAAATAAACAACAGGGACCTACTGTATAGCACAGGGAACTATATTCAATATTTTGTAATAACCTGTAATGGAAAAGACTCTGAGAAAGAATATATATATACGTATGTACAACTGAATCACTTTGTGAATCACACCTGAAACAGAACATTGCAAATCAACTATACTTCGGTAAAAAAAAAAAAAAGAATCCATACATCTGTCTTCACACAGCCTTATTGTGTTAAGCTCCCTAAGCAAATGTCTAGCTACTCAAGGGACATATTTCAGAGTATCTTATTTCTTAAATAGACTTAAAATGCCAAGTCTTTTTATAGCAAATACACTCACTTTTGTCCTAAATGAAAGAACAGAAGAGGTTAAATGATTGGGGTATAGAATACTGCCTTTTATTAACTGTCCAGCTTTCTCTCTCCTCCATATACCATCTTCAGAAGGCCATGGGGCACATGGGCTAGTTGCCATTTTCCTGTCTACTGAACAGCAAGACTGACCACAAGCCCCAAGAATCCACAGCTTCAAGGTGAGCAGACTCTCGTGTCCCCATTCTGCACCCCACCTCCACCCTGTGTAGCTACCCACTTGCTCTGATGTCACCTGCATCAGCCTGTCTCAGGACAAATGGCTGGAGGATTATGGTATCCATTCACTAAGCACCGTAGCTCTTTGTTATCAAAAAAGAGAAGAAACAAAAATTGAATTTTAGCCTGAAATCTAATCTTGGAGTTCAAAACATTCAGTTATGAAGAGCTGCAAGTATATTGAGTTTGCAAAAAGATGAAATCAGAACAAATTTAAACTGTATGTTAACTTTCCTATTAGATTCAGTGAATAGAAAAACACTTCCCCTGGTCTCTCTCCCTGGCTACCGTTTCCCCAGTGCATTCTGCCTTGGTCACAGCCACAGAGGTGTTTTATCTGAAACAGTTACCATGCCACGTGGCTTCCAGCGACCCTGCTCCAAACACTAAGGATGCTCTGTCATAGGGCACCATCAAGGACCACTGCAGGGTTACTGGTCTGCTACGTTCCTATTACATTCCTCCTCCAAAACCAATGGGTTTGCTTCCTGTCCTGCCCGAGATTTTCCTGTCCTGACATCGTTCAGTTTTCCTTTCATGTGATTCCAACTTCACTTACTTCTTCATTTTTTTCTCACCCCCGGCCTCTCTCTGAATCAGGTCACTGACCAGTGCTGTCCTCAGCGAGGGCTGCCCACCCCCCTCTGCCTTTCCCACGATTTGTGTCACTTTAACGTTTACAGGCTACCTGGAGCTGTGAGTTTTCATTTTATGGGTTACTGGTATTAGATTATAAACTTTTTGACCCCTACTAGATGATAACCTCTTTGAGGGAAGGGATCGTGTCTTATAACTCTCTCGTAACTTCTCAAAGGCCTACACAATGGGTAAAACAATAGGATCATTTAATCATTCATTTAATCTCTCTGGGATTCTCTTTTCTCGCCTGTAAAATGGTGGCGACAATAAATTATACTTGTCCCACCAAACACATACGACCGCTGCCAGGTTTGAGAGAGATTAAATTACTTCCTTCTCTCTCTCAGCAATGTCTTCACAACCACTGCCAACTCAGGGTCCACATCCACAGGCCTGGCCCGTGACCACAGTAAACTCCAGAATGCTCTGTGCTCAGAAACTCTTTTCAAAATAAAACACTGAATTAATCCTGTCAAATGCAAAACGCCAGAGTTGATTATTATGTGTGGCAGTGGTTACTGCAGATCAGAGCATTGTTTTATTTTCGGTTTCCGTCTCAGAACCATCACTCAGCACTGTAGTTCTTTCACACGTATTATTCATGTTATGACACTCCTATCAGATAAATGTCGCCAACAACAGAACGCGGTAATTTTTATTACACTGCATATCCTTTCAATGCTGGAAGCTAACAGGAGCACCGTGTCTGGTGAAAGGAAAACACTCCTGCAGGCCTGTACTTAGGAGGCAGAGTACCGGCCGGGTATTGGGCGAGATAAAGTGGGAGAAACACGCTCCTCCCCTGACAGAACCGGAAAGTACATTCTAATTGTCAATCCGCTCCCGGACTGTAAACACAGACACCAGGTCAGACTTGAAGCCTAGGCAGACTTGGGCTTAGAACAAGGAGGTCACAGTCAAAATCTCTAATTTGGCCCCTAAATCCACAAAAACGCAAAAACATCCTCATTCTGTTACCACAGTAGAGGGACCTATACTTTGAAAAAAGTAGTAAGTATAGTGCATTCACAACCACTGATGGAAAGCTTCTGGAAAAACAGTAGCTGCTGAAAAATAAAAATATTTTCTTCACTAAGATTTTTTAAAACCTATTTTTCCTTTGTTAAAAAAATTATTTTATTGAAGTATAGCTGATTTACAGTGTTATGTCAATTTCTGCCATGCAGCGAAGTGATTCAGTTACACATATACATACATTCTTTTTCATATACTTTTCCACTATGGTTTATCGCAGGATATTGAATGTAGTTCCCTGTGCTCTACAGTAGGACCCTGTTGTTTATCCATTCTATATATAATAGTTTGCATCTGCTAATCCCAAACTTCCAATCCATCCCTCCCCCTACTCTCCTTCCCCTTTGGCAACCACAAGTCTGTTCTCTATGTCTGTGAGTCTGTAAAAACCTATTTTTCTTAGTAACGCTTAGGCTGCTATAATTAAAAACATGCAAATAACCAATGGAAATCTGTAAAAATAGGGTTACCCAAAATCACAATGAAATCTTGTTTCTTTAACTGAAAAGCCAGGCATATGTCCAATTTGAACTAAAATTGGCCTGAGAAGGGGATTCCCAGTTGCTGTCTGTCTATTTTCTGGTCGCATGCATTCCCCTGGGTGAGAGAATCTCCGATTGGAACACTGACTGCTCTAATTCACTGCAACACCCAAGCTGTTTAACTTGTCGCTGTCCTTCCTCTGCTCTCAATGAGGTTAATCACCAATGGATAAAACGGAGGGTGGACCACATAGGTAAAGATAACTGGAATCAAATCGAGAAGCAGCTTTCAAATCAGGTCTCGCAGACTGGAGAACACATGCATGAGACAACAGTATGACTCCAGGGGCTTACGGCAGGAGGGCGAGCATTGGGTGCTGACAAATACAAAGCAAACCTTCAAACCAAAACTCCAAGGGCTCCTTAACACCTGTGCTGCCCATTCGCTCCCACAAATCGTCTGCACGATTTCCAGTTCTCACAAAGCTGAGGCCGTGCGGTGTCTGGCCTTTCCTTATTTCCTTCACATTGTAAAGAGTGTGATTCATTGTAAGGAAATCAGTCCCATTTGCTGGAGACCCGGACCTCTCACCCACCTGACTTCAGTGGCCCCTGCAAACTCTGGACTCTTCATGGAAAGGATAAGAGCCTTGACTGAAGTCGATATAACTGTCACTCTTTTTTTTTTTTTTTTTTTTTTGCGGTACGCGGGCCTCTCACTGTTGTGGCCTCTCCCGTTGCGGAGCACAGGCTCTGGACGCGCAAGCTCAGCGGCCATGGCTCACGGGCCCAGCCGCTCCACGGCACGTGTTATCTTCCCGGACTGGGGCACGAACCCGCGTCCCCTGCATCGGCAGGCGGACTCTCAACCACTGCACCACCAGGGGAGCCCTAACTGTCACTCTTAAAATTATCTCACGCTGATTTCTTCATTTTGGACTTTTCTGAAGATTTCTTGTTCTGGATGCAGTTGTGTTGTTTTCTTTAGCAGAAGGAAGGTGGACGTGATCTGTCCTATTCTCTTGTCCCTCTGTGTTAAGTGCTTTCCCTCTTCTATCTATGTACTTGGGACCTTTTGGAACAATAAAAACCACACACTTCTAAGATTCATTTTAGATGAAGCCTATTCATTTAAAATGAATATATTTAAAGCGTACTATCATTCCCATGCTTTAATTTGGGGATTTTTTTCTAGAACAGAACGCTGTATTAAAATGTTATAAGTAGTGGAATCGGGCTCCCCTGGTGGCGCAGTGGTTGAGAGTCCGCCTGCCGTTGCAGGGGACGCGGGTTCGTGCCCCAGTCCGGGAAGATCCCACATGCTGTGGAGCGGCTGGGCCCGTGAGCCATGGCCGCTGAGCCTGCGCGTCCGGAGCCTGTGCTCCGCAACGGGAGAGGCCACAACAGTGAGAGGCCCGCGTACCGCAAAAAAAAAAAAAAAAAAAAAAAGTAGTGGAATCTACGCTGGGTTCTCAGAATGTAAAGGAGATGGTTTTGATGTTGAGTGTACAGCTGCAGGAACTTAACGACTCTTGTTAAACCCAGGTGACAACTTCGCCCCTGAATTCCTGCTCCAATGCACAGGCACCTGCTAGTTTCCTACACTCCTACAAACCCTGTGCTCCCGCTAAGAGGCACTCATTGGTCTAATCTTAAATTTAAAAAAATGCTTTAAAGAAAATACTAAAGCATTTGAGGGGCATTAAGAGTTTTCCCCAAATTCTGAATCTTGGGCTGGTATTTTCCCGTATCATTTCTGAGAATAAATCATGCTAAGTCTAGATTTACAAGAAGTGAGTCAAATTTCTGACCAGCTTGTGAGAAAGGTCATGTTATTAATGATGCCACTGTCACCTGACTTCTGATCTACACAACACCTCTCAGTGGTAGCGCAAACGCTCAGAAATTTGCCCTGGTAAAGACATAAAGGTTGTAATTAATCTTTGAACTAGCTGTGGCTTGCAATAATCAAACTGCTCTTTCATAGGCATCTAAGGGGAAAGATGCTATGGTTTGGGACAGGAAGGAAGGCCACGGAGGCTAGAAGGAGAGGAGGGTCATAATTACGTTCTTGGCCATGCTTTCCGCTTAACACGTTCCTGAACTTCTTTCCACAGACAGACAATCTGGAAATGTGCATTTGATGAAACCCGTGTCTCAATTACAGGGAAGTAGAATGGTGGAACAGAACAGGCTTGGAGTTGGAGTTTAATACTGGCTAAACTTGCCTAATGCTGGCCCTGCCATGAACCAGAAGAATGACCCTGGGCAAGTTTCCTTTTTTGACTATTGGTGGCCTCATCTGTAAACTTGTGTTAGTAACCCTATCTCACAGGATTACTGAAAGGGTTAGTGATAAATACACAAAGTACCTAGCACCGGGTCTGGCACAGAGTAGGTGCTCCGCAGAAGGTAATTATTGCTGTGTCACTACCTTTATGATTAGTGTTCCAGCTTTTGGCTTGGACCTTGTGAAAAGAGGGGATGAATACAGAAGACATTTATGAGTTTGTTTTCTAATCTATTTCACTCAGTGAATTACTTAATATTTAACTGGTTAATTATTCATAGTCAAATAGAAGGCATAATTGAAGTGTGCTGATTAAACAATAATGTGCCTCCCTAATGCCGTTTGCCACTCAAGCATCATGCATACAGAGGGAATGGGGGATGCTGTCTCAGTGTCTGGTATTTTTCCTAAATGGGGCAATTACGAGTAAGCAGGAGGCATCCTCTTCCCAAAAGCTGGTTTTGGGTTCCAAAGAGTTTAGATGCTTTGCCTTTGTGCCTATAGACTTCTCCCGGGGCAACGGCGAGGGCCGTCTAGCTGGTACGCTGGCCTGAGAGCTCATCTCAGACGAGCTGAAGGAGGCAATGGGGAAATGGGACGTAAAGGAGGAAAGCTACTGTGTTAGCATCCAGGCAGGGCACACAGCAAGGTAGGCCAGCCTGGACATAAACAGATCCTGAAAGCCACTGGGGCTGAGACAAAAGTCCCTGGTGTGGCAGGATTTCTGGTTCACTGGAAGGAATGGAAGTCTCAGCTTCTGTGCTGCTGTGGACCTCACCCCGCTGAAGGTACACATCTTTCTCTCCTTCAAGCCCTTTCCCAGCTAACGTCCTTCTGGATACAAGGTTTCTGTCCAAATATTTCTTCTCAGTTTGAGAGCTAATTTATAAATCACTGGATGGCATTGCCCAAGTCCAGCCAGATGTTTCCCAGTCTTAAGGATGAATATGAAAAGCAGGATGACGTTACAGGAGACAGAAAATGTCTACTGAAGTACTCTAGATACAGACAGCCAAATCCAGAGGCTAGAGGAAAGCTGGTTAGCCCTGGAGACATTTTTTTTTTTAACCAGGAGGTTAAAATATCCTTAAAGAGGAGAAGCAAAAGACTAAAGTGTTTTCCCTCAAAACTTCACAGGTCTTCAAGAAAAGAGAAGTTAGGTTCAAAATAATATATCCTTTCTAAAGGCTGCATAGACCACTGCATTGCCTGGAAGTACTATAGTTTAATCAAGGGATGGAGAATTAAGATGTGGCTATTTTTTCATTACCACGACCATATCCTTTGGCAAAAATCCTTGTCCATTGATTTTCTTTATGGTTCTGAATTTCTTCCATAGGATTAACTCCTGGTATAGAATTTCTAAGTCAAATGGTATTAAGTATTTTAAATTTTAATATGATGTCAAATTGTTCTCCAAAAATGGTCTATTAATTTACAGCTCTCCAACAGAATATAAGAGTCCCTGTTCCTAAACACCTTTACTAATACTCTTTTTAAAAATCACATTTGAAGTGGGCTCTGGACCAACATGGCGACACAGGAGGCTCCTGAATTTCTCTCCTCTCATGGACTCACTGAATATACACTACACATGGAGTAATTTCCTCTGAGAGAAATTCAGAAACTAGATGAGTGACTCCTACACATCAGCCAACAGAGAAAATGCCCATATCAAACTAGGTGGGAAAGGATGAGACACACTGTTGCCATACAGCCCACCCCTGGCATAGCACCACAGACTGGGGAAGGAGCTCCCCAACTCCCAGCTTCTCCCTGAGAGTGAACCATTTGGACCACAGACCACACATCTAGCACTCCAACCTTTAAGGATGCCACCTGAGGGGTAGGCCCCCAAATCACTCAGCTCTGATAACCAGTGGGGCTTGTATTCATGAGTCCCACAGGACCACGGAAAATAGGACTACAGAAGCAGTTGTTAAGAAGTACAGGAATACTCCCATGGCTACACACCTGGCTCAGTGCAGAGGGAGCAGGTAAAAACACGCAGTTTCACGTTTCTCCCTGGAAGGGGTTCAACTGCATACTTTCCCATTTGCTTCCAGAGAGTCCAGTTTCCGATCAGCTTGCATCTAGGTACTATAAATCTCCCCTTTGGGACACTGACAGGTGTTGGCACACTCCCAACTACTGGGAGCCACTAAAAACAAAGACAGCAGCTTGGACAATCACAAAGATGTGAAAGATAACCAGGAGCTTCACCCAGGCTGATTGATGAGGTTCATCTACACAAGACCAGTCTGTCAAGACTGAGAGAAGTGGCTCTTCTATCTAGTGTGCAGAAATCAACAAAGGATGCATCAGAAAACAAAGAAACACGGGAATACGTTCCAAACAAAAGAACAAGCTATTGATAAATTTCTAGAAACCAATGTCAATGAAAGAGGATTTACCCAACAGACACTTCAAAATAACAGTCATAAGGATGCTCACCGAGGTTAGAAGATCAGTGCATGAACAAAGTCAATATTTCAATAGAGAGACAGAAAATATTAAAAAGTATGAAAGAGAAATCAGAGACCTGAAGAATGTAATAACTGAACTGAAAAGTTCAATAGAGGAATTCAAAAACAGACTACATCAAATGCAAGAAAGGATCAGCGAACTAGAAGAAAGGGCACTGGGGGCTTCCCTGGTGGCGCAGTGGTTGAGAGTCCGCCTGCCGATGCCCTGGTCCAGGAAGATCCCACATGCCGCAGAGCGGCTGGGCCCGTGAGCCATGGCTGCTGAGCCTGCGCGTCCGGAGCCTGTGCTCCACAACGGGAGAGGCCACAATGGTGAGAGGCCCGCGTACCGGAAAAAAAAAAAAAAAAAAAAAAAAGGGCAGTGGAATTCATCCAATAAGAGGAGGAAAAAAAAAAAGATTGGAAAAAAAGTGAAGATAGCTTAAGGAAGTTATGGGACACCACCAAATAGAACAATATGTGCATTGTGGGGGTCCCAAAAGGAGAAGAAAGAGAGAAAGAGGCAGAAAGCTTATGCGGAGATACAGTGGCTGAAAACTTCCCAAACCTGGGGAAAGAAACAGACAACCAGGTCCAGGAATCCCAGAAAGTACCAAATAAGATGAATCTAAAGAGACTCATACTGAGATGCATTATAATTAAATTGTCAAATTAAAAGCAGCAAGAGAAAAGCAGCTTGTTATGCACAAGGGAACCCTTATAGGACTATGAGCAGATTTTTTCAGCAGAAACCTTGCAGTCTAGAATGGAGTAGGATGATACCCCAAAAATAGTCTACCCAGCCAGGCTGTCCTTCAGAACAGAAGGAAATATAAAAAGTTTTCCAGTCAAACAAAAGCTGAAGGAGTGGGCTTCCCTGGTGGCGCAGTGGTTGAGAGTCCGCCTGCCGATGCAGGGGACACGGGTTCGTGCCCCGGTCCAGGAAGTTCCCACATGCCGCGGAGCGGCTGGGCCCGTGAGCCATGGCCGCTGAGCCTGCGCGTCTGGAGCCTGTGCTCCGCAACGGGAGAGGCCACAACAGTGAGAGGCCCGTGTAACACACACACACACAAAAAAAAAGCTGAAGGAGTTTATTACCACTAGATCAGCCTTACAACAAATGTTAAAGGGACTTCTATGAGCTGAAGTAAAAGAATGCAAATTAAAATAGTAACAAAAAACATATGAAAGTATAAAAGTCACTGGTAAGGGTAAATATATAGTTAAATTTGCAATTCTCTAATATTATAATGATGGTGGGTATTAAAATGGTGATAAATTACTTATAACTCTAGTACAAAGGTTGAAAAACAAAATTATTTAAAATAACTATAATTAGGTAATGGATATACAGTATAAAAAGATTTATAAAAAGATTGTGACATCAAAAACATAAAATGTGGGAGAGGGAGTGTAAAAATGTAGAGCTTTTGTATGCGTTCTAAGTTAAGTTGTTATCAGCTTAAAATAGACTGTTATACCTATAAGATGTTCTGTATAAGCCTCATGGTAACCACAAAGCAAAAACCTACAGTAGAAGCAAAAACAATAAAGGAATCAAAGCATATCATTACAGAAACTCTTCAAATCACAAAGGAAGAGAGCAAGAGAGGAAGAAAGGAAAAAAGGAACTAAAAAACAGCCAGAAAACAGTGGAGCAAATTGCAACAGTAAGCCCGTACCTATCAATAATTATTTTAAATGTAAATGGATTAAATTCTCAAATCAAAAGACAGAGATGGACTGAATGGATAAAAAAACAAACCCAACTGTACGCTACCTACAAGACACTCACTTCAGCTTTAAGGACACACAGGCTAAAAGTAAAGAGATGGAAAAAGATATTCCACACAAACAAAAACTACAAGAAAGCAGGGTTAAATACACTTAGATCAGACAAAATAGATGTTAACCAAAAATGTTAACAAGAGACAAAGAAGCTCATTACATAATGATGAAGGAATCAATTCATCAAGAGGATATGGCTTCACTGGTGAATTCTACCAGATATTTAAAGAAAAATTAGTATCAGTCCTTCTCAAACTTTTCCAAAAACCTGAAGAAGACACACTTCCAGACTCATTTTATGAGGCCAGCATTACCCTGATAACAAAACCAGACACAGACAACACAAGAAAACTACAGGCTGATATCCCTGATTAACACAGATGCAAAAGTTTTAAAAAAAATACTAGCAAACTGAATTCAACAGCACATTAAAAGGATCATACACCATAATCAAGTGGGATTTATTCCAGAGATGCTAGGATGGTTCAACAAACACAAATTAATAAATGTGCTATATGATGTTAACAAAATGAAGGATAAAAACTATATGATCATCTTAATAGATGCAGAGAAAGGCACTGAACAAAATTCAACATCCATTTATGATAAAAACTCTCAATAAATTGGGTATAGAAGATCTTACCTCAACATAATAAAGGCCAGATATGAGAAGCCCACACCTAACATCATGTTCAATGGTGAAAGACTGAAGGCTTTTCTCTAAGATCATGAACAAGAAAATGGTGACTACTCCAGCCACTTTTGTTCAACACATTACTATAAGTCCTACCCAGAGCAGTTAGGCTAGAAAAAGGGGAAAAAAGCAGCTAAATTGCAAAGGAAAAAGTAAAATTATCTCTGTTTGCAGACGACATCGTATTATATATAGAAAACACTCAAGACTCCATCAAAAATATGTTAGAACTAATCAATGAATTCAGTGAAATTGAATACAAAATCAGTATATACAAATCAGTTGCATTTCCATACACTAATGACAAACTATTAGAAACAGAAATTAAGAAAATAATTCTATTTACAATGGCATCAAAAAGAATATATTACTTAGGAATAAATTTAACCAAGGAAGTAAAAGATCTGTATACAGGGCTTCCCTGGTGGCACAGTGGTTGAGAGTCCGCCTGCCGATGCAGGGGACGCAGGTTCGTGCCCCGGTCCGGGAAGACCCCACATGCCGCGGAGCGGCTGGGCCCATGAGCCATGGCCGCTGTGCGTCCGGAGCCTGTGCTCCGCAACGGGAGAGGCCACAGCAGTGAGAGGCCTGCATACCAAAAAATATATATATATATCCATATTACGCTATTGATGCAATCCCTATCAAAATTCCAATGACATTTTTCACAGAGATAGAATAAAGCAATTGCAAGATTTGTATGGAATCAAAAATGACCCTGAATAGCCAAAGCAATTGTAAGACAGATGATCAAAGGCAGAGGTACCACACTTCCTGATTTCAAACTATATTCCAAAGCTGTGGTAATTAAAACAGTATGGTATTGTCATTAAAAACAGAGAGAGATCATTGGAATAGAATTAGAGCTCAGTATTAAACCCTGAGGCTTATATTGCCAATTAATTTTTGAGAAAGGAGCCAAGAATATACCATGAGAAAAGAATAGTATCTTTAAGAAATGGTGCTGGGAAAACTGAATATCCACTTGCAAACAAATGAAACTGTCCCCTATCTTCATCATATAAAATATCAAGTCAAAATGGATTAAAGATTTGAAGGTAAGATCAGATACTATAAAACTCCTAGAAGAAAATACAGGGCATAAGCTCCTTGACATTGGTGTTGGCAATGATTTTTTGGGTTTGACACCAAAAGCAAAGGCAAATCAAGGAAAGTAAGCAAGTGGGATATCAGACTTAAAAGATTCTGCACAGCAAAGGGAACATCAACAAAATGAAAAGGCAACCTATGGAATAGGAGATTTGCAAACCGATATCTGATAAAGGGTTAATATCCAAAACAAACAAGGAACTTATACAACTCAATAGCAAAAAGCCAAATAACCCGAATAAAAAGTGAACAAAGGACCTGAAAAGACATTTTTCCAAAGAAGACACACAAATGGCCAACAGGTTCATGAAAAGGTACTCAATGTCACTAGTCATAAGGGAAATGCAAATCAAAACCACGTACACCGCATTTTTATTTGGATATCTATCATCAAAAAGATAAGAAAAGACAAATGCTGGCAAGGATGTGGGGAATAAAGGAACCCTTGTTCACTTTTGGTGGGAATGTAAACTGGTACAGCTACTATGGAGAACAGTGTGGAAGTTCCTCAAGAAATTAAAAATACAACTGTTATCGAACGCAAGTCCGTGTGCCTGACGCACAGTGAGTCTCAACAATACCAAAATGTCGGAGTTTGCAGCAGAGAAAGGTTTACTGCAGGGCCACGCAAGGAGACGGGTGGCTCATGCCTTAAAAACCCTGAACTCCCTGAAAGTTTTCAGCAAAGCCCTTTTGTAGGAAAGGTGAGGGAGGGGCGTGGTTAGTCGTTGCTAACTTCTTGGTGTCTGATCCTTTGTCCTTGAGGTCGGGTCTCGGTCAGGTCATGATGTTCCCCTAAATCTCCACCAAAACAAGTGTCTTTCTCTATTCTGACAAGAAAGGGCAAGGGCCCAAGGCTCAACTTCCGCCCTCCGAGGTCCAGGTCCTGCCTAAGAGGAGCCTGTGCAGGTCGCTTACCCTGCCCGGGAGTGTTCATCCAGCGGCCAGTCTGGGTCCTGCGGCCAATGCCCAGCCTCCGCCGACGAGGCAGATCTCAGCTGGTGGCGCCCTCGGGGCCAGGTCCCCAGACCCCGCCCAGCCGTCATCACTGAGGGAGCCAGGCACGCCGCACCCAGTCGGCCCTCAGCTTTTCATTTAAACTGGAGAGAATCATTTGCAGAGCATCAACAGGAGCACGTGGTGTAGCAAATGCCAATCAGGCGAATGCCCAGCTCACCACAGCTGCCCTTCTTTGAGAACAGCCCCACGACAGAGGTGGCCCTGCAGTCACGACGTGCAATGTCCTCTGGCCACCTCCTAGGGGTGGACAACTGATCTAAGCTGGACCAAGTTTTGAAACTTGAACGGACAGACTGAAGCTGGATGAAGCTGTTACCTTCATGGCTGTGTCCGTATACTCCCATTGCCGAGGCCTCCAGGGACTGCGACCCAGAGACGGCCGCCGCCATGAAGTCGCGGAGGCGGGGATGGGGGAGGGGTTCGCTGCTGCCTCAAGGCCTGGGCCTGGCCAGTGGGTGGCAGTGAAGAGGACTCTGGAGCTCTGGGGGACACAGCCCTCAGCCTGTCCCTGGGCCCCCGCCCCAGCTCACCCACCAGCCCCGAGGCCTGGAGGGCCCCGCGGAGAAGGCCACCATCCGCTCTCACTGCACTCTCTGCCGCGAGGACCACCATCAGGCCGACCATGGGTGGAGCGGGACGTCCTACCACTGCGCACAGGGTCTTGCTCTAACAGCCGCGTGCCACCCTGCCCCTATTACAGAACTACCGTATGAGCCAGCAATCCCACTTCTGGGTATATGTCCAAAGGAAACTAATCATTCTCTCAAAGAAATATCTGCACCCCCAAGCTCACTGCAGCATTCTTCACAATAGCCAAGGTGTGCAAGGAGCCTGAGTGTCCACTGACAGACAGATGGAAAAACAAAATGTGATATACACGAATATTTTTTTAAATTAATTTATTTATTTTTGGCTGTGTTGGGTCTTCGTTTCTGTGCAAGGGCTTTCTTTAGCTGCGGCGAGCAGGTGCCGCTCTTCATCGCGGTGCGTGGGCCTCTCACCGTCGTGGCCTCTCTTGTTGCGGAGCACAAGCTCCAGACGCGCAGGCTCAGCAGTTGTGGCTCACGGGCCCAGTTGCTCCGTGGCAGGTGGGATCTTCCCAGACCAGGGCCCGAACCCATGCCCCCTGCATTGGCAGGCAGATTCTCAACCACTGAGCCACCAGGGAAGCCCACGAATAGTTTTTAAAAAGAAGAAAATCCTGCCATTTTCAACAACATGGATGGACCCTGAGGACATTCTGCTGAGTGAAATTGGTCAGAAGGTAAAGACAGATACTGTGTGGCATCACTTTATGTGGAGAAACAAAGTAGAACAGTGGTTGCCTGGGACTGGGTGGTGGGGTAAATAGGGAGAGGTTGGTAAGAGGGTACAAACTTTCAGTCATAGCATAAATAAAGTCTGAGGATCTAATGTACAGCTGGTAATAATGCACTTATAGTTGTATAATTATTACAACTATAAGTGCATTATTACCAGCTGTACATTAGATCCTCAGACTTTATTGTATGTAAGTATACTGTAATAATTATACTGTATAAAGTATTCAATAATTGAAATTTGCTGAGTAGAACTTAAGTGTTATCACAAAAAGAAAAAGGTAAGTATGTGAGGCAATGGATTTGTTAATTACCTAATTATCTCAATGGTGAGAATCCTTTTACAATGTATACGTATATCAAATATCATGTTGTACACTTTAAATGTATTATAATTTTATTTGTTCATTATATCTCAATTAAAAAATCATTTTACCTCATTGCCAATTTTATAGGAAAAATGCTTGAACTGTTGCTTGAACTGCAACTCTAATCATTATAGAGCATATTTATTAGACATATTCTTTTCCTATTCCCAGAACACCCATTTATATCCTGGCCCCCTTTGATATCAGAATGTACATATTTTTATTGCTGTTTAAAGAGTGCTTTGGGTATTTGGGAAATCAGCTCTCTGTCCCACCTGTTAGGCTGTCCCACAAATATATTTTCCATATCACATCTCTACGGACAGAATTCCTAAAATAAATATGAACAAGAAAACTTGGAAGGAAAAGCAACTCTTGAGAAGAAAAGTTGAGCTACATAATTTTATTCTTGAAAAGTATTCAATATACTCACCAAAGTATGCAGCAGGCAAGTTTTATTGTAGAGCAGCAAACTTTTCTAAATGTTGAAACCAGATTGCTAAAAATCCATGTTGTAATAAAAGCCTAAATAGGGCAGGATATTGATATTCCAGTTGAACCATCAGATGAGTGAGTGAGTGTGTATGTGGGGGAGTGTTATGTCAGTGAGAGTGTGTGTGTGTGTGAATGTCTTCTACACAATGGGTATGAGCGATCCTACCAGGTTGATGAAATCTTCTAAAACTATTTTATGGTGAGGGGTGCACATATCTATAAATTTACTCCATATCACTGAATTACACACTTGAAACGAGTGAGTTTTGTGATATGTAAATTATGCCTTGATACAGTTGTCAAAAAAGGAGAGCTAGAGATTGCCCAACTGTGCCTGCAGATGGTGAGTGGCAGAGCAGTACGGGGATGATAAAGACGCTTTGCACTTAAGGAAGGAGTAGCAAGTTTTTGATGAAGGGTCCAGACCCTCGTCAGCATGGCCCTGACAGCACCCAACCCCAGCTAAACGTTCTTGTCACGATTTGACAGACTGAAGGAATACTGAAGGACGCAGAAGCCCCAGTTTCACATTCTAGCCAAGTCCCAGAACGACCGTGTGGCCTTGGGCAGATAACTTCTCTGGGCCGAGTCCTCTCATCGGAAAAACAGGAACATCGCTTGCTACGGTGGCCTTCGCCCCCAGATTCCATCGTTCCCCGTGGCTCTGGGACTAGACTCAATATCTCCTCATTCTGAGTCCAGTGCTATTTCTACTTTTTTACACAGAGCTATTCTATCTATGGGGGCCCAGAAATACTGGGGGAAGCATAATTTTTAAAAATTCCAGGTGCCTCTGGCCTGTCTGACTGGACATGTCCCGATGCCCATCCCAGGAGCCTGGGGTTCAGGCAAGCTGGGTTCCCACTGCTGCCCACAGGAAGGAGGCTCGTGCATCCCCCTTGCAGTCTGCTCAGGTGTCTGACCTCTGCTATCACATCCCTGACCACATGCTACCCTCCCATCACATCTTAGTTCATGACCCAGATGGTTCAGGAGTGTCTGCTCACGGCCTCCTTTGCTTAACCTTTCCTTTCTTTGGCTGTCTAGAGCACTAACCGTTTATAACACTCAATCAACACCAACTGAGACCACCGTTAAGCCTTCTGAAGGCAGACACCCCTCTTTTGTTCCCCGGGGTCTATCTTAGTGTAACGCTCATGGCAGGTACTCAGAGAACGGTTACTTAAGCAAACGAGGTGCGATGCGGTCCTGAGTCCGCTGCTATGACCTCCGCCAAAAGAGGCATCTTGTGTTGTCACTGTTGGGCAGATGAGTCTTTCTTTCCAACAGTGAAAGCTGAAGATCTTTCTGAAATTCCTCTTTGGGCACTAACTGCTCTACATCACAGGCCTTTGAATTCCCGGAGGATGAAGGGTGGGGAGTTTCAGTGTTAAGAGTGGATCTGAATTCACAGAGAGTCAGAAGTCATTCAGAGTCAAGCCTCAATGAAGCGAATGAGTAAGCTAAGGAGAGCCGTCGTGAGTCAAAACTCAACTCAGGATGTTGGTCCCTCAGAGCTCATCCACTTCATCCTCAGAAAGAAAGTACAGCTCTAGGAATGCTTCAGAGGTGACATCACTAGAATGAGTATTTGGCTTCTCAAAATAACTTTGTGAGGAACAATGAGTGATCCCTTTGAATGCATTAAAAATACCCCAAGCGGGAATACTTCTTTTAAAAATGAACCTAGCAACTAAACACAAAATAGGAACTAAACAGACACCGACTGATTGCGCCTTACTTACAGTTGTGGTAGAACACTAGCTTGGTTCTGTGCAAATATGGACTTTGAAATAAATGTGATGCCTAACAAATTCCAAGCCTCTCTAGTAGAACAATAAAATAATGGTAGGAGACACACGAAACTGAATAATGATCTCTCAGGAGGAAGGAAAGTGTGGGGAACTTGCAAATTACAATTCTCAGAGGGGTTTCAAATAACACTGGGCAAAAAAGGAATGCACTAGATGTTTCTGGAGTTCCTTATAATTGTGTCTTTTTGGCTCCTAACAAAGAATCAACAGCAGAGTCAGGATTATTTTGGACAAATTTCAAGAAATTAAAACAAAAGTTAAAAAAAGGAGAAGAACAGAGGTCAGTCTGTTTACCTAGTACGGACAGATGGTTGTATTTATGTATGAGTAAGGCAGAGAGACTTCCAGAGTTGCACGAAGTACGTTTGCCAAGAAAATGCTTCAGGTTGGCAGAAGGTAGAAACCTAGTATCGGGTAAATATTTAGCAACACTGACGAATTTTTAACACTAATATCTCATGTGCAGCAGAGTAGGCTTCACGGTCTGAAATCTCTCCATTCTGTTTTATAAGTGATGATACAAATCAAAACATAATAATCACCTGTCGAGGATGAATCCTGCACCTGTGAAGCTATGCTTCAAACAAGCCAACTTCCTAATAACAATGGAGAGGAACTGGCCCGAGGAAGTGTGCTCTCTCCCTGTTCCAGCAGTGGGCTCCAGGCTCTCAGACGGAGGGCTGTTGGTACAACCACGAAAAAAAACCGCTGAAACATCTTTTATTATTCCTGTCTGCACAGCCAGCAGCTCTCTGTCTGGGGCTCCACGGCAGACTCCAGACCAAACTGGAGAGGCTCAGCTCTGAGGCATCCACAGCAGCCCTGCCTCAGGTAGGAACCAGACTACCAGAAACGTCACGAACACCGTCTCTGCAAGTCAAGGGACAGGTGGCCTCGGGGGCTGCGGGGGGAATGGGCTGAACGTGTCAAGGGACACAGAGAACAGGAATCATGGACTCTGCTGTAAGGGAGCTTACAGGGCAGCTGCGGAGACAGGAATCCACAAACACATGCCATGCAGGAGCAGAATGGTCTCTCAGGCATGGCCGTCAAACTCCAAATTCAGGGCCAGGCAGTGATGCAGTGCTCACCCTAAGCTGGCATGGTCAGGGCTGCATGGATCTATTATCCAGAATTTATAACAGAAGGTAAGATTTGGGTGACCCCAGGAACAGGCTGGAGGGACAGTTTGAGCCGGGGTGAGGGAATGAGGTGAGAGCTAAGGAGGGTAATGGGTGTGGTCTACACGGGGCTTTGAATGCCACATCGAGACGCGCAGGGTAGGGGCTGGCAGTGGGTGGGCAGTGAGGGTTTGAACATGGAGGGTCACACGTGCCAGGTGCTGCTTTAGGCAGAGCAACTTGGCAACCGTGTACCAGACAGTCTGGATGGGGAGACAGTGGAAAAGAAGGCGTCCTTCTAAAGTGATGAGAAATACAATTACAATTGGCTAGGAAGGAGGAAGTGGCAGGCTCTAGGGAACATCAGATGTTTCAGCATCAGAGTGAGGAATTGCTTTTAGAGGACACAGTCTGCTGGGCCCACTTCTGATCTCAGAACAGGTTTCTTCGAAGGCAATTTGAAGAGCACACGGTGCCCCAGGCCCGAAAGGATGACTAGATGGGGCACTCCCACCCCAACTCCTGGATCCCTGCCCTGCCCGGGCACCACCAGGACACAGAGAGCCCCCTTCTCTCTCCTGGATTCTCCTTTCGCTACTGCAGGGAGGCGTGGACCTGGTCGGTCTGCATGTGAGTGAATCAAACAAAAACTGCATATCAACCTGCCTGATTTATTCAAATGCACGCAGGGGCTTCATACAGTCTTTCCCTGGCTTCTGACCATACAGAAGAAATCCAAACCGCAGTCCTTCCCCTCAGGAGAATCGCGGTTAGAAGTGGAGCCATGATGAACACACATCAGTTAGTGAACAGCACAAAATGGCATGTAGTTTAGGGCAACATCATGTATTTTAGATCACAGGGGCTAGAGGAGCTGAGAGACGTTTAGAATCAATGACCAAATAATTTCAAAAAGCGCAAGATCCTAAAACTGAGCAGAGCAGCCTTGCTTAAAGGACACTTGCTCTTTCCTTGCGGAGGATACGACTTCCAGACAGAGGACTTGTTGGGCGGCGAGGAAGAGGGAAAGGATCTGAGTTGATGTGTGAAGATTAAACAATAAGGGGGATGATCAGTGTAATCACCAAGTCACCTTTAACTGGAAACGTCACATTTAAAATCACAATTCAAAACAAAAAAAAATCACAATTCAAAGAAAAAAAAGTCACAATTCAAGTGTGAGACTAGCTGATCCAGTTCCTTGGGCTACCACCGATCAGAGCACGGACACCTAACACGTTTTCAAAGGCACAGAGTACTAGACGCTCGTGCAGGGCTCCCTCTACACGGCTCCAGCAATCCTCAGAACCACCGCGAGGTAAACACTACCGCCCAATTTACAGATGAGGAAACTGAGGACTTGAGAGGTTAAAGAACTTGCCCAAGGTCACACAGCCAGGAAGTGAAGGAGCGACACCTCCACCCACCTCTGAGCCACCCTGTCTCTGTGCCCACCTCCGTGGGAAGGCGCAGCCCGGCTCCCACCCACGGGGACTGGCTGCTGAAACTGCTCCCACCGCCCTCAGCAGACGCCTTCTGCTACTGCCCAAGCCCTCGACGCAGCTGCAGAGCAGAACGAGGCTCTCCCAGGTTCCGCGATGAACGCCTCCAGACGGGACGCAGGCCCCATGTTGCTCCTCACTCTGAAACAGGGAGACTCTTCAGGGGGAATCTACTTTGCACTAGTACAACCTTAGAGGCATAGCTACTTGCAGAGAACTAGGTATTTCCAGAGAGACTGTTGGTAAGGCTGGGGGTGTGATGGTAAAGGGGGAGTCCTGGACCTAAAATCATCTCTGGTCCCAAGCAAGGGGCCTCTGATAAGGGGTCTATGCGTTTCTGGAAAAAAAAAAAAATTCAGGCTTTCGAGTCAGTTGTGGCTTAGGTGCTTGGTTTTAAACTAGCATCTATTGAGAGCCTCCTGCCTCCATGCTGAGGTCCTACATAGGTCCTCTCAGGTACCTGCTTCCTTCCCAGGCATGTCTGGGGAAAGTGTCACCAGGCATCTGCAATGCCTTCTGCACCGAGGAAATCTCTATTCCTCCAAAAGCCTTGTCCTGACTCCAGGCCCAAACCCCTGCAACTCCTCTCTGTGGGCCTTAAACCAGCTGACAGCAGACAGTGGCTGCGGTGAGTCCGAGGCCGGCTGTGCAGAGCAGCGAACCCTGGACCGTGGGCGTCTGCAGACTGACCACGCTGGGTCCCCGGCTCGAACGCTGAGTCCTGGGAGTGGTCTGCCAGGGAAGACGCTGCCCTGGATGGCTGTGCCCTTGCTTTGCAGTGCTGGGTTAAGCATCCCACTGCCTGGCCTTCTACGCGTCTCTCCCAGATTTAAGTACAAGGCTCCTCGTGACAATTCTCTTAAACTGCCTCATTATAACTTCTAAGGATGCTAGCTCAACACCTCCAGCACCTGGCAGGCTTTCTACTCTGTTCCTTTCCTTTCTGCGGACACAACAATGCCCCGGAGAGCCGGTTTCTGCCAGGGAGAAGTCAGCCACCTTCAGAGGCTCCCCGGGCTGCCCAGAGGAGAGGTCCAGCACTCCCGAAGCAGGCCCCAGGGTTACTTTACAAAACCCAAACCCCAAACCTGGGAAAATTAGTTCCGGCACTGGCAGTTCAAATGGGCAGCCTGCATGTGCCTACGGCCTGGTCCCTGCAGGTCTGACTGTGTAGTAAAGACAGGTTTCAGCTGGTTTGTCCCAGGCCTGAGGGCCTGAGGCAGAGAGCGGTCTCCGTAGCACCAAAAGCAGAGTGACGCCGGTACCTGCTTCATGGGTCAGAGCCGCCAGGCGCCCCCTCTGCTCGGGGAGCGCTTCCCCTTCCCCGGCCTCTAGTCTCCTCATCTCCTTCCTCCCACAGGTCCATGGCCGTTCCCTGTGGCTCACCACAGTACTGGCGCTGAGCTCGCCCGTATTTGTTCGGGGATTGAAGGGATGAGACCGTTGATCTAAGGAAGGGGTGAAGCAGTGGGCATCTGAGACAGGCAGTTACGGGGATGGAAGGCGGAGGAGACGGGGTGAAGCGCGGATGTAGAAAACAGGAGAGGTATCACGTACACACATATACTCCAGCACGATTCCCCCAGCTCTCAGCAATAACCAGCTGGGGCAGGACCGCAGTCTGTCTCTCTCCAGCTCCCACGTCCATCTCGCCTTTTACGTGAACATCCGTGGGGTCCATATGGATGCCCATCTGTCTACGGATCTACGGATCCATCTATCAAGAGTGTTTCGTGAGGGCATCTCTGTGTGTATTAAACATGTGCGTGTCCTCTGCCGCCACCCCCCCCACATATAAATATAGAAATAAGGAGCTTAGAAGAGTCATCTCTGTTTAAGTGGTTCCTCCTCAAACATTTCAATACAAGGATACCTTTCTGAAGTCAAAATTTTGTGGGCTTGTGGTTTTTAGGATATGTTGACCGTGAAATGACTTAAAAAAATATACTAAGGCCACAACAGTGAGAGGCCTGCGTACCGAAAAAAAAAACAAAAACTATATATATATATATATATATATATATATATACACACTAAATTCAGTGGCACCTTTAAATGAACACATTTCATAATCAGGAAAAAAAAATGACATTTAAAAAAGTATAGCCCCTCCTTAGGGATCATCTTAAATTTAGTGATGAGAAAAAGAGGCTCTGAGAAAAATGCTCATTGGACTCCCGTTGATGGAAGGGTACAGGTGGACCTTCAGATGTTCAGCTGTGATGATGTTAAGATCCTCAGTCACTTTTCAATTCAAATGGCCACAGACAAACATGTTGATTCATGACTCCCAGAACTTGAAATTTAGATAGACTTTGGGGAAAGAAAAAGATTATGGGGCTTTAAGACTTCATTGGCCACATATGTTAGGGTAATAGGCCTGCATCACAGAGCTTCACTATATTTCCTATGTGAAGGCTCTTTTTGTTATTTTTGATCCAAACAGTCTACCTCCACAATGAAGAGAATAGCAGGAAAGGGTTTGTGTGTGTCAATGTGTGTGGATGAGTGTGTATGTGCTAAGGAGATGCCTATCATGGAGAACCTGGCCACTTCCCAATAAAGCAGCGGTCCCCAACCTTTTTGGTACTAGGGACCCGTTTTGTGGAAGACGGTTCTGCCACGCACGGTGGGTGGGGTGGGGGGGATGGTGGGGGATGGTTCAGGCGGTAACGTGAGCGATGGGGAGCCATGGGGAGCGGCAGACGAAGCTTCGCTCGCTCGCCCGCAGCTCACCTCCTGCCGTGCGGCCCGGGGGTTGGGCACCCCTGCAATAAAGCATATTCTACAGTTGGATTTTTCTGACACCTCAGAGCCTAAAACGGCCATTGTGTTATTTGTACTAGGAACTACAGAATAACTTTCTAAAAACTGAGGTAAAGTTCACATACTAGAAACGTCATCATTTTACCCATTTTAAAATGCACAGTTCGGGGGGTGTTTAGTTATTCACCATGTTGTACAATCTTCATCTACCTCTAATTCTAGAACACTTCCATCATCCTCAAAAGAAACCTTGTACCGTCCAGCTTCACTCTCCTCCTGTCCCTTGGCAACGACTCTCTACTTTCTGTCTCTATGGATTTGCCTATCCTGGACACTTCATAGAAATGGAATCATACAGTGTTTGGCCTTTTGTGTCTGGCTTCTTTCACTTAGCATGTTTCCAAGGTTCATCCATGTTGTAGCCTATGTCAGTTAGTACTTCATTCCTATATTTGGCCAAAAAAGACTTCATTGTACCACAATTTGTTTACCTACTCATCAGTTGATTAACATTTGGGTTGTTTCAACTTTTTGGCTATTACGGATAATGCTGCTATAAACATTCATGTACGAGTTTTTGTGTGAACGTACGTTTTTAATTTTCTTGGATATATACCTCAGAGTGGAACTGCTGGGTCGCTGGTTACTTTGTGTTTAACTTTTTGAGGAACTGCCAGTAGTTCTCCACAACCCCTGCAACATTTTATAGTCCCACCAGCGATGTATAAAGGCTCCAATTTCTATACAACATCGCCAATACTTGTTTTAGTTTTAGTTACCCTAGTGGTGTGAAGTGGTGTCTCATTGAAGTTTTGATCTGCATTCTCCTAATGACTAATGATAAGCACCTTTTCATGTGCTTATTGACCAACCATTTGTAATCTTCTTTGGAGAAATGTCTACTTAAATCCTTTGTCCATTTTTTTTTTTTTTTTTTTGCGGTACGCGGGCCTCTCACTGTTGTGGCCTCTCCCGTTGGCGGAGCACAGGCTCCGGATGCGCAGGCTCAGCGGCCATGGCTCACGGGCCCAGCCGCTCGGCGGCATGTGGGATCTTCCCGGACCGGGGCACGAACCCATCCATGTCCCCTGAATCGGCAGGCGGACTCTCAGCCACTGCGCCACCAGGGAAGCCCCATTTTTTTTTAGTTGTTTTTTTATTGTTGAATTCTAAGAGTTCTTTATAAATTCTGGATAATAGATCCTTTTTAGACATACAATTTGCAAATATTTTCTTCCATTCTGTGGGTGTTTTTTTCACTTTCTTGATAGTGTCCTTTGAATTAAAAAACGTTTAGATTTCGATCAGGGCTAACATAGCTATTTTTCCTTTTGGTTGCTTTTACTTTTCATGTAATATTTAAGAAATAATTGCCTAATCAGAGATCACAAATATTCAGACCTATGTTTTCGTCTAAGATTTTTATAGTTTTAGCTCTAAAATTCAGGTCTTTAATCCATCGTGAGTTAATTTTTATATATGGGATGAGGTAACTGACTTCAGTCTTTTGCATGTGGTCATCCAGTTGTCCCAGCGCCATTTATTGAAAAGACTCCTCTCTTCCCATTGAATGGGCTTGGCATCCTTGTCAAAGATCAACTGACCATAAAATGATGGGTTTAATTTTGAACTCTTAATTCTATTCCATTGATCTGTATGTCTATCCTAATCCCAGTGCCACAACACCTTGATTACTGTTGCTTTGTAGTAAGTTTTGAAGTCATGAAGTGTGAGTCCTTCAACTTTGTTCTTTTCAAGGTACTTTTTAGGCTTTGGAGGTCTGTGGTATTTCCATATGAATTTTAACATCAGCTTGTCCACTTCTGCAAAAACTGCAGTTGGAGTTTTGATGAGGATTGCACTGAATCTGTAGGTCAATTTGGAGGAGTACTGCCATCTCAACATTATTCTTACAATCCATGAACACAGGATATCTTTATATTTACTTAGGCCTTGAATTTCTTTCAACATTGTCTTCTAGTTTTCAGTGTACAAGTATTGCACCTCCTTGGTTAAATTTATTCCTAATTTTATTTTTTTGATGCTATTGCAAATGGACTTTTTTTCTTAATTTCACTTTCAGATTGTCCAATTATTTTTGTATATTGATCTTGTATCCTGCAATGCTGCTCCCTGTTTATTAGTTATAATAGTTTTATGTATGTGTGGGGGGGGTTCTTTAGGGCTTTCTATATAAAAGATGATGTCTTCAGTGAATAGAGATAGTTTTACTTATTCCTTTCCAATCTGGATGCCTTTTATTTTCTTTTTTCTTTCCTAATTGCCCTAGATAGTACTTCTAGTACAATGTTGAATGGAGCAGTGAAAGCAGACATCCTTGTCTAGTTCCTGATCTTAGGGGAAAGTTTTCAGTCTCTCACCAGTAAATATGATGTTAGCTGTAGGTTTTCCATAGATGTATTTTTACTGGTTGAAGAAGTTCACCTCTGTTTCTAGTTTGTTGAGTGTTTTTGTTTTGTTTTGTTTTGTTTTGTTTTGTTTTGTTTTGCGGTACGCGGGCCTCTCACCGTTGTGGCCTCTCCCGTTGCGGAGCACAGGCTCCAGACGCACAGGCTGAGAGGCCATGGCTCACAGGCCCAGCTGCTCTGCGGTATGTGGGATCCTCCTGGACCGGGGCACAAACCCGTGTCCCCCGCATCGGCAGGCGGACCCCCAACCACTGCGCCACCAGGGAAGCCCTGTTGAGTGTTTTTATCATAAAAGGGTGTTAGCTTTTGTCAAATTTTTTATATCTACTGAGATAACCATAGGTTTTAAAAAATTATTTATTCTATTAGTTATGGTGTATTACATTACTTGATTTTCATATGTTGAATCAATACTGAATTCTTGGGATAAATCCTTAAACAATAATTCTTAATAACAGCAGGAAGATGATCATTATGCTTATAGCATGATATACCAGTGTGGTAATTCCATTTTCATGGAATTTTCACAAACAAAACACCCTGGTCAAGTGACCACACAGGTATTATTATTAATCTTCATTTTACAAGTGGAGAAACTGAAACTTAGAAACTTACCCAAGGATACAACAAAGGCAAATGGTGGAGCTGGGTCCAGGATTCGGATCTTCTCATTTCCAGTCTATATATTCAACCACCAATAAATAGTTTTTAAAATTCTACTGAAAAGATTGCCACAGTATCATTATAAGAAAAGGTAAGGAACACACCTCATTAAAACTAGAATCCCAACATGCGAAGCCGCGGAAGCATTTAAAGGTCATCTGCTCATAATTCCTCTCTATGTATCATCCTATCACTATAGCAACAGCAGGATTTATCTCCCATCTCCAAACACGCTCCCTTGACCTCACAGCACACTTGAACAACGATCCCGTTTTTCTGCTCCCTTTATAACAAAACTCCTTGGAGTTAACTCCTACTCTCTGGCTCCATGCCCGCTCCTTAATCTCCCAATTCCAGTCATACTGAGCTGACACAGTATCCAGCTCTGATTCTCAGTCTCCATCTTACTGGACCTCTCAGCAGTCTTTATTTCAGGTGAGGATTCTCTCCTCCACAAATCGCACTGCACCTGGTCAAGGAATCACCTTCTCTTAGTTTTTCTTCCTTAACAGCCACTCCTTCCGGTTTCCTTTGCAAGAGGATTGTGTGACCCTGGGCTCAGGGTCAACCACTACGCTTCCAAACAGACTTATGTTCCAGGCGATCTCATCTCAGCCGAGTTTATCCTGATAACCTACATCTTACCCGGAATTCCAAATTCACGTATCTAACTGCTTCCCATTTGCCTCCACTTTGGTATCTGAAGAGTACCCCAAACTTAGTACATTGAAAACTGAGCTCTTGATTTCTACCACAGGTCTAACCGTAACCCCAAGCCTAAGAACACAAAACCAATCATGTCACTCGTCTGCTGAAAACCTTCCAACGGCACCCTGTCTTACAGAGAATAAAACCCAAGACTTACGAAAGTCTGAAAGGTCCCATACAATCTGGCCTCTGGTTCCCTCTCTAACTCAGTTCCCATTATCCTCCTGTTACTCCCTCCAGTTTACCTGCAGTGGCCTCCTTGTTATTTCTCCAAACAAGCTCCTGCCTCAGGACCTTTGTACTTGCTGTTCCCTTAGCCCATCCGCTCCACTCCGTGACAGCAACACCACTCACCCCCCTCCTCGGTGAGGTCTCTGCTCAACTGTCACTTCAATAGAGAGGCCCTCCTGCCCACGTCCTGTCTCAAATAACACTTGCCCACTCACTCTCCGTACTCTCATGCTGCCTAATTTTCCCTCTTAGCATCTATGACCACTTGACATTTATATATTCACTGGTTCATTTGTTTCTTGTTTCCCTCCACTAACATGTAAACTTCAGGAAGACAGAGATCTTTCTCTGTTTAGTTCATTGTTCTATCACGGAACAGGGGTCAGTATACGACGGCCCCCAGACCAATGTGTCCTGTCACCTGATTTTGTAAATAAAGTTTTATTGGGACACGGCTATACCCCATTATTCACTATGGTTCCCTCTGGCTGCTTTTGTACTACTGGAGCAGAGCTGAGTAGTTGCAACAGAGACCATACAACCCACAGAGCCTAAAATATTTACCAACCTGGCCCTTGATGGAGAAAGTTTGCTGACCCCTGTTTTGAGGCCTAGAAGACCATGCTGGCATATGACAGAGGCACTGAGCACACTTGTTCAATGAACGAATGACTGAAAGGGAAAAAGAAAAAAAGCAAAGAAGTCGGGTGAAGAAATATCATATCAAAAGGGGTATCTGCATTTGTTAGCAGCTTAACTAAGTAGAGCAGAATATAGAGATTTGAACTTAATAAAATCCAAACATATGTAAAAGATATTTTATAATTCTCTTTTCCATAAACTGGAAATACAATGCGTTGTCTTTGATGTGAGGATAGAGCAATGCTGAGACGGATACTGGGAGCCAACGTGTCATTTAAGCTTACGGTGAGCATTACTATCTGGGAGACTTCATTCCAGATAATCAAACACACACACACCCCCCAAAAACTACTGCTTCAGAAACCGAAAAGGAAAGTTCTTTTTCTTTCTCTTCTTTAAATTATTCTGGCCTATGTTTTGATTTTCCGTCTCCCCTTGGGCATGAGACTGTTGTCTTTGGGATTTAGGGTCCTCACATTGTAATAACTGTAAACAGAGTGCACTTGAAATGCTTAATGTAGGCGTTACCAAAAGCCCTGTAGCCCAAACATCTGTAAATGCTAGTGAACATTATAAAATAAAGAAACAGGATTCCAGGTTTATGATGTTATTCTTTTTAAAGGCACTAATTCTGCCAGCGAAAGCGTGAGAGACGGGTGGAGGGAGGGGGGAGAGAGAGGAAGAAACAGAACTCAAAAGGGTGAAGGTCAGCATTAGAATATTAAAAGGCAGTACAATGTCCCCACCGAACACTCAGGGGACACCCTGCCTGAGCCACGACCTTTGCTGTCGCCGTAGCATGAGGGGCCCACACTGACCCTGCCGAGGTTTTCCAAGTTAGTCCATTTGAAGCTGCTCCTGAAACTTTTTAAACCTTGACCTGCAGTGATTGTTCTCAAGAGACCCAGCTTCAAATGCATCCGCTCAATTCCCTCTGGGCTTTACTTTCGGTGTAACATCCAAGGCCTGACTGGGCCTCTCCCGATGTTTGACCGTTCAAACCGGTAGTTGGGTGTGTGGACAAATACTCCTGCCCCAATGTGCGTGCACACACACACACACACACACACACACACACACACACACCCCGCTGGCGGCGAACTCAGAGATGAGGCTTCTGAAGGTAAAATTCGTGCTCCAAAGCCCTATAAAAGGACCCAAAATATCAATACTTTAATGACATTTAGAGATCCAGAAAGGACAAAAAGACACAAATGCTTATTGTGACCCACAAGTGTGTAGAGAGTCTATTTTCTTAAGTTTGAATATTTGCCAGACAGATCATTTTCAACATCCCAAGGTCCGTCTTGCTTTGCTGTTTTTGGCAAGTGCCTCGAGTTTCAGGGACTTAAGTGGGGGACAGAGACAGTGAATGGCTGCGTGGAGCCTTGAGCCCAGGTTGGCCTTCTCTTCTCTTGGTATCTCTTTTACAGAAGACAGTGGTGGAGGGACTTCCCTGGTGGCGCAGTGGTTAAGAATCCGTCTGCCAATGCAGGGGAGCTGGGTTCGAGCTCTGGTCCGGGAAGATGCCACATGCCGCGGAGCAACTAAGCCCGTGTGCTACAACTACTGAGCCCGAGCTCTAGAACCTGCAAGCCACAACTACTGAAGCCCGCGTGCCTAGAGCCCGTGCTCCGCAACAAGAGAAGCCACCGCAATGAGAAGCCCGCACACTACAACGAAGAGTAGCCTCCACTCGCCGCAACTAGAGAAAGCCCGCGCGCAGCAACGAAGACTCAATGCAGCCAAAAATAAATAAATAAATACAAGAGGGGAAAAAAAGAGAGACAGTAGTGGATAAAATCCATCCCTCACAGGAGGAAAACAGACAATGAGCAGAGATTTCAATGAGAAAACTTCACTATTTACCCAACTTCAAAACGGCAGGAAAGGGTCATTGCCATGCGTTGCCAACCCGCACCTCCTAAATACTCTTAATATCTTCCTCCAAACTTGAGGGGATGGAAACTCCCTCCACCCTTGGCCCCAGCTGTGGAGATCCTGAAATACTGCTTGTTGCATGACCACTTCCTCCCCTGGAGTCCCTGCGCTCGGAGGGGGCTCATGTGTTGTCCATGCCCGGGGATACCGGGCGGGCTATAAATGTCAACCCTGCAGTTTTGTGCCAGGAGCCAAGCTGCCCTGCGTTGTGACAGAATCCACCTAAACTCAGGTTTCACGTGTCACGCAGGCCTCTGTTTCTCGAGGGCGCTCAGTATCTACTAAGGAAAGACGCCATGTGACAGCAAGGACTAGACAACCTAAGATGGTTCACTTCAACCCCACGTGGTCCTGAGGACTAAGTTCAGCTTGGTCACTGACAGAATGTGTGCTCTTTTCTCAAACACACAACACCTTCATTCAAATCATCTGTAACAAAGCGTTCAGCCTATCTTTCTAGAATCCAGGCCCACCTTATGGTGTGGAAGCCATCATTTGCAGAACCTTTCCTCCAGAAAAGGAAAGAATGGTCAAGAGACCACTCTGAAGCTCTAAAACCAACCACTTTTCTAAGGTATTCTGTTCTCTGCTCTGATAGACACGGCGCCCTCGTGGAAAGGGAAAGGGAGTCGGGAGGATCTTCTGGGCCTGACTAGAGCGGCCAATCAGAGCTCTCTCTGGAGCACCCACTCTGTGCTAAGCTCAGAGACTGTACTTTGTCAGTCAGACACCATCCGCCGCAAGTACCTTGGGCAGCTGCGTTCACTCTGATCTACTTTTTAAGGTGCACCCAGGCATCCCCCATAGTACCAAAGAAAATACTCAAGGAAACCTCCTCCTAGGCCTGGACTTACCTCGCCAGCTGCTCTGGCCTGAATGATTAGCGAGCGGCTTATTTAAGCCCCAGGCCCCTCAGAGAACTGGATCTAGTCCAGAGAAACTGGAGGCGGAGTCTTGATCAGAACCAGGCCCACAGAGCCTAAGTTCCCAGGACCTCGTCCTCTCCGACGCCTCACTGCCTGGAAATAAGTCTTCATCACGGAGCTGCCTCAGGCCTCTAGTCAGGGGCGCTTTCTGGGCTCAGTGTGTGCGTGTGCACATCAGTGTAGTAATACCCTGTCCAGCCTCAGCAGGCTCCGAGTCTGACAGATGCAGGACTCACACCAAGGACCATGGTGCACATCACAGAACAGGAATGACAGACGCAAGGCCTGGGACTTCCTTCCCTACAGGGGCCGGGAACAGACTCAGAGCAAAGGCTGGACGGAAGGCAAATGGGCCGGCCAACAGAGCTGCACACACTAGGAAATTCTATTCATGCACGTGACATACGAGTATGATACTAGGACAGTAGAAAGCTTTGTGCAGAACTAAGATATTCTGTTTCTCAACTTTAAAATCTTAGGCTGTCAGCATGTGGCGAGCAGGCTCTACAAGGCATTAAACACGACAGCAGTTTTCTTCTACTGAATAATGCGAACTTCAATCCTCTTAGCCACTTTTTGTTTCGGGATCTGAAGTGAGACTATGCCCATGTACTTGTACTGCCCTAAAATTTAGTCCATACTCTTTCAATTACCTTTAGAGGCTGTTTCTATCATGAGTACATGCTAAGTTATCAGAGTATAAAAATTCACAATGATCCTATAAGACAGTGTATTAGTTTTCCTCTTTGCGAATGTGCTCTCCGTACTCTCTTTTGCGTGTTTCCTCAATCTTTAACTTTAGCTCTGAAGTTGTTGAGGGAATCCTAACTACAGTATCTTAAACTGTTTGTGTCTTGTTTGGTGTGTGTGCATAGAGGTGATGCTGGGACCCTCTGAGGTTTTCTTTACCTTACCCTCATTTACATCCTTGCTTGTGTCCTTGCAGCCAAGAGGACACACAGGGGGAAAGAAGAAGAAGAATGAGTTAGAGGTGCTGCAGGTCAGCCTTGAACTGGCTTGTCTGTTCCTAATCAAACTCTGCCTAAGCCATCGCAAGCTCTAATCTATGTGGACCTGTATAACAGGAAGAGAGGAAAACAGAGGATAGAGAATTACAGTAATGGAGTCTGTGAGTTATGAGATTATATATCACTACCTTAGCGCTCACTCATAGTAAGGGGCCATTTCGAAATCTAAAATAATAGCATGGAGGTGGATTCTACCTGCCTTTCAAAGGACAGTGCTAGTTCAAAAATTATATCCAAATCTCCAACAATTACCTGGAAAGGTTACAACTGCCAAAGATAGAAAGACTAGCTTAAAAAGAAGAGAGCTTTTCTCTCTCCTTATTCCTTTTCTCTTTTTACAACTGAATCGTATCAGAAGTTCTCTAAGGGCAATAAAAGGGGGACTTCTCTTTCACTTTGGGTTTCTGATAGATACTTAAGCTAAAAGTTGTAAAAAATATTGTAGATGAAAGGTTTCTCTGCTCTGTCTTCTTCCATGATATGGAAGAGTTTAGAACGCTTCAGAAAACTTCCAACTATCTCCATACACTCAAGCAATTCTGGGAGTTGGAGTCAAGTACAAACTTTTCAGTTTTTTAAGAAGCTCTTTAAGATGTGGAGTTCACCGAGTGCAATACACCTGTCTACATATTCTCTTCTCTCCATTCCACAGATACTCACTGAGTTCCTGCTCTTTGAATTCCACTGAGTGACACGTGACATTCACCCAACACAATGCCTGGTGTGTTTTGCATACGAACTGCAGGAGGGGAAGAGGCTGAGCTCTACAACGTGACCATGGGTGGGTTTGAATCTTAGCTCTGCTGCGTTTGCTCTGTGCCCTTTGGCAAGTTATCTAACCTCCCAGGTCCAGTTTCCTCATCTGTAAATAGGGACTGATGACAGTACTTGACTCAAGGGCCAATGGGAGACTCAAAAAAGACACGAGCACTAAAGCCACTATTAGCACATGAGCTCCTTGTATGTTTTTAAATATTAGTTGTGGCCACTGACAATTTTTTTTTTCAGGGTGAATGCTTTCTTTAAAAAAATTTTTAAAAAATGTATTGATATATAGTTGATTTACAATGCTGTGTTAGTTTCAGGTGTACAGCAAAGTGATTCAGTTATACATACACGTACATATGTGTACATATATATATTCTTTTTAAGATTCTTTTCCATTATAGGTTATTACAAGATACTGAGTAGTTTCCTGTGCTCTACAGTAGGTCATTGTTATCTATTTTATATTTAGTAGTGTGTATATGTTAATCCCAACCTCCTAATTTATCCCTCCCACGCCTTTCCTCTTTGATAACCATAAGTTTGTTTTCTTTTTTTTTTTTGCGGTACGTGGGCCTCTCACTGCTGTGGCCTCTCCCGTTGCGGAGCACAGGCTCCGGACGCGCAGGCTCAGCGGCCATGGCTCACGGGCCCAGCCGCCCCACGGCATGTGGGATCTTCCTGGACCGGGGCACGAACCCGTGTCCCCTGCATCGGCAGGCGGACTCTCAACCACTGCGCCCCAGGGAAGCTCAAGTTTGTTTTCTTTGTCTGTGAGTCTATTTGTTTTGTAAACAAGTTCATTTGTATCATTTTTTTAGATGCCACATGTAAGCAATATCATATGATATTCGTCTTTCTCTGTCTTACTTCACTTAGTATGATCATCTCTAGATCGATCCATGTGGCTGCAAACAGCATTATTTCAGTCTTTTTTATGGCTGAGTAATATTTCATTGTATATATGTACCACATCTTCTTTATCCATTGAAATTATTATTAAAGATTAAAGTAGTCATAAAGTGAAGGATATAATATTGCATAGATAAAAAAATAATGTTTCACCTTCAAAACCAATGTTTAAAAAAAAAAAATCAAGATTTCCCACACTCTGTTTAATGGTCCTGTGTGATAAAAACATGAGTGTAACTCCGTAATGTGGAAAAGAATCGGGCAGGTGAGCCTCTGACGCTGCCCAGTAATCAGGGGTGCTGGAGTCAGTAAACAGAACAGACACTGGAAAGCATCTGTGGTTTTGATGCTGTAGTGCTATAGAGTAAGAGAGTAAACATATAAATGATAACTCCAAATTAATCCTTTTATGCCAACTTGCTATGAAATATTTAAAGGATTCAGGCTGACTTTAGTGATAGGTTCAACGTGCTGTGGAGCTCTGTCCTTTCCCGTACTTTCAGCTCCAATGGCTGGATTCCCACCATGACATCTGTTCCTGACGCTTGGTCTCATTAGCACAACTCTTTTTATTGATACACACAACAATGCTTCTCATACCATCTTAGCTAAGCATTATTTACTGTATCTATATATACAACAACATTAACACAGTCAAGCAGCAAGATCGGCCCTTGAGGGTATCATTAAAACCAGCCAGTGTTCAGCGAGCGATTTAATGACGGATTTAATAGTATTAAATGGGAAAAAATGCCCTTGGCCTTTACATCCTCATTTAAAAACATATAAAAGAGCAGTAATTCAGGCAGTTATACTTCCCTCAAAGATTTTGCTCTAAATCACAGATGGCCATGGGAGGCCATGGCGGTGGCTGGCTCTCACCCACCCACTCCAAGAGGAGCCAGAAGGGCCTCGTTGAGTCATAATTAGCAACCTGCCTGCAAACTCAACTCTTTACATCAGAGGCCAGTGAGGCCAGGCTAAAGCACAGAGGGTAGAAAATAAGCAAAAATGGCAGTCTAGGTATTCTCTGGAAGCTGTTTACTCTGGATACCTGCAACCCCTTCCTTTCAAACTCATGCAGTGCAAAGTGGTGTGTTTTGCTTTCTAAGAAAACCTCATGGTTTGGCTCTTTGCTTTACAGGGCTTCAAGGCAACACGCTTCCCCTGACTAGCTCCGGCCCACCCCCTCCCCAGACAGGTCACAAATTTATGTTTCAGAATCACATCACTTGGCCAACTAATTATGAATTGCCTATGACGGGGTACCCTGGAGAGTTCTGATCGGGGCTGCTGCTCTGAAAGTCTAAACATTTCTGATTGGAGACCATTCGTCTGGGTTTCTAATTTGGATGGAGATAGTTTTGGCAGAGCAGGAAAAAAAAAAATCCTGGGTTTTACTCAGAGGATTGGCTTTGAATTCGCTCGGTTCTGAACCAGCTCTGTGAGCTGGGGCTTTGTTCTAGTCTCTGTAAGATGTCTCCCAGATTTCGTATGATACTTCTCATAGAAAACAACTCTAGGTAAAAAAAAATTAGATAACACCTATGAAATGCTCTGTATAAAGCTTATAAACGTCCATAGTTTTAATAAGAAACTGTTGAGGACTCAAGCAATGGGTACTGTGCTCTTTTCTAGACCCTGGAAATCATGGAAGTGTGACCATGACTGCCCTCTCCTGGAACTTCCATCAGGCCTCACTGATAACAGCTGGGATTAACAAGCGGTGGGTGGCAGCCATGCCTTTTCTTGCCTCTGGCATCAGGGAAGACTCACTTTGGAAATGCTGCAAATCAGCCCTGAGAATGGGTCATGGGGGAGAAGCTGGAGAGGAACTGCCCAAGGACTCAGGCTGCCTCTATGGGAAAGTGACAGTGCTGAGTCCTGCCCACACGTTTTAAAGTCTTGTCAGGAAAAATAAACATCAGTGGCAGACGCACAAGCTCTGCAAATTAAGATATAGCTACAGAATGATCTTCTTTGCATTTTAAAGCCAATTACAGAATCATTCAACTAATTTCGACAATGAAAGGAACATAGATCCTGTCAAAATCACACACACATGGACCCTAGTGATGATACCTAAAATTAGACTTGGTGGCAGCTCCTGCAAAAATAAATGCAAAGCGATTGCTCATCAGAAAATACATACATTCCCATGCGAAGCTCTCTCGCCTGTGATGAATTCTTCCAACAAAATGATTACTCAAGCATTCACCAACCTGCTTTGGAAAATACTGCAAGCTAACGTTTCTTGTCCAAAAATGTGTACACAGCACAGATAAGAGAAGAAATGTGACAGCAACATCAGAGTCTTGAACTGTGTGAAAAGCCAATACAGTAAATGAAGTGTAACAAGAACTGGCTGAAATTGACTAAGAGCCAGGTAAACATGGTAACCATGGTGTCCAACAGTGGTGCCCGAAACAAAACGGCTAAAAACCTATTAATAAGCACATTAACATATGCTCTTCAATATCCAGACACAATGGGCCTAAGGCTTTGGAATTTTTGAATGAAATGCACTGAACAGGATCTTCTGTGACTGAATGAGACACCTAAGATCTGCTTCTCCCTGGTAAAGGAACTCTGAGAAATACTCATGCATCTGAGGATAAAATGTTTCCTTCACTGAGCACTGTTTGCTTGCAGAAGCTTATTAGCCATCTCCACCAAGTGGCTACCAAATTCTAGGGTGGTTTTCAACCAGGGGCAAGGTCTGGAGGTATTTTTTGGTTGTCACAACTGAGGGGATGCTACTGGCATCTAGCGGGTAGAGGCCAGGGGTGCTTCTCAACATCCCACAAGGCACAGAACAGGCCCCCACAGCAAAGAATTCTCTGGCCCCAAATGCCAAGAGTGCCAAGGCTGATAAACACACAACCCAGCAATTCTACTCCTAGGTATTTACCCAAGATAAATGAAAACACATGTCCACGAACCAAGAGCCACAAATGAATGGATACAAATGAACAGCCAGGTGAAGATACACAGGGGGAGGTTCAGAAGACGCTGAAGCGAGTTTGCTCTCCCAGCATAGGAACCAGTTCTTGTTCTCCAACCTGGAAGCTCCCTGAACCCCATCCTTTTGGGGTTTCCTGGAGGCTTCATTCTGTAGGCATGATTGATTAAACCATTGGCCATTGGTGATTAATTCAACTTTTAGCCCCTTGCCCCTCCCTGGTGGTCAGGAGGTAAGGCTGAAAGTTCCAACCTTCTAATCACATGGTTGGTTCTACTGGCAACTAGCCTCCATCTTTAGATTACTTCGGGGCTTCAGCAAAAATCACCTCATTAATATAAACTCGGGCATGGTTGAAAGAGGTCTGTTATGAAAAACAAAAGAAATCTTTATCTCTCTTATCACCCAGGAAATCCTCAGGGTTTGAGGCGTGGTAGGCCGGCAACAAAGACCCAATATATATTTCTTATTATAAATCACAATATCATAGTGGTCTTTCATGGACTTGCCCAGAATGATGAACAACTGAAATGCTTAATGTGCATGTTCCTGCTGAGGTCCAACAAGGCGACGATGCTTTGCCATCTTCTTTCAGCTCTCATACTATAAACAAGTGTCCTTATCACAGTATATGCAGTGCCATGGTGTTCACCTTTCTGTACTTTTTGTCGGTGATTTCGCTGTTTATAGCCCCCACGCATAGTGCTGAAGTGCTGTCCGGTGCTCCTAAGAAAAGTACATCACAAGAAAGCTGTGATGTGTCTTATGGAGATGAGCTTCAGTCAGGTCTGAGTTAGAGTGTTGACCATGAATTCAATGCTAATGAACCAACAATATATACTAAATAAGGTGCCTTTAAAAAGAAACACACATAAATCAAGGTTGTGTATTGATGGGTTGATGAAAATGTTGTGACCAGAGAGGCTTGCGGGAACCTTTTATTGTTATTCCCCCTAGGTTTATATTTTGGAATTCAGAATTCATGGCAACATAGAACATAAATACCATGAGTACTGAGAATTGACTGTATATGTGGGTCCTCTACTAGACTCTATGATGCTTGCATTTCTGTCTATGACAACGGCTGTTTCCCGAAACACTATGGTTTAGCTCCTCATTTAGGCTTTCTTTAATTTCCCTTAGCAATTTTCTATAACTTTCAGAGTATAATTTTGCATGTATTCTGCTAAATTTATCAATACCTACTTTACAATTGTGATGCTGTTGTGAATGGACTATTTTATTTCATTTTTGTATTGGTCATTACTTGTATAAAGACACTGGCAAGAGTGTATATCCTTGCCTTATTCATTATCTTAGAAGGGACGTATCTGTTCCTTTATCAATAAGTATAATGTTTCTCTAAGCTTTTTGAGAATGCCCTTTATCAAGCTGAAGTTCTCTTACATCCCTACTTTGCTGAGAGTTTATATTCAATTTTGTTCAATGCTTTTTTTGCATCTGAAATGATATGGTTTTCTCCTTTGTTAATGTGGAAACTTACATTTATTGATTTTTGTATGTTAAACCCTTCTTACATTCCTGGGATAATTTACTTGGTCATAGAATAAACTTTCTTATGTATTTCTGGATATAATTTACTAAAATTCTGTGAAGGATTTTTGAGTCTATATAAATGAGGGGTGATAGTCTATAGTTTTCTTTGTCTTATTCTGATATCAGGTAATACTGGTCTCACATAAGTATTTGGGCAAAGATTCCTCCTCTGTTTTCTGAGTAATTTTGGACATGATTAATATTATTTCTTCTGCAGTGGATTAGTAAAATTTATGAGCAAAGCCTGGAATTTTCTTGGGGGAATTATAAATTGAATTTCTATAACAAAGACAACTGAGTGCAGAACTCCTGGGTGTAGTATTCTACAAGGTTAACTAATTAATCTATTGGGTGTAGTACTATTGGACACAGTGTCAATTAGGTTAAGTTGGTTGTTAATGTTTTAAGGTCTTCTATAATCGTACTAATTTTCTGTCTACTTGTTCTATCAAATAATGAGAAAAAAGTTTTGAAATTTACAACTAAAATTGTGAATTTGTCAATTTCTCATGGCAATTCTACCAGTTTTTGCATCATGTAATGTAAGCTGCTTTATTAAACAGATACATGTTTGAGGTTGTTATGCACTTTTTTTTTTTTTTGCTGTACGCGGGCCTCTCACTGCTGTGGCCTCTCCCGTTGCGGAGCACAGGCTCCGCACGCGCAGACTCAGCGGCCATGGCTCACGGGCCCAGCCGCTCCGCGGCATGTGGGATCCTCCCGGACCGGGACACGAAGCCGTGTCCCCTGCATCGGCAGGTGGACTCTCAACCACTGTGCCACCAGCGAAGCCCTGTTATGCACTTTTGATAACTTATTATGTAATCTTTATCACTTTAAAACATACACTACATTCCTGGCAATATTATCTCTTCTGAATTCTACTTTGGCTGATATTAATATAGACCCTCAGTCTTTCTTTAGATTAATATTTGAATATATTTTTCATCTTTTCACTTTGTCTATCTCTGTCTTTATATTTAAAGCATGCAGACAGAATATAGTTGATTTCTGCCTTTATTATATCCATTTAAAAAATCTTGGTCTTGGGCTTCCCTGGTGGTGCAGTGGTTGAGAGTCCGCCTGCCGATGCAGGGGACGCGGGTTCGTGCCCCGGTCCGGGAAGATCCCACGTGCCGCGGAGCGGCTGGGCCCGTGGGCCATGGCCGCTGGGTCTGCGCATCCAGAGCCTGTGCTCCGCAGCGGGAGAGGCCACAGCAGTGAGAGGCCCGCGTACCGCAAACAAAACAAAACAAAATCTTGGTCTTTGTATTAGAGTATTTAGACCATTTCATTTAATGTAATTATGAAATTACATTAATTTGTTAAGTGTACGTTACATTGGGCTTTGGTTTAAGCTTACTACATTAGTAGTTGTTTTCTATGTGCCCTGTCTGTTCTTTGTTCTTTTTCTGCTCTTTTCCTGCCTTCTTTTGTATTAATTGAATCTTTCTTGTATTTTTTTCCTCCATTATTGGCTTATTTGCTATACTTCTGTTTACTTTTAAGATGCTGCTCTTCAGTTTACACTGTGTATTTTTATTATGGTCTGTCTTAAAGTAGTATACCACTCGATTTCCAACGTAAGAGCTTTACAACGGTAACCTCTATTTCCCTCTTCAGTCCTTTGTACTGTTGTTATCATTCATTCTACTTTTACATATGCTATAAACACTTGAATAAATGTTTATCTTTGGTTTTATTTTTATTTTTTGAATTTTATTTTATTTATTTTTTTATACAGCAGGTTCTTAGTAGTTATCTATTTTATACATATTAGTGTATATATGTCAATCCTAATCTCCCAGTTCATCTCACCCTCCCACCCCCTCCACTTTCCGCCTTGGTGTCCATACATTTGTTCTCTACATCTATGTCTCTACTTCTGCCTTGCAAACTGCTTCATATGTACCATTTATCTAGATTCCACATTTATGCGTTAATATATGATATTTGTCTTTCTCTTTCAGACTTACTTCACTCTGCATGACAGTCTCTAGGTCCATCCACTTCTCTACAAATGACCCAATTTCGTTCCATTTTATGGCTGAATAATACCCCATTGTATATATGTACCACATCTTCCTTATCCATTCGTCTGTCAGTGGGCATTTAGGTTGCTTCCATTACCTGGCTATTGTAAATAGTGCTGCAATGAACACTGGGGTTGCATGTGTCTTTTTGAATTATGATTTTCTCTGGGTGTATGCCCAGTAGTGGGATTGCTGGGTCATATGGGTAATTCTATTTTTTGTTTAAGGAACATCCATACTATCTTCCACAGTGGCTGCATCAATTTACATTCCCACCAACACTGTAAGAGGGTTCCCTTTCCCCCACACCCACTCCTGCATTTGTTGTTTGTAGATTTTCTGATGATGCCCATTCTAGCCATTGTGAGGTGATACCTCACTGAAGTTTTGGTTGGCACTATTCTAATAATTAGTGATGTTGAGCAGCCTTGCATGTGCCTCTTGGCCATCTGGTATGTATTCTGCACATTTTTCGATTGGATTCTTTGTTATTCTTAATATCGAGCTGCATGAGCTGTTTATAGATTTTGGAGATTAACCCTTTGTTGATTCGTTTGCAAACATTTTCTCCCATTCTGAGGGCTGTCTTTTCGTCTTGTTTAGTTTCCTTTGCTGTGCAAAAGCTTTTAAGTTTCATTAGGTCCCATTTGTTTATTTTTGTTTTTATTTCCATTACTCTAGGAGGTGGGTCAAAAAAGATCTTGGTGTGATTTATGTCAAAGGGTGTTCTTCCTTTGTTTTCTTCGAAAAGTTTTATAGTGTTCGGTCTTACATTTAGGTCTTTAATCCATTTTGAGTTTATTTTCATGTATGGTGTTAGGAAGTGTTCTAGTTTCATTCTTTTACATGTACCTGTCCAGTTTTCCCAGCACCACTTACTGAAGAAACTGTCTTTTCTCCATTGTGTATCCTTGCCGCCTTTGTCATAGATTACTTGACCACAGGTGGGTGGGTTTATCTCTGGGCTTTCTATCCTGTTCCATTGATCTATCTTTCCGTTTTTGTGCCAGTACCATACTGTCTTGATTACTGTAGCTTTGTAGTATAGTCTGAAGTCAGGGAGACTGATTCCTCCAGCTCCGTTTTTTTCCCTCAAGATTTCTTTGGCTATTCAGGGTCCTCTGTGTCTCCATACAAATTTTAAGATCTTTTGTTCTAGTTCTATAAAAAGTGCCATTGGTAATTTGATAGGAATTGCAGTGTATCTGTAGATTGCTTTGGGTAATATAGTCATTTTCACAAAATTGATTCTTCTAATCCAAGAACATGGTATATCTTTCCATCTGTTTGTGTCATCTTTTATTTCTTTCATCAGCGTCTTATAGTTTTCTAAGTACAGGTCTTTTACCTCCTTAGGTAGGTTTACTCCTAGGTATTTTATTTTATTTTTTTTGCAATGGTGAATGGGATTGTTTTTTTAATTTCTCTTTCTGATCTTTCATTGTTAGTGTATAGGAATGCAAGAGATTTCTGTACATTAATTTTGTATCCTGGTATTTTACCAAATCCATTGATTAGCTCTAGTAGTTTTCTGCTGGCACCTTTAGCATTATCTATCTATGTATAGTATCATGACATCTGCAAACAGTGACAGTTTTACTTCTTCTTTTCCAACTTGTATTACTTTTGTTTTTTTTCTTCTCTGATTGCTGTGGCTAGGCCTTCCAAAACTATGCTGAGTAACAGTGGTGAGAGCAGACTTCCTTCTCTTCTTCCTGATTTTAGGGGAAATGCTTTCAGCTTTTCACCATTGAGAATGATGTTTGCTGTGGGTTTGTCATAAATGGTCTTTATTATGTTAAGGCAGGTTCCCTCTATGCCCACTTTCTGGAGAGTTTTTATCATAAATGGGTGTTGAATTTTGTTGAAAGCTTTTTCTGCATCTATTGAGAAGATCATGTGGTTTTTCTTCTTCAATTTGTTAATATGGTGTATCACATTGATTGATTTGTGTATATTGAAGAAATCTTGCATCCATGGGATAAATCCCACTTGATCATGGGGTATGATCCTTTTAATGTGTTGCTGGATTCCGTTTCCTAGTATTTTTTTTGAGCACTTTCGTGTCTATATTCATCAGTGATATTGGTCTGTAATTTGCTTTTTTTGTAATATCATTGTCTGGTTTGGTATCAGGGTGATGGTGGCCTCATAGAATGAGTTTGGAAGTGTTCCTTCCTCTGCAAGTTTTTGTAAGAGTTTGAGAAGGATGAATGTTAGCGCTTCTCTAAATGTTTGATAGAATTCACCTGTGAAGCCATCTGGTCCTGGACTTTTGTCTATTGGAAGATTTTTAATCACAGTTTTAATTTCATTACTTGAGATTGGTCTGTTCATATTTTCCATTTCTTGCTGGTTCAGTCTTCAAAGGCTATACCTTTCTAAGAATTTGTCTACTTCTTCCAGGTTGTCCATTTTATCGGCATAGAGTTGCTTGTAGTAGACAATGATGATGCTTTGTATTTCTGTGGTGTCCATTGTAACTTCTCCTTTTTCATTTCTAATTTTATTGATTTGAGTCCGCTCCCTCTTTTTCTTGATGAATCTATCTGGCTAAAGGTTTATCAATTTTGTTTATCTTCTCAAAGAACCAGCTTTTAGTTTTATTGATATTTGCTATTGTTTTCTTTGTTTCTATTTCACTTATATCTGCTCCGATCTTTATGATTTCTTTTCTTCTACTAACTTTGGGTTTGTTTGTTCTTCTTTCTCTAGTTCCTTTAGGTGTAAGGTTAGATTGTTTGAGATTTTTCTTGTTTCTTGAGGTAGGATTGTATTGTTATAAACTTTGCTCTCAGAACTGTTTTTGCTGCAACCCATAGGTTTTGGATTGTTGTCTTTTCGTTGTCATTTGTCTCTAGGTATTCTTTGATTTCCTCTTTGATTTCTTCAGTGATCTCTTGGTTATTTAGTAACATATTGTTTAGCTTCCATGTGTTTGTGCTTTTTACATTTTTTTCTCAGGTAACTGATTTCTAATCTCATAGTGTTTTGGTCAGAAAAGATGCTTGATATGATATCACTTTTCTTAAATTTACCAAGGCTTGCTTTGTGACCCAAGATGTGATCTATCCTGGAGAATGTCAAATGTGCACTTGAGAAGAAAGTGTAACCTGCTCTTTTCAGATGGAATGTCCTATAAATATCAATTAAATCTATCTGGTCTATTGTGTTATTTAAAGCTTGTGTTTCCTTAATTTTCTGTCTGCATCATCAGTCCATTGGTGTAAGTGAGGTGTTAAAGTCCCCCACTATTATTGTGTTACCATCGATTTCCTCTTTTATAGCTGTTAGCATTTGCCTTATGTATTGAGGTGCTTCTACGCTGGGTGCATATATATTTATCGTTGTTATATCTTCTTCTTGGATTGATCCCTTGATCATTATGTAGCATCTTTCTTTGTCTCTTGTAACATTCTTTATTTTAAAGGCCATTTTATATGGTACGAGTATTGCTATTCCAGTTTTCTTTTGATTTCCATTTGCATGAAATATGTTTTTCCATCCCCCACTTTCAGTCTGTATGTGTCCCTAGGTCTGAAGTGGGTCTCTTGTATACAGCAAATATATAGGTCTTGTTCCTGTATCCATTCAGTGAGCCTGTGTCTTTTGGTTGGAGTATTTAATCGATTCACATTTAAGGTAATTATCGATATGTATGTTCCTATTACCATTTTCTTAATTGTTTTGCATTTGTTTTTGTAGGTTCTTTTCTCCTCTTGTGTTTCCCACTTAGAGAAGTTCCTTTAGCATTTGTTGTAGAGCTGGTTTGGTAGTGCTGAATTCTCTTAGATTTTGCTTGTCTGTAAAGCTTTTGATTTCTCCATCAAATCTGAATGAGATCCTTACCCAGCAGAGTAACCTTGGTTGTAGGTTCTTCCCTTTCATCACTTTAAGTATGTCGTGCCACTCCCTTCTGGCTTGCAGAGTTTCTGCTGAGAAACCAGCTGTTAACCTTATGGGACTTCCTTGTATGTTATTGTCATTTTTCCCTTGTTGCTTTTCATAAATTTTCTTTGTCTTTAATTTTTGTCAATTTGATTACTATGTGTCTTGGCGTGTCTCTCCTTAGGTTTATCCTGCCTGAGACTCTCTGTGCTTCCTGGACTTGGGTGACTATTTCCTTTCCCATGTTTGGGAAGTTTTCGACTATAAACTCTTCAAATATTTTCTCGTGTCCTTTCTCTCTCTCTTCTCCTTCTGGGACCCCTATAATGAGAATGTTGGTGCATTTAATGTTGTCCTAGAGGTCTCTTAGGCTGTCTTTATTTGTTTTCATTCTTTTTTTCTTTATTCTGTCCCACGGCAGTAAATTCCACCATTCTTTCTTCCAGGTTGCTTATCCGTTCTTCTGCCTCAGTTATTCTGCTATTGATGCCTTCTAGTGTATTTTTCATTTCAGTTACTGCATTGGTCATCTCTGTGTGTTTATTCTTTAATTCTTCTAGGTCTTTGTTAAACATTTCTTGCATCTTTTCGATCTTTGCCTCCATTGTTTTTCTGAGGTCCTGGATCATCTTTACTATCACTTTTCTGAATTCTTTTTCTGGAAGGTTGCCTATCTCCACTTCATTTAGTTGTTTTTCTGGGGTTTTATCATGTTCCTTCATCTGGTATGTAGTCCTCTGCCTTTTCATTTTGTCTGTTTTTCTGTGAATGTGAGTTTCGTTCCACAGGCTGCAGGACTGTAGTTCTTCTGGCTTCTGCTGTCTGCCCTCTGGTGGATGAGGCTATCTAAGAGGCTTGTGCAAGCTTCCTGATGGGAGGGACTGGTGGTTTGTAGAGCTGGGTGTTGTTCCAGTGGGCAGAGCTCAGCAAAACTTTAATCCACTTGTCTGCAGATTGGTGGGGCTGGGTTCCCTCCCTGTTGGTTGTTTGGCTTGAGGCAACCCAGCACTGGCAGCTCCAGGCTCTTTGGTGGGGCTAATGGCAGACTCCGGGTGGGGGGGGGGGGCGCGCTCACGCCAAGGAGTACTTCCCAGAACTTCTGCTGCCAGTGTCCTTGTCACTGTGGTGAGCCACAGCCACCCCCCGCCTCTGTAGGAGATCCTCCAACACTAGCAGGTAGGTCTGGTTCATTCTCCTATGGGGTCACTGCTCCTTCCCCTGGGACCTGATGCACACACTAGTTTGTGTTAGGCCTCAAAGAGTACAATCTCAGTTTCCTCCAGTCCTGTCGAAGTCCTGCAATCAAATCCCGCCAGCCTTCAAAGTCTGATTCTCTGGGAATTCCTCCTCCCGTTGCTGGACCCACAGGTTGGGAAGCGTGACGTGGGGCTCAGAACCTTCACTCCAGTGGGTGGACTTCTGTGGTATACTTGTTCTGCAGTTTGTGAGTCACCCACCCAGCAGTTATGGGATTTGATTTTACTGTGATTGCATGTCTCCTACCATCTCATTGCAGCTTCTCCTTTGCCTTTGGATGTGGGGTATTCTTTTGGTGAGTTCTAATGTCTTCCTGTCCATGACGGTTCAGCAGTTAGTTGTGATTCCAGTTCCGTCACAAAAGGGAGTGAGCGCACGTCCTTCTACTCCACCATCTTGAACCAATCTCCTCTATCTTTCGTTTTAAATTGCCAGTTATCTTTAACATGAAAGTAAATTAGGAAAAATATTTTATATTTTGTATTCAATTATATGTTTACCATTCATGGAGCTCTTCATTCTTTCATGTAACTCCAAGTTTCCCTCTGGCGTTATTTTTCTTAAGCCTGAAGAAATTTCTTTAAAATTTCTTTAGTCCAATATGTCGGTAATGAATTCTCTCACCTTTTGTTTATTTGAAAAAGTCATTTTTGTCTGCATTTCTGAAAGATATTTTCATTGGATATATATTTCTAGGTTGACTTTTTTTTCTTTCAACACTTTAAAAATGCCATTATGTTGTTGTTTGTATTATTTCTGACAATAAGACTGTAGTTATGTTTCTGTTTGTTCCCCTTTGTATAGTGTTCCTTTTTATTCTCTATCTGCTTAAAAATTCTCCATTACTCATTTTTAGCATTTTGAGTATGATCTACTTTGATTGTGTGTTCTTTGTATTTATCCTACATAGGGTTTCTTGAACTTCCTGGATCTGCAGGTTTATAGTTTTCATCATATATGGAAGACTTTAAGCTATTATTTCTTCAATATATTTTTTTCTGCATCTTTCTCCTCTTCTCTCCTTCTGGGATTGCCAGGTACACCTACAACAGCCATGTAGATACTGTGACACAGAGCGCTGAGGCTCTGTTCCTTTGCTTTTGCAATCCTTTTTCCCCCTTATGCTTCATTTTGGATAGTTTCCATGGTGATGTCTTCAGCTTAACTGATTTTTATTTTCTGAAGCCTCAATTTAATGGTTAAGTCTATTCGGTGAATTTCAAATTTCAAATAGTACACTTTTAGCTTTAGAAGTTCCATTTTCATATCATCAATTTCTTTCCTTATTGTGTTAGTCTTTCCTTTAAATCTTCAAGATCATTTATATTAGCTGTTGGAAAGCCTTCATCTGATAATTTCAAAATTTTTTTCATTTCTGGGGATGTTTCTATTGAGCAATTTTCCTATTATTATAGGTCACATTTTGCAGCTTCTTTTTATGCTTAAAAAATTGGAATGAGTGCTTAACATCATGAATGTTATAATGATAATTGTTTTAACCATTTTTCTTTCTACAAAGATTGGCGAAATTTGTTACTAGTAAATAAGGTTTATCTTTACAAGGCTTAATTTTAAAGTCTGTTAGGGTGTGTCCGAAGTAGCCTTTCCTCTAGGGATATTTTATCCTTATTACTAAGGCATGACTCTTCTCGTGTCTCTACTAAGGGTCTGTTTTTTTTTTTCCTCCATTATGGCTTGTGAGAATTCAAATATATCTCTGCCTTATGTGAGCTCTGGGAACTTGTTCAGTTTACAGCTCCATGGAAATCTTTATTTGCATGGCCTGTGGAGTTTCACATTATGTATGCAAGGATTAGTATTCAGCCAAAGACTCAAGGGGCTTTCCAGGCAGATTTCTGAAACTCCTTCTCTGAATGCCTCCATTTTTGTATTCTGCCTTGCAAATTCCAGTTCCCTAGGCCTCTCCAAACATTCTTCTCTCCTCTCATCTTGGCGAGACTTATAGGTTCTGCGTGAAGCCACCTCTCCATATTGCAGACTGGAAAGCACTTCTGAGTATGAATCTGAAGTGGTTTCAGTAGGCACCTAATTTGTTTTTCCTTCTAATAGAATCACAAATCTGTACTGACTGTTTTCTGATGTCTGAAAATAGTTATTTCATGTATTTTGTGCAGTTTTCTAGTTATTTCTGACAGAAGGACAAATGTTATGCCATTATTACTTCACCAGAGGAACCAGAGTCATCATTCAAAAATACAAGCGTGATGATGCTGCTCTCGAGCTTAACACCTTTCCAAGCTGACGATATAACTTACTGTCTACAGTGGGATATTTTGGTAGTGCTAAAATGCTAATCAAAAGTGAGTATTGTAATAACAGAAATAAAGGAGCATGATCACAGGAAAACTGTAACCCTCCGCCAATGTCATATATATGGCTTTGCTTCTGGGTTTCCATTACATTTACCCACCTCTTTTTCCAACAACTTTTATTCCTTAAGCTTTAATATCTTCATAATGCTCTTTCCTTTGCTTCTTACACCTCTCTTCTCTTGTCCACCAAGTAAACGCCTCTTCTGCCCTCCAGGTGGTTGAAACACGATCTTCCTCTATGTCTACGCAGGACTCAACCGTATTTGGCATGTACTTCATGGCACTGCATTAATTTGTTCACAGGTTGCCTCCTCTTATGAGTTAGGCTTTTGAGGAAGTGAGTGCAAAATCAAGAAATATGACTTAGAGAAATTAATCTTAGAAGCACTATTTGTGAAAAACTGGATAAAGGAAAAGTGATCAAGGCAACTTAGGAGACTGTTGAATATCTACAGTTTTATTTCATATTACCCTTTGAAGCTAAAGGAACTCAAAGGCCTCAACACATATCATTCTACTTAATCTTAGACTCTCAACAATAGTCAAAATCTGTTCAGAAAATCAGGATTTTAAAACCTGCAAATCTCAGTATAGAGGTTCTTCATAGTTTATGATCTAAGCAAACCTGCCAAGGTTTGATAAGTTTTAAAGCTGGGAAAATACCAGCAATTTTCCCACTGAGCTATATTTAATATCCTACTGTAGAACCCACTGCAACTGACGTATATAAACACATTGTGCCCGCAATCGCATTACTTGATATAAAACTCTCCAGCTTAGGGGGCTTCCCTGGCAGTGCAGTGGTTAAGAATCTGCCTGCCAATGCAAGGGACAAGGGTTCGACTTCTGGTCCGGGAAGATCCCACACACCACGGAGCAACTAAGCTCGTGCGCCACAACTACTGAGCCTGCGCTCTAGAGCCCGCGAGCCACAACTACTGAGCCCACATGCAAACTACTAAAGCCCATGCAACTAGAGCCTGTGCTCCGCAACAAGAAAAGGCATGGCAATGAGAAGCTCATGCACTGCAATTAAGAGGAGCCCCCGCTTGCTGCAACTAGAGAAAGCCTGAGTGCAGCAACGAAGACCCAACACAGCTAAACAAAACAAAATAGATCAATAACAAAAAACTCTACAGTTTAACACTGTCATGATTATTTTTTCCTTTTATGAAAATTTATTATAATTCAAAGAGTTTTCAAACTGGGACAAATACATAAAAGAAAGATTTTCAAGAACATAAAACAAAGATTTTCGGCCCTCCCTGGTGGCGCAGTGGTGGAGAGTCTGCCTGCCGATGCAGGGGACGCGGGTTCGTGCCCCGGTCTGGGAAGATCCCACATGCCACGGAGCAGCTGGGCCCGTAAGCCATGGCCGCTGAGCCTGCGCGTCCGGAGCCTGTGCTCCACAACGGGAGAGGCCACAACAGTGAGAGGCCCACGTACCACAAAAAAAAAAAAAAGATTTTCAAGATACTCGACATTAGGCAATCAACAACACTGATTCCTGGGAGATTGAAAAGAAGTGAGGTAGAGCTGTTCATTACCCCAGCTTCTTGCATTAAGAGAGTTTCCAGACTATGGTATCTAGAGGATAGCCCAGTGACCATCCTGAGATGAGTCTGGGAGGACAAGGTGACTAGAGTTTGTAGGACAGGGTGCCAGAGAGGAGACTGCTGCAATAGAGAGAACCCTGAGATCTGCAGAAGGTCTCCTTAGAGTACTCAGCACAATCCTGAGTAGCCCAAGTGTGTGAGGAAACAACTTGAGGCTGGGGAAAGAATCATCTGAAAGGAGCAGAAAGAAAACACCAGGTGCTCACACAAAGCCAAAAACAGTCATTGTTTTCACTAGCTAGAGTGGAAAACCTCATCATTAATGGGGCACTGGATACAGCACTCAAAAGAATCTTGTCTCAGCTGTGGGCAATAATTAGCCATAGACTCAATGCTGCTCTGTTCTCACCTAACAAATTGCAAAAGCAAGACCCAGAAGGATCACATTGTTTCCAAGTAACTTAACTGCACCCTAGAAGAAAGCTCAAGAAGGTTCATAGAAATACAGAAAGGCAGAATTCTCACCATCTGATATCCAACTGAAGATTACTAGACCTACAAGGAAGCAAGAAAATGCAACCCATAAGGAGGAGAACACATGTCAAAATCAACTCAGAACTGACACAGGTGTTAAAGTTAGCAGATAAGGATATTAGTTATTATAATTGTAATCTATATGTCCCCAAAGTTAAAGAGACACAGAAGATATACAGAAGACCCAAATCAAACTTCTGGAGGTAAAAACTACAGTGTGTGATGAAAATATACAGTGAATGCAAATAATGGCAGACTAGAGATTGCAGAAGAAAAGATTCATGAACTTGAAGACACAGCAATAGAAGCTACACAAAATGAAACACAGAGAAAAAAATGGTAAAAAAAAAAAAAAAAGACTATCAGTGAACTACAGGATAACTTCACGTGTGTCCTAATGTACATGAAATTGGAGTCCCTATAGAAGAAAGGGATGAGGGGGATAGAAAATATGTTTGAAGAAATAATGAAAAAAATTCAAATTTGATCAAAATTATAAGTTCATACATTCAAGAAACTCAATGAACTCTAAGCACAGGAAACATGAAGAAAGCTATACCAGGACACAGTAGAGTCAAATTGCTCAAAAATCAGTGATAAGGAGAAAATATTAAAAGCAGCCAGAGTAACATGAAATTCAGATAAGGATTACAGCAGATTTCTTTGTTGCTGTTGGAAACAATGCCAGTGAGACAATGGTAGAGTCTCATCTTTAAAATGTGGAAAGAAAATGAATACTAACTTAGTAATACATAACCAGCAAAAACACCTGTGAAAAACTAAGGTAAAATAAAGACATTTTAAGACATACAGAAGCTGAAAGAATTCATAACCAGCAGATCTTCACTTCAAGAAATGTTAAAGAACTTCTGTAGGCAGAAGGAAAATTACAGATGGAAATACGGACATACACAAAGGACTAAAGAGAAATGGAAATGGTAACTTCAGAGGTAATAACATAAAAATATATTTTATTATTAAATGTGTTTAAAATATAATTGATTGTTTAAACAAAAATAATAATTGATGTGGAGTCTATAACATGTATCAGGAAAACATGTAACAACAATAGCATAAAGGTGAGTGGGAAATGAAAGTATCCTATTGAAAAGTTCTTATACTGTACACGAAGTGCCAGGATATCACTTGAAAGTAGACTGTGATAAGTTAAAGAAGTCTGCTACAAACCCTAAAGCAACCACTGAAATAACTAAGCAGAGTTATAGTTAGTAAGACAACAAATAAGATAAAATGCAATAATGAAACAGTACAAAAGAAGGCAGAAAAAGAGGGAAGCAAAACAAACAAAAAAGAAAGAATGAGTAGAAAACAGATAGCAAGACAACAGACTTAGTCCTATGCATATCAATAATAACATGTAATGAAAACATCCTCAAATCCCAACTGAGAGACAGAAATGGTGAGAGTGCGTAAACAATCAAGACCTATTATATGCTGCTTATAAGAAACATACTTTAAATATAAAAAAATAGATTTAAACAAAATGATAGAAGTAGATATTACACGCTAACATTAGTCAAAAGAAAGCTAGAGAGGTTATATTAATATCTAAGTGTATCTCAGAGCAACCAGGGAAAAGAGGGTTATATCATAATGTTTAAGGAATGCATCCATCCATAGGACATTACAACCTATATGACTACACAGCTAATAACAGAGTTTCAAAATGCATGAAGAAAAAATGGATACGATGGCCAGAAGAAATAGACAAACCTATAATTATAGCCATATTTCAATATCCCTCACTTAGTAACAGACAGAATAAGTAGGAAGAAAATCAGAATGCAGCCTTAAACCACTCTATGACATGATGGTCTATATAGAAAATCCAGTGGAATCTACAAAAATTAATAAGTTAGTTTCACATTGTTGCAGGATATAAGATCAATAAACAAAGATCAATATGTACCTACATGCTAGCAACTAATAAACAGAAATTGAAATTAAAAAACAAATGCTATTTACAATAGCAAAATACTTAGGGACAAATCTGATAAAAAATGTTCAAGTCCTATACTAAAAACTGCAAAATATTGCAGAGAGAAGTTAAAAGAGATTTAAATAAATGGAGATGAATACTGTCCTCATGGCTTGGAAGAATCAATACTGTCAAGATATCAATTCTCTCCAGCTTGATCTGTAGATTCAATACAATCCCAATAAAAATCCCAGCAAGCATTTTATTTTTAATTTTTTTGGTAGAAATTGACAAGCTGATTCTAAAATTGACAAGGAAATGCAAAGGTGTTAAAATAACAAAACTTTGAAAAACAAGAACAAAACAGAAGAACTAACACTATATGATAGAAAATCTCATTATAAACCTACACTGACAAAGACAGTGTGATATTGGTGTAAAGACTGAGAGACAGGAACCAAATAGAGAATCCAGAAAAACACATAGATGGACAACTGATTTTTAGCAAAAGTGCAAAGGCAATTCAATAGAGAAAGGAAAGAATTTTCAATAACTGGGGGCTAGAACAATTGTATACACATGTGCAAAAACTGAACTTCCATCCATACTTTAAAGTGGACCTTAAACCCAAATGTAAAACTGTAAAGTTGCAAAACTTTTCAAAGAAAACATAGGGAACAAAATCTTTTGACCTTGGATGAGGGAAAGATTTTGTAACTATGACACCTAAAACATTATCCATAAAGAAAAAACTGATAAAATAAACTTCATCAAAATTATTCTTAAAAAATTAACAATGTCTGGGAGACCTTCAAGATGGCAGACGAGTAAGACATGGAGATCACCTTCCTCCCCACAAATACATCGGAAATACATCTACATGTGGAACAACTCCTACAGAACACCTACTGAATGTTGGCAGAAGACCTTACACTTCCCCAAAGGCAAAAAACTCCCCATGTACCTGGGTAGGGCAAAAGAAAAAACAGAGACAAAAGAAAAGGGATGGGACCTGCACCTTGGGGAGGGAGCTCTGAAGGAGGAAAAGTTTCCATACGCTAGGAAGCCCCTTCACTGGCAGAGACGGGGGTTGGCGGGGGAAGCTTCGGGTCCACGGAGGAGAGCGCAGCAACAGGGGTGCGAAGGGCAAAGTGGAGAGATTCCTGCGTGGAGGATCGGTGCCGACCAGCACTCACCAGCCTGAGAGGCTTGTCTGCTCACCCGCTGGGGTGGGCGGGGGCCGGGAGCTGAGGCTCTAGCTTCGGAGATCAGATCCCAGGGAGAGGACTGGGGTTGACTGCGTGGACACAGCCTGAAGGGGGCTAGTGCACCACAGCTAGCCAGGAAGGAGTCCGGGGAAAAGTCTGGAACTGCCTAAGAGGCAAGAGACCATTGTTTCGCGGTGCACGAGGAGAGGGGCTTCAGACCACTGCCTAAACAAGCTCCAGAGACAGGCGTGAGCCGTGGCTATCAGCGCGGACCCCAGAGATGGGCATGAGACTCTAAGGATGCCGCTGCAGCCACCAAGAAGCTTTTGTGCAAGCACAGGTCACTCTCCACACCTCCCCTCCTGGGAGCCTCTGTAGCCCGGCACTGCCAGGGTCCCGTTATCCAGAGACAACTTCCCTGGGAGAACGCACGGTGCGCCTCAGGCTGTTGCAACATCACACCGGCCTCTACTGCCGCAGGCACGCCCCGCATTCTGTACCCCTCCCTCCCCCACCGGCCTGAGCGAGCCAGAGCCCCCTAATCAGCTGCTCCTTTAACCCCATCCTGTCTGAGCGGGAACAGATGCCCTCAGGCGACCTACATGCAGAGGCAGAGCCAAATCCAAAGCTGAACCCCAGGAGCTGTGCAAACAAAGAAGAGAAAGGAAATCTCTCCCAGCAGCCTCAGGAGCAGCAGATTAAATCTCCACAATCAACTTGATGTACCTGCGTCTGTGGAATACCTGAATAGACAACCAATCATCCCAAAACTGAGGTGGCGGAACCTGGAAGCAACTGCAGACTTGGGGTTTACTTTCGGCATCTAATCTGTTTCTGGTTTTATGTTTATCTTAGTTAGGTATTTAGAGCTTATTATCACTGGTAGGTTTGTTTACTGATTTGGTTGCTCTCATCCTTTTTTTAATATAGAGATATACATATATTTTTCCTTCTTCTCTTTTTCTTAGTGTCTCTGTGTGTGCTTCTTTGTGGGATTTTGTCTGTATAGCTTTGCTTTTACCATCTGTTCTAGGCTTCTGTCTGTCCGTTTTTTTCTTTTTGTTTTTTAGTAGTTTTTGGCACTTGTTATCATTGGTGGATTTGTTTTTTGGTTTGGTTGCTCTCTTCTTTCTTTTTCTTTTTTTATTACTTTTTAATTTTTTATATTATTAATAATTAAAATTTTTTTAAATAACTTTTTCTTTTCTTTCTTTCTTTCTCTTTTTTTCTCCCTTTTCTTCTGAGCCGTGCGGCTGACAGGTTCTTGGTGCTCTGGGTGGGTGTCAGGCCTGTGTCTCTGAGGTGGGAGAGATCCAAGTTCAGGACACTGGTCCACCAGAGACCTCCTAGCTCCACATAATATCAAATGGCTAAAGCTCTCCCAGAGATCTCCATCTCAACGCCAAGACTGAGCTCCACTCAACGACCAGCAAGCTCCAGTGCTAGACACCCGATGCCAAACAACTAGCAAGACAGGAACACAACCCCACTCATTAGCAGAGAGGCTGCCTAAAATCATAATAAGGTCAGAGATACCCCAACACACACCACTATACGCGGTCCTGCCCACCAGAAAGACAAGACCCAGCCTCATCCGTCAGAATACAGGTACTAGTCCCCTCCACCAGGAAGCCTACACAACCCACTGAACCAACCTTAGCCACTGGGGGCAGACACCAAAAACAACAGGAAGTATGAACACGCAGGCTGCAAAAAGCAGACCCCAAACACGGTAAGTTAAGCAAAATGAGAAGACAGAGAAATACACAGCAGATGAAGGAGCAAGGTAAAAACCTACCAGATAAAACAAATGAAGAGGAAATAGGCAGTCTACCTGAAAAAGAATTCAGAGTAATGATAGTAAAGATGATCCAAAATCTTGCAAATAGAATGGGGAAAACATAAAAAATGTTTAACAAGGACTTAGAAGAACTAAAGAGCAAACAAACAATGATGAACTAAACAATAAATGAAATTAAAAATTCTCTAGAAGTAATCAACAGCAGAATAACTGAGGCAGAAGAATGGATGAGTGACCTGGAAGATAAAATAGTGGAAATAACTACTGCAGAGCAGAATAAACAAAAAAGAATGAAAAGAATATAGGACAGTCTTAGAGACCTCTGGGACAACATTAAATGCACCAGCATTCAAATTATAGGGGTCCCAGAAGAAGAAGAAAAAAGGGACTGAGAAAATATTTGAAGAGATTATAGCTGAAAACTTCCCTAATAAGGGTAAGGAAAAATAAACTCCAGGAAGTGCAGAGAGTCCCATACAGGATAAATCCAAGGAGAAAAACGCCAAGACACATATTAATCAAACTATCAAAAAATAAATACAAAGAAAAAAATTTAAAAGCAGCAAGGGGAAAACAACAAATAACATACAAGGGAATCCCCATAAGGTTAAGAGCTGATATTTCAGCAGAAACTCTGCAAGACAGAAGGGATGGCAGGACATACTTAAAGTCATGAAACGGAAAAACCTACAACCAAGATTACTCTACCCAGCAAGAATCTCATTCACATTCAATGGAGAAATTAAAACCTTTACAGACAAGCAAAAGTGAAGAGAATTCAGCACCACCAAACAAGCTTTACAGCAAATGCTAAAGGAACTTCTCTAGGCAGAAAACACAAGAGAAGAAAAAGACCTACAATAACAAACCCAAAACAATTAAGAAAATGGTAATAGGAACATACATATCGATACTTACCTTAAATGTAAATGGATTAAACCTTCACCCCAAAAGACAGAGACTGGTTGAATGGATACAAAAACAAGACCCATATATATGCTGTCTACAAGAGACCCACTTCAGACCTAGGGACACATACAGACTGAAAGAGAGGGGATGGAAAAAGATATTCCATGCAAATGGAAATCAAAATAAAGCTGGAGTAGCAATGCTCATATCAGATAAAATACACTTAAAATAAAGACTATTACAAGAGACAAAGAAGGACACTACATAATGATCAAGGGACCGATCCAAGAAGAAAATATAACAATGGTAAATATTTATGCACCCAACATAGGAGCACTTCAGTACATAAGGCAAATGCTAACAGCCATAAAAAGGAAAATCGACAGTAACACAATCATAGTAGGGGACTTTAACAGCTCACTCTCACCAATGGACAGATCATCCAAAATGAAAATAAATAAGGAAACACAAGCTTTAAATGATACATTAAACAAGATGGACTTAATTGATATTTATAGGACATTACATCCAAAAACAACAGAGTACACTTTCTTCTCAAGTGCTCATGGAACATTCTCCAGGATAGATCATATCTTGGGTCATAAATCAAGCCTAGGGAAATTTAAGAAAATTGAAGTCATATCAAGTATCTTTTCCGACCACAATGCTATGAGACTAGATATCAATTACAGGAAAAAATCTGTAAAAAATATAAACACATGGAGGCTAAACAATACACTACTTAATAACCAAGAGATCACTGAAGAAATCAAAGAGGAAATCAAAAAATACCTAGAAACAAATGACAATGAAAACACAACGACTCAAAACCTATGGGATGCAGCAAAAGCAGTTCTAAGAGGGAAGTTTATAGAAATACAATCCTATCACAAGAAACATCTCAAATAAACAACCTAAACTTGCACCTAAAGCAATTACAGAAAGAACAGAAAAACCTCAAAGTTAGCAGAAGGAAAGACATCATAAAGATCAGATCAGAAATAAATGAAAAAGAAATGAAGGAAATGATAACAAAGATCAATAAAACTAAAAGTTGGTTCTTTGAGAAGACAAACAAAATTGATAAACCATTAGCCAGACTCATCAAGAAAAAAAGGGAGAAGACTCAAATCAATAGAATTAGAAATGAAAAAGGAGAAGTAACAACTGACACTGGAGAAATACAAAAGATCATGAGAGATTACTATAAGCAGCTATATGCCAATAAATTGGACAACCTGGAAGAAATGGACAAATTCTTAGATATGTACAACTTCCGAGACTAAACCAGGAAGAAATAGAAAATATGAACAGACCAATCACAAACACTGAAATTGAGACTGTGATTAAAAATCTTGCAACAAACAAAAGCCCAGGACCAGATGGCTTCACACACAAATTCTATCAAACATTTACAGAAGAGCTAACACCTATCCTTCTCAAACTCTTCCAAAATATAGCAGAGGGAGGAACACTCCCAAACTCATTCTACAAGGCCACCATCACCCTGATACCAAAACCAGACAAAGATGTCACAAAAAAAGAAAACTAGAGGCCAATATCACTGATGAACAAAGATGCAAAAATCCTCAACAAAATACTAGCAAACAGAATCCAACAGCACAATAAAAGGACCATACACCATGGTCAAGTGGGGTTTATCCCAGGAATGCAAGGATTCTTCAATATATGCAAATCAATCAATGTGATAAACCACAGTAACAAATTGAAGGAGTAAAACCATATGATCATCTCAATAGATGCAGAAAGAGCTGTCAACAAAATTCAACACCCATTTATGATAAAAACCCTCCAGAAAGTAGGCATAGAGGGAACTTACCTCAACATAATAAAGGCCATATATGGCAAACCCACAGCCAGCATCGTTCTCAATGGTGAAAAACTGAAACCATTTCCTCTAAGATCAGGAACAAGACAAGGTTGTCCACTCTCACCACTATTACTCAACATAGTTTTGGAAGTTTTAGCCACAGCAGAGAAGAAAAAGAAATAAAAGGAATCCAAATCGGAAAAGAGGAAGTAAAGCTGTCACTGCTTGCAGATGACATGATACGATACATAGAGAATCCTAAAGATGCTACCAGAAAACTACTAGAACTAACAAATGAAATTGGTAAAGTAGCAGGATACAAAATTAATGCAGATAAATCTCTTGCACTCCTATAAACTAATGATGAAAAACCTTAAAGAGAAATTTAGGAAACACTCCTACTTACCACTGCAACAAAAAGAATAAAATACCTAGGAATAAACCTACCGAAGGAGAGAAAAGACCTGTATGCAGAAAACTATAAGACACTAATGAAAGAAATTAAATACGATACAAACAGTTGGAGAGGTACCATGTTCTTGGATTGGAAGAATCAACACCGTGAAAATGACTGTACTACCCAAAGCAATCTACAGATTCAATGCAATCCCTATCAAACTACAACTGGCATTTTTCACAGAACTAGATTTAAACATTTCACAATTTGTATGGAAACACAGAGGACCCCGAATAGCCAAAGCAATCTTGAGAAAGAAAAACGGAGCTGGAGGAATTGGGCTCCCAGTCTTCAGACTATACTACAAAGCTACAGTAATCAAGACAGTATGGTACTGGCACGAAAAGAGAAATGCAGATCAATGGAACAGGAAAGAAAGCCCAGATATAAACCCACGCACATACAGTTGCCTTATTTTTGATAAAGGATGCAAGAATATACAATGGAGAAAAGACAGCCTCTTCAATAAGTGGTGCTGGGAAAACACGACAGCTACATGTAAAAGAATGAAATTAGAACACTCCCTAACACCGCACACAAAAAGAAACTCAAAATGGATTAAAGACCTAAATGTAAGGCCAGACCCTATAAACCTCTTAGTGGAAGAAATAGGCAGAACAGTCTATGACATAAATCACAGCAAGATCCTTTTGAACCCACCTCCTAGAGAAATGGAAGTAAAAACAAAAATCAACAAATGGGACCTAATGAAACTTAAAAGCTTCTGCACAGCAAAGGAAACCATAAACAATATTAAAAGACAACCCTCAGAATGGGAGAAAATATTTGCAAATAAAGCAACTGATAAAGGATTAATCTCCAAAATTTACATGCAGCTCAATATCAAAAAAGGAAACAACCCAGTCCAAAAATGGACAGAAGACCTAAATAGACATTTCTCCAAAGAAGATATACAGATTGCTAACAAACACATGAAAGGATGCTCAACATCACTAATCATTAGAGAAATGCAAATAAAAACTACAATGACATATCACCTCACACCAGTAAGAATGGCTATCATCAAAAAATCTACAAACAATAAATGCTGGAGAAGGTGTGGAGAAAAGGGAACCCTCTTGCACTGTTGGTGGGAATGTAAATTGATACAGCCACTATGGAGAACAGTATGGAGGTTCCTTAAAAAACCAAAAATAGAACTACCATACGACCCAGCAATCCCACTACTGGGCACATACCCTAAGAAAACCATAATTCAAAAAGAGACATGTACCACAATGTTCACTGCAGCTCTATTTACAATAGCCAGGACATGGAAGCAACCTAAGTGTCCATCGACAGATGAATGGGTAAAGATGTGGCACATATATACAATGGAATGTTAGCCATAAAAAGAAATGAAATTGAGTTATTTGTGGTGAGGTGGATGGACCTAGAGTCTGTCATACAGAGTGAAGTAAGTCAGAAAGAGAAAAACAAATACTGTATGCTAACACATATATATGGAATCTAAAAAAAGAAAAATCGTTCTGTAGAACCTAGGGGCAGGACAGGAGTAAAGATGCAGACGTAGAGAATGGACTTGAGGACACGGGGGCAGGAAGGGTAAGCTGGGACGAAGTGAGAGGTTGACATGGACTTATGTATACTACCAAATGTACAATAGATAGCCAGTGGGAAGCAGCTGCATAGCACAAGGAGATCAGCTCGGTGCTTTGTGACCAGCTAGAGGGGTGGGATAGGGAGGGTGGGAGGGAGATGGAAGAAGGAGGAGGTATGGGGATATATGTATATATACAGCTGATCCACTTTGTTATACAGCAGAAACGAACACACCATTGTAAAGCAATTATACTCCAATAAAAACATAAAAAATAAAATGAAAAAGAAAAACCCTAACAATGTGAACCTTTGAAAGACACTGTTAAAGAGAACGTAAAGACAAGCCCCATACTAACAGAAAATATTTGCAAAGTATGTATCTTCAAAGTACACAAGACTTGTATGTATATAAAATATATATAAGGAACTTTCAGGCTTCCCTGGTGGCACAGTGGTTAAGAATCCGCCTGCCAATGCAGGGGACAGGGGTTCGATCCCTGGTCCGGGAAGATCCCACTTGCCGCGGAGCAACTAAGCCCGTGCACCACAACTACTGAGCCTGCGCTCCAGAGCCCGGGAGCCATAACTCCAGAAGCCTAGGTGCCTAGAGCCCGTGCTCTGCAACAAGAGAAGCCACCGCAGTGAGAAGCCCGCGCACCACAACGAATAGCCCCTGCTCACTGCAACTAGAGAAAGCACACACACAGCAACAAAGACCCAACGCAGCCAAAAGTAAATAAATGAAATAGATAAATTAAAAAAAAGAACTTTCAAAAAATTAATAATAAAACCCAGTGCAATAAAAAAGGGCAAAAGTTTTAAACACTTCAGTAAAGAAGATATATAGACGGAAAATAAGTACCTGAAAAGATGCTCAATGTAATTAGTCATTAAGGCAACGTAAATGAAGACCACAATGAGATACCATTACACACATCAGAATGTTTAGAATTAAAAAAGACCAAGTGTTGGAAAGGATGTGGAGGAACCAAAACACTCATATACTGGTGTTGGGAATAAAAAATGGTAGAAGTGCTTAGGAGGACAGTTGGGTAGGCTTTTTAAAAAGTTAAACCTACTTCTACAATTTGATCCAAACACCCTACTCCTGAATCTTTACTCCAGAGGGAAAAAAATAAAAAGCATAATTCTACAAAAAGACATTTTGTGTGTTGTAAACATGTGCACAAATGTTTATAACAGATTCATTTGTAACAGCCAAGGAACAGAAACAACTCAAATGTCCTTTGAAAGTCAATGAATAAATACAGTACATCCATACACTGGAATACTGCTCAACAATAATTAAAAAAAGAATGAATTCTTGATACAAGCAAAAAGATGGTTGAATCTCAAAATAATTGTGTAGAGTAAAAGAAGCCAAAGAAGAAAGAGTACATGCTGTTTGATTCCACCTATATAAAACTCTAAAAAGAATGCAAACTCCTCCATAATGACAGAAAGCAGGTCAGTGGTGGCCTGGGGATAGGCAGGGCATGTGGAGAAGGGTAAGAGGGATGAATGACGAAGGGGTCTAAGAAAAATATGGGGATGCTGGACATGTTCATTACCTTGATTGTGGTGATGCTTTCACAGGTATACACTGACATGAAAACTTATCAAGCTGCCATTCTAAACACGTGCAGATTATCGTATAACAATTATACCTCAGTGAAGAAATGCGAAAATATTTCCTATTTCCTCCCAGTTCTAAGCAATTTAGACTTCATACATGTTATCCTTTCTGTAAGCTCCAAGCAGGATCCCTTTCATCAAAACAAGCCAAGTAATTTTTGAGAAATTTTTCAGAAAATTTTAAAATAATTTTCAATTACTTCTTGTCATTTTATAAGTTAACTTTCTTCTCCAACCTTCTTCCAAATGTGCTAAAAGGTATTTTCTCATGTTTTCATTAACCTGGTCTTCAGTGTCACAGATTCTGGTGATTGTGGATATTTCAGGTCAAGTAAATGAAGCCAATGGCTGCTAAGTAGGGCAGCCACGGGCCCAGCAGGAGACTCCCATCCCTCCCACTGGAGCACAGAACCTGCGCTTCTTTCCTTCAGGACGCCCTGGATGGAGGAGGCTGCTCTGTTGAAAAGTTTTCACCAACTATCTCCCTATCTTAACACCTCGTTGTGGGATCTCTCATCTTACTCATACCCCTGAGTTCCAGCTCTTCAGTTCATGCGTTCCCTCTGACCATAAACGTAGACCTTGTGAACACACACACTGTAGCATCAGTACTCCCTATAGTATTTCAAGTCATTAATGAGCCAAGTTCCTTTATTTTCTGTAAGTCAATCCTTTCGCGGCTCTTCCCATAACCACCTCCCTCGGAACTATTTCCTTTGTTAAATACGTGCTTATATAGGTTTCTGCATGTGCATTATGTATCAATTATATAATTACATAATTACTGTAATCGGATTTAACTGCATAATTAGAATGTGTAATTACGTAATTAAAACATGTAATTACCAAGTTTAAAAAGTTATGGAAATTATTTTTTTAAATGAATAATGCATGTATGAGTAGGTGACTCTCGAAGTTCACTACTTAAGCCTTCTAAAAATCATTTTAACTGCAAACTCCATTTAGAATCCAGTAACCAGTTATTTCACTTGACGGGGTGACTACTTTCAAAAATGTTAATAGATTTTAATTTTATTAAAATGGTAAAAACCTTCAAGCGTTCAGCCTTTGGATGCAAGAGAAAGACAGAAAGGCAGTTCTAGAGGTCTGACTCCATTTTTAACCTATTCCCCTAGACAAACTGAAAGTTTCCTTAATGCAACTAACTGCACATAATAAGTAGTGATGACTAAGTATGCAAGGCATTACCCAGCTGGTGTTTTGGTGAATCCAAGAAACAGTGTTTCCGATTCTGCCCAAAAAGCCTACGCTTGGTCTCAAAGGTACAACGTTACTTTTAAAAATAGATGTTGATTATACATATGCTTCTTAATAAGAAAAAAATCTACCTCTACTCATTTAATTTCAATTTGAATAAAAATTTTTTTCAAGTTAGAAGTGTATTGTATCAGTGGTATTATGATGATAGTTCAACTATGCTATAGATGCTGGAGATGAAAAGAGGGATCAGATGTGTTCTCCAGATTTATGTTGTTCAGACAGACCCATAAGCCAATAAATAAAACACAGAGAGAATATGGGCAGTAAGAGCTTCAATAAAAACTTTAAAAAAATCAAATAAGTCACAATTTGGCGCCTAAGGCATAATCCTCATAATCTAAACCAGCAATCAATTACTGATTTTTCTGATCCAAATCAACACAGCAGTTGATTACGTTCTGTGCAGGAAAAAATCCCTAGTCCTCTTCAGGCCCATAACACTTCGTACATACTTAATAATACAGCGCGATCCCATTATCTCATAATTATGTTTATGTCTGCCACTTCTTCAGAATGTGAGGTCTAGGAAGGCAATCATTCAGTGCAGGAAACACTTCTCACACGCATTGAATGTCTGCAGGAGTCTTCACACACACACACGCACGCACACACGATGAAGGAACATGTGCCTGCCCTTTTCATGGGAACACAGAACGTGCATCTCTTGACAACACACGTAACCAGCACGTCTTTCAAAGCCCAACAGTTTAACTTGCAAATATTCCTAAAGATCATTGTCAAATGACAACTTGTTCTTGGGCAAAAAAAGGAAACACAAGTACGAAATATAAGAATATGCCGCAGAGAGATGGCAGAAAAACATTAGCAGAATGGTTACAGTAAACCATAGGCTAAACCTTGATGTTTTGCATCACATCACATATACGGCCATAATAAATAAGGTCTGCATCTGTCAGATCTGATCAGCCTGGTCTCCAGCGTCCCTGTTTCAGCCGAGTGTTCCATCACTGCTCATCTTGTGAATTCACTGGCAGCAGGTTAATGTTCAACTCATTAGTTAATTACTCCCATCAACGTTTCTTGAGCTTCTGTTTACTCTATGAGAAGCGCGTGCTGGGCACAAAAGATGCAACAAACAGCAGGAAACAACAGCCCCTGCCCTCATGGAGCTCATGCTCCAGGAACAGGGCAGACACAAGCAAACAGCAGCGCATGTGCTCAGCTCTGTGATGAGAGTGTGTGTCAAGACCCAAGAAGTGTGGAGGAGGACAGGCCTCCCCATGACAAATTCAGTGCACAGTGCAAGGGATCCAACTCCCTAGGCTCTAAGCACTGCAGATTTGATGCAGCTAATCCAAGTTGAACTTCATATGATATAGCTCAGAACAATTCCACTGTCCCAGAACCTAGAATATCAGATCCACTAACCTCAGGAATCCCATTCCCTCTACACACACCCATCCCTAAGCACCCATGCTTATTCCAGGGTAAAAATTTGCAAGCACTGTTCTTAGTGTGTTTTCACTGGGAAACAAATTAGTCGGTCGGGGCCCAGCGTACTGTCTGGTAAATAGTAAAACATTCCATGTTGAATGCTTATGTGGCTGTCTTTTATAATCTGTGGTACAATATGTTTGAGTGGGTTTCTTTTTTTTTAATCATCTTTCATCATTTCTGAAGAAAGGGACATGTTGACGGGATGTGAAAATCCATGGAAACCTCCAGGTTTATCACAGATCATGGAGTTGATCGTGGCCTCAGGAATTTATCCAAGTCACGTGTAAGGGCTCAAAGCTCAGCTGAGGCTTTTGGAGAAGGACTGAGAAGGTGGCATAAATCTTAGCCTAAGCCCCAACCATTCCTTGCTTTGTTTGGGTGGGGCTACTGGTACCTCTAGGGCTATTTCTTGCACCATCACCAGTCATAGAAGGAATTAAGATCCTGGGTGGAAGGGGATAGAGCATAGAACAGGTGAGAGAAAATGGCTTGGTGTATGGGTTGCCACCTGGTCTGTTGGCTCTTTCCTATAAGTTCACAGAATCCCAGGTCTTGGAAGGACTAGCCATGAACCTAAGGCAGGAATCCCTGCCAACACACCCAGGTTCTGTTCCTCCTCGGATGGGAAGCTGTGACCTCCGCAAACAGACCCTTTAGTTTTCTGGTATCTCAGCTGGTAGAAAGGTCTTCCTGATCAACCCCACACTGTAAAAGCAACTCCTTGGCCCTGTTTTTTTGTTTAGTTTTGGTTTGGGGTTTTTTGCCCTGAAGTCTGAAGAACCAATCTGATCATCTGTCTCTGTGATGGAAGGACTACAATTAAGATTCAGTACTCTGTGCTTCCCTTGACATCTGGTGAAACCAGGAGGGCCTCGCCTGGCCTAACCACAAGCCCCCACCCACTCCATCCCCGTGGCTGAGGTCTCCTAGCCAACAACCCCCCTCAGCCAGGGACCAGGTGCAGCTCCAGCTCACCCCTGAGGAAGGTGTCTAGTTCGCCGCCAGCCTGCCGAATCAGCTGAACAAGCCCAGCTCACCCCCGTGGGGTCTCCCGTCCCCTTGTTACTCCAGAGCCTGCCTCCTACAGTCCCTGCTGGTTCACTCTGTGCTCTGGGTGCCCCTCCCCAGGCTGAGGATGAATGGGACCAATAACCTGCTGTCCATCGCCTCTGCCCAGCGTCGGGAGGCCCGCGCTCTGCATCCCCGTCACCGTAGGGCAGGAATCCCTCCCTTACCAACAGGGTGAAGACGAGGCAATCACAGCAGCTGCCAGTTAGCAGGAACCTGGGACGAGTGGGTAAAGAGAGGCCAGAAGAACTCTATTTCATGGGAAATTAATAGTCACATTTCCTTACACTCTCCACCTCCTCTAAATACCCCTTCCGGGTTCTGAGACAGCCCATCAGCAGGAAACAAGACCAAGTAAACAGAGGCGGAAACAAGAGTCACACTTCAGGAGGAAGAAAACAAAGAAATATTCTGGCGCCTCAGGACCATCGGTGACAGGAAGCTTATTCTAGAAAATATCTTAATTATTTCATTCACTGGCAGATTCTGTCCCCGGCTTACTCCCGTTCTTTGAATACCGCATCCCTGGGTACCAGAACGCTATCTGTCTCCGTATGAAAACAAAGCGTGATGAACAAGAGAGCTAATGATTAGTATTAGTATGTATGTGTTCTAGTTACAAACACAAACCTGCCTCTCCCTTCCGCCTCCCACCCCGAGCTAATGGATGAGTCTCAGTCAATAAACTCAGGAAAGACCACAGAATCAATAACGGGTCTAATTTAACAGAATTAAGAAGTGGATTTTTTTTTTTAAACAACAAAGCGGACACACTTGCAATAACCACATTCTTATATGTTGCCTAGCAACCAGATATAAAAGATATACAATGTCAGTAACTTATTTTCATGTACAAAAACGGCCCCCTGCCTTGGCAAGGCTATAATGTACTTTTCCCCAACTAGAACACCATGGAGACTACTAACACTGCCATTTTCCATAATATACTCTGTTAAACAATCATGTGTTTTTGTTAGTGCATTAAAACACTGAATTTACTTAATAACTACTGGTGAAGGAACAGCTACAGAAAAGGGAGGAGTTTTTACGTTTCCATTTTAAGCTCATGGGTTCATTGCCTGGGCCGGAGAACTCAATAGATAGCAAAGGTAATGAATCAAAACACTGGAGTTCACCTATAAAAGGTAAGAGAACAGGGCAAGAAGTGGTCTTGTGGGGTTTTTTTTTGTTTGTTTGTTTTTTTAATTTATTTTATTTATTTTTGGCTGCTTGGGTCTTCGTTGCTGCGCGCGGGCTTTCTCTAGTTGCAGCGAGCAGGGGCTGCTCTTCATTGCGGTGTGCAGGCATCTCATGGCAGTGGCTTCTCTTGTTGTGGAACAAGGGCTTCAGTAGTTGTGGCATGCGGGCTCAGTAGTTGTGGCTCGCAGGCTCAGTAGTTGTGGTGCACAGGCTTAGTTGCTCCAGGGCATGTAGGATCTTCCCAGACCAGGGCTCGAACCTGTGTCCCTTGAGCAGATTCTCAACCACTGCGCCACCAGGGAAGCCCTCTTGTGTGGGTTTTAAAGGGAAAATAGACAATGAAGCGAAGTATTGGTGTGTCTTGATGTGTTTTAGAATTTTTCTTTGGAATATGAAGGAAGTTTCTGGAAGGTGGAAAACTTCTGAGGTTCCAAGGTCTGTCCTTGGGTATGGGAGTGAAGGTGTGACAGGAAAGGAACATGACAGCGGGCTGGTGGAGAAGAGGAGGCAGTTCCTGAGGTACTGAGCTCTTAGTGGCCACCTGGGATCGCACTCCCAATGCAGCTGCTGCTCCTGCCGGTGGGATGCGGGGACAGGTCTGCCCCGAGCTGGGGCTTTGCATGTATTGCCTCCTTTCATCCTCCTATGATGTTGAGTCCATTTAATAGAAGCAGAAAATAAGCTCAATGAGATTAGGTAATTTACCCAGAATCACTTAGCTAGTCCGTCGTAAAGCTGGAATTCAAACCAGGATCTAACTCCAGAGCCCCCAAGCACCTTTGCCTCAGTTGGCAGTGACTGATGTCCAGCTGTGGGGAAAGTTCTGGGATTGCTGCTACTTAGTAGCAGGGAGCTAGGGAGGAACTGATTTCCTCAAAAGAAGTAAACAAACAAACAAAACCCAAGCCTTCCTGATAAGCCTCACATCACACTGCAGGATATTTGTGCCCACATTTGTTAACTTGCATGCTTCCACGATTTTTGCAAGTTTCCTATTCACCGTTACGTGGGATCATTAACTCCTTAGTTTAGGGCCATGTGCTACATTAAAAAAATATTTTCTGCTGAACAGGGCATTTCATTCAGGAGACCTCCAGTAGGTATCGATGGACAACTTGTGGGACAAAGGACACTCCGTTTCATGAAATCTTTGGGGGAATGAATCTGTCTGAGTCACAGTGCTAGCTTCAACACTTGTGCTGGAATATTGCAAGTGCTCAATAACTATCTATAAGATGAACTTTATGCACTCATGAATTTCAAGGCTTCCCAAACAGACCGATTGACCAGTGATTTTTTACTCATGATCCTCTGGAGATTGACTATAGTTAGTACTGCTAACTATAAAAAAGCCCAGGGCTTCCCTGGTGGCGCAGTGGTTGAGAGTCCGCCTGCTGATACAGGGGACACGGGTTTGTGCCCCGGTCCGGGAAGATCCCACGTGCCGCGGAGCGGCTGGGCCTGTGAGCCATGGCCGCTGAGCCTGTGCGTCCAGAGCCAGTTGCTCCGCAACGGGAGAGGCCACAGCAGTGAGAGGCCCGCGTACTGAAAAAAAAAAAAAAAAAAAAAAAAGCCCAGGATGAGCAAAAAGGTCTGTTATCCCTGGAGCTAATCTGGAGTGGAATGAGTTGTTTAGTGGGAAGGGCAGCGATCGTAGGTGAAGACTACTCCCAGGCAGCTGGGCATCCTCTGGTTACTATGCAATCCCAGCCAATTCCCTCCTCTTACCTGTCCTTTCTCACCTCATCTCCTTCCTCCTCTAGGAAATAATTACAACACTTACACTGTCAGGCAGTCAAGAAGTATTTATGGAATACCCACAGGGCACATAGCAATAAACTTACTGCTTACTTAAGCCAGGAAATAAAGCTAAAGAGAAGGACAGGATTAGTCCAAATACCTGGGCAAACCAGGTTCAAGTAAAAAGCACTAGACTCTTACTTCCTCCAGGCAATTGTGGTCACATGCAGTCTTGGCCTTGGGGTATTTTAAGATCAGTACCTGAAAAATTGCATCTACCTACTTTTGTCAAAATTGGTGCACGTGTTACGCGTTGGTTTTTATTATTTATTTTATTGCTGCTGTAACAAATCACCTCAAACTTAGTGGCTTAAAACCACACACATTTATGATCTTGCAGGTCAGAAACTCAGAAGTCCAGAATTGGCTAAAATCAAGATGTCTGCAGGGCTGTGTTCTGTTCGGGACGCTCCAGTGGAGAATCTGTTCCTTGTCCCTCCCAGCTTCTAGAGGCTCCCAGCTTTTCTTGGTTCACGGCCCCTCCCTCCATCTTCAAAGCCAGCAAGGTCAGGCAAGCCCTCATTTCCCCAGCTCTCTGGTTCTCTCTCTTCCATTTATAAGGACCTCTGTAATTACGTTGGACCCACTCAGATAGTCTAAAGTAATCTCCACCCCGCGCCCCCCCAAGGTCAGCTGCCTAGCAACCTAATTCCATTTGTACCCTTAATCCCCTTTGCCATGTAACCTAACATAGTCACACGTTCTGGGGATTAAGACATGGACATCCTTGGGGGAGGGAATTACTCTGCCTACTACAGTGTGCAACTGCATATAGTTAATTTTTTGTCTATCATCAATCATCTTTTGTCTATCAATGGTGGGGTATGAATTCTATGGGTACAGCCCTGGGACCTGTGTAAGACTGTCTTTGGCCGTGAGAACTTTGTATTCTAAGGAAGGTAATACATAAATATTAACTACAATCAGAAACAACCCTGGCCATTTATAACATGATTTATAGCTTGTAAAGCACTTGGACATATATATTTATTAGATCCTCACCACTACTTCGCAGGACAGGTAAGGAAAGTATTGTTACTTCTGATTTACAGATGACTCACCTGAGGCACAGAGGGAGTTTTTTTTTTTTTTTTTTTTTTAAAGCCACAGAAACGGCAGATTCAAACCCAGGTAGGCAGAGTTCCAGTCCAGTGTTTTTTCTCCCACTCACAATGCAGAACCCTGACGTTATGTGTCGTATCAACATCTACCACCCAAAGAAGCAGTAAGAGACCCTACTTGTATTCTATGAAAGGAAATCCAGGTGTGGGGTTGTTCAGAAACTTTATAAGGGACACAAAGTATGCCTCTTGCAGAGCTGAGATTCTCTTCCCCTCACCCCAGGGCTAATTCCTGGTCCCTGCGGTGGACAGTCACCTAATGATGGAGCAAGAGGACAGGAAGGGCTGCTTAAACAGCCAGCGTCACCGCAGGGTTGAGGAGCAGCGGAGCAGTGCGTGCGCTTCACACCCAGAGCCGAAAGGAACTGCTTGCTTTATGGTTCAGTGTTCTGTGTGTTAGTAAGAGAACGCAGCGGTAGGACGGCTTCAGCCTGCTGTGCCCACTAACAAGCACGCGCATGAACACAGATAACCAGGGAGGTGGAGGAGTTCTGTTAAAAGCTGGCACTCCCCTTGACATTCTGGATTATTTGATTCTCCAAAAAGGCACATCGTTTTCATGGAGAATCCAAGATCAGAAACCTGTTCGTTCTAACCACGATCTCACAGATCGGTTCTGATGTCGTACCTTCAAAAAATAAATAAAGGGACTGATTCTCGCATCCCACCAAAGTAATGTGCTGCTCATCTGTGAAATGTGGCCGCTCCCGCGTCCCACGATCTCCCACTCTCCCTATTTGGAGGCCACCTACAGTGGCCACTAGAAATGAGGCATTTTTCCAGGGATTTTTATTTTATTTTTTTTAAAAAATAAATAAACAAACAAATAAATTTATTTTTGGCTGCGTTGGGTCTTCGTTGCTGCGCACGGGCTTTCTCTAGTTGCGGCGAGCGGGGGCTACTCTTTGTTGTGGTGCGCGGGCTTCTCATCGCGGTGGCTTCTCTTGTTGCAGAGCACGGGCTCTAGGCGCGTGGGCTTCAGTAGTTGTGGCACACGGGCTCGGGAGTTGTGGCATGTGGGCTCAGTAGTTGTGGTGTACGGGCTTAGTTGCTCTGCGACATGGGGGATCTTGCCAGACCAGGTCTCAAACCCGTCTGACCTGCACTGGCAGGCGGATTTTTAACCACTGCACCACCAGGGAAGTCCCTTCCAGGGATCTTTAAAGAAACCTCTGAAGGTAAAAAACTAACAGAAGCTTAAAAGTCATGCTTGCCTGCTGGTGATGTCTGACAAAGGCTCAGGGGACATGATGACTGAGTGGTGTCCCAATGCAGCATCCCTTGGAGGTAAGACCTGCCAGGCCCCAGAACCCCCAAATGCTCACTGGCCACCACAAGACGTGACTCTGATGGTTAAGTTGTTGGAGGATGAGAAAAACGAGAGTCACTGGTATAAGAAGATACATAAATATGAATGCATGAAGGAAGCCTAGTGTGACTCCCTTTCTTAATTACCTAATACAATTCCCACTAGATGCACAAATTAGAGTTCCTATTAACAGCCCTATGAATAATAATCAGTTTACTTTCTGACTTGCATCTAAATATACTTTCTATATGATTTCATCTTTTATTCAGCTGTTTAAAAGCAGAACATCTAATTACAGTTCCTATTAGTCAACATTAATTTTTTTTTCCTTTTTGCCATGGAACATGTGTGATGACTGACTTTCTAAAAACAGAATTCCTTAGCATATGGAACAAATCGTGTTATTATTAATGCATCCCCAAATGACTCTGCATTTCAATTCCCTTAATTATTTAGTCATTGCTGATTATGTCTCTTTACAATTCATTATCCCATTTCTTGCAACGTGGGCATTTTATTTATTAAGTGTCAAAACGAAGGGTTGGACCTCATAAAAAAAGACATATTTTTTAACGTCTGTGCTTCCCTTCTTTAACATTTTCAGGCTATGTGATAACAGAGCTCTTAACAGCAAGTTTTTCAAGGACACCGTTAGGTACATGCTAATCTGTCTATAGTGACAGCCGTTGTTGGCAGGCTTTGTAAAGGAGGGGGGAAGTGGGCTGTGGAGTTGCCCCCAAGATATCGGTAAAGATCAGCCCAGGATAAATCAGGAGTTTGGGATTAACATATACACATTACCGTATATAAAACATATAACCAACAAGGACCTACTGTATAGCACAGAGAACTCTACTCAATATTTTGTACAACATATATGGGAAAAAAATCTGAAAAAGAACAGATATATGTACATGTATAACTGAATCACTTTGCTGTACACCTGAAACTAACACAACACTGTAAATCAACTCTACTGCAATATAAAATAAAATTTTAAAAGAAGATCAGCTGCACTACTTCCAACCCCAATTCAATCACACTGAAACGTGCTCATTTTAAACAAAGATACTGTTTGTGTAAGTAGATTGTTGTACTACTTTTATCCACAAGCTAAAATGATCTTTTAAAAATAGCTCTTCAAGTAGGACTGGGAAACACAGGATAAGAAACATTTACTAAATTAAAAGAGAACCGACTCAATAACAATTTTGTCCTCTGGCTGATCCTCTCGAACTTATGAAACCAGATTCCGACCTGTGCTATTTAACAAGGCCTGGGCAGTAGGACCATCGTGCAGATGTTGGCTCATGACTTCAGAGGTTCTTGTCTGAGGCCAAATTCATTGCAAAAACTTTTAAAAAGGCAAAGGGAAAACAGGAAAGGATTAAGAAGGAGGAGAATGTGAGGAAATTAAAGGAAAATAAACATACTTATTTCTACCCAGCTAAAGCCTTGTCTCTGAGATGTGAGGTTTTCTTAACTGTGTTTTTTGTTTTTGTTTTTATATTTATTTATTTATTGAGTAACATCTTTACTGGAGTATAACTGCTTTACAGTGTTGTGTTAGTTTCTGCTGTATAACAAAGTGAATCAGCTATATGCACACGTATATCCTCATATCCCCTCCCTCTTGCATCTCCCTCCCACCCTCCCTATCCCACCCCTCTAGCTGGTCAAAAAGCACTGAGCTGATCTCCCTGTGCTATGCAGCTGCTTCCCACTAGCTACCTATTTTACATTTGGTAGTGTATATATGTCAATGCTACTCTCTCACTTCGTCCCAGTTTACCCTTCCCCCCTCCCCGTGTCCTCAAGTCCATTCTCTACGTCTTCAGTCCTGTCCTGCCCCTAGGTTCGTCAGAACCATGGTTTTTTTCTTAGATTCCATATATATGTGTTAGCATACAGTATTTGTTTTTCTCTTTCTGACTTACTTCACTCTGTATGACAGACTCTAGGTCCATTCACCTCACTACAAATAACTCAATTTCGTTTCTTTTTATGACTAAGTAATATTCCATTGTATATATGTGCCACATCTTCTTTATCCATTCATATGTCAATGGACACTGAGGTTGCTTCCATGTCCTGGCTATTGTAAATAGTGCTGCAATGAACGTTCTGGTGCATGTATCTTTTTGAATTATGGTTTTCTCAGGGTATGTGCCCAGTAGTGGGATTGTTAGGTCATATGGTAGTTCTACTTTTATTTTTTAAGGAACCTCCATACTGTTCTCCGTAGTGGCTGTATCAATTTACATTCCCACCAACAGTGCAAGAGGGTTCCCTTTTCTCCACACCCTCTCCAGCATTTATTGTTTCTAGATTTTTTGATGATGGCCATTCTGACTGGTGTGAGGTGATGATACCTCATTGTAGTTCTGATTTGCATTTCTCTAATGATTAGTGATGTTGAGCATCTTTTCATGTGTTTGTTGGCAGTCTGTATATCTTCTTTGGAGAAATGTCTATTTAGGTCTTCTGCCCATTTTTGGATTGGGTTTTTTTTTGATATTGAGCTGCATGAGCTGCTTGTATATTTTGGAGATTAATCCTTTGTCAGTTACTTCGTTTGCAAATATTTTCTCCCAGGCTGAGGGCTGTCTTTCTGTCTCGTCTATGGTTTCCTTTGCTGTGCAGAAGTTTTGAAGTTTCATTAGGTCCCATTTGTTTATTTTTGTTTTTATTTCCATTTCTCTAGGATGAGGGTCAAAAAGGATCTTGCTGTGATTGGTGTCACAGAGTGGTCTGCCTATGTTTTCCTCTAAGAGCTTTATTTGTAACCTAGATGGTATATACTACGGTAACGTAGAACAAAATGGCAAACCTTCTACTAAGCGTACCTTCTATTTAAGCATGTACCTCCTGATCGTGCTAAAACTGAGTACTACTGAACAGGATGTGACAGTGGAACTCGTTCTTTGTCTTTTGATTTAGAACAAACAACAGATGCCATATAATCCAAGGGAGGCACACCCAGGCAGGGCAGAGCTCTCATCCAGGGGCTCAACAAGCCTTTCATGACCTTTTGCTCGACACTCTGTATGACAGACTCTAGGTCCATCCACCTCACTACAAATAACTCAATTCCGTTTCTTTTTAGAGGCCCCAAAAGTGAATTTCGTTGGAGAAAGTAGCTGTAATACCGCTACATTTGCCTCCCCCATCTGAAGTGAGGGAGGGGAAGGGAGACGGTTTTTCCTCACCTCAAGCTCAAGTAAGAAGGCTTTTAAACAGCCCCCATCCCACACCCACACATACCCCAACAGCCCTCGGGGGGCTTTATATTTGCTCTGGGAGTTTGGGAATACCTAACACAAGCCTGAGAAACTCCACAGGGGCGTTGGCTGACTTGAGTGGCCAGGGTGGCAGCACAGAAGACTGTGTTGGCTATGGGCTCCACTCCCATCTACAGAGACTAACTGTACCATTGGATGCAGAAGCCAGGTTGGGGCAAAAACAGGCGAAGAAGTGAGGTCGTTTAGGCTGGAAGAGGGGCATCACCCTCATCAAAGCAGCTACAGGTGGATGTTTACAGTTAGGAAAATCTACTTGGAACCATTAAACAACCCTGTGAGAGAAAGAATATTCTTTCTCTCCTAAAGAGAGAGAGAGAGAGAGAGAGAGAGAGACCCACCAACCCAAAAGAGCACCAGTGTCAGCTCACAAGGACCACCAAGTGTGACTTCTTTTGCCCTTCACCTCTCTCTTGTCACCCTAGCTCTAGTGGAACCAGAAATCTCAACTGAAAAAAAGAAAAGCGCAAGCCAGTGAAATAGAGAAGGCACAGCCATGACCCTCATTCCTTCCTAGGATTCCAGCTTGCAGGAAACCCAAGTTGGCGGAAAGAAATCTTTAACTTTAAATGAAGTTCAGAGCTTTGATGATGGCTTGTGACTGGGCACTTTAATTACTGAAGTGAAACATTTTGTCACTAAGAGTGACTAGAGAACTTTAAAATCATCGAGTAGTATCTGGAAAAGCCATGGGAGTTACTGAGATTTCATTCATCAGCAGGGAGAGAAGTAGCTTGTGAAAAGGGTTTCAAGAGAAAATGAGGGACTTCCCTGGGGGCACAGTGATTAAGAATCCGCCTGCCAATGCAGGGGACACGGGTTCGAGTCCTGGTCTGGGAAGATCCCACATGCCGCAGAGCACCTAAGCCCGTGCACCACAACTACTGAGCCTGCGCTCTAGAGCCCGCGAGCCACAACTGCTGAAGCCCACGTGCCTAGAGCCCGCACTCCGCAACAAGAGAAGCCATCGCCATGAGAAGCCCGCGCACCGCAACGAAGAGCAGCCCCCACTCGCCGCAACTAGAGAAAGCCCACACGCAGCAACAAAGACCCAACAGAGCCAAGAATAAATAAGTTAATTAAATTAAATTTAAAAAGAGAGAAAATGAGAGGGAAAACATTGCTGTATGTTTGCATGCTGTGGAGCACCTCTTGGATATAACAGTTGCTCACTGAGGTAATACACACGATGTAAAATTTACCATTTTTACGTACATGGTTCAGTGGCCTTACGTATATTTACATCCTTGTACAACCCTAACCACCACAACTTCTTCATCTTTCCAAGCTCAAACTCCCTACCTGTTAAATAGTACGTAATGGTTGCCTTTTAATCAGTAAATAAAGGAACTCGGTGTAAGGCCAGGCTTTAGCATTTACTACATGCTGTTGGGCCTGTTTTACTTTATCTATTCCGTTTCTGATACTCTTATTTTTGTGTGGGAAGATCTGAATTTTTGACTACATCATATTCCTTCTGCCTAAAGAACTTCCTTTACCACTTCTTGTCTGGTTGATCTGATAATGAATTCCCACGGTTTTTATTTGCCTGGAAAACGATTTCTCTTTAGCTTTTGAAGAATATTTTTGTTGAGAATTCTGGGTTGAGGTTCCCCCTCACCTCGTTTCACACTTTAAAGATGTATTCTGTTGTCTTATTGCTTGCCTGGTTACCCATGAAAAGTCTGTCATTTTTATCCTGGTCCCTCTGTTGGTAAAGTGTCTTTTTTTTCTCTGGTTGACTTCAAGATTGTCTCTGTCTTCAGTTTTCAGCAGTTTGAATATGATATACATTAGGGTGTGTGTGTGATTGTGTGCATGTGTGTGTGTTGGTATTTATCTTGCTAAGTATTCTCTGAGCTTGAGTTTCTGGGATATGTGGTTTGGTGTCTATCACTAATTTTGGAAAATTCTTGGCCATTATTTCTTCTGCCCTGTTCTCTTTGTTTTTCCTCCTTCTGGAATTTCAGTTACATGTGCTTGACCATTTAATATTATCCAACCAGTCTTGGATGCTCTGTTCTGTTTTTGTTGTTGTTTTACACTGTTATCTCTTTGTTTTCAGTTTGAGTAATTTCTGTTGATTTATCTTCATGATCATGGATTCTTTCTTCAACTGTGCCCAGCCTACTGATGAGTCCATTACAGACATTCTTCATCTCTTTTTCATTTATGAACTTTTTTCATGTGGTCATCTCTTACAGTTTCCATCACCCTAGTGAAATTATCGGTGTGATCTTGCATGCTGTCTGCCTTTTCCTTAAGAGCCATTAATATGTTAATTGTAGCCAGTTAAGTTCCGTGTCTGATAGTTCTAATATCTGTGTCTGGTTCTGATGATTGCTTTGTCCCTTCAGATTGTGCTTTTTCTTACCCTTTTATAGGTCTCCTAATTTTCCGTTGAACACCAAACATGTTGTATAAGACAGGAGATTCTGAGGGAAGTATGTTCTATTCTTGGAGATGAGAATGCCTTTCCTTCTGTTAGGTCTTCAGTGTGGAGGTTTGTGTTAATCTAATGAGGGGTTGGGCTGGATGTGAATTTGCTCTCTGCTGGGCTATGAGTCTCCCACTAGGCTTTGGGCCTTCTCTTTGCATAGCTCTCCCAGTTGTATCCCACTCTTCTTTTTACTCAGTGCTAGTCTGTGCAGTGGTTGGAGAGCCGGGGAAAGAAGACGGTCTCTGATGTTTTGCTTAAGCCTTGGTGTTAGCTGGGCGCTGTGAACATGAGTCTTGGTGGTGTAGCTTTCCTCCAGATGTAATGTAACGTTAGGAAGCACATATTCCTGACCCTTCCCTAGGGGTAGAGCTTTTTGTTTTTTCTAAAAAAAAAAACCCCAGACTCTGCCGACACAGTGGGTTTCCCACAGGGACTTCAGGATGCATTCTGGTTGCCCTAACCCCTGAAGATTAAGGAATGACAGGGGAGAAGGGTGTGCGTTGTTTGGGTGATGGTTGCCATTCCTCTCCTCCAGCTATAGGGGGACCCACCAGGGCTCTCAGGCTGCAGTTTTGTGCCCTTCTTCCTACAGATTAAGGTTTGTGATCAGTAGGAGAGAAAGAGGAGATGGGTCTGGGTGGAGGTTCAGCAGTGGCTGCAATTCCCTTCCCCTAGCCAACACCACAGGTGAGGCCTCCCAGCCTGCTCCCAGGTCTTCCCTATGAGCACCTGGGGGAAGAAAAGCCTGCAGAAGAGTGCAAACTCCCCTGTGCTTGTGGTGCCCTCTTGTGAGCCCACGTTCACCTTTGCCAATCATACAAGTTTCTTCTAACTGGTTTACATGGCCTTGGGTGGCGTCCCTTACAAGCAGATGCTCAAGTCCTGTTTCTCCCTGAAGGTGCCTGTCTCCCTTCACATTTCAGGTCATTTGCCTTGCGACCTCAGTTCTTTCATGGGTTTAATACAAGTAGCTAATGTGCGCTTTCTCTGGCTTTTTTTTCCTCTTGTAAGAGTGGAAGTGGTGCTCTCTCCAGCTCTCTACCTTCTGTAGCTCTGAGCTGAAACACTGCTGTTTTTAATAGCACTTTACCAAGCTGTGTGCAATCCTTAATCTCCTTTGAGCCATACAACCAGCCTGGGTCAACCACATGTTATTGCTGCCACAGGAGGAGAAGAAAATCCGTTAAAGGAGACTGGGGTTGACACACACACACACATATACATACATACACACTCCTATGTATAAAATAGATAACTAATGAGAACCTACTGTATAGCACAGGGAACTCCACTTAGTGCTCTGTGGTGACCTAAATGGGAAGGAAATCCAAAAAAGAGGAGATATATGTATACATATGGCTGACTCACTTCGCTGTACGGTAGAAACTAACACAAGACTGTAAAACAAATATACCCCAATTAAAAAAAAAAAAGAAAACTCACTACTGACTCTGCTGAATGTGCATGCCCAATTCTTCATTTTCAAGTAACCACAGGTATCATTATAAACTCCTAATCCACTCAAGAGTGGATTCCTAACAGATGTAAAAACAGTTTATAATTTTAGATGCCTTTGAGTTCCCATGAAGACCTGAATTTTCTACATGTAAAATTCCAGCTCTTACTCATTTTTGGATGCTAGGGGTCACTGACTTTTTTATAGTAATAACTCAAGGTGTTGAATGTAAATAATTAACAAGTAATAAGTTCCATACTTGAAAGGATATATAAGATGTCTTTAAAAATCGAATGAGTCAGTTTTTTCATGAAGTTAGATTTTCAATAAATCATTCAAGGACTTACTGAGAATACTGCTGGGTGCTACAAAATCATACAGAAATGTAGGCAATCACATTCTAACTGAAATTAAATCTGTATGTCAATGAAAAACACAATATTGAAAAGATACAATCCTTCCTACGTGGTACAGGAATATCCACCCATTTCCCTTCTTGTGTCTTCTTTTAAGGCTCTATGTGGAAGCTGGGGATTTTCTCAACCTACCTCTTTAAAGACTTCCGCTATTTTAATTCACTGTCCTTCCAAGCCCAAGCAGATTTCTGAGTCTTACTCTGCTCTCCTCATCAGTTGGATAAGTCTTAACATGGGAAGGATTTATATTTAAGTAGGAGGGTTCTATGTCATTTGCCAATAAGCAAGACAGCTGTTCCAAGCAATCTACCAAGTTTATTTCAATGTGAAAATACTCCTATAAGTTAGAAGCTAGGCATAATTTTTAATCCTTTGTGAGCTCTGAAAAGGAGTCTTTAGAAACACAGTAGACTAGAACATATATTATAAAAACGACTTTGCCTGGGTAATCTGATTCATAATTAGGCATACTTGGTATAACCATATACTTGTAGAAGCAACTAACAGGCATAAATTGACATAAATGAACGTAGTTTACAATAATTAAGAAGGCAAAGAAATTTAAATACGCACTTCAACTCTATTTAAAGAGAGAAAACGCCATCAACCACCTATCAAACAATGTTCCACCAGGGGGTGTAGTCTGCATTTATTCCCTTTGCAGCCGCTTTGCTTATTAGTGTGCGCACCTGAACAGTTGTACAAAAAAAAAAAAAAGTGATATTTTTGTAAAGTGATTTATAATGTCCCACTGGCTTTCATTTTTATTCCAAGGAAGCATTGTCTTTACATTTTGTCGTTTGTCAAATCAAACTCAAAGTGATTCCAACACCCTTGTTTTCTAGTCATGCTAAGTTGTAAAAAAGCTGTAAGCAGATATCTAGATTCTAGATATCTAGGGGAATTTGCTATGAATCCTAGGTTAATCCTTTCCTGTAGGCAGGAGTCCTTTAGCAAAACAATGATTTCTTAGCAATAAAGAGCTAATCTCACAAATATTCTACAACCGGATTTCATAGACTGAGATTTCCTTAAGTGAACCTCATCTCCAACGAGTCTGAAAATACTTGATTAGCCTAATGAGAATAATGGCAGCTAACAGTCATCAGTTCCAAAATAAAAGGCTGATTTCAATCACAGATTTGCAAGACTGGTTTACCTCCAGAACTGCGTTTGATGAAGGAAAACGTTTGGTTAGGTATGCTGATTCACGATGATGTTTGTATCCACAAATTTATCTGGCAACAGATGTTACAGCCATATCAAATAACGAGCAAGAACTATAGCTTTCTTCTTTGCAAACTGTGCACTGTACTGAAACCTCTGTTGACTCAATGCTACCAAGCTGGTCAGCGGCAGAGCCGTTGTCAGACAGAGCGTCTGATGCAAGAACTCCCTCCAGCGACAGTGAAAATTCACACCTGTGCAGCCAGGGGTGCGGACTGCGGCCACCTGGACCTCTCGGTGCCTCTGACTCTACATTTTCACCCACCCCTCTCCTGGGGAGGAGGACAGTGTTGACTATTGGGGCTCTTACGAAGGGTAATACGAGCAGGTGGTGTCAGTAACATGGAGCTTTATGGAAGGTAGCAAAACACAGGCTGATGCAGAAGAAGCTGGCCCTTCAAGATGTACTACCAGGAACTAGGTTACAGGTGAATACACGCTCAAGACCAATCTGTAAGGAACTATCAAAGGTACTTCTGGGGCTTCCCTGGTGGCGCAGTGGTTGAGAGTCCGCCTGCCCATGCAGGGGACGCGGGTTCGTGCCCCGGTCCGGGAGGATCCCACGTGCCGCGGAGCGGCTGGGCCCGTGAGCCATGGCCGCTGAGCCTGCGCGTCCGGAGCCTGTGCTCCGCAACGGGAGAGGCCACGACAGTGAGAGGCCCGCGTACCGCAAAAAAAAAAAAAAGGTACTTCTGTGCTCACTGTGCACCCCTTATGCCACACCGCAGGCATCAATGCTCCATCTAACTCCTCAGAAACGCTGTGTGGCTTCTAAAGCAACGACTGCAGCCATGAGCATCCTTTCCTGTCCTCAAGGCCGTGAGAAAGAGGTGGTACGAACACAAGAGTCCTGACGCCTCCCCACAAGAAGAATCTGCCTAGTCTTACGTACTGAAAATATTCAGCCTTTTAAAAAAATCACTCTATCTGGTTTATGAACTTAGGCTCTGGACTCTGGAGTTTAAACCTTAACCATGTCTCTTATTTACTATGTGTTCCCCTCCCCTTATCTCAGTTTCCTGCTCTGGAAGATGAGGATGACATCATCTAGAGTTAGAGTGAGGATTAAAGGAGATAACAGACATCGAGGGCACAGAAAGCCATCAATGCGTGTTAAGCCATGCTATCATTATTGCTTCTGTTGCTTTCATTCATGGAGTTTGCTCTAGTCCAAGGAGACGATTGAGACCCCTGCACCTCAAAGAAAGGGGGGCTATCACACAATATTGCTTTGATGGGCTCTTTATCGTTTTTAGTGATAAAAGGTCCAGCACACATCCTTCTAGGGACCGTGAGTTTTCCCAGGGCTGCTAAGACCTTGGGGGTGGGAGGTTGGGTGGGGCATAAGAATGCATTTAAAAAATGCTCCAATCAAAATTATTGCCAATCTGATCTCGGAAACATTTGCTCTAATGCACTAAGTATTCTGACCACTGCTTTTTCTTTCCATTTTCCTCCATTTGCACGTGCTTGGCTTTTGATGTGGCATACACTTTAAAAATACATTATTAAGCAGACAGGCCTGTCACCCCAGGAGGTAGCACTCTGTCCCTCGCTTATTCTTAACAAATCTCCTTTTGTGCTCTTTTGTGCTGAAGTGATTAATCATTTCAACTATCCAAGGGTTGCTGACGATCTTTCTAGATGACTCCAGTTACCATGAGTCCCCCCCTCCCCCCATCACCATCTACATTGTTTTGAACCTGCTGGGAATCTGCTCTTGAGTCTGTATTCATGTCACAGTGATCTCCTGATTTCATACAACAATAACCAGGGAACGTCCAAAAGAACTCAGTGTTCATTTCTTGCCTCTTTCCAGAGTCTGGGGTTGGGGTGCGGGTGGAGGGCTGAGTGAGAGACTTCATTGAGAAAACCAAGGAAATAGAAAGCGGAAAGGTCAGAATGATCAATGCTCATGTTGCAGCCCAGAGGGGAGGTTTTGCTCTCACTGGAGGGAACCTCTCGCGACACCATCTTCTTCATGCATCATGGCCAGATTTTCTTTCTCCCTTTTCCTCTTTCTCTCTAGTTTATCTGCAGCTGAGTTTTCAAATGGCTTTCCTGTTTGAAGCTGGGTAAAAGACTGTCATTTGGTTTCCAGAGAAGCAGCCTGGGTAGGTTTTGGGGGATTTGGTCATTTTTCAGAAGCTGTACTAACATTTTTAGCTAACTTGAAAGGTTCTATTTTTAAAAGCCTGTCCTGTCAGCATATGCTCAAGGACTTTCATTTTTATAATATTACTTTTTAAAAATACTTTGCGTATTCAAACTCAGATATTAATATATCTTGAATATATTAACTTTTCTCTTGGGCTTATCGTACTAAACTGTTGCCAAGTTGGAAAATAAAAAGTAACCACTTATAATAATCTATATTCTACAAAGGAAAGAGTAGGATTTATTTTAATCAATATTTTATCATATCCTTGATTCTTGTTTGCCCTTATAGATTATATTTTATTAAAAATAGTATGTTTACCAAAAAAGTACTCTTTAATTATATATAATAAAATAGCTTCCAAAATTGCAAAAAAATAAGAAAAATAAATGAAAGCCTATCATTCCCTCTCCCCCACCCAGATAGACACTGTTAAACTGAATTCAAAAACATGTTTAAAAACTGACCAAAAATACTGTGAGATCACAAGTTATTGCCAGAGAAGGGAAAGCTAAAATGATTCATAAAGTATGCAGATATAAATATATCGATACTGTTAAATTACTATAGAATCCCAGGGTGATTTTTAGAAAATATGTACTTCATATGCAAAAATAAATCTATATTTGAGATTATTAAAAAGATATTTACAAGTAGCTGAGGCATAGAGTTTTAAATTAATGCGTAATATGTCAATAATAAGCATGTTGATCTTAGGATTTTTAATCACGTTTCAGAAGCCTAATCAATGTTCACAGAAAAATACTTTTTTTTTTTAAAAAAAGGAGAATATAAAATTTTTAGTATTTTTAATTCTACAGAACCACAGACCTCTCATGATTTAGGATTACAATTAAAAATAAGGCATTAAAATGAAAACGCTGTAATGAAAAAGTTGTAATAATAAACAGCAAACTGCCCATGGGTTACAACGCCTGTAACTTTTTAGGAAATTCAGGGGAGAGAGAAAGATATACTTTTGCATAAATAGGTACACCTTTTTAGTGGGAGGAAAGAGAGAGGGAGAAGCTGTAAGAAATAAATCAGCTAGTGTCAGGATATGACATTATTTTCCAGCCCAATACTGCAATCCCCCCTTATCCAGGGGGTATATGTTCCAAGACCCCCAGTGGGTGCCTGAAACCATAAGTAGCACCAAACACTACACACATTGTTTCTTCCTATATATACATACCTAGGATAAAGTTTAATTTATAAATTAGGCACAGGCAGAGAAGAGCAGAACCGCCAGCATCACTACTCTTGCACTTTGGGGCCATTATTAACTAAAATAAGAGCCACTTGAACACAGTACCGAGAGAGATACCGAGATGCACGGGATACGCCGGACAAAGAGACGGTTCTCATCCCAGGTGGGACGGAGCAAGATGCCACGAGATTTCATCACCTGCCTCCGAACAGCACATGATTTAAAACTGATGAATTATTTCTGGAAATCTCTATTTAACATTTTCAGACCTCAATTGACCATGGGTAACTGCAACCTCGGATAAAAGAGGACTACTGTATCTGGAGAGACAGGAAGAGGTGTACGTTTCCCAGTTCATCAGCAGAACCAAAGGTGTTCAGAAGCAGGCCAAGCATAGCGATTCTCCAGAACTTCTGGGCTACACGTGGGCCCAGGAATGGAGCCATGTGCAAATGGGAAAATGCCTCAGGCACAAAAACCAGTTAATTTAGGAGCTTAAAGAATGCCAAAACTAGGGCTTCCCTGGTGGCGCAGTGGTTGGGGGTCCGCCTGCCAATGCGGGGGACGTGGGTTCGTGCCCCGGTCCGGGAAGATCCTACATGCTGCGGAGCGGCTGGGCCCGTGAGCCATGGCCGCTGAGCCTGCGCGTCCGGAGCCTGTGCTCCGCAACGGGAGAGGCCCTGGCAGTGAGAGGCCCGCGTACCGCAAAAAAAAAAAAAAAAAAGAATGCCCAAACTGGATTACCTATTCTGAAACTGTGGGCTGTGTGTGTGGACAGCTTTCAAAATCAGAACAAAACCGCCTGTAGATAAATACGGGCACATGTTCTAAAAGTCATGAAAAACGTCCTGAGTTTCAACCCCTACATTTTTAAAATACTTACATCTCATTGCATCCAACAACCATTAAAAACACACAAACTGCATAACTATAAACCAAATATATCAGAAATCATAAAACAGCACATAAATGAAATGGCAAAAGAATAATCAGGTTTCTAAGTTTTTTCCATTATAATGATCTAAATAATTATGAGTGTAAGAACTACAGGTAATTATGTCTTACTTAAAAGATATCATTAATATCTAGATAGAGGTTCTAATTTTTCAAGGCCTGTATCTTGTCAATCCTCAAATTATCATTTTCGATCTTAGCAATTATTTTTAACTTTCCTGTATGTGTACAATAGTAATTTGCAGCAAATCTGTGTAATTTCACAACCCTCCATTTGAAAAAAGAGAACACCGTGTGTGGTTTTCATGGTAATAAGTACAATTTTAAAATGTACGTCTTGAGTTGATAACTTTGGGTAATTGTTCCAAGAACTGCTTTACACGGAGCATATTAGCAGTGGAAATAGCTTTGACTTCCCTCCCTCGATTACACCAGCAGCAATATGGTAATTAACCAAATTATCCCTGCAAATTTATTATCTTGATTTCTTCAACTTGTACATTACATTCATTAGCTATCAAAATGAAAAACTCAGTTTCATGAAAGATAATCAGACTACAAGTGGCAGACACAAAAGGTCTGAGCTTTTCTGGCATGGATACCAGCAGTAGCTGGGGATGCCTTTTCACTTCCAACCCTCAGGAGTTATTAGTTGAACTCTCATCTCTCTCGAATTTGTGCGAAATGTAGAATGTTCTAATGCTCCCAGGTAACCCAACAATCTCGGCCGTCCTTGGAGAGCTTATGTTTCAGGGGGACAGCACCTCAATCTTTTTTTTGTTGGAGGACTGGAAGGACAACAGGGTGGAGAGGAGAAACAGACACTGAGCAAAAGGTCAAAGGCATTCATTCATTATTCCTCATCCATTTATTCAGCATTAATTAAACACCCATTACATGCCAGGCAGTTTGATAGCCCCTGGAGATGGATGGTAAGAGCCTAATGGGGCTTAAGAAAGACAATTACGACTCAGTACAATAAGTGCTATGATAAAAGTAAAGGGTACTTGGGGAATATAGAACAAGAGCATCTAACTCAGACTCTGGCAATCAGGAAGGCTTCCTGGAGGGAGTGACATCTTAAGTGAGGCTTGGAAGATAAGCAAGAAACAGTCAGGTGTTCGGGGTCAGGCGTAGACAGAGCGTGCTCTGGGGTTAGAGAAGAGCATGCGTGAAGCCCGGAGGTGAGGGAGAGAGCTGTGGTGCCGCTCCTGCAGAAGCCATGTACAGAGTGAGAGGTGGGCAGGGGTGAGAGATGGGGCCAGAGCACGTGTGGCTCTGCAGAGGACTTCCAAGAATCTGACTCTGTCTTGAGCCCAGTCTCACTATCTCTTTGCTCGGTGGATGTACCTTGCAAGGCTAGAGCAACAGACAACTTTAAAAATCAAGTATATTTAATGCCTCAGTCCTCTAATGTAGCGCTGAAGTTCTCCAAGTTTCTTCACGAGAAATGGGGAAGGTGTGCCTTTGACCTTGCTGGAAACCCCGCCCATGGTGCAGTCTGGCTACTGACATGCTTCCCTTGTCCCAGCCTGGGCACAGCAGGAGGTACACGGCACCGTGAGCTCCGTGACGGCCTGTGGCATCCAGCTGTTGTTAACACTGTGTGTGCACCTCCTCCTGTCTTCCAGTCGGCACCTTCACAGTAAGATAATGACAAACACCCAGGCAAAGATATTGACTGCGGTATCAGAACTCACCCTTGACTATGAGGGCAGAGAGTATATTCCCACAGAAGATATGCTGCTTGGGCTGCTAACATCCCCTCGGTCTTCCACACCCCTGGTTCTGTAAATGCCTCTGTGATGTCTAACCGTGTGCATCAGAAGGAGACAGGTAAAAACAGAAAGGCAAAGCCATTCACTCCCAATGGGAGCTTCCAGACCTGCACGGTCCCTGTGGCCATCACCCCAAAGCCTCTGGGCTCGGAACAGATTCTGAATTAGAGTATTCTCGCCCCACCTCTGTTACAAACTGGACACCTCCAGAGTCATCACAAAGCCTACAAAGTGTAGCCAAATGGCCCTGAAACAAGCGGCAGGCTGCTGCACACCCCTTACAGGCACCAGGACGCCCCGGAAGAGAAATGGAGTCATTTAAGTAGGGCTTTTGGTTTCAGCCAAAAGGACAAATACAATAACATCTAGTAAAAATGCACCTACAGATGTAAAATAAGACATCAGTTGTGTTCCTGCTGTCTCTATCCATCCAAGTGGCCAACTGCAAAAAGAAAAATCAAAACAAAACACTACCCAGTGAAACTCATTTATCTTGGATAAAACATGTAGCTTTTGCTTGGTGAATTTCTCTAGACCTCCACCAGGTTTACTTTTGCTTTGATTCGATTTTATTATGACAAGTCATGGGATATATAAACAGGCTCCTCTACATTTATACCCGGATTGATTTTGCCACTTGTGGGCTTCATTTTGCCATGAATAAAATCTTTACTACTTGAAACAAATGAGATAATTTATAAAATAAAATAAAAAAAAAACAACATGAGGCAGGAAACGCCTGTCTGGTCTGAAACGGGAGATTTGACCTAGGTCCAGCTCTGCAAACGACCCAAACAGGTCACTTAAAACAAGTTGTCCCTTTGTTCTCTATTTTCTCCGAGTGGCTAATATATTTTCATGTGGGTTACGGAGCCTGTAGACGTTTAAGCACAAGGTTTCTCTTGTCTCACCATCCAGGGTCTGAACACGTGAGGGGGCCATGACGACGTGCGTCCCATGTGATGGTAATCTCAACGCTCTCCTCACTCACAGATCTCCCAGCATCACAACTGGAAATCTTGCCTAGGAGGCTCCTTAGTTTCTAGAAAACCAAGGAAAAGGAGTTCCCTCTGTCTGCTGGAAATCCGTTCAATTATAGTGTCAGGAAATTGGTTTGGGTCTCCAGAATTTAAACAAGTCCCAGTTACTCCTTTCATATCAACAGAAAGGCAACTCTACGTAGACAGTCGCCATGAATATTTCACAGGAAATTGGAATTAAATTAGTGACTAAAGATGAAAGCCAAGAAGATAATCTGCTCAGATGTTGCACTGAGATTGTCTCTAAATTCATCCTTTAAATCCAAACCAGATCTCCAAACACTGGTCTCTTATGACAAAGGCTCCCTACGTTATGAGGAATGCTTGGCAATAAACACCATCTAGAGCTGTGCGGCATAAAATCTGTGCATTCTAGATTCCAGCCCTGCACACCCCCATTAAGTTGTAAATGGATTTTATTTGCTGAACAAATGTTAATGCCATTCTACGTTAATGGGTAATGCTAGGGAAAGCACCTAAGTATTACAGCACTGGAGCCTTTAGGGATGAAACACAGTGTAACAGAAAACTGTCTGTTACAAACATATGTCAGCAATGAGGGCTCCCAGCCCTTAGTGCCCATCTCCTAAATGAATTTTGCAGTAATACACAGATTTACTAGGTCCCAGGATTGAAATTCTCTGAGTGACGATAAAAAATAATTATACTGGAGAACATAATGTAATATTCAAATGACTTGAAAACAGTCACCTCAGCAAAAATAAGAGAGGGGGAGGAAAAAGAAGTTCAAAGGTGAGATTGCTGACGTTGGCCATAAAACCTCCATTAAGTTCAAGTGCACACACGCGTGATCGGGCACTTTCAGATCATACACACATGGGAACGGGAAACCTCCCTTTCACAGCAAAATGCCTGAGTGGTTTCATGAATGAGCTGGGGTGGGGGGGGGGCTTCTTCCTTTAATAAGACAGCACAGCAGGTAAGAGAGAGGGGGTGCTGGTCCCAGATGGTGGTGCTGGTTAACATCCCAGCTCTACCATGTGGTAGCTGTTCCCTTGGCGAGCTGTGTTTAACCTCCCCTCGCCTCAGTTTCTTCCTCTGTAAAATGGGGATGATAATAGTTCCCAACTACACAGAAGGCAGTTGTGATGGTCCAATGAGAAAACACATGCAAGAAGCTTGGAAGAGTGTCCCAGATATAGTAAGTGCTCAATAAATGTTAGCCTATCCTCATTGGTGGTCGTGACTGTGTAGGAAATAAATGGAATGGAAACAAATGGAACGGAAACCACTGCCTTTCCTCACAAGAGGTCTCTAAACTCAGGGACTCCACCCTCTCAGTTTTCTCCAGTCTGGACCCTGCCCCCTCTCCTCCACAGAAACAGCTCTCCATAAGGTCACCAACGACCTTTTTGTTGTCCAATCCGTTGGGTGGCTTTCGATCCTCATCTTTTCGTGTCCTCTCAGAAATTCTGCACCCTGTTGGATGGAAACTCTCTTTCCTTGAATTCTGTGGCTTTCCACGGTCCCCATTTTCTCTAGTCACTCCCTCTCATGTTCGTTTGCCAGTGGCTCTTCCTCCCTTCCCTGCCCCTGAAATGGTGGAATTCAGGCCCTCACTGCTTCTCAGCCTCAAGTCTCTCTCCAGGCAAATGTACCCATTTCTGTGGTTTTACTGCCCATGTGCTAATTCATCCAAAATGCTGGCCTGCAGCTCAGACCTCTGTTCTGAGTTCCTCTACATTCTCCTCGTCTACTTGAACATCACAAAGGCACCTCAAACTCAGCACGTCTAAAAATTAACAGAGGATGTCCTCTTCTCCCCAACCCAACACAGCATCTCCCTCAATCTTCCCGTGTCTCCACCAAGCATCCCTCGCTTGGAGCCTGCATCAGCCCCACATTCCTCTTCCATTTTCCCCTCAAGCCACTCCTCACAGCAGCCAGAACGGTGCAATCTGATCACACTGCTCCCAGCTCCAATCCTTCGCCGGTTCCCCTGTGCTTAGAGGCTCTCGAATGTGACTGAGAAAGCACAGCACGACTGGCCGCTCCTGCCTGGCTTTTCCCACCTGCTCTCCAGCCACGCGGGCCTTCTCTCTCCCTCCCGGGTCTCTAACAAGCTGAGCTCTTCACTCCCTCTGCTTGGAAGCTTCACCATTTTCCTTAGGTTGCTTTCCTACTCACCCTCCAGCTCAGTTCAAGGGCTGCTTCCTCAGGGAAGTAGTTCTTGACCCCAAATTCGGTAATATACCCTAGAGTAAGCGCTCATAAAACCCTGAGTATTTACCACAATTCACATTATACATTTATTTATGAGATTAAAAAAAAAAAACTTAGTATCTATCTCTTCCAGCACATTGTCGGTTCCCAAAGGGCCAGGGGTCATGTCTCTCTGACCCACCGCTGTTTCCAGTACCTCCCACATGGAAAGGGCATGCAAACACTTGTGCAATGACCACCTCCATTTTCATAATTTTAAGGTATTTTTCATGACCCTGATTTTCCTCCACAACAAGAGAGAGCCTTTTTACAGCGAGATGGCTGCAAGTCGGAAGCATCTCTGGTGACCTTGACATCAGGTTTACCTGAGCTGATTCCAAGGGGAGAGATGCTGGTAAGGAAAATTGGGCTCCACAAAGACGGTTCACAGGAACCGAGCATTAAAAAGGCCAGTACATCTTGTCTGTGATTTATAGCAAAGGGAATCTCTGAGCCATCACAACGGTACTCATCACTCTCCTTTGGAGGATTCTTTTACTCACTCACTCATTTATTTATTCATTCCACAAAATCGTGAATTCTAAATTCCAAACATTAGGGCCACCGTGTGGGAAGAATACTGATGTGTGACAGATACACAACAAATCCAACAGGCTGTAACTGAGAAGGCGCCCTGCGCTTGTGTTTGCAGGAGAGGAGATGCTTAGGATAAGAGGGGAAGACGATCCTGGGGCTGCCTGGTGTGAGAGGCAGGTGACAGCCAGAAAAACATTCCAGGCAAAACTGGGAACACAGACATGATCCTCTAGGAGCTCCTGAAGTTAGAGCACTACTAACACCTTAGACTGCCAGGTGAGGGGAGAGAAAGATGCTCACATGACAGCACCAGTACCACCATCACTTCCCAGTCTATACCATCTCCTCTTTGGAACACTCCTCACAAGCTCTGGGAAGTGTGGAGCTCAGAGCTCAGCTGTCTTCCGATGAAGGAAGCATCCCCCCTACCCTTGACCCTGCGCGTACACATAAATCAATTCTCTCACTGGTCCAGGCCTTTCCTCTTGTTCCACGCCTGATTCAAGGCAGGCAGGGGCGGCACCCGTGGTGTGATGGATTCGGGGTCAGTATCATGGGAAGGTAGGAGAGTGGGGCTGGGGTGCCAGGCTCTCATCAGCTTTCTTAAGAAAAAAATACATAATGCTTTAAACTCTTGACTACAGCATTCAGTTTTTTTGGGTTTTTTTTGCGGTACGCGGGCCTCTCACTGTTGCAGAGCACAGGCTCTGGACGCGCAGGCTCAGCGGCCATGGCTCACGGGCCCAGCTGCTCCTCGGCACGTGGAAGAGATCTTCCCAGACCGGGGCACAAACCCGTGTCCCCTGCATCGGCAGGCGGACTCTCAACCACTGCGCCACCAGAGAAGCCCCAGCATTCAGTTTTATTTGAAGTGAATTTTGCACTGTCTAAAGCAGGGGTCCCCATACCTCGGGCCACAGACCACTACTGGTCCGTGGCCTGTTAGGAACGGGGCCGCACAGCAGGAGGTGAGCGGCGGTGAGCGAGCGAAGCTTGATCTGTATTTACAGCCGCTCCCCATCGCTCGCGTTACCGCCTCAGCTCCGCCTCCTGTCAGCATTACGGTGAGTTGTATAATGATTTCATTATATATTACTATGTAATAATAATAGAAATAAAGTGCACAATAAATGTAATGCGCTTGAATCATCCCAAAACCATCCCCCCACCCCCGTGGAAAAATGTCTTCCACAAAACCAGTCCCTGGTGCCGAAAAGGTTGTGGACTGCTTCTCTAAAGTATATCGTTATGGTATGAGAAACACTCAAGCTCTTTATAAACTTCAAGCCCTGCTGAGAATATAGGACAGAAAGGTCAAACAACAGAGTTCTTCCATATCCTCAGAAAAGATAAGAAAGGATGAGAAGGGGTAGGATTTTTTAAACATAAACAGAGAAACCAAAGAGGGGATTGGTGTGTTGTGGTATTATCATTTTGCAGATATAAACACCATAACCAATCAAAGGAAGATGGCTTGAACACTGAATATTGGGACCCCAAACATGAAAGTATGTTAAAAGAGAAAAATAGGAAAAGTACATCTGCATTTTACACTGTCTGTGCTTAACCTGAAACAAGGCCCCAAGATAGAGATAATTTAGATGTAAAATACAACGCGTATTTTATACAACGTATAATTAAATGCCAGAAATGAAGCTACCACACTTTGACAACTGCTTTCTATATAACTCTCTCCCAGAAAAACAAAAATCATTATGAATTCATCAAATCAAACTTCAGTGAGTTATTTTAATCCATTTGAGAGTGAAAAAATTTATTTATGAAATAATGCTTTCCAGGAAGAAATAAAAATCCTACCGCTGAAAACAATTTGATGGTTAATGTAAAATTTTAAACCACATAACCATATTACTGTAATTCACTAGCCATTCACGAAAAAGTGTGTAGGATGCCCAAAAGTTACAAACATATTAAAATAAAGTTTTTCTTTTTCTTTATAGAGAATTGCCACACCATCTGGTCTGATTTGCCTTGGTGTTTTGCCCAGTGTAATATCAGCTTTCTGAGAGCTATCAATTATTAGGTTATTCCGATGAAAAATATGATTGAAGACAAAATATAGGTTGAAGAGGACATCCTGATTATAAGTTCTGAGTACTCAGGAGAACACTAACATGGCAGAACAGCCCAGCCTAAGTGCATCTGCGCATGAAACTAGTTCACAGAGGCTGTGCGCGTGAGAGGATGATGATGAAAAGGACAGGCCTACAGAGACAAACAGGCAAAATAATAACACGCATAACAACATAGAAATAAATTTTCAACACGGAGCATCACCTCTTTGTCAGAGTGCTTCTGATTCTAATTAAGTTTGGGAGAAAAATAACCAGGCAACCCCTGCCTGACTGGAAAGCACAGACTATTGAAAGATGTTTTTAAATAGTAGGGTGATAAATGGGGGCATCCAAATGTGAACACAATCATATTTTTCATCTCAACTCTGTTGTTCTGTCTTCCAGCTGATCCCTTTCATACAGTGTCACCCCAGCCTGTGCAAAGAGACCAGATTAAGGTGTAGCTCCTAGGTTTCTAAAAGAAGCTTTAGAAGTTGTTTTGTAAAGTACTGTTATTTAGGCAACTTAGGTGATTACCCTCAGAAAGGGTAAAGATCAGACAACACATGCACAACGGGCTCACTTTGACACTGCAGCTGCACCTCCTTCTATTTGGAATCTATGTCAACCAGTTGATAAGATTTGTAAAAGAATATCCTTACCCGAATTATTTCTTCAACACAGCTGTTTGTTTCTCCAGATCTACTCTCCTGCAAGCAAAGGGAAAAAACATTAAGCCAGATAGAACAGACTCATGGTTACAGAGAAGAAATGACCCATAAGCCTCCAAATTTAATGGAGTTTGGACAGGGGGCCTTGCCTGCAGTAGGACTTACAGATGAGCTCCCTTCCTTAATGGGACAACTCCAATCAAGGCTGTGACCATCCTCCCTTCCCCACCGCTGCACCGTGGACAGGGCGGCCGGGAGCATCGCACACGCCCCAGAGTTGCAGCGCTGGGCCCTCCAACCACGTCAACTCTAAGCAGGGAAGGCTCCTAGGAGTACAGCACATGACTGGCAGGTACGAGCTCCATTCACCTTGGGTTCCATCAAAGTGTGGAAGCAAATGTGGCCTACACCACAAAGATGGATCCGGTCCACCCACCAAATACATGCAATGGTCCTGCCGAATACAAGTGAAACTCTTGGTAGTTCTACCATCCTCAGAGCCTAGATTTACTGGGTGATGGGCCCAAACCCAAAAGACCAAAAGGAGACACATTCTCCCAGCACCCTCAGGGTAGGCTGGGTGTCACACTCCAGAGCCACTGGTTCTGTAACCCACACTGCCCTGTGCTGGGGAGATGGTATAGGCTCCGAGGAACGGTGGCTTCAGGTCACAGCCAACTCTGGGGACCATTTTCAGTTTCAGAGATGCTGTGTGGTTACTGCTGGTAACGTACTCCCAGAGTACAGGAGGTAGTTTTGTGGGGACGAGAAAGCAGCATTTGCTGGTACAAGTGCCTACTGTGGTCTCAGCAAAATACTTTCCTGCTCTTTTAATTCAATGACATTGACCACGACTCAGCATGACCTCCAGCATGAGGCTTTCTTTGCGATGTCTTCCCCAAGCCCACTCTGCTTTCCTTCCCCCTCACGGTTCTCTCTCCCCCAGGAATGCTGGTCTGCACCTTCCTGGTTTTCCTGGTTCATTCCAAGTCATCCTTCAGAGGCAGGTCAACCATGACCCTCAGAGCATCCCTAGCCCTGGAATACTCATCCACGCAGCATTTACTGTTTCTTCAGCACACTCACCACAACTGCAGTTCACAGACGGACTCTGGAATGATCTCTCCTCCCTCTAGGACAGACACTCCACCCACTCAGGGGCTCTGTGTCTTTCAGTGTGGATATCTGCCAGTGGGCGGCATAGGAAGGAAGGAATGAATCTACCTCCTGCCCTTCCCAGGAATGCGAGCGCTATCACCACCAGCTCCAGGACTTCTCAGTATTACAAAGGCGCTACCAGAAAGTGTACTTTCACACTCCCAGACCCCTGTGTGTGTCCCCCACCCGCTCTTCCTGGTAGTAGAGCATTCCATCAGGAATACTCCACCCTTCACATGGTAAGAGGCCAAGGTGAATGCAAGTGTGTGAGGCTTGAGAAGGTCCCACAAGTGACTGAGATTTTTCCTGCCCAGAAATAGAAGGTGTGTCCAAGGCTCCCAGCTGAGGCTCAGAGAGTTTACATGACTCGCCCCAGGCCACAGAACAGCAAGTCTGGGCCAGGAAACAGGACTCATCCTCAGTCATGCACATTTTCTCTTCCAGAAGCTTTCCCCAGTCCCAAAGGCTGTACTTCAAATATATGCATCTCCTCAGCAAACCTGAGCTCATCTGTTTGTCAAATTACCAGAGTTTCTATGATGTTTATAGAGTCTGGAAATGGTAAAACACACATAACATAATCTTTACTATTTTAACCATTTTAAAGGGTATAATTTCCTGGCCTTAAATACATTCACAATGTCACCACTATCTAGTTCAGGAACGTTTTCGTCACCCTGAACGGAGACCCCATGCCCCTTAAGCAGGAAGTCGCCATTCCTCCCTCTCCCCAGCTCCTGGTAACCACTAATCTACTTTCTGTTACTAGGGGTTTTTCTATTCTAAATATTTCATATAAATGAATCATATAACACGTGGCCTTTCGTGTCTGGCTGGTTTCACTGAGGATAATGTTTTCAAGGTTCATCCATGTCGTAACCTATGTCTACTATATTCCTTTTTGTGGCTGAGTAACATTCTATCGTATGGACAAGACCACGTTTTGTTTATCCAGTTGGTGGACATTTTGGTTTTTCCACTTTGGCCGTTGTGATAGCACTTCTATAAACATCTGTACACAAGTTTTTGTTTGAATACCCACGTCTTTTGGGTATAGAACTACAAGTTGAATTGGTGGGTCATACGGCAATTCTATGCTTAGCCTTTTGAGGAGCTGCCAAGTTGTTTTCCACACTGGCTGTACCACTTCATATTCCTACGAGCAATGTATGAAGGTTCTACTTTCTCCACATCTTAACCAACACTTGTTATTTTCTGGTTTTGTTGTGTTTTGTATACTAGGCATCCTAATGGGTGTAAAATGGTACTGTGTTGAGACTTTAACCTGCATCTTCCTAAGGACTAATGATGTTGAGCATCTTTTCATGTGCATTTTGGCCATTTGTGTATCTTCTCTGGAGAAATGTCTTTTGCCCACTTTTAAATTGGGTTTGTTAACTTTTTATTGTTTTGTAAGAGTTCTTTATATATTTTGGATACTAGGACCTTATCAGATACATGATCTGCACATATTTTTACCCATTCTTTGGAATGTATTCTCACCCCCTTGATAGTGTTCACGGATGCACAAAATTTTTAATCTGATGAAGTCCAATTTACCTAGTTTTCTCTTTATTGCTTTGCTCTTGGTGTCACGTCTACGAAGTCATTGCCAAATCCAAGGTTATAAAGATGTACCCATGTGTTCTTTTAAGAGTTTTATAGTTTGGGTTTTTATATTTAGGACTTTAATCCAACAGTTTGAGAACTTTTAGGTGAAGTTTATTTCCTTATGGATTATTTGATGTTTTAGTTAAAACAGGTATATTGTCTTTGTATAAATTACTCCTTTCTAGTCTCATCATTAAGAAAATCAATAATGAAATGTGCAAAGCACAACTACTGTTGCTAACAGTGCATGAACATAACATATATGTCTATCCTTATAAAACAAGAAAAACAGTGTTAAATATCGTGATAAGATTAGAAGACCCAAAGCTTTTTACTAATATTTCATTCCTCTTTCCTATATTCATCCCTTCTCCTGTTTTCCCAAAAGTTCCAGTTTGGCAACATACATCTAATACACCCCCAACTTCTGTTCCCAATGCCTTTTCCTGGGACTGCTCTGGAAATTTCACCGCTCTGCTACTCCAATCAAATTAGATCAGAGAGCTCTTTTTGGAACCAGCCCAAACCCTGTTTCCTTTTCAGGGCAGCCAGAGGCAACCATCACAAAGGCTATGTGGTGAAGCCTCAGCCAGGCCAGGGCTCAAGGGTCCTTTGAACTGACCTCCTTCAGAGCTCAGGTGGGAATCAGTGGTCGAACTGGAAAACGAATCTTCAAACCCACAACCATTTCTCTTACCCTGCTTCCAAATCCCAACCCTTTCCTACCATGTAATATACTGGGAGAGCAGATGCTAAATTCTCAATGTACTTTTTATTTTCCACCTTAAGACAATCAATCAAGGAAAACTTGACTTCATGCTCTCCTGGTGGACTCACCCAGGTACACAACTTACTACAAAGACTCTTGATGTGTTTCGTTCCTTGAAACTAAGCTTCCCCTGAATACCACACTATAATTTCATTTGAAATGATTTATCTCAATGACAGGTGGCCCTTAGTATCTCTCCCCATAATCCTATAAATTTCCACTACCCTACTCTGAAGAGGGAACACACTGAGAGAGGAACAGAATATAAAAGCTCTGCTAAATATTTCCCTCATCAATGTAGATGAAATATGCAGAATTATTACAGTGGGTCATCTCGATGGCAACTCCAACCGTGAACTTTGATGGTCTGGCCAGACATCGGGTCATTCCCTCCTGGGAAGGTCCCTTGCCCAACTGAGCAGGTGCAGAACTGAGGCCAGGACAAAAGACTTCCTACAAAAGTCTCAGGGAGACATGGCTTTAAATTACAGAGTGGAGGAGCTTTGGCAGAGGAAAATCTTGGCCCTCGTCTGGAACATTTCTGACTCCTGGGGCCACCTGGGGAAGGGTACCACATTGGGGTTGAATTTCCCAGGCCCTATCTAGATTGGAGTGGATCCATGAGGCATAATATTACAGAAAGGTTGAAATGGAAGGAATCTTACAGCTTAGATGGAGAAACTGTGGCCCAGTGAAGTGAAGATTCTTGTCCAAAATCATTTTGGCAGCAAAGGACAGTCAAGGTAGAACCCACACACATTTCTTCAACACCACTGCAGTCAGTTTTCTACTATCTAATGCTATTTCTCCAAGCTCAACCTTTAGAACTGGCTCTACTTGAGGTCACTCTCGTGCTTAAAGTATGGAAATGGAAGAATCTGGATAGTGTTTGGATAAATCTCCTCCTTCATTCCCATGCTGCAAATTATCCAACGCTTAGTCACTGTGGACCGTACTCATGAACCTCAAACATCACACGCATAGACCAAAAGGGTTAAGGCAGGAGAGGAAATGGAGAGAAAGGGTTAACACTAACCATCTCTTCTGTGATGTTGACAAATTAAAGACAAGGATTTGTGTCCTCAGAAACTGGAGGGCAGAATTCTATCTCTTCTTTTCCGAATCCACAAAGGTGGGGTTGGGGGGGAGATGGGTAGGTAGGGTTGGGATGGGCAGGGTGTGAGGGTCGGGGAGACTGAAGGGCCTTTCACCTTCTTTCTTTCTCAAGATCCTTCTCAAATCTGGTTTCAGCTGCAGTTGTGCACTTTGATTCTTTTTACATTTTAAAAACTTTCCGTGTTTATGAACAGGATTAAAACATGCATGTAATTTACATCTCCAAATTTGTGTTTATATTTTTCCACAATAAAGTCACTGCTTTCCTTGGAAAGGTACCCACTGAGGAGGGCTGTGCAACGCCAATTTTAATTACTCTGCATTTTGTGAGGGTTCGTAGCTGTTGCTTCACGCTGGGTTGCTGAGCTGTTGCTCTGTATTTACTCCGACTCTGATGAACCCACCCCCTCTTCCTATCATTACATTTTGAAATCTGTCATAACAGCCTCACCTCATTGAACCTCCAACTAGACTTCAATTAAAAGCGAGCAACCCCAGCTGATTCTCCTTCTCTACAAGCCTTGTCGATCACGTTCCTTTTTCCATGGAACTGATTTCCTCAAATCTTACCGCTTAAAAATACACACCACACGCTCTGCCAGCGCAGTGTGAGGAACGGAGCTGTGGGTAAGTATAGCTCAAGAAATAGCCAGGAGCATCCTGCCACTGAGAACCTAAGCCCCTAATTACCATGCCACGCACACAGCGCTGGAAGAAGCCAGCCAAGCTTAAGAAGAAAAGGCTCGATCCAATCAGTGGGAAATGTCATTTCACTATGGAGGAGATGAAGCTGCACATATCCTGTTTTCAAAAATAGTTTAACTCTTCATCAGACACATTGAAGGCGGAACCTTCACGCTAAATAATACTGTTTTAAAGTCACAGTACCCTTGTCTGTCTGCAAGCACTCGAAAGGTCCTCAAACATTTAGACATTGTTTATCACACGCACACTCTTGAATACTTCTACAGACATATTTTTAAATAAGTCTTACTATTTTTGATATAGAGAAAAATTGAGGTACAAAGAAATTAGGTGTCCCATCAGTGCCACCAAAGCACTGGGCGAGGATCTAAGCTTGAATCCAGGGATTATCGCAAGTCTATGTGAAGCTCCATCCACTGACTGTGGCACCAGCCTCACCTGAGGCCAGGGTCACCTGAAGTCAGGAGCGTGTCAGCCAGTCCTCTCCTCAGCAAGTCTTATGCCCACCTAACTCTTCCCCCTTCTTTTCTTTTCTTTTCTTTCTTTCTTCAATTTTTTTTTTTTACAAGTGCTATTTTTTTTAGGAATGATCATGCCTGCATGGCTTTTTTGTTGTTGTTGTTGTTGTTTGCACCACAGTCACCGGCATGTGGGATCTTAGTTCCCCAACCAGGGATTGAACCAGTGCCCCCTGCATTGGAAGTGCAGAGTCTTAACCCCTGGACCGCCAGGGAAGTCCCCACTTCCCCTTTGGAGGCTACACTCTGCTCCTGATCGCCAGAGCCGGAGACGGGTCTCATCCCTCCTGGGTCCCCACTCCTGACCTCCCCAGTGTGCTCAGCCAATTGGTTCACCTGTTGCTCTGCTGCTCACATCCAGTTTTATCCCTCAGAATTACTGTCACCACCACTTAGACGTTTATACACTGAGAAAAAAAAAAAAGAATAATAAAAAAGGAAAGGTGTATAAAAGTATATCATAGGGCTTCCCTGGTGGCGCAGTGGTTGAGAGGCCGCCTGCCGATGCAGGGGATGCAGGTTCGTGCCCCGGTCCAGGAGGATCCCACATGCCGCGGAGCGGCTGGGCCCGTGAGCCATGGCCGCTGAGCCTGCGCGTCTGGAGCCTGTGCTCCGCAACGGGAGAGGCCACAACAGTGAGAGGCACGCATACCACAAAAAAAAAAAAAAAAAAGTATATCATAAGAATGCAAACATAATGACAGCAAATAGTGGTGATATTATTTTCAACTAAAGAACAGTTCATAGCAAAAAAAAAAAAAAAATGAATTGGAGAGTACAACACAGAATGAGGAAAAAATAGGGCATTAATAGAGCATCAAAATAAGGTATGCTAAGAAAAAGGAAAAAAATAGAATTATTACGGTTGGACATCTTTAGCCCAGCCCTATTTTTCCTAAGAGACAAAGGATACCAAAACAAGATCCCAACTATATAAGAGAGATAGAGAACTTGAAAATAAAATTAAATAAGGACAAACCGAAAGATATCATGAACTTAGACCATTATGAGGAAACCCCAAGTTTTCAAGCACACATGAAATAGCTACTGAAGTGGTTATATACTGAGCTATAAAAGAGCTTCAAAAAATTCCAAAAAGCAGTTGTTTTATAGCCCAGACTCTTTAGCTACAAGTTATCAAAACACTTAAGCTATGAATTAAAACAGGGTAGACATTAAAATCTCCTAGAACTCTTGGAATAAAAAAAAATCACTATAAAAATCAACTATAAATAACTCTTCATATTTACAGGAAAATAATATAAAAATACTGCAAAACAAAATTATGGGATGCTCCCAAAGATATTCTTAGAGGTAAATTCATACACTAAAAACTTTCATTATTTTTTTTTAAAAAAACCAATGTGCTAAGCAATTGAAAATTTAAAATCAAAGAGGCATAGCAGAAAAAGAAAATAACAAAGAGAGAAAACCAATGAAATATTTATAAAGCAAAAAGTCAGAATTTATAAAGCCAAAATATAATTTCTTAGAAACAAAAATAAAACATATTACCCAAAACAATAATGGAAAGTCACTTAAAAATCTGTTCAATAGAAAGAAAGCTCGGGCTTCCCTGGTGGCGCAGTGGTTGAGAGTCTGCCTGCCAATGCAGGGGACACGGGTTCGTGCCCCGGTCCGGGAAGATCCCACATGCCTCCGAGCGGCTGGGCCCGTGAGCCATGGCCACTGAGCCTGTGCATCTGGAGCCTGTGCTGTGCAACGGGAGAGGCCACAGCAGTGAGAGGCCCGCGTACGGCAAAAAAAAGAAAAAAAGAAAGCGCAAATAAACATAAAATAATTTGATATATGAAAGCACTTATAATCATAAGAAAGTACTGAGGTTAACATTAATATAGAACACAATACTAATAAATGAAAAATTTTGATGAACTTGGCAACTTTCTGGAAAAAACTGACATAAGACATAAAGAAAAATGAAATTAGGCCTATAATCTGCGAATGCAGATTAAATTAAAAATTATCTTCAAATAAGGATTTAAGCCAAATAGTTTTACAGTGAAGTATTTCAAACTTTCAAGGAATAACTAATTCCCACATATTTTCTCTTCCAGAGTAGAAGGTAATGGGAAGCTATATGATTTATTTTATTAAATTAATATAAAAACCTCACATGAGAGACTAAATCAATCTCCTTATGAAAATAAATGTAAAATCCTCAAAAGATTATTAGTAAATATGATTCAATAAAATGTTATAAGAATTAGTGGGAACTTAGTGGGATTTGTCCCAGGAATGCAAAAATCGTTTAATATTTAATATTAGGGCCTCTTTGAAGTATTGTATCACTAGGGAAATTACGTAAAACTGTGATCATCTCAGCAGATTTTGATCTCAGCAGATTTTTTTGATCATATACCTAGAAAAATCCAAAAGACTCCACTGTTACTGTTATTAAAAAGGGAGATTTAAAAAGTGGTTGGCTATGAACAGTCAAAGCTCAATAGCTCTTCTGTGCAGCAGCAATAAACACTTTAAAAATACGAAAAAAATCCCACCCACAATATCAAGAAAAATAAATGAGGAATAACATTAACAAGACATGTTTAAGACCTATAAGAAAAATCTTCAGAATTCTAGTGAAAGATACCAAACAATGCCTGAAAGGGACAGAGCCAGGCTTCTCAAATACCTTCCAACTCTAATATAGAATACAAAGTCAAATAAATGTATCAAGAGGAAAAAACTGCAAAGTATATTTAAAACAATTGAGGTGAATGTCATGCAACAGAAAACCAACCATTTTTAAAGTGTACAGTTTAGTGGCATTTAGTACATTCACAGTGTTGTGAGTCATAATCACCTCTATCTAGTTCCAAAACACTTCCATCATCCCAAAGTAAAACACTGTACCCATTAAGCGGTTTCTCCCCACTCCCCTTCACATTAACTTTATGATTTTACTCTAGTAATAAATACCATACTGAAATGAAAAGAAAAAAATGAGAAAAATGTTAATGAGTATCATTTACTTGTATTAGTAGATTTTACAGTGGATATGGTATTTCTCATTTATGACCACTTCCTAGCGGAGTACTGGTACAACATAGTAAGCGCTTGAAGATGTTTGTTGAATGAATAGTAAATGGCCAATATACTAAAAAAAAATTAAAAGACTATTTAAAAAAATTAAAGTCTTACACTTGAATACGGCTGGTCGAACAAATGTCTTTGCTTTATCAAAATAAATTACCAGAGTTATCTTAAAAACAAATTCTTAAAATATCAACATTTATTTACTCCACTGAAGTTAAGCACATACCCATTAACACAGAAACCATTAGAAAATCATTTGGCTTCCCTAATCTGCACATTGGTATTTGTAAATTAGGGAACAGGTATTAGCCTTCTATCAACAGGCAATATTGTTAAAGAGCTACTAATCGATTTTTTGTCAGATTCCTAGCCATAGGACAAGATCATTTAATCATGTTATTATTTTTAGAATGAAAATTAGTGATCTCAATCAGAGCTTCTAGTTAAAAGTACACTTGGTTTTCAGAAAGTTAAGTGGTCTGTCAATGCACTGACCTTGTGCAACATCTATTGATGGCATAAAGAGATTAAAACCAGAGACAGTGTTTTTACATCCTGAGCACTAATTGATATTGAGTGCTTTTCCAGGGGGTCATGTCTCCATAGAGTACCCCGTGCTGTATACCAGGGCCACCTTCCACACTGTCCTGTCAAAGCTGGGTACAGGGCTTCCCTGGTGGCGCAGTGGTTAAGAGTCCGCCTGCAAATGCAGGGGACACGGGTTCGTGCCCCGGTCCGGGAAGATCCCACATGCCATGGAGCAGCTAGGCCTGTGAGCCATGGAGCGGCTAGGCCCATGAGCCATGGCCACTGAGCCTGTGCGTCCGGAGCCTGTGCTTCACAACGGGAGAGGCCACAACAGTGAGAGGCCCACTTACCACAAAAAAAAAAAAAAAAAAAAGCTGGGCACAGAGTCCACATAACAGGAACAACAAACATGCACATCCCACTTGTAGTCTGAAATTGACAAGAACACTTCAAGATTCCTGTGTTCTTTATTCTGTATTCTCTCATCTGAAACTGCGGTCATTGCTTTTAACACAGGCTCAGGCAAGAGTGACAATGCTGAAGTTACTTAACCCTCACATGTCAGGTAGACTTCAGGGAGACTTCTAAAATGTACCATTTCCTTTTTAAAAATTTCCTGAATCTCATCCTGCAGCCCACCTACGTATCGCTGACCTTTGAATAACAAGGGTTTGGACCACTTACATGTCCGTTTTCTCCAACAAATATAGTACCTGTATTTTCATTTTACAGACCTTTAAGTTAACGAAGTATGGGGGAAAGTTTGTGTTCAATTAGAGGTCAGCGTATGTGAATCAAAAGAACTAGGATCTGAGTCTTGATTCTACCCAAACTGTTCCCTGCCCTCGGGTGAGTCATTTATCAATTCATTTGTTTTTGACGCAGAGATGGCAGTATGTGGAGTTTTGACTGTTCAAGGGTCAACCTAATCTAACAACACATAACATGTTATTTGTAGGTAGCAGAAGGCTTACTGATAGGGCATCCCTAGAGTATATCCTTTTTTTCCCCCTTAAATGATGGAGCGAAATGTACAAGAAAAACACATTTGATTATTATTTATAGTCAGAACATGGTTTTCTTTTCTAATCATGAAGTTCTGAACACAAAAACTTGCAAGATGGAGAGAGTAATCCAATGGACCTGAAGAAATTAACCAATTAAAGGTACTTAGGGCTGCTCTAATTTATGTCCCACAGTAAGACAGAAAATCAGTTCTCTTTTAGCCATATTGGAAATGACTATTGGAAATGGCAAAAGTGGGGCTACATATTGGACAATATTCTATTTGGCACATTCTATTATTTTTATTTTGCTAAAAGAAAGAAAGCAGCAATTCACAAGTAACCCTTAATATGTTATGTCCTTCATGAGTCTTTCTCCCCATTATCATTTCACCTTTTCAAAAAGGTCTCAGGTCGTCTGGCCCCCAGAATATAGTTCATTCTGTGTATGCCTGACATCAACTGTTTCTATGTATGCTCTAGTAGGAGATATGCTATAAATACATGCTGAATAAAGAAATCCAGCTGAAATCAGCTAGGGTGCAGGGCAGAAGGATCACCTGAGAGGTGGGAGCAGGTAGCATGGGAAAACATGAGAAATTGGTACACATTTTGATTGGCTGGTGAGGTTTTTTTGTTTGTTTGTTTTTGTTTTTGCGGTACGCGGGCCTCTCACTGTTGTGGCCTCTCCCGTTGCAGAGCACAGGCTCCGGACGCGCAGGCCCAGCGGCCATGGCTCACGGGCCCAGCTGCTCCGTGGCATGTGGGATCCTCCCGGACCGGGGCACGAACCCGCATCCCCCGCATCGGCAGGCGGACCCCCAACCACTGCGCCACCAGGGAAGCCCGGCTGGTGAGTTTTTAATACTCGAAGTTTCATATTTTAAAATAAATCTATCTACAACGCCGTACTTAGAGATTTTCTTCTTTTTTCCTTCTTTTAATGTGTGCACATTTACAGCATTCTCCTTCTTGAGTCTGCTGGTGTCGCTTTACTGTTAGTCTTGGAAGACCTTTGCCGTCTATTGGGAGGAAAGCTGTCATAATGGATTTTATCTTCTACCTCCCATTGCCATAAAATGCTCAGTTGTTTCAAAACCTGTATGTGTGTCGTGGTGTAAAGCAGAGTGAGCCCATTGGCCTGTGGAACCAGGGTACTTGGGGCCGAACAGGGATATGAATCCACACATGTTCCCTTTCCTCTATCAGGGTAGGTCTCAGAAGGCCCCTGGGAGTGTTGGCTGACCCTTGGATTTCCATGTAAAACATCACCAGACAAAGCCATCCTCTGGTAACTCTTGCTGGGCCACCCAGGAAGAGAAGAGACATGTCAGCTCCTGTGTCCCTACTACAGAGGGGGCTGAGCTGCTTTCTATCCCTACTCCAAGGCCTCTGAGGGGCCCAACGAGAAGACAACCTCTCTATGTCTTCATTCCCTCACTAGATCACAAAACCCCTTGCCGTTATAAGCCAAAGGGAGAAAAACAAAATCTTTACAAAGCAAAAAGTTTAATAATAAACATCCCATTTTAACTAGGCTGCAATTATTATGGCAAGATGCCATCTGCACAGAAAGCAGGCATCCCCTCTTCAATGCCACCTAGCACCATGTGTAAGACCTTCCAAGTACAAAGGAGTTGGAGGGCTTCCCTGGTGGCACAGTGGTTAAGAATCCGCCTACCAATGCAGGGGACATGGGTTCAGGACCAGGTCCGGGAAGATCCCACATGCCGCGGAGCAACTAAGCCCGTGTGACGCAACTACTGAGCCTGCACTGTAGAGCCCACAAGCCACAATTACTGAGTCCACGTGCCACAACTACTGAAGCCCGTGGTCCGCAACAAGAGAAGCCACCACAATGAGAAGCCCACACACTGCAATGAAGAGTAGCCCCAACTCGCCGCAACTAGAGAAAGCCCGCACGCAGCAACGAAGACCCAACACAGCCAAAAATAAATTAATGAATTAAAAAAAAAAAGTAAAGGTTGGTGACCACTGGGGTAAATGGTGGGGTGAGAAATGGTACAACATGAGCGATGACAGAAGAAGGCATGACTCGACTTCTACCGTGCTTCTGACTTCACACCAAGAACCATCCTCAAAGTGAGGAGTAGACAGATAAGAGGGTCTCACACCCTGGTGAGGTGGAAACACTAAGAGAATGCTAAAAGCATTTTATGTTACTTTACGTGGCAGCCCCAGAAAAAAAAAATGCACTAAGAGCACTGAAGGAAATTACATCAGGAAAAGGCTAAAGCTCTAGCTCTTCCTCAGGCAGGATCCCCAAACTACAGACTTAGGTTTGCCCAAGGTTCCAACAGTCACGCCAGAGGCTGTACGGTGCAGTATCCAGAGACATGGACTTTTGAAAATCCAGTTCTGCTTTTGTCATATGTGTCCCCCAGGAGAAGTTACCTAACTTCTCTAGACATCATCTTTCTCATCCATAAAACAGGATAATGATAGTACCTAATAACTGTGAGGACGAAATGAGGCAATGTGTAAGAAGCGTTCAGGAGGGTGCCTTCCACATGACAGCTGATCAGTAAATAGGCACAGTGATTTTATTTTCGAGTTACATAGAGAATATTTTAGTACTTAGAAAAGAAAGCAGTGATTACTAGGGTCCAGCATGAGTTCCCGAAGACCAGATGATCAGATGATGTTCTGTCTCCAATTTCCTCTGGTCTTTTCTTTTTTTTGGCCGCACTGCATGGCATGCAGGATCTTAGTTCCCTGATGAGGGAACAAACCCCCAGCCCCTGCCATGAAGTCTTAACCACTGGACCAACAGGGAAGTCCCTCCTCTGGTCTTAAACATAATGTATCTGGATTTCTGTAAGGTATCTGTCAAGGACTTATAAGATCTCCCAGTAGGTGACCTGGAAATGTATGAATTTGTTGTTAATATGGTTAGATGGACGGGTAGCTAACTCTGAATAGTTATATCTAAGGGTAAGTATTGTTCAATAAGTACTTATTGAGCTTACTATGTGCCCAGCATATTCTAGATGCTAGGGATTCACAACTGAATATAACAGACAAAAATTCCTGCCCTTGTGGAGTTTAGATTCTACCGAAAGGAGGCAGTTAAATGATAATCAAATAAATCATACAGGATCCTAGAAGGTAAAATGTTAAGGGGAGAAACTCGAACAGAGCAAGGGGACTGGGAGTGTGGGATGGAGCATTATGTGTGAAATCCGTTCATCTCATGGGCATGCTACCTCTGCAACCAACAGAGAGTTTAAGGCCTGGGCTGGGTTAGCACCCTCCCCAAGCTCCCTCTCTATCATTATACCTGCAGCACTTTTTCCTTCCACTATGAGAACCTCATTACTCTTAGTAATACTTGTGTGTTTAGTGTTTCCCTTTGTTGCTGAGCTGAAAGCTCCTGGAGTCTAGAAAAGGATGACAAGACTGATGAAGCATCAGAGCACTTGAGGAAGAGCTGAAGAAAGTGGAGATACAGCGTCATGGGAAGGAGAAGAGTGGAATGGGCCACACTGGACATCTGCCATATTTCAAGACCATTGTCATGGAAAAGGGTTTAAAGTAATTCTGGGTCACTCCAGACACTGGAGTTTGGACCAATGGGGTCAAGCACAGGAGTCATTTTAGCGTTCTGAAAGTTCTTTTTCGAAGAACCATTCAAACAGAGAATGGGTATGATTAACTACATGTTCAATCAGAAAATAAGTGACTCTCTGAGTGGTAGTTACTTATTAACTCACACTACTAAGTGTGAGATTCTTGCTAACTTTAAGACTATAATTTTGGGCATTGCCAACCAATTTTCAATTAATAAAATGTTGCAAGGTAAATTTTTTTCACTTTAAAAAATTTTATTGAAGTATAGTTGATTTATAATGTGTTAATTTCTGCTGTACAGCAAAGTGATTCGGTTATACACACACACACACACATATATATATATATTCTTTTTCATATTCTTTTCCATTATGGTTTATCACAGGATATTGAATACAGTTTCCTGTGCTATACAGTAGGACCTTGTTTTTGTTTTTTTTTTTACTTTTTTTTTAATGCACGGTAAATTTCTGTATCTTCTAGTTTAGTTATAGTACTGTAAGTCTATATGAGTGATTTGTGAAGAAAGCCCACAACGAGAACAAAAAGAATATTTTTAAAGTACTAATCTATGAGTATGGAATAAGAATTATTACAGTATCCAATAAATTAAGTAGATTAATTGGGTAGAGATTTTAACGAACAATTAATCAATAAAAGTATTCAACATGAAAATCTATTACAACCCTGTTGACATTATTTAACTTTAAGCACTTGAGTTCTGCATGCTTATAATTAGCAAGCTACAAAAGATGCCATCCAGGACTTCCCTGGTGGCGCAGTGGTTGGGAGTCCGCCTGCCGAACACGGGTTCGAGCCCCGGTCCGGGAGGATCCCACGTGCCGTGGAGCGGCTGGGCCCGTGAGCCATGGCCGCTGAGCCTGCGCATCCGGAGCCTGTGCTCCGCAACGGGAGAGGCTACAGCGGTGAGAGGCCCGCGTACCGCAAAAAAAGAAAAAAGATGCCATACATAGGAACATAATGAGAAGAACTGTTTATAATGATAATTAGTATTCATCTTCACAGAGAGGAAGGTTACATGGTTACAGGTTGCAGCAAACAAAGGGTTAAACTCATTACTGAGGAAAATACTACACTTAGGTAGCATTTATTATACACTTAACCCTATAATGCAAAGCCCTGCCTTAGAAAATACATAAATAAATAAAGCTTCACGCTAAGACAGGTGAGATTGTTTTCCAAAGCGAGAAAGGAAGTATAACGAATCCATATACCTTCACTGGACATAACGAATCCTACCGTTTTTGGTAAAGACTCACATCTAGCAGCTGACTTTTATATTCTCTTCTTGGTTCCCAAATCTTACTTGCATAAATGTTCCACAAAAAAATACTGTGCGTATTGTGAAGGCCAGGAAAAAAAATTTTTTTTTAATTTTTACTTTATATTGGAGTATAGTTGATTTACAATATTGTGTTAGTTTCAGGTGTACAGCAAAATGACTCAGTTACACGTATACATATATCTATTCTTTTTCAAGTTCTTTTCCCATGTAGGTTATTTCCTGCATTGGGGCTGGAGCTGACCTCCTACAGAACTTTATCTTCTACTCTGAGCACAGTTGGAGGCTTCCAGTGGCAAAATCTAGGCTCAGAAGTGGGAAACAGAAACCCAGGGTACAAAGACCCTCACTTTTGTAATTCTGGCTTTAGATAAAACAAAGTTTTCATTCAGCAGAGATGAAGCTCCTGCCCCTTTTCACAGACACTTTAATATCTATAAAGATCTACTTGGTGAAGCCAAAAACACTTTATAGACACATGGTTGAAGCCATCAAAGTGTCTCTTCACCTCTCACTGTACCTCTGAGCTGACAGACAGAATCTGTTACTCTACTGACAAAGAACCCGCCAACACCTGGCAATAATTAGAGCTGACGGCCCTTTTCTAGACCCAGCACTGTGTAGCTGTCAATATTAAATGTTTCTTCTATTTGTTCTATGTGCAAGGCTCAGACTGAACAAATCTTAGACAGGTTCCTAGCCTGAGGTCACGGAGACATTTAGTGCACGTCATGGGCAGGGCACAGCAATGATCAGGGCAAACCCAGATCCCCGTGCATAGCAAGCCGGTGGTCAGACAGTGCGGCCCGCTGCATGAACCCCCTCTGAGCTGCGCAGGTGCCCTAGCAGACCTCATTTAGATTTTTTAAATTTTTATTTTTTTGGCTGCGCCGCACAGCGTGCAAGACCTTAGTTCCCCGACCAGGGATTGAACCTGGGCCCCGGCAGTGAAAGTACCGAGTCCTAACCGCTGGACCGCCAGGGAATTCCCACCAGACCTCATTTAAAAAGAGAAAAATCAAACGACCTTAATAGAGATATTGGGGGGCTTACTTTTCATCATCACATGCCTTTAAAAGGAACCAGCTCTGATCAGTACAGCCTCTCCTGCATCCTGTGTCTTTTCAATCTGTGAAGCAGGAAGACAGATGTCTAGATGTTGGCACTAATCTCACTATGCCCTCCAAGTAAAAAAAAAAAAAAAAAAAGTCTCTTGAGGGACTATTTATATCCACACAGTCATTCTTATTAAAAAGTCATTTATTATTTTTTTTAAAAAATCATAAAAAACAAGGAAGGCTATGAAGACATCACTCCTGGACAAACCCTTTTGCAAACAGACGTGAGTAAAATAAAGGTAAAAAGATGAGAAAAGCAATTATGTTCAGGGAACCCATATTCTGCTGGCGAAAGAATTCTAGTACCTAGAAGGTCCTTTATTTTATTATTATTATTTGTTTTTATTTAAGGCCTTATTTTTTAGAGCAATTTTAGGTGTAAAATAAAATTGAGAGAAAGGTAAAAAGATTTCCCATATACCCCCTTACCCCATACATGGATAGCTTCCACCATTATCAATATCATTCACTAGAATGGTACATTTTTTACCAAGTATGAACCTACATTGACCCACCATAATCACCCTGAGTCGATAGTTTACCTTACGGTTCACACTTGGTGTTGTACGTTCTATGGGTTTGGACAAATGTATAATGACATATATTCATAATTATAATATCACATAGAGTATTTTCATTGCCCTAAAAAATACTCTGTACTCTGCCTATTCACCCCTCAACATGAACCACTGATCTTTTTACTATCTCCATAGTTTTCTTTTTCTAGAATATCACAGAGTTGGAATCATACTGCATATTGCCTAGAAGGTCCCTTATTAATGACTTCATTCACTCATTCATTCGTTCACAGGTGATCATTGGGAACCAACGAAACAGACAGGGTCCAAGCTCTCACGGAGCTTATTCCATCCTTGGGCAAAACCAGACAAAAAACAAACAGGACAGTTTCAGGTAGCAACTAGAAAAGTCAACAGGGTGACGTGAAAAGGTGACATGTAATCATTAAGGTTCCTCTCAGCACTAACACCACCCCATTTTTACTCATATCATAAAGGTATAATGAGGACTTGTAGTTCTCTGAATGAAAGGGCCAGTTTGAAATGACAGGATGTACTAGTAACAGTAGTATAAAACCCCCAAAATATAATCACATAAAATTAAAAAGAAGAAGCAATACGCGATCCCAATTTCCACCATATCCTCGATGCTCTGGGGAAGAATCTATTTACCATTTCATTGCAGCCATACTGAAAAGGTAGAGAAAGAATCACAGGTTTGTGCTAAGAAAATTTGCAAATAACGTGGCAGGATTGCAGAATGCAAATGTACATGCCGCCGCGCCATCTGTTCAATATGACGGCAACACTGGGAAAAGGCCCTGAAAGAAATGATGTTTGAAATCATTAAAAAAATAACATGTCAAGTTCAAAATACTCAGGAATCTTAAAACCAGCATCAACACATTCAGCAACCATATGGCCCTACAGCAGGTTACAGGGAAAAAAAAAAAAAATCACCCTGCCTGCATTTTCTACTTCAACCCAATGGTTTCTAAAACAGGTTTCTTTTCTTCTGTTGAATTCCTTGGTGTTTACAGCTTCTTGAATTATACCTAGAATAATAATATGCGTTTCACCCTTTCTGAAACAGCAGATAATGTAGTGAGGAAGATTAAAGGCAGCTGTTCCAGAAAAAGGGACGTGGAGGTGACTACGTATAACTTGACGAACACATCTTGTTTCAGGTCGATTGGTCTATCCATATGGATCTCACAGTCTCAGTAGTAATTGCCAACTTCACTGAGTATCTTAACTTTCCAGGCACTGTGCTGAGTGCTTTACGGTCATCATATAATCCAATCATCAACAATTTTACAAAGTGGATACCGTTTTACCACATTTTGAAAAAGAAAACTTCCTCAACATCATATGGCTAGCCTAGTTCAAAGCCAACTTGGGAGGCCAAGTCTGCGTTCTCAACTACCATTCCATGCAATACGTCAGTATTCAGATGTTGGTGTAGAGCAACCTGAACTGACTTTTCAAGCTTAAGAAATGACCAGTGTATGTTTAGGGTAGAGCTAGCTCCCTTGTCTCATCAAGAAGAGATTCCTGCAGAAGTGCCTTTTGAACTCTAAGGAAAAGAGATAGTGGTCTATAGGAAAATTCGTCCAGAGGCAGCAGAATGACAGTCACAGAGCTGGGGAAACCAGGAGCAAATGGAGGACCCTGAGCGAATACTGCCAGTGACGTTCTTGAGAAAGGAGTTAGAAGATTAACATCAGCAAAACCTAACCTGCCCCCCACAATAAGTCAGAGACTTAAATTTCAACCTAACTTGTAAAGTGACTTCTACAAAACCATCATTTACACTGTCAGTAATAGACGATATGTCCTACTACATAACCCAAAGCAACCACCACCAGAGAACTGACTTTATCTCCATCAGAGAAGCGGAGTTTTAGTTAGAGAAAGCTTTCCGGCACCTGCCCAAGGACACGCCAGTTGCACAGAATACAGTGGTTGACCAGCACTGCAGAGATGTGTGTCGATCAAATCAAGCAAAGGGTTTGTGATAAATAGTTCAACCTGTGAGATGGAAAAGCAGCCTGAAGTCCATTGGTTAGATTATAGTTCATAATTCATCTCACAAGCCAATTCCAATGGTTGGTAAAAATTACAAAATTTATAAAGGCCTAGAGAATTATAAATTTATAACAGAATCCTTGGGGCTTCAAATGAATTAAAAAACGAGTTTCATTCCACTTAATAGTTTCACACAGTATCTTGGGGACATAGTGGGAGCCCAATTCTTGATGACTGGATAGCAGTGTTAATTCATATGTAAAAATCAGTATAGGCATACCTCGTTTTACTGCACTTCTCTTTACTGAGCTTCACCGATAGCGTGGTCTTTTACAAATTGGAGGTTTGTAGCAACCCAGAGTCGAGCAAATGGACACCATTTTTTTATGGACCCCATTTTTCCAACAGCATTTGCGCACTTCGTGTCTCTGTGTCATATTTGGGTAATTCTCACAGTATTTCAAACATTTTCTTTATTATATTTGTTATGTTGATCAGTGATCTTTGATGTTACCATTGCAAATATTACAACTTGCTAAAGGCTCAGATGATGATTAGTATTCTTTAGCAAGAAAGTATTTTTTTTTTGCAGTACGCAGTCCTCTCACTGTTGTGGCCTCTCCCAGTGCAGAGCACAGGCTCCGGACGCGCAGGCTCAGTGGCCATGGTTCACGGGCCCAGCCGCTCCGCGGCATGTGGGATCTTCCCGGACCGGGGCACGAACCCGTGTCCCCTGCATCGGCAGGCGGACTCTCAACCACTGCGCCACCAGGGAAGCCCTAGAACAACTTTTGATTTCAGACTCAGAGAAAACCTAACTGACCTCCAACTTGAATGGGCAAATGCAACAGTCCCTGCAGACGAATCCATCATAGTGCCACCTTAGTGGAAGTGGTTTGTGCCCCAACAGGATTTATCTTTTTTTTTTTTTTTTTTTTTTTTTTTTTGCGGTACGCGGGCCTCTCACTGCTGTGGCCTCTCCCATTGCGGAGCACAGGCTCCGGACATGCAGGCTCAGTGGCCATGGCTCACGGGCCCAGCCGCTGCGTGGCATGTGGGATCTTCCCGGACCGGGGCACGAACCTGTGTCCCCTGCATCAGCAGGCGGACTCTCAACCACTACACCACCAGGGAAGCCCTAGCAAGAAAGTATTTTTAAATTAAGGTATATACTGGTTTGGTTTTTTTTTTTAGAAATAATGCTATCACAAACTAAACAGACTACTGAATAGTGTAAATATAACTTTTATACACACTGGCAAACCAAAAAAATCCTATGACTCGCTTTATTGTGATATTTGCTTCATTGCAGGGTCTGGAACCGAACCTGCAATATCTCTGAGATATGCCGATATTACCTCAAAAGGTCAGGGTCTGGTGCATACATTTTATTTTATTCATTTATTTATTTTTAACATCTTTATTGGAGCATAATTGCTTTACAATGGTGTGCTAGTTTCTGCTTTATAACAAAGTGAATCAGCTATATGTATACTTATATCCCCATATCCCCTCCCTCTTGTGTCTCCCTCCCACCCTCCCTATCCTACCCCTCTAGGTAGACACAAAGCACCAAGCTGATCTCCCTGTGCTATGCGGCTGCTTCCCACTAGCTATCTATTTTACGTTTGGTAGTGTATATATGTCCATGCCACTCTCTCACTTTGTCACAGCTTACCCTTCCCCGTTCCCACATCCTCAAGTCCATTCTCTACGTCTGCATCTTTATTCCTGTCCTGCCCTTAGGTTCTTCAGAACCTTTTTTTTTTTTTTTTCAGATTCTATATATATGTGTTAGCATACGGTATTTGTTCTTCTCTCTCTGACTTACTTCACTCTGTATGACAGTCTCTAGGTCCATCCACCTCACTACAAATAACTCAATTTCGTTTCCTTTTATGGCTGAGTAATATCCCATTGTATATACGTGCCACATCTTCTTTATCCATTCATCTGTCGATGGACACTTAGGTTGCTTCCATGTCCTGGCTATTGTAAATAGAGCTACAATGAACATTGTGGTACATGACTCTTTTTGAACTATGGTTTTCTCAGGGTATATGCCCAGTAGTGGAATTGCTGGGTGGTGCATACACTTTAAATGCTAAAGTTGTTTTTGTATCTATAAGACTTCTAAAAAAAAAATCACAAAGCATATTTAAACAAGTTGATGAATAATTTAGGAAGAACTCAAAGGAAGTCAGACAGTAGGAACATCTGTCACTTAAGTTCTCTAAATGTAGTGATAGAAATGAAGTTGTAACTGTAACCTCACCAAATGCAAAAACTGTACAAGAAATAGATGTGCATGTAGTCAGTGATTTCCAAAAATCTGCAAAGGTACATTGCTCTTTAGTTATGTCTACAAATCAGCCAGCAAAGGAGTTATTGATACATATGGCCACAGGCATTAATGTTAGTACAGAAAACCATGTGGTCTCATAAAACTCTTTCCCAAAACTTTTATTTCACATTCATCTGTCTTTTGCTTTTGTCTAATGATTTTATTTCCTGACTTATTAGCAGTCTTGACTGTCTTCAGCAACTCTTTAAATCTCATGTAGCCAAAGCATAATAAAATAAAGAGAATAAATAACCACAACAACAACTTGGGCAAAACAAGTCAATGATAAGCAGTTGTAGTTACAAACTTATCACAGAAAAAATCCACACACCAAATTCACATAAACACGTATACATTAGTTACAGCTCACAACCTCCTACCACTTTCGCCTTTTGTTCCCTAATTCAGGACACTTGGTAAACCTCTGGCCTAGAGTGGTATCTTATTTTTGCAACAGTTAAAGATTTATGAGTAGAATATAGCTGCTTGTAGATAGAACTTGTCCTCTTTCCTCTCTACTCAGCAGGGAATCCTTACAATAAGGATGGCAAGGTTTTGCATGCCAGAATTGGAAATATATTTCTTTTTCTTGCCTAACTGCTTTGGCTAAGACTTCCTGTACTACACTGAATAGAAGTGACCTTGTTCCCGATCTTAGAGGAAAAAAGGTCAGCTTTCTACCACGGAGTATGATATTAGCAGTGGGCTAGTCCTACATGGCCTTCATTACCTTGAGGTACAGTCCTTATATACCCAATTTGTTAAAAGCTTTTTTATCATAAAAGGATGTTGAATTTTGTCAAATGCTTTTTTCTACATCTATTGAGATGATATTATTTTTATCCTTCATTTGTCAATGTGGTATATTGTATATATTGATCTGTGTACGCTGAACCAGGGATAAATCCCAGCTGATCATGGTATTTGATCCTTTTAATGTACTGTTGAATTTGGTTTGCTAATATTTTGTCAAGGACTTGCTTATCATGGGTACTGGTTGGTAATTTCCTTTTCTTGTAGTATCTTTGTCTGGCTTTGGTATTAGGGAAATGCTGCCTTATAAAATGAGTTTGAAAGTGTGCCTCCCTCTTCAATTTTCAGAATTGGAGAAGGATTGGTATTAATTCCTCTTTAATATTTGGTAGAAGTCAAGCCATCTTTTCTTTGTTGGGAGATTTTTGATTACAGATTCAATCTCCCTACTAGTAATTGGTCTGTTCAGACTTATTTCTTCATGATTCAGTCTTAGTAGGTTGTATGTTTCTAGGCATTTTAATAATTTTAACAAAAATTTTTAATGAAGTTTAAGAAACAGACTTGAATATAAATGGTTAATTTGTTTTTTTTTGTTAATTTGCTTTTGATGAAGGTATTTTGTCAAAACATAATTCAATAAGGAAAAGATAATCTTTTCAAAAATGGTGCTAGAACAATTGAATATCTGTATGAAAGTAGGTGAACCTTGAACCTTGCCACATACCACATAATTAAGTTGTCTCAAGATGGATCTTAGACCTAAATATAAGCACTAAAATACAAAATTTCGAGAAGAGAACACAGGTGAAAATCTTAATGACCTTGGGTTAGGCAAATATTTCTTAAATAATACACAAAAATCACAAACCACAAGAGAGAAAAATAAATGTGACTCTGTTAAAATGAAAAGTCTTTCTTCTTCAAGACATTGTAAAAAATGAAGGGATAAAGGGTAGAGGGTTTCTTTTGGGGGTGATGAAATGTTAAAAAAATTGACTGTGATAATGGTTGTATAACTCTGTGAATATACTAAAAATTACTGAAGGCTTTTAATGAGTGAATTGTATGGTGTCTGAGTTATATCTCCATAAAGCTGTTAGCAAGGGAAAAAAAAAGAGAATCCACAGTCTGGGAAAACAATATTTGCAAAACATATATACGATATACTCATAACCAGAATAAAGAACTCCTACAACTCAATAATAAGAAGACACACAACTCAATAAAACACAGGCAAAAACACAATGATGGAGTATGTCAAAGGGACACAGGAGCCACATGAAAGAGTTACTAATGACCAAAGCTGAAACGATAAAATACAGTAGTATTGGCTTATAACTCAAAGTATAAAATGAATATCCATGATTCCATACTGGTATAAACAAATGACTGAACCAGCAAGAGCCACCACTGTCCCTTACCTCACTGGAATGGATTCCAGTGCCAGGTAGAGTTGCAGGAACATGTAACAGAGCGAGATAAAATCCCAGATTTCTGGCAGGATGTGTAAAAAGAGGAGACCCAGGGAACTGGAAAGTTCTAGGGAGAGCACAGAGAGGGAAAAGGTTGAAAAATCAACCTCATAAAGTTTTTTTATGATCCCCTGGGCTCACCTCCAAGTGGAATATTACATTAGTATTATCTTGGCAGTAGGGTGCGATAAATTTAGACCACAGGAGTGGTCTAACCAGCACACAAATGATCTGAAAACAGAACTGATGTTGAAACTAAAACTCACAGAAGGTGCATCAGAGCTTAAAGCCTGAATCTTCCCAGGGGGACTGCCCACTAAAACAAAATATCAACATTCTCCACACAATTTAAACGAGAATAGGGGTCTTAACGGCATATAAGTTTTAACAGGAGGATAGAAATATTACATTAGTATTATTTTGGCAATAGTGCGCAATAAATTGATTCTTGTGGACTATTCTGAAACTAAACCGCTACTCACAACGTTATTTCTTTGAGAAATTACGTTTTAAGTTTCAAACATCAAAAAGTTTTCTGGCACCCAGTCCTTTCTTAAGTTAGTGACCAAACACTTCAGAAAATGTGGTACCATACAGATCTCATCTTAAGCCCAGGAACATGAGACTTTTGATTAATTGGGTATTAAATTATACATAAGCATGCCTTAATGCAATTAATATTTTTCAAAGGATTTTGGAGATAGTACACTAGAGGAAGGGTAGGCTTTTAGGCAAGCCTCAAATGATGACTCAGCTGTCGTGCTGACATGAATATGAACGACAGAACTATTAAACTCTTTCTTCCTCTCGTATTGAAATTCTGCTAGAAATTAATGAGTTCTGCTTTTGTAGAGTCCCTCTCTTTAAATTCTTCAGCCTTTTCCTAGAAAGACCCACAGAGACTAATAGGACTCTAATTTTTATCTTTACTTGTTTTTAAATTATTTGGAGAGGGACGTATATACATAGATTTCAAGAAGATTGCCCAAATGAATATTTATTTTCTCAAAGGGAAAAATCTGTGAAACTCATCTTCTTTGATTCTAAATAAATGAATAATCGTAATTGGTATCTATGTTTGGGAGCTCATTTGCAAACTGTTCCTGTAATTGTGTCACTCATTTACAGGCACGACTGAGCGAATCAGTACATAATACTGCATCTTACTTATTTGCATTAATTGTGATCAATTGTCACAGTTTGTTTATAAGACTGAATAATTTTTAATCCAAAATAACTATGCTGATTATCAAATGATTCTGTATTATTTAGTTTATTTTAACATTTGGAAAATGTTTAATATAATCATTGCATTCTTGGATTTTGAGCTACGGAGCTTTTTAATTTTACTGTGCTTGCTTTATTTCCAAGAATTTAGAGGGTTTTCCAAGTCATTCTATCAACCGCTCATTAGCAAAGTAAACTAGGGTGATATTTATATGTTGCGATTTTTAAGTACGATAAACATTAAGATATAGAAATGTAACATTAGAACATATACATACATGGATCCCAGCCTGGATCATATTGACTTTGTTTCTGATGGTGTAAGATCCCATCCATCCTACAAACCCTATTCAATACAACCTTCCTGGATGATCCTAAAAATAATTAATCATTCTTTCTTATGTTCCTCTCAAAGCCCTTGCACCTATTGTCACATTTCTGCCAGCACATCTTTAATTTGGGTGAGTTTTCCTCGTAACTCGACCTTGAACCGGTGAGGATCTCAATAATAGCATTTTTTCCCCTGATTTTAAACTAAAGAATAATACCTCCACTGCGCGATTTTGGATTATTGTTCAGAAAATATTCATTTCCCTTCCCCTCCCACTGTGGGTGGAATATTCTTCCCTACCCCTTGATTTTGGGTGGCCAAGTGACTTGCTTTGGCCAGTGGACGTGAGGCAAACCGAGGCTAAAAATATACTCGGTCAGTGTGCCTCGCCCTTCCCCACGAAAAGACACATCCAAGGTAGCATGTGGCTGAAGGAAGATTAATTTGTTGAACAGATCTGAACCCAACTTTCAACATAAAGATCAGTGCAGCCAGTTGTAGCCTAGGCTGGATATAGGAGCAAGAATAAATGATTATTGTTTTAAGTCACTGAATTTTGGGGTGGTTTGTTCCTCAGTAGGATCTGACTGATACACTTGTTAATGTGAGGTGTCATAACACCAACAGGGAACCGTAATGTAAACTATGGACTTTGGGTTTATGGGATTACGATGTGTTCATGTAGGGTTACCAACTGTAACAAATGTTCCACTCTGGTGGGGGATGTTGATAACTGGGTACATTTTGAATGTGTAGGTGCTGGGATTATATGGTAAATCTCTGTGCTTTCCCCTCAATTTTCCTGTGAACTTTAAACACCTCTGACAAAATAAAGTCAATAAAAATGTTTTAAAATTTAAAAAATGTGAGGTTTCATCCTTTACAAATATGTCTATGTTAAATTACATTCTGGAATAATCTCCAGAATAAAACAGCTCTGAGTTTCCCACGTTCTAAGTACAGTGTTAAATCAAGATTGGGTTGCTTTCCTCTACTGGCATTACCTTACACTTGCCTACGGTAATGCTAATGTTTCTCTTTTCTGCCCACTCAGTCTTTGAAGATTTTCCTGTGATTTTTCCTTACCACGCTGTTCTTCAGAAGAGCTGGGAGTTATCTGCAAACATGCCACTCTGCACCTCGTCTTCTAGAATCACATCATTTTTAGTACGGGCTTTTTTTTTTTTTTTGAGCCTGGTCAGGAACCATCCACAGCACGATCATCTAGAACTTTTGTTGAAATTACCAATTACTGGGCCAGCTCCAGACTTACTGACTCAGAATTTCTAGGGTAGGATCCAGGAATTTACATTTTGAACAAGCTCCCTGGGAAATTCTTATATTACAGCCAAGTTTGTGAAACACTTGAATACTATGAATATGGTAACTAACCAGACCCCCAGCTAATACTTAGGCTAGTCCTAGAGGATTTAAATGATTATCTATCATCATCCAGAAATATATCTGCTTACCCTTTATTTTTGTTTCCTATATGTTCATTTTCTACCTACTTCAAAACATTGCTTTTTCTTCCCTCCACTTTTAATCCCATGAAAGCTCAGTTTTCTTTTTTTTTTAGTAACCTTGGTAGAGAGTATTTTTAAAGGCCTTTTGATTATCTGAATTAATTTTTTTCTTTTTCTTAAAATTTATTTATTAATTTATTTATTTTTGGCTGCATTGGGTGTTCATTGCTGTGCACGGGCTTTTCTCTAGTTGTGGTGAGCAGGGGCTACTATTCATTGAGGTGTGCGGGTTTCTCATTGCGGTGGCTTCTCTTTTTGTGGAGCAGAGGCTCTAGGTGTGCGGGCTCAGTAGTTGTGGCTCGCAGGCTTAGTTGCTCCGCAGCATGTGGGATCTTCCCGGACCAGGGCTCGAACCCGTGGTCCCCTGCACTGGCAGGCAGATTCTTAACCACTGTGCCACCAGGGAAGTCCTAAATTAATTTTTCAATGGCTTCTCTCTATTAAAAAATTTATATCTTCTCTCAAAACTGTGGTTTTTGGGTTAGTCAGATACTTTCCCTACAGAAAACACACTCCCCATCCCTCAAAGTGTATTTTGCACTCAGTGACTCTCTCCTTTAATGGAGTGAGTTCACTGGCTGGCCTCGTATGGAAATGACGCACAAATGTTAATTCATTGAGTTTCTGATGGAAAGAACTCAACTGGTAGCCAACCAGGTTTTCAGCAATTTGCCAGTTAAATGATGGATATGGTCAACTGCTCCCAAATCAATGTTGCCGCTGATTTGTTTCATCTGTAGCTTCGAACCAAAAGACAATTTGAGACATACAGATAAAAAGTTGCTCACCGTCACTAATTATTAGAGAAATGCAAACCAAAACTACAATGAGGTACCACCTCACTTCGGTCAGAATGACCATCATTTAAAAATTTTTTTAATTAATTTTTATTGGAGTATAGTTGCTTTATAATGATGTATTAGTTTCTGCTGTACAGCAAAGTGAATCAGCTATAGAATAACCATTGTTTAAAAGTTTACAAATTATAAATGTTGGAGAGGGTGTGGAGAAAAGAGAACCCTCATATTGTTGGTGGGAATGTAAATTGATACAGCCACTATGGAGAACAGTATGAAGGTTCCTCAAAAAACTAAAACTAGAACTACCATATGATCCAGCAATCCCTCTCCTGGGCATATACTCAGACAAAACTAATTCGAAAAGATACATGCACCCTAATGTTCATAGCAGCACTATTTACAATAGCCAAGACATGCAAACAACCTAAATGTCCATCAATGGATGAATAAAGAAGATGTAGTACATACAACAGAATATTACTCAGCCATAAAAAGAATGAAACAATGCCATTTGCAGCAACATGGATGGACCTAGAGACTATCTTACTAAGTGAAGTCAGAAACAGAAAGATAAATACCATATATCACTTATATGTGGAGTCTAAAATATGATACAAATAACCATACCTACGAAACAGAAACAGACTCACAGACGCAGAGAACAGACTTGTGGTTGTCAAGCGGGAGGGTGGGTAGGGGGAGGGATGGATTGGGAGTTTGGGATTAGCAGATGCCAACTATTACATATAGAATGGGTAAGCGACAAGGTCCTACTGTAGAGCACAGGGAACTAGATTCAACATCCTGTGATAAACCATAATGGAAGAGAATATGAAAAGAATATATGGTTGTTAACTGAGTCACTTTGCTGTACAGCAGAAATTAATCACAACGTTGTAAATCAACTACATGTCAATAAAATTTTTAAAAAAGACAATTTGATCTTTGCTATCTAACAGCCAATGCAAATTTTATTTAGGCTTTTTATTACTATGTAGGTGTTACAGAAAAGAGGCCAAGAGCCTGGGCTTGGGAGCCAACGTGCCTGGATTTGCACCCTGTCACACTGTGTGGTCTCAGTTTCCCTCACTGTATAAATGGCCATGGTAATAACATATTACAGAGCCCATGTGAACAACATGAATTATTACATTTAAAAGTGCTTGAACAGAGCCTGGTTCGTCCAAAGTCAAGATGTGAAGTCGTTATTATTACTTCCAAATCCTCACGTGTATTCTTGGCACTGTTAGAAATCTTCAGTTGGGCTCCTTTGTACTTAACCACTCCTTGTTCTGTTTTCTTAAATGTTTTACTTCAAAATGTATCATACGTACAAAAGTGTGTCCGTAATGCATATGCACGTTTTAAAGAATAATAGTAAAATACACATTTGTGTACCCAAACAGCTCCAGATACAGAATTATAACACATTTTCGGGTCCACTGTGCCCCTCACCTCATAACCCTCCCTCACCACCCCAAATGGTGTGCTTCTCATTCCCTTGCTTTTCCTTAGAGTTTTACTACCTGCTTATTACAATTTTCAAGGAAAGTTGCTCATAAATTCTTCTATGACCTATTTTCTTGTCCACACTTCCCATCTGCCGCCTTTTTTTTTTTTTAAGCTCCCCTGTTCTCTTAAAGTGAGGGACTGTCACAGATTCTGAAAGATGTTTTGTTCCTCACAATGGTCCATTTTCTTCTTCACTGCCTAGTTTCTGAAGGCTTCCTCTATCCTCCCCAGGACTCCCTCAGCTAACGTTTCGGCATCGCCAGTCGTGTTTATGGTTCACACCCAGCATCATGAGTCTGGACCAGGGGACCATGGTGTGGTCCTGACACTGGCCTGAAGTACTGAGGCAGGGAATGTCCACAGTCTCAAATCATTCTTTATGCTCTTTGCTTGGTGTAAGAGCCGAGTAAAAAACTGTATTTTGCAAGCATAAAAGGGATCTTTGAAACCTATCTGGTGTGTCAGTGTGCAAAAGGCTAAGGCATCACAAAAGGAACTAAATGAGATTGTGATGAAACTTACTCAGTTTTCTGTTCTAAATTAAATTTCTGTGCCAGATACCAAAGGTTTCCTCTCTCTGTCCTTCTTTTAAGTTGTTCTGATGGCAATTAAAAAGGGCCCTGTGGTCATTACACTGTGCTCTATTCTAACCACTTCTATCATCTAACGATGCTATTTTGGCCAATGAATATTACAAGGATTTTTAAAATTAAAATATAGTTTTAAATGGAAACACTCAATAAAATATCTCAACAGATGTTTTTCCTACAAAGAAAATGGAACCACAGAAATTCAAAACGAATCCATCCACCTTGCTCAATAAAGACTCTGCTGTTCACTTGCTGTGGTCGTTGATTTTTGGAGGTAATAACGGAGGTTGAGAAGAAGTAAGGTGTTTAAAAGGGGGATATTTTTGTCATTCACAAAGGAGCTTTGTGGAGGAGACTTTGAAAAAGTCTGCTCCTTTTTCAGACAAAAAGGTAAAATTGCCTATTTCAGACCAAAAAAAGGTAAAAATTTATCTTGTGTTAAAAGGATAACTATTTCAGAGTAAAAGTGACACTTTTGTGCTATGAAGATGACTATTTCAGCATTAATATACTACTTTCTCATGGGCTATGAAGTCAGCTGATGACTGATTTAAACTATATAAACATCAGAGTCAGACTGTTCTATTTATTTTGTCTCCACTTTAAAAAAATTTCAGAAAAGAATTCACATCGCCCCAACCCTAATCCGTTAGCTACCAAATAAAGTATCTTAAATAAATATAAGTATGATTTAGAGACACTGGAAAATATCTGAATTCCTCCACTGATTTATGTTTCTTACATGCAATGTTATAGAGATCACTTCTAAAACTCAGCTATTAATGTATGTTATTATGCTTTGATCCCAGGATACAAAAATATTATTTAGTGGAGACTAATTTATCCACACAGCAGACCCTTTCTCAACAAGGTGATCCCGAAGTTATTGGGACGAGTGTGGCCAGAGCGTATGAGTCAGCTGACAGCATCCTAAACGAGCAGCTCCAAGCCAGATGAGCATGGAAGTGCTGTATGAAACAAACATGACAGGTTCATGATCAATTGCCACCTGAAATCCACATGCCACAAAGATGTTGCTTCTTTCAAAAGGGTGGAGCAAACTCTCTGCATTGGAAATGACAGAGAAGGAGATAAAAGAGAGACATCATGAAGAACTTCCAAACCATGAGGGTACCAGGAAGATGCAGTAAACATCACCTATCTACCTGGTACTTCAATTCCTCTGAATCACCTTCCTAAGGCAAGCTGAGGAAGGCGGTTGTTGCCACGGTCCCGACAGACAGTTCACTACTATTATAACATCTGACTAGTCTAGCTACTTCCTAATCTCACCCACTCCCTCTTCCTTGATTGATGATACAAAGAATCTGATGATGGTTGCATAGCCCAGACAGAAAACAGAGGATAAGATCAAGGTCTCTACTCTGGGTCTGTCACTTTTACCCAAGACGTGTGATATCACTTGGAGTTGGATTCTGGGGTCTTGACAAGTTTGTCTGCCGACAGAAATCCGCACGTGTCTTTAAAAGTCCCCTTGGCCTTTTCCATGATGATGAGGCCAGGACGGGCAAAACTGTCTGAAAAATATTGTCTCCATTGTGGCTGGAGTAAAGCAGAGTTCCACATTAGCTTCTGTTTTGATCAATCTATTTTACACATTTTTAAAAGCACAAACACAGATCTGTAGACTGGTGTAACTATGAATCCAGTCCTTTGAAAGAGCCTCTCAAGTTAATAGGCTATGAATGTCATGAAAACTCCTTGGGATCAGCCATTCGATTAGCTATGTGACTAGCTACCCAAAGGCTGCCCACTTTCCAGACACCATGACTGCTCTGCTGGTAACGGACCTCCAAGGGGCAAGGAGAAGCCTGAGTCCCCACGCTGGGCAATGCCAGGGAGACCTGCAAGCAACCAGAGCCTCATCAAAGAAAGGCAACTAGGAAGTTTGCTTGAGTTCTGCTTCATGACCCAACGTGTTCACGGAACATGAACCTGAACTTGAGTCAGTGCTGACACGTTCTCTGGCAGCGTGACAGACAGAGTTCAGCACCATCGACACCCCACAAAACCCCAAATCAAACAAAAGGGCAAAGAGTTATGCCTTCTTTGCAGCTGGAGACATGGAGGTGACATGAAGGTCACATGTTGCTTCTTAAGCATTTTAACTAGTGTCCTCTAGGAAACTTCTTAGCAGTAAATAGAAAGAAGAGATTCCGAGAGTCAATCTGACAGCACTGCTGAGAACACATGGGGGCTGAAGCGGAACCAGACCTCAAGCAACAGCTACGTGACATGCTGAACAACAGTGACCAGGAGCTATGGGTAGATAAAATGCTCTAAGGACACAGTGTCAGAGCTCCGATTGCTGTCGCCTAGCCACCAGGTGCCGAGAGAGACAGCAACAGGGACCATCCTAACCAGTGGAAAAGGGACAGCTTCTCTGGGTAGATTCTTCAGAAGCCTTCAAGGAAAAAAAGTGGGCAGCTTTGGCCCATGAGCAATGAACTCTGGAAACAAAGAGTGACTAAAGAGTAAACCAAAGAATTATTTACATGAGCACAGAAGGTCCTGGCTGTCACACTGCTTATTTTAGCCACACATACTCCATATGTTTGATGACAGAATTAGATTCAGAAAGATCTCATTAAGCTGGATGGGCCATTCCAACAGAATGGAATTTAGTAGAGATAAATGAATATTATATTTAGGCCCAAAGATACCACTCCAAGAACATATGAGCTGGAGCTGAAGCAGCCTCATGTGTATATGACTTAGGAGTTACAGGTGGGGATCCACAACGAAGCAAAGCTGACCAAAGAATAGTTTCATTAATTATGCAGAAAAAAAGGACAACCCTATTATGGACCAAATATAATGCACTGTGCTGTGTTCTGGATGCCATCCATGAGGAACGTGCCCAAAGAAGAGGAACACATGAAGTCATGGAAAATGCTCACTCAGGGGACGTGAAAAGTCAAGGATAGTACAAAGCCCTCACATTTTTGAAGGGTTATGACATAAATAAGAGACTGGAGTCATTCTGTGGGGCTATTATGGGTGAAATTAGAGCCAATGATGGGCATTACAGTTTAATCATTCACTCAACAAATATTTGTTGAGCTTCTGCTATGTGTCAGGCATTGTGCTAGGTAGCAGAATTGCAAGATAATGGAAATTTCCCCAATACTTGGATCCTTATAGAAATAACCTAGGCTCTACAGTGAGTGCGGAGTCCCTGAAGATCTTAAGGCCAAACCTGGAGGCTACATTTCAGCCTTAGACTGTCTGGACATAGGATAGATGAATTGTAAGCTCCCTAATTCAGTGTTTCATAATCAACTACGAGTCACACTATATATTTCTCTTTTTCAGTTCTTCCACATTCTAAGAGACAGGTTAACTAATTCAACATAGTTCTCAGTAGAAAGCCACAGAAACCAACACTGGCAAACTTAATTCGAAATGGCATTTATTAAAGAGAATATTGGGTTTCTCATAGACACTTCAGGAACCCTGCAAAGCTAGGCTTGAAGATCTTACAGTCAGAGAAGCTGCCCAGCGTGCATGATGGGGCTGGTTGGGGGAAGACGCCTCTCTGTGAGTGATGGACGCCATCCCTATCAGGGGGCACTGGATGGTGGGCACTGGATGGTGCAGCAAGAAAACAGCAGCCTGGAAACCAGGGGAAACTGTCACCATTGCCCTCAACCTCACTGGTATGGATTCCATACATTCCCTACATCCTTGGACCACAATTCCAATTTTGAATCAAATTGGCAGAGCCTGGATCACAAGCTTAAGCCCCAGCTTCAAGGGAGGCTGGAGTATCTGGCATTCTCAGCTTCTATACATGGGCTCTGCCTCTATCAGGATGTTCAGATGCTGAGAGTCCCCCAAGACTAACACAGATGTAAAAACACTTAATGGAAATGACAGCAATTCTTCTCCTAATAATACTTTAACCAAGCCCGATAACTAAAAACAGAAGGCCAAAAGGTGAGAAAATGAAAGTTGACAAAGGAGCTTCCCTAATACTAGAGGGAGTATTTGCTTCTCTGAATCCCTTTTTAGGAAGAATTCTGACAGTCATGGTCACTCCCAAAAGTGGGTCACATTGATTGGAAATTGTCATGGTAGGTCTGAAAGGAACTGATAACAGGAGAAAAACCAAAGAGAAAGTAGGGAGTTCCAGGCTACGTTACAGCAGATGAGGCTGGAGTCACCCTATAGGAAAACTCATCACCACAGCAAGACTAGAGTAACTTACTAGTATCGCAGGACGGGGAGAAGCCTCCAGCGGCTAAAGAATCTATCACACAGTGTCCCCGGGGCCTGCCTTTCCAAAGAGATGGCTGGCAGCCCCCTTTTTCAAAGGGCCTCTAGAGAAGGTCATTTGATCACCTCCCTAGATGAGGCAGAATTGCAGATGACTTATATCTCATGCTCAGAATGTCCTCTGATAATGCCTTGCTCTTTCCATCCAAGTGCCTGCCCTGCTCCAACCCCCAGGAGTGAAAACAGAGACGAGGGGCTCACCATCTCTTCCAGCCATTTCACTGTGGTTTCCAAGAGGACAGTGCTGGGGGCAGGGCAGAGCAACCTCACACGCAACCCTGGGACGCATCCGCTGGGGTGACACCTCCGAACGCTAGACTCCCCCCCAGGAAGTGTGAGTTTGCTAATCATGCCCCCGGGACAGGTGGGCACGTGGAGAGAGAGATTCGCTATCCCAACAGCTGTCAAGCTGGGGCTCGCTCATTAACACCCACGTTTCTCTCTTTTTTTTTTTTTTTTTTTTTGGTCTTTTGACTGCAGCTTGTATGCTTGAAGCATGTCACCAAAAAACGCACAGATGGGATCTACCAGATCATGAGAAGGCTTTCGCGGCTTCTGAAAGAATGCTGGGTTTCTTTCCTTAGGAAGAAAAAAAAATCCTGTATTCTGATATCTACATATTTCCCACTCTCTTCCTGCTTCAGAGATAGACTATCACAAAAGCCAGTGTTCCCCAAGTAGTAATAACCAACAGGGCAATAATTAAAATCGAGTCCTTGTGAATTGTTTTTTTTTTCTTTTGCTCTTAAAGCAGCTGATTGTATCTGCTAATCTTGTCTTCATAGTTCACAGAGAGGGCACAGCATCGGAAATAGACTTGACATTAGCTGGAACCTACCGAAATTCAATGTCAGGCCAGAAGGGGAGACAGCAGGGCAGGCAAGGGGGTGGGGGGGTGGGGGTGTCTGACAGGTGGTACCCTGAGGGCGTGTGCGTCCTGAAGCAGGAGGCTCTTGGAGGAGGGGTCTTTTATCTTGTTAGGAAAGTTCTGGAGAGGGGCTGGGAGTTTTAGTACAGAAGCAGGAATGCAATGAGCGACAGAGGAAGAGTTCTGAGGACGACTCTGTCTGGGATGACCCTGTGACTTGAGCATTTTAATCAGTAGCACCTCTGATCCTCTGAACATCAAAGAGGCAAAGAGGATAAAGTTACTATTCTCTGGGTGGACGCTGTGTTCTCTTTGTAGGAAGAAGAAAGGGAGCTATGCCAAGATCCAACAGTCTGATCCTGAATACAGATTCCTCGTTCTGGACTTAGAGGTGGCCCCAGCTACCCACCCCTGGCCCCAACCAGCTCAGGAGTCTCACCAAACTGATCCCCAGCAAAGTGCCCCCCTTCCCTGTGGGAGCCAGTACAGAGAGGGCTGCAGTCAATACATTTAACAAATGCCCAGGATTTGGAATGGATGCGATCAGCAATCTTCCCAGAAAATACCCAACAATTTATTTGGCTAATAAAATTATAGGACTTCTTCAGTCTCAGCAAAGCCATTCCATAAAAAGAAGGCACTGGCTCAATAAACATTTACTGAGCACCTACTATGCCCATGGGTCAGGTGCAGGGCTAGAGCATGGGTGTGGGCAGACGGGAGGGAATTAAATACAACTGGGACAGGCTTTCTACTGCAGAGAACCCACAGTTTAAAATATCACTAATACAATCTTGGAAATGATGACATCTGTCCCCAGGAAGTGTTGGGACTGACTTTCCTGAATCATAAGAAATGCTGAACAAGGAGTATTCAAATGTGTCCGTAGTCCCCAGCCCAGCAGGTCCACCACCGTGTGTCCTTTCAAGGGATATCAGAGTAACACAGTTTACCCTGTGTTACCCAGGGAGGCACCACAGTGCAGACAGTGACGTGCCAGACAGCAGCTGAAGCCAATGCATAACGATAGAACCCTGTCACAAAGAGTCACTTCTATGGGAGGATTTAGAAGGGAGAGTTCTATGTTCTTAAAAATTTTGTCACTAGTGGATGAACTCAAAATTCTGCTCTTATCTGTGAGTTACTTTCATGCTGTTCCTGAAAACTCAGAAAGAGCAGGAATGTGTACATTCAGTGAGAGATTGGCTGGATAACGGGGAACCTCCACTAGGGAATTCACTGCGTGCAAGTGAGCCAGGCACAGAGGAGCTAGTGTAGGTGACATCAGCCAGGACCGTGCACTGGTGATGTCTCAGCATATCCACAGGGACCCCGTTAGAAAGCTTTTAGAAAATGAATTAGACTGTGAGCCCAGTGGCCCTGCAGGTGTCTCTCACTTCAATACCACTGTTTGTACCTAACAGAGCGAACCAGCCTCCAAAACCCCTCCAAGCTCCTCCCCAGTCTCAGCCTCTGGACCACCTTCTTGCGCATCCTCTGCTTCTGGTTGGCATCTTGTCATTGACCAGCCATGCGCTCCCAGATCCAACAGAATTACTCCTCCCAGGGTGAGGTCATGACAAGTCACCTGGTTGATCTGCGTTCATCTCCTATGTTATATCTCCTCCCTCTGAACCTAGACTTCCACCCTGATGGCGTGGCCTGAGGGGCGTGGGAACTTCCCCAGCTGCCAGAGGGGAGTGGAAGGATGTGCCTGCTTTCCCCACACACACGGAGCTGGCCATGATGAGGGGGGCGGCACCCTGGCATCCTGGCCCTTCCAAGAACCTGCACCAGCCCTGCTGGATCTGCCCACACAGAGCCCATCCCTGTGACTTCCGGGACAGCCACTTCCTAGACGAGGAGAGGGTGACCACCTGACTATCCTCTGCAGCTGGCAGGCCCCCAGGTGGGCCGGGCTAGGACCCCTGAGAAAGTCAGGCCCTCCATGACTAGCAGCCTCCTGGGCCTTTGAAGGAGCTTTTTTTTTTTTTTTTCCCCCGGTACACGGGCCTCTCACTGCTGTGACCTCTCCCGTTGCGGAGCACAGGCTCCGGACACGCAGGCCCAGCGGCCATGGCTCACGGGCCCAGCCGCTCCGCGGCATGTGGGATCTTCCCGGACCGGGGCACGAGCCCGCGTCCCCTGCATCAGCAGACGGACTCTCAACCACTGCACCACCAGGGGAGCCCCAACAAATGATTTTTTGATGTACTATAATGAAATGTGTTAGCATATGGAAGATCTGTGTAACTCAACCAACCAATATTTTCCAAATTACCAGTGCATCATGTTCCATAATAATGCATGTGTAGGAGATTGTTCAAAGTGCCAGATAGACCAATGGATTTTGACGCGGCGGTGTTGCAATGAAAACTTCATTGCTATGATTTCAGAGTTCACCTAACAACTAACCTTTATCATTTCTCAAAACATTGTTGCCATGTGTAATAAAAATATGCACAACATTGCCTTCAATTAATTGTTGAGTGAGAGTCAACCCTGAAGAAAAATCTACAGGGACTTCCCTGGTGGCTCAGTGGTGAAGAATCTGCCTGCTGATGCAGGGAACATGGGTTTGAGACATCGTCCGGGAAGATCCCACATGCCGCAGAGCGGCTGGGCCCGTGAGCCATGGCCGCTGAGCCTGCGCGTCCGGAGCCTGTGCTCCGCAACGGGAGAGGCCGCAACAGTGAGAGGCCCGCGTACCGCAAAAAAAAAAAAAAAAAAAAAAATCATATTTGTTTACATCACCACCAGTCTCATCAAAAAAGTCTTTTAAGTGTTTAAGTTAATGCAGTTGTCAAGCTCCTAAGTGGGAGATACAAGTTTTCTAAAATTCTAATTTTTACTCACAAGCTCAAATTTTATCATTAGCAACAAAACACTGTCAATTGTTTTCCTCGAAGTGACAGTTTCACTTCATTCACTTTGAAGAAGGTGTCTGCCTAATACCCGAGTCTGAGAATCATCGCGTGTCTCTCGGCCATTCTCTAAAGTAAAATCGGGTCCCATTTTACTGTTGTGCCGCTAAGTGGTTTTTCTCGCCAACCATCCTACCCGGGGAGGCACAAGTGTCTTACACATATTTCCCACTTACAGAGTATTAGAAAGACACGCCCTCAGCTGTTGAAATCGAACAAAACTAATAATTTGTGCTTTTTCATCAAGGACATTCTTAAGTGAAACTGGCAGGGTTTGTTTGTTTTTTAACTGTGAGTACGTGGCTGCGAAGGATGCAGGGGCACTGCTTTGATTCATGCTAAGGACGCGCAATTTTACTCTCCATTGTTTTTACACCAAGTGAAAAGTCAACACAGTGAAAAAACCCCCCACATAACAGTTCTGTATTAGTATGAAGAGAGTTTTGACCTTGGGGACCCACTGTAAGGGTCTTGGCACCTTCAGAGACCACATGGTAAGAACTTCACCTCTCTCTGACTCAGTTTTCCTATCTACAGAATGGACATAATTCATAGGACCTATCCACAGGGTTGTTGTGACAACTACATGGAATAAACCACCTAAAGAACAAAGCTGGCCGATGGTAGGTGCCATGTAAGGACTGGCTAAAAGGGCAGTAGGGATCACGTGAGAGCCCTGACTCGTGCAGGTACGATCAAAAACAACCATCTCAGTGATTTAATAAAGAGGAGAACATTCATCAGTCATTTGCACTGAAAAAGTCCTCGGTTGAGTATTTCCCTGAGATCGTTTTAAAAAGATCAGCGGGTCAGGGACTCCTTCAAATGCCCCAACTATGAGATCTCTGTTTAAAAAGCTCTAATTGCTGCCTTTCCGCTGTGCGGCCTGAGCACATCCACGGCCCCGCCTCTGCGTGTCCCGGGCACCTTGCTCAGGGGCTGCCTGTGAATCCCTCAGAGCACTGGGGAAAAAGAGCTGACGTTTACATTCATGTCTTTGCGTGTATCCGGGTTCTCAAAATATTGTGACAGCAAAAGAGATGAGGGATTGCCTGGAACCTGGACCTGATGGGCCATGTCAGCTCTGCAGCTCAGCTCAGCTTTCAAAATGTGACACACACGGGACAAACACATCTGTCCCTGCAGCAAACAAGATAGGAAAATGATTTGGGTTTTTTTTTTTCTTCATGGTACTAATGTGATTTTCTTTAAATTAAGGCAGACACAGACACATTATGGAGTAAACTACAAACCTGTATGAATTTTTAATTTTTTTTGCAGTACGCGGGCCTCTCACTGTTGCGGCCTCTCCCGTTGTGGAGCACAGGCTCCAGACACGCAGGCTTAGCGGCCATGGCTCACAGGCCCAGCCGCTCCGCGGCATGTGGGATCTTCCCGGACCGGGGCACGAACCCGCGTTCCCTCCATCGGCAGGCGGACTCTCAACCACTGCGCCACCAGGGAAGCCCTTTTCTTGCTTTTTAATTTTTTTTTTTTTTTTAATTTATGGCTCTGTTGGGTCTTCGTTTCTGTGCGTGGGCTTTCTCTAGTTGTGGAGAGTGGGGGCTACTCTTTGTTGCAGTGCGTGGGCTTCTCAATGCCGTGGCTTCTCTTGTTGTGGAGCACAGGCTCTAGGCGTGTGGGCTTCAGTAGTTGCGGCCCGTGGGCTCAGTAGTTGTGGCTCGTGGGCTCTAGAGCGCAGGCTCAGTAGTTGTGGTGCGTGGGCTTAGTTGCTCCACGGCACGTGGGATCTTCCCAGACCAGGGCTCAAACCTGTGTCCCCTGCATCGGCAGGCGGACTCTCAACCACTGCGCCACCAGGGGAGCCCAAACCCGTATGAATTTTTAAGACAATACATTTGTGCTTCCGTTGTGAGAGCTTCCAAATGACCTTGCTCCCAGGCTGTCTGCTCCATGTGTGCCTCTCCGGCCTCATCCTGAACCACCACCCTCCTGTCCTGCTCAGAGCACTGCGGCCAGAGCACCTCTTCCCTGACCCTCAAACAGGCCCAGATCTGTCCTGTCTGAGGCCTTTTGCCCGGACGTTCTCCAGGCCTCAAATGGTGCTCCCCTGGGCTGTGCTCCCCGGGCTGTGCTCTCCAGGCCGTGCTCCCCCAGGGCTGGTCCTCTGAGAGGCAGGTCTCGGCTCAGTCATCTCAGCCCCAGGGGCCTTGTCTGACCACCTGATTTAAAGGAGCTCCCTCTCTCCCAACGCAACTCACTCCCTAAACCCATTCCCCTGTTTTATTTTTTAAGTACAATTATTATTACTATTATTGACTGAATGATACTATATGTATGAATGAATGAATGGGAGAGTTTCTGAATCTAAAGAGGTCTAGAATCTGGAAGGCTGAGGACCTCCCTGATCACACCCAGACACTCTCCGCAGCCTGGTGGGATACTTGGTGGATACAGTCTCTGTGACATTAACTCTTATCAAATGACTTCAGTCCCGCTCCTGCCCCATCACCGCACAAAAATGGCTCATGCTAAAGCCACTCATGATCTCTACACTGCCAAATCCAACAGGCTTTTTCAGTCTTTTTCTTTCTTGTCATTCTAAGCAGGGCAGGCCCCGCCTCCTTCATTGACTCTAGTCCCTGGGCTTCCACGGCTTTGGTGACTTCTGGTTTCTCCCCGACTCTCACTTTGCTTTGCCAGCTCCTCCCCAATCACCTAATTTTCCTGATGGTCACAAAGGGTTCACCAGCGCCTTCTTCACCTCCCTACCACACCCATGCCCTTGGTCATGGCCTGCACCCCTGTGGCTTCAAACATCATTTGTAAGTTAATTCCCAAACCTGTATCTCCAGCCTGGATCTACTGTTGAATTCCAGGCTCACTTATCCAACTGTACCTGGCACATCCCCTGGACTATCTCACAGAAATCTCAAAGTGTCTAAAACTGAACTCTCGATCTTTGTTCCTAAACTTCTTCCATCCGCCTCACCTCCTATGTCCATCCTACAAAGCCACTTGCTGTCTTACTGTCACGTCTACTTCAACAATGTCAAGTCTATTCCATCTCCAGGAGGTATTTTCTTTTCTTTTTTCCTTTAATTAATTAATTTATTTTTGGCTGCGTTGGGTCTTCGTTGCTGCACAGGCTTTCTCTAGTTGCGGCGAGCGGGGGCTACTCTTTGTTGCGGTGAGTGGGCTTCTCATTGCGGTGGCCTCTCAGCCTGGTACTCTTTTCCTCCAACTTTTCTGCCATCTGAATCAGTTACAATGGGAACCTCAGTTATAATGGGCATTTATTGAAAATTTTTCAGGAAATAAAATCAAATTCAGATTTTATAGCGGCAAAAGAATGAAAGATGAATTGGAGTGGTCAGGATAGAAGAGTGACGGCACTGAGATGGCGATGTTTAGGAGGAGATGAAATTGGTACCCAGGGTGGAAAGAAGACAATGAGCTCTGTTTGGGATGTCAGTGAACATCGGGTGGAAACGTCCGTCACCTGCCGTGATGTGGGCATTGGGCAGTCCTAGCAGGTGGGAACTACCGCTATGAGAAATGAGAAAGGGAACTACTGGAAATGTGAAGAAAGACACTGAGAGCCCATGGGTTGTGGAAGCCATTACAACTGTTGGCACTACAGACAGGGGACCTCTTTTATGATGAGACTGTCCTAGCCACTTTATTAAAGACCAATATTCTGCCGGCTTCTCTGGTGGTGCAGTGGTTGAGAGTCCGCCTGCCGATGCATGGGACACGGGTTCGTGCCCCGGTCCGGGAAGATCCCACATGCCACAGAGTGGCTGGGCCCGTGAGCCATGGCCGCTGAGCCTGCGCGTCCGGAGCCTGTGCTCCGCAATGGGAGAGGCCGCAACAGTGAGAGGCCCGCGTACCGCAAAAAAAAAAAAAAAAAGACCAATATTCTGTAGCCATATGTTCATGGCCTGTTCATGAAACACATGAAGCCCACATGACTCTATTTGGAACGCAATGAAAATAGTAAGTGACATAGAAAACTTTTTTTTACAAGCACAATACACTACTTTGTTTAGAAGCCAACTGTAACTTTTGTTTGCCACTAGCATAAATATTGCTAACACAGACACTAGACACCATCATCCAGATAGTAGGTATTAATTTCCTTCTATGCAAAAACAGTGTAATTCACAATAGGGTGTGCTCTTCATTCATTCAACAAATATTCAGAGTCTTACTGTGTGCCAGACACTACCTAGATGCTGGAGATAAAGTGGTAAGAAAGACATAAAGAAGGCACTTTACAAGGTGTGTGCTGAATGAATGGATGAGTCACATCAAACCACACTATCACTCTATCACAGCCTCAACACTGCTCAGCTCCACAGACATGAAGCTGTTAGTCAGCTTACCTGGATTATTTAGCAGTAAGCGTTGCGAAAGTACCTAATAGTTAAGTTCTATGTTGAAACAGACATCCAGCAGAATGCCATTTTCTAGTAATATGTAGGAGAAAACAGAAAGCAGGAAGAGGAAGTCTGTGTAACCTCTATGGCAACATTCTCCAGGTCAACAGGAGCTTAGCTTAAGCTGAGAAGAAAAAGCAAGGCAGGGCAATTTGACCTTGGAACAAAATTCTTTTGGTTGAATTTTAAGTGGCTAAATGATAACTTCTAGGAGGAAGAGTTCTTGCCATGGAATGTTCTTCCCTTTGTGATTAGACAATCTCAATATTTTTATGCAAATATATTCTTATTTTTTAACTGAAGTATTGTTGACTTACAATATTATATTAGTTTCATGTATACAACAGAAGGGGCAAGACAGGTGAAAGGGATTAAGATATACAAAGTACTAAGTATACAATAAATAAATTATAAGTACAGCACTGGGAATATAGCCAATTTTTTATAATAACTTTATATGGAATATAATCTATAAAAATCTCAATTGTTATTTATTTACCTTTTTGTACTTCAGAGTCAGGGAAAATCCCATCCTGTAATCATCTATTTATTGGGACACTAAGAGTGCTTTACCCATTCATGATGGATTTTTAAACACTCAGAGCCTTCCAAATCAGTTCAAAGTCTCATGATTTCTTCCTTTAATATGCTACTTTGCTGGGCTTCCCTGGTGGCACAGTGGTTGGGAGTCCGCCTGCCGATGCAGGGGACACGGGTTCGTGCCCCGGTCCGGGAAGATCCCACATGCCGCAGAGCGTCTGGGCCCGTGAGCCATGGCTGCTGAGCCTGCGCGACCGGAGCCTGTGCTCCGCGGCGGGAGAGGCCACAGCAGGGAGAGGTCCGCGTACCGCAAAAAAAAAAAAAAAGGTTACTTTGCAACAGAAAAGAACAAACCTGACTCCAAATTGAACCTCTTCCATTAAACCTCTGTTGCCTGTGCTTAGTCATGCTGGCTCTGCACCTTTTGCAGAATAATGTTGTCTATATCCTGAAATATACAGGATAATCCATTTTCAATGCTCTGACCTTTAGAGGTGTAACACTTTTGCATTCATATAGAGATTAAAAAGTTACAGAACAGAGAATAACAACTGACTTATTGGAGGTTTACAGGAACACTGTGATCAGATGGGCTGTGGACAGCTGCAAGAACAAAGGATTCCTGCACCGAGAAGTATGCAACAACCAGCTACACCCCCGCTACCCTTTTAGTATGAAAGAAGCCTGAATTCTAACTCGGGTAAGATGGTTCTTTGGGACACTAGTCCACCATCTTCACAGTCTGCTGGCTTTATGAATAGTCACTATGCTTTGCCCCAACACCTCATCTCTCGATTTACTATGGTACCGCGAGCAGTACGAGCTTGGACTTGGTAACAACTTTAAAATAAGTAGATTTTAGTAGAAACAAAGGAAACAAATTTCTGTTCTGTCAGTAAACACTGACTGTTTCTTCCGATTCTCATGTTCTCTGGGGTCAATGAAAATTGATACAATCTAAAATAGTCGATAATAAGTGTAAATTTAAGAGCATGTAAGACATTTCAATCAATTACTTACGAAAGCTATCACTAAACTCTTGATTTGGTAATGTGAAGTCTCGCAAGTAAAAGATGGGTGATTCCTGATGCCTGCTAACAGGTTTTGTTTTTGCACTCCTTTTTTAATAGCATCCTGTCAATATGCCAGTTTTAAGCAGTAATCCTTTTTACACATCTTGATTCTTTAAGTCTATGGAATATCTTGCAAATATCTGAATTAAACATGGGCAGAGGAAGAAAAAAAACTAGACAACTTGAAGTCCAAAAAATCAGCTCACTTTGGAGAAGATATCAGGTTTTCTTTGTTTGCATGAAGTCTGCACTCAGGGCAGCCCAGGAATCTGCTGGGTAGAAGCAATGAAATAATAACTCATAGGGCTGAAAAAAATAATCCCAGAGCTGGTCATGGTGAGGGAAACACAGAGCATGCAGGCCTAAAACTGTTTTCCAGACTGTGTCCTTTAACAAAAATACCTACTATTTATGCTTTTGAAAAAAAGTCAGTGACTTCCCTATGCAGTCGGTAATGAGTTCTGCAGATTCATGGAATTCCTTTCTTGAAATTGTTTCCTTTACCTGAATTTTTATGTTTATACCATCCATCTCCAAGCTATTTAAATTCAGCTTTGTGAACAGGGACCATGTTTATATCTTCTGAGCCAATGCTCGCCAACCTCCTAGTAACTCCATAAATGTCTAGATAACAATATTAACAATACCAATGAAGCATGACATAGAAACTACAGAGTGCGTATCAGTTTTTCTTCCATTTCCTAGAGGTGCACAGAGCCCCTCTGTAAAATTTCTCTATTATTATTACCCCATGTTAGGAAAACAGTCAGAGGTTCTCTGTGAAGGCAATTCTAGCTTCTGGAAAGTTTGCTCAGAGTCAACTGAGAATAAACAACTGATGTTTATTTTGCAAAAAGAAGCAAAAGAAATTGGTCATTATTTCATATGTGGCCAGGTTCACAAGCAATCTGGTCTTGCCAATGTGCCCATGGCCACATCTGTGTGTCCTTGTCCCAAATATGAAAATGCTGATCTTAAGTTTTCTTGAGTTTTTAGTGCCCTTTTTGAATATTACTAGTGTCAATGGGAATAGATAAAATAGCTACCCTTTTAGGTATTAGCTATCATCAATTATCATTTTAACTTTCATTAAAAAAATTAAAGTAGTTAAGGACCAGAGAGAAATAGTTTCCCTTATTAATATCATTTAAAAATAACAATGACAGTGGTAAGATGGTTGTATGTTCATTCAATTGCTAATGAAGCCAGTTCCACAACTCAAAGCTGGATTCCCTGCAGAACATCGATTTGAAGTATCAACAGCCAAGATAATTTGATAAGAGAGATTTAAAATTAGTATCAGGATTTTACTTTCCAAGAATTCATCTTTGCGCTTTTGTTGCTGGTTGTTTTATCTCCAGTCGACTGGAAAACGTAAGGTCACCTGAAGCAGGCAGGCATGAGTCTAGATGGAGGAATGAGATTATGATGAAGCCCTTGCACATCCTATGACAGTGGATGGGAGCGCCCTGCACACTGCCTGGTTCCGTGTCACACGCCCTGGGAGGGCCCCACGGGGGCTGTCGAGCCACCTCCAAGGACACACTCCCTCCGAGGCTCTGACTCACTGCGTCAGGGCTGTTTTTCCTCTTGGGAAAGACCAGACATTGCCCTTTATAAAAACTTCCAAGATGAGTCACAAGGAAAATGAGTTGGCATTCCGGGGTGGTGTGTGGCAATCAAGGCTTGAAGCGAGGTTGTGCGCGGGTGGAAGGATGCTGCGGCCGCGTCCCAGGCAGTGGGGGAGGGTTCGTGGCCACGCCGCATGGAGAATCCCTCGCTCCAGGGTTCCTGGCGGGGATCTCATCATGCATCTAGGACTCCCACTCAATCTCCAAAGGGTGCTACCCACCCTGGAAACAAACCTAGCCCATGGAGGAGATGGGAAGATACACAGCCCGGGAAACAGATGGCTCGGGAAGAAGCAATCTGGAAGAAGAGTGAGGGTGTGGGAGTCGACGTGGAGGCTGGGAGAGGAGAGAACAGGCATCAGTATGTGGCAACAGATGACAAGAGTGTCGCTGGTGGGGGGAAGCAGTTGGAGGAGGCAGGGGAAATGGAAGTAACGCATTTATGCAGAAGGGCTGCAGCATAATTAGGAAAATTCCCCTTCTGTCGACTCCGCCAGCCCTGCTTGGTTCAGACGGAGGGAGACCTGCCTCCTCAAGGAAGCAAAGGTTACACACTATCCCAACAGGCTTTCTATTTCTGATCGAAACAAATCCAAACTGAGCTAATTTGTGTACAGCTGCAGGCAACAGAAACATGGCTGTGTAGAAGTCTTTATAGAGTAGAGGCCTTTGTACTCCATACTTCACTGAAGTTAATAAGTAGGTGTCAAACTCTGAATTAAAATTCCCCGAAGAGGACACAGAACAAAGGACAATAAAAATGATTTTTAAATAATCATAGGGATAAATAGCACCCAGTTCTGACAAATGTAAGTGCTGGCATAAAATGTTATTAGGCTACAGAGATTGTCTTTTGTTCAGGAAGTGTGTTTTATTCTCCAGCCGTGTCATTCATCATCCTAATGACCCCTCAAAATGTAAATTAAATAGCAAAGACGGATTCATTCGAAAAGCATCTCTGTGCTGGGTGTTAAACCATTTTTCTACTTTTATTCTTACATATCGGTTCATTTTTTCATTGAGGAAAAAAAAAAAACCCTCAATACTTGAACACTTTATGGGGTAAGTTCATGTAATTCGTATTTTCAGTAAACAGTTCATTCATTCTCCAGTACTGTGGAATCTGCGATTTCAAAAAAAACCACAAAAATCCCAAATCTCATTTTAAAATGCTGTGCCCTGTAAATGATGTCTGATCCGGAAAAATCTTAGAAACCTGTGCAAGCATTTGCTTTATTGTTTTATTCATAAGTGATTTGGTCTAGGGAAGCACTCAGTGGGCAAGGATTAGTGAAAATTTCAAACAGCTTGAGTTTACTGAACCGAATGCATTAATGGCTAGGCAAACACCATTTCAACCATTACTGATAAAAGCATAAGGTCATAAGCCAAATTAGTTGCAATTTCTTGTTACGTATTGATGAGAACGTTACCCGTTCCTATGATGAATAGAGAAATCAGGGTTTTTTGTACTTGACCTGAATTTATGCACGAGCACACACACAACAGGAGTGACGGCTCGGGAGGCATCCAGGAAAAAATACGCTGGGAAAGGAAAACAGCAGCGAATCATGTCTCATTTTGGCATGATTGGTCCTCATTTGCCTCCCTCTGTCTCTCCCTGTCTGTCTGTCTCTCTCTCCCTGGCTACCCCTCCCCTCCCCCCAGCCTATCCTCTCTTTCTGCAACTTATAAATCATTCTTTGGCTGTCCCTGCTTATGGGAGAGCTCAGCTCGGTCTATCCAGCTCTCAGCTCTGTGTGCGTGAGTGAATGTATCTAAAACGAAGATACAAATAATTGCCCTGCTGAGGTTTACCTGATATCCAGGGAACAGCCATTAATCTGTGCAAGGGGGTTTCTACAGCCCCGATCTGCAGAATAAATTATCATTAACCAAGCTAGGTATTCTAGAGACTTTCTATTTTATGAGGTCAGAATGCTGAAGAGATAGCCCAGGGGGACGGCTTGAAGCCATCCAGCTGGGAAAGAAGTAAGCTCGTAAGCAGCATCGTAGGAAAGCCTGGGCTCTTGCAGAGGAACCAACCGCTTGCCTGGCTTGAGGGACACCCCCAACCAAAGCCTGTCTAGTTCATGGGGACTGCTGCATCTGAGAAGCTTCCATACCTAGTGGCCAGGCCCAGTGATGGCCCCCCTCTGGCTGAGCGCCATCCCCTTCTGAAGGTTTGGCTGATGAAAGAGCGCATCATGACAAGTAGGGGCTCACGGTAAGGGCTGCATATTCCACTGAACAACCTGTGGGTTATTTTTAATGGAGAATTGTCTTTCTTTCTTTCTTTTCTTTCTTTCCTTCCTTCCTTCCCTTTCTTTCTTTCCTTCTTTCTTTCTTTCTTTTTTTTCTTTCTTTTCTTTCTTTCTTTCCTTCCTTCCTTTCCTTTCTTTTCTTTTCTTTCCTTCTTTCTTTCTTTTTTTTCTTTTTGCTGCATTGGGTCTTCGTGGCTGTGTGTGGGCTTTCTCCAGTTGCGGCGAGCGGGGGCTACTCTTCATTGCGGTGCACATGCTTCTCATTGCAGTGGCTTCTCTTGTTGCGGAGCATGGGCTCTAGGTGTGTGGGCTCCGTAGTTGTGGCATGCGGGCTCAGTAGCTGTGGTTCGCAGGCTCTAGAGCATGGGCTCAGTAGTTGTGGCGCCCGGGCTTAGTTGCTCCGCGGCACGTTGGATCCTCCCAGACCAGGGATCAAACCCGTGTCCCCTGCATTGGCAGGTGGACTCCCAACTACTGTGCCACCAGGGAAGTCCCAGAGAATTTTCTTTATAACGTGATGGAGCTGAATTCAACGCAAGGCTCAAGACTGTCAACACGACACTTGGCCACATAAAGAGACTCTGTCGTCTGAGCTCAAGCCATGGCCATTTCACTTTTGCCCATCAATTTCCTAATAATGCACGTTTTGACGGGCCCATGGATTGGTTTATGGTCTAAGAACCGCACTAATGAGTGAGGGGGAAGTTAATGCCATGTGTCCATGGGGCCTTAACAAGTCCTGGTGGAAAAGGGACAAGATGGGGAAGGGATACAGTCTGAGCAATAAAGTGAACGCTACTCCCAACAAAGAAAAACAAGGCATGATTCTACACAGACATCTAAGTCTAAGAAAGTACACATCGATAGATGTATTTTAAAGTGGGATTTAAGCCTTATCTACAGTCTGGGAAGATAACTGGTTAGGATATCAATAAATTAGTTTATTTTTGACCCCAGGCAGGAAAAACAATGTCCAATCCAGGAACGGGAAGGTTCCCTACTGTGGAGAATGTGCCTTTTAACCTTTGCAACTTTTCAATAACATGAATTCACACCAATATGGTACCTTCTTAAAAACACAGAGCGCGCACACACAAAACCTTTCAAGTGTAAAAGAAAGAAGCTCGTCCATAAATGTCTTCTGAGAAAATTCCCGGCGAAGAAGGATCTCACAGTCTGAATGCAAACAGGCCCCTTTATAAATGACTGACAGTCCCACTAGGAACTCCACAAAATAAAATACATGCTTCATTAGTCCCCCAGCTGAACTCAGAACCCTCTGGCTCAGAATAAATCTCAGCTTTTAAAAATAAATTCTCCTCTGAATTAACATCTCAGAATCATTCATCTTTGGAGTGACCCTTCAATTTCATTTGGAAGAGAACTACCGCATGTCACAAAAGGTCTTTTTTCTTTTGGCAAACCATGATTTCATGGAGAGAAGGAAAATAACGTGCCCTTTCTTTTATCACGTGCCCATTCTCACCCTCAAGGTGGCTGCTTTTTCCTTCTCAACCGAAACATCCTAAATCTAAAATCAAAAGACAGCCATCGACTGAGTCAGGAAGGGACTAAAATTTAGTTTTAGGTATATGGCAAAATAAAAACAGGCTAGAGGGAATGATTATACATTTCAGGAAGAAAGAAGCACTGCACTTAATAAAAGTTTGCTACATTCACAATGGTTGGGATTCTTTCTTCATTGAAGGGGTCTGGTTTATCAAGAAGACACAACTAAGCTTGATTATTCCACGAGGCAATCACCAAACAGGGATTATACTGATTTATTTAACAAGTCCAATGAAGAGATGAGGTCTGTGTGCAGTCAGGATAAATGTTCCCTTTTTTAACCCAATGTGTGGGATATCGGAGGAACAGACGTCGAGTTTTAAATACACGTGGAGGGCTTGGTCTACAAAGTAATTCTTACTACGATTCCTCCTGAAGCGGGGAACCATTTTGACAAAGCAAATAATTGGTCCTTTATTTGCTTGTTCACTAATCTAGGTTTTCAAAGTTAGATGTTTACTGAAAGCAAAGTATGCTATACTGTCTGCCAACAAGCCAGGGCCCAGAGGCGAGCCATTCTGGTATAAGGATTGCTGGGTTCACCGTGTCTGCTTCTCTTACCATCCCTCTAACCCCAGTTCTTCCCTCTGCCAAGGGTATTCCCTGGAACAATCCATGTGTCTTCCCACATCCGGGGATTCTTTAGCCAGAAATGATGCCCTACAAGCTTGTCTGTCACCCACCCCTTCCAAACAACTCTATTCTCTACTATTAGGTTAATCTGAAAACACAGCACTCACCACTTAGCTCTTCATGCTTACCAACTTTGAACGGCTCCCTGACACCCAGAGGATAAATCTAGAGCCCACAGAGCCCACGGCAGCCCCACACTAAGCTTTCCTGTCTGGCTCATTTGGGCATTTCCTTCTGAACAATCTCTCTAATGGCAGGAGTTGTGACAGGTACTGAAAGGCATATAGCCTGCCTATAACCTAGTGCCTTACCCAGAGTAAGGACTAAATGAAAATGTAATCACCTCCAAACTATTTTCCTGTTCCCACCTTCAATTTGAGGAAAAATGAGTCTCAGAGAGATACTCTGTGTTCTGAATTTGTGTTTGTGCCTAGTCGTTGCTGGCTTTCTGGATGAGGGTACAGGGGCCTTTTAAGCCCTGAAAATTTCATCCTTGGCTCCTTGTAATTTTCAGAGGCAGTAAAAGGTACGGAACACTTTGGGGTCCTTTTTCAGTGATCACTGACTTGGTGGTGGTGGATATGCCCTTCCCGGCTGGGAGAGAAATTCACCTACTCACTGGGGCCATTTAGCAAGGTCATGTGGAGGGCAGATCTCACTTCTGGGCAGATCATACTGACAGGGCCAGCCTTGGAATCCGGGTTTCTCCGTATCCCTTCTGTTGCTACAGTATAAGCAAGGGAGGCTCACCTGTTATTAACTAGTTTTACTTCATGCCCTACTGTCTGGAGATGTGCCAGGAGATACTGGAACAGGGGACATGCAGACAGCGAAAGTGTATTGATCCAGTTTACTCTTGGTGATGAATCCGGGTGAGGCGGAACAAGGCCTGAACCAGGTGGGCAGTTCTTTTTTAAATCCTCCAAATACATTAACAAATCTCCTTTAAACATGCCTCTCTGCCTGATGTCCAACCCTGTTCACGTTTTGCTCAGTTCTATTGTGCCTTTCAGATTTATCATCTCTTTCCCACTTCAGAAAGGTTTACGTGATGCTAAGGTGGGTGCCCAGCCTCATGCTAGCTGGGTCTTATCATTAACTTTCCACCCACACATTCCCGAATTGGGAGAATGCTCATCTGACCCCGGGCCAGGTCTTGCTAGGGTACCCTTTCTTCAGATGGGTCTCATCCCACCCTGACCCATGGACGCTCCAAGATCCCCACGGCTAAATGAAAATGAATACACTAGAGTCATTAAAGAAAAATGTTTTTTCCGGAACAAAGGAGGGACAGGCAAGGTCAGACAGCCTCCTTAACACAGGATGGACATGTTCCTATGATGTCAGGCCTGCGGTCCCCTCCCTGACAGGCAAACACAAAGCACGCAAGTTTGCCATCAGGAGAGTTTCTAATTGCTTTTGGACTATTTTAACTTCAAGTCCATTGGATTAAGGTCCTTTAAAAAAGGGTCTGTATACCATGCTCCATGGAAGAAATTTTATTAGCCAAATTGAAAAAAACTCAGTGACAATAAGGCAGACGTATATTACATCAAAATAATGCTGCAGAAGAAACTCCATTATATTATAACATGTGATCTGTTGATTTCTTGACAGGAAAAAGAACAACAGTATTCATGAAGAAATTTTACTATATGAATTTGGGCTGTTTTCTTAAAGATTTTCTTTTTAAAGGGACTCTAATTTAGAAAAATAATCTTTAAAATATAGTGACTTCAACTTTAGGAAATAGTAAATTTCTCTCAATTTCAAGTCCTAATTTGTAAAATGTTGTCACTCACTGTCTCTCAACTTCCTTTAATGGGATGGTTGAACCAGCTCATCTACCGAAACCCCTATCACCTGTTGGTGTTTGAAAGGGTGGAACCATTGGTTTCTCCCCACAGGTGGCAGCCACCTCCTGGCTTCGGTGGGGCGGAGCGCCTAAGAGCAGCAGGTGTGCAGATGGAAGACAGCTGAGCTAATGCGGTCACCTGCCCTCCCCACCCCCGCCCCGGCCATGTCCAATTTAGCCTCCAGCTCTAGAAACACAAGGTAAGAGGTCTAAGCCACTAGCAAACGCAGACCCAAGTCAGAGAACCTGTCTGCGTCCAGAAGGGGTAAAAACACACTGTTTCCTGACAATACGTCCTGGAAACACAAACTTAGAGTGAAGAAAACCTTTGTTATTAGGCTCCTCTTTGGGTACGAAAGACAATAAATTCATCCAGGACTCTGAGCCTTTTTATAACTGATTATTCAGGGTAAGGTAACGCTGAGCTTGTTAATTAAGCATCTGCTTCCTGGATGAAGTTGATTTATTTTAAGCAACACGTTATCCCTGCTCACAAATTATCATAGTGTGTATTAACAACAACTCGATTATTATATTACAATTAATAATAAAGCATTAAATAGATGTGCTTTCCTCCAAAATATAATCGCTTCAATGTTAGGAATTATTCTATCCTTTCTTTTTAAGTCCCAGTTCATAATACAGTATCTGGAACATGGTTAGCATTCGCTAAATACACAATTTTTACTACTGTTGTCCTTATTATTAAAGCTATTATACAGCTGTCAAGTACTGAGTAGTAGTAAAAGACACTGTGCTGAACTCTTTCCATACATCAGGGGATTAAGCGTTCATCACATCCCTGTGACATAGGTATTATTTCCCCCCATTCACAGGTGAGTTAATGAGGCCTGACAGGGCAGGTCACTTGGTCCGGATCACCCCACCACGAGGGAAGGAGACAGGCTTCAGCTTGGGTCTGAACAACTCCAAACAGGCAAGTTACTAAATACCCATGAGCACACATGACTCTAAGAGCCACCTCTCTGCACTTACTGTTTGTAACCAAATTCAGCAACTGTTGTATTAATAACTTCACAAACACTGTGACACACAGCCAAAACTCTGCACGGAATGTTTGAGTAATGAACCTGATATGAATACTTTAGATAATTCCAAAGTAAGGGATGAAAACGTATATCCCCAATAACGTACTGGGACGGGAACTCAAAAATTAAATACAGTAAAACGTCACTGATGTTTTGAGAACGAATAAGAGAGTAGATAATGGAAGTATTGGGATAAATTAAAGAGATCTTGTCTACTAAGCACAGACACTGAGGACATTATACAAAATTCCAAGTGAATAAAAACTGTCAATGAAATAGAAGCTTTAGCATATGTATAACGTTTGAACTTTGCCACTTTAAAATAGCATTTCATTTTCTGCATCATATTCAAAATGACATTCAGGATTTCACAGTTACAAGACTAGGAATGTTTATTTAAATTAAATGTTATAATTACTCTAGTGCTTGTAGATAAATTTATTAGCTTTTCCGTTATTGCTTCCTACTTTGCCAATTTCTTTTTAAAAATTGTGTAAGTGGTGTGAATTTTGAAAATCGCCATCCTGCAATGACTTTTATTCTTAAGTATTTCAGATGGACATTTAACTCGATGTAACTTCAGGACACCTCTTCTGTGTGTTGTAATCCATCACTTGTAACTTCTGAAAAGACTAAAGCATGTACATCCAAACTGTATCTTTTTTGAAGTGTGCAGCTCTCTTTGTCAAAGCATTGCATCTTTTCAAGGAAATGTCAGCAATGCTATTGTTGGGCCTCCCCCTGCCCAAGAGGCCAATGAGGGCTGAACAACGAAGCCAACAAGACAGTTAAATCAATAGCAGTCTCTGCACCAGTTAACCATCCAGAATCTTCATTTTCAATGAGGTTCACATCATTAAAGCAAGAAGATAGGACTGTCAATCTCTATTGGTTTCAAGTGCTAGATGAAAGAATTAATTTGACTGTCATAAAAATTATAATGCAACTGTGTGCCTCACGCCTTTAAAAATTCATGTTTAGGTTTAAAACCTAGAAGAAGGACAGATGTATTGCCTAGAATGAAAAACACTGATTTATCAATTCTTTCTTTTTCTCATGGTCTACAAAGATTTCAAACAGATCTGAATCTTGCAAAGAAAAGCAAAAGGTTTCAATACAAGTCCTTTAAGATGTTACGAATAACATATTTGAGGCACATTTATTAGCAGCGGTACCGGTGCCATTATTTATGAATGATGTTGACACCTGTCTTAACATGTGCTCTAATCATGACAGATTTATATGAAAGGAGTGGAAACAGCACATAACACCCACATACCCCTTTCTCAGGGGCAGACGTGGGTTTTGTGGGCCCTAGAAGCTATCTCTTAAGAAAAAAAATGCAAAGTTAAGAATACAAAATTAGGTACAGGGCCTTGTAAGAGGACAATGCAATCAGAAGCCCTGAAATTTAAGCTTGATTAATTTAATGGTGAATTCACCCCTGCCTCATCCACTGAAAAACGCAAGGATCCTTCTGCTGGTCCACTGGCAAGTTCTGAATGAGCTGGGCTTCTAGTTTGGACTTATTCTCAGAGCGGCCTCCCTGGACCCCTGCTAGATATTCTGTGTTAGTGTGAGGAGAAAAGGCATGGGAACACGGGCTCAGTCCACAGTGTCCTGTGAACATCCTAGAAAACTGCTGGGGCCACTCCCACCCAGAAAGGCAGCAACCAGGCAGTACTTTCCGAGCTCTACACAATTTAGGGGACTGATAGGTTTGCCGTTAGGTATAGGCTCACGGTTTTCCTAACTAGCTTTATACATTTACATGTTTTGCTTCTAATCATTTATTTTTAGTATTGATTTTCAATGGAAAATTAATCAGAAATGCAAAAAAAAAGAATGGAGAGGAAGCAGAAGAGAGAAACTTTTAACACTTGATTAAGTTACTTGCATTGGCGCCTCATTTTCAGTTGCGACACAGACAAAGCAAGCCCTGTCTTCGGGCTGTCACCATGCCTGGCCAGGAAGATGAATGTTCACGGTCAGTCAGGGCGGCGGCAGGGCTGGAGCAGGAAGGCACGTGTGACTGCTGTGAATGTGGCGTTTTCTCACAACCACCACGTCCTCACAAGCTGACGCCTGCTGCCCCTCCCTCGCACGCCCTTCAAGCAGCAGGGGCATCCGAGACGGGCTTTGGTGTGTTCCGATTCTGGCTGGGTAGAAGGGACCTCTGCATGCCCTGGGCCTACCAGGTGCAGGATCGAGGGCCTGCTGGCTGCATCTTCCCCACCTCCATCATGGGACCCATGCAGACTGGCAGGACATTTCCTTGCTCACTGGGGCCTGCCTTCCCCCCAGGGCTGGTGTCTTTTCAATGTGGGTTTTATTATTATTCAGGTAAGGTGACAGGAGACAACAGATCAGAAGACAACTGCCATTGAAAATATAGTTTGTTACTCACAGATCCCAAGAGGAGGGGACACAGCACACCATGGGGGCCACACAGGGACTCACCAGGGCTGGTCAGGAGACAGAGAGAGTGAGGGGGAAATGTGGGCAAGAGGCTTTAGTGTGGTTTCCAAGGCAAGGAATGGGCGAGAGCAGGATAGGCAGGTTTAGGATTAGCTAATTTGAGTAATTTCAGTGGGCTCTGGGGCACAGAGGCTGTCCCTAATTGTCTGGTACCTGGGGTGATTAGGGCAGGTGGACAGTAGCCTGAAAAAGGAGGTAGCTGAGGGTGTGGACCCTGGATTTAGTTAGTTTGTATATGAAAGGTGCATTCCCAGCAATCAGCCAGCCCTGGGAGGGGGCAGTCCCTCCAGGGTCAGCCAGGCCCCAAGATGTCAAAGCATCAGAAACGGAGAATAAAAAGATGTAACTAATACAGGAGGTTACAATTAGTTACAATTAGATTGTAACTAATCCAAGAATGTCACAGCCTGCAGCAAAGGCAGCCAAAGGCCCACCCAAAGTCCTACCCAGCTGTTGGGATGCTGAGGCTGGGGAAGAAAGACCTCTCTCACTCCTGCTTCAGGTGTGGGCTGGGAGGGCTACTGAACCTCCCACCCTGATCCCTGGGACAAAAGGAGGACAGTCGGAAGTGAATGTCTCACCCAACACCAAGAAAGCATATGTGATCTCATTGGGGGAGGCATATTAGCCCCATTTTACAGACAAAGACACTGAGGTTCAGAGTTTGAAAGTACCATTCCCAATGTCACACAGCTTGCAGGTGGTGGAGCCAGGATTCCTATCCAGGTCTGGGACCATTCCATCTCTCAGGCACTGGGCTTAAAGTCAACCAGATTTTAAGGTCCCACACAAATATTTGGGAGCTGAAGAAGGAAAATATATGGGCTCCAAAATAAAAAGAGAAAGCTGTCAAAGTTAATAAATGTTTAATTAAATGTCCAAAAACATGAGGTCATTTTTATTGTTATACGTATTTAGTATTCATTTTAAAAATCCATTACACTTGAAAATAATTGTATAGCTTAGTGTTTTTTCACTTCCCATGAATTCCTGAGTTTGCCTGATAACTACACAGAAAGCAATTGTAAATTACATGAATTATATTCAAACTTCAAAAGCAAAATTACAAAGGCTCTTTCAAAATTTTTAAAATATTAAAATAAAAACACAAAATGTCATATTCAATGTAGGATGTGGGTCTATTTTAATAGGTTCGATAGGACAGGGTGGGGGGACCTCTAAAAGAAGCAGGCCTGAGGGCTTGGAGTTCTAAAAGGCCCTGCCTGAGTCGGCCTGCTCCCAAATCTGGGCTCCTTCAACCCATATTCCCATGTCCATCACACCAGCTTGGAGGGTGGCTTCAGAGGTCCCTGAAGGAACGGGCCAAGGGCTCTGCTCACTGCCTGTGCAGGATTTGATACCTTCAATGCTGTAGGAGATGCTGCCAACTATTACACAGGAGGAGAGAGTATTCAAATACAGGGAGGTGCCAAATGCAGTTTCTGGAATGTCTGTCGAGAGCACCGACAAGATCTAGGAGTCAGGAGACCAAGTTCTCCTTTTAGTGCCGTCATTCCCTGACTACCTGGGCAGGTTCCTGTCCTGGGCTGGCCCTTATTCTCCTTACTTCTGAATTCTGTGACTTGAATTAGAGCAGACGGAAAGGTCTCTGACCTTTCAAGTCTTTTATTCTATACTAAAAACATACACATCTCTTTGTGAAAGGGCGTGATTCTCAGAATGGAAGGGTGTGATTCTCAGAATGGAAGGGTCTACTTTAATAAGCTGCTAATAACAGTATTTATAGGCTCAATTTAAACGGAGGGGATCAGGGCAGCCATTGAGACAGACAGGCTCTGGGGCCAGGCTGCCAGGTTTGAATCTTGGTAACAGAGACATCAGGTGATTTACTTAACCTCAGTTTTCCCATATGTAAAATGAGGATTACCTCTCCTAACATATAGGGTTGCTGCCGTAACTAAATTTAAACACTTACGATAATGCCTGGCGCACAGTAAACGCTCAGTAATTGTTGATATTGTTTTTAACTCTTAAAATCTGTTTTTAACTATCAGAACTTCAGTTCCCTAGCAAGAAGGGCTGTACCTGTAAAAGTCACTGAAAACAAGATACAGTATAAAGTTGAAACACAAAGACCCTTGGAATCTGCAAGTTTTGTATGTGTACTGGTTGCTAGATTTCAAAAACTATAAATTAAAAACTCCGTGGTCAGGTTCGGCACTAAATCAGCGCCTCCAAAATGCAATCATATTCTCATAAGTTACAGAACATCACCTCCTGGGAGCCAGAAAAATAGATGTACCGTTATGGGACAAATCTCACTGTACAGTGTACATTATGATGTCTAGCGTGATTTTAAATAGTTATGAGACTAAGAGATTGAAAACACAATGTAACTTCACTCTTTTAACTGGTCTTCTGTATCACAAACTATGATTCACGGGTCAAATCCGGCCCACCACCTGTTTGTACAAATAAAGTTTTACTGGAACACAAGCATACTCATTCATTTATGTACTGTCCATGACTGCTTTCATGCTCCTCTACCATGGCAGAGTTGAGTGTCTGCAGCAAAGACCAGATGATCCACAAAGCCTTAAATATTTATTATCTGGCCCTTCACAGAAAAAAGTTTGCCAACTCCTGTTCTGTTCTGCTCCCCTTTTATTTATAGAATTACCTGAAGAACATTAGAGGTTGACATTCACACTTACTGATTTTCATACAGTAGTTCTCTTAATTCGATGATCTAGGTTCTTTGGGATCACTTTCCTTAAGCCACTCTCCTCTCTGGAATATTCTTTCAATATTGTCTGCCTGCAGAAAATGGTTCCTGCCTTCTCCCTGAGAAGGCTCCTCTAAAGCCATGTCTTGGTAACTCGAAAACATTTTAAATTACTTGCCTATTTCTTATTTCTCTAAGGATCTGGTGTAACTACCAATGTTTTATCACACCTCAGATGTTCACTGCAGCACTTGATACCTATAATGTTGCAGTGTATGATCCCATGGTTATAAAGAAGGTGAGAATATTCAAATACAGGGCAGATTTCATATGGAGTTTCAGGAATATCTGTCAAGAGCACCAACAAGGTCTGGAAGTCAATTCTCCTGAGACTCAGAACAAGTTCTCCTTTTAGGGCTACCTGGGCAATTTAACACAAATTTCGGGTACAATCCATTAGTCTAGACAACTTAAAACTAGGATACTATTACCAAAGTCGACACATTCTCAAATATAAATTGTTTTAGAATGTGGAAAAGGAAATTCTATATTATTTGATGTTATTCATGTAAGTCTCCTTGGAGGGACTCCTAGACTCACAGGTCCTAATAAAACATTATTCGGATGTCACAATAAGGAGACAACAGAGCCTAAGTGCCATGATCTGTCCCCCGTTAGTTTAGTCATCATTTGTCATCCTCTTTTCCCACCCAATTCTTCCTAAGGCCTGTGTGTTCCCTCCATCTGAGACAGGCTGGGACCTGGGACCCAGGACTATAAAAAGGGCTAATAACAGGACTAATTGAGATGTTCCATATAAAGTGCTTAGAAAAGTCATAACCCACCCATACAATGAAACACCATGCAGCTGCATAAGGTGATGAGGAAACTTCTAGAGAGAGATGTCCAAGTCAAATTGGTGAGTGAGAAAAAAGAAAAACAAGGAAGGGAAAATGCACACTGATATGGCATCTTTTGTAAAAAAAAAAAAAAAAGGGAAAAAAAGGAGGAGGACAAAAACAAATAAGGAGAATATTTATTCCTATGTGACTGCATCTGCTTAAAGAAAACTTCAGAAGGAGACACAAGGTAATAAATACAGCTATCAGAGTGCTGGGGGACAGAACAGGAGAGATGAGGACAAAGGTGGGAGCGGAATTTTATTGTATAGTTTTTTTTTAATATTATTTAAACTTGAAAAATCACTTACTTATGAAGGAAGGAACGTAAAAAGGAAAAAAAGAAGGACCATGTCTGGTACTTAGCATTTCGACTGTTTGGCAATTTTTCTGATGAATGCCATGAAAATATTTTTTGGAAGCTTAATTACATAATACATAAAAGCACATGCTTTTAAAAAACTTCACAATGCACGAAAGTACATAGATTTAAAAATGTAAATCCCCTTTACTTTTGCACCAGTCTGCACCTCTCTCTCCAAATAACCAATTATTAATAGTGTTGTGTGTCACTATTTAAAAATAAAAGTAGGATCAGCCTATATATTGGTTTTACAACTGCTTTTTAACATTTCTGAAGTTCTTTCATCGATTACAGATAGATACGTAGATTTGCTATATTCAGCATATGTAGATTTGCATCATTTTTGTGTCACTGACATATGATAGTCCACAATATTTTTATACCACAATTTAACTTCTTCCCTACAGGAGGAAGGCATTCAGGTTGTTGAAAGTTTTTTCTCGATTACTAGTTCCTGATGCACATGTGTGTGTAGTTCTGCTGGAAATGTTCTTAGGAATGAAACTGCCAGGCTAAAGGGCTTGTACTTGCAAATTCTGGCAGATATTGCCAAATTGCACTCTGAAAAGACAATGCCAGTTTACAATCCCACCAACAGAGCACTTCCCCACACTTGAGAAGAAAACTGATACAAAAATAAATTTAAATGTGTTTTTGAAGCTGAACTGTATTTCAATAACACAGTGTAGAAACACGTCTTTGATTTTAAAAATATGACATGTTGAAATTCAGAGAGGCTAAAGCACAAAGATATTCTTGTGGAATAAGGATCACAGGCTTCACTTATATATGATTTAATTGCACCTATTCACACAACCCCTGAAGTCAGTTTTACAGAGGACACGCAGCTCACTGCTGAGAGGACCCTCATCCCCAGTAAAGCCTGACCTCTGACACTGGCATGAAGAACCCAGTCGCCTTGGTGCCCCCTCTAATAAAGGTCTGGGCTGTGTGCTCTGTCTGTGCTGATGAAAAAGAAAGAGCAGCACATCAGGGACTTGGTGGAAGTGATTTAAAGCAAATTGATTAAAATAATAAAACCTATCTGTACACACTTAGTAGCTGTTTCTATACTGTAAAAAGGCTGTCTCTTTTCGTTTTCTTTTTTCTCCACCTCTCCCTCCTCCATTTTTGCCTCCTCATCCTCCCCTTCTTCTTTTTTTTTTTTTCTTTTTAAACTAAATCTAAACATCTATGGCCAGATGAGAAATCATCTGGCCATAGAAAACTCAAGAAAACTGTTCACCTTAAGTTTCTTGAATAAACAGGTAGGAAGGCCCAAGTTGGTTATATAATAAATACAGTGCTTTGTGACAGCCTCGAGGGGTGGGATAGGGAGGGTGGGAGGGAGGGAGACGCAAGAGGGAAGAGATATGGGAACATATGTATATGTATAACTGATTCACTTTGTTATAAAGCAGAAACTAACACACCATTGTAAAGCAATTATACCCCAATAAAGATGTTAAATAAATAAATAAATAAATAAATAAATACAGCACGTATATGATATTATAAGTTTATATGAAACTGTTATTATCAGTTCAGGGAACTTCTCATCAACATCATCTAAAGTGCTCACCTATTATCCCCAAATTTCAGAAACAGACAAGAGCCCATGCTGACCTACTTCCTGCTGTAGCCACCTTCCCAAAATGCCACTCCTGCTACTTTTGCAGGCGTCTCTGGTTCTAGAATAATTTTCCTGGGTCAGTACTTGATGTTTTCTGCACAAAGCTTGACCCGAGAACCTGCCAGAAGTTTCCACCTGAAGTGAATCAGAATTAAGTCAAGGTGCTTTAAATTTGCTAGTCAAGATATTTCATTTGGTCATTTTTTTCCCTGTCAAAAATACATTCTTGGGCTTCCCTGGTGGCGCAGTGGTTGAGAGTCCGCCTGCTGATGCAGGGGACACGGGTTTGTGCCCCAGTCCGGGAGGATCCCACATGCCGCGGAGCGGCTGGGCCCGTGACCCATGGCCGCTGAGCCTGCGCGTCCGGAGCCTGTGCTCCGCGACGGGAGAGGCCACAACAGTGAGAGGCCCGCAGACCGCAAAAAAAAAAAATTATTCAATAGTTCTCTACCCCAGGTGTAAATGAACTGTTTTGCAAGTACAACCCAAAAATTTTAAAGAAATGATTTACTTTTTTATATATATATATATATATTTATTTGTTTTTGGCTACATTGCTTCATTGCTGCACGTGGGCTTTCTCTATCCGTGTCGAGCGGGGGCTACTCTTCGTTGCGGTGCGCAGCCTTCTCACTGCGGTGATTTCTCTGTTGCAGGGCACAGGCTGCAGGTGCGCAGGCTTCAGTAGTTATGGCATGCGGGCTCAGTAGTTGTGGCTCGCGGGCTCTAGAGTGCAGGTTCAGTAGTTGTGGCACACGGGCTTAGTTGCTCTGTGGCACGTGGAATCTTCCTGGACCAGGGCTCATACCCGTGTCCCCTGCATTGGCAAGCAGATTCCTAACCACTGCAGCCACCAGGGAAGTCCCAGAAATGATTTACTTTGTTTTTTTATTTTTTTCATTATTTTTTCAATTGTACTGTGAAGGTTTATTCAAAAATGGAAACGTGGTTGGTCACTTGATCTGCCAAAGTTAAATGAAACAGATATTTCTTACAAAATCAATAGAAAGGTGAATTCAACTAATTTACCATAGGTATGATCCCCATTTTAGGACAACAAAGACCAACATTTAAACTGCATTTCAGAATTTTTATTTCAGCAACGAATAAAAGACAAACTGGATTGTAAGCATGCATACTTAATATAATTTTTAGTCACGTGCAACTGATTTATTGTGTCTTAAAAAGCAAACTCCACCCCTGCTCCTGCCTCCCTCCCTGCCTGCCCACCCCCACAAGCCATTCCAACAGATTCTCATGAGAAACTCAGGGATGAATGAGTCCCGCTGTCCACACTCACCTGCCTCCTCAGAGCCCACCTTCTTTTCCTTTGTGAAGGCTTTTCTGATGATTCAGGGCCCATTTCTAAGTTCCTTCCACTTCTGGAGTGCTGACTGTCTATACCACTCCCTTTAGTCTTTACTCATTTACTTTGTTATATCACTATTTTATAGTCTTACACATCTTATGCCTTTTTATTTGTCCAGACTAGGGATGAACACATAGTTGGCAAATTCCAGTAAACACTGAATTGAAATATTTAGTTGAAAAAAAAGTGATATAGACATAGCAAATGAATATGACTCATTTAAGAGCCCCTGAACCACAAAGCAGAATGATGATCTGCCAGTTTGATAAAAACACATCAATCGTGAAATGATGAGAAGAAAACGAAGCCTCTCAAATGACTAACTTCTGAAATATCCTGGAGACCTTATCTGATAAGCTGGGTCAACAAGTCTTAAGACTTTTCTATTTCCAACCCTCTCTGCAATTCCCACTGAGGACATTATAAAGTTATAAGCAGAACCCAGACAAAAGTGGATTCCCTCCCATCCTGTTAGCTAAGAAATGTGGTTGCAGAGAGAAATCTGTGCTGTCATCCCCATGTTAAATGTTGATCTCTGTTGTCCTAAAATGGTGGTCATACCTATTATGGTAAATTAGCTGAATTCACCTTTCTATTGATTTTTTTAAGAAATATCTGTTTCACTTAACTTTGGCAGATAAAGTGACCAACCACTTTTCCATTTTTGAATAAAATTTCACAGTACAATTGAAAAAACAGTGTCAAATAACAAACAAAAGTAAATCATTTCTTTAAAAATTACAGATTGTATTTGCAAAACAGTTCATCTACACCTGGGGTAAAGAACTACTGAATAAGAATGTATTTCAGCAACGAATAAAAGACAAATTAGATTGTAAGCATATATACTTGATTTAATTTTTAGTCACTTATTTTGTCTTAAAAAGGAATTTCCACCCCCATTCCCGCCTCCCCTCCCCCCTTAGCTTTTTTTTCTTTTTAACATCTTTATTGGAGTATAATTGCTTTACAATGGTGTGTTAGTTTCTGCTTTCTAACAAAGTGAATCAGCTATACATATACATATATCCCCATGTCTCCTCCGTCTTGCACGTCTCTCCCAGCCTCCCCATCCCACCCCTCTAGGTGGTCACAAAGCACCGAGCTGATGTCCCTGTGCTATGTGGCTGCGTCCCACTAGCTACTCCCCTTAGTTTTTGTTTCAGCTTTCCGGAGACGTAATATTTTCCCATACATGACTTCAAAGTAACAACCATTCACATGTATTGAGCATCTACCCTGTGCCCAGCACGGTGCTCAGTGCTGCCACTGAATCATCTCATTTAATCTTCACGCACACAAGGACATGGAGGCACAGAGCGCGGCTCTAGGCCGGCATTCTCGCACCGCCCTCAGATTCCAAAGCCCTGGCTTGCGACACACCACAGGGCTCCATGACCCCACGCGGGAGAAACTGTCATCTCCAACCCCAAAAGCAAGCTCACGATCTGGAAGAGCACTTCCGTAAGCAACTGCATCTTGGACACCTTCTCTTTTTACCATCTCCTTTTCTCCCCTGGGGGAATCCTATCACTTGTCTTACCCTCAGCCCAGCGCTTGCTCTTGCCCGCGCCAATACTTTCAACCCCCAAACGTTGCCTCGGACCTGCAGCGTCATTCCCTTGACGCCTCTTCCATGTCTACTCTGCCCATCTCCTACTCCCAGACCGAGCTTTCAATAATACATTCTTGGAATACTAAAAGCAGGGAAAATGCATTAATTACCACTACACGTGACAACATGATGAATCTTACATACCTAATGTCAGCTAAAGAAGCAAGATAAAAAGAGAGCACAGTCTGTATTTCCAAATTAGAAAAATAATGAATGGGGACAGAATAATGGTTACCTTTGGGGAGGGCATGAAGGCAGCGTCGAGGTTATCGGTTCTGTCCTATTTTTAGATCTGGGTGCTGATTACATGGGCTTGTTTACTTAGTAAAATTGTAGCAAGCTATATAGTCATGATTTATATATTTTTCTGAATTTGCTATATCTATTAAACATGTGGGCCCTCCAAATCATAGTTTTACTTTTAGGAAATTGCAATGACTTCATTATATTTTGAATCCTGGAACAGAGTGTGCAAAGTTTCCACGTTTCTTTCCCCAATCTTAATAATAAACAACACGTGTGATGAGAAAAAAAATACATTTTCATCTCAGCTTAAAATTCTACAACAGCTCCCACTGCCTCCAGGCCTAAAATCCAAGGTCCTGCTGACGGGCACCCTCTTGTTGGCCAATGTCACGTCCATTGCTGCCCCTGCTCCAGCAGGGCTGCATCCCTCCCTTCTTGTCCCTAACTCTTCCTTCACCAGTATCCCAGCCCCTTTCCTGCTTCCTGTTCTCAGCTCCTCTCTTCTCTCATGTCTCTCCTCACACCTTCAAATCCAAGGCCAGTTCAAATACCATCTCCTCTAGAACCCGTCTCCCAGGGCTCGGCACGAGGTTGTCTTTAAGAAGTCCTGTGGCTTTGGAATGTCTGGGTTTGGCAACACAAAAAAGAACGCAGAAGGTCGAGTACTGAAAACAAAAAAAGCCCTCTTCATGGTTTCTTTTCTGTCTTTCACCCCACATTCACTAATATACACATGTCCTTCCAACTCCCCTAATCTTGGCAAATTGAAACTGCAGTTTTCTGGAAACAAAGGTCACTTGCTCAGCTACAGATAAATAAAAATTCACAAGCGTTGCCGGGAAAATCAATACTGGTACTAAAAAATCTAAGTTGATAATAAATTTTAGTTCCCCTTGCACATTGCTCATGAATGTCACTATTTACTGGAACCACTGCAATATCAAATATTTCAGAAGGTTATTGATTTTGCCACTGAAGTGTGACTAAAGGGATAAATAAACTGCTGCTGGGGTCAATCGATCCATTTATCTTCACTGGTATTTTATAGAAAGTCAAAGTAGCATAAACTTTGATAAATAAATGTTATCACGAAAGAAATATTGCTGACATAAGGAATGGAAGGAAGAAAGAACAGACAATTCTGCTTTCTGAAAGACACACAACTGGCTTAACATTTTAGCAGTTTTAATAATGGCTCCCTACGTAGAAACGTCAGTTTTCATCTGCTCTCCATCATCCACGTGGGCCCAAGTGAAAATCTGAGCCCCAGGGCCAGGAAGAATAGGGCCCACAAGTCAAGTCCTCATGAAATGCAAGTGACACAAAGTTTTGTTTGGTTTTGTTTTCCCATTTAATCAGAAAGGAACTACTAGAGTCTCTAAGGTAGAGAAATGTCTCTGGATGTTCTGAAGGTACGTTTGGAAATGGCAGAGCTTATTTATATATTAAAAAAAAAACAGAATGGGGCACACTCTGAGGGCTTTTTAGGGCTTTACTGTTAAACCAGGCTGTACCAGTAACCGCTTAACTGCACCACAAGGATCCCATGAAGATTTCAAGGCAAGGCCATGGGGAAACCACACCACGGTGGCTTTAAGAGAATATTAAGGCTCCCAAGGAACTTTAATTCAAGTGCAGGAACAGTGGGACGCTGTGAAGAGGCTACAGCTCACCATGAGAACTTACACTGGCCAGAAGATTTTACTGCAATTGCGTGAAGACAGCATTACCATCTTGTGATGGAACAAAATGATGATGATGAAAGTACACATGTTGATACAGTCATTTCAGCCCCAATCATGACTTCAGTCAAATCCCCATCCCCCAGGGAGACGCACGGCTCTGAGGACGCATAGACTGCTAAATGATCATGAACTTGGTTTAGGTGACCTCGGAAAGGGCTCTCCAACTTAAAAATTTTTCCAATCCAAATCTCTCAGATTCAAGCCTGCTCTGGTTCTCTCCTCATTAAGTACCAAGACCCCTTCAGGAATGCCTGATTTTTCTCCTTTCCTTCACACAGACCACAGCTGCCTTTAAAGACCCCTGCCTAAAAAGACACTTTTAATGGTCCTGTTGGAGAAAAGCCTGTTCAGCATTTGGTGAGGCAGCTAAAAGGAGCATCTCTCCCGGGGGGCTGGTGCAATGCCCAGCACGACACAGTGGGTACCGCATACAATGCTATTTACTGACAGCGAGTGTCTGGGTGGCCAGACCAGGCCTGGGGTTCTCTGAGGGTCACAGGATGTTGGCAGTGTGGTTCTAACAGCTGCGAAAGCTATCCCGGGCAGGAAAAGAGTGGTAGCCATGGGTACAGTCAAAGGGGGAAAGGCCCTCGATGAGCGGCTGTCTGGAAGCCTTGGACGCTCTCCACCAAATAGGTCTGGCACATTCTCGTGATGCCAGGTCACTAGAAAGAGTCTGCAGAGTGTACAATGCTCTTCAGTTTCCATCTCCTAACGAGCTGAAAGTAGAGGATTAGCCCCAGGCTTACAGAAATGCACGCCCCCGTCCGATGGCAGCATCCCTCCTTGTCATTTGAAGTAACAGGATGCGTGTGTGCATGCATGTGTGAGTACGCATGCGTGTGTGTGTATGCATGGGCGTGTGCACGCATGCCATCCAGCTATGAATTTACTGTAATAAATCTCCCTGGTGTGATGGCACTAAAGAAACAGGGAAGGTTTTCTTGGATGGGGGCTTTCTTCTCTCTTCTCCGCCCTCCCAACTCTGTCCCCCTAAGTCCTTGTGAGGCATCCTGGACTTGCCTTCCTAATGCATTATGACAAATCAGTGCAGGCTTCTCTTCCTCTCCCAGTACACCATCTACACGTGAGTTATGTAGCCCAGCTGGAGAAAATCTAAACGTAACCCAGCAGAATGGGCTCTGTCCTGATGCATGGGCTGTGAAGCCACCAGTGTTTCTCCATCCAGACTTCTCCCAGTCTCCGAGAGGTGCTACAAAACCCTGCTGACTCTATGGCCAATGGAACATCTCCACTTGGTTCATCTTGGTCCCCTGCCCTAACCTGCTTTTCTTCATGTATTCACTTCCTCAAGGAATGGCACTGCCATCCTTCTGGCTGCCCAATCTGGGGACACGGGAGTCAGCCTCAACTTCTGCCCTCATTTTACCACACAACTGATGCATTACAAACTCTTCCTGAAGACCTCCGATCTCTGCACATTCCTCTCCATCCCTGAAGTATCTAGTCTGCTCCGGCTTCCATTCCTTCTAATCTGACTGCAGCACTCGCCTCCCGGCACGTGTCCCAGCATCCTGTCTGACTCCAGTGGGTTCTCTCACTGCAGCCGTAGTGATCTTTCCAAAGCACCATCTCATCACGTCTTTCCCCTACTGGAGACACTTTGATGGCTGAACCCTTAGCAGCAAAGGCCAACTACTCCTCACAGCTAAGAGGGCATTTCATGATCTGGCCCAGATGTACCTGCTCAATTCCTTTCACAATTCCTCCTTCCAGCCTCGTTCAGTCTCTCCTACGCATCTAGGTTTTGCAAACGTGTTTCCCCTGTCCCTGTGCATCACCTACGTCTCTGCTTGGAGGAAATTTTCTCCTGAAATTTGAAAGGGAGGTCCCTCCTGGGTGCTACTACAAAACTGTATGTGGTGGCCGTTAATATTGTTCATGAAATATCTGGAAGTGTATTTGCTCATGACTGTTTAAACTGTAAACTCATGCACTTAAAAGAGTATAAACTTTAATAAACAGTATAAATAATTTATAGCCCTATAAATTCTTAAAATCTTGAAGTCACATGCTACAATTAGTACTGACTTGTTCTGCATATACAATGGAGGAAATATTTCTTTTTACAGTCAGCGAAATCGAATATTTATTTAAAATCAATAAGTGATAAATTCTAATTCCCAGGGGGTGACTTTTCTGCATAATGTTTAAATATACACATATGCAGCATACTATGTGTTTGAGCACAGTCAGCTGAATTCTGTTGACTCAGCTCAACAATGCAGGTGTACCTCATCAATGCAGGTGTATCTCATTTTACATGACAGGCATCCTTTGAAAACTGCATGCAACCTGAATTTCTGTGAATCAAAGTTGATTTTAAATGTCCCTTTTGAGCAAATTCTATGGTAATTCCATGTTCAAAGGGAAGAATCACCTTCTAATTTAACTTTCGTGAATAATCCAGACTTCCATAATTGGATTTACTTATAGCGATATTATAAAGTAATTAAATCGATTTTTGTCACAGAATAAAACATGAAGGAAAAAACCAGTAATGTAAGATATTTACATACCCATTACCAACATCCCACAAAATACAAACACTGAGATGATTAAGCTATCTTAAAAGCCTCTCATGCATAATGAAGGAAGAAATAGAGGAAGGTTTAGTATTTACATCCTTCTGAATCCCATTTTATCCACTATTTAAAAAAATTTTTTTTCTCTCAATTTACAACTACCAAGAACACACAGAGCATTCTAGAGTAGAGCCATTTTTCCCCCCTAGGGGCACAAAAATGAGTTTCTTGGAAGAATTATCTCAATTTTCTTCATAAATAAATATGAAATAGCTTCTTAGGCACACCAACATATATATGTATAATTGTATCATTACACTCTATTTCGACAATTATAAGATGCTGTCAATTGTGAGATGGACCACAATGCTGTGTTTCATTGAGAAAGAAAAACTTCTGTCAACCATGTTATGACACATAATAGATTGTGAGACACACGCTAATTTCAGAGATGTTAAAATGTGAGAAAATGTGCATTTTGAAATCAGTGATATACAGGAATCGAGTCCTTTCTGCTTTATCTCCAGCATTTGGAATAGTGCCTGGCAATAGTAAACATTCTATAAATATTTCTTGAGTGAAGGAAAAAGTAATAATATTTAAAACATAGAGAAATAAATATATTGCATAGAGGAAAATTATAGAAATGATGAGCACTGATCAAAGGTTTTAAGGGTTTTAAAGAGTAACAGTTGTTTTATTGTCTCTTAAATTGTAGCTCAGGAAATTAGAATAACTCTTTATAAACTTCCATAAATAGATAACAATCAGGTTTAAAATATGCAAATAAAATCATCTATAAATTTGATGAGATTTTTTTAACTAGATTTTAAAATGATCACCCTGATATGCCATTCTGACATAGTTTGCAACAGACTGTCCTCTGAATTTTACTTTAAGCTCATTACTTATATCAGACTTATCTCAAAGGTCTGGGTTATCTTAATGTGACCAAACACGCCTTAGATTATGTCTTTTTTTAATATATAAATTCTTTTATTTATATTTTTGGCTGCGTTGGGTCTTGGTTGCTGCGCACAGGCTTTCTCTAGTTGCGGCGAGTGGGGGCTACTCTTCGTTGCGGTGTGCAGGCTTCTCATCGCGGTGGCTTCTCTTGTCGCGGAGCATGGGCTCTAGGTGCACGGGCTTCAGTAGTTGTGGCACACGGGCTCAGTAGTTGTGGCTCACGGGCTCTAGAGTGCCTGCTCAGTAGTTGTGGCGCATGGGCTTACTAGTTGCTCCACGGCATGTGGGATCTTCCCGGACCAGGGCTCGAACCCGTGTCCCCTACACTGGCAGGCGGATTCTTAACCACGGCGCCACCAGGGAAGTCCCTTAGATTATGTCTTGAATCCTGTCAGTAAGAATGGGAAAATGCCCTATTTCACAACTGCTGACAACTTGCTGATGCTGCCGATAACAAACGTCCTCAATGTATTTCACGAACAGTTCTTCCTCTAGTATATTTCTTTTATGTTAGCTGACATCCTTTTAAGATATTCCCAGCAGAGAGCACTTTTATAAATGAAGAGAGTTCCATAACTTCTCATTTGTTGCTTAAATTGGCTAAGTTCTAGTTAATCACTTTACACATCCTCTTCACGAGTTTTATCCTTCATCTGAAAACGTCCCTTTTCCTCCCACTTGTTCTGCCTTCATGGGCTCACGAGTATGAAACCAGACATGGGTGATGTCCTCTCTGATAGTTTTGCCATCTGATGGTCCACTGGCAGTGGAAGCGACGGCCTTCCCAAGCCTTGACCTTCACGTATAAATGCCAGGTCCGCTAGGTCTGAAGTAACTCTGTCTCCTCTGTACTCAATACACAATGCAAAACGGGGTCTGGACTCTGGAGAATAACGGAGCAAGGTCACCGTGTTCTCTCTTCAGAATAAAATGCACATCTCCCATTAAATGTCAAATCCTTCCTTTCTAAAGGTTGAACAGGACAGTATTTTTGAAAGAATTCCTCTTGGTAAAATTGAGAGGGCAGGAAAAAAGTCCTATCCAAAAATACACCCTGGCTTGGGGCCCTTTTCGTTTGATTTTGAATTAACTTATTTTACACACTTTTCTCTCAATAACCTGGCAGGCAAACACTGGTCGATACAGCAGTCTCAGGCCCTGAAATCTGAAATACTGGGTTGGCCAAAAAGTTCATTTGGGTTTTTCCATACGCTGTTATGGAAAAACCCAAATGAACTTTTTGGCCAACCCAATACTTTCATGCTCTGTTTTAGCGGCCTTGTAGAGTTTTCAGTTACGAGAGGGCTTTCTTTTTTATTGATACATTTTCAATGCAAGCAATATCAGTAGCAATGTTTCCCTATCTTCTTCATCATTTTGTTTCTTCAGCAATCAACTCTGCCTTGGCCTCCTTCGCTAGACTCCCCAGGTATCCCTCTTTCTGCTTTGGAGGAGGAAAGAAGGTCCCAAATGACCGTGGCCAGTTCTACAAGACTGTCTGGATCACTAACATCATCTGGCTGGTCCTCTTTCCTAGGTGCCTTTTAGGGTCTAGAATTACAGGCCTCCCCACACCCCTAGCGCCTGCATCCCTGCCTGCGGCCATGCTGGTCAGCTGCTCCAGAATGATGCCCAGGTAGCTGGTGCCCCAGCGGCCTGTCTTCCCTTTCCTCCACCCTCCTCTTTGCTGCTGCCCCTCTGGCTTCTTCCCTTTCCCCGGCATCTGCTCCTCCCACTGTCTCTACTGCTTTGGTCTCCACACTGGAGTAGCCCATAAGCCATGCTCCCCCGTGGCCCACATTCGAGGGATGGAACTGTGCCGCCTACAACTCTGCAGGGCATCTGATGATGGCGTGCCACCCAGGAAGCTCTGCCGCTCCTCTTCCCTGCTGGCACCCAAGTCCTCAAGGAGTTGCCCTGAAGAGGCTTGCTCAAGTTCCTGCCAGCCTAACTCTGCTCCTTTGGGGAAACGCTTCCACTGAAACTTACATAAGAGCCCTCTTAGTCTTGGAAGCCCTCCACACGTAAGGGCAAAGATGGTGCTCAGCACACCTGCCTCACGTTCATGCACACAATGCTTCATGCCTGCCCCTCTGCCCTCCCTCCCTCCCTCTCAGAAATGAAGATCATCTCGTCAGTTATTGCTTCCTCTCTTACCATCTCAGATGTCGATTATTGTAAAGTGCCAAGGAGGAATGGCCCCAGTGAACTGTTCCCTTTGCTCTTGGCGTGTTTATTCCTGGCTTCAGACCCACAAGAGAGAGAGAGGCTTCGCGTACTCCACGGCATTGACACAAACAGCAGTGTAAGGCTTTTGTTGCCATTTTATAGTTTAAAAACTATAACAGATATTCATGAGTTTAATTTAACTGTCTACTTACTACCAGCCATGCTTGTTAAGGGCTGCAATAAACCAACAGAAAAATTAAGCGCTCTACTAATAGATTATGTGAAGAGGTCCACGTTACGGATTCAGTTGGTACTCATACCAGTGGCGTAGATCCTGATGACTCCATTCGGTATTCCTGCAGATGTTGTCATGTATCATGCCTTCCACTGCCATCAGAGGAACAGGCCCATTCACTGTTTTGTTTTGGTTTTTTTTTCCCCAATTCTCTGTGTTGGATAAATAAGCTGATAATCTTTGTGGTGCACAATAAAAAAATATTAAAACCAGGCCTGACTAACGTGTGTCTGGAGACATAAGAAGAAAAACGTTTTAAAGTCCCAGCCCTAAAATACTCCGACTTCTTCCCTACTACTCCATCCGGTTGATTTTTAGGCATTCTTACATTTCTGGACGCCATTCCAAACAATGTGAATATAAAATGCTCTAATTTGCATCTGAAGCCTTTAACTGTGTTCTTCTATCACACCATTTATTCATGGGATTGGCCTAAGAGAACTCCACAAACCCCACGCTACAGGTGAGGAAACGAAAGCCAAGAGAGGTTAAGAAGCACGCTTGGCAGGCACAGACCCAGGGCATGGCGGAGCTGGGCTGCACCTACACTCTGCGACTGCCAAGTGGGTGCTTTACGTCAGCCCCAAACACAATCCTACTCCTGCCTGTTTGGGATGGTCAGCTGTATGTGTCAGCCTGGCTAGGCTGCAGGCCCTAGTTTCTCAATCAAACAGTCATCTAGGCGTGAAGGTATTCTGTAGATGCTGTTAACATCCACTATCAGGCGACTTTATGCAAAGAACATTAGCCTGGATAACCTAGGTGGGCCTGATCTAATCAGTTGAAAGGCCTTAAGAGCAGAAGTGAGGTTTCCCTGAAGAAGAACAAATGCCACCAGTTCCACTGCGGGGGGGGGGGGGGGGGGGGTTACAGCATTAGCACCTGCCCAAGAGTTCCCAGCCTGCTCTTCCTGACGGCCTGTCCTATGAAATTTGTACTTGCCTAGCCATTCCCCAAAACTGCATAAGTCGACTCTTTGCGATACTTACTCATGGTTAAGGGGCTGTTATGGGCCAATACTGTGCAGGGCCCTCAAGTCATATACTATATGCCAGGCACATATTTGATGCACATATTCTTGAACATCAACCTCCCCTAACCCCTTAGTTGCAAGCGTTTAATTCTATTTCTCCTTTTGTAATTCAGGGCTCCTTTTTCCTTAAGGGAAGCATATCCTTCAAGGATATCCTACTCATATACTTGAAGTCACTCGTGTTTATCACGTCGTTGATAAAAAAGATGTTAAAATTAGGTAAAATCTGTGTAATCTGCCTAACACTAGCCCAGTTCTGTTGCACTGTGTACAATTTTACTATTTTATATAATTAACAAGTTCATGCAAAACTCAGTCATTCTATGTGCAAGATTAGAGTGACGTATTTCTAGTATTACCAAAGTGTCACTGCTTAGACACTAGTTTAGAAAAGCCTGTTCTCCTCTTCGGGTTAAGTAACCCACACTCCCTGAATGCTTCACTGTGAATCAGGCACCCGGTCCGGCAATTACTTCATCTGCTCGCCTGTGGAGCTTCTACTAGTCATTCTTTCTCATCCTAAGTAGCCAGCACTGGATTCAGCCTTCTAATAAGAGATTCTGAATTGTTAAGGAATGCTGCTCTTAATACGGGAACAAATATTTACCAACCACCTTCAACCTTGGGTTTACTATATCCATCCTTACACTACTACAGCTCAACCGTTCATTCTCCTCCTCCTACGCAGAGAGGGACTTGGTTCCTCCCTCTCCATCTTAAGTCAAACGAATGAGGACTGGACTTATGACCACGTGATGCTTACAGCTTATCTGTCTGCCTACCTGACCCTTGTTTCTATTCATGTGGCCCGTACTTGCCCATTTTCTCCCATTTCCCATAATAATTTTGAATCTGTGTTGGCCTCCTGCTTACCAGTCTAAAACCAATAAGAAGTCATCTATGTGCCACTGAACTTAACTCTCAACCCTTCACTTATGTCACTGATCAAAAGATGTTCAAAAATGATCTTTTCATGGACAGCAGCAATATGTTCAATCTGAGATGAACTTCAGAATATAAAATGTGCTGATTTGGATTAGAAGGAACACAAGCCCAATGCTATGCTCTGCCACAGAGACTACCCACTAAATATTAATTGCATTAAAATGATTATTCAGGAGAAAAGCACTCAATGCTTGATTTGGAAATAAACATACTTCTGTTCAGGCAATGATAAAAAACTATCCTCTCATTATTTATTCACTAAGTATTGTTAGTTAACAATTTTATTGTTCATTTGCTTTCATTCCCAAGCATATTTTTTAAAACTATACTTGATTAATAATTTAAAATACTGTATTATACAGTAGCATTTGGATATTGTAGTAAAGCATTAAAGGAAGATCTAGATAGGGAAGAGATAAAACAGCAATAACTCATCCCCTACCACCACTGTACCACATTTTAGCATTTGGATCACTATATGCACAAAGGGGTGCAACAAAAACATCTAGATGAAAATTTATAGTTATTGCAAGGATGTTATAAACAATCCTGTCGTCTGTATCACTGTCTGCGAGAATATATGGGAATAATGTCTCTTGTCGTCTGTATCAGTGTCTACGAGAATATATACGAATAATGTCTCTTGGACCACAATGTGAGAAAAGTCTCTGCTTCTCCTAAGTGACTGAGTTCATATTTAAGGTCAAATGACCCTTGAAGCCCCTCAAGTTTCCCTTTTCACTTTGGTTGCTAGGAATCTGAGTCAACTTGGAGGCTACTTTTACTCACTAATAATTGTATGAATTTTGGTAAGTTACCTTATATCCATCTCTGACTAAGAGACCTATGAGCAGCATTGCGGTTTGGCAGACTAAGTTAAATATGGTCATTTCAGGAGCTCTGAATGACTTTGCTGTTTGGCAGAGCAAACCACTTAATTAGAGCTCACATCACATATGTCTCCAAATAACAATTAGGGACTCTACAATTCCTTCCTCCTCATCCAAGGCTACTCTGATGATTGGTGAAGTTTCACTGAAAAATCTTAAAAAGGATGCTTTTCCATAAACGTTAAGAAAGGGATATTTTAAAAGCTTTTGATTTGTGTGCACAGTAAAATAACCCAGTGCAGCGTCTGAGTCAGAGCTGCTGGGCTCTGGGCTTCCTGGAGTGGAGCATATTAGTCCATTTATTCCACCAGCAGTCTGATGCTTTGTCTTTGACAGTGGATTGCAGGAGGTGTGGCATCAAGGGTCTAGGTGACTTTGTGTGTGGCCATCACATGCCAATCTCCTTCAACCATTGATCTATCATTTCTATGTGTTACTTTTTATAAGCCTGAGAATGTACCAAGATTTAGTACAAAAAATTTTTTTTATAAGAGAAAGAATACTCTCAAAAACTCAGTAGAAATTGGAAATTACAGACTACCTCAAGAGATGAAACTGTTTTCATCAAACGTTTATGCCCATTTCGAGACTTGCTCTTTTTATGTTCACTCAGACAGGCAGGACAAAGGATTTGGGTCTGGAAGCTAGTACTGACATGGCAAAATTCCAAGCAGGAAGGTTGAGTAGTCGTTAGGGGTTTCCTGTGCCCCAAGATTCATACTGAAATTTACAGATCAACACTTAAACTACATATGAAAACAGATCGTAAGTGATGTATTATGTATCAATGCAAAATGTTCCCTAAAAAAAAATAAGCTGCTATACCTGGCAGCAGTTATCATACCTGCCGTCATCCACCTGAAAGGATGCTGAGTGGTACCCGAATGGGGTGAACTGAGTTATGGCAGCCAAGGGGCTGGAAGAGGGGGTCTGTGTACCTGGAAAATGTGCACCACGAAGGCAAAACCTGGGCTAGGCGGTAAAGAACCCCACACTGTTAGGGCTGGGATGTGAAATTCCAAGAAGCACTGGGTACTTGAAAGCAATTTAACACGTTTAAAGCTCTGGATGGTAAAGGTTAACTTCTCTGCTGACTCACCAGGACTGTGTTGTTGAGTTGCCAGAATTTACAAGCACAAAGTAATGACTGGAAAGGGAATGCACCCCAAGGAAAGAGAGGAACGGTTCACCTGCATCAAGGATAGGAGGCTCAGACACAGTATCCTGTGGCACGTGGAAGTAACTCAGAGATCCGTGGGATAACGTATGGCCCTTTAGCACTAAAGAGGGCAAGGCTGCATTCACGTTGCTAAGGGACAGGGAACCCTGGTTTCTCCAGGCGATTAGCCTGCGAAAGGAAGGCTGCTCTATTTAGTAACGTAAGAACCCAGCATGATGAGAGGCTTATGGCAAAAACCTACCGTGACCCGTGGGAGAATGTCTGCCCAGGAAACTAACGATCAATAGCTCTGTACCGTATTTAACTACAGTTCTATGCTTGATGACAAACACAGTCCATAAACGTCGCTTGGTAATTTGCATGGGCAAAAATTATTAGCTAAAAGTCACACGTGAGGCATGCGTGCTTGCAAACACCACGTGACTGATTACAACATGTCTTCATACTTATAACTCTGCTGTATGTTCCCATTAAGACCCAGTAAATTACTTCTCTGCACCACTGATGATGAAGATTTTTCTCCATTAGGGTAGCTTCCAATCACACAGACTTTCAAAAGGTCATATTTTTAACCTGAATAAATGTAGTTGTATTTCTCACCAAATGGTCCCTTGGAAATCAGAAATCACTAGGGTACGGAGAGACCTGGGGCTACGTATTCAATCAGGAAGCCATACATTTACTGAAGGGCAGGTACTCACAGGGTCATACATCCCCAAATGATAACACAGGGAAACAAATTCCTAGCTTATGGTTTCTGTACTAGGGATTGATTTTTGCTCTGTCAAAATCACACATCCATGAGCAAAATAAATCATTATGGGCATTTTAAGCCACTAAGAAGACTCAAGGTGTTACTTAAATAATTATATTAAACAAATACTAAACTCTTGGTAGTCTTCTTTTCTCACAGGTGTATGTGTTATCCATGTGAATCTTTGTGTGTGTGTGTGTGTGTGTGTGCACGCATTCTAATACTGAACAAAAAGGTAAATATATTGTGGATAATAAGAACAAAGTTTCTCCCTGTCAGAAAAGGGAGCTATGAATACAGGAAGAGAGGAGACTAGAATTATCCCTGTGGAATTGGACTGGAATTAGAGGTATCAGTGTGAACCCTAAATTTTGTTAGACAGAAAGATAGATAAATAAGATGGATGGATGGATGATAGATGTTAGATAGATAGTGAAGTAGTTACAGATGTGTGTATGTATATGTATTTTATATACCTGTTTTAATATAGCATTATTATACAGATAGATAGATAGATCACCTAGTAGCTTTGTCGAAGGGAAGGGCCTAGTAGCAATGAGTACACACAGTGCCCAGATCTTGGTTTCTAAAATCCATTTCTGCAATAAACAAAACCAGGGCTGCCTGGAGAAATGGCTGATTCCAGGTCTGGGGCTGGAGAATTACAAAATGATCTGTGAACATTGTGCTGTACCAGAAAAAGAAATGATGAGGAATAATGAGGATATGTCAGATGTAAAAATGTCAGCTTGAAGGGAATCCCACTGCCCAAATCTAGGATAATTTGAGCACTGAAATAATATGAAATAATCAGTTATAAACCATTGAATAAAATAAAAATCCATGAATTCATATTGGTTAAATAAAGTAGAAAGGAAGCTCTTCCTTACAGAGGAATGCCAACTAATAAATGTAGTGGCAATTATGCAATTAGAAAACCACCATCTGGCAAGCACCACTATAATAACTGATTCAGGCAAGAATTATCAATGGGTGCTAAAGCTATTGAGTGAAAGCTTCATGATAAATAAGGTGTTCACATGGTCTCAAAGATACTTACTGACACTACTCATTAATAATTTCAGTGGAGAAACCTGACAGATACCACCTTAACCAAGTGATGATGTTCACACCACCAGTAACAGGAGAAATTGATATCATGGACCTCTGGACGTGATGTTTTGAAGAAGATTGGCACCCTTACTATGGCATTCCTACCAAAAACGCAAAACTCGAATCTAATCGTTAGAAAACATTAAAGAAACCGAAATTGACGAACAGTCTATAAAATACTGGCCTCTGGTCCTCAAAAATGTCAAGGTCATGAAAGACAAAAGGAACTGAGGAACTGATGCCTATTAAGGGAGCCTAAAAAGACATGTCAACTAAATGATCTTAAAGTGGATCCTGGACCAGAAAAAGAAAAAGAGACATCATTAGGACAATTTGAGAAATTAAAATAAGGTCTAGAGATTATAGCATTGTCTTAATTTTAAATCCCTAATTTTGATCACTGTACTGTGGCTGTAATAAGAGAAAGTTCTTTCTTTGGGGGGAAATATACACCAAAGTATTTAGGAATATATAAGCATCATGTCTGCAACTTATCATCAAATGGTTCAAAACAAATTATATGTACATATGCCAATGGATTTTATATTATACACACATACAGGAAGCAAAGTGAGGAGAAGCAAAGGGAAGGGAAAGGGAGGAGAGGAGAGAAAAAGAGAAAAATAAAGAAATGTGGTTAATGTTGGGGGAATCTGAGTGAAAGGTGTAAGGGAATTCCTTGACTCTTCTTGCAACTTTTAAGGATGAAATTATTTCAAAGTGAGTGTCTTAAAATTATACAGATGTGGAAAGATGAAAAACATTCACTTAATAATGGAACAGGTTAATTAAAATGCTATATATTAACTTCTAACAGTAGTTAAAATGAAAAAATATATAGAACCACATGGACCAACAGGGATAGATGCTGAAATCATGTCAAACGAAAAAGGCAAGTCAGACAATGTCATGGACAGTTCAGCATCATTTATGCAATTTAAAACACATATGGGAAATATGACCGTTAAGGTATTTAGTGAAATTCTTAATAATTTTTTTGACATGGGGTCCTACATTTTCATTTTTACCTGGGCCTCAAATTATGTAGCCCCATAAACTATTATATTTTATTTCTTTCATACCAAAGAATAACCAAAATGAATTAGTTATTTCTGGATAGTACGTATCCAGGTGTTTACTGTATTATTTTATGTACTTTTCAGTATTTCAATATTTTTTTCAAGTTAAAAAGTATCTTAAGTTCATCTTAAGATGCTAATATAGCCTGTGGTGATAAAACTAGAAAAAAGCAGCAAAAGCAACCTGATAGTCAACATTTCAAAGTTTTTTTTAAGGTTTGTTATATTTATTTTTCTATAATTTACATTTAAGGAAAAATAATGTCACTTATATAAAAACATAGCATCATGATAAATCCCTTGATTTTCTCTTCCAACCAAACTGCTCCTCCTACTTTCCTATAAATAAGATCTAGAACCACACTGATAAGAGAATCCTGCTAACTTAGTGTTTTGTATATTTCAGATATATCATAGGCTAAAAACTGGGTAGTTTGGAATACACATGGCTCCATGGATTTGTGTCTCATCCCCGAAGCAGAACCATTAACATCTCTATCCAGTCACTTCCCTCTACATAAATAGAGCAATTTCACAGCTGGCCTTTCCTGTTTTCCCTGTTCATTTTCCCTGCAACTTAAGTTCTGTCTTTTGCATTCCTCCTTGTTTTTCTTATTGCCAGATGTCTTTGCTACTCAGGATTTAGTTTAATTTGTCTCTCACCTCACACTTTCGCCTGATTTCACTTCTACAGCATCTACTTTTGCTTCATATTTGCGGCCATTCCTGATGTGGTCACCAAACCATCTCTCTCTCTTTACAACAGCTTTTCAAAGTTGAGTTGCCCTAAACTCGAGTTTAGTTTATAAGAAAAATTCTCTGCTTAAGGATGCTCTTCCCTTATCTGAACCCTCTGCATACACTTCTCTGCTGAAACATTACCTCTTCAAAAGTGTTCTTCAACCACCCTATCCACGATCCCTCCCTCCCTTCCTAGCCCATCACTCCATCCCCTCACTTTATTTTTATCACAGTACCCACTACTCTGAAACTCTCTCATTTATTTATGTAGTTAGGCATATTACACTCTCCTTCAATAGAAGTAAGCCCTGGGAGGAAAGGGGCTCTACATTCCTTATCCTCTGCTATATACCCAGCACCTAAAACGGGACTTGGCACACAGCAGCCATCTAATGTCTATTGAAAAAATGAACTTAGAATGAGAGGTAGAGAGAAAGAGAGAAGGATTTGCAGAGACAGAGAAGGGAGGTCCAAAAATGTCCATGCTTTTGGAACAAGCTCGGAGCAAGATTTTTGCAAGAGCCTTCAGGATGCCCAGACAGCATAAGCAAAGACTTGCAGGAAGCTAGTGACACCTCGGTCCTTGGAAATCCCACTCTCCAATCATGCCCTTAGCAAACTCACCCTGGCAAGGCTCCCTCAGGAAATGATGAGCTCCATTTCAAATGCAGCAACTCCCTGGGTCATCAATTCCAGTCACCTCAAATCTGCACTTCAGGGGGAGACTATGAGAGAACCTCGTCCTTCAAGGCCAAAGGCAAAGATCCCTGCACAAGTGAATGCCTGACCCTTAACACCAGGGATTCCCTGATGCCACCTCCTGAAGACCAGAACTGCCAGAGATCTCTAGAAGATCTGCACCTCTGCATGTCTCTGCTCTGTTCACCCTGCTCCCTGTTTCTCAGACCCCTGACTTCCAAGGCCTGGCATGAGCTTACCTTCATACAACCTGCCCTAACTCCTGGAGCCCACTGTATAGACAGGGTCCTGGCAGACTGGGTAAGCTAGGACCAGGCAGATGAGAGTTTAACAGAGGGACTACTGCCTGCCCCATGGTACTGGATAGGGAACCACAGGCCTGAGGTTAGGAACACAAGGGAGTAGTGACTACTCCTTGGCCTGAAGGGCCAGAGCCCCCCTAGTAAAGAGGAGGTGGGGGGGGAGGAGATGGCACCTCACTCTCCTCCCTCCCTCTGATCTCCCCATTGGCTGAGCTCAACTGGAAGCCAAAGGGCAGGAGAGCCTGATGCAGTTCTTAGAGGTGAGCTTCCTTGGCAATAAGTGGTTGGGGGCAGAGGAGTGGATTTGGGAGAAGCAAACACAAGAACCTCCGAATACTCACAATCCTTGCCCCGCTCGACACACTTACAAGGAGCACACGATTATACCCTGTCTTGCTTGAGTTCTACCCTTGTTTCCTGCGTTCCAGCCTTGTCTCTCTTGGCTAGATGCTAAGGTCTTCAGGGGAAGGGACCATATATTATTTTTCCTGCACCCCCTAAAGAGTTTGTCATATAATCATATATCATATCTTGTAATCACAAAAATTCAGTGATTATATGACAAATTACTAAATACACCGTCAGATTTTCTGATATTAAAAAATAACCAAAAAGTGTCAGAATTTACAAGACTCTGATTATATGTGATAGCAATGGGTATCTATCTCATTAATGGTAGCCAAAATTCTGTACCAGCTAATATATATTTCTACACAAGATACAACACTATCTAGTAAGGAAAGTGAATGATGACAGTAGTTTGCTATGTACAAACAAACTGCATTATCTGCTCCACAAAAAGCACGACAAAATTTCTGTTGGGTATTTATTACTTGGCCACTATATGAAAATATTACAGAAATAAAAAGTCTAGGAAGAGAAAATATCCTAACAAATTCTTACAGAACTGAATAGTAATACGCTACTGCAAATCAATTCTGATACAAAAAAGGAGGAAAGAAGAAAACCCAGCTTTTCTCTTTCAGTGTAGTTTTCAAAAGGGAATAAGTAATTTACTGTTCCTTCAACCAAGCAATTCTCTCCTATTATTTGAAAAGTATATTCTAATTGCAGTTAACAAACTAAGACATAGAGTCTTGTTCTTTCTTTTTTTTTTTTTCCTGGCATGCCCTTCACATTGCTGGGTATCTTCTGATGATGAGCGTGGTGACTCACAAGGCATAAAGTTTTCAAAGCGTCTTCATCTGGCTTTGGAGACAATGAGGAAAAGGCAAAGTTTGAAACATTCTGGGAATATCCTGGGCCATTTAACAAAATTTAAATTAGACTACCACTGCATCGCATTTCATGCTCTTAAAAATCTACTAACGAGGGAGAGACCTTCAAGATGGCAGAAGGAGTAAGACGTGGAGATCACCTTCCTCCCCACAGATACACCAGAAATACATCTACACGTGGAACAACTCCTACAGAACACCTACTGAACGCTGGCAGAAGACCTCAGACCTCCCAAAAGGCAAGAAACTCCCCACGTACCTGGGTAGGCAAAAGAAAAAAGGAAAAACAGAGACAAAACGATAGGGACGGGACCTGCACCAGTGGGAGGGAGCTGTGAAGGAGGAGAAGTTTCTACACACTAGGAAGCCCTTTCACTGGTGGAGACGGAGGGTGGCGGAGGGGGGGAAGCTTCGGAGTGGCAGAGAATGCAGCAACAGGGGTGCGGAGGGCAAAGCGGAGAGATTCCCGCACAGAGGATCGGTGCCGACCAGCACTCACCAGCCCGAGAGGCTTGTCTGCTCACCCGCCGGGACGGGCTGGGGCTGGGAGCTGAGGCTCGGGCTTCGGAGGTCAAATCCCCAGGGAGAGGACTGGGGTTGTCTGCGTGAACACAGCCGGAAAGCGCCTAGTGCACTACAGCTAGCAGGGAAGAAGTCCAGGAAAAAGTCTGGAAATAAGAGGCAAGAGACCATTGTTCTGGGGTGCTCGAGGAGAGGGGATTCACAGCACCTCCTAAACAAGCTCCAGAGACGGGCACGAGCTGCGGCTGTCAGTGCGGAACCCAGACATGGGCATGAGACGCTAAGGCTGCTGCTGCAGCCACCAAGAAGCCTGTGTGTGAGCACAGGTCACTATCCACACCTCCCCTCATGGGAGCCTGTGCAGCCCGCCACTGCCAGGGTCTTGTGATCCAGGGTCAACTCCTCCGGGAGAACGCACGGCACGCCTCAGGCTGGTGCAACGTCACGCTGGCCTCTGCCGCCGCAGGCTCGCCCCGCATTCCGTACCCCTCCCTCCCCCCGGCCTGAGTGAGCCAGAGCCCCCTAATCAGCTGCTCCTTTAACGCCGTCCTGTCTGAGCGAAGAACAGACGCCCTCCAGCGACCTACACGCAGAGGCGGGGCCAAATCCAAAGCTGAACCCGAGGAGCTGTGCGAACAAAGAAGAGAAAGGGAAATCTCTCCCAGCAGCCTCAGGAGCAGCGGACTAGATTCCCACAATCAACCTGATGTGCCCTGCATCTGTGGAATACATGAATAGATAACGAATCATCCCAAACTTGACGTGGCAGACATTGGAAGCAACTGTAGACTTGGGATTTACTTTCTGCATCTAATTTGTTCCTGGTTTTATGTTTATCGTAGTTTAGTATTTAGAGCATATTATCACTGGAAGCTTTGTTTATTGATTTCGTTGCTGCCTTCCTTTCTTTTTATATATATATATTTGTGTGTGTGTGTGTGTGTGTGTGTGCGCGCGCGCGCGTGTGTGTGAGTGTGTGAGTGTGTATGTGTATGCTTCTTTGGGTGGTTTTGTCTGTATAGCTCTCCTTTCACCATCTGTCCTAGGGTTCTGTCTGTATGTTTTTTGGTTTTTGCTTTTTTTTTTTTTTAAGCATAGTTGTTAGCACTTGTTATCATTGGTTGATTTGTTTTTTGGTTTGGTTGCTCTCTTCTTTTTTTTTATTACTTTTTAATTTAAAATTTTTTAATGATAGATTTTATTTTTTTATTTTAATAACTTACTTTTCTCTTTCTTTCCTTCTTTCTTTCTTTCTTTTCCTCCATTTTCTTCTGAGCCATGTGGCTGACAGGGTCTTGGTGCTCCAGCCGGGTGTCAAACCTGAGCCTCTGAGGTGGGAGAACCAAGTTCAGGACGTTGGACCACCAGAGACCTCGCAGTCCCACATAATATCAAATGGCAAAAACTCTCCCAGAGATGGCTATCCCAACGCTAAGACCCAGCTCTCTTTCACCACCAGCAAGCTACAGTGCTGGACACCTTATGCCAAACAACTAGCAATACAGGAACACAAACCCCACCCAGTAGCAGAGAGGCTGCCTTAAATAAGGTCACAGACACCCCAAAACACACCACCAGAGGCGGTCCCACCCGCCAGGACAAGATCCATCCTCATCCACCAGAATATAGGCAACTAGTCCCCTCCACCAGGAAGCCTAAACAACCCACTGAACCAACCTTACCCACTGGGGTAGACACCAAAAACAATGGGAACTACAAACCTGCAGCCTGCAAAAAGAAGACCCCAAACACAGTAAGTTAAGCTAAATGAGAAGACAGAGAAACACACAGCAGATGAAGAAGCAAGCTAAAAACCCACCAGACCAAACAAATAAAGAGGAAATAGGCAGTCTACCTGAAAAAGAATTGAGAGTAATGATAGTGAAGATGATCCAAAACCTTGGAAACAGAATAGAAAAAATTCAAGAAACGTTTAACAAGGACCTAGAAGAAATAAACAGCACATAAACAATGATGAAAAGCACAATAAATGAAATTAAAAATTCTCTAGAAGGAATCAATCAATAGCAGAATAACTGAGGCAGAAGAATGGATAAGTGACCTGGAAGATAAAATAATGGAAATAACTATCACAGAACAGAATAAAGAAAAAAGACTGAAAAGAATTGAGGACAGTCTCAGACAGCTCTGGGACAACATTAAACACACCAACATTCGAATTACAGAAGAAAAAGAGAAAACAAAAAGGGACTGAGAAAATATTTGAAGAGATTATAGTTGAAAACTTCCCTAATATGGGAAAGGAAATAGTCAATCAAGTCCAGGAAGCACAGAGAGTCCCATACAGGATAAATCCAAGGAGAAACACACCAAGACACATATTAATCAAACTATCAAAAATTAAATACAAAGAAAAAATATTAAAACCAGCAAGGGAAAAGCAACAAATAACATACAAGGGGATCCCCATAAGGCTAACAGCTGATCTTTCAGCAGAAACTCTGCAAGCCAGAAGGGAGTGGCAGGACATTTTTAAAGTGATGAAAGGGAAAAACCTACAATCAAGATTACTCTACACAGCAAGGATCTCATTCAGATTCGACAGAGAAATTAAAACCTTTACAGACGAGCAAAAGCTAAGAGAATTCATCACCACCAAACCAGCTTTACAACAAATGCTAAAGGAACTTCTCTAGGCAGTAAACACAAGAGAAGGAAAAGACCTACAATAACAAACCCAAAACAATTAAGAAAATAGTAATAGGAGCATACATATCGGTAACTACCTTAAATGTAAATGGATTAAATGCTCCAACCAAAAGACACAGACTGGCTGAGTGGATACAAAAATAAGACCCGTATATATGCTGTCTACAAGAGACCTACTTCAGACCTAGGGACACATACAGACTGAAAGTGAGGGGATGGAAAAAGTTATTCCATGTAAATGGAAATCCAAAGAAAGCTGGAGTATCAATTCTCACATCAGACAATATAGACTTTAAAATGAAGACTATTACAAGATACAAAAAGGACACTACATAATGATCAAGGGATAGAGCCAAGAAGAAGATATAACAATTGTAAATATTTATACACCCAACATAGGAGCACCTCAATACATAAGGCAAATGCTAACAGCCATAAAAGGGGAAACTGACAGTAACACAAATATAATAGGGGACTTTAACAACCCACTTTCACCAATGGACAGATCAGCCAAAATGAAAATGAAATAAGGAAACACAAGCTTTAAATGATACATTAAACAAGGTGGACTTAATTGATATTTATAGGACATTCCATCCAAAAACAACAGAATACACTTGAGAATTCTTCTCAAGTGCTCATGGAACATTCTCCAGAACAGATCATATCCTGGGTCACAAATCAAGCCTTGGGAAATTTAAGAAAATTGATATCGTATCTACTATCTTTTCCAACCACAATGCTACGAGACTAGATATCAATTACACTAAAAAATCTGTAAAAAATACAAACATATGGAGGCTAAACAACATGCTACTTAATAACCAAGAGATCACTGAAGAAATCAAAGAGGAAATCAAAAAATACCTAGAAACAAATGACAATGAAAACTTGATGACCCAATACCTATGGGATGCAGCAAAACCAGTTCTAAGAGGGAAGTTTTATAGCAATACAATCCTACCTCATCAAACAAGAAACATCTCAAATAAACAACCTAAACTTACACCTAAAGCAATTAGAGAAAGAAGAACAAAAAAACCCCAAAGTTAGCAGAAGGAAAGACATCATAAAGATCAGATCAGAAATAAATGAATAAGAAATGAAGGAAACAATAGCAAAGATCAATAAAACTAAAAGCTGGTTCTTTGAGAAGACAAACAAAATTGATAAACCATTAGCCAGACTCATCAAGAAAAAAAGGGAGAAGACACAAATCAACAGAATTAGAAATGAAAAAGGAGAAGTAACAACTAACAATGCAGAAATACAAAGGATCATGAGAGATTACTACAAGCACCTATATGCCAATAAAATGGACAACCTGGAAGAAATGGACAAATTCTTAGAAAAGCACAACCTTCCGAGACTGAACCAGGAAGAAATAGAAAATATAAGCAGACCAATCACAAGCACTGAAACTGAAACTGTGATTAAAAATCTTCCAACAAACAAAAGTCCAGGACCAGATGGCTTCACAGGTGAATTCTATCAAACATTTACAGAAGAGCTAACGCCTATCCTTCTCAAACTCTTCCGAAATATAGCTGAGGGAGGAACACTCCCAAACTCATTCTACAAGGCCACCATCACCCTGATACCAAAACCAGACTAAGATGTCACACACAAAAAAAAAACTACAGGCCAATATCTCTGGTGGACATAGATGCAAAAATCCCCAATGAATTACTAGCAAACAGAATCCAGCAGCACATTAAAAGGATCATACACCATGATCAAGTGGGGTTTATCCCAGGAATGCAAGGATTCTTCAATATACACAAATCAATCAATGTGATATACCATATTAACAAACTGAAGGAGAAAAACCATATGATCATCTCAATAGATACTGAAAAAGCTTCTGACAAAATTCAACACCCATTTATAATAAAAACTCTCCAGAAAGTAGGCATAGAGGGAACTTACCTCAACATAATAAAGGCCATATATGACAAACCCACAGCCAACATCTTTCTCAATGGTGAAAAACTGAAACTGTTTCCACTAAGATCAGGAACAAGACAAGGTTGCCCACTCTCACCACTATTACTCAACATAGTTCTGGAAGTTTTCACCACAGCAGAGAAGAAAAAGAAATAAAAGGAATCCAAATCAGAAAGGAAGAAGCAAAGCTGTCACTGTTTGCAGATGACATGATACTACACGTAGAGAATCCGAAAGATGCTACCAGAAAACTACTAGAGCTAATCAATGAATTTGGAAAAGTAGCAGGATACAAAATTAATGCACAGAAATCTCTTGCATTCCTATACACTAATCATGAATAATCTGAAAGAGAAATTAAGGAAGCTCTACCATTTACCACTGCAACAAAAAGAATAAACTACCTAGGAATAAACCTACCTAAGAAGACAAAAACCTGTGTGCAGAAAACTATAAGACACTGATGACAGAGATTAAAGATGATACAAACAGATGGAGAGATATATTACGTTCCTGGATTGGAAGAATCAACATTGTGAAAATGACTATACTACCCAAAGCAATATACAGAGTCAGTGCAATCCATATCAAACTACCAATGGCATTTTTCACAGAACTAGAACAAAAAATTTCACACTTTGTATGGAAACACATAAGACCCAAAATAGCCAAAGCAATCTTGAGAAAGAATAATGGAGCTGGAGGAATCAGGCTCTCAGCCTTCAGACTATACTACAAAGCTATAGTAATCAAGACAGTATGGTACTGGCACAAAAACAGAAAGATAGATCAATGGAACAGGATAGAAAGCCCAGAGATAAACCCATGCACATATGGTCACTTTATCTTTGATAAAGGAGGCAAGAATATACAATGGAGAAAAGAGAGCCTCTTCAATAAGTGGTGCTGGGAAAACTGGACAGCTACATGTAAAAGAATGAAATTTGAACACTTCTTAACACCATACACAAAAAGAAGCTCAAAATGAATTAAAGACCTAAATATAAGGCCAGAAACTATAAAACTCTTAGAGGAAAACATAAGCAGAACACTCTGTGACATAAATCACAGCAAGATCCTTTTTGACCCTCCTCTTAGAGAAATGGAACTAAAAACAAAAATAAACAAGTGGAACCTAATGAAACTTAAAAGCTTTTGCACAGCAAAGGAAACCATAAACAAGGCAAAAAGACAACCCTCAGAATGGAAGAAAATATTTGCAAATGAAGCAACTGACAACGGATTAATCTCCAAAATATACAAGCAGCTCATGCACCTCAATATCGAAAAAACAAACAACACAATCCAAAAATAGGCAGAAGACCTAAATAGACCTTTCTCCAATGAAGATATACAGTTTGCCAACAACCCATGAAAGTATGCTCAACATCACTAATCATTAGAGAAATGCAAATAAAAACTACAATGAGGTATCACCTCACACCAGTCAGAATGGCTATCATCAAAAAATCTACAAACAATAAATGCTGGAGAGGGTGTGGAGAAAAGGGAACCCTCTTGCACTGCTGGTGGGAATGTAAATTGATACAGCCACTATGGAGAACAGTATGGAGGTTCCTTAAAAAACTAAAAATAGAACTACCACATGACCCAGCAATCCCACTACTGGGCACATACCCTGAGAAAACCATAATTCAAAAAGAGTCATGTACCACAATGTTCACTGCAGCTCTATTTACAATAGCCAGGACATGGAAACAACCTAAGTGTCCATCATCGGATGAATGGATAAAGAAGATGTGGCACATATATACAATGGAATATTACTCCGCCATAGAAAGAAACGAAATTGAGTTATTTGTAGTTAGGTGGATGGACCTAGAGTCTGTCATACAGAGTGAAGTAAGTCAGAAAGAGAAAAACAAATACCGTATGCTAACACATATATATGGAATCTAAAAAAAACGGTTCTTATGAACCTAGGTACAGGTTAGGAATAAAGACGCAGACATAGAGAATGGACTTGAGGATACGCGGAGCGGGAAGGGTAAGCTAGGATGAAGTGAGAGAGTTGCACGGACATATATACACTACCAAATGTAAAACAGATAGCTGGTGGGAAGCAGCCGCATAGCACAGGGAGATCAGCTCGGTCCTTTGTGGTCACCTTGGAGGTGGGGGGGATAGGGAAGGGAGATGCAAGAGGAAGGAGATATGTGGATATATGTATATGTATAGCTGATTCACTTCGTTATACAGCAGAAAATAACACACCACTGTAAAGCAATTATACTACAATAAAGATGTTTAAAAAAAAAAAACTACTAACGAACATCTCCATTAGCTAATTCCTAGTTCTTTAGACACTCTGCGGATCAGGATTACTGACCATGTCACCACACACTGTGTTCCACTCCTGCCTTCCACAAAGATGGTACCACTATCAGAAAAGCATCTGTGCGAGCATCAGTGCTTGTAATATTAAATGCTCCAATCTTTAATTCTTTTTTTTTTTTTTTTGCGGTATGTGGGCGTCTCACTGCTGTGGCCTCTCCCGTTGCGGAGCACAGGCTCCGGATGCGCAGGCTCAGTGGCCATGGCTCACGGGCCCAGCCGCTCCGCGGCATGTGGGATCTTCCCGGACCGGGGCACGAACCCACGTCCCCTGCATCGGCAGGCGGACTCTCAACCACTGCGCCACCAGGGAAGCCCCAATCTTTAATTCTTTGAAGGATAAGTACAAGCATCACTTGAAACCAAAACCTAAGAGAAGCAGCCTCCAAGGGCCAACTTTATATACATTTCAGTCTTGTTTTCAAAGCTTATTATGAAACAGAACAGCAGCAATAACATTTAGTAGCAAAGTTCCACATGAAGTCTAAACTTGGAGGTCTTAGTCCCTTCTCTGTCATCCAAAACCACTTTTGCACAAAACTTCTATATCCCCCCTATGGCCCCATAAAAAAGGTACTTTTGGGCTTCCCTGGTGGCGCAGTGGTTGAGAGTCCCCCTGCCGATGCAGGGGACACGGGTTCGTGCCCCGGTCCGGGAAGATCCCACATGCCGCGGAGCGGCTGGGTCCGTGAGCCATGGCGGCTGAGCCTGCGCGTCTGGAGCCTGTGCTCCGCAACGGGAGAGGCCACGGCAGTGAGAGGCCTGCGTACCACAAAAAAAAAGAAAGAAAAAAAAAAGGTACTTTTCATCTGGGGCATGAAAAAGCCTGGTTACCATGCTTTGAAAAGCAGGAAGTGTTACTAATCCTAATCATTATTGTTATTGCCTTATGGTATACCTTAAGTTACCATCTGATTTTTATGAATATAGATAATAATCATTCATTCTTAGTGGTCGTCTAGAATCATTTCCCTCTGCTGTTAATGTACTTCCCCATAAAGGACATGGATGAAAAACACTGGGGGCACCTAATCCTTTTATGGATGATTCATGAGCATAAAACTATTAATGTTTATCTCTTAAGTGTAATTACCATATTTCTCAGATCAATGCCCACGGTTGAACACATCAATTAAAACTAGATGTATAATTTTCATGTTTCAAACGAATTTAATTGTGTGAAGAAAATCCGTTGTATGCCCTCTTGTATATACCTTTCAGGAGGCATTACTTTGCCAATTCTAGAAAGGGTTGTGGTTCAGTCTATGAACTAATCCAATCCTGTGGGCAGCTGCTATCAGGACCAGGGCAGCCATGCTTGCTCAGAGTATTTTAGTAGACATCTAATAGGTCAACTTTGCTCATAATATATTAAGTTCAACTTACTGTAATATTTTTCATTAAAAAAGTATTCCTTATTAAAAAAGTTTCATACTAGTTAATTTTTCTCCTTACTAATTAGTAATTCCATTAAGGAGAATGTTAAAAGTAATACAGTTTCCCAAATTAAACCTGAAGCAAAAGACAGAAAATAAAAAAAAAAAAAGAGGAAATTAATGAAATGGAAAACTGACAAACAGAAAAAGAATCAACAAAGCCAGAAATCAGTTCTTTAAAAAGATTGATAAAATTGATAACCACCTAGCAATACTGATCAAGATGAAGAAAAGACAGAGAAAACAGAAATTATCAATATTAAGAATAAAACAGCGACCATAACTACAAATTACACAAAAATTAAGAGCCTAATGAGGGTGTATCATTAATAACTTTATGCCAATAAATTTGACAACCTGGATGAAATAGAAAAATTCCTTGAAAGATACAACTTATCAGAAGTGACATAAAAGGACATAGAAAATCTGAATAATGTTGTATCTGTTAAAGAAATTGAACTTGTAATTAACCAACTTCCCAGAATGAAACTCTAGGACTAAATGTTTCTAGTGTTAAATTCTTTCAAAAATTAATCATAGATAATACCTGTCACACACAATCTTTTAGAAAATAAGGAAGAGAGTGTTTCCCAACTCATCTTATGAAGTCATTATAATCTTGGTATCAAAACCAAAGATAAGGAAAGAACATTACAGATCAAAATCCCTCATGAACAACAATATAAACATCTGTAACCAAATATTATCAAACCATCTGGAAATATACAAAGAAGGATAATATACTATAACCACGTAGAGTTTACTCCAGGGATTAAAGGTTGGAAATCAATTAATGTAGTTCACTGTATTAACAAATTAAAGGGGAAAATTCATATGATCATTTCAGTAGATGCTGAGAAAGCACATGACACATCCATTTATGTCCAAAACATAACCCATTTGTGTTACAACACCCATTTATGTGAAAAACTTTCAGCAATCTAGAAAGAGGAGAACTTCCTCAGCCTGTAATGGACACCAAAAAAACAAAACAAAACAAAGAAAGAAACAAACAACTACAGCTAACAACACTAAACAGGGAAATATTAAATGTTTCCCCCTCAGGTTGGGAATAAGAAAAAATGTCTACTCTTTCCGCCTCTATTCAACATTTTACATAAGTCTTAGCCAGTGCAATCAGACAAGCAAGAGAAATAAAGTCATACAGATTGGAAAGGAAGAAGCAAAACTTTCTTTATTCAGTGATGACATACTGTGTACATAAGTCTGAATAAATCTACAAGAAAACTACTAGACCTGACAAATGCACTCAGCAATGTCACAGGATATAAAGTCAATATATTAGCAATACAACTAAAAGTACTACTTATAAAAGTACAAGAAATACCAAATACCTAGGAATAAATGTAACGAAAGACATGTCAGATCTTTATACCAAAACTCTAAAACATCGCTGAGAGAAACTAAGGATGACCTAAATAAATGGAAAGACACATCATGAATGCATGAATTGAAAAACTTAATATTGTTAAGATGTCAGTTCTTCTCAAGTTGATCTAAAGACTCAAAACAATTCCAGCCAAAATCCCAGCAGGGTTCTCTCAAAAGAAAATACACAAAAATAAAATTTGAGACAATCATAGACCTAAACATAAGAGCTAAAACCACAGCAACAAAAACTACTGGAAACAATGAGAATGGTACATCACCTCTGTAGCGTTCACTGTCCCAAGTCATCCAAAACCTCAGCCTAATCATGAGAAAAACTCAGATAAACCCAAATTGAGGGGTATTTACAAAACTTCTGGAGTAGTCTCCAAAATGTCAAGGTCATAAAATATAAGGAAAGACTGAGGAATTGTCACAAACTAGAGAAGGTTAAGGAGTCATGACAACCAAATGCAACATGGCGTCCCGGTGGGATCCTGGAACACCACAAGGACCTTTTACTTAAATTTACTTAATATATTGTACTGATGCCCATTCCTTGGTTTTGATCCTGGTACCATGCTCATGTAAGATGTTAACATCAGGGACAGCTGGGTGAAGGGTATGCAGGCACTCAGTGTACTCTTTTGCAACTCCTCTGTAAATCTAAAATGATTTCAAAACAAGTTTTTCAAAAGCTATTAGAACAAAGTATAGACTAATAATTCACGATGTTGAAGTAAGCAAAGATTTTTAGAGAGAGTACAGAAAAGAATAAAACATAAAAGAAAAAAATTGGATTTCATCACAATTTAAAATGTCTGTGCATCAAAAAGTACCATTGAGAGAATGAACAGGTAAGCCGCAGAATGGGAGAAAACATCTGCAATGCAGATATCCAAAAAATGATTTGTATCTAGTACATAAAAGTACGTTGATCCCTAATAAACAATAATAATAGCAACACACTAGAAGACAGGCACAAGACCTGAGGAGGTACTTCATAAATGAAGATAAGCGAATGACCAATAAGCATGTGAAAAAGTGTTCATCATTATTATCTCCATCTGGGAAATGCAAATTAAAAACACAATGAGATACCAACTCACCCACTAGAGTGATTAAATGAAAAAGTCTACCACCACTAAATGTTGAAAAGGATGTGGAATATATACCAAAACTCTTCAATATCGCTGGTCAAGTATAAAAAGGTACAGTCACTTTGGAAATCTCTTGCAGTTTAAAAAGTTAAACACAATCTTTTCTACAACCCAACAAGTCTATTACTAGGTATTTATACAAAAGAAAGCAAACCATATGCCTACAAAAAGCTCTGAACTACAGTGTCCATAGCTGCTTTATGCATAGAAACCCAAGCCTAGAAAGAGTTCAGATTTCCATCCAGGAATCAATCTACCGTGATACTTCATACAGTGGATTTTTCATTAGCAATGGAAAAAAAAAACAAAAACTACTGATACAGGCAACAATATGGATGACTCTCAGAAACATGATGCTGGGTACAAAGCAGCCAGAAATAAAAGGTACATACTGTATGGTCCCATTTCTACAAAATTCTAAAGTGGGTCAGAGTCCACCTACGGTGACAGAAATCAAATCAAGAATCAAGGCTTGCTTCTGGGGACCAGGGAACTGATTGGACAGATGCACGAGGAAGATGCCTTTAGCCTTTGCATTTACCTTAACTGATTGAAAGGTACACTTAATAACTGAACATTTCACTGGGAGCAAATTAGACCCCGATTAACAGAAAGGTAACACAGTTCCTAAGAAGTTAAGAGCCATTGTAAGTTCTCAATTTAACATGCTTTTTCCCTTTATGCCTGGACTCCTTCCTACCTCTGGGGCTGAAATAAGCCTATTTCATAGTTCCCATCCTTTGGCCACTTCTCATGGAATGGTGTGTGTGTGTGTGTGTGTATGTGTGTGTGTGTGTGTGTGTGTGTGTGTATATATATATATATATATATATATATATCTTTTTTTTTTTTTTTTTTTTTTGCTCAGCCTTTTGGAGCTCTCAGCGAGGGCTCTGCCGAGCGTCCCTGCAAGGCTTCTCTGATGTTACTATATTGATGGATGTGCCATGCATTCCCAATACGCCCATCCAGAGCATCCGCCTCATCAAGGCTTCACATTTTACAAACGCTGGAAAAGAACAGAGAGCTCCGCCTCTGCAACCCTACCTTTGGGAGTTTCAAACCACCATGCCAGACACAATGTATTTTAAGCAAACTCTGTTCCTCACCCCATGGGAGTTAACGTGGCGGTAACTTTGCTCCACGCTAGATGCGGTAACACAGGGGAAATTGGAAGATAAGACGGAATGGGGCTCTGTTTAACTTTGATCCACCCGTATCTTCTCACAGTTGCCCTCTCTTCAGACCAAATGCCGCACTGCTCCAAGTTAAACGTCTTTTTAAGGAGTTACTAGATTGTGTGTACAAAGTATCAGTAAGGACTTTGGTCTGAACTGTATTTGTGATGCTTACCAGAGTTCAGATTGTCAAGTTCTAGATATAAGCTTTCAATACTGAAAAGCATATAGAATAGCAGGAAAGAAATATGCTTTGGGCTTAAGAATCAAAAAGTACTTTATTTCACATTCTACCCAAGTATTCTCAAGAGCCATAATTACAAGTTCTATAAACTTAGGAGCTGATTTGTATTTTTGCAAAAGGAACAATTAAAGATGACGAGGATCTTCTGAATTCTAGCTGAGTGGAGAGTGAGGTCCAACGAATTCATTCAAAAGAGATAAAGCACAAAGTGACAATAGCAGTTCAATGGTGTAAAGCATACACCTACGATGCCGTCTGCGTACATCATTTGAATCAGGTGTGTTTTGAAAGGACTTGTCCCATAGCTCTTTTCCAAAAAAAATTCAATTTTGCTTTGGGAAGAACACACTCTCCAAATAGAAAATTTGTGCCTCCTTGGTGTCTGAGATTTACATAGCTAAAAAAAAAGAAAAAAAAGGAAAAAGAGGATGCTCTGATCTACCCCAGTATACATGTACTGTACTAAATATTTTAAATGTGTGTGTTGTGTCTCTGCATTCACAACATAGAATACATCCCCCCCCACCCCGGTACGCGGGCCTCTCACTGCCGTGGCCTCTCCCGTTGCGGAGCACAGGCTCCGGACGCGCAGGCTCAGCGGCCACGGCTCACGGACCCAGCCGCTCCGCGGCATGTGGGATCTTCCCGGACCGGGGCACAAACCCGCGTCCCCTGCATCGGCAGGCGGACTCTCCACCACTGCGCCACCAGGGAAGCCCTAGAATACATTTTTAATGTTGCAACTCTTACCATTACAATTAAACCAAGGTCAAGAATAAAATCATATATAAAGGGTAGGAAAGTCCCACTTTAAGAAACCTCTCTGCTTTCTGACTGTGGAATGAGCAGGAGAGAATTAGAGCAGGTGGCTGAGTTGAGGTCTATGGGGAGGGAGCTTACGTGTTAATCAGCCTGCCAGAGAGGGTCCTCAAAAGAGGGAGCATCATCCTTTATCCAACTCAAGCCGCTGCTCCTAGTTTGTTGTAACATGCCTCCCCCCTCCCCGCAAGCTTCCCGGCCCTGTCCCTCCAATAAGTACTACTGAACAAACTTTTGTGCCCTACATCAGATTGGGGATTGAGGGAATTTCTTCGGGGACTGAGAGCCTGTTCCTACCTCAGGAGGTTAAGTGCTTTAGGAAAGAACACACTCGTGCACGCGCCCACACACACAGATACACACACACAGTCAACAATGCACTTCCTCCCTCTTCAGCCAACACCATCTCACACGGCCCTCGAGGTTCTACTTGCAGGTCACCTCCTGTGAGTTGCTTTCTTAGAGCCCCCAAAGAAACTGACCTTCCTACTCCCATCCCAGCCCACATCCCTGTCACGGCTCGCCCATGATCCTGCGATGATCTATGGTTTACGGCTAAGGTGCGTGTGGTCTCTGTCTATTCCTCTGTCTGTCCTTCCCACAGCGCTCAGCACAGCACCCTGTGAGCATCAGTGCTCACTCAACAAGAGCTGTATCCCTGCCCTTTTCATCTCAGTCTAGAACACGTGAGAGGACTCTGGTTATCAGGAAGGGGAGGGCGGGAAAATCCCATTCCTTATTAGTATCACCGTTCTTCCATCTGTCACATTACACGTAAACTCAAACTTCACTTCATCTTTGCTCTTCCTAGAAACTCAGCATTGATCTGGCAAAAACAGCAACATTATGAGGACCCTCTATCACATGCTACGTTTCAGATTTAGAAACTAATAAGATGACACCTAAAACCTAAATGTCATTTCATCAACTTAATTTTCCCATGCCGCATACTCCAAAAGGGAATTTCTATTTTAGAACTACAGCATCAAATGCAAATGACTAAGGTTTTCATTACTATTTTTATTATTATTATTATCATCATTATTATTATTACAACAATTTTTTTCCTTTTGCTCCCACTGACTCATTAACATTTACTTCAGTCTTGGCATGGATGATCAATCTTTATTTTTTCAAGCTCAGCAGTGAGATTTTCCTACAGAATGTGCTTATTATTATTGATGAATGCAATCCCTTCCAAGGAATAAATTTCATTGCCACAGAGCAGATCTTGGAATGGACGTCTATTGCTTTGGATCTCCTTGAGGTCAAGGACCACACATTCATGTCAAACGTGTTCTCAGCAGACAGCACAGTGTCTGGCACATAGTAGGTACCCAATCAAAGTCTGTGGAATGGATGCCCTGCAATTAGTCCTGGGCAGATGAAAAGATGACTCAAAAATGAAGAAAGAGCGTGCTGAGATCTCAGCCTTCCACTACCTATGACCTTCCTTTTTGGGCTTCCCCAGGGTGCCTGCCTTTGCTGAGACTGTCCTGGTAGATGGAGCAGATCAGAGGTCAAGTGCAGGTGGAGGGCACACACAGAACATGGCGGCAGACCCTGACATCAGCTCAGCACACAAAATGTTTGTTCAATTCAACAGCCCATATTGTTCTGAGACCCAGCAGCTGAGCTTCCATTCCCGGGAAGCTGTTTATTAACAGGGTGTCATCCAAGATCTCACAACCATGGATCAGGAACTGATAATGCTGGTGGGTAAGCTGATGTCCCTTTTATGCTATAGGCAACTGTGCAGTCTTTGCAGACATTTTAATTAATATCTGCAAAGGCTGCTCATAGGAAAATGAAGTCATCATACACACATTTTGGTAATATTTATTGAGCCCCAATTCAGCTGTGTGAGGAGTTGAGGACACAGAAGTGAATAATTCACAGCCCTTCGTCCTCATGGGGCACCCTGCCGTGGGGTCCCAGTTGTAACATAAACCAGTAAGTTCAATACCAGAATCCAAATATCTACGCCCGGAAAAGAAACAGAGAGCTAGTAAGAGGCAGGGAGGAAAGTGCAAACGCATGGGCGCAAGAGCACGACAGTCACTGAAACATCTACTGATTCCACCGGCCGTGTCTCTGCAATGAGCACACGTGCCCAGAGCACGTCTGAAGTGAGAACAGGGACCTACTGGTCCCCGTTCAGGTGCAAGTCCTTTATGCTTCTCATTTCCCTGCACTGAGTTGGGTTCTACTGTTTAAGGATCCATATTTTCATACAACAAAGTCCCTACACCCCAACCACACACTTCCCACATTACTCATTTATGCACACCTGTTACACATACACAGGGGGAGGTCTGGGTATGTTAGAACAGGCATAAACTCATCTTTAGGGAAGGTTGAACGTGTCTCAAGGACAGTTTTGATTAAGTACAATGTTCATCCCACAGACCGACTTTGAGTCTAACGGCTCCAGAGGATGCACAAAGCGCTTCAGACATGCAGGACCTGCACGAATCGGCAAGCCTGACGCCCCTACAGGGTTGCAGAGGATGAAAAACGGCCTGTGCTTTTATTATGCAACAACTTGCTTCAAACACACCATACACACTGAACCACGCTTCCATCGATCTCCTGCTCGAAGCCTGATTTCTTTCCTCTGCTTATATTAACAGGTTAAATACTTTTTCATATAAAATAAAAGCTCTGAAGTCAAACCAATCAGGATGTTGCCCACAAATGTAAATCTCCAAACCTCTAGAAAAAAGCATCTTAGCAGATATGCCGACCTAGGTCAATTTCTACCAAGTCTCCGACCAGCTCCTGGGGGCTCCCACACTCGGGGTGTAAAGTGATGTGCAAGGTGGTACTGGACTCTCTTGAATGCAGCGGACGCCTGCTTCCTTGAAGGAAAGGGGATGAAAACTGCACCTTTCATCTCCCTACTTCTCATTATGCCCCTACTTGTGCAGACGGACACTGGCTTAGAAGTGAGTAAACGATTTTCCAAAGTTTCCAAATTAGAAACCTTTGAGCTGGATTGAGCTGGAAGCAATCTAGCCCCAGAGCCTCTCCAGGTTCCAAACCTTCAAAATATGAAATGTCCTGATCAGAGAACCATGAATGTATATGGAGGTAGCACAGAGCACATGAGAGGCTATTTCGTGCTTCAGGGTCCATCAGGCTATTGTGGGACAGATGCACTAATACGGGAAAGAAAATGAAAGTTTGAGGCTAAGCAACTTCACAAAAACCTCAAAACGACAGCAGAACAGCATTATGTCAACCTTTTTAACACACACAACAGGAAGCCGGGGATTCTTCCTTAAACACAAGTTCCCTAAAGCTTTGTCCACATGGATATTTGCAAGTGATATTTATAGGTCATCGTCATAGAATGTACTCACATAGTTATATTTACAAAACTAGAACAAACTGGACTTGGTTTGCCAGTATCCAGAGGAACTTTATTAAAAGCCACTGATGGGGGCCTCCCAGGTGGTGCAGTGGTTGGGAGTCCGCCTGCCGATGCAGGGGACACAGGTTCGTGCCCCTGTCCAGGAGGATCCCACATGCCGTGGAGTGGCTGGGCCCATGAGCCATGGCCGCTGAGCCTGCGCGTCCGGAGCCTGTGCTCCGCAACGGGAGAGGCCACAGCAGTGAGAGGCCCGCGTACCACAAAAAAAAAAACAAAAAAAAAGCTTAGTGTATCTGCATAAACTAAGTGAGGTCACTCTTTTTATCATATCACTTCAGGTAAATATGGCCAGTTCTAAGCGTTCTTCGATAGGAAACATAGAAAGAAGCCAGAAAACAAGACACGGGTCCTCGGGCAGGACTTGGCGATTTGCTGGATAATAAAGTAATACCCCTCCGTGGCTTGCGAAGGTCCAACCTCAATTCACCTGAAGAAAGAATTTTATCATCCCAACACTAAGGGATCTGTCAAATTAGTTGGGAGTGAGTTCAGACCAACTCTCTCAGGTGCAACAGCCTCTGACTATAAAACTCAGATCACAAAACACATGGCACAGCAGTGTGCTATGCACAAATCATATAAAAACCTTCCTGACATGGATTAAATGCTATAGATTAAAGCCACCTTTTTCAAAAAGTAAAAAATATATTTTAGATCAGTTTAAGATATTTTGGGCTTTCGGACTTACTTCACTCTGTATGACAGACTCCAGGTCCATCCACCTCACTACAAATAACTCAACTTCGTTTCTTTTTATGAGTGAAAAACAAATACCGTATGCGAACACATATACATGGAATCTAAAAAAAAAATGGTCATGAAGAACCTAGGGGCAAGATGGGAATAATGACGCAGACCTACTAGAGAATGGACCTGAGGACATGGGGAGGGGGAAGGGTAAGCTGGGACAAAGTGAGAGAGTGGCATGGACATATATACACTACCAAACGTAAAATAGATAGCTAGTGGGAAGCAGCCGCATAGCACAGGGAGATCAGCTCGGTGCTTTGTGACCACCTAGAAGGATGGGAGGGAGGGAGACGCAAGAGGGAAGAGAGATGGAGATATACGTATATGTACAGCTGATTCACTTTGTAATAAAGCAGAAACTAACACATCACTGTAAAGCAATTATACTCCAAAAAAGATGTTTAAAAAAAAAAGATATTTTGGGCTATGTTTAAGAAATGGCATGGGTAAATGGAAGTAAAAACTCTGCGAAGTATGAGAAAACTCACCACCAATTATGTTACATAATTGCAATTAATTAAGTCCATGGACAGACTCAGTTCAAGAAGAAAGTATATACTCCTTCATTGTATCATTAAGTCTGACTGCCTACCTCCTTTGATATAACTTTAACTTTATGTTGACCTCAGTTATTTTTTCTTAAATGAATCTAGTTTCTTGTTCCCTAGAACTTGTATTAATCATCTGAAAAACCACTTTAATCAAAGCATGCCTTCTTACAGTAAAATGCCCTCTTCGAACAAAGCCCTTTCTGATATCGCGTGGCACCGCCCTCACTTGATTTAGATTCGAGTACACAGTGCGATAAAATAAAAAGCAATTCAAAACTTTTAAAACACATGTGTTTTCAGTATAACATTCTACAACCAAAATAGCTTTAAAATAGCATTTCTAAACAACTGAAGAGGCTGGAATGCCAACAAATATCTGAGAATGAGAATCACTTCAAAATAGACTTTGACATGTTCAGTGAAGGAGAACCAGAGGGAAATGTACTATCATACATAGAGAATTTTTATTTTTTTTAATGAGCCTCTGACTGACTCCTTTATGTGTTTCAAATTCAAGAAAAGCAGAACATTCTGGGATATTTACGCAGATAAACTGTTTTCAGGATTCTACAGTTACTGCCACAGACCTACACACCAGCATCTATGTAAACTTAAAGGAAATGCTGACTCTGGGCTGAGAGTGTTCAACGCACAGTTGAGGTTGACAGGATGAGCTCAGTTTACCCAAACCCTGCCAGGAAAGGATAAAAGAATAATTCATGTCTGAAGAATGAAATAAAAATCTTTCTTCTTCCAAGGACTGCAATCTGTTAACAAGGCAGAGAAGCAGAGTAAACAAACAGCTGGTCCCCAGGAAACACACTCAGTCATTTGGGTTCAAAGTTCAAGGTCAGCTGCACTGTCAGCTGTGTCTTCAACAGGGCCCCTGCATGCCAGTCCCCAGTCTCAGGGTCCAGACTGAGCCCTGACCCCAGCCATGGATACCAGGCGGTCACCTGAATGTGCCAGGAACTTGCTTTGAGACAGGAGAAGAAAATTCTGTGGCAGGTTAACGAGGCTCTCCCCGTCCTTCCATCCCTTCATCTGGCTTTCTCTCCCCCTCCTTCCCTCCCTCTCTCCTGCTTTCTCTCTTTTACTTAACTCCTACATTTGCACACGCTAGGACCAACCAGGCTTCTGATCAAAGGTGATCTGTGACTGGGGTTCAAAAGTGTTGATTAACGCTTGTCCCTGCTACATAGATCCACGGGCAGATCCGCGGGGGGTAGGGGAAGACTAGCTGAGAGGCTTCTATGCTTCTTTAAAGCACCAGCCATTAATGGGCTAAGTTTCCCACTGGGACCCTGGAAGTTAGCTTCAAAACACAAGCTCAAATGTATGTATTTTCCAACCTACGCTTCTCAATCTATGTTCTCTCTAGCCTCATGTCTGGGAGGCCTTCATGAGACCTGAGAGGTGCATGCTGGAACTGCCCTCACAGCACATCTGGGTGGGATTTAGTAACTTGCCTACACTTTTGCATACTCAAGTTCTAACCACCATGAGTTTAAGACTTGGAACTGAAATTCATACAAAACAGGGTTTAAAGTCACTGAATGAGTCTGCTTTTTTTTTCTCCTTAAATTTCATAATCTTGGGCTTCCCTGGTGGCACAGCGGTTGGGAGTCCGCCTGCCGATGCAGGGGACACGGGTGCGTGCCCCAGTCCGGGAACATCCCACATGCCGAGGAGCAGCTGGGCCCGTGAGCCATGGCCGCTGAGCCTGCGCGTCCGGAGCCTGTGCTCCGCAACGGGAGAGGCCACAACGGTGAGAGGCCCGCGTACCGCAAAAAAAAAAAAAAAAAAAATTCATAATCTTGTCAATGGTTCATAGTTTTAAGACACTGAATAAGCAAGGATTATCATGACCCCAGGATCGGTTTGCTTTATGACAAGTCCACAAAATGATGAAATAAATACAATGGCGTCCTCCCATCTCATTACTTTTGCTTGCTTCATGCCCTGAGTGTGATGGGTCAGGTGTTCAGAGTCTCCATTCACTGAACAGTTGTTGAGCTCAAGCCACTCGCTGGGATGTCAAGCAAAGCAGTCTTCATGCTCTGTCCGCAAAGAACTCTCAGGGTGGCCACCAAGGGAAGCCACAGGGTACAGTTCCTTTTGAAGGGAGGGCAAGGCATTGAATTCACGGCCAAGAATAGACTGGACCTTGCTGGGTACCAGCCCAGAAGGACTCCAACTCTGAGGGCTGGTTGAGGTGCTCAAAGACCTCCCATGGATCCTTTGCTTTTTTCATTTCACTGAGTGTGTAATTAAAGCCACTGTTATTTATGGGCACTGTTTAGAGCTCACTGTGATACTTTTGTCGTTGTTTGATTTATAGAAACACACTCTAAGTAATTTGCATCGTGAGGTTTGCTATGTACCCTCTTCAGTCCACGGGAAACGAGATGGTAAACAGCGCAGTCTTTGTAACTGTAAATTAGGTGCATTTATCTTCCCTAATTCAGCACTACCATCAGTGCATAGATGATACAGCTGACTCTGCTCGTTTTTCTCTTTGAGAAAGACGATTTCAGAAGCTATTTCTCCTCATTCCAGATTTTATGCTGATTAAAAAAAAGATCTGGTAACAGAGCACTCTCCAGTTTTGTGGGGCGAGTAGCAGCCACTGCTAAGAGAATGTTGCACTCCACAGGCATCCAGGTATTAACAGCCTTTCCCACACCGCATGCGCCAGAGCACTGCCTGCAAACTGTGCAAGGGGCCTGTCGAATGGCGCTGACTTCCCCTGCACACGGACAGTACTGTACACAGGACGCTGTGCCACCTTACAAACTCTGTCTGCCCAGCTGAACTGGAAGAACTAGGAGGGTAGGGACGGCTTCTCGAATTCATCCATGTCTGGCATGTACAAAACACTCTTCAATGTCAGTTCCATACCTTAGGATCAAAGAATGCATCTTCAAGAGTTTAAAGGGCTACACAGAGAGGCAGCAAGGCAAACCGTCTCCATCGGACCCTGTGGACTTCTGAGTTCATCATATTTTCCAATTAACTTTTGCATCGTGCTACACAGATCTTCCTGTTCTATTCGTGATCATAATATACAGTTTCAATAATGTGGGGTGTTTTTTTTGACGTAAAATATGCTCCTAAGAGTTGCACTGCAATGAAGTAATTTCATAGAAAGGCAAACCAGATTTGCTTGTCAGATAATAAATATGTATGTTCATAATCAGAACAGATGTATATTTCCAGAAAGAAGTGTAATGGAAAGAAGAAGGTGGTGTGGAAATTCTCAGCCCTGCACCACTGGTGATGCATTTCACCTGAGATCTCTTTTAAGCAAACACAACATTCTAAAAATTAAAGGCTTGGGGATAAGTTGGAGAAAGTTCCTTTGAGGACCCATCAAGAAAGCAACGAGCTTAAACTAGAGGTGGTGGCATTTAGGGGAAGCATTCGAAAGACTCTTAAACATGAGCCTTGAGAGCTGGTAGAGCAGACGACTAAAGACGGCTGGAGGTGTTAGGAATAGGATAGCCCCAGGAGGGAGATGGGCTTTCAAACTAGTGTCAACCCAGCTGAGCACCACGACCTTCCTTGAACCTGTGACCTACGCACAATGCCCCGTGGGTACTCCAGGCTTGGGGAGGAAGCACGAGCATCTCTAGGGTAGCCAGTCATTCCTCTGGAATGGTTTAGAATGACAGCATGAGGAACCGAAAGGGGCCTTACATATGACACAACAGAGTGAGGAGCAGAAGCCTTGCGTGAAGTCTCCCCATCAGAAGCTGGGCTTCTGGTTCCTGATGCTTCTCCCCCCACTTCACCGGAGGGGACAGCGATGTCTAGATGAAGCCTACGGTTCTCTTTTAGTCCCATGGTTGGACATTTTGACACTGAGCTATCAACTGCACATTTCCAGGTCTAGAAGGTGAACAGAAGTCATGTGAGTTTTCATAAAGTGCTGAACGTCAAAAACGTTTCCGAGAAGGCTCCTCTGTAACCCAGCCCACAAAGAGCTACGAAGGCAATTCCCTAAGACAACAGAGGGACCTACAGGACCTCAGAGGTGCTGCACATGTGTCCATAAGGGCCTCAGCGGCAGCCTAAGACCATAGAAGCAGATCACCTCTCGGCGGGGCAGAGCAGCAGGGGAAGGTCAGAGGAGGAAAGCCCTGACACCCCTCCACCCGCGGGATGGGGCAGGGCTGCCATGAGCTTAGCCCGACAGCGAGGGCTGCGCTGGTCCAGGGACAGCAAGAGAGCAGATCCTGTTGACTTTCTAGACAACTTGTGTTAACAACAGCTGTTTACATACAAATGGTTACCCTGTTAGACTTCCCCTCTTCTCTCTGACCCAGAGGGGAGCAAGCTTGCACTCCAGTGCTCAGAAAGGACCAGCTGGGAAGCAGCACTTCCAGCCTCAGGCAGGGGAACCTCTTCCTATTACTGCCTAAGGGAGAGGGAGAGTGCCAGGTCCTTCAGGTGCATTCATTCATTCTGCTCTCACACCGGGCAGGAAGCTTCACCCAGCCTCTCAGGAGAAGCTGCGGTTTCCAGCATCACCTGAGCCCACTGGGATTGGAATGTTTAATTCCGAGGAGAAGAGAGACACATCAAAGACCACCTTCCCTTATCCACTCTATCAGCTGAGATTTCCACCTACATCTGCTGCTTATGTTTTATTCCTCAATTAGTTCTGAATCCAGGACAGGAAGAGAGAAGTGTGTTTACACCTCTCTTAGGAAACTGACATCTTTATGTCTGAAAAGGGGAGGTCACCCAATGTTTAGCTTTGGCACAGGGAAGGCAAACGCCCCCTCCAGCCCGGGTGGCATTCTCTCCTCCAGCCCGGGTGGCATTCTTTCCTCCAGAACCTTGGAGACACCTCAGAATCCCTCTGAACACAGTGTTCACGGCACCAACCACCACCAATAAGCTGCCACTGCAACATGAAATATAACCTATATGTCATCCCTGACCTTGCATATTAGAGGTGGGCTGTGTTTTCTGGAAAACTCCTTCTTACTATACTTAGCCAGACAGACTTCTCCCACTTGGTCAATCATTCATTCACTGTACAAATATCGAATAAGCAGTTTATAACTCAAATGGGAGAGAAGGAAGCAGACGTTTTCTTTAAGGAACTTCTTTAAAAGAATTAAGTACTGAGGATAATAAAGTACCATGAGCCCGACTGAGAAGACATATTCTCACTACCCTCGTGGCTACAATTTAGAAAGAAAGAAGCTCAAGCATTTCCAGAGAATGGCAGGCCATCCCGCCTGCACGAGGATGGTGATCTTATGTTCCATTTGATGGCTGAGAACTTTCAGAGATGTTAGCACCACCACAGGGGTGTTTCTAGGACCCTACAAACAGCCCCATATGGAAAAGCCTGCAGTCTGTCCCCAAACTCTCTCACCACTCTATTTTGAATACACTCACGATTTGAATACACTTCAACTTGTTCCATTCCTCTGAAGGTTATCAGAAAGTAAGGTATCAGAGTGTTGAACAACATGGAGGAAGGAGCTGAGAACATGTGCTTGAAACAATCCGACTTCGAATTCACAGCCTTCCTGGTAAATAATCCAGTTACTCATCCTCCATCATCAGAAGCAAAAGGAAGAAAGGGAAGGAGGTGGGAAGTAAGAAAATGAATTCAAACAAAAACAAAAACAAAAGCAAAAATGGCCTCCAAAATCAGAAGAGGAAAAACACACATACTCATTGGCTGATCTTGGCGCATATACAGATAGATAGGTTGATCGATAGGTGGGTAAACTGACGGATCGATAGATATATAGATGAGTGTCCAGGGAGAGAGCTAGAGAGAAAGAGAACTTGCCAAGGTGCTTAGAAGGAAAAGGAAGTGTAACCCAACACTCCTGTGGTTTTCTTTTTTTGGTCCCCCCTTCTACTTCTTCCTTGCTATTACTGCTCACAGACTACAGCCTTCTGGGAAACGAAGTTGGGTATTAGCTGGGTATTAATTAGAGAATGTAAGTTCGCTGGTACAGAAGGATTAATTAGCATGAGCTCACCACACGATGCTCAGCTAATGCCACACCTGAGGCACCGCAGCCACCATGGCCTGGTGTTGCTATGTGGGCAGGGGTCCCCCAGGAAGTCTAGAGGATCACTTCCTGACGGCTTCATATGCTGAGCGCCAGCGCCTGGCCTGCTTTGATGATGGGCTTTACCCTGAAGAGACCACCCAGGAACTGAAGGGACAAGGAAGCCAGCTGAGTTTCTGAGAGATGTCCAAGCAGCTACCAGGAGGGTTACAGAATCAAGGCATTCCTGTGATCTGTCAAATCCACAAACATTCCCACACAGACCGGAGGAAATGCCGTTTGGGCCTGTGCTTACGCAGTTTATAGCCGGTAACTTCATGTTCTAATTTTTTTAGACCACTAAGGAGAAGTTCCACTATATTAAAGGAACCAAACGTAACCTCAAATTCAGAAGTCCCAGAGAAGGGAAAAAGAACCAGGGTGCCTTCGTTTTGTTTGCTGATGCTGGCTCATGGGGAGAAATGACTGGACTTACGAAGTGCAAACGCACTTGTCGGAAAGGCAAACACTATTTAAGGTACTAATGACCTTCATCGAGAAAAGAGTTTCTTCCTTCAATAATTATTGGCGCACATTTTCTGCCCTCAGTCCGGACACGAGCCCGAGTTGGACTGCTGTGTGGCATCCTCCGCAATCAGAACATCTCAGTAAGTGGAACCCTCAGACACTCAGGTATGGTCCAAGGGCATCTATGACTATTTTATGGGCCACAAACTCCGAAAGTAACATTCGAAAAGGATTATTTATATTCAAGAAGAAAAGAGGAGGAAAGTGCAATGTATTTCATGGTGGACAGACATAAGAACCGCAAAGTGCTGGTCTGACAGGCAGGGAGACAAAGGAAAAAGGTTATTCACAAAGATACACAGCAGCATAAAAAGGAGATACACGTATAAAGGACATATAATTTAAGTGAACTGAAGGGTTCTTAACAGAAAAGATTTGAGAACAGTAAGCCCTTATTTAAGGATCCAAAGTCTAGTGACACATGGTCTAACAAACATGAGAGTATTTTTTTTCGCGGTACGCGGGGCTCTCACTGTCGTGGCCTCTCCTGTTGCGGAGCACAGGCTCCGGACGCGCAGGCTCAGCGGCCATGGCTCACGGGCCCAGCTGCTCCGCGGCATGTGGGATCTTCCCGGACCGGGGCACAAACCCGCGTCCCCTGCATCGGCAGGCGGACTCCCAACCACTGCGCCACCAGGGAAGCCCAACATGAAAGTATTTATGAGAGTGTGGTCATAACTGGGGAGACTGTCCTAGAACACCCAGAACACATGGTCCCTGGATTAGATGGAAAAGGTTACAAAAAGAAAGTATCAGTCACTTATGTACTTCCAGAATCATCTATACTTTAATATTGGCTTTAACCTTTCCATACCTGATGAATATTAATAGATGTTTTAAGATCACAACCACCAGAGTGTGGATCCTGGTTCCATCATCCACAGCTCCCTTTGTTCAGGTTCCCAGCTTCTAAGAGCCTCAGTTTCACCATCAGTTAAAATACCGACCCACTTTAATTATCTTGAAGCTTCGAGTGTTTCCCAATACACAGTAACTGCTCCCCAAATGGTCACCGTTATCATTCAATCAGCAAACAGTTACTGAGCCCCTACAAAAGGAGAACAGTATCTGCCATGTCTTCAAGGAACATTTATAGGCAAGACAGATGTGCACAACCAAGTCAGATTAGCTGTAGAACTGTGGGCATGTTATCTGGCCTCACTGACTGCAATTCTGTCATCTGTAAAATGGGTACAGTAAGAGTATGTATCTAATGTGGCTGCAATGAGGATCCAGTGAGTTAATACATGCAAAGTGCTTAAAATAGCAAACGGCATAGAGGAAGTAACGATGATAGTGAAGATGATGATGATGCTAATTTTATGTATCAACTTGGCTCAGCCACGGGGTACCTAGATATTTGGTCAAACATCAGATGGAGCTAGATATTGCCGTGAAGGTACTTTTAGATAAGATTAGCACTTAAATCCAGAGACTCTAAGTAAAGCAAATGACCCTCCACAGTGTGGGGGGGCCTCATTCAATCAGCTGAAGGCCTTAAAAAGACTGAGCTCCCTGAGGAAGAAGGAATTCTGCCTCCAGACTGCCTTTAGAATCAGACAGACTGCAACACCCACTCTTCTCTGGGTCTCCAGCCTGCCAGCCTGCCCTGCAAATTTTAGCCTTGTTGTCAGTTCCCACGATCACGGAGTCAATCCCTTAATATGAATCTCAGTCTCTCTCTCTGTGTATATACTGTGCATTACTTCGCACAGTACGTGTGTGTGTATACATTCTTATTATATATATACTCTTACTCTTTATATATGTATGTCTATGTACATATACATATACACAAACACATATGCACATACCCTACTGGTTCTGTGTCTCTGGAGGACCCTAATACAAATGTTATTCTTTTATTATTACTTTATGGCCAAGGAAGGTGAGACATGCAAGGGATCAATATCACAAGCAAGATTCCATCCTGATGAACTTTTTCTGCAAGGATCATCCTGTTTGTCTTGGTTCCCTTAAAACACGGGCAGAATGTCAAGAGGACGATTTATTTAACCCACACATGGTTGTTTCTGTTCTGTCAGAAAATAAATACAAATGTTTAATTAAGATGCCCTTAAGTAACACACCATGCCCTGATCACACCATGCGCAAAGGCCTTTATATTTAACTCACCTACTCACATAAACACAATGACTAAATTCTTTAATTTAGAAAAGAAGAAGGTCTCTGTTGGCCCTCATTTTCACTTGGTTAAAGAACACCTAAGCCCCTTTCCTACACAGTAGTTCCTTCCTGTTTAGATCAACACTGTATCTAAGTAGCATTTAAATATCTGCAACAAATTGGAACAAATTACCCAGAAACATCCAGCTACATGCAGCTTTGGAAATGCTATGATACATTAAAGTAGAAACTAATAATTTTCTTTAATATTTCTTAACTCCAGTCAGGGACAAATATAGCTATTTGTTAAAACTAAGCTTCCAGAAACATTTGATATTCTGCCTACTTCTGCTAGATTAATGAAACACTTGAAATAGAAAAAGTGAAATCTACATTTCTTTCATTATCTGTTTATGGCATTAATAAGAACAACTTTGCTAATTACTCTACTGTCAATTTTCTATTGAGATAAATTTAAGTTGTTAAGAGTACATAAAAGCTTTATATTTGAGCTTCCCTGGTGGCGCAGTGGTTGAGAGTCCGCCTGCCGATGCAGGGGACACGGGTTCGTGCCCCGGTCCGGGAAGATCCCACATGCCGCGGAGCGGCTGGGCCCGTGAGCCATGCCCACTGAGCCTGCGTGTCTGGAGCCTGTGCTCCGCAACGGGAGAGGCCACAGCAGTGAGAGGCCCGCGTACCGCAAAAAAAAAAAAAAAAAAGCTTTATATTTCAGACTTGCATGATGACTATATTGTTCTGATGGGGCCTGTAGCATTGAGATTACAGTCAGATGTGCTCCACTGTATTGAGCTAAAAAGCTAATTTAGGGAAAAAATACCCCTCCACAAACACTGAGATCTTAGATTTCTCATTAAAGTTTACCTCCAAATGTATATACGTCTGACGTGCCAAATGACTCATGCTATAATCTTAAAATCAGGAGACCTGATGCACCAGAGTTTCTGTGTACGTTTGCACTGACTGCTCATAGGGTATGTGTATGCTATTCCATTTAATCTGTTATATGGGCTTTCCTCTGTGATTATAAAATATTTTTTACCAATTAAGTAATTAGAAAACTATCTCTCTGAAGTTGATAGAATTTTCCAGTTTTCCAAATTATCTTCCCAGATAACTTGCTTTCAGAAAGCAAACTAGAACTAAAACCAGGAGGAAATTCCATTTTGTTATGCTTTCTGTCTGTTGTATTCTCACCTGTTTCCTGACCACTCGCTTCTGACTCCCCCTTCACTTTCCAGATTGCTAGGTCCATCGTAAAGGGAATCAGAAAAGGTCTGCAGAGGCTGAAGACCCGGTGGTAGAGAACAAGCGTTCCCAGGACGTCACTCTGAAGCCCTGGATGGGGAGATGAGCTTCTGCTGCCACCAAGCGCAAACCAGGACAGGCAAGCCCCACCAAGAAGGAGGGTCCTGCTGAGGGCCGCTCATCAGCGTACGGACAGCAACCATCAGGGGAGTCTCTCCGGCAGTCAGAGCAAAAGAAACCTGCTCAGTGCTGCTCTAAATTCACAGGGACTGCCGGGAATTCCTTAGAAGACTAAGCAGCCATTCCTGCTATGAGAGGCTCTGCCCAAAAGATTTCCGTGGGTAGACGTCTTACGGGCAGTCTAACAAGTTACTATGCTATTGTTATGTTGTATGAGCCGCCTAGCATGCTACGTGCAGTAAACCTCTCGATTTTACATAATTTCAATTATACGTAGTGGCAGAGACTGCTAGCTGCATGTCACTATCCATTCTCCCCTTCCTCTTTACCAACAGCACCCAAATTTTGTTGGACAAGGCGATGTACCCACTTTACAAATCGCATTTCCCAATTTCTGCCGAGACTATTCATGTGACTAAATTCCTTTCAATGACATGTAAGAAGTTATCTGTTAGGGACTCTGAGAAAGTTTCTGAAGTGGAGACTCAGCTGGTAGCCTCCCTTCTGTTCATGCCCCTTCTTCCTCCTTCCTATCAAGAATAGTGACCTGATGGCTGGAGCTGCAGTAATAACTACATTGTGACAATGAAGTAACTTGGAGGAAAGAAGCTACATGCTAAGGACAGTAACACAAAGAATGAGCCTCAGGCACTGATGACATCATGGCTAAACCGCCTGTTGAGATCCATCAACCGATCAATCTTTTAAAGATCCACACAGTTTATCTCCCAGGTGCCTGTGGTCACTTGTTTTCCTCTAGTCAATCATTCAGCACTTACTGAGTGCCTACGGTGTGCCAAGTGCTGAAGATACAGAGATGGGTGAGACGCGGTCCATGCCCTCGGGAGCTAATAGTCTACTGGGGGAAACATTCAGGGAAGCAGTGGAGTCCATGTTATATGACAGTAAGATGCTCGTTATTCATCTATTCAAAAGATGTCTTCTAAGCACTGGCTAAGTGCTAGCTGCTCTCCCAGCATCATAGGACAATGAGTTTATATTCCAGATGGCATGGGAGGAAAACAAAAATAATAAAGAAAAAAATTAATGAACAAGGCAGTTTCAGAAAATAAGGGTGACGTGATAGAGGGACTGCCGGGGGGCTATTTTAGATATGGGGGCCAGAAGGAGCCTCTCTATGAAGGTAACATATAAACTGAGATCCTGAACAAAGAGGAAAAAAACAAAAACAAACAGCCCTGTGAAGAGGTAGGGGAGGAACCCTCCCGGCAGAGGCAGAGCGAAGGCCAAGGTCCCGGGGCAGGTATAAGCTTAGCATGCTGGACGATGGTGCTCGTAACTCGCAGAGAAACCCTGAGGCCTGACTGAGGGAACGGAGAAGCCAAGGAAGTTTTCCCAGTTGGCCTTGGCTGCAACCACCACCCCCTGCTCTCTGTAGCAAAGGGATTCCCAGCAGAGAAGGGGCACCGTGACTGAATCCCTGCTCCACACCACCCTCCCTGTCCCGTCCCACCGCTCACCTGGCTCAGGGACACCACCATCTGTGCCTCACTCCCAACATATAGTCCTTCCCTGGGAAACAGTCACACGAGACTCGGAGAAAAAACAGAAGAAACCCACCCTTCCCCTTCTGTGTCGGAGGACGATACTTTTTGGCAGCATCTCCATCGCAAAAGTGGTTGCCGTGAATAAGACCCAGCCTGTTCCCAGATCAACGGCCATTCAAAAGTTCACTAAAGCCCCATCCCTGTTCAAAGTTTGCCAGGGACTGCTGATCAAAAGGGTCAACTGCATCTTCCCTGACCATATGCCACGCCTGTGTGGAAGAGAAACAACCCCCAGGACCTCAAAGCTGCAGACAGTGCACAGCAAGGGAAACGAATACAACTCAGCCCCCTTACTCCAAAACCTTGACCCAGTCCTGGGGGAGGACCCAGGAACAGTCTGCAGTCCCGAGGACCCTTCAGGGGCTCCAGGACAAATACCAAGAAGAGGGTGATAGCCTGATGCTTCTGGTTTAGTTCACCATTATTTGAACCTTGGGAAATGTAAGAAACACAGTAGTCCACTGACTTTAGAAGATTCACAGGTGATATATCTGATTTTCACGGGATGATGATGTTATTATATGTACAATGATTCTCTGATCATTAAGAGAAACTGTGACACTGTCCTCTTCTCAAGCCCCAAAGAGCTCTTTTCCTCTGGAAAAAAATGAGAGATTATCGAGTGAAAGGGTTTTTCATCGTTTTAGTGAAGATCCTTTCTGTCCTTTCACAGATTTACTGCCCTCAATAACTGTCATATTATTACCTGGTGATTTATTTCTAATGAAATCAACTTGGGTAAAAAAGAAGCCCAATGTGGAATAATAATTTCTCATCAGTTTCCTATTACCCCTCTGCTGACTGTTCACAGCCTCCCATGTAATAATGGAGCTAATGACAGTCTTGAGGAGTCTTCTGGTGCTTGCTTTCTTGTTTGTTTCTCTCAGATTAGTACTTTCTTTAAAACTGGGACCAGTAGATCATTTTTCCCACTGAAGTCTCTATTTGCAATTTTTTGCCTAGATGCTCATCAACATTAGACTGAACGCTGGCTTTCAACCTAACCCGCGTTAACTTTTTGTTCTAATGGCCAAGACTAGCCCTGGGGTTGATTATCTTGAGTTGGAGTCGATTATATTCTTTGCATGTTGTCACAATGTGAATATTTATTTCTCATTGAACATTAAAGCTATTAAATGTATTAGCTGTTGCCCTAATCAGGAGTAACATCCATATTTAGAGATCTCCTAATAACTGAAGTAGGACTGATTAAACAAAAACTCAACTTAAGGCCAAGCAGACTCATTGGTGGTGGAGAATCTGAATTCCTGCTTCTTCAGAAATGCAGAGGTTGGTGAAAGCTTCCCATCCCCATCAAACTACGCCATCTGCCAGGGGCTCTAGCACCAAAGAAAACACAGCAAGCACTAGCCCTTCTTTCACTGCAGGTCAAGAAGTTGACATTCTAGGGAAAAGTCAACATGCTCTATCTACTACTTTTGCTTTTTGCATCTTGCAGTACTAACGTGCTACGAACCACACTTGGCCCTAGCGGGTCAAAGAAGGATAAGATAAGGCAGTGAGCGACAGAACTCCCAAGGAGCTCCGCTCTCTCTGGGGTGACATATAGTCAATGGCTCACAGGACCCAAATCCAGAAAGAGATTTCTTTTTCAAGCCAAAATATAATAATCACAGCTTTAAATATATGTTATTTTACATTCAACTAAGAAAAGAAATGGACCTTAAGAGGTTACCTGTTGGGTTATTTTAGACAGACTTAGAGAAAATTGGGTCCTAAGGAGTTTGTGAATCTGTGACGTACGCTCTTAATGTGGCTCACCCATTCAGGCATCCCACAGATAACAGACACCCACTACGGGGAGGCACTGCACCAATGCCAGAGGAACAAGGGCAAGACGTGACCCCCTCCTCCCAAGAGGACCTCGTCCTCAGAGATGAGTGAATATACAGAGATAACTCAGAATACCGAATGATGAGGGCTGATGCAGAGATACAAACCAAGCACAGAGGAACCAGCGATCAAAGAATGGCCTTTAGCTGGTTCTGGGAGACAAATGTGATTTCTAAGAGTTGGTATCCCTTTACTGAACATTCCTTTGGCATTTCTACTCTTCCAAATCAAGTGTCTCTTTGTCCCTCTGTTCAGACATCATCAGGATCACGTTAATATACGGATGCAGAAGACACAAATGCGGAAGTCTATCTACACGTCTAGTTAGCAAAACAAGCAGCAAGAAAACAGTTCTTTGACCAGATAAAACCACTAGGCTAGTGGAACTCCGAGGAAAGTGTCTACACCCCCCTTGAAGACTGGTGGCAGATACGACCCCCTCCCCGTTTCCCGAGATGGGTGAAGAGCCGAGGTCAGAAAACACAAGTCTTCTTGGTTCCCATCACGCCTTCTCACCTGTGGGGTCAGACCGCCCACCCAGGCATCCCAGTGGTCCTCAGCACAGGGGGTCAGGTCCAGCCCTTCCTCCACTTCATGAAGCCTACTGGGAATGGTTTCTGTTTTCCATTTGCTCAATTTCTGCCCTAAGCTGTCTAGCTGGGAAAAACGAGGACCACGCCATCAGTCTCACCCTCACCAGGGAAACCACTTGTGACCCGGGTTACGCAAACAACGATTCCTTCGATCAGCTTCTTGCTGACTCTAATGCCTAGTTCACACGTATATTACAGATGGCTCAGTTCTAAACTCTGGGAGAAGTAATCACTAGAGAAGCCACGTCCCCTGAAAGTAACCCCTGCACCCAGAAGATGCCTGGGGTTCGAAAGCAAAGGCTTTACCAAGCACTCAGCGCTTCTCAGGAAAAGTGTGAGGGGTGTGATAGAGGGCTCTGCCCCACATCAGCACAGGGAACTATATTCAATACCCTGTGATAAACCAGAATGGAAAAGAATAGGAAAGAGAATGTGTGATGTATAACTGGGTCACTTTGCTGTACAGCAGAAATTAATACAGCATTGTAAATCAACTGTACTTCAGTAAAAGTAAAAAAAAAAAAAATACACGTGCTGGATGATTAGCATAAATGACTACGTCTGTGCAAAGGCAGTTAGCCAAAGTTTGGACAGAGAGAAATTCTTCAGTTACCCATTTCAGTGATTTTCTAAATGTGTCATATGTGCGCCTTGTGGAGCCTTCTAGGCGCCGAGAGACACAGCCCTGACCACGCAGAGGAGTTTCTACCCTGCCATACAACAGAGGGAAGGACAGTGAACCCAAAATACAGCGATGGTCCAGAGGGAGGCTCGGACATCCTGCTGAGGGTTCGAGAGGCACCAATGTCTCCAGAGTTTCTCCCTAACACGCCTCAAACTCAGACATGACGCTTCCCTTGCAGATTGATAGTTATCCAGGATTAATGTGGGCAGTTAGAAATCAGTAATAGGTGAATAGTTAGAAATCAGTAATAGGTGAATAGGAATTAGGTCAAAGTTTACATTTTTTGATATTTGGGTAAAATAGTTTGTTAAAGAAATGACAATACCAAGATTGCGTGTGTGGGAGGGTCATTCATAACCTATTTAGGAGACGGGAGAATCTCACGCAGCTTTAAGCCCTAATTATAATCCAATGAGTAACTGATCGCCAACCTGTAAGCAGTGACTATGCCTTTTCACTTGTGTATCACCCACAGGGCCTTGGCTGCCTCCTAGAGAAAAGGATCCTTATTAAGACGTGTCACTGATGGGCTTCTATTCGGCCACATTTGTTCCCCTCGTGTGAATGAATGTCTTATTTGACTTATTCAGTCATTAGATAAATATTTATTCGATACCTATTATGTGCCAAGCCCTGTATTAAGGACTATAACAGACTGGAAAAATAAGCAGCACGTCTGAGCAAGTTCATGGAATATAAGTGAAAAAAACAGGTATATGCAGGCAAACTGTGTGGCGCTTTCACTGTAAGTGGAGGTTGCGTCTGACCAGGGAGATCAAGAGGAAAGCCTTTAGGACCAGCTGGGGGATGGGAGGTTGGCGAGCAGCTCCAGAGAGGTGAGAAGCATGGCCTGGGGGTGCGCGGGGAATACTGAGACGTTCAGTTTTTTCAGGGCATGGAATCAGTGAAGGGGCTGGTGGAGGATAAACCCGGGAAGAGTGAGCAGGGAGTCGGCATAGAGCATCCTGCAGCCAAGAGCAGGCATCTAGATTGAGGCCATACACAGTGAGCGGCTGAACTCCTTCACGCAAAGAAGGTCATGATGCTCGATGTAAGAGCAATAAAACCAAATTACTTTTCCAGTCCTCTGCAAGGCAGGGGCCTCTCACTCGGGCTGGCTGACCTCCCTCTCCCGCACTGGTCGGCACGAAGGAGATGTCACCATACAGGTCCTCAGTCTGGAGCCCTCGGAGCTCTGAGCTCTCTGGGTGAGGTTGTGACTGCCCGTGTCTACCTCCTCCCTTGAGGAAGGCCTGATGGCTTCCTGCCTGAGGCGTTCAGATCCTACATCACTCACCCCTTCGCATCTCCAGGTCTCAGAGACTCTCTCACTTAAATCCTGCAACAACTCCCCCTGGTGCCCCGGCCCCATCTATCAATACTTGCTCCCTTACATGTCTCAGCTTCTGCAGCCCAATCTGAGGGCCTTTGTATGCTGGCTTTGTATGCAAATAGCATGCATTTTTCTTGCTGTTCTATTCAATCGTGTTTCAGCTGGAAGAGAAAAACTCAAAGGGAGAAGGATGATGAACGAGAACAGTGGAGAACAAGGGCCTTGTTGAAAGAACACATACCCCCCCCCCCCCAGCAAATGAGCTTCTCCTGCTGTCTCCAAAGGGGTCTCCCTGCCTAATCCTGAGAAAGAATGAAAGTCCTAAAGACACAGCCCAGGAGATCCAGGGCAGAGCTATCATCCTCTTATCCCAAACCAGCAGTCCATGTAGGAAAACATCTGAGAATGAAAACCACTGGGTCAAAACCAAACAAACAAAACAAAAAAGAGACATACCAAAAACCCCCTCAAAACCGTGTCTTCCTACTGTTAACTCATGACAATATCTAATCCTCTCAACTAGAGGGAGATGAATTCTGGGGGGAAAAAATGGGTGGGAAACCTCTGGATGTGTCCTCAATTTAATTGCTACAAATAAAGTTTTAGATGGAAAAAAACAGAGGTCCCTTTCAAGGTGACCTTGACCAAGTTACTTGGGTTTCGGATTTCTCATCTCTAAACTGGGAAAATAATATGACCAAACCGATGGAGCTGTCAAGAATTAAGTGAAATAATGCATGTAAAAGTACTTAACATACCCACTTTGGATACCTTATTGCTGTCACATTCATGTATCGAAACGGTTTTGTTTATTTAACTCTTAACTGTTTGCATTGCAAGTAAAAGATGTTTCCTTTTAGTTCCCCTAAAGACAGGAGAAAAGATAAACTTTGGGGGAAGGATGTAAACTCCACTTGGTGTATGAACGTCCTAAAACACTCAATAGACGTCTAGGTATGTCTTCTACAGCTCTTAAAATAACACTTCAATTACCAAAAAATGGAATAAAATGTCTTTTTACACAATAACCATGAAGTGGTATTTTTCACTCTTCCCAAGTACTTTAAAAAACACTCCCCTTTTTATGTTTTCCCTAGTCATTACAGAGAAACTTTAACAATCAAATCTCTAATATTAGCAATTTGATTTTATGAGAGACAAACAAAGCATTACTAACAAAGTGATCTTACAGCTAAATCTTAATTACAAGTGCAACTGCATCAATTTAGTTTGGACAAAGAACTACACGGCTAACTGTGCAGTAACATTAAATGTAACCTAACAGTAAGTGAATTCTCTCTCCATTCCTTCTGGCGCCAAGTACTTCTACACTTGTGGTTAGGTTTCTAGGTTTTTGTTTTTGCTTTTTAACCCGTCAAAAAGTAAGAGGGAAACAAGTTAAAGGCAAGTGGGCGTGGGGTGAACGTGCGACAGATATTCCAGGAGAGAAAGAATGGAAACGTGTTGAATCTGAATATTCTGTTTGGTAAAAGAGATATAAAGTCACAGTATTCTGTACTCCAGTGCCTAAGGTATGGGAGACAGACAACTAATTGTTTCTCCTTTGAATGAATGATCGCAGTTGTTCATTACTACTAGTAATAATGAAAATAATACGGCCAAATTAAAATTTAGGTTTTTTTCGGTGTGTGTTTTCAACGAATTGTCGTATCCACAAAATCATTGTCTCTTACAAAATTAAGATTAAAAGAGATTAAGGTTAAAAAATTTAACCATTTTAAACTCATAATGGAGAATGTATCCATCCATTTAGCAAACTTTTCTTAAACACCAAATGCATAATTACAACAGGAGAATCGAACTCACATATCAGTCTGCTAACTTAAAGTTGTGTCTCATTTATATGTTTCTTGCCCTCCCAGTTCTATGATACGCCTGAGAAATTAGAGACACACTTCCTGTTGGGACAGCAAATAAAATCTAATCTGCAGATACAGAATTAATGCTCAAGAAATTAGATAATAATAAGAATATATATACCTACATTCAAACATATGTGCCTGTGTGCACAGGCATCCTTATTATCCAACTCTGTGCCAAAAAGGTGCTAAGTAAAATTAAGCCACCAACAATAGACGCTAAGCGTCTACACTAAGCGGTGAAATAAGTTTTTATTTAGTCTAAACACTAAGAGAAAATTTATTTTATAGATCAACATTTTAATATTCTAATTGTAATACCCACTCTGTCTTGAGCAAAGAATGAATCAAGGCATAATTACTCTTCAAAATAATTTTTCCGACAAAAATGGAATGCCTGTCCTTGAGAACATCCTTCTGAGTTTTGATCCATAAAGAGGATCCTTTTGCAGAAATAATTGAGAGTGTCTGTGGTTCTTCCAAGGATTTCTCTCCTTTTCAAAGCACCTACCAGGCCATCCGCTTGGTGGATTTTTTTCTCTCATTACTAAACTCATCTAACTCTGCCAAATGCTCATTCGCCCATGGCTCTGCCTATGGTCTGAGTAGGTCTCCATCACTTTCACTGACATGATGAAATCCCAGATTTTGGTAAGATGTGCATGTCCCATTTCCAACCTGCACTGTATTTGCAACTGTCAGGTGTTTACAACCTCTTAGTGACAGACAGATAGGACGGCCAGACCCAAGGTCAGTAAAGAGATATTTGAGGAGGAATTAAGGTCATAAATGGTCAGTTCCTTTGTAAATATTATCATATTACAATGACTTGATTTTCTCTGCACACCTGGAATGACTGAATTCTCTGAGAATGACCATCTGGAGGAATTAAAGTGAGATGTTAACTTGCCCTGTTTAGAGACAAGAGGTACCAGCAGAGTTCAGTCTCTCCTCTTCCACTACAGGAAAGTCCTGGGCTTTCTAAGCACCCAAACCCTCCCCTGGTTCCCTCCGTCCCATTGCCCCCATCCTGAAGATGCTCATCTTGACCTGTCCTCCAATGTCTTGCTTTTCCTCCTTCTCTGATTTTCCAATCCTGTATGTTATTATTTCTAAGTTTTATTAGGCAAATAGCTACCTAAGATAAAAACCTTATCTGAACTATATTATTTATGATTGGAAAGGGTGCAGAGACAGAAGTCCTTTCCTTCGACACACTCCCCTTTGCCAGGGCCCTTCTGTTTCTCACTCAAAGGACTGACTAATCCAAGGCCCATGGACCTAGTGGCTGGGAATGTGGGTGTTGGGAACAGCCAGCTCGGTGCAAATCCTGGTTCTCTAACTTACTATGTGACCTCGGGTGAGTGGTTTAACCTCTTTGGGCTTCAGTTTCCTTACCTGCAAAATGGGCCTAATAACGGTGCTAGAGTCAGTAAGAGGACTAAGTAAGAAAATGTAGGAAACGTGCTGAACACAGTGCCTGGTGCCCAGGAAGCACTAGTGTTAGTCGTTGCTGGGAACTTCAAGCACCCTCCAGGGCTAAATGAACAGCAGGCCTTAGGGTACTCAGATCGTCGGCATTGCCTGGGCCCTGAAATCTGAAAAGGGGTCTGTACTGTGGGAACTACAGAGGTGCCCTCACATTGACAGGCTGTATGATTTGGTGACAGAGTCGTAGGGACACACATTCAATGCCACCTGTGCCTTCTGGCGGCTCTATGACTCTGGATTGACTATCTAATATCTTTAGACTTTCCTCCACTGTAAAAGATGGACACAATACTCCCTAACTCACAACATTTTTGGAATAATTACATGCAAACTACCTTTGGGAAAGCATCTAAGACAGATTCATACAGCTACTTCTCTTTCCTTCTTTAGAAAAATGACGATCTATTCAATTTGCAAATACCTAGAAGAGGACGTGCCATTTAAATAAAAACACACTGTGGTTCATCTTAAATCCTTCCATGTCCAAACTACAAACCTTCGAAGACTGAGGACCAAGAATAACTGTAACTTCTCAACTTCACCAAAATGTACTATTCCATCCCGTACAGAAGTGGCTAACCAGTGAACTGAGAAAGTTATTTTATAATATCCTTTCTGGGGCTGTGTTTTATATGGAAGGGAGGGGGAATGCCAGTTGTTGCAAATAGGCAGGAAATTGTGAAAATGAGAGACAAAGTGAGGGATGGCAACAACTGCAGAACCAACACAGTGAGATGAATGCATGCGAGAGAGGGGGACAGACAGCGTGGGAAGGACCCGAGTAAGGAGTCGGCTTCTCTCCCACAGCGCCTGCTTCCACAATCCTCGCTGCCTCTAAAAATGGTCCACAGCGGGAGAGATGCAGCTCTCACCCACATGACCGACGGGGCTGTCAGAGAGATGTAACAAACAATTTGTAAGAACCCAGACTGTGTCTTGTGGGTTTGACTGCACGCCCAAGGTCATGGCTTCACTTGCCTTGTATATTAATTCCAGGGACTTTTGGTGAATGTGCGTGAATGGAGTGATGAAGTGATACAGATTCTTTACCTCTACTGCACACAAACCAAAACCCTCGAAGGAAAAGTCCTTCTGACAGAGGATCAGTGACATCTTTTCATATACATTTAGCATTATATAAATGCAGGGAAATTAAAATCCCGTGGTACAAAAAAACCCTACTTAATTAACAATTTGCCATTCTGACAATTACACACAAGGTATTGCTTAAGGATTTTCTCCTACCTTTCTTCACATTTTAGGGCTTCACCAATTTGTAAGTATAGATAAGATGGATTTCAAGCATTTTCTAGTAAATGGTGAGATATCTATCTATCTATCTATCTATCTATCTATCTATCTCTATCTAGATAAATACCTCCTAAAACTTTTGGACATGTTAACAAGGTTATACACACGCAAGACACTCTAAGGAACTACAGTGTTTAGAAATGCTTTGATTATCACCAAGGTGATATAGTAAAGTGAGGATGATAAAATATAATTAACCATTAATTACAGAAACTATCAAAAAATAATTGACTTGTACAAAGCACAGAACTCCCATTAAAAAAGAAACTGATGGATAATAAAATATATACAGTATTCTGTCCTCTGGACATAATTACTTCACGGCAGCAATTAGAAAGTTATTGAAGTTATAGAAAGCTGTTAAGTTTCTTCTGTGACACTTTACTACTGTGAATTCAAGACATTTTCATTGAGAATTGCCTCCAAAAGATACTTACAGTGGTGGACCATGTTCATAGGAAACGCTGCCATAAATGCAAATATGTGTGTGATAAACAAGTAGAAACGAATTTTGACACAGTTAGGACTCTGCTGCGCTTGTCATATTTCTGGTGCCGACAAGACAGACTTCTGCTCTCATTAGAAATGTCTAATGCTCTGAGAGCCAAGGCTGAGCCTAGTTTAATATTAAGAAAAAATTAAATTTTAATGCAAAAACAATATTCTGAAGGAAGACTGGCAGAAGAATGTATTTTTACTAACGATTATCATGCCAACTCTTTTACACGTTTGTTTCTTTATTATTTAAGGAAGTAGGACAGAATTTCATAAAACCATTCCAGTGTCCTTGTGGGAAGCATTCAGTTTTTAAAAGGGTATAGAGAGTCCCCTTTTTGGTCTTTTTTACAGTATATTCAGAGAGTCCAGAGAATTCTCCCTATATATAGGCAGCTGTAAACACAAACTTCTGTACCCTATTGCAGGGGATGGTGGGGGGAGGCTAGGATTTCAAATGTTTTTATACTGACAGATTTTGTAACCACTCAAAAATGAAGATGGTTTTAGTAAAAATAGACACAGCAAATTTGAGAATTCTATACGCGTACGTATGTGTACATAAAACAGCCTTTAAGAATCCAATTGTATTTAATTTTTCCTCTTCATATACTTTGGGTTATTTTGGGGGGGGGCACAAAAGATACTTTTAAGATATATACTGTTTTAGTCCAAAGATACCCTTGGCACAAGTGAAGATAATACTACAGGGACACTAAAGCAGCGGTCCCCAACCTTTTTGGCACCAGGAATTGGTCTCGTGGAAGACAATTTTTTCCACGGACGAGGGGGCCAGGGTGTGAGGGAAGGATGGGGAGAGGTAGATGAAGCTTCACTCCCTCACCCACCACTCACCTCCTGCTGTGAGGCCAGGGGCTTGGGGACCCCTTCATTAAAGGAAGAATTGACTGATGTGTGTCTATTGAGAGAAGAGCTGAGTGTGAGGCCAGGGCCAGAGCAGGAAGACGAGGAAGACAGCGTTAGCAAGCGCCAGGGCCCTCCTGCACTAATGTAAGAAGAAGCTGGAGCCTGGGAACGAATGTTTCCTGGAGCAAAACTGAAATGGAACCATGACAGACACGGAATGCAAACCGCTGTATCGGAAGCCGCTGAACCGGGGCTTGTTTGTTACTGCTGCCGTTTAGCTTAAGCTGACTGACACGGAGCCTGCATCTAGCTTTTCACAAGCAAGTTGTGGTTTGAGGACCTGTTTTTACATGAGCACAAAACTTATCCCTCTCCTGCAATGCCTTGTTTTTACGTGAAAATAAACGGAAATGATTTGGCAATAGTCCTTAACGATGCCTAATTTTGACCACTCATTATTATGCCACTAAAGAAATTTCAGGAGCACTTGTGCCCATTATCCATCCCTATTCATGACAGAACATTTCAGCATCACTGAACAACAGGTGATAGATTATACCCCGGAGTGTGGTGATAGGCAATCTCAGCAAGGACTTTCTGAGAGAGGAACAGAAAGTAGAATAGGAAATAAGACTCACTGATATTACATGATAATTCACTGCCTGTTGCCTTTGAATGAAGAGGAGAGAGGAGCTCCGTGCCCTACGAACCACAATGTAAAAGCAGCTTAAGTATAAAGAAAAATATTATAAGCACCTACCCACCAAAGTTACAACTTATGGAAAGCTCAGCAGAAAGGGCTGAGCACGGTGCTCCTTAATACCAGGGCCCACGTTCGAGCCCTGGGACCAAAAGACAACACGTCTTCCCTTGCCCGTGACATCTGAATGGGGGTCTCCAATGCACCAACTGCACAGGCCCCTCAGGTTCACAGTCCGTGTGTGTGTGTGCGTGTGTTTGTATTCATCCCTGCATCACTGGGTAGAGACCTGCTTGATACCTTACTTAATTAAAGGTTGACTCTTAAGAATTTGGGAGGGCATTCCAGAGTTATTTTTTAAACGCATCACTCCTTTACAGGAAGGGAGTCGTGCTAAGCACCTCCGAGTGGCCGGCAGAAAGAGATGAAAATCAAGGGCAACAATCCAGCGTGATGGTTCCCTTACATTTATCTCTGCAGCCTGTCACATCAGAAAATGCACTTATGTATGTGTGTGGGATGTGGAAGGAGGGAGAGAGGAGAAAACAGAAGTCAGCCAGTGTTTCTTTACAGAGTGCAAAAGATACAGCCCAGGGTCGCGGAAACACCAGCTCCCCGGTTGTCGGCCCCAACCGTGTGTTCACAAGGCAACACTGTCTCCAAGGATGGAGTGTTAACAGGATGGACTGGATCCTCCAGGTCCGAGAGGTCTTTCAGATAAAGCATATGTAAGGAGCAGAAAAGAAGCAAACTCTTAAGATTCCTGGAAGATAAAGTGCACATTCAATCTGTTTCAGAGGCAAGTCCGCTCAGTGCATGGAAACAACGGGCTGTGATGCTCTGTTTGCTGTATTCTCAATGTCTAAAGCAAGGGAGGCGGGTGAGCCCTTCCAAAGGTGAATGGCAGCAGGTTAGACGCAGACCTGGGCTGGCCTGGCCACAGGCCCAGGAGTGTGGTTCACGGCCATTAGGCGCTCAAAGAATTCCTGGTTGACTTGATTTGCCCACGATAATTAAAGCAAGATGTCTCTCAGACTGGTGGGTGGTTTCTTTCCCCAGAAAGAGGAAATTGGTTGTCATGCTGTACTTGGCCCCAGGAAGAACAGTTTTCAGTTCTAGACACGCTATAGGGACAATATCCAAACGAGAGCAAACAGAAAGACAAAGGCTTTGGAAACAAGTCTTAAGAACAACTGCAGATGGAGAGCCTGGAAAATTGGTGGAACAGAATAATTATCTTCAAAATATTTGAAGGTTTGCTCTACAAGTCAATAAATATTTACTGAGGAACTTCCATGTGGACGATCCCAGGAGGAATGCATGAATACTGGTCAGAAACAGTGCCTGTCCTCTGGGACAGACAACCTAATGCAGGTTGGGGAGGTTAGAAATAACTAGTAACAACACCAGGCAGGTGTGAGGAAGCACCAAGTGCCCTTGTAGTGGGGAAAGATGATGTTTCACTAGAGGATGTCTGGAGGGATGGATGAAGCTGACAGCCCAATTTTTCTGAGAAGAAGGTAAGAAATAAGGACATTATCAGGAATAGGACGAACAAAGGTTGGACGTGGAGAATAAAATGTATGAGGGTGGAGGGAAGAGTCCATCTTTGCCTGGAAAATATAGTATGATGAGGAAAGTAATGGAAGATTGATGTGTAAATACTTATTTCCCAGGCATATGTGTATTTAAAGAGAATTTTTATCACATTACAAAAATATTCTTATTTGAGAGTTAGGAAAATGGAGAACAAACATTCTTCCTCACAACCCCTCCGTTCTAGGTAATACTTTTTAGCCCAGCACTTTGTAAATACTCAAGAGTGGAATGCTGAATTGAACAGAAAAATGAAATTATGTTTTTAAAAATAGTGTCCAGGATAAAGACAAATGAGTTCATTGGCATTTTTCCTCCTAAAATCAGTCCTAGATTTTTTCCGCTTTCCGTTTGCCAACACGGCCCACTCTTGTTGAACACATGCTTATACTGTGAGCCCCGTTTTAAATTCCTATTAGCCTCCTGTCGACACACAAGAGTTCATGGCCTCTCCCTCCCACACCTCAACGCGTCCACACCCCATCACAAGACCACGGATATTTTCCCAAGGACATAGATGGAACAAACACGGCCAGGGGTTCTTGTGCGCTTTGTTCACTAGAACAGTCCCTGGCACATGGTTTGTGATCAACAGTTTATTGTTGAATAAAGGAGACAGACCTTAAACTTGTGCAGAGTAAGCCCAAATAAAATTATGCGTTCAGTTGTTTATTTGCTTCTTAAAATTATCCATGATACCAATGGAGTGGCACAACCCAGATTTTGCACTAAATGAAATGTGAACATGCAGGCTTTACAAGGGCAAACCCTTTTCTTTCCTTGATGGACACCAGAGTGATCATTCCCCCCAGGACCCACGTTTAAATGTTTAACTGCATATAAACAACAGCAATAATAATAGTGCAGATTTCTCGGCTGTGATTTTCAGACTCAACTAGAAATTGCTGGCCATGTATATTTTCACACGTTCTTAACTATTACAAGGTAACTAGTCATTCTGACGTGGCATCTAATAGCACTATTTACAATCATTTTTTACGTTTACTGAAACAACCGTTGGCACCATACGGACTAAGTCAGAGATATCCTCCTGGAACGTGCCACTTTATTAACAATAGGCTAAATGTGATCATCCTTATAATAACCCCCCCCACCAAATATCTTTCCTTCTATCAAGCGCTGAGCTTCATATTGCAAATCTTTGATTTAAAAAAAAAAAATCAGGCTTGCCATCTACGTCGCATTATTTTTTTTAATCTCTTCCTTATCTCTCTCCTCTCCTTTATGCCTACACGCTACCTAGTCCGGGGACCCTGCAAACAGGACCAGGTGCTTGGAGCGCCTGGGGAAGGGACACCGGCAGGTTCCAAAGCAGCGTGGGTACCAGCAGCTGCACACATCAAAGCGGTGGGCCTTCCAGGTGCCCCCTGAGCACTCGGATAGGCTAACTCAGGATCCGGCCTCCACCTTCTGCCAGTCACCGTCACGCCGCGCTGTGTGCTCTGAGCTGCACGGATAGGGCTGCCAAGCCCATGACCTACTTTCACACAGCCCCGTGCTTCTGGCTCTCCCCACCGTCACATGCCTGCGCACGTGGTGGGCTTGCTACCTGTTTTCTCAAAACTGCAGATCCCACTGAGTCAGCCAGACACCTTTTTAGCCTATGAATCACTGCCTTCAGGGTTCTGGTCACCACGTGCAGGCATTATAAAAGCCATTCTCCCGAAGTTTTCCCCACTGCCCATCTCCCACTGACCTCTCCCTGCCCTGCTTCCCACTCCCTCAGTATATGGTAAAGCAGGGACTGGATGATTCCAGGGGGGAGGTGTCTTGTATTAAGATGTTACTTTCTAGCTGCTGTTTTCACACTACCAGCTAGAAACCTCTCTCATCGGAAGATCATACCCTATGGGCATCGTGACTGCTGAACAACCATGGTTATTAATTGTTCAGATCAGATTAGGAGATATATTGATCTTCCCTCCCTCGGAGCCCCCAGTGTTTCTTGTCCACATCACTCACTTGGCGATTAATCATGTCTTGCTTTGAGACATCTGTGGTTTCACGTCCACCATTTTCTTTAGTTCTTTATTCCCAACTGGCCAGTCCACCTGATGCACAGAGCTTATGTGGATTCTATGTCTCTGGGTTTTTCACAGACTATCCAAACTGGGTCTCAAACATTTGTGTGGACTAACCTGTGAACCTCAGTTCCAAACAGGGATGGTGTCAACTCATTTCTCCCTGTTCCTGCTAAGCACAGCCATGAACCCTGGAAATAACACAAAGGGCAGCCAAAGGAAAAGCCTAAATGGTGTCCAGGGTAAGGTGAGTTGGCTGGGATCCTAGGTCCCGCAGTCCACAGAGTGACGGCACCTTAGGACTGAACAGAAGAAGGTGTCCCAGACCTGGTGTTTCCTAACTCACAACCTGTACGGACAGAAGGCAGCCCAGGTAGACTCATTCCTTTTGCAGACTGAATAAGAGTCTTAACCTACAACACCAGATAAGGCAGAACTGGTAAGGGGAAATGGATCACGTGCCCCACCCACAAAAACTGGCCAGGAGAAGTGTTCTACCTGCCAGGCCTGAGACTGCCCTCCTTACCCAGACACACCATGAAAGGGGGAAATCAGCACCTGACCAGGGAAACATTCTCCATTCCTGTCCTCCCCACAGGCCAGATACTCCCTTCCCCAACCTAAAGGCATCAGGGGACCCAGCCTGGAGAAACTCCTTCCTTCTCCTCAAGGAGTACTAGGGAGCAAGATAAACCAAGCTGGGCTTCCCTGGTGGTGCAGTGGTTGAGAGTCCGCCTGCCGATGCAGGGGACGCGGGTTCGTGCCCCGGTCCGGGAGGATCCCACATGCCGCGGAGCGGCTGGGCCCATGAGCCATGGCCGCTGAGCCTGTGCGTCCGGAGCCTGTGCGCCGCAGCGGGAGAGGCCACAACAGTGAGAGGCCTGCGTACCGCAAAAAAAAAAAAAAAAAGATAAACCAAGCTGACCAAAATAGCACTGCAAAGGCTCGGAACATCAAATGTCCTTGTAACACAGTCCACAAAAGCAGCCTGGGTGCTAAACCTCAAAAAAGAGACTCTTAATACAATAATCGGAATGTCCAGGATAAAATTTTTAAATGACCCGTCATACCAAGAACCAGGAAAAGCACAAGTTGAATGAGAAAAAAGCAATCAACTGATGCCACTGAGATGATCAGATGCTAGAATTATCTGACAAGGACTTTAGAGCAGTTATCATGAAACTGCTTCAACAATCTTATAAACGTGCAATAAAATCTCTCGAGATAAATGAAAAACAAAATCTCAACAAAAAATTAGAAGTTATAAAAAAGTTATAAAAATGAAATTGTATAATAAAATACTTTTTTGGATATAAACTCACTGAATAAGCTCAATAGTCAAGTGGGGTTGACAGAGGATAAAATCAAGGAACTTGAAGACATAGGAATAGAATTTACTCAATATGAATAGAGAGAAAATAGGCTAAGAAAAAAATGAACAGAGCCTCAGAGACCTGAGAGCCATAACAAAAGACCTCATATTCTTTAACATCAGAATGCCAGAAGGTTAGGGAAGAATATGGATTTTAAAAAGTGTTAAAAAATAATGGCTGAAAACTTTTTGAATTTGGTGAAAGATATAGCTCGCAGATTCAAGAAACTGAGAGAATTCTAAATAAAATGAAGTGAAAGAAATCCACAAGACACATCATAATTAAATTTCTGAAAACTAAAGACAAAGAAAAACTCTTGGAAGTGCACAGAGGAAAAGGGTACCCTATTTATAAGGGAATAATGATTCATATGAAAATAGATTTCTCATCTGAAACCTTGGTGACCAGCAGGAAAAAGCACATCATTTTTCAAACAGTGGAACAAAAAACTGTCAACTGTGAATTCCATATCTGGTGACAATATCCTTCAGAAATGAAAGGGGAAATAAAAACATTCTCACATGAAGGAAAACTAAGAAATCTGTGCCAGTAAATCTACCCTTAAAAATGGCTTAAGGTATATCTATACGTACAGCTGATTCACTTTGTTGTACAGCAGAAACTAACACAACATTGTAAAGTAACTAAACTCCAATAAAAATTAACCTTTTAAAAATGGCTTAAGGAAGTTCTCTAAACACAGAAGGAAACAAAAGAAGAAAGTTTGGAACTTCAGAAAAAAAAGAACATCAGAATGGGCAAAATTGATGGTTGAAGCAAAAATTATCACACCATCTGTCATGGTGTGTGACACATATAGAGGAAATACCTAAAACTATATTTAGGGTTGGCCGAAAAGTTCGTTCAGGTTTTTCCATAAGATATTACAGAAAAACCCAAAAGACCTTTTTGGCCAACCCAATATTTAAAGAGCAGGAAGGCCAAAGATACCCAAATGTAGCATGGTTTCTACATTTCCATCAAAATGGTATAACACTGATACTGGTAGTTTATTGACACTGGTAGATGATAAGTTTTGTATGTGTATTGTAATGCCTAGAGCTATCACAAAGAAAACTATACAAAGAGGTATACTCCAAAAAAATTATAAATAAATCAACAGAGAATACTTTAAAAATTCTTCACATAACCCACGGAAAAGATAAGAGAAATAGAGAAACAGTCAACGAAAACAAATCAGAAAGCAAATAATAAAATGTTAGACTTAAGCCCAAAAGTGTCAATAATTACTTAAACGTAAATGGTCTAAATAAACCAATTAACAGAGATTGTCAGAGTGGATAAAATAACATGAGCTAACAATATGCTCTCTACAAAAAACTTCATATACAACACCATAGGTAAACTGAAATAAGAGGATGGAAAAAGATATACCATACAAACATCAATCAAAACAAAAAGGGCAGAAGTGGCTATATTAAACATCAGATAAGGCAGACATAAGACAAAGGATAAAAAAACAGAGACAAAGAGAAATGTTATATAACTATAAAACAAACACTCCACTGGGAAGGCATAACTATCCGGAAAGTATATGCAAGAAACAACCTCAAAATGCATGAAACAAAAACTGATCGAGCTAAAAGGAGAAACAGATGAAAAACACAACTGCAGCTGAGAATTTAAACACCCCACTTCCAGCAATAGTTAGAACTACTAAACAGAACATCAAGAAGAATCTGGAAGAAATGAACAACACAGATCTCATTGACATGTATAGAAAACTCCACTCAGTGACAGCAGAACTCACTTTTCTTCATGCCCATGGAATATTCAGCAAGGTAGAGCATTTCCTGTGCCATGAAACAAACCTCAACCAATTTAAGAGAATTGAAATCATACACAGACCATAATGCAATCATACTACAAATCAATAACAAAAAGACAAGAGGATAATCTCCAAACCCTTGGAAATTACACAGCATAGTTCTCAACAATTCATGGGTCAAAGAAGAAATCTTAAAGGAAATAACAAATCCACAGAACTGAATGTATATGAAAATATAACATATCAAAAGACAGGGCATGCAGCTAAGGCAGTGCTGAGAGGGAAATTTATAGTACTAAATGCCTACATTAGAAAAGAGGAAAGATCTCAAGTATTAGATACAAAAAGCCTCAATAAAATTTCAGCAAATCAAATCTAGTATAAAAAGCATTAAGCACCATGACCAAGTGGGCTTTATTTCTGGGATGCAAGACCAACGTGAAGGATCTCTGTGGTGGATTAATTCCTCTGATCTTGACTGTGCCAATGTCAATATCCTGCCTGTGATGTTCTACCAGTGTTGCAAGATGTTACCACCTGGAGGCAATAGGTAAAGGGTACATGGGGTCTTTCTGTATTATTTCTTAAAACTGCATGTGAATCTACAATGATCTCAGAATAAAATGTGTAATTAAAACATCTGTGGGTGCCGAATGTAATTCAACTCAATCATTCATCTCTAAGTGATCCCATATTACGGAAGACTGAGTGCCATGGTTGTTGATTCTTAGAGGTTAGATTCCTCCAAAACTAGGGTTGGAGATTGTCCTTTGAGACTTCAACTTCTATTAATGACACAAAGTGAATGCAAGATGAAACAGAAAAATACATTTTCCAAAAATTACTATGAATGCTAGACCTACAAGACTAGACTAGAATCTGACTGAAGCGATCTACCTAAAGAAATGCCATATGGCTCAGGAGGGTGGTTGAAGTGACCATCCCAGCCCTTTCCAGGGAAGCAGCAGCCTTGGTCAAATCTATCACTAATATCCTGTCAGTAAGGCATTCACACCATTGGGATGGAAGCCCAGAATTGTACTTATTGGACTTCAAATATTCCAGTCCTATTCTCCTTCCTAGGGTGCATGGCAGATAAATCAGAATATTTAGAGATCCATAGTAAACCAGTATTTGATGACAACTAGCTGGAAGTTATTCCTGCACACACACGTCTACCTTTTGCTTTTTCTCTTCTAAGCCAGCCAGATCTCAACCCTATATTCCTTCCCAAATCTGTAGTCCTTGTCGCACTTTCGCGATTACACTGACATTCTAGGTTCACACGCCTTGTTTGTTTACTCTGTGTGAGTGCAGGCTCAAGAGTCTGGTGGCACAATCAGCCTTCTGCACCCAAGACGCAGCCCGTGGGCTGTGGCAACTTCACCACTGAAATGGCACCAACCACGAACAGCCTCTTAGAAGCCGGGCTGACTTTCACAGCCATGGTCACTCCCTCTGTTTGTCTTGGGGTCCAGTCTGATCTTTTTGAACCTACTAGCATTCTTCTGCCAACAAAACCAAATTCGATACAGTGCTTTGTTCTTGGACTATATTAACACACTTGTCACATGGGAAACAGAAATATACGTGAGATTTTTATCATTGTTTTGACTAGCAAGTGAAATAATTTGGTGGTTTTGATTATTTTATTTATTTATTTACTTATTTTGCGGTACGCGGGCCTCTCACTGTTGTGGCCTCTCCCGCTGTGGAGCACAGGCTCCGGATGCACAGGCTCAGTGGCCATGGCTAACGGGCCCAGCCGCTCCGCGGCATGTGGGATCTTCCTGGACCGGGGCACGAACCCGTGTCCACTGCATCGGCAGGCGGACCCCCAACCACTGTGCCACCAGGGAAGCCCTGTTTTAAAGCACTGTGATTTAAGATTTTACAACTGTTATAATACTAGAGGCAATGAAATTACTATCTGCCAATATCAGACTTTAAGACTTTTATTAATTACCTCTCTTGCGTTTATGATGTGGAAGACTAGACAAAGACCTTTCCAAACCACTTCATCTTTCTCCATTAGGCTTCCACCTGGTCTCCTAATGCCCTGGGCCCAGGTGAACTGGTAAGAGAAAGCAGCTTTTTTAGACGGGCTTACTGGGTTTGTATTTAAAGACAAAGTAAAACATAACACGGCTATAATGGCCAAAGACGAAAATTTATACTGATGAAATACTGCTTAACAGATCATCTGTTATTAATGGTAAAAAAAAAAAAAAAAAAAAGATCCAGGGAAACTGGACTCAGAAATCATGGCCTCAGAAGAAAATAAACGATAAAGGATATCATCAGTAAAATTCAATCGAGATTTTTTAAAGTTATTGATAAATCTTTATCATGTTATTTATGAGGAATATCATCGATCCTGATTTAAATAATTTCATTAAGATAAATATGAAAATGAGAAAAATTGGAAACAGATTAACAGCGCTCTATGGAAAATTGATTATGGGAAGGAATTAAATTGGCTTAATGATGTTCCCTCAGGAACTTCACGAAAATTAATTCATGCTGGGCTGATTCTGATTGAAATGTTATGTTCATGAATTGGAGTCAAAACATCCTATCCTCCTGACGACATCATTCTGCCGCTTGGACCCTTTGCTGTCTTGGATGCCACTCTGCTGCCGTCTCCTGATTCTCCCCCCCTCCGCCCCCACCCCGACTTTCTCTTTCCCAGTCCTTCACTGCCGTTTATGTTTTTCCACATCTCACCCCTTAGACACAGGTGTCCCCTGGGTTCAGTTCTAAGTCCGCTTCCACAAATCCTCCCTCCCTCCCCCCTGCCCCCAGTCACTTTCCCTCCCTTCCTCCCCCGTGACACTGTTGACTTCGATCTCCATCCCTCCCCTGCCCTTTCTCCTGAGTGCCAGCTATAAGTTTCCAATGCCTGCGAGACTCTTTCCACACGGATGGCCCGCTGATGCACGACATTTGAATCATTCCAAACCAGACCTAGTATCCTTCTCCACAACCTACTGGACACAGCGGTGTGCTGAAGCCGGCTCCAACCGGCTCGTGCTCTGATTGGCACCCCTCTTCTCAACTCCACATGGTGAGTGACACCATCCCGGTAGGCCCAAATCAGCCTTGGTGGGAGTGTCTACAATGCAGAAATTGGCAAACTGGATCTCTTTGGATTATTCCTCCACATTCCATTCGATGACACTGCCTAGTTCAGGCCATCACCGGTGTGTGCCTGGGCTACTGCAATCCTTTCCTAACTGGTCCCGTTGACTTCTGTATTTGATTATACAATCTGTCCCTCACACAGACGCAGGACTCTACCCCTTATAACAGAGCTTGATACGTTCAATGCTGCTTCAGTATCTCACCATTTTCTAAGGAATGAAGTCCAAAACACAGTAGATCGTTCCATGTTCCCTGAACACAACACTATGTGCCTGCACATGTGCATCTGTGAACTTCCCTCATATTCCCTTAACTTCGCATGTCCTTGTCCTCATCATCTTCTCAAGGCCCACTCAGCTGAGAAGCCCCCATCCTGATCCCCCCAATAAGAACCAAGTCTTCCTTCCTTTGTGCCTACATGACCTTTGTTTGATCACGATTTCTTCTTCCCTCCTAAGTCTCAGTGTCTTGCGTGTGAAACTCGGCAAGCAATCGACTTCATTTCCATCCGTTTTTAAAACCTCCTTTTTCCCTTAACTGATGGAGATTCCATTTTCCTTTCAACCACGGATTTCCTTCATTTTGCTTTTCTAACCCAATTTAATTATCCCCAAACCATAAGCATTTACGGAATTAAGAATGCCTGCTCTGTCTCTCACAATCATGCAAGATGAAAGGATGTTTAACCCCAGGCTGGGTGTTCCAAGTGCCTGCAATTAAAGTGAATCTTTTTTTCCCCCTTTGGTTGACTCTAAGATTAAAAAAAGCAAATGATTTCATTAAAGATAATTTAGTTGACATTTCTGCTTTGGTACAACTTGGAGATGCGATGGCTTCCACGGGCCTGGCAGGATTTAGCGTGCGCTGACATCGAGTAACAAGGAGTGGGAATGCCCTCAACGTATCTGAGGGACGGGTAAAATGTGGAGTGAGCAGTGAGAGACAAGAGGCCTAGAGGAGGTTTGGTTTGTCATAAATACCCATGGGGAGCCCCGCTAGCTTCTGGCAGGCTGGAGAGTTTGTACCATTTCCCATTACCCTTCCTTTTTCAACTTTACTTCCCTTTACCTCTTTGTTGCCCACTCCCTAAGGCAGCTGACGCGATATCCTCTTAATTATGTACCAGAATTTAGCACTGCGCTATTGCAAAAGCAGAGATGCATAGATGTAGGGTCATACGTGAGATGAGGTAAAAATGAAGCAAAAGGGAGGTGACACAGGGTCTGGAGTCAGATGGAGCAAACTTGCTGTCTTCCTGAGGCCCACAGAAGGAAGGAAGTGCGGTGGCAGTTTTCGGATTTCTGCTCTCCCCTCTGCTGGGGTACGGAGGTGAGAAGATGTGCTCCTCAGGCGTGCAGGTGGCATCTCCCCTGCAGACTCCCCAGGGAGGCCAGGCCTCGGGGTCACTCCACTCCCTTTAACACGCTCACACGTGATACTGACATTCATTTTCTCTTTTGGTGACTAGTTACCTCAGTCTACCTTGAACGAAATATACTACTTGGTGGAAAGATCCACGTTTGGACAACTCTACCTTTCACGGGGGAGGGTCCAGCTTAAACTCTAAACCTGAAAAATCCGTACCACTTCTACCAGGTCACCTAGATCCATTTTTAAAAATTAATAAATCCCTACCAAATAAAATAATGTTAGTATTTTTAAGCCTGAATATCTGTTGTCATCTTTTATAATTGGGACCTTTGCAATTTTATACAGAATTATCACAATAGCACTATACATTTATATAACATTTTCCCCCCAAGAAATACAGAACATTCACGGGTACTGTCTACCTCGCTCTCAGTTTTTGTACCGCCCTTTGGACCGAGAAGAAACACATTATTACCTAATAGCCTACAAATGGTGTCTCTTCTCTATGAGAGGTAAAGACATTTTCAATAAGAGCTGAAAAGGAAAAAGGTGGCAAAGGCGCAGACATGAAAGGATGTGTCCATAGTTTTTCTTTGGGGCATTTACTCTTAACTGACAATCCTCTTCAGTCACCTTCTTGCAGTCCTGAAGGAAGAAGGGTTTCCACCTTCTCTCGAGTGACCCTCCACCTGTGACCCAGAGAGCATCCCTCCTGTCTCCTGTGCGTCACCTTGACTCTCTCCTCCGCCAGCACTTCCTCCTCTCCCCTTCCAACAGCAGTCTTCTACAGCCTGAAAACCCACTGACTGATCCTGTTGCTTTTCTAAAACCCGCCCCCCCACTTTGCCATTCTTCATAACTAAACCTGGCTTGGAATCAAAATCTCTATTTCATCATCGCCCATCCACTCACTTTGAAACCTTTCACCACCTGGCTAGCTTCTTACCAAACTATCTTCCTATGTTTACTACTCTCCCAAAAGTCAACAAGGCCCTTCTTCTGCCACAGAAATGAGCCCTCTTCCTAACCTCTCAAGGCATCTACGCTGGTGAGCCCTGTCCCTCCCCTCACCCTCCTGACACGCTGCCCTTCCTACGCCTCCAAGACACTCCACATCCTTCTTCTCGGGCTCCTCCAACTACTCCCTTCAGGGTCGTCGGCTGCGCCCGAAGGATGCAGGGTTCCCAAGGCTGACTTCTGAGCCTTCAACTACTCTTTCTCTACATCTCCTTCCCAAAGAGACTCAATTACTGTTTCATCGACTAAATTATCATTTCTCAGACTTCTGTCTCAAGCACCAACCTGACATCTCCAAATGCTTTCTCAGAATTCCACTTGGATTTTCTGCCATGAACTCAAATTCAACATCTTCAGATGAGAATTTATCACATTCTGGACAAGGTCCCAGAGAACTGAGGCTCCATGCCAGCATCTCCACTTTTATTACCCATGTGCCTTGCATGGTCTAAGCTTTCTGAACATCTACAAGAGGAGAGACAAAATATCTTTCCTGCCTGGTCCAGAGGGTTGTTGCAACGGTCCAGTGGTTTTTACACCGACAGGATGCTATAAATCCCTAAAGTAGTGTCCTATCAATTGTTCTACCTCCTCCATTGCTCTAAGCAGCCCTTTCTGTTGTTAAGTCACAGGATCAACACCTTCTCTCCTGGGTTCTCCCTTCACCGCATCTCCAGGTGCATCTCTGGGTCCTGCAGCTCCCCTTCGAGGCATCTCGCAGCTTCATTCTTCCCATCCCTGTCCATCCTTCTCACCCTCTCAGCCCAGACCCGCATCCTCTAGCACTTACTTCCTGCAACAGTTTCCTAATTAACACTCCCCTTTCTCCCCCTCCCGCCATTCTGATGCCCCCACAATAACCTCCCTAAGGTTTAACTCCCACGATATTTCTTCCCACTTCCTATACTGATAATGGTCCCCACTCTGCTCAGGAAAATATCCAAACTCTTCCGGCTGGCTTTCAATCCCTCCACTATCTAACCTTTTCTGTCCAATCAAAATTATCTCCAACGAATCCAAAACCACAACCCACCACTCCTAAATGTAAATGCCATGTCTCCCCCCGAGGCTGAAAGCTCCGTGAAAATATACATACATTAAAAAAAAAATGTCTGAAATTTATTTTGTGTAACCCACACTGTGTAGTCCACTGGTGACTGAGCATGTGGCGCTGGATCCATCCTGTGCTGAAAACCCTAAACAGGGTAATATGATCACAAAATCACATTGAAATGAAGGCCATTTCGGTTTCAATAATAACTCATCATCCAGCCCTACACTGGGGAGCCAGGCCCAGGGCCAAACCAACAAATGAGCAACAAAAGTCAGTGTATTCGTTGGAGGTTTCAGCTCAGTATGATTGATCTGGAAACATATCTTAAGGCCCAGTTGACAAAACTTTATGGTGGGGAAAAAAAAACAATTTGGATGATTTCCAGTGTCTAAATCATGAGCAGGAAACCAAAAAAATTTGACATGTCTATGCATTGTAAAGACAGAAGAATCCCAGATCCATTAGCAGGTGAAACAAGTCATCTCCACGTCAAGCCAATGTCTTTCCCAGGGGGGCGCAGAAATCTTCCTGTTTAGGGCCAGCTGACCATCTGCCAGAGGACAGTGGTTCTCATAAATCCACTGTGCACTGAGAGCATGGAACTCTAATACTGGCTATCAACCAGCACAGATCCCCAGCCCTGGAGCAGGGGCCAATGAGGGTCTAGCGCAGAGGCCACAGGAGTGTGCCAGGCTCAGGAGACACGGGCTGGCTTCCCAGTCACCCACGTGTCCATCCTCAGTTCCTAGAGGCCTCAGGGAGGCCGTAAGATCTGTTCAGCAAGAAGATCTGGGCAGGAGCAGGTCCAAGAGAAGGTTTACGTCCAGAGCTGCTATAGTTGGTTAATTCTGGAGTCAGGGAAGCCTCAGGCAATGTGCTTTCCTATCATTTCACAGAAATCACGTGGGGGAAGGGGGCTCAGATAAAGACCAACAGGACACCAGGCAAGTTTCATGGAACATTCTGGTTAACTTTCTTTTCACGATGGATGGTATTTTCATTAGCTCAACAACTAGTTAGGGAGCCTTTCTGGATGCGAGGCCCTGCTATAGGAGCCCACGATATGGCAGTAAACAAGACAGACAGGGTCCTTAATAGATTGAGGAGGAGGGCAGTGAACTGGAAAGTGACGAAGGTAACTGCAGACCGCGAGAAGTGAAAGGAAGAATTCCTAACAGGCTGGAAAGAATGGAGAGTAAGTGCACATGGCTGGGGACCTGAAGGAGGCAGTCAGTGGAGGCCAGTTGGCAAGGATGTGTTCCCAACTCCTTCTCACCACCCTCCCCCAGCTCCCGAAGGTGGAGGCCACCTTTCAGCCTTAGCTCTGTCTTCACTTCTGCTCAGGAGAAATACTGCATTGCTTCTTCATTCCTTTGTGAAGCCTGGCATCTTCATAACAAAGCAATGCCTCCACACCTATTAAGGGTTAAGTACAGGGACTTCCCTGGTGGTCCAGTGGTTAAGATGCCATGCTCCCACTGCAGGGGACACGGGTTCGATCCCTGGTTGGGGAACTAAGATCCCGCAAGCCACACAATGAGGGCCCCCCCCCCAAAATAAGAAAGGGTTAAGTACATACGGACACATGAGCTCTTTTCTGGTGATTTCATTTCGTGGAAAAGCACTCTTTTGGACACACTTAACCCGATCAGAAATGGACCTACAACAACACATGATCCCTTTCATTTTTTTCCTGAAGACCTTGTATAATTTCCCACGACCCTTAGCAGCTCTATATGGAGTGTTCGTTGTAGACATGGTTGTTCTTCTTAGCATTCGCCGCTAGCACTTAGCTCTTGCTGACCTGTACATGATCACAGCACAGACGCAGCCGAAGAGCAGGCCACCTGCCCACTAGAAAAATACCTGTTTGTTAAGATTTGATAAGAGGAGGGGGAAACATAGGCCCTCAGGACTTGTGTCTACTGAAACTGCTTTAAGCAAGGTGGAAAATGGGGGCCAACAAGCTCGTCATTCTCCTGGCCTCACTTTCCCATGACCTACATCAATTTAGAAGAATTCCTGAATAATTTTTACCCATAGATTCAGACTAACACCTAGGACAGGGGTTTTCTCTTATTCAATTTTATGCACAGAGGGGGAAAGATCACTTAAAATGGACCCACACATCTCCCAAGTTTGATACCCCAAGCCTGTGCTGCATGGAATTAGAATCACGCATTCGGGTCCATCAAGATAACTCTCACCGTTTGGAAGTGGGTGTAGAAAACTGCACTGTCTCAGGCCTGACTGCCTAACCCTAATCCTCAATGTTTTCCCCTATCTAGGCGGAGTTTTTTAAAAAATGAGACCTTTGGACTTCCCTGGTGGTGCCGTGGTTAAGAATCCACCTGCCAATGCAGAAGACACAGGTTTGATCCCTGGTCCAGGAAGATCCCACATGCCGTGGAGCAACTAAGCCCACGCGCCACAACTACTGAGCCTGTGTGCTGCAACTACTGAAGCCCGTGTGCCTAGAGCCCGTGCTCTGCAACTAGAGAAACCACTGCAATGAGAAGCCTGCGCACCGCAACGAAGAGTAGCGCCCGCTCGCTGCAACTAGAGAAAGCCCGTGCGCAGCAATGACCCAACGCAGCCAAAAAAATAATAAATAAAATTTTTTTTAAAAAATGAGACCTTTAATGGAAAACTATTGCTACAGGTACAGGTCTTCTGTTCCCAGTCTGTCTCTGCAGCTATTGTTTTAATTACCCTGCCCTTTGGCTCTTGAGCTGGCCCTTTGCTGTGGCCTGCTGGTGGGGGGGGGGGCAGTTCGGTGGCAGCGGAGCTTCCTCTTCTGGAATGCAGGCCTTAATGAGCCATTTCAGAAAGACAAGCCCTACTGAGCCAGGAGCCAGAGCACCGAGAGGCCCCAAGGAGCAGAAAGGCTCATGAATTTCTGAGGCTGCCTTTCTAATTTGCATTTAAACGTAACTCCTGGAAGAACAATTTCACCTGTGATTTTCTAAGCTGGGGCTTAAGGGAGTTTAGATGTTGAATATGTACAATTTATGTTAATACAACAGAGGTAAATGAAAGTCAAGTGCATTGTCATGTTAAATGTATACGTGTTATCTAAATGCCTACTTTCTACCAAAGGTGGTTTTTTTTTCCCCCTCTTAGGTGAAATGTGATGGAAATTTTTTAAATTAAGTGAATCTTTAAAATTCCTATTTGATTAACACTGTCTGATGATTCCTCATCTTCCTGTAACCCAGACTTCAGAAACCTTAGCAAGAGGAGGATTAGTTGGTGCCTGGCGACTTGGTACAATGCCTTGAAACCAATCTAATTTAACACCTGTGTGCGCGTCAATAAGTGTATTCAAGCACAAAAGTGAGCACGGTGTTGAGAGATTTTGACACTGACTGCATGGCAAACCACTGATTCTGTATTGAAACACTCGCAGACAAGAAACTAATTGCAGTGATGAAAGGCACTAGGCTAAAAGCAGGAGTAATCGCAGCCCTGATCCAGAGACAACCTGCTCGCCTTCACTGCCAGGGCGCTGGGACATTTATCTAAAACCTGCCTCTACCAGGTCTGACCACCTTTTGTCTCTCTGACCAATGAAAAAGGAAAATGATTTGTCATCACTGCCCCCGCAACAGGGAAGGGTCTCTTGTTGAGCATAAAATAACGCAAAGGCGGACACTGGTCGTCACACTGCAGAGCTGAAAAGCTAACGAAGGGCATCTGTTTGAACCCCTTCTCCCCATCCACCCTTTGGTGCCGATGGAGACTATGGACACATAACCTTCCAAGCTGTGATACGACACACGTTAAGAAACCGTACCAGGAGGGGCCAGCGATGGTGCGGGAAATGTATACCATGATGCAGCCCTGTGATGCTGCAGTGACACGAAGGAGTCCTGTCAGCAGGTTGCAATTCAAGGTCATTAATAATGTGCTTCCTGAAATACACAGCTTCAACCACTAAGGGGATGTGAAGACTGTCTGCTTGGTTTGGAACTTAAAATAACCAGCAGTATGTGAGCCAGCAAAGAAGCCTGCCAACCTGGAAGGCATCCTTAACCTGGGACTCACATTCACCTACTTGATTTTCAGTTTTACCAAACTCTTCGGGTATTTTCTCTCGACAGCAATGAGGCCAGGAAGCATGACATGTGGAGTCTGAAGTCCGAATCCACCCAGACCCACTGAATCATTGATTTCTCATTTTAACCCCCATGAATTGGGGTAGAATTGGGTATTCTTCAGTATCACTCAAAGGAGAAGAAAATCAACAATCTATCTAAATTATCCAACTATCTGGACTGAACAATTTTCCTTGGATAAGATAAACCTGCTTCTAAAATATGAAAGATGACAGCAGAGAAGTCTTCTGATTTCAAATCTACGGGCGCCAACACTGATTGTGGAAATATACGTGTAAACTAATTATCTGTAAACCAAGTCATTTATTTTGGCATTTTGCTAATTAGTGAGACTGAAATGGAGAAAACCGTTTAGGAAATCTGGATTCTCACGTACTCTGCGCCCTTAAAGTGTGCTCCTGGGCTGGGAGTGAGACGCATGAGCATTTTACAGGTAAGAAGACCCAGGAAGATGACAGATAGACCCATGTCCATACAGCCAGCCAAGGGCAGAAGCAAGAGAAGAACCTATTATCCTGGTGCCCACCCAGGGTTTCCGTACACAGCTCACACACTGCATCATAAGGAGGAGGTCAACATCGACTCTCATTCAAAATCAAATTCTATTAGGTATTATCGATTTCTGGTGGGAATACCTTAGAAATGAAAAAAGCATTTTCAATTTAAATTAAATTAAATATCCAATTATGTCCCCGAGAACTCATACCTCAATAGGAATCTGTTTGACTTTACCCTTTTATAAAAAGAAAAATTCACTTTTTCCTTTCTGGTCATACATGAAGAGTTTTATGCAAAATGATTCATTTTCACCTCTGATTGAAATGCAGCCTATTAAAATAGGTTTGGTGATTACAATTTGAGGTCCAGGGACTCAACAAAATTGTATGGAATTGTTCCTGTAGGTACACACACATATTTTTCTAGGAAAGGGTTCTCGGCTTTTATCAGATTTTCAAATGGATCTATGACTTTCCCCAAAGATAAATAACTTCTGTTCCAGAGAGAGCTGAGGTTTTGGCAAAAGTAAGGAATCCTTACTCCGGAATCTTGTTTCTCTCAATAGCTCCTAAATCTCTTTGATTCGCACAACTGCTTTTAAATTCGCAAAGGAAATCCCCAAGACCTACAAAGAAAAGTCCGCTCCAGCTCTCCTTGGAAGGGGAACGGGAAGGAATTGATTCATTCTACAGTGATGAAAATGTAATATACAACTTTTTACTTCATTCCAGGTAGCCTGAATTTCAGATTGGATATTGTCAGCAGAGAAACCATTTATTTTCCTTTTTTCTCCCCTCTCTATCCTAGTTTTTCACCTTTAAAAGAAGGGCTTATATTTACTTGACTTGAATTTTCCTAGCAAGCTTTTTCTTCTGAATTCAAGGGACTGGAACTGAAATTATTCCACCTGGGGAGAAGAGAAAGCTGAAAGCCAATTTAATATTGGTTTTCAAATACATGAAGGGTATTCAGAGGGAGGATGACAGCTGCAGGAAATGGTCTTTGAACTAAACTATGAGGAATCTGAGTTTCGCTCTGAAGTTAAATTTCCTGACATAAAGAGTTCATAACATTAAACTGAGAGATTGAAGGACTGTTTTTGAAGACTTTATAAATAGGGTAGATTCTTAAAAGTCTGGGACGGCTTGGATGTGGTCCTGCCTGAAGTCAGGAGGATGAATTTCACCACCAGTGGTCCCTTCCTGGCCTATAAACCTAAGGATATGGCTGGTGTATCAGAAGTTCGAACACTAGCCCTGGGTGTCCAGAGGCACCTCTCTAACCAGGGCTGAGCAGCAGTTAATCAATGAACCCCACACACCGGCCACCTCTCAGCTAGCCACCACTGCCACAATGTAACCTGAGGCCTGCTTCTGTCTGAGGCTAGCAAGGGGGTACCCAACAGTGGGGAGAGCTCTGCTCCCTAATTTCACCCCTAGTCCCCACCAAACACTCGGAGACCCTAAGTTTTCAAGAAAAACAAGGAGATCTCAGGCATTGTAGTAGACATTTGCATGAATGCCAGTTTTGTTTACATCCATATTTTAACTTTGCAGCACACATTTTTTTCCTCTCTTGGCAAGAGGTAATGGCCTAGCTCTACTTCTGAAACCACCATCTCTAAGACTGGGCTGGTCTCTGCCTTCCTTTTTGCTGGACAATCCTGTCCCCACTTAGAATGGAGGAGACATCTACAGCCTTAAACCTTCAGAGTGGCCTCAAACGTCTTCATGTGGATCCCAAAGGGGACATCAAGGGGACACTTAAAGATCTGGAAGCTCAGCTCCCTCCACCTCGGATCGGCCCATCCTCACAGGCTCAGAGATGCTGAGTTGTTCGGGGATCCTGGAAAACATCTGGTCAACCCTCGTCTGCAATGCTTGCCCCTCGGTCACAGCTCCCAGCTGGTCACCCAGCTCCAGCCAGGGTGCCTCCAGAAGAGGGAATCATTAACTCCAATCAAACCATCCAAAAGCTGCCCTGCTCTAAACAAGAGAAAGAGCGGAACTGAAATTTGCCTCCTCCTCTTGTCCGTATGTGCCCCTTCACACAAGTCTGTGAAACGTCACACACAGATCTAAATGCAGGACATTCACCTGGGCAGTAAAGTCCAAAGACAGCTATAATGCATGTGTCTTCAGGTTCAGCGTTGGGGATGGCGAGGGAGGTTTGGGGTTTGTTTTTTTTGTTTTTTACATTTTGTATGTTTTTTTCTTTGCTTCAGGTGATGTGTGAACTGTCACTTGCCCGCCCTCTGGATTTTTTCTGATCCCACAAATCAGCTAACGTGAGAAACTGGGAATGAAGACCCCACATCCTGCCATCTTGCCGACAGAGTCTCCTTTTCTAGAAGAAATCAGAAGGTTATCGAGTGAGCCTGGATGGATCCCACTCTCAGCTTTCCACCATCCCGGCCTCCGAATCTCAAGTTCAGGAGCAGCATTCCTAGAAGGCTAGCGCCGTCTCCCCTTTTCCAGCAACAAAACAGTCTGAAAAACATGTCTGAGGACACTTTACAAGTGAAGAATCCCCACAGAGCTCTGATCCATGGGAAAATGTCGACAGGGTGAATGCGTGTACCTGTGTGGCTGCCTAGAGTAGAGCTAAATACCCAGCAGAAACCAAAGGAGGCTAACACGCTCAACATGGAAAACATATTTAGAAAATGCCCACATTATGATTTTATTAATATTGGTAATAGGGTGATGCTAACCAACATTCCTTATTGGTTAATAAAAAAGTCAAAGCACGGACGAGAAAAATATGAAGGTGAAAGGGACTGACTTTTCCCCGAGCACACAGGCCCGGCAGCCAACACGGCAGATGGAAATCATCATCCAGACAATGGGGACATCCTCCTCCTCCTCCTAGAGGAGGCCACTGCGCCATGTGCACCCATGACACGGCAGGAAAGAGATGAACAGCTAATGGGATCAAGAGTGGCTGTATAAGGACCAAGCAAGCGTTCCCCAACTGCAAGAGATGAACTTAGGGAGGGAAGGAAGAGGGTTTAAGTCTGTCCAAAATCTGGACGGGTATAAGTAGGGAATATTTTATGAACAAACACATTTGTCTACCTCACTCGTGTCCTCAAAGACAAAGACTGGGACTGAGTTATCTTCGAGTCACCCCGAGGCCCTGCAGGGCCTTGTACACACTAGGTGTTCCGCACGCATGCATACTGAATTGGATTGCATTTTCTCAAGGCCAAAGTCTGTGCCTGAGAACTAGCTCCTTTCAGTAAGCGGTGTTGTGTGGGAGGAGTCTCTGTAGAAAAGGACTATGCTGGCTGGTCACATGCTCAGAACAGCTGTGGAGCTGAGGCTGCGTGAGAACAGATTCCGAGGGCAGTCTCATCAGCCGTGAAAAGGGACCATTCAGAGTACAACAGAGAAAAAAAAGTCCGTATTTTTTAGGTTTCTGTTTTCTATTCTTTATTTACAAAAATGAATCACCCCCTAGTTCTGCTATCTCTATATTAAACAGTTTCTTTCCTGCTGCAAATCCACTATTTGAACTCTGAGCATCACTAGGAATTTGAATTCCATAAAGCAAAGCAATGCAGATACACAAACGCTGTTCTGAGTATCCTACTGTCTACGTTTCTCACTATCTGTGGTTTTCAACTACACTTCTTACCATAATCAGGTGCCCTTAATTACATATGTTTCTGGCCAATCTTTTAATAATATAAAAACTCATGACAATCTCCTTGGGCTTATGGCCCCATTATGGCTACAGCACGCCATTCAACCCTAGCAACTGCTTAACTTAATGGAGGATTGTGAGTTTCATGTTCATGGTTGTAATGTCACTTATGGAAACACATATTGTGCTGTCTGCCTTCCCCTGCTGTTCTGCAATCTCGTTTCAGCCTCGAGGGCTGTCAGGCACACTTGGCCCTTGTGCCAGGACAGAAGACACAAGATAAGCCCTAACAGACATAATGTCAATGTTTTCTTTCCTCTAACTGCAGATATAATGACCTTCAGGCACAAACGTGCATGAGGTGGCAATCAGAGACAGGGCACATCTCGGAAACGACTGTACCAGAAGGACAGGAAGAAAGGCAGTAATTTCTCTTTCCTAATATGTGGCAACTTTTAGATATCAAAGGAATAACAGACACAACCTATGAAAGGATTTGATTTGTGACAATTGCTTTTCTTTTCCTGATTCCATTAAAGCCAGGTTTGTTGACCCATGGGACCAGGTGTTTTCTTATTTAATACTCCCTGGGCAGCAACTACTTGTATCAATTTCCTTTTATCCAGATTATTTCTATAAAAAATATGTCTTTTGATCATGGTATTTTATTTACCAAAATATGCGCTGGCACAACATGCTTTTAGTCAGTCTGATTATAGTCAGTTTAAGTAACAGAGTTATTTTAAAAGTCTATGAGTTGTTTCTAATTGTAAAAGTAATTTATATTCATCGTGCGAACAAAGTGGAAAAGGGTAAAAAAAAAAAATCTGTAATGCCACCAACCAAAGTGATCTCTAGTCATAGACTGTGTATTTATAAAATTGAGATCATCCCCTGTCTGCTGTTTTATACACTTATTTTTCAGTTAACATATCATAAAATTCTCTCATGATATAAGTGATCTTCAAAATCGTATTTTAATGCCACATAAGGCATAGGAATTTTTTCCTATTCCTTGATGTGTTAAATGAAACTATGACACACGTTCCTGTAGGTAATATCCTAAATTTCTTCACTCGTGTTCCAAATTGCTCTGCAGAAAATTAACAGTTTAAACCTCTATAAGGATATGATTAGAATGCTCCCAATCCTTCACAGTCTTTAAATTATTGCCAATTTGATAGGTAACATGCTGTGGTACTGATATTTTCATTTGCGTTTTTCCATATGGTTTTTTGGACAGCTGCGTACCTTCTTTTGTGAACTGGCTGCTCAGGACCTTTGCCCATTTTTCTTTTACAGCACTGTTTTGTTTCCTAATTGGCATTTAAGAGTCCTTTATGTGCTAGGGATATTAACAGATTGCAAAATTTTCCCAGGTTTGTCATTTGCCTTTAAATCTGAGATCATGTTTTAAAAACTCAAAGGAATAAGAATTTGTATCTGTGTCATTTCTCATATGAACTTCAAGGTGTCATTGGAAATGACTCCATTTATAATAATCAGATGCATTTGATGTTCTGGACTTGTCCGCTGGCTGTTAACCACCTAAAATACAAAACCACTTGAGGGACTTCCCTGGTGGCGCAGTGGTTAAGAAACCGCCTGCCAATGCAGGGGACACGGGTTCGAGCCCTGGTCCGGGAAGGTCCCACATGCTGCGGAGCAACTAAGCCCGTGCGCCACAACTGCTAAGCCTGTGCTCTAGAGCCCACGAGCCGCAACTACTGAAGCTCACGTGCCACAACTACTGAAGTCCGCATGCCTAGAGCCCGTACTCCGCAACAAAAGAAGCCACTGCAATGAGAAGCCCACGCACCGTAAAGAAGAGTAGCCCCCGCTCGCCACAACTAGAGAAAGCCCGAGCACAGTAACGAAGACACAACACAGCCAAAAATAAATAAATTAAATTAATAAATTAAAAAAAAAAAAAAACCACTTGAACCTTTTGAAAAAGGGAGCCTTCAACTGACAACTATCCGAAGACAAAATAAATGCCAGTAATCTCCACTGGTCTTTTGCCGTTCACGACATCAGGACCCAGAAATGCCCAAAGGTTTTATCCCTACACAATGCTCTCCCTCAAGCCACGGGAACCACACACCAGCAAGCAAAGGCTGTCTAGGACCAAACTCTCATCCTTCGGAATGCAGGCTAGAGTTCTAAGGAAGCCGGGGAACATAAACAGAACAGAAAGAAGCACCCCAGCTGGAGCAACCACGCTCACTGAGCTACCTGAAGTCCTGAGTCTCATCCTGGCAAGTGAACTACGGGAAATACTCCTTAGGACTCTCTGGGTCTGATGTGTGGACCCAGGATACTAGATTCACTAGAAATGTGCAGAAAACGTTAAACACAGAGCATTTAACTCCAAATGCAACTGAAAGCCAGGCCATCAGGAAGAGAGGTAAAAGCAAATATAATACAGAAAATCAGAAAGGACAGAAAAAAATACTTCCTAATTAAAGCACGGGAGGATTTAACAGTGGAGGAAGCAGAACAGACTGGGCTTTAGGAGATAGGTTCACTCACCCACAATTACTCAGGTCATTGCCACATACAGGTAATCTCCCTGCCGGACGGGACCCTGTCTTTGTCACAATATGTTAAGTACTCATTCATACATGGGATAATCCACAAATCCTTCATAAAGACAGAAGTCTCAGCCCCTTAAAGAATTATTCATAGGCCTGTGGCTGATTAGAATTCAACCATAAGAGATTAGAAATACATTAGAGGAAATCTAAGCTCTGCTTAATCACATGAGCCTGGTACAGGTGTGAGATTAATTCGTGGTGTTCCTTGAACAGGACGCCAAGCCATCCATCCCCATGGCGGACGACGCACAGCTTGAATGGAGCCTGCCGTTCACCTGGCCCAGCTCCTCCATTCTGCTTTGAATGGTTTATAACTTTTCAATCGTTCGTATAAAGGATGATTCCCACAGCTCTGCATCACCTCTCTGGTTTTGCCTTAGTCCGAGATGATACAATGCATTTTTTTGTGGATTACTCGTGAATTATTTGTAAATGTTCCGTTGTTGCTATACTACTATTAATATATCCTGAAATAACATCAAATGCTTGACAGAATCAAGTGTTTTGACCTTCAAGGGTCTGGTGTGGTTGGCCAGCTGAGGGGAGAGGCTGCAGAGAGCCAGGACCGGAATCTTTTTATCTAATTGACCTCAGAAGGGCCAAAAGGCAGAAACATAATTATCTGGACAATGTGGGTGAGAAAAACTCACTTTTCCCTGAATCCCTTGTTTAAAGAGGCTTTAATGGACTGAATTACAGATAATTGTTCTGCACTGGTTTGTGTTTAATTAAAATCAGAAAGGGAATAGCACTGCCAGGCAGGCAGCTTCCTCTGGTTTAGAATACTGAGTGCTCACTCCAAAGGTTTATGCCATGGTTGTACTTCACGGCTCCAGAAAGGGCCAACTCAGCAGGAACCACATTAGTGTTACTTTCACTAATTTCTGAAAAAATCCACTTCACAGAGCTTGTAAAACCCTGGTTTTCAAGCACGAGAAAGAAAAACTTTCTCCTCTTACATAAAATAATCCAAATTATAAAAGCATGTTCCTCCCAGTTTGTCAAGACTTACCTCTGTTTTTGCACTTTGGCTTTTTTTTTTTAACTTTATCGTGTATTGTAAGTTGCCTTTATTTTTTAAAACATCAGGCTTCGAGTGATTGTGGCAAGAGTTGAAATAACGTGGACGGAGAACAAAACCACATTGTACCGAAGATTCACGCAGGGGATCAATCACTTCCAACTAAACAATTCACTGATTTCTGTACACAAAAGAGACGTATGAAGCTTTTGAATTCAGCCCTGCGTGGAAACTTTTCACAATGAAAGATCCCCTTCACACAGCTTCCACATCCTGTTTCATCCAAAGTCCTCACTTCAGCATGCCATGAAATACCTAGAAAAATTAAATATCGGCCCCTCCTGTGAAGGTCTGGGCCGAGAATTAAGGTTGCTTAGAAAGAACCCGAAAGATTATCTGAATCTGTTTTTGCTTTGTTTTGGTAACCCACAGGAGCAGAAATGCTTCAGCCCTATGGATGTAAAAATTAACCGACTAGAAATGGAAAAGGGTACGTTAATAAATCTACAAACTAAAAACAAAATAGTTTCTTAGCACCGTATGTTCTGGTTCGGTATCTTCCAGCCCGACCGCCACCTCGCCCCATCGGCAGGACCCAGTTCATTCACAAGAACTGCCTGCTGCCTGCGACTCTTGCCAGAGCACTTAGCAGGCCCCTCATTTGCTGGGTGGCTTCATGGGTCTCTGGTGCCGAGCAGAGGTAAGGACAGCTTGCAGGGCATGAGGAAGACAGATAAAACCACCCTGCTGTGCACATTTAGTCCATTCGCAGTGGCTCTCATACAGAAAACAAATTGCAACCTCTCACAAAGGGGCTCTTTTCTGCACTAGCAACCCCGGAAAGCGCAGGCAAAAAATGAGTAAATCAGGCAACTTCATATCAGGAGGAGGGAAAAAAAAATGGCTACCACTGCAGCAGCTGCTCTCATAATTAAGAACAGATTTCATCACTAAACTCTTGCTGGTTCTGTCTACAGCAAAACAAATACACAGATGTGAGGCATTCACATACTGGAAATTTTGTTCTGGGTAACCAAACCGAATTCACCTTTTCTGCTTTAAAATAGTCTGTTAAAAATACCATCCAAAGAGAAAGCGTAAGCCAACGTTCAAACCTTAAGTACAACTATATTTCTGTCATCATCTTGCAACTAAATTTATTTTGGCATTCTCCCAAATTCACTTTCTTTTTACATATTCAGAATTGCAGTGGACTGCCATGGACATGACCTCTTTCAAATAATGAGAATGTGCTACCAGCTTCTTTTCCTCATAACATGGGCTCAATTTATGGATGCCTCTTTTATCCATGTTTTAAAAGATTGCACAGCATGCAGTTAAATGAATAGCATTTGACCTTTTTAAAGGTAAACTGGTGTGCCGTTAAATCAGATAAATAAAATTAATGAAACGACAAAATTATAATAAAAATGGGTAGGTAAGGACAAATTAATGGAATGCCACTCTGCTGCAAAGAGAAATCTACAATTCGCACAACATGAGTGACTCTCACACACAAAAGGCTGAACACATGCAGCCAATCATATAATGTACAAAAACGGGCAAAAATCATTTTGCTGTTAAAGTCAAGAGAGTGGTCAACCCCGGGTGGGTAGGGTAGGTCCTGTGAGGGGGCATAAGAGGGCTTCTAGGGGCCTGGTAGTGCTCCCTGTCTTCATCTGGGTGAGGGTTACACAGATGCGTGCAATTTGTAAAAATTCTTCAAGCTGTATACTTAGGATCACTTTTCCATTATATAAATGGTGCTTCCATTAGAAGTAAAAAAAATAATAATGAGATTAAATTAAAAAGATAGTCAAGGCATGCACTGAAGTTCATGATTCTCGATGAGCTGCTCACCAATTTGAGCCAGGACCTCTTCACATGACCCAGTCTATCCAGTGATCACAAACATCCTGACGCTGTGACGGTAGTATCCTGATTAACAATCTTTATCAAGTCGTAAGTTTTACTCTCTGATTGACTGAGTTGGCCATACTTGGTCACTTAAATGTCCTAGGACAGCTTCTTATTTAATAGGTTAAACCGATTACCACGCCCCCCCCCCAAAAGGTATGGATGTTAAATAACTTTCTATTGTGTATTTCATTAGCACTGTTATCATTTAAAGCAAAGAAGCAGTTCTAAACGTGTCATTTTCAGTAAAATGTGGTTCTAAGCGCATTTTTTCAATGACGTGTTATCACACTATTTTGCCCGAGGAACAATCATCCTTACAGAGCGCCACCGATGTAGAGAAGCTAAGAGAAAGGTAGAAAACGTAAGACAATGCCTACACCAGTTGACTTATTTCTAAGAGTCCGAATACTTAGATTTAAAACACTACCACCGCCGAAATATCCAGTAGGTCAGTCACATTTCAAAATATCGTGCAGTTCAGTAATGTTTGGTGGGTTGAAGAGTGGTGGAGTTTTCATTTGGAATTGCAATTTCAGAAGCTGACATTAATGCTGTAAATTAGCATTAAGACAGGAGCGGACCTGGGGAAGCTTACTAAATAAGTCGTGGTGCCCATAGGGTGGTTGTTTTGCACGTTCTCTCCTCCCAGTTGGGTCTTTGATGAACAAAAAGGCTTATGGTTACAAACATAATCACACACACTTTAAGTGGCTTCACAGCTGCACTTCTCAAATGGTGACCGTCAATGCATGAACCAGGGGTCAAAGGCATAAAGAGGCTCTCTTTACCCTGAGAGGAGGGTCTCACTGACCCCTCTCATTATGTTTGTTCGTCTATTTCAACATTGTTGCAAAGGCTGACTTCTCTTCTGATAGCTTGATCCTACCCCGTAATTCATGTCAAACCATTAAACCTAAAAGAAAGGGATACGGGACACTTCATCCATAATCTCTGCGGGAATCTCTCTGGAGTCCACATTGATTAGGGAAAACCCAAGAGAACTTGTACCCAGCACAACGGAACTCTCCACAAACTGCTGTCTGTTGCAATGAACTGAAATAACTCAGCATTTGGTTTTGCCTTCACGTGCAATATTCCCACAGACAGGGATATCTCAGAGCTAATGTTAGTTTAGGTCCATCCACAGACCCTCCCGTGTTCATGCCACTGTGAGATACAGCCAGGGACCCAGGACAAGGACAAGGTTTCATTTTAATTTATTCTCAATTTTAGCTGGGATAAGCGACATTACTTGGACTTTGGCTTATACCAGACTATGGGCACTTACTTGCTTTAAAGAACTCTTTTGTAGCCGAAATTTAAGAAAACTAGATCTGTATCCTTAATGAAATTATAGATTTCAAATTCTTATTTACTCTTAGAGTGGGAACACTCCCCTGCTAACTGTCTGCTGCTCCAAACGAAGGTTTTATACACATGCTTTTAATCCTGAGCTACCCATAGCTTTTGAAAATGTATTCTCTGGTGTTTAAGAATTTAATGTCTGGCCAGAATTCTGACAAGAGGTAAGATATAAAGTATGTTATTTTCTCAATCTCCAGCCTGGGATAACGCTTGCTTACAAAACACTATGAGTCCTTTGTGGGGGAAAAAAATCCCTATGTTTTTAAGCTTCTTTTTTAACTGGACATTAATTTGTGGAGCACCTGCATGGTAAGCACTGTACTCAGTGCCCAGGATACAAAGATGAATAAGACAGGGTGCCAGCCTGACTGGGAGCTCACAGATTAGTAAAAGAGACAGCTATGTAAATGGACGGGTGGATGGATGGATGGATAAAAACGGAGGGACAAGAAGTGCTGTGAAGTAACAAAGAAAGTAGCTCATTCCATGAGGAGCAGAGGTTTCACAGAGGAGATGGTAAAGAGGTTTAGCGACGGGTGCCCGATGGGGTAAGGGTGAGTGGATGCAGCAGATTTCAGGTAGGGAACAATTCACCGTAAAACACGGAGGCATGAGAGCACGTGGTGTGTTGGGGGACAGAGTCAAGTTCTGAGTGGCTAAAGAAGAGTGGACCTGGCTCAGGGTCCTGAGGTGTGAGCCAGAGGGGCGGGTGAGGTGAGATGGTGAAGGTCCAAGTATCTGGATTTTTATCTTCTAGGTTAGTATTTTCTAGCATATGTTTCTCAGAATACGAATTCCATAAGCTGCTCTGCAGGAAACAAAAACAAAACCACCACCAACATAGTGTTGTGGTCACGGGAGCTTAGAAAATGCTGCTTCGAATGGTCTCCTTTCAGAGATTCATAATCCACATTTGGTATAAGAGGCTGAGAAATATGGGAGCAAAAACTAGTGTAACTTGAACATCATTTTCACAGAAGTACTGATAACCCTCCCAACGTGGAAGACACCTGTGCGATTCCGAAAGCTGCCCCAGGCCCGTGAGGAACAAAAGGAGCTGCTGGAGCCAGAATGTAACATGATCAGACTCAGGTTTTCCTTTTCATTTCCTCTTCATTAGAAAAAAAAAAAAAAAAAAATTTTTTTTTTTAATCAGTACACGTCTGTTAGTGATATGGAGGCTAAACTACACTTGGAAGAGATTAATGGCAAAGAGCCAAGAGGTGATAAAACCCAAGGACGAGGGATCCCACTCAAGAGCCTTTCTTACATAAAATTAATAGGAATTAACTGCGGAGTAGAGGTGACTGACGGAAACAGCAAATGACAATGGCTGCAAAGGTTCTAGCTTAGAGCCCAGAGGAAAGGCCCTCTTTTAACCAAGACACAGAATGTCGGATGAAAAGCCCTCTGCGGAAGGCAGTATGAGCAGTGGTCATTTTAAATCCGGGGTGTCTACAAAACCATCCATAAGGGCACATCAAGAAGCAGTTAGAAATAAGGCTCTTCAGCGTAGAAGGAAGGTCGAGACTAGAGATACATGTTATAATCGTATAGATGATATATGAAGTCATCGGATGGATAAACTCCTCCCCCTACCCTCATGGGAAAACTTGTAGGGCGAAAATAGTACAGAATCCAGAATACCAACACTGCAATGTATAAAATACAAAATTAATTAATCAGCTTTATGCAACTTTTTTTGATATTTTAATCCTAGGGGGTTTTACTGTCATTTATGGTCATCTTAAAGTTTCATTGCAATGTAAAAGGTTCTATTTCACATTATCCAAATCAGAAATATAGTGCAGAGGCTGACAAGGTTGTATATTATATTTTATTATACCATGTCATTGGTACATCATGAAAAAGGAACCAAAATAGGTTTGGAACAGAATAGGGTCTAATTTAATGCACCTGAAGCCCAGAGCAATTAAGAGAACTGACCAAAGTCTTGCGCCAGTTAGTCTCGTTGGCGACTAACCCAATAATGATTCAAAGAAGGAAAAAGAATGAATCAGGGGCTCAGGTCTGGAAAGGAGATTGATAAGTCCACCTGTGAATTTTAATCAAAACCATGATTTTTTAATCCTATGAAATGAGAAGGTTGAAAATCAGTTCAAAATATGCTGTTCTCTTTCATTTTACTTATTTCTAAAGGCATGTGTGAAAGCAAGCAAAATCAAATAATTCACTTGAATAAGATTATTCACAGATATTAGAAAAGTATTTTGCTGCTTTCACATGTTCTCTTTTTAGTTTTAATTGCCGATCCTAGAATGTTAACAATATTAACGAGTTTTTTTCTTGATGTAGCTGAATTGTGTTTCATCATAACATCATGGCATTAGCCTGACTTCTTGGGAGGGCGGTGAAAAAGCAGCAATATCCTACATCGACAGGGGTCTTACCATCCCACACAGCCACTCAACAAACAGCTCCCAAGTACCTAACATGAGTGAGGCACAGTCCTTACTCACCGAGGAGACACCAGGGAAAGGAAGAGGGAGCAGCACGATCGTAACTGAGCTCCAGGAAGATCCCAGTAGCCACCACTTAATTGCATACAATGATTTCACCTGAATGGCATTAAGTTCTTAAGCATTTAAGTACAGAATACTTTAAAAACCTGTGTGAGATATCACAAGATTTACAACTCTCTTCAGAGAGGGGGGGATAAAACCCCTCCAGAGTTATGAAATACTGTTGCACCGCAATGGGAATGCACTTAACACGACTGAGCTGTACACTGAAAGATGGTTAAGATGGTAAATTTTATGCTATGTGTTTTGTTTTTTTTTTTACAATTTTTTGAATTTTTAAAGAAATTATGGAATTAAATTATCTTGAACAACTTAAATTTGTCCATGAAATGCCTGTTCTATAACCCACAGGGAAGAGGGGAGCTTGCCAAGATTTTGAGGTGGGGAAGAAAGAGGTGAAATTGGATCTTTAGGAGATTAATCAGATAATGCTGTTCAGGGCTTATTAAAGAGAGGTTGACCAGTTGAACATTCAAAAGCTGGAAAAGCTAGTATGAAAGTGAAGTAGTTAAATAGGAAGGTAGCACAAAGATTTGGAAGAATATTCGAGTTTTTTGGAAAGATCAACCAACAAGATATGGTATAAATAAAGAAGAACCCTAGATGATTCCAAGACATCAAGTTCCCGTGAGAACACGGTACATGTCGGATGCTGTTTATTTTAACCACCAAGGCCCCAGAGATACCAGCCTGAGATACATGCCAGAAACTGGAACCAGGAACTCAGATGAACCCAACTCACCGCAGCCCTCACGTACTCAGCTGAGCCATCACTTTTTCTCCCGGGGAGGTTACCCTACTCACCTATCCCTACATAGTCTTCACTTGAAGTTTACTGGGGAGGAGAGGGCTTAACAGAGAAAGGAAACAGTCATTTCATTTCCAATTTGATGGAACTGAAGAAATTTCTGGAGGGTGAAAGAGTCTCTTCTAAAATGTCACTGTGCTCTAGGAAACAGACTGAGAAAAATTAATCCCTTTACAGACTTTATGCCTTTAGGCAATCTGACAATTGGTGATCTTCCTTCGGTTTTGGATCTCAGTTCTGCAGGCAACTCAGAAACTCTCTTGCTCTGATCTGTACAAAAGGTCATCTGGTGTTTCCAGATCCATCTCTGTGGTGTTCCATTCACTAAAACAGCAGATTAAATTAATCTTGGCTGTTCAACATTCACAAGGCCTGCAAGGCTCTCCTCTCCATTCCAACGCTTGGGCAGAGGGGAAAAAGCTGAGTCAGAATGTCAGTGTATTTGAGTTGAAGAATCTTACCATGGTGTGTGGTACTGAAAAAATAAAACTCAAGCTTTTAATTAAACCCTTCACAACCTTATCACAAAATGTTTCAGCCTTTGCAGATTAAACGGAATTTTCCACTTAATAAAAGCATACTCAATTTCTAGGGGAAAAAACAGTACCTGGAAAAGCAAAATGAATTTTTTTCCCACTGAAATGTACATATTTAGACTATCTTACCTACTTCTATTCTTTAAATTTAAGCTTAAATATTTATTTTCCATTTTAAAAGTAGGCATATTTTAATTTTTAACCTAAGGATATTGTGGTCTACTAAATATTTTATGTTTTTTTTTTTTTTTTACTTCTGCTAGCTACTTAATCTATGAAATACAGCTCAGGAAAAAAAATGCAGTCATAAAACCTGTTGGTATAAAGATAAGCAGTTTATTTAATATCTAATTAAATGTGGTCACCAGAGAAATCACAGCTTATGAAACTTTATCAGAAAAAGATTAATCCATTTCAGGCTTAACCCAAATGTCATAAGAGAACTCATGAATTTAGATAGGAATCCACTTATTATTCCAAGAAATTTTCATATTGAATAAGAAGAACCTATATTACTGGCTATATTTATACTTACTTCAATCAAACTTATATACTTTGTAATATCATTGATTTCAGGGGTAATTATCATATATAATAACATAATAGGGAGCCTTTCTCTATTTGTCAAAAATTTCTATAATGTCCCAAAACACTTTATGAATTTATAGATCCCATTCTTTCAGAAATCCAACAAATTACATAGACTGTGTCATTTTAATTCAAAAACAACAATTCAACAAAAACTACTGAACGAACACCTATTATACGTTGGACTCAGGCACTGGGGAAATCAGAGTGGGGAAATAATTCTTTCCTTTGAAGGGTTCATGGAAACCATGAGAGACAAACCTTTAAACAAGCAACCACCGATATACAGTAATAAGTACTATACGGCAGAGACTGCTTGTTTTTCTCTAAATCTATTCGTGTCTTCTTCCATAATGATAAAAATTTTCTCTGGGCACATGGTGACCCAGCATAAAGACTGGATGCTTTCCTCAGCCTTCTTTGAAACTAAGACAGCCGGGTGGCTAATTCTGGCCAATGGGATATGAAAGAAAGTGGTTTGTGCTCCTTCCAAGTTGAACCGTGAAAGGGCAGGATGTGCTCCCCTTTCCCTTCTCTCTTCCCAGGCTGGAAAGGAACGTGGACCATCTTGGATCACGTGGATGAGCCTAACACTCCTACTGGTCACAGAACAACAGGAGAAAAGGAGCCCGAGTCCATAAGAGGATATCATAGAACAGAAGCCCCACACCATCTCAGATTTAAAATGAAAGAAAAATTAACTTCTGTCTTGTTTTTAAGCCACTGTTTTTGGAATCTATCACATGAAGCAGCACTGTGCTCTATTAATTTATAATAGAGATGCTTCTTTTCCTGAGGATTGTGCAACTAGAAAATGCCCATTAAAAGGAAGAATGAAAATTTAACAGTCTAAGTGAAGGAGAGTTTGATTTACAACTTTTTCATGAAAAAATAAAACCCTGAATTATAACAATAAATTAATCTTATAATTAATACAACAGAAATGAAAATTAAAATTTTGTAAATTCCTAGAAAAGTAATCATTGGGGTGTGTGTATATATATATATATATATTTTTTTTTTTACAAAAATAAATGATCATGTGATACAACTAAGGAAAAAAACTCAGAGGCAGCAAGAAACAGAAGGTACACCCCAAACTGAATCACTGACATGAAGAAAAGGCTTAGGAAAATAATAGTGAGTGCAGGTGAAAAAATACAGATCAAAGCAATTAGAAAGGAACTAACAGGTCTGAAAAAAAAGACCAATATGACTCAACATAAGGATAATTCAATTCAAAGGCAAATCAAAACCAGTATGTGTGAAAAACATGTGCAAACACTTAATATATTAAAAAAAAAAAATTCCCTGAACTAGAAGAGTGAACTAATCTTGAAAGACTGAAAGAGCACTCCATGTTTCCAGAAATGCTCAGTACTGAAACGTTCTCATTAAGCTGCAGAATTTTAAAGAAGAAATTATTCAGGTATTTAAGCAGAAAGAATGAAACATCTACAAGAAATAACAGGATGGGCACATCAGAATGTACATCAAAGCTCAAGAGCAGCTCCACGTTCGATGAATCCAAAGAAATATAAAGACAGAGGAAGAAAGAGAAAGAATGTTATCTGGAGTGAAGTTCATCTTATGTCTGTGATTTTTTCTTCTGGATGGTAGGATTTGAGTTGGCTTTTATTTCTTTTTAAGATTTTTTAATTTACTTATTTATTTTTCGCTGCGTCGAGTCCTAGCCACGGCACACGGGATCGTCGCTGAGGCATGCAGGATCTTCGTTGGGGTGTGCAGGCTGTTTGTCATGGTGTGCAGGGTTCTCTCTAGTTGTGGTGTGGGCTCCAGAGCGCATGGGCTCTGTAGTTTGTGGCACTCGGGCTCTAGTTGAGGCACGCAAGTTCAGTAGTTGTGGAGCGGGGGCTTAGTTGCCCCGCGGCATGTGGGATCTTAGTTCCCTGACCAGGGATCGAACCTGTGGCCCCTGCATTATAAGGTGAATTCTTTACCACTGCACCACCAGTTAAGTCCCCTGATTTGGTTTTTAAATTTCATTGTTCTTCATTATTTAAATTGTTTAAATGAGCATGTAACTTATTAATAAAAACAATAAGTAACGAAACAGAAAAATATCAAGAATAAGATGGAAAGTAAATATGCCAATATGTCAACAATTCTCAATTCCAGGTGGTGACTTTCTAATTTCCAAGTATTACTGTTGTATTTTATAAGAGGAACTGGCCTTGAAAAAAGGAATTTGGCAGGCAGACTAGGAAAGGATAACACTCCAAGCATAAGCAAAGAGAGAAAAATGTGATAGAAAATGACATGCTTATTAGGACACAGCAAGATCACTGGTAAGCAGATGGAGATAAAGGCTGGGACGGATTATATGCTATGTTTGAACTTTATTCTAGTCTTTATTTCTGTCACTGAGTTACCAAACATCATTCAAACCAATGAAAGTAGGTGTGTCTCTATCAGGTGCAGAAGCAAATTCCATGTCTAGAACTCAGGGACAAAATAATTCTGTACTAGATCAAACAGAATCCTATTCTAGATGTTGAGGCAAAGACAAACAGGAAGGAAGCCTGACCTCAAGGTACTTAAGATATTTTTGAGATCAGATGGACACAAAGAAAAGTAAATAATAATATATGGTAACGCAACACATGTGGACATGATAGGAATTTAGAAGAAAGGAAGTTCTTTGATGGTTGAAGCAGACTGTCAAAGTGGTAGGACTTGAAGAAAGGCTGGACATGTTGACTTAAAATTTCCAGTTTCATAAGAAATTGTATCATAAGATCCCTACCTATAGCTACATCACAATCCCATAAAGATGGACCATTTATATCTTTCTTACTGAAATTATAAAGAAAAGATACACTAATTAATCAGTAATACTGGAATTTGACTATTTGAAAAAATAAGTAAAGTCTTACCTTATAGCAAAATAAATTCCAGATAGGTAACTTTTCATCTAGTTCTTTCATGGTTTCATAGGTTAGATTTAACTCTCCAATATACCTATGGAAATAGCCTTTAAAACATGGGCTGGCCAAAAAGTTCGTTTGGATTTTTCCAACCCAATACAAAGAAAGCCATCACAGGAAGAAAGATACAAAATGTAATTTCACTACTATAAACAATGTTAATCAAAAGACTAAAAATTGTTTACAATATATTTAGGAAAGGTCAACTTTAAAGAACTCTTTCTCAGTAAGAACAAATACTTCAACAGAAAAATGGGTAAAGGACATGAACAGAAAATTTACAAAGATTATATATGATAAGGTTTTGTTCATTTAGAATTATAAATTAGATGTCTAAGAATTTTTTCTTGGGAAATATTATATCAACACAAAATTTATTTATAAGGCCATTCATTGCAGAAAAATTTACAATAGTGGGGAAAAAAACAACTGAAAAACAGCTTCAATGCCCAACAAAAGGATTATGTAAGTAAATTACGGTAACTCCATAGGATAAAAACACTGAAATCTCTCAACTGAATAAGATGCAAAAACCAGCACCGAATGTTGCCAAAGACTGTTCAATGACATGATAAAGTGGTTATGGTATGTTAGAAAAATGAATGGGATAATGACCATATAATAGATTCATTCCAATTCCATAAAGAAGCTGGAAGTACAGGAAAAGACCAGAAGGATCTATACCAAAATGTTAATTATGATCATTTCCAGATTGTAGGATTACAAGTGATTTTCTTTTCTCCTTTATGTTTTCAATTTCATCCAAATTTTTACAGTGAAGACATGCTACTTTCAAAATCTCTGCTGACCTTTGCAGCAAAACTTCTGGAAACAGTTGTCTCTATGTAATGTGTCAATTCCTCTGCTTGATTCTCTCTTCAACCCAAACAGGCTTTGGCCCCAAAACATTTCCTCCATGTTACTAAACGCAACGTCAGCAAAATTTACACTGGTGATCACTCCCTTCCTGTCTTGACACCCTCTTTCCTTGTGGCTTCTGGACACCGCACTCTGTTTTCTTCCTACCTAGTGATCCCTTTTTCTCCGTCTCCTTTGCGGGTTCCCTCTACCCATCAACCCCGTGACGTAGGACTGCACCAGGGCTCAGCCCTCTTCTTGAGCCACACTCACGCCCTGGGAGACCTCATCCAGCCTCAAGGTGTTAGGTACCACGTGTATGTGGGAAACTCCCAGATCTCCATCTCTGGCCCAGATATAGATTTCCTTCCCTACCAAACTCCGGAATTGTCACTGCAATGTGTGTGCCCACTTACCACCTCCACTGGATGACTAAGAGACACCCCAAACTCAATAAGCCCAATAAACTCCTGCTCCTCCCCCCAAAACCCTGCTTCCCATATAGCTTTTCCCATCTCAGTTGATAGCAACTTCCTTTCAGTTGCTCAGGGCAAAATCTGACCTCAGTTCCTCTCCATCTGTCATCCAAGCCGTCAGAAAACCTTACCGGCTCTCCTTCAATATAGATCCAGAATCCAATCTTCTCATTAACTTTGCTACCACCTTGGTCCTAACCACTATCAGCTCTCCCCTGGATCAGGGCAGCAATCTGCCGACTGAGCTCCCGCTTCTACCCCTGCCCGGTTACAATCTGCTCTTAATATGACAGCCAGACTGATCCTTGTAACACCTAAGTCAGATCACAACACTTGTGCTCAAAACCCGCGAATGGCTCCCCATCCTCACTCACAGTAAAGCCCAAGTCCTTATTGGGCCAAAAACGCTCAGATGGTGGGGCTTCTCCTCCCGTCCCCGTCCTCGCCGCAAACTCCACTTCAGCGCACGCCTTGCTGCTATTCCAGGGCGAGGGGCTTGTCCCCACCTGGGCCTTGGCTCAAAACGCCCACCCTACTCTACCTGACACTTTCTCCATCTGTCCTCCTGGCGAACTCCCTCACCTTCCTCTGCTCGAATCTCACTCGCTCAGTGAGGATTACGCTAACCACCCTTTCTAACCCTGCAACCCAATCCCTACCCTCTGAGCATGTGCATCCCTGGCCCCCGGCCCCCTTTACTCTGCTCTGCTTTTTCCTTTTCCTCTAATACTTATCACCACTTATAAAAGATTATAAAGAAGTGATTTAGATGGGCTATGATGAAGCAAGGAAGGCTACCCTGAAAACTCACGCTTAAATGGACTTGAATGTCTATCGGGAAAGGGTGGCATGACCCCGCGTGGCGTATTGTCCAGAGGAGCAAAGTGAAGACTTAACCTACAGGACTTGATAGTAAAACACAACAGAAATAGACAGCGACTTGAAATCCCAGTGGGCACAACTAAAGCTAAGAAGCATGAGGGAATTCCCTGGTGGTCCAGTGGTTAGGACTCTGCGTTTTCGCTGCCGAGGGCGCAGGTTCAATCCCTGGGTCGGGGAACTAAGATCCCACAGGCCACCGTGCAACCAGCATGGAGCAGCAAAACAAACAAACAAACAAAAAAACTAAGAAGCATACGTTACAGAGAGGTGGATTTGCAGGTCAACATAGGAAAGGTGAGAGCAACCAAACATGGGAAGGCCCCCCAGGAAGCTGTGAGCTGCCCCTTGGCTGTGGAGTTTGGACACAGACAGGATGAGCCTGTATAGGGCCGACACAGAGAGGAATCAGACATGCCACAGGGATCTGGGGGAGACCTTCCGTCACCAACGCTCTCTCTGTGAGATTTTCAAGACACCCGAGAAGCAAAGGGAAGGGGAGCGGAGGGGCTGGTAAATAGCTGAATGTGTACACTTTTCTTTTTTCCACCGTTTATCCTTCTGTCACACATTTAAACAGGTCAACCATTTACTGCACTGACCAAGGCCTACATGGACCTGAATGTTACGTAACCGGCAATATTGCCGAAGGATGTGTCTGGAAGACGACAAATAAACAGAGCTCTGGATAACTATGTGTATTACGTCTGTGTAAATTATGAACCAGTGCCTTGCCACGAGTGACTGGAAGAGCGATCGTGACAGAAACAGGATCAGTGAAGCACAGAATGACACGCAGAGGAAAATGGCCAACGGACATTCTGGGAATCAGCGCCCCCTGGAATCAAGGGGGCCTCCAAGAAGCCCACGTACTCTAGGCTCTTTCAAGTCCATGAAAACTTAATTCGTGTGGCAGAAAGTTTGAAGATGCAGGCTCCTCCCTACAGCCCCCATCGCCCTGCTCATTCCCACGTCCTTTCACCACAGCTCACATCATGTGGCCGGAAACCAGAAGCATCGCGCACACGGCCCGCCACACGTGCTGCCCCCCAGCCAGGGCTTCTGCTCACGGAAACCAAAGAAAGGAGAACAGGGAGAAAGGGGCCCAGCCGGCTTCAGCTTTTGTCTCCGAGGCCAGCATAGAGCCCTGTGGTTTATTTCACTCGGGCTGTGTTTACATACAGCAGTCAGTATGGTTCCCATTTCCCTTCGGAACAGCGGCTATAAATTACTTGTTGGAAGTGTCGGCCTCCTCTCTTCCCATAAAAGGTTGGGCAGACATGACTGAGGCCCCAGCGAGAGGAGGTCAGGGGTTGGAAGGGAGTGACTTCCTTCACCCACGTCCTTAAATTAATCGACTGATTCAACAAATACCTACCTAAGCACAAACTACGCGCCGGGCACCGTCAGGGATGCTTCCGTAAGCAAAGCAGTCAAAAGAAAACAGAAACCCTTGCCCTCACAAAGCGCTCCAATTCGAGTGAACTTCATCCGCACCTCACCTCAATTCCCAGGTTCTGAGCTCTCAGACCACCTAGGGCTGAGCATATCAGAAGGGGAACGGGAGGCAGCCAGAGCTACTATAAATAAGTATAATAATAGTTAGAGTCGTTACCATTAGCGTGGATGTTCTGAGGGTTGACTATGTGCCCGCCACTGTTCTAAGCACTGTACGTTATTAACTTATCAGATAGTCATAAAAATGCCATCAGTAGGCACCGGCTGCATTGAATTGTGATCCCCCCAATTTTAAATTCTAAATGGAAATAGGGTCTTTACAAAGGTAACTGAGTTAAAAGGAGGTCCTTAGTGTGGGCTCTAATCCAATATAACTGATGACCTTACCAAAAGGGGAAAATGGGACAGACACAGGTAGAGGTTTCACACCCTGGAAACACAAGGAGGAGATTACCACCTACAAGCCATCGACAAGCCAAGGAAAGAGGCCTGGACTAGATCCTTCCTCGTGACCCTCAAAGGAAACCAAGTCTGCTGACACCTTGATTGGGGGCTTCTAGCCTCCAGAACTGTGAGACCATTCATTTCTGCTGTACGAAGCCAACCAATTTGTGAAAGTGTCTGCTGGTCCTGAAGGTTGACCTTGGGTCAAAATAGATAACTGCCACGTCCAGGGGTGGCCAGCAGGCCGCTGGTCCCCTGGCGCAGCCCCGGATGGAGCGTGTAAAGAGCAGGACACCCCGTTTACTACAGAGGCATCACGAACGCAGCTTCCTCACGTGGGCAAGCGACGCAGCCGCTCAGCCCAATCAAACACGCTATTTAATACTCTGCGCCTTCAAAGAGATCTATTTCAATGAGTCACTCTAAATGATTGCTACCTGAAAATGTTAATGTTCTCTTCTCAGCCCCCGTCTTGTGGATTTTCCATCTCATTTAACTGGAAATAAAGCTCAAGTATGATGTGGTCCACGGCAGATAATAATAGCTCAGAAAAGCCGAATACACAGCATGAGAAATTCCATCCCAGACTTGGCAATGAATAGGAGGGGCTAACTGTTAAATAAGGGAGAGTCACGTCACTCAGGCTCTGCTGTATTAATCCAGGATAGTCTCAGACTTCAGGACTGCAGTTACTTTTAACAAAACAAACACAAAAGAACTTGCAGAATTTTATTTTTCTTTCTCCTCCCACCTCTCGTCATGGGGCCTCTGTCTCTCCAACTCACACACACACACACACACACACACGCAAAAGCACGGCTAATAATACCCTTATTTGTATATCTTGTTTGCTTTTATTGTTTCAGGGGCATTTCAAATAAGAATAATGTAGCCAGTATTTTCTGAATGCTTACCATGATATCACTGTGCTAAGCACATTACATACTCGATCTCATCTACTCCTCTGTCAAGCAGATATTATCATTCTCTCCACTTCACAAGGAAGGAAACGGAGGCGAAGTTCAACCCCTGGCTCCTGGCCACACAGCTAACAAATGACAGAACCAGGATGGGAACCCAGTCTTTGCAGGCGTCCAGAGCCCTGGCCATTCCACGGAGCTCCGCGCCAGCTTGCGTGTGCCTTCTGACCAAGAAAGGATGCAACTCAAAAGAAGAGGCTTTCCTCGCTGGACTGTGCAGTGACCCTTTCTCTAGGGCGGGGGAGACGCTGGACCACATCATCTTTTCAAGTGGTTCCCAACTCACAAGCCTCCAGCTCTCAATTAGCCCCGGGTCTGGAATCACACCCACGAGGTTGCAGTTTAAGGGAAAACAGCCCTGTCATCCACCTAGATGCTTTCTGGGACAGGAAGCTTCATGAGAACTGCGAAAATACAAGGGGAAAATAAAGTGGGGCTTGCCAACCCCCTCCATCCGGGTCCTGCCCACAATGCCTCCACCGCTGGGAGCAGTTTCCCACCTGAAGGCCGGAAGACGCAGCTTTATAATGTGAATCTAAAGGAGCCAGTGGGGAAAGGGGGACGGAAAAAGACACCTGCACCTTCTCACCACAGGACAAATTTTAATATGCTTTCTTCATCATTTTCAATAACAGATCATAGCAACCGAAGTTACTTTTAAGTGATTGAGTGCTTTACCTTTTAGGGCCCCAATGACTGAACTAAGAGTACTAAAAACTACGGAAACATTTCCACTTGCCATCCTTCACTCTGGCCTACAGCATGACCCATGTATGAGATGGAAAACAAGTGCTTTCATCCCATATCTGAGATCAAAATTGTGAGTCTTCACTTCTAAGTCCAAGCGGTACCAGTTCTCCGCATCCCGGCTGAGTGAATGGAGGATGCCCATTTTGTGGAGAGGAAGACTCAGAGAGAGTAACCATCGATGCCATTGCTAAGCCACACTGTGAAGGAGGCCATGGTCATGGTGACGATGAGACCAGAACAGACAGGGACCCTCATTCCATCAGGGAGCAATCAGAGAGCATCCTTGGATTTGAAAACAACAGCTCAAACGTAATTAAAAAATTTAGACTGGCATGAATATGTAATGTACACATTTCTTTGCAGATGCCTTTTTTCTCTGACAGGCTGGTGCCAACTTTCATTTAGAAGAAATCCATTTTCATACAAAGGTAACCGAGAGTGACAGGACATAGGAAACTTACCTCATTTATCTTCTATGAACTTAAAAAAAAAAAAAATCAGTTAATTGCTTTTCTAGGAAGCTATTTTATGAAATCACAGTGCTTCATCTTTCTGCTCTTTATTCGTGGTATAAATGGTGATTTTAAAATGCCCATCATGAAAATGCTATGAGTAATCAATACATCTTAAACAATATAATGACTTCTTTTAACAAACAGATTTTTGATCAACCAAAAACGGTCACTGTGTTCTTGTGGATGAATTATCAACCCCTACGAAAACGCCTAACATACAGTCTATTAATTGATATTCAAACGCAGGTGCCTCTTTCCCCTTCACTGACTAACCTACAGGGAGGGGCGGCAGTCACTGGGTTCCTTCCTTCCCTGGCTTTGCAAATGCTACTTTTCCCAGCTCTTCAAGCGCTCTGCAAGAGCAGTTTTAAGTCACTGCCATTTATTAAATTAATAGCAAACAGGAACTAAAACGTGTATCTTTTAGAATGCCACTGCTGAAGCTGTAATGTGCCAAACGCACTGATTTCATGGCTGACACCCGTATTTTATCTCCACAGCGCTGCGTTATTAGGCGCTTTTTTATAGCATTATCCCATTTCTGCCTTGCCTATAGCACCTGGCATATAAATACGTATTTTTTATTTCTAACAAATTCGAGACTCATATAAAGCACACTTTTCCAATCTAAAATTATCATTTTAGATAATTTCTTATCCTATTTCAAATAACAATGTCTTACTAGTCCTTGAGCCAAAGACAGGCACTGTGAAATTAATGATGCATAAGTTTCAGGGGCTCTGGAACCAAGGTTCCTCCAAGGTCCCAAGAGGGACCCTAAAAATGTGTTTATATATGTTTTTGTAAATATTTCAAGTTTGGGGACTTCCCTGGTGGCGCAGTGGTTAAGAATCCGCCTGCCAATGCAGGGGACACGGGTTCGAGTCCAGGAAGATCCCACATGCCACGGAGCAACTAAGCCCGTGCGCCACAACTACTGAGCCTGTGCTCTAGAGCCCGTGAGCCGCAACTACTGAGCCCATGTGCCACAACTACTGAAGCCCATGCGCCTAGAGCCTATGCTCTGCAACAAGAGAAGCCACCGCAGTGAGAAGCCCGTGCAATGCAAAGCCCCTGCTCGCCACAACTAGAGAAAGCCCGCGCGCGGCAACGAAGACCCAACGCAGCCGAAAGTAAATAAATTTACACATATTAAAAAATATATATTTCAAGTGTAAAATATTTCCATATTCTTTTTTCCTAAACAGGACCCCCAAGACAGTAAAATGTTGGGTCCCACAACCTATATCTGCCCCTCTAGGTTAACAGTGAATTATATGCTACACGTTAAGGACAAGATATTAATCGTGTGTGTATGAGACAAAAAATAACTCACTTCAACTGGAAATAAGATTCAGTGTGCCCTGCCCTGGAACGTTCTAGAATGCCTGCTTCAGCCATTCCTTAAGGCCCCTGTCTCCTACCTAACAGGAGTCACCCTTCCAAGTGGCGGGCCAGGGAAGGCTCACTTAATGAGGGGTGACGTCAGGAATGAAAGACTCAGCTACAAAAACAAAATTATGTTTTTCATTAACACAAAACTGAGCTGGGCAGAGCCAGCCAAGAGGCAGGTGGATCAGTTAAGGAATTCCCTCGAGGGCCTTCACTTCCACATCAAATTGCACTGAATTTCTCTACACTAATCACCTATTATTGAAGATGAAAGAATGATAACAAATGATTCGCCACAGCAGCTGACAGACTGCACGGTGTCCGAAAGAATGAAGGATTTACCAAGTGCACAATCAAATTCTCAATTTAAAAAAATAGCATAGACTCTTTCTCTACTATAAGGACTATGAAAGGTGAGGGAATTTTCTTAGGCCTAGAAGCCCAATTTTAAATTTTGTCTGGACTGTGAGAGAAACTGCAAATTAAAAGTGAAGTGCTGGAGTCTAATTTATTCAATTCACGTAAATTTCTTGGAGGCAGAGATCACATCTTAAATTTTTTTTTTTAATTCCTCACACCACATTACACCTAGCCATTGATTTGATTTTCTTATGAGGAACATCCCTATCCAGTGTCATACAGCTATATTTTCACTTCCCTTGTCTTCATGTTACTTTTACCCAATGCTTCCTTTTAGCCTCCAAATTCTTCACACTGTCTTAAGTCTTGCTTTCCAGCTAACATCCTGAAAAAGCGTAGTCAAGTAATGTAAGTTCCCTTCAGGTCATCTCCTCTGTCAATTTTCCTAAAATACACATTCCCTCTCTCAGTGGAAATCAATGTCAGTACTAATGAAAGGACATTTTCATAGAGGTGGTATCTGTTTTAAAAATATATAGGCATTAAAATTTTTTTAAACGGTTTGCCACACTGTTTTAAACCCTCCAAAAAATAAAAGCAAATATTCCTTCAAATCCAATTAGTTGTTAAAATTCTTCCATTTCTATTATGATTGTGGCTTTATAGAAACGTCCTATAAATACTGAATGATACATCTGCAAAAGGTTATTTCTTAGTCCCTTGGGTACTGTAAAGAAACCAACCAACCAAACAACAAACCCTTTGAGTCTGAAGGCTAGGAAGTGTTACTTTCAAACTTCCAGGTAGCCCCCTGTTGCCCACTGAGAAAGAGTCATATTGTTATTATAATTGTGGACTGTTTGAACACACAAGATTTAAAAGATTCAAATTACCATAGTGTCCATAATATGAAAAGCTTTTGGCTAAAATAATGACTGTATACCCTCCCCCACCAAAAAAAAAAAAAAAAAAAACCAAAACACCACCACCCCCCCACCGACTATAACTTTGTTCCACAAACAACACTTCTTCTTACTTCTTTTCTATCAATGTATGATTGGCCTCTTTGAAATATACCTCATATTGATAGAATGTTAGGGGAGTTCAATGTCATGGAGGGAAATGAAACACTTCCTGTATAAAAGCTCTCATTTCTCTCAGCGGGACCCTCTATCTCACAGAAAAAGTTCCCTCTTGCTGTGATTACCCAACACCTGAACAGGGTGTCATTCCCAATCGGGGGTCCTGAAAGGGCATCCTGGACGTGTCCACGTGATCAAGGACATACCCAAAAGCCTGATGAAACTGTAGAGTCATCCACATAAGGCTGCCCTGGTTGTCAAAAACAGGCTTTCCACCAGAGCTTCATCAACTCATCAGGTTCCAAAGTAAATACATTGTTACCTAATAAACTTGGAGTTTCTTTGGTACATGAAAATCATTTTAACAAGGAATCACTGGGGATTAAAATTATAAAGGGAATCCTGGTGGTGAGTCGCCTCTGTTCAAAAATGAGTCATGCTTTATTGGCTGGTACAGGCTCTTTGATGAGGAAAACAAAAATCAAAGCGCTTGACAACTTCAGTTCTGAAAGAGGGTAACTACGTGTGTTTCCCACAAACTTTTAAAAACATAAATGCTTGCAGAACTTACGTTGTGCTTCCATTAATTCCTAATTAACACTTTTTGGGATCCATCGTAAATGAATAATCAAAAGAAGTTACTGGTATACATGTCACTTAATTTCCTCATGAGAGCCTGTGTAAACATCTCAGAGTAATAAACGTGTCTTCTCTAAGGGGAACACATTGACCTCCCGATGGGTGCCGGGCGCTTTCTGAGATGAGAGCTCAGAAATGGGTAAAGCTCAGCCTTGCCGGACAGGCAATGAGAAATGTCAAATCATTTGTTTCGTTTGGTTACTAGATCAAATTAAGATACAAAGAATATTCTGGCCACACTGTTATTCCATCTTTAGAAAAGAATATATCAAAAAAAAAAAGGTGAACAGTTCCTAAGTACAATGTTCTGGAGCTCACGTTGTATTTTAGTTGGTATACCATATCACAGCAAAACAAAACAAAACAAAAACGTGCAGTCATATTTTTTCTTCACATGTTCCGGACAACTGTCATCAATTTGGAATAGAGTACGAGATGTGCTTTTCTCAAACAAAACCTCATTTTCCATCCAGATGTACTGTTCAAGTGACCGCAGCCTCTTTGCTACCTCTGTGATTGTGATTTACTTGTTTTGAAGTCTAACAGTCCTTACATCCATCCTATGTATTTTGTAATGCAGTGAAAAAACACTTTAGAATAAACTCAAAATGTAAACCAGAAGATTCTGAACTAAAATATTTCACTCTCTTCATATAACCTAAGATCATTTTTTCTAGGACAAGGAGAATTCTCACTTGATTAACAACAACCAACCTGGATCTCAAATATTTTAATATGGATGGGACACCTGAAACATTTGAATAATCACCATATTCAATATTGAATCATTTAACAATTACTTTAAAACTCATGAGGAGGTCTACCCTTGTGATGCTTGTCCTGGAACATTTCAAAACTGACAAAAACGTTGAATTTCTGAACTCTTTTACCCAGAAATCAACCTCTTTACGTACTAACAGCTTGGACATACTTTTTATTCCAGGGTATAAAATCTCTGACAACACTGGCTCGTGCGCACACACACACAAAATTCCCTTGAACTATACGGACGGAGGCATTCCTTCCTGAACTAACACGGACACACCACAACAGCATTTGTTGGTACTTAAAAATACTCTGATGATAATCACTTTGAGATTTTAAGAAATCATTACGGATGTGTACATCCTTCCACACTGACGGCTACAAATCCCACATGACATCAGTCACACGCTGAAATGAAGACACACGGGAGTGGAATTCACACCTAGTCAGCTCGCCCCTTGGAACCACTCGGAAGCGGTAAGTGGTGCTGAGGAAAGACTCACCTCTCCTTGCTTGGGGATGCTGAACTTGGCGAGCTTGGCCTTGGTTCTGGCGGGCTCCGGCTTGGCGGCTGAGGCTCCCCTGTAGGACGCGCAGTGCACGCTGGTCTCCGTGGACGACTTCAGCTTCGGAGACTCGTTGGGAGCCTGGTCCTGGCCATCCATCGGCCGCACGTAGGCAGTCGGCTTCTGCTGGACGAGGCTAGGCTTTGAAGCCAGGGATGGAGGAAAGTTCTGAACACAGTGGCCACTGCCGCTGTGCTTGGCTCCCATAGCAGGTGGCCTGTCCTGGGTCTGAAGACCCACCTCGACGTTGCACACCTGTTTGGTCCGCGGCTGCTGTCTGCCAACACCATCTCCGAGCAAGGTCCTGAGAGAGCCCTGTTGTGCTGATTTGGAAGAAGAAGAAGAAGAGGCAGATGAGGATGAGGGGCTCAAGACACAGGGGTTAGGGTTTTTATTATGGTTCTCTGGGTGAGCAGGTCTGTTCAAATCAAGCGTCCTGTGTCCGTGCTTACTTGCTCTCTGTTGGCCATCGGACGGTGGGTGCCCGGCCTTCTGCCAGCCCACGGTGCCCCTCTTACTCTGCTGCCCAGGGACCACTGCTGGGGCGGAGGATGTGGTGCTGCAGACGGATGCAGGCTGGGTCTGGGCTCTCGAATCTGCAACAAAATGCTCGTCAATCTTGTTCACGGGAGCCTGAGGAACCCCAGGTTTGGGAACGCCAACGAGATGACTCTGATTCGATCTATCCGTTAAAAAGTCTTTCATTTCATCGTAATTGCCTAAAGTGTTCTGGAGCCGGTTGGAGAGCTCATCCCCCTTGTTCGTCTGGAAAAAGAAGAACATAACATCCATGCTCCTGTTACAGACAATGGAAACACGGGAAATGATGGAGAGGCGCCTTTACTGCTAGAAGAGCCAGGGTTGCCACATTCAGAATGGGAGCTCAGAGATTCCATCAAAACGGTCAGCGTCTCTGAAGACGTCTGTCAACACTCTGTATCTCACTAGGACTGGACCGCAGCTAATGGCCTCAGAGGGCATGAACGAAGCATCTCTCTTTGGTACCGTGCCACAGCCAAGGAAACCAGGAAAGTTACGACTGCAACTTCACAACCTGGTCTGGATTAAGTCTTTCCAGGACTAGATTTTCTTTCCTTTTTCTTTTTTCATCCCACTGCAAGCTTTCCTTGAAAATTCAGATTTGGCTCAAATTATTTTGCTTCCAACTTCTAAATATAGAATTATTCTTGTTAGAAACCCAGCGGGACAGGCAAAAGGGATCAGAGAGAAGCTTACAACGAGTGCGGGGTTCAGTCTGCAGGAAGCCCTCAGCCTGAACCATCCCCAGTTCCAAGCAGCCTGAAATAGGAATGAAATCTGGGGAGCTACTTCATTTTGCAAGCGAAGGTATATTTCTGGCCTTTGATATAAATGAGAAACAATCCAACATTCCCTTTCTTATAAGCCCTGTCAAGTACCCTGCTCCTAGCACGATCTGTGGGTGACAAATATGTAACCCAACCTCTTTTTAGTGTCTCTTTCCTAATAGCTAAGAAAACACAACAAATGGCATTGACTTTGCAAACTGATGCAGAGATGAAACCAATTACTGATAAAAGTCATAGCATGCAGATCTCCATCTTAAACGAAAGTTATATTTCATTGAGGGACCAGCCAGTAAAGACATGTGAAAGAGGCACCAAAATTTGTGGGGGAAGACCCCATCCTCAGGGGCTGAGCTGTCTGAAGTTTGGTTGGCCAACTCCAGTAGTCAAGACGGCCGACGGGGTTAGAGGGAGGGATGAGGGGTGGAGATGAACAAGTGAAAACCATCTACCTTGTAGGGTTCACTAAAGAGGGAGTAACTTGAATTAAACGCGCCATCATCCTGCTGAGTTTCCTGATTTCTTCTTTCTCGTTCTTTCCTCCGTAACACGTTTCTATCTGGTTCATAGACACTGCATCAGGGAGAGAGAAGAGAGAACAACCACACACGAAAAAGTTAAAGGTAATGCTCAATACAACATTCACCTGAATGCAGAGGTCTGATTCACGGGCAAATGGCAATGGTAACGGGAACACGGATCAGATGAAAGCCAGTCTAATCAAGCAGTATGACTCGGGTGTCCGAGAATTCCATTCTTTGGGAGGAAAAAAAAAATCCTTAGGACAAGCTGCAACCAGTACTAGACCTCTCTGCCTGATGTGTGAAAGAGGAAATATCTAAGCAACTTTGACAGGGGAAGACTGAAAATAATCTTCAAGCAGAAGGTAATTACAGAGATGTGTAAATAGAAATTATGAGTGTATTTCCTCTTATGACATGGCCCCAGAGTGTTATATGGAAACGCTCCTACTCTTTTCTTTCTTTCTTTCTTTCTTTTTTTTTGCATGGCTGTGCTTCTGTAGTGATTCTTTCATTAATTAGGTCCCAAAAGAGCTGTTAAAACTCCATGCTGCAGTGGTTTTCACTGTTATGAGCCTTCTTCTGATCTCTGCTAATCAGTCAAGTTGTCAAACTCCTACTGAATCCATCCTTCCTTCTGATATATTTCACACGATCACTCTTCCTCACTATGAAAAATGCGCTAAGAGGAAGGGGTGTAGGCAACGAGAGAGAGGATGGAAATTGAAACATGGTTATGTCATCAAGGAACTCAGCCTTTTTGTGCAAGAAAATTAATACCTATTCTCCCAAGAGATAATTACAAAGTGACCAGAAACCAAATAACTAGAAGGACTTAAGGAAAAAACAGTGTTCCTTCCTCCTAGTAAGGAAAAAACTAAAAGGCCAATTCAACTAATAATAAGGAAGTGACTTAAGTGACCGAAGGAAATAGACTTGTCTTTTCAACTCAGTAGACAGAGAAATCTGGCCCCAGTGTAGACAACGGAACTGACACTACCCCTTGTAAGGAACTGCCATGTCCTCCAAATGAGCAGCTGTGTGCATTTCAAGCAGACCCATTTGGTTTAAGCGACCTTGTCATCGCTTTGCTTAGAGTTCAAGCTTGATCTAGTGGACAGAGGCTGGAGCTGGGAGCCAGGACAGCCACGTCCTGACTGTGGTCCTGCCATAACCAGTGATATGATGACAAAACGCCATGCAATCTCTCTGCAGCCCAATGTCTTCATGGTGTTGTCACAAGGTTTAAATGCGAAGGAAATCTACAAAAGGGCTTTGGCATAGCTTCAGGTGCCCCAAATCCAATGCACTGCTATTAAATGTTGCTGATAAGAAGAAAATCTGCAGGTTCAAAGAAACTTAAAAAAATAGTGAGGTTTGGGGTTTTGTTTTGTTATGTTTCAGCTAAATTGCTATCTTGAGTAAAAGAGCATACTTGTGTCATGTTGCTGTAGAGGACACAAATAAAATGATCATAAAATAAATATTGCTTATCTTCCCAGCTCTGCCCGTGTGGCCAGGGTATATTTTAAATTCACTGTCTAAGGGGTGATGCTTCTGTCAAGACTGTGAGAGCACCTAAGGCATTTCATTTAAATTTCAGATCAGGGAAGGTTAAAATACCCAGAACATGTAGCCTATTAGCATTTTAATTCAGCCTCAGTACATTACCCAAAGTTACTCGATTTGGAAGTCCAAGCAGTGACCTTCATGGAAAGGGAGGCTGCAGCCCCAGCCTCCCAATGGCGAGGCTCACCGCTCCAACCCCACAGTCACTGGAAAGTCTCCGGGGTGGCCGTGGTGACAGTGACGGGCATAAGGGAGGCACGAGATGGGAATGACACTCCATCACAGAACCAGGCTTCAGATTCACAGGAAGGGGCACGACTGTCCTGCCCTGCTTGCAGGGCAATATGCTTCTGCAATATGAAACCCCAGCTTTCATGAACATTCCATGGATTTCAAATGGAGACTGTTCTGAGGATACACAACTCATGCTGTGGATGGGCATGAAGTGGGCTGCAGCCAGGAGAGGCACTGCAGGTTTTCTAGGAACTGGCTTGATTTCTGGACCCAAAGCAGTATTTGCAACCAGAAACACAAGCTCGCACTGCATGCATTGTACTTCTCCTCTCCGATAGGTACAGCGGTTTGTGAAGCACCTACTGTGTGCAACTCCATGCACAGAGACTCCCCCAGACATGCTTGCTGTCCTCAGCCAGGTCAAGCCAACCAAACACACAAGACTGGTGTGATGCATGAAGTGGCCTGATGTAACATGGAGCAGGTGGTCATTTAGGATGATTTCCAGGCTTCTGAGAAGCCCCCATACCCAATAGAATACCTCCTGCATCTGCTGGCTGACGACTGAAATTCCACAACTAGAGAGTCACTCCTCTGGTTTAAGATGTCTTCACCCCTGTAAGAAATGTAGACACCACAAGAAGGGAAAACACTTTACACCTGATCAGCCCTCAGCACCTTAGTGTGCACAAGTTTGTCAGCTTTTTCCCAAAGGCCAGGGAGAAAGGGCACAAGACATCAGGGTCCAAAGGGCACAGGACGTGTGAAGAGAAGGTCAGGAACAATGCAGAGTGTAGCAATGAAGATACATTTGGAAACCCTACCGATTTTGCAACGTGACTTGGATGTTTAAGACAGAGGCATTAGGATACAAGCCCAAATCAATGAGGCAGGTATCCGACTCACTGCATTTCCAAGGTCAACGATCCCTTCCAAATATGGAGAAGACGGAGGTGAGGGGGAAGCACTCCTTAAGTAAACCTGCCTCATTTCCCAACCCCTTTAAGCTGGAAGATAACCAAAAGCACTCCCAGATGCAAACCACCGCTGAGTAAAGTTCTCTAATGAGGTCCTGCTGGCACGCCCAGCCTATGGCCTCTGATACGAGGAGGACTGAACGCCCACAGGACCACCTCCACATAAGCTACTAACAGAAGCGCACTGGCCACCTTTCACAGGACCGCCACGATGCCTGTGCCACGCCGTGCCCTCCACACCATCAGCTGAAACCAGAATGACCGAAGATGACAACCCGTCCCCCTTCTCCGGAGGAGGGCAAAGGAAACCCTGCACCAGAGGCAAGACTTCTTGACTGCCTTTCCTCGGGTTTCTCAGCTCTGCCACTTCCACTGAGCACTCAGCGCCTCCTAACAGGAACCCACCCACTCATCCTGAACTAGAACCACAACCCCCTCCTTTCATGTCAGGCCCAGGAAGCTAAAATGTCATCTGCATAAAGCAAATGTCACTGGAAGAGAAAGCCTGGACTTGCCAGCCCTCATCTCTCCCTAAGCGTCTGAACTTGTACCTCTTCTGACTCGTAAAGACAGTACCTTCTCAACAGTGAGTCCACCGTTCCACTGCCCGCAAGTGAGGCCTGGGCAGGCTGTCACAATCCTGGAGCACGCCTCTCTCTTGAAGTGTCACCATTAAAACTCAGCCCTCTTCCCTCTTCTGCCATCCCAGCAATATGAGGGCCAGGCCATTTGCTCTACAAGCAAAGGAACCTTCTCCCCTGACGTGCTGCACGTCAGGTCAGCCTCCCTGGGGACGGCTGCAGTAGAGAATTCCAATTCCTGGCATACTAATACATCCATTAAACTCAGTAAGAGCCTCGTGTTGTGAGTTATGTTCCTTTGTTACTCACAGACGGCAAAATCTCTATCGTCTGTGAGGTGCTTCCTTCCTTCTGTGACAATTACAAGAGTCACACTCTTCGAATGGATGTCGCCAAATGTATTTACTTATTTTGCATTAGAGGCAGCCAACTGCTACGAGACTATTTATTATTTATTGCAGATGTATAACAGTCCCAGAAAATGTGATTCCACATTTCGAAACCGGAGATTCTGCCTTTTTGTAAAGAAGAAACAAATGGACTCTCGCTGGCTGCAGGCGCCATGGCCATTTTACTCGGGAAAGCTGAGCTGTGAGCAGCTTTTTTTTTTTTTTCTCTCTCAAAGGCGGGACAGCCACCTCCTCCCCCTGTCACAACGACAGTGCGGCCCGAAAGGACTGGCCAGAACCGTTACTGTGAACGAGTCTGGCGCTGGGGGAAGGGGGCACAGCAGTGCTTCAATGTTAAGATGTGTAAAAAAGACAAAAGAAACCTCAAATTGTTTTAAAGTGGGGGAAACACATCCAAGCACTTTAACTCCACTGCACCAGGTGAACTGATACAGCTCAGAAGTTTTCCTTTACACCAACTGTCAACGCCGGAATTTTGTATTCTGTTTTGTAAGGATTTAATAAAAGTCATAAAAACTAAACAAAAAAAAAGAAAAGAAAAGAAAAGGAGGAGCCTCCCCTGACCCCCTGTCCTCCTCGGGCTGTTGCTCTTTATGAGACACAGATTTCTGCAGAGCTGCTCTCCCTCCAAGGCCTGGTTCTCTGAAACCCATGTGATCTGCGTTCACAGCAAGGTCCCCCTCCTCGCGAGGCTTCCACGGACACTCCTCACTGCCCAGCCCCCCCACAGGGCCAACACCGCCACCTCCACGAGCTCTCTCCCCGGGCTGTGGGGCTGCGAGCCTGTTTTCCTCCTGCCTCTCGGGCTACTCCCGAGTGTGCCTGCGTGTTTCTCTTCCTGCGCCGCCCCTGTAAAATGTCCTGTCGCTCCAGGATCTAGGCCTGGCCTCTTCCTGGGTGACGCTGTGCATTCCTTGCCTGCAGGTGCCGTTTTCACATTGATGACGCGTGAAGTATTTTGTAGGGCAGTGGCCAAAGCCAATTATGCTGGTTAAGGAGGAAAAGATATCCAAATATGATATTATCATCATTTCCAAAATCACATGATAACAGCATGGAACTAAATAACAGTAATACCTTTGAGCCTCAAGCCTTCTCCCTTCCACTGAGCTCACAACACTTCACATGTATGTCTCTTCGTTATCCTTACAATGTCCCTTGAAGAAAGACAAAGCTGGTAGATACTCCTGGGTTAACTTTTTTAAAGATCGAGGAACTTAGGATGAGAGTCTGATCATCCGACATCATGTGGAAAGAACAGCAATGTCCAAAGTATTTTCTTCAGGTCTATCCGGGAGACAGGACCTACCTAAGAGCCAGGAAGTGGCCACACTTCCTACACCCTAGTGCCTACAAGCCCAGCGTCCACCAGTTGTGAACGTGAGCCATGGCAAAGCTAAGCAAGGTGAGTGAAACCACGGGAAGTCCTCTCTCCTTCAGAAAGAAGTAACAGAAGAATTCTGGATCAAAGGCTGGCCTCTTATTTTTATACTCCCAAAACAACGAAAAACAAAAATCGGTCTCTTTCCACAGCACCCATACGAAAAGGATATCCATGTACTACAGAATAGAGGAATGGAGGACGGGTGAGTGAATAAAGAAATTACAGAGTCTAGAGTAAGCCTGCCAGGGCTGACAGTGTCATCACTTTCACCGGATCCGACCCAGGCACCAGCCAACTCCAATCTGTGCCCAAGCTGCCCTCCTGGAGGGAAGGCACTGGAGTTGGCACAGCGGCCTCCGCGACTGAGCCCCAGATTTGACCCAGCAGACCCACTGGCCAGAGAGACTCTGCCCTCCTCCTTCCTGCACTGATCCACGTGCAGCCCGTTCACATCTGACCACTCGCTTCAAACAAACTGCATCTCCCATGACAAAGGCTTTCAGCCAACGGTATATGTGGTTCATTGCACCCCTTGACTAGACTCATCAAAGTGTTTCATCCTTAAGAAAACAAACCAAGAAAACAAACAAAAACCCCCATTACTCTACCTGCTGGTGTATCTCCAGGGTTGGGATCTAGGAAATGAGTGAATTCAAGGAGAAGAGAATGAGATGAACCTATTTACGGGGCAGGAATAGAGATGTAGATGTAGAGAATGGACGTGTGGACACAGCGGGGGAAGGGGAGGGTGGGATGAATCGGGAGGCTAGGATTGACATAGATATACTACCATGTGTACAGTAGCTAGCTAGTGGGAACCTGCTGTACAGCACAGGGAGCTCAGCTTGGTGCTCTGTGGTGACCTAGATGGGTGGAATGGGGGGGGGGGAAGGTCCAAGAGGGAGAGGATATATGTATACATATAGCTGACTCACTTCACTGTACAGCAGAAACTAACACAACACTGTAAAACAACTATACTCCAATGGAAAAAAAAAAAAAAAAGAGAGAGAGAATGAGAAACCTTTTACCTGTCTTCTGGATAAAGTTATCATGTTCTCCACATTGAAAAAATACTGTCCTCCTCCAATAGCAGAACTACAATTCACTTTAGTCCAAAAGCATTTCTGAATGCCTCCTGAATGCCCTTGTGTCAGATACTGGGAAGACCATTAGGGCTGCTACCAGCCTATCCTGCTGCTGAGAAGCTAGCAGTCTAGGGGACCAGGGGGAGGAGAGGAAGGGGCCCTTCTAAGCAGAGAATGTTAACATCCTGTGGTCCGGCATGCAGAAGGAGCCAGGATTGCGTCCTGCAAGAGAGCTGCTTTGAGCTGGGTCTTGAGAAAGGGGCAGGTGGAGGAGAGGGAAGGGAAGAGGGAGGACGCAGAAGTACAAGATACATAAATTACTATTAAGCGGCCTTTGAGAGTATTCGGAGGAGCTGACCTTTGTCCTCACCACACCATCTTCCTTCTTTAGCCACTTGAAATTCCACACTCAAAGTTTCATTTCTTTGGTTTGCTCCACTGCTAAACTACCTCGCCCTAAATAAGTTTACCTGATCCCTTCCTGAAAGCAGGCTCGGTTGGGAGTAAGTGAAGGACGGACGCAGGGGAGAATGAAAGGAGACTCCCAGACTCGCTCGCCCTTTCCTTGCAGTTTGCATCAGGGCTGGCCTCGATCAGCTGGACCACAGAGGAGACAGTCTTTTCAGTCCTGGGATGCGGACAGTCCTGGGATGCTGTGCTCACCCGCCCCCGGGGTGGGGGCTGAGGTCACAAGGGCCAACGGGAAGAAGAAGAGGCACCAAAGGAAGAGGGGAAGAATGTTCCAGAGACACGCTCCGCTCTTCAGAGCAGCGACCGTGTATAATTAAGGAAACGTAATCAAGCGCTCCAAAATGGTAACAACTGCTTTAAACTGAAAGGGTCAAACCAATTAACGTCTCTTGTTATTTTTAAAGCAAATACTAAAAGATCAGTAATCCCTCCTTAAATCAGGGAAAAGCAAGGTTGTTGAAGTTTACTTGCAAATTCCTTCCTTGGTCTGCAGTCAGAGCCAGTGGACTGGAGGGCAGAAAGGTGGTCAGGGAGTGAGCGGGTGATAGAGGCAAGTCAGGCTGAGAAGATGGGGCTGGAGACAGAGACTGGGGAGGAAGCAAGGATGCTCCCCACTGGGGTCCATCAAGGCCCTGAGCTGTTGTTGCTATGGTGCTGGTGACGATGGTGGTGACTGGTGAGGGTGACAGTGGTGCTGCTGGTGACTGATGGTGACGGCAGTGATGATGGCGACTGTGGTCGTGGTGACGGTGGTGGTGGTGAGGCTGGTGGTTAAAGACCTGCTGGGGAGTGAGGACTGGCCAACAGCGCATACGACGAACCCTTAAATCCTAAAGAACATTACTAGGACCCTGCTCGCTTACACCAGGCTGTTCGCTGTGAGTCACTGCATTCCAGTTCCCATGCCTGTTCACTCGGTTTTCCCCCAACAGCTTTATGCCTCTGGCTCACCACGAGCTTTGGAAGGATCACCCCCTTGATTACTTCCACCAGGGACATCTTGAAAAGGTCAGCCCAACCTTACTTGTTTGTCTCTGACCACAAAGGCTGTTGCAATCTTAATTCAATTTTGAAACTCAGAGCATTTACAGATCTCTGCCTTAGGGCTGCCGATCTGTTCTACAAGAATGGGAACAGAATTGAGGCTGGTTTGTGCCATAATCACTTCTGTACCACAGCTTTTGTGAAACTAGGAAATGGAAGGGAGTCATAAAGTAACAGACGCCCACAGAAAAATTCAGCCAGTAAATATTCCAATGAAAACTAGCCTTTTGGGATGATCTATACCATCATCTCAGACCCATCAGGCCCATATTAAATTTTGCTAATACCAATTTCCCTTTATTACTATATGCAGCCACTGTAGGAAGGACTTCACGTGCATTATTTCATTTAACAGTCTTTAAAACCCCAACAGACATTTCCCCGTCCACCCATGAAGGAACGAGAGGCTCTGAGGTTAACTAACTTGTCAAATGCCCACAGCCAGTGAGAGACAATGCCTGGGTCTGAAGCCAGGCAGTCTGGCACCAGAGACTGAATTCTTCGACTCTGCTGGCCTGGCTCCCTGGGGAACCTGCTCACTGACGGGCTTTGACAAATGGTACCCCCATCCTTTGTTTGTAAACGCCAGGCAGAAGGGTGTTAATTTTCAGATCGTGACAATTTCAGTTCATTCTTCTAAGGTCTGCTAAGCCTCCTTGGTGGATATACATGAACCTTAACAATTCTTCTAAAGCCTATAAAATAGAACTGGGATAAGCAATTCAAATGAGTCAGCACCAGCAATTAACTAATACTCCAGTCGCTGAATTCCGTTCAGTGAGCTCCTTGAGAATTACGGAATCCCGTGGTAAGAGCATTTTATAACGGAACTAGCAGCGCCAGGCCACTTCTGCAGTGTGGGCCTGGACACTTGACTGTTTCTTGACTATTTACTGAAGCCCAAATCTATTTCTAATTCAGTGGAAATGATGACTGCTCCAAATCTCTCTCGTAAACGTGCTCCAGTGGGTTTTTAGAGAGATGACAGATAAATGACAGCTTTGCACTGCCAAGGGTTAAATGCTTTTCCTGAGGGATCCCAAGTCTTGGTGTCTTGAGAGCAAGTGTCAGGTTCTAATGGAATTGTTCCGTGATAAACCGCCAGGCTGTATGACAAGCAGCTTTCAAAGAGGCTCTCCATATAGTATCAACAGCCGAAGTTAATTTGAGTTTCTTAACAGGACCTCTTTGCTTTACAATATAAAAGTGCCTTGGGATGAAGCAATTACCCTGATTTACCATCTTCTCCTTGGTAGAATATAAAGACACAGCAGAGCCTCACAAAAGCAGTAACATAACCAAATGAGACCCACCCGCGAAGTCCCTACTATGCTCTTCTGAAGAGCCCACTTGCAGCCCGCAGCACAGAGCCGGCATCCATCAGTGGCGTCCGGGGTGAGAAGGACGCCTACTCCCAGGGCTTTTCATGGTAGAGCCAATAAATTACTTTTCCTCCACTAAATGCTCAGTTAAATTTCATTTTCACTTTACAGCGTCAGTTGCTAACCTTCAGCTCCTAGGATTTTAAAGCCGTACACAGGATGGGTCCTATCTTCCAGCGTGCCTATGTTGTAACCAGGATGCTCTCCCAAAGCACCCCTGCGCGGCCCCTCAGGGTCATGGGTGTGGTACCCACATGGGGGGGGCAGAAGGGTGGCCGAGTCCCCTCATATAACTTCCTGACGCTGGTGGGTCGGGCTCCTAGAAGAGGAAAGCCCTGCGACCCCGAACACCAGCCATGAACACACGGCTCCAGCTTCTCCTGAGCCCGACTCCTCGACTTTGTGTCCTCCCAGAACCGCGACCAGGGAATCTCCGAAGGCAGGTAAGAGCTTGGGCTCCTGAGGTACAAAACTAGCCCCAGACTAGGATGAAAGCAAAGAGAGCTTCCCCTATGGAGAGGGCGTTAAAGGGACAGGCACGGCCTCAAACACCCTCCCACGTCTGAGCAGACGGGCCCACCGCGAGGATCTTCCACGTGGACGGCACAGATAGGAACTAGCGAAACGGACTCAACCGTTCATCTGGGAGGGAAGGAGGCCCTGCTTTGAAGATGAGAATGGCTTCCTTTGGTACAAAGCAGTTTATCCAGCTCAGCCAGAAGTCTCGGTGGGTAAAGGATGCAGCAAAGAGGGAAATAAGACCGTAGTGATCCTCAGGACTGAAAGGGAATGAAGACGCCCCCCACCCCCACCCCATGGTCCCCAGGGAGGCAGGACTGGCGTGCGAGGCCCAGGCCTCCCTTCCTGGGTCACAGAGAAACAGAAGCCCCCGGGCAGAGGCCCCCCTCAACGTCCTGTCCTCCACCCGCCTCACCTGGACCTCAGGCCTCCCCTTCTCCTCTCTCAGGGCGAATCCTTCCTCCTTGCCACGAGGACCCGCCCCCCTGGGCTCTGCAGCCCCCTTCCGTTTACTCCCCACCTTCCATCCACCCTCCACCTCCCCACAGATGCACTTCCCCCTATTTGGTCACCATCTGGGTCTCAACTGGCTTTTTCTCCACAGCAAATAAACCCCTTCGAGGCCCTCAGCTTTGAAAAAGAAAAAAGGAAGGAAAGAAAAGGAGGAGCCTCCCCTGACCCCCTGTCCTCCTCGGGCTGTTGCTCTTTATGAGACACAGATTTCTGCAGAGCTGCTCTCCCTCCAAGGCCTGGTTCTCTGAAACCCATGTGATCTGCGTTCACAGCAAGGTCCCCCTCCTCGCGGGGCCTCCACGGACACTCCTCACTGCCCAGCCCCCCACAGGGCCAACGCCGCCACCTCCACACGCTCTCTCCCCGGGCTGTGGGGCTGCGAGCTTGTTTTCCTCCTGCCTCTCGGGCTACTCCCGCGTGTGCCTGCGTGTTTCTCTTCCTGCGCCGCCCCTGTAAAATGTCCTGTCGCTCCAGGATCTAGGCCTGGCCTCTTCCTGGGTGACGCTGTGCATTCCTGGCCTGCAGGTGCCGTTTTCACGTTGATGACGCGTGCAAGGCTCCAGGGGCACCCACGTCTCCCTTCTCCACTCCAGACCCAACTATCCAACCATCCACGTGGTCTCCCCAAGTCAGGCTTCCCGCAGACACACAGAGCCAGTCTCCCGAGCGCACCTCCACCTGCCACCCCAGCCTCGGCCTCCGTTGTTTGCCCACATCAGCACCACTAGCCACTACATCGCTCGGGCCAGAAAGGCGGGAATCAGCTTGGCTCCATCGTTCCCATGCCATTGCCCCTCATCTCCAATCAGTCCCCAGCACTGTCAACGTCATTCAGATTGGTCCAGCTCTCTCCTCCACCGCCCGCTCCTCAGTCCAGGCCACCCTGGGCTCTCTCCAGACCCTGGCAGTGCCTCCCAAAGGGTCTCCCAGCTGTTCTTCCTGCCCCAGTCCAATGGCTTCTCCAGAGTCAAGCCAGAGTGGGGTTTTCTGAAACAGAGATTTGATCATGTCACCACTCTGGTCCCACCCTGCCGCTGGACAGAAGCCAACTCTGGCAGCCACAGCCTGGCAGGACCCGGCCCCTGTTCTCTCCCCACTGTCAGCCCTCAATCTCCCCAATCTCTGAGCCCAGGTGTGTGCTATTCTCTGTGCCTTCAACACCTCTGCTCTCCACCTGGCCCCCTCCTCCCGACCCTGGAGGTCTCAGCTTAGCGGTGTTCCCCTCTCAGAAACAGTCCCTGACTCCCCCAAGAGACCAGGGGGCCCTTCATAACTCCTACATAGAAACCTATGGTTTCCACATCACTTTTCTTGTACTGATTATCTGAATCCTCCATTAAATGGTTAGTTCCACAAGCAGAGGGCCTATGTGTACTTTCTGTATTTCCAGCACCTAGAATACTGCCTAGCACAGAGTCGGCAATGAGAACAATGCTTTAAGAATAGATGCTCAATGGTTGTTTAATTTTTTTTCTCCTTCCTTATCAAAATGTGGCCTATACATATGCCACAGTTTGAACAAACAGAATGAAAATCCACTCAGATTTGGATCCTAAAATATTCTTTATGGTTATAGAATATAATAATGAGAATCACAATAATGCCAATATTGGCCAACTGTCTGGTGCTGGAGAGTTTATAAAGAAAGTTGTATTTGTTCTCATGTTTATCCCTCTCTACAAACCTGTTATGTACCCCTTATTTATGCAAAACACAACATTTTAGTAAATGAATATATATAATGAAATAAAATCTGTGTGTCATAAACAGCTCCTTATGCTCATTTTACAGATAAAGACCTTTCTTCAATGAAAAAGTAGGACTTGGAAAATTTAAACGTTATTCTGAACAATAACTGTTAGAATCAAAATTCTAAGTTCTGCATAAGTTCTGCATATGAAAGACAATTTAAGTTTTTAAAATAATATATTTTTATTCAAAAAATGTTCCCTTAACACTCACTATATACAAAGTGCCGGCTAGTCTGAGGCCCACACCTTGACACGGACGCCTGAGGACGTTCCTCCATCTTCCCAGGGTGAAAATTCTGTAGTCAATTACGCTTGACTTAGAGGAAGATGTTGAGAATTATGAATTATTGGAACTCTACATTTCTATAATTCGTTCTGTGCTAGTGACACTAAAGACGACTGATTCTAAATATCCATGTAACAGTGTCAGAAAACCAAGGGGTCCTCCCATGGCTGCTGTACCACTTACACGTTCCCCCATTTCAACTAGACATGCAATCTATCATAAAACTATTTCATTTGATTCCCTAGAACTTTCAGAATATTATATACTATGGGGCTGCCTACCCATGATGATAACTATCACAGTTCTTTAAGAAACGTTTCAAAGAGGACACTAAGTCTGTTCTGACAACACGTTTGCTTCATGTTCTCTTAAAACATCACCTTCTCCTCTCCTTTCCTCTCCTCCCTCAGCTCTTGCTCTTTCTGTCTCTTTTTATGTTTCCCACATATGCCCGTACACAACAGAGTAAGCCCAATGTCACAGGTAATGTAAGTAGCTCTGTGATATCAGGATAAATTTATTAATGTCCGCACCCCTCAGAATTAGCTGAGAACAAAGCCTGGCTCACAGGAGACGCTCAATGACCGTTCGTTGAATGAGCAGATGAACAGATGGATGAATGAATCACCAACTTTCTTTTGCACTAACCCCACCTTCACTGAAGCCAGGGAGGAGAAGCAACACTGGGAGTGGATTTGCCTGGTCCTCCCGGGACAGTAAAGCACGTGCTTGGACACACGAATGCCTTTCAGGTACAAGGCATTGATGACGCTAGGCTTTACCAAATAATTTTTTCTTCAAGATTTGCACAAAGAGACATGAAGTGTCATGATGTCCTTTCGCAATGAAAAATCTACTTGCATTTATAGAAGCTACTGTAACATCTCCGTGGGAAACATCCTAGAAAATTACTGAACTTGAAGCTTTCTTAAATTAGAAGAAAAGGACTCAGAGTTGGCTTGGAATTATAGAAATGACATAGCAAATCCTCCCATCAGACAAGACTATCTCCTCCCACTGGGCCCATAACTTCCAAGGACTCTCCTCTCCATTCAAAGGCATCACCATCGGGCCAGGAGGGAGAAGACCCAGGGGCCGTAGTTGGGAGCTACTCCGAGCTGCAGGCCTTCAGCTCAGGCACGGTAAACAAAACCAACCCGCACGCTGATCAGTAAGAAGGGAACGGGGTGCTTGGAAATGTGAACATGTTCTGCCAACGTGAAGTGCCACGAAGAGCTGGATGGAAGGTGATTAAAACACCCATGACGCAGAAAGAAATACCACCCCTCATCCATCTCAGATAGGTGGCCTGAGCAGGACGCCACTAAATGCTGACTTTGACCCGGGCATCTCCTACTTAGGAATATACTGTTCGTATTTAGGATACCTCCGCAAAACAAATTACTAAATGACAAAACAAATACAAACTTAAAACCAGCGGAATATCATTCCTAGGAGACTGGTTAACCAACTACAGCACTTCGTACAATGGAAGAGTATGTAGCTACTGGACGGTGTGGACCTAAACGTACAGACGTGGAAAACATCCAAGACATAAAAAGCGAAAAGAATAAGTTGTAGAGGGAAGGATGATATAATCTCTTTGACATAAAATAACGTGTGTGTGTTTATGGATACATAAAAACGTTTAAATAGTTATCTCTGAGATGAATGATGGCGTGGTGAGGATGGGAAAGAATTTATACTCTTCTGTCTTCCTTGGTTATTTTATAGCCACATATTACTTTTTGAATAAAAAGCATTATATTTTAGAAATATTAACAGTTTTAATTTGTCCTTCCCCTTCTGAAGTATCTATAAACGTGCAAAATGTAAAATTAAGGCAATGATTAGTAAGTCATGTGCTACACTATCCCAGGATCCTGGCTCTCCCTACCAGGCCAGACCTATCTTCTCCACTCTCCTTCTCTCCTACCCACCCCCTCCCTCCCCAAGGATGAACTAAACCAACTCTCCACACCTCAGCTGCAGACTTTAATCCAGCCGAACTCTACATCGAGCAGGAACTTTCTGAATCTCTCAGTATTTCCCCTGTACTTAGGCATGCCAGGAAAAAAAAAAAAAAAAATCACTGTATTCCCCTGGAGAGCATCTACTTTCTCCCTGCACCTGCCCCAGTATCATCTGGGCCTCAGACAAATCACCTGCATGATTCCCAAGGATAATTCAGAAGACACCAGGTCATCTGATAGCAGCTCTGGGAGCTTCCCTTTAGGAACTCAACTTCTCTGCTTCCTCCAGGACATACAGAACCTCAAGACTAGGAGCCCTAGTGCAGGGGCATCTGGGACTTTCGGCTTACAGTGGGATAACAATCGACATCAGAAAGGGTTTGGTGAACTGCCAAGGTCCTCCAGGAGCTCTGAACCCTCCTCTCCCGGCTACAGATTCATTAACTGTCCATTGCCCTCCAACTCTCTCCTACCTTATAATTGCCCCAGTACGCCTTCCAGTTTTTGTGTGAAACTGTCTCCTTATCTTTCATCTAATCAAACTTCGTTTGCTGTTTGAGAAATACTATTTATGATATTAATTTCTTTTCAACTTAGAATTTTCGATAAAAATGAATGTTTCCTCAGATTATGTGTGTTTCCTTTGTTTCCAATATTTATGTTTCAAGCAGTTTGTCTCTGACTCGTTTTCACAAGTCTTACAGAGCAACAAAATTATCATCAATACATGCAACACCATCTCTTAATATTAATATTAGACATATCACATTTTCTTAAACATTAAAGGCTGTGACTAATCGCATCTCTAACAGCATCTATAAAAATATTGGTAATTCTGCAAATCCAATGCGCCATTTCCTAGCCGTGTCAATTATTTACCAGGCATATTAAATTCACAGAAGAAAAAAGACATATGTGAAAACTGCACATCTTCGCTAATAATTAAGGAAATGCAAACTAAATCAAACTGAAATCATTTTTTTATGTACTCAATTGGAAAAGATTTTAAAAAACAAGTTGGAAAGATAATATTCAATCCCGGTAAGTGTTGGGTGTCTCCCACATGGCTGGAAACAATTGTGCATTTTGTAGTATATATTCAGAAACTTTGAAGAGAACTGTTTACCTTGCTAACCCCCTTCTAGGAATCTGGCCAAACAAAATTGTCAGAAATGCAGAGATACATGTAGATGAAATTTTCATCAGAGAATTGTATATAACAGGGGGAACAAGAAGCACCCTTGTGAGCAATAATCAGAAAATAAGGAAACTATTTTGTATGTTGCAGCCATTAAACTCATGTGTTTCAATAATATTTAATGACATAGGAAATGCCCATAATGTAATATTAAATGAAAAACAGGATAAAAATTATATAAGCAATGGGATTAAAGTTTTGTTAAATTTATACATAAGCATATGTACGTGTGTGTGTGCACATATACATGCATACATATATAAAAAATCTAAGAGAATACCAAGACGTTAACACTGGTTATTTCTGAGAAACAGGAAAAATAAAATTTCCTTTTTCCTTTGCTTTTACTTAGTATGTTCGATGCTGTATATTAAATATTTGTTATTCTTCATACATATTAGGATGGGTATTCTCCAAAAAAACCCAAAATAACAAGTGTTGGCAAGGATATGGAAAAACTGGAACCCTGTTCACACTGTTGGTGGGAATATAAAATGGTACAACTGCCATGGAAAAGAGCATGGCATTTCCTCAAACAATTAAAGCTAGAATTACAATATGATCCAACAGTTCTGCGTCTGGGTATACACCTATAAGATTTGAAAGACGGTCTCGAAGAGCTATCTGTACATCCGTGTTCACAGCAGCACTATTCACAACACCCAAGAGGTGGAAACAACCCAAACAATGAGTTACTGGATAAACAAACTGTAGTCTATACATACAGTGGAATATTACTCAGCCTTAACAGGAAGGAAATTCTGACACGTGCTACAACATTATGGGCTGAACTGCGTCCCCCCAAAATTCATATATGGAAGCCTTACGCCCAGTAGCTCAGAATGTAACTGTGTTTGGAGATCAGGCCTTTGAAGAGGTGATTAAGTTAAAATGAGGTCATTAGAATGGGTCCTAATCCAATCTGACTGGTATACTTATTACAGGAAGAGGAAATTTGGACACACAAAGGAGAAATCAGGAAGGCCTGTGCATGAAAAGACCACAGGAAAAGCTAGCAAGAGCTTGTCCTCTGCAAACCAAGGAGAGAGGCCTCAGAAGAAACCAAACCTGCGAACACTTTAACCTTGACTTCCAGCCTCCAGGACCGTGAGAAACTGAATTTCTGTTGTTTAAGCCCCTCAGTCCGTGATATTTTGTCATGCAAACCTAGCAAACTAACACATACAACATGGATGGACCTTGAGAACATTATACTAAGGGAAATAAGCCAAGATCTTGGTTTCTAACACCATTCTTCAATAAAGGAAACCAGGGCTTCCGGGAGAAACAGCTGATTCTCGGACTGAGGCAGGACATATACAAGACAGGTGTGAAGCAACGTGTAGTACCAGAAAGCAAGAAAAGTGCTCAAAACAATAACTACAACAGCACAAGGATGGGCATATGTCAAAAGGATACAGAAGTCAACTGAAAGGGTTTCCAACAGCCAAAGCTGGAGCAATTTCAGCAAAAAAAATATAGTACTGGATTATAGCCCAAGGCATAAAAGAGATATCTGTGAGTGCATATTTATATAAACAAATAACTGAATGAATAAATAAACCTCCCATGCAGAATGACTACAAATAATGTACGTAGCTACCCTACCTTTAGGGAGGTGACGCCTAACTCTACACTCCTTAAGAACTACAGCTATACGCAACGACATAAATAAATCTCACAAACATAATACTGAGTGAAAGCAGCAATACAGAGAAGACCTACTATATAATTCCACTGTATAATTCATTTGTATGATGTACAAAAACAAGTAAACTACAGTGCTGGAGTTCAAAATAGTGGTTATCCCTGGGGAGAAAGGAAAGGATAATGTCTAGAAAGATGCCCGAGAGGGATTTCTGATGCTCTGGAGACGTTCTACTAAACTTAATCAATGATCTACGCTCTGTCCATGATCTAATCAACTCAATGCACTGAACTTGAGCCCTATCTCATACTACGTGTGAAACCAAGTTCAGTTCAGAAAACAAACAAAAAACCTGAAATTGATGCTGATGAAATGTATGGATCAAGTTTAATTTTTTTTCATATGGTGATCCAAATGACCCAGCACTATTAGTTGAAAGGACCATTATTTTCCCAATGCTCTGCAGTCCCAACCTTTGCCAAAAATTATGTCTTTATATATGTGTAGTTCTGTTCCCGGATTCTCATTTCAATTTCATCTGTCCATCTGCCCACCCCTGTGCCAACAAAATATGTCTTAATTATTACAGCTTTATAATAAAATTTGACTATCCAGTAGAGTTAGTCCTACAATCTTTTTCTTTTTCCAGACTGTCTTGGTATTTTTAACCCTTTGTATTTTTCATACGTATTTGGAATCGGCTTGCTGATTTCCACACAATTCCACACGCAATTGTTTGGGAGCTAGTTTGGGAATAAGTATGCATATCCTTGTATATGTCATGTCTGTATTTCCTCCGTTGCCAAATATGGAAGCATAAAAATGGAGTTTCCTTGGGACTTCCCTGCTGGTATAGTGGTTAAGAATCCGCCTGCCAATGCAGGGGACACAGGTTTGATCTCTGGTCTAGGGAGATCCCACATGCCATGGAGCAACTAAGCCCATGAGCCACAACTACTGAGCCCACATGCCACAACTACTGAAGCCCACATGCCTAGAGCCTGTGCTCCGCAACAAGAGAAGCCACTGTGATGAGAAGCCCGCACACCACAACGAAGAGTAGCCCCCGCTCCCTGCAACCAGAGAAAGCCCGCGCGCAGCAACAAAGACCCAACGCAGCCCAAGAAAAAAAAAAGACAAAGGAGTTTCCCTTCACCTGGGTCCCTGAGTGATGTCAATGTCACCGAGAGCAGCCACTCACACTGACACGTTATGAACATCTAGCATGAGCAAGAAATAAAACTTCATTATTAAAAATAATTTTTTCCATGGCCCCAAAACTTCTATGGCCTTGGGGTACGAGGAGAGGTTAGAAGAAAAAGGTTTAAGATTAAATGGATTTATTTTAAACATCTAAGCTATGACTAGCTTACTGCACACACACTCACACACGCAAATGTGAGCTACATGATTCGTCAAATCCGTATGAAACATCTCAGTTACTTGCAACTCTCTAAAATTAACTCAAACCATTTACCAGATGGTAAATTCTGGAAATAAATTTAAAATATGCAAAAAAATACTATCTGACTTTTATATGAAACACAGAGTACCTAATTATAACTTCATATTTTAATTTTGAGAAGAGGAAACAATATAGAATTCTATTTCTAATATCAGCTTTGAATGATAATCAATTCTGATTTGCAAAATGGTCTACGTTTTGTAAGCAACAGTATTTCCCACTTGAGACTTTTATTGGACAATAAAGGCCATATGGCTAAGAATGCATCTGCATTAATAAAAATAGATGCAAATTCTTATAATACAATGTGCCTCTAAAACTTTTTAAGAACCTCTGCAACAGCTTTGTGTGTATCCCAAATTAAGATTTACTATACAATAAAATTATATAGTAATAATATACAACCTTTATCTGAAGTCGTATGACTCTCCATTATTTATTCTCGCTACACTGCAGCACGTAAATCATGCAAGGGAATTCTTGAGATACGTATTATTTAGAGCACAGAATTATTGTGATTCAATCCTCAATAAGAAGCGAAGCAGTAACTTGTTACTTGAGACTGGCAAATCAATATCAAACGCTTGTTCTAAGATTGCTTATCACTCTAGTCATGCAAGTAGCTTGGAAAACTGAACTATTCACATTGACAAAGGGGTTGTTTTCCGAAAGCTTTCCGGCATGACTCTATACTTAGTTTTACGACCAAGAAAAAAATCAATTTCCTTCTTCAACTTGTCAATCAGAAAACACATACAGAAACAGTGATTTTATTAGAACACATAAAAGTACACTGAATAACAATGTAAGATGAAATGGAAATATAAAATGGCATCACATATAAAATATACACATATAAAATAGAATTAACATACACAGAAAACAAAAGAATTAACATACATATATAGACCTAAATGCAAAAGAAAGAACTAAATACAGACATTAAAGCTAAAGCAACAGAAATCAGTTGAACAGACTTACTCTCATCTTCAGTTTTCAAATACACCCATCTCTTTTCAGTTCAGAATTCAAAACAATAAATAAGTAAAATCATGAGAGCAACTAGCTTTTCCCATTACCATGAAAGTCCACCGAAACCTAATTTTCCTTTTTGTTTTTATCTGTGAACACTAAACTTTCCAGAGGGGTGATAATGCTGGCCCATTGATATCAGACCATCAATGAAAAAAACATTTCTCTTTAAAACAAAGAGTCTGAGTGACTCTAAATTACACTTTACACGACAAAGAACCAAGAAATAACAGGTGTCTGGCTTTTGATCTAGTGCCTACAAAGAATCCTAAAAAGGTATATATGGGCAACTAAGGTAGATAGCAACATAATTTACTGATCTAATTACTACCCAAGTTCCCTCATTTCATCAAGGTCACTCAAGTTCATCATTCATGACGTATTAAATGTCACCCACACTAACTGCCTCATGGGATTTTTTTTTTTAATTTTAACGGATGGTTATTGCCAAGTACCAAGGCCTGCCTCTAAACAGCAAAGTCTGATGCAGGAAAGGAGTCAGTTCCTTCCTTGTCCCAGTGTCCATTCCCCGGAAGGATCACCACATGCCCCACCTGGGCATCCTCAAGGTCACCAACAAGGCATCACATCGTGAGCAATACATGCCTCGGGGCCAACCACGGTTCTCTTCACTACGGCCAAGGTCAACGTCCTCTATTCAGCTTCCTCCGTTCAAACTTTAGTCTTTGGGCACCCACGGAGCCACATGCCTACACGAAGTGGAACCTGCTTTGAGGATGCGCACGCCAAGAGCCACCCTTACTTTATACCAACTCTGTCAAAACAATGATGCTGGGCTTCCCTGGTGGCGCAGTGGTTGAGAGTCCGCCTGCCGATGCAGGGGACACGGGTTTGTGCCCCGGTCCGGGAAGATCCCACATGCCGCGGAGCAGCTGTGCCCGTGAGCCATGGCCGCTGAGCCTGCGCGTCCGGAGCCTGTTGCTCCGCAACGGGAGAGGCCACAGCAGTGAGAGGCCCGCGTACCGCAAAAAAAAACAAAAAAAAAAAAAAACAATGATGCTTATGAGGAATATTTCACCCGAGTATCAGCACCCCACATCGAGCTATGCTAAAGAAATCCTCACTGAATTAGCCAACCTTCTTCAATCCAATGCTGCTGGTGTGCTAGGAGCCTCCAAGTATGAATGAATCACATTTAGTCAAAGCAGTAACCAGACGTACCAATTATGAATGAAATGACTGCTGCAGAGGATGATGGCTCTTCAGTCAACTAAGGATGACCACCAAGTCCCGACAAACGAAGTGAACTAATAAGCACTTTTTTGACCAGTCTCAGTCACAAAGCTTATGGGTCCATGAACCAGAAAGTAAGGTGTAGCAGGAAGACCACAGCTTAGAGTCACAGGATCTGGGTTTTAGTTCCAGTGCTGCCTTTTCCTTTCCTTAAGTACCTGAAGAGCAAGACCTCCCTTTCTGAAAGAAATAAATGTCATTTGCAGCAACATGGATGGACCCAGAGATCATCATACTAAGTGAAGTAAGTCAGACACATATCATAGGATATCACCTATATGTGCAATCTAAAATATGACACAGGTAAACTTATCTACAAAACAGAAACAGAATCACAGACATAGAGAACAGACTTGTGGCTGCCAAGAGGGAGGGGAGGAAGGGAGGGATGGAGTGGGGGTTTGGGATTAGCAGATGCAAACTATTATATACAGGATGGATAAACCACAAGGTCCTACTGTATAGCACAGGGAACTCTCTTCAATATCCTTGATAAACCATAATGGAAGACAATATGAACAAGAATGTAAATATATGTATAACTGAATCACTTTTCTGTACAGCAGCAATTAACACAACATTGTAAATCAATTATACTTGAATAAATTTTTTATAAAAAGACCTCCCTTTCATCTATGTATCCTCAGTATCTAACAGTGCCCAGCATACAATGGGCCCCCCATGAGTGTCTGTTCAATGAAGGAACAAGAGAACATATCTTCTTTGTGTGATCTTAAGCCCCTAATGTCCTTGGGCACAAGTTTCCAAATCTTTAAAAACAAGGACATCAAAATACCTGCGGGCTTTCTACATTCGGCTGTCGTGAGAGGCCAGGTGAACCAACAGGTACAAAAGTAATCTGTTAACCATAAAGGTAAGTTGTGCAAAGGTGATGAAGTTTATATAGGTAAGTTCTAAGTAAAGAAGTGTTCTTGGAAGGGGGGTGGTGGCAGCAAGGAGGGCACTTCAAGGAGGGAACAATTATGAATAAAAATAAAATGGCCTCCAAAAGCCCAGATTTCTCCTCCGTCCCTTGAAACACGTAATCCACCTCTTGGCTTGCAAAGACGTCCAACCTACCAAGAAAGACCGCTGATACAGTTCTAACCAAAACTGAAAGCGTGTGCCAGGCTCTGAGAAAATAAGGTGCTGAAGAAAATGTGCAAACTCTTTGCTGACAAGCGTCGCCCCTCATGAATTCCCCACTTAACACAGACGGCACCATCATCCTCATGAGGCCCTAGGTTTGAAGTACCTGCCGTTTACCCATCACATTCAGTTCCTTTTATTTAATAACCCTAGGATTGGCCCACACATGGCCAAGGTCATTACTATCTTACCAACTTCTTAAAAACTCAACTTCGTATCATTAAAAATCCTTGAAGAAGAGAGGGTTTTTCAGTACACCCGCTTTTGGGTTTTGGGATAATAGGTAAAGTATTTGGGGGAAAAAATTTTAGCCTACCTCGTAACATGTTTAAAAATAAATCCCAACAGATTAAAGAATAATTTTGTAATGAAGCTATAAAACAAGAAGAAAATATAGGTAAATATTTAACTGATCTTGGAAGGGGCTGGCAGTCTTCATCATTAAAGCCATGAAAGAAAAAACATTTGACCATGTAAAAATTATACATTTATATACGTCATAAAAGTCCCACAAAATTAAAAGACTGAAGATAAATTGGGGAAAGGATATAATAAAACATGTAAGAAAAGGGGTAATAGTATTATTACATATATATACAAAGAGATGTTAGAAATGAAGAAAATGGTTTAAAAATATCAGATAATGTGAGTTAAGGACAGGAACAGGAAATTCCAAAAATAAAAAATAAAGACAGAGAAATAAAAATTACTGAACATGTTAAAAATGCAGATCACCAGTAATTAAAAAAAAAAAGAGAAAAAGAAAAAAATAATGGAGAAATACCATTTTTCCCTACCAAACAGGCAAAGAACTAAAAGCATACTCCTCAGTCCAGACGATGGCACAGGGCAGCAGGAGGTCTCACTTGCCCCTGCTGGTAGCTAAACAGGTCAAGCATTTCTGAAGGGAAATTTGGCAATATATCAAAAACTGTATCAAGGCTCATATCCTCCAAACAGGAATTCCATTTTTAAGAATTTTTACTAGAGGAATTATCAGTGATATTTGCAATGGCTTCTGTACAAGAATGTTCACCACAGCTGATGTTCATGTAACAGCTAAAATATTAAGAGAAAAAAATCTCAATGTCTAACAGAAGAAGGGTTAAATAAGCTATGGTGCCTTCACGTAACTGAGTGTTATGAACCTGTTTTCAAGCAAAATATCATACTTAACGATAAATCCTCACAATATTAGTGAAAATGCAAGATTCAAAACTATATGGGGTATGATCCAAACACGGGGGGAAGAGGCCAACAGGAATACACATGATATACATTTGGCTCTGTGAGAAAATCATGGACGGTAGTCTCAACTTGAACCTTGAGAGCCTTTGTGTTTTTTTGTTTGGTTTTTGTAATTGTTTGTAATTTGTAATTGTTTGATTTGGGTCTCTGCTGACTCTGAAATGGCATGGAGAAAAGAAAGACTTTCAAAATCAATATTTCAAATTATAAAACTCTTAGCTTTATTTCTTCTCACCTAAAAAATCCCTATCAAGCCATTAAAGGGAGAGGAAAAAAAAAAAAAGGAGAAAAAGGCAAAGACAATCCAGGAATCATTCCTCTGCAATGAAGTCCAAGACAGAAAGCTCAGTAGGCCCCTGGGTGGTCCTCCAGAGGACACAGGACACAACAGAGGCACCCACGGACACTTCCGGTGAGCAAGTGTGTCTGTACCCTGCCTGTGTTCCCACCATGCTAAGGGCACTGCATGGTCTTACTCCCCCAGATCTCAGCCTAAAGACCACCTGGCCCCTTACTGCATCCTCTCCAGGATTCCAGCCTTCCAGAAGCCAACTTAAATTTTCCTCAAATTAAAAAACAACCTGGAGATATCAATGAGTCCCCCAAACAATGAGCAAGTGTGTATGTACCAAAAGGCAAAGGGCTGCAGAGAACAAAAAGTGTTTTACAGAAAGACACAGAAAAGAGTGAAGCGTCTCAACCATTTTGTGAAGTAATAATACAAAGAGAGCTTTATTTCTCACATATTTCATAAACACTGGAGAGACAGAGTGAAAGACATCATGCAGCTTGCAGTTGCAGGGGAAAGAGGCTGGGCACCAGTCCAAATCTTCCCCCGATTTTACCTCTGAAACATAAATGCACAGAAAAGAGGCAATGTAACAAAGCACTCAAACGACAGAATTTTTATCTACAGGTCGTGGGGCTATGCAACACGGTCATTTTCTTGTTTTTAGCTCTTCTACTTTTGAATTTTCCTGAAGTTAGTCCATCTTACTTTTATAATGAGAAAAGACTCTGATGAGAGTACTTAAAACTGTAATTAGTTAAATGAAATACTACCTTTGTTATATCAGTTTCCTGCTCAAAATCTACAATGGCTTCTTAGGAGCTAGTAGCTACCCAATCAAATTCACACTATTTCCAGTATTTTCTATCAGACTTGATGATATCCAGACACCTAAGCATGACATAAAAGCTCTGCCCACCCCCCTGCCCTGCCCATTGACCTACCTGCCTCCTGACCTCTAGCCAAGTTACTCTGCTGCATGTGTCCATGTCCTAGAAAGAGCAGATTGCTCCCCCATGCATTGGGTTCCTTTAGGTGCACACGCCTCCTGTCACTTAGCTTGAAATTCCTCTTCTGTGTCTCCTCCCCACGTCCCACTCACGGTGGGCTCTGCTGGAAGTTCCTCCTCTCCTCTAGGGGTCAGTCTCTCCCATAACTAACGGCCTGCTACAGGTGCCTGGGACTCACATCCAGTACAGATCGCTTTCATCCTCCCCTCCCCGGCCAGACTCTGAGTTCTGGGGCAGGCACTCATCTTTGCTCTCCCCGCACCCAACTCAATGGCTAGTTCAAAAGGGCACTGAATACATGTTGCGAAATTGAGTTTTCCTCTTAACTGTTCTATGTCTTCAAAATCTCCAATACAGCAAGCATCTGCCTCAACACCACTGGCCACTTCAAACCCAACAACCCTACCTGCCACGCTTTCTACCTGGAATTGCAGCCACCCTCATGCCCCATAACCTTCCTCCTTCCTCATGACCTCGTCACTCCTTCACAGGGGGCTTCCACCCCTTTGACCCCACTCTGCTGACCTCCGTATGCCCTTCCATCCTCATCTTCTCTGGGGGACCTTTCTAAACTTGTAGTCGGGGCTTCCCTGGTGGCGCAGTGGTTGAGAGTCCGCCTGCCGATGCAGGGGACGCGGGTTCGTGCCCCGGTCCGGGAAGATCCCACATGCCGCGGAGCAGCTGGGTCCGTGAGCCATGGCCGCTGAGCCTGCGCGTCCGGAGCCTGTGCTCCGCAGCGGGAGAGGCCACAACAGTGAGAGGCCCGCGTACCACAAAAAAATTAAAAATAAAAAATAAACTTGTAGTCATTTGGACCCTGTTTGCCCAGTGTTATGAAGTACTATGGTAATTATTGCTCATAGCCCCCCCATTAGTCTGTAATCTCCCTAAAGAAAGAAAACATGACACATTACTTGGAATTCCATTTGTCCCGAATCCCTGCTAAGTGCTCCACACAAAGAAAGAGTTCCACCCCAATGACTAACATTCCTTTGCTTCAAGAAAAGCCCAATCCAGCTGAGATGCAATCATTTTACTAATGCAGCCCGTATACAGCACTGAGTTTTTTCAAAGGGTCCAAATGCTGCTGGAGACCTCCCTCCTGTCAGTAAGGGCAGAGGGAAAACAAGGGAAGGGACCCCTTTTCTAGCCATTACATCCTTATCAATCCCATCAGAGGCCCACTATGAACCCCTGATATGAGCAGATGATGAGATAGTAACAAAAACTGGCGTTAGCATCGCCAGGTCTGTGGCCCCTGCCGGGTGACAGCGTGCAGAGCTGGGGCACCTGCCCCCTTCACCTGACACTTACAGGCCTGCCTTTTCTTTAAAGCATTCTCTCATGGACCATCACAAGTGAAAGCAGTGTTTGAAAACATGGTTTCAGGGCTTACGAAAGTGTTGTTTTGCCAGACTGGCTGGGAAGTCAGACTGAACAATGATGGAAGACGTCCCTGAGCGGACAGAGCCCTCCTTGGCTAAACCCTCGAAGGAGAAAAACAAGGATGTGAGACTAAAGGATGAAAACCTCCATCAATTGGGAGATGCGCCTTTGACAACAGTCAAGCAGACCCGTGTTCTGGCGGCAGTCTGTCGCATCCTGCGGCAACGTTCCTAACCTCGTGATTTTTTTCCCTTTTATTAGGATTTTTTAAGTAAAAAGAAAAGTGAGAGCGTTTTCAGTAAAAAATAAGAAATACAGTCATATAAAAAAAAAAAAACCTGTAACTGTCTCTTCACGTTCCCTCTATTACAACCATATTTCCATGTGTCCTTGAATCAACAGAACACAGAAAGAACTAAATCCTACCAAATTCTAGTCTACGAATTCTAAAAAAGATATACTTCAATCTCAACACAAATAGCTCTTAATCCTGAAGAGGACGGTCTCCTTCTTGATCACCCTGACGTTCCTACTAAACCAGCGCAAAAGGAATCTTGAAATGCTCTAGATGAATATTTACTATTCCACATCTCCTTCTACCCTGGAAAGAGCTACACTCTGACTTTGAAGAAATTTAGCAATTTCTTCTCAAAAACTGAAAGGCGGCATAGAAAGGCAGGAGAAGCACAGAACTTAAGGTCTGCACATCTGTGGGGGAGGGGGGGACTCAGCTCTACAACTTGCCAGGCATCTACCTTAGAGAAACAATCAGTGTCTCTATCGACAAGGCGAGCTAATAATGCTGATACTCCACATACTCTTTACATTTTTGGAAAGACAAAATAAGAAATTGCTCGTGCCCTATGAAAGAGTAATTCAAGTAGAAAAGCAGTGTAATAGTTATCAGTGAAAGAAAAACTGGTGCTAATAGCGCAACATTAAAATCTGTAACATAGGTTCTTTGGGGAGTTGAAATTTGTCTCCACTACTACTAAATTTTATTACTGAGCTTCTTGAAAAGTCAGTGGGACTCCCCTGGTGGCACAGTGGTTAAGAATCCGCCTGCCAATGCAGGGGTCACGGGTTCAAACCCTGGTCCGGGAAGACCCCACGTGCTGCAGAGCAACTAAGCCCGTGCACCACAACTACCGAGCCCTTGCGCCACAACTACTGAGCCCATGCGCCTAGAGCCCACGCTCCCCAACAAGAGAATGAGAGGCCCACGCACCGCAAGGAAGAGTAGCCCCCGCTCACTGCAACTAGAGGAAGCCCGCCTGCAGCAACAAAGACCCAACGCAGCCAAAAATAAATAATTTTTAAAAATAAAGTCAGCAACTTTAAGAATTTGAAAGCACATCTGAATTAAATCTGAATGTGTTATGAGTGTTTATGCAGTGGATTCTCTGAATGGTGGTGAAAGGGTCTGGATGACCAGTTGAGGACCTCTCGGTCTTTATTTCTTTTACTCCCCAGAGGTGAGGAGTATATAGACCCAACACCAGCTCTTCAGGCCAAGGGCCCCATCATCCCAGTAGGTCAGCCCTGTCGTCTGGGTGACAGCCTCCCTCTTCGTCACCTGGAAAGTTGAGCCAATCCAGGACTCTGGGTCTTCCGAACACAGCCACACTGAGCTAAAAATATATGCAAATGCACTGTCTCAGGCCGATGAAAGTCACGTGGGATTGACGGTTTCACCAATATCATGTCCACAGAAAAGTTCCGTACAAGCCTCCTAAGCCCGTGGCACCCTCCAGTTCCACCAGAGCAGCAGACAGGTCCATACAGAAGCTATGAAACAGGCCTTATTGCACATGTATGGCTTTAACCACACCTGGACTTCAGGAAGGAGAGTGTTTCTGAAACACATCTTGGGAAACACCTCACTCGTAAGTAAGGATTATATATGCCAGGCACTGTCAGTGCTTATCTACGAGACAGTGTAATACTAAGCAAAATATTCTGTTAACAGTAAAAGAAGTGCTGCAATTTTCATTATGGAGTGACAAGTCAACTCACCTTCAATGTTGCGTTCAGATGACAGGTAGGCAGCTGAAGCCAGAGTTTAGGCTTCTCCAATTAATCCAATAACCTCCATGCCACTTACCCTTGGAATTGGCATTAGGAAAGCCCCATGTGCCCCCAAATCATATAAATTCCATAGTTTCCTGTTCATTAGGTCCAGGTTGGCCTACGCCGGTATGTCATATTTTTGACATGTAGCCACAAGGGACATACAATCACAATTAAGGGGAGACTTTAGCTAAAATTGGCAGGCCCCGCTCGAATGAACAATTTATGCCCACACAGGGGTAAAAACGTATATAGCTTCTCCAAGTGATGAATACTAAACTGTGAGAAACACAAAGAGATATAATTCATTTATTAAGTTTGCATAAGATATCTCTGCACTTCCAACCAAACACACAGAAGGGGTGTTCGCATCACAGCAAGGACACAGGATGTTATTACAGGTAATTGCATACAGACTGTCAATACTACAATCATCATGATGTTTATGGAATAAACCTGCAATGTTAATAAAATCCTCTTCTTCTTCTCCCGCATGTAACCCTCCCCTGGTTTCCCTGTGCATTTAGAATAAATGTCACACTCATCATTGCTTGCAAAGCTCCAGCCTGTGCTCGCTCCTGGATCCCATCTCATGCCACCCCCTCCCCATTCCACAACCTCTCCAGGCCCCTGGCCCAGCCCTACCGTGGCTCACCCTGGCCCTGGCTGGCGGGCCTTCTTTGCTTGTTCTTTGTCCTGTGGTGAGCGAAGAGAAAGGCCGCTGTCCTTGTTGCTTCCCTTGTTTGAAAAGCTCTTCCCCACACCTTTGTGCGGTTAACTTCTCAGATCTCGGGTCAACCTCACGAGTAGGGCTTCCCCAGCCACCCTAGTGAGCAGTGCCCTACACCTGCAATCACTACCGTGTCCCCTATCGCCCGTTCTACTTTCTGTGTAGTATAAATCGATTTCCAGCTGAAATTTGCTGTCTGTTGATTATCGGGCCCACTAAAGTGGAAGCTCCAATAGGAGAGCTGCTTGCTCTCCGTGCAGTTTCTAAAACAGTGCCTGGCGCGCAGTAGGTTCAAAACAGGTGTTTGTGACATAAATAAACGCTGTGCTGGAAGATGGGTAAAGCAAGTTACAGACATGACCATCCACACCCTTGAAGCTGTCTGATGACGAAGAAACAAATGGCCCAAGAACAAAAAATATTTTTAAAAAATTTAGCAGTTGCATACTAAATTGTGATTAAACCATCAAAGTGAGCTGAATGTATCCAACTTGAACAAATTATTTAATAAAAATAAGGACGGTCATACAGAAATGTGAGTGGCCTGGGCTGGGAAGGTGTTCTGAGGTTTGATGATGAAGAACCTGGTGAACTTTCTAACAGTGTTCTGGACTGAATATTTGTGTCTCCTCCCAGATTTGTGCTTTGAAGTCCAGAACCTCCTTTGATGTGATGTATTTGGAGGTGGAGGCCTTGGGAAGGTAATTAGGTTTAGGTGAGGTCATGAGGGTAGGGCCCCCTGATGGGATGAGTGTCCTGATAAGAAGAGGAAGAGAAACCAACATCTCTCTCCCTCTCTCTGCTGCATGAGGACACAGCCAGAGGCAGGCTTCTCTTCCAGGAAGAGAGGGCTTGTATCAGAAACCAAATCTGCTGACACCTTCATCTTGGACTTCCAGCCTCCAGAACTGTGGGAAATGAATGTCTGTTGCTTAAGCCACCCGGACTCTGGTGTATTTGTCATAACAGCCTGAGCTAACACACGTGGTGTCTGGTATGGTACCTACGGCCTGGAACATCAGAGTTGCTCAATAAATATCACTGAAGTTTGAAATATTTAAACTAAGAAAACCCTGAAATGATACTGTAGCCTTCTCAGCAAAGTTTTAAGGACCACTTCTCTATAATCCCTACTGATCTTTCTAGCATAAATATGGGACACGTGGATATTGAAATTAAGCAGGAGAAAAATCATCTAGGGACGTAGGGATGACAAAACCCAAAAGAGTTTTTTTTTTTTTAAGTAGGGAGGACTTTTTTTCTTTAGCCTCACAAATTTCAAAGAGGCTTCGCACATGCAAACAGACTCCAGCTTTTTCACGTTCCTCGTGCCCAGAAACTGGGACATTAGGATGCCAGGAACCCTTTGAAAATCTAAACCATGTGATAAGTGCAGGAGAAGCTCTCAAACAACCACGAGAACTTCTGTGGAGCTGCCAAAGAAAGCCAGATGCTTCTTTCAGAAGAATAGATGGAGTTGGCTTGGGAAAAAACCTGTGGCCTCAGCCTCCAATGAGAAGGGCAGGTGGCGTGGCGTGGTGTGCCGTGCGTGTTCCCGGTCCCCTGGGCCGGCATCTCCTCCCACGGTAACACCGTGTCACCACCGGGCTCGGTGGCCCGTGCAGGACACGGGGCTCTCCTGCACGGGATGACAGGGATGGGAAGGCTTTGGTCTGGGGCCGTGCAAAACGAATCCCATACAATTATGGGGAGAATGTGATATTGAAAAAGATGTAAAATTGCTTCACTGCACTTGAGGTTTTCATTTTCAGAGAAATTGAACAGAGATGAAGAAAAAAAGAAAAATCTGTGTTCAAAAGGGGTTTCACGATGCAGGATATCAGGAAATAAAACATTTTTTTTAACCAGTATGTACAACAAAGAGCAGGTGTTTTTACTATTGCCATCTACCAAACCATAAGGTGTGTGACCTTCTGCCTTAAGTATGAGCTTTTCAAAGATTCTCTTCACGTGCGTTCATTGTCACACCCTCTTGTGAAACTAGCATGATGATCTGGCTTGAAATGATGATTCCAAAGGGCTTTTGTAGTTGTTATTGAGGGGCTTTGTGTTTTAATTTTTTAAGAAAGCCTAGACTCCTTTCCTATACTTGCAGCTCCTGATGGAGCTTCTGCGAGTTTAAATTTGCTGCCAAGATTATTTTTCCGGTATCTGTAACACTGGCGGGCCCCTGGAAAGCCTGTGTGCCCTGGGCTTTCATAACTAGACAGCTCACACCTGAGTTATCTCGCCTCTGCTAATGACATCTCATAGCACTGCTTCCTTCCCATCCGGCCACGAGGCCACATGAACCCAGCCAGGAGCCGTGACCGTGGGCAGCGTGGCCGCCCTGCCCTTCCTCTCCACCTTACCGCGCCTTGAGACGGCTGGGCTCTCCCTCACTCGGTCAGTGCCTGGAGGGCAGGAACGCATCTTCCACGTCTGCCCTCTCTCCGCACCTCGAAGAATCCTCTCTCATGGAAGACGCCTCGTAAACATTCATTTCCTGGCAGGAACAATATCTGTATATTCATAGACAGTGACACGTTTCCAGTGAAATAGCTTTCTGTTTTCATTTGCCACTGTCCTCCAAGACACAAATATTGGGGATGGTACAAAGAAAATCTCGATGAAAATACTCAATTTATGCAGCATTACCGCTTCTCTCTCCTCCTTTACATCTATCTGTATGAGTTACAGAGGGCAGTGAATCTCAATGTCATTTTTCAAGATTTTTTTTCATTCTCAACACACCGCAGCAGTGCGCTGTCCTGAGTCAATGCGGTAGCCAACTGCGAAAAGAGTCAAATCCCCAAAGCAATAAATAGAAAGCCATACGATCTCATTCTTCCCTCTGTGGGTTGGCCGGCTGTTTGCTGGTTCACTGGCCGAGGGATGTTTATCACAGCATTCAATTTTCGTTGATCCCTGAGATTTAGTTTGGGGGAAGTTGATATGTTTATATTCCTTCAAAAATAACCCATAAATGTGCCGAAGAGGAAAAAGATAACAGTACTGTCCATTCAGAGGCCCGCAGACCCTGCCTATTCCTCTGCTGGTTCACTGTCCCGCAGGTCCCATTACATTAAGCCGTGAAGCAGACCTGAAGAGACTGGTAGGAAGGGTCTGGAGGGAAGGGGGTGACCATCTGCTTTGGGAGAAAGAGCCTCGGCCCAGAGACTCCCAAGCACCTCCCCAGCCTAACCAGCCATCCTCCTAAAACTGAGGGCTGTCAGAGAGCGGGTCGCAAAGGATGGGGGAGAAACCAGCCAGGGCAATGGGTGGGGGGCGAGCACGGGGGAGGGGGCGGAATTGGCACTCTCCTTTAATCAAGTGGCCAGTGGTAGCCAGAGCAGATGTGAAACGCCCTCAGAAAAGCTGGCCACTGATGAGCTATGCAGCAGCTGAATGGCAGCAGCTCCCATCCACCAGCAGCAGTCACGTTTCCACCAGTGTTTGTGTTCTGCCTCTAAGACAAAGAGAGAACAGCCCAGCAACTGCAGACAAACTTACTTGCCAATAAAAAGTACAGAGATCATTACTGAGTTCTCACCGTATGTCAGGTATTCTGCTAAGAACTGCCTGAAATCTTCCCCCTACGGGTACCGATATTTATTATTCTGGGTATATGTGTGTATGTATACATATTCAAATATAATTTCTAACCTACTCTACAATCCTACATATGTGTGTGTATATGTATGTATCTTCATATGTACTGATAATTTCTAACCTACTCTACAATCCTGCTTTGTTGGTGTATCAGGTTTCTCCAAAGAAACAGAACTAACAGGGTATGTGTATGTGTATGTGTGTGTGTGTCTGTATAAAGAGACTATAATGAATTGGCGTGTGCAATTACGGAGGCCAACAAGTCCTAAGATCTGCAGGGTGAGCTGGCCACCTGGAGCCCCAGAAGAGGTGAGGATGTAGAGCAATTCCACCTCCCAACAAGAATGTAAGCTCCAGAACGTGGTAGAGACTGAGTCTAGAATTCTCCAGGTATTACTGAGTACCTGCTACGTGCCAGGCTTAACAAGGACACGGCACAGATCCCGTCCTTATAAACCTTTCCATCCTCTACCTCTAGGATAAACCCCAAAACAACCTAAATGAAATAAACTGAAAAATTTTAAAACAACTCAAAAATAATCCACGGTACACAACCTTGACAATTTTTTAAAAATTCAGAATGATGAAAACCTTGAGTTAAAAAAAAATCAACTGTAAGATCTAAGCCCATGTTTATCAGGGCCATAACACTTAAGTTCTTCATTCTATCATGAGTGTACCGATGAAATTCTCTGAAAGGAGTAAAACCTCATGTCCTTTGTGACAAATTAAGCTGCAAAGCTGTTTCCTCTTATGCTCTGGTTTCCCCACTTATATTAACAAGGGGCATAAAAGAAAGCCTTTAAGATAATATTTATTTGCAGAAACAAACATTGATTTGGAGCACTCAGAGGCACGTATGTGCCTGGAGGGGAAACACTTGAGGGAATCTGAATATTTTATCATGCCGTGGATATTATTACCCTCCTACCTGCATATCTCCCCCTTCAACCTGCTCTCAATCTTTCGCGTCTGTCTCTACCCCCGACCAGAGCCCTGCCAGGGCGCACCTGCCCATTACTCACAGTAATGACACCAGTAAATATCACATTTCACCCTCTGTCAGAACTAAGATTACATAAACGTGACACATTTTAAGAAGCAGCGCGTCTCTGTTGTTTACAGTTTAACAAAGATAAAGCCATGATAAATACCGTAAGCTGTAAATCAAGACATCTACCGTTGTACACTTCTTATTCCTCTCAGGGCTGAACAAATGTTAATTATAGAGAATTTGAAAATGAGACTTGTTAATGTCATTTTTAATTTAGCATGTTACAGTGTAAATGTTTTCCATTGTGTTAATTTACACCTGTTCTCACAAGCTTCATTATTAGGTTTACAGTGGAGCAGCTCTCTGTGACTCTGGAATTTGCTTAAAATGGCAGAAACAATTACTAATTAGAAGGGCATGTTTACTTTAATGATATTTATTTCCTAGTCTAGTTTTGTATGTAATGTACTATGGAAGTGTATGATTTAATTAGCGAAACCCATTTATCACAAGCAGTTTCTCAAAAGAGAACAGCTTAAAAAATACAACAGATTCATTCAGAGTTTGATAAATTCCTTGGATGAAAAGCCTACAGAGTGACACGTCTCTACAGGGATCTTTCACTTATAAACTCAGGGCATTTCCCCACTTCTGTTCCAACCACTGCAATAATTACCAATGGTAAGACTTCGACTCTAATATTTTTCATGCAAATTTTAAGAGGGGGTGTCCAAAATTTTGAAATTTATAGGCTCAAAAATTCAAAACCTGCGTTCAAAATTAACACAGGCTTCGACTTACTGATAGCCACACTCACCAATTTCATCTGTATATTTTAAGTATACAAAAAGCAAATTCCTTTTGTTTTTAATATAAAGGAAATGGCTTTTTCTCCCTAGAGTCATTTCTCTGGCACCCGAAGTATAATTGACATTTTTCCCTCCAAATATTGGGGCACAGTTACTACCAACGGAATAACTGATTCACAAAAAGACCATCCAGTAGATATTACAACTCCCGGGAAAGATTGTTGGAGAATAGGACATTCACCTGGTCTCAAAAGACCACCCCAAAGGCTCTTAATCATAGAAGGAATTGCTTTTAGAGTGGAGAAATATGTTCAGGAAGCAGCTTTCTTCAATCTTGTAACAGGAAACAACTGAACAGATACAGACTGCAGGACACTCCACAAGAACTAGCCTGGACTTTTCCAAACGGTCAACACCACAAAAGACTTTGAAAAAGCCGAGGGAGTAGTCTAGATTTAAAAGAGGCTAAAGAAATGTGACAACTAAATACAATATGTGATCCTTGATTGGATCATGGATTAAAACAAAAACAAAAAACAGCCGTATAGAAAATTACTGGGACAACTAGGGCCACCCGAATGCGGACTGGGCACTAGATAATATTATCATATCAAGGTTAAATTTCCCTGGTGTTTTAATGGTAACAGATTGCGTAACAGAATAAGCCAATTCTTCAGAGACACCCCTGAAGTGGCTCAGGATGAATTGTCATGATGGGCAACCTTGGAAATACACAGAAAACAAAGTGAGAGCTGGGAAGGAAATGTAGCAAAATGGCAGGGGGCGGGGCAGGGGGTAAAGGTCATCACAGCATCTCGTCGCTTTTCTATAAACCTGAAATCAAAGGTTGGGAAAGTATAGCTAGCCCAGTGGGCTGAGTGGGAGGCCAAATCAGAAATATTCTTCCTACAACTTCTTCCACGCAGACTTTATTCAAGAACTATTATCGCACGTCTTTGAGTGCAAGCGTTTCAGCATGATTATTAGACCCACTAAAATAGCAGGTACCCTTGGAAGTGGCTTCACAGTCGTGTTTCAATATATAGATTCACAACATTCCTATGAAACACAGTCTAATCACCTTACATTTTCGGACCCCAGAAAGAATCCATGCTACAGAGCAGCCGAGACATTTCCCATGAGGATTCATGCGTCCATCCTGAGTGAAGTAAGTCAGACAGAGACAAATATCATAGGATATCGCTTATATGCAGAATCTAAAAAAAGGGTACAAGTGAACTTATCTACAAAACAGAAATAGAGTTACAGATGTAGAAAACAAACTTATGGTTACCAGGGGGTAAGGGGGGGGTAGGGATAAACGGGGAGTTTGGGACTGACGTACACACACTACTATATATAAAATAGATAACTAATAAGGACCTACTGCATAGCACAGGGAGCTCTACTCAATACTCTGTAATGACCTATATAGGAAAAAACTCTAAAAAAGAGTATATATATATATATGTATAACGGATCCACTTTGCTGTACACCTGAAACTAATACATCATTGTAAATCAACTATGCTCCAATAAAATTTTAAAAGAGAAGACTCATGCACCCCACAGCCCAAGGAGAGGTTCGTTATTTGATTCTGTTAGAAAAGCTGTAACTAAAGAGGGTGTGTTGTTTAATGTCAAGACACTCACTCTAAGTTCCATGACACCATATTCTACACTTGTGTTCTTCATAAGTAAAAGAAAACACTGGTACATGGAGATTTTGCCCAACCAAGAGAAACCCCTCAGAACACTAAAGGGCAGAGTGTTGCCCACGCATCCCCAAGCAGTGCCGGGTGAGTATCCGCAACCTGCTCTGGACCACACCCACGAACCCCCATACAGCTGGTGAGGCCGACCATCTCCTCTGGGGGAGGCCCGGGGCACTTGGATTTATGTGGACTCACGGCCAGCGGGGGCCGGTCCCACTGTCGTCGGGCCCACAAGAAGACTCGTCATTCCTCCAGTCCTCCCTGTTCAGGTAAAAGAGCGTACACATGCTCTCTGTTACTCCCTGAGAACGGGCCTAATGAGGGAAGTCAAAAGGTGTTTCGATCAAGAGTGGGAAAACCCAAGCTGAGCCCCTGTGATGCATCTGAGGAAGGTGCAGAGGGCTGCCAGTAAAGAGCTAATGGAGTCATGACGCCTGGGTAAATCTGCAGCCTTTAACGACAGTCTCCACACCTACAGCACTGGCACATTCCAAAACTGAAAAGCTTCTGGACGCTCCCACCTCCAGAAAAGGAAAGAACTGGAATGAGGCAACGCTTGCAGGAGAGATAAGGGAAGCCAAGAGTGAATCTGATGGGGCGGCAGCATCTTCCCACCCCTCTTTGCCAGGCTGTGCAAAGTTAAGAGGAAAACAACTAACCTGGCTCCCATTTTTGACCTGTATATACAGAGTCAAAGTTAAAACCCAGGGTGCTTGACAGGCAGACACTGTGTGCGTGTCTGCATGTGTTCACCTCCTGGTTCACACATGTACAACACGCACTGGCATGCATGCTTCAGGAAGGAACAACCCCTTAAGGAGATGGCTAGTGAAGCAGGTAAGTTTCAGCCAAATGTAACCTTCACCTTAGAAACCAGGAACTGGAGTAATTAGATTACGATCTTTCCAACACTGTGGGAGAGATTTGATCAACTGCGGCCAAGATCAGTTACATTATTTGGTTTACCTAAGTAACGGACCCTTAAACGCAATCAACACTTCTCCAGGCTGTGAGTCTTCGAGACCTGAGATGCATTCAACAGAAACGCAAATGCATCTTCAAAGGGCCTTAGGATGTTCGATCAGGGGGGAGGGGGCCTGCAGAGGCGGGAGGTAAACAGACATCTAACATCATCACTGCATAGAGTCTGCCTTTCCTTCACCTCATTCCTGCGCTATTTTCATGTTTGTGTAGTTCCTGTACGAATTAAATGTGTTTTACTGAAGATCCTTAATCCTGGGATGCACAGCCATGCCACTCAGTTTCTTTTTAAAATTTCAGTATTAAAACTTCTTTACGGGGTAAAGAATAAGACCAAGATTGCTCTCGATGCTCAAGGAAATTCAGGAAACTTAAGTAACCTGCGAAGGTCTGAAGAGAAATGGCAGAAGGAGCTCCCCATCTCCTCTCGCCCCTCCACGAATGGATCTAGGGAAGGGCAGTGGGGGAGTCATGCCCTGTTTGTGTGGCGAGAGCACCCAGAGCTCTGTCCTGCCTCCCGAGACTCCACCTGTTTGGCCTGGATCCATAAGGTCCCCATGGTAACATCAAACTTCCCGACTGTCTCCACTTCCTGCCCCACCCTAGTCCAAGTGCAGGAGCTGGGTCTAGCGATTGTCATTCAACTCAGTAGGTCCATTTACCAATTCTTATGGTTTAAACCCGACAAATCCTGTACTTGTACATCCAGACAGAACGCTCCGCAAAGCGTGCTGGGTCCACCCACCAGCATCAGTTCCGTCTCCTGCGGGGGCTGGACAGGGATGCTGGCACCCTCGGGTACCTGGGCACCTGCAACGCGCAAGCCTCTCACCCGGGATTTGTTTAGCCCACTCGTCATAATGAGCAAGTTCAAGCCACGAATTCCTGACTTGCCCAAAAGGAGGGCTTCCATTAAAAGGGGTGGGGCAATGTGACAAGAGGGGAAATTTATACCAAGAGGCTTCTTTGCGTCGCTTTTAAGTCTCTTGGGTAAGGATGAAGAGAAGCTGCCGTAATTTACAACAGGTAATCAGAGTCACTCGTGTTTACCTCTTTTCATCAATTATCTTCCTCTTGCCGGCAGCTGAAAAATTACATTTCACTCAAAAGTCAGCCTGTTGACTTTATTTCGACAACACCTGAACAGTGCCCGGTGGCGGCATGTTTGTGAGTTTCACATTTTGCTGTGGGACGGTCGCTGAGAACTGACTCTGTGTGCAGTCTTCTGAATAACTGTATTAGTGGTCCTAAAACCAGATGGGCTCAGGGCCAGCGGAGTGGATGCACGCAGGGGCATTCCATTACAACGCATCTAGGCTTACGGTTCAAATAACTTTCCTCCAAAATGAAGAGGCACGGACCTCCCTGGTGGTGCAGTGGTTAAGAATCTGCCTGCCAAGGCAGAGGACACGGGTTCGAGCCCTGGTCCGGGAAGATCCCACATGCCGTACAGCAACTAAGCCCATGCGCCACGACTACTGAGCCTGTGCTCTAGAGCCCGCGAGCCACAACTACTGAGCCCACATGCCACAACGACTGAAGCCCACGCGCCTAGAGCCCGTGGTCCACAACAAGAGAAGCCACCGCAATGAGAAGCCCGCACGCCACAACGAAGAGTAGCCCCCGTGCGCCGCAACTAGAGAAAGCCCGTGCGCAGCAAAGACCACCCAACACAGCCATAAATAAATAGATTTTAAAAAAAAATGAAGCAGCAGCACCCAGAGCTCTGTCCCCTCATCTGTGGAATGGGAAAACCAATGTGGAGTGCGCACAGCTGGTTTGGGACTAGGAAAAACTAATGCATGTGAAGCGCCTAGAAGCGTCTCAGACACAAGGTTAAGTGCCTAGGTACAGGAGCAGTAACCTACAGCAAGTTTCCCTTTGAGGGTCTTGCACATTTCTGGCCATATCATCTACTGATTCCACAAGAGGAGGCCATGTGCCCAGAACACACAGGGAAGCCCCCAGTGGAGCTCCTGCTGGCGGCCTTGCACTGGCCTAATTCTGCATCCGGCATGAATCCTGCCCGAAGATCCCTCTTCCTCATGCTCTTGACAGCATGAAAGGATTAACTAGCACTTGCAGCTCCGTGAAGAGGCCTGAAGGGTGTTTATGTATGAAATCCAAGTACATGAGCCCGTGGCTGTCACCTGGGTGTACCCTGACTGCCTCCGTATCTAGTTGATGGATTGGTGCCTCAGATCAAGCGCTGTGCTTTCCAGTGGCTGCAGTGCTTTGTCCTGCTGAAGGCCTCTCGTTCCTAACCACTACTGCTTCCATGTCTAACAGAGTCAGTCTAACCCTGAGGACTGGAGAGGACGCTAGCGGTCATCAGCATGCCCTCTCCATCCACCGGCCAGTCTGGCGGGAAGAGCGCAGGGCTCCCTTGGCCACTGGGGCACCGTGGGCACCTCACATCCTCTGAGACTGTTTTCTCAGGCATGAAATGAGGATGGTGCACTAGGTGGTCATTGTGATGGTGGATTTCTGTGTCAACCTGATGAGGCCATCGGGCGCCCAGACACGTGGGCAAACATTATTCTGGGCGTGTCTGGGAGGTATTTCTGGATTGGACCAACATTTGAGCTAATAGCCTGAGTAAAGCAGACTGTTCTCCCCGACATGGGTGGGCCTCATCCGATCCAATGAAGGCCTGGATAGCACAAAGCAAAGCTTGACCTCCCCAGAGGAAAAGAGAATTCTTTCTGCCTGACTACCCTCAAGCTGGGACATGGGCTTTTTCCTGCCTTCGGACTTGAACTGAACTATGGGCCCTTCTTGGGTCTTGAACCTGCAGGCCTTCAGCCTGGAACTTACACCACCGGCCCCTCTGGCTCACTGGCCTTAGGACTCAAACGAGAAATCACTGTCTCCTCTGGGTCTCCAGTTTGCTGACTGACCCTGCAGAGCTTGGGACTTGCTGGCCCCTGTAATCACGTGAGCCAATCCCTTACAATAAATCTCTTCATATATATAAACACACACATTCTCTTGGTCCTGTTTCTCTGCAGAACCCTGACTACTACAATCACCAAAGGTATCTGCGTTTCTAAACCATGTGTAATGGTCATCCAACCTCTGCTTGCACACCTCCCAGGGAGGAGACTGCCTTGCCTCTCACAGCAGCTCACCCTGCTTTAAGGAGGGTGGTACTTGGGAAGTTCCACCCCTGAGTGAGTATGCAAAGCTGAATCAGCCTTATTCTCGGCATAAGGACCTTGCATCTAACAGGTGTGATCTGACCTGAACAAAGCACATATAGGGAACCTTTTATCCTTTAACACAGGCTGAGACTGCCTTGGCTGTTATTTGTTAGTTTTGTTTCGTTTTGATTTTCCTGGTTATATCATAACGTTAGTAACGTTGAGGCTGTAGTGAACCCTCAGCCCATTTTCACATGAATCACAGTGAGGTGAAATCACCACCCAATATTCTGTTCTGCAGGGGACAGCTAGTGCGGAAGGGCAGGACTTCACATTGATTGTGATAACCAACATCATTTTGTTACCTTAGGAGCACAAACTATGGAATGATTACCTTGTCGTCTAGAGGACTAGCTCAGCCCCTCCCCTCCCTGTCATCCAGAGACTGGATTAACATCTTTAGCTCCAACAGAAACAGGAGGTGGCTTCAGGCCTCCATAGCACTCCCCATTCCGTCCCCGCTCCTGGCCAGAGGCCGCCAGCCCCGACAGCACATTACAGCACTCCCCACTCCGTCCCCCCTCCTGGCCAGAGGCCGCCAGCCCCGACAGCACATTACAGCACTCCCCACTCCGTCCCCCCTCCTGGCCAGAGGCCGCCAGCCCCGACAGCACATTACAGCACTCCCCACTCCGTCCCCCCTCCTGGCCAGAGGCCGCCAGCCCCGACAGCACATTACAGCACTCCCCACTCCGTCCCCCCTCCTGGCCAGAGGCCACCAGCCCCGACAGCAGATTACAGTCACCTGGGACTCTTCAACATAAATGCCAGGCTCAACCTCAGAGATTCCTATTCAGCTGGGAGGGGAGGGGTTCAGGCATTAATTAGAACTTCTTCTTCAGCGATTCTGATGTGCAGCTGGCCTGAAAACCAGGGTTGTGTCCAGGTCAGGGGTCAGCAGTCTTCTTCCGTAAACAGGCAGAAAACAAATACCTTAGGCTGTGTGGGCCATCTGGTCCCTGAGGCAGTTGCTCAGCTCTGCTCTTGCAGCATGAAAGTAGCCGTAGACAACACATAAATGAGTGTTCCGATAAAACTTTATTTACAAAAACAAGCAGTGAGCTATATTTGGCCCACAGGCCACAGAATGTCAATTAATCCATTCCTCACCCAGTTTTTTGTTTTTTGGGTTTTTTTGTGGTACGCGGGCCTCTCACTGTTGTGGCCTCTCCCGTTACGGACGGAGCACAGGCTCCAGACGCGCAGGCTCAGCGGCCATGGCTCGCGGGCGCAGCCGCTCTGCAGCATGTGGGATCTTCCCGGACCGGGGCACGAACCCGCGTCCCCTGCATCGGCAGGCGGACTCTCAACCACTGCGCCACCAGGGAAGCCCTCCTCACCCAGTTTTAAAAGGGTTCTTGCACCAAATATAAACTCATCAAATTGTGTTGTCACCCAGCTCACATTTCTCTGACGTGCCATGTCACGAGGGACTCGCAAACGGCTTGGTGAGATCAATATTCACTCTTATCTGACATTCCCTTCCTGTATCAAACTAATAATCCCATCCGAAAAGGAACAAACTTGTTCTTTGAGAATCCTTTTTCTCTGCCAGTAATCACTGCTGTTTTTTAGATGTTCACAAACATCTGTTTAAGATTGCTTCTAGAATTTCATCAGAAACTGACTTAAGCTTACCCATCTGTAGTTTCTAAACTATGCTTTTCCCCCATTGAAAACCAGGACATGTTCACTGAAATCATTTGCAATCTCCAGGCGTCCCTCTTCTCCGTGATTCACAAAATAGTATCTAAAGTGTCTCCACAATCATATCTGCAGGTTCTTTCAGTGCCCAGGAGACCTAAATGCATTTCTAGCAACTCTCATGCTCTCTTCTATCCTGGGCTTTAATTTCTCCAAACCATGTTTATTCTACCCTTTCCATTTCAAGATCACTTTTCCTGATAAATATGATGAAGTCAAAACCGGAGTCAAGCAGTTCTGCTCTCTCTGTGACATCTGTTTGCACCACACCATCTGTTCTAAATAAGGCTGTGTGTTCTCTCTCTTGGCTCCAAATACAATTGTTCTAAAACCTCTCTGTCCAGGTGGCCATGCCTCCTGGGCTGCCTAGGGCAGTCAGGTATCTATCTTTGGCCCTGAGGTAAATGGTAATACAGTCCTTCACTCTGAAAAGTATCCAGTCTGAACAGCCGGTTCCTGGGAAAAAGCACAAGAAATGGAGGCAGACAGCGTTTCATAGACTTGCTGGCTTCCCAGTCTCTCACCCACCCAAGAAAAAGAGTGTGAAGTCTCTATAGCCAAGCTGGGTTCACTTCCTGGACCTGCCATTTACTAGCTGTGTGACCTTAGCCTAAGTCATTCAGTCTCTAACTCTCGACTCAATGGAATCTTCGTACCTATTAAATGCCTACCCACCTGATTTCAGCCCTTAGCACAGCACTCATGTCACAGAGTAAATGCTCAGTGTGACCTACTATTAAGAGCATCATTATCAAAGATATTCATTCCCTCAACTCCACCTCCCCACGATCTTGTAAAGTCTCTCCCGTCTCGTTGAAGAAGTCTATGTCTTCCCTGGAAAGCTGGGCTCCTCAGAGGAAGTTTCTCCCCTGGCACAGAAGCAACCTGCATTAATAACCTACCTAACATGAACTGCTCTGGCAGGAACGCAAACGTATATTCCACGAATCCCTCAGCATCGCTATCCCCTGGAATCAGGATAAATGACTCTCCTGCATGGTTCCCTTGGGAACACACCCCCAAAACTTGGGGGATTTCAACTCCCAAGGATGGAGAGTAAATCACACCAACTAGAAAACGCAATGACTACATTGCAACAAAAATGCAACAACACATGTACAAGAGACCAGAGAAAAAGACTGTCTGAAGGCATATTCGAGTAAGGGTATTAGAAAAAGGCCCACACAGGAAAAAAAATGAGTGATACCTGGGGTTTCAGCATCAACTACAGAACTAGCAACCCCTTACTGAGTGAACTACCACACGCCAGGAAATGACATACCAGGCGTTTCGTACATGTTACCTCACGTATCCCTCTCAACAATTCTGCTGGAGAGAGAGGCTCAGAGGACTCGACGGGTGCCTAATTGGTAAACGGCAGGAAGAGAGTTCAGCCCAGTTCTCCTGTACCCAAAGTTCATGCTCTTCCAGACATACGATGCTATTTTCTTATGAAGACAATCCAAGCCTGGTTTTAGAGGCAGTTGAAAAACAAAAAGCCTCCAGGAAAAAAGCGAAAGAGTAAGATTTACTTGCATTTTAGAGAAATCTATGAGCCCTGTTGATTAGGTGGATGGCTGACCTTTAACCGGCAATTTGGATGATCAAAGTCAGATATCCAAGGCTGCTTTTTACACAAGACGTACAAAACAGACACAAGGCAGGTAGCCTGAAGCAGGGAATTACAAGGAATTATATACATCCAGCAAACTCAGGAAATGTATCATTTTTGACACACCCTGTGTACCAGAGAGAAAGTGGGTAAACACCGTGAAGTGGCCCAGAGTTGGTCCTGAAGTTAGAAGATTGGGTCCTGCTATGGACTGAATGTTTGTGCATATGGTGAAACTCTAATCCCCAGTGGGATAGTATTTGGAGGCGGGCCCTTTGGGAGGTGATAAGGATTAGCTGAGGTCATGAGGGTGAGGCTTCTATGATGGGATTAGTGCCCTTATAAGAAGAGGAAGAGACCAGAGCCCTCTCTCTCCCCACCAAGTGAGGATACAGCAAGAAGACATCCATCCACAAACCAGGACGAGGAATCAGCTGGCGCCTGATCTTGGACTTCCCAGCCTTCAGAACTGTGAGGGATAAATGTCTCTTGTTTAAGCCACTCGGTCTATGGTACTTTTGTTACAGCAGGCTGAACTGACCGACAGGCTATACTAGTCCACATACTTGTCACATATGTGACCTTGTATTAAGACATTTGGCATCCTTGAGCTTGAGCTTTCAGAAGTTAAATTTCTCTTTGAAACTATATGTCTTCTTTCAACAAATGATGCTAGAACAACTGGATATCCACGTGCAAGAGAATGAAACTGGACCCCGTGTTGGGGAGCCCTAGGACCACCACCAACGTTCAGATATTTGCTGAAAGGACATGGACTCAGTAGAGTTACACTCGTAACTAGATGTATTACAGCCATGCAGGAAGGATACAAAGCTGGATCACGAGGGAAAGATAGAGGGGAGTCTGGAGGAATCCCGGCCAAGGCTTCCTATCCTCTTTCCCTCCCATGAGGGCTCGTACAGAACACACTTTTCTCCCAGCAACAAAAATGCAACAACACATGTACGATGTTTCTGCCCACAGAAGCTCATTATAGACTCAGCACCCCAGGCTTTTGATCGAAGCTGGTCTTGTAACTCAAACCAAAACTACAGACGGACCCTGCCCCTATCCAGAGAGAAAGCAAGAGATCTCTTCCTCATACCAAAATTAGCTCAAAATAGATCACAGACCTAAATGTAAGAGCTACAACTATTTTAAAACTCTTAGAAAATACGGGAGTAACTCTTCATGACCTTGATTAGCAAAGCTTTCTTAGATATGACACCAAAAGTATAAGTAACAACAACAAAAAACAAAGTAGATTTCATCAACATTAAAACCTTGTGTGTTTCAAAGACACGCTGAATTAGAGAAACTATTTGCAAATCATATGTCTGATTAAGGGACTTATATCCAGAATTACAAAGAATTCTGGCAACTCAGAAAAAGAAAAATAACCTATTTTAAAATGGGGAAAGAATCTGTACAGACTTTTCTCCAAAGAAGATATTTAAATGGCCAATAAGCACATGGAAAAAGTGTTCAACATCCTTAGTCATTTGGGAAATGCCAATCGCAACACAGTGAGCTACCACTTCACAAGCACTAGGACACCTATAATGAAAAAGACAGATCATAACAATAGTTGGCAAGCATATGGAGGAATTAGAGCCCTCATACACTACTGGCGGGATATACAATGATGCAGCCATTTTGGAGAACAGTCTGGCAGCTCCTCAACCCGTCAAACATAGCATTACAACATCTGGACCACCAATTCCCCTTTCAGGTACACACCCAAGAAAACTGAGAATACATATTCACACAAAAACCTGTACACAAATGCTCAAAGTGACATTTCTGTAACAGCCAAAAAGTGCAAACAACTCAAATGTTCCTCAACAGATGAAGGGATAAATAAAATGTGGTCTATACATTCGATGGAATACTACTCAGCAATAAAAAGGAATCAAGTACTGATAAGCGCTACAACTTGGATGAACCCCAAAAATGTTATGCTAAGCAAAATAAATCAAACACAAATAGCCACACATTATATAATCCCCTTTATAGGAAAGGGATAGAACAGGCAAATCTGTAGAGACAAGAAAGTAGTTTCGTGATTTTTCTAGGGGTGGGGGTAGTGGGGAATTTGGGGGGTGATTGCTACAGGGTACAGGATTTCTTCTGGGGGTCATAAAAATGGTCCAAAATTGACTGTGCTGAGGACTGCACAGTGTGAATACACTGTATGTGGATGAGTTGTATGGTATGTGAGTTATATCTCAATAAAGCTATTTTTTTTTTTGAAGTGTATGTCCATTCTTCTAAATCAAGGCAAGTTAACAAAAGGGCAATGAGAAAACGAGAGCTAATTTTGATCCAGAGGCCACGTCAAGGCTCCCTCTGGCTGAAGAGTCAGCCAACAAGCCAGATGTCAGGACCGTGAGAAGATGGCCCAGGACCTGGCCCTGATGCCCTGCAAGTGTCTCTGAAGAGGACAGTGAAAGCTTTTCTGGCAGGAAACGCAGCAGCACCCACAGGACATGCCTTATGACCCCAGCCATACGACGTGCTTCCTTAAAACCATAAATAAATTAAGTTCTGCATGACCACAAACGCAAAACACACACAACTAAATGTATTCATCTGATCCATTCATCAATATTTAAAGAGCACCCAGAGGGTCCAGGAGACACAGCTGATGATGTTATGACCGAACAAAGTGGGAAACGCACGCTCCGTCCTTGTTCACTTCAACACTGGCCTCTGAGAACAAATAATGTCATTCTAACCTGCCTGCCATCCTGTTACCCACCCACTTGTCACGGTTATCGTCATTTGATAGGTAGTAAAAATGTTGGATGAAACAGTGAAAGTCCTGGTGGCACACAGGGGCGCGGTACCCACCAGGTAAGCCTTCTGTGTGTTTCCTCATTCGTCCTCACAATCTCCCAGTGTGGGATAGAAATCTTACAGATGGGGATACTGAGGCACAGGAGTGTTCATTTGCCTGAGGTCACACAGCTACAAGGAATGAAACTGGGCTTCAAACCCAGTTGGTTTGGCTCCAAAGACTGTGCCCTTAACCGCGGCGCTAAATGCTGTCCACGTAAGGGTGCCACATTTCCTCCACAATTTCCCGTCTCTTCTAGAAGGTGGTCAAAGGTTTGGTTGAAGTACAGATAAAACACATAGAATATTTCTCAGAGCTATGAGGAAAATTGTTTAAATACCTATGTTTGTTTAATTGTATTTATTTTCAATTTTTGATTGAAATACACTTGTTTTACAACAGTTTTAGAGGTAGAAAAAAAAAAGCTAGACAGCTAGTACAGAGAGTCGCTTGTATTCTCCATCACCCAGATGACCCTACTGTTCACATCTTACATTACTGTGTACACCTGTCACAACAAAGGAACCAACACTGGTACACTGCTATTAACTAAATGCCACACTTTTAATTTCATGACTTTTCCCCCCGATATCCTTTTTTCTCTTCCAGGATCCCATCACGTTACAGTCTGTAGTCACAGCTCCTTCACCGCCTCTGGTCTGGGAGAGCTTCTCAGACCTTCCTTGTTTTTGATGACCTTGACAGTTTCAAGGCATATCAGTCAGGCACTTTGTATAATGCCCCTCAGTTTGGGTTTTACGGATGCCTTTCTCATCCTCAGACTGACATGACGGGTTTTTAGGAGAAGACCACAGAGGTGAAGTGCCCTTCTTCTCACGTCTCATCAAGGACATGTGCTGTCACATGACTCACCACTGCTGACACTGACCCCGACTGCCTGGCTGAGGAAGCAACCACCAGGTTTCTCCACCGCAAACTTATTCCCCCCACCCTCACCATAAACTGCTCTTTGGAGTAAGTCACAAAAAGCAGCCCACACTCCAGGCATGGGGAGTTAAACGCCACTTCCTTGGTGGGCGGAGCTATATAAACATAATCGTAATTTTTAATGGGGTTAATCTGTCATGACATTTAAAAAAAAATAAAACATGCCAAATGAGCATGTACTGCCCTGTCCTGTTTGGTAGTGACCCTGTAGGGGTTCTGAGGGCTCACTGCTCATTCTTCTTGGGTCTCAGAATCTCAGTGGGTAAGAGGTACTTTCTACAAGGTGATCAAAAAGTGAACCAACCAGCTTGCGGAGAAAAGTCGGAAATCTGTTCCACTCTAGAGGATGCTTAACAAACAAAGGGAGGTGAGAGGGAGCAGAAAAGCTATCCTGTGAGAGAGGAGGTGACACAGTCCGTATATGTTCATATGGACAGCTATTAAACTGCAAGTTTCCAACGAGCTCCCAAGTCACAACAGGTACATACATAGTTCCAAAGTGAGGTGTCAGGCTTCTCAGAGGAACTTTTCAAGGTTAATGTATCACAGCTATTTCATGAGTTTTTATACCCTCTGCCTACTCTAAGTACAAAAAACAAAGGAGGTCAGGAGAGAATTTCCTATTTCTTTTGAGGAAAAAAAGCTGTGCTGTGATTATCACCACTGCCGCCACTGGGGTTCGGTTGGGCGTAGCAAGGTCAGGTGGAGCGTCCACTCTCACTTCAAGTCTCATCGGAGAAGCTCCGAGCAGAAAAGCACAGCCGTTGATGAGGTTTCCCTAGAGCCAGGGGGCCTACTGGATGGGAAGCTGACCCCCACCTGAAGGCCAGCTCGAACTGCTCAGCAATACCTCCACCCTCATACCCACTCCAAAGTGGAACAAAGGGGCCTCAACCTGGGGGCCAAACATGGAATTTATGGTGGGCATGATGGCCGGAGGTCACCCTGAGGCTTTTTCCAGAGGATGAAGTGACCCCCAACAGGGTCTGCACGGAGCAGACCTCCGTAAAAATCAGAATCCGTGCGAGACCTGGGTGCAGCTGAAGGAAAAGGTTGCCCCAGCAAGGATGCTGCCCCAGCAGGGGAGCCAAAGGAACACCCGAGTGAAAGTGGCTTTAAAATCAGCTAAGGTTTCCCAAAGGAGGTAGACCAGCTACTCTGGGAGTCTACCCGTAAAACAATCAGCTCCTGAATAAATAACAATTATATTCTGTGGGGCTCAGAAGAGACAAGAAAAATTGCCAAGGGGCACAAAGGAAAAGCAAACAAATGAACAAAAAACCCTGGGCAGTGAGCACAAAAAAGGGGAAGGTCCTGTGAGGTACAGCGTTGCTTTCTAGGCAGCCTTCGGAGGGCGTTAAGTCTGGGCTCGGTAGGAAAGCTACAGGGAAGCGGCTGGGTTCCACGGGGCACTGAGAAGGGGGTGAAATTGGTCTCAGGACAGCAGCACTCACGGCTACCTGCAGAAGCAAAAGCAAACACCCTCCTAGGAAAGCATGCTTCAGGCCCCATGGGCTTTCCTATAGATTAAGATCAATCAAATACAAGCTAGCAATCAAGGCTTCGTAAATACACACAGAAACAAAGCAACACCACGAGCGAGAGGCAGAAGAAACGACAGACAACAGATTTAGATGATCGTGCATTTCAGAGGTTTCAACTGCCAGGCATAGACTAGAAAGTAACTACATATTAAGTATTACAGAAGCAAAAGACAGAATCGCAAAAATAAGTGACAAGTTACTATCAAAAATGACTGGGCAGGTCCGGTTTTGCAAGATGGAAAGAATTCTGGAGACGGGCTGCACAACAGCATGAATGTACTTACAGCACTAACTGAACTGTACACTTAGCACATGTTAAGATGTTTGTAAATTTTATGTGTATTTTATCACAATTTTTAAAAATGATGAGACAGATTTTAAAAGAACCAAGTAAAACATTTAAAAATAAAAACAGTAATTACTGGAATTTTTTAAATCACTAGCGACATTATACAGCATATTAGTCAAAACTGAAAAGAATTAATGAGGAAGGAAGAGCTGAAAAAGATGAGCCCTGAAAGGCGATTCAGAGAGACCAGGAGGTGAAAATACAAGAGAGACATCAGCTGATACGGAGAATACGATGAGAAGGGTCTAAAGTAAGTCTAATCACAGTCCTGAAGAAAAGAATAGAAAGGATGGAGGAAAGCGAATACGTATTCAAGGAGATAATAACTGAGACTTTCCCAGAGGTGATAAGACATGAATCCACAGATATACTAATCGGGGTAAATAAAAAGAAATCCAACCTAGACATATTGTACTAAAATTGAAAAGCACCCAAGATAAAGAGAAGATGGCAGCTTAGCCCAGAAAATACAGAGCCAGCTTTTGACCAGACCGGTCAGGTAAGAAACCCTCTGTATTTCTCACAATTAAAGTACCTTCCTTTCCTCAACTCCTTTTCTTTCCCAACACAAACCCAATGAGAAAGGGCAGTTAGAACACAGCGGGGAAATGAAAAAGGCACCAAACACACCTCCTCTCCCATAACGAGGATGGATGTCCACAACCATGCCTCGGGCAGGAAAAGTCTTACCTTTGGATGAATGAAGTTCCTCAAGGGTTTATTAACCTATTTTTTTTTTTATTGGCGTATAACTGCTTTACAATGTTGTGTTAGTTTCTGCCGTACAACGAAGTGAATCAGCTATACGTATACTTGATCATCCCTTCCAACTGCTACCAATTTGAGACAGCATGTTTTCTACTGACCCAAATGTCCAGTGTAGAAGGGTATAAAAACAGACTCGTGGGCTTCCCTGGTGGCGCAGTGGTTAAGAATCCGCCTGCCAATGCAGGGGACACGGGTTCAAGCCCTGGTCCGGGAAGATCCCACATGCCACGGAGCGGCTAGGCCCAATGAGCTACAACTACTGAGCCTGCGCGTCTGGAGCCTGTGCTCTGCAACAAGAGAGGCCGCAACAGTGAGAGGCCCACGCACCGCAATGAAGAGTGGCCCCCACTCGCCACAACTAGAGAAAGCCCTCGCACAGAAATGAAGACCCAACACAGCCAAAATTAAATTAATTAAAAAAAAAAAACCAGACTCGTGAGTTAGCCTTCCTCAATGCAAAGTGTGTGTTAAATTCTTGTTACTTCTATAGTGCAAGCTGCAGAAGAAATCAAGACTATCTCCCACCATTTGTTCTCCCATGGATGGAAACCACAGGTGGCTTGATACATGAGGTCTGTGTAAATACAAAAATAATCATTGTGCAGGATAATTTCGATGCCTGCACTCACCTCCACTTCTACTTCTATTCTAATAAGCAACGTATTCACCTGCCAACTCGTTGTGAATCGCATCTACTCTAAAAATCCTACAGATGCATTACGATGAGATGCTCTCTTTATACATCAGCTAGCCAGAAAAGAGGATGAGATAATGAAAAATACCCAAGGGAAGGAAAATCCCCTTTTCAGCTGGTTTAAGTCTTGCCGATAGTGTGCACACAGCATTTCGCATCTACCATAAAGCTCCTCAATTAGTTCATAGACAAGTTAACCTCTTAACTCCCAGAAAATATAATTCATGCACATTTTATACCATGTGGCATCCTGCTGGCTATTATCCATCATTTACAAGTGTTATTTGTCCATAAAAATGACACTAAATTTTTGAAAAATGACACCGCTCTGCCTGCTTCTGGCTGTGTTTTAACAAATGGTACCCCTGCAAAAGGCTTTAAGCTGGATAAGAAGCAATTAGTCAAAGATACAATAAATATTTTTTAAAAGGATATAAATGATGGCTTGTCCAGATAGCCAAATGTCTAAAGGCTGATACACAATAAAATAAGGGTTAATGTAAAAGAGTCCACTTCATTATTTATGGTTAATAAAGTTAATCAAATTCACTGCTTCTTACTCATGCATGCGTTTAAACAGAAACACGAGTATGATATGCATATTTATGGAAAGCAGCCCAAAAGATCATTATCTCTAAAAGAAAATCCAGCAAAAAAAGAGATGCCTAAAATGTTGTTGTTTCCTCTTACAACATAAACTGTTTCTGCCTCAAACACAAACATTTATTTTAATTAAAACTATTAAGCCAGGCTTCCCTGGTGGCGCAGTGGTTAAGAATCCGCCTGCCAATGCAGGGGACACAGGTTCAAGCCCTGGTCCAGGAAGATCCCACATGCCGTGGAGCAACTAAGCCCGTGTGCCACAACTACTGAGCCCACGTGCCACAACTACTGAAGCCCACGTGCCTGGAGCCCGTGCTCCACAACAAGAGAAGCTGCCGCAATGAGAAGCCCACGGACCTCAATGAAGAGTAGCCCCCGCTCGCCGCAACTAGAGAAAGCCCGTGCACGGCAACCAAGACCCAATGCAGCCAAAAATAAATAAAATTTAAAAACAAACCAAAAAAAAAAACCTATTAATGCAAATAATATTTTCCACAACTGACAACAATGACTAAAACATGAATTCCAGGATTAAATATTAAAATAATTTTTGGAGAGAGAACATATAGTCAGAGCCCTTCAATTTTCCTTTTTCTGGTATCTTATCCACCTATCCTAGAGTATTTTTGTTCTTCCACTCAAAAATCTAGTCTTGAAAGATATACTGAGATCTTTTTAAAACAAAATTAGATAAGCATGAGCTCATCAATCAGCAATTTCTTAATGCGTTATCTTCAAGTGACTTGGTCTTTTATGTCACTTATCTGCTTAAGTGTAAAAGATTTCCCAAGAAAAGAAGATAGAAAATTAACTTCATTTCATAATAAGTTCTCCAATCATGTCAGCAGACAGCTGACATTACTACAGCTCACACTTAGAAATCCGTGATTATATACACTGGTTAAGCAAGAGAAGACATGACAAAGGGAATTATACAGTGGTGAAATTCCCATGCGGCACGTTTGTAGTCAATATTGCTAAACAGGCGTTCACTTGTAGTTAAAAAACAAAAAAAACAAAAAAAAAAACACACACCTCCAGATATTTTGGGGGTTAGTCACTTTTGAGGGGAAGGAAACAGGAAATCAATGCAATTTGTCTTACAAGAGAAAAAGCCAGCAAGAAATCAACGAATTATAACTCATTTATTATTTATTTTGAAAGTGAATCCTGAAATTTCCACATATCATAAAATGACAAAATAGTATTGAATCAAACTGAGAGTAGAATATTTGGGGGGAAGGGGTGCTATCCAAATATGTACAGATGTTTAGTAACGAAGGAGCCAGTGGCAAACAGACACAGGAAATGAGCCCAACTGGGTTTCCACACCCTTTTCTGTCCCGTGCCACTGAATAAGGTCTAAAATGCCACTTCTAATCTTATTTTCCACTTCTTAGACGTACTTTATTAACTCTTATTGCACAGTTAAATATTCTAATCAGCACACTGTAGACATACAGTTACTAGACGTTGATTAGACTGAAATGTGTTTGTACTGGTCTGTAGTAGAAAGTTCTGGCAGACCCAGTGAGGGCTCATTTATTTCTCCACTTATAATGACTACATGTTAATACATGATGACCTAAGCAGTGCATCACTGCAAGAGGAAGAACATTCCCTCTTCCATCTTCTTAAAATTACTTGAAAGAAATGAGAGATCTTTTCTACTCCAAATGAGGACCAAAAAATGTTTATCATGTCTGGAGTACCATCTGATTTTCAAAGCATGTGCTAGTGATCTATTAACTAATCCCCACAGCATCTCTGCAAGGAAAGCTAGAGAAAATACTGTCTGATATGGATGTTTTACAGAGGGGAAAATGGGGCACAGATCTTCAGAAAACCTGATGACAGTCTGAGCGTTTCGACAAATGGAACCTGGAGAAAGATAACACTTTTATTCGTATCTTCAACTCCAGGGTGACAGACTCCCTGAAGGCAATACTGCTCATGATCATGGGCAAGTGCAGTTCGTTGACTTGTATCTTCACCTAAACCCTCCTCCGCAAACCCTCCTACCCATAATTCTTTCCCTCTCAACCAGGAAACTTGAAGATCTGTTCATACTTTCGCTTAGTTAAAAGTGGCGCTGCTCAAAAAGCCAGACGGATAATCATAAATCCCCCGCCCCCTGGGAGATGTATAAAGAGTTTACTTCTTAGAGTCCAGTCTACAGCCAAGGAAAGAGCTGGATAATCTGCAGGGGAAGCAGTCTCTTATCTGTTTCCTTCCTGAGTACAAACAGAGCCAGCACACAGACCGGAGTATGCGTGTATGCCTGCACACACGCCCTTCTTCAAGCTCATCTGAGATCAATTAAGAGAGTTGTTTCTGAGTGATCTGTCTGTTCCCTGCAAGGTCAGAATTTTCTGGTAAATATTTCTGACAACTCCACCCTGTGTAAACTAAGAGCCACAGCAAAATAAGAAACAAAATAGTCCGCTAGAAAAAGAGTCTAAACTCCATGGATAAGCCAACAGTGGCATTAAGAACAATGGCAACTAACTATTCACAACAGCATTACGTTGCTTTATGTAACCCACTTCTCTAGATATCTCAAGACTCTGGGTAGGCAATATTATTAGCACCCCTCCTCACAAGGCAGGGCAAGGACACTTATTAACCCTATTTAGCAGAAGAACTTTGGCCCAGAGAATTAAAAGACTTGTCTAAACTCTAAATTGGTAACAAGGTAGAGAGACATGAATTCAGGTCTCCTAACTCCCAGCTAACTAAATGACAGCTCAGAAGAGTTAGAGAAAAGTCAACACGGCGTGTCAGCTGTTATTTACATGGCCTACAATAAATGTTTGTTCCAAAAAAAAAAAAATAGTTCAAACAAGATGGGAAAGAGTTTAAACACAAAGGGCTGAAGGGTTTAATGTAGGAGAAAAATATGTTTGCTTTTCCTCCAATGGAGGAGCTGGTCAGGAACAGTCCACTCTTCTGGAAAGGTTGGCCTGGTGCTGCAGAGGCCACGAGACCGCAGGCCACGTGGACCTGAGATGCCTGCTGCTTCGGCACAGCTAACTTCTCTCTTAATGCCCCCAGTTCCGTTCTTTTAAATCCTGCCTATCTCTGCCCTGGAATGTGAGTGATTGCTTTTGACAAGCCAGGTTCAGATTTGTGTTACAAACAACGACCAAGGGTCCAAATTCTGATACAGAGCTAAGTGATAAAGAAGAAAAGAAAATTAACTGTGGGTCTGGGGAAGCTAAGAGATGAGTGATGTAAGTCAGACAGACAAAGACAAATATCAGATGATATCGCTTATACGTGGAATCTAAAAAAAATGGTATAAATGAACCTATTTACAAAAGAGAAATAGGGTCACACATGTAGAAAACAAATGTATGGTCACCAAGGGGGAAAGAGGGGGGAGGGAGATTGGGAGATTGGGATTGACATGCACACACTACTATATGTAAAACAGATAACTAATAAGGACCTACTGTACAGCACAGGGAACTCTACTCAATACTCTGTGATGACCCATATGGGAACAGAATCTAAAACAGAGTGGATATATGCATAACAGATTCACTTTGCTGTACACCTAAAAGTAACACAACATTGTAAGTCAACTATACTCAAACAAAAATTAATTAAAAAAAAAGAGAGAGAGAGATGATCCCATCCTGGGGAGAAACAGACACACCACACACCCTTCCCATCAAGCTGGGGAGCTTCTGCGGTTGATACCTTGGTTGTTTGCGGGGGTTATGGTGGGATTTCTTTGGCGGGGGGTTCAGACCTGACACCGGACACAGTTAGCCCAGAGTAGGAAAGCCTCAGAAGGAAGCAGCTGGGATGATCTGAAAAGCACCTGTCGTGCCGAAGGAGGCTGGATTTACCCTGGACAGCTCTAGAAGGCAAAGCCAGTAACTGACAGACAGCAATATGCATGCCCAGGGCCGAGAGAGCTTGCTAACAATCAGAAGCTCTCCACCATAGCAAGGGTCGCCAGCAAACTGGAGGCTCAGAGGCCCACCGTCAAGGGTATCACAGGGAGAAAGACGCCAGACACGATCAAAGCGCGGATTCCTTCAAATGCTAGGATTTGATGGTGGTTTTCAAATGTCTCTGCTCGGGCCCCACGACGGTCACCTCCAGAGGATGAGCCCTGCGGTAACAGAGGCCTGAGTCCAGTCTTGCTGCTACCATCTCTTAACTGTGTGACACGAGGTGGCTCTTCCAACCAAGTGCGGCCTCCAAACCTGGGTGTTTAGTAGAACCAGCTGGGGAAACGGCTTAACCGTAAAGATACTCCCATCCATACTCTAGAACTTCTAAATCCTGCTCTCCAGAAGTAGGTCCAAGAATCTCTGTTTTTAAAAAGCGTCCCAATTTGGAGAGCCAGGGATAAACTTTTTTAGCCTACACCTTCATTTGTGAAATAGGATTAATGTTAGTTTTTGCCTACATGAGTCATAAAGATATTTAAAAAGGATGACAAATGTAAAACACTTAGCACAGCGCCTATATCTAGTCAACACGCACAGTCCCTTAAAAAAACGTGTTCTCTGTAGTAGAAGATCAAGCTTAAGAGCATTCATTGACTAAAAATGAGGGCCGTATGGCTTACGTAGAGTGAATGTGTAGCCATCTCCTTTTTTTAGCCTGTTTCCCCATCCTTCGGGCACCATGGATGAAATCTGATGCAAGAGTAGTTGAATCAGTTGAAAAACATGCCTCACCCGCGTGAGGATTACCTTAATTTCACATAGAGATGCATGTAAAAGTTGAATGCAGTACTACCTAAAGCCTGTGGATTTTTGCTCTTTTGTAACAATTAGAAGCTATAAATTCTGTACAAAGTTGAAAACTCATATTTATTCCCACATACGCAGGTAAAAGATAAAAGACCCCATTTCTCTTCTTCCCTTTATCAGGCAGTCACACTCACTCCTTTAAAATCCTGCAGGGCGTTGAAGTGGAAGAATTATGCCGTCTGTCGTCTCTACTGCCGCAAATGGCTCCCATTCTTTAACTGTAAAGTTGCCTCTAGACTCTAGGGTGAGAGTTAAAATACCCCCAGACAGAAAGGAAGAAAGGAGGTCATTGGAGCAATTTTTATCGAGTGAAAAAATGTCTCCTGGATTTCTGCATCCCTCGTTGCGAGTTATTAGACTGTTTCTGTTTGGGTGGTTTTATACAAAAAAAAAAAAAAAAGTGGTAAAGCGTGGTCATTTAAGCACACCTAAAGGTTAAACTCCAAGCAGCTGATCTGTACATGAGAACAAGAAACTGTCAATCACTTCACCTTCTGCAGATTAAAACCAGCTGACTAACAGATGTGAAATCATAGTTGCTGGAACTGTTGTTAAGCAGAAATCTGAGCATTTTCAGAAGATACACCACTTTTTACAGCAGTCGTTTGATGCCCTGGGTCCACTTTCCTGTTCGTGACTGAGATAGAATCCCTGCCTTTCATCTATGTTTGTCCTCTGCTTCCCCTGAATGACTACACAGTTCATCACTTTACAGCTTGAAAAGTGTAAAGAACTTTACAGTTCTTGAAAAGTGATATACTGACTTCTAATCAGCAGTTATATTTTCACCTTGTTCCATACGTGGTAATTTTAGAAACGCATTATCTTCATTTCTGCCTGATCTTCATTGGCCGTGGCCCCTGAGAATCTCTGTGCCCACTTCTGTCACAGCATTGGAAGCACCCGACTCAGTGTAGATGCTCAGTCAAGATTTGTTGAATGAAGTAATTATCCTCAGTGCCCTGAGGACGGTTTTGGCAAAGTCTTTTCGTATTGCAAATCGCAATCTCTACTGTACCTGTTTGATCGTTTTTAAATTTAATAAATGAGGTTTTTGGGCTTCCCTGGTGGCGCAGTGGTTGAGAGTCTGCCTGCCGATGCAGGGGACACGGGTTCGTGCCCCGGTCTGGGAAGATCCCACATGCCGCGGAGCGGCTGGGCCCGTGGGCTGTGAGCCGTGGCCGCTGAGCCTGCGCGTCCGGAGCCTGTGCTCCGCAACGGGAGAGGCCACAGCAGTGAGAGGCCCGCGTACCACAAAAATAAATAAATAAATAAATAAATAAATGAGGTTTTCCTTAAAACGGAACATATTGTTTCTGACTTTCTGTCTTAAAGTTACTAGAAAGGAACATTTTTAACATACAAGAGTACATAATAGAATAAAATTATAGATATACTCTTGCCCAGCAGAGTGTAGGTGCTCCAATATTTGTTTAAAAGGACTCTACATTTTAGAAGTTATAGCATTGAAACACTGGACTTGAAACATACTGCAATTTACTAATGTAAATTCATTTTTATCGACGGTGGTCTAATAGTATATGACCTTTTTCTAAAAAGAAACAGAAACAGAATGTGGGCAAAAGCTTTTAAATTCCGGAACTGTCATCACAGTTGAAATTGAAAACGTTTTTAAAACCAAAAATGACTGACAGGAGAAAAGTCTGAGATAATCTTTCAATGAAAGTATAAAAGATATAGGAGGGGTTCAAAGCTCTGCATTCCAAGTTTTTATGTGAACAGTGTACAAAACATGCACTGTGAGATGTACACTAGACCATCTATGAATGAAATGACTCCATAAGGCCACACTCTACAAATATGCACTTAGGTTTGAAGGAACAGTCCCAGTGCAATAGAGAACACACATCTATCGATCCTTGAAACATATGTGGAGGGAGGGAGTGTGATTCTGTGAGGCCCCTCCTCTAAAGAAAGGAAGCTCCAGCCTAAGCTGGATCAATGATGTGGTTCCGTATCAGGGTCTTCTTTCAAAGGGGCTGGCGTTTGCATGGGTGTTAGAAGGCGTTCAGCAGAACTAGCCACAAATACCCAATGACGCAGTAAATGGCCTGGGTCTTTCTCTAAGACACCGTGACTGTGACATGATTTTCCTTTTTCTCTCTGCAAATCAGCTGCCTGTTTCCTGTGGAGACACACTCCCCATCTCAGAGCCTCAATGAGTACAGATTCAAGGCACCCACTGCCCAGCAGGTGTGGTTGTCTGCAGGTAGGACAGTCTGTAAATCCAGTTTGCTCAACTAAACAGCATTTATCGTGTATTTTTATGCCTTCTGATGTCTGTAACTAAGTACAGACCAGAGAAGAGTTGCTAAAAATTGGAGCTTTCTAGTCTACGAGATGGGAAGGCTAAAAAATCACCTCTATTTTAACCACAGAATGAGACATTTTGGCTCATTCTCCCCGTGTCCATGTGCAGGGGATGTCCTCCAAGTGACCCACTGGCCTTCAAGGGAACACGCTGTGGACCCGAGGAGAGCACGAGCCGTGGAGGGGGCAGTCCTGAGCAGGGCTGGGGGAGGCTGCTGGCTGGGCCACACTGTGAGGGGCCCCTCCTGCCGATAAAGGCTGCAATCCCTGGGACGGTGCCCTTCTCAGACCAGGAGGGGAGGTGTTAACAACGAACTGAAACACCTCCAAAGTCATCCTGAGAGTTGCACCTTTGGTTTTCTTAAGCGTGGGACTCATGCCATGAATGCTAAGAATCCTCCGTATCACAAATATTGACCTGCTGGGTCTTATTACAATAAAGTGTGCTTGGAACACTTCACAGATTTTCTGCACCCAGAAAATTCCATCTGAAACATGCTCCCCAAATAAACTATCATGGCTGTCTCTCATTTGTGTTTTCTTTATCTTTGCCATTTGATCTTCATTTTCTTCTTTCCTGCCACCACTCTTACTTTAACTGGGTCCTTTTGTTCCCTATGTCTGTTCCCATATTAAATGACTCGGCTGATTTAAATATGAATAAGGTATTGCTGGACTTCAGTGAAATGTCATTTTTCAATGAAGTGCAAGATAACGTCCAACACTTTTAAGTCTGAATGTTGAAGACAGAATCCCCAGTCTTGGAGAACCTTACTCTGCAGTAATCTGTTATGGATTGAACTGTGTCCCCCAAAATTCATACATTGAAGCCCTAACCCCAAGGACCTCAGAACGTGACCTTATCTGGAAACAGGGTCTTTGCAGATACAATCAGTCAAGATGAGGTCATGCCAGAGTAGGGTGGGGCCCTAATTCATTATGACTGATGTCCTTACAACAAGGGGAAATTTGGACACAGACCTACACGCGGGGAGAACTCCAGGTCAACATAAAAGTAGAGAAGGGGGTGAGGCGTCCACAAGCCAAGTGTTGCCAGCAAACCAGGAGAAACTAGGAGAGAGGCATGAACAGACTGTCCCTCTCAGCCCTAAGAAGCCCTGACCACAAGGGGAGGCCGTAAATTTCTGTGGTTAAAGTCTTCCAGTCTGCAGCACTTTGTCACAGCAGCCCTAGCCGTGCACTGTCTCTGTTCACCCATAAGCTCAACAAAATGTGTTATTTGGTCAAATGCTATATACAACCTAGAGCCAGATACACAAGACACTAACCTCTTCTACAGTAAAGGCAAGTTCATGTATCACAGTCAGAAGTTAAAAATTAGAAGAATCGTGGTGGCCGTCTACAATTCAAAGGCTGCTGTCAAGAGCTTTCAGATGGCCACTTCACGGAAGTCAGGGTTTTTTGTTTTTTTACACTTAAAGTGTTATATCTAAATTTAAACTTGGAAGTAAGCAGCTTAATGTGCAGAAAGCATTTTACTCCATCTATGATATATATCTAATAAAGAGACAAATGAAATGAGAAATATTTAAATTATATAAAATGAGAACATATATACAATGGGGTACTGTGAACAAGTCGTATCTAAGGAGCCAGTCTTCATGAATACAAAGGAGACTGAGTGGAAAATTCCAGAAGGAGGACCACTACCAGGACCCTCCTGGCTCGGCCACGGATCAGACACTGAATGGCTCTGAGCCCTGGTTTCCACGTGTAGTTCTGTCAGTGTCTCAGGCATGGCCGCCCAATCCAACACCCGCTTTCCAGATCTGAGTAAGCTGATGACTGCTGCCCCTCACCCTTGAAACTTCCCACCTCCTGGGCTTCTGGACTTTTCTGCCTCCTGGCTCTCCTCCTGCACCAGTCAAAGCCCCACCCCACCCCCAACCCAGCGCACTTTCACCCTTTACGCTCCGCCCCCATCCTCTCCCCGCGGCACAGGCCCAGCAAGGCCAAGCCTGAATTTCCTATCCCACCGTCTGGCCTCCCGAGCAGCACTCTCTAGGAAGGCAACTATGTTAATATCATCATGATAACATGCCTGGTGCTTACATGCACGTATAAGGATAGTTCTGCTAAACAATATTTTTACAGTTGATCCGCAGTGGAGTCAACCCCACATGAAGACAGAGATGACTTGAAAAGTGGCTTGTTAGTAGATTTGTCTCTTGAAGGAGGTCAACACATCCCAGCAACTTGTTCACAGTGTTCTCTGCTTTAGCAGATGCTTTTATCTCATTTTACCTGGTACGAAACGAAGTTAAAGCCCGATGTGTCTCTGACTTCTCAATCGGAAGGGTACCAAAGAGGCAACGTGTCTTTAACAGCATCCAATATGAGGCTACAGAGGTCCTTCCCAAGGCTAAATGACCAGGAAGAACTGAAGGACAAACGCCCAGGAGACTGCCTACTGACCTTGTTTATCCTGATCACACCAACTCTGCCCTCAGAGAATGAAGGAATATTTTGCAAACAGTCACTGCAGCTTGGAGACACACTGAAACCCCCCTGTTATCGCTGGTAGAGAAAAAGGTAAGCAGAGGCAGCTGGATGCCTGAATAGGTTAAAAATTTTCTAATTTAAATGTTCAAAAGGACCATTATAGGATCTTAACTGCTGCCAGTAAATAGAGCACTTAATTATATGACAATGAGCTATAAATATAACCCCTCTAGCAAGGAAATGCAGGGCAGAGCTCTTGGCTCTAGGGAGTATACTTTGCTTTCACAAGAATGACCTGAGCTAACTCCTCATGTTCTTGGCGGGGGATGAGACTAGTTCAGAGAAGACCCATGTGGCAGGCACACAGAAGCTGGCCTTGGATCAAGTTCAACGTCAAGGCTCCCAGGTAAACCATGGCAACCAACGCTGTCTCCCCATCCACCTCTTCCAAAACCCTCTTAGGAAACACCACGATCACTTAGGAAACAAGTCCTCAGGAAGCACAGCAACCCACGATCACTTAGGAAACAAGTCCTCAAGGAGCACAGCAACCGAGTATGGGGCCACAGTCATGCCCCTCCAGTGAGGGGGCAGCTCTTCTTTATATTAGAGCCCTGAGACCTGAAGGGAAGCAACATACAGTAAGAGCAGCAGAACACTGTCCGGGCTGTTTGTTTCTCTGTCTCAGGACACCCTGTAAGAGGCTTTGCTGGAAACACCCTTCCATGGGGCACAACCAAGACAGAGCTTGGAGAACAAGCAGCTACATTTCCTAGAAATTGTTAGACCAGAATAACACTATTTCTAGACATGGCAACAACAGCAGCCAAAAAAAAAAGCAAAAACACAAAACCCCTGTTAATTGGGGAAATAACTAAGGAAGTTTCCCTTTAATTAGGGAAAATCTCCAATTCGGGTATTTTATACATGTTTCCAGCTTTCACTTTTCCTTATAGGTTCTGGCCAACTTCCCAGCGCGCATCTGTCTGATGATGTTTCAAATGACAGCAAACACAGAAGACCATGTTCTAGTTGACCCACCGCTCGCTTCTCTGGGCGTCCCTCTTCTGTAAGACGTTTCGGGCCTGGGAGGCGCTGGGCTGTCAGAATGCCTTGGGGTCTGGGTTATGGAGCCCCAGTACCAGCTGGCTAACTGGACACACCCACACCACCCAGAATCCTTCTTAAGACCCCAGTCAGTGCTTCCCCACCACTCGTGGTGGGGGTGGGGGGGCATTAGTCTGGTCGGGAGGCCGGTTGGCATACCTCCAGCAAAGCAAATGAGAAAGTAAGAATGGACTGAAGAAACAGAATTCCTTCTGGAACCAACTGAGTTTCTTCTGATCGACACAGATGCAAAATGGCTGCAGTTTACGGGGGAAAAAGATGTGGCTTCGGGGTCGCTAGCTAGTTTCTTCTCCCGAACTCTGCCTCATCCTCAATTACACCTCTAACTACAAATGGAGATAAGTTCTTATCTAATGCAGTGACATTTAAAACGCCACCCCCGAGACACAAAGAACACAAATTCGCCGTGGCTTCTGCTGCAGGGAACTATCAACACTGTCGGTGTCACCTTCGGACTGAAGACAGGAATTTCTTTCCCATAGAGGATTCGATAATTTCCCAGTGCTTTAAAAAGAAAAAGAAAAGAAAAGCCTTACCACCAGAAAGTAAATACATGTGACCTCAACATGAAGTGCAAGGTGGCCAATGCAGCTGAACTCCCAGAGAACCTAAAACCTCCTATCTCACATCAAATTTCCTAGGAGACAAGCCTCAAAGTACCTGTGGTTCTGGCCCTCGGAACTCATTTGTCCCTTTCTCTGCATGACTGAATCAGAGTATGTAGCAGACGCTCCTTCTGGAGGCCTTGCCTTTGACGCCATGTGAGTTGCTATAACTGCCTCCCGACAGTGTAGTTCTTTTTCCCATTTTCTCCCCTTTTTCCTTTTAATAAACTTCCTGCCGTGGCCCAAGAGGCTGGAACAGTGCAGCTGTAGCTCCCTCATGGATGCTAAAGATGATTTAATCTGCTAGCAATATTTCCTTCGCAGGAGGGAAGCCTCGTCTCCTGGGCCAGTGCAATGTCATCAACGTCAGGGGTGCGTGGGAGGTGAGATCATGGGCCCCAAAATGCCCACCTCCTAACCCCAGGAACCAGTGAATATGTTACCTCATGGAGCAAAATGGGCTTTGCAGAAGGGATTAAAAAAGGATCTCGAGCTAGGGAGATTTTCCTGGATTATCTCAGAGAACCCAACCTAAACACAAAGGTCCTTAGAAGGAGGAAGAAGGGCGGGTGGAGAAGCAGGGGTTGGCATGGGGCGGCTGCTGGCTTTAAAATATTTATTTTATTTATTTTTCTTTATTTTTTTGGCTGCATCGGGTCTTAGTTGCGGCAGGCAGGCTTCTCCAGTTGCAGCGCCCGGGCTTCCCTCTAGCTGTGGCGTGCGGGTTTTCTCTCTCTAGTTGTGGCGCACGGGCTCTCTAGTTTGCGGCATGCGGGCTCGCTCGTTGAGGCGCATGAGCTCAGTAGTTGTGGCGTGTGAGCTCAGTAGCCCCGTGGCATGTGGGATTGTAGTTCCCCAACCAGGGATCAAACCAGCGTCCCCTGCACTGGAAGGCAGATTCTTTACCACTGGACCACCAGGGAAGCCCCCCAGCTGCTGGCTTTGAAGGTGGAGGAAGACACCACGAGTCAAGGACTGTGGAAAGCCTCAAGCAGCTGGAAAAAGCAAGGTGACATATTCTCCCTGAGTCTCCAGAAGGAACACAGTCCTGCCGACACCTTGATCGTAGCCCTGTGAAACCTGTCTCAGCCCTCTGACCTTCAGAACTGTAAACAGATGTGTGCTGTTTCAAGCCGCTCAGTTTGTGGGAATTTGCTCCCCACGCAATAGGGAAACTAATTCAGCATGTTACCGCCCCCCTCCTGATCTAATCTGACCTAGGAGTTTGGGGAAGCGCGGGGTTAGTCTCCCAACTCTATTCTCAACCACCTCCACTCCTGAGATTATCTGTTCCATTAACAGAAACCAACGAGGAAACACTTCCTTTCCTTGAAGACTACCCAGCACTGCAGAATTCTTAAAGCTGGATAGACAATTTCAGCCAAACCTCCAATTTTATCCAAGAGGAAAATAAGAACTAGAGAGGCTCAAGGAACGCCCAGGGACACCCAGTCAGTTGGTGACTTTTGCTGAGATTCTCACCCAGTTCTCCACATTTCCTGGCTCCCGCTTGTACTGTCAACAACTCTGTCCCTCAGAAACACAGTCTTCCGTCCCTAAGTTATTCCCTGGGAAAATTTCTCTGAAATAACCATTTCAATTAGTAAAATGTACATGTTTTGCACATTCCCACTAGGAAATAGCATAGACTGGCTCAGAGAACTTCAGTGCGCATCACAATGTCAGGTCACGGGCTAGGACGAGGCGCGCTAAGTCATCAAAGCCTTCATCTTAAAGCCAGGTGCGTTCAGCTCCTGCTGGCACGTAGATGATGTTGTAAATCAACGTACAGGTTTGTCAAGCTGTAGGTTCTACAAATACCATCCAAAATACTCGAAAGAACTTATATGTGGAACCTAAAATATGACACAAATGAACTTATCTACGAAACAGAAATAGACTCAAACATAGAGAACAGAACTGTGGTTGCCAAGGGGGAGGAGAGTTGGGGGAGGGATGGATTGGGAGTTTGGGATTAGCAGATGCAAAGTATTATATATAAAATGGATAAATGGAAAAGAATATGAAAAAGAATATATATGTATAATGGAATCACTTTGCTGTACAGCAAAAAATTAATACAACATTGTCAACCAACTACACTTCAATAAAATAAATTTAAAAAAAAAAAACATACTGGAGGGCTTCCCTGGTGGTGCAGTGGTTGAGAGTCCGCCTGCTGATGCAGGGAACACGGGTTTGTGCCCCAGACTGGGAAGATCCCACATGCCGCGGAGCAGCTGGGCCTATGAGCCATGGCCGCTGAGCCTGCGCGTCCAGAGCCTGTGCTCCACAACGGGAGAGGCCACAACAGTTAGAGGCCCGCGTACCACCAAAAAAAAAAAAAAAAAAAACATACTGGATAGAGTTTTTAGCACCTCAAACTCAAAGCTTTTACAAGGCTTGTTTTTATTATTTTGAACCAAAATCATCTGTTTAGAGCTGGAAGAGACTTAGAGACCATTAGTTCCATCTTTCATTGAGTCAGAGAATTCTCTCGACAGGAGTATGTACATATGACGTGGTCTTGACCCAGAAGCACAAACCAAACAATGTCTCAGAGGGCCCTGCTCCCAGCTGCAGTATCAAGTCTTGTTTTTAATCAGTGGCGTAAATGATGACACAGGGCACAGGCTCACTGCGCTGCAGACTGAACTGGGTTAAGTGGACTTGCAAACATCTGCCAGTGAAAGGATTAAACAATCAAATTAAGAATAATATTATGTCAAATGAAGTTAACTGTTATGTACAGAGAGTATACTTAAATCTCCTGGGCATATATCTGGAGAAAACCATAATTTGAAAAGGTACATGCACCCCCAATGTTCACTGCAGCACTGTTTAATACAATACCCAAGACACTGAAGCAACCTAAGTGCCCATCGACAGAGGTATGGGTAAAGAAGATGTGGCACGTAAATACAATGGAATATTACTCAGCCATAAAAAAAGAACGCAATAATGCCATTTGCAGCAACATGGATGGACACAGAGATTACCATATGAAGTGAAGTCAGTCAGACAGAGAAAGACAAATACCACATGATATCACTCATATGTGGAATCTAATTTTTTAAATGATATAAATGAACTTATTTACAAAACAGAGACAGACTCACAGATTTCAAAAACAAACTTATGGTTACCCAAGGGGAAACATGGAGGGAGGGATAAATTAGGAGCTTGGGATTAACATATACACACGACTATATATAAAGTAGATAACCATCAAGGACCTACTGTATAGCACAGGGAACTCTACTCAGTATTCTGTAATAACCTATAAGGGAAAAGAATCTGAAAAAGAGTGGATATATGGATAGGTATAACTGATTCACTTTGCTGAAAACGTGAAACTAGCACAGCACTATAAATCAACTATATTCCAATAAATTTTTTTTAAGTAACCAACTAGAAACTAGCAAACTAGCAGATTTCAAGTTTTTCAACTACCTTGCTGACTCCTCAGGGCAGACACTGTCTGCCACGCTCCACTTCTTGTCTGCCGCCCCTTATTTTGTAACAGGTGCACCATCGGTACAAACTGAATTCCACTGGCACACGTGGTCCCTGCTCAGCCCTCAGGGATGCGGAGACCCTCCAGAACACAAGAGTTTGCAATACAAACTGTGCTTTCCTCTAGCCCTTCAACAGAACTCGAAGTCCCCAGCTTCATAAACACTTGCAGATATAATCTAAACTTTTCCTGCTGGTCTAGTTCCTGTACCAGTGTTTGCTCCTTGGTTCGAAGCTTATTTGCAGCTGGGACCGCAGCTTATTTGCCGACGCTGTGTCTGAGCGCTGGGTGGACGGGGTGCTACCAGATTCATCGTAAGAAGAGATTAAGAAGTCAGCCTCCCTGAAGTTGGGTGTTCCTTGAGCTCCTGGCTGTGAAGACAGGACATCCTGGTCTCACTTCTCCTTGCTCTTAACTAACCACGTGCTTGTTGATGCTATTTACGTAGTATATAAAATACCATGCCCCTCTCCTCCCAGCCCTCCAGCACTCAGACACAGCAGACTGACCAAGAATAAGAACCACAATTTACAAAAAAAAGAAAAGTTTCAGAGCTGTGATATCCTCTAAAAGATAGAGACGGAGAGAGTACATGTTTTGCTTTAAAATCGGAATGGCATTATGTCCAACGTCAATAACTGGGTTTTGACCCAACTGTGTCTTGGTTTCCTCATCTGCTGGCTGGGGTAGGTTACTGTGAAGACTAGAGAGAATATGGATGAGATGCTGTTAGTGATGAGTAGCTCTTATTTTATTATTTATTGCTATTTGCATAGTATTACATGGATATTTAGTACAAGTTTGTTTAGCTCTGTCAAAGAATATATTACTTCTAATTAAAACATGACTATACTTCATATTGAAGGTTTTCTTTTCCTTTACATTTTTATACAGGGCCTTAGCTTTAAAAAGCTCTATGTAGATGGGCCACCCTTCTTGTACATCATTGCCCTGAAGCCCGGAGACAAGAGGCCAACCATCCCAGCTCATAAAGCTCATAAAGAAGGGGAGGTAGGGGAGGGAGGAGGAAAGAAATGAGAGAGGGAAGGTTATATAAGAAAAAAAAGGAGGGAGGGGGAGGGGGAGGGAGAGATAAGACAAGACTCTGGGGATAAAAAGCACAGGCATGCACCAAGTACTAACCAGTTGGCCTCAGATCTTCTTGAAAGAAAAAAAAAAATGTGTGGGCTACATGATCAATTACAGACAAAGATTAAGAATCTGTACTTCTGGAGGTTTCTCAGCCAGATCTCTACTTCAGAGCCAAAGGGCACTGTTGTCCTCTTCTGGGGACAAACGGAAGCAAAGTCAAAAGAGAAGGGGGTGAAAGCTGGGGATGATGGTCAAGGTAAGGCCGGAAACCAGAGGTGGGACCTTTGTTGGGTCAGGAGCAGAGGTCGGTGGGGAGGTACCCAGAAGCTTTTAATCAAGATTAAGGAGGTGGCTAAAAAGCCATGGAACAATAGGACCTGGGAGCCACACGGAGGTCATGGAAAAATGGGGCTCCGGGGCTTCCCTGGTGGCGCAGTGGTTAAGAATCCACGTGCCAATGCAGGGGACACGGGTTCGGGCCCTAGTCCGGGAAGATCCCACATGCCGCGGAGCAACTAAGCCCGTGCACCACAACTACTGAGCCCGCGTGCCACAACTACTGAAGCCCGCGTACCTAGAGCCCATGCTCCACGGCAAGGGAGCCCACCGCGATGAGAAGCCCACGCACCGCAACGAAGAGTAGCCCCCGCTCACCGCAACTAAAGAAAGCTCGTGCACAGCAACAGAGACCCAACTCAACCAATAAATAAATAATAAAAATTAAAAAAAAAAAAAATGGGGCTCCGAAACCAGCAAAACTGCCTGCACAGCAGTCAGACAGCAACATGGACAAGACCTTATGCTCCTGAGTGTTTCTCTGGGGGAGGAGCCAAGCCCACCATCCTCAAGTGCAACCAGGTAAACGACCTCCAGGAAGTAGGGTGATTACAGTGAAGTGTAAGAACACATCTTGATACAGATGAAAACAGAGAACTGTCTTCTCTCTAACCACGAGGTGGTTTCCAAACTTCAGCAAGTGGATTCTTAAAAGTAATTCTCTCCCCTTCGCTCAGATCTGACAACAAGAAAGAAAGTCCCTGGGAGCCTCGTCACACAGAGCTGGAAGTGCAAGAAACCCCCCACCTGCACACCCAGTGAGCTCCCCGCACAGACAGGTTCTGGGGAATCCATGCTCTGCTCTGCCTCTCAGACTCTCCACTGCCCTCACTCTCCTACCTCACCTGGCCTAGGAGCTGCGTGCCCACACCCACCCACATTCTAGATGCCCAGAGGAAAGGAGGGCAGGGGGAACTCTGAATAGGATACAGGGCAACAACCGACTCTGACTCACCCTCTGTTCCTCTGGAGGCACTGAATCTTTGGGGGAAAAGTTATGATGTACTGAGTGCTGAGTGCAGGGTTCTTTCCTGGGTTAGCTGTCAGCATTCACTCATTTAATTCTCATAAGACAGGACAGTATCAGCATCCCCATTTATAGATACAGAAATAAAAAATCAGATGCTAACCACAGGCACGGCCGGACGTAAGCCCACATTTGGCCTCTCATGGACCAAAAGCTCTCCTGTAACAGTCAACAGGCAGCCTCTGTAAAGAAATTATTTCTACTGGGGGTAAAAATGAGATGGAATCACACAGAAAACTCTTGTGTGTATATGTGGGTTGTTTTGTTGTTTTTTAAAATTACTTTAAAGAAAAGTTCCTATTGACATTTCTTTCCTTAACTTGGTAATTTTTTTTTTTTTTTTTTTTTTTTGCGGTACGCGGGCCTCTCCCTGTTGTGGCCTCTCCCGTTGTGGAGCACAGGCTCCGGATGCGCAGGCTCAGTGGCCGTGGCTCACGGGCCTAGCTGCTCCGCGGCATGTGGGATCTTCCCGGACCTGGGCACGAACCCGTGTCCCTGTGTCCCCTGCATCGGCAGGCAGACTCTCAACCACTGCGCCACCAGGGAAGCCCAGCTTGGTAATTTTTAATATCTGGTTCCTTGAAAAGCTCTTTAGGGAAGGTTTAGCCAAAGTATAAAAGCTCTAATGTTTTCTTAACTTTAATTTTTCATTGAGATTTTCTCATCAAAAATTATTCAGATCCTTCTAAAAATGTCCCGTAAGTAAACATAATGTCAGGAAAAATTGAGACATGTTGAAATATGAACCAATGAATGAATGAACAAACACTTCAGGACAGACAGGGCACCACTGTCCTAGATGCCTAAATTATCTCACTTTATCAGGACTGTGACCGGACATCGGCTGGCACAATGACCGTCCCATGGTGGTTTCTGGATTCTAAATATAGACCGGGTCCGAATTCCCTAAGTGTAACCCTGGCTTTATCACACATACTTGGCAAAAGAATGTCATCCTGATAAGGCCCTCCATACTTAACGCCCCCAACATGAACTGTCTTCCACCCAACTGCCAGGGGAGAAATGGATCGCTTCTGTACTCTTGGTGTCCAGCCAGACTATATTAAAAAGTCCTTGATCTCACCACGGCAACAGAAAGTGCATCGCCATCAGTTATGTTAAAGCCGTTGTGTGACAAATCTGCATACTGCATCGTGGAGGAAAACATCGAGGGCCACATTATAGATCTCAAGGTGACACGGGAAGCTATTTGGTCATGATTTTATCTTTAAGTAAGTGACCTTCAGGATAACTCAGGCTACAATACTTGAAAAGCCCCTAGGAAACAGTGTAATATGCAATCTTATAAAATGGCTCTTATAACAATGCATTTGAATTCCTGAGTCCCTAGACACAGCATTGGTCCCCTTAATTTTCTTTTAATCACAGAATGTCAGCATTTTTCTTTAAGGAGTTAGCCCTCACTATGAATACGTCTATGTAACCAGCTCATTTGCAATTACGGCAAATCGAAGGCACCTGACTCCCATGTGCCCTAAGGAAATGATGGATGACGCAAGGGCCCCGTAGACTCCGAGTTCTTTCTGGCTTACTTTCTATGGCCCGCGTTGTCCCTGTGCCCCAGCTGTATAACTCCAAGCCTCCGGCTTGTTTAGACAGTTCAGAAGAGATTCAACCCTGTCTTCACGATACAATCACTTTTACCCAGCAGGATAGCTTGGCCAAGCCTCCCTCTTAGGGCTCACCCTCTCCTCTGCAGCTGGAAACAGTAACAGGAACGTAGTTCCTCTACCTCTCCGAGCGCCACTCAGCTTCTGCTCACAATGGAAAAGGGCTGCTGCAGAGCCACATCCACCCTGATGGAAGTGGGGTCACGGATGCCTTTGGGAGTCTGATGAAAGCTGTAGGCGCTCTTCTCAGAGAAAAGAAAAGAAAGAAAAATGCACATAAGATAGGAGGGGGTTCCCTAACCTCCAGGTTACAAGGCTAAGAGAGGAAGAATGGGATTGGAGAGAGAGATGGGGGGAGAGCGGGACAAGCATGCAGAGAGAGAGATGGGGCAGGGGAGAGACAGAAAGAGAGAGATGGGGGTGGAGGAGAGGAGGGAGCAGAGGAGGGAGGGAGTCAGACCAAGTGACAGACAATGAAGAGAGTGCTGCAGAGAGAACTCTTTTTTTTTTAACATCTTTATTGGACTATAATTGCTTTACAATGGTGTGTTAGTTTCTGCTGTATAACAAAGTGAATCAGCTGTACATATACATACATCCCCATATCTCTTCCCTCTGCGTCTCCCTCCCTCCCACCCTCCCTATTGACTCTTTTCTTTTCTCTCCTCACCTGGGAATCAGGTGGTCTGGGTTCTGGTCCAGGTTCTCACTACCTAGCGACCTTGAGCAAGCTCTTAGAATAAGCCCCAGATTCTTCGATGTGTACAATGAGGGGCCTTAACTGGATAACCTCAAAGCACTTTACGCATATTAACTCATTTAACCCTGACAGCAATCCGTTGCGGTGGGTATAATTCTTTTTAAGAGTTCACGGTTGACAAAATAGTCCTTCATGGCCAGCAAGCAGCAGCATGGGCGGCAGAACTCAGACCACCTGGTCTGCAGCCACGCTCTCCAGCATCACTATGTGATTCCTGCCCTCCACCAACTCACGCACCAGGGGGAAGTGTTTCAGTACTATATATATATATATATATATATATATATATATATATATATGTGCTCAACATTTGGACAGTGAAACGAATATGGCTATAAAATATACATAAAGTGGACAGATTTTCTACAAAAGAAGGAAATTGGTTCTTACTATACACACTGGTTAGATACATTAATTTATTACGAAGGATTTGTATAGATATTGTCCAATATCATGTATCTTAGTTAATATTTAAAATGTCATCAAGATGTCTCACTTTCTTGAGGAAATAAAACGATTTTCAAAGGACAGTTTATAAATGCTCATGTTTTCACTGTCCGTAGTACACTTCTTTATGCAGACGTTTATTAGCACACTGCATATCAATTACTTTATTGCCAAGAAATACAGCAACTAAGCACACAAAATTATCAGTGTCAGTCTAAAACCAATTTGGGGAAGGCATCGAAGATACAGGCCACCTTATGTGTCCGCGGGTTCCACAGACACTCAGTCAACCAACCTGGGATCCGTGGACATGGAACTCACAGATATGGAGGCCGACCTACTACGCCATTTTATAGAAGGATTTGAGCGTCCGTGGATTTTGGCATCCTCAGGGGTTCTGGAACCAATCCCCCACGGATATCAAGGACAACTGTATTAACCATGACACTAATGATAACTGGAAAAAAATTATGCTTAGTCAAATACAATGAATTCAGGTTTGCAGAATTACTTGTAATGCAATCAAATACCTTCTTAAAACCTTACACATACAAAGTTAAAGTGACATCAGAATGTCTTGAGGATATCACAGCTCTTTGTCAAAGCAAATCCCCTTCAGCCCCTTGCTATCCCAGAGGCTCGCGTGACGTAAACATCTTTCTCACCACCTTATTCACGCCACTCCCAGTCTCCACGCCCTCCCCTTATGGCTCCCCTATCCCAGAAGATTCCAGTCCACGCTTCCCAAACATGCAAGTCCTCCATCAGGCTCTTTGGCCTTTCACTGAGATCTCTATACCCTAAACTCCAAAACCACTCACGGCCTGACTGTTCCCATTCCCAAATCCATTAAGCAAACTGGCTACGCCAGAATCGCCCAAGACTATGGGTCTTTTGTACCCCAGTATAAATCTCTGGTCACCCACCCCAGAGACTCTTGAATCCCTACGTGATTCTGGGAGACAGCAGACTTGAGACTTGAGAACCCCTGGACTATGCCACAGATATTAACATTTTGTTACAGGTACAGTTTTCTCCGCTGTAAGAAGAGGGAACTGGGCTAGAGAGATGATCTCCAAGTGTCAAGTCGGACAGAGCTCACAGCCTGTGAGTCCAGCTTCTAGAGCTACGTCGTGGATACTGGTTTCTCTCCAACCAGACTCCACGCTTCTTCAGAGCAGAGGCCCCATTACCTCTTCTGAGTGTCTCATGCACAGTAGGAGCTTAATAAACACAACCATGAGCCACTATGACCGTGCCCTGCCGACTGAAGAGACTGACACTGCCGTGGCTGGGCTACTTGGCAAAGCTTGTGCAGATGCCGACCTACGAGTTACACCTTTTGCTCCCAAAGAGCCTCCTACAGAAGCTTCAAGATATCAGCACTCGATTCACTGCTGTCCTAAAACTGTGGAACTCTCTCTCTCAAACACTAGAATACTAAGAAAGCGTAAGTTCTGACTTTGTTTATTTGCTAAGGAAACCACAGAAAATCCTTACAGATACCATCTCTGCTTTGTGAGCATCATGAACCATACTGCTGTACTGTCAAAAGAATCCACATGTCTCAGAGAAAGTAATGGTGAGAAAAACAAGACCACAGTTCTTTCTACTGCAACGACAACAGGATAATGCAGGTCAAGTCCAGTAAACATATCGAATGGGCTTTGCATCTATTACACCAATCTCCTGCTATGGAAAGGGGACTTTTCTACCCGGCCTTTTGGAGTTTTCCAATGTCTGGCTATAGCTTCTTCTCAACAAGGAAAGTATCTTCACTGGAAAGTTAAGATTTATAGAAGCAGAGAACCAACAATATTCCTCACATTCATACAGGCCTGATAGTTTTCTGGTCACTTTCACATGTTACGCCGTTTCAGCCTCTCACAAGAGCCCTTGGGGCAGGCAAGGCGCACGTTATCTGCATTTTTATAAATGAGCAAATGAAACAGAGAGGTTACGAACTTTCTCCACGGTGGGAGATGCCCAGGATTCACACTCTGTCGCTGACTCCCTACATCAGGCGTCCCGCAGAGGAGGAAGATGCGTGATGTCTGGCCAGGTCAGTGGGGGGGTTGGTTCGTTTTCTCCACGTTATTTTGTTTGTTTTACTTTGAATCTGAAGGCACGGAAACAAGGTGGCAGAGCTTCCAGCTAGCCACAGGCCTCATCACATCCAGCTGTGTGACTGTTTCAGACAATTACTGGGTCTTCTTGGTCCTTAAAGGTATTTGAGTTCGTGAACCCTGTGCTAAATAATTATATTTATATACTTATATAAGTAATTCTCTCTTAGCATCACATAACATCTTAAGAGCACATTCACATACCATGTTTCACCTGCTCATTTTCCTGTTTCCTGATTAGAAAACTAAGCTGAAACAAAAATTGAGTGATGATGTTCACAAGGTCAGGACCTAAAATTTGAACGTGTCATGTAAGAAATAACATTACGTGGGAATTTCTTAAGCAAGTTTCAAGGTAAAGTTCTTTAGATAACCACCACGTAAAAGTTTCTGAACTTGAGTACTCAGGTAGGCGTATTTTGAAATCTGATCATCACTTAAAGGACAGTCATCAAGAGTATGAACAGAAAGGAAGCTTCCATATTTCCACTGGGAAGTCATGTACCTTCATTTTTCTCACCAGTATTCATGAGCTTCTAATAATAAAGAATAAACAGAAAATTTGTTTTTTTAAAAATCATTCAACAAAATACTAGCAAAATGAATCCAGCAATGTACAAAAGAATTATACACCATAACCAAGTGAGATATTCTGGGAATGCAAGGTTGGTTCAACATACAAAAACCAGCCAATGCAATAAATCACATTAACAGAATAAAGGACGAAATTCACAGGATCAGCTCAATAGATGCAGAAAAAGCCTCTGACAAAACCAAACACTCTTTCATGATACTAACACTCAGCAAACTAGGAATAGAAAGAAACTTCCTCAACCTGACAAAAGGCATCTATGAAAACCCACAGACAACATCATACTTAATAGCGTATGACTGAAAGCTTTCCCCTTAAGACTGGGAACAAGTCAAGGATATCCACTCTCACCACTGCTATTCAACATTGTACTGGGGCTTCCAACAGACCAATCAAGCAAGAAAAAGAAATAAAAGGCATCCAGATTGGAAAGGAAAAAGCAAAACTATCTCTATTTGCAGGTGAGCTGATCTTGCATATACAAACTCTGAAGGAACACACACACACACACATATGTACACACCGCTACACAACTATTAGCATGAATGAATACATTCAGCAAGGTTGCAGGAAAAATATCAACATACAAAAAAAAAATAAAGAAAAAATATCAGTGATCCATGTTTCCATCACTAAGTAATTTTTAGCAACCAAAAAGGTTGCTCTTTTGTCTTCATTAATCTCAGCCTGAGGTGTAGACATATAAAATTCAGGATTTACTTTGGCTTTTTAAACGATCTGTGATACTTAAGAGAAATGTCTCCTGGTATACACACACTTCTAGAAAACGTGAAGGGATAGATGCTTTTGCTCATATAGCCAAGAAGGTTAAGCGATGAGAATTAGAAAAGATTTTGAAGCAACAAAAGATCATGTGCTAGGCCCGTTGAAGAGCACTAATGTGCTCAAGTTTTAGCTCTCTTCTAATGGGTCTTCTTCAAAGTACTACACAGCAGTTGTCATCTGTTCAAAATATTGCACCTTGATGCTCATACAAAGTAATGACTACATTGCCACTTATTAAGTGTATATTTTCACTTTGGCCCAGTCTCCCAGAGATTTTAAATACTATTAAGCACTTCACAATATTGGTGTGGACTTTCTTTCTTTCTTCAATTTCATTAGAATTAACATAGAAGGGGTATCTTATTCTAATAATATTGAGCATGCTCCTTACATAACATAAACCAAACACACACAGAAAGGAAAACTGTCCTATGTTTCAGACAGTTCTTTTCTGCAGATTTGACCCTGCCTACTCTAAAATCTGTGAGGAATAAAGTGGGCTCGGGGAAAGACCAAGCTCTGAGAGGTCCTGCTAAGTTCCAGGAAATTCCTTTCACACCGTCTACCTTAGGACCTCAATAAACACACATTCATTAATTCACATCAATGGTTAATTATCGTTCCCTATGTATGTGTAGGTTCACTCATCTTCTTTTGTTGCTTAAATTTTTTTTAAACATCAAAACCAGGCTCAAGTTATACGTAGGCTTCAGTTAAAGAAAACACTAATGAGACTTTTTTTTCTGTAAAGCAGATAGTTTATTGCCTGATTCCCTTCCAATGTATATGGATTTTGCCCCTCATTTACAATGTGCTTCTAATCAGTGATAAGCAAAGTCAAGTTATTAATTTAAGAATCAGGACATAATAACTGAATAATAGTACTCTTTTATACATGGCGAAGGCAAATTATTTACCAATGAAATGTTAAATAAACACATACTTTTAAAAACAATTGCTCTAATCTTGTAAGCCTATCACACAGAAGCTTTGGTCCTTTGGATGAAAACATTTCACCAAGGTTCTTCATCTGTCCCTTTTTTTGCAGTGAAAATTCAAGAGGTGATAAATTCCGGTAAAAATAAAATCACAGGCCAAAAGACAGAAATCTTCTATAATATATATTATAAAAGAATATGCGACCAGACAGCTCTGCAAGCTCTTTTTTTGAATCTTGTTATTTTTCTTTAACCTAAAAACACTGATTAAATGTATATATATATATATATACACACACACACACACACACACACGTTAAGTACACAGCAGACTGTATCATTGTTTTCCATTTTTCATTGCCCTCCCTTTAAGAGGATACGCATCCCTGCTGGTTGGCATGTGACTTGCAGTACTGCTTTGGAAAAGGATAGTTTCCCTCCCTACTAATATAAGTCTTAAGCTTATGACTTATTAAGCCAGTGAAATGGGAGCCATATGACGTATGCCACACCCAGCAAAACCTCTTTTGCCCCCTCCACCAAGAGGACGGCATATTTTAAAATAGTGCACTCTGTCAGCCTGGGTCTGACAATGAAAAAGACACTAGAGCACAGCTGACCTTCAACTGCCACATAACATGGACAACTACACTTTGCAACTGTAAGCCACTGAGATCTGGGGGGTGTTTTGTTACTACAGCATCACCTGACAAAAGCTGGCTATTACAAACTGCAACCATAACGTTTAACCCACTTTGCCATTTTAACTTATCTGTAGGTAGATAAACCTAACAGATGTCATAAACAACCCCTAGGGGAGGCTGATTTCACATTTCAGTACGAAAGAAATATGTGATGACTCAGCTCCAGGTTTGCCAGAATCAAGCAATTTGATGCAAAGCTATCCTATGTTCTGTATCAGCAATTAATGCATAGATGAGAGAAGAAGGGAATCAAGAGAACAGAAAGCAGCCAAATCAGAAGTCTATAAAAACGATAACTACATGACGTAGGGTCACTGTACCAAGACCACAAGGAGCTGTCATCCCACTGGAGAATCTGGGGTCATTCTTTGTCCAGAGACTGGGGAGCAAGCATATGGGTATGGACCAAAGTACAGATATGAGGTCAAGGTATAGTCATCCATCTGAAATAATATAATGACCTCAGTTTGGTTCTGACGGAAAAGAATGAATAGAAAGTTTGCCATTTGGGCTATCAAAACTCATTACTCCTAAGTCCACCTAAACTGAACAATAATATAATTGCTTCACCAATTTTGAAGTCCTGGTTTTAACTGTTTTCTATTTTAATTAAAATACACATAATAAATTTTAAAAATAGGTAATTCTTCACAGCTACAATGCACAGGGCTCATTATATTAGCCCTGTGGAGTCACAAGAAGGAATCCTTGCTCTCAAGAGAAGAAAGTATTAGAGACCATCTTCTACACCTGTGTTCTGCAGTCATTAAATAAACACAAGCCCACACCTTTGGGGAAAAAAAGATATCAGCTAAAAAAATTTTTTTAAAAGATACAAACTGAAACACTGACTCATAAATGCTTTTAAATATCTTTTCAGCCACAGAATGGATACAGTCATTGAATACAACTGCTAATCAAAAACATTAAGTAAGCATGAGAAGGGAAAAAAGAATTAATAAAGTTACCGCTTTTTGAGGACCTACTATGTGCTGGGCTATTTATGCATATTATCTCATTTAATCTGCATAGCAAGTCAGTGGCACAGGCATTATTACCTCCATTTTATACATGAAGAAGCTGAGGTTGGGAAACTGAGAGAGGTTAGGTTACTAGTCTGAGGTAGCACACCTAGTATATGGCAGTCAGGACCCATTGCATGCTGGCTCCAAACCCCCTGCGCTTCCCGGTATCAAATGGCATCGTTCTAGAATTTCGTCAGCCAGGCAGATTTTTCTCCTTAACATTTAAATTGTCTTATTCAAGGATTTTTAAAGAAGACATTTAAAGTTATTTTTGTCATCTGTTTCAACATGTCACAATTCCTTAAGCCAAGAATCTATTACTGTTACTTCACCCAAATATCTCGTGACACAAATTAAGCCTCTTTACTCCTTCCATGTCATCAAAGTAACACTTCTTATAGAAGCAGTCACATACCTAGAAGAGACAGTTTGTCTTTATGTAGAAACTAAGAAGAAACTGCAAGAAAATCTGCATGAAAAAGAATCACCTCGCAAACAGTTTCAGATTATTTTCATCTGGTAGTTTTACTAATTTGAGCGCTGCACCATCATTATTGTGATTAATAAAGTTACATTTAGGTGTTGGGGTCGATTGGACCAGCTGTGGTGAACAGTCGCAACCATTTTCTTCATCCATAAAACTTGTCAAATTAGTGGTTTTATGAGTATACAAAATTTTTATACATTTGAAATACTGACAAAAAGAGCAGTACCTAAAATGACAGTGAATTGCAGACAATCCTTGCACAGGAAAGCCTGTTCGATTAGAATTCCACTAGTCTGAAATACACAATAACTTGGACCCAGTGTATTATTCATCCAGGATTAAAAAGCTGACAGTAAACATTGTACCCACTGCACCTGTTGGAGACCACACACACATATGTGCATATATGTATAAATCACAAATATTTTAAGATTGGAAAGGACCTCAGAACCCATGCCCTATAATTCTGTTACTGAGAGACACCAAGATACTTCTGATAGGATGGTGGCCACAGGGAAGGACTCTTGAGCCAGACCGCCTGCGCTAAAACCTCAGCTCTGCCGCACTGGCTGTGGGACTTAGGGCAAGGTACTCTATGCCTTTGTTTCCTTCTCTATAAAATGGGGAATAACAGAACCCGCCTCACAGGTTAGGAAGATTAAATGAGATGTGGTTCATGTAAAGGGCTCGCTACACTTTGTGATATGTAAGAAACACTAAGAAACTCTGAGGTCAGATGGGCTGAGTGCCCGTCTAAGGAGATCCTGCCATTAAATGTCAGAGCAACATCCTGGGGCACCTGACTCTGTCAGTCTTGTGTGTTTGAAAACGTTTTTAAAAATCCATTTTCAACAGTCCACAATGAGAAAAGTCCACTAATTTTTTCCTGACAATGTAGCCTCATCCAATTCCTTCTGAATCAAAATTACTTCTAAGAACACTCTAATTAAATTACAGGCAGAGAATCTGACACAGGTTTACGCTAACTTAGTCAGTTTTTCAAAAATACCTATGAAACACTTATAATTTACTGTTTTGAGTCTAATATTTGATACTATCCTCTTCTCAGTGGTTCCATTCTCTGAAACTCCCATTTCTCATAGGGATTTTTTAAGTCTCCGCTGCCCCCCACGTTTGGACATCTGGAACCACCTTGCGTTCTTCCTCTCCTCCCGGGCCGGCCGGCCCCTGCCCTTCTCTGAGACCTTCCTCCCTGTGCTCACCCCCTCCCTCCCTCCCCTCCGCAGTGAGAGAATTCAGTCTCTTTCACTCCCACTGCCCTCCTCAAGAAGAGTGCTCTAAAGCAGCTGACCACGGTGGGGAGTGGGTGAGGAAGGACAGACTGGGAGTCTGGGGTCAGCAGATGCAAACCAGTACATACACAGTGGGAAAAAAGGAGGTCTTACTGCATAGCCCAGACAACTATATTCAACATGCTGTAATAAACCAGAAGGAAAAAGTATATATATACATACATATACACACACACACACACACATCTATATGTATATATATATATAAATACATATGTATTGATATAACTGAATCCCTTTGCTGTACAGCAGGAATTAACACAACACTGGAAATCAACTATACTTCAATAAAATAAAAAATAAAGCAGTCGACTGTGGACCCCTCTCTCCTGGCTCCCACCTCTCTGCACGGGCTGCCTTCCCTCCCACTGCCCCTGTGGGTCCTCAGCCCACGTGCTCCCTCCTCACTCTTACTGGATCATCTTGTCCGATCTCATGGCTGTCACTGTGTATGCTGACAACTCCCAAATCTTTATTTCTGTCCTCTCCTTCTTCCTAAAGGTCACTACCATACAGCAAACTTCCTGCAGGCAACTCGACCTGCACGGCCCACAGGCGTTCCAAATGGAACCCTGTAAAATCGAAACACTCCATCCTTCCCCAGTCAGCTCGCCCCTCCTCCTATACTCCTTACCTCATCACACAACCTCAACAGCCTGGAAGCATCTTTGGCCCCTCACCCTCCCTCATTCCCCCAACCAGTCAGCAAGTTTTCCGGTGTCATCTCCTACACCAGGGGTTCCCAAGCCCCGGCCGCAGACCCGTTAGGAATCCGGCCGCACAGCAGGAGGTGAGCAGCGGGCTAGCGAGCAAAACTGCATCTGTATTTACAGCCGCTCCCCATCGCTGGCGTTACCGCCTGAGCTCCGCCTCCTGTCAGCATTACGGTGAGTTGTATACTTATTTCATTATATGCTACAATGTAACAGTAATAGAAATAAAGTGCACAGTAAATGTAATGCGCTTGAATCATCCCGAAACCATCCCCCCCTCCCCGGTCCGTGAAAAAACTGTCTTCCATGAAACCGGTCCCTGGTGCCCAAAAGGTTGGGGTCCGCTGCCCTACACACTTCTCTAGTCATCCCCTTCCCTCCATCCTCCCTGCCTGACCTGATCCTCCAGACGTGGCCCATCACAGCCACCAGACTCACCCATGTCAAATGCCTTCCAGAAATAATAAAATGCAAGTGTGACCATTTTGTTCCCCTGTTCAAACGGCAGGCCATCACCTAAGGGAAAGTGTCCAGGCTCCTCGGAATGCCACGCAAGGCCCTCCACACTCCAAACGCCTGTCCTGCTGCTGCCTACCTGGAATGCTTCAGACCCACAACCTGCCTGAATTTGTCGCTGCTACCATCGCGACATGCTATTTTGCACCTCTTTGCCCTTGCTTACATTGTTGCACCTGGCACACACCCTGCTCCCCGACTCCTAGCCTAACTCCTGCTCACCCTTGAAAACTCAAATCGAATGTCACGTTCCCCAGGAAATCTTCCCTAAAACTCCACAATGGACAGGGTATCCTTTTATGCACTCCGCAGGATTCCCTATTAGAGCAGGTAAAAAACCTACTGAGATTATTTGAAAGAATCTGTCTGAGGCTTACATACACAGACACCGAGGGCTAAAAATGTGGCATTTACTTCTGTGTCTGGCTTAATAAGTAGTTGCTCATCTCAACCCAGAAACCTATAAATCTAGAAAAGGAGGGTTATGAAGAGCAGCTGAAGGCATCCATACTGTGTCACATTATTGTATGTAATATTTCAGGACACTAAAATATTATTTTTGTCCTGCCGAGGGGTAACAGTAAAGAACTGAAATTAACTTACGTAACTAATTTTCTACCTAAATATTAGAAACGGAAATACCATACTCCCTCCCTTTTTCGGTGATAAATATTTAATTTCCATACTCAGAACTTGTTAACTCAGCCTTGGCGTTTTAATTCAAGTTGCAGCGGTTGGGGGGAGGGCCAGGTGGTAGGTAAAATTCACCGCTTTCCCAGAAGATACTTTTCTCAGGTATCACCGAGAATAAGTTTACATACTTGTTATTTATATATATTATATAAATTATTATAATATTAAATATATTATCTATAAGTAATTATTCTATATATATAAGTATAGATATACACGTATGCTTTTCTCAGGTATCAATGAGAATAGTAAGTTTAATACTCTATTTATCGAAAAACAAACACACACTCTAAAGGAAAGTCATCCCAAAGATTTAGTTCTCAGAAGCCAAGCCATATTCTAGGGAAGGACCTATCTTTAGTGGAAAAAACACAAATGGGAGAGTCCACGTGGTCCCAGCTGAGCGGCCCCCTCCGGCACACGGACAGTTCTTCTGAGAAGGACTCAGCCCTGCAAGCAACACCTGTGCTGAGCTCCAAATATCACGAGCAGCAGATGATCGGGGCGCTCAGGAACAGCATGGGCCTTCCTGCCTCACCCCAACCTGAGCCCAAACAACGGGAGCCAGGTGAAGGCTTCAGCCTGGACTTACACAGCCAGCCTTCCAACTGATATACCAGGGTAATACGGTAAAGGATTGGACCTTCCACCAAAGAGGGAAGGCTGCTGCATTCGGATGTTAGCTGAAGTAGTGTGCTCTCCCCATCAGCAGTACGCTGATGCTGCAGCCTGCCTCCTCAGGATGACAGGCAGCTTAACACAGTTCGTTCCACGTGTCTCTAAAGCTAACCCTCTCATCCAGGGAATCCTCATCTCCACCACGGCTATGGACCAGGAGAGCGGCAAAACAGCACGTTTCAGAAAGTGGAGGGACCAACCCATTCCGGACCCAGAGCCTCTATTTCAGTGAACTGCAGAGTCCATGGCCAGTGGAGACACCTGCCCCTCAGCCTGGAAAGCCCTCAACCTCCAACAGCGCTTTCCTCCTCGGCAACTCTGAGAAATGACACCAAAGGGCTCCCTGCCGTGGAGTATGGCTGGTATGAAAGGGAGCTAGCTGGGCCATGTTGACAGCCTATCTCCTCAGTCAAGCCCCAATTCTGAATAACAAAGTTCAGAATTTAGCTGACAGCCAGCAGTTGCTCTTTTGTTCTGAAGGAACTCTTGGGTGTGCCTTCTTACTACCCAACAGAAAACCACTAACTCTGAGAGACCCCTTTGGGGGGAAGTTCTGCAAATCACCTGACTATTCCGTTATCTGTATCATTACTGAGGGTCAATAAACAGTGTTTTCTCCAGTGTGAGAGAAAATACATTAATTTGATGACACTGACACCAGTACAAACCAAAGCAATAACCAAACACATGGTTTCCTTACAATGGGTCTGATCTATCTCCATGCTTGAGGTCAAGAGTTTCCCTCTCACCTGTTCCCAGTCAGAAAGAAAAGTTACATGGAATGCAACATCGCCTATTTCACGAAATGGTTAAACACAATTAGTCAGATAACATAATGGATTATGAGGTAGAAGGCAATATCACAGCCACTAAAAGCACAAATGCAAAGTATTGCACCAAACAGGCTAAAAACCTATTGCGAACACTTCCTCTGTGGGTTCACATGTGCCCTGCGGCTGCAAGATTTAAAGGAGTCACTATCGTTCCTTAAGAGTCAGCTCTGTTTTCCCAATCTGAAATGGTCACAACTGTGTAAGTCCAACCTATCTTGCTCTTAGCAGCCACAGTCTTCCATGCCTATCTCAGAGAATGCAAATGTGTGTGCGCTCCAGCGCGTGCGCGCACACACCCCCCCCCTCATTAAGAAGCTAAAGTAAATAAACTTCCCACGAATCTCACAGCACAAAGTCAACCGCTGTGATTTACTCACATAATCAGTCCCATCTGCACTTATTCTTCTAATGAAGTAGGAATGGAAATTAACCATGGAAACTGCAGCTAAGTCTGACCACCTGAGGGACTCGGGGCACTCCGTGGTGGGGAAGAGGGAGAGGTGGCCGGCAGTGCTGGGAGAGAAGGTCCCCATCGGAGGCTCTGAGCCCCCCATGGGTTCCACCAGGAGCTGAGCTGCAATTTCTTTTAGGACACTGGGAAAGTTGCAATTTGCAGCTACGGCCACAGGGTAGTGCAGTAATTCTGCAAAACAGTTACCCCCCTCTCCCACCACTGCCACCTCCCTGCCCCACCCTACCCCCAGTTCCCTGCCAAAGAGAACGGGGACATTTGGTCTGAGTCCTGGGCACCTACAGGAGTGCTTGTGAGATTCCCGACAAATCCAGAGTGTTTCCAAGACTCTGAATCCAGTTACTCTCAGCCCTGGCTCCTGAAGGAGGACTCGGTCTCTGAAGGGCTGACAAGAACTGTAAAGCTATAAAAAGTGACTAGCCTATTTATTACAAACTTTGTTTACTTAGGTTTTTATGTTTATTTCCCACTATATCCCCACTAGGATACAATTAACCACCCCCTCACTCATCAAAATTGTATTAGACTCACGAAAATAAAATAAATGCTGCATCGAAATGTAACCTCCTGGCACTGTGGAATTATCATGTTATCATACAAAGCCTCCTCAAAATAAAAAGAAGAAGATGAGGAATTTTTAAAGAGCTTCTTTTCAAAGGAATTTTTATCCTTTTAATTCTTGCTACTCAAGGTTTTGTCTATGGACCAGCAGTTATACCTGGGAGCTGGTTAAAAATGCAGAATCATAGCCCTACCCTGGACCTATTAAATCAGAATCTGTATCTTATCAAGATCCCTAAGTTACCTGGATGCACGTTAAAGTTTGAGAAACGCTGGCCTGAGTGCTAGGTAAGCATATGGACCTTTATTTTCAAAACTGTTTTCTAAGCCCTAAGTCTTTTCTTCCTCTCAAGATACATTTTAAAGAAAAACAAATATATTTTGACATTTGAAAACAAAACAGATTATTTCCCAGAATTGGTGACGATCCACTAGAGTAAAGCCTTTTTCTGTCTAAACTGCCAGGTAACTAATTAACATTTCAATGAACATTGACGGAAAATTTGGTCTGTCACCTCAAAACTCAGGTAAAAAATGCAGGTACGACAAGAAAAATTTAACTAAGACTAACAGACGCGTATTGCAGCACTCCAGAGGATTTTTGGAAACTAATTTCCTGTCATAAAAAAAAAAAGAAAAAGAAAATTATTTCAGCTCAAGTTAAGCATGTAACTCTAAACTGAGTTGCTATGATAGCGTGGTCTCCAAATTACAGTCACTGTTGTTTACCTCGGCTAACAAGGAGCCTCCTGAGAAGAAATTACGTGAAGAAGCCTAAGTACCCTCCCACGCCTTTCTCCACATGTGAGTGGAGAAATTGCAGAGGGGAAAATACACAAGTGAATACAATTAATGACTCTGGCTCTCTTTGATTCCTGCTCCCCTGTGATGGGGATGATCATAGACTCCTGAAGCTGGAAGGACTCAGGGATAACTTCTTGCTGCTGGCCCACTTACTCTGGAAAGCTCTTTCTACGAAGTCCCTGGCAGGGGGTCTACAGCCTCTACGGGCAGGTCACTGTTACCCTCTGAGACAGCCTTGTCACACCGCTGTTAGATAACCTCACACCCACTGACTTACTTATATCCTTGGGCAACCCAGCAAAACACCTGGAAACACTCGGGGGGGCCTCTGTCACATCCCCAGGTGTTAGTTTCCATAGACTAAACCCATTAAGTTTCTTGGATAGTGTGGTATCCTCTCATCCTGGTATAACTGTGTTATTCTGTTTCTGTTGAAGCTAAATTATGATTAGCCTGACATAATTTAATGAGACCCACAGAGCCAAATGAAGTCATTTGATGCAATGGGTGGTAATTCAATACATTCTTGGTGAAACATCAACGATTATGTAATGGTTAATATATCTACATTTGTTACTAGTACAACCATAAGTAAGGACACATTTGTCTTCTCGACTATGACGTACAACTAAGAAAAACTACCAGCCTCTACTCAAAAATGTCCCTGGGTCCCATTACCAGGAACAGAACTCAGCACCAGATGGATGACCCGACCCAACGTGACCTTTCTGCATTCTTCCTTGTTTATGATAAAGAGACGTTTTGAAGGAAGCAAAGCGTATAAAAACTGCATTTGGCATTCACAAAGCAACGGACACTTTTATTACTTAACATCACAACCTTATGAGGTAGGCCAGTATAAGTGCTGTTGTTTTATAAGTGATGAAGCCAAGACTGAGAATAGGAAATGAGAGAGATGGTGAGCTGCCCAGGGCCAAACAGAAAGGGAGACTGCAGCCAACTGAATTCAGAAACCTCAATTAAATTCCCAAACAAAAGAGAACAGGCAACACTGAAAATAAGTTTTATGGATTTCACTTTGAAACAAAACAAGGAAACGTTATGTTACCACTAAATGATATTTAAAATCGTCTTTTATGTCCTTGATTTTGCCCCCAAGGCTTTATTCCCAAAATAAAGAAAATTTAAACAGGCAAACTTATTCCAGGTTGAAAATTCCATTTACACAGGAAAAAAAAATCTTGCATTTCATTTTCAGAGATTTTTTTTCTTAATTTGACTGTTACTTTAACCAATATTATGCCAAAGGGCCTTGTTCAAGTTGCTAAATTTAAAGTGGCATAGATTAGACCCATTCTGGTTCACAGGGACATTCTCCCGAAATAGATTTTCAGCATTTTATAAGCCTCCTACATTTTCACAAAAGAGACTCTGGAACACAGGAAAGAATTATTTCCCCACACACAATACTCATGTTCATCGTCATCAAAAGGCACTTGGTTAAAACTCATCTGCACAGCCAGCGCGCATCCTCCCTGTTATATCCTGACACCGAGCTTGAGAGCTTGAGCCCTCAACCTCGATGACCTGAATTAACAAATCCCCCGCCAGCTTTTTCCAAAACACACCACCCACGGTACCACAAGTGGAGGCACGCCTCAGCTCCCGGCCCCCAGCACTTCACTGCTTCCCATCCACACCTCCTTACCTCCTCCACGATGGCCATCAGCCCCTTCACGGAGACAGCCCTCCCGCCCTGGCCCTGGAAGCCACTCTGCTGGAAACAGTCTCATCCCTGCACCTGGGGAAGCCCTTTGCCACGCGGTGGGCGTGTTCTGGGGCTCTCGGCCAATGATGGCCACCGCAGCCAACCAGTCCACCACTTCGGGCCAATGAGAACGAGCGGGGCCAACGGGGCTAGACCTATGGGCTCCAGGACGCCCGGCGCTCAGGCCACGCCCAGTGAAGGTGATGGGCCCCAGGTGCGTCTCTCCTATGCTCCGTGTTCTGGCAAACTACTTTCACCCCTACGGGCTGATGGAAGGGATAGGGGTAGGCCTTCAAATGTTTGCTTTGTTGGGGATGGAGGGAAGGGCTAATAAGGGTCAAGAATAGGGATCCGGGCAGTTGTCTGACTCTACCCCCGGGGAGCCTAAGGAGGCCTGGAAGAAGGCGACTGACTTGCAGAGAACCAGGTGGGTCAGCAGGCGCTACTGGAGATGAAGTTGTTAGTGTTTCCACCTGGCTCCCCTTCCCCCCACAGGAGTGCAGTACACCTTCCCCCTGAGTTAGTTAATAACTTCATCTTCACCCAACGAGCTCCACGCTTTATTTCCTCCTTATTTCTAGCCACGGCCTTCGCTCCACATGGACTTTCCTCCTTTTTATTTTCTCTTTCCGAAAGTCCACTTCTCCAAGAGGCGTTTCACAGGCCTCTCAGCCCTAAAGGTCTCTTCCCCTCCCAACAGGATGCGCCCTCCTCCCCCTCAAACGGGCAGCGTCAGCTTTGTACAGCAGATATGGATGTGGACGGCTTATTCTCCTACAAGTTACTCGCAAACGCTCTGTTTCCTATGCGTCGCTACAGTTTCTTTTTTCCCCTAAACTACAGGTTTCAATCCATGGATGGGGAATTTAAAAAAAAAATAGAATAGAAAATATCAAAGTACACCTCCCATAATATGGATAAGTGTTATTTCATGACACTCGTTTCAGTTATGAGTCTGTGTGCACACAAATGATGTGGTGGGTTGCAATGTTAAACATACTTGTTACTGTGAGTCATAGTATAAGACGTTTGAAAGCTACCGCTCTCTGGTACCTAACCTAGAGGGATGCCTAACGCTCTATGAATGCTTACTGAATTGAACAAATTGGTGAGTATGATACAATCCACTTATTACAACTTCACAGTTTCCACTTTGAAAGAATATAAAGTATAATGTCTCCTGGAACAAAAGTAAATGGATGCTGGGCTATGTGAAGCTATGGGGCGATGGGGCGGGGGAGTAGTAGAGAGGGATCTGAATATTTACTATTTTATTTCAACAGACTTTCTCCCCAGTAACTAACATGTGTCTGTATTTAAGGGAGATTAAAAACAATTTTGACCAAGTTCACCGTGGAAAGCTTTTCTCATTCACTGAAACCACCTCATGATTACAAAGTTCTGCATCTTTAAAATATTTGGTATAGGTAATTCCACCATGATTCATAAAAGGATCTTTCAGAGACACCATGAAAGCCTTTGTTCCAGTTCTTTCTTTGCCCAAAGATGCCGCTGTGTCCTCTCAATACCCCACCCCCACCGTCTGTAAAAATCCCATTCATCTTCCAAGGCTTAGTTCAAAGGCCACCTTTTCCACGGAAGCCTTTTTTTTTTTTTTAAACTCCATTTTTCCTCTTTCCCTCCTCCACCACCCACCCCAGTCCCAAATATGGTCCTTTTCACTTCTGAATCACCAGTGCTGAAACGTTTTTATACTTGTGTACTTGTCTTATCCCCACTAGACAATAACACGCACAACCCATGGTTTACTCTTCTCTGTATCCACTGTGGCAACCAGCATGAGGTCTTGTATTTGAGATGATCAATAAAATTTGTTAAGTGAATAAATGAAAGCAACTGTTACCCTGTTCAAAGGGATGGTCATTATTTTAAAGGCCCTGAGGAAGGGCGCACATGCCCAGCAGCTGATCAAAAGCTGGTGGAGAACAGAAAGAGCAGCCAAGGGGATGGAGAAGAAGTTTGAGAAGGGGTCCTGCTCCTCTGGTCACCCGCCCACGTAAACTTACTGAATCCCCCGCTCTTCAGGGATTCGGCTCTACTGAATGAAACTAGGGAGCCGGGTATAGAATGAATGCCTCCACCTTGTTCCAAATTCTTCATTCGTACTTCAAACCAGAAATGGGAAGTGGAATTAGAGGTGGGAATTAGGGCAACCCTTCTCAATTTTAAGGCGTGGCTGAAAAGAAAAGTTGAAACAGCCATCTGGATAATTCCGGCTCAAAATCTCCCCCTCCACCTTGAAAAATAAGTATGGGAGTTTCTGGAGGGCAAGGAAGGAGGGGTAAGGGTGTGCAAGGAAGCAGAGGAGATCAAATTCAATACTACTGAGCTTTTTCTCTTCGTGTTGTCTATACAGTCATTTGGGGACACTTCCAGTGACCACTAGACTAAGCTAGCTCAGATTCAAAGCCACAGTCACAACTAACAAACTGCAATTTGTTTTTTTGGAAAACGATGCCCACCAATGAGAAAAAATTGTTTGTTAAAATACCATTTTCCTTTGCCATTCATCTGTACCTCCCCCCCCCCACAAAGAAAAGTGTTCTTCTAAAAGGGATTAAAGAAAGAAGTTTTTACTAGTCTCTATTTTAAATTTATATACATTTTAGAAGTTAATTCAAGTAGGGCAGCAGACGTAATTTCCTAAATCATGGTATTGTTTCCAAATCTTTAATTTTAAATTAATATAATTAAGGGCTCTGACCTTCTCTTTCTTTTATATTTTAGCAGAACTTTAATTTCCAGTCCATCAAGGTTTTGTTTTGTAATTAATTTCAGAGCTGCGCTCATAAACTGGGAATACATCTGCAATACTATAGAAAATACGCTGGATTTGAAGTCAGAAAACTGAGTTTTGAAATTAATGCTAGGTTCGAATATGGCTTCTCCACTTCTAGATGTGTGACCTTGGGCAGGTCACCTGATCTTCCCCACACTCAATTTCCCAATCTGTAAAATGGGAATAACAATAGTTATTGCTTGTTTCCTAAGGTTGCTGTGAAGATTAAATGAACTAAGACATGTAATGTACTAGAACAGAGTTAAAACATTCTAAAGTACATGCCTTGTACTTAGAACAGAGTCTGGCTAAGTATTCGGTAAATGTTAGTTTAAAAATTCCGCTGTCATTTGTTTTATGGTCTCAGTAAAGTCATTTTGCAGTTCAAAGCCTCCATTTCCTTGTCTGTAAAATGGGACTACTACCACTTACCACTTTTGGGATTGTTATAAGATTCAAATAAGAAAACAATGGATATGAAAATGTTTGACCCACAGAAAGCACTCAAATGTTAGTTATTTGGGGTCACCTATAAGCTTAAAACCAAGCCATAATCTTAAAAACTTATAAAGTCAACCATAAAATTGAGTTAGAAAATACCATCCAAAAACTTCATCCATGACTGAGAAAATGTCCGGGTTAGAAATGCATACTCAAAGAGTTTGGTTTATCTTTAACTGATGAGACATATATAAGCTCTTAGAAGATGTAAATCCTACATCTGCAAACTAGAAACACTCCCTCAGTCAAGCCAAACTGTCCTATTATATTGTAAGCAAGAAATCCTGCACAGTTTCATAAGCCAAAGACAAACTGATGGATTGATCAAAATCTGACTGCATGTACAGTAGCTTCTTAAAAATGCTTTTTTTAATTTTTTTTTAAATAACAAAAGTACTGTAGCTAATGTAAATTTCAAGTCAATTCAACAGGCGTTTATTATGTAACTGTGCTCCAGGTAACCCAGCTGGGAACTAAAGATGCAGAGGGAAAGACAGCTCAGGCCTGTGCTGGGAAAGCCACAGATTATGGCTGATAATTTCAAAATATCACTCGTAAAAGTCATGAGCTTCAGTTTTGAGTCAGCAAGCAGACAAGCAGCCTAAAAACCTGCCGAAACAAAAAGTTCTTCCTTTTGACTGAAAATGTGACTTTTAAAAGCAAAAGTCAATTTTAAAGCACAGTTTCTACCTGCAAACCTACTGAATTTGTGCCAGAAACCAACATTTCTAAGTGTAAACCTGTAAAGTAATAGGTATCTGTAAATGAGAGGCTGAAATAACCCCAGCAGCAACAACACAGTAATTAGCGACTTTTATAGAGTAATAACATGTTTCATATTCTTTCTACACTGGCTCTTTGAAGTTTCCAGTGTAATGTATAAAAGTTTTATTACATTAGGGCCCATCCTTGTGTATTTTATAGGCACCAGCATTATGCAGAGCAAGCTGTACTTACTCATCCTGGGATCTTTTCATAAGAAACTGCTCGATAATGCACTAGCTTTGTGTCCAGTTTAGTTAGTTACACCTGGCTTTAGACAGAGCAGTCACTGGAAGCCTGCAGCATGGAAAATATACACATTTCCACATATTGTATACGATCTGTAAATCAAAAGGCAGTTTAGCTTTAAAACTGCACACTGCATATTCATGTGCACAACACTTGCAGTTTTAGACACATGTGAACTCTTTACTGAATTAAAGAAAAACGGGGGGGGGGAGAAAAAAAACCAAACCTCAGCTCTACAATAAGCGATTACCAGGGGAAGAACAGAATGCAGTTAATATGCTTGTTCCACAGATGTTCATTCCCGTAAATATTAAACATAACACAAGTTCATCCAGGAATATGCAGGCGGTAATTTTACCACCTGAATAGGGCTGGTTGGAAACACTTAGGAGATTGGGGCGGGGGGGGGGGGGGACGGGGGGCGGGGGGGTGGATAAGAGGGATGTGGAAACAGCCAATGGGATTTTTAACACACCCGCAACTAGAATTAAACTGCTTCCAGCGGCGCTTTACCTACAGTAGCTCCTCAATATGAGAACCCCGAGCCACAGAACCCCGAGGGCTCTTGCACAGCCTCCCGCTCCCCAGGCTGCGAGCTTTGAGCGCGGAATAAAGGGATACACGGGGCGTCGGTGAGCTGGAGCGGGGACAGGAGGAGTGTAACTGTGGCCAGGCGGGGTGTGAAGAAAGGGCTCAAAGGGATTGCGAACCTCGAGGAAATGAGTCTCCCAGGGCCAGGGCCTCAGAATTCCCGCACGGAGAAGCACTCGCCCCCTGCCCTCGGGTTCACTTTCCATCTCGGGTGTTGAGAGACAGAAAGGATGCGGCCGCCAAGACCCGGTGCAGACAGGCAGGAGGCTGGAGCATCCTCTAAGGGCACTACGCAGCGGCCACAACTCCAGAGGGTCGCTGGTGTGAACCGGGGGCCCTCGGAGAAGAGGGGGGGCGCGAATGGAGGGAAGGGAGGTGAGAGGGGCCGGGGGGCCGAGGGGTGGATCCCCCGGCATTAGTGACACGTTCTAGAAATCGGTTCCTTTTCTCTTCACGATTGCGCTCTGCCCCCGGCTCCCCAGATCACCAGCCCCCGGGCTGGGGCGGGCAGCACCGGGGGGAGGGGACGGGAAAGGGAGGCGAGAAGACAGGCGGGCGGCCCGGCCACCCCTCGGGGGAGGCGGGAAGGAGCCGGCGCGGCGGCCGCCCCCGACCCACCCCGCCCCCACGGCGGCCGGTCGCCCGAGCCCCCCGCCCAGGTGAGAGCGCGCGGGCCGCCGCGGTCGCCCCCCGCCGCTCGCTCGCTCGCTCGCTGGCTCGCGCCCGCCCGGCCGGCACGGGGACTCACCACAGCGACTCGAGGTCCCATTCCTGGAGCAGGGCTAAGTCGAAGCTGTCCATGGTGGGAGGTGTCAGCGCCGCCGCCGCCGCCGTCGTCGCCGCCGCCGCTGAGGCTCGGGCCGCCCGCGCGCTGCAACGAAAGGCGCCGCTCAAGGTGCATCCCGGCCGCTCCGGCGCGGCCGCCGCCCGCCCGCCCGCTGCCCGCTCCCGGCTCGGGGCTCCCGGCTCCCCCCTCCCCGCCTCTGGGCCGGCCGGGCTGCTGGCGGCGGCCGGCGCACTCACCCGCTCGCCGACTCGCGCAGGCACACTCAGCAGAGAGCGGCGAGATCGCCGCCGCCGCCGCCGCCGCCGCCGCCTCGCCCCCCCACTCCCCGCGCCCGCCCCTCCTCCCGCCCTCGCGGCGGGCCGGCCCGCTGCAGCCGCCGCCGCCGCCGCCGCGCCGCTCCGCGCCCGCCCGCCTTTCTCCTCGGGGAGGCGCGTGTGCGCGGGCGAGGCCGAGACGCGCGCGCGCCGTGAGCCCCGCGCCGCGCCCGCCCCGCGCGCCCCTGCGCTCACCGCGCCGCTCCCCGGGTCCCGGCCGCTCGCAGGCCTTGCCGCCCAGCCCGCCGCGACCCCCGTGTCCCCCCTCCGCCGACCCTGGCCTCCCGGGGGCGCCCAGCGCGGTCCGGCGAGCGGAGGCGAGGGTCGGGCGGCGGCCCAGAGGGCCGGGATGCGGAGCTCGCCCGTCCTGCCGCATCTTCTGCCCCGGCCCCGCCCGGCCTCTCCCGGGTGTACGCACTTCTTGGGGGCCCCGGGCTGCCCCCTGAGCGGCCGGGTGCCCCCGCGGGCCGGGTGATGAGGCGGCTGCTGACCTGGGTGGGTGCTAGGAGATGCCCCTGCCGCCCGCGGCGCGGAGAGAGTTGGCGATGCAGCCTGCAGCAGCACCGTAAACAAACCGTTTAAAATATCTGGAGCCAGTAAGTTAAGTGAAATCAAGGGGATCAGGGACGAAACCTCTTCTGACGGGACCTCCAGTTTGGCCTGCAGTGGGGGTCCCCCCCTCCCGTCCTTCAGCTGGCCGGACCCTGGACACCCACCTCCTTTCTGTTTCTTTCAGGGAAGGGTGACAGGCCTCTGGGGGTAGAATGCAAACTTCCAGCCCTATCTGGAAGTCTAGAGAGCGGCGTATTGTCTGCTAGAAGGATGAAAGAGTGTCACTGTGGCTCCTAAAAATTAAGTTCTTATTATGACTACTTCCTTGAGTTTAAAGATCATTTTCCCCTCCCTTGCTTGTGTAAGTGCTGAGCCAAAACCCAGAACCCCTCTTTTGTCCCTGACTCTCTTCTTCTCTTGGCCACAGCTCTGGGAGCGCGGCTCAGGATACCAAGGACTTCCTGGAGAGAGCAGTACAGGGCAGTGTAATATCCCATCCCTTGCACCCAACCCCAAGTCCCTGCCATAGGGAGGCCTTTCTGGTGCTCTCCCCTTTGTTCATTCTAGGCAGGAAGAACCACTGCCTGGGGCTGCCAGAAATCTAGACCCTTGGGTAGAAGTCACAGGATCCCTCCATCTGGGGCAAGCTTACGAGTTACACTCCTCACCTCCCTGACCTCTGAATGAGGATTAACAAACTAAGTCTGGAGCACATGTAGGAGAAGACAAGACCAACAAGAATTCTTTCCTATTTGGGGTTGGCTTACAAACCAGTACCCCCCTTTCTTCCCCCAGCTCTGAAGCAGTCCTTCCCTTATTAGCATCCATAACTAATGTGCAAAAGATAAAACAGTAAATTAAGGCAGAGTTTGACGGAAGGGAATTTGCCTCAACACCGTTTAAGGGAAAGGAGTTGTTATTTTACAAGCTGGCAACTCCCAACCCCTAAAAACTTCCCTCATTAGTTGAAGGTAGTAACAAGGCTACAGAAGAACAAAGGGAATGTTGATACAGGAGAAGGCACAGGTGTGAAGGACTGTCTTCCCAAATCCCAGTCTATGGTGTATTTGGAGAGACTGCTGGGGTGGGGGGAAATCTGTCTTCTTAACGTCTCCTTAGCATAAGCCTTGTTGTAAATTTTTGCTCCGGCAAAAGTGAGACGGCTGAGGCATCCAGACAGTGTTCCCAGGAGCAAAGGATGGGGGGCGGAGGGTGAAGGAGAGCTAGAGGAACAACCCCTCTCTGGAAGAACTGCAAGTTCCACTTTCCCAACAAGACATGCATCCTATCCCTGTGCTCAGGGCTGCCGGCCGGGAAGCCTCTCCAGAAAGGAGACCTCCCACCCCTCACAGGGATCTGGCTTTCCTTCCCTTTCCACCACATCTGTTTATACAACGCAGGAAGGCTGAAGAACAAACAGAACCATGTTTACTGGGACTCCCATCCTGGGCCTAAGCTCAGGATACAGCTTTGCCCTCACCGTGGAGGCTGAGGATAAACAGATCATCCTGGAAAAGGAAAGGGAGAAAGCTACACAGCTGGCAGAGTGGATGGCTCATAAGAGGCCTCACCCCCGAAGCCACGTAGGAACGGGTAGATTTCTGTTTGAATATAAACATGGTGCCTCTTGTTAATGCATGAGTATACTCGAGCCTAAAGCAACTTCACTGTGGGTAATAAACATTTTCAGTTTGGGGCCTCTAACGTAGGGGAAGTTACATTAATACTTTTATTTTCAGTTTTTGTGTATGGTCTCCAGTTGGAGAATAAGGCCTTTTGAAGAAATCCAAATAATATTGTAGATGCCATTTTTGCTAAGTTCTCATGGGAAGAAATTTAAATTTACAGGTAAAATGTAAAACAATTAATGAGAGCCTTTATAGGGTGATCTTTTTATTATTTATCTGGTTTATTAAGATGTTCCCATTATCCTCCAGCCCCTACACATACCAAAGCAAGCAGTTAACCTAGATGTCAAAATTTTAAATCCTTAATAAAAAGCACCACAAAAAAAAAAAAAAAAAAAAAAAAAAAAAGGCTTGGACTTCCTGGGATTCAAAGGCCAGAACTAAAAGGGAGGATTTTTTTTTTTTTTTTTTGCTAAAGGAGTAAGAGACAACCTGAGTTAAAAATAAAAATAAAAACTGGTGTTTCCTGTGAAGCTGATGTAGCTTCTGTGCATAGTACAGGCCTTCAGGCTGGAGGGACTTCTCTCCCTCCGGGGATAAATGAGGCAATACTACAGAAAGCTAAATGAAAGTGCCCAGCTCTGGAGAGCCTCTGGGGGAGTCAGCTAAACCAGAGGGGCTGCTGGGCTTCCTAGGTCAGGTTTGTTTGTTTAGGCTACATCTATGAAGGAAAGGGACTAAGAAATGAATCCTACTCAGTCTGAGGCAGATATACAAGTGCACTTAGCTAGGGCCCCACTCACATTCTGCCAGCCTGGAATTGGAAACCTCCTAAATAGACCCAGAAGCAAATCTGTGGCATCCAGCTAAGATCTCCCTGTGGATACGAATTGAGAGACGAGAGACCTTACATGGCTTTATTAATTCAGGCCTTTTTCTGAAGACCTGGCTGCAACTCAGAGGGTTTTTGTGACCAAGTGGGAATTTTCCTTTCACAATCCCACCATTCCCCTGGAAGGATATGCCTGGCCAAAAAACAGCTGTGCAGGTGGTCCTGCTGGAAGGTGATGGGAGCCCTGCTCCGCCTCCACCAGCACTGTTTGTCACCACACCCTCCCTCCTGTTCCAGCATGACTGCGGGCAGCATGCAGTCTGCTTTCTCCTTCCTGAGGCTTCTTGGGTGTTCATAATTGTATCTAGGGATTGCAGGATCAGCCCTCTAGGCTTTCTGCTTGCAAATGACATGCTAATATGTCGAGCCCCAGGATAGCACGGGTTTTAATCCACCTAGGAGTTCGACAGTCTTCAGCCCTCTCCTCTCCACTGCTCTCTTAGAGTGGTGCTAGCCCGGGATCTAAGGTGCCTTTCTTTTTCTATTTTTTTCATCATTCACCAGGTCCTGAGCAGATGGTGTGGCTGTGCTGGCTGTCATCACTCCTCCTATGTTTCCATGGAAACGTGGGGCATAGGGACCATCTCTGCCTTGGGCTCTCTGGCAGTATCCTCTGGCAGAGAACTTCAGCACTCTGGCCCTCCCCCTTGCCTGCCCACATTCTGGAGGGTTTGAGAATGTTCCGCCAGGGTCATTTGTGAGATCATCCAAGGACATACTCCCCAAGCACGGTTGTGAACTGGCTTGAAAAGGGAGGGGAGAAGGAGGGGTGCCAACACCCCAGTTGTATGGCTGAGGCCAATTTGCAATGGTGGCATATTTGGACTATCTGTCCCCTCAGCTGGATTCCATAATCGCTGATTATTGCCCAGATGTCAAAAGAGATACTCCGAAGGTTGTATCTGCTCATCAGGTAAGGGACATTTAATGAGTATAACAATGTTACTGATGGTTTATGTTTTACTGACATTCCACCCGCTCCATGAGGAGTCTTTTTTTTTTTTTCAACAAAACCATGTTTTCCCTAAGGAATGTACCTTCCTCAAAGTTTCCAACATCCTCCTGCCTACATAATTCACTTATATAGCTACTAAGACATTAATTAGATTCAGAAGTCTGTAGAAACAGCAGAGCTGGGCAGGTCAGAGGCCAGACAGGGCAGAGAAAAGAGTGGGGAAAATGACCCTTGGGAGAGGGTAAGGAAGCAGAGGGAAATTTTTCATGCCATTCAACTACCAAACAACACAAAGATAATTTCAAAATGTGGTCAACTACCATAACATTGTTTAGAGAATTAAAGTATTGTCCAATTAAAGAGTCCTTTTTTAAAAAAAAGTTGATTTGGTAGAAGAATTCTATGCATATATGTCTTTGATGTTAGTTGCTCCTTATACATCTGCTACAAAAGACTAGTGTGTGAAGCTCACCACATTTTTAAAAAGGAAAGAAACAAAGCACTTGTACTGAAAATGAAAAAGCAGGCAGAAAAGGCATAGGCGATTCATAAAAATGATCAGAAAAGTGATTCCTATCACAGATCATGTATTTCGTGCCACGCTGACCTACTTGGGGGATAATCCCATTATTTGTGATATGAGAAGAGCCCTTGGTGCCAGTAACAAGAACCAACCATCCTGACTGAAAACTTAATATTCCCACTGGCTCTTTGCTGTGCTTCTTGAGAGGTACGCTGGCCATCATGCAAGACGCAAGGACTCTAAACCTTTGGGAATAGGAGATCACTAATCATAATGATAGCCCACATTTCTACGTGATGATGCACCGGGTACTGCTCTAACTATCAACTTTGTTTATTCCTCGTAAAACCACATGAGGTATGTTACCATTGTTTTTATTTTACAGATGAGTAAACTAAAGAACAGATACGTGTCACAAACCAAAGAACGACAGATCAGAGACTGGATCTAGCCACCAAGGCTGTGTTGGATATTTTTGTCTCTGTCAGTTTTGGTCTCTGGCAGTTCTAAAACGTTAGAGTTCAGTCTTCAGTTGTTCTTTCCTGAGCACTGCCAGACAGGCATCTCCGGAGGACGTCAGGAGAGCCATAAATCTGTTCTTGTTTAAAGGTATGACCTCCTCCTTGGCTTAAACAAATCTCAAGGTGTCGGTCTGTTCCAAACAGGAGCGCCTGCTGTTTTGTTAGGTGGTTTTTTTTTTGTTTAACTTTGTATTTTGTATTGGAGTATAGTTGATTAACAATGTTGTGATAGTTTCAGGTGTACAGCAAAGTGATTCAGTTAGGTGTTAACAGACAGCAAGACCAACGCGTCCAGTAGGCGGAGATGCAGCGTAGGTCTGAGGGGAAATGAGGGAGGGAAGTCACGATGTGACTGACATGTCAGACTCTTTTCTCTGTGGCATCAGAGAGGTTTCCCGCATGGAGCTAATGATCCCCACAGAGACCCTGGAGGACACTGAGGTTGCAAGTGGACCAGTTCTGGCTCACTTCCTGAAGACAGAGAAATTTCCAAATTATATCCTGATGGTTAAACACTGATGGGCCACGGACAGCGGTATAAGTTCCTCCCAAAGCCTATCAGGTAACAGCATCTGCAAACCTCAAAGTTCATGGTGGAGGTGCTCCCATCTAGAAATAGAAGACACAGAGAGAGCAGGGTACCTCATCGGGAGCTTGGGACAAACACGTTATGTCAGTCACTACTGGTCGCCTACCCAATATCTATCTGCCCTCTTCTCTACTAACAAAACCTAAGTTTGGGGATGTGATGAGCCCAGCAGAAATAATTATATTTTCTAGTCTCTATTTCAGCAAGAACTGGGCATGGAACACAGCTCAGGCCAATGAGACATAAGCTTAAGTCAGCTGGAATTTCTTGGAAAGTTTCACTTTCCTGGAATAGGCAACATTTTTTCCTCTAGGTTACTTCTTTTTTTCCGGAATGCAACTGAAGGCCTGAGGTGGAGAAGCCATCTTGGACCCTGAGGGCAAAAGCCACAAAATAAAATTGGCAGATGTGAAGTTAAAAGGAGGCTATGTCTTTGATGGTTTCTTCACACAATCGTACCATCTTTGAACCACCTACCTAGCTCAGGACTTTCGGAGCAAAACAAGACCCTATTTGGCCGAGCCACTATAATCACGTTTTGATTATTACACCTAACTCAATGAAGTCATGTTCCCTCCAGTGTGCCCTGCACATGGCCACGTATGGTGAGGTCTACCAGATGTCCCAGACTATGTGCCCCATAGGCAAAGCCTATGTTTTCTCTCTTAAATATCTCGCCTTCTGGGTTCACTCTGGTTGCAAGAAGAGCAATTAACAAGAAACCCATGCTCAATTGTCTGAAGGCTGATTAATCCAGCTCCAGCATTTTCTTAATATTCCGTATTAATAATTGTTTATTTTCATGTTATCTGGTTAAGTTATTGTTGCATCCTCACAGGGATACTAAAAGATCTCATTTCTGGAAAACAGTGCAGGAACAATAAGAGTCAGGCTTTCTTTTGTCCTTGCCACATATACAAAAAAATATGCATGTTTCAGGCTCTGCCATTGTTTCTACCAATAAGCTAATTACCACTGTATGAAGCTGATTCACTTCAGAAGGAGTTTAAAAAAACAACTAATTAAGAACAGTATTCTGAAATATAAACTGTATTACAAGGTTAGAACCCTATAATGAAATAGTAGAAGCTTGAAAGTCGGGAGAAACCATGGAGGCTCTCTCTCACCAACCTCCTCCCCAGACAGGAATTCCCTCTATATTAGCCCTGGTATGTTCAGCCCACTCATGAACACTTCTAATGATAGGTAGCGCACTCTCTCAAAAGGCTTCCTATTCCATTTTTAATGGAACTTAGCTCTGCCTGGAACAACATCCTTCTTTATATTTATGAATCCCAAATTGATTTCCCTGTAACTTCCTAGCATATCACTAGCTTACAGGAAACACTCAATTACAGCTCAGTTCCCCTGAACTTCTCTTGGTCCTAGAGAATTCCTTGTTGGGTGGGGAATCCTTTACAGAGAAGGGGAGCCAGTCTCTTAAAAGGAGGGCATGGACGGGGGTGAGAGAAACCCCACCTTCTTCCAACTGGTGGTTGGTTTCTTGGAAGCAGGGAGCTTCAAAAAGCAGGTGGAGCCGCAAGAAGGAAAATGCCCAGCACGAGATACGGAGGCAGGAGCCTCCTCAAAAGAAAGCAGCCTCCCTGCTGGTTCTCCAGGGAGTCGGCGCACAATGAGAGGTGGAAAATGGGGCCCAAGATCATGGGAGAAGGGTGAGAATGAGGCCAGGAAGGAGGCCTGATGAAAGCACCAAGGCCTCAGGGCCAGGCCCACCCTGACGTCAAGACAGCAGCTCTTGCAAGAGCTAGTTCCCAGTGTTTTTCCAAAGTTCCAACTCTCCTGTGATGCTTATTATAATTCTATATACTTGGCACAGACACTTACATTTTCATGAATTTAGCACTACTTTCTGTCACTCTCTAGACAACTATATGAGGTTTATTACAACAGAAAGGGAGAATCATCATCTTGGGCCTGAGTGAATGGCAGCCCAGATCCCCACACCCTGTCATCCTCCCCTGAAGAGCACAACCTCAAGTCAAGGATGGGATTACTTAACCAAGCCCAGGTCTTGGGCTCAGGACCCAAGACAATACTCTCAATGAGCACATATATCATTTCAGACTTTTTTCTTTAACTGAACAAACATTACTGAGCATCTAGTACATGCCAAGCAGCAGGTTAAGAAATAAGGAGAGATTATAATACAATTATAATACAATTAGTGCTATGACTAGGGAAGAACAAATACCCACGGAGATCTTTCTAGAAAGAATGACTGACTTGTAGTCTAAGTCAAGAACTGACTTATCCAGAATAAGGTGAGTGGGAGAGGATGGAAGAGGTCTGTATGCCAGGCCGTGTCACCTGCTATGACAGAGGAGTGTCTTCAAAGCTACAGGAGCAAAAGCCCGTGGGTGATGACTTTTGTCTCAGGCTCTCTTAGTGCAGAAGCGAACATTTGGGCTGGGCCTAAAGGAATGAAAGCCAAAGTGACTACGGGTGGCAGTGATGGAAAAGCATTCGAGGCAGAAGGAAGAGCACATGATGGGGCACAAAGGCAAGAAGCACATCCTGCTGTGGTGACAGAGCAGGTTCTGTGTGGTCAAAGTATTGCCTTGGGGAGGAGAGCTGAAGCAGTTAGTGAGTCATGTTCAGGGTGGGAGCAGAGGCAGAAGGAGGTGGGGGGGGGGGGCGGAGAAAAAGGCACAAGGCCAGGGCAAGAGATTGGGGCCAGGTGGTGAAGAGCCCCGTTCGGCTGCTGTGAAAACATGGGAAGTGGGCAGGAAATGAACATCAGCGATTCAGTGAGGCAGCAAGTGTACACCCAGCTGCTAAACCCAGGGGGATAGCCGAGAGTCGAAAAGAGGAAATGGTTTCTGAGAAGCCAGAGAAAGTATTGCACAGAGCACTCGGCCCAGAGACTTTTCTTTTCTTTTTTTTTTTTTTTTTTGCTGTAAAATTGAGCAAGCCCTTTCCTCGGTACAGGGCTGACCGCATTGTCTGCAGGGCCCACAGCAAACTGAGAATGTGGAGCCCCTCGTTCACAAATGATTAAGAATTTCAAGACGATGACAGCAGAGCGTTAACCCAAGCGCGGACCCTTCTCCACGTGGGGCCCTGTGTGACTGCCGAGGCCCCAGCCCACGAAGCCGGGGCTGCTGAGCTATTGGTGCCATGGGGCACATCTTCACTCACAGGGTGCATGTCAGGCAGCCCGCATCGCAGGGGCTGCTCGAGCAGCACATGGGGAGCACAGCCCCGCGTTCACACAGTCTGCACCACTACTGAAAATACACACAGAGGAAGACGATCCAAGCCACGCACAGCAATATGCGATGGCGAAAACCTTAAATTAAAAGTACCTTCAGTTTCTAAGAGTGAGTCCTCTTAGAGAGTGAGTCACAAAGGCCTTTGCTTGCTAGGCAAGGTGATGATAGAGATGTAGGCTAGGGAAACTGAGGGAAGGGAGGAATTATTCTCCAAAATAAAATAATAATAATAACAGGAGTACAGGAAGGCATAAAGAGTGTGGCTAGAGGGGGAAGGGGTCGCAGCTTAAGGGAGTAGAATTTGGGGGAAAGACAGAAAATCTAAATGGATTTCAAATTTTGGGGGATATGATATAATTGCGTTCTCCATCCTCCTAATGAGTTTTAAATAAAAAATGCCTTTGCTCATCCAAGCTCAGGGAGAAAGACGTGTGCGTCTGCATGTGTCTGTGTGCGCACGCATGTGTTGGGAGAGGTGATTTTCAAACCCACCTGCAGATTAGAGTTAACTGGGGGAGAAGTTCCAGTCGCCTACCTACACCGCCTGCCCCCTTGCCCCAAGCAAGGTACTGATGTGATTGGTGTGAAGTGAGTTTGAAGAGCCTCTGGCTCAGGGGAAGCCATCCCAAGTGGCCAAGGTTAGGTATCTCTTCTGCCCCTGGTCCAAGTCTTTTTCTTTGGTAATCCTGTCATTTTCATTGGTCTGTTTGGCTTTTCTTGGGTCAGTTTCACACTTTGCAGTTATTCCCACCTTGTTCTTCCTTCAGATAATCTTCTATTCCTAGTCCTTTGTTTTTCATTATCGCTTTAGAATCAGCTTGTCAAATTACATACACACACACACACACACACACACACACACACACACACACACATACTCACGTGCACAAAGAAAACCTCTTAGTTTCAATTTCAACAGAAATTCCTTTGAATATATAGATCAGTTTGGAGAACTAATACATCAAAGATATTGTCTTCTGACACCTGAACACGCTATGTTCCCCGATTATTTAGATTTCCCTTTACTTATACCAATAGTGTTTCATATTCATCTGCATACAGATCTTGCATATCATTTGTTAGATTTTTTCCCCTCTAGATGTTTGATTAAACTAACCTATTCATTCTAATAATTTGTCTGTAGCTTTATTTTTATTTCCTATGTACACAATAATTCAACAACATCATCACGTGATTAAGGGCTGCTCTTTCCCAGCCTCTGCAATACTTACACCTTTATTTCTTTTCTTAAATTACCAGCTAGAACTTTAACTACAATGTTGAGTAGAAGCAGTAATGGTGGGCATCCTTGTCTGATTCCTGATTTCAAAACTAGGGATTTTTGGTAGATCCTTTATCAGATTAAGGAATTTTCCATCTATTCCTAATTTGTTAACCTAATAGCTATTAATTTTTGTTGTTGAAATTGTGAATTGTAGCGGAATTTTATAAAATGTTTTCTGTGGCCTGTTGAGATGATTCTATTACCTGACTGTCTTTTTTCTGTTAATGGTTAATGTAGTGAATTAGATTGATTGATTTTCAAAACTCAAACCAGCCTTGTATTCATGGAATAAACACAACTCAGTTGTAATGCATTACTTGCTATAGATTCAATATGCTATTTTGGGGGGGCGGAGGGGAATTTCTGCACCGATGGTCGTGAATAAGTGAGTAGAATTTTCCTATTTTGAAGTGATCTTGTTAGCTTTTGCTAAGAAAGCCCCTGAAAATGAATTGCGGATATTTACCTCTTTTTCTTTTTATTCTCTGGGAGAGTTTGTGTAATCTTGGAATGGTTTCTTCTTTAAGAATATAGTGGCATTCACCAGTAAAGTTATCTGAGCCTAGACTTTTCTTTGAAGGAAAAATTTTAATTATGGATTTTATTTTTAATAGTTTTAAGTCTATTTTCTGTCAATTTTGGTAAGTTGATGGCTTCTACAACGATATCCAAGTCATGAAAAATATCAAGTTGAGTGGCATAAGTCATGATGTTTACTTACTTACTATCTTCTTAGTAGCTGCAGGATCTGTAGTTATTCCCCTTTTCATTCCTTACATTGCATATTTATAGCTTCTCTCCCTCTCTCTCTCTCTCTTTTTAAATCAATATCACCAGCACTTTATCAATTTTATTAGTATTTTCAAAGAACTACCTTTTGTCTTTTTTGGTTCCTTCTGTTGCCTGTTTTCTGCTTCGTTCATTTCTGCTCTCATCCTCATCATTTCCTTCATCCTAATTTATTTTATTTTGATTTGCTGTTTTCTTCCTAATTTCTTGAGCTGGGTGCTTGGCTCTGACATTTGGCCTTTCTCTTTTCTAATATATGCATTTAGTGCTACACTTTTTCACGTAAGCACAACTTTAGCTGCATTCTATAAGTTTTGATGTATAGATTTTCATTATCATTTAGTTCAAAGTATTTTCTAATTTCCATTGTGATTCCTTCTTTAACATAGTAGTCATTTAGAAGCATATTTCTTTATTTCCAAACATGTAGGATTATCTAGTTATCCTTTTGAAGTTGGCTTGTAGTTCAATTGCACTTTGATTGCAGAAAATACTCTATCATTTTGATCTTTTGAAATTTTTGAGACTTACTCTCTGGTCCTACATATGCTCAATTTCGTAAATACTTCCCATGTGCTAGAAAAATATGTGTACTCTGCTACTGTTGCTACGGTATTATATATATATGTATAAACACACACACACACACGTGTGTGTATATATATGTGTGTGTGTATGTCATGTTTTCTAATATTATTGTTCAAAGCTCTTTATCCTTACTGATATTTTGTCTGTCGTTCAGTCATATCTAAGAGATATGTTAACATTTCCCTCTATAATTAAGAATTTACTTATTTCTTATAATTCAAGTTTTGCTTTACATATTTTGAGGTCATGTTTATTAAGTGCATAAAAATTTAGAATAGATATATCATCCTGGTGAATTGAGCTTATTAAAAGGATGATGTGTCCCTCTTAATCTCTAATGATGATTTTTGCCTAAGGAGACATAGATAGAAAAATATTGCTAAGGCCAGTATCAAAGAGCATACCACCTATGTTTTCTTCTAGGAGTTCTGTGGTTTCAGGTCTTACATTCAAGTCTTTAATCCATGTTCAGTTGATTTTTGCATGTGGCTGTCCAGTTTTCCCAAACATCATTTATTGAAGAAACTATCTCTAATACAGAATATCTCTAAATTCTCTATATTATTTGCTTCCTTGTCATAAATTAATTGTCCATATATGTGTGGATTTATTTCTAGGCTCTAATTTCTGTTCTATTTTTCTGTTTTTCTGCTAATACCATGCTGTTTTGATTACAATGGCTTTGTAATATAGTTTGAAATCAGGGAGTGTGATATCTCCAGATTTATTTATTTTTTCTCAGGATTGCTTTGGCTATTCAGGGTCTTCTGTGATTCCCTATAAATTTTAGAATTTTTTATTCTATTTCTTTGAAAAAAACGTCCTTGGGATTTCGATAGAGATTCCATTGAATCTGTAGATTACTTTAGGTTATATGGACATTTTAACAATGTTAATTCTTCTAGTCCATGAGCAAGTATATCTTTCCATTTATTGTGTCTTCTTTAATTTCTTTCAACAATGTCTTATAGTTTTCAGCGTATAAGACTTTCAACTCCTTGGTTAAATTTATTCCTAGGTATTTTATTCTTCTGGTTGTGATTCTAAGGGGAATTATTTTCTTAATTTCTCTTTCTGCTAGCTCATGGTTAGCATAAAGAAATGCAAAAGAATTTTGTGTGTTGATTTTGTACCCTGCAACTTTTCTACATTTGTTTTTCATTTATAATAGTTTTTTTGGTAGAGTCCTTAGGGTTTTCTGCATATAGGATCATGCCATCCGCAAACAGAGACTGTTTTACTTCTTTCTTTCCAATTTATATGTCTTTAATTTCTTTCTCTCACCTAATTGCTCCGGCTAGGACTTCCAGTTGAATAAAAGGGGTAAGAGCGGGCATTATTGTCTTATTCCTGATCTTAGAGGAAAAAGCTTCAGCAGATGGACCCCTTCAGGCAAAGACTGGTAGATGGGTGATTTTCCCTGCTCCATCTGTGCTGAGTCCTTGGGTGATTAGCTACAGTGAGTGCTTGTGTGCCCATTAATAACCTGTTCATTTGTCATATTCATTTGGGTTCCATGGACACAACATCAATTGGTTTTCAGAGCTAGGTGTTTGAGGGATCTGTCCCTTGGGTGGGAGCCTTAAAAGTTGGGGTGCTAAATTTGGGGTTCAAACTGTTTGCTCCTTAGCGAGAAGTCAAGAGTTTGGAGTTCCCACCAGACTGTATGATGCTGTGCCAGGGGTGGGGTTTATGGAAAGAGTGTGTCTCGGCATTTCCTACCCACTTCAATGTGGGTATTTCCTCATTTGCCTGATATGTAGGAGTCTCTCAGACAGTTTCTACATTTCCTTCAGAGGTAATTGCTCTGTGTATAGCTGTACATTTGGTGGAGAAGAGTAGCCTCCTATATCACCATCTTGATCAACCTTTATTCCTGAAGGATATGTTGCTAGGTTTACAATTCTAGGTTCACAGGTTTTTCCCCATCAATTTAAAGATATTATATCATTATCTTCTGGCTTCTATCTTGTCTGTTTAAAAGTCAGCTGTCAATTATATTATTTATTATTCCTTTGAAGGTAAAGCCTGTATTTCCTCTGGCTGTCTTTAAGATTTTCTTTTTTGCTTTTGCTTTCAGCAGTTTTACTAGGATGTGCCTAGGATGCAGGTTCCTTTTTCTTTATCCTACTTGAGGTTCTTAGGGCTTCTCATCTGAGTTTGATATCTTTTAGCAGTTTGGTAAGTTCTTAGCCTTTATCTCAATAGCCTTTAGTTATTGATTTTGACTCATTCTCTCTTTCCTTTTCTTCTGAGATTCCAATTTCATGCACATTAGAATTTCTCACTGTCTTCTGTTTTACTCCGTCTTTTAAATTTTAATTTTTTGTCTTTTAAATCTTCTTTCTGAATATTTTCTTCTAATATACTTTCCAGCTAACCAATTCTTTCTTGAGCTGTATGTAATCTGTTGTTAAAGCCATTTGCTGAGCTCTTAATTTGGAATATCATGTTTTTTGACTCTGGGGTTTCCATCTGATTCATTTTTGTAGTTTCTCATTTTCTAAAATTCTCAATCTTATCTTTTTTTCAATTTAGACATGTAAGCATGGTTATCTTAAAGTTTGTATCTAACTACTTCTTTATCTGGAGCCCCTATGAGTATACTTCTACTGTCTATTTTTTCTGCTGACAGCATGTCATTCATATTGTATTACCTCCTTCTATCAAGTTTTTTTTTTATATGATGGACACTGTATTTGCAAAATAATTTTCAGAACTAATTTGAGGCCTACGGTGATATTATCTTTCTCCAGAGAAGTACATCATTTCTGCCAGGTTCTTAGGCTCATTCACAATTCATGATTACGTTTATATAATTTCACAGGTTAGGGAAATTTTAAACAATAATGAAAAACCTTTAGGGGCACATCTACTTTCAAGTCCCCATTTCTTTTGGGGCACACTCCTCAAGATTCCAATCCAAATAATGTGGATTCCTTATGCTTAGTTTTTCGTTTGTGGACTTTTGTCATCACCTGAGCCCCAGAGGGCTGCCAACAGCTTGTGTTGGCCTCTTGACCACTGCCTTCAAAACTGATCCCCAGACAAAAGTAGTCCTAGACACCAAACTCACTTCCTTTCATTTCTGTTCTCTTCTGGAGCTTGGCTCTGCAATTCTTCACTTAACTTTTAGATCTCCTAATTATTCAAAAACGTCTTGAGATACACCAAATAGATGCATATGTGCTATGAAAATCAAAGTTTTGCTTGGATTTGGGTAATTTGCTCTGACAATGACCTTCACAGGGTGGCTGTGAGTTATCCTGTGTATTAGTTAAGAGCACAGGATTTGGATCCAGCAAATCTGGTTCAAATCTTTGTTTTGCTTCTATTAGCAATGTGATTTTCAGCAATGTAATTAAACTTTCTGATTCTCACTTCTCTCATGGGTAAAACGTGAATGACGATGACAGCTCCTCTGTTGACAAATAAATAGAATAATACTGCAAAGATATAACACAGAGTTGGCATCTACTGTAAGGACCCATCAAATGGCAACTAGTCTTATTCAATGTGAATTATTTAAATATTTAATAACATGAGCCAAACATAACTATTTTAGATTTAAGATGGTTTTAGTTATGGGATTTTTTTTCTGGTGTTGTATTTCAGAAAGGAACTCTTAGGTCATGTCTCTGGGGTCCTGGCAATACTTGCTTTGTAATTTTTCCATACTCAAATCTCAGCAATGTTTATGCTGTAGAACTCAGGGACCCAGTGGAATACTTCCTTGCATTCTGGGGTCAATTACAAACTCCAGTTAAGGCAAATCTGGCTTTGCCTACATGTAGCGTTAAAGCATACCTCCATGCAGAGATGTGTGAGATTCCTGGTTATGTGTCTAATTTTCTACAATTGCTCCAGTTGTTTTAATTTCTCTACTAGCTCCCTCTTCACCCACAGGTAAGACCAAAGGTACATTAGCAAAAGTCCCTATGATTACCCTCAGGGACCCCATTGTTCTAGCCCCACTTTAAACCACTTGGCCCTGTTTTATATGTCGAGAGATTATCCACTCTTCAGGAGACTATTCCTGCCAATTCTGCCTGTTGGGCACTTGAAAGCAGGTTCATTTAAACATCAATAACTAGGAGTCATCATTGACCTCATGCTGCTTAATTCCTAACCTAGTCTTGACCCCAGAACAAAATCTTGTGAAAAGTCAATAAAAGTAGCAAACAGTGTTATGTTATTCTTGGCAGACTTTGAAAAACAATGAGAGTGTTTAACAATAGTTCATCACATGCTTGATAGTTGCTGACGAGTAATGAGTGTTTACAATGCAGCAGGCAACGTGCACACACGCTCTCATTGGATGCACAGAACAACTGAATGAGGTAGGCATTGCCGTTACCCCTGTTCTACAGGGGAGGAAATGTGGTTTACAGGGGGGCAGAGTATTTAATCCGAGGCCACAAACCAGCAACAGGGCTCCTGTCCAAAACTCCTGGAGTCTGTGTGCTATCTGTGTAGAATATTAGACTGAGAAACTCAGACTCAGTTTAACATAGAGGAAGCTGTTGTGAAGTTTAGAAGAAATGACCAAAAGATTAATAGGTCTGTAGTCATTCTGCAGAATTGCTCTGTTAGAATGGGGTAGATGGTGTTTTTATTTTTGGAGAAGAAACCTTTATTTTTCAAGTACATATGGAATGTTTCAAACTTTGACTATGAACTTCACCAATGGAATAAAGTTACAAACCAATAACGAGATAAGCAGAATGAAAGCATAGGATGCCCTTGGGGAGAGGACCTTCAGGATGGCAGAGGAATAAGATGTAGAGATCACCTTCCTCCCCACAAATACATCGAAAATACATATACATGTGGAGCAACTCCTACAGAACACCTACTGAACGCTGGCAGAAGACATCAGAGTTCCCAAACGGCAAGAAACTCACCACGTACCTGGGTAGGGTAAAAGAAAAAAGAAAAAACAGAGACAAAAGAACAGGGACAGGACCTGCCACTCTGGGAGGGAACTGTGAAGGAGGAAAAGTTCCCACACACTAGGAAGCCCCTTCACTGGCAGAGACGGGACATGGCGGGGGGAAGCTTCAGAGCCACGGAGGAGAGCGCAGCCACAGGGGTGCAGAGGGCAAAGTGGAGAGATTCCTCGCACAGAGGATCGGTGCTGACCAGCAATCACCAGCCCGAGAGGCTTGTCTGCTCACCCACCAGGATGGGTGGGGGCTGGGAGCTGACGCTCGGGCTTCAGAGTTCAGATCCTAGGGAGAGGACTGGGGTTGGCTGCGTGAACACAGCTGGAAGGGGGCTAGGACACCACAGCTAGCCGGGAGGGAGTCTGGGAAAAAGTCTGGACCTGCTTAAGAGGCAAGAGACCTCATTGCTTTGGGGTGCACAGGAGAGGGGATTCAGAGCACCTCCTAAACGAGCTCCAGACATGGGCATGAGCAACGGTTATCAGAGCAGACACTGGAGATGGGCATGAAATGCTAAGGCTGCTGCTGCAGCCACCAAAAAGCCTGTGTGCGAGCACAGTCACTGTCCACACCTCCCTGCATGGGAGCCTGTGCAGCTCGCCAGTGCCAGGATTCCGAGACCCAGGGACAACTTCCCTGGGAGAACACACGGTGCCTCAGGCTGTTGCAATGTCATGGCAGCCTCTGTCACCACAGGCTCGCCCCTCATTCCGAACCCCTCCCTCCCCCTGGCCTGAGTGAGCCAGAGACCCCGAATCAGCTGCTCCTTTAACCCTGTCCTGTCTGGGCAAAGAACAGACTCCAGAGGGCAACGTACACGCCGAGGCGGGGCCAAATCCAAAGCTGAGTCCCGGGAGCTGTGAGAACAAAGAGGAGAAAAGGAAATCTCTCCCAGCAGCCTCAGGAGCAGCGGATTAAATCTCCACAATCAACTTTATGTACCCTGCATCTGTGGAATACGTGAATAGACAACGAATCATCCCAAAATTGAGGTGGTGGACGTGGGAACAACTGTAGACTTGGGGTTTGCTTTCTATATCTGATTTGTTTCTGTTTTTATGTTTATCTTAGTTTAGATTTTTGCACTTCTTATCATTGATGGATTTGTTTATTGGTTTGGTTGCTTGCTTCTTTTTTTATTACTTTTTTTATTTTAATAACATTTAAAATTTTTTTTTCTATTTTAATAACGTCATTTTATTTATTTATTTTTTCTTTCTTTCTTTCTTTCTTTTTTTTTCTCCCTTTTGTTCTGAGCCGTGTGGCTGACAGTGTCTTGGTGCTCCAGCCAGCTGTCAGATCAGAGCCTCTGAGGTGAGAGAGCCGAGTTCAGGACATTGGACCACCAGAGACCACCCAGCCCCACAAAATATCAATCAGAAAGAGCTGTCGCAGAGATCTCCGTCTCAACACTAAGACCCAGCTCCACTCAATGACCAGCAAGCTCCAGTGCTGGACACCCCATGCCAAACAACTAGCAAGATGGGAAAACAACCGCACTCATTAGCAGAGAGGCTGCCTAAAATCATAGTAAGTTCACAGACACCACAAAACACATCACCGGACGTGGCCCTGCCCACCAGAAAGACAAGATCCAGCCTCATCCACAAGAACACAGTCACCAGTCCCCTCCACCAGGAAGCCTACACAACCCACTGAACCAACCTTACCCACTGGAGGCAGACAAAAAAAACAATGGGAACTACAAACCTGCAGCCTGCAAAGAGGAGACCCCAAACACAGTAAGTTAAGCAAAGTGAGAAGACAGAGAAATACACAGCAGATGAAGGAGCAAAGTAAAAACCCACCAGACAAAACAAATGAAGAGGTAATAGGCAGGCTACCTGAAAAGGCACTCAGAGTAATGATACTAAAGATGATCGAAAATCTCAGAAATAGAATGGAGAAAATACAAGAAACGTTTAACAAGGAATTAGAAGAACTAAAGAGCAAACGATGATGCACAACACAATAAATGAAATTTAAAAGTCTCTAGAAGAAATCAAGAGCAGAATAACTGAGGCAGAAGAACGGATAAGTGACCTGGAAGATAAAATAGTGGAAATAACTACCACAGAACAGAATAAAGAAAAAAGAATGAAAAGAATTGAGGATAGTCTCAGAGACTTCTGGAACAACATTAAACACACCAACATTCGAATTATAGGGGTCCCAGAACAAGAAGAGAAAAAGAAAGGGACTGAGAAAATATTTGAAGAGATTATAGTTGAAAACTTCCCTAATATGGGAAAGGAAATAGCCAATCAAGTCCAGGAAGCACAGAGAGTCCCATACAGGATAAATCCAAGGAGAAACACACCAAGACACATATTAATCAAACTATCAAAAATTAACTACAAAGAAAAATTATTAAAAGCAGCAAGGGAAAAACAACAAATAACATACAAGGGAATCCCCATAAGGTTAACAGCTGATCTTTCAGCAGAAACTCTGCAAGCCAGAAGTGGGTGGCAGGCTATATTTAAAGTGATGAAAGGGAAAAACCTACAACCAAGATTACTCTACCCAGCAAGGATCGCATTCAGATTTCATGGAGAAATTAAAAGCTTTACAGACAAGTAAAGCTAAGAGAATTCAGCAACACCAAACCAGCTTTACAACAAATGCTAAAGGAACTTCTTTAGGCAGGAAACACAAGAGAAGGAAAAGACCTACAGTAACAAACCCAAAACAATTAAGAAAATAGTAATAGGAACATACATATTGATAACCACCTTAAACGTAAATGTATTAAATGCTCCAACCAAAAGTCACAGACTGGCTGAATGGATACAAAAACAAGACCCGTATATATGCTGTCTACAAGAGACCCACTTCAGACCTAGGGACACATACAGACTGAAAGTGAGGGGATGGAAAAATATATTCCATGCAAATGGAAATCAGAAGAAAGCTAGAGTAGCAATCCTCATATCAGACAAAAGGGACTTTAAAATAAAGACTATTACAAAAGACAAAGAAGGACACTACATAATGATCAAGGGATCAATCCAAGAAGATATAACAATTGTAAATATTTATGCAACCAACATAGGAGAAACTCAATACGTAAGGCAAATGCTAACAGCCATAAAAGGGGAAATTGACAGTAACACAATCATAGTAGGGGACTTTAACACCCCACTTTCACCAATGGACAGATCAAAATGAAAATAAATAAGGAAATACAGCTTTAAATGACAGATTAAACAAGATGGAGTTAATGGATATTTATAGGACATTCCATCCCAAAACAACAGAATACATTTGAGAATTCTTCTCAAGTGCTCATGGAACATTCTCCAGGATAGATCATATCCTGGGTCACAAATCAAGCCTTGGGAAATTTAAGAAAATTGAAATCGTATCAAGTATCTTTTCTGACCACAACGCTATGAGGCTAGATATCAATTACAGGAAAAAAAAACTGTAAAAAATACAAACACATAGAGGCTAAACAATATGCTACTAAATAACCAAGAGATCACTGAAGAAATTAAAGAGGAAATCAAAAAATACCTAAAAACAAATGATAATGAGAGCACGACTACCCAAAACCTACGGGATGCAGCAAAAGCAATTCTAAGAGGGAAGTTTATAGCAATACAATCCTACCTCAAGAAACAAGAAACATCTCAAATAAACAACCTAACCTTATACCCAAAGCAATTAGAGAAAGAAGAACAAAATACCACGAAGTTAGCAGAAGGAAAGTAATCATAAAGATCAGATCAGAAATAAATGAAAAAGAAATGAAGGAAACGAGAGCAAAGATCAATAAAACTAAAATCTGGTTCTTTGAGAAGATAAACAAAATTGATAAAACATTAGCCAGACTCATCAAGAAAAAAAGGGAAAAGACTCAAATCAGTAGAATTAGAAATGAAAAAGGAGAAGTAACAACTGATGCTGCAGAAATACCAAGGATCATGAGAGATTAAAACAAGTAAATATATGCCAATAAAAAGGACAACCTGGAAGAAATGGACAACTTCTTAGAAAAGTATAACCTTCCAAGACTGAACCAGGAAGAAATAGAAAATATAAACAGACCAATCACAAGCACTGAAATTGAGACTGTGATTAAAAATCTTCCAACAAACAAAAGCCCAGGACCAGATGGCTTCACAGGCAAATTCTATCAAACATTTAGAGAAGAGCTAACACCTATCCTTCTCAAACTCTTCCAAAATATAGCAGAGAGAGGAACACTCCCTAACTCATTCTATGAGGCCACCGCCACCCTAATACCAAAACCAGACAAAGATGTCACAAAAAAAGAAAACTAGAGGCCAGTATCACTGATGAACATAGATACAAAAATCCTCAACAAAATACTAGCAAACAGAATCCAACAGCACATTAAAAGGATCATACACCATGACCAAGAGGGGTTTATCCCAGGAATGCAAGGATTCTTCAGTACACCAAATCAATCGATGTGATACACCATATTAATAAATTGAACGTGAAAAACCATATGATCATCTCAATAGATGCAGAAAAAGCTTTCGAGAAAATTCAACAAGTTGTGATAAAACCACTCCAGAAAGTAGGCATAGAGGGAACTTACCTCAACATAATAAAGGCCATATATGACAAACCCACAGCCAACATCGTTCTCAGTACTGAAAAACTGAAACCATGTCCACTAAGATCAGGAACAAGACAACGTTGTCCACTCTCACCACTATAATTCAACATAGTTTTGGAAGTTTTAGCCACAGCAATCAGAGAAGAAAAAGAAATAACAGGAACCCAAATTGGAAAAGAGGAAGTAAAACTGTCACTGTTTGCAGATGACGTGATACTATACATAGAGAATCCTAAAGATGCTACCAGAAAACTACTAGAGCTAATCAAGGAATTTGGTAAAGTAGCAGGATACATAATGAATGCACAGAAATCTCTTGCATTTCTATACACTAATGATGAAAAATCTGTAAGAGAAATTAAGGAAACACTCCTATTTACCATTGCAACAAAAAGAATAAAATACCTAGAAATAAATGTACCTAAGGAGACAAAAGACCTGTATGCAGAAAACTATAAGACACTGATGAAAGAAATTAAAGATAATACAAACAGATGGAGAGATATACCATGTTCTTGGATTGGAAGAATCAACATTGTGAAAATGACTGTACTACCCAAAGCAATCTACAGAGTCAGTGCAAACCCTATCAAACTACCAATGGCATTTTTCACAGAATTGGAACAAAAAATTTCACAATGTGTATGGAAACACAAAAGACCCTGAATAGCTAAAGGAATCTTGAGAAAGAAAAATGGAGCTGGAGGAATCAGGCTCCTGGACTTCAGACTATACTACAAAGCTACAGTAATCAAGACAGTATGGTACTGGCACAAAAACAGAAATATAGATCAATGGAACAGGATAGAAAGCCCAGTGATAAACCCACACACATATGGTTACCTTATCTTTGATATAGGAGGCAAGCATATACAATAGAGAAAAGACAGCCTCTTCAATAAGTGGTGCTGGGAAAACTGGACAGCTACATGTAAAAGAATGACATTAGAACACTTCCTAACACCATTCACAAAAATAAACTCAAAATGGATTAAAGATCTAAATGTAAGGCCAGACACTATAAAACTCTTAGAGGAAAACATAGGCAGAACACTCTGTGCCATAAATCACAGCAAGATCCTTTTTGACCCACCTCCTAGAGAAATGGAAATAAAAAAAAAAAAAAAAAACAAATGGGACCTAATGAAACTTAAAAGCTTTTGCACAGCAAAGGAAACCATAAACAAGATGAAAAGACAACCCTCAGAATGAGAGAAAATATTTGCAAACAAAACAACTGACAAAGGATTAATCTCCAAAATACACAAGGAGCTCATGAAGTTCAATATCAAAAAAACAAACAACCCAATCCAAAAATAGGAAGTAGACCTAAATGGACATTTCTCCAAAGAAGATATACAGATTGCCAACAAACACATGAAAGGATGCTCAATATCACTAATCATTAGAGAAATGCAAATCAAAACTACAATGAATTATCACCTCACACCAGTCAGAATGGCCATCATCACAAAATCTACAAACGATAAATGTTGGAGAGGGTGTGGAGAAAAGGGAACCCTCTTGCACTGTTGGTGGGAATGTAAATTGATACAGCCACAGTGGAGAACAGTATGGAGGTTCCTTAAAAAACTAAAAATAGAACTACCATGTGACCCAGCAATCCCACTCCTGGGCATATACCATGAGAAAACCATAACTCAAAAACAGTCATGTACCACATTGTTCATTGTGGCTCTATTTACAATAGTCAGGACATGGAAGCAACCTAAGCGTCCATCAACAGATGAATGGATAAAGAAGATGTGGCACGTATATACAAAGCATATTACTCAGTCATAAAAAGAAACGAAATTGAGTTATTTGTAGTGAGGTGGATGGACCTAAAATCTGTCATACGGAGTGAAGTAAGTCAGAAAGAGAAAAACAAATACCGTATGCTAACACATATATATGGAATCTAAAAAAAAAAAAAAAGTTCTGAAGAACCTAGGGGCAGGACAGGAATAAAGATGCAGATGTAGAGAATGGACTTGAGGACGTGGGGAGGGGGAAGGGTAAGCTGGGACAAAGTGAGAGAGTGGCATGGACATATATACACTATCAAATGTAAAATAGCTAGTGGGAAGCAGCCGCATAGCACAGGGAGATCAGCTCAGTGCTTTGCGATGACATAGAGGGGTGGGATAGGGAGGGTGGGAGGGAGATGCAAGAGGGAGGAGATATGGGGATATATGTATATGTGTAGCTGATTCACTTTGTTATACTGCAGAAACTAACACAACAATGTAAAGCAATTATACTCCAATAAAGATGTTTAAAAAATTAAAAAAAGAAGGCATAGGAGTACTTTCTAAGCAGTGAGGAAATGAGAAAAAAATCACAATGATATTAGAATGTGTTTACACTGAATGATAATATAAATGTCATGTATTAAAATATGAGGAATATAGTAGTACTTAAGAGGAATGCATACCCTTAAATACTTGCATTAGGAAAAATGAAATCTCATAATTTTTTTTATTGAAGCATAGTTGATTTACAATATTTTGTTAGTTTCATGTGTACAGCAAAGTGGTTCAGTTATACATACATACATATGTATGTATAATATATTGTATATATGTATGTGTATGATATATGTATTTTCTTTTTCAGATTCTTTTCCCTTTTAGGTTATTATAACCATATTGAGTATGGTTCCCTGTACTATACTGTAGGTCCACTTTGGTAGCTTGTGCTTTTAAAGACTATCCTGATGAGAACAGCAACTGAGGATCTAATTAAAACAAGTAGGTTTGCAAACATCCAAACCAATCCATCAGAACAGTGTGAGAGGAGTCTGGAAGCAAAGGGAGAGCATCTGGTCATGTAAGTGGTCATGTTCAATAAATAATCCATAAGAGGAGACATTAGCAGATCCTGGGACAAAGCTTCTTAGAGAAGCCTCCAATGTGCAAAATGAGAGGTAACACTCCTGAAAGTCCTGTTGACCCTTGAACAACATGGGTTTGAATTGGTGTGTCCACTTAAACGTAGATTATTTTTCAGTGGTGGATACTGCAGTAGTACATGATGGGCGGTTGGCTGACACAGAACTGCAGATACGGAGCACCAATGATAATTTAAACATGGATTTTTTTGTTTGTTTTTGCGGTACGCGGGCCTCTCACTGTTGTGGCCTCTCCTGTGGTGGAGCACAGGCTCTGGACGCGCAGGCTCAATGGCCATGGCTCACGGGCCCAGCCGCTCCGCGGCACGTGGGATCTTCTCGGACCGGGGCACGAACCCGTGTCCCGTGCATTGGCAGGCAGACTCTCAACCGCTGCGCCACCAGGGAAGCCCCTTAACATGTATTTTTGACTCCATGGAAGTTGGTATCCCTAACCCTTGCATTGTTCAAGGATCAACTGTATAAGCCTGTGAAACACTAACCCTCTCGGCCCAACTGGAAATTGTGTTTCCACAAGACGTCTGACTAGAAACATTTAGTGGGTAACCAGGTTACAGAATTTACCCTCATTAAGGATTCTAACAGCCCACCCAAGGCTTTCCACAGAAATCACTGCACCTGAGGATCCTTTATGGAGGTGACATGAAATGATAGTAAGAATAAAATTGCTTAGTGGTCCTGCTGCCTTGCCTACTTATACAAGGTTTTGTATTTGCCCTGTGAATACTTATCCAACCAGAAGCCTGAAGCCTGAAGGGTGAGGACCCCATCTACCCAAATAGTTCTGGCTACCCCCATTTACCTGCAGGGAGGAGATAAACTTCCCCCTTAACTTCTTGAGACAATTACGATGTAGCTTCCGAAGATTCTCATGAGATTGAAGAGTCCTTTACTTCACCTCAGCCTTCTAACCTAATCGGACGAGTCTAAGTATGGATAGAAACAGACTCAGGAACTTCTAATATCAAGGTGCAGGTATGAAGGTGAAATGGTCTATGACACCTGTTCCAAAGATGGTGGAGATGAGGGAAGGGTGGTCATACAGGCTATAACTCTGGCTTCCCAAGTGAAGATAAATAAATGAAGTTCCCATAGGTTTGCTCTGTATCCTGCCAGTCATCAATCCTGGATATGGCCTGGACCACTAAGTCCTCAAAGAATGCTGGTTGGGTGGATACCTTTGTTTAGAAAGTGCCAGAGCTGGTCCAGGCTTTGAGCTAGATCTTAAAGGATGGATTTGGCCAGGGGAAAAGTGGTTCCTTCAACTCAGAGAGGGAAGTCAAGGGGCGAGGATGACTTTGAAGTTCTCACTCAGACAGAAGGTGGGCAGTGCTGCCAAGGGGACAGTTGGAGGAGGAGATGTCAGTCAAAGTCATAACAAACATGGCATCTGGCCACGAACTGGGGAAATCCTTGTTCAAGACACTGGTGGGCCTTGACGAGAGTTACTGGCGCACACTGCCCTTCTCCGTATTACACAACTGCAATCCTCCTCTAACCTTTCTTGTTGGTACATGTGTGGCTATCCCAGAGCTTGAGTCTTTGTTTATTTTCGATCTTGTTATTTATCACAATAGGATATCGTCTACTAAAGGCTGAGATGATCCATCCTGAGAGAACTCTCCACAAGCAGGAACTTTATTTCAAATGCTTTACTATCACCTTCAGGTCATAGGTAGGCTGTAATCTTTCTTGCTCATGTCTCACTAACGCCTAATGTGTTTGTGGGTTAATATTTTGCAGATGAGGAAATTAAGGCATTAACATACGGCATCTTCAAGGATGTGGGGTTGTGAAACTAAGAGGTGGTCATAGCCCAAATGCAAAGAATGAAGGTGAATGTAGGAGCAAGGTTACCCAACCCAAATAAAGACTGAATATGCCTTGGGAATGAAAAGCTACACGGCCAGAGATGTGGCCCAAGATGGAATAATTGAGAACATGTCTCTGCAGAGGAAAGCAAAGCAAAATGGCTCTTTAATAAATTAAGTAAATGTCTCTCAAATTGTGTGTTTTCTAAACTGAGCGTTTCCCAAAATGTGCTTTTCCCAATGCCTATTAGCAATGAAAGGCTCTGAGAAGAACAGCTACAAAGGAAAATTAACTTCATTTAACCCAGAGTTGATCAAACTTTTTTGACCTGGGAATGCATTTTTCATGGAACATCTATTACCACCACCCAGGAAGGTGTGGGGAATGTTGAATTAAAAAAACAATTCAGGGCTTCCCTGGTGGTGCAGTGGTTGGGAATCTGCCTGCCAATGCAGGGGACACGGGTTCGAGCCCTGGTCTGGGAAGATCCCACATGCCGCGGAGCAACTAAGCCCGTGAGCCACAACTACTAAACCTGCGCATCTGGAGCCTGTGCTCCGCCTTGGGCGAGGCCACAACAGTGAGAGGCCTGCGCACTGCGATGAAGAGTGGCTCCCACTCGCCGCAACTGGAGAAAGCCCTCACACAGAAATGACGACCCAATACAGCCAAAAATAAATAAATAAATAAATAAATTTAAAAAAACCCAATTCATGTGGTACAGCCACTATGGAGAACAATATGGAGGTTCCTCAAAAAACTAAAAATAGAGTTTCCATATGATCCAGCAATTCGACTCCTGGACATATATCCAAACAAAACTATAATTCTAAAAGATACATGCACCCTTATGTTTATTGCAGCACTATTTACAATAGCCAAGACATGAAAGCAACCTAAATGTCCATCAACAGATGAATGGATAAAGAAGATGTGGTACATGTATACAATGGAATACTACTCAGTCATAAAAAAGAATGAAATAATTCCATTTGCAGCAACATGGATGCAACTAGAGATGATCATACTAAGTGAAGTAAGTCAGAGAAAGACAAATACCATATGATATCACTTATATGTGGAATCTAAAATATGACACAAATGAACTTATCAACAAATCAGAAACAGACTCACAGCCATAGAGAACAGACTTGTGGTTGCCAAGGGGGAGGGTGTATGGGGGAGGGATGGATTGGGAGCTTGGGACTAGCAGATGCAAACTATTACATATAGAATGGATAAACAACAAGATCCTACTGTATAGCACAGGGAACTGTATTCAATATCCTGGGATAAGCCATGATAGAAAAGAATATGAAAAAGAATATACATATGTACAATGGAATCACTTTGCTGTACAGCTGAAATTAACACAGCATTGTAAATCAACTAAACTTCAACATTTTTTTAAAAAGCATAGGGTGTCATATGTTGAGATTGTCCTCACCCAACATGGGAATCTCTGATGTTTAACAGAAGGATTTTATCTATTAAAAAAATAGAAACAAATTCATGGTTTAATTTCAGGGTGTCTGGTATATCTAGGTGATCCATACATGTTTATTTTTGAATTTTTAGAGTAATTTTTAAAATAACGAAGTCATTATTTGTTGTCAACATATTTTTCCAAAAAGTGGATTTTTAAAAAGTGAAGTAGTAGTGACCTCAGAATCAGAACCAAAACTTAGAATTAGGAAGAATGTGGCTTTCTTAACATCCACTAAAAATAATTCAAGAAATTTCTACTGTCTCATGGCCTGCCCAACCCAGGAATAAATTATTCCCTCCAGTTCCTCAGCTCATAGTTCCTCTGAAACTGTTAATTCTGCTTAGATGACTTCTGAGTGTGAGTGAAATTTAATTATCTCATTTTCTTTAATAGCAGAGTGTAGATTAATTGCTTAAGAGGAAAAGATGGCTCGTTACATGCGTGGAAAGGTGCAGTGTCCCCTGTGCTCAAGATATGACCATCAAGGCGGAAGCTTTAACTATAGAGCATGTGAAAGAGTATACTTACAGAAAAGACAGAGCTTTTAGTCATATAACATGATTTTTCCATTTACATTGAAATTTATTTGGTTTTGTGGAATGAGAATAAAAGTGTTCATCTAGCAAATGGCAGCTCAGATTTTGGCTTTATCACTTACTAGCTATTTAACCACAGGCATGTCTCTGAGCTTCAGTTTCCTCTTTGTAAAATGGCATTAATAGCTTGGTGTACTAGAATAAAGCCTTCATCATTTCAGCATTTAGAAATTTTCAGGAGGATTGTTGCTCACCATCTTGCTGTCCTCAGCAAAGCTTCCCAGCAGACACACCCTTCCATCCCACTCACAGCTTTAAAGGAGAGAGATCCAGACAGAAAATAGACCCGCTGACAATAAACACATGAAATACACACATTTTCCTTCTCCCTGAAATGGAAATGCAAAACTAAGAATCAACAGGAATACGAGGAGAACTGTGACATAAAAAAGAAAGACCGGGCTTCCCTGGTGGCGCAGTGGTTGAGAGTCCACCTGCCGATGCAGGGGACATGGGTTCGTGCCCCGGTCCGGGAAGATCCCACATGCCGCGGAGCAGCTGAGCCCGTGAGCCATGGCCGCTGAGCCTGCGCGTCCGGAGCCTGTGCTCCGCAACGGGAGAGGCCACCACAGTGAGAGGCCCGCGTACTGCAAAAAAAAAAAAAAAAAAGAAAAAGAAACACCAAAGGAAACAAAAACTGACCCAGAAAAATTAAAAAAAGGAAAGACAATTAGGGAACAGAAGGCAACATTAAAAACACTCTAATTAATATGACAAGAAGATTTTGGAGAAAACATAATAATATCCTTAAAATGAGAACAAAATACTAAGAAAAAGAAACAATTAGAGAATAAAAGACAGTATTTGCAGATTAAAAAGATAATACTGGTTGAAAAAAGTTTTAACTAAAGAAAGACTAGAAAATAAGCCCAAAGACTCTCTCTACTCTCTTAGAATGTAGGGAGAAAAAGGCAAAAACTTAAAAACTATGAGAGAGAAGATCAGTCTAGAAGATTTCACATACAGGGTTGGAGGTGAAAAAATTATTTAAAAAATAGTTAAAGAAAACTGTCCAAAGCTTAAGGACAAAATTCTTCAGAATTAAAAGAACTTTCTGAATGCCCAGAACAATGAAAGAAAAGAGAGCTATACCTAGATACACCTTTGATGTGTCAGAGTACCAAAGATACAAAGAAACTTTACCTAAAGGCTTCTATGCCCAGCCAGGTATCAGTCAAGCATGAAGGCAAAGCAATGATATTTTCAGACAAAAACATCTCCGAAAGTTTATCTCCTATACATCCTTTCTTTAAAGGTATTTGGAGATATACCTAGAAAAACACAGGGTAGAATAAGAAGGATATTGTGTGGTCTAGGAGTCTGTGGTTCTAATCCAGACCCCTGGTAACAGTGGAAAAAATTTGCAACATGGCAAGTGCATGGCAGGCTTAGAGGGAGGGTAAACAGTGCAGATTTGAGCAGAAGGATGGTGGGGAGATAAGGGATGGAGTTCTCCAGGAGAAAAGGGGGACTGAATAGAAAAGACAGGCTTGGGAATATTAACCACAAGGGCAACTAGTGCAAGAAAAACAACAGCAGCCAGGGATCGGTGGAAACTCCAGGGATCGGTGGAAACTCCAGGGATCGGTGGAAACTCCAGGGATTGGTGGTAGGGTGAGGAATGTATAATACAGCTGAATGCATAATAAAACCATAATTCACACATGAAGCAAACTAAAGTGTGGCTATATTGGAGGATAAAAACAACGAGAGAGAAGATCCATTAACCCTTGATTCTGGGAACATCCTCTCTTGACTGGCCCAGGGGTTATGATGTTAGACTTATTAAGTGACTTGATCAGTGGGTGGATGAGCCATGGAGACTTGGCTGCAACTACAGGACCAAGGGTACGGTCAATGTTTATCTCACAAAGTGGGACGTGGAAGGTGGAGAAAAGGGCAGGGGCACCTTCATTTTCTCAAGTGAGGAATCAGAGAGATAATATTATCAAAAGTTGATGAAATGAGAAATACAGATTTAGTATAATACTTCAAATTACAAATATAAACACAGGAAGAACAAAGATAATAATATAAATGTCAAACACTGGATATGTCCAGGGTTCTGGGAGAAGAGGGGTGGTATTGAGATAAATCCTCTCCTTTCACATTGAGGAGTCTGTAAATAATATCTTTTATTAATAAATTTTAAACATAGAGGGAACTATACTCAATGCTTTGTAATAACCTGTAAGGGAAAAGAATCTGAAATATATATATGTATATATGACTGAATCATTTTGCTGTATACCTGAAACTAACACAACATTGCAAATCAGCTATACTTCAACTAAAAAATAGAGTGATAATCATGTTGTCTATACGGAGGCAAAAGCAGAAGAATTGAAAATGGAAACAACCTCTTAGAACCGGGTCCTTGTTTGTCTCATTGGTCTGATGGTGTATCCTTGGTATAGTACCTGGCACACCTGTTTGATAAATGGTGAAGGAAAAGAAACTGACTCTGAGAAATGGTGCTGGAAGTGGGGAGAGGAAGAACCAGAGGCTGTCCCTTCCCAATAGTGAATGGTTAGCAGATATCTGATGAACAAAATTATAATTGTAAAAATAATTAGAAGAATGGAGCAGGCCGTGCATAGCGGTGGTTTCCTGGGGGACGTGACCAATAAGAGGAACCTGAGCAGGATCCAGTCAGGTGAGGGAAGAGAGCTCCAGGCTGGGAAACACATGCAAGGTTTCAGGCAGAAGGAAGACCCCGGTGGCTGGGGCAGAGTGGGGTGTGGTAGGGAAGCTCTGTGTGAGCCTGGGGAAGAGAAGGGGCCAAGTCTAAGAGGGTTTTGTTGGCCACGTTTAGGATGCTGAGGATTTACTCAAGAAATGACATGTGACTTGTCTGTATTTCATTATCACCCGCGAGGCTGGGAACTTCTGGCTCTGGCCATGCACTTGGGACCAGAGTTTCCAAATAGCTCTGTGCTTGACCTATCAGGAAGGGACTCGGCTTGCGGATTTGCTTTTCAGTATCTGATAACTTTGAGCTACCAAAGAAGAAGAAAGTGTTTTCTCTTTTAGATAACTGAATTGAATATGGTCCACTTATTCCAAACATGGTGCGCTTATTGCAGACATCCAACCAGATGACCTGAGGACGCTGAGGGAAATGGCTACATGTCCTCGACACCAAGGTGATGGCGCTTGCAGGACACTGAGAAACCGTTTCAGCAGGGAGGCAGAGGAACAGTCTCGGGGCCGTCAAGGCATTGATCAGCAGCAAAGCACACTCCATTCAAGAAGCTGGAGGCGTGTTTACTGGGCTCTCCCGAGCCTGGGGCTGGGCCAGATGCCAAGGAACACTGTGCAGATGTGAGCTCTACCCTAGAGAAGTGCCTATTCTTGGAAGACAGAAATAGATGTGGATGAACACGGACCCAGATTCTCACAGAGCACAAATGCTGCCCAGGGATTAGGCTTGGTGCGTCCCCGTTAGTGCACTGAAGCCGTAATTTACTCAGTCACAAGGCTTCCTGGTGCTTTCTAAGGCACTTAACCTACTCCCAGGATGTCGGTTGCACGTCGGGGGAATCCGGCTCACTAATCTTTAACACTTGGCATAATTATTTCTCCTTGCATAATACTATTTTCCCCCGAGAAACTCAAAATTATTACATAAGAAATGTAGAAATATAAGTCTGTGATTTTTTTTTTTTAATAAGATGTAGTCAGTGGCCCCAGGGAATTTTTGTAGCAAAAGCCTCTCAAATCAATTATATTTTCTCATTTCGGGTTCTAATAATTGAATATTTTATTTTGATATTTATTTAATTTCTCTCCAAATGAAAAGGTGGAGTTCTGTTGACACACCGAGAAAGGAGAGTATTATTAATTAAGGTTGTTTAAAGTCAAAGATGAACACAGTGCTGACGCATACAAATGTCTCAATGAGCTGTCAGGCTGCTCTGGGAGATTATATGGACATTGCTGGCAATCCTGGTGGTGGGACAGTAGTGCTGCACCTCCATCCTCTGTAGGAGGTAAGTCTGCAATCACAGTTTCATCAAGTCAGAGAAAAAGTACCTGATGCAACCAGCCAGGTGTTTCGTGATGATGGGTAAGGAATACCAGGTTCAGAAAGGTTGAGGACACTTGCCCGGGGCCACACGGCTGGTTGGTGTGCAGAGCCAGAACCACACTTGCGGTGGGAGGTCTTTGATTCCTGCTGGGCACTTCTTTCTGACTCCCTGACCCCAGGACCCACTTGGCCTGACTCTGAGCTTCAACCATTGCACTACAATCCCGCTGCACAAATGTTCTGAACGTCTGAATAAACAAGGCCGGACAGGAGCAGGCCCAAGGCGGTCCCTGCTCCCAACGTGATGCCGGTGAGTTACCCAGACGTGTAGAGAACTTCCAGGATGGGGTGCAGCTCAGGCAGGAGTCAGCATTGGTCAGCAAACAGTCACAGAGCAGGTAGATCCTTGACCCTCTCTTGCTAGCTCACTTTCTCACAGGTATGAACAATACCACCCCGAGTTCTCTCTCTCACTCATTCTGTCTCCCCTCCCCTTGCCCACTCTCATGGGAAAAACTCTCCAGAGGCTTCCGATGTTTTTAGTGGCTGGTTAAGGACGGCCGGAGTGACCCACTTATGAAAGGTTCATTTCGGAGTTCAAGCAATGAGTTTTCCAGAGCCTGCCTCTTCCAACCCACACCACTGGAGATGAATAAATGATGGTTATTGTTATTGGGCCCAAAGGATGCTCTGAATACAGGGAACTATGATCTGTCTGCCTAAGTCAATCTCATATTCTTTTCTCTATTCCCTGTGACACCAGAAGGCAAAATGGGAAACAAGGGTCAAAATCACAAAGAGGCTGATTTGGCTTTGAAAGGAAGGATTTTCAAGTAATTGAAACTTTGGGAAAAAAGGAATGGCCGTATCAAGGGGCTGTGAGGTTTCCATTGTCAGAGGTAGTTAAAGAGAATGAATGGCTACTTATCAAAATGTGCTGGAAAAGGAGAGTATGGTTAGAAGAGATGACCTCTAAGGTCTCAACACTGAGATATTTAATTTGTTTATCCTTCCTATGGACACATTTCTGGAGTTGGGTCAGAGGTCAGGGGTCAATGGTCAGGCACCTCCAGTCCATCTGTCGCCTTGGCTAACCCAAGCTGCTCGTCCACTTGGTCCAGCTAGGAATGTGTGAGCTGTGGCAGCAAAGAGAACAGCTGAACAGAAGACAAGCTAAGGGGTCAGAGCTCCCCGATTCCAGTTACAGCGCCACTATGGTCAAACTGAGCCGTGGCAACCACTTAAAAAAAAAAATAGATCATTTGGTTTAGTTAACATCTTTACTGGAGTATAATTGCTTTACAATGGTGTGCTAGTTTCTTCTGTATAACAAAGTGAATCAGCTATACATACATCCCCATATTCCCTCCCTCTTGCGTCTCCCTCCCACCCTCCCTATCCCACCCCTCTAGGTGGTCACAAAGCACTGAGCTGATCTCCCTGTGCTACGCGGCTACTCAAAGGATCTATTTTGATGAGATTCTAAAACAAGAATCCCTAACGATTTTCTCCCCTCGAATCACAGGAAAATGTGGCAGGGATATCATCATATCATTTGAATGTGTACCCACTTGCCAATTACTCTGGATTGATGCTTTCTAATGTCAACAATCAGCTGAACATAAAATCTAAATCATATATTTGACACTTTATTCAAGACCAAAAAAGACTGGCTATTTAGGCAAAAACATCAGCTTCGTAGTTTTCCTGGCAAATGTGCTATCACTAAGTGGATGTGTATATTAAAACAGTTGACATTATGAGCAAGTAATGGTCAGGCCATTCCAATGGGCAATTTACTCTCCGGGAAACCAACAAGGCCTGTGTTAGATGCACGCCCTTTTCCATGTTACTCAGAGCCATTCAGAAAATTCCCATTGTTATTCACAAAATGCTCCACCAATCTGAGGAATTAACCCTCTTCCCAACATGTCTCGCTTACTTGTTCTTCGAGTAATAGACATGTTAAAGCTGATGTGGGTCCAGTGTCTAAATAATAAGAAGCTGCTTTTTACTGAGTACTTGATGTGTTGCATACAACCTCATTAAGTCCTCACAAAAACCCAGATGTGTTAGCATCCCTATTTTAACTGAAGAGTAGACTGAGGCTCAGAAAGGAACGTCATTCGCCGGTCAGAATGGCCACCATCAAAAAAGTCTACAAAAAATTAACGCTGGAGAGGGTGTGGAGAAAAGGGAACCCTCCTACACTGTGGGTGGGAATGTAAACTGGTACAACCACTATGGAGAACAGTGTGGAGGTTCCTTAAAAAACTAAAAACAGAACCATCATATGATCCAGCAATCCCACTCCTGGACATATATCTGGAGAAAACCATAATCTGAAAAGATACATGCACCCCAGAGCTCACTGCAGCATTACTTACAATAGCCAAGACATGGAAGCAACCTAAATGCCCATGGACAGAGGAATGGATAAAGAAGATGTGGTACATATACACAATGGAATATTACTCAGCCATAAAAAGGAACGAAATTGGGTCATTTGTAGAGACGTGGATGGACCTAGAGACTGTCATACGGGGTGAAGTAAGTCAGAAAGAAAAACAAATATCATATGATATCACCCACATGTGCAATTTTGTTAAATGATACAAATGAGCTTATTTACAAAACAGAAACAGACTTACAGACGTCGAAAACAAACTTATGGTTACCAAATGGGAAATGTGGGCGGGAGAGATAAATCAGGAGCTTGGGATGAACACACACACACTACTATATATGAGATAGATAATCAACAAGGACCTACTGTATAGCAAAGGGAACTCTACTCAATACTCTGTGATAACCTATATGGGAAAAGAATCTATAAAAATGAATGAATATAGGTATAACTGAATCACTTTTTTTCTACACCTGAAACTAACACAACATTGTAAATCAACTATATTCCAATGAAATTAGGGGAAAAAAAAAGAAAGTAATTTGCCCACGGTCATACAGCAAAGTGTGAGATGAGTGATCATTAATATCCTTTTATATTGGGAGGTACAGCTGGGATTTAACTCGAGGTTGTACACTCATCAAAGCCTTTACACTTGGCCTCTTTGTGGTTCTGCCTCTTACGACTTGTGCTGTCCGTGAGGAGGAGGTGGGTCATGGCCATGTGTCACTGGCCGGAATCTGTGTCCTAAGGGAGCCGTATTGTGGACGTTACACTTTCAGGAGCTCTCTGTCAGTTAAGAGCACGTAGCACGAATGATTAAGATGTAGTCTCCCAACTTGGATAGGGTGCACAAAGAAGTTTCTAGAAGCTCACTGATACATTCAGTGTTAATGGAATCCATGGTCCGACCCTCAGTTTGCAGAAGTAATCCTTCCTAAAACTGATGTGCCCAAGACTGCTGTGTGGGCAAGGCTCCATGCCAGCTCTCTGTTCCCACCTCCCTGGCACCACTGATTGCTGCCACACCAAACACTCCCCTCACCCAGGCCTGGCCTGGGTACATGCGTGAGAGACACCTGCTCCTAAGGGTCCAGCCCCATGGGCACAGGGCTTGGTGAGATGCTGGTGCCACTGTGAGAACTGAAGGAAAGGTGTCCCTTCCTCCAGGCGAACGGAGCGTAGGCTGGATTTTAGCCCCTAATCACACACTCAGCTATGTGCCCCTGTGCAGGTGGCTGCCCACACGAACATTCCTACAGTGCATGGTGTGTTCATTGCCTCAGAAATAAAAGCCTTGTCCATCAATAGTTTCAAATAGTGATTTCTAGGAAGCCTCAGAGTACAGCGTTTTCTGGAGCTCTTTTAGGAGGCGTGTAAGCAAAATCACTGATGCAATTGGGGTGATGAGATTGCTGGGCTGCTTGCAGCTTCCTGAAGCGTGTGCTGCCCCATCGGACAACCCGACCGAGGCGCCGTCAGGACCGCAGAAGTGTCAAGTGTAGAGGGCAGGAGGGCGTCTGCCCGTCAAGAAGGCTAAGCGCTTACTCTTTATTGCCAAACAAAGACTGTCTGGCATCTCCTGAAGTACAAAAATATAACTGCAGGCCAGACAACAATAAAGATCGAATAACAGGCTCATACCATCAATGGCCAGCCATTCCACAGCAACGTTCTCAGTCCAGAGTTTCTCAGACCCCAGATGGTAAACATGCTATTTACAAAACAAAAAGATGGACTCAACAACTCTGTTCCCCAACATCCCTGTTCCTTTAAGAAGAGGGCAGCCTACCACTCCTGTGAAACTCAGACCCCACGGCCACACTTCATTACACTGTTCACCAAACTGAGGAAGCGTCCTTTCAGTGTGTCCCTGAGTGCTTTCTCAGCCCTTAAACTACTCAAATGAGTATGATTTTGAGGTTGGTATTATTGATGTGATGTAAGAGCAGTTTTTCTGGGAAAGGCTGGCTTTTTAAATAGATTTCTCAAGAATTCAAGGGCTCCTGCAGCACCTTTTCTTCATTATATTTATGAGTCAATGAGGGAAGACGGCAGAGTGCAGCCTGTGAAGTGGTGCAACACTTGCACCCCAGGGAATTAATGAATGGATGGATGGATGGATAGATGAATGGATGGATGAACAAATGGATGAATGCATGAATGCATGAATGGGTGGATGAATGGATGGATGAATGGATGGATGGATGGATGGATGGATGGATGGATGAAATAATGAATAAACATTTAAAACCCCATCTATGTGTCATGCATGGCATTCGGAGATAATAATATTAAAAGCTAATGTTTATTAAGCAACATTATATGCCAGACACTTTTCTAAGAAAGGTACATATATTTGCTCATTGAATCCACATGGCTTCCCCTTTTACAGAACTGGGTAGCTTGACTGCAACTACACAGCTGGTGGAATTTTTATTCGGAAACGCTTATTAGGCTTTTATATATTTTCCTTTTCTGAATTTATTTGACAGAGCTCTCTCTATATTGAGGATTGTCTGTGCTCATTTTATATTGAAGTATCTGTCCAAGTTTGCTGTTCATCTTTTCATTGTTTGTGTGGTGTTTTTGACAGAGTCAAATCTGTATTTTTATTTCTACTTCATTTATTTAGTATCAGGCTTACAGAAACCCTTCTCACCCCAAGATTATTTAATCTTCACCTGAATTTTCAAGGTTTATTGTAATACATTAAAATCTTTCTAGAACTTATTTTGGTTTAATGTATTAGGTATGCATCTAACTTTCCTCTCCTCCCCCCACCCCAGCTGTTAGACAGTGTCCCAATATCATTTAATGAAAAATTACTTGTCCAGTCATTCATTTATTCAACAAATATTTATCTGGAACCTTCAATGAGTAGACATTTTCTAGGTCCTCGTGATACATTACATTCTAATGGGAAGAGGCAGATAATAACAACTAAACATTTGATAGTAAGATGGTGCTAAACACAACCGACAAGAAGGGGTTGGAATGGCTTTCTCAGTCAAGGGTTGTCAAGAAAGGTCTCTCTGAAATGGTAACATTTGGGTAGAGACCTGAAGGAGGTGAGAGGTGACCCGTGCACCCCGGGAAGGGCACGCCAGGCAGAGGGAACCACGGGCACTAGACCATGAGGTGGGATTACACTTGTTTGTTCACATCATAGCAAAGGGGCCATGCTAGGTGAAGTCGTACCACTAATGAGGGGAAAGGGTACTAGAAGTGAGGGGTGGCAGGAGTCAGACCCTGTAGGACCTGACAGGTCATGGTAAGCACTTTGGATTTGGCTAATGGTTGAGTGTAGCGGACTGCGTTTCCCAAAGATGGCCACAGGAACACCCCGTGTGTTTTTCTGTATCATGACATTGCCCTGCCCCCGTCAGGAGACTCTCAACCTCTTCGAATCTGGGCAGGCCTGCTGACTGCTTTGGCCAACAAAACGTGGCAGAAAGGATGCTGTCCAGCCCCTGCCTCTTGTGGCAGCTTCCTCTTCCTGCCTCTTAGAGACAATCACAATGGAGGAAGTGCACAGACCTCAAGACCGGCATTCTGTCCACGCCACATGGAGAGCCCTGGAAGATGAGGAGTCACAAGGTGCCAGGATGTGAGGGAAGAAGCCACCTTAGAAGGGGTCCTCCAGCCCCACCAAAACTAAACTGCCCCAATGGCTGACCCATGGGATCTTGAGCAAAACTGAAAGTTTGTTTTAAGCCACCATATGTTGGGGTACTTGGTTATGCAGCAATAAATAACTGGAACACTGAGGTAAGGAGGCCATTGGAGAGTTTTGAGCAAACATATGATTTGATTTCAGTTTTACAAGAATGCCTCTGTGTCTGTGCCAAGAACAGGATGAAGAAGGAGCATGTGGGAAGGAGACCAGTTTGCAGAGCAGGTGAGAGACCCAGGAGGTTGAGTGCTAAGAAGGGATTCAACTCTGGATATATTTCAAATGACATGTGAATGGGATCTACTGATGGATTAGATGTAGGCTGTGAAAGAAAGAAGTGAAGGATGGCTTCAGGGGGCTGGCCTGACCCTGGAAGAATGAAGGGATCTTCTGCTGACATGTGAGGAAACCACAGGAGGAGCAGGACCAGGGTTGGAGAAATCAGGAATTCTGTTTTGGACATGCTAAGACTGTGAGGCTGAACACATATTCAAGTGGAGATGCCGAGTGGTGTTGGACAGCGGGGTTTCTGGTTAGAAAACAGGTCTGGGCTAGGAGAAGTCATTTTGGACATTGTTAGTGTTTCAATGGTCATATTGGACCAGATCACCTGGGCAGTGAATGCAGATAGAGCAGAGATGTTGGAGGACTGAGCCCTGGGCACTCTAGCATCTAGACACAGGGAAGAGTTGGAAAAGGAACCTGAACAGAAGACCAGTGAGACAGGATGAGAAGGAAGAGAAGGATGTTCTGGAGGCAGAAAAGAAGGTATTTCAAGAAGGAAGGAAGAGTTTACTGTGTCAGAGCTGCTGAAGAATCAAGCTAAATGAGGACTGACCATTCATTCTCGATATGACTGCCCTCATTCTTGCTATTACTGATTCCAAAAGGTGCTTTTATCACACATTACATTTGCATGTGCATGAATGCGTGTGTGTGTGTACTTTCTCTTCTCTCCCATTGATCTGTTTATCCATCTGGAACGATATGACCACTGAAACTTTCACAGTTGAAAAGGCAAGCACCACGTCTGCCTCCACCTTTTCTTCAAAAATATCCTTGTTATTCTTCAGAATTTTCGATTGGAATTTTATCAAGTTCCCCTCCGCCCAATGCATTGGAAATTTTATTTTACACACTTTTTGCATACAAATCAGGTTGGTGAGAATTCATATTTACTTATCTAGTTTCCATATGCCATGTGTTTCCATTTTAAAAAAAATTTTTTAAATTAATTTTTATGGGAGTATAGTTTCTTTACATTGTTGTGTTAGTTTCTACCGTATAGCAAAATGAATCAGCTATACATATACATATTTCTCCTCTTTTTTGGTGTGTTTCCATTTACATGCTTTACATCCCTAAGTAGATTTTTTTTTTTCGTAAAGGTCTCATGTGTTTCCTCTTAAGTTCTTTTCTAGATATTTACATTGCAGTGTCTTTTGTGAATTATATCCCTTCTTACTGGCTATTTTTGCTGTAAGAAATCTATTCATTTTTGTATGAAGAATTCTCTTATTATTTCTAATGATTTTACAGGTGATGCAAGCAGATTTCAAGACGTTTGCTATTGTCATGGGCATGAGGCCTCCCAGCTTTGGAATCATAGAGCCAATGTATAAGACTGTCCCAATTTCTGTTGATAAAATCATCCCTAGTTTGGAGAATGGGATTTAATGTTTTAGTATCTCAAAGTGTTTCCCAAAGAACTCCATGATTCCCAGGTGCTCTGGGAATGATTGTAGCCACACGTCTCAAATTGTCCCAGAGAGTCCCAATTTCAAATATTTTTCCCTTTGTTAACCCTTGAGTCAGACCATATGTCCTTTGATCTTTGCTTCAAAAAATATTGTCACGGTCTTTAGAAACAGGGACAGCCCAGGCAAAGTTATAACATATGGGATGTTTTCCCTCTGAACCCCTAACTTTCCTCTTAGAATTCCTCCTGGTTATGTGTGTGTAGGGCGCGCGCGTGCGCGTGCACACACACACACACATGCACACGCACACACACGGGTGTCCTGGAAGAAAATGATTTCATTCAAATATTAGCACATGTCCTGCTTCTGTGCAGCCTAGACTCAGGGTCGCCCTAAGGCCAGCTGGAGTGGAAGGTTTCAGAGCTGGGGAGCCTGGGTTTGAGCCCCATGTCTAACTGTATGGACTAGGTGAGCAGGTCACTTAACCTCTTGGAGTGTCTGTCCTCCGTGTGTAAAAGGAGTGTGTAATATTTACACTGGGGGACTCAAAAACTGACTGAAATGCTTGACACGGGTAGGAGCTACGGAGACAGCACCGATTCCTCGGATTTACAAGGAGGGTCCGTCTTCCGGCTCAGGTCCTTAGGAAAATCCCTTGGTCTCCTACTCTACTCCCAGCTGTAGAAGCAAAGCGTCCAGGACAAGGATTCAGGAAGCAGCGGGGGCTCAGTTTCCTGATTCTCCCTCGTGTACACCTATCTGTACAAACATCTATCAAAGGCTGATCTCTCCCAGTGATAACCAACGAGCCACCACTTAGAGACTGCTGGGCAGGAACCATTTGGAAGACGCTCGTCGCTTTTCGCCGTCACCTTCCAACCGTCCACCCCTTCCTATTACCGCTCCAGTCTTCCTTTGGGGGAGGCCTCCCTATGCATAGCTTGAAGTCACATGGATGGATCTGACCTTTCCCTGGGGACAGGCACGTGACCTAGACGCAGCTCATCACTCTCTCCCTTCTTTCTGGGATCCTGTATTTTACATAAGTGATGCCCCAACGTGGGAACAGTTGAGGTCATATCTGTTACAGTGGTGGCCACATTACGTGGCCCAGCCTGTGCCCCCATTTCCACTGCTGTGGTACCTAATGGTGTTCTTACTGGTTCTGCTGCCTGGACTTCATATCTCCTTGCTTGTTGCTCTTTAAGCCTGGTCAGCCCCCCAGATTGTTCCAAAAGATGGTCTTTTTATTCAGCACAGCTCCATGTGGTTTCTTTCCCTTGCAACACGAGCACGGTCTGATGAGGCCAAATTCCCAGAGAAAAATAAGAAAAGAATTCTTCCCTTCACAAGCATTCTCTCTTACTGTGGTCAACATCCAGGGCTTGGGAGAAAGGTGAAATCTTAAAACACATCACTAGGGCTTCCCTGGTGGCGCAGTGGTTGAGAGTCCACCTGCCAATGCAGGGGACACGGGTTCGTGCCCCTGTCCGGGAAGATCCCGCATGCCGCGGAGCGGCTGGGCCTGCGCATCCGGAGCCTGTGCTCCGCAACGGGAGAGACCACGACAATGAGAGGCCCGCGTACCGCAAAAAAAAACAAAAACAAAAACAAAAAACTGACAAAACGATGGCACTAAAGGATTTGTAGAACAATCACTGCAGTTTAATTTCGACTATTTAAAAATGGAAATAAATTAATTTTCCATATATGAGACTGGTGAAATGAATTATAGGGCATCAGTACCAGGCAGTGCAAAGCAGTCATTTGAAAGAAGAAGTTAAGTCATACTTAATGACATGCCATGAAGAACCAACATCATTTTTACTTTTCCTTTCCTTTGTAACTTGCCTTTACTGAGAGTCACTTTCAACATTTTTTTCTTACATGAATCAGAAATATATAATAGCTATAGAATTACCATATGATCCAGCAACCCCACTCCTGGGCATATATCCAGAAAAGATGAAAACTCTAATTCGAAAAGATACATGCACCCCAATGTTCAGAGCTGCACTATTTACAATAGCAAGACATGGAAGCAACTTAAGTGTCCATCGACAGATGAATGGATAAAGAAGATGTGGTACATATATACGATGGAATACTACTCAGCCATAAAGAAAATGAAATAATGTCATTTGCAGCAACGTGGATGGACCTAGAGGTTATCATACTAAGTGAAGTAAGTCAGACAGAGAAAGACAGATATCATGATAAGACTTATATGTGGAATCTAAAAAAATGATACAAATGAACTTATTTCCAAAACAGAAACAGATTCACGTACATAGAAAACCACTTATGGTTACCAAAGAGGAAAGGGGGGAGGGATAAATTAGAAGTTTGGGATTAACAGATACACATTACACTATATAAAATAGATAAACAACAAGGATCTACTGCGAACAGTAGTAGCACAGTGAACTATATTCAATATCTTGTGATTATCTATAATAGAAAAGAATCCGAAAAAGAATATAGATAAATAGATAGACAGATAACTGAATCACTTTGCCGTATACCTGGAATACTGTAAGTCAATTGGACTTCAATATAATAGCAGTTTACATATGTAGCCTCACTGAATCTCATAAAACCTTGTAAACTACATAGGGCAGTTTATTTTACCCACTTTACAGATAAAGAAACCAAAGCGTGGAAGATAAAGTGACTTATTGGAGGAGTTCCACAGCTGTCAACCTCAGGACGCAGGGTGCAAGCCTAGGGGTTCTCCCTCTGAACTGCAGAGCAGAATAGAGGGTCTGGAAATCAGGGATCAGCCATCCAGCTCCCCGCCACACCTTTAACTCTCAGTGTGACTTTGAACTTGTTTCTTAATTTCCTGAAACTCAGCTTCCTCATCTGGAACATTCCATTACCACTTAGCTCACACTGTAGAGGCAACACAGGGGCTAAGAGCAGAGTCTGGAGATAGTTAGACCCCAGCTCTGCACGCTTAGACCAGCTCTCAGCTTTCTTCTAAAATAGGCACCATCCCACAAGGGCTCTGATGCAAGACACGAGAGAAGGCATGTAACACGTGAGCACATGCTTTCCACATGAGAGGCACTAAATACAGGCCATTTACCATCACTCGGATGTCACGGTTACATGTATCTGCCTTTGGTTGCTGTGCACATGGACGTACAACATGTATAAGAGCTCAGGGGCACCCCTGCTCCTTTCCCACCACCTGTTCACGACACCTCTGCAGGGTAAAGGACTGCATGTTGGTGTCATGGCTCTGACCTCTTATGTGTCTCCCCAACACCCATCTACATAGCCCCACTTCCCACCTTTAATCTTTGCCTCCTACCATTTCCCTTCAAATCTGACAGCTTAATTGCACAAAAACTGATGACAGCAGTAACAATAATAATGGCCGCTAACACTTATGGGGCCCTTTCAATGTATCACTCTTTTGAGCACTTTACATGTATTAGCTCATCTAACCCTTATTTAAGAGGTAGAGACTGTTGTTGTACCCATTTTACAGATGCCGGAAACCCAGATGCAGGTGTAGTGACTTGCCCAAAGTCACAGGAAGTGTTAGAGTTGGGACTTGAACCTAGAGGTCTAGCCAATAAGCAATGGATGTGTTTTCCATTTTCCAAATGCAAAGTAAATAAAAATATGCATGGCATATCTGAACACGAAGCACAGATAATGCCCAGAGCAAGGGAACAGCAGTGACGGAAACAAAACCAAAACCTCAGAATGTTGAGTCTTTGTGCTACCTTTACTCTAATAATCTCACCTTAGTGAGACGGGAAACCTTGACAGCCTTACGTAAGGCAAGGTGCTCTTCCTTAGCTTTGCACCAAGAGCCCAATATTTTGGGCAAAAGTGGGGGCCATAATTGTTTTTTTTTTAATTGAGGATTCAGTGCGTACACTCAGGACTCAAAGAAGGAGTGTACTGCTACCTCTTTGCTGATGTGGGTGTGAGTTAACATCTGGCCTTTAGTTAATTCTTGCAGCAATATCAGGTCCCAGACTACCTGAACAGTTCCCATCCCCTGGGATTTTCACCCCTTTGAATAAAAGGGGTTATAAAACACATATCCAAATATGATTTCACTTTTACATTTGTAAAACTTTAATAGCAAGGAATTTACATTTTAGGAAAAGAAATCTCTCGTCATACCATTAACTCTCTAGTTTCAAAAATACAGTCACTATTGCTATTTTGTATTATATACGGGTCTCTATGTATCACGTGTGTATGCCTGTCTATACACATAATGTAGCATGATGTGTGCACACACGCACACACACATACAGACATAACGTGCTGTGCAAGGAACAGGAACAGTGCTGTCAGCCCCTGCCGACGAGGAGGCCGTGTGTCCTGAGCCACTCCTGCAGGAGCGGCGGTGGCCTCAGGGTGAGCCCTGCATACTCTCTCCTTCCTGTGCACTCACTGGAGCCATGCAGTGGGGTCCAGTCTGTGACCATATATATCATGGGCTCTTTGTGTGCGGTGTAGCCAATGGCCTAAACGGAGTTCAGACACACTCTCTCGGAAGCCTACAGGGCCAGCCACCATCACAACTGTGTGTGCACATGCTCAGACCCAGGGAGTGCATTTTTTACAAGCTATCCCCACGTGAATCCTGTGACCTTTCGGGACCACCTTCCAAATCTGCCTCTCCAATTGGTCCGGCCGCTCACCCGAGCCTGGGTTCTCTCTGTGGAGCAGATTGGGAGTCCCCGCTGCCCGGCCCTGAGGAGCTTGGGTCAGGCTCCTCTGGGTCACCCCCTGAAGGCTACAAAGGAAGGGTCACTTCTTTTCCACCCAAGGCAGCCCGAAGGGCCGAGATGGTCTTTGGCTTGACCTTACCTCTCAACTCACGGGCTCCTTTTCTCCTTCTCCCAGATAAGTTGTGCAACGTCTTTCTTCGGAGCTGAGGGTGCAGCTCCCTTCTCTCTGGCAAGCTTTCTGAATGGCACTTTCCGTATAAACAGGAAGAGTGCGTGTGGTCACCACTGAAGTGTGCAGGTGTTGATAGAGGATGTGAAAGTGTGGAGGCGAGTGACTAACCCAGCCAATGGCGTTTCCCCACCAGGCACCCAGCTGGCCACCTCTCACCCACAGCAGGGCAAGGTCTACCAGAAGGCTGGAAGCAGCAGCCTGCACCCCACTCTGGGGGACCACCTGACACGAACCAGAAGAATGTGGTCAGGGAGGCCAAGGAGAAGTTCTCTGTTGCTCTACTCCTCTCCCTAACTCTATGCAAACTCTTTAAAAGAATCCCAGGAAAGTTTCTGAATCCCTTAAATATATTCTTATCATCAGGTACACTGACTTTGATGGGGTACTTGACTTGTCTGAAACTCTGCTGGTTCTCCCAAAGTGCCTGGAAATCCAAGAGATCAGAACCAAAAGCCTCATCCTGCCTCTGGACTGTAATAAGACTTCTAGAACTTTCTAGGGCCGAGTTGCACCGGGAGAGGAGAAAGAGCATTAGATGAGAAGTCAGACAACCCAAGCCTGCTCTGCTTGAAGGGTTTTTACCTTCTCATCTCCATCCACCAGTAGGGCTCCCTGCTCCATGCCCTTGCCTCCCCCCTGCCCCACCCCACTCATCTTCAGAATTACTTTCGCTAACGTCACCAGGGAGCGTAGCCAATGGACACTTTTTCAGTTCCTGTCTTTTTTTTTTTTTTTTTGCGGTACGCGGGCCTCTCACTGTCGTGGCCTCTCCCGTTGCGGAGCACAGGCTCCGGACGCGCAGGCTCAGCGGCCATGGCTCACGGGCCTAGCCGCTCCGCGGCATGTGGGATCTTCCCGGACCGGGGCACGAACCCGTGTCCCCTGCATCGGCAGGCGGACTCTCAACCACTGCGCCACCAGGGAAGCACTCAGTTCCTGTCTTATTTGTCCTCCTGTAGTGTCTGACACCTGGGACCACTTCTTTCCTTCTGGAAATTTCCCCTTGGCCCTGTGACCCCGAACTCTCCTGGTGATTTCTCTCATTGTCAGCCTTCCGTTCCTCTGCCGGCGTCTTACATTTTGATCTTCCCCAGGGCTCTGTCCTCAGCCCAGTGGCTCACGTTCTCCCGAGCAGCCTCTTCTGCACTCCAGATGCTGCTACCCAAGCCCACATCCATCTCTTCCCAAGTGTCTGCTGCTCCCCCGGGGCACCTCCTGGGTATCAGGTTCCATGGTCTGGAATGAAACCCTGGTCGGGAAGACCGCCCCCTCCCCTGGCCTGCATCACTTTCCATGTGGGCTGTGAAACCCTTCCTGCCTAGTTCCCAGCTTGCCCCTGGATTCCCACTCCTGAGTTTGCCTCCTTCTGACCTCTCGTTTGGCCCTTGGCTAATAAGGCTTTTGCAGACTAGACTCTCAGTTTCCTCATCTAAACAGGACCATTTATCTATACCCTCAGGCTGGATTCACTTCTGGACATGCCTAGAAACTGCCCACCCAATCCTATGCCAACCCCTGGGACATGATCCCAGGACACACCAAGTCCCCAAAAAAGGGAAAAGTTTTCTTTTCCTATATCCAAACCAGAAACGGGGCATCTTCTGCCCTTTCCCACACACTCCTCAACCTCCAAACATCGACCTCTATCAATTCTACCTCTTAAACCACACCTCAAATCCTCTCTCTCTTTTCCTTTCCCACAGCCATGCCCTTCCTCCAGACCTCAACATCAAAGGGACACGTGCACCCCATATCCAAGCGATTCGCTGTGGTGTGGAAGGGGAAGAATAGAATATCTACTCACACTTACTTGTTTGTTTTTATGAGGTTAAGCCCCACACAACATGAAATTTACCATTAACCATTTTGATGGGTACCAGTGGCATTGAGCACAGTCATGTTTTAATGCACATAATGCATGAGTACCATTGTACTGTGATCATTTGTGAATAATCACACACCTACTGGGAATACGTTGTGATGATTTCTTCACCAAGGAAGGTGTATGAGCAGACAGGTGGACACACCTGGCTGCCTGACGCATCTCCTAGGGGACAGGCTCCAGAGTATATTCCCAACTGCCTCCACATTTTCTTTGTCAAGACTGCAAAAATGATAACATGATACTCTCCTCACTCCCCTCTCAGACCTCACACCCTTCAATGGCTCCCCATTCCTTCCAGGAAAATCCCCAAGTCCCATTGCTGGGTGGGCAAGGTTCTCGACGCAGTAGCCTCTGCTCTTTCCGGCAGCATCTCTGCCACTCTCATGACTCACCTCCTTCTTCACTACCCAAGACCATCATACCACTGGTGATTTTCTGAACACCCAGGCTACGCTAGACCACTCTGTCTTTTCCCACGTCATTTCCTCTTTGGGGGATGTCTTTCTTTCCAATGGCTATCTGACAAGACCCCGTGGATGCTAAAAACCCTTCCTCGTTACTCCTCTCTGAGGCAGAATTCATTATGCCTGTGCGCTGCCACTGTAGCATTTGCCTCTGTGCTGGATGGTACGATGGGCGATTTGGTGGTTAAGAGGGTGGGATCTGACATCAGAAGGACTTGGGTTCGAATCCTGCCTCTGGCATTTACTAGCCCTGGTCCCTTGGGCACGTAACTTAACTTCAGCTTCCTCATCTATGCAACACCCACGTCACAGAGTTATGGTGTAAATTCAACCACATCGTGTCTGAACAGGATGTAAAGAGTATTCGTTAAGTGGTGGGGATGATCGTTATGGCTATTTTGTTTGTTTACCTTACTATTCAGAAAACTCCTTATAAAATGCATCAATTTCATACCAAGGAGACCTACTCCTGATAAGGCAGAATCCCTTCATTGAAAACAAAGACCACAAAAAACAGGTTAATCCTTTAGTGTACACTTGTAACAGGTCAGAGAACGCATTTTCTGCCAGCTGTCGAGGGTGGGTCAGCCTCCTTCATTCCCTTTTCTGTTCACTTCCCACTGCTCGCCCACCCAGCAGTAACTCACCACCAGCAGGTTGCTGAATGCTCTGGGCTGCATCTTGTCACCATGCTTTTGTATGAGCTCCCCAAGTGCCAGCCCTGGCAGGGGGCACTCGGGGGAGACTGCCTGCCCCTCTCGGCCAGCATCCCTGTGTTCCCCGTACAGATACCCCCATCCCGGGCCTGGGATGTAAGCAGCAACAAGTTCAAACTACTCTACATAAAACAGACCAACAACAAGGACCTACTGTAGAGCACAGGGAACTATACTCACTGTCTTGTAATAAACTATAACGGAAAAGAATATGAAAAAGAATACCATGTATAAATGAATCACTTTGCCATACACCAGAAACTAACACAGCATTGTAAATTAACTAGAAGGAAAAAATAATAAAATAAAAAACTGATACCTATCAATAATAATTATGATTATTTTTTTAAAAACACAGAAAACAAGTCCCTGGAGTTGGGGCTAGTCACAGATGCCTTCATTCAGATTTATTTCCATCCTCTGGTAAAACATCTGGCACGATGTTTGTTTGTTTGTTTTTTCCAGCCGTGCTGTGTGGCTTGCGGGATCTTAGTTCCCCGACCAGGGATTGAACCCAGGCCGTCAGCAGTGAAAGTGCAGAGTCCTAATCGCTGGACGGCCAGGGAGGTCCCTGGCACCATGTTTAATAAAAGTCCTTCTTCTGCTAAAACACCCATTACACTTAGTCAGTCAGTTACTTCGTTGTGCACCTTCTCCTGGAGGCTGGAGGCTTTGCAAGGTAGGGGTGGCACCAGCCCTGTCCACGCCTGTCTCTGCGTGACCTAGGTCCTCAATTAGGATTTGTTGAGGGAGTCCATGAATGAAAAGGTCATTACACTGCAGCTGGGTGAAACCAATTACGAGCCCAAGTTCTGTCATGTGCTAACCTTGTCCTCCTGTGCAACCTGGAGCAAGTTATAATATCTCAGAGCTGCAGTTTCCTCATCTATACATTGGGAAGCACAGGACACATCCTCCCATAGGCACAGGGGCAGTTTCCAAAGCAGGCTGCAAACTGCAAAGCCCTTTGTGAAAGTGATACTGCCGGGTGTGTTTGGAGCTGGGAGCAGGAAGTGATGAGCGAGGATGACGGAAGAGCTGGGGCAAATGCGCTGCACCCAGCGGGTCAGCGGCAGGATGCCCGACCCTACCCACCCACCCACCCCCGCCCCGCTTCTCCAGCAGGAGAAAGCTAGGGCTTTACCTCTGCCCCGGGGAAGGGCTGTGTTTGTGGAGCTGTTGTTCCCCTGAGCGAACTGCCTGCGTACTTGGCAAAGTTCTCGAGCCCTCCCTGCAGGGAAATGATGCATCCTACGTCCTCATGCCCCACAGTGGGGAACGAGAGCACAGGAAACACGGCTGGTCCTCTCTGCCGGGACCAGGAAACAAGCCCACGTGGGCAGCACGCGCTGGACCAAGGGGGGCTGCATGAGGAAGCCTCTCTAGGAAGGTGGGATGGGAAGGTGTGTCTGGGAATCCTGCAATTCCCTGCTGGGCAAACGGAACAGCTTAGGTGGTAAATGGGTGAGGATGGGCTGGTCAGTGCCAGCTGGGGCTTCATCATCATTCCCAACCACACAGTGGGTGTGGGCAGCCTCCTTTGCCAGGTTGCCAGATTAGGTATGGAGACTAGCTACTGAGGGAGGGGGCTCGCCTCAGTCCTCACCCGGTAGGACTGTGCAGGCTCACAGATGCACAGGTGAGAGTTTCCCCATCTCCACACCCCTCTGCGCACTCTAGCCAGGCCTCTTGCACTCAGCAGGTGCTGTGAATTTTGGTTGCGTGAACAGGAGGATCTGATTAATTGATACCTCTTTGTGTATGTCTATATCTATTGTTTGTCCTGTGTGATAATGAAAAATAGCTGACATTTATTGCATTTATGCTTACAATGCCCCAAGAAGCACTTTGTATGTATTTATTTATTTAATCCTCCAAAAACCCTGTGAAATAGATACTATTCTTATCCTTATTTTACCAGTGTGGCACAGGAAGTAGAGAAGTTGAAGAAATTGCCCAAGGTCACACAAATAACCAGTGATAGATCTAGGGTTCAAACACAAGTATGACTGTTCCAGGGCACATGTAGACTCTCTATACACACACATACACACTTGATTCACATACCTTTGTACGTATGTGTAAAAACAAGTCTACACATTGTGTTTATATTTATAGGTAAGTCTGTAAGCATAATGTTTATTCCTGGCATGACCATCCCACATGAAATCCTCCTGAGCAGCCCCAAACACACACACATATGTAAAATCATTTTACTGGTAGTAGTAAATTTCGGTAGCACAGAAAGCACACTGAGGGAGGAGAGGGAAGGGGCCAAGACAGTGGAATGACTTATCTCTATCAGAACCAAAGACTTCCAGATTAAAAGGACATAACAAAGGAAACAATCAAAAGGAAGAAGGGGCAAGTCTCCTGCACTGGGTTTAGAAAGTACAGGTAAATAGGTAACAGATCAAGGGGAGGGAGGTATGCATCCCATCACACACAAGAAAAATTGCTGCGGGAGCTGCTCAGTAATTCACGACTGGAACACGAAGCAGGGACTGTGGCAGGGATAAAATAAGAAACAAATAGGGTAGATGGGGATGGAACATAATTACGGAGCCACTCAATCCACTGGCACCGTTTACCAGAGAATAAGTTGCATACACGAGAATTTGCATATAAATGAGATGCTGAAAGCACAGGAACGGTACAGTGATAAGACTTCATACATGTTATTAAAGCATGCCAGTGGGAGAAAAAATCACTCAATTGATACCATGTAGGTTTAACTACATCGCATGACCAAAATAAATTTTAAATGGTGTCCTTGGCTTCAAAACAAGTATGTGGCTTTCAATTCAGAATGCTAACTGATATTCTGCATAGGTCTATCTCATTCATTTGATTCTTTTTTCTCTTCTTTAAACAATTTTATTTATTTACTTATTTTTTAAATTGAAGTATAGTTGATTTACAATGTCATGTCAGTTTCAGGTGTACAGCACCGTGATTCAGTTATACATACATATATATGTGTATATATATGTATATGTATACATATGTATGTATATATATTCTTGGCCTCATATATTTGAAGTATTACTTTAGGAACAAATATTTTAGAATAAATACTGAAGTATCAGTTCTCCCACTGGTTAAGTGTAATCATTGCATTTTTTTTAACTTTCATGAAACACTCGTTTTTATTCTCTTGTTCTATGCAGCATATAATTCCTAAACAAGACTTTTAAAGAATAATTTCTGACAGTCTTTCATTGTTACTATTGACACAAGCTTCCTTTATAGGTAAGACAAACTTAAACTTTATAAATAACCACAAAAACTTCTACAACAGTGAAAACGGTATTTAAAGCATCTGACACTTTACATCTGAAAGTTGTATTGGTGAAATAACTTGTGAAATGCAAATGGATTTTTGTATCAAATGAAACTTTATAGGAATATTTTTAAATAGTGAGGAAACTCTCATTTTCAGTTTGCACATACATTGTCAGATGAGTCACAGTTCTGCTAGCACTGAAAGGCATATCCAAGACGCGGCGAGGGGTTGGGGAGAGGGATAAATTAGGAGTTTGGGATATAAACACACTACTATATACAAAATACATAACCAACAGGGACCTACTGTAGAGCACAGGGAACTCTACTCAATATTTTGTAAAAACCTATAAGGGAAAAAAATCTGAAAAAATATAGATATATATGTATGTATAACTGAATCACTTTGCTGTACACCTGAAATTAACACAACATTGTAAATCAACTATACTCCAATGAAAAATTTTAAAAAAAGAAAGGCACAGCCGCCTGCCACAAAGCACCCAAATCACACGACAGAGATGTAGGCCTGAGGCTTGGCCAGGTACCTGCTCAACCTCCCTAACTCCCAGCCACGTGCTTGCTATGTAACTTGCCCCTCTGTCCCCCTACCTGGACTCACCTGCCCCAGGACAGGAACTTCTCTGAAGGTGGCTGTCAAATCAGATGCCCAGGTAGCAGACACTTCCTTGCCAAGCTCAGTGTACTGGGCGGCAGCGGCAGAGAGGGACGTCACTTATCCTACTGTCTCTCTCTGGTCTCAGGGACTGCAGGCCATACGGTCAGACAGTCTGTTTAATCAGTTCTCTGAGAAGTACCGGGAAAAGCTGCTCAAGGCTGGGGGTGACCAAACTGAAGTTTTCAGCATCCCTAAGCTCCTTACACAACTTAAGGACTTAGGAGGTCCTATGGCCCAAGAGTGCTTATTGCTTGGTTGGGAAACTCTGCTCTAAGGTATGGAAGCTAAGAGGGGGTTATTATTTTCATACTCAGTAGGCCATTGGCTGATACGCGTGTGTTGCTATATCCCTGCATTTGGGGTTTGTTAGTTACTCTTTAATTGTCTTAAAATTTTGCTTTCTATATTTTGACGCTATGTTTGCGGGCACATAAATGTTCCTGTTTGTTTTCATTTTGTTATTAATTATACTTTATACGAATTTATTAAGTTATTCCATTTCTCATTATAATTACAATGCATTTTACATTGAATTTAACTTTGTATGACTATAAGTACTGTCTCCCCTGCATCCTTTATGTTTTGCATATTCCTGAGAGTCTTTATTTATTCTTTTAATTTTTATATTTCTTTGTCCTTTTGATTTCTCTATTAGGAGTCTAGTAGCTTAGTTAGAGTTTATGTTTCAGCTGGTATTTGCCCTTTAGAAAAGGATCTTTCCCTATTTACTTTTATTGTCTTAATTAATTTAATTGCCTTTTCTTCTGTTATTTTTCAGGCTTCCCTTTTTTGATATTTCTTGCTACTTCTCTTGTTTTGATATTTCTATATAAATTATGGATTCTTTTCTTTGAAAGGTAGAGATCCTGTTTCAATTCCATTGCCTTTTATTCTCTAAACCTTGTCGTTTTGAAACTGGTGGAAACATAAGCAATATTTACTGTTTTAATTTTAGCAAACTGATATAATGTTAACAGAGAAGCCTATTAAATAGAACTACTAACTGCACCATAATTTCAGTAATTCTGCTGGGAGCTGACGGTAACTGAGTGTTTACCCCGTGCTAGAAACCTGGGCTAAGTGCTTCAACGATGTGACTGGGAATGGGATTCCCAAGACTGAGGGCCCGGCCAAGGCCAAAGGGCTAGCAGAGTTGAAGCTGGAATCTGAAACCCAGGCTGTGTGATTCCAGAGGCCAACCCCAAATCCAAAGGGATGCCCTCAGAAATCTCCTAAGGAATAGACAGTCTCTTCTCCCCCAGTGGCCTCTGCAGCTCCTCCAAGGATGTTCAGATGGTCCTCTTAGCCAAAGGTCACTGGAAAAAAGCCACTTTGAGTGAATCCACTTCAACTGGGGACCAAAACTTGATACTCAACAGAGAAATAAGAAGTTTGACTATGACTTAATCTTTAAAAATAAAGTGAAAAATTATGAAAGTTTATCTTACATGTATTAAAGTGTAGGTTATAATTGCCATTACATGTTAATTTTTAAGACAAACAAGAAATAAACTGAGTATTCTTTGGGTGGCTTTTGGGTGCGATATTCCTAAAAAAAGAGTAGGATGGCATATAAGGACATCCTTCACTTCAGATACTTTTATGACACAAGCATAAAGAAAGTGTCTCAAAAAAAAAGAAGCAACGGCAGCAGCAGCAGCAAAGGATTTATATGTTTGCCTAATGCCTCTCTTAATCCTTGACATGAAAATCACTCTCTTTTGAAATGCCTAAGCGTGGATTTTCTCTTCAATTTTTAACTAGAGAAATTCTGCTAAACTGCATTAGATACTAGTTTTACATGTGATTCGAAGAGCTCTCCAACACCATTTTTATCTGCTTCATGAAATCTTACCGTCTTTTGCAAAATGTATAATTTCACTTTGCAATTGACTTGCATCGCAAATCCACGACATTGCACTGTCTTGCTCTGCTTAACGTCTGACAAATGAGGAGGGACAAACTGCATCAGTCTTGGTCCCTGCAGGAAACAGATGGCATACTCACTCAGACACTATAATTGAGGAGAGTTTAATAAAAAAAAAGTGTAAAAATGTTGTTGGACAGGGTTAGGGGAAACCAGTAAAGGACGCTGAAGGATATCTGGGTTAGCAACATCAGGAAGCCATTACCAGCCACCTCCATTCCTCTAACCGCCTCCTGTGACCCAGGGAGCATATCTGTAGCTGGCAGGCAGGGATGCTTCGAAGGAGCGGTGATTTACGTAGAAGGACACAAGCCATTTGCAGTGACCCAGCTGAGAGGGACCTGGAGATTAATTACCCTGACATCACCCTTCTACTGTCTTCTGGTCTCCTACCAGTGACACCCATTGGCCAAACCCAAATGGAATCCCAAGAGCAAGGGAGCCCACTGATTACCTTTATAGAGTTCAGCTTCTCAGGACACAGAGTGGGAAGAGAGAAATTGGACATAAGAGGGACCAATAAAAATATCTGTCATACTGACCGAAAACATGTCGATTTCTTGACTCAGTAGATTCTGACATTAAGTGAAGAGGAATGTTTGAATGATAACAAGCTTTAAAGGTGCTCAGTTTGTTATGAATCTTCTAGTTTCACAACTTGTGTTTCCTATATTACGTCATAACTGGAGTGATTTGGGTGATTAATACTGGGTTACTGTGATCTCCTGCCGTTTCCCTTCTAAAGGCATGCGGAAGAAAGTTTCCTTCTACTTTGAAGAGAGAAGAAATGGAGTGAGGAGTAAACTGAACACGTGTGTGTATTGGGGACAAATTTGTGTATACATATACACACGCAGAAAAATGCCACCCATACAGCCTGAGTGAATGTATTGAGTCAGCTGGCAGTCATGAACATTTCAATTGCTAGGAAGTGTTTTCTGGTATTTTGAAGCCAAGAGGCCATATCTAAGTTTTCAAGCCTTAACTGAATCACCAGTTTCATCATCTCACTGGATTTACAATGTTTAATGAGCAAAATGGAAGTTTTAGAAAGGGAATTAAGAGGGAAATCACTCCATTTTGTATCATACTTTGAATGACTTAAGACAAATCTGAAAAACAGAATTACTTCTGGCTCCTTTTTGAAAACTTTCAGAAGATCTGAGACGAATGGCATCTAAAACAATCATTAACATCCATTTGCTTCTATACATTCAGAATAATTTCCCTGTTTTTGAACATTCTGATGGTTGATACAGGGCAAATAAAGGCAAAAGGAACAGAACACCTCATCCTGATAAAAAGCTTAGTCCAGGCTACCCTTGCAGACGGAAGTACTTGTTTTTAGCTGGTGAGTCATTCACTTACTTTCAAAATGTAGCTTACCACCATCTACCCAACTAGGAAACAGACCACTCCCTAGTGCAGAAGATTCTTCTTAATTTAATGCTCCCTCAACAAACATTCTGTGAGGCTGACAGTGCCTCCTGGCCCACAGCCCCCCCTGAATCCTCGGCCTTTCATCTCTGGAGTCTTGTTGTCCCCTCTGGCTACTGTCTGGGAACCAGGTCCTGGAGCATCTGCACCAGTCTAAGCCCTGTCTTAGTTAGAGTCCCCCAGAAGTAGGCTCTCGAGATAAGGATTCTAGTGCAAATGGTTTCTTCGGGAGATGAAGAAAACACCAGTAGGAGAGTTGGGGAGAGAGACAGGGAAGGGAAGCAGCGAGAAGAAGGAATTATCAAGCCACTGTGGTTAACTGGGACTTAACCTTCTGGGGAAATGACATAGCAACCCATGTAGAACACACAAGTCGGGTTGGGGACTGGGGTATTTATATGCCGACTCCTATCTGTCATTGGTTGAAAGCTGTTTGCTGGAGGGACTAGTCGTCTGATACTTTCAGTCTGCCAAAGATGAAGGCAAAATGAGATTTCGGGGCTTCCCTGGTGGCGCAGTGGTTGAGAGTCCACCTGCCGATGCAGGGGACATGGGTTCGTGCCCCGGTCCGGGAAGATCCCACATGTCGCGGAGCAGCTGGGCCTGTGAGCCGTGGCCGCTGAGCCTGCGCGTCCGGAGCCTGTGCTCCGCAACGGGAGAGGCCACAACAGTGAGAGGCCCGCGTACCGGAAAAAAAAAAAAAAAAAAAAAAAAAGAGATTTGGGAACCAGAGAAAATCCTCAGGCATAGAAGTGTAGGCCGTGGCAGTTGGATGTCAGATGGACATATTCTAAGGTGGTTAGTTGGGGCCAGAGGGTTAGGGCAGGACACTAATGGCATCTGCTATACCGCGGCTCTCTCTCCCGTCACTTTCTATCACCATCAACTGTGGAGAATTATGTTCTTGTCTTGGAGCAGCAAGACTTCTACTCTCTCCAACCTGTTTCTCTCAAGAGTTTTGCTGAGGCCTCACATTCTCTAAGTTGTCCTAAAGGCCTAGGCTTTTGGAACACCAAAGCCAGAGACTCATAGACCTCTTCACTCTCCATTCTGTCATATTTTCACATGGGACAATGGACACAGAACAAACTCTCTGTAAAAGTGGTAAAAGCAAAAGGTGGAAATATTGGAAAGTTTAACATCTCAAAAATTACTCTTCCATAGACACCACCACTGTTATTACCATCGCAATTAGTTACTTCATTACTATGAGCACAACAGAAGATATCATGAGAAGACTCATGAACACTAGTACTAGTAAGTGTGACCAACTAGAGTCAAATGAAAAATAGTATAGAATCTTTGGCATCTGCATATGCACAATTCAAACTTGTTTTTTATTAAAATCCTAGAGAGTATTTCTCTCTAGGCTATGATGGAGCGATTTGTAGTAGACAAATGCTTCAGCTGAAAAGAAGTAGAAAAGTAAATACACAGTAAATTTGTTTGAGAGCACTAGGGAGGTGCTGGGACAAATGCCAGCATCTGAGGGGCCAAGGCTCTCAAGAAAATGGAAACCCATTGAGAACGCAACCATTTTCGTTCCATCCTTCCTCTTAGGACATTTGCTGATACCTGATAGAGAGAGAGTAAGGTTGAACTGGGCAGAAGAAGGTTATCAAGAATCAGATAAGCCAGAAGAGCTTTTGCTAATCTCACAGGGAATGCAAAGGCAAAAGAGGAGTGTGGGGTTGCCAAGGCGGCCAAGACGTGAAGGGCCCAGGATGTAGAAGGAAGAGAAGTTCAGGAAAGTGAGCCTGACACTCCATAGCAGTTTTCCCCTTGAGGCACTTCCTGATTCTTAATTTGTGCAATACAAAATGCTCAGAAACCTCTACAAAACCAGCTGGAAAATTATGCAGAGGTTTTAGTGGTCTTGTATATCTAGGAAGATAAACATTCATGCTCTCAGCTGAGGGTCTGGAGTACATACTAAATGTAGTTTTGAATTAAATATAGATTCAGTCTTGCAAAGTCTGTAACATAGCTTTGAACCAAGGATTAAGGTAAACTGTCCATATTTGAGCTATCTGTCAGAGATAACATTAATCCTCTCTGAAGGAAGAAAAAAAATCCTCAGTCTCCTCAGTTTTCATACATGATGTTTGACATTTAATTAAAACATCAAGTATATATAAAAAAGGTCAAGAGGAAAATAGGCAATAATAATAGAAACAAAGGTGATCAAGATATTTCAGTTACTATACACATTCACATATAGGATGAATGAATTTGTAAGAGTAGATGATATGGTGAAGAATTTCAATAGAAAATTCTAATATATTAAAGGGAAATTCTAGAAATTAAAAATATAACTGAAATTTTAGGTAGAACACTCTTTGACAAAAATAACAGCAATTAAAAAAAAATCTGTCTCCTAAAGTAAAAGAAAAAAAAAGCAAAACCAAACAAATGGGACCTAATTAAACTAAAAAGCTTTCGCATAGCAAAGGAAATCATCAATAAAATGAAAAGACAACCTACTGAATGGGAGAAAATATCAATATTTGCAAATGATATGACCAATAAGGGATTAATATCCAACATATATAAATAGCTCATACAACTCAGCACCAAAAAAACAAAGAACTCAATTAAAAAAATGGGCAGAAGATCAGAACAGACATTTTTCCAGGAAAGGCAGATGGCCAACATAGCTAATCAGCAAGGAAATGCAAATCAAAACCACAATGAGATATCGCCTCACATCTGTGATAGAATATCTGTCAACAAAAAGAAAACAAACAACAAATGTTGGCGAGGATGTGGAGAAAAGGGAACCCTCCTACACTGTTGGTGGGAATGGAAATTGGTGCAGCCACTGTGGAGAACAGTATGGAGGGTTCTCAAAAAATTAATAATAGAGCTACCGTGTGACCCATCAATTCCACTGCTGGGTACTTATCCAAAACAAAACCCCATTAATTTGAACCCAGTGTTCCTAGCAGCATTATTTACAACTGCCAAGGTATGGAAGCAACCCAGGTGTCCATCAACAGATGAATGGATAAAGAAGATGTATGTATACCACCTAAACACCTCAATTAAAAAGGCAAAGATTGTCAAATGGGATTAAAAAAAATCAAGACCCAAGTATATGTTGCGTACAAGAATCCAACTGAAATGTAAAGACACAAAGAGGTTAAAAGTAAAACAACGGAAAAAGATACACCATGCTAACACTAGTCAAAAGAAAGCTTGGGTTGTTCTATTAAAATCAGATGGAGTCACTTTCAGAGCAAAAAAACTACCAAGGACCAAGAGGGTCACTTATAATGATAAACAGATAAATTAATCAAAAGGACATACAATTCTAATATTTACGTTTCTGAAACAGACCTTCAAAATATATAAAGTAAAAATTGAAAGAACTGCAAGGAGAAACAGAGAAATTCACAGTTATGGAAGACGATTTCACCGCCCATCTATCCACAATTGAGAAAACAAGTATACAGAGAATCAGAACTAACACAGAAGATTTGAACAACCCTATCAATGTAGCTGACCTAATTTACATCAAAGAACACTCCACCCAAAAACAGAAGAATGCGTATTTTCTTCAAGAGCACATGGAACGTTTACCAAGATAAGCCAGGTTCTAGGTCATGAAAGTATTCTCAATGTAAAAAGGGATGAAGTCATCCAAAGTATGCTCTCTAGAATGGCATTAAATTAGAAATAAATAATAAAAATCCTTAGGAAATCCTCAAGTATTTGGAAATTAGTAAGAGATTTCCAAATAACCTACGGATCTCAGAAAAAATACACAAAATGAGAAAGTATTTTGCACTGAATGAAAATGAAAACATAACCTATCAAAAATGTTTGAGATGCAGCTAAAGCTCTATTTAAAAGGAAATTTATAGCACTGAACACCTGTATTAGAAAAGAAAAAATTTTCAAAGACTAAACCTTAAGAAACAAAAATAAGAGGAGCTAATGAAACCTAAAGTAATCAGAAGAAAGGAAATAATAAAGATCAAAGCAGAAATCAGTGAAATAGAAAAACAATAGGGAAATATTAATGAAACAAAAAACTAGTTTTTTGAGAACATCAATAAAACTGATGAGGTTCTAGTTAAATTTTTAAGAAAAAATTTTCCCAGGTTTTCATCCTTTATTATCTGTGTGTTACATACAGTGCTTCCTTTCTCACTCTACTGCCCTCATTTTTGTCCAAATTCTCAATGCCTTTATTAAAAAAGCTTAACTAGTGTTTTGTAAAGATCATAGCTGATAAATTGACACTGATACAATCTACTGATTTTATTAAGATTTCTTAAGTTTTACAGCACTCGTTTGTGTGTATGTGTGCATGTGTGTGTGTGTTTAGTTCTATGGGATTTCATCACCTGGGTGGATTTCCATGACCACCACCACAATCAAGATACAGAACAGTTCAATTGCAAAGAGCCCTCATGCTACCCTTTGATACCCACAGCTGCCTCCTCCTTACTACTAACCCCTGCTCCTATCTCTAATCTCCGGCAACAGCTATTCTCTTCTACTGTATAATTTTGTCATTTCAACAGTGCAAAATCTGCATATAACATATAGTCGGCCCCCTAGATCAGCAGTTCCTCCAGATCTGTGGTTCTGCATGAGAGGATTCAACCAACCTCAGACCAAGCAGCACTGTATTATTTACTATTGAAAATAACCTGCAAATAAGTAGACCCATGCAGTTCAAAGGTCAACTGTAATTCTTCTGCATTGAAAATTACAACATAGCATACAGAGAAGTTAAAGAGGACCTAAATAAATGGAGGGATATATCATATTTGATTTTTATACTATAAAAATCTCATTTTTCCTCTTCAATTCAATGAATTTATATGGGAACGGAAAGGGCCAAGAAGTGTCAAGACACTCTTAAAGGAGGAAGCTGAAGTTCTTACTCATCCATAGATGAATTCCTACGAAACACCTTCATAAGTCCAAACCAGGTCTGCACATATACTGCAACTGATTCATGATGAAGGTGACACTGGACACTGCAGTAGAGTAGAGAAATCATCCTTTTTTTCCCAAAAACAGTGCTGGACCAATTAGATACTATAGGAGACAAAAATGAATCTTGATATCTACCTCACACCACACAAAGAAACCTATTCTAGATGAACTGTAGATCTAAATGTGAAAGGTAAACAATAACATTTCTAGAAGAAAACATTGGAGAATACCTGTGTGACGTGAGGGTAGGCCAAGACTTCTTAAATAGGATATAAAAAGCATTGACCAAAAAGGAAAACTGGTAAGTTAGACTATTAAAATCAAGAATTTCTGTTCATCGAAAGATACCATTGGGGAGTTAAGGTACAAATCACTGAGTAGAACAAGGTATTTGCAATCCTATCTAACAAATAATTTGATACTCTTACCAATCAGTAAGGCAAATACAGACAAACCTTGGACAAAACATGTGAGCAGCTATGTCACAAAGGGAATACGCAAGTGTTCAATAAACACACGAGGCATCAGGTGAATACAAACCAAAACCACAAGGCGATACCACTACACATACACTGAAATGACCAAAATTAAAAAGATGGGTGACACCAAGTATTGGCAAGGATGTGGAACAACTAGAATTCCCAATCACTGCTGATGAGTGTGTAAATCTGTACAACTGTCTGGCAGTATTTACTAACCCTGAATATCTTCATACCTTATACTCCAATAATTCTACCTTTGGGTATATCCCCAACAGAAATGTGTACTCACAGACACCAAAACGCACACGCAAGCACTGCACGCTTCATGATAGATAAAAACTGAAACCCACCAAATATCCCTTGGCAGTAGAATAGAACAGTAAACTGTGGTATAGTCACACAACACAATTCTCTACAGCAGGTTCAGCAAACTTTCTCTGTCAAGGGGTAGTGAGTAAATATTTTAGGTTTTACAGGCCACATGTTGTCTCTGCTGCATATTGTGTATTTTTTTATGACTCTTGACAAATGCAAAAGCCATTCTTAGCTGGTGGGTCATCCAAGGACAGGCTGGGGTAACTTGCCTGTCCCTGCTCCAGACCACTAGCAGTGAATGTGTTACTCGGCATGCAATAACATGAATACATTTCACAAACACAATTTTGCGTGAGAGAACCAATTCACAAACGTGTGCATACGTATAATTCTAGACAAACTGCTGTGGATAAAAGTCTTGATAGTGGTTATCCTTAGGGGTAATAGTAATAAAATGATGAAAGCAGACACGAATAGGGCTTCCGAGGGGGCGGCAATATTGTTCCTTGATCCGGGTAGTGGTTACACATGATTCATTTGGGGAAAATTCCCTGAGCTACTTAAGATTTGTATCATTTTCTGTATGTATGTTATACTTCCAAAATAATTTTACTTAAAAATACTACAAAATCATAGAAGTCCAGTTTTTTCCCCACACAATCTACTTTCTTCTCTTTGCCATTTTTTATCAGTTTCTTTTCAGCGATCTTAATTAGTAAGAACCTTAGCCCACCCAAGTTTCCACTTCCATCTAAAAAGCTTGCCAGTGGTCCAGAACACTGTGTTAGTGACTCATGGTCACTGTAATGTTACTACATAAAAGTGCCCCAAATATCGACTTCTGTGTCATGAGTGAGGTGGGAGAGAGAGAGAGAAAATGAGACCGAGTCAGAAAGAAGCAGCATAGCGCTTCGAGGGGAAGTCACCCCAACTACAAAAGGACAATGGTTTCACCATCTAGCCTGCGGTCATTCTCCCTGATCATAACACATTTCAGTAGAAGAGAATTAAGAACACGGTTTAGCCCAAACCAAAAAGACTCACTGAACATGTTTTTCTCGTTTGCGCTTTATCTTAAACATTTGTAAAGATTTAACAGCGTACCCCAGCAAGCCTTTTTAATCCACATTCCAGTAAGAGAGATTTCACAAATGCTTCTCAAGGACGTTTTTATTTCCAGGCTTCCACAGAGCCAAGTTACTTCAGTCTCTCAGGTGGCTTGGGGAAACCTTAAGATATGCACCACAAAAGGACACACAAGAAGGTGACTCGTCCGAGTGGGGAGTCCTCATGCCTGTTTCAGTGTTCCACCAGGATGGGGATGTGAGGGCAAAAGCCCCAGCGTCCGGACACCAGCAGAAATACAAGAATGGTCAATGTCATCTTCCACTGTCTCAAGACTGGTTTGAAAAAGTAATACGTACTGACTTTGCTCTCAATTTGTAGTTGAGCTGATATGCAGTAAAGTTGGGTTTCTTAGGAAAAAATGAGGCTTTAAGAAAAAAGGGAATGACTGTGGGGTATTAAGAGTGGATAGGGGCTTCCCTGGTGGCGCAGTGGTTGCGAGTCCGCCTGCCGATGCAGGGGACACGGGTTCGTGCCCCGGTCCGGGAGGATCCCACATGCCGCGGAGCGGCTGGGCCCGTGAGCCATGGCCGCTGAGCCTGCGCGTCCGGAGCCTGTGCTCCGCAATGGGAGAGGCCGCAGCAGTGAGAGGCCCGCGTATCGCAAAAAAAAAAAAAAAAAAAAAAAAAAAAGAGTGGATGGGTCAGCCTTGGCAGCAAACTGATTGTGTTAAACCACCTATATCATGAAGTGGCGGGCATCTGTAATTCTAGGGAAAGATTTACCTTCCTCACCTGGAGCACTTCAGGTGTGTGTCACCATCTGTGGCCCTAGAGAATATTTTATCTGCCATTGTGGTATCCCATACAAGATGTCCTACAACTAGAGGACACATTTCAGAGCAAAGAAACTGGGACTATGGGATCACGGCCCAGAATTCACTGGTCTCCCCTATGTCCCATTAGCTAGCTAGAGCTGTCTTGATAGAATGGTGCAACGGCCCGCTGAAGGCCCAGACACGTTCAGGATGAAGTATAAGCCTTAAACCAGCTGCTAGTATACGGTACCATCACCTCCAGAATTTGGGGAACCAAGGATTGGAGGTAGAAGTGGCTTCTCTCACTGATACACCAGACAACACCTGAAGGAATCTGTACTTTCTGTTCCCACAATTTTGGTTCCAGACGGTTTAGAGTTAATAGTATCCAAGGGAGGAAGACTTCACCTGGGGCCACAGTCATGGTTCTGCTCTGTTGGAAGGTCTTCTGGTCGTTTTGGCCTCCTCTTGTCATTGACCCACTAGAAGAAAGGGGTCACTGTGTTGTCTGGGGTTCTGATCACCAGAAGGGAGGTTGGGTGACCGCTACAGAACGGGGGCAAGAAGAATTACGTCTGCAATCCAGGAGATGCCCTGCGGTGCCTTGTCATCCTCACTTGCCCAGTAGTTCTGGACAAAAGAGAAACTGTCAACTGATCAAGGCAAGGCCCCCAATGCATCAGATTTTGCAGAAATGAAGATCTTGTTGATGCTGCCCCCCTCCGCTGTCCAGCCAAGACGCTGGCAGAGGGAAGGGGGCACGTGGAATGCATGGTGGGGGGAGAAAGCTATGTTATAACTTAGGCCTGTGACCAGCTACGAAAATGGGGACTGTAGCATTTGTGCATCTGTTGATGAATTGCCGTCACCCTTGTTTTCTGTCCTCATATGAAATTTACTAGCTGTGCTAATGCTTTTGATTCTGGAGGGACCATGGCTAAAATGGCCCTGATACCATCACCAAGAGGACTATACGTGCCCTTGGTCGAGGATGCCAATTATTTCTCAAATAAAAAACAGTGAGGAACCTAAGACACAAAGAGGGTGAAGTCTTCTGGTTACCTCCCATGGTCCCTCCAGATCTACTCTGCACCCTTCTTCTGCCCACTCTGTGCCCGGGGAGGCTGGCCTGTACAGACTCTACACTAACAGCCATACCTGCCTTCTCCCTTCTGGCTGATGTGGCCAGTGAGAGGTACCAAAAAGGTATCGGAGGTGGGAGAAAGGCGAGGTGGAGGTATTTTCCTGCCATCCCCCTGCGTACCGCGTTGCCTTGGCTGGGGTGTACCCCTCCATGGAAGGCCACATATTCTATCAGGCAGCCCTTCCCATGTAACACTGCTTTCCCTGGGTTCTGCTCAGGCTTGAGGGTGGAACTGACTATTTCTAGTACTTCTGCTCTGGCTTCGGTTGATTTCCCTATACTCTGCACAGATCTTTATAAATAGCTCCTTTATTAAATCGTCCAGCTACCCAGTTTGCACGTGCTCTCCATGTCCTGACAGGTTCCTAACTGACGTATAGATTGACAGTTTCCTGCCCCAATCTGGGGATGCTTGGGTCTGAGGTAAGGTAGATGGGACTGCAGCCCCAATGCCATTGTCATCGTTTGCGTCTCCCTTCCTTCCAATCAGACAAGGACCTGAAGAACCAGACGTCTCCACCCAACCTGCATATCCCCTACCTCCTATCTGGCCTAGAGCTTCTTTCTGTGGTCCTATCCATCCTTGGTTTCCCTTTATGACTAGTGTCCTGCCCTGAGATGCAGCCCCCCTGGCTCTTAGACTCTGCCTGCCTCTCACCACCTCCGTCTCCAGGTCCTTGGCTCCAGATGCCCACATCTCCCGCTCTAGATGCCGTGGGCAGATGTCTGGGAACTAGGACTCAGCCTCCCTCTGCTTCCCCTCGGCTACCTGATTGGTCACTTAGAGCTAATTGTTTCTAAAACTAGAACCACTGTACCTAGTCCACCACGATGCCCGACCACCAGCTGTACTTCCTGAGCCAGGTCAGCCTCTGTCCCTTCCACTTCCGGCCGCTGTGTCTTGGCCTCTGCCTGGCCTCAAGTATTTCACGTTGGAGCTTGCCCCTCAGCACACACCGCCAGCCCCTGCCCCCCGACTCTCGCTCTCTCTCCAAGGACTGACAATTTCACAGCACCAAATTGCACATAGAAGTTCCTCAATAAATAAAATGATCTGTCAGGAAGCATTCTGTGAACTGTAAAGTCTCAGAGACAAAATGCAATTTTGATTATTTGTTGAATAAATTAACTGACCAGCGTGCACGTAGAAGTTTTGATGTTTGAAATAATCTTCTACATAATTAATATTTGTAATGTGACAGTGAAGAAAACCACATATAATTACCTTTTGTAAGTGTCATTTTTTTTCCTTCCTAAAGATTCACTAGGAAAATGCCTACCTTTAAATCCATGTGGAAATGGTGGAAACATTCCACCACGCTCCCCAGGATGAGCTGGAGACCACAGCTCACTAGGAGTGTGGCGTATAACATTGTGTGTGTGTGTGTGTGTGTGTGTGTGTGTGTGTGCGCGCGCGCACGCACGTGTGTGTGTGGTGGAGTTTCCCCACCACCACCGCCAAGCAAGCAATTCTCTGAACACCAGCTGGGTATCCTTCAATTCAACTCAATTCTGACACTATCTATGCGGAGACGGCCTCAGGTTCCACAGGCTAAGGGCCCAGTCTCACAGGACCACCCCAACTTCAGACACCCATCCCAGGCCCAGGCTGTCACCTGTGCTTCTGACCGACTGGCTGCAAGTCAGAGGTTCCAACAAATGCCTCCTCGGGACTGATTAATTTGCTAGAGCAGCTCACATCACTCAGAGAACCATTTTACTTACTAGATCACCAGTTTATTATAAAAGGATGTAACTCCGGAACAGTCAGAGCGAAGAGATGCCCTAGGGCAAGGGATGGGGAAGGGGTGCGGAGCTCGCATGCCCTCTCTGGGACCACTCTCTCCCTCATCTCCACGTGTTCACCAACCCAGAAGCTCTCTAAACCCATCCTTGCGGGTTTTCATGGAGGTTTCAGTACACAAGCATGATTGATTAACGCACTGGCCACTGGTGACCGAACTCAACCTCCCCAGAGGTCAGGGAGTGGACTGAAAGTTCCAACACCCGAAGCACAGGGTTGGCTCCCCTGGCAACGAGCCCCCATCCTTAGGTTCAGTCCAAATTGTACCTCATTAACATAACAAAAGACACCTTTATTGCTCGCATCACAAGAAGTTCCAAAGGTCTTAGGATCTCTGTGCCAGAAAAAGGACGATGACCAAATATATATTTCTTCTTATAAATCGCAATATCACACATGTATTAGCTCACTGAATTCAGATAACAACCCGCCGAGATATGCTCTAACATCTCCATTTTATAGATAAAGTAACTGAGACGCAGAGGGAAGGAGTGACAACTTGCCCAAGTTCATACAGTCTGTAGGTGGGGTGCCAGGATTCAAGCTCCTGACTCCCGAGTCACTGGGTTTTCTTAATGCTTTTACGTCTGTAGATAAAGCTAAGGGGGTGAATCACCTGTTAGATTTTTGCTATCCAGGCCTCAAACACTTAATAGTTTATCTTTCAATAACCTAAACCAGCTACTGTGATATTAACTACAAGTAGGGTGACCAACCACCCCGGTTTGTCCAGGAACTAACCAGGATGGTTAAGGTCATCCTTAAAAGTATGCTATCTAAAAGGAATAAATTTACCTCTATGGACTTTGACCAATTCTACTTTGTTTTAACAAAGTCACCAGGATAACTTTTACATGTTGTCTCTGCCATCCATTAATAACTATCAAACAACAGTTACTGATAGGTAGACAGGCCCTCACTTATCTTTTCATTAAGCTGTAGCTTTTCTCCCAGGCATCCTGAGATGGTCTTGCTTTGTTGTTGAGTGGAGGAGAGGGGGTGAAGGGATCCCCTAGTCCACTGAGGGGAAATGCAGGCACAGCTGGGTGGAGGGAGAGCTCCCCCTGGAAGGGACAGGCCTCCAGGATTGTGGAAATCTTCCAGGAGGTCCAACCTTCCTGACCTGCAGGCTTGCTCTCCAGGTGCAGGCCTGGGAGAGGACAGATCAGTCAAGGCCCAGAAGGTGCCCAAACGTACCACCTGCATCTGTCAGACGGTACACACTGGGCTAGCCTTTCATTCTGCAAGAGATTCGAAAACTCAGTATGCACAGCCAGTGCCTTTGACGTCTTCGTCGTAATTGGTTGATTGCCATTGGCTCTCCCACCTCTTCACCTTGCGGCCTCAGAGGGTCGTTCCCATCATGCCTTTAGCTTTCTTTGTCCCTTGGCCCCCTGCCATCCGCCGGAATCTTTTCCTTGAGCAACTGGGGAAACACATTTATCCCAGTCTCTCTGGTGAGATCTGACTGCCTCGGCCCCGTGTGCCGTCTCATTTTCTGTGAGTTCAGTGTCCCGGGAGGGAGAAAAGCACCCCTTGCTTGCTCCTTCTGCTGTATCAGACCAGGCAACAGCCACACAGTGAAATGACAAGTGCTGGAGGGGCGCTCATTTCCTGAGCCTCCCTTCACACCCGCTAATGATCTGCCCAGTCTGGGCTGAGGCGTGTAGACTGGCAAAAATAAATCCTCATGGGTGATCATTTCAAGTGGCATCGACAAAGCCACACTCAGGCAGAAAGGGGTATGCAGGTGGCACGGACTGTGTGGACGGTCTGTAACCAGGATGCTTCTGAACCCAATTCTTGCTTAAGAGTGAGCTGATAAACAATCGAGAAATGAACAGCCTGGGATTTGAGATCATTTGTGTAAAATTCCGTTTGCATCAGAAGAACCTGTGTCCCAGAACCAAGACTGGTTGCTGTGGCTGACTACATCCTCCCAAGCGGTGATCCCTAACACGGAACTCTGCATAATTTCCTGACATTTAACCGTCTCTTCTGCATGAGAAATCAGTTCTGAAATCCAAACAGCTCCTCAGGTAAAAAAGATTCTAAATATGAAATGAAATTTTATTTTCTCCCGATCTCTAGAGAGAAAGCAGCACCACTTCAAGAGAGACACAATTCAATCCTTTAAAACTCCAGTCTTAATCTAGCATCACGCTGTAATAGTACAATCCTTCCTGGGGGTAAACGGAAGCATGCTTTAAGGTCCCAGCTTATAATTATTTTACCATTAGAAGCATAACCATATTTCGAAAACCTGGTGTTTACTGTTCTGATCTATTTGCTTCACTCCCAACCATCAGCGGGTTCCTAGTTAGAGTGATGAGCCTGGAAGGAAATGAAGGCCTTTCTAAGAACTAATAAAAGACCATCTCTTCCGCAAGTGGTGTTTATATTATGTTTGCCATCGTTTGCTGGAAGACAGTCTAGGAAATGGGAAGGAGATTATTACACAAGAACACATCTTGTAGGGAAAAATAAAGATGGGCCCATCGATGCTGTGTCCTATCCCAGAAACTGGGCAATGTGGTTCCAAGATGCTCAGTGATGTTCTTTTATTTTGCTTTGGAGAGAGAGACAGAGAGGGAGTAGCTTGGCCCTGGGAAACCAGCAGTATTGTACTGGGTCTGGCATGGCACTGAGGACAATTGCTTAAGAGCTCACAGTTAACTCAGCATTAAACATATGATGAAATATGGTATTGCTTGTATGTGGAATCTAAGAAAAAAGGGTACAAATGAACTTACCTACAAAAAAGAAATAGAGTTACAGATGTAGAAAACAAACTTATGGTTACCAGGGGGTAAGGGGGCGCCGAGGGATAAATTTGGAGATTGGGAATGACATACACACACTACTGTATATAAAATGGATAACTAATAAAGACCTACTGTAGAGCACAGGGAACTCAGTACTCTGTAATGGCCTATACGGGAATAGAATCTAAAAAAGAGCAGACATATGTATATGTATAACTGATTCACTTTGCTGTACACCTGAAACTAACACAACATCGTAAATCAACTCTACCCCAATAAAAATTAAAAAAACAAAAAAACAAAAAACGATGAAAAAGAGTCCTGACATTGCTTGACCAATTCACCAACCTAAAAAGGAGATGGAGGTTTCCTTTTTGTCATTTTGCTTAAGGACCCAAGAGACTACACAAGAATACTCGGTGACCCCGCTGTGTTTAAGGAGTCCAAATTTAAGGAGTGTTAAAAGGATAAGTCTAGGGCTTCCCTGGTGGCGCAGTGGTTGAGAGTCCACCTGCTGATGCAGGGGACACAGGTTCATGCCCCGGTCCGGGAAGATCCCACAGTGAGAGGCCCGCGTACCACAAAAAAAAAAAAAAAAAAAAAAAAAGAATATAGTCTAGTGACATTCATCTGTGGGCTTATTTCTTCCCTGCTCACTCCTCTTTTGTGAACTCTGCATAGCTCTGCTCTGAACCAGCAAGGTGGGGGAACAGCTCTGGGTGACATGAGGATGCCACGGAGACCAGGGGGTGGCAACGGATAGACCAGCCCCTCTGTGTCTCGGGCTTCCTTCCCTGACCCTGGGCAGTTTCTCAAACAAGCCCCGCGTCCCCACGCAGCCTCCTCGTGCCCAGGGCCTCCCCCAGATCTCTGGCTTCCTGCGAGCACAGCCTTCCAGCTCCAGGCTAGATCCCATGACAGCCCCGCTCTGCCCTGACCTGTGTGCCTTGCCAGCTGGAATCTCTTCCCCCACCAGATCTTCACTGTGACATTCATTCCACCCATAAACCCAGAATACTGACTTATCGGCTAATATGAGGAAAGTACAAACCCAGCACCGTTTTCAACCCCAATACTAGGCATCAGTGGTGCCAACCTACCCTCTGGCTCTGCTTCCCCACGCTGGGCAAAACACCAGTCATTGTCGATTACTGTACACTGATGCTCACATCTTTCTCCACACAGTCCTCCCGACGGCCACTAGCTACTGCTGCGAGTTAGCAAGCAAGACTGCTCAGCAAGTAAGCATTCGCTGAAGCCTGTCATGTCCCAGGTACCTCTCCTGGGCCCTGGGGACACAGCAGAAAACACAACAAAGAATATGCCCTCATAGGAGACAGATAAATAGGTATATAATTTAACATCAGACAGGGAAAATCATAAAATCATAAAATCTTCCTTCAAACACGTGTGGGGAAAGTATTCGAGGCAAAGGGAATGGCGAGTGCAGAGGCCCTGGGCTGGGAGCCAGCGAGGGAGCCGTTCGCCAGCTCCGTTCAACAGCCTGGCCCCAACCGCCCTTATTCCGTTTTCCACTCTCGCCAATCATTGCAAATCATTGCTCACCTGTGCAAGAGTTGTTCCTTCTCACCGGCGTCTCTGCGTCTCTGGGCGTGAGGTTACAATAAAGTGCTCGAAAAGCCTTGCTTCTGTAGCTGAAATCCCTCGCAGAGGCTGCAGGAATTCAGAAGCTTGCATGTAGGATTAAGGGAAACAAACCCCTGTTTTGCTTTCTGGCTGAATGTTGACCCTTTTTATTCATGCAAGGAGCTCAGTTAGTCACAGAGAAGAGGCCAGCTGACCTGTTGGATATTTTCTTCTGAACCCTTAGGGAGATTTTGCCCCTAGGATTCTTAACACGTTTCCCTCTACCAAGTCAGGTCAATTCTTCTTGACTAGCTTTCCCTCCCTCTCCTCCTGCCTCCCTCCCTCTCTGTCTCCTCACCCACATCCTACCTGGTGCCCCGGGATGAACCCAGGGACCCAGCTTTGGGGGGGTGGGACCTCTCAGCAGGGCTTGGCGGGTGTGGCTTCCCCTCCCCGGCACTAATGTGCCCTGTTAACTGCAAAGTGGGGGTCCACGAGTTCGTCCTCACCTCCTTCCTGGGGGGACCCTGCAAGACGCACCTCTGAGACGCCATCCACCCTCGTCGTCTTTGCCTCCTCTTCTAGGGCTGAGTTTGCGGGCTTGTATTATTGAAGATTGATCTCAGGTGAGCGCTGTTAACTCCTGCAAAGTGAATACACCCAGGCTGTGCGTGGTCTTGGCTTCTTTAAGGTGATGACGATTTGTTACCGTGTTGCCGGACCCACTGAGTCATTTGCATATTTTATGGTGATGCTATTGGATGATGGAGGTCTTTGGGGCTGTGTTGGCACAGTAAGACATGGAGGTGGATTATAACATCGACCGTTCCTCTCCAGCTCTGAGAACAAACTACATCCAAAGCTCCAAATTCTGAGTCCTTAATGCTCCTGCCAGGGCTGGAATGTCACCCTTTCCCATTTTGTCTGTGCCTTCAGCCATCTCTCCTCTGATCTAAAATTATTATTTTATAATTATTAATAGAGTTTAAATAAGTTTAATGAGATATAGATTTTTATCATGGTAAATATAAATGAATGTTACCACTTTAACCGTTTTTTTTTTTTGTTTTTTGTTTTTTTTTGCGGTACGCGGGCCTCTCACGGCTGTGGCCTCTCCCGTTGCGGAGCACAGGCTCCGGACGCGCAGGCTCAGCGGCCATGGCTCACGGGCCCAGCCGCTCTGCGGCATGTGGGATCTTCCCGGACCGGGGCATGAACCCGGCTCCCCTGCATCGGCAGGCGGACTCTCAACCACTGCGCCACCAGGGAAGCCCCCACTTTAACCATTTTGAAGTATACATTCACACCATTGTGCAGTGATCACCACCATCCGCCTCCAGAACTTTTTCTTCTTGCCAACCCGAACCTCTGTACCTATTAAACAGTGACTCCCCACTTCCGCCCAACCACAGCTCCCATGATTCAACTTTCTGTCTCTCTGACCTTGACTACTCTAGGATCATGTATGAGTGGATTCGTACGGTGTTTGTCCTTTTGTGACTGACTTATTTCACTTAGTGTAATGTCTTCAAAGTTCATCCACATTGTAGCACGTGTCACAATTTCATTACTGTTTAGGGCTTAATAATAGTCCATCGCGTGTATAGACCACATTTTGTTCGGTCATTCCTCTTTGGAAGGACCCTTTGGTTGCTTTTTGGCTTTTGTGAATAACGACGTTATGTTTTGCACATGGATCGTTTGATATGAAGACTCTGCTGTAGTCTAGCCCCCTCGTTTGGAAATTACCATTTCACAACTCAGTTAGGTGGGCAAGGAATACACAGCCTACCCATCCAATGAGACTAGAGCCCTTTTCATCCTAGACCCTCAGGGCACAAATAATAGCACTGTCCCAACAGCTGGAGGAGGCACAACGGGTTCACACCAGCGGGAGGGAGGTGGGGATGCGCAAACCTGTGGTTAGGATGTCTGCGGATCCTGTTATTCCAGGAGAGGGAGTTCTTCTGGTCTTTCACTGAAAAAAAAAAAAAAAGGCCTCTATGGAAGAAACCCTGAGGGTCATTTTTGGCCATGAGGGGGCAGAATGGACATTGCTTGTACGCTGAAGAGATTTGGTTGTGCTCTCTGATGTGTGATACGGTTCATCCTCGGTCTTGACATAACACTTTTGGAAAAGGTTAACCCTTTAATTCATCCCTGAATACTACTCTGGGTTTCCTTATTGTGGGCAGGATCATGAAGAAGTATGCCATCTGGGACTTAAAAGTCTGAATTACTCCTGAGAAGTGAGAAGGGAATGATAAGGTAGAAACACCCAAAACAATCACGGAAGCAAAGAGAAAGTTCCCAGAAGAGGGAAATTTAGAAAATTCATTAGACTCACAGTGAATTTATCTTCATCATTTACTTAAATTTTAATAATTGGAAAATAGAATACATATAGATTGGTAGAAGTACATAAAAACATAAATTTGCTGCAAATGTAATTATAAAGTTGTTTAAGTCAATAATTAGAATCTAGGTAGCCCCCTAGAGACCTACCCCTGGGCTTCACTCCCCATTAGCACCCAGCTCGCCGTGCTGCGAACCTCAGCCTGAGGCCCTGGGCTCCAGGCAGGGCTGCTTCACGGGTGCCAGCGGCGAGGTCTCTTGGAACGCTAATCTCAAATGGATCCCAGGCTTGGGAGTTAATGCTCTGCTCTCACCATCTTTAAATTCTTAGTAATTCTTTGAACACGTGTTTTACAAGCAAAGCCCAATGGAGTATGCACACGAGCCCAGGAGATACATGCAAGAAAGGAGGGGCGTCTCTCCTCTCAACCACATGTTGCCTAGCAGCTAAACAACATAGAGATTCCAGTAGTAAAGAAGGATGGCTAGTGGCAAGGTAATCAGCAGTGCCCACCGCCCCAAGCCTATGAGACCCTCCACCGTCTGGCCCTGCCTACCCAGCCTCACCCATTGCCATGTCTCTCTCCCATTCTCTTCTTCAGCTGCACTAAATTTCTCAGCCCGCCAGACTCTGCCTATGTTTTGGGTATCTTCTCATGCTGTTCTTTTTACCTGGAACCCTTTTTCCACTGAAGAACCTGCGCGCGTGCGTGCACGCACGCGCCACACACACACACACGCACACGCACATGCACACACACACACGCACACACACACACACAGACTTCAGCTGGCTAACTCTGGCTCATTCTTTCGAGCAGTAGTTTAGGCCAGGAGTGGGAAGCAGGCAGCATCTGGTTTACTGATACATTTTGTTTGTTTCCCTTCGTGTTTTTATATCCCGTGGTGGCAGGACTTAAGCCGAGGGCAGTGGCCCACTGGAGGTAAGTAAGGCACGCTCTCTCCAGTTCGTTCAGCCCCACCCGTCTGGATTAACTCACTTTTCTAGGCTGCTTGGCCCTGCAGGCATTGGAGGCTGACAGTCTTGGCCTAGACTTCCCCTGCCAGCCCACTCCTAATTTGGATTGATTTGGGGGGGGACGTTTACAAAGCCCTCTTCCCTGCCCTAGTCAAAGCACTAACAAACACTACTGTAACCACCCATCTTCTTGTCGGCTCCCTCAATACTCCCTTAGATTAGAACTGCCTTAAAGGCCGTGAGGGTGTCTGTCTTGTTCATGGTTCTGGCCCCATCACCTGGCCCAGGGCCTGGCAAGAGGCAGGTGCTTACTGAATGTACAGATGAAAGTGAAAAGTAAAGAGTCTAGTGCTTGTCTCAGAAGAGCATTTAGACCCTATTTGTTTAACCTGCAATTACATGCTCATTCAAGCAGTATCAACTGACTGCCCATTTTAGGGCTGACGGTGTGCTCAGGGCTGGGGGTGGGAGGTAAAGGAGTCAGCCTTGAACGTCAGTGAGCTCACAGTCTAACAGGGAAACCAACAGAAATATGAAGATTACAGTGGAGGCGATAAATTGTATCAGAGAAGAAGGTAGAGGGGCCCTGGCGTGTAGTTGACTAATATCTTCAGTGGTCAAGAGAATCTATGTCGGGGTCCCAGCAGGAAACAGAAATCATGCCAGACGGTTCAACTGAAGAGTTTAGTGAAGGGACCAGTCACAGAGCTGTGGGCAGGGTAAGGAACAAACATGGGTCTGTTGAAACAAAGCAGGACCCTGTGGGGCCCTCCTAGTACAAATCCATTCTGTGTCCCTCTTTTCTTGTTTGTAGGAAATAGGCTTTATTCAGCTTCCTTGACCTTTCCTGAATTCCAAAGGACAGATTCAAAAGTTGCTTACCAGGGAAGGGAGGGAATACAGAAACAAGGGAAAAGCTGTCAAAGGACAATAGTGCAGTGATGGGGCAGGGTCCTGGGTCCTCCTCAAGGAACATACGTAACAATACCTTTGAGTTCTTCTATAGGAACTAAGACCCCCACCCAGGTGGAGGATGGTAACTTCTGGCTGAGCACCAGATTCCTGGAGCACTGCCCTGTCACCTCACCACCAGCCAATCAGAAGAAAGTCTGCACACGGTGGAAGAGAAAGAAGACTCTGAGCCCCTCCCCAAATGATTCTCTCTTTAAAAACTTTCATGGTTGAGCAGAATCTTCAGAGTTGGTTTTTGGACAGGAGTCCACCTTCTCCCCAGGTTGCCATCCTCCTGAATAAAGCAGCCTTTCCTTTCCAACAACACGGTCTCTCGAGTATTGGCTTTCGAGCAGTGAGCAGCCGGACCTGAGTTCAGGAACACTGTCGTTGCAACACTGGAAGCCATTGTTCTCCAAGGGCTGAGGGGCAAGAAGAGGGAATGGTGCCGTTGGAGCAAAGAAGAGCTGGAGTTCTGGGGGCCTGTTCAAAAGGAGAAACCTGGCACCAATGTAAGCAGATAGGGCAGGGGGTCCCCAGAGAAAAAGAACCAGGCACGGCTTTCTTGACATAAGAGAAGCCATTTTGATCTAAGCCATTTTGTGACCTAAGCCTGACTACAATGCTTGCCCTTGGACAGGACTCAGTAAGCAATGATCTTAAGGGAAGAGAGGGAACACAGGGACAGAGGGAAAGCAGTCAAGAAACAATAGTTCAGCGATAAAACTGAGTCCTAGTTCCTCCTCAAGGAATATACATAACAATCTGATACAGTCTCTGAGTTCTGCAAGAACTAAGCCCCCCTCCATCCCCTGGTGGAGGATGTAAAGAAGATGTTGACCCTCTTGACTTCAACCAACTAAAGCCTGGACTCTGTCGACCTTTTCCCTAATTCTATGCTGAGTTCTCCTCTGCTCAAGCCCCTTCATGAATATGCGTGTGCCTTAGCTTAAAACTTTCCCATTTTTGCTGTTAGTGGAGACACTGCTTGGGGAAAGATCCCCGGTGTTCTCCTTACTTGCGGCAAGTAATAAATGCTTCCTTCTCCCCATCTTTGGCTTAGTTGTGTCTATTGGCTCGACACCTACCAAGAGGTGAAACCAGTTTTCAGGAAACACCAATATATGGAGAAGTAAGGACGAAATACCCCAACCTCTCTCTCCTTCCTCCTGCCCTCCAACCTCCTGCCAGTCTCTCTCATTGGCTGAATCCCACGAAGAATTGCATGGGCAGGGTGCTAGGTGACATGTTCTGCAGAGGCCAGCCTCCCAGGGCACAGTACAGGGCAGAGGAGGAGAGAGAAGGGACCTGGATGAGGGGCAAACAGAAAACACCTGGTGCAGAGATTTTCCAAGAAGAGGTCCCTTGTGAGCTGAGGATACAGTCAGGAGGGAAAATATTGTTTTCATATTCTGTTTCATTTATTTTAGTTTTTTGTTATTGTTGTTCTTGGTCTCTTTGGTTTGGTTTATTTGTTGATTATTTTTATATGTATGGATGTTTCTGCCTTGTTTGCAGTTATTATCACAGGTAAATGTGTTTGCTGAGTCAGCGACCCATCGTCAACCCCAGTCATTCACTAAGGCAGAGGTTCTCCACTTAAATCCTTGGGAATAAAAATCTATAAACAAAAATACTTAGGAGTTTGGGGGGTTTTGTTTTGTTTCTTCAATTACCAAACACAGCTGGAGTTCAGGCGTTGGCAATGGTGTCTGCAGCACGTTTTGTTTTCAGTATAATAGGGAAGGTTGGAAACTACTTCTGTGATCAATCTAGATTTCCCTGTAGCTCTGAATTAAACAGAAAACTTGCCTTAGCGTTCTCATCTCAAATCTTAATCCCCTTAAAAAGTGAGATCTGGCTCTGTTCGGTCCTTCTCTTTGCTCCTATAAAAGAAGGAACATTTGTGAAGGGTTAGGTTCCTCCATCTATTACAGGAAGAGCAGGCAATCAATTTCTGCCCTTGAGGGAATAAAAATGGTGGTGATTGTGCAAGTCTAGGATGAAATCTTTGGAGCAGACCCTTCCCTGTGATCCAGTTAGAAATTTCTCAAACTCCATGTCTGCTCTACGTGGACCAAGTCTGGCTGAGAAACGAGACCGAGACAGAGTTGTGCATTCTGTTGCCTCCCTAAGGAAGACCCAGAGGCCAGAGGTCATGTAGGTTCCCAGCAATGGCTCCATCGCAGACACACCTGGCGACCAAGTGGGGGGGAGCTCAGGGTAGGGCTGCTTATACCTTAAAGCTCAGGGAGAAGACAAAAGGCAGTTAAAGATCTGGAAGGTAGCAAAGGTCCTCTTCAAAAGGCTGTAATGGGAACTTGTACAAAGTGTTTTGACCCAGAAAGCGGATCGATATCCAGCCCTCCACTGATGGGTGCTGTCAATACCGGGCAGCCTCATGGAAAATGTCCTCTGTATGTTGTAACCTTAAACTTTATGGAGATTTAAAAAAAATGAGTTATGTGTCCATTTCAAAAGGATATTTTTAAAATCGTTCCAACAGGATGTCGACATCCCGATGGTTAGGGTGGGCGGAAGGGGAGTTGGGGGCCTGTACTCCAGTTCAGGGCGTTTGACCCCCGGCAAGTGCTGAGCCTCTTGTGGCTTGATCTCTCAGTGAGTAAACAAAGATGAACACCTCTGCCTCACTGCCTCGTTGAAGGTCGACAGGGAACAAATGAGAACTTGTTCTGGTGCTCAAGGAAGCACAGACCATCATACAAAAGCACAGTACCACTCACCTGCCTTTCTGGCTCTTTGCCAAGCACTCGGGGCTACAGTCTGATCTGGTCCTTGGAGGGGAGGGGAGGGGAAGGGAAGGGAGGGGAGGGGAAGGGAGGGGAGGGGAGGGGAGGGGAGGGGAAGGGAAGGGAGGGGAGGGGAGGGGAAGGGAAGGGAGGGGAGGGGAGGGGAGGGGAGGGGAGGGGAGGGGAGGGGAGAGGGTGCGGCCGTTCAGCAGCAGCGCATTCACTGCAGTGACGGCAGCAGGTTTGGGTTTGGTGGGTGTCAGAGGAGGTGAGCTGTGGGCACACTCCCTAGACAGTGATGCCTGTACCTCCAGGGTCTGAGATGTTCTGAACATGTTACCCACTAAAGCTGGCACGTGGTAGGGACAGGTGAGTCCTCTGGACTACAGGAACCCATGCTGGAATGCTGTGCTTCCATTCCAGTGGGACTGCCTGACGTAAGAAGGTGTGGGTGAGGCTCTGAAACCACAGTCCCCAGGGAGGCACGGTTGAGGGGCTGCGGCCCACTGGGTCCTTAGCCGGCCACTCCCGCCTCCCCCCAATGCACATGCACAGTCCCTTCAGAGTCCTGCCAGGGGTGTGCTCCCTCACATGTGTGTCCTCTGGGGACTTCTACCTCCAGAGTCAGGAGCACTACGCTTCCTTGTTCAGTTGTCCCCGCCCCAGTGCCTCTGTCCCCGTGGGACCGGTGATAGCGTGTGTCCCTTGCACGGCTCTAGGTTTCGTGGTCTTGACTTCCCTTGTTAGTGAAGTCCACTCAGTCGCCTTTGATTATCAGTGTCAGGCCTCGCTCCTTCCCTCCACGTAAGCCTGGCCACACCCCTTGGGTCGGGCAGGCACTCGCCATCTAACTGTGACTAACAAAAAGGATTTAAATCCTTAAATAAGGAGACTTAGAGCTTTACAGCGACCCTAGTACTATAGCTTTTCTTCCTCTTCATTTTTTATTTCAGTAGTCACCTCCTCTCCCCTGCCGCTTGGGCCTTCATTTAAATGCCCTAGGGGCCAAGTTCAAAGGCATCCCCTCCCATCTACGCTGACTGGACATCAAAACTGGTGTTCCCAGGTCCTCAGTGGGCACTCTGTCCCCATCCAGTGTGCTCCCAGGAAAGCTGAGGGAAAGCCCTTTCTTTCCCATCCCACGTGAGTTTGAGGGCCCCAGTTCTAGGGTTGCGAGTGAAACCGAGCAGAACCCTGTGGGGCTCCTGGGCAAGGAAGCCTTTCAAACAGCTGCTCATCCAGGAAGGGAGGGGATGCAGAGACAAGGGAGGAGAAGCCAAGAGACAACAGTGCAGACTTGCGGCAGGGTCCTGCTTCCCCTTCAAGGGATACGCATAACAGTATCTTTAAGCCCTTTTGCAGAACTAAAACCCCCAACAAATGGAAGATGATCAGGAGGGAAGTTCTTCAAGAGACCACCTGAGTCCAGATAAAAGCAGGTCAGGCCCTGCACACACCCTGATCCTTATCTGCAGCCCCGTCCACCCTTGAACCATTGCTGTAAAACTCCTCACCAAATCCTCCCGGGTTGGAACACACAGTTTTGAGAGGCACGAGTCTGCTGTGGCCCCCTTTGCCTGGCAAAGCAATAAAGCTCTTCTTTTCCACTTCACCCAAAACTCTGTCTCCGAGATTCAGTTCGGCACCGGTACACAAGAGGTCGAGTTTTCAGCATCACCATGACACCCAGGGCCCAGGAAACTTCTGCTCCACTTGGGGAGCCTCAATACACAGTGGTGGACAAATACGCCATCCTTTAAACTCATCCTGTAGATTGCACTTCAGACCAAGACAAATATGGAATTTTGAGCTCAACCGTATTAAAGGGATTTATGCATGACTAAAAATAGAGAAAAATTCATTACATTCTTTTCTTGTAAGAAGCTGGGTTTACTTTGCCAAATGTGTCTCAGAAAGTGCATCTTTTTTTTTTTTTTTTTCCTGTCAATAGTTCTATTTGCTGCCGTTCCCAGCAGGGCAGATTGTCCATTAAATAATCACAATATAAGGGAATCCTCAATAAAATACAATCTGAGCTCAGGAGGACAGAGGTACGCTCTGCTTTCAAGAATAGAGATGTTCTTCAAAGTGATTTTTCGGTAAAGCAACTAAGAAATACCAGAAATGCACCAGAAGGGAAATGAAAAATGTGGCTGCGACTCCAGACAGGAGGGAGGGGGGCTGGTAGCGGGAGCAGTGGGGGAGGGGCGCAGGGCTCAGCCTCGGCCCGGCTGGGGAAGGAGGCCTGCTGCTCTGTCGCTGGTACTGTCGGTGGCTCCACGAAGCCGGAGACACTGGCTTCCCAAGGGGGCCACTGCCAGCAGGGCCAGGAGCTCCAGGCTCCCCTCCCCTCTTCCCTTCTGGCCTGCTTTGCACGATTATCAGGCCAAGGCAGAAAGAGCCAGAGATGGGGCCACGCCGTGGAGAGGATTCCAGAGCCAAAAGGAAAGAAGCTTCTGTTTCATGGACAATTTACGGCGGCTGTCTGAAGCACGGTGGCTTCTGTGATGCAAGGTACAGTGGGTACAGCTCTGAGGAAAGCATTTTATGTCCTAGAGATGTTCTGTGCCTGTTAGAGGCGCCGCCTTTTCGGCAAATTGCTGATGTAACCCAGATGTCAGCTGGGGCCTCGTTAACCTTGGAGTTGAGGGAACCTTGGCTTCCCAAGTCCACAGCAGCCTCCTGCGGACTCCTGAACACCCCCAGATTCACTCTCACTCTGGACCCTACCCTCTGTGTCTCCCACGTCCTCTGCCCCGATGGGGGGTCAGACACAGACTCCTCTTGGGTCCCCCATTGGAATCCACTTACACAAAAGCATCGTAATCCAACCCGCCTGGAGGTTGAGGTTGGGACGCGTTTGGGGAGTTCTGTCATGTACTTCCCTGCTCACAACATCAAAACCTTCCTCCACAAGGTCTCCCTTGGGGGTGACGAAGACGCTTTGGAAGTAGAGGGTGGCGGTGGTTGCACACCACCGTGAAGGTGCTGAATGCCCCTCTGAAGTAGATCATCTTCTGTTCTGCGAATTTCACCTCAATAAAAACCAAAAACCATCTGCAGCAACACGGACGGACCTAGAGATGATCATACTAGTGAAGTAAGTCAGACAGAGAAAGACGAATATCATAGGATATCATTTACATGTGGAATCTTAAAAAATGATACCAGTGACCTTACTTACAAAACAGAAACGAACTCACGGACTTCGAAAACAAACTTACAGTTACCAAACGGGAAAGGTGGGGAGGGATAAATTAGGAGCTTGGGATTAACATATACACACGACCATATATAAAATAAATCATCAGCAAAGACCTATTGTTTAGCACAGGGAACTATAGTCAGTATCTTGTAATAACCTATAATGGAAAGAATCTGAAAAAGAATATATATATATCTGAATCACTTTGCTCTATACCTGAAACATTGTAAATCAACTATACTTCAATTTAAAAATAAATAAATAAAGGAAAAAAACAAACCAAAAAATCCCCAAACCAAACACTGCCCCCTCCAGCCCCCTCTTCCCTCCCCTCCCCTCTCTCGGGCCAGGCCAGCCTTCCCTGTCCACCGGGGCACTGACACTTGCCCTCGCAAATACCTCCAGCGTATCAGCTTTCCAGGGCCTGGTCTGGACCCATCCATCTTCCAGAAAGGTCAGTCAGAGGAAAAGGGTGACATTTCTCTCTGTTCCGCTGACCTGAGTGAGGGCTTGGAAGGAACCCATGAGTGCAGAGGAAGATTTGCTTTTTAATGACCAGTAGCATCTGTAACATTCCAAACCCCCCACGTACCTGGGCCCCATGGGCGGGATACACAGCTCTTCTAGCCCTACAGAACTTCTCAAGCTCTCAGAGAGTAGAGACAGGCCATCCACAGCTGGGTGGTCAGACGCACTGGTCAACAGCCTGCCTCTGCCTCTTCCTTGCTCCTTGACCTTGAGGGACCCTCCAGCCTCTGTGCGCTTTGGTCCTTGCACCACTACATGGGGATGATAGCAGGACTTGCATCATCTGGTCATGAGAAGTGGACAGCACGGGCTGCATGGCAATGACAGTTAACATTAGAGTCTGTGGTTCCAGCCACCTTGGAGCACGGCCGGTAGAATGACTTGGTTGTGAGGGGCTTTGGGGTGAACTTCCTATATTCCAACTATACGCACCTTTATGCTTACCCTTCCCAGGGCACCTGTCCAACATGGACTCAGAAACTGGGGTCCCTGGGACGGCAAAGGTGCCTGGAAAGCCAAGGCCTAAGTGTGTCACAATTCAACTGGAACTTGCTAAACTGCTTACGTTTGTAGTAATTACAGTTTACAAAACACCTTCACAATAATTTTCTCACTTGTTGTCACAACTGCCACAGGGAGCAGATTTCATCCCTATCTTTAGAGACGAGAAAGCTAAGATTCAAAGAGGTTAGGGGACTTGGCTAACGTCACCCGGCAAAGGTATCCAAGGGTCAAAACTGCACGTCCTGACTCCCGTGTGAACTCCCAGGCGGGAGCTCTGTCCCCAAAGCTGGCGTCTTCCTCAGCTGAGCGCTGCCACGTGGCCAGCACCAGGCTGACGGCTGGTGGGCATAATGAACGGAAAAGTCACGCAGGTCCTGCCCCCGGGCAGCTTCCAGTCTACACGGAGACAGTTAAAGTCCTGCAGTCCCTGGTCCATAGGGTTGCCAACATGTATTCCTCAAATCTCCAGGGCGTCTTGTAAGGAATTCTTTTCTTTTCTTCAAGGGCGTATCGTGATGGTGAGCTGTGCCCTCTGGCCAGCGTGCCTGTGGCTGCAGTGAGGAAAGGAGTGTGGCTGAGTCTCTATGTGACGAGGGAGGTGGTGCAGTGGAGGGGACCCTCAGCCCAAGGCAGAGACAGGGGACCAGGCTCTGCTGCTGGGCAAGGTGCCCAGGCTCGCCTAGCCTTGGCTCAGCTTTTGATTTGTCAAAAGGGGATCATTAGAGTAGCTACCTCATAGGGTCATTCTGAAAATTAAACGAGAAGATCTATGCAAGATACTTAGCACGTGTCCAAAATGATCAATATCATCCACTGACTATCTTCAGTAATAAGCAAGTTCGACGTTGGCTGATGCCACATTTTGTGCAATGATTGGGTCCTATGGGATTAACTGCGATTAATTACTCCAAGTTGGATGTCCTTTATTCCTACATACGCCTCTGTACACAGCCTAGAAATCCAGAGAGCAGTAAAAGCCTCATCACGATGAATGGCAGGGAGCAAAATCATAGTTTGAGAGAGTTTTACAACCTGAGTCACAAGAGAGATTTTGGGGAGAACACTCAATCGTGAAGACATTTTTTATATCTACTAATTCACTTCAATGTCAGATTAGAGAATAGACTTTAATTAAAGTTTGTAATAAGTATGCTTGACCTCTGTTTCATATACATGTTTAGGAAGTTTTGTAAAAGCTACTAAAATACAGTAGAACAGATTAAGAAGATGGAATGATACGTCCCTCTTAAGAAAGATTTTGCAAGATTGAAGAGAAATGGCAATCTCCCACTCTCATCATTTTGTTCATTAAAAAAATTTTTTTTAAGATATTCAAAAGAGGATTTCCTCAAGCCAATCCTGAGGGTAACTATTTTCACATGTGAAGGCAACTTGGGTCAGTCATCATTTTTAATAAAACTGATTAATGACTAAGTGTGAACAAAGTAGGGAAGTGAGTAATCAGGTGGAATTTATGTTATTTTAAAGCTGGAATAAAAGTCTATGGGATGGAAAAAAAGCCTTTGGGGGCTTGGCCAAGCTCTTCGATAATCAGGAGGCTGAGGAGAGTGGCTGTTCTCAGGAACTGGCGTCTGGGCGCACAGACAGAACCCATTAAAAATTAACAAAATAATTTGGAAGACTATTTTAAGCACTGTGAATTGGCAAATGGCAAATACCTAGCTGAACAGATGACTGGTTTGGATTGTTAATAGCCAGTTGTGAAGGAAATGGACCATGACAGGCTTTCAGACACAGAAGTGGCTGCCGGCGCAGAGATGGAGGTGTGGGGTATCCCGACGTGAGGATCAGCAATTCCCTGTGCAGCAAACAGGAAAAGCCAAGTCTAACGTCCCATCAGTTGCTGAGCATTTTCTAGCAAATTACGAGTAAGTCTGGAACTGGGGGTAGAAATGGATGGAGGGGAGTTCTGCATTGGAGTGGGTCTTAGGAACGGGAACCGCCCAGTAACAGGGGGAGGCTGACAATTCTAGGCATTATGCAATAGTTTAATAATTTGTGGGTCTTCCCTGGTGGCGCAGTGGTTGAGAGTCTGCCTGTCAATGCAGGGGACATGGGTTCGAGCCCTGATCCGGGAAGATCCCACATGCCGCGGAGCAGCTGGGCCCGTGAGCCACAACTACTGAGCCTGCGCGTCTGGAGCCTGTGCTCCGCAACAAGAGAGGCCGCGACAATGAGAGGCCCGCGCACCGCAATGAAGAGTGGCCCCCGCTCGCCACAACTAGAGAAAGCCCTCGCGCAGAAACGAGGACCCAACACAGCCAAAAATAAATAAATAAATAAATAAATAAATAAATGGGGGTTCTTTGTTAGACCATTGTATTCACTATGTTTTTTAATTTTCTGTGTTCCTGATGCTCTGACACCTTGGGGAGTGGATAAATCTAGAGAGAAGGCCCCTCCCACGGGCTTGCCAATTCCTAAGGCCTGTGAGCTCGCCTTTCATATGCAAACCAACCTATCCAGATCCCACACTCCAACCGCCTCCGCTTCAGGCTCTTACCCTGAGGGCCACGACTCCCCTGCCCTAATCACCCCACGCCAGGGTATCAGACAACTAGGGACAGCCCCCAAGTCCCAGAGCCTGCTGGAATTATTCAAGCTCGTCAGTCCTAAACTCGCTTCCCAAGCTTTCCCTGCTTGGTCTGTTCCTTCCTGCAGGAACCACAGTAAAGACTGTTACCTGCCCAGCCCACATCCTCCCCTCCCTCCCTCTGCCTCCTGACCCACGCTGGTGCTTCCCCTGTGCCCCTGCCTGGCATGGCATGCCCCCTCCTCTTGGGAACCGTGAGTCACAAACTATCTTTTCAATGGGGCCTCCCATACCTGAATAGTAATAAAACCTGTATTTTAAAACAGCCATGCCAAATATCCCTGGCTTCAAAGAAGCCCCACCAGAATGTCACGTACCCAGAAAAGGCCAGGCTGAGGAAGTGAGTCTGAGCTTCAGACTGTGCCCGCACGAGCAACCTGGACTTTATTCTGCAGACATCAGGGAACCTCTGCTACCTCCAGAGCAGAGAGGAAGTGATCGCAGCTGTACTGGAGGGAGGTGGATCTGGCCTGGACTGTGGGGTACACTGTGGAGGCAGGGAGGCCTGTGAGGAGGCTGGAGTAGCTAATGAGGCCAGAGGGCCAGACGCAGGGAGGAAATAAAAAGAGCACTGTAGATCAGAAAGGGCCAGATCTGCCAACCAATGGAGTGGGATGGGCAGGGGAAAAAGAATGAAAATGACCAGAGCTCCCAAACACCAGCCTCTCCAAAGACAGGGGCAGGAATAAGCGTGATATAAAGAAGAGAAGTTTGGAAGTAGGGGGATAATTGGTTTCCTCACTTCTTTTCAAATCAGGGTGCTAGTGATCATCATATATGCCTTTATCCCACGAGTACTAACTTGCTGAGCACCTCCCAGGCCCCAGAGCTTATATCCTAGTGCAGAAGATGTTTCAAAACATACTGCTCCTTCTTTTTTTTTTTTTTTTTTTTTTTGCGGTACGCGGGCCTCTCACTGTTGTGGCCTCTCCTGTTGCAGAACACAGGCTCCAGATGCACAGGCTCAGCGGCCATGGCTCACAGGCCCAGCCGCTCCGCGGCGTGGGGGATCTTCCCGGACCGGGGCACGAACCTGTGTCCCCTGCATCGGCAGGCGGACTCCCAACCACTGCGCCACCAGGGAAGCCCACTGCTCCTTCTTTAAGGAGCCTCATAAGCCAGGAGCTGCCAGCCAAAGACTCACCCGCATGCCCTGCTCCAGTGACTTGCTGTTCTTTTCATCCTTGAAAACACATTCACGTCTGCCTCATCAACCTCATTCCTGCTGGCATGAAGATAGCATCAGGGCTTTTAGGGGAGAAGCCAGAGTCAGTTACACTAACTTAGAAATCCATATTTATTTATTTTCCCCTTCGGTGTATCCAGTAAGTTCTAATCAAAGAGACGAAGGAGTCACGCGGGTACCAGATGGGTGTGAGTGAGTCACCCTGCCCAGAAAGGGCAATTCCTCCTTGTTGCCCACTCCTGGTTCCTCTCTGGAGGCAGGGAAGCCCTCTCTCTTGGCCAGGACTCTCCCTCCTTCCCAGGGTGCACACCCACCATTGCTTTTGTCTAACTTCTGCCTGTAGAAAGATCATTTCATGTCAGATTCCTTCCCAACACCAAGACTGGGAGTCACAGATTCAACAACAAAACCCACAGATTAGGAACAGAGAGAAAGGCACCAGGTGGGCAAAGCCAAGCAAAGTGTCCCGACAACAGGATGAGAGCTTTTCCACCTGTCCGTCTCCCCTCTGCCCTCCGACATCTCCTCTGGCTGTGGGTAAGAGCTGCTGTCTTTCCTTCTGTCTTAGCTCAGGCAACTGTAACAAATAGCAGCTTAAACAACAGACAATTATTTTTCACAGTTCTGGAGGCTGGAAGTCCACCATAAAGGTGCCGGCCAATTCATTTCCTGGTGAGGGCTCTTTCTCTGGCTTGCAGGTGGCCACCTTCTTGCTGTGTCCTCACAATGGCAGAAGAGAAGGATATCATCTTTCTCCTGTCTCTCCTTACAAGGGCACCAATCCCATCACAAAGTCTCCATCCTCATGTCCCAATTCCCTACCAAAGGCCCCACTTCTACATACCATCACATTGAGGATTAGGGCTTCAATATATGAATTTGGGCAGGGGTGGGGACACAATCATTCAATCCACAGTAACTTCATTGGCCCAAAGGCTATCAATGGGCCCTTCAGAGTCTCTCATTAGGGATGAATTTGTGTAGAGATTTTTTTTTTTAATCCAAGCAGAAGGTAAAAGGTTTTTACTACTTAATAATGCCAATTTTATCATCATTTAGCATAACTTCTTTCTGACGATTTTATCATCACTTACAACAACTTCCATTAGGGTAATAAGGCATTAAGTAGATGTTGATTGCAAATAATCTGCTTATGTTCACTAATTATATGCAGACTGATATTGTTTTCCTGTTTAATATGTAATTTTAAAACACTGTTACTGCCTAAAAACAAGGCCTATCAAAGAAAGGAGACACATAGGCTACAGAGATAGAAAATTCGATTTCTATATATGTGGCAAGTGCCGGATTAGAAGATGAAAATAAATGGAGAATTCATCCTTAGAAATAAAGAATGTAAATGGCTCACTCTAGTTGATTTGCTCTCACCTTCTCTCCCTTGGGGTCAAATTAATATGTGTACTCCTGACAGGCCATTTTATACAGCAGAAGATATTGACGTCTAGTTGCCATCTCACAGGGTGGGGGCGTGGGTCTCCCCAACTCATGGTCTTTACAGAGATTAAGTATAAATTACCGGTTCTGAATTTTATGAGACTTCCATAGCTGGGAAGTACTCGTTTCAGTGAGGTGTAAGGACGCTTTTGATACATTATACTTTTATTTAAGCCCGCTATAAAGATTTGTAAGGCTGTTCGTTACAACCCTGGCTTTCAGGTGGCTATCCTAACTCAATGGAAATAATGATACGACCATTGCTACTACTACTGGCCAATTGCTACTTGAATATTGGCAAGAACATAGATTCAAATTATTTGTTTCCAATTTGATAAAATATCCTTTGGTTATTTTCATGTTTGTACGATCAGTCATGCCCTGAGCACCCCATCTAGACCTGGGGTGTCAGAGACATCCTCTGGGGTTTTGCAATTGGAAATCACTTCCTTTCATCCGTGGACATTTTCTAACCTATTTTTCAGTAATATGTTCAGATTTTTTTGTCTTAGTGGGAATAAAAAGTAACACAGATTTCAGTAGAAAGAAAATAATGACAGTGACAGTTTGCCTGTGTAGTGTTTTTAACTATTTAAAAACAATGTTCTTCTCTCACTCTCTTTAGAAGATCCTGAGCATTAGTTGAACACATGTTATTTGTTACACTTTACGGATTAGGCCTGTTTTATAGATAAGAAATCAAGGCTTAGAGAAATCAAGTGACTTGCTTCAGGTCACACGAGTAAATTTCCACATTGAGAACAGAAGGAGCCACGTGTCCTGATCAATAGCCTTTCGGCCATAGGACATGAGACGCCAATGGTGAGAAACGCACACACACTCTTTTTAATGTACTTTTATCACAATCTCCCTGAACGTGATTCTCACATAAACCCACAAACTTTCGTGGTAGAACTTGCCAGTCAGGGCCAATGCCAAGGGCCTGGCCCATCGTATGGGGCCTATTTTTTTGCACAGTTACCATGAGATCCACCTGAAGCAGTTTTGAGACAGCCAGCTGCCCTGCCCCAGCACCTGTGGACTGGGGCACACGTAAGTGGCTGCGACGACACCAGTAGCACCACCTCTCTGCTCACTGACTCTGCGCCACGATGCACCTCTCAAACATCAATCACTCTGATTCCGCCCCAAGAAAGCAGTTAAAGTGGGCGTACGTTCTGTCTCCCAGGAGGTTTCCAAAGAGAAAATTCAAAATTTAGCATAATTCAAATTCTCAAGTCCGCCAAGATTTGAGCTTATATCTTCCGATTGCAAACTGCTACCCCCAGGATGTACTGACTCCCACTGACACGCTGCTACGACACTTGATATTTTTTGGGGGTGGGGGAATGGTCAGGAAAGTTCAGATTAAGAAGATCCTAGCACTGTACAGCACAGGGAGCTATATTCAATATCCTGTAATAAACCATAATGGAAAAGAATATGAAAAAGGATGTATATATATATATATATATAACTGTACATATACTGTATAACTGCTTTGCTGTACAGCAGAAATTAACACAACACTGTAAATCAACTAGACTTCAATAAACTAAATTTAAAAGAAACAGACAGACACAGAAAACAAATGTATGTTTACCAGAGGGGGTAGTGGGGGTGGGAGGGGAGATAAATTAGGAGTTTGGGATTAACATATACACACTACTGTACATAAAATAGGTGAACAACAAGGACCTACTATATAGTGCAGGGAACTATATTAGATACCTTGTAATAACCTATAATGGAAAAGAATATGATAAGGAATATATACGTGTGTGTGTATATATATATATATAACTGGATCACTTCGCTGTACACCTGAAACTAACACAACATTATAAATTAACCATACTTCAATTTAAAGAATGTTTACAAAAGAAAGAAAGAAAGAACGAAAAAATCCTAACTCAAGAAGGTCAAGAAACTCCTCAATACAAGCTCTTCTTTTCTTGCCATCTCTCCCATCTGTCTACACACCCACAATGAGAATCAGAGAAGTCTGGGTCCCAGGGCACTTCCGGAGCCACAGGAAGCAAGGTTCGTTTACATATCGCTGGGATGCACACTCCCAACCTGAACTGTATGGTGCTTCGTGCCGTAACGTTCTCCCCCTTTATACTGCAAGTTGTATTTCTTCAAGTATAGAAAGGAACTGCTTGGCTTCCTTCAGTGCAAAATCACCATGGTGAGTTTATTTTTCCTCGCCATGGGTTGTCTTCTGGAGTTTCAAGGTTGTAGCAACGTGCCCACCATCACCACATCATGGTTTGTTTTGTTTTGTTTTGTTTTTTAGCGGTACGCGGGCCTCTCACTGTTGTGGCCTCTCCCGTTGCGGAGCACAGGCTCCGGACGCACAGGCTCAGCGGCCATGGCTCACGGGCGCAGCCGCTCCGCGGCATGTGGGATCTTCCCGGACCGGGGCACAAACCTGCGTCCCCTGCATCGGCAGGCGGACTCTCAACCACTGCGCCACCAGAGAAGCCCCACCTCATCGTTTTTACTGAACATCCTTTGTGAGGGTTCAAGTGAACAGACTCAGGCCCTGCAGTTCCAACGCTGACAATCTTTATATTAACAAGAACATAGGTCTAACGATTCCAAATTCTGCTAAAATTAGACCCAAATGTTCAATTTTCCACGTGTTCCTCTTAATTAAAAATGAAATGAAGAAACTATCAAAATTACATAAATTAAAGCAGATGGAATGCAGTATGGGAAGCTCTTCTATGATAATGTTCCCTTTAATAAAATTCATTGGTTAATTTGGTTGATAAAAGCAGTGTTAAAATTAAATAAGAATGTACATACACTGGGTAAATATTTTGTGGTTTCCAGCCTGTGCTACCATAATAAAGGTAATTTAGCTTAAAAGCAGTCATCATTTTTCTTCATAACAGATAAAGCATTACTAATTGTGTGTGTTAATATGATACAATATGGAATTGGATAGAGATTTTTATCTTAAAACATCTCTATTAAATTAAAGACAGCATTGGACGACAGCAAAGATAAGTCTGTTTATTTCCAACCAGGACATCAAAAGAACTGTGGGGAGATGGTCCAGTAAGTCATGTTTTCTATACTATTTTAGCTGGTAATGTTACATTTATACTCACTATTGTAAATGACACTTTTTTGGGGAATAATCTAGATAATGTTTTATGGAGAAAAGCGATACTTTAATTACGATGCATAAGATACCAATCTTTTCCTTTACATGTCTGATAGGATATTTCTATAAACAAGATGCTGGGTGGAAAATGGTTCAACTCGGCTGCAATGAAATAAGCCTTCTTCACAGCTATTTCACCGCCCCTGAGCCTCTGCTAGCATGAGATGGGCGGCCAGGGATTGCCACGGAGAGGACTCCCTCGTTTGTGGGAGTGAATAATAAAGCTTTAACTGCAAGAATGCTGGCACCATGGTTCCCGTTCCTTCCTCCGGCTCCTGAGCTACCTGTCAGTGTGTGACTGAGGTGTGCAGGACCCCTGGCGGCTCTCAGCTGTGTCCCCACCAGGCTGGAGGGGCAGGATCCCTTCTGGGGCGCTGGCCAGCTGGAGGCCCCATGTCTGAGAAACACATCTCCCTTCTCCACCTTGGCCTGGGCAGCCTCACCTGATAACACACATCATTGCCACAGCCCTGGCTGCCCTGGAGGACCAGGAGACGTCTTGAAAGTCAGTTGTTAAGCCTGTTAATGTGTTTGTTTGTTTGTTTAGATTTTTTTGGTGTGGACCATTTTAAAAATCTTTATGGAATTTGTTACAATATTGCTTCTGTTTTATGTTTTGGTGGGTTCTTTTGTTTTCTTTGGCCTCTAGGCATGTGAGATCTTAGCTCCCTGCCCAGGGATCAAACCTGTACCCGCTGCATTGGAAAGCGAAGTCTTAACTACTGGACCGCGAGGGAAGTCCCAATGTGCTTGTTTTTAAAAGCACGTGCCACAGACTGCCTCCTTTGAGGCCGTGCGTTTGCTGTGAACGTGAGACCCCCGCGCAGCCACTCATCTGCATGTGGCCAAGCGCCCATGTCATCTTCTCCCCTCTGGGGGCAGACAGCCCAGCCCCCCAGCCACGTGTGCAGAGCCTTGGAAGACCTATCTCTTTACTGCTGACTGAGCACATTCGTCACTCAGACGTCTCTGACACGACACAGCACGAGTGTAGACAACCAGAGTAGTCATCAAGTACCAGCTGAGAATGAAAGCAGCTCGGGAATAAATAAATCCAAACCTTCCCTGAAATATGCTGTTCGAAAAATCAGTCTGCAGGAGCGGATGCCAACCCTATTTTTGTACCCACCCGATTGAATTCTTAATACCCGGCAAAAAAGAAGATCAGAGTTTCACATAAAGTGGAAAATGTAATAAATAATAAACAGCACTAACAACTTAGCATCATAAGGAGACAGATGGAAAACTTCTCTCCCGGGATCACTGCTTCCAAAATCAGAGAAAGGGTTTCTGGACGTGTTCAGGGTGGATAGTTCAAGCCTGAATTTCAATAAGGTGGGAATACTTTTTAGCACAAATGCAAGATTTTCCTGTCTCTCTTTTAGAAAACACAGAAAGGATGGCATTCATCTGCTTCACCCAGGACTCAAAGGCAAAACCTCGGGCTCTTCCAGAATGTTGGATTCAATTAAACAAGGGAAGATGCTGCTGGGGCTTTGTTTCCTACAGAAGTGTTATGATGCCATCGTCTGTCCAGGAAAAGAAAGGACCACGTACTGAAAGTTATCAGAACACTGGAGCATCGGGAATAAAGGAACCCTTTCCATGAGAAAAGCACGACCAGCCATAGGCTCATAATGGGCTAAAAGGGCAGCGACCCTTTCTCGGGGACCCTGAAGGCCTGCTGTTCTGCACCCACAGCTGCGGCTGAGGGGACATGGCACCGATCAAAGAGCAGGGGTGAGGCTGGGCCATGTCGCCCGGCTGACTCTACTCTGAATGACCTGGGAACAGCGCAAACGCCTCGGTCCGTCTTTATTCCCTTTCTAGGAAAGGGGCCCATTTACAGATGGACAGGCCAAGGCACAGGTAATCCTGGGGGAGCTCATTTACCACCAATCCTGGCTCCTCTGGCTCTCCAGAGTCCCTCCTTCCCCAGCTGCCATCTTCACGAAGTTATTTGACTATACCACGTCCTACTGAGAGGCAGATGTGTGCCTATGACCTTCTGTTCACTGGTCAGGAAACTCCAGGCTGGGTTCCAGCCCCTTCTGCCTCAATTCCAATGATAACAAGGTTCCTCTTCAGACTTTCACTTCGCAGCTGTTTCAAAAGACCTCTGCTGTTATTGTCGTCACCTCACCAATACGGCTTTTTTTTTTTTTTTTTTTTTTTGCCATGCTGCGTGTCTTGCAGGATCTCAGTTCCCCAACCAGGGACTGAACCCAGGCCCACGGCAGTGAGAGTGCCAGGTCCTAACCACTGGACCGCCAGGGAATTCCCCAACTTGGCTTTCATCTTAGAAGCTGGCAAGAGCAAAATTTGCACGAACAGATGATCCAGAATACTCTGATTGGGGTTGGGGGCCATCCAGAGCAAGTCTGGCAGACGACGGCTTCCCCCCAGGAGACCTGAGCCAGTAGGTGGCCTGATGCGTCCCCGCAATTACAGGTCACGGCACTAAGTACCCCAATCCCTGCAAAATCCAACTGACTCTTTACAGAAATCATGCGTTTAAAAACAATGAATTGGGGATGCTGCAAAGAGTGAGGTGTTCCAGTTTCACCATGATGCCTCGGATGAACTTTTCAACCCACGACCCACATGAACACAAATGGAGAGTCAAGGCAAATCCAAGTTCAAAATGTCAGAAAATAGGAGATCAGGATAAGAGTAACTTCCCTCAACTGCAGGAAAGGATAGGAAATGATTAAGTCAAAAGCATGCTTTTCAAAACCATAGCAGCTTGCTTCTTCAAAACCAACAACAGGGCTTCCCTGGTGGCACAGTGGTTGAGAGTCCACCTGCCAGTGTAGGGGACATGGGTTCGTGCCCCGGTCCGGGAAGATCCCACATGCCGCGGAGCGGCTGGGCCCGTGAGCCATGGCCGCTGAGCCTGCGCGTCCGGAGCCTGTTGCTCCGCAACGGGAGAGGCCACAACAGTGAGAGGCCCGCATACCACACACACACAAAAAAACCCAACAAGAGCCTGAGAGACTCCAGTGAGGTGGGACTGCAATTTTACATGATGCAATCGCATCATGGTGGATGTGTAATCAAGCCCTTCCAGCCACTTTACCATATTCTGTGGGTTAGAAAAAGGCCATAGGTCTTTACATTTTCTAACTCTTTGTTAAGAACTTCTAACTTCTCACTCTGGGCATCCGTTCTTCTCCCAGGTTCTTTGATCATCTTTGCGACTGTTATTGTGAACTTCTTGGGTAGACTGCTTATCTCCACTTCACTTAGTTCTTCTTCTGGGGTTTTACCTCGTGCCTTCGTTTGGAGCACGTTCCTCTGTCGCCTCATTTTACCTAATTAACTGTTTTTATTTCTAGGTATCTGGTAGGTTGGTTACATTTCCTGACCTTGGAGAAGCGGCCTTTTGTAGGAGATGTCCTGTGTGTCCCAGTAGCACACTCCCCTCTGGTCACTAGAGCTATATGCTCTAGGGGTACCTCCTATGTGGGCCGCGTGGGTCCTTCTGTTGTGGCGGGCTGACTACTACGTGTGGTCTGTTAGGTGTGGCTGGCACCCAGGTCCAGTTTGTCATTGCCAGGCTCTGCCTTGTAGGAAGGTTGCGGCTGCTGGTGGGTGGAGCCAGGTGGCTGGCTGCAGAGCCCCCGGGGACCCAGGGGCTAGTGCTTGCTCACTGATGGACAAAGCTGGGTCCCAGGGTGAGTGAATTGAAATTGTAAATCAACTGTACCTCAATTTCAAAAAAAAGAAAGAAAAAGGTCACTGGTCCTGCCCAGTCTCCGAGGGAGAGGATCATATAACGCGAGAAGCCCAAGGGGGGGTGGGGTTCATGGGGGACACCTTACGTGTCTTCCTGCCATAACACACAGTTACCAAAATCAGGAAACTTAACACATAACTGACCGGGGGGATTTCTGCAGAAACCAACGCCTGTGGCCGGCAATTTGTTATGAAAGTGAATATTTTTGAGTAAATATCAACTTTTTTTGCACTTAATATATTTATTTGAAACTTTGTACATGTCTTACTAAAGCATTCTAATATTTCGTTAGAGCGTGATAGGCAGTATAGCAGACACCTCTGTGCAGGGGGACAGAACATCCATTACAAATATACCGCGTTTCACTGTGCTTTCCCCTGAAAAGAGCAGACTCTACACTTTCTGGCAGCACGTTTTTTAGTCCTGTGGGTATTATTTCCTCTAGAATATGTTCTTTTATTTTACCTGATAATCGACAAGGTGGATCTTTGTGGGAGGCTCTTTTAGAAACTCCACAAGAAGGACCAGGTGCGGTACTACCACTACATTCCCCAGGATGGTCCGTTACCCATTCTCTAGCTACTGCTAGCAAAAATTGCTTGTGAGTCATTTTATTCTGTGCATTAAGGCTACAATAAATTTTAACCCATTGAATAAACTGCAATTACTCAAATAGAAACCTACTTTCTTATACCATTTTCAAGTTTTCCAGAGGATATTGAAGTTTGCCAGATATTGATCTCATTGATCAACTCCTTTCATATGTTTGTTACACTCTAATATACATGTGGGCTTCGTTATCTGATGACCAGTCCCCGTCTTCCTTTCCTGTAGATGTTATGGAGGCGTCATGAATACCTGTCACCATGCGGACTAGCCTCTTGTCTTTCCATATAAGAAGAATCACTTCTCCCTTCTGTAAGAATGTCATTTTTCCCCTCTGTAGATTTTTAGATTTCTCCTTCAATTGGTTTCATAGACCACGATCTCTCTTAGAGTCCCACAAACTCTGGTTTTATTTTTCGACAATATTTCAGATGTGGACACGCTGTTGTAATAATTGTCTTGGTAAATATGGTGCCACGAACCAAGATAAGGTTGTAGGACCAATAATATTGTTTCTTGCGGTTTCTTTCCTTCATCTGTGTAAATCTCAAGGTTGCATAGATATCCAGTTTTACTTTTGCTAACCATGCTGACCAAAATTCCATACTTTGTAAGTTTTCTGGGATTATAGATTTGGAGTCTGAGTCGTCCTCTCCACTTTATCATTGCCTCATCAAGTGATAGCTCTTGTTTGGGTATATAGATCAATTGAAATTTTGGTAGAAAATAATCCAAAAAAGGTTTAACTTTTGAAATCTGTCTGCAGGAAGTGGAGTTTCGGAGTTACCGTTAAAGTGAAGTAATGTCATTATTTGTTCGAACCTTCTTGTCATAATCTTTGGAAAGACAGGGGTTTCAAGTCAGGGACCAGTCGACCACTATTCTTTCCAGTGAGACTTTCTTTCTTTTAATACATTTATTTATTTATTTACTTTTGGCTGCGTTGGGTCTTCGTTGCTGCGTGTGGGCTTTCTCTAGATGCGGTGAGCGGGGGGCTACTCTTCGTTGCAGTGCGCGGGCTTCTCATTGCAGTGGCTTCTCTTGTTGCGGAGCACGGGCTCTAGAGCACGCAGGCTTCAGTACCTGCAGCATGTGGGCTCAGTAGTTGTGGCTCGCGGGCTCTAGAATGCAGGCTCAGTAGTTGTGGCGCACAGGCTTAGCTGCTCCGTGTCATGTGGGATCTTTCCAGACCAGGGATCTAACCTGTGTCCCCTGCATTGGCAGGCGGACTCTCAACCACTGCACCACCAGGGAAGTCCCTCCAGTGTGACTTTATTTGTCCCATCAAAATTATTAATCCAAGAAACTTCTCATGTCACTATTGGTTACCTCGGTCCATTTTAAAGCCTTATCATACTTTTTATGACTTTTCATTCTGTGGTGATACAAGTTTGTTTGAGAAGTGACCAACTTGAGAAAGTCATTACCCAGAATTAATTCTGTTATTTCACTAACACTTTGTGGGTTATTACATTCAATAGTTACACCTGACACACCTATAAAGTCTTCTAATTTTCATGAAGTGTTGTCTTCACTCTTCTGTAGAAGCAAAGGAACATTCTCCAGCATCGTGAGTTTCATTTTCACTTTCCGTATCAGAATCAATCACTAAGGTTTTTTTGTCTTTTTGTTGGTCTAATATTCACATCGTCTGAATCAGAGCTATATTCTGAAGAACTATCATCTTCTGAGACACTAGTATATATGTCGCTCGGACAACCATAGAGAGTATCTGCATAAAATTCACCAAAAAATTCTTCACTCAAAATTTTGTGATGCATCATTTCTGAAAATTTTACATATACACAAGGTTGCAACAAAAACCTAACGGAGCAAAATGTGAATGATAACGACAATCGTAAGTTGTATAATGAACCCGTGGTCAATTTTAAGCTCTAACAACTTCACACGGTGATGTTAATTGTATCAGTCTCTAAAAATGTATTGATACGTCTCCGATCCATAACGTTCAGGTAACAAAAGACCTATTAATACGTCTCCGGTCAATAAGGTGTTAACATTGATGCTGCTCTTCTCAGGGGACCAGTGCCTGATGCCAGTTTGTCCCTTTATTGATGATGAACTCTAATCATTTGGTGGAGGTAGAGTCTACTAGGTTTCTCATCTGTAGTAAATTTATCAATTTTCCCTTTGTAATTATTGTTATAACCTGTTCTTCACCAAATCTTCACCCAATAATTTTAGAAAAATTGATGATTTTGCCTGATTCAGCTGTTACCAGGATTTTTGCAAATTGGTGGCTCTGTCAATTCCATCATTCTTTTTACTTTTAGTAGTTGGCATTCTGCTTCCCCTCTTCCTGCATGTATGTGGGCATCTAAGTATGTTTGTATCTGGGTTTGTATGTCAGTGTGGACTCATGGATTCCTATTATTTTAGTGGTTTAAGATCTATGACTGTCCTTATTTATTTTGATGTTCAAATTGTCCCAGGCTTGGTCAGTGGGAACACTTTCATGCTGGCTCCTAACTTCTGAGTCCTTTTTAACATGTCCCTGTCATTCTTTATGCGCTTCCTTGCTTTCTGGTATAACAAAGAGATCCAGGCCCATCTTGTACTTTCCTGCCTCAGACCTGGAATCAGGCATTTTTGCCGGGAGCCCTGGTTCCTTGTATTGGAGAATGGCATTTAGAAACCAAGATCAGTGTGCGTGACAGGCTTTCAAATAAAGATATGGGCAACAGAACTTGGAGAGGCCACTGCAGTGGGTGGAACAATGTCCACTGTAGGGTTAGAGGTGCTGTAGGGTTAGAGGCCAAGAGCCCCACTGCAGGCAGCCTGTCTCTTGCCCTGAAGTGCTTAGAGCCACACTAGACCCTTAATGGGTCCTCTATAAACACCTGGTTGATTGACTTATCCATCCATTGACTCTATTTATTGGTCAATAATAGAACTGGTTAGTTCATTAGATGCATTTTCCTGGACTTTTGCAATAGGTAAAATCCAGTGCATGAGCAGCTTGGAGATCATCCAGGCCTCCCCTCCATTCAGTTAACGAGGCCTCTGGGATCTCAGTGAGGGGAATGCCATCTTCAGGTCACACGCTTGGCCACCAGCAGAGCCAGGCCTGGATTCCAACCCTCCCAGCTCCGAGCCCTACAGGTCACACACCTCTCATCAGAACCATCGGTAATGAGGTACCAAAAAGAATCCTTTCCCTTTTTTTTTAATTCTTAAAAAATTTTTTTTCCCTCTTTAATTAATTGATTGATTGATTTAGGCTGTGTTGGGTCTTCATTGCTGCGCGCGGGCTTTCTCTAGTTGCAGAAAGTGGGGACTACTCTTTGTTGCGGTGCACAGGCTTCTCATTGCGGTGGCTTGTCTTGTTGGGGAGCATGGGCTCTAGGAGCACGGGCTTCACAAGTTGCAGCACTTGGGTTCAGTAGTTGTGGCTCGTGGGCTCAGTAGTTGTGGCACATGGGCTTAGTTGCTCCACGGCATGTGGGATCTTCCAGGACCAGGGCTCGAACCCGTGTCCCCTGCATTGGCAGGTGGATTCTTAACCACTGCACCCCCAGGGAAGCCCCAAGAATCCTTTCAACAGAGGAGGTTTCCTCAAGCCTCACCCGTGACTGCTCTAGTGTGACTTGGCCTGGGAGGTGCGCCTTCTGCCCAAGCCCACGCTGGGGGCCACTCCCAGTATCACGGTCACGGGTTTCACTACAAGCCACCAGCAACACATGCTTGGTGAAGTCAGCCCCCACTCCAGGCACTGCAAGTTCTGAGCATGCACACTACTGGCTCCAAGCCAGTCTGTAAACCTTTCTTGACCATTGAGACTACCTTCAGGGCACTCTGCTCTAGGGGCTGCGGGGATTCAGGGAGGGGCAATGTCCCCATCTCTGCCCTGAGGTCCGCAGTGTCTATCTCACTGCAAGAGTAAGCCGTCTTACTCCTTACTCATTAAAAAGTAGTAAATGCCTATAATTTTCTACTGATAAAAAGCTAGTTGCGAGTGTAGCTGTGCGTTCCTGAGACCCTTCTCCAGGCCCGGTCTCTTGAATACTTCCTCTGTCATCATCACAAACACCCTGCCAGGAAGCTATAAGCAGCTCCCATTTTTCAGTGGAAGAACCTGGAGCAAAAGAGCTCAGCAGCATCGGTGAAGGTCACACGAAGGGTGTGGAAGTGAGAGGGCTGGGGGCTGCCCTCCTGACACACAGACTCTGAAGCAGGAGCTTCTGCTCCATAGGGACGCAAAGGGTGTCATAGGCTGAAAGGCTGAGGTGTGGGGCTGGGCAGCCTGTGCTCTGAGTGGGGGTGTCCCCCCGGCCCTGCCCCCAACTCCTTGCACTGGACTCCCTCTCTCCCCATCCCCAGCCCAGGGCGGGCTCTTCAGGCGGGGCCTCGGGCTCCCCAGCAGCAGCATCTTCATTGGCTTCTTGCCTCCCAAAAAGGACTTAGTTCCAGTTCTCAGCTTTTTAAATCCCTGAAAATTATCTGGCAGGGCCAGCCCGTAAATGTCCCAGCTTGGCTGAAGGCAGCAGTAAGCCACACTGAGATTTCCCTCTCACAGTTTGGAGCTTTTCCTGGACCACTCTCTAAGGGAGGGCTTCAGTGTGGAGACGGGGCTTTGCCCTGTGGGGGAAGGTTCCTGGCATCTGTCCTGGGAAACACTTCTGCTTGGGACAGAACCTGGGATGGAAATAGAATCTACTACTCAGGACTCTGCTCGGGGAGCTTCATCTGAAATACTGTGAGCAAGCAATAATTTCCACCATGGGACCAACACTCAAATAAGAACATTTTTTTTTTGACTGCGTTGGGTCCTCATTGCCGTGTGCGGGCTTTCTCTAGTTGTGGCGAGCGGGGGCTACTCTTGTTGCGGTGCGCAGGCTTCTCATTGCGGTGGCTTCTCTTGTTGGGAGCACGGGCTCTAGGCGTGTGGGCTTCAGTAGTTGTGGCACGTGGGCTCAGTAGTTGTGGCTCGTGGGCTCTACGGCGCAGGCTCAGTAGTTGTGGCGCACGGGCTTAGTTGCTCCGCCACACATGGGATCTTCCCAGACCAGAGCCCGAACCCGTGTCCTCTGCATTGGCAGGCAGATTCTTAACACTGCGCCACCAGGGATACCCTCAGATAAGAATATTTTAATGAATCTAGATGGGGCAGACACCAGGGTTTCCAATAGTAGCTAAGAGGTTATGGGGTTAGACCTGGATTCCAATGCTAGTTCTACGGGTTACTAGCCATGGGATCTTGGCCTCAGCTATTTAACCAGATGAGAGACTACACACGTACCCCATCCCAGTGGCCCATCTAGCCTAAAGTTAACAAAGCATAAGACTTTTTTGTAGTTGTAGTTTTAAGTCATTTGTTTGGGAGGGGGAGCCCTCAAACTGTAATAGGGAAGAACCTTTGTATTCTAAGTTAATCTCTAAAGGGACGTTGCCTATAAGTTTAAATTATACACAATGGTCCATCTCTGGGAAGCCTGCCTCCCAGGTAATGAGCATTAAGCTAAAATACCTTTGTTTAGCTTGCAGGAGACATCCTGACCAGGCCCACCTGTGAACCGCTGCAGGAAGGAAGAAAGTAACACATCCCCTCTGGAGGCAGACCAAAACCAGGAAGTGCTTGAGTTTACTCCCTCCCCTTTGAGCATAAAAGAAGCCTGAATTCTAACTCAGGCAAGATGGTTCTTTGGGACACGAATCTACCGCCTTCTCAGTGTGCTGGCTTTCCGAATAAAGGCACTATTCCTTTGCCCCAACAAGTCGCCTCTCAATGTACTGGCCTGTCATTCAGCGAGCAGTACAGGCTTGGACTTGGTAACAGCACTGCACGAGCTCCAAAGACTTGGCTGCACTTCTGCCATTACTATGGGCCACTTACGTGTTTGAAGGGACAACCTTTTCTCTTTAAGGAATGAGTGCTACGGGGGGAAATGACAGCGTTCAGAGCACGGAGCCCAAGTGCAGCCCCAGGATTCTTTGGGATGGAAACACCACTGTCCTTCTGGCCTTGGCTCTGACTACCCCCTTCCCCACACCTGCCTGGGTCTCTTGAAACCATGTAGGTGAAAGCGCCTAGAACAAAGAAGCGCTGTTCACACGTCTGGGGTAAACATGTCCTGCCCTTTTCAGGCCTTGTTCCCTGGCACAGGGAATCCCCACCTGGCCCACATCGGAATCAAGGCGAAAATCTCAGCAGGTACAGATGTCTGGATTCTACACCAAGCCAATTAAATCAGAGGCCCTGGGGGCGGGACTCAGGCATGGGCACTTGGTTTCAGTTCCTCAGATGCTGCTGCTGTGTAGCTGAGGTTGGGTACCACCATCTTGGAAAGCCATACTGCGCCTCCCAGGTCCTGTACTTTTGGAACGTTGATCCTGGAATACTCATCTTTGCCATTCATTTGGTGCTTAGCATTTGCTTCCCTGTACTGTCATTTGTCATTTTCTTTCTGCCTCCCAGGCTAAGTGGTGAGTCTCTTCACACCCTCCCCATCCTCCCCCTGCCCTTCTACCCGCCTGCTCTTGGTGTTTAAATATACCTCCAGTTGTGAGCAGGAGATGCAGCCAGCTGCCTGCTGTGCACCCAGGGACAGCTAATCCCACTGGAAGACAGGAAAATAACCTCCATTTGTGCAGCCCTTTATGTGCTAGGAGCTTCCATGCTAGAAGCCCTGTAAGATGTTAAGACGTCTGCCAGAGAAGGAGTTGGTTTACCCGTATTTTACAGGTGAGGGAGGTGAGGCTCAGAGAGGTACAGCAGCTTGCCCGAGGTCACGGAGCTACCCAGTGCTAGAGCTGGGACGTTCACAGTGCTCGGTGTGCTCCAAAGCACGCTCTTTTCTCTGAGGCTGCCCCGACTATGGTCCCGTTGAATGCAAAGGTTGATCAGAGAGAAAGTGTTTGGGTACAAGGCTGGAGGCCGGCCCAAGTGGAGATTAAGAGAACAGTAAAACCGAGATTCGAATTTCACTGCACACATTACTGATATGATTCATACTTACTTTGTGTGGCCAGGCTGAGAACCGAATGACTAACTCGGCTATAAAATCTGGGTGCTTTCCTGACTTCCTGAGGAAATAAATTAATAATAAGGTGACCTATAAACATTTAATCGTTGATTAGAAGTTCTTCCTTTTTTGGATGGGAATCAACATCCTTTGCTAATTGCATTTGAAAGTTGCAAATAACCTCTGACGCCCATGCTTTTTGGTAGAACCTATGTAAATTACCTCTTCGGGGAAAAAAAATCTATTTGGAGTAAAAGGTCTGGAGTGAAATATGAAAAGTGAAACCGTTCTAACTTGGAGGTCATTTCATTATGAGGGTGTGAGGACAGCATGCTTGCCTGAGAGCAGACAGGCGGTAGGTGCACCTGTGAAAGACTTACTATGTCCAGGCTGGTCTGTGTCCTCTTCCTTTATGCAGAAAAGCATCCACCAAATCCCACGCTGGCCTCAGATGACTTGGAACTTTTTTGCCTTATCGTACCTGTTGCTGGAGCCAAGAGGACAAGGCCCGCCTTCTAAGGATGCTGTTCTCCCTCAGCGGTTAGCAGGATCATTCTGGAGCTTGTTCTAAATGAAGTCCAGCGGGTCCGGTTTGGTGGGTCCAGCTGAGGCCAAGGGAGAGCTCAGGAACCTGCCATATTAGTGAGCATCCCAGACTCCCTGGGGCGGTGAGGTGCAGGCTTAACATCACAGACCCACGACGCCTCAAAGGTCATGCAGTCCAACCTCCTCTTTTTGTCTGACTCCCTCCCATCCCACCCCCTCAATCAGGGGTCCCCTGTGCTCCTCTGTGGAAGGAAGCAGGACTGAGCCAGGTGAGAAGCCGGGCTGCACTGCAGACTCGGAGAAGGCCTTGGCCAATGCCACGGGGGCCCTGCAGCAGGCAGGACCATTCAGAGGTGTCCCAAGCCAGGTGAGGGGACAGACCTGGGCCTTTTACCCCCGCACTGAGCAGTTATTCCGGAAGAGGGCTGACAGCCAGGGGCCGTCTTCAGCAGTACTCCAGCATCTGGGGGCGCAAGTCTCGATGGGGATCTGGTTGGTCCCCCACTGTCCACCACGGCTGTCTCGACTACAAGGTCTCCTCCTCCCAGACTTTCCACAACTAAATAGAAGTTGATACAACTTCTTCCCCGTGCTGAGCGAACACTCATCTGAGGAATTCTACAGACCGGGATCATATCCTTTCTCTGAAGGCATACAGGTGGGCTTGCACGGTTCTCCCATGTAACGGGCATGCAGATACGTGAAGGAGCGACCTTCATACAGGGCCAAAGTCAAGATGGGCCAGATGTAGTCCTGTCCCCGTTGTGATCATCATTCATTGCAAAAATTTCTGTACACCAGGCCTGCTGCTTAGAAAGTTCCCATGAATTTAACCATCACAACAAACCCATGAAGTAGGATCTAGAAAATAATCATTGTTCCCGTTTTACTGATAAAGAGATTTTGAGATGCTCAGAGAAATTAAGTGAGTTGCCCAACGCCCCCATACAGCCGTTTGAATGCAAACTCAGGTCCCCCTGACCTGCTGCTCACCAGCGTTAGATATATTCACTTTGGAAGCTGGGTCCCGGGTACTAGCTGGGAAGGGGGATCAGGTGCAGGGAACCAAGCACTCCTTTTGGAGACGGTGTTAGTGAAACACCCTCCTGGCAGCTGGGAGTTCAGAGGCCCCACTTGGACGCAGAGCCCTCTCTGTGATCACGCACACAAGGTCCTGGCCGTTCTCCCTGGGACCTCCTCACGCCCCAGGCTTTCCTACACAGAAGAGGGTCTTCAGGGAATCCCCCAGATATTCCATCAACCTGCCTAAACCCTCTTCCTTTTACTGGTGAAGAAACTGAGGCCCAGGGAAATGACATCACGTGGCCAAAATCACTTTATACGACTGTTCTTTTCCGCTCCTTGGCAGTCTGACTCCTTTAAGGTGTACCTTTAAAAACTATCCAGATGCTTCAATGAAAATGTAACACACACACGTTCCTTTCTTTCCCAGGAAGGCTTTTCTCTAACTTGAATGTTTTAATAGAAGCAGGCGGGAAACCCCAAGGTCACAGAAAGACCAGTTAGCAGGCGTAGGGGTGACATCCTCCAGCCCCCCTCTGGAGTCCTCATTGCCAGAGTCCTACCTAGGTTGGAGGATTCCAGGTTTCGCCTCAGGGCTCCGAGGTGCAGAGACGCCAAATCACATTGCTGAACAAACACGGTGCTGGGTCACCCCTCAGCAGCACCCCCAAACTCAACGGACACCCCTCTAGGCTCCCTGGGGGCCTGCTCCTGGCCCCAGGAGGCCCCCTACCAGCCAGAGGAAAAGGATGGATGTGACCAAGGCCTCTTGACACGGGGGTGTGGTTTGTGTTTCCTCCTAGAGTCCTGGGAGGTCCCTGTTTTATCAAAGTGCCCCACTTTGGGTTGGCGGGGGCGTCTGTACTTCTCTGAGCATCTCCCAAGACTTCCACTCCCCCAGGGGAGGACCTGGGACAGGTTTGCCCTTCCTTCCTTTCTCTCCCATCCTGCCCCCCTCCCCCTGCAACAAATGCAGCCACTTGTCAGCCACCAAACCCCTGTGTGACAGAAACTCTGATTCTCACAGCTTCAATATCAACGGAGAGCCCTTAGGTAGGCAGTGACCTACATAGCGTTTAATGTGGAAATATAAGAATGTTTATCTTCAAAAAAACCCCTGACCCACTTTCAGGCCACTGACACAGGTACTCCTGGGCAAGGCAGATTCCTGTTGACTCCTAGCCTCACGGATGCTAACATCATTAGCATTTCTCCTAGGGTTTAGAGTAATTCAATCAAAGCTTCCCTCCCCGCACCCAGCAAGGGCCAATTCTGAAACGTGCCTTGATTTATTTGTCAGAACACAGCTGCCGCATCAAGGGCCTGAATTAAAACAGGAAATTCGCAAACACAGGCTCGCGGCCCAGCACTTCCATGTATCCTTTACAGGATGGGGTGTTTGGGGGCAAAAAATGAGCTGAAGTATCAAGTGATGAATTTATAAAAAGAGTGCTTGTCATTTTTCTTCCCTTCATGTTTCAGTTGATCTAAGAAACTCTTTTGAAATTATTTGTAAAGAATGATCGTGTCGCTTTAAAGGGTACTAGCTGAGATTTAAACTCTCTGTCCGGAAAAGGGGACAGAAGAGGCTCCGTCCACGTTAGCACAGTTGAAAGAACGCATGACTTGGAGTTCAGAGACCTGGGCGGAAATTCTGGCTCTGCCGTCTAATAGCAGGGTGGCCTGGGGGGGTCCTTATCTTTAGGTTCTACTTGCTTTTCTTGAAAAATGGGCATCACATTCATGCTTACTTCATGAGTTATTTACTATAAAGACCAAGTAAGATCATGCATGTGCTTTATCAACTATAAAACTTTATCCAAGGATAAGGCATCTTCCTCTACTTTTGCTTCACTAATAGAAGGGGGAAAGTCCACACTGAGAATCAAGAAAAGTTCTTTTTGGGACTTCCCTGGCGGCCCAGTGGTTAAGACCTTGCCTTCAATGCAGGGGGTGCAGGTTCAATCTCTGGTCACGGAGCTGAGATCCCACATGCGTGCGGCCAAAAAAAAAAAGTAAGGTTCTTTTTTTTTTTTTTTTTTATGATTGGCTTCCCAGTTTATCTTCTGGTCCTCAGAGGTATCCAATCTCTGTTTTTATCTCCACATATGGCACGAAATGGATTTTAATTCATTCATACTAAAGTGTAAATGTCTCTTGCAGGGACCAAGACTTTAATCTGAATTGCAAAGTTCTTTGAGGGAGGAAGTGAGGGGCTAATTTGGGGATAGGGAGGTATATTGGATTCCCCAAATTCCACCAACAGGGAATCCTATTTGTCATTAGAAATACTGGTTTTGGGGACTCCAGAGCCTGTCTGCTTGTGGATAGTTAAGGACACCCCATGTGTGGCAGGGGTGTGCTCTGAAATGAGTCGTTTTCCACAAGAACCCAAGGTAACTTTCACCAATCTCTGAACCTGCGCCTCCACAGACCCGTCAGGAACAATCACCTTCCCGGGCCCACTTGCAGCGATGGTCCTGACCCAGGCTCCTCACGTTGATGTTAACACCCAAACGCCGAGAAGCCCTCCTTCTCTGCTTTTTAAAAGAGTTTGTAATTCTTCAAGTGTTTGGTAGAATTCACCAGTGAAGCCGTTTGGGACTGGGCTTTTCTCAGTGTTTATTATTATTATTACTAATTCAATCTCTCTACTTGTTATAGGTCTATTCAGGTTTTCTATTTTTTTTTCTCTCTGTCTCAACTGGGGAATGTGGTGCTCCAAGGACAAAGAACAAGAAAAACTCAAAGGGCCAACACTGCCGGAACAAAGAGTTACAGGACTCCTGTCACGCTGTCACACTGCGACCACTGCAATGTCCCAGAGCCCTCCCAGGCAGCGTGCCCTGTCCCTTTCCCGTCCCATACCAAGAAAGGTATTTGTCCCGCTCTTCTCACGCTCTGCACACTGCAAGTATACATTCCCCGCCCGATCAGCAGATGACTCGCAGGTTCCTTTGTTCCCTGGCTGTAAAAACAGACCAGTAACCCTTGCTCAGGGTCGACTCTCCCTGGCTATCGGGAAGTCGGCCCACTGTTCTGGCAGCGACCCTTCCCTTTAATAAATTCTATCTTCTTTTCATTCTGCCTCGTGTCTGGAAATTCTTTTCCAACCCGCGTTCCGATCGCGACAGGGAGCCCTGAACAGAATCAAGTCACCGTAAAGCGAACAACCTCAGAAACGTTACAGAGTTGACACTCGGAGCTGAGTCCTTTTTCTTCTTCCGAGCAAGAAGATGGTGGCCGCAGCATCTAGAAACTTTTCTTGAGCCACTTTAATGTCCTGAGCCATTTGGTCCAAAATACAGGCTTGTGAGTGAGCAAAAGCGTGATGGAAGTAAACCTCCATCATGCTGCAGTCCAGCAGCAGATGGGGCAGGTGTTAACCGAGATGCCTGTGGCTCTCCTCTACAGCTAGAGGAGCCTGGCTCCCATTACATGGCCTCTTAGAGTCAGCCCCCAGGAAATGCATACAAAAAAAACCCAACAACTGCTCAACCTCCCTCACCCCATAGGACCAGAGCCCTTCAGAGTTACCACTATGGACCCAGTTTCCTGTGATTTCTTTTCCACTTCCGCCTGGCTACAAGGAAGTTTAGCTTCCCAGACTTCATTTCTTGCTGTATCTGAGAGGCATTTTCATTGTTATTGGTTATCATTTACCGAGAAATGGAATTAATGTGCAAAAGTAATACATATGGAGAACTGGATGGGCTCAACAAGTCCAACCGAGTTCTCACAGTCATTCCTGGACCACAGTTATTGGCTTCCTTCCTGCATGGAACCCATAGGCTTTTATTTTTCATTTGTTCTCTTATTCCTGAGAGGAGAGCTTGTCAAACTGCTCCCATTAATTAGACTCCCCTTGTCTCTAAGGTATGTTCGAGGTCTCCTCCCCTACGGAGTCTGCAAGGGTTGAATGAGAACCCCACAAGGGGAGTGAACGGCTGTGGGGCTTCCTTCCTGGGCCAGGCCACCATCACCTCTCGCCTAGGTGGCTCCACGACCTCCAGCTGCGCTTTCAGCTTCCACCTCACCCACCACGGTCTACCCTCACCCCAGGGCCAGAGTGTTCTTGTTAACACATGAGTCAGATCATGTCACTTCTCTGCTAAAATTAGTCCAATAGCTTCCAGTCTCACTCAGAATAGAAGCCCGTCTCTACTGTGACAAGGCCCCCCCTGATGTGGCTTCTCACCTGCTTTCTGCTCTCATATCTGTACTCTGTCTGCCTGTCCACCTGCTTCCGTGTCAGTAGTCTCCTTAAACACGCCCATGCATTTGCTCTTCCCTCTGTGCCTGGAACGGTCTTCCCCTAGAGAGTCACAGGTTCACATTCAAAGTGAGGTTGCTCTTCAGACCTGTGGTTGCCAGGGGGGAGGGCGGGTGGGGGAGGGATGGATGGGGAGTCTGGAATTAGCAGATGCAATCTAGTATATATGGGATGGATAAACAACAAGGTCCTACTGTAGAGCACAGGGAACTCTATTCAATATCCTGGATAAACCATAATGGAAAAGAATATGAAAAAGTATGTGTATATGTATAAGTGAATCACTTAGCTGTACAGCAGAAATTAACACATTGTAAATCAACTATACTTCAGTTTTAAAAAAAACAAGAAGTGAGGTTGTTCTTGACTACTGTTTAAAATTTAATCTCCATCCCTACCCCCTAAAGCCTCTATTTTCTTTGCATTTTGTGTGTCAATTCCGTTAGTGTCTTTCTCTCTGCTAGACTGTAAGCTACACAAAGGCAGAAGTTTTCTATTCACTGAAGGGACTGGGGTTGAGTAAGGACATTTTCACACTGCTTGACATCCCATCACCCAAGCAGCTACCACTTGTACCTAAAGTGGTTGACCCTGTAACAGTTTCTTCTGGATCAATTTAACTGGCTGAGTGAAGCCAAGGCCACCATGTTCATTAGGCAGCTTCAAGGGAAACTTTTTCTCCTTCCTTTCCCAAGTAGAGAAATAAACAAAATTCAATGTCCGGAGAATGATTACCTTTCCTTTTAAAAAGATCAATTCACTCCATCCTGAACTTCATTCTAACCACTCCACTGAGAGCTCTAGTTAAGGTCTTTGCTGATGTCCCCACACCAAACCCAGCTCTCAGTTCCCAGCCCTCATCTTGTCTTTCTTGAAACTCTTTCTTTACCTTGTTTCCAGGAACCATCCTCTCTCCTCTCTCCTCCTACCTCAAGGCGCCTCTTCAGATTCTTTGGCTGGTTCCTCTTTACCAACCCAACCTGGAGTGCCCAGAGCTCAGTTCTCAGATCTCTGGTCCTCTCTCTCTACACCCACTCCCTATGAGGTTTCACTACTCCTAATTGCTCATGACCGTGGAATTCATACCTCCAGCCCAGGCCTCTCCCAGGAGAGGCAGATTCATAGTCAACTGCCCGCTTGACATCTACCTGCAGATTAAGCATCATCTCAAACTCACTACATCCAAACAGAACCCTGGGGCAGACAGACAGTTTTCCATTCTAAATGAATGGTACTTTAAGCCAAACAACCTCTGAGTCATCCTTGGCTTCCTTTCTCTCACGTGCACGGTCAACCCACCACCCAATTCTTCAGACTATGTCTAAAATCCAACCTTTTTTTTTTATTTTTATCACCTACACTATAACCTTACCAGGAATATTTAAATGGCCCAACTGGTCTCTCCCTGTTTCCCTTTGTGCCCCTCTATAATCTATCCTCTATGCAGTAGCCAGAGTGGTCCTTTAAAAATATATATAAGCCATAATCATCTGTATCATTCCACTTACATGCCCCAAGTCTTGCACTAACTTTCCATCTCACGTACAGTAACATCTGGTTGCCGGCAATCGCTACGACCTCATATCCCCTCATTTCCTCCTAACTCACTGCATACCAGCCATGCTGGCCTCCTGGTCCTTTCTCTAATACAGGCCTTGGGGCCTTTGCACTTGCTCTACCCTCTGCCCAGAATACTTTCTGCCAGATATCTGCCTGGCTTGCTCCCCTACTTCTTCCTGGCCTTTTATGGTCTGACCCTCTCTGAACACTCTCTGTCAAATAGCATAGACTCCAGCGACCCACCCCCTCTACTCCCCTCACCCTTCCTAGCACTTCAGTCCTACTAACATATCATATGCTTATCTGTTTAGAGTCTGTCTCCCTTACCTACAGGGGAAAGCAAATCCCTTTGGAAGCAAATTCCTTTGTCTGACTGGTTCACTGCTATATAGACAGTAATTGACACAAATAACACATTTAAACATCTTCTATGTGAATAAAAGAATTAGTTTATAATAGTAGAATTCAGAAACAATGTGTCCAATAGCAAAAAAATGATTTAAGTAAATTACAGTTACACTTCTCAATGGAATTTGACATAGTCAGTAAAATTGATGGAATCACTCATAGGTATTACTCAAAGGACACGAACAATTTCCAAAAAGGACTTCAAATTGTTAACAGACCCACAGGGGAAAAGTATTACCACCTAGCAACCAAGAAAAAGCAATTTAAAAGAACTACGGGATACCATTTTCCCGTTATTAAATTAGCACATGTTTCTCTTTAAATGTACATCACCAGATTCTAGAAAGGCTTTCTGGTGGTGAACTCTCTTCTAGGGGATGTAAATTTACACAACACCTTTGGAAAAAAATTTTTTTGGACCAAAATGCATCATATTACATCAAGATGTTCATTCTTTTTCATCTGGTAATTCTGCTGGGAATATCACATAAGACAATAATAAATACCATGGAGGTATGTGTATATATATATGTACCATGATGTGTGTATATATATATATCAGATAATTTACATGTCTCATAGTTAAGAAAATGATGATATATCTACCCCACTGAACATTATGAAGTTACTAAAATGATGTTAAGGGTTTTACTGTCTTGGAGAAATGTTTATAACATAACACGATACTAATTTTTTTTAAAAAATCAGCCCTGAGGAAGACACCAGGTTATCTACATAAAGAGTGCAAGAGGTCCACAGAGTTCCTTTGGGAACTGGGAGAACTTTGACTTCTGCACAGAATTACTGACTTGATATTTTCTATTTGTATTTCCAAAGGTTTAATTAAGCTTCTCATCAGATAATGCTCTGGCTGAGCTCTTTTAAGTTACAAATAACAATACAGTAAGTCCCCTACATACAAATGAGTTCCGTTCCGAGAGCGCATCTCTAAGTCCTATTTGTTCATAAGTCCAACGAAGTTAGCCTAGGTACCCAACTAACACAATCGGCTATGCAGTACTGCACTGGAATAGGTTTATAATACTTTGCACACAAATAATATATATAAAGCAAACAAACACAAAAAATAAAGAAAACATCTTTAATCTGACAGTACAGCACCTTGAAAAATACAGTAGTACCAGCTACCTCACTGCTGTTTTTACACTTGCTTCTGGACATCCTGGGCTTGAAATACAGACACTGTACTACTGTACTCTATACAGTACTGTACAGTAAAGTACACATAAGCACAACCACTTGTAGAGGATGCACGCACGTGACAATGTACGCCAGACACGTGAACTAACTTACGTCATGATTAGACATGTGAACACACGTTCACATCTTTGAAAGCTCGCAACTTGAAGGTTCGCATGTAGGGGACTTACCATAAAGATTTCATTATGCCTTCCCTACTGCTAACCTCCATTAGTACCACACATAATTATTCAAGTTTATCATGTTAGAGGTTTTATGCTTAATTTTTAACCATAAAGAATTGTTAGCATTTGTAATAAGTCATAGCATTTCACACCTATTAACGAATATCAATATAGAAACTATTTTTTACCACAATGCATCTGTTTTCCTCATCAAAACAAACAACAAGAGGGAAGTATTACCTATAGGAAAACCTCACCTTTAACAAGTTCTCTCTTTTGGGGAAAGCCTCACTAGCACCATAGCTGTGCGTGCGGAGAGCTGGAAGCAGTGGTACTTGGAGGAGGAAGAGTGGCCAAGAGGGGCTCCATCTACTGTGCTCATCACCTACCACTCGGAACCCAGGAGGATTCAAGAGGGACAGCAGAGCTGCCGGTTAGGCGCATGGAATTCCCAAACCATAAACGCTAAACCAGAGGCTTTATCCCCGGTTGCACACATGGGCTCCTACACACGCAGAGCCGAGTTTCAGTTCATCCAAAGAAGTGAATGGCTCCCTGGCCCTTTTCAAAAACAATTTGAAACTTCTGAAAGAGCTGTAGATTCAGAATAACTCAGAGAGACAGCTTCACCCAGTGTCCCCGGCGGTAACGTTTTGCAGTACTATAGTACAACTGCACAACCGGCATATCGACCGAGGTTGACACAATCCACTGATCTTATTCAGATCACCCCAGTTTTACTTGCACTCATGTGTGTGGGTGTTGAGTTCTGTGCAATTTTACTGCCTGGGTAGGTTCATGCTTTCACCACCACAGTCAAGACACAGAAAGGTTCCCTCACCAGGATCCCTCTGTTCACCTTTTATAGACACCCACCTCCTTCTCCTGACCCCGGCTGTCCCTAACCTCTAGCAACCACTAACCTGTTTTCCGTTTCTATATTTTTCATGTCAACAAAATTATATAAATGGAATTATATAGAATGTAAGCTTTGAGGACTGGCTTTTTTTTTTTCCACTCAGCATAATTCCCTCCAGACCCATCCATCCAAGGGATTCATCCAAATAGCTGCATGTGTCAATTCCTGGACCCTATTTATTGCTGACTAGTATTCCAATGGCGTGGGTGCACCACAGTTCAACCACTGAAGGACATTTGGGTTGTTTCCAGTTCTTGGCTGTTACAAATAAAGCCGCTACAAACATCCACGCAGTTTCTTCTGTGAACTTCAGTTTTCATTTATCTGGGACAAATGCCCAAGAGCACAACTGCTTGGTCGTATGGTAATTGCGTGTTTAGTCTTATAAGGAACTGCCACACTATGTCCCAGAATGGCTGGACCAGTTTACGTCCTCACCAGCAATGTGTGAGTGATCTAGTTTCTCCACATCCAAACCAGCATTGGTTGGGTACTGTCACTAGTTTTTCATTTTAGCGATTCTGATCAGTTTGTGATCATTTTAATTTGCATTTTCCCGAAAGTCAATGATGTCAAACATCTTTCCATGTGTTTAGCTGCCCCTTGTATACCTTTCGGTGAAACGTCTGTTCGTGTCTTTTGCCCATTTTCTGATTGAGTTGTTGCTCTTGTTTTACTGTTGAGGTTATTCTCCAAATAGCCTTTATTTTCAGAGCAGTTTTAGGTTCACAGCAAAACTGAGCAGAAAGTACACGTCCCCATGCATGCACAGCCTCCCCACCGTCAACTCGCCCCGCCAGAGTGGTCCATTTACTACCACCCGTGCACCTACGCTGATACATCAACAGCCAAAGCCCATAGTTCACATTAGAGTTCACGCTTGGTGTTGTATATTCTACAGGTTTGGGCACCTGTATAATGACACGTATCCACCACTGTAGTATAATAGAGAAGAATTTTACTGCCCTAAAAATTCTCTATGTTCTGTTCATTGATCCTTATCTCCCCCTTGACCCCTGGCAATTACTAATCATTTTAGTGTCTCCACAGTTGTACCTTTTCCAGAATTGGAATCATACATGTAGCCTTTTCAGATTGGTTTCTTTCGCTTAGTAACATGCATTAAGGATCCTTCATGTCTTTTCATGACTTGGGAGCTCATTTCTCTTTTGCACTGAATAACATTCCATCGTCTGGCTGTATCAGAGTTTATTTATCCATTCACCTATGGAAGTATATCTTGGTTGCTTCCAAGTCTGTGTGATTATGAATCAAGCTGCTATAAACATCCACGTGCAGGTTTTTGCACAGACATAAGTTTCCAGTTCATGTGAGTAAATCCCAAGGAGCGAGATTGCTGGAATATAAAAGTAGGTTTAGTTTTTTCAAACTGTCTTCCAGGGTGGCTGTACCATTTGCATTCCCACCAGCAATGCATGAATTCTGTCATCCCACCTTTTCACCAGAATTTGGTGCGGACATTGATTTGGATTTTGGCCATTCTAATAGGTATGCAGTGGTGTCTCATTGGTGTTCTAATTTGCAATTCCCAAATGACGTACGATGTGGAGCAGCTCTTAGTATGCTTTTGTGTCATCTGTATGTGTTCTTTGGTGAGGTGTCTGTTCAGGTCTTTGCCAATTTTTATTTGGGTTGTTTGTTTGTTGAGTTTTAAGAGTTATTTGTATATTTTGAATAACAGTCCTTTCTCAGATGTGACTTTTGCAAATGTTTTCTCCCAGGCTGTGGCTTGTCTTCTCACAATGTTGATACTATTGAGTTTTGAGATACTATTGCTTCATCAGATATGTGGTTTAGAATCTTACTTTTCTTACAGTCTGTAGCTTGTCTTTTCATCCTCTTCACAGGGTCTTTCATAGAACAAAAGCTTTTAATTTTGATGAGGCCCAAATTACCAACTGGATTGTGTTTTTGGTGTCAAGTCTAAGAACTCTTTGTCTGGCACTAAGTCCCAAATATTTTTGCTTTAATGTAAGAGGCAACCAAGGAGAGCTCTGAGAGCTGGAAAGAGGAAAACAAAGAGGCTGAAACTGGAGAAACAACAAGGCATCATGACTATGTTGTTTTTTCCAACCTTCCACCACGAGATGAAAGTGACACAGTCCCCTTATTTTCCAACCCCCAACTTTGCAATAGAAAATAGCCCAGGTAGGGCTTCCTGTGGCACAGTGGTTAAGAATCCGCCTGTCAATGAAGGGGACACGGGTTCGAGCCCTGGTCCCGGAAGGTCCCACATGCCATGGAGCAGCTAAGCCCATGCACCACAACTACTGAGCCTGCGCTCTAGAGCCCATGAGCCACAACTACTGAAGCCCGCGTGCCTAGAGCCCGTGCTCCGCAACAAGAGAAGCCACCACAATGAGAGGCCCACACACCTCAACGAAGAGCAGCCCCCACTCGCCACAACTAGAGAAAACCTGTGCGCAGCAATGAAGACCCAACGCAGCCAAAAGTAAATAAAATAAAACAATTTTTTTTTTTTAAATAGCCCAGGTAGGCTCATTCCTCCCCTGGATAGAACAGGAGTCCTGCCCCCAAAAGGGATGGCTCAGGAACCCTGCCGACAAAACATGGCAAAGGGAAGTGTTCTCCTTTCCTACTGGCTTGAGACCCTCCTCCTCCACTGAGAGACACCAGGAGACTGGACAGTCCAGGCAAGGGGGATCTTGCCATAGGAAGTCCCGAGCCCAGGAAGCCTCTTTGTCTCCTGACAAAGGCTTAAGAGACACCAGGTGGCAGGGTGGAATCAGTAAGAGGGAACTTGCCACAAAAAGCACCTGTCCCAGGAAGTACTCTCTGCCCCCAAAGGCATGGGGGATCCTGTCCAGGAATCACTCTTTATTTCCAGGCCCTGCAGTGTCCCTTCCCTCATCTAGAGGCAGCAGCCTAGAGGAATTCCCTCCACCCGCTGTGGCAGCACGAGGAAGGACCGGTGGGAGCCTCAGCACCAGATAAAACAAGCAAATCAAAATAGCACCATGAAGTCTGCGAAATGTAGTTGTTTTTGTAACCATAGCTCACCAAAGTAGCCTGGGTGCTAAACCTAAAAAGACAGTCTGCTAACATTATAGCTAAAATGTCCAGGGTACCATAAAAAAATCACCAGCCATACCAAGAACCAGAAAAACCACAACTCAAGTGAAAAAAGGCAATCCACTAATGCCAATACTGAAATGAATCAGACATAGGGATTATTTGACAAGGATTTTAAAGCAGTCATTACAGAAATGCTTCAACAATCAATTACAAATTCTGTTGACACAAATGAAAAAAAAAAGTTAAATCTCAGCAAAGAAATACAACTTATATATTAAAAAACAAAACAAAACAAAAACCAATGGGAAGCTGTAGAACTGAAAAACCCAATACCTGGAATTAAAAAAAAAAGTATTGGATGGGCTCAATAGTAGAGGGGAGATAGAGGAGGACAGAATTTGTAAACTTGAGGAATTATTAATAGATTTTACCCAGCCTGAAGAAGAGAAAGAAAATAAACTGAAAACAAAAGAAAACAAAAAATAGAGCTTCAAGGAAAAAGATCCAACGTTTGTTATATCAGAGTCCCAGAGGACACAGAAAGAGACTGAAAGAGGATTCAAAGAAATAGCAGCTGAAAACTTCCCCAATGTGGCAAAGGACATCAACCTACAAATTCAAGAAGCTGAGTGAACCCCAAACATGATAAATCCAAAGAAATCCATGCCAAGACACATCATAATTAACAGTCTGCTGAAAATGATGAAAAAGAACAAAATCTTGAAAGCAGTCAGAGGGAACTGATACATTACCTATAGGAGGACACCAACTTGTATGACAGTGGGTTTCTCATCACCTATAACCATAGACATCAGAAGGAAGTGGCATACTCTTCAAGAGCTGAAGGAAAAGAACTGCTAATCCACAAAGTCTATATCTGGCAAAACTCTCCTTCAGGAATAAAGGGGAAATAAACATACTGACAGACAACAGACACAAAATCTGCAGTTAGCAGACCTACCCTTAGCAAATGGCTAAAACAAGTTCTTCAGACAGAAAGGTAATAATAAAAGAAAGAATTTTGGAGCATCAGGAAGGAAGAAACAATGGAAAGAGAACATTTATGGGTACATACAATAGACTATCCTTTTCCGTATGAGTTTCATAAATCATATTTAACTATGGAAACAAAAATTACAACACCATCCGATACTTAAGTCAATGTGGGGAGATGAAGGGACTTCAGTGGAAGTAAGGTCCTTCAAGTGGTAAAATGCTGATAAGAGTAGACTGTGGTGAGTCACATCTACCAGAGCAATCACTAAAAAGGTTATTCAAAGAGATACACTCAGAAACACTAAAAGCAAATAAAACTGGCATTCTAAAATTTGGGTCTTTTCCTGTAGGAAGATAAGGAAAAAGAAACAGACAAATGAGAAATAGAGGAAAGAAACAAATAATAAAATGGCAGACTTAGCTCTAACATATCAATGTTTAAATATAAATAGTAGAATTACATTAAATTTAAAAGGTTTTGTGCAGCAAAGGAAATTATCAACAAAACAAACAAACAAAAAAACTACTGAATGGGAGAAAATATTTGCAAATTATAGGATCAATAAGGGGCTAATACCCAAAATACATAAACAGCTCATACAACTCAATTTTAAAAAAAAAATTTAAAAATGGGCAGAATCATTGACAGACAAATGGATAAAGAAGATGTGGTACATATATACAATGGAATATTACTCAGCCATAAAAGGAAAAAAATTGGGTCGTTTGTAGAGATGTGGATGGACCTAGAGACTGTCATACAGAGTGAAGTAAGTCAGAAAGAGAAAAACAAATATCATATATTAACGCATATGTGTGGAATCTAGAAAAATGGTACAGATGAACTGGTCTGCACGGCAGAAACAGAGACACAGATGTAGAGAACAAACGTATGGACACCAAGGGGGGAAAGTGGGGTTGGTGGGGTGGTGGTGGGATGAACTGGGAGAGATTGGGATGGACACACATACACTAATATGTATAAAATAGATAACTAATAAGAACCTGCTGTATTAAAAAAAAAAAATAGGGCTTCCCTGGTGGCATAGTGGTTGGGAATCCACCTGCTAACGCAGGGGACATGGGTTCGATCCCTGGTCCGGGAAGATCCCACATGCCGCGGAGCAACTAAGCCCGTGCACCACAACTACTGAGCCTGCATTTTAGAGTCCGTGAGCCACAATTACTGAGCCCATGTGCCTACAGCCCATGCTCCACTACAAGAGAAGCCACCACAAGGAGAAGCCCGTGCACTGCAATGAAGAGTAGCCCCCGCTCGCCGCAACTAGAGAAAGCCTGCACGCAGCAACGAAGACACAGCATAGCCAAACATAAATAAATAAAATAAATTAATAAAAAATAAATACATAAAACCAAGGTTTTAAAAAATAAGTAAAAATAAATAAATAAAAATGTTCCCTATTAAAAAAAAAAAGGACAGAAGAGCTGAATAATTATCTTTCCAAATAAGACATACAGATGGCCAATAGGCACGTGAAAAGATGTTCAGCATTGCTAATCATCAGAGAAATGCAAATCAAAACCACAATGAGATATCACCTCACACCCGTCAGAATCGCTATCATCAAAAAGTCTGCAAATAACAAACGTTGGTGAGTATGTGGAGAAAAAGAAACCCTAGTACACTGCTGGTGTGAATGGAAATTGGTACAACCACTATTCTATTCCAAAAACAGTATCAAGTTTCCTTAAAAAACTAAAAATAGAACTATCATATGATCCAGCAATGCCACCTCTGGGTATATATCTGAAGAAAATGAAAACACTAATTCAAAAAGATACATGGACCCCAATGTTCTTAGCAGCACTATTTACAACAGGCAAGATATAGAAGCAACCTAAGTGTCCATCAACAGACGAATGGATTAAAAAGATGCGTGAGTGTGTGTGTATATATACACACACGCACACACACACACACACACACACACACAATGGAATATTACTTAGCCATGAAAAAGAGTTAAATTCTGCTACTTGCAACAACATGGATGGACCCAGAGGGTACTATGCTTAGTGAAATGTCAGAGAAAGACAAATACTGTATGTTATCACTTATAAGTGGAATCTAAAAAGTAAAACAAATGAATGAATATAACAAAACAGAAACAGACACAGAGAACACACTAACTAGTGGTTATCAGTGGGGAGAGGGAAGTGGGGATGGGCAGGATAGGGGTAGAGGATTAAGAGGTAAAAGCTACTGTGTATAAAATAAATAACCTACAAAGATATTTGTACAGCATAGGGAGTATAGCCAATATTTTATAATAACTTTAAATGGAGTATAATCTATAAGAATACTGAATCACTATGTTGTATACCTAAAATATAATATTGTAAGTCAAATATACTTCAATTTTTAAAAAGGCAGAGATTGCTTTAGGGGATTTTTAAAAAGTTTCAACTCACAGGGAACTGTATTTAATATCCTGTGATAAACCATAATGGAAAATAATTTTTTAAAAAATCAGTGTATGTATACATAACTGAATCACTTTGCTGTACAGCAGAAATTAACACAACATTGTAAATCAACTATACTTCAATATAAAAAAATTTCAACTATATGCAACTTACAAGAAACTCACTAAATTCAGTGACATAGGTAGGTTGAAAGCAAAAGTACTGAGAGAGATATAACATGCAAACATTAATAATACATAAGCAGAAGTAGCTATATTAATATCTGATAAAGTAGATTTTAGAGCAAAGAACTTAACCAGGGTTCAAGAGGGAATTACATAATAATAAAAGGATCAATCCACCAGGAAAAAATAATGTTCCTAAGTAGGTACACACAAAATAACAGAGCCTGAAAATCCATGAAACAAAACAATAGAGTTGGAAGGGAAAAGAGACAAATCCACAGTTATAACTGGGGACTTCAACACCCTCCTCTCAGCACCTGAGAGAATTTCTAGAAAAAAAAATCAGCAAGAATAGGTAAGATCTAAACAGTGCAGTCCACCAACAGGATCTAACTGACACATACAGATTACTTCACCCCACAAGGGCAGAATACATTTTTTATAAGTGCTCATGACACATTCATCAAGACCTACCATATCCTAGGCCATAAAACAATCTCAAAAAATGTAAAGGCATTGAAATCATAAAGATTATGTTCTCTGCCCATAATGGAATCAATTTTTCGACCTCAGTAAGATGAAGAATGCAGGAGGGACTTCCCTGGTGGCGCAGTGGTTGAGAGTCCACCTGCCAAAGCAGGGGACACAGGTTAGATCCCTGGTCTGGGAAGATCCCACATGCCGCGGAGCAACTAAGCCCGTGTGCCACAACTACTGAGCCTGTGCTCTAGAGCCTGCGAGCCACAACTACTGAGCCCACGTGCCACAACTACTGAAGCCCGTGTGCCTAGAGCCCGTGCTCCGCAACGAGAAGCCAACGCAATGAGAAGCCCGCACACCACAACTAGAGAAAGCCTGCGTGCAGCAACGAAGACACAACGCAGCAAAAATAAATTTTTAAAAATGGTTAACTTTATTAAAAAAAAAGAATGCAGGAAAATCTCTAAACACTTGGAAATTAAACAAGATACTTCTAAAAAATCCATTTGTCAGAAAGGAAGTTTCAAAGGGAAATTTAAAATATACATAGAACTGCATGGAAATGCTCACCAATTTTTAAAAGTTTGAAAGGTTTACAATGAAGAGAACTTAGGTCTCTTTTTCTAAGTCACTCATCAGTGTCTTTCTTCCCCAGGCTGAGTTATTCCAGTGTGCCTGACCATTCTATTTCCTGACCCCTCAATCATTTTTTGGTCATTTGTAACCCAATCTCTCCTCCCAGATCACAGCCCTCTGCAAGTTTTCATTCATATTATATCCACCATATTCTTCTGCAGGTAGGAAAATTTAAGGAAGGGAATTTTTCCTTTCATAGAAGGTGTCAGAGAGCAAATGTGTCCAAAAGTGTCAATACAGTCTCGATTTTAGGAATGGCTCCTAAAGAGAGCTGAAAAGGCTCTCATGCGGTTTAAAATGTGGCAATTAACTCCTGAAAGAATGCCTGAGAACCTCTAATGAGCTTTGCATGTTTCCTCTTTTTAGCAGTGGGGTTGAATGAGTTATATTATTCACACCTGGGAGGTGTGACGCTTACCTAAAGCAAGCTTGATGACGTTTAGGCCAAGTACTATGAAAGCAACATGGTACTCAAACACCAATCTTCAGAAATTAAAGAAATATACATCGCGCTGCAAATGGAAGCATTTTTCTTTTTTAAAAAATCAGCTGTGGGTACATGAGTGGGTATAGCTTTGCCTTCCATCAGGCAGGGACCCTGCTGAGGATGGTGGTGACACGTTAATTTCAGCAGCGTGTGTCTGAGAGGAGAAACACAGCACATGTTTCATGAGAAGTTTCACTTGGGGACAGAGGTCCAGGCTGGCTTTGGCGGTGGTCTGAGGGCCACCTGGACAAGTCAGGTTTCTGGCTACTTCTGGGACTGGCTCACTTCCAGGCCTCGTTAGGTGAAGTTAGATTGGAGCCAGGGCGGGGAGGAGGGGTACGGGGAGGGGTCCAACCCCCTGGGGAGTCTGGACAGTACTCGCCGGAGCCCTTCAGACCCAGGGCAGCGCCAGACACATCCATGCCCGCCCCGGGTGAGTCTTGCTGGAGTTGGGTGAGCAGCAAAGGAGGATAAGATCTGGTCTCTGCCCCCAAGAAGTTTACAATCTTAGCGGGGAGGTAAGGGACAAAGGAAACAGTCAACCAGCACATGCCTTGTGCTGAGATGAGAAATCGCTGGAAACAGTGGAAACAGGTTGGAAAGGACGGAGATGGCAGCAGGTAGCAGGGCTGAGGCTCCATGGCCACACCTTTGTCCCCAGAAGCTGACTTTCAGTGGGACATCACCCTCTGAAACCTTGTCGAGAAGGTTGCCTGAGTGGAGAAAAGCCACCTTCCTACGAAACAGAACCACCCTTGAGTGCTGGCATCCCCTTTGCCGTCACTTCTATCAAGACAGCCAGAAAGTGTCTTGGTGATGAGATTTGACGACGGTGCACTGACTCTTTGCTGGAATCGTGTGCTGTTACCTCAGGTCTAAACGTCACAACCTCTGCTCTGAACTTAGGGCATGAATTTGAAGCTGGTTTGTCTTTCTGGTTAGGCTCTGCTGAGGTGCCCACTAAAATTCGTGGGCATTTCCCAATCACACAAACATGAAGGGGTGAGAAAAGAATCGAGAAGTAGACTGGCCAGGAGGAGGAACCAGCCCAGGCCTGGGAAGCCACTGGCACAGCTCTCCTCAGGAGATAAAACATGCACATTAAACTACAACGACATATTGTTTCATTGATCAGATTGGTGAAGCCAAAAATGGGCCACTGAGAATCAGCATTGGCGAGGGTGTAAGAAATAAACGGATGCTCAGGTCCATGGCTGGGGAGCATGTAAATCAGTACACCTTTTTGACCTGCAGTATCTACTGAAATGTTTCAAGGTCATACCTTTTGATCTGGTATTTCTACTTTTAAGATTGAAGGCTCCAAAACTCTTCTATAAGTGCTCAAAGACTCAAGAATGTTCCTTGTGGCTTTGTAATATAGAAGTAACCCAGATGAACTCTGAAGAAGATTAAATAAATGTTGGGACCTTCACACAGTGGAATACTACACGTCTTAAGATGAGTTAGACCTGTTTGTCCTGATGTGGAAAGTGAAAAACGCAAGCTCAGAGCAGCTTCGATGGTATGAGTCCACATCCGAAATAATCAATAGCAACAATAGTAGAGTTAATATCAGCGCAAAAAAGGAAGGTGGAGAATTAGGCACCACTATTTGGCAGTGCACCTCTAGAAGGGAAATAATGTACATTCCCGGAAAGTTTGGAATTTTAAGTAACTTTGGAACTTAAGTAACTGCATCATTTAATCAGAAAAAAAAATAAACAACAAGGTCCTACTGTATAGCACAGGGAACTATATTCGATATCCTGTGATAAAGCATAATGGAGGGCTTCCCGGGTGGCGCAGTGGTTGAGAGTCTGCCTGCCGATGCAGGGGACACGGGTTCGTGCCCCGGTCCGGGAAGATCCCACATGCCCCGGAGCGGCTGGGCCCGTGAGCCATGGCCGCTGAGCCTGCGCATCCGGAGCCTGTGCTCCACAGCGGGAGAGGCCACAACAGTGAGAGGCTTGCATACCACAAAAAAAAAAAAACAACAACTCATAATGGAAAAGAATATGAAGAAGAATATATACATGTATAATTGACATGCTTTGCTGTACAGCAGAAATTAACACAACATTATAAATCAACTATACTTCAATAAACTTTTTTAAAAAGGAAATGAAAAGAAAACAAAGGTAGGACCCATCCTAGCGTAGTTCTGAAACACATTTCTATCCAGTGAATATTCGCAGGAGTTATTCATGATGTTCGTAAACACCTGAGCGGATGAGGAGACACTTCACAGAGGCGTCAGGACACGGATCTCCTCTGTGAATAAACAAGGGGAGGTACGGCCAAGGCCACATGGCAGGTTCATTTAGAGCCCCACATCACATCCAAGAGTTGCAGGTGGTTGTGGGTTTTGAACGAGGAATTTTTAAGTCTCTTGAAGTCTCGGTTTTCTTATCTGTAACTCGCAGTTGGGTGAGGTGTCCTTTTTAAGGACTAGTTGAGTTGGGCTCAGCGGGCAGATCAGCGGAGTACAGGTGAGTGATTTCTGCTGGCCATGGCAGGCACCGTCACATCTGCTAGGACCGGGGCAGTGAGAGCTGGCCACCCAACACTGAGTTAGCCTAGAATAACCTAAGTAGCCTTTCCCACCCCAGTAATTTCATTCATCCCAGGCCTCCGCTTCCCCAACTATACTTGACTGAAGAAAATCAGGAAAAGAGAGACAGACAGACACACAGACAGGGAGAAATGTATTAGGAAGAAGAAAATACGAGTGGTGACGGGGACTGTTGGGAGGGAGGGCAGTTACAGATGAGTTACTGGACGTGCAAATCACATAAACAAGTGTTTGAAACACAAACCCGGGCCCCAACAGGCGATGACGGACACCCAGCCACAGAGCCCCGGGGGGCCTTCTCCACAGCGCGGCCATTGATCCAGCCCAGGTGTGCGCAGCCTTGGCCACCCTCATTTCCCCTTCCTGCCCGAGGCCTCCCCGCTGCTCAGGAAGCTGCGAGGTCCCGGCTATGCGTGCAGAACTCAGCAGCTGGTCAGGAGCCCAGGGAGCAAAGAGGGGGCAGGTGGGGGACAGTTCCATGCCCATTCTCACCCTGAGAGCAGCTTTTGTGGCAAAGACAAGCCATCGTGTTAACTTGAGACAGTCTTTCAGGGCTTATGCCTTTCCTGCCGGGCAGGGCTGGGCCCAGGAAGAAAGATAAAGTCACCAACGATACTGGAGCCATTACAGTGCATCTTGTGGGCACCCTGACCCTCATGAGAGCTCCCCAAGGCAGGCACTGTGATGTGCATTGAACACGAGGGGTCAGCAGGTGGTCAGAAAGGTCAGACAGCTTGTTCAAAGTCACCCAGCCAGAAAGAGACGGGGGCAGGGTTCAAACCCAGCTCTGCCCAACTCCCCTCCCTCTGATATCGCTGCCTTGCATTTTTGCCTTTGGTTCTTTCCAGGGATGTCTCCTGTCCCTTCCAGACCGAAAGCCTGACATGCCGAAAGCAGGCTGTCTTCTGTCTCTGTTTGTGATGCCCTTTTGAATACATTAGAAGGTTAACCTCAAAAGATATTCCAAAATCAATAAGAAACCTCAGCAATAATTGCAAAGCCATCACGCCTACAATGTCATGTTGCCTAAAAGCATCTGCGGTCATTCAGGTCTCGGCCCTGCATCCCTGTGTGGGTGGACCGTCCCTGCTCCAAGCTACGACTGCTGCTGTCACGCACTTGGCACTAGAGCGTGCCAGCCTGACCCGACCCCCTGCCTCTCGTCTCTGACTCGCTGCAAGGTACACCAGCTCTCACCCCATCTGTGGTTCCACATATCCAACGTCTCTGAGCACAGGAGGGAGACCGGCCGAAGGCACAGTTCTGTAACGATTCACGCCCTGATCGGAATTTGGCAAAACAGATTTGGGGCACACGGGTGGAGGTCCACGGCGCTAGAGAGTGAACTGAAATCGGTATGTCACTACCCCTCCTGGGCATGACTGCAATCAGGTGAGATCCCTGAAAACCAAGTCATCTCCAAGATGCAAAAGGACAGGTCTCTAAGGGTGTTTCAGTCGCCCCTGGGGACAGGCTTGGGAAGAGGCAGAGGGGGGAACAGGGAGAAGGAGGATGGGGGTGGGGCAGACCCCCCCATAGCTGTTACAGGTTGAAGTGTGTCCCCCTCAAATTTACAGGTTAAAGTCCTAACCACCAGTACCCCAGAACATGAGCTCATTTGGAAATATGATCATTGCTGATGCAATTCATTAAGATGTCATAGCAGAACAGAGTGCACCTTAATCCAAGATGACTGGTGTCCTTATAAAAAGGGGAAATTTGGACACAGACGCAGGTACAAGGGGAAGGCCATGTGAACATGAAGATGGCCATCTTCAAGCCAAGCAGAGAGGCCTGGAGCAGACCCTTCCCTCACACCCCCCAGAAGGAAGCAACCCTGCGAACACCTTGATCTCGGACCTCCAGCCTCCAGACTGGGAGATAACACATTTCTGTTGTTTAAGCCCCCCTGTTCGTGGTACTTTGTTCCGGCAGTCCTAGCAAACAAATACAACAGCTCATTTTCAACATTCTACAAAGAGAAACCTGGACTGTTTACAACAGTTCTCAGTGTAAGGCTACACATTAAAATACAGCAAAGTCAGAGTGACCTGCTTTCAGCCTAAAATAGGATGATGGACTCTCCGTGATATTTCCCTCACTTCTCAGGAAACCTTCCAAGAACCATCTACATATCCAGGGCAGTGCTGTGTCACCTGCAGGAGATATCTGTGTCTTAATTGACAGATTGACAGATTGTAAACATGTACACACACACACAAACAGAGAGCGGAGACCCTAAGCATAGAGTCCTAAATATTAGATGAGAATTAGATTACATGCATGTTGATTACGTGCTTTAGTCTTCTGTATAACTGTTGACTGGAAATCTGTGCATCTGAAAAATGATGTAAGTTTTCACTTACTATCCTTACATATTTATAACACACTGAAGAAAAAGTCCATACAATGTGGGCTTCAAAACAAATGGAATCAAACCAAGATGTTCTTTGTTTAAGGAACGTGTTCTGAATTAGGGCCATGAGAACATTCACAATTTTGTGGCAATTTTGCAAAATAGGATTTACCTTGATGACTTTATAAAACTTTGCACTGTAATTTTACCTACAGACTTTCTGATTTTTCTGTCATCTGATATGCATTTTGCTGGGTGAAAGCATAAACATGAATTCCATTTTGGGTTTTTTTCTCATCACTGGTAACTGTCACCCAACACCCACAGACAGGACACGAGCTCACTAAAGGGAGAGGTGGTTTTCAATTTGCCTCATGCAACATGGCACAGTGTCACACGCATAGACTCTGCATAGCTCATTCATTCATTCAACAAACATACACACTTCCCCCGCTACTGTGCCCAGCATCCTGGTTGGTGAGGAATCCCGCAGGACAGAGTAACACATCCTAGAAGGAAAGCAGTGCAGAGCTATTTTTTTCTATCTACATAGACGTAGTCTATACACATGCAGATTCACCACCTTGTTTAAGATTATTTGGGTCAAACCCAGCAGGCCAGTTTTCTATTTGTTCTCTGAGGGCCCTGGAAGGTCTGGGTTGGTGGCAACAGGACGTAGGTCTTGCTGGCTCTTTCCTAAGGATCATAGCCCTAGGACGGGGAGGAGAGCAGTAATACAGAATGTCTTCTCTAGTTGACCGCTTTTGACTAAAATAACAACATTCACTCTGACATAATGACTGCACCAATTAGACTTAAGCAAAGAAAAAACTCTGGTGGAATAAATTTAGTCGTGGGAATGGAAACCTCTCCAGCAATCATTTGTGTCCTCCCAGGGGTTGGGTGACAGGCATGGTGCAGGCTGGACGTCTACAGGGAGGCCCAAGCTTCTGAGTTGGGGACGGGGCGGGGGGGGACCTACCCTCTACCAGCTCCTCGCTGGGCGTTGCACCTTCTCTCCTGCCTTGCATCCCCAGCACAACCTGGAGGGGGCGTTGCAGAGGCAACAGGGAGGGCTGAACAGCGGGGTCTGGGCAGCAGGAACGACAAAAACAATCCTTGGGCTGAAGCTTCCAGACTCTTGCCTTGAATGGAAGCCCCCAAGGGCAGGACCTCAGTCCATCCAACCGTGCACAGAGCGAGTAAATACCAAATGAAAGAATGGCTGGATCCAGTTTCAAGAACATTAAAATAAAGCCATTCTTATAACAGCCCACGTCCTTTCTCTGGGTGCCTGCACACGTAGGGGGCGCCTCCAACGCAACCCCATTTGTGTATAGAAGACTCGAGTGGGGTATAGGGCTGTGGTCACGATTTCTTGGGGTACCGAATGGCAAATCAAGAGACTTGAAACTTTAAAAACGAACAAAATAAAACAGAGGCTCCATTAGCAAGTACTTTTGAGTAATTGTTCGAAAGTGCAAACGTCACTCTGCTGTGGCCAACAGAAACAAGTGTTTACTCCATTCTGCTTTTTAAATGAAACTGTCAGCCAAGCTGAGAAATCCTTTTCATCCCCGGCTGCCGCCTGTGAGGACGCGTGAGGCTGTGCGTCGGTGCAGACGCTCACTCGGCAAGGCTGCGGCCCCTCCCTGGGGAGGCTATTAGTGTCCTGACTTCTCGTAAAGACGGGGAGACATGAGAAGCTGATTACTATTCAGATCAGCAGGCAGGCCCAGGCTGTCTGGAACTGACATCGCCAGGTAAATAAAAGGGCATATTCACTACAGGCGGAGCACGTTGTCCCATCCCACTGTGGAAAGGGGACACACCTGCACCCGTGGCATTTGTGGCCCCCGTATAGCAATGCCTCCAGCCCCCCAAAGGCAGGGCTCATGCATTGTGCACAATGTAATTTCTTATTTGGTGTCGCTTAGCGCTCCGTCATCCCCAACATCCTTAGCCGGCAAGTACCTGGACCACTGGGACGTAGCATCAGGTGGGAACGGATCACAGCCCGGGGTCTGATTCTTGGTCCCTCCACTCATTTCCTGGGCGGTGGCCTCTCGGCATGGAACACTGGCCACTTGTCGATTACGCCCTGTATCAAACAACAACAGCAAAGCCGTTGGCTCCGTGGCTTAAATGGATTAAGGAAATGACCTCATGATAATAGCTAACCTGTATGGACCTCTTTCTCTGTGCCCAGGACTGTGCTTCATAATCATTATCTCACAACAACGCTGTGAGGCTGTGATCACCCTCCTTTTCCAGGTAAGGAAGCTGTGCACAGAGAGGTTAAGTAACCTGCCCCAAGTCACACAGCCAGCAAGGGAGGTAGCCTGGACTCCAGTCTGGTTTGTTCCTGACTCCAAGCCCATGGCTGCCCCTGCACACAGCCTGGGGGTGGACAAAGCATCCCTCTCCCCGCTCCCCTCCCACGACCCATGGAGTTGCGAAAGGTGGTTTCTCAATCACATGCAAATTCGATTTGCCTCAAGTATCAACCCCACTTTATCTAAAAACCCATCTTAACGGGAACTTGCAGGGAGCTGAAGGGGGCTGTCGCGATGCAGGAGCTCAGGGCCCCTCCTGGGAATGTCTGTGGTAAGACTACACTCTGCCTTATAAATCTTGTCCAGGAAAAGAAAAGAAGCCGGATTGTGCAGGGGTAGAGTTACTCCAGCTGCCGGGACCCCCGCCTTCCAGACTTGGGGAGGTCGGGGGGCAGCCAGGCCCATCTGATGCCTGGCCCAGAGGGCCATGTTTGAAGCAAACGTTCTCAGGTTTCCAAGGAGCGAAGGTTCGCTGGGGAGCTGGGACTGAAGGATGAATCCGTGCTGTGTGTTTCCTTAGATAAGTTGAGGGTGGCAGACAGCATAATGAGTCCGACTCCTTTCGGGCTCAGATAAGATTGAGGCCCCTGTCTCTGAACGTGTTATTAATACTCAGTTTGGTCTGCTGCCTGCCCGGGCGGAAAGGAGAGAGAGCTGTTCTTTTCCTGCAGAGTCAGAAGACGCAGGGGCTTCCCCAAGGCAGGGTGACCCCGGGGTTACAAACCCAAGAGGGCAGAGCCAGGCCAACCACATTGGGTCCCATCCTTGCATCTTGGACACTCAGCGCCAGCTTGGTCACTGAGGCTGTGGCCACGACCTCTCTCTTCCTTGCAGTGTAACCACGTTTACTTAAGCATGGATATGGTACAATAAATACTGCGTTTTCATAAATCTGTTTGTGAGATCCAGTGGTATGACAGAAACTATGAAATATGCATCAAAATCTATGACAGCCTCCTCCGAGCATTTTAGACAAATGTTTACCTGCGAGAACATTGCAGGGCTATCATCTAGACTCCAGGAAACACTCGAAGCTTCTTCTCCATTGCGGTGAGATATTAGCAAAACACTTTTTTTTTTTAATGCAAGTTCGTTCACCTTTGGGATCCCCATGTCCTGCACCTTCACCCTAGGAAACACGTGTTTCCATTTGCATGAACCGTACCTACCCGTGCCCCCCGCCATCCCCACTCCGTGCTGGTTCCATCTGCCAGGCAGCCACCCAGCCCTCCTGGGTCCACGGCATCCCCTAGTGCAGCGCTACAGCTGGCTTCCTCACGCTGCCCTGCTTCCTGCTGAGAAGACGGTCAGTATAAGGCGTGTGCCTCCCCCCCCACTCCCAGCCTCCCGCCATGGTCCTTCTGTCTTCAAGTATCCAATACAGTAAGTCCCCTACATACGAACCTTCAAGTCGTGAGCTTTCAAAGATGCGAACGTGCGTTCGCATGTCCAGTCACATAAGTTAGTTCATGTGTCTGGTGTACACTGTCACGTGCATGCATCTTCTACAAGCGGTTGTGCTTTTGTGTACTGTACAGCACTGTACAGAGTACAGCAGTGCAGTGTCTTTACTTCAAGCCCAGGATGTCTGGAAGCAACCGTAAGAGCAGCGGTGATGTAGCTGGTACTGTACTGTACTTATCAAGGTACTGTACTGTAAGATTAAAAAGGTTTTCTTTATTTTTGGTTTGTTTTATATGTATTATTTGTGTGAAAAGTATTATAAACCTATTACAGTACAGTACTATATAGCCGATTGTGTTAGTTGGGTACCTAGGCTAACTTCATTGGACTTATGAACAAATTAGACTTACAAACGTACTCTCGGAACAAAACTTGTTTGTATGCCGGGCACTTATGGTAAACATTTACATGTAGAGAATGAGTTAATTCCACTAGAGACACTCTCTCTCACACGCCCACCCATATTCTCTCTAACTCCTTCCTCTTCCTTATTTTCTTGAAACTCATCGGAGTTTCTCCAGGAAACTCTGTACACACCTCCTAACCCTCTTTCCCTTGCATTTGGGAGCCAAATGTGAACCAGAATTAGGGATGAATGATGTAAAAGTGGTGCTGGGGGGCTTCCCTCATGGCGCAGTAGCTAAGAGTCCACCTGCCAATGCAGGGGACATGGGTTCGAGCCCTGGTCCAGGAAGATCCCACATTCCATGAAGCAACTAAGCCCGTGCACCACAACTACTGAACCTGCGCTCTAGAGCCCACAAGGCACAACTACTGAGCCCACGTGCCGCAACTACTGAAGCCCGTGTGCCTAGAGCCCATGGTCCGCAACAAGAGAAGTCACCGCAGTGAGAAGCCCGCGCACCGCAATGAAAAGTAGCTCCCGCTCGCCGCAACTAGAGAAAGCCCGTGCGCAGCAACAAAGACCCAGCGCAGACAAAAATAAATTAATTAATCAATCAAAGAAAAAAGTGATGCTGGGGACGCAGGTCCACCCAGGAAGAGACATGCCCGCCTTTGCCGTGGAGAAAGGTGCAATGGCACTCCAATGCTGTTTCGAAAGCTCTGGAAAGTACCCAGAAGTGCCTTTCAATTTCCATGAACCTCTACCTACTCATCCGATTTCTCCAAGGAAACCCGCTTTCCTCAAGCACTAGCATTCAGGGTGAACTTCACAAACACGATTTTCCTCAATGTGATGGTTTTTCTGTGGTCCTCCGCAGAGAGCGCCTTGAAGGTGTGCTTATTTTCCCCTGAGCAGTGCATCCAGATGTGGCTTGAGTTGTATGTGGACTGCTCTACAGGGTAATCTAGTTCCATTTAAGTGCAACACGCTCTCTACGGAGAAGCGTGGTCTGAGTACCAACCATTTACCCCCCGCCGCTTGGGCCCACACCTGGGTGGGGGGCACTTCTGGTGCATCCCCTCAGCTCCTGTCGGCCTCACCTCTTGTTTCAGCCACTGACCTGGGGACCAGTTCCCTGCAGGTTGCAACCAGCTTCACACAGGTGTGAACAGCTGGATTCCTGTCTCACCACACCCGTTTCTGATGGTGAGATGCGATGCCCGGGGGAAAGGTCTCACACACACATCACCTGAAAGTGCAGAGTTAACACCTGTGAGGACGGCAGGGGAGTCAATGCTCCCCACTTCAATGCTCAGGTAGAGTGTTCTGAGTCTTTACTCCAGAAGATTCTTCAGAGCTCCAAGGAGCAACATCTAGCGACCCTTTGCAGGGTCCAGCTGGATAACACATCTCTCCCCTGTCTGCTCCCTCACCCCCGCTCTCTGGGACCACCCAGTTTATTTATTTGTTTGTTTGTCTGTTTATTTATCCCTGAATAAACCAGTCACATCAGACCTTGTCTCAGGATGTACTTTGTGAGGAAACCAATGGAGACAGGCTGTTTCTCAATGCTTCCAACTACACATGTGGATTAGCTGGAGAACCAGACAGGAAGGCAACTTCTTGACACAATTTCTGTAAGCATGACTGTGGCTCATTTTGGTGCTCTGGGCACCCAAACCAGAAATATATTTGTGACAAACCCCAGAAGACCTTCCATGAACATGAGGGTCCATAAAGACAATCAAAGGAAGAGCTGGTCCTTGCTCTAGAATGAGGACAAAAGGCAATTTATCACACAGTTAACTTGAGCATAAACGCTTCAAACTATCTCCAGGTAATAGAAACAGATTCTGACGTTAATTTCAATTCTCCGCACCGCCAAAAGTGAGACTGTTTTTAACGGCACGTGGAGAAGAGACGGTCTCTGCTCTGTGCCGAGCCAGATCCCTTGGCTTCTGCATTTTCTGTTCTCTGGATTTTGCCTGTCCTGCAAAGTTTGCACTGGGACATCATTTCTAGGATCGGGTTCAGAGCTGAGCCCCGGAGGTTCTACTGGGGGGACTGCAGAGAAGGCTTGGTTCCCCCCCGGGACTCTGCAAAGTGCTTCCCCCCATGTGGAGTGCCCCGCAGTGGTGCCCCTGTAGCCTGCACAGCCTGGACCCCTGGGTCTCCTGGTCTCAGACCCCTTGCTCCCCAGCTGATCTGTTGCCAAGACTCCAGATTCATCCTCTGCCTCTTTGCAGAGAAGTGGCTTCCCAGCTGGGGTCTGAGCTAAGACGGATTCCCCCCAGGGAGCAGGGACAATCTGTCCCCTCCCTTCATGTCCTCAGATCACCCCCCTCCAGGCAGCACTGTGGACTCATTGTCTCAGTACTTCCTGCCCAAAGTCCTGTGAGCTACAAAGAGACAGAGGTAGCCCTCCTGCTGGCACGTGGGCCTCTGGGCACCAGGAGAATGTGACCCGTTGGAAACGTGAGGTGGGATGAAAGGAAATCCAAAAGCTGGGGATCTGCAGGTGGTCAGCCACTCCCCTCTGGCTCTGGAGACAGCCTTGTGCAGGCGTTAGCATATGCGACGGGTGGGGAGTGGAAAGCAAAGCTGGGCAGGCCTGACACTTCTATAAATATTCTAGTTCTGTTGGGTAGGAAGAGCGTAAGATGTGAATTCTTTTACCTTAATAAGAGAAAAACCCAGTCAGGGACCCCGCCTGAAGGAGGTGGGATGCTTTCCTACCCTGGTCTCCCTCCACTTCTAGAAAGCTCCAGGTGGAGCTTCCTAATTGCCTGGCGAGGGAGGGTCGGGGGAGGGTGTCTCCGTAGGGGTTGACTCTCTGAAGGCCTGGGGAGGGGGAGGGGGACGGTCACCGGGCTCTTTCCAAGGTAGAAGAGGGTGGTGGTTACAGAGCGCCAGCTGGAGACCAAGGGGGCTGAGAACTCAGAGGGCCTCAGTCCAAAACCCACCTCCACTCGTTTGCTCCAGGGAGGCTTGGGGGCCTCAACCTCACCCCCAGGTCCTGGACAGGCTCGTACACAGCCAGGGCCTTTTAATGCACTCAGGGAGAGGCCAGCGACCCCAGAGTTCTCGCAGCTTCCTCTGGATTTGGGGGTTGGTTGGTTCGTTTTTTGGCTACACCATGCGGCCACTTGCAGGATCTTAGTTCCCCAACCAGGGAATGAACCCGTGCCCCCTGCAGTGGAAGCGCAGAGTCCTAACCACTGGACCGCCAGGGAAGTCCTAGGTTTTGGTTTTTATTTCACATTTAGTCTTACCAAATGCATTCCAACCCTACAGACTCTTAGAACTCAAGGAGAAGATGCTTATTTTTACGAACTAAGTCAACACAGAAGAAGTGGAAAATCCACACTTCTTAACCCAAATGCTATTGTTTCCCTTGATTCTTTTAAAGAATCTACTTTATACCCAACTAGGGGTGTGTCTTTTTGGTTCTCAGCATAATTACGGTCGGCTTAGAAAATACCATTTTAAAAATCTAAAACACTACCCCAGTTCTTAGAAAGAGTTCTCAGACTCCTGTTAAATCCCAGGAGAAATGTAATGCACCCAAACCCAAGCTAACTTAGCTACAGTCTCAAGGGGTGTATGAATCACCCCTCTCCCCAGCTCGTCCATGGATGGATTCAATATCCCTCCATATCTGTTCAGTGTGTGAGGCCAAGTACTACACCTGGTCCAAAGAGCCTCATTCTCTAAAGAAAGTCTAAGGAAACAGTCTTGGACTTTGCACATGCTGTTCCTCTGCCTGGAACTCTCTGCCACTCCCTGTACCCAGTTATTTTTCAGAATTCTGTGGGCTGACTGGGCTCATACAGGTGGTCGTCACTTAGAGTTTCTCATGCAGTTACAGTCCGATAGTGGCTGGAGCTGGAACCATCAAAAGGAGTCTTTATTCACATGTCTGGAAGCTGCTGGGCTGGCCAGAACAGCGGGGGGCTGACTGTAACTCTAATCCACGAGGCTCACTTGGGCTTCCTCACAGCATGGTGGTCTTGGGGAGGTTGGACTTCTTACTTGGCATCTGCCCTCCTCCTGAACAAGTGTTCCGGAAGGTCTGGGCGAAAATTCAAGGCTTCTGGGGACCTAGGCTCAGAAGACCCAGAGAGTCACTTCTGCCACATTCTATAGGTCAAGTGAGGCCAGCTCAGATTCAAGGGGAGAAGAATTAAATTCCATATTTCAGTGGAAGAGCAAAGAGTGTGTGGCCCAGGATCCCACCTACGACACCATGTTATCTTTAGTCATCATGTCTCCTTAGGTTTCTCTAGACTGCCACAGTTTCTCAGACTTTCCTTGTTTTTGATGACTTTGGCAGGTCTGAGGATTACTGTTCAGGTATTTTTTGCACTGTCCTTCAATTTGGGTTTGTTTGACATTTTTCTCATGGTTAAACTGGGGTAATGGGTTTTGGGGAGGAAGACCCCAGAAGTGGTTACCAATCAAGGGTACATGACTTATTACTGTTGCTATTGACCTTGACCACCTGGCTGAGGCTGGGTTTGTCAGCTTTCTCCACTGTAAAGTTACTCTTTTCCCCCTCTTTTCATACCATGCTCTTTGGAAGTCATTATGCGTGGCCCACACTTAAGGACTGGGGAGTTATGTTCTGCCTCCTTGAGAGAGAAGTATCCATATAAATTATCTGGAATTCTCCTGTATGAGACACTTGTCTATAATCCCCCATTTGTTTATTTATCACTTATTCATGTCAGTACGGACTCATGGGTATTTATTTTATGCGCTGCTTATGCGCCAATATTTTCTTGCTCAAATTGTTCCAGCTTTGGCCACTGGAAAGTGCTTGCATTTGTCCCCTCTGTCCCTTTGGCCTTCCCCCATCACCGTGTTCTTTGAGCCTTATTCTCTGACACTGTAAGATGCTCCGGTCTCACCTTGTACCTTTCCTGCCCCGGCCCTGGAATCAACCACTTCTTCAACAAGCCCTGGTTCCTTTTAGTCGAGGTTGGTATTAGAACCCAAGATCTGGGTGCCCGGTTGGGCAGCAGGATTGGTAATTCTGGATCTAAACTCACAGTGGTTTCCAACACTGAGCGCACACGAGAAGCACCTTGTACGCTGACGGCAGCAGGGCAAGTGGTTCCCCACAGGTTTCTGAGGCTCCGCACCACGCATCACCCTCTGCGCATCACACATTATTTACCGGATAAGATATGCATTCAGTTGACATTTTTTTCTTTGTAGTTATTTGCAAGTACTGTTTCCACCAACATTTACTGAAGTTGAAGTATCTTAGCAGAATTTACTAAGCCAGGCACTGCTAATGTTCTCTCTGTCGCCCCCTGGAGGTTGGTCCTCCTCTCAAAGCCCAGAGAACGTGGAAGGTGAGGACTTCATTCTCTCAAGGTAATAAGGGGAGCTCAGGATCTAAGCCAAGGCCATCTGAGCCCAAGACACTAACGTGACTACCTTCTTTCTGGAACCAAGAAGAGAGTTCTAATTGGGATTAAAGTGCGTTTGTGCATGTTTGTGTGTGTATACAGGAGAGTATGTGAGCATGTGAGAGCCGTGTGTGTGTGGATTGTGAGTGTGCGTGAGACCAGGCGTATGTCATTGAGGTGAGTGTGTGTCTGTGAACTGTGAGAATGTGGTGTGTAAACTTGATATTATGTATGGGTGTGTGTGCGAGGATAATATGTGAGCGTGTGTGTGTGTGTGTGTACATGTGCAAGTGTGTGAGAGTGTGTGAGCTTGGGGTGGGAACAGGCAACACCCAGTCCCTGGGGCAGCCCGGTGACACGAGCCCCCCGGCTGTCCTCCGTCCTCACGCCGCCTTGAACTTGCCAGCCCACCCTGCACTCGCAGGAGGGAGCGGAGTCCCGGGCCCGGGGCTCCAAGCCTGGCTCAGTGCCAAGCCTCACCTCTCGTCTCCTCCAGAGAACCTGGGTGCAGCACCACACAGCCAAATATTTGCCTTCTCTGCCATCACTAACTACAGCTCCACAAGTTCCCACGTGGCTACGTTCGCCAGCGCCATAATTAGCAATTCTCTGACATCATACGAACACTAGTTATTCCCTTGGAGGCGAAGCAAATTCGTGGGATGCCACTGGTAAGTGGGTAGGTTCTGCTCCGGAGAGAAGCTTGGCACTTGTGTGTTAGTCACACTGCAGCGTGGTCCCCGGAAGGCCTGGGTGACCCGGAGTGGAGCCGGGGGTGAGGACGCAGCGGGAGGCCTGGGTCATCACTGCAGGGTCCCTGGTCTTGTTCTCCTCTGCCTCACAAAGCCTGCAGCTTTGGGAAGCTGCCCTCCTGCAGTCCTTCACCGATGCAGCGGCCGCTCCCACAGCATCCCTGGCCGGGGCCCTGGTGGGGAGAGGGCAAGTTTGTCCTCATTCCCCTTGTTCCCCCTCCCAAGCTGCCTGTGCAGCCTGGCAGCAACCCCTCCCTGTGTGCCAACCCAGTTAACCTGTCTTCACGCCGTATCCTTAGGGCCCTGCTTTGTGTCTGCTTCTCCCCTCAGGGACCAGGTGACTCGTAATCCCCTCCTGCAGGCAGGGCCTCCTGCAGAGGCGGGACAAGGAGTGGGGGGGGGTCTGGGCATGGGCCCCCATCTCCCCCCAGGGCCCCTCCGCTCCCCAGTGAGAATAAGAAGGGGGACTGACAGTTCTGGGACACGTGGTTACGTGGGACACACCACAAACCCTCTCAAAGGCTGGCTTGGGGAAAAGAAGAAAAACCACCCTCGAGGCTATTTTTGCCCGGGTAATTCTAGTGACTAGAGCAGACGCTGTGTTTTCTTGCCCAAGTTACTCAAATAACAACCCCAATGGTGTCTTCCTTTTGTGAGCGAGAAAGTCCCTTCTGGGTGGGAAGTTTAAGCGTCTTCTCTGTTCCCAGAATGCAACGGGGGCTGCAGGGTGTGTGGTCCAGGTGCGTCCAGGCAAGTGAGATGTTTCCACCTCTAGCTGGCTCCTCCCCCCGACCCCCCTTCGCACGGGGCTTCGAGAGATGCTCTGCCCTTCACGTTCTGTTTGCTCAGGACGCCTTTACCTGAGCCCTTCCACCCAAACCCCCCTGAGCCCCGCCAGGGACCGTGCACCGTGCTGGGCTGGTCGCCTGTGTCCTGAAGGCCCAGGCGGCTGGCTGCTCAGTGACGGCGTGACTGCATGACCCAGTTTGCTGGGACAGCCCTGGCTGACACCTCCTGTCCTGGATGAATGGTTAATAACACCCTAGAGTGTAACGATTTGGACCAGAACTCCTGTCACCCTACCTGGTGAAGTAGACGAAGGTCAGCAGTGTTTCCTCGGCCCCTGAAGTCCGGCCAGCCTGCAGCATCTCCACCCCTGCTGGAGAGGGGCCGGCTGCCCCTCCCGAAGCTCTGGACAAGCCACTGTGAGGTGAGGAGAGCAGGCCGCCCCCTGGGCAGACACCTGAGAAGCCCACGTCGGTTCAAATCCAGCGCATCCCTTTCAGTGCCACCGGCATCCTGAGCCCTTCTGCGTGTTTCCAGCCATAGGTGTCCTCCCTCTGAAGCTGCAAATCCACCCTGAACGCCTTTCCCCTGCCTTGGTACATCCCTTCTGAAAATCTGGAGAGGCAGCGTCAAGGCTCAGGAAGATTCTCACCCCAGCAAACCCCAGCTCTGGCTGCGACCTCAGGCAGGTCATTTCCCTGCACTAAGCCTCCCTTTGCCCGTCTGTGAAATGAGAGTGGTAACAGCGCATGCCCAGTAGGGTCGTTAAGAAGATGAAATGAGTAAATACACGTGAGGTGCCTGGAGCCGGGTCTCACACACGTGTTAGCTGTTACTTTAAGTTCTGTGTCTTCCCTTCCTTTCTAGATTGTAAGCACCTTTCCTTTAAAAGGCAAAACTCAAAGTTATTTGTTGAGTAGGAACCACGTGCCAGGTGCTTTCACAACCAACTCTTCACCAATCCTCAAGCCAACTCTGAGCACTGGGGGTCATCGACCCATTTCATAGGTGGAGAAGCAGAGGTTCAGAGGGGTTAGCTAAGTGGCCCAGGTCACACAGCTTAACAGTTAAAAGATCAGGGATGATTTCGAACACAGGCCCTTCCTCCAGCTTGTCACACACCCGCCCCATCTCCCTCCACAAAAACCTTACAATACAAATAAACCTTTGTTCTGAAATATACTGCAGGTTAGCCAGGGAGGTTTAAACAGGTGACACTTGAAATCAGTTGTGCTCCTTAAGAAAAATCATATGGACTCCAGGCATCAATTTAAGAAAAGGACGGTCATTTACACAAGCCAAGAAGCATTAAGAGCTTCGGCCCAAATCAACAGGTTACTGCTCCCTATATGCTGCTCTGAGTAAGTACCATTGAGCCTACTCATGGCCATGACCTCTGGGTTGAAGAGAAGACATTCAAACAAGGTTTGCTGTTTGCAGAAAGGGTGAGGGGATGTTGTCTCTACGTACAAGGATTTGTGTCTGAGGAGAGGAAGTCTCACCAGTCTATCTTGGGCTTTGCCACTTCCCCTCTGTGCCTCAGTATTCTCCTCTGTGCAATGGGCCTGGATGAGGTCTGCTCCAGGACCCCTAGGGCCCTTCCTCTGCAAGGGTCTCTGAGCCACACATCTTAGATGCTCAAGGTTTCATCTGCTTTCTAGAAGGTTTGCCTAAGCAAGTAGTAGAGTGCCCCCCGCCCCCGAAGGATATGTCCACATTGTAATCCCCAGAACCTGTGAATGTGACCTTATTTAGAAAAAGGTTCTTTGCAGATAAATTAATGTCAGGATCTTAAGATGAGATCACCCTGGTTTACCTAAGGGGGCCCTAAATCCAATGTCAAGTGTCTTACAAGAGACGCATAGAGGACAAGTCCCCGTGAAGACGGAGGTACAGCCATGCATCAAGAAACGCCGCCAACCCCACCAGAAGCTGGAAGAGGCAAAGAAGAGGTTTTCTCCTATGGCCTCCGGTGGACCCCAGCCCCGTCACACCTTAGTTGTTGACCTCTGGTTTCCAGAATTATGAGACAATAAATTCCCGTTGTTTCAGGCCATCCATTCAGGAAATGAATACCAGGAGTTGATATGAACACAAACTGAGGACATACCTTCTCACTTTCAAAACACAACTATTCAGTGGAATTACTGTGACTCAAGTCAAGATGAGCCGTGGCCTGTTAGAACACCTGAAGATGATTTCCAGTAAAAGGACTAGGTGACTGAACAAATCCCTCTGGCTACTGAGTTAGTTCACAACTTCACCGAAGGTTCCCTTTGCTGGGGTCATTCCGCCAGTGAGACGTTGCCATTTGAAGCTTCCTGAACATCTCTAGACCATGTCAGGGGCAGAGATGCACCTCAGAGCCTAAACCCACCCCATCCCAGTTTGTGGTCACACCCCCGTTTGTTCTGTGTCAGAGCCGGTAGCCCCCAGATCAACCACCCCCATCCAGGGCAGCTGGCACGTGCTCCAGGAGTGCTCGACGGCCAAGGGCTGGTCCAGGCAAACCCTCCACAGGCCCTTCAAAGCCACCTGATCGTTCTCTTACACGGTCTGGTTACTTGTTCCCCAGAGCATCGTTCTCCAGGCCCACGGCCTCCCTCACGTGCCTGCCACCACCCCAGTGGGGAAAACAAAGGCCCTGCGGCATGAGCTTCCTTGACATTCCATCAGCCGCCTCTACCTGATGAATGGTCAGTCCTTCTTCCCTTCCTGTCAGAGGATCCGTCCCCTCTCCAATCTGAGTCTGATTGTTCCCGTGTCTGGGTCCCACCCCCTCTTGCTTCCCCAGGTCCTTTGCGTCACCCTCAGCCAGTGTCTTTAATCCACAGACACTGTCCACAGACACTGTCTCACATGAAGAAACGACCCTATCAAGAAAGCAGAATGACTAATGACATAAGAAAGGATCCTCAGCCTCGCCAGAAGCAGGGGATGCAAATTAAAACCACAACGAGGCATATATGTATATATACGTGTATAACTGAATCACTTTACTGTATACCTGAAACTAACAACATTGCAAATCAACTATATTTCAATAAACATTTTTAAAAACCCTAGGATCGATGGCCAAAAAGCCATCGAAAACATGGCTCAACATCACCAATCGTTAGAAAAATGCAAATCAAAACTACAGGGAGGTGTCACCTCACACTGTCAGAATGGCCATCAGCAAAAAATCTAAAAACAATAAATGCTGGAGAGGATGTGAAGAAAAGGGAACCCTCCTACACTGTTGGTGGGGATGTAAACTGGTGCAGCCACTATGGAGAACACTATGGAGGTTCCTTAAAAAACTAAAAGCAGAGCTACTGTATAATCCAGCAATCCCACTCCTGGGCATATATCCAGAGAAAACTCTAATTCAAAAAGATACATACATCCCAATGTTCATAGCAGCACTATTTACAATAACCAAGACATGGAAGCAACCTAAATGTCCATCAACAGAGGAATGGATAAAGAAGATGTGGTACATATATACAATGGAATATTACTCAGCCATAAAAATGAATGAAATAATGCCAGCAACATGGATGGACCTAGAGGTTGTCATACTGAGTGAAGTAAGTCAGAGAAGGACAAATATCATATGATATCGCTTATGTGTGGAATCTAAAAAATTGGTACAAATGAACTTATTTACAAAACAGAAACAGAGTCACAGATGTAGAAAACAATCTATGGTTACCAGGGGAGAAAAGGGGGGGGTGATAAATTGGGAGACTGGGTTTGACATATACACACTACTATATATAAAATAGATATCTAAGAAGGACCTACTGTATAGCACAGGGAACTCTACTCAGTACTCTGTAATGACCTATATGGGAAAAGAATCTAAAAAAGAGTGAGTATATGTATATGTATAACTGATTCACCTTGCTGTACACCTGAAACTAACACAACATTGTAAATCAACTGTGCTCCAATAAAAATTTAAAAAAATAAAGTAACATAAATTAAAATAAAAAAACTCCAGGACAGAGTTGAAAAAGCCCACAACGAGGCACCATATTTTAATCAATTTCGACTGATGTGTATCAATGACATCCAACTGCCTGACATGGAAAATGTCCCACAACGCCCAGTGCTGGTAATCGATGTGAACTGGAGCTTGCATTTAGGAAAGAACCTAAATGGACATCAGAGGGGGACCGATCTGTAAACCAAAGCACAGTCACACAATACAGAGTATCTGTAGACAGCAGCTCAGCATGGACAGGACAGTGGGAAGGGTGGCCCGGGTTTGAGAACGCACACTCGGTTAAGATGACTGTTTTACTGAGGAACAGAGAATGGTGCAAAGGATGTTCCCAAGTTCAGGGACGGAGTGAGTGACTGAGATTCCTTTTTAGCTGTTTAGTTCCTCCAAGGAGCCCCACATTCCATGGTCCTGGGAGGCTGCACGGCAGGGATTCTGCCAGGCGAGAGGAGTTGAGATCCCAGCGCTCGCTGCCTGGTGTGTGTGTGCGTGTGCATCTATGTTTGTATGCGTGTGTGCACACACAGGCTTTGGAGGGAGGGTACACCAGCACTTAAAAGTCTACTCTATCTCTTACCATTTCCCATTTCTTAAAAATAAATATGAAAAAAAAAGAAAAGAAAGAAAAAATAATAAATAAATAAAAAGATAAATAAATATGGATCACACATGGAAACCTGTTAGAATTTGAGACAGTTGCCAGTGAGACCAACGGCGTGGAATATATTCTCGATACTTTTCTGTATTGTGCAACATTTTATTTCAAAAGCCTGGCCCTAGGTCCTGTCACCTTTCCACTTGCCATCCCCAGAAGCAGTTAGGAACTACAAGAACCGCAAAAATTAGGAATCTTTGCAAAATGCCCACATTTGTGCTTTCTGTAACCCTGACTCTTGTCACAGGGATTCTCACAGCAGTTTCGGAAGCAGAAGAGACCTGCCATACATGTTTTGGGGTCAGCAGAAGGCAGAGAGTGCCCGGGATCCCACGCCCCACTCCGCAGCCAGGCCTGGAGAAGACAGATCCCAGAGGTGATGGAGGAAAACTGAGTCCCCAAGACCTGCAGAAAGGGGAGACCCAAACCCATCATAGCCGGGGAGCCGGGCCCCAGGCTCACCTCCGACGGATGCACGGTGATGGAACCGGCCTCCGCCTTGCCTCTCCCGTCTTCACGGCTGGCCTGTGCAACCTCCACCCGCTGGCCCCCTCCGCATCCTCGGTCCAGCTTCCATCCAGTGCAGCCGGCCCGCCCATCACTCCACAAAGGCTGCTCTGACCCAGGCCTTCCGTGACCTTCGGAGGGCGAGAGCCCAGGGTCCTCTGCAGCCCTGCCTGACCCGGGTTCCCTGACACAGCTAAGCCTCCCTCCTTTCTGAACCCCCCAAGGTTCTGAGGATGCGACCCTTCCCTGGCTTTCAGCTGGCCCGTCTTCAAACTCCTTCCCAGTTTCTATCTTCCCTGCTCCCGGCGTGGTCCTCTCAGGCCTGCCCAGCCTCAGCCCACCTCACCTGGGGTAGGTGAGGGATGATTTTATGCCAGCCTGCCTGGGCCATGGTGTGTGCAGACATTTAGTCAAAACTCCTGATACAGGAGAACCCTGATACAGGGAGTCATTACAATGCAGATTCCTGGTCCCTGCCCCAGACCTAGTGAATCTGAACTTTTGGAGGCGCCCAGGAATCTGCATCTTGCAGACACCACAGTTGGTTCTTACTCTCCTGTGAATGAAAACACCTGCTCTTCTCTCAGCTTTGTGGCCAGCAGAGAGCTTTCAGGGATTGGCAGCCTCTCTTTTTCTCAGTCAGCAGGGTCTAACGTCCGCTGTTCCCCCTGCCCTCCTTCACCCAAAGAGAGCAGGATGAGGTCTCCAGGAAAGCAGCTTCCTGGTCTAGTCCGGGCAGGGCAGCCCCAGCCTGGGGTCTGCAGGGTTGGCTCTCCATTCAAGCGGGGCCTCCCAGTGGAAGGTAACAGATGGCTTACCTCTGAAAATAAGGCATTGCGGCAACTTTCAGAAGGATTGCTTCCTTCCTATTGACTAGAATCTGCGGTAATCAAAACCAGCCTTCCAGGAACGCTTGACTGAGTGGGAACACCTCCAAGCATGAAGACTCTCCTTCCCTGCTGGCTCTGAGTGTCTGGTTGACTGAAGCCAAAGGCTGTCACCCCACTGACTGATTTCACATGCACACAGGTGAGACCACCACCCACAGGTTTATGACGTCCACACCTGGACCAACAGGCCAGGTTCCCCCCTAATGTCTGGGACCATGTTTCTTTTGTTTTAAATTTACTTTATTGAAGCATAGTTGATTGGAAACAATATTGTGTTAGTTTCTAGTGTATGGCAAAGTGATTCAGTTATATGTATACATATTCTTTTTCATATCCTTTTCCATTATGGTTTATCTCAGGACATTGAATAGAGTTCCCTGTGCTCTACGGTAGGACCTTGTTGTTTATCCATCCTATATGTAAAAGTTTGTATCTGCTAACCCCAAACTCCCACTCCAATCCTCCCCCCTCCCCCCTCCCCCTTGGCAACCACAAGTAGGGCCGTGTTTCTGATGCCTCCTAGAATTCTCCACCTGGATGCCTCAGCCTGCCTTCCACTTGGCATATCCAAACCCGCTTTGTCCAAACCCCTCCTTCTAGTCTATTCCTTGCCTTGGTTAATGGCAACAACAAGCACTCAACTGTTCACGTTAAAAGTTCCATTGAGGGCTTCCCTGGTGGCGCGGTGGTTGAGGGTCCGCCTGCCGATGCAGGGGACACGGGTTCGTGCCCCGGTCCGGGAGGATCCCACATGCCGCGGAGCAGCTGGGCCTGTGGGCCATGGCCGCTGAGCCTGCACGTCCGGGGCCTGTGCTCTGCAACGGGAGAGGCCACGGTAGTGGGAGGCCCGCGTACCGCAAAAAAAAAAAAAAAAAGTTCCATTGACATATTTCCCCCACTTCCTCACCTCCCACACCCAGCTGGTTATGGGATCTTGTCCCAGTCTCCACTTTACCACTTCCCTCCTCTCTCTCGCCCCACACAGCCAGCCTCGTCTCAGGTCTTGTCACTTTCTGCCTGGATTTCCATAAGAAAGGAGGGCCCTTTAAGAGGCTGTAGGTAGAGTTCTGGCGTCAGACTAATCTAGGTTCAAATCCCAGCTCTACCATTTACTGTGTGACTTTAGGTCCGTCATTCAACTGCTCTAAGCCATACAGTTTCCTAACGTGTAAAAGGGGGTAATACAAAGTCCTATTTCATAGGATTCTGAGAAGGATTAAATGAGATGATGCTTAGCTCGGAAACAGGCACAGTGTGTTCATTCAATGAATATCAGCTCTCATGACTGTCAGTTCTCCTGGGTAGACAAAGTCTTCCACGGTCTCACGTGGTCCTTCAGGCTCCCCTGGAGCCCCCACGCATTTTCTCATGCTTTTCTCTCTGCCTGGAACGTCCCCTCCTTTGGCCACCCAGTTCACCTAGACCTGACCTTCAAACGTGAGCCTAGGCGTCACTTTATGACATGTCGGCTTGAAACAGACTGTGCCGGGAGCATTTACACAAAGGAAATTGGCAAATACTGCAAACCAGGGCCTGACTTATTGTTTGGATGCTCGTCTAGACTTGAGAAAATACCGGCGAACATGTGACTAAGGCAGATTAAATTTAAGAGTGCTATGCCTGTCACAGTTACACTGCAAATAGCTCAGAAACTGAGCAAATACTCTTCCAGTATTTGTAAACTATTATCTAATTTAGCAAAGAACTTGCTTACATCGTTGACAGATGAGTGACTCACATCTTTGTTGGTTCGCTCTGTCTTATGAACAACAGACGTTTATGGTGACGCTTTCATCATTTACAATATGATGCGACTGAGTTCTCTGACAAACGAGAGTGTCGCGCCATTTCTCTGTGGTCTGGTTTTGCGACCCTGTTGTTGGGGATAAGATTATAAAGACTGAGAGTACCGATAGGAGATTTTGCAAGAAATAGCAAATCGCACTGAAGTTATAGGTATAAACTGAAAAATAAGATATTTAATTTAAAATCTATGTCATTTCTAAACTTAAATAACAAAATCACAGACAGAAAATTTTGTTAACCCTCAAGCGGTCTCATGAATTTCACTAACAACGTAGATTTGTTTTTCAGATCCTAATTCCCCAAATATCAAATGACAGAGTAATCAGTTAAGCTTTGTAAATGCAAGCGAGATGAAAACAGACACAGAAAATAGCAAGAACAAGAATCATGCAAAGCACTGAAACCACTCCATTTCTCAAATCATTGTTGAGATGTGACCATAGGATGGCTAAGGGTACAAGACTTCTAGAAAAACATTTTTAAAAGTCTCTGCGAGGGCTGCCCTGGTGGCACAGGGGTTAAGAATATGCCTGCCAACGCAGGGGACACGGGTTCGAGCCCTGGTCCAGGAAGATCCCACATGCCGCGGAGCAACTAAGCCCGTGCGCCACAACTACTGAGCCTGTGCTCTAAAGCCCGCATGCCACAACTACTGAAGCCCGTGAGCCACAACTACTGAAGCCCGTGCCCCTAGAGCCCGTGGTCCACAACAAGAAAAGCCACCGCAATGAGAAGCCCGTGCACCGCAACGAAGAGTAGCCCCCGCTCGCCTCCACTAAAGAAAGCCCACGCGCAGCGACGAAGACCCAACGCAGCCAAAAATAAAAACAAAGTAATTAATTAATTTTAAAAAAAGTCTGTGCGAATCAATTGGCTATACAGGTTTTACAGTAAAGAGTAGCGTGAGAACTCATTTCAGCTGTGTGCAGCTGCCACACTTTGTACAGGGTGGTACACATTCCTGGGGTGCATTTTAAAACTTTTTACACTGAAGGAAAACGCAAACACAGTAATTACACAAAGTACATTGGTCTTAAGTATATTCCTCAATGCATATATATATATTCATACAATGGAATACCACCAGCAACTGAAAGGGCAGGAAGCCCTGGGCACAGAACGACATGAAGGAATCGCACAGATTGTAGCGAGTGGAAGAACCAGGTACAGAGGCATGTATCCTGCGTGACTACCTGATAGGGTGATTACTTGAACCTCACCTGCCTCCTTCCTGAAGAATATAACACCCTCGCCCAGGTCCAGGGTTCCAGGCAGTTTGCAGCTGCTTCCAGGGCTGCCATGAAGTGACGATGCCCAGACGTAAGGGGCGGGTATCGCGGTGGCAGAGGGTCCCTGGAGAAGCAATCAGCAGAGTCGGCTGAGTGGGGGCTCAGGCTTCGTTCACCTGCCCGCAGAGGCTACCTGGGTGAGGGTGTGCTACCTGGACCCTCGGGGGAGAAGTCCAGCTGGGACCCTCAGGATCCCACCTCCACTCCTTCCTTCCATCCACATCTCAGAAGGAGATTCCCAGGCCAGGGTTTGGGGGGCACAACATGGCCAGGAAAATGACTACTGGACACTCTTGTGTCCCCCTTTTCATATTTCACCTGGGCAGGAGGGTAGAGAACCGTGGGGAGGACGCTGGCCATGTGGTTCCCTGGCTGACCTCATCTGTCCTCCCCGAGTCAGGGCAGGTCCTCAGATGGGAGGGTCCGCCAAGTGGGAGGGCCGAGCAAGCAGAGCCCTTGCTCTCCGGAATGTGGGTCTTGGCGGGCAAGGGGGTGGTTGTCCCACGAGGTCGGATCTCACCTCTAGCTATGAAGGAGACCTGAGGTCACGTGTCATGGCTGCCTGGCGGCTCAGCTGGCTTGGACCCATCTCGGGAAAGTGATGCTCATCCCTATAGAACCTCAACCCCAAGGATCTATTAAAGCCCTCGTTCCAGGGCTTCCCTGGTGGCGCAGTGGTTGAGAGTCCGCCTGCCGATGCAGGGGACACGGGTTCGTGCCCCGGTCCGGGAAGATCCCACATGCCGCAGAGCGGCTGGGCCCGTGAGCCATGGCCGCTGAGCCTCCGCGTCTGGAGCCTGTGCTCCGCAATGGGAGAGGCCACGACAGTGAGAGGCCCGCGTACCGCAAAAATAATAATAATAATAATAATAAAGCCCTCGTTCCAGTGCTGACCTTAAGGCCAGTTCCTTTAGCAGAATGAAGCAGTGTGTGATTGAAAATTAGACGGTGCAACCATAGACATAGAGAAGCCGAGAGGCACGTGCTAGCGGCCGAGCCATTGGTGAGGAAGGCCAGCTCCACAAGACCACCTCCACTGGCCTCCCCCTCTCCCCTCCCGCTCATGCGACTCTGCTGGGAGCAAAAGCCTGCCTTTTGATTATGCACATCGAGATACAGTAGAGAAAGCTCCCCTTCTCTCAGCATTTACTACTCCACCTTAGGAGGCCAGAGTTCTGTTTGTGCTTTTGAAATAAGGAGAATTTGCTGCCCTGGGGACAATGGCCAAGCGTTGCCAATATTTAGAGCTAAGTGGCACATGCATGCATCCTATTAAACAAAACCAAGCACACGGAACATCTAGTGCTAAGGTGTTCCGAGCGGCCACCAGCTTGATTGAGATTCATTCTACTGCTGGGTCAAGGCTATAGGGCTTGTCTGGTTCAGAAGCCACACCACACACGTGGCTATTGAGCCCGGGAAGGGTGGCGGGTCCCAATGGAGGTGGGTGCTGCGTTTAAAATCCACACTGGATTTCAAAGACACACACACACACACACACACACAAAAGTGAAATAACTTATTCGTAATTTTCTACAGATTACATATTGAATTAACATATTAGGTTAAATAAAGCACTTTGTTAACATTTATTTTGCTTATTTCTTTCTACTTTTAAAAAATATGACCACTGGACTACCCAGGACTTGCACTGGGGCTGACAGTCTATTTCAGTCGTTTTAAGGGAACGTTTCCCTACAGCCAAAGGAATCCAGGCTTTAAAAATAACCAAAATAATAACAACCAAACTAGACACTTTGCTTCAATGATCCTGATAGTCTAAGGGTTTTCCGCCAAGGGTAGTAGGAGTGGCGGCCCTGGTGCCAGCCATAAAAGGTACATTGCAGAGAATTTAAAAACAATAAGGGGCTTCCCTGGTGGCGCAGTGGTTGAGAGTTCGCCTGCCGATGCAGGGGACACAGGTTCGTGCCCCGGTCCGGGAAGATCCCACATGCCGCGGAGCGGCTGGGCCCGTGAGCCATGGCTGCTGAGCCTGCGCGTCCAGAGCCTGTGCTCCGCAATGGGAGAGGCCACAGCGGTGAGAAGCCCGCGTACCACAAAAAAAAAAAAAAAGAAGAAAGAAAAAGAAGGTAAAAACAATAACAAAATCCAAACAACGATGAGTCTGCTGTTTATCATCACCTAAGTTGCTACTTCCGTGATGAACGGCCCCTACAGCCCCCAGCCCCCGCCCCCAGGTGCACGCTGGGACTTACCTTTGGGACACCCAGCTCTGCTGCTTCCCCCGGGTCCCACTCCACACAGCCTGCCCTCTGCTTTGGCCAACAGCGGCAAGGGTCGGCATCCAGTCTAGGGCCCACTGGGGGGCCACAGGCTGACATTCTCCCTGCTTTGACCTGACGCTGTCAATCACTCTTGTCCTGCAGTCCTGGCTCTGCTCACCCCACCACCCTGCCCACTCGCTGGGCCTATACCTCTTCCCACAGCCCCGCAGGGGTCAGGGAGGAGCGAATGCCCTTCTCGGGGGTGAGGGTCCATTACACAGGGACCCCTGGCTTCAAAAATGCTATATTGCCCCCACGGGTTGGGTGCTACTCTGAGTGCCCTGGGGCTGCCCAAAGCACAGCATCTACGAAAGGCTCCTCTATTAGCCAGGACCCTCCAGAGAAACAGAACGAACAGGATGTGTATCTATGTAAAGAGAAAGAGGTTCATTACGAAGAACTGGCTCACGTGATCATGCAGGTGGGCAAGACTAAAATTTGCAGACCCATTGTCCCAGGCCAAGTCCAAAGGCTGGAAGCTTCATAGAACAAGGAGCTCATGTTCTCGTCTGAAGACTTCAGGTGAGAGGTGTCTCTTTTACTGGGGGAGGGTCGTCTTTTGTTCTATTCAAGCCAGCAGCTGACTGGACGAGGCCCCCTCACAGGATGGAGGGCCACCTGCTCTACTCGCCATCCACCAATCAAATGTTAATCTCGTCTAAAAACACCCTCACTGACTCACCCAGAATAATGTTTGGACACCATGACCCAGCCAAAGTGACACATGAAATTAACCCTCATAGCTCCTGACAGGCGAACGCCAGGGAAGAGATGAGAAAAGGAAAAGGCAGCCGCACGGGCTCAAATCCTGAGCTGAGCCACTCCCATTGCACAACCTCTCAGGGCTGGTGCCCCCTTCTCCTGATCACACCCACCTGTGGGGAAGCACCTGCAAAGTGCTCAGGCCCGTCCTCGGCACCCTAGATGTGGCCACTGTGAGCTTATAGTGTGGCTGGGGCTGTGGCCCGAGGGGCTGAGGAGCTGGGAGCAAGGAAAGACTGAGGGGTAAACCAGGGAAGGCTCCTCGGGGGAGGGGGACAGTCTGAATAAGTTCAAAGTCACTTCCCGTGGCTTTGGAGCTTCTTTTATTGCATCTTAGGTTTTAGATTTAGGGCCTTTTGAAGGTAGAATTTCATCAGGTCACAAAAATGTGTGCAAACCCTGCTTTTCCTGGATGAACGACACTCCTGTGGGTCAGAGATACCCAGGAGGCTGGGTGCCACTTCTTCCACCAGGCACAGGCATTCCTCCTGCTCCCACACCTCCTGGGGCCCAGGTCCTTCCAAACCTGTGTTTACACCGGGGCTGCTGAGCCCGCTTCATCTCCCGGCTCTAAACTGAGCTCTTCCCGGCCGAGCATCTGAGGATCCAACAGAGCTGCCGCACACGCACACTGACGCTAAAGACAGGTACCTTTTCACGGCCAGAGGAAGCAGAGTCCTTAGAAACCACACAGCAGGAAAAGCTGACCCAGGCCCCGGGGGCCATGGGTAGGGGAGCAGTGTGGGTCCAGGGTGTGTGGAGCGCCTCCTGCACACAGGGTACTTCGGTGGGGGGCTCTCTCTTTTCTCCAGGCTCAGGGGAGGAAGGAATCCCCCATCCTCTCCCTGGGTCCTCATCGGACCGGTTAGAACTTGGCATCCACTGGGTCCCGTCCACCGGTGGATGGGACTGGCAAGAACAAAGAAAAACAGTATCTCCAGATACTGTTGATGAGGTTATACTTGTATAATTTTTCTATATACAATTTGACAATGTATGTTAAAATATACAATATGCATATCCTCTGACTCAAAAATTCCACTTCAGGGGCTTCCCTGGTGGCGCAGTGGTTAAGAATCCGCCTGCCAATGCAGGGGACACAGGTTCGAGCCCTGGTCCTGGAAGATCCCACATGCCACGGAGCAGCTAAGCCCGTGCGCCACAACTACTGAGCCTGCGCTCTAGAGCCCGCGAGCCACAACTACTGAAACCCGCGCGCCTAGATCCCGTGCTCCGCAACAAGAGAAGCCACTGCAGTGAGAAGCCTGCGCGCTGCAACGAAGACCCAATGCAGCCAAAAATAAATACATAAAAATACATTTATAAAAAAAAATTACCCTCATCTATGTGAAGCACTTCAAATAGTAAATGCATTAAATCCCTATCACCCCACAAAACATGAGCTATTTAAAAAAAAATTCCACTTCAAAAAATTTTACTTAATCAACAAATATATATTGAGATTGTGTTATATGCCAGATACTATAGACACTAAAGACAAAAAGATGAACAAGGCTCTCTCTTCTTCACATGGGGTTTCCATTTTAATGGGAATTTATCCTAAGTAGATGACTGGACAAATATACAAAGATATAGGTATGGGGTATTCTTTCATGTAGTTGATGATAGCTAAAAATTAGAACTCGAATGCCACCAATATAGATTAGATAAATTAACTATTGCACATTTCAGAAAAGCACACCCTGCACCCTCCTCCAGGAGCTCTGGCTGTGCTCCCGCCCCCTCCTCTACCCCTGGACCCATGCTGACTGTGCCTGCAGGGGCCCAGGGGCAGTTCCCCTGCGGGGAGAAGAGGCTGCCCTTCCTTCTCACGCGTCCTTCCACTCACGTGGCCGTGAGGCTGGGGAAACCGGGCAGACAACCGGCACGGCTCTGGTGCAGGTGCGGGGCTAACACCCTCTTCCTTGCTGCCTGCGTGGCCTTTCTCTGGCTCTGGGGTGACTGTTGGCATCCCACATTGTCCTGGTGGGGTACCACTCTGGGCCCTGGGGATGAAAGAGACAGATCCAGAGGGGCAAACAGAGGCCCAGTGGCCTCCATCCACGTGGGCGGTGCAAACAAAACCAGAGCTTTGTTTCCAGAGTGGAGCTGAGACATTCCGCCCCCGCTAGGAGCTCTGCAGTGGACCAGCTGATCGGACGTCCCCTGCAGTGTCACCAGGTCAAGGATGTGGCTGGCAGGGAGGGTGCCACACCCAAGGCTGCACAGCCTGGAGCTCAGCGGCCAGGGATGGCCTTCTGGGGATCCCAGATGGCACTGATTTCCACCCACGCTTTCCCCTGGATTGCTGGCAGAATGACATGAAACTGTGGATGGAGGCCCCTGGAGTGTCTCCCTCCCCAAGGCCTGGGATCATGCCGGGTGGGCAGGGCCCGCGCTGCACAGAACCGTGACTCAACTCCCCCGCCCTTGGCTGCCACTCCCCTCCCCGCTCATCCAGGCTGCCCGGCCCTGAGCTCCCAGGACATGAAGCCAGAAGGATGGCTGTCACTGGACAGAGTCCACACGAGGTACCATGGCCGATGCCTGACTCCTCCTGGGCTTAGCCAAGTAAGGCGACGCTGAGCTGTGAGCGGCGGCCCAGCGCCACGTGCCCAGGGACCCACTGCCGACTCGAGCTCAGCCGCAGGGAGAGAAGGGTGGGCTCCAGAAGGATCCACTCCAAGGCCTGCGGAGGCTAGAAACATCCACCCACTATGACTGGCTCGGGGGAGCAGAGGAGCTTTCCTCCCTCGGCCTCTGCTCACAGACAAGGACCCCAAGGGGTGATGAGACTCCGAGCTCGGCCTGGGCTGGGGGCACCCACGGCCCCGAGTGGGGTGCCCGCACGAGGCTGTCCAGGAAGGACGGACGCTCTGGCTTCCTGGTTTCCATGGTAACAGCAGGACGCCTGGTTCTGTGCTGAGCGCTTTATCTGGAAAGCAGGTACTGCTCTCATCCCTATTTCACAGAAGAAACCAAGAAGCTGTCTGATGCCAAGAGAAACAGCCAAGCCCCTGACCTGACTCGCCACAGCTTCTGCCTCCTGAAGCAACAGGGAAATTCAGAACTTAATGGACTCCCTCCTCAGTCTGAGAATCTGGGGAGGATGCTCACCCGACACGAGTGCCTCCACAATTTAAGGGGTGTAGACCTGATCAGTTCAAACAAGCTGTCCTGTTGGCCCGGTCTCCTCAGGGACCCAGCAGCCTGGGGGGAAGACAGCTGGGGGGTGGGGTGGGGGGGTCAGTGTGGGGCAGGGGTCACCCTGGCTGGGTGCAAAGGCTGCTACTGTAATAGGGAAGAACAAATCTGACTCCATATTGGATGTGTTTCTTTTACTTTGACCTTTGTATTTTATTGCTTTTGCTAGAAGTTAATCACTAAAGGGACGTTGCCTAGAAGCTTAAATTATACATAATGGCCCATCTCTGGGAACCCTGCCTCCCAAGTAATGAGCAGTAAGCTAAAATACCTTTGTTTAGCTCACAGGAAACATCCTGATCAGGCCCACCTGTGAATGACTGCAGGATGGAAGAAAGTAACAGGTCCCCTATGGAGTCTGACCAGACCCAGGAAATGTTTGACTTTACTGTCTCCCCGTTTAGTATAAAAGAAGACTGAATTCTAACTCAGGCAAGATGGTTCTTAGGGGTAGGAGTCCACCATCTTCCCAGCATGCCAGCTTTCCGAATAAAGTCGCTATTCTTTGCCCCAGCAACTCGTCTGTTGATTTATTGGCCTGTTGTGTGGCGAGCCGTACGAGCTCGGACTCAGTAACACTATTATACTCTCTCCACCAGTGGTGACTGTTGTCATTAGCCATCTGAGGGGTGCCCAAAGGCCACAAAATATCCCAGCATCCCCATCTGGCCCTGGGATTCTTACTTTCTCTTTTTCTTAAGGAAGCATGCATTTTTGCAAGAGGAAATCTGGGCAGGAACTTCCTTACCCCCGTTTATGGGACTGGTGGAAGTTAGTGTACTTGGTGAGCCCTTCACTCTCTACTGCAAGGTGCCAGCTCAGGGAGCAGAGGGAGGGGCAAGCACCTTTAGACACCCGGAGTCTGATGAGGGGAGGTGGGAAAGGTAGGGGATGGGGATGCCAAAGAGGAAAGGGCCGCTAAGGAGAAGGACACTAAGAGCAAATCTGCCAACGGGAGAATGGCCGAAGCCCGAGCACCGGGCCCACACTTCCTTCAGACCAGCGGCTCTCAGGCTTTAAATCACATCACCATCACCTGCAGGGCTTGTTAAACCCCAGCCTGCTGGTTCCCAGCCAAGTTTCTGATCCGCAGGTAGGGGGCGGGGCCCAAGACATTGGCTGTGTGACAAGTTCCCAGGTGACGCTGATGTCACAGATCTGGGGAATGTACTTTGAGAACCACTGGTTTAGACCAATGATATTCTAATGTTTTAAAGCCAGGGAACCCTTTGGTCAAATGAAATCTTTTGGGGGCAAAAATAAAGGAACAGGAAGATGGTGTGCCAGACACTCCCTAAGGCACAATTCCAAACCGACCAGAAATTCTGAAGTTCATCCCTGCCTTTAGACCAACCACTGAAAAGCAGCGAATCCAGGCCCCCTGCTGGGGATCCAGAAAGAGCTGGTTACAACTGCACGGTATTCAGGGTCCGCTGACCCAGCGATCTTTGTTTCAACAGCCTTCCAGTGCTTCCGAGCTTATTAAAGTTTGAGAACCACTGGTCTACACCCCGTGCATCTGCACCACCCCAGAGCCCTCCAGCTCCCCTGAGCCCTAGGCTGCCCGTCCACCTGCCTCTCCCGGCCACATGCAAACACATCCAAGCTCATATTGAAACGGAGCAGGGCCCTGTGGTCCTTGCCCATGTCCTCCTCCTGCCTTTTGTCTGTGGAAAACCTTTAGCCAAAGAAAAAGTTTAACTAGAGAAGTGAGAAAGTGCAGAAACAAAGGAAAACAGTCCAACAAGACAAAACTAATAGTTGAGTCATTAAGCAAAGTCAAGGACCTTTAGTTCCTCCTTAAAAGCTACAGCTAATATTCTGAGCCATCTCCTGTGAGCTGTCTTATAGATACTAAAACCCCCTCCAGGTGGAAGAAGTTAACTACATGATGACCAGACTGTAGCCATGACACAAGCTGCCACAATTCTGAGAACCAGCCTCAAAGAAATGGAAACAAACCGACCCTGGAACTGAAGACTAACTGTCCTTAAAACAATCGAGATGACCACGCTGATCAGACCACCGCGTGACCAATTTCAAGATGACAGTCAGAGCTGACTGTGCCGCTACTGCGTGTAGCACCCTCCCTCCGCCTATGAAAGCTCTGGCCCGCTGATTGTCAGTGGGGGGCATCGGCCTTTGGACACAAGTCTGCCTTCCCCCCAACTCCCCCACACCCCATCCCCAGTTGCCGGCCTCCGCAATAAAGCAAACTTTCCTTTCCACCAACCTTGCCACCTTATTGGCTTTTGCACGTCCAGCTGCTGGACCCCGCTTTTTTTTTTTTTTTTTTTCCTTTTGCGGTACGCAGGCCTCTCACTGTTGTGGCCTCTCCCGTTGCGGAGTACAGGCTCTGGACGCGCAGGCTCAGTGGCCATGGCTTACGGGCCCAGCCGCTCCATGGCATGTGGGATCTTCCCGGACCGGGGCACGAACCCATGTGCCCTGCATCGGCAGGCGGACTCTCAACCACTGCGCCACCAGGGAAGCCCCTGGACCCCACTTTTGGTAACAACATCCCAGCCCACCGGCTTCTCCCCAGGCCTCTTTTTCTTGTGCTTCCAACCTGGGAGGCACATGGCCACCTGCTGACGGCTCTCCGTGTGCTGTACCCACAGTAACTCCCGACCAAGGCGGAACTCAGAGTTCCCATCTTATAAGTAAGAAAAGCAAGCGTCCAATAAGTAAAGCAGGTCACCCCGCCAGAGTGGGATTCAAACCTGTGACTAGGGCAGCCCTGAAGTTCTCTTACCATCCATCCAGCAAGGGGAGCTAGACACTTACTTACCACCAGGACCCCCTGGGCTCCAGGCTTTGGCCTTGATTTATCGTAGTGGGTATTTGGCCTTTTTAGAGAGAGGATCTATAGCTTTCATGATCTGTCAGCCAGAAAAGATTACATGAGAATTCCAAAATCCTATCACAATGAAAACAATAACAGTAATATTCTGCAAGCCTGGTTTCGGGGTCAAAGACAACACTATGGCTCTTCCCTCTCGGCTGCACTGGGGGACTCAGCTGTGCAGAAAGGAGATCTTCCATCCCTTCCACGGGCAGCTCCTTCCTCAAATCCGAACCCTCCTAGACAGTCTCCCCTTCCCCGAGGGCTGGCGTCCATCCCTTCATTACTGAGCGCGCAGCGACCCCCTGTGGCCATTTCCCAACACGGCTGCTTGCTGCTCTAGTTCCTCATCTAAAAAATCACGAGATTGATGTCTTTTGTTAGACGTTTTGCTTTCATCCCGCTGAGGAGGAGAGGCAACCGAAGCAGCTCTGACTGGGAAGAGGTCGGCTGAGCTTGTGGGAACAAATATCCTCCTGGTATGCTGACCACGACAACCCTTGAGCTCGGGAAGTGGGCTGAGGGCGCCCTCCTGTAGGCAGTGTTAGGGGGACAGCAACACGGTGATGAGGACCTCAAGGTCTTGATCTAATCTTGAGCTAACCTCAGGTCTACTGCTACCTTCTACTGGCCCCTCCACCTGCCCCATTCCTCCCCATCCCCTGCCCCACCCCCAAACCAGGCTGCTGCAACTAAGCAAAAAGATCAAGGCAAAAACTCTGCTTTGGTGTAACCCCCAGGCTCAGGAGGTCGAAATAGGAGCCTGTTATGTGAGAGGGGAAAGTCCAGAGGGGTTATCTGAGCCCCTCCTTTATTTCAGAAATGAAAGTGAGGGCCAGAAGTTTTAGGAGGTCTCTCCTTAAAGCCACACGGCAAGGAATTGCACACGGCTGCTACTAACACGTGTCAAGTCATGATGGCTTAGACAAGGTAGGGGGCGTTTTCTCTCATACAACCTAAAGTCCCTCAGAAGTAGGTGGCCCAGGACTGCTATGATCCAGGGCTCCACGATGTCATCTGAGACCCCAATTCTTCTGCCCTCTGCTTCATCAGTCCTGAAGCATGACTTCCATTCACAAAGTTACATCATGATCCCAACAGGGTTGCTAGAGCTCCACTCATGGCTTCTGAGTTCCAGGCAGAAAAAAGAGAGAAGCCTCATCTGTAACTAGTGGTGATGATAACAGCTTCTATTTCTTCAGTGCCTGCTGTGTTTACATGCACTGTCTCATCCATTCTTGTAATAATCCTGCCAGATAAGAGTTTCTTAGTCCCATTTCACAGGTGAGAAAAATGAAGCTTAGTGAGGTTGTTACCTGCCCTACAACTAGTGAGTGATGGAAACAAAATCTGAACCTAGATCTGACTCCAAATTCCGTGGTCTTAACACTCCAGCACCACTCGAAGGGGAAGAATCACAGGACTCAGCCATGGATTTTGCCCCAAGGGCTACCTTTCAAACCTGCTCCCTTGGCATAGTTATTAACGATTCTTGATTGTAAATAGAGAGAAACAACACTAAACACTTCTGGAGGAGGAGGCTGCTTCTGCTGCTGCCGTTTCCACCGTGGGCAAGGGGTGGGGAAGCATTCAGTAGAAAGGTCTGTTTCAAAATAAGCAAGTTTGCCGGGTGCATTTCATGGAGACCCTTCACCCTTTTTCTGACCTGCTGCTGACTAACTTATAGCCACAGGTGAAACTTCCACGTGACTCTGGGCTGTTTCGGTTTAACATCCCATCAAAGCGTCATCTTCTACTATTTGTACAGTTGGGTCAGAATTTTTCAAAAATCATTTAAACGTGTAAAACAGAAAAATCCTTCTGCTTTGTAAAAAGGCTCTCGGCTTCATAAAAGAACTCACTCCAGGGTTCCTTTGACTGGAGCTCTCAAGTATGTTTAAGTATAAGATAGTTCTCAGTATTAACTAGTTGGCAAAATGGCTCAAGGAGAGAGGAATTTAAAACTAGAGAGTGTGACAGGCCACCCATCGAAGACCAACCAGAAATTATGGCATACATGATATAGATCAGTGGGAAAAGGGAGCTACATTTATAGCCAGAATTATCCCGCTTGCCGTTCCCATAAACGGAAGTCCACCCCTGCCTAGAATTTTGGATGAGAAGAAACGCCGAGAGTGGGCCTATGGAAGCGCTCTGCTCCACAACCAATGCCTGTGCAAGGGCGATCGTGCTTTGTTCTCCTGCAGCCGTTTGTCCTGGGATCTCAGCTAAGACCTGCTGAGCCCCCGACGGGGCGCCCTGCCCACAGCTCACACCCCTGCGCCTCAGTCCTCTGCAGTACCGCAGATGGCGCCAAACACCCCGTCCTTTAGAAGGAACTTCTCCCCAATACTTGCCCCTCCCACACTCCCCCCATCCGGTCCTCCCCTCCCTCTGCTGTCCTTCCCTTTCTTCCTTTATTCATTGAGACACCAAATATCTATGAGAGCCTAAAGCAGAGCTCTGTGCACATACTGGGGAGATGAATTAAGACTGGGTCCCTGGGCTTCCCTGGTGGCGCAGTGGTTAAGAGTCCACCTGCAAATTCAGGGGACACAGGTTCGTGCCCCGGTCCGGGAGGATCCCACATGCCGCAGAGCGGCTAGGCCCGTGAGCCATGGCCGCTGAGCCTGCGCGTCCGGAGCCTGTGCTCCGCAACGGGAGAGGCCACAGCAGTGAGAGGCCCGCGTACCGCAAAAAAAAAAAAAAAAAAAAAAAGACTGGATCCCTGCCTTTGAAGAGCCCAGGGCAGGGAAATAAAAAGTATAGACAATTGGAATCCAGGAGGCTGACACAGGTTGCTGAGGGAGCAGCGTCATTCAAGAGCTCCATCATCTCAGACTGTGGGTTCTGGAGTTAGACCTGTCTTGTCTGTCTTGAGGTCCCAATTCTGTTACCCAAGCAGGTTCGTCTTGCTCCACAGGCAGCCAGCCCAAATGGTGAGACCCGGAGGTTTGCAACGAAGAGAGGGTTTATTCACGAGGCAGCCAAGAGAGGAGAAGGGAGAACAGGCCCCGAAAGCAAGGGGTGTTTATGGGATCAAGTATAAAGCAGTAGGGCAGGTCTGAGACATGAGGGGCGTTGGGGGTATGGGGAAAGGCAATGGAAAAAGGTGCAGTAATCATCCTTCTGCCCAGGTGTGACTACGCTACAGGCCTCTGTACGTTTAGAAAACTGAGGTGTTTAGCACATCTGAGGGTGGGATTTGGGGCCCTCTGACACCAAAAGGTCACTGAGTGGACACTCGCACCCGTCCAGTTGGAGGCTTGGTGGTCTACTCCGGTCTCAACCAGCTCAGCTCAAACTAGACACAGCTGACTCCGAGTTCCTCTAAAACAACTTGGGCAAACATCTTATTGCTTAGGCTACATGGCAGTTAGAGAACATGCAAGGTGGTTTAGGTGGTTTAGGTGGTTTAGGTGGCAGAATTGAGTTTATTCGGGAACAGCAGAGGAATTGCAATTCAGGCCATGCACAGTATGGTGAACCATGGGCAAGGCTGGGGGACACGGGAGAGGAGCATTCTTTCATAGAAGAGAAGGGGGAAGTTGGGAGGAGCTGTTTTGAACTAAAGTTCATTGGAGGAGAGCGAGAGTTAGGCGTTGCTGTGGTTTCTCATTGGCTAGGTTGTTGCTGGGCGAGGAGAAAACCTTCCCTCCTCCTGCTGGGGGATGTAAATTAAGCTGAGATGAGTTATGCTCCCAGATAGCAGTGCTGAAGCTGCTGGTCCAGGCCCACAACTTGAGAACCACTGAATTAGAGAAGGTCCTTGCAGGAGTCCAATCCTACCCCATCCCTGCCCTTCCACAAGCACCCCCTCACTAACTTGCACAGATACGGCTCAAAATGCCACATGTTAGAGTTAAAAACAGCCCTGTAATATAACAAGGTACTTGGGTGCTACATTTTGCTTTGATGTAGCTTTAGTCTCCTGTTGGCTTCAGTCTCGGCAGGGGCCTGGGGGCCTCTCAGAGCCTCCTTTCATGTGAACAGCAGCTGGAGTTGAGGGTGTGCCCAGCTGTGTCCAGAGGTGGGCAGCCAGAAAGCACAGGAAAGCACCATACAATCAGCTCTGGTGCACACTGGGTGTCCCCCCACCTCGTCCCCCTCCCTTCCTCCGGCTCCAAGGCCCTGGCTGCGGCCACAGCATCCACCTGGTGGCCCTCAGTTGTAAGCTGAGCTTATAAGGGTCCTGCTACTTACTGCTACTCATTGCCAGGGCTGTGTTTATGCCAATTGCTAATTGCTTGTCTTTGCTCCGCAGAGTTTTACTGGCTATAAGATCTTTTCTCAGAAGTGCATTTCTGAAACTGTCTTGAAGAGGTGAAGAAACAAACAGGGAGGGATCTGGACACACAGCTCGACCTGCTCTCCTGTGCTGCTGCCCGTGTTGTGGGCATCCTAGGGAAGCCACGGCCCAGGCACTCAGCATCTGACCTACAGCTTCACAGTCTGGTCTGATGTTACTGCTGCAAGAGGAATGAATCTATTACTTGCTACCGTTTCCTCCGCTGCCTCTCATTTTCTTCTGCTGTCTGAAACAATGGCCAGTCACTCGCTGTGTTTTCCAAAGTCGGCTTCTGAGGTTTCATGTGAAACAGGGACCCCTGACAGTGTCAAGTCTACTGTGCATCTCCATGGCAACCTTTGGTTTGAAGAACCGGGGCGGGGGGGGGGGGAGTTCCTCTCTCTCTCATGACAGAGCTGTCACTGCCCCCTCCTGCTGAAGAGGATTGGCAAGGGGGTGGTCCCGGTCCTAGAAAAACAGCCCTTCTGGAGTGTCCAAGTTTCCTATTGTTCTGTCACAAAGTACCACGAATTATCTTTCAGTTCTGAGGTTGTTGGTGGAAATAATCAATAAACCGATCTGTGCCTCTTGGACACATCTCTTCATATATGTTCTGGAAGCAGCTCCTTCAAGATTCCCGGGGGCCTCCTCATCTTCCTGGGGGACACTTAAAAGGAGGTTAATAGGATGCCTCTGTTGCTGGTTTCAAGACCACAGCTGATAACACTATCCCCCTTCTGGACCATCTGTTCCAGGCTCCCCTCGCCTCAGCTAGCACCTTTGCTGGTCTCAGTGGCTTAATCCATGTGATGACTCAGAACCTCACCTCTGCGAAGTATGAACGCTGGTCTACATGCCCTTCTCAGGCTGGAGTTGTTGCTTGTTCATCTACCATCAACACTCAGCAAGAGGCCCACGTGGCAGCCCGTGCATCACCCGGGTTCACACATCCCAGTGTGCAGCAGCCCTGCCTCGTCCTTCTGGGCACATACCCCCATCAGGATGGTGCCTCTTCCTGCTTGCCGGTGACTCTGACACGCCCAGATGAAGACGGCAGCTTGTAATTCAATGAGGCTCACATGTTCCCAGGCAGAAGTCTACCTTTGGGAACCAAGACATCTCAACCTGCAGAGCTCCGATTTAAGAGTGTGATTTTTTGCCTTGTTACCGTTTCCAGACCACCCCTGATTGCGGGTGTATACAGCTGCCATCTATTTTCAGCTTCCACACATGTACCAAGCCCACCTGACCATGAACTAGAGTTGGACTTTCTCTTCCTCCTTCGTCTGGTCATACACAATTTCCCAGTCACAGGAAGGAACGGATGAGCTGCCCTGGAGCAAGAACTGTGGGTGATAGAGAGATCTGGGCTACGAGTTGTGTAGTTTGCTGTCCCCCCTGCTCTGGCTTATGTGAGACTGTAGATGTACCACTTCCATCTTAAAATGGATCCTGGGGGCCCACCCAGCCTTGTCCTGGGGGCGTGTGTCAGAATCCAGCTCATCAAGGGCATCTGTGGCTGCACAGCCACTTTACGGCCCATGGTCAAGGGTCCCGTCTCTACCAGGGCCCCGCAGGGTACCAGGAGTGTTTTGTAAAAGTGGAAGAGGCACAGTATTGCTCTGCAGAGGCAAAGGGGTATGTGCTGTGATTGTCCATAGAAGCACACAGCTCCTTTCCCACCAACGATACACCTGCCAGGTTACACGCTCCAAATGTCAGGGGTCCTTGTACCACAGCCTGGGCTGCCGCCAGTCAGCAGCTTTTTGTTTTATCTCATATGTGGGTTGAAGCAGAATCCCCAGACATGTAACACGCTGCCTCCCAAATCTGAAGAGGCTTACAAGATGCTGTGCTGCTTTCTTCATGGTGGGAGGTGCACGAGGCGATCGTCTGTCCTTTCCTTCGGGTGGGATATCCTGTTCCTGCATGCCTCTCGCCACTGGACCCTGAAAAGCTTCACTGAGGCGGCAGGTCCTGAATCTTCGTAGGGTTTATCTCCCGCCCTCTGCAATGCACGTTCTACCACCCGGGCCTTCCACGCACTGGCCACTTCTTGCTAATCCAGGTTGGTTAGGATGGTATCAGGTGGTGCAGTGGATTAATGAGATGCTCTGCAGAACTTCCAGATGATCCGGGTCTCTTCAGACTATATCGTGACGGTGGGCAGAAGGGTCAACACTGGTCCTGGGACAAAACTATAAGTGTATGTATTTGTTTCATGTGAACACAAACTGCCTCTTTTCTCATAGGAAATGCATTTGCTAAATCTATGTCTGTACACCCTTTGCCTCAAATAAGTTAATATATCCTGGCAAAGACATAACATCTGGTGTGGCAGACTGCGACCCGGGTGAATGCTCAGTTGAATTTAGGAGAATCTACTCTCATCTTCCAGGATCCACTGGGATTTTGCAAGGGCTAGACGAGTAAATTAAATGGAGAAATGGTGGGACCACTGCCTCTGCATCCTTTTGATACTTAACACTAACTTCTGCCATCCCACTGGGACGCAGGATTGTTTCCATTCACCATCTGGCTGAGGAAGGGGGGAATAGTTTCAGAGGCTTCTGCTTGCCCCTCCCCACTATGACAGCTCTTACCTCTCAGGCCAAAGACCCTAAAGTAGGTCTATTCTGTTACACATTCAGGGACCAGGGAAAGGACCGCCTGGGCTGGCGAGTCTGTGAACCAACGGACCCAGAGGGAGCTAGGTCCTGACCAGGACTGCATACACCCCACTGTAACAGGGGTGCCAGGATGATGTTTCATGTGCCTGGATAACAATAGAGACCCGGATCCTATGTCCGAGAGTCTTCGAAATGCGAAATATTCCTCTTCCCCTGGTGCACTGGTAGCTGAACGACTGGCTGAAGGGACCTTTGCAGAAGGCCCAAGAGAAACTTACCAGGGTGTGACCGTCCCCTTCCTCTGGGGATCTGGTCTCTTCTTCAGGCAGTGGGTTCTGGGTCTGAAACTGACTCAGATACGGAAACTGGGCAAAGGAATGTGAATTTTCTGTTGGAGTAACTCCCCTTGACCTCCTGGTCCCAGCTCCTTGACTTCTTTGAGGGGTACGGACGGAGCAGCTCCCTTGGCGGCTGTGCGTCTGTTCTGCCCAGGGACACTTTGCTGTAATAAGCATCCCGGTACCCACGTGTGGGTCAGCAGCACCCCTCCCTCCACTGTGACGCCTCACCTGCCTCTGGCAGTTACGTCTGTCACGTGACCTCTCTTGCTCGGGAATTCTCCAATCCCGAGGGCCATGAGTGGGCTGGGTTCTGTAATGCACTTTCCCACATCAGCTCTGGGCTGGATTTTAGGGTTTCTGGTACCCCTTTCACCAGGGCATTCTCCCATCTCCTGGAGTCCTCCCAGTGTGTTAGACAGATACGGAGTCCCAAGAGACTGCACCCACATCACCCAGCTCTCTCTTACTCAACTTGACGTTCCAAACCCTTTGATGAAGCACCTACAGAATCCCACCCTAGGCACAGTCTTCTGCCTTCTGCTGGTACCCATGGGCAAGGTCTTGTCGCTCCTCTGGGATACAGCACTCTCCCCTACCCCTAATCAGGTCAGAACGTCTATGCGTGGGTTTTATTGTGATTTAACCCCAGTTATAAGCTTAGTGACCAGGAGGGTAGGTGGGGGTAGATTCTGAAGGGCCCATGGTGTTCGCCCTACAGGAAGGAGCCCTGGCATCATCTCTAAGCTTCAGAAGGTTCAGGGGAACCTGGGTATTCAAAATTTCCCAGGGCTTTTGATTGGTGATAAATTGTTCATAGCTTTTTATCTTTTTCTAGAGCATCGATCGGTCTTAGCAATAGCTGCCCAATTCCACTGTCCTTATAACTATTTACACGCATTTCTCAAAGGCCTGACACCCTGCGTGAACCAGTGCATTTCCTTCTGCTAGTACACCATCCCAGTTCACCACCAGTGCAAGTTTTAACCATTAGATGGTGACTTCATGCAAGAGGCCCTATGGCCAGTGATGGGGAGTTACTGCCAGAAAGTGGTGAGTAATCCAACTCCAAAACCCCACTTGATCACTTGATTTCTTGGCCCACTCCTGGTATTAAACCACTGCAGGCTGGCTCTAGGGAAGCAGACTCTAAGACAAGAGTTCCTCCTGCAGGATATTTATTAAAGCGTGCCCTTAGAAACAACACCTGTGAGACTCACACCTCAGGCAGGAAGGGGGAAGTCCAGCCAGACTGCAGGTGCAACAGCAGCCTCTGCTGGGCTCACAGGGAACTCAGGAGCTAAAAGGACCCTTCGGAGTTGTCCTATGTTGGGCTGAGATGGCTGCACCCTTAATGCTATCACTTTGATCAACCACTGAATGTGAGTTTCTCTGGGAAGGGATGAGACTTGGTGTGAGGTGTCACCTGAAGGGGCTAACAGCAAAACACTCTCCCAGCAGCAGGCCACCAGTCCTGCACTGAAGGGGATCTGGGCCATGCATCCCTGGTGCCCACCATTCATAGATATGTCATGGAAGTAAAATAATAAACCTTTACCATCTGAAAACCAAGAGATTTGGGGGTGTGCTTGTTACTGTAGCATCGTGGTCTATCCTGACTGACACATGGGGCCTCATGCTGAAAGAAGCCTCGAGAACATAAAAAGGAGTCTGTTCCAGAACGATACGCCTTTCCCTTCTTTTTTTTTTTTTTTGCGGTACACGGGCCTCTCACTGTTGTGGTCTCTCCCGTTGCGGAGCACAGGCTCCGGACGCGCAGGCTCAGCGGCCATGGTTCACGGGCCCAGCCGCTCCGCGGCATGTGGGATCCTCCCGGACCGGGTCACGAACCCATGTCCCCTGCATCAGCAGGCGGACTCTCAACCACTGCGCCACCAGGGAAGCCCCGCCTTTCCCTTCTTAAACATGTTGATTCAACAGTCATTCTGAGCACACGCAGGTGAGTGAAGGAGACAGATTTTTTCATACCTCCACAGCCTTAGATGGTTTCACCAAATTCATTGGCTCAGGTTCTAGTCTGCTGACATAGTCACTGGGCCTGGAGGGGGGCCCACCAGAGGGCACTGAGGTTGGCCCCAGGGCTGGGAGTGGGCAGATTTCTAGGTGAAGAGCAAAGGGTTAAAATGGAATTAAATTAAAAATTCCGTTTCCTAGCCACACGCATCACACTTTAAGCGCTCAATAACCACCTTGGTTAGCGGCTACCACATTAGCTCCAATATACAACATTTGCATCATCACAGAAAATTCTACTGGGCGGTGATGAAGGATGTAAGATGAGTCACCCCTCCATGAGATACCTTGAAAAATGCCTGAACTTTACAGCTCATATATAAAAGAAGCTCAGTTTAGGCTTCCCCAAATTTAGACAGCAATCCTAACAATTTCAATGACACCACCAATAACAACTTGTGAAACTGAAACTTCGAAATTACAATTTTGTTCAACAACCATGCGAGAGACAGAATTTAAATATCATTATCTCTTAAGAAACTAATACAGTACAAAACTGTCATAGGAGGAGGTGATTGAAGCATATGCAACCAAAAAAAAAAAAAAAGGAAGGAAAAGTATCATAAAGGTGTCAGGCAGTTAATAAAAACGGCTTTCAGTATTCTGTGATGGGTGTGGTATATGTCAACTTTAAAACTTTTAATTTACTTCTTTAAAAATTCTAAATAAATATGCATTTTCATACCTAACTCTGTATTTGGAATTTTACATTCCTTTTCTTAAGAAGCATTACCCCCACCCCTAAAAAAAAAAACAAAAAACCACTATACAAGCTTCAGCTCCTATAAAATCTTATCTGCCTTGGACAGAACTGATTTTAAGAAGTAATTTTTGTTTTTAAGGCAAAGCTGCTGACTTCCCTTATTTTTCTACTCCTGAATTAAGGTGGAATAATTCCACATCTGTACTGGGTTAGATAGTGTTCCTCCAAAGTTCACGTCCAACCAGAACCTGTGAATGTGACCTTCTTTGGAAACTGGGTCTTCGCAGATGTAATCAAGTTAAGATGAGGTCACGCTGGATTAGGGTTGGCCCTAAATCCAACGATTGGTGCCCTTATATAAGAAGAGGAAGATTTGGACACACAGATACACGCAGTGAGGGCAGTCATATGATGACAAAGATGGAATTACGCTGCCACAAGCCAAGGACTGCTGGCTACCACCAGGAGCTAGAAGAGGCAGGAGAGAACTCTTCCATGGGGCCTTTGGAGAAAGCACAGCCCTGCTGGCACCTTGATCTCGGACTTCTAACCCCAAGAACTTCAAAATAGTAAATCTCTATTGTTTAACACCACCAAGTTTGTGGTAACTGGTTGGAGAGCAGCCACAGAAAATTAATACAATATCCTACACGATGATTGGATCTAATTTCCAGTCACTCTACCCTATTACTTGCGCACAATTATTTATTAACGAACATTTACAACACTTATATACTCCAAATACCAAACGTTAGATATACAATTCCAAGGAAAGAAAGCAAACAGTACAAGAATAGACGAAGTAAACATCACAACATTGAAGTCTGGGCCTCACGTAAGCAACAAGAAATGCCAAATCTTGTTATTACACCTTTAATCCTGACTTGAACTTAGGAAATAAAAGGAAGGCCGGAGGAATCAACTACATTCTATGAATATGATGACGTATTGCCTATCTCTACATAGGAAAAAGCATGATTTTTAAGTTTATCTCCATTGACTTATATCCACACCTGCCCTTCTAATTAAATAGAAAAAAAATACACATCAAATTCTTAACTAGTAAAATCATTTCACAACTATAAAATTAAGATGCTATAAAGACACCACCCTCTACACGCATGAAAGAGCAACATACAGATAGAACTCTCTGACCTGTTATTTTGCCAGAGTTCCGTGGACAGTTGTGTGCATGGGGTGGAGGGGTGGGTAAGCAGCACGAGAGAGAATATACGCCAGTGAAAAACGTGACCAAACCATTCAAATTAGAAGAGTATATTAAATAACGAAGGTCCCAATGCAAGGTTTTAAAATGATCCCTGGAGGTAAAAGGTTAGAGATAAGCCAAGTTGCAAACCCCCTTTTTGTCCTGACGTCCCAGGCAAACTTCCTCAGTGTTTTCTACTGTGATTAGGCTTGATCTTTCTACCTGGGGACTGTCACATGCCTGGGAGGCCCCTGCTCTGCAGACCTGTGCCTTTGCTGCCTGACTGCAGCAGTGGGTCTGCGGCCACAGAGTGCAGGGTGCCCGCAGGCCCACACCCTGCAGAAAACACCTACTTATTTCCAGAGTACAAACCTCTTACAGAGGCTGTAGCCAGAATGCTACAATGAGCTTGCTTAATGATGTTTTTTCATATTTTGTGACATTTTGACATCGTGGGGACCACCCAGACTGGGGAGAGACTGGCCTCTCCTGGGGTAGCAGCCAGTTCTCAGAGACAGCAAAGGGCCCACCAGGGAGCATGACTTGCACATGAAAACCAACCAATCCACAGCCCACACTCTGAGCACCTCCTCTGACGGCTCTTGCCCTCCAAGAGGCAATATTCCCCTGCCCGAATCATCCAGAGCCGGTACCAGACAACTAGAGACCACCCTGCAGCCCACAGCCCACCGACATTGTCCAAACTAGCCAGTCCTTCACTGCATCCCCCGCCCTTACAATAGAGGCTCTGTCCCACGCTCTCCCCCCACTCCAGCCTCCTGACTGGGTCTGCTGTTTCTCCCTGCGGCCCAAGGTGGCATGGCATCGGCCTCTCCCTGTCACTCAGTCACCTCCATAAATTAAAATCCTGTGGGTATATTTTAACACAATTGGTACAGCAAGCAGGGTGACGGCGCTCGACAGAGGGGCATGTGTCCGACTGCTCTTGACTTGCTAAACAGAGTCACCAAGTGGCCCACGTCTGCCTCTGAAGGCCCAGCTGGCTGTTGGCCCCTCCATGGCCACAACTCAGGCTGTGTCTGCCATATGCTGCCATGGTTTTCCAGCCTGAATTATAAGTAGACCTCAAAGGCCTGCTACCCTCTGTGGTCCTCACTTACTCTTTTTTTTTTTTTTTCTCCATCAAAATTATTTTAATTCTCCACATGTGAGGCTTAGGGACAAAACAGTCAATACACTGTGTTTGGGGCAGAAGTGGGACACTAGAAAACCTAGACTGTATGCAGTTTTTTATTTCCTGTCCACTCAGCACAGAAACAAATTGCTCATTACCCTGTCCTGGGGTATCGTGTTGGTCTGTTTGCTTTAGAAAGTAAGCAAGCTGCACTTCTTAGCCCTTAGAGCCCGCTGCAGGGCTTTCAGCCGGCCAGAGCAGTGGTTCTCAAACTTGAGCCTACTCCAAGGCAAGTCTGCGTTGGGGCCCCTCCCAGACTTGGCCCTGTGGGTCTCTTCTTTGGACTGGTCCCATTTCACATCCTGGAGTGTAAACTCTGACCCTAAGTGGAGAGCTTTCCAGAGTTCCCTGAGTTGTTCTAGCACATGGTTGAACCCGAGGAGGTAATGAGAACCCCCCAGTTTGCAGACAGTCGGTCACAAGTGCGGTGTGGCTGGTGTCTGAAGTGGGGGCAGCCTTGCGTGGTCCTCACTTAACTCTCAGGGGCTGTAGCCCAGGATGATGTTAATTGTAACCCCTCACTGGCACCTTCCGGATTATGTAATAAGATCTATGCGTCCCATGTGATTCTCCACCCCGAAAGCCTAGTCTCCGGGCTGGTGACCCTGAGGGCGACCAGGATAACCGGCTAACAAGGCAGAGCCGCCTCCCAAAACGGAGCGAGGAGTGACTTCCTCCGCCAGTGTGTGCTGGAACCTGAGCCTGACCTAGCGAGCCAACGGCCCCACTGAGTCACCCTCGCCGCCGCCCTGTGAGCGACGGGCCCTACCGGCCTGCCCTGTCAGAGGCTGTCCCTGGCAGAGGGTCCAGGTGTTGGTCCCCCGTGTGCTAAAGGGTGACACAGTGACGGGTGGCCTCCTGAAGTAAACTGTGGCACCTAAAGGCTTCAGTGTTGCTTCAAGGGCAAACCTCTTCGCTGAGGCCTGCCTTGCTGCTGTTGCGACTTGTCCCTGACCCCGCGGGATGTGAGAGACCCCTTCCGTGGAGACCGGCAGCTCAATGTCCAGTGTGCTATGCAAATTATAACTCAATATAAAACAAGAAAGAAGGAAAGAAAAGGATAAGGGGAAGGAGCACTTTGTCCCCAATCCCCCAAGGCCCAAGGAATCTTCTCAGCTCGTGGGGGATGGTAAGTCTCCTGGCCGACGTGTCTGGGCACTGTGAGTGTCGCTACCTGTGAACAGGCTGTGAGCCTCCTCCCACATCAGGATGCTGTCACCACTGCTTTCTTGGATCAAGACCACGCCCCGTGAGGCTGACTGGGACACCCCAGGACGGAGGCCACTCAAGACCACCAGAAGCTGACCAGGCTAACACCAAAGGAGAAAAGGAAAGAAAGGGTCATGGACAGACGAGGGACAAAGAAAGGAAAAACAGGGAAAATTTTTAGCAGCCCAGAGATATAAGCCATTCTGAAAAAATTTAAAAGAAGAAGGGGCAAAGGGGACAGAGGATGCTCCAGTCAGCGGCCGTCCTAGGGAGAGGCTGCTGCCTAAGGCACCAGGCTCCTTCGCTACCCCGCTCTCCCTCCAATCAGACAGAAACTAAAAACCTCAGCTGCAGGAGGCTACAAGGTTGAAACAGAAAACAATTTTTTGAAGAAAAAAAAATCCCTGTAGACACAGGGGAGAAAACGAAAGGTAACTAAATAGATCTATCTATACGTGTGTATATATGTGTGTGTACATATATGTATATAATTTTAATGCAAATATAATAAAAATATATTTAGTGAAAATTTAAAGAGTAAAGCCTCACTAAAATGGAGTCGGGAGGCCAGAAGGGCTGCTCATGCAGTACTACGCCAACATCAATCACAGGAAGCACTGTCGGTTACAGACCTCAGAAGAAGAACCGTCAAGGAGAAAGAACCGTCCATTACCGGCCCCAACAGGGAAAGATGCATGCTGCATCTCCTACCAGAAGTCAACTACTGAATAAACCCGTTTCTGCTGATAAAAATCACTGACTATTCTATGTTGAAGGTCACCAATACCTATACACGTGTAACTACACTAAAACAAAGGTGCACAAATTGATCCAACTGGAAATCCAAAATTTACACACTAAGAGTTTATGTCACAAATTGTACGATTAGTGCATATTTGGTCCTGTCCAGAACACCCATTGAGACAGCTGGTCCCCGCCAAATGGTCCTTGATGTTTGGCCTGTCAAAAACCATCCAGGCGTATTAGGAAACGTCCTTGGGTTCAAACAGCCGGTAACATTTCTTTATACTTTTGGTTTCCAGGATTAATACATAAAAATACTCTTGTGTTTTATTGGTCCGATAATGTGTGTTGCTGTATTGCCAACAATAACCCTTCTTTGCCTGGTAGCCTAGCTGGTAACAGCACACGGGGTCAGGACTCGAGTCTTGCAGAAGAGCGGGACCAAGGTCCAGTCCTACAGCTAGAGAAATGCACAGAGGACGACAAGCTGAGGCTGGGATCTCGTGATACACGAGTTAATAAGTTAGTAAGTCACTGGGCATGTGGATGGACGTGGCTGGGTCATTCCGTAACGGTGGAGCTTGAAAGGAGGGGCTTGGTCAAAGTACTATGCAAAATAGGCAGCAAACGCATTGACGTGAACACTTGATAGAGCGTCTCACCTGTTTGGGAGGAGTGGGAACAGGTGTGGCTCTCCTACGACCAAGGGTTTGGGTGTCATAGCCGTCATGGCGGGGGGGATACCAGGCATCTAATCAACCTCCCTACAACCATCCTGTCCCCGGGGTTAATGGATAATGTGTCCCTTGAATCGATGTGCTACAGAGATACCCACGAGAAGCATCTGCCGCTATTTGAAGAGGTGACTCCCAGACTTACCTGCCAATTGGCATGGACCACCACACCCCTGGCTGGTACCTACCGACTGGCTGATCCAGCCCGGCTGAACCCAGATGTCAAATCCCTAAGACATTCGTAAGGCTTCCCCCTACCAGTAAACCAATGACCATTGGTCAGACAGCTATAAAAGGGGAAAAAAACCCAAACCTTCTTCTATTGCTTCGTAATATGACATATTTATTTCTCAGCAGAATATGACAGAAATAGTACACTCACAAGAAGAAAAGGCTACATTGTCAACATCTTTGCTATCGTTTCCATTCCTTGAACAGAGATGGGAGTAAAAGGTACCAGCGCTGTGAAGAGAGGAAAATCTGCAATGTCTGTACAACTCCTCAGGATTCGGAAGACACTACAATCATTCAGGATGGGACAGGAAAACACCAGCACAACGTCAGTGTTGAGGGGAACTAAGGAAAACCCTGAATAGGTTAAAATGACATGCAAAGAAGAACCAAGGGCAACACTACTGCAGGTCCTTAGAAGAACCCCCATGACATTCATGATGGAGAGGGCCTGTTAGAACAAAACTCATTACCGAGGTAAGCAAACAGAATTCAAAACAGACATCGACTTCCAAACCCAACTTCGTGGCATGGTTGAATTTCCAGAGGAATATAACACAACCAGACGTGGAAAACAATTTCTTATGCACAATTCTGGGGCCCAAGATGATGGAAGAATTCTTATACAGTTTATGACAATATTCAATACTGAAGTACCAGTACCACATTATTCAGTGATGGCACTGAAACCACACCCTGTATCTTATGGAACGATTTACTGAGCCCCCCAAACTTGTCCGGCAGCGTACCGCGGAAACTGCAGGAATGGAAACAACTTGCTAAGGGCCCCTTCAACTGAGCATCGCCCGGGCGAGCAGGCGCACTGAGGAACTAGAATGACCGACAGTGAACGTTAGATGTCACTGGCTGAAAATTCGCCACAGGTAACATATGGACCGCCCCAAAACTGCACACGTGACCCATGAACAGGCAAGAAGGACAGTCGTGCCTGTGTAGAGAACTTTGACACTCACACCTTACTTCCTGCCAATCATTTTCCGAGTCCCCTCCCCCTCCTGCTCTCTACGTCCACAATAGATACCCCTGGGTAAAACCTGATCAAGGAGACAGATCTGACCTTTGCCTCCTGTCTCCTTGCTCGGATGCTCTGCAGTAAAGCCTGCTCTCTGCAGAAGACTGTTCCCTCAGGATCTGGTCTTTCTGTTGTGCAGTGGGCAAGGAGCCCACTTACTCGGGTACAAATTTTGGCACCCCAGATGGGACCCTAAATCCTGTCTGGACAATTGCTCATGGCTTCTTGGCCCTGCTTCGGGAGTGGGGTCCAGACAACCTGTCTCAGCAGCTGTCTAGGCGACTTTGGCTAGAAGACGCATCCTCAGAACCTCTGCCCTGGCACAGCGTCCACAGCCTTTGGCACATTGCCGGTTCACTTCTGCAGAAAGAAAGGCCCCCGAACAAGATCTCTTCTGGGTGTCTCAGTACAGGGGTTTGAAACCTGTTTTCTCTCATTATGTTAGCAGAGTTGCCATTAGACCCTTGCTCAAAACCCACCAACTCCTCCCTTGAACAGGAACTAACGTATCTTTAAGTCACAGGGTCTGGGCACAAACAAAGGAAGCTATAGGAAGAGAGAAACAAAACCAGATAGAACCAGCTGAAACCAAGATGGCAACGAATCTGACCTCCAACAGACCGTGAGTCTCACTTTCTGCTGACTTTACTACTGATACATTAGTGTACTAAATGACACACCTACCGGTGGCCAAGATCAGAGGTCACAGACCAGAAAAGAACAAGAAAGGGGTGGCGCCCCATTTCCAGGAGAGCTCTGCCTCTTTCCTAGAAAACTAACACCGCGTTCCCCAGCACTGGTCTCACTTCTCCCCCCACTGCCCTTCCTCCTTAAAAGCAAATCCCACTCACCATTAAAGTGAGAAGCTGATTTGTGAACTAAGTTCCTGCTTCTCCATTCTCTGGCCATTGAACAAAGCTTGTGCTGCTTCAACCTCACGTTGGGTTTCATTTTTGGCTGCACGAACCCAAATGGAAAAAGAAACTTCCCCACCAAGGCAGAGGGCCTCGATCGGGCTAGGGCCCGAGCAGGGGTCCATACGACTTAATTCGGTAACAGTGAGAATGCGCTGGTATTGACGCTTGTTGGAGGGCCCTGGTATTAGGGGGAGACCCCACTGGCAGGAGAGAAAGGAAGTGAAAGAATCATTCTCAGAGATGCTCTTGATACTTGGAAACTTGAATGTGGTCTAGAAACTCCTGAAAACTGTTGGCTTAAATGTGGTCTCGAATCTGACTCAGAGCAAATTCGTCTGAAAGTGAGGTCTGTGAATGTGAGTGAGGGATGTGTACTATAGTCTATTACTGTTACTTGTTTGAACTGGCTCTGTGGGGACTGAGTTTCTCAGTGATCGTGACAAACTGTTAGTGAGGCAGCAGTAGGGAAAGGATGGGGTTAAACCAAAGTGTGTTTTGTTTTGTAGAAACTAACCTTTAAGTTGCAGAAAGTTCCAGGCACCAGATGTTCCAAAAAGGTTACAGTGTATTCCAGTCAACAAGATACCACAGTGCAAACAACCAACCAAAAAACAACCAACCACCTACTTGCTCACAGTTTTTGGCAAGCTAGAGTAACCTTTGCCTCATTACAATGATCACGCCTACCCTTTCATGAATATGCATGCTCCCCAGACTTGAAACTCCCCTGGTCCAGCTCTTTGGGGAGTCAGCACTTTGAGAGCTATCTCCCTGTCTCCTGACTTGTCACAAGTAATTAACTGCTTCTGCTTTAATCAAAAACACTTGGGCTTCCCTGGTGGCGCAGTGGTTGAGAGTCCGCCTGCCGATGCAGGGGACACGGGTTCGTGCCCTGGTCCGGGAAGATTCCGCATGCCGCGGAGCGGCTGGGCCCGTGAGCCATGGCCGCTGAGCCTGCGCTTCCAGAGCCTGTGTTCCGCAATGGGAGAGGCCACAACAGTGAGAGGCCCACATACCGCAAAAAAAAACCCCAAAAAAACACTTGATGTGTTCACTGGCTACACGCCCCACGCGAGCGACGGACTCATTGCATCGGTAACAAAACTCCCTCTACGAATTCACCTCATGAGGGTTTTCTGATTCCAAGAAAAGAGGCACCATTCCCTCTGATCCTTTGGGATGTTCCCAAGGGACTAAGAAATTTACAGGGGTATTGGAGCATTTGCTCATGACAGGTAATGGCTTCAAAGGGGCCCCCTTTTAAAGAAACAACATCTTTTCAGGCCTTCATTTTCACGGTGAAGCAGTCACCTTGTTTCAAGCCGGTATTTGCCTGAACCCAGGCACCGGTGACACATACTTCCTGCAAACACCACACAGTCAGTGTTCTTAGAGAGCCTCTGTTTGCCGTGGCCAGATGGAAAAAGCCCCTAAAATGGGAAATGCAAATGGTACACCGAAATGCAGCCTGTTGAGATGCATTCTCCAAAACTGGGGCGCTTTCAGTTACGAGCCTATGCAAAGGAAAAAGACGATATTGTTCTGTGACACTACCTGGCTGCAATACTCTCTAGAATTGGGGGAGCAGCGGCCTGAGAACGGATCTCCAAACTACAATGCCAACTTGCAGTTAGACTTATTTTGTAAAAAAGGAAGAAAAACGGCATCAGTTTCCTTATGTATAGTCTTTCACGTTATATCAAGATAAGGTAATTCAAAAGAAATGTAGGGTCATGGTGCAACGGGAGAAACCCTAAAAGACCCCCGTGCTGCTGGAGCGAGACAAGGAAAAAGAGAGGCTTCCCTGGTGGTGCAGCGGTTAAGAATCTGCCTGCCAATGCAGGGGACATGGGTTCGAGCCCTGGTCCAGGAAGATCCCCCATGCCACAAAGCAACTAAGCCTGTGCACCACAACTACTGAGCCTGCGCTCTAGAGCCCGCGAGCCACAACTACTGAGGCCACACGCCACAACTACTGAAGCCCACGCGCCTAGAGCCCATGCTCCGCAAAAGGAGAAGCCACCACAGTGAGAAGCCCACGCGCCGCAACAAAGAGTAGCCCCTGCTCGACGCAACTAGAGAAAGCCCACACGCAACAACGAAGACCCAACGCAGCCAAAAATAAATAAATAAATTTTAAAAAAGAAAAAGAAAAAAATAATAATCACTAACTCACAGGGTCACTGAAGAGATTTAAAAAAAAGCAAGTGCTCATAGGAGGAACTGACACCGCAGGTCAGCCTCAAGGCCTGGTACACCTCCACACCCCACTGTCAACACCTGACCTGTGCAACTGGAGGAATAACATGCCTGCACACCAGGACGATCCCAAGAAAACGGAACATCTTTTCTCCCCCATTTTTGCTACCTCCAAGCCAACCTGGGGAGATCTTCAAACCCTCTTTAACACGCTCCTCACTTCTGAGGAAGGCAGAATGGTCGTGGGAAAGGCAAGACAGGAGGCCAACAGGACTCACAAGGCCACTCCAGGCAAGCCGGTGAGGGCAGGAGCTGCCCTTGCTGTCCCCCTCGCTGAACCGGGATGGGACCCAAACAAGCCTGGAGACAAATAAGCTTGACCACTACAGAGGCCTCATTATCTCAGGACTGCAGACAGGGGTTTCCAAGCAGGGGCGCCTTAACAAAGTTCAGGAACTGAGGCCCAAACCCGACAAAAACCCTTCAGAATTCCTGGGGAGAATCTTTGAGACGTACAGGCAGTTGACTGATATAGATCCAGAAGATCCTAGCAAAGGTAATAAAATATGACTTTTATTACCTAGACTGCTCCTGACATCCAGAAAAAACTGCAAAAAGTGGATGGCGTGGGACTTCCCTGGTGATCCAGCGGTTAAGAATCTGTCTTCCAATGCAGGCGACACGGGTTCGATCCCTGGTCGGGGAATTAAGATCCCACGTGCCGCAACTATTGAGCCCACGTGCTCTGGAGCCCAAGCGCCACAACTAGAGAGAAGCCCGTGTGCTGCAACGAAGAGCCCACGTGCTGCAACGAAGAGCCCACATGCCACAACTAAGATCCAACACAGCCAAATAAATAAATAGATAAATAAATATTAAAAAAAAGGGTGGGTGGCGTATTCAGAATGCCTATGTCAGCTATATCAGATTCAAGAACGCCCCCACCATTTGGGGGGAAGCCTTAGCCAAAGACTTAAGGGATCTACAGTTATAGGGGGAACCTTACTCCAGTATGTAGATAACATTTTGATTACCAGTAAAACCAAGGAAGCTTCAGACAGAAACACAGTTTGGTCTCTTAATTTCCTGGCTGATCGAGGATACAAAATATCAAAGAAAAGGGCCCAAATCTCTCAATCCAATGCTAAATATTTGGGATTTGAATGATCTCAAGGACAGAGGATCTTGTTCCCGGACCAAAGGGAAGTCTTGGAAAGGGTGGTAATACCAACAACTCAGAGACAATTACAGGGATTCCTGGGTATGGCAGGATTCTTCTGTGACTGAATTCCTAATTTGGGGCTCATTGCCAAACCTTCGTACGAGACCCTTAAAGGGAGAGAGAGTGATCCTCTAGGTTGGGCTGGAGAATGCCAGAAGGCGTACTTCACCATCAAAAAAAGATTGTTAATGGCTCCAGATGGGTCTCCTAGAGCTCAGAAAACGCTTCGGCCTCCTTTACAGAAGTAAAAGGATGTTTGTTTCACTTTCACAATCACGGGGGTGAAAAATATCTTCTTTGGGTCTAACACAGGAATATCGGACAACAGAAAGCAACACCTGTGTTTGGAGACTTCCATTAATGACTCTGGAGGATGTAAATGAACTTTTGAGTATACTGTGGAGAATGCAGATGAAAATGACTGAATGGATTATGTTGAAAGAGTATATGTCTGTGGAAGGTGTGACAGAGGCAGAAGACCACAGCTCCAGGATTTCCACCAGAAACTTGGAATGTTTATACATCAGGATTGAATGGTGATCAAAGGATGAACAATGCAGTGCAAGGCTGGCAAAGCACATTTCAAAAGCTGATGGTAGAACATCGTCCTTCAATTTGGAGATTTACTGAAGTTTAAAAGATGAACAGCAAAGCAATGAACAAGTCATCACCCAGCTTCTTGGTGGTCACACTCAAATACGGCCACCAGCTTCATAATGATACCCACAAAATCAAATTCATATAACCAAAACTGTTAACATATATAACTAATATAAAGCCAATAATCAGGTTGATGTATACGTGAGAGCAGCAAGTGCTCATCCACTTAAGAAAAACCCCGCTGAACTTCATGGCAAGGATAGAACAAGAATAAATGTGAGGGAGAGGGGGAAGATGGCGGAAGAGTAAGACGCGGAGATCACCTTCCTCCCCACAGATACATCAGAAATACATCTACACGTGGAACAACAACTACAGAACACCTATTGAACGCTGGCAGAAGACCTCAGACCTCCCAAAAGGCAAGGAACTCCCCACGTACCTGGGTAGGGCAAAAGAAAAAAGAATAAACAGAGACAGAAGGATAGGGACGGGACCTGCACCAGTGGCAGGGAGCTGTGAAGGAGGAAAGGAAACACACTAGGAAGCCCCTTCGCAGGCGGAGACTGCGGGTGGCGCAGGGGGAAAGCTTCGGGGCCGTGGAGGAGAGCACAGCAACAGCGGTGCAGAGGGCAAAGCGGAAAGATTCCCGCACAGAGGATCAGGGCCGACCGGCACTCACCAGGCCGAGAGGCTTGTCTGTTCACCCGCTGGGGCGGGCGGGGCTGTGAACTGAGGCTCGGGCTTTGGTCGGAGCGCCGGGAGAGGACTGGGGTTGGCGGCTTGAACACAGCCTGAAGGGGTTAGTGCGCCACGGCTGGCCGGGAGGGAATCCGGGGGAAAGTTTGGACCTGCCGAAGAGGCAAGAGACTCTTTCTTCCCTCTTTGTTTCCTGGTGCGCGAGGAGAGGGCATTAAGAGAGCTGCTTAAAGGAGCTCCAGAGACGGGCGCAAGCCGCGGCTAACAGCACGGACCCCAGGGACGGGCATGAGACGCTAAGGCTGCTGCTGCCGCCACCAAGAAGCCTGTGTGCGAGCACAGGTCACTATCCACACCCCCCTTCCGGGGAGCCTGTGCAGCCCGCCACTGCCAGGGTCCCGGGATCCAGGGACGACTTCCCCGGGAGAACGCACGGCGCACCTCAGGCTGGTGCAACGTCACGCTGGCCTCTGCCGCCGCAGGCCCGCCCCGCATCGTGCCCCCCCCCCCCCCCCCCCCGCGGCCTGAGTGAGCCAGAGTCCGCGAATCAGCGGCTCCTTTAAACCCGTCCTGTCTGAGCAAAGAACAGACGCCCTCCAGCGACCTACACGCAGAGGCGGGGCCAAATCCAAAGCTGAGCCCCGGGAGCTGTGAGAACAAAGAAGAGAAAGGGAAATCTCTCCCAGCAGCCTCAGGAGCAGCGGATTAAAGCTCCACAATCAACTTGATGTACCTGCATCTGTGGAATACATGAATAGACAACGAATCATCCCAAATTGAGGAGGTGGACTTTGAGAGCAAGATATATTATTTTTTCCCCTTTTCCTCTTTTTGTGAGTGTTTATGTGAACGCTTCTGTGTGAGATTTTGTCTGTATAGCTTTGCTTTCAACCATTTGTCCTAGGGTTCTGTCCGTCCGTTTTTTTTTACTTAAAAAATTTTTTTTTCTTAATAATTTTTTATTTTAATAACTTTATTTTATTTTATCTTACTTTATTTTATTTTATTTTATCCTCTTTCTTTCTACTTTTTCTCCCTTTTACTCTCAGCCGTGTGGATGAAAGGCTCTTGGTGCTGCAGCCAGGAGTCAGTGCTGTGCCTCTGAGGTGGGAGAGCCAACGTCAGGACACTGGACCACAAGAGACCTCCCAGCTCCACGTAATATCAAACGGTGAAAATCTCCCAGAGATCTCCATCTCAGCACCAGCACCCAGCTTCACTCAACGACCAGCAAACTACAGTGCTGGACACCCTATGCCAAACAACTAGCAAGACAGGAACACAACCCCACCCATTAGCAGAGAGGCTGCCTAAAATCATAGTAAGGCCACAGACACCCCAAAACACACCACCAGACGTGGACTTGCCCACCAGGAAGAAATGATCCAGTCTCATCCACCAGAACACAGGCACTAGTCCCCTCCACCAGGAAGCCTACACAACCCACTGAACCAACCTTAGCCACTGGGGAAAGACACCAAAAACAACAGGAACTACGAACCTGCAGCATGCAAAAAGGAGACCCCAAACACAGTAAGATAAGTAAAATGAGAAGCCAGAAAAACACACAGCAGATGAAGGAGCAAGATAAAAACCCACCAGACCCAACAAATGAAGAGGAAATAGGCAGTCTACCTGAAAAAGAATTCAGAATAATGATAGTAAAGATGATCCAAAATCTTGGAAATAGAATAGACAAAATGCAAGAAACATTTAACAAGGACCTAGAAGAACTAAAGATGAAACAAGCAACGATGAACAACACAATAAGTGAAATTAAAAATACTCTAGAAGGGATCAATAGCAGAATAACTGAGGCAGAAGAACGGATAAGTGACCTGGAAGATAAAATAGTGGAAATAACTACTGCAGAACAGAATGAAGAAAAAAGAATGAAAAGAACTGAGGACAGTCTCAGAGACCTCTGGGACAACATTAAATGCACCAACATTCGAATTATAGGGGTCCCAGAAGAAGAAGAGAAAAAGAAAAGGACTGAGAAAATATGTGAAGAGATTATAGTTGAAAACTTCCCTAATATGGGAAAGGAAATAGTTAATCAAGTCCAGGAAGCACAGAGAGTCCCATACAGGATAAATCCAAGGAGAAACATGCCAAGACACACATTAATCAAACTGTCAAAAATTAAATACAAAGAAAACATATTAAAAGCAGCAGGGAAAAACAACAAATAACACACAAGGGAATCCCCATAAGGTTAACAGCTGATCTTTCAGCAGAAACTCTGCAAGCCAGAAGGGACTGGCAGGACATATTTAAAGTGAGGAAGGAGACAAACCAAGATTACTCTATCCAGCAAGGATCTCATTCAGAATTCATGGAGAAATTAAAACCTTTACAGACAAGCAAAAGCTGAGAGAGTTCAGCACCACCAAACCAGCTTTACAACAAATGCTTTACAACAAAACCAGCTTTACAACAAAAGCTTTACAACAAAAGGAACTTCTCTAGGCAAGAAACACAAGAGAAGGAAAAGACCTACAATAACAAACCTAAAACAATTAAGAAAATGGGAATAGGAACATACATATCGATAATTATCTTAAATGTAAATGGACTAAATGCTCCCACCAAAAGACACAGACTGGCTGAATGGATACAAAAACAAGACCCATATATATGCTGTCCACAAGAGACCCACTTCAGACCTAAGGACACATATAGACTGAAAGTGAGGGGATGGAAAAAGATATTCCATGCAAATGGAAACCACAAGAAAGCTGGAATAGCAATTCTCATATCAGACAAAATAGACTTTAAAATAAAGACTATTACAAGAGACAAAGAAGGACACTACATAATGATCAAGGGATCGATCCAAGAAGAAGATATAACAAGTGTAAATATTTATGCACCCAACATAGGAGCACCTCAATACATAAGGCAAATGCTAACAGCCATAAAAGGGGAAATCGACAGTAACAAATTCATAGTAGGGGACTTCAACACCCCACTCTCACCAATGGACAGATCATCCAAAATGAAAATAAATAAGGAAGCACAAGCTTTAAATGATACATTAAACAAGATGGACTTAATTGATATTTATAGGACACTCCATCCAAAAACAACAGAATACACATTTTTCTCAAGTGCTCATGGAACATTCTCCAGGATAGATATCTTGGGTCACAAATCAATCCTTGCTAAATTTAAGAAAATTGAAATTGTATCAAGTATCTTTTCCGACCACAACGCTATGAGACTAGATATCAATTACAGGAAAAGATCTGTAAAAAATACAAACACATGGAGGCTAAACAATACACTACTTAATAACGAAGTGATCACTGAAGAAATCAAAGAGGAAATCAAAAAATACCTAGAAACAAATGACAATGGAGATACAACAACCCAAAACCTATGGGATGCAGCAAAAGCAGTTCTAAGAGGGAATTTTATAGCAATACAATCCTACCTTAAGAAACATAAACATCTCGAATAAACAACCTAACCTTGCACCTAAAGCAATTAGAGAAAGAAGAACAAAAAACCCCAAAGTTAGCAGAAGGAAAGAAATCATAAAGATCAGATCAGAAATAAATGAAAAAGAAATGAAACGATAGCAAAGATCAATAAAACTAAAAGCTGGTTCTTTGAGAAGATAAACAAAATAGATAAACCATTAGCCAGACTCATCAAGAAAAAAAGGGAAAAGACTCAAATCAATAGAATTAGAAATGAAAAAGGAGAGTAACAATTGACACTACAGAAATACAAAAGATCATGAGAGATTACTACAAGCAACTCTATGCCAATAAAATGGACAACCTGGAAGAAATGGACAAATTCTTAGAAATGCACAACCTGCCAAGACTGAATCAGGAAGAAATAGAAAATATGAACAGACCAATCACAAGCACTGAAATTGAAACTGTGATTAAAAATCTACCAACAAACAAAAGCCCAGGACCAGATGGCTTCACAGGCGAATTCTATCAAACATTTAGAGAAGAGCTAACACCTATCCTTCTCAAACTCCTCCAAAATATAGCAGAGGGAGGAACACTCCCAAACTCATTCTACGAGGCCACCATCACCTTGATACCAAAACTAGACAAGGATGTCACAAAGAAAGAAAACTACAGGCCAATATCACTGATGAACATAGATGCAAAAATCCTCAACAAAATACTAGCAAACAGAATCCAACAGCACATTAAAAGGATCATACACCATGATCAAGTGGGGATTATTCCAGCAGTGCAAGGATTCAATATATGCAAATCAATCAACGTGATACACCATACTAACAAATTGAATGAGAAAAACCATATGATCATCTCAACAGATGCAGAGACAGCTTTCAACAAAATTCAACACCCATTTATGATAAAAACCCTGCAGAAAGTAGGCATAGAGGGAACTTTCCTCAACATAATAAAGGCCATATATGACAAACCCACAGCCAACATCGTCCTCAATGGTGAAAAACTGAAAGCATTTCCACTAAGATCAGGAACAAGACAAGGTTGCCCACTCTCACCACTCTTATTCAACACAGTTTTGGAAGTTTTAGCCACAGCAATCAGAGAAGAAAAGGAAATAAAAGGAATCCAAATCAGAAAAGAAGAAGTAAAGCTGTCACTGTTTTCAGATGACATGATGCTATACGTAGAGAATCCAAAAAATGCTACCAGAAAACTACTAGAGCTAATCAATGAATTTGGTAAAGTAGCAGGATACAAAATTAATGCACAGAAATCTCTGACATTCCTATACACTAATGATGAAATATCTGAAAGTGAAATTAAGAAAACACTCCCATTTATCATTGCAACAAAAAGAATAAAATAACTAGGAATAAACCTACCTAAGGAGACAAAAGACCTGTATGCAGAAAATTATAAGACACTGATGAAAGAATTTAAAGATGATACAAATAGATGGAGAGATATACCATGTTTGGATTGGAAGAATCAACATTGTGAAAATGACTCTACTACCCCAAGCAATCTACAGATTCAGTGCAATCCCTATCAAACTACCACTGGCATTTTTCACAGAACTAGAACAAAGAATTTCACAATTTGTATGGAAACACAAAAGACCCCAAATAGCCAAAGCAATCTTGAGAATGAAAAATGGAGCTGAAGGAATCAGGCTCCCTGACTTCAGACTATACTACAAAGCCACAGTAATCAAGACAGTATGGTACTGGCACAAAAACAGAAATATAGATCAATGGAACAGGATAGAAAGCCCAGAGATAAATCCACACACATATGGTCACCTTATCTTTGATAAAGGAGGCAGGAATGTACAGTGGAAAAAGGACAGCCTCTTCAATAAGTGGTGCTGGGAAAACTGGACTTGAGGATACGGGGAGGGGGAAGGGTAAGCTGTGACAAAGCGAGAGAGAGGCATGGACATATATACACTACCAAACGTAAGGTAGGTAGCTAGTGGGAAGCAGCCGCATAGCACAGGGAGATCAGCTCGGTGCTTTGTGACCGCCTGTAGGGGTGGGATAGGGAGGGTGGGAGACACAAGAGGGAAGAGATATGGGAACAAATGTATATGTATAACTGATTCACTTTGTTATAAAGCAGAAACTAACACACCATTGTAAGGCAATTATACTCCAATAAAGATGTTAAAAAAAAAAGAAACGAAGACCCAACACATCCATAAATAAATAAATAAAATTTAAAAATAAATAAATAAAATAAAAAAGTAAAAAAAAAAGATGTGGCACGTATATACAATGGAATATTACTCAGCCATAAAAAGAAACAAAATTGAGTTATCTGCAGCGAGGTGGATGGACCTAGGGTCTGTCATACAGAGTGAAGTAAGTCAGAAAGAGAAAGACAAATACCATATGCTAACACATATATATGGAATCTAAGAAAAAAAAAAATGTCATGAAGAACCTAGGGGTAAGACAGCAATAAAGGCACAGAGCTACTAAAGAATGGACTTGACGATATGGGGAGGCAGAAGGGTAAGCTGTGACAAAGTGAGAGAGTGGCATGGACATATATACACTACCAAACATAAAACAGATAGCTAGTGGGAAGCAGCCGCATAGCACAGGGAGATCAGCTCGGTGCTTTGTGACCACCTAGAGGGGTGGGATAGGGAGGGTGGGAGATGCAAGAGGGAAGAGATATGGGAACATATGTATATGTATAACTGATTCACTGTTGTGAAGCAGAAACTAACACACCATTGTAAAGCAATTATACTCCAATAAAGATGTAAAAAATAATAATAATAAATGTGAAATCCAAAATTCATCATGAATTACAGTAAAAATAAGTAAAATTTTAACAAAGTTAAATTTTTGTATTATTTAACAAATCATGGACCAGATGTCTCAAGGGATGTTTTGAACAGGACCAAATGTCCTGCAAGGGGTCTCTGTCATTACTGTGAAAAGCCAGGACCTTGGAAGAAACACTGCTCCAAGCTTAAGCACTCCAGGTACCTTCGGCCCTCCAGCCAGCCTTTCCAATGTCCTCCTATGCCCAATGACAGGACTCCCAAGAGACTACAGGTGCTTTTCCCAATCCTTCCCACAACTGACTTGGAGAAACCACTCTCCAGGCTGGGAATGAATCTTCCTGTCCTTACTGACACCAGAGCTACACTCTCAGTGCTCAACTCCATCACCACTGAAGAGCTCCTGCTTTAGAGTTCTAAAAAGTTCAATTAGTGGGTCTCAACAAGTTCCTAGCTCTAAATTCCCTTTTCTTAGTCCCTCTACGAGATACCCGTTCTTTTCTCCTTAGCTCCTCTGCTCTTATTAATTTACAGGACCAAGACTTCTTAGAAAACTATCCTGCTGGAATATCCTTCTCTCAAAAGGTGGAAATAATTCTAGACCTTGACAGAAGCAACCAAAATAGCCAACTAGGTGAATCAAATACCCCTTCAACATCTTTTATTTGCTCTGTCTCTGATGGCACTAGAGCCAATTCCAAGGACACTGATCATATATCCCTATTGGATCAGCTACCACCCTCCTTATGGGCAAAATCCTCAACTGATATTGGCAGAATCCACAGTGCAGCTCCTATTAAGATCCAAGTAGATCCCTCAAGACCTCTCCCCAGAATTAATCAGTATCCTGTGAATAAGGCATTAATCCAATATATGAGACTAAGGCCCAGGGCCTCGTTATCCCCTGCACCAGTCCCTGCAACACTCCTACTTTACCTGTGAAGAAACCAAATGGCCACGGATGGAGGCTTGTCCAGGACCTCTGAGCCATAAACAATACTGTCATCCTTTGCCACACTGCTGTCCCCAGTTCCCACACTTTATTAGCCACCATCCCTACTAGCAGCAATTTTTTTTTATTATTGATTCATGTAGTGCTTGCTTTATTTTTCTTTAGTATCCCAGTAGATAAAGCTAGTCAGAGGGCTTCCCTGGTGGTGCAGTGGTTAAGATTCTGCCTGCCAATGCAGGGGATGTGGGTTTGAGCCCTAGTCCGGGATGATCCCACATGCTGCGGAGCAAATAAGCCTGTGCGCCACAACTGCTGAGCCTGCATGCCACAACTACTGAAGCCCACATGCCTAGAGCCCATGCTCCACAACAAGAGAAGGCACCGCAATGAGAAGCCCATGCACCGCAACAAAGAGTAGCCCCCACCGCTCGCCGCAACTAGAGAAAGCCCACGTGCAGCAACAAAGACCCAACACAGCCATAAATAAATAAATAATTAATTAATTAATTTAAAAAAAAAAAGCTAGTCAATATCTTTTCACCTTTACTTGGTAGGGACAGCAGTACACCTGGATAGCAATGTCCCAGAGTTTCACTGAAAGTCCTTCTGATTTCTCACAAACTTTAAAGGCTGATCTAGATGATATCAAGTTCCCTGGAGGCTTCACTTTAATACAACATGTGGATGACTTATCTCTCTGCTCCCCTTCACAAGTCTCCTCACAAGAAGACATAGCATCTATTGGCTAAACTCCTAGCCTAAAAGTGACCAAGTCTCTAAGGAAAAACTACAATTTGTTCACACAAGTTCAAAATTTAGGACATTTAATCTCAGAACAAGGGCTGCATTTAGATCCAGTCAGGCTTTATGGCACCCTGAACGTCCCAACGCTCAAAACCAAACTCCAACGGCAAGGTTTTCCTGGATTGGCAAGCTATTGTCACAACTGGATCCCAAACTTTTCCCTTATGGCCCAACCTTTATATGCCTTGTTAAAAACTACTAAACCTAACCCTATCTTCTGGGAAGATTCAGATGGCATGACTTTTCAAATCTTAAAGTTTAATAAACCCCCCTGCCCTTGGACATCCCAATGATCAACTCCCTTTCTTCCTTTTTGTATGAAAAAGAAGGGAATGTCCTTGGGGCACTCACCCCAAAGCAAGGGGATCACCACAAACCCACAGGATATTACAGCCAACAGCTAGATCCCACAGCCTGGGATACCTCCCCTCCCCTGCCTCAGGGCTATACCTGCTGCTGCCCTTCTTGCAAAGGCCCCTGAGGAAACAGTCATGAGACTGCTCTTAACCATTTTGGGCCACATGCTGTCAAAGCTCTTAACTCTCATACTCAACGTCTTTCAGTACACCATCTCACTTCCTAGGAAATTCTCCTGTTAACTGTCCCTTATATATCACTCTTACTTGCTGTAATAACTTTAACCCTGCTTCTTTTCTCCCCACCTCTACTGAAAAAACCCTCACGATTGCTTAATATTGACAGATCACCTTCTCACCCCCCATGATGACTTATAGAAAACTCTTTTGGATAATGTTGACACTTCATGGTTCACTGACAGTTCTCACTGGAAAGATGAAAATGGTAGATATTGTGCAGGATACGCAATATCAACTCCTTTTGCGTAACTGAAGCAGCACCTTTGCCTTTGGCTGCTTCGGCCAAACAAGCCAAACCACACACACTCACAGGGGCCTGTATCCTAGCCAAGGGCAAAAGTTTCAAAGTTTATTCCAATAGTAGATACAACTTTGGAGTGGCTCACGATTTCGGAATGTTATGGAGACAACATGGCTTCCTTACTTCCAGCAGAGAGAAAATTTAAGAAGGCCCTTACGTTCAGGAATTATTAGATGCCATACTCTTATCTTCTGCTTTGGCTATTATTAAGGCCCCCAGGCATTCTAAGCTTGACTCTGGAAGCCACAGGAAATCACCTTGCTGACATTTCCCCCCCCACACACACACACACACACACGACAAATGCTGTCTTCAAAGAGTCCAAAGGTCAAACCTCTGTCACAGTCCAAGGGAGCTCATCTCCTGATGATAGTCTGGAGAAACTGACAAGAGACACCCAACAATCAGCACCAGAGAAGGAAAAACATTACTGGCAGTCAAATGACTGTTGGTACGATAAGAAGAAAAACCTCGGGTTTGGACCAAATAAAAACCTGGTCCCACCAGAAATTCTAAAATTCCCACTACTGATCACTGTACATGCATTAAACATGGCATCATCAAAACTCAAGTGGCAATATTTGTGGAAACTCTTCAAGTATCTTGGCCAGAAGTATTGCCATTGGTTCTCCTAAATCTCAGATCCAGCCCCTCTGGAACTCAAACTCTCACCCTCTGACATAATAACTAGAGATAAAATGATGGCGTTTATGAATCAGCACTGGTGGGGAAATATTAACAAGGCTGCACAAAGCGCCCACTTTGCCTGCCCCACCTGCACAAAATACAATCCAGGGAAACCTGTCCTCACTGCTTCTGGGCACTTTAAATTGCCTATTATTGGGCCATTCGGGGTTTGACAAATGGACTTCATTCAGATACCCTTACTTCATGATACAAATGTGTCTTGGTGACGATTTTTATGTTTTTCCACTGGACTGAAGCTTTTCCATTTAGACAAGCTACTGCCTCTTCAGTAGCTAAAATCTTATTGCGAACACTCACCCCTACCCTAGGGAACCCCACTTGAGTTCCACAGTGACTAGGGAACCCGTTTTACTGGTCAAATATCATGGCAAGTCTGTGCTGTCTGGCCAGTTCTACAGCACTTTCACTTATCCGCAGTCTTCAGGACTAATCAGATGAGCCAATGGCATCATCAAAACTCAAGTGGCAATATTCGTGGAAACTCTTCAAGTATCTTGGCCAAAAGTAGTGCCACTGGTCCTCCTAAATCTCAGATCCAGCCCCTTTGGAACTCAAACTCTCACCCTTTGAGGTGATAACTGAGCGCCCCATGCATCTACCCTCTGCCTCTTTTGACTTTCAGTTAATAAAAGGAGATACACTTCTGTGTAGCAAGGTCTAATTGAACCCTCTGAAAGAAATCATGCTCTAGTAGAGCAATCACTTCACAGTGCTCCGAGGAGATGAAGACCTCAAACACCCTGCAACCTGGGGATTTTGTTTATTGGAAAAGGGATCTCCAAAAAGCCTTTAACCAAACTGGAAAGGCCCTGATCAAGTGTTACCGACCAACACGTGTGCCTCCAAACTCCAAGAAGTTGACTCCTGGATCAATGTGTCTCATCTACAGAAAGCCCCCACCCCTGACTGCACCTGCACACCAACCGGTGACCTCAAATTAAAGGCTTCTAAGGACTGAAGCACACAACAGCTAAAGCAGACAGCTTTCCCAAGACAATAGGATCAAGCCTATATATTCTCTCCTTTCTGCCTTTTCTCACCTTGTTTCCTTCTCTATCCCGGAGAAACAACACCCTCATTCCCATTACCCAACCCCCAGCAAAAGGAGGAAACCTTTCTGCCTGTTGCGTCTATCATCAGAAACCCAAATCTGCCCATGATGGCAGTGACCCTTCAGTCTTCCCCGTAGCAAACTTCTCCTTCATCTCCAATGCGACCGTTAACTATACCCACAGCCCTTTGGGTATTTCTTACCAAATCAAACCTCTACAGCCAGGTTTGTACCTTGCTTTGACCCCTCCTCTGCCATAACATTCAATGCAATTAATTGTATCTATACCACTTATAGTTCCCTGTTCTCACTACTACCTTAGGTCTGCTTGCCATAGCAAAACAATCCCCCTCTGTAGGGCCTTCGAGAACAAAGTCCACAGGACAGGACAGTTTCTCCCTAACTGTTCCCCAAACACCACCGACCCTTGGCTAGAAAGGGTCAACCAAATACTCTCAATTAGTGGCACTATTAATAATCAAACCCTAGCAGGGGTCTTGTGTGCCCCACCAGGGTCTATCTTTGTCTGTGGCAAATAAGCCTTAAAGGGGCCCATGGGTATTCAGACAGTTGGTGGACTGGAGGCCCATGTGTTGCCATGAGCAACACAATAAATGAGAAGCCTCCCATTAATCTTCCCAATGAAAACTTCATCGCCACCGCCTTAGGCAGGAAATCCCAGGAGGTCTCCATGATGCTGGATTTGCCTGCATCAAAGGGCACTTATCCCTTTGTGGGCTTTCACGTCTATGAACAAATCATTAGAAATCTCTCTCTGGAATTGGGAAAATTTGCCGATTTCACTGCTAACGCAATAGCAACTTCACAATGATCACTTCACTCATTGGCTAAAGTAGTTCTGTCAATCACATAGCCCTTGTTACCTACTTATCGAACAAGAAGGTGTGTGTGGGACAGCAAACACCACCTGCTGCACACAGGTAAATTCCTCTGGAGCAGCAGAAACCCAAGCACATAAAATTAGAGAACAAGCACTTGGGCTAAGACAAATTTCACCTGACAATCCATGGTCCTTGTATCTCTTTAGCTGGTTACCTTCAGGTTTGGGCTCCTAGTTTAGCACTATTATATAACCTGGGGTCATTATTCTGCTCATCTTATTTTGTATAATCCCTTTTAAGCTTGGTACCTGATGCCTGTCAAACCTCTGTAGAAAGGATGTACCCAATAAGGTGATGCTGACTCAATACTTCAAGGTGATCTCCAAAGCTTACAACTCTAGTAAGATAGAGACTTTAGGTGGGAAATGCCTCAGTTCTTCCTCTTCCCCTTCCCTGTGACTTAAATGTGGCCTCAATGGTTTCCAATCTGTGTACCTCCTCTGATGTGGGACTTGGCACCCAGGTGTGAAATTGACAAGGGAAACCTTAACTAAAACTGGTGTTGAGAAGGCCTGCAGAGGGAGCTCTTACACCCGACCATAGATGGCGGCAGTGGTGGGACTGAAGTGAGCTTCTGACAGCATTTGGGGACGTCTAGAAACACAAACTTGGCATCCATGAACACTTTGAGCTTACTGTCTATCTCACTGTTTCTGGGGACCACTGGTAAGTTCCTCCTGGTTGAGCTCGGTTCTTCTTGCATTCAAGTTCCTGATCTAATTGGCTTTCCTTTACAGGGCGGGTCAGCTTGAACTGGTAGAGGATTCTGCCTGCAGCCGCTTGAGTTGGCAGACGGTTCTGCTCAGGGCCAAGCCCCCAGCCATTCAGACCACAAAACCTTCAGCCCTGTCCCCAGATTCCACATCGGGAACTGCTGGTGGCAGCTACAGGCCCCTGTTTGTTTGGAATCAGTCCACAGTCCCCATTCTTTGGGGCCTGCAAGTTCAGTCCTTTTCCCGCTTTCCAGATTAGCGTGGCTCCAGGAAACCCAAAGGCCTGGCTGAAAAAAGGGAGGGGGGATCCTTTATATGTAGAGAGTTGAGTATACTACGACCTGATTATTTTATGTTTAACAACTAAAATCCTGGAAGTTGCAATTATCTAATAAGCTGGCAAAATTTTACTAAAAACAACCTAGAATGACAATGGCCATTATGGGGAATGCTCCAACTAGACAAGATTGTTCAAAGAAATACAATGGAGAGCAAAGGATCCCAAACTGGACAGACAGAATGGGATACCTATTTTAATTGCTATGCATAAGACTACAAAACACTTCAAGATTCCAAAATAGCTTCATTAACAGACTCGTTACAAAAGGCTAAGGGGGACTTCCCTGGTGGTCCAGTGGTAAAGAATCCGTCCTACGATGCAGGGGACACGGGTTCGATCCCTTGTCAGGGAACTAGGATCCCACATGCCACGGGGCAACTGAGCCCGCACACCTCAACTAAAGAGCCCACGTGCCGCAAACTACAGAGCCCACGCGCCCTGGAGCCCACACGCCACAAATAGAGAAGAGAAAACCTGCATGCCACAACTAGAGAGAAGCCCATGCGCCTCAATGAAAGATCCCACATGCTGCAATGAAGATCCCACATGCCATAACGAAGACCCGACGCAGCCAAAAATAAAAGGCTAAGGAAAAATTAAAGACAAAAAAGGTAGCTAACACAAAAGATGCTAGGACAGACGTCACGACTGATGTGACTCTTACTGCCCCCCATCCTTTTTCACCTGAGTACTCCCATTTTACTAACTTTCCGTCTAAGATACATTTTCACTGCAGAGAGACTATCAGACAATTACCATTTAAAGTAAAACTACCCAAGGTTGCAGATGAACCCTCTCAGGTGTCCTTCAGCCCTTGGTCTAAGACTGAACAAAGAACTATAAAGAATTTTCTAAACCTAGAGAGGAACCCCAAAAGTTTTTTTGAAGAACTTAGAGTCACCATCTGGGCCTGTGACCTTGGACTGCCAGATCTTTATCAGTTTGTTCACGTGCGGTAGGACCTGGGGTAGCCCCCAAAATGGAGGCAAGAAACAAAACAGCGGGACATCCCTGGTGGTCCAGTGGTTAAGAATCCTCCTTCCAATGCAGGGGATGTGGATTCAATCCCTAGTTGGGGAACTAAGACCCCACATGCTGTGGGGCAACTAAGCCCATGCGTCACAACTACGGAGCCTGCGCGCCACAACTAGAGAGGCTGCGCGCCACAACTAGAGAGCCTGCACATCACAACTAGAGCCCACATGCTACAACTACTGACCCCACACACCACAACTACTGAGCCTGTGTGCCACAACTAGAAAGCCCACATGCTGCGACTAGAGAGCCCATGTGCCACAACTACTGAGCCCACACACAACTAGAGCTCATGCACCACAACTACTGAGCCCATGCGCCACAACTACTGAGCCCGCATGCCACAACTAGAGAGCCCATGTGCCACAACTAGAGAAGCCCACACACCACAATGAAGAGCCCGCGCGCCTCAACAAGAGCCCACACACCACAACAAAGACCCAGCGCAGCAAAAAAAAAAAAAAAAAAGTAAAGAAACAAAATGGCAAAACCCCAAGAATGATATTCGAGATCCTTAACCAGAAAGGGCTCACAAAACAGCAACTGCCCGTTAACAAGCCATTCCTAGAATTTCCCTGCCTGCACTGATTTTGTCTATTATCCACTAATGCAAACAAAGGAAAGATAAATCTGTGGCAGACATTACAGCCCATCTGGAAGCTCTCCTTTTCTGGCATTCAGGGTTCCATAGGATAAATAACCCAGACAGCCTGCTCTAGGTGCCCTCTTTGTAAATGGATTATCTCATGAGATTAATGGATTGGCAAGAAGGCAGGAAATAGGATGGGAGGCCACAGGCCTGTCTAAACTCGTGAGGACAGCTGAGCATTTTGAAAGGACCCCGGAGCAACACTGCAAACAGAAATCTACCGAACTAACAGCCTTACAAATACAACGGCTCCAGGGCCAGAGACGCAAACCACCACCTGCGCTGCAGTCTCCTAAGGGTTCCATTTTTGAAAAATGTTGGTCCAAAGACTGGTGTCACAGCTGTAATCAACTGGGGCACTGAAAAACCAGATTGCTCTCAAACTATTACCAGTAGTTCCCATAAACCGCCAAGGGGAAACTAAAATTAAAATTAATGGGAAAACGTGCCAAATTTTAGTTGATACCAGAGTTGCATTTTCTACTTTAAATCCCACCCTCACAGGACAACAAATTCCTCGGAGTAAAAAGGAGGTTCCCATCGTGGGGGTATCTAATAAAGTTCAGAGAATTTTCATCTCAACTGGTACAAATGACTCTGGGACCTTTCACTGAAGAAACTTCCTTTGTGCTATGCGACCCAGCTCCCGTCATTCTATCAGTTGGAAATCTGAGAAGGTCTAATATGTTTTGCTTCCAATGGAAAACTCACCTTAGAATTTCCTGACCAACCTGAACCTGATCTTTTGTGTTCCTTGTAGTGTTTCCGAGACAGAGAAGAGAAAGTTCAACAAAAGCCCCCTAATTTAACTGACATACCCAAACATTTGTGGGCTGCTTGTAATACTGACATTGGAAGAATAACAAGTGTGGAACCTAATATAAAGGTTCAGATAGATGTAGCTAAACCTCTCCCTAAGTTACCTCAATATCCATCGAAGCCTGACACCATACAAGGCCTTACAGCCAAAGCAGAAGACTTAAGCAAGCAGGAGCTAACCGTTCCCTGCACCAGACCTGCAACACGCCCATCTTACTGGTCTGGAAACTTAATGGACGGGGACGGCGATCTGTCCATGCCCTGAGAGCTACTAGTAAGATGCAGGCGACCCTTGAACAACATAGGCATTAGGGGCGCCAACCCCTATGCAGTTGAAATCCGCACATAACTTCACAATCCACCCTCCACATCCGTGGTTTCACTTCCCCAGATGCAACCAACCTTGGAGCGTGTAGCACTGTAGTACTAGTTACTGAAAGAAAATCCACACAAAAGTGAACCCACGCAGTTCAGACCATGAAGTTCAAAGGTCAACTGCAGGTAACCCCTTTTCCAGTCGTCCTGAAACCAAAACCCTCTGTCACAGGTTCCACCTGATTTGAAATGCTTCACTGCCGTAGACCTCTGTTCAGCTTTCTTCAACAACCCTTAGACCCCAAAAGCCAGCAGCTACCTGCCCTTACTTGGAACAATCAGCAATATACCTGGACACTCACGCCTCGAGGACTCACTGGGGCCCCTTCTTATTTCTCCCAAATGCTCCACCAAGACATAAGCGCCCTATAGTTCCCGGGAACTCAACCCTTTCACAGTATGTAGAAGATCCCCTGCTGTGCTCAGCTACCCAAGAGGCATCCACAAAAGACCCCTTGTATTTGCTCCAACAGTGAGCTGAAAAGGACACAAAGTCTCTAAGGAAAAATCACAATTATCTCCAGACACTGTTCACTACCTAGGTCACCATCTAAGCACTGAAGGATTCCGCTATCTCCAAAAAGAATTCGGCTAACACAGGGTTCCCTAGACCCACTACCAAGCAACAGCTCGGTGAATTCCTAGGTTTGGCTGGTTATTGCACACCTTGGGTTCCTAACTTTTCTCTGTTGGCTTCCCCACTCTATGAACTAACTAAAGTTTCAGTCCCTGAACTTGAAACAGTGGGGATCTCTAACATCAAGAGGGTCCTGTCTCTGAACCTAGTCCCTTTTGTTTAGGCTCTTTGAGAGACACTCATCCTTTTCACCTTAGCTCCTCTGCCCCTATTCATTTATTAAGCCTAGACTTCTTAGAAAAGGATCATCCTGAAATTTTTGTCTCCCTAAAGGGGAAAATAATTATAGAACGTGACACAGTTGAAATCAAACTAGCCAATCAGGTGAATTAAATGACCCTCAGGCATCTTTTATTTGCTCTGTCTCTGATGGCACTGAAGCTGGTTCTGAAGACTGATCATCTGAATCAGCTACCACCTTACTTATAGGGAAAATCTCCAACTCATACTGACAAAATCCACAGTGTACCTCCCATTAGGATTCAGACAGATCCCTCAGAACTTTTCCCGAGGGAATTGGTCAATACCCTGTAAGTAAAGAAGCCCTTCGAAGTGTAAAGCCAATAATAGAAGATTACGAAGCTCAGGGCCTCATTATCCTTTGCATTGATCCCTATAACACTCCTATTTTGCCTGTGAGAAACCCAAGGGCCAAGGAGAGAGGTGTATCCAGGTCCTCCAAGCAATACACTGTTATCCCTTGAACGCTGTTGTTCCGAACCCTCACACACAACTGACATCCATTTCCCCTGGAAGCAAACTTTTTCACTGTAACTGAATTATACAGTGTGTACTTTGGTATTTCAGTTGAGAAAACTAGCCAATATCTTTTTGCCTTCACCTAGGAAGGACCATAATACACGTGAACAGTAACGCTCCAGGGTTTCACACAAAGTCTCTCTTACTTTCCACAGATCTTGAAACCTGATTTGGGTGAAATAAAGTCTTCTGCAGGCTCTACTCTGTTACAATATACAGCTGACCCTCGAATAACGCGGGGGCTAGGGATGCCGACCCCCCATGCAGTTGAAAATCTGAGTATAACTTTACAGTCAGCCCTTCATATCCACATCGATGGATCCAACCACCTGCAGGCTATGTAGTACTGTAGTGCGTATTTACTGAAAAAAAAAAAGTCCACATATAAATGGACTCGGGCACTTCAAACCCATGCTGTTCAAGGGTCAACTGTATAGATGATTTGTTTCTATGTTCTCCTTCTCAAACCTCTTCAGAGGAGGACGGCATCCACCTGTGGAAACTTCTGGCTTAAGGGACATAAAGTCTCCAAAGAAAAATTGCAGTCTGCCCAAACTCAAGTTCAGTATTTTGGGCACCCAATCTCAGAACAAGGACTACATTTGTATCCAGGTAGGCGTCATGGCATCCTGAACTTCCCAAAGCCTAAAACTCTGCCCCAATTACAAGGTATTCTGGAGCTAGCTGGCTGCCGTCAAAACCGGATTTCAAATCTCTCTCTTGTGGCCCAGCCTCCATATGCTGTATTAGAAAGCAGCAAACCTGACCCCACCATTAGAGGAGATCAACATGCCACAGCTTTGAAGTCTTTAAGAAAAGTTTAATGACACCACCTACCCTTGGACATCCTCAATACCAGCTTCCTGTTCCCTCTTCGCAGGTGAGAAGGAAGAGAACAGCCTTGAAGTACTCGCCCAAAAGCACGGGGACCGTCATCAACCCATAGGGTATTATAGCCAACAGCTGTAACTTACGGCACTGGGATATTCCCTTTTCCTCAGAGCCATTCCTGCCGCTGCCCTTCTGGTTAAGGCCACCAAAGAGAGACTCATGGGATCCCCTTTAACCATCTCTGTACCCATGCAGTGAAGCCCCCCTGAATTCTCATTACACCTATGAAATCCTTCTGCTAACTGCTCCTCACATAACTCTTTCATGTTGTGATAACCTCAATCCTGTTTTTCTTCGCTCTTCACTGATGAAACTCCTCATGACTGTTTAACACTGACAGACCACCATATATATGTATATTTTTTGCGGTACGTGGTCCTCTCACTGTTGTGGCCTCTCCCGTTGCGGAGCATAGGCTCCGGACGCGCAGGCTCAGTGGCCATGGCTCACGGGCCCAGCCGCTCCGCGGCATGTGGGATCTTCCCGGACCGGGGCTTGAACCCGTGTCCCCTGCATTGGCAGGCGGACTCTCAACCACTGCGCCACCAGGGAAGCCCCCACAGACCACCTTTTGACTCTCCGTATTAACTCAGAGGAGACTCCTCTGACCAGTGTAGGTTCTTCACGGTTTACTGACGGCTCCTATTTAAAAGATGAACATGTGAACATCATGCTGTATTTGCTATTACAGCTTCTCTTGAAGTCACTGAGACAGCACCTCTACCTACGGCTACTTTGGCCCAACAGGCTGAATTATACACTCTCACTCTTTGGTCAAAGGCAAAACCACAAACATTTTTATCTATAGCCGATAAGCATTCCTTGCCACTGTACATGCATTAAACCACTGGTCCAGTGACAAAGCACTCATGAACTAATATTGGTGGGAAAATAATAAAGCTACAAGACGTACCAACCGTGCTTGTCCCACCTGTCCAAAATACAACCCAGGGAAACGTGTTCACGTTACTCCTGGGCATTTTGAATTGCCTGATGGACCATTCAAGGTTTGTCAAATGGATTTCATAGCTTCCCCCATCTCATAGGTATAAATGTTTTAATCATGGTCTGTATGTTTTCTCAGAAGAGTGAAGCTTTCCCTTGTAGATATACAACTGCTTCTATGGCTAAAATTTTGTTATAAAAGATTATCCCTTCCTGGGGACCCCCACTCGAGCTTCATGATAGAAGGAACTCATTTTACAGGTCAAGTGCTACAACAAGTCTGTGCTGTTTGGCCAGTTTTACAACATTTTCACTGGGCTCACCATTCTCAATCCTCAGGGTTAGTTGAAAGTGCTAACAGCACTATTAAAACTCATTTGGCAAAATTTGTAGAGACCGTCCAAATACCTTGGCCAAAAGTATCACCTTTGGTCCTTCTGAATCTCAGATCCACCCCCTCGACAACTCATAAACCCTCACCCTTTGAGAGAGTCACAGGACACCCAATGTACTGGCCCCTGCCTCTTCTGATCCACAGCTGTTAAAAGGAGATATATGTCAATACTGTAAAGGCCTAATTTCTTCTATTAAAAATAATCATGCTGGCAGAAATGCTGAAACCGGGCCATTCCTAAATGACTGGGGGCGGGAGTTAGTGCTTTCCAAAATTTCTCAGTGCCTTAAACAGGGTAGGTGACATAAGGAACTTGGCAAATTATGAGAAGGTAACGTTCTGTCCTGACCTAAGCCACGTGGCTGACAGGGTCTTGGTGCTCCGGCTGGGTGTCAGGCCTGTGCCTCTGAGGTGGGAGAGCCAAGTTCAGAACACTGGTCCACCAGAGACCTCCCAGTTCCACATAATATCAAACGGTGAAAGCTCTCCCAGAGATCTCCATCTCAACACCAACACCCAGCTTCACTCAACGAATAGCAAGCTACAGTGCTGGACACCCTATGCCAAACAACCAGCAAGACAGGAACACAACCACACCCATTAGCAGAGAGGCTGCCTAAAACCATAGTAAGGCCACAGACACCCCAAAACACACCACCAGACGTGGACCTGCCCACCAGAAAGACAAGATCCAACCTCATCCACCAGAACACAGGCACTAGTCCCCTCCACCAGGAAGCCTACACAACCCATTGAACCAACCCTTAGCCACTGGGGGCAGACACCAAAAACAAAGGAAACTACAAACCTGCAGCCTGCGAAAAGGAGACCCCAAACACAGTAAGATAAGCAAAATGAGAAGACAGAGAAATACACAGCAGATGAAGGACCAAGGTAAAAACCCACCAGACCAAACAAATGAAGAGGAAATAGGCAGTCTACCTGAAAAAGAATACAGAATAATGATAGTAAAGATGATCCAAAATCGTGGAAATAGAATAGAGAAAATGCAAGAAACATTTAACAAGGACCTAGAAGAACTAAAGAACAAACAAACAATGACAACACCACAATAAATGAAATTAAAAATTCTCTAGAAGGAATCAGTGGCAGAATAACTGAGGCAGAAGAACAGATAAGTGACCTGGAAGATAAAACAGTGGAAATAACTACCACAGAGCAGAATAAAGAAAAAAGAATGAAAAGAATTGAGGACAGTCTCAGAGACCTCTGGGACAACATGAAACGCACCAACATTCGAATTGTAGGGGTCCCAGAAGAAGAGAAAAAGAAAGGGACTGAGAAAATATTTGAAGAGATTATAGTTGAAAACTTCCCTAATATGGGAAAGGAAATAGTCGATCAAGTCAGGGAAGTCCAGAGAGACCCACACAAGATAAATCCAAGGAGAAACAAGACACATATTAATCAAACTATCAAAAACTAAATACAAAGAAACAATATTAAAAGTAGTAAGGGAAAAACAACAAATAAAATACAAGGGAATCCCCACACGGTTAACAGCTGATCTTTCAGCAGAAACTCTGCAAGCCAGAAGGGACTGGCAGGACATATTTAAAGTGAGGAAGGAGACAAACCAAGATTACTCTATCCAGCAAGGATCTCATTCAGAATTCATGGAGAAATTAAAACCTTTACAGACAAGCAAAAGCTGAGAGAGTTCAGCACCACCAAACCAGCTTTACAACAAATGCTTTACAACAAAACCAGCTTTACAACAAAAGCTTTACAACAAAAGGAACTTCTCTAGGCAAGAAACACAAGAGAAGGAAAAGACCTACAATAACAAACCTAAAACAATTAAGAAAATGGGAATAGGAACATACATATCGATAATTATCTTAAATGTAAATGGACTAAATGCTCCCACCAAAAGACACAGACTGGCTGAATGGATACAAAAACAAGACCCATATATATGCTGTCCACAAGAGACCCACTTCAGACCTAAGGACACATATAGACTGAAAGTGAGGGGATGGAAAAAGATATTCCATGCAAATGGAAACCACAAGAAAGCTGGAATAGCAATTCTCATATCAGACAAAATAGACTTTAAAATAAAGACTATTACAAGAGACAAAGAAGGACACTACATAATGATCAAGGGATCGATCCAAGAAGAAGATATAACAAGTGTAAATATTTATGCACCCAACATAGGAGCACCTCAATACATAAGGCAAATGCTAACAGCCATAAAAGGGGAAATCGACAGTAACAAATTCATAGTAGGGGACTTCAACACCCCACTCTCACCAATGGACAGATCATCCAAAATGAAAATAAATAAGGAAGCACAAGCTTTAAATGATACATTAAACAAGATGGACTTAATTGATATTTATAGGACACTCCATCCAAAAACAACAGAATACACATTTTTCTCAAGTGCTCATGGAACATTCTCCAGGATAGATATCTTGGGTCACAAATCAATCCTTGCTAAATTTAAGAAAATTGAAATTGTATCAAGTATCTTTTCCGACCACAACGCTATGAGACTAGATATCAATTACAGGAAAAGATCTGTAAAAAATACAAACACATGGAGGCTAAACAATACACTACTTAATAACGAAGTGATCACTGAAGAAATCAAAGAGGAAATCAAAAAATACCTAGAAACAAATGACAATGGAGATACAACAACCCAAAACCTATGGGATGCAGCAAAAGCAGTTCTAAGAGGGAATTTTATAGCAATACAATCCTACCTTAAGAAACATAAACATCTCGAATAAACAACCTAACCTTGCACCTAAAGCAATTAGAGAAAGAAGAACAAAAAACCCCAAAGTTAGCAGAAGGAAAGAAATCATAAAGATCAGATCAGAAATAAATGAAAAAGAAATGAAACGATAGCAAAGATCAATAAAACTAAAAGCTGGTTCTTTGAGAAGATAAACAAAATAGATAAACCATTAGCCAGACTCATCAAGAAAAAAAGGGAAAAGACTCAAATCAATAGAATTAGAAATGAAAAAGGAGAGTAACAATTGACACTACAGAAATACAAAAGATCATGAGAGATTACTACAAGCAACTCTATGCCAATAAAATGGACAACCTGGAAGAAATGGACAAATTCTTAGAAATGCACAACCTGCCAAGACTGAATCAGGAAGAAATAGAAAATATGAACAGACCAATCACAAGCACTGAAATTGAAACTGTGATTAAAAATCTACCAACAAACAAAAGCCCAGGACCAGATGGCTTCACAGGCGAATTCTATCAAACATTTAGAGAAGAGCTAACACCTATCCTTCTCAAACTCCTCCAAAATATAGCAGAGGGAGGAACACTCCCAAACTCATTCTACGAGGCCACCATCACCTTGATACCAAAACTAGACAAGGATGTCACAAAGAAAGAAAACTACAGGCCAATATCACTGATGAACATAGATGCAAAAATCCTCAACAAAATACTAGCAAACAGAATCCAACAGCACATTAAAAGGATCATACACCATGATCAAGTGGGGATTATTCCAGCAGTGCAAGGATTCAATATATGCAAATCAATCAACGTGATACACCATACTAACAAATTGAATGAGAAAAACCATATGATCATCTCAACAGATGCAGAGACAGCTTTCAACAAAATTCAACACCCATTTATGATAAAAACCCTGCAGAAAGTAGGCATAGAGGGAACTTTCCTCAACATAATAAAGGCCATATATGACAAACCCACAGCCAACATCGTCCTCAATGGTGAAAAACTGAAAGCATTTCCACTAAGATCAGGAACAAGACAAGGTTGCCCACTCTCACCACTCTTATTCAACACAGTTTTGGAAGTTTTAGCCACAGCAATCAGAGAAGAAAAGGAAATAAAAGGAATCCAAATCAGAAAAGAAGAAGTAAAGCTGTCACTGTTTTCAGATGACATGATGCTATACGTAGAGAATCCAAAAAATGCTACCAGAAAACTACTAGAGCTAATCAATGAATTTGGTAAAGTAGCAGGATACAAAATTAATGCACAGAAATCTCTGACATTCCTATACACTAATGATGAAATATCTGAAAGTGAAATTAAGAAAACACTCCCATTTATCATTGCAACAAAAAGAATAAAATAACTAGGAATAAACCTACCTAAGGAGACAAAAGACCTGTATGCAGAAAATTATAAGACACTGATGAAAGAATTTAAAGATGATACAAATAGATGGAGAGATATACCATGTTTGGATTGGAAGAATCAACATTGTGAAAATGACTCTACTACCCCAAGCAATCTACAGATTCAGTGCAATCCCTATCAAACTACCACTGGCATTTTTCACAGAACTAGAACAAAGAATTTCACAATTTGTATGGAAACACAAAAGACCCCAAATAGCCAAAGCAATCTTGAGAATGAAAAATGGAGCTGAAGGAATCAGGCTCCCTGACTTCAGACTATACTACAAAGCCACAGTAATCAAGACAGTATGGTACTGGCACAAAAACAGAAATATAGATCAATGGAACAGGATAGAAAGCCCAGAGATAAATCCACACACATATGGTCACCTTATCTTTGATAAAGGAGGCAGGAATGTACAGTGGAAAAAGGACAGCCTCTTCAATAAGTGGTGCTGGGAAAACTGGACTTGAGGATACGGGGAGGGGGAAGGGTAAGCTGTGACAAAGCGAGAGAGAGGCATGGACATATATACACTACCAAACGTAAGGTAGGTAGCTAGTGGGAAGCAGCCGCATAGCACAGGGAGATCAGCTCGGTGCTTTGTGACCGCCTGTAGGGGTGGGATAGGGAGGGTGGGAGACACAAGAGGGAAGAGATATGGGAACAAATGTATATGTATAACTGATTCACTTTGTTATAAAGCAGAAACTAACACACCATTGTAAGGCAATTATACTCCAATAAAGATGTTAAAAAAAAAAGAAACGAAGACCCAACACATCCATAAATAAATAAATAAAATTTAAAAATAAATAAATAAAATAAAAAAGTAAAAAAAAAAGATGTGGCACGTATATACAATGGAATATTACTCAGCCATAAAAAGAAACAAAATTGAGTTATCTGCAGCGAGGTGGATGGACCTAGGGTCTGTCATACAGAGTGAAGTAAGTCAGAAAGAGAAAGACAAATACCATATGCTAACACATATATATGGAATCTAAGAAAAAAAAAAATGTCATGAAGAACCTAGGGGTAAGACAGCAATAAAGGCACAGAGCTACTAAAGAATGGACTTGACGATATGGGGAGGCAGAAGGGTAAGCTGTGACAAAGTGAGAGAGTGGCATGGACATATATACACTACCAAACATAAAACAGATAGCTAGTGGGAAGCAGCCGCATAGCACAGGGAGATCAGCTCGGTGCTTTGTGACCACCTAGAGGGGTGGGATAGGGAGGGTGGGAGATGCAAGAGGGAAGAGATATGGGAACATATGTATATGTATAACTGATTCACTGTTGTGAAGCAGAAACTAACACACCATTGTAAAGCAATTATACTCCAATAAAGATGTAAAAAATAATAATAATAAATGTGAAATCCAAAATTCATCATGAATTACAGTAAAAATAAGTAAAATTTTAACAAAGTTAAATTTTTGTATTATTTAACAAATCATGGACCAGATGTCTCAAGGGATGTTTTGAACAGGACCAAATGTCCTGCAAGGGGTCTCTGTCATTACTGTGAAAAGCCAGGACCTTGGAAGAAACACTGCTCCAAGCTTAAGCACTCCAGGTACCTTCGGCCCTCCAGCCAGCCTTTCCAATGTCCTCCTATGCCCAATGACAGGACTCCCAAGAGACTACAGGTGCTTTTCCCAATCCTTCCCACAACTGACTTGGAGAAACCACTCTCCAGGCTGGGAATGAATCTTCCTGTCCTTACTGACACCAGAGCTACACTCTCAGTGCTCAACTCCATCACCACTGAAGAGCTCCTGCTTTAGAGTTCTAAAAAGTTCAATTAGTGGGTCTCAACAAGTTCCTAGCTCTAAATTCCCTTTTCTTAGTCCCTCTACGAGATACCCGTTCTTTTCTCCTTAGCTCCTCTGCTCTTATTAATTTACAGGACCAAGACTTCTTAGAAAACTATCCTGCTGGAATATCCTTCTCTCAAAAGGTGGAAATAATTCTAGACCTTGACAGAAGCAACCAAAATAGCCAACTAGGTGAATCAAATACCCCTTCAACATCTTTTATTTGCTCTGTCTCTGATGGCACTAGAGCCAATTCCAAGGACACTGATCATATATCCCTATTGGATCAGCTACCACCCTCCTTATGGGCAAAATCCTCAACTGATATTGGCAGAATCCACAGTGCAGCTCCTATTAAGATCCAAGTAGATCCCTCAAGACCTCTCCCCAGAATTAATCAGTATCCTGTGAATAAGGCATTAATCCAATATATGAGACTAAGGCCCAGGGCCTCGTTATCCCCTGCACCAGTCCCTGCAACACTCCTACTTTACCTGTGAAGAAACCAAATGGCCACGGATGGAGGCTTGTCCAGGACCTCTGAGCCATAAACAATACTGTCATCCTTTGCCACACTGCTGTCCCCAGTTCCCACACTTTATTAGCCACCATCCCTACTAGCAGCAATTTTTTTTTATTATTGATTCATGTAGTGCTTGCTTTATTTTTCTTTAGTATCCCAGTAGATAAAGCTAGTCAGAGGGCTTCCCTGGTGGTGCAGTGGTTAAGATTCTGCCTGCCAATGCAGGGGATGTGGGTTTGAGCCCTAGTCCGGGATGATCCCACATGCTGCGGAGCAAATAAGCCTGTGCGCCACAACTGCTGAGCCTGCATGCCACAACTACTGAAGCCCACATGCCTAGAGCCCATGCTCCACAACAAGAGAAGGCACCGCAATGAGAAGCCCATGCACCGCAACAAAGAGTAGCCCCCACCGCTCGCCGCAACTAGAGAAAGCCCACGTGCAGCAACAAAGACCCAACACAGCCATAAATAAATAAATAATTAATTAATTAATTTAAAAAAAAAAAGCTAGTCAATATCTTTTCACCTTTACTTGGTAGGGACAGCAGTACACCTGGATAGCAATGTCCCAGAGTTTCACTGAAAGTCCTTCTGATTTCTCACAAACTTTAAAGGCTGATCTAGATGATATCAAGTTCCCTGGAGGCTTCACTTTAATACAACATGTGGATGACTTATCTCTCTGCTCCCCTTCACAAGTCTCCTCACAAGAAGACATAGCATCTATTGGCTAAACTCCTAGCCTAAAAGTGACCAAGTCTCTAAGGAAAAACTACAATTTGTTCACACAAGTTCAAAATTTAGGACATTTAATCTCAGAACAAGGGCTGCATTTAGATCCAGTCAGGCTTTATGGCACCCTGAACGTCCCAACGCTCAAAACCAAACTCCAACGGCAAGGTTTTCCTGGATTGGCAAGCTATTGTCACAACTGGATCCCAAACTTTTCCCTTATGGCCCAACCTTTATATGCCTTGTTAAAAACTACTAAACCTAACCCTATCTTCTGGGAAGATTCAGATGGCATGACTTTTCAAATCTTAAAGTTTAATAAACCCCCCTGCCCTTGGACATCCCAATGATCAACTCCCTTTCTTCCTTTTTGTATGAAAAAGAAGGGAATGTCCTTGGGGCACTCACCCCAAAGCAAGGGGATCACCACAAACCCACAGGATATTACAGCCAACAGCTAGATCCCACAGCCTGGGATACCTCCCCTCCCCTGCCTCAGGGCTATACCTGCTGCTGCCCTTCTTGCAAAGGCCCCTGAGGAAACAGTCATGAGACTGCTCTTAACCATTTTGGGCCACATGCTGTCAAAGCTCTTAACTCTCATACTCAACGTCTTTCAGTACACCATCTCACTTCCTAGGAAATTCTCCTGTTAACTGTCCCTTATATATCACTCTTACTTGCTGTAATAACTTTAACCCTGCTTCTTTTCTCCCCACCTCTACTGAAAAAACCCTCACGATTGCTTAATATTGACAGATCACCTTCTCACCCCCCATGATGACTTATAGAAAACTCTTTTGGATAATGTTGACACTTCATGGTTCACTGACAGTTCTCACTGGAAAGATGAAAATGGTAGATATTGTGCAGGATACGCAATATCAACTCCTTTTGCGTAACTGAAGCAGCACCTTTGCCTTTGGCTGCTTCGGCCAAACAAGCCAAACCACACACACTCACAGGGGCCTGTATCCTAGCCAAGGGCAAAAGTTTCAAAGTTTATTCCAATAGTAGATACAACTTTGGAGTGGCTCACGATTTCGGAATGTTATGGAGACAACATGGCTTCCTTACTTCCAGCAGAGAGAAAATTTAAGAAGGCCCTTACGTTCAGGAATTATTAGATGCCATACTCTTATCTTCTGCTTTGGCTATTATTAAGGCCCCCAGGCATTCTAAGCTTGACTCTGGAAGCCACAGGAAATCACCTTGCTGACATTTCCCCCCCCACACACACACACACACACACGACAAATGCTGTCTTCAAAGAGTCCAAAGGTCAAACCTCTGTCACAGTCCAAGGGAGCTCATCTCCTGATGATAGTCTGGAGAAACTGACAAGAGACACCCAACAATCAGCACCAGAGAAGGAAAAACATTACTGGCAGTCAAATGACTGTTGGTACGATAAGAAGAAAAACCTCGGGTTTGGACCAAATAAAAACCTGGTCCCACCAGAAATTCTAAAATTCCCACTACTGATCACTGTACATGCATTAAACATGGCATCATCAAAACTCAAGTGGCAATATTTGTGGAAACTCTTCAAGTATCTTGGCCAGAAGTATTGCCATTGGTTCTCCTAAATCTCAGATCCAGCCCCTCTGGAACTCAAACTCTCACCCTCTGACATAATAACTAGAGATAAAATGATGGCGTTTATGAATCAGCACTGGTGGGGAAATATTAACAAGGCTGCACAAAGCGCCCACTTTGCCTGCCCCACCTGCACAAAATACAATCCAGGGAAACCTGTCCTCACTGCTTCTGGGCACTTTAAATTGCCTATTATTGGGCCATTCGGGGTTTGACAAATGGACTTCATTCAGATACCCTTACTTCATGATACAAATGTGTCTTGGTGACGATTTTTATGTTTTTCCACTGGACTGAAGCTTTTCCATTTAGACAAGCTACTGCCTCTTCAGTAGCTAAAATCTTATTGCGAACACTCACCCCTACCCTAGGGAACCCCACTTGAGTTCCACAGTGACTAGGGAACCCGTTTTACTGGTCAAATATCATGGCAAGTCTGTGCTGTCTGGCCAGTTCTACAGCACTTTCACTTATCCGCAGTCTTCAGGACTAATCAGATGAGCCAATGGCATCATCAAAACTCAAGTGGCAATATTCGTGGAAACTCTTCAAGTATCTTGGCCAAAAGTAGTGCCACTGGTCCTCCTAAATCTCAGATCCAGCCCCTTTGGAACTCAAACTCTCACCCTTTGAGGTGATAACTGAGCGCCCCATGCATCTACCCTCTGCCTCTTTTGACTTTCAGTTAATAAAAGGAGATACACTTCTGTGTAGCAAGGTCTAATTGAACCCTCTGAAAGAAATCATGCTCTAGTAGAGCAATCACTTCACAGTGCTCCGAGGAGATGAAGACCTCAAACACCCTGCAACCTGGGGATTTTGTTTATTGGAAAAGGGATCTCCAAAAAGCCTTTAACCAAACTGGAAAGGCCCTGATCAAGTGTTACCGACCAACACGTGTGCCTCCAAACTCCAAGAAGTTGACTCCTGGATCAATGTGTCTCATCTACAGAAAGCCCCCACCCCTGACTGCACCTGCACACCAACCGGTGACCTCAAATTAAAGGCTTCTAAGGACTGAAGCACACAACAGCTAAAGCAGACAGCTTTCCCAAGACAATAGGATCAAGCCTATATATTCTCTCCTTTCTGCCTTTTCTCACCTTGTTTCCTTCTCTATCCCGGAGAAACAACACCCTCATTCCCATTACCCAACCCCCAGCAAAAGGAGGAAACCTTTCTGCCTGTTGCGTCTATCATCAGAAACCCAAATCTGCCCATGATGGCAGTGACCCTTCAGTCTTCCCCGTAGCAAACTTCTCCTTCATCTCCAATGCGACCGTTAACTATACCCACAGCCCTTTGGGTATTTCTTACCAAATCAAACCTCTACAGCCAGGTTTGTACCTTGCTTTGACCCCTCCTCTGCCATAACATTCAATGCAATTAATTGTATCTATACCACTTATAGTTCCCTGTTCTCACTACTACCTTAGGTCTGCTTGCCATAGCAAAACAATCCCCCTCTGTAGGGCCTTCGAGAACAAAGTCCACAGGACAGGACAGTTTCTCCCTAACTGTTCCCCAAACACCACCGACCCTTGGCTAGAAAGGGTCAACCAAATACTCTCAATTAGTGGCACTATTAATAATCAAACCCTAGCAGGGGTCTTGTGTGCCCCACCAGGGTCTATCTTTGTCTGTGGCAAATAAGCCTTAAAGGGGCCCATGGGTATTCAGACAGTTGGTGGACTGGAGGCCCATGTGTTGCCATGAGCAACACAATAAATGAGAAGCCTCCCATTAATCTTCCCAATGAAAACTTCATCGCCACCGCCTTAGGCAGGAAATCCCAGGAGGTCTCCATGATGCTGGATTTGCCTGCATCAAAGGGCACTTATCCCTTTGTGGGCTTTCACGTCTATGAACAAATCATTAGAAATCTCTCTCTGGAATTGGGAAAATTTGCCGATTTCACTGCTAACGCAATAGCAACTTCACAATGATCACTTCACTCATTGGCTAAAGTAGTTCTGTCAATCACATAGCCCTTGTTACCTACTTATCGAACAAGAAGGTGTGTGTGGGACAGCAAACACCACCTGCTGCACACAGGTAAATTCCTCTGGAGCAGCAGAAACCCAAGCACATAAAATTAGAGAACAAGCACTTGGGCTAAGACAAATTTCACCTGACAATCCATGGTCCTTGTATCTCTTTAGCTGGTTACCTTCAGGTTTGGGCTCCTAGTTTAGCACTATTATATAACCTGGGGTCATTATTCTGCTCATCTTATTTTGTATAATCCCTTTTAAGCTTGGTACCTGATGCCTGTCAAACCTCTGTAGAAAGGATGTACCCAATAAGGTGATGCTGACTCAATACTTCAAGGTGATCTCCAAAGCTTACAACTCTAGTAAGATAGAGACTTTAGGTGGGAAATGCCTCAGTTCTTCCTCTTCCCCTTCCCTGTGACTTAAATGTGGCCTCAATGGTTTCCAATCTGTGTACCTCCTCTGATGTGGGACTTGGCACCCAGGTGTGAAATTGACAAGGGAAACCTTAACTAAAACTGGTGTTGAGAAGGCCTGCAGAGGGAGCTCTTACACCCGACCATAGATGGCGGCAGTGGTGGGACTGAAGTGAGCTTCTGACAGCATTTGGGGACGTCTAGAAACACAAACTTGGCATCCATGAACACTTTGAGCTTACTGTCTATCTCACTGTTTCTGGGGACCACTGGTAAGTTCCTCCTGGTTGAGCTCGGTTCTTCTTGCATTCAAGTTCCTGATCTAATTGGCTTTCCTTTACAGGGCGGGTCAGCTTGAACTGGTAGAGGATTCTGCCTGCAGCCGCTTGAGTTGGCAGACGGTTCTGCTCAGGGCCAAGCCCCCAGCCATTCAGACCACAAAACCTTCAGCCCTGTCCCCAGATTCCACATCGGGAACTGCTGGTGGCAGCTACAGGCCCCTGTTTGTTTGGAATCAGTCCACAGTCCCCATTCTTTGGGGCCTGCAAGTTCAGTCCTTTTCCCGCTTTCCAGATTAGCGTGGCTCCAGGAAACCCAAAGGCCTGGCTGAAAAAAGGGAGGGGGGATCCTTTATATGTAGAGAGTTGAGTATACTACGACCTGATTATTTTATGTTTAACAACTAAAATCCTGGAAGTTGCAATTATCTAATAAGCTGGCAAAATTTTACTAAAAACAACCTAGAATGACAATGGCCATTATGGGGAATGCTCCAACTAGACAAGATTGTTCAAAGAAATACAATGGAGAGCAAAGGATCCCAAACTGGACAGACAGAATGGGATACCTATTTTAATTGCTATGCATAAGACTACAAAACACTTCAAGATTCCAAAATAGCTTCATTAACAGACTCGTTACAAAAGGCTAAGGGGGACTTCCCTGGTGGTCCAGTGGTAAAGAATCCGTCCTACGATGCAGGGGACACGGGTTCGATCCCTTGTCAGGGAACTAGGATCCCACATGCCACGGGGCAACTGAGCCCGCACACCTCAACTAAAGAGCCCACGTGCCGCAAACTACAGAGCCCACGCGCCCTGGAGCCCACACGCCACAAATAGAGAAGAGAAAACCTGCATGCCACAACTAGAGAGAAGCCCATGCGCCTCAATGAAAGATCCCACATGCTGCAATGAAGATCCCACATGCCATAACGAAGACCCGACGCAGCCAAAAATAAAAGGCTAAGGAAAAATTAAAGACAAAAAAGGTAGCTAACACAAAAGATGCTAGGACAGACGTCACGACTGATGTGACTCTTACTGCCCCCCATCCTTTTTCACCTGAGTACTCCCATTTTACTAACTTTCCGTCTAAGATACATTTTCACTGCAGAGAGACTATCAGACAATTACCATTTAAAGTAAAACTACCCAAGGTTGCAGATGAACCCTCTCAGGTGTCCTTCAGCCCTTGGTCTAAGACTGAACAAAGAACTATAAAGAATTTTCTAAACCTAGAGAGGAACCCCAAAAGTTTTTTTGAAGAACTTAGAGTCACCATCTGGGCCTGTGACCTTGGACTGCCAGATCTTTATCAGTTTGTTCACGTGCGGTAGGACCTGGGGTAGCCCCCAAAATGGAGGCAAGAAACAAAACAGCGGGACATCCCTGGTGGTCCAGTGGTTAAGAATCCTCCTTCCAATGCAGGGGATGTGGATTCAATCCCTAGTTGGGGAACTAAGACCCCACATGCTGTGGGGCAACTAAGCCCATGCGTCACAACTACGGAGCCTGCGCGCCACAACTAGAGAGGCTGCGCGCCACAACTAGAGAGCCTGCACATCACAACTAGAGCCCACATGCTACAACTACTGACCCCACACACCACAACTACTGAGCCTGTGTGCCACAACTAGAAAGCCCACATGCTGCGACTAGAGAGCCCATGTGCCACAACTACTGAGCCCACACACAACTAGAGCTCATGCACCACAACTACTGAGCCCATGCGCCACAACTACTGAGCCCGCATGCCACAACTAGAGAGCCCATGTGCCACAACTAGAGAAGCCCACACACCACAATGAAGAGCCCGCGCGCCTCAACAAGAGCCCACACACCACAACAAAGACCCAGCGCAGCAAAAAAAAAAAAAAAAAAGTAAAGAAACAAAATGGCAAAACCCCAAGAATGATATTCGAGATCCTTAACCAGAAAGGGCTCACAAAACAGCAACTGCCCGTTAACAAGCCATTCCTAGAATTTCCCTGCCTGCACTGATTTTGTCTATTATCCACTAATGCAAACAAAGGAAAGATAAATCTGTGGCAGACATTACAGCCCATCTGGAAGCTCTCCTTTTCTGGCATTCAGGGTTCCATAGGATAAATAACCCAGACAGCCTGCTCTAGGTGCCCTCTTTGTAAATGGATTATCTCATGAGATTAATGGATTGGCAAGAAGGCAGGAAATAGGATGGGAGGCCACAGGCCTGTCTAAACTCGTGAGGACAGCTGAGCATTTTGAAAGGACCCCGGAGCAACACTGCAAACAGAAATCTACCGAACTAACAGCCTTACAAATACAACGGCTCCAGGGCCAGAGACGCAAACCACCACCTGCGCTGCAGTCTCCTAAGGGTTCCATTTTTGAAAAATGTTGGTCCAAAGACTGGTGTCACAGCTGTAATCAACTGGGGCACTGAAAAACCAGATTGCTCTCAAACTATTACCAGTAGTTCCCATAAACCGCCAAGGGGAAACTAAAATTAAAATTAATGGGAAAACGTGCCAAATTTTAGTTGATACCAGAGTTGCATTTTCTACTTTAAATCCCACCCTCACAGGACAACAAATTCCTCGGAGTAAAAAGGAGGTTCCCATCGTGGGGGTATCTAATAAAGTTCAGAGAATTTTCATCTCAACTGGTACAAATGACTCTGGGACCTTTCACTGAAGAAACTTCCTTTGTGCTATGCGACCCAGCTCCCGTCATTCTATCAGTTGGAAATCTGAGAAGGTCTAATATGTTTTGCTTCCAATGGAAAACTCACCTTAGAATTTCCTGACCAACCTGAACCTGATCTTTTGTGTTCCTTGTAGTGTTTCCGAGACAGAGAAGAGAAAGTTCAACAAAAGCCCCCTAATTTAACTGACATACCCAAACATTTGTGGGCTGCTTGTAATACTGACATTGGAAGAATAACAAGTGTGGAACCTAATATAAAGGTTCAGATAGATGTAGCTAAACCTCTCCCTAAGTTACCTCAATATCCATCGAAGCCTGACACCATACAAGGCCTTACAGCCAAAGCAGAAGACTTAAGCAAGCAGGAGCTAACCGTTCCCTGCACCAGACCTGCAACACGCCCATCTTACTGGTCTGGAAACTTAATGGACGGGGACGGCGATCTGTCCATGCCCTGAGAGCTACTAGTAAGATGCAGGCGACCCTTGAACAACATAGGCATTAGGGGCGCCAACCCCTATGCAGTTGAAATCCGCACATAACTTCACAATCCACCCTCCACATCCGTGGTTTCACTTCCCCAGATGCAACCAACCTTGGAGCGTGTAGCACTGTAGTACTAGTTACTGAAAGAAAATCCACACAAAAGTGAACCCACGCAGTTCAGACCATGAAGTTCAAAGGTCAACTGCAGGTAACCCCTTTTCCAGTCGTCCTGAAACCAAAACCCTCTGTCACAGGTTCCACCTGATTTGAAATGCTTCACTGCCGTAGACCTCTGTTCAGCTTTCTTCAACAACCCTTAGACCCCAAAAGCCAGCAGCTACCTGCCCTTACTTGGAACAATCAGCAATATACCTGGACACTCACGCCTCGAGGACTCACTGGGGCCCCTTCTTATTTCTCCCAAATGCTCCACCAAGACATAAGCGCCCTATAGTTCCCGGGAACTCAACCCTTTCACAGTATGTAGAAGATCCCCTGCTGTGCTCAGCTACCCAAGAGGCATCCACAAAAGACCCCTTGTATTTGCTCCAACAGTGAGCTGAAAAGGACACAAAGTCTCTAAGGAAAAATCACAATTATCTCCAGACACTGTTCACTACCTAGGTCACCATCTAAGCACTGAAGGATTCCGCTATCTCCAAAAAGAATTCGGCTAACACAGGGTTCCCTAGACCCACTACCAAGCAACAGCTCGGTGAATTCCTAGGTTTGGCTGGTTATTGCACACCTTGGGTTCCTAACTTTTCTCTGTTGGCTTCCCCACTCTATGAACTAACTAAAGTTTCAGTCCCTGAACTTGAAACAGTGGGGATCTCTAACATCAAGAGGGTCCTGTCTCTGAACCTAGTCCCTTTTGTTTAGGCTCTTTGAGAGACACTCATCCTTTTCACCTTAGCTCCTCTGCCCCTATTCATTTATTAAGCCTAGACTTCTTAGAAAAGGATCATCCTGAAATTTTTGTCTCCCTAAAGGGGAAAATAATTATAGAACGTGACACAGTTGAAATCAAACTAGCCAATCAGGTGAATTAAATGACCCTCAGGCATCTTTTATTTGCTCTGTCTCTGATGGCACTGAAGCTGGTTCTGAAGACTGATCATCTGAATCAGCTACCACCTTACTTATAGGGAAAATCTCCAACTCATACTGACAAAATCCACAGTGTACCTCCCATTAGGATTCAGACAGATCCCTCAGAACTTTTCCCGAGGGAATTGGTCAATACCCTGTAAGTAAAGAAGCCCTTCGAAGTGTAAAGCCAATAATAGAAGATTACGAAGCTCAGGGCCTCATTATCCTTTGCATTGATCCCTATAACACTCCTATTTTGCCTGTGAGAAACCCAAGGGCCAAGGAGAGAGGTGTATCCAGGTCCTCCAAGCAATACACTGTTATCCCTTGAACGCTGTTGTTCCGAACCCTCACACACAACTGACATCCATTTCCCCTGGAAGCAAACTTTTTCACTGTAACTGAATTATACAGTGTGTACTTTGGTATTTCAGTTGAGAAAACTAGCCAATATCTTTTTGCCTTCACCTAGGAAGGACCATAATACACGTGAACAGTAACGCTCCAGGGTTTCACACAAAGTCTCTCTTACTTTCCACAGATCTTGAAACCTGATTTGGGTGAAATAAAGTCTTCTGCAGGCTCTACTCTGTTACAATATACAGCTGACCCTCGAATAACGCGGGGGCTAGGGATGCCGACCCCCCATGCAGTTGAAAATCTGAGTATAACTTTACAGTCAGCCCTTCATATCCACATCGATGGATCCAACCACCTGCAGGCTATGTAGTACTGTAGTGCGTATTTACTGAAAAAAAAAAAGTCCACATATAAATGGACTCGGGCACTTCAAACCCATGCTGTTCAAGGGTCAACTGTATAGATGATTTGTTTCTATGTTCTCCTTCTCAAACCTCTTCAGAGGAGGACGGCATCCACCTGTGGAAACTTCTGGCTTAAGGGACATAAAGTCTCCAAAGAAAAATTGCAGTCTGCCCAAACTCAAGTTCAGTATTTTGGGCACCCAATCTCAGAACAAGGACTACATTTGTATCCAGGTAGGCGTCATGGCATCCTGAACTTCCCAAAGCCTAAAACTCTGCCCCAATTACAAGGTATTCTGGAGCTAGCTGGCTGCCGTCAAAACCGGATTTCAAATCTCTCTCTTGTGGCCCAGCCTCCATATGCTGTATTAGAAAGCAGCAAACCTGACCCCACCATTAGAGGAGATCAACATGCCACAGCTTTGAAGTCTTTAAGAAAAGTTTAATGACACCACCTACCCTTGGACATCCTCAATACCAGCTTCCTGTTCCCTCTTCGCAGGTGAGAAGGAAGAGAACAGCCTTGAAGTACTCGCCCAAAAGCACGGGGACCGTCATCAACCCATAGGGTATTATAGCCAACAGCTGTAACTTACGGCACTGGGATATTCCCTTTTCCTCAGAGCCATTCCTGCCGCTGCCCTTCTGGTTAAGGCCACCAAAGAGAGACTCATGGGATCCCCTTTAACCATCTCTGTACCCATGCAGTGAAGCCCCCCTGAATTCTCATTACACCTATGAAATCCTTCTGCTAACTGCTCCTCACATAACTCTTTCATGTTGTGATAACCTCAATCCTGTTTTTCTTCGCTCTTCACTGATGAAACTCCTCATGACTGTTTAACACTGACAGACCACCATATATATGTATATTTTTTGCGGTACGTGGTCCTCTCACTGTTGTGGCCTCTCCCGTTGCGGAGCATAGGCTCCGGACGCGCAGGCTCAGTGGCCATGGCTCACGGGCCCAGCCGCTCCGCGGCATGTGGGATCTTCCCGGACCGGGGCTTGAACCCGTGTCCCCTGCATTGGCAGGCGGACTCTCAACCACTGCGCCACCAGGGAAGCCCCCACAGACCACCTTTTGACTCTCCGTATTAACTCAGAGGAGACTCCTCTGACCAGTGTAGGTTCTTCACGGTTTACTGACGGCTCCTATTTAAAAGATGAACATGTGAACATCATGCTGTATTTGCTATTACAGCTTCTCTTGAAGTCACTGAGACAGCACCTCTACCTACGGCTACTTTGGCCCAACAGGCTGAATTATACACTCTCACTCTTTGGTCAAAGGCAAAACCACAAACATTTTTATCTATAGCCGATAAGCATTCCTTGCCACTGTACATGCATTAAACCACTGGTCCAGTGACAAAGCACTCATGAACTAATATTGGTGGGAAAATAATAAAGCTACAAGACGTACCAACCGTGCTTGTCCCACCTGTCCAAAATACAACCCAGGGAAACGTGTTCACGTTACTCCTGGGCATTTTGAATTGCCTGATGGACCATTCAAGGTTTGTCAAATGGATTTCATAGCTTCCCCCATCTCATAGGTATAAATGTTTTAATCATGGTCTGTATGTTTTCTCAGAAGAGTGAAGCTTTCCCTTGTAGATATACAACTGCTTCTATGGCTAAAATTTTGTTATAAAAGATTATCCCTTCCTGGGGACCCCCACTCGAGCTTCATGATAGAAGGAACTCATTTTACAGGTCAAGTGCTACAACAAGTCTGTGCTGTTTGGCCAGTTTTACAACATTTTCACTGGGCTCACCATTCTCAATCCTCAGGGTTAGTTGAAAGTGCTAACAGCACTATTAAAACTCATTTGGCAAAATTTGTAGAGACCGTCCAAATACCTTGGCCAAAAGTATCACCTTTGGTCCTTCTGAATCTCAGATCCACCCCCTCGACAACTCATAAACCCTCACCCTTTGAGAGAGTCACAGGACACCCAATGTACTGGCCCCTGCCTCTTCTGATCCACAGCTGTTAAAAGGAGATATATGTCAATACTGTAAAGGCCTAATTTCTTCTATTAAAAATAATCATGCTGGCAGAAATGCTGAAACCGGGCCATTCCTAAATGACTGGGGGCGGGAGTTAGTGCTTTCCAAAATTTCTCAGTGCCTTAAACAGGGTAGGTGACATAAGGAACTTGGCAAATTATGAGAAGGTAACGTTCTGTCCTGACCTAAGCCACGTGGCTGACAGGGTCTTGGTGCTCCGGCTGGGTGTCAGGCCTGTGCCTCTGAGGTGGGAGAGCCAAGTTCAGAACACTGGTCCACCAGAGACCTCCCAGTTCCACATAATATCAAACGGTGAAAGCTCTCCCAGAGATCTCCATCTCAACACCAACACCCAGCTTCACTCAACGAATAGCAAGCTACAGTGCTGGACACCCTATGCCAAACAACCAGCAAGACAGGAACACAACCACACCCATTAGCAGAGAGGCTGCCTAAAACCATAGTAAGGCCACAGACACCCCAAAACACACCACCAGACGTGGACCTGCCCACCAGAAAGACAAGATCCAACCTCATCCACCAGAACACAGGCACTAGTCCCCTCCACCAGGAAGCCTACACAACCCATTGAACCAACCCTTAGCCACTGGGGGCAGACACCAAAAACAAAGGAAACTACAAACCTGCAGCCTGCGAAAAGGAGACCCCAAACACAGTAAGATAAGCAAAATGAGAAGACAGAGAAATACACAGCAGATGAAGGACCAAGGTAAAAACCCACCAGACCAAACAAATGAAGAGGAAATAGGCAGTCTACCTGAAAAAGAATACAGAATAATGATAGTAAAGATGATCCAAAATCGTGGAAATAGAATAGAGAAAATGCAAGAAACATTTAACAAGGACCTAGAAGAACTAAAGAACAAACAAACAATGACAACACCACAATAAATGAAATTAAAAATTCTCTAGAAGGAATCAGTGGCAGAATAACTGAGGCAGAAGAACAGATAAGTGACCTGGAAGATAAAACAGTGGAAATAACTACCACAGAGCAGAATAAAGAAAAAAGAATGAAAAGAATTGAGGACAGTCTCAGAGACCTCTGGGACAACATGAAACGCACCAACATTCGAATTGTAGGGGTCCCAGAAGAAGAGAAAAAGAAAGGGACTGAGAAAATATTTGAAGAGATTATAGTTGAAAACTTCCCTAATATGGGAAAGGAAATAGTCGATCAAGTCAGGGAAGTCCAGAGAGACCCACACAAGATAAATCCAAGGAGAAACAAGACACATATTAATCAAACTATCAAAAACTAAATACAAAGAAACAATATTAAAAGTAGTAAGGGAAAAACAACAAATAAAATACAAGGGAATCCCCACACGGTTAACAGCTGATCTTTCAGCAGAAACTCTGCAAGCCAGAGGGGAGTGGCAGGACATATTTAAAGTGATGAAAGGGAAAAACCTATAATCAAGATTACTCTACCCAGCAAGGATCTCATTCAGATTCGACGGAGAAATTAAAACCTTTACAGACAAGCAAAAGCTAAGAGAATTCAGCACCACCAAATCAACTTTACAACAAATGCTAAAGGAACTTCTCTAGGCAGGAAACAAAAGGGAAGGAAACAACCTACAATAACAAACCCAAAACAATTAAAAAAATGGTAATAGGAACATACATATCAATAATTACCTTAAATGTAGTTTAAGGCATAAACTGGCTGAATGGATACAAAAACAAGACCCACATATATGCGGTCTACAAGAGACTCACTTCAGACCTAGGCACACATACAGACTGAAATTGAGGGGATGGAAAAAGATATACCATGCAAATGGAAACCAAAAGAAAGTTGGAGTAGCAATTCTCATATCAGACAAAATAGACTTTAAAATAAAGACTGTTACAAGAGACAAAGAGGAACACTACATAATGATCAAGGGACCAATCCAAGAAGAAGAGATAACAATTGTAAATATATATGCAACCAACATAGGAGCACCTCAATACATAACGCAAATGCTAACAGTCATAAAAGGGGAAATCGATAGTAACACATTCATAGTAGGAGACTTTAACAGCCCACTTTCACCAATGGACAGATCATCTAAAATGAAAATAAATAAGGAAACACAAGCTTTAAATGATACATTAAACAAGATGGACTTAATTGATATTTATAGGACATTCCATCCAAAAACAACAGGATTGCTCTCCAAACTTGCCTGTGGTTCACCATAGATTGCTGGTCCCAAATTGCAATTCCTCTGCTATTTAGGAATAAGCTCAATTGTGCGGGCTGAACTGATTATCTTTTATTTTTTTTTCCAAAAAGGCTGACACCACTAATCGCTAATATACTTTGCTAAATTACCAGATCATACCCTCCAATAGCACAACTGCTCGACCTGCCATCTTGACCCAAGAAATGCACCAAGATATTATTACCAGACTAATACTTTTAACACACTTTACAACTCTCCCAAGATATTATTAAAGAACCCCTCCCCCCCAAAATGCCAGATCTGTGGTCTTGGCTAATGCCATATAAATGGGAAACTTAATTATGAGCCGGGCTCAAGGACTCCTTATACCTTCACCAGTGTTCCCCTGTGCTTTATTTTACTCTCATAAAAAATGCTTTCTATGCTGTTTAAGGTAACTTATGCCCTATTCTCTAAATGTCTCCATTGTCTCTGTTATCACCCCAAGTTTCCTTAATATGATGTCAAAACATCAGAGGACTAATTGTATTAATCATGTTTTTAAAAAATATTTTTATGATATTTTGACTTCTTGGGGGCCGCCCTGACAGGGGAGAGATGGCCCCTTCTGGGGTAGCCAATACTTAAGAGACAGCAAAGGGCTCACAAGGGAGCACGACTTTCATACAAAACCCAACAATCCAGCGCTCACACTCTGAGCACCTCCTCTGACGGCTCTTACCCTCCAAGAGGCAATATTCCTCTGCCCGAATCACCCAGGGCCGGTACCAGACAACTAGAGACCACCCTGCAGCCCACAGCCCACCGACATTATACCAACGAGCCATGCTGTTTCCCCTTTCCTGCCAAAATACAATGCCCCATGCCTTCCCTTCACTGCTGTCCCTGCCTCCGGACGCTGGGTGCTTCCCCAAGTAGCCCCGAGTGTCATGCTCTCATTTCTAACAGAACTGCGAATAACAGTAAACTCTTCCTTCAATGGCATGGACCTCTCTGTATTGTTACTCAGTCACCGTTACACATTAAGACCCGGGCACAATCAGAGGCACGGTTCCCAACGTGGCCAAGTACAATGGTGGCACTTTAACTTCTCCTTTATTTTATGCTGCTGAAATAGCCTAATATTTCAATACGCACTACTAGAATATACACCTAAGATCCACTACTAAAAGCTACTTTATAGGATCCAGCAGATGTTGGTAATTTTTTTTAGCAGTGGGTAAGTGACAGGTGAAGTTAACGTGAGCAACTGTAAGGGTGAAAAGACCTTCTTCTAGGAGACTGAAGTCAACGGCTTAGACTTAAGCATCTAGGCCTAGTAGAGAGGAGGGGATACTTGGCAACATTCAGGGTTCAATTCTTCAATTCAGGGTTCGTTCAGGGTTCTTTCCCGTTGTGGAGCACAGGCTCCGGACGCGCAGGTTCAGCGGCCATGGCTCACAGGCCCAGCCGCTCCACGGCATGTGGAATCTTCCCGGACCGGAGCACGAACCCACGTCCCCTGCATCGGCAGGCGGACTCTCAACCACTGTGCCACCAGGGAAGCCCCACCACTTCTTTTTAATAGATAACATCTGGTCTGATCAATGTAAAACTTACTAAAAAAGAAAACAAATATAATTTTCAGGTTGGGGTTGGAGAAAAACTTGCTACATGCTTACATCCCATACCTGCCTCCCTCTCCTTGTATACTGTCCTGATGTGTTTTCCTGGCATAGGCAGATACCCATTTCATAGCAGCTTTTTAATGTCTTCATATATTAGTGGATGGATGGTGAACTCAAATTTACTGATGGGCCTAGTTTCTAATGCCAATCTGAGTAGAAAGATGACATTTCCTACATGCTTCACATCCACTGAATTAATGAGACAGGGCTGTTTTCAAGGGGTTCTTTGCACTCCTTTGGTTGTATTCTGAACATCCCAGTGCATGTACAGTTTTAGCTCCCTTTATTCATTCTTTGTTGTGTGTGTGTGTGTGTGTGTGTGTGTGTGTGTGTGTAAGTACATACCCTCAAATCAACTATACTGTTTTCAGATTTTTCTATATCCAAGGTACCCTTCTTGTATTTTGATATTCATTAAAACATGCAATTTACAACATCTGAACTACGGCAGGACACAAAACGTAGTTCTAACCCGTTCTGTACTACTCCTCGGGTAAGGACTAACTTCAGCCCTGCCGCTAGACAACTGTTTGATTCCTTCACAGACAACTTCACAGTGACACTCAAAGCCCAAGTGCGTTTCTGGTTAGCCTGTACTCTGAGAAATATGCTTCCAGGTAAAAACGTGATTTCCCTCCAAAGCATGATGGGAACACTTTACTGGGAAGGGAGTCTTCTTTCTTGCAAAACCTAAACCACCTGTCAATCATCTGGGTTGTCCCCTGTTGTGAGTGAACTACACACCGAACACATCTGGTTCAGAGAGATTTTCTGAGGTTGTTTTCCAACCGTGGGATCCATTCACATTTCAGGCTAAGCTTGTACAGAGTCAGACGCCACCAGGCACAGACTTCCAACTTTTGAGTAAGGGTCAAGGTTTGCTAAGTGCTCCAATCTGTAACCCTATCAACAAGCATTTTACAAAGCACGATGGATGGATGTTACTCGTCCGTGCCTGGAACTCCTCATAAAAACACAAGGGCTTCCAGAAACCCTGAGAGAGAAAATCAATTATTTCTCTCCCGGCTGTTAACCAGCTCTTGCCGACTATTCATCTTACGCGTGATGATGGCTAATATTCGCCGAATGGCGAGCAGACGCTCCTTCAGCGAGATCATGCTGAGTATGGCCAGCTGAGCCTTCCGCTCCAACGGCAGCACTGCCAGGATCCACCAGGACCAGGCAGGACCACTAAGGTTACTCTGCAAAACAAAGGGAAGCACAAAATTAGCACCTACAATACAAGCCTGTTCGCCCCAAATGGTCTTTTGTTTACCCACAGACACGTGAACAAGAATTAAATGCCGTCTTCTCTCTGAGGTCTACCGCGCAATTCATTCAGCCCTCAAAACACAAAGCTTACTGTCACGTCACACACTGAAATGTGGGGAAACTCACAAAAGGAAGAATGTGTCAAGAGAAGCATCTTCCACAGGGAAACGCTATGGATTAGTCACCCTTGTTCTCTCAAAGCTCTAGTTCAGAACATATGACCAGCCAGAAAAGGAGACTATAATTTTTACCTCTACCGTCCAATGTTCTGTTGCTGTTCTTTAAGTTTTAAGTATGTTATATACAGCACAATGTTTATAAAGCACACAGTAGGTGTGCAAGTTTGAGTGTTACAGTAAGATAAACCTTATAATACAGTCAGTGACAAATGTACCTCTATATGAAACATCTTTATATATGAGTTATTGTTAAATATATATATATAAGAAATTACTGTCAATTATATATTATTAATAGTTACTATTAATTATGCACGTACATATATATGAACTAGTAAGCGACCTGAGAGCCTTTATTTCACATAACCAAGCAGGCACTTCTGGAATGAGCTCTAAGCAAAAGTTGATCACAAAGTTGTTCTCAATAGTCCTGGTACTGGAACCAAGGCGTCCAAGGCGCCCTGCTTCTAATGTCTTGACTTCAGAATCCAAACTGGGAATCAGGGAGGGTGGCTCTAGACTCGCCAGAGCTCAGGGTGAGAGATCAGGAGGAACACAGAGGCCAAAGTGCACAGGGCAGCCCACGTCACTGTGCGGAAGGCACCCGTCTCCTCCCCAAGGGAAGAAGGCCCAAGTGCTGGACAAAACAACCTTCTGTGTGATTCATACCCTCCCTTTCCCTCCTCATCTTACCGAGTGGGGAGAAACTGAGTAGCATGATTAATGGGAAGGGCCTTGGCATAAAAATCTCTCCCACAAAGGACCTAAAATCCTCTGTGGCAGAAAGACTAATGGTCTCCCGAAGGCGTTGACCCCCCAGTTCCTGAAGCCCGTGGCTACGGCAGCTTACACGGCAGAAGGGACACTGCGGATGTGAGTGAGTCAGGGACCTGCAGATGGAGCGCTTATGCTGGATCTCCCCCACCTCGGTGGGCTCAGCCTCATCGCAAGGGTCTTTCCAGCAGGGAGCTGTTCTGGGCTGTGATCAGGGGCAGATGAGTCTATGGAAGAGGGGTCAGAGGTGCAAGCTGCCGGCCTGGAAGACGGACAAACGGGTGAGAGGCAAGGAACACCGCAAGCCTTTCGGGGCCAGAAAAGGCCAGGAAATGGATTCTCCTTTAGAGCCTCCAAGAAGGAAGAAAGTCTTGCCATCACCTTGGTCATAGCCTGGTGAGACCCGTGTCGGATCTCTGACCTCCAGAACTGTACAATAATAAATTTCTGTTGTTTTTAAGCCACTCCCATCATGCAATGTGTTACAATTAGAGATTAATTGGGGTTAATAAGCAAAAACTCCTAGAAAAAAGAATGATTCATACCTCAATCAAGTTAGTCTAATCACCTTGCTTTCTGAATCCAGGCTACAGAACAGAGGAGGAGGGGTTATAACAGAGTGGAGGGTGAGAAAGGACTCGGAGGTGAGCTGAGGCTGAAAGCACTGTCTTGGGTTTGGAAAAGACAGAACTCAAGTGGGGGTAAAAGACAGAAGCCCCCAAGAGACAGAAAAAGAACATAAAAATGGATGGAAAAGATACAAAAGACATTTCATCTGACTGTAAACCTGCTGAGACCTGGCCCTGCCCCCCTTTCTCCAGGATAGGTGAGCGGGCACAGTAGGACGAACTATACACTCTCAGTCACAAGCGCACAGCATCCCCACCTGGGCCACCCAAATGCGGAGAAGTGGAGTCATCTGCACTTACAAATGCTTCACAGACCTGAAACCCGTTCATCGCTTAAAGAACCAGTGTCACTGAGAGCAGTCCTGGGAGCAGGGAGAAAGCCCACGATGATGGGATCGAGGGCTAGGAAAGTTTCCGATTTAACGAGAGTTGGGGATTTTCTCTTCATTTATCCAACGCCTGTTCATTGGGTGCAGGGCAATCTTACATGCAAAACATAAAGTGTTCCTGCCCATATACTGAAATGACTACTAAATCTTCCCATGTTGGTGGGAGAAGTACAAAAGCTGACAGCCATCAGAATAAACTGATTTCTGAGAGAAAAGAAGTTACCTTCATGTAGTATTAATCAGAAAGCATGTATCGCTTTGCTCCAAATGGCACACGCTACTATACCAGGGGCTTCTTTGGGCTGCTGATAAATGAACTGGTTCATAAGCGACCATAATGGAATAAACAGCATAGCAGGTACCGCCAAGTTTTCCCCAGCATAATGTGTCTTAGCACATGACGGCAGGAAATAACAGCATGACAAAAGAAGAAAGGACGGTATACCTGAGGCTCAGGTTCTCTGTCGGGCATTAACCCAAAGTGGCTTAAGATCTGTTCTTTCATGTGATCCTGAAGTGAAGCAAACCAGGACACAGACTGCTGATAAACGGACTCATGCAGGGCGGTGAGCTCTTCATACTCTGCACCTTCCACCTGACCAAGGAGAAGAGACAACCTTTCAACAGTTCATTATCACACGCGTGTCCATCCCACAGTGACTGCGGCCACGTCTGCTGAGCGGATTCCTGGCATCAACACTTCAGTAATTCATCAGTGTTTTATAAACAAGATATATGCTCAACCTAGAAATCTTCACTTTTTTTACACAGTGGAGCTCTATCTACCCTGTCTGTCTGTCCGTCTGTAACATCCAGATGTTTCTCTTAATATAAGCACGGACCCGACGTTATCATGAATCATTTTTAATGAGTACATGCAATTCTATATCGGAGCTGTGCCATGATTTACTCAACCATTCACGTAAGATACATTTTAAAATAATACAAGTACTATAAGTATTTACGCAAAAGTGGTTTTGCATGTGTGTGTGAGAGAAGGGGCTGTCATTTCCTCAGGATAGTTTCTCAGCAGCAGAATTACCAAGTCAAAGAGTTATAACATTTTAAAAATTATATTCCACGTCACCACATTATATTCCAATAGACATGTTACAGCGACAGTGCATTCACGGCCTGAGCCTGACGCCAGGGGGAGGCCCTTAGGCTTCAGACGGATGTGCCCTGCTGCCCGGGGCCCCTCTCACTGCCCAGCAAGGCTCAGTCCTAGGTAGGGACACCTAGGAACAGGTGAGCAGGAACAGCTCTGGGCTGAGGACCAGGGGACCCAGGTTTGTTCTGGCTCCATCATTGCCTCTTGTGTGGAAGCTTCGGCCAGTTGCTCAGCTGCTTTAGGAGAGAATTTTCCCAACTGTAAAATGGGAATAAAGCACTAAGGTCCTTCCTGATTATAAAACAACAGCATTTATGAAAACTGAGGTAAACTGAGGAATCAGATTATAACACACATGACCATTCTCAATTTGATTTATATAATACAAATCAAATATTCATATGTAGTGGAGAGTTTTCTTTTAAAAAAAACTAAAATTATTTCATGTGGTAGCTATTTAAGCTACCATTTTAAAATATATACATACACCCCCAAAAGTCATCATCCACAATGATAGTCAATAAACCCTCTATCAGCATAGAAGAGGGACCCTGAGAGCCACCGCACTCAGTCTTCCTCACGCTCAGCTCCCTGGGCCTCAGACCTCAGAGCTCACCTCGCTGCACTCTGCCCTCTGCCCCACAAGGCCCGGTGCCCACAGATGACCAGAAACAGCGGCTGGCAAGGGGACAGAGCTGGCACCGTGGGTGTGACTACTCACCTTTTCATCTTCCAGATACTCAATATCTGCCGTGTTGTAGCCGTCTCTGTGACGGTGGCTCAAAACCCGGAAGCGGCTAATCCCGACGGCATCCACGACGGAGCTGCCGTCGGGGAACGTCCTGACGTCCTTGATCTCCAGCATGCAGCCGTACTCTGAGATCCTGGCAGGACAGGCGGGAGAAACAACCCTGACTTTAAAAATGCAGGAGGGTCTTCAGTTCTCCCCAGATGCAATCCTGGGTCTTAAAGGAATAAAAAGCCAAATGAAACAAACAGCATCTCCATGCCAGAGCAGCAAGGTTATTTCCTCCAAGAGACCAGCAGCCGATGAGAAACACACTGATGTGCGACGTGGCAAGAGAAGGGCCGGCGGGGACGGCGTACTTGTGCCTCAGCCCTTCTAACCAGTGGGGTGGGGACAGGTGGACCTGAAATGTAGCCCCCCAGCCCCCTTGGCCGGGGCACTAGAGCACTGTCCCCACCCCCCGCCCCTCAGACTCTGCTCCCCTCCCCCATGCTGTTTCCCTCCCCAACAAACTGCCGCAGAAAGGCATCTACAAGCACCGTCTTTGGGACTTCCCTGGTGGCACAGTAGCTGAGAATCCGCCTGCCAATGCAGGGAGCACGGGTTCAGGCCCTGGTCCGGGAAGATCCCACATGCCGTGGAGCAACTAAGCCCGTGCGCCACAACTACTGAGCCTGTGCTCTAGAGCCCGTGAGCCACAACTACTGAGCCCACGTGCCACAACTACTGAAGCCCGTGTGCCTAGAGCCCACACTCCACAGGAGAAGCCACCGCAATGAGAAGCCCACGCACTGCAACGAAGAGTGGGCCCCGCTCTCTGCAACTAGAGAAAGCCCACGTGCAGCAATGAAGACCCAACACAGCCAAAAATAAATAAATATTTTTTTTGTAAAAAAAGCACTGTCTTCATCTCCCTGTCTCCCCATCACACCTCAAGACCCCGCTGTTCTACCGACACGAGCCCAGTGGAGTCACACGTGAGGCTGGCACACCCCAGCTGACCTGTCGCTGACCCAGCACTCTCGCCCTCCCTGACCGGTCCCTCCCTTCACCACCTGCATCCTCCACGTGTCCCCACCACACTGGGGCTGCCCGGGACACTGTATCCTCACTCCAAAGCTCTCCCGCGTGACCCTACCCACAGTCACGGTTCCCACTGTCCCCCACATCCTGATGGTATCGATCGTGCCTACGATGTGTCAAGCATTACACAGAGCGATTTATCATACGTATTCATCCAAGCCTCACAGAAACATGGAGGCTCAGGAAAATTAAACTGATCTAGGCCACAGGAAGATTCAGAGCCGACATCTGAACCCAAGGGTATCTGATGCTAAAGGGAATGAACAACTGCACTACACACCTCCGAACTAATGCTGAGGGAGGACTCCCAAGTTACACACCTGCACAGAGTTATCACACCTCTGCCTGGATCACCAATAAAGCGCCCTCCTTCCTAAGGGTCTGTCTTACCCACAGCTGCAGTGTGCATGCAGCCGCCTGAAGAGCCTCTTCAAAGGAGGCCTCGGTGCCCCAGCTCACATGTCAGCTCCTCCAAAGTCGGTCTCAGCCACAAAACCTGTTCCTGCGATAAACATCTCACCTGGTCTGTGGCCAGGAACTTGGCTGCCAACTCTGCAGCATCCAGGGGATCGAGGCTCTCATGTTTGCCCACATGAGGCCATTAGAAATTTGTCCAAAAAATCAGCTGAATTCTCCCCCTCTCCTGCGCTTGGCCATGGGTGAGCCAGGGCTCCTGTCTGCTCTCTCCCTGGAGGACCTGTCTCTCCTCGGTTACCCTGAGCAACCTGCCCTTTGATGGGTTCGGGAAACAGGTTCAGTAGCTTACCTGTAGTAAATCTTTTCTGAATGTTCCATATTCCCAGTGGAAGTGGAACTTATGAAACTGTTTTTTCACTCTGCTTATGCTCATTGTGATGAATCAACTCTTAACAATTCAAATGTATTCATCTCTTTCTCTACGCTAATGCTCTCGGCATGTTGTGTAAGAAAAGAATCTCTCCCTGTTGCCAATTGTAAAGATAGTCCCCAATATTCTCTCTTAAATGTTTTAATATTTTGTTTTTCACATCTCACATTGGGAATGTAAATGTGCTACTTTTTGTTTATAGTATAAGGCAGAGAAAAGATTTTTTTTTCCCATTTGGACTACCCACTAATTGTCTGAGTACCTTTTATTGAGGAGTTTTGCCTTTTCTCACAAAATTACATATAAATTTGGAGTCCAGATATGAGTGGATCTGCTTATCTCTATAGTCTGTTTCAATGGTCTACTTACTCGGACTTGTAAGTTTATTGCAGGGATGTTCTCCCATCTTTCTCAGCTGGTTTTTCAAAACTACCAGGTCTTGGTCTTTAACATTATGATTCTAAAATCAGCTTGAGCAATTCCATGAAAAACCCTCCTGTGATGCTGACCAGATCTACTTTGGATTTATAGACCAACTGGGGTAAAAAGAACATCTCTCAGCCATAAAAAGAAACGAAATTGAGTTATCTGTAGTGAGGTGGATAGACCTAGAGTCTGTCATACAGAGGGAAATAAGTCAGAAAGAGAAAAACAAATACCGTATGCTAACACATATATATGGAATCTAAGAAAAAAAATGTCATGAAGAACCTAGGGGTAAGACAGGAATAAAGACACCTACTAGAGAATGGACTTGAGGACATGGGGGGGGGAGGGTAAGCTGGAACAAAGCGAGAGAGAGGCATGGACATATATACACTACCAAACGTAAAACAGATAGCTAGTGGGAAGCAGCCGCATAGCACAGGGAGATCAGCTCGGTGCTTTGTGACCACCTAGAGGGGTGGGATAGGGAGGGTGGGAGGGAGGGAGACGCAAGAGGGAAGAGATATGGGAACATATGTATATGTATAACTGATTCACTTTGTTATAAAGCAGAAACTAACACACCATTGTAAAGCAATTATACTCCAATAAAGATAAAAAAAAAATCTCTCTATGACACTGAGTCTATGTACCCATGAACACAGTATCTCTGTCCATTCTTGAATATCTTTCAATAAAGTTGTAGAATTTTCTCCATAAATGTTCTACATACATCTTTAGAAAGATATGTTCCTAGGTATATACGGTGGAAACTAGCAGATAGCCCTAAACATCAATTCTCCCCTAACTCCTGGGCAACTGGATGGACTACATTTCCCAGCCTCCTCTGCTGGAGGTGTGAGCAGCAGTGACTGCTATGGGCCCCTTTTCTCCAGGATCCCCTACAAGCACCAGGGCCTCTTCCACCAGCTAGAACTTGGATGTAATGACCTCATCAGGACCACGCAGTAATGACAAAGCCCTAGAGGATCAGGAAGCCAGGACGTGGGCAGAACCCGGGGTCCCCAGAGCAGTCTTTGGAGGGGAGCTGCCTGCTGATTTGGAACATCTTCCCTAGAAAAATGATGCAAAACAAAAAGAGACAGAAAACCAAGCAGGGCTTCCCTGGTGGCGCAGTGGTTGAGAATCTGCCTGCTAATGCAGGGGACACAGGTTCGAGCCCTGGTCTGGGAGGATCCCACATGCCACGGAGCAACTAGGCCCATGAGCCACAACTACAGAGCCTGCACGTCTGGAGCCTGTGCTCCGCGACAAGAGAGGCCGCGACAGTCAGAGGCCCGCGCACCGCAATGAAGAGTGGCCCCCGCTTGCCACAACTAGAGAAAGGCCTCGCACAGAAACGAAGACCCAACACAGCCAAAATAAATTAATTTAAAAAAACAAAACAAAACAAGCACCATGGGTTTTTATAAGACTGAAAGTTTTCTGGCTGTGTGGATAAAGGTTTCGTGGAGGATGTAACAATTTTTTTAGACCTAAAAAGTTGGACCAGATTTGTTTGTATAATGGTGAGCTGGAAGAGAAGTACAGACAGAGGGAAGCATGGAGGCATGAAAACATGAACTTTTTTTAGAGGAGGGCGAATAATGTGGCAATGGACTAGTAGGTATGATGTTCCAAAGGAAGGAATAGGAGATGAGGCTAGAAACGAAGGGTGGGACCACATCATGGATGGCCCTGAACTTATACTTTGTTACGTAACAGGAGACACTAGAGGTTTTCAACATCACCTTAAGCTGTTCTTCAAGAAAAATGACAAATGATACACTTAATTAGAACCCTTTCTTCGAACACTGGTAATTCTTACCCTGCGTGCTCTGCAGATAAACACATGCCAAACCGTTTGGTGCCAGTTTCCACGCATCTTCTTATCATAAGCCGATAGCGGGGCTCAAAGACGTGGAGCGGACAGGACACGGTGGGGAAGGCCATGGCACACACGAAGATGGGCACATCCCTGGTCAGACTGCGGGGTGAGGGAAATGTGAACTTAGAGGTGGAGCTGTTAGAAACAGAAGGGAGTGAGAGTCGCTGTGAAACAGCAGAAGCTAGGCAACCTCAGCTCTCTCACTTACAAACCCCTCAGGTTTGCCTCAGGCTTAGGTGGGAAAAGAAAGCCAAGGGCCACAGCTTGAGAAAGTTCTCAGCTGAGCCACGTTCCCTGCCAAGCCCTCTTATTTAATCTGAGGAGACCACGCTTATGATCACTATAAAAACATTCTGATGACCTTGAGGACACTGTGCTACGTGAAATAAGTCAGACAGAGAAAGACAAATACCACTGTAGGGGCTCATTTATATGTGGAATCTAAAAATAAACAAAACCAAGCTCACAGATACAGAGAACAGACAGGGTTACCAGAGGAGGGGGCAGGTGAAATGGGTGAAGGGGGTCAAACAGCACAAGGTTCCAGTCATGAAATAAATAAGTCCTAGGGATGTAAGGTGCAGCATGGTGACTATCGTTAGTAACACTGTGCTGCGTATTTAAAAGTTGCTAAGGGCTTCCCTGGTGGCGCAGTGGTTGAGAGTCCGCCTGCCGATGCAGGGGACGCGGGTTCGTGCCCCGGTCCGGGAAGATCCCACATGCCGCGGAGCGGCTGGGCCCGTGAGCCATGGCCGCTGAGCCTGCGCGTCCGGAGCCTGTGCTCCGCAGCGGGAGAGGCCACAGCAGTGAGAGGCCTGCGTACCGCAAAGAAAAAAAAAAAAGTTCCTAAGAGAGTAGACCTTCAAAAGCCCTCATCACAAGAAAAAAATTTTTGTAACTATGTCCAGAGACATGTTAACTAGACTTATTGTGGTGATCATTTCACAATATACACAAATATCAACTCATTATGTTGTACACCTGAAACTAATACAATGTGAGATGTCAATTATATCTCAAGAAAAGTAAATAAGAAAAAAATTCTGATGAAAGCCGTCAAAGGTAATGAGTTCTAAATAAAAAAAGAGCAGCAGAATGATAAGGTCTCAATACTTACGGGTCACTACAACACAACATTTTAATCACTTTAAAAGAGAAAAAGTAACTGTCAGGCCTATTTTCAGTGGTCACCCCTTTCTCCCTTCTATGTCCTGCGCCTTTTCAATTCTGAAAAATTCAGCATTGCTTAGTTAGATACAAAAAGCAACCATATAATACTGTCAAAACACACTTTAGAAATATTTCTTACAAACTTTTTCAATTAAATTCAGATAAACTCTTTGCAATTAATTTTTTTGGAGGCTAGTTTCTCTGCCAAAGGCAGGGGGAAAAAATGAGATAAAGTTGTGAGATTAACAAGGATTTTCTTCTTTAGCCTGAACTCAACACCAAGCACCTGGAGCACAGAGACTTACTTTGAAAGCTCCGTCATTTCTTCATCATAAATTCTCTTTCTGTCAGACAGTTCATCTGACAAATATCGAAATATTAATTCTTCAGCCAGAGTAGTTGTATGAAAATTTCTGCTTGCCAACAACTGGAACAAAAGAAAAAGTTAAATAATACCACATGGTAATTAATTCTTATGGACAAAGAGCTCTCTTCCTAGTCAAGGGTCAACAAGGAGGTGGGGGAGGGGAGTCGTCTCAGAAGACAAAAGGGACTGAGGTGAGAGCAGGGGGGTCGGCCCTGAGAGGGAGAGAAGGGGAGGGGGAGGGGAAGTCCCCGGACGCTCCCCCCTCCATGAGAGAAGCAAAGAAAGCATTCCCTTGGAGCAAGGAAGAGGCAATTCCCATTTTGCTGGTGTATACCCTTTCCATGAGTATCATAATGTCAGGGAGGGTGAGTAGCAGGTGGTGGGAGAGAAGAGAGATGAAAGAACCACCTGGAGAGTGAAAAGCTGAGGCTACCAGAGAAGCACAGTAAGGATGACTAATAAGGACTTCCCTGGTGGCGCAATGTCTAAGACTCCACCTGCCAATACGGGTTCGAGCCCTGGTCCGGGAAGATCCCACATGCCGCGGAGCAGCTAAGCCCGTGCATCACAACTACTGAAGCCCGTGTGCCTAGAGCCCGTGCTCCGCAACAAGAGACGCCACCGCAATAAGAAGCCCGTGCACCACCACCACAACGAAGAGTAGCCCCCGCTCACCACAACTAGAGAAAGCCTGTGCTCAGCAACAAAGACCCAATGCAGCCCAAAACAAATAAATTTAGTAAAATAAGTAAATTTATAAAAAAAAAAAAAAGAATGACTAATAAGGTTTTGGGTCTCAGATTTAAGATTATGAATTTAAAGTGAAATTTAATCTTCCCTATTTTGTGGGTTTACTCTGGCACTGCGATGCTACTTATACAGACGCACACAAAAGGCAAAGAGTTGACTTGACCTGGACTGGGAAAGGGCATTGAGGGTCTGAGGAATTAAAGCTGGATGTGAAGGGGAAGTAGGTTGAGACCGAATAAAAAAGTGCTAGGAATTGTCAGTTCCCAAGAAATACTTACTTCTGAGAGTTTTTCTTTGCACAAAGGACAATGTGGGGCATGGTCCAGGCAGCGCTCGAGGCATTTTAGGCAAAACATGTGTCCACAGGGCGTAGTGACAGGCTCAAAGAGCAACCTGGAGAAGACATCTGGGTTTTCAGCAAGAAATGTCCAGCAGACGTTTTCAAATAACCTTTTTATAAGAAATCACTTATATCCATTTTCCATTTACAACTTCCTTAATCTTATTTTTAGAAAATAAATCGTTATTGAGATATACGTAATTTCTCTAACAATAAAAAGCCCGTTATGTTTGGGATACAAAATTCAGAAAGGCTGAATTCTTCACAGTTGCGTAGATTCTATGTCATCCTACCTCATGCAAAGGGCACACTCAAAATCAGCCACATCTATCAGGAGCTCTGCACTTTCTCCTACGTTAGAGCTCACGTTCCTTTGGGGTGAGGAATCAGCCTCTGAAAAAGTTAAATGCTATAATTAACACTTGCACATCTGGGTAAGAGCATGTGATAACTGTATTTCCTCTGGGTAAAGTATGTTACACCAATGTAACAAACCATGCTGGATGGGATTAGCAGTCCAGCTGTCCCTCCGTATCGCCGTGGGGACTGGCTCCAGGATCCCCACAGATACCAAGACCCCTGACGCTGCAGTCCCTTACGTAAAATGGTGTGGTATTTGCATATAACCTAAGCACATCTTCCCACGTACAGGCATCGCCCAGAGATATTGCAGGGTCAGTTCCAGTACACTGAAATCAAGTGAATATTGCAATAAACTGCATCACACAAATTTATTTTTGGTTTCTCAGTGCATATAAAAGTTATGTTTATGCTATACTGTAGTCCATTAAGTGTGCGACAGCATTATGTCTAAAAAAAATGTACATGCGTTAATTGAAAATAATTTATCGCCAAATGTGCTAACCATCTTCTGACAACACAGGTTTGCCACAAACCTTCAATTTGTTAAAAAAACAAAAATCTGCAAAGCACAATAAAACGAGGTGTGCCTGTACGTTAAATCATCTCTAGGTTACTTATAACACTTATAGTAACATATGTAAATGCTATGTGTTGATAACTCATCCCTACACAGGGCCAAAGAAAGTTTTGCTTTTGGACTTTCTGGAATTTTTTTTTTCTGAATATTTTTGATTCGTGGTTGGTTGAATCCGCAGATACTGAGGGCTGACTGTATACAGCCATAATTTAACTGTAAAGCATGAATAAAAGTGAAAGTTATACCTAAATTTTCTCTGCTATGTTTGACTATGAAGTCCTTGTAGGGGTAAACATATAAACTGTCCTACAATCTTGAAGGTGACATGTTCATTTCATTACCAATTTTAAACCACCTATATAAAATGTTTCTAAAGTATATTGAGTATCAGCCAACATTCTATCACTCTAGGGTCACACACTCAGTGACAAAATAGCCTTACTGGGCTTCCCTGGTGGCGCAGTGGTTGGGAGTCCGCCTGCCGATGCAGGGGACGCGGGTTTGTGCCCCGGTCCGGGAAGATCCCACATGCCGCGGAGCAGCTGGACCCGTGAGCCATGACCGCTGAGCCTGCGCGTCCGGAGCCTGTGCTCCGCAACGGGAGAGGCCACAGCAGTGAGAGGCCCACGTACCGCCAAAAAAAAAAAAAAAAAAAAAAAGTAGCCTTACTGACCTTTCTTGGGAATTTTTCCAGGGCCGTTCACATCGTGCGCATCCTCCAAATCATTCGGAAACTGTCTCTTTAAACCAGTGCTCAGCGCCGCTGGAAGAAAACTTTCTAACACTTCCTTATCCTCCTCAGAGTGTAGGCCCAGTATAAAATATAACACCGAAGAATTGGTATTTCTAAATACATCCTGTTTCTCAGATGGATTCTGGTTAAGTAGGAAAAGAGAATCCTGAATCTTAAAGAAATCATAGCATCAGAGAAAAAAAAATCATGCAGTAGCCCTTCTTAGAAATCTCTGGAAAAAAAGAGAGCATATACTCTTCCCTCATAACTGGTTTCATCTATTAACTTCTAAGATGAACTTTACACTTTTCATCGTAAAATATAAGGATAATTTCTTCCGGAAACAGATCAACTGAACACCAATCTTCATACATTCAAACCATCCCTCTGCTCTTTTTTCTCCAAGACAAAATAATATCAAGTCTCCTGATGTTGTGAGTTGTTTGGAGATGTTCTAAAAGTTTCTTTCAATCTTCAGTGATTTTCATTACTTCCATCAAATTCCTTTAAAAGTGTCAATTCTCAGGCTGAGAAGCCAGAACTGGTCTTAAGAAGTACTTGTAGCTAACGTAACGCAACCGTGTGAGTAACTTGTAAATGTTCAAAATTACATAAAGCTTAATCAACATAATACTGACAAACACGTGCACTTCCCACCTTAGAACTCCCTGCACTGCCACCTCCCTCCACAGGAGGCTGGCTGTTTATGTGGTTCTGACACTGCGCCGTTAATCTTGTGTTCAACATTCTGCTTTGGATGGAAGATGTTAAATTCTGAGGCACGTTTTCTGAAGCAGGGAAAAACACCTCACACATTACCTGTAAAATTGCCAAGATGGAAAAATATATATTTTAAGACACTTTTGAAAAATACATCACATACCTGAAAGACTCAGAGGAAACTCTGAAGCCAAACAGGCCTAAGACATTGACAAAAATAACTACCCTGTAGTTACCCAAAAAATAATTACCCAAAAATAACTACCCCAAAATAACTGCCAATGTTTTAAAAATTCAAGTGTGTCTGAAACCACAGTCAACATCTTAAGCATCTGAGCCCCCAGTTCCTGTCCATCTTACTCGTACCAATTACAAAATACGAGCATTACAGTCTCCTTGAGTTTGGTCCTTACACACCTGCTACAGAAAATCTCCCCTAAATGTCTCAGGGGTAAGAGAGAAACGTGGGGTGTATCGGTTGCAGGGGGTCCCAGACTGTACCTGAGCTGTGATGACCCACAGGATTAAGATAGTTCTAGAGGGCTGCTTAATTTACAAGAGAACCGGAAGAGTCAACCAGTACGAACTTTAAAGGAAGAGAAGGTGAAGGGACACAGTTCTGGTTCACCAGCTTTTGGTGGTGGTGGGAAGTGCTGGCCAGTCCCTCGATGGTCCTGCAGAAAATCAGGGACTCAGCTGAATCCGAGGGCTTAAGAGAGGCGTAGAGGAGTCACTGAAACCTCAACGAAGAATGCAGCCACTGCGCTGCAGGTGACAGATGAGCGCACCAGAACCCACGACCTCTGCGGCAGTGAGGGTCAGCACCCCAGCAGGGACGGCAGTGTCCTCGGCACTGGCCCTGAGGGGTCAGCAGAGCTGCAGGAGGCTGCCAGGGAGGGTACCACATCTCATGGGCATCAGGAGGCTGGCACTGTTTGGCACCGTCCGTGACAGAAGATACCTAGCACCTGTACCATGCTGGAGGGAAAAACATCATGTCTGCATGCAAAAGCGCCAGACGGGCAAGAATCCACGAGACCTGAATCCTGCTCCTGGGACCTTCCTGAATCTGCTTAACGTCGCTGAGCTCGGGCTCAACTTCTCGTGATGCTGTTATGAGGATCAGTTGGGGTAACACATGTTTTACGATTCTTGTGAAAGTTGCAGGTGAGACAAAGCAGGCAGGAATCGTTCAAAACAGCCAGCTCAAGATTCAATATTATTTTGACAGGTGGAAACAGTGATCAAAACCAATGAGTGACAACTTAACAGGACCAACAAAGACCAGTCAACTACACAAGAATAGGATAAAAAATAGTGCCAGGAAGTTCTCATTACAAAAGAAACATCTGGCTCTTCTGGCCAATTACAGTTCTAACAGAAGCCAACAGTGTGATGGGAGGCTAAAAATAAATTCCCAGTGAACACAGGGAAGATACACGTTCACCGCCTGCAGCCACTGCATATAGGGGCTAAAGTTCGGGGTATACAGCAAGGCAGCCAGAGGAGGAAACCTGACAACCCCGTTCTATGGGGAGAGGATGTTAGGTTCAAAGAACTAGTTAAGGCGAAGATGATAGCTCTTCTCTAATATCTAAGGCGGTTTAAATTAAGGAGGAAAAACTTCTCTCTTGCTCCAGAGACTAAAACTCAACTGTAGAGTGGAAATTACAGGGTAAGTGTACCGTACAAGTTGAAAATAAACAGTGTTAAAATATGGAAACGTTGACGTAAAAGCAAGGACTCCTTGTCATCGGAAATGCTAAGACTGTGTACCTACTGTACAGGCCTTTTTATAGGGCAGGTCCCCACATCAAGTGTGACTCGATGACCTCTAACAAGACTGGGTTAAAGATTTGCGTAAAACAGCAGGTGTTTCTGCTCCATGTTGGTAAAGTTCTGCTGAAAATCTCAAGCCAACCTATGTGGCTCAATTGGTAACTTTTGCACAAATCATGACGCCTCTTACAGGCTTCTGCACACGACAGTCCTTGAATTACAAACTCCAGGGCAAATCACTTTGCCTCCCCAGCTGCACACACCTACCCTGCCTCAGTAATACGTGTCACTATTTCAGTAGAATTGAGGTATGTGTACACTGTCTCATGAAACATGCGGCATCATCAAATGCATGAACTCATCATTATCACTGTGTGTTTTAAATCACACTGTCATGAATAATTCAGAACTACATTTCTTGTTCATTTTACGTGTAGCAGCTACTCGGCATGGACACAAAGGCTGAAGATAAGACTTCAAGAGGAAAGTCATTGAACGGAAATCACACCTTCTGCACTTCTTTCTTCACTGAGTTACATTCAGGATTCAAAGCCAGGCAGTAGAGAAACTCCTTCAACACTTCCTTACTTCTTCCCAGTCCGGAAAGAGCCAGAGCTTTCACGTGATGTCCCTGGATTCATCCAAAGATATACATTTGAAAAAACAGTGTGATGATATACTCATGTACAAAGAGCCCTGAAATTAAAAAAAAAAATCACTGGAACTGTTTTATTTGCACATTAAGGAGAATAAACACAAGCTCACCGAGGATGGCTCTAGCTCTACTGCCTTCGAAACTGGGCAAACCTGAATGTCCCACAAGTGCAACACACAATCAGAACACAGGGGTCCATACCTGGAATGTGAGCCCAAAGCAGTTCTAAGGGACATGCTGAGAGAGAACTGACTGTCTACCACCCTTCACTCACCCAGCAATCACAGGTCACTACCATGTTCCTGTCTTCAAGGAGCTTACAGTCTCATGGGAGCACACAGACAGGACAGACATAACTAACACAAAGTGTAATATACAAAGGCCCACAACAGAAATGAACAAAACGCAATATGGGTCAATATTTTCCAACAGCATTTTGTTTTTGCTTTATGGATGCAATGCGGCAACGAAGACCCAATGCAGCCAAAAATAAAAATAAATTGATTTAAGAAAAGGGAGGGCATACTTGTCTTGCTCCTGACCACTGAGAAAAGGTTTTTAACTTTTCACCACTGAACATGATTTTGGCTGTGAGCTTGTCATATATAGCCTTTATCATGCTGAGGTTCATTCCTTCTATACTTAATTCGTTGAGAGTTTATATCATAAAAGGGGGCTGAATTTTGTCAGATGCCTTTTCTGCATCTATTAAGATGACCAGGGTTTCCCTGGTGGCGCAGTGGTTGAGAGTCCGCCTGCCGATGCAGGGGACACGGGTTCGTGCCCCGGTCCGGGAAGATCCCACATGCCGCGGAGCGGCTGGGCCCGTGAGCCATGGCCGCTGCGCCTGCGCGTCCGGAGCCTGTGCTCCGCAACGGGAGAGGCCACAACAGTGAGAGGCCCGCGTACCACAAAAGAAAAAAAAAAAAAGATGACCCTATAATTTTTATCCTCCATTCTGTTAATGTGGGGTATCACACTGACTGATCTGCCTATGTTGAACCATCCCTGCATCCTAAGGATAAATCCCACTGGATCCCGTTGCAGTGATCCTTCAGTGTGCTCTTTCATTTGGTTTGCTGGTATCTTGTCGAGAATTTGTGCATCTACATTCATTAGAGATAACTGGCCTATACTTTTCTTCTCTTGCAGTGGCCTTGTCTAGCTTCAGTATCGGGGTAATGCTAACCTCATAAAACGACGTTGGAAGTGCTCCATCCTCCCTCAATTTTTGGAAGAGTTTGGTGAGGACTGGCATTAATTCTTCTTTAAATTGATAGAATAGATTGATATCAATTTAGATTGATAGAATTCATCAGTGAAGCCACCTGGTTCTGGGATTTTCTGTTCTGGGAGATCTTCCATTACTGGTTCAATCCCCTTGATTGTTATTGGTCTGTCCAGATTTTCTAATTACTTCTTGATTCAAGACTTGGTAGGCTGTATGTTTCTAGGAATTTACCTATTTCTTCTAAATTATCTGATTTGTTGGTTTATAAATGTTCAAAGTAGTCACTGAACCTTTGTATTTTTGTGGTATCAAATGTCTTCTCTTTTACTCATAATTTTATTTATTTGAGTCATCTCTTTCTTCCCTAGTCTAGCTAAGGGTTTGTCAATTTTAACTTTTCAAGAAACCAAATCTTAGCTTTGTTCATCTTTTATGTTGTCCTTCTCGTCTCAATTTCATTTATTCCTGCTCTTTTTTACTTCCTTCTGCTAACTTAGTTTGTTCTTTAGGTTCTTGAGATTTAAGGCTGTTGTTTTATTTTTTTAAAGCATTAGTATCTATTTATTTGTTTATATTTATTTATTTTTGGCTGTGTTGGGTCTTAATTGCTGCATGCAGGCTTTCTCTAGTTGAGTGAGCGGGGGCTACTCTTCATTGCGGTGGCTTCTCTTGTTGAGGAGCATGGGCTCTAGGCACGAGGATTTCAGTAGTTGTGGCATGCAGGCTCAGTAGTTGTGGCTCTCAGGCTCTAGAGTGCAGGCTCAGCAGTCCTGGCGCACGGGCTTAGTTGCTCTGTGGCATGTGGGATCTTCCTGGACAAGGGCTCGAACCCGTGTCCCCTGCATTGGCAGGCGGATTCTTAACCACCGCGCCACCAAGGAAGTCCCTGAGATTGTTTATTTTAGATCTTACTTTTTTCTTAATGTAAAAGTTTATTGCTACAACTTCCTTGTTAGAACTGCTTTTGCTGCATCCCATACATTTTGGTATGCTGTGCTTCCACTTTGGTTCGTCTCTGGGTATTTTTCTATTTTCCTTTCGATTTCTTCTTTGGCTCAGTGGTTGCTCACAAGCCTGTTGTTTAATTCCTATGTATTTGTGACTTTTCTAGTTTCCTCCTATTTATGTATTTCTAGTTTCATACCATTGTGTCTGGAAAAGATACCGGATAAAATTCCAATCATCTTAAAATTATTAAGACTTGCTTTATGACCTAGCATATGATCTATCATGGAGAATGTTGTGTGCCCTTGAAAACATATATTTTGCTGCTGTTTGTTGGAATGTTCTGTATGTGTCTATTCGACTCATTTGATCCAGGAGTCCATGATTCCTTATTCAAGTTCAAGTCCATTATTTCCTTATTGATTTTCCATCTGCATGACCTGGCTTCAGGGGATCATCTAAACTCCCCTTCACCTAAAGTTGGCTGTGAGGGTACCAGCTGGGTAGGGGTGCACTGGCACCATCTCCATGCAGATCTGCCAGCTGAGTTCAACGCTGGCAAAGACCATGGGGACACTCAGCAGCTGAGACTGCCAGCATCCCATGGGTACCTGCAATGGCAGCGGCAGCTAGGGCTGCTGGGGTCCTCCTCTTCTTCTCTTCGATGTGTGGGGGGATGTTCCAGCTGAGGGGATCCCTCTGTGGTACCAGGCCTGAGGCACTTGCATTCAGAGCAGAGCAGGAGTCACAAGCTCAGTGGCAGGCAGAACTACCGTGGCCCCTGTGGCCTGGGACACAGGCTCACTTGCTGCGATGATGGAGTCAGTATCTGAGGTGCAAGTGTGTGTACATCACCCATGGAACCAGGGTCTGGGCCCCCCTGCAGTGATTTGTATTTAAGGGGGTCAAGAGGGTGCGCAAGATGCAGCAGCAGCAAAGCCCAGGGATAACAGGGCACAGAGGTGTCCCAGTTGAGGAGGAAGGGATGGAGCACAGAGCAACAGCTGCACAGTCTGGTGACAGAGAGTCAAAGTCCCAACTGAGGACCCAGGGGGCGGGGCACAGAGCAGCAGCTTCATGGTCCTGTGATGGCAGAGTAGCAGATGCACAGACCCTAACTCACTTAGGCCCCAGGGGGAAGGGCACAGCACAGAGGCAGCTCTGGTTCCCACAGGTGGTGAGGCCCTGTGGCACCCTAATCCTCGTGAGTGGGGCCCAGCAGCAACCTGGGTTCCTGAAAGCAGGTCTCACCACAGTGAGAGCTCCAGCACTGGGAAGGAGACCCTGGGGAAGGACCCTGGGCAGCTCCATCATCTGGGTTCAGGATTGGTGAAGGCTGTAAACGTCCTTGGAAGCAAAGGCTGCAGAGGTCCATGGTGGTGACAAGGATTGCTGAGGTCCTCCTGTTCTTCTTTCCCCATGGGGTGAAATCCCTCTGAGGGTATATTTCTACAGACTTTTCAGTCTGTATCTTTGCATTTAAAATTGACTCCTGTAGGCAGACACCATGTAGTTAGTTGGTCCTTGCTTTGGTCTATTTGTGGTGCACTTCATCACTTCCTTTATATTTGAGTTACAATTTACTGTTTTCCTTCAGACTTGAAAAATTCCTTTAGCATTTCTTGTAGTACACATCTGCTGGCAACAAAGACATGTTTCCTAAAAATGTCTTTATTTCAGCTTCATTTTAAAGATATATTTTTACTGGACATAGACCTTTGGTTGAAAGGTTTCTTCTTTGGGCACTTTGAATACGCTATTCCAATGTTAACTGGCTTCCACAGTTTCTGATGATATGTCATTAATGATCTTATTATTTTCCTGTATGTCGTTTTTCTCACTTCTGTCATTTTTCTCTCGGTGCATTCAAGAATTTCTTTTTGTCTTTGGATTACTGAGTGGCAGTCATTATGATGTGTCAGGGAGTGTATTTATTTGTATTTATTTTGCTTTGGGGTCAATAAGCTTCTTAGATCTGAAATTAATATTTTCTATTAAATTTGGAAAGCTTTCAGCCCTTATTTCTTCAAAAATTTTTCTGCCATTTTCTAGCTTCTCCTTCTGGGATTCCAATTACACATATGTTGTACCATATGTTTCTAAGATTCATTTTTCTTTAAACTTTTTTGTTTCTGTTCTTTGGATTGTGTAATTTCTATTGCTCTATCCTCAGTTTCACAGATTATTTTGCTGTGTGTAATGTGCTATTGAGCTTATATAGCAATCTTTTATTTCAGCATTTGTATTTTTCAGCTCTAGTATTTCCATTTTTTATAGTTTCAATTTCTCCCTTGGGACTGTCTATTAATTCCAAGACACCACACTTTCCTTCAATTCTTTGGACATAATTTCATTTAATTCTCTAAACTTACTTATAATAGCTGCTTTGAAGTCTTTCTCTGCTAAATGCAACTTCTGGGCCCACAGGAAGACAATTTTTATTGACTATCTTCTATCCCGAGTAAAGGTCAACAATTCCTCTTCCTCTGCATGTCTAGTATTTTTGGTTAACACTGGATATTTTACATAACATGTTGTATCAACTCTGCATTTTGTTGTATTCGTCTGAGGATTACCGGGTTTTGTTTTAGGAGGCAGTTAACTTTCCTGGATTCAGCTGCATCAACTTATCACTTGCTGGGTTATATTTCTGAATATGGACAAATGATTTGCTAGTACTGGCCCATCTCTATTTGCACCAAAAGCTTGGACTCAGTATCAGCCATGGCTGCTTGCTTGAAAGGATGGCTTTGCTTGGGTAAAACACCTGCTGGACCAGCCCCGCCTGAAGCTTCCATCTCATCTTAACCACAGTTGACCGACTTATCCTCCCTCCAGTCCTCTGAACGCATCTTCCAATGGCACTTCCTCTAGCTGCAATGGTAACCTGGAAATGAACTTCTGTCCTTTACTATCTTAAAGTAATTATCAAGGCTGCACTTCTGCTGGAGCTGTTCTTCACTAGACATATATCAACAACTGAGATTCACAGATTTACAATAAACCCTGAAAATAAAACCAAAATCCCAAAGGCTAGAGATCCATTTGCTGCCTCCCTGACATGTAACTTTGTAGTAATTAAGTCTGTCTTTTGTCAGAGACACACTGCCAGGTTGTCAGCACAAAGATCAATACCGTGGAGAAGAATCTAGCTTCAAAGGGCAACATAGGTCTACTGTCAATCAGAAATACTAGACTTGTAATTCACAGTCCTTAAGGCTCAATCACTACTGATAGAAATTACCTCAGAAGAATAAAAGATCAAGGGATCAGAGAAAAAGTATCAGAAATACGAGTAGGGAATGTATTTAGTGAAGCAAACAAGCAGCAAAATGAATTTCCGGGCTTGGTCCAACGAACGTTGGCTTCCCATTCTTGGACTCATCCCCACACCCATCTTAATACTCAATCTAATATGAAAACATTTTGTTTTAAAGGATGACTGGTTGGATGAATGGATGGAAGGAAGAAAGGAAGAGCAAGCTACATCCATCCTGTCTATTAACCTGGGTTAATGTTTCTTCAGTGTTTCTAAAACAAAGATGATTAAAAAGCAATACAGCAGGAGAAAAAAGTATTTTTATTAGATAATAGAGAATGCTATAGGCATTAATCTCATCACAAGTTCTTTAAAACTTTAAAATCTCTTAAGGGGTTTAAAATTCAAAAATTCACGAAAAAAAGTTACAACTTTTATTCTTTGACTCCTTAAAGACCTCAAGGACAACTTAAGCTACTGTTATTAGGTTAGCAAACCTTATTTCGTGTCACTAGAGGAAGTAATATCAGACCTTTCCAACCAAGACACAGAGATTAAAATTATTACAAAATAAATACATACAAAACATTCACCCTTTTACTAACACCATTTATATGCACCATGCATATTAGGGCCCAACTGCTAATCACTATTATTATGATTATAATAATAATATAGTATCTTCCTACTTAAACTATAATTTTAAACATTTCTTCTTTATTCACCAATTCATAAAATTCTATTAGTTTGTTTATATATTTGTTCAGTGCCTAAGGCATATTATTCAGCTAATCATCTACTAATAGTAATCTAAATTAGTGTTTCCTATCCAGATCCAGTTGGAAACTTGGTCTTTTAAACTGAATTGGTTTATTATGAAGTGGATTGCTACATTTAGACTATCTACAATTTGAGGGAAATGTACTCTGTCCGTAGGTACTAATCACAACGATCTTACTTTATTCTTCAGAAAATCCCATACACAGGTAACTATGTTCAATATCCTGTGACAAACCATAATGGAAAAGAATATGAAAAAGAATGTATATACGCGTAACTGAATCACTTTGCTGGATGGCAGAAATTACCACAACGCTGTAAATCAACTATACTTCAATAGAATTTTTAAAAATCCCATAAATTTACATTTATTATCTCCAAAGCCAACCTATACAAACAAATACCTTAGGCAGGAGAGGTTCATTCTGACAAACTGCACTGGCGTCCTGCAGAGCCTGTTCATAGTTCTTCATGGATAAATACAACTCTGCTCGCAGCAGCAATAACGAATTATCACCAGGAGCTGAAAGGCATGAGGAATGGAAATAAATTAAACTGACTGCATTTTTTAAAAATGATCTTTAAGTCATTAAAAATATTAAATTAGAAAACAAACATAAAGGTAAAATAAACAACACCCCCTCTAATCATAGGTAGAGTTTCGTAGTTTGGTAAGTATATTTTACATAGCTTTTCTCAGGAAATCAGAAAGAGAATGAGTAAGGTCTCAAAATGCACCAGGAAAAACAGACTGCTACACACACACTAGCTGCGGCATCATCTCTATTGAGTAGATGCTGAACCATCTTAATGTCATAACTAGGTATTTAAAAAGAAAAGATTTAGAATAATTTTCTTGAAAGTACACAAGGAAATTCACGCTTAAAGACAGAAAAGTAAAACATGATTTGTTTTTCTATGCAACTGAGCGGGTGCAGATTCGTACCCATGATACGTTCAGGTAAGTGGGAAAAGAAGGGAAAACAAGTCTTCCTTTTCCCTAGATTCTTCAAACGGAAGAGATCTTGAGAATTGCAGTGCTCATATGCTACTAAGGACCTAAGAACAGCTTACAGAGAAGCTAACAGTGCTCTCACTGTGAAGTGATGACAGCGTATGAAGTTGTTGATTAGGCAGGGTACCATGGAAACGTGACAAAGCCGGAGCTCAAGAAAGCAGAACCATCATGGCCGTGTTTCTAGGCCGCTGGACAGAGTTCACTCTACCCATACTCACTGTAGTCTTTGAAATAGGGCTGAAGGGTGCATTTTAGTTCATCGATAAAATTCTGGGCGCCTAAAATGTGTTCTCATCTCTCCACTTAAGACGCATTTTTGACCTGCTCCAAATCCTTGATCTTGAGCTTTTTCTCAAAGTAACCACTTGGTACTTTCCAAAGCCTACCACATCTCCTCTCTGTTTACAGAGTTAACTGGTCAAAGGTGCAGGCAAGGCATGGGGAGCAGGTATTAATTATGTTACTGCTACAAATGTATAATATAGAGAAGGTATGACAAGGAAACAAGTGGGAAAAGGGAAAAGTAACAGCAGGAATGGAGGAGCCAAACAAGAAAAGCTGAATTTTTTAAAAAGACACTGACAGGCTGGAGCAGAGATTAACAACTTTTTCTGTAAAAGGCCAGACATTAAATATTTTAGGCTTTGCAGGGAAAGAGGTCAACTTGAGGGTATTATGCAGGTATTTGTACAACAAGAGAGAAGACAAATATTTACACCTTTTTTATTGACAAACTGCAAAACATAGTAATTTAGTTCTTTTTTTGTAGTATAGGTCTACTAATTAGAAAAATGGAATTCTCTTAGAGAAGACAACATTTTCCTCAATTCAGGTTCAAAGTTAGTGTTCCTGTCATCAAAATTGATTGAAAATGTTCACCTATTGATCTGTAACAAGATTTTACATATTCACCTTTGAAAAGGCACACAGGTACTATGGAATACTGATGTGAACCCACACGCATATAATTTTAACTGGAGCATTTCACTGCCTGGAAAGTGTTTATAGAATTCTATTAGATTCTTTTTTTTTTTCTTTCTGGTATGCGGGCCTCTCACTGTTGTGGCCTCTCCCGTTGCGGAGCACAGGCTCCGGACGCGCAGGCTCAGCGGCCATGGCTCACGGGCCCAGCCGCTCCGCGGCATGTGGGATCTTCCCGGACCGGGGCACGAACCCGCGTCCCCCGCATCGGCAGGCGGACTCTCAACCACTGCGCCACCAGGGAAGCCTCTATTAGATTCTTCTCATGATATCTGCCCCTTTAGTATGTCAATATACACTAAATATAATCGCAGATTAATCATTTTCAACTGAATATTAGATGAAAGTGCCTCAGTTGCATGGTTGAATGCATTTTGAAATACAGAAATCTTCTTTGGAGACTTTTGGAAATCTAAAACAAACAAAACAAAACCGCTGCTGGAAGTACAGTGTGAGCTTGGGAAACATACCTACGAAGGCATTAAAACAAGCGAGTATTAAATTTCATAGAATGCTCTTTCAGCATCTATTACATGCAGTATATCTCCTCCCTGTTATTACAGTGAACCACGTTGAAAGATTTGTCTAACGTTGAATTATCCTTACATTCCTTGGATAAGCCCTCCTTCCTGACCTTAACTCTTATTACACTGCTGGATTCAAAATATTACTAAGAAGTTTAATTAAGGTTTGCGCATCTATGTACACGTCAGACCAGTCTATAAATTTTTTTCCCGTGCAAGCTTTACCTGATAACAGTAACAAGATTATTCTAACCCTACAAAATGAGATGGAAATCCTTCCAAAATTTTTTATGAGCTATCGATAAAATAAGATGGGAGTTAATCTTCCTTGAAAGTTTGTTAGATCTTGCTTGACAGTAGTGCCTCTGTTCAGAAGAAAATCCCTGAGTTCAATTTCTTTAATGGTTTTTGGTCCATATCAGTATTTTACTTCTTCCTGGATCAATTCTGGTAATTTATAGTTCCCTTAAAATTGTTCTTTTCCTATTGATTTTAAGATCTGTTGTATTTATATCTGCAGTTATACTTTCCTTCATTCCTGATGCTGCTTGTGCTTCGCATTTGTCTTCATCGCACTTGCCAAACGTGTCTGTTTTACCAGGTTTATAATAAACCAGCTTCTCACTTGTTAACCGGCTCAATTTTTCCTATTTCACTAATTTTTCTGTTTTTTCACTATTTTGTTGCTTTTACTTTGTGTTAGCTCAATTGATGAGTGAAAAACACATTTCATTTACATTTATTTTTAATCTTTTTCTAATGCGTTTAAGCCTCCACTCCTCAGATTCTGAAGGCTGCTTTTACAGAAGTCCGAGGGCAATAAAATTCACTTCCCATCTAGACGTTGAATGAATCAAACCATTTTTTTTGCTGGCTTCTAGCATTTGACAACCCATTTATGAAGCCAGCACTTCATAATTTAACCTATTAAAACATTTAAAATAGATCTCAACACATTTTCTAAGCATCAAGCCTTAAGCTTAATAATACTCAGAATTTATTGAGGAATCGCTCAAAAATGAATGGAAGAAGAGAAACAATTTAAAATGTTTTGTGTAGAGAAGGTAAATGGAAGAAAAATGTTTCCTCCAAAAAAACTAACACAAAATTTCAGAGAGTTTACCAATTAACCCCTGTACAGGCAAAAGATTCAGAAGAGGACAGCCTGAGAACAGGCTTTGTGAGAAGAGAAGAGAGATTGTAGTTTGTGTTTAGGGCTGATCAAAGGCTGTTCTCCTCCAATTGCCACCCAGGGCCACTGTGGTGCTGGGAGCTGGGGTTACTGCTGGACAGTCTGTCCAGTGAGTGGGCAGTGGAGAGAAGTAGAGACCTATACAAGTGCTACTTTAAAAGGGTTGAATGAAGTGACACAAAGCAATGACAACTGGGTAGTGTTCCCAATGAATAGAAGGAATGAATAGCAATCTCCTCATAGGTTATTTGTTCAAACTAATGTAGGACTTACAAAGTCAAGTCCATAAATCTTGAGTGTACATCTTGAACTTTACATATGTTACACCCATGTAATCACCACCACGGTCATTTCCAGGATCTACGAAGGTTCCCTTGGGCACTTTCCCAGTTAGGACACCTCTCCAAAGGGTCACCACCAGTCTGACGTCTATCACTACAGATTACTTTAGGCTATTTTTGAATTTCTTATACATGGAGTTATATAAATGGAATGGACCCTTGTATCTTTCACTCAGTATCATTCTGTGAGATTCATCCATATTATTGTAGGTCTCAGTGGTCTTTTTAAAAAATAAACTTTTGTGTAATATTATTTTGTGCATTTTACACAAAATACTCTGAATTGATTTACTTACTCTACTGGAGGGCTGTTTCTCAAATGTTTCTGGCACATATAAATAAAGCTGACACATTCTTGCATGTGTCTCCTGGTGGACATGACATTCATTGCTATTGGTATATACTCAGAAGTGGAAACACTGTGTCAGAGGTTGTATATATGCTTAGCTTTAGTAGGTACTCCCAAACATTTAACCTCTACCAAGTGACATTTCCACCAGCAACATAAGAGTTCTAATTCCTTCAAATACTTGCCCAAACTATGTAAATGTTTAACCATGTAAATGGTTAAACTTTCATTTTAACCATTCTGGCGGGTATGTAGTAAGATCTTATTTTAGTTTCAATTTGCATTTGATCACCAATTATGTTGGGCACCCTTTCATATGTTTATTGCCCTTTTGAGACCTACTTTTGTAAAGCATCTGTTGAAGTCTTTGCCTATTTTTTGGACAGACTTCGTTTTTGAACCATAGGCATTCTATCAATATTCTGGACTTGCATTCTCAGTAAGACACATATTACATATACACACCACCTTTTCACTCTTTTAGGGGGTCTCTAAGGAACAAAAAGTTCTTCATTTTAATCAAATCAAATTTATTTTTTCTTTTATCATCCTTTTAGTGTCTTATTCAAGAAGAAATTGCCTGTCCCAAGTTCATATTCTCCTATGATTTCTTTTAGAAATTTAATTGTAATTTCAATGTATGAGGTAAGTGTCCAGGTTCATTTTTTTCCCTATGAATAAGCAACTGACTCAGACTATTTAAAATACTTCTTTCCCCAGTGAATTCCACTGGCATCTTTGTAGTAAACCAAGTGTCAGTTTCTGTGTGTCTATCCTTGGGCCAATACAACTCTTAATCACTGCAACATTATGGTACGTCTTGATACTTTATAAACTCTCCAGCTCTGTTATTTTTCTTCAATACTGCCTTGGTCATTCATCAATTTCCACCAAAACCATTGGCTGAGACTTTGAAATTGCATTGAGTCTACAGTTCCATCTGTAGAGTACAGATATCTTATTGATACCCAGACTTGCAAGTCATGAAAATAAAATCTTTCCATTTATTTAAGTCCACTTTAATTTCCCCCAGAAATGTTTTGTATTTTCAGTGTAGAGGTTGTGAACATCCTTCAGATATTTCAGGATTTATTCCAAGAAATTTTTTGTTCAGTGGGTTGTTTTCAAATTCTGTTTTCTATTTGTTCTTTACTAAGTATTTATAATTATCATTGGTCTTTCTATATTGACCCAATATTCAACACTCTTGATAATTCACTTATAATTTATAATAGTCCAAATATTATTCTGGAGTCTCTAGGTACTCCCACACATGATCTACAAATAATAACTGTTTTATTTTTCCAGTTTTGATGCTCTTTTATTTTCTCCTCATTACACTCACTAGAATCTTTAGTACAATGTTGAGTGGCAGTGATGACAGTGAACAACCCTAGTGAATGGGGAAATATTCAATATTTAATTAGGATGGTTTCTACAGATACTCTTTAACATATTAAGAATGTTCCCTTTTATTCCTAGTTTCCTGAGATTTTAACAGACATACGATTTTTCTCCTTTATTCTGTACACGTGGTTGATTTACAATGAACAAAGTAACATTCTACTTGATCATGATGTATTGTTCTTTAAGTTTATTACTAGATTCAATTTGCTAATATTTTGTTTAGGATTTTTGTACCAATGCTCATAAGAAATATCGGACAGTATTTTTCCTTTCCTACAACTGACGTTTGTGCTCACCTTTCTTTCCTCCTTTCTACTTCCTTGGGATTCGATTTGCTTTTCTTCCTCTAGTATCTTGAAATAGAAGCCTGGAGATCACTGATTTTCAACTTTCCTTTTGTAGTAGAGACATTTAAAGCAACAAGTTTCCCTCTAAGCATTGTTGCAATGACATCCCATAGTTTTACATACAGGCATACATGAGCGAGATTGTGGGTTCAGTTCCAGACCATCACAATAAAGCAAGTCACACATTTTTTTGGTTTCCAGAGCACATAAAAGTTTTGTTTACACTATATTATAGTCTATCAAGTGTGCAATAGTAGTATATCTAAAAAAAAATGTGTATACCTTAATTTAAAAATACTTTACTGTTGGGCTTCCCTGGTGGCGCAGTGGTTGAGAGTCCGCCTGCCGATGCAGGGGACACAGGTTCGTGCTCCGGTCCAGGAAGATCCCATATGCCGCGGAGCGGCTGGGCCCGTGAGCCGTGGCCGCTGAGCCTGCACGTCCGGAGCCTGTGCTCCACAACGGGAGAGGCCACAACAGTGAGAGGTCCGCGTCCCGCAAAATAAAAAAAAAAAACAACTTTACTGTTAAAAAACATGCTAACCATCAACTGAGCCTCAAGCAAGCCATCATCTTTTCGCTGGTGGAGGGTCTTGCCTTGATGCTGATGGCTGCTGGCTGATGAGGGTGGTGGCTGCTGGAAGTTGAGGTGTCTGTGGCAGTTTCTTAAAATGAAACAATGAAGCATATGCCACAGTGACTGACTCCTCCTTGCATAAGCAATTTCTCAGTAGCATGCACTGCTGTTTCACAGCATTTTACCCACGGCAGAATGTCTTTCAAAACTGGCATCAATCTTCTCAAACCCTGCTGCTGCTTCATAAACTAAGTTTACATAATAGTCTAAGTCCTCTGTTATCGTTTCAACAATCTTCACGGCATCTTCACCAGTAGATTCCATATCAAGAAATCACTTTTCTTTTTTTTTTTTTTTTTTTGCAGTACGTGGGCCTCTCTCACTGTTGTGGCCTCTCCCGTTGCGGAGCACAGGCTCCAGACGCGCAGGCTCAGCGGCCATGGCTCACGGGCCCAGCCGCTCCGCGGCACGTGGGATCTTCCCAGACCGGGGCACGAACCCGTGTCCCCTGCATCGGCAGGCGGACTCTCAACCACTGCGCCACCAGGGAAGCCCAAGAAATCACCTTCTTTGCTCATCCTTAAGAAGCAACTCACCTACTAGTTTTATCCTGAGATGGCAGGAATTCAGTCACATCTTCTGGTTCCACTTCTAATTCTAGTTCTCTTGCTGTCTCCACCACATCTGCAGTGACTTCCTCCATGAAGTCTTGAACCCCTCAAAGTCATCCATGAGGGTTGGAGTCAACTTCTTCCAAACTCCTGTGAATGTTGACATTTGTACCTCTTCTCATGAATCACGAATGTTCTTAACAGCACCTAGAATCATGCGTCCTTTCCAGAAGATTTTCAATTTCCTTTGCCCAGATCCACCTGAGGAGTCACTTTATCTGGCAGCTATAGCCTTACGAAATGTATTTCTTCAATAGTAAGACTTGAAAGTTGAAATTACTCCTTGATCCTTGGGCTGCAGAATGGGTATTGTGTTAGCTGGCATGAAAACAACATTAATCTCTTTGTACATCTCCATCAGAGCTCTTGGGTGACCAGGTGCATTGTCAATGAGCAGTAATAGTTTGAAAGGAATCTTTTTTCTGAGCAGCAGGTACCCACAGTAGGCTTAAGATATTCAGTAAACCATGTTGTAAACAGATGTGTTGTCGTCCAGAGTTTGTTGTTTCACTTACAGACCACAGGCAGAGTAAATGTAGCATAATTCTTAAGGGCCCTAGGATTTTCAGAATGGTAAAGGAGCACTGGATTCAACTTAAAATCCCCAGCTGCATTAGCCCATAAAAAGAGGGGCAGCCAGTCCTTTAAAGCTTTGAAGACAGGCATTGACTTCTCCTCTCTAGCTATGAAAGTCCTAAATGGCACCTCCTTCTAGTAGAAGGGTACTTCGTCTACATTGAAAATCTGTTGTTTGGTGTAGCCATCTTCATTAATGATCTTGGCTAGACCTTCTGGATAACTTGCTACAGCTTCTACATCAACACTTCACCTTGCACTTTTATGTTATGGAGACAGCTTCTTTCCTTAAACCTCATGCACCAAACTCTGCTAGCTTCAGAGTTTTCTTCTGCAGCTTCCTTACCTCTCAATCTTCATAGAATTAAAGAGAGTTAGGGCCTTGCTCTCGATTAGGCTTTGGCTTTAGGCAATGTTGAGGCTGGTGTGCTCTATCCAGACCACTATAACGCTCTGCATATCAGCAATAAGGCTGTTTCACTTTATCATTCATGTGTTCACTGTAGTAGCTCTTTTAATAACCTTCAAGAACTCTTCCTTTGCATTCACAGCTTGGCTAGGTGTTTGGCACAAGAGGCCAAGCTTTTGCCCTGTCTCAGCTTTCAACATGCTTTCCTCATTAAGCTTAAATATTTCTAGCTTCTGATTTAAAGTGAGATGCATGACTCTTCCTTTCACTTGAACACTTAGAGGCCATTTTAGGGTTCTTAATTGGCCTAATTTCAATACTGTTATGTGTCAGAGAACAGGAAGTCCCGAGGAGAGGGAAAGAGTTTGAAATAATCAATATTCTCTTATATTTTTTCATGTATTTACTCTGTCTAGTGATCTTCATTCCTTCCTTTAGTTCCATGCTACCATCTGCACCATTTTCCTTTAACCTGAAGAATTCCGCTCAGTACTTCACGCAACTGTAATGGCAGTAAAAGTCCTTCCTATTATTTACCTGCATTTAAGCATCTTAATTTTGCCTTCATTTCTGACAGATATTTTTCATTGGGGTAAAGAATGCCAGGTAGGTTTTTCTTTCCCCTCTTTCATCACTTTCAAGATGTTACTCCATTATCTTCTAGTTTTAATAATTTTGTTGAAAAGTCAGCTCTCAGTCTTATTCTGGCTCCTTTCAAGGAAATATATCCTGCCTTCTCTAAGTGCTTTTAAATGTCTCTTTATGTTTGATTTTCAGTAACTGGGCTGTAAGATACTTAGATACGTTTTGTTTGTTGTGTGAAGTGAATGCTTGTGTTTATCCTGTTGGGCTTACTGAGCCTCTTGGTTCAGTGACTTAAAGTTTCCCATCAGATCTAGAAAATTCTCAGCCATTTTTCCTTCAAATATTTCACTTGCCCCTTCTCCCTCTCTCCTCTTCGGGGGCTCGTATTAAACAGATTTTAGAACTTTTCTCTGTGTCCCCCATTTCTCTTATGCTCTGTTTTTTTCCTCTGTGATTCAGCTTGGATATTGTCTATTGGCTTGTTCCTGAGTGTTCCCATCCTGATTTCGGATGTGTCCAGCCTGTTTTCGAATCCGTCTAATTCTCAACTTCAGATACCGTATTTTCCAGGTCTAGAATACCCATTTGGTTCTTCTTAACAGACAGTTATCTATTGAGTTATCTTTTCATATGTTTATTTCTGTTTTAACATACAGTTATTTTGAATTCCACTCGCAACTTATTGGCCAAAATTAGTCACATGGCTCTACCCAACCACAAGCAGGCGAGGAATGCAATCGTACTTGTTTGGAGAGGCTATAAAGATACAAACATTTGGGGAACAGCATTAATGATTACCACCCTTGGCTACGGTCACAAAATAACTAAGGGTCAGGCTGGGTCTAAACACAGGCATTTCCAAATCCAAATATTTGTAACCTTTTTACTATAACAAAACCTCTCTTGGGAGCTAATTCATTACTAAGTTAACTTTTTTCTATAAATTTTTAAACTAGAGAAACTTGGCTTTCTTTTCCAATCTTTCAGTGGAAAATGGATACTGAATAAAGTTCTCATGATGAATTGACTGCAATAATCCATGTTTTTAAAACTTTTAAATTGAGGTCTAATATATAAATGGAAAATACAATGAATTATCACAAAGTGAACACACCTGTGCATCCACCGTCTAGGTCAAGGAACAGAACATTACCACTACCACGCAAGTCCCTCCCATACTTACTCACAGTAACATTCCCCTTTTTCTTCCCCAAGGTAATCACTGCCCTTACTTGCTTCTAACATGCCATAGTAATTTTGCCTGTTTGGACTTACAGATAAATATAATCATGTATTAAAAATGCTTTTGAGTCTGGCTTTCAATTAACATGTGATTCATCCACACTGTAGTATGTAACTGAAGTTGGCTTATTTTCTTTCTATGTAGTATTCCACAAAGACATCACAATATATTTACTTATTCATTCTGTTCCTTTTGGACATTTGAATTCCACTTTAGGGCTATCTCTAATGATGTATATACGCTCTTGTACACCCCTGTATACATTTTTTCAGTGCACGTATGCTTGTACCTCATTGAAGCTGCTTGGCCAAAGGTCATAATTAACATGTTCAGGTACTGCCAAACAACGTACCAGGGGTATAACTATGCAGACCCATCAGCCGCATACAATAGTCCTCATTTTCTAAGTCTTCTCCAAGAGTTGGTATTGTGATCTGTTACATTTCCAGCAACTGTTTTTTAAGGTTCTGTACTTGTGCTGTCTACAACAGTAGCTGTTGGACACATGTGGCTAGTGAAAACGAGAGAGAGGTCTAGGGCAACAAAGGAACTGAGTTATTTTTTATTTTAACTAGTAGAATTTTTAAAAACGGATACTCTTCAGTTAGAGGATAACTTTTAAGTTAATTTGGAACGACACCAACATGAGAATCCACTTTTTCAACTCTAAATTTTAAGAAATCTAAACATAGAGGAAGTACTTCTGATGAAAATTTAGTATCCAAATCGGGGTGGGTAGCAAATGTAAAATACACAATGAATTTCGAAGATTTACTGAGAAAGTAAAAGCTGGATTTTTTTACATTAAAGATATGTTGAAATAACATTTTGAAGGTATAGGGTTAAAAATATTTTTAAAATGAATTTCACCTGCTACTTTTCACCTTTTTTAAATGGGTTAACAGAAAACGTAAAGTAACATATGTGGCTTACACAGTATTTCTACTGAATAGTGTGGCTCTGCACCATATATACTGATACATAAATAATTGAAAACTAAAAAATACACAGCCTGTTAAAGTACGGATATGTTGGTTTCAAATACGGTACCAATTATTTGCTACATAAAGCAATTTAACTGCCCGATTCCAGCAGAGAATCTCCCAATTTGGATACAGGTGTGCCTTCTAAAAGAGAAAACCTTAACCCTAGTTTACAATAAAATGCATAATGACTAGAGCACACAATAAGACTCTTAGTAACAAAACATTAAACCAAGTCTTCTTGACTACAGATTTAAGTCATGCACACACAACCCTGTTTCAAAACCAGCGAATTCAGAAAACAAATCACCCTCCATCCACACATTCTCCACCCCAAACAACTGTCAATAGAGCACACTCATTCAGAGTCAAACGCAAGGACCAGGACCGGAGTTTGGGCTTCCTTTAAATTATATATTCTTAACAGGTGGTGGCTGGGCGGGAAGCGGCTGCTGCTGGTCACAGACTCTAGTTTAAAAGATAAAATAAAATAAACCAGACTACTAGTTAGTATATAACCATCTAAAAAGCTAATCACACCATTACGACATCTAACGGCCTTTGAGAGAGAAGGGAGGTCAGGGCCAAACAGTGGAGTGTAAGAGCATCCTTCCTGGATCCCCAAAGCATTTGCACCAGCAAATCCCCCAATCACAAGGCTATCTTCTTGTGATAGCCCGGGAGTGCTACCTTCTTGTAACACACGAGGGTGTTCGCTATTTGCATTTCCCTGCAAGACGAATTAAAACCCTTGGCCCTCCCCCCACTCCTATACGGCTGAGATAGGGTGAAAAGCAGTGCTGGCCTCACAGGGCGGCTCAGGAAGGCCACGGAGGTCCCGGAAAAGACAGCCCGCAGGTGCAACTGGCCCCTACTCTTCGCCTCACCGCCTCCAGACAGCACAAGAGCCCCGCCGGCCGAACCCACCTCTCCCGTCCCGGCCCTGCCCCTCAACAGGCGAGCGTGTAGGTGGCCCAGCCCCCGCGCCCGCTTACCGAGGTCCAGGGCCTGGTGGCACCTGAGCAGAGCGGCCTCGGGCTGCTGCTGGCGTTGCAGGATCTGCACCTGGCCCGCCAGCCTGCGCGCCCGGCACTCGGCCGGGAAGCACTTCTCCAGCAGGCCGCTCAGCACCACGTTGATGCGGCGCACCGGCGGCCGGCCCGGCCCCGGCTCAGCGCAGCGCCTGCACACCGTGAGCCCGCACGGCAGCGTCACCGGCTTGTGCAGCAGCCGCTGGCAGCGCGGGCAGTCCAGCAGGTCCCGAGGCGCCGCGGGCACCGAGGCCGACGGCTCCCCGCTCGGCGCCTCCCCGCGGGCGCGGCCCGGCTTCCCCACCGGCGACCGCCGCTCGCGCGGGCCCGGGACGCACGCCAGGCCGCTCGCCAGCTCCCCCAGCTCGTCGGGCCGCAGCGCCCCGAGCCGCGCGGCGCCGCGAAACGCGCCCAGGGCCTCGGGGAGGCGGCCGGCGCGGGCCAGCGTGTCCCCCAGCCGCAGGCATAGGCCGCGGTCGGGCCGCGCCAAGCCGGCCAGCGCGGAGCGGAAGAGCTCGGCCGCCGTCTCGTACTCGCCCGCGCGGAAGGCCTCGTCGCCCTTCTCCACCCGCTGGGCGAGCGGCTCCCCGCAGTCGCAGCCACGACAGGGGGGCGGCGGCGGGACTGGCTCGGGACTCATCACCGCGGGGCTGCGGCGACTAGGGCCGAAGGGAAGAACGGAGAAGGGAGGATGCTCGCTGCCCGGGCCCGGCGACTGCAGCGCGGGCGCCGCGTTCGCCGAGAGCCACGCGCGTCTGTGGGTGGGCGGTGCGCGGCGGGCCGCGCGACCACCGCCGGGGGCGGGCGCGGGGTGGGGCCGCGTCTCCCACGCGGCGTGGGCGGGGCGGGCACGGTGGGCGCGGCCGAGCCCCGGCCCGCGGGGAACGCCCTCCTAGCTCCCCTGGCTTAGGCAGCCGGGCCGCAGGCGGGAAGGCGGCGACCCCTCCAAGTTCGTTCGACGTCTCCGCAAACCCTCTCCCTCCTCGCCCCGGGCGGCCCCGCGCGCGCGTCTCCGTGCGCGCTCGTCTCCACGCGCCCTCGTCCCGCGCGTTCTCTGCCCGCCCCGCGCAGCTCCTTGGCCGTCCGCTGCCGCCCCCGCGCCTGCAGCAGGTGTCTTCAGCCCGCCGTGCCCCCTTCTCCCCGCACCGAGTGCCAGCCTAGCTCCAAGGCCTGGCCAAGCCCACCTGCGGTTGTGGTTAAAAAGAGAACCGAGGGCTTCCCTGGTGGCGCAGTGGTTGAGAGTCCGCCTGCCGATGCAGGGGACACGGGTTCGTGCCCCGGTCCGGGAGGATCCCACATGCCGCGGAGCGGCTGGGCCCGTGAGCCATGGCCGCTGAGCCTGTGCGTCCGGAGCCTGTGCTCTGCAACGGGAGAGGCCACAGCAGTGAGAGGCCCGCGTACCGCAAAAAAAAAAAAAAAAGAGAACCGATAAATAAGTACCAGGGATGTAACGTGCAGCATGATGACTATAGCTAACGCTGCTGTACCATATATGGGAAAGTTGTTAAGAAAGCAAATCCTAAGAGTTCTCATCCAAGGAGAAAATTTGTTTTTTCTTTTTTTCCTTTCTTTCTTGCATCTATATGAAAAGATGGAAGGTAGCTGAACCTATTGTAAACATTTCAACCATATATGTAAATCAAACCATCATGCTGTATGCCTTAAACCTATATAATGATGTATGTCAATTATTTTTTAATATAACTGGAGAAAGAGAAAGAGACAGACAGAACTGAGGGAACGTCACCCAGTACACCACTGTAACCCTAGCTTTGACTTAGGAAATTGTGTTAAATGACCAGGAAGCCTGAAGTGGGCGCTGATCGGATCTCATGAGTAAGCTTTTCTTAACGGAACTCTAGATGTTAGAGACATTTTAGAGCTCTAATTTAGACAGAACTCTAACATAGCATGTGAGGAAATACCAGACTAAGTACTGGAAAGGATTTGAGACATGGAAAATTGTATTATGTCCTTGATAGGAAAGTAGAGATAGAATTTCTAAAACTGTCTCCTACAGTGCAGTACTACAGAGAGAAGTTGCTGGAAGGAGGGAATTAAAAACTACACATAACCTGCTCTTCTCTCCCTAGTGCTCGGCCATCTGTTTCATGCTATGTATTTGAATGCGATAAAATGCATTATAGTATTCCAAAATCCGTACTGTTCATTATTTCAAGTCGAAATGTCTTCATTCTAAATTTGTGAAGTTTTTCTACATCTAAAATTGGTAAAGAAAATATAAGATACTCCCATCAAATCTGGCTTGGAAGAAGGGAAATGCCTCATTAAGTGAGGTGAGAAAATTTTAGATGAGTCCTTAAAACGGAAACGGAGACAACTTTGGCCAGCCTCCTAGTCCCACGATACAGAAACATGCAGAGCAAATCCCCCTGCCACCCCCTCCATCGGCCACCTCCCACCTTCCCATGAATGATTTTTCTCCTCAGCTTTCTATTTTGATTGATAATGGTTGTAGTCAAACTAGGTTTTGATCTGTTCCTCATTACTGAATGGGTCCAAACTCTCTTTTACATCACTCTTTGGGTTTTCATCTACTCTCTTTATGTAGTAATTCACTTGGATTTGAAGGTTGCTTATCCAACAAATTCACCACCAACAACCGGGAAGCTGCCGGGGGTTGGAGGGCAGCTTTTGAGTAGTTAAAATTGTTGCAACACTAAGGACTATGAAACCTTATGATCTTGGACTAAGGACTAAGGACTATGAAACCTTGGACTAAGGACTATGAAACCTTATGATCTTGTTGCAACACTAAGGACTATGAAACCTTATGATCTTGGATCTTATTTGTTCTTTTAGACAAATTTCTAGCAGAAGAACAGAAAGGAGACGCTGTTCGGAGGTATGCCTGCTGAGAGCAAGAAGTGTGTAAAGTAAAAATATCAATATATTGTGAGATTTATAACATGCAGAAATAAAGTACGTGACAGAAATAGCACAAAGGCCAGTATAGGAAAAACAGAGGGCTACAAAGTTCTAATACTGCATGTGAGATGGTGTAGTCACTTGAAGGAATATTGTAGTGAGCTAAAGATACATACTCCAAACCCTAAAGCAGCCACCTAGATAACACAATATTTATAGTTGAACGTCCAACAAACGAGATAACTGGAATTATTCTACAAAATAAAGTCTATTAACCCAAAAGAATGAAGAAAAAGAGAAGGGGGAATAAAAACAGAGGAGATGAATAGAAAACAAAGAGCAAGATGGTAGACTGAAACTCAACCATATCAATCCATGTTAATTAAATATTAATGGTCGAACCACTATAATTAAAAGGCAACATTGTCAAATTGTATATAAAAGGAAGGTCCAAATATACGCTGCTTCCAAAACAAAGATACATATAAGTAAAAGGTAAAAGTTAAATAAGAAGATACAAATAAGTTAAAGGTAAAAGGATACAAAAAGTTGTTTCATCTTAACCCTTACCAAAATAAGGGGATAGTGACTACACTGATATCTGACCAAGGAGATTTCATAGCCAAGAATATTACTAGGAGAAAAGATGGCCATTTCATAGTGATAAAGGGGTCAATTGGTCAAGAGGACAGAACAATCCTAAACAAGCATGTGCCTAATAATGGAGCTTCAAAATGTACGGGGTGGGCTTCCCTGGTGGCGCAGTGGTTAAGATTCTGCCTGCCAATGCAGGGGACATGGGTTCAATCCACACGTGGATCCAGGAAGATCCCACATGCCGCAGAGCAACTAAGTCCATGCACAACAACTACTGAGCCTGTGCTCTAGAGCCCATGAGCCACAACTACTGAGCCCATATGCCACAACTACTAAAGCTTGTGCGTTCTAAGGGCCCATGTGCTGCAACTACTGAGCCTGTGTGCTGCAACTACTAAAGCCTGCGCTCCACAGCAAGCACTCCAGAGTGGTTATTTTTTGATAGTAATGATGATGAGAATAATGATAATGCTGTATTCAATGAATGCATCCTTCTGTTTCTGACAGGCGCACTGAGTAACAGTATTTTGGAAGGTCTCATGGTATTTATTTATCAACCTCAAAGTGAAAAATAAAACCAAAATATTCTACTTCCGTTATTAAATTCTAGAGCTTTATTATTTACTAAAGCATCTAAGATCTTTTAGCTCTTAAGTACATTTTTAGCCTGTATCACCTCCTGGACACTAAGATTTGAGGACACATCAGTAGGTTTTGTAGCATAACATCCCATCTTGGTACCTTGTACTGGGTGGGCCAAAAGGTTCGGTTTTTTCTGTAAGATGGCTCTAGACGCACTTAGCTGTCTTTAACTTCATTCAAAACAATTTTGTTAGATTGAATGTGCCAGCTGTCATATCAGCGTGCATTTTAAAAAGACATCAAAATTGGTGAATTTTTGTGTAGCCATTTTAATATTGAAGATGGAAGAAAAAAGGCAACATTCTCGGCATATTATGCTTTATTATTTCAAGAAAGGTAAAAACGCAACTGAAATGCACAAAAAGACTTGTGCAGTGTATGGAGAAGGTGCTGTGACTGATCGAATGTGTCAAAAGTGGTTTGCAAAATTCGTGCTGGGGATTTCTCGCTGGACAATGCTCCATGGTTGGGTAGAACAGTTGAAGTGGATAGCAATCAGATCGAAACAATAATTGAAGACAATCAACGTTATACCACGCAGGAGATAGCCGACATACTCAAAATGTCCAAGTCAAGCATTGAAAATCATCTGCACCAGCTTGTTGTGTGAGTCGCTTCGATGTTTGGGTTCCACATAAGTGAAAAAAACCTTCTTGACCATATTTCTGCAGCAATTCTCTACTGAAATGTAATGAAAACGTTCTGTTTTTAAAACAAATTGTGACGGGTGATGAAAAGTGGATACTGTACAACAATGTGGAACGGAAGAGATCACGGGGCAAGCGAAATGAAGCACCACCAACCACACCAAAGGCCGGTCTTCATCCAAAGAAGGTGATGTTGTGTATTTGGTGGGGTTGGAAGGGGGTCCTGTATTATGAGCTCCTTCAGGAAAACCAAACGATTAATTCCAACAAGGACTGCTCCCAATTAGACCAACTGAAAGCGGCACTCGATGAAAAGGGTCCAGAATTAGTCAACAGAAAACGCATAATCTTCCATCAGGATAATGCAAGACTGCATGTTTCTTTGATGACCAGGCAAAACTGTTACAGCTTGGCTGGGAAGTTCTGATTCTTCTGCCATATTCACCAGACATTGCACCTTCGGATTTCCATTTATTTCGGTCTTTACAAAATTCTCTTAATGGAAAAAATTTCAACTTCCTGGAAGACTGTAAAAGGCACCTGGAACAGTTCTTTGCTCAAAAAGATGAAAAGTTTTGGGAAGATGGAATTATGAAGTTGCCTGAAAAATGGCAGAAGGTAGTGGAACAAAAGGGTGAATACGTTGTTCAATAAAGTTCTTGGTGAAAATGAAAAATGTGTTTTCTATTTTTACTTAAAAAACTGAAGGCACTTTTTGGCCCACCCAATATTATTATTCCTACAGGAAAAAACTAGGGAACACACAAGGATGAAGTAATTAATCATACGCCGAGACAGGGAAGGAACCAAAATGAAATGTTTGGTATTTGGAAACCCCCCTACTCACTGATAAACTCTGATGCCAGCCCTTGATGGGCACTGAGGATGCTTGTTCCTTATTTTCACAATTATACTCATACTACACTTATATTGAGAAAACATGGTAATGCTCAAATGAGTAGGACTCTCTAAGCATTATAAATGATGGATGAGGAATTCCTATAGGTGAAGTGAAACTGTAGGAAACATCGCTGATCCCTGTGCCTATATACTGGCCTTTGTCAGACAGTTTTTAAAAATCAGGCACAGACTCCTCAGGATTCATGGGGATAAAGATAAACTATGGGAAACATTCCAGCCGTCTGTGACATAGATGCACAGTGAGCAGGCGATGGCGTGCATTTCTGTAGAAAATGACCATCAGTCAGTCTACCAGCTTGGAACTTGTTGCCAAAAGCAGAAACAAGCCATCGTTAGTGTTAATGGAGGCGCTGGCTGACAGGTAATGAGGCTATCGATCAGACAAAAGCTCTGTGGCCCTTTCTCCCCTTGGAACTCCCTGAACTGGGCATGTGCAGCATTACAGTGGAAATTTCCCTCAACAAATCCTTTCCACCATGTCCTGGTAAATCTTCACCAAGTAGTCCTCAAATATATAACTTAGTTTCATAGATCATCTAGCTGTTGATTTCCACTGTCCAGAATCATCTGGTGAAAAGACAAGCGCGTAGGCTAAAAAGAAACTGGACATAAAACAACCCCATCCATTCTGCATTATCTGCATTCATAGCTCTTCTGGGGCCACTACCCATTTCTTAGGCTCCGCCACTATACACCTTCCTGCTCTTCACGTGTGGCTGTAAAGGACTGTACCCACCAAGGCCTCCCCAGGTGACTGCGTTCACATGCGGATTCCCACCTACATTTTCAATGACATTTTCCATCAATACGGGGAAGGCAGAATAAACAGGATGTTGTGGCTTCCCTGCATAGGACAATTATCTCGGGCAATAAGGGTTGAAGGCTGTCACTGAAGCGTGTACATGATAACGGGGGGAGCAAAAAAAAAACCAATGTATAGAGCACAAAGCTCTCAAGGAAGGAGAATGCCAGTGGGTCACATAGAAACAAAGCATACATTTTGTATGTTTGCCAAGAATGGAAGCTGTAGGCTTCCTGAAATCAACCTAAGTTACACATAGATATAGATGAATGGACTGTGTATTGTTACAAAGAAACAACAAAATGGAATCACTTGTGCTAAGCCCCACATCAGCAAACCAAACTTAATACCTAACCTAATTACAGTTACAGCCTCCCCCAGGAATATAGTCTTAACCTAGCGGTCCTCAACCTTTTTGGCACCAGGGACCGGTTTCATGGAAGACAGTTTTTTCACGGACCGGGGAGGGGGGGATGGTTTCGGGATGATTCAAGCGCATTACATTTATTGTGCACTTTATTTCTGTTACTGTTACATTGTAGCATATAATGAAATAAGTATACAACTCACCGTAATGCTGACAGGAGGCAGAGCTCAGGCGGTAACGCGAGCGATGGGGAGCGGCTGTAAATACAGAAGAAGCTTCGCTCGCTCACCTGCCACTCACCTCCTGCTGTGTAGCCCGGTTCCTAACAGGCCATGGACTGGTACCGTTCTGTGGCCCAGGGGTTGGGGACCCCGTCTTAACCGGTCAGTATGGAAATTTCTTGTCAGCACCACTGAGGCAATCTACCACACAGGTCCCTTCTGTCCCCTATAGGTAGCTTACCTAAGCCTGAAGCAATCTACTCTTTTCCTCCTTTTGCTTATAAAAGCCTTCCATTTTGTACAGCTCCTCAGAACTCCTCTCTACTTGCCAGATGGGATGCTGCCCAGTTCATGAATCGTTTAATAAAGCCAATTAGACCTTTAAATTTTACTCGGTTAAATTTTTGTTTGTTAACAGTGTGTACAGGTAGACACACAAGCGCATACACAGAAAACTGTCACACCCAAAGCCTTTTCTGCATATCTTGATTTTACTATATTTTCTGAATATTAAGCAGGAAAATCTTTCTGTAGAATAATTAACTTACCTGCAAGTTTGAGCAGTTGTGGAATAGAAAACTTGCTAATGAACGCTATTCACCTGGGTTTTGTTGATGCTGGACAGGAATAGAGAAGATTTCTTTTTCTGAAACTCCCATCAACGTCCCAAGGAGTGTTTTCAGGCTGACAGTTGCTGGTGAGGACAGCCCTTGGCAAACACAACAGCCGCCCTGGGCCCACAGCAGGTCCCCATTCCCCTCAGAACAAGGCATACAGAGTTGGCTGGATTCGCTCCAACTATCACTGAGGCAAGTTCCAGCAAGAGTAAAATTGGGTGACATCATACAAAGACCTAAGCAAGGGGTTCCAGTCTTTTACTAAGAATTATCTTCTGGAAGGGAAGCTGTCCGTTTGTTTTTAGAGCTTATGATTTAATAAAATAGACAAAATTTCCATTTCCCTGGCTCAGAGATTTTTGGCAACCTCTCCGTAGACTTAGTTTGATTTCCTATCCTCTACCTGCTCTTCAGCAGAGCAAATCTGACCATGTACATCCTGGGCCTAATTTCAGAAGAGTACTGTTTTGTAACCACCTTCATTGCAGCTTCTAAGACCACCTTGGTGAGCTTCCCTGTGTACACAAAGGGAACCTGGGTTTAGCGGGCACTAGAATAGGAGACGGCGCGCCCTGGAGGAAACTGGTGAACAAAGCTGGCAGAGAAACTGCTACAACCTGATGGCTTATGAGTCAGCAGTGGCCCAAGGACCCCCTTAACTTGTGCACCTTTGATGTTCCCAACTGTAAACTGGATATTCTCACTTCTGCTATCCTGTCCATCTTCTTATGCTTGGAAGTTCAGGTCAGAGGCCGTCCACACTTCCCTCCTCAGAAAGCACTTTCGCTTTATCCAAAATTTTATGTGGTTTCATATTTGGCTATTTTTAAGATCAGTGAGATACCAACAACAGGAATGCCAAAATTGTGAAACATCAGAAAGTAAATTAAAGTGAATCATGAGGTTTCATGCAGATATGCTGGGGGAGAAGGGAACAGGTTGTCAGTTCTTTCTTCCCAGGAAAAAACCCTGATGTCCTGGGGTTTCCCAGCCCTCCTGGCCTGGGCAGGGTAACCACACCTTTTTATGGGGTGGGCCCTGGCTCAGAAGACTACAGCTTTTGGTCATAATTACCTAATATCTAACCAACTGAAGACTAGAGAATATACAGCTGCTATTTTTATTACCATCCTTCTAGTTTCCAAATAATTTTGCAGTGTAATCTCTTTATGGCCAACTCTTTACTTATATTCTCTATGTAACGTGGAGGTTGGTTCTAGTTTTTTTGCCTTTTAGAAACTTCCCTAAAGTCGTAACATTGGTTTTTTCCTTTTCATTAAAAAATATCTGTGGCCCAGAAATTCTATGCTGAGGTATCTACCTAAGACAACCAAAGTGTTCAAATCTATTTCTTGTATCAAGGGTGTAAGAGGAAGGTAAAAGGAATACTCTTCTTCAGCACCTGGATTTTCAGCATTTTCTGTGAAGGCCTTGAGCAATGGTTTTTAAGGGGTATCCTCACCAGCCACAAAGCACTACTTTAATGTGAGGCAGCTGGAGCTCATTACCAGGAACAAGGGTGGGAACGGGGGCCCTACTTCCTTTCTTCTTCCTGTTTGTGCCCAGCTCCTCCTGTTCAGCTCAGAGGTGTATCTATCTCTCCTCCTTAAACCACTGGACCTGCAGGAGCTCATCTGGGCCTCTGGACCCTAAGGTGGAGCGGCCAATCTGCCTGGCTCAAGATGAGATTCTCATATTCTTATTTCCAAAGTGCTGTCGCCTGATCCTAATTGAACTGCAAATGTTCACAGATCAGTTTTGCTATCATGTACAGAAGGCTCTAGAGTATATCTTACACTCAAGTTATTTTAAGAGATGAAAGAAAGGGCAAATTGTTATTGTTCTTTTCCTAAGGAAAAAGGTAACCAATAGCTGAGAACATGCATGGAGAAATTGGCAGCTTTCTTGTGAGGCAGATGTTCCTTCTTTAGCATCCCTGTCCTCCAGTTATGGGATGGGGAGGGTGGGAAGGAGAAAAGGCGCTCATGAGTCTTTAGGATGGGGTGGCGTGGAAGCAGCTTAGTTCATGACTGACTCCCAGTGAATGCTGGCAGCTGGGGAGAAGGGAGGTCCGACGCTGCTGCAGCGGTGCCAGGCGTGCAACAGGTGGGTAGCCAAGGGGGTCAGCGAGCGTTCCTGTAGAAAAACCCCATGCTCAGAACGACTGTGCTAAGTCAAGGGAGCATTCATTAAGTATTTGTTCAGGCTCAGGAGCTACGGGAATAAATGGAAACAGTCCCTGCCCTTGAGGGTCACTCGGTCGTGGGTGAGGAGGGGAGTGAGTGGTAGGGGGTGAAGGAGAGCAGGAGATAGGAGATCGATCCATTTAAAACATTCTTTCCTGGAACAGGTAACTGACCTGAGGCTTCCTCGCAGGGGGAGCAGGAGTTAGGTTTATTTAATCCACTATCCTGTTGGCAATCACAGCAAGCCCTCAAGGGCTTTTCAGGAGAATGAGGGCCTAGTTTATCCCCCTTGACATAAACGTCGGAGGTGTGGGGAGGCTCCGCTTTTCCTAGAAACTGTACTTGCCTCTGTAATTCATCGACGGCATGTGCTGTGGGAAGAAGACAAGTGGATTGAAGTTAAAGCATGAGAGTCTGCTTGGTTCAGATAGTCGCTAGTTGTATAATCCTTACACTCAAAATGGGTTTATTGTACACAACATGTAGCTGGGTCTTTTTCATCCACCCTGGCAATCCCTGTCTTTTAATTAGTGTATTTTGACCATTCACATTTATAGTTATTACTTATACAGTTGGATAAATATGTTTGTAGCTTTTCTATTCATTGTGCTTGTTCTTTCTTTTTTTCTTCTGGTTTTGAACATTTTAATGTGATTCCAATTTCTCTTCTCTTAGAATATCAATTACATTTTCTTTTTATATTGTTTAGCAGTTGCCCTCAAGTTTACAATATACATGTATAATTAATCTGAGTCCACCTTCAAATAACGCTATACTGCTTCATATGTAGTGCCCAGTCTACTGGGAAGCCATCAGAGGCATTACACTGTTACACTTCTGTGGATTCCTAGCATTTCCTTTTGATTTTTCTCAGAGTTTCCATCTCTCTGCTTACACTACCTATCTGTTCTTTCATGATGTCTACTTTTTCCATTAGAGCCCTCCACGTATTAATTGGTTATTTTAAATTCCCTGCCTGAGAATTCCAACATTTGTGTCGTATCTGAGTCTGGTTCTGATGCTCTTCATATTGTTGTGGGGTTTTTTAAAAAAATTATCTTTTAGCATGCCTTGCAATTTTTTGGTTAAAAATCCAGACATAATGTACATCAGGTTATAGGAACCGAGGTAGAAGGCCTTTCACGTTAGGATGTACGGTAACCTGTGAGCAGCTGGGCTGTGTGTAATGTTTGCTGCAGCCATAGGTGCTGGAGGCTCCAGCTTCCTCCAGGGTCCTTGCTGCTACCTCCTCTCCTGTCCCTGGGCTTCCCTAGGAACTACTCCTTAAACAGAGTCTGTGCCTTGCAGCTCTCCCAGCTGTAACTCAGAGTCATTGTATTTGATTTCTCGTGCTGTGGAGGCAGGGCGTGGGGAGGGGGTGGCATCCTACAATTGTAGCTTTAAACCTCAGTCTTTTAGTGGGCCTGTGTCTCCAGGCTGTCACCTTTACAGGTGTTTCTTAGCTGTTTTTTTTTTTTACCCCTGAGGTGAGACAGGAAGGCTTGAGGGGGCTGGAATTGGGTAAATGCCCATCTCCTACGTGGGATAAGGCTCTGGTGAAGTCTTTCACTCTAGCTAGTAGCCCTTTGTTACGGAGGGTGCTCTGGGCATAGTTCAAAATGGTTACCTTTCTCCTCTATCTGCAGAGCCAGGAGGAGATTTTTCTTGACTCTTCATCATAAGAATGCCTGGTAGCTCACACTCAACCTCCAGCAATTTGTCAGGATTACCACGTAAGTGATCCTACCAGTCCACGGCTCTGGTGGTTTCTGCTACAGGTAAGTTGATCTCAGCTGAGAATCTCCGTATTCACCCATCTCATGATTCTCTGACGAGTATTAAGGAAAGGTGTTTATTTTCAGTTTTCTCAGAGTTTTTCTTGTTGTAACAATAGGAACGACAACTTCCAAGCCCTTTTTACACACTGGGCCTGAAACCGGAAGTCTAGCTGTACAACCTTGAGTAAGTCAACTCCTCTGAAGCTATTTCTCCCTTTATGATATAGTGATCATAAACCTTTCAGGCCTACTTCACGTCATTATTTACATTAAAATGCTTTGTAAATGGTAAAGCACTATGCTTCCATACGGATTATTATGGATTTGTCAACGTTCACCACGAATTTGGGAGTTGTCACCAGGAAATGTCTGTCAAGGCAGGAATTACATTTCCCAGCTCCCGTGAAATTGCTGTGTGCCTCAAGGACGCAGTGAAAGACATGTGTCCCAATGCCACAACTGGCTCATAATAATGCCCCAGTGGTCCTCCCTCCTCCTACCCTTCTCCTGCAAGCAGAGGACCATGTGACCTTTGGGTATAATGGAGCCACAAGATGGAAGATTCCCTGCCTACGAGGAACAGACCACTGGATTGTTATGTGTGCAAGACATAATCATTTTATTGTCTTTAATCACTGAAACCTTGGTTTTTGTTTGTCAGGGCAGCTGATGCTACCCTATCTAACAAAGAAACCGTTATCCTAATAGTGGAGCTGCAGTTACAAAAACCTAAAATTTGTCGTTTTCAAATTTCATATTCACTGGTTAGGAGCTGCGTGGCTAAAAAACAGATATCGTGGGCTGGAAAGATTGAGACTCGTGACGCTGCAGTGCAGTATGGAGTGAAACTTACCTGAGACAATATGAGTGATAAAGAGAAAACAGAAAGACTGTTGGGGAAAATGGAGGAAAAGAGGCAAAGTGCAAGCATGTATTGACTGTTCCTCTCTACTTTCTGAGGGAGGGAGGGACAGAGAGAGAGAGAGAGAGAGAGAGAGAGAGAGAGAGAGAGAGAGAGGGGTGGAGAGAGAGGACTGGCTAGTTGAAATTGGCAAGCACAAAGGAAAAGTCCAGAATTTTGGGTCCTTGCAGTGTTACAACAATTTAGAGTTTACAGATTACAGACAACAGGAAATAAGACTGAAAAAGGCCTGTTAAGACTTACCAGGTCAACTCAGTTTTGAGGACAATACAGATGATGGATGTGATGTTGCTGTCCAAGTCTTGTTTTAGACAGCTTCAAGATGACTGCTAATAAACTGATGGGGAGATTGGCTTGAGGGCAAGGAAACAAACATGTAACTCCCCAGTCCTTCCTGTGTACCTGCCACCCCCAGGCCTGGGCGGCCCTGTTCAGCACTTGGCGGCCTCTACTCCGCTGCAAGCTCGCAGCTCTGCTCAGCTCTGAACCCCATAACCCTGATGGATGCAGCGCCTGGCGTGTCCCAGGGGCTTGGAAGAGGTACTGTGAAATAACACATTTTATGGCAAGACAAGAAAAACTTAAATGTAAAAAAATCTTCTCTGCCCTTTGGCCTCTTCTCTACCCTCTACCGTGCGTTGTGTCTCTGCATTAGGCATTGACCAAACCTCCCAATCGGCAGAAACACCTGCTCAGCCATAAACAGCAACATTCCCCTAGAACCAACAAGACAACTCCTTAAAAGATAACATTCTTTCTTAATCTTCAAAGGGTCACAAGGACCCACCACTTTGTACCTGAAAATCTGGATTGTGTAAACTGTCAACAGTCCATCATTTAATGTATAACCCTCTGTCTCCAAAAATTTATGTAAACTGTGCTCTGACTTCTAATGGGCAGAATAGCTCTCAGAGTTTTCTGAGAGGCTGTTCCTGGGTTATAATCCTCAATTTGTCTCAAATAAAATTTTCCATTTCCTTCTTAGATCGACGGATTTAATCTTTCATCAGCAGTACCTAGAACAGTTTACATTTCATCAAAGAGGTGGCGAGGCTCTTTGTCCAAAGTTCGGCTGCATCTCGATCGTTTTCCCCTTCTTGTCCCGCTTTCTGTTCCCTGCTTCTGCAGGTTCCAGTTAAATGCGCTAAGCTGGGGTTGAGTGGGGAAGTGGGGGTGGGGTGTGGTGAGGGGTAGAGGGTGAGCGGTTGGGAAACCAACATCCCCCAGTAACCCTCTGGGACCGTGTCCCCGGTCAGCGATTCTTTCTCCCGGGACCCCTCCCCGCCCTCCCCCGCCCCCCCCAAACAGAGCCACCTGGGCCCCGGCATGTGGGGATCTGCCATCTCTGCGTGCACTCAGCCTCTAGGGAAACCAAATCTCGCCTTGGCTCTGCACATTTCACTGTTGACAGTTTCCAACATAAGATCCATGAAACTAAAATGTGTGAGAAGAAATCCAGTAAGAGAAAAGCGATCTGAGACACAAGCCTATTAAGTCAACCTAATATTATTAAACTTCCAAATTCAGGAACTGCCCTCCCTGCCTTAAGACCGCTTCTTGGAGGCAGAGTTGCTTCTCCTGTTTCTTTTTGAATCAGGCTGATGCTACTTCTGAGTGCTCACCTGCACATTCCCTGCGGAGTCGCCCTCTCTAGCTGCCAACTCCTCCTCCCCCTGCCCCGCCAGGTGTCTCCCCTGGGAATGAGCTTCGCTCCACCCCACAGAGACACTCCTGCATCAGGTGCGGAACGATTTCAACAAGCCTCTGCTAAAACATGATAGAAGAATGACTGATCCTGCAGCCTCTGCGTGTCAGCAGAGGGTGATGGGCCGCCACGCTGGCTGCCCCTCCGCCGGCGTGGCGGGCGGGCACACGAGTGCCTCTCCTCCACCGCCGGCTCGCCCGCAGCCATCACGCAGGCCCGCGTGCCCCTCACCGTCGCCAGGCCTCGGGGACGTCGCGTCCACACAGCACCTGACCTGGAACCGCGGCCCACGTCAGGTTGGCACGTGTTCTAATTTCATGTTACTTTCACATTTACAAACTCAGGAAGCCACACTGAGCAAGGGACGGTGGAGGCTGCCTGGAGGAAAAGCTGGGCTCCTGGGCCCTGTGTAGCCTGAACGCTTGGGACTTTTCGCAGGGAAACTCTCCCGTACCTCGAGGGACCTCGCTGTCGGACGGCACCTGAAATGGTAGCCGTGGCCTGCTCCTCAGCGCCTGGAAGGTGCGTTACTGCGGCTGCCTCGGCCCAGGAGTTTATTGCTGGTGAACTTGATTATCCAACTTACAGTCCAGGATGACGGCATCATCAGAAATGGGTCCAGTGGTGCGCATTTTGCTGAGACGAAAGGAGACTGAAATGTGTAAGCTGCACTGACTGGGCAATACTGGCATGTTGCCCGTGTTTGCCGCTGGCCCCCAGGAGGGCCTGGCCTTGGGGGAGGCAGGTGGAGACCCCCCTCCCCGTGCCCATCCACACGGGACCATCAGAGACGAGAGGCAGACAGTCACCAGGGTGGACGTGCCCAAGCCCAGGGCAGCCTGAGCTCCAGCACCCGGCCAGCTCTGCCTCTTCCCAGGCTCCCTTAAAGGTCCCCAGAGACGTTCCCTTTCTCAGGTGGGAAATGTGTACACTCCCCTCACTTTGCAAAACTGGATCTCTTGGGCTGAATGAGATCATCACTTGGCAGGCAGAGGTCTGGAAATGTGGCCCAGCAGCACACAGGCATGTATTCTGAATAGATGGACTCCCGGAGAGTGCCCTCGAGTCATCCCTGAACTTCTCAGGAACAGAACAGTCGTGGAAAGACGGGTCTGCCTCTGTGACTATAGTGGCGCCAAGATGAAACCCAGAGGTGTAATTACTCAGATTTGACCCTATCTCGGCCCCTGGGATGTGTGCAGACCACTGGCTCTTCCATCTCTCCTGAAAGCGCTGGGCCCCATGTCTACAGTCCCCTGGGGACAGGCATGACCGCCCCACCGTCTGCGGGCGCTGCAGGTGTCTGACAACCGAGGGAGGTGACTCGAGGCTGTATGATTTTTCCTCCCGTCTGTTCGACTGCAAATGTTTAGTCTCTTTCCCCACTGAGGAGAGCAAAGGCCCCATGGCACTGGGGCTGGGGTGGACGAGGGAGGCAGGGCCCGCCGTGCACCTTCTGTCCAAACTAGGCCATAATGGTCAGGGTCCAGCTTCACTGGCCAAGGCACACCCAGGTCCACGGGAACTGAGGAGTGTTCGGGGGAGTGTGACAGAGCAAAGTGTCATTTCTGTGCCCAGATCTCCACCTGGTTAGCCTCTGGTCTAACAAAGATACTTGAACTCACAGTCCTACACACTAGTTTAGCAAAAAATCTGGCTTCTGATACCCAAAGAGTTTAAAGTCCCCTTCAAAACGTGCATAGAGGCGCCGGATGTCTCGTTTGCTGATACCCAGAAAGTAGTGCTCGACTTTGGTTCTGTTATACGCGGTGATGCCCGGGGGGATGGTGGGGTAAGACACTAGGTGGTCTATGCCAGCCTCTTTCAAGATGTATGGGGCGTCGTCCTCCAGGGTCTCGTGGTGACCGATGACGCTGTACTTGATCTCGCAGGGTGCGCACAGTTCCACGTATGTCACCCAGTGGATGATGTGGTCCCCAAACTGAAGGTCCAGCCACCTATGGTTCGGATCACCCAGGTAGCGCACAAAGTCCTCAAACTGGATGCCCCTGGTCTCCGTTCGGTTCCTCCTGTACTTCCTGATGATGCCAGGGGCAATCTCGTGCCTGTACCAAGGCTCAAAGCGGGGATTGTGAACAAACTTATCCTTAAACGCAGAAATCAGTCTCTCGAAGGGATCTCTTACGATAAAAAACTTGAAGTATGTCTTCAAGCTAAGGGAAAAAAATGAAGATGAAGAAGTTAACCTGATGCTGCTGGTGGTGCTGGCTGGGGGTTGTGAGGAAGAGTGAAGTGTGATGGCTGGAGCAGTGGCAGCCACCAGGCTGAGCCCTGTGCCAAGCGCACTGCATGTGGCTCTTACTCAATCCACACAGCCACCCTTGGAAGCAGATCCTGTTATGAACCCATTTTACAGGCTGAGGAAATGGAGGCTCAGAGACCTTAACTGTCCAAGACCACAGTACTCATCACCCCCGGGGCTGCTGTGAAGACATCTATTTAACCCATGTTTTGTTTCACTTGAGTAGTTTGAAACTTCAGGAATGTTTGAAAGTTTTGTTCCTGTGCAGAAAACCGTTAAGGGCAGGAACCCTGACTGAGTTAGGAACAGCTGAGGCCTGAGAATGACTCTAAGGGTACGTCTTTAAAAACTCAATTCAAAATTTCCAGGGGAAGGAAAATGGGGGGCAGAGTAGGGGGGGAAGAGGAAAGGCAGAGTGAGGCTCCAGTCTCCAGCTGGCGGAAGGGGGTCTGGGGGAGCTGCCAGTGGGGGGGTGGCGGCGCAGGGGTACCCCCGTAAAGGGCCTGTACTGACAGTGACAGAGCAATGACGACACTGCTGTGATTCCGTGCGCTCACCCAGGCCAGAGACCCTCTCAGCGCTGCAGGTCTCAGCGTGTCTACTCTCACAAAAGCCCCGCAGGATCGCTGCTGAGGGAGATGACAGGACCGCCCTCCCCCAGGAGGGTCTCTGACCTGGCATTTGACACCTGCCTTCTAAGGCTGTACACGTTGGCAAGAGTGAGTAACCAATACTGGAAGCAATGAAAATCAAGTAGCTGAAAAGCAAGGGAGGTGAAAGATCATTCGGTGCCCTGACACTGACTGGCGTATTATGTACCTGTTCCTTTTAAACCTTGTTCTACGGGGCCATACCACAGCTGTCAAGACAACTGTCCAATCAGCTAAGGAACTTTCCCGATGCCGGTCTCCCTCCTTGCCGTGGTTGGTGAGGCCTGTCTCTCTCCACCTCTGCTGGGTCCAGCCGATCCCGCCACCCCCCCCAGGGGCAGCTGCCGCGAAGGCAGGCATAACACCTTGGGAGAAAATGAAAAACGAAGTGGGGTTTCCCTGTAACCCAAATCCCTTTCTTATGAAATGAAGGTCATGTTCAGTAAGAAATCCATAAAACTTAACAAAATCAGAGCCGAACAAAAACGACCACTCATTTCTATAAGACAGTTACGCAACCTTCATTTTAATAGCCGCATGAAGGTTAGGGTGGAGAAGACATTCAGAAATTCTCACAAAGACGTGAATTTAAATGCGCTGAACGCTGGGCGTATGCCCGGCTGCCTCTCACCAACGCAAACCAGTAGCTCTTGGAGCCATCTGGGAAACACGGCAAGTACAGAGCCGAGCCTGCGGGGTTTTATCGGCATCCCCCTCCCCTGCTCCTACCGCTTCTGAATTTCTGCCTCGCTGAAGGAAGAGAGACGCGGGAGGCCGTTCTTCTCGTGGTCGTGCACCACGCTTTCAGGGATATCTTCAATGGAAGGAAAGGCTCCTGGGAGGCAAACAGGGAGAGGGCGTGTTGGGGATGCTGCCTTTAAAGACAGATGCCCATCTCGAAGCCCGGGCCCGCGTTCCCCATGGGCCATCCCAGTATCCACGTTTAGGTCTTTGAATTTCAACTGCTTCTGCGGGCAGGATGAGAGTGAAGAAAAGCTTCTGGTGATCCACAGGCCATCTGGAGGAAACAGACGAGTGAGGAGGAGGGAGAGGGAGGGAGCAACGGCTACAGCAACGAGCACCTAAATCGGGTTCAATCTGCCACAAAAGAAAGATCAGTGCCTGCAAGCAGAATGCCCAAAACCTGCAATACTGACTCTGCTCTGGAACTGGGGGAAACTGCCAGAGAACTGGGACCATGAAACCCACAGCCAGCAGAAATAGAGACACAGAGGTAGAGATCAAATGTATGGACACCAAGGGGGGAAGCGGGGGTGGGTGGGATGAACCGGGAGACTGGATTGACACACAGACACTATTGATACTAAGTATAAAATAGGTAACTAATGAGAACCTGCTGTAGAGCACAGGGAACTGTACTCAGTGCTCTGTGGTGACCTAAATGGGAAGGAGATCCAAAACAGAGGGGATACATGTATACGTACAGCTGATTCATTTTGCTGTACAGTAGAAACTAACACAACATTGTAAAGCAACTGTACTCCAATAAAAATTAATTTTAATAAAAACAACACAACAACACACTGCTGATCCATGCCCGCAGCTCGGGCCCATCACTCCCAGCATGACATCACCCAGGCCTAAGAGGTTCCTAGGTAACCTCACAGCATCCCAGACTGGCAGTGGCCAAGAAGTTTGGTGCTGGACAAGTCAGGCTGATGCTGTGCGAGTGATATATTCGAAGCACGGCTCAGAGGAGGACACGGGGTGTCTGAGGAGAAGGCAGGGCAGGGCCGAGAGCCACAGCTCCTGGTCCAGGCTGCAGAGTGGAACCTGGGGGGCCCATCCTAGGGTTGGAGGGCTGGGCAGGTGCTTCACTCTTTTCTCAACTTAGACAAATGGAAATAAAGCATCATTGTGCTGGGGTGCTAGCCAAGCCTCTGCAACCCTTCATGTGCATCTTTGTGTTAACCTTGCCATGTTAAACTCAGAGTCTGGCGGGGAAGGATCTCTGTTGGGCCATCTAAGCAGTGATCACAGCCTCCTCAGAATATTTAAGCCCCGATCCAGAACCCTGTGCTAATAAGTACAGTGGACGGATGGCTACAAAACAAGCAAGATGCACATCTGCTCTCACGGGGCCAACAGAGGAACCAGCTCTGAGGATCTGCACCTGGATCTGCTCTGGTACCTGTCGCCACGCAGGTGCATCTACGGACAGCTGAAGGCAGCCCCGGGACTGTCCTTCTCCTATCACATGGCCTGGCAAACCGCTCCCGTTTCTATCCCGCCCGCATCAACGGGTTCTTCTTCTTCAAAGTCTGATGCGTCACACAGTGGTAGCAAATCTGTAAGACTTTTGTACGTTTGTTGCTTTAAATCTGATTTGTAAGCTCATTCTCCGATGTCAAAAATCCAACGTACTGCCTGATTACTCAAGAAGTGCACTGATTATAAGAAGAAGATGAGGCGGGTGTCTCCCTTTTCTTCCCCAACGAACCAGGGAAGAGGCCGAATGACACCCAACTCCGACACCACCTCTGAGAGCAGCGGCAGGCCTGGGGGGCCGCGGGACGGAGAGCCCGGGGCCATGTCCCATGGGGCTCCGAGGTCTGATTCCTGATCCAGGAGTCACACGGCTGTCTACTGGAACTATGTTTCTTTTGAAGCTGCATTTAGCAGAGCCCATAATTATCTTGGGTCAATTCAGAGTAACTGGAGTTTAAACAAACACAGTGTCTGAAAAGAGTGGTGAGGAGTCAAAGCCTGTGGTGCATGAGGGGCACTCTCCAATGATCTGATTTGTTCCCGAGTGAACAGCAGACTTCCTGAAGCAGGCGGATTAAACCTCCGAATACGGATGCTCAGTGTAAGATGGGGACGACTGCAGGTGGGGAGGCCCCCAGACCCACCAGTGTCTGGGTGTGGTTCCTTCTCAGCACTGGAGGGCAGCCATGAGGACAGCTGCTGGATGGCCCAGTCAGCGTGGAGCCCTGACCTCCCAGGACAGAGTGAGTGACTCGCAAGAATCAATGCAGGGACTCTGAAGAGAGGCAACGGGACCAACCGGGCAGGCAGAGATAGGGGAGCCAGGAGGCCCTGACCATGGGTGGGGAGCGCCTGGGTGAACCCCGCCAACTTCCAAGGTGGACACGAACAGGAAAAACGCCAGCACGCTGTCTGTGAGTCACCGGCCCGTCCCGGGCTCCTCTCTCGGCCACCCTCCCCCACTCCCCCGCCCTGGCCCCGGCCACCCTCCCTGCAGACCCTGAGGTCCAGCGAGGACGCACCGTTCAGCACGATCAGCACTTTCTTCCACTGGGTGTTGCCCACTTTGGGCGTCTGGCAGAAGAGAATCTCGTGCTTGTCACAGACGAATATCCGGTCGAGGACAAACTTGGAGACGGCGGTGTGTGAGAGGTTCCTCAAGGTGTCCTCCCTGCACACGTTTCTGACGAGCTCCAGGCGTTGCATATAGACCAAGGGTTGAACGAGCCGCCCTCCCGCCAGCATATTCCCGGTCAGCTGCAGGGAACGGAGATAAAACGGGCACAAGGGCTTCTTTAGCAGAACGGGGTGTGCCGGGCATTAAGTCCCGGAGGCCGGAGCCTGGGGGCTGTCGCCACAGAAGCAGCAGGACGGAGGGCGTGAGTCAGCGCCGCGGCCCGGGGTTCAGGCTGCGTGGATGCGCTGGACCACAGTGCAGCCAGAGACGGCTGACCCTGTCCCCTCATGCTCAGCTTGGACAAACCGCGGGGGCGGGTGGGCTGCCTGCCTGTCGCTGTGCTGATGGCATAATGGCAACGGCAGGATATCCTCCGTTCAGCGATCTGAGGGAAGGCCAGCTTCTGCCCCCTCGCTCTCCCTCCATGTGACCTGAGTGTAAGTATGTGGCCTGGACCTAAGAACCTGCTGTCTACACAGGCGGTGGCTGTTTTGAAGATAACCTGGTACGTTGGTGTATCTGGTTTATTAATTTAAGAAAACACCTTAGGTCATTGAGTGTGGGTTTTAAAAAGGCAGGCACCGTTATTCCACTTCCTCAGGGCTGAGCACACCATTACGTTTCTCTGACATGCGGCTTCAGGTGAGGAGAGGGGCTCTGCCTGGCCGTCAGGTCAGTGGTACCAGTGGTTTGGCTGCTGTGAGCAGGTGATGGAGCGCATCAGCACTGGTTCTGCTCTGAGGAGTCACGAGACCAGGTGAGAAGATCCGCGTGAACTGCGGGGTGAAGGCTGTGATGCCAGAAACCCAGGGGTGTGCTGTCCAGACTTTGCTGGATTCTTTCTGTTGACCTTACGTGCAGCTCATGGGCAGGACTGTCCCTTCTCTGAGTTTAATTCTGGGCTTATAAACATCTTTAGAGCTGGCTCTCCTCACCTCATTTCTTCCTGCACGAGGGCAACCTGAACCTTCCATCCAGACCCGGCACAGGGGCCAGCAGGGGGAGAAGGGGGTCTCAGGAGTGCGCCCCTCACCTTGGCTGGGGGATGATTAGGAATTTACGTGCAAAAGGAGCCTGGGGAGAAATTGGAGTCAGAGTGTCAAGGAAGGTGAGCACGGGGAGGGGTCAGCGGCCCTGGGCCCTGCTGCTAACCCCCTGTGACCCTGGGTGATTAGCTTTCTTCCTACCCTCGGTTCTCTCATCCACACCGCCCGGAGGCTGGACTAGCTGCCCCGTAACTCCAAAGTTCCAGGATTCCCAGGATTCGGGGGCAGAGACCTTTTCCCCTGGTTTCCTCCCGACTCGCCCAACATCCCCAATCCACCCAGCACAAAGCTCATTCTCGGCTGGGCGGGAACTCAACACAGTCAACACTTCAGAGCACCCACGATGCACAAGGCCCACCGACCGGGACTCCCCCGGCCAGACACTAAAAGCCAGCGGAAAGGTGCAGAAGCAGCGACTCTAAAGCTGAGCATGACAGCAAGTGGAAACCAGCTGATGAGGGCAGGGAGGGAGGGGAGGCTGTTCCCCGTGATGGGGAACCCGCTGGGGCCAGAGGGGTGAGCAGGTGAGAGGGATACGCCAAGGAAGAATGGGTAGAGGGGTCAGTGCCGCGGCCTGGCTGTGCCCACCTTCAGCTCCTCAGGGAAGTGCGTCTCTCTCAGCGACCTCCCCGCGTCGGGCGCGGCGGTCAGGAACAGAAACTCCTGCTTGGCGCTGTAGGCTAGGAGACATAGAGAGGTTAAAACGTCTTCCCATGGAGGGGCAGACACTCCGATCAGTGCCACAGCCCAGAGGCCCCAGGAAGAGACCCACACAAACACACCCAAGTGATAGCTGACAAGGTGCAAAAGCAATGCGGTGGGGCAGCATCTTTTCAACAAATGGTACCCGAGCAACTGGACGCCCCCAGACAAAGACGGAGCCTTTCCCTAAACCTCACCCTTTATTCGGGATTAGCACTTAAATGTGAAACAAAAAACTATATAACTTCTTAAAGAGCATAGGAGTAAATCTTGGAAAAACTGATAAACTGAATCTCATCAAAATTTAAAACCTTTGCTCGGCAAAGACCCTATGATGAGGATGGAAAGACAAGCTACAGACTGGGAGAAACTATCTGCAAACCACACGTCTGACCAAGGACTGGCATATCTAGAATATGTAAAGAGCTCTTAAATCTCAACAGTAAAAAAAAAACAACGCAAACAATCCCATTAGAAAATGAGCGAAACAGGAACTGACATTTCACCAAAGAGGATCTAGAGGTGGAAAAGGAACATATGAGAAGATGTTCAACGTCATCAGTCATCAGGCAAATGCAAATTAAGACCACAGTGAGATACCACTGCACACCTATCAAAATGCCTGAAACAGACTCCAAAAACTCCCAATGCTAGTGAGGAGGCAGAAAAAGGAATCACTAACACATGGTTGGTGGGAATATAAAATGGTACAGCAGCTCTCAGAAACTCCAGAAGAAGCAGTTTCTTCAAAAATTAAGCATTCAACTACAATATGACCCAGCAATTGCATTCCTGGGCATTTATCCCAGAGAAATGAAAAATTATGTCACAAAAACCTATACACGAATGTTCACAGCAGTTTTATTTATAATAGCCTCAAACTGAAACAACTCAGCTATCCTTCAACAGGTGAATGGTTATCAAACACTGGTACATCCATGCCATGGAATACTACTCAGCACTAAAAAGGAACAAACTATTGATACACACAGTAAATTGGATGCATCTCCAGGTGACCATGTTGAACTTAAAAGGCCAATCCCCAAAGGTCATATACCATATAAAACATTCTTGAAAGGACAAAATGGTGGAGAGGAGAACAGATTAGTGGTTGTCAAGGGGGGAGGGGGCAGGGGTGGGGGTGGGGAAAGGGTGGTGGGTGTGGCTACAGAAGGGCAACCGGAGGGATCCCGGTGGTGGTGGAGACGTTGTGCCTCGTGACTGCATTCTTGCCAACACCCTTCTTGTGACTCTGCACTGTGGTTTTGCAACGTGTCACACGGGGGCAAAAGAGGAAAGGGTACATCGGACTCTCGTACAACTGCACGTGACTCTACAACGATCTCAAAATTAAAAGTTTAATTAGGAAAAAAAGCCAAGTCAGCAGTCAAGTTAGTGCTCACACATTATTTTTGAAATTTATGGGAACTGAAATCAGACTAGAGGAGTCTTACAGAACGCTACACCAGAGTAATCGTTTACAACAAACTGATTTGCGGGAAAACCTTCGGGTAGAATTTCAAGGTAACTGTCAGATCTCTACAATCAAAGAAACATTGCTTTCAAAGTTTTGCAAAGCCTGGAAACATTATTTGAATAAAAAAGTAGTTATCAAAGAAAAGCACAGAAATTAGCATAAAAAAGCATAAGCAAAGGCATATTTCACTTTGTTAAAAACATCAAAACCGACTCCTCTTGGGTCATTACTACCTGCACTTTGCAGGCTCTCCTGCAGCCTCCCCGCCTTCAGTCTGGCTGTTAAAGACCCCCGCTCCCCAGCCAGCCCCGCCATGAACGAGCCCCACCCTGACGTCCTCTCAGTGCAGAGGGGAGAAACCCATCCTCCCAGAGCCCCGTCAATAATAATAACCCACCTCCCACCTCTCATGCCTCTGAGCTCTCCGACTCCAATAGAAATCTCGGCCACACACCTCTGTGAATCCACGGAAATCTTTTCTCCTTTTCCCTGTGTTTGAGTTGAAATGCAGCCCTAACCACAGGTGCGCACAGGAGCTGCTCTGCACCTGCCATGAGGACATGAGGCACCACGGACCGCGTGAAGACAGACAGGGCAGCAGCACCCTTGGCCCCAAGGCTCCGGAATGCACCCCGAGGGCCACGAGGCCAGCGTCCAACCTCCTCCTCCTCTGCAGCCTCACCTGCGAGCGCCAACGTGCTCAGGGAAATGGCACCTTCCACTCCCATCTGGTCACCTCATGTGCCAACACCTCTGACCAGCACAGCGACGCTCAGCACTTCCACCGGCCGCACGGGTCCCCAGAAACCTAAGCTTCCTTAATGACATATTAGATGGACAACGTAGCGTGAATTCCAAACAACTGACTTAACAGTGAATTTTTGAAAAGCGCCTATTCCACACACTCAGAAGCATCCAGAACGGGCTCTGGTAGCTGAGGGACAGCTCACCTTCCAGCCACACATGTCGGCTATTCATCCGCCAATTTTTAACTGTTTTTTTTTTTTTTACCTTGAACATCCTGGTATTTGCTCCCCAACTCCCCTCAAACCCAATTCAACTAGATTCAAATAAAACCGACAGCACACCTTATGTTGGTTCTGCTTTCCCACTGCTTTGCTGACAACCATGTATTTTCAGCGGGTGCTGCTGTCGCCACTGTGACCAAAGGGCAGATCCCTACCCCACCCTGAACCCCAGGGGCGAGACGCCAGCTTCAGGCCCAAGGATCCTGATCAATAGGTACCATCAGCTGTCTTCATAACGTGAGCTCGCTTTCCTTAGAGACATCATTATATTTGTTTTACAAAATGTCTTTAAATTTGCCACGTGCAGTACTGCTTTGTTTTTCTAGACAGGCTAGCATCCTCTCAGCTCCCTGACCTCTGTGTGTCCAGCTGCCCAGGGTCACCACTGCATCACACGCTGGGCAGGGGGCGTGCAGACATCGCATCACAGGTTTTGACCTTAAGGGGCTGGCAGCTGAGCTGAGGCACAAGATTAGGAAGAAAATCAGTGTCTACGCATACACACCAGATTCACACGGATGTCAATTCTGTGTTCAAGTCTCAACACACCACGCCATCAAACTCCCACCACTGAATGGGATTTATTTCCCTATGACAAAGTCTAGTTCAAAACGACACTGAAATCTGTTAAAGAAGGATTCACTGTGGCTTCACTGCTGAGCCAAAGAGAGACCACCACTCACACACACTCACTCACACACACACACACTCACACACACACGGCTTTAAACAGCAGCTCAAGACAAATGTGCTCTTCCTACCCACTGGGTCGTAGGGAACTCATTAAGAACACGTAGGTGAGGGCTTCCCTGGTGGTGCAGTGGTTGAGAGTCCGCCTGCCGATGCAGGGGACGCGGGTTCGTGCCCCGGTCCGGGAAGATCCCACATGCCGCGGAGCGGCTGGGCCCGTGAGCCACGGCCACTGGGCCTGCGCGTGCGGAGCCTGTGCTCCGCAACGGGAGAGGCCACGACAGTGAGAGGCCCGCGTACCGCAAAAAAAAAAAAATAGAACAGGTAGGTGAGAACTGGATGCTGGAACAGAGCCCACTTCCCAGGGGACAGAGCTGGAAGGAGCTCCCCGAACGCTGAGGCCATGGGTCTGCCACCCACTTTACAGGGATGGAACTTCCCCACACGGGACACCACTGTGTGTTAGCTGCTTCTTTGTGATGACAGTTCGCAGTGGGCTTCTGGCTCAAGAGCAGACACTGAACGGGAGTGAAATAAACGCCAGCACGCGGGGAAATCTCTCATGGTCACACATTTACCAGCCTCCCCGGCTTCCTGTAGGAGCCCGAGACCCACGGTGGGCTGAGCTGCCTCTCAAGACAGGGGGGGCCCGAGGCCTGAGCTTCTGGGGGGCCCGCTCCCTGCTCAGTCACCCAGGCCAGCAAGACACCATGCATGTGGGCTCGCTCCCTGCACCCGAACCCAGCCAGCAGACACCCGCCTTCAGGATCGCAGCCAGGGACTTGGGGACAGTTAGATAAGATCTGTGTGGTCGAGAAAGGTTGGGTTATGTTTGAGCCCAGCAACAAAGGGTTAGGGTTAGGGTTAGGGTTTAGGGTTTGGGGTTAGTGTTCAGGGGTTAGGGTCCTTACTCTCAGTCCACAGCACGACACGGGGCTGCATCCCCACTGAAGACAGGCTCCTCCGTGCTGCCCGAGGGGGAAAGGGGAGCTGGCTGGTGAGCTCTGGCTCTCACGTTCCCTCCAGGAGCAGCCCGCCACCAGGCTCCCATGCACGGAACCCCAGCAACTACGCGGGACACCCAAGGGCACGAGGACCACCATGCGCCTCATGGGGCTGGAGCCACTGGTGAGACCCTGGTGGGCGCCCCTAGGGCAGCAGCAGACCTTCTCTGCAGTTTTAACATCCTAAGGCCTCTCAGCCTTCTCTGTAGGGTCACCTTCCACCCATTCACTTTCTGCTCCCCTTCCCCGAAACTTCTCAAGCTCCCACACTTTTCTGAAAACACTCAGCATAAAACCTGCCCCATCACAGCAGCGACACCTCGTTTATCAGATGCCCCTGAGATGCGAGGTGCTCTTCAGAGGCCTTGCTGCTAGATCATATTCAAACTCAGAGACACACGTCTTATTTAATTATTTTGGGTGGAATATAAAATATATTACATACACTCCTCATTTTTAAATAAAATAAACCACAAACAATTCAACCTCATGGCTCGCCTTTCAAGTGCCTCCCTTACCAGGAGGTGACACTAAAGGAATCACAAGTGAGATGTGTAGACTCAGTGACACCATTTCATGTTCTCTGCAGCTTTGTTTCTTGTGCAGTTTCCCAGCCACGTTCCCACTGGCGGTCCTCACCTGGGCCCCCCGCCTAGAGATTCTGCCCCCTGGTCTCTGCTGGGCCTGGGCAGCAGGAGGTATACACAGTCCCCATGCGATTTTAAAGTGCCCTGGGGACCAGAACCACTGCTCTAACTCTTAACAAGGGGTCTCCACTATCGGTGACGTTAACTGTTGGGGGGAGCAGCCCCGCAGCAAATGGCTGGGCTGAGATCTGCAGCTCAGATTCCAACCACCTTCCCAGACTTGGTCTGTGCTGTCCTGACAGTGGCCCTGGTTCCCAGTGTGACCGTGATTAGCCGTGATACCCCGTGATGCTCTTGGCCACCCCAGATGCCTGCAGCTGTGACTCCACCTTCCCCGGGCTGTGAAAGCCTCTTGGGCTCCTGGAAGATGAGGGTAGGATTGAGATGACAGCCAGCTGGGCCCCGATAACGTTACTGACCTGAAACTGCGGAGCTGAGAACCACCCTGGGGGCTTATTTCAGCACCTCCCTCTTCTGCCTGCAGATCTGCCTTCCTACCTTGCCCCTCTACAGGGAGGATGGAAGCAGGGGGTGTGGGGCATTGGGCGGCCTCAGCCTAGCCGGGGACACCCCCGGCGGCTCTCCAGGATAAGCAGGGCCCGGAGCCCGCTGGCCACACAAACGGCACGGGCTGTGCACCCCCGGGCGTAAATCAGCAAAAGACTGGTGTGATCCTTTTCTACTTCCCTTCCTCAAGGGCCACCGCCTGCAGGCGGACATGCCAAGCCTCGTGCAGGATAAAGATGCTGTGCACTTCCTCCCTATCAGGATGGCGGCGCCAGGACACTCTAAGGCTGCTCACGAGCCTTTTCAGCATCTCCCGTGCGCCCTGCCTCATGCTGCCCCTGAAGGAGTGGCCTCAGGGCTCAAGATGACCGTCCCCACAGCTCCTCACTCGTGCCCAGCACCTCACAGGTCACTCACAGGGCCTCACGGTGCCCAGGTCGGGCTTGGAGCTGTCAGAGCAGGGAGCATGCCCATTCCACAGAAAAAATACTAAGGCCCCGGTAAGCAAAGGGCATGGGCACGAACTAGACGCAGCTCTTCTGAGGCTGGGTTGCGTGCTCTTAATATGTCCTCATCTGAACGCCCACATCAGGTCAAGGGGAGTTAAAAAAAATCCTCGAGGACAACCCAACACACGTATATTTAGACCACCTTCCTTCCGGGGCACTGAAGGTGACCTTCAAACACATGGCCACCAGCAGGCAGCATCATGGGGCACATACGCAGCATCTCTCAACGACACCAAGCAGGGCTGGTGTCCTGCGAGGGGAAAGACCCCTTCATCCCCGTCCACCTCCTCTCCCGAACCTCTGCAACATCAAGGATTTAGACGCCATGACCTCCGAGGCCCTTCTGGGTCAGAGTCACTCGTCCAAGCAGGTACCCAGGAACAGTACCACAGCAAGGTCTGAATTTGTCAAAATCCATTCCATGAGGAGGTGTACCTACCATCAGGGTCCTTAAAGGTCAGTGTGATGAACTTGCTGGCCACCATGAACATGAAAATCACCCAAAAGCATGTGGCCAACAGAAGCCACTGGTGGTGCATGTTGTCAAACGTCAGCCATTCAGTGCTTCCTCCTGGAGGACACAAGCAAAATGCTGCTTACAGATAGATCAATTAAACAAGGTAATAAAAGAATGGGCCATTTCAGCTAATAGCCTCAATACAAATATTCCTGGAAAATTTTCTATTGATACCAAGGGTGTTTTGACTTATTATTTAACTTAACATCATATTTTTAATTAATAGCAACTTATCAAGTTGATAATTAAGTAAAATTTAAAACACTTTACCGGAAAGGAGCCATTTCTGTTTGGTCTTGGAACACGTGATAAGACTTCACTTCTGCAGATGTGCCTGTTGACTCTTTCTGACCCAGGCTACTGTGTCCCTGGCATCTGGCACCTGCCAGGGCCTGGAAGCCGGGGCAGGAGGGGGCCTGCCGCGGGCCGGACCTTTGGGTAATCCTCAGGGGGCAGACGCCACCCTGAGGCGATTCCAAGCAGGCTGGGTTTAAAATCCTGACTCGCTGACAAGCTGCGGCCACGCCCACTGAGCTGTAGAGAATCTCTGAAACCCGAGAAACGAACCCGGAGCGTCCCGGCTCCGCCCACTTGCCCGCCAGAGCCTGTGCGGAACCTCGGGGGTGGGCGTTTCTCAGGCTATCGCTGCCCTGGAGTGACGTGGGGCACCTGGGTCCTCAGCGGGTCACACGGTTACACTCTGCTGCAGGGGACACAGAAGAACCGGAAGTCGCACTCGATTCTTTGCAAGAGAGACAAAAAAGTGCTTCGTGTCACCTTTAACACGGGGCTTCCTGAAGCCAAACCAAGCCACTTGGAGAGAGACCGCGCTGGTCTGGGGTGGTGTCTGCCGGCTGTCGGGCCGTCCATCACCCCTGGGCAGCAGGGAGCTGGTCTGTTGCGCGTGCGCTGACGGAGCCTGAGTGCACCTGGTGGACAGGGCTCACGAGGGCCCGGGCGTCGGCCTTCCTCCTGCCTCAGCGACAGATCCTTGCCTCTGAGGCCCTCACTGCGACCTGGATTCCCTCCCGCAAGGGGTTCTCCCCCCGCAGTCCAGCCCACACCTGCACCTGCATTCTCAGGCCTCCACGCAGCAGGCGCACCATGTTTCCCGGGGTCCCCTGGTAGGGCTGCCACATTAAACACATGAAAACACGGGGTGCCCCGTGAAGTTCGAATTTCAGGTAAGCAAATCATTTTTTAGTACTTAGTATAACTATGTCCCCAGTACTGCGTGGGACACATTTATGCTTTAGAAAGCTATTTGCTGTTTCTCTGAATTCCCAATTTGCCTGGGTGTCCTGCATTCTATCTGGCAACACTACCCAATGAGGGGGACACCGCTCCCGCTCTAACTGCCTGAAGCAGCTGGCCTGTCTCCCTGTCCCCTTCTGCCACGCCTCGCCTGGGGCCACGTGGCACAAAGCAGAGCCCTGGAGTGCCCCACCGCTCGCTAGCTCTGGGACTCAGCAAGTCACTTACCCTCCCTAAGCTGTGGCTTTCAGTCCCTGAGACAAGGCCCTCCTCCCTCCAGGATGGTCACGAGGATTAAATGAGAGACTGCACCAAAAGGACCACCTGGCCTGGAGCAGACCCTCTATAAACAGAAATCGGTCGGTCCCTCCGCACCCTTGGTGACTTTCCTATTTGACTGACACATACCTAGAAATTAACCTAACAGTGTGAACTGCCCAAGAGGAGAAGAAAAGAAAGGCCAGACCCTCAGCCCAGGCTACTAGCTTTTCTCTTCTAGAGACAAGGGAGGCACAGATGGCCCAGAGGGCACAGGGTCCCTCAGGGCTGAGTCTGCTGAGCTGGGCCCTCCGAGACGGGGATACTTGGCGGGGTCCATCCTCACCAGTCACTGAGGAAGCCTGGCTTCAGGCCTTTTCTAACAGAGGGGCGAAGGGACCAGTGTGGGCTGGAGAGTGGGTAAAGAGAAAGCGGATAAGCTCCAGGCAGGTGGTCCACAACGTGCCCAGAGGCATCTGTGTCTGTGCACCTGTTCTCGGGAAGACTGAGGCTAAGGAAGAGGCCCTGGTGCCGAGCGGCCTGGGGCTTATGGTTCACACTGTGCCGTGGCAGAGTGAGCACAGACACAGGGGAGTCACTGGGGTCTGCCCCCCTTACACAGACACCTTACCCTGCAGGGCAGGGCACAGAAGAGCCCCGGGCACCGGCACTCAGCTTTGCCCCGGCTCAACCTACCGACCTCCGGGCTTCCTGCCCCTGGGCGCCACCCAGGCATCAGGCCGGTGCTGGGCACTGCACTTGGGAGGTTTTGTGATTTAAGGATCCGATCTTTCCAATGCGAGCTAGTCACCTGAAGGGATCTAATTCGAGTCCACCCGCCGAGCTGGTTCACCTCCAGATAAAGGTAGGAAGACAAAGAATAAACAGCCTGACATGAAAATGCGGCTCCCACCATCTGCCCTCCGGGAAGCCAGGCGGCTCAGGGGCAGGATTTCTACCTCTGGGCTGCTTGGAAAGTGAGACCTGCACGGTCGTGAAGCTCCGCCTGCCTTCCTAACCCTGGGTTTTCATGTAAAGTCGGAAGCAACAGCTTTCACCCAGAAGCGGGGGTGGGGCAGGGGCAGGATTTGGTCCCTTCTTCTCCGTGTTGGCGTCTGGGGGTTAGTCACAGAATAGCTCTCTGGGCCCCCTACTAGATTAGGACAGAACAGCCGCCTGCATACCCACCCGTGCGCTGGGAGGCCCTGTGAGACAGAGGCTGCCAGAGCGCCTCGGCTGCAACGTACAATGATTCAGCCCGCTGCTGCTTCTTCCAGGCGGCAATTTTATTTCCAGAAAGCTCCACTTCTAAAGTGACTTCCGCTAAACTCCTACTGCGCTAAGACATCCAGAGAGACCTCTCCCCTTCCAAGCCCGGCCACGGCATCGGGATCAGGGGAGGGGGCGTCTGCACGGCACCCACCCGCCTCTCACCCCCTTCACGGCCCGCCTGGGCCAGGCAGGGACGGCGCCCAGGGCGCGTGGGGACTGTGATGCGGCTGCAGATTTGGGAAGCTCCGCGTGCATAAGCCCCAGCCCCCGCCAACATCTCTCGGGGAGCAGAGCATACGGCCAGCACTCAGCATGCAGGCCAGACCCAGGCCTGCCAGTGACCCCGGTGCCCTGCTGCGGTCCCTGCCCAGGCCACACAGCCTGTAGTGGTCACTGCGGGGGCCTGCGCTTGGGTAGCAGGGGGTGGGGAGTGGGTGAAGCGCTCTCCCAGCCACTGGGCCCCGGAGGGAATCCCCTGGCGGTCCAGTGGTTAGGACTCGGCGCTTTCACTGCCGGGGTCCGGGTTCAATCCCTGGTCGAGGAACTAAGATCCCGCAAGCCGTGCGGTGCAGCTAAACCAACCAACCAGCCAACCAACCAACCAACCACTGGGCCCCTGTAAACGCCAGGCAGGGCCTGCTCCCCCCGCTGCACAGCACAAGGCAGGCTCAGCCCTCCCTGCTGGCCACCCTGATTTGCCCTCCATCCTCACCTAGTTTCACTTCCTTCCCGGCACCCACCACAGCCTGAATCTTCTGCTTCCCCTGGTGGCATGTGAGCTTGTGCTGGAGCACCCCGGCCAGCACAGTGCCCAGCGCACCGCAAGGTGACCTTCGCTATTGCTGGATGACGACATCAACCAAGAAACGACCGGGAAGACTTAGGAGAGCTGGCAGGTGCTTTAGAAGACACCTGGCTCAACCCTCCACCCCAAGGTCCAAACTCTCTAAAGTATGAGGCCCCCGTTAAACCTCAAAATACTTTTCCAGTCTCCACGTGAGTGCTTATATATTTAACATGCGATAACTGAGACTAGAAAACAACCCAAAGCTACTAGGACCTCACTATTACTTGAAAATAAAATTCTATTTTATAAGTCACGCACTCACATGCCTTTGAATAGACATACAACTACTGTTCTATGTCTACAACCTACTGACCAGGGGATAAAGAAAGAATGCTGCAGTCCAAAAAAAATTTTTTCTAAAATTTAAATAAAACAACGCTGAAAGATGGTAAGCCAATTACATAGCTCCAAAGTATCAAGATACATCAGTAAACAAAAAAGGGCAAGTTGCAGAATCGAATTATGATCCTATTAGTTAAAAAGAATTATATATATACATGTGAACGTATGTGATTATGTATACACGCAAACACACACACATACACGTGTGTGACGCACAGAATAAAATCTTGAGGATGAGTGGAGTCATTTTTTACTTCGTGCAATTCTGTATTTTAAAAACATTATTGCAAAAAGCATATATCCATTTTATAATAAAAACCAATAAAATACAGAAAATACCACCTACATGTGCGGACCCGGGTGTTTTTATTTCTGCTGTTTAATTTTTTTCCTACCTGACCACCACCAACAGCAGTTTCCTTACCACTTTGTAAAATGGGGCAAAGGATGGTAAATACTTTTCCAGCCAGGAAAGAATGTGGTGCATGGACAGGCAATATGTATCTGAGTGTTTACGAAATACATCTCTGTCTTCACTAGTTAGTTTTTAATTCAGTTTTTAAAATGATTTAATATTTAAAACATAGAATAATATAACAAATACTTGTTTTCAGATGCTCAGTTCTAATAGTTCTGCTGTACGTACTTGAGTCTTTTAAAGGAAATAAAGGGTTACAGATGAGCTGGAGCCCCTGCCTGGCCCCGTTCCCCTCCCTCCCCAGATACCCTCCATCTGGGTGATGACACTTTCACTACATCAAATACGGCTCCTCTCATAGACGCAGCAAGGTTTGGGAGGCTGGTCCTCCCAGTCCAGATGAAGGCAGGGCGGACTGGGGGGAGGGGAGGCGAGCTGCCCCCGGGCTGCGAGGAAACACTGCATTACTTATTATGTTTTCCAGGGGGCACATGCGGTGGTACAGCCGGGTGGAGAGATGGACCGTTTTTAAGCACTTAACTTTTTTTTTCTCGTGGTCTATAATGAGAAAATTCACAAATCACACACAGACTCAAGTGAAGAAGCTGTCAAGGTAGAAGCTGGTTAAAAATTTAGACGAGGGCTTCCCTGGTGGCGCAGTGGTTGAGAGTCCGCCTGCCGATGCGGGGGACACGGGTTTGTGCCCCGGTCCGGGAGGATCCCACATGCCGCGGAGCGGCTGGGCCCGTGAGCCATGGCTGCTGAGCCTGCGCGTCCAGAGCCTGTGCTCCGCAACGGGAGAGGCCACAACAGTGAGAGGCCCGCGTACGGAAAAAAAAAAAAAAAAAAAAATTTAGACGAACCAGGATTTGCTCTCCAAGTCCCATGCTGACCAGAACCAATGAGACTGAAGCCCGGGCCCCCGCCACATGCCCCACCCCTCAGGGCCACTATCTCTACACTTATGACATCCGACACACACACACACACACACACACACACACACACACACACGAGGAGACGTGCACCTGCATACATTCACACACATACACACACACACACGAGGAGACGTGCACCTGCATACATTCACACACACACACACACACGAGGAGACGTGCACCTGCATACATTCACACACACGCGAGATGTGCACCTGCATACATTCACACACACACACACACACGCGAGAAGACGCGCACCTGCATACATTCTCACACACACACACACACACACACGAGGAGACGTGCACCTGCATACATTCACACACATACACACACACACACGAGGAGACGTGCACCTGCATACATTCACACACACACACACACACACACACACACGAGACGTGCACCTGCACACATTCACACACACGCGCGAGGAGACGTGCACCTGCATACATTCACACACACACACACACACACACGAGGAGACGTGCACCTGCATACATTCACACACACACACACACGAGGAGACGTGCACCTGCATACATTCACACACACACACACACACACACACACACGAGGAGACATGCACCTGCATACATTCACACACACACACACACGAGGAGACATGCACCTGCATACATTCACACACACACACACACGAGGAGACGTGCACCTGCATACATTCACACACACACACACACACACACACACGAGGAGACATGCACCTGCATACATTCACACACACACACACACACGAGATGTGCACCTGCATACATTCACACACACGCGAGGAGATGTGCACCTGCATATTCTCACACACACACACACACACACACACGAGATGTGCACCTGCATACATTCACACACACGCGAGGAGACGTGCACCTGCATACATTCACACACACACACACACACGAGGAGACGTGCACCTGCATCCATTCACACACACACACACGAGGAGACGTGCACCTGCATCCATTCACACACACACACACGAGGAGACGTGCACCTGCATACATTCACACACACACACACACACGAGACGTGCACCTGCATACATTCACACACACGCGAGGAGACGTGCACCTGCATACATTCACACACACACACACACACGCGTGCGCGAGGAGACGTGCACCTGCATACATTCTGAAGGACACACTAACCGAGAAACGATCAATTACCAAGCTCATCACGAAAAGGTGTCCTCATTCATCCCACAAAACAGGCGCAGGGACACAGCACCAAGCCCCAAAGCACCCCCCAACACGCACACGCTCCTCGTCCTGTGGAGCTGGCAGGCTGCTGGGGGGACCGGCAGCCACCAAAGACTCTACCTAAGACGTGAGATGAGGCAGAGGACGCGGTGCCGTGAGAGGAAAGCACAAGGGCCGCGACCTGGCAGATGGAGGGCAGGGGCGGCACAGAGACCTACAGGGTGCGGGGCGGAGACCCAGGCACCGGGCTGCAGAGCAGCACAAACGGAGGCCCAGGCGCAGGCACGAGCTTCCCGAGCTCGGCCAGAGAGGCGCCCTGGCAGACGTGGTCAGACAAGGCTGGGCCCTGGGGAGCGGTCGCCTTGTGGGTGAGAGGGGATGGGGTACAGTGACCTGACTTACATCTTGGAACTATTTCTCTGGCAGCCAAGCACGGCGATCCGCTCAGCCATGCCCCAGCCCCGGGGTCACTTCCACAGGCCGCAGGTGGTGCTCCTAAATGCTCCCCATCACATCACCCTCTCGATCTCTGAAAACCCGCCAACGAACCAGTAAGAGCCACAGGACGTGAGGGGCTAGGCTTTGACAAATCCTACGGAGGGCTGTGTCCACTTGGCCAGGCAGCGTTTCTGCTCTGCGATCATCTGCTAAGGTGTCCGACCTTACGTTTAGGGCAGTGGCTCCCAGTCACTGTGTACTGGACCCGCCTGGGGAGCTTCTGAAAACTACAGCAACACCCTGGGCCCCAAGAACACCTGAGCAGAGACAATGCAAACCTGTGGAGGAGGATCTAGGCAAACCTGCGAGGCTGAATCTGGGCGAGTTTGAAAAGCTCCGCTCAGGATGCCAGTGAGCGGCCAGGCTGAGCTGCTTGCTGGTCCAGCTCCCGGGCCTCCTCAGCTTTTACTGCCCCCGCTGCCCCCTGGGGAACTCATTAAAATGCAGATTCTAGGCCTTTTAGCGTAACAGCTGTCTTCCCACCACCTCTTTACAGTATGAGAAGGAAAACCGTAGCAAAAGGGTGTCTGTCAACTGAGACTGTCTACTGAGGATCTGAATTACCTGTGCTCTGAATAAACAGCTTAAAGAGACCTGATTAGAATAAAGACCTCCATCACTGTTCCCATTTACTCTCCTTTCCAGCCCTCCCATCTATAGGTAACCAGCCCCTGTAGAATTTTGGGCTGACCTTGGAAAACTCAGGAAGATTTGCCCCATTTTTTTTTCAACAAAAAGAAAGTCATTCCAAATTCATGTAGCCCCAGCTCCTCCCGGCCTGCCCGCCATCTGCCATCTGCAGTGTTTCCTTGAGCACACGAATTCCCCACGGGTCTGCCTCCTGTCCACGGGCAACAGCCTTGAGGCTCATTGTTTCCGTCTGCAGAGAGTCTGGGGCCTGACACCCACGGTCCTCCCTCCTTGGCTCTGGAAGGGCCACTGCTCTCCCTGCAGCCAGGTGACAAACAGCCTTTAAAGAGCCTGACATTTTCTGTAATTAACTCTCCCTTGTTCAAGGAGCCAAGACAACTCCCAACGTGCCTCTTGCAGCTAACAGGGATGAACCTGAGCGCGCACCCTGGCCGTTTGCAGAGCTTCCCTACTCCTGATCATTACGTGGGATTTGCACCTCTCAAGATGTCAGGCTCTGAAACTAAGCCAGAAGGTTGGCTCTTTGAAAACTCACAAGGCAGAAGCGGTGGTTAAAGAACTGACGGACATATGGGGAAAGCAGGGTCAGGTATGCAGGAAGACCACTAACCATGCACGAAATCCTAAGCTGCTTCTCTCTCTCTAAACCGTAAGGAAGACAGCACACATCTGACATGTTTGTAATGACAACAGTGACTCTGGTACCATTATCAACTTTTGGTGCAAATTCGGCCTCCCTTGCACTTTCAAAATGATGCTTTTTGAAAGCATCCATTTTGCTCAGCTGCCAGTGGCTTCTCCCCCGTGTTCGAGTTGTTACCCAAAAGCACAATCCTTCTGAATTTGTGCAGAAGAGTTTGACTCCCACCTGCCTAGTTTCACTTGTTTTTCTCCTAGTTCTATTTTTTTTTTTTTTTTTTTTTGCAGTACACGGGCCTCTCACTGTTGTGGCCTCTCCCGCTGCGGAGCACAGGCTCCGGACGCACAGGCTCAGCGGCCATGGCTCACGGGCCCAGCCGCTCCGCGGCATGTGGGATCTTCCCAGACCAGGGCACGAACCCGCGTCCCCTGCATTGGCAGGTGGACTCTCAACCACTGCACCAGCAGGGAAGCCCTCTCCTAGTTCTACTTTTACTATGCACATTCACTCCTCCTGTGGTAAATAAGCCCATTTAACTGTTCCAAACAGAGTTAAAACATTTTTGAAAGCAATTGGCCTAGACGTGCACACAAGCACACAGATAAATCTCACAACCGTGGTGCAAAGGAAATACAGCAAAAATAGAATGAGATATATGACACAGTGCCATTTACGTAAATTAAAAACGCAGGCACTGAAACCAAAAATACACGTTCTACAAAAACACAGAGAAAGAAGAGGATGACCTTTCCAGTGATTTCTTATGTGGGTGGACGAGAGGAAATGAGACTGAGGAAAGGGAATTAAAAAGACATCCACAAGTAAACAAAACAAGGGGCCCTGCGGATATCAGGGATGGTAACCGAGGAGTTAACTTCCATCCAACTCCTTGAATGTGAAGGAGACAGAGGGACAGACAACTAGACAGAGAAAGGAGAGGAGATTTAAAAAACCAAAAAACAGCTTTTCCCCAAATGTTATTCATCCATTCAGCCATATTTACCAAGGGCTTATTCTGAGCCAGGAGCTGTTCCTGGCTCTGGGGATACAGCAACCTACCCGCTCTGCTCTCATGGTGCTTGTTTCTAATAGAGGCAGACAGGCCATAAACAGGTAGAGCCATTAACGCCTAGGATCACACCAGGCAGGCGCTAAGTGACACAGTTAATAACACAGAAGGGTAAGGGAGGAAGGGGCACCTCGGTGGAGATGATGTTGAGAAGATGTTCAAACAGAGGGAGGGGACTCATCACGCAGCACCTGGCAAAGAGCTTGGTCTGGGTCCCAGAATCCCCAAAGCAGCAAGGAGGCTGGCATCTCCTGTGCAGAGTGAGCAGGACGGCGGGGGAGTGGCCCAGATGAACAGCCTTGTCAAGGGCCCTTTACTGAGTTGGAAACTCCTGGACCCCCACCCCCCATCACCCATGTACCCCGGGGAAAGGATCACCTGCCCAGCGTTCAGTTTTTAAAACATTCATTCAAAACCTATCCAGACAGCAAAGGAAACTTCATGAAAAGAATCTGGTCATGCACAAGGACCCAGTAACCCCGGGAGGACAGACAGGGAGAAGGGAAACAAGAGACAGCTGAGGCTGGAGCAGCGGGGACCCTCCACCACCAGCCCTTTCGATTTTGAACTAAAATGTGTTCCCTAATCAACAAAATTATTAAATCACCACTTAAGAAAATAAAATGCTGCGTATGAATTTATAAAATATATAAAGTCTAGGGCTTCCCTGGTGGCTCAGTGGTTGAGAGTCCGCCTGCCGATGCAGGGGACAAGGGTTTGTGCCCGGGTCCGGGAAGATCCCACGTGCCACGGAGCGGCTGGGCCCGTGAGCCATGACCGCTGAGCCTGCGCTTCCGGAGCCTGTGCTCTGCAACGGGAGAGGCCACAGCAGTGAGAGGCCCGCGTACCACACAAAGAAATAATAATAATAAATAAATAAATATATATATATATATGTATATAAAGTCTTATTACAATCACTGTGAGCTTTAAATTCATAGTAAGGGTTTCTCTCAGTCTAAGTTCAGAAATTTCCTTTGTCTACTTGGCCATCGTCATTACAATTTACCACCTCAGAACGACTGACTGCTCATCCTTTAGGGACCAGAATGGAAACCTACTCCTCACTCTAGCCAGCTGGAGAATGAACTGGAGGTGAAGACAGATTCTCAGGAGTGATGATGATGAACAGCAAACACGTCTTCGGGGGTCGCTGCAAGCCAGGCACTGCACTTGGCAGGTACCCAGCTCACCTAACCCCCTGCCTAAGCGGGTGCTCCTATTATGATCATGGTTAAGAAAACATTTCTAAGAATCCGTGTACATACTCCTATTTACGAGTTTAAGCTTCCAGAAATCTCCATATGAGCAAGAAAGGAGAATGCTATGTGACGTGGATCTCAGATAACTAGTGAGGTGTCCAGAACCTCCCTTCCATACCTTCTTAGGCCTGGTCCACATCTCCTTGCAGTATCTGCTTTGCCTTGGAGGTTCCTGGCTCCTCCTGTCTCTGTACGGGACGATTAAAAAAACAAATAAGCACCATTAAAGGTTATGAGATCAACTTACTGAACACAACTTGCTTTATACTTAGTAAACAGTTAACCACTTTGATTTTTCAAGTATATTTCGCACGCCAGGTCTCTTACAGAGGGGGGTTATCTTTGGATGGCCTGGCAGATGAATAAATATTCTAAACGTACCAAAAGAGCTAGCTGTTTAAAACATTCTTCCCTGTCACTTAGTATGAAAAAATGAAATATTTTTTGGAGCAAAAATAATCAGATCCTATTATACCTGTTTTATATGTTTGATATTGCGTAAAGGATTCCTGTATAAGATGATCAAATCTTTCAATGCAAGATGTTCACGGGGTTTTGTATTTCTTCAAGCTATAACACCCTGGTAAATTCTAGCCAAACGTCATATCGTGAATGAATAAATGGAAACAAGCCAAACTCATGGAATTAGAGAGATTACAGATTTAATAGAGCTACCTGGCAAAATAAACATCCAACTGATTTAAAACACAATAGAGCCCGAGCTGCCTGGGATGCTTGGAGCAGTCTAGCTATGCTTCCCTTTACTCTTATGAACTCAATATTAAAAGGAAAAGCAATTTTATGTTACAAAGACGGAAAGATTAAGATGCAGATTCTTCCAGACCTGTATCAGGACAAAACACTCTCTTGGCTTCTATGATCTCTCAGGTCCTGCATTCACCTCTCTCCCCCGTTTCTATTCTACTGTATAACCTCAAGCATTTGAAAAATGATCTGAATATAACTGCAAGTTGCCCAGGATAGTAACTAATTCTTCCCTTTCTTTGTTCAGTTTTGCAAGAACTCCAGTTTCCATTCCAGGGAAGGAGAGAATTTTTCTCTTAGGTATTTCTTGGAGACTCTATCCTTGAGGGTCAAAAGCAAAGACGGAAAGATTTTTCTTTCCATCTTGAAATTCCCATTTGGACCCAAGATGGACTTTGCCCTAATTATAATGGGAAAAAAGAGAGAAGACCATTTCCCTCCTCGTGTCTCTTCCTCTTAACCCAGTCAATGAAAAGAATGAATAAGCCTGGAGCTAAAGGGAGCTCTGCCTGGTTTTAACAATACCTGAGACATTTCTCACTCTGGCAGTGAAAACTGACCAATAACCAACTCTTTATGGTCCAAGGCCCCAGACTTGGAGTGTCTGAGACAAAAAAAACCCTTTATAACAGTCCTGCCTCTCAGCTAACCAGAACCTGACTGCGCTGCTTTGCACTCAGTGCCCGGCCCTTTCCTGCCTTTTGCAGACGTGGAAAATAACAAGGCAGCTTTTGGAAGATCTGGTTCATCTTCCCAGCCAGAAGTGCAGAAATTTATGCCTCCACCTCCAACTTCTGACAGGCCTCTCTTCTGTCCAAATCTGAGCTGAGGGCACCCGGGAGCCTACCTGGCAGGACACACGCATTTCCAACCATCCTTTCCCCTCCCACCCGCCAGAGACGTGCCTAATTGTGCACTTAGGGAAGCTGCACATGGCCCTTCTTCCCTGGCCTCTCTCTTCCTCTGTCTGCCTGCTCCCTGCACCCAAGTGGAACATTTTCTTCCTCTTTCCGCCTCCAATTACAAATGCAAATTCTCAGGCAAGGATGAAAGAAGTAAACTATGGATCACCGAGTATCAATGATGCCACGATCACAGCATCCCCAGCAAGGACGCCGCCTCATTGCATAATTAACGTGATGAAGGTTCTCCTCTTTAACCCCACGAACTAGGGAGGCCCTCAAGTCGCCAAACCACACTGGGATATCGCTAGCAAACAGAAGCCGGTTTTCCCCCCGTCTTCCCGTCCACCCGGCGTGTTGTGGGAGTCGGGGTCCGGGAGTATACGACGCTCATCCCCCCGCCCCCCGCCCTTCCCCGAGCTCACCCTCTGTGGAGCCGGAGCCTGTCGCGGCCCTCGGGCCCTTCCGCGGCCCCAGGGGCGAAGCTCGGCTCGGGCCTCGCGGGCCTGGGGGCAAGGCGCGCGGGGTCCCGGCGTCCGGGGAGCGCTGGAGGCCCGCCCGCCCGGAGGCCTCGGCGCCGCCGCCCGCCCGGCCCGGGATGTGGCGGCGGCGGCGACAGCGGCGGCGACGGCGGCGCCGGAAGAAGGAAAGCGAGCGCGCGACGCCCTCTCGGGGGGCGAGGCCGCCGCCGCCCCACGCGGCCCTAGCGCCCGTCCGCGCCGTGCGCGCCCCTGCGCGGCTGTGCGCGTCCCGCCCCACCCCCCGCGTGTGCGTGCCGCCAGGACCGAGGGGAGGTGGGAGGGGGCGGAGCCAAAGGACCCCAGGAACCCGATCACCCGGTGCTTGAGCCTCCCTTCCACCCACACCCCCCCCAAAAAACACCCCCCAAATTATATCCCGGGAAGTGACAGAGAGACTTGTGGCCAAACCTAATCCCACTAGGTCTCCATCCAGGAAACAGGTTGGGTGTTTGAGAACGAAAAAAAATCCCAAACTTGGAAAAATGAAAAATAGAAAAATCCAAGCTTGGAAAAAGGCAAAATTGCTTGAGTTTGGGGCACCTCCCAGCATTCCTAATCAGCCTACCTGGTAAAAACAGCTTTCAACAGGGCGCTTTCCGCAGACCCACCCTTGGCTGACAGATGTAACCCCCTTGTCAAGGTAGAGTGGGTGGAGTCAGTCCCAACGGTGATGGGGATTTTATTGCCCTAGAAAACGTCAACTAGTTTTGTTTTGATCTAACCTACATGTTTGTTAACTACCTAAATATATATCTACTTAGCAAGCACGGTAATATAGATACGTGTGTACACACACGTATGCACTTGAACACATAATTTTTGTCAAGCTTTCAAGAAACCAGCTTTTTTTTTTTCTTCTTTGGTCTACCCTGTTGGTTTCCTCTTTAATGACTTAAGTGTAATACCGGTGGGGCTCAACATTTCAGAATTTCACTTTCAACGTGGTTACTGACCACCATGACTTAAAGATGGCAAGGCAGTTTAAGGGCGGTTTACTCGGTCTTTTGATCACACATTCAGATATTTATTAAGCCCTTTCTTGGGGGCACTATGGTTGACAAGAGACATTTGCTTTCTCCTTGAGGGTTTGAATGGACACACGTACATGAGAGGAGCACAACAAGTAAATTTGGAACTTAGATGTGACACTGAATAATATGCAGAGTTTAAATAAGAGTCCAAGCTCTGGGAATTAGACCTTGTTGGTTCAAATCTTTATTCCACCCCAGAAGGCTCGTGACCATGTCAAGTTCTTTTGTCTCTCTGTGCTCCCATTTCCTCATCTATAAAATAGGGATATTATACAGTATTTACCCCAGAGTTTGATACTAAAGAATAGAGGAGATAATGCATTTGAAGTACATAGCACAGTTCTCCCCCAGTAGTTAAAATCACAGTAAACATAAACTACTTTCATTATTATTTATTGCATTCCTAATATGCTGTTCAAATATTAAAAGATACAGTTCTTTCAAGAGGCTTACACATTGGTGACTAAGGTAGCTGAACATTTTTGTTGGGGTTTTTCCGAATTATTCTAGTTCTCTTTGTTTCTATAAATGAACTTTTCATTCAGTCTTTATAACAGCAGAATAGTTTCTAAAATAGCAGTTCTCAAAACGTGATCTGTGGACCCCTGAAAATCTCCAAGACCCTTTTAGGGGATCTGCAATATCAAAACCACTTTCGCAATAACACGAGAACATTAGTTGTCTTCACTATTTTTTTAAACATTTTAAAAATTGAAGTATAGTTAATTTACCAGTTTGTGTTAGTTTCAGTTGTACAGCAAAGTGATTCAGTTATATATGTATACCTGAATATATATATTCTTTTTCAGATTCTTTCCCATTATAGATTATTATAAGATACTGAATATAGTTCCCTGTGCTATACAGTAGGTTCTTGTTGTTTATCTATTTTATATATAGTAGTTTGTTAATCCCAAATTCCTAATTTATGCCTCCGCTGCTATCCTCTTTGATAAACAGAAGTTTATCTTTTTTTTAACATTTTTATTTTTATTTATTTAGTTTTTTAATTAATTTATTTATTATTGGCTTTCACCTTAAGAAACTAGAAAAAGAACAGCAAACTAAACTTAAAGCAAGAATAAAAGAAGTAAATAATAAAGATTAGCGTGGTAATAAATGAAAGAAAAAATAGAAAAGCAAAAGAGAAAATAACAAAACAAAAAATTGCCTCTTTGAAAAAATCAACAAAATTGATACATCTTTTTCTAGATTGACCAAGAAAAAAAGAGAGGAGTCAAATTATTAGAATTAAAAGGGGGATATTACTTACAAACTTACAAAAATAAAAAGGATTATAAATGAATACTATGGACAATTGTATGCCAACAAATTAGATAACCTGGACAAGTGGACAAATTCCTAGGAAACACAAACTACCTAAAATTGACTCAAGAAGAAACAGAAAATCTGAACAGACCTATAACAAACAAGGAAGAGATTGAATTAGTAACTTTAAAACTTCCTACAAAGAAAAGACTAGGCCCAGGTGACTTCACTGTTGAATTCTACATTTAAAGAAGAATTAATGCGAATCCTTCACAAACTCTTCCAAAATATAGAAGAGGATGGAACACATCTCAACTCATTCAATGAGTCCAATATTACCCTGATACCAAAGCTAGACCAGACCCGTGCCCCCTGCAGTGGAAACTTGGAGCCTTAACCACTGAACTGCCAGGGAAGTCCCCCAGATTTTGATTTTGATGGTGGCTATTTGGGTGTATATATTTATCAAAATTCCTTCAAGGATATACTTAATATGGGTGTATTTTATTATATGTAAATTATACTTTGACAACAATAGAAAAACAGGACTGTGGAAAGAATGATGTGCCTGAACCCCTGAAATGGTATTAAAATTGGGTATCCAGATGTGCCTGTGAATTTTTCAGAGATGAGGATGTATGGTTTCCCTCACATACCCGGAGAGACCCATGTGCCCTCAGAAGTTACAAACCACGATAGCCCTTAGTCCTCATGGAGCTAATGATCACATCTGTTTCCAAGGAGGGTGTTTAACTTCTCTCAACTATGGGAAAGTGACTCAAAAGGGACAACTTATCGAGGTGGATAGGCAGCTGGTCTCTGCAAACAAAGGTGGCAGCAGTGCAGTCTGTGCACCAGGCAGCCTTGCTAAAGGCTCCCAAAGACAGTCAGGGGGGCAGGAATCTCCCCTGGGGCTGGTTTTCCTCAGTTGGTGTCCAGGAAATGGCTCTTGGAGGTGGCCTGACTCTCCAGCAAAGGTCTGAGGTCCTTCAGTTCCAGAGCCCCCTCATCTCCTTGAGTTTCCAGAACCTTCCTCTCCTGCTCCTTGGCCTGTGCAGAACCATGAAGAACAGCCCACAATCATGAAGACTGTCCACAATGACCATTCGAACCTTCCCTCTGACCGTAGCCATTTTTTTTTCATTTCCTACCTGGCTTCTCAAGCGAATATTACCATTAACTTACATGAGTTACTCTTTCAAATTCTTTGTTTACGATAACAAAAAAAAATCATAGGGTTGGGTTCATTGTTATTATTTTCGCTTCACACAGATGGAAGATGAGCAAAGTGCCCCTGGCCCTCTTTTGACTTAAAGACTCACAAATATATATGCTTTTCAGAAAACAGATCTCAAAGGGGGTGAAACAGACCAATGAGGATCACCGCCTTCACGGAAGCTACAGTGATTTGCAGAAGCCGTAGCAACAATCTCTGAAGTTCCGATGTTTTGTGATACTTGTGTTAGAAACAACATGGACGAGCATGATTACATGATGTAGAAGAACATTTCTCTGAGCTTTCATCTTGTTTAGTTTTTTTCCGTTAGAGAGGGATACACTTTCTTCTTTAGCTGAGATTTCTCTTACGAGCAATTAGAAGGGTCTATTACGTCAGGGCTTGGATTCCATTACTTAGCACTGTGAAGAATAAAGCAGGCCTGTCTTATGAAAATATTTAAAATATGGAGCAGGAAAAAGTGGAAAGAGAATTTAACAGAGGGAATATGGACTGTGTGAGGTTTTGCCTCGAAATTGCCCTAACTTCCCGCTTCTTCTCACCAGCCTCCAGCTAGGTACCTTAGCCTCTTCTTTACATAACCCGGCTCAAATTCCTTCTCCAGCCCTGTGTGTGCCTTTATCTCCTTCCCTCCTGTTTCAGAGCAGAGAGACTGATCCCTCCTCCTGGCTTGTGACTCTGTCCCCTTGGATAACTCCATGACTTTGGCTTCTCAGTTTCCTTTCATCTCCCTGTCTCTACCAATTCCTCTGCTCTGCCGACCTGCGTGTCCCCATCTCCTTCACCCTTCATTTATTACGGAGCTTCCCTTGTGCGCAGCCCTCTCACCTTCTGTGCTTCGAAGGCTGGTCTGCACGTGCTCCTCTGCGGTCTCTGCGTCTGCGCATGCTCACGCCAGCCCCGGTCGACACCGCTCACCCACGGCATCCTAGATGCTAAATGCACCGTCCCTCTCTCCCTGACAGTTCCCTCTGGATCCCCTTTTGGCTTCTGTTCCGCCCCTGCGCTTGAGCCCTGATATTCCCGATGTCTCGCCGCTGCTCTCAGGTTCCTTTACTCCATTCGTTCTCCCAAAGCGACGTCTTTTCTAGTGATTGCAGCCGCTACACCTGTGCTCCCGATGATTAAATCCACACAGTTCAGTCTCTTTCTAAAGCACAAGGCACTCGTTTCCAGCTACATCCTGGAACCTCCTGTTTGTATCCTCTGCAGGCACATAACCAGCACAGCAACCCACCGCCCTCCCTCCAAGCCTGCCTCAGTCAAGGCTGCCGCTCTGCTCTGCGTTGAAGACCTCACCCCTTGGAGGCCTCTCCAGCTTCTTCTTTTCCTCCAGCCTCCAATCATCCCCAACTCCTGCCAATTCTCCGGTTCAAACGTCTGAATCCACCCCCTCTTCTCTGTTCTCGGTAAGACTCTGGGGTCTGGCCCTCACTATTTTACACCTGAGGATGCCTGCATCTTCAGATCCCACCATCCCTGCTTTCAAACCTCAGACCTCGAGGTCCTGATTCTGACACAATACATCCAACTCCTGATCGGCATAGCAGGCTCTTCAAGGGCAGCTTTCCGCGCCAGCCCAGCCGCTAACCAATGTGTTCCTCTCCCTTCTCTCCCTTCCCGCAGGAGGAGGCCAAGTTCTAACATCAGAGGATTGCCGTCTGTTGGCGGGCAGCTGCGTTTGCAGATGGGGAGAGTAAGCAGATAAAAATGACTCATTGACTACTCTCACTACAAGTCTGCAGACTGACAACCTGCTTCCATCGAGCCCTTCATTCTGCTTCCCCATCATCTTTGTGGTAGTCCCAACAACCTCCCAAAAGATGCCACACCTATCTCTCCTCCCATTCCAGCTATCAGCCACACTTCTGTCCCCAATCTCTGGAAGCACCAAACTTCACTTTTCTCTGATACTTTCTCACCTTTGTACCTTTCATACTGCCCTTACCTACCTGCTCTGCTCCGCAAACTCCACTTGTCTTTTAAATCCCGGTCAAATCCAGCTCCACTGTAGAGCCTCCCCTGTTCTGGGTTTTGCTCAAGAGCAATTTCCAATCAATTATTTACTCTCTTTTTTTTCCTAATATAGCATTTTATATAAGTGTGTGTGCGTGTGTGTGCCTGTGCCTGTGTGTGTGTGTGTTAGATTTAATTCATTAATCCTCTGGAATTTATTTTAACGTATAGTGTGAAATAGGGAATTTTTTCCAGATGGATAGCCAATTGTCCTAACCACCATTTATTGAGTAGTTCATTATTTTTGCACTGATATGAAATACCACCTTGACTCTGTATTAAACTGGTCTGCTTCAAGACTCTATTCCTTTCCATTGACCTATTTGCCTGTTGGTGGATCAATAACAAAATGACTGCTACAACATAATTACTATTGCTTTATAGTACATTTTTACATTAACAAAGTATCATTCTTTTTTAAAGAAATTTCTTGCATATTCTAGAATATTTTCTCTCCCAAACTAATTTCAGAATCAGTCTTAAAATTCTATGAAAAGTCATTTTGGAAGTTTAGTAAGGATTATCCTGACTTTATAGGTGAATTTGCCATTAGTTGAAACTTTAACAACAGTGAATGTTGTCTAGATTCATGATGTATCTTTTCATTTATTCACATATTCTTTTATGTCCTTCGGTAAAGTTCTGTACTTTTATTTTTTAATATAGTCCATATTTATCGTTTGGTTTAGTTCTCAATATTTCATAGTTCTTTAAGCTATTTACATTTTCTAATAAACATTTTTCAATTTGTTTTTGCTCGTGTCTAAGAAAATTATTCCTGAAAATAGTTTTCTTTAAATCCGGCTGTTTCATAACTCTTATTCATTCTGATAATTTGTCAGTTGATTCCTTTGGATTTTCGGGGGTAGATAATTGTATCATTTTAAACAATGAGAGTTTCCACCTTTTACTTTGTATTTCTTTTCTTTTTTTTGTATTGAACTAGCTAAGAATCCCTGTGTTTGTGTTAATCTGGTTGGACTGTCATAACAAAAGACCACAGGCTGGGTGGCTTGAACAACAGAAATTTCTTTTCTCCTAGTTTGGATTCTGGAAGTCTGAGATCAAGGTCCCAGTAAGATTGTTTCTGGTGAGACCTCTCCCCTCTGTTTGCAGACAGTACCTTCTCGCTGTGTCCTCTTCTGGCCTTTTCTCTGTGCGTGCATGGGGTGGGGGAGTGGGGAAGAATTGGTGTCTCTACCTCTTCTTATAAAGACACCAGTCCTGTTGGCTTAGGGCCCCATCCTTATGCCATTTAACCTGAATTACCGGCTTAAAAGCTCTATTTCCGGGCTTCCCTTGTGGCGCAGTGGTTGAGAGTCCGCCTGCCGATGCGGGGGATGCAGGTTCGTGCCCCGGTCCGGAAAGATTCCACATGCCGTAGAGCGGCTGGGCCCGTGAGCCATGGCCGCTGAGTCTGCGCGTCCGGAGCCTGTGCTCCGCAGCGGGAGAGGCCACAACAGTGAGAGGCCCGCGTACTGCAAAAAAAAAAAAAGCTCCATTTCCAAATACAGTCACGTTGGGGTCAGGGTTTCAGCACAATTCAGTCTATACCAATGTTGTTGAATAGTATCAATGCAGATTTTTTTCTTGGTTTTTCCTTTTCCCATTTCTGAATTATTATTAAAAATAATTTATTTTTTTATCCTGAATATCTGAGAAATAATGAGCGCAAAATATGCAAAGGAAACAAAATAAATTTGATAAAGTCAGTTATCCTATAGGTTTATTTGAAAAATGTATGTTTGTGTATAGAGCACCTAGTTCACTGGTAGACACAGACCAGATGTTCAAAAAGTACTTGTTGATTGACATTTTGTAGAACTGCCACAAATCTTTGCTATTATGTGTGTGTTTTGTGTCTAGAATGTCCATTTGTGTCCCTAATGTCCATTCAATAAGACATACATAAAAGGTTTATGTTCAAAAAGCAATCATTCACTTTTTTTCTTTCATTCAGTAGAGACTTGCTGTTAGGCAGTGGGTGTATTTTAATACAAAAGACATCATCTCTCTGTGGTGTTTAAAGGCCTTGGTGATTCTCCTTGAACCAAAGTGGTAAATACTGTAATAAATAGAAATCTCTATTTCTTGCTGGCTCAAAGAAGTAGGCTAAAATTATGGCTATAGTTTATAATTCCTGCTCTGTTATGAATTAGAAAATTTTCGGCAAAATACCACATTTTAAGTCATAAATAAATAGCCCATGCTGAGCAACTTCCACCAAAAATTATTCTCCTCATCCTTAAAGGCAAAAATTAAAGATATGCATGGTGGAAAAAATCCTAAAGCTATTTCGCATATGCTGTATATGTTACACTTTTTGCAAGACAGCTCACTTCATTCTTTTTCCTTCTTCCTTCTACCTCATATCCAATCTTAAGGAGGCTCTTTTTAGAAAAAATTAACATATCAACTAGAATCCCACACTCTTACTGAGGCGACCTTGGGTCCAAATCCCTTCTCTGCATCCTTGATGGCTTGGTGGCTTTCGCAAGTTCCTTAATCTCTCCCAGCCTCAATTTCTCCATTCATAGAATTAGGAAAGAAATACATTCCTTATAGGTTTTCTGCAAAATTACATGGAATAACCTAGGTGAAATGCTAAATGGACCTCAGTAGATGGAGTAATTTTGTTATTACTATTTTAAACACTGTCATATTTTCTTGAATACTGATTAAATTTGAAATATTTAACTTGTTCATAGAAACGAATCTGGAGAAACCATAAGAAGTGTAATTTCTAACCATAATTAATTTTTTAAAAACCTTAACTGAACTTCTGAATTTCTTCTAATGTTATATCCAGGACTCCAAATTTTGTTCTCAGGTGCACCAAAGACTATAAAACATCCTTTGTTAAGGGTGGAGAATAAACAGCTTCTTATAAAACAAGACTTCATCATCCAAGAATTTACAGATTTATATCCAGTGATTTAATTTAAAAAAGAAAAAAACCTTTTTTTGAGTCAAAAAAATGTTTCTCAAACTACTATAGAATAACAATTATGACTCTCCAGTTTTTACTTTTATTGCTGGGTTGAAAAAGGTGACTCTACAATGCCTACACCAGGAGGATATAATTCTACAAATAAGGGCCCAGCAGGACATTTATGAGAAAAGCCGCGTCCTCCTGCGCAAAGCTGATTGGTGCTCAGCCAATGGGCTTCAGGGCGTCGCAAATAAAGGCACCTTCTCCACTGGGCTGGCCAGACGCAGTGTTGTCTCTGCCTGTGGAACTTCGGGAAATGCTCAACTCCTATCCCAGCAGAACACAGCTGTGGTCAGCAAAGAGAAACCGCACTTTGAAGATGAAGCATCTTCTTGCCCAATTCCCATCCATTTTGGCCATTTATTGCTTCTGCCTACTACAGATTCCCTCCTCAGGTAAGGGGACCCCTTCAACAGACCCCAGCTGGCCTGAGCTCTAAGGAAGACTGGGACAGACCTTGACCTTTCAGGGCACTTCTGGAGGGAGTCTAGCTTGGTTCCCTCACCTACTCTCATTTCTACCCTTTGGAAATGGCTTCCATCAGAGAGGATGGACAGAGCTAGATGCCGCAGCCTTTTACCAAAGGAGGTTACTTTCCCCTGTGGAACTGCCTTTAAACAGCTCCTGTCCCAGGGCTGGCCCCAGGATGTGCCGCTGAAATTGTGAGGGATATGAGTCGGGGGACGACTCCAACGTATTAGCCATTTGTGCTCTTGGAATTCTGAAGAGATGAGAGCAGAGACGAGCTTACGGTGCCAAAGACTGAGGATTGAGGAACAGTTGGAGAAGAGCGGTGTGGGAGCGAGCACAGAGAAAGGGAATCTTCTCTTAGCTTCTCCTGTGGGCCTGGCGGGGAAGGTGAGGGGGTTGGGCGGGGGGGGGGGGGGGTGGGGGGTGGGGAGAGGCCCTGGGAGCGCAGCTGAGGCCCCGTGTCTTCCAAGACTTGGGCGCTGTCCGAGGTGCTGACCGGACGCGGGTGTCTCTTCACCAAATTCTGAGAACCAGTGCTTTTGCAGGGAAAAGGGGTTCCCTGTAGGGAACAGGAGTTGGGTATGGGGTCCCTAGTCGAAATTTGTTACCCATCTCCAGGTAACTCGCTATATGATGCAGGATATGGTGGAAGCTCCAGTTGGAAACACAGATTATTTCAAAATTTTAGAATTTTCCATTAGAATTTTGGTTTCAGAGAGTAGAAAATCTTTGAAAATATATTCAAACAGAAAATATATTTGAAATAGCATGCTTGTTTTGCCATGTCCTGTAGTGTAATCACAAAGCCTAGGCATTGCAAGGAACCGTGGAGGTCATCTAGTTTAAACTCTCAGGAGAGCAGGTCGCCTTTATGATTTCCCTAGTTGATTACTTTCAGTGACACCCAACTCACTACCAGCCAAAGTCAGCCAGCAGCTGCCTCCCCTGGTTTCCAATAGAAACTTGTTTTGGAAATTTCTTACTACCTTTTATTTATCTGTCTATATATTTATATCCACCTCCCTCTTTTTCCGATTTAATTTTCTGTTCCCTGAGGATAAGGTCCCTATGGTATTTATCATTGTATTGTTAGCACAGAACCTCTTAATCATTCCTTATAAGATTGGTTTGAATTTCTTTTCATTTTTGAATAGCTCCAATCATCACAAACTTCTTTACACTGAGCTGAAATCTGATCACATGCAACTTCTAACCACTAGCCCTAGTTCTGCCCTTTGGGGATATACAGAATAAGACTAATATTTCTTTCTTTTTTTTTTTTGCGGTACGCGGGCCTCTCACTGTTGTGGCCTCTCCTGTTGCAGAGCACAGGCTCCGGACGCGCAGGCTCAGCGGCCATGGCTCACGGGCCCAGCCGCTCTGCGGCATGTGGGATCTTCCCGGACTGGGGCACGAACCTGCGTCCCCTGCATCGGCAGGCGGACTCTCAACCGCTGCGCCACCAGGGAAGCCCAGGACTAATATTTCTTATGACAGGTTCTCAGAACAGTTGATGGCAGTTAACACACACTTCCTAATTTTTCCCTTTTTGCCAAAGAAAACTGTGCTCAGTTCCTTTAACTCACAACAAATCCTATCATTTCAAGCAGGACTATTACCTTTCAAGGTTGGGACACTATCTTTTGAATCCAGCACAAGATTGCCTCAGCTTTTTCTTGGCTTATAGTGAGACGGCAGGGAGCAATATATCACTCAGTATTTTTTTTTTTTAAAAAAAATACTACTCTTGAGCCAGATATTCCCTGTCTCAGATTTTTAAAATCTAAATTCAGGGTCTTATATTTATCCCATTTAATTACATCTTCTTAGTTTTGACATATCCCGTTGATTCTTTCAGTTGCAGTATTAGCTTTTCCTCCAAGTGTTGTGTTACATGCAAACGAGATGAAGACTTCATCTGGGTCAGATAAAAGTCGACCGGTATAGGGTTCAGCTGCATTACTTACTCAGCTGCATTACCAGTAGCAACCTTCCCCATATCCCTATTCCTGAAGAGTCTGATGAAGCAGAGAGACAGGTATCCGTATTTCTTAAAAGTTCCAAGAGTGACTCTGATGCACCTACTTACTGACACCATCTCTTGATATCCTGTCCTTATATATTCCATCAAAATATTACCAAGAGTGGGGTCCAGCTGCTCGCCACTCAAAAGCCAATAAAGAGGCAAGGTTGGTGGAAAGGAAAGCTTCCTTTATGTCAGGTGCTGGCAGTAGAGCGGGGAGGGTGGACAAAGGCCTGTCCAAAGGCCGACTCCCCAGCCACGCCCCCCCACCCCCGACAATCAGGGGGCAAGAGCTTTTATAGATGGAGGGAGGGGGCTACATGCAGAAACAGCACAGTCAGCTCTGACGGTAATCTTGAAATTGGTCATGTGGTGGTCTGACCAGCATCATCTTGATTGTTTTAAGTATAGTCAATCTTCAGTTCTCGGGTTGGGTTGTTCCCATTTCCTTGAGGCCAGTTCTCAGAATTGTGGCAGCTTATGTCATGGCTACAGCCTGGTCAGCGTGTAGTTAACTTCTTCCACCTGATGGAGGTTTTAGTATCTACAAGACAGCTCACAGGATATGGCTCAGAATATTATCTATAGCCCTTGAGAAGGAACTAAAGGTCCTTGACTTTGCTTACTGACTAAACTATTTTTATTTAGTCTTTTGGGAATGTTTTCTTTTGTTTCTGCATTTTCTCACTTCTTGGATTAAACTTATCTTTTGGCTAAAGTTTTTCTACAGACAAAAGGCAGGAGGAGGACATGAGGGGGCAAGGACCATAGGGCTCTGCTCCATTTCAAAAATACAAATTAAGTTGTTAACTAGGTAATTTTTTCCCTGTCTCCTAACTTGCTAACTAACTCTTGTGCTGCTAACTCCTGGTAAATAAAAAACCATGCAATTTTTAATTAACTTTGGTACAAATCTCAGATTTGCTAGTGGTAGGTAGAAGTGTGTTTTCTTTAACAATCCTTTTAACAACATGGTATTAATAGAATCGCTGTGTGCTCTTCATGGTAAAGATTTAAAAGTTAATGCTGGACTTTCCTGGTGGTCCAGTGGTTAAGAATCCATCTTGCAATGCAGGGGACGCCGGTTTGATCCCTGGTCGGGGAACTAAGATCCCACCCGCTGCAGGGCAACTAGGCCCACGCACCACAACTAGAGAGGAGCCCATGTGCTGCAACTAAGACCCGATGCAGCCAATAAATAAATAAATATGTTTTTAAAAAGTTAATGCTACAACCTCTTTTCTCCTAATAGAGATTTTTATGATTTCTCACAATAGGGTTTCCTCGACCTTTAGCTGATCCTCCAGATGGCTTGGATATCGTGAAGCTTGAGGTACACCACTGTTCAGTAATGTGAGATTTTTATTTAGCCTTAGCCTTGAAACTATCAAGTGGATAATGTTCACTTAAAACTATGTTAAGATCAGATTCTTGGCTGCAGCAGAAACTCACTGTTTTCATTTTCATGGCTTCATTTAAGTCATCTTGGGAGTTGTGTTGAAATTTATGGCCACTGTGAGAAGATAATGCAACGTTCATAAATGAGGCAACTTTAGGATTTAATTTTACTTCTATTGATTAAGGAATTTGTACTTATCTTTGATTCATTTTCCTCATTTTTTAGCAACTGGCATATTGGGCAACTCTTTCTAGACAACCTAAGGTAAAACAATGAATATACATATGGTAATTCTTTTATTTATAACAGTGCACCTGCTTATACCATAATTGATATCTGTAAATAAGCACACTCTTTTGCTACCTATAGGAGAATTCTGCGTGTATGTGTAAGTGTGTGTGTAAGAATACAGTTTTAGGAAATAACGAGTGAATCTCCTAAATATAAATGACCATAAAATATTGGTAGTTCATCTGCATTCTTATAAGGATCATAATCACATATACATATCATATACATAATCATGTATATACATAAAATTACATGTCAGGTGGGGATACAGTAGTGATCCAAACAGACCAAATTACCTGCTCTCATGGAATTTATATTCTAGTTGGGGAAGCAGTCTCCAAGATAGATAGATAAAATTTTTAAAATATTTTTTTCTCTAAAAAGAAAAAAAAATAAAGGAAGGAAGGTGCATATGAAATCTTGAGAGTTAGTGTTCGTCACCTGGAAAATCATCTTCAAATTCCTTGGTTATTTTGTGGGGGGGCTTGAAAAGTAATGGTATAAAGTTGATGAACATGATAACAAAAATATATTACCTATTGGGCAAAAATATTTGCCCAATAGGTGTCCAGAACACACACACACACACACACACACACACACACACACACACTTCTGTGAACAGATGCTGACAAAGAGACCGGAAGTTGTAAAAATAGTAAATACTTTCTGCTGATTTAGAAATGGTGATCATGAAGAAACAGAAAGTTAATGTCCACTGAGCCTCTGCTATGAGTAATTTTGGTTCATTATTTTGTGTGTGTGTGTGTGTGTGTGTGTGTGTGTGTGTGTGCCCATATTCATGTGGGTACATGTACACGCATAACAAAGAGAGAAAGAGAGAATATGTAAGTATTGGTTACTGCAGAAACCCTCCACGAAGTTTGTAGGAAGTTGTACTCACAGCAACAAAATTAGACACGTTACTAACAACTTTCATTTCTGTCTTGATTGGAGTTTGAGCTGTTTCAACAATGTTTAGATGTAAATGAGATGAGATCAATAGTAACGAGATATTTACAACATCATTCACAGTACCTCTCTGAGTAGGATATGCTGCCAGTACAGCTTTTCCTGGGCTGTCATCCATGCAGACAGAACAGGGTGGTGCTCTAACAAGGATTTAGAAATTAAAAGCTGGACTTTCTGCAAGAACAGTGAAGATTCATGTAGAAAGCTTTTAGGGAAAAAATTTGGTCAATATGAACCAACCCTAAGAAAACTGAATTAAAAACTGAATTAATATGCCCAGCAGCAAATTAAAAGTTGCAATCGTTATTTTATCCCACCTCTTAGTTAGATGGCTATCTGGGAACTGATTAGGGTATTGCTTCAATGCATCATAGAGTATGTTTTTCCCCTGAAGATTGAAAAGGTAAAATAAGATTAAGTTTTAAAATAATGATGTCGCTGGCAACTTTCCTTTTGGCAAGATTCTGCATCAACTATAGTCTTATTAAGTTTGTATAATGGATTTCTTTTTAGAATGCCAATTTATTTCATAATATTCAGGTAAATCAGGAAGGTCCCCGGTGTAATTTCTCCTGGAAACCTGCCCCAGTAAAATTCCATGTGACTTACCCTCATTTTCTTTCCAGGATAATCAAGACATATACAAAAGGGTGAGTACCACCAGCCTAGTAACAAGAGCATGCAACTACAACATTTACAGCAAGTGACGCTTAGAATTAAAATCAACCTTTTTTTCCTCTTATTTAGTTTTTATTTCATTACGCCAGAACTCAGAAGCCGACGCATCCAGTTAAAACCGGGGTCAGTATTTTATCGTAATCATCTCTCTGTAAAAGTTACTCTCCTCTGCACGCCTTTGTCCTTTCCCATTTAATATATGCAGATAAGTAGAAAAACAGGGGCCTTCCAGAAACTTTGGGTAATAGTTTTCTAGGTGCTTTTTCCTGGGGCTGCAGGGATTCTCTCTCTCCCTCTCTGGGGAAGGGGTTGGGGGAGGTTGACAGATCTGAAAAGCTAGAGAATAATTACAGAAAAGGAAAAATTAGTAAGAAATAACTTTTTATTATGCACTTAAACAGATGTACAAGAAGCCTGGTAAAGACTGAGCTCTATTTACATTGCTCCATGTTACCTTCTGTGTTTTAAATTCTGTAAAGCGCTTTGTGAAGTGTGAAGTACCACATTCTCAATAGTGACCTGTGGGTGTGCATCTTTCGTCACTGTCACAATGTGTATGTGCTGTGGGAATAAAAAGCATCGCCTCTAACTCTCTTATTATAAATTGGAGTTACCCTCAGGAACAGATTGTTGAAGTGAATTTCTGCAGGGTATGATTTGGAGAATATTGGGAAGGTCATAGAATCAATCCAGTCAGAGTGATTGAAATTCTACTATTAGAAAGTCACTTGTTTATATAGTCAAGGCTTTCCAAGTCTTCAGAAAGATCCTTAAAATAAACAAGTACCAAGCAAAATGTTTTTCCCTTTGAGGCAAAGACACAAGAGTAGTATAGATTATAGATTTAGTACTGGGGATCAGGTAAGGATGGGAACAGTATCAGGACAGGCCATGGGCACTGCAAGTTGAGAAGGGTCAAAAATGGAAGGGAAAAGAGAAAGACAAATACCATATGATATCACTTATATGTGGAGTCTAAAATATGGCACGAATGAACCCATCTACAAAACAGAAGCTGACTCACAGACATAGAGAACAGACTTGTGGTTGCCAAGGGGTGTGGGGAGTGGGGAAGAATGGAGTGGGAGTTTGGGGTTGGTAGATGCAAACTATTACATTTAATAGAATGGATAAACAACAAGGTCCTACTGTAGAGCACAGGGAACTATTTTCAATATCCTGTGATAAACCACAGTGGAAAAGAATATGAAAAAAAGAATATATATATGTGTATAATTGTCACTTTGCTGTACAGCAGAAATTAACACAACATTGTAAATCAAATATAGTTCAATAAAAAAAGATTCTTTCTAGCCTAAAAAAGAAAAAAAAAAAAAGAAAATGGAAGGGAAAAGATAAACTCCGTGTCTGTGACACGAATTAACGTTTACTCTGAGCTGAAATACTCAGGGAGGATTCACAGGACTAGATAAGACAGGGTATGTATGTCTGAGTGTGTGCGGGCAGTCACAGATGAGACATACAGGAGAATAAAATGAATGGGGCCGGTGGTTATGCATGCGGCCCTTCCACCTCGTCCCCTAGATAAGGAGAGCACACCTGGGGAGCCAGAGAGGGTCTTCATGGAGATGCTTATCTGGGACGATGCACTCCACACTAGAAGGACAGAATGTTTGGGATTAATGCAGATACAAGTCTGTTTTACCCTAAGGGAATATTTTTGAGTGATGTGTTGGAATGAAACGTGCTAGCAAGGCAAGCGGTTCTTTATTGAAATCATAAAATTTCAGGCTTAGGCTTGGAAATGGATTTTACTCTGAAAATTAAACCCATTTGTAAGGGGGTGAGCAGACAGGAATGCACATAGCCCTGGGCCTGGGCCCGGTGCTGTTTGACCCTCACCGCCTCTTTGCCGCAGTTTCCTCCTGTGAATTCTCTAATGCGTCTGGCGGCTAAGCTCGCCAACTAAAGGATGAAAAGATTTCGGCAGCGCGTACGTACTTTTTCCTTCCACCATATTTTTATGCCACTAGAAGTTCACTTGCCCGTGGTGAATGCCTGTTGTCCCCTTGGGGCTCACTGGTGTTTTCTCCTCGTACAATCTCCACACGGTGGCTGCAGGGCAGGGAATGGGGGAGAGGGGCTGTGGTCCAGCTCCGTGACCGTGGGCTCCTCCTCTGCGCTCTTCATCTTTTCCCATTTTAGTTTTCGTGTTGTTTTTTCACTTTCCCTGCCCCTTCCTCTTCCTCCCCATGACATGGACACTTGCCTTGATCATATACTCTGCTTCCTATTGCCCCACCTGCCCTTTTATTCTTATAGCAGAGCTTCATTTCTTAAAAAAAAAAAAAGCTCTGAAACTAACACAACATTGTAAATCAACTATACTCTGATATAAAATTAAATTAAAAAAACAAAAAAAATTTTAATTAAAAAAATTTAAGTTTAGAAATGACTAGTTTCAATAATAGCTGAACCTGTTCAAAATGTCCATCAAGGTTTTGTTGCGTGGTAGCAGAACAAAGAAACAAACACAAATTTTTGGACACTGTGAGTCCAAGTAGGGTGAACGACTCATTCCAGTTTGCCCAGGACGTTCCCGTTCCTGGGTTTAGCTCTGAAAATGCCAAGACCCCAGAAAAATCGCTCACTTCCTGAGAAACCCATTGGTCATTCTAAGCACAGGCCACAGTTTGCTTGGATACTGGTGTCAGACTTCCAGGTTGAGTCTGCCTCCACCATTGGGCCAGACCCACAAGGAAAGATGAGCTGAAGAAGCTGAAATGGCATATCCTTGAAAATCTGCCTAAACCAGGAGCCAATTTCAAGTCGAGGCTATTGGGAAGAACAAGCAAGTTTAACATTGTCCTGGACCCTAAGGGTAACCCGACCAAGAAAACACACTTGCCTTCCTGAACAGAAAATTGTGATTGGCTCCACGGTTAGCTGTTTTCTTGAAAGGCATTTTGCATCTGACTTCCGGCTACCTTAGAATGGAATCAGGGAGGGGCAGGATCACAGTACACTGCAAGCCTCGGGGATGAGTTTCCTATTAAATGAACCTGGGCCTCATTCCTTCACAGGATTCCGGAGCTGCTGCAGAGCATCTTACCAAGAAGGTATGTAAGCCCTGAGCAAGCACCACCCCCCAAAAAAGATCTACTTCTCAAAGAGAGAAGGACGGGGGAGTGCTTGAAGCCAGGCCACCTTGCAGCCCCTTTAGATCACTTCTGGAAAGAACTGGTCTCACACTCTGCCCTAAAATTCTCTGAGGCTGAGCATCTAATTTTGGGTTTCCCTGGGCTTGTCCTGGAGCAGAAAGGAATCACGGAGCGATGCCCTTGGACGGCACTATTTCATCTCCGTTCTTACAGATGCGTCACCTGGGGCCATCTGCCCCTGGAGGTTTGCTTTCTGGCTCAGGGGCCCACAGGCCAGTTGTGCAGACTTGGGGAGGGGTGCAGCATCTGTGCTTCTGCAAGTTGACCGTGCACCGTAAACACTTGGGACTTGTTAAAATTCAGATGGCTGGGCCCCAACCCGAGATTCAGTGGGCACCTGAGATTTTGCATTTCTAGCAAGTTCCCAAGTGTTGTTAATGTTTTGGGTCTGGGGACCACACCTTGAAAACCACTACCATAGACATCTTTGAAAGACCTTCGGCACAGCGTGGTTGCATAATGGTTTGTGTTTTTATGTTGCAGGATCACACTGCCACCTTGGAAAGACCATTTTTCCTTTTCAGGGTAAAGCATATTTCCTCTTCTCTGTTTTTCACCCCAATTCTCTCCTACCGCCCCAATTACGGAGTTACTGCAGAATGAGCCCAGACAGGCCCCCATGGCGAACTGGTGAATCATTAGGGGAACTTTCTCACCCTTCCTTAGGGGATGACTCGATGCTTGGAAAGGAAAGGGTCCAACCGACACGGGCTGCGCGCACCAGGGCTCTGGGAGGAGCTCTGGGGCGGGAGGCGGGAGTTCTGCTGATGGACAGACGCGCGGGCCAACCAAAGTCGGAGTCCGTGTTCCAGAGCCTGAAGGTCTGGGACGCACGGCCCCGATCACAGTGGAAATAGGAGTCTAGGCGTCCTTTTCCCCAGGGAACTTGGAGCTTCTTGCAAAGGTCACAGAGTCACAGATGGTCTTTTAGTTCTAGACCTACCACTCCCTAGCTGTTTCACCCCCTAGATCTTCAGTGTTTGCATCAGAAAAACGTGCGAATCAGACTACATGTACGCTCCTCCATCTGCATTCTGTGGTCATTGGTGCTAAGAGATGCTCTGCAAAGATCAAATACGATCGAAAACACTGTACCTGACACTCTCCGAGGTTTACAGAGAATACCATGTCCTGCAGGAAGCAACCTGTCTAACTTGGCTCAGTCATACTTTTCCCAAACCCCCATGACATCCCAAGTACACATTTTAAATCTGCATGCCCTACTAGTGGTTGTTTTCTGGAAAGTACTTGCAGAAACAGTGGGTCTCCATGATGTCTTTAGGATGAGAAGTCCTGTGATGCGTTGTTTAGGGATCGTCCTGCCACATAAACAGAGGCTAAGGGGTGGAGTGGTGGGGTGAGGGACAGTGTCAGGGCCATAGGAGCAGCAAGGGTCCTGGAGCACTGCCCCAGAGGATCCACAGAGTAGCAGTGACTGGGGCTCCCCAGGTGAGCCCCCAGGGAAGCTGTTAATGCCTCAGTTAGGAGAACAGAGCCTTAGGGCGTAGAGGGAGGGTCTGGAACCAAGAAAGAGATTCCAGGCAGTATGGTCTCAGTACTGTAAGCTGCTCCTTTTTTTTTTCAGCCAAGGAATGGAAGAAACCTTGACCTTAGCACCTGGTAGGATCGTCCAAGGTCAGCCTCATTGCAGCTCTTCTCCCAAGCAAATGTTATCTGTCTGACGTGGGGCAGTGAGAGGCAACCAGAGGGGTGATAGTTCCAAGAAAGGGAGGCCATGTGAAACCCCTAAGGGGCTCCTCTGCCCCCTCCCTTTCCTGCTCTCAGCATCACAGAGACCCCACTGCAGCCTGGCACTGTCCCAAACAATGCAGCCTTTGCTTCCTGCCAGCTCTTTGCAGGTGTGTTGTCTCCAGCAGCGGCTGCGAGAGGACAGAAGCTCCACAGCTTTTGTGGCTTCTCACCTGGCCCTTGTGATGAGGCAAAATCCGCCCTGGCGTGCTTGGTGGGGAGAAGTTCTCTATAGGGGAGCATTTCCCTGGCGTGCTTGGTGGGGAGAAGTTCTCTATAGGGGAACATTTCCCTGGCGTGCTTGGTGGGGAGAAGTTCTCTATAGGGGAGCATTTCCCTGGCGTGCTTGGTGGGGAGAAGTTCTCTATAGGGGAACATTTCCCTGGCGTGCTTGGTGGGGAGAAGTTCTCTATAGGGGAACATTGCCCTGGCGTGCTTGGTGGGGAGAAGTTCTCTATAGGGGAACATTTCCCTGGCGTGCTTGGTGGGGAGAAGTTCTCTATAGGGGAACATTTCCCTGGCGTGCTTGGTGGGGAGAAGTTCTCTATAGGGGAACATTGCCCTGGCGTGCTTGGTGGGGAGAAGTTCTCTATAGGGGAACATTTCCCTGGCGTGCTTGGTGGGGAGAAGTTCTCTATAGGGGAACATTTCCCTGGCGTGCTTGGTGGGGAGAAGTTCTCTATAGGGGAACATTTCCCTGGCGTGCTTGGTGGGGAGAAGTTCTCTATAGGGGAACATTGCCCTGGCGTGCTTGGTGGGGAGAAGTTCTCTATAGGGGAACATTGCCCTGGCGTGCTTGGTGGGGAGAAGTTCTCTATAGGGGAGCATTTCCCTGGCGTGCTTGGTGGGGAGAAGTTCTCTATAGGGGAACATTGCCCTGGCGTGCTTGGTGGGGAGAAGTTCTCTATAGGGGAACATTTCCCTGGCGTGCTTGGTGGGGAGAAGTTCTCTATAGGGGAACATTTCCCTGGCGTGCTTGGTGGGGAGAAGTTCTCTATAGGGGAACATTTCCCTGGCGTGCTTGGTGGGGAGAAGTTCTCTATAGGGGAACATTTCCCTGGCGTGCTTGGTGGGGAGAAGTTCTCTATAGGGGAACATTGCCCTGGCGTGCTTGGTGGGGAGAAGTTCTCTATAGGGGAGCATTTCCCTGGCGTGCTTGGTGGGGAGAAGTTCTCTATAGGGGAGCATTTCCCTGGCGTGCTTGGTGGGGAGAAGTTCTCTATAGGGGAACATTGCCCTGGCGTGCTTGGTGGGGAGAAGTTCTCTATAGGGGAACATTTCCCTGGCGTGCTTGGTGGGGAGAAGTTCTCTATAGGGGAACATTTCCCTGGCGTGCTTGGTGGGGAGAAGTTCTCTATAGGGGAACATTGCCCTGGCGTGCTTGGTGGGGAGAAGTTCTCTATAGGGGAACATTTCCCTGGCGTGCTTGGTGGGGAGAAGTTCTCTATAGGGGAACATTGCCCTGGCGTGCTTGGTGGGGAGAAGTTCTCTATAGGGGAGCATTTCCCTGGCGTGCTTGGTGGGGAGAAGTTCTCTATAGGGGAGCATTTCCCTGGCGTGCTTGGTGGGGAGAAGTTCTCTATAGGGGAACATTGCCCTGGCGTGCTTGGTGGGGAGAAGTTCTCTATAGGGGAACATTTCCCTGGCGTGCTTGGTGGGGAGAAGTTCTCTATAGGGGAACATTTCCCTGGCGTGCTTGGTGGGGAGAAGTTCTCTATAGGGGAACATTGCCCTGGCGTGCTTGGTGGGGAGAAGTTCTCTATAGGGGAACATTTCCCTGGCGTGCTTGGTGGGGAGAAGTTCTCTATAGGGGAACATTGCCCTGGCGTGCTTGGTGGGGAGAAGTTCTCTATAGGGGAACATTTCCCTGGCGTGCTTGGTGGGGAGAAGTTCTCTATAGGGGAACATTTCCCTGGCGTGCTTGGTGGGGAGAAGTTCTCTATAGGGGAGCATTTCCCTGGCGTGCTTGGTGGGGAGAAGTTCTCTATAGGGGAACATTTCCCTGGCGTGCTTGGTGGGGAGAAGTTCTCTATAGTGGGAACATTTCCCTGGCGTGCTTGGTGGGGAGAAGTTCTCTATAGGGGAACATTTCCCTGGCGTGCTTGGTGGGGAGAAGTTCTCTATAGGGGAACATTTCCCTGGCGTGCTTGGTGGGGAGAAGTTCTCTATAGGGGAACATTTCCCTGGCGTGCTTGGTGGGGAGAAGTTCTCTATAGGGGAACATTTCCCTGGCGTGCTTGGTGGGGAGAAGTTCTCTATAGGGGAGCATTTCCCTGGCGTGCTTGGTGGGGAGAAGTTCTCTATAGGGGAACATTGCCCTGGCGTGCTTGGTGGGGAGAAGTTCTCTATAGGGGAACATTTCCCTGGCGTGCTTGGTGGGGAGAAGTTCTCTATAGGGGAACATTGCCCTGGCGTGCTTGGTGGGGAGAAGTTCTCTATAGGGGAACATTTCCCTGGCGTGCTTGGTGGGGAGAAGTTCTCTATAGGGGAACATTTCCCTGGCGTGCTTGGTGGGGAGAAGTTCTCTATAGTGGGAACATTTCCCTGGCGTGCTTGGTGGGGAGAAGTTCTCTATAGGGGAACATTTCCCTGGCGTGCTTGGTGGGGAGAAGTTCTCTATAGGGGAGCATTTCCCTGGCGTGCTTGGTGGGGAGAAGTTCTCTATAGGGGAACATTTCCCTGGCGTGCTTGGTGGGGAGAAGTTCTCTATAGGGGAGCATTTCCCTGGCGTGCTTGGTGGGGAGAAGTTCTCTATAGGGGAACATTTCCCTGGCGTGCTTGGTGGGGAGAAGTTCTCTATAGTGGGAACATTTCCCTGGCGTGCTTGGTGGGGAGAAGTTCTCTATAGGGGAACATTTCCCTGGCGTGCTTGGTGGGGAGAAGTTCTCTATAGGGGAACATTTCCCTGGCGTGCTTGGTGGGGAGAAGTTCTCTATAGGGGAACATTTCCCTGGCGTGCTTGGTGGGGAGAAGTTCTCTATAGGGGAACATTTCCCTGGCGTGCTTGGTGGGGAGAAGTTCTCTATAGGGGAGCATTTCCCTGGCGTGCTTGGTGGGGAGAAGTTCTCTATAGGGGAACATTTCCCTGGCGTGCTTGGTGGGGAGAAGTTCTCTATAGGGGAACATTTCCCTGGCGTGCTTGGTGGGGAGAAGTTCTCTATAGGGGAGCATTTCCCTGGCGTGCTTGGTGGGGAGAAGTTCTCTATAGGGGAACATTGCCCTGGCGTGCTTGGTGGGGAGAAGTTCTCTATAGGGGAACATTTCCCTGGCGTGCTTGGTGGGGAGAAGTTCTCTATAGGGGAGCATTTCCCTGGCGTGCTTGGTGGGGAGAAGTTCTCTATAGGGGAACATTTCCCTGGCGTGCTTGGTGGGGAGAAGTTCTCTATAGGGGAGCATTTCCCTGGCGTGCTTGGTGGGGAGAAGTTCTCTATAGGGGAGCATTTCCCTGGCGTGCTTGGTGGGGAGAAGTTCTCTATAGGGGAACATTTCCCTGGCGTGCTTGGTGGGGAGAAGTTCTCTATAGGGGAACATTTCCCTGGCGTGCTTGGTGGGGAGAAGTTCTCTATAGGGGAACATTTCCCTGGCGTGCTTGGTGGGGAGAAGTTCTCTATAGGGGAACATTTCCCTGGCGTGCTTGGTGGGGAGAAGTTCTCTATAGGGGAACATTTCCCTGGCGTGCTTGGTGGGGAGAAGTTCTCTATAGGGGAACATTGCCCTGGCGTGCTTGGTGGGGAGAAGTTCTCTATAGGGGAACATTTCCCTGGCGTGCTTGGTGGGGAGAAGTTCTCTATAGGGGAACATTGCCCTGGCGTGCTTGGTGGGGAGAAGTTCTCTATAGGGGAACATTTCCCTGGCGTGCTTGGTGGGGAGAAGTTCTCTATAGGGGAACATTTCCCTGGCGTGCTTGGTGGGGAGAAGTTCTCTATAGGGGAGCATTTCCCTGGCGTGCTTGGTGGGGAGAAGTTCTCTATAGGGGAACATTTCCCTGGCGTGCTTGGTGGGGAGAAGTTCTCTATAGGGGAGCATTTCCCTGGCGTGCTTGGTGGGGAGAAGTTCTCTATAGGGGAACATTGCCCTGGCGTGCTTGGTGGGGAGAAGTTCTCTATAGGGGAACATTTCCCTGGCGTGCTTGGTGGGGAGAAGTTCTCTATAGGGGAACATTTCCCTGGCGTGCTTGGTGGGGAGAAGTTCTCTATAGGGGAACATTGCCCTGGCGTGCTTGGTGGGGAGAAGTTCTCTATAGGGGAACATTGCCCTGGCGTGCTTGGTGGGGAGAAGTTCTCTATAGGGGAACATTGCCCTGGCGTGCTTGGTGGGGAGAAGTTCTCTATAGGGGAACATTGCCCTGGCGTGCTTGGTGGGGAGAAGTTCTCTATAGGGGAACATTTCCCTGGCGTGCTTGGTGGGGAGAAGTTCTCTATAGGGGAACATTGCCCTGGCGTGCTTGGTGGGGAGAAGTTCTCTATAGGGGAGCATTTCCCTGGCGTGCTTGGTGGGGAGAAGTTCTCTATAGGGGAGCATTTCCCTGGCGTGCTTGGTGGGGAGAAGTTCTCTATAGGGGAACATTTCCCTGGCGTGCTTGGTGGGGAGAAGTTCTCTATAGGGGAACATTTCCCTGGCGTGCTTGGTGGGGAGAAGTTCTCTATAGGGGAACATTTCCCTGGCGTGCTTGGTGGGGAGAAGTTCTCTATAGGGGAACATTGCCCTGGCGTGCTTGGTGGGGAGAAGTTCTCTATAGGGGAACATTTCCCTGGCGTGCTTGGTGGGGAGAAGTTCTCTATAGGGGAACATTTCCCTGGCGTGCTTGGTGGGGAGAAGTTCTCTATAGGGGAGCATTTCCCTGGCGTGCTTGGTGGGGAGAAGTTCTCTATAGGGGAACATTTCCCTGGCGTGCTTGGTGGGGAGAAGTTCTCTATAGGGGAACATTTCCCTGGCGTGCTTGGTGGGGAGAAGTTCTCTATAGGGGAACATTTCCCTGGCGTGCTTGGTGGGGAGAAGTTCTCTATAGGGGAACATTTCCCTGGCGTGCTTGGTGGGGAGAAGTTCTCTATAGGGGAACATTTCCCTGGCGTGCTTGGTGGGGAGAAGTTCTCTATAGGGGAACATTGCCCTGGCGTGCTTGGTGGGGAGAAGTTCTCTATAGGGGAACATTTCCCTGGCGTGCTTGGTGGGGAGAAGTTCTCTATAGGGGAGCATTTCCCTGGCGTGCTTGGTGGGGAGAAGTTCTCTATAGGGGAGCATTTCCCTGGCGTGCTTGGTGGGGAGAAGTTCTCTATAGGGGAGCATTTCCCTGGCGTGCTTGGTGGGGAGAAGTTCTCTATAGGGGAGCATTTCCCTGGCGTGCTTGGTGGGGAGAAGTTCTCTATAGGGGAACATTTCCCTGGCGTGCTTGGTGGGGAGAAGTTCTCTATAGGGGAACATTGCCCTGGCGTGCTTGGTGGGGAGAAGTTCTCTATAGGGGAACATTTCCCTGGCGTGCTTGGTGGGGAGAAGTTCTCTATAGGGGAACATTTCCCTGGCGTGCTTGGTGGGGAGAAGTTCTCTATAGGGGAACATTTCCCTGGCGTGCTTGGTGGGGAGAAGTTCTCTATAGGGGAACATTTCCCTGGCGTGCTTGGTGGGGAGAAGTTCTCTATAGGGGAATATTTCCCTGGCGTGCTTGGTGGGGAGAAGTTCTCTATAGGGGAGCATTTCCCTGGCGTGCTTGGTGGGGAGAAGTTCTCTATAGGGGAGCATTTCCCTGGCGTGCTTGGTGGGGAGAAGTTCTCTATAGGGGAGCATTTCCCTGGCGTGCTTGGTGGGGAGAAGTTCTCTATAGGGGAACATTTCCCTGGCGTGCTTGGTGGGGAGAAGTTCTCTATAGGGGAGCATTTCCCTGGCGTGCTTGGTGGGGAGAAGTTCTCTATAGGGGAACATTGCCCTGGCGTGCTTGGTGGGGAGAAGTTCTCTATAGGGGAACATTGCCCTGGCGTGCTTGGTGGGGAGAAGTTCTCTATAGGGGAACATTTCCCTGGCGTGCTTGGTGGGGAGAAGTTCTCTATAGGGGAACATTTCCCTGGCGTGCTTGGTGGGGAGAAGTTCTCTATAGGGGAACATTTCCCTGGCGTGCTTGGTGGGGAGAAGTTCTCTATAGGGGAACATTTCCCTGGCGTGCTTGGTGGGGAGAAGTTCTCTATAGGGGAACATTGCCCTGGCGTGCTTGGTGGGGAGAAGTTCTCTATAGGGGAACATTTCCCTGGCGTGCTTGGTGGGGAGAAGTTCTCTATAGGGGAACATTTCCCTGGCGTGCTTGGTGGGGAGAAGTTCTCTATAGGGGAACATTTCCCTGGCGTGCTTGGTGGGGAGAAGTTCTCTATAGGGGAGCATTTCCCTGGCGTGCTTGGTGGGGAGAAGTTCTCTATAGGGGAACATTTCCCTGGCGTGCTTGGTGGGGAGAAGTTCTCTATAGGGGAACATTTCCCTGGCGTGCTTGGTGGGGAGAAGTTCTCTATAGGGGAACATTGCCCTGGCGTGCTTGGTGGGGAGAAGTTCTCTATAGGGGAGCATTTCCCTGGCGTGCTTGGTGGGGAGAAGTTCTCTATAGGGGAACATTTCCCTGGCGTGCTTGGTGGGGAGAAGTTCTCTATAGGGGAACATTGCCCTGGCGTGCTTGGTGGGGAGAAGTTCTCTATAGGGGAGCATTTCCCTGGCGTGCTTGGTGGGGAGAAGTTCTCTATAGGGGAACATTTCCCTGGCGTGCTTGGTGGGGAGAAGTTCTCTATAGGGGAACATTTCCCTGGCGTGCTTGGTGGGGAGAAGTTCTCTATAGGGGAACATTTCCCTGGCGTGCTTGGTGGGGAGAAGTTCTCTATAGTGGGAACATTTCCCTGGCGTGCTTGGTGGGGAGAAGTTCTCTATAGTGGGAACATTTCCCTGGCGTGCTTGGTGGGGAGAAGTTCTCTATAGGGGAACATTTCCCTGGCGTGCTTGGTGGGGAGAAGTTCTCTATAGGGGAACATTTCCCTGGCGTGCTTGGTGGGGAGAAGTTCTCTATAGTGGGAACATTTCCCTGGCGTGCTTGGTGGGGAGAAGTTCTCTATAGTGGGAACATTTCCCTGGCGTGCTTGGTGGGGAGAAGTTCTCTATAGGGGAACATTTCCCTGGCGTGCTTGGTGGGGAGAAGTTCTCTATAGTGGGAACATTTCCCTGGCGTGCTTGGTGGGGAGAAGTTCTCTATAGGGGAACATTTCCCTGGCGTGCTTGGTGGGGAGAAGTTCTCTATAGGGGAACATTTCCCTGGCGTGCTTGGTGGGGAGAAGTTCTCTATAGTGGGAACATTTCCCTGGCGTGCTTGGTGGGGAGAAGTTCTCTATAGTGGGAACATTTCCCTGGCGTGCTTGGTGGGGAGAAGTTCTCTATAGGGGAACATTTCCCTGGCGTGCTTGGTGGGGAGAAGTTCTCTATAGGGGAACATTTCCCTGGCGTGCTTGGTGGGGAGAAGTTCTCTATAGGGGAACATTTCCCTGGCGTGCTTGGTGGGGAGAAGTTCTCTATAGGGGAACATTTCCCTGGCGTGCTTGGTGGGGAGAAGTTCTCTATAGGGGAACATTTCCCTGGCGTGCTTGGTGGGGAGAAGTTCTCTATAGGGGAACATTTCCCTGGCGTGCTTGGTGGGGAGAAGTTCTCTATAGGGGAACATTTCCCTGGCGTGCTTGGTGGGGAGAAGTTCTCTATAGGGGAACATTTCCCTGGCGTGCTTGGTGGGGAGAAGTTCTCTATAGGGGAACATTTCCCTGGCGTGCTTGGTGGGGAGAAGTTCTCTATAGGGGAACATTGCCCTGGCGTGCTTGGTGGGGAGAAGTTCTCTATAGGGGAACATTTCCCTGGCGTGCTTGGTGGGGAGAAGTTCTCTATAGGGGAACATTGCCCTGGCGTGCTTGGTGGGGAGAAGTTCTCTATAGGGGAACATTGCCCTGGCGTGCTTGGTGGGGAGAAGTTCTCTATAGGGGAGCATTTCCCTGGCGTGCTTGGTGGGGAGAAGTTCTCTATAGGGGAACATTTCCCTGGCGTGCTTGGTGGGGAGAAGTTCTCTATAGGGGAACATTTCCCTGGCGTGCTTGGTGGGGAGAAGTTCTCTATAGGGGAACATTTCCCTGGCGTGCTTGGTGGGGAGAAGTTCTCTATAGGGGAACATTTCCCTGGCGTGCTTGGTGGGGAGAAGTTCTCTATAGGGGAACATTTCCCTGGCGTGCTTGGTGGGGAGAAGTTCTCTATAGGGGAACATTTCCCTGGCGTGCTTGGTGGGGAGAAGTTCTCTATAGGGGAACATTTCCCTGGCGTGCTTGGTGGGGAGAAGTTCTCTATAGGGGAACATTTCCCTGGCGTGCTTGGTGGGGAGAAGTTCTCTATAGGGGAACATTTCCCTGGCGTGCTTGGTGGGGAGAAGTTCTCTATAGGGGAACATTGCCCTGGCGTGCTTGGTGGGGAGAAGTTCTCTATAGGGGAACATTGCCCTGGCGTGCTTGGTGGGGAGAAGTTCTCTATAGGGGAACATTTCCCTGGCGTGCTTGGTGGGGAGAAGTTCTCTATAGGGGAACATTTCCCTGGCGTGCTTGGTGGGGAGAAGTTCTCTATAGGGGAACATTGCCCTGGCGTGCTTGGTGGGGAGAAGTTCTCTATAGGGGAACATTGCCCTGGCGTGCTTGGTGGGGAGAAGTTCTCTATAGGGGAACATTGCCCTGGCGTGCTTGGTGGGGAGAAGTTCTCTATAGGGGAACATTTCCCTGGCGTGCTTGGTGGGGAGAAGTTCTCTATAGGGGAACATTTCCCTGGCGTGCTTGGTGGGGAGAAGTTCTCTATAGGGGAACATTTCCCTGGCGTGCTTGGTGGGGAGAAGTTCTCTATAGGGGAACATTTCCCTGGCGTGCTTGGTGGGGAGAAGTTCTCTATAGGGGAACATTTCCCTGGCGTGCTTGGTGGGGAGAAGTTCTCTATAGGGGAACATTTCCCTGGCGTGCTTGGTGGGGAGAAGTTCTCTATAGGGGAACATTTCCCTGGCGTGCTTGGTGGGGAGAAGTTCTCTATAGGGGAACATTTCCCTGGCGTGCTTGGTGGGGAGAAGTTCTCTATAGGGGAACATTTCCCTGGCGTGCTTGGTGGGGAGAAGTTCTCTATAGGGGAACATTTCCCTGGCGTGCTTGGTGGGGAGAAGTTCTCTATAGGGGAACATTTCCCTGGCGTGCTTGGTGGGGAGAAGTTCTCTATAGGGGAACATTTCCCTGGCGTGCTTGGTGGGGAGAAGTTCTCTATAGGGGAACATTTCCGATTAGAACCAGGTCAGGCTCTTCCCTCCACTCAGTGATGCTCTGAGACCTGGAGGTGAAATCCGGCAAGATTTCTTGGCTTCTGGCCTGTGGCAGTTCGAGTCCCTGCACACGAGCAGCTCTGGGCCACCACTGTCTCTCATGTTGATATGGTCCCAGGGACATGAGGCCACTGTCTTTCAGAGGCATCCCAGCCTCCCTCCTGGAGCCCTTGGACCAACTGACAGCAACTGGGGCCCTGGCAGCCCCAGGTGCCTGAGAGAGCTGTCCAGATGCTGGGGAGCATAGCCGCCCTGGCCAAACTGGGAAAGATGTTCCCCGAGGCCACAGCTCTCACACTGACCTAACGGCCTGATCAGTTACAGCAACAAACCTTATGAGTACCAATTATGGGCATTTATGACATGCCAAATTGAGGTATTTTAAAATATGTTATATAATAACATGACCCTGGGCCTCATCTCCATCCTGATAATGATTCAATCTGACCTGTACATTTTTCTTTTTTCTTTTCAGAATTCAGCGGCAAAGGGAGACTGGATCAGATGAGGCAACTGAGCATTTGTTTTGAACAAACATCAAATTTCTTTCTGTGAACAGTATTTAAAGAGAATTCTCTTGCTCTCTCTTCACTAGAATATTCAGTTGTGTAAAAAATAAAGTAGCATTGACACAACATTTTCATTTCTTATTTCTTATCGGGTATATTTTTTAAGTAATAGGGTACGTATGATTAAAATGTGCTGGTTTTGGTGTTGTTTTATCGTGTTCCGACAATCTCGTTATTGTCGAGCGTTGAGGGCACAAGCCCGGGAGAGCCTGGCTGGCTTCAGATACTGACTCCGCTTTTTAGCTGGGGGACGGTGGGCTGGTCACTTCCATGAAAAACTAACAGCACCTTCACATCGTTTTAGAGATGACTGAGGAGATGGTCCACGTGAGGGGCTTAGCATGATGGTACCTAGTGAGCACTCAGGGAGTGTTGGCTCTAATTACATTTCAAAGATGAGTTTTGTTACACAAATGGTACCAAAGGGACTTGCCCTATGGGAGTCGCTTCTATACTGCTGACCAAGGGCTCGAAGTTACAGCATTAAGTTAACGTATACCAACTCCAATATGATCCAGCAATCCCACTCCTGGGCATATATCCAGACAAAATTATAATCTGAAAAGATACACATACACCTATGTTCATGGCAGCACTATTTACAATAGCCAAGACATGGAAACAACCTAAATGTCCACCAACAGATGAATGGATAAAGAAGATGTGGTGTGTATATATATATATATATATATATATACATATATATATATATACACACAATGGAATATTACTCAGCCAGAAAAAGACTGAAATAATGCCATTTGCAGCAACATGGATGGACCTAGAGATTATCATACTAAGCTAAGTAAGTCAGAAAGAGAAAGACAAATACCATATGATATCACATATGTGTGGAATCTAAAATAGGACACAAATGAATATATCTATGAAACAGAAACAGGGTCACAGACATAGAGAAAAGACTTGTGGTTGCCAAGGGGGAGAGGGGGTGGGGGAGGGATAGACTGGGAGTTTGGGATTAGCAGATGCAAACTAGTATATATAGGATGGATAAACAACAAGGTCCTACTGTATAGCACAGGGAACTCTATTCAATATCCTGTGATATTCCATGATGGAAAAGAATATGAAAAAGCATGTATATATATATATATGTATATATACGCACATATATGTATAGCTGAATCACTTTGCTGTATGGCAGAAGTTAACATAACATTGTAAATCAACTATACTTCAATAAAATTAAAAAACTAACAAACAAAAAAAATTCCGCATACCAACTCCAGACTCCACAAGAAACTGTGAGGCTCAGGCCTTTACCTTCTCAGGTGCCTCCTCTATAAATGATATTTGAGGGGCGTGGATGTATGGAGGGGCCCCGACGATACATGCCGTGAACCTACACTGCACTCAGCCTTCTTTCTTTGAAGTCTCTCAAGCTTCTCATCCAATTTAAGAGTCCTCCTTTTAAAATGTCACTTAGACATCACACTTCTAGGATTCGGTTTTTATTTTCACCTTTATAAGCCTTTGCAATAAGTCTCAAGTCTATTTTCTGAAATAGAATATTTTAAGACCCCTCTGTAGACCCTGTCACAAAAGATGAGATGAGCCAGCCCACTTCCATGAGACCCTGGGCTGCGCGCAGGTCCGGTGGGTGAGATAGAGGTGCTGGCCCGTAGGTCTTTCACTAAATGCCGGAGTCAGAATTCAAACCCAGGTTTAACTGGCTCCAGTGTCTACAGTTCTTCACCACAAGGGGCTGTCTCCCAGGGACACGGAATCAGTCCTTGGCTGAGGTCAAGAGTGAGATTGCTTTCCTCACTTTATATTTTAAAGGCATTGGGTCTTCACAGTACGAGTTGCCCAACCACACGTGAAATAGTTTACATCAGTCCTTTAGTTTGAAACTTTGGGCCTTTAGGAGAATATGGTTAAAATAAGAAGAAAGAAAACAACTTCAAGTCAATGATGAAAGACAAACAGTGAATGTACTAAATAAGTTAGACACCTAAGTAGAGTGATTTTTAGATCTATTATGAAGAGTATCGTAGCTGCCTTTAAAATGTCCTGAGTAGGATTTATTTTTATAATTGAAAAGTCACACTTTAACATACATTTGAAGTGATTAAAAGCATCAGATCATAATGCAATATCAAGGCATTATTTATACATGATTTAATTAATAAAATATTTCCCTTTAGACCTTATTACATGCCTTCCATACATTGACGGTACCATTTATGATTTGATCACACCTTCTACCCAGGGTCCCTCCGTCTAGACTAGCTTGTCATCATTATGTTTTCCTCTAGTGCTGGGACAGTTAATGTTTGTGAATGTTGTTAAAAGACTGATGGTTTTAAACTAAAGTTAGACTGAACCGGAAAAAAAAAAAAAGAGTGAGATGGGATGAGGGTACAAGGTTGAGCTGCACATGAAGTTGCAAAGCTACAACTGCTACCCTCTCAGCCCTTGACTTATTAGGTAGAGATGGTATACCTAGTGCAAGGTCAGAGTGGAGCAGGAGTTCATCATGGCCAAGGAATGCCAGAGCTATTCCTGATTTGGGGCCAAGGAGGGATCTGGATGAATTGGGGGAGGCTAAGCAGGGACCCTACCCAACCTCTGCTTGGAGTTTCAGATTCTTTTCCAATTCAACACGTTTAGGGAATTCCCTGGTGGTCCAGTGGTTAGCGTTCTGCACTTCCACTGCAGGGAACTAAGATCCTGCATGCCACGCAACATGGCCGAAAAAACAAAAGAAAAACAACAAAAACAACCCCAACCATGTTTAGACTCTCTGGCTTTCTTAGTCTTTATAAAGGTATTTACCTTGTCTACCTCAATACCTGAAAGAAACAAATTTTCCTGGCCCAAACAAACCCCATCCAAAGAGCTGGAAAAATACATCTTCTGGAAAGGTTTATTTTTTTTGCTCAATTCTATGATCTCTTTGTTGACTCTTGGTATTTCAGTTTAATATTAAAACCATCAATTTGCCTCAAGAGATTAAGTCACAACCAATAGAAACCCTGAAGAAGAGGCAGTAGGACCTATTTTATTTATAGCCTTAGTCTTTGCCTTCCAGACATTGGTGAAACGGAACTTAGAGGGTTGCTGTAATACAGCAGAGTCCAGAAGAAGAGGCTTCACTGCACAGCAGCTGCAGAGATGCTAGGGCTCTGGGCAGCCGGCTGGTAGACCATATGTCTGCAGGCTCGGAGGAGGGGTGGTTGAGGGAAGAGCTACCATTTGTCACCTTCCCAGGGAAAACTCACCTTGACCTGAAGCAGGTGAAGAAGAGTGAGGAGTGTTTGTGGGAAGGAAAGCCACAGGGGAGTAATTTGGTTTTTTTAAGATTTTTTTTTTTTGATGTGGACCATTTTTAAAGTCTGTATTGAATTTGTTACATTATTGCTTCTGTTTTATGTTTTGTTTTTTTGGCTGTGAGGCATGTGGGATCTTAGCTCCTTGACCAAAGGTTGAACCCGCACCCCCTGCATTGGAAGGTGAAGTCTTAACCACTGGACCACCAGGGAAGTCCCCACAGGGCAGTAATTTTATGCTCAATTGGCACTTAAAGAGATGGACAACATTGTAAAATGTATCTTCTTACAGGGGGAGGGTCCTTCCCACTCAACTACCAGACAAAAAGAGACATTTTGGTAATGAAACTTGTATTACTTACAGTAAGAGACCAAACAATACTGTGGTTTGAAGAATAAATACGTTTTTCTCTCTAGCTTACAGTTCTGACATGGATGACCCAGATCAGTGGAGCGGCTCTGTTCTTTGAGCTGTTGAGAGGCACAGGATGGTGAAAGTCATTGCCCCTCCCCCAGACCCTGCATCATCAAAGCACGGTTGCCAGGAGTCTGTGCTCCAGCTTGGTGGGTGCACGTGCATTGTTTTAAGGTCCAGGCCTGGAAACGGCGAACATCACTCCCCTCCCTTGGAGAGAAATCAGCAACAGGCCCACACTCAGGGAATGTGGCCTCGGGGGCCACATCGCACTAAAACCCTGCTGCTTTAGATTTAGAAGAAGAGAAGAAGGATTCTTGGTGGGTAACTAGCTGACTAACACAGAACTCAACTTTGAGGAAGCGGAAAGGATTCTTCTAGCAAGGTACTAATGCTGTGATATGCCAGGGGGAGAAGGCTGTTGGCTGTGCAAAAGCCTGCCAGGGGCTGGTAGATGCGCTACCAGCAGGATCCAATACACCCCCTTCCCCATTTCATCTGAGCGGAACATGATAAACTGAATGGCTGACACTGGAGGTTACGGAAAAGAGGCGGAATGCTGTGGACCAGATTACCCAGAAGAGGAAAGGGAGAGGATCTAAAGAGGGGGGGTTAGGGTTGGGGACTGCAGGAAGGGGTGGATGTGTGGAGCGGCCCCGGAAAGCTGAAGTGAAGGTCCATATTGGGTGAGAAGACGAGGTAAATGGTAAAGAGACTCCATTCCTGAACATGCCTGTGAATATTCTCTGAAAGGATGAGAAGGTGTGGCTGGAACCCAAAGTAAAGCACTGCTTTGAAATTCTTCTGAATCCTGAGCATGCGATCGACTTATCTAAGGATGAGCTGATCCGCCTTCCTCCACCGTGGGGGCTGGGGGAAGCGGCCTGGGGGCTGCTGTGGGACTACCCTTCTCTAATCCTGTCTAGTGAGGAGCTTCTCCCCAGGGGCTCTGTTGACCCACACAGGCAGATTTCCCTTGACCTTCTCCCCCCGTAACCTGTACTTGACCCTCGTACCCCTCATTATTCTTTTAACTCCCTATTCGACGTCTGTCTTCTCTTGCAGACATTAAAACACCAAAAGGGCATGAAGGCATGGATCCCAACTGTCTAGGACAGTGCTATACCTACAATTCTTTTATTTTTTTTTTGAGGTACGCGGGCCTCTCACTGTTGTGGCCTCTCCCTTTGCAGGGTACAGGCTCCGGACGCGCAGGCTCAGCGGCCATGGCTCACGGGCCCAGCCGCTCCGCGGCATGTGGGATCTTCCCGGACCGGGGCACGAACCCGCGTCCCCTGCATCGGCAGGCAGACTCTCAACCACTGCGCCACCAGGGAAGCCCTACCTATAATTCTTAATGCATGCTCAACACACAGTAGGTGCTCAATTAATAACTGTAAATTGAATTCCTGGGAGGTCCTAGGCTTGTGGAGATACTGAGTCGAGATCCCTACCAGGGCAGCCAGAACACTCCTGGGGGTTCAGAGCCACCTCTGGCCTCTGTCTGCATCAACCTCAGGACTTCACACAGGGCGCCTGATCTACCGAGGCCGTGGGTACCTCCCACCCCAGCCAATCACTCTTAGCCGCTGGACGCCGAGCAACCTCCCTGCCCCTTCCCCCAACCCCTTCCCAGCTTCTCGGGGAACACGAGGGAAGAGGGGGTACAGCGTTCAGGGAAGAGATTGTGGATAAAGAGGGGTTTTTATCCTGATTCAAAGGTCCAGCGAGTCAAAAGGGAGGGGTGCGTCAGAGGAGAGGGGAGGCTATGGCAGGAGGCTAGACAGGTAGGGTTCCAGGGCAGGAGATGCTTGTTGCCTCTTCAGCGGAGACTGTGGCAGCTGGCGGTGTGTGCAGCGTGTTCGGAGGCCAAGTCCAGATGGTCTTTGATGGACAATCCCTTCCCAGCAGCCTCCTCCTGAGGAACACATGGTTAACCACCACCATTACCCCAGTTTGAATAACCAGAACGAATAATCATGACTTAATAGGACATGACATCCTTATATCCTTGGTCTTGCATGCACGCAGTGATCTTCCTGCTTTTTTTATTAGCTCACAGGATGTGCCTAATAAGTAACCACTTAGGTTCAATCTAAACATACCTGTAACTAAAATACGTTCTAAAATGCAGTGACGCTCACCTGCAACACAGCATATACCCTACATTGAGACGGGGGCTGTATGACACCGAACATGGCCAAGAGTGTGATCACCCCCGAATCAGAACTCCTAGGTCCGGACCTTTGATTTCTCCACCAGGTTGTGGGGAATGAGCTGGGGAAGGAGGACACCGTCCTGGTGATGGACGTGAAGGCTCACATCCTGCTGAGCTCCTTCTTGCTGCGCACAGCCCGCTGGAAGGGATTGGACTTGATCTTGGGCACTGGTCGCCCTGCTCTTCTTGGCTTGCAGAGCCCTGTTGCTGACCAGCTCCGGCATGAGGGCCGAGGGGTAGGGCAGTTTGGTGGCCACGTAGCCAGGCGCCACCACGTCCATTCTGAGTATCCTGCCCCTCTCCAGGTGGCCATGGATGCGGCCGTGGGAAATACCGACCTGCTTGGGAGGTTTTGTTCCTCTGGGCTCCTGGCTCCTTCTGGACACAAAGGGACGTGACTTGTAGAAAGTGACTAGAGGAAAGAGATCGACAAAGTCAGGCAAGAGTCCTTCAAAAACATTGAAGCTGACAGGGAACAAAATGAGAAACAATCCTGTCATCAGGGAGCTACCAGCCTAAGGAGATAGGCTCCGGGAGATACCATAACATGACGTGGGCTTCACTGCTTCTCCCTGAGGGGAGTGATTCAGGTCACTGCCGATGGCAGGGCTTTCGGGAGTAGTGGCGCCAGTAGTTTGTAGAAACCAGGTCTCCTGGGACTTCCCCGGTGGTCCAGTGGTTTACACTCCGTGTTTCCAAAGTTAGGGAACTAAGGTCCCACATGCCACGCAGTGTGGCCAAAAAAAAAAAAAAAAAATCCAGGCCTCCAGCTCAGCCGGTTTCTTCCTCTGTCTGCCAGGGAATGGATAACAGACACTGGTAGCCCTCCCCGGCAACTGGACACATCTGAATTCCCTCCCTTCTGCTGCCTCCACCAATGAAGCAAACTAGAGAGGTGCTCTGGGGCCCATCGGGACCCTCACTTGCCTCTGAGATGCTGCTTGACACAGCATTTTGCTGTCACCACTCCCCCTCCGTCAGGATCTCAACAGACTTCGGATCTCTGGTCTCCTTATTCCAGGGTGAGCCACAAGCAGGCAGCCTTGTTAGAAACATGGAGCAGACTCTGGTCTCTTCTGTCAGGAGTGTTTTCACATCCTCTGGAGCTGAGGGGTTGCAGAGCATAGAGCTGGTTCCCAGAGACAGGGCCACCCCTGTCAGTCTCGGGGGGCAGGGCCCTGGGGGGTTGGCAGGTGGGATGGCTGTACCCGCAGGCAGAGGCGAAGGTGAGGGTTTTAGAAAACACTCCCTCTTTTAAAGGAAGTGCAGTGGCGGGTGCCTGGGGCAGTATTTGCCCACTTTGATTCCAGTTCTTGGCAAAATCCAGTCACCACTCACAGCCTTGGGAGTTGACTTAGCTGAAAAAGACTTATTAATGAAACAGGGTTCTCAAGTGTGTCGCCTTGATGCTTCTAGAAGAACTGTGGCGAACACTATGAGAATACCTTAGGGAAGATGACCTCCAGGTGCTCAGTCCACAGACGGAGACGCTCCTTGGGCTTGATGGTCCCTGACGGTCCACCAGTAATGTACCTCCTACTGGCATCTTCAACTTGTCATACGTCACTTCTCACTATGAGAACAGTATGTGTTCATTACGTGAAACTTGCAAAGTACAGAAACATAAATAGTTTCCTGTTTGCCTACCACCCAAGGAAACTGTTAATATTGTCACGCATTGCTTTGAAATCTTCTATTTTTAATTTTCAAATTAATGTTTGTACCAACTAAAAGCGTATCTGTTACCAGAACTAAGGAAACCACAGACTTGGTTCCCAAAGGAAAACATTTCAACCAGGACACAATTTCATCACCTGGAGCCTCCTGCTTGAACTGCCTGAGTGAAAAGCAGACAACCTTTGTGCACTGAAACCCAGTAGGGCTGCTCCAGGCAAAGATTCTCATTTATTTATTTACTTTGGCCACGTCGAGCAGCAGGCAGGATCTTAGTTCCCTGACAGGGATCGAACCTGTGCCCCCTGCAGTGGAAGTCTTAACCACCAGGCCGCCAGGGAAGTCCCAAAGATTCTTATTTCTAACCCCTGGGATCATTGCCTCTGTTAGCACCTCTGCCGGGATGCTTCAAGAGGCTAAGGTGACACACCTGGGCATCGGTTAGCATCCTCTTGAACACACACTTCACATTCACTCATCATCTCACATGGGAGATGCCAGGATCCTGGGACCTTGGTCATGAATGGGACAGGTAAGACAGAGGGGAAGAATCCTCTCCAGACCATAATCATTGAGGGTGACACCACAAAAGGGTGTAGCAACCTTCCTAGCGAGAAGAGGATTGCAACAAGATTTGAATCACAATTCAATCATTTTTCAAAGAACAGAAAAGCTGTGCATCAAGACCCTTGGCTTCAGTCACTTGCTAACTGTGTAACTGGATCAGGTTACTTAAACTCTGGGAATCTCAGTTTTTCATTTGGAAAACTGGAGCTAATAATATCTGTTCTACTGAGTTGCTATGAAGATCAAACAAGAAATGAAGTGAAAATGCCTGCTGTATAGTAACCACTCAAATGCTAGTTTTGTTTTTTCTAAGTGTTGTCACATAGCCAGGCTGAGATCAGGAAAAGACAGCCATATACGTAGAGAGATTTTAGCAGGCAAAGAAGTGCCCCTCCCCCAATCACCTCCCCACCATTGACTGACATGTGGAATGTCTTGGTCAGAAATTCATTCCAGTGATTTCTGTCATTGTTCTCCCTTCAAATCAGAGCTATATTTAAATCTGTGTCTCTGAAAATTTCTCAGACATCAAAACCGTGTTCAATACCCTTAAACTGGCAGGTCAAAATATTCAGTAATTTTGAAAGCACAATGAAATCAATTTTATTATGTCAAGGATGTGTACACGTTGTGGAGAATTTCTAATTCAATTTTATAAATTAAAAAAAAAATAGAGGCCAAGTAGGGTGGAGGTTAAGCATATGGGCTGTGGAGCCAGACTGGTGGGGTTCTAATCCCAGCTAGGCTACTTAATAGCTGTGTGACCTTCAGCAAGTTACTAAATAGCTCTGTGCCTCAGTTTTCTCATCTGTAGAATGGGCTAATAGAACCTTTGCAGATTGCTGTGAGGATGAAAGAAGTTAGCACACAGAAAGCACTCCTGGTGCCTTGAACTCGACAAGCATTAGCTACTGTTATCAAAGGCAGATACTTCTGGAGGAAGCGTTGATTAATCAGTTTCCACTTGAGAGAAAGTTCATGAGATCTTTGCCTGAATGTAGGCTTGAAGGGAGTGAAAGTAGAGACTCTGAGCATATGATGTGTCTTAAGCAGTGGTTCTCACCCTGGTGTGCGTCAGAATCCCCTGGTGGGCTTGTTAAAATAATTTCTGATTCGGTGGGCGTGGAATTTGCATTTCGAACAAGTTCCCAGATGGCACTGATGCTGCTGGTTGGGGACCGCTCTTTGAAAGCCTGCAGCCATATATATCCCTACAGGATTTGGGAGCTGCTGCAGTGGACTTTACCAGCAAGGCGTGTGAGTTCTGAGGCAAACACCCCCCCCACCCCCCCCCCACCCCCCCCCACCCCCCCCCCCCCCGCCAAAGAAAGATCTAAAAGGGAAGGGCAGGGAAGTGCTTGGAGCCAGGCCACCCTGCAGCCCTTTAGATCACCTTTGGTCTCTTCTGGAAAGAACTGGTCTCTTCTGGAAAGAACTGGTCTCTCAGCATGACCCTGAAAAATCTTCTCTGAGGCTGAACATTCAATTTCAGTTTTCCCTGGACTTGTCCTGGGGAAGAAAAGAATCCCAGGCGCTGCCTCTGGCCATTACTATTTCATCTCCTGTCTCATAAATGAGCTTCCTGGGGCCATCTGCCCCTGGAGATTTACGTTCTGGCTCAGGGGCCCACAGGTCAGTTGTGCAAATTTGGGGAGAAGTATCATGGGTGGCACAAACCCTATATACCAGTGCTTCTCCAAGTTGACTGTGTACCAAAAACACCTGGGGACCTTGTTAAAATCCAGATTACTGAGCCCCACCCCAGAAAATTTGATTCAGCAGGTCTGGAGCAGGGGCCAAGAATTTGCATTTCTGGGCTTCCCTGGTGGTGCAGTGGTTGAGAGTCCGCCTGCCGATGCAGGGGACGCGGGTTCGTGCCCCGGTCCGGGAAGATCCCACATGCCGCGGAGCGGCTGGGCCCGTGAGCCATGGCCGCTGAGCCTGCGCGTCCGGAGCCTGTGCTCCGCAACGGGAGAGGCCACAACAGTGAGAGGCCTGCTTACTGCAAAAAAAAAAACAATTGACATACATCACTGTATAAGTTTAAGTTGTGCAGCCTGATGGTTTGATTTGCATGTATTGTGAAATGATCACCACAATAGGTCCAGCTAACATATGTCATCTTGTATAGATTCCAAAAAAGAAGAGAGAAGAAAAAAGGGAAAAAGAAAATTTCTCCCTGTGATGAGAACTCTAGGATTTACTTTCTTAAAGACTTTCCCATAGATCATACAGCAACGTCAGCTGTAGTCCTCCTTGTTGTACATTACATCCCTGCTACTTATTTATCTGATAACTAGAAGTCTGTATCTTTTGACCACCTTCATCCATTCTCTTCTCCCCCTACCCTCCGCCTCTGATACCCACAAGTCTTGTCTCTTTTTCTGTGAGTTTTATTGTTTGCTTTTTTAGATTCCACATATAAGTGCCTTAAAGAGAGAATCCAAGATCAAATGTGTTTCAGGCCTCACAAAACTTATCTGCCCCTAAATAAAAGTTTATCAGAGGATTCTCACTCCCAACTTTCTGTTGCTACCACGTGATCTCCATACCCCCTTATCCTACAACAAGTTAACCACTTCATGAATTTCTGATTTCTTCTTTCTGTGAGTATTTTTGCAAAGTTAAGCATATTTGAATATACATACACGTATTCTTATTTAACCTTTTATTTTACACCAAAGGTGGCATGTATGTATTCACTATTTTTATGCAAATTTTTAAAATTTAATTTTTATATTATAGTTGATTTACAATGTTGTATTAGTTTCAGGTGTACAGCACAGTGATTCAGTTATACATATATCCATTCTTTTTCAGATTCCTTTCCCATATAGGTTACTATAGATTATGGAGTAGAGTTCCCTGTGCTATGCAGTAGGTCCTTGTTAACTATCTATGTTATATATAGTAGTGTGTATATGTTAATCCCAAACTCCTTATTTATCCCTCCCCCCACCTTTCCTCTTTGGTAATCATAAGTTTGTTTTCAAAGTCTGTGAGTCTGTTTCTGTTTTGTAAATAAGTTCATTTGTGTCATTTTCTTTATATTCCACGTATAAGTGATATAATATGATATTTGTCTTTCTCTGTTTGACTTGCTTCACTTAGTATGATGATCTCTAGGTCCATCCATATTGCTGCAAATGGCATTATTTCATTCATTTTTATGGCTGAGTAGTATTCCATTGTATATATGTACCACATCTCCTTTATCCATTCCTCTGTCAATGGACATTTAGGTTGCTTCCACGTCTTGACTAATGTAAATGGTGCTGTCAAATCTGTCATTTTCTAAAATTTGATTTTCTGGATTTTGAGTAATAGTTATCAAAGCCTCTTTCCATTTTCAGGTTATAAAGAAATCATCCCATGTTTTAATCTAGTACTCTTAGCTTTTAATTTTTAATCTAATATACACTGGGAAGTACATATCCAATTTTATCTATTTTCAAATGGCTATCCAATTGCCCCAACACCATTTATTAAAGAGCCCATCCCTTACCCCAACAGACTGAGATGCCATCTGAAGCAAACAGTAATGTTTGTATGCACTTGGCTCTATTTTCAGACTTGTTCTGAACTTCCTGCTCCATTGATCTATTTGTCTATTCCTGCATCAATACCACATTGTTTTAATATCTAGTTGGGCTAGTTGTCCCCTCAGTCTCCCATTCTTACTGTTTATTCTATCATAAAATCTTTAGAATCAACCTGTCTACCCTCAGAAAGTAATTTGTTAGGTTTTTAAAGTGAGATTGTGTTAAATTTTACACTTTGACTTGGAGAAAATTGACATCTCTGTGATGTTGAGTTATTCCACCCAAAAATGAGGGATTTCTTTCCATTCATTCAAGTCTACTTTCGTTATCTTCAGGAATGTTTTATAATTTTCTCACGTAGGTTTTTGTGTACTTCTTGAGTTTATTCCTAGGTGCTTATTTTTCTTTTCTGGTGTTACTGTAATTAGGGTCCATTTTATCTTCTAGTTTGTTATTATAAATACAGACTAAGGTGATTTTTGTATGTTAATTTACTATCCTGCTCCAATACCGAATTCTCAGATTGTTAGTATGAATTTAAGACTTGATACTCCCAGGGTTTTCCAAGTATGCTATCATATCATATCACCCACAGATAGAAATCTTTTTTTCCAATTCTTTTCTTTTTCCATTCTTACAGTTCCAATTTTTTCTCCTGAGCCTTAATTATTTTCTTCAGAGCTAAGAGTGATGGAATGATGGACAGAAGTTTCTGGGGAGGTGGGAGGGACGGCAGTCTGGAGCACGGGAGGATAGAGTCTTTGACCAAAGTGGGAGAGGCACCTTTCTCTGAGAGACGAGAAGGCAGTAGAGTTTGAGCCTTTGGCTTGTTAATCTCCTCTGGAGAGAGGGATCACGGGGTGGGGGTGGAGGTGAGTGTCGGCCACCGGAAGTAACACGGCTTGGAAAGAGAAAAGGGTAAAACAGCGCCCCCTCTAGTGCTGTGGAGGACACTAAGCTTAGCACTGGGCCAAACCCACTCTAAACTAGCCTGGGTCCTGACTTTTCTGATGAAACCAGGAAAATTCATTCAGTTTGCTGCCAAATAAATGAATAACCACATGTTTTAAGTGACCTATAATTCTGTGGGAAGGAGTTAGCTAATCTTAAGAATTCTTATAAATGATTAAATCAAAGCTCCTTGCCTTCAAGCAGTCATTTGATTCACTTTATATCAATGGTTGTGTATATTAGCAACACCTGAGGATCTTTAAGAAAATAATCAGTTCCAGGTCCCATTGCTAGAGATTTAATTTGGGGATGGAGCCCCAGGGTAGCTGCAGTTTTTGGAAGGCTCCCAGGTGGTTCTATGTAGCCAAAGTTGAGAGTCCAAGTTGAGTCCTAGCCTACCCTATAGATGTGTGGGTCTGTGTTACCTGTGTCTGCTTAAGCTGCCAGGAGGCGGCCACCTAGCTCAGATGTGCAGGGAGGAGTATTGCTTTCTTAACTCAAATTCCAAGTGCTGCATACACAGAAGCCTGGGCCCCAGCCCCTGTATCTTACAATTCAGTTTGCTGAGTTCTACTCGGTATCTCCAGTGTGCCCCGCAAAGGGCTAAGCACTTCTGCAAATATAAAACGCCTGAGGCTTAACCAGGTGAAGAGCCTTTCACCTTTCTGTTTTAGGTAACCCTGCATCATTTTTAGTTGTAACACTGAATCACTGAAACGCGTTTCTAATTCTAACTTCTTGGGCAGAGACCTCAGACACCTTCGTCCCGCGGCGGAAGGCCCCCCGGTCCCGCAGCGGACGGCACCTCGGCCTCAGGGCTCGGAGGCCGAAGACCTGCCCTAATTAGGTAGCGCCCGGGGATTGGCTCAGAGTCGCACTTGTAGGCGCGTCCTGCCTCGCGCACGCGCACAGCTTTCGCGCCAGTCTCTTGAGAAGCGGGCGCAGGCTCAGAGGAGAGAGTTCGCTTCCCGCTGGCTCCGCCCAGCTCGCTCCCGGGGGGCGGGGCGAAGGCCGGGCTGGGAGAAGAATGGGGCGGCGGCTGCGCGCGTGCGCGGAAGAGAGCTGAGGGGTGGTTAGGCCGTCGCTGGCCGGGCTCGAGGGAGTTGTGAGAAAATGCAGGTGAGCAAGCCGGGGGGCGCGACGTCTGGAGGCTGCGGCCGTTCGTTCGTCCCGCTGGGTCTGCGCCGGCGGCGGGCTGTCCTTGCCAGACCTGTGGGAAGCGCCGGGCCCCGCAGGCACGGGGAGGCCACGCGCGGCTAGGCCGGCGCAGGCGCGGTGCGGACGGGCGGGCGTGGTCCCGCGGGTCCGCGGGCTGGGCGTCGCCACGCCGTGTGTCCCACTCTGGAATCTCAGCCCTGGGGGCTGCCTCTCCTTGAGCTCGTCTCCCGTGCGGCCTGTGAAGGCCTCTCCGGGTCTTAACTGAGAGTTACTTCCTACTTGTTAACTCTCTTAGCGAGCACCTGAGCAGGTGTGTTGTGGACCCCTTCGCGGATGGAAGCTGAGGCTTGCACGAGTGGAGGGTCCCGCCTGGGGGGTGGGGTGTCCCATAACATAACCCGTGTTCTGACTCCACCTAGAGCAGGGTGAGGGGTTATTACACTCTCCCCGCAACGTTGGTGTTCAGGTTGAGAGGTGCGCCCCCTCTGGACTCCCTGGCTTCCAGAGCTCAGCCCGAGGGTCCCGCAGCCCAGTTACTTTCCATCTTAAAATGGATAAAACCACATCCCCCAGTTTTGTTCTTTCATTGTATCAGGAATTTGCTAATGGAATTTGACTAAAACCTACGGAAAAGTGGGAAAAAATGACACCGTGGAAATGGATGCTTTTATGAGAAAATCTCTGACAACTCAATTTGGTCACTGTTGAAGGACCCTTCGCCAGAGTCATTCTGCTGCCTCCCGGATCTCGCTGTGGTCAGGAACCCTGAGGGACTCATCTCTGACTCAGCGGCAAAAGGGAGATGGAGTTAGTATGGGTTTGATTAGGGGCTGGAGAGGACGATCATCTCCAAATCCAGCGCGTCTGGTGAAGAGGAAACTCAGGGCTGCCCTGGCCTCCTTTGCATCCTCTGTCCTTCAGGTCTCGGCTTAAAAACATCGCCTCCTTCCTGACCACCCTGTGGAAAGGATTCTGTTCGTATTTTTTTTTTTCTTTTTTTTTGCTTTACGCGGGCCTCTCACTGCTGTGGCCTCTCCCGCTGCGGAGCACAGGCTCCAGACGCGCAGGCTCAGCGGCCATGGCTCACGGGCCCAGCCGCTCCGCGGCATGTGGGATCTTCCCGGACCGGGGCACGAACCCGTGTCCCCTACACTGGCAGGTGGACTCTCAACCACTGCGCCACCAGGGAAGCCCCTAGTTTTTCTTTTGACATATTTCAGCAAGACTGGGACAAGGAGCTGGGGCTGAGGCCTGGTTATCCCTGTGCCCTTTCCACAGCTCCCTGGTTTCATATTCCAGACCGGGTCCGTTAGCAGTGTTCCCGCCAAGCAGTGCCAAACCAGGGTTTGGGCCGCTGGGTTCTGGAGCTAAGAGCCCACTTCGACATTTATCCTTCTGACATTTGATCCTGGTGAATTTGACTTGTTCCAGCCTGGCGCTGTGGCTGTCCCAGGCTTGTGAGGATTAACTAGGTAGATACAGGTAAAGGGCTTCGCAGGGTCCCAGCACCTAGGAATCAGTAAGCAGCAGCCGCTGTGAGCTCTTCCACGGGGTCTCAGCTCTTCCTCTCCGGATTGGGCGTTAGAGAGTCAATCAGGCTCTTTTCCCTCTGATTTTCCTGCAGCCACTCAGGGCTTTAGGATGCTTGATCTCCTCACTCAGGCCCTTTGCACAGGCTGGTCCCTCTGCCTGGAAAGTAATTTCCTAAGTTTTCACTCCTCTTTGTGGTTTCGTCTCACCCTCCAGTCATGGTTAAACGTCACCTCTTCTGAAAGAACGTCCTTGGCCATCCTGTGGAATGCAGGCCCCCTGGAACGCTCTAGCTCAGCAGCCTGTTGGTCATTGCATTTGCCATAATTTGTAATATATCTCTTTGTATATTTAATTATTCATTGCCTATCTCTTCCTCTCACCTGTAAAGTAGATGACTTTGGCGTTCACTGTGCTTCCCTACCATCTAGTACAATAATTTACATATAGTAGGTATTTAATATCTGCGGAGTGAATCCCTCCAAGTCATTAATGAAAATACCGGAAGCCAGCTCAGAGCCTTGCTGTTAGCACTGATGCCGATCTGCACATCATAGCCCGATTTTTACCCCAAGACAGGAGGATTGGAACAGGGGTTGTGGGTCTTTTGACACTTTCTGAGAAATAGGCCACAGAATAGTTTGGTGTGAATTCCCCTTCCCACCACTTTCCCGTTTTTTTTTTTTCTTTCTTTTGCGGTACGTGGGCCTCTCACTGTGTGGCCTCTCCCATTGCAGAGCACAGGCTCCGGACGCGCAGGCTCAGCGGCCATGGCTCACGGGCCCAGCCGCTCCGCGGCATGTGGGATCTTCCCGGACCGGGGCACGAACCCGTGTCCCCTGCATCGGCAGGCGGACTCTCAACCACTGCGCCACCAGGGAAGCCCCACTTTCCCATTTGACCCCTCCTTACCCATGGCGCCCTCCACAGTGGACTTGGCACTCATGGTATCCTTGGTCCACCTGCTCTAGGACCCCATTGCAGACACCGAGTGGAATGACATCTTACGCAAAAAGGGCATCTTGCCCTCAAAGGAGAGTTTGAAAGATCTGGAGAAGCAGGCAGAAGAGGAGGAGCAGCGGGTCCTTCAGCAGTCCATTGGTGAGCGTGCCGCTACTCGTTACTGCGCGTCTGTCTGCTTAGGAGACAACTCGCCAGGCCTCTCACTGCTTTGGTAGAAAGATCCTCTGAGCAAGAGCTGGGAGCCAGGGCTTGGAGTGCTGAGCTGGATGCTGCCTCTGGGATCTCAGGCGGGTCGCAGCGCATCTCTGGCTTCAGCTTGCTGGGCCACAGAATTAGGGGGACTTCAGAGGCCCCCTCCGTTTCCACAGTTCCTCGTCTGTTTCGGATGAGCGCGTGATAACCCCGAGGAAAGTATTTCCAAGTCTTGACTTTCCTGGTCTGTGATTCACTTTGGATAATGTCATGGAAATCTGCTCAAAAGCTTTTAGTGTTTGTATTCTCGTGAGGGTATACTTTATCTTTGTGGTCTGATTACGAATATTAAAACAGCTTGATTTGGGGAAGCATAAGATGTTTGCAGTGTACAGGGTCTAGGAGAGGGGCTTTCTCACATGTAGCTGTATCACCTGAATCGGAATCCCTTGGGGTGCTTGTCCCCCCCCCAAAAAAAAACACACACACACAACAACACACAGAACCTACTGAAACAGAATCTCTGGGGGTAAGGCCCAGGACTCTGCATATTAAACCAGTGCTTCAAAGAGTTTCTGATTTACGCCAAAGTTTGAGAACCATTGACCACAGGGGCTAGGCCTTTTGTCCCCTGTTGACTTGTTAGAGCTAATTTAGAGAAGGATTTATTACAAAGCGTTTATCCTGCAAATGTTTACTGAAGGATTGCCGTGTGCTGGGTGTTGTTCCTAGGCAGTGGGGCTTTAGCTGTGCACGGGTCGGACAAAACCCCCTGTCCTCTTGGAGCTTACATTCTAGCGGGAGAGACAGACAGTACATGATACGTGAGTGAAATGTAGGAAGATAAGGCAGGAAGGGGCCGGAGGAGGGGTGGGTATAATTGCAGAAAGGGTCAGAGAGGGCCCCCTGGCAGTTGAGTAGACCTGAGGGAGGTGAGTGAGAAGTGGAAAGCATGTTGGAGAATCCGCCAGGAAGCCAGCAGGACTGGGAGACAGTAGTAGGAGCTTCAAAGAGGCAACTAGGGTTCGGACCATTTAGGACCTTGTAGCTTCTAGTACGGACCTTGGCTTTGCTGCCAAATGAGGTGGATGTCACTGGAGGTTTGAACAAAGGAGTGACGTGTCCTCTGTGTTGACAGCACCGTCCTGTTGTTGCCTTACTGAGTGCAGACTGTGGGGAGGCGAGGCAGGAAGTGGGGAGACCAGTCTGGAAAAGGCTGCAGTGGTACCTTCGGCAAATGGTACCATTGGCTTGGAGCAGTGCGGTGGGTGGGAGTGGCCAGATCTGGGTGTGTTGTGAAGGTAGGACTGACAGGAGTTGCTTATGGATCCTATGATGGTGTGAGGGAAGGTAAGTCAAGGATGACTGCAGGGCTCTGGGCTCGAGCGGCCAGAAGGATGGAGTTACTACCAGCTGAGATGCGGAAGGCTTGGGGAGGAGCAGGTTTGGAGGTAAGATCAGGAACTCTGTTTGGGACATGGTCACTTTGAGATTTTTGTTAGACGAATAGAGATGGTAAGGGAGCAGCTGGGGATGCTGTCCCAAGCCAGAGAAATACGGGCTGGAGGCATAACTTCGGGAGTTGTCAGCACGTTGCTAGTATTTAAAGCTGTGAGATGCGATCAACCAAGGGAGTGAGTATCAATAAGGAAGAAAACGAGTCCAGTCAGCAAAGGGCCTGAGGAAGGGGCAGCCATAGAGGGAGGGGGGAGAGGGGGCCAGAGGAAGATGGGCTTTTGGGGAGGAGGTGGTGATGGGTTGGGTCAGATGTGCTCATCCATTGAGAAGACAGAGGTCATTATTGACCTTGATAAGAGCAGTTTCAGGTAGTAATGGGGTGGGGGTCTGGGGACAAAGGCCTGAAGTGATGTCAAGAAGCAAGGGTGTTTATGGCAATAAAACAAAATATAGATTTTATAGCAGTTGATTAAAAGAAAAGGTAGAGCTGCCTAGCACTCACAAGAGAAGACCAGGGGATAGCCCTTTCACTCTAGGAAGGGTGTGCTGGGGAGGACCTCAGTGGGTATCCTCCATCTCCCCAGAGGCATGAGAACTGTTATGCACCTGTCCGTGAATGTCTGTGCTTGAAGATCCGGCCAGGTTAGCTCAGGCAAATACAACTCTCCTCTTTTATAAACTTGGGAAACTTCCCGTTTGTATCCTTATTGTGTGGAGGTAAGAGAGCCAGGCCGGCAGCTGTCTTTTAAATACACCCTCCCCTTCTTATTTACTAGTGTAACACCTTAAGTACTCTTTATTTGGGTTTTGGTGGGCTGGGGATCTTTTGGTGTTGCATGCACTCCTTTAGGAAAAGAGTGAAGGGAAGAAAACCAAAATGTGTTTGTTCATCTTTCACATTTCTGGTTTCTTGCCAACTCAATGACATTCAGTGAAAACTTATGAAGACATGACTTTGGAAGAACTGGAGGATAATGAAGACGAATTTAATGAGGAAGACGAACGTGCAGTTGCAATGTACAGGTTAGTGCCGCCCAGAGGGACTGCTTGGCTTTTTGTGTGGCACTAAAATGTGTGTCCTTTGAAACATTAATAAATCTGGCAAATCGATAAGTAAACCTGGACCTTTACAAAGGTTGCTGTGTGAAAGGGGTGGGGGGTGTGTGTGTGTGTGTGTTTGTAAGATGTCTCTCTCTTCCTTCTGTTGTGCAGGCAGCAAAGACTGGCGGAGTGGAAAGCAACCCAACTGAAGAATAAATTTGGAGAAGTTTTGGAAATCTCAGGAAAGGATTATGTTCAAGAAGTTACCAAAGCCGGTGAGGGCTTGTGGGTCATCTTGCACCTTTACAGACAAGGGTGAGCTGATCTCATGACTGGATTTAAATGTTAATTTGAATTTATATCTTGAACATCTCAGGCTTAATCCACCCAGGAGGTTTTTTTGTTTTTTGTTTTTGCGGTACGCGGGCCTCTCACTGTTGTGGCCTCTCCCGTTGCGGAGCACAGGCTCCAGATGCGCAGGCTCAGCGGCCATGGCTCACGGGCCCAGCCGCTCTGCGGCATGTGGGATCTTCCCGGACTGGGGCACGAACCCGTGTCCCCTGCATTGGCAGGCGGATTCTCAACCACTGAGCCACCAGGGAAGCACTGTTTTTTGTTTTTTTAACTAGTGTTTTTGTTGCTGATTTGCCCAAACCTTATAGCCTAATTTTTGTCTTAAGACTTTCAAATTAATATGTGACTAATAGGAATGCTTTTGTTACAGTGTAGCAGAGGAGACTTTTTTTTTTTTTAATTGTAAATGAATTCCTCAGTCACTTGTCCCTCTGGAGAAGCTCAGGCATTTCACAATTCCATGTAATGAATCACTCTTCGTCGATGGTGAGGGCAGCCTTTGTGAATTGTGCATGGCGAGTGAGGCAGTGGACCCCCAGTGCTTCTCTCCTCCAATTTTATTACCATCCTGTGGAGTCTAATGCTTGTATAGGGAGTTTCTTTGAAGCAGGAAATGCTTTCTGAATCACACATTGTAAGCCTTGAATGCTCTCGCCTATAGAAGAGCAAGACAGTTACCTTTTACATTGGAGCTGTGTTTCTAACTTATTCTTCAGTCAAATTAAGTTGGGCTTTGGATTTTGAGTTCCTCCCTTTGCCTAAACACGTTAGAAAGTTTTGTCTAAATGTTAGTTCATCTTGGCTGGAGTCATTATGAGGTTTTATGTAGGGCAGAAGGGTAGTTGAGATTTATTAGGTACAAATGCAGAATCACAGTTGGCTTCTGTTTCTCTTTTTATAGGATTCCCCTGTGTGCCCTGATAAATCAGCACTTTATTGGACTTGCCAGGAAGTTTCCTGATGTCAAATTTATCAAAGCCATATCAACCACCTGCATACCCAACTATCCTGATAGGAATCTGCCCACAATATTTGTGTACCTTGAAGGTGATATCAAGGCTCAGTTTATTGGACCTCTGGTGTTCGGTGGCATGAACCTGACAATGGATGGTAAGGGCCTCTTTGAGGTGCGCGTGGGAGATGGGGAGGAGGTGCTTCTGTTGACGAGGGTGCCTGTTTCCTAGACACACATTAGGATGACTTGTCAGATTCACCTTTGCCCCCATGCGAGTGATTGTAAAAAGGGAAGAAGCACGTTGAATCTGTCATCTTAGACAAGTCATTGGGGGCAGTTACAACTGGGCTCTAGTAATTCTCAGTTAAAAGAGGGCACAATGGACTTTAAAATATTTAATATTAATGTCTGATGTGTTTTATTTGTCCCTACAGTTGAATATGTTCGTTTTTACTGGTAGCTCAAGATCACATTGTTCATTTCTTGTTTAATTCACATGAACGTCATTAGTGACACATGCTTATACGTATCTGCATATGTACAAATGTACATATATATAAATCTATAGAAATTTTTTCTCAGTTGAATAGTAGCTTTTAAATTAAAAGTTTAGGGCTTCCCTGGTGGTGCAGTGGTTGAGAGTCTGCCTGCCAATGCAGGGGACACGGGTTCGTGCCCCGGTCCGGGAGGATCCCACATGCCGCGGAGCAGCTGGGCCCGTGAGCCATGGCCGCTGAGCCTGCGTGTCCGGAGCCTGTGCTCCGCAACGGGAGAGGCCACAACAGTGAGAAGCCTGCATACCACAAAAAAAAAAAAAAAAGTTTATTCTCCCTCTTAACTCCTGAAGGATATGTTTTTTTTTTCTGCCTGTTACACAGGAGGTGTTAAAATACATATGCACACATAACATGAGAGAGAGAAGCTGAGGCCTGCAGGTTTCTTGATAAGTCGAATTCTTTATCTGTTTAGTGAAATAGTATGTCCAACTGTGCTTTAGTTAGTAGTCTTTAGAAATGTGTGTTAAAATATGACTTTATATTCTACTTTATGTAACTCTTTATGTAAGATATTCAACTGGGAAAAGTATAAACATATACATACATACATAGACACACATGTTACATCAGTTATGCATTATTCCAGTGTTCAGAGGCATATGGAGTTTCAAACTAAATATGGGTTTGCTTCTTACTTTGGTCTTTTTGCACATACCATGAGGGAAGAGAGATAGGTATACAATAATAATTATAGTTTTTATTTCTAGGAAAAGTTTCATTTGAGGATTAGTGAACATGTAAAATAATGATTACTGCATATAAATGAACAGTAACATTAAATACATTCATTTATACATATGTGTGAATTTAAATATATTCTTAAGAATCAGAAATCTTAAAAAAATCATTTTTAAGAAATTTGTTGAATTTTTATCACACTGAACCAAGGTACCTGGAGCTGAAAATACTGGTGGAGCACTTTGAATTAACACGGCTCAGTAAAATTGGTGTTCAGATTTTAACAAGTTTCTAATTGGTAGAGCATCACTTTAACCAGGCTATTTGCAGTAGAATCTCTCAGCTGTCCCTCAGTCCTGCCTGGGGTCTTTTCTGCAGTGGAAAAATACATCACTTGATTGTGCTTCACAAGGTCTCACACCCATGTGGAGTTCTACTGATTACAAGAGCATAAAATACAGGAGCTGAGCCTTTAGTCACTGATTCTTTATTTTCTGGTACTTTTAAAAATTATTATTACTTGGAACAAATGTATCAGACCTAGGATGTCATCATACATTGAGCCTTTGACTCTAATAGGTTGAGATATTGGACATGAGGTTTAAGAATTTCCTTTTGTTAACTAAATTTAGATTTAATGATTAGAGTGCCAGCAGGACTGTGAAAAGTATTTCCTTTACATGTTTCATGCTGATTTCTTTCCTGGGAAATTGTGCAAGCCGAGAAACTAGCTGTTAGAAGATAGATTTAGTCTCTGTTTTTTATTTTAGTTATCATAGAGGTTCAAATGTATGTAATATCCCATTTGACCTCATCTTCTGGAAAAGTGTTTGCAGGTATTTTTTTCCTTCTTAAGGTTCTGATTTTTCCCTTTCTTCCAGGCACCTTATAAATATGGCCCTCAAATTAAATTGTCATCAAATGTTGATGATCGTAGCTTCTGCTTAGAAAAACACTGTGGCTTGAGGGCCCCATGCAGACTGTGTCTTAGGCAACTTGCTTTTTCTTTATCATGTAGAGTTGGAGTGGAAATTGTCTGAGTCTGGAGCAGTTAAGACAAGCCTGGAGGAAAACCCTAAGAAACCCATAGAAGATGTGCTGCTTTCATCCGTGCTGTGCTCCGTCCCCGCCAGGAGGGTCAGTGATTCCGAGGATGACTAAGGCTGCGGCCCTGGTAACCTGATGAGCTTGCTTGATGTGACACATCATCTGAATTTTTTTTAAAAGGAACAAGTAGGAACGTATGGTTTGGTTTTAGCCTTTTATAACTATGTTTCAAATCTCATAAATCTCAGAAGCAATCATTGCTGGGAATCCTTTTAAATTTCTTGGAACTCTCTTTTTAAATTAATAGTATTTCCTTAAGGAAAAAATAAAAGCCAGATATTAGTATGGCAGGTGTCTATGTTTTCCTCACTTGTATTTTAGGTAAGCTGTAAAGCTGTTCACTATTTGTTCACATAAAACTATAAAAGAAGAAATATGGAGGGTTTTTTTTTTTTAGTAATGTGAGTAAATTATACGGTGGAAAATGGCAAGGTAAGCTTTGCATTTATATTATTATTTGTTTTTATTCTTTTATAGAGGTAGCAACAGGATTATTAACTCAAATAAAATACAGGTGTAATTGGTAGGAAGAAGTCTTAGTATTTATCCTATTTAGAAGAAATAGACAATAACTTTGGGGAAACAAATACTGCCTTATCAAAGCAGTAACTAAAAGATTCCAGTTTACCGCCGTTTGGGGTAAAATATTTTTTCTGGTTAAAGTAATTTTTTGTCTCAGGCTGTTGAGACGTCAGTCTCAGTTACTGTAAAAGGTCACCTTAAATTCTTTTTTGGAAATAGATATAAGCACACACATTAATAGATAACGTGTATCTCAATCAGTCAGTAAAATATATAGCAAGATGTTTTCTGAACCAGAATCCTCTTAGCATTTACCACTTCTTGCCAAATTGACATTGACAGAATAATTAGGGGAACCGTTATTCCCTAATGCTTGTGTTGAGTGATGTAGTACTCAGTGCTGGTTTGACTCTTAAAAGTATGAATCAGAGAGGGCACAAAGTTCCTTCAGATTATTGTCCTTTATTTTTACCGTAATTTGGAAAATAACAAGCAGCTGTGACCCTCTTGATCTGTCCGAACGATCTGTGTTAGTGACTTTGTTTCTCTACACATGAGAGCCAGCACTGCTGATGAAAACATACTCTGTGTCATAGTCTTCCTTGAAGAGTTTCTCATGAAATTTTAGTTGCAGGGTCGAAATAAGCTTGGTCAGTTCTGTCACTCGTCTACTGGTCCCATGGGTTAGTTTTTCTGTTGTCAGCTGCCATCAGAGTGAAGTGCGGTGGTGCAAGCGTGGCTGCTGCATTGGCCTGAGAGCTGCGGTGCACATAACTCCCAGGGGAGAGAGCTGTGCCTGAGTGTGGTCGGGGGCTGCGTCCACCGTGACAGGGCAGCAGACTTCATTCCACTGCGGAGCCTGTACAGGGTGTGATTCTCAACGTATGCTGTGCCACTTTGATCTGTGTTCCTGTGAAATCTTGCCTCCATGCAGACTCGGGCACTTGGTTTGCACTCAGAAGCTCAGGTGTCCATGGACTTGGTTGATGAGCTCTGTCTGACCACACTGCTCCCAGGCCCCAGGAAGCTGTTCAGTCGTTCTGACTGAACTTGATTTAAAAAGGGGGAGAGAGCAACATGTCTGTCCTAGAATTAGTATTGTGATTTCGAACCTGTCGTGCAGACTTCTGCAGGTTAGTTAATTCTGGGAGACTTCGCTGTGTTACTACCATTAACTTCTTTCTGTTTCATTTGGAGCATTTGTGATGTGCTAGAGGTGATACAGCTTGGCTCTTAAGCATTGAGTTTGTCTCATTCCACAGCAGAAACACACAGCGACCAGGGAACACCGGCAAGAAAGATCCTGAGATTCTGTCTCCTGGTGTTGGCAGGAAAGGTGTATGGGGAAGGCTGTGGAACAGGTGCTAGGAAACCCTTTCTAGTATTGGTGAGAAGTGGTTCCAGGAAGTTGTGATAGTAAGTAATTGGGAGAAGTGAGATGGAATAAGACCCTTGCCCCTCAGCATCAGTGGGTGTTGGTTCCAGGAGCCCCATGGGGTATCCTTGGATGTTCAGGCCCCTCGCAGCTCACTCTCCAGTCCTCAGAGTGTTTTCAGTCCGTGGTTGGTTGAATCCGCAGATGCGGAACCTGCAGATACAGAGGGCTGATTATAATCAAATACAGTTGATTCTTCTTTATTTTCCTTATTTTGTAGAGGAGAAAAAGGATACGGTTAGGTTGTATACACCCACCTCATTGCAGACCTGAATTTACACGCCCTTGTGCTGAGGTTGCAGACAGAACGGCTTCCTGGGGCATCTTCTTCCTGAAGTGCCTCAGAGAAGTCGTCCTGGATGCAAAAGACACTTTATGAGAGATGCGAAAGGGCTGCTTAGAAGGGGGTCCTCTGTCACTAATGCCTCAGTTTTTCATCATTTATTACTTCCAGCTTTAAATTCTGTTTTCTTATATAACAAGCCCAGATTTTGCCAAAGTGCTTTTCAAGTGTGACAGGCCAAATGTGTTTTGACTGTGTCGCCTACTTTTTTTTGTTCAATTAATTAATTTATTTATTTTTGGCCTTCTTGGGTCTTCGTTGCTGCGCATGGCCTTTCTCTAGTTGGCAGCGAGTGAGGGCTACTTTTCGTTGCGGTGCGTGGGCTTCCCATTGTGGTGGCTTGTCTTGTTGCGGAGCAGGGGCTCTAGGCGCACGGGCTTCAGTAGTGCGGCGCGTGGGCTCTAGAGCGCAGGCTCAGTAGTTGTGGCACATGGGCTTAGTTGCTCCGTGGCATGTGGGATCTTCCAGGACCAGGGCTCGAACCCATGTCCCTTGTGTTGGCAGGCGGATTCTTAACCACTGCGCCACCAGGGAAGTCCCCTGTGTCGCCTACTTCAGAAACGTGTTCCTATGGAAGTGGTTTTGTCTTGTTTATGGAAACCAGTTGTTCCTCATAAATAAACGCAGCCTTTTCGACAGGTGTTCGTGATGTTTACGTTCACACAGCCAATGGTCCGGGCTTTCCACACTCTGCAGACTGCCCCTGCTCGGTGACTCCACAGGGGAACTGTCACTCATGTGCTACCAGGAGTTCCCTGGGGCCAGTCTCACCACCCATCCCTGCAGTAGCCTCGTCTTCTCTGTGTTCAGCGTCCAGTCAAGATGGGTCTGCTCTCCACGGCTAAGCCAAACCTTTATACTTTTGACCCCATTCTCCTCCACATTCTTTAGGACTTTGTTCTAGTAAGTCATCGTCTATCTCAGCCTCTCCCTTGATGTGGGGCCTCAGGCAGTAAGTGTTTGGGTCCAGTGTCAGGGACTGCTAGTTGCCTAACAAGGACCAGGATTCCCCAGCTCTGCTCGAGCAGCAGTGGGATCAGCTAAGGATTAAACTCCCAGCCTCCCTTGGTTGCCAGAGGTTGGTTGCCAGAGGGAGGTGGGCAGAAGTTGGCTGGGAGTTCTGGGCAAGCTTCTTAAGAAGGACAGACATTGTAGATGTGATTGCAGCCTCCTTGGGCGGTGGGGTGTGCTTACAGAGCCAGAGCAGAGAGGGTGGTATTTTTGATGCCACTGTGACCCAGCTCTTGACTGCCCTCTCTGGACTTCTCTTGTTGGGAAAGAAGTAACGTCCATCTCGGCTCTCTTAGAGCAGCTTATGCATCTCCCGTTAAAGGCTCCTGCCCTTCAACAGTCAAAACCACAACCGATCTAAGCTTTCTACTCCCCGCTTTCAGACTACTCGGCGAAGCAGAGCAGGGTCTGTTCCCTGCCTCTGCTTCCTCATCATTGCCCTTCAGTAACTTTGTGAACCAGACCAGGACTTCCATTTCCATCTGTGAAAGACCAGATACTCTGAACAGCCCACCTGATGGTAACTCAAAATGTTGGATGGAACTTTTTAAAAATGTTCTTAAATGTGCCACTGAGCTGTCAAGAAAGGAATTCATCCTCTGAGGCCAGAAACAAAGTGAAAGCAGAACTGTGGAAAGATGGGCGAGCCTGTTTACCCCCCAGGGGCACGTACTCTTGGTGACACCGAGCTCCTGTGAGGATGGATTGTGGGGGACAGGTGGCAGGAGATGAGCCTTCAGGGAGATTCCCTTGCAAACAGCTGGACTCCCAAAGGACTGCCTTCAGTCTTGGGGGGAGCCAGCACTGGTTGTAAAGGAGAGCACAAGCATCCCTAAGAATTCAGTTACAAGCCTTCCCTCATGTGGGTGTAAATTCTCATGGTACATGTGATCTAAACATTTTCCCTGTGAAGTTCTTAAGGAGGTCTTAAGTTGTAATGCCCCTGGGCTCTGGACCAAAGCAACTGCATATCCACATGAGAAGAGCTCAGCTTTAATTTAGCCTTCAAACACTTTCCACAGGGACATGAGCTCAGAGTCATAAATCACAGACCCCCAAATCACAGGATGCCTTGACTTCTGAATGAAAGCCAGCAGAAAAAGAGTGCATATAGATTGCAAAGATCGAGGGTGGTGGAATTTTCAAGACCGAAAATAAGAGCACATTTAACATGTTTAAATAAATAAAAGAGTAAAGAACAAGAGTTGCTTATATAAGTCCCTTATAAAAATAAGCATGGGGGGACTTCCCTGGTGGTCCATTGGTTAAGACTTTGCCTTGCAATGCACGGGGTGTGGGTTCGATCCCTGGTCCGGGAGCTAAGGTCCCACGTGACTCGGGGCCAGAAACCAAAACAAAACAGAAGCAGTATTGTAACAGATTCAATAAAGACTTAAAAAATGGTCCATATAAAAAAAGTCTTTAAAAAAATTAAATCTTAAAAATAAAAGTAAGCATTGGAAGAATGAATTGGTAAACTGGAGAGTAGAGGCAAATAATTACCCCGTAGGTAGCACACAGAGACAAGTAGGTGGAAATATAAGAGTTAGGTGAAGAGATGTGGAGGAGAGGCTGAGAAGGTCTAACGTGTATCTCTTAATATCTTAAAAGGAGAGTATTGGAAATAGGTAATATTTGGAAAGATGAAGGCAGATTTTCCAGAACTGATGAAAGACATCAACCCTCAGAAAGGTATACAAATTTCAAGTGAGTTAAATGAAGTAAATCCACACCTTGATGTATACAGTGAAACTGCAGAATATCAGAGAAATTTGTAAGTGCAGTCAGGAAAGTCAGATTACCTACAACACGGTAACGGTACGGCGCACTGCCTTCTCAGCAGTGGCAGTGAAAGCCAGGAGACTGTCATAGTATCTATGGGCTAAGAAGATGCATCAACAAAACAGAAGCTATCAACCAGGACTTAACACCCAGTGAAGCTCTGTTTTAGGAATGGGGGTGAACTGGACATTTCAGACGTAGAAGAAGTAGGTTTATCATCAAAAGACTCTCCCTAAGGAAATTTAGAGGATTTACTTTGTGTGGAAGGACAAGGATGAAAGCTCTGAGATTCAAGAAAGCATAGCGGCCAAAAAATGTATGGGTAAATCTGAACATTGACTTTACAAAACAATACAAATAATGTCTTATTTATGACACTAAGATGAAATAGAACTGTGAAAAATAGGACAAAGTAGCACACAAATTGAAGGGGACTTAATTGGAGTTTAAATGTTCTTAGACCCTTAAAAAGTGTTCAAGAGGTTGGCAAAAATATGGTTTAAAAAATTCAAGCAACAGTAAAATAAAAGCATATAACTTTTAAAATAGTGTGTGTGAGGGTGCTCAGTTAATTCAATAAAAGACTACATTGAAGAATAAAAAGAAACAGAAGAGGCAGAACCATAGACAATAAGATGCTAGAAATAAATCTAAACAGCGAGCACAACAAATGGATAATACTCTTAATACTTTTCACCGTATGACTCTGCAGTCACGCTCCTAGGTGCTGGAAACCAACGTCCGCACGAAAACCTGCACACAAATGTTTATAGCAGCTTTGTTCATAATGACCAAAACCCAAACAACCAAAATGTCTGTCAGTAGATAAATGTATAAACAAATTGTAATTTCATACAACGGAATGTAATTCAGCGATCAAAAGAAATGAGCTACCAAGCCACAAAAAGCATGGGTGCTGAGTAAAATAAGCCAGTCTGAAAAGACGGTCTACTAGATATATGATTCTAATTACAGGACATCCTGGAGAAGGCAAAACTGTGGAGATGTTCAAAAGATCAGTGGTTTCCAGGGGTTCAAGGGGGAGGGTGGGAGGGTTGAAGAGGTAAAGCACAGAGGATTTTTAGAACAATGAAACTATTCGGAATGATACAATGAAAGTGGAGGTATGACAATATGCATTTGTCAAAACCATAGAACTTTACAGCACAAAAATGGAATCTTAATGTATGCACATTAAAAAAAATCACTTAGAGAATCGGGATACATGGATGGAACACAGACCGACACAACAATTAACTGTATTATAAATGTATGAAACAACCTCGCGGAAGGGGTTGGGGGGATGGTGCTGACCTAAGTAACCTTGGAAATGAGTGGAGTCTGTAAGATGAAGCACCAAAGAAACTGCGTAAGGACTGCACCGCAGCTCATAAAGTAATTTCTCACATTGGTAGCGTTAGCAATTCTGATACTGCTGTGATATTCTAGATTTAAACAAGTAAATGGCTGGCGGATGGTGGGAGCCAGGGTTCTCACCGTTAGAGTGTAAGGTTACATACAGAGAAGCTGGGGGAAGAGCCTGGAGTGATCCACGAGTCATGGATTAGAGTTGGAGCCATCAGTATGAACTCATGCAGACCCCGGTGGTTACAAATTTAGGTAGTGTAATATACACAGGTTAGTAAACACATTTCCTTGCTCTGTCCGTCGAAGGGGCTTAAAAGCAGCGACACCCCCGTTGCAAAGACCGCACCTACCATTCAGATATTGGTTTCTAATAACCATTCCCTAAAAAAGGAACCAGAGCTCTTTAGAAAAGTAGCTGATTATAAAACCGGAGCAGGAAATAGACGAGATTCGCCTGGATCATCTTGTGGTGCCAGAAAGTAAAGACGTGCTCAAAAGAAACTCAAAAATCACAATGATAGCAGTGAGCCACAGGGATGCAGGAGTTTTCTAATGGCTGGACGGTTTGAGCAACAAAGTAAATACTGGATAACAACCTGAAGTGTAAAGTAAATATCCAGGAGTCCATACAGACAGGTGATGAGATTAGATAACCAAGTGGGGAGAAGAGACCATCTCTGGCACAGAATTCAGAATAATTTATGTGGATGCTTCACACTTAAGATGCATGGGCTGCACATGGTGACCTCCTTCCAAAGTGACCAGTGTGGAAAGAGAGGAGTAGCTTTACAGTGCAGAAAGCTGGCAGGCTCTGTCAGCCAGGTGGCCAAGGTCAAAGTCACCGGCATAAGGCATGTTGCTAGTTTGGCCCCTGGATGTGATGGGATGAAAATGATACAAGATAAACTCTTTGGTCTTCCTCCCCCAAGCCCATAATCGTGCACAAACATCTGACAAATCCCAGTTGAGGAACATTCTACAAAACAGCTGATCACAACTCCTCAAAACTGTCAAGTTTACCAAAAACAAGGGAAATCTGAGAAAACTGACCCCCCCTGCCAAGAGGTGCCTAAGGAGACGTGACTACCTCATGTAATGAGGTGTCCTGATGGGATTCTGAAAGAGAAGAATGAAAGAATTATGAAGTATGGACGTTATTAGCCAATAGCCATGTATCAATATTGACTCATTAACTGTAACCCATGAGCCATATTAATGTAAGATGTAAGAGTAGAGGAATTGGGTGCAGGATGTATGGGTACTCTCTACTATCTTGTTAGTTTTTCTGGAAGTTGAACACCGTACTACAAAACAAAGTTGACTTTTTAAAAATACGGTGGTTCATGAGTCACATCAAATCGGAAGTTGTAACTAGTGTAAAAAGGTGGTGCTTGGTTCTTGACTTTCTTCTGTGATAAAGTGCTGGGATTAAAGGGCACAGGTCTTAGTTTGCATCTGCCCCAGTGTAGAGCCTGAGCCAAGGGCTTGGGTGCAGAGTGAGAGGGGGTCCAGGAGGCAGGAGTGAGGGAGCTGAGAGGGAGGCTGGAAGGGGGAGAGGCCAGCATAAGGGTGAGAATCTGTGGTCACTGCTGCGGGCGGTGGGAAGTCCATCGCTTAGGGCCGTCTGGGAAGTGCGCAGCGTTGCCCACCCACAGAGGGGAGGCTGGGTCACATACCCCTCAGTCCTGACCCCCACTGCCTGAAGCCTGCTCCCAGGGGGGTAAACTCTCGTGCACTTCTGGGCTGCGCCTACACAAGGGCCGGGCAGGTGTCGACCTGGGAGAAGGACCTGGACAGACAGACATGGGGTGGGATGCTGGTGGTGCAAAGCCAGTCTGAGCTTGCCCGGAAGTTCATTCTACTTTATATTTTTAAAGAGCTCGCTTAGACGTATTCTAACATAGATTTTTGTCACGTATCACTCTTGTGCATACATAAAACGGCAAGCAGAAGCAAAATAAATCCGTTAATTAATCTTAAAATGTCCTTCCATTAGGAGTCCAGCTCTGATGCCCTGTGCTGCTAGATTTGATGCTGGTACTTCCTCGCTTCTACCAGGAGGTGGCGAGCAAAGCCAACTTGATCCCGGCAGCTGCCTGGCCAACAGACCCTGCAGGATGCACCCGGCCCTCGGAAACGTCAAAAATGAGGGGGAACGGTGCTTAGAATTGATGAAATGAGTTAGTTATATCCTATAGTGGATGAATAAGCCTATTTTAACTTGACCATTCTAGCTTTTAATTTTGAAAGCAGATCATAAACTCTGAAGCCGTTCACTGATATTTAAAATGTTGAAAATACCAGCTTCCTGATAGGAAAAATGCTGCTATTATCCTTTGTATACCTGTTAAAGCAGATACCGTATTTTTTTAAAAAATTAAAGACCAGTACTTCTTTTTTTGTAGGTAACTTTCTCTCAGATGGTGATTTTAAAAAAACTTCAAGAGTAATTACAAAACATATATGTATAGTTCATAAAAAGTTGTAGTTAGTAAAAAGTTGACTCACACATCATCCTTTGCCTTTCTGCAAATGTTACAGAAAACAGTAAAAAAAACTTGCAACTGTTTGTTCTATCCCTTGGATTTGAGAAGATCCCCAAATAAAATAGTGTAATGAACACACGCACACATACACACACACACACACACACACACGCAGGCACACAAACTGGACTGGACTGGGCTATAGTACTGTAACCACGGTAACTAGATCAAAGTTGGGACAGATCTATCAGCCCCTTGTTACCAGCCCTTACTGACTTTGAGTCCCAAAGGTTTTCTCATTCTGTTTTGGTTTCCCAGTACTACTGGGAAGAAAATGGGTGAAGTCCAGTACACTTGGCAGTTGTATTTCTTCCTATAAATTAATGCAGTTCCCAAACTGTGTGCTGAGGCACCCCAGATTCCTGCAGCAGGTTAATGGGGGGGGTATCCTAAGTTGTCAAGGGAGGCACAGCATTTAACAAACACGACAGCACCTGCTACCTGCAGGGGGTTCACAGCTTTGACACAAGCTTGCACTTGCCCTCTTTGGACGATGTCGTATCTTTCCTAAGCAGGGTTTTTGGCAGTTGCTTTGCTAAAAGCAGATACAGCTCAAAATTCAACCTGAAGCAGGAAGTGAAGGTGACAGTGTCAGATTCCAAGGTGGGGAAAGCGCGCAGCGCCCGACAGGCGCTCACGTCCCGTTAATAAATAATAAACTTATATATATATTTTTTCAAACAGCTAAAAGTTTTTAGGACCTGAGTCCTTCTTAAGTTGTTTGGCCCTGACTACTTAATAAAAGAAACTGGTACGTGGTTTTTTTGGCTTAGGGGCACAGTGAAAAATTTACTGAGCTGTGAACTAGTGGACGTTTGGGAACCTCTCGTAAATGGGTATTCTGGTTTATAATTAAAGCTGGATTATAGTGGTTTGTACAAATCCATCCCTGAGACTCGATTAGCTCTAACTTAAAGGATAATCTTGAATATGTCAGGCTGAGGACTACACCCCGAAGCCTGGTATGACTCCAGATTATCCAAGGGACCAACCTTCATGGAGCAAATGGCTTCATCCTTATCACTACCTGCAGCACCTACAGTGGCTTCTCATGGTGCCATTAAAACGTGTTTAACCTCCCTGTGCCTCCGTTTTCTCATCTGTAAAAAGGATCCAACCCAGATGGTTATTGTGAGGGCTAAATGAACTGAGATTTGTAAAGTGTTTAGAACACTCTGCTGGTGTCTCATTGTTGTCGAGGCTGTAATAATAGTAGTCGCCATTGCCAGCAGCAGCAACCTGTTGTTTGAAAGCACAGAGCCTTTGGCATCATGGTGGATTCGCTCATTTGAGATGAATTGCTTGGTCCTAGTACTTGTGATTATAAACGGGGCCTCATATGACCCAGAAACTCATACAGTAAGTTTGTCAGTACAATTTGGGAAGAATCTTCAATTCTTATTTGGGGAACTTCATGTAGTTTTCTTTCCTTTTTTATTTCCACCATTACATAGTCCTTCTGTGTAATCTATTTTTTCCTCTGGTTTTTTAAATTTTGCTTAGAATGTTAGGAAATAACATCTCTTTCTAGATTACCCCTTACTTTCTTGGTGTCCTAGTGAGTAAGATTCTCAGTCAAAAGCATATGAGGCTTTTATGTTCTCACACTGTTTCATTTATCACTTTCCAGGACGCCTCTCCTCCACATGGATTAAATGCTGGGGTTTTTTTCCCTTGATTTTTCTCTATTTGAGGTCTCTACTGCATAACAGTTGATTGTGTGATCTCAGACTGTTCATCAGCCCTCTTAATGGATGAATTACAGAAGCAATTACAGGAATGGCATCATCGTGGAAAGAGGGCCCCGTGCTGGGCTGTGCAGCATCCGGGCCATTCCTGTCCTCTTCCGGGATCCTACATGTGAATTCTTTGGGAATCATGTACAGCTCATAGAGGGCAGTGACCACATTCACAGACAGTAGGATGAAAGTCACTGGGCTTCAAGGCACGTTTTTCATTTTACATTGTGTTAGAATGAGTCTGAGAGAGAGAAATGGCATCAGCCAGCAGGACAGGAAGCAGAATGAAAGTTCCCCGGACTTGAGAATTCCCTCCGAGGCTTTTTGTTCGATCTCCCCTCACTGTTCCTCGGCAGATCCTACTACTGATATTCAGCCAGACACGTCCTTGGCAGTGAGAGGTCTTGGGAGAATGAACTTTCAGTGTTACTGGATACACTTTTATGCTTCAATCAGTGAACAGTGGATTGGGGTTGGCGGGTGGCGAATCTCTTCAAAATGAATTCTGAGTCATATTTGATCTGCTCTTCTAGCGATTTTGTAACACGTTACGACATATCAGACAGATACAATTCTTCCCACACTCTCCCAGCGTCCACTTGTGTTGGTGACCTCTCGTGGTTCTCACCCTAAACCCAGTAAGCGCATCATTTAAAGAAAGAAAAAAGGAAGGGGGGAGGGAGAGAGGGAAAGAAAGTTGGAAAGGGAGTGGGAGGGAAGAATCAATGTTATTTGGAGGCCCTGTGTTGGCAACTCTTTTTAAGTTAGTGAGTTTGTCCTTCTCTTTGCAAATAGAGCATTAGGTGGGTCAGAAGCTTTGCCGTTTTTGTTCAGGACTCTTAATTGTTTGGGAAGGACCACAGGGAAGGTTTTGTTAATTTTCAGTTGGTGCCTAGAGCCGGCGAGACCTTCTGCAGCAGATTTTTGCACAACCTAATGGCGCCACTATCAGGGTCTGATTCCACGGGTCCTAATGAACTTGCCCATTCCTAGGGAGAAAGTGTCTTTCTATTAGATGTTTCTTGAGGTGTGCAGAACAGGTGAGCTTCCCTGGAGCATCTGATCACAGTTTAGCAAGGCCAGGCAGAAAGAAGCAAAGGATGCTGGGGCCTGTTGGTGGAGTGGATACATGAAGTTTAGGCTACAGAGATTTGGGCAGAACCAGCGTACCTACCAAGTGGTTGAGGAGTGTGTGTTCCAGAGTTAGATCAACCCCAGTCTGGAAGCTACCTTTCCTGCTTGATAGCTGTGTGACTTTGGGCAAGTTACTTAACTTTTCTGAGCTTCAGTTTCCTCAACTGTAAAATATAGATGGAAATGATATGGACCTCACAGTGCCGTTACAAAGGTCAATATTATAATCATAATACAAATTAATGTCTGTATCTTGCTTAGTAGAGGGCCTTGCTCTGGTAAGTACCAGGTGAGCGTTTATTACATGAATTCATTCATCAGACCTGGAGTTCCAGCTGTGATTACCGCCCCACAGCCCACCACAAACCTAGTGGCAGGAACAACCACCTTTGTGTTACACTCACGAATTCTGTGAATCAAGACCCAGTGGGCATGGCTTTCCTTTGCTCCACAGTGTTGCGAGTAAGACTCACGCCAGGAGTAACTCAGGTGGCCAGGGCTGTGTCACCCCGAGGCTCCTTCACTCATGTGTGGGGCTGGGTCATGCTGGCTCGAGGGCTGGGCTCACTGGGACCATCGGCCAGAGCCCACTCATGCCTTGGTCACAGCCCTGGCTTTGCCCATCCTGGAAGCTGGGTTCCGAGAGGGAGTGTCCCAAGGGCATGTGAAGAGAGCCAGCAGGAAGCTGGTGGCCTGTTGTGACTGAGCCCCAGACATCACAGGGAGTCACTCCCACTACATTCTGCTGGGTGAAGATGTTCCCCGCAGGCTAAGACACAAGGGGAGGTGACATGCCCTCCACGTCTCCATGGAATTTGATCTGACAGGAGAGCCTCACCAGCCCCATCGTCTGTGGAAGTCCCACGTGCATTGCTTGAGTGGGCAGAACTGATGCCCCGGCTTCTTCCAGAGGAGCAAAAGCCTCTGGTTGACGTTGGTTCACCCTGCTGGGTGGGCCTGACTGAGGGGAACCTCAGGATCAGTGTCCCTTTTCGTAGGGACTGAGTGCAGGACCTTGGAGTGGCTTCCGAGGCCACAAAGCCAGGGTCAGACCCTTGTTCCCCACTTCCTGCTTCTGGCACAGTGGCTGATGGACCGCATTACCTGAACTCAGTGCTGGATCGCTCTCCTTATTCCATGAGGTTGCCTGTGCTCCGTTGTTTTAATTACAGGCTGTTACTTCATTTAAAAAATCAGCACTAGGATTAAGGGAACTGTCATTTAAAAAGCCAGACTCCTGGCCTAAAAACTCATCAGTGAATCAGAGGACAAATGTTCCCATTGTGCTGGTTAAAAATAGGAGCTATGGAAAAAGTGACAGAATGAGATGAATGCCATTAAAGTGTAATTACATTTACTGTAAATGTGAGCCTTGGGAGGTGTATTCCAGGCAGAGAAGCTCTACCAGAGCCTGTGACACGGAAAGCCCAAAGTCTCGGCTGAATGCTGCCTTTACGTTTTGAATCGTAATCAATATTATAGTGTATTATTGTGGATCGTTCTTAGTGTCTGTTAGCCTTATTGGGGGTATTTGAAAGAACGGTGTTACTCCGGAGGGAAGTAAGAACCGTGCAGTTCGCCTTAAACCTCAGAATGTAGCTTTTCTGTTCTCTCAAGGCAATGTTTCCAAGCATCTGTATTCGATGTATCTATAATCTATATATCTATATGTTTCCATCTATCTCTGTATCTCCTACCTCAGTGCTTAAGTGTGGTCACTGGATTGGATGTATTTGAAAGGCAGGGCTTGTGTGTATGTTTGGGTGTTTTTTTTTTTCATGAAAATAGCTTGTATTTTTCTGATTTTAAAACAATACCTTCTTGCCATATAAGAATCTTTTTATTTTTATTTTATTTATTTATTTATTTTTGCTGTACGCAGGCCTCTCACTGCTGTGGCCTCTCCCGTTGCGGAGCACAGGCTCCGGACACGCAGGCTCAGCGGCCATGGCTCACGGGCCCAGTCGCTCCGCGGCATGTGGGATCTTCCCGGACTGGGGCACGAACCCGTGTCCCCTAGCATCGGCAGGCGGACTCTCAACCACTGCGCCACCAGGGAAGCCCTAAGAATCTTTTTAAATGTTCGAAGAAAGTAAACTATCCTGAATCCAGGCACACACAGATAAAGCACTGTTAACATCTTGATGAACATCCTTTCAACTCACAATCTTTTTATGGATTGAGAGATAGTTCTCACTTTTCTGTTGCTGTTGTTAAAGCTCAGAAATATATTCTGGTCCTATTTTATGATAATATAGAGTTACATTATCCTGTCTAGTGGCTAATAGAATAGGATGATATAGGGTTGGTATACCATAATTTATTTAATGAAGACACTATAATGTCATAATGAGCCAATTAAAACTTTGGCTCACAGCTAAAAATTATTCTTTTCCATTATTGAAAGACAAACGATTTCAAGTTTATACCACGTATATACCATGGTTCAATGAACATGTTGCTTATGCAGTTGGCCAGTTATTTTCTTGTTTTCCTAGGAGTGAGATTGCTGGGTAAAAGACATACACATTTACCATTTTGTTTACTGTATTCCAGAGATTTCCCTCTGGAAACATGCCAAATTTATACTCCCGCAAACACCTTTGTCAGCATTAGGTATTATAAATCCTACCAATCAAGAAAACAATTTCATTTTCATATTTATATAATTGGACATTTGTATGCCTTTGAAAAATTACCAGTTCTCTACCCATTTTTATTGAGGTATTCCTTTTTTATTGATATGTGACTGCTCTTTGCATATTAAGGATACTAGCACTTTGTCGTGTGTTTCTTGTTTTTTCTCAGTTTATCTTTGTTTTTAACTTGTTTATTTTTGTTTTGTTTTAGTCCATTTTTGCCATATAGAAGTGTTACCATGTTCAGCATTTCATTGTTTACAACTTCTGTTAGCACACAGACCTGCCCCAGGCCCAGGTGAAAAACATCACTTATGCTTGTTTCTGGTATTTTAATGTTTTCATTTTGTTTGATATAATTTTAGTATAAGAAACCCACTTCTATTTTTGCTTCCCAAAAGGTTATCCAATTAGGATTTCTTTAAAAGCTTGTTTGGAGAGGTAGAAGCCAAAGAGAGCATAGAAAATAGAGGCTAAAAAGCAGGACTGGGTTCTCTCTCTGACCTCTTGTCTTCAGCATCCTTTCCCCGCATAGTAGGACTAAGGGAAGCCAGTGTGGCTTTAGGCGTTGACTTTCCAGGAATGTTGACTGAAGCCAGGAATAAAATTGGGACAATACCCCGAAACTTGGAATGCAAGTTAGCTTTAAAGGGAATAATAGACAGGATGATGATAAGAGGTAGTTTGTGGGATGGAGTTTCCAGTTCCCTGAGAGGCTGCCTTCTCCACGCTGAGTCCATGACCATCAGAGACCAAGTGTCCTTCCCCTTTCCCTGCAGTGGTGTGATGTTAACAGCAGTGCTGACGCTCTGGTGAGCAGCAGTTGGTGCCTCTGGCCCAAAACCCCTTGAAGATAGGTGCTGACACCCACCCGTGTGTCCCTTGCACCTACGTGGTCCCTGGCATACAGCCGGCACTTTGAGGGCCTTTACCGGAACGAAAGGAAAGGCACTATGGTAGTTCCCCAAAGTTCGCTGGGTCCACAGTGGAGATGAGCCATCACCCGGAGTCACGATGAGTCGAGCAGCGTCTGGGTTCGGAGCTAAAGGTTGTGCTCTTACTGGATTCATTTTCATGGCTGCGTTCACTTTTCCAGCAGGCATGGACTGAGTGTCTGCTACATGCCGGGCCTGTGCTGGGTACTGGGAACCTGCCCTCGCCGAGCTCCCAGACGTAATGAGGAGAGAACCACGTGGGTGTGGAGACCAGAGGCAGACCCCAGAGAAGTCAGGGGCGGCTTCCGAGGGAGGTGGCTTCTAGAACGAGCCTTGAAGGATAAGGGCAGGTAAGAAATTCCCTTCATTATAAACACTTTCTCCCAGGAAGCACGGGGAGGAAGGGCAGCCTGTAAAGCCGTTGCAGGTTTTGTTCTTGTTGAGGATGAGCTTCTAAACCTGCCAGGAAGCTTTGGCAGAGGTTGGCTTCTAGTTCCTGTACCGCCTGGACATGTATTGCAGTTCATACGTTTTCATACTGTCCATCAGACTACCCTGACGGTTCCCTCGTGGGCTCTGACCACTGTCAGGGAGCAGGGGCAGGAGGTGGGGCTGGAGGCAGCTGCGTAGTCCACCTGGCTCAGGCTGGGGCCTGGGGGACAGCGCTGGGCTGGGCCAGAATCCTGGTGATCTGGTCCCCACAGAGTGATGGAGAGCAGGCTCCTTTGTCCTGGACACGTGGCTTGCATACTTGGCTTATGTTTCCACGAAGTTTACAGTTTTGCCAGCAGTCTGGCACGTTCATAGAGAGCTGTATCAGTTCAGATGTGCAGTCTTTTTAAACAGGAGCTGCTGTTAGAGCAGAAGCTCCCCAAGTCACTTACACAGTTTGATTCCTTTTACATTATTAAGTAGCATTTGACACAGGCGCAGGTACCTATGTAACAGATGTTACATTCGTGTAAATTATGAGGCATAGTAATCAAACCAATGCTCGTGAACTTGTCGTGAACACCAGAACTCGAATGTTGTCAGTGTATCTGAAACTACCCTGTGCCCACCACCCCATCCCATCCCCATCTCACCCCCAGAGGTCACCACTCTCCTGGATGTTATTTTCTCATTATTTTGCTCATCTGGAAGTAGCTTCATCATCCATGTATGTACAGGTAAACAGTACACCATGTCTTTTTGCTTGATTGTAAGCTTTATAAGTATTTTGTCTTCTGCGACTTCTTTTCCCACTCAACTTATGTTTCTAAGACTCAGCCATGTGGCTGACACCCAGAAACACTCATTTTCACTGCAGCGTACTATTCCTTAGGTGTCTCTGCCACGCTTTATTTATCCTTTTGTTTATTATTAATTTTTATTAGAGTAGAGTTGCTTTACAATGTTGTGTTAGTTTCTGCTGTACAGCAAAGCGAATCAGCTGTACGTATCCATATATCCCCTCTTTTTTGGATTTCCTTCCCATTTAGGTCACCGCAGAGCACTGAGTAGAGTTCTCTGTGCTATACAGTAGGTTCTCATTAGTTGTCTGTTTTATACATAGTAGTATGTATATGTCCATCCCACTCTCCCAATTCATCCCACCCCAACCTTCCCCCGCTGGTATGCATACATCTGTTTTCTATGTCTGTGTCTCTATTTCTGCTTTGCAAATAAGTTCATCTGTATCATTTTTCTAGATTCCACATATAAGCAATATTATGTGATATTTGTTTTTCTCTTTCTGACTTACTTCACTCTGTATGACAGTCTCTGGGTCCATCCGTTCTCTGCAAATTGCACAATTTTGTTCCTTTTTATGGCTGAGTAGTATTCCATCGTATATATGTACCAAATCTTCTTTATCCTTCTTTATAGATGAGCATTTGGGGCTAGGTATCCATGTACTGTTTTTCTACTGCAGACCCAGGCTTCTCTGCCCTGCTTTGTAATATTGGAGTTGGAGCCTGTAAACATTCTTCTTTTGCTAGAGTGTCACTAGAAGGTTCTGGATGGACATTGCAAAAGTAATGTTCTGGGTGCTCTCCCCCCTTCTGGCTTGTGTGATGTGGCTGCTGGTAGTGTGTGTGACACCAGGGACTCTCACCCTCTAACAAGCTTCACGTCACCCTGGGCTTCCTGCTCGCCACCCTCCGCATTGGCTGCGGACCAGAGGGGGCCCAGAAAACCCTGTGAACACCCTCTCCGTGAGGTCCGAGTCCCAGCCAAGTCTGCTCCCTCCTCGGACCGCTCCCTCAGCTCTCGGGCATTCTTCAGAGCTCGTATCCCTTCTCCGTAGAGAAGCCCCTGGTACTAGTTAATATGGCTCTATGTTCACGTTACATTTTCCCTGTTCAAATTGCTGGTGTGGTTTTCGTCTCCCATCTGCACCCCAGGTGACGTAATCGTACGCAGGTCCTTTGGTGCCCTGTTGGTCAGGCAGGGCCGAGGCAGGTGGCGGGTACAGTGGCCCCAGCGCACATGGTGTTAGGTCTCCCCGACTCTGGGCCGTTAGAGCCGGCGGCTGGCACCCTCAGGCTGACTCTGAGCTCCAGACTCTCAAGAGGTACATGTTTACTGTTGCCCTTTAACCTCAGTCATTACTGCAAAAACGAAATCATTCTTGTGATCATTTTCGAATTTCAAATTCCCAGTTTTAAAAAATAACTTCCTTTGTAATAGCTAATACCTGAGACTCACAGCTCACTGGGTTTTGATCAGTTGGCAGTGGTGTGATTCACCATGTGAGGTTGAATTCTGGAATCATCAGCAAGGGGGAGTGGGGGTGGGGCAGCCATGCTCAGGTCCCATCATCTTCTGGAAGATGTTGTACTCCTTCCCACTTCCTGCCGGGCGGGGAGAGGAGAGGATTCCCAAACAGACTCTTCTCTCAGGAGGGCCAGGGAGATGCTCTTCTGGACAGAAATCTCCTCTTGCTTTGCTTGTAAGAGTGGAGTTCTGCGGTCACCAGCTGCCCTTGAAATCTTTCATCCAGAGTTTTTGTTCCTTGTCGGCTTAAGCACCTGGATGTCTTACGTGTAGCCCAGCATCCTTTTAGAAATAACCTGTGGTACCCAGGCTCTGCTGTCTGACAGACATTTACACCTGAACAAGTCGAGTTGGTCTCTGAGCTCCCGTTTCCCCAGAGCAGAGACCATAATGGGATGAGCCTTCTTGGAAACTGAGCACATGACACAGTGGAGAGTGTAAAGGGCTTGGGGAGCCTGGTGTCTGACTCAGCACTGGCTTGATTACGGGGGCAGGTGAATGTGCCCAGTGGCCAGCATCAAGGGACAGAATTCAGCCAGTTGGGAAATTCTGCCTGCAGGTACCACTCCATTAATGAATTCATTTTACATGAAAATTTTCATTGAAAAAAGAGAAAGGAGGAAAGAAGGAAGGAAAGAAAGGAAGGAAGGGAGATAGATGTGTACCAAAATGCCATTTTATATCATTATTCTAGGAATCTATCCTTCTGCATATAGGTTTGGGGAGCCTTTGGAATAACATTCACAAAAAATTATTTTTAAGTTATTTCTAGGTGGTGGGCTGTAGGGTAATTTTAACTTTTCTATTTTGTATTTTTCCATTTTTTGAATAGTTTTACAGAAATAAAGTTAAATTCAGTAACCAGAGAGAGAAATAAAAAAGGCTTTTCCTCCTGGAGGCCAAGCTAGCTGGGGCACCAGAGTTTGCGGGGCAGCGGGGGCCAGGGGCCAGCGGGAGGAGGGGCATGGGGAGCTTCAGGACGGCGCGAGATGCACGCTGGCTCCTGGGAGCCTCAGGTCGCTCACCTGGTGGACCCGGGGCTGCATCCGCTGCACTAACTCCCCGCCCCACCCCACCCCCCGACCCCGCGGGCGCAGCTGTCATGCGAGAAGCGGCCACGCGAGGGCGCGATCCCCCAGGAAACCGCGCCGGCCCTTAGTGCCACGTGTCCTCTGCTCACCGGCTGAAGAAGGGCTGTGGGGAGCTTGGGGAAGCTTGTGACACACGCGGAGCCGGGGGCAGCATCATTTTCAGGCATCCTCTCTATGCGGTTCTTGATACCCTGGGTGTGTTTCACACAGATTGTTCGTAACTGATAGTGACCCGTAAACTTAACCTCACAATGGCACCCTGCACTCAGGTGGTGCCCTGACCCCTGAACGTGCCCTCATGGCTGTACCACGTTTATCACAGGTCTCTCTGGCCCTGCAAGTAAACCCCATTTTGCAAGGGAGGGAATTATTGATACATTTCAGGGATGAAGCATGTCGTGGAGTCTTAGAGCAGAAGCATCTGGAGCATAAATTACCTGATGGCTCAAGCAAACAACAAAATGTGTTTCATGATGAATTTTGTTCTTTAAATCTTTTCTTTGCTCGATTCTCTCTGCTCAGCACAGCCCCCTCTCATTCCTGCTCTCAGTTCTGTCTGTTCAGAGCCCACCTCTATAGGCCCGTCTCTCATGTCCCATCCCTCTTGGGTTCAGTACTGTGATGGTGCGCTTTGTGAGTCTGGGCTCTGCCCCTCTACTGTATGGGATCCGTAACTGCTCTGAGCTTCCCATTTCCCCTCCAAGTCCTTATGACTGAACTTGGAACCGAGGCCACAGTGAAACCTATTTGGGAGTGAAAGGGCCGTTCTTTCCTCCCACGCGCTGCTGGAGCAGAATGCAGCGGGGTGTGCCCGGAGCCCCCGCCAGCATTAGCAGTGCATCCGTCTAAATGCTGGTGATTCTTCCAGCACAGGCTGCTCTCCCGATTCCCCTTTACCATGGCAACGTCTCTGCGGCCATCACCGGCGTGGGAGGGCTTCGTTTGTCCTGATAGTCAGGGTGGACTCTGAGCCTTGCTACCTTGGCAAGTGGAGGGAAGCAGGCGCCCACCCTGACTGTGGCACCCGTGCGCCCAGAGGAGGACCCAGCTGAGGCCCACAGCACCAAGGCCTGGGGTCTTGCTTAGAAAGTAATACTGGCCCATGAGCTCGGGACAGAGGGTCTGGGGAGGCTCGTCTCCATTCCACAGAGGCTCCTGGGAGCCAGAATCACTTGATGGGCAAGGAAAGGTAGGAGAGGGGTGGATTCTGCCCCCTCCAGGCATCTGGAGGCACTGGGCTCCCCGGGGCCACCTGCTCCTCTGGGCCTGCAGGGGCTCTCCAGGGATGGAGCGCTGGGTGGGAGCACGGCTGCCCCGCCTGCAGAGGGAGCGTCTGCCTGAAGCCGAGACCAGTTGAGACTGTTTTCTGCTCGGGGCGAGCTGCTCAGGAGAGTGTGAGGTGCGTTAGGGAAACGTTCACCCCACAGCTGGAAGCTAGGGTCACACCGTGCCGGGGAGCCCGTGCGGGGGGACACAGACACGTGCGAGAGCCGGGGATTGCCCATGGACCCGTCTTATGAGTTCCTGGACTTATAGTGTGATGAGAAAATCAGCAGGACAGTCTTCCCTCTGGCGTTTGAGGACAGAGGCTCAGAAAGGTGCAGTGACTTGCCCAAGGCCACTCAGGCTTAGCCAGAGATCAGGTCTCCTGATGTCCCACCCACTCCCCTTTCTGCACAGCTCTCTGCCCGCTCACCCCACCCTGCTTCCTCCCCGCCCTCATCCTCCACTCCCTCTACGGTACCAAGGCTCAGCGCTTTTCGGCGTGGGAGCAGGTGGCCACTGGGAGCAGTGTGGGGCTGAGACCTGGGCAGCTGGCACCAGGCAGCAGCCAGGTGGGCAGTGGCACTGCTGTCCCAAGGGCAGCAGCCTGTTGCTGTCCTCCAGTGATCCTTAGAATCTCAGACTCCCTGTGGAGGGGCCCAGGAAGGCTTTCTATGCAAACTCCCTCTCAAGATGCGGGGAAGGCCGTCAGTTCCCAGAGCTCAGAGCATCCCTCTGGTTGCCTTCAGCAAGGACAGGAACAGGTAGGCTCATCAGACCAGAGCCTTCCCTCGAGGAAACTGCTCCCCTCTGGCCTGGACCGTCTGCCAGGTGTCCAAGCGCCCTGAAGACCAGATGCTTCTCAGCGCCCACACACCACCCCTCCCCCTCCTCCCTGCCGATGCCACATCCTCCCAATGGCCTGGGGCCTGAGCTCCCCACCACCCGGGGAGCTCTCACGGCTTCACCGTCTCTGACTCTCTGACGTCTGCTTGGCTGTTCTCCACGCCCCCAGGCCTCCAGATGACTCAGACCCACATCCTTCTTCCCTGCCTTACCACCGCTTCCTTAATTGCTTTCCTGTTTCCCGTTTTGTCCCCTTGCAGTTGCTTCTCCGCAGGCCAGAGTGAGTGTCTAACATACACTAAAATCCACCTTTCACCAGGGGCCCCAGGGGCTTCTCTCTGGAAACCGGTCCTACCTCCGTCTCCCTGCTGCTCACCATCACCAAGTGTCACTGCTTTGTCATTGCCTGTTTGCCTCTCTGTCTCCCCAGCAGGGAGGGCCTGGGGGGCAGAGGTGGCCTGTCTCATCCCCGTGCGTGGTACAGTGTCCCTGCTCAAGGGTGTCACCCAGAGGCGTGACGGGGCAAGTGTGGGTTCAGGAGTGAGTCCAGCTGTCGGGGCCCCGGCCTGGTCCTGGGGGCTCCCGTGGCACCCCCAGGCCTCTCTGGTATTTGGTGTGAGGCCTGTGCATCTCCCTCAACACCCTCCTGACGCAGCAGGCTGTCCGGCCACTGTTTCAAGTGCACAGTTTTTTTTTTTCTTGAGCACATTTAAGGAAGGAAAGAAAGAAGGAGGGAGGGAGGGAGAAGGAAGGGAGAGCAAAGGTGGAAGGATTGAAAGAAGGAAGGAGATGCGTTGACTTCTAAGCTCCGGCTCTCCCGCTTGCCAGGGTTTCCCGTAGTCAGAAGATTCCAGGTCACGAGGTCCCGCACGGCTTTCCTAGGCCCCGGGCACTTTTGTCTCTGCGGGCTCCTTCCTCCATAAAAAAGTATTAAAAATTACATTTCATGACTATGTTGGTATAAAGATGAATATAATCTAGGCTGGAGTTACTATTTTATAGTCATTATCGTTATACTCATTTTTCCCTCTGATCTTAAAATAAATTAAAGCATGTTGTGACCCCTCTCAGTGTTGTGGGCCCAGGCACTGTGCTTCCCACACCCGTGGAGGTCTCTGGGTGGGGAGGGCCTGAGTGCCTCTTCATCTAGGGGTTCGCTTTCCCTGGAGAAGGAGAAGCTCCCCGCCCACCCCCAGCTCTGAATGGGGTCAGAGGGCGAAAAGGCAGGCCGTGCCGGAGCGTGTGTGTAAAATGCTGTAAATCTAGAAACACGGAGACTGGCACCGTGAGACCTGCCGGAAGCTGGTCCATGCGGCGTCCAGGCTCCTGGCCTCTGCTGGGAGGGCGGTCATCCACGTCTCTAACTGTACCCCAGGCGGGTCACCCACACCCCTGACTGCCAGTACTGCAGCGGCCTGTCCCGCTGAGGCTCCCAGAAGCAGTCGTGGCAAGTCATGGATCCCTGCCAAGCCCAAACCACGTGGATCTGATCGCACACGTGGGAAGGAACCAATGGTGGGAGCGGCTTTGAAGACCCTTGGGAATAAAGAGTGCCTGGGCCGGAGTGGGTGCTATAGAGGGGGCAGGAACGAAGGGTGTGCAGGCACAGGAAGTCATTAATTCTTATGATTCCGTGAGTGAAATTATACCTTCAAATCAGTAAATTCTGGTAGTGTCTCCTGAGCTGGGCATTGGACTAGTAAAAAGGTTTCATAGAGAAGTAATTTCCTTTTCAGATGGACGTTTTGGATGAAAGGAGAGAGGATGTAAACTCCTGTGCTCCGGAGCTGTACCCAAAGCCGTGCGGTGCTCAGATTTTTCTGTCGAGGGAGGGGACACTCCTGTCATCATCCACCCGCTCGAAAATCCACTGAGCACGTGTAGCAGGGGAGCAGGGGGTGGGACTGTGTCCCTGGTGTGTCGGGGGCCTGAAAGTCAGAATTCCAGTGAGTTCCAGTCCCTCGCTGTGTCAGTAGTTAAGCTCTATGCCTCTGGCACCCTCGTCCCCCATTTCCGATTCAGAGATGACTAACATTAGTACAAAAAAACAAATTACCAGAGTGATAAAAGAAGAAAACAGTTTTACTGGGCAAATCTCCAGTTGCATCATCTTTTGGTTTCAGTGAATAACTGCTGGTCCCCAACTGGCAACCTTTTTACCTAGAAACTAAGTTTGGCAAAAATCCAAACAACTGGCTCTCCAGCAAGAAGGATGGAGCCTAACTCTTACTTCCCTGAGACACTTCCGAGGAGCGAGGATGGTATTTGTCAGGTCTTCCACTGTCTGAAGCCCCTTAGGATGGAGTCCTCTCCACGGAGGCCCCACGCTGGGGTGGCTCCTTGAGGCCGACTCCTCGGGACCCTCTCCCTCTTGCCCCACCCAGAGCCTGACACTGCTGAGCCCAGAGGGTGCAGGGCACCCGGAGCAGATCCCAACTGCCAGCCGCGAATCAGGTAACCCTCTTGTTGAAACCAGAGACTGTTTCAGAAGATGATCCCATTGGCCCTTCACTCAGCCTAGTGAAGCAGCTACTCAAATCCCACGTGCCCTGGAACAGAAGTAACTCCTGATGGACCCAGCTGAGGGTCTGATGCTCCTGGGCCTGGTGCCCAGCTCAGCAGCCAGCAGCGGCCCACCTTGGCGAGTTCTCATAGGCAAATGGAGATGATGACGCCACCTCCCACTTGTTGATCAGAGCCTTCCAGACCATGGAACCTGGAGAGAGCAGAGACTGCGTCCAGTTGGGAGGGAATTGAACTATTGGCATTGCCCCAACAGGAAGCTTAGGACCTGCCCTGAAATGAAGAGATTCACAGGCGAGGAAATCGCAGACTTTCCAAGAACCTCATTCCAAAGTCAGCAAGTTGACCAAGCTATAGGTGAGGCTGCTTTTCTTTGTGTTGCATTAATACATGTGTGTGAAGAATGAGATCTCAAGATGCATTACCAGTTCCACCCCGATTCCTGCACAAACTTTGAAACACACCTCGTTGTAGCTGAGCTGGGTCTAACCATGAGGTCAGGGAATGCTCCTTCCCGCTGAAGTTTTATCGACATGAGATGGAATCTCATTTGTTTGTACCTATTCATCTGTGAAAATGTTCTCTGATGTCTGAGGATGAGGCAGCCTGAATCCACCGCCATAATCATCTGACATTTTCGAGGAGAGAGGCCAGGGCCATTGAAGGCAGCATATTATGAATATCGCCATCTGGACTTACTTGGATAAAACCATTTTCTAACCCAGGAGTCCTTTGTCTCCAGAGATGGCAATCGTGGTGAGTCATTCACTTGATTTTGTGATTTTCCAGGTTGGGTCACACGCCCACCGGAGCCTGGGATAGTCAGGTTCACCCAAATCCGATGAATTGGATCCAGAGCGGGAAGGAGATGCAGCATCCCTGGGGAATCAGGGCGCTGCTGCCTGAAGAAGGTGGGGAGAGGGGGTTGCTGTTGAGGCAGAGTGAGATCCACCCCGTGCCCTCCGCCCGACCCCATCCTCCAGACCTCGCGGGAAGATGCTGTCATGACTGCCACGCCCGATCCGAAGGCATGAGCTTTGTTCCCTCGTTCCCTTGTTCAGCAGCCATTCACTGAGAGCTCACCCTGGACCAGGACCTGGGCTAAATACTGCTGAGGATGCAGAGTAAGTCAGATGGGGTCCCGGTTCGTAAGGATCTGAAGTTTTTGCACGGCTCCTACTCCTATTCATGTCATTAGCCATGAGCCGGGGGTGACATGATGCCTGCCTGCTTGATGGAATCACCTGATTTCCTCTTTCTGGCAAAGAGGGATGAAGAAACCTGTCCATCATGGAGAAGGCATTTGATGTTCACTGAGGTAACAAATTGTCTTTACGACTCGTGGGGAAAGGCAGTTTCAGTGATAGTGCACATGGTGATCGCCGTCAGGGGGCCGGGGCCGAGGGTGGCAGCACAGAGAACAAGCTGGCTCATCCGGTGTCCTGGTCTGTGTATCCAGGGCCACACCTGCCCCGCCGTACCCGGGGACCTGCCACGGCCGTGGGCGGGGCCAGCAGTGGGTGAGCGTCTGCTGGGCCACAGCCTGGGTTTTCCCTGACTCCTTCAGTTTTTACTTCCCTTCATGCCAAGCACGTTTGATTTTTAAAAAATCAACTTTTTTCTTCCAATGAACTTATTCGTGCTCTTTGAACCTCAAGATGGAAAAAAAAACCTCAAGATGGAATCCATAAGTTTCCCAGGAGCTCCTGACCTGCTTTGGGGGAAGCCAATTCTTGTCAGAAGTACAAACAAGGGAACTGTTTCCAAAGGTTCTGCACATGAGTTGTCTGAAGCATCCCGGAGGGTGGTACCTGGAGCCCCTCTGAAAGCCAGTGCTCGGGCAGTCCTGTCCAGCCTCACTGTCAGCTGGGTTTTACCTGCACGGTGTCCAGAACAACACTGAGGTCTCAGGCGGGACCTGCCAGGTCACTCTCCTCCCGCCCTGTTCCCATGTCTCCGTGCCTCCAGCACAGCCCTTGGCTCTCACTGGCCTGAGTCAGGGGACCCTGAGAGAGCTCCTCATATGGAAACAGGGACTTAATGTCCATGCATCTTGGCCCTCAGGCCTAGCAACTGGTTACCTTGCTGCCAGCCAGGTAGCTGGGTCTTTGTGCGCGAACCCTGCCTGGTAGTCTCCCGTTGCCCCAGATTCCCGGCCCTGCCCTGCCCTCGCCTCCTGCCACAGCCCGCGTGCTGGAGCCAGCTGCGGCACCTCTGCGGTCGGGGCCTTGCCCTCCACACACAAGCTCTGACTTGGCCTGTTCTTCGATGCCTGTCGGGGCACATCCTTCTTCTCCCAGCGCCTTCCTGTGTTCCATGGCCAAGGCCAGCACACTGACCCGCTTCCTGCATATTGTACTGTTAATGCACTTTGTAATCCTTGATGCTGCTCTCCTGGAGACAAAAATTAATTTTCACATTTTGTGATTTCCTTTGATAGACTTGACTGTTCATGTCACACACACACACACACTCACACACTCCCCGCCCCCCTGCCCCTCACAGTTCGAGATGGAGGCAGGAAACAAACTGGCCAGAAAGGTTCGTGCTTGCTCAGGACCCACAGCTCCAAAAGCCACCCTACCACCGCCATCCGTAGATGGAAATGTGCCCACTTCATGCTCAGAGGGGGTTAAATTGTTGCTCTGAGTTAGAGCACATTCTGCCTTCCCGAAACTTCTGGGCACCGGGTTTCTGCATATGAGATGGCGCTGGCCTGGACTCTGATGTGGGGATCGTGCGTGCTCTCAGGTATACCTACTCCGTGGGGCTCCCATGAGGATTAGAAGGAAACTGGAGTGATGGGGCTGGACCTGGAGCTTGATGCCTCGTGTGTGCTCAGCGATGCTGAGATTTGCTGTTATCCTCCCCGAGGTGGGCGTCCACCAGCTGGAGGGGACTCGGGGAGGCTCACACCTAGGCTCCCGCAGAGCTGGCTCTCCACGTGTCCTGCGTCTCTTTGCGGATTACGCCCTGCGGGCCAGGCTTCCCTCGGGGGAGCTTTCTTGGTCTTTCATACCTGACTCTCTGCCTTATTCCAGGGGTGGGGGGCTGTCAAGGGGCAGCAGTCCCAGTCTGGGCTGCAAGCAGCCTTCCATTTCGACACGACCCTCTCCGGGTCTGGAGAGCTGCCCCAGAGCTGGAAAGACCCAGTTCAAACCCCAGCCCCGCCCCGTCCAGCTGGGAGGCCATGAGAATTCCTTCATTTTCCCCATCCCCTCTCCCCATCTCTGAAATGGTGATAACAGCACTGGCCCGACTGGTTCGCCGAGGTGAAGGACTTCTGGCGTCATGCAGCACTGAGTTCCGGCTCAACCCATGACAGCTGCTGTGTTCGTGTTACTAAGTGGCTTTGCCCTACACGTGCCTGTCGTTGTCATCATCTGTGACATCTCTGTGAAGCCCCTTGCTGAGGAGCAAACTAAGGGAGGTCCTCGAGAGAAACCGATATTAGGAAGAAAGTCACAGGTCCATCCTTAGAGGGTCTGCAGAAGCCCAGCCCCAGCCCTTGCCCGAGCCTTCTGGGTTTGTATGAACAGCTCGCTGGCTTCCGCACCCCGGGGCCCTGCGCCGTGCTGCTGTCCATCCTGACCACATCACCCTCAGCCGCCTTATGTATTCCCTCCCATCCGTCTCCTGTAGATCTCTAGGCTTCTTGTGGACAGAACCCGTTTCGAACAAAGCGTCCTGTATGTAGTCTCGTGATTCGATCTGCTCTATGTGCAGTGACCTGCACCGCCGCTCCGCTGTGCCTGCTGTAGCTGAGTGATGCTGAGGCCGAAGGGGCCTTGGTGACTGGCTCAAGCTCGCACGCAGGACCCCCTCCAGGTCCCTGCTAGCCCCCTGCCCCTGTCAGCTGTCATGACGATGTCATGTCATCGTCACCACCACCATCATCGTCTGTTGATAGGGCAACCATGTCATTTGTCACTCAGACTGGCACACCTGTGAATGTGAAAGCAGGAGCTGTTGGTAATCCCTCCAGGATCACAGGTGGGACCACTGGGGACAGCCCCCCCATTTATGGAACAAACACTGTGGAAGACTCGCTGCTAAGCGTTCTGCCTACCTTCTCTCTAATCTGTCAAAGGCTCCGTTAGGTCAGTCTGTCTCTACCTACCGTATTGATCAGAATACTGAGGCCCCAGAGAGGAAAGGGCCCAGACCGAGGCCGTATCTCCTGTGAGGGGCAGAACCGGGCTGTCTGCGCCCAGAGCCTGGGCCTGTGACCACCTGCTGGCCTGCCTGCTGCTCACTTAATTGGATGCCTCAAACGCACGTGGAGGAGCCGCGTTACATGGGCACGTGGTGAGGCCGGGGGGCTGCAAGGGTAACGCAGAATCCTGGGGCCCCGGCCAGGCTGGGAGTCGGACAGCTGTCAGGGCCTTTTGTTTATCTGGCACTGCATGGACATCTCGGGCTAATTCACCAATCCCGGTGTGATGCGCGGAGCACCCTGGACTTGGGTTTTTGCAGGGGATGGTGGCCTTGTAGCCTTCCTGCCCCTCGGGTTAGTCCAGGAGCAGTTGTCTCCCACTCAGCTCCACGGCTGGGGAGTAGGAGGCCGTGTCCCCAGCCGGGGGAGCTGGAAATAGTTTAGGTGTTTCTCGCTCTTGTTCAAAGCAGGGATCGACACAGTGGATCCCGGTGCCACCCTGTGGGCGCTGTGTGTGTCCATGAGCAGTGAGTGACAGCAGGGACAGCTGTGTACCTGGGGCCGTCACAGGTGGAGGCTGCAGCATCTCTGCACACTCACCAGAACAAAGGCTCCCAGTGAGTCCGTGGTCTGTAGCCCACCTGCCGTTCCCTTGTTCCTCCGGCAGCCTTCTCCCTGCTCCCTTCAGGGCCCAGACAACCAGGGGGGCCTGCACCCCAGGGCCATAGGGGATGCGTGCGCTACAGGGGTCATGAACGCCCAGGATTTTCCGGAAATGTGCTTACCCAAAGAGCCAGTGTAAGGGTAGACGACCAGGAAAGAAAGACACAAAGAAATACCGCACTTAAATTTAGAAAAAGGGGTGGTGCATCGACTTTCTTTCTTCACATTTGTATTTCTAGGTCATTGAAAAGTCCTCCAGCATGGTAATTATCACTCCGTTCCTGTCCCCCGGCACAAGTTTCTAATCACTCTTTCTGGGAACTTCCTGGGTAGGGTACACTGTTTTACTCATCGTAAAGAACTTTTGTAACCAAAGACAATCCAGAATATCATGTGCTCTTCTACTCTGTGTTACTGAAAAATTGTGGGTCGTCTGGGCAATAGTGCTACAGACTGGACAAGAGGAGCTCCACCGCCCGTGTGCCTGGTGGATACGTGGCGTCAAGATATACCGCATGGCTTTTGCATACACTCGCCCCTCCTGATAGCACCAGTGCTGTTTGCTAACCCATGTACAGCACTGACTGCCAGGCACCGTCCTAATCCCTCTCTATTTCCGATCGTGTTGAATTCTCCCCACACCTCTGAGAAATAGGGTTTTAGTGAGGACAACTATAGCTGCCTTAAGAGAGAGATGCAGAAACGCGGCAGCTCTAACCAGATTGAAGATTCCTTCTCCCTCACGTGACAGCCTGAGTTCCAAGTTGGAAGGCAGCACGGTCAGGCGGTTGGCTACTCTGCCCTTGTCTGCGTGTGCCTTCCAGAGTGGCTCTGGTCGCTGCTGCTCAGCCCTCAGAAGCAGAAAAGAAGGTGGAGGGAGACACCTGGAAACAGCACAAGGCAGTTCCTCCTCCTGTGGGAGAGGAGGGAGTCACGTGACCACGCTGCTAGGAAGGCTGGGGACGTGGTCCAGCGCCAGCCCGGCCGCAGGTGGAGGGTGTAGAGAAGGGCGAACAGCCAGGGGTGGCCTTACTGATGGAGAAACTGAGGCCAGAGGAGTCAGGAGCTCCCCCGACAGCACAGACAGTCCGTGTGGAGCTGGGATTGGTGCTCAGGTTGTCAGCTTCAAGTCCATGCTCTTAGTCGTCATGCTGTATTGCATTTATAATTCAATATTAATTTTAACAGATGACATAGGTCTTCACATTTGACCACCTACTGTATCCTTCTGCCCCAAAGTGTCAAAGCCACCCATTTGTCAGGAAAGTACGCCGATGCATCTGATGTCTTGCTGGCGCGCTGGGTGTTACCCAGACTCTTGAGTCTAGAGCCTTGAGGAGCTGACGGGGGGTGGACGGACGAGACGTTGGCTGGTGGGTAGGGGAAGGGACCTGCTGCTCAAGGCTTTGCAGGGACCGCTGCCTCGTCCTCCATCAAGTCTGGGCGGCGGGGCTGCTCCAGCAGGAGCTGCCGGGGGCGCGGCCCCAGGGCCGAGGGCAGCCAGCAGCTGCAGGTAACGCTTCCTTCAGCCAGGCACCTCTCCTAGGCGGGATTTCCAGAGCCTCTTTGCATCTTAGACAGCTCACTGCTGCTCTCAGCAACTGCATGCATCATGGTCCCTTTTATATTCCTCTTTTCTCCCTTTGGACACCAACGTTAGGACAGGACTGGGAGATGGAGCATTCGGGAAGTCAGAAAACAAAGCCACAGGTGCCATTCCGTGGCAGTTTCCAGTTACGGAGGCATTTCCTGCGTGCAGCTTGGAGGCACGGAGGCCTCCAGGGTCATGGTCAGGATGGGGGAAGAGCCTGGCAGAGGTTTGGAGGCTGCATAGAGCACCAGGCAGTTGTGGCAGGTCCCCCATCCCAGCTCCGGTCCCCTCGCCTGGAATGCACCGCCTCCAGGCCTCTGGACTGACCACAGTGTTTTAGTCTAAATCGGTTCATTTTCCCTGCTAGGGGTTGGCAGGGACAGCACGGCGGATGGCCTGGGTTAGTTTAAGCAAACGCCCCAATCCAGCAATTTATAGCTTCCAGGAGGTTACGAAAGCAGCATTCCCCAGGACAAGTTCTGCGTTGTCACATACCTTGGCAGCCTTCCACACACACCCTTTTAGGGTTTCCAGACACCTTGAAACCCATCCATGGGTTCCCTAGGCAAGGAAGAGAGCTCCTCTCCTAAACTCCTCCAACTTAGTTCATTTGTTAATCACACCTACGAAAATGGATCAACTCAATTGTTTATCGGTAAGAGAGTAGTTAAAGAGGGAGTAGTTAAATAATCAGGGCCAACCCACGGCATGAAATATTTTGTAGCAATTCCAAAGTGCGAGATAGATGCTACAAACAACAATATGGAGAAATCTCCAGGACAGTAAAGTTTGAAAAGTAAAATAGAAATTAATTGGTTTAGTTTGAGTGCATTCACTGAGAATGTGCCATGTGCTATGGCTGTAAGCAGTGAACAAGCCAGAAGTCCCTCCCTGGGAGCCCACGCCTCTGAAGCCAGGGTGGGACATGGGACGGAGAGACGTGCTGGGTGGGCCACACAGGGCCGCTGGTTCTGTATGGGAGTGGTTTCAGGTGGGCAGAGCTGGTCGGGAGGCACGGCAGTAGGTCAGGGTAGGCAGAAGTGTGGCCTGACCACAGTGGAGGTGCGGGTGAGAAGTGAGCAGATTCTGGGTGGTAGAGGCCCGGGACTTGTGGGTGGTTTGGAGTGTGAAAGAAAAGAGAGAAACCAAGGAGGATCTGCATGTGGCAGGAAATGCTGGTCAGCTGGGGAGAGGAGCAGGTTCAGGGGGCACAAAACCAAGGGCTCTGCTTCGGCCCCGTCTGCACGGCCGATCAGGGGTCCAGGCTGAGCTGTCAGGCGGGCAGGTGGTGGTCCAGCTTCAGGCTGGAGGAAGATGTTGAGAGGCATCATCTTCTGAGCACGATGCATGGCCGTAGGACTGAGAGAGGTTAAAGGGGAAGAGACATGGTCCAGTACCGAGCCAGGGACCGTCCCTCATTTAGAGGAGGACCCAGCCTGGGAGGCGGAGAAGGACCAGACAGTGAGCAGTGAAGTAGGAGGAGAGCCTGGAAAGGAAGATCCCCAGAAAGAAGGGCAGAAAGAGCCTCACGAGGGAAGGAGAGACCAAGTCTCACAAGTGCTGCCGATTCCACTTGTGTAAGATTGTACGTATATATAGTATATATATATATGTATAATATATGTGTGTATATATATATGTATACACACAGACCTCGGAGATATTGTGGGTTTGGTTCCAGACCACCACAATAAAGTGAATATTGCAACAAAGCAAGTCACACACATTTTTGGTTTCCCAGTGCATATAAAAGTTATGCTTAGGACTTCCCTGGTGGCGCAGTGGTTGAGAGTCCGCCTGCCGATGCAGGTGACACAGGTTCGTGCCCCGGTCCGGGAAGATCCCACATGCCGCGGAGCGGCTGGGCCCGTGAGCCATGGCCACTGAGCCTGCGCGTCCGGAGCCTGTGCTCCACAGCAGCAGAGGCCACAACAGTGAGAGGCCCGCGTACCGCAAAAAAAAAACCCAAAACGTTATGCTTACACTATACTGTAGTCTGGGAACAATAGCATCGTGTCTAAAAGAAGAACAATGAAAAGTACATTAGCTAAAAAATGCTAACCATGCCCTGAGCCTTCAGCCAGTCATAATCTTTTGCAATAGTAACATCAAATATCACTGATCACTGTACAAATATAATAACAATGAAAACGTTTGAAATGTGAAAATTATCAAAATGTGTCCCAGAGACACGAAGTAAGCAAGTGCTATTAGAAAAATGGTGCCAGAAGATTCGCTCGGCACAGGGTCGCCACAAACCTTCAATTTGTAAAAAGCGCAACATCTGCGGAGAGCAATAAACCGAGGTATGCGACACCAGACACGTAAATGCATGGGGAGTTCTGGAAGTATACGAACCAAAGGGTTAGCAACTGTGTTTGCAGGAGTGGGTAAAGGGAACTTCCTTTCACCCTCTTGTGTCAGGTGTCTCTGTGTTACTCGTGTAATTTTAAAAGAAGAACAAATTTAAAAGCAAGGGAGCATCTCCACTGGAGAGGGTCTCTCCTTGCAGGGCCTCCTGCCTGCACATGCCTTTCTGAAAGGGGCTCGAGGTGCCCTGGCCTGGCCTTCTCCCCTCCATCCCTGGCACCCACCACTTCTTGTCCCTGACCCAGGGCTGACTCCATGTTCCAATCCTCTCAGCGCTTCCCCATCCGGAATCCTTTCCGCCTTCCTTCCCTGGCAGCTGTCTCCTTCCAGACCAGTTAACACAGGCAGCAAAAAGTAATTACACGATTGGTTGCAGTTCTCCGTGAAGGTATAAATTATATGTGACACTGTGACATTTGCGACAGACTGTCACGTTGATTTGGTTCTGTCTGTGGCGCTTGTTTTACCAATGCGCCTTTTTTCCTGAGCAATTTCAGACTCTGTTTTGTGCAGATGATTGAACATTCTGGAAATTTCCTTCTTTTTGAATGATCCACTCCATCCAGACATCCCAGACCTTTGAGGCATAACAAATACAGCGCATACGGTCGCACAGGCACACACACACACACACACACACACACACACACACTTTCGATCTCTGTCAGGCTGAGAGTCTCAGGGTAAATGAGCCGATTTGTTTTCATTTAAATATGAAAGTGGGAGAAGTAAGCCTAACGGACATGCATGAGCAAACACAGAGCTATACGCTGGAAAAACACAAAGATGAATTTGTCACTTCTCTCATGATAAATGATGTCTGTGCCGTTAAACAGGCCCAGCCCGGCGGCCGTGAGCACCTTGGTGCATTATATTTTTCTCTGTAGGGCCATTACCCTCATGTTTCCTGTCACAGGCTCTAAACATCACCGATCCATGGAGGAGTGCTCTGACTGCAAGGATGCTGAGTTATATGCCAAAAGCTGCACAGAAAAGTAGGTCATTGGGTCACCCGTGGAAACCGGAACAGAAAGTGAGTTTGTCTGACCCCCGCGAGCCCAGCGCTCCCCGAGCCCAGGCGGCGGCTGATGGAGCCCCTGGATGGGGGAGCCTGGATGAGGGGCAGCTCATCCCAGGGAGCAAGAAACCTCCGAGGAAAGACCAGTGTTTAGGTGGAGACGCAGGAAGAGCGAGAGATGGGCCTGGAAGCATCCTTCTGGAGCTCACAGCTGGGGACATCTGTGGCACAGATGAGAAGAGTGCACGTGTGTTTGGAGCCCAGAACAGTGGGGCTCCCACATTTGCAGGGCTTGCCCCTTGTGGCTGTTGACCCCATGCACCCTGCTTGGAGCTGACTGAGAGCAAGTAGACAGATGATGACCTTTCAGTGCTCTGGGGGCGCTTGGGGTGGGGGGAGCATTATTGAGCTCGACCGTCCCATCTTGAGCGGGAATTCCTTCCCCAGGACCCTGGACAGAGGGCCTAAACGTCCAGCCCCACCCACACTCAAGGAGGGCGCTCAAGAGTACGTGGCTTCATGGTGAAGGTTCGAGGCGCGGGTGGATGGGCTGATCCGCTGGACTGAGTGGTGCCCCTTCCTCACTCCTGTGTCGTGCACGAGCTTTCCGCCCCTGCAGCTTCCCGCGCAGCCTACCTGTAGCAACGTCGTCCTTCTTGGGACAAGTGTGTGCAAGTGACTGCACTCCCCTGTGGAAGCCAGTGACATGGGCTCAAGGCCCACTTACGTGACACCGACATCGGTTCCCCAGCCCCCAGGTGGCCACCTGTTGGTCCTGCTTCTGCCCTCGGAACCTCAGGGGGAGCCAACAGCATCCCCCGGGTCTTCCCATCACTGACCTGCATGGGGGCGGGGTGGTGTGTTCCCCCACAACGTGGTTTCTGGCACCTTCGACCTCCTGGTCACCTTCAGATCTGGCTGTGCCTCCTTTGAATTCCCCAACAGTGGCCTGTGGTCGCTGGAGAGGGCGGGGAAGCGTTGCCTTTATCCAATCAGTACCTCGTAGTTGAACTCTGGGAGCTCAGATTTTAATTTTTTAAACAAGCCGGGAACATTTAAAGCTTCAGAATGGGGTTTGGACTGGAACAATGTAAGCAGTTTTCGCGATTTTCCAGGACAGGTTGAGGAAGACTGTCGGAGTCCCAGGAGCTGGGGAGTCGTGGCTCAGAGCAGAAGGACCATCTTCCAGGCAGGGACACCAACAAGGGGACCAGAGCCGCCCTGGGCCCTGGGGGCTGCTCGGGGCAGGGCGGCCAGCCTTACCTTGTCTGGGCTGTAGCCCTTGACCTCAACTGTGGTGCTTCTCGGGGCTGCCTTGTGATCAGCTGCAGAGTCTCTAGGCCTGGGAGCTGCTCTCTCTAAACCAGGAATCTCTTCTCACACCTGGAGAAGATGCTCCAGCTCTCGAGTCCGGGGCCTCAGGAGAGCGTGCTCCCTGCATGGGTGGTGGGACAGGACGGGACTCCGGGCCCGCCACCTCCTGACACCCACTTGGAGAAGAGAGCCTCAAGGTTCTTGCTCTAAGCCCGCCCTCCGCCACTGCCAAGGGCTGAAGTCTCTGGGGATACAGGGCGGCCCGCTCTCTGCCCACAGGCCCCTGGGCTCTGGGCAGTTACTCCTCATGCTCTGACCTACGTGCTTCTTTGGAAGGTGATCCCAAAGCTTTCCCTGGAGGAGTCTCCTTTTCCTTGTGCTCACTTCCACGGCTCCTGCCTGCCCTCTGCTAGACTTCAGGGGGCAAAGCTTAGGCTGCGGGCTTCCCTGGTGGTGCAGTGGTTGAGAGTCTGCCTGCCAACGCAGGGGACACGGGTTCAAGCCCTGGTCTGGGAGGATCTCACATGGTGTGAAGCAGCTGGGCCCGTGAGCCACAACTACTGAGCCTGCGCATCTGGAGCCTGTGCTCCGCAACGGGAGAGGCCACAACAGTGAGAGGCCAGCGCACCGTGATGAAGAGTGGCCCCTGCTCGCCGCACCTGGAGAAAGCCCTCGCACAGAAACACAGCAAAAATAAATAAATAAATTTATTTTTTTAAAAAACTGCAATTTCCTCACAAATGTTTTACCTGCAGTTACTGCTCCCAGTCCGCAGGGAGAGGTTGGCTTCATGGGGGCCTCGGAGCCCTCACCAGGTTTCCTGCACACTGATATCAGTCAGGAAAGCAAGTACACGGCGTGCCTTTCCACCGTTAATATTCCTTCAGAAAAAAATATCTCTTTATTACTATGTTTGGACAATTTACTGGGACTTCAAACTGACGATGCTAAAAGTTTTTACCTCAGATTTTAAGCAATGACTGATTGTGCAGAAGACGACTGACTCAGTATCTGGTGGACACCAGAACTGACCACACCGGCTCTGCCCAGTTCCAGGGTCTGAGGTGGGGCTACTAGACACAGGATTTGTACCTGGATGCCGTCTGGGCCACAGGACAGTGAATCCACGGAAGGCACGCTCTTCTGTCACAGGCCTCCACAAAGCTGACTCAAAGCAAGGAGGAAAAAGATACTTTGAGCTGCAAGATGCAATCTCTCTGCCTCCCTGCCACCCCCCAGCCCAGGAAATGGGGACCCTTCCTCGAGATCAGAAGCGGTAATGCACTGACACTGTTCTTACACCAAAGTGGTGAGCTGGGAGCGAGCTGGATGCACCTGTGTCTGAAGGGGGTCGTGGTGATGATGGGTCCTCAGCCGGCCTCTCTCTGCGATCATACTTGTCACAGGGAACCAGGGGGAGAAGTGTCCCACAGGAGACCCCACATAAAACACTCCACCTTCTGCAGCTCTGCAAACAGCCACGGGCAAGGAAGAACCGGCAACAAGGAGATGAACACAGTGAGGGGGCAGAGGTGACTGGCGGGCTCAGCCCACCTTGCGTTCGTCCTTGGTAAACAGCTGGTACAGAAGCCGGTGGCAGCCATGTGAATAAAACCCGCTCTAGGCAGTGGTCAAAGGCACCGCGATGACCATGAGGCGTCTGCTGGTGGCTCCCTGCAGACCCTGAGTGAGATCCACATGGGTCTCGTCCGGCCTGTAATACCATGGGTCCCGCTGCCCTGTAGTCTGTCTGCATGTGTGTCTACCATCCCCACTGGATGGAGAGCAACTCAAGAAGAGGACGTGCCTTCTTCATCTTTTTCCTACCAGCTGAATAATAACAGCCGACATTAATGAAGCACTTACTGTATGGCAGGCTTTGTGCTGAGGAGGTCACATACCTTTAATTCTCCACGCTGACCCTGAGTGGCTGATAGCATTTTCCTGATTCTAAAGAGGGGGCACTGGCCCAAGATGGCCTGCTGGTAATTGGTGAAGCCAGGATTGGGATTAGATAGGCTGATCTGGTGATCAGGCTTTTAACATCGTAGGCCACAGCTCGCTCAGTGAAGCTTCTGTGCCTCTCCCCACCCCACTCTCTGAACAGGAAGTCATCTCTCCCAAGGTCCCAAGGCCCCAAAGCATCAAATCTGTCCTCACTCACAGCTCATACCAGAGCTAGTCTTTTATGGCGTCATTGGCACAGAGACCCTCCGTGTGTGATGTCGTCAGCTGCCTGAGAGCAGGAGCTCCTCTTCATTCATCTTTGTTGCCCTAGAAATCCCGGGTTAGTGCCTTGTATATAGAAAATGCCAACACTTGTTTAATTGAATCGAATGTAATCATTTCTCATCGAGGGTTATAGATGGGCCCAATATAGGGTCCTTTGAGACTAAATAACATTGTTTATTGAATGGTAACCATGATATAATTGATAATAAGCTGAAAGGTGAACACAAGGAAGAAGCATACTACTGGAAGAAGCTGGGTTGCAAACATGAGTCATGTCTAGTGATTTGACAGGTACACGTGTGAAGTGGCTCGTTGATGGTTGCCATGAGAACCGTTACTCGGGACTCCTGTCGGACCATAGTAATAACGCCGTCTCTGTAGCTGCGCATGTGACGTATGTGAGTGACAAATGCCGAGCGTGTGCTGAGAGCACGTGCCAGTGGCTGTTCCATGGAAGATTGTCCTTGGAAAAGGTAAATACCAAATCACTGAAACTTTTCCTAGTCTCTGTCGATGAAGATGCTGATAATCTTTCATGCCTACTTCATCAGGTGATAACATCAATTATAAGGGAATTCTCAGGCTTCATTGAGAAACTACTGTGTGAAGGGTTCTGGAGCTAAGTATTGTGTGAGAAGTAAAGAGCCAAAGCAGGTGCCCTTGCACTTGAGAAAATTTTAGTCCCATTGAGAATCCCCTTCTATACTTTGCCATTTCCTCAACGGTAACATTTTGCAAAACTATAATATCACAACCAGGATACTGACACTGATAAAATTTACTGGCTTGACCAGATTTCCCAAGTTTTCCTTGTATTTGTGTGTGTGTGTGTGTGTGTGTGTGTGTTAGAACCTATGCCATTTTATCACCAGAGTGGGTTCGTGTATCCACCCCACGGTGGAGTTGTTGAATAGTTGCAACATCGTAAGTATCCTTCACATTGCCCTTTTACAATCACACCCACCTCCCCTATCCCTAACCCCCATCCTTAACCCCTGGCAGCCACTAATTTGTCCTCCATTCCTAACACTGTGTCATTTCAAAAATTTTACATAAGTGAATTCATACAGCATGTAACCTTTTGAGATTGGCCGTTTTACACTCATCATAAATCACTGGAAATTCATTTAGGTTATTTAGGGTACTAATATTTCATTCCTGTATACTGCTGTGTAGTATTCTGTAGTACGGATGTACCCTAGTTTGTTTAACTAGTCACCTATGAAAAAGTATGAACTTCAGTTTTTGGGTATAGCAAATAAAGCTGCTATGAACATTCATATGCAGGTTTCGTGTAAACATAAGTTTTCATGTCTCTAGGATAAAAGATGAGAAGGCCATTGCTGAGTCAAATAGTAGTTGCATGTTTAGTTTCGTAAGAAACTGCAGACTGTTTTCCAGGGTGGCTGCACTGCTTGACATTACCACCAGCAATGTATGAGAAATCCAGTTTTAACTCATCCTTGCTGGTTGTTGGTATTGTCACTATTTTTTATTTTAGTCATCATAATACATGTGTAGTATCATCTCATTGTGGTTTTCATTTACATTTTCCTGATGGCTCATGATGTCGAACATATTTTCATATGCTTATTGACCATCTGTAGCTCCTCTTGGGTGAAATGCCTTTGCATGTCTTTTGCCCATTTTCTAACTGGATTTTTTGGTATTTGCTGTTGAGTTTTGTGCTTTCTTTATATATTCTAGATACTAGTCCTTTGTCCAAAATGGGTTGCAAATCGTTTTTCCCAGTCTGTAGCTTGTTTTTTCATCCTTTACACATGATCTCACATGGCAAAGGTTTCTTAATTTTGATGAGGTCCAATTTGTCAATTTTCTCTTTTATGCATCATGCTTTTAGTGTCGGTCTAAGACCTCTTTGCATAGTTCTAGTTCCTGAAGATTTTCTCCTATTTTATAAAAGTTTATAGTTTTGCATGTTACTTTAAAATTCCATGATCCATCTTGTGTTAATTCTGTATAAGGTATGAGGTTTAGGTCGTGGTTCATATTTTTGACCTACACATGTCCAGTCGCTGTAGCGTAATTTGTTGAAAACTCTGTCTTCTATTGAATTGCCTTTGCATCTTGTCAAAACTTAGTGGCATATTTGTGTGGGTGTCTCTGAGTTCACTGTTGTTCCATGGGTCCATGTGTCTATCCCTCTGTCACTACCACGCTATCTTGATTACTGTATTTATATACAGGCCTTAATGATGGGTCAAAGGATTCCTCCCACTTTATTCTTCTTTGTCAGGATGATTTTAGCTCTTCTAGAGACTGTGCTTTACCGTATGAAATTTAGAATAAGATTGTCTTGATGATATCTCATCTACCTTGCTGGGAAAACCTTGCTTGGATTTTGAGAGCAATTGCATTAAAGCTATAGATCGGATTTCCCTGGTGGAGCAGTGGTTAAGAATCCGCCTGCCAATGCAGGGGACACGGGTTCTTCCCCGGTCTAGGAAGATCCCACATGCCGCGGAGCAACTAAGCCCGTGCGCCACAACTACTGAGCCTGCGCTCTAGAGCCCACGAGCTACAACTACTGAGCCCACGTGCCACAACTACTGAAGCCTGCGTGCCTAGAGCCCGTGCTCCGCAACAAGAGAAGCCACCGCAATGAGAAGCCCGCGCACTGGAACGAAGAGTAGCCCCCACTCGCCGCAACTAGAGGAAGCCCGTGCACAGCAACGATGACCCAACACAGCCAAAAATAAATAAATAAAATAAATAAATTTATATTTAAAAAAAAGCTATAGATCAAGTTAGGGAGAATTGACATCTTTACTCTGTTGAGTGTTCCAATCCATGAACACAGCATGGCTCTCCATAAATTTAGGTCTTCTTTGATTTCTTTCATCAGCATTTTATAATTTTCAGCACAGAGATCCTGTGCATGTTTTAAGTGTACACCTAAGTATTTTATTTTCTTTACAATGATTATAAATGGTCTTGTATTTTTAATTTCATTTTCCACATGTTCATTGTCAGTTATAGAAATGCAATTCATTTTTGTTTGCTGATTTTGGAGCTTGTGACCTTACTGAATTTACTTGTAAGTTCTAGCAGGTTTTTCTTAGATTCCTGGGGGGTTTTTACAGAGACAGTCATATCATCTATAAATATAGTTTTATTCCTTCCTTTCCAAAATATATGCTGTTTATTTCTTGGTTTTGCCTTATTTCAGTGGGCAGAGCTTCCAGTACTATGTTGAATAGGAATGGTGAGAATAGACATCATTGTCTGTTCCTGATTTTAGAGGGAAAACGTTTCCTTATTAAGTATGATATTAGTCATAATTTTTTTGTAGAAACTCTTTGTCAGGTTGAGGTGATTCCCTTCTATTCCTAACTTGCTGAGATTTTATTATGAATGGTGTTGGATTTTGCCAAATGCTTTTTTGTGTGTCAGTTGACACGATTATATGATATTTCTATATTAACTTATTGAAATGGAGCCTACCACTGAATGATTTTTTTGAATGTTGAACCATCTTTGCATACCTGAAAGACATCCTACTTGTTTATGGTGTGTAATTCTTTTTATACATTATTGGATGAGGTTTGTGAATACTTTGTTGAGGATTTTAACATCTAACTTCATGAGACTTGTTAGTCTGTAGTTTTATATGTTTGTAGTATTATTTTTCTGGTTTTAGTATTAGGGTAATATTGGCCTCATGAAATGAGTTGAGAAATGTTCCCACCTGTTCTGCTTACTGTTGGAGATTGGGTAAAGTTGGTGTTAATTCTTTAAATGTTTGGTAGAATTTTCTAGTGAAAACTTGTGGGCCTAGAGATTTCTTTTGGGGGTGTTTTCAACTACTAATGTGATTTCTTTAATAGCTATAGGGTTATTCTAATTATCAACTTCATCTTGGTTGATGTGATAGTTTGTGGTTTTCAAAGAATTAGTCCATTTCTTAGAGTTTCAGATATACAAGTTTAATGTTATTCATAATATTCCCTTATTATCTTTTTAATGGCTGGAGGATCCATAGTGATATACCCCATTTCACTCCTGATATTGATGATTGGTATCTTCTTTCTTTCTTTCTTTCTTTTTGTCAGTCTTGCTAGAGGTTACCAATTTTATTGATTGTTTTTGAAAAGCCAGTATTCATTTTTAAAATCAATTTTCTCTATTTTCCTATTTTCAATTTCATTCATTTCTACTTCTTTCCTTTTGCTTCCTTTGTGTTTATTTTGCTCTTCTCTTTCTATTTTCTTGAGGTAGGAACTTAAATTGTTACTTTTTAAAAATAAATTTATTTATTTATTTTTGGCTGTGTTGGATCGTCATTGCTGCTGGTGGCCTTTCTCCAGCTGTGGTGAGCAGGGACTACTCTTCATTGCAATACACGGGCTTCTCATTGCCATGGCTTCTCTTGTTGTGGAGCATGGGCTCTAGGCGCGTGGGCTTCAGTAGTTGTGGCACATGGGCTCGGTAGTTGTGGCTTGTGGGCTCTAGAGCGCAGGCTTCATAGTTGTGGCTCACGGGCTTAGTTGCTCTGCGGTATGTGGGATCCTCCTGGATCAGGGCTCGAACCTGTGTCTCCTGCATTGACAGGCAGATTCTTAACCACTGCACCACCAGGGAAGCCCCAGGAACTTAGATTACTGATTGGAGATCTTCCTCTTCTCTAATGTAAGCATTTAGCGCCATAAATTTTCTCACAGTACTCCTTTAGCTGTATCCAACAAAGTTTGATATGCTAGCCCAGCCTTCTTACTCGCTGTCTTCCTCCCTTTGTGAAAGAGAGAAAAGCAAGATTGCCAGCCATAATGCCTGTTAACTGCTAGGCCTCATCCTGAGAGCCCAGCATGGTCACGTCTGGAAGGCAAGGGCAGCAGCAGCCATTGCAGCTGGGGCCTGGGGCGCACACACCTGCCCAGGGCAGCTGGGGCCAAGGCTCACACCCACGCCTAGACTCCAGGCCTGTGCCCCACTCCTTACTGCATCCCTCCTTCCAGGAAACGCTAGCTCAAGGCCGTCTTCCTCCAATGTATTAGGATTATCCAGAAAATCAGAACCAATAGGCTGTCTCTCTCTGTGTATATCCCTATCTATCGATCGATCTATCAATCTAGAGAGAGAGAAAGGGAGATTACTTATATCTTCTTTGTTATCTAAATGATTACAGAGGCTGGCAAGTCCAAAATCTGTAGGGTGGGCCCTCAGGCTGGAGCACCAAAGCAGCTGCACTTCAGGTCCAAAGGCCATTTTCTGCGGAATTCCCTCTTCCGAAGGGGAGGTCAGGTTTTTGTTCTATTCAGACCCTCCACTGATTGGATGAGGCCTCTCCGCATTAAGGGCAATCTGCTTTACTCAGAATCCACTGATTTCAGTGTTCACCTCATCCAAAACCACCCTCACAGAAACCACCAGAATGATGTTTTATCACATAGCTGAACTCATGGCCCAGCCAAATTGACACAGAATTAACATTAATTCAAATGCCTTACAGCCTGTCACCTTGATCCTAATGCGTCTTCTATTTGCCCTATACTCATTTCAGCTCCAAAGCTTCCAGCGCGAAGCAGGTGTATGTTAGAGCAGAATAAGCTGGAATGTTTCTAGAGCCTCTGACTTTCTAAGGCTCCCCTGGGCATGGTCTGCCCAGTGGCCTCCCTCTGACCCTGGGTGGCACATGTCCAGAGGGTCAGGCTCCCATTTTCTTCTCTCATTCTTCCTGTCCATGTACAAGGAGTTCTCAGATTCCCTTGTTCCTGTCCAGGATCCTCAAGGTGGCCTAGATTGTATAGGACCTGGATTTAGAGGCTGCTCATCCCACTGCCTGGGCAGAATTATCTTTTAAAAATGGAATTCTGAGATCATGTGTCTAATATGTGAAAGGCTCAGGTGTCCGCGTTCATCCCTAAGTCAGCTGCGACAGCGGCCATCCCTACCCAACATGTTTCCCATTTAAAAAATCTCATGCAAGTTCAAAATAGCTTTACACAATACTGGTGCTTCTCCTGGAGATGATTTTTTTCTTTTTCCTAATCCTTGACCTACTTTTTCCTGCGCTCAATATACCTAATGAGTAATAATGACTTCAGAGAGAGTAGTGCCAGAGGAAGCCACGTTGAAGGGATGCCTTAAGAGAACGGCTCTGGAGCCCTGGAACTCAGCCAGCTCTGCTGTAGGGCCAGAAATGGCGGTGTCCATCCGAAGGGCAGGTTTGCTGAAGATCTCTACAGCTGTGTTGCACCCCTGTTCATAGTCAGGGTGTCACAGAGGTGGCTGATGGTGGAGAAGGCAGAGGGGCTGCCATACACGTGCACACACACACACACACTCACACATGCACACAACCACATACACATATATACATACACGCATACACACATTCACACATACACACGCTCTCACACACCACACACACACCACACACACATTCACTCACATACATATATAAACATACACACACACATACATACACACACGTCCACACTCACACATATATACACATGCCACACGCATACACACACATATACACATACACACAAATATACACACACAGTGCACACATACACACACCACACACATACACACATTCACACACACATATATACACATACATACACACATGCACACACACATATACACATACACACATTGACACACACGCTGTACACACATATACACATACATACACACATTCATACACTGTCTCACACACATACACTGTACACATACACACACACCACACACATATACACATACACACACACATATTCACACACACGCACACACACTACACACACACTCATACACACTCATACACACATATACACATACATACACACATTCACACACACACATATACACATACATACGCACACACACACACACTGTACACACACACCAGACATATACACACACATTCACACACACGCATATATACACATACATACACACATGCACATGCACACACATATACACACACACACTCTCTCACACACACACTGTACACACACACACACACACTCACACATGTACACGTTCGCAAACCGACCCCACCCACACCCAAGCTGTCTGGTGCTGTAAGAAGAATGCTTTGGGGTCTGGAACGTCAGCTGCTCTAGAGGTGTTCTTCTAGAACAGATTCATTAATACTGCGATCCGTGCAGGAAGGGACTAGGGCCACTTCTCTGCCTCTGGAGCCATAAACCCAAATTGTACAAGGTTGTACAAGTGTGCATTCAACATGTGAATTTGGGCGGGGGTATCCTGTAACAGCAACACTGATCTGCACCCCCAGGGGCCCCATGGTTTCATTTTCTTCATGGGGAAAGAATCTAGGCCATCTAGAATGTTCTGTCATTTTCATTCCTTCTAGGTTTGGTCTGTTGTGTCATCAGGGCCAACACCAGAAAAAGAGGGAGTGAATCACGTATGTGTGTGTATGTAGGGGACTTAGAAGACATCAAATAGCCCCAACCATGCTGTTTTCCAGCTGCAAATAAGGATAGGTCACTGCTAACTGACTCTTCTAGAGGGATTTCTTTGGTCCACAGATTAATGTTTCAACCCCTACCCGCCTCAAGACCTCCATTCCTATTATTTCTCACCCTCTTAGCATTAAATCATCCCCTGCCCCCCTACTATCTCAACCTCTTTGGGACATTCCCTTCCAAAAGGGAGGCCCCATCCCTCCATGGGAATCAGCCCATATAAGAACAAATGACCCTCATACCCAACTGGTTTAGACCATTTCTCTGCAACTTTTTTCTCAGCATCAAAGCAGCACTCTCATCAGAAGATGTTCCTATCATGCGCTTGACTTTGAAAACGCTTTCAGGCCCATTTGATCTTTGTGTCTGGGGGAGGGGGAAGGAAACAAACATGCATTGAGCTTGCTGCATGTTTCTGGCTTATTGTGAGTGGTTTTATATCTGTGGTTTCTTTAATCATCACATCAACCTATGGCATGGCTGTGCATCAGGGGAAAAGATGTCATTATGATGTGTAAAGCTGCCAACCCCAATCTCACCCCACTGAGGTGCTGCACAGAGAAAAGGTGGGGTAGAGACCAGAGAGGCCTGAACATCAGGTTACAATGATCTACAGAGCAAAGGGCACAGAGATCTCAGGAAGAAGAAAATACTCTTGCAGCTGGGGTTAGGGAGGTAGAATGGAGAAGTGGATAGAGAGAGAGCTGGTCCTGTGAGAGTTTTAGAAAGTTGTGTCGGGTGTGCTGGTGGACTTCCTTCCTTGTGCTGTAAACAGCTCTAGTGCCGTCTCAGGAGGTGTCAGAGAGCTGGGACTGGCCTTGTCACTTTCAAGTGTTGTTGCTGTGAGAACCACTTTATAAATGAGGAAATTGGGGCTCAGAGTGATTGAGTCACAGCTCATGAGTGACAGACCCACACATTTAAATGCGGGTTTGTCCGACTGCAGTCTGGTACATAGTTAACACTCCATTGATGCTTACGTGAGTCTGTTTACTTTTTCCCATTTGGGCCCAAATAGGAAACAGAGGCACTGCTTAAATTTGACTTTCCCCTGGCCAACCAGGTTTCTAAGTCATCAGAGGCGAGCAGGACCATCTCCTGCACTGCATTCACCCTTGCACTCGCTGTGCATATTTGCACGCAGAATTCCTTACTTCCAGGTACCTGCGTAGCCCCCTCGTCTTCTTACCTCAGTCTGCAAAGAGGACCTTCTTCAGTGTCAAGAAGGCTGGAACCCATTGACTTCATGCTGTAAAATTCCCAGCCTATTACTTCGTATCTGTTCACATTTCCAAGTATTTCCCACTTGCTTTTTATCAACAACAATGTAATAAAACTCACCTTACCGGGTTCCATCTCTAGGGAGAAGAATGGAAGCTTTGTTTTCCTCTCACAGCTTGGCCAGAAAAAACAAGTCCTAAAGCCAGCATTCTTTAATTTCAGTGGTTATAATTTCCACTCCTTATTGGGTTTTCAAACCAAATGGTCAGGTTAAAAAGCAAAGCAAAACTGCTTTTTATCCCTAAATCCAAATGGTGTGAATTTCATATTTAGAGCCCTTCAGGAACAAAGCCTTCCGGGATAAGTGATGAGTTCTCCCACACAAACGGATTAGGCTGGAGTCAGTGCTGTTAAATACTGCCTTCTGACACTGAGCCTCCTCTTCCTGTCTCAGGCATCATGGGGAGAAAGAATGCCCAGAGATAAACCCATGCACATATGGGCACCTAATTTATGACAAAGAAGGCAAGAACATACAATGGAGAAAAGACAGCCTCTTCAATAAGTGGTGCTGGGAAAACTGGACAGCTACATGTAAAAGAATGAAATTAGAACACTTGTAACACCATACACAAAAATAAACTCCAAATGGATTTAAAGACTTAAATGTAAGACCAGACGCTATAAAACTCTTAGAGGAAAACATAGAAAAACACTCCTTGACATAACCCACAGCAAGATCTTTTTTGACCCACCTCCTAGAGTAACAGAAATAAAAACAAAAATAAATAAATGGGACTTAATTAAACTTGAAAGCTTTTGCACAGCAAAGGAAACCATAAACAAGACAAAAAGATAACCCTCAGAATGGTAGAAAATATTTGCAAATGAAACAACAGACAAAGGATTAATCTCCAAAATATACAAACAGCTCATGGAGCTCAATATCAAAAAAAACAAACAATCCAGTTAAAAAATGGATGGAAGACCTAAATAGACATTTCACCAAGGAAGACATACAGATGGTCAAGGGGCACATGAAAAGATGCTCAACATCACTAATTATTAGAGAAATGCAAATCAAAACTACAATGACGTATCACCTCACACCAGTCAGAATGGCCATTATCAAAAAATCTAGAAACAATAAATGCTGGAAAGGGTGTGGTGAAAAGGGAACCCTCTTGCACTGTTGGTGGGAATGTAAATTGATACAACCCCTATGGAAAACAGTATGGAGGTTCCTTAAAAAACTAAAAATAGAACTACCATATGACCCAGCAATCCCACTCCTGGCATATACCCAGAGAAAATCATAATTCAAAAAGATACATGCACCCCAATGTTCATTGCAGCACTATTTACAATAGCCAAGACATGGAAACAACCTAAATGTCCATCAACAGATGAATGGATAAAGAAGATGTGGTAAAAAAAAAAAAAAAAAAAAAGAAAAGAAGATGTACATATATGCAATGGAATATTACTCAGCAATAAAAAAAAATAACAAAATAATGCCATTTAAATCATGGACAAGCTTTAGAGAATCTGCCCCATCTACAGTCCTCTTCTATGAGTTGCTTCCATGTGGGCAGCCATGTTGGAACCATGATCACGTCACCCGGAGGCCACAGCCGATTGGACAAAGGCGTATCTGTAGCTGATAGCTGATTGGTAGACAACCACAGGGGCACCGGAGGAGAGACCAGCTGGGAACTGCGTGAATGTAATGGCAAAGGGCTTCTCAGGACTCCTTCTGTGACACAGTGACCGCCCCCCAAAAGGCCCTCCACTTCCTGCACTACTTTCCTGTCTCTGTGAGGCCTGGCTCTAAGAATATTTCTGGGGTTCCACTGAAGCTTGCCCATGCAGTCTGTGTTCTGGCTTCCTTTATTCCAGAACTATCCTTATAATGAACGCAGCTTACCTGAGAGGCCTGAGGGCAGCTCAGTTTCTTGACACCTAAGATGAACACACCTGTTGTATATCCCTGTGGGCACTTCTGCTCCCCTGCTCTTGACCCGTGGCTTCACCTAAGTGCCACGCACAGCCCAGCTGTCAACTACACACAGTCCATGGTCACTTGAGATTCAACAGGGGACCCTGTCTTTCAAGCTCAGTAACCTTCCATCAATGCATTATGAACTCTCTCTTCTGCCCCCTTAAAGCCCAGCCCTGGCCCAGTCCCCTCCGCAGCACTATAGCGGAGCTTGGAAAGTAGCCCAATAGGAGTTTGTCCCATGGTGGCAGAAAGATGAAAGAAAAAAATCTGACCAGATGGGTAGAGGGGTGACGGGCCAGTCCTGTGCTTCGGTGCCTTTTCTTTCACTGAAGTTCAAGGTTGTGTTGTTCCATAAGTCACTTTTCCCTGTTTTGTGCTTCAGCTTCTCCATGGGAAATGGGAGCAGTGATGGCTGATGCACGCTGAGCTGATGCTTGCTGGGTACCTCCCATATCCAGGCACTGTCCTGAGCCTTGACTACACCCCGACCCTCACAAGAACCCCATGAGGTTGGCCTATAGTGGCCCCATGTAGAGATGGGGACCTTGAAGCACAGAAGGGTTAAGTAACTGTCCCCAGATTGCACAGCTGGGAAGCCACAGAGCTGAGATTTAACCTGAAGAGCCTGACTTTTATCTGCAGGGTAACTGCAGGGGCAAAGCCCTTCTCATCCAGCCACATGGTTCCCAGGTATGTTGGGGAACCAGCCCCAGGGAACTGAGGTCTCTTCAGAGGGAAGCAAGAGAGTGAGCCCTTTTCTCAAAGTTGTAAAAATCTGCTCCCAAACATATTTTCTAGTGGCTGACATTCCATCACTTTAAAACCATTTCCCTAACATGAAAGCTTTACATTATTCCCGAGTTTTCCGTATTTCCCACGGGATCACCCTTGTGCTTGCCTGGTGGTCTGCTGGTCCCTCTCACTCCTCTGAGGTGGGTGACCCCCGATCAGTCCCGTGATGGGGGTGACTTTCCCTCCAGACTCCCTGCAGCTTTGCTGGGTCACCCATGGGTGTGGGCCACCACCTCCCAAGCCTCCTACGTTTGTCCACTATCTGCAAACACCTCTCAGAGATGTTTACCAGCCAGAGTACAGACGCCTGGCTAAATGCGATTTTCCAATAAACAAGCAGTGATTTTTAGTATAAGTATGTCCCAACTATTACATAGGCTATACTTACACTCAAATGTTTCCTCGGTTATCTGAAACTCACATTTAACTGGGCACCCTGTGTTTTTATCTGCTCAGTCAGGCAACCCTCTCTCAGAGGCTTTCTTCTCCCTGCAGTTTTAAGCAGCTGAACACTTTGTTTCATTTTTGTGGCAAGCAGGATGTGACTGACTTTCCCTCTGCTGAGAGCGGAGCAGTGGGGAGCTGGGGCATTTCAAGAATTAAAAGGAATCATTGCTTGAGTCTCTTTACCCTGAACTTCCTCGGCCTCAGAATTGCTGCTATTCCTTCCCTCGCTCTGGCCTGGCTCTGAGCTCAGATGGGTGGGAGCTTGTAGGGTTGGGAGCTTGTGTTTGCTTCCATCAGGGGTCGTTCATTAAATTCTCCCAGGTATAGCTGTCTCCCAGGTCAGAGGGAAGGTGGATGAGGAGAAACGCATTATCCCACTGCCCCTGCTCAGGCCCTGCTGGTGAAGGTCAGCCAGGACGGGCGATCCTTTTGAAATCAAGGGAACAGCAGGCCTTGAAGAATGGAGGCGTTAGCATAAGTGAGGGAGGGAGGAGAGAGCACAGTGAGGCCCACTTGGTAGCCTGTCAGGTTCATTGGGAGCACAGAAGTGCCCAGAGCCCCCTGACCCACCTGGCTTCGTGTGTGAGCAGTGTCTGTATGATCACGATACCTGAATATCCACTGTATCCATTCACCTCAACACATCTCTGTTGAGCATCTACTTTGTGCCAAGTACACTACTGGGCTCATATCATAAAGATGAGAAAGATTCAGTCGCTGCCTTCAAAGGACGCACGTCTTCTTGCGAGGGACACGTGAAGAGGACATTTCAGCCCCACGAGGTGGGTGCTATGAGAGTGATATGCCCAGGGCACCGTGGGCCAGGCAGCGGGTCGGGGACACACATCTGGGCTGTCCTGCCTGCCTCATGGGGTGAGACCTCCCCCGACACAGACCCCAGGAAGCAGCCAATACCTGACATTTCAAACCATGAGAAAAGCCTCCATTTTCAGGAAATATCTTAGCCCAGTCTATCCAGGGGAACCTTCTGCCCTTGGAAATCCAACACAGGAAGCTGTTGGTTCCAATGCTCATTACACACAAGCACCTACCACTTCCCCGGGCTCCCTGCCCGTGCCTGGCCCTCCTCTTCACCAGAAAACTCATCTGCTTGAGCTAATTTGGGCTAATTACTGAGCAATAAAGGGTCTGATTTTTACATATTGGCTCCGCTCAGAGCTGCCAAGAACATTCAAAGTGGGGCTGGGTGGGGGAGAGAAACATGTTTTTTCGTTATTTTACCTACAAGATTCATTTGAAGGGGGGGAAATCGGCCCGTTCGCTAACTAGCTGGTTGTATGAAAACAGATTCCTCATTAATTTTAAGTGTGTCAACTGGAGAAGGCGATTAAAGTGAGAATGACTAATGAGCGGGGTTCCTGGGAACAGACGAAAGCACACACAGGGAATGGGACGGGGCCCGGCAGGGCCTTGAGATAAGCAGAGCTGCCCTCACCAGCTCTGCACGGGGTGCGGGCTCTGGAGGGCCACGGAGCAGGGGCACCATGGCTTCTCCCTCCCACGGCGGGGTCTGGGGCTGCTGGTCAGTAGGCAGTTACTATGCAGTGACTAGGACTGTGCTCCCATGACGTAGGAGCAGGAGAGGAAACGCTGCACGCTCTTGGCGTCCACCTAAGTGGGCTTGGGAGCCTGAGCCACTTAGGGATTACATATGGCCATCCATAGGCAAGTTGCAAAGCTGTTGGCCTGTATTAACTCATTTGTCTTCTCGCCACTCTGTAAAGTAGGCAGGTCTACGGTGTGTTCAGGAGAGGAGTGCTGCTTGGTTTCTTAGAGCAGCTTAGACGACTAGCCCCTGGTACAATCCTCAGATTGCTGTATGGATTCCAGGGAAATCCTTGCCCCTTATAATAGGGGCAAGAAGGGTGTGAAGAGGGCATATCAGCAGGAGAGGGAGCCAGTGTCAAAGGAGAGCTGGGCTACTGCCTATTATCTGGTCCCTTTGTGGGAAGGCCTCCAACCTACCCCAGAGTTTCTATGGGGTCTTTTATAGCATGTTCTCTCTTCACTCAGCCTTCTCTTTGTGGACCCAGTCCTTCCCACTCTTGGTCCAGACGATTCAGTCAGGAGTGGGCATGTGACCCAGACCAGACCAATCAGAAGAGTCCATTCTCCTGGGCATGTGACTTAGCTGGACCAATCAGAATCAATCTAGGACTTTTCTGGAGGTATTGGAAGAGAGAGATGCTTTTTATGGGGTTGCTAACCTGCTGGCATGTAAGTTACTTTGCCATCATTGAGGAAGATTCTGTCTGGGAATAAAACCAATGCAAAAGAAGGCAGAGCTAAAATGAAGAGAAATGGAATCCTGGCAACATGGTTTTAGTTCCTGGGTCAAGCTATGTCTGAATCCCTTGGATTTTCAGTTACCTGAGCCAATGCCACCTTTTTCCTTAATAAGCTTTCTGTAATTTACAACCAATAGACTTCTGTCCAATAATCTCAAGATATAACCTTGGACAAGTCGTATTTCTGAGATTCAATTTCCTCATGGGTAAAATAGGGATAATAATGCCCCATCTGTAGTTATTGAGGAGACCTGGCCATACAACTAAAGGTATGATATTTCCTTGGCCACATTAACCATTTTTGCCCTAGTTTCCCCTTGTGAAATAGGGCTCAACCTCCTAGGAGTGGGAACAGTTTGGATAATGGGTATGCAAAGGAATCTGTACACTTATATGGGAATATTTTCCCCCAAGGAAAATTGCACTTTTAAAAACTTTTGATTTTGAGATGATTGTAGATTCCCATGAGTTGATAAGAAGCAATACAGGGAGATTCCATATCCCCTTCACCCAGTTTCCCCCAATGGTAACATCTTACATAACCGTAGTATAATATCACAATGAGAACAGTGACATTGATGCAATGCACGGAACTTATGCAAATTTCACCACCTCTACGTGCAGTTTTGTGCGTGTGTGTGTGTGTGTGTGTACTTAGTAGTAGGCGATGTGTAGATTTGCTGACCACCATCACAGTCAGAATACGTAACAGTTCATCACAAGGATCCCTTGTGCTATCGTTTTCTACCCACCGTCACCTCTCCTTCTGCCCAACTCCTGGCAGCCTGCTCTGTTCCATCTCTATAATTTAATAATTTCAAGAATATTATATAAATGGAATCATATGGTATGTAACCTTTGAGATGAGCTCCTTTCACTCAGCATAACTTTGCTGAGATCCATCCAACTTGTGTGTATCAATAGTTTCTTCCTTTTTATTGCTGAGTAGTATTCCATGGTAGGGAAGGATAACAGCTTCCTTAACCATTCACGTACTGAAGGACATCTGGGTTTTTCCCAGTTTTTTGCCCTTAACAAATAAAGCTGCCACGAACATTTGTGTGCAAGTTTTTGTGAACGTAAGTTTTCATTTCTCTGGGATAAATGCCCAAGAGTATAACTGCTGCATAGTATGTTAGGTCCATTCTCACTTTTAAAAGAAATTGCCAGATTATTTTCCAGAATGGCTGAATCGCTTTACATTCCCACCAGCAAGGTATAAGAGATCCAATTTCTCTGCATTTTCACCAGCATTTGGTGTTATTACTATATTTTATTTTAGCCATTCCAGCAGGCGTGTGATGATACCTCATTGTTGTTTTTATTTTATTTATTTATTTATTTTTTTTTTTCGGCACATGGGCCTCTCACCGCTGTGGCCTCTCCCGTTGCAGAGCACAGGCTCTGGACGCGCAGGCTCAGCGGCCATGGCTCACAGGCCCAGCCGCTCCACGGCATGTGGGATCTTCCCGGACCGGGGCACGAACCGGCGTCCCCTGCATCGACAGGCGGACTCTCAACCACTGCGCCACCAGGGAAGCCCTCGTTGTTGTTTTAATTGGCATTTTTCTAACAGCTAATGATGTTGAATATTTTTTCATGTGCTTATTTGCCATCTGTGTATTCTCTTCAGTGACATGTCTGTGCACCTCTTTTGCCATTTTTGTCCACTTTCTAATTGGATTTTTGAGTTTTGAGACTTGGTATAGATACTAGATACTCATCTTTCGTCAAATTTGTGATTTGTAAACCTTTTATCCCAGACTGTAGCTTGTTTTTTCACCCTTTAAACATGAGCTCTCACAGAGCAGAGGTTTCTTAATTTTGATGAGGTCCAATTTGTCAGTTTTCCCTCTTGTGCATCATGCTTTTAGTGTCGGTCTAAGACCTCTTTGCATAGTTCTAGTTCCTGAAGATTTTCTCCTATTTTATAAAAGTTTATAGTTTTGCATGTTACTTTAAAATTCCATGATCCATCTTGTGTTAATTCTGTATAAGGTATGAGGTTTAGGTCGTGGTTCATATTTTTGACCTACACATGTCCAGTCGCTGTAGCGTAATTTGTTGAAAACTCTGTCTTCTATTGAATTGCCTTTGCATCTTGTCAAAAATTAGTGGCATATTTGTGTGGGTGTCTCTGAGTTCACTGTTGTTCCATGGGTCCATGTGTCTATCCCTCTGTCACTACCACGCTATCTTGATTACTGTATTTATATACGGACCTTAAGGATGGGTCAAAGGATTCCTCCCACTTATTCTTCTTTGTCAGGATGATTTTAGCTCTTCTAGAGACTGTGCTTTACCGTATGAAATTTAGAATAAGATTGTCTTGATGATATCTCATCTACCTTGCTGGGAAAACCTTGCTTGGATTTTGAGAGCAATTGCATTAAAGCTATAGATCGAGTTAGGGAGAATTGACATCTTTACTCTGTTGAGTGTTCCAATACATGAACGCCGTATGGCTCTCCATAAATTTAGGTCTTCTTTGATTTCTTTCATCAGTATCTTGCAATTTGCAGCATAATGATCCTAGACGTGTTTTGTTAGGTTTATTACTAAGTATTTCATTTTCTTCAAAGCAACTATAAATTCTGTTGCATTCCTTATTTTGGCTTCCACTTGTTTGTTGTCAGTATATAGAAACACAACTGATTTGTGTGTGTGTGTGTGTGTGTGTGTGTTGATCTTGTATCCTGCAACCTTACTGAGCCCATTTCTTAGTTCTAGGAAATTTTTTTGTAAATTCCTTGGAATTTTCAAAGTAGACATATTCCATGTTTTCTGCCAGTAATGATAGTTTTATTTCTTCCTTTCTACTCTGAATGCCTTTTATTTCTTTTTCTTGCCTTATTGCAGTGGGTAGAACTTCCAGCACTATGTTGAGTAAGAGTGGTGAGAGAAGACGTCCATGCCTTATTCCTGACCTTAGAGAGAAAGCATTCAGTCTTTCACCATTAAGTATGATGTAAGCTCTAGGTTTTTTGTAGATGCTCTTTATGAGATTGAGGAGGTTGCCCTCTATTCTGAATGTACTGAGAGTTTTTATCATGAATAAGTGTTGAAGTTCATCTAATGCTTTTCTGTGTCAGTTGGTATGATCCTATTTTTCTTCTTTAGCCTGTTGATATGATGGGCTACATTGATTGATTATCAAATATTGAACCAGCCTTGCATATGTGGAATAAAGCCCTTGTGGTCATGGGATTTATACATAAGCAAATATATACACACACATTGGTTCTGTTTCTCTGGAGAGCTCTTAACTAATCCACCAGATGATATCTGTTTCATCTCCTAAGAGTCTTTGAGCCACAGGGGTCTCTTCACCTTAGGCTCCAAAGGGCCATGAAAAGGGGGTTCTGGTACCTGAACCCTGGCCTCCCCTGGCACAGCCTCGTGTTCTTTCCCCTGAAATGAGCCTCCAAAACATTCTTACTTTGCAAGCAGCTGCTCCCTTGGAAATGAAGCTTCTGTTGTTGTAAAGCAGAAGCACTCGCCTTCAACAAGAAACGGCGTATTAGTGTGGCCGTCAGGGTCTCCTCACTCTACAAAGTACCAAAGACAAGACGGATAATACTCTAGGAACTTCTTTCTCTAATTTTAGAACAGCGGAAGGAGCATGGGAAGCATTTCGGGGGAATGTGTTGGTCTAGTGCCCCAGGCTGATAGGGAGGGTACCTGGAGGGAGTGAGAGTGTGCCCTTGATGTCTTTGGGCTCAGCGTGGGCACAGTGTGGGGCGCAGAGGCCCAGGCTGCTGTGCTGAGCTCAGGACCCCTCTATACAGGTGCTCTGGACGGCAATGTGGATTAAGTTTGACGAAAGCTCGTCTGCAGAAATGACAGTGAGCCCTCACGTGCAACATTTCCAAAGGAGCCAGACTTAGGTTTAAGCTGAAAAACAAAGACCCTGGGTTTTCATAATTATCCTATGGATACTTTAGGAACAGACTGATGACGGCATGCTAGGAAGTGAAACCCGTCTTCTCCAGCTCAGTTGTCTGCATGAGTAGCCTTTTTGGTCCCCTGAAAAAAAAGAATTTCTTAGCACCAGCTCAAAACCACTAAGAAAATGACACATTTATGGGGGTAGTTGGGGGAGGGGATGTTTCTTTCCTGTCCTAAGGGAATTTCTTAGAATCACAGAATCCCAAATTTGGAAGTTAAAGACCACCTAGTCTAGTGGTTCTAGACTCTGGCTACGCATGAGAATCATCTGGGGAAACTTGTGAAAAACATCAATGCCTGCCTCCCACCCGGAGAGATTCTGAGTTTAAACGACCACAGCTGGGGCCTGAGCTTCCATGTGTTTGAGAAGCTCCCCCGGTGATGCCAATGGGCAGTCAGGGTTGAGGATCCCTGATGGAGTCCAGTCTCTGAGCCATGCCTCAGCCTTAAACGATGCAGGACATAGGATTTCTGAGCTTTTTGCCCAGCATATAAAGATGCCTTCTGTCCCAGGAAACTCACTACCCCCCGAGGTAGCCCCGTTCTATTTCTCGTTGCCTCTTATAAGTACCTTCTGTGTGTTGAGATATTCTCTGTCCCGGGAGCCTTCTGTTCTCTTCTCCCCTCTGGCGTCCTGCGGAACAACCCCGCTCCTTCTTCCTCAGTCCAGCTCCTCAGATACTAAAACACTGTGTTTCCAGAACCTTCTCTCCACTGCAGTCCTCAGATGACTTATGGATTCAAGGCCCTGGTGGACTTCAGTTTGTCAATATAGCCTCCTCCTAGGTCTTGTCTTGGGAATGATGTACTGGGAAGCTCAGAACTTGAGGCCAGAGGTCCTCGCTGGCCCAAGCCATGACCCTGCCACCCACCATCTGTGTCCTTGGGCAAAGCAAGCCCTCCCCTGAGCCTCCATGTCGTCCTCTGTAGAAGGAGAGGAGGCGACTGAAGGCAATGGATCCTCGGCTAATACTGTGAATTTCTAACAGCTGCCTGTGGTCAGCGCTTGGGGTTGGAAAATAAAGCTAATAAATAATAATATCGTCTTCTATGTACGTCATGCTTTGTATTTTTCACAAACATTTTCTCACTCTGTACTCTCACCTGCCCTAAGAAGTGGGTTCAGTGTGACTGTCCCCAGTGCAGACCTAGGGAGCTTACGTGACCTGCTTTAGGTCACCCAGGTAAACGTTGGCACAAAAGGGTGATGTTATCAGTCCTTACCATTAGTTCTTTGTTCTTAATTTAACACCTAAATAAATCACACCGCTCCTAAAAGAACTGGTTGTATCTTTTATGCCTCTAAGACCCAGGAGAACGCTGAGGTCATGCGCCCACATAAATATTAGTTGAATTAACCAGTTCTTGCTATAAGACTTGGATGCCTTGCACTGTAAGGGACCCCAAGTGGCCACAAGGTGATCTGCCTCCAGGGTGAAGGCAAGCTCCATCTCCCCACGGGAGGGGGTTTCAGGCCCAACTGCCTATGAATCACTCAGGGAGCTTTCAAAAATACCAATGCCTGGTCCCCAACTAAATGGGTGTCCCTGTGGGCGGGGCTAGGCATTGCACATCCTTAAAGCACATCAGATGATTTTAATGTGAAGTTAGGGTTAAGGCGATCAGGGCTAAAGCTGTGGTTCTCAGCATGCTGGGGCCTCAGAATCACCCGGAAGGGCTTGCTGAAACTCAGATCACTGGGTACCACGCACAGTTTCTGGTTCAGTAGGTCTGGGATGAAGCCTGAGAATTTGCTTTTCTAACGAGTTCCCAGATGATGCTGATACCTCTGGTCCCAAGGCCACGCTGATAATAGATGATAATATCTAGACCCTCAGAATTTAAGAAAAGCAAAACTCAAGGAACATTGATATCTTCTCCCACCTCCCCCTCTGCTCCATCTTCCTACGGCCCACAGTAGCCATCTGAGGAGATGCCTTGAGCATGGATTGGAACGATGAGGGCTACCCAGAAGCTAGAGTCCCTGCCGGGCACCCGCCAGCAAGGTGCACTCACCGCTGGCACCGGCAGCCTCATTCCTGCACCAGTTTGGTCGCTGATTCAGCAAAGATTCATCGAGAGCGTCCTCTGCCCCAGGCGCTGGTCTAACTCTGGAGCATGTAGTACACAGGACAGGCAAGACTTTGCCTCCGAAGGGAACAGAAAGAAACAAAATCATTTTAGCTGGTGATTTTGAAGGCTTTATGAAGCAGATTGGAAATGTCAACATTACGGTGATTAACTTCAGGGAACAATTTAAATTGGGAGGTCAGGAAAGGGCTTTCTGAAGAGGTAACAGCTGAACAGCAAAAGGAATCAGTTGTTTGAAGAACTGGGGGAAGAGAGGTATAGAGGAAACAGCCGGTGCCAAGGCTAGTGGCGGGAGCGAGCCTGGGGTCTCCCAGGAAAGCAAGGCTGCCGACGTGGCTAGTGACGGTGACAGCAGAGGACGGAGAAGCGGGAAGTGGCCAGATCATAGGGCCATGTGGGCACAGGGTGTGAATTGTATCGTCGGTGTGACAGGAGGCCGGGAGCGGACAAGAGCATGGTGTGATGTGGCTGGGTAAGGAGCTGACCGTGACGCCAAAGCAGGGGCCCCCGGAGCTGTGGATAATGAAGGCGCTTGCGGACCTGGGCAGAACTCGGGCCCCCCTGCAGATGCACCTGTCTCTTCGCGGGCCTGCTGCCAGGTCCCTCTCCCGTCTCTGCTCACAAAAGCATCTTTGCAGCCCCCTGGGGAAATGTCGCTTCCTTTTTTGCAGTTCTGAAACAAGCTTGTTTGCCATTCAGCAGCTCTCTGATTTATGAACTTCCCAGCTCCGCATCTTGGCATGCTTTGAGATTGTAGAGGATGCCCTTAATGAGGTCAGGAGGGGAGGGGGGCCCCGGGATGGAGTCTGGTGACGGGAATCCTATCCCTGACGCATCCCAAGTCCCTGACCCAAAAATGCCAACCCCGTCGTTGACGCGGGCCCAGACTCCCACCACCACCACCTCCCCAGACAGAGCTGTGCCCACAGTGGAGCCCAGAGGTGTACAGAGGCGGGGGTAAGGTCCTGCCGCTACTCTCTCAGGCCAGAGAGTCTTCGGAAAATTGCTTAAACCCTGAATCTCAGCTTCCTCTCCTAGGATGGGGGTCTTTGAGAGGAATAATTCCGTTAATGCATGTGGGGCATGGCACGGAAGCAGCTCTGGGTAGATTATGACTGGGTTTTTTCTCAGCAGCTCTACTCAGTGTGGTCAGACGCAAGTCACAAATCAATTGTAGGATTATATCTAAGGGTACTTCTGCATCCCCTCCTTCCCCAGCTGCCCCTCACGGAAGCATGTAATAAAGGTAGTAATTATTACTAGTATAAGATCAGCCAACCATGACCTCCCCTTTCATGCTCTAAGCACTTTGTACACCTCGTATCATTTCATCTTCACACCATGTCATTGAATCTTTGCAAGAGTGTATCAATCTCATTCTGTCAGCAAGGGAACAGAGGGCTGGAGACCATGAGTAACTTGTCCAGGGTCACCTAGCTAATATGTGGCTTGAGTCTGAGGCCATCAGTTGTGACCCTGAGCAGGACACCTAAGTTCTCGGAGCCCCAGGCTCCTCGTGCAAACTTTGTAGTGTTGCTGTTTGCACTGAATGGTGCAGCGCACGCGCCTGCTGTGGGCAGGCAGAAGGCGTGACTCTTCTGGCCTTACTTGTACGAGCAGCTCCACTTCTAGGCATCAGACACCCCTTTGCCTTGGTCAGCTCGGCAGACATACGTTGCCAGGGCCTGTTGTCAGTGGGAGAAACTGGAGCCAATGCTGGGTGAAGAGAACTTGCTAGAAAGGCTCCTATTGGCCCAGCTCCCTGGCTGTTGGTCCGATTTGTCTAAAACCCCCAGGTCTGACTTTTCTACTCGAGGCTCTTTAAGGCAATGGCTTCTCACCTTTTGGGGGATTATGTGTCCCTAAGGACTGTCTCCCCAGAGCGATGCACGAACATGAACAGTTTCAGGGCTTGGTCACCCCAAAGCTTCCCCATAGCCCAGGCTGACATGGGGTTTTAGAGGGAAGGAAGGGAACTTTGACCCCATGACAGGGCTCAGGGGAGGGCTGCCCCAGCCCCTTTCATTTGAGGACCTGCCCTCCCAGAATGGGATTCACGCGAGGCACGCATGTCTCAAAGACATCCTTCCTCTAATTTTACTTTTTTAAGGGGGGTGTGTTAGCTTTGCAGGACACCATTTCACATTCAGTGTAACTGTGGGGCAGCATCCAGCGGGCCTGCGGCCTCTGCCCGTCCCGGGCCCCATAGCCTCCTGTGCGCCCACACTCCCCCAGGGTTCACGAGGAGCCCGTGCTGGGGCCTGGCCATAGCGGTTTTCAGCACTCCCTTCCAGAGCCCTCGCCCACATTGCAATGCAGCCATGCCAGGCAAGGCTCAGACAAGCCTCCGAGACTGCCCCTTCTCCCGATCCTGAGGCAGTTCTCTATAATGTTCCACAGGACTGTGCTTCCTGAAATTCCCACCCAAGAGCCCGTAGCAACAGTGAACCCCACAGGGTATGTGGAGGTAGGCCAAAGCAGCCCGAACCTCAGAGTTCTTGGAAGTCTTCTGTTTTATATTTGGAAGTGATTCAGTGTTTGCATCTCATCCCATGATATTTCCAAGTTCACTTGAACATTTAAAGAAGTAAAACTGATGCTGCAGGATGTGTGCCATGAATCACCTGTAGCTTGTCGACACTTCCTCGCCATATCCTGACTCCCCCCAAGAACCAGCACCCAGTTAGTAGGAGCTTCTGGCTTGTGGGTGACTATTCATTAGTCTATTCCTCGAATATTGGGGGAGGGTTGCCATGTGGAGGATGGCACAGAAGTTAAGCCCTGGAGTTCTGAGTCAGCTGGACTTGAGTTCAAAAATCTGTTTACTTACTAGCTGTGTGATTTTGGGTAAGTAACTTAACCTCTCTGAGTTCCAGCTGCATTATCTATGGCTATAACTGCATCTGTCACATTGGACTGTTGTGAGAATTAACCGAAATAATGTCTACCAAGCTTTCAGTGCCTTGCAGTACATTGTCCAATGCAATGCTGTTTATGTATTGGACCCCTTATATGTCCAGTACATATAAGGTGGCACCTTATATGGAATTGTTCACATGCAGCTGTTGACTGAAGTGTTAAAAGTGTTAAGTCGAGAATCATAAACAAGGATAAAGATATTAAACTTGTGTGCTTTCAACAGCAAAGCTCTTTATTTTCGCATTCATGTTTCAGTAATTTGTAAGTATCGAAAGAAATTATGTAAACGTGAGAGCAGGGACATCCAGCCAGAGTGGGTTTGGGAAGAATCCCCGAGACTGGCTGAAGAGCACCACGGCTAGAGCGAGCAGAGGTGGTGGTAGAGGCCCCGTCCCAACACTGTGTGGGTGACACTGAGCTCATGGGTGGCATGAGCACAAATGGAGGCCCACGTGCCATTCTGCTAAACATTTAAGAGTTCTCAGTCAAGCTAACATGAAAGATAGTGGATCTTTCTCTCCTGACAAACGCAAAAGCCAAGTTTTAACATCAAATTCTTGGACTTGGTGTTTCAGCCTGGAGCACGGTGGCCTGAGAGGGCCGGCTTGAGGCCCTGGGACCAGATCTGCCACTGTTATCTTCCCACCCTCACTCCTTACCCACCGAGGGGGCCTGGCCCTGACGGCGCCATTCCAGCTCCATCTGCACCCCCTGCAAACAGTCACCCCTGGGCCACCGTGAGGAAGAAACCCAGAGGAGAGGCCGTGCGGACAGAAGGGCTTTGGAGCCCTGTGGGCAGCGAATGCTGGGTCTCAGGCATGCCAAGCAGGGGTCTAGCCCCGGGGTTGGCAAGTACGTCTGTAAATGCCCATGGGTCTCTATCATAACTGCCACGTCTGTCGTCTTGGGTGAGAACAGCCACAGTCAGTGTGTAAGTGGAAGAACGTGGCTGTGTTCCAGGAAAACTTTACCTACAGACACTGAAATTTGAATCTTATGTAATTTTCACGTCATTCTTCTTTTGATTTTTTTCAACCATTTAAAAATAGAGAAACCATTCTTAGCTCCTGAGTTGTATCCAGACAAGTGACAGGTGCCCTTGGCACTGGTCTAGAAGGTGAGCTGGAGCTCTGGGTGGACACGTCGCATGGAACCCTGGACCTCTGACCTTGTGGGGTGTGGAGCAGGGCCCTCAGGGCACAGGGCCAAGGGCAGGAGCCCCCCTTGCCCAGCATCAGGCTGGCACTGAAGCAGCCCACCCGGCAGGAGCTGTGGCGGTGATTTGCTCAGGTTAATGAGGGAAGCTGGTCGAGGGGAGCTTGTACCGTCGGCAAGAATGGTTTGATTGTGATGCCGGCCAGGCCTCTTCAGCAGCATCGCCGGGAGCTGTCACGCCATCACTCACCCCCCACTTTTCTCTCTCAGACCCACTATTTCCAATATCCCAGGCCTCCTCAGGGACGTGAAATGTGTGTGTGTGGGTCCCTCTCTCTGATCTCTCTGATAAATAGAGCCGCACGTCATAAACTCCCTGATCTCTAGAAAACTCATTCTGGAGCCCACTGTGGGTGGAATCGGCTCTCATCTCAACCCCCTGTTCCTGCCCGGGGACACATCCACGCAGGAATCATGGCCGCAGCAGACCCAGTCCTGAGGGCATCTCTGTTCCCTTCCTCCTGCTCAGGCAATGCGCTGACGCCCGTCTGAGGACAGAGCATTACTTTTCATTTCAGTTCAGCTGCTGGATTTCAGCTGTTGTCGCAAATGCTGTTGATGTGTTTGCTGGATAATCTATTTTCCGTTTGCTCACTTACCAGCGATTTCTAAGGCTCTTATGGAAATCATTGTTCGTCATCCCTGTATTTAGCCCTGAGCTGAACCAATCTGCTGGCTTCAAAGCAGGGGTGGGGGGGGGGGAGGGAAGGAGGCGGGGAGGAAGAGAGAGAGAGAGAGAAGAAAAGAGAGGATAAAGATGAACTTTTCCACAATTTTCCCTTTTAAAAATAGCAACATACACTCCAGAGGTGGATGTGATTTTTGATAACAGAGGCAGTCAAAGGAAACTATTTAAAATCACATTTTATGTCTAACTGACCATGCGGTGATAAGCTACTTCGCCCACCATTTGACTCAAATTACCATGGGAACAAGCTGCACCTTCAGAGAGGTGCTTTGGGAAAAGGGCTCCGGCAGCCTGTAGCTTCTGCCTCAGCCCTGCCCTCCCCCAGGAAGGTGAGAAAGGGCTCAGCTGAGCCCTTCGTTGAGTTATTCATCCAGGGTCTCAATTCCAGCCCCCGGTGTCTAAAGGTCAGGACACTTTGGGATCCTTTTATCATTTGGTGCAGGGTCCGCAGGAAGATACATCTGATTTTAGTCTTTCTCTTCCTTTGGCACCTAAGAATCCAAGCTTAAAATGGACCATCCTTCCTCCTGCCCCCCACCCAGCCCCCAGCTGTCCTCTCCCCCTCTTCACAACACTGAACCCCAGACCCTTACGCCTCAGGATGCCCTCCAGAGGAGCTGGGCCAGCCCGTGCCCCTGACCCCCTGTAACAAGGATCTCCCCGATTAGAGCAGTTTTCGAGTTGACTGCATATGAGATGCACCTGGAGGGGAAACTTTCCATGCTCATGCCCAAGCCACACCTGCAGACCAGATAAAGCAGGATGTCCAAGGGCGGGGACTGGGCCTCAGTTATTTGTAAAGGCTGTCTGGCGACTCGCATTCTGTAGTCCCTGAGGATGACGGCTGCTGTGATGAATGACTCGTACTTAACTCTCACCCCAGCACACCCTGCTCCAGACCTGTGGTCCCTCCCTGCCCGCGTCTCAGTGAAGAGCACAGACATTCCACGAACAAGGCCTCTCTCCGGGGCCCTCCTGTTTCCACCTCTGCATCCCTCTCTAGGTGATAAAGTCCACAGGGCCAGGGGCTGTGTTTATTTTGTTCACCCAGCACAACACCTGCCACTTAGCGAGGCCTCGGCATTTTTTATTGGTACAAATCATTGAGTGAAGAAGGACTTTGATAAGAAGCCATACTAGTAACCTTGAAGCACTGGATCTTAGAGACCTAGAGTTTCTGGATTCCCAAGTTGAATGGGTCAGCTGCTTGGAACAGAGCCCCTGGGAGGCTCATGTCTGCACGAGCCAGCTGAACAGGACTCTGCTCTCCTGTTCAGGCCTGAGTCTTTGGTTGGAGTCTGTGGTCGCCATGATTGCTCCTTGGCCTGACAGCCATCGGAGGTCCTGGAGGGACCACATCTGGGACTCTCAGAGGTGCTTGCCTCCCCCTGGTGTCAGAGCCGCTGGGCATTTGCTTTCTCACCTACCGTATCCACTATGTCACCTACGAGGTCCTCTCTACTGTGTCACCCATGAAGGCAGTGGCTCTCAGCTCTGGCCACCCACTGGAATCACCTGGGAGGCTCTGAAACGTCCGGATGCCTGGGCTACTGCAGATCGTTACGTGGGAGCCTCTGGGTGGGGCTCAGGCATCTGTAGCTATTAAAGCTCATCCAGGTGACTCCAAGGCGCTGCCTAAGGCTGAGGCCTGCTGGGCTAAGATGAGACCCAGACATGGGGACGTTTCAGAGCTCCCCCAGATTGATTTAACAGCCAGGCAAGGCTGTGAGACTGGCTACAAAGTAAGGGTCCCTGTGTCCTGCTGGTTTCTCGGTAATGCATTTGTTAAGCATTTACTATGTGCCAATCACTGTTCACATGTGAATTAACTCATTTAATTTTCACAACTGGAAAGGCTCTGATGTGGGTGCCAGTCCCCGTGCTGCTTCGTGCTGGCTATTTAAGCTCTTTGGACCTCAGTTTTCTCATCCATAACATGAGAACAATACTACCTACCTTACTGGCCACTGAAATAATTAAATACGTTGATTTATGTCAAGTGCTGGCCAATGGTAGGTCTCCAGTAAATGTTAGTTCCTTTTCCCGGGTTTCAGATGTAAAACTAAAGTCTGGATCTCAGAGACTCAACGTGACATGAATTAAGGGAAGATACAAAAGTATAACAAAGTGACCCTTGCCTCAGGAAACAGAAGATAAGGTGGCCCCCAAAGTGCAGTTAGAACCAGAAAACTCAGATCCCAGTTAGAAAATTAGCAACTGTTTTGAGCTATCTTTTTTTAAAATTAATTAATTAATTAATTAATTTATGGCTGTGTTGGGTCTTCGTTTCTGTGCGAGGGCTTTCTCCAGCTGTGGCAAGCAGGGGCCACTCTTCATCGCGGCGCACGGGCCTCTCACTATCGCGGCCTCTCTTGTTGCGGAGCACAGGCTCCGGACGCACAGGAGTTGTGGCTCACGGGCCCAGTTGCTCCGCGGCATGTGGGATCTTCCCAGACCAGGGCTTGAACCCGTGTCCCTTGCATTGGCAGGTGGATTCTTAACCACTGAGCCACTGGGGAAGCCCCTGGGCTTCTTTATTAGAAGGACATTGTCTCTCAGGCCTGAGGGGCTCTGAGTCTGGAGAGGCTGCTGGAATGTGTGGCCCCTTGTAGAGAACAGATCCCCTTTACGGGGCAGGCGATGGGTCTGGGGTCCTCAGGCCCCAGGAGGGTCGTAGCCAAGGAGGTCCGAGGGGCTGTATATTGTCATGGTCTAGCACTTGGTCTCTGGTTCACATTCTCCTTGCACCTTTTCTACTTTGCTTGGCATATACAGTGTGTGTGCCCAAGGCAAGGCAGCTTTTCTGATTACCTGAAGTCAATCCAGGAGTCATGTACGGGCACCTGCTGTGTGTCATGGTCAGGGCACCGGAGACTCAGAAATGGACAGGACAGACACAGTCTCTGCTCTCATGGAAAGTGGCCAGAGCTGGGTGGGGAACACTGTTTAAATAAGTAACTGCAAGGCTGGTGAGCGTTATGACGGGGAAAGAGGTGGATGCTGTGTGTTTTATAGTTCGGGACCCTCTTCCCAGTCTGGCGTCCAGGGCAGACCTCTGGGAGGCAGGGATGTTTGAGAGGAGACGGGAAGGATGGGCTGCACTTGGTACGTCGAGGAGACCGGACCTCCAGGAGCCCACAGCCCCATGCAGGCAGAAGCCGGTGCTGGGCCTGCATTCAGCGGAGGGCAGGGAGGACGGTGGTCCCCAGCAGCAGCAGTTTGGGCCCAGCTGGGGTCTCTGTCCTCAGAAAAGTTCATACCCCACACGGGGCAGTCCCTCCACAGCACCCACACGCTCCATGAGTCTATCATGCCCCTCCTGGCGAGACTGTCAGCTGTCTGTGTTTCCTGCTGTGCCCACGAAGCAAGGGAGTTTTCTTTTTTATGGATAATGGTGTTCCATGCGATGTGGCAGCCCTGGCAGGCACTTTCCTGAGTTTGTGCATTTCTTGTGGGCAGGCTGTCTGCATTTTTATCTTTGAAAAGACTCTTCAGAGAGTTTACTGTCTAGGGGAGGGGCTCGTGGGCCTCGGTTCAGGATGCTCTGAGGGGCCTTCCAGGGGTGTGTGTGTGTGTGTGAGAGAGAGAGAGAGAGAGAGAGAGAGAAGGAAAACACAGCCAATAGTCGTGCCCGTGCTTGGTCATGGGCACGACCTGCTTTAATTATTGGAGGGTCTGGCATCAGAGGAGATACCCAGAGGCCAATGTCTCTTCAAACGGATGTTGCAGTTCAAAATCATAGCAGCCCTGGGGTCTGGCAGGGCTCCTCCTGCAGTTATTTCCAAGACATTTGATTGAACTGGGCCCGTTTCCTCCCTAGCCTGGCGCTGAGACTGCCCAGTGACAATGGACTGGGGTCTGATGCAAAAGAGGGAGCCCCCGAAGACCAAGAGAGACCCAGGAGTGGAGGAGAGGACGCTTTGGACGCCTTCTCTCTGGGCCTCAGTTTCCTCATCTGTAAACAAAGAATAATAGGACCCATTGCAGAGACTTGCTTTTGTTACCGCATTAAGTTGTATGGACCCTGCCAGGCCAAGGCTTTCTGCCTCAGGGCGGGACTGTTCTTTTTTTTTTCTGTTCGGGTTCCAGTAGGCGAATAACAAAACTGAAGCTGAGAGCAACTTGGCACAAGCGGTATTCAGTGGCCAAAGACTGGAGAAGCGGGAGCTAAGTTCAAGATCTTCTCGCCTACATCGGGAGAGGGATTTAATTTTAAAGACTAAAGGCAAAGGGAGGAGGGGTGAGGCTAATGATGGGAAGGCATATGCATTAGTCTACGGGGGAAGGGGCAGGGCTTTTTGGGGAGTGGGGTGCCACCTCCTTTTCATCCTCTTTTTGGTCCTTAATGTGTGGTCAGGGCCACTGGTAGGTATGTCATTTAATATGCTAATGTAATAAAATCAGTGTATAATGAGACTCAAGTTCTGCTGGAGGTCAGATGCATCACCATCTTGATCCCAGCTGGTTCCATGTGGGGTGTTTGTTTGTTTCTTTGTTTGTTTGTAGTTTCCTTTCTTACCTCTGGACCCTTTAAGATTTATGTTCACTCTTGGTAAAGGGGCGGTGGCGGGGGGGGGGGGGGGGCGGGGGAGGTTGACGGGTTTTGCGCAGTGGGGGGGCAGGTTGACGGGTTTTGCGCAGTGCGGGGGGGAGGTTGACGGGTTTTGCGCAGTGGGGGGGAGGTTGACGGGTTTTGCGCAGTGGGGGGGAGGTTGACGGGTTTTGCGCAGTGGGGGGGAGGTTGACGGGTTTTGCGCAGTTGGGGGGGAGGTTGAAGGGTTTTGCGCAGTGGGGGGGGTTGACGGGTTTTGCGCGGTGTGGGGGGAGGTTGACGGGTTTTGTGCAGTGGGGGGGAGGTTGACGGGTTTTGCGCAGTGGGGGGGGAGGTTGAAGGGTTTTGCGCAGTGGGGAGGGTTGACGGGTTTTGCGCAGTGTGGGGGGAGGTTGACGGGTTTTGCGCAGTGGGGGGGGCGTTGACGGGTTTTGCGCAGTGGGGGGGGCGTTGACGGGTTTTGCGCAGTGGGGGGGGAGGTTGACGGGTTTTGCGCAGTGGGGGGGGAGGTTGACGGGTCTTGCGCAGTGTGGGGGGAGGTTGAAGGGTTTTGCGCAGTGGGGGGGAGGTTGACGGGTTTTGCGCAGTGCGGGGGAGGTTGACGGGTTTTGCGCAGTGGGGGGGGGTTGACGGGTTTTGCGCAGTGGGGGGGGTTGACGGGTTTTGCGCAGTGGGGGGGGAAGGTTGACGGGTTTTGCGCGGTGTGGGGGGAGGTTGACGGGTTTTGCGCAGTGCGGGGGAGGTTGACGGGTTTTGCGCAGTGGGGGGGGAGGTTGACGGGTTTTGCGCAGTGGGGGGGGAGGTTGACGGGTTTTGCGCAGTGTGGGGGGAGGTTGACGGGTTTTGTGCAGTGGGGGGCGTTGACGGGTTTTGCGCAGTGGGGGGGGAGGTTGACGGGTTTTGCGCAGTGGGGGGGGAGGTTGACGGGTCTTGCGCAGTGGAGGGGGGAGGTTGACGGGTTTTGCGCAGTGCGGGGGAGGTTGACGGGTTTTGCGCAGTGGGGGGGGAGGTTGACGGGTTTTGCGCAGTGGGGGGGGAGGTTGACGGGTTTTGCGCAGTGTGGGGGGAGGTTGACGGGTTTTGTGCAGTGGGGGGCGTTGACGGGTTTTGCGCAGTGGGGGGGGAGGTTGACGGGTTTTGCGCAGTGGGGGGGGAGGTTGAAGGGTTTTGCGCAGTCGGGGGGGAGGTTGACGGGTTTTGCGCAGTGCGGGGGAGGTTGACGGGTTTTGCGCAGTGGGGGGGGAGGTTGACGGGTTTTGCGCAGTGGAGGGGGGAGGTTGACGGGTTTTGCGCAGTGGGGGGGGAGGTTGACGGGTTTTGCGCAGTCGGGGGGGAGGTTGACGGGTTTTGCGCAAAGACCTGGAGCAGCTGTGGCACCACTTTGAAGATGAAATGAGTTAATACAATAAAGTGCTCAGAAAAGGGCAGGCACTCACCAGGGGCTTGATAAGTGCTATTATTATTGCTGTTGCTGCTGTTGTTGTTTTGCTGTAGTTGTCGCCAACTTTTCTTTTTCCTCTCCTTGCTATTAATGCTCTCAAGCCTGTGGAGGGTGGTCAGTGGCCTTCATCTGAGCAGGTCCAGCCCTGGAAGGCCAGGTCAGGTGGGGAGGATCCTATAGACTCAGCCCTCTCTGGACCTCTAATGACAACACCACATAGCCTCAAATCCCTCCAAGCCCAGAACAGAAGCAGGACCTGTGTACCCTTGAAGCACATCCCAGAACTCAGCACTCAGGGGGTGTCTGCAGCACCAGGGACCGTCCATCCTCAGGGCGGCAGAGCCAGGGGAGCCCAGGAAACGAGGCCCTTGATGTTGGAGGAGAGAGGAGATGAGCTGAATTTACACTTGCGTTTCTAAATTTCTGACGGCAAATTCTGTTTTGATGTATGCACCGGTGCTCTTAGCATCAGATTTAGCTCTCCTACCTAACCCAGAACATTCGTGATTTACCAATCGGAAAATGGATGGGTTTGCATGCTGAGACAGTCTTACAGCCTCTTCAATAAATTCTTCATCAGTGGCTCTAAGCTCTTAGCCACTTCCCTTGCATTTGGCTGCTCTGTGAATTATAGGTGAGTAAATCATATTTTATAGAGCTCCATTCCTGCGGATACAGTCTGCTCATTTGTCTCTCTGGAAAATACGGGCTTGTGCATTTTGTGAAAATTAGCAGAGGAGTGTGTCATCTCCTTGGCAGGTCAGACTTTCTTGCTGGAATTCCTCCTTCCCCAGGATGCTGGTGCCTCCCCCCACCCAGCCCCTGCCCCATCACTCTGCATCTTGTCCCCTTGAGGCTCCTTCCAGACGGCCTTCCTCTTGCAATGGGTTGCCCTCCTAGCTCCAGCAGAAGCCTGCTTTGCAGCATTTCCTGGGAAGTGAATCCTAGCTTGAAGGGACTTTGCCTTCTGCCTTTGAGATCAGCTGGCTCAGTGGGTAGCCACCTGGGTGCAGAGAGAACTCCCTCTCCTAAATATCTCCCCAGACCCAAACTTCCCAATACACACGAAGGGTAACTCACGCAGGATGTATCAGCTTCCAAGTAGGGGGCAAGAGCCATGCAATCTAGGTACCCCCTGTTCACTGCCTCTGCAAGCTTCCAATAAATAAAGTGCTTTCCCCCCAAGATTTGAAGACTCCTGTGATTCATCTCCTCAGGCTTGCCAAACAAGATGGGGTGGGGGTGGGTGGCAATGTGGGGAGCCAGGGTCACCAGCCTGGCAGGGTGAGATGGGGGTTGCATCTAGAAGTGCCGTTATGGCTACCTCTGCATATAATCACTTCGACCGCTCTTTATTCTGTCTTCTGCCAGAAGTAGTTGTTTAAAGAGTCTCACGTAGGTGCAGTCACTCTAAATGCTGCATTGCTGTAAACAGCTCTGGAATCCTCTGAAAGCCTTAACCTTTCCCTAGACACCAAAATTGCTGTACAGGGAAATGCGTTTGTACTGCACTTAGTAACTATAAAGTGTATTGATACGCATCCTCATGTGAGGTAAACAGGGAAGGAACTACTTTTTTTTTTCCTCATTTCTTCAATGAATTTGTGTTACTTTAATTACTCTCACCCCCTGTGTAATGTACAGATCTCAAGTGCACAGTTAGATGACTTTGGACAAATGCATACAAGTGTATCCCATGCTCCTGTCGAGTTCGGGAACACTCGTCTCACCCCAGAAGGTCGCCTTGGGTTTCTCTTTGTAGGCAAATGCTCATCTCCCCGCCCACAGGAAGCAACATGTATCACTGTAGAGTGGTTTTGGCTGTTCCAGAGCTTAATAAAAATGGAATCATACAGGATGTACCCTTTCGTGCCTGGCTTCTTTTGTTCAGGATCATGTTTTTGAGATTCACGCTTGTTGTTAGGTGTATTAGTTCTTTTATTGCTGAGTTGTATTCTTTCCAGTGGGGATTCTATAATCTGGTTACCCCTTAGATGGCTATTTCTAGTTCTTGGCTATCATGAATAAGCTGTTATAAACATTCTGTGCAGGTGTTTTTTGGTGCACATATGGTTTTTGTTTCTCTTGGTATAATACCAAGGAACGGAATGCTGGGTTATAAGAGAGACAAAGGTTTAATTTTTATAAGAAATGCCCGAAGAGCTTTCCAAAGCAACTTCATCATTTTACGCTTCCACTGCTTTCGAATGAAAATTCTCGTTGCTCTACATTCTCATCATATTCTCTCAATATTTGGTGTTGTCAGACTTTTAAAATTATACCCATTTATAGTGGGTAAGTAGTGCCATCTCACTGTGGTTTAATTTGCATTTCTCTGATTACTAATGATGTTGAACAGTTTTTCATGTGATTATTGACCATTTGTATGTCTTTGTTAAGTATCTGTCCGAATCTGGTTTTTAAAAAAGTCTGAGTTCGTTTTTTAAAAATATTGAGTCATAAAAGATTTTTAGTAGATACTATATACGGTTCATTGTCAGATATATGTGTTGAGAATATTTTCTCCAATCTACGGTACTTTTTTAGGACAAGTTTTTGATTTTGATATAATTCAATTTTAAAATATCTTTGCTTATTCCCGTGGTCATGATGGTAATCTTCCATGTTTTAGTCTAGAAGTTTTATAGCTTTAGTATTTATACTTGGATCTGCAATCAACTTTGAATTAATTTTTATAAATGTTGTGGGGTAGGGATCAAGGTTCATTTGTGTTTCCTGCATGAATATCCAATTTAGCTCCATTTACTGAAAAAAAGGTCTTTCCCCATTGAGTTACTTTGGTTCTTTTGTTAAAAAATAAGTTGACCATATGTGTATCTGTCTATTCTTTTGTTGTTGTTGTTGTTTTTAGGCCGCACTGTGCGGCATGCAGGATCTTAGTTCCCCCGACCAGGTATCGAACCTGTGCCCCCTGCATTGAGAGTCCAGAGTCTTAACTACTGGACTTCCAGGGAAGTCCCTGTATCTGTCTATTCTGTTTCATTGATCTGTTTGTTGATTTGTATGTAGATATCATACCATTATGATTTCTGTATGATTCTGTACCATTATGATTCTTTATAGTATGTCATGAAATCAGGCAATATGCATCCTCCAACTTGTTCTTTCTAAAAATTGTTTTGGCTATTCTAGGTCCTTTATATTTCCACATAAATTATAGAATAACTTTCTCTTATATTTTCTAGAATAATATTTTATTGATTTCTACAATAAAAGCTCTGCTGGATTAGGGAGAATTGATATCTCAGTAATTTTGAGTCTTCCCACCCATGAGCCTGTTATTTCATTCTGTTTATTTAGGTCTACTCTGTCTCAGTAATGTTTGAAGATTTTAGTGTATAGGTCTTGTGCATCTTTTGTTAAGTTTATGTTGAAGTATTTTTATTTCAGCAACTATTGTTAATGAAATTGTTTTTCTTAAATTTTGTTTTCAATTGTTTAATGTTAATATATAAAAATAGATTTTTATATATTGACCTTTTATCCTGTGACCTCACTATTGATTTATTCTGGTAGCTTTTCTGAAGATTCCTTTGTATTTTCTATGTACATAATCCTGCTGTCTGCGAAATGAAGACAGTTTAAGTTCCTCCTTTTCAATTTGTATGTCTTTTTTTTTTTTTCTGGCTTTATTCCATTAGCTAAGAGATCTCATTCAATACAAGGCTGAATAGAAAAGCAGAGAGCAGATTTCTGTTTTTTTTTTTTTTTTTTTTTTACCTGTTTCCAATCTTAGGAGAAGTGTTCAATCTTTCACCAGTAAGTCTGAGGTTAAGCAGAGGTTTTCCACAGATGCCTTGTATCAGGCTAAGGAAGTCCCCTTCTATTCCTAGTTTGCTGAAAGTTTTCTTTTTTCTTTTTTTTCCACCATGAATGGATGTTGAATATTGTCAAATGTTTTTTCTGCAATTATTTAATGAGTGTAGGATTTTTCTTTTATTCTGCTAACATGGTGAATTACATTCTTGATTACGCTAAATTATCATTGAATTTCTATGATAAGCCCCACTTGGTCATGAGGTCTTATCATTTTGTATTTGCTAATGTTTTTGTGAAGATCTTGGTCTCTCAGTTCACATGGAATATTTGGCTGATATTTTTCTTTTATGTAGGCACATTTTTCAGGCTTCAGTAGCCACATAAGTTGAGTCAGGAAGTGTTTACTTCTTTATTTTCTGAAAAAGTTTGTGTAATCTTGGTATTATTGCATTCTTAGATGCTTGATATAATTCATCAGTGAAATCACACGGGCATGAACATTTCTTTGGGGGGAAGTTTTTAGCTACAAGTTCAATTTCTTTAGCAAATAAGGGAAAATTCAGATCTTCTATTTCTTCTTATTTCTGTTTAATATTTGTATCTTTCAAGGTATTTCATATAAGAAGTTAAATTTATTGGCATAAAATTTCTATAATTTTTTTTTTTTTTTTTTTTTTTTTTTTTTGCGGTACACGGGCCTCTCACTGTTGCGGCCTCTCCCGTTGCGGAGCACAGGCTCTGGACGCACAGGCCCAGTGGCCATGGCTCACGGACCCAGCCGCTCTGCGGCATGTGAGATCTTCCTGGACCGGGGCACGAACCCGTGTCCCCTGCATCGGCAGGCGGACTCTCAACCACTGTGCCACCAAGGAAGCCCCCATAATATTCTTTTATTATTATTTTACTGGCTGTGAGGTTTGTAGTGATGACTCTTCTTATATTCATGGGATTGACAATTTCCTTCTCTCTCATTAGTATAGCAATGGAGTCAGCAATTTTATTAATATTTTTAGAAAATCAACTAATTGATTTCCTCTGTTTGTTTTCGCTTTCATTATTTTTGTTTCTTATCTTCCTTATCTTTTTCTTTCTACTTTCTTTCTGTTTAATTTGCTCTTCTCCCTAATGCCTTAAGGTGGTATATTATATCATTGGTCTTAAATCTTTCTTCTTTTGTCACATAATCACTTCATGCTGTATATTAGTATCTCTCTCTAAGAACTTCTTTGGTTGCATTCCACAAATTTTAATATGTAGTATTTTTATTGTCATTCATTTAAAATATTTCTAATTTCCCTTGTGATTTCTTCTTTGGCTCATAGAATATTTAGAAATATGTAGCTTCATTTCTAAATAGTTGGAGATTTCTAAATTTATTGTTACTGATTTCTAATTTAATTCTATTGTGGTCAGAGAAGATGCTCCTTATGATTTCATTATTTTATCATCTATCTTGGTAAAATGTCCCATGTATTCTTTAAATGAATGTGTATGGTGTTGGGTATTGTGTCTTTTAAATACCAGTTAAGTTGGTTGATATCCTTTTGCTTACTATTTCTATTACACGTCTAACTATGATCATGGATTTTTCTATTCCTTTCTTTTTTTCTGAATGTATTTTGAAGCTCTCTTACTAACAACACATACGTTGTCAGGTCTTCTTGATGAATTGACCCTTTTATTATTATGAAATATATATTCCTCATTATCTCTGGTAATATTCCTTAAAGCCTATCTGGACATTTTAATATAGCTACTTAAACTTTCTTATAGTTAGTGTTTCCCGGTATATCTTTCCCTTTCTTTTGCTTTTAACTTCTCTGTATCTTTATTGTTAAAGTGTTTGTCTTATAAACAGCCTATAGTTGAATTTTGTATTTTTATCCTGTCTGGCAAGCTCTGCTTTTTAATTGAAATGTTTAGCCAGCTCTGCTATTTGCTTTCTATTTGTCCCATCTGTTCTTTGGTCGTTTGCTCTCCTTTATTCCTTTCTTTTGAATTAATTGAATAATTTTTAGTATTCCAATATAACTGCTCTATTGATTTTGAGTTTTGTAGTGGTTGCTCTAGAGATTAAAATATGTATTCTTAAGTTATTATTTTTAGATGAAATTATACCACGTCGTGTAAAATACAAAAATCCTACAATAATATTCCATTTATTTCCATTCCATCCTTATGCTATTTTTAACTACATTTTAATTCCAGATACATTGGGTTGGCCAAAAAGTTTATTGGGGTTTTTCTGTAACGTAACCCCAATGAACGTTTTGGCCAACCCAGTATTATAGGCCCTATAATATATTCTTAATATTTTTGTTTTAAAGAGTCAATTGTCTTTAAAGAAATTAAGAAACAAAAAAGTTTACCATTACTTCTCTCTTTGTTCCTTTGTGTAGATTTTGTGATTCCATCTGATTTTATTTACCTTCACCAGATGAACCTCCTTTAATATTTCTGGTAATGCAGTATATTGATGAATTCTTTCAGTCTTTATTTAGTTTGAAAATGTTATAGTTTCACTTTATAAAAAGCATATATTAACAGAAAATAGAATTCTAAGTTGATAGGTTTTTTTCATCAGCATTTTAGAGATAGCATTCTATTTCCCATTATCCTTATTGTTCTCTATCAATGTATCTTTTATATCTTCCTGGTTAAAAAATTTTCTATCATTGGTGTTTAGAAATTTTACTTACCCCAAAATGTAGTCTTCTTTTTGTTTATAATACTCAGGATTTGTTTACCTTGTTGGATTTGAACTTGGGTTGATATATTTCATCAAATTTGGAAAATTTTCCACCATTATATTTTCAGTATTTTTTTGCTCTAATATCTCTTGCCTCTCTTTCTGAGATTACAGTTACCCATGTGTTAGAAATGTGTGTCAATTTCTTTTCTGAACATCCCATCTGTTTACTTATTATGTCCACATTTTTCTTATAAATCCTTGAACAAATATGCTACAGTTGTTTTAAATTGCTTGTCTGCTAATCCCGTTACTTGTGTCATCTATGTGTCTGTTTCTATGGACTGTTTTTCTCCTGGTATTAGGTCATGTTTCCTGCTTAGGTCATTTTTCCGGCTTTATTTGTCTAGTGATTTTTGAGTGTATGCTGTACATTGTGAATGTGATATTGTTGAGGGCCTGAATTATATTTCCTTCCTTTAAAGAAGGTTGCATTTTTTTTTGGCTGACAGTTAATTTACTGACAGTGCAGCTTGATTTTAGGTTTTGGTATGATGGGCAAAGAGTAGATAGGATAAGAAAGAGTAGCCCTTAATAATTTAGGACATAGCTTTTCTGGGGTCTTAACTGAATGCTTAGGGTGTTCAGTGAAGTTTCTCTCCTTTGGAAACTTGGACCTCCAACATTTCCCAGCACTGTGCCATCTCTGGAATCTCCGTTCAGTTCCCAGCTCCCAGTAGTTGTTCTCTGCCAGGTCTTTCAGAGTCTCACCTGTGCATGTGTAGCTTAGCATTTGTCCGTAGACTTAAGAGGTCCTTTATGCAGATTTCTGGTACTTTTTTTCCTGCACAGCTTCCTCTTCTTTGGTATTCTGCCTCTAAAATTCCAGCTGCCTCACCAAGAACAGACTCTAATCTTTTTCCTCCACCCAATGAGAACACTGCTGTCTATTTCAGTTCCACTTCCACACCATGACTTAGAAAGTGTTCCCAGGCAGAAAGCTGGCAAAAATGTGAAGTTATTCCATGTGTTCTTCTTCTCACAGGGTCATAACCCTGCATTGTTTGTTGTGGCTGAAAACATTTATTTAAAAAATCTTTCCAGTTTCATAGTTGCTTATGGTGGAAGATAAATCCAATACCCAACATTGTGTTATGGACTGGACCGGAAGCCTCCACGAGCCCCCATTTTACAGATGGGAGTGTGGAGGCTTATAAACTCTATATGTTTTTGCCCCATTAAGGTCACTCAGGCTACGAGTGTCAGAATCCTGAGCAGAGCCCTGATTTCTCTGTCTACTTTCAGATCTCTCTGTATCACACCTCACCTGGTGTGAGAACATGGCAGTTCAGGCCATGGGAGCCTCCTGTTCTCACCCCTGGTGTGTTCTGTATTAGTGCTTCAATCTTTTGGAGACTCTGGATAGCAAAGTGTGCCAGGTGGGCTTTGGGTCTGGCAGGCCTGTGGCGGAATCAGAATCTTCACTTACCAAGGGGCTGACTTTAAACAAGTTTCTTCACATACGTACCTTCATGTCCTTATCTGTTAAAAGAGGATAAAAATACTCACCTTGCGAGAGATTTATGACGATCAAATGTTTAGAGCTCAGCATTGTGCCTGGCGAAGACACATGCTCCGTAAAGGTGGGCCAGGCCCACTCAGACTCTGTGGACTGGGGTTGATCACTAACAAATGCTGCTCTGTCTCTTTCCATGCACATGGCAAGCCCGAGTTGTTTTGTTTATTCAAGCATTTTGAGGCAAAAGCGCTTGGCAAGTCCCAGGTGTTACTAATATCTCTGAATCACTATGTAGTTCTATAAATACCTTTCCTAGATGTTATTGTTTCCCCTTATCTCACTAAAATGTAAGTCAGCAGTGAAGTTATGAACTACCAGCTCCCTTATTCTCTGCTCTGTAATTAAGGAAGTGCTAGGTGAGAGCCCTCGCTGAGGAAAGGGGGGTGGGTTGGTGCAAGCAGGCGGCGTGAATGCAGGAGGCTGCCTGCAACTTAGGCGCTACCTGGAGAGAGAGCGCTGGGGAAACCACTCGACTCAGAGTAGCGGAGCTTGGTACCCAAAGGCTGAAGGGTATACTCAGTCTCAGTCCACGAGCATTCTCCTTGTTGGGCATTAGCCTTGTAAAACCCAGTTTCCCAGCCTGGCAAGCACTTTGTTTTAGGCCTTAGCATTTCATCAGCATCTCTTTTTGTTTACGCATGCCTACCAGAATCAACCAGCCCATTTCAGTTGTACCCCGTGTTCTTTATTTTAAGTTGGAGAAGGAATATCTTCAGTGGAATTTGATCTTTTACAAAAGTCTAATTTCTTAGGACCCAGGGCAGGCAATCTTGTAAAGCTACTCTGCCTCTGATCCCATGGATTTTGAAAGACCTTAAAACATGAAAAATGCTCTTAGGAAGGGGAAAAAACACATAATTTCTGGGGGGAAAAAACATTGCATTTGTTTTCTTTGACCAACAAGATTACTTCTCCCTTAATTACTCCCAGTTCTTAGAAAGATAGAGAAGTATAACCAGTCAGAATGGCATCATCAAAAAGCCCACAAATAATAAATGCTGGAGAGGGTGCGGAGAAAAGGGAACCCTCCTACACCATTGGTGGGAGTGTGAATTGGTGCAGCCACTATGGAGAACAGTATGCGGGTTCCTTAAAAAACTACAAATAGAGCTACCATATGATCCAGCCATCCCACTCCTGGGCATATATCCAAAAAAGATGAAAACTCTAATTCAAAAAGATACATGTACCCCAGTGTTCATAGCAGCACTATTTACAATAGCCAAGACATAGAAACAAACTAAATGTCCAATGACAGATGAATGGATGAAGAAGATGTGGTACATATGTACAATGGAATATTACCCAGCCATAAAAAAGAATGAAATAATGCCATTTGCAGCGACATGGATGGACCCAGAGATTACCATATGAAGTGAAGTAAGTGACACAAAGACAAATAACCTGTGATATCACTTATATGTGGAATCTAAAAATTAATACAAACGAACTTATTTAGAAAACAGAAATAGACTCACAGACATAGAAAACAAACTTATGGTTACCGAAGGGGAAGGGGTGCCAGCTCCAGAATATGACTTCATAGGGCCTGTGCATAGGAGTTGCTTGACTCATCCCATCCTTGACGCTAGCGAGGACCCTTTCTTTACGTGGGAACAGGGTTGTGTTCCAACTTTCAGGAGATTGTCTGAATAAGAAAATAACGCAAAAGGCATGAGCTGGGAACTTCCAAAATGGCAGAGCGAGGAGCTCAGTGGGTCCTCTTCCCAACAAAACCACGTTTAACTGCAGAAAATGGAAAAACAGCAACAGGTATCCAAAAGTGTCTGCAAACCTCCATAAGGACATACAGAAAATGAAAAGGTATTAATTCAAGAAATCCATGAATAGTGGGTCCACTGGTCATGGATTTCTTGAACAGTGGGTGCTTCTTCCTACACCCAGCCTCATCATGCCTCGGGGCCTTCGATTTCAGGGTTCAGACCCTGAACCTCAGCTCCCACGAGTATGATCACACCCTGGACCTTCTGCTCATCTGGAGCTACTCCTCTGTTACCACCGCCACCGAGCCTTCCTCCTACCAGCCCCACTGAACCTGTCCATCTTGCCACCTTTATCCCTCCTCAACACTGTTAAAGCAAGCACCTTAGAAGAGGAAGCCCTGAGAGGCTGAGGTCCACCTTACAAATCTGGGTTCTGCTTCCCTGCTCAGACATTGCTGCTCACCCACTGCTTCATCCTAGTGTCCACTTGGCCCCTGACCTCAGGCTTGGCCACCCCTCCCCCTTGAATAAGACCACAGATTCCACCTTTTGGCTTGACTGTGACTGGCCTCTCTGTAGAGTTTTTGCATTTACCCCCAGGCTCCATTTTTCCCCACATCCCACTGCTTAACCAGACCCCCCTACTTGGCCCCAGTTCAGCCCTGTGAGTCTGTACAGCGGGCCTCTCTCCACGGCGGGATCAGGCAAATTCTACTCTTTTGTGTCCTGAGACCCTGATCCCCCGACTCCCCCATCTATCAGCGCCCTTAGCGGGTCCTCATTACCTCCCACACCATCCCTAATTATCTTGCTTCCCTGTCCCTTCCAGCTGCCGCTCCACCCTTGACACTTCCTCCCTAACAAGAGATACCTCCCCACTGAACGCAGGGGGAAGTGCATAGCTGCCTCACGATGTGTATTGGGAGAGTGGGAATGCGTGTGTGTCAGAGACTTCTGAGCAGGTCAAAGCATTGTTGTGGAAGGAAGAAGAAGCCCCGCGATGCTCATTTCCGGCAGAAGTTCCATTTCCAGGCCAGGGGCTGAAGAGATGCTACCCTTTCACAGTCCCTGCCACAGGAAGGGGAGCATAGAAGCCTGGAGCTTAAACTCAGCCTAAGACCTTGAAAGCTTCACAAGAGGAATAGAGACCATGGAACCTGGCGAGCAGGGGAGAGGTAGGCTCAGAGGCCAGCAATGTGGCATCTCGTGGACCATGATTTCTCTTGGTGGACGGATGGGCTCCTGCTGTCAGCATCTTTGGGAAACGTGCACGGGCTCCTCTGTTAGCACTGCTCACTACAGGTTTCAGGATTGTTTTCAGGTCAGGTGAGGTGCGGATTGGAGGAGAGGGCCGTTGCATTTTCTTGTGCTGAACCTCAGGTCTTCCCGGCACCCGGAGACAGGAGGCTCTGGGAGCATCAGGGAACGTTATTGTCATCCCTGAGGCTGGTGTTCCCGTGCAGGGCAGCAGCAGGGCTCACCCAAGCGGCTGGAGAGATGTAAACTCACCCGAAGGGCAGGAGAATCCAAGAGGAAGAGGTGGCTGCCGTCGTGGGATGGGCTTCATCATTTGTCTTCTCCAGCCTCACTTTACTCCTTCCATGTTGAACCCTTCCATCCACACACCCATGTAGCCACACACACACACACACACACACACACACGCCACTCACACACGCCGTCCTCAGGGCCCTGCTCCAGTTGTCACCCTCCTCTGGCACCTCCAGACTTTCCCACCCCTCAGCTCCGTTGCCTCCCCGCTACAATATAGTCCAGCCTCCCCCATCCAGGGACAACCGCCTGTCAGTATTTTCTTTCCAATGGACCATTGGCCATCCCTCTCCTTCCCTCATCAACACATGTCCTGTAAGAGCCGTCTTCTCTCCTCGTCCTCAACCACGGCAGCCTGAACTTTGACCCTCAGCAAAATCACGCCCAACTCCGAGCTCCCGGATCCAGGGCTCTCTCCTGGGTTTTTGTCATTTCCACATCCTCGGCAGCATTTGACTGACCGCTTCTTGCAGCTCCAGACACCTCCCCCTGGTTCTCTGTTTCCTAACTGCCTTTTCCTTGTCCTCCACCTGGTCTGCACAGGACGCTCCCCTCCTGACATCCCATAAAGGCCTCTCACCTCTCTTTACAACCTTGACCAGAGAGCTTCCTCCCTCTTGCAGCTTGAAGTCCAATCAGAATCTCCTTTCTCACAAGCAGCTGAGCTCCAGACACCAGATTCCTAACAGCCCTCTGCACACTTCTTCCTGGAGGTTGGGAACCATTCAGGCACCTTCAGCTCAACTTGTTCAAATGGAACTTTTCTGTATGACCCTCCCTTGAAACGATGAGGCAGAGAAGAAGGAACCCCACACCCTCCTCTCTCGCATCTCCAAAACCAGTGTGCCGTGTGGGGCTATAGGTGCATCGAGTGACAACGTCACCCATACCGTTTTCTAAGCACAGGTGAGCCACGGTGCAGACCAGCCAAAATGAGACCAAAATTCTGACTGTAACTTTTATGGAAAACAATTGACCATGGTGAAAGGCTTTCAAACTAGTCTATTCTCTAGGTAATTACACGTTATGTTACTGCTAAATGTTGTCCCAATCATAAAAACAATGCACTGGTTGGGTGAAATGTTGTCTCTGTTGTATGCCAGCCCCGTTGTACAGCCCTCTTCTCCTCCTCCACAAGCATCAGCAACTTGGCCATCCAAAACCTTCTGGCACCCTTGCCTCTCCGTCCGATTCTGTTTCTGTGCAGCACCCGGGAGCACCCAGTTATTCCACTTTTTACTTTACTGTCCAGGGTGTCAGTCACAGACAGATTACAGGCGAGCCTTCAGCATGGGCGACATTTCTGTTCCGCATCCTCACGGCGAAAGGCATGATTTGACTTTTGCTCTAGTTTTCTTATTGATGTCAGTGCGGGAAGGAGCATAGAAATATATCCATGTTATAAGTCACAGTGCTTCCAGCAAAACACCACTGCAACAACAAAGGAAATTCATTTTCTCACCCTACTCATTGGCGCCTGATTTGTTTACTCATGGAGAGACAAGCACACAGCAGAAAGTGAACGCCTGCAAGCCTGCAAAAGGATTTAAATGGCGTGTATGTTCCCATTAAAATTCAGTCTTAATGTCACAGCAGGAAGGCAAAATCATAGAAGTAAATGATGTTGTTTAGAGATAATAGAGCTGCTGTGGGATGAAAGAAGGATGGACCAGGAAGGGGGAGAAGGAGGGCTTGGGGAGGCGAGAGAAAGATGCTGGAGGGGATGGGGGTTAGTGGACAGATGAGACCTGTGATGCTTACCCAGGCAAGCTTAGCCCCTCTGTGCTGTGTGAGTGCATTCCTGAAAGCCTTACCTTTTCTTTCAGAGAATTTTAAACCTTATGACTATGAAGGGAGAATTGAAAATTGGGGCAGAGATGAATTCTCTAGATCTGCAGCCCCCTTGAGGTTCTCACAGGATTTCCTAGTGACTCTCTTTCCTGTTCTGTGAAATACAGTTGTAATGAAAAAAAAAGTTTCCTAACCCTCTAGAATACCTTTCCATAGGTGTTTCATCTGTGAGTGGATGTGGAGGAGCCTCCGGTACCTTCAAGTATGTGAACGAGTCCAATGTTGGACGCACAGCTGGCTGACCTGCTGGAGGGGTGCCCAGGGCTCGTGTCAGGGTGGAATCGAAGGTGGTTTGTCCAGTTCATAAACTGCTAGGTGTCGACACCACAATCAGTGCTCCTCTGGACGCTCCGAAATGAGGGAGCATCATTTAAGTCAAAAGAGTAAGAAAGAGGTAGTGGTCAGCCACGTTCCCACGGGTGGCCAGGGGAGGAGGGAAGCTGCGTGGTCAGACGGTCCTGGAGGCTGAGCTGTTCTGTCACCTTGATTCCGGCATCGACTGGTCCAGAGTTCAGTTCCCAGCTCCACCAATGACTGGTTAGCACCTCCCCAGGCCTCTCTCCCCCAGTCTAGGGAATGAGAGTGACAAGGGACACATTTTGTGAGAGCGTTGATAGGACTTTAAAGTGTTGTGTGTATAAAGTGCTTATCTCAGCGTGCCTGATGATGGACACGTGCTCAGAAAAGCGTTGGCTGTTTCCGTGGGCTTTCTGGTCTCCAGTAGATGCCACCGCTCCTTAGTCTCTGCTTCTTTTCCTTTGCGCATCTTTCCCTCCGTGAGTGGCTCCGCTTTGCTCACCCCAGAGGTGGACACCCGACTAGCCTGGCCAATCAGCACATCCTCCCACTTCGACACAGACATAGGTCAGGTGGGCTCGGGACCCTCAGGGGCCAACGAGAGCCTTCTTCAGCCATGCCCCTGTCTCTGGACTTATTCTCTGCAGGGTGATGGTCATCTCTGCCTTCCCTCTAGAGAGAGTCGGTCTGACGGGGGACAGTCAGATCTGAGAGATGGAGAGAGAGGATCGACAAGGCCCACGGGGTCCCGCCGAGCCAGCTGGAACAACCAGCCACTGAAACTTTCCCAGCAGGGAGCCAATAGACCCTCCTTTCAGCTTGAGCTACTTTAAGTTGGATTCCTCTCTCTCAATGCTAAAAAGACCTGGCTACTGCATCCTGTCCTCCTATGTAGGGCGAAGAATGTAAGAGTGCCCACCTGCACCGTGGTGGTTGTCAATCCTGGTTATGCACCAGGATCACCTGTAGGGCTTTGGAAGCAATGCAGAGTCTAAGTCCCAGCCCTGGAGATCCTGATTCGACTGGAGGGCGTCTGGGCATCCTTCTGTCTTAGTAAAGAAAGAAAGAGAAACCAGGCACCTCAAGGAAAATCCAGGGCATCTCAGTTCCTGTGGGGAGAAGGAGGCTGGGCTGTCAACTGAAGTTAGGATACGGGAATCAAAATAGAAAACCCAAAAGTTTTCTTGTAAAGAAGTCAGAGGAGGGCCATCCCGTCGTCGTCTTTGTTTTACCTGGTGACACTCGGGCTCTTTTTGATAAGAATCGTGATCTTCCATTTGATGCGAACAGAGATCTAATTATAGCATCTTAAAAGTAAGAAACCATTTCTACCAACCCTTAATTGAGGGTCATGCTGAGTCTTAGCAGTGGTTACTTTCTCCCACTGGTGTCACCAAATGTCATTTGTGTGCGGGCACTTCCTGTTCGCAAGCCCCTCCCCCAGCCCCTGGAAGAGACCTGCCAGCCCTTGCTGAGCCGGTGTGTGTTGTCGTTCTCCATCCGGGGGGGATTCTCCCCACCGCCTCCCCTCTCCTCTCCAAAGGGCACTGGTACTCCTGACAGCATCTTTGTTCAGCCAAACCCTTCTCATGTTTGAAGGAGAAAACAGGAAAGTCTTCTTTGCTGTCATCCTGTGTCAGATGAGGAAGGAGGAAGGATTTTGTTTCAGTTCAGGCCTGATTTGATTAGCCAGTGCTTGGAATGAGTATCTTAAGGCTCGTTTTCCTTAAAACCAGCCCCAGCCATCCAGCACGTGGGGCTCAGCTTCTAAGCTGAAACCTGGGGTCCACTGTTATCATTCTACACCCAGTTCCAGTGTGTGTGGTTTTTCCCCCGCACCAAGTAATTCTCTGACACCAACTGGGTGTTGTACAATTCTACTCAGTTCTGACACTATTTACCAGAAGATGACGTCAGATCCTATAGATCAGGGGTCCCCAACCCCTAGGTCGCGGACTGGTAGCGGTCCTCGGCCTGTTAGGAACCGGGCCGCACAGCAGGAGGTGAGCGGTGGACAAGTGAGCAAAGCTTCTTCTGTATTTACAGCCGCTCCCCATCTCTCGCATTCCCCATCCCGCCAACCCGTCCATGGAAAAATTGTCTTCCACGAAACCGGTCGCTGGTGCCAAAAAGTTTGGGGACCGCTGCCGTAGATTAAGAGCTCAGTCCTACAAGACCGCCCCCCAACCCCTTCAGATGCCAGTTGCAAATCCAGGTCGTCACCTGTGCTTCTGACTATAGATTGGAGGTTCCAACCACCCCCTCCTTGGGTTCAATTAATTTGCTGGAGCTGCTCACTGAGCTCAGAGAAACATTTTACTAACCAGGCTACTGGCGTGATATAAAGGGTACAACTTCTACCTGGAACAGACAGAGGGAAGCATTTATGCACAGGGCAAGGTTTGGGGAAGAGGCTGGGAGATTCCGTGCTCTCCAGTGCCTTCCTCTCCCCAAATCTCCATGTGTTCACCAAGCCAGAAGCTCTCCGCACCCCGACCTTTCGGGTTTTTCTGGAGGCTTCCTTACAGAGACTTGATTGATTCAATCATTGGCCATTGGTGACTGAACTCCAGCCCTTCCCCAGAGGTAGGGAGTTGGGACTGAAACTTCCAACCCTCTAATTACATGGTTCCAGTGACAACCAGCTTCTCTCCTTGGGTGCTTCCAGAAGTCACCTCATTAACATAACAAAAGACACCTTTAGCACTTAGGAAATTTCCAGGGTTTTAGGAGCTCTGTGCTAGGAAGGGGACAAAGACCAAATGTATATAATCACCATGTCACAGGGGTCTCGCCCTCACCCCTTCAGCTGTATCCAATCCTATGGTCAGCACCTTCTTGCTCCAAACTCCCAGATTCCTCCACGATTGTGAACTCATGAGTGTAATTTCTAGGCACTGGCTTCAAGGGGAAGTTTCTCAAAATGAGGTCCAGGGACTGTCCACACCCAATCCCTGGAGATGCTTGGTTTGAAAAAAAAAGAAGAAAAAGCCAGATCTGTATTCCTAGACCTCTCCCAGAGCAGTGGAATCAGACCCTCTGTGGAGCAGGGGCTGGGAATCTGCATTCTCTGCAGCCCCCAAGGCATTCCAAGGTGCAAAGTTTGAGCATCTCCGTGGTAGCGGGGCCCCTGCCGCTCCTCCTTTCTCCTCTCCTGTGTTAAATACTGGAAATCAGACAGCTGGGCCCTGAGCCGGGCACCGGGAGGAAGCCGGGACCACTGCTGGTCTCCTGGGTGAGTGTCATGTGTTAGGAGACCAGGGCTGAAAGGCAAGAGGGGAAAATGGTTCTTCCACTGGACTTGACATTTTAGAAAACCCTGTTTCAAACACCATGAATTTCGAGGCCTGAAAATAGTGATTATTTTTGCCCTCATTACCTTCTTTCCCTATTTAAAGTGGAATCATTGTCAAAAGAAAACTGCAGCTCTGCACACCCGTGCCATAGCCTCACACAATAGACGCTAAAAATAGGGCTCTGCCTCCGAGCTCGGCGAAACTCTGCAAAATGAAATATATATACACAGGCGTATTACCGGAGGTCCGTCCTGTCTTGTCTACTGACATCCATTTTGCCTTCTCTGTCCCCAAAATAGCTTCTCCTTCTTGTCCGGATGACCTCCTTTTCCTGATGTGCACTGACCAGCGGGCAGTACGGGCCTGGACTGGCCCCCTTGGCCACTCTTCTTGGGTTTTCTATTTGGATTCCTGATCTAGTTAACTGGGGACAGAGCCCATCCATCTGGAACCTTCTTGGCAAACATCAGCCTTGCCCACAGCTGTGATGACACCATCCCATCCTGCCCACCCTCACAAGAGCCCGGGAGGTGAAAAGCGCTTGGAGATTGACTTGAACTTGGGCCTGGTCGGTGGCTGCCCAGGGTCAGAGCAGGAGCCAGGTGCTGAGAGGAGGGTGGAAGGGAGTGGGCCGCACAGCGGAGCACCCGGAAAGGCGGATTACTACCTGGGAGCCCCAGATCAAGCCGGTGTCTGGAGAGCGGGAATTTCACTCGGGCAGACATATTGCTGCCTTGGCGTTCCGGCAGATCCTAACACCCGAAATAGCACGACTTCTTTTCGATTCCTCCTGGCATCTGCCCACAGCACCCACACCCAGGAAATGGGGGGTGGGGTCTGTTTGGACCCACTGCAGTGAGCTAGAACCACTTCACTCGCTTGGGCAATGAATGCGGTGCAGCCCAGGGCAGGGCTTTCACGGAATGCGTTCGTTCTCTCAGGCTTTTCCTTCTGTGACTGGGGCCCTGCTGTCGGTGTCCCGTGTGCTGTCACACACACCCTGGTGGGGCTCTCCATCCCCCACTAATGTGAACCCGTCCCCATCAGCTCCACAGCTCCTGACCCGGCGTCTAGAAGCTGACGTGTCCCTCTCCCGCTCCCGGGCCAGGGGTCCCGTCACCTCCGCAGCCTCCCCTGCATCTGGACCGGGTTTTCTTTTTTTTTTTTTTTTTTAACATCTTTATTGGGGTATAATTGCTTTACAATGGTGTGTTAGTTTCTGCTTTATAACAGAGTGAATCAGTTACACATATACATATGTTCCCATATCTCTTCCCTCTTGCGTCTCCCTCCCTCCCACCCCTCCAGGCGGTCACAAAGCACCGAGCCGATATCCCTGTGCCATGCGGCTGCTTCCCACTAGCTATCTACCTTACGTTTGTTTTCTTGTCTCTGCAGTACCACCCTAAGCGGCTCTCGTTTGCTCTGTGAAGCGGGCTGAGCAGCCCAGGGCTGACTCCCCTGCGGTGTCTTATTCTGCTGAGAAGCCGAGGTCAGTCATGTTAACCTCAGACTTTTCCAGTATCACCTTCTCTGGGCCCCTCTGGGTGCGCTGTCTCTTGGGCACCAACAGCTGTGTTCCAGAAAAGTGACGTGTGAGAGGGATCTTCTAAATCTGACCTTGTGCTGAAAGCAAATAATGATCTTAATAGTTGCAGAAGTTCCGTTTTCGGGCCTAATTCTCTTAAGCTGCAGCTCACCTGCAAATTTTTAGTGGCTTTCCAGAGACCCGCACAGTCACATATACGCGGATTCTCTCAGTTACCCCTGCTGTAAAGCCACTCAGATCTACTGGCTGAAAGTAACCATTTTATTATTTCTCATGACTCAGTGGGTTGACTGGGGCTCCGCTGGAAGTTTCCTCTGCTCGTCTTGCGTGGGGCCTCTCATGGGCTTGCAGTCAGATGGCTGGGACGTCCAGTGTGCCTCTGCTCTGGTGCTTTGCCGGGCCGGCTGGAAGGCTGTGGCCTCTCGTTTAACTCACGTGGTCCTTCCATGTTCCTGGCTTGAGTGTCTTCACAGCATGGCGGCTGGTTCCCAAGGACAAACCCCACTTTGCAAGCCTCTGCTTTCATCCCTCTTGCTGACGACCCTTGGCCCGAAGCAAGTCACATGGCCAAGCCCAGGGACATCGTGGACAGTCCCAGCGGGCAGTGATCCCTTGGAGCCAGAAATGTAAACCATCCACCCCACCAGTTATTCCACTGAGGCAGCCCCCTCAGGGATAACCAACTCTGACATACATGCAACACCATAAGCAAATCGTGGTGTCCGCTTTTCACAGAGAGGAAACGAACAAATAGAGAGCCATTCAGTGTAGAAGGAGGAGCTGACCAGCTCTCCCTAACAGGCAAATTCTCATTAACGCCAAAGGAAATTGGAGCACTTTTTTGGTCTGTTTCTTGTGATCATTTTGGTTTTCCTAACTTTTAAAATTACACTTTAATAAAAAAAAATGCACAGACATCATGGTTCATTGTTTATAATTCTTCCAGTCACTGGATTTCATTGATAGTAACTACATCACCTCTAGCCCACAATCTTCCCTCACACTTCCTTCCCCTGAGAAACAAGACCACCACGTCGGCTGGCGAATCCCCCGCTTCTCCTGCACATATGTCTCCCCTCAGAGGGATGTGTCTGTCATCAAATGCCGGTCTTGCCCTCTGTGTCCCCAAGACAGAAAACATCTAGTTGTTCCACACGTGCCCTGCCTCGGCCATGAGTATCCATGATGTCTAGAAACCAGCACTTTAAACACTTAAATCAGGAGGAGGATTTGTTTTGTTTCGTTTTGTTTTGAAGAGACGTGATCCACTGTTTTGGAGACCAGCAGATAATAAGTTTGAACTTCAAAATCTCAGAAAGTAGATTCAAGGGACATTACTTTGAATGATAGTAACAGACAAGAATTCAAGACATGGAGTGTAACATGAAGTAGCAACCGGTTTGCAAGGCAGAAATAGACACAGATGTAGAGAACAAATGTATGGACACCAAGGGGGGAAAGCAGGGGGGTTGGTGGTGGGATGAACTGGGAGATTGGGATTGACATGTATACACTGATATGTGTAAAATAGATAACTAATAAGAACCTGCTGTATAGCATGGGAAACTCCACTTCGCTGTACAGTAGAAACTAACACAACATTGTAAAACAACCATAACCCGATTAAAAAGCAAAAAACAAAAACACGAAATAGCACAAGAGCAAGATGGAGCTGAAGAAGTAATTTTTTTAAAAACTTTTTCCTAAGGAAAATTTGAAATATTTATATAAGTAGCCAGAATAGCATGATGAACTGTCAGGTGCTCGTGATCCAGCTTCAATAATTACCAGTTTGTAGCCAATCTTTGTTCACCTTCACCTCCACCTGCTGTCTCCAGTCAGGGAAGTTTGAGGCACATCCCAGACATCACATCATTACATCTGTAACTAGTTCAGTGAATCTCAAAATAATTATGCTGAGGGAAGGGAGCTAGACAAAAAGAATATATACTTTATGATTCTATTTATTTAAGATTCTAGAATGTACAAACAAATTTATATTGACAGAAATTAGATCGGTTATTGGGGACAGGAATGGAGAGAAAAGAGGGGGATGATTACAAAAGAACCTCAGAAACTTCTGGGGGTGACGGACGTGCTCATTATCTTGTTTGTGGTGATGGTTTCACAGGTGGCTACCTACGTCACAACTCGCCAAATTTCACATTTTAAATATGTGCTGTTTATTGTACATTAATTGTACCTTCATAAATCTATCTTATCACATTAGGGTTGAAGGTTGGGTTTAAAAATAAGCAGAGTTTAAAAATTGAGTTAGATGTTTAAAATCATTTGTTTTCTTCTTTCTATTTTTATTAACATAAATATTTAAGGATATACATTTTCCTCTGAGGCTTGCTTCAGCTATAACTCACAGGTTCTGTTGTATAGTTTTCTAAAAATTGTCATTGACCTAATAGATGTTTGGGAGAGAGTTGTTTATCTTTTTGAAAATTTCAGGTAGAAGAATCTCTTCTATTGCTCTGTTTTGTAATCGATGTCTAGGGTGAGCAGATGATCAGAGGGTTTTGCCCAGTGCTGTTCCTACTTTTGGGAATTAGCTAAGATTTTCAGTATGGCCTATTATGTTACCAGTTTTCACTGACCCTTGAAGAGAAGATAAATTCTCCATTTTCAGGAGATAGATTCTGACATGTATCAGTCAGATCAGCTTTCTTAATTTTTACTTATTTTTGCTACCTGATATAAATTCTGACATGAATTAATAGAATTGAAAAGTTTCCCGCCACAGTGTGTTTCTGTTCCTCCTTATCTCTCTTCTAACTTCTGCCTCATGGATATTGCTGCTACGTGAGTTTACACGTAGATCTTCATTAACTCCTCTGTCTCCATTGTGTGACGTACCCCTTAGTGTCCTCCGCCCCATATAATGATTTTTATCATGAGTTTCCCTTTCTTTGAAGGCAGTCTGACAACACGTGCTTTCTTTTGGTTTGTGCTTGCCCAGTACACCGTGTCCATCCTCTTCATTTTGAAACGTTATGTTCACTGTTTTAGATATGTTGTGTTTAAACAGCATAGAATTGGATTGTGCTTTATGACGTAAGCCCATTTATATGAGTTAATCCCATTTATGTCTGTTGATGTGATAGATGAGGTTGGTTATCTTTTTGGCTGCGTTGGGTCTTCATTGCTGTGCGCAGACTTTCTTCAGTCGCGGCGAGCTGGGGCTACTCTTTGTTGCGGTGCGCAGGCTTCTCATTGCGGTGCCTTCTCTAGCTGCGGAGCACAGGCTCCAGGAGCGTGGGCTTCAGTAGTTGCAGCATGCAGGCTCAGTAGTTATGGCTCGCAGGCTCTAGAGCACAGGATCAGTAGTTGTGGCGCACGGGCTTAGTTGCTCTGCAGCATGTGGGATCTTCCCGGACCAGGGCTCGAACCCGTGTCCCCTGCATTGGCAGGCGGATTCTTAACCACTGAGCCACCAGGGAAGTCTTGTGATAGATGAGTTTTATCGTATATCTGTCATATTATTTTGTTCCCTGAATATATTGTTTTAAAATATTTCCATATAAGGTCTATTTGTTTCCTGAGGGGTAGGGGGTCAGGGTGAGGAAAAAGAGAGGAGAAGGGGGTGGAGGAGAAAAGGCCTCACAAGAAGAGAAGTTCTGGTATTTAGAAAGATTTGTAATGTCGTTCTATTGATTATCTTTATAATCACATCATCATATAACCCCCTCGGACATTTGCTTTTTAAACAGTATTGAGCAATGATAAAATTAGTATGTACTTTCTTCCCTTTCTCTTGCCATTCCTCCACTTCCTGACTTTACTCAATAACATTATCTATCAGTTTTTACTTTGGACTCTGTGGGATAGGGAGGGTGGGAGGGAGACGCAAGAGGGAGGAGATATGGGGATATATGTACATGTATAGCTGACTCACTTTGTTATATAGCAGAAACTAACACAACATTGTAAAGCAATTATACTCCAATAAAGATGTTAAAAAAATTTATGTGTCTACTATTTGATTCTTTAGTTTTAAATTCTTTCCTTTGTCTCCCTAGTTTTGTAGGTATGGCAGTTATCAACTTCCTGTCATCTTTACTTGTTTCCCACCCCAGTTTTTATGATTTGTACTATTTCTGCATTGTCAGAGCACATAACCTTTACATTCTGTGTTGTTACTCTAATCGTCACATTACATTTGCTCCTGGATCTAAATTCAATATAATCAATGCTTACAGTGAGACTTCAGGCTAAAGTTTCTGTAGTTGACTCTCAGTGGGCCGAAGTTCATTTTCTGGTCTTTTCCTCAAGAAGGGCTCATGGGAACCATGTTTTCTGAGTTCTTGAATGTTCAAGTGGTTTGCTCTAGCCTTTAGAATTGTCTAACAGCTTGGATGATATAAACTTTTTGGTTTACACTTTCCTTAAATATCTTCTAAATGTTGCTCTATTCCCTTCTAATGTGAAATGCTGTTTTTGTGAGGTCTGAGTTCCACCTGATTTTTTCACTCCTTGTAAGCGACTTGATTTTTTATGCTTTACTGCCCAAAAGATACCTTCTTTAAGTCCAGTAACTTGAGTAGGCATGTCTTATGGGGTAAGTGTCCTGAATCAGGTTTCCCTAGTAAGTGTTGTGAACGTTCAATAAGTAGATTCAAGTCTTGTTTTATTTTAGGAAATGTTTTGAGTTATATTTAAAAATATTTGTTACATTGCATTGCTTTGATCTCTTCAGGGACTCCAGTTTTGCACATGTTGGTTTTCCTTAGACTTCCTGCCATCATTGTCATTTTCTCTCTAATCCTTTTAAACTCCTTAACTCTGTTTCATTTAGTTTGCATTTCACATTTCTGTCCTTTATGTCCCTTACAGTGTTTTCTGCAGTGACTCTGCTCCCTTTTTCTCCTTCCAGTTTTGTCTTCATCTGTGTGACGGCTTTATTTTTTTCTGCTTCTTTTCTGAGTCTTCTAGCCCTACTTTATCACCTCGCATTGCCTTGTCATCTTTTGAGTTCCTGCTTTTGTGCTTTGTGGTTTTCCTTCAGAGAGAAAATTGTTTTGTTAAGGTTTTTTTTTTGTTCTGTTTTGCTTCTAATTCATGGTGGAATGTTTGATCGTAATTTTCTGTCTTCCGGGCTGTATTTTTCTGGTGCGTGTTCTTCTGTTGACATGATTTGCTGCTCTTTGTGTCTTATGTTTTATCAAAAGTATTCTGTTTCCTTTTTCATTACATATAGAGCATATGGGTTGAACTTTCCTAAATACAGCTTGTTTTGCAAGAAGTTCTAACCAGAGGTGGGGCAAGAACAGCTTTCTAGAATTCTTAAACCCAAAGGATCTCTCTTTCTCTGTTTCCACAGAGGTGGACTGCTTTCTGAAAATATTGTGTGACTCTCTGTAGGGTTCTGCCTCTTCAGCTTCTCTGAATCAAACCTGGTCCACAAGGGCTCCTGCTGCCCGTCTTAGGACTTCCAGGTCCTTCACCAGCCAGCGCAAACAAGGGAAGATGAGCACCCCACCTTCAGGAAGTGTAGCTGTGCTCGCACTTTCTAAGCCCCACTGCCACGAGCCCCTAGACACTCCTGCACCTCTTCCTGTGAGGTTTCTGCTCTTGGCAGCCCTTACACCTGTTTTAGAGGCTACAGATCGTATCCATCTCTAAATTTCAGTGCAAATTAAACTCCTTGAAGCTGCGTATGATTTCCACGAGGAGGAGTAAGCACCACCACCGTGCTCATTTCCAAATCTGATAATTTGGGGGAGTCAACGCTAAGCTTCCGCGCTCTCCTTCTCGAGGCATTTAGCCAGGTGCTGCTTGAGGCATGATGGGGGTCCAGTCTTCCTCTATCACTCTCCTTCCCCATCGCTGACTCTGGTAGCCCTGTTCCAGCAGGTAATGTGGTAATGTACATTAGTGAGAAGGACGGTCAGTGGGGACAACCAGAAGTGGTGGGAGCTTTAGCAAAGGGGAGAACACACGTGTCATCCAAAAGCCATCCATATCAACTAAGGGGAAACATGCACACACACACACACACACACACAGAACACACAGAACACATCAGCAGGCCCCTGGTGTGCCACCTGGTCTGGACTGTCTCTAGGGTCCTGCTCTGCTCTCCTGCATTAAGAATCCTCACCATGACTGCATACTGTCTTGGTGGCTTCTCTGCCCCGCACCAACCCCAAGGCCATCCTTCATGCTTACTTTCTCTGGTCACAATGAGTTTGTGAAGACACCTTGTTTTTTCCACCTACCCTACCACCCCACCATTTGCCCTGCTCCAGTCCCATCTCATTCCCTTTAACAGGTACCTTCCTATCACGCAAGGCCTTAACCCAAGCAGCTCTGTGCAGGCTGGAGTTGTCCTGGGTGCACGCACCACCCCAGGGGCTCTGGTTGATTCCAGAGTTAGACTGTGGCCACCCCGACCTTCCAGTGCCCAGGCCCACATGTGGAGTGAGGAGACATTGGCGTGGGCCAGCCCTGTGCAGAGAGAGAAGGCTGGGTGAGCTTCCAGAAGGGGACAGGGATGCTAACATGACAGAGCGGCCTGGGTGGGCCCGAGGGAGAGAGCGGAGGACAGGCCCGGGAGAGGAGGCCGGTGCCCCTGCATGTCATCTGGGGCCCTGCACGGGGATTTCCAGGCTGCTGTGAAGCTCCAACAGCTCTGGAACAAAGTTGGAATGTTGTTGGAGAACAGCCTTGTCAGGACTAGGGGCCAAGTGTTCTTGGACACTTACCAGCAATAAACAGACTGCCATGAAATAGATCAAGAATGCTTTCCAATTAGGACAGTTGTGTGGGTTTAAAAAAATTTTTTTTCCCTGAAGTTAAGAAAGGGAACAAAATGCAAAAATCTGTTCTTTTCTTCCAAAAGTCTTTAAGTAGCAAATAAGCAAGGTGTCAGGACTGGGAAAACCTTCTGTCTAGGCTCCGAGTAAATGAACTTGCCTTTTGATAAAGAGCTTGAGTTAAAATTAAACAGATACATATGCATTACTTGCAATAGAATGATCCTGCATGTGGCGCCTTAAAAAGAAATCTGAACATTCTTCTGAGTAGGGCAAGCACAGAGACTCAGACAACAGTCCCTCCTCCAGAAATCCATAAACAGCCCTCTCCATCCACAGCAGAGGAAGTTTCTGAGAGTGCCCACCAAATGTCCTCCTGATCTTAACCAGATGGCCCAGGCCTTTCCCTGGGCGCTTCCAGACAAAGCCACTTCGGCTGCTCCTAGAGACAAAGCCAACCTCCAACAAAGTCAAGTATCTAGGACTGCTGCGCCTACCCCAGGTCCACCCCCATCCCTGGCGGTGTCTTCAAAGTCTGCAGAAACGTCTCCAGTCCTTATACCAATTACCTGTGTTGGGCCCATTTTAATGTAAATTTGAATCCAGTTTCAAATTCCAATTTAGATCCTGTGTTCTCAAGACATAGAATGGTGCCAGGCTCATGGTTCACGCTCAGCATACATCTAGAGATGATAGAGGATGTTGTTATAACTTCACGTAGTAGATTCAGGAGAACTATGGAAACTTTGAAAGCATTTCTAACACACATTTCTTGGCTGTGGGAGATGGGTAGAGTAAAGACAATGAACCATCATTTAGGCCGGTAGTTCTCATTGCTTTTTGGTCTTAGGATTCGTTGATACCGCTAAAAGTTATTAGCAGAAACTAACACACCATTGTAAAGCAATTATACTCCAGTAAAGATGTTAAAAAGAAGAAAAGTTTATTGAGGACTCCAAAGAGCTTTCGCTTATAAGGGTTACATGTATTGCCAATACAGAAAATAAAACTAAGAAGATTCTAAACTATTCTTAATTTATTTAAAAACGATAATGATAAACTCATTGCTTATTAACAGAACATTTTTCCTTAGGAGAAATAAAACCAAAAATAGTGGGAAAAGTGGCATTGTTTTACATTTATCAAAAACAAAAGAGGGCTTCCCTGGTGGCGCAGTGGTTGAGAGTCCGCCTGCCGATGCAGGGGACACAGGTTCGTGCCCCGGTCCGGGAAGATCCCACATGCCGCGGAGCGGCTGGGCCCGTGAGCCATGGCCGCTGAGCCTGCGCATCCGGGGCCTGTGCTTCGCAACCGGAGAGGCCACAACAGTGAGAGGCCCACGTACCGCAAAAAAAAAAAAAAAAAAGAATGAAACTCATGCCTTGCTGTTGCGTCCTGTCTTCTAACTTCCTTTCCTTTCCTCTTTCCAACCGTAGTTGACTCTGAAAACCTGATCTCAGGGAGATCAGCTTTCTCAACATGGCCACAGGTATTGCCCAGCAGAAGGCCATCAACAACCTTAGGGAGGGCTCTTGGGGCGCTTGGGTGACACCCCAGCCCTTCACTCTGTAGAAGAAAGGGCCCTGTCAGGTTGACTCAAGGGATACTGGCAGATACTAGAAACAGTCTGAGCAACGCAGACTCAGGAAGATAAATCACTTTTGCAGTGAACCCCTCACCGAGGGCAAGCTGTCTAGAAGTACTGTGGCAGGAGGTTGTCCGCCCCTGACCCCTGGATGAGTCACAGGGAGCAGACCACCCCATGCATTTTTCTTTCACACACTTGCCTGTGTCATGACCCCCGCATTCTTATTCATTGCTTGTCTAAGTAGACAGACCACTTGAACCTCACCGTAGGGTCTGGACTGACTGGGCCCCGGGAAGGGAGGTGTCCTGTAGCATCACACACGGAGGTGAGGAAGAAACCAAGCACCCCAGGGCCACTGGTGCAGAGCACAACTTCTTTGTCCCTGAGCAGTGCCATGGAATTGGATTTTCCCCCCGAAACTGCAATGCAGTCAGGCCCCAAAGATAAGACCATCTGCTTGACACATGGACCCCCAGTTCCATATTGTGTGCCTTCTGCCCTTCAGGGGCCCCACCCTGTCCCCAACCCCCTCCCTCCGCCTGGCAGCCTCACCCTTTAGCATCTGGGTTTTTTGTTTGTTTGTTTTGTTTTTGCTGTACGCAGGCCTCTCACTGCTGTGACCTCTCCCGTTGCGGAACACAGGCTCCGGACGCTCAGGCTCAGCGGCCATGGCTCACGGGCCCAGCCGCTCCGCGGCATGTGGGATCTTCCCGGACTGGGGCACGAACCCGTGTCCCCTGCATCGGCAGGCGGATTCTCAACCACTGCGCCACCAGGGAAGCCTGCATCTGGCATTTTTGCCAGTAGAAACGCCCACCAGGTGTCACAGGCGCTGGCTATCTTCTCCTACTGGTCCCCCTTCTCAGAAGCACAGTTTGGCTCATTTATACTTTTCCTCTGTGTGCCTCGTGATGACTCCGCCCTCCCCTGACACCATTCTCATCCCTTCCTTGCTACTCGTGCAGGAGTGGCCCATGGGATGGATCTCAACTAAAACCTCTGGTCAACAGTGTGAAAGTCTTCAAGCATAGGGTGGTGCTTCCCGACCAGCTGTGGGAAAGCCAGAGGCCCTTTTTCAACTGCCCAAGCCTCTCCAAACATCGGTGCAGCTCCCTGGGAAGCAACATTAACTCTTGTTCCTGGAGTACCGCGTGGGAGCTGGGTGGGATGCTGGGAGATGATAGAAAATATATATTTGTCTCTGCCCCCGGTTCCTGGCACAGAGCTCCTAAAACTCTTGTAATTTCCTAAGTGATAAAAACACTAGCATCTTTTGTTCTAATGAGGCAACTCTGAGTGGGCTCCTAGAAGGGGGCTGGTCCTGGAAAGACCAAGGCATGATTAGAAGCTTGGAGTTTTCAGCCCCACCCCATCCACCAGAGAGGGGGTGGAAATGGAGTTAATGATGGATCATGCCCGCGTGAGGAAGCCTCCATACGATCCCAACAGTAGGGGGTTCAGAGAGCTTCCAGGCTGGCAAATGCATCCACACTGGGAGGGTGATACACCCCCATTTTCCCCCAGACCTCGCCCGTGTATCTCTTCATCTGGCTGGTCACCTGTATCCTTTATCATATCCTTTAATAGACTGGTAAACATAAGTAGGCGTTTCCCTGAGTTCTGTGAGCCACTCTAGCAAATTAATTGAACCTGAGGAGGAGGTCATGGGACTCTCCGATTTGTAGCCAAATTGGACAGAAACTGTGAGGAACCTGGAGGCCTGTGACTTGCCACTGGCATCTGAAGTGGGTGGGAACAGTCTCGGGGGCGCTGAGCCCATACCTATGGGATCTGACACTCTCTCCAGGTATTGTGTCAGAACTAAGTTAAATTGTAGGACACCCAGCTGCTGTCACAGAGCATTGTTCAATGTGGGGAAACCCTGCCACCCGCTGCTCTCAGAAGTGTCGTGAGTGTCCTGTGTGAGCAGTAAAGGAGACTCACAGAAAGTGAAACACAGAAGGACGTGGAAAACTGGGATATGTGCTACAGAGGAGACTTTTTCCTTTCTAGATGCATTTGTGATTTGTGTGATGTGTCCATTTCAGAGAGATCTGCCAGGAATGTTCAGGGGACTTGATTAATTTTGACCAAGTTTGGTATTTGCTTTAAGTTCCATTAAATCTACCACCTCGAAATATAATTTTCTTAATTAGGAATCTGCAAAAGGGTTTTTTTAATGGGTTTTAGTGCATTTCCAGGATGTTAATAAGGCAAGAGCTCCGAGTGACAGCAGCTGCGGGCTCTTTGTGACGCAGTTATTATTTCCATCGTTAAAACCCCACTCATTGTCGTCATAGGGAGACCATTTAAACCTTGCTGTGAAGGGGACACAGGGTACCACACAGTCCTCCAAGACAGAGCTTCTAAACTTTTATAACGCAGGCCCCTTCTTGTGAATGTACAAATCTCACCCTGTTCCCACCCCACCCTCAAATCCTGAAAGGTCCCCAGCTGAAAATCACTATACATTTGCTACTTCCTTCACCCAAAAAACTTCTCCTGAGCTTTACTTTGGGTTGTTTATACTGCAAGGACTAATAGCTTTTGAAACCTACTTTGTAAATACTAAATGTTTCTGTAATGTTGACTAGGCTTTTTTCACACCAGCATACATGGCTCCTTCCATGTCCCTGACTGGGATGAAATCTGCGGGTAGACACCCTCCTCCTAGACAATCTCTGCTCTAAGAAACAACTTCCTGAGAGCAGAGAGTTAGGGCTTTTCGTGTTGGTTTTGCAGATGTTTAAGCCTGGACCACCACCGCTTTCTGCAGGGACACAGGAGGGTAAGGGAACATTGGGGCTTGACGTGGGGAAGTAGCCGTTGACAACACCATCGAATTTCCTGGAACAGTTGACTTGGGAAAATCATCAGCAAATTAGATACATTAGAATGGGGGCGAGTTACCCAGGGCCGCTGGACCACTCCAGCCCACCCCACTTCTCCCTGCTGCCTGGGTTTTAGTTTCAGAATGAAAGGTTAGAAACATGCTCAGATATTGTGTCATCAGCAACCTTTTCGTTGTCAATGTTCTCATCCGTATTTGCAGGGATCAGCTGTTGCCGCATCACCAACTACCTCAACACTCAGTGGTTTAAAGAAATACTGACTTACTGTTACTCACAGCTGAGCAGTCCATACCTTTTATTTACTGATGCTTTGATGTCTGGGGCCTACTCGCTGACCCAGCAGGGACTGCCCCCCCCAGGTTGGCTAATTCCTAGAGACAGTAGGTGACTCACCTGCACGTGTACCTTTCACATGCAAACCAACCAATCCACAGCCCACATCCTAACCACCACCTTTATGGGGCTCCCACACTCTGGGCCACTGTCCTCTGCCCTAACCACCACGGGGCCAGGTACCAGACAACTAGGGACAGCCCCAATGCCCCAGAGCCTGCTGAAATTACTGGAACTAGCAAACCCTAAGCTGGATTACCCCGCCTCGATCATTCCTTCCATGGAAACCACAGTACAGCCTCTTGCTCACGTCCCCCCAACTCCTGACTGACCCTGGTGCTTTCCCATGGGACCCCACCATAATGTGGTGGGCCCCCTTCTCTTGGGATCTGTAAGTATAACAAACTTTCTTTTCAATGGCAGTCATCGCCCGCTCTGTTTGCCTCACCATACCTGAACCATAGTACAACCTATATTTTAAATCTACAGTTTACAAGTCAGTGAGGCAGCCCTTCTGGACTCAGTAGAGCACCTGCAGTCAGCCATGGGTCCAGCAGACAGCTCTGCCGGTCTTGACCGCACTGCCATGTTTGTTTGGGGATTAGCTGCTTTCTGGCTGTAAACTTCTAGAATGTCCATGGCTGAGCCAGCTGGGCTCTCCCTCCTAAGGTCTCTCTCCCTCCAGCAGGCCAGCCTGGGCCTGGTCACGGGGCAGTGGCAGGGAGTCAAGGGAGTAGACTGGGCAGGACCTCTTCCAGCCTCAGCTTGGAATGGGCACACAGCACTTTCCCTGCATCCTGTTGGCCAAAGCAATCACAAAGCAGCCTAGATTCCAGGGGGAAAGAAATAGACTCTACTGTTTGATGAAGGGGCAGCAGTGTCACATTGAAAATGACCTGGACACGGTGGAGACATTTGCCAATCACTCCACCACCACGTTCCTCTGCTCAAAAGAACAAAATCTCTAAATACAATTTTCCCTTGTGGACTCAAATAAAGCTATTGACATTTTAAATTAAAAAAGAAAAAAGGAGGAGGCGGCCTGTGTGTGAACAGCTCTTCACTGTTCCATTAGAACTAGAAATCGTCTCAGTGGGTGGAATCACATAAACATGAATGATTGGGACAAAATGTGGGAACCACTTGGAACACTTGTTAAAAATGCAGGTTCCTGGCCTCAAAACATCTAATTCAGTAAAACTCAGGATGAGGTCGAGGAGTCTGTATGCTAACACACACTTCAGGCAGCTGATCCTAAATACATTTGAAAAACGCTGGTGCCAAAAAATGTGTGTGTGTGTGTGTGTGTGTGTGTGTGTGTGTGTGATAATATCTCCATTTTACAAAAAGGAGACTAAAGGCTCTAAGGCCTAGACCTATTTAGTGACCTGTCCAGGTTCACTTAGAAGATTAACTGCAGAGCTGGGATTAGTACCCAAGTCTCTTGGCCCTTGACCTGTGACGTGTGGTTTGAAGGGTGCAGAGAGCCCCCATTCCCCTTAAAAGCATTTCCTCTTAGGTCTCGCCACAGTGCCTGAGGGTCTCCCATCAGCTATCCCTGGGCTCCTTTTCAGTGTGAGCAGGGTTATTCCCACCCATTTCCAGACCTTGCAGGGGGTCTAGAATGACTCGGGCACTGGGAAGGTGGGGTAACAGGGAAGGCAGACATGTTAAAACCTGCTGCCCTAAAAGTCTCACACCTTAGCTTAAACTGATGTCTTGTATTAGTTGCTAGCTACCAGCTTAGTCCTGGGGGAGCCTTTTTCATCCCTTGAAAGCAAGCAGTGAAAAGAGAGCAGGAGGGAGAAAGGAGGAGGAAGGAGGACATTTCTCTGATTGGTCCTCTCTCTACACAAGTGATCCTTGTACTCCCATGATGACGGGACCAGCGCTGTGCCCATTTTACAGATGGAGAAACAAGGATGCACAGAAGCCTACCCATACTTCCAGAGAGAGACTGGACCCCGCCTCTCCTGCCCTCCTCCTGGAAAATGACGATTTGACAAATAGAAATCCCCAAAAGGCTTCGATTTGGTGGTGTTCCTCAGGACCCTGGAAGAGGTATTGATGGGTTTCTCTGGAAGGAAAGTGAGGAATCAGCTCAGTTTTAAGATGAACTAGGTCTTCAAGCTTGATGTGGAAAATGACACCCAGGACATACCCCCAGCTGGGAATTTGCGATAATACAGTTCTACCCCGACTGCCCTTAGACGTAGCGCAACGTTGTCAGGAAGACAGAAATGCAGCCCTGCGCCCAGTCTGCTCAGAACTGTAAGCAACAGTGTCTGATCACTCCTCAGACTGTTGAAGGAAAACAGTCTTCATCAATTTGGCACTGGCCTCATCTCTGAGTTGTTCCCCTGGGGCTCTGTGGCCACTTCAGACGGTGTATTAGTCAGGTTCTCAAAGAGGATATCTGTGGATGTTACATTACCTCTCAATAGATAGATAGATAGATACATAGGTAGATAGATAGGTGGATACGTAGGTAGATAGACGGATACATAGGTAGATGGATACATATTTGATAGATAGATGGATACATGGGTAGATAGATGGATACATGGGTAGATAGATAGACAGATAGATATAGAGAGATTTATCTTAAGAAATTGGCTCATGCCACTGTGGGGCTGACAAGTCCAAAATCTGCAGGGCAGGCTGGCTGGAGACCAAGGGAAGAGCTGACGTCGCAGTTCAAGCCTGAAGAGCATCAGCTGGCAGAATTCCTTGTCCCCCAGGTACCTCAATATTTTTTCTATTAAGACCTTCAACTGATCGGATGAGGTCCATGCCCATTATGGAGGGTAATGTGGTTTACTCACAGTCTCCCAATATGAATGTGAACCTCATCTAGAAATACCTTCACAGCCACGTCTAGACTGGTGTTTGTCCAAGACCTGGGTCCCATAGCCTAGCCAGGTTGACACATGAAATTAGCTCACAGCTGGACGGGGAGTATCGAGATGAGGGTGGGGATCTGTGCTCAGAAACAGGCTTAATGCTGAGCTGGATGTGATGGGAGGAAAACAGCACAGCAGTGCAGCCCCGGCACCTGCACCTCGGCGGACAGGGTCAAGAGCTGGTGTGGCCTCCCACGCAGCGAGCTGATTCCTTCCGACTGTGTTTTGAGCAAACTGGACTCTTGCTGCCGGGATGAGATGGCCTGGCTCCCTTACCCCTCCGCCTCCTTGTGTGTGCTGGACACCCCGTCCTCCCAAAGGTACCCCCAGCACACAGGCGGGAGCACACACACAAACCAGCTCCCAGAGGGACCCACAGAGGGCCCCGGAGTGACAAGAGCCCTGGATTGCTCTGCATGGCGGCTCCTTGATGGTTGTGCATTCGGCCAACCTGGTCCCTGGGAGCCGCGGTCCTAGGAGTGCGACAGAAGAGCTGGGGCAAGTCCAAAGGGGATGCTTTCAAGCAGCGTGAAACCCAGAGAAATGTCAGAGCGTCGGACACAGTAGGAAAGCGCCTCTTTGTTCTCTCTAATGGCTTCTGCCTCAAAGATGGGAGGGGGTGGGGACACCGTGGGGGGAGGTGTAGGGGTTGGGCGGGGCTGCCAGCGACTCAGGGGAGGTGGAGGGAGGGGGCAGGGGGAGGGGGGAAGAGCTGGAGAGGAGAAGCGGGGGAGGGCGGTGACCCTCCGCAGCAGAGAGTTCCGGCTCTGGTCTCTATACAAGACAGAGTGAGCTGGAGACACGTCCGTCTCCCGGAGCCCCGCGGGATCAGGGCTTAACTGGGGCCACGCTGGATGTCATTCCCCGGATATTGCTGGCGACAGTCGGATATGTTTAGCCTCAGTTATCTGAATAACTTACTTGAATATCTCTAACCGGAGGTAAAATTTGATTGGAAAAGTAGAGCAATGTAAAGACCTGGGGAGGGAATTCCGGAAGCAGGGCTGGCCTGAGGCAAAATCGGAGCTTGGCGCTTTGTGTCTTTCCCTGGACCCCTGTCTGCAGGTGACCTTCCCACTCTGCGCCCCGTCCCCACTCCTCAAGGACCTCCGTGCACCGGGGTCGCTCACCTGTGACTCCCCTTGACCTGCACCAGGGTCACCTGCAAGGTGATAATGATGCTAACAGTCACTGTGCTCTGACCATGTGCCCCTAACATATAGCATCTCATTGAGGAATTAAAAGTCCCATTTTACAGGTCTGTGACACACATGCTAGTGATTCAGACCTCCCTCCGCCTCAGAAGTCCATGTCAGGGCCCCTCTGCAGTTCCCCTCGTGCTGTTTCTGATAAAACACTGAGCTGTCAAAGCCCAGAAGACCTCAGTGCTCACCCGGTTGACCCCCTTCATTGTACACGAGAGGAAGCTGAGGCCCAGGGAAGCTGAGGGACCTCTGTAAGGCTGCACAGCTGGTTGGCGGCACGGTCAGGACTAGAACGCAGGCGACCGGACTCCTAGGGTTGCCAAGATTCCTGTTTGTGGAGAAGAGCTGATAGACTCATTCACACCGTGATGTTCAGTGATGTTCGTGACTGAGAACAGCTTAATCCCGCCACCCTGCATTTTAATCCCATTCTCTGCACTTTTACTGAGAAGGGAAACTGTCAAACACTGGCCAAGTAGGGCCTAAGAGGCTGGGTTAGAGGAGGTTAAAGTTAGGGGCCGAGGAAACATTTCGGATCCTCGGATCGTAACACATGGGCATCGGCTCTGATGCTTACTTAGTGGGCTAGAGCTGCAGAATAATTTACCCACCATCCTGCCTTAGGGTCTGGCTGGAGTGACTGATAAACTCTTAGAAGCTTTGACATGGGAGGGAACTCGGAGACTGTCCGATTGTGGAATGGCAAACACAGCACCCGACCCATGGACGGCATACCAATCAATCCCAGATCCCCGGCTCCCATCACCGCTGAGAAGGGGCTGGTTCTGAACCCCTTTCACCCAAGAGCTCTAGCAGTTAATGACAGTAGATTCAGGCATTGTAATCAAACTGTGACTTGTGGACCAGCAGCCGTGGCATCACCCCAGAGCTGGTTAGCAATACAGAATCTCGACCTCGCTTCATATCTACCGAATCAGAATCTACCTTTCACAAGCTTCTGGGGGGTCCACATGCACAGTGAGTGTTCAGAAACACTGGGTTGGGATTCCTGCTCTGCTGAAACACAGAGAATATTCTTGGAGTGATGGCACAAATGCACTTTAGAAGTGGTAGCGCAGGGAATGGGAGGGTCAGGAGACTGAAGCCAACCCCGCTGGGGTAACCCATGTCCCTAAGTAGCTGTGTGACCTGGAGGAAGGGGAGGAGGAGAAAAAAAATAGATCTAAAAAAGAGACAAAGGCACCTGAGCTATTTGGGGATCTTGCCTGATCCCGTACCTGACGTCTCCCCACACTGCCCGCCTCTTCGAGAGATCGTCACTGGGTCTCCCCAGGGCTGGAACCCAGCACCACTGTCATCCCACCAGGATGAATTCCCCCTAATGTTTTGGTAAAATACGACTGGCCTCTTGGAATCCCCAGGCAAACCAGCCATGGCTCAGTTTGACAGAAGGTTATTTTACCTGACACAGGAGTGAGGTTCTTAAACGAATATTTGAAAAGTGGCCTTGTACTCTTGTTGAATTCATAGCATAATTTATTGGGAAGATCACAGGAAAACTGAGACCTATAAGAATGGGCACCCCAAATGCATGCTTGCAAAGCTATCTCCCAAGGAGCCTGTTAAACTCAAAACATTTAACAAATAAGCCAGCCAATCAGAATGGATTCCTGGCCATAAATTCTTGGGACTGGGAAGGCAGCCCTGCAGGCTGGGTTTCTATCAGCCCTGCTTAGGGCCCTGAGGTGTGCCTGACATGCTAGTTTCTTGACCACTGGTTCTCCCTTCCTCTGCGAGTCTGTTGATTAAACGTAGCAAAACCAGGATTTTCAGGACCCCTGAAAGTAAAATGACCAAGAATTCTGAGCTGACATGTGTGGTTACAGGGTAGACAAGCACCCATCTCCGGGACCGTATCCTCTCCCCGGCAGTCTAGGGAGTGGGCTGTTCCCATGGTAACCGGATGGTTTATGAGATATGAATTCAATCTTGTTCTTACTATCAGTGCCAGTAGAGTTGTTTTTTCCTTTGCCAGGCCTCTGAGTCCTGGAGAATGTGATGCCCTGGCCAAAGGAGAGAAGGATCCAGCCTTTGATTTCTAAGTCCTACGGGGCTCTTTATCTGAAAAGGGAAAGTTTCTGATGAATGAGTGACACAGGGCAGAAGGTATGGCTCAATCTTGGGGGGTGGGATTAATAAACAGTTTGGTGAGGGGGGCGGTCCGCATGTGCTGGAGACCTGAGCCCCAAATATTCAGAGCGCCCATAGGGAAGAATGGCTTCTTGGAGGGCTGAGGGAGTCTGGACTCTAGGGTCTTTTTACCAAAGTGTGGTCCATGAACAGCAATGACCATCACCTGAGGACTCATCAGAAATGCAGAATCTGGGGCCCCTACCAGACCCATTGGATCAAATCTTGTTTAACTAGATGGCCATGTGTCTCATGTACACATTAGAGGGTGAGAACTTCTGTAGGTCCCACTGTTGGGGCCTTGGCAGTGATGCCAAGACAAACTCAGAGCAAAGGAAGAAAATGGGGCTGCATCATCAGAATGCTCCCCACTGGCCTTGGACAGGATACCTTAGAGCAGCAGTCAGAAGCCATCTCCAGTTTCCCGGGCTGTGAAAGCACTAGTGTCTCCTTACCACCAAAGTGGAGGGGTCCTCCAAGACATGACTGAGATGGAATTTCCCATCAACCCTAAAGGTGATTTAGTGAATTTACACAATGTAAAGACACCTGATGTGCCATCCACCTGGGTGCTGTGGAGTCAGTTTAAAGCCTTTACGTGGTTAAATGGATTTCCCGACAAGTTGTGTGTGTGAAATACTTCTTCCCGACTATCAACGCATTCAATAGGTTTTCATTCTTTTTGTTGAAAATTCACCAAGATACGTGTAAGTAGTTTTGCCGCATAACAATCTCAAGATCTTCGTGGCTTAAAACAAATGTTCCTTTCGTTGCTCAGGGGCCTCAGGCTCCCTGGCTCTGCTGGGATCAGCTGGGCTTGACTCCGAGCCACAGGTGGAGTTCAGGTCTACTCCATGTGTCTCCACATGGCCACAGCCATCCAAGGCATGTTCTTTTTATTGCAGATGGCAGAAACCAGGCATCCAAGCAAAACCATAACGCATCTGCTAGCATCACACTTGTTCACATTTCATTGGCTGAATCAAGTCACGTGGCCACGCCCAGGTTAAGTGAGAAAGTCTGCTCCACCCAGTCTATTGAGAAGCCGTGCAACCGCATGGCAAGAGAGGAGAGAAATGGGAACAGAAATCCCATCTTGCACAATATCTTAGCCCATTTCCTGCCTTGGTAAACCTAATGCACCCAAGCAAGGCTGTCTGGAATGCTGAAGGCTCTGAGCAACCAGGGTCAACCCAGGACCAAGAATGTGGGCAGGAAGAAAAGGCTGCTTTCTCCATAGAATGCTGAGGGTGTCCTTTTAAATACGCCCTGCTCATTTCTTATTAACCTGATTTGAAAGTAGCAAAAAACAAAAAAAAGAAAAACAAAAAACAGTTAACTTTGGGATTAATTTGTGTAGTTCTGGTTAGTCAAGATTTTCCTGATTGAAAACAAATGGCTTTATTTTCTTTAATATTCAATAATCATGAATTTTAAGGAAAATTTAGTACGAGTTCAGAACATGCTTTCTTGTTTTTTTTTTTTTTTTTTTTTTTTGCGGTACGCAGGCCTCTCACTGCTGTGGCCTCTCCCATTGCAGAGCACAGGCTCCGGATGCACAGGCTCAGCGGCCATGGCTCACGGGCCCAGCTGCTCCGCGGCATGTGGGATCTTCCCGGACCGGGGCACGAACCTGTGTCCCCTGCATCAGCAGGCAGACTCTCAACCACTGCGCCACCAAGGAAGCCCAGAACATGCTTCCTTATAGAAAAGTTTCAAATAAATAATATATGGTATAATTATAGCAACAAGGATGATGGCAAATTTTATTGAATGCTTACTATGTGCTAGACGTATTTAATCCTCAACCAACCCTATATGTTAAGTTATATTATTATCCTCATTTTACAAATGAGGAAACTGAGACTTAGTTACTAATTAAGTCATTTTCTCAGGGTCAGACAGCCAGCCAGAAGCATGAAAAGGCCTTGAAGTGAACATCTCTTAGCCTCATTGTTCTTGTCCATGAAATGAAGATAAGAATCCCCACCCTGATATTATTAGCTATAAAGGTAAAATCTATAACAGCCAGGTATATTGTAGGCTTCCTATTAATGATGCCTGCTTTAAAGGAACACAGCTGCTTGACCTGTAACAGGAAGGCAATCCCTGCACCCCTTCCTCCCTGTAGGAAACAGGTTTAACTATTCTGATAATCAACTCCCTAGAAGGATTAACAACAGATAACAAAATTATTATTTGCTTCCAAGCTTCTCTCCAAAATGCTAAATAAGGACTTGCAAACAATATTAAGGTAAGATGGAGGAGTTTCTAAGAGAGAAGTACTGTGCATTCATCTCTTTCCTCTGGTAGGAGGGGGAGGTTCAAGACAAGGGTGGAAGAACTGAAAAGAAGTGGTTAAACTCGTATCAGTCTTTTCCTAGGAGCTAGCTGGTGGGATCTCTCCCAGGCTGGGGAATGGGGGCCTGACAGCAGCAAAAAGCCCACATACCAGAGAAATCAGCCATCACCCTATGTTTGGTATCTAGACTAAAGATGCCATTCTTGCTGCAAATCCATTTATAATCCCTAAAGACGTATAAAATCCAAAGACCATAAGAGAACGTCACCAGCAAGTTGAGAAGTCATAAGAAGGAACTTAACATGCCTCTTTGTGGAGTGTGTTTAAAAGAGAATCAACCACAGACCCCATAGCCATTGAAAGGATAAGAAATACTATGAACAAGTCCACATGCATAAGTTCAACAACTTGGATGAAACGGACCACTTCCCTGAAAACCACAAATTATCCAAACTCAACCAAGATGAAATAGACAACCTGAATGGTTCTATAACTATAAAATCAATTAATTGTATAGTTAAAAACCTCCCACAAAAGAAATCTCCAGGCCAAGATAGTTTCACTGGCAAATTCTACCAAACATATAAGAAATAACGTTCAACATACACAATCTATTCCAGGGCATAGAAGAGGAAGGAAATGTCCCAACTAATTTTATGAGGCCGGTTTTATCAAAACCAGACAAAGACAATACAAAAAATTAAAACTGTAGACCAATATCTCTCATGAATTTAGGTGCAGGACTACTCAACACAAGATTAGCAAATTGAATTCAGGATTATATAAAAGGGGCTGAGTCAGGAAGAGGGTGTGACTTGGGCAAGACAGAACAAGAGAGTCTTTGGGGTGATGGAATTGTTCTACATCCTGATTGTAGTGGAGGTTTGCAGATCAAAGGTGTGTTTAAATTCATGGAACTGTACATACAGAAAAAGTCAATTTTGATGTATCTTTTTATTTTTTATATATTTTTTCAAAATAAAAAGTTTAATTAAAAAATCAATTGGATATAAAATCCACAAAGAGATTTAATTACATTGAAACACTTACCCAAAGCCCCACCCATCTATTGCACTTGTAAATACCACATTTCCCTGGTCTGGAGAGAAGGAAAGGTGAGAATCATCTGTGTCCTTTAACCCAGTGCTCCAGTCATACACTTGCTCTCCTTGCTCAGAATTTGGATTCACTTCGGATTCAGTCTCTCTCTCTGCTCTTTCTTCTAGCACTTTAGAAGTAAAAAGAGTTCCTGTGAGTGCATTAATCTTTTGCATAATGTAGTGAAATGGCACTGGATTTCACAGTGATCCCTCGGACCTGTTCATCCTCTCTGCTGTCCATGGACCTTAACTTGCCTGCCAGGCGGCTGGAGGTGATGCCATTGTAGATACAAGACAGTCAGCCAGAGTAGCTTTTCCATGGTCAACATGAGCCAAAACACAGATATTCCCGATGTCAGCCGTGTTTTTCTGGAGTTGAATCATCTTATCCAAACTGTTGAGCACCACGGTCACTTATTTCCTGTGACGGCTGCCACCGCCCAGCCCGCCCAGCTCGAATCACAGCGCCGACCACACCACGCGCATCACAAGCGCCCTGACTTCCGCGTCCACCTTACGCCCGCGCGCCGGGGCTATCTTAATTTTTAAATACACTTAAAGTCCTATTTCTTGGGGGGATAGATTTCTTAATCAGAAAAAAATACACACCGTGGTAGGCATGGTTATTGTACCCAAATATCCATGCTCCCTGTCTTCTTTGTGATAACGAGTCCTCTGTGTGAGTGCTGGAAGGGCACACAGCTGCCCAGCTAGAGCCTGGTTCCCACCTCCCGTGCAGCTACGTGCAGCCCTGTAACTAACTATGTTTTGGCTAGTGAGATATGAATACCTCCTTGAAAAAGAAGGTAAGTACACCCTCCTTAACCTTCCCCGTCTTCTCCTGGAGGTGGTGCTGGTGAGCTACTCGCAGCCGGAGGATGAGGCCAAGAGGAGCAGGTGCCTTGGGTCAAAGGACAGCCATCTGTTGACGAAGGCAGCCGTGCAGGGCTAGCTGGGAAACCGGATGACTTCACAGAGTGGAGCCCAACCTCCTGTGCTGGACCGGTAACGTGCGATAAAAAGAAACTTTGAACTTGTATAGATTAATGCGTCTTGCCGTCTCTTTGTTAGAGCTGCTTAATCCTTCCCATAATTAATATACATATTCATTGTTGAAAATTTTCAAGGGTAAAATAAAAGTCATCCAGAGTCCTGGACATGGGAGACGGGATATGGGGTTAGATTTCCTTTTCAGCCCTTCGATTGAAGTAACCTGCGCAGGAAACACCACTGTCCGGAGATGCCACTGCTAACACACTAATATTTAGCACCAGAGTAAAACCAGGTTTGCAGCCAAGTCCTGTTCAGGCTCTGTTCCTGTACCATCCCTAGTGAAAGGAATTAGTACAATCAAATAGTTAAGAGCTTGGTGTTCGGAGCTGGAAAGCAGTGCGTTCAAGTCCTAGCTCCACTTCTTACTACCTCTGTGACCTTGGGCAGATGTCTTAATGTCTCAGGATTTCAGTTTCCTCTGCCCTAAAATGGGACTAAACAATAGCACCTTCCTCGTGGAGTTGTCATGAGAATTAAATGTGATGACAGACAGAAAGGTCCTGGCACGTCGTAAGTTCTCAATAAGTGGGAACTATTGAATCATTTTTTCATACGCTGCATGTCAACTAAGTGCCTACTGTGTGCAAGGCACGTTTCTATGCATTGGGCTGCAGAGTGACACAAAAAAGATCCTTGCACCCCTGGAGCTTACCTTCCAGTGGAGGCGACAGACGCCAAACAACATTTTAAAACAATAGATCTGATGACATTAAGATGGATGGAGAGTGACGTTGTTAGTTGTGATAATAGCTCTGACTTGCATGGGGATGTTTGGATCCAGTATCCTCCCTCGGTCCTGTAGGTCATGCAGAAAGCTGTGCAGGTGGGTGTGGGCAGTGAGGACATTCAGGGACTCGTGCTGGAGAGCCCATGCTGAGCTCCACCCCGTGGCCTGTGCCAGGCGCCCTGCTCTGGGTGGTGTGTGCGCCCTCACTGAGTGTGGAGGATGAGCCTGGAATTCCAAGGACAATGGCAGGCGACAGAAGCCTCTGGTACCGCAGCAAGGCTTCAGATCTTCCAGCCCCTCTCCCGGCAGCATAGGTCGATCCCCTTTAGGGACCACTAGCAAACAAAGTTAACTTTTCCGACCTAATGGATGGCAGGCTGTTTTCTTTGAGATGAATTTCTCTATCGATGGATCAAGAACTGAACAGCAGTTCTCAACCCTGTAGTTCATCAGAATCACGTCTAGATCTTTAAAAAGCAGCAACACACAAGCCCTCACATTCCCAGACAGTGTGCTTCGGTGCAGCTCTGGGATGAAGACTGGGCGCGCTTGGCAATGTTCCGAAGTGGCTTAGATGTGCCCTCAAGGTTGGGAGCCACCCGCTCTAGTTCTGATTTTCGTCCCTAAACCAATCACAGACCACCTGTTGCCCCCAGGCAAGAATGGTCCAGATGCTGTGACTCTGTAGGGCCGTCCTGTCACCCTCCCCACCGAAGTTTAGAGAAAGGTGACCATGATAGAGAAGGAACTAGGAACATTCCCATTGGAGAAGCAGGCTGCTTCCCCGTGGTGAGGAGTCCTTCAGTCATGCTCTCCCTATAGCCTGGGATGTTCTCTCCTCCATTTCTCCACGGCCTCTCCAAGGCCCAACCAAACTGCAGGCTCTCCCCTTCCAAACCTCCTCTCTGGCAAGAGCAGCCCCCAAGAGCCTCTGCTTTCTTTGGCCCCTCTCGGTAGTAACTGGGTTTTACAGTTTGTAAAGGATCACTGCATATGTTACGTTATTTAACACTCTCAACACCCTATGAGACAAATGTTACGACCATTTTACAGAGGGAGAAGCCACACATTTAGATGGTTTTAAATGAGTTGCAAAGACCCCTTAACCTGCAACTGGCAGGTCTGGAGCCCAGGTCTTCTGCCTTCAACTGCTCTTAATTTCTACCCTACCTGGCAGGTTCCTTTAGGCAGCATCCTACCACTTGACCTCTTAATTTCTGTGGGTGTCAAGGTTGTTAGCTTAACCTTCCCAAGTACTTGATTATAAACTTTGCATTTTGTTTTCCTCCTGTGTTGTCTGTTGTGATAGAATGGTTTATTCACGGTAGTACCAATTCGAATACATTTATTAAATTTATTTATTAAATATATTGTTCACCTAGTGCCTAATTGAAAATGATATTTACCAAAAAAAATTATTTTTCATTTTCTTGGAAATATTGACTACACAAAGTAAGGCACACTTTTCTAGCTTTAGTTCTAAGTTCCAGATTTTGAGAACTGACACAGACGTGGGCCAGGCTAAGCTGGTCTTCCTGATTGGTTTACTGTGAGCATAGGAGGCTCAGGGTAATGAGGGTTTGCGTGCTGTTGTATCTTTAACAAGGCTCTTCATGCAGTCACGTTTTCCCCCACATCAGCTTCTATGTGGGCATTCATTTAGTCTAGGTGCCAGAAGGTCTCAAGATAGCAATAAGTCACTTTTTCTGGAAGGCCGGTGGCCTCATCACTTTCACATTTTCTTGCAGGAAAATTGCAAATGATTAACTGAAGGTACAGAGTCATCTGGAAGGGACATTCAAACGATTTGCACATTGAGTAAAAAACATTACCTTCGCCTCATCCTCCGGATGAATTTTTTTTAGGACCCATCACTTTAACATGCATTGATAGAAACGATCAGGTTGCAAATCTTTAAGCAATTGTTCATTTCATTTGAATCCCAAGGATACCAGCACAGAAGGTTTGGCAAAGGGCATTTCCTATTGTCCTCTCACATAGCTCAGATTTCTTCATCTTTCACAGCAGTCAAGTGAAGCAGCGCTGTTGGATGTGGAGGGAACTGGTGGGCTGCCAGCTGTGGCATTGTGTGGACCTGGAGATATTTCCAATTAGACGAGAGTAGGAGGCTGCCTCTGAGAGAGATGACTACTCCGTTTGTGCTGTGAAAGGGAGGAGAATTTGACCCTCTGGGGAGAAAGTTCACCGTGGAGAAATAGCTACATTCCCATTAAGTCTCCCACAAGGGAACCATGCAGCAGACTAGACTGTAGACCTTCCCTCTCCACGGCTGAGCTGAAGCCGAGCGCGGCGAGACCACGCTGGGTCCCTGTAGCTAACAGAGTTCCCACGGGTGCTTCCCACCTCTGTACTTTTGCACAGTGTCTCCTCCTACCCCAGATGGGAATAGCAGTGGACCAGACACCGAAGAAGAAAATATATGAACCTGAAGATGAATGCATAGCAAAATAAACTCTCCAAAATGTATATCAGAGAGGGAAAAAAAACTTTTAAAAGTTAACTTTTAAAGCCATCAGTGACTTCTGGGACAAATCAGGAAGTCTAACGTACATGCAGTTGGAGTCCCCAAAAAGAGGGAAAGAGGAAAAAGAAAAAAAAATGAAGAAATAATGTTTTCAAATTTTATAAGAACTATAAACCCAGAAATCCATGAATAGCTACAAAACTGAAGGAGGATGAACACAAAGAAAACCATACGAAATCACACCACAATCAAATTCCTGAATCCCAATCGTGAAGAGATCATCTTAAAAGAATCCGGACAAAAAAAGACATTTTAAATACAAAAAGAACAAAGATAGAGTGACTAGATTTTTAGGAAGAAACGGAAAAAACAGAAGAGAGTGGAACAAAATATTTAACATACTAAAACAAAGAAAAGGATCAACCTAGAATTATGTGCCCAGTAAATGTCTTTTAAATAAAGAAAAACGGAGACTTTTCAGACAAACAAAAGCTAAGATATCCTTTATCAGCAGACTTGTACCGTGAAAAGTGGTAAATACAGTTCTTCAAGATGAAGGAAAATGAAACCTTATGGAAACTTGTATTTATACAAAGAAATAAAGAGCAACAGAAAATTTAAACGTGTGTAAGTATGAAAATTTTTTTAGTTAAAAAATACTCCTTAAAAGATAACTGGCTGTTTAAAGCAAAAATAATAAGAATATATTGTGGGGTTTATAGTATAGAAATAAAATGCATGACAGTAGCACAAAAGATGGGAGGGGAAATGGAAGTATATTTGTAAGGTTCTTATATGTGAGAAATACCATTAAAGGTAGGCTTTTATTATTATTTTTTGCCACACCACGTGGCATGTGAGATCTTAGTATTCCAACCAGGGGTTGAACCCATGCCCCCTGCAGTGGAAGCACGGAGTCTTAACCACTGGACTGCCAGGGAAGTCCCAAGTAGGCTTTTATTATTAAAGATGAATATGATAAACTCTAAAACACAAACACACACACCCTAAAACAAAAGAGATCGCTAATAAGCCAATGGTGGAGATAAAAAAAAAGAAGAAAATATATTCAATACAAAATAAGGAGGAAAGGAGAAAAAAAGAAACAAAGAAGAGGTGGAAAATATTGTTTAAAAATAGAAAACAAATAAGATGATAAACTTAAACCCAACCATATCAATAATTACATTAAATGTGAATGACCTAAACCTATGCCGTCAATACACTAGCCACTAGCCACATGGGACTCTTTAAATTAATTAAAATTTTAATAAAATGAACAGTTTAGTTCTTCAGTCACACTATCAATATTTCAAGTACTTAACAGCCACCTAGTTAGTGGCTAGCCTATTGGACAGATCATTTATAACATTTCCATCATCACAGAAAGCTCTATCGGAAAAGGCTGGTCTAAATACTCCAGTTAAAAGCAAAGATTATGAGACTGAATTTTTTTTGAAAAGCCATCTTCCAGAAGAAAATATACACACACAAACACATATATATGAGGGTGGGGTAGGGTCAAAAGTTAAAAGATATAAGAAGATTTACCATGTAAATACTAACCGTGAGAAAGCTGGAATGGTTCTATTAATGTCAGACAAAGCAGATTTGTGAAAAAGGCACATAACCAGAGATAAAGAGGACCCTTTCAAAATGATAAATGGATCATTTTACTTAATCTCTACGATATTACAGAAGACTTAAACATACTAAAGATGTTTGTACCTCATAACAGAGATTCAAAGCCCATGAAACACTGCACTGGACATACCCTCCTGCATGAAACATCATATGAACAAAATACGTGAAACAATGGTTTTCAAGCATTGGACATCAGACAACAGAGGATAGGGAGCCCTGAAGGACAGGAAATGAACGAGGTGAGCCCTGTAATTGCCTCATCTACAGGCCCTGCTGCAGGGATGGGGAACTCAGGTGGAGCCTGGTGGGCTCCCCGAGGGGAGGAGACAGAGCTAGTGGTCCAAGGAGATGAAAGTGGCTGCGGATTACAGGGCAGATGCCAGAGGAAAGAGAGAGACTCCAGAGATGGACAGCACTCCCCTTCAGTTAGTAAGCAGTGCACCAATCAGCGAAAACGTGTAAGCCTGGGGAAAGAGCCACCCAAAAAGATTAGGGGAAACATTATCTGGGGCTGATACAAAACCAGGAATAGCGTCTGCTCACCAGACAGGAAAACCTCATAGTTGAGAGGGCTTTGGATAGAATACTCAAAGGGTCTTGCCTACATAGTGTGCAAAAGCTAACCCTAAATTGATTTCACAGGGCTATACATATGTCAAAACTGATCAGATTGTACACTGATATGTGCACAGTTTGCTTCATGTTAATTATAGCTCGAAAAGCCACTTTAAAAAAAAAGATATATATGAGTGATTTTATGCCAGTAAATCCAACAATACGGATAAAATGAACAAATTCCTTGAAAAACATCAAGTACTAAAACTGTCTCAAAAAGAAATAAACAACTGAAGAATGGATATGTATTTGAGAAATTGAATTCATAATTATAACATTCTCACAAAGAAAATTATAGACATAGATGACTTCCCTGACAAGTTTTCTGAAACATTTAAGGAAGGAATACACCAATCCTATTCAAATTCTTTCAGAAATTAGAGAAGGGAACACTTCCCAGCTTATTTCACGGGGCCAGCATTATCCTGATACCAAAACCAATAGGCAAATACATTACAAGAAAAGAAAATTACAGGCAAACATCACTCATGAACATAAATTCAAAAATCCTTAAAGAATTTTAGGAAATCAATTCCAACTATATGTAAAAATAATAACACATCATGACCAACTGGGTTTTATCCCAGGAATGCAAATTTCACTTAACATTGGAAAATTCATCAATGTAACTCACCATACTAGCAAACTAAATAATAATGAAAAACCAATAAGTTTAGGAAAATCATTTGACAAAATTTAAAACCAACTTGTGAAAAAAACTCTCAGCAAACTAGGGATAGAAGAGAATGTCAACCTAATAAAAGGCATCTGTGAGAAACCTACAACTAACATCATAGTAAGAGTAGTGATGAATAAAGAGTACGCTGCCCCCTGAGTTTAGGAATAAGGCAGCGTGTCCATGTTTACGGCTTTTATTCAACATCACACCGGAGATCAAAGCCGGTGTAATAAGGCAAAGAAAAAAAGATATAAAAGGCACACAGATTGGAAGGGAAGAACTTCAGCTGTCGTTATTTGGAGACCGTATATTTGTATACAAAGAAAATCTTTAGAATCTGCAAAAAAGCTATTAGAACTGAATGAGTTTAGCAAGGTCACAGGATAAAATTCACAAATCAGTAAACAAAATTAACTGTACTTCCATATACTAGCAACAATTGGAAATTGACATTTAAAAATAATACTATTTACAGTACCACCAAGACCCAGACATAGTTAGGGATAAATTTACACAAAATATTTCAAAGAAATATACAATGTATACCGTAAAGCACTGCTGACAGAAATGAAAGAACACCTAAATAAAGGGATAGTTACATCACGTTCACGGGAAAAAAGACTCTATCATTAAGATGACAATTCTCCTCAAACTGATCTATAGACTTAATACAATCCCTAATTATCAACAGACTTCTTTTGTAAAGTTAGGTAATTCTGAAATTTATATAGAAATGCAAAGAATCTAGAGTATCCCAAGAATTTTGAAAAACAATAAGAAAGAGTACTATAAAATTTACAGTTATCAAGACAATGTGGTATCCGTGTAAGAACAGATACATTAACCAATAGAGCCAGAAAAGTGTCTAAATATTATATACCCACATATCAATTAATTGTTAACTAAGGGGCCAAGGTTATTTAATAGGAAAAGGAGAGTTTTTTCAACATATGGTCTATAACAACTGGATATTCATAATGAGAAAAAAAATGAAGTTCAACCCCTTCCTCCCAGCATAAACAAATAAACTCATAATGAAACTCAAAATGGATCACAGACCTAAATGTAAAAGCTAAAATCATAAGGCTTTTAGAAGAAAATATTGGGGAATATGTTACTGACTTGGGAGCAGAGAATGGTTTCTTAGAAAAGACACAGAAAGCAATAACCATAAAAAGAAAAATTGAGACGTTACATAAAAAATTGAGACATTTAGGGGCTTCCCTGGTGGCACAGTGGTTAAGACTCCATGCTCCCAATGCAGAGGTCCCAGGTTCAATCCCTAGTCAGGGAACTAGACCCACTTGCATGCTGCAACTAAGAGTGCACATGCCACAACTAGGGAGCCCACGTGCCGCAACTAAGACCTGGTACAACCAAATAAATATTTTTAAAATAAATAAATAAAATAAAAAAGATTGATGATACCAAGTGTTGGCAAGGACGTGGAGTGTGGCAGACAGACTTAAAGATGGTACCCAATGACCCCCTCTTCCTGGTGTTTCAGCCCCTGTGTACTCCCCTACCTTTGAGTGTGGATGGGACCTATGACTTGCTTACATCCAGTAGAATATGGCAAAGGTGATGGGGTGTCACTCTCGTGTTTACATTACATAAAATTGTGATTTCCATCTTGATGGCCAGCTCTCCCTAATGACCATCTCCTTTGCTGGGTTTGATGAAGGAAGCCTCCATGGGAAGATGCTCATGGGGCAAATGACTGAGTGTGGCCACTAGCCATCATCCAGCAGGGAGCAGAAGCCTCACAGCCCACAGGGAAGTGAATCCTGCCCACAACCACATGTGCCTGAAAGTGGATCCTTCCCCAGTCGAGCCTCAGATGAGCCCCAGCCTGCCAACACCTTAACTGCAGCCTCGTGAGAGATCCCCAAACAAAGGACACAGTAAACACTGCCAAAATTCCTGACTTGCACACACTGTGTGATAACAAATGAGTTGTTTTAAGCCTCTAAGTTTGTAGTAACTTGTTAGGCAGCAGTGGATGGAGCAAATGGACCCATCGTACATTTTGGCGGGAGTGTAAAACGTCACAACCGAGTTTGGAAGAGAGTTTGGCAATTCCTTATACATATGCATTTACTTGAAGACCCAGCAACTGCACTCTAGGTATCTATCCAAGAACATTTTTTTATGAACAGCCCCCTCAGGCAGGCTTATAAAAAGGGTACATAAAATAAACCCTTCACATTTTTCTCCCAGCCCATGCTTTCCTGGGAAATCCAAGTGTGGCAAAATAAAGGCAATCTAGCTGCGTTTCCATCCCCACAGCTCCTTACGACTCACCTTGGCCAAGCAAGTGAGCAGCTCTTTGTCAAGCTTACCCCAGGTATTCCTGCAGGTAGGTAAGCAGGTGTGGGAGGCTGAATGTTCATTCGCCCACAGACCCTAACGTTATAGGTTTGTGGAGAAGCAAGAATTAACAATCTAACGCTTTGTTTCCAATACAACATGAACGTTCAAAATTAGCTTTAAATATTGATCCCTCCTGTGTTTAAAACAGTTCAGTAAGATTTCCATCTACCCTGTTTTCTTGTGATCGCGGAGCAGCGGCCCCATGTAGCTGGTCTGGCCCCTTCCCCATTCTGGGGTGGAAAGCTACTCATCTTTGTATCAGAGACATTGCTCAGTTTTCTTCTTCGGTGTTTCTAGAGCACAGGAAGGAAGAGAAAGCTGCTTTGGGGGTGCTGTAGGTCTGTGTGGCTCAACCTGGGAGCAAAAAGACAGCTCAGTGGGGATGTGAAGGCTGGGGGTAGGGTCGGGGGCCGGGAACAAACACTGCTGTCCTGCTAAATCTTCCTCTTCCTTCCTTGGGTCATCAGTGGGGACAGACATGGTACAGCCAGGGGCCACACTGGATTCAGTCACGCCTCACACATTTTTTTTTTTCTTTTTTGCTAGCTGCAAGAAGCTTACTTTATCTTTATTTTTTATTGAATTACAGTTGATTTACAATATTGTATTCGTTTCAGGTGTACAGCAAAGTGATTTGGATATATATATATTTTTTTCAGATTCTTTTCCATTAGAGGTTATCCCAAGATATTGAATATAGTTCCCTGTGCTATACAGTAAATCCTTGTTGTTTATCTAACACATTTTTAATAATGCTGCGAATCTCTCCCAAAGCTCAATTCAAGTCAGAATGTGTGTATTCTCATCTACCATAAGGGGTCCTGGACACATCGAAGGGCACAGTGGGCTTTCTCCTGGCCCAAAATGTCTGCATCATATAATTTGTTTTTCTATTGACTTGCTACTTCACTCCCTTGATCTCCAGCAAGACACATCACACCTTTCTATAACTCAGGACCAAGGAGGGTGTCCCTTGAGGTGCGCAGAGCCGCCGAAAACAGAAAAGCCCTTACTGGGGCCCACGGAGACCCAGCAAGCAGATGGTGAAGCAGCTGGCAAAATCAAAGTCAACTAGCACTCAGCGATCTCTTTCTCGTCTGGCCCTCACATTTGCTGGGCAGCTCTCCTGGCCCTCACACAGTGCCATCACCGCTGAGACGGCATAGGACAGACAGACGCAGGCCTGCCCCCGGAGGCTGAACACTGGGATTTCAGTTTCAGAACTGGCCCGCCCCGTTCAGTCCAGTCTGACTGCCCCGAGACCAGCCCCTTTCTTCTTGGTTACAACTGCACCCACCCCGCCCCATGGGCCTCTGGAGCTGGCTGCTCTGTTCCCTGGTCCCCAAGTGGCTGCCCCACAAAAATAGCCCAGAACTGAGAGGTTTCCCAGGACGCAGGACTTTTAGTGCTAAATGCAGAGCATCCCGGGCAAACCAGGCTGAGTCGGTCACCCTACTTCAGAATGAAACATTACCTTACAAGGAAGGCAAGGAGGGGTGGAGAAGCTCGGAGCAGCTCCTCACCTGGACCACACGGTGGGTCCATGCACCCCGCGCAACTGCACTTCCCTGCAGCGCCTGTGTTCACACACAGACGTGGTGGAGTGGAATTTCACAAGCTGTAGCCCAGAAAAAAACAGGCCTCGGTGACGTCTGTAGCCCAAGTGCACAGCGGTCCAGTGGACCCAGACCACAGTGGGTCCCGGTGGCCTGGCCCACACCCGCCCCCCACTCCCTGACTCTGCCCTCAGAGTTACCGCCATTCCACCCTCCACCCAAATGTCAGTCCCAGAGCCTGCCGGGTCATCCTGGACCTCTGGACGTTTGTTTAGATGGCCCCCTCTGCCTGCCCTACCAGCTCCTCATGGATACCCACTTCTTCATTTCTGCCCCTGCCTTGGCCTTCACCCCTTTTCCCATCACTGTGCCCCCTGCCCTGGGAGGCACTAGGGGCAGTGGTTAAGAGCCCCTAGTGGGACTCAGACCCATTGGGGAAACTCAGGGTTTTCCCATATTGCTTCTTTCCAGGGGAAATTGGCCAAATTAGGCTCTTCAAGCCTCAGTTTGCTCATCTGGAAAATGGGAATAACAATGTCTACCTAAGCCCTCAACTGCCGTACACACTCATTTGTTTACAGGCCTTTATCCCTTGGTTCTTATATCCCGAGTGCCTGGCACCGAGATGTCTGTTGAACGAATAAAGTGGGCTGAAAAGATGAGGGTGTGACTTCTTCTAGAATTGGTTCCTGAGAGCACACCCTCGGTAAACTTTGGAAGCTGTCGAAGTGACAGGTTTTGCCTTCTCAGCTCAGAGGGTGAGTGACCAGGACATTCTCGCACTCCCCGCGTTCAAGGATGGAATCCAGTTTGGCACACACACAGAGAAGAAGCTTTCCAAAGAGTCCATTTGACCATTGCACTTCTAGGAATTTTTGCTAAGGGAATCATCAGAGAGTTATACCAACGTGTCTACACAGGTGGCTAAAATCAGTGCCGTGAATCAGAACAAGGATTATAAATAGCCTAACTAGCCACAGTGGTTGGTAGTTAAATCAATTAAACATGGCGGTGAAGAGGGGCTGCAGCCGGGAGACCGGGAACCCAGGTCCTGAAGCCGGACTTCCCAGCGTCTGTCCTGCTCCTGCCACGGACCAGCTGTGCCACCCTGGGCAAGTACTTCACATTTCTGTACCTCTGTAGCCTCACGGTAAAGTGGAATGCATCAGGCTTTTGCTGTGGCTTAGCTACTTTAATTGTCTTCCTACCATTGAAAGTCATATTGTAGGAGGTTAATGACATGAGAAAATTTTCACAAATATATTATTAATTTTTCTAAAACAGGATACAAAACTGAATATTTAGCACAAGCCTAATTTAAATGCTAAAGTGTAGCTTTTAGAACTAAAGGAATAGGTGTGATAACCATCAATGGTTATCTCTGGGCAGTAGAGTTACAAGCGACTTTTCTTTTGGTGCTTTTCTGTGTTTTTCGTTTTCTGCAATAAACAGTGTCTGGCCACATTCATGCTAAAATGATACGGTGGGTAGCACGGTGACCGCGGGGAACCTTGAGTGGGGAAGGGCGCCCAGGTGTGAGTCCCTGCTCCCCCCAGCATCTGTGGGTCCACATAGCCCTTCCCCTCCCTTGTGGAGTGAAAGGGGGCAGAGGCAGACCTCCCAAAGCCCCTCCAACCCCCAAGCTCCTCTGAAGGGCACAGTTCCTATGCAGAGGTGGGCCAGCTGCTTGTAGAGAGACAGCATAGAGAGCAAGCGGGGTGAAAAAGTTACCTTTAATTAAATGACGTGGAAGTCATCCTCCACACAAAGGCTGATTCTGACCTCTCTGCTAGTCCAACATGAAGGCCTGGGACGAGCCTCCCACCCTCACCTAAGGGAGTTTGTAATTGATTGTTGAAGCGTTTCATGAAGGCTGCTTTAAAATGCTTGTCAGATGATGCCGACATCTGATTCATCTCGAGGTTGGCGTTAGTTCGCAGTCTTTTCTCACTCAAGTGGAGGTTCTTCTGCTTCTCGGGTGATGTCACAGTGAGTGGTATTCGATTGTATTCTGGGCATGTTGTCTGCTTGGTTTGGAGATTCTGCTTCCTCGTTAAATCTTTTTTTTTTTAATTTATTTATTTTATTTATTTATTTTTGGCTGCGTTGGGTCTTCGTTGCGGTGAGTGGGCTTCTCATTGTGGTGGCTTTTCTTGTTGCAGAGCACGGGCTCCAGGCATGTGGGCTTCAGTAGTTGTGGCTCACAGACTCAGCAGTTGTGGCTCGCTGGCTCGAGAGCACAGGCTCAGTAGTTGTGGCACACGGGCTTAGTCGCTCCGCGGCATGTGGGATCTTCCCGGACCAGGGATCGAACCCGTGTCCCCTGCATCGGCAGGCGGATTCTCAACCGCTGCGCCACCAGGGGAGCCCTCGTTAAATCTTGTATTTCCGTAGGCGGTCACCTGTTTGCATTTAGCAAGAGGTCCCGGCCTACTTGTAAGGGATGTGCTTCCAATGACAGATTTTTCTGAGCATTTGGGGTGTTATTTTGATGCTTGATGTAGTAGGTGCTGCTGCGGCCCCCTGGGCTGGGGGTGGTGTGGAGGTGGGTGGAGTGCCTCTGGGTGAAGGACGGAATCTTAGACCTGTGGGGACAGAGAGGCTTCCTGAGCCAGGCTGCTTGTTGTGGTGGGATCCCCCTTGCTGATGTCCCCCAGAGGTCCCCCCATCGCGCTGTGGGCAACTGGAGTCCCAGGTCTGATGGGGGTGAATGCCAAGGAGAGGAACTGGAGGTGAAGAAGGGGCGATTCTCAGGAGGACGCTGCAGGCAGACGTGGGCAGCCTGCAGGTGTGAGGTTCACAGCAGCTTCCCTCTGAGGACCACTCGCCTAAAAGTGTAGGCAGTGGACCTAGTAGGTGGCAGCTTCTGAAAATGTTGTCGGCTGAGACGGTTGGCAGGAGCTCCCAGCGTTTCTTGGGACTCCCACCAGGTCCCAGGTGAGCTCCTAGAAGCTCTGGCTGCAGAGCTGCAGGCTGAGATCCCCTGCTCTCTGTCCCTCCGGCTGTCCCAGTGACTGCAAAAGTCCCAATTCTGTGCTTCTTCATCTTGAAGCTGTGGCTTGCTTTCCTGAACTGTGTTTCCATTCACTGTATGTTTCTGGTTTGTTTTTTTCTTCTGGGCTCAAGGAAGGAATATATGGCCATGCAATTGGGGTTGACCACTCAAATGTGAGGGAAATTGACACATGACCCTTAGAGGAAGAAGCTGGAAGAGGCACTGCACCATTCACTACGTTCTCTTCCCTCTCCATGCTCTGATGGTGGCTCTGTCATCCAGACCATCACTGGGCACGTAGCTCGAGTGAGAAGTAAACGTGCCGTGTGCTTGAGTTTGTTACAGCAACATAACCTTACCTATCCTGACTGATACAGAAACAATAAATATGGAGATAGGCCAAGACCCTAGTGCAGACACTTCACATCACTGCATGGGTTATACAGTTTGAAGGTGACATATAATTTCAAATTACAGCCTGAATGAGAAATCTGAAGGGGAATCTGCCCATCTGCTAAGAACAGCAGCAACGTATAACTGAATCACTTTGCTGTACACCAGAAACTAACACAACATTGTAAATTAACTATACTTCAAAAAATAAAAATAAAAACAACAGCAACAAAAACACAGTTCCTCAACTGTCTGCATTTGGAAGATTGGAAGTTTGGGATTCAGGAACCTTTTTTCCTCCAGTCATTCAAAAAGTATTTCTTGTGCAACACCTATGAATCAGGTACAGGGGTGGATGTGAAGAGTAGAAAGATGAATAAATACAGCTCCTGTTCTCCAAGAGCTTGTCATCTAGCTCTGCAGATCGTCTGTAGCCAAGTGGAAGACGTGTGATATGTGGGGAAGGAATCATATTCATCCATTTCTCCAGCATCTGCCGTGCACCAGCTCAGTGTGCGTTGAAGCCTCGCCACAGCCCCATTCACTGGGGATTATGGTCCCAGTATTAGATTTGAAGGAATCAAGGCTCAGAGTGGGTAAGTAACTCATCTAAGATGACCCAGCTGGAGTGGCAGAGCCAGAATTCAAGCACAGATTGGTTTACCTCCTAAACCTAAGCTCTTTTAACACCCATGGCGTGGTAAGTGTTAGAGACATGGCCCCGGTGCCAAGGGAACCGAGACTGGGCCCACTGCTCTTGTCCTATGGTTTGGGGAGTGTCAGATCAAAACACTCTGTCCTCAGACCAGCTACAGAAAGCCTTGGTGCAAGAGAAAAGCTTTGCTCCTCAGGATTCCCAGAGGTCCCCAACCCTTCAAAGGTGGGGACCTGGGACACCAGCCCTTCCTGTGGGTCTGTGTGTATCTCGCATGGAGGGAGGCTACAGAAAGTGGACATTCTCTGAGAGCTAATCTTCCACCAGGCTCTCTCCAGCAGCACGGATCTGCCTTCAGTTCACAGATTCCAAATGAAAGTGTCCTTCTAGCACCCAAGGAAGGAAGCATGAAGGCCCTTTGGTGGCCTCACAGTAAGACACTAGGAAGCTTCCAGAAGCAAAAAAGAGAGCTGGAGGTCAAGACTCTGATGGATCCTGAGCCAGTGGGGCTTGTTGAGTATGTGGGAGGAGCAGCCCTGAGGCTGAGAGCAGAGGCAGGCTCCCCCGCCGCTGCGAGGGTTAGGGAGCCAGCGACACCAGGCACGTCATGCGGCCCACACTCCTGAGAAGGTTCAAGGGGCATCTTGTCTGCATGGTGCCTCCTAGTGTCCAAAGTGGTCAGGGCGGGCTGGTCATCCTCATTTTGCAACCCAGGAAAGCTTGCCCGGACCAGTTAAGTGGCCTGCCCTGGTCCAAGCCAGTGTCCTTCCTCTGCACCCAGAGATGACCTCTCAGGCTTGAACCAGGGACCTGAACTTCAAAGTGAAGTTTCCATGATGGTTCAGACAAAGATGGGGTGTCCTGCGCTGGGCTTCTCGGCTCTCCCGGGTCCTTCAGGCATTATCAACTAACGCTTAGCTAAAGAATCAGAAACGAGTATCAATTTCCCCAGTGAGAGGGCTACAAGACCTGCAGCATCCCATTTTTCAAGGCCTCGGGATCAATTAGTGAGTTGCAATGCCCAGTTTTGCATGGCCCAGACTCTGAGACTCATTAAAGGCCAAAGGGGGAATTTTCATTGTGGAAAAACCCGCTTGTACCTAGCTTGCAAGCGACTTTCAGGGTCCTTGGCCCAGAAAAGCCAGCCTTTCAGATACTTGTATGATTCTTGCAGCGCGATTCCAATGTGGGTAGATTTGCTTAGCGATGCGGTTGCATTCGCTTTATTTTTTGTTTATCCAGAAGGTGAAGAGGAGAACTTTTCTCTACTGACCGTAGGGGTTTCTCCAGAGAGAGTTTGGCAGCCTCTTTTATTCAAACGTTATCCATTGATTTTAAAATAAAACAAAATAAACCAAAAACAAACCCGAGTTTGTTAACATTCAGTAGTCACCGATCACCAATCCAAGAGTAGCCTCCCTTTATTTTCCTTGTTCTGGTTTTATAATTTTTCTATTTTTGCTGTGTCCTGTGAAAATAAAACATGCTGGAGTTTTAACAAGACACGGTTTCCAGTAGATAATATTGGTGTGAAGTTAAACTTCATGTTTACTTGTATTTTATTTTTCAAACATTTCTTATAGCACCATAGGGGCTGCATTTATCACCCACTCTATCCTTTGTCTCTGACTGATTTTCTAATTCATAATCAGCAAGCTCTCCAAAAAAAAAGAAAGAAAGAAATTGTCAAGTTATAAAGGTTTTTCTTTTCAAGTCTATTTTAATTTAGCTAAGTATCATCCTTTCCAGTTTTCTCAGATATTCTCATCTAGGAATTATAAGAAAGGACTAAATGGAGTACAATTTTATATTTGTAGAGTATGTATGTGTGCTACACACTCTAACAATAAAGGTGCTTTCAACTGCAATAATAAACTCAACTGTAGATGGCCTAAACAATAAAGAAGATTTACACTCTCATATCATAGAAGTCCCAAGATAGGATAACTCCACGTTGGCGAATTCAGCAACTCAGTGACATCAAAGCCATCCTCCCTCTTTGCCGTCCTCAGGTTCCCCATTGCCTTCATAATACGACTGACTCGTGCTCAAGATGACAACACCCAACAGAGGAAGAGATTGACTCTTCCTCTGCATCTCTTCCTATGAATGAGGAAACCTCTCCCAAAATATCCCAAGCAGATATTCTCTGATATCACATCAGCCAAAATTCATCTCCAAGCCTAGACCCACCACCAGCAAGAGGAAAGGGACAAGCCAATGAGCTTGGCAGTGATCCTGGTCTCCTAAAGTTAAAAGATTATCTGGGCTAAACCAGGAGGAAAAAGAAGGGATGTGAGTGCACACTCAGAGGGAACTGCTACACGTAACTTATTTCATTCAGTCCCCATAGCAATCTTATGGGCTACCTATTGTTATCCCTATTTTAGAGATAGGAAACAAAAGCCTAGGAATTTCAAATCATTTACCTGATTACCCACACATAGAGAATATAATGGATCAGGAATTCAAGAATCGTTCTCCCAATGAATTCAAACTCAACTGGAACCATTTCACAACTTAGAGGTTACAGTGTTTCTCTGTTCTGGATCATTAATACAAAGTTAGGCATTCAACGTATAAAAAGCTCACAGCACAAAACCCACAGAATTTCAGAGTTGAGAAGGATCTTTCATATCCCACCTCCTACAGCATTCATCCAAGGGGTTTTGAGCATCCACCCAGTTTGAAGCACCACATTGGGAACAGCTAGATGTGCCAGGATGAATAAGATATGGCCTCTGCCCCCAGGGCTCACAGACTAATAAGAAGAATGAGAAAGGCATACAAATAACAATACCATATGGCAGAATATGGTAAGTGCCGGGAGAGTTACCCAAAGGCATTAGGGTACTATTCGGGGGGGGGGGGGGGGACGTTGGCCATAAAAGTTATCATGGAAAAGACACGAAGTGGCAAGTTTCCTTGGAGATAACATTTCAACAAGCAAAGATAGGTGGGAGAGAAGTGGATCCCAGGATGGGAGCCATGCAGGAGCAGTAAACTGCAGGTCATGTGAACAAACATCAGGAAGTTAAATTTGACTGGAGGACGGGAAACAAATTACCTTGGAAAGCAAAGCTTGATCTTGAATTGAAGCGTTTATTTTTAGTGTGTGGGACTGAGGGGGGGAAATGAAGGTCTTTGACCAGGTGTGGCATGATCAAAATTGCCTTCTATAAAGATTAACCTGGGAATAGTATACATAGGAAGACGTTCTGTATATCTGTTGGGACGCTTGGTCTGCAAGCCAGAGAAAACCCAACTCAACAGAGCTTGAACAACAGGGACATTTATTATCTCGTTTAAAAGATGCCTGGAAAGTTGGCTGGTTATTTCAGCAGCAGCTTTCCATCTGTCCTTCCGCTCCCCCACTCTCAGCGTAGCTCCCCTTGAGAAAGACGTTGCTGCAGTTTCCAAGTCTCTCAGTTGTAATCAGTAGCATTCAGGGGAACAAGAGACCATCCCTCCCCGTTGTCCCACTCAGGAAGGAGGGAATCGCTCCCAGAAGACTTCCCCTCTCATCTCATTGGCCAGAGTTGAGTCAGATGTCCTGACCTAAACCAATCACTGATAAGGAGAATGGGGCCGCCATGACAGGCTTCATCAATGAATGAACACCCTGAGGAACAGAGAAAAAGAGTAGACTCGTCAACCAAATTAGGAATCGGCGACTATGGAAGAAGAGAGGAATGGATGCTGGAGAGACGGTGACTAGGGCCTACTATGTGTTCCGTAAGAGGAATCCGAAGCAAAAAGGCCAGCTAGAAGGCTAGGGCACCAGTCCAACGAAGAAATAACGACTACTTAGACTGAGGTCGCATCTGCAGAAGTGGGAAGCTGCTCTGGTTCGTGTATGACATAGAATCCCTTGATTCATCATATGCACTTTATCTCCAGTGATGGAGAACTCTCAACCTCCTGGGGCTACCATGTTCCGTTATTTAACAGCCATTGGTGTTGAGCTGAAACCCTCACTCTTTTTTTCATAGGAACAGTTTCCAAACCAAGAATTCCTCATATTTATGCAATTGAGGTTTTTTTTTTAATCTGAAATGGTCTTTACTTTTATTACCATAAAATGTAGTTTTGCTGGTTCTAGTACAACATTCCAGCCTGACTTTTCAACAACCATTGGTTAACTCTCCATGGTGTGCGGTTATTGTCACAGGCACTAGGGGTAGACAGAGAATAAGGAGCTCACAGCCTGGTGGGGAAGTGGACACACGGATAAGGAATTATAAATCTAGTGTGACAATGCTATAACATGAAGTGGGTTGTGCAAAGTGTGATTGTGACAATGACCGATGATGAATTATAAGATTATGACGGATGTTAGAGTAGTCTTGAGAGTGATGAAACAGCATCGTGGCCCCCTGACCCCCACCTCCCAGCCCTTAAATTCCCTTTAGAATTGTATCCCATCAGTGACTGTGACCACAATGTCCTAAGTTTAAGCAGACACAACTGTCAGTGGTTGATTTGATCAGGGTTGAGACGGGCTGAGTCAGGCCCAAATTGAGGAAATTACACTGAGCAACTTAATTTTCACTTTGCTCTGTGTGGAGCAGACAGCACTCAGCTCAAGTGGTTATTTCAACCTGGAGAAGGAAGAGATGGGTTGTGGCGGGGCTGCGGATGGGTTGAGAAAGGGGGTGAGGTGAAGGGTAGCTGAACAAGGGTTATCAAAGGGCCAGAGGACCCTGGAGGGAAGAGTGGTTTTCAAAAGCATGTTTTTCAAAGAAATGGTATTTCAAGCGGCTGCCCTCAAAATTTGTCCCAAGTCTCTGGTTTCTGTCCTTCTAAGCGTTTGTGCTTTATTGAACATTTATATGGGTGGGAACCTGTAAGTTTTCCAGGCAATGAGGAGACTCGTTGTATAATATCTCCTTCAGTATATTATTGTTGATGCAGGTTTAATTGTCTGATCTCTCAGTTCATCTGTTCACGGGAGGATGGAGTGGCTGGGTCAGCATCTTGTCAAACAAATGACTGAAAAATGGAAACACGGACCCGTGAGCCGGCGTTTGTTGTCGGTGGTGTTTGTTTATGTGCGTGACTGAAATAATTGGCTGCTTTCTGAGTAAATGACTCATTGTCTTGGCGAGGAAGGCTAGGAAGGCTCCGAAGAGCTGTTGGAGCTTGGTTCCTCTCTCATTTTTAGGACAGAACGACGGCAATGGACGGCCAACAGGTTAAAAAGAAAGTTAAGGAACTAGGAGAGGGGTGAAAATACATGGTGCTCAGAGTAAGTGGTGCCAAGGAGTCCTCTTGGTAGAGCTAAAAGATTTATTTAATTTTTTTAATTGAAATATGGTCGATTTACAGTATTGTGTTAGTTTCGGGTGTACAGCAAAGTGATTTGGTTATACATATATACATGTGTATATGCTTTTTTTTGATTCTTTTCCATTATGGTTTATTACAAGATATTGAATATGGTAGTAGAAAGACGAGTGATGCTGGGAATATGAGAGGACACGACAGACCATGTTGCCCAAAGCCTCAGTTCAGGTCACTCAACTTCCCTTGACTCTAGAGGCTGCCTCCCCTGTAGCCCAGGAGTGAAATCACCACATTCATATCATAGCATGGTTATAAGAATATGTGTGGGAGCTTTGTAAACTGGAAAGTTCTCTCCATGTGGGAAGGGATCTACTTCCTACGAGGCCTTCTGTGGCGTTGATACATTTCTGAGACTGCCGGAGACTACAGATGGTCCCCCTGAGTCTGCAATGGAAGCACAGACATGGAGGCTTTCCCTGGACCAACCGTTCGATGAAGTGTCCCTATGCTGGCTTGTGGCCTGGGTGGCTAAAGCTAGTTTTACCTTCATGTAAGGGGGGCAAATACAACATGTTGTGCATTCAGTCAATGCATTTCTTGTGTATCTGTCATTGCCACACACGGTGCTCATGTACTTGATCATCTAGTCGGGAAGAGAGACATTATACTCATAATTACCTGTAAGTAGGGTGGCCCTATATCTCAGTCTGCTTGAGACAGTCCTGGTTTACTCCTGGGACTTGGTATAATTATAAAGAGATCTTCCTTTTAGTCTTGAGTATCTAGGCTTGAACAGGAAAATATATGGTCCTCCTACCTATACATCATCAGCGTCTCATCTGATTAACAAACTCTAAGAGTCTAACATGTCTCTAAAACACACATCATTCATTCATTCATTCATTCATTCAGCATACTTTTTTTTTTTTTTTTTTTTTTGCGGTACACGGGCCTCTCACTGTTGTGGCCTCTCCCGTTGCGGAGCACAGGCTCTGGACGCACAGGCTCAGCAGCCATGGCTCACGGGCCCAGCCGCTCCGCGGCGCATGGGATCTTCCCGGACCAGGGCACGAACCCGCGTCCCCTGCGTCGGCAGGCGGACTCTCAGCCACTGCGCCACCAGGGGAGCCCTCAGCATACATTTGGAGTGTCTACTGTGTGCCGGGCGTTTGGCACAAGGAGAAGCTGGGAAGGCCACCTGGGGGCGGTGAGAGCTGAGCTGACGCTTATGTGGGAAGGAGGAGGAGACAAGCCCCGCAAAGAGCTGGGGGAGGGCCCTCCTGGGGAGGGGGGCGCGCGGTGAGGACAAAGGCCCTGAGATTAAAGGACAGAGAGGTCAGTGTGGCCAGAAACGAGGTCAGAGAGTGACCAGGGGCCAGATAAACCCTGAAGGCCATCTCAAAAGGTTTGACTTTATTTCCTTTTTTTTTATAGTTGATTTACAGAGTCGTGTTAATTTCTGCTATACAGCAAAGTGATTCAGTTATACATATATACATTCTTTTCTAAAATATTTTTTTTTTAAATTGAATTTATTTATTTTTGCCTGCGTTGGGTCTTCGTTGCTGTGCGGGCTTTCTCTAGTTGCGGCGAGCGGGGGCTACTCTTCGTTGTGGTGAGCAGGCTTCTCATTGCAGTGGCTTCTCTTGTGGCGGAGCATGGGCTCTAGGCACGCGGGCTTCAGTAGTTGTGGCTTGCGGGCTCTAGAGTGCAGGCTCAGTAGTTGTGGTGCATGGGCTTAGTTGCTCCGCGACATGTGGGATCTTCCAGGACCAGGGCTCAAACCCATGTCCCCAGCATTGGCAGGCGATTCTTAACCACTGCGCCACCAGGGGAGCCCTAAATATTCTTTCCCATTATGATTTATCACAGGATATTGAATCTAGTTCCCTGTGCTGTTATAAGAGCTTCCAGCTGCTAACCCCAACCTTCCACTCCATCCCTCTCCCACCCCCCTCCCCCCTTGGCAACCACAAGTCTGTCCTCTATATCCGTGATTCTGTTTCTCTTTCGTAGATAGGTTCATTTGTGTCGTATTTTAGATTCCACATCTAAGTGATATCACGTGGTACCTGTCTTCCTCTTTCTGACTTAACTTCACTTAGTATGATCATCTCTAGTTGCAGGTTTGCCTTTAATCACGCTTGCAGTGGAGAGCTATTGGAGTGCTGTGCACAGGCTCTCTGACCGCGGAGTGGAGAGTTGACCGCAGGGATGAGAGTGGCCACAGAGAGGCTGATGTGGTTTTCCAGGTGCCCGATGACACATGGACCAGGACACTAGTGCTGTTGCTTCTCTTTTGTTCAAATGGTAGAGTTCAAATACTTGCGTTTCATCTTTCCAGCCCTACCTCCAATGTAAAGGCCACAGAAGTTAGATTTCTGGTTACCAGTCTGAGTCTCTATGTAACTCAGAAGTGTCAAGGGGCAGGGCGGGGGGGGGGTGGTCAAGGAAAATCCAACAGAAGGTTCATTTCCATGGAATCAAAAGCAGAGTGTCTGAGGCTCAAAGAGCCGTGGAACGTCCTGGGTGTCATCAATCTTGGCTTCGGCCATCTGACGCTGTTTCCCTTGGGTCCTTTTGCAATAAAAGGGTGCAATGTAGTCTGAATAACAGTACAGTGAGGTGGATTCATTACTGGTTGGACTTCTTTACTGGAGGGTATTGATTTATGGTTCTGAGAAGTCTTGGGGGTGGGCATTGCTACCAGTTCATCCTGGTCATCATTCTCCTTAAGGACTTGAGAGGTGTGGGTGTTTGTTTATCCTTTTTGCAGATGCCTTAGGCCAGGAAGGATGAGTCATGTTTGGAAGACAGACTCACCATTCAAAGAGTGCCAGAAGTTCACGTCCTCCTTTGTACCAACCTGTTCCCTCCATCTCTTAGTAGGTATCCAACATAATGTGCATGAGAATCAACCAGAATGAGGTTTTAAACACAGGAGTCTGGATTCCACTCCTAGAATGTCTCAGGAGGACAGGAACATGTGATTTTCACAAGTGCCAACAGGATGCTGAGGAAGGTGGTCTGGAGTCCACAGTCTCCTCACTACCTTTGAGCTCCTTGAAGGCAGAGATAGTCTTTTCCTTTAGCATGTGGTACACACAGTAGGTGAGCACTCTGCTTGGCAAGGAATATCCTAACATCCCCTTCATCCTGAGCAGGGATGAGGCCTTCTGCCAGGGTTCTCCCAGCATCCTCTCCTGCTACCTCCAAAGGGATCATAACTTCACAGAAGACACTCATGTCACTCCCTCTTATTTCAGAAGAAGAGTGTGGACTTTGGAAGCATACAGGTCTGGGATCAAATCTGAACTCTATTATTGATTATCCAGGCCAACAGTGCTCAAACCGTGGTCCACACCGATCAGCGGGGGGGCTTGTTCAAACAGATTCCGATGCAGTAGGACTGGGCTCTGTGTCTACGAGCTCCCAGGTGACGCTGAAGCTGTCCAAGGCCACACTCTGAGGACCACATCTCAGAGTCTCAGGCTGTGAATGACCTTGCTCGAGTAGCTTCAACTCTCTGAGCCCATTCCTTTCATTGGGGAAAAAGAGAAGGTCATGTTGGTCAAGGTTGCGTTGATTCCATGTGATAGGAAACAAACAGTGGAAACAATTCGTGGGTCTATTTTTCTCACTTAAAAAGCAGTCGAGGGATAGAGAGGCCAGGGCTGGTGTCGGTGCTCATGGAACCAGGCTCCTTCACGCCCCCTGCTTCGGCAGCACACAAAGTTGGAGCCTCCAGGCCACGAGATGGCAGGCAAAGGGCAAAAACCATGTGCCAGCTGACCCTATTTTTTAAAAAATCAGAATATGTAATAACTTACCCAGAACCCCACCTGGACAACACACTGGTGAGATCTGGGTCAAAGGGCACTCCTGGCAGCTCAGGAGTGTGACAAGGTGAGTGTTCTAGCTGGGCACGTGGCGGCTCTGAGCAAGGTCGGGGGTTATCAGTAAGAAAGCAGGGAGGAGTGGACATTGGGTGGCCTCTAGCAGAGACCGACACAAGTATCTATTTTGTGCCATTGTAATGGGGTTTGGTGGGGCTTAATGGGGCCCGGCCTAGCACCTGCCCCAGAGTAAAACTCAGCAAACCTGGGTTTCCTTCCTCTCTCTCCTGCGGTCCTGAGTGCGTCTCCTCCAGGCATTGCTGCAGCCAAGATTGCTTCTCCCTGGTGTCCAGAAAAATCTAATGTGTTGGCTTTTTCCCTTCAGCCTTCTTGACTTACCCTTCCCTCCTAGACTGAAAACCCCTCTCTTCCTGGCTTCCACTCCCCACCATTTTGCACACTTCCCCATCTGTCACCCTGGCAACCACCTGCATTTAATGGGCTTAATTGCCCATCTCTCCCCTCAAACTGCATTCTCGAAAATCAGAAATATCATCCTACCAATGAATTCCAAGAGTCTCTGTTCACTGTTTTTCCCAGTGAGCTTCCTGGCAGTATTCTGACATCACCGCACACACCTCCTGCTTGAAGGACCAGCCTCTTGTCTCTGAGGCACTCTGCTCTCTGGTTCCCCTCCTTCCTCTGGAAATGCTTCTCTTTCCTTCTCCAGCTCTTTCTCTGCCTTTTCCTTGGAAATAAACATTTCCCAAGGTCTCTTTTGCATACCAGTCACCCTACATGCTCATTTCATTCATCGCCCATAGTCTAGAGCAGAGGTCAGCAAACTGCAGCCCACTGGACAAATTTCACCCTCCGCTCCCCTCCCCCCAACTCCCACTCCAACTCCAGTTGTTTAAATAAAGTTTTATTGGGGCATAACCACACCCAACTCATTTGCATATTGTCTGTGACTGCCTTTGCACAGCAGTGACAGAGCTGCCACAGCGACCCTATGGTCCATAAACCCAGAATATTCACGATCGCCCTTTACGGAAGAACCTTGCCAACGTGTGCTTCTGACTCTTAACAGTGTCCAAACACACTTTGCTCCCTGGTGTTCGTTCGCGCATGCACTCCAGACTCTGGACAATGCAGCAGGATCTCCTCCAGCATAGCTAATCCAAGTCCCAAACTGTCTTCCTCCTCAAACCTGTTTCTGCTCTTCTTGGCCATCAATTTTTATCAGTTACCCCATCCGTGACCTACCTGTGGTGAAACTAAACCTTTGCAGCCCATCAGTGGCATCAGGACCATGGAGGGACGAAGGGCCCCCAAGTTCAGTCTTTCAATATATCCATCATGGACACTGAACTGGTTTTGCATGTAAAAATCAGTATGACATCAGCAAAAAAACAAAACCAAAGAAAAAAAAAGACACTTGAATTCAGCTCCTTTTTCCTTGAAATCTGTCTCTAGGTCACAGTGCTGACATACTCACTTAAATGAGGTCCCTTCATGACAAGAGGGGAGGCAAAATTCCATAAACATGATAGTCCTTTCTCTCCATTGACCTAAAGAGCAATCATTCAACATTTAAGTGCTTCCTTCCTAACTTCTAATTGTTTGATTTGCTGCAAGACTGAATTATATATCACTGTAGAAAATGTAAGGACCAACACATAAACAATACCACAGTCCAGTTTGCTGAATAATTTACTTTTTCTGCTTCCCCCAAAGAATGCCCTTCTCAATGTATTCCTTCTCAAGTTATTGGAATGAAATAGAAATTATTTGGCCTATTAAATGCTGCAAAAGTATCGAGTGAACATACCAAGATCGCGGGCAATGGTGGGAGTCCCCTGTGAAAGCTCTTTGAACTTTGCTGGCTTTTTAGCAAAACGGATTCAGAAGACTTTAAAAGCATTAGCAAAGACAAAGAGCAACTGCTGGCCCTTTGATTTGTCCTTTCATCTGTCAGATTCCCGTGCCTCTGCTGTTTGTTAGACACGCGTGATAGCTGCTGGAGATGCCAGATGACTGACACGGCAGAGCCTCCCTAGAAGACTTACAAGGGCTCAGTGAGCCCTGCTCACTTTGTAAAATCAAATCCACGGGGCCACAGAGCAAGTGATTCATGATATATATAGAATAAATGAATGTAGGAATGACACTCCCTGGTTATGACTTGCCATCAATTACAGAAGGAAGGAGCTGACCATTTTAGTGCCTGTTACGTGACAAGTGCTGTATTATTTCCTCAGTCTGCAGTATAGGCTGGATAAAATCCTGAGCCTTGTCAGAGACTGTTGGCAAGTCAAGAAATGGGTTGTAATAATCAGATTTCTGCACACAGGGACTATATCATCCTTTGTTATACGGTGGAAACAGTCTTCGGCGCCAATGAGCTCTTGTTTATATTTGAATGATTGTTGGCAGTTTCAAAGCACTTTAAAATATGCTGTATCTGTATTCCACCCCATAAAGCTGTGGCCTATGTATTTTCATCCCCATTTGGTAACTAAAGAAACTAAGCGTCGGAAAGTTGCAATGGGTTGCCCGCGCACAGCTAGTGAGTAGTGGGTCAGGCGCTGAAGCTAAGCCCCCTGCCTCTGTGTCTGTAAACCTTGTCACCTGAATTCTCCAAAGAGCCTCACAGCTCATGAGTGAGCAGGGGACTCACCACCCTCACCTTGGGCCCAAGCTACTTGCCACATTGGACTTGGCACTTTCTCTCTTACTTTTTTTTGTTTGCAGTACGCGGACCTCTCACTGTTGTGGCCTCTCCCGTTGTGGAGCACAGGCTCCGGACGCGCAGGCTCAGCGGCCATGGCTCACGGGCCCAGCCGCTCCGCGGCACGTGGGATCTTCCCGGACCGGGGCACGAACCCGTGTCCCCTGCATCGGCAGGCGGATTCTTAACCACTGCGCCACCAGGGAAGCCCCCTCTCTTACTTTTAAAGTTTAAATGTAACGTTTGAAACTGAGATCTGTGATCCCATAGCAAATCCCTTCTTCATGGCTAGTGAGTAATAAAAATGAAAAGGAAATGATAAAACAGTTAAGTAACAACCAAAGCTCCAACACTGGGTCCCTTTAGGAGAGAGCTTCCCAAGGGACTGTCGTTTGGGCCCCAGCACATCCCAGCCACAGAGCAAAGAGCAGGGGTCTTTCAGCTTGTACCTCAGGTACCACAGGCCCTAGGGACAATGCAGGCAGCTCCCCCAGCAAAGCAGCCACAGGCCAGGCAGGAGGCCAATGACCTCACACCTGGCTTCCTTTCCCTCTCTCCTCGGAAGCAGTCCATTCTTGGCCAGATTTAATATGCTGTCCTGGAATCCAATCTCTGACTTCCTTGCACGAATAATCAGCGCTCCCTTCCCCACAAAGCGCAGCGAGGACCCTGGGGCCCTGCCCACCTGACGCAGCTACAATCCCCCAAGGTCGGAGATGCTAATGTCAGCTGCCCGGCCGACCTTCCTGGCTAAAGGTGACTGATCCTCACATAAACTGAGACGCATTCCTGAAAATGGAAAACAACTTCATCAAAGGTAAATAACAAGGAACCTGGTCTTCGTGTCACATCCCCCACTGGAGAGAGGCGAGCAAGCAGTGGTGCCCGTCTCCCGTGGGCAGCCTCCTGGATCTTCCACGCGTACAAATAAGAAGTCTGCTCAATGAACTGGTCACTTAAACAGGCTTTTTCACCTGCCGAGTTTCCATTTAAAACACCGACAAAGCCATCTTTGCAAAATATTCTCTGGTATTTATCTCTTCCAATTCACTTAAATTAATTGCTCTGCAATTGTTCTCAAAGCTGTGTGATGGCGAGAGTTTCTAAGAATTGAGTTTCTTCTAAGAACATGAGCTCTCTGGCTTATTTGATTTGCCAAACACAGCAAAGGAGCATTTTCTCGACACTTTCCCGAGATTTATTATGGGGCCACTAATTTATTCTCTGTTCAATTGGGCATCTCTAACCTGAGAAAGTTGTTAGAAAATGAATAGAAGAGAGGGACATGTGATCATCCTCTGTGAACAGGGTTCACTTGAATCAATGGAAACTCTTAACACAGTTTCCCCAGAATTTTAGGAGTAACAATGAACGGGTGACGGAGATGGAGCGTGAGATGATACTGCTCCCGAAAGAGTGGTTTCCTCATCTTTACGGACGTGCACTCAGCAAGCTCATTCCACCTTATTACACCCCACCAGGCAGACAGAGAGTCAAGTTCACCAACTCACATGTAAGGAGAAAAGAGAAGGCAAGGTTCTGGCTGCATCGACGCCAGCCACACTGTCAGTGGGTTATAAGAAGAGCAGAGTTGTTGGCTCAAGCCCCCTCCATGGTGGAAAGTGGTTAAGAGCAGGAGCTTGGGAGCCAGATGGACAGGGTTCAGATCTCAGCTCCAGTTTCTCAAAAAACTAAAAATAGACCTACCATATGACCCAGCAATCCCACTCCTGAGTATATATCCATAAAAACCAAAAACACTAATTTGGAAAGATACGTGCACCCCAATGTTCATAGCAGCATCATTTACAATTGCCAAGATATGGAAGCAACCTAAGTGTCCATCAACAGATGAATGGATAAAGAAGATGTGATCCATATATATCCAGTGTGTATACACACACACACACACACACACACACAGACATATATGACATTGAAATACTACTCAGCCATAAAAAAGAAACAAAATTTTGCCATTTGCAGCAACATGGATGGACTTGGAGGACATTATGCTAAGTGAGATAAGTCAGACAGAGAAAGACAAATACTGTATGATATCACTTATATGTGGAATCTAAAAAATACAACAAACTAGTGAAGAAAACCAAAAGAAGCAGACACAAACATAGAGAACAAACTAGTGCTTTCAAGTGAGGGCAGGGAGCGGCAATGTAGGGGTGGGCGAGTGGGAGGTACAAACTACTGGGTGTAAGACAGGCTCCAGGATGTATAGTACAACACAGGGAATATAGCCAATATTTTGTAATAACCATAAATGGAAAAGTAACCTTAAAAAAATTTTTTTAATTAACACCTGAAATACAAAGACTTCATCACTTAAAAAAATAATCCAAGCTACTACTTACTGGGCGGCCCTGAACAAGTTACTCACCTCTTTCTGCTTCAGCTTCCTCCATGGAAAATGAGAATAATAACAGTCCCTGACAGGATAATTGTGAGGACTCCTTGATTAATATGTGTGAAGCTGTTAGAACAGTGGCATAAACCACCATGAGTTTGCTAGTATTCTATGCACGTAGCAACAGAACAAAGATATACAAGTATTGCTAAGAAGGGGTGCTCTGAGACCCCCTTTGATGCATACATCAGGGAGAGGTCATTTTTCACATGCAGACATGACACTGCTATGGTGGAATTCTGGTGTTTTTTCTTTAAACATTTAGAAACTCTTTGGAGTTTTTTTAGAATGTATAAAAGTATTTATCACATATTTCTTTGTTTCTTAGCTTTGATGTTTCTCTTTCTTGTTTAATTTTTATTTTATATTGGAGTATAGTTGATTTACAATGTTGTGTTAGTTTCAGGTGTACAGCAAGGTGATTCAGTTATACATATACAATATATCTATTCTTTTTCAGATTCTTTTCCCATATAGGTTATTACAGAGTATTGAATACGGTTCCCTGTGCTATACAGTAGGTCCTTGTTGTTTATCTATTTTATATATAGTAGTGTGTATATGTTAATCCCAACCTCCTAATTTATCCCTCCCCCCTACCTTTCCCCTTTGGTAACCATAAGTTTGTTTTCTAAGTCTGTGAGTCTGTTTCTGTTTTGTAAGTAAGTTCATTTGTATCATTTTTTAGATTTCACATATTAATCATATTATATATTTGTCTTTCTCTGTCTGACTTACTTCCCTTGCCTAGTATGATCATCTCTAGGTCCAACCATGTTGCTGCAAATGGCATTATTTCATTCTCTTTTATGGCTGAGTAATATTCCATTGTATATATACACACATCTTCTTTATCCATTCATCTGTTGATGCATATTAAGGTTGCTTCCACGTCTTGGCTATTGTAAACAGAGCTGCCATAAACACTGGGGTGCATGTATCTTTTCGAATTATGGCTTTCTCCAGATATATGCCCAGGAGCTGGATCTATTTTTAGTTTTTAAGGAAACTTCATACTGTTTTCCATAGTGGCTGCACCAATTTACATTCCCACCAACAGTGCAAGACGGTTCCCTTTTTTCCACACCCTCTTCAGCATTTATTGTTTGTAGACTTTGATGATGGCCATTCTGACCGGTGTGAGGTGAAACCTCACTGTAGAAACTATTTGATATTTAAAGTAGACTAGTATGGAACTGGTTTGGGTGTAAATTTACTTTGGTTTTTTTTGTTTGTTTGTGTTTTGCGGTACACGGGCCTCTCACTGTTGTGGCCCCTCCCGTTGCGGAGCACAGGCTCCCGACACGCAGGCTCAGCAGCCATGGCTCACAGGCCCAGCCGCTCCGCGGCATGTGGGATCTTCCCGGACCGGGGCATGAACTCATGTCCCCTGCATCGGCAGGCGGACTCTCAACCACTGCGCCACCAGGGAAGCCCTAAATTTACTTTGTTAACCCCGTCTCTTCATAGAAAGTGTGAAGAGTCATCACAAGGTTCAAATCACCCAGTTCTGAATAATGAAAATTTTTTTAGATTCCTATTTTACCTGGTTTACATGTAAGAGACGATTTTGAAGCAGGGAAGGGACAGCCTCACTGGACAGCCAGAAATTACCATCTATCCCAGGATATTTTAAAGACACATTAATTTTATTTTCATTAGAACAATAAATATGCCCACTATAGAAAATGTGGGGAACTCAGAAAAGTAGACAGAAAAGAAGAAAAAATTTCTAGTACCAGCTTCCAGAACAATTACCACAAATGTTGTGATGTGCTTCCTTCCAGTCTTTTTTCCATACATGGAATGTACAACTTTTGTTGTTTTTACACTGGAACTATGTTAAATAGAAGACTTGTCCTCTTCCCTTTTACCACAAGCATTTTTCCATGTTAGGACCATGCTTCAGATCCCGTCTCATAGCTCAGGATCCCATCTCTGTTTCTACACCAAGACCTCATTGTTCCATTAGAAATAAACAGGCAGCCCAGCTCCATCCTTCTGATGTGTGTGTGGGGAAATATATAGGCTTAGGTATAATAAAACTAGATCAATAAGATGTTATTTTTAGGGTTCCTAGCACTATAAATACATTTATTAGTATTTCAACATAAGAGTTAAATTACCCACAGTAATGCTCTTTTGTAACCAACTGTGGCAGTCCTAGTGTCCCGAGTGGTCAATTCCAGAGGAGATTGTGTTAATTAGCTTGGGTTCCCGTAACAAATTACCACAGGTTGGGGAGCTTAAACAATAGAAATGTATTTCCTCACAGTTCTGGAGGCTAGAAGTCCAAGACCAAGGTGTGGGCAGGGTTGGTTTCTGGGGAGGCCTCTCTCGTTGCCTTGTCGATGGCATCTTCTCCCTGTCTCTGCATGGCCTTCCCTCTGCACATGTCTCTGCCCTAATCTCCTTGTTTTCTAAGAGCTCCGGGTGTGTTGGATTTGGGTCCACCCTAATGACTTCATTTTAACTTAATTACCTCTTTAAAGACCCTATCTCCAAATACAGTCACATCCTGAGGTACTGGAGGTTAGAACTGTACCATATGAATTTGGGGGAGTGGGGGGCAATGCGCAATTCAGCTTATAACAAGATCTGTTAGGCCATGCTACTACAACTATGAGTTTTCATGTTTGATTGTTTCTTTTAACACAGGGATAAAATTCTTTTTAGTGATGTCAACTTCATATCTAGGCATCTGAGAGCTGAGACTGGGTCTGAGGTCGCTCTTGGCTACTCAGATCTCACCATAGTGCCTGGCACTTAACAGGCAACGAAAGAGAGAAGTAAAGGGGGCAGGAGATTAAGTGCATGGACCCAATGCACGTCATCAGTTTGCTCAGGCCTTCAAAACTAAAAGAGGAGGGAGGCTAAAATACCTTGATTTGTTTTCTAATTCAGCTCCTCACTTTATCCTCAGTCATGAAGATATGCAATGGCTCATTTGTCCAGAGTTAGGGTGAACTAAAACATACTGTTCTTATTTAGTCTGCGGGAATATTTTCCTCAATTCATGTGTGCCTTCAAAGACTTTTTCTTGTATGTGTTTAGTTTTTACATTGAAAATAAAAAGAGTAAAAAAAAAGAGAGAAAAAAGGAAAGGAAGGCTGGAAAGGAGGGAGGGAGGAAGGAAGGAAGGGAGAGAGAGGGAAAGGAAGGAAGGGAGGGAGGGAAAATTTTTGAAAAACCGAAGAGTCATTGTCTTGTATAAGTTATTTTTTCCCACTCTTGCAGCTATTAAGAACATAAGTATGGAGTTCATACACATTATTTCACCTTATCATCCAAAGTACCCAGTTGAATAGATGTTTTCATCAGCACTTTGCACTAGAGGACCTGAGGCTCAAAAAAGTGAAGGTAATTGAACAAATCACACAATTATTTGTGGCAGAATCAGACCTTAACTTTTGTCTTCCAAACCTAAGCCCAGTGCTTGTTCACCTCTATCCTTGGCTCTCCCTACAAAAATAGAGATTCACATGCTAGGCTCCCACGCCTTTTCTACCTTGAAGAACAGTAGGAAATTCGAGGAGAACCATAAACTAAAGGACATGAAAGTCAGACTCTGCATTACACTGTGTTACTCTGAGCACATTACTTCCTGTTACCCTGGGTTCTCGTCTGAGAGAGGATGCATTGCACACGATCATCTTTAAGGTCCCATTAGTTGTGTAAAGATTTATGGTGAACAGAAAGGAAGTCCACATACTGTTGGGAGGGCAGCGTTCGATAATTCTTGTAGTTAATCTCTAACAGGTATGTGGGCCTTTTGCTATGATCACATCTATCTTATCCCTGCTACAGCCCCAGTGAGAGACACATCAAAGATAAGCTTTGCCTGTTTCACACTTTTGTCTCCATTCTCCTGGATCTTTGTGAAGAAACTCTGTGTAGGATATAGCTGAACCTGTACTTCCTTGGAATTTTCTCCACTGTTAATTTAATAAACATTTATTGGGCACCTGCTACATGCCCATACTTGTCCAGGTAGAGAAGCTAAAACCATGAGTTAGAAATGATTCTCACCTTCAAAATTCTCACCGTTTAGTGGGGAAACATCTATGTAATGGAGAAGTTAGATGGCTTGAATGGCTAATTGAGGAATTGTAAATTTGCCCATCCAACAAAGCAACGAAAGCACTGTCAAAAATGGTCAGGGGCATCCCTGGTGGTGCAGTGGTTGAGAGTCCACCTGCCGGTGCAGGGGACACGGGTTCGTGCCCCGGTCCGGGAAGATCCCACATGATGCAGAGTGGCTGGGCTCGTGAGCCATGGCCGCTGAGCCTGCGCGTCCGGAGCCTGTGCTCTGTAACAGGAGAGGCCACAATAGTGAGAGGCCCGCGTACCGCAAAAAAAAAAAAAAAAAAGAAAAAGGTCAAAATCAACTATTTTAGAACTACAGATATTAACCAAAGACTTACAACAGTCTGAGAAACATTTGTTGAGGAAAAAACTGAACCTCTATAAGAATGGCTCAGTGTGTTGTTGACCTACTCCCATTCTTCCCTTGATCTACTCCCATCCTTCCTTCCCTAACTCCATGAAACCTTTGAAAACCAGCAGCCTCACAACCACAGTGGCTGTGAAAACCAGCAGGCTTGAAGCTACCAGACGGAGCGGATCATGTTTGAGCACCTCAAGAAGTTTCATTCAGAGCATTGTCTCTATTTGATCTGTTTCTTACATTTCCTGGAAGAGGCCCATTCACAGCGTTTTCTCATTGTTTGGCCCGACTTGCACCTTGTTCTATGGTAAAGAGCCCTACTCTTAAAGCATTTTTTGAAAGTAATCAGCAGCTGCTACCTAACATTGCAGCTGCCTGAGGCTTCTAAGCCACTTGGGGCAAACAAGATCCTGGCTAAAAACTTAAAAGGTAGATCAGGAGCAGGGTGTCTATAGGGGGTATTGAAAAGTTCTGAGGGATGTGAGACATTCTTTCCTGGGGATCTAGAAAGTTGTACCTCTAGTTGGGTCTGTGTACATGCCTAGGAAAGACCTGTGAGGGCTCCAGTCTCTCACCATCGGGTGACCCAGAGACCTTGCACAAGCAGGAAGTGAAGGGCAAGGCAGAGAACAGTCTAAGTATTGAAGGTATGCCTCAACACACAAAGAGCCCCTTGGCAAGGGGTGGAAGACATAACGGTTCAAAGATTTAAGGAAATCTCTGATCAGTCATTAGCTGAGCATGAAGCTAAGCAGGCAGAGGCTTCAGTGAGCAGACACTAGAGGGAATATAGACTTTAAATAATTAGTCCAGGAAAGTCACTAAAAATACAAACAGGGACAACAAAGCCCGGGAACAGAGGAGATATGATTCCCAGAGTTGCCACATTATATTATCAAGAATGTCCAGTTTCTGGGGAATTTCTTGATCGGTCCAGTGGTTAGGACTATGTGCTTCCACTGCAGGGGGCACGGGTTCGATCCCTGATTGGGGAACTAAGAGCCTGCATGCTGCACGGTGTGGCCAAAAAAAAAAACAAGTCCAGTTTCCAATGAAAGATTATAAAACACAAAATGAAATAGGAGAATATGTACCATGCAGAGGGAAAAAAAAATGCAACCAGTAGAAACTGACCCTGAGGGGGCTCAGATGCTGTACTTGGTAGCCAGAGACTTTAAATCAGCTATTAGAAATATGTCCGAAGAACAAAATGAAACCATGTCTAAAAGAATGAAAGCAAAGTAAGACAATGATGTCCCACCAAATAAAAAATATCAATAAATAGATAGAAATTATCTAATTCTGAAGTTGAAAAGTACAGTAACTGGAAATCATAAATTCACTAGTCGTGCTCAATAACACATTTGAGCTGACACAGGGAAGGATCAGTGAATAAAATAAAGATCAATTGAAATTATCCAATCTGAAAAATAGAAAAAATGAATGAATAAAAGTGAGCAGAGCCTCAGAAATGTATGGGACTTTATCAAGTATCCCAATATATGCATAATGGGAGATGAGAGAGAAAGAAAAGGGGGCAGAAGGAATATTTGAAGAAATAATGGCCTAAAACTTCCCAAATATGATGAAAGACATAAATCCACACATCCAGTACATTCAATGAACTCCAAATAGAACAAACTTAAGGAAGTCCACACCTAGACACATAGTCACACTGTTGAAAGATGAAGACAAAGAGAGAATCTTGAAAACAGCATGAGAAAAATGACTAATTGTGGGAACAAGCGATCCTCAATAAGATGAATAGCTGACTTCTCACTAGAAACCATGCAAGCCTGAAGCAGTGAGATGATGTATTCAGAATGCTGGGGGAGAGAGGAAGGAAGAAAAACTGTGACTCAGAAATTCCATATCCAGAAAAATTATCCTTCAAAAATGAAAAAAAATTAAGACATTCTCAGATGAACAAAAACAAAGAAATATGTTGCTAGCAGACCTATTCTACAAGAAATAGTAAAGGGAGTCCTTCAGGCTGAAATAAAGGATAGTAACCAGTCATTCGAATCCACACAAAGAAATCAAGAGCACTGGTAAGGGTAACTACAAGGTAAATATAAAAGAGAGTATAAAGTTTTTTGTACCTCTTTTCTCCTCTTATGTGATATAAAAGGCAACTCCATAAAGCAATAATTACAGAAATGTGTTTATGAGCTTATAATGTATAATGATGTAATATGTATGACAATAGGGCTTCCCTGGTGGCCCAGTGGTTAAGAATCCGCCTGCCAATGCAGGGGACGCAGGTTCGAGCCCTGGTCCGGGAAGATTCCACATGCCGCAGAGCAACTAAGCCCGCGTGCCACAACTACTGAAGCCTGCGCACCTGTGGCCTGCGCTCCGCAACAAGAGAAGCCACCGCAATGTGAAGCCCGCTCACCACAACGAAGAGTAGCCCCCGCTCGCGGCAACCAGAGAAAGCCCACGCACAGCAACAAAGACCCAATGCAGCCATAAATAAATAAATTTATTAAAAAATATATATATATGACAATAATACCACAACAGTGGAGGAATAGAATGGAGCTATATCAGAGCAAAGCTTCTGTATACTATTGAGATTAAGTTAGTATTAATATGAACGAGATTTTTTTTTAAGATGCTAATTATAATCTCCTGGGCAACCACTAAGAAAATAATAATAGTAATAGTAATAATAAATAAAAAATAAGTGAATTAAAATGGCATACTAGAAAATATCTAAAAATCTGTTTAACACAAAAGAAGGCTATGTTGTTATGTGTATATATGTGTATAATTGTTTATAATCTTTCTGATTAATTGGCCTTTTTGTCATTATATAATGTCCCTCTTTGTCTTGAGTAACATTTTCTGTGTTAAGGTCTCTTTTATCTGGTATGAGTATTGCCTCTCCAGCTCTCTTAGTTCTCTTTGGTTGCTACTTGCATGTTTTCCATTCTTTTACTTCAGTCTAACTGTGTCTTTGAATCTAAAGTGAGTTTCTTGTAGATAGTGTATAGTTGGATCCTGTTATGTATCCATTCTGCCAATCTGCCTTTTTTTTAAAAGTACTTAAATTTAGTGTAATCACCAATGAGCAGAATTTACATCTGCCATTTGCTACTTGTTTTATTTTTTATGTCTTTGTTTCTCTTTCTTCTTTTTTATCTTATATGTCTACATTTATCCTATTAGTCCTGTTTCTCTGGAGAACCCTAATACGCACTACGATGGAATTAAATTATAAATAAATAAGAGAAGGAAATTTGAGAAGCTCACAAATAATGTGGGAAATAAGCAACACACTCCTGCATATATACCAAAGAGAAAAGTTGAAAACAAAGTGCCCACACAAAAATTATACATGAATGTTCATAATCATATTATTTATAATAGCCCAAGGGTGGAAACAACCCAAATGTTCATCGACTGATAAAACTGATGAATAGATAAATTAAATGTGATATATCCATGCAATGGAATATTACTCAGCAGTAAAAAGGAATGAAGCACTGACACACACTACAACACATACGACCCCTGAAAACATTATGCTAAGTGAAAGAAGGCAGGTACAAGACCACATATTGCATGATTCCATTCGTGTGAAACGTCTAGAATAAGCAAACCTATGGAGACACAAAGTAGATTCGTGGCTGTCTAAGCCTGGGGTTGGGGAATGACTGCTGACAGGTATGAGGTCTGGTTTGGTTTGGTTTTGATATAATGAAAATGTTCTAAGATTAAATTGTGGTAACGGTTGCACAACTTTGTGGATATACAAAATCCCCGAAGTTGTGCCCTTTGAATGGGTGAATTTATGATGCGTAGATTAGATCAAAAGAAAGAGCAGCAAGCTCTGTGATAGGAAAGGAAAAGTGAGAAGAAGGAAGAGATGACATTTGGCTTTCTTCAGTTTTGCTGGGCCAACTGTATCTCTGTCCCGTGGCTACAGCCCCAGCCTGATGAGTGCTGCGGAGAGAGGAGTGAGTGACACGCCCCAGAGGAAAGGGGAAGAAGGAGCTGGTGTTGGAGTTGGGATGTGAGGGATGCCTTGACCTAGGAGGTGGAGAACAGCACGAAGGGTGTTCCAGGTCAAGAAAAGAGCCGCACCGAGGAACGGATGAGGCTGGGAGAGAAACGAGTCTCGGGTGGGGCAGGAGGGACGGGTGGCCAGGACCAGGGAGAGGAGAGCTGAAGGTGTGCTGAAGACGCTAGATTTTATCCTGGTTTGGAAGAAGCCAGCGACAGTTCTTAACAAGAGCATCAGAGCTGCTCCTTGTTTTTTTTTAACGTGTTTATTGGAGTATAATTGCTTTACAATGGTGTGTTAGTTTCTGCTTTAGAAGATATACAGATTGCCAACAAACACATGAAAGGATGCTCAACATCACTAATCATTAGAGAAATGCAAATCAAAACTACAATGAGGTATCACCTCACACCGGTCAGAATGGCCATCATCAAAAAATCTAGAAACAATAAATGCTGGAGAGGGTGTGGAGAAAAGGGAACACTCTTGCACTGTTGGTGGGAATGTAAATTGATACAGAGTTGCTTCTTGAAAGGTCATCTTGGCTTCAGAGTAGACGATGCATTGGAACGGGGGAGGGGTGGAGAGACGGAAATGAGTGAAACTTGCTAGAAGCCCGATGTAACAGCCCGGGAGAGAGAGCGTGGCTGTTCTGTCCTGATCAGAATGCAGCATTAGAAAAATTCATTCTTCTTATTCAGGCATCCATCTGTCATCTGAAAGATTCTAGTTTGGGCTGTCAGAGGGTGGTATTCAATTCTATTACTCAAAGAGAACATCACTCCTCCGATAAAAAGATTTGAGGGCGGAAGCTGTGATGAGAACGTAACAAGCTGAAAGAGAATGCACTTCTACACATCCCCTGCGTCTTCTTTCACTGGATACATTGGAAAATTCTATCACTGAAATAAGTTTCAACTCTATGATGGAAAGAAATGTCATTTTCATCACCGCTTTAATGGGCTCATCTTAGCGGCAGGGAGATACTTAGAAACATGGATGAAGGAGTCTTGTTGTCTCTAATGTGGGGAGGTGGGTATGAATTTTTGCAGGCCCAGTGACTCTGGAAGACCGTGGTCTGTGCTGTTCTTATCGAACTGCTTCATTTCTAAGGCCTCTATTTTTCTAAATACTAAATAGATCGTGGTCTCTTATCACAAATATTAAGTAGCATGGTGAGAATGAATAAACTTCCATCGGTCAGAAAGAGAGTGTTGGGGCCAACAGATAAAAGACCTCGGCAGACATGACCATCTTTTAGGAAATCTGGCTTCTAGAGAAACTGTCAGTTCACTGAAGGGCCCCTATGGAAATTAATGGAAGCATTCTAACTGCTGTTCAACACAGAAATAGAATTCCAAATGCATTGGAAGAGAGGAAATCAACTGTCAGAAAAATACTGCTAAGTAACTAGACTCATCTTTTCCAGGAGAAGTAGTAGATATTGGGAGCCGAAGCATTAGGAACTCTGATTTTCCCATAAGAATCCGTCCAAGGGGAAAGGATCGTCCGTCACATCCCATGTTTTGATTTGTTATAGCCAGAAACCATCTGAATGACCTCAAGAAATAGAGGAGTTAATTAAAAATATTATAATACTATCTAATATTTTAAAGCCCTTATCATGTTCCAGAAACTGTGCTAAGCCCCTCCTGTATCATTGAGGCCTCACAATAACCCTATGAAGTTGACAATAGTTTTCTCTCTACAATACAGCTGGAGAGATTGAAGTTCAGAGAGGTTAAGGGGCTTGCCTGAGGTCACACAGCTCCCATGAGGCAGAGTCTCCGTTCAAGTCAAAGTCTTGGAGACTCTGAGCCCCAAACTCTCAATGACTTGGTTAGTGCCTCAGATTTTAAGATGCGAATGCCCTGGAGCTGGAGCAAGAAAGCCACCCAGGCCCCAGGCAGGGCTCAGGGATGTCTCTCTCAGCCTTCACACTTCTGTCCACACCTCCTCACCCTGTACACCCCCACTGCTGCTCCCTCACAATGTCGACTCACAAGAGGTCTGGCTCGTCCTGGCCCAGAATCAGCCCCACAGCACCCTGGCCATTGGAGCCCTGCTGCCAACCAGTGCTGTCTCTCAGGACCCAATGCTAAATTCCTGTGAAAAGAACCTTCCAGGTCCAGCTCATCCTCTCATCCGGTCTCACAGGTCAGAAGCCCCTGGCTGATCTACCCAGTGCTACTCTACCCTCATGTCACCTGGTTCAGTCCATAGGGCAAGGCAGGGTCCAGCCCAAGCAGCAGGATGTGGGTAGGGCAGATGCCCCCCCGACCCCCGGGGGGAGAGGGTGAAGGGTGGGCAGGGTGGGCAGGGCAGGCAGAGCTCAGAGCTCGAGAGCACACCCGGAGGACGGAGCATTCCTCACCAGGACCTACTCACCGCATCCAGGCTCCTCCTCAAGGAGACGTGAGCCTGAGAAACTACAGGGTCTATTTTTTTTTAAATTTAGATCGGAGTAGAGTTGATTTATGATGTTGTGTTAGTTTCAGGTGTACAGCAAAGTGAATCAGTTATACATATACATATATCTGCTCTTTTTTAGATTCTTTTCCTGTATAGGTCATTACAGAGTATGGAGTAGAGTTCCCTTTGCCGTAGAGTAGGTCCTTATTAGTTATCCTTTTTTTTTTTTTTTTTTTTGCGGTATGCAGGCCTCTCACTGTTGTGGCCTCTCCTGTTGCGGAGCACAGGCTCCAGACGCGCAGGCTCAGCGGCCATGGCTCATGGGCCCAGCCGCTCCGCGGCATGTGGGATCTTCCCAGAATGGGGCACGAACTCTTGTCTCCTGCATCGGCAGGCGGACTCCCAACCACTGCACCACCAGGGAAACCCCCCTTTGTTTATTTTTTTATTGAAGTACAGTTGATTTGCAATGTTGTGTGTGTTTCAGGTGTACAGCAAAGAGTTATATATATATAAATCTATTCTTTTTTCATATTCTTTTCTTTATAGGTTTTTACTGAATATTCACTATAGTTCCCTGTGTCCAGGAGTAGGTTTTTTGGGTTTTCTTTAACATCTTTATTGGAGTATAATTGCTTTACAGTGTTGTGTTAGTGTCTGCTGTATAACAAAGTTAGTCAGCTATATGCATACATATATCCCCATATCCCCTCCCTCTTGCGTCTCCCTCCCACCCTCCCTATCCCACTCCTCTAGGTGGTCGCAAAGCACCGAGCTGATCTCCCTGTGCCAGGCAGCTGGTTTTGATCAACTCCCAGCTGCCCTCTCTTCCTGTGGTTCTTGGGGGTCAGCGTCTTGTCAGATCTAATGACTAATCTGGAACATAAGGAAAATGAGGGGGAAACCTTGCCCAGCTTGTTATCGAGCACTGCAACGTTTGCTTCGCAGTCAGAGCTGGAAACCATTTGACCCCCAGAAACCAAAAAGCAGGTTGAGAAAATAGTAATAACAGGCGTTGTCAAGCCTCCGTCAGGAGCCAGTCACGTGACCTCCGTTTTCTCTAAATTGCATGAAAACCTTGCTACCTGAGGGTTATTGATGCTGCTTATAGATCAGGGGACTGAGGCATGGAGTGTTCACAGACTTGCCCGAGTTCTTAGTCCAGTGTTTCCTTCTGGCTCTGGCCCGGATCCTGGCCTCACGATGGAGGCCGTCTATTAAAATCACACACTCAGGGGCTTCCCTGGTGGCACAGTGGTTGAGAGTCCGCCTGCCGATGCAGGGGACACGGGTTTGTGCCCCGGTCTGGGAAGATCCCACATGCTGTGGAGCGGCTGGGCCAGTGAGTCATGGCCGCTGAGCCTGCGCGTCCGGAACCTGTGCTCCACAACGGGAGAGGCCGCAACAGTGAGAGGCCTGCATACCGCAAAAAAATAAAAATAAAAAATAAATCACACACTCAGCCCCTTCTGGTCCTTGAGATAGAAATAACCAAAATAACGAACTGTGGTGGTTGATTTCTAACTTTTTGAGTGTGACTCAGCTGAGAGGCCTAGGCCAGGCCTTAGGAGCAGGTGCAACAGCGGGGAAGGTGTTCGCTGGGCGTTTGCTCTGGGTGGGACCCTTGCCCTGCACACCCAATGGCTATGCTGTCCTGTGGCTGGTGACGCCCGGGACTGTCAATCACGCTGTCCCAGGTACCAGGCCAGGCTGACTCTGCCCTTGGCCCGGATGTGCCATGAACTTCATCTGAGCCTCCACTGCTTTCCCCACAGACTAGGCTGATGACCTTTGCCCCGCCTGTCTCATGGGGCCACTGAGAGATAGAACGAGGCACCAGAGGTGACAGCACCGCAAAGTGTTCTACCTTCTACTGTGACAGTACTTTCTGCTGTGACAGTCCTGAAACGATACTGTAATTCACGACTGCGAGGCTCTGCCTTCCGCTTACTTGTCAGTCTTGCTTGGTTCTGGTTTGAGCCAAGTGCTGTGGATGTTACAGACCAGCCTCCCGCGTGTTGAACCCCTGGTTTGTGCCAGCCACCTCGACGATCTCATTTAATCAGCACGACAGCTCTATGCCCTGGGGACTCCTGTGACGATCCCTGTTTATCCAATGAGGAGACTCAGATACAGAGACTTTATGTCACTTGTTTCTGGTCCCAGAGCTGCGACGGGGCAGTGGGTCAGTCACCCCAGAGCCCACATTGAGCCACCAGGATCCGAGGTCTTGGAAGAAGCGGCTGCCTTAGGACTGGGAGCTGAGGGGCATTTTTAACCCACTGGACACGTCAGCCCTCAGGCAGGCCTGAGCCCCCTTGCCCTGGGTGCTTGCTTGAGAGGAAACCTCCCTGGCAGGAGTGGTTCTCCAAACACAACACCGCAGATGAGCATGGACACCTGGATTTAGTAAAGCAAAACTCACCTTGTTTAGATCTCCTCCCAAACCCCAGGGTTGGGTGTGAACAGCGACCCCCGCTTAGCAACAGAGACACCAAGCCTGCTTGGCTGGCACGATCTTGTTACTCAAAAACTATTCTGTGCGTGACACCTTAGACGTTTGGTTTTGCTTTCAAGCTGAGTACAGTTTGGGGGACAGATTATTTTATACCCTCACAGGTAAATGCCAATTTCCCATTAATGAAAGGTAACCTGCTGCCATCACTGTCCTGCAAGGCTCCTCCCTGTGTGCTGGGTCCCTTCTTCCTGCCTGAATCTGCTCAGCTCTAGAAAGATTCCCCCTTGGCTTCGAAAAAAATCAAGTTGATATTTTGCCGAACTTGAATAGCAACCAGAAAAGAAGGTCAAGTTTTAAAAGAAGCAACGGGAGGGGATTGTAATTAAATCCACTCTGGGCTGGGTACGGATGATTCATCTCACATAACATTCTGGAAACCATGTGACCGAAGGTATTTTTCTAAATAACCTCAACTGCTAGTCAAGTTATTCTTTAAATTGCATGCCAGCGACATCTCCGAACCGGTATTTTGCTTGGCAGGCGCTGAGCCTCTGCCACAGCCCGGATTTTCCTGCAGGCAGAGGCCGGCCTTGTTTTGACAGTTGTTTCTGCCGCCTTCCACTTCTGCCTGGAAGGATGACACAGCCGCACAGGCCCGGGGAGGGAGGTGCATGCTGGGCTCCAAAAACACAAAGGCACCTCTGCTTGGGTCGGAGGAGCTGGTCAGGGCCCTCAGTGTGGGCAGGATGAAGCCTTAGGTCTTCTCCAGAGATGGCACTGCTGCAACTCCTCTTCCAGGAAGCTTCGATTGAAACAGTGAGGAGCCCCCAGGCAACTGTCTGCTCAGAACCTACTCTACCAGCAAGTGACCCCGCCCACCGTACCATTCCTGCCATCCAAAGGGTTCCAGAGGTTTCCCTGGTTAGTATATGGTGCTGCAGCTCTAGGTGGGTCCTGGGCTAGCCGCCTGAGCCAAGCTGAGCCCATCAGAATCCTTTCTTTCTTTTTTTTTTTTAAATTGAGGTATAGTTAATTTACAATGTTGTGTTAGTTTCTGGTGTACAGCAAAATGATTCAGTTATACATCTATATACCTATTCTTTTTCATATTCCTTTCCATTTTGATTTATTACAGGATAGAATATATAGTTCCCTGGGCTATACAGTAGAACCTTGTTGTTTGTCTGTTTTATATATATAGTAGTTTGTATCTGCTAATTCCAAATTCCTAATTTATCCCCCACCGCTTCTTTCCCCTTTGGTAACCATCAGTTCTCTATGTCTGGGAGTATTTTTCTATCTCGTAAGTAAGTTCATTTATGTCATATTTTAGATTCCACATGTAAGCGATACCATATGATATTTGTCTTTCTCTGTCTGACTTGCTTCACTTAGTATGATCATCTCTAGCTCCATCCATGTTGCTGCAAATGGCATGATTTCATTCTTTTTATGGCTGAATAATATTCCATTCTGTATATACACCACATCTTCTTTATCCATTCTTCTGTCAATGGACATTTAGGTTGCTTCCATGTCTTGGCTATTGTGAATAGTGCTGCTGTGAACATAGGGGTGCATGTATCTTTTTGAATAGTAGTTTTGTCTGGATATATGCCCTGGAGTGGGATTGCTGGATCACATGGCAATTCCATTTTTAGATTTTTAAGGAACCTCCATACTGTTCTCCGTAGTGGCTGTACCAATTTACATTCCCACCAACAGTGTAGGAGGGTTCCCTTTTCTCTACACACTCTCCAGCATTTGTTATTTATAGACTTTTTAATGTTGGCCATCATGACAGTCCTTTCAAAACCAGGCTCTATCTTGGCCATGAAAGTGGGGAAAGCTGATCTCAAGAAGGGGGGGTGTGGGACTTCCTTGGTGGCGCAGTGGTTAAGAATCCACCTGCCAATGCAGGGGACACAGGATCGAGCCCTGGTCCAGGAAGATCACACATGCCGTGGAGCAACTAAGCCTGGGAGCCACAACTACTGAAGCCCGCGTGCCTAGAGCCCATGCTCCGCAACAAGAGAAGCCACCACAATGAGAAGCCCGTGCACCTCAACGAAGAGTAGCCCCTGCTCACCTCAACTAGAGAAAGCCCACGCACAACAATGAAGACCCAATGCAGCCAAAAAAAAAAAAAAAAAAAAAGGAGAAGGGGGTGGGGGTGGATTGATCAAATATGCAGAGAGGAGTGGGACTAAAGCAGAGGGATAGTGTTTGGATGGTGTCTAGGTACCAGGTCCCAATTCTCCCTGAAGCTCAGCTATCCTGAAATCCTGGCAGCAGAATAACCTTAAAATTAATTTCCTTTTCCTTTAGGCTAGTCCAAGTGGAGCTTCTGTCACTTGCAACCGAAAGATTCCTCTTGCACTCATGACCTCACTGGGAGGGCCATGAGGGAAGGATGTTGTCTAGTCCTCTTGTAAATGTTGGTCTTCTCCCTGGGCCTCTTCATAGTCTCTTCCTTCTATGTGTGTCTCTGTTCAAATTTCCCCTTTTTATAAGAACACCAGTCATTTTGGATTAGGGCCCCACCCACATGACCTCACTTTGACTTGATTGTCTCTATGAAGACCTTGTCTTCAAATGAGGTCACGTTCTAAGTTACTAGGAGTTAGGACTCCAACATATCTTTTGGGGGGAAGATGCAATGCAACCCATAACCCCATACAATGGAATACTATGCAGTCGGGACAAAGAAGGAGCTGTATCTGCATGTGCTGAGACCACACATATTATGTGAAAAAGCCAGTCTATATGTCTGTACCCTTTTTTGTTGTTGAAGTATAGTTGATTTACAATGTTGTGTCAATTTCTGCTGTACAGCAAAGTGGTTCAATTAAACATATATACATTCTTATTCATATTCTTTTCCATTGTGGTTTATCACAGGATATGAATAGAGTTCCCTGTGCTATACGGTAGGATCCACTAATCCCAAACTCCCACTCCATCCCTTCCCCACCAACCCCCTTGGCAGCCACAATTCTGTTCTCTATATCTGTGAGTCTGTTTCTGTTTCATAGATAGGTTCATTTGTTTCATATTTTAGATTCTACATATAAGTGATATCATATTGTATTTGTCTTTGTCTGACTTACTTTAATTAGTATGATAATCTCTAGGTCCATCCACGTTGCTGCAAATGGCATGATTTCATTCTTTTTTATGGCTGAATAATATTCCATTCTGTATATACACCACATCTTCTTTATCCATTCCTCTGTTGATGGACATTTGGGTTGTTTCCTTGTCTTGGCTATTGTGAATAGTGCTGCTGTGAACATAGGGGTGCGTGTATCTTTTTGAATTAGATCTTTGTCTGGATATGTGCCCAGGAGTGGGATTGACAGATCATATGGTAGCTCTCTTTTTAGCTTTTTGAGGAATCTCCACACTGTTTTCCGTAGTGGCTGCACCAACTTACATTCCCACCAACAGTGCAGGAGGGCTCCCTTTTCTCCACACCCCCTCCAGCATGTTATTTATAGTATGTCTGTATATTTTGACCCCTCTATAAATTGTGTACATGTGAGTGTGTGAGCACTGACATTAACACTGATACATATAGGTGTATTTCTTTAATTTCTAGAAGGAATCAAGGCAAGTTGACAATAGTTACCTTGTTGAAGAGAGACCTGAAAAAGAAAGGAAAGAGACTTTGACTTTTCCTCCGTATTCTTGACTTTCTATTTCTATATTGTCTGAATCTCATGTAGAGGTACACATAGATGTGATTTTGTGAGTGTGTATATATACATATATATATATAGACTTCTTTTCTTTCTTATGCTTTTCTGTATTCTATTAACAACGTAAGCTATGTATTGTCTTAAAGATGTGAGTTGATTTACACATACGTTCTCAGGAATAGGTTTTATATGCCAAGCATAACCTACATTCTGTGTATCTGTCTGTACTTGTCAGCTTGTGTTTGCTCTTGCCCTCATATGTGGTGCTTAGCGTGGTCAGCCGGGGAATCAGGTCCTCTCTAGTGTTCTGGAGACGGTGATGGGGAGGGAGTGACGGGGAGGATGATGGTAAAGAAGACAGGCTGGTCATGGCTTAGCGGTTGGCTAGAACGGCTTCCTTGGACGATGAAAGACTTCTTTTTTAAATACCAGAGGTTCATCAGGCAAGGCCTTGGACATACCACAGGCTCTTCCTCTATTCTGATACCTGTGGTATTTCTGTAGGTCTGGGAGAAATGTCTTTGGAAGGAATGAGAAGGCTGGGATTCAGCGCATCCTTTTTTCTTTTTAGAGAAGTCTCTTTAGGTCAATCTTTCTCAACCGCAGTTCCAGGATCCTAAGGTCCTGAGACACCCACTGAGCGTAATCAATTCACTTTTCCCGCAGGTACCTAGAGCGGTTCTAGACGGGCACTGCTTTTGGGAACATGAAGGGGACAAGCACTCCCACTGTATTCTTTGGGGTCTGATTCTCCTGCAGAATCCAGTTTTAAAAGGATGCCTTAGCATCTGCTGCCTCCTTGCCGTGATCCCATCCCACAGAATCAAACATCAACTTCCGAGAAGGAGCCAGGACTCACTGTGGCCCGTGTAACAGATGACAGCCCAGCCAGGCCCTCTGGAAGGTTCCAGCCCCATCCAGAAGGCGGGGAACTATCTGGCACCCCCGACGCTGGGACCTAGAATCTAGCCTGTGCTGTTCAAAATGGTAGCCGCTTGGCTACTTGGACTTAAATTCAAAATTCAGTTCCTAAGTCGCACTAGCCCCGTTTCAAGTGTTCAGTGGCCGCCCTATTGAACAGCGCACATTGGAGAACATTTCCACGACCACAGGAAGTTTTACTGGAGAGCCGTGACAGACTGTGATAGTAAGAGGGGCCCAGGACCATACCTCAAGGGAGTCCTTGCTCCAGACTCCACGAGGTCCACACAGGGAATCCCTGAGAACGTCCAAGCCCACAGCATGGAATGAGAGCTCTACCCAGCTGATCCAATAGTTCTAATAATAAATAATGATAACATAATAATAAGAAGTTAACTTAAGCATAGATGTGAATGCCAGGAATTATAAAAAGTCCTTGGAGAAAAATCAATCGGTATTAACTCCCCGTCTCTGAACCGTGAGTGGGTACGTGGCCCCTGATGTTTCTAGCACATTTGTCTCCCCTCATCCCTCTGTCCCCAGCCCAGCAGCTCTTCCCCTTCCTCTCCATCTTCACGGGAAGGACTCTTTTTCATGCACACTTCAGAGTCTGTTGGTCTCTTTTTTCCCAATTGCTCAAAGTTATTTTTCTCTCTCCTTCGTTTGTCAAAGAAACCTGGTAAATGTTTTGTAGAAATGCACACACTCTAGCTCTTCCCGAAGACATACATATTTTTTTCCAATTTTCTTTATTGTGGTAAAATACATCTAACATCAAATTTTACCATTTGGACCATTTTTAAGTGGTATTAAGTACATTCACATTGTTGTGCTACCATCACTATCACCCACCTCCAGAACGCTTTTCATCTTGCAAAACTGAAAGTCTGCACCCATTGAACACTGCCTCCCCCTCCCCTCGTCCCCGCAGCCCCTGGCAACCATCCTTCTACTATCTGATTACTCCAGGGGCCTCCTATGAGTGGAATTGCACAGTATTTGCCCTTTTATATCTGGCTTATTTCATAGCATAGTGTCCTCAAGCTTCATCCATATTATAGCATATGTCAGAATTTCCTTCCTTTTTAAGGCTGAATAATATTTCATTGTATGTATGTGAAAAAGTTCTCTCTTTTTTTGCGGTACGCGGGCCTCTCACTGTTGTGGCTTCTCCCGTTGCGGAGCACAGGCTCCGGACGCACAGGCTCAGTGGCCATGGCTCACGGGCCCACCCGCTCCACTGCATGTGGGATCTTTCCGGACCGGGGCACGAACCCGCATCCCTTGCATCAGCAGGTGGACTCTCAACCACTGCGCCACCAGGGAAGCCCGGTCAGCCTTCTTGTTACTGATCTGTCTCCACTGTGTTTTACTTACACCTGTCACAGAGCAAATGCACACAGTTCCTGTGTGTTGAATTGATTAATTGAAGTGTAACCATCCCAGTGATTAAGTAGGTTCGTACATTTGCCCCCTTCACGTTCCCCCTTGGGGCTGATGTCTGTAAACACCATCTGCCCTGGAGGCCCTTGCTGGTCAGTCCTCCCATTCACAGGGCCACCTTTTTCCTCTTGGCCGCCCCAATCCCATCCTTCAGGTAAGTCCCAGAACAAGTCTGAGACAGACCTGGGACCAGGGACCCTCTACTGCAGTGCTTGCACCTGGACAAACTCTCCTCTAGCAACAAAATACAAAGAAACGATAAGGGACTAAAAATAACTGCACTCACGCACAGCTGGGGCAAATTCCAGGCCAAAGGATACAGAAAGATAAAAACAACAACAACAAGAAAAACAGCCAACTGCCACTTCCGAAGAGCCAGGAGCACAAACTGGGTGCTGGGAGCAAACGCAGGGTACTGAGCATGCGCCCTGCACACGACACACAACCGAAGCTTGATGAGACTGGTGGCCGAAGTAGCAGCAAACACAAAGCAAACAGCCTTGCTCACCAAGTCCTTGAAGCGCTAACAAGATCTTATTGGTGAAACATGAAATACTTCGGGAAGATAGGGGTGGAAAGCAAAGATATCCATGCATCCATCCATGCATTCCTTTCGGAGCTCAGGTGCACAGGGCTGAGTTAATTACACTTCTCGGCTCAGGGGGCACTGCCATCCCAGCCTGGGGGAGGGGCCCCTCGTGTTCAGTTCATTAATTCCCTTTATCCCTTTTCCACACTCCCATCCCCTTCTCCCTCCTAACCTGACATGACCATTCTATTTAAAATGTGTCTGGGCTTCCCTGGTGGCGCAGTGGTTGAGAGTCCGCCTGCCGATGCAGGGGACACGGGTTCGTGCCCCGGTCCGGGAAGATCCCACATGCAGCGGAGCGGCTGGGCCCGTGAGCCATGGCCGCTGAGCCTGCGCGTCCAGAGCCTGTGCTCCGCAACGGGAGAGGCCACAGCAGCGAGAGGCCCATGTACCGCAAAAAAAAAAAAAAAAAAACAATGTGTGCACTTGTTTGCACGGGCCCTTGAAGGTAGAAGATATGAACGGGTATTGACCCAAGACAGGCCAGGAATCTAAGGCTCACAGAGAGTGGAACTTCCCTGAGGAGGCAAGGATGATTTCAAGAGAAGAAGCGGGTGCCCGAGCTGCACAGCTCCCACGGTTCTCCTCCTCCTGGGACCTGGCCTCCTGGGCACACAACACCAAGGCCAGCCTGTCAGGGAACGTGCCTGGGCTGTCGAGCCAGTGGGAGTTTAGGTCAGCTTATTGCATAATTTCTGTCCACTCTTCCTTCTCTATCCCGTTCATCCTCCTTCCTGCACCATGCCTGTCTCATCCTATTCTTGTCCCATCCTGGACGTGGCCCTTTCCAGGTTTGGGGACAATCCTCCTGGCCCTGCTCTGATTCTGTGTCTGTGTCTCAGGCTTAAAAATCGAGTTACTGATTTACCCAGGTGGCCAAGCTCCCCTAGTTCCACTGACTAGCTCCCTCTGTAGTCAACTGAATTACTGTTTACCAACATTAGGTGCCCCTACCTAAGAGAAGATCTTCCCTGCTGTGTTGAATTCAGGCAGCGCCATGCGACAGTGGCCAGTGAATTGTGGGCCAAAGTGACATGTGCTACCTCAGGGCAGAAGCTGTGAGAGCCACCATGCTCTTTGCCAAGCACTCTTTTCCCTCTGCCCCCATGACCACCAGAGGCTTGGGGTCCAGAATGAAGATGCTGTAGGTAGAGCCACAACCAACACACGATGCACCTGCCACTGGAGTGAAAAATAGACCTTTGTTATTGTAAGTCACTGAGGTTTGGGGTTGTTTGTTACTGCAGCATATCCTAGTCCAGCCTGACTGATACAACCTCCACACCCAAGTCTTACCTTCATCGTCATGTGAGTGCGACTGAGACTGCTGTTGCTAACAGCTAACATTCACTGAGCACCCACTCTGTCCTTGCCTAGGCCCTTTACATACTTCCTCATGGTCAATGCCATTTCATACTGTGTTGTCATTTTGCAGATGAGGAAACTAAATACCAGCTAATTTAACTATCAATAAATCGTCCAAGGTCACAAACATAGTAGAGCTGGTTTTGGAACACAGATCTGACTCTAGAGAGTCAAATCTGCTGCTTGAATTTCTTCCAAGACTGACGACGTGCCTTCCTGTCACCAGTTTCCATCCAGCATGATACCTTCAACCGTCATCCCAAGCAGCCGATTCATGCCTCCCAGTGGCAGCCACGCCTGGGGTACCAACCCCTGCTTTAACTCAGTTCTCGCAGAACTGCAGGATACTGAGAACCCCCTGCTCTCCCATCCCCGTCCTCCCTCCCTTTCTGCAGCTGGGGACATCCCCAAGCCCTGTCCTCACGGGGGCCGGGAGAGCTATGTCTGACCTCCAGGACTTGGACACCTTGTCTGGGTTGCTTGCCCCTGGCAGGGCTCTAGCCCAGACACCCCTCTTCACCCCATCTCATCCTTCCCCTCCGACCCCCCTTTCCCCACCATCCCCTAAATGTGGACAATTTCCATTGTTCTGTGCTCAGCCCACTTCTTTTCTCTCCGTGTACAAACTCCCTCAGCAATTTCAGCGGATCTATCCTTTCAACTATTACTTCCATGTGAACGCCTCCCAAACTAGAATTCCATGCTGACCTCACTCACGAGCCCTGGTCTTGCTTTTCCCCCTCCTGGAGCCATCTTTCAGGAGACTTGAGATCGGGACCTCCAAAATGAAGCTCACTTCCTCTACCCCTTTCTGGTGCGGTCCGTGTCTCCTGCCGTCTTCACTTCTAGTAAGAGCACCTGCAACTGCGTGCACCGCATCACCACTCATTCATTCACCCAAACTCCCCTGAGCACCCACGTTCTAGGAGGCCACATTCTATGACCCCCTTTGTCCCCTCTCCCGCTCTGCCACATCCCGTGGCAGCTCTTCACTGTTTGCAGAATACATCCCCTAGTCATCCATCATTCTGTTCCTTTAAAAGGAACTCTCTTCACAACTGCACACAGAAGAACTTCAGCTCTCTCTTTCAGGAAGGAGAAGCTGAAATCAGAAATAGGAGTCTCTTCTGAAGAAGGCCATTTGCTTTCAATTAAATGGAAATGATAAAAGAAGTCACTTACATGGGAAAGCACTTCTCTTATTTGGACGCTGCTAAAGTTTCTGTATCTTACTTTTAAGGAAGCTGAATATATAATCTAGTGAAGGAAAGTGCTGTGTTTAGCCAAGTAAGCAGTTGGAAACACCGGACTTTCAATCAGATTAAATGCCCTTCTCACCATCACGAGTGACGGATTTTCCTCCGTTGTTTCTTCCATTCAGTGTCCAGTGATAAGGACGGTCTTGCTAGCAAATTATATTCTACGAGACTATGTTTACCTGCCTGCGTTAATAATCATATTGCTATAGATGTCAAGGTTCTTGAGACGCACTTTAGGCAACTGTGGCAAGTCCTAAAACGTAATGTATTCATGTTTTGGTTCATCATCACCCATCCCTGAACTTAGAATGAACTCACAGCATATGTTTTCTTTTTCTTGTCTGCGGCTAATACCTCTCATCTTTTTATTCACTAAAATCTCCAGTCTGATTTCCCACGTTTGAAACTGCCCCTTTGCGCTCGTCGCTGTGCTTGGACACTCACAAAACTTTCTGTTGAGCTGTGTCCCCCTAAAAAGATATGTTGACATCCTAACTTCCAGGACCTGTGAATGGAAAGGCGGTCTTTGCAGATGGAATCAAGTTAAAACGAGGTCATACTGGATTAGGATGGGCCTAATCCAGTGGCTGGTGTCTTTTTTTTTTTTTTTTGCGGTACGCGGGCCTCTCACTGCTGTGGCCCCTCCCGTTGCGGAGCACAGGCTCCGGACGCGCAGGCTCAGCGGCCATGGCTCACGGGCCCAGCTGCTCCGCGGCACGTGGGATCTTCCCGGACCGGGGCACGAACCCGTGTCCCCTGCATCGGCAGGTGGACTCCCAACCACTGCGCCACCAGGGAAGCCCAATTTCTGTTTTTTTAAGCCACCCAGTTTGTGGTCATTTATTACTTCAGCTCTAGGAAATGAATACAGTTGTTGTTGTTTTCTGAGCGTCTCTAAATGTAAAGTACAACATCAAGTGTTTTTTAAAGACTTCAACACTCCCCACCCTACTCTCCAAGCCCCACGTGACTTTGCAGGCTCCACCCCACACCTGCCGTTTTCCTGACTGTTGTCGAATTTCGCCTCCTATCTTGCAGCATCAGGGGAATTGCCAACCTCCGTCATTCCCTGGATACCTAACACAGAGCTGAGAGTCTCTTGTGCCCCCTTTTCTTGGTGGTGGGGAGAGATTCACCCTCGCATTCCACCTTCGATCAGCAGGGGGTCAGGTCCATGCCACAGGCCCGGGAAACTGCATTTTACACAAGCCAGTGGCCGGAACGTGACCTTCCTCTGACCTACCCTCCCAGGTGCCTCAGAGCCTGGTGTTACCGACCAGGGTTCTTGGCCTCCTTAATCAACAGAAACTGACCAGAGGCCAGACAAGAAATTCAGGCAAGGCCTGCTTGGGGTCTCTGCTACAGTAGAGGGAGTGAGAAAAAGTAACAGTTGCCCTTGCTGCTCTCTGATGGGGGGGGCGAGCTGATTCCTTAAGTGGGGTGAGGGTAGGGGTGTGTCCAGGGGTCGGACTGCAGGGGGGGCTTAGGTGGTCTGCCCACCCCTTGGTGGTGCGGTGCACAGGGATGAGGACCCTGCTTTTGCTCCCAGCTCCTCAGAAGTGGCAGCTGGGTTTTTGGTCTTTTTGTATCTTGTGGTCCATAATGTGCCCCAGTTACTTTAGTCCCTTATAGTGTCTTTGTATTCTGTTGCTGGAGGAGACATTTGTCTGGGTGCAAGCACTGCAGCAAAGGGTCCCAGGTCCCAGCCTGTCTCACTGGGATGTGTCCTCCCTCCCCCGTGGCTCAGTGCCGTGGCTTCCTCCTGAGGCCACACACAGAGGACCAGCGGCGAGCGGAAAGCCAGCAGAGAATGTTTGCAGGAGGGTCGGGGGAGGGACACGACATAGGGAAGCCACAGCTGCTGGGCACGGAGACTTAGGAGAGCAGCAATCCTCACCTGAAGTGGGCCAGGAAGGGGTGCCGGGTGCCATGTCAGGGGGAGGGAACTCCTGGTCACTGCCGGGGAAATGAGACCTTATGTCTCACCTACAGTGCTTTCACTTTCCTCTCCCTCCCATTAATACAGTCAACTCCTGGCTTGAAACCATCATTATTAAAATAAAGAGTGTTGGGCTTCCCTGGTGGCGCAGTGGTTGAGAGTCCGCCTGCTGATGCAGGGGACGCGGGTTTGTGCCCCGGTCCGGGAAGATCCCACGTGCCGCGGAGCGGCTGGGCCCGTGAGCCATGGCCGCTGAGTCTGCGCGTCCGGAGCCTGTGCTCCGCAACGGGAGAGGCCACAACAGTGAGAGGCCCGCGTACGGCAAAAAAAACAAAAACAAAAACAAAACCAAAAAAAGAGTGTTGGTATGCAGGGCAGGAAGCATATGTTTGAGTCTAACTTCTCTGAGCCTTAGACAGTCTCCCTAGGAAATGGTCACGGGCCCACTCCTCCTGCCCGTGAAGTTGTACCTAAGAAGCCAGGTACTGCAGGTGAAAGTGCTTTGTAGGTATAGAACGTTACACACGTGGACCTGTTATTTATTATTGTTGTTGTTATCCATCTGCTAATTAATAGAAGCTCCCCCAAAGCAGGAATAGTTGGCTGTGGGTGTGATGCAGGGGGCAGCAGGGTGTCCTGTGTGTCACTGGCACATGGTATAGAAGGATGCTGCACGAGCGAGTGAATTTTGCCAAGAGTCAGCCTCCCCATGGTCCTCTCCACAGCCTCCCAACATGCCTGCTGAGCCTTCCCTTCCGACTCTGCCCCCTTTTTCCAGGGACCAGCCCTTCTCAGGAACCCAGGCTGAAGTCCACCCCTCTGGGTCCAGGCAGGACCAGGGAGATCCACCGGGGCTATGCACTCACCGAAGGGCCTTGGCCAACCTCACCGTCCCCTTCTTCATTTCATTCACCCATTCCATGAGGTGACACACAGAAACGCCAGCCCAGCGTTGGTGTAGCCAAGTCCGGGAATATTCATTCTTGGAGACAGATGCTGCCTAGCGTCTGACCTCGTGGGGGGCTGATCAGCGTTTTCTAGTTCCCTGGACCATCAACTCTCTACAGGCATCTTGCCAATCCGCCCGATGTGGCAAATAAAAAGCACGTGTCCCATCCTGGCCTGATTCCCCCCGCTACCCTGGCTTTGTTAAGGTAGAACAGGGGATAACTACGGTATAAACTGCTGAGTTGTAAGATCTCAATCGAAAAATGCAACATACTACCTGCCATGCGCTGTAGGTGACATATATACATTTATGTAAAAATTCATAAAATCTGCATGAGCACTTCACACACACAACACTCACCCCAACACCAAACCTCCCACCTCCATCTACTCTTGTTCGTATCTTTATGCCAAAAGAGTAAGATGTGTGGAAAAAGAACCTCTTCCTTGAGAGTCACCAGACCAGAGTTGCTGTGTTACTTTAAGCAAGTCACTTAACCTCGCTGAACTTCAGTTTTCCCATCTATAAATTGAGGATAATTCAACCTAGCCCCCAGGATGGTTATATATATGTATTACAGAAGCACAAGCATAGTAAAAATCTAATGATGTCATTGCTATTACTTGCCTCTTTCAAATAGATCCATAATTCTCTTAAAACCTTGGGATTTTTATGAAAGCCAAATAAGAAGAAATAAGCAAAGAAAACATAAAAGGAGTAGCTGTACCATCACAGCGGGGCTTTCTCAGGCTGCATGCGGAAACAGGCAATGACCTTGTACATTGCACTTGAGACCCTGAGGCCGCACCCACAGGGGTGCAGCTTGGAGTCGAAGCAGCTGCCACCTTCCCAGAGCCAGGGCCACCCAGGAGGAGGCCTGGGCACAGAGGAGGCAGAGAAGGTGTGTGGGGGGCATTCCAGAAGCCCCCAGATCCTTTGGGGGTTGGGGGAGAAGAGTGCTCTCCAGACAGAAGACCCAGGCGCTGAAGCCATCCTCTGGCCTTCCTGCAGCTTTGCTTGGGAAATGGGCCCGGAGGGGTTGCCAGAGGCACCACTCGTTAGACTCCTTCAGGGTGCCAGGACCAGGGACCAATGCCAACTTCTCCACCAACTAGTTTATACCGAACTCCCCAAGCCGGGGAGTGTGAGCTGGCAAACTGAGCTGCAAGTCGTTTCTTTTGGTTCCGCCCCCCCTCCCCACATGGTGGTCTGTTTCACACGTGGTAGCTACTGTGAGCTGACTTCAAACTCCATTCCTGTCTCGTTCGAATGTGCCTTCCAGCACGGCAGGAGCTGGAAAGTTTACATTTCTCAGACTTCTTGGCAACTAGGGTTCAGGCTAAGACTTGGGACCTAAGGATCAGATGGAGACCCAGGCAGCTGGATTCTGAACAGAGTTACATGGAGAGAGGGCACAGGTGCCTGTAAGCACCAAATGAGGCACAAGTGACAAGGTGCTGGGCCCAGCGGCCGAGGCAGCGTCTTCCTGGTCAGGAAAGAAGAACCAGCTGCCTTGGCAGCCTGTTCCGTGTGTGATTTTAAATATTATTCCTGTTAGCTTATTGCACAGCATGTTTTCATCCTTCCCAGTGACTCTGAAGGCTACCTTTACCCCTGCGTAGATCTCCTTCCACTCAGAGCGGATTCTGTTATCTGCAACTAAGAGTGTGGACCAATACAGTCAATTACATTTTGCAGACCCTGAGATAAAACACACGCTTCAGTGTGCCAGGGAAGCTCTTGCTTATGATTTTCTTTAAAAGAAACATAACCTGGCATCAGCAGATTGATATATTATGCCATGTCTAGTGCCCAGTGTAAATACAGTTAAGTCCCCTACATACGAATGAGTTCCGTTCCGAGAGTGCGTTGGTAAGTCCAATTTGTAAGTCCAACAAAGTTAGCTAGGTACACAACTAACACAATCACCTATATAGTACTGTACTATAATAGGTTTATAACACTTTTCACATGAATAATACATAAAAAACAAACACAAAAAATTTTAAAAAACTATTTTTAATCTCACAGTACAGTACCTTGAAAAGTACAGTCGTACAGTACAACAGCTGGCATACGGGGGGTGGCATTGAGCGAACAGGCAAGAAATAAAGATACTGTACTACTGTACTCTGTACAGTACTGTACAGTACACAAAAGCACAACCCAACCTCTTGCAGAGGATGCACGCACGTGACAACGTACGCCAGACACGTGAACTAACTTACGTGATTGGACATGTGAACGCACGTTCGCATCTTTGAAAGTTCACAACTTGAAGGTTCGTGTGGAGGGGACTTACTGTAAATAAAACCAAGACTTCAAAAAAGCATCATTTGCCTCAGCCGGCAAGTTGAAAATAGTTTAATTCACAGAAGCAAGTGGGAAAGAAAGAAGTCACAAAAGTCAAGGGTTGCACAAAATAGCATCCGAAAAGACTGGTTTTCATTTACCTTTTATATTAGGTGGTCATTCAGGCTAGACCTGTAACTTGCCTTTTATAAAAGAGAATTCACAATTCTAATTGGAGAGAGTTGCAAACCATTTAGGCTCTCATGTCAGACATCCAAATTTGCATCATTTCCAGAGCTGATATCATCTTTACGATCATCTGCCTTATTTCTATTAAGTACACGCACATAGTTTCTTCTGCTGTCAATACCAACCACAGGAGGGAAAACAAGTGATACTAAATAAGTTTTGAAAGAGTCTTCTCTGATATTTTTGGGAAGAAGGCATTTTGAATATTTTAAGTTGTGTGAGACAGCCTGCTGTCGGGTGGGGAAGGGAGCCTTGCTTGCGTGAGATCCATCTCTCCATGGAAAAAAGGGTTCTATCCTCGGCACGGCTGCATCTACCCTGGCAACGCTGACGCACAGAATGTTATTGGAAAAGGTAACCTGAGTAAACTTAGTGTCTGCGTCTCTGCACCGTGAGAATGACACGCCCGTTAGGGAGCCTTTGCATCTGGAACCCTCGGTCTTTGATGAACCCGATGCCACGGATGAAAAGATGAGATGACTCAGACAGAGATGTCTATTCACTAGGAATAAACAGAGAAGAAATAACGACTTCCTCTCTGAAAACCTAACGGGTCTTGCCGATTGAAAACTGGACGAAATTCTGCTGACCGTTCGGAATTTAATATTAAAAATGGCCTCGCCACTAACCATCATAACAGAAAATTACCATATGGAAAAGTTATCGACGTGTCCTTTTTGGAAGCAGGAAGTCACTGCAACATGTTCAAGCATCAAAAAAATCCATTAAACATGTTTCTGGGCGTTTTTCCTCCCATCAGGGTGAGAATAGCGTTCCCATTAACGACGGAGTGAACTGTCCTTGTTATCAGAATGGGCTGATTTTAGATGAAGGATATGAATTCCGCTCTAGAGCCCAGGCCCAGCTCCCAGGCCCACACAGGCCCGTTCCTGTGGATTCAGGCGCTCAGATGGAGGCATTACTTCTTTATTCCAGAAGCCTTGGCGGGTAGTCCAGGGCCCACACATCAAGGGGCTGAATAACTATAATTTCCCAGCAGTTTCGGTAACCTTCTCCCAGATCCGACTGCAAGTGAGTGGGCGGCGCAGGCAGGCGTGTGGGCGTGCGTCAAGGTGGGCGTGCGTCAAGATGGAAGTCGAGCCTCGTGTCTTTAAATTGGCCTTATTTTCTTTCTATGGCGCCAGTTCACTGCAGATTACTTGGATCTATCTTTTTAACAATCGTAGGGTAAGGGGCAAGGTGTGATACTTAATAATTGCCTAATGGGACATCCATCAGAAGAGAGAGGCCACTGCGGGGAGAGGCTGGGGAATGAATGCACACACGCCAGTCCCCCGAGAGCCCCGGAGCCCAGGGTTGGGGGTGTGTTCCGGGGTTCTCGGGGTGGGGGGGGGCAACGTGGCCGTGACGGCCCGTGGCTGCTGCGGGGACGGGCACTCTTCTCATCCTGGGTCCTGCATTGTTCCCCATTTCACTTCTATTCCAGTGAAAATGTGCGAAATTTCCCTGTTCCTTCCCCCATGGGGCTACAAACGCAGCAGGGAGAGAAGATTGTTGGGGAAATCTGGGGAACAAAGACAGGAGAGGGCCCAGAGCGGGGTTCTGAGTGGAAAAGTTCTCCAGCTGGTAGGTCAGAACAGACGGCAGATAATTGACATCTGATGGCAAAGTCGTGTCCCAAGAGCCAGAGTCCCAACTCCAGGTACCAGCTGGGGATGTTGGGCTTGGAGCCAAGAACAGAGCCTGGGCCGCAATTCACCCCCAAATGCTTCTTCTTGGGGCCGGGCATCCCGGGCTTGCACACCGCCCAAACCTCTGGTGTCCTAAGACTGTGGTTCCTTAACCGCAGTGCACAGAGATTCTCTGAGCTGGATACAGGCTGTTCTTCGTCCCTTTCTTTCTTTCTGGCGAGAATTCAGAAAGCATTTGATGAAAAAAAATTAAAGAAGAGGAGGGTAGGGGAAGGAAGGAGGAAGAAACAATCTTATTCTAGGAAGTAGGGTATTAAAATGTGCCCAGACCAAAAAAAAAAAAAAAAAGAAAACACTTGTTGCTGTTACGGGGATAGTAGACACACATACACAGGATGAAGCCGTTGTCATCTGGGGTAGGAGCTGGAGGCCACTCCCTCCTCGGAGCTCATCTTGATGCCTCAGTCAGGAGAAACATCCAACCCTATTTTGTGTTTCCTCTCGCCACCGGCACCTGAGCCCTGTCTTCAGGACAGGCTGTCACCTGTACACCTTAGTGATGGACCAGCAGTGACTCCTCTGGTCCCATCACTTCTGAGGAGATGGGGGGATTTCCATCTCTCTGCCCACAGCAATCTCAGGAGGCTGCCGCAAAGAAATAAAGGCAACTCAGAGGTGTTTGGCATTAATTTTAAAAATATATGTGCAACACCCACTGGGATGGGTATTATTTAATAACAGTAATAAGCACTGATGAGAATGTGGAGAAATTGGAACCCTTGTGCAATGCTGGTGGGAATGTCAAGGGGTGCAGTGGCTGTGGGAACAGTATGGCAGTTCCTCAAAAAATTAACCCTAGAATTACCTAATGATCCGGCAATTCCACTTCTGGGTCTATATGCAAAAGAAGTGAAGAAAGTCTCTAAGAGATATTTGTACCCCCATGTTGATAGCAGCATTATTCACAAAGCCAAAAGGTGGAAGCACCCCAAGTGTCCGTCAGTGATGAACAGATAAAGAAAATGTGGTCTCTTCATGCAATGGACTATTATTCAGCGACTATTCGGCCTCAAAAAGGAAAGAAGTTCTGACACAGGCTGCAACTCGGAGGCACCATGAAGATGTTACGCTAAGTGAAATAAGCCTGTTACAAAAGGACAAATACTGTATGTTTTCACTTCTGTGAGATCCTTAGAACCACCGGATCCACAGAGCAGAATGCAGAATCGTGGTTTCCAGGGGCTTGGGGGAACCCCAGTAGCTCTTGTTTAATGGGGACAGAGTTTCAGTTTGAGAAGATGAAACAGGTTGTGGAGATGGACGGTGGTGACGGTTGTACCATGTGAATGTATTTAATGCCACTGAAACTGTACATTTAAAAATGGTTAAATGGGCTTCCCGGGTGGCGCAGTGGTTGGGAGTCCGCCTGCCGATGCAGGGGACACGGGCTCGTGCCCCGGTCCGGGAAAATCCCACATCCGCGGCTAGGCCCGTGAGTCATGGCCGCTGAGCCTGGGCGTCCGGAGCCTGTGCTCCGCAACGGAAGAGGCCATAACAGTGAGAGGCCCGCGTACCGCAAAAAAAAAAAAAAAAAAAAAAGGTTAAAATGATATATTTTATGTTATGCATATTTTACTATAATATATACGTGTGTGTGTATATATGTATAACATATATATATATAACATATATATTTTATATATATATATATATATAAAACATTTATACCTGCCTGAAGCCCTTTGCATTTGGACTTGGGTGGTAAGGGATCTTTTAGCTGGGTCACTGACCCCCAATTTGTCCCCCTTCCCGGCTAAGGAGGAGTAGAAGGATGCAGGAAGCCACAGGCCTGACAAGTAGGCAATAGGCCGCTGGGCACAGAGGGTCAAGGAAGAACCTCCCGTCACCCCTTTTACAGACTCAGAGAAGTTAAGTAACCTGCCTGGCGACCCAGCTACTAAGTGGTGGTATGGTGACAATGGGACCTGGATTGCTTCCAAAGCCCTTGATCTTGCCACGGGCTCTATTTGTCCCCTCCTGCAACATATATCACCCCCCTCCCAAATCCTCCTGCAGAGTTACCCACTTGCCATCATTTGCATCATCTCCCTAAGGGCTTCCTGAGTTCAAGTGCATTTTTCATGAATCAGTAGTCTGACTACAGGCCCCAAGTTGTGCAGTGCACGACCTGCACAGCTGAACGCTGGACCGTTGATAACGCTTTATGTTACCTGAGGAAGGTAATATAATAGTTAACCAATGTTAGCAGCATTCCTTTATTGCAGAAGCTTCTCCTCTGGTAGAAAACCGGGCCTGCCTTAAACGGGATGCCCCATGGCCTCAGTGCCCGCTTTTAGATCTGACATGACACGCCTCAAGCGGCCTCTTGTGCTCCTTTGCTCTACCTCACCCCCACTTGCTTCTCTTTTGCTCAATAACGAGAGCAGGATTTAGGTGCTGCTTCAGGGATTTCTCAGTTCCTTCATTTGATTTCAACACAATTTCCAAAAGTTCTCAGTCTGCGTCTGCCAAAATCCCAGCGTTAGCAACCCTGAACCAGGACAGCCCCCATCTCACCAAATGATTCTGGGGGCGACCTGGGTGGAACCAGACGTGGAGGGACCGTGGCTGGACCCCAGCTCCTCTTACAAGGAAAACGAACCTCCCTGGAGACAAATAAGCGGGTCGATGCTCTGTGGAGGTTCTCGGGCTGAGAGCGTCAATTGAGCTGATGCCACCAGGCCCCCCAGTCCCAGGGGCTCCAGGAGGACAGAGGAAGGCAGTGGATGAGCAGCCTGGGGGTGGGATGCTGTCCCCCAGGGAATCAGGGACCAGAACTCGGGGAGGCTGAGTGCATAAGTCACGTACAGCTCCTGACGCCTCCTGGTGTCCTGCGTACGCGGGGGTTAGACTGGGAAATGACTTCACCTCTCTGAGCCTCAGTTTCTCGTCAACAAAAGGAGAAATGCCACTGCAAGAGGTAGCAGGAGTATTCAGTGAGAACATCCTAACACTTGGCACATAGTAAGAACTCGGGTGTTCTTAAAACAGTCTCTAGGTCTCCTCCAAAAACCAATCACCATGCGTAAAGCGCTCCAGGCCATGGACCAGCCAGGCGGCTCCATAGGAGAGGGAGTCGTGCATGACTCCTCTGACCCTGAGACGCTGGGACAGGTCACCGAACCTAAACAAACTCTAAAATCCTCAGCTCCGTGTCTGGGATATAAAATGAGAGCTCTGGTCCACTGGGAACCCCACGAGAGAGTGTTGGGGATGTTTTTCCCCTCTTGTTCCAACAGAGCATAAATTTTTATAAGAAACGTCCAGAATCTGCTAGCCAGTTCAGGAGAGGTAGAACAGTCCCTACTTAAAAAAAAAAAAAAAAGAAGCTGTTGAAATAAAATGTTTCGCTCTCAGGCAGGGTACAGCTTACAGCCCAAAGCGCATGAGGTTTAATTTAAGACGAGACATTTCAGTATGAGGTGCAGCAGGAAAGCCTGTGAATTCTGCATCTATTGGATGCCATCCTCCCGCTGCCGAAGTTAGGATTCAGGAAGTTTCCTTCGCCAAGTAGGCAAAGGGGGTAGATAAGCCTGGAGTCACCCACCTGGGAGCCATCGGCCTACGGAGTGGACAGGACTCACAGCCATGAGGCCGTGTGGTGGATACAAGGGAGATGCAAGTTTGGGGAAGCAGAGTTGTTTCTGCTCCTACATCCAAAATAACCCTAATTGATACAACAACTTGAAGGTACTGGGCTATAAAAATTGAATAATACATTCAATTATATATATATACACACATAAAATAAAAAGATAGATATATTAAATACATGTATAATAACATATGCATGAAATATACATGTATGCTTATAAATATTATTTTTTTATGTACCTGAAAATGATCAGTGAGGAAGGAAAAATTCACACCTGGCCAAAGGACTCTAGGATGACTTCTTGATAGCACATGAACAAGACCTTGGGAAAGAGAAAGAATTTCAGCAGAGCAGGGAGGGAAAGGCAAAAGCAGAACTTGATGTGGGGACAGTACACGTCACATAGGTGGAATGCAGTGTAGGGAGTAATGGACAATAGGCTGGAGAGCTGGGCTGTGGTTGGATTCAGGTGGGTCCTGAGGATGCCAAGGAGTGTGGACTTGGTTTGGCGGCCACTGGAAAAGCACTGAAGTTGAGACCAGATGGTTATAGAGTCAGAGCCATGTGACGGCACAGCCACCAGCAGGGTTCTCACCATCACTGTGTGGTGCGGAGTTTCAGGCAGTCCTGGGGGAGCAGCAGGGAGATGGGGGGGCAGTCAGTGGGCTCAGGACGGTGGCTGTTTACCCACGAGCACAGATGGATTTTAGTACATCCACCACTGGCCTGGCTGTACCGGCGTCCACTGGCTCAATACCAGGCCCGTCTCAGGCTCTCTAAACCCATACCCCGGGGCATGTGTCCATTTCCCCTGAGATGACCTGCTTCCTTAGTTCATGGGTTTCTTTCCAGGCCCTTGGGTGTCATCTTCTCTCGTACAACTCTCTTACAAAATCTCCTGCATGGAGTTCAGGGCACGGAGTTTCGAAGCCCTTCCTCAGGTCACGACTATGTTCCTTTTCTTCCACAATTCATATTCTGTAGTTACTTCTGGCCAGTTAGAATGCTAGCGAGCCCCCCTACTTAGGGCTGAACCACAGAAGAGAGAGACAACGGGCGTGGGAAGGAAGAGGGGAGGGAACGAAACACCAGGAGACGAGCACCTATCAGCCTCAGCGATAGAATGACAAGAGCAGACGAGAGAGGAAGCGTTTAAAAGCAGAATTCAGCTCTCAAGCGCAGGTAAGTGGAAGAAAAGTCACATCATTCATAGGACTAGGGCAGTTGGGAGAATGAGCTGGGGTGGGGAGAAGAGGGAAAAGGAGAAAACAAACTGGTTTTACACAAGTGAAGTGGGAGACATCCAAATGGAAATATCGGCGGGCAGTTGGCATCACGGGAGGAGAGCTGTCCCAGAACCAGAGAGAAAGGTTTGAAAGGCTTTGGAATAAGAACCACAGGACTGGATTCTCCCAAAAAAGAAGGAAAAGAGCCAGAGGCTGATGAGAGAGCCGCGGGAGCCAGTTCACTTCTGGGGCAGCAGGAAGACGGGATGGAAGAAGGAAGGGGGAGGGGCACGGTGGGGAGAGGAGGTCGGTGAGGACCCTGGTGTGAAAGAGGCAGGATGCCGCACGAGTGGAGGAGGCTTCAAATGGGAAGAGACAGGCAGATATGGTACCCTTAATGGACCTTTTTCATTTTTCTGTTAACATTCTTCTGCCGATGGAACTCACATCCAGTGCAATTAACCCACTTATCGGGTACAACTCAGGGGTTTTTAGTATATTCACAGAGTTATACAGTCATCACCACAATCAATTTTACAACATTTCATCACCCAAAAAACCCTATACTCTATCCATCACATCCCAAACCTAAATGCCCCCAGCAGTAGGCAACTATAATCTACTTTCCATCTCTATAGACTTGCCAGTTTTGGAGTTTCCTATAAATGAAATCCTCAGTTATTAGTCTTTTTTTAAAAAATAAATTTATTTATTTTATTTATTTATTTTTGGCTGTGTTGGGTCTTCGTTGCTGCGCGCAGGCTTTCTCTAGTTGAGGCGAGCGGGGGCTACTCTGTTGCGGTGCGTAGGCTTCTCTTGTTGTGCAGCATGGGCTCTAGGCATGCGGGCTTCAGTAGTTGTGGCACGTGGGCTCAGAGTTGTGGCTCACGGGCTCTAGAGCGCAGGCTCAGTAGTCGTGGCGCACGGGCTTAGGTGCTCCGCGGCATGTGGGATCTTCCTGGACCAGGGATCGAACCCATGTCCCCTGCACTGGCAGACGGATTCTTAACCACTGCACCACCAGGGAAGTCCCAAGTTTTTACTTTTGATGAAGTCCAACTTGCCTTCAGTTGTCTGTACTTTTGGTATCGTATGTAAGAATCCTTGGTCATGAAGATTTACCCCTATGTTTTCTTCTAAGAGTTTTATAGTTTTAACTCTTATGTGTATGCATTCGATCCATTTCAGGTTAACGTTTTATACAGCGTGAGGTTGGGGTCCAGCTTCATTCTTTTGCATATTGATATCCATTGTCCCAGCACGATTTGTTACAAACGCTATTCTTTCCCCGTTGAATTATCTTGGCATCCTTGTTGAAACCCATGGACCATAATTGTGAGGGTTTATTTTTAAGCTCTCAGTTCTGTTTCTTTAACGTTTTATACTTGCCATCCAGGCACTATCCTCACATTTTGATTTTTATGTTAATTTAGAGTACGAATGTCTATTTCTCGACGTGTTGGCTTAGGTCATTATCTTAGACCTTAGACCTCCAGCTCCCTGTGAGTTCAAACAACGCCCACGGAACCCACCTTGTACAGCATGGGTACAGCTTGCTGTGTTTACTAAACCCCCTGGGTAATATGCCTTTTAACTTAATATCCCTCCCTGCCTGCTTCACTTTCTCTGAAGACCAGAGTCAAGCCAACTGGCTCTCAACACAGCCTGAAGTCACCAGATGCTGGCTCAGCTCTGTGCTTTAGACTTGGCCGGGCTGGACTCTGATGAAGAGCTGAATGAGGACAATGTGAAAGATGGGATGTAATATTTCAAAGCAGTTCATTTCCATGGAGGAGGATGAGGGGGGAGGGAGAGAGTGAGAGCAGGAGCAAAGAAATGACTAGAAGATACTGAGAGAAAGAGAAGGAATAAAGAACTAGGAAAATAGGGAGAAGAATTGAGGAAGGGGGCTTATTAAATTCTTATCAGTCACCTGGCCAGGTGTGCCCATGGCCTGCAAAAGTGCACGGTGGTCAAAGCATCAGCTTGGGCAGCAGAAAGACCCCCGTCTCCATCCTGCCTCTGCTCCCGGCTGGCCCTGTTCCCTGCACCAGTAACGTAACCCCTCCAGCTCCCATTCTGTCATCTGTCAAAGGGGATAATAACAAAACCATCCTCAAAGGGTGATTGTGAAGATTGAATAAATGAATCCCAGCTCGCTCTCAACCCAGGGGCTAGCACAGGAACGGCAATAAACTTAGCTCAAACCGTATCATTGTGGAACAGTCCCCTACCTGCGACATCACCAACCGTCTAAATCAGCAACTCTCAAATGTTACATCCATTAGAATCTCCTGAAAGTCTTCTTGACCCACTTTGCTGGGGCCCATTGCCAGGGCTTCTGATGCAGCAGATCTGGGTGGGGCTTGAGAATTTGTATTTCTAACAAGTTCCCAGCTGAAGCTGATGCCATTGGCCCGAGGAACACACTTTGAGAACCACTGGTCTGAATCATTCAGGGCCAAGAAAACAAAATGCCACCCACTGGCATCTCAAATTCGCAAGTGAAAACTCTTTAAAGAAAAGCCCTAGTACTCAGTCAATCCCAGACATAGACACTTTGCCTCATCTGAACCTCGCTAGTATCACAAAAAGGAAAAGTGGCTTTAATTAGAAACTTCTGGAATGCAAAAATACAGTCAAGCCCCGTTGCCATGAGGAAAGCATCTTTCATTTCAGGGCAATCCCTCCTTTGCCTTGAAAGGAAGAAATCTAGAGAGACTTGTAATAGCACATGTTAAGAACATCGAATGAGGTTGTCTTTATTAGAGAATCATGTTCACTGTCAGTGCAAGTCTTAGAACCAAGCCATTGAGAAAAGCTCTTTCTCACCAAAACCTTGTAACAAAGCTTACTGAGAAAATAATGCTTGTCCATACAGGAAATGCATCTCCTCTGCCTACTTAGGAGGGGTTATAAATAGCTCCTTGGAGAACATTTTTCTATCATTAGCTGTTCACTTCAAGTGAACTGTGTGTAATGAATCTTGGATCACTAAATGTTGTTCCTGGGCAAAGTACATGGTAGATTATGCATCTGTTAGTATAGAAACTTAACTATTCGAACAGCATTGCTCCCAAGTCAGGGAATTTTAAAACGAGACAGAAATGGAAACCACTCTGAGAACGAGCTGAATATGCCCATTTTAAACAAACAGACACACATAAATACATTAAATGACCTCTTAGTTGAGTTCAATGGGACATGAGCTGAGAACAGCAAAAGACAACAGCCACTTGTGTGTCAACACAGCTGTCTTTCTGCCCTGCGTTTAAAGGGTGCTTCTTGTGCAGGTTGGAAAAGCGCATGTCTCTGCAGCTGGCCGGTCCCTTCGTGAATGGAGGCTAGGAGCAAATGCCTTACAGAGTGGCAGTGATTTCTTCTATGCTGTATGTGTTTTAGCTCTGACTCTACAATTGCTTCTGAAATCTGCTCAGCTAATCGCAGGAGCTGAGAGACACCCCATCCTCCTGGCACATTTACAGCCCACCCACGTCTGCATCCCAAGGACCTTCCTTCCTCCATCTCTTGGCATCCTGTGCACAAAAGACTTCCTGCGTTCAGTTTTCTGCCTGCTTTGGAGCCACTGTTCCTTCCATGTCTCACAGTCTCACCACTTTCTACAGGCTGTGAAAGGTGGGGTTGCCTAAGTACTTCCTGGCAGCAAATCTGAGCTGAGCCAGTGAGAAAGGCTACATCCCCGGCCACCGCCTTCAGCAGAAGGATGGCCAGAGGCAACAGCTGAGCAAGGCGTCCTCCTTGGGCTGGCCCACCCTGGTCCCACTCTCGTGGGCCAAGAGAGGAAAGCTTTACTGTCACCCAAACTTTCCCTTTCACGGGAGGAATTTGCTTCCTTTCCCAACCTGTGACCTAGAGCCGGTTTGAAGATCACAGATGTTGACAAAAGGACACTCCCATCCAGGCCTTCACCAAAGTCCAAACAGTGCCCTTGGCGAGAGGCTGAGATGCCAATTAACACACGTATGGACCCAGTGATTTTATTTCCTTCTGTGTTTTATCAGGACTAAGTGTTGCTCTTTTGCCAACCCCAAGCCTTCATTCTGGAATTCTATTTCAAGTGCTTGGAAGAGAGCCGATTCAAGAATGGAGTAAAGATATTAATAACTGATGTATTGAGAGGAGAACAAGAGAAAACAGAGGCAAGAAATGTGCATACACAGAGCAGCACATGCCTGCTTTGGCGCTAGTTCATTATCCAGCAGGATCTCATGGCGAGTGGATGATGCCATGAATATCTTGGTGCTGGCATCTGACACAGCCGAGTGCTGGATCAGGTGGCAGGGAAGGAGCACAGGAGCAGTGGTCTTCAAGCAAAGATCAAACCTTGGTCTGCCACGCATCGGCCAAGAGACTGACGGTACCTTGAGCCTGAGTCACATTCCTTATCTGTCACCTGGAAATCCTAAATCACTCTTCTTCAGGGACTTCCAAAGATGAAATGAGGTCACGCAAATACCTGGCATGTAAGTGTTAGACAAGTATTACCTGTTATTACTGAAAGCATTACTTACTAAAATATCACTTTAAAAACCCTCTTATCCAGACAACGGAATATTATTCTGTGCTAAAAAGAAATGAGCGCTATGAAAAGACATGGTGAAAACATAAATGCATTTTAATAAGTGAAAGAAGCCAATCTGAAAAGCTAGATACTGTGTGATTCCAATTATATGACATTCTGGAAAAGGCAAAATTATGGAGACAGTAAAAAGATCAGGGATTGCCGGGGTTTAGTGGAGAGGGCGGGATGAAGCGGTGGAGCACAGAGGACTTTCAGGGCAGTGAAAATACTCTTGTACGATACGGTAACGGCAGATGCGAGTCATTATACATTTATCCAAACCTATTGAAGTATAACCCCAAGAGTCAACCCTAATGGAAACTAGAGATCTGGGTGATACTGATGTGTCAGTGGAGGTTCATGGACTGTAACAGACGTACCACTCTGGTGGGGCCGGGGGCAGGGGGTATATGGGAACTCAGTACTTTCTGATCAATTTGGTGCTCACCTAAAAGTGCTCTAAAATTAAAGACTACTTTTTTTGTTTTGGAAACTAAATTAATTATATTGCATAGATACAATAAAATACATGAAGAAAGCAAACACACATATAGTCTTTGGTTGAACCATATACCATTCTAAGTGCTCTAGATTACATATACTATCTCACATAATTTCCCAACAATACTACTACTATCCCATTTTACAAATGAGACAAGAAGTTAAGTAACATGCCCAAGATGACACACACACACACACACACACACACACATATATATATATATTTTTTTTTTTTCTAAAGATTCTCTTAGAAGAGAAATAAATGGGACCTAAAATCAAACTTTATTAGAGAAAAGGTACATGAAGGGACTTCCTCAGGCGGCTGAACTGTAAGGAAAGATTATTCTCAAGTGCCTATATTGTCAATAGTCTTGCCACCTCTTTTTCCGGTGTGCGTGCGTGTGTGTGTGTGTGTGTGTGTGTGTGTGTGGTGTGTCCTCAGAAGCACTGCAGTTAACTAGTGGGGATTAGCTGAGGCTTTAAGGCTCTGTCACCTCCAGGCTCCACCAGCCCAGATTTCTCCCTGGGCCCTCCATGCCAGCTTTGTAAGGGAATCTTACTTCATTCTTTGCTTTGCCAGCCACATGATCTAACAGGCACCAATGCCAAGTCCAGCCCTCACTCTCCCAGGCAAGCTGCATGAGGCCTTGATTCTCTCCTGGTGGCATCCTCAGGCCCAGCCTGCTGCAGTGACCGAATCCCTAGCCCGTACTTTTCTCTCGCTATGAAGCTTCTGCAGAACCAAGGCATTCAAATCCTAACCTCAAATTCTAACCAAAGGCAGGTGGACATTCTTGAACCTTTCTTCTCTCATCAGCCCTGGCCTCTGAGTATTCAGTCTCCAGTCATGGGCTCTGAGGTCTCTTCTTCATCCTTATTCTAACCCAACTTTCCCTTCTGCCTCAGTTGCAACAATTGTCTTCCCTAGCGCGATGTTATTCTACTTGATGATGTACAGAATTGTGGGGATTTTTTCTTTTTAAGCGAAAACCGCTACTCAGAGGTAAGACTCCATAAAAGGACTTCTGGGCATTCGTACAAAAAAGAAAAAAGAAGGCTCTTCTGTCTTAAAATTAGTAAAAAACACGAGATGATGTCATCCGGCATAGAACACTGTCCTTGCTGTTTCTCCTAAAGTGTGTGTTTAATTTACCAACTATACATGCCTAATATGGGGCCCTGAGCTAGTGCTGTAGTTCTTGTAACCATCCACACCTTCCACCTGTGTGTAGCACTACATATGGACACTTCTACTGTACATACTTTGAGAATTTAATTGGCTAAATATTTTTAATTAGGATATGCCACAACTTCTATGAGGGAAAAGAATATCTGATTAGACTGAAAAAACTTTCAGTTGTTTCTCTGCTATCTTCATAGATTGACATAACCGACTAGAGTGAAACCATTTGATCCTCCCCTCCATAAATATTCACTTTTTGAAAAATAGCTGGGGTTCCTGGACATATCACTGCACCATACACTCAATAAAGCCATGTTCTTTTAAAGGACGAACCACGTGAAACTTCAGAATTTCCCCAAATTGGCAATGCAGTTTTGAGATGGTTCCTTTGTTCTATGCCGTACATTTTGAGTAATGCATAGATTTTGATCCAATGAGACTCTGTTATCTGGTCGATGAAAAATTCTAGCAGCAATGTCACCTCCTCCAGAAAGCCCATCCTGATTCTTCTGGCCTCATCTTTATCCCTGCCTTTACATTGTAAACCCTTCTTGTACAGACATAAACTGCTATCAAATTTCCCTCCATCCCACACAGGCCAAGCCCAGCCTGATTCATGACAAGCCTTCAACAAATGCCAATAGAAGGAACTGAACTGCCAAATGCAAAGAATGAACAGGAGGTAAACTTCCCTCTTTGACTCTTGTCTACATTTGGGGAAAGGGCATGATGTGCTCTGGTCCTGACTGGGTTCTCTGCTGCAGACTCCACTCCCCGTTATGGTCAGACAGGTGTCCTACCCCAGTGGAATTAACATTAGGAGATGGGATGGCGTCTGGAATAAGTACTACGTATACAACATCTCGTGATCAAAAGGCAGGAACCACACACTTAATAGGATATCCTACCAGGCAACAGGTAAAAACAGACCATAGCAAAAATATTTGTTGCAATGTGGAATTACTTGCTGTGTTATTTCTGTAGGCCATTTGTTTCCTAAAAGATCGTTTAACGATTGTTCAACTAGTTCCCAAAAGGGAGAAGGAGGAGGGAGCTGGAATCGTTTTCAAAGCAAGAAAGGAAGGGAGGTGGCTTTAAATTCTGCATTAAATCCGGTTAAAGGCACACAACTTTATCCCTTAGTAGATATTAGTCACGGCCACGCTTTAAGGGCAGGGCAAAACATACTTGGCCGAAGTAAAGGGAGGGGATAAAAGAACAAAGCAAAATAAAGTTTTAAAATGTTCTCCTTTTGGAAAGGGAGGTACTTCAAGACCACAACGTGCCAAACGCGTCCTCCTCCTTGAAAAGCCCTCCAAGTCAGAAGCAAGCCTAAGAATAACAGCTTCTCAGGATGCGCAAGGCTCCTGCAGCTGATTATTTTTCAGGAGGAGAATTAGACAAAAATAATACAAGAGGGAAATAAAGAGAATGACCTACTTTACAGGGGGGAAAAAGGAGCTCTGTGTGAGCGTTTTGATCTAATTGACAGTGCGGCGCTGCATGCCCAAATAAGGCGTTGTGGGTCGGGTCTGCGCGGTACAGGGTTTGTCTTGAACTCGAGCCGGGGGAGAATAAAGCCAGCGCCCTGGAACCGAGTTGGGGGCCCCGTCTAATGTTCAGAGGAAAGGCCCTAGGAGATTCCTTCTGGCCGCAAAACAGGAGTGTGATGGAAAAGGACCGGTGGGAGCGCTTTCCTCTCCAGGGCTACTTGCAGGAATGTGCGAAGGACCCAGGGACATCCAAAAAAAGGCTGCTGGGCGCAGAGCGCTGCGCCAGGCACTGTACCACTGTGATGTCTGGGAAGGGGGACCTCCCGGGGGTAGGAGACCTCGCCCCTCCTTTGGGCTTCTCGCCAGGCGCCTCCACGTGGGGAACGCCGCCGCCGAGGATGGAGTGGGGTCTGCTAGGCTAGGGGAAGCTTGTCACCGATCCGGGCCTCGGCGGGGCGCGGGGTCTCCCCTTCCCACCCGACTCTGTCTCGGAGCCCAGCAGACTATGGAACAGCAGCTCTTGGCTCCTGGGACTATTTATGTGCACGTGTCTGTGTTCGGTGAAAGCCTCCCTGTTTCCTCGCGCGCGCCGCTCCAGCTTCTCCTTTTCTTGGATTCTCGCCTGTCTCCTCCCACAGAGGGAAAAAAAAAAAAAAAAGGTCACGTATGTTTGGAAAAATATGTAGGTCAGTGGAACATTTCCTGCACTGGTGCAAAATGAGAGGAGGGCAGCGGGGGAGGGGAGGGAGCGGCCGCGTGGAGCTCCGGGTGCGCGCTCCTGGCCACGGTCCCCCACCCCTCGAGCCTCTGCTTAGGAGGGGGGCAATGAGCCCGCTCCTTTCCATCCTTGACCCATTTTCCGGACCAGCTACGTTCGCCTTGAAAAAAACAGCGATCATTCCTCCCCAGCAGGCGGTCCTCCGCGAACCAAGCTCGCCGGCGTCTCCCCGACCCTCGCCGCCTCTCATTGAGAAAGCGCAGTGGTCGGCGCGCACAGACGCGCCCGGTGCCCTGGCTGGGGCTCCGCGAGCAGGCCCGCCCCGCTAGGACGGCGTGCAGGGGACCGCGGTGGCGCGCTCGTCCCCCAGCGCACGGGACAGCGGGGTGGCCGCGGGCAGGGCGAGGGTCGGCACGGGGCAGGGGAGGAAGATTCCCTGCCACCCCCATTGACAACTTTGACGGGACATCAGCCGGCAGCCCGCATCTGCCGGCCTTCCCTCGGGCCAGTTTCCCTCTAAGCACATCCCCGCCCCCGCCCCGCGCCCAGCCCCGACCCCTCGCCCCCGGCCGGACCCCGCCGCTCGTCCCCGGCAGCCCAGCGGAGGTGGTGGCGGCCTCGGGGCGCGGGTGTCTGCGCCGCCCAGGGAAGCTGGGGGGTCCGGGGGTCCATCTGCCCGTACGGCGCGCAGGGTGCTTGGCCCAGGCTAGGTCGCGGCCAAGGCCCGGCGTGCGGCCAGGAGAGACCCGGCCGGCGGCGGCGGCGGCGGCGGCAGCGGCAGCGGAGGGAAGGAGGAGGCGGAGGTGGAGGAGGAGGAGGAGGACCGAGAGGAGGCGGGAGGAGGGAGGGGGAGGGGGAAGAGGCGGCCGCGGCTCTCCCCGCCGGCGCTGCGTGCGGAAGAGTTTGCCGCGCGAGCAGCGGGCCTCCTGCAGGAGCCAAGGGAACCCGCGGCGGCGGCGGCCCGGGAGCCGCGGCCGCGTAGCTCCGAGACCCGCAGCCGCGGCGGCGGCGGCGGCGGCTGCTAGAGCAGCGCCTCCCGCCGCCGCCCGGGAGGAGCTCGCCGCGCCCGCTCGCCGCCTCGGCTCCCAGCGGCGGCGGCGGGAGGCGCGTCTTCCCGGCCCAGTCCGCGCCCGGCCCCGCAGGGCCGCCCCGGCCCGCTCCGAGGTAAGGGTCGCACCCCGGGACGCGGGTGGCCCGGGTGGGAGGACGTGCGCGCGGGGTCGCGGGACTCCGTCACCTGCTCGCCGGCGCGGTGGACACGCGGGGTGGGGAGGGACGCTTGGGCCCGGGGCTGCGCGGCGCGGGGGTCGGGGGCGCGGGGCGGTTGGGTCCCCACCCCCAGTCCCGAGTCTCGCGGCGGGGACATCGCGTCCTGCGGGACCGCAGCGGCGGCCGGGCGGGTGGGCGCCGGGTGCGTCTCGCCAAAGAGGCAGAGGACGAGACACCCCGAACCTCAGGGTCTGGGGTGCTCTGAGAGTACCTTCGGGGTGGGCGGAGGCCGTGCCCGGGTAGCAGCCTCGAGGGTCGCCCATTGGCCTCCCCGAGCCCCACCGCGCGCCGCTCCCCGGAGCGTGGGGCGTCGCGGACCCCCGGAGAGTGCCGTGCGCGCCCCGGGCACCACCTAGGTCGGAATTGGTTCCGGGCTGGAATGGGTGCCGAGCCTGACCCCTGGACGCCCGGAGAGCGCGTGGCTCAGCCCCTCGCGCCGCCGTGCCACCCGGAGCTCCTCAGGTTGGATGCCAGGGTGTTGTTTTGTGGGGAGGTGTGCCCCCTCCCAGAGGCGAGGAGGGAGGCTTACCTTTGACCTTTCCGTAGAGCGCCGCGGGGTCGGTAACGAGGGTGGTGGTGGTGAAGGGGGGTAGGGACGGGTACCAAGGGGCCAAATTAAAAACCAGCCCCTCTCCTCTGCCTGCCCCTGCTTAACTGCTCAAGGTAAGAAAGTTTGTTTTTAGGCTTGTGGTTCATAAATAATTAGTAACCAGTTTTGTCGATGAAGCAAGATGGAAACCTTAAAAATACGTACGCACTTCCAGAAAGTCTAAAAGCTCCCAAGGTTGTATCCAGGAGGTTTTAGTTCGGAAAGTTAAAAGCCCCTGAGTTCAACAGGTGTTCAGAAGGGGTCCGAAAGGGGAGAGCTTGGCGAGTTTCGTCTTTTAAGTACATGCACCTTTGATTCATTAAATTGACTGGCCTGTTTCTTTAAGGTAAAATGTTGAGTAGTTATTAACTTAATTAGCAGAGACGAACTGGTCATTCTTGGTTATTCAGAACCCAAATCTTCTTTTCCGTAATAGAAGGGTTTTCCCCATTTGGACTTCCCAGATAATTAGCTCTAAGGCAGTTCCTGGCAGGGTTCAGCCCTGTCCATCCCTCTGTCTGTCGGACACTAGCTAACTCAGTCCCTGATCAGTGAATTGACCAACTCATTATGACTTGCATTAAAACACAGCAAGTTTTAATTGCTCTTCCTTGGGAGGTGCTAGTTCAGAATTCAAGGGCAAGTCGTAGCTGTGTCTTTCTTCCCAGAAGATTTCTTGAAGGAGAAGTTTGCCAAAAATAACCCCCAAATGTATTTTAAAATAACTCCCCAATACATATGATGTTTAAATGAGCTATTCAGGCTTGGGCCACTATTTTGCAAAAGCAAAAAATCTGTTTGACTGCACAGCTGAACCAAGACCGGTAGAAGTATTGGCATTTCTCAGCAGTCTACCTAAAGATTTAGTTAAAAATAAAGTGTGCACTGTAAAGGTTTTCAATAACTGTCTTCCGTCTCACGGAGAGATGTGGAGTGTGGATTAGAAGAATTGTAAATATGCTGTTTTTAGCCATTTTCTTCTTGGAAATCGATGCCTCTGTTTATTTGCTGATCTGTCCCACTGTAGCAGACGTAGAATCAGTTTTGTTCTCACTGCTCCCCGTACTGACTCCCATGGAGGCCAGAGAAGGGAATATATTCCAGAGGAAATATGTTATTAATAAAACGTTACCCCCCAAAGAGTTAAACATGCCAAGAAAATAACCAAGTGGGGCTTCACTAATTAGTGTGATGAAAAAAATTCCCTGATTGGAGAAGCGAGTGTTCAGATGGTGACTCAAGAATTCATCTTTCTGTAGAAAATGACAATTGTTTTTAAGCTCGTTTGATTCTTGTAAGCGTTTGGGCCCCTTTTTACTATTTCTGGCTATTTAATTATGAAAATGATTTAAAAAATAGTTTAAAATGACGACATCATCTGATGTGTGTCGTTATGAAGTTGAACTCGTCTTATTTTTGGAACTATCTTTCTTAACTCTTGGTAATCTTTATAGCTGGCTCTTAGCACTGCTACTAGTTTTTAGGTTAAACATTCAAAGTTAGTGATTTCTTTCCGATTAAAATAACAATGCATGCATATGCTCTTTATATCACCACCTTTATAGTAATTTTTCGTAAGTTTGGCTTTTGAACCTTAAGCCTCCAGAGGGCTGTCCTTCTTCGTAATTTCTAAAACAAGTATGTATTTTATTCTTTCCGTGAAAAGTCAGTTTTGCCATGGTGATCCAGGCACCGACTGTCCCATGCTGATACCATGCGCAGGGTGGCATCTCTTTCCCAAGTGAGGTCAGATTATGAGGTGTTGAAAATAGCCCAGTGACACCGGATTCTTGGCTTTCTTACAGCAACAGTGTAATTGGCTGCATCAGAGAAGCATCTAATTGAGTTTTGCATTTAAATAGTGGAAATGATATGCATTATTTGCTAACAGAAATATTTGATTAGCATGTCCCTGATCTTCATCCTATGTGTAGCAAAGATAGGAGGTCAGGGACCGCCACAGTCATACTCCCCCCAGCATCTCGTCCCTCGGAGGCCTTGCTAATCATCAGTGCTCAGTAATAAGTAGGTGGAGGAAATGAGCTGACTTGTCGATGACAGTTATCCAAAGGGTAGAAATTGCTGAATGCTAATGGGGTACTCAACTCTGAGTAATTCTAGTTTAAATATGAAGATGATTAATAGCACCTTAGAGCACTAAATAAACACTCACTAAATGTGAACATACGTAAAGGGGGAATTTGTTTTTAATGCAGTCTTTATCTAAGGCGCTACTGTTTCTCACGGAATTCTTTGAAATTGGGGATCACTTGGCATTTTAAGCAAAGTAATCTCTTAAGTAAAGTTCCCCCAGAGATCACTTGAAGTTTTTTGGGTCATAAGACAGTGTGTGGTTTCCGTATGATGACTCGGAATGGAAACGAAAGTTTATCTTCTGTGTTGGTGTGAAAAAACAAACAAACAAAGGTATACTAAAAAAAAAGTGGAGGGTGCGGAACATCACGTGTCACACTTTATAGCGCGTGGCATTGATTGTCTGGGGACCTTGGGTCTGGGTTGGGGCCTGAGATTCCGCATTTCTTACAAGATCCCAGGTGCTCCGGAGGCTGTGACACACTAGAAGTTTCTGGAATATTCTTAATTCAGTTCAGCCTGTGTTGACCAAGCATCTATTGCATAGTAGGCCCAGGTGACGGGGGAAGAAAGCACAGGGGTCCAGCCTGCCCTCAAGGAGCTAAAATGAGGAAGGGAGATTCTTTCTAGACTGAAATGAGACCCTGGAACACCACTCTTCAGCCGTGTGGCCAGAGAGGGGCCGAGGAAAGGGGCTTTTTCTGGTAGGGCTCTCACGTTGGTCATCCTGGATCTCTAGTCTTCTTTAGATGGAAAGCTCTGTGACTCGCCAGGAAACAAAATGCAGATATTGAAATCAGACAGACCTGGGGTAGCCTCCCGGCTCAGCTACTGTGTGACTTGGGGCAACTTTTTTTAACCTCCCTGAGGCTCAGTGTCCTGGTCAGAAAAAATAACGGGAAGAATGCTTGCCTCGCCAAGTTGGTAGGATGACCAGTGAAGGACACAGGTAAGGCATAACAAAAGGGATTGCTTTTACTACTGCTGATGGCTGCGAGGCAAGGAGGAGAAGAGGGTCCTAAAAATATTTTCGTGCGTGGTTCACCAATTAAGAGATTCCATTTGGTTAATCAGCAAACCCAAGGTCGGCAGTAGAGAACCCTGCCTGGGGATGGAGGGTGGGCAGCTGTGCAAGTTAATGGGATGCACAGTGGAATGATGGGAAGCACCCACATCTCCACTTTTCCCCTGCAGGGCCCTGGCTTCTGGCGAGCCTTGGTGATACTCTTCTAGCAATATGTTTACTTGAGACTGTTCTTGGTACTCACCCTGTAGGTTCTGTTGATCAAGACCAACTGGTGTTTGTGGCAGTCAGGCACGCCTTAAAAATATGTTTTGGAGGGAAGGGCATTGGTGTGTCCCTGGCCAAGCCCTTTTAAGGGTCAGAGCCATCCGTCAGCCCTTAATCTGAGCTCCCTGAAGGCAGTGCGGGGCGGGTGGGAATTCACCACCCAGCGCTTTATTTTTTTTTTTTTTTGTGGTACGCGGGCCTCTCATTGTTGTGGCCTCTCCCGTTGCGGAGCACAGGCTCCGGACGCGCAGGCTCAGCGGCCATGGCTCACGGGCCCAGCCGCTCCGCGGCATGTGGGATCCTCCCGGACCGGGGCACGAACCCGTGTCCCCTGCATCGGCAGGCGGACTCTCAACCATTGCGCCACCAGGGAAGCCCCCACCCAGCGCTTTGTACTTCATGCTCTGAGGCGATTGCTTCCTCTTGACGTCTGGGGAAGATGGATTTTGCAAGGTAGCAGTCTCCTTCACCCTGATTTTAGGAGGGGTAGTCTGGGTAGCCCTCTAAGTACTTCAGCCCACGCTGCTCCTATGTGTATGTTTGAGAGTTCCACTTATTATTTGCAAAGGAGATTCCTCTGCGCCCATTCCTACCCCATGCCCTGCCCAAATAAACCTTGAAAGCCAAGCGCAAGAGAATGTTAACGGCCTGTGTGACCCTGTGATATGCGTGAGGGAAGGACAAGTAGAGCAGTGATTGGAGCCAAAGCAGACCTCGGGGAGGGGGTGTGGTAACAAGGGAGGGAAGGCGGGGCAGGGAGCATCTGAACACTTAAAATGGAGATCACAGCAGAGGCGGGGCCCGAGGGTAGGAGGTGGGACCCAGGGCCCTGACTTTATGCGTTTCGCTACTTTGCTGAAGGCAGTGGAGGGTTATGTCCCAGGTCACTGAAAATCGTCTGGGCTTCCGGTGGACACAAGCCCTCCTAAAGGAAGGCAGGTGACAGAGCTGAGCTGCGCGATACTTCCAGCCTCTTCTGAACCCAAAGTGGCGCTGTGCAATGTCTCGAGGGATATCTGCGCCCCTTTGAAAGTCAAAATACTGAGAACTGGAGAACATTGTAAAAGTTATTTTTCTGTTATGAAAGTATACTTAATTTTTGGCAAATGTAGAAAAGACTGAAGAAAATGAAATTACCCACAATCTCGAGGTGTTTCCCTTCAGTCTTTTTTCTATGCATTAGAATTATTTTTTTTAATGTTAGATTTTTAAAAATAATATAATCTTTTAAAATTTTCAAATAATCCACAACTACTTCTTAGTGAAAAGAAAAAGATCCGCTTTGCTGTCTGGTCCTACCTAACCATCACCCCCTTTTTTCTGCTGGATAGAAACCTGGTTTCATTCAGGAATCAACCCTAGTCCACATGTCTCAGGGGTAAATCCTGATTGGCTGAGCAACCAAATCCTGATTGGCTGAGCAACCCAAACAGGGGCGGGGCCTGTTGTCCTCACCAGTGATTGGCTCGAGGTGAGCAGATGGCACTCATCTTTGCCAATCAAACGTGAGGGTGGGTTACTGGAGGGCTTCCCTGACTCTTAAAAAGAGGCGTGGGAGGAAGTGGCAGCTTTTCTTCTTATGGACACAATGCCTGTAAGTGGGGCAGCTGTCAGCCAACAGAGCAGGCTGGGCCAGGTCCCAACTGACCTGGGAAAGAATGCAAAGGTGAAGAATGGGGCCTCCACAGTGCCCTTGACCTTCCGAATTACCCAAGAGGAGTCTCTGATTTAGGACGTTTGGGAGATCCTGAAACCTTCCTGACCCCTTAAAGCAGGTCGAGTTGGGTTTTTTGTTAGTTGTAGCCAAAAGCATCCTAACTGATGCATCCCACAGCTCTCCACCCCTCTCAGTAGGTGATTGCTGTTAGCCATGGGGGTGTAACCTGCTAGTCATTTTCGCTGCATTTACATATATACCCATATCTGTACATTTTCTTTTGAAACCAACAGAACTAATTCTATGCGTTTTATTTAGTGACTTTTTTTGTGTGTGGCATGAGGTGGTTTTTTTGGTCATTTCTTATATCTATTCTTTTTAAAGGTTCCACAGTAATATTCAAAAGTGTGGCTGACACAATTCATTTAACCCATTCCCTACCGTTAAACATTTATTGTGCTTTGTTTCCACTTCTTGACTGTTGCCCACAGTGTTGGTATTAACTTCCTGATCTGTATATCTTCAGCTACATTTCAGATTGTTCTCAGGGACTACCAGTGGAGGATTCCTGGGTAAAGGGGCACACCTCTTGGAAAGATTGATAGATGCTGCTAAGGTATATGGCTAAAACAGTGTGGAAGGGTGCCGTGTCTCCGTGTCTTAACCAAACTCCAATGCATTGAACGTTCCGGGTAGACATGATTTTAACGGCCATGTAATAGTCCACGATAATTGTTCTTGGAGTGTCTCAGTGGTTTGTGAGGACACACAAGAGAATATTTGAAATGGAGGCTCTCCGTGAAAACTAACTAGACATGATCAACCTTGCAGTAATCTCCAAAGAGTTCTGAAGGGGTGTTGGGAGACACACCCCTCCAGTGATCTGTTTCCAAGGAGACTTGGAGGAGACAGTCTACCAGACCCTCCTCAATCCAGTCAGTGGGCTGCCCAAGCGTTTCTAAGGAGCTTTGTTGTTTCTGGGATCCACAGAGTTTTTACTCTGACAGACGTTCTATCTCTGCATATACAGGAGTCAGTTAAACAAAGACTTCGTGCATTTCACGAAGCAGAGCTGAAATGTGAGTTTGCTGTATGAAATTTTCCAGTTTTGCGAGAGAAGACAGGAAAGCAAATGGGATGGATGAAACACATAAAACACGTTAATCACATTTTTTCGCCTTAATTCAGAGAAGAAAATCTAATGTTTCAAGGAAGTTCCCAGGGACAGGGTAATTCCATTTCGAGTCTGGTGCCTAATCATTGATCCTCACTAATAGCCCATTTCGGTGAAATTCAGATTTATCTTTAGTGCTATCTACAGAATGCCAGTATTATTTCAATTTCAGAACTAGAAGCCTTCAATTTTTCCTCTGTTCCGTTTTGCAAGTTTAAGGCCTATTTAGAAATAGGCAGCATGGGACTTCCCTGGTGGCGCAGTGGTTGGGAGTCCGCCTGCCAATGCAGGGATGCGGGTTCAACCCCTGGTCCTGGAGGATCCCACGTGCCTTGGAACAACCAAGCCCATGCGCCACAACTACTGAGCCTGCGCTCTAGAGCCCGTGAGCCACAACTACTGAGCCCACGTGCCACAATTACTGAAGCCCCCGCGCCTAGAGCCCGTGCTCCGCAACAAGAGAAGCCACCGCAGTGAGAAGCCCACGCACCGCAACGAAGAGTAGCCCCCACTCGCCGCAACTAGAGAAAGCCCGCACGCAGCAGTGAAGACCCAGTGCAGCCAAAAAATTAATTAATTAATTCAAAAAAACCCTGTATGCCCTTAAAAAAAAAAAGAAAGAAATAGGCAGCATGATAGATGTACACATCGCAGTGTGAACAGTCAGCCTGCATGTTGTCAGAGTGGGGGAAGGGTTAGACATTGCCTCGCAGCCTGAGAAGTTTTTGGAGGAGGTGGGTTGGAGTGAGACAGGGAAGAGCCCATCCGGCTGCTGAGTTGATCCAACAAATCATGGATTTTCCACATCAACACCCCCATTTGTACCATCTACAAAAGACATGGCCTGAGGGGAAGGGTCCAGGGGAGGGATAGATTGGGAGTTTGGGATTGACAGGTACACACTACTGTATATAAAAATAGATAACCAACGAGGAACTCTGTTTAATATTCTATAATAACCTAAATGGGAAAAGAACTTGAAAAAGAGTAGGTACATGGGGACTTCCCTGGCAGTCCAGTGGTTGAGACTCTGCGCTACCACTGCAGGGGCATGGGTTCAATCCCTGGTCAGGGAACTAGGATCCCGCATGCCACGCTCCGAAAGAAAAAAAAAAGAATAGCTACATGTATAACTGAATCGCTTTGCTGTGTGCTCGAAACTAACACAACATTGTCAATCAACTCTACTCCAATATGAAATTGGGAGTATGGTTGGCTTTGGGCTTCTCACCGCGGTGGCTTCTCTTGTTGCAGGAAAAGAAAGGAAACTAAAAAAAAAATAAAAGAATTCCTCAAAAATAAATTAAAAAAAAGAATTAACAAATTAAATAAAAAGGCATGGCCTATGGTGTTGTCATCATTTACTACATAAGATGCCTGTTTCCCTGGAGATCGTGTTCTACTAAAACTGTGAAAACAATTTTAAACCCCCAGTATTGGTGTGTGTTTGTGGTGGGGTGGAATATTGCCAAGAGCAAATTGTTGTGTCACTCTGGGCTATCAGTTCCTCCAAAGACGCAAAGCAGAGATTACTCTTGACCTCACCAAGGCGTTCGTAATGGTCAGGGAGGATTTTATTTCTAAAACCCTCCCTTCCCTTTTACGTTGACAGAGAGAGAAACTCATTCACGGCAAATTTGCACAGGGGTTTTGTCGAGGTTTTACTCTCTCTCCAGCTAGAGAACTTTCTTTTATTGCCGATCCTGTGTAGCCCTTGGCCGATAATAATCACTTGGATTTATGGCTCAAGACAAACTGATTTCATTTGAGGTCAAGAGAGCTTCTGATGTTTGAGCCACTTTTGGGACTTCCCCCCAGTGTGTCCATTCCAGCCTCTGCCTCTCAGCTCTCGACACTGAGGGGCCGAAGCGGCCTCGTTCTGCCTGGTCCTGGGATCCTGGAAGCACTTGTCACCCGCCACAGTCCCTCTTTGGGAGTCTGTCATTCACCTCCACGCACCAGGTTTACCAACATGGGGTGGCAGCTCAGAGAAAACCTCCGCCCTGGGACTGTCACCTTTACTTTCATTGGATCTGGAAAGGCTCCACGTTTGGAGGCTGTGTCCAGGGGAAGCCCAAGACCCCTCAATTTTAGAGTTAAATGCAGGTGGCCTTGATGAGCACAGACCCCTCCCCTGCATCTCACATCCCCGTCCTGACTCCTCCACTAGCTCAGGTGTGCGTTCTCACCTTCTCAGCCTTCACTCACCCCTCAGCAGGCTGACTCTTGGTTCTCAGAGCTCTGAGCCCTTCACTTGCTCTCAGGTGACTTAACAGGATGCTTCCGGGCAGGGCTGCAGCCATGACTCTCTAACAGTTCGGTTTGGACCCGGCGTCCCGGATCATCGCCCTGGTCCACATGTGTGCGTGTCATTCTTGTGCCCGAGCCTGGGCTCAGGCTGGTCTGCGAGCCCCCTTGCACCCCACACCTTGTGCAGGGCCGGCAGGTAGGCGATCACAGGGCTCAGTGGAAGAAACGAGAGTAGACCGTGGACGCTGGTGTAATCAGCTCGGCAGTGTCTGAGGAAGCTCAGTAGCACCTGGCTTCCTGCGCGGGGGCCGCCGGCAACTCAGGCCACCTCCCCACCTGGGGGCAGCTCATCACTCGTCTTCATCCTGGATGTCCAAGCACTTCCTTGGGAGGTTCTCTCGGCTGGATCAGCCCTGGCGGGTCCTCAGCCATTGCCTCTACCTTGGCTGCCCAGGGCCAGGCCACCATCCCCTGTGCTCTGAGAAGACACCCACGTCTGGGCAGTGAGATATCCGCCCAGCTTGTGCCCATTTATCTGGACCTGTGCTGTCGGGTCCATATGGAGTTACTGGGTGGGAGTGGCCTGTTTCTCCCCTGTCTTATCTCCCCGCCGGCCTCGACTGGTGGCGTTCTCCAAGCACACAGGAGAAGCTGCAGCTAACCAGCTCCAGAGGCTGGGATGGCCCCTTCCTGCAAAGACCTGGGAACCTGTGGGGCATGCCTATATTTTAAAAAGAAGAATAGTTCCCTCTGTGTTCCCAGTTTCTCCAAAACTGTGCTGTGTTTGCACTGGTCAGCTGTTCAGAGTGGCCAGCTGTCTAACCTCTGCTTTGTGGACCAAACCCTGGTTTCCGTCGTGCCACGTGTCTAAGTTCTTGTCTCTGTTAAGCCGCAGAGTCTCATCCCTCAGGTTGTGGGGTGGCATCGTTAGGAGGAACTCAGTTGAGGCTGTGTTTGTATTTCCTAACGTCTCAGGTTGGCAGCTCCTATATGTATATTGCAACCTGTTTACATGAGATACTTGTAAAAGCCTGCAGCCTTTTTCTTCCATGTGGCAGCATTGACCTCTGACCTGATTTTAAATCACAGCATGGGGTGGCCATCGCCATATGGGTCAGCAGCATTTTTTTCTTTTTTTATTGAAGTATAGTTGATTTACAATGTCGTATTAGTTTCTGGTGTACAGTGGAGTGATTCAGTTATACATATATATACATTCTTGTTCATATCCTTTTCCATTATGGTTTATCAGAGGATATTGAATAGAGTTCTCTGTGCTCTACAGTAGGACCTTGTTGTTTATCCCTGCTCTGTATACTGGTTTGCATCTGCTAATCCCAGACTCCCACTCCATCCTTCCACCATCTCCCTCCCCGCCTTGGCAACCACAGGTCTGTTCTCTGTGTCTGTGAGTCTGTTTCTGTTTCACAGATAAGTTCATTTGTGTCATATTTTAGATTCCACATGTAAGTGATATCATATGATATTTGTCTTTCTCTGTCTGACTTACTTCGCTTAGTATGATAATCTCTAGGTCCATCCATGTAGCTGCAAATGGCATTATTTCAGCGTTTTTTATGGTGAGTCAGCAGCATTTGACAGTGACTTAGTGAAGACAGCTTGTGGCCCGCAGCAGAAAGCCCTGACACCCTGCCTGACACGGTCGCTGTGGCCAAGTGACCTCGGCAAGTCACACACACACCCAAACTCAGTCTCTTCATCTTAACAGGGAGGCATTGATACTGAAGGGGGAAAACCAAGAGGAGAGAATGTTTGTGAAGGAGTTCCATAAAACTGAAGAGTTGCAGTACTCTTCTTATCCCTTGCTGTCGTGACCAGCTCGTCATTCAAGCTCCTCCATGCCCAGCTGGGTAAACGCCAGCCCCCAGGTGACTTCTTTCTGAATGAAGTACTTGGTTTTCTCTCACACAAGGTACACGCTAGCAATTAAAAACACAATATAGGCCAGTGTTCTCTTGAAAGCTAACGTCATGGGAAAAAGTGAACTTCAACTATAGAAGCCAAACACTTGGAACATCTCGGCAGTGGCTTGGGCTTGCAGTTTGCTTTCGAAAGCTTTTGCCATTTATAAGAACAAAATAGCCCGATAACATTTGGTATCTGAAAATTCAAACTAAATCAAATAGACTCAGCATGTTCCCACGAATGCTAAGATCTTATGGGTTGTGTGGGGCATTTCACCATGATGAACGTGATGTGCTATTTCTTGTGACCTTTTGTTTCTTTCTAAAGAGGGTTGGCCTGTGGAATTGGGACTCAGCTCTGACCACCCTGGAAGAATCCTGTGACTTTCCTCCTGTGTCCGAATTCCTTACAGAGCAAGGGTCTCCTGACTTTCAGTGGAACCAGGAGTTTAGTCTTTGGACTGGACACACACAAATATGCCGATTCTGGTTAATAAGTTGGTTTTCATTGTGGAGAACTGTGTGGAGGTTCCTTAAAAAACTAAAAATAGAGCTACCATATGATCCAGCAATCCCACTCCTGGGCACATATCCAGAGAAAACCATAACTCAAAAAGATACATGCACCCCAATGTTCATAGCGACACTGTTTACAATAGCCAGGACGTGGAAGCAACCTAAACGTCCATTAACAGATGAATGGATAAAGAAGATGTGGTGTGTATATATATATATATATACACACACACACACACACACAATGGATTATTACTCTGCTGTTAAAAAGAATGAAATAACGCCATTTGCAGCCACATGGATAGACCTAGAGGTTATCCTATTGAGTGAAGTAAATCAGACAGAGAAAGACACATATACGATATCCCTTATATGTGGAATCTTTTCTTCTTGTAAAAGATTTAATTTTATTTATTTTTCGCTGTGTTGGGTCTTTGTTGCTGTGCGGGGGCTTTCTCTAGTTGTGGCGAGCTGGGGTTACTCTTTTGTTGTGGTGCGTGGGCTTCTCATTGCAGTGGCTTCTCATTACGGAGCATGGGCTCTAGGCATGCGGGCTTCAGTAGTTGTGTGCGGGCTCAGTAGTTGTGGCATGCAGGCTCTAGAGCTCAGGCTCAGTAGTTGTGGTGCACAGGCCTTGTTGCTCTGCAGCATGTGAAATCTTCCCTGACCAGGGATCGAACCCATGTCCCCTGCATTGGCAGGTGGATTCTTATCCACTGCGCCACCAGGGAAGTCCCATGGAATCTTAAAAAGTGGTACAAATGAACTATTTACAAAACAGAAATAGAGTCACAGATGTAGAAAACAAACTTATGGTTACCCAGGGGGAAAGGGAGGGATAAATTGGGAGATTGGGATTGACATATACACACTACTATATATAAACTAGATAACTAATAAGGACCCACTGTATAGCACAGGGAACTCTACTCAGTACTCTGTAATGACCTATATGGGCGAAGAATCTAAAAGAAAAATGGATATATGTATATATGTAACTGATTCATTTTGCTGTACACCTGAAACGAGCACAACATTGTAAATCACCTATACTCCAATAAAAATTAATTTAAAAAATAAGTTGGTTTAGAGATGGAAGGAAAGGACCTACAATGGACTGAATATTTGTGCCTCGTCCAGAGTTCATATGTTGAAACCCTGATCCCAATGTGATGGTGTTTGGATGTAGGACTTCGGGAGGTGATTAGGTCATGTGGGTGGGGCTCTCGTGGATGGGATTAGTACCCCTATAAGAAGAGGCCAGAGAGCTCGGTAGCCCTCCTTCCACAACAAGAAGGCTCCCACCTGCAGGTGGCAAGTGAATCCTAACCAGAACTGACCACGCTGGCACCTTGATCTTGGATGTCTGGCCTCCCGAACTCTGAGAAATAAATTCTGTCGTTTAAGCCACTCAGTCTCTGGTCATTTGTTATAGCCGCCAGAATGGACTGAGACAGGACCTCAGAGATCATCCAGCACAAGGTAGCTCACCTTTTCCAGGTGAAAATTAAGAGGTTCAGAAAGCAAAGGGGCCTCTCCCTGCTCCTGGAGCCCCAGGTCCTGCAGCCAGGCAGACCTGCTGACCCTTCCAGGAGGTTCTGTGCTTCCCTTTTTCCCTGAGACCTGAGGATGTTGCTTCTCAGCTGAAATCCAGCCAGTGCAAGGATGAGGCTTTCCCCAGCCTCGGCCAGTACGCTCACGCCCGGAAGTACTGGGAGAGGGAATGCCAGCAGCTCAAACGGGTCAGCCTCCCCCCAGGTCCGTCCTGTCTCTCGGAGCACCACGCAATCTGCTCTTCAATGTGACAGTCAGGTAAGGGAGCCAGAGTCCCGGGGTTGCTGGGAATGGAGGAACAGGCACAGGCAGAACACAGACTGTCCACTTTCACTTCTGGAACCCACTCGCTCTTGTAGCTGCCGACATCCGACTTCCTTCCAGAGAAACCAAAGCACGGAACTCGCTCACTTCCAGGATGAAGGATGAAATGCCTCCTTATTTGAACCACTTCCCAAAGTGCTTCTCACATCTGGGGGGCCGGGGTCCATGGTAGGACTTTCCCACCTGCGTGTCTTTTATGCCTTCACTTGGCCACCTGTGCCGCTTGGGCCTTGAGACAAGATAAAATATCACCGGGTCTGGGGTCAGGGCTGTGTCCACTGTCACTGTCGCACACGTGAGCGCCTTGGATTCAACAGCAGTCTCTGGAGGGAAGCGCTGTTTTATCCCCGTTTTATGTACAAGACGCCAAGGCTCAGAGAGGTTAAGAGACTATCACAGGGACATTCAGAGCAGGAATTTGGATGCAGCTCTTTAAAGAAGGACCAAAAATAGAACAGCCGGTTTTATTTACTTTTTCTGAAATGCCACTTCTGAGAAGCTAGGATATGTCTAAAACGAATTAAGCATCTTACATGTGACTTTTTTTTTTAAGCGGGTTTTCTTGAGTATGAGGTTATCATGGGGCTGCTGGAGTAGAAAACAACTCCAATCTGGGGTCCGTTTGCAATGCAGCTCTTTGGAGGCGGAGGCCGTGTGCGAGAGGGCACGGAGAGGCAGGCCGGCAGGAAAATCTCTTCTAGGGCAGAGTCATTATTCTGTTCCTTGCCATCTTTTAGTAGCTAACCTGCTTTTCAGAATGGTTTCTTTTGCTGTAATAAGGACTCTTAAATCAGGACACTCCTTCCGCCTCTCCTCGTTTTGTCTGGACTCAGGGACATCTTTCTTTGGCCGAACTCAACATAGAGTCAGCAGGAAAAGGTAGGGGCCGACTGGTACCACATTTGCGAAAACACTTTCACGTGAGTCTCATCATCCCGGACCTAGAAAACCAGCAGCTGCCTTATTGACGCACGAGCCTCCTGGAAGTCACCTGGGTTAACCTGAAGTGTGCCCCTCCACCACACACACACACACACAGACACACACACACACAGGCACACACACAGACACACACACGAACCTCAGCACTCAGCAGATGCCAAAAAAAATAGATGCAGGAAAGGTATTAAAGACAGGTCGTTTCTTCTTGATTTGACTCCAGGGGAGGTATCTACAAAGCCGGTCCACTTAACTTACGAAGGGCGGTTCAGAAAACCCCAATCCCACCTCCCTCCAGCTTTGGGCAGCTGTGGGCAGAGGGGCTGGGCTTGCCATGTGGGCTGGGTCAGATCAATTCTGTCCTTGCCTGTTCTCCTGTCCCCACCATTTATGGAAATAGAAGCAAAACCCCAACACAAGCATCTGTACGATAATCCGGTCTGTCCTAGGATTGGCACACGTAGGCACAGGCAAAAGCAAATGTGTTCCAGCCACTTTGCTCGGATTTGTACCACACTCACTCCAAAGAGGAAGGATGAGCGATCCAGCACCTTCTCAGAGTGAGTGTGTTAACCTACCCGAGACGTTTCTGTTTTTCTCCACGATCCTTTAATAACATCCTTCTGAATTATTCTGGGCTGTGTATCGGTTCAGAGTGTTCTAAACACAAACTGATTTAGCATTCTTTTTTTTTTTTTTTTTTTTGTGGGATCTTAGTTTCCTGACCAGGGATCGAACCTGTACCCCCTGCAGTGGAAGCACAGAGTCTTAACCACTGGACCGCCAGGGAAGTCCCTAAAAACAAACTGATTTAGGAAGGTATTTTGGTGATGGCAGGTTAAACATGTGCCTTGGACGATGAGGATGGAGATGGTGGGCTTGGGATTCCTTGCTGTTGGGACCAACCATGAACTAATAGGGCCAGGAGTTAACTCTGATTTAAGGGGTACTGCGTTGTACCAGTTATGCAAAGGGTGGGCTATACCAGGTAAATGCCCTTTTTCATCAGTTCCCCACACACAGAACTTTCGGCATCTTGGTTTCAATGCTTTCCTGCTCCTTTGGTCTTGCCATTTGCTCCTGTCATGAAGGTGGGTCTCCTACCCCAAGCATGGTGTCAGGGGAAAGAGGTATACAGGGTTTGGAAGGAATGGTTCACCCCAGCTTTCCCAGAGTGTGAAAAGTTTGATCCAAAATATGAAAAAAAACTTTACAAAGAACATGAGATGAGGTCTGTGAAATGTGGGGCTTCTCTTAGTTCTGGGGCAGATTTTTCAAGATCCAGAATTAAAACCAAGAATACCTTTGAGCCCTTTAGTGTCAGCTTACCTGATGGCAGCCCTTGTGTTGCTATTTCTAGGAAATTATGATGCTTGCAAACACCTGAGTCATTCAGCAGTTGGTCCCCATCCTTCCGGAATTAATTAATGTTCTAGGGCAAACCTAGTATCCCAAAGAGGTTTGTTTTTTTTATTCCCAGCCAAAGAAGAAGCTGGAATTCATTTGAATTCAGGCAGAGTGAAGAATTCATTCAGATAACTTGAGGCCCATAGTGGATCTATTTTGTCTTCTGTCTAAAAGTTAGATTGTAAACTGCCACGTGTATCCTACTGTCCTAATCTCTTTGTTGCCGTTTTTTAAGACAGTTTACATTTTACTTCAGTAATTTCCGCTTTCAGTAACTAGCTGGAAACTTCTGGGAGATATCTGGGGTTAGCTTCTCATCTGAGTGAAGATACACTGAATTTCCTTCAAACTGGTCCTCTTCTCCTCTTCAAGCTGAAGTGAAGAAAAATTGGGCGCGTGTAGAGAACATGGTGTGGAAGAGACTTGGATTCTTGTGGCAGAGTCTCCCTGGGAATTTGTCCTCCAGAGAGGAGAGTCGAGGGGGCAATAGACCTGGAGGAAACCTCAGAGTCTCAGGCCACCAGTGCCATCATGTCACAGATGGGGAAACTGAGGCAGGACCTGGGCAATGGCGGAGTCCGGCGTGGAAGCAGGTCTCAGCGCCATGTTCTGAGGTCATTGTCTGCTTCTCTTCACCTCCCTCCCCTTTCTTGCCCACCTGCCTTTCAGTGTACATGTTGATCATTTTTACAAAAAGGAACAGGATTACAGCTGTGAAAGAAAAGACAAATAGGGCCTAGTGTAAGTCCCCAGATCGCCGCCATTGGTTTAGCTCATTTGTATGATTCCCGTAAGTTGGATGGATAACAATAAACATTTTTAATTTGCTTTCTCATGATGGCATGCACTGATTTAACTTCTTTTCCTTGACGATTAATTTGCATACTCAGTGCGCTGAGACAGAAGGCGTGGCCCCAGGGCCAGCAGACCCCTGGTCTAGCACCTTTTACCCGTGGGGAAGTTCGTTATTTCTCTGCATCCTCTGAGACGTTGAGAATACAAGGCCTGCCTTCCGACAGGAAGACAGTCGTAGAACAGTAGTTAAAACAGCTGTTGAATGTTTAAGTAACACTTTTTTCTTCTCGATGGAATTTAGGATTTATTGAGAACTGTGCAGTGTTAGTACATGCAAAGGACGTTAAGGCAAACTGTTCTCGTCTATATCTGGGGTGTCTATATTTTGATATTTTACATGAAAAACAAACGTTAATGGCATTATTTTGTTCACCTCTCCAGACCCCCGGGCCTTTGCCTATACTGTTCCCCCCTCCTGGAACACCCTTCCTGCCTTTATCACCTGCTGACTCCTGTTCACCCTTTTAGACTCAGCTCTGGCCTCCAGGATCCTTCCCTGAGGGGATCTAATGGCTGTGCTCCGGAGTCCTACAAAACCTCTTGCATGTCTTTTTCGTGGCAGTATCTAGATTTTACAGTTTGGAAGTTACCAGCTTCTGTGGCTGTCTCCCCACTAGACTGTAGGTCCCTGGGAGTAGAGATCAGAATTTCCCCTTTGTCTTGCAGGAGCTGCTGTGTAGCAGACATGCTCCATCAGTGTTTATTGAACTGAACCGAAGGACAGAAAACTGTTCATTTGAACTGGGTCATGGGACCCACTTTAATAAAGTTACATCATTTCGTCTGGGGTAGAATGGATACGTGTATATGTATGGCTGGGTCGCTTTGCTGTGCACCTGAAGCTATCACAACATTGTTAATCACTATACTCCAATATAGAATAAAAAGTTAAAGCAAATAAATAAAGTTACATCATTTTAGGTCCTTGAGATCCTGTGTTGTATTCAGTGCTCTCCTCAGCCACAGGCTAATCCACTTGTGTTCACAGGCCCCGGTTCATCAGAACGCAATCATCCACCTTCTGGTGGGCACTAGACAGTCTTTCCGCTGCAGCCTTTCTTCTTGTCTTAATCCTTTTCAGCCCAATCTTCCTGAGGCTTTAGGGTTCAGAATCTGGAATTCCACATCTGATATCTCAGAGAGCGTCAGGTGCCTGTGAAGTCACATGTCCCATCGCGGTGGGGCAAGGAACACTGCGAACCGCATCCGTCGGAGAAGGTCACATAGGCTGGGTGAAAAGAGCGCGTGACAGTGGGTGGTCTGATTCCGTTTTAGTTAGAACATGGGAAAATGAAAGGCGTGATCTCGCTGGCAAACAGAAGTGTGGGCAGGTGGTAGAACACAGTGCTTACAAGTCATGGGGATGGTGTGTAGGCTGCCTGGGTTCAAATCCAGCTCTGCTCCTGGCCAGCTGTGCAACTTAGGAAAGTGGCTTACACCCAGAACCTCCATGTCTTCCTCTGTCCAATGGGGATATGACGGTGCCTACTCTTTGCTGTTGTTCTGAGGATTAGCTGAGATGCTATATGCAGAGCCCCTAGGATTGTGCTGGCAGTGCAGTTAGTTGTCACTGTTCTGTTCTCTATGTTCTGTTCTCTATTTACCTATGAAAATTTTGGAAAAAGTATGAAATGTTCGGAGAAGGCCAGCCAGCATAATCCCTACCTGTGTGGCTGGCACAGCTACAGGGCTGTGTAGGAGACAGGCCGGCAGTGACCGATTGCTGTGCCCAGTGACTAAGTCAATAGCCAGACTGACCCTGCAGAATCACACACACACACACGCACGCACGCACGCACACACACGCTCACGGAGTTAAGCCCCCAGGTGCCAGGAAAACTGGAGTGTAGTCTCCCTGGGTATCTACATGCCCAACGGGATGAAGCCCAGACTTTGGAAACATCTCAAGGTCATAAAAACCCAGACACAGGAGACTCTGACTTCCACAGATATTTTATTTACCTTCCAAAAGGTCAAGGTAAGAACCCAGGGTCCCTTTCCCTCCCATCTCCAAGGAGCAAAGGTTTCTCTCCTTCCTTTCTCTCCTGCACAAAAGCGGACAGAATCCTTTGTTTTCCATCCCGCGTCTCTGGGGTGTCATCGGCACGTGTAGAAAGTTCCCATCGGCTCTCATCACCACGCCCAGGGATCTGGGTCTGGGGGCCCACACTGCAGGGTCACTCCGGCTGCCTCGTGTTTCTGCAGTGTTCATTTATATAAAGCATGTAACTGTGAGTTGACAACATCTCAGACCCTGCACAATTTGACAGACAGGTCCATATAACTGGGTGTTTCGCTGGCCCAGAGAACCCTGGGTCCCTGTCTGTAGGACATGTCTGAGGACCGAGGGAGCTGGGTCAGCACAGCACCCAGGGTACATCGGCAGGACCAGGTGACTCCAGGTGACCTCACTGGCGTTCCTTCTTTTACCAGAGAGACCCCGTACATCAATAAACAGCCAATTTTTACAAATTGTAGCTGGATTCTTTAATAGCAAAGTACAGTTCTAAATGAAATGACTCTGCCCCGAGCTGTTCCTGAAAGGAGTGAAAAAATGCTGCAGTCTGGTGTTCCCACTTTTGATTAGCCTCATCTGGGAATTTAATCCATTTTCTGATCAAAGTCCGAAGTCTCTGCGTTGCTGCAGCTTTAATCTTTGGACACACACACACACACACACACACACACACACAAATCAGGTTACAGCCAAACGGGTTGGAGGGGGCGGGTAGGGAATACATATCTAGGTAAAAGACGTAATCAGTGCCTTCATTATGGGAAGGTGCTTGGACAGTTCAGGTAAATGTTAACAGTTTTTTCAATGTAACTTGTCAGTATGTTTGAGATATTTTCTTCTGTATACTGAATTTTGTTCATTGTTGAAATGGTCCTAAGCCATGTTCTGTTATTTTTTGATGTTTATGTCAAGAAAAAGAAGAAAAATAATTTAAATTCAAATGCTTTTTGAACTCCAGTATTTAACTCATTTTTCAAAAATTTTATTCAAATATAGTTGATTTGCAATGTTGTATTAGTTTCAGGTGTACAGCAAAGTGCTTCAGTTATACATATATATAAATATATCTTCTTTTTTCCATTCTCTTCCACTATAGGTTATTACAAGGTATTGATTATAGTTCCCTGTGCTATACAGTAGGTCTTTGTTGGTTATCTATTTGATATATAGTAGTGTGTACATGGTAACCTCAAACTCCTGATTTATCCCTCCCCCACCCCCCTTTCCCCTTTGGTAACCATAGATTGTTTTCTATGTCTGTGAGTGTGTTTCTGTTTTGTAAATAAGCTCATTTGTATCTTTTTTTTTTTTAGATTCCACTGTAAGTGATATCATATGATGTTTGTCTTTCTCTGTTGGCTTACTTCACTTAATATGACAATCTCTAGGTCCATCCATGTTGTTGCAAATGGCATTATTTCATTCTTTTCTATGGCTGAGTACATATGTACCACATCTTCTTTATCCATTCATCTGTCAATAGACATTTAGGTTGCTTCCATGTCTTGGCTATTGTAAATAGTGCTGCAATGAACATTGGGGCGCATGTGTCTTTTCAAAGTATGGTTTTCTCTGGATATATATGCAGGAGTGGGATGGCTGGATCATATGGTAGCTCTATTTTTAGTTTTTTAAGGAACGTCCATACTGTTCTCCATAGTGGCTGCACCAATTTACATTCCCACCAACGGCGTAGGAGGGTTCCCTTTTCTCCACATCCTCTTCAGAGTTTATTATTGGTAGACATTTCGATGATGGCCATTCTGACTGGTGTGAGGTGATACCTCGTGGTAGTTTTGATTTGCATTTCTCTGATAATTAGCGATGCATCGTGAACTATTAGAGACATGCTCAACATGAAAACATGCTTAACTTCTTTTCAATTACAAAAAAGAAAGTTTCTGTGTCTGTTAAGGAAATAGATGACATTTATAAAGGAGTCTAAAGGATCCCTTTATCAAGGAAATGGATGGGCTTCTGAAGGGCTCCTGTGTGAATGAAATTGCTCTCAGAACATCCTTTGTCTCACCCATCAATGAATTGTTCAGACAGGTGGCAAGAGGAGGTCCTGTGAAGCCATACCAGAACTAAGCCGGTGCAGCCCCAGTGTCCCACATTCCCCAGAGGGAGACCCAGGTGGACGGTTCAGGAGGTTAGATACCCCAGAATAGAAAAGAGAAGGAGGCCTGCCTGGTCTGGTTCGGCCTGACCCGGCCCTGACATTCACACAGAAGGTCACATCAGCTTCCCTGTCTTGCCAGAGCCTTGGCTTAAAGATAGTTGTTTTTTCTTTAGCTCTGACCTAGTTAACCTATGGTTTGTGTCGTTAGGTCCATAGTCGGTAAAGTGGTTTACCCAACCCACCCAGCATTTCCCAGGTTCCCACGGCGCCAGGCGCTGCGCTGGTGCTGGGACGCCTCCGAGGATAGGCACCCGGGGGGCTGGGGCGGGGAGCCTCGGTGCTTGGAGGAGCCCGAGGGCCCTTTCACCCGGGATGCTTGGAGACTCGGGGGCTCGGAGCAGCAAGTTTTTTGATAATTTTCCTTAAGCACATACTTCATAATCGGAGCACCAGTTTTCAGAGAATTAGAAGCATTAGGTGTGCACAGACTCTACTGAAAAGCTCAGCCTGTCTTCACTCACTCGATCTCCAGCGGGGCTGAGGACCTAATGATTATGGACTGCGTTCTGCGTGACTTCCCGTCGGCGCTACAGGTAGAAGTTGTGGGGTACAGTACGGATACACTCAGGCCCAAAGGTGCATTTTGAGACAACGACTTAATATCTTTCCTTTTCATTTAGCTCTCATACTTGATGAGTATAGAGGAGCTTCCCGTGGCTCCAATGCAAATGAGTGAGAATTCACCATTGATGCTGTGTGGGAAAGTCACATACACGACTTGGAAGTGAAGAGAGACTGTCTTGCACCATTTTCCAGAGCACTGGTTGAGCCCTTCGTGGAAATGTGTTCATTCTCCTGATGCCGCTCTGATTGGTGAAGGAGATAGGGAGGCAAGGATGGGGAAAGCACGGGAGACCCTGGACTGTGGAAATAAACGAAGACCCGCCAGAGGAAGACCAGCCGAGGCTATTTACTCGGAGCTGGCAAAGCGAGGCAGTCAGCCGCCATCACTCGTGTTGCGGCAGAGCCTCGGAGGCAGGTGGAGGGGTGGGAAGGATTTAGGGTGGAAAGAAGGCAAGCCTCCGGGGCTGCCCTGGTTAGAGGCTGTTAGGGCAGCTGGAGATGGGCTCAGGAGAAGCTGGGCACCCTATGTGAACGGCTAGCGGTATGTATTTTATTTTATTTTTTTATTTTTTTGCGGTACGCAGGCCTCTCACTGCTGTGGCATCTTCCGTTGCGGAGCACAGGCTCCGGACGCGCAGGCTCAGTGGCCATGGCTCACGGGCGCAGCCGCTCCGCGGCATGTGGGACCCTCCCGGACCGGGGCACGAACCGGTGTCCCCTGCATCGGCAGGTGGACTCTCAACCACTGCGCCACCAGGGAAGCCCTGTATTTTATTTTTTAATTTATTTTATTTTTATTGAAGTATAGTTGATTTACAATGTTGGGCCAATCTCTGCTGTACAATAAAGTGACTCAGTTATATAGACATTCTGTTTTTATATTCTTTTCCATTATGGTTTATCACAGGATATTGAATATAGTCGGCTGTGCTCTACAGTAGGACCTTGTTTTTCCATCCTATGCATACTAGTTTGCATCTGCTAGTCCCAAACTCCCACCCCATCCCTCTCCCACCCCCTCCCCCTTGGCAACCACAAGTCTGTTCTCTGTGTCTGGGAATCTGTTTCTGTTTTGTAGATAGGTTCATTTGTGCCATGTTTTAGATGCTACATGTAAATGATATCATATGGTATTTGTCTTTCTCTGTCTGACTTACTTCACTTAGTATGATAATCTCTAGATCCATCCATGTTGCTGCAAATGGCATTATTTCGTTCTTTTTTATGGCTGAGTAATATTCCATTGTATATATGTACCACATCTTCTTTAACCATTCATCTGTCAGTGGACATTTAGGTTGTTTACATGACTTGGCTATTGTGAATAGTGCTGCTATGAACATAGGGGTGCATGTATCTTTTTGAATTATAGTTTTGTCTGGGTATATGCCCAGGAGTGGAATTGCTGGATCATATGGTAATTCTATTTTTAGTTTTCTGAGGAATCTCCATACTGTTTTCCATAGTGGCTGCGCCAACTTACATTCCCACCAACAGTGTAGGAGGGTTCCCTTTTCTCCAGGGGTGTGTATTTTAGCTCTCTCTGGTAGTTCCTAAATTGGAAGTGGGGGGTTGGAAATCAGGGGCACTGTCAGTTATTAATCAAATCCTGGCCATTTGGGACTGATTGTTATAGGGGTCGTTTGACTTTTTGGGTTTTTGCTAAAGATCATGGTCTGACCTCCTACAAGGGATAGCAGGCTGGCTTCCTGGGCTGGTTACTGTAGATGCTGGGTCAGTTTCTTGGGCAGAGTTCTGTTTTTACATATTGTCTGGCCGTTGTTGGTTTGTATATTTAGTAGCTCGGTACCAAACTAACGCTGGCTAAAAATAAGTAAGAGACCCAACGCACCTGTTGGTCCGGGGCTCTCGGGCTGACTAGCTTCCACCAGGTAGCAGCATCCGGACCCCACCAGTGGTCGCTGGATAGGGCCACACTGTGACCGCGCTGTGATCAGCCTGGTGAACAGCTGAGTCCTTGATCATGGGGCCGTAGACACTGCAGCATTTGCATGCCGTGTCTTAAACTTGGGATTGACCTTAGCGAGCTGTTTCTCTGAGGGGCTCACGGTTCATCAGGCAGGGCCAGCCCCATCCCAGCTTTCAGTCCGCTTTGGTAGGGACTGGCTGACTCCCCTGACAATAAAAGATTCTCTCTGTCATTTCACCGCTGCTCTCAGCCATGCCATGGCAGAGGCTTCTCTGGCCAGGAATGGAGTATTCCAGATGGCTCTGGAATTTCTTTAGTAATCTCCTTCTTCTTTAGTCAATTTCTTGCCACTCCTGGAAGTTTGGTACCATGGGCTCCCTACTCTGCGTGCTGCGTCTGGCCTGAGGAGGAGGGATGCTGCCCCCAGTGGCTTGGCAGGGTCCATGCCAGCCCTGGGTGCCACCACTCCGTCCTGGCAGACCACGTGGAGTCTTCTAAGGCGGTTCCCCACCCACCCCCCAGTTTTGTTTTGTTTTGTTTTTTCCCAGTTTCCTCTTTTTTTTTTTTAACATCTTTATTGGAGTATAATTGCTTTACAATGGTGTGTTAGTTTCTGCTGTACAGCAAAGTGAATCAGCTGTACATGTTTTTTTGTTTATATGTTTGGTGTGTGTTTTGCTTAAGCATTTACTGAAAATTCCTAGGTGGTGACATCATGGATAGCCAGTGACGATCCTGGAATCTTTGACTTTTCTAGAATTTAAAGAAAAAAGTGTTCAGAGTTTATAACATTAAGTTTTATATCAAATGTGCCTAAATTATTTAAGTTTATAAAGAGACTCTAAAAATATTATGTAGGGTTTTGAAAGACATCTGCAAGTTTTGAAGAAGAGATGGTTTTAAAAAGGCATCTTTTCTCTTGCCTTTGTGTGTGTTTGCGCTTTTGCAATTAAACGACATCCTCTGAGTGTAGGAGGTTAGTCAGAGCTGTCAAGTTTTTCTTCTCTCCTAATAACAACTCTTGTGCCATTGGCTACCAAGAATAACAATAAGCCTTTTCTTAAGTTGAAAAAGAGTATTTATTTTTGTCACTGAAAGAACAACAAGTATTCATGTTCTTAAGTTATTTAAAGTATTTTTGTGAATTCTGAGAATAAGTCATTTGGAAGTTCAGCCACATAAAATAAAAATGCTTTAAATATGTAAGTCCTCCACCTGAAATATTTTGGTGGGTGGGTCTTGGCCTTTCAATAATAGTTAGCTATTTAGGGAGGACTAGTGTGTGACATTCACTGTTGGAAATGCATGAAATATATTAACTCCTCTGCCTCTCATATTATCCTCACTTTATAGCTTGCACACTGAGGCCCAGAGAAGTTCAGCTACTTGCCCGAGGTCACACAGCCACGATTTGGACCTGGGCCATCAGATATCCACGGCAAGCCTGCGTTGAACCTAGAAGGTTCCACCTTCACGCTGTCAAGGCATTTAGTTTCTCTGTGGTTTTCCCCAAAAACATAACCTTAGAAAGGTAAAGAAATATTTACTATGAGTGTATGTAGCTCAGCACCCTTCAAGCTTTTGGAGTTTAAGAAATAATGATCAGTGGACCCTCTCCTGAAATTTGGCCAAACTATCGCATATGTGGCTGCTGCTGCTTTGCTGTTCCTAGAGCTAAATCTGAGGAAAGACAAGTGAAAAAAACAGGGAGGATGATGGTGGTAAAAATAATCTATGATCACCTTCTTATCTTGGAGTTCTTTTTTTAAATAAATTTTTAGCAGACTTGCTTTTTTTTTATTGTGGCAAAATACTTAATGCCACTTAACTGTGCACTTAAAATGGTTAAAGTGGTCAATTTATGTTATATATTTTTACCACAGTAAATAAATAAGTAGGTTTAAAAAATTGTTTAATCCAGTGAGCTCATGGGTGACTCCTCAGTAAAGCGTGATGTCTGTAGGTCTCGCAGCTTAGCTTGGCCCGTGTGAGATTTTCCCCAGTATGTTACTGTTGTGCCTTGATCTCACAAGGAATGAGAAAGCCTTAGTAGGATATGAAGATCTTTAGAAAAAGGCCAAGAATAGTGCAGAAGTGCCTTCTTTTGGAGCAAGAAGTGGCTGATTTAGTAGCTTCAAGAACCACTTTATTTCCTGCTGTGTTTGGAGAGCTGTAAGTGCAAAGACACTGGGGAGACACGTTCTCCTTGTGCTTACAAGAAGGAAAACAAAGGCTTGCTGAAGAAGGGGACCCCTGAGCCAGATTTTTAATCTTGATGGGTCTGTCTCTTTAAAAAGTGAATGCCTTTAAGGACTTTCCTCCCCAAGGAGGAAGCACAGGCTCCGGGAGGAAGCCCATAGAGGTGGGGGGCCGCGGTGCCTCCGACGGACCCGGCAGACTCAGCGGCAGACTCAGCTGGGCTCATGTTCTTACGAGGACTTTTGTCGATTTTGCGAGATTCTAGTTACAAAGTCACACGTGTCCTTAATAGTCTGCTCCAAACCTATTTTTTTCATAAGTCGTGATTTTTCTTCGGGTGCAGTCTTTCAGCATCACATAGATCACATTCTAGAAGAAACGCGTGCATCACACTTAGGAAGGTAATGCCCTGAAAAGTTCTTATAGTAACAGGGAATCGTCAAGATCTGAATCAGAGCTTGAGTCGTTGCCATTCTGGGCTCCAAGCGAACTCAACAGACAGTGAAAAGAGAATTTGCAGAGCCTTGAATTCCCCCTCCCACCCTCCAGTTTGGCAAAGAGCTAATAAGTCAGGTCACCTTAACATGGTCACTTCCGTATCTAGAGCATATGCTGTTTCTCAAAAGCATCGTGGCAAACGATAGGCAGGCACACATGCCGTCATGGGTTGAAACAGTGATCTTTTGCTTAAACATGGGGGTGTTTGAGAGAGTTCCTTGCATCATCAGAGACCGTAGAGCTGGAGACACCGCAAGAGACAGTTCCCTCTACTCAGTGAACACGTAGAGCTAGAGCTGGGAATTATTTTTTAGTTTAACATTCACGTGGTCAAGAAATGTGCCCATAGGTCCAATAAGACTTTCTCTACTTAGCTTTAGACTGGATACCGGTAAAAATAATTCAGTTTGGGGAAAAGCTTGTTGTTGTTTGTTCCGAACTGCCTTGACAGTCATACTTCTGCCTTGAGCCACTTGGCCACAAGTCCGTGGGCCAGGCAGACGGTCAGCACACAGGGCCATCCGTGACAGGTCATCTGACAGCCTTTCCCGTGTGTTTGTCTCAGGAATATGAGTTTCCTCCCACATTTTAATCTAGGCGCAACCTGAGTTTAGAGACTTACTGGGGAGAGGAACATAGTCAGTTTCCTTCCCCAGTAGCTGTTACATGATGCATTTCTTCTAGGTGGATTCTTCTAGAAGCATTTCTTCTAGATGCATGTCTTCTAGGTGGATTCTTCTAGAAGCGTTTCTTCTAGATGCATGTCTTCTAGGTGGATTCTTCTAGAAGCGTTTCTTCTAGATGCATGTCTTCTAGGTGGATTCTTCTAGAAGCCTTTCTTCTAGATGCATGTCTTCTAGGTGGATTCTTCTAGAAGCGTTGCTTCTAGATGCATGTCTTCTAGGTGGATTCTTCTAGAAGCGTTTCTTCTAGATGCATGTCTTCTAGGTGGATTCTTCTAGAAGCGTTTCTTCTAGATGCATGTCTTCTAGGTGGATTCTCCTAGAAGCGTTGCTTCTAGATGCATGTCTTCCAGATGGACTCTTCTAGAAGCATTTCTTCTAGACCAATGGGGTGCATCAGCTGAAAATCAGCTCTCCTTTCTCTGGTTTGGAGGGTCGTTGGGTGTTTTGGTTGTGTGTAGCTGAGAGCCTGAACAAAAGTAATTAAGACACCATAAATAGTGTCTTTAAATAAACTGTCACCTCCTGCTTAATTGTGACCACCAGTAAGTCCTGGAAAGCAGAGGATGATGACAGCGAGTCAGTGGGAGGAGCGCAGTCGCAAGCAGAGACCAGCTGCAAGTTCCAGCCCTGGCTCCCGTTGGCTGCAGGAATTGGAGCAGCGGATTTTATGTCTCTGGGCACCACTTCCTCATGGGGACTGAGCTACAGGTAGAGGATCCCAAGGGTCTCTTCAGCTTAAAAATCTCTGCCTCAACTATAATTCAAATCACAAGATTCTTAGAAAGTGATAAATATGACTTTATAATACCTAATATAACAGAGTGTCTTTAAAAAGCATGATTACATATTACAATGCATTTCCTCATCATCTGTAGGAAGAAATTAAAATTGTTAAATTCTTTACTTTAAAGCAAGGTTGCAGAAGGCTTCGGGTACTAGGAGTTTTCTCAAGGCTAAAGTGCGGGAGAAAGAGGTTTTGAAAACCTGGAGAGAGGTAGGGGAGAAGGAGAGAACACAGGGCCTGGTTCTGCCCCCATCCGAGGCCCCACTGTCAGTTTAGGGTAAAGGAAGGATGTAAACTTTAAATTTTGTTTTTCAAAATGTCTAACCACTTTCTCTGACCCACACAGAATAATCTCTCCCTCCCTCAATGTCTCTTGATACCTCTTTTTGCCTCCGTCAAATTTTTGCTGACAGTAGTTAGACATTTTGAAAAACAAAATTTAAAGTTTACATCCTCCCTTTACCCTAAATAGCCAATTGAAATTCCAAATAAACAGTGAAGCTTTTTTGAAAAGCAGGAGAAAAAGGAATATTTGCAAAACTCTGAGAGTAAAGAATATCTAAGCTGAGAAGAACAAAAAGAAATCGCAAAAGAAAATACTGACAAATTAGACCTAAACTCCCACACTTCATTAAAAAGTGATCCAGATGTAAAGATGGCTACATCTAGAGAGGATATTTGCCGAAAAGAATGAAATCTTCAGTATAAGAAAAGCCCTAGGAACAGATTTTAAAACTAACCCTCTAATCCAGAATTTTTCCAATTCTGGCCCAAGAAACACTTGCATCAGCACTAATGAAAAACATAGATTCCCGTCATCTGCCAAACGCTTCCAGCAATTTCCAGTGCACTGAAGTAGTCCATTGCCCTGCAGAAAAAGGAATGGCATATGGTTAATGGGAAAACAGTCTCTTAAGAATCGAGGAAGTGCAAATAAAAATGATAAGATCATTTTCCTCAATTAAGTTATCAAAAAAGTACTCAAAGGTGATCCCTAGGGTTGTGAAAAGGGCTTCCGTGGCGTTGCTTGTGGAGGTGAATGCAAGGAAGGCCACCCGCAGGAGGTGTCAGGAGCCATTGCCGTCCTCACACTTTGAGCCCCGTAACCTTTCTGGAACCTCTCGTAAGGGAATAAGCCCAACTGAAGAAAAAGCCATGCCCACCACAGTGCGGTTGTGTTAGCAAGAAGTTGGAAACCGAGATGTCTGGAAAGCTGGGTGTGGTTCGGTCAACCCCGAGAAAACACTGGGTGGACTAAAATGCAGCTATTACAAGGACTATTTCTTGCAATGACAGAGTAAGATGGGAAAACGCATATCATGTTAAGTGAGAAAAGGACTCTACCAAGTTATATCCACAGCATGATCTCAACTCCATAAAATGTACCCACACTTAGGAAAGGAAACACAGATTGTTAATAGTGGTTATCGTGGGTCGTGAGTCAGTGGAGGAGTTGAAATTTTTATTTCTCTACTTTTCTGGGTCCTCCAGGTTTTTGAATGAGTATTCTTATTTATGTGGGAGGAGGTGGGAACACCCTCAAAAATGACATTCAGTGAAGGTAAAGAAGTGATGACCTGCTGCCCGCAGGTCAGTGGAGCAGGCAGTTCAGGGGGTCCTGCGTTATCTCGGGTGATCCTTGTGGCAGCTGAACCAGGGAGGTATGACTGTGCTCCCACTTTGAAGATGAGAAACTGAGGTTCAGGCAGGGTAGATAACTTGCCTTGGGCTCCTCAGCAAGAAAGCGTTTTGGGATTCCCCCCCAAGAAGGGATGCCCTTGCCATTTAGAGGAAAGAATTTTTCCCAGTGGTCTCTACCCACCAGTGTAAGAACAGAACCCAACTGGACAGATGTTCGCAACTTCAGAGATCTCAGAGCAGCACAGTGTAGCCCATCAGACCCGCAAACCTGTCCTCTTGCTAATGTAGGGAAGCAGGGAGCCTGTGATGGGACAAGGCAGGAGGACATTCAAGCCCCCGAATTGCAGATGCAGTGGGGAGATGGGAGGGCTGCTCCTGGCCTGTGTCTGCCCCACTGTTCACGTCCGAAGGAGGAGGATGTGCAAGACAGAAAGAGCGACCGTTTGTGGCTTCTCCAGAAGCCTCAGACCTGGTTAGCACTGGTTCCTGGCAGGGGAGTTCAGTGGGGAGAAAAGCGCTAATGGCTCGATATGAATTTCACTCATGATTTTTCGTATCACTTAAAACATTAAGCACACTGAAGCATTCATTAGCTTGTGGAACTTCCTGCAGGGAACAGGAATAATCGGAACCATGGATTTTAACCATCTATCTGTAAACTCCTTCTGCCATGCGGGGTGGAGAGAAGAGACCCCATCTACCTGCCTGTGGACTTCATGGGGCTGGTTCAGATTTCCTAAGACTATGGTGGTAACTGCAGTGAGTGGACTGTTGTTGTCGTGGGAATCCAGTGGCCCAGCGCCTGAAAGGAAGGCCCTCAGCTTTCTCTGAAACTTTCTTGGGAAAAAATAAAACCTAATCCGGAGGGACAGTTAATAAATCCTTAGCTTAGCCATGAAGTCTAGTAGAATTCATCACACTAAAACTCACATAGTAGGTCAACTTAAATTTACATTTCTTAGAATCCTCTCAGTAATTCATTCCCTACAGTGGGGTCAAGGCCAGGCTGGGCTTCATTCCCATCTTCAGAATAGGCTTCATACAGTTCACGAGGAGGCCAGTGAGATCCTGGCGTGGAGAGGCAAACTCAAGGTACCATTCTGCTTCTCGAGGCGGGATGCACGAAGGGGGACAGGAAGTGAGACACAGACTCATGGGGGTGCACGAAGGGGAGCACAGGCTTCTGCAGCAAAGCAGGGCGGCTCAGCTGCCTAGCACACCCCTGTGCCCCGGATGGAGGTGTAAGGGCGAAACCCAGGTGGTGACCCAGGAAGGGAACAAGAGCTCCAAAGCACTGATGAGGTTTAAAAGATGAAAGTCCACCTCTCAGGTCTGGCCCGTGGGCCCTCTGTGGCCTGGGACGCTGTCTCTGAGACAGCCCTAGATGCATGGCGGGAGAATATGGCAGTGGGCCGGGCTTGTGGCTTGGCCTGAAGCATGACCCTGTCTCATGAGAGTGGCTGAAACACAACTCCAATTAGCAGAAGCAAATGAGAGCAAGTACTGAGAGGATGTGGGGTAGATGCAGAATCGATGAAAGAGAGACCCCAAACCGGGGTCTCAGGGCTGGCTTTCATGGCCCCATCCTGAGACAGGCTCTCCCTGTGATGGGAAGAACCCCCAGATCACACCCCAGCAGCACCAGGGGAGAGAGCAAGCCCTTTTCCCTGGCTTCTGGATACTGGTCCCAGAGAAGATTCTGATTGGCCTGGCTTGGTCATGTGCCCTCCTCTTGGACTATGTCAGTGGTGTGAATTATGATTGGAAAACCAGGGTCATGGGCTCAGTCTGGCAGTCAGGGGTCAGGGATTACTATGAGTTACGTCTCCTCAAAACCATATGGCAGGAACCCCAAGGAGGTAAGAATAGACCAGAATGACTGAAGCCCCACAAAGGGGTGCGCTGCAGACCTGCTTCTTCGGTTGATGCCCACTGTTTCTCCTTTTATCCTTCTGTCCTGCTGGACCTGTGCTGACAGTGCATGGCCGTTAGCCACGTGTGGCTGTTGAGCCCCTAGAATGTGGTGAGTCCAGACTAAGATGTGCTGTGACTGTAAAATACATCCTAGATGTCAAAGGTTTAATAGGACAAAAAGAATATACGTTATCCTATGAATAACTTTTTAAAATTGATTACATGTTGTAATGATAATATTTTGTGTATATTGGGTTAAACAAGGTATATTATCAAAATTACCTCTCTCGCTTTACTTTTCTTTTTTTTTTCCTTTTTTTTTTTACATCTTTATTTTGTGTTACTTTTCTTTAAATTGAGGTACAGTTGTACAATATTACGTAAGTTACAGGTGTATAATATAGTGATTCACAATTTTGAAAGGTTATGTTCCATTTATAGTTATTATAAAATATTGGCTGTATTCCCCATGTACAGTATATCCTTGTCACTTGTTTTATACCTAATAGTTTGCACCTCTTCCTCCCCTCCCCATGTATTGCCTCTCCCCGCTTCCCTCTTCTCACGGGTAACCACTCGTTTGTTCTCTATGTCTGTGAGTCTGCTTCGTTTTTGTTACATTTACTACTTTGTCGTATTCGTTTTACTTTTTTAACGTGGCTACTAGACGTTTTAAGTTACGTAGGTGGCTCGTGTTGTATTTCTCTTGACGGCACTGTTGCAGAATATGTTCCTGTTTCTATCCTGGGGGGGAATTCACGTAGCAAAGTAGCAGTTAATCCTTACATGTACTACCCACGGGGTCATGTACTTGTATTTTCCTTGAAATCATCTCCTGAAACTTCAGTGTGTGCTCCCTGTTGAAATGTTTGAGGATTTTAGTAAGTCAGTCATTGTTTGGCCTGCATGATTTGTAGACAGAAGTCTCCCAAATTGTTTAGGCTGTCTCCCCAGGGCCCAGAATGTAGAAGAAGCTGGGACCGCATCGGATTCAGGGGGAGAGCAGTGACTGACAGATGTCACAACTTATGTGCGGAATCTCATTCTTGGATCCTGTCAGCGAAGGCTTGCATCTCCATTAAACCACTAGCGTTCGGAGTTGCTTTGTTTTCGCTCTTACAGGTTTTTTTATTTTTTAAAACTCCTTTGTTGAGTCATCGTGCATTTAGCCTGTAATCCAGATGTGAGAGAATGTTTCAGAGCTTAATCACAGTGGGAGCTCTCTGCCCACTTGTAGATCTCATTTTTGCCTCCCTGCCTCCCTCCATCCATCCTTCCACCCATGCATTTCTTCATTCACAAGTAGTCACACCCCTGGTGTGCGCCTAGAGGCTAGGCAGGCTGCTGGCAATACAGCAGTGAGCCAACCAGGCCATTCCCCGCCTCTGTGTTCCTTCACATCTGGTGAATCAGTGGCTCGAAGCCGATTTTCCCCAAAACTCTTGCAGAAAAAGTATAATGTCTCTTATAGAAGGTCTCAGAATAGCTCAGCTTGAATAGGGAAGGTGAGGAAAAGGGCAGAGGTCCAGGCCTCTCCCTTCCTAAAGGGCGCCTCTGAAAACCCCTGCTCGAAATCACCCTTCTGTCTCCAAGCATGTTTTAGTTATTATGATTATTAGTTATTATTAGTTATTATGATTATTAGTTATTATTATTATGATTTATAATATATTTTGATTAGATGGATTAGAGCTAAGATCCCTACTTAATCAAGTAAAATTAAGGAGCTTTCCTGAAATTGACATATGGAGAGAAATACATCCCAAAACAAAGAAAAATCGATCCAGGTCTGTCTGGGTTCTTAGGAATCTTTTCTCTACGACAGGCAGTAGATTTCAGGTAATTCTCCCTCTGATTTGTAAATACCCAATAAAAATCAGGTAAGGCTATGAGTTAGGATTTAAGTGACACACAGTTTGTTTTTTGCTTGCTAATTACTCATCTTTCTTCTCCTGAATTAAACACATAGTTAATTTGCTCAGGTGATGATAACTGATGCATTAAGCCGTTGCCTACTTGCTGAGCAAAAGCTCCCAATGCTGTGTGTTCTGCCTGCCTTTCCCACGAGCCCTGGTCAGCTGTGCAGATGCAATCACAGGGAAACCTTTCACCTGCTGCTGGAAGGGGCCTCCTTTGATGAGCATTTAAATACATTCCATTTAGACCTTAATGAAACTAAATTCCTGAAGACTTGGGGTGATGAAAAGAAGGAAAGAAAACATTTTCCCCTTTCTTTCCCTTTAAGACTGTCTGAAACTGATTTTTTAAAAATCTAACGTTTTCAAAGAAAAAAATGGAAATAATAACGCTCTGCAGAATTAAGCCCGTTTAGCACGCTCTGATGCAACTCTGTGTATTGTGTCTGCTTAACTACCACGAAATCAGAAGCAACATAGAAAGAACCTGTGGATGTGCCTGGGGAAGGGGTGTCAGAATCGTAATTAATTTGAATCAAAAGGAAGCCTCCGAGGGAGGCGGGTCCATACTACATGGCAGCTGGACTACTGCACCCTGATCTTTGTGGTTTAGTTATGAGTCATTTAAAAACTTCAGAGCTGGGAGTAAGAAGACACCTGGGTAAATAGGCAGGGCAGGTGCTGGCAGGTGCTGGGGTGCCTTGTTGCTGGAATTAGGACGGCATGGGGTAGAAAGAGCAGGACATCTAAGAACAAGCGTAAGATATTGTCATTTCCTGGGATGCCCCTGAGTTTTCATTCATTGGAGTCATTTGCTAAGCCGTACTGTAGACCAAGTGGCCAGGACATAGACATGAGAAACTCAGCCTCTGTTCTCAAGGAACAGGCTAGTGGGAGGGGCAGCCGTGTAGACTGTCATTCATGAGGCGGCTGCCCTCTGATGTGGCCGCTGGGCTTCCTGGGTCCACGCCTATCAAGGTGACACAGGCCCAAGCCGTCCACCGCAGTGACTTGGTAAACTGCGGACAGGGGCCACGTAGGAGTATGTGCTACCACATACCTGTGTGTGTTCCTGAGCACAGGTGTCTGTTCCAGCCTTCACCCTGCAGGTCGGCTCTCCTTGGTCCCCCTGAAACAACCACTTGCGTGTGAGTATCTTGTTCTCTCTGTTACATCTTTTCTGGAGAATTCACGCTGTCCCCCTCCCTGCATTGGAGAACCAGCATGTTGCCCTAATATTGTGTATTTGGCTATTACCTGTTCCGGGTGGGTTGGAAAGTTGGTTCTTTTCTTTAGGAATCTCCAGGAAAAAGTTGGTACTCAAGAAGAGGACACAATATAGTTTTTAAAGACGTCATGATTTGCCCGGTGTTAACCCATGTTTGCATTGTAGGCAAGAGTAGGGGATTCAGGCATGGGGACAGGGGGATGGGGCTTGTTTGCTGCCTGTCAGAGCCTTTGCTGCAACTGACAGTACTTCTCACCATAAAAGCCACAGGTCACCGGCCTCAGCCTCTGTCTTCCAGGGCTCAGGGTGCGGTCCACATTTAAAAACCACGACCTAGAGAAAATGAGATCTGGAGAAAGAACGTGATTTTCCAGGCTACCAAAGTGGTGGCAGTCATGAGTCTTGAACTTGGACCTCTTGCCCTTCTGTTTATTGAACACTCTTTCTCCCTTGTGTCCTCCCCTTTAGACTTTTGAAAAATGCAGAGAAAACCCACGATTTCCGAAATATGCTCTTGCGTGTATTCATTACCTAGTTTCCTCTCCGAGCAAAGAAAGCATTGTCACACTAAAGTTCTGCTGCGTGGGTAGCTCTTTCCAGTTCTCTGTTTCCCCTTTGTTTACAGGGAAGCCTGGCCTGATGGATGTAGACGGGATGGAAGTGTTAGGCTCAGGGATCAAGGAGTAATTCCAGAGAAGGTGACGGGAGCCCCGAGGATGCACATCAAAATTAATTACAGGAAAATACATCATTAACGGCAGCTCTCACAGTAGGTCCCAGGGTGGCTATTATGTGAAATTAATTAGTCCTTAAGTTTTTTTTAAGTCACCTTCTCTGTACTATGAAAAGAGTCCTAATTACTGACATCGGTTGTTTTAAGTCATTAGGGGTCATCGTTCTACATGTCCCTGTACTCATTCAGTCCTGTTTATTTGGATTTAAAGAACCTCTTCAGCTCTGTGGGCTGGTTTCCCTGTGCCGTAACTTGTTTGGTGGAACGAAGTAAGGCTGGCAAGATCGAGGTCTCAAGAAAACAAGGAATAGGAGTCAAATAACAAAAATCCACTCATCTGTTGTTGAGTGGCTCCTTTTCTCCACACACTGTGCATGGACCCTGGGCAAGGAAGGGGAGGAAAACCAGTAGAACCCAGAGCTTATTGACTGGTGGGGAGTGGGGGGGGGGCATTAAACGGACGATCCCTAAAACCAACGTAGGGTATCGCATAGTGATGGAGAACTTGATCCAGTCTAAGGACAGGGAATGGCCTTTCTGAGGAAGTGACGTTTAAACCGAGACCTGAATGGAGCAGTGAAGCAGAGAGGGGGCGTTTCCAAGCAGAAAGAACAACATATATAGAGGCCTGGGGTGGGGGGAGACCGAAATGTGATTTATGGGGCGGTTAGAGTTACGCAGGGACCAGATTACCAACGGCCTGAGGGTGCTTCTTCACCATTCTGTCCTGAGTTTAATGGGGAAGTCATGAAAGTTTGTGTGTTTGAACTTTTTATTCTGAGTAATTTCAAACGTAGAGAAAAGTTGCAAACACCGTCCAGCTAGCTTTCTCAGAGCCTGCGCTAAGAATTCCTGCCAGTGTTTTATCACACCTGCCTTACTGTGCTCTCTACGTACATAGGACTGTTTTTCACTAAAGCATTTGGAGGTGAGTTGCTGATATGGTGCCGAAGGACACATTCCTCTGTGCCCATTGTACAATCATCCAAATAAGGCAATTAACATTGATACAGCAGTGCCCTCAGAGCCTCAGACCCCCGCTGAAATTTTGCAGGCTCTCCCACTCATGTCCCTGATGGTCTAGACTCCAGTCCAGGTTCCCATCCTGCATGTACTTGTCTCTTCCATCTGGGACAGTTCCTCAGTCTTCACTTGTTTTCTATGGCCTAGACGTTTTGGAAGATGACAGCTCGTTTACTTTCTAGAATGACCCTCCATTTGGGTTTGGCAGATGTGTCCTAATGGTCTGATTCAGATGATGTGTTTTTGGCAGGAAAACACTGAGTGATACAACACAGCAAAAGGCCAGGCCATCCATCAGCCCCATTACTAGTGACATTAACTTTGATCGCTCAATGAAGGCTGTGTTGCCAGGTTTCTCCACGGAACTCTTTCGTCCTTTTAACTAATAAGTATTAAAAGATATTTTGAGGCTAGCTAAACATACTGTTTCTTATGAAGTGTTTAGTATCCATTGGTTCTTAGGTTTAGTATCCATTGATGCTTCTTGCTTGACACAGTCATTACTAGGGCGGTTGCCAGGTGGTGAGTTTCAAATTCCTTCATCCCTTTTACATGTAGCAGTTGGCAGTCTACTTGGAGGAGGAGCTCTCCTTCTCCCTTATTCATTCATTTGTTCATTTGTTCGTTCGTTCATTCTTTGTGTCAGTAAGATTTCATGGATTCCTGCTTTATTCAATAAATTACAATTTGGATGTTCAGACTGCCCCTGGTTTGGTCAGTGAGAGCCCTCTCGAGCTGGTTTTGGACGTGTCCCCATCAGTCTTTGAGTGCGTCTTACTTTCTGACACAGTGAGCTGTTCCAGGCCCACCCTGTCCTTTCCCTGCTCTGGTCCTGCAATCAGCCTGCTGCCCTTTAATGAGGAGCATCATACTGAAGGGCTCTGCGCTGGAGAGTGACCTGATCTGATGGGCATTTTTAAATATTACCGTGGCTGCCTTTGAGGGGTGCCATGAAGACACAGGCAAGAGAATCGGGGAGGCCACGGGGAGGCTGTTCGCTGTCGCTCAGTCCAGTGGCTCGGGCGAGATCGTGACATTGCAGATGGAAAGTGGGGACGGATTGAAGGAAGACTGTAAAGCTAGAACTGACAGGTGATGGTGGGATGTGGGGAGTGACCGAGGGGGAGAATGGAGGTGTCCTTTCCTGGAATAAGAAAAATGGGGCAGGGTAGGTCACGAGTTCCTGTTTGGGTCTGCAACCCTCGAGAGCTCTGCACATCCAGGCAGCCAGGGAAGGGGGCAGGTGGACACAGGAGCCTGGAACTCAGAAGAGAGACCTGGGCTGGAGCTGTGGACCCGAGACTCATGAGGTTTGGCCACATATATGAGGGCCTCATGGGCAGGCTTTGAATCAGGCCTTCCTGGCTGTAACAGCTTCTCCCTCACGCTTGCAAACTGCGTTGTCTTCTTTCTGCAGCTCTTGGCAAGGGCTTGGCATTTTCACAACAGAGTTCAAACCCGGGGGCCTGTTTCCTGAACTCACCTTTGATCCATTTAATCAAGAAGGAGGAGTGTAAACAGATTGCCTCCCTGCATTACTCATGACAACAGATAGAACTGCCATGTGACCCAGCAGTGCCACTACTGGGCATATACCCTGAGCAAACCATAATTCAAAAAGAGTCATGTACCACAATGTTCACTGCAGCGCTATTTACAATAGCCAGGACATGGAAGCAACCCAAGTGTCCATCGACAGATGAATGGATAAAGAAGATGTGGCAATATATACAGTGGAATATTGCTCAGCCATAAAAAGAAACGGAATTGAGTTACTTGTAGTGAGGGGGATGGACCTAGAGTCTGTCATACAGAGTGAAGTAAGTCAGAAAGAGAAAAACAAATACCGTATGCTAACACATATATATGGAATCTAAAAAAAAAAAATGGTCGTGAAGAACCTAAGGGCAGGACGGGAATAAAGACACAGACCTACTAGAGCATGGACTTGAGGATATGGGGAAGGGGAAGGGTAAGCTGGGAGTGGCATGGACATATATACACCACCAAATGTAAAATAGGTAGCTAGTGGGAAGCAGCCGCATAGCACAGGGAGATCAGCTCGGTGCTTTGTGACCACCTAGAGGGGTGGGATAGGGAGGGTGGGAGGGAGGGAGATGCAAGAGGGAGGAGATATGGGAACGTATGTATATGTATAACTGATTCACTTTGTTATAAAGCAGAAACTAACACACCATTGTAAAGCAATTATACTCCAATAAAGATGTTTAAAAAAAAAAAAAAGGAGTGTAAACAGATTGCCTCCCTGCATTACTCGTGACAACCCGACCCCAGCAGACTGGGAAGACCTCAACAGTAATTGTCACACTGTGTGTCAGGGATTCTGTACTGAACTGTACATGTGTTAAAATAAACGTGTGTGCACATACATGTGCATACATGTGTAATATGCAGTACCTAAAATGATTGCCGTCAAAAAACACATTTTCTCAAAATTAAGCTTGACGAGGGATTACTGAAAACAAAATGTAGATAAAGAAGCCCTAATAAGAAGACTTATAATCATGGCTTTCCCACAGCCCATCAGAGGGTGAAAGGAAAATACTGGAAGCAGAACGCCTGCCAACCCCAGAAGGCCGGCGTCGGATCTGCGGCTACGTGGACGCTTAGCGCGCAAACACACAGCGGTTGTGTCACCCGAGACCCGCTCCTCAGACAAGCTGTGAGACGGGGCTCCGGCTTTCACGCGCTGAGTTCAGTCGTCGCAGGAGAGATGGATGTTGTTTGCTCTGGCATTTTTGCCAAAGCAAATGTTTACGGAGTGATTTTTGCCTCTAAATCAGAAACGGCCAGTTTTACTGATGGTCGTGGGGCCGCTTTTAACGCTGGCTTTTGTGTGAAAAGCAAAGTTGAGGACTTGCAGCGCCTCAAGTTAAATTTTATTTAAAAATCAAGGACTGGCATTAACTGTAGCTGGGAAGCTGGGAGGCCAACTGGAAAGCGAGTGCCGTGCCAGGGCTGGTGCCACGGCCAGACGGGGGTCCATGTAGAACGCATGGTGGTGGAGGGGGTCCGGGACGCTGCAGCCCATGGCCCAACAACCCCTATCCCAGTGCTTCCTTATCGTGACCCTCCTGAATCCTCGGGAGACTAGGAAGGCGGGTTTCAGGTTTGGCTCAGATTTTACATTGTCCACAGGCATCCTTTTTTCAGCGAGTCGCAGTCACTGTTCCTGTTCATCACGCCTGAACTGTGTGTAGGTCTGCTTTCTACACATCGCCAGTTTGGCTGAAGGTCTGTGGGGAAGGATGTAGACGGCGCTCCGCTTACCCTTAATGAGAGCCTTCCTTTACAGGGGTCACCACGTACAGATCCCATTTTGTGCCCTCACGACCCGAGGAGGGGTAGCTGTCTGAGACCTGTGTGACTGTCTCCTTACACCGCCTTTTAGCGGCATTAGTCACAGCTGCTTGTCTCGAGCTGTTAGTGAAACGGTGTTGTTGGGTCACAAGGGAGAGAGCCCAGCCTTGGGATGGGAGTAGCGCCTGCTCGCCGCAACTGGAGAAAGCCCGCGACCAGCAGCAGCGAAGACCCAACGCAGCCAAAACTAAATAAATTAAATAAATTAAAACAAACAAAAATCAATGGCATGTGAAGGACTTTAAATAGCTTTTCTGTCCTTCCTCCTGCAAGTCTAAACGCAGGAATGGGAAATTATGGACGCTAGGGTGTTGCATATTTAAATGCAGCTGGACCATTTTCATCCAACAGTGAAGAAACGCTTTTGGCGCACCTATTTTATATCTTTGCCATTTTGCCCATCCTTATGTGAGTCTCTTCCATCTGGGCGCTCTTATAGCTCCTACTAAGTATCTAATTCATACAGAACTCCCTAGGTTCCGCTTTGTAATGTGATCATTGCTGTACAGCTCTCTCTCGTAGACTCTACCCTCCCTGAAGGCACACTTTGGCCCTAAAGCACATCTTCATTTGTCACACTCCCTAACCTGAGCTGAACACAGCCCAGCACTGAGGAATTGCAAGAAATGAATGAATGAAAACATTTCTGCTGCATTAAGACTGGTCTTGTGAAAATGCTTTGCTGAGATGTTGTCAAGATGGGATGCGTATTGCACTTGAAATATCAGAAGCTAGTTGCTTAGTTGGGAATTTGGTTGACTTACATTATTATGATTTAGCATCATATTTCTTTGGAAGTTATAAATAATTCAGAGCACATGTGGGATTCCTTTTATCTTTTCTGCCTTGTTGATTTGTGGGTAGTTTTTTAAAATTAATTTTATTTATTTATTTTTGGCTGCATTGGGTCTTCGTTGCTGCGCACGGACTTTCTCTAGTGGTGGCAAGCAGGGGCTACTCTTTGTTGCGGTGCGCGGGCTTCTCGTTGCGGTGGCTTCTCTTGTTGTGGAGCACGGGTTCTAGGCGTGTGGGCTTCAGTAGCTGTGGCACGCGGGCTCGGTAGTTGTGGCTCGTGGGTTTAGTTACTCTGTGGCATGTGGGATATTCCTGGACCAGGGATCGAACCCATGTCCCCGGCATTGGCAGGCGGATTCTCAACCACTGTGCCACGAGGGAAGTCCCTTGTGGGTAGTTATTGGGCGAATAAAATATGAAAAGAGGAACGAGGTCTTATCTGAATGTCAGCTCCACATTTTGTGGTTATTGTTTAGTAATTATCACGTTACCTTAAATCCTAGAGTCAGTGGTCCATCGAGATAAAACATTAGGAGTATATCTGAATTGCTCATAAACTTCCTTGATATTTTCCAAAATATTGTGATATAATAAGATTCTCTGCCTCTGAAGAAGATATAAATAAAACCTCTACAGCATCTGATGGTGATGAGTTGAGAATGAATTTCCCATATGACCAGCTAGCAGCTCCCTGGAATAAATAATTCCCTGGGAGCCCAGCTTTAGAACATAGGCCAAGCCATTTCTGAGGCAGAGGGAAAATGACATTGAAAAACGGTTGCCGAGTCATTTATATTGTTCATTCATCTACATAAGCAGAAAAACGTAGCATAGCACTGCTTTCTGCTGTAAAGAGACTGCTAAGTGTTTCAGGCAACTGTCAAGGCCCGTAAACGGGATTTACAGTGAAGGTAAAGAGCAGAAGTTCTCAAAGTTATTGATCTTGGGACCCCTTTACACTCTTAAAAACTGTTGAGCGTCCCCCAGTTTCTGTTTATGTGGCTTGTATCCATGCATATTTACCATCTTGGAAATTAAAACCGAGAAACATTTAAAATAATTTTTAATTCATTAAATAGTAGTGAACCTGAGAAAACCATAATTCAAAAAGAGTCATGTACCACAATGTTCACTGCAGCTCTGTTTACAATAGCCAGGACATGGAAGCAACCCAAGTGTCCGTCGACAGATGAATGGATAAAGAAGATGTGGCACATATATGCAATGGAATATTACTCAGCCATAAAAAGAAATGAAATTGAGTTATTTGTAATGAGGTGGATGGACCTAGAGACTGTCATACAGAATGAAGTCAGTCAGAAAGAGAAAAACAAATACCGTATGCTAACACATATATATGGAATCTAAAAAAAAAAAAAAAGGTCATGAAGAACCTAGGGGCAAGATGGGGATAAAGACACAGACATAGAGAATGAACTTGAGGATATGGGGAGGAGGAAGGGGAAGCTGGGACAAAGTGAGAGAGTGGCATGGACATATATACACTACCAAATGTAAAATAGATAGCTGGTGGGAAGCAGCCGCATAGCACAGGGAGATCAGCTTGGTGCTTTGTGTCCACCTAGAGGGGTGGGTAGGGAGGGTGGGAGGGAGACACAAGAGGGAGGAGATATGGGGACATATGTATATGTATAGCTGATTCACTTTGTTATACAGCAGAAACTAACACACCATTGTAAAGCAATTATACTCCAATAAAGATGTTAAAAAATAAATAGTGAAAAGTGCATTGCATTCTAACATAAAAATACTGTGTTTCCTCAAACAGTATAATTTAGTGAGAATGGTGGCATCGTTTGAATTTTTGCAAATCTTTTTATTGTCACCAGAAGGGAGGTGTCACCTGTTAACATCCTCTGAAAGACTCCACTGCACACTCTTGAGAAAATGAGATTGAAAACGACAAATAATGTCTATGTATTATTATAAAATAGTTTGGCTCTTCTGAAAAGGTCATGAGCACCCCAGGGGTCACTGGTCCACTCTTTGAAAACTGCTAATGTAGAGCAGTTAGTTGAACCAGGATATTCTTGAATGTAAGAACCCTGAACTCAACTAAAAATCCGTTCTCCGAGCCAAGGTGTTGACAGTCCCTGTGAGGAAGTGTGCTCTGCTGCCTGCCCAAGCTGGTGTGATCCTTGGGCCACCTTCAACCTTCCCTCTGTCCTGGGGACACAGTCTGGCCTCCTGTCTGCTTAGGTGGTGTGAAAGCTCTACTGACCTGCTCCTGTCCTCTGGGCAGCTCACGTGGTTCCCTGACCAGGGGTCACTGACATGTTCTACTCTGTACGACACCTCTGCTCAACTCGGGCCACCTGGTCACATAGACCACCACCATGACGCCGATTGAAATAAGAAGGTGAGCTCTTGAACAAACAGAACCCTAGTCAAAAACCCAACCCTTTGGCCTGTGTCAGAGAAGAATTTAGAAAAGGGGCAGTTCCAGGAGCTTGGTACTGTTCACTGAATCTTCAACCTCGTGCACAAGGTCATGCTTCCGCTTGACTTGGCAACCAAGGGCGCTCTGTATAGGAAGGACAACTGGCATTTGGGGAACAAGGATCTCCTGTTTGGACCAAGACTTTGTAAGTTTTAGAAGGCCGGAACCCGGAGCAATGCTGCAGAGGGAGACCTTGAGCTGACTCCACATAGACCTGTTGACCTTCCCAAGTGCTTGCCTAGACTCTGGCCCTGATAACTGCATATTCCTGCCTCTTTACCGACTTTGACTCCAGCCAGTGACCCAACCCCCAGCCTGACTCCCCAGTGTCCCCTCCACCCCCTCATCTGTGTTCACACTCAGCTCTTCCCCTTATGAATGGACTGTTTCTCTCCTCATTGCCTGGCATTGATCCCTGCTGTCTAAACACACAGGCAGCTGGAACGGAGCTGTGCCATCAGTCAGGGCTGGAAGATTGGACCTGGAGTGAGCAGCATGACAAAGGAGTTGAGGCCAGAAAGGATAAAAGAGAACAATCGATCAATGCAAAGGATTCCTGTCTACCTTCTGCTTTTCTCTTTGAATGCTCCTGACACAGTTTGTCATGAGTCACTTGTTTACTCTGTGATTTCATTCCCCTCCCTGGAAAAAGAAATACTAGGGAAGTAGAGCTGAGTTCATTTTCCTCTTATCCAGCCCCCTTTCTGCTTTTTCCAGCAAAGCTTACCCCCATCCGCAGGCCCAGATATTTCCGTCAAGGAACCTCTACGTCCAGCAGCCTCAGAGTTAACCTGGCACGTTGAGATGAACACAGATGCTTGTGCTTTCTCTTTGAAAATCGTGTCTGAACCTGAACGCAGGATGATTAGGCTACTCACTTGCCAAATAGGACATATACCACAAAGTGTTCAGAATTATTACAGTGCCCCAAGGAAAGGCAAGAGGACACCTAGTGGTAGGGGTATCGTTTCTGTTCATGTGCATCCCATCATTCAGGCATATTTATTGAGTGCTGTGATGTGCCAGACATTGATATATCTGTAAACAAGACAAAGATTCTTGCTCTCATTGTACTTACATTCTAGACAGTAACAAGTCATCATCCATCCGATATTCTGGATGAAATAGATCTTTTCTCTAGATTCTCAGTGGTCACTTTGGTGGTTGTAGCTTCTGTACTGTTTCTTGTTTGCCTTGGGGGGAGATGTCCAGGGAGCTGAGTATGAGTGAGGAAAACAGAGCTTGTTCTCTTTGATGATATCAGGCACACTGTTCTAAAGGCAATAGCTTACAGATTAAGTTATTTTGTAACCAGCATGGTATCTGGTCACCTTACAACTAGTTGACTTTGAAATAGTTGCTCCAAATCCTCTGTTAGGAACACTGAAAAATAGCATACTCTGACCTAAAAAAGCAACTTTCTAGATGGTCAATATTTGTTTTCTGTGTGCTTGTAAAGAGTGTTCAGTCTCCCATTATTGGGTGCAATATTTCATGTATGTCCATTAGATCTCTGCCATTCAATGATGTTTTATATAGACTAATTGTCGTATTGCCTGATATATCATTTATGAAATGAGATACGTCAAACATGTGAGTGTGATAGAAGAGCTGTCATTTTCTCCTTATAGTCCATTACTTTTTGCTTTATATATTTTGATGCTCTGTTGTTAGGTGCATACAAGTTTAGGGTTCTTTAATCTTCCAGGTGAATTGAAACTTATAATATTCTGTGACCCTCTCTTATTTCTAGTTGTGCTTATTGCCTTAAAGTCTCTCTGATATTAATAGAGATACACCATATTTATTTTGTTAGTATTTAGCTGGGATTTGTTTTTTCTCCTTTCACTTTTTAGTTCTCTGTCCTTACATTTCAGAAATGTTCTGGTAAACAACATTTCCTGTTTTCTTAATAAGCAAGTTTGATGATCACTTTTTTAAACTGGAGAGAATAGTCCATATCTTTATTATGATTACTGAGATATTTTAATTAATTTATTTCTTAAGAACTCTTTTTTTTAAAAAAGTATTTATTTATTTATTTGGCTGCACCGGGTCTTAGTTGAGGCATGCGGGATCTTCGTTGCCGCGTGTGGGATCTTTGTTGCGGCGTGTGGGATCTAGTTCCCTGACCAGGGATCGAACCTGGGCCCCCTGCATTGGGAGTGTGGAGTCTTAGCTACTGGACCACCAGGGAAGTCCCTTCAATTTATTTTTAATCATTTTATAGTATACTTGATATTTGTCCCGCTCTTTCTGCTTCCTTTTTTCTCTTTTTCTTCCTCCTTTTGGATTTTTCTTTTTCACTTCATTACATTTTCCCCTCTAATTTGAATTTATAATGTCTGTGCCTCTGAGTTTAATGATTACTCTAGTATTTTAACATGAATACTTACCAGAGTTCAATATTAATAATATTTTTCTTCTTCCCACTGAACACAAGGACCTTAGAATGATTTATTACGTACATGCTGTTGTTATCCACCATTTTATTTCCATCTCTTTGCACCCTAAATGGGTCATTATTATTATTGTTATTATTAGTGTAAGGCACAATATCTTTTCCCGCCATTTCTTCTTGCCTCTTAGAACTCCCATCTGGGATAATTTCCCTTTATCTGAAGGATATCATTTAGAATTTAGTTTGGTGAGAGCTTGTTGGTGGAAACTCCTTTTTTTCCCTGCATCTGAAATCTCAATTTTATCTCAATTCTTGAAAGACATTTTTGTTGGGTAAACAACTCTAGAATGATGGTTATGTTCTCTCATCACGTTGAAGTTAATATTTTCCTGTTATCTGGCCTCCACTGTTGTGCTTGCAAAGTCTGGCACCAATCCAGTTGTTGTTCCTTTTTAGGTGTTCAGTGTTTTCTCTGTCTGGCTTCACGTAAGATCACCTCTTTGGCTTTGATAGTCTGCAGTTTCATGGTGATTGTCTCTAGGAGTAGATACATTTTTATTTATTCCATTTAGGATCATTGGGCTTCCTGAATCTAAAGATTCATGTTTTTCATAAATTTTGGAAATTTTTCTTTTGAATATTTCCTGTTCACCATTCTCTCCAGTATCTCTTACTAGAACCAGTTTGACATGTATTAGATCTGTCTGGCAGACCTCATTGCCCTCTGTAGCTCTTAAATTACCTTTTCTGTTTTCCGTCTTTTTGTCTCTCTATTCTGCAGTCTAGATCATTTCTTCAAATCTGTCTTAAACTTTACTGATTCATGCTCCACCTGTGTCTCAACTTAATTTTAACCAGTCCATTGGGTAACTTAAATGATTATATTCTTATTCTTTCCTCCTTTGTCAGAATTTCAAAATGTTTTGTCTTCCTTTTTAGTAATTCCTTGTTCCTTGTTTTTATCTTCAGGCCTCTTGTTTATATCTTTATACATATTAAACACACTCATTTTATAGTTTAGGTGTGATCCCTCCAATACTTGGAATCTTTGCAAATCTGATCATGCTCTTTATTGTTTCTGCAGGTGTCCTTTTTCCTTGCACATTTTGTAAATTTTGACTGGGCTCATATCCCTTGGAACTTGATCTGTGAAAATTTTTTGAAGCTTGGGTTAAGGTTACTTTCCTCTACAGAGGATTTGGGTTTGTTCTGCTCTGCACCTGAGTCCTGTCAACCTGAAACCACTTAAATTCTCTTATAGATTTTCAAGTCACACAAGTGGAATTTGGGCCTGAAACCTATGTGAAGACCATCTTGTGATTATGACTGTTTGGAAGAGATGATTTTTCTCCTTGGGATTGAAAAATGCAAATTCCTTCCTGTCCCTTCTGTGTAATCCTTCTCATTCCCATCCACACTGATCATAGCCCTCCTTAGCTTTATGCAAGGGTCTCCTATTGGATTCCCAACACGGACAGGCTGTGTCTCTTTCCTTCTGCCTCATCCTACACAGTGTCATATCAAAGGTCAAGGTCACCAGGGTTCACCTCCTAGGAGAACCCAGCTTCAGCCTCATTTACTCCCAGGACCCCGACCTCCACTCTGTGTTTGGCCTGTACAGACTCCTGTTTTCTTATCAGCTCAGCAGTGATTTGGATATTCTTTTATTCTTTTATCCTTCATTTTTAGTTGACTTCAGCAGAGGGTTGTCCAAAGTATCTGGAATTAGAACCATGTACGGTTAATCCGCGTTCTCTACTGTGAAGGCCAAGGGTCGCCATCTTGTCTCTCGCAGATGCCTCTTCCATCCAGTTGCTCAACCGAAGGGTGGCGTGGACGGGCCCCGTCTTCTTCCACATCCTTGGTCCTTCAACACCCCCAGCCCAGCCATCACTCTAGTGAGAGGGGCTGTACGGATACCAGCAGACATGGATGTGGCAAAGGCTGATGCTGCAGACGTCTCCAGGTGATGATTCCTGCAGGGGCTCGGTGCTTTCTTTTGTGCCTCTGAATTGAGCTGTGTGACCCTTAGTGGCACCTTGGACTTTGGAAGGGTCACGTCCTGTATCACTCAGGCCCAAGATCAATGACTCTTTGCTCTTCGTCACTGCTGTTCTGGCAGCCTCCTCCCAGGAGAGGCTAGTGTCCTGCCACACTGCCCCAGGCATCCTGTCACCCCTTTTCAGCACTCCGCCCCCCGGCTCTAAGGCAGGGGCTGGCATACAGCCTGCATCTCACTCACAGCCTGTTTTTGTAAATAAAGTTTTATTGGGACACAGCCATGCCCGTTTGTTTTGCACCGTAATGTCCCACCCACAAAATTGAAAATATTTACTATCTATCCCTTTACGGAAAGCATTTGCTGGCCCTGCTCTGAGGCCTCACTAGGCTACTCTCCCCTCCTTCAGCTCCTCCCTGGAGCATCCTGTATCCAGATGCCCCTTCTGCATTACCTGCACTCACAGCCCCACCAGCTCAAGCCTTGTTCCCCCGATGGCTCCCTCCTCTCCTAAGCCTGGTCCTCATTTGCCCTTTGAAACACTAGAAATGCATCTCTGCTTGTTAAAAGACAGTGCGTGATGTGCCCTGAGAAACCCTCCCTTAATGAAGTTAGACTCTGATAGTTTTTGTGCTCCATCAGGAGCCTTCCTCCACCCTGGAATGGGTCTTCAATTTCAGACCTTTTGGGGAAGACAGCTATCTTGCCTCCATCTATTTACATATTCACGGCAAATACACGTTTCAAGCAGCAGACATAGTCTTGGAAATAAGACAACAACAAACATGTAAAACACTATTTTAGTGAAGTTAAATAGCACTTAATGGCATTAGAGGAGCTTTTCTTTTAAAGCAAAATCTTGAACAGTGGAGAATTAATTTATACCGAAAACAATGCCTGTTTTGCAGAAGAGGCTCATCTATAGCTGAAAGAACACAGGCCGTTGATGGCCTCATGGCCAGGAGCATGGACTGTGGAGCCAGACCGCTTGGTGGCAGTGCCACTAACTAGCTGGTGACCGTGGACAAGTCTCTTAGTCTTTCCGTGCCTCAGTTTCCTCATCTGGGTAAAGGGGTCAGAGGGCCACTAACATGATAAAATGAGATCAAATGTATTAAAGTACCTAGAACAGTACGTGGAACCTAGGAGGCCTTCACGTGTTAGCCACTATCATGTTATTTAATTTTTCTGACCTTGTGTTTCCTCATCTGTAAAATGGACATCACAATAACAAACTTCTGTTTTGAGGAGTAACCGTGATGGGTTCAAAGCACCAAAACAGGGCAAATAAATGGTAGACAGATACTATTTTTTCAGGTTTCATTAATATTGATAATTGTCCCATATCTCTTTTTCCCTGCTGAGGCTATCTGTAAGTTCCCTTTTTAAAAAAATGGATTCTAGAAACATCCTCAATATGGTGGGCCTTCAGTGACTGCTTTTGGCTTGTTCTGTGGCTGAACACTGCATGAGAAGCCCAGAAAGGTGACTGTTACCTTTTCTACCAACTCTGTTTACCCAACACTCAGCCACCACCTCCAGGAAGCCATCCCAGATTTCTAAGCCCCACCACCTTGGCGCTTCTGTTACATCACACAATGACTTTATCTGTCTGCAGAGACAGAGACAGAATTATTTGTCTGCATATCTGTTGTGACTGGCAGACTATGTTCCAGTAGGTACCAAAGACCTGCTGGTTCTGTGCACAAAAAAAAAATTAACAAATAAACAGATGCCAATTAAAAGTTCTTTGAGAATACACAATGAATATACCTATCTTTAAGAACTGTTCAGTATGGCTCATTTTCTCAACACAATTTCAATCTTGCAAGAGTACTCTATAAATAGATGCCTTTTTTTCTACCTGGCTCCAAATTGCAGAGTTAATGGAAATACGCACACAAGATCACCAGTGATATACGCCAGTTCAGCCATGTTGTCTTTTAAGCTTCTGTGTTTTCTTCTATTCTTTACATTTTGTTCAAATGCCACTTCACTTATTAATGTCACCTCTAAATATTTTAGAATTCTGTTATTAAGTGTTTAATTTTATCATAATTCAACGGGGATTTGTTTGGTTTACACAATAAGCAGGGTTGCTGGACCCACGTCATGGAAGGTCTGAGTAAACTCATAATCCCAGTCACCACCCTTTATATAGGTGTTGTGTCTTCTCTGTTGCTCCTTGTTGGAACTTTCTACAGCTTTATGGAGCTTCAGAAGTGCTTAAGGACAGAAAGTAGCTTCACAGTTCAGTGAACCTGAAAAATGGGAGGGGCCTCTGGTTGCTTTTTATCAGAGGGCGGTTTTAAATATGTAATCAAGGCTTGATTGTCCAGCAAGTAGAGGAGAGCAGTGGAATAAAACCCGCACAGTGGCGTGTGACAAAGATTGATTACACTTGAACTTGCCATGTGCTGAGCACCCCACGTTGCCTCACCCAGGCTGGAGGCATGGTTTCTGCTTCAGCAGAGAAACTTGCAATTCTTATATAGCAATTACGATTTTAAGAGATAAAAATAAAGTAAGACATCAGTTTTCTGCAAGCTCTCTTACAGCCCTGCAGTGTGGTAAAGGCAGGGAACGCCCAGAACCCTGGGGCTCTTCACCACAGGCTGGCTGCTAACCTAGAATTTCGGGTGCTCTAATACCAGGTTCCAGGCCACAGTCCCAGGTGGGGTGGATAGACTCTTGTGACCATGTGGTGGGCCTCCTGCTGGATAATTTGTCTGTCAAGTTTGTAGTTATTGAAACTGAGTTTGGAATCCTGGACATGTTGGCAGGTTGAAAAGAGTTCTTTTCATCATTTGTAGACTCAAAACCGTAAGCACGCATGGCATATACACACACACATGGGAATATTATGCAGCCATGAAAAGGAAGGAAATTCTGACACATGCTGCAACATGGATGAACCATGAAGACATTGTGCATTTTGAATTATGGTTTTCTCAGGGTATATGCCCAGTAGTGGGATTGCTGGGTCATATGGTAGGTCTATTTTTAGTTTTTTAAGGAACCTCCATACTGTTCTCCATAGTGACTGTATTAATTTACATTCCCACCAACAATGCAAGAGGGTTCCCTTTTCTCCACACCTCTCCAGCATTTATTGTAGATTTTTTGGTTATAGCCATTTTGACTGGTGTGAGGTGATACCTCATTGTAGCTTTGATTTGCATTTCTCTAACAATTAGTGATGTTGAGCATCTTTTCATGTGCTTCTTGGCCATCTGTATATCTTCTTTGGTGAAACGTCTATTTAGGTCTTCCACCCATTTTTTGATTACGTTGTTTGTTTTTTTGATATTGAGCTGCATGAGCTGTTTGTATATTTTGGAGATTGATCCTTTGTCCATTGCTTCATTTGCAAATGTTTTCTCCCATTCTCAGGGTTGTCTTTTCATCTTTTTTATGGTTTCCTTTGCTGTGCAAAAGCTTTTAAGTTTCATTAGGTCCCATTTGCTTACTTTTGTTTTTATTTTCATTACTCTAGGAGATGGGTCATAATTCAAAAAGTCACATGTACCCCAGTGTTCATTGCAGCACTATTTACAATAGCCAGGACATGGGAACAACCTAAGTGTCCATCGACAGATGAATGGATAAAGAAGATGTGGTACATATATATAATGGGATATTACTCAGCCATAAAAAGGAACGAAATTGGGTCATTTGTAGAGATGTGGATGGACCTAGAGTCTGTCATACAGAGTGAAGTAAGTCAGAAAGAGAAAAATATCGTATATTAATGCATATATGTGGAATCTAGAAAAAATGGTACAGGTGAGCCTATTTGCAGGACAGGAATAGAAACACAGAGGTAGAGAACGGACGTGTGGACACGGGGGTGGGAGGGGAGGGTGGGATGCATTGGGAGATTAGTTTTGACATAAATACAGTACTATGTGTAAAATAGCTAGCTAGTGGGAACCTGCTGCATAGCACAGGGAGCTCAGCTCGGTGCTCTGTGATGACCTAGATGGGTGGGATGGGGGGAGTGGGAGGGAGGCCCAAGAGGGAGGGGATATATGTATACACATAGCTGATTCACTTCATTGTACAGCAGAAACTAACACAACATTGTAAAGCAATTATACTCCAAAAAAAAAAGACATTGTGCTGAGTGAAAGAAGCCAGGGTTAAAAGGACAGCATTGCACAATCCCACCTGTACAAGGTTCCTAAGGTTTGTCAGGTTCATAGAAACACGAAGTTCCATGGTGGCTGCCAGTGGCCGGCGGGGAGTTAGTGCTTAATGGCTACAGAGTTTCAGTTTGGGGTACTGGAAGAATTCCGGAGATGGATGGCGGTGATGGTTACACAACACTGTGAATGTGTACACTTAAAAAAGGCTAACATGGGAAATTGTATGTTATGTATATTTTACCGCAGTTGAAAAAGAAAAGCTTAAGAAGACACACACCCGACACTGGGGGATCACGCAGATGTGGGTTTGAAGCCTCATTACTTGGGCTCTCAGAAGGGTGAGAAGGGACAGCTCCTTTCCTGAGGCCGGACAGAATCAGACCTGTGTGGTCCCTGGAAGCGTACACTTGTTGAGACCTGAAAGCGTGGGCAGGGCTGTGTTCTGCTGGCTTTGTAGACCGGAGGTGATTTACTTTGGCATTTTTAACAAAGATTTAAAGCTTATGGAATTTGCCAGTCGGCCTGGTCTGAAGGCCCCGGTTAAGCAGCGTGTACTCTTGTACTTAAATACAGAACAATGGCAGACGGCATAAAAGCTTTCCCAGGGCTATTTTCCCCTTGAAGTAACACAAAGGAAGATGGATGAGGCAAAAAACACCCACATGGAATCAAACACTGCGGAAAGCAAATTTCAAACCACATGATGTTAGCACAGAAGGGAAACGGAGACAGGTGAAAACCGTGTGAAGTGCAGAGGGTTCGCAAGTGAGGGCTCTTAAGCTATTTTTAGCACCCACAATGCTATAAATCCTGTTTTTCCGTGACACTCCGGTGAATTGAATTATTTGCGTTTCTCTGCTTTCACCACACTAATTGTTGGGTTTGATGGAATCAGAGCAGGCCTGCCTGAGCGGCAGCTGACCTCAGACAGAGAGGCCTACTTTGGGGTCAGCTGGGCGTTGCTGGTTCGTTGATCTGGTCCTTGTAGTGACACGCTGGAGCCACAGATGCACTTTTCAGCATTTCTCCAGGGCAGACAGGACAATTGAAAGTTTTGCACCAAAGCTCGTGGCTGGTACCATTTTGGGGGGCCAGAATGAGCTGCGTGGAGAAATGTGTGGTCCCAGGCCGGCCTCTCGGGGCACGTCCGCTGCTCTGGACATGCGGTCAGCGGGTGTCGCTGCTGCGCTCCCTTCTGCTAGGCCCTCAGGGCACGTGAACTCAGGTGTTGGCCTCTTCCTTTGGACCTGGCTTTCTGAGGAGGCTGTGTGTCTGAATCTCTCGGGGGCCCGGCACTCTGTATCTTAGTGGCTCTCCGGCTTAGTTCTGCCGCCCAGGCAGATCTGGGAACCAACCACAGCCTTTATCAGTTCTCTTCCGTCAGTGGTAGCAAATAAAGAGCTTAAATGGGAAGCTGGTGCATGATGGGTGGAGAGGCTGGGAGGGAAGGGCGGTTACTAGGGGCGATGGGCCTGCGTGCTGGTGGCACAGCTCAGCTCTCTTAGGAAAGCCACACGGCGCTGGCATCCGTCTCCTCGGCCGTCTCACCTGTCTGGAACACATGGCCAGACGGGGCACAGGACCACCCCTGCTGAGCTCCTCAGGCCTTGGAGGTGGAGGAGGTCACCTGCTCTCCGGGGCTCAGGGAAGAAGTGCTGTGAAGGTGGGCAGAGAAGCTGATGGCAGAATAAAGAGGCTTGGCCTTCCAGGTGCACTTGACTTTGTACCCGGTCCCCCGTCAGGAGCCCCTCACCCCGAACATCACTCATCACCATCATCTTGATGACCCTGAGCCACCAGGCAGAGGGGACAGTTATGTTCACTTCACCCCGCGGAGGCAGACAGGGAGGTGCGAGATCGCTGTGGGAATTGCTACATCCAACATGGATAAAATAATAAGAGAACTTTCTGGACCAGTTTGGCTCTGAGAAAGGTTTGTTCTCCTACACAGCTGAGCCGCGTAAGGGCTGGCACATCTGAAATTCATCAGCCTCCCCGCCCCTGGGTGGGCTCTGCAGCCACGCGCCTTCCCCGGGACTCTCATTTAAGAACTGCAGGGACCGTCTCACTATTTCACAGGGCCCTGCATCCGCATTTTCCGACGCTTTTGCACTCTGTGGTCATCGCTCCAACCTCCAGCGGTGACTATGCCATGGGTCTTGGTTCAACACCCTTTCTGACATGTCTTAGGGAGTTCCATCGTCTTCCTAAGATGCAGCTTTACCTTCAGTTGGTGAACCCTCCTGATTTTACTCCAGCTTGTAAGAAGCGTACAGTACCAGAGACCAAGGGAAACAGATTTATCAAACAGGGCTGAAACACAGTGGAATACTCTTACAGCCTGGGGACTTCAGAATTTGTAAATTACCGGTGGTAGAGCTGAGCCCAGAACGCTGTGTGTTTGTGGACCCTCTGGACTCCGATGCTGATTGCAAAAAGTGGTGACGACTCGGAGTTACCCAGCGTCCGTGGAAGGTTCTTTGGCAGCAGCTGAGATGGGCGGCCGGCAACAGAGGACGGTCTCCAAGGACTGGGTCAGTGCACGTGGCCGTGCAGGGGTCAGTGGCCCCCGGGCTCCAGATGCCAAGGAAGGCTGCGCAGGGGGGAAGAAAGGATCTAGAGGGCTGTCCCAGGAGCTCTGCAAGGAGACGGGAGCAAGATATTTATGCCTAATCAAGACTTCTACGGGCCGAGAGGAGGTGGCGTCCCCATAACAAAATAGGCATGCTTTGGAAACAGCTGAGAACCCAGGAAACGAGTGGCTGGCTGAAAGAGTGGCTGAAAGATTTCCAGCGTTGGGTGAAAACATGGAACAGATCCACAGCCATAAGCTAGGGGAAAACACCTACCTGAACAAAGAAACAAGAGAGAGATGTGGCTGCGTCATTTCTCCTTCAGAAGGATCACCTGGCTTGAGCCATCGGTGGAAATGTACATTAGGCTCAATAGAAATACACACCTTCAGTGATCTGACAGCAGTATCCAGGTAACAGCCTTGCTTTGTTGCAAGAAATGTTTGCTAATGTTGTTGGTGTTGAGTTTGTCGATTCTCATTGATACCCAGCTCTAAGGGCGTGATCTTTACTTGTCTGAAGTTTATCCGAGTTCAAATAATATAACCTGGGTTTTAAATGCTCACCACTGAGTTTTTAAAAAGGTATTGTGGGGCTTCCCTGGTGGCGCAGTGGTTGAGAGTCCACCTGCCGATGCAGGGGACGCGGGTTCGTGCCCCGGTCCGGGAAGATCCCACATGCCGCGGAGCGGCTGGGCCCGTGAGCCATGGCCAATGAGCCTGCGCGTCTGGAGCCTGTGCTCCGCAACGGGAGAGGTCACAGCAGTGAGAGGCCCGCGTACCGCTAAAAAAAAAAAAAAAAAAAAAAAAGGTATTGTGAATTTTTTAGAGGAAAATGCCCTCTAACCCTTTTCATGGAAGTCAGTAGAAAGTCTGGGGCACGTTTGGGTAGATAGGAATAATTTGCTTCTTTGATAATATTGAAATGCTCACGATGTTGTGGACCACATCTTACTTTACGTGATCTTAAAGTGAAGTTAAGTGAATTTCACCTCAATTTAAATAATCATCTGATCTGAGGGCTGTCGTTCTGTGTAGCCCTTGGACACATGAGAAGAAATGAGTAGAAGGGCCAGGAGGAGGGATGGGGGGACAGGAGGGATGGCGGGACGGTAGTATTCTGGCTCAGTAGGAAGAATTTTCTAATAAGTTCAACTAACAGGAACTAGAAGAGGCTGCCAGAGAAAGCCATGCGTGCCCTCTCCGTGGAGACGGACCCCTCACTGGCTGGGATGCTGTGGGTGGCATTCAGGCTCCAGAGCAGGGGTTCTCCATTAGCAGTGGTTCTGGGTGGATGGGAGTCACCTGGGGGCGTAAAGAGTCAGGCTGGGCCCACCCCAAGAGGTGCTAATGCCGTTGGTCTAGGACACAGCCTGGGATTCTGATCAAAGGCGCCCGGTGTCCATCTGCTTTAGGTGGAAGCAGGGGACACTTAGAATCCCTCCTGCCACCCATGCCTAGCGATCCTTGTGTACCTGCAGCTTCGTGCCACCAGGCGCTGCTTAGAAATGCAGGGTCTCAGCCCCGCCCCAGACCCACCCACTCAGAATCGCACTGTAACAAGATCCCAAGGTGATTGGTGTGTCCACTGGCGTTTGAAAAACACTGCTGTAGACCTTTATTTGTCAAACACTTTGAACGGTTTCTTCTCATTTTATCTTGTGAACCATTGCGAGTAGCCAGCAGGGCAGAGGCCACAGTCGCTATTGCCAGATCAGGTGTGTTTGCCGGTGGGGACGTCGAGGCCCTGAGGGCGTCTCTCCCTCCAGGCGGTGCCAATCTCCTGATGCCTAATCCAGGCACACGTCCTGCGATGCCCTGACCTCAGCGCAGGCTGAGTAAATATTTGATGTGCTGAGAAGGAAGAGACAGACAAAGGGTGGAGGAACCTCGGGGCCCCTTCTGTATCAAGGTCTCAGGCCAAAGGCACCTGAGCTTACCCTGAGCCCAGCTGCCTGTTTCCTGATCTCAGTTCTGTGCTCGGGGCTCTGGGCTGTGATGTGAGGGCCCAGCTGAGGGTCCTGGTGAGGCTGAGGATGGGAGGGGATGCACACGGTGGCTCACTCAGAGGTGAGAAAGGATGCGGGCGCACCCTCGGCTGGGGCTGGAGAGCGTCTTGTTTCTGATGTGCTGGAGTGGGGACCCAAGGCCGCTTTCCAAGTACTGACCCCCCGGTTGGGGAAGGATTGTTACTAGCTGACGTCTAGGAAACATTTTCATGGTATGTGACCTTCTTAACCCCTCTCTGCTTTGGCTTCCTCGTTGGTAAAATGGTGAGCATTCCATGCAGCCCTCTGGGGCCCAAGACGCAAGGGGAGAAGGCCTGGGGGGCTGGTGGCCAACCAAGCACCCCCAAATCAAACCAGTTCCTTTCCCTGCAGGAACTCACTGAAGAATCATGGCGGCGCTAGAGGCTGCCCTGCAGGGAAGTGGGAGGGGAAGGGTCACTAGAAGAGAGCCTGGGAGGAGGCCCCGGCGGCCCCGACGGTCACCAGGCTTCTTGTAAGGACTCCTTACGGTGTAAGCCGTTTGCCCTCCACGTGTGAACTTGCAGCAGAGCTGGTTTGCCAGGTTACCCTTAGAAAGTCTGCAGGCTCTGGGGATGTTGTGATGCTTGGTCAAACCAGGATGGGAAGATCAGTCAGTGGGACAGGCAGTGAAGACCTGGCCGGGCCCTGGATCTTGGAATACGGCCTTTCTCATCCCGGTGTTCACGGCGTCCAGCATCCACAAGCAGAGGGGTAGACGTGGGCATCTCGGTCCCCCCCCCGCCCCTCCCCCAGTGAGGGGCTCTTGCCTAAAGGAGCTGCAGGATTCTTCCGGGGTCCGGACCTGCTGGAGGAGGGGGCTGGAGGGACAGGGGGACCCCGGCCGAGCCTTGGGGCTCAAAGCTCTGCGGGTCCTCCCTGCTCTTCTTGTCATTTGCTGTTTTCTTCCTTTTTTTTTTTTCTAAACTTGTTATTTTGAAATAATAATAGGTTCCTAGGAAGTCACCCTTTTGCCACCAGTGGTTAATCTTGCATCTCTAGGAGACAAGGCCAAAGCCAGGAAGTAGCATGGGCACAATGTGTGTGTATAGTCCTGTCATTTTACCACACGTGTAACGTGGTGTGACCACCCCCATTCCCTTGATTTTTTTTTTTTTTTTTTTTGCGGTACGCGGGCCTCTCACCGTTGTGGCCTCTCCCGTTGCGGAGCACAGGCCCCGGACGCGCAGGCTCAGCGGCCATGGCTTACGGGCCCAGCCGCTCCGCTGCATGTGGGATGTTCCCGGACTGGGGCACAAACCCGCGTCCCCTACATCGGCAGGCAGACTCTCAACCACTGCGCCACCAGGGAAGCCCTTTTTTTTTTTTTTTTTTTAAGAATAGTTGTGGGATCCTCACAAACTCCAAAAAGACTGATTTCCTGGTGGGGGGAAGGAGCTATGTACATTTCAGATGAAGGAGACACAGTTCACGTTGTATCCTGGAGTTGTGTGGTGCAGCGACCCTCTGCCTGGCCTACGTGAAATCACTCATGCGCACACGCACTTAGACACGCACACACGCACTGTGCGCACACAGATGCGTGCTTTGTCTGTGGAAGACGTGGCTGTGTTGGCAGCCTTTTCCTAAGGCTGCTCCCTCCTTGGAAAGGAGAGGAGCCTGCTCTGTTGACCTGTCTTCCTTTTTAGAGGAGAAATCAGCATGAGGTCAGATAGCGCTAGAAATGGAAGTTGCTTTCACGTGGAAGGAAAAACGACCCCACCCCACCATCGGGAAATGACTTGGAATCATTTGTGTCCTACACTTCCAAACACAGACATAGCCCTCGAGGACACGGAGTCTACGATGAATTGGAATCTAAACTACAGGAAGCATTTGCACCCAGAAACCATAGAGCAGACAGCCCACAAGTCTTGCCATTTTACCTGTTTAATATTAAATTTCGGATAGAGGGGTTAATTTTGTTTTAACTCCAGTCCAGAAAACAAAGGCTGGGATCCACTGGGGCCAGATGGTGTCCTCAGTGACGGAGTTTATGCCGGACCATCGGCAAGCTCGGTCACAGGTGGTGCAAATGAGGTCCCGGGGCCACAATGGGTTCATGGCGTAGTCCTTGCCACTGACAGCATCAGTACCTGACAGGAGGCCGGAAGGTAGGTCCTTGACCTACATCTGACTCATCTGCTTGCAGACAGACATGTCAGAGCCACAAACCTGGACTTCAGGCACCACATGCTCCAGGATACTAAGGATTTACGTGCCCACTGTTAAGAGCAGAGCAGGCTAGCACGAATGGCCCTGATTGCACAATCATGGATGGAGAATGCTCTGTCGTGGCCAGGCTTTCCTCATCCTGCCTCCTTGTCGCCTGTCTGGACACCTGGGCAGGTAATTCTCACCCAGAAGAGTACATGGGCTAAATGACCACCTTCCAATAGAAGACCACGTTTTTTAAACTGAAGTCTAGTTGATTTACAATGTTGTGTTAATTTCTGCTGTACGGCAAAGTGATTGGGTTATACGTATACATTCTTTTTCATATTCTTTTCCATTGTGGTTTATCCCAGAATATTGCATCTAGTTCCCTGTACTCTACAGTAGGATCTTGTTGTTTATCCATTTTATATATAATAGTTGGCATCTGCTAACCCCAAACTCCCACTCCATCCTTCCCCCAACCCCTGCCCTTGGCAACCACAAGTCTGTTCTCTACGTCTGTGAGTCTGTTTCATAGATAGGTTCATTTGTGTCATATTTTAGATTCCACATATAAGCAATATCATTTGTCTTTGGCTTACTTAGTATGATAATCTCTAGGTCCATCCACATTGCTGCAAATGGCATTATTTCATTCATTCTTTTTATGGCTGAGTAATATTCCAGTGTGTGTGTGTGTGTACACATATATATATACAGCACATCTTCTTTATCCATCCATCTGTTGATGGACATTTGGGTTGTTTCCATGATCTGTTGATGGACATTTGGGTTGTTTCCATGCAGAAGACCACATTTTATACAACATTTTAGAGTGTACAGAGTTATTTCTTATTCCACCAAAGGAAGAAACCACAGTCCAAAAAAAGTGGGTGATTCCCCAAGGTCATGCCGCTGCTCAGTGTGGATACCATAGCCCACTGAATCCTCTGATTCCACGTTCCCACGATAGAGGCCCATCCCTCACAGAGCAGTCCTCCTGTTTGGCCCTGGAGCGTGGCACGCAGCCCTGCAGCATTTTGTGAGCTTGTGGGAGGTACAGGAGCAGCCCCGGGTTCCATGGGGAGCCCTGCTCTGGACTCTGCTCATCCGGCCCCTTCCGGGCCCCCCGAGGGCAGGCAGGGTCTTGAGAGAACTGGACCCTGGTTCTGGATTCTGGCTTCCAAACCCAGCTCTGGCTGCAGCTCCGTGGGGCGTCTGGCAAGATGTTTGCTTTTGAGTAAAACCACGATATTTTTCAGTATTTTCAAGTTTCCTTGAGGCTGTTCTTCCCGAATTCAGTTCCTTCCTCTTTGTCTAAATCCAAGTCATGCTCTCGCCTTCTCCCTATGGCCGTATGAGTGCACTTAGGAGCTTATCAGAAAGCAAACAGTACCTTGGGAAGACAGAAAATTCATTCACGGCACTGGTTGCATCTGTTTTTCTGCAACCGAGGTAAGAGACAACAGAAAGAGGAAGGCATATGCTTTGATATTTGGAAGGCACGATCCCACCTCTGCTGCGGACGTGTTCTTCCTGCCCCTGGCATTCTTGGCCTCACGGTGGTATAAATCCTGCAGTGTTGCTGTCTTACTCTGTCGCCATGCAACACTTACGAGCACGCGGCACACACACACACAACCGTACGTTGTTAAAATCGTAGCTCAGGCTTTGTTGTTTTTCATATAATTTTTCATGACCTCAAAATGTTTGCACGCATAGGGCCAGAGACAGACCACTCCTCGGGTGAGCTGGCCTGGTGTCATTCTGACATAGACATGAACTTAACTTCTACTCTGGAACAAGGCAGAATAAACTAAATCATGTGAAGGAGAAAAGCAACTAGAGTGATTCAATGAGAGTGTAGGTAAAAAAGAGAACATATTTCTAGAAGAAAGAGTTAGGAAGGACTTAATATTCCTTACTGCCATTTTATTTTTTTACAATAATATATATTAATAAGTATAGGGACGTCCCTGGCGGGCCAGTGGTTGACTTCGCCTTCCATTGTGTGGGGTGTGGGTTCGATCCCCGGTCAGAGAGCTAAGATCCCACATGCCTCGCGGCCAGAAAACTGAAACGTAAAACAGAAGCAATAGTGTAACAGTTTCAATAAAGACTTTCAGAGTGGTCCACATCAAAAAAATCTTTAATAATTATATATGATATATATAATAGAGAACTTGACTTTGCCTAATGAAACATGGCCTAAGATCTTGACCTTTTCATTCTGAATGAAAGAAGGAAGAAATTACAATGAATATGTATTGCTTCTCCCTCTGAAAACAGTGAGATAACTTTTTTTTTAAGGTTCTGATCCTTTTTATTTTATTTGTTTAACATCTTTATTGGAGTATAATTGCTTTACAATGGTGTTAGTTTCTGTTGTATCACAAAGTGAATCAGCTATACATGTACATATATCCCCATATCCCCTCCCTCTTGCGTCTCCCTCCCACCCTCCCTATCCCACCCCTCTAGGTGGTCACGAAACACCAAGCTGACCTCCCTGTGCTATGCGGCTGCTTCCCACTAGCTATCTATTTTACATTTGGTAGTGTATATATGTCCATGCCACTCTCTCACTTCATCCCAGCTTCCCCTTCCCCCTCCCCGCGTCCTCAAGTCCATTCTCTACGTCTGTGTCTTTATTCCTCTCCTGCCCCTAGGTTTTTCAAAACCAATTTTTTTTTTTTTAGATTCCATATATATGTGTTAGCATACGGTATTTGTTTTTCTCTTTCTGACTTACTTCACTCTGTATGACAGACTCTAGGTCCATCCACCTCACTACAAATAACTCAATTTCGTTTCTTTTTATGGCTGAGTAATATTCCACTGTACACATGTGCCACATCTTCTTTATCCATTCATCTGTCGATGGACACGTAGGTTGCTTCCATGTCCTGGCTATTGTAAATAGAGCTGCAATGAACATTGTGGTACATGACTCTTTTTGAATTATGGTTTTCTCAGGGTATATGCCCAGTAGTGGGATTGCTGGGTCGCATGATAGTTATATTTTTAGTTTTTTAAGGAACCTCCATACTGTTCTCCGTAGTGGCTGTATCAATTTACATTCCCACCAACAGTGCAAGAGTGTTCCCTTTTCGCCACACCCTCTCCACCATTTATTGTTTGTAGATTTTTTGATGATGGCCATTCTGACTGGTTTGAGGTGATACCTCATTGTAGTTTTGATTTGCATTTCTCTAATGATTAGTGATGTTGAGCATCCTTTCGTGTGTTTGTTGGCAATCTGTATATCTTCTTTGGAGAAATGTCTATTTAGGTCTTCTGCCCATTTTTGGATTGGGTTGTTTGTTTTTTTGATATTGAGCTGCATGAGCTGCTTGTATATTTTGGAGATTAATCCTTTGTCAGTTGCTTCATTTGCAAATATTTTCTCCCATTCTGAGGGTTGTCTTTTGGTCTTGTTTATGTTTTCCTTTGCTGTGCAAAAGCTTTGAAGTTTCATTAGGTCCCATTTGTTTATTTCTGTTTCTATTTCCATTTCTCTAGGAGGTGGGTCAAAAAGGATCTTGCTGTGAGATAACTTTTTAATATTTTCATTTAAACCAGACCATCTCCTTTTGTTTTATTTATTGGTGGGTTTCCTTTTCTTTCAAAGAAGTTTGTGGAAATGAAATGTACTTTTGTTTACGTTCATAACGTCCAAACATCTGAGCGTGGCCACGGAATGATGATTTCGTTCTGTCCTAAAGAATCTGATAGCTTTTTCACAGACTCGAGAATTCAGCACATTCTAAGGATTGACGATTGCGTGACTTTTTTAGGCGAAGATAAGAATATAACCCCATTATAGGAAAGGAATCTGAAAAAGAATAGATATATAAGTGAATCACTTTGCTGTACACCTGAAACTCACACAACATTGTAAATCAACTCTACTTCAATATAAAATAAAATTTTTAAATAAACAATGCCTCTAAAAAAAGAATATAACACCATTAAATATACTGAATTGCTTAGTTAAGTAATCAAGTAACTGGAACATGCTTTGAGGTAATGCTGTATTAATTAGTAAATGCATTGAAGAGTAGATTGGACTGACAGTCAACTGCTTTTAACAGCATTTCACGTTCACCTTTGCTAAATTTGGCTAAACATATAAAATTAATTATTTAAAATTAAAAAAAAGAATCCAAACTTCCTCCCATTTTACCTAGAATTTCAAAGTTAAAAAAAAAGTAGTTAATTGTGGCCTCATGGAAAGCAGGTGTATGAGAGTCTGTTACGCAGACTCATGGGTGGTTGAGGAGCTTTGCTTTGCAGGAGGATCAAGAAGGAGGGTGGGCCGTGAGCCACTCACACATGTAAAGTATGATTCAGTTCCCAGAAATGTTGTTTATCACCAACTCTTCCGGAAAATTCTGTTATGCAAGCTGACGTCCCCTGTACAGGAACCTTTCGGATTGCAAGGGAAGTTTAGAAGGGCTTGCCTTGCAGGCTCCCTGCTTGCTGGTAAATATCTTTGGAGTTTGAAAATGAAGCTAATTGACGTCCATGGTTAGCATCTGTTATTGAAATGAGAGCCTTGTGAATGGTTCCTGGATTGCTCTGATAATCCCAGCCACCTGAGCTAACACTCCTTGAACTTTTGCCCCGTGGTTCACAATCTAGGTGCTTGACAGGTATTATGCCCTGAAATCTCAGCCACCCTGTGAAGGTGAAAGACCGGGCAGAGAGAGGTTCAGTGACTTGCCTGAGGTCACTCAGCTCGTTAACAACAGAGTCACACTTTGAATGTGTTGCATCCTCCTGGACCGTCGCCTTTTTGTCAGTGGTGGGGTACCCGGGGCATAACATGTGTGCTGAATAAGCATGTGAACCAAGGCCGGGAGGAGGAGAAAGGAAGGGCTGCTGTCGAGGCCCAGGGATGCCCTGGCCTCTTGCCTTTTCGTTCTTGAAAATGCCAAGGAGAAAACTTTTCAGAGAAGATCGTGCCTGAAAGAGGTTGGGTGAATGTTCCCAAACTTGTGGGGTTTTAGATCTGAACACATCTCCATAGTTTATTGTCAAAGCCTTCTGATACCTTTGTTACATAAATGAATACAGGGGAAGCAATGTCCAGCATCTTACACATCCGCATTTATAGACTCAGTCACTGTGGCCTGGCCAGGGCCACAAGGCCACTGCTCTCTTGGGAGATTTCTGTGGGGCGCCAGGATGACTTGGGTCTGCTCCAGGGGCACCTGTGAGCTCTTTGAGGGGTTGAGCTAGGGGCCTGGGGGAGCAGGACCTGGGCCCCAGCGTCCCCAGCATCAGCCTCCAGGTTTGTGCTGGGCCCTCCTGAGACCTGATGTCAGACACCGGCTCCGGGAAGTAGGTTAGCTCACTCGGGCCTCAGGGGAGACTCCCTCAAGGTGTCTGGTGCTTCGTTCGACTTCTGAGCCCGAGAGGCCGGAGGGGGTGGGCTTTCCATCTGCACAGCTGCAGTCACACCGAACACAGGCACCGTAGGGACAGTGCGGCAACTTCCCCTCCAGGCCGGGGCCCTGGGACGCGCCAGGCATCTGACTCAAGTCCATCCTTGCCCCAGCAAGCGCCTGGTTATTACCAGTAGTCAAGGGTGGAGGGAGCCTGCGAGCTGGGAAGCAGCTCCAAGGACGGCTTGCACTGTCTGTGCACACTGTCAGGAGGGGCACACCTTTGCAAGAGAAGCAGGTGACTTCACTGCCATAAAGACACTAACTGGTTTGTCTTTGAAGACGGGGAAATGGCAGAGGGCGTCTACACTGTTCACTTCCTGCAGTTAGCTTTTTTTTTTAAGAACCATTTACCCACACTTTGAGTTTTCCTCATTCCCTGGGTCCTCTGTCTGCCCCCTGAGACCCCCAGGCTGGGCCCAGAGCCTCCGAGGGCCGGAGTGGGGTGGGACGGGGGGCGGGGCGAGAGGGGGCCGCCCCCTCCCCCGGCCGGCCCTGCCTTCACATCATTAGTTCATCACCGGGGAAGAACCGTGCTGCGGAGCTGACCTACTTTTCCTGTTTGCCCACATCAGGCTAAGCCTGTTTAGCATGGACCAGAGGGGCCGGGCGGAGCGAGGAGCTTTCCGAGTCTACAGATGGCAGTCTTCGGAGGGAACGTGATTTAATCTGGTTGCCCTGTTTTCCATTAGTCTAACGGGTTAGGACCCGGGGCCCGAGGTGACCCAGGGACACCATGCAAGCACAGGGGCCGCCCGGCTCCCAGGGCAGCCTCCCCGCCAGGGAGCCTGCGTTATGGTGAATGACTGCTGGAGCCACAGGCCCGGGCTTCTCTCCAAACTTCAAAAACAGATTCCTAAGTGGAAGCTCTCCCACCAGGCATCGTCTCTGCTGGGAATCTGCACTGAGCCCGGAATGTCTGCTGAGACGCAGAGGGTGGGCACTGTGCTGGCCTTTGAGGAGGTTACCGTCCAGTCGGGGTGGGGGGTAGACAGCTAAGGCCAAGGCGGCAGAAACAGATGAATGCTATAATGGGGCGAGAATGGCGGAGGTGGGGCAGGGGGTAGGGCCCAGACCTTGGATGGCGTGGGGAGGGCTGGAGGGATGAAGAGGGTGGTGGTGGCGGTGGCAACAGGAGGGTGTCACGGCAGTGCAGATGTTGGGGGGCGTGGATGGGGGACGACAGGATGGGGTGGGAGTAGCTGAAGTCACAGAGGCAGCTCATCGCTGAGGGCTTTGGAAGCGTGCTTGGGGATTCAGGTGTGTCCTGGAAGCCGGGGGGTGCGTACCAGTAAGTGTGCGTGCTACACACACTTTTATTCTTTTTTTTTTTTTTGCGGTGCGCGGGCCTCTCACTGTTGTGGCCTCTCCCGTTGCGGAGCACAGGCTCCGGACGCGCAGGCCCAGCGGCCATGGCCCACAGGCCCAGCCGCTCCGCGGCATGTGGGATCTTCCCGGACCGGGGCACGAACCCGTGTCCCCTGCATCGGCAGGCGGACTCTCAACCACCGCGCCGCCAGGGAGGCCCTACACACACTTTTTTTCTTTTTTAAAACTTTATTTTGTTGAACTGTACTCGGTTTACAATGTTGTGTTAAGTTCTGTACAGCAAGGTGATTCAGTTACACATATATATACATTCTTTTTCACATTCTTTTCCATTATGGTTTATCACAGGATATTGAATAGCACAGTTCCCTGTGCTCTACAGTAGGACCTTGTTGTTTATCCATTCTGTATATAACTGTTTGTATCTGCTAATCCCAACCTCCCCCTGCATCCCTCCCCCAGCCCCCTCCCACTTGGCAACCACAAGTCTGTTCTCTGTGTCTATGACTCTGTTTCTGTTTTGTAGATAAGTTCACCTGTGTTGTATTTTAGATTCCACATATAAGTGATATCATATGGTATGTCTTTCTCTTTCTGACTTACTTCACTTAGTACGATAATCTCTAGGTCCATCCATGTTGCTACAAATGGCATTATTTCATTCTTTTTTATGGCTGAGTAGTATTCCATTGTGTGTGTGTGTGTGTGTGTGTGTGTGTGTGTGTGTGTACCACATCTTTATCCATTCATCTGTTGTTAATGGACATCTAGGTTGTTTCCATGTCTAGCCATCGTAAATAGTGCTGCAGTGAACTTTGGGTTGCGTGTATCTTTTCGAATTAGAGTTTTTCTCCGGATATATGCCCAGGACTGGGATGGCTGGATCAGATGGTAACTCTAATTTTAGTTTTTTAAGGAACCTTCGTACTGTTCTCCATAGTGGCTGCACCAGCTTCCATTCCCACCAACAGTGTAGGAGGGTTCCCTTTTCTCCACACCCTCTCCGGCATTTGCTATTTGTAGATTTTTTAGTGATGGCCATTCTGACTGGTACACACACTTTTATTCTTAGCTGGATGTCTCTGCATTGCTGCTTGTGGGCGCAGGATAATGTTTGTCAGAGCAGGGAACAGACATAGGGTGAGAGAGTCATGATTGAATAAGCAGATATGGGAAAACAGAAGTTGAGCTTTATCTGTAGTTTGTTTCACTAACTCACGTACTGTGTGCCCAGCACATGCCGCCTAGAAGGTGTCCTGGGCCTGCGCTTTCTCGCGTCTTGATGAGGGGTCATGTCTTGCACACTCCCTGACGTCCTGAAGCCTCCACCTGGGCTTCAGAGCTGGCGTAGAAGGGGATGTCGGGCCGGTGGGCGAGTTGTGCATTGATTAGGGTCACGTCAGGATACGTTTGTAGGAGGAGAGAGCTCAGTCTCTTTTTAAAAAGAAAATATACCCTTCTCGCTCCCCTTGGAGTTTCTGCAGCGCTGTCCAGGGGTGGCTGTGAGTGAGGAGAGAGGTCTTCTATGATATCTTTAACTTACACCACGAATATCTGAAGGTACAAAATGGGGCAACTGGACATTCCCAGTCCTGCCGGGTTGACCCTTAAAGGTGTGAAAACCAGACATCTCTGGACCTGCTGACGCTCTGCTTGCTTGATGAACAGGACTGGGTTTCAGTCGGTGGCTTTCTTTCCGCCCGTGGCCGCGTCTTCCTGGTAGAGATGCTTCAAGTCCCCTCTCCCGGGGGAGGGTGCTGGGGGCTTCCTGCCTTACGTGCTGTTTGCGTCTGTTCTGTATCTCATCTCCCCTTTGTGTCCGGAGGGCAGGCCTTTCTTCAGACTTTGTGCGAAGGGTCTGCGAGTGTTTCTTGAGGAGAAAGGCCAGCTTCCGGGACATTTACGGCCCACCTGCGACCCCCCGTCCTGCAGATCCCCGTGTGCATTTGATAGTGGCAGCCAGGGATGGAGAGACAGAGTACAGGATGCTGCTGGGAAGCCCCAGGGAGACTCGGGCCACTAATGTCCTTACCGTGGGGATGCTTTGAGGGCAGGCATCCGGTGGGAGAGGGGACAACGCTATTCTTGTTGTAAATTGTCCCTTAACCCAAAGCCCATGGCGCATCCCAAAATGTGACCCTGGTTCTGGGGCCTTGGATGGGTCCTTCGTCTCATGAATGCGGTCGTTCACTGGGGGGTGGTACCCCCTCCCTCATCAGGGGCTGCTTCCCGCTGGGTGGGGCTGGGCCCCTCTTCGAGGCCCCTGGGGATAGCACGTTGAGAGCAGCAGTGACCTGGAGCAGAGACACCACTCTGCACGAGGAGCCCACCTCTTTTTTCCAGCACAGATAGGTCGGGGAATCAGTCACCAAGGCCGGGTTCCCAATGATGGGCTCCAGACCAACCCAGACTCTCATGTCATGTGAGGAGGTGTGTCCAGGCAGCTTGGGTGGACCTTCCAGCCTCACCCCACCCCGGGCAGCTCCCGCTTCCCCCAGGGGAGCTGAGCTCAGCTGAATTGTATGTAGGGAGTGGACAGAAGGATTGTAGGATGATCTAACTTCATGGGTACCTGTGAAAAGTAAGCATGGAAAGTTGTGGTACAGTTGGAAGCATTAGGAAGGGTGTTCTGTGGGGCCCCTGCAGCCCCTGAGCTCTGAGCAGAGGTGGTAGGCTGGGGCTCCCTGGCTTTGCGGGGAGGGCCGTGCTCTCTGTTTAAACTGTAAAGAAAAGAAGTGATTGCACTGATGGGAGAAGAGGGAAGGCAGTGCTTGGTACCAACCAGGTGTGCAGCAGTAGGTAAGTTACCTGCGACTCTGAAGATGCTGACCTGCTGTCATTCCAAAGTCATGGCTTCTGCTCACTGAACCATGGAAAGGAGGTGGTTCACCTTTCTTGCCCAGCCCGCCCTCTGCTAAGTGCTTTACACAGATGAGCTGTCCTGTTGGGTTCTCAGGAGGGTGGTGGAAAGTGGGGATCGTCCCCCATTTACAGATGAGCTCCTCATTCCCCAGGCTCTGTCTGGACCACCACACTGAGTGAAGGAAAGAGGCAGGAGGACACACAAACCTAGATCTCCTTAGCTTCCAAACTAATTTTGCTGCGTCCCACAGTTAGCAGTTACAGAAGCATCCCCCATTTTTATTAAATGTTATTTGAAGCTCTGATATTAAACCACAGACTCCACAGCCTGGGTGTCTGAAACAAACATGACTTCTCATCTCAAGGACATCTTCTTTCTCGTGTGCTCTCTTTGCAAACTTGAGTCCATTAGGGTGAGCGCTCCCACGCCCAGAGGAGCGTTAGGACCAATGGTTAGGTGGCCGGAGATGCCGGGCTGCAGCAGCGTCTTATGGATTCATTCCGGTTTGTCTGTGGCAGCTGAACGGTGGCTCCCAACAAAGGCCTGCACTGACGCAGTTCCGAGTATGACTCATAAATCTCCTTCCCCCCCTTGCTGATTTTTATAGGCGTCTGTTGTCCACATCCTGAGCACGCACTGTCACCCATCAGATTCTCTAGTTGACTCGGTTTACACCGTGCAGTCCAAATTCTTTAGAAAGGGGCCACTAAAAGGAATCGTGATTGGACATAAGTTCCAGAGGTTGCAAGAATCACATGCCGCGTTAGACTGACCCGTCGATCAGGATATGGTAACGATTTCTATTTTGGAAATTCTTTGCTGACCGAACGATGTCATTGCAAATTTACTTAATACCAAATTTCTAACTTTCTCCTTCCATTCCTTCATTGCTTATGTCACTGTTTCCCTGAGTAGTGAATCATCAGACCCTTGGAAAAAGGAAAGCATGAAGGGGGGGCATCGTGATCATAACAGGCAGACCTTGACCTTGGAGATGCTTGTGAGATAATTCTCATAGGATCACGGAAGTTTGCTGAGTGAGGGTCTCTCTTTGGTTTCTCCTGGGAGTCTGGCTCTGTGAGGCCCCCAGCCAGCTGTGGGGGAGGGGGGAGGGGGGAGGGGGAAGCTTTGGTAAAGCTTCGGTGAAGGATGGACCCGTCCACCTTGACGTTCCCAATTTGCGCAATGTGAGAGATCACGCTGAGAATTCCCCAGCTGGAGGGGAATTGGGGTTGCAGGAGCGGGCAGCTCTCAGGTTGGCATTCTCCATCTCCTTTAGAAGAACTGTTATTTTTCCCAGTGAATGAATCATTGCAATCAAAATGATGTGCCCTGGAGAGGAAGAATTACAATGTGGAAGTTATTTCCTAGCTTCCCCCAAAGGACCAAGGGAGACAAGTCAGCGCCGTAGCTCATCAGTGACTGTTTCTCAAAGCCTTTTTATTTCTTAAATATAATGAGGAAAAATCATTATCGAGCTCCCACGTGGGAGATCCAGATGTTAATCCAAAGCGACGTGAGGTGCCTTCTCGGGGGGCAGGCTGGGAGGGCAGAAGGCATACTCGCTATTGGTAAATAAGCCCCAGCCGACTGGGGAGATGCCTGCGTGACGATGCCCCCTTGGATTGCCATTTGCTCTCGTTTGCAGTGTTTTTTTCTTTCTCATGATCGAAAGTCACCAGGTTTGGTCGGTACAGTGAGGAGGAATATTCAGAGTTTCCAGCTACCTTGGGGCCTGTGATTCAAACCATTTCTCCACCAATTTTAAAAGGTCATGATTTTAGTTTGAAAAAACATGGGCCTTGCAATGCAATAGGCTTATAGGGTAGTCATTTCAGGGGAAATTCATGATGATGTGGAGTGACGCACTGGGCCTCTCAAGGCTGTACAAAAAGTTCAAAATGAGAAAAGACACTGGAGAGGAAGGCTGAGCACCGATTCGAGTGATTCTTTCTGGCCCCCATCTTGTTTTTACAAATAAAGTTTTGTTGACACGGACATACACGCTTGCTGACACACCACCTGTGGCTTCTTTCACACCATGATGGCAGAGTTGAGTGGTTACAGCAGAGACTGGATGGGCTGCATCTGAAGTACTCAGCGGGTGGCCCTTTACAGAAAAGTGTTGCCACCCCCTGCTTTAGGAGAATGACATACCTTTCCACTCCTGGAGCCCCAGGAGTGAGCGGCCAGTCCCCGGGGGGGTCCCTGTCCCCCGTAGGATACATTAATCTCTTGTCTCCCTGCTGACGCACTGTGCTCCCCAGGGCAGATGTGGCATGAGAAAGCGGTCACACTGCCCCTTGCTGGTCCCTGTTCAAGGGCCAGCGTTGTGATCCATAGTGTAGTAGGTGCCTGTGAGAGAGCGCCCTTGGGGGCGGAAATTTCACTTAGGCAATGGGGATTTGCCGACCTCATTTGGGTCCTTCTATTCAGTTAGGTCACTAGATGCTCATCGAGGATGTCCTCGGTCATTTCAACCTCTGTTTCTTTCACTTTCTCCTCTCCCTCCCTCCCATCCTCACAAGGACCAAGTTTCTATTATCACTAGATGCTGCAGGCAGCACCCCCTGGGCGGGTATGTCTGTCTGTCTTTCCACCATGCCTACACACACACACACACACACACACACACACACACACACACACACACACACACACACACGTTTTCGAGGCTGCCCCTTTTGCGCCAGGGCCAAATGAGTGAGGGACTCTGCGGCCCTGCTCGCCGGCAGCCATAGGTGGTCTCTGGAGGTGGGGGTCTCTGGAGCATGTGTCTGGTGCCTCTGCTGGAAAAGCTCCCCCCCAAAAAAACCAGCCCTCTCTTCCCTGGTCAGGAGTGCCCCTCTGAAACCTGAGGTCTGTGGCACCCCGTTCACCCATGGTGACCTCATTGGGCAGAGAGTGTGTGCATTGAAATTTAAGGCAGAGAAGGAGAACGGATGAGGCTGGACGCACCTGCCTCCGCGGAGGCTCAGGACCACAGAGGGCATACAGAGGTTAGGGTGGTTACGCAGGGCAGAAGTGGGGTGAACGGGGGCCTCTGTGCTTAGGGGGGCACCCTGGCCCTCCTTGCACACATGCACCCTGTCACTTACGCCTCACATGCTCTCTGCCTGGTGACCTCATGAAGTCTAAGGGATTTGCTTCAGGTCAAATGGAACAAGTGGGTCGGAATTGAAATCGAAATTGGGCTGCCTCTGAGGTCAGGAGCCCACACGTCCCGAGCAGGCAATGGGTCAGGTCAGCCCGAGGAGATGCAGTCCAGGGTGGGCTCTATCTGCAGAGCCGGGGGTCCCAGGGCAGCTCAGGGGCCAATTATTTAGGGGAGGAGACCATGGTCCATTCCACCGACAGAACGGATGGAGAGGAAATGAGATGACGCTTTTCCGGAACGTAGCGGTGGCCGAGGGCTGGTGAGGGAGCCACTGGCTTCTCCTGAAGGTACTGCTCAGAGTGGATTTTCCCTTTGGTCAATAGCTCCTGCACACATGGCAATGTTTGTTTTAATTTTTGGTCATCAGCACGTCACTGTACCTGGATTAACCGTGATCACTGAGGGGTGTGTGGGAGTCGGTATTAGTCCGTATTGTGGGAATTCAGACAGGGCTTTGGTCCTGGCTGGGTCCCCCTCTCTTCCTCCCTCCCTCCCTCCCTTCTCTCCTTCATTCCTCATATGTTCATTGAGCACCTGACACGGGTAAGGAGCTGGGCTAGGCATCGTGGCCTGGGTAATGGGTAAAGACGCCTTGTACCTAATCCTTGCCATCCAAATGGGGAACCGGATGTTGAGCGTCTGCCAGGCTTGTGCTGGTCCTGTCACACGTGCCGACTTAATTAAGCTCATTTAAAAGTCACGGCTGTCCTCGGAGGTAGGTCTCCATCACTCCTCTGATCCAAACCTGCAATGCCTTTCCCGTCTCACTCCAAGCAAAGGCTAGACTCCATCCAGTCTCCCTGGCGTGCCGCCCCTCTCTAACCCCATCCACCACGCTGGCCTCTTGTTTCTGGCTCTTGTTGCTGTCTGTACACTCACGCCCTGTCTTCTCTCAGGCTATGGCTCACATATCACTTATCAGTGAGGCCGGTGGTTCTCCTAAAGTACTCCCTGTTCCCCCAGGTTCTCCTTTATCTTTCTCCACACCACTTATAACCAATGACAAGCCATATGTTTACTTACGTAAGTGCCTGTGGCTTGCCCTCACCACCTGCCTGCCCCCTACCACCTAAGCGCCATGGGAGCGGGGGCATTGCCCAGGCTCTCAGGGAATATCTATTGAATCATAGAACATCGCATGTGGATGTCATCTTAGTGCTTAGGTGACCACACCTCTGTGTCTCTTCACAGAAAGACAATCCCAATAAACATCACAGCAGGCATTTGTATAGAAATTGACAATGTCAATTCTAAAACTTACTTGGAAATGCAAAGGCCTAAAATAGCCAAGAGTCTTGAGAAGGAAGAACAAAGTGGGAAGGCTCACACTCCATTGATGTCAAGAATTCCTATAGAACTCCAGGAGTTAAGATAGTGTGGTTCTGGCATAGAAACAGACAAATACAAGATGCCGCAGGATCTGCAACATAAGATAACTTTACTTAAACAGCAGGTTCCTTATGTTTTCAAATAAAATGCTCAGTGTGTTTCCAGGTGAAGTACCTCTAAGTTTAAACATAGGTCCAACTGTTAATCTGATCAGAGTTCAATAATTATATATCAAAGTCTCAAAACACAGGGGAAATCGTGCATTTTGTGTACTTTTTTTGAGACTAATAATTGGACCTACCATCTTCAGTTTAGAGATTCTTCATCTGAAAACAGGATACTTGGAAGTTGAAGAAAAACACATTGTACATATTACATGTAAATGTAACTACAGTACGATTTGAAGATAAGTTTATTGCTACTTCAGCGGGTGACCACGGTCAACTTAACAGTGATACAGCCTCTTAATACCCTTGAGATGATGTGATGAGAGTGGTACTTGAGGACTTCCTTGGCGGTCCAGTGGTTAAGACTTCGTGCTTCCAATGCAGGGGGTGTAGGTTTGATCCCTGGTCAGGGAACTAAGATCCCACATGCCGCGCGGCCAAAAAAGGAAAAAAAAGAATGATACTTCACCTCTGTGGGCTTTCTCCTAAAAACCCATGTGCCCAATCTGGGAAAAACACCAGACAAACCCACATTGAGGGACAGTCTACAAGTATTCCTCAAAATGGTCAAGGTCATAAAAAACAAGGAAAGTCTGAGAAACTGTCATAGCCAAGAGGAGCCTGAGGAGACATGACAGCTAGATGGAGTGTGGTTTCCTGGATGGGATACTGGGACAGAGCAAGGACATTAGATAAAAACTAAGAAAATATAAATGAAGTGTGGACTTTACTTAATGATAATGTATCGGTATCAGTATTGGTTCGTTAATTGTGACAAATACACCATAGTGGTGTAAGGTATTTATAACGGGAAACTGGGTGCAGGATATGTGGGAACTCTCAATACTGTCTTTGCATTTTCTATAAATCTAAAATTGTTCTAAAAAATAAAGTTTACTTTTAAAAATACGTTTAGGGAGTTCCCTGGCAGAACAGTGGTTAGGACTCCGTGCTCTCACTGCCAAGGGCCCAGGTTCAATCCTTGGCTGGGGAACTAAGATTGCATAAGCTGTGCGGCGTGGGAAAAAAAGTCAATTGTATTTCAGTATACTAGCAATGAATACCCCAAAAATGAAATTAAGAAAAAAAATTGTATTTAAAAAAAATAAGTTTATCCTATGTGTCTGAACTTTAAGGATACCCTATAGATAAATAGAACTGAAAGAGATTCTGTACAGACACACGGATATAGGATCACACAAGATATTTGACAAAGTGACAATGCAATTGGGAAAGAAATATCTTTTCAATAAATGATCCTGGAACAGGTGAGTATACAGATGGGGGAAAAAAGGTGATCCTTGACCACTATCTTACACCACACATAAAATTTAATTTGCAATGGAGTGTAAATCAGCGTAAAAGCTAAAATGATAAAGCTTCTACAAGAAAACATAGGATCATTCTTCATGACACTGAGGTGGCGAAGACTTCTTAGGACACAAAAATAAAAAATATATAAATTACACTTTATCAAAATTAAAAACCGTTCATCAAAAGACATCATCAAGAAAGTTAAGAGACCAGCCACAGGCTGGCAGAAAATGTTCACAATACATATATCTGGCACAGTACTTACATCCAAAAGAGAGAAGCTTCTACAGATGAGTATGATGAAGATAAACAGCCCAATTTCTTTAAAAAAGAGGAAGGAAAAGACAGAAAAGTGGGCCAAACACTTGAACAGACGCATCACAAAAGAAGCTGTCTAGACAGGAAATAAGTCCATGAAAAGATGCTCAACATCATTAATCATCAGGGAGATGGAAAGTCAAATCCCCTTGAGATCCCAAAACATACCCACTAGAATGACTAAAATTAAGAAGACATAACCAAGTGTTGGGTGAGAACGTGGAGCCTCTGGAACTCTCATGTGCTACTGGTGCAAATATAAAAGTGTACAGTCACCTTGGGAAACAGTGGGGCAGTTTCTAATATAGTAAGCATATGGCTATACTGTGATCCAGCAGGTACACTCTTAGTTGTGTATACCCGAAAGAATGAGTGGTTATTTCCACCAAAACACTTGGATATAACTTATCCTGGTGAGGTTAATTTTGACCCCGGGTGAAGGTGGTATCTGCCAATCTTCTCTACTTATAAAGTTACTATTTTTCTTTTATAATTAATAAATGTCTTGAGGGAGATACTTTGAACTATGCAAATAACCTGATTCTCCTCAAACTTTTGCCCGTTAATTTCGGCATCCCTCAGTGGGTTTTGCCTGCAACAGTTATTACTTTGGTGTACTGACGGTGATCTTTGATTTCCTTTCTTCCTTCTACATTTATTAATTGAAATTCTTCTGTAAGGGAAACCTGTCCCCTCCTCCATTTATTTATTCCTTTAATTATTTATTTGTACCAGTGGACTCATGAATATTTAGTTTATTCTCTGGGTTACTATCCATCGTTACAGATTTTGTTGTTCCAACAGTTCCAGGCTCTCTTTTCCTCAGCCTCTCATCATTCTCATTGGTTATTATTTCTTGAGTGGTCAGTTAGTAGATGCAGATGCCTGTACTTGAAATTTCGGGAGATGTTACAAGGTGTAAAAAGACTCCAAATAGTTTGTGTTCCAGAAAAAGCCAAGAAACCCAGAACTGGAAGAGCCCCCAAGAAATGAAATGTACTGGGTGGGCGGGGTCTCCTCCCTGTGCCCCTCTACCCGTCCCCACCATCCTGTCTGCCCCGGAGGCTCCCCTGTGAGGATGTCAGAAGTAGCCTCCCTCTCTGTCTTCTGGGTGGTGTGGCCAACAGGAGACACAAGTGAGAGACTGGGGAGGGCGGACGAGGAGGTGAGGTATTTATCCCCTCGTCTCCCTTCTTACAAGGTTTCTTCAGGCTGACTGCATCCCTCCACCAAATGCCACCTCTCCTATATGACACGCTCCTTCCAGGTCCAGGTAACCAGTTCCCTCTTGTCCCTTGATGCACAGAGGTGTCAACAGCTCTGCTGACACCAGCCCTAGGTACCTGCAGCATCTCTCCTGGTTTCCCTAGCCACCCCACCTCCACACACCTTTACACACAGCCTCCTTGCAGTTAAGTCCTGTTTCCTGTTGGGACTGTGACGAAGAACCCCCTAAATGTCTAGCCCATCTAGGATGTGTGGTTATCTGGAGTAAAAATACTGGAGCTTTGCACCGTTGTTCACTTTGGGGGTTAATCATATCAACGGTTATTTTCTCAGCTCTACACAGAATCTCCTTTGCCTTCATTGCAGCTCATTTTCTCTTCCCTGGCCTTCTGTGGTCATTTAAAAAAAAACAAAAAACAAAAACAAAAACTGCTGCTCAAAATCCTTTTTAATTGGAAATTCTTTTTTAAAAGTTTTTTTTGTTGAAATATAGTTGATTTATAATGTTGTGTTACCTTCAGTTATACAGTAAAGTGATTCAGATATATAGATATATATAGATATATGTATTCTTTTACATTCTCTTCCATTATAGTTATTCCAAGACATTGAGTATAGTTCCCTGGGCTATACAGTAGGTCCTTGTTGGTTATCTATTTCATATATAGTAATGTGTATATTTTAATCCCAAGCTCCTAATTTATTCTTCTCCCCTCTTAATTGGAAACTCTTTATACAATTGGGAAAAGTCGCTGTCACCCCTTAAACTTCTCTGTTGTTCCTTTCACCCAACCTCACAGGACTACTTTTCTTCCCCTTTTCCCTCTTTCTTGTGCACTTTGGGCCCCTCCAGCTCCTCCACATAATGAATTAAAAGAGTGACTCAAAGATACAAGGGGGGAGGGACACCCATGTTCCTCATAATGGTCCAAAGGTGCAGGCAACCCAGGGTCCATCAACAGAGGATGGGTAAACAAAAGGTGGTCCATACCTACAGTGGAATATGATTCAGCCTCACAAAGGAAGGAGATTCTGACACATGCCAAGGCATGATGAACCTCGGGGCATTATGCTAAATGACACAAACCCATTACAAAAGGACAAATCCTGTATAATTCCACCTGTATGAGGGCCCTAGAGTCGTCAGAATCGTGGAGACAGAAAGTAGAATGGTGGTCATGAGGGGTTGGATGAAGGAAAGTGGGGAGTCAGTGTTTAATGGGGACAGAGTTTCAGTTTTGCAAGATAAAAAGAGCTCTGGAGATGGACGGTGGTGATGGTTGCACCACAGTATGAATATACTTAATGCTACTGAGCTGTAGAGTTTAAAATGGCAAATTTTAAGTTATGTGTACATTACCGCAATTGTTTTTTTATGTGTGCTTAACTTTTTAATTTAATTTTTCTTTTATATTGGAGTATAGTTGATTTAAAATGTTGTGTTAATTTTAGGTGTACAACAAAGTGAATCAGTTATACACATACATATATCTGTTCTTTTTCAGATTCTTTTCCCATATAGGTTATTACAGAATATTGAGTAGAGTTTCATGTGCTATATTGTAGGTCCTGTTGTTTATCTATTTTATGTATAGTAGTGTGTATATGTTAATCCCAAACTCCTAATTTATCCCTCCCCCCAACCTTTCCCCTTTGGTAACCATAAGTTTGTTTTTGAAGTCTGCGAGTCTATTTCTATTTTGTAAATAAGTTCATTTGTATCATTTTTTGAGATTCCGCATATAAGTGGTGTCATGTGATATTTGTTTTTCTCTGTCTGACTTACTTCACTTAGTATGAGAATCTCTAGGTCCATCCATATTGCTGCAAATGGCATCATTTCGTTCTTTTTTATGGCTGAGTAGTACTCCATTGTATATATGTACCACATCTTCTTTATCCATTCCTCTGTTGATGGATATGAGGAAGGCATGGGAGACAACAGGTGTGACAAAACAGGACATTGGTGTGAAGCTTCTGGGGCAGGTGCTCCTGGGGAGCACAACTCAGGTGTGTTCTCTTCCCTCAGGTGCAGTGGAGCAGAGTGACTTAGGGGTCAGGTGACAGGAATAGGGCAAGGAAATGGGAGGGATGGGAAAGAAGAGAACGTGGGTGTAGAACATCAGGGCTTCACGGATTCAGGAAGTGTTTAAGAACAGAGAGAGAGGAATCAGAGCTGCCGCAGTTGATACAGAGTAGCTATTAGTCATTTGTAGGTGTTTCTACAACGTTTCATGTATGACAAAGCAGCCCCTGTCATCCAAACAGGATTCCAGATCCTCAGCAAAGCAGACCGAAGCCCACATCCTCCTGTAAACGTGCTCTGTCCAGGGGTACCTGGTAAGGGGCACGGCTTTTACCCTTTTACCATGGCTGGATGCGGGCTCGTGCCCTCAGCACACGGGCAGCCACCGCTTTCCATGGAGTGCAGACCTGGGGTAGCACATCATTAAACAAATGGACTGCATTTTTCATGTCTTAAAGCTCTGAACAGATTCCATCTGGGAAACATTAAGCAGATGCCTGTTTGCAGATATGCTAACCCCATTCTAATTATGCCACAGGCCTCAACTGCTGAATGGGGTTTCTTGCGAATCTGTCACTAAAATATGCCTGCTATTAACCGAATGGGTCTTGTAAGTAAATAGGAGCTGTGACTGCAGAATTCCTTTTCCTCTTTGCCTCAGACTCATGCCTGGGCTCACAGCAGACCAAAAACTACAAAACAAAATTATCTCAGAGAAAAGATTCATTTGTCCCATTACAAATTTTTATCTAATGTTACAATTTTTTTTTTTTTTTTTTTGCGGTATGCGGGCCTCTCACTGTTGTGGCCTCTCCCATTGCGGAGCACAGGCTCCGGACGCGCAGGCTCAGCGGCCATGGCTCACGGGCCTAGCCGCTCTGCGGCATGTGGGATCTTCCCGGACCGGGGCACGAACCTGTGTCCCCTGCATCGGCAGGCGGACTCTCAACCACTGTGCCACCAGGGAAGCCCAAATGTTACAATTTTTATGTGTGGTTCTATTGGATTTGCTGTTTGGTTGAGAATTCTTATATTCATTTTCATGAATGAGATTGACCTAGAATAATTCTTTCTGTTAATATCCTTGTCTACTTTTGTTACAAAATTCATACTGGCCTTTTCATAAAATGAGTTATTTTCATTAAAAAAAAAAAAAAAACTGTGATCAGGAACTTGGAATTTTGAGAGTAAAGGTTAGTGCATTTGCAAAGTGTTGATTCTGGAGTTCTGATGTCAGGCCCTCCCTCTGTTTAGAGACCAGAAGCGTGTGGGTCATGGTGATTCCATTTCTTCTGTGGTCCCCACCCTTATCTCCACCACACTTCACCTCCAGTTCCCCCAACTCTGGCCTCAGGGACACCCTGAAAGTCTTTCTGCATGGAGGGGCTGGAGGGGGACCTCCCCCAGACAGATGGGACTCTGGGAAACGTGTGAAGGAAGAGTAATCAGGGATGTGGCTCTGAGGGGTGAAGGACCACAGGCCTGCGTGTAGCAGGGGACACCAGGTCAGTGGGCCCAAGAGTCTTTGAGCCAGCGGCCCGGGAGAGTAGAGGCCCAGGTGATGAGGTTTGGGGCTGTGAGAACATTCCTGGATTGTTACTTCATTTTTCACATCTGTGTACCTTGACTATCTAGGGGGTGTACATGCCTTAAAGATAGGGGAGCAGTTATACTTTTTGGGGCCCCGATCCCTCCAGGCTGCATAAGAGGAATTTGTGTATTTAAATGAACAGATAAAGAAATGCTCTCCTTTAGAACGTCTCGGGCAGCTTGCAGGTTTGAAATAAACATGCTTTGTTGAGCTGGGTCCGGAAAGCAGTTCCCAGAGTGTGATCTAGGGACCCAGGGGGGGTCCTTGAGGTCAAAACAGTTTTCCTAATGTTAACATATCATTTGCCTGTTTACTCTTTTGAGTATACAGTGGTCTTTTCCAGAAGCTCTTGGAGTTCTGTTGATGACATCTCTCTGATGCTTAATGGAATATTGTACATTTAAGATTTCTCAGTTTTCACCCACATACACAAGAGGTCTTCAGAGTCCTCGGTCATTTTTGAGAGGGTGCAAAGAGTTGCTGGAACCAGAAAGTTTGAGAACCTGTGGATTAAGGCATGTGATTTAGATCAGACCAAAATGATGGCAACCAGAAAGACCTGTGAGAAAGGTCGAGAATCAGAGAGTCATCATCTGTTCTTTTTTTTTTTTTGCAGGAAAAACTGCCGAGACAATCTAATGGATGAAGATGAGAAAGACAGGGCAAAGAGGTAAGAGGGGCGACTTCCCCGCCGCGGCTGTGTCATGTGTCTGCCGTCCGAACCCCGCTTGTGCTCACTCTACAGCGGAAAGCACGGCCAGGCAGGGGGCTGGGGCACATGTGCTCCTTGAAATACTGCGTCGCTCCGCTGAAAAAATTCAAGCCAGTTCCCTCAGTTTTGTTCCTTACCCAGAAATTACTGATCGTTTGGGACTTGCCAAGTGGTTTATAGCTTTCACATGTCCATGTGGTGACCCTGTTGACGGGGGCCTCCTTTCAGAAGCCTCCAGTTACTGCATTTCCAGGATGGACACTGCGTGGCAAGGCAGCCTGATTAGAGCCAGGCCAGGCTGGGTTTAAATCTTGGATGTGCTGTCAGGGAGCTGTTGGCCCTGGACAGTAATTGGAATAATCATCAGCACGCAGTGAACATGGAATAACCATCCTCGCTGGGCTAAGCTCTTCCATATATGGTATCTCAGCTTCCTCATCGGAAAATGGAGCTATCACAGCTGCTTGGCACTGTTGTCGGGTTGACCAGAAAGCCTGGCTTGGTCGCTGGCATGTCAGCGCTGTTAGAACCACGTCCATGCTTATTCCTTCACTGGACATTTATTGAACACCTACTGCATATGAGGTGGAATCATAAAGTAGATATTTTGTTTTATTTTATTTTATTTTTATTTTTTGGCCTCACCGCGGGGCGTTCGGGATCTAGTTCCCTGACCAGGGATTGATCCCGTGCCCCCTGCATTGGAAGTGTGGAGTCTTAACTACTGGACCGCCAGGGAAGTCCCCCATAAAGTGGATATTTTGAAGGTAGAGGCCAGTCGGATGGTATCTATCTCGTATGATCAGACCGAGTTGGCAGTGACCACACCAGGCTCTGGGGTAATAAAGATGAATGAGAGGCGTGCCCATGGGAGGGCCCAGGTGAATGGTGGTGATGGGTAGGTGACCACGGATCATTAGGTTGCACGGGGACGGGCCCAGCAGTGGTGTCCTATGGCGACACGGGATGTCCTGTCTCAGGAAGGCCTTTACTCAGGCCCGGAGGACTAGCCTCCTTCCTCCAAGCTCTTTGCTCTCTCCTCCTGCCACTGCCTGTGGCTGGCAGGTCCCTCCGCCCTCTGGCAGCCTCTTAAACACCTACAGGGCTGAAGGGTTTGCCCACCTCCCTTCACAGAGCCCACTACCTGGTTGGCACCTACAGAATCCTCCACTTTCGAATGACGGAGCCCTCAGAAGTCGCCCAGTTCAGCAGCCCCGGGGGTGTCTGTCCTTCCACGTCACCTGGTGCGGGGGCAGCCATGAGAACAATAAGTCCCCAGCCACTCAGACCTCTGAGACCTGAATCTTCCCCTGTGGGGCGCAGGGGAAGTGTGCATTGGCTGTTAATTTCCCAGATATTTCCTTCAGAACATCAGGGAGCAGGGCAATGCCGGAGGGGTAGGCGAACTCAGGTTGGGGTGGAGTGAGGCTTGCTGGAGCTGGAGGACCAAGGTAAACCAACAGTAATATGAGGAACTCCCCAGACTCTTCTGAACTAACAGGCACATCACTCGGCACTGGGGACCATGGCTCCCTTAGGCCACCGCCTGCAAGGGCTGTGAAATCCAAGCAACATGCAAATGGATAGATGAGATGAGACCAGACTGGAACGGAGCCCTCATGCCGCCTCTCCCTGGCAGGCGCCCAGCTCTCTGCTCTGGGGTATCTCGCCTCTTGGTTGCACGCCAGGTCGCTGTGGAGACGGGGCAGGAGGCAGAGGCCTGAGCTGCATTCCTGGCTGGCGCGGTCCTACCTGATGGATTCCAATAAGCCCCTTCACCTCGCTAAGCCTCCACCTCCTCAGCTGCAACACGAGGCTCATCATTTCTGCCCTGCCCTCCTCGCGGGCTATTTTGGGAACAGCCGCAAAATACACCAAGAAGCTTTTTATTTTTTAAGTATTCATCGCTACCTGTGTGTGAAGATGCAGGACATTTTCCATTAAAACATTTATAAGCTACTTCCATTAGCAATAATGAAGAGGTCAGTGGTGCTGGCCAGTGGTCACTGGGCGTGCCCTGTGTGCCCTGATAACTTTCGGGTGCACGGTACCAGGCGAAGTACTTTTCTATGCATTATCTCATATCAACTCCTCCACATTCGTTTGAGGTGTGTATCATCCTTATTCCCATTTTACAGCTAAGGAAACTAAGGCCTAATAAGGTTAAGTAACTTGTCAAACCACCCTAAAGCTCTAACAAGTAGCAGAAGTGGAAGATAAATACAGGTTTCCTAAACCTTGGACTCTGTTCTTATTCTCCGGACCACACACATATCTCTTCACATGAGAACTAATTTGGTCCGTCTGGCAGGCCCAGACCGTGTCCTGATGTGACTTTGAGTCCACAGCAGTTTGGCTTTTGCCATCGTCATCTTTAATGTCACCCCCAGGCCCACAGTCTTAGTCCTGTCTTTTTACTGCATGGCTTACCTCAAAATCAGGAAGAGGTCAAATGCATGTTTAGGCTCTACCATGCTCAGAGATCATCCAATATAGATATTCCAATAAAATCTTGGCTAAAAATTCTTAGAAATCCAATTGTATGCAGTTTCTTTCCATTTATTCCCGCCCCCATTTGCTTTGAGCCATGGGCACCCATGCCACCAAATCGCCTATCTGGAAACCTCCCAGCATAGACACTGGGCAGTGAGGCTGCTGGTCCTTACTCCCCTCTTGTCCTCAGGTGGGGAAACGGGTTTTAGGATGTTTAGGAATACCCAGATCTCTTCGCCAGAATAGCAGCAATAATGCAGTGTTCTTCGTAACACGTGGGGGGAAAAAACCAGGACAAAACAAAGACAATACTAAGAGTGCATCACTTCCAAAGCCTCTAGCTGTGTGGGTTTTATAGCAGCAGCGTGGGAGGCCCTTCCCCTAATCCCGCCTGCAGGTCTGATATGAATTGCTTTCTCTCCCGGTATTTTTGATGAGAGTTAGCTTCAGATCAGATCTCTCGTTGTCTCCAGAACACATGAGCTATATTAGGCAAGGTTTTCAAAGCTTTGGGGAATTCATGGCTTATTTGGATTGTTTGATCAAGTATTCTAAACCAGGACACGGATCCACTTTCTGCTGTGAATTTCCATGTAAAGCCAGTGAGCATTGAGGGCCCTATTGTGTGTACAGAACTATGTGCTTTTTCTTTAGGGAAGATGTAAAAACGTGGTCCTTGTACTCAGAAAAGAAACAGTTTGATTGAGAGACATTTGGATCCCTAGATAATGAGGCACAGTTTACCAGTCATAAGCACATTTTTCTAATTCTGATGTGACACTGTTTGGCAGTGTGTGTGTGTGTGTGTGTGTGTGTGTGTGTCACATCCAGGAAGTAGTGTGGTGTGGCAGGAAGTGCATGGGCTTAGAATCAGACAGTCCCAGCTTTGATTCTTGCCACTTTTACTTTCCGTCCTTAGACGAGCTTTAAAAAAAAATCCTCTCCTAGCCTCAGTTTCCTGCTCTGTAAAATGGGGGTGTTAATAGTAGCACGCTCTTCCTAGGGTTATTGCAGGAACTAAATGGAGCTCAGTATAAGACCCTAGCACAGTGCAGGGTACACAGTGCTAATAAGAAAAGCTAACACTTCCGGGGCACACACTGTGTGTCTGCAGCATTTTACATGCGTTAACTCTAAACCTCGACATAGGTTATTTTTAGTCCCATTTTACAGTGGAGAAGCCGGAGGCTGAGGGGTCACACAGGCAGGCAGGGATTCACATTCAGGCATCAGTTCCTAAAGTCTGGGCTCCTGACAACTTCTCATAACATGATTCACCCACGTGCCCAAGGGGTAGGGACAGAAAGCATTGGAAGAATTATCACTTTCCAAAGAAAGCAAGCTTCTGTAACTGGGCAGTATTGTAAAATACAGCTCATTCCATTTCTTGATAGAACTGAATGCTAAGAAGAAAGTCTTTCATGAGAGCCTCCTTTAATCCAATATTAAATGGTCAGTTCATTGGCATTAACTAAAATTACATTATCTCTTATCAGTGAAGGTCTATTTCCATAATCTCGTGCACTTTCACTGAGGGAGGGAGGATGGGTGGTGAGTTTAGAATTGTGCCGCCCCTTGCAGGACATTTGGTCCTGTCCAGAATGTCCATGAGACACTTGGTCCATAAGATATTTGGTCCATGCCAAAAGGCCCTTGAAATTTGGTCCTATCCCTAACATCCATGAACATATTTGGTCCATGCCAAATGGTTTTGGACAGGACCAAAATATCAAGGACCTTTTGGCATGGACCAGATGTCTCCCTGGAAGTTTTGGATAGGACCAAATTTCAAGGACATTTTGGTGTGGACCAAGCATCTCATGGACCAGATGACTTATGGACGTTTTGGACAGGACCAAATGTTTGCTAACCATGTCACCTTTTCTTAAAATCAATGTATAGTTGATTTCCAGTGTTGTGTTAGTTTCAGGTGTACAGCAAAGTGATTCAGTTATACATATATATGCATAATACATACATATTTTTTCAGATTTGTTTCCCATTTTCAGATTCTTTTCCATTTTAGGTATTACAAGATATTGAGTATAATTCCCTGTGCTATACAGTAGATCCAGTTGTTTATCTTTTTTTTTTTTTTTTTTTTTGCGGTACGCGGGCCTCTCACTGCTGTGGCCTCTCCCGTTGCGGAGCACAGGCTCCGGACGCGCAGGCTCAGCGGCCATGGCTCACGGGCCCAGCCGCTCCGCGGCATGTGGGATCCTCCCGGACTGGGGCACGAACCCGTGTCCCCTGCATTGGCAGGCGGACTCTCAACCACTGCGCCACCAGGGAAGCCCCTGTTTATCTATCTTATATATAGTAGTTTGTATATGTTAATTCCAAATTCCTAGGTTATCACTCCCCCCACTTCCCCTTTGGTAGCCATAAGTTTGTTTTCTGTGTGTGAGTCTGTTTCTGTTTTGTAAATAAGTTCATTTATATCATTTTTGAGATGCCACATATAAGTGATATCATATGGTGTTTGTCTTTCTTGTATGACAGACTTCACTTAGCGTGATAACCTCTGACCTTCATCCATGTTGCTGCAAATGGCAAAATATCCTTCTTTTTTGTGGCCTTTTGTCAATAAGGATCAGGAGTGTCAGGCAAGAGTAGCTGCTGCTTGGAGTTCTCTGCAGGGCGAGAGCTGGTTCTGAAACACAAGCTAGACCATTATATTATTCTTTGACCCTAATCCTTAGTCTCAACACCAGTGAAATGGTTCAGACAAGAGGGAGGAGTTAAAACACAACAAATAAGAAGCTTATACATTCAGTTTTTTAAAAAAAATTATTTATTTATTTTTGCGGGGGGCTGCGTTGGGTCTTCGTTGCTGTGCACGGATTTTCTCTAGTTGTGGCGAGCGGGGTCTCTTCTTCAGTGTAGTGCGCAGGTTTCTCATTGTGGTGGCTTCTCTTGTTGGGGAGCACGGGCTTCAGTAGTTGTGGCATGCAGCCTCAGTAGTTGTGGCTCGTGGGCTCTAGAGCACAGGCTCAGTAGTTGTGGCACACAAGCTTAGCTGCCCCACAGCATGTGGGATCTTCCTGGACCAGGGCTCAAACCCGTGTCCCCTGGATTGGCAGGCGGATTCTTAACCCCTGCGCCACCAGGGAAGAGTCTCTACGTGCAGTTTTGCAGAAGCAGGCATTGCAGAAGGAAAAGCTTCAGCACTGGGAGGCTTGTTGTTACTTCCGGTCCCTCCTGGGGGTGTTGGTTGATGTGGACCAATGACAGCTGCCATTCCATCACCCTCGCATCAGGATTGGTTAAGGAAGCATGTGAGCAAGTGGAAGATACAGAAGGGGATACGGAGCATTACCCTGCCCTCCAAGAGCTTTGAGGCAGGCTGGGGGCATCCTCCAAGCATAAAGGGGAAAGAACGTACCCGAGCGGTATGTTGGGCAGAGCCGGGAGGATGACCAGAATTTGTGGGCCCTGCTTTCTCAGCTGGGTGTCCTTTCGTGGAGAGTAACTTGGTTAAGAGGGGAGACTGACCTCGTTTTATTTCTTGTAAATTATGTAGGTGTAACAGGAAAGGCCGGCCTGCACCATGAAGGCTGTAGCCCACTTGGAGGACTTCTGCCCTGTGCACACTTGCCGATGCCCCTGTGTCAGGCTCAGTGCGGAGTGAAAAAGCCTTGCCCTGGGCATTGCATGTAGCTGTTCCCAGCTGGAGCCCATCTATCATGCTAATTTTGCTGTGTTTTTCTTCCTTAGGCTCCTGACTGGGTGTTCTGTACATCCTCATAAGCCCACACACAGGGAAAAAACGGCAGTAAAAAATTCGAGGCTCCTTTCTGTCTCTTTTATTTGGTGATTAAGGCAGCAGCAGGCATTGCGAGAACATAGTGGTATCAGGACACACGAGTCATTCCTCTTACCCTGTAGTTTCCAGATGAGTGACTCTGCATTCAAAGCAAAGGGGAGGGTAGCAGCGTACTTGCAGGCAGAATGCTAATTCTGCCTGTGGCCCAGTAAACAGAGACGGGAACGGTGCCTCCTTCTGTTTGGGGCTCTTGGCTTTCACCCTAGTGGGGTCCCTCGGTTGACAAGAAGACTTGTCAGAAGGAGAAATGTTTTCCTGGTAGGCCTAGAGACTTGGGACTGTCCCAGCTCAGGGAGACCTGGCGCCTTCCTGGGGGCATCTAAGGCAAAGGGTAATTTCCTTAACTCCCTTTCAATCATTTCAATCCATTTTGCTTTTCTAATTTTTATTTTATATTGGAGTAGATTAACAATGTTCTGTTAGTTTCAGGTGTACAGCAGAGTGATTCAGTTACACATATACATGTATCTACTCTTTTTTTTTTTTTTTTTTGGGCTGCATTGGGTCTTGCTGCGCGTGGGCTTTCTCTAGTTGCAGTGAGTGGGGATTATTCTTCGTTGTGGTGTGTGGACTTCTTATTTTGGTGGCTTCTCTTGTTGCAGAGCACAGGCTCTAGGCACTCGGGCATCAGTAGTTGTGGCATGCAGGCTCAAGAGTTGTGGCTCACGGGCTCTAGAGCACAGGCTCAGTAGTTGTGGCGCATGGGCTTAGTTGCTTCATGGCATAGGGGATCTTCCCGGACCAGGGATCGAACCCGTGTCCCCTGCACTGGCAGGCAGATTCTTAACCACTGTGCCACCAGGGAAGTCCCGTATCTACTCTTCTTCAAGTTCTTTTCCCATTTAGGTTATTACAGAATATTGAGCAGAGTTCCCTGTGCTATACAGTAGGTTAGGGTTGGTTATCTGTTTTAAATATAGCAGTGTGTACATGTCAACTCCAAACTCCCAGTCTGTTTTTTTTTGTCTGAATGCTTTATTTCTTTTAAATTGGGGTATAATTGATTTACTATGTTGTCTCAGGTGTACAGCAAAGTGAATCTGTTATAAAAATACATATATCCACTCTTTTTTTAGATTCTTTTCCCATATAGGCCATTACAGAGTATTGAGTAGAGTTCCCTGTGCTATACAATAGGTCCTTATTAGTATCTATTTCATATATAGTAGTGTGTATGTATCAGTCCCAATCTTCCAATTTATCCATCCCCCCTTCCCTGCTTACCCCCCAGTAACCATAAGTTGGTTTTCTACATCTGTAACTCTGTTTTGGTTTTGTAGATAAGTTCATTTGTAGCCCTTTCTTAGATTCCACATATAAGCAGTATCATATAATATTTGTCTTTCTCTGTCTGACTTACTTCACTCACTATGATAATCTCTAGGTCCATCCATGTTGCAGCAAATGGCATTATTTCGTTCTTTTTATGGCTGTGTAATATTCCATTGTATATACGTACCACATCTTCTTTATCCATTCCTCTGTTGATGGGCATTTAGGTTGCTTCCATGTCCTGGCGATTGTGAATAGTGCTGCAATGAACATTGGGGTACATGTATCTTTTCGAATTATGGTTTTCTCCTGATATGTGCCCAGGAGTGGAATTGCTGGATCGTATGGTAGCTCTACTTTCAGTTTTTTAAGGAACCTCCATACTGTTCTCCATAGTGGCTGCACCGGTTTACATTCCCACCAACCGTGTAGGAGGGTTCCCTTTTCTCCACACCCTCTCCAGCATTTATCGTTTGTAGAATTTTTGTTGATGGCCATTCTGACTGGTGTGAGGTTATACCTCATTATAGTTTTGATTTGCATTTCTCTAATAATTAGTGATGTTGAGCATCTTTTCATGTGCTTTTTAACCATTGTCTTTGGAGAAATGTCTATTTAGATCTTCTGCCCATTTTTTGATTGGGTTGTTTGTTTTTTTTGATATTGAGCTGCATGAGCTGTTTGTATGTTTTGGAGATTAATCCCTTGTCGGTTGCTTCGTTTGCAAATATTTTCTCCCATTCTGAGGGTTGTCTTTTCATTTTGTTTATGGTTTCCTTCACTGTGCAAAAGCTTTTAAGTTTAATTGGGTCCCGTTTGTTTATTTTTGTTTTCATTTCATTATTCTAGGAGGTGGATTGAAAAAGATCTTGCTGTGATTTATGTCAGAGAGTATTCTCCCTATGTTTTCCTCTAAAAGTTTTATAGTACCGGCCTTACATTTAGGTCTTTAATCCATGTTGAGTTTATTTTTGTGTATGGTGTTAGGGAGTGTTCTAATTTCATTCTTCTCCATGTAGCTGTCCAGTTTTCCCAGCACCACTTATTAAAGACACTGTCTTTTCTCCATTGTATATTCTGCCCTCCTTTGTCATAGATTAGGTGACCATAAGTGTGTGGGTTTCTCCCAACCTATTTTAAATTGAAAAAGGACGCTCGGAAGTCCACCATCTTGAAAATGCAGCCTTCCTTCAGAAAAGTCTAAACATTTCTCTTAGAATTTCGGTAACAAGTTCCTAAGGATTGTGTTCCCGTGAAATCCTCCCCCCAGGTAAACATTAAGTAAGAATCACTAGGAAATGAGGCCAGCTTCCCATTTAAGCCTCAACATTTTCTGATAACTCTGGTTAAGAGTCAAGATGTCCCTGTTACATCTCACGAGAGAACAGGCTCAGTGCAGCTCATTCATGCCCCAAATGCTTAGTCAGGGCTGCGCGGTAGAAAACAGACTGAGTTGCCGGATTTTTCTGAGATGAGAGTGGCACCAGCCTGACCCATCTTGATCCCTGTGGGGTGACTTCCCCTCCCCACCTCCCATACAGATGACGTTCTCTCTCTCTCTCTTTTTTTTTTTCTTCTGATGTTCTCTTCTTTTTCTGTTTTTGCGGTACACAGGCCTCTCACTGTTGTGGCCTCTCCCGTTGCGGAGCACAGGCTCCGGACGCGCAGGCCCAGCGGCCATGGCCCACGGGCCAGCCGCTCCGCGGCACGTGGGATCCTCCCGGACCGTGGCACGAACCCTCGTCCCCTGCATCAGCAGGCGGACCCCCAACCACTGCGCCACCCGGGAAGCCCCGATGTTCTCTTCTTGAACCAAGTTGCTGAAGGTTCCTGGGCTCCGCGGTGCCCGCAAACCCCGCTGCCTTGGTGTGCAGGGATGCTGCGTGGTTATGGAAATGAGGAGGGGTGAGCCGGACCTTAAATGGACCTTGCTTTATGCGAGAGTTTCCCAAAATGTATTCTAGGAAACTCTAATCCCAGGAAATGCCCTCAAAAACACGTTTGAGCCATGCTGTTTACTGTTTCTCCCTTTTGGAAAGTTTCAGGGCTTCTTAGCACGTGATAGGTACTCCGGCTGCGATTAGCACATAAGCATACCAAACTTCGTTCCATTTTATGTCACGCTGCATTGAAAAGAAAATTATCTGGAAAAAATGTTAAAAAATAGTACCAACAAAACAAACTTCTCTGTCTACAGTTCTTCCCCTTTCTCCAAATAATTCTTCATGATTTTCCATGAAAGACCCTTAGCCCAATACAGTCTTATGCAGTAGGCATGTCAACTTTATTCCCATCATTTTGGGTATGTTTTCTTATACATAAACAATACCAAAACAACACTTGAAAAATACTGAAATGTTGGGGTGGTGGCACAGTGGCTGAGAATCCACCTACCAATGCAGGGGACGCGGGTTCAAGCCCTGGTCCGGGAAGATCCCACATGCCGCGAAGCAACTAAGCCCGTGTGCCACAACTACTGAGCCTGCTCTCTAGAGCCCACGAGCCGCAACTACTGAGCCCGCGTGCCACAGCTACTGAAGCACACGCGCCTAGAGCCCGTGCTCTGCAACAAGAGAAGCCACCACAACGAGAAGCCCACGCACCGCAATGAAGAGTAGCCCCCACTCGACACAACTAGAGAAAGCCCGCACACAGCAACAAAGACCCAACACAGCCCAAAATAAATAAATAAATTTATTTAAAAAAAAGAAAAATACTGAAATGTTTGAAGAAGTAAACAAAGTTGATTTATAATCATACCACCTAGAGATACAGACACTGTTAATGTTTTGACATATTTCCCATCATGTTTTTCTACATTTCCATCAAATTCTAACAGGAACACTCTTTTTAAAATTTATTGAAGTCTAGTTGATTTACAGTGTTGTGTTAATTTCTGCTGTGTAGTAAAGTGACTCACTTATATGTGTATATACATTCTTTTTCATATTCTTTTCCATTATGGTTTATCACCAGATATTGAACATAGTTCCCTGTGTAGGACCTTGTTGTTCATCCATTCTATATATAATAATAGTTGGCATTTGCTAACCCCAAACTCCCACTCCATCCCTCCCCCAACCCCCATCCTCCTTGGCAACCAGCAGTCTGTTCTCTGTCTCTGAGTCTCTTTCTGTTTCACAGATAAGTTCATTTGTGTCATATTTTAGATTCCACATCTAAGTGATATCATATGGTATTTGTCTTTCTCTTTCTGATTTACTTCACTTAGTATGATAATCTCTAGGTCCATCTGTGTTGCTGCAAATGGCATTATTTCATTCTTTTTATAGCTGAGTAATATTCCATTGTATAGGTACCACATCTTCTTTATCCTTTCATCTGTTGATGGACACTTAGGTTGTTTCCATTTCTTGGCTATTGTGAATACTGCTGCTGTGAACATAGGGGTGCATGTATCATTTAGAATTATAGTTTTGTCTGGATATATGCCCAGGAGTGGGATTGGTGGATCATATGGTAACTCTATTTTCAGCTTTCTGAGTAACTTCCATACTGTTTTCCGTAGTGGCTGCACCAATTTACATAACAGGAATATTCATTTTTTTAACTTTTTTTTAAATTTTATTTATTTTTTTTATACAGCAGGTTCTTATTAGTCATCAGTTTTATACACATCAGTGTATACATGTCAATTCCAATCACCCAATTCAGCACACCACCATCCCCACTCCCTGACGGCTTTCCCCCCTTGGTGTCCATACGTTTGTTCTCTACATCTGTGTCTCAACTTCTGCCCTGCAAACCGGTTCATCTGTACCATCTTTCTAGGTTCCACATACATGCGTTAATATACGATATTTGTTTTTCTCTTTCTGACTTACTTTACTCTGTATGACAGTCTCTAGATCCATCCATGTCTCAACAAATGACTCAATTTCGTTCCTTTGTGTGTGTGTGTGTGTGTGTGTGTGTGCTTCTGCGGTACGCGGGCCTCTCACTGTTGTGGCCTCTCCTGTTGTGGAGCACAGGCTCCAGACGCACAGGCTCAGCGGCGTTGGCTTACGGGCCCAGCCGCTCCGCAGAATGTGGGATCTTCCTGGACTGGGGCACGAACCCGTGCCCCCTGCATGGGCAGGTGGACTCTCAACCACTGCGCCACCAGGGAAGCCCAGTTTCATTCCTTTTTATGGCTGAGTAATATTCCATTGTATATATGTACCACAACTTCTTTATCCATTCGTCTGTCAGTGGGCATTTAGGTTGCTTCCATGACCTGGCTATTGTAAATAGTGCTGCCATGAACATTAGGGTGCATGTGTCTTTTTGAATTATGGTTTTCTCTGGATATATGCCCAGTAGTGGGATTGCTGGATCATATGGTAATTCTATTTTTAGTTTTTTAAGGAACCTCCATACTGTAATCCATAGTGGCTGTATCAATTTACATTCCCACCAACAGTGCAAGTGGGTTCCCTTTTCTCCACACCCTCTCCAGCATTTGTTGTTTGTAGATTTTCTTATGATGCCTATTCTAGCTGGTGTGAGGTAATACTTCACTGTAGTTTTGATTTTCATTTCTCTAATATTAGTGATGTTGAGCAGCTTTTCGTATGCTTCTTGGCCATCTGTATGTCTTCTTTAGAAAAATGTCTATTTAAGTCTTCTGCCCATTTTTGGATTGGGTTGTTTCTTTAATATTGAGCTGTTTATATATTTTGGAGATTAATCCTTTGTTAATTCATTTGCAAATATTTTCTCCCATTCTGAGGGTTGTCTTTTCGTCTTGTTTACGGTTTCCTTTGCTGTGCAAAAGCTTTGAAGTTTCATTAGGTCCCATTTGTTTATTTTGTTTTTATTTCCATTACTCTAGGAGGTGGATCAAACAAGATCTTGCTATGATTTACGTCACAGAGTGTTCTTCCTATGTTTTCCTCTTAAGAGTTTTATAGTGTCCGGTCTTACATTAGGTCTCGAATCCATTTTGAGTTTATTTTTGTGTATGGTGTTAGGGAGTGTTCTAATTTCATTCTTCTACATGTAGCTGTCCAGTTTCCCCAGCACCACTTATTGAAGAGACTGTCTTTTCTCCATTGTGTATGCTTGCCTCCTTTGTCATAGATTAGTTGACCATAGGTGCGTGGGTTTGTCTCTGGGCTTTCTATCTTGTTCCATTGATCTGTGTTTCTGTCTTTATGCCAGTACTGTATTGTCTTGATTACTGTAGCTTTGTAGTATAGTCTGAAGTCAGGGAGTCTGATTCCTCCAGCTCCATTTTTTTCCCTCAAGACTGCTTTGGCAATTCGGGGTCTTTTGTGTTTCCATACAAATTGTGAAATGTTTTGTTCTAGTTCTGGGAAAAATGCCATTGGTAGTTTGATAGGGATTGCATTGAATCTGTAGATTTCTTTGGGTAGTACAGTCATTTTCACAATATTGATTCTTCCAATCCAAGAACATGGTATATCTCTCCATCTGTTGGTACCATCTTTAATTTCTTTCATCGGTGTCTTACAGTTTTCTGCATACAGTTCTTTTGTCTCCCTAGGTAGGTTTATTCCTAGGTATTTTATTCTTTTTGTTGCAATGGTAAATGGGAGCGTTTCCTTAATTTCTCTTTCAGAGTTTTCATCATTAGTGTATAGGAATGCAAGAGATTTCTGTGCATTAATTTTGTATCCTGCTACTTTACCAAATTCATTGTTTAGCTCTAGTAGTTTTCTGGTAGCATGTTTAGGATTCTCTATGTAGAGTATCATGTCATCTGCAAACAGTGACAGCTTTACTTCTTTTTTTCCAGTTTGGATTCCTTTTATTTCTTTTTCTTCTCTGATTGCTGTGGCTAAAACTTCCAAAACTATGTTGAATAAGAGTGGTGAGAGTGGGCAACCTTATCTTGTTCCTGATGTTAGTGGAAATGGTTTCAGTTTTTCACCATTGAGGACAATGTTGGCTGTGGGTTTGTCATATATGGCCTTTATTATGTTGAGGAAAGTTCGCTCTATGCCTACTTTCTGGAGGGTTTTTATCATAAATGGGTGTTGAATTTTGTCGAAAGCTTTCTCTGCATTTATTGAGAGGATCATATGGTTTTTATCCTTCAGTTTGATAATATAGTGTGTCACGTTGATTGATTTGCATATATTGAAGAATCCTTGCATCCCTGGGATAAACCCCACTTGATCATGGTGTATGATCCTTTTAATGTGCTGTTGGATTCTGTTTGCTAGTATTTTGTTGAGGACTTTTAAATTTATGTTCATCAGTGATATTAGCCTGTAGTTTTTTTTGTGACATCTTTGCCTGATTTTGGTATCAGGGTGATGGTGGCCTCGTAGAATGAGTTTGGGAGTGTTCCTCCCTCTGCTATATTTTGGAAGAGTTTGAGAAGGATAGGTGTTAGCTCATCTCTAAATGTTTGATAGAATTCACCTGTGAAGCCATCTGGTCCTGGGCTTTTGTTTGTTGGAAGATTTTTTTTTCACGGTACGCGGGCCTCTCACTGTTGTGGCCTCTCCGTTGCTGAGCACAGGCTCCGGACGCACAGGCTCAGCGACCATGGCTTACGGGCCCAGCCGCGCCGCAGCATGTGGGATCTTCCAGGACCAGGGCATGAACCCATGTCCCCTGCATCAGCAGGCGGACTCTCAACCACTGTGCCACCAGGGAAGCCCTGTTGGAAGATTTTTAATCACAGTTTCAATTTCAGTGCTTGTGATTGGTCTGTTCATATTTTCTGTTTCTTCCTGGTTCAGTCTCGGAAGGTTGTGCATTTCTAAGAATTTGTCCATTTCTTCCAGATTGTCCATTTTAGTGGCATATAGTTGCTTGTAGTAATCTCTCATGATCCTTTGTATTTCTGCAGTGTCAGTTGTTACTTCTCCTTTTTCATTTCTAATTCTATTGAGTCTTCTCCCTTTTTTCTTGATGAGTCTGGCTAATGGTTTATCAATTTTGTTTATCTTCTGAAAGAACCAGCTTTTAGTTTTATTGATCTTTGCTATCGTTTCTTTCATTTCTTTTTCATTTATTACTGATCTGATTTTTATGATTTCTTTCCTTCTGCTAACTTTGGGGTTTTTTTGTTCTTCTTTCTCTAATTGCTTCAGGTGCAAGTTTAGGTTGTTTATTCGAGATTTTTCCTGTTTCTTAAGTTAGGATTGTATTGCTATAAACTTCCCTCTTAGAACTGCTTTTGCTGCATCCCATAGGTTTTGGGTCATCGTGTTTTCATTGTCATTTGTTTCTAGGTATTCTTTTATTTCCTCTTTGATGTGTTCAGTGATCTCTTGGTTATTAAGTAGTGTATTGTTTAGCCTCCATGTGTTTGTATTTCTTACAGATTTTTTCCTGTAATTGATATCTAGTCTCATAGTGTTATGGTTGGAAAAGATACTTGATACGATTTCAATTTTCTTAAATTTACCAAGGCTTGATTTGTGACCCAAGGTATGATCTATCCTGGAGAATGTTCCATGAGCACTTGAGAAGAACGTGTACTCTGTTGTTTTTGGATGGAATGTCCTATAAATATCAGTTAAGTCCATCTTGTTTAAGGTAACCTTTAAAGCTTGTGTTTTCTTATTTATTTTCATTTTGGATGATCTGTCCATTGGTGAAAGTGGGGTGTTAAAGTCCCCTACTATGATTGTGTTACTGTCAATTTCCCCTTTTATGGCTGTTAGTATTTGCCTTATGTATTGAGGTGCTTCTATGTTGGGTGCATAAATATTTACAGTTGTTATGTCTTCTTCTTGTATTGATCCCTTGATCATTAGGTAGTGTCCTCCTTTGTCTCTTGTAATAGTCTTTGTTTTAAAGTCTATTTTGTCTGATATGAGAATTGCTACTCCAGCTCTCTTTAGATTTCCATTTGCATGGAATATCTTTTTCCATCCCCTCACTTTCAGTCTGTATGTGTCCCTAGGTCTGAAGTGGGTCTCTTACAGACAGCATATATGTGGGTCTTGTTTTTCTATCCATTCAGCTAGTCTGTGTCTTTTGGTTGGAGCATTTAACCCATTCACGTTTAAGGTAATTATCGATATGTATGTTCCTATGACCATTTTCTTAATCGTTTTGGGTTTGTTTGTTTGTTTGATTTTTGCGGTTCGCGGGCCTCTCACTGTTGTGGTCTCCCCCGTTGCGGAGCACAGGTTCCAGACGCGCAGGCTCAGTGGCCATGGCTCACGGGCCTAGCCGCTCCGCGGCATGTGGGATCTTCCTGGACCAGGGCACGAACCCGTGTCCCCGTGCATCAGCAGGCGGACTCTCAACCACTGTGCCACCAGGGAAGCCCTTGGGTCTGTTTTTGTAGATCCTTTTCTTCTCTTGTGTTTCCCACTTAGAGAAGTTCCTTTAGCATGTGTTGTAAAGCTGGTTTGGTTGTGCTGAATTCTCTTAGCTTTTGCTTGTCTGTAAAGCTTTTAATTTCTCTGTCAAATCTGAATGAGATCCTTGCTGGGTAGAGTAATCTTGGTTGTAGGTTTTTCCCCTTCATCACTTTAAATATGTCCTGCCAGTCCCTTCTGGCTTGCAGAGTTTCTGCTGAAAGATCAGCTGTTAACCTTATGAGGATTCCCTTATGTGTTATTTGTTGGTTTTCCCTTGCTGCTTTTAATATTCTTTGTATTTAATTTTTGATAGTTTGATTAATATGTGTGTTGGCATGTTTCTTCTTGGATTTATCCTGTATGGGACTCTCTGTGTTTCCTGGAGTTGATTAACTATTTCCTTTTCCATATTAGGGAAGTTTTCAACTATAATCTCTTCAAATATTTTCTCAGTCCCTTTCTTTTTCTCTTCTTCTTCTGGGACCCCTATAATTCGAATGTTGGTGCATTTAATGTTGTCCCAGTGGTCTCTGAGACTGTCCTCAGTTCTTTTCATTCTTTTTTCTTTATTCTGCTCTGCAGTAGTTATTTCTACTATTTTATCTTCCAGGTCACTTATCCGTTCTTCTGCCTCAGTTATTCTGCTATTGATCCCTTTTAGAGGATTTTTAATTTCATTTATTGTGTTGTTCATCACTGTTTGCTTGCTCTTTAGTTCTTCTAGGTCCTTGTTAAATGTTTCTTGTATTTTCTCCATTCTGTTTCCAAGATTTTGGATTATCTTTACTGTCATTACTCTGAATTCTTTTTCAGGTAGACTGCCTATTTCCTCTTCATTTGTTAGGTCTGGTGGGTTTTTACTTTGCTCCTTCATCTGCTGTGTGTTTCTCTGTCTTCTCATTTTGCTTAACTTACTGTGTTTGGGGTCTCCTTTTTGCAGGCTGCAGGTTCGTAGTTTCCGTTGTTTTTGGTGTCTGTCCCCAGTGGCTAAGGTTGGTTCAGTGGGTTGTATAGGCTTCCCGGTGGAGGAGACTGGTGCCTGTATTCTGGTGGATGTGGCTGGATCTTGTCTTTCTGGTGGGCAGGTCCACGTCTGGTGGTGTGTTTTGGGGTGTCTGTGGCCTTATTATGATTTTAGGCAGTCTCTGTGCTAATGGGTGGGGTTGTGTTCCTGTCTTGTTAGTTGTTTGGCATAGGGTGTCCTGCACTGTAGCTTGCTGGTTGGTGAATGGAGCTGGGTTTTGGCGTTGAGATGGAGATCTCTAGGAGATTTTCACCGTTTGATATTATATGGGGCTTGGTGGTCTCTGGTGGACCAGTGCCCTGAACTTGGCTCTCCCACCTCAGTGACAGTCCTGATGCCTGGCTGGAGCAGCAAGAACCTGTCCTCCACACGGCTCATAATAAAAGGGAGGAAAAAAAGAAAGAAAGAAGAAGATAAAGTAAAATAAAATGAAGTTATTAAAATAAAAAATAATTATTAAGAAAAAAATTTTTTTGAGTAAAAGAATAAAAACGGACAGACAGAACCCTAGGACAAATGGTAAAAGCAAAGCTATAGAGACAAAATCTCACACAGAAGCATTCACATACACACTCACAAAAAGAGAAAAAAAATATATATCGTTGCTCCCAAAGTCCACCTCCTCAGTTTGGGATGACTCGTTGTCTATTCATGTATTCCAGAGATGCTGGGTACATGAAGTTAATTGTGGAGATTTAATCCGCGGCTCCTGAGGCTGCTGGGAGAGATTTCCCTTCCTCTTCTTTGTTCGCACAGCTCCCAGGGTTCAGCTTTGGATTTGGCCCCGCCTCTGCGTGTAGGTCAGCGGAGGGCGTCTGTTCTTTGCTCAGACAGGATGGGCTTAAAGGAGCCACTGATTCGGGGGCTCTGGCTCACTCAAGCCAGGGGGGGGGGGGGGGCACGATGCGGGGTGAGCCTGCGGCGGCAGAGGCCGGCGTGACGTTGCACCAGCCTGAGGCGCGCCGTGAGTTCTCCAGGGGAAGTTGTCCCTGGATCCCGGGACCCTGGCAGTGGCCGGCTGCACAGGCTCCCTGGAAGAGGGGTGTGGATAGTGACCTGTGTTCGCACACAGGCTTCTTGGTGGCGGCAGCAGCAGCCCTAGTGTCTCATGCCCGTCTCTGGGGTCTGCGCTGTTAGCCGTGGCTCGCGCCCGTTTCTGGAGCTCCTTTAAGCAGCGTTCTTAATCCCCTCTCCTCGCGCACCAGGAAACAAAGAGGCAAGAAAAAGCCTCTTGCCTCTTTGGCAGGTCCAGACTTTTCCCCGGACTCCCTCCCGTATAGCCATGATGCACTAACCCCCTGCAGGCTGTGTTCACGCCGCCAACCCCAGTCCTCTCCCTGCTTTCCGACCGAAGCCCGAGCCTCAGCTCGCAGCCCCGCCCGCCCCGGCGGGTGAGCAGACAAGCCTCTCGGCCTGGTGAGTGCCGGTCGGCCCCGATCCTCTGTGCGGGAATCTCCCCGCTTTGCCCTCCGCACCCCTGTTGCTGTGCTCTCCTCCGCGGCTCGGAAGCTCCCCCCTCCGCCTCCCGCAGTCTCCGCCCGCGGAGGGGCTTCCTAGTGTGTGGAAACCTTTCCTCCTTCACAGCTCCCTCCCACTGGTGCAGGTCCTGTCTCTATCTATTGTCTCTGTTTATTCTTTTTTCTTTTGCCCTACCCAGGTATGTGGGGAGTTTCTTGCCTTTTGGGAGGTCTGAGGTCTTCTGCCAGCGTTCAGTAGGTGTTCTGTAGGAGTTGTTCCACGTGTAGATGTATTTCTGGTGTATTTGTGGGGAGGAAGGTGATCTCTGCGTCTTACTCTTCCGCCATCTTGAAGCTCCTCTATCACACCTTGGATTTCTCATCTAGTAGCGGCAGGATATTTTTTAAATGTCAAAAGAAAAGAACCATTAGCCCAGAATTATATATCCAGTGAAAATATCGTTCAGAAATGAAGGTAAATGAAGATATTCTCAAATGCAGGAAACCTAAAAAAGCTTCTTATCAAGAGACCTGCTCTGAAAGAATTGCTAAAGGATTTCTTTTTTAACAGAAAGGCAATGATACCAGATGGAAACTTGGGATATGAAATAGGAAGAGTAACAGAAATGGTAAATATCTGCCTAAATATAATATTAATAGATAGTCTGACATTTGGGGAAAAAAGTAATCTGATCTGATTCAGCGTATGTAGATCTGATTCATCACCTGTAGATCTGATTCAGCGCGTGTACATCTGATTCAGCACATGTAGATCTGATTCAGCATATGTAGATCTGATTCAGCGTATGTAACATAACTGCAATATAAAGACGGGGAGGGTAAAGGGAATTATTAGGAGTAAAGTTTCCACATTCCACTTGAAATGGCAAAATATTCTAAGTAGGCCCTGAAAAGATGTTTTTCTATTATAATCCTTAATTACTAAAAATTATGCAAAGAAATATAGTAAATAAAAACACAGTAGATATTTATTTTTTTAATTGAGGTATAGTTGATTTACAATGTTGTGTTAATTACTGCTGTACAGCAAAGTGACTCATTTATACATATATACATACATTCCTTTTTTTAATATTCTTTTCCATTATGGTGTATCATAGGATATTGTATATAGTTGCCTGTGCTACACAGTAGGACCTTGTTGTTTATCCATCATATATATAAAAGCTTACATCTGCTAACTCCAACCATCACCTTCCCCCAACACCTTCCCCCTTGACAACCACCACTCTGTTCTCTGTGTCTAGGAGTTTGTTTCTGTTTCATAGATGGGTTCATTTGTGTCATATTTTAGATTTCCCATATAAGTGGTATCATATGGTATTTGTCTTTGTCTGACTTACTTCACTTAATATGATAATCTCTAATTGTATCCGTGTTGCTGCAAATGGCATTATTTCATTCTTTTTTATGGCTGAGTAGTATTCCATTGTGTATATGTACCACATCTTCTTTAACCATTCATCTGTCAGTGGACATTTAGGTTGTTTCCATGTCTTGGCTATTGTGAATAGTGCTGCTATGAACATAGGGGTGCATGTATCATTTTGAACTATAGTTTTGTCTGGATATATGCCCACAAGTGGGATTGCTGGATCATATGGTAATTCTATTTTTAGTTTTCTGAGGAACCCCCATATTGTTTTCCACAGTGGCTGCACCAACTTATATTCCCACCAACAGTGTAGGAGGGTTCCCTTTACTCCACACCTTCTCCAGTATTTGTTATTTGTAGACTTTTTGATGATGGCCATTCTGACTGGTATGAGGTGGTCCCTTGTAGCTTTGATTTGCATTTCTCTAATAATTAGTGATGTTGAGCATCTTTTCATGTGCCTATTGGCTACCTGTATTTCTTCTTTGGAGAAATGTCTATTTAGGTCTTCTGCCTATTTTTTGATTGGGTTGTTTGTTTTTTTTGTTGTTGAGTTGTATGAGCTGTTTGTATATTTTGGAAATTAAGCCCTTGTCAGTTGCATCATTTGCAAATATTTTCTCCCATTCTGTAGGTTGTCTTTGCATCTTCTTTATGGTTTCCTTTGCTGTGCAAAAAGTTGTAAGTTTCATTAGGTTCCATTTGTTTTTGTTTTTATTTCTATTGCCTTGGGAGACCTAAGAAATCATTAGCATGATTTATGTCAGAGAGTGTTTTGCCTATGACCTCTTCTAGGAGTTTTATGGTGTCATGTTTTATGTTTAAGTCATTAAGCCATTTTGAGTTTATTTTTGTGTATGGTGTGAGGGTTTGTTCTAACTTCATTGATTTACAAGCAGTGGTCCAACTTTCCCAGCACTACTTGCTGAAGAGAATGTTTTTTCCCATTGTATATTCTTGCCTCCTTTGTCAAAGATTAATTGACTGTAGCTGCATGGGTTAGATAAATTAAAATGGAATAAACCCAAAAGAAAGCAGGAAAGGAGAAACAGGAACAACAAAAAAACAAATGAACAAACAAAAAGTGAAAAAACAGGAAACAGATGGTATACCTAAATCCAAACATATAAATAATTACACTAAATGCAATGGCCTACACATGCCAACTAAAAGACATCTTCAGAATGGATTTTTTAAAATGACATGACATTCACTTTATATATGATGATATACATAGGTTAAAAGTAAAACTATGGAAAATGATATACCACATAAATTAATTAAAGCCAGAGTGGCAATAAAATACTATAAAATAAAGTATACTTCATAGCAAAGAAAATTGCCAGGAATAAAGAGTGATATTACATAATGATAAAGAGTCAGTATACTAAGAACACATAACAATTCTATATGTGTATATACCTAACAACAGGGCTTCAAAATACATAAAGCACAACCTAAAGAACTGTGACAAGAATTTAATATGCCTTTCTCAGTAATAGAACTAGCATATAGAAATTCAGTAAAGATATAGAAGAATTAAAAAATACTATCAACCAAAAAGATATGCTTGACAATTGTAGAAAACTCCACCCAACAGTAGCAGAATACACATTATTTTCAAGTACACGTTGAACGTTCAATAAGATAAATCAAATCCTTCTTCACAAAACAAATGTAAAAAAGTCTAATGAACTGAAATTAAATTAGAAACAGAAATATAGTGGGGGGGAGAAAAAGATAGCACTTTTTTGACACTACATTTCTAAGTAATCCAAGGGTCAAAGAGGAAGTCTCAAGGAATATTAGAAAGTATTTTGAACTGAACAAGAGTAAAATTATAACATAGCAAAATCTGTGGGTTGCTTCTAAGGCAGTGCTTAGAGGGAAAGCTGTATCATTAAATGTTCATAATAGAAAAGAGAAAAGGTCTTAAATCAAGAACTTAAGCTTCTGCTGTAAGAAACTAGAAATGAAAGAGCAGAGTAAGCTCAAAACAAGAAGAAGAATGGAAATTACAGATATAAGAGCAGAAATCAATAAGAGTGAAAACAAAAATAATAGGGAAAGATCAGTGAAACCAAAAGGTGATTTTTAAAAAATCAGTAAAATTGGTAAGCCTATTGCAAGAATGACAAAAAAAGAAGACATACATTACCAATAGCAGGAATTTTATAGAGGAGATGTCACTGCACCACCCTTCAGACATTAAAAGGACCATAAGGGAATTCTTTGAACAATGGAACCTTTATAAGTTCAACAACTTAGATGGGAGGAACCAATTACTCAAAAACTATAAACTACCAAAACTCATACAAGAAGAAATAGAGGGCTTCCCTGGTGGCGCAGTGGTTGAGAATCCGCCTGCCGATGCAGGGGACACGGGTTCGTGCCCCGGCCCGGGAAGATCCCACATGCCGTGGAGCAGCTGGGTCCGTGACCCATGGCTGCTGAGCCTGTGCGTCCGGAGCCTGTGCTCCGCAACGGGAGAGGCCACAGCAGTGAGAGGCCCGCGTACCACAAAAAAAAAAAAAAAGAAGAAGAAGAAGAAGAAATAGAAAGCCTAGAATCCTGTAACTAATAAGGAAATTGAATTTGTAGTTTAAAATCTTGTGAAAAAGAAATCTTCATACCCACATGGTTCCACTGATGAATTCTGTCAATCATTAAAAGAAGAATTATCACCAATTTTACACAGTCTCCTCCAGGGGAGGAAATACTTCCCAACTTATTTTGTGAGACCAGCGTTACCCAGAAGAAGACAGTACAAGAAAAGAAAACTATGGACCAATATTCTTCATGAACACAGATGCAGAAATCCTCAACCATGCATTAGCAAATCATGTCCATCTGTCTGTCTATATCTATCTATCTGCCTATCAAATACATCATGACCAAGCAGAGTTTTATCCAGGGAAAATAAGGCTATACAATATTTGAAAACCAGTCAGTGTATCAGTGTAACCCACCAAGTTTGAAAGCTATGGAAGAAAAACCAAACCACATGATTATATTAATTGATGCAGAAAAGGAATTTGACAAAATTCAACTTCTATTCATGATACAAACTCTCAGCAAACTAGGAGTAGGAGGGAATTTCCTCCTATTTATGCATTTACGTAAAAGGCATAAGGGCATTTACATAAAACCTATGGCTAATATACTTAATGGCAAAAGACTGAATGTTTTCCCCCTAAAATGGTAAACAAGGTAAAATTATCTGCTCTCATGACTTTTCTTCAACATCATGCTGCTAGTTCTAACCAGAGTAATGAGACAGTAAAAGAACTCAAAGGCATATTGACTGGAAAAAAAAGAAACAACACTTTCCTCATTCACAGATGACATGATTGTGTATATAGAACATCCAGAGAGACTTACAAAAAAAAAAAAAAAGCTCCTATAACTAATAAGCGAATTTAGCAAGGTCACAGGATACAAAGTTAAAACACACAAATCATCTTTCTATAGGTTAGCTATGAAAACTATTAGAAACTGATATTAAAAACATAATTTATAGTCCATCCCCCAAAATGAAATACTTAGGTATAAATCTAATAAAACGTGTGAAATATGTATGTAAAAACTGCAAAATGCTCCTAACAGAAATCAATGAAGACCTCAGTAAATGGAAAGACAATGTATTTATGTATTGGAAGACTCAGCAGAGTAAAGATATCAGTTTTCCCCAAATTGGTCCATAGATTTAAAAGAATTCCAATCAAAATCCCAGCAGAACTCTTTGTAGATAAAAGCAAGTTCCTTGGGGCTTCCCTGGTGGCGCAGTGGTTGAGAGTCCGCCTGCCGATGCAGGGGAGCCGGGTTCGTGCCCCGGTCCGGGAAGATCCCACATGCCGCAGAGCGGCTGGGCCCGTGAGCCATGGCTGCTGAGCCTGCGCGTCTGGAGCCTGTGCTCCGCAACGGGAGAGGCCACGACAGTGAGAGGCCCGCATAACGCAAAAAAAAAAAAACAAATTCCTTGTAAAATGTAATGGAAAGGCATAGGCACCAGAATGATCAAATTAAAAAAGAATGAAATAGTGCCATTTGCAGCGACATGGATGGACCTAGAGATGATCATACTAAGTGAAGTAAGTCAGACAGAGAAAGACAATATAATATCACTTATATGTGGAAACTGGAAAAAAAATGATACAAATGAACTTATTTACAAAATAGAAACAGACCCACAGACTTAGAAAACAAATTTATGGTCACCAAAGGGGAAAGGTGGAGGGGAGGGATAAATTAGGAGATTGGGATTAACATATACACACTCCTATATATAAAATAGATAATCAACATGGACCTATTATATAGCATAGGGAACCCTACTCATTACTCTGCAATATCCTATATGGGAAAAGAATCTGAAAGAGAATAGATATATGTATATGTATAACTGAATCACTTTGCTGTACACCTGAAACTAACACAACATTGGAAATCAACCATACTCCAATATAAAATAATTTTTTGTTAATTTAATGGAAAGGCATAAGCACTAGAATGGTCAAAATAATTTTGAAAAAGAATAAAGTTGGAGGAATCACATTATTAATTTTAAGACTTACTATAAAACTACAGTAATTGCACAATATGGTACTGGTGGAGGGAAAGCTCCACATTTCCCTGGAACAAACAGAGAATAGATAACCCAGAAACTGAATCACATAAAGTTGACCAATTGATTTTTCACAAAGGTGCAAAGGTAATTCAGTGTAGAAATGTCATTTCAAAAAAGTGGAGTTGGAACAACTGGACAGCCATATGCAAACACACTTTCACCTAAACCTTACATGTTATAAAAATAACTCAAAATGGATCATAAGTCTAAAGGTAAAATGTGTAAAACTCTTAGAAGAAAACACAGGAGAAAATCTTCGTGGCCTGAGGTTAGGCCAGGGGTTCTTAGATCTGACACCAAAGCACAAGCCATAAAAAGCAAAAAATGGTTAACTTGGGCTTCATCAAAATTTAAAACTTTTACTCCGTGAAAGACACTTATTAGGAGAATGAAAAGGCAAGCTGGAAAAATATTGACAGATCACATGTCTGACAAAGGATTGTATCAGAATATATAACGAACTCTCAAACCTCAACAGTAAGGAAACAAACAGCCCCATTTTAAAATGCCGAAGGGCATGAACGGATGCTTCACCAAAGAGGATGTACAGATGGCATAAAAGTACATGAAAAGATGTTCAACATCATTAGCGATTAGAAAAATGCAAATGAAAGCCCAATGAGCTAGCACTGCACATCTCTTAGATGAGCTAAAACAAAAAGTACTGACAATACTAACTCCCCTTGAGGATGTGGAACATCTGGATCACTTCTACAGCGCTAGCAAGAGAGAAAAGGGTACCGCCACCCTGGAAAACAGTCTGGCGGTTTCTTAGAAAGTTAAACATACACTTTCCACGTGATCCAGCCATCCTACTCCCAGGTTACTTACTTCAGAGAGCTGACAACTTAGGTTCACACAAAAACCTGTACACAAATGTTTACAGCATCTCTACTTATGAACGAAAATGGGAAACAACCCAAATCTCCTTCAGCAGGGGAATGGATAAGCCAGCTGTGTTACATCCATGCAGTAGAAAACTACTCATCCGTGAGAAGGGGAAGGTGTTGGTAGGTGCAGCAACTTGGACGAACCTCAAAGGCATCGTGCTGGGTAGAAGCCAGCTCATAAGTTGACATGCTGTCTGATTCTGTTTATGTGACATTTTCAAGAAGAGAACACAATGATGGAGAACAGAACCGGGGCTTCCAGGGGTTACAGATGTGGAGAGAATGAGGGAGTTGTAGAAGGAGGTGGGAGAGTGCAGCGCTTCATAGCATGGGCACCTGAGTTGGCCTTCTCCACCACTTCGTAGTCCTGTGACGTCGGGAGTTATACAGCCTCTCAGTGCCTCAGCTTCACCTGTGAAATGGGAATGCTAACAGTACCTACCTGCAAGGGTCATGGTGAGGATTAAAGGAATGAATACATGTAGGGCACTTGAAATAGTGCTGTTATATAGTAAGTGCCCAGCAAGTGTTATCTGTGTCGCCAGTGTCCCGTGGGAGACATCAGAAAAGATAACCTGGAGCTCTTGGAGCCCCGCACTCTAAGCCAAAGGCTGAGGCTTGTATCAATGTATGTGTAAAACACACACACACACCCCTTCCCTTCCTCCTGGACCTCCTCTCTCTTTTTTTTCTCTCTCTTAAACTCAATAAAAAGAAGACAAACAACCCAATTGAAAAATGGGCAGAAGATTTGAAGAGACACTTCACAAAAGAAGATACACGAAAGAGGGTTAAGCATGGGAAAAGATGCTGACATCACTCATCATGAGAAAAATGCCAATTAAAACCACAATGAGATAACGCTACAGTGGCTAAAGTGAAGAAAGACTGACAATGCCAAGTGTTTGCAAGGATGTGGAGCAACAGGAACTCTCATACGGTGCAGGTGGAAATGCAGAAACAGGACAGCCATTTTGTATAACTATACGGTACTAGGCTACAATGTTAAACATACTCTTATGATATGACCCAGCAGTTTCATACCTTTGTACTTAGCCCTGTGTCTGCACAAAGACAAGGAAATGAATACTCAGAGCAGTGTTATTATTTTTTTGATTTTTATACAAATTTTAAAGGTTACTTTCCATTTACAATTATTCCACAACATTGGCTTTATTCCCCATGTTGTATAATAAGAGCAGCATTATTCTTAATACCCCCGAAGTAGAAACAGCCCAGTTGAATACTAGTCAGCAGTCAAAAGGAGTGAAGTATTAATATATACAACAGCATGGATGAATCGCCAAAACTTTATGCTAAATAAAAGTCAAAGATTCTGGTGCTGGGCTTCCCTGCTGGCGCAGTGGTTGGGGGTCCGCCTGCTGATGCAGGAGACACGGGTTCGTGCCCCGGTCCGGGAAGATCCCACATGCCACGGAGCGGCTGGGCCCGTGAGCCATGGCCGCTGAGCCTGCGCGTCTGGAGCCTGTGCTCCGCAACGGGAGAGGCCACAACAGTGAGAGGCCCGCGTACCGCAAAAAAAAAAAAAAAAAAAAAAGATTCTGTGCTCTCTGTTTCCATTTATATGAAATCGTCGAAAAGACAAAACGACAGTGACAGCAGACCAGTGGTTTCCCGGGGCTGTGGTCCGGGGAGATCAGCAGCGAAGATGCAGGAGAAACCCTTTTAGGATCGAGGAGCTGCTTTACAGCTCAATTTTGGTGGTGGTTCCAGTTACCAAGCTTCATCAAACTACGCGCATAAAATGGATGCGTTTCACTGAACATAAATAACGCCTTAAAGGAAAAAACAAACCCAAAGGCTGATTGTTTAAGTGTCTTTCAACCTGTTTTCCCAGTGCCTTAGGCGTGGTGGTCTCGGGGCCTGACGAGCAGACCTCCTTATCAGAAATAAGGTCATTTAAGGCTTTTTTTTTTCCTTTTTGGCTCAGAGCTGTGGATTCCGCTGACACTGACCAATTTCCAGTGGGCACCATCATGTGTCCCAGGCGGAGGCTGACAGAAACAAGCTTGTGTTCCTGTCACTAATGATATAAGCCTTCATCATTGTCTCTGCCAGGCTGTGTTCATTGTCATTATACCCACTGAAGAAGAGAACAGAGTCATAATGAGCTGGGTGTTATCTGCTCACCAATAATTTATAATGGGCAAACTAGGACAGGAACAGAGCTTTTTTTGACTAAGGAGGTTGCATGTCACTCTTCAAATCTAGGCCAAAAAATTATTTATAATGCATAGACAGTCACTCAGAAAGTTAAAAGGTTCCTTTCTTCTCTCCCATGTGTTTGAACAGTATGCTTTTCACCTTGGACTGGCACAAAGGCACCTCAGCATCTTACTGCTACACCTGCAGTCAGACTGTGGGAGAGATTGGGAGAGAGTGTACTTGAAGATAGTGACTAGCCTAGGAATGAGGCCTTTGTAGAAATGCCTTGAGGATTTCGGGTCCTCCCAGAAATCCAAGGAGAGGAAGGAGGGAAAAGTCAGGAAAAGGAAGAGACCCTTAGGTAAGGGTAGCTACCACACGCCTTAGGTGAGCTGTGAAGAATTACCTCAGCTGTTATCAGGAAACCCTCCAAACTGAGACGAAATCAGCAAAAGATGACTTGTATACGGGTGGGTTGAAACCAAGACAGGTCGTGCGCAATTAGGCAGTGACAAGCAGAATGGTTGTGGCCATCACAGCATCAAGGGAAAGGGTGTTTGGGGTGTGTGCCTCTGTTTCTAAGGGCTGTTTGGGGAAGCTGTATCTATGGGGATACTGACATCTGTGGATATTGGTACCTGCCCTAGGGGAGGCGAATCCCTCTGAGGGGAACCTGCTGAGTTGTCACAAGCCACCAGCATCCTGTCCTGACCACGCATTGGCCAGTGGCCTCCTGGTGGGTGATCTGCTGCTCCAGGCACCTTGACCCCGGGCCCCAGGGGGCCTGGACCAGCAAGTTCAATGGACCCTGCAGCTGTGGCCCTTGTTCTCTCTCGGTGAGCTGACTTTCTGGAACGAATCCATCTGGGGTGAATTAGGGAGGGGTGGGTCAGCTTTGAGTAAGGGGGCTGTTGGCCTGTGGTGTGTCTAAGGATCAAGGCCTCTGGGGTGCCACAGCTTCTCAGACTTCTTCAGGCTATGGGGGGCGGGTTGGTCCCTTGTCTAGTAGAGCAGCCCCTGCAGCTGCGATTTCCTATCCAAGTTCCTGGGATCCTAGGCTGCCTCAGTGCCTCAGTGGCTCAGAGCAGATCCCTTCCCCTCAAACTGAGCAGCTCCACTTTGATCTCTTCTGTAGGCGTGCAGTGTAGTGTGTCATTTAAAAAAAAAAAAAAAAAAGTCTATTTTTAGAGCAGTTTTAAGTTCCCAGCAAAATTGAGTGGAAGGTACAGAGATTTTCCATATGCTCTCTGTCGCTATATATGCACAGCCTCCCCGATTACAAACACCCCACCAACAAGCCTGGTCCGTTTGCTGCAACTGGTGAAGCTACGTTGACACGTCACTGTCCCACAAAGACCGTAGTCTAGGGTTCACTCTTGGGGTTGTACATTCTCTGGGTTTGGCCAAATATATGACACACGTCTGCCATTATAGTATCATATAGACTAGTTTCACAGCCCTGAAAATCCCGTGTCCACCTGTTCATTCCCCCACCACCTCAAGCCCTGGCAGCCGCTGATCTTTTTACTGTCGCCATGGTTTTGTCTTTTCCAGGTCATAGAGTTGGAGTCCTCAAGTGTGCAGTCGTTGCAGATTAGCTCTTTCACTCAGTAACATGCATTGATGTTTCCACCATGTCATTTTTAAAAGGGTTCAGCAACATTTAGCAGCTTGTCACATGCAGTCCCTGTCACGTTGCCTCTGAACCGTACGTGGCTTGTAGATGGTTTTGTGTGGGGTGTGCCTGGACTCCCCAACAGGATGATGAGCTCCGGGGCAGTGGGCAGGACGTGTGCCCTGGGTGGCACTGGCTCTCTACCGGACACTCAGGGTGCCTGGTTATCCCTCGTGACTTGGCGTCAGGGGCTAGGCGCTCTGGGTTGGAGGGGACCTGGTTTGGGCCTGAGGACAGACTGTCAGAGCAAACCCCTCGGGGCTGTTTATCGTGATAATCAGCATGTCATTTGTTCTCTGGAGTCAGAGCATCTGGCCACAGAGCCGATCTATAAGATTTTGCATCTGAGGCATGACTCACTGATCCTGTCTCTCTTTGTGGCCAGGAGCCTAGCGTAACATTTTTTCTGTCCCTGTTACTCAGCTCGGAAATATGGCGCACGTTTCTTTCCTTGAAAAGTTTTGATTAGATGATCTCAGCAGAACACATTCTGACCAAAAGTGCGTCCATCCCGTAAGGAAGGCTTCCAGAAGTGGAATGTTCCAGTAACCTGTGTATTTTGCGTTGACAGAGCTTCTCGAAACAAGTCTGAGAAGAAGCGTCGGGACCAGTTCAATGTTCTCATCAAAGAGCTCAGCTCCATGCTGCCTGGCAACACGCGGAAGATGGACAAGACCACCGTGCTGGAGAAGGTCATCGGATTCCTGCAGAAACACAATGGTAATGGTTACGCTTCTCTCCGTTTTTACTCCGTTCCTGCCATTTCCCTTTGGCAATGACTTCACCAAGTTGGTCTTCCTGCTTGGTTCTCCCTCCCCAGCAAACCCGATCTCCTCCGTCATAGGTTTCCTCTTTCCAAGGCGCTCCACCCTCTAGAAAAACCCTGTCTCCAGCAGGTTTGGGACAGGACACTCACCTCCCAAATTGCTTTCTCAGCCAGATGAGGGAATCCAGAGCAGACTCACAGGTCGCACCCAACCCAAGCAGGGCGGCACTAACAATGGAAGCATCTTGATTAGAAATGTCTGGAGCGAGCCTTTTCGTACAGCCCTGCCATGACCAGGTATTCATCTTCCAGTGGATCAGACGGTACTGGTGTCTCCATCCATTGCCGCCACTGCCCCTAAACTCTTTGGCCTTCTACCAAAGAGTTTAGGTAGAAGGAAAAAATTAATACCATGGGAAAAAAAATACCATGGAAAAAAGTAATCAAAAATAATTAATTGACTTAATATCAAATCCGTTTTTTAATTGAGGTGTAACTCACATAGCATAAAATTGACTACTTTAAAGTTTATAGTTCTCTGGCTTTTAGTATACTCACAGGTTGTACAACCATAGACACTATCTAATTTTATCATCCCCCAAAGAAACCCTGTACCCCACTAGCAGTCACTTCCCATTTCCACCCTCCCTCCAAGTCTTGGCAACCACTGATCTATTGAATCCTTCTGTCTCTGTAGATTTGCCTGTTCTGGGCATTGCATACAAATGGAATCATACAATACGTGGTCTTTCGTTTCTGGCTTCTTTCACTTAGCATCCTTATTTTAGCAAGTATCTGTGTTTCATTTCTTTTTATGGCCAAATGATATGCTATTGTGAGGATATACCACTTCACTTATCTGTTTACCAGTTGACAGGTATTTGGGCTATTTTCACTCTTTTGGCTGTTAAATAATGCTGCTGTGAACATTCCTGTACAAGGTTTTGAGTGGATATATATTTTCAGTTCTCTTGGGTATACCTAGGAGTGGAATTGCTTGGTTGAATGGTAACTTGGTGTTTAAATGTTTGAGAAACTGCCAGACTGTTTGCCACAGCAGTGGTACCATTTTTACATTCCCAGCAGCAATGGATGAAGATTCCAGTTTCTCCACATCCTCACCGACACTTGTTATTGTCTGATTGTGTGTGTGTGTTTATTATAGCCTTCCTGGTTGATAAGAAGTGATATTTCATTGTGGTTTTGATTTCCATTTCCCTAATATCTAATGATGTTGAGCTTTTCATGGGCTTACTGGCACATGGCAGATTTGTATGTCTTCTTTAGAGACTGTCTATTCAAATCGTTTGCCCATTTTTAATTGGATTATTTATATTTTTGCTATTGAGTTGTAAGATTTCTGGATACTAGACCCTTATCAGATATATAATTTGTAAACACATTCCTCATTCCGTGGGCTGTCTTTTCACTTTCTTAATGATGTCCTTTGACATAGGAAAGTTTTAAGTTTGATGATATCCAATTTATCTTCTTGTTGTTGGTGGTGGTTTCTTGTGCTTTAGGTATCATATCTAAGAAACTATTGTCGATGAAGGTCATGAACGTTTAAATCTATATTTTCCTCTAATAGTTTTATAATTTTAAGCTATAATTTAAGCACTTAGATATAAGCCATAGGTTAAACATTTAGATATTTGATCCACTTTGAGTTAATTTTTTGTATATGGAGTAAAAATAGGGAGTCAAAATTCATCCTTTTACAAGTGACTAGTTATTCCAGCACTCCACTCTTTTTTTTAACTTTTCAATACTTTATAAAGGTATAACACTCATACAGAAAATACACAGATCATAACTGTACAGTTGAATTAGTTAGGACAGAGTGAATACAGCCAGGAAGCCAACACCCAGGTCACGAAATAGAAGCTTCCTCAATAGTTGCCCCTTCCTATTTACCTCTGCTTTCCCCAAAGGTATTCTCTGGCTGACTTCCAATACCAGAGATTGGTTTCATCTGTTGGGCCCTCACTCAGATGCAATCATACATTATGAACATGATATTTGTGTGACTAATCTGTATTCTTCCAGCGCAATGGCTGATTCATTTTCATTGGTACCTAGTATTCCATTATACGAACTTATTACTTGAACTCATGTCTTTCTCAAATCATCCTGTCTCCATTTTACTCTCCTTCCAACCCTTTTACCTCTTAGCACGGCCCACCCTGCACTACTGCTCCCCTGTGGATGGTACAAAAAAACTGAAGAGTTAGGCGAGGGTTCAGGAGCTACTAACAAGCAAGAACAGAATTCTTTTTTTTTTTTCCTTAGCCATGACACCAAACATATTAAAGTCAGAAATGTCAGGTTACTGAGGAGATAATTACAGATCTTCTGTGCTTACCGTGATGCTTCTCCTTCACTGAACATTTTCCTAGACAAGATGATTTCATGGAAGAGGGCACAGCTGGGACACTAGAAAGTTTCATTGTACTTGTTATTCTTTTATTATTTCTGTAATGATTGTGTATACCTATTACAAATGTGACAGTAATGATATATCTCCTTTTTTACCCCGAAGCTGCCCAGGGGAGAGTAAAGAATATGTTAATTGCTTTTGTTAAAAGTCAGGGAAGAACAGTCAAGCCGGGAACAAGAATAAAGGATTGCAGCAATATTTGATTGCCCCCAATAATTTAAGCAGAATGGTTATATTTCCTAAATGATGATTTAGCTAAATGAAAGGGCAGGTTGGTTTGATTACCAAGATATTGTGTGCAAATTACTCAAACTAGGTCAGTGCCACTGAGAAATAGGACAGCTGAGATCAGGTTCATCAGTGTGACATTTATGTTGGGCTCTGTCCACTGTGGAATTACAGAATTGTCAAATCTGGGACCTGGAAAGGATCCGTCAGCAGAAATGCAGCCTCCTACCACCAGGAGTGCCTGTGTCCATCTCACCTTTTTCTTAAGACTAAGGCCTACTCCACACAGCCCCCTGAAACGCAACCAGGATCAACCCCAGATCTCCCTTATCCTTATTCCACATTCAAAAGAAGATAGAAAATCCAAGACAGATTTTATTGAGAAACATCACGGTTGGACCAAAATTTAGATTAAAGCAAAAAACAAAAACAAACAATAACTTAACTTATAATCCAAATGGACATGAACTCCACAAGCATCTGCGGTGGAGTGGAGGATAGCATGGTTAGCATTAATTCGGGGCTCACCTGGAGCCAGGCAGGCATTGTTCTAAGGGCTCCATAGAGTAACTCACTGGAGTGTATGTCATCTGAGCCTTGCAGTGACCCTTGGGTTGGTACCTTTTCACAGATGAGGGAACCGAGGCACAGAGATGCTCAGCCACTGTTATCAGACAGCCAGGAAGGTACAGAATCCAAACCAGGCATTCTGTCTCCAGAGCCCAAGGTTTTAACATTACACCGTACTGCTTCTCCGCAAGACATGATTTATGGGACGCTTACAGATAGAGACGTCATAGCTACACTATAGCTGTTGATTAGTGCGGCCTTTTAGACTACTGGCTCTCACCCTTGGTGGCCCCTTAGAATCACCTGAGGAGCTTTTAAAAGTACATGTAACTGGGTCACAGCTCACAGGCCAACACCTCAGAATTTCTAGGGGTGGAACCCAGGTTGTGAGCTGGAGCGGGCTCAAACCAGCTTGCAAAAGGTGATCGTTAAATTTTCAAGAGTTTTCCAAGCCAGTTGACATCAAGTTGGCAGCTAGAAATCAGCCAGGGTCTGAGAATTTACACCATAAAAACAGGCGAACACTACTGCTGTGGGTGTGGAGAGCCTTTGACCAGCTCACCCCTGGGTCAGGCCTAAGCATCAGTATTTTTAAAGCTGCCCAGGTGATTCCAGCGTGCAGCCAGGGTTAAGAACTGTGGATTTAGATGTGCTTTCTGCCTTCGCGCTGAAGGTGGCCCACGTGATACGTCAGGCATGAGGATGAGGTGCAGGTACTCGTTATAATTATTTAGCTCTTCCCTCAATGATCTGTCAGGCATCCCTATTTTCTCAGCTTGGGAGATACACCTTCACCCTGGAGTGCATACGTTTTCTCTTTGGAGTAATCCACCTCAAAATGAGAATCTGACCGTGTTTCTCTGTAGGGAACCGTTGTGTCATCAGGATCTGTTACAGGAGAGAAACCCCTAAACTATGTGGATAGCAAGGCATATTGGGCAGTCTTATCCACACCCGTGGAAACGTTGCTTCTACGAGACCAGGCTGACCTGTGTGCTTTCCTCTGCCTGTGCGAGTCTCAGCTGATTCAGTGTCACTTTCTCCCAACATCAAATTCTAGTCTTCATCCTTGCCCCTTCCGTACGTCTGCCTTAGTGAGCGGGGGTGGGGTGGAGATGGCAGCAGAACAAGGAGAAATGTCCCTGTTGGACAGGGTGACAGTTACCCCATCCAGCCTATTTTCTGCCCCATTTTCCAGACGACTCCTTGACCGTATATAACCTAAAATCGTACCTGCTTGTTCATGCGTAGCATGAGCTATTGGGAGGTGAACGTTCTAGGGGCACAAGTACAACTTAAACTCTGGTAGACTTTGGGGGTTCAGCTTCTGATTGCAATGTTCCCCTGCAAAATTGCTCCCAGATGGTGGTGCTTCCCTTGCTGTTTAGAAACCACTCTGACGATATTGCTTTGCTAATCCTGCCCTGTCACCTATAGCTTGTGATATTGTCCCGTAAAACGCCGGTAGAGATGAGATTATAACACTGAATTCGATTTCCCAGTTTAACTTGTTCGGAGGCATTTTATCTATTTTTTAACGTGCTGTGGATGGAGCCTTAACTTGCAAGGGCTGTAATTAGATTATTGAAAATCAAAGTGAATGAGATGGCAGCTTTCATTATTATTATGCTGTTGCTGTGGAAAGTATCTAGTCATACTGAATGAGCTAAAAGAAATGTAAGTTGGATGGTCCTTGTCTATATCAGATTTGGGCTGCCAGAAAGACTCTTCTCCTAGACAAACAATTAACCTACAGTTTCATCCTGATGGTCGAGGAATTTTACAGAAGAGCGCATGTGTTGGGAAAAGGGGGAGGGTATTTATGGGTTCGTTGATAAGCATAGCCGCAAGTCCATCTCTTTTCTAAGTGCTAAAAGGGTCGCAGTCATTGATCTGAGGAACTGGGAGTTTCACCCTCTCCTCTTTGGCTCAGCTGGGACCCCAGAACGATAACTGGCCCAGATGTGTGTGTAGCGCCTGGCCTCTGCTTCCCAGGATGCCTTTCACTGGGCACAGCCTGTGGCCACAGTGGCATCAGCTGAGAGGGGTCCCCACACTGGTCCCCGCTGGTGGCCCTTCAGTGCTGTTGGCTGACTACCTGTCCACCATGGTTTCCTTTCCTGGGTTTCTTCCTGTGTTCAGTGACCAATGGCCGTTAGTGGCTCTTTTGTGCTCCTTTCAAATCATGAAAGACAAAACTTCAGTTGTGTGCAGGAGCAGCAAAAATTCTTTCAGAAATCAAGAAGGGAGATCTCTTCCCCGCAGGGAATGCGGGATGACTGAACTCGGGGAGGTTTACAGAGTCACACGTGTAACTCACCCTTCACAGCATCTTCATTCAGGAGTGACCACTTTCATTCATTCACATCCATTCACTCAGATGTCAGGATGAACTCGCCAAACTCCCTGCGGAGAAACTACCAACAACACAGCGTCAAAGGAGAAGGCCTTTAAATGCCTCTCCTCGTTTAAGTTGATAGATTATCTGCCTGAACAATTTGCATTTTCTAGGAAGTTGTTGAACAGAATATGATTCTCTCTGAGGTAAAGAGATAAATCATAGCTACGTGGGTTTTTCTTAGCACCAAGAAAATAACCCCTAAAGAAACCTCTTACTACATAAAGTGGAGCAAAACATTGGTTAAAGATGGAGGATAAACTGAAGGAAAAACAAATATATCCAGTATAGCATTTGAGCTCCCTGTAATAATCTTATAAGAGATATTTTATTAATAAAGCACCCTCTTTCAAAAAGGCAGAAGCCAGACATGGAAAAGTGTTCAACGACACTTAATGGGTAAAGAAGATATGCTACATATATACAGTGAAATATTACTCAGCCATAAAAAAGAGTGAAATAATGTCATTTGCAGCAATATGGATGGACTTGGAGGGCATTATGCTAAGCGAAATAAGTCAGACAGAGAAAGATAAATACTGTGTGTGCTATCACTTATATGTAGAATCTAAAAAATACAACAAACTAGTGAATATAACAAAAAAGAAGCAGGTTCACAGCTATAGAGAACAAACTAGTGGTTACCAGTGGCGGTGGGAGGGGGTAGACAATACAGGGCTGGGGGATTGAGAGGCGCAGACTATTGGGTGTAAGATAGGCTCCAGCATGTATTGTACAACACAGGGCATAGAGCCAATATTTTATAATAACTGTAAATGGAAAGTAACCTTTAAAAATTATATAAAAATTAAAAAACAGAAAAGAGGTTTGAAGATTAGTCAGTAAACCAAAAAAAAGTGAAATGCCCTGAAATCTTACAGTTTTCATAGGAAAGAAACTTGATTGGTATTTTCCCGAGCTTGACAAAAATCCTAAGAATTTACATGAAGTTACCGAGTTGTAAAGCAGAAGGAAATTATTCTAAGTCATGAATAGTAAAAACCAATTTCAATCAACTATGATAAAGAAAAGACAAAAGGGCAGGAGCGCTAGAGTGTTTAAGGAGTCCTGTGTAGACCAATGACTATTAAATTTACAAATACGAAAAACGTCTTCCAAACAAGGTAGTTACTTGAAACGGGCAAAGTACAGATTAACCCAAAAAAGTTTTGGGAAGAGTAAATTCTGGCCTTAAAAGCAACTAAGTAACATGCTTTTGTATAGCACATTATACTTCAGGAACTGGAAATGCTGAAAAATACATGACAGTCTGCACAGACACAGTAGGTTAGATACTACGCACCTAAGATGTTTCTGGAACTTTGAAAATACCAGCTCACTAAATCGTTTTGTTTCACTTTGACCATGAAGAAGCAGCTTAAGGATGTGACCCTCCATCCCTGTCCTTGTTCCTGTTGCCTTGAGAGGTGGCAACCACATAACTCCAACCGCTGATGGGCTTTGTCATGTAGAAATTCAAGGGCGTGGTACCACCTGCTAATTGTAGGCACTACACCCAGTGCAGAGGGTGGGCTTCTCTCCTCACAGAAGCCTCATTGAAGGGGTGTGAAAATGTCAAGAGGTGTTTTTAAGCCCATTGCGTCCAAAGCACCGGGTCCTCAGAATCAGAGTAACCTATGTCCTTCTATCAGCTTCTTTCATTACACTACACACTTACGCAAAATCACGTAGAAATCACGTGTGCTTCATCTGTTAATTCCAAGTTCTAGGTGCCTTCCCATCTAAAAGCTTGTTTATGCTTTTTTTTTTTTTTTAGAAGTCTCAGCGCAAACGGAAATCTGTGACATTCAGCAGGACTGGAAGCCTTCATTCCTCAGTAATGAAGAATTCACCCAGCTGATGTTGGAGGTGACATGCACTTTCCAATTAGCTTAACGGGTTGCAAATTAAAATCTAGCTGCTTGCTCCAGATAAGACCCTGTGCCCAAAGTAAACAGCCGTTCTCGACCCTGCAAAGAGGGCTGGGAACAGATAGACTCTTGAAAAATCTGCCTGCTCTTGCTTATGTTTTGGCTACCGAGTTGGGCAGTAGAAGCGAGAATCCCCAAACTCAATGCAAGTGTGTACCGTTGCCATGGTGACTGCCAGCCCACTCACATCTCCCAACCAGAGGATACCTCGTTGGGGAGCCAGGCAGGAACAGAGTTGGAGGTAGGGAGAGAGAGGGGATTACGTCTCTGCCCTGTATTTATGCAGAATATAATGCAGCAGTTATATATTTTTCCCTTAGTAGGACACATTTTGAAAGCCAGAGTCTTCTTTTAAAATAATGCTTTTAACTTGATCTCCGATTCCATCAACATGACGTGTGGATATCAGCCATACGTGACTGTGTCTCCCCACCCAGCACGTGGTCTCTCTGTGCCAAGAAGGATGCTCACATTTCTTCCTCCGGAAAGTTAAGGGCCCACGCCCATCTGCTGGGCTGGATTTGAGGGAATCTGACCGATCTGAGTGCCTGGCCTTCTTCAACATCATGTTTCTCTATGGGTGAAACTTCCCAGTACAGATGAGGATAAGTCACTGCAAAAACATCTAGATGGTGCTGACTTCTGAACTGGGGATAAGACTGGGAGTGTTTGGATACAATGGTGGACAGAGAGAAAGCCCCAGACGTGGCATGTCTGGGCCCTTGAATTAGAAGAAGAAACCTGGGATGGATGGGTTCAGCCAGAGGAAGTTAGACACTGGCTGTGTCTGTGGTTCCTGGCAGGGTTTTAGAGAATGGCTCTTTGGGAATCTGTCTGTCTAGATCTCATCTTATGTGCCTATATAAGACTGATGTAAACGTTAATTTACATAGATTAACTGTGCAGAAAACAGAAAGTTACTGGAGTAAGAAAATGCCAGAATGAAGATGTCCAAATATTATGAAATATAAAAGCATTAATGTACATTTGCATGAAATGAAAGATACTTAAATCTGCATGTGAACTATATTTAAAGAAAATACAGAACTTTCTCCAGAAGCAATGCATTTTAAGTATGTTAAATTTAGAGGAGCTTGTGAAATATCATGTTGAATTAATGCATCATTATGCTACTTCACAGAAATCATTTTATCTTTTAATTCTTGGGGAAAAGTAATTAAAACACATAACCCTCTAGCATATAACCCTCTTAAAACGTCTGTAGCACAACTTTTCCCCCCCGCAAGGAGTTTCAGGGCGTCAGAAGTATTTGAGAGAACAGGACTTTTATAAGGTTAACAATGTATAATAGTTGCTTGTGGTAGTCTTTTATGGTCATTTGTATTTCTGTAGTGTTGGTTGTAACTTCTCCTTTTTCATTTCTAATTTTACTGATTTGGGCCCTCTCCCTTTTTTACTTGCTGAGTCTGGCTAAAGGCTTATCAATTTTGTTTACCTTTTCGAAATACCAGCTTTTAGTTTTCATTTATCTTTTCTATTGTTTTCTTAGTCTCTATTTCATTTATTTCTGCTCTCATCTTTATGATTTCTTTCCTTCTGCTAACTTTGGGTCTTGTTTGTTCTTTCTCTAGTTGCTTTAGGTGTAAGGTTAGGTTGTTTATTTGAGATTTTTCTTGTTTCCTGAGGTAAGCTTGCATCGCTGTAAACTTCCCTCTTAGAACTGCTTTTGCTGCATCCCCTAGGTTTTAGATCATCGTGTTTTCATTTGTCTTTAGGTATTTTTTTATTTCCCCTTTGATTTTTTCAGTGATCCATTGGTTGTTTAGTAGCATATTGTTTAGCCTCCAAAACACGTGTTTGTGTTTTTTGCCGTTTTTTTTTTTCCTTGTAGCTGATTTCTAATCTCATAACGTCATGGTCAGAAAAGATGCTTGATAGGATTTCAGTTTCCTTGAATTTACCGAGGCTTGCTTTGTGGCCCAGCATGTGATCTGACCTGGAGAATGTTCCATGTGCACTTGAAAAGAATGTGTATTCCCTGCTTTCAGATGGAATACTCTATAAATATCAATTAGGTCCATCTGGTCTAATATGTCATTTAAGGCCTGTGTTTCCTTATTGATTTTCTGTATGGGTGATCTGTTGATGTAAGTGAGGTGTTAAAGTCCCCCGCTATTACTGTGTTACTGTCAATTTCTCCTTTTCTGTCTGTCAACATTTGCTTTATGTATTGAGGTGCTCCTATGTTGGGTGCATATATGTTTACAATCGTTATATCTTCTTGGATTGATTCCTTGATCATTATGTAGTGTCCTTCTTTGCCTCTCATAACAGTCTTTATTTTAAAGACAAAAATTTGGGCTGAACTGAGACTTAGGAGACTGAAATTTCTAGAAAAAGAAGATTTTAGATTTGTATGGATATGCACTTTCCTCTGCTCCCAGTGTAGACTCCCTAAAGCCAGTCTAAAGGAAATCATGCTAGGTGAGTGAATTGGACCCCAAAATTAAGCCTATACAACAAGTGGACCTTCTGGGTGAATTGCATCTTTGAGGCATATGGGAAACCCACCGACTAGAATTTTTGACTTCTCTCTGACTGTTTTAGGCTCCTCTTCTACCCTCTTGCCCCTCAGTAGACACAGGCCAGGTGATGGGTGACTGGAGCCTCCTGTACCTTCCCCATGATGGTTCCCACGGGACGATGCTCTCGTTTTCCAAGGTGCAACTTCTCCATAGTGTGTGTCCCATTCCAGCTGCATATCCCCCTCCTTTGTTCAGAGCCATTTCAGGGAGCATGAGGAATCAGATGCCATGTCTTCATAACCAGGAGGTTCCTTTCTAAATGAAGATGAAACCCAGGACAGAACCCATCAGGCCCCAGGGAACTGCACTGCTGGTGCCGTCTGGATGTGAATCCCTCCTTCTTCCCTCTTCTCCCAGAAGAGCCCCAAACCAGACTCCATGAGAATTCATACAGTTATGGAATTTGAAAGAACAGAATGACTTGGTCGCAGACCAGCCAAGCTGGTTGAGTGTAAACTGGCCAAGATGGTGACTATAAGCATTGGAACAAGTAAACTCAAAAAAGGGAAAGCTCTTACTGACTGGCAACTAGGAAGTGTGTGGTATTTCTGAATTTTGTTCAGAAAAGCTACAGCCATCTTTTTTCTTGCCCAGATGTTGTCCCAGAGAAGACAAAAAACATTCTATCAGAGCCAGGAATTGGCAGAAAGGGGTGGTTTTGTTTCCTTCTGGTGTGCGGCAGGTATGAAACTCGGGCCATTATGGCATCTCTGGCGTCCCTGAAGCTCCTGCCAAAGTCCCCATTGCAATAAGAGGGGCACATCGCTTTTCAGTCACGTTCTATCGAGTCCCTCTCAAATGCTGTGGATGGGACTTCCACAACCATCGCGAGCATTCTTTTTTTTTTTTTTTTTTTTTTTTGCGGTACGCGGGCCTCTCACTGTTGTGGCCTCTCCCACTGCGGAGCACAGGCTCCGGACGCGCAGGCTCAGCGGCCATGGCTCATGGGCGCAGCCGCTCCACGGCATGTGGGATCCTCCTGGACCGGGGCACGAACCTGCATCCCCTGCATCGGCAGGCGGACTCTCAACCACTGCGCCACCAGGGAAGCCCGCGAGCATTCTTAAAGCAGTGACTCGGTGTAATTCTTGTGCATTTGATGGAAAACGCCAATGGGCGTTATCTTCCATCTATAAATACCTTCAGCTTTTTAACACCCACTTGCTCTACAACTTCAAGAGGGCATGGGCTCCCTGTGCAAGAAGAGAATTTATGTTGTTCCTGCTTTTCCCGATATTCTAATCTACTTTTTCTAAAATGGTCCAGCTGACGTCATCGACAGCGCCTCCACCGGTTCAAAAATATTCACTTCCAGGAGCACTGCTACTATGATTTTTTTTTTAATTTAGAAAAATACTTAAGGGAAAAAGAAAGAAAGTTCACTAGGATGTACCTCGGTGTTCCCCATGAGCCATAAGTCTGATCCCGGATCTCTCCAGCTCAGCACGCTTGGCATTTCGGACCTGATAATTCTTCGTTGTAGGGACATCCTGTGTGTTGTAGATGGGAGGTTTCAAAGCATCCTTGGCCTCTACCCGCTAGATACCAGGAGCACCCACCCCAGAACTGACAAGCAAAAATGTCTCCAGACATTGCCAGATATCCCTAGGGGGGCAAAGTTGCTCCCAGTTGAAAACCACAGATAAATTCCAAGAGGATGAGGTCCACTTAAGAAATGTGCTTTAAGATGTTTTTCAGTCTTAAATCCTGCAGTACGTAAGTGTTCAACAGTAAGTGACCCACATGTTAATTTTCCTGGTGAAGAGAACTCCCACTTTGGTGCGTGGTGATGGTGGGTGCCCTTCTCTGCACACTTACTGGACTATTTCCGCTTACTGCTGCCGTGCACTTGGCCATACCCTCCTACCCTGAAGGAATCCGTGCCCTTTGGCTGTGCAGATGCTCAGGAACACCCTAGGAGGATATAGCTGCGTGCATACAAAATGTTTCCAGAACTTTCTAAGCACATATTTCAGTTTGGGGGTTTTTTCCCCCACAGCGGAAAAATTCCTATATTTGCAGAAGATGCTATTTTAACAATACAGTCAGTGAGGCAACAGTGATAATTTACAGGGATGGTCTGCGTGAGCATATTACGTCCTCAAAAATTTGTTTTTGGGGAGGTGGACTTTGTTTTTAATCTCCTCCATCTCATCACTGTGCCCATAGAGCCAGTTGCCAGGATGACCCCATCCTCTGCTGAATAGAGTCTGGATTTTAGAAATCACCTTCTCATGTGTCTCATGAGAGCATCGTGAGCCCCTGATAAGGAATCTGAAAACAAAACAGCGAGTCTGTGAGAAAACATGGACGGCCTGTATCTCTTCTCTCGTGAGCACCCAGAGCAGTGCATCTAGCATAGAGCAGGCACTCAGTAAAAACTTCTAAACAAATGAATTTTCCGGTTATTTTGAAATACAGTTGGCCCTCCGTGTCTGTGGGTTCCGCCTCCGAGGTTGGTTGAATCTGAGAATGTAGAGCCCACGGATATGGGGGCAACTCTCAGGGACTTAAGCACTCGTGGATTTTGGTGTCTGCAGGGGTCCTGGGACCAGTCCCCCACGGATACCGAGGGACAGCTGTTCTCATGGGTCTGGTTGAGTTACACAGCACGTCCCCATCGGTCCTTACCTTTCGCTTTGGTGGATTCATGTGAACGTTCTCTACAGACACTTCCTTCAGGAGGTCTTTCTATGGCGATGGATGTAAGCAGAGGTCTACGCCAACCAGCAGGCACAGTTTTTCTTTTTTTTAACACCTCTGTGAGGTCTGCTGTCTTAGTATATGTTTACCAGTGAACGCAGAGTGATATTGGGGCTAGGACAAGGACTGTAAAATATCACTGACAGCTTTTAATGGGTCACCGTGATAGTTCTGATTCGGCCCAAAGGTACGCTTATCATTAAAACTACTTAGGTACAGGGCCGTTCACAGGCCGCCGCCATGCTCCCCTCCTTGCAGGAATCGCTGGATGGAGGTGAGGGGGGAGCGAGAGAGCAGCGAGGAGGGCAGCCCCACCGAGGAGCGGAGACTCAAGCCACTGCCCAGCAGCCGCTACTGTGTCTGCAGCTACCGTGGAAGCAGATTGGCACAGCAGCGAGCGGACAGTGATGGTGGAAGCCCACGTGGCACAGATGCAGAAACTCCCTCCGGTGATGATTTCAGCCTCTCCTTGGCGGATACTAATCTACCCTCTGAAGTGGAGGCAGAGCCGTACAGTTTCATCGCTAAGCATCTTTCTAAGGGAGCAGTCTTTGAAGGGCTGGGTAGTGTTGCATGAGTGGAGCTGAGAACTCCAGGTTACAGCATCAGTTGTTACTACTGCCTTTTCCACAAGAAAAACTGCTTCCCTAAACAGCGACGACGGACTCCGAACATAACTCGAGTATACGGTCTGCTTTTTAGGAGGGTCTGAAAAAGGACTTGAACTTTTCAGGCTTGCATTGGACAAGCATATTCAAGGGCTGAAAAATAACAGGAACTGTGAGGAAAGGGGTGGGGAGAACCGCATACAGTCCTACCCGAGCAGCTGTTTTGAGGATGCTGTATGCCCAATCCAAAGGGTGGCTCATCTCTTTCAGAAGAAACTTACCTTTCTGCTACATGCTGCTCTGAGTTATACTCCTGTTGAGGTTAAAGAATCAGATGAAAAAGCAAAAAGAGACCTTCTCAGGCTTCTGAGTGTGGCCAGTCTCCAAGGCCTTATTCACGAAGGCACCATGACGTCTCTGTGCATGGCCACCACGGAGAAGCAGCGTAAGTCCGTGATCATCGACACTAGTAGCTCCCAGCCTCAGTTCCACGGCGCAGGAAGCAACTGGTCTTGTGAGGATGGAATGCAGGCTTTTTTGAATGGTGCTGACAGAGGTAACCCTTTTCATTTTCGGCAAGTCCTGGAGAACTTTAAACTAAAGGCCATACAAGACGCAGATAATTTGAAGAGATTTCTCTGGCGGGCTGAAATCAATCATTATGCTTTGTTTCAATGTTTCATGTTTCTAAAGAACTGTGGTAGTGGAGATATCCTTTTGGAGATCGTTAAAGTGGAACACGAAGAAATGCCCAAAGCCGAAAGTGTGGTAGCTGTCCTCAAAGGATTTATGAAAGAAACTCCTGCCCAAAGTTTTTGATCACATGTTTTGAGATGATTATATTGTGAAGTTATGCAAGCCTTGGTGTTTGAAATTGCAGTTGTTATAACTGTCATAGGATTGCTATTTCAGATTATTTGAAACACATTCTAGATTTTTTTCATTTTGTACTTTTAAGATTAAGCTTAATTAGACATTTAAAAAAAAAAACTAGTTAGGTAGTTTCCATGGCTAAATTCTGTTTCATGAAACCAGTAGGTCCCGTTTTTCACCAAGCCTTTTTGTGCTTTGCAAGCAGTTTGCCTGGGCTAGACAAATTCTGTGTAAGAAACCGCCTTGTGTGCCAGACAGAAAAATGTGCTGTGAGGTTAGTCGTGAAAATATTTGAAGGGTTACGAAATAAAGTTGGCAACCTAACCCGGGGTCCTTGGCTTCGATGACCCTCTCGTTCGTGAAAGCATGACCGAGGAGCCTTCACCTGTTGTGTTTTCCGCAGGCATTAGACGGCTTCATCATCGCTGTGACGACGGACGGCAGCATCCTCTACGTTTCTGACAGCATCACGCCTCTCCTTGGGCATTTACCGGTGAGTTTCTGTTCTGATGGCCTTTGCCAGTACGTGTGATCCTCTTTCCTGGAGGACCATTCAGATCTCAGAGCCGGGGCGCTGCAGGTGTGCGGGAATCTGTGTGTAAGGAGGGTCAAGGAGTGCCCTCCACCGGGCCGAGGCCAAGCTCGGAGGCTTCCTGAGGGAGGCGGGTGCAGGCCTGTGTCATCCTGGAACAAGCAAGACCTGGAACGGGGGCTGTGGTGCAGGTCCTCACTCTCCAGTGCTCCAGAAACCGCCCAGGAGCCATGAGCCTACAGCACAGTTAGCAGAGCTCAGAGCCTTTATGGAGGCTGACAGACACCTGCAAAGAAAGACAAGGTCCCCTGAGAGCTGGTGGAGGGATGTGCACCAGACGGCTGGGGACAGAAGGGGGTTTGGGGGTCGCTGGAGATGTAACTGAGATGCAGTAGGTTGTAACGCTTGCTGGTGGTAAGGGTTCAGTGCCCGGGATGATGGTGGGAGGGGGGAGTGAAATACTCTGGGAAGATGTTGTTGGACCAGGAAGGACTTGAGAAGCAAGGAGGGTCTGGGCAGGAGGGCAGGCTCTGCCGTCCTGTCCCGGGAAGCCAGGTGGGGTGCGGAGAAGGGCGAGTGCCGTGTGGTCCCGAGCCCTCGCCCCCATCTCCCTCCCTCCCTCCCCCTCCCTCCCCTCCCTCCCCTCCCTCCCTCCCTCCCTCCCCTCCCTCCCTCCCTCCCCTCCCTCCCCCTCCCTCCCTCCCCTCCCTCCCCCTCCCTCCCTCCCTCCCCTCCCTCCCCCCTCCCTCCCTCCCCTCCCTCCCCCTCCCTCCCCTCCCTCCCCCTCCCTCCCCCTCCCCCCTCTCCCTCCCCCCTCCCATCTTCCATCACACTCCCTCCTCTCAGCCTGAGCCTCACGGGCTCCCTGGGCCCCCCGTCAGGATGCTCTGACTCAGAACAGCACCCGGCTGGTGGAGGGTCCACCTTGGAGGGCCCCTCGGAGGCATCTGGTCAGCCTTCCATTTCCCACCACACCATCGTTTATTCCCACAGAGACCGGTCTGGAAGGAAGCTTGTACCCACCTGTGGGACTGATTGGGCTAAAACGTCCTCTCTTCTCTCTCCTCCCAAAAAGCCCCGCCAAACTGCTGAGCCCCCACCCCCGACTCCCACACGTGGGTGGATGCGCGGCCAGGACACATGAGGAGGGTGGTAGCTGCCCTGGGGGCCTGCTCGTAGGGAATCGCTGGCCGGGTGGTGCTGGAGGACCGTGGTGGCCTCTCCCAAGCCGCACCTGCCCGGGAGCGCTGTGGCCTTGCTGTGTGGGCAGCTCACCCCCCGCTCCACCGGTGGTGACGACCCCAGCTTCCCTGATGGCCCAGGATTCCACATCGTCCTGGATCATTGTTTTCCTCAGAAGCCACTCCCCACTCCCGTTGCTGCTGCAGACGATGCTGTGTGTAGATCAGAACCACCGTCCGTGTTTTTCCTTTGTGGGTCACTGTGTGTTGTAGCCCAGAAAAGCATTTTTTATGTTGCAAGGCACATACCTTTGCATTACTCTGAATCCATCTGCCCTTTGTGGTTCAGCCCATTTCCAGGGTGCATGAGGCTGGGGGTTCTCTCCTCTGAGAGCCGTCAGAAGAGGCTGGTTCTCACTCAGCCCTAAGGAGTCGGGAAAGCAGTTTCATCTTGATTTTCGTCTCATGCTGGAGTAGTGATGAGACCCCATCAGATCACAGCTTCTCTGGGCTGATCTGAGGAGGTGGGGTGCTCCTTTGGAGGGGGTTGGGTTTTGTACTGAGTGGACGGGATCGGGCAGTGCGAGGCGCTGATGAAAAGCAAACAGGTGTCAACCCCGGAATGGCCTGGGAGTGTGGCCAGAGCAGTTTGGGGAAACAGGATTTGCAGTGTTCTGATTTCTCCTCTTGGAGTTACCTGATGACCCAGTTGCCATACGTGGCAGAGCGAAATTAGTAAGTTGGGGACTCCGATTCGAAATTCTGGAGCAACTTAGAATCACCTTTATGAATTGTTTTCTTACTCTGGAAGGGCCAGAGAAATGGCCCTTCCAGAGTAAGAAAATGGCCCCAACTCTCATTTGTCAATGCCCGACCCATCTGAATGCTTATTAAGTGCCTGTCTGTGGACCCAGACACACACTGAGTCAGCCCTCACGCTCCCCAGCGGAGGTGAGGCCAGGACGGACGATCTCCACATTAACTCCTGCTTACTTGTAGCTTTTACCCAAACCGTCATCTTCTTCTTTTTACTTAGGATTCGCTGTATCCCTGCTAGTGGGTGGACAAGAAACTTCCCTGGTGCCCATCACACAGCTGCCCTGTCACCTCCACTTGACAGAGGATGAGACCAAGGTAGTCCAGCCAGCAAGGAGCAGAGCAGGGCTGAGGCCAGGCCCACTGAGCGCAGAGCCCAAACTCGCCACCCCTCTACCTAGTGCTTTTCTGATGCTGAAGACTTGGGTTGCCATTTAGGAATTCTGCTTTCAGTTTAGTTCACTTCAATTCAAACTTGCTTATTTCTCAGTACAAGCCCAGGACGTGTCCACAGACAATGCAGTGATTCAAATGGCCCATATGAGGTTCTTTTTTTTTTTTTTTAATTTCTATTGGAGTATAGTTATTTACAATGTTGTGTTAGTTGCAGGTGTACAGCAAAGTGAATCAGTTATACGTATACATATATCCACTCTTTTAGATTCTATCCCCATGCAGATCATCGGGGAGTATTGAGTAGAGTTCCCTGTGCTATACAGCAGGTTCTTATTAGTTATCTATTTTATATATAGTAGTGTGTATATGTCAGTCCCAGTCTCCCAATTTATCCCTCTCCCACCCTTTCCCCCTTGGTAACCATAAGTTTGTCTTCTACATCAGTGACTCTATTTCTGGTTTGTAGATAAGTTCATTTGCACCATTTTTTTAGACTCCACATGTAAGTGGTATCATATGATATTTGTCTTTCTCTGTCAGACTTCAGTCAGTATAACAGTCTCTGGGTCCATCCATGTCACTGCAAATGGCATTATTTCATTCTTTTTTATGACTGAGTAGTGTTGCATTGTATATATACCACATCTTCTTTAACCATTCCTCTGTTGATGGACATTTAAATTGTTTCCAGGTGTTGGCTATTGTAGATAGTGGAGCAATGAACATAGGGATGCATGTATCTTTTCAAATTATAGATTTTTCTGGATGTATACCCAAGAGTGGGATTGCTGGGTCATGTGGTAGCTCTATTTTTAGATTTTTAAAGGTGCCTCCATACCCTTTTCCATAGTGGCTGTACCAATTTACATTCCCACCAACAACGTAGGAGGGTTCCCTTTTCTCCACACCCTCTCCAGCATTTATTGTTTGTAGATTTTTTTGATGATGGCCATTCTGACTGGTGTGAGGTGATACCTCATTGTAGTTTTGATTTGCATTTCTCTAATAATTAGTGATGTTAAGTATCTTTTCATGTGTCTCTTGGCCATCTCTATGTCTTCTTTGGAGAAATGTCTGTTTAGATCTTCCGCTCATTTTTTTGATTGGGTTGTTTGTTGTTTTGATATTGAGTTGCATGAGCTGTTTGTATATTTTGGAGATTAATCCCTTGTCAGTCGCTTCAATTGCAAATCCATATGAGATTCTTTAAACCTTAAGGGTTTGCAATTTTGTTGAGAGATTTCATCTGTTAAGCCATTAAGGACTAATAAAAAGGTAGCCAATATTTATTGAGCATTTACTATGTACCAGGCACTGTTAAGAGTCCCTTCTATGCATTAATATGGTGAAAGCACTTAGAAGGTCCATTCTCCTTATACTTATTGGTCCTTATGATGACTCTATGAAATAGGTACTTACTCCTGTTCACAGATGAGCAGACGGCCCCACAGTCAGCACATGGTGCGGCTGGGATCTGAACTCGGACACTTTGACCCCAGAACTTGGTGCTCACCCACCACTCAGGCATCTGCATGTGACAGTGAAGCTGAGTGCTCTCTGGTGGGGTGGGTGTTGAGCAGAGGTGGGGTGAGGACCTGGAAGGCAATGTCCTGTCTCGTGGAAGAGGCAACCGTCAGTCGAGGCATGGCCGGCAGAGACAGCCCGCTGGAGGCCAAGGGCCTCACAGTAGCAGGGACGGCCCCTGTTGGCATCACAGGCTGGCATGCCAGGTGTTGGGTCCCACCGCGCCCTGTGTGGCCAGGGTTTGGGGGACCATTGGCGATTGGGGGGGCGGGGGGAAGAGCAGCAAGAATTCCTTTCTTCTTCTAAGTCTGTCAAAAGTCTCAGTATCTCTCTCTGTGTGTCCTTCCTGCCACTAGAAACTCAGACACTCCAAAATTCACACGGTAGATTTTTGTACAGCAGTGTCCTGATGAAAGATCCTAGAGCTTGCTTTTCCAGTTTGACAGAGAAAAGCTAGAAGAAAATAGCTCAAAGCAGAAAATGATGTTAAGGGAAAGTCACAACTTACCCGTGGTGGTGACGCCAGTACATTTTGGCATCCAGAATTAACATAGGCGGTCAAGGCAGAGACCTGCCCGGCAGATGAGCTGATGGAAGAGATCCAAGGGGCGGGCGTCACACGCCTTGGACGTAATTGCGAAAGAGTACGGCCGAGGCAGAGCCAGGTGACACCCACAGCGGGCACGGTCTGTGTTTCCTCTTTGGACGTTGATATTTTAGAACATTTAACTTCTCGGATTGTTTTTCCGATCTGTTAATGAACGCCACGTTGGCCTAAGGAGCTGGATCACACTTCGCTCGTCAGGCACAAGCCCTGTCCCCAGCCCCGAGCCGATACCCACGTGCCCGAATGCTCACTGAATGAGGGACTGGGTTTGCAAGTGGAGCTCCTGCATGGAGAGCAGTTGCAAACAGCTTGGCACAAGTGGGCAGGGCCTCAGAGTGAGAAATACAGGCGTGGATAGCACAACTTCCCCCACCCCCCCAAAAAAATCTAAGGCACAGAGTGACTATAAAGTTGGAGAAATCTACTCACCAAAAAAATACCTCTGTGTAATGCTGTTTCTCCAAGTAGAAGCTCTGGCTGGAAGTACAAGGTCAAAGGGGACAGTGGGCCAGGTACCTGGGGCAGGGGTCACAGCAGGGAGAAGAGGTCACAGAGGAGGAAGACAGAGCGCCTGGCTTATGACACGGTGAAATGCAGCAGCAAGTCCCTGGCCGCGCAGGGCTTTCCGGGAAGCATCCCTCTGCCCTCCGTCACCCACCTGTCCTCACCTGCTGGGAGAACACACCTGGTCCAGGTCAGCTTGTCGGAGGCTTCATGTCAGGGCGGACCTGGGTGGATGCTCTGTGTAGGAGGGGCCCCAGTAGGGAGGGGTGGCTGCAGCTCAGGGTTGATCACAGGTTCAAAGGGTCCAGGTTGCCAGTTAGATTGGTTGATTTTTATGTGCCTTTTGATCTTTCTGTATCATACCTGCAGAGCCGTGTATAAAACGTAGGTTCCATTTTAAAACTAACGATAAGGTGAGCGCAAGCATACATGTAGCTGTCACCGAGGGTATGAAACAGAGCATGACCAGGCCCGCAGAAGCTCCCGTCTGCTCCTTTCCCATCACACCGCCCCCTTCCGCATAGAGATGGCCATTTCCACATCGTCGTGTCCTTGCTTCTCTCTGCAGTTCTGCCAACTTTTAGTTCATCATTAATCCCTGTAATTTAGTACGACCTTTGGCTTAGCTTTATGTAAACAGAGTCGTAGGAAGTGTACTCTGGTACCCTCTCCTTCCGCTCAGCTTTGCGAAGGGATTCGTCGTCTCACACCGTCCAGAGTCGCTGTTGTGGGTTTGTCCTCATTGCTGTAGACACATGCTACGATCCCTGCCCCCAGGCCAGTGTGGAACTCTGAGAGGGTGTGTCTGTGGATGTCTGTACGTATTTCCTGATGCACATCTGCAAGCATCCTCCAGAGAGCTGACTGTGTGTAAGATCGCTGGGTTGTGGGGTAGGAACCCGTCACGCTTACTAGGTGATACCGAGTTGTTTCCATGGTGATGGTACCACTCCACCATCCAGCAGCGGGGTGGGGAGTTCCAGCTCCTCCATTTCACCAGAACTTGGTGTTGTCAGAACTGTCAGTTTTTGTGCGAAGGCATCTCACGGAGTCTCGATTTGCTTTTCTCCCAGTTGATGGTGTGGCTGAGTGTCTTTGCATAGTTTGTCGGCCGTTTGGATTTCCTTTTTCTGTGAAATGCTCTTTCAGGTATTTTGCCGTTTTCCTACTGGATTGTCTGGGTCTTTTGTGTAATGATCTGTAAGCGTTCTTTCCACGCTAGTCCTCTGTTGGGCATGGTTTTAATCGCGTCCTCGTCACTCTGCCCTAGGGTGACAGGGATGGCCAAACACACAACAGCCGATACCGGACAGGTGAGACGGTGTATTAACTGACGGTGTGTTAATCACGTGTACTTACGGCCCCAGGGAGGAGCGTACCGCGTGCCATGCAGGGACGCACGGGAGCTACACTTGGGAACAGGGTGAACAAGCAGGGGTGGTGTGGTAGTAGCAAGAGGGTGGGGTGCCCCCTGGTTCCCACAGAGGATGTGATTGGCTGGCAGGGCACTGAAACCCACTTGCAGGATGAACAGTAACTGCGCCTGGTCCTCTCCACCCCCAGCAGTAAGGAGGCTTGCTTAGCCAGGTCCACCCCCAGCAGTAAGGAGGCTTGTTAGCCAGGGGACCTTGTCAGTGGCAAGAAGGAGCTTGCCGTTACAGTGGGGAGGAGAACTCTGGTTGGTCCAGTCAAGGCCCTCTCGATTTTGCCAAATGACGAGGCAGCATGTCACACTGACCCTTCCTTCCGGGCTTATACCACAGGTCTGTGTGCCGCAGATATCTGGTCTCGCTCTGTGGTTTGCCTTTCCCTGTCTTCAGGGTCTTTTGATGAACAGAGAGAGTCTTTAGAGTTGGTCCTTCTTCTACCTGAATTCATTCCTCACTCCTCCCGGGTCGAAGCTATTCTCTATACTGTCTTCGGAAAGCATCCCTCTTCGGCCGTCAGTTTGATTCTGAATCTAAACTGAATCAAAGCAGATGACGTATGCCTCCCATGCCCCGGTCGTTCGGGAGCCCAGGGCCCTCTCTGCTTGCCGAGCCCAGTCCTGCCTCTTCTCAACATGAGGCTTCTCACCGATCCCCCTTCTAATCGTGGCCGACACAGATCTCCAGTCAGAATTGCCGGGGCCCCTCGGGGACGTCCTGAACTGGATGTCCACACGGCCCGCTTCCAGCTCAGCCGGCCGGTCTGCGGACTCCTGTGCAGGCTCATTTAACTTTGCTGACGCGACTGCACCGGTGCCGTGGGTTCAAAAGACAGAGAGAGGAATAGGCTTCCTGTCTGTTCACATCCTCCCCAGGCTGTCCCAGGGCCTCCGGAGAAAAGGCAGGAGAAGCGGTGTTGGGGGTTTAGAGCAGGCGTCTAGTGCAAAACTCAGAAAAGGGCCAGGTTCTTGACAAAGTAGCCAAGGGCATAGCAACAAGTTTGGATGGAGAACATCCCGCCTCCAGCAGGTCAGTGATGTTCCTGATAAGGTGATTCAGCTGTGAGGATGGTGCCTTCCCTCCCTTGTCTCTGTAATTGCCATGATTTTAATAAACAGAGCTCAGCGCATTCCAGGGACAGTTCAGTTGCAGATACAATTTACTCTCCTGTAAGCGCTAGGCTTTAAATTCTCAAAATATCATTGTTCGTGTTGGTTTCCAGCACATGGAAATGGCCTAATGGGAGTATAATAGCAAAGGCATAGCAAGAGCTTGTTCTTTGCCAAGTGTGTTCTCAGCCCTCCTCGTGTGTCAATTCATAATCCTCATGACCCCCGCCTCCCTCCAGTGTTCGTCTTTATTCTGTGCAGAACTTGTCACCTGAGATGCCCTGTGACCTGCCAACCGTGTCCCACAGGAGCAGCGAGGCCAGGCGGCCCCCCACCCTGCGCTCTGCCACCCCCTCCATCAGGGAAGTGGGCTTCTGACTGGCCCTCCGAGAAAAGACCATGTGGTGACGGAGTTAGCATTTTCAAGTATCTGAAATGTCTTTAAGAAGAGAGAGTACTGTCATGTGTGAGCATTAGTCATGTTCTAAAAAACTAAAGGGATTGGGCTTAAAATAAAGTCAAGAACATCAGAAGGAACTTGGAGAAAAAGCCAGAATGAGAAAATGGTAGCACAGCTAGTGGGGGGGGGGGATTGTGGAGTATTTGTCCACAGAGATCCAAACAGGGGCCTCCAAGCAGGGAGCCTGGGGACCCCCAGAGCCCCTCCTTCCGCTCCTGCCTGCCCTTCCCCAGCCACCGAGCACATGCTTACAGTCCTGGAACGGTGGCTGCAGGAGGGGAGGCACCTGCCCCCTTTGCCGTGCTTCCCTCCGGTGCCGGGAGCCGCGGCTGGCACACGGCACCCTGAGTCGGTGTCAGTCGGATGGTGGTGTTGGCTGAGTCGTCTGGACGCGGCCCCTTCCTCTGTGTCTCCCCTTCCCCGGACCCGTTCAGACTTCGACCACCTCTAGCCTGGCTCCTGTGCCCCCTTCCTCCCCAGGCCACTGGAGGGTCCGAAATACAAGCACAGTCCTGCCCACCTTCCTCCACGTGCCCCAGCGGGTCCCCTGGCGCACAAGCTCAGCCTTGACTCCTCTGTGGGCTGCTAGCCCCGAGCCCTACTGCCCTTGCCCACTCGTCCCCCACCCACTGTGCTGTCAGGGCTCCCACCCTCACCCCCATCCCCACTTCTTTGTGGGCTGTGCCCCTGCCTGGAGCACCCGGGCTGCCTGGTGGACACCGCCTTGTCCCCAGACACACACACCCCCGCCGCAAGGATCCCTCCCCATGGGAACCGTCCCTGGGAGGCTCCCCTACCCCGTCATTTTGGGTTCTGCACCCCATGCTCAGAGTTCTCCAGGTGCCTGGTTTTTGCTTCCATCACAGCACTTGCCATGTTGTTCTTTCAGTTCATCAACATGTTTTTCTTGAAGGCCAAGCACCATCTGATGTCAGGGGTACAGGGGAGAGGCGGGCAGGGGACACACGTTATCATGGGAAAGAACAAGAAAGCCTGGAGTTGTTTCCTGCATGGTTAATGAACCCCTATCACGCCTGGCATCTGCCGTGTGCCCTTGTGTCGGCCGCTGACTCAAAGCAGCTCGTGTCACCCTCACAGCCTCGTCATCTTCCCGTCAAGCAGAGGGCAGCTTGGAGGGCAGAGCTGGCTCTCACACTCCACCTCCAGGGCTCTCACCTGCCTCGCCGGCCCTCCCAGGGCTTACTACGTGGTCACAGATGTGCCCTTCCCCAGTGGGTACAGATGACACGGGCGCAGCGGCCAGAGGAGCAGGGGCAGTGGTCCTGTTCTGGGTGAGGGGCTGTCAGGGCTGCTTTCTCAGAGGAAGGGACTTCAAGGCCAGGACTTGAAGGCAGCACGGGAGTTCCTGAGCACAAGCAGAGGGTGCAGGATGCTCCAGCCTGAGGGTGCAGCCTGAGGGGCGGCCCAGAGGAAGAGGAAAGCCGGCAGCCCGGAGGAAAGGCAGTTTGGAGGGCTGGAGACGGGCTGGGAGCGGAGGCTGTGCTCTGCTGAGCCCGACTAGTGAACTGGGGAGCTAAGGCTTCATCCCAGGAGCAGCTGGAAGCCCACGAAAGTTTGTTTTTTTAAAATATTTATTTTATATTGGAGTAGAGTTCATTTACAATGTTGTGTTCGTTGGCAAGGTGGTGACTTGGTCTGATACGAGGCTGCTGGCAGAGAGCAAATTGGACAGAGACGAAAGGTGATGTGGGAAGGCCAGTTTGGCCAGTTCACTGCCCAGAGGACATGATGGCCTGGACTAGGGTAGAGGCCAGAGGAAAAGGAGTGAATGGATCTGAGGGAGTTCGAGGGAGGAAAATCTCACAGCACTGAGACCCTGTTTGGATGTGAAGACGACAGGGAGAGGTCAAGGATGCCAGCTGGGTGTCGGGTATGGGCAGGTGACCGCTTGACAGCAGCACACGTGGGGACAGAGAACACAGCGGGGGGAGGAGATAATGAGGACATTGGGGGTGTATGTGGATCTGGGGTCCCCAAGTACATCTGGGAGGCAGATGGGATGTGAAGCCAGGACATCCAAGAGCGAGTTGCCTTGGCGTGCAGATGAAAGGGTGTGCACAGACGGTGTTTGAAGCTGTCGGAGGGGGTGAGTTTACTGAGGGATAGAGAAGCGGCTGTCTCCTCTCTCCCCACCGTGATCTCCAGCCTGCACTGTCCAGTATGGGAGCCACCGGCCACATGTGGTGACTTAAATTTCAATTAAAATAATTAAAGTTAAATACAATTAAAAATTCTGTCTTCAGGGACTTCCCTGGCAGTCCAGTGGTTAGGACTCGGTGCTTCCACTGTCGGGGCCCAGGTTCAATCCCTGATGGGGGAACTAAGAATCCTACAAGCTGTGCGGTGCGGCAAAAAAAAAACAAAAACAAAATCCAGTCACACAAGCCCTGCTTCGGGTGCTCGGAAGCCACGTGGCTGGTGGCTTCCCTGACGGCCCGTGCGGGTTACAGACCGTTTCCATCATCACAGACCGCTCTGTTGGATAACACTGAGTCTAGACTCCATTGCATTTATTTTGTGTCCACGGGTGCCCAGGTCCTCAGAAAAAAAGTGCAATTCCTTTGATTACAGACCTTTAGAAGTAAACAGCCGTTTGCTGGCCTAGAGGTCGGAAAAGGAACCCGTGGGCTCTTCAGGGGCCTCCATGTGCGTGGTTGGCCTCGAGCTGGGGCTCCCCGCCAGCCACGCCGCTCCAGCCGGAACACGGGGGTGTTAGCACACGGGGCTCCGATGCGTGTTTGTCTGGCTTGAGTCTTAGTTCCTTCTCAGGCCCACGGGCAAGAGCACGTTTGCATTTGAACAGGTGAACCCTTTTAGATTACAATTCAAAATTCCAGAGTCTTCACGGAAAGTCAGGTCTGGAACTTCTCATTTCAGAAACCAGTTCTGAATTGTCACGAAGTTGCAGCCTTTGCTTTTTATTTTTCGTCTTTGTGGAATGTGTGCCTTGGTTCTTTCTTTTCTTTTCCAGTCGGATGTCACGGATCAGAATTTGTTGCGTTTCCTTCCAGAACAAGAGCACTCAGAAGTCTACACAATGCTTTCTTCCCACACGCTTGTGACGGACCCCCCCTCCCCAGAACACTTAAAATGTAAGTTGAACCTCACTGGTTTTACGAGATAGAAAGATGAGGATGTCACTTCTGAAAGGAGGTTAGAATGAATTAAGACGGGAGGACTAATTTTAAAAATAATTTTCCTTGTGACTCAGAACATTTCCAGGATCCGTAGAGGTATATTTTAAGTTCAAAGCTAAAACCGGAGTTTGGAATATGGAAGACGTTGAACTTTTATGCGGAGAATTTTAAAGCACAGAGCTTAAGAATAATAGCTTGTTTTGCATGTAATACAAGAGATCCCTTTTTCCCCCCCCCACATGAGAACCTTTTAGTAATAAAGGGTACAAAAACAAGTGAATAATCTTCTTATTTTGGAGGACACTGTGAGGCTAGATTTGTATTTATGATACTAAGTAACCAACTAAAAACTGAATAATTAGGTCAAAACTCCAGATTCTCTTCTGAGGCTGTCATCTGGTTATTTATGTACATTTGCAGGTTTTATGGAATTTTAAAGTTTTTGTCAAAATTGGCGACCTGGATAGAAAGCTGGTCCGGTCACCTAATGAAACGTGTATTTTGACGGCAGTAGCAAAGGTGCCTTGTACTTATTCAAGCCTTACTCCGTTTTCCGTGAATAATGTGTCCCATTGTACATCTGATTTTCCTTCAGAGCAAAGTGGAAAGATTAAATTAAGGAGAGCAGCTCTGAGCAGCTTTATTTTAATATACAGTATGAAAACAACCAGAACTAATTAAGGCCGACAGAACCAACCACAGACATCTGGGAGCAAATTAAGACTAATCGGGTCCGAGTATGGAATGCAAAACATCTATAAACTACAGAGGGGAAAAATCTGTGTTGCAAAGGTTATTAAAACCATGTCTGAAAGTCAGTCATAACGAGAGGAATAGCCCGGCCATGTGTTGCCCAAACCCTGTGAGTTTCACAAGATGCGGCTTGTTTAGTCTAGAATCACTGTAGAGCTCTCATTCCGTTTCTCCTTTTTTCCTTTAATGGCCCAGCTGACAACGACTTAGAATTTTATTGCCATCTTCTCAGAGGCAGCTTGAACCCAAAGGAATTTCCAACTTATGAATACATAAAATTTGTAGGAAATTTTCGCTCTTACAACAACGGTAAGCGTTCATTGTCGTTTGATTGGGGCAGTGGCTTTTCTCATGCAAACGTGCACGTAGGGGCGGGAGGGAGGGGCGCATATGTGCTTTCCATATTTGCATTTGGATTTCTGTGTTCCCAAGATGTGTTTTCTGTGCTCCTAAATGGTACCTCCCATTCGAGAAGAACACGCATCCCCACCTGTTTATGCCAGCACATGAAGTCCCAGTGAGAGGCACCTTATTCATTTATTTATTTTCAGGCTAATGGAATAGTTCTATGCTGTGAGAAACAACTTACGGTTAATAAAGAACGGGCTCAGCCTACACACAGCCAAACAGGGCTTCATTGTGACATGAAGATCCCTAACCTTGGCTTCTGCATTTTTTTTTTTTTTTTTTTTTTGCGGTACGCGGGCCTCTCGCCGTTGTGGCCTCTCCCGTTGCGGAGCACAGGCTCCGGACGCGCAGGCTCAGCGGCCATGCCTCACGGGCGCAGCCGCTCCGCGGCACGTGGGATCTTCCCGGACCGGGGCACGAACCCGCGTCCCCTGCATCGGCAGGCGGACTCTCCACCACTGCGCCACCGGGGAAGCCCGTCCGTTTTACTTTTGACCCGGGCAAAATGGGGATGCAGGCCTGATGCCAGAGACTCAGAAACACAAGTCCCAACACGCAGCCCCACTGGGGAGCCCGGCACAGAGTGGCCAGTCCTCAAAACCCAACACAAAACACCTAACTTTGAAAGCTCTAACATTTCATAAAATAGCAAAGATGGGGCAGGGGGAATAGAAGGAAGTGTTGACAGGGAATGGTAGAAAGACAGAAGAGGGAAGGAGAAAAAATGGCAAAGGGAAACAAATACAGAAAGCTGAGCCACGGGAAGGAGGGGGTGCGCCGGTGGGTGACACGAGGGAGTGGCTGCTGGCCGCTGACTTGCGGCGCTTCGCTTGCTGTTGTTTAACTCTGGACCCACGGTCCAGTCTATTACCCCCGTTGGATGAGTCCCAGAGTTTCCATTAGAAGCAGCCGAAGTAACGGCACTGGGTCCTAATGACGGTCCCTGTTGTATGTTATTTGCGTGCATGTACATGCTTTGCTTAAGGGGCTCCAACTATTTGCTGAACAGCTCGATCCTCCAGGCCCCGTGTTCAGGGCTGATGCCTGGATGATGGGCTCCCTGGCCAACTCGGGGCCCTTTGCGGAAGCTCCGCACCTAGGGCTCGGGGTGCCCGAGTGGTTGGGAGTGGTGGCAGGTCAGCCTTCCCAAGGGGGCCCCTAAATCTGGGCAAAGCGGGATGAAGCCGAGACCTGCCCGTGTCTAATCCGACTCACCTGAGAGGCTTTCCTGAACCTCATGAGACACGTGTGTGATGAACCACACGACTCAGTAAAGAAACTGACCTAAGGGGTACCTCGTGGAAAACTCCACGTGGTTCCAGTCTGGTACTGTGGTTCCCTGGGTGAGGCAGCCTGTTACCGTGCAGATTCTCAGATGTCCCTGGAAGATTCTAGTTCAGCACACCTGAGGGCGCGGCTGGGACTGAGCAGTTGGAAAACAACCTAGGGGTTCTGATGCAAAGGGTCGTGGACTTTGAGAAACACTGCCCCACTGTACACTACATGGCATTCCGTAGGAATTTTAATGACACTCCTCTTGCTCATGGTGCCAGGCACCTCTATCCTTGAATTAATATAAGCAGTGGTTTGGAATTTGCTTAAAATGTGTACCGTGGCCATAATGCCAGCTGCTGGGGTAGCAGCCTATCGCAGTTGGTCGCATGCAAGGAAGGGTCCCTAGAGTGCCGAGACTGGGGGAATTATGGGATGCTGCTCCCACGTGTCTCCGTGATAACAGCACACGCACTTAATGAAGGGTACCGTGTTGTGATTGGCTGGTGACCAGCGTTATCCTGGGAATGTACATTTCCACGACTCTCATTAAGATGCTACTGGACGTCACTTTGAAGCTTCCTGTTTTTTATCACGTTTTAGAGGATTTCAAGGAAATAGGCAGGCTCCATTGTGAATACCTGAGACTTTTTTTTTTTAAAACCAGCAAGGCTTTATTTTCTCTTCAAGTTGAGACAGTGTTTGTTTGCCTGAAAGAATGTGTGGAAGTTATGTGTGATTTTTTTTTTTTTTTTTTTTGGTGGGGGGAACTGTTACTGCTATAAACACACGGCATTGAAAGTGGAAGTTTTAAAACCAAGAGTTTAAAACCAGAGTGTCTTTGCAGAGCCTGCTAAACAAACCAAAGTTAGGGGAGCTTTCTTGAGACAAGAGTCTCCAAATGTAATTGTGGACAAACTGAACTATAATTCTCACTTGGATTAAAACAGCCAAAAGTGTCAGTCAGATGAGTTTCTAAGATGGAACCCTATGAAGTCACCAACATGCAACCATTTTTGGCCGCTAAAGTAAGGTTTAACGTAAGAAATCATTCAGATTTGATTCTGTAAGTTTATTTCTCAATAAACGTGGAACGATGGGATTATAAAAATAGCTCCCCTTTTAGGAGTGTTTCCTCAGTGCCAGGCCCTGGGCTCAGTCCTGACGCTGGTTGTCTCGTTGAATCCTGGCAGCAATCTCATGAGATGGTCCTAATGGCGTCATCCCATCTTTTTTTCTTTTTCTTTAATTGAAGTATAGTTGATTTACAATGTTGTGTTAGTTTCAGGTGTACAGCATAGTGATTCAGTTTTATGTATATATGTGTATATATATGAATATATATATTTTTCAGATTCTTTTCTTATAGGTTATTACAAAATATTGAGTATAGTTCTCTGTGCTGTACAGTAGGTCCTGGTTGGTTATCTATTTTACATACAGTAGTGTATGTCTGTTAATCCTGATCTCCTAATTTATCCCTCCCCCAACCCCCTTTCTCCTTTGGTAACCATAAGTTTGTTTGCTATGTCTGTGAGTCTGTTTCTCTTTTGTAAATAAGTTCATTTGTATCTTTTTTTTTTTAGATTCCACATATAAGTGATATCATATGATATTTGTCTTTCTCTGTTTGACTTACTTCACTCAGTATGAGATCTCTAGGTCCATCCATGTCGCTGCAAATGGCATTATTTCATTCTTTTTTATGGCTGAGTAATATTCCATTGTGTAAATATACCGCATCTTTGTTACCTAGTCATCTGTCAGTGGACATTGACGTTGCTTCCATGTCCTGGCTATTGTAAATAGTGCTGCTATGAACATTGGGGTGCATGTATCTTTTCAAATTATAGTTTTCTCCAGATATATGGCATCATTCCATTTTTTTGAATTTTTGAATTTTATTTATTTTTTTATACAGCAGGTTCTTACTAGTCATCCATTTTATACATAGTAGTGTATACATCTCAATCCCAATCTCCCAGTTCATCCCACGCCCCCCAGCCCCTCCGCTTTTCCGACCTTGGTGTCCATACATTTGTCCTCTACATCTGTGTCTCCATTTCTGCCCTGCAAACCGGTTCATCTGTACCATTTTTCTAGGTTCCACATATAAGGCCTCATTCCATCTTAACAGAGGAGGAAATTGATTCATAAAAGAGTTAAGTCTCAAGTGCACAGGTGGGATGTGAGAGACCCAGATTCAGAACCGTTCTAACCCTGAACTCATACTCTTAACCTCAGGCTTTGCTGCTTCCCACAGATCGAGGTGGCTATTACACATTTAGATGCAGACACAGGCCTCTCCCCGGCGCCTGGCATTCTGTTGGTCCATGATGTCTGTACCTGTGCACATCACGTGTCCTGCGCCCAGGTACCAGGCTGTTTTAAGAGTACCCTAGATTTGTTTTAAATCAAATATGGTAAAACACACAGACATGGAAAGGACTGTGATGAAGGAAGAGGTTTATGCTTACAGATCCCTAGAAGCGGTCACAGCACGCCATGCAGGGCCACACACGGGGGCACCAGGATAGGCCAAAAGCAGAGGGAGCTCAGGAAACATGGGCAGAGGCCTCTATTATGGTTTCTGCAGAAAAGAGCAGGCGAGGCAGAGTAAGCAGGCTTGGGTTTGGCTGGTTTGAATAATTACAGCAGGCTGTCGGGTGTAAGGACTGCCGCTGGTTGTCTGGCCCTGGGTGGGGAGCGGGGGCGGGGATTAGGGCAGGTGGATAGTGGCTCAGAGTATGAGAGCCTGATAGAGGAGAGGGTGCGGGGTGTGAGCTCTGGATGGGTTGGTTTTGCCTCCGAAACGTACACTGGAAGTGAGTTGTTTGCTATCTCTAGGAGTTGTCTGACCCTGAGAGGAGCAGCCCCTCTAGGGTCAGCACGGCCCCAGATGTCAAAGCATCAGATCCAGAAACATGATTATTACATGAGCCACCGCCTGCAGCTTCCCCAAGGTCCCAGGCAGGCACAGGGTAAGGAGCAGTACGTAAAGGATAGAAAGTATGACCATGAACATCAGTTTTATTTTCTTTTTTTTAAGACTATTTTTTATACAGCAGGTTCTTATTAGTTATCTGTTTTATACATATTAGTGTATACATGTCAGTCCCAATCTCCCAGTTCATCCTACCACCACCCACCCCCGCCTTCCCCCCTTGGTGTCCATACGTTTGTTCTCTACATCTGTGTCTCTATTTCTGCCTTGCAAATCAGTTTTATTTTCATAAAATACCTGCTCATACTTCAAAGAACTATGCAGAAAACCCTACTTTGGTCCATTACCATGAAAAGTCCTATCATTTCTGTAGGGCTGATGAGTTTGAGGAGTGTTGTCTGATGTCTTCTTGTTTGATGCCTGTCAAGAGGAAATAATGGATTGGAAAGGATGGGGAGCTTTACTCACCTGTGGACTCATTGCACCCCTCCCTGGGCCCACACAGTCTGTGCCTGGCATATAAATAAGTGCCCAATGGACTCAGGTTGACCTACACTGAGGCTCAGTCCTCAGCCCTGGATGCACAGGTGGAAGGGGGCAGATCCAGGGTTCAGGCCAAAGACTTCTGACTTGTGGGGAAATAACGCCCTTCCCTGGGAGCTGAGGATGGAGCATGCCTTAGCTGAGCCCAGAGCACACTCCAGGGAAGGGGCAGCAGCTTCCTGGAGGGCTCCCGCCACTTCTTTGTCCCTAAATCCAAAGCGAAGATGAAATCCACTTTCGTACACACTGGGTAAACTGGAGTGTGTTACTTTCTGTTGCCCTGTGAACTGTCTGCACTGGCAGGCCTCTGGAGCAGTGCTGAGTGGTCAGAGAAGTTGACCCCTGGCCTCCATTCACTCCCCACTGACCCCCTCCCACCTGGGGTCTCGGGGTGCTGGGAGGCCAGTGGCCCCCCTTCTGATGTCTTTCCCAGGCCCCTCACTCGGGAGCCCCCCCAGAACTGTCGTTGACACCCTCTCCCGGCCTAGAGCTCATCTCAGCGACCCATCTGATAGATAGATGGGAACCCAGGCTGATAAGTGCTGGCTGCTACCCCAAACTTACATCCACGGGAACCCTTGGGCCTTAAGCTGAAAGGCCCCAAGTTAAATGTGCAGGCTGCAGGGCAGGGAAGAGAGGGTGGGACGGAGCCAGAGAGGAGGCGCTTACACCACGCAGATGAAGATGCCATCGGCTTCGCCTGCGCAGATCCGTCTGGCCCTATGACCCTGGGAGGCCGGGGCGGGGGAGGACAAAGCGCCTTTGCCCTTGTTGACGGGCTTAAACTCTCTAATTGGATGTTTCCAGATTCACCCATCAGTTGTGCCACCTTACCTCCCCCCCCACACACACTCCTGGGCACTGGGACAAACGCACCAACCATTGCCTAAATACTTGAGCAAAATGGAATTTCCCTACATCTGTATCCTTACGTCCTGGTCACTCCTTAGGATTCCACAGATGTTCTAGGGGACGGGAGGGCAGACAGGACTTCCCATCTTTAACCTAGATTTTTCATCAGTGTGAAGACGTACGTGTCAGGAAATGGGATGAGAAAGTTTTCTTCGAATTGTTTCACTTCGGGACAGTTTCTGTCCTGCTCTGTGAGAAGCTTCCTGTAGGAATCTAAGCTGGGATGTAGCTTATGTCTCATCCTGTCCCCATAAAAAAGCCCGCTCTGACCCCAGCCATGTGGCCTGGAGCCCGGGGTGGACCACTGGTCAGAGCAGCCCCTGGGCCCCCTCTGCTCTGCCCACTGTTTCCAGAATAGAGTTGAAACAAAATTACTTTATTTGGGGCTATGTTTGTCCGCTAACAGATTTTTTTTTTTTGAGCTTTCGAATAAATACACCCCCAACCCAAGTCAGGTAGCCCCAGCCCTACAGTCTGATTGGGAAGGAACCATCCAGATGATGTTCACAGGCATAGTGAACAGTCCTAAGAAGGGGCAGCTTGAAGGGGTCCTAAGAAGCAGGTCCCCGTTCCTCAAAGAACTTGGTGTCTGGAAGCAGGCTGTCCTCTCTGTGAGCCGACCTCCGCCCCAAGACTTGGATTTAAGCGCGCGTCTGACTGAAATCCAGAAAGCAGTATTTCAAAAGTGGCTGGTGTGCTTCCAAGTAGGTCACCCTCGGCAAACATGCTGCTCTGGGCTTTCCAGAAACCACACACCAGAGGATAAAAGTTTCCCTGCCCTCACTTTACCTACTCACCTCTAACCACGCAACCAGATTTGAAATGCTGGCAGAAGCGGACGCTTTCCAGCTTTCAACCCTTGATGTCCTGTGGGATTGCCGTAGGTTGCCTCACTTTACGGCTTTGGCGTTTTTGGTTTTTTTTTTCCTGAGCTGAACTAATGGAGACGTCTCAGTGAAGGGAACCAACCGCACGCCCACCAGACCTCACTGGGAGTGGGGACGTGAATTTCGCCCAGAAGGACAGCTTCATGGAAGGAAGTCTGATCTGTCTGTCCCAGGCCCCCGAGAGTAAGCAGCAGAGTGTCCCTGCCACCCAGACGGGGATGCGCGGCGTCCTTCTCCAGCAACGGTCATTGCTGCCGGATTAGATTGCAGAGGAATCACGATCACAGTCAAGAACAAACTGTTACCCAAGGGCATCGTTCCGCATGAGCATCTATTAAAATGGAGGGAAGAGGAACGGCCAGACCTTTATCAACCCCATCTTCCTGCTTGTTTCAGCCCGGGAGCAGGGAACTTTTGTCCGGGTTGTCCGATAATTGTGATAAAGATGTGCACAAGATACCCACTTGGAGGAGGGGACGAGGGCCTGTAGGAAGTTCGCTCTCCTGAGGATCCAGTAGTCAGGCCCTGTGGACCAACCGTCTGGGGGAGATCTTATCCCCTCACAAGCTCCTGGCCCCGACGAATACTCATTTTAATTGATGAATGTCAGGGCAAAGAAGAAATTCAAGTAAGACATGTATTTTCCCATTAGGGTGATTTTTTTTTTCTTCAGTCCAGCACATTGCAAACCCCCAGCTCCCTCGTGTGGCTCTCAGCCTTTCTCCGACATTGTTTTTTCCGAATGCCAAACAGAACTGGCAGAAAGAAAAGAAGAAGCGTGTATTACCCCAGCAAGATGGGTGGTGGCCCAGGCTAAAAACTGCACGGGATTATCTTGCTGCTACTCTCCTAAGAGCCCAGTCACCCGGCTGGCTTTTCACAACACACCGGGGGAAGGATACTGTGACAAGAGAGAAAGAGAGTCTGGAAAGAGTGCGTAATTAGAGATGATTTCTCATGAAGGTGCAGAAAATTACTTTTCCCTCCACATTCTAACACTCCATCCCAAACATTTTGGACGTTTATCACAAATGAAATTCAGGGACTTCATTCTTCCTTTACAAACCTCCTCATCAACTGTTTCACCTCTTCCCAGACACCTACCGGATTTGTTTTTCGTTTGTTCCAAGAAGGGCAGAGAAAGCTGTTTGTCACTCTCCTTGTGGACTGTTAGTGTGTTTTCCTACAGCTGTTGCGACTAATTTATCAGCAGGCCATCTCTGATCAGAATACTCCATTGTGTGGGCCTGATGGCTGAACCGATGCTGAGGAGAAAAAGTTACCTCTTTCTCCATTTATTCCCAGTTTGTGCTGTTGGCTGACCTTCCCTGTCACCATCCCTGCCTCTCCCTCCATCTTTCCTATCCCTTTGGAAGCCCGTCCTCATACCCCCTGGGGTCTCCCTGCCCCCATGGTATCCTTATCTCCTCGTCATGACTGATGTGGGAGCGCACCTCTGTCATCAGGCAGACTTGGAAGCCAGCCCCGGATGCCAAGTGAGACACACCTCATCCTTCTTATCCTCCAGAGAACCTCTGGGATCTCTTGGTTTGGGCCCAAGAACGCCAGCCCACGCAAAGTTCTTTCGGGATCTCTGCAATCAGAGGCTTCAGTGATGAACGATCTGGGAGTAAAGAAGGGACTCCGTAACCCCTAGACCCTTTTAACATCCCGCATCTCTCCAAGCACGAGGCCCACGACGGGCGCTTGACTGCCTTCCACGGAGTGCTTTGCAGCTGGTTCACATCCCGTCTCGCCCAGGCGTCCTTCTGACCGGTGTTAATGCATCAGGGGGCAGTGAGTCAGCCTGAGCCTCTGGAACCAGAACCGTGTCCGTGGGCCACCTTCCCACTGCTGCGCGCCAGCCACCGGCAGTACCAGGCTGGGCTGTGGAAGGGAAGCCACCTTGGGATCTTAAGGTCTGCCTATTGGTTGCTGGCCAGGATCAGAAGGTCTCTTCCCGAACTAGGCTTTAAGCCGTGAGCTGGAAGGTCATCTCGTGAGAGCATCGTTCAGTGAACACATGTTGGACGCCTGCTGTGGGTAAGACGCCCACTCAGAGCTGGAGACAGATGCCTCGCCCCTGTTCCCGCGTGGGGAAGGCGAGTTCTTTAGTTTTGGGAAAGACAAGGTCGCTTCTTCTTTTGGATACTATAAAAGCTATGTATTCACTCTACACAGAACATGTAAATCACTAAAAAGTATAGTTTGGTGAACGTTTTCTCCATTCCAGAACATACTAGATCAGTCGGGAATAACGGCTCTCTGTCTGCCTCGAAATAATCTAATTATGGCTCCCAGAGTCTCCTTTACATCTGATGCAAAGTAAACTACTTATTCTGGGGATTGTGTCCTCATATGTGTTTGAGGAGGGCAGAGGTAACAATTAAATATATCTCTAGTGTCTTGCAGTCCCTGCACGATAAATCAGTTTATTACAGATTAAAACAGATAGTTTTTCATTATTTGTATTAATGGGATGCAAACACATACTGGATCCTTTTACATGGCAAATAACCACAAAATTACTTATCTTTGATAGTATGTTGGGTTTTATAATTACACAAGATATAAATGTTGTAAAATATTTTTATGAATAATACACCTCAAACAAAACAGTGAGGCTGCACTGTAATGATTCACTAGATTGTGCTCAGATCACTTTTGAGTAACTCTGGGGGGCGGGGATGGGAAGTGTATCAATAGCAAGCGTTCATCACTTTTGTTGGTTGTGAGTGTGTGTGTGTGCGCGCGCGCGCGCGCGCACGTGTGCACACGCATGCCTGTTGGGTGGCGGGGAAAGGAAAAGTCTGGAAGCAGTCAGAGATCTGATGAGATGGGGCTGTGCTGCAATGAGTGGTTAATCCTGAGAGGCTAGGGAGGCCAGTTGTAATTAGATCTATTTTTTTCTGTGACTTCAATCGAAACAACTAATTAAATCCTTAATTAATGTTCTTAAACCACCTCGGGATAAGAAGTGCCAGAGAAGTTACTCTAAGTATTCCCTGTTACCAGGAGGTCCCGGGGCACAGCCTGCTCTCGTTGACTCTAGAATTTGTGAGAAGGCTTCTGCTGAGAGGACAAGTCATTTCAGGTGCAACTGGCCAAAGGTTGAAAGTGTCCTCCTCCCCCTGGTTTTCCCCCAAGGTTTTCCCCTTGCCCTCTGTTACAGCTTTCAGCTTTGATTCACATTCGCCTTTGATCAGGCCTTCATCTGCTTCAGGTTTTGTGGTGGGAGAAGTTTGTTCAGAAGGAATTTGCTCAGTTCCAGGCCCCTCTGTAACAGATCTGGCTTATCAAGTGCAGACTCCAGGCGATCTTGAAATTTCCCTCCTGGGAAATTTCCATCTCTAAAGCCTTCGAAGTTATAAAAGGACTCTGGTAAAACCACCTTGGGAGACACCCAGGCCAATGGCAAGGTCTGCAAAACACCCACTTAATTTCCACGATCTGAGGCTCTGCCCCTTGAAGAAGTGGTCGGAGGCTGGTGTTCCCAACCTTGTCCCCCTCGCTGTAAATCGCTGAGGAAGGCGCTTACTGACAGCACGTGAATTTAGCAGCCGAAAGGATCAAACCAGCTCATGGTTTAGAGACAGATTAAAGAGACTTTCTCTTAAATGCCTGGGAAGTCCTCAGATGTTCACTTGGAAGGTCTTGCTATCCTGAAAGAGAATTTTATTAGGTTGTTTTCTGGCGGGAGATGTCTGATAGATTCAAGCAGAGAGGATATTTCACATCTGGGGAATTTTAAATGTCTTTATTATGCAGATGTTCACATCTGCAGGCCCTTCCCTTTTGTGGATTTATTTTCCTTTCTCTTGATGACTTCCTTGGCTCACCCTACAAATTGTGGAGGCCAACAACGGACAGATGTAAACTCTCTCAGGCCCACGATTTTTTATCTTACCCACTTTATATTCATGTTTGGAAACCTTTATTAGTATTTATGTGAATGCATTCAGAGACTATGTTTGGTAAAAGGAATTTATTCATGTTAGTGAGTAGAAGACCACTATAGATAGAAGACCCATTATAGAGAGAATCACTTAGAAACCTGTAAACATAGAAAACAAAGGATTCCCGGAAAGCCAAAATCCAAAGAGAGTCGCTCAGATTTCATTTTAGAACGCAGTTAGTTTTCTGACGCTTCCTATGTTCTCAGATTGGAAAACATAACTCTGTCTTAATCTACAAGTTCAGAAATGTACAAGATATAATCAAATACATTTTAAAAAGAAAGAGGTGGTATAGTTTATCTCGAATAATTATCCTCAACCCTGGCTGCACGTTAGTAAATCTGGGGGGCTTTGAAAAGTGCGGATACCTGGGCTTTACCCCGAGTTTCTGAATTAGCTGACCTGGGATGGGGGCAATCATGTAGAAGGTTCTGGGGAATCTGGAGAGAATTCAGTGAGTTTTCTCATATTGAACAGGGCTCTTCTTCCCACCTAGCAAACTCCACCTAAAATAGCAGAATTTGTCTCTGGCCTGGAAGGTAAAGCGGTTTTTCACAGGCACCGTGAAGACAGGTACTCGGCTCCCAGGTCTCTGGGGGCCTGGTCTCAGCATCATGGTAGGCAGGAGCCCAGAAGAGCCCCCTCTTGGGAGTCCCAAGACCTGGGTGGAGGCCCGGCTGCATCATTTCCACTCTGAGTCACCTCAGTTAATATGCACAAGCTTCCTAGACCTCTCAGTATCCTCATTTGTAGAATAAGGGAAGTCACACCTTCCCGGCCTTGTAAGACTGCATAAGACACAGTGAGCAGGTTTTGTCACCTGTGCAGTGAGTTTTCTCGTGGACACTGCATACCTGTTGGGGCCACCCTGAGTCCTGAGTCCATCTCCTCAGTGAAGCCGCTGCACCAGCATGGGCTCCTGGGGGTGGGTAGATGGGGGGTTTCAGGACAGAAGCCCTTGAATCCCAAGTGGGCCGCTCCAGGGCCAGGGGCAGAGGTGGGGTCACCGTGTGTCAAGACCTGCTACTTCCCCTGAGCCCATCAGTATCAGAAACACCGCCTGACGGTGCAGCTCATCCTTTAGGACACTGGCTGACGTGCGCACCCAGGCCCTGCTGCAGCATGGGGCCGGCTGCTCAGGTGGCAGAGAATTTTTCCCGGCACAGTAACCGCCGTGGCTGCAGGACTGTGGCGGGGGGGGTGGGGGGGGGGGTGGGGGGGCGCAGAGCACTGTGTCGCTCACTCGAATTCCAGCTCTGTTCGGCCTTGTGCGAGTTGCTTCCCACTCTGAGCCTCGGCTTCCTGTGCAGGGGGGATGAGAGTAGCACCTAGGTCCCCGAGTTGCCGTGAAAATGAGGCAGTTGATGGACCTGAGGCCTCTCAGTTAGTGCCCAGTGGGGCTTGGCTCTGCACCAGCCGGGGCTGACCTGTGTCTCTTCCCCTCTGCCCAGCGCCCAGCCCCTCCTGTAACGGCTTTGACAGCGCCCTTTCGAGGCCCTGCCGAATGCCCCTGGGAAAGGAGGTCTGCTTCATTGCCACCGTTCGCCTGGCAACACCGCAATTCTTAAAGGCAAGTACCCGGAGAGGATTTATCATGCGGAGCGAGTACCACTGAGTCACACTGAGTGCTGGGTAATTCATTGTCTTTCTGGGAAAGAATAAGATTTCGATGAGCTCGTCACCGACTCTGAGAACGTTAAATGTCTGATTTCTGTACGGTGACAGCCCCGCAAGCTCTTTCCCCGAACTTTGGTGGCCTGCGAGCCATTTTGTTGGAAGGCAGCATGAATTGCTGGTCATCCTGCAGAGATGCTCTTCTAGAACTCTGTAAGCCTCCCTACCCTTCACATCCATGTTGACACCACTCAGGGCAGGCGGAGGTAAAAACTGAGTCAAATTGAGGGCTGGCCTGTGGTCTCTCATCTGTGATTGCTTTCGCATCAGAATTTAACGTCATGAACTCAACATGAATTGCATGAGTTCAGCATTGCAGATTCAACGTTGCATGAATGTTGAGTTAAATCAGTCATTCAAATTCAGATGGAAAGCCATTTTCCACATGTTTACCACACGTCTAGATAATAGGAAGGGAGTGGTGTGACATTTTGGTTCTTAGGTATTTTTCCCCAGCTTGTGAAATAAATTTAGCATCATCTAATACCAAAATTAGCTACAGATGCGGAGTTGCAGTCCAAGACAACTTGGAGACTTGCTCTAAACGATTTTAACTTCTGTTGCCGACCGCGCATTCTTGAACTAACCGGCGGGGGGAGTATCTGGCACCCCGAGTAATAGCTTTCTCCCTCTTAATACAGGAAATGTGCATCGTTGACAAACCTTTAGAGGAATTCACTTCAAGACATAGCTTGGAATGGAAATTTTTATTTCTGGATCACAGGTTTGTGAAAAGAAAAACATATTTGGGTTGGGTGCTTTGCGAGGGCTTGTTTCCATGAGCCAGGCTCTCCTTGGGGGAGGAAAGTCAGGCCTGGTCTCTGCAAGAAGGGCTCTCTGGCAGTGGGGAAAGTGCTTCCCAGCAGGGGGCAGGAGGTTTCCCTCCATTGCATTTGCCCCCTCTGAGGATATGTCCTGGGTTTGGGTCAGAGCATCTCAGGAGAGCCAGGCGTCACAGCCTGGGACATCTTCGGGATACCCTCACCCGCCACCCGACTCGGGACCCTCTCCAGCTCCCATCAGGCAGGACCAGATGTGAAGGAAACTCTCATCTTATTTCTTTCACCACCCTTCTGTCCCTTTAACCCAATCTTCTTACTTTCTTTCGTGACATTTTTCACAGTTTAAGAACAAGAAATCTCCCCTTCCCACCCTTTGATTTTCTATTACACTTTGAGGTTGGGCTGAGCCAATCTATAGCTGTTTTTAATTATTCAGTAGTGGCCACATTTATGATTATCGGGGCCAGGTCAGGCCAAGGGAACTGAGTATCTAGATGCCAAAAAAAATCTGAGCACTTTGGAAAACACAGCCTCTCTGGTTTTGACCATTGCAAAATTATTTTCCTGCTCTTATTCTCGGGAAATGAGGCCCCCAGGTTGATCATTACGCAAGCCCTGCGGTACTTCCTCTCTGATGAATGACCCCCCACTGTGCTCGGCAGAGCTCCTCCCATCATAGGATACCTGCCTTTTGAAGTTCTGGGAACCTCGGGCTATGACTACTACCACGTGGACGATCTGGAACTCCTGGCCAGGTGCCACCAGCACCGTGAGTACCTCACACCAGCCCTGGCCAAAGCCCCCCCCACCCCACGCTCTCTTTCCGGAGCCCTGACAGCAGGACTCTTAGGCTTTGGAAGTCAACTTAGTACTTGGTTTCTTCTGAGGTGGAGGGCTTGGTCTTCTCTGAGATGATCTAGGAGTAGGTGGAGGTCCCTATCCGGATCCCCCCGTGTTTTGCGTTCACCCGGAATTGACTTTGGTCTGTCTGCTTCCACCTCCAGCCCCTTCCCAGCACCCCTGACATATGCAGGCTCTTTGATCTTAAGAAACTAAGGTGATGCTGGCCCGTGTTTTTCTTCTAAGTTACGCAGTAACGTTTCAAAGACAAAATACCGAATTCACTTAACTCTTCTTTAGTCAGCAGACATGTGTGGGTCACAAGCAACAGGTCAGATACTGAGCGAGGCCCACAGCAGAAAGATGACCAGAATCCCCTTGCTGCCCTGCAGGAGGAAGGTTTGATGGAAAAGCAGTGACTTGACGGGATGTTGGTGTCTGGAAGGGGCTGTGCACAGGGTATCGAGGGGCTCAGGGGAGGGTCCCTCACCCCGCTGGGGGACGGGGTCAGGGAAGGCGCTGTGCCACAGACCGGGGGAACACACTGGCGGAGGGATGGGGGGCGAGGCTCATGGTGTGACGGAGGGGAAACCACAAGCACATCTGGGTTCTCACTTAGCAAGAGGGGTCGAGAATTCACCATTTAAAGCCGTATTTTTGGCGCCAGGTTTTACCTTTGAGTAGGAGCATTTGTAGTAATACTGACCTACGGTTCCTGCTACACGGCTTGACCACCAGCACTGCATTTCGCCGGATGCCCGTCTGTCCGACCCATCGACCCATCGTAATCTCGTTGACTCGAGCACAGGCGTGAATTCCATCAGGAACCGCTCCTAGGTGTTAATAAGCCTCACCTTTAACACGTTAACCCCTTGCTTCTCAAAGGTGGTCCTCGAGCAGAGCGCGGGTGTCAGAAGGAGTTTGTTAGACGTATAGATCCTCAGGTTCCCCGCCGCCAGGCCTATGGAATCAGAGCATCCATTTTAACAGGATCCCCTAGCGCTCCGGGGGCCCGTGAAATGTGAGAAGCACGGCTACTTCAAGCCACTGGCCGCTTCTGACTCTTCCAAGGGAGAAAGGCCACCCTGGGTGTAGAACTACCTTTAGCGTCTGAAGGAGCGGGCAAGACACTCTCAGTTTGTTGGGCCTCTACCCTGACCCGCCCCGCCTTTTGAAGTTCCCTCCTTTTTTTTTAAGCTTTAGAACGTTTGATTAACAATTATGATGATCAGGCCTTTTTAAATGACCTCAAGATATTAGTCTCCTAGGAAACAGAACAAAGGTTTTTGATAAGGACAAACTGTCCATTGAAGAGGTTTTTCTAGACCCCCTGGAAGACAGTAAACAGTATGATTCCTGTAAAGTATCAGGAAAGTGTTTTCTGAGTACTCTGGGATATATTTTAGGCAGTCGAAAAAGTCCCTCCTCCTTTTGTGTTGAGGAGAGGCTGACGGCATCTTGAGTTTATAATCCAGTTGGATCTTCCTGTGAGTAACTTAACTGTCTACCTGAGTCTCCAGCTGTCCCCTTAGCAATGTGTTGGTACAATCTTCATTTAATCATGTCTCAGGCTCAAAGAATTTATTGCAAATATTATTTTATTGGTAGATTCAGTGCCTCCTTTTCACTTGTCTCCTAGTTGGTTTTCTCTTGATCGTTTGCATGAATAGGAGCTAAATTCCAGGCACTGAGGCAATAAAACCCATCGGCTCTGCATAGCACGGGGAGATCAGCGCAGTGCTTTGCCACCACCTAGAGGGGTGCGATAGGGAGGGTGGGAGGGAGACGCAAGAGGGAGGAGATATGGGAACATATGTATAACTGATTCACTTCGTTATAAAGCAGGAACTAACACACCATTGTAAAGCAATTATACTCCAATAAAGATGTTAAAAAAAAAAAAAATACCCAACTGCTGGGACTTCCCTGGTGGCGCAGTGGAGAAGACTCCACGCTCCCAATGCAGGGGACCCGGGTTCGATCCCTGGGCAGGGAACTAGATCCCACGTGCACGCCGCAACTAAGAGTTCCCATGCCGCAACTAAGGAGCCCGCCTGCCGCAACTAAGACCTGGTGCGACCAAATAAATAAATAAATAAAAATAAAGCCCAACTGCTCCTCTTCCTGGGACCCGTGGCCCAGCTTTCTGCCCTGCCCAGGCTTAAACCAGCAGCATCCGTGTGTGCTGGGCGCCCCCAGGGAAGCCAGAAGAGACTTAACCGTAGGGGCTCCACGCAGCCCTGCACGGTGGAGCCGCGGTGGAAGGCACCTGTGGCCGATTCTCTATTTAGAACCGCGTAGAAGGAGGATGCACAGCAGACTGGCAGCCGCAGGATCTGTCCAGAGGCTGCTGGCTGGCATGTCTATTTTCAGTCTAGTTCTCCCAGCGTCTGAATTGTCTTTCCCACGCTGGGCTCCCGCAGCTCCAAAGACGGCTCCACCTGCAGCAGGAGGATGAGCCCCAGGAAAGCCAGGGCCTCTCTTTAATTAAATTCCAGTTGGAGAATCTGCCCTGATTTAAGGCTCTCTTAAGCCTTTGAGCATTTGGGAAAGCAGACGAATCATTCCTCCGTCGTTTCAGAATATTCGTTACCATTTACCGTGACCTCGATAATGACTTAAAATCCATCACAACTGGGGAAGTGACCGATGTGTGGCGCTGTCTTTTTGAAAGCTGGTGTTTTTAACAGTAACTTTGGGGCCAAAGGACCATTTTCGTCCTAACGTTGGTGATATGCAGACTCCACCTTCTGTTCACAGTGATGCAGTTCGGCAAAGGGAAGTCGTGTTGCTACCGGTTTCTGACGAAAGGGCAGCAGTGGATTTGGCTGCAGACTCACTACTACATCACCTACCACCAGTGGAACTCCAAGCCCGAGTTCATCGTGTGCACGCACTCAGTGGTCAGGTGCGGGCAGGGGGCTGGGAGGGTGGGCCAGGCCCGCGGCAGCTCCGTCAGAGCCCCATCATCCTCAGTGGACCCCGTTTCTGGGGAGTGAGCTCCGGGCTTGAATTCTTCAGCGGGGCCTGGGCCGTGCTCTGCAGTGAACAGGATAGTCCGCAGAGTTCAGATCCCTTCCGGCTCCACACCCAGCCCTGTGCTCCCAGGGCTGAGGCTTCCTCCCAGCATCCCGTCAGGCCCCTCTGAAAGCCTCATTGAGCTCTTCCAGGCGGCCAGGATGTTCCTTAGTAAGTTACTGCTTCAGTGACCTACTTACATATTTTCCCCTCATCTCCATCCGGCCCCCAGCCTTCCCTTGTTGCTGTTTGGAGAAGAAGATTAAAATTTTGCCTCTAAATAACTCAGAGACATAGTCCCCTTTTTGAACACTTTAAAAAAACCCTGCTGGCAACCGAGGCAGGGTTGGTACAAGAGCCAGGCTGCCAGTGGGAGAGGGTTCCTGGCCGTCCCGTGGCCTCGGGGGCGCCCCCAGCCCAGCGTGGGTGGGCGGGGCTTCCAAGGGAGGCAGCACACCGGGATTCCCTGGACGTGGCCGTGCGGGTCACAGTCCCTCCCAAAGGTAAAGGAGAGGTGCTATTTGGGAGTTTCCCAACTATACAAATTTTAAGAACATAAATCGGTTTTAAACTGGTCTAGAGGAGAGCATTGGAGGAGAGCAAAGAAAGAAGGACTGCATTTTGTATATGTACATAACAGATAGATGATAGATAACAGATGATAGGTGGAGAGATACATACCTACTGCGTTATATACATGTACATAAGAGGTGGATGATTGATAGCAGGTAATGGGTAGGTAGGTAGGTGGAGAGATGGATGGGTAGATAATAGATAAATAGATAATGGATGGCTAGATAGATAATATATGGATAGATAGATGATGGATGGATAGATACATAGGTAATAGATGGATAGATAATAGATGATGGATGGATAGATAATAGATGATGGATGGATGATAGATAATAGATGGATAAATAGGTAGATAATAGATACATGGATAGATAATAGATGATGGGTGGGTGGATAGATAATAGATGGATAGATGATGGATGGATAGATAATAGATGATGGATGGATGGATAGATGGATAGATAATGGATAGACAGGTAGATAAATAATAGATACGTGAATGGATAGATAATAGATGATGGATGGATAGGTAGATGGATAGATAGATAATAGATAGATGATAGATGGATGGATAGATATAGGTAGGTAGATAGATAATGGATGGATAGACAACACACACACACACACACACAAGCACAAGTAAATCCCTCGTCTTTAGTAGGTGGGGAAGGAGGAGAGATAAGAAGCACAGGTGTTTCTTGGCCAGTGGCCGTGATCAGCACATTGCACACCCACTCTCAGGGACCTGACCCTGGCCTCCCAGCCTACCCTGGGCACGTCAGCAGCCAATGGTTTCTGATTCCATGGCCAGTCCCCCGTCTCTGCCTGGGCCTTTGCCAGAGAAGCCCTGTGCCCCCAGGGGAGGTGGACATCATCAGCTCCTTCCTCCTCAGATCTGACCTGGACCCTGTTCTTCCTCTGCATCTTCTATCTCCCAGATCCCAGATTTTCAGAGAAAGTAGGGAGTGACCTATTGAGTAAACGAGGTCACAAGCATTCTATAGGCCCAAGACCCCTCGCCCAGCCTGCGTCTCCACACACGAGGCAGAAGCGACAGCTGAGTCACTCAGCCATCCCCACGTTGAACTGATTTACCCGCGCTATTCAAAAAGTGGGTCCGTAGACTAATCGACAGTCTGGGTCTGGTTAGTTCTAGGTTTGGTCGAAAGAAAGCTTCCGGCAGTTTCATAGTCTGTTATTACTAAAAAAAAAAAAAACTTACGTGTCACTTCCTCCTATGCATAGTCCAAACTGAGTAGGTCTTAAGAAAGTCTTCTAATTATTTGAAGACTGAGGCTCATTCTGTAGAGGAAAGTATGTTTCTAAAGGCAATTATGTTTGGGGGTTTCGGGGTGAGGGTAGAGATCAGTAAAGGAGAAGGAAATAAAAACATCCTGGAAAGGGAGGTAATTATGAATGTCCCGGTGGAAGTGACTGCAGTGGAATTAAGGCCCAGAAAGAAACTCCATCCTCAGACGAGTAACAGGGCTAACCTCCTTGCCGGTGGCTGTTCTGGGAGGGGTATCACACAGGGAACCTGGACCTGTCACACTAGCCCTCTTCGCTGGTGTCGTCCTGGAATGTACCCCCTCCAGCTGTGGTCTCTTGATTTCCTGAGCAGTTACGCAGAGGTCCGGGTGGAAAGAAGGCAAGAGCTGGCCCTGGAGGACCCACTTCTGGAGACCGTCCACCCTTCGGCACTGAAGGTATTCTGATGCCCAGCAGAGGGTAAAGGCAAAGTGTGGCTAAGTAGAATCTTCCGTGAGTTGTGATCATACAAACGGTCATACTAAACATGGGGGGTCGTATTTATTGAGCTCTTGCTATGTTCCCAGTACTATTCAATGTAATTTTGGGGTATTTGCCTATTTGCCCCTTGTGAGGTTCCTGTGAGGTGGGCACTGTTACTGTCCTTCTTCAGGTGAGACAGCAGCACACAGAGGATGTAGCTAACGTACCCAAAGCCGCCGAGGCCGGGAACTCACAGAGCTGTGCGAGAAGCAGCCTCTGGACTCAGAGCAGGGCTGGGCACTTCCCAGCCTTAGAGAATGGCCGTGCAGGCACACCTCAGAGATGCTGTGGGTTCCAGACCACCGCAGTAAAGCGAAGGTCGCAGTAAAGCGAGTCACACAAATTTTTTTTTGGTTTCCCAGTGCATATAAAAGATCTGTTTACACTATACTGTAGCCTATTAAGTGTGCAATGGTATTAGGCTTTTTTAAATTGTACCTACCTTAATTTAAAAATACTTCATTGCTGAAAAAGTGCTAAGTATCATCTGGCAAGGCAGGGTTGCCACAAACCTTCCATTTGTACAAAATCGCGCTCCCTGCGAAGTGTGATAAAGTGGAACGCGATAAACAAGGTCTGCCTGTAGCACGTCCACTTGGTTGTGTGTCCCACAGATGAAAAGTTGGGGGTTACTCCGTCGTCCCATCGAGGCAGGGCATAGTCTGTGTGCCCTGCCCTCCCCTTAGCCTAAGGCCTCTGCCTACAAAAGAGCGTCCCACAAGCACGCTGCCCCTCGCACACCCTCGTGGCTTCACTGGCAGGGTGCTTTCCATTTCTGTGTCTGGGGCTCTGAGCTGACAGCCTTGTTGGAGCCAGCTTTGCATCAGGGAGCTCCGAGAGGTGCTGGAGAGGTATTTCTCTTCCCAAAGCCCAGACCTCCTTCCTCGCCCAGCCTGAACCCCCTGGACCCTCTGGCCAGGCTGCCCCCGTCTCTGCTCCTGGCGTGTCAGACACCTGGAAGGGAACTTGGAAGTAGACGAGAGCTCTTTCTCAAAGGTCATTCTTCAAGCAAACACAAATGTTGGGAGAAAAAGAGAGAAAGCAAGAAAGGGAGTGTTGTATTTCATCAAAGCTAAGAAGCCATCAGTTATAAGGTCTACCATTATTTTATCTCGACTGAGAAAGAGAAGATGCTGCCAATCTGTGCAGTCAGGATTTCTTATCATTAGTCGAAGGACACATCCCAATTTCAGATATGTCAAAACGTGAGAGGGAAAGGGCCTCGTAGAACTGATGAGACAGGGTTCACGTTCCAGCCTGCCCGTGACCTAGAATCCAGTCTCTGGCCGGAAACTGACGCAGCAGCAGTGGTCCAACAAAAGCATCTCTGATCCATTGAGAACTCAGTTGGGAAGAGGGAGAAATCCCCTTTCAAGACCAGACAGCAGTCGCATCTTTGCTGAGCCTCCCCTGCTGGCAGGCTACGTGGTGACGTGTTGTACGGTGATTCATAACCAGCTCACTGATGAGACACCCCTGTCATCGTTCATGGATGTGTTACCCGGCTCTGTCCATTCATGCATCGTGTATCACGTCCAGGGGTGGAGTTAAGCTGTTAATAGGCAGGTGTTAGACACACCATACGCCACAGCTGAAGATCGGGCCGAGTGTGTATCGTCCAGTCGGAAATGGATTATTGAGGTTTCCAATCCTTTGGGAATATTAGAGCCCAACGGAACTTCTCATCGACCTGCACTTACGTATAAGCACACAATCTCAGGCTGCCAGGTTAAGAAGCCCCTTTTAAAGGAAAAGCTCCAGGACCGTGCTTTTCAAACTCTCAGCGGTAAGGGACCATTTGGTTTTTTAATTTCAAACCTGTCACTGACGGAGGCTTTTTTAAAATGCAGATTCCCCTGCTTGGATGGGATGTGTGGCTACGTCAAACGGCTACAAAAGCTTCTCAGCTCCTGCTCTCACTTCCTGTACTTACTTCTCTGCTGACCAGGAGCATACAATTCGCCAACGGCCATGGGCCAGGAACCCCACTCTGAGGGGTGTGATCTGGGAGACACTGACCAAGCAACAGGACCTCAAAATGAACATTTAGCACAGCAAACCCAGGCACATCCTGCGCTTCTGTTTTGCACAAAGCCCCGTAGGTCTCGTAGCAATCATTTCAGCCGTACTCGGGCTCACGCAGTGTCCACCCTCACTGGAGCCACGACTCAAAATATAGAACAGCCATGTAGCGTCACACACGGAGATTTAAGAACTGAGACCAGGAGACGTCAAGCAGCCCAGGAATCTCATCATCCTTCTGAGACCAGGTAGAAGCCTAGCCCAGGAGAGTAAGCATTACGTTCCTTCTTTAGCTTAAACATCATTATAATCCCTGTTTTCTTAGGCTTATGACACCTACACCAATGCAGGACGGCGTTGCAAAGTCACAGCTGCTTTCTCACCATTCTGTGCTCAAGGCAGAGGCATCCGGGGGGCCCAGCATCAGTTGGGATCCAGGGGTCAAGAATTGGAGACCACTGGCCCTTTTTCTGTTCTCCACTCGGGGGCCCTGAGATTGCAGAGGAAGTGCATTGGGGAGATAGTGTCCAGAAGGGTCCAAAGGCGTTCGTTTCATGGGAGCATTAATAATCCAGTACCGCCACCAACCTTATGTCTAGACCCGGCCTCTCCGCCTGCTTCTGGGAAAGCCAAGATTCTGGGCATGAGGTGACAGTTTTAAGGAAAAAACAAAATGCCGAATCCCTTATGAAAATCTAAACTATCAAACTACAAGGCGAGAAAGTATAATAAACACTGCTTACAGGCTACCAGCCTCTCGAAGATGCTAGATTACATCTTTGTATAAATAGTCCACCCGAATGTGTTTGAAATTATCTCCAAACCGTTATGGTATTTCTCTCCATACCCTTCAAAGTTTCCTAAATATTTAGAGAACAACTGAAGTCACCTAATTCATTGCCGTGATCTCGATGCTGAAATGTGGAACTCTGTGTGCGTGCGTGCGTGCGTGTGTGCCTGTGTGTGTGTGTTTCAGCACAAGGGCTCCAGCCTGGAAGCTCAGCAGCACTTTAATGCACTCGACGTGGGCACCTCGGGCCTTAACACCAGCCACTCACCATCGGCGTCCTCAAGAAGTTCCCACAAATCCTCGCGCACGGCTGTGTCCGAACCCACCTGTGAGTGTGACACCGCGGAGGGAAGGGGTGGGCGCCTGTTGGGCTGGGGTGGTGGTGGGTATACAGAGAGTCCCACGAGGGACCCCCGAACTTGAGGAGAAGCAGGGCAGTCCGTGATCTGAAGCAGAAGTTGCCATTCGGTTGCCGTGCCTTCCCTTCTATCCCGCTGGTCTCTTCCCCCCCCACCCCCGGCCCCGCCCCGGCTCCACACTCCGGTTCCTCCACTGGCACACGCAGCCGACATAAAGCAGGCGACGTGCAGACCCGGTGAGGGGTGTGATCAGGCAGCTGGCTGGACCATGTGGTGGACATAGAGCTCGTGGATGCTCTGCTGTCGTCCACCTGCTCCCAGGTGATGCTGGAGGCGGGCAGAGCCTCCGTGGTTCTCAAAACCACCTCCACTTCCGCTGGGCTTCCTTTATCAGATTCCAACCAGGCCCGTGTTGCATGCACACCGTGGTCCCTGTTCCCCTCTTTTGATAAGAAAGCTGTTAAGCGTGTGCAAGTCTGAAAGGTGATGTGTTTCTTGCAGCTACTCCAGGCAAGCTGAGGGCAGAGGCCGGCACCACGGCTTTGCCAAGATCGGCTCAAGAGCTCCCCGTGCTAGGGCTCAGCCAGGCAGCCACGATGCCGGTACGTGAGTGACCCCAAACTTCTCACCCAGCCTGTGCTACGGCATTGCAGGGGCCTGCAGGGCCACAGGACCGCGTGCTGCATCTTCGCAGAGAACCAGCTGTACTTAGAGATTGCTGGTGGCAAGTGGGGGTGGGAAGTTAAGATGTTTAATTGGGAGCAAATTTGAAACATTTTTATTCCAAAATTAACATGGATGTATATCCATAGAATTCAAAATCCAAAAGAGTTTTAAAGATAAAGTTCAAAACTTCAAATTTGGGGTTACACCCCCAGAGCCTCTGGGGGTACGTGATTAGGACCCTCCTATTTTAGATCCCATGTCACTCCAGTGCAAATGTCTGAGAAGCTTGATGTCAACAAGAAGGTCCCCCTGCGTATATCAGGCAGTGTCCCCCATATATGCCAGGCCTTTCCAGAACATCAGGGAACGTGTGGCCTCCTAGAAAGCACGCTGGCTGGATGCAAGGTCACTGATGTACCTACCACACTCCCGTTCTCCATCACCATGGAACAAACCACACCAAACTCAGTGGCATAAAGCAACAGTCATGGGGCTTCCCTGGTGGCGCAGTGGTTAAGAATCCACCTGCCAGTGCAGGGGACACGGGTTCGAGCCCTGGTCTGGGAAGATCCCACATGCCGCGGAGCAACTAAGCCCGTGCGCCACAACTACTGAGCGTGCGTTCTAGAGCCCGTGAGCCACAACTACCGAGCCTGCGTGCCGCAACTACTGAAGCCTGTGTGCCTAGAGCCCGTGCTCCGCAACAAGAGAAGCCACCGCAATGAGAAGCCCGCGCACTGCAAAGAAGACTAGTCCCTGCTCGCTGCAACTAGAGAAAGCCCGCGCGCAGCAACAAAGACCCAACGCAGCTAAAAATAAATAAGTTAAAAAACACGAAAAAAAAGAAAGCAACAGTCATTTTCCACGTTCATGGATTCTGGGTCAGGAATTCAGAAAAGGCACAGTGGGAGTGACTCCTCTTTGCCGCCTGGTGTCGGAAGCCTCCCCGATCAGGGCCGGGAGGTCCACGCCCCTGATGTGTCTGCATCCCCGACTGATGGCTGGGCCCAGCTCAGAGCATGTTCTATTGACTTGGTGGACCTCTCCATGCCATCCTCCCGGCATGCTCCTGGGTTCCAAGAGGAAATATCTGGAGAGGGACTTCCATGAGAGCCAGGCGGAACTGCGTGGCTTTCTGTGACCTTGCCTTAGAAGTCCCACAAGGGCTTCCCTGGTGGCGCAGTGGTTGGGAGTCCGCCTGCCGATGCAGGGGACACGGGTTTGTGCCCCGGTCCGGGAGGATCCCCCATGCCGCGGAGCGGCTGGGCCCGTGAGCCATGGCCGCTGAGCCTGCACGTCCGGAGCCTGTGCCCCACAACGGGAGAGGCCACAACAGTGAGAGGCCCGTGTACTACAGAAGTCCCACAATGTCACCTCTGCCATCCCTCTCGGGCAAAGCAGTCCCAAGCTCACCCACAGAGAGGGACACAGACCTCGCTCTCAATGGGAAAGGTGTCCCCAGATTTTAGGGGCCACATCCACATAGTGGCTAAGTACCTCCCACTCATCCCTCGCTGACCTTTTTCAAGATGGGAGTGAAGTGTCCCCTTCCTTCTTGCTGTCCCCATGGAAATTATGCCCACCCTGCTGAAAAGCTTGGGCAACATGTTTCATTTTCAAGCAGAACATGACAAAGACCGCCTTCTTTGTCCCCAGCCACCTTTTGATGAGCTTGTGAGCTATGATGGCCACTCTTCTGATGTTGGCTGTTCATGCAACCCTCTCTGCCTCTGTTGGTGACAGTTCTGTCCCAGCTGTGCAAGGGAACAAAGCTGGGAGAACCAGAGCCAGTCCCTGGGCTTCTCACTCAGAACAGGTCTCCTGCTGCCTCTGCTTCTGATCTTGTTCTGGGGACAGCTTTCCGGCTTTTTGTAGTCCCCAGGGCCTGGGGCAGCTTTGGGATAACCTCGGAAGAAGCTTTTTACTTTTCTTTTTAAAGCTCTCAAGAGCCTCGTGAGGCTGACGGTTGCATTTCTTGTTTCCACACGTTGTCCCACCCCACCCCTGCTCCTCTGCCCACCTGAGCGATCAGGGCACAGAGGCTGGGACGCCGCTGACCTTGCAGGACTCTCTCCACCAGATTGCAGGCAGAGTCTGGCGAAACTGCAGCCGCATTCGCTGCCTGGGGGGGTCAGCGGGTAGAGACGTGCAGGGGCCTGTCCATCTGCATTAGTGTTGAGCAGGAAGGCCAAGGTGTCGTCTTTCTGCTGGACAACACCGCTAAGAAAGTATTGATCTGGGAAAAGAGCAACCAAATCCGCCAAGAACGGAGCCTAGAAAAGGAGGCGAGGCAGGGTGGGGTGGAGATGCCCAGCTCCGGCCGGTGGCAGCGGCTCTGCAGAGCACACCGTGATGGAAGGCATCGGGCCCGAGTGCCCCCAGTGCCCCCCACCCTTCACCAACCGCGTGTCACCGCTGACTCCGTGCCCTGCAAGGGCAGCAACCTGTGACCCCACCTTTCCCGGGGAACATATGCCTTCCAGAAGTAAGCCGTCCACTCCAGGGCAGAAGGGCCTCCTTGAGGCCAGAGAACCCAGCTGGCTGAGGGACGGCACCCGGCCCTTTCTGTAGTGGCCCAGAAGCTGCATTTGACAGCAAGGCCCCTCTCCTTTCCCCAGGCTCCCCTGCCCGCCCCGGCGTCCTGTGACGTCACACAGCAGCTCCTGCCTCAGGCCATCTTGCAAAGCCCACCTGCCCCCGTGACACAGGTGAGTCTGGGACTCAGGGCAGGGGAAACTCGGGGCAGCACTTCCCCGAGACGGGGTGCTGGGGTCCTCTGGAGGGTGTGGGTGCGGGTGCACTGGTGCTGACCTACAGGCTCCACACCAAGGCCCCCCGGACGGGACTGTTTCTCCCCACGTGCAGGTGGGGCGTGTGGAGCTGTGGACGCTGCCCCTCCCCTGGCCTCATCTCCATCCGTCCTCCCACTGATCTTCTCTGGCGTCTGTTTCTCAATCCTTTTAGCGATCTTTCTTCATCTCTCTGCCACTTTTCCGTGTTCCTCTCATTTTTCACGACTCCTAATCGGTCACGATATTTTAGAAAAGGTCTGAAGGAAGCCAAATGTTACAGGAAGACTTTGCAAGGGTTTAAAAGCTCTGAGTCCAGTATTATAAATACTACATTTTAAAAATAAAGGATCAGGGCTTGCCTGAGTAATTCCTTCTATGTTGCAGCAACATTCAGCAAGTTACTGTTTGGGTGAGTCAGGAAGTGAGTGTGAAGGACGCCAAGATGCTTGTGGCGCAGCCCTCGCTTTTGGGCTTGGAGTTCAAGGGCAAGATGGGCATATAAACAGAGAAACCGGGCTTCCCTGGTGGCGCAGTGGTTGAGAGTCCGCCTGCCGATGCAGGGGACGCGGGTTCGTGACCCGGTCCGGGAAGATCCCACATGCCGCGGAGCGGCTGGGCCCGTGAGCCATGGCCGCTGAGCCTGCGCGTCCGGAGCCTGTGCTCCGCAACGGGAGAGGCCACAGCGGTGAGAGGCCCGCGTACCGCAAAAAAAAAAACGGAAACCGCCACGGCAGGGCATGTGTTTTTATAGAACCAGTAAGAAAATACTCTGTCTACGGAAGTCCAAGGGCAGTTGAGCTGACCGGTCAGACCTCTGATTTCCATTCCTTTATGAGATATTGAGCTCTGCCCCCTTTCTGGCCACAAGGGGGTCCCAGGGGGGCAGTTCACCAAGATGTGTCCCTGGCCACACACTTGCCAAAGTGTGGACGTCTGTCTTGGTGCAAATCCGTCACCACTGGTGAAAACTCTTTCAGAACCTACATCCTTCCCACGAACAGTGGCCTGACATGTTTTCCTGGAATAAGAAAGACACATGCTGCTAGCACGTGCTCCTTGCCAGAGTTAGGCTCAAGTAAGGATATAAAACCTACCCAGCCAGAGTTGACTAATGCAAATGATCTATATTCATCCTCATTAGGAAAAAAGAGACAAAGAAGAATTTTTTTTCTCTTCAAATTTCCAAGGCACATTTGGTGTGAAATGAGTAACTTCTTCAGTCCAAAGGCCCATGAAGTGAGAATTCCTTCATCTTCTGGGTCTTGCGCTGTAGTAAGTCATGGTGTGATAAAGGCCCCTTTGCAATTCTAGTTTTTCATATATTGATCTTCATTTTAATTAACAGTAACAGTTCTTAGTCTCTTAGGCAGGTTATACTTAATAATAACCATATTTTTTATTGGAGTACAGTTGCTTTACAATGTTGTGTTAGTCTGTGCTGTACAGCAAAGTGAATCAGCTATACGTATACATACATCCCCTCTTTTTTGGATTTCCTTCCCATTTAAGTCACCGCAGAGCACTGAGTAGAGCTCCCTGTGCCATACAGTAGGTTCTCATTAGTTATCTATTTTATACTTAGTACCAATATATGTGTATATTTGTCAATATATATATGTCTCTCTCTCTCTCTCTCTCTATATATATATATACACACACACACACACATATATATACGTGTATATATGTCAATCCCCATCTCCCAATTCATCCCACACCCCCCTTCCCCCTTGGTATCCATACGTTTGTGCTCTATGTCTGTGTCTGTATTCCTGCTTTGCAAGTAAGATCATCTATACCAATTTTTAGATTCCACATATATGCGTTAGTATATGATATTTGTTTTTCTCTTTCTGACTTAACTTCACTCTGTATGACAGTCTCTAGGTCCATCCACCTCACTACAAATAACTCAATTTCGTTTCTTTTTATGGCTGAGTAATATTCCATTGTATATACATACCACACCTTCTTTATCCATTCCTCTGTTGATGGACATTAAGGTTGCTTCCACGTCCTGGCTATTGTATATAGTGCTGCAATGACCAGTAACCGTATTCCTTAAGACGTTCTTGTGTGATGCTGGCCTTTCAAATCAGATAGTTCTCATACCTACTCACGTGAAATAACAAGATTCTACAATTTTCTCTCTTTCCCCTCACTGATGTTATCACTGTGGTACCCTATCGAGGGAAAGGGGAAAAAAAAATCCAAAATCTGGGAAACAGTCATCTGGCTAAGTGATGATTTTGCTTCATAGTGTGTTGCTAATGTGTCTCTAAGTTAGGGGAGATCTCTTTATCAATAAGGCCACAATCAAGAATATAACAAGAGACTCATGCTTGGGTGTCCTGGAACGCCTTGGGAAAATAAGAATAAATAAATAGAGTAACTAACACTCCAGCTCGGTCTGCCACCTTGCCGACCACCGGCCCCCTCACTGTTTCCCTTGGGAGCCATCTACCCCTGGATGTGGATGTCGTAGGCTGAACTGTCTCCAGACTTTGTAGAACCCAGCACAGATGCTTTTGTCTTTTGTTATTTTAATTGAATACCTGATACAGCTTTTCTTTCTCAGTCGAATTCTCTTTCAGAATCCCAGCTGGTGGTTTTTTTTTTTTTTGCGGTACGCGGGCCTCTCACTGTCGTGGCCTCTCCCGTTGTGGAGCACAGGCTCCGGACGCGCAGGCTCAGCGGCCATGGCTCACGGGCCCAGCCGCTCCGCGGCTTGTGGGATCTTCCCGGACCAGGGCACGAACCCGTGTCCCCTGCATCGGCAGGTGGACTCCCAACCACTGCGCCACCAGGGAAGCCCCCAGCTGGTGCTTTGATGAGTGAGATTCTGACTGAGACTTCTGTGATACAGTCTGGTGTAGGTATTTTTAAGCCCGTGTTTAGCAGCAGGATTTTTCAGTGAAGTCTGAGGTCAAAGCCGCTCTGATTGGGGTGGAATTGGGGGGTGGGGAGCTGTCATTGGCAAAGTCTCTTGGCCTCTCCCACCTCCTGAGACTCTGGGTTCACACTGCAGCCGCCCCCGACCTTGCTGTGGACCTGGAGCCACTCACAACCTCTCTGCGTGGCGTGGGCGTGTTGCAAGGAGGTACAGGGTCCTGCTTTGCTGGCCTGGCAAGGGTAGGTCTCCACAAGTGGTGGCACTTGCCACTATTATTCTTCCTGGTTCTTTTTCTTATTATTCTGCTGCTCCAAAACCATCCTCTGGTTTATCCTGCCTGTATTCTAACCTCTCCCAGGCTCCCTGCGTTTCCATGGATGGGAGGGCAAAGGGCAAAAGAAAAGAGACAATCTCTGGAGGTGTTTGCAAAAGACAACGGGCAAGAAACAGACTCAGGAGGTTGTCGGAGACAGAGATTGAGGGAATGCAGATTAAGTCACTGTAAAAAAAAAAAAAAAAAGGGGGGGTGGTGGTGGGGGACAAACTAAAGAACAGAAGCGTCAGCCTGGCAAACTCACTTTCCTCAGTAAGCAGGAGTCACCGACAGCCCCAGATTGCCCAGAGCAGGGCGGGCAGCCCAGGGAGCGTCAGCTTCACCTCCCGTCTCATGACCTCCCCCCTCCACATTTCCTGCAAGGAAAGAACCTTGTGTCAAGGCAGACAGGGGACACAGGGCAGAGATCACCTGGGAAATCTTCCTAAAGCCAGCCTCCATCCCAGGAAGGAGGTAGGAGGAAGGGGACGCTTGGGCTCTTGCACACAGCAGACTTCAGTGCTCGTGCACAGTCACCTCCACCAGCGGTACCCCCGGGGTGCACAGAAGGCGATTGTACTCTTTGTCTCCTTAGCTCTTTTTCACACAGATTTCCAAGAAGTGCAGGGACAGCCTGCAAGTGAGCCTGGGGAAGTGAGGGAGGGCGATGAGGCTTCCATGGCCCCAGGAGGGTTTAGAGTACCATCAAATCCAAGCTTGGGCATTCCCTGGCCGTCCAGTGGTTGGAGCTCCATGCTTCCACTGCAGTGGGGCACAGGTTCAACCCCTGGTCAGGGAACTAGGATCCCGCATGCTGCATGGTGCGGCCAAAAAAAAAAAAAAAAATCCAAGCTTGTTTGTGAATTGTTCCAGAAGAGCCCTGCTCTCCAGCATCAGTTTTAGGATAATGATAGGATCCAAAATTGCATGTGAAGCTGTCACATGCAAATCGTCATGCCCTAGATGAGAGATAAAAGGGAAGGGGGCTCTCTGATGCCTTGCTTTTCTTTTTTTTGAGATATAGTTGCTGAACAATATTGTATAAGTTACAGGTGTACAACACAGTGATTCACAATTTTTAAAGGTTACACTCTATAGTTATTATAAAATATTGGCTCTATTGCCTTTGCTGTACAATATATCGTTGTAGCTTATTTTATTTTATACTATGATAGCTTATACCACTTAATCCCCTACTCCTGTCTTGCCCCTCCCCTTTTCCCTCTCGCCACTGGTAACCACTAGTTTGTTCCCTATATCTGAGTCTGTTGCCTTTTTGCTGTAATCACTAGTTCGTTTTATTTTTTAGATTGCACATATAAATGACCTCATACAGTATTTGTCTTTCTCTAACTGACTCTAATACTGACTGACTTAGCATAATGCCCTCCACGTCCATCCATGATGTTGCACATTCTCGTGCCCTGCTTTTGACATTCCTCTCCAAAACCATGTGTCCGTCTAACCGAATTTAGAATATGAGTTTGTAAGCACTGCACTGCTTACAAAATCATGTCCCGATTCTGGGGCCCTCCCAGACTCCAGTGCAATAAATGAGACCTACAGATTCCCTAAGAAAAGCTCACGGGGGGTTGGGGGTGGGGTGGGCAGGGGGCCCTGGGCCACCCAGCCCTCAGCCAGAACCCCTGCTCCCCAGTGAGCTCCTCAGGTGGGTCGCTTATTGCAGCAGTGGGTCAGAGATGCTGCAAAGGGTGGGTAAAGGGCCAGAAGTGAAAGTGTGCAGGGCCGCTCAGATGAGCAGCAACATCTGTCTGCAAGGCTGAAATAACTCTTTCATCGGGTTCTGTGTTTTGACCCCGCCTTCAAGTTTTCAGCACAGCTCAGCATGTTCCAGACCATCAAAGACCAGCTGGAGCAGAGGACGAGGATCCTGCAAGCCAACATCCGGTGGCAGCAGGAAGAGCTCCACAAGATCCAGGAGCAGCTCTGCCTGGTCCAGGACTCCAGTGTCCAGGTGATGCCCCTTCCTGGGCCGGTGGTGCGCTGAGCTCTGTCCTCCCCCCCCCCCCCCCGCTCTGTGATGTGTCCTCATCCACCCTTGCAGGGGCAGGCAGGACTTCCTCCAAAGTCCTCTGTGCTGCCTTACTGAGCTCTGCCTCCTAAACAAATTGAAACCTCCACCAATGAAGTGCGAGGAATGAATCCCACCTCCTCCATCCCCAGCTCCAGGCCAAACCTGAAATTCACATGACATCCTCTTCACTCACTCCTCACTCTGTTGGGCACATGTTTCCTGCATCACATGCACTTTCTTTCACGTGTTTGGTGGTTGGTCGCCCTGCCCTGACTCTGGCCTCCCTCCTGTGGGGTTTCAAACTCCCAGCACATGTGTAACTACTTTCTGAACACCAGCGCAGGCTGCTGACAGAGAGATGGAAGCAGGTCTGCCCTTCCCTCTCATCCAAAGCATGAATGCAGGGAGATATGGGAAATGATCTGTGCTGTGCACCCTGCACCCTGCGGGGAGCGGCAAAGGAGGTGGGAGCTGGAGGTCAGTACCCTGGCACCCCCGGGCCACCCCACTGCAGCATAGCAATTGGGGCATCATTCTGCATGCTCTGAGAGCAGCTGCTTTTAACCGTGACCCCACCCCACCCCCAGATGTCACATCTTTGAAGCCTTTCAAGAGATTCTTTCTGGAGGAAAAACTTTATATATTGGATCTCTTTCAAGGATAAATTATTTTCACTTAAATTAGTCCAGGACTGTTTTTCTTCCCAAGTGCATGCCCTTGGTTGTAAATGTCGCCAACCTTGGAGTCTGCCCTGAGAGAGGTAAGCATTGGCAGCCACTTGGGGAGACAGAAGGAAGAAGAAGACACCCCTGGGGGAAACAGCTGGAGCACTGGCCCTGCTGCCCCCTGCCCCAGCATCCACACGGCCCTGCGTGTGGACACAATAACACCCCAACGGGCACAGCCCTGAGCGGAGATGAACGCAGGATAGTGCAGAGGTGTTAGGCAGCCTGGAGACGCCTACAGCCGGCCATCCTGCCTCCCTGGGCCCCCATAGGCGCTCCCGGCGGGCTCTCCAGAAGCTCAGGGACCCCAAGCAGCCTTCTCTGTCCAGTGGGGCCCCTCCCCCCACCCAAGGCAGGGGAGCCCAGTCAGGTGCGCCTGCGCAGAGCCCTGGGCACCAAGCCCCGCCCACAGCCCTGCTCCCGGCCCACAGCCCCTCACCCCACCCACCTCCTCAGCAACACCCCCAAACTGCCTAGGGACAAGACTGCAGCATTTAGGTGAAAACGCATGGAGTCATCAAGGTGTCAGTCCCTTGTTACTTATTTGTTCCCAGCAGTCTTATTTTCTCACTGATCCAGGGTCCGATGGCTGGAACTCCCAACTCCAATTACTTGAATGGAACTTTTACACTAACAGGGAGGGGGCGTTGCGTTAGAAGCTGCTGAAAGCAAGGTAGGCGGATAAACAGCCGCCTCACAGCCCGAACTTTTCTATTTTCAACTTTAAAGCTGAACTCTTAAATAACCAGGACACAAAGCTATCTCTTTCACTCCTTGACATGAAGGGTTATTGCTTTTCTTTGTCCTGATAGTGCATTTTGTTGACCCCCCCAACGTCTAGCACCTGAGCTTTGTAAAGGATGACGTGGAAACCAAGCCTCCTGCGTTTACCTCTCCTGGTTTCTTCCCTGTGACCTTATCTTTGCAGTGGAATTTTCCAGTGAACTTGGAAATCCACAGATAGTCAAACCAGAGAACGATTCCTCAAGGACTCTTTCTTCATGTATTTTTGCAAGTCTAAGGATTTAAAGAAATACGTTCTGAAATGTTCAGCCAGAATGTGATGTTTAAAAAAAAAAAATACGTGAGTCAAGCATAAAGGATAAGCAAGTAAAAATTACTCCACTCCTCCCCCCCGAGAAAAGTGGGGGGATAGATTAAGAGCAAAACGTTGATAATTGCTGAAGTCTAGTGATGATACGTGGGACTTCATTATACAATATCTATTTTCTGTACTTCTGAAATGTTTTGTAATAATAAGTATTTGTAAAGCTAAGCATATAAGAACAATGACAAACCATATGTGAGCGTAGGATTGGTTTGTTCTGGAAAATGAGAAGTATTTTTTTCCTCTAATGACTTTTTCCACTTGAATTAGGGAACTGTTTTTCTCATGCTTTCTCTAAAACTGACCCCAGAGCTTAGTTAAGAAGTCATCTTCTTAAGCTATAAATTCTCCCTTATTGTCGCTAAAGCAGAGGCTGGTATGTGTACCCAGTAGCAATCCCCCTCGCCCCTCCCCCCCGCCCAAGTCCTTTATCCCAAGTTCAGCGGACTTTCCTACCTAGTCCATTGGCTCGGAGCTTTCATTGAGACTATACTATGTGTGCCTGAGATGCTTGCTAAGTATGATTTTTTTTCCAAAAAAGATTGGGTTATGAGGGAGAGGTTCTCAGGGTGTTGTGTTTGCACCTAGATGGGGTCATGAAGGGCGCTACATAGATTGCTGTTCTGTTGAAAAGTTGTCACCCCTTGCGTCCGTGGGAGGCCGCTTCTTAATTTATTTTTGAGAGAGCATTCGCGCCCTCTACTGGCGGTTGAAAGAAATACCGAGAAAGACACCTGTGACAATGGTGTCTTTGGTTCTTTAATCCATCCTTCCACCTTTCCTTCCCTCCCTCTATTCATTCACCATCCATCCATCCACACACCCATACCCCCACACACACCCCCACCCCTCCATCCTTCCATCCATCCACCCATCTGGCAGACACCCAGTATGTACCAGGCCCTTGATTAGGTGCTGTGGGGATACAGAGACACTCAGGACAGGGTTTCTGCCCTCAGAGAGCATACATCAGTGGGACAGAGTAGCAGACCAAGCAATCTCTGCCATAACGCAAGCATAAACAGTTTCCCTTTGAGCAAAAGCTTAATCTGTTTGTTGATTCATTTATTTGTTCTGTTCATTCCTCAGATCGTTTTTATATGCCCAGAGAGGCAAAGGAGCTCCTTTTCTGTTTTAGTGTTATTGTTATTAGCTAACGTTTATTGAGCACTTAGTGCTATGCGTCAGCATAAGTCCCATTTAATCTTTATGAGGTATGTGCTGTTAATGTCACTGTTTTATTAGTGAGGAAACCAACAGTGACTTTGAAAAGTTTTGAAAAGGGCCCAAGGTCATACCACTAGTACATAGCGGCGTTGGAATTTGAACTAAAGTCTGTCTGATTTAAGCTAGGTTATACTGCCTGTCATGCATAAAGGTTGCATTTATTTGAACTCTAATTAGACGGTAAATTGTATCCCACCAGAAAAATGCATGTTATTTAGTTTGAATATTGGGTTTTTGCTGAAGTGTAAATTACCCTGTGTGCTCTAAACAAGCCAGGTCGCTGAGATTGCGTAAAGCACTAATCCTAAAGGTTTGGGTGTTGAATCTGAGAGGCTGAAGACCCAGAACATTCTTCTTCACTTCTAAAGTGACAAAGAGCCCTCATTCAAAACTGCAGGCTTTTCTGGTAGGGGTGGGGTATGAAGGAAAGTAGGGAGACCTGGTGGTGTGGCAGGAAGGGCACTAGATGGGAACCTCGCTCGGGTCTCTGGGAGATGACTTGACACCCCCTACGGAGCGGATGCTTGAACTAACTAAGTGTCTGCCTGGCGTGATTTCACATCTGTTGTTCCAAAACCCCTCTGTCACTCAGGAAATGTCGGCATGTCAGTTCCATACTGGGTATGAGGTTATGCTACACAGAGTACAGGAATCGGGGTTGAAGGAGAGAGCCTTAGCCGTCAAAGCTAAGGGCCTAAAATGGAGTGCAACACTGCTTGTCAAGAATCTGATACAGACAAAGTGAGAGAGTGGCACGGACATACATACACTACCAAACGTGAAGTAGCTAGCTAGTGGGAAGCAGCCGCATAGCACAGGGAGATCAGCTCGGGGCTTTGTGACCACCTAGAAGGGTGGGATAGGGAGGGTGGGAGGGAGACGCAAAAGGGAAGGGATATGGGGATATATGTATATGTATAGCTGATTCACTTTGTTATACAGCAGAAACTAGCACACCTTGGTAAAGCAATTACACTCCAATAAAGATGAAAAAAAAAAGAATCTGATACAGATAATACCAGTTTTTAATGCCCAAGAGGAGCTTTTGTTAAAAGAGCTACAGGTCTTAGGTTTAAATTATTATTGAAATTACTGAAGTTGTTTTTCTTAAGCCTTTAGCGTCAATTCACAGATTATATTTTATTTCCAAATCTACTGATTTGGCTGAAAATAGCAATGCTTTTACTTGTGTTTGTTCACGTTGAATCAGTTTATAAATTTAACAAATGGTAAATAGTCAACATTCTCTACCAAAGCCATTAACTTACAAATTTAATATATCTGAACCTTTCAAACATTTCATGTACCTAACAAGGCAGACTTATAAACCTAAGAAGTAAAATCGTTCTGGGCACTTAAGGAATTCTTTTAAATTGAATACGCCAAACTTATAAACGAGGTGTATCAAGGTTCTCAGAACCACTTAAACACTCTTTATAAACTTCATCAAATTCTCTTAAACCTTTCCCATTAAAACAACCAGGCTGATATATTGCAGCCTATTGAATGTCTGAGACATCTTAGGTAACAAATAGAGATTAGCATGGTGATTGTAAAACGTGTTCTTTTTTTTTTTTTTTGCGGTACACGGGCCTCTCACTGCTGTGGCCTCTCCCGCTGCGGAGCACAGGCTCCGGACGCGCAGGCTCAGCGGCCATGGCTCACGGGCCCAGCCGCTCCGCGGCATGTGGGATCTTCCCAGACCGGGGCACGAACCCGCGTCCCCTGCATCGGCAGGCGGACTCTCAACCACCGCGCCACCAGGGAAGCCCCAAAACCTATTCTTAAACATCATTTTAAAGTACATGGACTTGATGTTATGTCACCCTTTGGATTTATTTGCTTTCCTGGGAATGCAGAGGCAACTAATTAACCAGAGCAGATCTGCCCTCTCAGCTGGAAGCTGGGGTGGAAGATGCTAATCGCAGGATGGGTACAGACCATGGTCACGGTCAGAGGTTCAAGACCAGGCACAGGTCCTACTGCCGGGACGATGCACCCCACACCACTGGTCAGCCAACCCTCCTCTGCCACTGTGATTGCATCATTCCCTCCATTCACAAGATGTTTTTCCTTCTAATAAGAAATGGATAAGCCAACCCGGACTAAACAAGCATATCAAATGACATATCTGGGTCTCAGCATCTTTCACACTGTTAGAACCCCAGTCGCTCAACCGGAACCTTCTTGAGGGCAGGGTCAGCATCCGTCTGACCCACTTCCCCTCTCCGGGCCGTGCACTCTTCTGGTGGCATCCCAGGCACTCAGTCCAGTGGGTGAACCTCCCCAGGCAGGTCAGAGGGAGTGAGAAAGCTGCCATCTTGCCAGGGACAGACCATACAAAGAAGGTGCAGGCCTGTGAAGGCACTGTGATCCCAGCCTAAAAAGCGCTTTGCTTCTGCTTCCAGATGTTTCTGCAGCAGCCAGACGTATCCCTGAGCTTCAGCAGTGCCCAGCGGCCCGGGGCTCAGCAGCAGCTCCAGCAGAGATCGGGCCCAGGCCCCCAGCCCCAGCTCGTGGCCAGCCCTCAGCTTCTGGGGCAGGTGGCCTCTGCCCAGGTCACAAGCCAGCACCTGCTCAGAGACTCGAGTGTGATATCAACCCAGGTAAACATGCTTGTCTCCAGACTCAGTCCTTGCCACCAGCAGACCAGGAACCTACCTCCCCTGTGACCGGAGCTGGTGATGATGGTGGGGTTTTTCTTTTCTTTATTTTGTCACTTTGAAGCCCCAAGTTCCATTGGTTTCCTTCTCTGTTTTATCAGTATATTAACATACCTTAAAGGTATCATGCAGGGAATTCCCTGGCAGTCCAGTGGTTAGTACTCCACGCTTTCGCACTTTCACTGCCGAGGGTGCAGGTTCGATCCCTGGTCGGGGAACTAAGATCGCGCAAACCGTGCGGTGCAGGGGGAATAAATAAATAAAAGGAACAACTTTATTAGAAAAAAAAAAAAAAAGAAGAGGTGTCATGCAGCTGAAACTTTCAGCTCTGATCCTGAGCTGGGCTGGAGGTGGATATGGCCATCCCAGACATGCATGCCGAAAGCCACACGTCCCCACATGCATGTCCTTGGTGCCCATCACCAACTGCTGGTTTTAGCCATTACCAGTGTGAGAGCACAGTTATCCACTTCTGTTCGTCATCCCTTTCCCCAGGGCCACCAAGCTTCTCCCGGTCCCCCAGATTCCCTGTTGATCCCCATCCTCACAGCCATTACCACTTACTACAAGCCACCAGTGACCTTGCAGTCTGACAGGGTCACCCATCAGTCAATGGAACTGAATCCAATGGAATCGAGAAGTTCTGAGCCCTCGTTTCCCGATGGGCACAGCTTGGAAGGCGGGATACAGCCTCTCCTGAAGCCTCTTATGTTCACATGGATTCAGTGACATCTGCTGGGCTCCCAGGGGAACAAAGATAAGTGAGAGCTGTCCTTGACCCCAGGGAGTTTCTAGTCTAGCAGGAGTTCTGGGACATAAACATCGATGTACAATAAAATATGGAGAAGTCTATGTATAGGAGAGTGTCTCCATCTTCACCCAGATTTAAGGGTTTTACTTTAAAATGCAGCCTTTGGGTTCTAAAGGTTAACAGGAAAATTAATGGATGAGACTAGCCAAGAACATTCTGGAGAAGAAAAAAACTGAGGTAGGATTTACACCATGTTCAAAGATTTTGTAAACGCTCTGAGAATATGGTGGTACCATCATATTAATGGTGTCAGTGAAACAGAGTGGAAAACCCAAAAAGCAAAAGCACATGCAGGCTCATTCCCTCATTCATTTACAATTTCACTCAACAAATACGTGCCAGGCACTAAGTCCTGAGCACCGAGGGGCGGCAGTGAACAAAAGAGAAAAGGAAAAAAATCTCTGATCCAAGTGGGGAGAGAGGAACAAACAAGTGACAATTAACAGTGTGACAATTGGTGATGTGAGACAGCTGGGGAAGGCGGGCGAGGGGCTGGAGGTTCACTGAGAAGGTAATATGCGAGCGAAGAACTGAGCCTGTGAGAGAAGGAGGCATACTGGTACCAAGAAGAAGAGCATCCCACGTAGAGGAAGTGCAAAGGCCCTGGGGCAGGGGTGGGCCTGGTGATTTAGAGAGTCAGCAAGGAGATCCATGAGTCGGGAGTGGAATCTATGAAGCAGAAGGTAGTTCCTAGTTCCATTCAATGCACGTTGGTTGCTTGTCTGCCGCAAGCCCGGCACTGTCCTTGCCCCAAAGGATTTAAAGAATCCTTGAGATGCTTACAATCCAACGGGAAAGACAAGTTCATAACAGCTCAGTCAATAGTCATTGGGTCCTAAGCGAGTGCAAAGGCCAAAGTGGGTGAAAGACAGAGGTTCTGGGGAGGTGATACCCGAGTTGACTTGAAGGTTTACCTTTCTCACCGCAATGGCTGCTCCAGGGTCCAAAGCCATTGAGAAGCCCGCAGATGATGCAGGGGAACAGCCTGACGCCCCAGTTCAGCAGCACCTCTGCTGTGCTCCCGCCGGCTCTGAGCCTGACCACGCCTGCTTCCGCCTCCCAGGAGGCCAGCCAGGGCCAGCCCAGCCCGGACTTCAGCCACGATCGGCAGCTCAGGTGCGGACCCTGTCCTTGTCGGAAAGATGACTGAGACGTAGTTTTATACCGTCCGTTTCTGGTCTTCTTTCTGCCGGAGATGGAGGCAAAGTTCAGACCGTTAGGCTCTAAGGCCTCTGCAGCTGATCTCAGCTCAGGAAGCGGCAGGACAGGGCGAGGGTCTTGATGGCCAGAGGAAGTGACCTGCTGCCTCAAGGACCCTCTGAGGACGGAGCAGGCCCCGTGGGGATCCGGGTCAGCCAGAAAGGGCACAGGCAGGCTGGGCAGGCGCTGGGTCGGCCGGTGGGCCTGCAGCGTGGGCACTGATCGAAGCCGCCCGTTTATCTCTTCCTCTGCTCGAAGGCTGCTGCTGAGTCAGCCCATCCAGCCCATGATGCCCGGGCCCTGCGACGCGAGGCGGCCCTCAGAGGTCGGCAGGCCTGGACGGCAAGTCAGGTAGGTGGCCCGGGGGCGGGGGGAGGAGGAGCCACACCGAGCGGTCTCAGGCTGCCGGGGTTTCACCTGCCTGGACCAGCTGCACCCCTTGTGAGTCTGGCACCACAGGCAGGGTCCAGGTGTGCCAACACCCTTCGAAAGGACTCTCCTCAGCTCTTCTTTCTCCATTCCCCGTGGCGGGAGAGAAAACTGTGTCGGCGTCCCATGCCGAGAACAGGACCCAAAGGAAACAATTAGTTATACGTCAAGTGTGTCACCACCTTCCGATCTTCGCAGGTCTAAGTGGTAACATCCCAGGTAAATGGAGCCTTCCCCGCCTTCCCGAGGGCACACCCAGCTCGCCTGCTCTGTGGTTCCGGTGCCGTGCCGGGGGCTGGAACCCCCTGCAGATGTGGGACTCTCCTGCCCTCCCAGACACGCATGCTTCTCTCTCTCTCTCTCTCTTCTCCCCCGGGCTCTTTGCTTGCAACCCTCGGGACCCGAAGAAGCAGCTTTGCTTTGCCGTTGAATTATTAGGGACAGAGGTTACTGAAGACAGAGGGAATACTTGAAAAGCTACTGGAAAATAGTTTCTAGCCCTTGGAGATGAAGCAGACACCATTGTCGTATACAACACTGGTTTAATTTGTGTCAGAAGTTCACGGGGACAGTGCTAGCTGATGAGGCCTGCCGCACCCCCATGCGGGGGCCTTGCAGCCATCCCCTGGGGCCGTCCCCTCCGCTTCCTTCCTCCTGTGTCCTCCTTAAGCCAGTAATAATAGTAACATCGGGTGGTTACTGCGTATTCTGAGGGTTGGGGCCTGTACCTACATCCGTGAAACCCCTATGATGGTAGAGGCGGGCAGGGGCTGGGCACTGCGGGGAAACCACCTTCAGATTCTCTGATGATGCTCTCAATCAGGCAGGGGGTGCGGGGAATGTTGGGTTTGGTTTCTGACCTCTCCAAGTGATCCAAATAAGTGGAAACAAAAACGTCGCTGTCCAGAGATGCTTAAAATGCAGTGAACTAGGCAAAACTGGATATTCTTTCCTCTGGGAACTCTAGAGGAAAGCTGCCATTTTCGGTCAACCCAATTATTTATACCGTCCCCACCTTCCCCACCTTCTCTTCCAGACATGACCTAACACTCCATCTTCTAGGGCGGGTCAGGGTCTGCCTGCCACACACAGAGGCCCCTTCAGGGGAATTTTGGAATCCCCAATGCCTGTTACTAAATGACCCATACAGCGATATAACATTTCTAAAAATATAATGCTAAATGGACTTCTCTGTAGTGTCTTTAAATATCTGTTCTTGGTCTGGGCCCCTCCAGAGCTTTCCCAAACAGCCTTCCCCTTGTTATTGGACCATTTTCATTAACTACTCTTTCTTTAAAAAAAATATATATATATATATATATATTCTTCATAACATGAAATTTCCCATTTTATCTATTTCTGAGTGTAAGTTCAGTGGCATTAAGTAATGCACATTGTTGTGCAACCATCTTAAGATGTTGTGCATCTTAAGAACTTTTTCATCATCTCCAACTGAAGCTCTGTCCCCATTAAACCCTAATTCCCTATTCGCTCTTCCCCCAGCACCTGGCACCCGCCTTTCTGCCTTCTGTCTCTATGAATTTGTCTCCTCTAGGTACCTCATCTAAGTGGAATCGTACAGTATTCGTATTTTGTGATGGGCTTATTTCACTCAGCATAACCTCCTCAAGGCTCACCCATGTCGTAGCATGTGACAGAATTTCCTTCCTTTCTAAGGCTGAGTAATAGTCCCCTGTCTGTATAGACCACGTTTTGTTTATCCGTCATCCGTCGACAGACACTTGGGTTGCTTCCACTTTTTGGTTATTGTAAAAAATGCTGCTATGATCATGCATGTACACATATCTGTTTTAGTCCCTACTTTCACTTTTGGGGGGCATACACCCAGAAGTGGAATTGCTGGATCAGATGGTAATGCTAAGTTTAACTTGTTGAGGAAACTTCGTACTGTTTTGCACAGCAGCTGTACCATTTTACACTCCCACCAACAGTGCACAAGGGTTCCAATTTCTCCACATCCTTGCCAACACTGTTACGTTCTGGTTTTTCTCATAATAGCATTGTAATGGGTGTGAAGTGGTGTCTCATTGTGGTTTTGATTTCCATTTCCCTAATGACGAATGGTATTGAACATCTCTTCACGTGCTTATTGGCCATTTGTAGCTTTTCTTTACGGCGATGTCTGTTCCTGCCCTTTGCCCATTGTTTAATCAGGTTGTTTGCATTTGTTGTGATGGCTGAGTTGTAGGAATTGTATTTATAGCCTGGATGTCAATCTCTTGTTAGATATATGATTTGCAAAGGATTTTCCAGCAGCCTTTTCCCTGCATGGATAGGGCGACGCACACAGGTCTTTGTGATGAAGTGCAGTCTGTCTCTTTTTCCTCTTGTTGCCCATGTTCTAGGTGTCATGTCAATAGCTTTTTTTTTTAAAGGTCTTTCTTACGTGTCACCAAACAGGTATCCACAGAGCCAGGCCGCGTGTCCAAACCCAGACGTGCACACCACCACCAGCAGCGCCTCGACCCCTGTCCTGTTGATGGGGCTCCACCCCCACTTCCCCACCTCCCAGCCGTCGCCCCTGAAGCCCGCGCAGACCCAGCAGCAGCCTCCGTGCTTCCTGCAGGTGGGGCCGGGCTGCACCTGGGCGGGGGAGACAGGGCCGAGCCCCCAGCCCAGGCCTGACAGGCCCTCCCTCCCGGGCTTTCCGTAGGGCTCTGGTCCTCAGTGTCAAAATAAGCCCCAGACAGATTCATAGTTGAATCTTCGTAGTTTCTAAAGTTTATAATGCTCAAAGTTGGTAAAGTCTACGTATATACAGTGTGAGAAATTTAGAAGCAGCTCTTATGCCTCATGTGGTTATGTGCTAAAAAGGTCCTTTTTTTTTAAAGTAATTTTTATTATGGTGTCTGGAGTTTTTAGAGCAAAAATCAGACACTGATTGCTATGTGTGTTGGACTTGTTAGTGTGTTTATATTGCAGTCTCATACAAATATAAAATTAAATCATGTTTAAAGATTCATCAAACTTCCTTTAAATGAATGAGATGACGTTGCATGGAATTGGGGCTGTCCAGGAAGATGGGGGGCATGTTTCCTTGTGGTCACTTCTTACTTCCAGCAAGTGCCACGTACACTGGAAGGAAGGAGGGGAGAGCAAGTGGCTGGGGGCTCAGATGGGACAGAAGTGTCTGCTGGGGCTCTGGCCTTCCCTCCCGCACCTGCCCGGGTGCCCCTTCCTGCCCCAGCCCGACCCTGTCATGTGGAGTCTCCAGCCCCTAACCGCACCCCACCCCCGGCTTGGGCCCCTTCAAAGCCAGAGGGGGCTGAGCAAGGTGACTGCGGTGCAGAGTCTTCCTTGAGGTCTAGAATGTAATCGAATTCCAGAGCTGCTCAACTGTGGTATAGTGTTCAGATCTCCCTGACTCCAGGCCTAGTGGGAGTCAACTCAAGATGTCAGCTTTGCCTGTCCCGTCAGCCCGCAGGACCCCCGAGGGATCTGGGCTGGGAAACGATGGGCTGTGAGAAGGCAGGGAGCGTCTGGCGGCGAGTTAGAGGCCGCCCATATATTCCTTCATCGGGAGTGACAGACGCGTTGGCAGGGCTCAGGGTACAAAGGGCGCTCAGGGGCCTTGAGCGCAGGGAGACAGGGGACATCGCAGAGGGCGCCCAGGCCTGGGTCTGTGTGGGTGGAGCGCTGTGGCTAGGTGGCCTGGCGGTCCAGTGGTTACGACTCCGCGCTGCCACTGCCCGGGGCACAGGTTCAGTCCCTGCTCGGGGAACTAAGATCCCCGCATGACATGCTGCCGGCTTGGCCAAAAAAAGGGGGGGTGGTGCGGGGAGAGGCCCTGGTGGAGAAGGGACGGGGACGGCTGAGTGGGGGCGAAGGGGACAGTGTTGCAGCAGGTGAGGCAGCCTGAGCCAGGGTGGGGGAGCAGCCATGCCTGGGTGGCGTGGGGAACAGGGCAGACCGGATTGCCTGGCAGAGGAGGTTTCATGGATGGGGACCGTGGGAGGTGAGATGGAAGGATCCAGAGTTAACGTTTGACCAGTTGAAGGTTCTGAGCTGTAAATTAGGGTGCTTCCTGGTGGATACCGGCCAGTCATAGTACTTGGAAGTAGTTCTGGAATCAGGGGCCACCGGTGAAAAGTAGGCAGACGGCACGCAGGCGCGGATGCTGCCCCATCCATTATGTGTGTGTGGTCTCAGGTTTCATCATCCCAAAACGCACAGGCGACGTGGAGCACGTGCTCAGGAAACCGTGCCCCGGCCGCCTAGGCCCGGCCGCTGGGCCAGGAGGAACCCCTAGCGCTGGCAGGGAGCTGGGCTTCAGAATTCGCACCCTTCTGGCAGAGCCTCGGCTTCGTCTCTCCCGGCCTGGCGCTCCCCCAGGCCCCGGCCGGGAGGAGGGTCTTTATTCTGACCACATCACCGCCCCAGCCGTTCAGGGGAGGAGTCCCTGAAGTGCAGAAAGAGCCATTTCCTTTCTTTCCAGGTGCAGGCACCAACCTCTTTGCACAGTGACCAGCAGGACTCGCTCCGCCTCTCCACCTACTCGCAGCAGCCAGGGACCCTGGGCTACCCTCCTCCCGCACCCTCGTGCCCTCCCCGAAGGCTCAGCAGCCTGTCTGAGTCCTCAGGCCTCCAGCAGCTACCCCGGTAGTGCCCTGGCGCCTCAGTTGGGTCTCATCAGCTTTAACCAATGGACGGTCGAGGAGGGGGATGGCCAGGGAGTTGGGGAGAAGAGTTTAAAGGACACCCCGGCTTTCGTGCGCACCGCATCCGTTTCAGAGCTCCTGAATGGTGACAACGTCTGAGCACAGCGGCCGGCCCGTGGAAGTGGGCAGGGACACTGGCCGTGTTTCCCTGTCCCTGCACTTTACGGCCACAGTCTACAGCCATACCTGGAAGGGACCGCGGTCCCCACGGGAGTGCATCACTTAGTTCACCTTAGTGACGGCTCATCTCGCTGCATCCTGCCCCCGCCCCTGGAGCGCGCCGGTCACTCCCACCGCTGCCGCCCGTGCGCACGTGCTCATTGGCCTGCGCTCTCTTGACTCTCTTTCCTCTGCGTTGGAGAAGCACCGGGTCAGGGATTTGTTGAAGAGAGAGAATAAAGAGATGATTTTTTTCGTTATTTCTAGATGATTGCTTCTGTTTTAATTTGCACAGCTGCACAAGGAGATAACTTAGGCACCTTCCTTTCTTAAAAATACTGTCTCCTCTCATGACTTCATTTGGAGACCCCAGTAACAAAAACAGCCCACCAATCAGATGGCAAAGCTGGTGGTCAGTCACCGGGCTGCAGCGCCACACCCTCCGGCCTGACCCTAATGGAATAAGGCTTTTCACCCCACACCGTTCCGGTGGGGTTTGGTTTGGATTGGTTTGGTTTGGGGTGTTTTTTTTTGCCCCCGAATATGACACTGGACTGTTTCCTGTTTACTTCGGCGATTACAACCACGAAGGCGGACTCAAAGCAAAGCACAATCCCGTAGCTGACGTTCTGGAATTCTCGTTGAGGACTTGAGGACTGGGAAGGTTTTACCAGCCAGACGGGTCCGTGGAGCGGCAGGTCCCCAGGAAGCCCCATCGCGTGCTGGCCCTTGGAGTGAGAATGCTGCATCTTTCTACATATCTTTCCTGATAAGACCGAGGAGTGGATTTTCCTTTTCAAAATGCACTTTGCTTTTTTTGTATGTTTTGTTATGTTGAGATGTTTCTAAAGAAAAGATTTTATGTAATTATAAGATGATGTGTAGTGAATTGTACAGCTGTTGTAATAAGGACCTATTTCTATATAAAATAAAATTGTATGGATTATGTGTAAATTATTTTGTATCTGAGACACCAGTTCCTTTCCCAAATATAAGAGGATAAAAGTTTTCTTGTGTATTTCTGTGAGTGGACATTTTGTAATAAATTAACAGATTTGTATGATTTCCTTCGGAGGCAGTTTCTGTCCCTTTTTCTAGATGCACGCATACATCTTTTCATCAATAAACTTTTTTTTTTTAAATTTCAAGATGTTTTTAAGGATAATCAAAGATACGGAAAAGGCGGGAACCAGCAACAAGTAAGCCGGGTGATGACCTTAGGATCTTTGACTTCAACATGCGCTTCAGCCTGTCGGGACCCTGATCTTCATTGAGAGATTGTGCCAGAAGGAAACAACAGTTCACTGTAGAAACGACAGCAAAACAAAGTGACAAAACCAGAAAAAGCTCCTGGAAACATCTCCACCTTAGAGACACAGGTTATCCACGGAGGTGGCCAAGCTGTCATCCACCAAAGCAGGCATAGCCCATAGTTAAACTCACCTGGGCTGGAGTTGTATGGGATCTGCCTGCTAGCACTTGCGCAGGGTTTGTGTGTCTGTGTGGGAGATGTGTGCCCACGTCATGTGGACGGGGGAGATACAGCAATAGCAGACAATTCCCCCCTTCCCCATGAGGCTTCAGCACGCTGGAATGAGGGTGCCCTGGCACACCGTGATTGAGAATCACTGACATGGCCGTGCTCAGCAGAGCCCTTTCTACAAGCATTGGCCCGAGAGAACTGAGTTCCTTTCCTTGCTCCATCACTGGAGTTCTGTGCTTCTACCTGCTTCCCTGCAAAACAGGGGAAACTCCTCTCCGTTCTCTGGCCAGGATCAGTTTTCAGTGGCATCAGAGGCTGCCAGGTAAATACATCAAAAGGAGTTTTATTATTCACACAACTGCAATATTCCTGAAAACAGGTAAGTCTAAATATTTTGCGTATATTAGGATCATTTACTCTTCAAAGGAACCCTCGTTTTAAAACAAAAAGTCTCTGTGACACTGGATTACCTATTTTGTAATTTAACTGTTTTGTAAATTCAAAGGTTTACAGATCTGATTTTTCTGTAAAAGAATTTGTATTTTAATTGGCTGTCAGAATCTGCACTTCTAAGTAGAACAACTTTTTTAATGGAAACAGCATATTTGTTTTCCTAGGATTTTCTAGCTGGAAGCCATTAGAAAAGGGTGGAGTACGTCACGCTACTAATTTAATTTAGTATTGCTTAAACCTTACACATGTTCAGAGTCTGGATAAACTCAGAAAACTCTTATTGGGTAATAATTCTTTAAACCCACATAACATCAGGGGAAGTTTAATCCCTTAGCTTTTGATTCATTTAATTTTGCTCATTAAAAGACTGTTTTGCAATCCGGTTCTGTTTCGAGAAAAGCCATGACCTTTCTATTTGGAAAACTATAACGTCTTGGCTCTTGAGAAGTGACTGAAATGTGAACTCTGGAATACACCAAGTTTTAGAATATTTTAAACTAACTCAGTTAAAATGTAGTATCTTCTGTCTCTAATGGCAACTAACGTCCATTAAATTAATTTAAAATTTTTGTTTATACAGGCAACACGGTGAACTGATCAACTATGAGATCATTCTAAGTCATGACATGTTGGACTGTTGCCAAAATTATCTGGTAAAATGTGGGTGTTGGGTAGAAAATTGCTTCAGTTTCTCTCTTCACTTTATGTGAAGCCTGAAGGTTTTAAAGCCATCCCTTAATAACCTAGACAAATAACTAATTTGGATCCTCCAGAGACATGACATATGTGGCTTTTTGGACACAGACGTATGAATTTCATTCAATGCCTATGTGCGATAGTACAAACGACAGCATACTTCTGTATGCATAACGTGGTTGACGAAATAGCTGAAATATACAGCCTTATGGTATCGGTGAAGCAGCTTTATTTTTCCAGGTGAAAAAAGCTCATCAGAAAGAAAAAAAAATTTCCTTTAGGATTATTCCCTAACCAGCCAATGTCCAGTTATGGGAGAAGCAGGGTAACCCATCAGCACATTCACTGAAATAATACAGGCCTTAAAATATATACTCCAATATTGGGTTACCACTTTATACACACTTAAAAGGTCCTGAATTTAATTCAGTATGTGACTCAACTTCCTTTAAAACCATCTGCCCCTCCCGAAGTCCCCACCTCTTTCAGTGGAGCCACGACCCCCCCCATCGACATAAACTGAAAAACTTTATCCTCCATGCTGGTAAATTCCTTTCTGTCAGAGGGGATTTTGTACGTGGAAAGGTAGTCACCACTAACTGTAAGTCATTTAATGTGCAACTGACTAATCTTATAAATTTATCGATTAGCGTTCTTTTAACCATTAAATAGTCAACATTTCCCTTATTAATCACATGCTACTTAAACAACAAATGAGTCAATATTTAGGAATTTACCCCCAAAATTTCCCCAATTATGAAAAGAGATTACAAATAACCCTTGTAAGAATTAAAATCTCAAGTCTGATACAGAAGCTTTCTTAAAAGTTCTAAAAGGATCCACAAAATATATATATATATATATCTTTACATCTAAACTGGTTGCAAAATGTGAATATCACAGATTTAACGCGTCTGTATTTTACAACATGCTCATTCTCACACCTTCTCAGCGCTCCAGTTTTAACATACCGTTCTAGGGTTTCAATAACTCACCCAGTAAAGTTTTTACACCTCCCTAGGTTTAAGGATCTTGTCATGCCCTCGCCCCCTCCAAAAGAGAACGCAATTTCTGATCGGCAGACTGAAGGTCCAGAGTTGTGAACCCGTGGGTTTGGCCTGGGGACGCGGGACTTGGCTCTGTAGTCTGTCAACTCACACCCGACCTCCTGGCGTCAGGTTCCTCCCTTTTCATTCTCAAGGTACGTATCTTACATCAGGTGTTGGATAAAAGTGCTGCTTCTATTGCTATTATTGGGCCATTTTGTTGTGATAGAGCGAAAAACAGGTATTTCTTTAAGGTCATGAAATCATATTGATTTCTCCAATGTAATAGCTTGTATAGTATTTTACTCTCCCTTTCTAAGGTGATTTTGTCAACTACTAACAGTCTCCTAAATTGACACTTCATATAGTCAGTTACAAACTGGCAATTTTGATTTCGAAACACTTCTTGTGCAGGCCTCTGCTCTACCCCCCTCCTCGCCCCTAGCCCAGGTCCCACTGCGGCTGATCGCGGCCCCCCACCCAACCCCGAGAGGCTCCCCGGTCCGGGCAGCGAGGACGCCCTTCTCGCGAGCCCGCTCTGCCCGACCGGAGCCCCTCCAGGGCGGCAGCCGCGTCAGTCATCTCCGGGCCTCCAGCCGGGAACACAGGGTCAGACACCGCTGGCCGAATCACTGAGCGAGTGGGAATAACAGAAGAGCGACTTTCCTCCCCGCCACGCCCTCCTCCACCTGGGAACCAAGGTCCGGTTTCCTCTCAAGAGTAAGACCGGAGGCGCAAGTCCCTCCCACACTCGTTCGCGCGCAGGAGGCGGGGTCGCGCGGCAGGAAGCAGGCGCGGAGAGCGCGACGCTCCAGGTCCCGCGCCCGAGGCCCTCTAGATTTTCCCTCCCGGCGCGCGCCGCTTACGTCACAGCCTCGCCTCTTCCCTCCTCTCACCCGCCCCCTCCACCCGCCTCCAGGTGACCCGGAAGTTGTATTTGCGACCCTGCTTTCCTTCTCCCACAATCCCTCCCGGTCTTCCTTTCTAACCCCGGACGAGCAAGGTGAGTATGTGCGCTCGGTGCCGGCTGCAGGAATCCGGCGGCATCCTCGCCCCGGATTGTGTCGACTAGGACAGCGGGCTCTCTCTTGACCCGGCACGGGGCCCCGCGTTCCGACGGCACGGGAATCTGCCCTGCATTTAAGGGCTCCCGGAGACTGGGAGAGAGAGTGGCCAACCTTAGGGGAACCCGGGCCGCAGGGGTTTCCGGGGCGGGGGCACCTAAGGGGCGCGGATGCTTGGGCTGCGCGGGGTGGCCGGCTTGGCTTTGTCCAGACCTGGGGCTTCAGGGGCCTCGCCGGACCCGCTCCGAGGGCGGCTGCGTGAGGCCGGGCCGGGAGGGAGGACTTGGCTTGGGTTTGTCCCACTCGCTCTGAGCCTCGTTGTTGCCTGGGCTTAGATGGCTCCCGCAAAGAAGGGCGGCGAGAAGAAGAAGGGCCGGTCCGCCATCAACGAGGTGGTGACCAGAGAATACACCATCAACATTCACAAGCGCATCCACGGAGTGTGAGTACCCCTGCGGTCGTCTATGCCTTGCTGATGGGGGCTCCCGAGATGGCGGTCTGGTTGTCCCTGGGGTCAGTCTAGTCGTCTGGATGCTGTGTGGTCTAGAAATTACGCATTTCTTCAAAAGCTCGTCTGTATTCCGTGGACCCTGTTTAAGGCTTACAGGGGTTAAAGCGTAATGCTCAGAGGTTAATACCTAGACAGATTAGGTTTCTGGGAGAGCCAACTTGGAGAAATACGGTAACGATAAAATCATTTCACTCTGTTTCGCAGTTACACCTTGGCAGGCCTGAAGGATGAAGGATGTGTATATGAGGGGAAGCAAGCTTTTTCGATGTGTCTAGGCCTTAGTAAAGGTAACCAGTTAGCTAAAGCTGTGCCCGGCCCAGAATACGAACACTCCGATGGGCTTCCTTTAGTTCGCTGACCTCCACAGTTGCGTAGTAACATCGGTAAAGCTGTAATGCCGCCAGTGCAGCTGCTGGAGGGACCAGAAAAGAGCGTATCGGTGGGGTTATAGGGCAGTGTTTGTGCCGGCGACACCTGGAGGTTGTGGATTAGTGAGGTGCAAGCATATTGGGAACGATTTGGAACGTGCTGGTTCTTGGTTTTCGTCCCTGGGGTTTGGTTGTTCCCTGTTCTCAAGCTTAGCGAGGCTTCCCGTTTTTTCTGCACATGGTGCTTACTAGTGATGATGGAGACCAGACCTCTTCTTGAATACTGTTACTTGGGGTATTTTTGATAGCATGTGTTGCACTGCAGAATATTGTATTCGGGCACCAGTCCGTGGAGCAGAATTGCCTGCGCTTGCTCGGGCAGTCTCGTATCTGGACAGCCCGTTTTGTGAGGGAGCTCAGTGTGCAGCAGCGTCCGCGTTGGGCCTGGCGTTTCCGGCCAGGCGTTGACCGTGTGCGAGCCAAGGAGTGTCGTGTACGTGGGGTCTCGAGGCTTTTGGGGCAAAAGTCCCGTGCCTTTTTTGTGCATAGATGCTGCTGGTAACCACGTTCTCTTCCCCTCACCCCTTAATTTGAGGGGCGTGCGTATATTCGTTTGGGGAGCATATTAGGCACTTACTGTGTCTTGGGCTCTGTGTATTCAACAGGGAACCAGAGAGCCTGCCTTCCTAGTTTACTTAGTAGGGGAAGTTAGACAAGCATCCAGATACAAAACGGTGAAAAGTTGCAGGTGGAAAGTAAGTCACAAGGTGAAAGGGGTGGTGTTTTAAAGGCCACACAGTTAGCGGACATTAGAAGAGTGGGTGTGAGGCATTGTGGGTGGGCAGGTTTTCCAGGCATTCTGTGCTTTGTCACAAGAGCCCTAAGTGAAGACCTCACGGAACTAAAACCTTCGGTCATACTTGATGGGCAGCAATTCATTCTTTGCTTTACTTCCAAAGATCCCACAATGGTGGTTTTCGTGCTTCCGCAGCTGCTGCCCCTCCCCAGTCTAGTCTGTTGTTACTCACAGCCCGTCCTCTTAGCGTTGAGTCCAGGGCTCAGCCCCTCTCTACCTATGCTTGGTAACAGCGGCTAGCTTTAGGGTCTCGCGTATCCAGCTGCTGTTAACCTGTATACTTGGGTGTTTAAATGGGTATCTCAAAAATTTTACATGGCCCCACACCGAACTCCTAGCGTCCATCTCCACCCCTGACCTTCCCATTTCCCTGTGGCCTTCGCGGCAAGTGAGTGTGTCTTCTTGGCTTGGCCTTCCCCAGGCTGATCGCACTGGTCCCACCAGTGTTCTCTTGATGGTTGCAGTTAGCGGCTCCAGCTCCTGGCTCCCTCTTCCAGCCCCAGACACCCGGGCTGTTCTCAAGGCCCCCACTGGCTTCCCATCTTAACTCAGATGAGAAGCCAAAGTTCTTGCTATGATTCCACATGGGTTGGCCACTTTCTTTCCTAATCAAAGCAGGCAAGTACCTGATTCAAGCTCACAGTTTGGGTTTAGTTTTACCTTTTTTCCCTGCCGTGATGCTTTTTCTATTAGGTAGATAAATAGTTGCCCTTATCATCTTTGGGTCTGGACTTCAGTGTCTCAGTGGCCATCTTACTTGAAACCTGCAGCCCCCTTCCTTCCCTAATGCTCCCTCTTTTCCCTGGTCTGTTTTTCTCTGTGGCGCTTGATACCATCTGACATACTCCATGTGTCAACTACGAAAGCTACGTGGGAAACAGGCTTTTGTCTGTTAAACCTACTGCTGTTATCTCTAGTGCCTTTTATTTCTAGGTGGTTAAATATTTAAGTGAACGAAGCGACCCTGCTTGATGGATTCAAGGAGGCTGGTGAGGGGTAGAGCAAAGGGAGCAAGGGGGACATGGTAATTGACATGGCTCCTGTGACAGTCACAGTCCTGGGGCGGGGGAGGACAGCCTTTAAGCTTCGGTCTCTGCCCCCCTTGGAATAACCTTTGCTTATCCAAATGCTTGACCATTTCAGCCGGCAGTAAACTTTGGCTTTTTCACGTTTTGTATTTAACTGAAAGCATGAAATTCAAAGGAATTTACGTATCCTCATCTAAACAACAGGTTAATGGTGCCTAACACATGCCGAGAGATCCGGAGCATTAACTGTTGCCCTCATCGTGTTTCTTGAGAGGGAATTGGTACATTTCAGGCCCCTGCTCTTTAAGCATAGACCAAGTTAATAATGAACCGTTAAATCCCATGTCTTAAGATGTGGCAAATAATTTAATAATGTTGTGACCCGAGGACACGGTATTTACTTCTGTGTTCTTTATGTTCAAGCATATTCTAACATCATTCTTAGATTATACTCTCCCTGGCAGATGGTATTAGACCTTGGGGGTGTTTTTGTTTTATCAGGAAAGGGTTGGCCAGTGTGTATATTAGCATCTCTTAAGGATCGTATACAGAGTCCTTGTTCTATGTGACTGAAAGTAGATTGTGTCTTCTGTGTCCCAAGTATTATAGTAGTTGCTGGGCATTACATAGTGGTGGAGAAAAGAATTGTTCCTGCCCTGTTCAAGGTTTAGTTTAGATTTGCTTTATGAGAATAGGACATGGTATATCGTGTATTTCATTTAATTTTGTACTTAATTGATTTATTTACTTATGGTTGAATCTCAGGGGTTTCAAGAAGCGTGCCCCTCGGGCACTCAAAGAAATACGGAAATTTGCCATGAAGGAGATGGGAACCCCGGATGTACGCATTGACACCAGGCTCAACAAAGCTGTCTGGGCCAAAGGAATAAGGTACTCAAGTTGTCTGTGTTGTAAGATGAACTTTCACAATTCCACTAGCTAATGCACATGGAGGTATAAAGAAAATAACTGACTCAGAGAGTGGGGTAGTATCTGCAGGGAAGCCCTTTGACCTGAGACCCAAATGACATAGGAGCCAGCAGTGTGAGGGTCAGGTAAGAGCATCACGCAAATCGAGAACAAACTTCAGTGACTTGGGGACAGAGGTTGGTGAAGGTGGAGCAGGTTGTACGGCTTGAGAACAGTGGGGATGGAGAGTTAGGCAGGGGACAGATCTTGTAGGTGGTGGCACAGAGTTTGGATTTCTGTCTGGACGTATACTGGGAAGCCGCTGGAGCAGAGTTCCTGGGGGACGGGGGTTTTTTGGTTGTCAGTAGTGGGGGGTGGTCACGGGCCAAACATTGTACTGCGCACAAGGCAGGCCATCCAAATACACGCAAAAGCGAGTATCCAGCCCAAGTATCAGTAGTGCCGAGGTTAAGACCTGCTTATAAGCAGGGGGCTGGTTTTGCTGTGGAGGACGGTGGAAGTGGGACCGGCCATGGGGCGTGGAGCTGGCAGGGACTAGGTGATGTGTAAGATGAGTGGGGGGGGGGGGGCGGGGGTGTCTTAACATTGGAGTCCCATGCGGTGACAGAGTCCCATGCGGTGACAGGGACCTGAGATTCAGCCCTGCAGGAGGCTGGCATTGGTGCCTGTGAGCTCCCTTGAGATAGGGGAGGAGTGGTATGGCATGAGCCGAGAGAAGTTTCAGGACACCTTCTGTCCTTGGATCAAGAAAAGGTGGGGATGCAGTCGCCTGCGATGCTGCTGAGAGGTTGGCCGAGCCCCGAGGAGGAGTTGTGTGGGAGGCGGGGAGCTGAACCTTCAACAGTTGCACGTGCTCGGTATAGCCTGCAGGGTCAGTGCTGCCCCAGCGTGGCAGTGGTGGCTGCCTACTGACACTAGTACGTCCTGACACCAGCGTTCTCTTATTTTTCAGGAATGTCCCATACCGTATCCGTGTGCGGTTGTCCAGAAAACGGAACGAAGATGAAGATTCACCAAACAAGCTCTATACGTTGGTTACCTATGTACCTGTCACCACTTTCAAAAGTAAGTTCTACTTCATCCCACAAAGCTGTTTAAGCCCTCAGCCTTTTTATAACCTGAATTCATTTGTTCAAATACTGTGCACCTATATCCCTGGCATCCTTCCAGTAGGGATATGTTACAGGCATAATCGGTAAACCTTTTTTAAATTGTGTCATGGTGTGGGAAAATGCAAAAGGATACAGAATAGGTCTGTTTTCTGGGTTGTGAAAGGGCACGTGGAATAGTAACATTTACCTAAACCCTTGAAGAAAAGGTTCTTGGGGTGTGAAAGTATGGGACGGGGTGTGTGGGTGTGGAAGGTGACGGGCTGTCTTCTTTTGCAGATCTACAGACAGTTAATGTGGATGAGAACTAACTGCTGATTATCCAATAAAGTTACAGAGCTGCCTTCGCATCTTGATTTTCCTTTTCTAGTTGCAGGTAAAATAGGCTTGTCTGTTTGAAAGCAGTTCCCAGTTACAGGAGCATTTGGAGAGTGTTTCCTAACTACTGTGCCTGGGCCCCTTCTCCCCATTCCCTGGAGTTTCTGAATATTTGCACAGGGCCTAGGCAGGTGTTCTAAGGTGCTTTTGAAATGCATCCCTGGCTTGGTAATGGCTGTTCAGGTGGTTGGGACATTGGGGGTATGATGTTAATGCTTTTACAGGTGTGTTTTGTGAATTCTAAGATAACATTTTTCCAGGCACTGGCATGTAGAACTTAATTGCCACTTTTAACATGCTAAAATGGTGCACTTTGGATATCTTAGATTTAATGAAGTATGTACAGTTCCTTTTTCGCTCACTTACTTGTGATGGCCCCGTGAGGTGTTTTTAGTCCTGGTTTAAGTGGAGTTAAAAGCTCAGGGGTAACCTTTCTTAAAAGGTTGCTAAATTCAGCCTGAAAGCAGGGTGTTGCAGGGATCATATTTCATCAGTGCTTGTACCACTGATACGAATAAAATGCCAGAAAGAGGTCCCCTTTTGAAGCCCTGGTGATGACAGTAGTGGGGTTGGGGGCTACCTGCAGTGTAGTGTACTATCCGCCGGGAACATGGTGGGGCAGAGGAATCTCCAGGTTATCCATTCACTGGCACAGTCCAGACCTCAGACACTGAAATAAGTAAAGATATAAACAGACCAAGTCAATACAAAAATTTCTTATTAAAAAAACCTGGAGGCCAACATTGAAAGCGTGGTTTGTACACATTTTTTGGAAGGACACAAAGTGAATACAACAAATATATTAAAATGGTTTCAATTACCAGCATTGAAACGAAATTAGTGCAAAAAAGCCAAATACAATTGCACAGATAGTGGCTCTTAAATCTTGAAAGTGAACTTGATTCTCAATCCCGCCCATGTGAAGTGAAGGATGAGTGCTTGGGCTTTTCTCCTCTCTGGGTTAGTATCATACATTTGACTTTCTTATATTCCATCTGAGAACAAAATACTAGCATCACAGCAGAAGTGCCCTTTACAGCAAATCTGGTAACAGTGAAGTTGCAAGTCATAGCATCAAGGGAACTGATGTGAGACACTCTCTAGCAATGACAGTGTCCAACTGAATTCTCTTAAAGGATAGGCAGAAACGCTGGAGGGTTGCATCAGTTCCCCACCCCCACCCCCCCGCCACAGCTGTGGCTGTCAGGTTGCTTATCCAGATGCCCAGCTTGTAAAGTGTACTCACGATGAACTAGACAAACCTAGACTTATGGGCTGACAGCCCACAAACCTGGCCTGTGCTTTGGTATGGAGACTGGTCTCTGCTACCCGCTGTCCTGCTACGGGCTGCTCAGCTTGAGTTCAGGCTGTGACTGGCGGTTCATTTCACACGTTTTGAGGCTGTACTGATTGATCTTGGCATTTTCAAGTTTGGATTTAATGTCCAGTGGCTTTTCAAAAAAGTTGACTAGTGACTGTTCAGTCAGAAGTGAAGCTAAAATATGTTCAAGGGAGACAGTCCAGTCCCCTTGTGCGGCTTCAGGAAATGCCTGGGACTCTCGGGGGCTCTTCCCATTGTGGGTGTCGGCAAACACCGAGTCCTGCTCAGGAGAAGGAACCAGAGCCTGCGGCTCCTCCCCTGCTTCCTGGGAGCAGCTTCCAGAGCTGCTGCCCCGCTGCCCCACTTCCCCGATCTGCAGCAGCAAAGTGGTTACCGTGGCGATGGCTTGATACAAATCATTTTCTTCTGGATCTTCATGGAACATACTGTACAGTGTTTTACAGAACTGGATAAATTCTCTCTGGAATTGAGAAAAAACAAGTCTGCATGTAGTAGCGTAACAAGAACAGAAGCATATCGTGGACTTTTTTCAAACTTAATACCTAGTTCTTTGAAAAAAAAACCACATGGTACTTTTTGAAGCAGAAAATAAGAGGTATTCTCTGCCCTTCCATCATACTGAAGACACACCGTTATAGTCCAGGGGATTTCAGCACACATGTAGACTTGTGCTGTCTATACAGAAGTGTTAGACCCTTTAACCCAGCAAGACAACTAATGTATTCAAAAGCTGTGCACAGAGATTTGTTTATAAGGATGTTTAGGCTAGGGTTTATTATAGCAAAAGGTTGGAAACCGCCTGAATATTAAGACTGAATGAGATTATGATTTGGTAATCTGCTGGGAATGCCAAGCAGCAACTAAAGGCCATGAAGTAGAACAGTGATGCCTGATGCTTTGTCAAGCTACACACATACTCCTGCCCAAACAGAATCTTTATGTTGTGTTATAGAGGTACCGCAGGTGGAACTTAGCTGCCCAGTTACTCCAGGAATAGGAAAAAGGTTGAGCTACTAATTTAGTGTTTAATGACCTGGGAGAAACATCCATGATTGTTAACTGAGGTATGACTGACAACACTGAGATTTAACTGACTTTATATCCAAAGAGTAGAATATTTGAAAGCAACTCAACAGAGTTGAGCAACACTTCTTTGTTTTGTGGGAAAAAAACAAAACAAAATAACCCTGCTAAAGGGGTTTGAGTCCTATAATAAAGGGACGTTTTCAGCTTGAAGCCTTATCAGGACAGTATAATATGCAGTCAGTGATTTTCAGGAAACCAGAAAGAGTACACTATCACATGAAGAATGCTGATACACGTCCCCCCAAATAGCTTCCATCGCTCTAGGGCATAAATCTGCATCACAACCTGGTAAATGAATTTGATATAAAAACTTCAGGGACTCCCCTGGCGGTCCAGTGCAGGAGGTCCCTGAAGAGACTCCACGCTCCCAATGCAGGGGGCCCAGGTTCGATCCCTGGTCAGGGAACCAGATTCCACGTGCAGCCAAATTTTTTTTTAATTCTTATTAAAAATAAAAACTCTTCAAAGAATGAAGTGTGTGGCAGCCTCCTGAAGAGCTCTGGGTGTCTGGACAGCTGAATGGATCACAGTTTAAATGTTTCCCATTTAAACATCACAGTGTTCAGCTCCCAGAAGTTATAAGGTCTTTCTTTGATTATAGCTCTGGAGGTAACGGGGGAGGGGGTGCAGCTGAATTTAAAAGCCTACGTCTGAACCGGTCACTCAGCACAATGGTGAATCCTCTGCACAGAATACAGTCCATACCTGGCTCATTTTGGGCAACTCCTTCTCAGTTTTGTCTTTCTCTTTGGCTAAATCTTTAATCATCTGCTTCAGCTGTTTCTGATAATCAACTGTATCACCTTGAGACAAAGGAAACACAATATATACTTTAGTCTAAGTAAATTCCATGAAAGCAAAAGGAAACTAGGTAGAAAGGAATGGTGAGGGGATGAGGAATTCCACTAAGCAAATGCCGTATATACAAACTGAAAAGCAGAGACCAGAAGTCTTGTTTTACAGAAAGTGGTCACAAATAGATGATAGTAGCCGAGTTACCTCTTGCTACAAGAGGAGCCCTGAAAGATGAAGAGAATAAAGTGGTGGTGGCGTTGAAGGCAGTTTGGAAGGTTTCTGGCCTCTGAAAGCAGTGGTCTCAGTGTTAACTCCCAGGCAGGAGGGAATAGATTAGTCTGCTTCTAAGAAGAGCCATGAAATCCATTGCCCTTAACCATTGCAGTGGTGTGCCAGACGGAAGATAATGAAAAGTATGTACCATTGGACTTGCCAAAAACCAGGGGTCTTGACGTCGACAACAGAGGATTCTTCAATGGTGACTGGCTGTCTCGGTCATTTTCAGTGAGTGCTTTTTAAAAAAAAAATTAAAAATTTTAAAAATTAAATTGAGGAAATTGTGTCTTAACCAAAACTGACAGAGTAATTTAGCTTTTAAGGTAAGAAAACTAAAGGTGAAGCTAGGAGCCCCCAGCCTGATGGCCGCAGGGTCTTCCCAGGGTCTGTGAACCCTGTGTACTTCAAGAAAACATCACACACCAGTAACGCCTTTTCCCAGATGTCTATAGATGTTGTAATGATACACAGGTTCACAGGACATTGCTGATACTGACCTAGAAAAGTGTATGTGTGGTAAAATCCCATTTTGTCAAACTAAATATAAGTATATACATGCACACATGGAATTCTAGAAATAAATACACGTAGATTTCTGGATGGTGAATTAACAAGTAATTGCTTTAAACTGGGGGTATTTTTTTCCAGTAATTGGCACATACTGCTATACTTACATAACTTCTAACAAAAATTAGAAAAAGCTTAACTGAAAGCAGCATGTTACCATTACGAGCGTTCTTGAAATATACAAAAATACAATTACATCAGAACCCTCAGACACTGCTGGTGGGAATATAAAATGGTATAGCCATTTTGGAAAAGTCTTGCGGATCGTCAAAAAGTTGCCATTTTTACCTAGAAATTCCACTCCTAGGTATATATCAAAGGGAAATGAAAACATATCCACTCAGAACCTGTACACAAATGGTCACAGCAGTTCCAAAGAGCCAAAAAAGTGAAAACAAACCCAAATGTTCATCAAGTGATGAATGAATAAATTGGGGGATGCCCACCGGGGTATCACTTCGGCTGTAATAAAGAGTAAGCACCGACATGCCACACAACGGGCAAGACCTGAAGACATACTAAGAGAAAGCAGTGAGACACAAAAGGGCACGTACGGCATGACTTCATACGGTATGAAAAGTCCAGAATAGGCGTATCTGCAGACAGGAAGCAGGGGCGGGAAATGTGTGGATTGGGGGACAAGAGCTAAGGGGCACAGGCTTGCTTTTTGGTGTGAAAATGTTCTAAAATTGCAATAGTGGTTGTGTAACGGGATATACTAAAAAACATTAGACTGTACACTTTGAAATGTATGGTGTGTGGATTACAGATCAGTAAAGCTGTTACCAAGATTATAAAAGGGATTGCAGATGAAGGATCCTCATTTTTAAAAGGTTGAAACTTAATAGCCATTCACTGAGAATAAATCAAAGGCAAAATTCTGTTGTGATCCAACAAATGTCCACAAGATGGCACCAAAGCCTTGATTAATCTACCCTCCTTCCTACTTGGGAAGCAGGTTCCTGGGGTTTGGAAGGTGGGAGGCTGTTTGGGGTGGTTTCTTTTGTTTTTTCTGTTGGGTCCTTTTTTTTTTTTTTTTTTTTTAATTTAACAAAGTTATTGAGTCGTTTTTTTCCAACTTTACCCAAAACAAATGTGAGAATCCACTCAAACTGAATAGGAGGAAAATTACAAACCCTGGATGGTACGTGGGGCAGTCACGATAGAAATGGTTTCCCAAGTAATAGCTGCTGGGATGTCTAGCGGATACTGGGTCCCTATCCTCAAAGAGCTCAGCGTATCAAACAGAAATGTGTACACGAGTCACTCTAAGAAGATGCCCTAACAGAAGAACCAATACACACAAATATCATGAGAGCACAGAGAGGAACAATTAATTCAAGGGGTGGGTGAGTGTCCAGAAAGGAGCCAGGTCAAGTGCCAACAGTGACAAGGAGCCAGAAAGGCCAGCCAACCTCTCTCCAGTCCCTGCACACAGAAAGCACCAGCATCCGGACTGGACACGGGACAGTGGAGTCTTGGCGCTCACTGGAAAACACTCATGCTGCTATCTATTCCTATCAGAAATGTAAGATACAGTGCATAAGGAAAAACAGTAAACACTGAGTGTATACCACCTTTAAAAATGTACTTTCAACCTTTTAAAATGAGATACTTGAGCTTTTATAAATGTAACATTTTTACATTCCAATATATGTGTAATTCATAATTCAAGACTATAAGTGGATTGAGAGACAGTTCTATTAAAGCTTTCACCATGTCTCACTTCAAATTCTGCACGTGTTAAAACTGGATGAAGGATCTGTATTGGGTTATCTCGAAGCTCCCGACCTCACATGTCTGTGTGACTGGTGGGTAAGTACATCGCTTCAACAGACACAAGCACGACACCCTCCTTACGGCTTCAAGCACTTTCATTAGTTGGTGCGCATACTCATTCCCTGTAACACTGTCATCATGGCTATCTCAGCACTTTCTAAATGGGATGCTTGTGGAGGGGAAAAGCCAGTTCCACTGAAAGTTGCTTCTCTCTGGCAGAAGAGTACATAGACTGCTTTCAACACAATTTGGCCTTCACACACAGTTGACACCACAGTCATCAAAATAATACCATTTTCCAATATATTTTCTTCTTGGAAAAGCCATACAGTGAGTGGCCCCCTTCGACCCCTCCATGTAGGCTAGAAACAGCAATCAATTTCTAAGGGAACAGACTTGCATTTGGATTAATTAGGAATTCCAGTATAACCAAGTCATTGATAGGAAAAGCAAACGAAGTATCCAACTTGTGTCTCAGATATCTACTATAAGAAAGTCACCTGAGCTGCAACAAGTACTGGATGCTGGGACCATAAATCCCATTTTAGTGGCTTAACAATTTGGACGATACTAGGGATCTTAAGCACCTAGCTTTTCTCTTTTAAAAAGCTCAGTGCAATCTTTTAATTTCACAAAACGTTTCTCAGGAGGTTTATATTCTACACTTGTCATATTTTGCAAAACCCTCAAGTGACATTTTCAACTCAGGATCCCAATACAAAGAACAGACTTTCATCTAGCCTAAGCTGTCTTTCACCAAATCAAATGTGCCTGGTATCACTTCTGATGTAGCTGACATCAGTACTGCCTAAGTTATTAGATGTAAACTATCATTTTTGGATCCTGTGATAAGCTGACCTTTGTTCGAACTTTTAGATTCAGCATTTTAAGGACGTCAGTTAACGTGGATCCAGACCAGCAGGGACACCTTTTGGGGAGCTGCTCTGCAAGTCCAACAACGTATTTCCTGAACCCCAGAGTTTCCAGGAGGAGCAGAACTGTCTATCAGCTCCGCTCACAGTGTGCTGTCTTTACAGGAAGCCTCCGATGCCTCATTCGTTTGTGTTAATTTACCAATTCTGACATGTCATTCTTGGTAGCTTGTTTTGATGCTTCTTCCTAATGAATCTAATGTTCTTCCAGGAAATGGTCTTCTGGATGTCCAGTTAGTGTAATTAGCTGAGTGAAATGACCAGTACTTACAGATTTAGCAATTTTCAGTGAAAACTCCTGATTCAGTAATCTTCTAGAATACTGTTCATGCCTCCATCACCTAATCTGGTATCAAATCATCTGGAATATTTCTCTTCTATTTGCTAAACAGTGTTGTAGTCACCATGGGGCCAATGAACTGAGCTCTTCAAAAACTGTGAGGCCTTGGGCTTAGGGCTTCTTTGCTTCCCGAGATGCATCACCTTTGTAAGTGACCTGACAAAGCCCTCTGCCTCCTGTTTGACCCTGCAGAGTTCCAGCGCTCTCTGCACAAGGCGGGTGTTTGAGGCCAGAGGCTGGTGTGCTTTGTTTGGTTTTCCACCTCCCATCAGGGCAATAAGACATCATCACTCTTTGGGCACACAAATTCAAACCTGTAATCCTCAGTATACTTCCTAATTAGTGAGTTAAGCTTTTTTCCCCATGAGTGTGTTTGTTCCACCTTTAATCAAAATGTTATTCATGAGGGTGGAAAACAAATATTTGTTAAAATCAAATCTATTTAAATGAAAAGTGCCTAAATGTATTGTGGATCTTCATGGCCCTGTCAAATTGATGCATTTAAATAGAGGTCTTAGGTTGTCTGCGTTCTTAAGACTTTTTTTTAACTGCATCAAAAATTCAAATATTAAATAATTCAAATTCAAATATTATAATAATAATAATATAATTCAAATAATTCAAATATTAAATACAGGTAAGCAAGGGAATGTAAATTGCTAGAGTCACTATGGAGGTTCCTTAACCTAAAACTAGAGTTACCACATGATCCAGCAGTCCTACCCTTGGCATATATATCTGGAAGAGACAAAAATTATAATTCGAAAAGATACATGCAACCCCAATGTTCATAGCACCACTATTTACAATAGCCAAGAAGACATGGAAGTAACCTAAATGTCCATCAGTAGATGAATGGAAACGAGGCCCCCAAACTGTCTGGCTTTGGAAACCAAGGGGAGCTTATGTCCCAGGGACCTGGGGAGTGTAGGGATCTGAGATACTCCTACTGAGGGTCTCACTGGTCCTAGGACCCAGCGCAGAGGCAGCAGTTTAAGTAGTGCCTGGACTGCATGTGAAGGAGACCCGTTTGCTAATTTTTTTTTTTTTTTTGCTATACGCGGGCCTCTCACTGCTGTGGCCTCTCCTGTTGCGGAGCACAGGCTCCGGACGCGCAGGCTCAGTGGCCATGGCTCACGGGCACAGCCGCTCCGCGGCATGTGGGATCTTCCCGGACCGGGGCACGAACCCGTGTCCCCTGCATCGGCAGACGGACTCCCAACCACTGCGCCACCAGGGACACCCCCCATTTGCTAATCTTAAAGCTTCTGCTGGAGGGGCAGAGACAGGTGGGACTTTCTTCGGGAACGAAGCACCATTTTCCCCTTTGTTCACTCTACCTATACCTTGCTAGTGGAGGTGGGTGCACAGTCTCACTGAACTCACAAGAGTGCCCCGCCCCAGGGCTCTTCACCTGCATCACTAAAGCTGCAGGTGTGTCCCATACTCAACCCTCTCTCCTGCAGCCTTGCAAAAGCCAGCAGATGAACGTGGTCCACACGGGGGCTATCCCTTGATCCCCTGGCCCGGGAGGGCAAGAGTCCTGAGGCCCCACAGGACTGAAACAATCAGAAAGACGGTTCTGGGCAGGCTACCACACCCAGGGCACTGCACAGACAACAGACTGGAACACACCCCCAGCCCACCTGCACAAAAGGGCCCATTTACTTGTCCTAGGGCTTCAACTTGAGGGACGGGCTTAGATTTGCCACACACCTAGAGACTACAGAGGCGCACTTGGAATGTAGGCAGGGAGGCATAACCCTTGCACCCTCTCTTAGCCTCACCACAGCTCTCTGGTACCTTCCAAGGGGCTTATACACTCATCTGAAGTCATGATTTTTGTAACTGTTGCCTGGGGAGCACCTCCAGATCTCCTGGTCTGGAGGTCAGCACAGTTTACAATTACAGTCCCATGGGACTCTCCCACAGCCCAGAGAGTTCCAAATACAATGAACCCAAAGAGACACACACCAAGACACACTATAACTAAAATGATAAAAGTTACAGATAAAGAGAGAATCTTAAAAGCAGCAAGAAAAAAACAACTTGTTATGCACAATGGAACCCCCATAAGACTATCAGCTGATTTTTCAACAGAAGCTGCAGGCCAGAAGGGAGTGGCGCAATACATTCAAAGTGCTAAAAGGAAAAACTTCCAACCAAGAATACTCTACCCAGCAAGGTTAATCAGAATTGAAGGAGACTGGGCTTCCCTGGTGGCACAGTGGTTGAGACTGGTCCAGGAAGATCCCACATGCCGCGGAGCAACACGTGTTGCAGCTACTGCACCTGCACTCTAGAGCCCACAAGCCACAACTACTGAGCCCGCACACCACAACTACTGAAGCTTGCGTGCCTAGAGCCCATGCTCCGTGACAAGAGAAGCCACCACAATGAGAAGCCCGCGCACCGCAATGAAGAGTAGCCCCCACTCGCCGCAACTAGAGAAAGCCCACGTACAGCAAGAAAGACCCAATGCAGCCAAAAAATAAATAAAATAAATTAAAAATAAATAAATACAAAGGAAAGAACATTTGAATAGTCCTATGTCAACTGAAATAAATTTTAAAAAAAGAAAACAATTGAAGGAAAGATAAAAAGAGTTTTCAAACAAGCAAAAGGCGTTTATCACCACTGAACCAGCCTTACAGGAATGTTAAATGGACTTCTTTAAGAGAAAAAGAAAAACCCCTAGCTAGCAACAAGAAAACATGAAAGTCAAAATGTCACTGATAAAGGCAATATAAAGGTAAAGCTAGATCAACCACTTACAAAGCTAATATAAAGGTTAAAAGACAAAAGTATTGGGTTGGCCAAAAAGTTCGTTTGGAGTTTTCTGCAACATCTTTCAGAAGAACCTGAATGAACTTTTTGGCCAATCCAATAGTACAATTAACTACACCAGATTTGATTAAGGGATATACAAAATAGAAATATGTAAAATATCACATCAAAAAACGTAGGGGGAGGGAATAAAAATACAGAGTTTTTAGAATACACTTAAACTTAAGTTGCTATCAACTTAAAATAGACTGTTATATATATAGGCTGTCATATAGTGAACCTTGTGATTAACTACATAGCAAAAACCTACACAAAAGATAATGAGAAAGAAATCCAAATATAACACTGAAGAATGTCATCAAACCACAAGGGAAGCGAAAAAAGAGAAAAAGAGCAGAGAGAAACTACAAAAAACAATTAACAAAATAGCAATAAGTGTATACCTCTCAATAATTACTTTAAGTGTAAATAGACTAAATTCTCCAATCAAAAGACAGAGTGGCGGAATAGATGAAAAACCAAGACTCATCTACATGCTTGCCTACAAGAGACTCACTTCAGATGGAAGGACACAAACTGAAAGTGAAGGGATGGAAAAGACAGTCCCTGCAAATGAAAGCAAAAAGAAATCTGGGGTGGCTATACTTTTATTGGGCAAAATAGACTTTAAAACAAAAACTGTAATAAAAGGCAAAGAAGAGCATTACATGTTGATAAAAGGATCAACCCAACAAGAAGATATAACATTTGTAAATATTTATACACCCAAGAGCAGCACATCTAAATAAATAAAGCAAATATTAACTGACCTAAAGGGATAAATTGACAGCAATACAGTACTAGTAGGGGACTTTAAGACCCCACTTACATTAATGGATAGAACATCCAGACAGAAAATCAATAATGAAGCATCAGCCTTAAACCACATATATATACAAAACATTCCATCCAAAAGTAGCAGAATTTTTAAATTTTTAAATTTAAAGCAGGGTTTTAAAAAATTTAATTCAACAATACATTAAATGGATTATATACCATGACCAAGTGGGATTTATTACAGGGATGTAAGGATGGTTCAGCATCCACAAATCAACATGATACACCACATTAACAAAACGAAGGATAAAAAACACACAACTGTCTCAATAGATGCAGAAAAAGCATTTGACAAAATTCAACATCCACTTATGATTAAAAACTCTCATCAAAGTGGTTATTTAGGGACCATACCTCAACGTAATAAAGGCCATATGACAAACTCACAGCTAACATTATAATCAATGGTGACAAGCTAAAAGCTTTTCCCCTAAGATCAGGAACAAGACAAGGATGCCTACTCTTGCCACTTTTATTCAACACGGTATCGAAAGTGTTAGCCCAAACAATTAGGCAAGAAAAAGAAATAAAAGGGAAGGAAGAAGTAAAACTGTCAGATACCATATATATAGCAAACCTTAAAGGCTCCACCAAAAATTCTTGGAATAAATGAATTCAGTAAAGTTGCACACACACATACATACACACAATGGAATACTACTCAGCCATGAAAAAGAAGGAAATCTTGTCGTTTGCAACAATACAGATGGACCTTGAGGGCATTATGCTAAGCAAAATAAGTCAGAGAAAAACAAATACTGTATGATTTCAGTCATATATGCAATCTAAAAAAATGAAACAAATGAATAAAACAACACCCATCGACTGGTTGGTTACCAGAGGGGAAAGGGGTGGGGGGGGGTGGGCAAAATGGGTGAAGGGGGTCAATTTTATGGGGACAAATGGTAATCAGATTTACTGTGGTGATCACTTTGTAGTGTATACAAAGACTGAACTATCATGCTTTACACCTGAAACTAGTATAATACCAATTTTACCTCAATTTTTCAAAAAACAGTAAGCTAAGATAACCATCTGTAAGGCAACCAGGGTTTGTCTTCCCCCACATTCCACAGGCCCGTGGTTCTCAAAGTGTGGTCCTCGGACCTAGCGGATTAGAAACCGGGGTGGGCCAGGTATCCTGTATTATAACAAGCCATCCAGATGATTCTGATGTACACTCGAGTCTGGGAACCCCTGCCATAGGCCATACAATGTGGTACTCAAAATCTGTCATCAGCCACCCCGAACTAGAAACATCTGTTGCCTCAAGTCTAAATAAATTTAAAAAGACAAGAACCTCAAGGTCATGCACAAAGCTGATTTATGTCAAGGCAGAACAGAGCCTAACTTTTCTACTTGGAATTTCTTACCTGGAGGGATATGAAGCCTATATAACAGTTTAATTTTCTCATTCATTTCTCCATTATACATAATATCTGCAAAATCCAAAAAGAGAGAGAGAGACTGAGTACATGCAAATGGTTTAAGTACATGTGTCAGGACACAAAGTCACTGTACAGAGAACGTAGTAAGGTCAGTGTCTGTTGACCTGACACTTCACCTACTGCTACCCAGACAGTGTGTACCTGAAAGGAAAATGTGAAGGGTAGTGACTGGTGACTGTTGAGCGGCAACATAACCTCAGGAATTTTGTCTGGCCTCATACCTTCTGAAAGATTTTAATTTTAGCTGCAAGAGTTAGGAATGTGCGGGGGGGGGGCGGGGAGGGATAAATTAGGAGGCTAGGATTAACATATACACACTACTATGCATAAAATAGACAACCAACAAGGACCTACTGTAGAGAACAAGGAACTATACTCAATAGTGTGTAATAACCTATAAGGGAAAAGAATCTGAAAAAGAATATATATATATATACACACAACACACACACATATGTATGTATAACTGAATCTCTGTGCTGTGCACCTGAAACTTACACGATATTGTAAATCAACTATACTTCAATTTTAAATTTATTTTTTTTAAAAAAATGTGTCTCAGGACACATTCCTAACAAGACACCACCACACCCTGGGTGCCCAGGAGAACAAGGTCAACAACCATGTATGTTGAGAGCCTGGGCTGCCCTCCCACCACCCGCTTAGGAAACATAAAAGTGGTCACGAGAGGAGCCTGCAGAGGGACTTTTAAAATCCCCAAATCACGGCAGGCGACTCCCAAACCCATTTCACTGAGTGGATGTGCCTGCGTGACAGTCTACTTGTCTTGTGTTCACAGACTCACGTCGCAAATGAACTCACTGCAGGAAAGACCCCCAGAGTCATACCGAGACAGCTCACGAATGCTTTGAATTCGATCAGATGGTCCATGTTTTCATCCAGGAGCCTGAAAGTCCTTTCAGCGAGGATTTCTGTGTGGGCCCCGCAGGTCCACGGCGAGACGAGCTGAAACAGGCGTGCAAACTGCCGGGCGTCTATGCGGTACTGCTCCGCGTAGGGCCTGCTGGGGTCATGGCGCAGGGCCACGGGCCTGGGCTGCTCCCAGTAGCAGCTCATCATGTGTTCTCTCTAACAGGGGAGCGAGAGGGGTCTGTGAGGGGCGGCGGCCCCCATGGGAGGCCGCACACGTAAAGGCCAAAGCCAACACAGCCTTCTCTCCTGACTTCCTTTGCCTCGTAAAATTCAGTATTGAATAAGCAACATTATAAAACAAACAAATGAAAAAATTAACTCACAATCTCACCACTCCAACCAGAAATGTAGTTACAGGTAACCCTGTAGTAACAAGCAAAAACTTTTTCCTTTTTATTAAGGTTTCTTTTTTCATTGTAGCAGAATATACATAACAAAATTTACCATTATAACAATTTTTAAATGTACAGTTCAGCTGCCATAGTTTTGTTTTGTTTAATTTTGGCCACACTGCACAGCTTATGGGATCTTAGTTCCCCGACCAGGGAATTGAACCTGGACCCACAGCAGTGAGAGCGCAGAGTCCTAACCACTGGACCGCCAGGGAACTCCCCTGCCATAGTTTTAATTATTGAAATCATACAATTTTTATTCTGGTATTTTTTCTTAAATCATATTATTTGAAAGTCAGAAAGTACTAGACAAATCTATAGGATACAGAAGAAACTATTTACCCTGGTAACCTGTGAGGATGGAAAACGGGGGCAGGGACCCAGATGGAGAAGCAAGCTTTTTTATATGTTCTGAATTTTCAACCACATGAATATATTAACAATTCAAAAAAGTAAAAGTAAAAAAAGCAAAGGCAATTTGAAGTCTTGGGAATAGACTGAAAACTAAAGCAATCAAAACTGGCCCTGTCGCCTAGGACCAGGTTAGCCTCTTTAGAATGTTTCTTTTACACCTGTACTAAATCACCTCTTGGGACATCTCAACTCACTTGAAATAGTTCCCAATGACTGCAGGGTTCTTCACGATTTCAATGCCCTCTGCCCATAAGGATGGCACAGAAACAAGTACAGATGCTATAATATCCAAGTGCCTATCCTTGGATGGAAACCAAAATGCCATCTATAATTTTACTGCATATTCTCTGGAGCCATGTTCCTTAAATAGCCTTTGCAGAATCAGGAAAAGTATCATAAGAATGTTCAAGTGTGAAACAAAGGTCTGATAAATTCCCATTCCTCAAACCCAAGACACACTGTGAATTTGCGTGTATATCTGCCACCCTGTGATGCTAGAGGCCCTCAGAATCCTACCCAGAAGAAAACAGTTATAAAGGCCAAGGACTAGTACAACCAGTTTACACAGAATCCTACAGAAAAGTCAATATAAAAACAGGCAAAGGATATGAAGAGATGATACAAGAAAGTATATGATTAGCCAATAAACTTATGAAAGGGTACTCAACCTCACTAATGAGTAAACAAATGTTAAGTTAAAATGAAATGCAATTTTCTACACAACTAGTAAAATTTTAAAAGACCCATAATGTTAAATGCTGGGTGAGTGGGGAACATAGGAAATGAGCACCCTTAGGCATCATCAGTAGAACTGAAATTTGAAAAATCTAAAACGCTTTAGCAATAGTGACTAAAACTTGGTTTGTGCATCCCTAAGGAACCCATCCTACAGAAACGGCAGCACAGGTGTCCCAAGAAAGGCACAAGCATGCTTGATACAGCACTGTTTATAAAGCAGAAAAAACTGGAAATGAGATAAATGTCCCTCAGCAGGTGAATGGTTAATAAAGTATGGTTAAGCCCTACCATCAAATCCTGCAGCCATTAAAAAAGAACGAGAAAAGATCTGTACATACTGAATCTACAAAAATGTCACAGGCACTGTTTCAGGTCCTGAGTATTTCCAAAAGTAGTCAATGACATCAAGTGTGTATTATATTGTTCCCATCTTACTTGAAGAGAGAAGACTAATGAAGCTGTTTTCAATTTCAGAGGATAAGGGACAGACATCGCAAATCTAAATTTACGTAATTTAAAACATTGCTTTATAACCTAGACGGACCTCGAGGACATTACGGTAAGTGAAATAAGTCAGAGAAATACTATATGATCTCATATGTGGAATCTAAAAAAAAAAAAAATAGCAACATGGGCTTCCCTGGTGGCACAGTGGTTAAGAATCCACCTGCCAATGCAGAGGACACGGGTTCGAGCCCTGGTCCGGGAAGAACTCACATGCTGCAGAGCAACTAAGCCTGTGCACCACAACTACTGAGCCTGTGCTCTAGAGCCCACGAGCCACAACTACTGAGCCGCGTGCCACAACTACTGAAGCCCACACGCCTAGAGCCCATGCTCCACAACAAGAGAAGCCACCGCAATGAGAAGCCTGCGCACCGCAACGAAGAGTAGCTCCCATTCGCTGCAACTAGAGAAAGCCCGCGTGCAGCAACAAAGACCCAACGCAGCCAAAAATAAAATAAATTCAAACAAACAAACCCAAAGTCATAGAAAAGGATCAGATTCGTGGTTACCAGAGGCTGGGGCTGGCCGTGGGTGCGGGTTATAGAACGGGGTGAAGGGGGTCAAAAGGTACAAATCTCCAGTTATAAGATAAATAAGTCCTGGGATGTATGTACAACACGACAACTATAGTTATCACTGCTGTACGGTATATTTGAAAGTTGCTAAGAGAGTAGATCCTAAAAGTTCTCGTCACAAGAAAAAAATCATTTTTGTTCTTTTTTTTGTATCTATAAACATATGACATGATGGATGTTAACTTACTGCGCATCATTTCGCAATACATGTAAGTCATTATGCTGTACACCTTAAACTTAGTGCTGTAGGTCAATTATACCTCAATAAAACTGAAAGAAAAGAAAGAACTGCATTAAGGCATAAAAGAAAGATTGCTTTCCATTCAGAATAAAAATAGATTTCATTAAGTACACACTGTTCATCTTTAATAGGAAAGAGTATGTAAAGGAGACAGAGCAGGCTATTCCTTGTTAACATAGAGAATGGTCACACCTGTACGTTCCAGGCTTCAGGAAGGAGGCAATGAAGTCAAGGAATGGACTCCTTAATAAGACCCTATCACACATTTATACAACAATGTAAGGGTATCTCTATGTGGCCCTTTCCCTTGGGAAAACGAATTTCTGATTCAAGAGACAAGAGGTGCATGTAAAACCCAACTAGGGACCATTATACCTCACAGTACTTAAAGAAGCATTAAAATATAAGAGGCCAGATTATGAAAGCCAAGGGAATTCAGGGAAGGTCAGCAGCAAGGGGGGCAGTGGGAGCAGGGGAGGACAGCCTGAGGCGGGTTCCGTGGCGGTGAGGATGGCTCTGGGCACATAAAGGAGGTACCTCAGGCTGTATGACGGAATTAGACACCATGATGATGACGCTACTGTCCTGGAATTTCTTTTGGAAGTGCATTTTGAAATTGGTCTTGTATTTATAGTTGAAGTTTATATTCATAGTTAGTCCTACACAAATGAAAGGGCTGCAGAGCTAAAAAAAAAAAATACGAAAATAAATTTCACCCACATTGTTCACAGAAAAGATAGAAATAGGACACAGGAAATAGCTGTCTGTCTTCTTTAAATACTCCTTGTATGACAGATTAATGATACAGTTAGTACTTAATGAAACTTATTTTTATGATGAATTTAAGGCAGTCTCTTAAGTCATATAAATTCAAATGTGAGACGTCTTATTCTCTCAAATTGAGAAGTTAGCCCTAAATAAGTCAAAGACGTTTTATGCTAAACAACACGTTTGTTAACCTGCTTTTGTGTTTCTAGTACTCCCTGTTTTTCCTCCTTGAAAGTCAAAGAGAGGTGGCGGTGTGGGACACTAAGTCACCTCTGGCTTCGTATTTTCTCTTCATGCAACAGAGGAAACTATGAAACTTGAAACCCGGTGAGGTTTACAGGAGACGTAGCCTGAGGACTCATCACGCATCCTGCTGACTAGGCGTGAGGAGTGCCGGGAACCTACTAAGCCAGCCACCATGTCAGTGACCACAGGGAGATGTGACACGACAGCCACAGGAAGGGTCAGACAGTATCTGCGGCTCTGCTCAGGAGACCTAAGTGCTGCTTCGGATTATCTTGCGCACGCGGCCCTTTGAGTGCAGAAGTGCTGGCGGCTCAGAGGCCCCGCCAGGACAGCTCCGGTGGCCGACTCCTCCGGGCTGGCCTGCTTTCTGCGGCTGTCTTCTCCCCGCTTCACTGCCAGGCTGTAGGGAGTGGGTCCACTGTCTGCCTCTCTTCCCCATTTTTACTGACTTGTTTCGAGCAAGAGAAAAGGCACCTGAAAATGGTCTTTGCAGGGTGATTTAATTCAGCAAGTCTTCCACCTAAATATCCAAATAGTCGAAATACAGTTTAGCATGGTAAGTATTACCAACATGACAGGTTTCAAATGATTTAAAAATGAGTAAGACCATAGGGCAATGTGAAAAAGTGTTAATGACAGCATCAGGGGAAAACAGAACATAAAGTAGCAGGCAGACCAGCCACACAAACACAAGAATATGTACACACGTCATGTGGGTGAGGCTATGATTACAAAGTATTTGAGGTGATACAGGGAATTGTATTCAATATCTTGTAAAAACCTATAATGAAGAAGAATATACGTATGGGACTTCCCTGGTGGTCCAGTGGCTAAGACTCCACGCTCCCCATGCAGGGGGCCCGGTTCGATCCCTGCTCAGGGAACTAGATCCCACGTGCATGCCGCAACTAAAGATCCCGCATGCATGCCGCAACTAAAGATCCCGCATGCGGCAACTAAAACATGAAAAAGATCCCGCATGCTGCAACGAAGACCCCGCACACGGCAACAACAAAGATCCTGCGTGCCACAACTAAGACCAGCCACAGCCAAACAAATATTTTTTAAAAAAAGAATATATATACGTATAACTGAATCACTGTGCTGTATACCAGAAGCTAACACAACATTGTGAATCAACTATACTTCAATTTTAAAAAATAATAATAGAAAAAAGTATACGAGGTGATCATTTCAATAAGGGTCACTGTTGCATCCACTATTTTTTTTTGTATTTTTTTAAATAAATTTATTTATTTTTGGCTGCGTTGGGTCTTTGTTGCTGTGCGAGGGCTTTCTCTAGTAGCGGTGAGCGGGGGCTACTCTTCATTGTGGTGCGCAGGCTTCTCTTGTTGCGGAGCACGGGCTCTAGGCGCACGGGCTTCAGTAGTTGTGGCACGTGGGCTCAGTAGTTGTGGCTCACAGGCTTAGTTGCTCCGCAGCATGTGGGATCTTCCCGGACCAGGGATCGAACCCAGGTCCCCTGCACTGGCAGGCGGATTCTTAACCACTGCCCCACCAGGGAAGTCCCTGAATCCACTATTGACTGGGGACTCGGCCTAGGGCAGTGAAGGACGCGTCCCCAGCACTGAGGGCCTATCAGCCGAGCGCAACAGCATCCGTGCTCGGGCCCAGGAGGCACGGCCAAGCCAGAGCTGGCCGGGGGGCCGCTCCAGCCTCGCTGCCACCCAGCAGGCACATGCCGACCCCTCCAGCCTCTGCACCCTCCCGCAGGCAGGCGATGACATCAGCTGGGGCCTGGCTCAGGGCCTGTCACTCCCTCATCCTCTCAGATTTTCCTACCTTGAATAAATCGTAGAGTTCCTCTAGGTCTTCTGGAAGGACTGAGACTTCGGGGATAACGACTCGCAGCTTGAGGAAAGAACAAACGGTCATGGAGTGAACTCTGCCTGCCCCTGGGAGGACCAGAGGCCGAGAGGGCGCGTCCCGCTGGGGTGGATGCCAGGCGCCCAGCTCCTCCCGGGACAGAGTCTGTTCCCATCACAGAGATCACTTTATGGCAGCTCTCTCAGGGCTTTTTATCCTCAACTTTTCTGATTCACACGTCCGTGACTCAGGACAAGCATTTTAAGTCCTAATGGGAGTAAACAGTAGCAAGGCTACAGCTTGGGCAGGAAGTTCCTCCTGCACAGCCATCAACACTGCAGGCCCTCGGTGCCGGGCATGCTCTATACTGCCCCTCATTTAAGCCCACACGGGGGTTAGTATTATCCTCATTTTACAATCGGGGAGACCGAGGCTCACAGTAGTTAGTTTGCTCACCATCTGTCTGACTCTCAAACTAAACCCACGCTCTTTCTCCACCAGCTCACCCTGTCAGGTTGTTAATTCAATGCAAAAAAAAAAAAGCTGGCTTTCTCCTGTTAGGAGACCAGCAGGGCACCCAGCCCAGGTCAGCACCTGGCCGCCAGGAGGCCTCTACTCACCACATTCTGCTTTGTGGTGTCTTCGTGGCCCTGCAGGACCCGGATCCTGTGCTTGCAGCGCATGTGCTCAATCTGAGCCACAGACTGGTCTCCGAATTTCTGCAGGGAAGGAAGGGTTCACTCACTCACAGGATCCCTTATGCGTCCGTACAGGAAACAGAAGTAGCCTGGAAAACCTCCCTGGAAGTCCATCTCCCAAGAGAGCTGGGCTGGGGCAGGGATGGGGCCCAGGTACCTCGTAGGAGTCCCGGATCAGGTCGGCAATGTCGGTCATGGGACAGGGCTCCTGGTCATCCGAGAAAAAGGCATGGTGGCTGCCTAGCGGGGGTCCAGGGCTATCCTCGTTCTTGATGTGATCCAGAAACCTGGGCACACCATCCACCGGAAAAGCACAGGTTTACCCTCCCCTGGGCACCATGCGACACCTGCCTTCACAGGGGCCCCTGGACACGTGGCAGCAACTGTCAAACCAGCTCGTCTGCCTCCAAACGGTGGGAGGAGTGCCAGGCAGCAACTGCTACACTCATTTTAGAGAAAACGAGAGACGTGCGTGAAGCCAGACTTGTGGACCTGGGCGCTACGGGAAGGTTTCCCGGGGTCTGTGACTCTCCAGTGACATAAATACAAAATCCTGTGCATACTGCAATTTTAAGCTTCCACAGTATTCTGAAAAGGAGCTTTTCATTTGTCATCCAACTTGCCCTCAGCTCCAAGGGACCCGGGTTCCCGTCCTCAGCTTCGCAGGACTTTGCCTCCCCTACAACGCACCATCCCCTATGCACAAAATGTCCAAATCCTCCAGCTGGCGGCCTGAGGCCCACGTTTTCCCGTGTCCGCCTGCCCGCCCCCGTTCAAGGCCACCATGAGTCCCTCTCGACTAAGGACACTTGAACCTGCTCAGAGAAAGGCACCGATACCCTCGCCCCTCCTGCCTCTCACTTGGCGGACAGGAGCGAGGGAAGGCAGACTCCTCACCGCACAGGGGTGACGGGGCTGCCTGATGGCCTGGCCCTGGGGGCACATGGGGTGACAAGTGGTAGAGTGGAAGAACTCCCACAGCGACAGCCCGGCTGCCTGGACCTGCCGCCTGGCTCCTGGAGTCCCGCTGCTGCCCCTCCACCCCAGGCGGTCCCCACCTGCTGAGGACCATCAAGGCCTGGCTGTCGTCCTTGCTGCTGCACAGGTCCTCGGCATTGGCCTCCAGCACGGCCAGCCCCAGCTGGAAGATGGCCTTGATGCCATCGTAGAAGAAGCAGTCGACCACGTTCACCGCGCTCTCCAGGGGCATGATGCTGAGGAACAGCGTCAGGAACCAGGAGAGGGAGATGGACGCCAGGGCCGAGAGGTCGTGCATGTGCTCCGCCAGCTCAGGGAGCTGCTCCTTGATGAGCTCCTCGAAGACCGACTGGTCCACCTGGGCCCCTGGGAAAGGAGGCCACAGAGATGGGGGAGAGAGTCACTCCCTCCAAAGTCAGCCCCAAATTAAAACGACTCTGAGATACGCACAACGATGAAACGGGACTGGAGGCCAGAAAAGGACTTACACTTAGTTAGTTCACTGGTTTTTGATGTTTTGACCAAGGTAATTCTATGGGGAAAGGACAGTATTTTCAAAAAATAGTTGTGAATTGGGACTTCCCTAGCGGTCCAGTGGTTAGGACTCGGCGCTTTCACTGCTGTGGGCCCGGGTCCAAACCCTGGTCAGGGAACTCAGATCCTGCAAGCCACACAGCATGGACCAAAAAAAAAAAAAAAAAAAAGTGCCGAATCCAGTGGATATCTGCATGGCGTGGGGAAGACAGGAAAAAGGCAAAATTTCTTAGGACACAAAAGCATTAACCATAGAAAAAAATTACAAATTGGACTTCACCAAGATTAACGACTGGTGTTCTTCAAAAGAGACCATTAATGAAATGAAAATGCAAACTTCAAACTTGGAGAAAATATTTGCGATACATATACCTGACAGAGGTTTCATAATCACAATAAAGAACTGATGCAACTTAGTTGTAAGAAATCAATGACCAAATCTTTTTCTAAAAAGAGGTAAAATTTGGACACTTCAAAAGTGATGATAAATAAATGGCCAGTAGGCACAGAAAAACAGGTTCAACGTCATTAACAATTATCAGAGAAATGCAAATTAAAACCATCAGGACATTCCGTTTCTTACCCACTAGGATGGCTAAAATTAAAAAGACAATTCCAAGTGCTAACAGGGATGCAGAGCAACTGGAACTCTCACACATTGCTGGTGTGAGATAATATGAAGGCATTTCATCCACTTTGGAAAACTGACAGTTTCTTATAAAGTTAAGCATTCATCTAACTATGACCCAGGAATTCTACTCCTGGGTAAAGACAAAGAAAACTGACAATATACATTCCAAAAAGACTCATACATGAATGTTCATTGCAACTCTACTTATAATAGAAGAAACTGGAAACTCAAATGTCTATCAACAGGTGACTGGATGAACAAATCATGGTACGAATGTACAGTGAAATACTACTCAGCAGTGAAAAGGAACTGCTGACGCGCCAACAACGTCGTGTTATGCGAAGGAAGCCAGAACATTCTCTATTATTATGTTTATTCCAAGTTCAAAAATAGGCCAAGTTCATCTGTGGTGACAGAAGTCAGTACCAAGCATCGCATGTGGCAGGGAAGAGGCAGAAGGGAACTTTGTGGATTATGGAAATGTTCCAAATGTTCTACCCTGTATTGTGGTGGTGGTCACATTATCATGGAGGGTCTACTGATCACTGTTGAGTACCATCTGCCCCATAGCAACACTCCTCACCTAATGAGAGCTTGGACAACATGCTTCCCAATGACTGCGAGGTTCTGGTTACTCCTTGCTGCTCTGTACAACATTAAATACCTCGCGTGATATGAGGTGAAAAGGGAAGGAAACCAATTAACCACTCAGGCACAGGAGGGGGCAGAGGAAGACAGTCAGAGGTCACCAAAAGGCCACCTCCTTCCCAGCCAAGCCCCACCCCACCTTCCTCCGAGTGGTCATCACACTCCTTTGGTCCTTAGACTTCAGCCTTCAAGCATCTTCTTCCTGCCTTGTCCCTACATCCACTCCTTTGCCAAATTCCATCTCGAATTGGTTCTTTTGTTTCTGTTCCCATGGCTGCCGCCCTAATTTTAGGCCATCTCCATCTCTCATTCTGGATTACTAAAAAGTGTCCCTAAGAGTATCACCAGGCCAGAGCAATTTTCATGTCCTTTTCCCCACAAGGAGGTTGCTGGACCACAGAGAGGATGCAAATTCCAATCTCAAGTGCACAAAGGACAGCGGCTCAAGTGCTTGAGCACTGATGGGTCAAACACAGGTTTGCCCAGAGCCCAGGCAGCCATAAATGTGCTTTCTTACAATCAAGCTGTAAGCGAGGCATTTTCCTCCTCTGCCCTTCACGTCGGCCCTCAAGGGTCTCCAGTATTGCTCTACTCCCCTCCTCTCCTGTCTGTACAAACTCCCTGGGTACCAGGAGCAGACCCCCTCCCTTTCCAGGCCTCAGCATCAGTGAAAAATCTCTTTGGTTTTCACTTTTTGATTTGCTTTTTGCGCCTAGGTTTTTCTTTCCTGAAGTTCAGCTATCCACATAATTCGTTTGTTCTTTATCCAAAACCTGTAAGAGTTTGTGGCAAGAGAGCAATCAGGTTGCCACATTCCACTCTTTTGCCAAAACTGTGCAGAGAATTACACTAGTTAGTTTTGCAAATTCAAGAGTCAAAACGGTGTTTGTGCAGAGACTAGCTGAGTGGCACAGGGGACTTTATAACCAGGACTGGTGATCAACATCTCTGCCCTGGCTCGGTCACTACCCGCGGGTACAGAGGGGGAGGAAGGAGGCAGTTACCAATGACTCGATGGTTGAAGTAGTCGGGCAGCATCCGCTCACACACAGCAACCAGCAACCAGAAGGCTTCCTCCTCCTCGGCGTATAGCAGCAGAAGGGAGGTCAGGATGTTCATGGACTGCTCAGGGGGTTCGCAGGGGAGGGGACAGTTACTGACGAGGCCACACAGTGCCACAGAGACATTCAATAACACACAAGCCCAAGTGATCCGCAGAAGTCAAGACTGAACGATGAGAGACCCAGCGTTCCCACCCACAGCGACACCAAGCTGGAACGACCACGGTGTCACCGTGGCCTCACAAGACACACCGGGCTGAGCGATCAGCCACCGCCCCATCCCTGAGCCCACGGTGTGATGCTGGATTGGGCTGTGGAGCACGCCTCAGGCTCAGATCCCACCCAGCTGTCTCTGTGTCTACGTTCGGACGAGACATACACACACACACACACACACACACACACACACACACACTAATTTCGCTTATGCACAGGAGACAAAGTTTAAAATCCTCTGTTTTTAAGGGTCAGTAGCTTCTCTCACCCAGCCTCGTGCCGGGGTTTTATTTTGTGCTTGCTTACCACTCGGAGGGTGTCTTGCCTCCACTCGTGCATCCTGGAGGAAGGCGATCCACCCCAAACAGCTTTTTCCTCCCCAAATAGCATTTAAAAAAGAATCCCTACGACTTCTGTACACTCTGGAGGGAGAAAGCTCCCACGGCAGCTTCATGGATACCGTCCTGCAGTGGAGGCCCGGAGACCGTGAAGACTGCACGGCCTCCCGTGGACAGAGGCCCAGCCTGTGCAACGCTCTCCCCGGGCACTGGGTAACGTTGCTCCTTCTGCATCATCAGCCTGACTACACGAGGTTGATTCCCTCCACACGACAGTCCTCGGTACAGACGGCTGAAACACAGACCCGAGGCCTGGGTGGTAGCCCAGGATGGGGGCTGTGACCTCCAACCCGCAGCGCACAGCTCACCTGGCAGTACCCGATTCTGGGGTTCCGGTGGGCATAAGCCGTCAGGACTCTCCTCAAAGCAGCGATCCCCGTTTCGTTTTGGAAGGCGGGGTGCTCCGGTAAGGAGCGATGCAGGTCCCGTTCTATCTCCTCTGTCACCAGGCAACACTTTCCCATGGACTCCTCCACCAGGTTGCCATAGTAACCGGGATGCGAGGCGAGGTCAGTGACGGCATCTGATGATTTAAAAGTAACGTTTCAAGGGCGACTGATTACCAGGAGAGAGTCCACATGGGGAGGGGCCTGTCCGGTCAGAGGACCTCAGTGGGGTCCTGCGACCTGAGGGACATAAAAAATAGTTTGAGACCACACACAACCAAAAGGAACTTCAGTTCTGCTAAGAAGAAAAGAGAAAAAAAGAAATAACATGGCTTTGCTAAGAATAACCTTATAGAGAGGGGGGAAGAGCTCACACTAGAAATAGCTTTATTACTATGCTTTTAATAAGTTGTATTCCCTGGTAACAGAAGAGAGAGAGAGAGAGAGAGAGAGAGAGAGAGAGAGAGAGAGAGAGAGAGTGTGTGTGTGTGTGTGTGTGTGTGTGTGTGTGTGTGTGTGTGTGTGTGTGTGTGTGTGTGTGTGTGTGTGTGTACTTTAGGTGGTGGGATTTTGAGCCGCGTCACTTTCTTTGCTTGCTGCTCCATGTGAATATGGACTGTTTTTATTAAACACAAAAATACTGGGAGGATGCTTTCTGTAAGTCCCCTGTATTTTATTAAATACAAAAATACCCTCCTCTGACAGAGGAAGGGTTTCATGGGCATGCTGTTGGTGGGCAGTGGGAGAGACAGGCCGGGAGGCAGCGGGGAGACTCGGCCTGTGGAACAAGGTGAGCGCTGGGAGGAGAGGGACCAGTAGACACCCGCTCAGCAGCCCCAGCGCCCAGGAGCCAGCCAGCATCGGGTCTGGGTCTGGGCCTCTCGGGTAGCAGAGGAGAGGGGCTGGGCGACTTCGGGGAGAGACGGGGAAGAGGGAGGAGAGAGGTGACCAAGGAGGAGGCCGACTGAGGGAGGAACAGGGACAGGGCGCGGGGAGGACGGGTCCCCAGGCCTAGCCTCCGGGAGAGCACAGCAGGGTCCCCGGGGCAGGCGGAGCCCTGGCCACCCCACCCCTAGCACCCCGAAAGGGTCAGCAGTCACACTGTCCTGGACCACAGGGCCTTCTCTTCCTGCTGGCAGGGCCCCAGCCGCTCCACCGCACGGCACCAAACGGCTGACAGAGAAATGCCTGCTCGGAACGCCTCTGGGGACCGCGGCCCGTCTCAGCTCCTCCATCAGCGAGTGTCCTGATGAGAGATGCCCAAGAGCAGCAGCAGGAGAGTCCCCGGTCCAGCGGTGCAGCAGGAGGACGCAGGCGGGAGAGAAAACCCTGCGGCTCTGCCTCGCGGGGACGCTGTGTGCCCCCCACAGAGGAGCGAGCAAGAGGAAGCGCGCAAGAGGAAGCGCGCACTGAGGGATTCGCTACAACACACGCAACTCAACACCTTCTGAAGATGTTTTCGTTTCCTCTACTTCAGGACTCACGTCCTAGAAAGACGCTGCACGTCAAGGGCGTCCTGAACAGAATTCTGGGGACAACGAAGAGACTCATGGTCATTTCTAAAGGAGACGCGATCCCTTGGCCAGACCCTGCACTGACCCAGGACATCACAGCCAACGTGAGAAGGTCCTGAGGTCCCCGGTCGGACACGTCACAGGCAGAGGGGACCCCTCTGCACACACACACTGCCCAGGTCGGGGCCTTTGTCCCGTGTCCGCTCCAGAAATAAAAGTTGGCCTGGAGACCCCAGAAACGCTCACCAGAGAAAAGGAGCCAGAGTTTGCCACGTAACGACTCGGGGATCCCCATGGCCACCAGCTTCCGGATCTTCTCCGTACGGAACATGCACACGGTCCTGCCGTACTCTACGAAGTGGTCGTTCCACAGTCTCATCTTGATCTGTTCTCTGGGCTGCAAGTGGAAACATGCTGCATGTACAAAGAAGGTCGTCTGCACCCTCCACAGCCCGTCACAGGGAGAGGCTCCTTCTGCTGACGGAGGGAACAACGGTGACAGGCAATTCGCTCAGCAGATACTTCTGAACCTCCACCAGGCACAGGGCATGTAAAGGGCACCAGCCCTTCAGGGGTTCAGGGCCCAGTGGGAGCACTGACACAAATATTGATAAAACACCCAGAGCAGATGGGAGGGTGGGGTAGGGCTGGGTGGGGAAGCCTCTCCGGATACTGACACCAAGCCAGCTGCCGAGACAGGTCAGCTCAGAGGGCAAAGCGGAGCAAGGGGCTCTCGTGATTTCCCTGGAACTTCCTGACAGCCAGGGGAAAAACCGCCAACCCGAAAAACTTACATTGTTCTCACTAGCAGAGATGAAAACGACACGATGTCTCTAGGTGACTGAATATCCTTTAAAATTATGGATTTTTAAAATCCTTTAGAATTCCTAGCTGGCAGGAATCCCTAGTGCCTTTTAGACAAGATGTTTACATATGCTTTTAATTATCTGTATTCTCTAGTAATAGTTTACAGAATACTGACGTTACATACACTCACTATTCTTACGTGTTTCATCGAGCATTCATTGAGCATCTCTGTAAAGTACATCAGAAGGCTCAGTTCTGAATGAATAAAGTTAACGATCTATGATACACGAGCCATTAAGCGGCCAAGGGGCAGCAATCGTGTTCACGGCCACCCTGGTACTCATGGTCCCGACACAGCACCCCTCGTGCCAGGGCATCATCTCAGAGCATGATTTCTAGTCTATTTACCCTACAGGCATTGCCCTCAGTCTCTCCCTACAGAGGAGAAAACTATATAAATGTGGCAAAAGTATTTTTGGTTCAGTAAAACTAGAAGACAGCCAGGGTACAAAAAAGAAACGCTGTACCAGAGAGCCACACAGACACCACCAGGTAAAAGGAGACAGACTTGTTCTGCACCCGGAAACCCCACAAGGGACGGCATGCACGGACGCCACCTGAGGGGCAGGTGGGGAGAGCCATGGCCCTCGGACGTCCCACCACATCCTTCACCCACCGGGACGCACTCTCAGGCCACTAGCACCACTGACCACTTCCCCTTCTTGCCAATGAGGAAAAGAGGGAGGCAAAGAGGGAAGCAAAGAGGGCGCATCACGTGTCCCCAGGTTGCCCAGTAACCTGTGCCACGCCAGGCCCACCCTCCAGGGCCCGCGGGAAGCCACGCCCCTGACACCTCCGCCTGCGCCCAGTGGTGGCGAGAGCGGCGCCTCATCACCCACCAGTCTCGAGTCGGGGCTCTGGCTGCCCGACCGCCGGAAGCCGGCGACCAGGGCCTCGGGGTGCAGCTGCGGGCTCATCTCTTTCTCCCTTTCCTCGCTGTTTTGAGAAGACACCATCTCAATACGCCCAAACCTGTGGTCACCGCACATGCTTGTTGAATGAAACACAGACGAAGTCTGCATGGGGAGAAAAAAAAAAAAAAATGAGAGAGAAGTCACTGCCTTCATTGTAAGACAGTCTTTGTTTTGCCTTTGGATGCAGGAGCCTATTAACAAACTTAAACACGCCTCTCTGTTTAGGACTTCCGGGAAAAACAGACTAACACTAGAACCAAGAGATCTGATCCTCCGCAAGGTACGTGGTCCACACGGCGCCTTCCCGGCGAGGCTGCTCATGGCACACAGGGCACAGCCCCAGTGGGGCTGGGGAAGCACCATCGCGCCCTCAGCTTCCAGAACTGAGGATGGCCATCTCGAGAAGACTGCTCTCAGGTACTGAGAGACGTTCCCTCCCTTCCTCCTGTCACTACTTGGATGAAAAGAGGTCCAGAAAGAAGGGGGACGGGTGTGAAAGAATTCGGGACTGGGTCCCAGCGAATCCGGGTCTATATTTGCAGCTGTCCCATCTTAACGACAATGCAACATCTCTTTCGGCAAAACTTATATCCGCCCCCAAATAACATCATCCCCTCCAACCTCGGGGGGATGGCGGGGGCACTGACCTCTCTAACCAGTAAAGAGGGTGTCCACTCACCTGTGGGTTGATTCCCCACCAAACCCTCCAACCTCTGAGGGGGTGGCCTGTCGATCCCTCTGACACATGGGTATACCCCATCTATCCCTGTATCCTGTCAGGGGGGCATGCTCTGGGCATCCTCCAACCTGTGGGTGAGTCCTCATCCACCCTCCAGCCCTGCCACACCCACTCAGGACACCAGCGCCGTCAGAGATGATACCACACTGCCTGCTCCACGGACCCAATCATTGCTTACATTTCTCTGGTACCCAGGTGGATCATCGTTACGTGCACACCCCTTTGGAGACCCCTGGCCTCGAGGTGCTGAAAAAAAAGGGATTTTCAATTTACGGGATCCCACAGTTTCCAAGGATCATACCAGGTCCTCATCCCGCGTCGTGTCATAGTGCACGGGGTGGTCGGCGTGCACCTGCTTCAGCCTCGCCAGCAGGCTCTCCACCAGGCTGTCGCGATCCGTGAGCTCGATGAACTGGAAGGCCATCTTGCTCCTGACGCTGACGATGATGGGGTTCGGCAGCAGGCTCGTGTCCTCCATTTTCTCAATGCTCACGACCTGTTACAAACAGTCACGCGCACAGAGGCACGGCAAGAGAGAAGACGGGCAGGCGTTTAATTGCACATTCGGGAAACATCCCGAGAGAAGGCAAAACCCGGTAACTGCGATAAGGAACCGGTACGAAGTCAGAAAGTATGGAATGCGGCATATGCACCACGGCACGAAGTGGGAGTGGCTCCAGTGCCCCTGGCTGGATGAGCCAAAACGTGGGCTCTGCCTCCAATGGAATGTTATTCAGCCTTAAAAGGGATGGATATTCTCGCAGGTGCTACAGTCTGGATTCACCTTGAGGACGTTATGCTAAGTGACATAAGCCAATCACAAAAGGGCAAATACTGTAGGATTTCACTGATATGAGGGGCCTAAAGGAGTCAGATTCATAGAGACAGAAAGCAGAGCGGTGGGTCCCCAGGGCTGGGGGAGGGGAACAGGAAGCTACTGTTTAATGGGGATAGTGTTTCAGTTTCGAAAGATGAAAAAATTCTCGTGATGGTTGCACAACAGTGTGAATGTACCTGGTACCAGTGAACTCTAACAGTTAAAAATGGTTAAAATGGTAAATGTTATGTATACGCGACCACAGTTAAAAAAAAACTACATAAGGCAATCCAGGATTTCTTGCTCCACTCATAAGTAGGAATATTTGTAAAATGAAGACACCTGCTGCAGAAAAATGGAGGTCAATCACATGAATGAAAAAATTGAGTTTTTCTGAACAGTACTTAGTTCCTATGTTATAATAGCAAGAATCTGGAAGTCTTGACATGTGACAGAGCCGTGGGTCCTGTCACAGCCGACATGCCCTGAAACCACAGGACTGAGCTCATCAGCTGTGGAAGCAGACTCCATTTCCAAGAACAGAACTGTAGAATTTTACAGTTGAAAGGAAGCATGTTTCTAAATTTTTACCTAAAGTTCCAGGAGGGTATAAAAACCAAGCAATTTGACATTTATTTTCAAAAGATGATGCTTTTTGTAAGTCCCCTTTTTTTTCTTTTCCCTTTTGTGGGTGAAAGGGAAGGATTCATCCCTAAGGGCTGCTGGAAAAGCTTTCATTGCTAAGCAGGTACTTTATAATAACAGCTTTATCGATAATGCGGAGGCCAGGGTGCCCTGTTCTCACCATTCAGGTCTATGCAAATTTCAGGTTGCCAGGCAACAACAGAACAAGCAAAGGCCCCTGGTCAATTCAGGCCATGCATCTCTCCAGCCCCACCCATCCCCGGTGGCAGAGCCTTGCAGCGTGAGCAGCCATCCCCGCCAACGCCCCGTCTCACGGCAACCACGGCTCCCCGACAGGAGGAAGACAGGTCTACCTCTCGGAACGGGAGGATAACTTTGCAGCAGCCAGCTTCCTTGCTGGCAAAGCAGATGTAACTGTCGGAGGCGAACATCCGCCCGGCCGTGTGACAGCGGCTGAACGGGGTCCAGAGGGAGCAGTCCAGGACGGCGTGCAGCTTCTCCCGCCTCGGCAGCCTGAAGAAGGCCCGGAAGAACTCGTTCTGTGCCCTGGCTTCCAGGTCCCTGGCGAAGGAGGGAGGGGAGAGAGAGAGGCAGGAACAGTGACTGAACGCACTAGATTGTGGAGGAAAACACGCTTAACCCCTCGGCACACCCGACATAGAAGGGGATGCAGAAAGGTCCTCCCCAGGGCACCCCCCCATACCCTGAATCTTGGCTCTCAAACCCAATCAAGCAACAAGGAAGCCAAATCACAACATTTAAAAATACCAGTGAATTTATGTCATAACCCAGAATTTCAGGAGGAAAAATTCCAAAGAACAGAAGTAAAAACTTGTCTTTGCCACATGAAATAAGCGTTCTAGGTTGATCTGATAGAATTAGACTTTGCTCAGAGTCAAAATATGACCTTGTAGCTTCCTTATTAACTGTGCACCCCTGGATGACACTTGGTGTCTCATCCTGACATCTGTAAAATGGAAATAACACCTAAACTTTCTGCTTCAGGGGATCCCTGTGAATATATATATATATTTTTTTTTTTTTTTTTTTTGTGGTACGCGGGCCTCGCAATGCCATGGCCTCTCCTGCTATGGAGCACAGGCTCCGGACGCGCAGGCTCAGCGGCCATGGCTCACGGGCCCCGCCGCTCCGCGGCACGTGGGATCCTCCCAGACCGGGGCACGAACCCACGTCCCCTGCATCGGCAGGCAGACTCAACCACTGCGCCACCAGGGCAGCCCTCCCTGTGAATATAAAATGATGTCCACAGTATTGTGAAAGAGAAAAAGCAGGTTAGAAATAGCATCTACGGTATGATCCCATTTACATAAATTCTAGAAAATTTGCAGAAAGTGACATGTAGAAAGACTTTCCCTAAAATGTTAACAGTGGCTATCTCCGCGTAGTGGGATTTCTGGTTTCCATTCTGATTCTGCTTAAATTTTCCACCTGACCACATATTAGCTTAAAAAAAAAATTAAGGTATTTTCTTCTAGGAAAAGAACAAATCTTCAAATGTTGCGTAAATGCAAGATATTGAACTCCACACCCTGGACTCTGCACGGAGGCCCAAGTGATTTTTTAGACACAATCTGGTTGTGGAGCCCCTGAGATGGGACCTCACCTCCTTCCCACACAGATGCCTATTCCGCCCTAGCTCTCATTTCCAACCCAGACCTCATTTCAGACCCTCGCGCAAGTGTCTTCCCAGGAGACATCATACAGAGATGCGGCAGTCCACGGAATTTACTCTCCAAGGCTCACAAAGAGAAGATACGCACACGTCCAGAAAGCCCTCTGGGCGTAGAGAGAAATGATACAAATTCCACAGATCGAGGTGGCCCCAGTCACAGTGCTCCGAAACTGCAGCTCCTTAAATACCTGCTACAACGCGGATGGCTGTTTCCAAGGGGGCCTGAGAGGTGATGGATGAGTTAAAGAACTTGACTGTGATAATTATTTCACAGTGTATGCAAGTATCAAATCTTCGTGTTTCTAACTTAAATATATGCATTTTGATTTGCAACTTAGAGCTCAATAAAGCAGGAAGAAAAAGAAAAAACTTCAGAACTTCTGACTCAATCTATAAATAGCTTAAGAAAAAAACCCTATCTTTTAGCTTAAAAAAAAACTTCTATATGAAAAACTGGAAGATAATCTTTGTGAATTGGTTTACACAAATACTTCCCAGTAGAACCTGAAACACAAACAAAAAAATTCAAAATTGAATTGCATCAAAAATTAAATTTCTGGGCTTCACTGGTGGCGCAGTGGTTGAGAGTCCGCCTGCTGATGCATGGGACGCGGGTTCATGCCCCGGTCCGGGAGGATCCCACATGCCGCAGAGCGGCTGGGCCCGTGAGCCATGGCCGCTGAGCCTGCGCGTCCGGAGCCTGTGCTCCGCAAAGGGAGAGGCCACAACAGTGAGAGGCCCGCATACTGCAAAAAAAAAAAAAAAAAAAAAAACACTATTGTCAAAAGACATATCTGGAAAAAGGACTTGTATCTAGAATATATCAAGATCTTTTACGATTCAATAGAAAGTGGGCAAACAATTCAGTTTTTTTTTAAATGGACAGAAGACGTGAACAGATATGACACCCCAAAAAAAGAGATACAACAAATAAGCAAATGTGTTCAATACCATTAAGAAAAAAGAGGAGGAGGGGGTGGCCTGAGCATCTTCCAGAGAGGAGCTGGGAGAACACAGGAAACTGCCGTGGTTGCCCTAGAAGTTCGCGCTCTGGGAGAATGGGAGGCAAGGCCCCTCCAGGTGAGCCCCGACCCCTGAGAGCAGACCTACGTCCAGCACGTTTGACTGGAGAACTTACATCTTTGTCCTCAGAGTATATGCGGCTCCGGTGGAAGCGAGGCCAGTGCTCTCACCCGCACACGTCTGACACATGTGGCTGCACCACTGCCAAACCCAGCCGCTGGCTCTTCCTTCTGGAAGTACATCCCCGCCTCCTGGGGAGACGGCTGGAGCCGAGGTGAGAACAGGGCAAGGAACACGGGTCACAGCAGGTTGGGCGGAGATACAGGGAGGGTCGGGGGACTTACATGTATATTTACATCGTGCCCAAGCCTTCAGACTAAGACTAAGGTGTTCAGTTATCTGAGGCGGATTAAAAACAATCTTTTCTGTTCAGTGCACCTGCTGCGCCAGCCGTCAGCTCGGTTCAGCCCCCTTCTCTGCGGCCTCGGCGCAGCTACGCGCGGTGTCTGTCCTCCTTTCAGGGCTGTTCTCCCTGCCCTGTAGAGGTCTGTCTCTCCCACACTCCGTAGCCAGAGCCCAGTGACCTCAAGTTACCAAAAGGAAAGCAGCAGCGGGGTGGGGGGGGGGGGGGGGACGACGACTTTCCTAAATTATCCTCCTTCCTCCCTACTAGAAAGCTCTCTTCCAATCCCGCCTTGAAATATGAGTTATACGTGATATTTAACGTTCTAACGTAGCTGAGATGACAACACGACACCTTGAGAGATGGGGGACCCACAAGCCCCTGGGGAAGCCCGCATCCCTCCAGCCTTGAGGGCCCTTTCACAGCGGGTGGTCATTTTGACGCTAAATATATCATGTCCTCTTTCTGAACAGCATAGAAACAAAGCCCACTGGTCACAACTGGCCCTTCGGACCTTCCAACGCTCAGTAAATATCTCCACTGTTCCTCCATACAGACCACCAGACGTGGGTCATGACCTTACCCTCAGAAAGTGGCAGCCAATCCCAGGCTTGTGGCCCCGGCGGAAGCGCCCTGCGATGATGGAGTGAGCCAAGCCATCAGCCCCAGAGACACGGCCCGCCCACGGTGCTCACCGCTGGGGCGGTGGGCACAGGCCACAGAACAGCAGGGGAAGGGGCCACGAGTCATCCAACCTGGATACATGCTGTTTTAGGAACCAGCAACCACGTGGGTTGACCAGAATACAGAGCAGTGGACACCAAGTTTGCTGTCGAAGATGAAACTAACGTGCAATCAGACATGACAACTATGCAGAAAATTCTAGGCTATACGCACACATTTTAAAAATTCAGGGCACTTCCCTGGTGGCGCAGCAGTTAAGACTCTGCACTCCCAATGCAGGCAGCCGGGTTCAATCCCTGGTCCGGGAACTAGATCCCACACGCGTGCCGCAATTAAGAGTTCGCACGCCACAACTAAGGAGCCCATGTGCCGCAACTAGGAAGCCGGCCTGTCACAACTAAGACCCGATGCAACCAAATAAATAAATAAATAGATTTTCTTTTTTAAATTTCAGGTTCCAGTCCTAAGACCTCAGACCCGAGAAATTAAGCAGTAGGTAGTTCTTTTGTTTCTCTGCATAACTTAGAATGAGATTTTTCTTTCCTGGATTAGGTAAAGATGGATCAGAAACAGGTGTGGCTCTCTCTCTCCCCCCTCATAACCTCTTCTGGGAGAAGAATTGTGTCAGGCCTCACACCAACTCTCACTCCCTCACATCATTTATCCCACAAAGACAAACCTATGTGAGTCTGCAGACCTACAGCTGCTTCAAGGCCCCATGCTTCCCCAAACTCAGGCTAAGAGACGGGCTGGGGAGGCGTGCAAGGACATCCCATCCCTGGAGCCGCCTCCTGCCTTTCTGGAACACTCAGGGCTCTGCAGCCAGGCTGCCTCATGAAGAAACACAGAGACTGCAGAGGCTCTCAGTTATGTGCCTGCTGGTGCATTTCAAACTCTGGGAACTACCAAGGACCAGCAATGTAGAAACAAGGCAGAGAGGCCAGACACGTGCTTCTCCTTCCCACCCAAGTCTGCACGGCAAACACTGCCTTTCTCAAATGTGTGTTTATTCAAAACATCTTTCCCCTGTGATGCCCCACGAGCACCAATGAAATGACGGCAGCCGTTGCCACGCGGCATCTTGCACAGAGCACACGGCAGCCCAGGACCTCAGGGGACGGGAGGCCAGCCTGGCCCTCAGACAACGGGCAGCTGTGTGAAGGACTCAGCTGGCTCCACAGTCCCCCCATTTTCCCTTGAAAATCCACCCCTGGGGCCCTGACAGACCAGAACTCAACAGGCCTGGACATCTATGAGGCTCTTCCAGCTGAGAAGAGTCTCCTGCCGCCATCCTCCGCTCTCCGTCCTGTCCCAGAGAGAGCCAGCGCCCCCCGCCAAGCCCGGAGCAGCAAGGGCCCTGCAGGGAGCGGGGCGCGGACTTCCCCCCGGAACGCGGGCTGGGCGCTCTGGGGCTGCAGGAGCCCCTGGAGAGGACTCTGAGCCAGAATCAGGATGCAAAGTCAACTACATCACCCTTGCAAGCCTGGGCCTTCCCAGAGGGAAGGAGAAGAGGAGGCAAAGGGGTGGATCTGGGTGGGAAAGGCCCCAGAGGGTCTGAAAAGCCAGTCCGGAGAGTGAAGGGTCAGCCAGGCGACGGGGAGGAGCGCTTTCCACTGAGGACATCAGCCCCCAAGGCCACCACGGTTCACCTTTAGATACTGACAGCGTGGGAATTGGAGGCCAGTTACTGCACTGCCTTGAGTCTCCCTGTAGCATTCTCAGCCCGTCGAAATGAATTTCAATGAAGATGTTATTTAATTTAGACTCAGGGAAGCCCATCACCTCTCCCTTCTCACCCCCCTAAAATAGTGGGCTACACTCTTCTCACCCTATGCTTCACACCTTCAGAATCGATATTTCCTGGCTGAAGTATCAGGGCCAATCAATCTGTTCCCTCATTCCCTCCAGTCTCCCTCCAGGAAACCCCCTCCCCGGCCTCAGTCCCCCTGCCCCCTTGGATCCTGTAGCTGCACCTGGAGGGTCCGTGGTCCAGGGCGTCCTCTGGGGAGTCCTGCCAGCACTAACGTGTCTGCTGGACCGCGGTGCGCATGCCCTGGACCATCATCCCTGCTCTCCCGGGAGGTCTGAGCTCGGTCTGCTCTGTGCCCCTAAGTCCCAGGGGAGCGACCAAGCTGCAGGCATAACTAATCCATAATCAGACCCCAAGGCACCTTTTAAAAGCAGTTATCTGAGACTTCCCTGGTGGCAGAGTGGTTAAGAATCCGCCTGCCAATGCAGGGGACACAGGTTCGATCCCTGGTCTAGGAAGAACCCACATGCCACAGGGCAACTAAGCCCATGCGCCACAACTACTGAGCCTGCACTCTAGAGCCCGCAAGCCACAACTACGGAGCCCGCGTGCAACAACTACTGAAGCCCGCGCGCCACAACTACTAAAGCCCGTGTGCCTAGAGCCCGTGCTCTACAACAAGAAAAGCCACCGCAATGAGAAATCCACGCACCACAACGAAGAGTAGCCCCAGCTCACCGCAACTAGAGAAAGCCTGCACACAGCAACGAAGATCCAACGCAGCCATAAATAAACAAATAAATTTATTTTTTTTAAAAAAGCGGTTATCTGGGAAGGGAAGTAAAAATACATCAACAAAAGGGGGCCAGAGGAGCATTCCAGACCCTGTGATTGTACCCTTAGCATGAAGAGACTGTTTTCCTCAACGTTCAACCTGGGCTGTCTTGGCAGGATGTCAAGTTGACTGAGTCATTACCTGTTTACATCCACAGGCCAATGTCTCCAGGACAGAAAGCTTCAAGCGAGAACCCGCCAGGAACTAGCGGGAATGGCACGCCTTTCACTTGTGGAGGAAGTCACTCAAAGTGCCGTGACCAGTAAAACATGCCATGGACCAGGACTCTGCCATCCGTCTTGGGGCCCCGGGCACCCATGGGCCAGGCAGCTCCACCACTGACCATCACTGGGGTCCTTTTTGCCCTTTCTCTCCTCCCCTCTCGACAAGTTTCCAGGGCTTGGGGGGGGCGGGGCGGACAGCCTTGTAGAATTCACCTGTTTCTGGAAGAGTCCCAACACCGCTGAGTTTTCTTCCAAAATGGATGACTTTTCCCAAAGGGTCTTAAGTGCTCTAGACCTTCCACTTTCCTCTCCTTTCCTCATTTCTATCCCAAATTAAAAATGCCACATCTGGAAGTACAGCCGTGCTAGAACATCAGGAAATTTGTGAAGAAGCACCTGAGATCCCAAAGCCCAGGGGACTGACCAGAACACAACAGCTCCGAGCTGGCCTCCCCTCCCAAACACCACCTGGTTACAATTCCCTCACCTGCACATCTACGTGCAAACGTGCTGAAAGAAGTCCAAGCTCTAACTGGTAGTTTCCATGAGCCCTTTTAACAAACTATACAATGGAGATGGGTTTCTTCATCTTTAACAGGTCATTGTAAGCTGGACGAAAAGCACTGAGGTACCAAACTATATAGAGGAGTTGAAGAAATACGGGCAAGAGTGGCTCCCTTGTACTGGGTTGTCTTCTTGAGGCAGGAAAGAGCTGGGCCCCAGGCTGAGCAGCTGGAGTTGCCCCCCTGTGGACAGATACTCCAAACTAGCAGGATCAAGAGAAGAGCTGAGCCCTGCCCAGATAAGAGTTCAAGAGACCACACAGTCCTCATTCTCACAGTCAAGGAGACCTTCCCGACTACACATGTGCAGAAAGGCTCTTTGGAAGTCAAAAAGGGAGTGATGTCAACCCACCCAGAGGCCTCTTTGCTAGAATCCACCTTGGCTAAGAGATGCACACACACAGATGGGAGGACCCTGAGATAAACAAAACATGGACTCAGAATCAAGCAAAGCAAGATGACTGGCCAAAGGAAACCTGGAAGAAACGCCCTATAAAAGCGATTCAAACTACCACGGGGGCAAGACTCTCTCTCTGGGCCCACCCGTGTGTCGAGCGACATGTACCCTTTTTCCTCCTAATAAACACTGCCCTTGTTTCACTACTTTCCGCCTCTTTGTGGGAATTCCTTTCTGCAAAGCTGAAGGACCAGGGCCTTGCCACTGGTCTAGTGGCTGGATTCAGTGCTCTCACTGCCATGGCCTGACTTCAATCTCTGGCTGGGAACCGAAAGCCTGCTTCAAGCCACTGCGGGCCAAGGGCACCCGAGATCATTCCCGGCCCTGAGATGAAGCCAGAGACAGTGATGGGAAGCCTGGGGCCAGAGGTACAGGGAGGAGCTGGGCACTGGGAGTCGTAAGACCAAAGGCGGCGCTGGCCCCAGGGCCCCCGCTCACGGGAGTGCTGGGCAGCAGCCCCACCCTACAAAGGAACTCTCAGATTACAGAGATGACACAAAACCAAGCGAAATTCAGTGGAGTTTTACCCCAAACTCCACTTGTATACATGATCGATTTAAAATATACACACACAGCAGGAAGGGGCTTTGCATTCTTTCTGAACGCATGAAAACTCTTAGACACTGCCATTCAGAGACCACTAATTAGAAAGACACACATTCCCCTAAATGTTCAGAGAAGGCAGTAGACATGTTTAAGGAAAAACAGGAATGGTAAGATAGATGAATGATTAAAAAAAAAAAGTTTTAATGACTAGTGGTTCCTAAAACCTTAAACTAGAAATACCACATGGTCCGGCAATTCTACTTCTGGGCATGTGACCAAAAGAACTGAAAGCAGAGCCTTAAAGAGATATTTGCACACCCACATTCACAGCACCATTATTCACAACAGCCAAAGGTAGAAGGAACACAGTGTCCACTGATGGATACACAGGTAAGCAAAATGCAGTATAAACATACATCGGAATATTATTCAGTCTTAAAAAGGAGGGAGATTCTGACAATCTACAGCGTGGGAGAACCTTGAGGACATCAGGTTAAGCAAAGTAGGCCAGGCACAAAAAAGACAAATATTGTAGGATTTCACTAGAGGAGGCAGATTCCAAGAGACAGAAAGGAGCAGGGTGGGTGCCAGAGGCTGGGGAAGCAGTGGGGAGTTAGTGTTAATGCAGACAGAGTTTCAGTTTTGAAAGATAAGAGCTCTAAAGATGGATGGTGGTGATGGTTACACAGCAACATGAATGTATGTACTTAATGCCACCAAACCGTAGGCTTAAAAATGATTGCTAATCATTGGGAAAATGCAAATCAAAACCACAATGAGATATCACCTCGCACATGTCAGAATGGCCATGATCAAAAAGTCTACAAATGATAAATGCTGGAGAGGGTGTGGAGAAAAGGGAACCCTCATACCTACCCTCCTACGCTGTTAGTGGGAATGGAAATTGCTGCAGCCAATATGGAAAACAGTATGGAGATTCCTCAAAACACTAAAAACAGAAGGACCATAGGACCTAGCAATTCCACTCCTGGGTATATATCTGAAAAAAAAAAACAGAAACACTAATTCGAAAAGATACGTGCACCCCAATGTTCATAGCAGTGTTATTCACAATTTCCAAGATACGGAAACAACCTAAGTGTCCATCAACAGATGCGTGGATAAAGATGTGGTGTATGGATACAAAGGAATACTGCTCAGCCATTTAAAAGAGTGAAATTTCAGCTCGCCCTCCTCACGCCACAGGCCACAGGCCACAGGGGAACCTGCAGCACCACCCTCCTCCTGGGGGGTGCCTTCTCCTTCCAGTGTGACTGTCCACTCCATTTCACCACCCGGTTCTCTGAACTAGCCGTGTGGCTGACACGGTCTTTGCACTCCAGCCAGGTTGCAGGCCTGAGCTTCTGAGGTGGGAGAGCCAAGTTCAGGACACTGGACCACCAGAGACCTCCCAGCCCCACGTAATATCAATCGGCGAAAGCTCTCTCAGAGATCTCCATCTCAAGGCTAAGACCCAGCTCCACACAATGACCAGCAAGCTACAGTGCTGGACACCCTATGCCAAACAATTAGCAAGACAGTAACACAAGCCCACCCATTACCAGAGAGGCTGCCTAAAATCATACTAAGTTCACAGACACCCCAAAACACACCACCAGACGTGGACCTGCCCACCAGAAAGACAAGATACAGCCTCATCCACCAGAACACAGGCACCAGTCCCCTCCACCAGGAAGCCTACACAACCCACTGAACCAACCTCACCCACGGGGGGTAGACACCAAAAACAATGGGAACTATGAACCTGCAGCCTGCGAAAAGGAGACCCCAAACACAGAAAGTTAAACAAAATGAGAAGACAGAGAAATACACAGCAGATGAAGGAGCAAGGCAAAAACCCACCAGACCAAACAAATGAAGAGGGAATAGGCAGTCTACCTGAAAAAGAATTCAGAGTAACAATAGTAAAGATGATCCAAAATCTTGGAAATAGAATGGAGAAAATACAAGAAACGTTTAACAAGGACCCAGAAGAATGAAGAGCAAACAAACAATGATGAACAACACAATAAATGAAATTTAAAATTATCTAAAAGGAATCAATAGCAGAATAACTGAGGGAGAAGAATGGATAAGTGACCTGGAAGATAAAATAGTGGAAATAACTACTGCAGAACAGAATGAAGAAAAAAGAATGAAAAGAACTGAGGACACTCTCAGAGACCTCTGGAACAATATTAAATGCACCAACATTCAAATTATAGGGGTCCCAGAAGAAGAAGAGAAAAAGAAAGGGTCTGAGAAAATACTTGAAGAGATTATAGTTAAAAACTTCCCTAACATGGGAAAAGAAATAGTCAATCAAGTCCAGGAAGCGAAGAGAGTCCAATAGAGGATAAATCCAAGGAGAAATACGCCAAGACACATATTAATCAAACTATCAAAAATTAAATACAAAGAAAAAATATCAAAAGCAGTAAGGGAAAAACAACAAGTAACATACAAGGGAATCCCCATAAGGTTAATAGCTGATATTTCAGCAGAAACTCTGCAAGCCAGAAGGGACTGGCAGGACATATTTAAAGTGATGAAAGGGAAAAACCTACAACCAAGATTACTCTGCCCAACAAGGATCTCATTCAGATTTGATGTAGAAATTAAAACCTTTACAGACAAGCAAAAGTTAAGAGAATTCAGCACAACCAAACCAGCTTTACAGCAAATTCTAAAGGAACTTCTCTAGGCAGGAATCACGAGAAAAGACCTACAAAAACAAACACAAAACAATTAAGAAAATGGTAATAGGAACATACATATCAATAATTACCTTAAATATAAATGGATTAAATGCTCCCACCAAAAGACACAGACTGGCTGAATGGATACAAAAACAAGACCCATATATATGCTGTCTACAAGAGACCCACTTCAGATCTAGGGACACATACAAACTGAAAATAAGGGGATGGAAAAAGATATTCCATGCAAATCGAAATCAAAATAAAGAAGCTGGAGTAGAAATTCTCATATCAGACAAAATAGACTTTAAAATAAAGACTATTAGAAGAGACACAGAAGGACACTGCATAATGATCAAGGGATCCATCCAAAAAGTAGATATAACAATTGCAAATATTTATGCACCCAACATAGGAGCACCTCAGTACATAAGGCAAATGCTAACAGCCATAAAAGGGGAAATTGACAGTAACACAATATAGTAGGGGACGTTAACACCCCACTTTCACCAATGGACAGATCATCCAAATTGAAAATAAATAAGGAAACACAAGCTTTAAATGACATATTAAACAAGATGGACTTAACTGATATTTACAGGACATTCCATCCAAAACCAACAGAATACACTTTCTTCTCAAGTGCTCATGGAACATTCTCCAGGATAGACCATATCTTGGGTCACAAATCAGGCCTTGGTAAATTTAAGAAAACTGAAATCATATCAAGTATCTTTTCTGACCACAACACTATGAGACTAGATATAAATTACAGGAAAAAAACCTGTAAAAACTACAAACACATGGAGGCTAAACAATACTACTTAATAACCAAGGGATCACTGAAGAAATCAAAGCGGAAATCAAAAAATATCTAGAAACAAATGACAATGAAAACACGACGACCCAAAACCTATGGGATACAGCAAAAGCAGTTCTAAGAGGGAAGTTTAGAGCAATACAATCCTACCTCAAGAAACATCTCAAATAAACAACCTAACCTTACAACTAAAGCAATTAGGGAAAGAAGAACAAAAAAACCCCAAAGTTAGCAGAAGGAAAAAAAATCATAAAGATCAGATCAGAAATAAATGAAAAAGAAATGAAGGAACCAATAGCAAAGATCAATAACACCAAAAGCTGGTTCTTTGAGAAGATAAACAAAATTGATAAACCATTAGCCAGACTCACCAAGAAAAAAAGGGAAAAGACTCAAATCAATAGAATTAGAAATGAAAAAGGAGAAGTAACAACTGACACTGCAGAAATACAAAGGATCATGAGAGATTACTACAAGCAACTCTATGCCACTAAAATGGACAATCTGGAAGAAATGGACAAATTCTTAGGAAAGCACAACCTTCTGAGAATGAACCAGGAAGAAACAAAATATAAACAGACGAATCACAAGCACTGAAATTGAAACTGTGATGAAAAATCTTCCAACAAACAAATGCCCAGGACCAGATGGCTTCACGGGCAAATTCTATCAAATATTTAAAGAGCTAACACCCATCCTTCTCAAACTCCTCCAAAATATAGCAGACAAAGGAACCCTCCCGAACTCATTCTACGAGGCCACCATCACCCTGATACCAAACCACACAAAGATGTCAAAGAAAAAGAAAACTACAGGCCAATATCACTGATGAACATAAATGAAAAAATCCTCAACAAAATACTAGCAAACAGAATCCAACAGCACATTAAAAGGATCATACACCATGATCAAGTGGGCTTTATCCCAGGAATGCAAGGATTCTTCAATATACACAAATGAATCAATGTGATAAACCATATTAACAAATTGAAGGATAAAAACCATATGATCATCTCAATGGAAGCAGAAAAAGCTTTCACAAAACTTCAACACATATTTATGATAAAAACTCTCCAGAAAGTAGGCACAGAGGGAACCTACCTGTTGGCTGTGACAAACCCAGAGCCAACATCGTTCTCAGTGGTGAAAAACTGAAACCATTTCCTCTAAGATCAAGAACAAGACAAGTTTGCCCATTCTCACCACTATTATTCAACATAGTTTTGAAAGTTTTAGCCACAGAAATCAGAGAAGAAAAAGAAATAAAAGGAATCCAAATCGGAAAAGAAGAAGCAAAGCTGTCACTGTTTGCAGATGACATGATACTATACATAGAGAATCCTAAAGATGCTACCAGAAAACTACCAGAGCTAATCAATGAATCTGGTAAATTTGCAGGATATAAAATTAATGCACAGAAATGTCTTGCATTCCTATACACTAACAATGAAAAATATGAAAGAGAAATTAAGGAAACACTCCCACTTACCACTGCCACAAACAGAATAAAATACCTAGGAATAAACCTCCCTAAGGAGACAAAAGACCTGTATGCACAAAACTGTAAGACACTGATGAAAGAAATCAAAGACGATACAAACAGATGGAGAGATATACCATGTTCTTGGATTGGAAGAATCAATGTTATGAAAATGACTATACTACCCAAAGCAATCTACAGATTCAATGCAATCCCTATCAAACTACCAATGGCATTTTTCACAGAACTAGAGCAAAAAATTTCACAATTTGTATGGAAACACAAAAGACCCCGAATAGCCAAACCAATCTTGAGGAAGAAAAACGGAGCTGGAGGAATCAGGCTCCCAGACTTCAGACTACACTACAAAGCTACAGTAATCAAGACAGTATGGTACTGGCACAAAAACAGAAATATAGATCAATGGAACAGGATAGAAAGGTCAGAGAAACCCACGCACATATGGTCACCTTATCTTTGATAAAGGAAGCAAGAATATACAATAGAGAAAAGACAGCCTCTTCAATAAGTGGTGCTGGGAAAACTGGACAGCTACATGTAAAAGAATGAAATTAGAACACTCCCTAAGACCGTATACAAAAATAAACTCAAAGTGGATTAAAGGCCTAAATGTAAGGCCAGACTCTATAAAACTCTTAGAGGAAAACATAGGCAGAACCCTCTATGACGTAAATCACAACAAGATCCTTTCTGACCCACCTCCTAGAGGAATGGAAATAAAAACATAAATAAACAAATGGGATCTAATGAAACTTAAAAGCTTTTTCACAGCAAAGGAAACCATAAACAAGAGGAAAAGACAACCCTCAGAATGGGAGAAAATATTTGCAAATGAAGCAACCAACAAAGGATTAATCTCCAAAATATACAAGCAGCTCATGCAGCTCAATCTCAAAAAAACAAACAACCCAATCCAAAGATGGGCAGAAAACCTAAATAGACATTTCTCCAAAGAAGATACACAGATTGCCAACAAACACATGAAAGAATGCTCAACATCATTAATCATTAGAGAAATGCAAATCAAAACTACAATGAGGTATCACCTCACATGGGTCAGAATGGCCATCATCAAAAAATCTACAAACAATAAATGCTGGAGAGGGTGTGGAGAAAAGGGAACACTCTTGCACTGTTGGTGGGAATGTAAATTGATACAGCCACTATGGAGAACAACAGTATGCAAGTTCCTTACAAAACTAAAAGTAGAGCTACCATAGGACCCAGCAATCCCACTACTAGGCATATACCCTGAGAAAACCATAGTTCAAAAAGAGTCATGTACCACAATGTTCATTGCAGCTCTATTTACAATAGCCAGGACATGGAAGCAACCTAAGTGTCCATCGACAGATGAATGGATAAAGAAGATGTGGCACATATATACAATGGAATATTAGCCATAAAAAGAAACGATATTGAGTTATTTGTAGTTAGGTGGATGGACCTAGAGTCTGTCATACAGAGTGAAGTAAGTCAGAGAAAAACAAATACCATATGCTAACACATATATATGGTATCTAAAAAAAAAAGGTACTGAAGAACCTAGGGGCAGAACAGGAATAAAGACGCAGACGTAGAGAAGGGAACTGAGGACACACGGAGTGGGAAGGGTAAGCTGGGATGAAGTGAGAGTGTGGCACGGACATATAAACACTACCAAATGTAAAATAGATAGTTAGTGGGGAGCAGCTGCATAGCACAGGGAGATCAGCTCAGTGCTTTGTTACCACATAGAGGTGTGGGATAGGGAGGGTGGGAGGGAGACGCAAGAGGGAGGGGATATGGGGATATATGTGTATGTACAGCTGATTCACTTTGCTATAAAGCAGAAACTAACACACCATTGTAAAGCAATTATATTCCGATAAAGATGTTTAAAAAAAAAGAGTCATGTACCACAATGTTCATTGCAGCTCTATTTACAATAGCCAGGACATGGAAGCAACCTAAGTGTCCATCAACAGATGAATGGATAAAGAAGATGTGGCACATAAATACAATGGAATTATAAAAAGAAACAAAATTGAGTTATTTGTAGTGAGGTGGATGGACCTAGAGTCTATCATACAGAGTGAAGTAAGTCAGAAAGAGAAAAACAAATAACATATGCTAATACACATATATGGAACCTAAAAAAAAAAAATGGTTCTGATGAACCTAGGGGCAGGACAAGAGTAAAGACGCAGACATAGAGAATGGACTCGAGGACACGGGGAGGAGGAAGGGGAAGCTGGGACGAAGTGAGAGAGTGGCATGGACATATATACACTACCAAATGTAAAACAGATAGCTAGGGGCTTCCCTGGTGGCGCAGTGGTTGAGAGTCCGCCTGCCGATGCAGGGGACACGGGTCCGTGCCCCGGTCCGGGAAGATCCCACATGCCGCGGAGCGGCTGGGCCTGTGAGCCATGGCCGCTGAGCCTGCGCGTCCGGAGCCTGTGCTCCGCAGCGGGAGAGGCCACAACAGTGAGAGGCCCGCGTACCACAAAAAAAAGAAAAAAAAAAAACCAGATATCTAGTAGGACGCAGCCTCAAAGCGCAGGGAGATCAGCTCGGTGCTTTGTGACCACCTAGAGGGGTGGGATAGGGAGGGTGGAAGGGAGACGCAAGAGGGAGGGGATATGGGGATATATGTACATGTATTGCTGATTCACTTTGTTATAAAGCAGAAACTAACACACCATTGTAAAGCAATTATACTCCAATAAAGATGTAAAAAATAAATAGAAAATAAAAGAGTGAAATTTTGCCGATTTGCAGCAACAAGGATGCTTGGAGGGCATTATGCTAAGTCAGACAGAGAAAGACAAATACCATATGATACCACTTATATGTGGAATCTAAAAAATACAACAAACTAGTGATTAAAACAAAAAAGCAGCAGACTCAGAGAACAAACTACTGGTTACCAGTGGGGAGAGGGATAGGGAGAGGGGCAATATAGAAGTAAGGGATTTTAAAAAAGGGTTATTGTGGGATTATATGAAATCATGTGTGTGAAGCTTCTGAAAATTGTAAAGCACTATAGAATTTAAAGAATCTTTCATTCAATTAAAAAAGTTTTTAAAAAATAAAAATGGTTAAGATATCAAATTTTATGGTATGTGTATTTTACCACCAAAAAAAAGTTTTTTAATGACAAGTAGTGTGCAGATAGCAGTGGCGATTCTCTAACTACATCAAAAACATCCAGCCAGGGCAGCACTTCATGGATAAAGTGTTTTTCAAAGGATGCAAAGGTGAACTTTTACAAAGGCATCAGCTCTGCAGTCACCCAGTGTGAACCACGAAGCCAGAAATCACAGCCAAGCTCAAACACCACAGTTTGAATTTTAGGTAATAAAATCGAACTGCTTTAAATTGGCAAATAATTCAAGCAACGACCTCGTAAGTCCCCATGACCAGTATCAATTGGGGGCAAATAACAAAGAATGCTGGCTTACTACCAGTAAGGCACATTTCTTGTGACAAATTGGTACCAAAAATATATCCAGTGCTCCTGAAAAAGTCTTCTACAAAGTAATGAGATATGAAAAAACAACATTTCTTAATGTGCACTAATAAAGCCCCATGCTGAATAGAATTCTATCATGAGGCTACCTGTATTGTATTTTCTGAAAGTTTGGGTTTGCTTGGCCACACTGCGCGGCTTGTGGGATCTTCGTTCCCCGACCAGGGATCAAACCCAGGGCCATGGCAGTGAAAGCGTGGAGTCCTAACCACTGGACCACCAGGGAATTTCCTGGAAGAATTTTTTTTTTTTTTTAATGAAAATCAATTTTGAAATACTTTCTGGAAAAAAAGGGGAAATTGGATCCAGGAATCAAAGCCTACTGCATAAAGGAAATGAATAACCATCATTGCCAATTATTATCTCTCTGTCATGATTAACGACATAGGAAAATCTGGATTACGCCACGAGGGAAATTTCAAACTAATACAATGAGGTTAACAAAGCACATGTCCGGAACTTCCCTGGTGGTCCAGTGGGTAAGATTCCATGCTCCCAATGCAGGGGGCCTGGGTTCGATCCCTGGTTGGGGAACTAGATCCCACACGCATGCCACAACTAAGAGTTTGCATGCCTTAACTAAGAAGTCTGTATGCCTCAACTAAAGATCCTACATGCCACAACTAAGACCAGCGCAGCCAAAATAAATAAATATGTTTTAAAAATATACTTATAGGGCTTCCCTGGTGGCACAGTGGTTGAGAGTCCGCCTGCCCATGCAGGGGACACGGATCCGTGCCCCGGTCCGGGAAGATCCCACATGCCGCGGAGCGGCTGGGCCCGTGAGCCATGGCCGCTGAGCCTGTGCGTCCGGAGCCTGTGCTCCGCAACGGGAGAGGCCACAACAGTGAGAGGCCCGCGTACCGCAAAAACAAAACAGAACAAACAAAACAAAAATATACTTATAAAAACAAAAAAAAACAAAACACATGTCCATGAAGGTGGCACACGGGCTGTGGTCCCCTGTGAGGTTAGGGACACCTGTGTATGGAGTTTCCTACCTCTTGGTGATCTGGCTGGGCTCCTGCAGACCTGGGTCCAGGTCAAAGCCCTCATTATCCAGCAGCCTTCGGAGTGTCACGTCAGCCAGCTGCTCCATGATCTTGAACACCTCATCTAGGTTCAGAAACATGGAGAAGTCCCGCTCCTTATTCTGTGTGGTGATGCGGATGGTATCCGTCAGAAAGACGTTGGATGTCCTCTCCAACTTCTGGATGTCAACCCAAGGGACTACAAGTTTAACTAGAAAAGAAAAAAGGGTAAATACAGATTTTACCCTCAAATGTAACCCAAACTTGAATGCACCAGCAACAGTGCAAAGCTTTTCCTGCAGCTGAAATGCAAATAGCTTTCAAACCAGAGCAGGAAAGAGGAAACACAGGAACTGCTTCACAGCTGTTCGTTAGAACCCAACCCACCGTTCTAACAATTATCTTAAAGATTTAAGTAAAACTTCCCAAGTTGCGGGCTACCGCACACATACAAGGGACATCGTTCTGCCATACCAAGTTACCAACGTGAAAACTTTCCCCCAAATAGTTAAACTTCAATATTTGCAAAATACGCAGATGTTTCTTGATCCACGTAAATTCTGGTTTCAGTAGCAGCATTCATGGCATAAGCTATGAAAAACAGAGGTCAAAAGAGGATTCATGATCTGGTTTAGAGGCACAGGCCTAACATTTAGATGATGTCAAGTGACAGCTGCTCAAATCTTCGAAAACAGAGCACAAGTAGTTTTTACTGAAGTACTATGGTACTAACTGCACAGTTTATAAACTAGCATTCTGTTCTCAGAAGTGCTTCCAGGGCAGTGGTAATTAGGCTAGCGAGCTGATGCAGAGCAAATGGGGAGGGACATATGTAACAAGTCAAAATGATAAATGTTATCAAATATTAGGAATCATTTCTTTTTTCCAAGTTTTATCAACTTAACAAAATCAGGTTTAGTGACGGTGACTGATAAATATCAGAAAATAACTCATTTTCCTTTTCAAGTGAAAATGGGAATGATGAACTGCTTTTATTTCTATCATGTCTCTCCATTTATTTTGCAATAATGTTTTCAGTGCTTTAATCATTTAAAAGTCCACTTTTCTACATTAGGCATGAGAATAAGCTTCTTCAGCTACCTCTAGTTGCTTTTATACAGTTCTTTTCACACACAGCGACACACTCCATCTATGCTATCAGCTTTCTCTCGTTAAGCATCTACTTTGTGAAGAGCCCCGCACTTAAGAAGCCCGTTCCAATAGGAATAACAGACACGTAAACAAAGAAGCAACCAGGGACCCGACAGGACCCAAAACAGATGCAAACAGAGGACAAATCACAAGGGGACCAGGGAAGGCTCCCTGGAGATGAAAAAATGTGAACTGAATTTTAAAGGATGAACGAGAGTTCCCAAATGGGCCTAAGAATGGGGAAGGCCAGGAGAAACAGGGTGTTCATTTTGAGAAGCACTTCAGAAAGCAGAAGAGCAAGGATGGCAAGGGTTAGGTAAGAGCACATCCCAAGGGTGAGGAAGGCTGTACACACAGGGGGCATGTACTGGGGTGTCTGAGCCCAGGCTGGTGGCATAGGGAAAGACAAGACGTGACCACGGGCAGGATGCTGGCCACAGCAGAGTGCAAGAGGAGCCCCGCACACTGGTTCCACGTGAAATATAAACCAACGCAGGAAGAAAAAAATATATACTTAAATATATAAATATAGATACAGCACATACGCCACCCTGCGTGGACCCTTGAAACAATATTTGTTACGGGAACAAGTTTCAATGGTAATGACTTTGAATGTTCCAATATACAACTGACCCTGTGGCTTCCCTTTTTCAGCCTGGAATCCCATCGCCCAGAACGATGACAGTGGGTGGAAAAATGATTGAGAAGTGAATCCCTGCCTGGATCTCAGGGGGTCCCACGTGAGGAACCCCCTTCTAGGAACAACTGCTAGTCTCCCAGGAGCAGTCGTGACCTTCAAGGCCTGGGAATTCTCTAAATGGCCCCCCTGGATTCAGAAGCACAACCTGTCCCATGCCTTTAGAACTCCTGGGCCATCAGTTACAACACTGTTTTCAAAGTAATAGATAATATAGTAGCAAAAACCCTTCCGTACGGTTTTTGCATGAAGGGAGCTACACAGAAAGGTTCCTTAAGGCAGGACAAGAAATGAACTCCCGCAAAACCAAACCTCCTTAGATTGGGACTGACATGTACACGCTCCAATATATGAAATGGATAACTAATAAGGACCTACTGTATAGCACAGGGAACTCTACTCAATACTCTGCAATGACCTCTATGGGAAAAGAATCTAAAAAGGAGGGGATATATGTATATGTATAACTGATTCACTTTGCTGTAGAGCAGAAACTAGCACAACATCGTAAATCAACTATACGCCAATAACAATTTTAAAAAGAAAATCAAACCTGCTTCGTGGTCGTCGTGTATGTAATACACTATGATTGTCTGCAGAGGGCATTTGGAAATTAATCGTGTGTGACCTGTTATGCCTCAACCACTTATTTAAATCTTCTGTCGTCTAACTAGTCACGTAACGAGTGGTCTCGGGACCAGCGCTGAGCATCCCAGGGGCCAGGTCCACCTGGGAGGGACCCAATCGCCCCTCACTTACGCTCCTTGCCCAGGAAGAAGGAATAGAAGCAGAGGTGGTTGATGCTGAGATAGAGCCAGCCTTGACGGGGCACCCTGCCCTTCCAGCAGCAGCACGAGTAATAGGTGACCAGCTTCTCGGCCTCCGGGAAGTTGAACCTGGCCTCGAACTTCACCAGGGCCTCTCGGAACTTCTCAGGCTCCTCCTCCTGTTCGGCAAGCCTGCTGCTTGTCTCCTCGGCGATCAGAGCCTGACGCACAGAGAGAAGGGTCCCCGGGTCAGGAGACGGGCAAGGACAACCGCGCATGCGCAGCCGGGGAGCCGGCCCCGCTCAGACAGACCCACAGGGTGGATGAGGACCCCGTGCACCCCCCAGAAACACGTCCCCGTGGGGAGAAAGCAAGCTGGGGGGGAACCCCAGCACCAGTCTCTCTCTTGGCCGCTCTCCAGCCACCAGGCTTTGGAAATCTCTGACTCCCAAGCTCCAGTTCTCAAACATGTTACTATTTTATAATCTCTCCCTGCTCCTGCCTCCAGAGACACGAGTCAGAGAGAGTCAAGCGACTGTCCCGGGTGTGTGAACTCAATGCATCAACCCTGAAGAACCACCCAAGCTGGAGTTTAAAAGTTGGTCTTTTTACAGAAATGAACCCATCTACGAAACAGAAACAGAATCATGGACGTAGAGAACAGACTGGGGGATGGCAAGGGGGAGGAGGGTGGGAGAGGGATGGCGTGGGAATTTGGGGTTAGCAGATGAAAACCATTACATATAGGATGGATAAACAACAAGGTCCTACTGGAGAGCACAGGGAACTATATGTTCAAGATCCATGATACACCATAATGGAAAAGAATATTTTTTAAAAATGTACATATAACTGAATCATTTTGCCGTACAGCAGAAATTAACACAACATTCTAAATCAACTATACTTCAATAAAAATAAGTATATAAATACATAAGTATTGGTCTTTAAAAAAAAACAACTCACGAATGTCTTCCTCATTGGGTTCAAAAACTGGGTGTAAAGCCAATAATGCCTGCCTGTGTGACACCTGATACATTCCACCACCACTGTATCACCTCTAGTCTTCTAAGGTAGAAAAGGGGCAGGGGGGCTGAGGTTCCTGAGGTTGTCAATACCTCCAGAGCACCTCGGTATACGGGGAGGCAAGATGGGAAAGAAGAATCTGAATCTACAATTGTTCTGTTGATGACAAACAATGGTGAGGATCCTCTCTAAATCTGGGGCGAGGGGGTGGACGTGCCTAGAATGTAAGCTGTGGCCTGATCCTAAGGGTGACAGCACACTGACAGCATCAGAATTCTGATTCCCGTTCCTGAGAGCTCACTGTACATTTTTTTTTCACCCAGAATTTCTTCTGTTCAAGAACTCCCCGGCCTCAGGCCTTACATATGCTACTCGATTTTAAAAATACACTGTAATTCTACCTTTTTATTTATTTTTATTAGCACCTTCCTTCCCTTCTATTCTTGTATGGGTGGTTTCACAAAAGGCTAATAAGATAAGGCCACTTTGGGGGGAACTGCTGCCCAATCTGCATTGCACAAGCGGTTTTAGAAAACATCCTGGGCATTACCATTAAAATAAAAATGTAATTTAAAATTACTTTAAAAGTCAATCTGAAATTTCAAGTGATTTGCATTTCCCTCATTATGTTTTTCTTTCTTTTCCAAATTTTATTTAACAAGACATTATAAAATATAAATGTTATAATTGAGAGGTATTTTTTTTAAAGCGTGTCTAATATATAATAAATGCTCTGCACCTTGAAACGTGAAGGGGATTTTTTCTTTTTAATTTTTATCTCATTTTTTCACTGCACCACACAGCATGTGGGATCTGAGTTCCCCAACCATGGATCTAACTCGCACCCCCTGCATTGGAAGCACGCAGTCTTAACCACTGGACCGCCAGGGAAGTCCCTGAAGGGGATTTTTTAAGAAGCCTCTACAGCAGTCAGTCACGGCTCCAGACAAGGGCGGCCACACAGACTGCTGGCTTCCTTGTCTGCTGGGTCTGGTTACAGCACAGCTCAAAGCAGAGGGATTCCTTTCCTGGTGGTGCAGGGGTTGAGAGTCCACCTGCTGATGCAGGGGACGCGGGTTCGTGCCCCGGTCCGGGAAGATCCCACATGCCGCGGAGCGGCTGGGCCTGTGAGGCATGGCCGCTGAGCCTGTGCTCCGCAACGGGAGAGGCCACAACAGTGAGAGGCCCGCGTACCGCAAAACAAAAACAAAAACCCTCCATAGAGCAGTCGATGGTCAGGTTTTGAGTAGGAAATCCCCAATCCCCAGATCCTTCAAATCTGCCCAGGGCAAAGGGAGCACCAACACCACATGGTGGCCCCAAAGGCTCGACCAGCCTCCGACCAGCCAGACCCCTCAATCCCCGGCCCCTGCTCCAGGCCAGCAGCCTCCCTGGGAAATAGAAGGCATGTTCACCATGAAGTGTTAAGGGATCAGAATATGCCACCCCATAATATGCCACTCTGGCATAAGAATTATTTTGAGCTAAAGACACTTGACAAACAGCAGATGCCAGAAAAGCTCTCTGCCCTCCCCCACTATTTACCTAAAAACAGGACACGAATCCCCATTTCTAAAGGTGTCTCCCAGTCCTGTGCCAGAAAGAGGAGAGCAGCTCTTAGACTCTGAACACCAGAGACAACTCTGGACTCTGACCAACTCCAGAGGCACCGGCAGGAACCTACAGGATGAACCCGACTGGAGCAGTCAGTCTCACTCCAGTACCCCCGGTGTCCGGCAGTTTGCTGCCCTAAAAGGCCGCACTCCTGTTCCTCTGACTCCTCACTTCTCTACAGATGCACTGTTCTTCGTTACGATGCTGCCCAAGCCCCAGGTCCTAAGCACCCCTTTGAGTGACTCATCACAGAGTTTCTCCTACCTGTCTGTGGGCCGCAGAGGCTGATAAACTGTTTTTCTCATTAATCTGTCTTCTGTCAGTTTAATTTCCAGGCCCCTGGCACAGAACCTAAGAGGGTAAAGGAAAAGTTTTTCCCTCCCCTACAGAAGCTTTCTAAAAGCCACTGCAGCAGAAATGCATTTCCTCGTTCCCAACTAAGAGGAGAAACACCTAAATCAAAGAACCGCCACAACCCATGTGAGACCAAGAAAAGGGGGTCAACGTGAAAAATAACTGTGAACCGGGTATTTCTGGTGCTAAGCCCCAGTGCAGCCTGACCCAAGGAACCAAGTTGGACCAGGCTGTGGTGGTAACACATGAGATGGACGAGACCCGCCAGGGCTTGTGCCCACCTGCTAATCCCCACCAGACAACACTGTCATTCCACCTGGACTCAGAAGACTGGTCTTCTACCTGATCCCACAAGTATCCCCAATCCCCAAATGAAAAAGGTGCTCTTGTTTTGTCCTTTCAAATTTGAGAATTCACTCTAAGACCCTTTACTAAAAGCCAAAGCACATGGGGTGCTGGAAAGGCACACTTTTGGGAAGAAAAAACAACACTCTAGGATGAAAACTGTATTACAGGCTAATGTGTTAAAGTGTTTAGTAAGACAGTTAAATTTAGAATGAGAAACCGTCTCTCCCTGCCTGAGAGGGTTTTTTTTTTTTTGATAAAACATTTTATTTTATTTTTTTTTTAACATCTTTATTGGGGTATAATTGCTTTACAATGGTGTGTTAGTTTCTGGGCAGTCTACCTGAAAAAGAATTCAGAATGATGATAGTAAGGATGATCCAAAATCTTGGAAACAGAACGGACAAAATGCAAGAAACATTTAACAAGGACCCAGAAGAACTAAAGATGAAACAAGCAACGATGAACAACACTGAGAGGGTTTTTAAAGCACCGGTTACCAATCATGCTTTTGCAGTGAGACCTGTTAACATAAGACATAGCTCACAGCAGGTATGGAGAGAGACCTCCCCAAATAGTCCTCTCTTTTCTCAAAACTTATTTTGTTTTAATTCTTCACTTAACATATTTTAAGAATAAATATCCACTTTCAGAAGGAGGCAAGTGCTAGGTCCAACAAAATAAAAGACGGACAAGGTGTCACAGCTGCAAACAAAGTTGGGAGTAACTAGCTTCAGGGGTCAAATAACATTGTTGCTGTGCAAAAACACGAACCTTAGCATTTTTTTTTTTCCCTGAGATAAAAAAGGACCTTCACTTTCTGTAAAGGGTAACGAAACCTCAGGCCTGAGAATGAGGCTTTTGTTGGGTTTTTTTTGTTTTTTTTTTTTCGGGTGAATTTTGTCAGACCGACTCTGCAAAATTTGACTGATGACAAGTCAAACTCATTTCGCTTTAGGTATTAAGCCAAGCAGTTCAATTATCACGGAGAACACTGTTAAGGGAAAAGCAAATGATGAAAAATGCTGTAGCGTCTAGAAGGTTGTAAGGACGTGATAAGAAAGATGGGGAAACGGGGAGAGACATCACAGTCCAGGGACCTACCTTCACCTTCCCTTTGACAAAACTGGCAATGTCATCTTTATTATCAAAGACGGACAAGGTGTGGAGCAGGTTTTGCTCCAGCCAGTCCCAGTGCTGGTTTATTTCCTCTAACGTGGCACCTGGGTTGGAACAGAAAAAGACACAGAGATTAAGAGACAAAAGCAATTCTTAGAATATGAACTCACTTTCCAAATACGAGTCCTGCATTTATGTTATTAAAACGTTCCGGCTTCTCACATCCCAGTTTGCTGGCTGACAAGGCAGGCACGCTCCACTGGGGCCCTGGTCCCAGTCACCGCAGCACTGGGGTTTGGGAACACCCATCCCTCTGCCACACGGATAGGTCAGCCAACCAGACGAGTCATCCCCGGGATCTCTCTGTGGGCGTCCTACCAGTCTCACTAACGCGTGGAATTCTGACCACCTCCACTCAAGTGACAGAAACGTCTATAATTATACAGCCATTCCAGGGGAAACAAGCCCCAGGGTGACCAATTCTGAACATTCTCACAGAATTTACCCCGTAAGAATGAGGGTCCCTCAAAAGGGACCTCAGCCCAAGTTCACAGAGAGAAGACCTCTTGAGATGGCTCTGCCAGTGGCCCAAGGGCATTGCCACTAGGACACTTCCAGGTTTATCAATCTGTACTTCATATCTTTTATTAAAAAATCCCTTAAAACAGATATAAAAAGAGGTTTTATTGTACATGTTAAAACAAAACCACAGAAACATTAAATCGTACCTAGTAAGTTAATTTCTTTCAAAGGCAACTAAAAACACAATCAACCTATTAGTGAAGCATTAAGCAACATTGTTACCAAAAAGCTTAGACATCTTAGTTGTCATTATTTCCTCCTAGACCTCCCCACTGGACGTGGGCACCTTGGCACGGGGACCGTGCCAGCTCCAAGTGGTGGGACAGAGGCTGGATCAAGTCCATGACTTGAAGCAAGCACGGTCCTGCACAAGAAGAGGCATGTGTACATTGGGTATGTCTAGTGTGGAAATAGGTGAACGCCTGGCTAGGAGGGCCGGGTTTCCCAAGTGGGAAGCCGAAGATACTCTAACCTCAAAGGGCTGGCAGACAAGCAACAGTGCAGAATAATCTAGCCAACGCGAGAGGCATACGACCAACAGAGTCATGTACCACTTACGGAGAGGCCAGATATGCATTATGCTACCTCTGAGCTTTCTCTCTCTCTCTGTTACCCGCAGCATTGCTCTCCCCAGAGTGTGAACGCATGTGAGGACCTTATAAATACCCTCCACGTAGAAATGCCAGAGAACTCACCCTGGACCTGTGGATTTGGGGTGAGTATGGAGAACATCCGTACTAGGACTATTGTTCTGATGGGCACTTTGGGAAGGAGTAAAAAGAAGAATCTAAGAGAACTCTCATTTTTCCTCATAAGGAAAAATGAGAGTTTAAACCAATGGTATTTATTTCCCTGTATTCTCCCATTTTTAGGCATGGCATTGCCAAAGCAATGTCCTTTGGTCATCACTAGAGCAGACTTCTCGTCCTTCTGATAAGGGCACTAATCCCATCAGGGTGGCCCCACCCTCATGACCTCATCTGAACCTAATCACCTCCCAAAGGTCCCACCTCCAAATACCACCACACTGGGGGTGAGGGCTTCAACATTTGAATTTGGGGAGTTGAGGGGGACACCATTCAGTCCACAACAACCAGTGACCCTACCCAGCTCTCCATGAGTCCTACCTCCCGTCTTGCTCTTTTGGGATCATAAACCCAAGACGCAACCCACTTGGGGTAAGTGGCCACGAACTCTATCTACTTCCCATCCACCTAGGAGGCCCCTGCAGGCTCAGGAAGCCCCTGGCCCTTCAGGCTCCCTACCCCTCTTATGGGAGGGAGAGATCATTTTGAAACAGCAGCCTCACACCACAAGTTTCCAGGCTCCACAGCAGGGCTCTCGCGAAGTTTCCAAACAACGTCCCCCTGAACTGAGGACCCACACCGTCTGCTCCTCACATTCAGCACTGATGTGGCTGAGGTGGGCATCTAATTTACCTGCCTCTGGCTTAATTCTCCTTGCACGTTCAGTGTCCTCGGGTGGCACCTACGTAAGTGTCAGTCACCAGGACGCCCCCTAAATCTCGTTGGTCAGCAATGGTTTCTTTGCAGGGTGGGTGGAGGGACAGCACATCACACGATTCATCTCAGGAGAGAGTCTCTGGACCACTGAAGCCAATAAATTTGCACAGGCTCCTTGGGGTGGGCAGCTCTCTGCTCTTCTCTGGCACTTTAAGGTTTCCTCTCTCTAGATCTTTTTTTTTTAAATTTAACTTTTATTTTATATTGGAGTATAGTTGATTTACAGTGTTGTGTTAGTTTCAGGTATACAGCAAAGGGATTCAGTTATACATGTACATATATCTATTCTTTTTCAGATTCTTTTCTCATATAGGTTATACAGAGTATTGAGTAGAGTTCCCTGTGCTATACAGTAGGCCCTTGTTGATTATCTATTTTATATATAGTAGTGTGTATATGTTAATCCCAAACTCCTAATTTATCCCTCCCCCATCCATAGATCGTTATCCTTTATTATGCATCATAATAAAACCAACTGGTCAGAATTTTTTTTAAAAAAAAGGGCAAGGAATACATGGAAAAAAGAATATCTGTACTGGCCTTCAATCTTTTGCCATGTTTTCATATACTTCCTAATTTACCAAAAAAAAAAAAAAAAGACTTGGAGGACTGGGGAGGAACAGAGAGGGGACAGGGCTCACTCTGTGACCTTTCTGTCCCAGGCGTGGTCTCACTGATGTGAAATGAAGGCTGAGTGAGGAAGGGGGCCTCAGATACATCTCCAAGGTCACTTGTATCGAGTAAAAGGCAAACCAGGGTGTGAGCTCATTCTCTATGACCTTGAAGTGCCCTGGGGTCCTCCCATAGAAGCTGCATTTCAATTTTCAAGTAACACTTACATAATCCAGTCCAGTAGTTCAGTCCAGTAGTTCCTAGGGCTTGACACTAAAAAGCTACTTTGTGCTTGCACGTAGAGCACGCACTCTCCCCGCCATCACATTTTCCTGAGGGTGTCTTCCTGGATGACATGAGACAGCTTTTCATTGATCCTGTTCCTAAGCTCATAGGGCCAACAGTTAGCTGTGAAACCACGTGTGTCTTCTCCACCTGCTAACTACAGACGCTGTGAATAAAATTCCAACCGAGCCCCACCACAGTATATCATGTGGAATTAAGACCTGAGGCCACGTCATCCAAAAACTTGACTTTTATCCTTTAAGAAATTCTTCTACCTCCTGGGGAGGAGCCTTAAAATAGGGGAAAACCATTCTAGAACAAAAGTAAGCTCACACCTTGAGAGAGAAAATCAACACACGTGTAAAATCGATCACTGAGCCGCAGTTAGGGGAGGTTGTAATGAAACCCGTCACCCTGTCCTGAATCTGACACGGCTGTGTGCCTCTCCCAGCAAAGACAATCACCGTGATGGAACTTTCCCACTCGACTGTCTTCTACTTCCTACGAAAGTTGCCAAATGGCAGGGAAATTTTCCGAACTATAATTTCCTCTGCAGGGAAGTCTTATGATGGGCTTCAAAAATACCGTGAATCAGGGCAAGCTGACTGCACACCAATGACTCAAAGGACTAGAAAGGAAAGTCACGTAACATATAGGACACACTGAAGCTCTGAACCCACATGGCAGCCATGTTCCTCAGCTACATGAAGTAGCCCACCAGGAAACAGCTGTTTTTTAAAAAATTAAATATTTAGAAAATACATGCCACTTTATAAGGGCAATGACTGACTCATTAAATATTTGTTAGAATTATGCACACACTCAAATATATTTCTGTCTGTGGGTCACAGTCAAAATGTTTGAAAGCCACATTACAGACATATAAGTGGTGAAAAATGTAAAGAGGAGAAAATAAGAAAGTGAGAATTTGTCATCCATTGAAGGGACAGAATGATAAAAAGGCTACTCATTGCCTCAACACTACAGCAATATTCCCACTGCTTCTGCTGTGGGCGTTCCAAAGCCAAGATGGAGGAGAACTGTTATGGCCTGAGTTGGGTCCCCCCAAATTCGTATGATGAAGCCCTAACCCCCAGCGTGACCATATTTGAAGATTAGGGCCTCTAAGGAAGTAACTAAGGTTAAATTAGGTCATGGGGCAGGGATCATTTTTTTTAAGGACTGGTGTCCCTGTAAGAAGAGGAAGAAACACCAGGGATGCATCGTGTGAGGACCCAGCAAGAGGGCAGCCGTCTGCACACCAAGGAGAGAGGCCTCAGGAGAAACCAACCCTGCTGGCACCTTGATCTTAGACTTCCAGACTCCAGAACTGTGAGAAGATAAATTTCTGTTCTTTAAGCCATCTAGTCTGCTGTACTTTGTTAAGGCAGCCCTAGCAGGTTAATACAGCTTTCTAAAACCAAAATGTACAGGCTTACTGTGGATTGTAACAGAAGTCCAATTAGCAAAATTACATCGATACTTTGTTTCATTAAGGCCCCTAATTTTTGCTGAAAAAGACTTCTCTCTTTTCTAAGAAAATTCAAGTTCGGTGGATCTTACACATTACCCACACAAGAAGTCAAAAATCAAATCTGTAAACGGCAATGCAAGACTAAAATACAGTATTAGAAACATCAGTTGTGACCACAAGACAAACCACACTGCTGGATTTATAAATAACCAACTTGATGGTCTAAGAAAGAACTGCCGGAGGTGCAGGCGCAGGACACTTTCTGAAGCCAGGCATCTTGTTAGGTATGTTGTACACGTAACCTTGTTCATCTTCATGAAGAGCATCACAAGATAGGTATTGTTATTTCCACCTCCTAGGTGAGAAATCTAAAGTGCAGACAAGAGCCTACCGTGAGGCCTGTTCTTCTGGCTCTTTCTGGAACGCACGGTGGAGACTGGAGCCTGGGGAGTAGGGTGGGGCGGGGGGCAGCTCCCAACAGCTGAGTCACTTTGAAACTCACACACAGTATTTATTATCTTAGGTTTGCCCCAGAGGTATTTTCAGGAAATAAAACAAGCATCTCATTGTCTATACTTACAGCTTCTGCACGGAACACAGTCATACATAACTTGATCCCAGCTTCAGTTTTAAAAAGCAACTGCTTCTTTCTGCATAGTAAATATCCAATTGAATTAAGTATCTTCTCCAGATACCTAGATCCTACTTTACAATGACATGGGCATTGCATGTGCATCCTTCAGATCTGTTCCTTTGCAGTAGTCAACGTTTCTCTACTGTCCAAACACTAAAAGGCTGCTGTCTAAATGCCTGGACTAAAAGCCACACAGACCACAAAAGGACTAATTAAAAGTTTAACAGTCAAGGCAGTGTCATTCCTAAATTCCACTCAACACTCGTCCGACACAGAGAAACACTGAGGCAAAGAATCTAGTAAAAATTACAAATGACAGGGGAAAGGGTTGGACCAAAGCTTTAATTTTCAGAAATCTCGCATTCTTCAAGTGGATACTCTAACATCTAATCTATATTGTCTGAAGCAGTATCTTTACAGGAACATGTAAAAGTTGAATATCAACATCACATCATGATGCTTTTTTTTTAAAACCTGTGTATACTTCTCACTATACAGCTTAAGAAAATAAGTTCTAAACCTTTCTTTTTACATAATTTATCCTTTTTTGCCTTCAAATTAGAATGAGTCCCTAAAATTATTTGCGGTAAGTGAAAAACAAACTCAACTTCCTTGACACTGAAAGTAAAACAGATTTTTAATTTATAATTGAAATAGTCATTAAAATGTCCTTGTTCTAGTGCCATTAGAAACACTTCTCAGAAATAGAAGCAGGGATGGTAGCAGAGATGTAGGAAAGTTTGACCTACGTAAACAAAACAAAAATCAATCAATAGAAACAGAATCAGATATGAAGCAGATAAAAAGACAAAGACATACAACAGCTGTTACAAATATACTCCATGTGTTCAAAAAGTGGAGGAAAGCAAGAGGATGGTGAGGAACTAAATGGAGGACATTAAAAAAATTCCAAATCAAACTTTTAGGGATGAAAAACAGTGTCTGAAATCAAAAATATACTGATACGATTAAAAGGAAATTGGACATTGCAGAGAAAAGGGCACTTGATAGCGACAAAAACTCTGAAATGAAAAACAGAAGAAACAGGATGAACAAAACAGAAAAGACAGAGCATCAGTGAACTGCAGGACAATAACAAGCAGCTTGAAATCTGTGTAACTGAGGTCCCAGGAAAAGCAGGGTAGGGGAACCAGAGAGCAGAAAAAAAAATGTTGTTTAAGTATATGTGCTACCAAAGTGAGAACAGAAAAATTTTTTTTGAAGAAATAATGGTTGAAATTGTTTTCAAGTTTGATGAACACTATAAACCCACAGATTCAAGATTCTCAACGAAGACCAAGTGGAAAAACCTTTAAAGAAAATTACAGAAAATCACACCACAAGCAAACTACTGAAAACCAGTGATAAAGAAGGAAAAAAAACACAATATTTACAGTGGAACAAAGATAAGAATGATAGTAGACTTCCTATCAGAAACGATGCAAGCCAGAAGACAGGGGACAACAGTTTTAAAGTACTGAAAGAAAATTAATTTACAAGTAATTGAAGAAAACATGAGTGGATTCCTGAGTAACTCAGGAATGAGAAAACCTTCCAACCATAACTCAAAATCACAAAGTATAAAAGAGAGGCATGCTAAATCCCACTACATGACAAACTGGGGAAAGATTTTGTAATTTCACACCTCAAATAAAGGGCTAAAATTCCTAACATACAGACAGCACCTAAAAATTGAGGAGAAAAAAGAAGCACCCAATAAAAAACTAGGCAAATGATAGGAATAAAGAGTTTCTGAAGATGGTCCTTAAACATGCAAGATGTTCAACTTCCTCAAAACAAAAGGAATGCAAATTAAAACTATGGAAATACACCATGTCTTACCTATCAGGTTGGCAAAAATCCAAAAATTTGACAATAGGTCTGATGACAAGTCTGGGAAAACAGGCATTTTCATCCATTGCTGATTGGAACTTTAAAAAATAATACAATGCCAATGGAGAGAAGGGAATTTAATAATATCTAATTAACAATTTGATGCAACAATCCCACTTCTAGGAATCTACCAGGTTATTCATTGGGGCATTTTTGTCATGGCAAAGTCTGAAAACAACAGAAATACCCATCAGTATAGAATAGGTTAAATAAACTATGGCACCTCTAGGCAATGAAAGAAAAAAAACGAAAGAGCGGGAGAAAGAAAAAAAGGAGGAGGAAGAATACCTCTCCTCTCTGATGTGGAATGATTTCCAGGATATGATGATACATAAAAAAGGCAAGGCATAGAGCAGAATATATGTGACCTTTGTGAAAAAGAAAGTGGGCGTGGGGGGGAAGGATGGCTTCTCTACAAATATTTTGTTTTTATAGATTTTATAAATTTGATGAATCATGAAAGTGTTTTGTATTTTTTGAGTCAAATCAATAAGGGAAAAAATATCCTTAACAGTTAAAAATTAACTTTATTAGGTTATTAAAATAATTACCAACATAATTACAAAGAGAAAATAACTGTTTTAAACAGTGTTTTGACTATACCTCCATAGCTAAATATATTCTAAGGCCAAATAGAGCTGCAAAAACTTTACTCTCTTTCACTACTCATTCTTTTTTTAGATCATTTTTTGTTTAATCTTTTGGCTGCACCACACGTCATGGGGGACCTTAGTTCCCCAACCAGGGATCGAACCCAAGCCCCCCTGCATTGGAAGCACAGTGTTAACCACTGGACCAGCAGGGAAGTCCACTACTCTTACTCTTAATAGCAGTATTGATATTATTTAGAGACAACATGTTTGCGTGCATGTACAATAGAGAACAATTATGTGAATATTGTTAGAAACCAAGATTGTCAGTGAATAAGAGGAGATAAACAAATATAATATCAAAGTTAAATTATAACTACGTAGTTTTACAGCCGAATTAGAAAGCTAAGTATGAACTCATGATTTATTTTTCTTTTTCATACCTCTTTTTTCTTTTCTTTCACATACTTCTTAGCTCATACCTATTGGAAGAGGCTTAGAGGCAATGACAGCCCAGTAACAATGAGCAACCCCACACCCCAGACTGTGGTCCCTAAATACCATGACCCACACAAAGGAACCAGGGCTACTTGGAGGAATGGCTGATTCCAGATAGGAGGTAGGAAGTGCACAAGATGAGCACTTAACATCTTTTTGGCCGAGAGCAAGGAATCACTCAAAGATGAATGAAAGTGAGACAAAGTCACAGAAGGCACAGGGAGGGATTCTTGTAGGCAGAAGGTGGCATGACCTGAGTATCAAAAAGGACAGCAATTAACTGAAACACAGTGAACGTATAAACACCCCGGGCTTAGAGTGTTCACTGTACAATCCTTTCAACTTCTCTGCATGTTTGGAAAATTTCATAATAAAGTGTTGGGAGTGGGGAACAGGGACTTTGAAATCATACTGAAAAGGGAGGGAGGAAGGAAAAGAGAAAAGAAAACTAAAACAAGACCAAAAATAACTCACTTGTCGCCACTGCAGACAACCAGGGCACCAACTACTTACATAAACCACAGGCAACTAAAAGGCAAAAGTGAGCATTCTTTCCCTCCCTTTCCTAAATGTTCTCAGGGTGACCAGACAGCCCTAGATGATAAGGTAAAGTTCTTTACAGACAAGCTCAAGGTGACATCTGTGAAAGTACTTATCAAATTAGAAAATCACCACTTTGCAGTATGTAGAGAAAAATTATTCAGGCAATATCGAAATGGGTAAAACCATTAGATGAAAGGTTGACAGGGGGAGAATGCAATGGAAGCTGTCACCTGAGCTTATCAACTAATATACGCATCACTAAGAGTCAGACACCAGAGGATACATGACCCCCAGGCAGGATATAGGCCAACCACCTGTTCAGTATTCTTCTTTACAAACCTGGATTCAACTGAACCTTTGTCATCACTGTCCAGTTTTCAGGAAATATGAGGAACCAAGTAATGGGTGAGATGATACCTTGAGGAAGGAAACAGACAAGTGTACCAGCGGGACATTCTGCATAAAAACTGACCCGGTTTCTTCACCAAGTCAATGACTTGGGGGAAAACAGTAGGGTGGGAGTGGAAGGATGGAGACTTTCTTGACTAAAAAAGACATAAGCCACACACAATCAAATGAGTGGTGGGTTTCTGGTTGAACGTGGATGAAAACAACCAGGTCCATGAAGGATCTTGAAGCAGCCAGAAGCCCATGTCTGCACCAAGTGCAAGTGACAGCAAGGAGTCCGGTTACCTCTAGCAGTTTAATGATGCTACTGCAGTGACAAAGAACGGCCCTGGATTCAGAGATGTTCACTAAAATATGCGGGGGCGAAATATCATAATTCCTAGGATTTGCTTTAAAATACATTAGTGGGGGAAAAAAGACTCAGAGAGTAAGAGATAAAGCAAGGTGGGCAAAACCTTGATCCTAACGTAACTGCATAAGGACCCAGGAGGATTTCATTACACCGTCCTCACTACTTTGAGGTACGTTTGAAAATCTTCATAGTGAAAAAAAATTTTTAATGTTCTGAACGGAAAAGGCATGGCAGAATACTTAAATAGACATTTCTCCAAAGAAGACATACAGAAGGCCAACAGGCACATGAAAAGATGCTCACCATTGCTAACTATTAGAGAAATGCAAATGAAAACTACAACGAGGTACCACCTCACACTGGTCAGAATGGACATCATCAAAAAGTCTACAAATAATAATGCTGGAGAGAGTGTGGAAAAAAGGGAACCGTCCTACATTGTTGGCGGAAATGTAAATTGGTGCAGCCACTATGGAAAACAGTATAGAGGTTCCTTAAAAAACTAAAAGAACTACCATACGACCCAGCAATCCCACTCCTGGGCATATATCCAGAGAAAACCATAATCCAAAAAGATACATGCACCCCTATGTTCATAGCAGCACTACTTACAATAGCCAAGACATGGAAACACTCTAAGCGTCCATCAACAGATGAATGGATAAAGAAGATGTGGTGTATATACATGATGGAATACTACTAAGCCATAAAAAAGAATGAAATGATACCATTTGCAGCAACATGGGTGGATCTAGAGATTATCATTCTAAGTGAAGTAAGTCAGAGAAAGACAAATATCATATGTTAACACTTATATGTGGAATCTAAAAAAATGATACAAATGAACTTATTTACAAAACAGAAACAGACTCACAGACATAGAAAACAAACTTACAGTTACCAAAAGGGGAAGGGCGGGGAGGTAAATTAGGAATTTGGGATTAGTAGATACACACTACTATGTATAAAACAGATAAGCAACAAGGACCTACTGTACAGCACAGGGAACTATATTCAATATCTTGTAATAACCTATAATGGAAAAGAATCTGAAAAAGAATATATGTATATATATATGTATTAACTGAATTACTCTGCTGTACACCCGAATCCCTGTAAATCAACTATACTTCGATTTTTTAAAAAAGGCATAAACCTGGATAATTAACCTCCACCTATGTGAACATGTTGTAAAGTCAGAAGTGAAAGCAGGATAAGAACATGGGGCAGAGAATTTCACACTCCCTGAATTTCCTTCTTATTTTTAGTTTTTTTTTTTTTTTTTTTTTTTTTTTTTGGCGGTACACGGGCCTCTTACTGCTGTGGCCTCTCCCATTGCGGAGCACAGGCTCCGGACGCGCAGGCTCAGCCACCATGGCTCACGGGCCCAGCCGCCCCGTGGCATGTGGGATCTTCCCGGACCAGGGCACGAACCCGTGTCCCCTGCATCGGCAGGCGGACTCTCAACCACTGCGCCACCAGGGAAGCCCTCCTTCTTATTTTTTAAATACAGATCACTCCCCAGCCCAGGGCCACTCGAGCATGCAAGGTTCTAGCAGATGTCAGAGAAGTGAGGGACGGCGACAGTTTCAGTCATGGAAGTCAGCATGACCTGAGGATGAGGACACACCCACACCCGCAAGTCCAGCAGGGAAGGAGGGCTCTGGACACCACGTGAGTCAGGACGCTTCCACTCTGACGCTCTGCCTTCATCCACTGACGGCTAAGGAGTCAATCAGTAAAAAGTCACTGTTCTGAAACCCAGCTGCGTTAGTCACTCTCTCATCTTCTAAAATGGAAGGGACGGAACCGGATGTTTGCTAAGATCCCCTCCAGATGGTTTCTTTGGTCAAAGAAGCCATGCTCTGTGCAGAAGTGAGGCAACCCGTAAGATACTAGAGAAAAGTTTGATTCCCAGCTTTCAAACTTTATGTTTTTGTTTAGGTCATATTTATTCTGAAGCATGTCAAATAAAAAGAAACAAATCGGGATTTGTAAGGTAAGGAGAGACTTTATGCAAAAGGATTATTACAAGAGGGAGAAAAGGGGCGATTTTTTTCCTCCCAGTTTTATTGAGATATAACTGACATAAAGCACTGTATAAACTTAAGGTGCACAGCAATAATGATTTGACTTACATACGTCATGAAATGATTATCACAATGAGTTTAGTGAACATCCTTCATCTCACACACACACAAAATTAAAGAAATAGAAAAAAATTTTTTTTCCTTTTAATGAGAACTCAGGATTTACTGTCTTAAAAACTTTCATCTATTTATATATTTTTATATACATTTCATATATTATCATATATAATGATATTTCATATATATTTCATATATAACATACAGTAATGTTAATTATATTTATCACATTGTACGTTACATCCCTAGTAGTTATTTATCTTATAACTGGAAGTTTGTACTTTTTGACCCCCTTCATCCAATTCCCTCTCCTCTCCACCTCCCCCCACCTTCGATAACCACAAATCTGGTCTCTTTTTCTATGAGTCTGTTTGTTTTTGAAGTATAACTGACCTACAACACTGTTAGTTCCTATCACACAACACAGTGATTTGCCATGTCTCTATGTTTCAGAAAAGGGACTACTGCAACAGAGAAAACTCAGACCTTGGGGTCTTCAATGATCTCCCCAGTTTAAAAGCATTTTACAAAAATGACTTTTGACCTTCAAATTCACTAAGTCTGAAAGTTAGACACAGCACTTGCCTGCTTTTTAAGTAACTATAAGCACCATCGCTAGTGCAAGAACACCTTCAGTGAGTTTAATTGTTGAAAAATTACTTTATTGAAAACAGTTAAGAGCCTGGTGATGGAAACATCCTAATAGAAAAGAAACGTCAACCACGGTCTCCCTCCGTAACTTCCAAGTGTAAATCCACGTAGAAAATGCCAGCCAGTGTTGTTCCGACGAATCCCAAGCAACTCATACTGCGTGACCTTAGAAAGTGCTCACAAAGACGTTCTAACTTTCCTCCTGCAGGGCTGCCTCCCAGACTTTCCCTGAAGTGCACAGCAAGTTCTGTTCTTGAAAAAGGATCTGGCTGGTACTTCCTTTGCTGCCCTGGCACAAAGGTCACCAAGACAATAATCTGATCCGCCCTGGAACATTTCCTCCCGTAAGAAAACTCTCTCTCCAAAGACAAAGCAAACAGTGATGCAGAAAACAAGAAACTAAAGCACCGGCCACGGTCAAGGACAGAGATAAGGGATGACACAGCAGAAGGAACAGTCTGACAGAACGTTCTGTAAGAACCCTCACCTGGGCCACCAGGGAGGTCCCCCGACGCAAGATGTGCCCCTGGCAAGTCATGAGGAACCTGCACGTTGCTTCTTCCCTCTCCAGGGCCAATAATTACTTACACATTGCTGAGAGGCTCAGACAAGGAAAGTACAGGAAAGGAAGGGATGTTTTAAACTGGAAAGCATAACTCCTGTGATTCTCACTTTTTAAAAAACATATCCCACACGTTGTTAGCAAAACTATCACAGCTTCCTTCGGCGACCCTTGAAATTTCAAAATCATGTTTTTTCATTTTCCAAATCTAAAATATTAACAAAGTTTTATTCGAACTACACACATACCTGCTCCCAAGATGCAGATGTGCTTCTGCCCGTCCAGGCTGTATCTCCCCCTGGTCCGCAGGAAATCCACACTCCGCTGCCGGGGAGGGCTGTCACGGCATCACTCTCACCTGCTACCATTTGGCTTTTTTTTTTTTTTTTTTTCTGTTTTCCTGCTCTCCCTCATTTCACTCAAGACCAGGGACAGACCTTGCTAGAACACTAAAACCTTGCATGACACTGTCATAAACAGTCACAAAACTAGCCGGGCAAAATGACTCTGGAGTCCAAACGCAGGCCATAAGGACGTGGGCATTATTAAAAGGCCACCTGGATAAAGATGTTATGAGCTTGGGCTTCCCTGGTGGTGCAGAAGAGTAACCGCCGCTCACCGCAACCAGAGAAAGGCCGCGCACAGCAACAAAGACCCAATGCAGCCAAAAATAAATAAATAAATTTATTTAAAAAAAATAAAAAATATATATATATATGCTTGTTTAAAAAAAAAGATTTATTGATCTTCTCCTGAAGCTTCTGCTCTCTTGGCCACGTTCTTTGCAGGACACCACCCTGGTTGCCTCTAAGCACGGCAAGTCCACTGTCTGTAACCAGAAAAGACAGCCCACCCCCCATCTCAATGAACTGACATGACAAGGACTCAAACTACTGCATGATGAATTCAACTCCTGCAACAGTCCAGGCAGATAATCCAGAGTCTCGCCTCAGTATCCTCTGCTCCCTAAAAGCAGGCAAAGAAAACACAACTAGCTCACTGTCTGGGGCCACGGTCAAGAATAAAATGTATGTGTGGATAACAGAGCAATAGCTGTGAGAATCCCCTACCAGTAGGAACACGAAATAACACATCAGTAACTCGCAGCGTGGCACAGCCTGGACTCGACTGCAGGCCAAAGCACAGCTGAGGCCACCACACACAGAGAAACGGCGACAGCGCCCTGTTCCTCCAGGGCCCCAAAGAGCTCTTTGCAGCCTAGGTGTCAACTCGGTCAAAGGCCGAGCCCCCTGCAGGCTGGAGCCCCGTCCCTGATCCCCCCTCCCTGCTCTTTTCTCCTCCCCTCCTGTCCCTGACTAGGGGCTGCCTCCCAGGAGTCTCCTTTCCTGGTTCTACACACTGTGCACTTGGTTCCTACTCGTGCACTAATCACTGCCTATCTGATTTCAAAAAGAAAGCAGACACACATTATTCAGCCTTAAAAGGAAAGAAATTCTGACACACGCCATGACATGGATGAATCTTTTTTTTTTTTGAACTTTTTAATCATTTGCATATTATTTCCTAATTTGTCTCCAGCTTCTGACATGGATGAACCTTGAGGACGTTATGCTAAGTGAGATAAGCCAGCCACAAGAGGGCGAACACTGCAAGATTCCACTTACAGGAGGCTCTTAAGGTCATCAAGGTCAGAAAGACAGGAAGCAGAGAGTGGTTTTCAGGGTCTGGGGGAGGGAGGAATGGGGAGTTAGCGTTTAACGGGTACAGAGTTTCCATGTGTGAAGGTGAAAATTCTAGAGATGGATGGTGGCGATGGTAGCACACCAGTGTGAATGTGCTTAGTGCCTCTGAACTGTACACTTAAAAATGGTTAAGCTGGACTATTCACAGTAGCCAAGACATGGAAGCAACCTAAGTGTCCATCGACAGATGAATGGATAAAGATGTGGTATATTTATACAATGGAATATTACTCAGCCATAAAAAAAATTTGCAATAGTGCCATTTGCAGCAACATGGATGGACCTAGAGATTATCATACTAAGTGAGGTAAGCCAGAGAAAGACAAATATCGTATAGTGCTTGTATGTGGAGTCTAACAAAATGATAAAAATGAACTTATTTACAAAACAGAAGCAGACTCACAGACACAGAGAGCAGACTTGTGGTTGCCAAGGGTGAGGAGGGTAGAGGAGGGATGGATCAGGAGTCTGGGACTAGCAGATAAACAACAAGGTTCTACTGTATAACACAGGGACTTATATTCAATATCCTATAGTAAACCGTAATGGAAAAGAAAAAGAAAGAAAAAAATGGTTAAGCTGGTCAATCTTATATTTCACCACAATAAAAAAAAATTTTATTTTATTTTTTTTTTAAAGAAAGCAAGTAAGGCTCGGTGCTTTGTGACCGCCTGGAGGGGTGGGATAGGGAGGTTGGGAGGGAGGGAGATGCAAGAGGGAAGAGATATGGGAACATATGTATATGTATAGCTGATTCACTTTGTTATAAAGCAGAAACTAGCACACCATTGTAAAGCAATTATACCCCAATAAAGATGTTAAAAACAAAAAAAACAAAATAAATAAAATAAAATAAAAAAAAAAGAAAGCAAGCAAGACCCCGGTTTTGCAAGTTCTTCTACTGTTCAGTGGTCCTGGTGGCTGGTTACAGAGCTCAGACTCAGATAGCCCTGGGCTATCCCTGGCCCTGGTTTCTCAGAAAGGGCCCAAGAAGTCTTATCTGTGATTACACGCACCACCTTCCTTCCCTTTCCTACAAACGGGAGTCTTGACTGCTGAGCCCTTGACCTTCTCTTGCATACTTTACCCCTCATTCACCCACTGCTATTTACTGAGCTGACCACACTCCAGGCTCTGCCCTGGGCACTGGAGGGTCAGTAGTGAGCACGACTCTGAGAAAACTTTGATTTTCATGAGGCAGGTAAGCATTTAAATAAAAGGGAAACCTTCAAACAGCCTCCTCCGTTCCGGCCCTTGAGTCCTTCCAGTACTCAGCTCTACTAATGTTTCCCTTTTATAAAGCCTTGGGATTCTTTGATCCATGTAAGTTAACAAAATACTAGTAATAGCAACTTCTCTCTCCTTTCCACCACAGCCACCCACAGATCTCTGTTGCCAAATAATAATCATGTTCACCCACGAAATTATCTCCCCAGCTCTTCCACCTCTGCTTAAAAAGAAACAGAAAAAGTTATCATGGAAATTCTCCCCATACTGCCGCGTGAGCAGCCAGAGACAAGTGAAGATATAAATCATTCCCGTGGGCCACGCTTCCTGTTCCTACCACGTCCTGGTGCCGCCCAGGGCTTTCCTACAGCGCCTGTTTGTGCTTTATCTGAGACGCAAAACCCTGGGCAGGGAGCCTTTCTCAATGCTCAAGACACAATAAAATATTAAATGTGGTGAGTCAATATCACTGTGCAAGATGCCCAAGTGACTCCCAGAAGAGGGCTAAGTACCTAAATCAATACCACAAGCCTGAGTCACAAATCCCTTTCCCGTCCTCTCCTTCCCTAACCCAAGAAAAGAGGCACTGGAACGAACAACTGCCTACTCGGACCTTCTGTGGGCAAAAGGACAGAGGAAAATGAAGCATCTGCAGACCTGCCATGGGTCACGTCCAAGGCAAGCACCTACTCAAGTGGAAACCAAAGGAAGCAGATCTTTTTAATATATTTTCTAAGTGGAGTCTAGTTGACTTACAATGTTGTGTTAATTTCAAGTATACAGCAAAGTGATCCAGTTATACATATATGTATGTATCTATTCTTTTCAGATTCTTTTCCCTTATAGGTTATTACAAGATATTGAATGTAGTTCCCTGTGTATTACAGTAGGTCCTTGTTGCTTATCTATTTTATATATAGTAGTGTGTATATGTTAATCCCAAACTCCCAATTTATCCCTCCCAACCCCCCTTTCCCCCTTGGTAACCATAAGTTTGTTTTCTATGTCTGTGAGTGTTTCTGTTTTGTAAATAAGTTCATCTGTATCATTTTTTTAGATTCCACATGTAAGCAATGTCATATATTTGTCTTTGTATGGCTTACTGCATTTAGTATGATAATCTCTAGGTCCATCCATGTTGATGCAAGTGGCTTTATTTCATTCTTTTTACGGTTCAAGGAAGCAGATCTTGGTTCAACAGAAAGAATGGCCCAAGAATTAAATCTGCTGAGAACAACGACACTGCCAGGGGTGGTGGGGATTCAGCGTAAGCTGCTGCAGCCTTTACAGACGGCAGTTGGGCAATATACATATCAAAGGTCGTATAAATGTACATCCATCGGATGCAACAATTCCTTATTACAGGCACACCCCAGAGATGCGGTGGGCTGGGCTCAGAGCACTGCAATAAAGCAGATAGCACAATAAAGCGAGTCGAAAAATTTTTTGATTTTCCGGGGCCTATAAAAGTTACGTTTACACTATCCTATAGTCTGTTAAGTGTGCAATAGCATTACGTCTAAATAAACAATGGATATTGGTTCAAGATGGCAGAGTAGGACGTGTGCTCACTCCCTCTTGCAAGAGCACCGTAATCACAACTAACTGCTGAACAATTATCAACAGGAAGACACTGGAACTCACCAAAAAAGATACGCCACATCCAAAGACAAAGGAGAAGCCCAGTGAGATGGCAGGAGAGGCGCAATCACAATAAAATCAAGTCCCACAACCGCTAGGTGGGTGACTCACAAACTGGAGAACACTTATACCACAGAAGTCCACCCACTGGAGTGAACGTTCTGAGCCCCACGTCAGGCTTCCCAACCTGGGGGTCCAGCAACGGGAGGAGGAATTCCCAGAGAATCAGACTTTGAAGGCTAGCAGGATTTGACTGCAGGACTTCGACAGGACTGGGAGAAACAGAGACTCCACTCCTGGAGGGCACACACAAAGTACTGTACACATCAGGACCCAGGGGGAGGGAGCAGTGATGCCATAGGAGACTGAACCCAACCTACCTGCTAGTGTTGGAGGGTCTCCTGCAGAGGCGAGGAGGGGCGGCTGTGGCTCACTGCGGGGACAAGGACACTGGCAGCAGAAGTTCTGGGAAGTACTTCTTGGTGTGAGCCCTCCCCGAGTCGCCATTAGCCCCACCAAAGAGCTGGGTAGGCTCCAGTGCTGGGTCACCTCAGGCCAAACAACCAACAGGGAGGAAACTCAGCCCCACCCGTCAGCAGACAAGCCTATTAAAGTTTTACTGAGCTCTGCCCACCACAGCAACACCCAGCTCTACCCACCACCAGTCCCTCCCAGCAGGAAGCTTGCACAAGCCTCTTAGATAGCCTCATCCACCAGAGGACAGACAGCAGAAGCAAGAAGAACTACAATTCTGCAGCCTGTGGAAGCAAAACCACATGCACAGAAAGATAAACAAAATGAAAAGACAGAGGATTATGTACCGGATGAAGGAACAAGATAAAACACCAGAAAAACAACTAAATGAAGTGGAGATAGGCAACCTTCCAGAAAAATAACTCAGAATAATGATAGTGAAGATGAACCAGGACCTCAGAAAAAGAATGGAGGCAAAGATCGAGAAGATGCAAGAAATGTTTAACAAAGACCTAGAAGAATTAAAGAACAAACAAACAGAGATGACCAATGCAGTAACTGAAATGAAAACGACACTAGAAGGAATCAATAGCAGAATAACTGAGGCAGAAGAACGGATACGTGACCTGGAAAACAGAATGGTGGAAATCACTGCCATGGAACAAAATAAAGAAAAAAGAAATGAAGACAGCCTAAGAGAGCTCTGGGACGACATTATATGCACGAACATTCGCATTACAGGGGTCCTGGAAGGAGAAGAGAGAGGGAAAGGACCTGAGAAAATATTTGAAGAGATTATAGTTGAAAACGTCCCTAACATGGAAAAGGAAATAGCCACCCAAGTGAAGGAAGTGCAGAGAGTACCAGGCAGGATAAACCCAAGGAGAAACACGCCGAGACACATAGTAATCAAACTGACAAAAATTAAAGACAAAGAAAAGTTATTAAAAGCAACAAGGGAAAAACAACAAATAACATACAAGGGAACTCCCATAGGGTTAACAGCTGATTTCTCAGCAGAAACTCTACAAGCCAGAAGGGAGAGGTACGATATATTTAAAGTGATGAAAGGGAAGAATCTACAACCAAGATGACTCTACCCGGCAAGGACCTCATTCAGATTCAATGGAGAAATCAAAAGCTTTACAGACAAGCAAAAGCTAGGAGAATTCAGAACCACCAAACCAGCTCTACAACAAATGCTAAAGGAACTTCTCTAAGTTGGAAACACAAGAGAAGAAAAGGACCTACAAAAACAAACCCAAAACAATTAAGAAAATGGTAATAGGAACATACATATCAATAATTACCTTAAATGTAAATGGATTAAGTGCTCCAACCAAAAGACAAAGGCTCGCTGAATGGATACAAAAACAAGACCCATATATATGCTGTCTACAAGAGACCCACTTCAGACCTAGGGACACATTCAGACTGAAAGTGAGGGGATGGAAAAAGATATTCCATGCAAATGGAAATCAAAAGAAAGCTGGAGCAGCAATACTCATATCAGATAAAATAGACTTTAAAATAAAGAATGTTACAAGAGAAAAGGAAGAACACTACATAATGATCAAGAGATCAATCCAAGAAGAAGATATAACAATTATAAATATATATGCACCCAACACAGGAGCACCTCAATATATAAGGCAAATGGTACAGCTATAAAAGAGGAAATCGACAGTAACGTAATAATAGAAAGGGATTTTAACACCTCACTTACACCAACGGACAGATCAACCAGACAGAAAATTAATAAGGAAACACAAGCTTTAAATGACACAACAGACCAGATAGATTTAATTGATATTTACAGGACATTCCATCCAAAAACAGCAGATTTCTTCTCAAGTGCACATAGAACATTCTCCAGGATAGATCACATCTTGGGTCACAAATCAAGCCTCAGTAAATTTAAGAAAACTGAAATCATATCAAGCATCTTTCCCGACCACAAAGCTATGAGATTAGAAATCAATTACAGGGGGAAAAACGTAAAAAACGCAAACACACGGAGGCTAAACAATATGTTACTAAATAACCAAGAGATCACTGAAGAAATCAAAGAGGAAAACAGAAAATACCAGGAGACAAATGACAATGAAAACACAGTGATCCAAAACCTATGGGATGCAGCAAAAGCAATTCTAAGAAGGAAGTTTATAGCAATACAATCCTACCTCAAGAAACAAGAAAAATCTCAAACAATCTAACCTTAGACCTAAAGGAACTAGAAAAAGAAGAACAAACAAAACCTAAAGTTAGTAGAAGGAAAGATATCATAAAGATCAGAGCAGAAATAAATGAAATAGAAACAAAGAAATAATAGTTAAGATCAATAAAACTAAAAGCTGGTTCTTTGAAAGGGTAAACAAAATTGATAAACCTTTAGCCAGACTCATCAACAAAAAGAGGGAGAGGACTCAAATCAATAAAATTAGAAATGAAAAAGGAGAAGTTACAACAGACACTGCAGAAATACAAAGCATCATAAGAGACTACTACAAGCAACTCTATGCCAATAAAATGGACAACCTGGAAGCAATGGACAAATGCTTAGAAATGTATCACCTTCCAAGACTGAACCAGGAAGAAACAGAAAATATGAACAGACCAATCACAAGTAATGAAACTGAAACTGTGATTAAAACGCTTCCAACAAACAAAGGTCCAGGACCAGATGGCTTCACAGGTGAATTCTATCAAACATTTAGAGAAAAGCTAACACCCATCCTTCTCAAACCCTTCCAAAAAATTGCAGAGGAAGGAACACTCCCAAACTCATTATGAGGCCACCATCACCCTGATACCAAACCAGACAAAGATACTACAAAAAAAGAAAATTACAGACCAATATCACTGATGAATATAGATGTAAAAATCTTCAACAAAATACTAGCAAACAGAATCCAACAACACATTAAAAGGATCATACACCATGATCAAGTGGGATTTATCCCTGGGATGCAAGGATTCTTCAATATATGCAAATCAATCAATGTGATACACCATATTACCCAACTGAAGGATAAAAACCATATGATCATCTCAATAGATGCAGAAAAAGCTTTTGACAAAATTCAACACCCATTTATGATAAAAACTCTCCAGAATGTGGGCATAGAGGGAGCCTACCTCGACATAATAAAGGCCATACATGACAAACCCACAGCAAACATCATTATCAATGGTGAAAAACTGAAAGCATTTCCTCTAAGATCAGGAACAAGACAAGGATGTCCACTCTCACCACTATTATTCAACATAGCTTTGGAAGTCCCAGCCACGGCAATCAGAGAAGAAAAATAAAAGGAATACAAATTGGAAAAGAAGAAGTAAAACTGTCACTGTTTGCAGATGACATGATACTATACATAGAGAATCCTAAAGATGTCACCAGAAAACTACTAGAGGTAATCAATGAATTTGGTAAAGTTGCAGGATACAAACTTAATGCACAAAGGTCTCCTGCATTGCTATACACGAACAATGAAAAATCTGAAAGAGAAATTAAGGAAACAATCCCATTCCCCACTACAACAAAAAGAATAAAATACCTAGGAATAAACCTACCTAAGGAGGTAAAAGACCTGTACTCAGAAAACTATAAGACACTGATAAAAGAACTCAACGATGACATGAACAGATGGAGAGATACACCATGTTCTTGGATTAGAAAAATCAATACTGTGAAAATGACTCTACTACCCAAAGCAATCTACAGATTCAGTGCAATCCCTATCAAATTACCAATGGCATTTTTTACAGAACTAGAACAAAAAAATCTTAAAATTTGTATAGAGACACAAAAGACCCCAAATAGCCAAAGCAATCTTGAGGGAAAGAAAGGGAGCTGGAGGAATCAGACTCCCTGACTTCAGACTATACTACAAAGCCTACAACAGAAATATAATAGAAATAATACTACAGAAATAATACTACAACAGAAATATAGATCAGTGGAACAGGACAGAAAGCCCAGAGATAAACCCATGCACCTATGGTCAACTAATCTATCACAAAGGAGGCAAGGATATAAAATGGAGAAAAGACAGTCTCTTCAATAAGTGGTGCTGGGAAAACAGGACAGCTACATGTAAAAGAATGAAATTAGAACACTCCCTAACACCATACACAAAAATAAACTCAAAATGGATTAGAGACCTAGGGACTTCCCGGGTGGCGCAGTGGTTAAGAATCTGCCTGCCAATGCAGGGGACATGGGTTTGAGCCCTGGTCCGGGAAGATCCCACATGCCACGGAGTAACTAAGCCCATGCACCACAACTACTGAGTCTGTGCTCTAGAGCCCACGAGCCACAGCTACTGAGCCTGTGTGTCACAACTACTGAAGCCCACATGCCTAGAGCCCATGCTCCACAACAAGAGAAGCCACCGCAATGAGAAGCCTGTGCAATGCAACGAAGAGTGGCCTCCGCTCGCCGTAACTAAAGAAAGCCCATGTGCAGCAGCAAAGACCCAACGCAGCCAAAATAAATAAATAAATAAATAAGTTTATTACCAAAAAAAAAAGTGGATTAAAGACCTAAATGTAAGACGAGATACTATAAAACTCTTAGAGGAAAATATAGGGAGAACACTCTTTGACATAAATCACAGCAAGACCTTTTTTGACTCACCTCCTAGAGTAATGGAAATAGAAACAAAAATAAACAAATGGGACCTAATGAAACTTAAAAGCATTTGCACAGCAAACGAAACTATAAACAAGATGAAATGACAACCCTCAGAATGGGAGAAAATATTTGCAAATGAATTAGCAGACAAAGGATTAATCTCCAAAATATATAAACAGCTCATGCAGCTCAATATTAAAAAAAACAAACAACCCAATCAAAAAGTGAGCAGAAAACCTAAATAGACATTTCTCCAAAGAAAACATACAGGTGGCCACGAAGCACATGAAAAGCTGCTCAACATCGCTAATTATTAGAGAAATGCAAATCAAAACTACAGTGAGGTATCACCTCACACCAGTCAGAATGGGCATCTTCAGAAAATCTACAAACAACAAATGCTGGAGAGGGTGTGGAGAAAAGGGAACCCTCTTGCACTGTTGGTGGGAATGTTAAGTGATACAGCCACTATGGAGAACAGTATGGAGGTTCCTTAAAAAACTAAAAACAGAATTACCATATGACCCAGCAATCCCACTACTAGGCATATACCCTGAGAAAACCATAATTCAAAAAGATACATGCACCCCAATGTTCATTGCAGCACTATTTACAATAGCCAGGTCATGGAAGCAACCTAAATGCCCATCAACAGATGAATGGACAAAGAAGATGTGGTACATATACACAATTATTACTCAGCCATAAAAAGGAACGAAACTGGGTTATTTGCAGAGACATGGATGGACCTAGAGACTGTCATACAGAGTGAAGTAAGTCAGAAATAGAAAAACAAATATCGTGTGTTAATGCATACATGTGGAATCTAGAAAAATGGGACAGATTAAACTGTTTGCAAGGCAGAAATAGAGACACAGATGTAGAGAACATCTACATGTTCTCTACAAGCGGGGGAAGTGGGGGATGAATTGGGAGATGGGATTGACATATATATATGTCAATATGTCAATTGACATATATATATATATACACTAATATGTATAAAATAGATAATTAATTTTAAAAGAAGACCTATTTAAGTAATAGAAAACATGAGGAGATGAAAAAATAAATAACAAACAATGTACATGCCTTAATTTAAAAAAACACCATATTGGGCTTCCCTGGGGAGCAGTGGTTGAGAATCTGCCTGCTAACGCAGGGGACACGGGTTTGAGCCCTGGTCTGGGAGGATCCCACATGCTGCAGAGCAACTGGGCCCATGAGCCACAACTACTGAGCCTGCGCGTCTGGAGCCTGTGCTCCGCAGTAAGAGAGGCCACGACAGTGAGAGGCCCATGTACCGCAAAAAACAAAACAAACAAACAAAAAAAAACAAATAAAAAACAAACAAAAAGAACGTTTCCTTAAATGATTAAAGAAATCAATCTGGGGCTTCCCTGGTGGCGCAGTGGTTAAGAATCCGCCTGCCAATGCAGAGGACACGGGTTCGAGCTCTGGTCTGGGAAGATCCCACATGCTGCGGAGCAACTAAGCCCGTGCGCCACAACTACTGAGCCTGCGCTCTAGAGCCCGTGAGCCACTACAGAGCCCACGTGCCACAACTACTGAAGCCCGCGTGCCTAAAGCCCATGCTCCGCAACAAGAGAAGCCACCGCAATGAGAAGCCCACGCACCGCAAAGAAGAGAAGCCCCCGCTCGCCGCAATCAGAGAAAGCCCACGCACAGCAATGAAGACCCAACGCAGCCAAAAATAAAAAAAAGAGAAATCAATCTGTGTCCTGGAGGAGCACGTGGAGTTGCAGAAAAATGTAACATGGTGTATGCTCAAGGGAGTAACAGGTTATAACCAAGTCCCTAAAGGGACTAATGCTACTGAACTTCAGTGATAAAAAACAGTTATCCCCACAAAAAGCACATCACCCACAATGGCGGAGGCAGGAATCAGACCAGCCTGAGATTTCTCCCTTTGCCACTTAAATACTGAAAGACCCCGAAGTGACGGCCACCAAGCTCCACAGTCTGGCCAGAGCCCATCAGACCCAGCCAAGGTGTCATTCGAGTTCAAAAGCAAGGCACAAACACTTGCAAATGTGAGATGTTATTAGGAGAAGAAAACAGGAATATAGCCAATTAAGACAGGAACCAAAATAAAAGACTCTGTGCTGGGAAAGCTGTACCTGATGGAAGCACTAAATCAATTTACATAGAGAACTGAGCCAAATTATGGTGGAAAGTGTGGTTACAGAAGAGAATGGAAATTACCACGTACAATGAATAGTAAGACTTTTAAAAATGAGAGCCTAATGGACATATATACACCACCAAATGTAAAATAGGTAGCTAGTGGGAAGCAGCGGCATAGCACAGGGAGATCAGCTCGGTGCTTTGTGACCACCTAGAGGGGAGAGATAGGGAGGGTGGGAGGGAGATACAAGAGGGAGGGGATATGGGGATATAAGTATACATATAGCTGATTCATTTTGTTATAAAGCAGAAACTAACACACTATTGTAAAGCAATTATACTCCAATAAAGATGTTAGAAAAAATAAAAAATGAGAGCCTGGGGAAGCAGGGGAGGGATGAGAACGCTGACATCCCTGTCCTTCAGGAGGGGAGTCAATGAACACTGCCAGAACGGAAACACTGTCTTCAAAAGCCACAATTCTGACCTTGTCATGCTTTTAAACATCTCTCCCCTTGACCTTAAATGAACCTTTTAGAAAGTAAGTGCTCGGGGTTTATTTGAAGTTTAACAGTTCTTTCGTTTCACTTCAGCATCTTTCCTTTTATTGAAATCCACTAAAAACAATATTTTTATCATAAACTAGCACTGTCAGACAAGCTGCATTTTTATAAAGCACGTCTATCCTTCTTCATAACTATCCCCGGACTCGTCTAAATGCATTAGAAAGTTGTGTTGGGAATTCTCCGGCGGTCCAGTGGTTAGGACTCAACGCTTTCACTGCCGTGGTCCCAGGTGTAATCCCTGGTCAGGGAACTAATATCCCCAAGCCACGCAGTGTGGCCAAAAAAATACAAAGAAAAAAAAAAAGTTGTCTGGATGATGTGACCCCAGTGTCACTGGAGGTCCCCTTGGGTGCCTAGGATGTGGGGCAAGATATATTTTCTTATCTGTACTTTCCAGTATTAACTGATTATATTGAGCGTGCATCATTTCATCACTTAATGCAAATAGAGAATGATTTGTTCAAAAAAAAAAAAACAGACTGGAAAAACATGCCAAGATGTGAACAGCTGTTAGTAATGGTGGATATGGATGACAATTTTCTTCTTTAAACTTTCCTGTATTTTTTCCAGGAAAAAAAAAAATTCATCCAATGTTGTTCAAGAATGTGAGGTGACAATGAAAGTTTATGGTAATTAGTAAAATGTTAAGAGGAAAAAAACACAACTAGAAACCTCTGTGGAGAGGCACACACGCAGACACAAGACTGATTAGCACCAGATAAAAGGTTATAGGTGATTTCTTTCTCCTCCTTTCTTACCTATTTTCTAATTTCTGAAGGATGAACATTTAGTACTTGTGTAATTAAAAAGACACATCTTGGGTTTTTTTTTAATATACATTATTTTATTTATTTTATTTATTTATTTTTGGCTGCATCGGGTCTTCGTTGCTGCGCGCAGGCTTTCTCTAACTGCGGCACACGGGCTTCTCACTGCAGTGGCTTCTCTTGTTGCAGAGGACAGACTCTAGGCGTACAGGCTTCAGTAGTTGTGTCATGCAGGCTCAGTAGCTGTGGCTCACGGGCTCTAGCGCTCAGGCTCAGTCGTTGTGGTGCACGGGCTTACTTGCTCCGCGGCATGTGGGATCCTCCCGGACCGGGGCACGAACCCGTGTCCCCTGCATCGGCAGGCGGACTCTCAACCACTGCGCCACCAGAGAAGCCCCGGTTTCGTTTTTTAATAGAAGTGGCTTCTCAGGGTGCAACGATTCCCAGCCCCAGAGGAGCTGGAGTGACGAGGCGGAGTATTGGACAGTGCATGCAGGAGGAACTGAAGCTCAGCTGGAGAGGATGCGAAGGTGATTTCTAAATTCCCGTAGGGCTCAGCAGTCCAGTGATTCAGTGCACACGTGGAACAAGGGTGAAGGCTGGCATAAGACAGACCCAGCCCCAGACGCCTCCCCTGCCCTGTTACGGTATATGCACACGCCCCAGACTCGTGTGTTATGTCAGACACAAGATGAAGAAAACAGCTGGATTCACAGCCCCCTGGACCAACACGCCACTCGAAAGCCTGGATGCCCAAGCTTAGAGCCTCTACATGCTTCCAATGGTTGGAAAAGAAAAACAAAAAAAGAAAGGAAGAACAAAGAGCTCATGGCAGCAGATGAGGTTCTAGAAGGAGTTACCTTCTAGCGTCACGACCATGCAGATACTCATGCCCAGACCTCAAGGTGGGGAACACTCCACCTGGAACAAAACTCACCCGTGGCCATGGCCCAGTAAACGTCCGATCCACTCAGTAACTCACCACATGCTATGGGAGAATACACCTGGGAGCCGGGGACCTGGAGGAGAATTCGAAACGGAGCGACCCGGGCGTTGGAATCCAGCACCGCGTCCAGGGCCCCCACCAGGCGACCTTCAAGAGACAAGAGGACAACACACATGTGAGCACAGGAACAGACAGGCCAGCAGCCCACGTGCAGCCACCCGCTCCCCGCGCACGTGCCCTGCCTCTAGGCTCGACCCCGGGCAGCAGGCCTGGTGTCCAGCTCGCGAAGCTCGGAGATCTAGCTGCCTTGTCCCGTTTCAGAACATCTGGAACAGAGGCCGGCATTTGCGGCCACTCAGCGCAGATTTGCAGAATCAATGAGTGAGTGAACAAGGGGCCCCCGAAAAGCCACCCAAGCGAGCTGAGTCTTTGGTTCCCCCAGCGGCACGGTACAGGAGGCCACAGCATGCAGTAAATAAAGGCTAGGGATCCAGAGGCTGACGGCCTGACTTGAATTGTGGCTCCACTACCTTCCAGCTGTGTGACCTTGGGCAAGGTGTTTAACTTCTCTGTGCCCCAGTTTCCCCATTTGTAAAATGGACTAACCACAGTGTATCTTCCTCACAAGGTAACTGTGAGAATTAAACCAGTTAATGTATGCAGCATTCAGAGGGCTCAGACTATCACCTGGCCATGAGAAGTATTACCTAAATGTTGCCTATTATTATTATTATTATTATATCATCATCGCAAAGGTGGAAGAATAATCCAGCAAGGAACTGTGAGAAGCAAATAAGAAAACATACCGAGGGACTTCCCAGGTGGTGCAGTGGCTAAGACTCCACGTTCCCAGTGCAGGGGGCCCAGGTTCCATCCCTGGTCAGGGAACTAGATCCCGCATGCATGCTGCAACTAAGAGTCTGCATGCTGCAACTAAGGAGCCTGCCTGCTACAACAAAGACCTGGCACAGCCAAATAAATAAATAAAATTAATATTAAAAAAAAAAAAAAAAGAGGGCTTCCCTGGTGGCGCAGTGGTTGAGAGTCTGCCTGCCGATGCAGGGGACACGGGTTTGTGTCCCGGTCCGGGAAGATCCCACATGCCGCGGAGCGGCTGGGCCCGTGAGCCATGGCCACTGGGCCTGCGCATCCGGAGCCTGTGCTCCGCAACGGGAGAGGCCACAACAGTGAGAGGCCGGCGTACCGCAAAAAAAAAAAAAAAAACAACAAAAGAAAACATATCGAAGTCCTTCACACACCATGAAGCACACAACACAAAAGTTTACCATCCTGTTGTCATGAAAAGCACCATGAATCAACAGCAGAGGGAAAAAATGACAACACCTGCTCCTGCCCCATCTTCTACTGCCTAGAACTCAAGACGGTTGAGAGGATTAAGACCCTCTAATTCTTACGTAACAGGCCCTGAGGAAGGGCCACAAGTTTCTGCAGAATGTCCCATAGTTTGGTTTTGTCTGATGCTTCATCATAATTAGAGCATAATTAGATTCAGGTTATTTTGCAATGAGTCACAGAAGTGGTGTTGTATCCCTTTTACCCCATCCTATCAGGTGCCAGGAGATTTTGTTTTGTCCCATTACTGGTAACACTCCTTTGACCAGTGGATGAAGGGTGTCTGCCAAGCTTCCGTCTGTGCGGTGTCTCCTTTCTCTTTGTCATTAACAAGCACTCCGTGGAGAATTACTTTGAAACTCTGTTCCTCATTAACTTTTCAACTTATTCTTTTAGCCCTATCAGTCTGGGTTCACCTTTTCCTACTTTATCCAACGGGTTTGAGGCAGGAGGGAAGGGGGCAGGGCACAACCCTTAAAGAATGACACAACCCTTGAGAAAAACTGGATACGACACAAACTGGTTGCTACCACTGTCCCCTTCCTGGCAGATGCCCCCCTCATCCTATCCAGGCTCTGACTGCCCACGCACCCCACCCCTACACTCACCGCGATCTGTCCCACTTAATGGCTTTAGGGGAAGAGGGGAGAAAGGGTGTGTGGGTTTTTAGAGCAATTATTCCTTAGGCTGCCCACAATCTTTGCCTCCTTGCTGGCTGGCTGCTGCCTTACAGAAAACCGAGAGGCCTGAAAGCTCTCTGCTTTAATGTAGAGTGTAAGCAGCAGCTTGGGGGCTCTGATAAAACACACCGGGGGGGGGGCAGAGCGTGGGGTTAGGGTTGCACTTGTGTAAGACAGACGAAACACGTTTGCCTATCAAAACAGGGGGTGTAACAAGGAGGCTGACGGAGACTAGAAAAGGACTAAAGACCCTCACCCACCCCACACATGTACACCTGGCACTCCCACCGGGACTCAGAGCTCCGTTTGGTAAAACCCTGAGCAACCAAAGACGGAAGTGGGCAGGCTGGCCAGTAACTCAGAGCAGAAGCAGTCTTTTTTTTTTTTTTTTTACTTTTACTGAAGTATAGTTGATTTATTATGTTGTGTTAATTTCTGCTGTACAGCAAAGTGATTCGGTTTATATATATATATATATATATATAATATATTCTTTTTCATATTCTTTTCCATGATGGTTTATCACAGGATACTGAGTATAGTTCCCTGTGCTTACAGTAGGACCCTGTTGTTTATCCAGCCTATATATACTAGTTTGCATCTGCCAGTCCTCCCCGTCCCACCCTCCCCCTTGGCAACCACAAGTCTGTTCTCTATGTCTATGAGTTTGCTTCTGTTACATAGATATGTTTATTCAGATTCCACATGTAAGTGACATCATATGGTATTTGTCTTTCTCTTTCTGACCTACTTTACTTAGTACTGATGCCAAAAACCTGGCCTCTGTGCACTGGTGCTGAATCGAATCTCAGAGACAGAGTTTTGGGTGAAGTAGAAAAGAATAGCTTTATTGCTTTGCCAGCCAAAGGGGGATACAGCGAGCTCGTGCCCCTTGAAGACTTCAGGTGGTAAAATTGTACATTACCACAATATCAACAGGCTCTAGTGTGACAGCAGATGACATCTGAAAGAACAGCAAGACCCCATCTGGGGAGGAGCCCAAAGACAAAAGAGGTCAAAACCAGGACACCTGAGGAACCTGAAACCTGAGGCACCTACTGCTGTAGCTATAGGCACCTACAGCAAACCTTAAACACAGCCCAAGTCATAGTAAGAATAACATACAATTCACAATAAAGAACCACTCTTCAGTTCTTACTACCCGACACATCATGTCTGGCTTTCAACAAAGAATACTGAAAGGCAAGAAAAAACATGATCTGAAGAGCTAGCAAGCATCAGAATGGGCATCATACATGGCACAGATCTTGGAATTATCACACAAGGAATTTAAAATAACTGTGATTAATAGGTTAAGGGCTCCAATGCAAAGGCAGACAATATGCAAGAACAGATACCTAATGTAGCAGAGAAATGGAGACCCTAAGAACTAGTCAAAAAGAAGTGCTAGAAAGCAAAAACACACTAAAAGAATGAAGACTGTGTTTGGTGGGCTCATCAGTAGACTGGACACAGCCAAGATGAGCTTGAAGACAAGTAAATAGAAATCTCCCAAACTGAAATACAAAGAGGAAAAAAAGATGAAAAGACAAAAAAGAGCATCTCAGAACTGTGGAGCAACTTTAAAAGGTTTAAGATATACATAAACGGAATACCAGAAGAAGAAAGAGAAAATTGTTTGAAGTTATAATGGCTGAGAATTTCCTAGAACTAATTACAGACACCAAGATAATTACAAATACAGGAAGCTCAGACAACATCTAACAGGTTAAATACCAAAAAATACACGCGTAGGCATATCATATTCAAATTGCAGAAACCAAAGACAAAGGGAAAATCAGAATGGAAAAAAACAGCTTACCCGTAGAGGAACGAAGAATTACAGCAGACTTCTTGTTAAAAACCATACAAGCAAGAGTGTGGAATGAAATATTTAAAGCATTGAAAGAAAAAAACACCAGCCTAGAATTCTATACCCAGTGAAACTATTCATCAAAAGTAAAGGAGAGGGCTTCCCTGGTGGCGCAGTGGTTGAGAGTCCGCCTGCCGATGCAGGGGACAGGGGTTCGTGCCCCGGTCCGGGAGGATCCCACGTGCCGCGGAGCGGCTGGGCCCGTGGGCCATGGCAGCTGGGCCTGCGCGTCCGGAGCCTGTGCTCCGCGACGGGAGAGGCCACAGCAGTGAGAGGCCCGCGTACCAAAAAAAAAAAAAAAAAAAAAAAGTAAAGGAGAAATAAATAATTTTTTAAGCAAACAAAAACTGAAAGAATACATTTCCAGTAGACCAAACCGGTAATAAATGTTAAAAGAAGTTCTTCAGAGAGAAATAAAAATGATATGTCAGAACTAAGGCCTTCATAAAGAAAGCAAGTGGTGTGCTGGAGAAGAAAAAAAAGCAAACTAAAATATTTTCTTTTTCTTATTTGTAATTGATCTAAAAGATAACTGTTAAAGTAATAATAGTGAAAATGCACTGGGTGATCACAGCACATGGAAGAAGTGAATAGCAGCAATGTCAAAGGATCAGAGGGAAGACTTGAAAACACAGTTATAAGACAGTGTTATTTGAAGGCAGACTTAGATTAGTTTGAAATGTATATTGCAAACTCTAGGGCAACTCCTACAAAATTTTTTTAAAGAAGTATAACTGATATCCTAAGAGGAGAGAAAATGGAATCATAAAATATTCCATTGAAACCAAACAAGGCAGAGACTTTTTTTAATGTAATGAAAACAAATATGGTGGGTATTAATCCAACTACAGTTCACCCTTGAACAACACAGATGTGAACTGCACAGGTCCACATAACACATGAATATTTTTCAATAGTGCATACTACAGTGCTACATGAGCCACGGTTGTTGAATCGCTGGTTGGTCGAATCCACGGATACGGAGGAACCACAGACCTGGAGGAATCATGGTATTTGGAGCGCTAGCTATAAGTTATACACAGATTTCTGACTGCATAGAGGGTCGGGACCCCTAACCCCTGCAGTGTTCAAGGGTCAACTGTATATTATGATCACTTTCAATGTGAATGGTCTGAACACACTATGAAAAGACTGAGATTTCAGAGTGGATTAAAAAAAATTTCTTTTAAATCTCAGTTGTATGCTGTCCCCAAGAAACCCACTTTATTAAGAGTCAGATTAAAGGAAAAGGGATTGGGGGAGGAGGGGGAGACACAGTAAAGAAATGGAGGGCTTCCCTGGTGGCACAGTGGTTGAGAGTCAGCCTGCCGACGCAGGGGACACGGGTTCGTGCCCCGTCTGGAAGGATCCCACATGCCGCAGAGCGGCTGGGCCCGTGAGCCATGGCCGCTGAGCCTGCACGTCCGGAGCCGCAACGGGAGAGGGGCAGCAACAGTGAGAGGCCCGCGTACCGCAAAAAAAAAAAAAAAAAAAGAAATGGAGAAAGATATACCATGCTAACATTAATGAAAAGAAAGATGGAGTAGCTATATTAATTTTCAGACAGAGTAGACTTCAGAACAAGAAAAATAAAGGGGGGCATTACATAATGATAAAGGGGTAAACTGTGCAAGAAGACGTAGCAATCCTTGTGTGCATCTAACAGAGCATCAAAATACATGTAGCAAAAACTGATAGAACTGTAAGGAGAAATAGACTAATATACTACTATAGTTGGGGATTTCAATACCCACCTTGCAGTAACTGATAGATCAAGCAGGTAGAAACTCAGTAAGGATCCAGCAACTGGATCTAAATGACATGGATAGAACATTCCATTCAACCACAACAGAATACACGTTCTTCAAGCTTGCATGGAATATTCACCAAGGTAGAACATAGTCTGGGCCATAAAACATACCTTGACAAATTTAAACAGAATATAAAATCACATAAAGTGCATTCTCAAATTACAGTGGAATTAAACTAGAAATCAGTAACAGAAAGATAGCTGGAAAATCCGCGAATATATGGAGATTAAACACACTTGCAAGTAACACATGGGTCAAAGAAGAGGTCTTACGCTTTCAAATATTTGAACTAAATAAAAATGAAAACACAACTTAGGAAAAATGTACAATGTAGCAAAAGCAGTGCTTAGAGAGAAATTTATAGCAGTAAATGCATAAATTAGAAATGAGGAAAAAACTGAAAATCAATCATCTAAGCTCCTCCTTTAGGAAACTACAGAAGGAAGAGCAACATGATCCTAAAGAAAGCAGAAGAAAATAATAAAAATTGAGCAAAAAAACCCAACAAAATTCAAAATAAAAAAACAACAGCAAAAAATCAATAAAGCCAAAATCTGATTCTTTGAAAAGATCAATAAAAGTGATAAGCCTCTAGCTGGTCTAAGGAAGGAAAAAGGAGGGAAGATATCAATACAAATTACCAATATCAGAAATGAAAGAGGTTGTCACCACTGGTCCCTTTGATATTAAAAGGATACTAAAGGAATACCATGAACAGCTCTATACTCACAAATCTGACAACTTACATGAAATGTACCAATTCCTTGAAAGACACAAGTTATCAAAACTCACACAAAGAGAACTAAATCATTTGAATAGGCCTATATTTATTAAAGAAATTGAATCAATAATTTAAAACCTGCCCAATAAAAGTAAATACCAGGTCCAGATGGTTTCACTGGTGAATCTACTAAATGTTAAGGAAGACGTGATAATAATCCTTCACAATCTCTTTCAAAAAAACAAAAGCAGAGGGAACACTCCCCGCCTCATTCTCTGAGGCCAGCATTATCCTAATACCAAAATCAGATAAAGATTTTACAATAAAGGAAAACTACAGACCAGAATCTCCCATGCAAAAATCCTCAAAAAAAATTAGCAAATCAAATCCAACAATGTATGAAGAGAATTAGGTGCCATAAACAAGTGGGACTTAATCCAGGTATACAAGGCTGGTTCAACATTTGCAAATCAATCAGTGTAATACACCACGTCAACCAACTAAAGAAGAAAAATCATATGATCATAACAATCGATGCAGAAAAAGATTTGACAAAAATCCAACATCCATTCACGGTTAAAATCAAACCAACCATCTTTGGGCAAACTAGGAATCAAGAACCTCTTTCGTGTGATAAGGAGTATCTACAAAACACCTACAACTAACACCATAATGGTGAGAAACTGGATGCTTTCCTGCAAAGATGAGGAACGAGGCAAGGATGTCTCCTCTCACTACTCCTACTCAACATCATACTAAAAGTTGTAGCTACTGTAATAAGACAAGAAGAGTAAATAAAAGGTATACAGATAGGGAAGGAAGAAATGAAACTATCTTTGCTCACAGATGACATGCTTGTTTTTATAGAAAAATCCCAAAGAATCAATAAACAGACAAACAAACAAAAACTTACAGAATAAGCAAATATAGAAAGGCTGCAGGACAGAAGGTTAATATGACAAGTGCTTTCCTAAATACCAGCAATGAACAACTGGAATTTTAAAAATGGAAATACCACTGACAATAGCAAAAGGTGTTTTTATTAGGTAGAAATCTAACAAAATATGCACAGGATCTATATGCAGAAAACTACAAAACTCGATGAAAGAATTCAAAGAAGATCTAAACAAATGGAGAGATAGTCCACGTTCATGGATTGAAAGATTCAATACTGTTAAGATGTCAATTCATCCAAACCTGATCTACAGATTCAGTGCAATACAATAAAAATCCTGGCAAGCTATTTTGTCGATATTGACAAATCGATTATAAAGTTTACTTGAAAAGGCAAAGACCTAGAAGAGCCAATAACAATACTGAAGAAGAAGAAAGTTGGAGGACTCATGCTATACAATTTCAAGACTTAACTACAAAGCTACAGTAATCAAGACAATGTGGTATTGGCAAATAGGATACACAGGTTAATGGAAAAGAATCAGATCATATCTCAGAAATATATCCTACAAATACAGTCAACTGATCTTTGACAAAGGAGCAAAGGTATTCAGTGAAGGATAGTCTTTTCAACAAATGGTTCTGGAATAATTGGACATCCATATGGAAAAAATTAATTAACCTAAGACATCGACCTTCCACCTTTCAAATATTAACCCAAAATGAATCACATACCAAGTGCTGACAAGGATGCCAGCAACAGGAGCTCATTCATTGCTGATGGGAATGCTGATGGTACAGCCACTGTGGAAGACAGTTTGGTAGTTCTTGCTGAGCTAAACATATAGTCTTACACCATCCAGAAATCACACTCTTAAGTATTCATCCAACTGTTTTGAAAATTCATGTCCACACAAAAACCTGCATACAAATATTTATAGAAGCTGTATTCATAACTGCCCCAAGCTGGAGGCAACCAAGCTGTCCTTCAACAGGTGAATGGATAATCAAACTGTGGTACATTATTCAATGGAGTATTATTCAGTGATAAAAAGAAGCAAACTATCAAGCCATGAAAATGGGAGAGAGAACTTAAATGCATATTGCTAAGTGAAAGAAGCCCTCCTGAAAAGACTGCATTCTGTATGATTCCAACCATTCTGGCAAAATGAAAAGGGAAAACTACAGCAAGGGTAGAAAAATCAGCAATTGCCAAGAAGAAGCTGAATTAGGCAAACATAGGGGAATTTTAGGGTGATGAAACTGCTCTGTATGATACTGTAATTGTGTATACGTGACACTATGGCTTTGTCAAAATCCACAGATGTTTCCAGCATAAAGAGTGAAACTTAATGTCTGCAAATTTTGGAAAAAAAAAATCATTTAGGAGGTCCGGGGGTTCCCGAGTGAATGCAGAATATGACCAAAAAAAATCTAACTGTATTACAAATGTATGAAACAAGGGAGCGAAGGCAGTAAAGGGAAACGGTGTTGATTTAAGTAACTTTGGAAATGAACAGTCTTTAGGAAGTAAGGCCAAAGGAACATACATAAGTTCTGTACTCCATGGAGTCTGGTATACTAGAAATGAGCAAATAAGAAAAAGGATGATGGAAGGTGTAAGCCAGGCTCCTAACTGGAGTGGGAGTTTACAGATAGGGAAGAATAATCTATACAGTAATGAATCAGAGTCAAAGGCACAGGTATAAACTGATGTTTAGTTTACTATAGATACAAATGGCTACATATAGAGACACTTACTGATGTGTATATATACAAGGGTAATATATATAAGTCCTTTCTCTGTCAGCTGAGAGGGCCCAGACGCCATGAGCACACCCAGATCTTGGTTTCTAATACCAACCTCCAGAAAAAGGGGATTAGTGCTCTTTGGAAAAATGGTTGATTCCAGGACTGGAGCAGGAAATATACAAGATGATCCTGGAGCATCTTGTAGTGGCTGAAACATAAGAAAGTGCTCCAAAAAAAAAAACAAAAAAAGTCCCACAGTATGGGAAGTGGAGGGAGTATAACTTTTCAGTGGAGAAACCTGACAAGCACCACCTTGGCCAGGTGATCAAGGTCAACATGTCATAAATCACGCTAACAGCATGCACTCTTGATATGATGCAATAAGAGTAGTATTTTATCCCTGTTCTTCCTCCCAAACACCCTTAACCCCACTCTAATCATGAGGAAAACTTCAAATTCCAATTAAGGAACATTCTACAAAATACCTGGCCAGTACTCCTCAAAACTGTCATGGTCATTTCAAAACAAGGAAAGTCTGAGAAACTGTCACAGCCCAAATGACAACTAAAGGTTAACATAGTATCCTGAATGGGATTCTGGAGCAGAAAAAGACCAAGGAAATCTGAACAAAAGATGGACTTTGGTTAATAATCATATTAGTGTTCTACTGCTGCTGTGACAAGTTACCACATAGTAGCTTAACATAAAACAAACGTATTATCTCACAGTTCTGTAGATCAGAAGTCTGATACGGATCTCACTGAGCGTTAATCAAGGTGTCAACACATGCGCTCCTTCCTGGAGGCTCTGGGTGAGAGTCCATTTGCCTGCCGCGTCCAGCTTTAAGAAACCACTCCCTTTACGTGGCTCATGGCCCCTGCTCTCATCTAAAGCCAGAAACACCAGGATGAGTTCCCCACGCTGCCATCTCTCTGGTTCTCTCTTCAGAGTCCCTCTTCCAGTTTTAACAACCCTTGTGATTCCATTGCACCCACCTGGATAATCTCCCTGGTTTAAGGTCCACTGATGAGCAACCGTAATTCCACCTGTGCTCTTAACCCCCTTTGCCGTGTAACCTAACATAGTCCCAGGTTTCAGTCATTATTATGCCTATCACGGTAACTGATCAGTATCAGTTGGTTAATTGCAAGGGTAGTACATGTATTTCCTTACTAACATACTAACATGTCCATAATAGGACACACTGGGTGAGGGTAGATGAGAACTCGCTCTACTATCTTCCCAATTTTTCTCTAAACCTAAAACTGTTCTAAAAATAAAGCTTATTAAAAAGAAAAGGACAAGGAGAGTCAGCCCAGTCAGTGCCCACCTGCAGACAAGTGTGTGGGGTGGGGGGGTGACCCCCCTGTCTGTGCAAATGCAAACTCTCCTGCAGGAACCCCAGGAGGGGGCAGGGGCACTGAATGGGGGAGGGGAGGGGTAAGCCAGAGCACTCAGGGCGGAACCAAAAGCAGCACAGAGACAAAAGAAATAAGGAGAGGAGAGGCCAGGACCGCAGAGAAGATGCAAAGCTGGGAGGAAGGGCAGCGAGAGTTCTCAGCAGGAACACCAAAGTGAGAAGTGAAAACTCCGGAAGAGAAAATTATCCTTCAACTCCCGTTGTTGCACAGGTGCAATAAAGAGGTTAACGTGGCAAAGAAATCCTTCAAAGTTATTAGAAAATAGAGTAAAATGTCTGCAAATTTCAAATGGGTCAAAGACAAAAACACATACCCATAAACAGAGCAAATATACGGGGCAGTGTTTAGGCGCGGCTCCTAACGGCAGGGTACACAGCCCTGTTTGTTCCGCCCTTTTATAAAGAAGCTGAAGAGGACTCACGTGGACGCCTTTTACGCAATACCTATTAGCCAGGCGCAGGCTCATTAAAAATATATACACAGGGAAGTTGTACAGTACTGTGTCTGTTTTCTCGTGAATCGTCACAAAATCCTCACAGAAATGCACCGTCACCCACAAAGCTGCACCTCTACCTGCATTCACACTGAACGCAGAGCTGTCCCCGTTCCTCCAGAAACAGCCCCCCAAAGGCAGGGCAGCGGGCGTGGAGTTTTCTGGTTTCCCTGCCGAGGTAGCTCCATATGGCTTGTCTGGCGCTCCAGGGAAACCCTCCTGGTGCCCCGGGAGCGCAACACTCCTATTTTTAACCGATTAGAATAACAACTCAGGCTGAGATAGCTGTCGAGTGACATGTTTTATAATTAGGGCCCGAAGAGGGACCTAGGAATAATTTGCTCCTAAGAGAGAAAGCTGTCATTCTTTCATCCTGGCTGCATTTCATGCATGTGGATGGAACCAAATTTAAGATGAAATGACAGCTGCTGACCTGGGAACAAGCGAGGATGCTAGAAGAAGCCTTCCCACTGTAACCGAGCGGGACCCTATGGGGCCTTCCTGGGACAGGCCCCCCGCCCCCATATACTCTGCTTCAGCTCCTCTCTGAAGTACCTAGATAACAGCATCTGATGCACATTTCCTAAGCTGTTTTGCAGATGTGAAACCCACCTCTCCCACCAAATGGGAGATGTTAACTACTTGATGACCCTGAGCACACAGCCCCAGGCCTCCTGGAGCCTAAAGACTGATCATGTGAACCCCTGTCACTCCACCCACTTACCCAACATCAGCCGGGAGAATTGTGCACAAGCTGATCACACACCCTGTGACACCCCTCCCTCACCTGGCTTTTAAAAATGCTTGGCAGAAACCCTTCAGGGAGGTCCGGGCTTTTCAGGGCGTGAGCCACCCATCTCCTTGCACGGCCCTGCAATAAACCTTTCTCTGCTCCAAACTCTGACATTTTGGTATGTTTGGCCTCTCCGTGCGTTGGATACACAAACTTGCGCTAACACCACTGCCTCCTGGCTCTTATAACCTCTATGCTGGGCCTGGAAACTCACCACGGGCAGCAGTGACAGCTGTTCAGTCTTAGTAATAGCACCAGAGTGTAATGAAACCCATTTTGAAAACCAGCAACACCCATCCCCCACGAAAAGCATTTTAATGGAAGTCAGTAAACCAGAAAGCCTGAAGTCTTTTTTTTCCCTCCTGCATTAAAGAAAGCAGGTCCTCCTAATGGCCTTGGGCTTGGAAACAGTATACCTAAGCAGCCTCATGACAAAAACTTCTGCTTCTCCAGTAAAGGCCTTCTCATCACAGCTCACACGCATCAGTGTGACAGTGCATTCACAGGCACCAGCTCAGCATCATAAACCCCAACGGGGAAACCAGTTTGGGCTACATCTCTGTCTTCATGTCAGGGCTGTGTGGTTCGGCTATTGTCTCTGTTTTGGAGGCTTAGGGGGAAAAGCAAATAAAGGACCAGAATAAATGCGAAACTTTTAGTTGTGAAAAGTAACAAATAACCAAAAAGGATCACATAAAGTCCTTTCTACTGACTATCAAAGAGAGAAGATAAAGGTTAGGGTATTTGCATTCTCAACATGAGAATGTTGACAATTCCCCTATTCAAAATACATAAAATTCATAACCCGAATTACTAAATTGCGAGTTCCTTTTCACAAAGAATTTGATAGAATTCGATATATCTTTTCGTGGGATTCCCTTATGAGTCCCACACATCTCCACCAAACCAGGAGCTGCCTGTGCTATTTTCAGAGAACGCAGCAGCTTGGTGGGCAAAGTCACAGGGTAACCAGTCACGCAGAGGGTAACACGGGCAGCCATGTGCCCATCACGGCGGCAGGACGAGCATGCCGAGTCCACAACACGGGCCCACGAGCAAGTGACGGTCCAGAGACGAGGGCTCCAAGGGCCTCGCAAAAGAGGGATTCCAGGGACGTCCCTGGCGGTCCAGGGGTTAGGACTCCTCACTTCCACTGCAGGGAGCCTGGGTTCGATCCCTGGTGGGGGAACTAAGATCCCACATGCCACATTACGTGGCCAAAAAATAAATTAAAAATAACAAAAAAAAGAAAAAGGGAGAGAGAAGGATTCCAGCCCCGTTCTCGAGAACAGGAGAGGCAGCCACCCAGCCCTCACCTGCTCACTGTGTCCCAGATACATGGGAACAAGGACAGCCACACAATGACCCCTGGTTTCTCAGGAAACCAAGAGACAGCAGACAGAGCGTACAGCTGCTAGCTCTGATCAGCCAGGGGGACTCGCACTGCCAGACTGGCTGTCCTGTTCACGCTGGAATTAAAGGAGAGATTTTTTTTTTTTTGTCTTCAGTCCAAAACTGTGAAAATTCTTTATTGGGTACAGAGTTTCAGTTTTCTAAGATGCAAAGAGCTCTAGAGATGGGCAGTGGTGATGGTTGCATAACAATGTGAATGTACTTAACACCACTGAACTGTACACTTAAGAACAGTTAAGGCGGTCGATTTTATGTTATGTGTTTTTTACCACAATTTTCTTTAAACTGTGAAAATTCTAATGGTCAGAAATTTCTGCAGTTGGGCTCCTAAGTAAGTACAAAAACTTTTCCTAACCCCATCCCCCAACTGACTAATCATAAATGCATCTGAACATAAATGTCCACGCTGCTGAACCCTGGCACGTTCTTCTAGAAGCTCCATAAATAACCCTTGGATGGGGACCAAGCCGTCTGCTTTGGCTCACACTTAACGTACGGATCCTGCCATCGTGAACCTCCAAGCAGGGTGACGAAATACTCAAAATATGTGACAGCAAGAATCCTGCACTGAAACGCCATCGTGACAGCCAGTTCCAAAACAGGGGCTGCCCTGCCTTACAGACACGTGTTCCTGTAGGTATGACGAAACGCTCTTCTGAAAATTGCCCGGAATGTCTATCCATTTGGTCGTCCATTTACCTGGTCTTCCGGTGTGATGCTTATGTATAGCAATTAGCACTCAATGCTCAATCAGAGATGATTCAAGGAAATGAAATGAAAGGGCAAGGGATACCACTAAAGAAGGAAAACCAAGACTCAACAAAGGGCTTGGCTTTAAGATCTGAAACACCAGCCGCCAGAGCATCTGGGGCAGACAGGGATGGGTACTTGGTCCACCTCCACCGCCAAGCCCAGCACAATCCAGGGGCACCCAGAGCTCTTCCCTGGATACAGACTATGAAATGAAACTCTATGAAATGTGGCCTGACTGCTCCAGAAATGCCCACTCACCCGCCTGATGGGTCCACCCCTGTGCTAATCCACCCTTGCCATTCTGCTTGGCTCTATCCAGAAACCTCACTGTCACACTCTTTTTTTTAACATACAAAAAGCCCTACATAATTAACATATACAACTTAAGGGTTTTGGAGATAAGTATATACCCATGAAACCATCACCATAATCTATGCCATAAACATTGTCCATCACCTCTAAAAGTTTCCTCTCGGCCTTTTAGTAATATGTATATCTATAATGTGATAAGAACATTTAAGATCTACCCTCTTAACAAATGTTTAAGTATACAGTATTGTTAACTATGGCCGTTACATGCTGTGCAGTAGACCTCTAGGACGTATTCACCTTGGATAACCAAAACTTTGTGCCCCTTGACTAACACCTCCCCATTTTCCCCTCCCCCCAGCCCCCGGCAACCACCACTCCACTCTCTGCTTCTCTGAGTTTGATGATTTTAGATTCATCACATATGTGGTATTATGTGGTATGAGTCCTTCTGTAACTGGCTTGTTTCACTTAGCATAATGTCCTCAAGGTTTATCCATGTTGTCGCAAACGGTTGGATCTCCTTCTTTTTTAAGGCACGGTCACCCATTTTAATCCTGGACTTTCCTTCCTTATATTCCGTAACCTATGAAGATCTCCTAACCCCTGAAGACTAGACCATCCCTAACCCATGAAGCCTACAAAAACAAGTCGCAAAATTACATCATACTGACCGTGTTGCAATCAAATACAGCAGAAGAGGCTGTATTCCCTTGCCAGTTTCTGCTACTTCAAAACAACAAAAGTCCTTTGGCAAAACATGTCTGATCTCTCAATTCTGTGAGAAACTGTCTTGGGTCAAGTATTTTAATGGCCTGATGCATGTGGTACCTACAGGTTGTGAAAGGAGACTTTTTTTTTTTTTTGGCCACACCTCTAGGCATGTGGGCGGGATCTTAGTTCCCTGACCACGGATCGAACCCACATCCCCTTCAGTGGAAGCACAGAGTCCTAACCACTGGAACGCCAGGGAGGAGACTTCCCATTTGAGATGGAATAATTTATCATTTTTGATGTCACATGGTTAATAAGCCCAACAGATATCACCTGTATCCCCCAAATCACACAAAGTTTATAAAGAACAGCTTTTCCAAAAGTCTTTCCTAAAAAAATAAGACCCAGTCTCAATTTGTCCTCCTAACGCAGTCTGTTTTTTGGTTTTGATTTTCTTGGTTAAGAAATGAACACATTTTTGCTGTAGAAATTTGGGGAAATACATAAAAGCACAATGGAGAAAATTAAACTTATCTCACATCTTGCCACCTGACAATAGCCCTTGGTATATGTCCTCATGGAGTCGTTTCTAACTAGGCACAGATTTAGACGATCAAGTTCCCACACTGGGGATATCGTGGCTTGGAAGTTAAAAAAAACAACGACTGAACCTGAAACGCAAAGAAGTTTCCTTTCATGCTGGGAGACGGTTGCAGAAAGGCAGGTCAACTTGCTCAACAAGACTTCTAGGTGCTGCACAAACCAGTTTTACCAGCCAAATCTAATCGTAAGTACAGCCTGCCAGCACCTGGAGCTGCTACAACCACGAGATGACCTGCACCTCACAAACCTCACTTTTGCTTAATGGCCCTGTACATAATTAAAGGCAGGAAAGGGAGCTTAACTGCAGGCAAGGAGCACAGAGAAATAAATAAGATAAAGCAACAGTGCCTCCTTTGCAAAATGGAAATCAAGAGGAGGGTCCAAAAGGTCAGTGGAGCAAGACAGTTCCATCGGCTCAAGTTCAAAGTAAAAGACAGTACCCGGTGGATTCCAGCGCCTCACGTTGGAAACACAGCCCCCAACTCCCACCCAACCCCCACTCCCACCCGGCTGCCCCAGGGGAGCCTGTAAAACAGCAAACAAGTCTTTAAAAGGGATGAGTCCGCCTGTTTCATCAGGCTTACCGATACAGCAGCTCGTGCACCATTTTTAAAACACACTTTTATTGACCGCCTACTACATGCCAGCGTTGTCCGTGTTTGTAAACTGCAGCCCGTGAGGCCACAGCAGGTTCCATTCAGCTGGGAAGTGAAGGGTGCAGGCGTGTGGACCAAGAGAGGTCAAGCTTAGCACATCGGTGTTTGCAACAACTGTCTTCCACAACCCCTTGTGACCTTCGCAATCAAGCCCATACTTACCTCTGACTTTCATTTTGACACCTGTGTCCTTGACCATAACAGAGTCTTTTCAGGCATCAAATTATAGCTGATTCGCTACAACTAAGTGTTGGATGGTTACAACCCCTAGGAGCCCTCTTACTCTAAGTGCATGTTTAAGGGGATATAAGGGGGCGGGGCAGACACCCTGCGTCAGCTCCCAACACCTGGCGCACCTGGCTCCTCTCGTGCCCTTAAGAAACATCTGCTGAATGAGTCCTTTGAATAAAATCAAATCAGAGAACACGGTTCTTTAAGCTCACTTGGGGGACACTGTCTCCATATGCCACAAGTAGCTGGAGTTTTGTTCTCTGTGGATTCTGATCTTGAAATCTGATTACTCAAAGCCGGCCATCTGTCACCCCCTTTCAGTGACTCGCAGGCTCTGTTACAGAACTCCACTAATCTTATCTTGGGCTAAAGCAGAAGATAAGCGTTTCGGTAACTAAATTTATCGCAGGGATTAAGTAGGTTTTCTCGTTTTCTGTTTTTTGTTTTGCCTGCCCTCAATGTGTACTCAGAAATGCCAAGCCTTCCATTCTCTAGGGTCCTACAGATTCAGATTAATGAACCATTAATTCAGGAAAGCAGAACACAGGAGGAGAGAGCAGGGGGATAAGGAGAATATACTCCTTCCCCAAGGAAATAAAGAAATGGATTTATCCCCATCACCCATGGTCGGCCTTCCCCTAGGGTGACACTGTTGCAGACCTGGTCTGTAGCCAGCGTCTTCAGGTCCTGAGAAAGCCGTGGACCAGGCTCAACCATGTGTGGGTCATAAGTGGTTCTGTGGCAGAAACAGGAGGAAAGGGAGAGAGGGTTAAGACAGCGGCTTGGCCCCCGCTCTAAGGCCATCATACATCATGGGAACAGGGGTTCCCTCGCCTGTCTTTAGAAAATCTTTCTTTCTGGACCCAAGATGCACATCTGCCCACAGGCATGGGCAGAGACCCTGTGGGAAAAGCAAACTTGGAGCCAGTAATCAGAAAAAAATCAAACTAAAATTTAATAAGTCAGAATGGGGGAGACTTAGCAGGAGCAACTGACGTCCTCAGACTCACGGATGTCTCTTTATTCCAAGGAGTTTTCCACTGGGAATTCTGATCCTGAAATCTGCCTGTTCAAAGTCTGCCATTGCCGAAGTCACCGCAGCCTTCAAGGCTCTGGGTCCCGACAACAAGCCAGTGCAGGGCACTTGCTGGCAAAACGCTCTGACATTTACTCTGCAGATGCACGCCCAGCAGTAACCATGGAGGCAGGCCATCTCACGGCCGGGGGCCCTTCCGTTCTGAGCACTTTTATGCTGCAGAGGCCACTACCCAGCAGAAACCGGGTCAAGCCCATGTCACGTAAGGCTGATGACATACGAGGACCCCAAGAGACAAGCAACTTTCAGCCAGGTGTGGGTTAGCCAAGCTCTAAAAATCTCTCTTTATACATTCAAGACAAGTTTAAATTGTTAAAGTAATGAGAATGGAAATGGAAATAAAAATAAACACAATCCGGGCTTGCCTGGTGGCGCAGTGGTTAAGAATCCGCCTGCCAATCCAGGGGTTCAAGCCCTGGTCCGGGAAGATCCCACATGCCGCGGAGCTACTGAGCCCGTGCGCCACAACTCCTGAGCCTGCGCTCTAGAGGCCGTGAGCCACAACTACTGAGCCCGCGCTCTAGAGGCCGTGAGCCACAACTACTGAGCCCATGTGCCACAACTACCGAAGCCTGCACACCTAGAGCCCGTGCTCCGCAACAAGAGAAGCCACCGCAATGAGAAGTCCACGCACTGCAACAAAGAGTAGCCCCTGCTCTCTGCAACTAGAGAAAGCCCACGCACAGCAGTGAAGACCCAGCCACAAATAAATAAATAAATAATTTTTTTCAAAAAGAACTTTTAGGGCTTCCCTGGTGGCGCAGTAGTTGACAGTCCACCTGCCAACGCAGGGGACGCGGGTTTGTGCCCCAGTCCAGGAAGATCCCACATGCCGTGGAGCAGCTAGGCCCGTGAGCCATGGCCGCTGAGCCTGTGCGTCCAGAGCCTGTGCTCCTCAATGGGAGAGGCCACGACAGCGAGAGGCCCGCGTACCGCAAAAAAAAAAAAAGAACTTTTAAAAAAATCTAAAAAATAAAAATAAACACAATCCTACCACCCACTCAATCCTACCACCTCAACAAATCAAACGAACGTCTTGTTTCCACGTTACCTTCTATTAAATGGGTGGTACCTATTTCATTCAGAAAGGCAAGGAGGGCAGGAAAGTGGTACCTTAGTACTTAGAGCTTAGTACTTAGATCTTAGTGCTTAGTACTTAGAGCTGCGTAATGTCTCCAATGCCCTGAGAAGGCCCAGAAGACGTATGGACTCCATTCCACTGGATACCCCAAAGAACCAACAGTCAGTCTAAATCAGGGAAGTCGTATGTTGTTCCAGACTCACAAAGTCCTGGGTTCAAATCCTGACTCTGTCCCATGTTAGCTGTGGGCCTTAGTGTCCTGTCCAGTAAGGTCTGTATGGATGTTGAAACATGTACAGAGCACCTGGACCACACATGTTTTGTGTATCCCCCCCAAAAAGATGCTGAAGTACTTTAGGGTGTGACCTTATTAAAATAGGGTCATTGCAGGTGTAATTATTAGTTAAAATGAGCTTATACTGGTATAGGGTAGGTGCCCCTAACCTACTCTGACTGGTGACCCTGTGAGAAGATGGCCACGTGAAGACAGACACAGAGGGAGAAGGCCTTATGACGATGAAGGCAGTGAATGGAGCGACGCAGCTGCAAGGGAGCCCAAAGATTCCCAGCCACCACCAGAAGTGAGGAAGAGGCAAGAAAGGATTCCCCTAGAAGGGTCAGGGAGCCTGGCCTGCTAACCTCTTGATCTTGGACTTTTAGACCCCAGAACTGTTGTTCTTTTAAGCAACTCGGTTTGCGGGTCTTTGTTACAACAGCTCTAGGAAACGAATACACTGCCCAACTAGGGAGACTTCCTGGCAGTCTCTGCACATCCGCACAGAAAGTAGGACGGCTTCAAACGTGCAACAACAGGGCCTCCGCAAGCTCCCACAGCAGACCGACCATCGCACCCAACGATCTTTCTGGACCCAAAACGGACTTCATAACTAATCTTTACTGACTGGTTGTTAACGTTATTTATTTCACCCATCGCCCTGACTTGTCAATAATCTAAATCCAGCAAAACGCAAACTCAGGGAGGAGGTGCCCATGCATTCAAAGCCTTTAGCAGAGGCTGCCCTGGTGGCGCAGTGGTTAAGAATCCACCTGCCAATGCAGGGGACACGGGTTCAAGCCCTGGTCCGGGAAGATCCCACATGCCATGGAGCAACTAAGGCCATGCACCACAACTACTGAGCCCGCGTGCCACAACTACTGAAGCCCACATGCCTAGAGCCCGTGCTCCGCAACAAGAGAAGCCACCACGCTGAGAAGCCCGCGCACCGCGACGAAGAGTGGCCCCCGTTCACCGCAACTAGAGAAAGCCCGCCCGTAGCAACGAAGACCCAACGCAGCCATAGGCTGGGTCTTTCTCTCTAACTGGATGACGGTGAGCAAGTCGTTGTCTTAACAGGTTGGCACAATCTAACCCTAAGTGTCAGGGAAAGCCGAGATGCAGGCAGTGGCACAGAACACCTCTCCGGTCCCAAGATCCTAGTCCAAAACACGAGGGTCTCACCCATTCACAGACAAGCCTGAGCTAGGGCTCAGAAATGTTCTTCAATGCCGACGCTGACATGACGCCACTGTGTCGGGGTCCCCAGGCAGCCTGGGGGGTGAGGCGGCACGTCAGGGGCACGCACAGGAGGTAGATGCCAATGCAGGGCTCAGGTGAGAGGCTGCAAATCATGACACAAACCCACAAAATGCACGGGTGGCACATCTTCCAATGCTGTCATTCCGTTAAGTGAAAACCAAGATACAAACCTGCATATACACTATGAACTCGATAATATCAACAAAATTCACAGATAAAGCTGGAAAATCAGTACAAAAAGGTTAACTGTGGGATTAAGAGCTGTTTCTTTTTCCTCTCTTTTTCCAATTTTCTACCATTAGCATTAATTTATAAGATCATGGGAGAAAGCATCATTACAAAAGAAATGTTTCTAGTGTTTTGTTTTCTAACTTACAGAACTAAATCATGACGGGAAATGGTCTTTTTAATACTACTCTACTGACTGTTTTATGACATTTTCCTTCCAAGGAGAGCCAGCTCTTGTGATAGTGTATTACATAATCGCTCGTGGAACGAAGATGAGCTACCAGACCAGTCAAGATTCTAATTGTTCAAGGCTTTAAAATCAGTATTTAAATAAAACAGTACCCCCAAATTTCGAAGATGGGTCCACCTGTGTTTTCAGCCAGTGTGTTGTCACACCAGCCTGTCACAAGCCCTTCCCAGCGGGTCTGAACACTGGTCAGTGTGTAATGTGTTTTGCTACAGCCAGGAATGTATACATACTTATATGGTGGCATTTGTCAGACAAGCCATCAGGCCGAGCAGGTCATGCAGCAATGCGACCTGGGTAGTTATGGCTACAAATAAAAGGGTAGGGGGACTTCCCTGCAGGGGACGTGGGTTCGGATCCCCGGTTGGGGAACTAAGATCCCACATGCCACACGGTGCAGCTAAAAAAGGAAAAAAAGGTTGAGGGGCACAGGAGAATGTCAAGGCAGCACCTGTGTCCACCAAAACACATGAGGTCAAGGCCTTAAGAAGCCATAAAACAAGAACAGGAGAGTCAAAGACTGAAACAAGGTACAAAGGGCACGCGAGCCAACAGTGTGTGACCCTAAAACAGGGATCCGGCTGTCCCCGGGTCTGATGTGGTCAGCTACATTCCAGCCGTGTCCAAAGTCTGCATGACCCCAAAGATGCTGGGGAGCCGGTGCTCTGGACGGGGTTCTCTCAAGCACGCAAAAGCCTGGTAAGTTACGTCCCTCGGTCTCAATCTGTCCTGTAACAATCTGTGACAGCTCTGTGGTGCTGAGTTGCTTTTCATGCTGTGATTCTAACCCCTGTTCCTAAGAGAGAACACATTGCCCTTCCCGTGTGGTATTATTATACCGTCCCCGCTGCCACTCTACCTTATAAAGGAGAGGAGGGTTCACTGGCTTAACAGACAGCTCGTTGTTTAGGTTCGGCCAGGTGCTCGCGGAGTTAGCCCTGAAGTGTTAAGCCCTCCACAAGCCAGAGAAAACCTTCCCCTCCACAGCCAAGGCCCCCTCTCCTTCTAGAACCTGACAAACGTACCTTCCGAAGCTGCCAGAAACAGCAGGAGAGAAGCAGGGGAGGATTCTCTGCAAAGCAATCTCCAAGAAGAGCAGTACGATTCAAACCTTCTTCCTTTCTTTACACACATTTTTAAAAGTATTTTCATCGTTACCTAAATACAGCTTGTAAGTGCTGTGTGTCTAAGGAAAGTTCATTTGCTATTTCAAGGCTCTATGAGCAATGCTTTCAAATTTCCTAAAAAACAATTTCTAGAGAGTCCTAGAAGGGTTGTTTGCAGGCTAACCGAGGTAAAAAACTACCATATTTCTATTCCCCAAATCCAAAACTACATTAAAGAACAACTCTTCAAATTTAAGGAAAAACTTCATGTTAATTTGATATGTATTAGGTTGGCGCAAGTGAGTGAATAGATTTGGCCAGGGTTTTAAGTGATCGGTGGATAGGAGGTGAGCTAGGGTTATTCCCCAAGAGAACTCACCAAAGGCAAGACTGAATTTGAGGCCCAGCCTCAATGTAACTTTTTTCCCCCAACCTTCTTGAGGACATGGTCCCTTTTTTGGTACACAGCCTAGACCTACCAGCTGCCAGGAGTACTCGCAGATTATTACTGAGGAAGCCTGGTGGCAGGAGGGGCGGGGAGGGGGGGCGGATCCAGAGTGTCACGAAGGGCTGAGTGGGCAAGAGTCCTCTTCCAAGCCCTTGGAGACATGCTACAGCTTCCCCACAGCAGCAGGACAGGACGCATACTCCCCCAAATGGGCTTGTGAGCAGACTCAGAGCCCTTGTCTCGAGTGCCTTAGAACTAAGCCCCTCAATCTGCAAACCGTCTCATGGACAAACAATACGAGATCACCAAGGAACAGGTTCATGACATGCGTGTGCGAATTCATTTCCTCTGAGCAAATGATATTTTTATGCCTATTTAAAAGACAAGCACTCTCCCATGACAGATGCATTCATTATCCAACAATCCAGAAGCCTTCCGAGCACTCCTCTGGCCAGCATCTCTCCCTGTCAACAAGTGCAGTTGGCAACCCAGCGCCTCCGGAGCACCCCCCCCCCCCCCCCCCCCCCCCCCCCCCGCCACACCGGGCGCCCGGGGCCAGAGTTCAGATTCTGAAAACACAGCCCCGCATTCCTGAACCTGCTATTCACAGCCGCTCCCTGCCAGGAGTAGTCAAGACAGCCGTTCAAGAGACACCGTAGAAAACACTCCATTTCCCGTGTCCTTTGCATCCAGACCTGAACGCTACCGTTCTGACAGATTTATTAAACACTTGCGAAGTCAGGAACTTGAGGAAATATACACACAGACATTCAAAAAAGAACAGAAACGAAGCTTCCTTCCAGAAGTTTTATTTCCATAATCCTGGTAGATGCTAATCTATTCCAGTTTCATTTATTTTAAAAATCCTTATTTCTGTTGCAAAGAAAGTCCTGGGTCGGCTCATGCCTTTACTTCCAGAGATCAACCGCCCAAACCACAAGCCCTCAAGATTAGAAATAAGTCTAGATAAACAGCCAGGCCCTACTGTATAGCACAGGGAACTATACTCACTATCTTGTAATAAACTATAATGGAAAAGAATCTGAAAAAGAATATAACTGAATCACTTTACTGTATACCTGAAATATTGCAAATCAACTATACTTCAATTTTAAAAATGAGGAAAAAAAGATTAGAAATAAGTCATGTTAGGCAATGTTTCCTGTCTTTACCCTAATAATAGTGTGAAATGGCTTGCAGAGATAAGCTATAGAAGCTTTCATGATGGACAGCCCAGAGGTTTAAGGGTATCTAAACCCATTGTTTAAAAACTGTCCCCTTTCCCTAATACCAGCATCAGGAAAGAGAACCAGTACTAGAGTATTAAATTCAGAGACATCCCCAAACTATGAATTCATAGCTCTTCCTTCACCCATCAGACATTTTAATTACTGGCCTTAATTACATTACATAAATCACTACATTAATTACAGGTAACAGACTGGAACTCCATCCTCTTCCCCTTAAGACCCTATCAGGTCATAATGCCTTGAAGGTAAGAATTCTCTAACACAGCTTCTCCGCTGGGCACATACGGACTTTCCATAAATACTTCTCAAGTGTTGCTGACTAATCAGCTTCATAAAAAGAAAAGACAAGGTGCCAGGGCTCTGCTACCAATAGCTGGGCAAATCAGATGGCCACACCCACTTCAGTTTGCAACCTGAGGATGTCAAGCGGCCTGGACAAATCTTTATGTACACATTCAATGAGGTAAAGTCGCTGAAAAGTGCGATACAGTACACAAAAATACTGCAGTATTATTACTGAGCTAATAAGCAATTTTTTTTTTTTTTAAATAGGAAGATGGGAAGAAAAAGGCATTACCAGCTGCTGTTCTTTCTTGGAGAAAATGAAGACTGATAACCGTTAAGTAATACAGACAGACGAGGGCAACTGCAGACAATGGCCAAGTCTTGAAGTGGGCAGAGCGAGAGAGCTCCCCTGTCCAATTCCTCGAAGACAGCTTCACTCTCCTTCTGAGCAAGGGAAAATTATATCCACAACCCCTTCTACCTTCTCCCCATCCCTTTTCTTTCTCTCCTCTCCCTGCTGGGAAGGACTCCTCCATTCCCTTGCTACATGTGGCCAGCCCCAGGGACATGGGCCCAGGGGTTAACTCTTCACAGGTATTTGGAATTCTGGGCTAGAGCCAGAAACCTGGCACCCAAGCTGCTAACAGGAAATTCTGGATCCCCCCACCCCCACCCCCGCTGGCCCCGAAGCAGCAGAGCTTGAAATGCCAGAAATTCTCAGCTTACTTCACACCGCCCACCCCACCCCCAGGGGATATGTCCACCAACTACAGAGAACGGACTTGATTTTGTAGGAAAGAAAAAACTCTGCAGTCAGGAGAAGACTAGGCAGGGTGTGGGGGGCAAGGGGTGAAATAGGTGAAGGGGGTCAAAGGTTCACACTTCCTGTTATAGAATAAATAAGTCCTGGGGATGTGACTACAGTTAATAAGTCCTGGTGACTACAGTTAATAAGACTGTATTGCATGTTTGAAAGCTGCAAAGAGAGTAGATCTTAGAAGTTCTCATCACGGGCTTCCCTGGTGGCGCGGTGGTTGAGAGTCCGCCTGCCGATGCAGGGGACACGGGTTCGTGTCCCAGTCTGGGAAGATCCCACATGCCGCGGAGCGGCTGGGCCCTTGAGCCATGGCCGCTGAGCCTGTCCGTCCAGAGCCTGTGCTCCGCAACGGGAGAGGCCACAACAGTGAGAGGCCCGCGTACCGCAAAAAAAAAAAAAAAATATATATATATATATACACACAAATATAAAAATATATAAAAACTGAATCACTTTGCTGTACACCTGAAACTCACATAATGCTGTAAATCAACTATACTTCAAAAAAAAAAAGTTGACGACCACCACACCCCCCCACATACAGCTTCCAGTTATTCCACGATAACAAGCAGGGGAGGACAGACTAATACTGACTACGCCCAGTGGCTGTCAAGCACTGTCCTAGTACTTCAGATGCATTTTTCCCCAATTACTATTATAATTACAACAAGCTGTGTTAGGTAGGTAGCATTAGCCCATTTTACAGAAGACTAAACTAAGGCCCAAGGTCATACAAGGAATAAGAACAAGACTTCTTTCCTTTCCTACCTCCTCATAGTCCTATTCTTTTTGCCAACAATGATGAAGGAAATGAGATATAGATGTAATTGAGGACGTATTAGAACAAACCATCAAAACCAAATTAACTTTATTCCACTCTATGGCTTAGTTGTAAAACACAAAAGGACATGAATCCAAAACAAACAATCAAACAATAAACGCGAAGATGTCCCGAAGTCAAATTCTAATTCTTCTTCCTCAAGGGACTGCCATGTTCCTCTAAACCAGCTTCAGTTCTCCCCTCAACCTTAACGGGAAGAGAAGCGAGGGTCTCTAAAACCAGGCTGAGGGTGCTCAGGAAGCTGGGGACCCCAGGAAACTGAGCATGGTCCAGCCATACAGTCAAGTCCACAGAGGCCCAGAGAGACAGAGAATCAGATGCAAAAATCGTGTCTCCTCCAAAAATTAAATATGGAATTACCATATGACCCAGCAATTCCACTGCTGGGTATACACCCAGAACTAAAAGCAGGGACTTGAACAAATATTGGCACACCTATGTGCCCAGCAGAATTATTCACGACAGGCAAAAGGCAGAAGCAGCTTCGTGTCCTTCGATGGACGAACAGGTAAGCCAGACGTGGTCTGTACACCCAATGGAATATTATTCAGCCTTCAAAGGGAAGGAAACTGACACAGGCTGCAATGTGGATGAACCCTGAGGACATTATGCTCAGTGAAATTAGCCAGTCATGAAAAGACAAACACTGCATGGTTTCACTTACACGAGGGAACTAGAAAAGTCGGATTCGTACAGACAGAAAGCAGAATGCTGGTGCCAAGGGCTGGGGGAGGGGGAATGGGAGTCAGTGTTAATGGGGACAGAGTTTCAGTCTGGGAAGAAGAAAATTCCAGAGCCACACAGTGGTGACGGTTGCACAACAATGTGAATGTCCTTAATGCCACTTAACTGTACACTTAAGAATCACTGAAATGGAAAGCTTTATGTTATGCATATTCTACCACAATTTTTTTTTTTAATTCTGTTACTTAAACCATTTTTAAAGGAACAAAGCAAAGCAAGGGTCTTGAGAGACACCAGCCCAGCCCAAGAGGAGGGGAGCAGGTCTGGAGGAGCTGAGCTGGGGGAAGGTGGGAACTGAATCTCAGGGGCCACCTAATCTTTCTAGAAAGGGCTAAACTCAGTCAAGTGACAACAGAGCCAGAGCATCTCTGCCTCGGATCAGACAGCTCCTGATCTGTAGTAAAGGAATGCGGGCCGGTGGTCTCCGAAATCCCATCCCACCATCGCCCCCCTGTGACCCTCCGGGTCCGACCAGCAGGTGTCCCAGCAGAGAGATAAGGTCGTCCTCGTGATGGGAAGACTTGAACCCACAGCTGCGGAGGTTATTCTTATTTTATTATTATTATATTTTTAGCATTTTTTTTCTTTTTTTTTTTTGGCTGCATTGGGTCTTCGTTGCTGCGCACAGGTTTCTCTAGTGGCGGCGAGCGGGGGCTACTCTTTGTTGTGGTGTGCAGGCTTCTCATTGCGGTGGCTTCTCTTATTGCAGAGCACGGGCTCTAGGCGCGCAGGCTGCAGCAGTTGTGGCTCAAGGGCTCTACAGCGCAGGCTCAGTAGTTGCGGTGCACGGGCTTAGTTGCTCCGCGGCATGTGGGATCTTCCCGGACCAGGGCTCGAATCCGTGTCCCCAGCATTGGCAGGAGGATTCTTAACCACTGCGCCACCAGGGAAGCCCGGAGGTTATTTTTAAATAGGAAAATGAGTCCATTTCATCCCAGTCACCTACGGAAGGTTGCGGAGCTGATTCACAAAAGGGAGAGGGACCGGGGCACCCGGAAGCACCCAGGGAAGCCAACTGTGTCAACACTTCACAGAGCGCAGGAGGGCTGGGCCCCCAGACACACCCGCACCCGAGGCCCAGGGCCGAACCCCGGGCCAGCTGTGCTCACAGTAGGTCCTCCACCTGCCGGTCCCCAGTGATGAGAAGGAGGCAGAAAGACTTCAAGGCGGCAGGAGCTTCTTCAAGTCTTTTGGCCCCAACACGGAGCTTATAAATAATGTGCCCAAAGCAGGCAAGAACCTCAAAGATTTGGTTCAAAGGCCCTAACTGCCTGGACTAAATATTTCCGTTTTGAAGGGCAAAGGCCACAGAAGCCAACCTCTTACGGTGTGGTAGAAACATCACAAAACGTCTTAATGAAGTAAGTTTAAAATGACGCCCAGGCTGACATATTCAAAGGGATTTGCGTGCACACTTGAGAATTCCAGTCCTAGGTTAATTACTAGAATAAGAAAGTAATTACGAGAGCAGAGTTGTTCTAGATTGATTGCTAGAGTAGTCACGAGAGCAGAGTCGTTCTAGGTTAATTGCTAGACTAAGTAATCACTAGAGTAGAGCTGCTCTAGGTTAATTACAAGAGTGGAGCACATTCCATGAGGGCAAGACTTTGTCATGTTCACCGCCTGGAAGAGAGCTAGGCGCCCAGAAGCCCAGTAAATACCTATTCAATGAACTTGTTTTCCAAGAGCTTCACGCTCTTAAAATTCAACTGTTTACTGACCACAACCAAGGCCTGACCTAACACTGAAACACGCACACACGATATTAAAAAGTCCTGTGTCAAAGTCACTTCAAGCTTCGGGTGGTGCGGAATCCCCACCACCTGTCCTGCTGCACCTGGCAACCGGGACCCCAAGAAACCTCAACTCTAGAAGCCAGTGTACAAAAATGGTTGTTTCAATGAGAAAAGCAGAGGGTGGTTAGTTCGCACCACAACAAAGTTATTTTTCCTGCAGAAATTTCCTAAATAAAGGTTTTTTTTAAGTTCTACTTTATATTTTGTTATTGCAGGCTCAAAATACCTCAATCAGTGGACGAGTACTTCCGGGCTGACACTTAAACGTATTTGTTTATTTAACTTTTTATTTGGAAATAACTGCAAGCTTCAGGAATTAAAATAGGACCAAGAACACCCATATACCCTTTGCCTAGAAACAGATTCACCAACTGTTAACAGCTCACCCCATCTGCTCTAACACCCTCTCTTTTTCTCATGAGATATGATATGCGATGACCAATATGATGTGATACGGTGCGCTATGCTGTATGACATAATGTGACGTGCTATGGTATGATGTGATGTGATACGATATTGAATACGGATATTCTCTTAACACAATAGCCTAGCTGCCAATGTCACTCAATTTAACACATGCTATGCTTTTATCTACTCTTTGTATTCCGGTTGTGTTATATTACCCAATAACAAACACCCATTAGAGCATTTTCCCCTCCAGCCCAGGACCCTCTCTAGGGCTGGGTATCACATTTAGTTATCATGTACTGCTCAGTTTCCTTTAATCCACAGCCCTCCTTTGTCTTTTAGGGTTGATGTTTTAAAGACAGAAGTCCCCATCTCCCTTTTTTTGTTTTTGACAGTTTTGATCCAAGAAGTTGTTTTTAGCTTGTAATAAAAATATTCTGACATCTGAAATACTACAATCTGATTCAAATTTATAGATTTTTCTATACATCTTTAATAATTTACTCTGTGCTTAAAATGGAGATCTCTCTGAGGCTTAAGTAATGGGGAAACTGTCTAATTTATACAACTCTGATTCTAAATAAAACTTTTCAGGAATGCATATCACAATATTATACATGTAGCATATTAGAGCACGTCTTCCCAAAGCTTCTGCGATTAGGATCTCTTTTTGTGTGAGCACATCAGCCATTTAAGTCTCTCTCTGAGGTTCTCCCTCCTTCTCCTTCTCTCTCCCCCTCCTGTCTTCCCGTCTTCCCATCTTCCCGTCTTCCCTCCCTCCCCCCCACACACACAGACTTTCTAATGATCTTTCTGCTATAAAGGGATGCTCACCTATGGAGCCTATGGTCTTGAATCTTAGTAGGATTTCAGGCACCATCAATACAATCAAATCTCTGGCTTTGCCTACAGTGTGGGTTTCTGTAGATTTTAATTCAAAAAAAGTAAACACGCTTACCATTATATGACTCTAACCTAACTTTTGGCTCTTAATATACAGTGCTCAAATCCAGCCTTCCAGGTCATGCAGAAAGTTAAAAACCAAAAAAGGAAAGCAGCTCTTACAGTGGGACACACATCCCATCAAAGAAAACCTTGCAGTTCCACAAGAGGCTTTCCAACCTCTCTCCTCCTCAAATCTCAATGTTTTATTTGGATAAATGAAGACAAGCAAGAGACTGAAAGACAAAACAACACCCACTTAATGCAGACCTTTTCACAGCAAAGCCACCTGAGCATCAGACTTCAGAACTGTAGCCCTCGGACACGCCACCATCAACCTCACCTAACAGCAACTCCCAGGTTAATACACTACGCTGTAGCGCCATCTCTTATCAGCCTCACCTGGCCACGGAGCTGGCTCAGGAACTTGACTTCAACCAGCAAGTGGTGGTACAGCAGACACGCATCTCACTCTAATTTATCAAATTCAACCGCAGAAAAAAAAACAAAAAACAGTGAGAGGCAAAACGTGGACCAAAACGCAGAGGGGACAATAAATTCACCTGGACAGCCCACAACTCCAGGAACACATGCGCTGGTGTGAGCCCCAGGGGGGCTGGAATCTCCCAGCTCCATTGAGGCCTCCACCTCGCAGAAACTCCTGGTACCAGGAGCAGATTACCAAGACAGGTGACGCTGCTGGTTTCAGGGTAAGTTTAACCGCAGGCACTTTCTGTCCTTCATGTTGATTTCGGAACCTAATCCCCACGTTGAGAGACAGCTCTATTATATGGGGATGAAAAACACAGGCACACGTATGTGTGCACACACACACACACACACACTGTTTTGTTACGCTGGGTTTGTCCAGATCTAGTCTCTCCAGCCAAATCCTTGCTGTGACTGAATCCTTGACACATGCGAGACCGTGAGCTATCTATTCTGAAAGTAATCTTAAGGCCTTGCTTACATTTTACATTTATTTTTAATTATAACAGCAAAACAGCAACATAACAGAAACTCAGAACCCACCTGGGCTCTCTGCTCCTGTAGCAGATGAAGTATCTAATCTCTAAGGTGCACTAACCTTTTCTGCCTTTTTTTTTTTTAAACGAAGAGTTTGTCATGTAAATACTGCTTCTCAAGTGAGAAACTCCAGAGGTTCCTTCCACAGCTTGCATCACTAGGCCCATCCCATTTTTAAAATGTTACCAAATTTCCTCATGAAAACATTCCTACATCCCATCACTGGGCCACAATTTAGAACCCTGTTAGATGGACTCAATCATTCAGGGCAGCCAAACTTCCTGAGGAGCCTTTGTAGTTCACTGAAATAATCTGCATTTTCCATCTAGCAATAAATTCTATTTTTGAATCCTGATAACATGATTTACAACAAAAGACTATTTAGCTTTATGAATCTGAGAAATAAAGTCTGGTCAAAACACTTAGTGAAGCCAGATCAGATTCCCACCAGCACTTACCCCCACAAGAGGGTACAAGGGGCGTGGCACCAAATGCCAAACAAGTAACGTTACTCAATTTTGTAAGTTGCCACGGTCTCCTCAAAGGGTTTCTTTTGCCAGGTGAAGCAATCACTGTCCAGGGCTAAGCCAACATCCTTGGGTTCCATCTAAATTAGTTAAATTCTCTTGGTGGTCAGTTACAGATCCTTTGAGGCATTTTTGTTGTTGTTGTTCAGTCCTGAGTACATAACTTCATTTCCAAAACAAAATTCCTTGGGAAATGCTCCTGAGGTCTCCCTCCCCTGGATGCCTTACCTACTTCCTTGACCTCTTCAAATTCTACCCACTGCCCATCTCGAGGCCCAGCTGCCCTTCCGCAAGCCCACAATACCTACAGATCCATCATTCAGCAGACACTCTGTTGACAAATAATAAATTTGTAACAGTGACAACAACAAAAACCAACCAAACTCCACCTTGACCAAGCTGTACCCACACGCGGTCCCTACTTCCTCACCACCCACCAGCAGCCTCCAGCCCACCCCTACGCCACGCCAACCGGCACCCAAACTGCTCTCACTGAGGCTGCCAACGTCTTACAAGCCTGTTCCACATGACGTTGCACAGTTGATCCCTCTTCCCTCCCTCCTTCTTAAATACACTCTTCTCTTGCCTTCTAGAAAAATCCACCCTGCTGATTTGCTCCCCTCCCCAGCCACTCCTCACCCCCCTCTGTGGTTTCCTCCTCTGTCCAGGCCTTACTGGACAGCTCACAGCCCGTCAAAGCTAACTTATCCAAAGCAGGCTCTCAGAGGCCACAGGGCTTTTGCACATGCTGTTTTTTCCACCCGGAAGGCTCTTTCTCTCACTCTGCAGCAGGCTAGCACCATCCTATACACCCTGCAGGTCTCAGCTGAGATCACAGGTCCTCAGAGAAATGCTCCCTGACACCTCAAGCTAAATTAGCTTCCGTGTTATTCCCTCTCACACCCCCTATACTTACCACCATTGATAATTCTGTATTTCATGGTTTAATACTGCCCCCCACCAACCACAAGCACCTTGCCCCCTCCAGACTGTACGCTCCATGAGAACAAAGGGCCTGGCATTGTTGGATGCAATATTCTTTGGGCTTTTTCTTCTTCTTTACATACAAATAATTAAGTGGATTTTGCCAACGTGTCTATAAAATATAACAGTTTGAAATATAAACACTTCCACAAAGCAAAAACTGCTGTTGTTGTTATATTATCACTGTTCTGCAGGTTAAGGAACTGAGACCCCAGGAGGAATGGGATCCAGTTATAGTACCCTACCTATAGGAAAGGGACAAAAATTATAAATGTATTATAAGTGTATAACTCTAACCTGATTTCTTCTCTGGAGGAAAACAATCACCCAGAATAGATATATTTTAATTTCAAATAAAAGTACCTGTGGTTAGAGTAGATGCATTTCTGAAAATAGGTGAAACAGACATACCCCACATATTTGAGACACTTTGAAGGCTAAATATAGTTTACTGAGAGGACAAATATGTGAAGCAGGGCAGTTCAGGAATCACGGCCATGAGGCGCTAATACGACTGCTTCAATGCCTCTCCTGACCCCGTTACCCACGGGATCCCCGTTACCCAGAAAAAATGCCAAGCTCTCCCAAAGTTTGCATTCTGTATTTTATCCAGTTTACACGTGCATGGAAAGAAGCATCTACCTGGACAAGGCCCACGAGAAACCCAGCAGCCCCTTCCTGCTCCCACTTCCCGGCTCCCCGAGGGCAACCACTCCCAGCTCTTTACTAGTTTTTTTTCCCATTTACCTCCACTTCTCCGGGAACATGCTGGTACGACTACTTCTTCAATTTTCCATACGGGCATCGGCTGGCAACTTCCAGAAGTGGAGGATGTATCCCCCCCGTTCACTCAGCAACCCCACCTGCCACTCACTCCTCAATTAGGCAACAGCCTGGGTTAGACCCAGAGTCGATATTTACATTATTGTAACGATGTAAACAGTGCAAGCTGAGCTTTGCAGTAAAAGGATGAAACCTTTCCTAACCTACACAGCTTTTTATGTTCCCTGGAGCTGACAACTGTCCTGGAACTCTTGGCTCATTCAGCTTTCTATGTGTCAAGAATTCATCCACAAGCTCTCCCCTGGTGAGCGCATGTTCCTCCAACAGTGCGAGTGCAGGCGTATCCCTGCTCTATGAGTTTCTCTTCTCCTAGGAGTTGTCCTGGAGCCTCCACCCTGCTCCTATCTGGACTGAGGACCAGACTCTCATTTAAGGCTCTCCCTTCACCATCATCACAGAGATTCCCTTCTGCAGATTTCTTCTTAAACAAGTAACAAAAAGCACAAACTATTAGAGGACAAGAATGGTACATCTGGCTGCATGAAAATTAAGAATTTGGTCCTTTAAAAGACCCACAACAGGGCTTCCCTGGTGGCGCAGTGGCTGAGAGTCCGCCTGCCGATGCAGGGGACGCAGGTTCGTGCCCCAGTCTGGGAAGATCCCACATGCCGCGGAGCAGCTGGGCCCGTGAGCCATGGCCGCTGAGCCTGCGCGCCTGGAGCCTGTGCTCCGCAACGGGGGAGGCCACAACAGTGAGAGGCCCGCGTACCGCAAAAAAAAAAAAAAAAGAAAAAGACCCACAACAAAAATACAAAGCCCAAGCATGGAGTGAGATTTTTCAATACATATAATAGAAAAAGAATACAGAACACAGAGACACACGTGCATGCACACATACAAAGACACACACACAGCTCCTAAGATAAGAAAAAGACACAAACCTTTCTCAAAAGGCAAAACAAATACTTAATAAACACATAAAAAGATTCTTATCCCTATGAGGGAAACACCATCTCGCTGGTTCTCAAATACTATTTTAATACCTACTAGATTGGCCAAAAGTAACATCTCTGACCATGTTCACAGCAGCACTATTTGTAATAGCAAAACAACAGCAACTAGAAACCCAAATATCAACTGACAGGAGAATGAACGAATAAATCAATCAACAATGGTATATTCATTCAATGGGTCACTACCCAGCAATGAAAAGAAATAAACATGGTTACATGCATCAGCATGGTTCAATGTTAGAGAAACATAATTTTACATATAAAACTGGAACTATAATGGGGGAGGGGGGCAGAAAAATAAGCTTCGGAAAAAATACATGAAGTGTGACCCCCCCTTGTAAAGAGTTTAAGAAAAAAACATAAAAAACTAAACAATGTGTTGATTAGGGATACATATAAATGTGTCAAAACTATAAATAAAAGCAAGGGAGTATTAACACATAACTCAGGATATTAATGCCCACAAGATTTCATAATTTAAAACTTCAGGCAAACTATCATCCCATTATATTTGAATATCCATTCTCTACTAGTAAGTATTTATTCAGAATAAAACCAATCACACAGTACCTTTTCCTAAGGAGACCTTACTGGGGGCTGTTTATTTTGTTGTTGATTTCTCTTTCCCTTTTTTTAAAGTTAAAAAAAAAAAGGAAGCAGAAAAATAATAAAATCTAATGGTTACAACACACCCACCAAATGTTCAAGAATATTAATGACTCAGATTCGTAGAGCTGTGTAAGTTGGCTGGTGATGTGCTAGGAAAATCATTCTGGGTCTGTACAGGATCATTTCCATAAAGGTTACCAACAGGGAGTTCTAACAGCTGGGCTGGCGCAGCTGACAACCACCCACTAATCCTTACAAGCACATAGGGCGGGTGTGTGAAATGGCAATAACAACCCTCTGTATTATTTATTCCTGTTTTCTTCGTAACTTCCATTTTCAGGATCATGCGAAACACTTCTCCACCTCAAAGGCTCCCAGCTATCAATTCTACGTGGGCATTCGTGTATTCACTAAATACATATCAACAGCGCTCCAGCCACAGTGACAGCAAGGATTCCAGCGCAGGCGGCACAGTGGTGAGGGACGCAGACCTGGGACCTCCCTTCTGGAGCTCAAGGTCTGGTTTGCTCGAAACAGATAAAGCCACAAAGAGCCACATCACAACCAACAGTGGTCAGTGTTATAAAGGAAAAGTAGAGGGTGGGACAAGAGGATGGGGGCAGCGGGGTCCATGTCCAAGCACGGAAGTTTAGGCTGAGACGGGAAGGGGAGGTGTGAGCACCCCAGGCAGAGGGAACAGCCCGTGAAGGCCCAGGAGAGGAAAGTGACCGACACTGGAGGGTCTTTGCTCTAGAGCAGAAGGCAGAGGAGAAAGAGCCTTAGAGGTGGTGAAGGGGTAGCTCACGCGAGACCCCAGGAGCCGTGAAAATATGTTCAGGGCTGCTTTTGAATGCAATTGACTAAAGCTTTACAAAATAAGGGGGACAAAAACCTGTGCTGGAAATATGATGAGATTTACTACTTTCATTTTTAATAAATCCCTCCTTGATCCAATGCTGCCAGAATATGGCTCAAGTAGATGGATTCTTTAAACGTTCCAAGCCTCCCAATCATTTCCAGCTCTTCCTAAAGAGCCCCAATTAGGCTGAAACAGCCTTCACTACCCACACATTTGTACCTCGTATTATTTCCTGGAGTGACACAGCCCAGGCCTTGTTTGATGATCTAATTACAAATGCATGGCCCTTATTATGTTCTCATTAAATGCATCTGTTGGGAACCCCAAGGCTTTTGTTAATGGCTTATCAGCCCTTAGAGATAACACCAGTAACTTTACTTATATAAACCTTCTGATTTATGCTCCTGGAATCAAAGTACTTCTGCTGTTTGTGATTTCTTCCTTGTTGTGCTTCTGGAAAACAAGACCGAAGTATGGAAGACTCTAGAGCCAATATGTGGGGAGTCTGCACAATGCAACGGCCGCCCTGTTGAGCCAAAGGGGTTTTGCTGGTGGCGGGGACGAAATCCACCACCAACCTCAGCTACCTGAGCAGGACTCAGCTGACGTCAGGCGGGCTACATGAAAGGCCACACTGGTGCTGGGCTTCACCATTCCAGCCATGGCACAGAGTCATTCTGAGCAAGCTCTGGGAGCCCCACGGGAATCCCTAGATGAAACCCCCCCAGTCACAGGGACACTGTTCCAAAGGCAGGAGACGATTCACCCTGGGTACAGCCGGCCACTCACACTCAGTTTCCTTTATTTACTAGGATTTAATGTGGTCAAAGACCCCCTGTATCCAAGTCCTGCTGGCACAAATTGCTATTTAAATATTTAATCTTCTAATTACACTTAGTAAATCCTGCGCTAATAGATAAACGTCGCTTACATCCTTCACTACAATGCAAACTATTTTACGACACTTGTGTTCTAAGAAGCGCTCTTGTTCTTCGGTTTTTTTAAATGTTACTTTGCTTTGCTTTTCTTCAAACCTACCAGGTGACGAGCACAACTAAGCCCTTCATGTACGTTGTTTATTTTCATTCTAACCCTTATTATAATCGGAAGCCTTGTGCATTGCTGATGGGAAAGTAAGATGGGGTAGCCATGGTGGAAAACAGCTTCTAACACTCTAAAGTTAGTTTTTGTTCGTGCCTTAAGGCAGAGTTATAACGAAGTCTCAAAGAAGCCAAATAAACTGGCCCAGATCTGTACCCAACAAACTTATCTTGACTCCAAAGCCCATATTTTCCACTCCCACTCCATACTTCCTCCCTTGACCCTGTTAGGAAATCGGTTACCCCATAACTGCTACAAATGCGGTGACAGGAACAGGGGCCAAAGAGAAACACTCTGAAAAGTAGAAAACATCAATATGTGATTCAAACTGTAACTTTTAAACTGCCAGCCTCTTTGGGGAAAGAAATGCAAGATTATACAGGAATGTGCGTAATAAAACTGAAAAATAAATAAAATCCTTCAAAGGGGCACATCTGGGTGGTGATATTCGGTCTTTATTTTTGTTGTTGTTGTTGTTAATTTATTTTTAGCTGCATTGGGTCTTCGTTGCTGTGCACGGGCTTTCTCTAGTTGTGGCGAGCGGGGGCTTCTCACTGCAGTGGCTTCTCTTGTTGCGGAGCACGGGCTCTAGGCGCGTGGGCTTCAGTATTTGTGGTGCACGCGGCTCGCGGGCTCTAGAGCGCAGGCTCAGTAGTTGTGGCGCACAGGCTTAGTTGCTCTGCGGCATGTGAGATCTTCCTGGACCAGGGCCCGAACCTGTGTCCCCTGCATTGGCAGGCGGATTCTTAACCACTGCATCACCAGGGAAGCCCATCGGTCTTTAAAGTTTCATTCATGCTGCTCATTTTAAGTGCATCAGAGACCCCCGGGGGTGGGGGGTGGGGTGGGCAGTGATGCTGGGTGTCCTTCTGCCCACCACCTCCCAAAGGCTAACTGCTCCCACTCTGTTCTCCCAGAGCTGCACTTTTATAAGAAATATTCCCACAGGCTGGAGACCATATCCAAGGGAACACTGTATAACTTCACTTCCTCCCTTCCAGGGCAGCAAAAATCACTGTCAGGGGAGTTGTGGAAACATCTTACAATACTGTGTTCAGCCACACCATGTTCACACTGGAAGCGAAGGTCACTGCCTTCCACCACCACCTGCCCCCTCCCCAGCCCAGGATCTCCTTCTCGAAGCGGGTCCCTGGGGCTGGTAATTGAAGTCACCTGAGAGGCTGGTGCCCCGCTCCTTTACCCTCAAAGGAGAAGCTACAAAAACAGACAGGAGGTTTCAATTCCCACCCACTCTCTCCAGCTTTTGGGTGGGTCAGCCTGCAGGTACACAGGAAGCCGAGGAGAGAGAGGGCATGTTTCCTGGCCCATGTGATCAGCTCAGTCTGAAAGCTGGGCCTCCACACCCAACCAACTTTTGAGAAAAGAAGTGGGCTCCATCATTCATGCATGGACTCAACCATCTATTCATCCCACAAATGTTAACTGAGCATTTACGCAGGGCTAGGCACCATCACAGGTAAAATACCTGCCCTCATAGACCAGACAATTTAGTAAGGGAAACAATGAACAAAATAAATATTTTGTATATTAGAAAGGGCTGTGGGGAAAATAAACCTGGAGATGTGTATAGGGAGTGTGTGTGTGTGTGTGTAAGCAGGAGGACGAATTACAATCCTCCAATGAAACAGAGCCTTCTATTTCTGAGGGTGGGCAAGTTTTCAACATGTCAGATTACTTTAAACACCAATGGAGACCTCACATTTTTAAGCCCGTACTACCTAATCTCAAACTCAGCATCGCAATACAAGAAGAGACACTTCCTTTTACTGCTCCTTTACATTTTATCTCCAGCCCTCTTAATCATCCTCTACTCGCTTCTCTCCAAAGAAAAGCCTAAAACCAGTCAGAATGCACACCCATTGATTTCAGAGATAAACTCAGTTTAACCTTTAAATCTTTGAAATAAATTGCTAAATATCTGACAAATTAGAATTCTATGTTTTCTGACAACCGCCACCAACATGGAGCTGGCCTCTGTGTCACGTGTTTTCATTTTACAACATTCGTAAGAGCCCCAGTAAGACCAGCCATCGGAGGATGTGGTAACAGGGTTGCCTAACTGGTACAGCCACTGGCTCCCCGGCTAAATGTCCAAAGGTGGAGTGTTCAGCTGCCGTAGGGGATGCCACCCTTTCACAATCACCAGGAGGTTCTGAGTCTCCAAGAAATAAAGCAAAGTGCCAGGGGTCTTTTTGTGGGGAATTTTCCTCCCTTTTTTGGCCAATCTTACTGCCTTCAAGAATAAGAAAATTGGGGGCTTCCCTGGTGGTGCAGTGGTTAAGAATCTGCCTGCCAATGCAGGGGACACAGGTTCAAGCCCTGGTCCGGGAAGATCCCACATGCCGTGGAGCAATTAAGCCCGTGCGCCACAACTACTGAGACTGCGCTCTAGAGCCCGCGAGCCACAACCACTGAGCCCATGTGCCTAGAGCCCGTGCTCCGCAACAAGAGAAGCCACTGCAAGGAGAAGCCCCCGCTCACCGCAACTAGAGAAAGCCTGGGCACAGCAACGAAGACCCAACACAGCCAAAAAATAAATTAAAAAAATAAATAAAGAATAAGAAAATTGTGCATACTCACAGCAAACCCAAACCAAAGTAAAGCCCAAAGGCACAGGCGCTACAGCCCTGCTTGACTTTGGAATGCAGCAGGAGTGAGAGCATCATTTTGAGTTCATCTCAGACAGACTGGACCTCAAAGCAGGCTCTCCAGCAGGGAAGGCATCCTGAACCTCCATCAGGCACGGGATCTGAGGCTTTGCCCTCCAGGTCTGGACCCACCTCCCCTGCTGGATGGTGAATAACCTGAAGTCCTTCCCAAAGTAGCCACAGGAGGAGCTTCCCACAGTCAGTGTGCGCCGAACTAAGTCAATGAACATTTGCTGGACCGACGTTCCTATGTTTGCTGTGTCACAAATCTTCAAGCCCTGTCCTCACCCTCTACTAAAGGAGACCATTTATAGCCCAGGTGCTGTGTTTAACGCATCAATGATTAAGATACACAGCCTTCAAAGGACTGGGGAGATGAACCCCTCCTCTGGCCTCTTCGCCTCTGATGAGCCCCACAGGGCGCCACCAGCCTCCGTTTCCCGAGAGCCCAGGCACTAAGTGTCACTGTGCTGCCCAGGGGCCCAGGAGGCCCACCCAACCTCCTACACTAACTCCCCCACTCAGAGCTTCACAGAGCTCGCAGAGCAGGCCCACCTGCTGCCCACCACGACCACAGGTCACCCCACTGCCCCTTCCATCCAGAAATCCCACCAACTCCGGCTGACTCCTTGAGGCTCAGTGAAGTCTACCCTCCCTACCGAATCCAACTGCCTGCTTTCCGGCCTCCCCGGCCTAAAGTATGGGAAGGGTAAAGCCCTGGTTCTGCCCTTTCAGGACGTATGAATCGCATTTCCCCGTAGCCTTTACTCCAGGAGGGCCTCCCCCAGAATAAACAGGCAGCAGTCACCAACAATGGGCCCAGGGATCCAAGCTCGTCCCCTTGACTGCCCTCTCCCCCGCCCTGGTCTCCTCCTTGGCATAAGGAGGGACAAAATGGGAAGATCTAAAGTCCCTCTTATTTCAGATTCCAAAATCTGAAATTCCATATAGCTTCCCTAGATACAACTGGAAAAGCCTCATATTGTTCCTCTGTTGACCTTTTAAACAGGTGTCCCAGCTAATGCAAGTTATCCAAAGGCCTGATTTTCAAGGAGTTTTGGACCGTAACTTTTAGAGGAAAAAAAATGTTTTTTTTAAAATAAATTTTACAAGCCTGAGTTTTTTTCCTCCTTTCATTCCCAGGAGGAAAGTGAAGGGATGGGGGCGGGGAACTGACCTGCTCAGTTCTGCTATTAAGATCACGAGCTCGCGATTCGTACCACCTGCGTTCCTCCCCCGGGCGTGGAGACCGTCCCAGGCCCGCCCGGCCCGCCCCGTTCACCCGCCCGGCAGTCCCGGATTGCCAGAGCCTCCCGAGCTGCGCCCCACCGTGGGCCGGCCGTGTGTCCCCAGCCGCGACACCACCTGGAGCCTCGGGCGCGTCCAGATGGCCGGGGCGCACCCGCTGTCACCTGGCCCCGCACGACGGCCCCGCTCCTCCCCGGGCGGCCCTCGCTCCAGCCGGCGTCTCTCCTTCGCTTCCCGAGCCAAGCCTGGCCTCCGGGCGGTCACCGGGCCAGGCGGCGAAGGCACCTGCCCCGCCCGGGAAAATGCACGAGCCCGCAAGTCCCTTCTGCCACCACCTCGACGGGAGCTTGCAGGAGAGAGGCAGAAGAAAGGAAAACAAGCCCGAGGCAGGGCCGGCCCGGCGTCTCCCACAAAACCGCCACCTGCGCCGCAGCCCCGGACTGGGGCCGCGGGCCTGGCGGGGAGCGAGGTCCGGGCCCGGCCGTTGCGCCCACCCGCCCCGGCGCGCCCCTTACCCGTGAGCCGGCCGCCCCCCTCGCCGTGGCCGCGGCGCCGCTGCAGGATGAAGTAGCAGCTGCTCTTCTGAGTCACCCAGAGCTTCAAGGCGTTCTTCAGCAACACCTCCTCAGGCTTGAGCCACATCGCGGAGGTCCGGCCGCGCCCGCGGGCCCCGGCTCACATCGCCCTGGCCGCCGGGCCGAGCCCACTCGGGAGGAGGAGGAGGCGGCGGCGGCGGAGGGAGCGCAGCCAGCCGGCGCCCTGCGCTCGTTGAGTCCGGGGAGCGCGGCGGGCGCAGCTCGCCCCTCGCGGCCCGCGCAGCCAGCGCGCAGGCCCCGCCCCGGCCCCGCCCACGGGTTCGGCTAGCCCCGCCCACCGGCCGCGCCCCGCCCACCCCGCCGGCTCCTGCGGCGCCGCCAGGGTTTCCGAGTCCCGGCGGCTCCAGCGCAGTTCCGGAGTGGAGGGAGGAAGTCCAATCCCGGCTGCCCGGCTCCCCGCCTCTCCCCCTACGCTCGCGGGGGGCGCCGCGGCCCCTCTTCTCTCCAACGCCCCTGCGGGGAGACAGCCCGGAGAGCAGCAGGAGGAAGAGGAGGCGATGGTGAAAAAGACATCTTGTTGTCCCAGCTGCAGTTTGCCGAGCTAGGGCATTTATCTTAGGGGGGACAGAATGCACCCCAGGAAATCCACGTGTGTTTGGAATAACACGGCACTTAAAATAACAAGAAACGTTTTTACAAATAACCAAAAAACAGCGTTAAAAGCTAAAAATTATTTTCCGAATTTTTTAAACGCTGAGCGTACGTTTTCCGTGATCTCACGAGGGATCCCTCGGAGCTGCTGAAGAAGCGGCGATGTTGTAGGACCCTGCGGCAAGGTTCACGCCAAACTCAACACCGGACGCCCCTCGTGGGCACAGAAGATGCCGATATTAGGGCTCCCCTGCAGGTCCCCTACCCAGGAACGAAACCAGGCACGCTGGTTCTCAGAGAATTGAAAAGCTGGGAAGTATGGAGTAGGTGATAGTAAAGAAAAGCTATAGCGAATATGCAGGTAGGGCTTTAAAAGTATTTCCTCAAAGCGTGGTAGAAATAGACACGTGGACGCTGGCCTTGAACAGCTGAGGGGGACTCCGAGGCGTCTCCTCAAGGAAGCAGTTAAATCCAACATCCTAGAAAGAGAGGGAAGGAAACTCCAACATGACCCTCGGGTTTTGACAAAGGGACCCCTGACAACATGTGACTTAATTGGGACAAAACTGAAGTAAAGCTCCCACAAGATTCCTGGGAACTGAGTAGAACTGCTTCACTGGAGGCCAAGGAATCTGTCTGTAGAGGATCAGAAACCCATATCTGACCCAGCATGTGAGAAGCCAGGTAAGAGCCCTGTGCCCAGGACAAACGGGACCGCCCACCCAGGGGGCAGGGGCAGCTGTGGTCCAGAAGTGCAGGCCATGGACAAATATCCCCTGAGCACAACTGAGGGAGGGAGTCAGCTGTTCCCAGGGGGACTTGGGTGCCGCAGAGCGCTCAGGGTGGGCAGGGGTGACTAGAAAATATTCCTTCCAGGAATAGTTGCCGGCACCCACCCCCGACGGTCAGATGCGCTGCCAGGCCCTGGAACTGCGGACATGAGTGGAACAGGGTTCCCTGCCCTGAAGGACTCAGGTAGGAAAGCAGGCACAAAGTGTCGTGGGCGTCATGCTGGGGACAGTGGGGTGCACAGAATGAAGGGTCAGTTCCTCTGGGAGGGGACTGAGAAGACCCCGCAGAACAGCCGTGGTTTGACTGGGGCTTGGAAAATGAACGTGTTTGGCGCAAGGTCAAGTCGGGAGGGCACGTCTAGTGAGCAGATCAGCACATATGTCTTTGTGGTTTAGGGCATACCTCTAGGGACAGACTGCCCTAGATCAAATCCCATTCCTGCTACTAGTTCACTGTGCAACCTTGACCTTGGGCAAGATAGGAAACTCAGGGAGTCTCAGTCTACTCAGCTCTAAAATTGGGATAATCATAGCACCTCCTTTATAGGTACTATCCAGTGTATAATATATTCAAGTGCTTAGAACAAACATAATAAATGTCAGCTATTATTACTAAGTGTACAGAAGTTCTTGGAAGTGCAACAATCCACATATACACTCACCCATATTTTAAACATTATTAAGCTCTTAACATCTGCCAAATAGTAAATATAAACTATATGACATTAAATCACTGAAAGTGATCTATGAAAGCAGCTGGGAGAGGATGGGAAGGGTCCTGTGGGGTATGGTGCACTGACCTCTCTCTCCTCCCACCCACGAGGCTCCTGCCTGTGCCCATTAGCCAAGTCAAATAGAAGCCAAAAGGCAAGGGAGCCCAGGCGATGCCATCTGTAGAGATTGGGCTTCTGGGCACAGGGCAAGGTGAAGGTTGGAGAGGGGAACTGGAGGGGCCAGTGGAGAGTATCCAGCACAGGTGGTAACAGCTTCCCACTGTCACTCATCCCTGGGCACTCAAGGTTGGTGTTAGGGGTGTCCCCCAAAACACTCATACGTTGAAGCCCTAATCCCTAGTATCTCAGAATGTGACCTTATTTGGAAATGGGGTCATTGAAGGTGTAATTAAGTTACAATGAGCTCGTTAGGGTGGACCCTAATCCAGTATGACTGGTGTCCTTATAAAATGGGAAATTTGGACACAGACAGGCACAAAGGGAGAACAGCATGTGAAGATTACATGTGAAGATTGGAGTTAGACCATCACAAGCCAAAGAACTACCAGAAGCTAGGAGAGAGGCCTGGAACAGATCCTTCCCTCAGAAGGAACCAACCTTGATCTCGGATTTCCAGAAGTGTGAGACAATGTCTGTTGTTAAGCCACGTACTTCGTGGTACTTTGTTATGGCAGCCCTAGCAAACTCATACAGGTGGCTTCCTAATCTTGCCCATGCCTGCTCAGTAGCAGGTCTCTTGAGTTGGGTTCTGTTTCCTGCCAGGACCTTGACTGACGCCAGGAAGGCCCCCAGCACACACAGTTCCTCAATATGGAATTCTGGCTGGGCTACTCACATATTTGTGCACGCATTGGGAGCAAAAGGGGTGTGCTAATCTGCGACATAGCGGCCACAGGATTACTCAAGTGAGCCCTGGTGGTAGTGTGACGGGCAGATAGGGGACAAGGCGTGGAGGGCCGTTGCTGCTGTTACACTGATTGCTATGATAATGATGATAATTACAAAGAGTGTAGAGTGAGATGGCTGTTTCTGACTGCCCTGAAGAGTTTTTTTTTTTTTAAATAAGCATGAAGTTTTAAATTTCAATCTCAATATACAGATATGGTGACATTCAAAGAATCCTTTATAGGGTACAGCTGCAGGACACACAGGGGTCATCCTCAGATCCTAAATATAATTGTTCAGGTTACAAAGTTGTTGCAAAGTTGGGGGGGGGTGGTTTACTGAAGTATAGTTGATTTACGATATTGTATTAGTTTCAGGTGTACAGCACAGTGATTCAGATAGATAGTTACGTCCATTCTCTTTCAGATTCTTTTCCCTTTACTGCAAAGTTTAAGTGTTCAACCTCAGCAAATTCTCTTGCTAAGATTAGGACATTGACCACAAAGGAGCAGGACCATAGATTGTGATGGGAATATTTGGGTGGACACAGACAAAGTGATAATTATGTGATGCCACAGAGGTGTTAGCTAATGCTACAATGGCCATCATATTGCAGTATAAATGTATCAGATCAGTATGTTGTACACCATAAGCTTACACAGCGTTTTATGTCAACTATATCTCAATTTTTTAAAAAGTTGAATGCAGAAACTCAAAGAAATGAAGAGGAGACAGAGAACAACAGAATTAGAACATATATTGACAAAATTATCCAAAACATTATCAACAAAATTTATTAAAACAAATGTGTAATAGAGGGACTTCCACGGTGGTCCAGTGGGTAAGATTCTGCACTCCCAATGCAGGGGGCCTGGGTTCGATCCCTGGTCAGGGGATCGTGTATGCCGCAACTAAGTGTTCACATGACGCAACTAAGTAGTCCTCATGCCGCAACTAAAAGATCCCACATGCCACAAGTAAAAATCCTGCATGCTGCAACAAAGATCCCGCATGCCTCAATGAAGATCCAACATGCCACAACTAAGACCCGGTGCAGCCTAAATAAATAAATAAATAATAGAGAAAACAGATAAACCCAAAAGTTGGATATTGAAAAATTAATACCCTCTCTAGAAAGACTGATCAATAGAAAGAGAAAGAAAGAGGGAGGGGGGAAGATTCAAAATAGAGCTTCATAAATGCAAGTAAAAAACATAATTGTAGATTCTAGAGATGCTGAACAAATAATACTAATATATTATTAAATTGTTTTAAAAAGCTGAGCTCCTGAACCCCAAGCCTCCCTTGCCTACAGAAGCAGCCCCTCTTCCCCTGTTTAAGGAAATTAGCAATCACTCACAAGAAGACCTTTCACCTGGGGCCTTTGTCTCCCATCTGGATGCCCGTTCTCAAAACCTGCCCACACTGCACCTCATTGACTCCGGGCCCATAGCAAGAATAAACTCCCAGCTGAGCCCAGAAGAAAACCGCAAGATCGGCTGGGGACGAGGTGGAGGTAGATTATACACCAAGGAAGTTGGAATATCTTGCCCATGTGTATTGAGAGGAAGCTGAGGGTCATGTATGGGAATGGAATCTACAGTGTTACACCAAGAGGGATGAAATGTAAGGTTGGAATCAGCAAGATTTACAAACGTACATACACTCACTCGGGACTCCTCATGTAATGTGTTATATTCAGCACATCTGAGTGGCTCTAAGGTTTGATTCCTTGGTTTATTGAAGCCTGGATTTAATAATGGCCTAAATTCAATGAGGATGAGATGCTAAAACTTCTCTGGCATATTGTAGACTAAGGAAAGGGTTTGAGGGCTTAGGAGATTAGAATGTTTGAGTTGATATATTATATGCAACCTACTCAACCAACACCCCACAAGCATACCATACCCCTGGCCATCAAGACCACCACCCTACAACCACAACATGCATCTTCATCAAGACATTGAGAAATGTGGGAAACTTCTTCTAGTAATGGCAGTTAAAGACCAATCCTCCTGCCGAAAACCACCATAAACCTGGACAAAGTATTGTTTTTAAATCTGTTTCTTCGAGTCATGAGAGAACTGTGGCAGCAAGGACTTGAGGTGGCAAGAATCTGAGGAGGTGAGCCAGACATATGATCAAGTTCTTCCCCTCTAAGTATTTGCAGATTCCAAGTGGCAGCTCGGAGACTAAGAGGCCAAGCACACCTTCTGGACATTTACAGGGCCAGAGAGATAAAAACTGGAGTTAGGATCCCCAAAGTGTTACTTCCTCAGAGTAGAGAAGACCCAGAAGACAAGCCTTCACAAAGACTAGACCTGCCAAGCCCACAAGCATCCCAATGCCTGATTCAAATGCTTCCCCCACCCTTAATGACCCACCAGGAGCAAAAGCAAATTCTCCCAATAGATGATAACACCATCCAAAGACTCACTTTTTTTCCATGGTCTTTCATACTGCATATTCAGCATCAATACATTACCAGGCATAAGAGGAAACAAGACCACATGACTAAAAATCAAGAGAAAAGAACAAAACCTATTAGTAACAAATTCATGAAATAGCCAGATATTGGAGTTACCAGATACAGAGTAGAATATATGTAAATAATAAGTTCAAGAATTGCAATGAAAATATAGAGAATTTCAGCAAAGAAGTGGAGATGTATATATATATATATATGTGTGTGTGTGTGTGTGTGTGTGTGTGTACACACACACACATACACACACACAGAGGTCAAATAGAAATCCTAGAATGGAACAATACAATATCTGAAACTGAGAACTCCACACATAGGTATAACAGTAAATCACACAAAGTGCATTGGTGAACTGGAATATTAAAAGAAAATAGCCAGAGATTTCTCCCAAGAAGATATGCAAATAGACAATAAGCACATGAAAAGATGCTCACCATCATTAGCCATCAGGGAAATGCACATCAAAGCTACAGTGAGATACCGCATTGCACTCACGAGGGTGGCTGTAATTAAAAGAAGAAAAAACATGGACACTAACAAGTGTTGGTGACACTGGAACTGTCATACATTGCTGTTGGAAATGTAAATGGTGTAGCCACTTTGAGAAACAGTTTGAAAGTTCCTCAAAAAGTTAAACATGAAGTTACTATTGACCCAGCAATTCTACTCCTAGGTATATATACCCAAGAGAATGAAAACATTGAAGACCTATGTTCTGGATTCCCTGGGTGGTCCAGTAGTTAAGAATCCATCTTGCAATGCAGGGGACGCCAGTTCAATCCCTGGTTGGGGAACTAAGATCCCACACGCCACGGGGTATTACTAATCCCACACGCCGCAACTACTGAGCCCGTGCTCTGGAGCCCACGCACCACAACTAGAGAGAAACCTACACACCACAACGAAGAGCCCACTAAGACCCAACGCAGCCAATAAATAAATAAATAAATAATTTTTAAAAAAGAAAGAAAACCTATGTTTACACAAAAATTTACATGAAGGTTCATAGCAACATTACTCGTAATAGTTAAAAAGTGGCAACAACACAAATGTCCAACAACTGATGAATAGGTACACAACATCTGTTATATCCAAACAACAGAGTATTATTCAGCCATGAATGAAGTACTGGCATATGCCTCAATGCAACATGGATGAATCTTGACACCCACTATACCAAACGGAAACCAGACATGAAGAAGCACATATTATATGATTCCATTTATATGAAATGTCCGGAATAGGCAAATCCATAGAAATGGAAAGTAGATTAGTGGCTGCTATGGGCTGAGGGGAGGAATGAATGGGAGAAATTAAGAGTAACTGCTTTATGGGTACAGGGTTTCCTTTGGAGTGATGAAAATGTTTTGGAAAATGGGGTGATGCTGGCCTAACATTCTGAAGATACTGAAAACCACTGAATCGTACACTTTAAAAGATAACGTGTAGGGCTTCCCTGGTGGCGCAGTGGTTGAGAGTCCGCCTGCCGATGCAGGGGACATGGGTTCGTGCCCCGGTCCCGGAAGATCCCACATGCCGCGGAGTGGCTGGGCCCGTGAGCCCTGGCCGCTGAGCCTGTGCGTCCGGAGCCTGTGCTCCGCAACGGGAGAGGCCACAACAGTGAGAGGCTCGCGTACTGCAAAAAAAAAAAAAAAAAAAAAGATGTAGAAAATGGATAGTTATACAAACAATTCTTGTCCAAAGCAATGCAAATAAACTTCGGTCCGTAGAGATACCCCCTCTAGGATATTAATCAGTTTTGCATGTTAGCAAATTCACTTCAGCATTCTTCACTAATATCTGCGTCTGTACCTATTTCAGATTCTCCTTTGAACTAGTCTTAACATCTTACTGGTTTCATCATTAATTAATGAGTTGAATAAAATTGTTGGTCTGTGTTCGTTTTATGTTTGCAATAAGAGGTATGCTTTTAACTTTTTGAAAATTATACTTTAGCAATTAGAAGAAGGGGGACGTGATTGCTAGATGCTGAAATTATTTCCCTATAGTAGAAAGATGGAAAGTGGAAAGAGAAGTTAAGACAAGAGGAACTTCAAAGATACTTGTGCTCCCCTACAAAGGATACAAACACCCCACTAAATATACTGCCTGGCCTTAAGAAAAGATGCTAGTCCCTTAGTCTAACACCCTTGGCAAAGCATATCTGTAGATGCAGGCCTGGTCTCTGACACATGTCTGTGCTCTGAGAGCACCCAAACCCCAGTGGCCGTCTGCTCCGCTCTGACTGGCCATCTGACAAAACATGGGGACACCGGCACAGAAGCGTGCCCTGCTGTGTAATGATGGGAATTAAGAAATGAAAGCACGCGGGCTTCTCTGGTGGTGCAGTGGTTGAGAGTCCACCTGCCGATACAGGGGACGCGGGTTCGTGCCCCGGTCCGGGAAGATCCCACGTGCCGCGGAGCGGCTGGGCCCGTGAGCCATGACCGCTGAGCCTGCGCGTCCGGAGCCTGTGCTCCGCAACGGGAGAGGCCACAACAGTGAGAGGCCCGCGCACCGCAAAAAAAAAAAAAAAAATGAAATGAAAGCACGCCACTCATCAAAACTTCATCACCACGATTTGCTTAGATTTAGGGTCAGGTTACGGTTAGAGCTAGGGTTTTGTCAGGTGGCTGACCAAATTGGCCACAGGTTTGTTAAGAAACACTAAAAGCCTCTTCTCCGGGAGTGGAGGGAAGCTGCATGTACAAGTCCGTCTATGTCATCATTGCTTCTACTTGGGGTTGGCTCTGGGCTGGGAATCCTCTCTAGACCCCCAGCCCTGACTCCTATGTCCCTGCCAAGACTGCCATGTCAATTTCCTTCTCACCTCCTCTCTTGCCCCTTGATCTTCCCTTCACACATGCAATGGATAAAAACTGAAAACGAAAGAGGAATTGGAAATGAAAAACTGAATATTTCAGGACTTAGACCTGAAGCACTGAGGAAATCCTAAGAGAACATGTTTGGTTTCTGTTCACAACCATGCTATTTAATTCTTAATAAAATTGTCAGTTTTGTTATCTGTAACCCTCCATTAGTTTCCAATTAGATACTAAATGTAATAGTTTAAAATTTTTAATCCTAAACAATATATGTTTGTGAAATTACTGGTTTTCTTTTTTTTTCTTTTTTTTTTTTTTTTTGCGGTACGCGGGCTTCTCACTGTTGTGGCCTCTCCCGTTGAGGAGCACAGGCTCCGGACACGCAGGCTCAGCGGCCATGGCTCACGGGCCCAGCCGCTACGCGGCATGTTGGATCTTTCCGGACCGGGGCACGAACCCACGTCCTCTGCATCGGCAGGCGGACTTTCAACCACTGCGCCACCAGGGAAGCCCCTGGTTTTCTTTTGAACAGTACTTCCGGTCCTCCTATTTGACTTGACTGTTGGCTCACATATTTAGCTTTATGACTTCTCCAAATCGCGACTTTGTTTCCTCTTGGATCAGGAATCCTGTGAAGGGTGGCCCTGTCCTTTAGGGCATGGATTGTATTTCCACTCCTGACTGCCCATTTGATCTTAACATTGCAGTGAAAGTCCCCCTGTGCTTGTCCGCATATTCCTATAACACTGCCTTCTGCCCCGTGGGCTCAAAGCCCTGCTCACAGTCAGTCACAGAATACGTTCTAGATCAGTTAAGTCAAAGAACATTCAGTGAGAATGTTCAACAGGCTAGCGCTGTCTGAAATTCCTGGGATGCAAAGATGAATGAATTTAATATCTGCCTCCATGTCTTACCAAGGGGACATTCCCCCAAGGGAGAAAGAACACAGGAGGACCGCTATGCATTAAGTACAGTGCTTGCTGTATTTCCAATGTCACTCATTTTTCACAATACATTTGAAAAGAAAGTAAAATGAGTCCCACTTTACAGATGAGGAAACTCAGGCCCATAGAAAAATTTAGCACTTGCTAATAGCACGCATCTGGTAGGTGGCAGAACCAGCATTTGTTCCTAAGCTTTTCTGAATCACAAACTAACACTTTCTCCGTTAATGTGCACTTAGTTGATTTCAGTCTGATTCATAGAAGAGTAACATCACTTTTTTTCCTTACCATTACTTTCGATGAAGATTAGATCCATCACCCGAGTTCCATGGGCTTCAAAGAAGGCAGACCTGGATTCCAAATTCTGCTTCCCCATTTCCCAGCCGTGAGACCACAGGCAAGTTCCTTAACCTCTTACAGTTTCCATTTCTTGATTGGAATATGCACGTCTCACTGAGATGTTACAAGGCCTAAATAAGGTAAGCGAAGTCTCACACCTACCACAGGGCTTGCCCCACGTACATCTTCCAAATGGCAACTGTTATAATCACCTCTGGGTTAATCCCACCCTGGCCCTGGCCGCACGTGCGACATCTCTTTTCTCTGCCGGCAGTTCTGAAGGTGCTTTCAGGTGGTGAAGACATTCTCTCAAGCACAGGGCAGCATAGAACAGCAGAGGCCACTGGACTCATTTTTCACTTTTAAATCCAGGAAAGGAGGTTAGTAAGTCACAAATCATGACCTAACCACATGAACCACTATTGAAAACAGACCTTAGTCAGTGTGGTCATACGTAACTGGTAGATTCTTTTTTGGTAAATGTCAGTACCCACCACTGGTTTGAGATAAGTCAGGGCTGAGGGTCCCCCCACCCCACCCCCAGCCCCATACACTTAACAAAAGGTAATTTGTTTAAATGGAAGCAAGTCACAGACCAAACGCAAACATGTATTGAACATAAAAAGAAAGCCCAATATAGTCCTACACCGTGTTTTGGGTTTTTTTTTTTTCCCTGAGATTTTTTGGCTGTGTTGGGTCTTCGTTGCTGTGCGCGGGCTTTCTCTAGTTGTGGCGAGTGAGGGCTACTCTTCGTTGCGGTGCGTGGGCTTCTCATTGCGGTGGCTTCTGTTGTTGCGGAGCACAGGCTCTAGGCGCGCTGGCTTCAGTAGTTGTGGCACACGGGCTCAGTAGTTGTGGCTCGCGGGCTCTAGAGCGCAGACCCAGTCATTGTGGCCCACGGGCTTAGTTGCTCCACGGCATGTGGGATCTTCCCGGACCAGAGCTCGAACCCGTGTCCCCCGCATTGGCAGGCGGATTCTTAACCACTGCGCCACCAGGGAAGCCCCTACACTGTGTTTTTTAAGCTCCCTAAGTCTCAGGTCTCACCGCACCTGGCATTATATGTTAACGTCAAGACAAAACCACAACCATGTCCCAGAAGTAATTCCCTGGTTGGCGTCAGTCAACCAGAATCCTCTGAGTCAGAAGTTGGACATAGGACCATTCAGTTCAAGCCTTAGATACCGTTCCAGGGGTGAGAGGTGAAGGGCTTGCTAAATTTTAGCCAACCTATCTCTCAAACGAAACGAATGTCAACAATAAAATCACTTTTCTAACACCCATTGGACCAGTTAACAAATTCTCTGCTGTGGATTAGAGAGAAAGACAGCTGGAGTGTGGGCATTTGATTATATGCTCCCTAGCCACCCCTGGAGTGTGTATCTGTGCTTAGCATTAGGGTGTCTGATGCTGTATCTAGAGTGAGGATTAAAATATACATGTATATATATTTTTTCAAGGTAAGTTACTGCCAACACTACAACCACTGTCTGCCCTCCAAGGATGACAGGACTCTACGGATCTGTGGCTTAGTTAGAATACAGCCATCACGACTTCACTGGCGGTCCAAGGATTAAGACTCCACGCTTCCACTGCAGGGGGCATGGGTTCGATCCCTGGTCGGGGCACTGAGATCCCTCATGCTGCGCTGCATGGCCAAAAAAAAAAATAAATAAATAACATAAAATAAAAGCAGCAGTTTAAAAAAAAAAAAAGAATGTAGCCATTAAAAGCACCCTCTTCAGGGACTGGTGCAGCGGGAGGGTCCTGGCATCCCCTTCTAGACTGTAGGACAGTTCATCTAACCTCTGCTTGCATTTTCCCCCCTATGTCTGTACTTACATAAAGAATGTTAACATGTTTGGAAAGAGTCCAACCAAATACAGTTCACGTCCATCTCCTTAGAAATTCCCCTCATAGGGACTATGCAGCCTCAACCAGATCAGACTCTTCTCCCTGGAAAACTAAGGCACAAGAATGAGGCCAAAAGAGACAGGAGAACTAGGGAGGGAGGGAAAAGTAAATCTTATGTTCTTAGCGTTTTTTGCATTTCAAAAAAAAGTTATAATCGGAGAAATTGTATCAAATGGCAGTGCTTGTGAGTCTGCACATGTGCCAATGAAAATTACACAGTTAGGAAATGTACAAAGGAGCCATGTCCTGTTCCAGATTCTTTCCCTACTTTGCAACTGGTTTGTTTCGTTTCTTTATGAGACAGAGAACCTATACTAATAACCCCCACAAAATAGATGGTCCTTTCATTTACACCACAATAGTATTAAATCAAAGGACAAAGCCTTGAAACACTCTAATGAGCTCTGAAAGATTGCTGATCTACATCTGATACATACTCTGCCTTCTATTTCAATAATAAGCTTCTTAGTAGAAAGAGGATTTTGATAAATTAGAAGAATCTCCGTAAACTAGAATCCTCCCAAGGTACAAATTATACTGTTCTCGCTGAGTCCCCATGATTTGGCTTAAAAATGTTTTCTTTGCATATTCATCCACCACTGGACCAATAAGAGTAGGGATCCTCCTCTTATCCTGGCATGATTTCTGATTGTTACTCACTAGATTACATTTCGAATCCCCCTCTTTCACTTCATCACCACTATTGATGTTAACAAGGCCCCACTTTCAATGAAAGCTAAAATTTAAGGATTCCATTTAAAGGGAATAGCCCAACAGGCAAAAAAGGACCTTTGCTAAGGCACATCATCCTGCTATTTCAGAGGACCCAGGATAAAAATAAGACCCTAAAACCTTCCAAGGAGGAGAAACAGATCACAAACAAAAGAGGAGGAATCAGAGCAACATTACACTCCTCAACCACAACACTGGAAGCTGGCAGACCGTGGAACAAAACCTTCAGAAATCTGAGAGAATGATTTTAGACCAGGAATATTCTACCCAGCCAAACTATGAATCCAGTATAGTGTGTTAATCCAGTAAAGACAAGCTCAAATATTTCAAAAGCTTTGCTTGCCACATATACTTGATCAGGAAATACTGAAAATTGTGAAAAGAGGGAGGAAATGGGAGCCAGGAAGTAGAAAACTCAAGAGAGGGGAGTCAAAGGGAACTCTCCGGACAAGGGTCAAGGTGGTCCCAGCACAGCAGTCCTGCATGGTGCAGGCAGCCCGAGGCAGCAGGACACTTAAGAAGCTAAGGACCATCATCTGATTGAAAGGAACTGGGTTGAGAGGAGCTTGATGGCTCTGACAGAGGGTTTGAGAAAGAATTTACATTGAACACCTAGAAAACTAAGCCAATTTTTTAAAGTTAATTTTTTTTGGAGTATAGTTGCTTTACAATGTTGTGTTAGTTTCTACTGTGCAGTAAAATGAATCAGCTATACATATACATATATCCCCTTTTTATTGGATTTCCTTCCCATTTAGGTCATCATGGTGTGTTAGGTAGAGTTCCCTGTGCTATACAGCAGGTTCTCATTAGTTATCTATGTTATACATAGTATCAATAGTGTATATGTGCCAATCCCAATCTCCCAATTCCTCCCACCCCCCCTTTTCCCCTTAGGCTAATTTTTAAAATGAAGAAATGTTTAACACAAGGGGGATTAAGTTTTACAAAGAGAGAGATGTAATCCTATATAATTATGGCTTGGCTGTGATTAATTAAAATAACATACTTATATTATTGTATATAATAATATATAATATATATGATTAATATATGCTTGATTATATATTAAAATAACATGCTTATATTATACTTTAGTATTGATTTAATCAAAATAACATAATCACTGAGTGTTGATTTTAATGAAATATAATATGGCTGTGGTGGGAGGATGTGGGGCCAGTGTTGAGTTTCGTGGAAAGGGAAGGGTAGAAAAACTTCTCATCTTTCATGATAGGAAGGGAATTGATAATATATACATTAAAAATAAAGAATTAGCAGTATAAGCCTATTATTTAAAAATAGGGATGTAAATAGCAGAGGAAAGTGCAAAAAGAGTTGAAAGAGGTTGTCTCTGGGGAGTAGCCATGACGGGTGGGGGGGATGGAGCATAGGGGGATGTTGTTATAAGTTTAAAGAAAGATATGTCTTATAAAATTATGTATTCTGTTAAATATAGGTTTTTTTAAATTTTAAGGAATGAGCAGGAGTTAGAGAACGGGTAGAATGAATTTAGGAAAATCACCTTTAGAGATAGGAATGATTAATTTAATTCCTGATGGCTGAAGCCAATAATTTCCTCAGTTTACCAAGACAAATAGCCAACCTTAAATGATCTATTTCCATTGCTGAGAACGTGGGAAGATAGGCAACCAAAAGCCACAGATTCCTCCCCGTCACCTAGCAACTCCAAGGAAGCACTTCTGGCAGCACTGATTCCCATTTCTTAGGTTAGTGCACCCAAACCCTATCCCAAGGGACTGGGCATTGTTTTAGATGCTTGGAAATGAGCCAAAGAGATTACCAGGGGTTCCTTTTCAGCACACTAGCCTTGGCATTTCCTTGTTTTATAAGTCCATAGGAACAGAGGTTAACTTGTAGATTTTTCTCTAGTGGAAATGCAAATTAATTTCTCTCCCATGGAACAGACAACCCCAAAGGCTTTGAAAGGCTTATGGCCCTGTTGGACATTATCCAGTTCTGTATCCAAACTAGCAATGTATTAAATTGCCGATATAGCCCGAGTTTGGCAAATGCTTGTAGCATCTGATTAGTCACAACGTCTTAATTGTTCCCTCATTAACTGAGTTGACTAAATCTTTGACATTTTCATTTTATATTTGCATGAGAGTTAATGATGTTACCTTTTGGAAAATTATACTATAGCAAAGACTAAAATGAAACCTGTAGAAACATTTTAAAAGCTCCTCTTCTGAAATTATAAAGGATTAAGACAGATGTTAAAAGACGCTCAACTTATTAGTAAAAAAGTGAAACGCGAATTAACTTGACATGTTTATTCCCATCAGATGGGCAAACATTCACATGTGTCAACGTCAAGTGTAGGGATATAGGTCCTCTCATACATAGCTGGTGAGATTACAAATGGATGACGTCACTTTGGAGACCAATTTGGCAATATCTATTAAAATTTAATATGGGAAAAATAAATAGATAAAAAATAAAATTCCTATTCCTGGAACGAGCCCTTCAAACCCATACTTAGAAAAATCAAGACATTTCTTTTAAAAGCAACTAAGTAGATGGAACTGATGGGGTTTTATCTTCTTTGGTCTTCTGATTGGAGGTAACTGCTAGACTCAGTCAACCAAAAACAAGTATTTCCAGGGAGAGCCTTCTAGACTCATAGGGTGGGCCCAGTCTTCACAGACATGACAAAATAAATGGGACTAAGACAAAATCTTTTTCAAAATGAAGCTTGGAGGCAGCGACTTCTCTTAGAGTCTAGAGGAAAACAAAATTATGCTCTGGTTGGTAGGAAAAGCTTTTCCCCAAGCAGGTGCCCCTGGAGCTGGGACTTTGAAAGGCAGGACGGGGAGAGGAAAGCACAGAGTGGACAGAGCCAGGAGGCCTGGCTGAGGAAGCCCTGTGGAAGAGGGAGAGCTTGAGGGCAGGAGAAGGGGACGGCTATTCCTCCATCCACTCACCTGCTAACTGACAATGTATTTCCTCATTTCGTTCATTCATTATCTTTTTGTGTATCTCAGTCTGTTCGGGCTGCTCTAACAAAAATACCATAGACTGGGTGGCGAATTAACAACAGAAACATATTTCTCACAGCTCTGGAGGCTGGGCAGTCCAAGATGATGATGCCTACAGATGTGGAGGATTGGAGTCCTGCTTCATGGATGGCAGTCTTTTCACTGTGTTCTCACTTGGCAGAAAGAGCAAGGGGGGTTTCCTGGGGTCTCTTTTGTAAGGTCACTAATCCCATTCATGAGGGCTCTACCTTCATGACCTCACCTCCCAAAAGCCCCACCTCCTAAAAGCAAGACATTGGGGAATAGGTGTCAACATATGAACAGGGGGGTGGGGGGCAACAGAAACATTCAGTCTATAGCATTGTGTTTTTGAATTAGATTGCAAGTTCCTTTGTATTACCGTAATTATTCTTATGGGATAAACAAAGATCGAGAAAACATACAAAGTGTACTGCTTTGCTAGGGCTGCCATAACAAGATACCACAGACGGGTGGCTTTGACACAGGAGCAAAGGGGTCAGAACACAACCTCTAAAACAATGACATAGCCCTTGAGGATACAGCAAAAACTGGTTAGAACCAACTAGGTCCAAGATGGCGGAAGGTTCGACTTCCAGTAGATTATGAGCCTCGCTGTGCGCTCACTCTAATATTATACGTTAGCTAAATGACACACCCACAGGTGCCATGACCCTTCTGAGGCTGACCATAAAAGGCCAGAAAGTGGGCGGTGGCCCAATTCCCGGAAATCCCCACCCCTTCCCCGAAATAGTTGGAATAATCCCCCCACTCATTAGCCTATGAAATTACCCAGCCCATAAAAACTAACCACCCCATATTTCAGGGACTCTCGCCTTCTGAGACAGACCGCATTCTGTCTCTGGCATGTGTCTCTCTCTAAAGAAATCCACTTCTTCCCTATCACTTTGTCTCTCACTGAATTCTTTCTGCAGTGAAACATAAAGAACCTGAGCTTCATTAAGTCCTGAGGCCAGGTGTGCGATCTCAATGAAAAGACAGTGGGTTCAGGTCCCAATCTGGGTTCTGGCCAGGTTTGAGTCCCGGCCCATGGGTTCAAGTCACAATCTGAGTTGTGCGGTTTCAGCTTAACCAACATAAATTTTTTTCTCATGGTTTTGGGGCTGGAAGTCCAAGGTCAAGGTGCTTGGAAGTTTGGTTTCTGGTGAGATTTCTCCCTTGACTTGCAGGTGGCCGCCTTCCCGCTCTGTCCTCAAACGGCCCCTTCCCTGTGGGATCGCATCCCTGGTGTCCCTTCCTTTTCTCATAAGGACGCCAGTAATATTGGGTTAGGGCCCAACCATATGATGTCATTTAACCTTAATTACCTCTTTAAAAGTGTTGTCTCCAAATACAGTCCCATTCTGAGGTGTAGCAGGGGTCAGGACTTCAACATATGAATTTGGGGGTACACACTTCCATCCGTAACACATGGTAAGAACAGTACAAAAGAATACACATTGAAAACTACGTCTCGCATCCACCCTGCCTTCAGTCCTGTGTCCTCAAATGCACGTTATCATTCAGATTTTACGTGCCTCTGAATGTAAGGCTTTTTGTTTGGTTTTTTGTATTTTTTTTTTTTTTGGCTACGTTGAGTCTTCGTTGCTGCGCATGGGCTTTCTCTAGTTGTGGCGAGCGGGGGCTACTCTTCGTTGCGGTGCTCGGGCTTCTCATTGCGGTGGCTTCTCTTGTTGTGGAGCACAGGCTCTAGGTGCGCTGCTTCAGTAGTTGTGGCACATGGGCTCAGTAGTTGTGGTGCACAAGCTTAGTTGCTCCACAGCATGTGCGATCTTCCCCAACCAGGGATCAAACTGTGTCTCCTGCGTTGGCAGGCGGATTCTTAACCACTGCGCCACCAGGGAAGTCCCTGAATGTGAGTTCTTTGAAGGCTGAGACCATGTGATGTAATCTCTACAAAAAGGAGCAGTGGGCCACACGCTCAGGCCTGCAGACGGAGGTGAGTATCAGACCTTATAGGCCAGCACCGCCCTCTGACCTCTGCCCTCTTCAGAACGCATGGAGGAGGGGAAAGAGGAGCACATGCTGTTTGCTGAGAACACACCTCTGGGTGCAGTTCTAGACAAAGGAGAAAACTGGGAAGGAACCATCATCCTACAGAACTCACAGGGAAGGGGGAGAAAGACCAGGGAAACAAAAACAACAACAAAAACAAAAATCAGGGCTTCCCTGGTGGCGCAGTGGTTGAGAGTCCGCCTGCCGATGCAGGGGACACGGGTTCATGCCCCGGTCTGGGAGAATCCCGCATGCCGCGGAGCGGCTGGGCCCTTGAGCCACGGCCGCTGAGCCTGCGCATCCGGAGCCTGTGCTCCGCAACGGGAGAGGCCACAACAGTGAGAGGCCCACGTACCGCAAAAAAACAAAAAAAAACAGTAAATTAACTGGCCTGGAGATTTTCCAAAGTATTTTAACCTGGACAAAATAACATGTTGGCTACTGTATTTACATTTTGAAAATTCCTTTAATTTATACGTCTGCATAAATGTTTTTAGTTTTTTAATAACAGCTTTATGAGATGTAATTCACACATCATAAAATTTACCTGTTAAAGTATACAATCCAGGGACTTCTCTAGTGGTCCAGTGGTTAAGACTCCACACTCCCAATGCAGGGGGCCTGGGTTGGATCCCTGGTTAGTGAACTAAATCTTGCACACGGCAACGAAGATCCCACGTGCCACTACTAAGACCCGGCGCAGCCAAATAAATAAATAAATGATTTTAAAAGTATACAATCCAGGGGACTTCCCTGGTGGCGCAGTGGTTAGGAATCTGCCTGCTAATGCAGGGGACACAGGTTTGATCCCTGGTCCAGGAAGATCCCACATGCCACAGAGCAACTAAGCCCATGTGCCACAACTACTGAGCCTGGGCTGTAGAGCTCAGGAGCCACAACTACTGAAGCCCGCACGCCTAGAGCCCGTGCTCCGCAGCAAAGAGAAGCCACCTCAATGAGAAGCCTGCTCGCTGCAACTAGGGAAAGCCCGCGCTCAGCAACGAAGACCCAATGCAGACAAAAAATTAAAAAATAATAAATAAAATTAAATTTTTAAAAAAAGTATACAATCCAGGGACTTCTCTGGGTCCAGTGGTTAAGACTCCATGCTTCCACTGCACAGGTTCGACCCCTGGTCAGGGAACTAAGATCCCACATGCCGTGTGGTGTGGCCAAAAACAAAAAAAAATTTTTAATGTACAATCCAGTGGTTTTTAGTAGATTCACAAGGTTGTACAACCTTCAGTGCTATCTAATTCCAGAACATTTTAATCAGATATGCTAAAAGAAAACCAGTACCCATTAGAGTAATTCCCATTCCCCATTCCTCCCAGCCCCTGGCAAACACCAATCTGCTTTCTATAGATTTGCTTATTCCAGACATTTCATAAAAATGGAATCATACAATATGATGCCTTTTGTGTCTGGCTTCTTTCAATTAGCGTGATGTTTCCAAGACTCATCCACATTGCAGCACGTGTCACTACTTCACTCCTTTCTATGGCTGGATGTTATTCCATCATATGGATTGAGGACATTTTGTTTATCCATTCATCAGTTTATGGACATTTGGGTTGTTTCCCCTTTTTAGCTATCATGAATAGTGCTTCTATGCACATTCACGTACAAGTTTTTTTCGTGGACATATGTTTTCAGCTCTCTTGGTACATACCTAGGAGTAGAATTGCTGGGTCAAATGGAAACTGTTTAACTTTTTCAGGAACTGCCAGACGGCTCAGCCGCATTATTTTACATCTCCACCAACAGTGTATGACGGTTCCAGTTTCTCTGCATCTAACACTTACTGTCTTTTTCTTTTGAACATGTTTATTGGAGTATAATTGCTTTACAATGTTTTGTTAGTTTCTGCTGTATAACAAAGTGAATCAGCTATATGTATACATATATCCCCATATCTCCTCCCTCTTGCGTCTCCCTCCCAACATCCCTATCCCACCCCTCGTGGTCACACAGCACCGAGCTGATCTCCCTGTGCAATGCAGCTGCTTCCCACTAGCTATCTATTTTTTTTTAACATCTTTATTGGAGTATAATTGCTTTACAATGGTGTGTTAATTTCTGCTTTATAACAGAGTGAATCAGTTATACATATACATATGTTTCCATATCTCCTCCCTCTTGCGTCTCCCTCCCTCCCACCCTCCCTATCCCACCCCTCTACGTGGTCACAAAGCACCGAGCTGATCTCCCTGTGCTATGCGGCTGCTTCCCACTAGCTACCTATTTTACATTTGGTAGTGTATATATGTCCATGCCACTCTCTCACTTTGTCCCAGCTTACCCTTCCCCCTCCCCATATCCTCAAGTCCATTCTCTAGTAGGTCTGTGTCTTTATTCCCGTCTTACCCCTAGGTTCTTCATGACATTTTTTTCTCTTATATTCCTTATATATGTGTTAGCATACGGTATTTGTCTTTCTGACTTACTTCACTCTGTTTGACAGACTCTAGGTCCATCCACCTCACTACCCCACTAGCTATCTATTTTATTGTCTTTTTGATTGTAGCTATCCTAGTCATTGTGAAGTGGTATCTCCTGGTTTTGATTTACATTTTCCTAATGGCTAATGAGGTTGAGCCTCTTTTCAAGTGCTTCTTGGTCATTTGTATATTTTCTTTAGACAACTATCTATTCAGAACCATTGCCCATTTTTAAATTAGGTTGTCTTTTTATTTCTTCTTTTTTTTTTTGATGTGGACTTTTTTTTTTTTAAGTCTTTATTGAATTTGTTACAATATTGCTTCTGTTTTATGTTTTGGTTTTTTGGCCCCAAGGCTTGTGGGATCTTATCTCCCCAACCAGGGATCGAACTCGCAACCCCTGCATTGGAAGGTGAAGTCTTAACCACTCACCGCCAGGGAAGTCCCTGTCTTTATATTTGAGTTGTAATCGTTCTATATACTCTAGGTCAAAGTCTGTTTTAGTCTGCTCAGGCGGCCAAAACAGGATACTATAAAATGGGTGGCTTAAACAATAGGAATTTATTTTCTCACAGTTCTGGAGGCTGGGTGTCCAAGATAAAGATGCCAGCCGGGTTGGCTTCTGGTGAGACCTCTCTCCTTGGCTTGCAGACAGTGTCCTCACATGGCCTTTATTCTGTGGATACACATCTCTGGTGTTTCTTCCTCTTCTTATGAAGACATCAATCATGCTTGATTAGGTCCCACCCTTCTGATCTCATTTAACCTTAATTACCTCTTTAAAGGCCCCATCTCAAATACAGTCACATTGGGGGTTTGGGCTTCAAAATACGAATTTTTGTGGGAGTTTGAGATTAGCAGAGGCAAACTATTATATATAGGATGGATAAACAACAAGGTCCTACTGTATATCACAGGGAACTATATCCTGTGATAAACCATAATTGAAAAGAATAAGAAAAAGTGTATATATATGTAGAACTGAGTCACCTTGCTGAACAGCACAAATTAAACACAACATTGTAAATCAACTATGCTTATTTTAAAATAAAAATTTTAAAAATATATGAAGTATTGGACAACACAATTCAGTCCATGACAAAGTCCCTAATCAGAGGTATGATTTGCAAAAGTTTTCTCCCATTGTGAGTGTCTTTTCACTTTTTTCATGATGTCCTTTGAAGGACAAAATTTTGGGGGGGATTCTTTAATGAATTTTTATTATGTCCAGTTTATCTATTTTCTCCTTTTTATTGCTTATACTATTGGTGTCATATATAAGAAACCACTGCCTAATCAAAGGTCATAAAGATTTATACCTATGTGGGCTTCTAAGAGTTCCATAATTTTAACACTTAGATTTATGGTTTCGCTCCATTTTTAGTTAATTTTTGCATATGGTGTGGGTTAGGCGTCCAGCTTCATTCTTTTGCATGTAGATATCCAATTGTCCCAGAACTAGTGGTGGTAAAGACTATTCTTTCCCCATTGAATTGTCTTGACACACTTGTTGAAAATCAATTGACCATAAAAGTAAGAGTTTATTTTGGGACTTTCCGTTCTATTCCATGAATTTATATGGTTACTTTTACACGAGTACTACACAGTCTTGATCATTGTAGGTATGTAGTAGATCTTGAAATAGGAAAGTGTGAGTCCTCCAACTTTACTCTTTTTTTTTTAAGATTGTTTTCGCTACTTTGGGTCTCTTGCATTTATGAAGGAATTTGAGATCAGCTTGTCAATTTCTGCAAAAAAACAGCTGGGATTTTGATAGGGATTGCCTTGAATCAGTAGGTCACTTTGGATACTATTGCCATGTTAATAGTAAGTCTTCCAATCCATGAACATGAGATGTCCTTCCCCTTATTTCCATCTTTAACTTCTCTGAACAATCTTTGTAGTTTTCAGTATACAAATCTTGCACTTCTTTTGTGAAACTTATTCCTAAGTATTTTATTGTTTTAGATGCTATCCTAAATGGAATTTGCATAAACATTTTTAAAGGGAGTTATATTGCTGAATGTTTATGAGAAACAGTTACAGTTTTAAAAGAAAAATAGTTCCCCTATAGTGGTGATCATTAAAACTTCCCTACCAAATCTCCGCATTAACTTTTCATCACTTCACTTTCATTTTCCTTTCCTTTCTGCCCACACCTTTGCCTGAATACCTTACTCAAGACACGGATAAACAAGCTCGAACCAACCTCTGGAAAGTGAACAAAAGACAAGGGAAATGGAATAAAGAAGGAGACCAGCTGTCTGTTTGCTTAACCACTGCTTCCAGTGGAGGCCTTTCCCCTTAGCTCTGTGCACACCAACTGCACCATCTATTATGTTGCATCCCAAGCTTCTTTCTGTAAAAAAAGATGATGGGAAAAATATTGCCTAAACGCAGAAACATGCTTGCAGAAGTCAAGGACTTTCTGGGATTTGCACTAACGCTGGATTGTCCTGGTGATTGTTAGTAACAGCCGAGGCTGACCTCAGGCATAGGAGAGAAGGCTGCCATCCGCGTAGCCCGTTTTCAAGGACTTAAAGTGGGGCTCCCCGACCCTCGGGCCGCAGACCGCTACCGGTCCGTGGCCTGTTAGGAACGGGGCCGCACAGCAGGAGGTGAGCGGCGGTGAGCGAGCGAAGCTTGATCTGTGTTTACAGCCGCTCCTCATCGCTCGCGTTACCGCCTGAGCTCCGCCTCCTGTCAGCATTACGGTGAGTTGTATAATTATTTCATTATATATTACTATGTAATAATAATAGAAATAAAGTGCACAATAAATGTAATGCGCTTGAATCATCCCGAAACCATTCCCCCCCTACCCCAGGTCCATGGAAAAATTGTCTTCCATGAAACTGGTCCGTGGTGCCAAAAATGTTGGGGACCACTGACTTAAAGGACTCCCTCCTTGGTCATTTATACCCTTTCCCTGATAGAACTTGCTACATTCAGACCCCAACTTCTGGAATAAGGGGTTCATTCTTTTTGGCTTGAGACATTAGGGGTATAAAGCTATTACCTCAGGGATGGGTCATTTACTAAGTGCTTTATGCCCATGGGTATTTGCCCCTCACATCAGGTCTCTAGAGCGTGATCTGATAGAGAGAAGGGCAGGAGTTATCCAACAGTGAGCAGGGCAAGGTGCACCGTGATAGAGCAAAAGCTCTCGTTTCCTCTGAAACACCTTGTCTGATCCTGGCTGTAACTCATGTATCAGATCAGGCTTGAGGTCCAGAGGGCAGCACAAGGGCTCGACTTAAATCATTGGGTCCAGCCTCCTCATCCTCATAATTCACTATTGATGAACAACACTTCTAACCAGAGCTGAGCATCTGCAGTCTGGCCTTTCTTGGTCCCCATCCCTACCCCAGGTGTGTTGATAACAAAGAAACCACAAAACGTCCTAACAAGGAGAGAGGAGAGAAACAAAGTTAGACAATCCACAACCTGGGCTTTCTTCTGATATATGAGGGCTTATAAGAGTCAGACTGGATTTACTGGAGTTTTATATTGGATCCCAGGTGTCGGTACTATATATGCAGCCACTCACCCATATTCTAAACTGAAAGGTCACATGCCCCTCAATAATGTGCAATTTGGAAATAACATCTAGATGTGACCCCATGCCTGTCCAAGGTGTCATTATTTTGATACATTCACCAAAATTTTGGCACTCAAAATCTATCCCCAACCACTTTCCTTCAGGAAAAGTCCAGGCAAGCTTGTGGGTAAGGGAAAAGCAGAAACTCCCTTAAAAAAAAAATGCTCTAGGCTTGAAGTGTCAAGATTTTTTCCTAGTGCTACCTCAGATGAGATGTATGTGTTGGTCTTGTCCCCTGGCCCATCCATCTAAGGAGTCCTGCCCAGGATGTTCCTGGGAACTCTTGTGTAGCGAGTATATTTGTAGTTTTCATTACCACGAGGATGGGCATTGTCTTCTTGGACAATCACAAAAATAACATTTTAGTATTACTCATGGGAAAGCTGTTGAGTGTTGTTTCTTTAACTGGACATCTAGCAAAATTGATCCCAACACCCTCACAGAAGAAGTACGTGGCTTTAAAAGCAGAGCCACAGGGCTTCCCTGGTGGCACAGTGGTTAAGAATCCATCTGCCAATGCAGGGGACACGGGTTCAATCCCTGGTCCGGGAAGGTCCCACATACCGCGGAGCAACTAATCCCATGTGCCACAACTACCGAGCCTGCGCTGTAGAGCCCGTGAGCCACAACTACTGAGCCTGTGTGCCACAACTACTGAAGCCTAGAGCCTGTGCTCCACAACAAGAGAAGCCATCACAATGAGAAGCCTGTGCACCGCAGCGAAGAGTAGCCCCCACTACTCGCCACAACTAGAGAAAGCCCACGTGCAGCAACGAAGACCCAACGCAGCCAAAAATAAATAAATAAAATAATAACTTTATTTTAAAAAATAAATAAAAGTAGAGCCACAGACATATACCCAGAGAAAACTCTAATTGGAAAAGCTAAATGCACCCCAATGTTCATAGCAGCACTATTTACAATAGCCAGGACATGGAAGCAACGTAGATATCCCTCAACGGATGAATGGATAAAGAAGATGTGATATATATACAGTAGAATATTACTCAGCCATAAAAAAAGAAGGAAATAATGCCATTTGCAGCAACGTGGGTAGACCTAGAGATTATCATACTAACTGAAGTCAGAGAAAGATAAATATCATATGATATCACTTATATGTGGAATCTTAAAAAAATGATATAAATGAACTTATTTACAGAACAGAAACAGACATAGAAAACAAACTTATGGTTATCAAAGGGGAAAGGGGGGTGGGGGAGGGATAAATTAGGTGCTTGGGATTAACAGATACACACTGCTATATTTAAGATAGATTAACAACAAGAACCTACTGTATAGCACAGGCAGCTATACAGTATATATACTGTATACATATGTGTATATGTACATCTGTATATGTATGTACATATATATATGTATAACTGAATCACTGTGCTGTATACCTAACACGATATGGTACATCAACTGTATTTCAATTAAAAAAAAAAAGCCACAGGGAGCTCACAGATTATCCAAAGAAATAACTTCAAACATGGCCCCAGAGCTTTGATTCACTGCTCTAGCATCCCTGGGAGATGAGGCAGGGGCCGTCCTCCTGGAGGTAAAGTCTGGTCCTCTAGGGAGGCTTGAGGAATCTGAGGGGTCCTGGACATGTGGGAGGTGAGCTGAACGCTGGGACCCGGTTTTCCTCTCAGATGTCCCCATTTTTCAAGCCGTCATCATCTCCAGGGGCAGAGACTGTTGGCTGTCCACCAAAATCCAGTCTTCCTTCCCCCTGGACTCAAGGCTGCAGCACCTTTCTCAGCCTCCCGCGTAGCCTGGAGCGGCCACGAAACAGCAGAAGTGAGAAGTGACAGCGCTGCCCAGGCCTGGTCTGTAAAGCCGCCGTGAGCTCCTCTTCATGCCCTTTGCCCCCTGACCTCTAGCTGGATGGTACCACCCAGGGCCTCTTTGGAAGCCAGGTGGAAGTGGCAGGCGACCTCAGCCCAGGCTCCTGAGTGAGGCAGAGCCCCTGCTGACCCTGTGTAGGACTATTAGAGAGAAAGGTGTTTCTCCCCTGATCCACGGCATGTTAGGGCCCCTTGGTCACAGCAGGTTAGCCTTTTAGTCAAGGGCATCCTACTCGTCGCTCATTTCCGCGGTTTACCCTCCTCCTTCACCCTCTCCCCTCTCTGCCATGTGAGGCCCTCGTCCCTTCTTGTCTGGACTGTCACGGCAGCCTTCTCACTGGGAGGTAAAGGCTGTGTGGAGGCCACACCTGGACGCGGAGGCCTGCACACACGTGCCGGGCCGGCCCTCACCCTGCGGCTTCCTCAGCCAGAAATGCCCATCTCTCCCCAGCTGTGGCCAGAGCTGCTCCAGGTGTTTCCTCAAAACCCTCCACACCCCACGCCCCACCCCTGTAGCAGGAGTGAACATAAACCTTTAAGTTAAAGGGTCCAGAGATAAGAAAGGAAGCTACAAACAAAAAACCAGATGGAAGCAGCTGGGACCAAGACGGTGATGAATCTGACCTCCAACAGACCCCGAGTCTCATTATACGCTGACTTTACCATATTTGCATAGTAAATGTCACACCCGCCAGCGGCCAGGACCAGACATTAAGGACCAAGAAAGGATAAAAAGAGGGTGACACCCCACTCCCTCGGGAGAAGCCCCGCCCCTTCCCCATAAACTAATGCATAGGCCTCCCCACCATCAGCCTCACTCCTCCTCTCTCTGTCTTTAAAATTAAATCCCTCTCCACACACGGGAGAGAAACTGATCTGGGAACTTAGTTCCCGCTTCTCCAGTCTCTGGCCACTGAATGCAGCTCGTGCTGTGCTGATCTCAGCTTCGGCTTCGTTCCTGGCTGCTCGAAGCCGAATGGAACAGGAACCAGAGAGCCTGGCCAGGCTGGGGGCCAGGCCGGGTCCATAGGACTTAATTTGGTAACACAACCTTCATCTCCTCTACATCTGGCGAACTCCTACTCATCCTCGCGTTGTGGACGCCTTCCCAGGTATCCCATAACTCTGCCACGTGGCTCTCGCTGTCCTGGCAGCCCCAGAAGGCAGGTCTGTGTGCTGGACACTCCTCTCCCCGGTGCCTTGCCCGGTGGCCACCCACTGCGGGTGTTTGACAGATGAACCAGTGAATGAGTGACAGTTTCCCCTTACTGGATGCTGCCATCTGAAAAGCCAAGGCTCTTTCCCCCAGAGTCAAGTGCTCAGACATTGGGGCACAAGCAATAGGATTAGGAAAGCTTCACGGTCAGGGCTGTCAGGCCACCAAGTTCCCCCTTGGCGTCCCCCTCACTTCCCCCCTCTGGTCTCAGTTCCCTTGGTGCCTCGTGCACTTGGAGAAACAGGAGGGAGGGAAGGGCAGAGGTCTGAAACATGGGGTACTTTCCAGTCTGTCAAGGGTGGTGGTCTCCCTCTGTAGGAAGCCATAAACTGTCAGGATGTCCCTCCTGTCCAACTGAAACAGGAGGGAAGGGGGCAGGGCACAACCTTTAAAAGATTGACATAGCTGTTGAGGACACAACAAATACTGGTTAGAACCCGCCAGGCCCAAGATGGCAGACGGCTTGGCATCCAGTAGACTTTGAGCCTTATTATATGCTCATTGTAATACATTAGCTAGGGGGCTGCCCTGGTGGTGCAGTGGTTAAGAATCCACCTGCCAATGCAGGGGACACGGGTTCGAGCCCTGGTCCGGAAAGATCCCACATGCCGCGGAGCAACTAAGCCCATGCGCCACAACTACTGAGCCTGCGCTCTAGAGCCCACGAGCCACAACTACTGAGCCTGCAAGCCACAACTACTGAGCCCGTGTGCACAACTACTGAAGCCCGTGCGCCACAACTACTGAGCCTGTGCTCTAGAGCCCTCAAGCCACTCCTCCTGAGCCCGTGTGCCACAACTACTGAAGCCCGTGCACCACAACTACTGAGCCCGTGTGCCTAGAGCCCGTGCTCTGCAACAAGAGAAGCCACCGCAATGAGAAGCCCACACACCGCAACGAAGAGTAGCCCCTGCTCACCGCAACTAGAGAAAGCCCGTGTGCAGCGACAAAGACCCAACGCAGCCAAAAAAAAAAAGAGAAATGCATTAGCTAAATGACACACCCACAGGTGCCATGACAGTTCTGAGGCCGACCATAAAAGGCCAAAAAGTGAGCGGTGGCTCAATTCCCGGAAATCTCCGCCCCTTCCCCAAAATAGTTGGAATAATCCCCCCACTCATTAGCCTATGAAATTACCCAGCCCATAAAAACTAGCCACCCCATGTTTCAGGGCCTCTCGCCTTCTGAGATGGCCCACACTCTGCCTGAGGAGTGTGTTTCTCCCAGGGCCCCTCTCTCTTTCCGAGATGACCCCATGCCCTGGGGCACTTTCGCCTTTTGAGGCGGTCTGCATTCTGTCTATGCAAATGTGTATCTCTCTAAATAAATCCGCTTCTTTTTTAAAAATTTATTTTGGCTGCACCAGGTCTTAGTTGCGGCATATGGGATCTTTAGCTGTGGCATGCGGGCTTCTTAATTGTGGCATGCTTGTGGGATCTAGTTCCCTGACCAGGGATCGACCCCAGCCCCCGCACTGGGAGCACAGAGTCTTACCCAGTGGACCACCAGGGAATCCCCTAAATAAATCCACTTCTTACCCATCACTTTGCCTCGTGCTGAATTCCTTCTGGGCTGAGACATCAAGAACCTGAACTTCATTAAGTCCTGAGACCAGGTGTGTGGTCTTAAAGACTGTGGGTTCAAGTCCCAGCCTGAGCTGTTCGGTTGCACTGCTGTTCAGCCCCACGGGCACAGGTGGGGCAGGTAGTTCTCCAGCTCCGCCTCCAGCCTCTGCGGAGGTAACAGTACTGTGAGCTGAGGGGCTGCCATGGTGACCAGGAGTCTGAGAAGAACCCCGTGGTCCTGAAGCCTCCTGTCTCCCGGGGGTCCTCACCACTGCACCTGTACGGGTGGCCACAGTGACAGGCTGCTGGGGCCGAGGAAGAACCAGAACCACCTTATTCCGGCAGCATCCCCCATGCTGAGCCGAGAAACTCCTGACCCCAGAGTCTCCACTCTGGGGAGGATGCTTAGTGATGGCTTCATCTGGGAGAGGAGGTGGCACGAACTGACCTGCTCAGGAAAGCAGTGGAGAGAAACAGGGAAGGCAGACATTTCATGTGGCTCCAACCTACTGACCTACTTGTTAGAAACGCCCCCTCCAGTATCGCTGAGAGATGGAGGCCGTTCTCTCTTCTTTGACCTCACGGACGTTTTTTTCTGTTCTATAATAGCAAGACGTTTTTATGATGTGAAGCTGCCCATAAGTCATTTTTCCCAGGTCCCGTGGTTATGCTGACCATTTGTGGGCTTGCAACAAATGACCAGAAAGAAGTAGTTCAACAAACACAACTCACTGAACGTAAGCTTTTCTTTTATGGCAAAGAAATACAGCAAAATCTAAGCACTAGCTTTCTAAACTATCCATGGGAGCGAGTTATTTACAAACATGACTCAGATGGTAGAAATGACCTAGAGTTTTCCCCAGTGAGTCAGCTTATGTTTATGTAAAGGGTGGGAGGGGCAGACTCGGGGCTGGGAATCCAGAAACGTGGGCTCCAGCTCAGCGCAGCTCTGCCACCTGTTCTGACTATACGGAGGCTGTGTCTTCTGTCAGGTTGTTTGCTTCTCTGTTTATCTAGGGCCCTTTGGGTTCTGCAGCCTGTGTTGTCCCCTTGCAGGAGATGTGGGACTCCAGCCCAGTTGCGTAAAGAAGGATGCATCCCGCGGTGCTGTCCAGTGTCTTAAAATTCCTGTCATAATGCGTTTAAATTCTTTGGGGGAGAAATATTTCTAACACCTGGTCTTTGCACTCTGATTTCTTGTGAAAGTACTCCTGGACCTCCTTTCCCCATCTCCTGACCTTTAAGTATTTCAGTAGTTTCCCCAGCTCTCCTTTCCTCCGGAATGTTTCTGAAAAGTCTTCAATTTGAACGTCACGGTCAGTTTAAGGTTATGTGCAGGATTATCTTACGGCCTTTCTTCGGCTGGTACTTAATTCTGTTTTGGAGGAAAATTACCCTTCCCCGTTGCCCCCGCTGCACAACACGGCAGACAAAACACATTTGCAGAATCATCAACTTTTAATGATTCTGCTGAAATGGGCCTCGTCAGAGGCTGCGATAATGGTGAATGTGTGTCTGCTTTGAGATTCCCAGCCGGGCCCCAAGGCGGCTCGGGTTCTTACCTGTCCCCTTTATCAAATCTGGCCATCAGATACCATCGGATTGATTTCACCTGGGGCCCTCGGACGCAGGAAGCAATCAGGACGGCTTGGCTCAGGGTTTAGGGTGAGCTGCGAGGGGCAGGGCCTGCATGCGCTCCCAGGGCCATTGAAATGGTTTGAGTCCTAGAAAGAAATGTTAGGAGCTCCAAACTGTGAAGAGAAAATGACGGAGGCAAATCGATATTAACGTTTCTAACACCAAATCGTAAAGCCTTTAACATTTTTTGTAGCAACGTGAACTTAGCGTGGAATATGGGCTACCCGACAGAATGTTCCTGATGTGGTGTGGCGGAGGGAACCCCTGCCTGGGCAGTGGGAAGGCAGCCAGGGCTCACACACTAGACCAAGGTCTTCCTCCTGGATGTGGCCCTGCTCTTGCACGAACCTGCTTGCCTCCTACAAGCGTGCACCCCAGGCACCCCCGTCTCAGTCCTGGGTCAGCGTGGGGTTCCGTGACACACGCCTGGATCCTTGGTATAAAGTCCCCCTTTGTGCTTAATCCCGCTTGAATTGGTTTTTATTACTTGTAAACGAAACTCTGAAGGCAAGAATCCAGGGCCCCTTGGCCACCCCCCTTTCCCTTTCCACAACAGGGCAATCTAGTTCGTTGATTAAAGAGAGCAATAAAATATCAAAGCCTTTAAACCGACCTCCACAGGTTTAGGGTATCTACTTGAAGAGCGCTTTTGCTGTAATTATCCAACTAAGTCATTTGTTGCCTATTATGTAAGTTTGTAGTTATCATGTTTGTCATTTAGGGTCTGTCTCTTTCTGCTGGGTTCCATGCAAGGTAGGGTAGGGATCTTTGTTTTCATCACTGTTCTATCAAGTGTCTGGTAGGGGCTCTATATATCTCAGAAGAATGATAAGCGCAGTCTTGCTGCAAACACCCTTAACAGGAGTCCTACTATTAGAAATAACCCTGCTAGGTCACTATCAATTCAATTCTTTACCTTACCTCCAAAGGGATGGATGAGGAAAAGCTAGGATGGATGAGGAAAAGAGGCTTCACACGTCATTTGATCTGGTGTCATTTTATAGTTGAAGGAAAACAGGCCCAATGGCCTGTCCCAAGTCTCACAACCACAGAGCAACAGCCCAGGATTAGAGCTTGGGTCTCCCTGCTCGGCTATCTTTCTGCTACAGCAAATACTCTCTCATTCTTGGTCCTTGTGGGTGAGACATCGGACAAGGGCTGCCTTTCCCTCTACTTCCTAATGATGAGCATGGCACAGGACACAAAGGTAACCAGATGGGAGAGGGTTTAGCCTTCCTGCCCCCAAAGCACCAGCGACACAGAAGCTACAGACCCAAGAACTGTGGCAATCCGTTATCTTTCTACTCTAACCTTTAGAACAGGGGTTATTGGACTAGCCCGAAGTTGTATCTTGGACCCGAGAAGAGGGGACAGCCCAGGCAGTTTCTAAGATGAGTCACACTGTTTTTCTGAGCCCTGATTTTCCAGATTCAACCACTTCCTTGATGAAGTAGTCAACCTCCAAATTGCTTTGCCCTGGCCATCAAGATAGCGCCCAGGAGAAAATCAGATCCCCTTTTGACAGATAACAGAATAAATGGCCATGAATATTCACAGCATGCTGAAACCCCTGTGGTTTAGCACAGGGAAAAATAAAAACAAATCCAGGAAATGCTGGTGGTGTGTGTCCAACTCCTGAGGCTGCCCAGCGGACAGATCATTGGGAAGAATTCAGGAATGGAGTGGTTAGGTGAATGTATCAGGACAATTTAGCCATATGTCTCATTAACAGACCAAAGAGCGAGTCTGTTCACCAAGGCTGCAGTGAGAAAGTGCAACGCGCTGCTGAACTGTGATCGTCTCAGAGTATTTCCCTTTTATTTCTCACCCATGATTCATAATAGCTTAAAGCAGAGCGATGTACATATGGTGGTCAAGGTATAAAAAGAAGTTAGAAAAACAAGTTAGAAATAAGATGTAGCAATAAGATGAAAACTCTGATAATCTGGCATGAAATTAATTCTATACATGTATTTTTTTCTTAATATCCAAAAACTGGGGAAAGCTAGTTGCTTGGCATTTGGAGAGCTCTGGAAATGGAGAAGAACCAGTCCCAGATGCCAGAAGACGGATGGTTCCTCTGGAAATGTACAACTGGGGTACACTTGGAGAGGTTTTGCTTCGAAAAACAAAAACTCCCTTGATTTATCACCACCAGGGGGTGAATTTTCTTTCACAGAAGTCCGTTCCACAGTCCTTGTTATCTGAGATAGCTAGTCAAGACAGACGCTAGCTGTGGTTACCCTTGGCTGGCGAATAATTTGGCATCCCATCAAACTGACATTCTTTAAATATTTTTTCAACATTTTCTTAGTTGGGGCAGAAAGAACAGATTGTCTACTAAGGAAAACTGTATACCTCTTTCGTTATGTTCGGAATAAAGGATTTATTCTATGCCTGTGAAAGACAAAAACGCACCGGATAATTAAGGAGATGATTTTATTTGGGCTATTGAAGAGGAAGAACATAATTAATGAGGAACAACGTCTCGATGTAAAGGGAGGGGGCCTGGTTTTATAGAGGCAGGAGGACCAGGTTATCTAAATCAAATGGAGAAGACAGGTTCTTTGCAATTAAGGTCAGCTGTTTCCCAGAGCACAAGAAAGTGGGGTGGGGGAGATTTCGGGATGCAAAGGGGTGGGGTTTTTTTTCCATTGCTTTTTTTCCAGGAGCACAGGGTTCTTCCGGTCAAGCCAAACATCACCATGCCCTAAACGACAACATCTGAATTTTTCTAGAATTGTCTTTCATGTCACCGTTTTCCCTGATATTTATAACTGGGCAGCATAAATCACTCACACAAAGACCTGCTCAAATCATCTTCTGGCTTGTGTGTGGCCAACCCTGCCCTACTTTTCTGAACTTCTTGTTCCCCAGTTTTCTTTTGCTATTTTCTCAATCTGGCAGTTGTGTGGCGAAACCATTCAAGAGTTTACAACGTAGATAATAAAAGGAATCACTCGCGTCCAGTTACCAGCAGTGGACATTAGGCATTATCTTAGGTGACCATCATCCGGTTGGTCTGAGGTTCAGGGCTGGGTCTGTGCAGGTCTGTTCAGGACGATTGTATACAGCACGGTACCAAAGTGCTCTGTAGAAGTATGTTGGCACTGCTGAGGAATGGTGGCTGCTTGATTGAGGTTTTTTGTTTGCTTTTTCCCCCAGTGAGGGTATGTTACATTTTGCCAGTTATGTGAAGAGTCCTCTGTGCAAGCTGGCCTTGATGGGCACCCTACTTCCCATTTATTCTAATGATTTCTTAAATTATTATTGAGATGTAACTCACCAATCCTAAAATTCACCCTTCTAAAGTGTATAATTGAATGATTTGTTGTATATTCACAGGGCTGTACAACTACCACTACCATCTAATTCCAGAAGATTTAAAAATACCTCAAAAAAAACAAAAAATAAAATAAAAATACCTCAAAAAGAAGCCCATGCCCATTTTTTTTAATATTTACTTATTTATTTAGGCTGCACCGGGTCTTAGTCGCAGCATGCGGAATCCTTAGTTGCAGCATGTGGGATCTAGTTGCCCGACCAGGGATCGAACCCGGGCCCCTTGCATTGGGAGCGCAGAGTCTTACCCACTGGACCACCAGGGAAGTCCTGAAGCCCATAGCCATTTACAGCCATTTCCCATTGCTCCCCGTCCCCAGCTCCTGGCAACCTTTAATCTATTTTCTGTCTCTATCGATTTGCCTCTTCTGGACATTTCATGTGAATGCAGTCATAGAATATACGGCTTCTTTTTGTGCGTGTGACTTCTTTCACTTGCCATAACGTTTCAAGGTTCATCCGCGTTGTGGCATGTATCAGTACTTCATTTCTTTTTATTGCTAAGTAATATTTCACTGTATGGATATACCACATTTTCTTTATCCATTCATTGGTTGATGGACATTTGGATTGTTTCCAACGTTTGACTATTATGAATAAGACTGTTATGAACATTTCTGTACAAGTGTTGGCTTAGACATACGTTTTCATTTCTCCTGGGTGTATACCTAGGAGTAGCATTTCTGAGTCATGTGGTAATTCTGTGGTTAGCTTTTTGAGGAAGTGCTAGCCTGTTTCCCAAAGCGGCTCTACTGTTTTACATTCCCGCCAGCAATGTAGCAGGGCTCTGATTTCTCCACATCCTTGCTGACACTTGTCACCGTACATCCTCCTTAGCACAGACACCCTAGTGTGTGTGAAGTGGCATCTCACCGTGGGTTTGATTTGCATTTCCTCCTGACTCATCCCTTGAGCATCTTCTTCTGTGCTTCTTGGCCATTTGTATATCTTCTCTGGAGAAAAACGATTCTCATTTCTTACTTGGGTTATCTTTTGACTGCTGAGTTGTAAGAGTTCTTTATGTATTCTGGATACTAATCCCTTATCAGATAGAAAATTCGCAAATACTTTCTCTCACGCTGTGGGTTGTCTTTTCACTTTCTTGATAGTGTTCTTTGAAGCACAATAGATTTTAATTTGGATGAATTTCGGTTTATTTTTTGCTTTTCTTGCTTGTGCTTCAAACGATATTTTAGTACCACTTAGAGCTTCTTGCCCCGGGCAGCTGGCTGACTTGATGTGCTCCAGGCTAGGGCCTTGAAAACTTTAGAAAACACCATTGCACGATGTATATTGCTATAATTACAGTGATTCTCCTCAAAGGCGCATTGGTGACAGCATCCAAATCCCTGAGCGCCAGCGCAGAAACCTCCAAAGACACACACCGTGGGGCAAAGTGGTACCGACTCTTCCTGTTTGAAATTTCCAAAGACCTTCACCCTTTTCAATTCTCTAATTCAGTATTTCCCCGAGTGAATTTTTTGCAAAGTTCTTCCCACAAGACACCTGCAGAAAAAGGGCCCTAGGGTCCAAGAGGGCTTGCCGAGCTCTCTGGAAGATTCACAATACGTGTTAGGATACTAAAGTCTCTGAGAAGTTCGGCAATGAATAAACAGGTCTAAACCAACGTTCCTCAAATTCTTTGAGCAAGGAACTGTTACAGACAAGGAACTTAACACGTTTTTGAACAAGTGCACATTTGAATGGTCAGGAAAGGATAGGCTATCAGAGGGAACTCCTAATGACCTAACACAACGCAAGTCTATTAGTAGTCATGTCAGAGAGCAACGTGGATCCCAGGGTCCTCCACCGCACTCTAGCCACACCATCTGGAACACGTGGCCTCCAAAATATTCGGGGAAGAGAGAGAGTGTAGAAGCTGAGTGGGAGATGTTTATGGGCTGGACCTAGACGTCGCCCACACTCCCTTGGCCGGAATAGTCTCATTTCTCAAGATGCATTCTGGCCTCTCTGTGCACTTAGAAGGAAAAGTTTAGTGACACATCGTGTGGTACTGGCCACACACGCTTTTGAAGCACTGCTTAACTGGCCTATGTGGCCTTAGAATGGGCATAATGTCGGTTGAGGGCACGAACCTCAAAAGCCCCGAGGGCACTTTGCCCTTCACTCCTGGACCAGCTCCATCTTGCCTCTGAGCTCTGCCCTCTTTGCAGAGCCAGAGGAGCATCACCTACTCCCTCCCTGCACTTCCACTGCCATCATTCATGTGTACTTCTAGAAAAAATCGAGGGATGTTTGGAAGATCGCATGCCAAAAACATTTTACATTTTTATTTCATCAGAAACATTTGACAGTAGCCATTGAACTGATGACTCTAGAAGGCTCCACTGAGAACCAGGTCAGCAGGTTACTAACATGGGCATCTGGGTCACGAACAGACCAGACGGGGTCCTGAAAAACTGACCCAGCTGGTGCATGAACACTGCCCACCTATAGCCTTTATCATTTAGACAGGCAATAAAAAGGAGGAGGGGGAGGGGAGGGGATGCTACAGGTAAATATTTGATGTTTTCCCAGAAAACAATCCTAGGTCTTGGTGTGGCATCAGGAGACATCCGGAGCTCTGCGGTCTAAGGACATAAATAGCCTGAAAGACACGTTAATATTTTACACCAAAAAATCAATACCTCCCCACTGAGCGCATAGGATGCTATTATGCCTCATCAAAGTGTATTTAAAGTCTTTCCAACATCAAGTGGTGTGGCAAAGGCGAGTAAAACCCGCTGGGTGTGAGGCGATGAAAAACGAACCCGGGAATAGGTTGATAAACTGGTTTAGAAAGATGCTGTGTGCGCCTGGCACCTGCGGTGCTCCGGATGGCCTCCCAGGTGGGAAGCAGGCCTGGCGCAGCCTGTCTGTCCATCTGTCCGTCCGAGGCGGCTCGGCCTGCCCCGTGCCCCAGGCAGCGGCCAAGACCAGCCTGGGTCCTGCCCGACAGTGGGGCTCCGGAGGGTGGACCCCCAAGGCTGGGTGGTCCTCGGTGCCCAGACATGAGGCAAAGCTGGTTTTGGATGCAGTGTGGTAACTGGCAAAGAGCACCGGCTTGGGAGCCAAAACCTGGTTTTGCCGCTGTGTGACCCTGTACAAGTCGCCTACTTCCCCTACCCCATTCCCCAGGCTCCCCGCCCCCCGCAGGGCTGTTTCCTCCCCTGGGCCCAGGATGGCGGTGCCGCTGTCTGCCGGTCCTTCGCTTTCTCTCTAAGCATGCTCATCTCTTTCTGCCGGTCCTCGCTGCCCCGCGCTCCAGCCACGGCGTCAGGGGCGGCGCTGTTTCTCTCCGGGCTCCACCTTTGAGCAACGGGGCAGCCTCTTCCTCATCGGTCTCCACGGTTCCGCCCACTCACCTGAGAGCGAGAAGCATCTCGTTTTCCACCCACCCGAGCGGTTGGGAGGATGAAGCGTGGTCATGCACGTAAGTGTGAACGCGCTGCTGGCCACAAGCAGACGCTCACAACATACCAAGGATTGGTGTTCGTTACTCATGTAACTGGTGGTCCCAAGGCAAACAGAAGAGGGAGCTTCCAAGAGCTCGTGATGGGGATTGTGTTCAGAGTTATGAGGAAGGAGAGAAAACACGTATCCCGTGGCACTGGTTAGTGCGGAAGGTATTCTGTCTACAGCGGAGGGCAGCTTCAGGACAGAAGGTGGCCCTTCCATATGCTTCTTTTCTCCCACAAGTATTTCCCAAATAGCCCCTCATTTGTTGCAGATACTCGTTTCCTTGTTAGAGGCTGAGCCGTCTTTTCCGGAGTGTCTGCTCAGCGACCTGGTATTCCCCTATCACTGCACAGTAGGATACTTCTGGGGTTCCAAAATGAATACTGTAACCCGATCTGACCGGTTCGGCTGTCACCCTATACCCTGAGGCCAAGGCTGTACAGCTGTACCTTTGTAAAAACCCCAAACCCACTGAAAAGCGTCCACAAATAATGTGGATAAGTTTCAAGGAGAGGAAAAGGCAAAGGTTCCACTTACATCACACCAGAAAACATCAGAAAAATCAGCTGTTCACATCTCTCACCCGAAGTTCCACTTCCTAAGGCGGGCACGTATCTCTTCTGGTCCAGCTCCTCCCCTCCCTTTCTGCACACTCCTTGCCCCGCTCCACCCACAAGCTCTCTCTATACCCTCTGCTCATTTGCATCCTTGCTCAGAAAAACAAAGTTGCTGCTTTGGGTTATACCCACAGGAAAGCAGAAAAGGAGAAATTAATCAAGGGGTGTTATTTTCCTAGTCACAAGGAAAATGTAAATTCATCTTTAATAGTTTTTAGTTTTTATATGCTAAGATTTATTTTTCTCCCTTCTAGTAGCAAAATAGCAAGAAATGAAAGTCTCCGGTCTGGTTAGGGAAATGTAATTTACTTACTGTTTCTCTCCTGTAAGTTCCTAGTCTGGAGAAAATACTCTCAGAATGTCTAAAGTGAAATTTAGTTTTTACTTCGCTTTGAGGCTAAGTAGCCTAGTAAAGAAATACAGAGGAGGACTTCTCTGGTGGCGCAGTGGTTAAGAATCCACCTGCCAATGCAGGAAACACGGGTTTGAGCCCTGGTCCGGGAAGATCCCACAAGCAGCGGAGCAACTAAGCCCACGTGCCACAACTACTGAGCCTGTGCTCTGGAGCCCGCGAGCCACAACTACTGAGTCTGTGTGCCACAACTACTGAAGCCCGCGTGCCTAGAGCCCGTGCTCCACAACAAGAGAAGCCACTGCCATGAGAAGCCCACGCACCACAACGAAGAGTAGCCCGCCGCAACTAGAGAAAGCCCACGTGCAGCAACGAAGGCTCAATGCAGCCAAAAATAAATATAAAATAATAAATAAAAATTAAAAAAAAGAAATACAGAGGAGTTGAATTTTCTGTAAGATACATTTTCCTAAGGATCCCACTCAATTTAAAATGCACAGGGACTTCCCTGGTGGCACAGCGGTTAAGAATCCACCTGCCAATGCAGGGGACACGGTTTCGAGCCCTGGTCCGGGACGATCCCACATGCCGCGGAGCAACTAAGCCTGTGAGCCACAACTACTGAGCCCACGTGCTGCAACTACTGAAGCCCACATGCCTAGAGCCCGTGCTCCACAGCAAGAGAAGCCACCACAATGAGAAGTCCGTGCATGGCAACGAAGAGTATCCCCCGCTCACCACAACTAGAGAAAGCCTGCGTGCAGCAACGAAGACCCAACACGGCCGAAAAATAAATAACACTTAAAAAAAAATCATTTAAGGGCTTCCCTGGTGGCGCAGTGGTTGAGAGTCCGCCTGCCGATGCAGGGGATGCGGGTTCGTGCCTTGGTCCGGGAAGATCCCACATGCCGCGGAGCAGCTGGGCCCGTGAGCCATGGCCGCTGAGCCTGCGCGTCCGGAGCCTGTGCTCCGCAACAGGAGAGGCCACAACAGTGAGAGGCCCGCGAACCCAAAAAAAAAAAAAAAATCATTTAAAACGCACATAATTCAGAACTAATAATAGAGGGTATTTTTATTTAGCAGCTGAAGTATGACACCTCCCTCCGAATCTCGTAGAGCAAGGCACCGACTACCTTTGTTCTGGGTCATCTTTCCAAGAATCTGAGTATAATGAACAGCAAGGGGAAAGGGTCGGTGTGACTAAAGCTGTCCCTCTCTGTAATAAAGGTCAGATACGCTTGTTGTCTATTATAAAAGATGTGGTTTTTCCATGAGCTCGGGGACCTTCTCCTGCAGTGTAACCCACTGTGATACAGGGGTCACCTGGCCATCTCTGTGTGGCCCTGGGAGCTGGGGCTCTGGGAACTGGCACAGATGCTGCTGCTGTTGCTGTGAGTGGTAAACCATCCTCCAGTTCTGACCCAGGAGTCCCCTTCTCCACCAGAGCCATGAAACAGCGGGAGCTACCTTGTAAGGCAAAACCTCAGGCCCTTCACGGCTCTTGATTAGGTGATGCTCTCCCAGGGAAACTCGAGTAAACACGGTTCATGGTTCACCAGGCTCACCAGCTTGGAAATGGTGTGTCTGAGGTCCGCTCCCACCTGGACTCAGCGGCAGGGTCTCTGCCAGGCACACAGTCAATGATGGGCCATCTCCAGGCTGCAGTGGGTGCGCTCGGAGCTGCTGTCGGCAACTTTGATGGACATTAGCACTGCTTTTGTTTACTGTATTTTGAAGGCCAGTGGGCTGGTCTCTATTACATTCGGTACATTTTTCTGTTAAAAGAAGTTCTGTGACTTAAATTTTCTCTACCTGAGGGCAGAAATGCACATCATTGTCTGCAGACGAGTTAGCTTGCTGAGGGCCTTCATTCCCAGAGTGATGGAAGGAAGGAGAACAAGAGGGATGGCATTAAGCCTCTTACGATGGGAAACCTAAGATGCAGAGCTTGCTCTCCAGGAAGTACGGGGTTGCTCTGCCTTCCTCTGGCCCTTTCTGGCATTTTCCATGTAGGAAGATGAGAACTAGACAAACACTGGGGAAAAATAAGACTTGAAAAATTGTTTTAAAATTAAAATAATAGACACACCATTTGTGAAACTTTCAAACAATATAGAACCTTATTAAGCATTACTATTGAAGTTCTCCCCAGCTCCCAACAGCTTGCTAGCTGTTCCTTCAGGCCTTTTTCTTTGCCCATCTGGGGATGGGGAAAAAGTGTGTGTGAGGAAGGAGATTGATGGCTCGCCAGGAAAGCCATGGAAGCAGGTGGGAACTTCACACATGGTCAGTTTAGAGGGAGTCCGAGAACATCTCTGAAGAAGAGCCCAGAGCCCCTTATAGAAAGTAGACCCTAAAAGAGAAGGATTCCATAAGCAACAGTGCTGACTTGTACAGTTGAAGTGGGTGAATTGTAAGGCATGTGAATTATATCTCAAACTGTTATTTAAAAAAAGGATTTCAAATCAAGTCAGGTTACTTGTACACTGTTGGTGGTGTTACCAAATCAAACTTGGGTCCACTTGCCCAAGCACAGCAAAGCCAATGTACTGACACCAGGTCGTGGTAAAGAAAAGTGCAGCATTTATAGCAGGGCCAAGCAAGGAGTAAAGGACGCTAGTGCTTGAAAGACCCAAACTCTCTGAAGGCTTTCAGGGAAAGGGTTTTAAAGACAAGATAAGAAAGGGGTTGTCATGGGGTGTGTGATCAGCTCGTGGACACTCTTCTGATTGGCTGGTGGTGAGGTCATCGGGAGTCAACATCATCAACCTTCTGGTTCCAATCAGTCCAGGGTCTGTGTGCTTGTGGGCAGCAGAGAGTTAACTTCTCCCACCTGGTGGAGGTTTCAGTATCTGCAAAACAGCTAAAAGGACATGGCTCAGAATATTTCCTAGAGCCCTTGAGGAGGAACTAAAGGCGCTTGACTGTGTTTAATGGCTAAACTATTAGGATTTGTCTTGCTTGCCTGGTTTCCTTTCTTTCTGCATGTTCTCACCTCTCTGATTAAATCTGTTCTTTGACTAAAGTTTTTCTACAGACAAAAGGCAGGCGAGGACACAGGAGGGTTGGGTCCTGTTCTGGGAAGGCCCCCTAGGGTCCTGCTCGGTCACAGTGGGGATGGAAGTTGGTGCAGCCTCTGTGGAGAACAGTATGGAGGGTCCTCAGAAAACTAAAAGTAGAGCTACCATATGACCCAGCACTCCCACTCCTGGGTATTTATCCGAAAAATACAACACCAATTTGAAAAGATACATGCACCCCAATGTTCATAGCAACATTATTTACAGTTGCCAACATATGGAAGCAACCTAAGTGTCCATCAACAGGTGAATGAATAAAGAAGATGTGGGGGGCTTCCCTGGTGGTGCAGTGGTTGAGAGTCCGCCTGCCGATGCAGGAGACACGGGTTCGTGCCCTGGTCCGGGAAGATCCCACATGCCGCAGAGCAGCTGGGCCCGTGAGCCGTGGCCGCTGAGCCTGTGCGTCCGGAGCCTGTGCTCCGCAACGGGAGAGGCCACAACAGTGAGAGGCCCGCGTACCGCAAAAAAAAAAAAAAAAAAAGACGATGTGGGCTGTGTGTGTGTGTGTGTGTGTGTGTGTGTGTGTGTGTATACATATATACAATGGAATACTACTCAGCCATAAAAAAGGACAAAATTTTGCCATTTGCAGCAACGTAGATGGACTTGGAGGACATTATGCTAAGTCAGACAGACAAAGACAAATACTGTAATGATATCACTTATATGTGTAATCTAAAAAATACAACAAACTAGTGAATATAACAAAAAAGAAGTAGACTCACAGATACAGAGGTTACCAGTGGGGAGAGGGAAGGGGGAAGGGGTAAGATACAGATAGGGGAGTAAGAGGTACAAACTATTATGTATAAAGTAATCTACAAGTATACATACAGAGAATATAGCCAATAGTTTATAATAACTGTAAATGAAATATAACCTTAAAAAATTGTGAATTGCTACATTGTACACCTGTAACTTACATAATATTGTACATCAATTATACTTCAATAACATTTTTTTAAAAATCAAGTCAGGTTAGTAAAAAGAGAAGAGAGAGTCTTTCAAAACCTGGATATAGGCTTACATTTTTTTGCTGTGTCTATGGCACTGAGATATCCTATGGATATATGAGCTTATTCATAAATTTAACATGAATAGGAGAGGTGAGGTAGGGAAAGAAGAAACATACCCTGGGGGTGATAATTGTATTTATTTCTGATTTCTTAGCCTGGGTGACAGGCATATAGGTACAGAATATGGTAATGTTGTATAATTCTTTGTATGCCTGAAGTGTTTTATTTTTTTAAGGGAAAGTGATGAGAAATAGTTAAAATTCATTCAGAGAAATAATTTTACATACCATAGATTTATGTTTGTTTCATCAGACTGGGGTTGGTGTTTATATTGGGAGTAATTGCATAACTCTTAATTGCAGCGGATCTTCTGGTAGTTTGCTTCATTTTAAAATAAAAGGAAGTGAAATAATGGGTTCGTCTAGCAAAGGACCTGGGCTTTAGGGCTTGGTTGGTGACATCTGAGCGGTTTCTGATGCCATCTAGTGGAAAGGACATGTACTGCTTCAGTCATGACTGCTTTGGGAGCAGCCGTGACAGCGGTGGAAACACTCCAGGAACTTAAAAAAAAAATACTGATGCCTGGGCCCCACCCCCAGAGATTCTGACTTGATTGGGTCTTGGGTGCGGCTTGGGCATCAGGACTTTTTAAAAGTTCCTCGGGTGATTCTACTGCAAAGCCAAAATTGAGAACCACCAACCTAAAATGAATGAAACGTTTAACTCCTGGAGTGCTGTACTGACAGGTGCTGTTCATTCCTTCCTTCCGTCACTCAGCAAATATTTATTGAGCACGTATTATATGCCAGATAGTTTTCTAGGTCCTAGGAAAATAAAGTAATTAAGACGATCAAAATCCCTGTTCTCATGGAACATATACTCTCTTGAGAGGAGAAAGGCATGAACCAATAAATAAACAGTGGAGAACGCTATCAGGAATGATAAGTATCATGCAGAGAATTAAAAGAGGGTGATGGTATGGAAACTGGTGAGGTGGCTGCTTTCCTCGGGGCCAGAGAAATCTCTGGGGAGAAGCTGAGGATGAAAGGACAAGATGGAGCTAGTGCAAAGGCCCTGCGGTTGGAGTGAGTTTGGTCTCTTGAAAGAACAGAGGAAAGGCTGAGGTGAACAGAGCATGGGGCGGGGGGGAGAGGGCCAAGTGATGCCAGGTCAGGTCCAAAGCTGGACTTTGGAAACTAGGGAAACAAGTTGGGGTTTTATTCCAACTGCACCAAGAAGCTACTGGGCTCTGAAGGAAGGTAGTAAATGATCTGTAAGCCTTGAATGCCAGCAACATTCTTTCACATATCTAAAAAACTGAGGCTTGTTCATCAGATTTCTCTAAAGGGTATCATGTTCAAAGCTATTTCTATAAGCAGCAGTTAGACACATGTTCATTGTTTACTAAAGGTGATTGTTCTGCCTTTATTAAATTTTAACCTACAAGAAGAATTACAATTCAGAAGTCTCCAAGACCACTGTCCGGTTCAGTGGTTTGCTAGAAGGACTCATAGAACTCAGAAAAGCTGTTCTGCTCGCAGTTATGGTTTCTTACAGAGAAAGCGTACAGATTAAAGGCAGCCAAGGAAAGAGGCACCGAGGGCCGTGTCCAGGAGACAGCAGGTGCAAGCTTGCAGTCGTCTCTGCTCCTGGAGCCGTGTGAACGCTTGCTTCCCCTCACACCTGTGTGTGGCAACACACGGAACATTGCCAACCAGGCACCTCGCATTTATTACCAAAAGTAATAAGTCCAAGAGGGGCAGTATAAATGTATTATCTAGAAAGATAAGAGGTTACCAAATACTAGAAGGAACAGCTAAAATAGTTGAACGTGGTTGTTTCTGGGAAGAACCTGTGGGAAGGAGCCAGCCAGGAGACTGCTGTCCTTCATGATGAGCCTGTTACAACTGTCAGGCCTCTTGTGCAGCTATCAGTTTGGTAAAACGAAAGGTAACTAGTGTTTTAAAAAATCAAAAAGAGGGCTGTCAAAAGAAAACGTATTCATGTTTTTAAACATAGTAAAAGACTGGTAAAAATAAATATTTTTTACTGTGTAAAATTTTTAAGAGGAAATGGAAGGTACATCAACTGTACCACAAATTTTATTTTATTTTATTTATTTTATTCTATTCTACTTTATTCTATTCTATTCTGTTCTGTTGTATTCTATTCTATTCTATTCATTTGCCATTCTATTCTATTCTATTCTATACTATGCTATTCATTTGCCATTCTATTCTATTCTATACTATTCTATTCATTTGCCATTCTATTCTATTCTATTCTATTCATTTGCCATTCTATTCTATTCTATTCTATTCTATACTATTCTATTCATTTGCCATTCTATTCTATTCTATTCTATTCTATTCTATTCTATTCTATACTATTCTATTCATTTGCCATTCTATTCTATTCTATTCTATACTATTCTATTCATTTGCCATTCTATTCTATTCTATTCTATACTATTCTATTCATTTGCCATTCTATTCTATTCTATTCTATACTATTCTATTCATTTGCCATTCTATTCTATTCTATTCTATTCTATTCTATACTATTCTATTCATTTGCCATTCTATTCTATTCTATACTATTCTATTCATTTGCCATTCTATTCTATTCTATTCTATACTATTCTATTCATTTGCCATTCTATTCATTTGCCATTCTATTCTATTCTATTCTATTCTATACTATTCTATTCATTTGCCATTCTATTCTATTCTATTCTATTCTATACTATTCTATTCATTTGCCATTCTATTCTATTCTATACTATTCTATTCATTTGCCATTCTATTCTATTCTATTCTATTCTATACTATTCTATTCATTTGCCATTCTATTCTATTCTATTCTATACTATTCTATTCATTTGCCATTCTATTCTATTCTATTCTATTCTATTCTATACTATTCTATTCATTTGCCATTCTATTCTATTCTATTCTATTCTATACTATTCTATTCATTTGCCATTCTATTCTATTCTATTCTATTCTATTCTATTCTATTCTATTCTATTCTATTCATTTGCCATGTGGCACAGCTTGATCTGAGTTCCCTGACCAGGGATTGAACCCAGGCCCTCGGCAGTGAAAGCGCCTCTAACCCCTGGACTGCCAGGGAATTCCCTCAATTTTTTTAAAAAAGAAGAAAGGATGGGAGATGAAAGATATCCAGAAAATGTTCTAGGAAGGAAAAAATGACAAATGAAACAAATAGCATTTATTTATCTGACACAGAAGATTTTGGATTCTTTTGAGTGCTGTTTTTTAAACGTTATTTTTACGGACTTGTAAAAGCTACACGGCTTTTCCTAGGTTCATTTGCAACAACAGTCCCCTCACTTTTTTGTAAAAGGCAGTGGGTTTCAACTTGTATTCCTCAGAGCCTGTGGGATTATGGGGAGGCACCTGCAGGGCACCTGGAGCTTCGTCCAGGGGACACAACGTGAACAGGGCTCTGGGTGCCCCTACTTCAATGAGAATCTCTCTCCTTCGGTCTGGTTTACGTGGTGATGTTCTCTAAGAAAGGGATCCTCTGCTGCTAAAACGAAGGCTACAAACCATGCCAGAGTCTTAGGTCCCGCAAGGGTCTTGGGTCTGAGGAAGGATTCCATACTTAAGTTCAGAAATATCTCAGGTCACAGCATCTAGGCACTGAGCTCTGTATTTGGACAAGGGGTACTAGGTTTGGAGAAGGGGTTGGGGGTCTGGTCGCTCAGCACTGGCTCAGGTGCTGGAAGCTGTGGTGTTGGTGGGGTCCTGTGTTGGCAGGTTCAGGTGATCAAGTTACAGGTGAGTGATTCTCTCACTCACTCACCTGAAGACCCTACAGAGCTTGAGCTCCTTGACTCTGCAGGGCCTCCTGGTCATAACATAGGGACTTTCCTGCATTCTTTGTCAGCAGATCTTTACTGAACCCGACATCGGGCCAGGCACTGGGTAAGAGCTTGGATCCAGCCATGAAGAAGGGCGGGCCCCTGGCTTCATGGTGGGTGGTCTAGTTGATGACACAGGCAATCGCAGGACATTGTTGGACCATTCATTTAGCATCTGTACCCCTAGAGCCACTCTCCACATTCCTGTACCACAGGAGGATGGTTATAGCCTGCTGTGGACCACATAACAGGCTCCCTAGGTCCCTGGCTTCCAATTGGGTTTGCCATTGGGTAGCTCCAGCAGGAGATCTGAGTGGCAGGAGACTAGGGTGTTGAGGGTAGTTCTTTCCCTAGCTCTGATGCAGGTTGCTCATCCTATATGACTCTTTCCTTCCAGGTTCTGACAATTCCTCCCTTCATTTGTCTCTTTGGGCTTAGAGGTGATAACTGCCCCACTAGGTTATTACACTAATCCTGTGACTGCCCACATCCACCCCTAGAGTTATATAATTTAAATGTGGCATGTTTCCTGTTGACCAGAGCAACTCTGGCAAGTGCGATGTTAGGATAGACACAGAGCCGAGCCCTGAGTAGGGTGTAGCTTGTTACGAGGATGTGGGGAAGGGGTTGGGTGGGCAGGAATGGTGGGGTAACTTTTGTTGTGCCCTGATCTGATTGGCTACCATCTTGTGGTTTAAAAGCCATAATAAACAGTTTGGATTGTCTAAAGCAGGGGTCAGTAAATTACTACCTGGGCCAAATCCGTCTGTGTTTGTAAATAAAGTTTTATTGGAACCTAGCCACACCCCTTCATTTACATGTTGTCTCCAGTTGCTTTGGTGTTACAGCAGCAGTGTTACTGACCCAGGTCTTTGTACTCTTCCATCAATAGAGATTGATAAGGGACCAAAGAGAAATTCAGGCAAGGCTTTACTGGGGCTCGTGCTGTGGCACCAGGGAACAAAAGCAAGTAACTGTGCCCTTGCTCGCTCCATGAGCAGGCGTGAGCTGGTCCCTAAGATGGGGTGAGGATCGGGGCGGGTCTGTGGGTTGGGCAGAAGGAGTGGCTTAGGTGATCTGCCCACCCCCTTGGTGATGCTGTATGCAGGGAGCACGTGTGGGACACTGCTTTTGTGTCCGGCACCTCAGAAATAGCAGTTGGTTTGTGGCCTTTTTGTATCTTGTTCATAATTGCCCTGACTGTGCATGTGTGTGGTTATTTTTAGTTCCTTATAGTTTCTTTGTATTCTGTTGCTCTAGGAGACATTTGTCCAGGTGCAAGTGCAAGCATTCCGGTAGAGGGTCCCAGGTCCCAGCCTATCTCAGCAGGGCTGAGTAATCATGACAGGTACCATGTGGCTCACGACACCTAAAATATGTACTATCTGGCTGATACAGAAAGAAGGTTGTTGATCCTTGATCTCAGGCAGCAGTTCTCAAAGTGTGGTCCGTGGAAACTTGGAGGGTACCTGAGACACTTTCAGGAGTTTGGTGAGGTCCAAATTATTTTCATAATAAGTGTAAGACCTTTGCCTTTAAAAAAATTTTTTTTTTATTGCATTGACATTCGCACTGATGGTGCAATAGCGATGCCGGGTAAACTTGCTGGTCCTTTAGCAGGAAGCAAGGCAGCAGCACTAAGATGTTCTATCAATCATATTCTTCACTGCCATGTATGCACAGTTGAAAAGGAATAACGGTCAGTCTCACTGAAGAATGTGCTTGATGAAGCGATAAACGTCATTGATTTTATTAACTCTAATCCCTTGAGCACATGCCTTTTTTTTTTTTTTTTGCGGTACGCAGGCCTCTCACTGCTGTGGCCTCTCCCGCTGCGGAGCACAGGCTCCGGGCGCGCAGGCTCAGCGGCCATGGCTCACGGGCCCAGCCGCTCCACGGCATGTGGAATCTTCCCGGACCGGGGCGCGAACCCATGTCCCCTGCATCGGCAGGCGGACTGTCAACCACTGCACCACCAGGGAAGCCCTAGCACATGCCTTTTTAATCCTCTGTCTGACAAAATGAGAAGTACCCATAAGGCACTCACGCTGCATCCATGATTGTCTCCAAGAAAAGCACGTTGGCAACTGTTTGAATTATGAGCTGAATTAGCCGCTTTTTTTTCACGGAACACCATTTTCACTTGAAAGGATGATTAGCAGATAGACTGTAGTCGTTCAGGTTCAGGTACTTGGCAAACGTTTTCTTGAAAATGAACAAGGTGAGCCTGTCACTTCAAGGGTAGTGTTCGTTGCCCATGATAAAATTGGAGCATTTGCATGAAAATTAGAGTTTTGGAAAACTTGTATCTGCCACTGTGAGCTTCACAGCTTCACGATACTTAAAATACTTGTCTGTTGAGATCAGTGAGGATATTAATACATGTGATTCTTATAAGGTATAATGAAATGTATCAACATTTGGAAGATCTGCATATTGCTGTGAACAATATTTTTCCAAATAACTAATGTATGATAATCTGAAAATCATCCCTGGTAAAATGTGCAAGATAGACCAATGGACTTGAATGTAATGGACTATGAAAATTCGTTAGTATGGTTTCAATTTCACATCATAAAGAACCTTCAAGAGACTTCACTTGTTGAGTGTTGGTGTTGTATCAAAGAATTGCCACAATTATGTAAAAAGGCTATTAAAATACCCCTCCCTTTTCTTTTCAACTCAATATCTGAGTGAGGGGCTTCCCTGGTGGCGCAGTGGTTGATGCAGGGGACGCGGGTTCGTGCCCCGGTCCGGGAAGATCCCACATACCGCGGAGCGGCTGGGCCCGTGAGCCATGGCCGCTGAGCCTGCGCGTCCGGAGCCTGTGCTCCGCAGCGGGAGAGGCCACAGCAGTGAGAGGCCTGCGTACCGAAAAAAAAAAAAAAAAAAAACTGGAATGAGGCTGGATTGTCTACATATATATCAACCAAAGGAACGTGTTCCAACAGATTAAGTACAGAAGTAAATATGAGTATGTTTTGAGCTTTCTTCCATTAAGCCAGACGTTAAGACACCTGTAAAAACGTAATGCTACTCTTTTCACGAAATGTGTTTTATTTGAGAATATGTAGCCATTTTCATTGCTGTTTTTAAGAGAATAAATATTTTAACGTTTTAGCAGTTTTAATTTGTAATGTGGTAAATCTCGATAGGTATAACCCATATAGACAAAAGCTCTTTGGGGTCCTCAATAATTTTTTTGTTTTAATAAATTTTATTTATTTATTTATTTATTTTTGGCTGCGTTGGGTCTTCGTTGCTGCATGCAGGCTTTCTCTAGTTGCAGCGAGCGGGGGCTACTCTTCGTTGTGGTGCGCGGGCTTCTTATTGCATCGGCTTCTCTTGTTGCGGAGCACAGGCTCTAGGCGCGCGGGCTTCAGTAGTTGTGGCACGCGGGCTCTAGAGCGCAGGCTCAGTAGTTGTGGCGCACGGGCTCAGTTGCTCCACGACATGTGGCATCTTCCCAGACCACGGCTGGAACCCGTGTCCCCTGCATTGGCAGACGTATTCTTAACCACTGTGCCACCAGGGAAGACCCTCAATAACTTTTAAGAGTATAAAGTGTCCTTGAGACCAATAAATTTTAGAACTTCTGGTCTGTGAAAGGGAAATCTGGAAGTCCCTTGACAGTGAGGCAGCGTTTGGAAGACGGAGGTGCTGGGCAGTCTACAAACCCCAGGGTCTGGATGGACATAATTTTGAATATCACGAAAGCCAGGGTTTTGTGTGCTGGGCCTTTATAGTCATTAACTTGTTTACAACAACTTTCTGAAGTTGGTGCTGTTTGACCTGTCACTTACAGAAGAGGAAACCGAGACACAAATCTCAGTGCACAAAGCTGGTAACTGGAGTGAGGACTCAGACCCAGCCAGCTGACTTCAGGCTCCGTGTTCTTACCTGCGACACCATGTGCCCTGGACACAAGTCTCTTTTGCTTCTGTTCCTTTCCCAATAAACCGAAACGGTTCATGAAAACCCTGTCTCACTATTTACCACCCTGCCAATACCAAGGGACATGCGCTGTAGCTCTTACCAAATTACCTTTAGTCCCGCTGAATGAGTTCCAGCACAGTTAAATGAAGACAGAGGCAGTCAAAGAGTCCAAAATTATCTTCAATGGGGAAATGAAAACAATAAGCACTTACTTCTTCATTTGTTTCCCCTCATGAGTTCTTACACAATCTACAGTTGGGAGCTGTTTTCAATTCTCTTCATGACATTAGTGAGCTAAAGGCACCCCCGGTTCTCTTCGGGTGGATCACTTCTTGCTGCGTGAACAAAAGGGGAGTTCAAAGTCACTACATTCACAGGTGTGGTCTTTTTCATGGGAAGGATTTAGAAATGCTTGAAATTAATTTCATGTCAGATGTGTTGAAATAATCTAAAGGCTGAAATAAAAGTTTTATTGAAGGAGGCGAACAGTAAGGCCCGTTTTATGCTTAAAAATCCAAAAAGAAAGATTAATTTAAAGAAGTAATAAACCACGCAACTCTTTCTCCTCTTTTAGGTATTTGAGGCAGGGATAGCCCAAGAGAATGGCTCCCTTCCTGTGGCTCTCCTGTTGCCAGAAGGGAAGCCTGAGGCCCAGAGGGCTCCAGATGTGCCCAAAGTTACAAAGCAGGGGATGCTAAGCTCCTCCTCGTGCAGCCCGAGGGCTCCTCAGGGGCAGGGATGGGTCTCATCCATGTTGTCCCCCCCAGCTCATGCTCGGGAGGTGTTTGCTGAGCTGCACGCAAGTCGCAGACCAGCTGAGCCTGCTTCGGAAGCTCTGCTTACCTTCCTGGTTCCCTCCTATTCTGGCTGAGTTGGTCAAGTCCTTCGGATGCCCTGAATCGAGGAGAATAAACCCCAGTGATTGGTGACTACATGGCATCTAGAAGGGCTTTGGGGAGAGTTGGAGAAACGGAAAGAGCTTTCTGATGCTAACATACTCGCAGGCGGTGACGATTCATCTGATGGACAGAAAATCAAAGGTTTCCACTGAAGCTGCCTCCGTCTTTTTTGTCTTTCCTGTTTTTTCTGAAAGAGCCACTTGGAAGGGATAAGAAATAAACCAACCGCAAGCACTCATAGGTGGCACCACGGGGAGACTCGTACTGTTTTGCTGTGTGTTTCATAGTGTTCCATGTGGAACGTGGCTCGAAGCTGCTGTCACCCCAGGAAGGGGCAGGTGGAGTCTCAGGAGGCAAAAGAGAAGAAACACCTGCCACTCCTTTCAGCTGGGGATGGGGACGACTTCAGAAAGGACTCATAGGCAGATGTCTGAGGAAATGGAACAGATTCCAATCTTACACTTACAAGGGATGTTTCCTGTCTCTCAGTACAATTTTTAAAAATTTATTTATTTATTTATGTATTTATTTATCCTTGGCTGCGTTGGGTCTTCGTTGCTGCGCGCGGGCTTTCTCTAGTTGGCTGTGAGCGGGGGCTACTCTTCGTTGCGGTGCGCGGGTTCTCATTGCAGTGGCTTCTCTTGTTGTGGAGCACGGGCTCTAGGCGCGCGGGCTTCAGTAGTTGTGGCACGCGGGCTCTAGAGCGCAGGCTCAGTAGTTGTGGTGCACAGGCTTAGTTGCTCCGCGGCATGTGGGATCTTCCCGGACCAGGGCTCGAACCCATGTCCCCTGAATTGGCAGGCGGATTCTAAACCACTGCGCCACCAGGGAAGCCCTCTGCATACAATTTTTTCCATCCTAAAAGTAATACATTTTATTTAGAAGTCACATGGATGTAAAAAGAACAAAATAACCTAGAGATCATCAAAGACAAATATGGTACGATATCACTTATATGTGGAATCTAAAAAAATGATATAAATGAACTTGTTTACACAACAGAAGTAGACTCGCAGACGTCGAAAACAAACTTACGGCTACCAGAGGGGAAAGGGTGGGGAAGGGATAAATTAGGAGTTTGGGATTAACATATACACACTCCTATATATAAAATAAACAAACAACAAGGACATACTATATAGCTCAGGGAAATATATTCAATATCATGTAATAACCTATAATGGAAATCTGAAAAAGAATATATGTATACATACATATATATGTATAAAACTAAATCACTTTTCTGTACACCTGAAACTAACACAACATTGTAAATTAACTATACTTCAATAAAAAAATTAAGAAAGGAAAAAGAAAAAGGTAAATATCTAAAGACAACCAATGTTTACAGCTTTAAGTGTACACACACACACACACAGAGCACATTTTTTTTGCATTTAGCATTATGCCATAGGGAATGTTGCTATATTTTTTTAAACTTTTTATTTTGAAATAACTGCAGATTCACAGGAAATTGCAAAACAATGTAGGGAGAGTTCCCATGTACTCTTCAGCTAATTTCCCTCAATGGTAGCATCCTGGGTAACTCTAGTACACAATCAAGATTGGGAAACAAGCAATGTTACAATGTATGTGTATAGTTCTATGCAATTTTATCACATGTACACATGTGTGTGGCCACCATCACAGTTAAGATACAGAACTGTACCATCACACAAAGCTCCTCATGCCACCCTTCTAGAGTCATACCCACCTCTCTGCCCCCCCACCCTTCTAGAGTCATACCCACCTCTCTGCCCCCCCATCCGTAATCTCTGCAAACCATTAATCTATTTTTCATCTCCAAAATTTTGTCTTTTCAAAAATGTTATATAAATGGAATCAGAAGTATGTGATCTTTTGAGACTGGCTTTTTCTTTTCACCCAGTGTAGTTTCCTTGAGATCCATCCAAAATGTAACATATATCAATAGTCCATTCATTATTAATTGCTGAGAAGTATTCCATGTATGGACTTACCATATACAGTTGACCCTTGAACAACAACATGGGTTTGAACTGCACTGATCTGCTTCCATGTGAGTGTTTTTTTAATAACTATAGTACCTATATTTTCATTTTATAGATCTACACAGTGCGAGAAAAAGTGCTTTTTTTTTCTTTTAAAGTTTGTGTTTGATTAGAGATCATAGTATGTGAAATCAAAAGAACTAGGATCTGAGTCCTGATTCTACCCAAATGTTTCAGCTTCCTGCCCTTGGGTGAGTCATTTATCAATTCCTTTGTTTTTGAGGCAGAGATAGCAGTGCCTGGATTTTTTTTTTAATATTTACTTATTTATTTGGTTGCACCGGCTCTTAGTTGTGTCAGGCAGGCTCCTTAGTTGCGGCTCATGGGCTCCTTAGTTGCAGCAGTTGGGCTCCTTAGTTGCAGCATGGGAACTCTTAGTAGTGGCATGCATGTGGGATCTAGTTCCCTGACCAGGGATCGAACCCGGCTCCCCTGCATTGGGAGCATGGAGTCTTATCCACTGTGCCACCAGGGAAGTCCCCAGTGCCTGGATTTTCAACTGTGTGTGGGGCTGGCCCCCCTCACCTACGTTGTTCAAGGGTCAACTGTAATTTTAAATGGTTGGTAAACAACGTTTACAATGACTGATATAATATTCCTGCTGGTAGAGATGCAGTAGATTTCCTAGCTATTCCCTTACTGTTGAACACTTAGGTGTTCCTGATGAAAATAAATGCTACTGACTATCTTGCCCAAAAAGGTTTTCCTGATTCTGATTTCTTTAAGATAGACTTTCAGAAGTGGAATTATTTACACAAAGGATATTAATGTTTTTCAGACTCCTAATGCATGTTACCAAATTACTTCTCCAAAAGGTGTACTTGTCTGTATAGCTCCCCCATAGCCATTTAGAGATTAAGATAAGAGGGTTTCCTAAATTACAGTCTGAATAGTAAATGTGTAACTTGCTTTCTGCCGAAGCCAACTCAGTGTTCATAGGAGAAACTAATGAGCCCTGTTATGTCCGAGATGTACTTAGTTTGGTATGTGTGATCTAAACTTATCTTGGCATCATGCTGCCCACTGTGATCAACATGACTAGAGGCAAAATGTTGCACCCATGCTGCGTCCAGCAGTGGCCAGGAGGCCTGTGTGTGCTTTGATCTGTGCCTCCTCTGGATTTTTGTTAGCTACCTCGGAGAGGCTGATCCCTGAAGAAGTAAAAGTGAGAGAATCAAAAAAGCTCAGGGCTTCCCTGGTGGCGCAGTGGCTGAGAGTCCGCCTGCCGATGCAGGGGACACGGGTTCATGCCTCGGCCCGGGAAGATCCCACATGCCGCGGAGCGGCTAGGCCCATGAGCCATGGCTGCTGAGCCTGTGCGTCTGGAGCCTGTGCTCTGCAACAGGAGAGGCCACAACAGTGAGAGGCCCACGTACCACAAAAAAAAAAAAAAAAAGCTCAAATATATGGGACTTCCCTGGTGGTCCAGTGGTTAAGACTCTGCACTCCCAATGCAGGGAGCCTGGGTTCGATCCCTGGTCAGGGAACTAGATCCTGCATGCCGCAAATAAAAGATCCCACATGCCACAACTAAGATCCCACACACGGCAATGAAGATCCTGCATGCTGCAACTAAGACCCAGCGCAGCCAAAATTTAAAAAAAAAAAAAAAAAAAAGCTCAGATCTAAAAAGATAAAGCTGGAGGTATCACACACCCTGATTTCAAACTATGCTACAAAGCTATACTAATCAAAACAGTGTGGTGTTGGCATAAAAACAGACACCTAGATAAATGGAACAGAATAGAGAGTCCAGAAATAAACCCACATATATATGGTCAATTAATTTATGACAAAGGAGCCAAGAATATACAATAGGGAAAGGACAGTCTCTTCAATAAATGGTGTTGGGAAAACTGGACAGCTGTGTGAAAGAAGAAACTAGACCACTATCTTACCCTATACACACAAATTAACTCAAAATAGATTAAAGCCTTGAATATAAGACCTGAAACCATAAAACTCCTAGAAGAAAATATAGGCAGCAAGCTCCTTGACATTGGTCTTGGCATTGAATTTTTGGATCTGGCACCAAAAGCAAAGGCAACAAAAGCAGAAACAAACAAGTGGGACTACATCAAACTAAAAAGCTTCTGCACAGCAAAGGAAACCATCAACAAAATGAACAGGCAACCTACAGAATGGGAGAAAATATTTGCATATCATATATCTGATAAAGGGTTAATATAATATCCAAATTATATAAAGAACTCAACTCAATAGCAAAACAAACAAAGAAACAAATGAAAATGATTAAGAGTGGGCAGAAGGGGCTTCCCTGGTGGCTCAGTGGTTGAGAATCTGCCTGCCAACGCAGGGGACACGGGTTCGAGCCCTGGTCTGGGAAGACCCCACATGCCGTGGAGTAACTAGGCCCGTGAGCCACAACTACTGAGCCTGCGCGTCTGGAGCTTGTGCTCCGCAACAAGAGAGGCCGCAATAGTGAGAGGCCCGCGCACCGCGATGAAGAGTGGCCCCCGCTCGCCGCAACTAGAGAAAGCCCTTGCACAGAAACAAAGACCCAACACAGCCAAAAAGAAAGAAAGAAAGAAAGAAAGAAGCTTTCATTTAAAAAAAAAAAAAAAAAGAGTGGGCAGAAGATCTAAAAAGACATTTTTCCAAAGAAGACATACAGATGGCTGACAGGCGCATGAGAAGGTGTTTAACATCACTAGTTATCAGGAAAATGCAAATCAAAACCATAATGAGATATCACCGCACACCTGTTAGAATGGCTATTATCAAAAAAGACAAGAAATAACAAGTGTTGGCAAGGATGTGAATAAAAGGGAACTCTTGTAAACTGTTGGTGGGAATGTAAGTTGGTGCAGCCACTATGGGAAACAGTACAGACGTCCCTCAAAAAATTAGAAGTAGAACTACCATATGATCCAGCTATTCTACTTCTGGGTATTCATCCATAGAAAATCAAAACACTAATTTGAAATGAAAACACTAATTTGAAAAGATGCACCACCCACCCCCAGCCATGTTCATTGCAGTATTATTTACAATAGTCAAGGTATGGAAACAACCTAAATGTCCATTGATAGATTAATGGATAAAGAACATCTAATATATATGTTATACATTGTATAATATATATATATTGTATTATATTGTATTATATATATATTTTATGTATTATATATTATATATATATATTTTATGTATTATATTATATATATATATATTTTATATGTGCAATATATATGTGCAACTCAGCCATAACAAAGGAAATCTTGCCATTGTGACACCATGGATGAACCTTGAAGGTGTGTGCTAAGTGAAATAAGTCAGACAAATACCATATGATTTTATTTATACGTGAAATTTAAAAAACAAAACAAAACTCAAATGCAGGGAACAGACTGGTGGTTATCAGAGGGGAAGGGGGTTGGGGGAGTGAATGAAACAGGTGAAGGGGGTTAATTATATGATGACGGATGGTTACTAGACTTACTGTGGGGATCACTTGTAGTGTATACAAAGATCAAGTTTTTATGTTGTACACCTGAAACTAATGTTATACAACAGTTTTACCTCAATTTTAAGAAAAGCTCAGATCAGAGAGGACAAGTGAGGACAAGTGACTGGCATGCATGTACATGCCACTGACATGTTGAGACCATCAAGGGCAACAACCAGCTGGGAGCTTCATCTTCAGGACTGACCTGCTGTTTGAATTAAATCAACTGATTTGGGACCCTTGTTGTATCATTAGTGATATTAATCAGCTAACCTCATGAGTGAAAATTGATTCCTAAAGGCACCTCATCCACTTAATACAGACATCTCTGAAATACTGACATTCTTTGCATATAAACAATTGAAAAGTTTTGGTTAAAGATGCTACTGTCTTACCTTCCTGTGTTCAGTGCTGTAAGGCGCCCCACCCTCATCACAGGACATACTGATAGCTCTAGTCCAGGGAACTGTAATAAGCTCTGACCTGCCAGGAATCTGGAGCCAGCGGGGGATGACTGACCACTGCTACAGGGAACTTTAGTCCAGAGCCAAGCCTGGGGGAACCTGGCAAACTCAAGTCAGGGTCCCTTATCAGGACCCGGCACACCATCTCTGCTTAGAGAAGGCAATGGCTCTCAACACAGTTGGGTGTCTTCCTTGTCAACCTAAGAGATCCATTTGGACCCAGAAAGGGAAAATTGGAACTAAGGCATTAGGGTTTATGGTTCAGCTCGTGTAAGTTACTGCAACGGGCTTCACGGAAGGTCAGCTGGATTGCAGTGAGAGAAGGTTACAGCCAACATATGCGGCCACCTTGATCCCCTCTCCCCTGACTTTAAGGTGTGTAGCTGCAGAAGTCAGCAGCTAGACGTGCTCAGCATTGCTTGGACCACACTCGGGACTGAGGTGGGCCTAGTGCCCCCGAAGTAGCTGGGTTTTATACCATGTTACAAACATCTTATAAAGTCCTGTGTGTGTTGGCAGATTTGGCAACAAGAATTCAGGAACTTAGTCATAGGAAACACTTATAAGTAAAAAGCAATCACAGAGTGGGAGAAAATATTCATAATACTTGTATCTGACAGGGGACTCATATACCAAATATACAAAGAGCTCCTACAAATCAATATGAAAAAGTCAGGCAACTGAATGCAAAAATGGGCCAAAGGCTTTAATGGGAACACTACAACAGAGAACACCAAATGTCCAATAGCAAAGGAAGAAGTGCTGAACTTCCTTAGTCATCAGGGAAGTGAGAATTAAGAGAACGATGTGATACCACCACACTCCCACTGGAAGGGCTAGAAAAAAGCAGGAAAATATTGATTGTTGGTGTAAGGAAAATCTCATTCACTGGATTCTCCTGTACTCCAAATGGGGAGCTTTTCTCCTCACCAAGCAATTCTCCAGCTCCCTGGCAGACACCAGCTGGGTGTCCTACAATTTAAATCAGTTCTGACACTCTACCTGGAGTTAGCATCAAACCCCACTGGTTAAGGGCTCAGTCCCATGAGACTGTTCCCCACTCCCGCCTCCCCAAACTACACACATTAAATGCAGGTCTTGGTTGTCACCCAAGCTTTTGACCAACTGGCTATAAATCAGAGGTTCCTATGACCCCGTTTTTTGGTTCAGTAATTTGCTAGGATGGCTCACACAACTCAGGAAAGCAGTTTACTTACTACTTCTGATTTATTACGAAGGATATTTCAAAGGACACAAATGAACAGCCAGATGGAAGAGGTGCTTAGGACATAGGATGAAGGAAGGGGCACGGAGCTCCTGTGCTCTCTGCAGGGGTGCTATACTTCCAGCACCTCCCCGCGTTGCACCAACGTGGAAGCTCTCCGAGATCTGTGCTTTTGGGTTTTTATGGTGGCTTCATTACGTAGGCATCATTGATTAAATCATTGGCCATTTGGTGATAATTCAACCTCCAGTCCCTCTCCCCTCCCCTGAGGGGAGGGCTTGAGCTTGAGCTTGGGGTGGGGGCTGAACGTTCCAACCCTCCAATCACCTGGTAGGTTCCCTTGGCAACAAGCCCCACCTTTCCGGGCTTTCCAAAAGTCAGCTCATTAACATAAACGCGGGTTTTAGGAGCTCTGTGCCAGGAATGAGGACAAAGACCAAATAAATATTTCTCATTATAAGTTGCCGTATCACACTTGGTGGCCATGTCATAGACAGCTGAGGGAGACACAAGCTGGTACAATCCACTTTGGAAAACTGTTTGGCAGAATTCACTGAAACTGAACGTGCACATAGACTGTGACCCAGGAATTCTACTCCTGGGTGTGCAGTCAAGAAAGGTCAGCGTAAGGCCAACTGGCCCGAGGCAGGGGAACACAATCAGATTCACAGGTTGCATCAGAACGAAATTCTCCGGACCACCCAGTTCCAGGAACTGCCCTGGAGACATTCCGGACCACCCAGTTCCAGGAACTGACCTGGGGACTTTGAACCCAGCCCAGCCTTCCCGCCTTTCGAGGGGCGGGACTAACGGTCCCCCAGGATACCCGAAAAGACCACCAAATAAGGAATACCCTGCGCCCTCCCAGATTCACCACACCCCTTTCCCTTCTTCCCCTATAAAATCTTGCCCAACCCTCGCCTGGTTGCGACTTCTCTGGCCCCTTTCTCTCGGACCAGTGAACCTCGCCCGGGAGCGCTCCCTAATAAAGCTCACTTGAAGCTTTCCTCTGTTTCGCGGTGCCGTTTCTTAGGATCCGACCTTACAGTCAGTGCTTATACCCACAGCGTGAATGGTCATAGCCGCTCTATTCATTATAGTTTCCCAAACTGGAAGCTACCTACATGCCCACCAACAATAGAATCGGTAAAGAAATTCTTGTATGATATACTCACACGATAGACTATCGTATTAATTGTACCACAAACTGGGTGGCTTAAAAGAACCCAGAAATTTATTTCCCCAGTTTTGGAAGCTAGATGTCTGAAACGAAGATATTACCCGAAAACTGGGTTCACCTCTTGGTAGGTGTTGAGCCAAAAGCTACAACCGAGCCAAAGATGGGGAGAAGGAAGCATTTATTACTTGCGACAAGTAAGGAGAGCACCGGGGACCTTTCCCCAAGCAGTGTCTCCCCTAACAGCAAAATTGGGGACGTTTTAAGCTAAGGCACACGCATATTCATGAAGGGGCTTGAGCAGAGGAGAACTCAGCATAGAACTGGGGCAAAGGTCGACAGAGTCCAGGCTTTAGTTGGTTGAAGTCAAGAGGGTCAACATCTTCTTTACATCCTCCACCAGGGGATGGAGGGGGGCTTAGTTCCTGCAGAATTCAGAGACTGCATCAGATTGTTACGTATATTTCTTGAGGAGGAACTAGGACTCAGTTTTATCGCTGAACTATTGTTTCTTGACCGCTTTCCCTCTGTCCCTCTGTTCCCTCACTTTCCTTAAGATCAATGATTATTGAGACCCGTTACAAACATAAAGGGCAAGCATTGTGGCCAGGCTTATAAGGATCACCAAGTGGCTTAGACCAAAATGGCTTTTCTTATGTCAAGAAAGCCATGCCTGGTTCTCTTTCTCCGGGGACCCCCTGCCTTATCTGCTGACAAAGGCTTTGGCAGGGTCAGGCTCCAGGATGCTTCCTTGCCTCTTCCAGCTTCTGGTGGCTCCAGATGTTCTCAGCTTGTGGCAACATCACTCCAGTCTCTGCCTCTCTCCTCCCTGTGTGTAACTTTGGTGAGAACCACCTATTCAGTTTTCTCCCTTTTGTTTTGAGCTTCCTGGGATTCTTGCAGCCAACAAAGAGACAATGAAACATTTCCTTGCCTCATGCCAAAGTTACTGCTCCCTCTTTGTCACAGGTTGTGGTGTTGTCCCCTGCCTCCGCCTCCCTGCCCCCCAAATTCCTATGTTGAGTTGTAACCCCCAGTTAGAAAGTGACTGTATTTGTATAGGGTCTTTAAAGAAGTAATTGAGTTCAAGTGAGGTCATCAGGGTGGGCCCTAATCCACTATGATTGGTGTCTTTTTAAGAAGAGATTACGAGGGCTTCCCTGGCAGTCCAGCTGAAACTGTGCAACCCAGATTGGGACTTGAACCCACGTTCTTTTAACTGAGCTCACACACCTGGTCTCAGGACTTAATGAAGGTCAGGTTCTTGATGTCTCATGTAGAAAGAATTCAGTGAGAGACAAAGTGATAGGTAAGAAGTGGATTAATTTAGAGAGGAACACACTCCACAGACCTGTGGGCCATCTCAGAAGGCAAGAGCAGCCCCAGGGTATGGGAGGGGGTTGTCGGTTTTTATAGGGGTGGGTAATTTCATAGGCTAATGAGTGGGAGGAGTATTCCAGCTATTTTGCGGAAGGGGTGGGGATTTCCAGAAATTGGGCACCGCCCACTTTTTGACGTCATGGTCGGCCTTGGACGGTTTGTATGACTGGATGCATGCCCGGGAGAGCTTTGGGTCTCTACTGGTGGGATGGTGTCTCCTCAAAACTCATGTCCACCTCACAATGTGACCTTATTTGGAAATGGGGTTTTTGCAGATGCAGTTAGTTAGGATGAGGACATACTAGATTAGGGTGGGCCCTAAACCCAATGACTGGTGTCCCCATAAGAAAGCCACGTGAAGCACAGACACACGGGAAAGAAGGCCACATGACTGCAGAGGCAGAGATGGGAATGGTGCAGCATAAGCCAAGGGACGCCAGAGACCGCTGGGCATCACGGGAAGCTAGGAGGAGACCAGGAAGGATTCTTCCCCAGAGCCTTCAGAGGGAGCCTGGCTCTGCTGACACTCTTATTTTGGACTTTTAGCCTCCAGAACTGTGAGAGGACAGATTTCTGTTTGTGGTTATTTGTTACCAGGGCCTGAGAGTTGTTTTCGGGGAACACGTAGGAAACCCTGGATTACCACTGTTAAATAACGAAAAGTCAACTGTGTAAATTTTAAAGATTTAATTGGGTTTATTGAGCAGTTCATGAGTCGGGCAGCATCCCATCTAGCAAGTAGAGAGGAGCTCCCAAGGGCTACAGAAAAGAAAAGGTTTTCAAAGGCAAGACAAAGAAGTCTAAGCAAGGAAGATTTATTTCAGGCATAGGTATCCTACTTATGGGGGATGGAAGAAGTCTTTGTGACAGGTTACTTCATTTTCCTTTGGGGCATGGTGACTGATTAGCTCATTGGTGCTGACCAGAAAATTCCTGGTTAAGACTACATTTCTGGGGGAGGGTGAAGCTTCAGTTAGGTTAGTAGTGTGACCTAGCATAAGTGACTCCATCTGGGGCCTCTGGTTTTCTTTTTAACACCAACCTAATTTTGAAAATGCTCTTACAGAAAGAAAAATATTTAGTTTTTTGGGGTGGTGGGGCACATAATGTTCACATATTTTGAAACAACTTAAAAAAAAAAACCACAGGGCTTCCCTGGTGGCGCAGTGGTTGAGAGTCTGCCTGACGATGCAGGGGACACGGGTTCATGCCTCGATCCGGGAGGATCCTACATGCCGCGGAGTGGCTGGGCCCGTGAGCCATGGTCGCTGAGCCTGCGCGTCCGGAGCCTGTGCTCCGCAACGGGAGAGGCCCGCGTGCCACAAAAAAAAAACAACCAAAAAAAACACAGCAAAACCTATGCAGGTAAGCTCATTGCTGTAACAGACATCCCAAACACAATAAAGTTTAATTACTATAGTAAATAAATAAAATGAGAGTACTTTCAAGATAATTCGAATCAGTTTCCCAGGAGTCCAAGCGTTACCAAGTTATATCTGCTGCTGTTAGTTAATTGAAAGGACCCTTCTACAGGGATATCTAATAGTCAAGTGAAGAAGCCTTCAGAATATGCATGCCCCTTGACCCAGCAGTTTCTCTTCCTTCAATTATACTTTAGAATTAAGGTGGCGCGCAACTAGATAATTCTCGAGCTACTAGCATGAGTTAGCGCATACTGTATCTCCCAAACTTGCCTGCTGGGAATCGCTGGTGGAATCCCTGTAGGGTTTTGTAGGTCTAAGGGAGGAACTGGGGAAGTCTGGAACACACCCCTCCGTGATTCCCAACCCAGAGTACACACTAGGCACCTGGGCAGGTGTTTTTGCTTTCTGTTTGTTAATACCTGGCCACCAGGACCAGGCACTAGCATTTTTGAAGGCTCTTGGGGAACTTCCAATGCACAGCTAAGGCCCAGAATCAGCGCCCTTGGGCAGGCTGCGGTAAAAAGTTGTACAACAATTTTGTAAACGAATGTTTATTGGAAACATTTTACGAAAATCTTGTTAAAGTAACTGTGTACAAAAGCTCGTGTGCGTATGATTCCATTTCCTCAAATAGGAGTGTAAGACTGGAAATTAACTTTGGTAATGAGAAACGCGTGGTCTTCATAGCTATTAGCACTTAAAAAGGTTTCACCATGAACAGCCAGGTGTGTTATATTAAGAAAACGTTTCAGATTTTTTTTTTTTTTCCTGCTGCATTGGGTCTTCGTTGTCGCGCTTGGGCTCAATAGTTGTGGCTCGCGGGCTCTAGAGCGCAGGCTCAGTAGTTGTGGCACGTGGGCTTAGCTGATCCACAGCATAAGGTATCTTCTCGGACCAGGGCGCGAACCCATGTCCCCTGCATTGGCAGGCAGATTCCTAACCACTGTGTCACTAGGGAAGCCCGCAACTTTTCATATTATAAGATGCATTTTTCCAGGCAATAACGTCACAAATTTCTTGGGACCTTCTTTGCCTGGTACAACCCTCGGGGTGCCTCTGGGGGCGGACGTTGCTCGCCCATGCGCAGACTGCACCACAGCGTGGTGCTGTGGCACCGCGAGACTTCCGCAGCTCCCCCACAGGCCCCACCCCCATTTCCGGCTTTTCGCTCCGCCCACTCGGCGTCTCGGGATCCTCTCCCTGGCCCGGCTCCAGCAGCCTCGCTCTGGGTCCGCGCCACACTTTTCTCTGCGGGCGGCTGGCTTCCCGGCGGGTTTTGTTTGCGACGCTGTCGTGCCACAGCGCGCTTTACGGCCGCGGGGACGGAGCGAGCCGGTGCCAGGGCCCCTCCGGCCCGGAAACAGGACTGGCGAGCGAGGTTGATGCCCGGCGGCGGGGCGAGCGCGGCGTGTGGCCGTCTTCTTACCGCCGCGGAGCAAAGGAGGGCCCGGGAAGCGGCGGGGTCGGTGTCTAGGAGCGGGCCAGGAGGCTCCGGCTCCGGCGGCGGCAGAGGCGGAGCGGGTGGCCCCGGGCCGGGTTGTGGAGGCCCGGGGGGCCCCGCGTGCAGGATGAGCCTGACCCCGAAAGAGCTTTCGAGCCTGCTGAGCATCATCTCGGAGGAGGCGGGCGGCGGCAGCACCTTCGAGGGCCTGTCCACCGCCTTCCACCACTATTTCAGCAAGGCCGACCACTTCCGCCTGGGCTCTGTGCTCGTCATGCTGCTGCAGCAGCCGGACCTTCTGCCCAGCGCGGCGCAGCGCCTCACGGCGCTCTACCTGCTCTGGGAGATGTACCGCACCGAGCCGCTCGCCGCCAACCCCTTCGCCGCCAGCTTCGCGCACCTGCTTAACCCCGCGCCGCCCGCCCGCGGCGGCCAGGAGCCCGACCGGCCGCCGCTCTCAGGTAAGCCCGGGTCCTCCCGCCGGGAGCCCGCTGTGCGGCGCGGAGGGTGAGATCCGGCAGCTGCTGGGCCTTCACCCACACGTGAAATGGATTGTGTCCTTTTGAAATCCCTTCCGCACCCCCTCCACCGAGTAGGGACAAGTGGCAGCTTCACGGCACCGAAAATTACTCCTCCCAACAGTACGGGCCGTGAAACCGTGCCGCTTAGTGTTGGGCTTGACGCTTTAGTGCCTCATGATGCAGTTCGTGCTCGTCACGCGCGTCTGAGGTGTGTGCAGTTGTAAGTAATGACACACAGGATCTGCCTTCCTACACCCCGGCTTTAAGTCTCAGGAGTCACCGAGAAGTCGTTCAGAACCCGAATACTTGTTGAGCGGAAATGCACATTCAGCAGCGTTTCAGGACTTTACAGCCGCCTTCTTGCTGTTAGGTGTCCTTGGTTAACGCGATGGGGGCAGAGGATAGAAAGTAGTCTCAATTCACGGCCTAGACTGGAAGACGCAAGACTGCTGCACATTATGTAAAATGCATGCTCGTGCACCTTTAGTGAGATCACTGGCTTGGATGCGAGGCCTCTTTTGCTATTTCTGTTTGTTTGTTTGGCTTATAAACAGAAATTTATTTCTCATCGTTCTGGAGGCTGGGAAGTCCAAGGTCAAGGCCCCAGCAGACTGGGCGTCTGGTGAAGGCCTGCTTCCTGGTTCATAGACAGCTGTCTTCACGCTGTGTCCTCACATGGTGAAAGGGATGAGGGAGCTCTCTGGGGTCTCTCTTCCCAGGGCACTAATCGCACTTATGAGGGCTGTGATTGGGGGTTAGGATCAACACTTTAACATTCAGCCTACAGCCCAGGCTTAGCACGGTAATGGCACAATAAAGGATGATTATTTGAACCTGAATTCAACTGAAATTCAAGTAGAGCAAAACCCAAAACCATATACTTATTCTATAGTTTTAAAAAAACTGTTCACTGTCATCTCCTCTACTAGAGGGAATTAAAGCTGGCCTGATAAGTTGCCTGACGGGACCACTAATTGTCTAAATTGGGAATCGACTATATTCTATCCAGTTTAACCCTCTCTGTTAACATGGGGAAACAGAGGTCCAGAGAGTTCGAGAAACTTGCCCCGAGACAGACAGCTACTTTTGGGCTGGGCCAAGTGTAAGACCGGGGTTCCTTTCATTAACACCAACATCTTTTCACTTATGTGGCCTTTCACAGTTTACCAAGCACCTCTCAGCCCCATGACCTCACTTATTGTACTATATCCATGAGCGTACAGAGGTGGCTTTGGGGAGATTTTTTTGCATCCTCAGACCAGTGTTGCAATAGCTTATTCTATACTGACCCTTAAATTAAAAAAAAATATATGTACACACACATGTAAATGTGTGTGTACCTATATATGGACATATGGAAGACACAGCACCACATCTCCCTGTGTCACCCCATGCGGGCCACACCCTGGCAGTCACAAAGCACAAAGAGAAAATGGTCTTCGGTTTGGGAATTCCTGAGTTGCCACTGATGCTTCAATACTAAAGGGCTTAGAAGTGTTTACACTTTCAAGAGGAGTAGGAACGTTTTAGGCTTCCCTTTAATGAGTCTCATTTTGAGTCAGGATGGCAAGGTTGGCCAGCCGCTCTTCAGGCAGTTTTTGTAGTAAGTCTTTCAAAGAATGAATGGTGAAGCCAATTCATTTCTCCTCCTGGAATTTGTCCTCTTTTTTTTCTTTGTTGTGAGGTTATATATTAAAGGTATGGGCATACAGACATTACAAAAGATAAGGGCTGTCACGTGAGGGAGGAAGTCAGACAACAAATGCAAAGAAACCTGTGGAAATTAAAAATCTGAACTCACAGGCAGGGAGGGAGGCGACACGGTCTTTTCACAGAGCCGTACACATACTGCAACTGTCCTCAAAAGCAGGAATGGAGAAGACTAGCCATTCAGCTGCAGAGCAAAGCTGGGGTCTTGGCTTTAGCGCTTTTTATGTCTTCAGCATTCGGCTGGGCAGCAAGTGCCTTTTCCAGAGTAGGCCAGAGAACATAAGTCCAGTTTGGTTTTTAAGGCTTGAGTCAGCTCTGTGGCCAGCAGCTCGTGGAGGGACACACCGTCGTGGGAGTACACCCCGTTTCTCCCAGTCCAGTCGTAACGCTTGGGGCCACTGGATGGTGAAGATAACTAGATTTGCTTGTTTGGGGTCTGCTTGTTGACCACGTATGTTCCTAGATCTCCACCCAGTTTAATTGTTAAAACACCATATTCCCAAAGGAGGCATCATAGCCTTCAAGTGTGTAAGGTTTGTCTGCAAGATCTTGAGAAAACTCTGCTAAGGAATCCAGCGTCTCCTCGGCCAGTTTTGCATACGTGGTATCGTCCAGACGGCCAGCGTCACCCAGAGTTCCCATTGTCCTCAGATTCATCAAGCAGACGCCCTGCTTTTTGACATTCAGGATCTAGTTGAGGCAGCAGAGGCTCAGACTGGGGCTGGCTGCCTGTGCAGGCCCTGGCAGCTGTAGAGCTGGGAGTCCTTCGTGGGCCGTGGGGCCCTGGCGTGGGCCTGGACATAGCCCGGGGGTGCCGAGCGGAGCAGAGGCTGGCAGCTGCGTGGTGCTCCAGCATCCACATCTGTTTGTTTTTTAAACTCAAGAGATGCTTTCTGAGACTTGATTTTGGGAGAAGACCTGAAGCCAGGAGAGGAGAAGGGCACAGAGGAGATGGTGATGAGTGATAAGGGTACCTGGAAGACTTGGAGGAGGACAGCGGTAGGGGGCGGAGCAGGTGGTGACAGGTGGGAAACAGTTCGATCTTACAGTCCTTAAGCAGTGAGGAAACAGGCGAGTGACCCCTTAAGGCAGGGACTGCTATTCAGGGAGCCAGAAGGTAAAGGCAGCAGATTTTGAGGTCAGGCCGGAGAACTTCTTGCAGGGGAGGGCGTCTACGTTTAAGCTGGTCATGGTTCCTGCTGGCAACTCCTCTGGATCTAAAGCATCTTCTCGTGGATTTCCTGCACTGCCCTTACCTAAGAGGGGCAACCTGTGCATTCCATGAGATGTCTTTAGGGTACAGGTACTGAACCTGGTTTTCAGGAAGTTTGAGAATGCTGAGAAAGTCGCTGCATCGTGTGTGTGTGTGTGTGTGTGTGTGTGTGTGTGTGTGTGTGTGTGTGTGTGTGTGTGTGTGTGTGTTAGATGTCTTTAGGGTACAGGTACTGAACCTGGTTTTCAGGAAGTTTGAGAATGCTGAGAAAGTCGCTGCAACGTGTGTGTGTGTGTGTGTGTGTGTGTGTGTGTGTGTGTGTGTGTGTGTGTGTTTTGAAACCCAGCACCGAGATGGATGGGGCAGTGTGGGATTTGGGTCGGAGAGCCCTTTGAATTCTGTAGGATGGGTTAGGCAAAGGAACCATAACTTATATAATGTCACTCTTGAATGCGATGAGTTTAAACCTAGATGTAGGCCATAGACTGCATTGTAAACAGATTTGCCAGGGAAATCCACGGATTGGTTATTTTGCCTCTCTCTGCCTCAATTTCCGAGTCTGAAAATTGCGGATAATTATGAGAAATAAAAGTATTTACAATAAGCTTTATACATTACTATCGTCACTAGGTAGGGGTGGTGCTTAAATATACAACAGGGAATGTCAGTGTCAAGGCTTATTATACTGTGCGTCAAGGGGAGCATCTAATGGGTATATGTTTTGAAAGTTTTTCGGATGATTCTGCTGCAGAGCCAACGTTGAGAATGTATCTGGAAGTAAGTAGGATGGCTTCCTTGCACTCAAGAAGCTGCAGTCTGGTTGAAGAGACATAAACCTGATTGTAACCCAGTGTGGTTAAGGGCCGTACTAGATGTCACATGCACAGCACCTCGTAGCACAGGAACTACAGCTGTGTAGCTGGAGGAACTTTGAGAGGGGGTGATGTTTTTGCTGGATATTGATTAGAGATGGTGGGGAGAGAAGGGTGTGGCCCTGTCACGTATTCTTAAAGAGCTGCGTGTATTGGTTGTTTTGAAATCAGGAGTCAGAGAAAGTGAGAGATTTTATGCAACAGGAGTGTAGAACGCATGGATTGGAGGGGGGTCAGGAGATGGGATTAGGAAAGTGGGTCAGGACCACGTTAGGAAGGTCTTATGAATGGTGCAGAAGTTTGGGGTTAATTCTGTGTAAACAGAATTAAAAATCTGTGAGCAGATTTGTACCTAGAAATATAACTCATTGGTAAGTGGGCGTGTGGACTGTGGGCGGTGAGTGGGTAGGAGTCCCAGCTGGGAGCTGGAACAGGGTCTGGCCACAGTGCGGTGCTGCGGTAGGATGGCCGCCGCCGGGTAAGCGGGCGGCTCTGGGATGAAAGGGAAGCATCAATGTCCAGCACTCTGGGAATTGTAGCCGTGCTGTGGACTGAAACAGGTGTGTGAAGTGTATTTGCGGAGCTAGTGATTGCTTCCTTGTCTCTTTAACTTTTACACAGTTGCTGGTAGCAGTAGAGAAGAAAAGCATTTCTGAGCATTGTAGCTTTTTTTGTTGTTGTTTTTGCCTGCATATGTAAGCTTCAGCCTTTGCAGGAATTGAAGCATGTTAGAAAACAAAGTTGATTTTTTTGTTTTGTTTTGTTTTGGTGGTGCTGTGCGGCTTGCGGGATCTTAGTTCCCCTACCACCAGGGATCAAACCCGGGCCCCAGCAGTGAGAGCGCCGGGTCCTAACCACTGGACTGCCAGAGAATCCCCCAAAACAAAGTTAATAGTTACAAAAACCTTAAGTTTCATTGCCACAAATCATAGAATTTCAGTTGACATACAGTTAATCTAGAGATTATTTGAAGTATAAGGGAGGATGTGTGTAGGGTACATGCAAATACTACACCATTTTGTATAAGGGACCCAAGCATCCTTGGATTTTAGTATACGCAGGGTGTCCTGGAACCAGTCCTTCTCAGGGACACTATTTAATTACATTTTGATGAATGTATCTATTTGGTTAAATGAATCTTCAATTGTAAGTTTGTCTTTAAAGGTACATGAGTTGAGGTGACAAGTAGCAAATGCTAATTTTACCAGACTCAAGATAATTTTTAAAAATAACCGTTAGAGAAACTGCTGTACGTTCTTTTGTTTACAGGATTTTTACCTCCTATAACTCCGCCAGAGAAGTTTTTCCTTTCCCAGCTGATGCTGGCCCCTCCACGGGAACTCTTCAAAAAGACACCGCGACAGATTGCCTTGATGGACGTCGGAAACATGGGCCAGTCTGTGGACATTAGCGGGCTTCAGCTAGCCCTGGCCGGTAAGGAGGGATCCCGCTTCAGGCATCTTTGTGTGCTAGCATTAGGCCTTTTTTCTTGAGGTACTCCATTTAAATGAAGGTCTTTGTAACTGTACTAAAAAGTTAGTATTTTCTGTGAAAAACATAGCTTCAGTACTGGATCCTTGCTATTATGGGATATAAATTTCCTTTTGAGTTTTCACTTGAATTGATTGCTTTTCCAGTTTAAGAAGAATGCTGAGTAAAACTTGGTCCGTTTAAAATTTTCCTGATGTCACTTCTACTCAAAGCGATCTACAAATTCAATGCAATTCTTATCAAAATCCCAACAATGTGTTTTGCAGAAATAGAAAATTCATATGGAATCTCAAGGGACCCAGAATAGCTGAAACAGTGTCGTCTTGGTGCCTTTATCGAAAATCATTTGAATATATATATGGGAAGGTTTATTTCTGGGCTCTGTATTCCACGTCATTGGTCTGTTTGTCTTTTGTTTTTAATTTTTATTTATTTATATTTTTGGCTGCATTGGGTCTTGGTTGCTGCACGCGGGCTTTCTCTGGTTGCGGCCAGCGGGGGCTACTCTTCGTTGCAGTGTGTGGGCTTCTCATTGCGGTGGCTTCTCTTCATTGCGGAGCATGGGTTCTAGGCATGCGGGCTTCAGTAGTTGTGGCATGTGGGCTCAGTAGTTGTGGCTCGCCGGCTCTAGAGCACAGGCTTAGTTGCTCTGTGGCATGTGGGATCTTCCCGGACCACGGCTCAAACCCGTGTCCCCTGCATTGGCAGGCGGATTCTTAACCACTGCGCCACCAGGGAAGCCCGGTCTATTTGTCCTTATTCTAGTACCACCCTTTTGATTAGGGTGGCTTTTTTTTCCCAAATAAAAAGGGTTTTATTTGCAGGGGAGCAGGACACTAATCCAAGTCATACAGTAGCTTTTGTGAAATTGAGAGGTGTGAGACCTCCACCCTGTTCTTCTGTTTCAAGATTATTTGGGCACCTTCTGTTACACGTATAAGCAGATGAATGGGTGGTCTTGAAGCAAACTCCTGTAGTGATAGAAAATAAGGAGACCTTGAACGGGGTGGTCAGGGAGAGCCTCTCCGTGTAAGGATAAAGAGCAGCTTTTGCTAACCTGCTCTAAGCAGAAGTGCAGATGCATGGGTCTCATCACCTGAGAGCAATTCATTAGGGAAATTATAATCTGTAGCCAGATTTGTGAACCCTTGACTTCGTGATTAAGTGAGCTGCAGGGTTAATTTGATAGTGCCTCATCCTTAGACTTCATGCCCTGTGACATTAGGCATCTTGTATAAGGTGACATCTAATCTTCTCTTTCCTTGGGGCATTCTGAACCTTATTTATTTATTTATTTTAATTTATTTTATTTATTTATTTATTTTTTAAATTTTTGGCTGCACTGTGTCTTCGTTGCTGTGCGCAGGCTTTCTCTCGTTGCGGCGAGCAGGGGCTACTCTTGGTTGTGGTGTGTGGGCTTCTCACTGCAGTGGCTTCTCCTATTGCAGAGTACAGGCTTCAGGCGCGCAGGCTTCAGTAGTTGTGGCACGCGGGCTTAGTAGTTGTGGCTCGCGGGCTCCAGAGCGCAGGCTTAGCAGTTGTGGCGCACGGGCTTAGTTTCTCTGCGGCACGTGGGATCCTCCCAGACCAGGGCTTGAACCCGTGTCCCCTGCATTGACAGGTGGATCCCCAACCACTGTGCCAGCAAGGAAGCCCTGAACCTTATTATTATTTTTTTCTAAGTATTTTGTTATTTATTTATTTATTTTTGGCTGTGTTGGGTCTTCGTTTCTGTGCGAGGGCTTTCTCTAGTTGTGGCAAGCAGGGGCCACTCTTCATCGAAGTGCGCGGGCCTCTCACTATCACGGCCTCTCTTGTTGCGGAGCACAGGCTCCAGACGCGCATGCTCTGTAATTGTGGCTCACAGGCCCAGCTGCTCCGCGGCATGTGGGATCTTCCCAGACCAGGGCTTGAACCTGTGTCCCCTGCATCGGCAGGTAGATTCTCAACCACTGCGCCACCAGGGAAGCCCTGAACCTTATTTTTAAAGTACTAAATATTAACAATATAACAATGGTTATTTTCTGAAACTAAGAGAACTCTTTTTCAGACTTTTAAGATTGAAGGTACACAAAAGTACTTGTTAGCTACTACTGCCAGATGCAATCTATTAACAGAAATAAAATAATTATTTTCTTAACCAAAGACACTATGAAAACTGGTTGCCGAGGTGATGGGCAATTTCAGTCACCTTACCTTTAGAAGTGACGTATATTCTGAGGTTTCTAGCTTTGTATTCAATAAAGTAAGAATCAAATCTAATTTCCTTTTCAACTTGTGATGACTTGAATCAGCCCATGAGAAAGTTTTAAAGTACATCAAGCTCAGGGACTTCCCTGGTGGTGCAGTGGTTAAGAATCCGCCTGCCAATGTAGGGGACACAGGTTCAAGCCCTGGTCTGGGAAGATCCCACATGCCGCAGAGCAATTAAGCCCGTGCGCCACAACTACTGAGCCTGTGCTCTAGAGCCTGTGTGCCACAACTACTGAACCCACGCTCCACAACTCCACAACAAGAGAAGCCACCACAATGAGAAGCCCACGCACCACAATGAAGAGTAGCCCCCGCTCGCTGCAACTAGGGAAAACCTGGGCACAGCAACAAAGACCCAACACAGCCAACAATAAATAAATAAAATAAATTTATAAAGTACGTCAAGCTCAGAAAGGAATATATGACTAGACTTAGGATTGAGAGGCTTGGCACAGTGGCTAAGCTGGCTGTCCCCTAGAGCTGTTTGCTGTCCTCTGCCCAGACTGAAGATGTCTTAATCATTTTCACAAGTGCTTAAGAAAAAAAGGGAAGTACACCTATCTTCTCTGGAGCTAGCCACACAGATCATCTGTACGGAGGCTGGCCTGAAATTCAGATGTCTTTACAGTGGGATCCAGGGACCAAAGGTGTACTTATGGATGATGCAGTTGCATTTTCCTAACTTTAAGAAAACAAGCAGACAAGTTAAACATCAGTAACCACAAGGGGCAGTTATAACTACAGTGTGTGTGCAATAGTATCTCGTTTTAACAGATTTTCCCCTGGTTCCTAATGGGATTGAATATCTTTTCAGATGTTTATTGGCCATACAAGCTTTTTAAAAAATATTTATTTATTTGTTTTTATTTTTGGCTGTGTTGGGTCTTCATTGCTGCACATGGGCTTTCTCTAGTTGCATCGAGCGGGGGCTACTGTTGCTTGCAGTGCGCGGGCTTCTCATTGTCGTGGCTTTTCTTGTTGCAGAGCACAGGCTGTAGAGCACAGGCTCAGTAGTTGTGGCACACGGGCTTAGTTGCTTCACGGCATGTGGGATCTTCCTGGGCCAGGGATCGAACCCGTGTCCCCTGCATTGACAGGCGGATTCGTAACCACTGTTCCACCAGGGAAGCCTCAGGCTTTTTAAAAATAAAACACTTGTTGGAAGTCATTAGCCCATTTTTTCCTATTTTTTAAAATTGATAATCTATCCTGAATCTGGCCCTTTGTTTATGTGTTGTAGATCACTTTCTCCATTTAGTAGCTTCTCTTTTCACTCTCCTTGTGGTGCCCTCAGTTTTGAAGTGTTTCCTATTTTAATCTATTTCAGAACGCCAGTCTGAATTGCCAACTCAAAGTAAGGCCAGCTTCCCTAGCATTCTCAGCGACCCAGACCCGGATTCTTCTAATTCTGGATTTGACAGCTCCGTTGCCTCTCAGATCACGGAAGCTTTAGTCAGTGGACCAAAGCCACCTATTGAAAGTAGGTATATCTAATTTTGTATTCTTGGTTTTATGTTATCAGCGTCCCCCTGAGACTTTCTGGTTTTCTGAAACATCATGTTGTTTTCGTTGATACTTAAACGTGAATTTTTTGTGTGTGTGTGTGCGGTACGCGGGCCTCTCACTGCTGTGGCCTCTCCCATTGCGGAGCACAGGCTCCGGATGCGCAGGCTTAGCGGCCATGGCTCACGGGCCCAGCCGCTCCGCGGCATGTGGGACCCTCCTGGACTGGGGCACGAACCTGTGTCCCCTGCATCGGCAGGCGGACTGTCAACCACTGCGCCACCAGGGAAGCCCTTAAATGTGAATTTTTAAAAATTTATTTTATTGAAGTACAGTTGATTTACAGTGTTGTGTTAATTTCTGCTGTACAGCAGAGTGATTCGGTTATACGGATATATATATATATGTACATTCTTTTTCATATTCTTTTCCATTTTGGTTTATTACAGGATATTAAATATAGTTCTCTGTGCTATACAGTAGGACCTTGTTGTTTATCCATTCTCTATATAATAGTTTGCATCTGCTAATCCCAAACTCCCAATCCATCCCTCCCCAATCCCCTCTTCCCCTTGGCAACCACAAGTCTGTTCTCTATGTCTGTGAGTCTGTTTCTGTTTCATGGATAAGTTCATGTGTGTCACATTTTAGACTCCACGTATAAGTGATATCATATGATATTTGTCTTTCTCTGTCTGACTTCACATAGTATGATAATCTCTAGGTGAATCCATATTGCTGCAAATGGCATTATTTCATTCTTTTTTATGGCCTAATAATATTCCATTGTATAAATATACCACATCTTCTTTATCGTTTCATCTGGTGATGGACATTTAGGTTGTTTCCATGTCTTGCCTATTGTGAATAGTGCTGCTGTGAACATAGGGGTGCATGTATCTTTTTGACGTAGAGTTTGGATATATGCACAGGAGTGGGATTGCTGGATCAGAAGGTAACTTTGGAACCTCCATACTGTTTTCTATAGTGGCTGAACCAATTTACATTCCCGTCCATAATGTAGGAGGGTTCTCTTTTCTCCACACCCTCTCCAGCATGTTATTTGTAGATTTTTTAATGATGGCCATTCTGACTGGTGTGTGGTGGTATCTCACTGAAGTTTTAATTTGATCTGCATTTCTCTAATGATGAGCAATGATGAGCATATTTTCATGTGCCTGTTGGTGATCTGTGTGTCTTCTTTGAAGAAATGTCTCTTTAGGTCTGCTCATTTTTTGATTGGGTTGTTTGTTTTTTTCTGTTGTTGAGTTGTATGAGCTGTTTGTATGTTTTGGAAATTAAACCCTTGTTGGTCGTACCATTTGCATATGTTTTTTCCCAGTCTGTAGGTTGTCTTTTCATTTTGTTTATGGTTTCCTTTGCTGTATAAAAGCTTGTAAGTTTGATTAGGTCCTATTTGTTTACTTTTGCTTTTATTTCTATTGCCTGGGAGAATGACCTAAGAAAACATTGGTAGGATTTATGTCAGAGAATGTTAAACATGAATTTAGTGAGAAACTTCCTAGTATAGTGTCTGGAACATAGTAGAGATGCTCAATAAAAGTTAGTTTCTTGGGCTTCCCTGGTGGCGCAGTGGTTAAGAATCCGCCTGCCAGTGCAGGGGGACACGGGTTCAAGCCCTGGTCTGGGAAGATCCCACATGCCGTGGAGCAACTAAGCCCGTGCGCAACAACTACTGAACCTGCGCTCTAGAGCCCATGAGTCACAACTACTGAGCCCACACGCCTAGAACCTGTGCTCCATAACAAGAGAAGCCACCGCAATGAGAAGCCCGTGCACAGCAACGAAGAGTAGCCCCTGCTCACAACAACTAGAGAAAGCCTGCACGTCAACAAAGACCCAATGCAGCCAAAAATAAATTAATTTTAAAAACTTTAAAAGAAAAAGGTAGTTTCTTTTTTAATAAAAATACCAAGGTTTTGGGAATTCCCTGGTGGTCCAGTGGTTAGGATGCCATGCTTCCACTGCAGGGGGTGCAGGTTCCATCCCTGGTCAGGGAACTAAGATCCCACATGCTATATGATGCAGCCAAAAAAATCCCAAGTATTTTTTATTACATACCTATCATCAGCATATCTAAGGATATAAATTCTCTGATTTTACTGAAATGAGTTTATTTTTGTAGTTTATTACCTTTTTGTTTTATACTTCATTAATCTTATCATTTTCCATTGAAGTTTTACTGATCTTATAGCTCTTAATTCAAAGAAAACTCCTATTGAACTTGAAATAATAGAGCATTTTTTAAAAATTAATTTATTTATTTTTGGCTGTGTTGGGTCTTTGTTGCTGCGCGCGGGCTTTCTCTAGTTGCGGTGAGCGGGGGCTACTCTTCGTTGCAGTGCATGCACTTATTGCAGTGGCTTCTCTTGTTGCGGAGCACGGGCTCTAGGCATGCAGCCTCAGTTGCCCCACGGCATGTGGGATCTTCCCGGACCAGGGCTTGAACCTGTGTCCCCTGCATTGGCAGGCGGATTCTTAACCACTGTGCCACCAGGGAGTCCTGCATTTTTTGGTTTTATACGATTCTGTGTGGTTTTAATGATGAAGGCATGCTTTCTGCTTAGGGATAAGAACATGTTCTCCAGACTGTAGTGTCACCTTGAGTTTAAAACTTACACTGTGACTTTTAATGCCATTTACAGTAGGTTTTAGGAATAAATAAGTCTCAGCTAGTCACAGTGTGTGGGAAGGTCCAAGGCACAGATGGGTTGTATTTAATACTTGCTCGGGCACATCTTTGACTTGAATGGGCCACTGGAAAGGTGTGTAAGAAGCAAGTCAATCAGATATTAGGTCTGAGTCTAGCTGAACACCAGGCATCCTTGCCTCATGGGAACTTTCTCTTTATCACATAGGTATAACTTCTTGTGAAATGTTAAAAACTTTCTTTTTGTAAATGGGCTGCAGAGATTCAGGTGCTAGTTCTGGCGATATATGTGAAGAGATGGTGTAGTTTAAGACAAAGGGATGATTCTTAGCCAGACACAGACATTTTCAGTAAACCAGGGGACCTAGTAATCTCAAATTTGGCCGGGGCTCGGTCCATGAGGAGTTAGTTAGCCATCTTAGACCCTACATGGGAACCAAAGTGAGGGGTGAAATTTGCTGAGAAGTCCCAGACAGCATTTCTTTTAGTGGGTTTGCAACTTAGGGATCAATCTTGTTTTGTAAAATAGTTGAGGTATTAAATTGAGTGACTTCACTGTTCTGTTGTATTTTTACTGTTTTAAGAAAATGATACAGCATTTGTGAATTTAGGGGTTTATGAAAGTCCAGATTCATTTGAGCACGTCAATAGTCAGCCGTACCTTTCCCTACCATTTCATCTCCACATAATTTGCTACTTCAGGGTTATAAGATGCAAAAACAAAACCAGTACACATCATATGGTCTCTGAATAAAATTGTGCTGAGAATAGGATGAGTGAGATCAACTAGTGTTTTATTTTTCCCATCCAGACTTACCCATGGAGTAAGTTGTGTCCTTCTGCGATTGAGTGGTGATCATGCTTGAACTAGGACTTGTCAGGTGGTGGTAATGTTTTCCTCTCCTCCCCCAAAATAGATTTGGTCTCTGACATCATAATGTTATGTCAGTGTTTCAGTTTCTTGTGTTCTGAATAAAACCCTGCCTTTATGTCCTTTCTGCTTCTGATTTTCAAGTCAGAGTGTTGCTGTGTTGTCCTTATTAAGAGGTGTCACTGCACTTCACTAAGCGGAATCTGTGAGGTTTATACACACATGTTGCGGGGTCAGCCGAGTGACAGAAGCAGTCAGACATGCTACTTTGATTACAGGCCATTTTCGGCCGGAGTTTATCCGTCCACCACCTCCGCTCCACGTGTGTGAGGATGAGCTGGCTTGGCTCAATCCAACCGAGCCCGACCACGCGGTTCAGTGGGACAAGTCGATGTGTGTGAAGAACAGCACTGGCGTAGAGATCAAGCGAATAATGGCCAAAGCCTTCAAAAGCCCCTTATCTTCTCCTCAGCAGACACAGGTATGGATTTATTGTAAACATTTTCCTGTATTTAATTCACCAGGTGTTTTCGTTTTTCATAAAGTGATAAATGACCAGTAACGTGATGTTGGCAGCGTGAGCCAGCAGCAGGAGGCGTGGCTCTGAAGCTCTGTTCTGCCCACCCCCCCCCCCCTCGGCTCACTTCACTCTGGTGGGGCTCGAAGCCTGGTGCCCGAAAACCTAGCGACTTTTGTGTGGGATGAGTTTGATTCTGGAGCGTAGGATGGCGCGCACTCCCTGCTCTGCGCTGCCGGGCGCTTTATGTACATTGTTACTAAGCTGGACAGGACTCCAGGAGGGTAAGCGGAATCATTAACATTTAACCCATCACACAGCTGGTTAATGGTGGATTCAGAATAGCGCCCCCGCACCCAACTGTGATGCTTCCCGCGGGGGAAAGGCAGAACACCGTGGGCGGTTCCGGTTGGTGAGCTTTATTCTTCAGTTGGTACACTTTCACATTAGAACCTGCCAGGAGCTACATTTCCAGCGTAGTTCATTTTGCTTACCAGGCCATCATGCAACAGTGCATGTGTACATACACGGAGACAGGGCAAGGAGCACAGAACATTAAGAATGTACCAATTTGGCAGAAGAAACTGTCTTTGAGGACACCTATTTGAGTGAGCGTGTGCAGTGTGCCGGGCAGACAGCCCCTCCCCCCTGCCCGTCCCCCCCTCAGGCATCTGTTCCCCTCGGCGCTGGGTGGGGCTTTGGTTCCTGATGTTCCCCGATGATCTCTGTGATCTGTGCTTTTCCGGAGAACTAGTCGGTAAAATTATTTTTAACAAATGACATGGAAAAAAAAAAACCTACAAAGGACTTAAGGATGATATTGTTAAAATCCACACAGTATTCAAACAATACTGATTCTGGTTTAATGCCCGGGATGCATTAGTGTCGTTTATAAACTGTTGTGAAGGTGCCTGGTTTTAGTATCTGACATTTAAAATGTAAAGTTTAAAATATCAAAGAATGATGATCATGGATTTGAAGGAAGACATTTATAAAGTTGGTTCAGTGCAGATAATTTTATAACTTTTCTTTAAAAAACTTTGGTTTTTTGTACGCATGCAGGAAAGACAATTCCTCATTTGACTCAGGAACCTCTGTTTTTCTCTTTCTAAAAATTTGATTATATTTAGCTCCTTGGAGAGTTGGAAAAGGACCCCAAACTTGTTTATCATATTGGCCTCACTCCAGCCAAGCTTCCTGACCTAGTGGAAAACAACCCTCTAGTCGCTATAGAAATGTTGCTGAAGTTAATGCAGTCAAGCCAGATCACTGAGTATTTTTCGGTTCTGGTCAATATGGACATGTCATTACATTCAATGGAAGTTGTAAACCGGTAAGTTTCTATGCGCGATCAAATGCGGACAGGGGTGTGTATATAGATCCGGATTAAATGATTAGAAGGGAAAAAGCAGCAAGTTTTTTTTTCCCCCGATACACTGTTAGTCTGAGAAAACCCATTAAATAAATAATCTGAGCCTTAGTGTTGACTGCATGTGAACTTGGAGAGTATTCCAAGTATTTCGCACTAGTAGCAGCATCAGTGAAACTTAATCGCTAAGATTTATCTCCTATGTATGGTTGTATATTCTTTACACAAATTACAGATACTGCATTATTTCTCGTTAGAGACTAACAGCTGTTATCAGTATGGGTCTGGGAGCTGAGGAAATTCTGGGAATGCCTTCTTAGAATTCGTCGTTCCTCGCACTGTTCTCTGAACCTTTCTTTGATTTGGCCTCCTTGCTCCGTTGTCACCAACTGTCAGGGAAACAATACATTCCCTTCTCTGTGTGCTCTGAGTAGTGGTTTCTCACTTTGTTATTCTGCTTACAAATATGTCTTAGGTAAATTACAAATTCCATAGGCTTGGGGGGTTAGCTTGGGAGCCTACTGTTTATTAAGCTGTCTGTGGGTAGTGTAGCCATACGTGCAGGCTTGCCTGATGTGGTCCCAGTTTAGGCTTCTCATCCTCAGCTCTGCTCCATGTGGTGTCTTGTTCCGGGGGCTAAATTATATAGTTTTTCTGCTCATGGGGCGGTCCATTCTGAGTGCTACGCAACTGCACTTCAGTTGAACACTCACTCGTTTGTAAGTTGGAGATTAATTGTTTTTTAACTTACTTAAAGCTGGACTCTGCACTTTTACTGCCAAGGGCCCAGGTTCCATCCCTGGTGGGGGAACTAAGATCTTGCAAACCACATGGTATAGCCAAAAAACCCCCCCAAAACAAAAAAAACCACAATGAAGTTATAATCAGCTGGTGGGAAAAGCCTGGCTGGAAGCCGAGGGATCCCAAGCGTGTGTGTAGGAGCGCGCAGATTTGTGGGAGGGAAGCACGAGGTAGTCACCTTTAACTTTCTGTGCCGGCAAAACCGGCTGGCCGCTTGCTGACCTGCGGCTTCATTTCTGCGCTCTCCTCCAGGCCTTCGGCCGTTCCCTGTTACTGAGACTCACTCCTCTTTGGGGGCTGCCTCCTGCTCGGGGCCTCTGGGCCGACCATGCTCTAAGTGCCCGCTTACTGTCTAAACCAGCCGTTAGGCACTTAGTCCGAGAATACCCGCACCTTTTTATCAGTGGTGCAGAAGTAATTTCAAGGACAGGGTCTGCTCTGCGTGCGCCACCCCCATCATGGTGCATCACCCACAGGTGGTGTTTCCTTGGAGCACGGGTTCCTCAGCCTTGTGGAATAAAGTTCTATAATCAAATAAGTTTAGAAAACTTTTGGAAATTCATACTGTGTAGTTAGCATAGCACACACCTTTATCTGAGCATGAAATTCCTACTTTACCCTCCCCCCACCCCACCTTAAAACATTTCACAGAATCCTTTGGAAAACACCAGCCGCCCCTTGAAGGCTCTAGACCAAGGTGCCTTTTGCTACCTTCCAGCCAGGGCTTTCCCACCAGCTCCTGAGTGTGCCACGCCCGTCCCTGATTGCACAGTTCACTCAGATTATCCACTTAGCTGGAAGGACACCACTTCTCTCCTTGGGTCTCCATTTGTCGTTTGCTCTGCTGACTTTTCCCGAGCCTTTCACTTACATCACTCTGTGCAAGCGCCGCGTGTTAGCGCTTAGTTATACACTGTGCTGTTCAGCTACTACCACGCCTTTCTTCACATGCGCTCCTTGCACAGCACTTGTCTGCAATCAGGTTAGTAAGCGGTACTTACGTGGCCAGAATAACTGCCCGGGTTGTTAGAGCTTGGACGATAACTATGAATTCTGATTCAGCCAGGAACACACAGGGACATGGTGCTCAATGTGTATTGCACGTGTAATGCTAAGTGTAGACCTGAGAAAAGGAAGTGTCACTTATTAGCGGCAGTGGGGGGGGGGGGGGCTCCGAGGTTTACTTGCATAAACTTCTTTAAAACTAGGTAACTAGATTATATATCAGAATTTTTCACTAAATGACCAAAGGAAATTTTAGATTTTATGGTGAACGGTGTTTTAAAATGTTATTAGCAAATAAAATTAACAGCCCTTTCTAACTTTATGAAACAGACTAACTACAGCTGTTGATCTACCTCCTGAATTTATTCACCTTTATATATCAAATTGCATTTCTACCTGTGAACAAATTAAAGATAAATATATGCAGGTAAGTAAGAGAAATTTTTGTAAATTTTATAAATACCTGCCCAGAAAACGCACACTAAAATTAGTTTCTTTTTCAGAATCGTCTGGTGCGTCTCGTGTGTGTCTTTCTCCAGTCCTTGATCCGTAACAAAATCATCAACGTGCAGGACTTGTTTATAGAAGTGCAGGCCTTCTGTATTGAGTTCAGCAGGATACGAGAAGCTGCAGGCCTCTTCCGGTTGTTGAAGACCTTGGACACTGGGGAGACACCTTCTGAGACCAAGATGTCCAAGTGATAGCTCGTCGGGACCACCTGTTCATCGTTCAGCTATGCTGTGCTTTTCATTTTTAAAAGTGTTCAGACCCTGAGTGATTGCTTGGCTTTAATGCGTATAAACACCAGTTTATCCACTTAAAGCAAAGTTTTGCTTTCCTGGATGACTTTTTCTTTAGATGAATTTTTGGTAAGAACTTGGACGAATGTGTCTTGTAGGTGTCTCGCTGATGATTATCCATGGGGGCTGTCATCCCAAACGAAGTCACTGCACAAAGTAGATGAGGTCTTCAGCTGAAGAGCAAGGTGCCTGTTTTTGCTTAAGATGTAAGTCACGGGCTTCAGCTAAGGCAAGAATACCGTTTTCAAAGTGTTTAGTGAGAGTAAATTGAAGACACTCTCAAGAACCTGCCTTACTGCCCCTGAGGTCTTGAGTCATCATCACATGACGGTATTCTGACCCTTGAACTTCTCACTGGGTGCAGTGTGAGCCTCGGACACCCGTGTACCTTATCCTTTCTTGTCATGGGGACCTAAGAGACAACAGCGGGCTGCCTACAGACGTGGGAATTCTTAGAAACCTTTTCCGAGACTATAAGAGCTGGTAGTTTTCTGGGCCTTCTCTCCTGTTAACAGTCTAAAAGAGCGTCGGTACTTCAGGAGGAAGGACGGCACCGGGGGCCGTGCTGCACGGCTGCTCACCGAGTGGGCTTTGTGCCCTCCCCGTGGCGTCCTGTGGGCTGTTTAACCCCTCATTTAACTCTGGACAGCAGTGCCTTACATTAAAGTTTTCTATGAACTCTATTATCTGATGTATTTTTCAGTCAAAGACATCATGAAAAATTCCCCATCTGCTGAGGTACTTTCAAAGCGTATTCTTCATAGGAACAGGAATCACCTCCCAATCCAACCCTTAGCAAAAGTTAAAGGATACCAAGCCGAGGGGTTTTAAGATGAGTACAGATTCCCACCTTGTAATATTGGCAAAACAGTACTCTTAGATTTATGAGAAATTTTAGCTTCGTTATTCTTGCGAAGGGCAGTGATTTATAAATATACTTGCTTCAAGGAAATAAGGACCCAAACTGGTATAACAGGTGCACCTTCAGACATCTAAATGATGGCAACAGTTGACTTCTCTCAACACCTAATGGCTGGCATCACCGTTTTGCATGTTACCACTGGGCAAAGAAACAGTTCATTATTCACATACTCTCTGGAATGGTGAAGTGTCGACCGCGCCTCGCCGCAAGCCTCCCAACCTCAGGCTCCAGGCCCTGCCGATTCCTGGTCACGCTGAGCCTCCTGGCTGGCAGCCCCGGGACGCACGCACGTCGCTGCCTAACGCGCGTTTTCTCAGTGAGGTACCTCACCAGCGCTCAGGAGCAGCAGCCAGGGCGACAACACTGTGCCTGGGGTCCGTTCCAAACTGAAATCACCAACGAGAAGCACAACATTTCGGACATGTGGGACTACACAGAGCACAAAAGGACACCTGCTGACAGTCTGAGCTGAAACTAGAAGACGGCATCCTCCCATCCAGCCTCACCTGGTAGGGCGCGTGCCAGCAGCTCAGCAGGGTCACTGCCCCCGGGGTGTCCACGAGCCACCGCAGATGTGCTACACACGCTGGTTTGGAGCTGCAAGTGTGCTTCTGTGGGCACATCTGCAGACATGGCCTGAGACTAAAGACAGACCACTGTGCATCGTTTCCAGATTACAGTACTGGTGTTTACTTGACAGAGGAAAGGTTTTCAAATTTATTTTAAATAAATAGCTTACAAAGAATAGTAATTATATTTAGAGAACATTAAAAAAAAAAGTCAAGATACAGTTACACCACCAGCAAAAAGTTCTTCATTAAACATTTAAAAGTAGAAGAAAGTTTACCTGAAATAAAAGAAACAATAATCCTGGGATTCAATAAACTGCAGTCAACTTTTAAGTGTCATCAGACGAGTTCAGTTTAACTGTCATGTTTTTTAAAAACCACACCTTGAATTCTCTGGACTTTTAGTTCCAATCTGTTGTAGCTTTAGTATCTTCAAATTACCTGTTAAAAAGAAGACGGCAAGGAGACCTGTTAAGAAGATGACATCTTAGGGTAGAAAGTTCAAAAAAGCATTTGCAATCCTAAAATTTAACTATTTCAAATACCTCTCTTTAACAGTATTATTTCGTTAAGTAACTTTAAGGAAATGGTATCACTCAATTTTTATTCTTATAGAATACAGATATACTTTCATAAATTTTAAGTAGCGTGTACTACTGTATTATGCATTTTGTGATGATTCACATTCCCGTGGTGAACAGTGGATCACACATCTATTTTAAATGCTATTAGGGTGATATCCCTAAAATATTTTGAGGGTTAAAATGGAAAATTAACGCATGGGAAGAACTTTTTACATACTTGTTAAAATTCCTGCACCCTGTACCAAGAGATTTTGCTAGTTTCCTTTTGTACCTGGTCTTTTCTTTTTATGCAGTCACTACTGTTCTTATGAGGAAAATCCTTGAGGAAAGGACTTCCATAATCCTGGGATTCAGTAACTGTAATCAGCCCAACAGAAAGTACTAGTGTTCCCAAGTTTCTCTTTAGCCCTTAATACACAAGCCTACAACTCATCAAAAAGAATGGATTGACTTTTCTTGTACTCATTTTAAACAAATGTAATGCAGGTATTTTTTTTGATTTACAACTTATTTTATATTTATACTTTGCTGTTAGAACACGGGCAGATCTCTAGCTGCATGGCTGATGATATTGTAGACGTTTCACTTTCAATAACCAGTAATACAAGTACTAGTATTTTTGATGAATGAAATGCTTATAAGTGTTTTTAAAACTTCAAAAACGAAATTAACTGGGAAAAGCGTAGGTGGCTTTTCTGGTTGGTTGTTGCGTCACAGAAGCACAGCGTGCGCCACACAAGACGAGCTCTGGTTCAGGCCAGCGTCCCATGCTCTGTAAATCTCAAAGCAGGGCTTACAGTGAGCCCAAAGAAACTGACGAAAACATGTCATTACCTCAGGTTCTAGTTAGTGATATCTGCATGCTCACTTAACCTCAGCCCTCACTGATCACATCAACTTTAATGTGCTCAGAGGAAGGCTACAGCCAAAGGAAGCCATCTTACTGGGGAATCTGGTTACGCTGGGTATTGTGTCCAAGTAAAAACACACCCGGTTCCTGAAGGTCTATTACTGTTGTTATTGTTTTCATGAGTCTGGTGGTCTTTGATTCAGCAAGTATATCCTAAAGCATGTAGAGAGGTACTTACTGCATGTTCAAGCCCTGAAGTTGCCCCAAGGTTCACTGATTATCTTAAAAATATCTGAGCTCGCTGGAAAGGCCTATCTTGGAAATCTTGCCCTGACATTACTGAGGTCAGACCAGAGGTTCGCTTCAGGAGGTTTTGTCATCGTGCGCCCACAGAGAGCCAACTGCTGAGGGACACACTGCAATTCGGCCTTTTAGTGTCATCATTCCTCAGTAACTACAGGGAGGGAGCAGTCTTTCAGGACAGGCTCTGCGGATTCAAGATCCCTAAAAGGACAGCATGCAAAGAGCTATTACCTGCTCCAGGTGCTGTGTGTGCGCCTCCCCTCTGGGCGTCGTGGCTTTCTGATGGGAAGCCCGGAAGCAGCATGGCAGGCAATAGCCTGCGGGGTGTTCACATCCATGGGTACACTGCCCTCCTCCACAGGCTGCCTGAGGCTCTCAGTTAAAAAAAAATACTGTCTCTACATTATTTGTGAAGAAATTGATTACTGCCATAAATAATATAACCTTAACTACATCTCTCATTTACTAATCTTTCTTCATTGACATTCCCCAGATTCCCAGCATTTTATCAAGTTTCTATTTCAGCAAAAATTCTAGTAATATTTGACCCTTTATCATGTTTATTTCCACCTAAGAAAAGCGTATCAAAGGAAACATTTTCCTTTCGAAGTACTGAAGTTTTGTCTTCTCTTGCTAATTTCTTTATCTGCTGTTAAAGACTTGTGTTTCTAGAAATAAGAGCACTATAATTTTTCCAATCTCTTCTATTTATAACTTAGGGTTCAAACTTCTGAATTAAGGAAAGCTCTAGCTGACAGCCACTGATTAAGAACTCACACTTCCATAATCATCAAAAACAATTTACCTTGATCTGTCACAGTATTCTTTTTAAAAGTCAGCTTCATTGGCTACTGGGAAGAATTAAAGCATCTTTCCCTACTGTGTGTGTTAAAATACAAAGAGCAAACAGTCTACTCAGTATAAAATCAAGGACATGTTTTCCTATCCACAATGCACCACAGAAGGCGGATTTCAAAGATAATTGCTATTATGGAAACCTACTGAGGCTGTCTGTTGAAATGAGAGCTCAAAGTAAGACAACTTCTATTCCAATAGCTCCTCACATGGAAACTGGCCTCAGTTTACTTCCACTGTTTACTCACCTAGTATTTCACTGAGTGGCTGGAATCAAAGTGTAGTAAATAGTTTGAAAAAAATAAGCTATATGAACTTTACATCTTAGAAACAGCTATAAAAATAAATTATTTAAATTTATATTCTTAATAAACATGTATTTTTACCCACACAGATCCACACAGTAACTAGTTTGGAAACGAAAAAGGGCTACAATTTCAAGTTCTAAAAAAATCTCTTCCTCATCCTTGACTTCCACCTCTAAGAAGTGAGGACAGTGTGTGTGTCTGTTTAATCGCTTTATCAATTTAGAAAGCAGCCCCCGAAAGCTTGAACAGCCCACTCCCTCCACCTCCACTGCCAAGGAAGAACAGCAAACAAGAGTAGAGAGAAGAGATGATTAAACAAGGTCACCGCCATTAAGTCTGCCTTAAAATTAATCAAGGAAACCGGTTACTTGTTTATTTTGTTACAACAGCAATGGAAAGTCCCCATCTACCACGCTTTATAATTGTAGAGATTAAACTGCAGTTGGAATCGGTATATTCACCATTTACCCCCCAAAACGCCATATCAGAGTCCATCAGAGTCTGTCTACTCCATTTCTTTAACAAGCAATGAAGAACTTCATGCTTGTGCGCAATACGGAATCGTAGCTTTTTTTATTTGTATAGAAAAAAATGGACAAAACTTTCCTCCCCATCAAGGTTGTTAGAAATTAGGTAACGAGAGGGAGAAATGCACATCCTAAAGTCAACCAGTGCTTTTCCCATAACTCCAAATAAAAAACAGTGAAAGTGCTCTGAGGTCTGGAAATCTCTCTATAGTACAGAGGTGCAAGGAAGCGATAGATTTCTCTCATCACATTTACAAGTTTCATGTTCTAAAGTTTTTCCTCCAGGAAAACTCATGTGATCAACTACTGAATATAATCACACAACTCCATTTTAACTAGTCTGAATTCAATGTGCTTAGTCTAGAACCATCCTTGAGAAGAAAGAATCTTATGGTACATTTTAGTAGATAAATATATGAAGACTAATCAAAAATTCTCTTTAAGAATAAAGTATCTTAGCCCTTTGTATATCAAATCAGAACCTGAAAGGTAAAAGAATGTACATTATTTTCACATATACAAACTATGTGCTAAAGTAAAAAAAATAAAATGTCCTTTAATTCAAGCCCAAGCTCTGTCCGTGACACCGCCGGCAGGTTATATGCTAGGAGACGGGTCCTTCACGCTGAGGGTCACTCCTGCTTGTCTCTGCAACAGAACAACAAAAGCCAGCACTAGTTGGTATATTCTGAACTTTAATTACATAAACACTGTTAGATTTGGAGATCATAGTTCAAGAAACAAATTACGGAAAATTTTAAATAAAATTTACATGGAAAAACGACAACCTATTCCAGACACTCAAGGAAATATATAAACACCCTCCTCACATACAGCATGAGAGGTTTTCTGGCATTAGCCTAATGAGTATTTATGTGGTCAGCACGGTGCTATAGAAAAGACACAGGCTGCGCTGGTGGGATTAATTAGAGTGTGTTTTCAAACACATAGCAATGGTGTCACCACCCATGAAAACAGTAGCTAGCATTTACCGGGCAATATAGACCCTATGAGCTAGAGACAAGTATTGTATTATCCCCAATCTAAAGACTGGAAACTGAGGCACAGAGAGGTTCAAACCAGCCTTCGAATCCAGTTGGATGTTGCTAGGAAGAGGAGTAAAAGATAATTTCAGCACAAAAGGTTTCTTACAGTGACAGGATACTTCCTCAATCAGACCTGAGGTCAAGCAGACAAAAGAGGAGCCCCCTCGGGCAGACGCGTCCTCCAGGGAGTGGGCTACCGTTAATAACCCCCGCATCCATTTCCTAGGCGCTCCTGAGCAAATGTTAGCTCAGCTAGGAGTAAAGCTACATTGCACTAACTATACTAATATAATTATAAGCAGACATTATACTAAAGTACTAACACTACACTAAAGTACTAATGTCTGCTTAAAAGAATTGATCTTTTCCAATAGTTCTCAAACGATCCAATTATAGGGTAGAAAGAACATTGACATATAAATTACCTGTCAAATTACCTGAGTGAATTATGAATTACCTGAACAAATACTTGGAAATTTAGTTGAGGATACGAGTTTTACCTGTCCTGAAATATCTCAAGGGTAGTCAAGTACTAAAGGAAACAAATTTCATTTCCTTTCTGGAGCCTGAAGGCAACGGTAAAAAAAAAATAACAATGGTGTGCACTTAGGCACAAAGCAATGGAATACCTAACAATGGTGTGCACTTAGGCACAAAGCAATGGAATTCCTAAAAACAAGAAGCATTTATAAACATTTATAAATGGAACTCTCTGCCTCACAAGGCAGAGTCCCAGCAGGAGAGCTGGTTAGGAGAACTCCTACACAATCCACCTTTCCACTTCCTCATTCTCTGAAATTCATTCTCCCTTTTTCTTACACAATGCATTCTTTCTTCTTCTGGTACTGGTTTAAAACTTAAGTTCTCATATTTCTGTCTTTGCCTCCCAGATTCTAAAAATGGACAAAAAAGACAAACCGATTCAGTTTGAATACTACCGATTTGGGAAAATATGCTTCCTCTTCCAGGATGGCAAAATTCAAAATTAGAAGCATCAATTCTTCCCAGTTAAAATAACCTGTAAATTAATTCAACTATAATAAAAATTCTCATGGGAGTTTCTTACACATGGCAAGTTGATTTTAAGATTAATCTTAAAAAATGAAGAACAGTTCAGAATTCTTTTTTTAAAAAGAATACAGATGAAGGAATTTGCCTTGCCTTTCAAATATCAAAACTTATTCACAAGTAATTATCACTAAACAATGGACAAGTGGTTAAACATTTGGGAAAAATAGGTTAGTTAAATCTCCCCTTAAACAATGCGGATTAAAGATTTAAACGTAAAATACAAAGCCACAAATGTCAGTAAAATTTAAATAAATAACCCTCAGATGAGACAGATTTTCCTAAGTTAGCGTGCTGTCAAAGGCAGAAAGAATCATGAAAGAATGAGAAGCTAGACTAGATAAAAATCAAAAACCAAGAGCTCTTAGAATCAGTATGAAAAATTAGTTTCTCCATAGAAAAAGAAGCTAAGGATGAAATAATGGGCAACTCAGAAAATATAAATAACCAACAAATATGAAAAGAAGATAATTGCATTAGTAATTTAAAACCATGCAATTCATTATTTTACAGAGAGGTGGTAAATGTATACACAAAATGATTTCAGTGTTACTGATGACAAAAGTCCATCAGCAGGATGTGGTTTACAGGAATTACAGTGAATCCAAAATGTAATACTACGCAGCTGTACCAAATCGTGTGTCCTGTCTACTGATACAGAAAGAGCTTCACACATTAAGAGGAAAAAACAGGTCACCTGGGCTTCCCTGGTGGCACAGTGGTTAGGAATCCGCCTGCCAATGCAGGGGACACGGGTTCAAGCCCTGGTCCCGGAAGATCCCACATGCCACGGAGCAACTAAGCCTGTGCACCACAACTACTGAGCCCGCATGCCACAACTACTGAAGCCCACGCAACTAGAGCCCGTGCTCTGCAACAAGAGAAGCCACTGCAAAGAGAAGCCTGCACACTGCACGTAAGAGTAGCCCCCGCTCGCCGCAACCTGAGAAAAGCCCGCTCACAGCAACAAAGATCCAAGGCAGCCAAAAATTTAAAAAAAAAAACAACAGGTCACCTAACGGCACATGAATGATATTCTCCCCATCCTTAAACACAGAAAAAACATCTGAAGTATATTTATGGAAATGTTAAAATGGTATTTGCGGGTGTGAGGTCATGGTTATCATTCTTCCTTTATGCTTTTCTGCACCTTATGTATTTCTTCACCTTCTTTCAACCACCGATAACATCATTTTGTTTGAGAACCCGCAACAGACTCACCCAGCAAGGCCGTGTTTTCACCTGCATCCTCTTTAAAACTGGCCTCGCAAGGTGGCGCGGAGTCGCTGGTGGTGGGCAGTGCTGAGCTGCCCGCGTCACTTCTGTCACCATCTGGTAAAGTAAGACTCAGATCTGCAGTCGAAACGCCCCCGGGGGGCGATTCTGGGGCAGGCGTCTCCTGCACGTCCTCAAGCTCTCCCTTGAGAGAGCAAAGAAAATACCTTTTCTCAGTAACACGATCAGGCTTATCTATCATCTTTTGCTCCTAATTCATACAAAATATTTACTTTTATACATGAACATGGCAAAAAAGCTCAACAGTGTCTTATTTATTTAGCATCACCAGAAAACGAGCACTCTTCAATAAGCAGCTTTTCAAGACCTAAATCCTTTTCCTCTAAAAACCATTTTTCCCCTCGATGCAAACAATGCTACCGTTTAAACTATTTATTGACAGAAAGTGGAGCTTCCTCACAAATGCACTTTGCTGCCTTTCTGAGCAGCCTGGCTGGGCGCTCATCACTGAGGCTGGAGCCCTGAGCTCGAATGACTGCCCTAATGGCTGCCAGGTGCCAGGGCTTCGGAGACAAGCAGGCTTCTGAACAGCAGAGGGCTGCAGACTGTGCCTGCGTTCACCTGACGATAACCGATTCTGCTCCTTCCTTCCAGAAAGGGTGTCTACCCGCCGCCACTTTGCCTCGCTTCCCCATTTGCTGCTTCAAAGAAGAAAAGGAGATCATGAAAGTCAGAGCGGGAGACTCTACAAGCGTCACTACGTCCGAGTCTCGAAATTCAGGGGCCATTCAGAAACCTTTCTTGATTCGTGCCAGGGTCAAAGCTGTGTCGTGATGGCCGAAGCTGCTGCTGAGTGACCGACCGAAGGTGTGTGCGTTGGGGGGGGGTGTTCCTGCGCACCCTGGCTCAGCCCTGCCGCCCGCTCCTGGGGCCCTCGGGGCCAGGGGCCCTGCCGCCCGCATGGCTGGCTCCACACGTGTTCTGGAACCCTCTCCTCACTCCCGGGCACCACGTGGCTCCCTGCCTTCTCACAGGCAACCGAACACCTGCAGAACAGACTCGTGACGCACCAACCGACAAATCCTGTCGAGCTGCTGTAGCATCCGGACTGCGCACAGCCCACCCTAGTCTGTTCTTCCAGGTACTTGTCTAAATACCTGCCAAGCTGAACTACCTGCCCGTCCCAAACCCCACCTGGTCACTCCCTGCGATACACTAACCCTTGGACACGCAGCTCAGACGTGCCTCTAAAAAGCCCTCCCTGTCCCTTCCCACATGCAGCTGGCAGGGTCAAGGCCGCCCTCCTCTGTGCCCACACTCTTCAAACAGGCCTCCCTGGCCAGCGGGGTGGGCCGCAGGCCCGGCTCCCACCCACCAGTCCAGAAAGCGGAGCCCCCCAGGAGCCTGCGGGGCAGGAGGCCTGAGTCTTGTCCCTTCGTCTCCCTGGAGCCAAGTTCAGACCCAGCACCTTACGCATCACTCCCCTGATGAATGCCTGCGCCCCACGAGCCAACAAACACAACAGGGACAAGAGGCACTTCAAAGCCGCTCTCACCTGCTCATTTTCTTGGAAATGAGAACTAGTTACCATATGAGAGTCATAACTATCTCTACAATCCAACGCAGGAGGGGCCAATGGGCCCAAAGACAATGGCAGATTTGTCAAAGGATTAAAAAAAAAAGTTAAAGGCAAGACAAATTAATTTCTTAAGTTTGATTTAAAGTTACTGTAGGTTTCTTCAAAAAAGCAAGCAAGCTTTCTGGGGACACATATTCTAGCTTTCTGAAATTGAACATTCTGAAAGCAATCCAACCTGATATAAAATGAAAAGTCTTGATTTTTAACACATGAAACATACGTATATATTTCGAAAAGCAAAACTCGCGAGGATGAAAGTCTCAACGCTAAGGTCAGTGAAATGCCTTTTGCACAAAGGTTTAGAAATGAAAAGAGGTTTAAAATGACTGATGAAGAAAAGAAGCTTCAGAGCGTATCTACGAGAGGAAAAGACGAAGAAGGAAAACTGCCCAGAAAACACCCGTCTCGCTCCCTGGGTTCTACTGTTCCAAATGCGGTCCCAGGAAGGCGTGAGGCAGTCGGGGGTGAGCCTCCACGCTGGGGAGAGCCGCCAGTTATCAAGACTACGCCCCAACGAATGTTAGAAATTCTACAGCAAAGGCTCATTTTCCAGACATCCAGGCGGATGACCTTCCAACAAGACAGTCCTGCTGCCTCCCTCTCCGTGTACCTACGGTGAGGCCTCTGGAACTCGCACTAGAAAATTATAATTCACAGAAAATCACACTGGTTATTAAGGCAGTGCGTGGTCCCTCAGCTCTCTTTTGAAGATACGCTGAACTAGAAAATGAAAAATACTCCGAAGGGGGCCTGCAGCCTTGAAGGCTGTTATGGCTTTAAGTCACATAAAATCATTATCATAATAAAAAACCTCTTTGTAGTTTCTACCTCTGTAATAAACACTGCCAAAACCTCTGTTTAGCAACAAGAAAAATATATTTGATACTTAAATTACTTCTTTCAAAGATCTCTGTTTCAAAACTATTTATATTTAATCAAGAATATCTTGAGGGCTTCCCTGGTGGCACAGTGGTTAAGAGTCTGCCTGCTAATGCAGGGGACACGGGTTCAAGCCCTGGTCTGGGAGGATCCCACATGCCACAGAGCAACTAGGCCCGTGAGCCACAACTACTGAGCCTGCGCGTCTGGAGCCTGTGCTCCGCAACAAGAGAGGCCACGATAGTGAGAGGCCCGCGCACCGCGATGAAGAGTGGCCCCCGCTTGCCACAACTAGAGAAAGCCCTCGCACAGAAACGAAGACCCAACACAGCCAAAAGTAAATAAATAAATAAAATTAAAAAAAAAAAAAAGAAATCTTGAGACATTAATAGATTATAGGACGACTCTAAAAATATAACAATCTAGGAAGATCTGGGCTTTTCCCCCCATCTATGTCCCTCCCCTCTTCTGGGTAGGAGGGTAGTTTAGAGCTTGGACACTGGAATTAAGCAAGCCTGCACCTGAAAGCTGATTCCCTATTACCTCACCGTGTGACCTTAGGGGAGCTACTTCTCTCTGAGCTCGAGTTTCTAGTTAGTAAAGTAAGGAGAGTCACAGCGCTTCCCTCCCATAGGGGCTGGAAGAGTCTAATAACTCGTGTAAGGCCTCAGTGCGTGGCTACCACGACGCGCTCTCTTTCACTCTGCCCTCCCGTCTCTATTTTCTGAGGAAGGTCTAGGACCATCTCAGTATCACAAAGTGATGGAGCACGTTGGGTGCAGGATAAATCTCCCCGCAGCATCTTGACTCTGAAACCCAAGCATCGGGAGAGCTGGTGTCAAGAGGTATGCGTCTTAACTTCCTCGTGTATAAAATGTGCACCTGTGCACGAGGCTCCTTCCGTTTCAAACATTTTACAGTCATTCCTGTTTATGTGACACTGACTAGCACCTATACACCCTGCAGCGTCACACCGACATCTATCACAGGTACCACTCTAAGTACAAACTCTAAGGAAACACCTAGCATAGTATTCTGTAATCACAAATTTAGTTCACTGATTTTGGGGAATGTCTTAAGAATTCACTTTTAATAAAGAGGAAAATTTCTTCAGGAACCACCAGGATGCTAGAAGGAGCATTTAGTCCACTCCTGCCTCTGGTCAGGAACAGAATCCAATCACTCAGGGAGAACGGGGGTGCAGAGATTGAATATAAACAAAAATGTAACAAACCCAATATCCCAGGGCTTTGATGACATCAAGTTTACACATTGGACACGTTCGGTGATCCAAAAGCCATGGGTCAATGCATATTCTATGAAAAATATGCCTAAAAAAATTAAGTATGTGTTAATGTTTTAAAATAAATGTTTATATCTTATAAAGGAAACAACACATTCCACCAACTCATCTGCTCATTACAAGTTACATGCTATCAAATCAACATTCCAGTCTATCCGTCCACCCTAGGGAGCCATCTATGCTATTTCTCCACGCTAAACAGAAGCTGGCGTGTGGAGGGAAATACCCCCTTCGCTGCACAAAAATAACACGGTTTATTTTCACATCATGCTAGGATGTATTTTTATTTGGGAATAAACGCGGCCTAAGTAACCCAAGAGTAAGCTAATAGTAACAAAGTAATACTAAACTGATAGTATCTGATATAAGTCTATAAGATGACTCCAATGGAAATACAACAAAATATTAACAAGTCATTTTTGGCTTGCAGACTAAAAAAACACTTATTTTTTGGTCTTATATATTTTTGCAGCATCTACATTTTTCTAGAATGAACATATCGCTTTCAGAATCAAAAAAAGAAAAACCACATATGAATTTTCTTCTTTTACTGACTGTCCTCATTGGCTGCCTTCCCCTCCTCTGTGATGAACCTACATTCTCTACCTGTACTGCAGGTAGGCAGCTGTGGGTATCAGAGCCACACAGATGAGGCTCAGACACCAGCTGTGCGTCCTGATGCTGTGACTTTGAACTAGATCCTGAGGCCACTCTGCACCTACCCTGCAGCTGTTCTGAGGAGCAAACGTGTGATGTGGTTACAAGGGTGCTGGGCACAATAAATCCTCAGTAATTTTTCATTATTATTACTGTCGTCACTGTCTGAAGACCTTTCCTTCAAAGGGAAATCTGCCAGTGCAGTTAAAAATCACAGCATGTAAGGACAGAATATGGTCCAGTCCAGCTTGTCTTGTGACCTTTCCATCCTCAAACTGAAACTGACCCACTGGAATCATTGTGAAAAAACAAAACCAACACGTGGGCTTTATTCGGAAATTTGTTGATATAAATCATAGGAGGAAACGGGGATGGATGGAATAAAACCCCATGAAGGAGACCAGGATAAGCACACACGTAAACTCGTCTGTTTGTGAAGCTCCAGGGCATATCCCAGCTGGGCCTTCAGGAGTATCTGGATTTCCTATGAAAGGAAATCGGCCTCAGGCTGCTCACTGTGTGGCATCCAGGTCACAAAGACGTGCCCTAAGCCCACCTAGAGTAAAAATTCTTCTCTATCTTAATAATTTTCTACAGGACACCATCACCCGACACTGACCCCAATTCACTAAGTATCCACCACACCCACCCATATAAATGCCTGGAGATTTAAGTTCACCATCTTCATGCAGGGAAATTAATTTTGGTATTCTGATCTTCATGCCTTCATTTCCTCTACAGAACTCCTGAGAACTTAATCCCCTATAAAGTACTGGGATATACACAAAAACACTTTGCAAACATAAAGCAAGACATAATTATATTTTAGCGTGTGACCTGCTTCGAATAGGTGGGAAGTATAATTAAAACTGACCAGCTTTAAAACATAATCTTTGTACACCTTTCTGCTAACAAAGCGATTTTTTAAAAAAGTTAACAAAGTATCTCATTATTAAAAAGGAAACATAACTTCCTGTTGCTAAAGAAAATAAATTAATGAAATAAGGGAGGAATATTTATTTCACACAACCCCCAAAAGAACCCGAACCCAGGGTGCCCATAACAGCAGAGCCGAATCTAAGAAAAAAGACATCTCGGTAGAAAATAGTAGACAAAGATACATAACCAGAAAATGTCTTTAAAAATAACATTTCTAATAAATGTCTGGGAAAATGCTCACTAGTTCAAAACATTAAGTATTAAAATATTTAAAAGTAAAAAACCCAGCAAAGCTGGAGCCACATCTGCGGGCTGCTCCTGGCCCTAACCCCCAGGGCCTTCACCTATCTGAATAGCTCAATGGATAGTATAGATTCCCAGGACCCTAAAGAAGCCTTGCTTAAAAGCCTAAAAAGCCAATCTATGACAAAAGGACATAATGGGTCTTAATGGTCACCTAAAGTCTCCAAGCAAAGCAATTCTAAAGTAAAACAATACAGGAGGAGCCTTGAAGACTTCGAGCTTCTTTTCTAAAAGGTGAGATGATCACAAGATATCACCTGATAGCAAGGTCTTCATATCATGAAAAACATGTTCACTCTTTGGTCAGAAACCTGAAACTTGTCCGTAATTTTTTTAACATCTCAGGAAGTAAGAGAACGTACTTGCATGGCAGGATTCTGATAACATCCTTTCCTTTAAAATTTTCAATACACACTGGACAACTTTCAGCATCAACATCAATTCCCTGTAGAAAGAAGAGGAAAAAATCTACTATATCCTTAGTATACAGTATACGCTTGGTAAAACTCACTACAACAACAAAAACAAAACAAAACCAAAACTCACTACAACCTGGGTAAAACAATGATGAATTCTACTCTACATTGGTACATCCTGAATTTAAACACAGATAATTTCTACTTGGTATTTATTTTTACCATTATCAAGGGATTTCTTTTAAAAAGAATTTGGCTGAAAAAGAAAAAATTTCATCATCTACCTAATCAGACACGAATTATGTTTAAATTCTAGGCTACTGTTCATTTTTTTAAGTGATATTTTAAGGGCTGTAGAAATGCAAATGCCTGCTTTATTATAATAAAATAAATTATTTTTCAAACGTAAAACAAAGAATGAATATCTAATTAGCTACTTGTTTTCTGGAATCATTAAAAACACAAAACAAAAGCACTTTCATTAGAATTTGTGAAAGAACAGTTATAACTTACAGATGAGAAAATGCAAATAGCTAAATATCTGAATGTATTCACCTCACTAGCAAAAAAAGAACCATAAATTAAAAGAAGTTTCCTTTTTCATATATCAAGTTAATAAAGGTAAAAAGAAACAAAAACTGCTGGGGAAGAAGCAGTCTTGTGACAAAATTTCAACTTCTGAGAATCTGTGGGTCACAGACCTTTTTGATGGTGTCAGCCGTTCCCCCACTTCCCTGGGTACCCCCTGGACACACCCACCTGGCTTCAGCCCATCTACCAAAGTAGGCATGGCCAGTCTGATCACCTGACCCAAAACAGGCCAATGAGATTCTCTCTCCCAGGACTCTGGGATGGGGATTCAGGAGCTACCAATCAGTGCCTGCAACTTTAGCAAGTTAATTTTATGGGACACAGCTTCACAGTCATCACGGAATTCTTTAAAAATATCTTTAGCCACGTAGGTCACGTGTTAACAAGCAAGCAGTAAAAACTGATTTTACATGTAGATACTGCTATCAAAGACTGTATTAAAATTAACTTTGTAACAGCACTTACAATTATATGTTGCAACTACACATTATCACCTTTTTTTACATGCAAGGATGATGAAATAATTATTTCCCTAACGGTTTACAAGCTTACACATTACTGTGATCAAGTTCACAAGAAAAGAAAAATTAGAAAATACAGTCTCCAGAACTGGACAAAATGTAGATTTAAGAAAAAACACAGTATTTTTCTGTACAAGTTTAAAATGTAAAATTGTCAGAAAATCCACCTGTGTACCTCATGGACCATTTATGAATCCCTTTTTTTTTAACCATTATTGCTGACAACTTTCAAAAAACAGTCCATAGAAGCCTATTTTCAAAAATGTTCTGTACACGAAGAGGATATCAATTAATTTATGTTCTCAAAGACTCCATGCAGTAAATTAGACACATATAAATCTATGTCTTCTCATATTTAAGGACAGATTTCCTGCCACAGAGAGTAGAAAACACATTTCAAGAGGAACATAAAACTCCATGCTTGTCACGGAACTGCCAGCCGAATGCACAGTTTGTCCCAGGCATTTGCTGGACTCTCTCCCCAGGGACCCTCGTGATTTGTAAATGAGATGTTAATCTTCCCATGAGATGGGAATTTCTTTCTTTCTTTTTTTTTTTGTTTTTTTACACTTCTCCTGTTTAATACATCTACATGGAAAGAAAGCACGACCTTGCGCCAACTATGAAAATTCACTGTTATTATAACGTAAGGCATTCAGGCAAGAATGAAGCAGACAGTACAATTCCAAGAGTAGAATATGTTACATATTCCACATGAACCATTAATATCAGATTCCAAAGTTTTAAAGTCAAAGGTCTATAGGTTTAATGAGTGTTATTCTGAAGCTTCAATCCTTTAAGTAGGTCAGAGGAGGAGATGTGGACCCAAATGCACTTACAGGGGAGTGGAGACTGGGGGATCGGCATGGACTAGATCTCAACAACTCAGGGAGATAAAACGAAAGTGGAAACAGTGGAACCAACGCAGAGCTATCTATGTCAACACAGCCATCAACATTTCCCAGCACAGTAAACGGACCATTAGGAGAATAACTATTCCTGCGTTAGCAACTGTTTTCCTTTAAGGAATCTATCCTCTAAGAACCTGAGGTTCCGAGATTTCGTTAGGATTTGTCCTATTCCAAAATGCTTCTGAACTCTGGTACGATTTTGGCCTTTTAAAAGTCTCAGGTTGGCCATGTGAAACGTTTCTTTTTTAAAAAGTTTTAAAAATATCTTTTCTCCCCTTCTCCACAAATCCCTGTGTTTTCTCCCTGTAACTAAAGGAGTCTCAGAGAGAATGGACAGAGAGTGTGAGATTTAATGGAGACGGATTTAAGCTTCAGGGCCTCCGGTAGAGACCAGAGCTTCTTCAGAGTTACCTGTGTCTGACCGACAGGTGGAGGATGGACGTGTGGGCACTGTCCAGCCAATGTGGCCACCTGAGCATCTGACACGTAGCCAGTGGGACTGAGGAACTGAGTTTTCAGTTTAATTCAAACAAACAAAAAACTATGAAAATATTACCTTTTCTCCATGCTTTACAGTATGAAGAGGAAGCTGCCCAATAAGTTTCTTTGTTTCTTTTCTATGGCTCTTAAGGGAGGAAAAACATTCTTATTATTGAAAAATTTAAGTCACTATTTAAAAAATTCATATATTATAATATAAGCAGATGTGGAAAAATTTCATTTAAAAAGCAAAGTTAGATGACTACAATGAAACTAATTTTAAGAAATTACCACTGAAGGGCTTCCCTGGTGGCGCAGTGCTTAAGAATCCGCCTGCCAATGCAGGGGACACGGGTTCGAGGCCTGGTCCTGGAACACCCCACATACCCTGGAGCAACTAAGCCCGTGCACCACAACTACTGAGCCTGCGCTCTAGAGCCCGCGCGCCTAGAGACCATGCTCTGCAATAAGAGAAGCCACCGCAATGAGAAGCCTGCACACCACAACCAAGAGTAGCCGCCACTCGCCACAACTAGAGAAAGTCCACGCGCAGCAGCAAAGACCCAATGCAGCCAAAAATAAATAAATAAATTTAAAAAGAAGAAATTACCACTGAAGTCCTAATGTACACAACAGCCACAGGTTAACTTAAGAGCTGTTTTGTTGCTAAAGAATACTTCTTTTCAACGCCATGTCTGAAGAAGAAACCTTTTTTTTTTTAACATCTTTATTGGAGTGTAATTGCTTTACAATGGTGTGTTAGTTTCTGCTTTATAACAAAGTGAATCATCTATACATATACATATATCCCCGTATCTCCTCCCTCTTGTGTCTCCCTCCCTCCCACCCTCCCTATCCCACCCCTCTAGGTGGTCACAAAGCACTGAGCTGATCTCCCTGTGCTATGCGGCTGCTTCCCACTAGCTACCTATTTTACATTTGGTAGTGTATATATGTCCATGCCACTCTCTCACTTCGTCCCAGCTTACCCTTCCCTCTCCCCGTGTCCTCAAGTCCATTCCCTATGTCTGCATCTTTATTCCTTTCCTGCCCCTAGGTTCTTCAAAACCATTTATTTTAAGATTCCATATATTTGTGTTAGCATACGGCATTTGTTTTTCTCTTTCTGACTTACTTCACTCTGTATGACAGACTCTAGGTCCATCCACCTCACTACAAATAACTCAATTTCGTTTCTTTTTATGGCTGAGTAATATTCCATTGTATATATTTGCCACGTCTTCTTTATCCATTCATCTGTCGACGGACACTGAGGTTGCTTCCATGTCCTGGCTATTGTAAATAGAGCTGCAATGAACATTGTGGTACATGACTCTTTCTGAATTATGGTTTTCTCAGGGTATGTGCCCAGTAGTGGGATTGCTGGGTCGTATGGCAGTTCTATTTTTAGTTTTTTAAGGAACCTCCATACTGTTCTCCATAGTGGCTGTATCAGTTTACATTCCCACCAACAGTGCAAGAGGCGTCCCTTTTAGAAGAAACCAGTCTTATGTTTAATTACTGGTGAGAACGTCATCAGCTGAGGAAGGGGCTCCATACACTCATCTGCTAACGTCCCTAAAAGGGCAGAGGCTTCCTAGTCGGAGGTGGAAGATGACCCAGAAATGACCATCTACTGCCTGCAGAGCCAGGAAGGGGGCGGTTCTCAAGACAACAGGTGAGTGGGGAACCCAGAGGGCCCTTGTCTCCCCGGTTACTGAACCAGTCTCTGCAGATAAATGGCTCTGAACGTGGCTCCACCATGGAGACAGGGAAGCCCGTTCTCTTTCGAAACACAGAACCAGGTCCCCCCCACCTCATGCCTTGCTTTTTTGTCATCCTTTACATCTGGGAAGGATAGAGGGTCTCTGCAGGAGTGAAACATGACCCAATTTCCCACAGAACAGAAAGTTTAATATATTCTAATTTAAAACTTATTTCAACCCCCCCCACCCGGGCTTCCCTGGTGTGGTGGCGCAGTGGTTAAGAATCCGCCTGCCAATGCAGGGGACACGGGTTCAAGCCCTGGTCCGGGAAGATCCCACATGCCGTGGAGAAACTAAGCCTGTGCACCACAACTACTGAGCCTGCACTCTAGAGCCCGCAAACCACAACTACTGAGCCCGCCCGCCACAACTACTGAAGCCCGCGCACCTAGTGCCCGTGCTCCTTCAACAAGAGACGCCACCGCAATAAGAAGCCCGCGCACCACAACAAAGAGTAGCCCCCGCTTGCCGCAACTAGAGAAAGCCTGCGCGCAGCAACGAAAACCCAACGCAGCCAAAAATAAATAAAAATAAAATAAATTTATATTTAAAAAAACCCCATATTAATACTTAAATATTGTGAGTGATAATGAAATTAAGAATATTGTCCAATAATTTCAAGCAATATATATAGGAAATATTTACAAACTATCTTTTAAAAAGCAAAGTTAAAGAGACAATTACCTGACTTCCAAACTGTGAGCCAGTGTATAGGAAGCGCTGTATATAGTAAAATATTAGCCAGGCTAATGAGATAATCATCATGGTGATGAAGGCGATGGCCACAAACACCACGGACTGACCGCTGATGAACTCCTGTACGTGCCGGGTGCCGAGCCCTATGGTCATTGTGACCGGAATGTCTTTCTGCACCAGATCCACAATTTCTCTTCCTTTGGGGTAGCTAACCATAATGACTACTATACTTCCTGTTCCTGCAGGAAAGAACAAAGGAACAAATATGAAGAACACAAAATAAAGACACAGAGAAAGTATGGCTCCATGCACATACCACCAAAACTGTGATAAAATGGATAACTTTCTAGGAAAACCCAAGTTACCAACATTGGTCTCCAAGGAGAAAACACTGATTGCATAAGAAATAGAATAAATCACTAAGAACTACCCCCTAGAAAGCAAGAGCCGTCCCCACTCCCCCCCCCCCCCGCCGTTCAGTTTCACAGGTGAGTTCTACCCCTAAACCCTTAAAGAGCAAGTAACATTAATGACATTTAAAGTGCTCCACAGCAGATTGAAAAAAGTAAAAAGAAGCCTTAAAATTATTTCTAAGGTAACAGAACCAAGCATGGTAGCAAAAAACCAACATAAGAACCACACAGACCAATTTCAACTTGTGACTATTAATACGAATGCCTAAGCACACCCACTAACTCAGGCAGGCAGTCGGAGAAGTTCCACTGTGCTCGATATTATTTCATCTTGTTCTGAGGACACCAGCAGACATAAGACAAAAAAATAAGAGAAATAAAAAAGGGATAAAATGGCCAATTTTACATGAATCTATAAATTAATTTTTAAAATTATCAATGGGATTTTAAAAACCTTAAAAATTCTGCTTCTAAAGCTCATTTAGGGGAAAAATAATAAAGAACAATCAGGAAAACTTTGTAAACAGTAAAACCTGGACTAGCCTTTGTTGTCAAAGTAATTAGAACAGTGTGGTAGTAGCATATGAAGACAACCAGAATGGTGCAGAATAAGAAGCCCAGAAACTAGACCCAAATACATAAAAGAATTCAGTAAACGATAAAAGTGGAATTTCAAATCAATGGGGTAAAATGGATTATTTTTTAAAAAAACAGTGTGGGTGCCACTGAGTATCACCTGAGACTAAAAAGCTGCATCCCTTCTTTGCAACTTAAGCCAAAATAAATTCTAACCAAATCCAAGATTTAAATATATAAAAAAGAGAAAACATAAAAGAGCCAGAAGAAACATGGGAATTAAAAAATAAGTAATATTGGGGCTTCCCTGGTGGCCCAGTGGTTGAGAGTCAGCCTGCCGACGCAGGGGACAAGGGTTCGTGCCCCGGTCTGGGAGGATCCCACATGCGGAGCGGCTAGGCCCGTGAGCCACGGCCGCTGAGCCTGCGCGTCCGGAGCCTGTGCTCCGCAACGGGAGAGGCCACAACAGTGAGAGGCCCGTGTACCGCAAAAAAAAAAAAAAAAAAAGTAATATTGAAGGAAAACCTTTCCAAGTGTGAAAAAATCACCTCGAAACTTCTTTAAAAAAAAGATTTGAGCAACTAACCAATTATATAAAAACAAAAATTTTCTGCACTGGCTAAAAGAGAGGAAAATTAAGGACTCAAGATCAAAAGAGCAACTGGTCAATGGGGAAAAAAATACATGGAACGTAACAAAGACTAAAAGCTAATTTCCTATAAGAAAAAGAGCAACAGAAAGAAAATTAAGTCAGTTTGCAGAAAACACAAATGAGTTTTAAAAAAAAACAGCATCTTTAGTGACATATAATTCACATGCCATAAAATTCATTCTTTTAAATAAGTGTACAATCAATGGTTTTTAGTATATTCACAAAGGCTGCGCAACATCACCACTACCTAATTCCATAACATTTTCATCACCTCCAAAAGGAATCCAGTACATATTAGCGATCACTCCCCCCAGAAAGGATTTAAACATATGAAAAGTCATGGTACAAATGAAAACACACCTAAAAGACTGGCAAACATCAAAAAGTCTGATACGCCATATCAGCAAGAGCAAGTATAATAAACGGGCACTCTTCCTGGGGGAGTGAATTATTGCAACCTGGTGTGGAGAGCAACAGCTACTAAAAGTTTTTAAATGCACATGTTTCCCTGACCCGGCAATTCCAGATCCAAGAAACTAATTCCAAAGGTATACTTATGTATGTACACAGGAGATATCCATAAAGATATTTATTGCCAGTGTTTTTTCTAAAATTTTGCTATCACAGCCTAAATGTACATCAATGGGACTTCCCTGGTGGTGCAGTGGTTAAGAACCCATCTGCCAATGCAGGGGACACGGGTTCAAGCTCTGGTCCAGGAAGATCCCACATGCCGCGGAGCAACTAAGCCCGTGCGCCACAACTACTGAGCCTGCGCTCTAGAGCCCGCGAGCCTAGAGCCCGTGCTCCGCAACAAGAGAAGCCACTGCAATGAGAAACCGTGCACTGCAACGAAGAGTAGCCCCCGCTCGCCGCAACTAGAGAAAGGCTGCTCGCAGCAACGAAGACCCAATGCAGCCAAAAATAAATAAATTTATTTATTAAAAAAATAAAAATATAAATGTCCATCAGTAATAGTTATGTAACTTACAGTACGTGTACACAGTCTGAGGCAGCAGCTCTGTTAATAGTGACGGCAGTCAAGACACAAGAGGAAAAAAGCCGCACGTAAAACTGTGTGGACAAGAGGTGTACGTGGCGATATCAGTACAGATCCCCCTGAAGGCTACCCCAGAGACTGGGGACCCTGACTGCCTCCGGGCGGGGGGAGAGCTGGACACAGGAAAAATTCTCTATCAGGTGTACATATTACCTATTCAAAAACTAACTTACAAAGTACATTTAAAGACTGTTCTCTGGCATTACAGTGAAACCACATTCTCACACTATTTTATTATAGAGAGAAATTTAATCTGTAGCAAATCCGCCCTGGGCCGTGGGGATTTAGTTACTGAAAACCCAGAAGGGCACCCTTCTCAGGTGGCTGCTGTCTGGAGGCCGATCCTATGACCCAGCCCTAAAAGTGCTCCTTGGCAAGCAACCCAGTTGTCTGAGCACTCACACAATCTACTACATCATCACTGGGGAGACTGAATAAGGAGCAAGGCATTTCCTGCGTTCAGGCAACTAAACATCTCCTAGCTGAGAAAGACAAATACAGAAACAATTAGGATACTTATACCACTTATGGTTATGTGGTGCTTTATAAGCTGAAAGCCCTTTTCATAAATTAAGAAAAGTTTCCTTTCGTGGAAAATTTCAAGCACATGCTAAAGTAGAAAGGAGAGTATAATGAACCCCAGGTACCTGTCTCTCTTTTATACAGAAAACAAAATGTTGCTATGCTACAGTTACAGTTACAGTTTCTGGTACTGATGATAGAATGACCTTTGTGTGTTAACGGGGAAAACCAACTCTGAAGCACTTTCACTCTGTCTCACACTTGAGGCAGAAAGAGTCGAGTAATCATTTTACAGACGAGGGCTAAATACACTACCATGTGTAAAATAGCTAGCTCGTGGGAACCTGCTGTATGGCACAGGGGGCTCAGCTCGGTGCTCTGTGATGACCTAGGTGGGTGGGATGGGGGGAGGGAGGTCCAAGAGGGAGGGGTATATGTATACACATAGCTGATTCACTTCATCGTACAGCAGAAACTAACACAACACTGTTAAGCAATTATACTCCAATTAAAAAAAAAAAAAAAGAGTTGCTCAATGTCACACACCACCTGGAAAAGCCAGTTCCAGGGCTTGAAGCCCCAGCTCCTACGTGTGCCTCTGCCCTGCCTCCTCATTCAGGGGGACTCAGGCTCCAGGGCCAGCCAGGCTCACATCTCCCTCGGACAACCACTGCCTGCGTGCTCTGAAAGTATTTGTTCAGCTGTAAAATGGGGATGAGAATTTTTCTATTTGGGGCTGTCGCTTATCTAACGAGAACGTGGAATAACAGAAAACTGCGGAAATGAACTGATCATTTTGTCTGGGGTGGGAGGGAACTTTTTCACGGGGAAGTCAGTGCATCTTGATGGACTGGAAAAGTTCCCCAAGCAAAAGAAGGGAGATTTCTGGGCTGTGAAACCATCATATAAGAGCATATTTGGAATGGTGACTGGCCCAGTTCGGTTAGTGACTAAATACACATAAATGTATCCTGCTTATCTCATTACCCCAGTGGCTCATGTATAAGCTGGCACGTAGTAACTATTTAATAAATATCTGTTGTCTAAATGAGTGAGAGATGGGGGATGAGCTGAGAACACCCGAAACCTCAAGGCAGGGGCTGCAGACAAGCAGTGATTATCAGGACAGCTGGGACGGAAAACACCTCCAGTATCAATCTGAAATTTTTCACCTAGGAAACTTAGTTAAGTTACAAGAAATTGAAAAAAAAAATACTGAGTGCTAAATTTTGCTACAGTCTAATTACAGCAGCAAGATTGCTTCTGGGAACTACTTTAGATTTAAAATCTCGGAATGAAGACTTCTTCGATCCCGTGACTGGCTCTTCTGGGGCACGTGTGGGATGAACTGGAGGCCGGGCAGTTGAGTAAACATGCACTAGCTCAGGGTCACTGGGCGCACAACCCCAAGGGGTGCCGAGCGCAGGCCCCGCGTCTGGCCCTGCCCTCCCCTCCGGATGTACCGGGGGCCAGTCCTAGAGAGCCCTAGTGGCACGAGAGCGCAAGTCACGGCTGATTGCCAAAGCAAACGTTTTGCCTGTGCCTTCTCCAGACACAGACGCGCAGAGTCTTGGGACAAGGGGAGAAAAAGCCCTTTGAATGTGTCTCTTCCCCAGGCCTCAGTGCTACCAATCACACTAGACCGAAAAAGGTCACCCTGTGCAATGCCCGCCCTTCCCCAAAAGAACCCACAGGCCTCGCCGCTAAGCTCCTTGAAGGCAGTCCGTTGGATTTCTGTCTTACACATCGGCGTCGCGCAAGGTCTCAAACAGAGCACACCGCCATAAACCTACTTGAGAAATAACAGTTCCCCTTACCACCTTGTCGAAAACGAACAAAACATGTAAAAAGAAAACCTGTTTTGGTCAATGGCTTCAACATTCTGGAGGGTCACCTTTGAGTCTAGTGTACCATTCCTCCTCCCTAGGAAACTATCTAAAGTAGATTTCAACACTCTCTTGAAGGAGATGGGAACTGCTAAAATATTTAAAGTAGTGGCTTAGATTTCTGTTCTAGATGCAGGCAGCGAGAAATACATTTTAAATCTCCTAGAGAATCCCATGACCTTTCAGGTTTTCTTTTTTCCAATAACTTAACTTCCATATTCTCTCCATCCCTCCCGCCCCCCCTCCCCAAACCTGGAGAATTCCTGGTCAAATCTTTTAAGATGCAGCAATGCCTCTGAAGTACACACCTCTTTCTACCCTCCTGCTAGAATGTCTTCCTGGGCCCCGCCCCCTCACTAGACAAGGACTACAGTTCTTATTTATTAGTTTTTGCGCTCAGCATCACACAGTGATGGCCCAACAGAAGGGTTTCTGTACAAATGAGTCAACCTGAAAAACTGGTTTATCTTCCGGTATTATCCTTGAACTGACCCAATAAGGAGAATTATCAGAGACTCCCTCTGCAGGGGAAACAGTACACCAAATATGAACGGAAACGTCTCCAAAATGGGAAGCCGTCATGCGAACAGAAGTGTCTTTCTGGTGGGCTGAGTTTTGTTTCGCACAACCCGGCTTGCTCAAGGATATTCTGCGTTTGCTGAGTACAGCACTCAACAATCTTCCTGCGATCTCCTTGCAGCTTTCCAGACACCTCACTTCGTCGCCTCAGGCCTGCAGTCCTTTCCGAGGCCACTCCCTTCACCCAGAAGGTTCCACAGCCCCGCTCCACCCCGCGTACCAGACACACACTCAGATGCCTTCATCAGCTTAAGCTGTGCTTCAGCACTCCATCTGGCTGGGAACTGTCTGAGTTAATCCCACCTGCTAGGAGGCTGGGAGGTACCATCTCTTCCTAGGGCACCGAAACACATTCTACTCTCAAATCTAAACGTCTAGGTCATTTGCGACAGGGCAGCATTCAAGATCATCGGGCTTCATTCACTCATAAGAGACTATTCACCGTGCTCTGCAAACACAAAACGCACATCTTTCCTGAGGTAAGGATTTCGCATCACCTGTGTCATCTCCCTCCACCCCAACTCCGGCCCCTTCCCCAAACACACCTCTAAGCCCTGCCGGTACTTGGCACTCAGTAAACTGCTGACAGAACTAAAGGGTCAGTCTAAACAGCCACTCAAGATGTCAGCTAAAGGAGCAGCCTGCTGTTAACTAACAGTCACCACATCGAGGCCGACCCTCTCCAAAAGCTTTCATTTCAATGGTCTGACTTACATCAATTTTTACTTTTCTTGGTCAAACTGACTTCTAATCATCTTTGCACTATCTCTGCATCGGATGCCCTTCCCTTATGCTTTCTAAGTACCTGTGCATGTAATTCTGTCGAGGTCCAAACCACATTGCCTGGAAAGGTCTGTTTATCGCTCCCACTAGGCTGCGAACTCCTCAAAGTCCCGGCACACGTCTTAGGCGTTTCTACCCCCAAGCAGGCACCATACTTGGCCCAGACCGGCCGCTGTATATCCATCTGCCAAAGTAAAGGGAAACAACCTTGGGCATTAGGGTAACGGTCCTTACAGATGTCCTGATAGAATATTATCTTAAAGTCACGATTTATTTTAGAACCACAATAAAATACTGATTTAAATCCAAAATATCTTGTACTGGATTCTAGTAGTCAAGCAACAGGTCTAAGAAAAACTGGTGAAATTCTGAGACTTGGGAGGAGACTATCATGCTTGGAGTTTACAGGCAGCCACCTCGACCTATTCTGTGGAGCCCCGGCACAGAACCGCTGATCAGTGCTTTACACTGGCCCTGTCCACACTCTGACAAAACACGAGAAAGCAAAGTCTGAGCTGCCGTCAACGTTCTGTGTAACGTTTCAAATTCTAGTCCATCAAAGCTGTCTCCTCTTCTGACTTAATTCCACTCACTCCATTCTTAATTCTAGTCCATTCTCAAAACGCCATGAAACAGCTGTACCCTTGTCCCCAGTGGGGCCACCTTCTGAGAATGAGGGTCATGCCTTTCCATTTCTAGTGACCACTACAGTATAGGCCCTCACACTTCTACCTGGACTAGACACTGGTCTAAGTGGATTCCCTGTTTCCAGCGTCTCCTCTGTGTAACCCATTGGTCACACTACACCAAATTCACCTCCTTTTAAGTCAGTGGTTCAAAACATTGGATGCTACTGTCATCCCCTCTGCCCCCGGACATCTGGCAATATCTGGAGACATTTTTGGTTGTCGCAACTGGAATCTCGTGAGTAGAGGCCAGGAAAGGCCCCTGCAACAAAGAAAGATCTGGCCATAGATCACCGTGTCACCATGGGTCAGGCATTTAAATTCTTTGGTCATCGGTTTCCTCATCTGTAAAACGGGGTTAAAGTACCCACCTCGAAGGGCTGTCGGGAGGAAGAAGCGGAGAATACCGACTCTGCACTGGGAACTTTCATACATTAAAAAAAAAAATTCCTAATGCTGTTACTTTTGTCTTTTTTCTCAAACAGAATTATTCTCACAGTAAAAAGGCTAGAATAGACACTGATGATGGCAACAGAAGCTCACAGGAAGAAGATGTAAAATAAATACCAATTCGGTGTTTTCTGGGCCTGGAGAGATTATATGTCAATAATGAGTGGAAGCTCTTTCCCAGGGCATTGTGGGCCTGGGTGTTTTCTGGGCCTGGAGAGATTATATGTCAATAATGTAAGCAAGCAAGGTTACTGAACCATGGTTAGAACAAGTGTAATTAGCCTGGAAGGACGTGAATGTCACTACCAAAAAATGCAGTAAACAGATTTAGAAAACCATAGGCTGATGGGCCTGCCATGGAAAAGAAAAAGTCCCCATTACGGTATCACTCAGAAGGGACTGCAAGGCCCCAGCACCAGAGAACCCTCACACACTGCCCTCTTTTCTTTGGCAGGTGCCTGTCCACAGGATGCATCTGGAACGCTGTGTGAACTCTGACAGAACTTCTCACGAGAGGTTGGTAGAGACGTGACTTGGGTACGGTGACAACTGGAATAATTGCACCAAAGGTGGTACATCGCCCAGTGCCACCACGGGGACATCTGCTCCCGTTTCCTCCCCAAACCCACTTCCTCTCTGTTGCAACGGAGGAATTTCCCCTCTCTTATCTGAGGACAACCCCTCCACGAGTATCCTGGACCCAGCCGCTGTCCTTCTCAAAAACCTGACTCTTTCTGTTACCTCTTCTCCAACCTACACCTCTACCAGATCACTCCATCCAACTTCAATATGCCTGGCTGCCATCCAGCCCACCCTTCCCTGCCCTATGGGTTTCCACCCACTTTTTAGCACCTCCCCAGCCCTGGCCGTCAACATCTTGAAAGCGTGGTTCTAACAGTCTCACTTCCTCACGTCTCAACAGAATTCTGTTCCCTCGTTCTGCTAAAGTAGGCCAAATGCAAAGTCACTCTCCTGTCCTCATTGTACAGGTATTCTGAACTTGCATTCAAGAAGCCAAAACAGAACAAAAACCAAAAGCACGGGAAAAAGGATGTCTGACTTGCAGCAGCAGCAGAAACTCTCTAAAGAGATTTTAATCCCAGTAAGTTCAGAATAAGTCGTGTTCTTCGAAGGCCTTCCGACTCTGCTGTGTATTGGTAGACTATCACTTGGAATTCAGTCCTAAGGATGATAACCTTGCAAAATGCACCTTTTAAACTTTCATGACTGCTTGACGATGCAACCCGTTGCCCCAGAGAACAGTGTGTGGGAAGGGTCACCCGGCAAAGAGTAAAATTTCTTTTTTTTTGGCCAAGCCATGTGTCTTGTGGGATCCTGGTTTCCTGACTAGGGATCGAACCCGTGCCCTCTACAGCGGAAGGGCAGAGTCTTAACCACTGGACCACGAGGGAAGTCCCAAGAGCAGGACTTAACCACTGGACCACGAGGGAAGTCCCAAGAGCAAGATCTTTTCCTGCATGATCACAACTTTAAAATTTTCAACTAAACTCAAGTGTCAAGCGATCTGATTGGCAGTTGAGCCACTATTATAACCTTCTATTTAGCAAGTGAGAAAACATACCCCAACTTAAGGCCAGGTTTTCTGACTCAGTTGAATCCAGACTGTCCCACTCAAAAGTTCAGAATATTGACATGTTTTATGAAAGTGAAGACACCAGAGTGTCACCAAGCCACCACCTTACATGGTGAAGGGAGAGCCAGACCCTGGAATGCCCTGGGAAAGAGCTTCCACTCCTGCGCCACCTGACTTTGGGGAACGCCGAATGGCAAGGATCCATGATTAGGAATCATGAGACTTTCCGCCGGCGAGAACCACAATCCTCCTCCTGCGGGTTTTAATTTCTTCCGTTCTCCCCATCACCCTCCTGCACAGCGCAACTCCCTCCACTTGGAGACGATCTAATCTTGTCCTTAGGCTCGCCTCCCTCCTAAGAGCCCCCGGGGATCACACCGAGCCAACCTAGCGCTTCCCTCGTAGTTCCCTTCGGCCAGAGCCCATCGCCGCCGCCCCTCGCGGTCCCGCCGGAGGACCGGGCGGTCGGCCGGGACCGCGGCGCACGGACGCCCCGCCAGTCCCCGCGCCCCGGCGGCTCACCCGCGTGGGACATAGGCGCGGTGAGGTTCCCGTGGCGCTCCTCGTTGTACAGGACCACGGCCGAGGCGTTCCGCCGAGCCGCCGCCAACACCTTGTCCTTGAAGGTGCAGCCCCCGCGCGCCACCAGCGCGACCCAGGGCGCGGCTCCCCGGCCGCCGGGCACGAGGAAGCGCGTGCGGGGCGCGCAGCCCTCGGGGTCGCGGTCCTCGGCGCGCGGGACGCCCACCAGGCCCCGCGCGCCCTCCTTGGGTGAGCTCTCGCCGAAGCGGCCGCTCTCCGAGACGCTCCGCACGCTCCGGTTGGTCTGCGGGTCCACGTACTCGGTGCTCACCACGGCCGAGTACCACTCGAGCGCCCGGCCCCGGGCCCCGGGCGCACACAGGGCCAGCGCTAGCAGCGCCAGCGCGCCGCGGGCCCCGCTGCGGGCCTCGGGCCGCCGCCGCCGCCGCCACGCCATGGCCCCGCCGCCGGGCTGACCGGGAGAGGGCCGGGCGGGAGCCGAAGGGCGCTGGCGTGCCAGGCCGCCGAAAAGCGCAGAGATAATCGACACCAGCTGCCGAGCCCGGGAAGACCCAGTCCCGGTGGCGGGAGGGGTCGCGGCGCACGCGCACCTGAAGGAGCGGCGGGCGGGGCGGGGCCGGAGGGCGGGGCCGTGGCGCACGCGCACCTGGCGGGGCGGCGGGGGAGCGGCCTCGGCTGGCCCCGCCCCCCGCGCAGAGCCCGGCGCCACGCATGCGGGCTCGGGACCACCGAGTGCTTTATGGAGTGTCGCCAGATTCCTGCGCCCCGGTGGTCCCGGGGCCCCAGGACCCTGCGGGCCGAGGCGGGGGTATGGGAAGTGACAGCCCGAGAAACGGGAAACTTCTCCGTGAGCCGGCCAAGAGGCGCGGGAACCTGGTTGTGTAAAATCGCTGAACGGATATTTGTGAAGCATTCACTGTGCAAGGCACGTGGCAAAGGCCTTGCTTGTCTAAAGCATTGGAAAACAGCTTAAAAACGCCAAAGCTGCACAGATTTTCCAGATACTTTTTGTTACCGATTTTGTAATGCTAATTGATTTTGGTATTTTGTGTATAGTCTGTAACATTGAAGTGAGTGCATCCAACTACTTGTATAGATGAGCATTGGAATGGTACAGCAATAAACATATAAAAAGAGAAAATGTATTGTTTGGAAATAAAAACTGGGTGACAGTCCATATGAAACTGCCTTGGAAAGGAAGCCTTACTGCTACAGGAAAAGAAGTTTAGAACACTGATTTCTGAGTGATTCATCTTCCTTCTTTGCAGGAAGTAGGTTGCTGTCACTCACACCAGGCGTTTTGTTGGGCCTGACACCCTCTTCTGTGTCCTCTTTGTTATAAGTCTTTCTTGGACGGCATTTTAAAGCTCTGCTCCAAAGTGCAGCCCACAGCCCATAAGTTCTCCCTGAAGTTGGATCTCCTCTCCCTTTTCCATTAGGAAACTAATTTTAAAAGGCTGAAAGGATCCCAAGGCTTGAGGCCTTCCCCTTGTCCCAAGCCTAGAATAAAGGAGATAAGTTACGGTGGTCACGGCAGGCTAGGGGACAGGTCCTAGGACCCCCCCCCCATGATATGCTCTACAAGCAGTTCCCAGGTGTCTGCCCTTTCATGCTATGTCTTGCGCATTGATTTCCATCTTCCTGAGATTCTCCTGCTCCTGGCTCTTGCCTGGCAAATTCCATCTTCGCCTTCAAGGTTTAATTCAAAAGCTATTTCTTCTGTGGAACCTTCCCTGCTCCTAAAAGCAAACTCGGGTGCCCCTAATTTCCCTGCTGCTTGTGTATGTTTTGCTTACACATCAATGTTGTACCAGCAATACTGCTTTCCAAATACAGTTTTTTGTCTTCTTATAATACTGCGAGTTTCCTGAGAGCCAGGATTGTGTCTTTGCTGGTTTCATGAGCCTGCCTCAGCTAACACAGCATCACGTGTGTAATCCATGTTTGTTAAATAAGCAAAATCTCTCTTTTGTACTGTTTGAGTTAAAACTCTTATGATTCCTTACAGGTTTGTTGCTCAGAGGAGTTCACAGACTAATAGGAACAGGCTTGCAGCTGTTGAGCCCTTAGACCCACCTCAGCTTCTTGGTTTTAATTTTCTCTCTACCAGCTTCAGGCCTCAGCTAGTTCCCACCCCCAACCCCTAACGCCCAGCCCCGTCCAAAGCTGCAACCACTGGCAGCACTGGACATTTAGGTTATTATCAATCTTGTCATTACAAACAATTTGGCACATATGCCAGTTTGCACATTTATCTATAGGATAGATTTCTAGAAGTAGAATTGGTGAGTGCAAAGGTCAGTACATTTGCAATTTTGGTAGATATTACCAAAATGCTCCTCCACAGAGGTTTTACCAAACTCCGTTCCACTAGCAGTGTCTGAGAGTACCCTTCGATGTAGTGTGTTAGCAAACTTTTTGAACTTTGCCAATATGACAGGTAAATAATATAATGGTTGTGTTTGGGTATGCATCTTTTTACTTCTTTTTATTCAAACTGACACCCTGCTCCCTTTTTATTTTGCTGTTGATCATTACTGAGAATCAGAGGAGGAATTAATAAAAATAACGATCATGAGAAAGTTCTCAGTTATTTTGTTCCTGATTCCTGGTTAAGTCAGTCGTTCTCAGCTTGGCTATACCTATGAATCTCCTGGGGTGTTTTTTTAAAAGAAATACTGGGACTTCCCTGGTGGTCCAGTGGGTAAGAGTCCATGCTCCCAATGCAGGGGGCCTGGGTTCGATCCCTGGTCAGGAAACTAGATCCCACATGCATACCACAACTAAGACCTGGTACAGCCTAAATAGATAAATAAATAAAAATTTAAAAAACTTAAAAATACCAGAGCTGAAATCATTGTATGTGATACTGCAATGGCGGATATGTGACATTACACAATTGGCAAAACCATAGAATGTACAACACAGAGTGAACCCTAAGGTACACTAATGACTTTAGTTAATAATAACATATCACCAACAAGAAACTGTCAAACTGTAAAAAAATAAAAATAAAAGAATAACGTATCAGTAGTCATCAATCATCAGCTGTAACAAATATACCACACCGATGCAAGGTGTTACTACTAGGGGGATGGTGCAGGATGGGGGAACGAGTATATGGGAACTCTTTGGACCTTCTGTTTAATTTTTCTGTAAACATACAAGTGCTATTAATTAAAAACAAAAACAAAACTCCAGGCCCACTTTCCTTGGAGATTCCGATCATTGGGAGCGGAGCCAGGCCGAGGTAACCGTTTAAAAAACTCTCAGGTGTTGCAAATAGCCAGCATTGAGCCACTGCCTTAAAATGATAATTGAGGCTCCAACAAGCTTTTATCCAGGTCCCAGCCCAGCCCAGTTAAATCAGATTCTCCAGAAATGGGGCCGAGGCATCCTTAGCTTACAAAAAGGTCCCTAGATGACTGTAATGTGCAGTCAGTTCTAGTTTGAAAGCAGCTGGGCAATGGTTCAACCCTGGCTTGAGCCCAGAAGACCTTTGAGGGGGGCAGGTACTTCCTCTTTGCAAGTACATAGGTCAAGGCAAGCAACAGAGGGTAGCCACAGTTGGTTCTAGTGGTTATCAAAGGTGGTCCTGGGACCAGCATTATTGGCGTCACCTGAGAATTTGTTAGAACTGCAAAGTTCAGTAGGCTCCACCTACTGAATCCTAAACTGGGGAGTGGAGGGCGGTGAGCAAACAGGGCCCAACTGTCTGTGTTTGGATAAGCCCTCCAGGTAACTGATGCACACCCACATTTGAGGACCACTTCCCTAATGTCATAGAACAGTTTTTTCTGGTACCTGGATTTTGACTTTGCCCCTTGGGAAATGATAAGCGGTAGCGTTATCCTTATACTATATGACATCCTTTCCAAGAGCCCCCATGTTAGCTGTAATATTATTCTTAATAGAGCTCCAACTATAAAGTTGTAATTAAGAAACACTTATTTAAGTGTGTAATATACCAAACTTAACTTTATTCATACCAGAGACTTTAGTCGTGTTACCTCGATAGCCCCTTTTTTTTTTTTTGGCCTGTATCTGGATAAAGATTTTTTCACCTCTACAGATATTTTAACTTTTTCAAAATAGTATTAATCAGGAAAGTTGTAATTCTGCATAGGCCCCACTCAAGTAACGCTGTATAAATGAACCTAGTACTACCTATCAGTGTGATTGAAGATTTTCTTGTTCAAAGTGTGCAAAAAAAATCCCTAATAAAGAAATACCTTAGAGGGTGAGGTTGATAAAAGACAGAAAGTGTCAATCGTTACCCCCATTAAAGAATTTTGCATTCGCTGAGATGGTTCTTTTTCTCATTTTTTGACTTTATAATACATGTAGGGGGGAAGTATCTCAGTTTACAATTTTACAATCTCAGGTATGCAAGAATTCTTCAGTTCTTTGTTCTTTTGGGTGGTGGTCTAATTAAACAATTGCTTGTCTAATTGCTCTAGCTAGGACTTCCAAATACTATGTTGGCTAAAAGTGGCAAGAGTGGGCATCCTTGTCTTGTTCCTGATTTTAGAGGTAAAGCTTTCAGCTTTTCACCTTTCAGTATGATGTTAGCTGTGGGCTTGCCATATATGGCCTTCACTGTGTTGAGGTATGTTCCCTCTATGCCTGTTTTGTTGAGAGTTTTTATTAATGAATGTTGAATTTTGTCAAAAGCTATTTCTGCATCTCTTAAGACGATTATATGATTTTTAGGCTTCATTTTGTTAATGCGGTGTGTCACCCTGCCTGATTTGTGGATGTTAAAACAGCCTTGCCACTTGATAAATAAATAAATGCCACTAATAAATAAATAAATGCCACTTGATCCTTTAATGTAATGTTGAATTTGGTTTGCTAAATTTTTTTTTTTTTTTTTTTTTTTGGCTGCATTGGGTCTTCGTTGCTGTGCGTGGCCTTTCTCTAGTTGCAGCGAGTCGGGGCTACCCTTTGTTGAGGTGCATGGGCTTCTCATTGCGGTGGCTTCTCTTGTTGCGGAGCACGGGCTCTGGGCACACGGGCTCAGTAGTTGTGGCGCACGGGCTTAGTTGCTCCGTGGCATGTGGGATCTTCCCTGACCAGGGCTCGAACCCGTATCCCCTGCATTGGCAGACGGATTCTTACCACTGTGCCACCAGGGAAGCCCCTGGTTTGCTAATGTTTGTTGAGAAGTTTTGCATTTATGTTCATCAGGGTTATTGGCCTGTAATTTTCTTTTTTCTTAATGGAGTCCTTGTGTGGTTTTGGTGTCAGGATAATGGTGGCCTTGTAAATGAGTTTGGAAGAGTTCCCTTCTCTTCTATTTTTTGGAAGAGTTTGAGAAGGATTGGTATTAATTCTTCTTTGAGTGTTGGATAGAATTCACCAGTGAAGCCGACTGGCCCTGGACTTTTGTTTGTTGCGAGAGGTTTGGTTACTGATTCAATCTCCTTGGTAGGAACTGGTCTGTTCGAAATTTTTATTTCTTCATGATTCACTCTTGGTAGGTCATATGTTTTTAGCAATGCATTCGTGTTCAATTGTTGGTGTATAACTGTTCCTGGTAGTCTCTTATGATCCTTTGTATTTCTGTGGTATCAGTTGTAATATCTTCTCTTTCATAGAAAACCCTAAAGACTCCATCCATCAAAAAACTTACAACTAGGGCTTCCCTGGTGGCGCAGTGGTTGAGAGTCCACCTGCCGATGCAGGGGACACGGGTTCGTGCCCCAGTCCGGGAAGATCCCACATGCCACGGAGCTGCTAGGCCCGTGAGCCATGGCCGCTGAGCCTGCGCGTCCGGAGCCTGTGCTCTGCAACGGGAGAGGCCACAGCAGTAAGAAGCCCGTGTACCGCAAGAAAACCCACAAAAAACAAAAAACCTTACAACTAATAAATGGATTCAGTAATATTGTGGGATACAAAATAAATGCACAAAAAAACAGTGCATTTCTAAAAATTAATAATGACCTATAAGAAAAAGTAATTAAGAAAAAAATTCCATTTACAATTGCATCAAACAGAATACAATTCCTAGGAGTAAATTTAAGCAAGGAGGTAAAAGATCTATATATTGAAAGCTAGAAGACATTAAGGAAAGAAACTGAAGAAGACACACAAAAAAGGAAAGATATTCATGCTCATGGATTGGAAGAATTAATATTGCTAAAATGTCCATACTACCCAAAGCAATCTACAGATTCAATGCAATCCCTATCAAAATACCAACGACATTTTCCACAGAACTAGAACAAAAGTTGTATGGAATCACAAAAGACAAATAGCCAAAACAATACTGAGAAAGAAGAAAAAAGCTGGAGGTGTCCTGCTCCCTGACTTCAGACTATATTACAAAGATACAGTAACGGTATGGTACTGGCACTGAAACACACGGTTCAATGGAACAGAATAGAAAGCCCAGAAATAAACCCACACACTTATGGTCAATTAATGTGCAACAAAGAAGGCAAGAATATACAATGGGGAAAGGACAGTTTCTTCAATAAATGGTGTTGGGAGAACTGGACAGCCACATGCAAAACAGAGAAACTGGACCACTATCTTATACCATACACAAAAATTAATTCAAGATGGGTTCAAGACTTGAACGTAAGACCTGAAACCTTAAAAATCCTAGAAGAAAACGTAAGTGGTGAGCTCTTTTACATAGGTCTTGGTGATTTTTTCGACTCTGATACCAAAAGTAAAAGCAACAAAAGCAAAAATAAACAAGTACGATTACATCAAACGAAAAAGCTTGTATCCAGCAAAGGAAACCATCAACAAAATGAAAAAGCAACCTATGGAATGGGAGAAAGTATTTGCAAATCATATATCTGATAAGGTTAATATCTAATATATATGAAGAATGTATATAGCTCAATAGAAAAACAATCAGATTAAGAAAAAATTCCGAAGTTTTGAACAGACATTTTCCCAAAGAAGACATATAGATGGCCAACACGTACATGAAAAGATGCTCAACATCACTACTTATCTGGGAAATGCAAATCAAAATCACAATGAAATATCACCTCACACCTGTTAGAATAGCTATTACCAAAAAGACAACAAATAACAAGTTTTGGAGAGGATATGGAGAAGAGGGAAAACTTGTGCACTGTTGGTGCGAATGTAAATTGGTGCAGCCACTATGGAAAATTGTATGGAGGTTCCTCAAAAAATTAAAAATAAAGCTACCATATGATCCAGCAATTCCACTTCTGGGTATTTATCCAAATAAAACAAAAATACTAATTTGAAAACATACAAGCACTCCTATGTTCATTGCCGCACTATTCACAATAGCTGGGATATAGAGACAACCTAAGTGTCCATTGATAGATGAATGGATAAAGAAGTCATGGTGTACATACACGATGGAATATTATTTAGCCATAAAAAAAGGAAATCTTGCCATTTGCAGCAACACTGATGCACCTTGAGGGCATTATGCTAAGTGAGATAAGGCAGACAGAGAAAAATGCCTTTCTTGTATGACCTCTCCTATATGTGGAATCTAAAAACAAACAGACAAAAAAAAACCAAGCTCATAGATACAGAGAACAGATAGACTGGGGCTGCAGGGGTGAGGAGAGGTGGCAGTCCAGGGTGGGAAAGATGGGTGAAGGAGTCAAAAGGTTAAATAAAATGTTAAAACAAATTATAAATGTACCTACTCAGCTTTCACTCAGTACCGCTTCTAGGTATTTATCCTGCAGATAAACCTCCATATGGGTGAAGGGACCAAAAGAGAAAAGAGAGAGAAAAAATAAAAGCTCATCTCAAGGCTTCAGGGCAAGCAACCTAAGCCTTGCATTTTCTCTGCATTCTCAAGTTATAGAGTGACTTCACATTTTCAACCTCGCCACCCCTGTTACTTGGCCCACCAAAGTATCTGAGTCTGTGGCCCCTACTTTGGGCGTTCTCTTTTGTTAGGGGGAAGCCCCGAGCCAGCCCTGTGGTTGGAGACCCTCGAAAGGGAAATTTTGAGCTGCGTCAGAGGGACCCGTTAAGGGGCAGGAACACAGAGGGGCCCCGCCCCTTCCTCGTCGCTTTCCCCACATCCTCCCCAAACCCCAATTCTGCTTTCAGGTTGGACCCCAGGCAGGAGATGTGGCTCCTGGAGCCCAAGCGCAGTTTTCCAAAGTGAGTCCCAGCCATGAGTCAGTCAGCCTGTGGGCTCGGTCCCAGGACGGGGGTCTCAGTCTGCACGGGAGCCCAGCAAAATGCAGCGGGCTCCAATGGGGTACAGAATCCAGGGCTGCACTGAGTAGGAGCCCCGATGAGCAGTCCACTGTGGACACACTGACCCTCACTGTCAAGGTCTCTGCTGGTGCCTTGAAGTCCGTTCACACCCTGCTTCCCTGCCTATCACGGAGGGCAGGGAGGCTTGGCCGGCAGGGAACCCAAGGCCACCTCACCTAAGTCTCAAAGTCTTCCTGGGTCCAGCCCTGGAGGCTGTTCCCTGCTTTCCGCCTTCCTCCCCTCTGCCTCTGGAAACTTCCTCTAACCGCTGGCTCTCTCACCGTACTGTGTGTGCTCATCGCCTGAGGAAGCTGTTGCAAGAATTTCCTGGGTCTCACCCTCAAAGACCCTGATTCCAGAGACCAGGTGGGACCCATGGATTCACATTTCTAACAAGCACACAGCTCCTCAGGGACCACTCTTTGTGTAACACTGGTGAGGACGGCTTCAAAGGGTGGAAGAGCCTTAGAACAGCTTCTGTTGTCTGTTCTGCAAAGCTTTCTGAGACAAAGGAAAACCAAGCCCTGGACCTGCTTGAGCTGAGGAGGGTGTGGGGTGATGTGGGCATAGAGAGGAGAACAAACAAACTAGTATTTCAAAATAGATATTGCCAATTTGAAATTATGAAATTAGGCTCTGCGACTAAAGCATCACTTATAGGGGGGGTGGGATGTATTGGGAGATTGGAATTGACATATAGACACTATTGATACTAGGTATAAAATAGATAACTAATGAGAACCTGCTGTAGAGCACAGGGAACTCTACTCAATGCTCTGTGGTGACCTAAATGGGAAGGAAATCCAAAAAAGAGGGGATATATATATACGTATAACTGATTCCCTTTGCTGTACAGTAGACGCTAATACAACATTGTAAAGCAACTGTCCTCCAATAAAAATTAAAAAAAAAAGCATCACTTATCTGATTTCTGTGTGATTATATACATATCGGAATTCTGTTGAGATTCAAAAAAAAAGTTTCTAAAGAAGCTTAAAACCCCTTTTCCTAGACAAAGGGCCTTCTTGACGGCAGGGCTGTGGCTTTTGGATCTGTATACCCAGATAATCATGATGATGGATGAATGAATGAATAAACAATAGCTTGCTAAAAATTTAAAAGACATATTCACTTTGACACAGCCCAAGTATGTCTAAAAAAGGACTTGAATGGCAATCACATAATTGTTAACAGTAGTTGTTTTTGTGGTCGGTACTACTGTAAGTGAATTTTCTGAATTTAGATTGATTTCACTATGATTTTTAAAACTCTGTCCTCTATTTTAGACATTTTCTTTAATGCACTTGCTTGACTTTATTGGTAGTAAAATAAATATTACAAGCTTAAATGAAACCTGGGTTGCCAAGTCTGCAAAGTCTTCCTGGTTCGGTTTGGGGTGTGTAGGAGTGCATTGAGGGAGGAGCACAGGGCTTGACCCCTGGAGGAACAAAGGACAGAGCTTTGCTAGGCTCCCTGGGGCGTGTGTCAAAGGCTCTGCCCGACTGACCCCAGGTGGGTGGTAGAGGCCCTGGAGGCGCCTGCCCCAGGGCGAACTTCTATGGGATGCTACTCAAAGCAGAAAATCCCAGGTGGCTCCTGAGAAGAAGAGATCTCCCTAGGCTCCTCTGAGTCTAAATCTATAAGCCACAGTGGCTCCGGAATGGCTCTCATATGGGTCAGGGGTGCCTTGGGACCTTTCTCCACTTGTCAATCACTATTTGAAATAAGTGATTGAATGAAATGAAAAAGCCCATAAATATGGCACTGAAGCATCAAGGCAGGTAATCGGGCAAAGTTGGTCATTAGGCCACTGACTAGAACATTATCAAACATCCTTTCCAGGGACTGACTCAAATTATAATTGGATCCAGGCCTGGGCATCCTTTATACAGTAGCCTGGTTTGTTTGTTTGTGTTTGTTTTTTAACCTACTAACTACCTCTTCAGTCTTCTGAACGCTGCCAGCATTAAGAGATGATGCATAGGGCTTCCCTGGTGGCGCAGTGGTTGAAGAGTCCGCCTGCCGATGCAGGGGACGCGGGTTCGTGCCCCGGTCCGGGAGGATCCCACATGCCGCGGAGCGGCTGGGCCCGTGAGCCATGGCCGCTGAGCCTGCGCGTCAGGAGCCTGTGCTCCGCAACGGGAAAGGCCACAACAGTGAGAGGCCCGCTTACTGAAAAAAAAAAAAAAAAAAAGAGATGACGGATAAAACCTGACTCCATTCTCCAAAAGATTTCTGTGATGAATTTTCAGGAAGATTTCTGCAGGCATTTCTGGGGTTCTTGCTATCTGTGATGCTAATTTCAGCCTTCTCCCTTTGGAAATGTCAAATTGTCTGTAACACATTAGGTCTTCACTGTCCAGAAAAAAAATTCAGTGTGAGTCACGCATGTAAATTTGAATTTTTTTCGTAGCCACATTTAAAAAGTAGAAAGAAACAGGTGAAATTAATTTTAATAATATATTTTACGCAGCCTAATACACTCACAGTATTTCAACATATATTCAATATTAAAATAACTGAGATTGTTTACATCTTTCTGGTACTAAGTCTTTGGAATACAGTGTGTGTTTTATACTTCTACCCCATCTTAATTAGGACTAGCCACATTTCAAGTGCTCAGTAGCTAAATGTGGCTCGTGGCTATTTTATTGGGCTGTGTAGGACCAGGTAAATACAAATAGATTTCCTGAGACATTGCTATTGTGTCCAGCAAGAACATGGTATTTGGTGCTTGTTGATGGGCTCCAAACACAACTGTGTCTTAATGACTCACACGGGGTCTTAAAAGGTCTTTCCTGACATTTGCTCAATCAAGGTTCTTTCTCAAGTACCAAGGATCTTAGTTCTCAGGAATTTTATGTACCTAGTAGCTCCTGCTTTCAAACTATACTTCAATAAATTTTAAAAAAAGATTCTCTAATAAATATTCCTAAATGGATCAATAGAAACTTTGCCTTACTACCATCTGAAAATTTAGCACCAGTATATGAAACAGTTTACCAGATGATGAAAAATTATGAGGTTGGATATTTACCAAACAATTGTATAAACCTTTTTTATCCTACTGAAAAAAGCAGGCTACAGCATCCCACAAACTTAATAAATACACAGATTTGTAAATGGTTGCTAAAAGCTCATAAACAGGGGTGTGTGTAAGGCTTTGCCTGCTGGTGCAGGCCGTAATTTGTAAGTTCTTAAGTGCATACCTAGTACTGGGTCATCCAGTAATTGCAGCTTGTGTTAGCAGAGCCTGTTATACAATGTCATAGCTCATCATGGTGAGAAAGTCTTCCATTTCCTCAAGTTTGTGGGTTGCACTGCTCTTCTGGAAACAAATAATACATTTGTTCATTTATACTTATATAATGAGGGGTCCTTCTGAGGACATTTAAAAGAAGAGGCAAGGTTCTTCGACTCTCCTTCATTAATCCTATTTAGATAATCACTTGTACGTTTAGAGGGGAACCTAAGAACAAAATAAAGAAATAAAAGAAGGCATATGACAGACTCACTCACCAATATTCAAAATGTTCTATCTCCTTCCTTAATTTTCAGTTTGTCTTTGGAAATATGTATTTTTGGACAGGCAAATAAATATAGCACCATTTTGTTGATAACTGTTATATTTGTCTTTCTAAGAATTTTTCTGTTTCATTTAGCTATCTATGTTGACATATAATTGTTCATAATATTCTCTTATAATTCCTTTTATTTCTGTAAGGTCAGCAATAATGTCCCCTCTCATTCCTGATTTAGTAATTTGAGCTCTTTTGTCAGTCTAACTGAAGGTCTTTCAATTTTGTTTGTCTTTTCAAAAAGCCAATTTTTGGTTGCATTGATTTTCTCTATTATTTTTTCTATTCTCTATCTCATTTATTTCTGCTCTAAGGTCCATTACATACTACTTTCTGCTTGCTTTGGGTTTAGTTTGCTCATTTTTTCTAGTTTCTTAAGGTGAAAGTTTAGGTTATTGCTTTGAGATCATTCTTCTTTTTTAATAAAGGCACTTACAGCTATAAATTTCCCTCTAGGCACTGCTCTACCTGCATCCTGTAAGTTTGAGTATGTTTTATTTTTCATTTTCATTCATTTCAAAGTATTTTCTACTTTTGCCTTGTTTTTTTATTCTTTGACCCATAGGTTATTTAGAAGTGAGTTGCCTAATTTCCACATATTTGTAAATTTCCCAAATTTACTTCTTTTTTTTAAAATTCAAACAACACTTTTTTTAAAATTAATTAATTAATTAATTTTGGCTGTGTTGGGTCTTTGTTGCTGCGCATGGGCTTTCTCGGGTTGTGGCGAGTAGGGGTTACTCTTTGTTGCGGTGCGCGGGCTTCTCATTGTGGTGGCTTCTCTTGTTGTGGAGCATGGGCTCTAGGCACACAGGCTTCAGTAGTTGCAGCACGTGGGCTCAGTAGTTGTGGCTCGCAGGCTCTAGAGCGCAGGCTCAGTAGTTGTGGCACATGGGCTTAGTTGCTCCTCGGCATGTGGGATCTTCCCGGACCAGGGCTTGAACCCATGTACCCTGTGTTGGCAGGCGGATTCTTAACCACTGCGCCACCAGGGAAGCCCCCAAATTTACTTCTGTTACGATTTCTAATTTAATTCCACTGTGTGTGGGGAACATACTTTATATGATTTCAATTAAGTTTAAACTTAAACTTATTGAGAAGTTTAAAACAAAAGTGTTCTTTCATTTCAGTCTAAAGGACCCTCTTCAAATTTCTTGTAAAGCAGGTTTGCTGAAAAATGCATTCTCCTAATTTTTTGTTTGTTTATCTGGGAATGTCTTAATTGCTCCTACATTTTTTTTCCTGACGCGCAGGCTCAGCGGCCATGGCTCACGGGCCCAGCTGCTCCGCGGCATGTGGGATCTTCCCCGACGGGGGCACGAACCCGTGTCCCCTGCATCGGCAGGCGGATTCTCAACCACTGCGCCACCAGGGAAGCCCTGCTCCTACATTTTTCTGAAGTATAGTTTTTCTGAATATGGAATCCTTGGTCTGTTGATGACTGGTCTGAGATTCTCTTAAGTGCCTTGAACCATTAAGTCTCCTAGCTTTGCTAAAGGGCTCTGTGTGCACATCAGGGCATGTTTTCAATGTTCCAGAAGGCCGTTTACAATTCTGCCTTAATTTTCCCTTCTGGGTTGTACAGAGCCTCAAGGTCTCATACGTGAGAGATCAGGGCCTTCTCAGTCTTTCCTGAGCATGCACACGGTTCTGCACAGGCCTATGCCTTTAGATTCCCAAGACTATTTTGGAGGTTTTCAAAGTCCCTATGGACATTTCATTATTCAGCTTTTCAAGTTTCTTGGTCAGCTTCTCATTTGCCCCAGCTATTAGTACTACTTCAGGCAGCTGACAAATTTAAAAATGGCTGGTTATTTTCAATAAATGCCCCTGGGGAAAGGCTATTCTCACTGAACAAGCTCTGAATTAGGTCAAATAAAGATAAACTCTTGTGTTTCCAGGGAACTTCCAGACAGGTCAAATAATGCAGTTCTCTGGGAATGGGGCATTATTGGGGGCTCTGAGCCCATTATGATAGACTGGGTTGGTTGCCAGACTACTGGTTTTCATGGTTAACACAATTGCAAGGCTGTTGGTTTTAAAGGCTGCTGTGGAGCTGGAAAGAGGTGGGTGGAGGAAGGGCAGTTACAACACTGCAAAGCTTGCTGTTCTCACTGAGATTCAGCCATTTTTCTTGAATTAATGCTTCTTGGATTGTTGCAAGCCTTCGCTTAAATTCCAGAGGTCTGAAAAGTTGATTTTGACCATTTTCTGGCGGTGTTTTTATTGCTTTTGTGGAGATGTAGGCTTGCAGAGGTCCTTAATCTGCTAATCCAGAAGTTTTCTTTCTCTGTGTATTATATTTGATATACTTATCTTCATGTTAAGTTGCCAAGGTGAAAGACTCTATATCAAGAAGCAATGAAAAAAATTACAGGAAACTAATACAGATAGATAGGAACTAGCAGGTGACACTAAGGGAAAAGTATTTAGTGCGTCAATAAGATTACTGGTAATGACTTTTAATAGAGAAGAGTAAGACTGCCCAGTGACCAGAGTACTTATTCATTTAAAATATGTATTGGAAGGTACTGTGACCCAGGGCAGTACTACCAGAAGTGTGGTCTGTGGTCTGGTGCCAGTCAGTGAGCTGTTTGTTGATGGTCTGCCACAGGACAAGGGACTTCTTCCAGAGGGTAAATCAATCTACTGTTCCCTTTATCAAAAAAAAGTCTTGGGGGCTTCCCTGGTGGCGCAGTGGTTGAGAGTCCACCTGCCGATGCAGGGGACACGGGTTCGTGCCCCGGTCCGGGAAGATCCCACATGCCACGGAGCGGCTGGGCCCGTGAGCCATGGCCGCTGAGCCTGTGCTTCCGGAGCCTGTGCTCCACAACGGGAGAGGCCACAACAGTGAGAGGCCCGCGTACTGCAGCCAATGCAGGGCATGTGCTCCCACATGTTGCGGAGCAACTAAGCCCGTACACCACAGCTACTGAGCCTGTGTTCTAGATCCCACGAGCCACAACTACTGGATCTTCAAACCACAACTACTGAAGCCCAAGCACCCTAGAGCCCATGCTCAGCAACAAGAGAAGCCTCCGCGATGAGAAGTCCATGCACCACAACGAAGAGTAGCCCTCACTCGTCACGACTAGAGAAAGCTTGCGTGCAGCAATGAAGGTCAACGCAGTCAAAAAAAAAAAAAAAAGTCTTGATATAGAAAGAAAAAATTCAGCTGAACTGAGCAGTGTTCTTAGTGATGGGAACCATACTTTGTATGAGGCACCGTATGGGGAGATGCAAAGATAGGTCAAACATAAGCCTACTTACAATTGAGGAGCAGAGGTAAGCGCACATTTTTCTATGTCTTGTTACTAGGTAAATTGTAATAGGTTCCAGAGAAGCTCCAAACAAGAAGAAAGCTTCCTAATGGAAAAATCTGGCAATGCTTCAAGGAAGCAGTGAATATGAACTAAAATTTGAATGATGGTGAAAAAAATTTTTAGGGAGAAAAATAATTTTTCCAGCTTTATAAGTGACAAGTCAAAACTGATATGCATAAGGTATATAGCATGATGATCCAATATACATTGTGAAATAATTACCATGGTCAAGTCAGAACATCAGTCATCTCACATAAGTACCATTTTATTATTATTTTATGATTTTTAATATAAATTTATTTATTTTTATTTTTGGCTGCATTTGGGTCCTCATTGCTGCACGTGGGCTTTTCTCTAGTTGTGGCGAGCAAGAGCTACTCTTTGTTGTGGTGCACGGGCTTCTCATTGTTGTGGCTTCCCTTGCTGCGGAGCACAGGCTGAAGGTGCACGGGCTTCAGTAGCTGTGGCACGTGGGCTCAGTAGCTGCGGTGCACAGGCTTAGCTGCTCCACGGCACGTGGGATCTTCCCAGACCAGGGCTCGAACCCATGTCCCCAGCGTTGACAGGTGGATTCCTAACCACTGTGCCACCAGGGAAGCCCCAAGTGCCATTTTAAAAGCAATTTTCAAGAATACAATACAGTATTATTAACTATTTTCACCGTGTTGTACATTAGATCCCCAGAACTTATTTACCTTATAACTGAGAGTTTGTACTCTTTGACCAACATCTCCCTATTCCCCCACCCCTCAGCCCCTAGCAACCACCATACTCCTCTCTGCTTGCATGAGATCAACTTTTTTACATTTCAAGTTTAAGTGATACCATATAGTTTGTCTTTCAGTACCTGGTTTATTTTACTTATCATAATGTCCTCCAGCTTCATCTATGTTGTCACAAGTGGCAAGATTTTCTTCTTTTTTAATGGATGAACTACATATATTCTTTATCCATTCACCTATTGACAGACACTTAGGTTGTATCCATATCTTAGTTATTGTGAATAGTGTTGAATGCGATGAAGCTATCTCTTCAAGATATGGATTTCATTTCCTTTGGGTATATAACCAGAAAGGGGATTGCTAGATTGTATGATAGTTCTATTTTCAATTTTTTGAGGAACCTCCATAATATTTTCCATAGTGGCTGTACCAGTTTACATTCCCACCAACAGGGTTCTCTTTTCTCCACATCCTTCCCATCACTTATCTCTTGCCTTTTTTTTTTTTTTTTTTCTGCCTTGCCCTGTGGCACGCAGGATCTTAGTTTCCCCACCAGGGACTGAACGCGTGCCCCCTGCGGTGGAAGTGTGGAGTCCTAACCACTGGACCACCATGGAATTCCCTTGCCTTTTTTTAAAAAAAAAATTATTTTATTTCTTTATTTTTGGCTGTATTGGGTCTTTGTTGCTGCATGAAGGCTTTCTCTAGTTGTGGTGAGCAAGGGCTACTCTTTGTTGCAGTGCGCGGGCTTCTCATTGCTGTGGCTTCTCTTGTTGAGGAGCACAGGCTCTAGGCACATGGGCTTCAGTAGTTGTGGCTCGTGGGCTCTACAGCACAGGCTCAGTAGTTGTGGTGCACGGGCTTCGTTGCTCCACAGCATGTGGGATCTTTCTGGACCAGGGCTCGAACCCACATCCCCCGCATTGGCAGGCAGATTCTTAACCACTGCGCCACCAGGGAAGCCCCTCCCTTCTCTTTTTGATAATAGTAATTCTAACAGGTGTGAGGTAATATTTCACTGTGGTTTTGACTTGCATTTCCCTGATGATTAATCTTTTCACACACCTATTGACCATTTGTATGTCTTCTTGGAAAAATGTCTGTTTGGGTCCTCTGCCATTGTTTAATTGGGTTATGAATGATGATTAAGATTTTGATGGGCTTGATAGGGTAAAACGATAAGACATTTGAGGTAGGACACAGTATAAGCAAAGCTTTGGAGTCCAGTAAGTAGTCAGTTTTGAATGGAAAATAGGGTATAGAAGTTAGAATGAGGTAAGGTCAGAAAGTATTTGAAGCCATATTAGAAAGGACTTGGATTCCATACCATGGAGTTTATCCTTCACTTGGTGGACAATAGGGACCTACTGATATTTTTTGGACCAGGAAGTGACATGATTCTGCCTTGATTTAAAAGATTAACTTCATATCTTTGGAGGAACGGGCGTCTTAAAAGGAAGAGACTAGTCTGGAGCCTGTGCTCCGCAACAAGAGAGGCCATGATAGTGAGAGGCCCACGCACCGCGATGAAGAGTGGCTCCCGCTTGCCACAACTGGAGAAAGCCCTCGCACAGAAACGAAGACCCAACACAGCCAAAATAAATAAATAAATAATTTAAAAAAAAAAAAAAAAGGAAGAGACTAGAGTGAGGGAGACTAGCTAGGATGCTATTTAAATAATGAGACCACTATGATGGACTGAACAACGGTGTTGGCACTGGGATCTGAGAGGAATGACAGCGTATAACAAGTTATGATTGAGGCAGCATTTATAGGTCTTAAAAACTGCTCAAATATGAACACCAAGGGAAAGAAAGGGTGCTTGGAAGGACGACGGTGTCAAACCAAGGTAAAGAAAGCAGCAGGAAGAACTGGTTTGGTGGGACAAGGATGAATTGTCTTGGATTGAGTTGAAGGTGCTTGGCAAGCCATTCAAGTAGAAACGTGCACTGGCGATGTAGGTCAGCAGCTAGAGAGAGAGGTGAGGTCTACCGATCCTAATCTGAGAGGTGACAGCACAGAGATGATTAGGGAGCCATGAGGTTTGAGATGCCCAGCGAAGGAAACTATTTCAAGAGAGAAGGTAGAGAACCTCGGGGGAAGAAGGAGTAGTGGTTGGGAAGGGCAAGAGAATGAGAAACATTGAAAGGAGGAAGACCCCAAGGATACTACTGACTGAAATACTGGGGGCTTGTAAGTATATACCACTTTAAATCATTTGAGGAGAAGCAAGACTGGTAATGCTAAGGAGTAGTAGGATTGAGGGAAGCATTTTCTTTCTTGGGGTGGGGTAGATGGGAATGTTTGTAGACTGAGGAGAAGGAACCAGGGATAAGTATAGATTGAGGATGGAGGTTAGAAGGAGTGGTTGATGGATCAGGTCTGCAAAAAGTCACAAAAAGGATGGGATTGAAGTAGAGGAGGAACCTTAGAAGAAAGGAGGTATATGTCTCTCCTCAACACAGGGGAGAAGGATGAAATGGGAAGTGTGGATACGGAGACATTTTGATGCACACAGGCAGGAAGCTGAAGGCATTCTCAGTGGGCAGCTTACACTTCTCGAGAGAATAGAAAGTGAGGTCACCAGACACCAGGATGGGGCAGGTGTTGCGTTTTGAGAATAAGGGAAAGGATTGAAGTAGCTGCTGGGGAATGAGGTACAGAGTCCACTAGACATGGGTAAATAGATTTCTGAAGACCACTGGGAGCCCAACGGCATCTGAATCCAAGAATGTGTGGTAGAACCAGCTGGCATGATCATCCATGTGGGGGTCCCTGGAGGGCGAAGTAAAGAAAGCAGAGAGTGGGGTCTTCTAGAGATATAATCTAGCCCATTTTCTATGTATTTTACATTATCACTGCAGGTGAAGAGCAGGTTCATGCCTTACTCAGCACTGTAGTCCTAATACCCAGTGCAATTACCATGCTCATACTTCATAAATATTTATTGAACAAATAAGTGCAACAAGATAAAAATTCTTATTAAATGGCTACCACACAGCGGAAGGAGAGAAGCAGTGTTATTTCTAAGGCTGAGTCAGCGCCCTGTCAGCAGCTGTCCTATCTCCACTTGCCAGAGAGAAGACGACAGAACCTCGGCTTCCTTTCCTCTACAGAAACTTCCCACGCCTTCTTATGGCATCACAGAGATCCAGAAAATTCCCTCACCCTCCTTTCTTTTGTCCTCAGGCTTACCTTGCAGTATTGCTCTCTAATTTGGCTTCTCCAGATCTAATAGTTCTAATATCAAGACCACGATCATGGTTTACTACAAATATTTTATCTTCTTTTAACATTAATCAATTAGCATGATGGCTTACAAACCAGTCTTGTGTGAACGCAATGCATGGGAAACATATTAATTCATGGATGAGTTAATAAAACAAGTTCTAAAGCTGCAACGCTGTGCATCAACATCGGCATCAGAGGCAATTTATTGTAATTAAACTTCTTCCAGAAAAAACTTTTTATGCTGCTGAGACTGAAGTCAGGAAATATAGAATTTAGGAGGAGATTGGCTAAGAAGGCAGAGTAGAAAGACCCTGAGCTCACCTCCTCTCACGAGCACAACAAAATCACAACTATCTGCAAAATAACCATCGATGAAATCGACCAGAACCTACCAGAAAAGATCTTCTGCAACTAAAGACATAAAGAAGGAACCACAACCAGATGGGTAAGAGGAGCAGACTTGTGATATAATCAAGTCCCATACCCCCAGGTTGGTGGCCCATAAATGGAGAATAGTTATATTGCAGGGGTTCCCCCACAAGAGTGGGAGCCCTGAGCCCCAGGTCTGGCTCCCCAGCCCAGGGGTCCTGCAATGGGGAAGACGAGCCCCCGGAGCATTCAGCTTTGAAGGCCAGTGGGGCTTAATTTCAGGAGTCCAAAAGCACTGGGGGAAGACTTCACTCCTAAAGGGCGCACACAAAATCCTATACACACTGGGACCCAGGGGAAAAGCAGTAATTTGATAGAAGCCTGGGCCAGACCTACCTGCCGGTCTTGGAGAGTCTCCTGGAGAGGCAAGGAGTGGCTGTGACTCATTCTGGGGACATAGACACTGGTGGAAGCCATATTTGGGAGCTGGTGGCTACCATCTTGGGATCTTCACTCTAGCTCATTAGCCCAAGACCTGGCTCCCCCAACAGGCTACAGTTGCCAGTGCTGGGATACCTCAGGCCAAACAACTAACTGGGTGGGGACACAGCCCCACCCATCAGCAGACACACTGCCCTAAATCTTCCTTAGCCCACAGCCACCTCTAGACATGGCCCTGCCAACTAGAAGGCCAAGGCCCAGCTCCACCCACCAGTGGGCTGGCACCTGCCCTGCCCTCCAGGAAGCCTGCACAAGCCTCCAGGCTAGCCTCACCCACCAGGGGGCAGACACCAGATACAAGAAAACCACAATCCCAGCCTGCGGACCCAGCCAGCCTGCAGCAGGCCAGACCCTACCCTAGGACCAGCTGGGCCCCAGCCCAGTCGCCCAGTTCACTAGGAGGCCAACACAACCTTCAGGACACTCCAGACCCCATGCCCACCTGGGTCAGGAACCGGCCCCCTCACCAAAACTGATACGACACCAGCTCTGAGGTCCCTGAGTCCTGCAGCAAGACTCAGGACTTGGCTCTGCCTGCCAATGGTCCGGCAGTAACCTCAGGTGCCGACTCACCCACCAGGGGGAGGGCAACAGGCCTGGAGTCTTCTGGTCCCTGACTCCGCCCTCCAGGGAGCCAGCACTAGCCCTGGGCCCCAGCTGGGGCTCTGCAGTCATCTGCTTCGTGACCAAGCCCTGCTAAACAGCAGCCAGCAGTGTCTGCACAAGGCAGGGCCTGACAAGCAACTGGGCTAGGGGCAAACCAAGACTACAAGACCACCCACATAGCCAGCCCACCACAACAGAAGGACCCATGCATCCCTCTGAGGGGAGATCCCTAGAGCAAACAGCTTGGGTGATGAGAGGGGAGTGCGATGTTGGGACGCATAGGATGTCTCCTATAGGAGGCCACTTCTCCAAGGATGAGAAGCATTACTAACTCTACTACATACAGAAAAGTACAAATAGCAACTTAGACAAAATGAGGTGGCTGAGGAACATGTTCCAGATAAAGGAACAAGATAAAACCCCAGAAGAAGAACTAAGTGAAGTGGAGATAGGCAATCTACGCAAGAAAGAGTTCAGAGTAATGATTGTAAAGATGATCGAACTGCTTGAGAGAAGAATGGATGCCCAGTGTGAGAAGTTAGACGTTTTTTTTTTTTTTTTTTTTGGGACGTGGGCCTCTCACTGCTGTGGCCTCTCCCATTGCGGAGCACAGGCTCTGGACGCGCAGGCTCAGCGGCCATGGCTCATGGGCCCAGCTGCTCCGCGGCATGTGGGATCTTCCCGGACCGGGGCATGAACCTGTGTCTCCTGCATCGGCAGGTGGACTCTCAACCACTGCGCCACCAGGGAAGCCCAGAAGTTAGAAGTTTTAAACAAAAGCTTAGAAAATATAAAGAACAACCAAACAGAGATGTAGAATACAATAACTGAAATGAAAAATACACTAGAAGGAATAACAGTAGAATAAATGATACAGAACAGATCAGTGAGCTCAAGACAGAGTAGTGGAAATCACTGCTGATGAACAGAAAAAAGAAAAAAGAATGAAAAGAAAGGAGGACAGTTTAAGAAACCTCTGGGACAACGTCAAGCACACCAATATTCACATTTTAGGGGTCCCAGAAGGAGAAGAGGGAGAGAAAGGGGCTGAGAACACATTTTAAGACATAATAGCTGAAAACTTTCCTAACCTGGGAAAGGAAACAGTCACCCAAGTCCAGAAAGCACAGAGAATCCCATACAGGATTAACTCAAAGAGGAACACACAAAGACACATTGTAATTAAAATGACAAAAATTAAAGATAGAGAATATTAAAAGTAGCAGGGGAAAAACAACAAATAACATATAAGGGAACTCCCATAAGTCTGTCAGCTGATTTTTCAGCAGAAACTCTGCAGGCCAGAAGGGAGTGGCACACTATTTTTAAAGTGATGAAAGGGAAAAACCTACAATCAAGAATACTCTACCCAGCAAGGCTCTCCTTCAGATCTGATGGAGTGATGAAAAGCTTTAAAGTAAAGCAAAACTAAAAGAGTTCAGCACCATGAAACTAGCTTTACAACAAATGTTAAAGGAACTTCTCTACGTAAAAGAGAAAAGGCCAGAAATAGAAATAAGAAAATTATGAAATGAAAAAGCTCACCAGAAAAAGCAAACATACCATAAAGGGAGGAAATCATCCACACACAAAACTAATAGGGAGGTTAAAAGACAAAAGTAAAATCACCTATATCCACAATAAGCAGTTAAGGGATACACAAAACAATTAAATGTAAAATGTGATATCAAAAACAGTAATCGTGGGGCTTCCCTGGTAGCTCAGTGGTTGAGAGTCCGCCTGCCGATGCAGAGGACATGGGTTCGTGCCCTGGTCCGGGAAGATCCCACATGCCGCAGAGCGGCTGGGCCTGTGAGCCATGGCCGCTGAGCCTGCACGTCCGGAGCCTGTGCTCCACAACGGGAGAGGTCACAACAGTGAGAGGCCCGCGTAACGCAAAAAAAAAAAAAAAAAAAAGCTTTTGAGAATTGGGAGGCTGATGGTATAAATTGTGGTCTGAGTCCAAAGACCGTGAAAACCACAAACACCAATGTTCAGAAGCAGGGGAAGAGGAATGTCCCAGCTCAAGAAAAGATAGAAATTTCACCCCCTCCCCCTTTTTGTCCTATTCAGACCTCCAGTGGCTTGCAGGATGCCCACTTGCATCCACGAGGGCGCTCTTCTTTACTCAGTCTATGAATTCAAATGCTAATCTCTTCTGGAAACACTGTCACAAACACTCAGAAACAATGCTTACCTAGCTCTCTAGTCACCTTTTAACCCAATCAAGTTGACGCATTAAATTAACCATGACATGCAGGTTTCCTCTTCGTCATTTAACTGATGAGGAGACAAAGGGACTGTCTCAGCGAATTAAGATTTGATTGGGGGGGGCATATCCCTGACTAGGCCACTGAGCCAAGTGTAGTGGACATCTGTTGGGTATGCCTGCCCAGGGCCCATTTTCTGTTCTTCTGCCAGGAGCACCACGATTTTTTTGTGGAACTAGCCTTTTATTCTGGACACAGTCTTGATTGGAATGTCACTGGAGATGCTTCCCCCCTCTCACTCAAGGATTGGTAAGGAATTCAACTTAGTCCAAAAGGGGGCTCTCTTCCAGATCCTGAATTGGAAGAGCACAAAGCTGGAAAGGGTTGGAGAACATTTGTTCAGAGGCCAGGACTCTGAAGAGACCTTCCCTTGGCGCCTGCACCAGACTTCCAGCTGCTCTGTGTCGATCCTTCAGAAGCCAGCAACTTTGACTTCCTTCCAAGTCTGTGGCCACCCCTGAAGCTTACCAACTCTTTCCTTTGCTGAAGTTAAGCAGAAGTGGTTTCCACTGATTCCACTGTATTCTATCTTTCAGGAGATTCCCTTAAAGACAAAATCAGAAAGGGCGGCAAGGAAACACTGAAGTTTATCCCCACACAAGTGGAGCACACCGTTCTCTTTAAAAGCACAGTCGGCCTTCCCTGGTGGTTAAGAATCTGCCTGCCCATAGAGGGAACTTTCCTCAACATAATAAAGGCCATATATGACAAACCCACAGCCAACATCGTCCTCAATGGTGAAAAACTGAAAGCATTTCCACTAAGATCAGGAACAAGACAAGGTTGCCCACTCTCACCACTCTTATTCAACGTAGTTTTGGAAGTTTTAGCCACAGCAATCAGAGAAGAAAAAGAAATAAAAGGAATCCAAATCGGAAAAGAAGAAGTAAAGCTGTCAGTGTTTGCAGATGACATGATACTATACATAGAGAATCCTAAAGATGCTACCAGAAAACTACTAGAGCTAATCAATGAATTTGGTAAAGTAGCAGGATACAAAATTAATGCACAGAAATCTCTGACATTCCTATACACTAATGATGAAAAATCTGAAAGTGAAATCAAGAAAACACTCCCATTTACCACTGCAACAAAAAGAATAAAATATCTAGGAATAAACCTACATAAGGAGACAAAAGACCTGTATGCAGAAAATTATAAGACACTGATAAAAGAAATTAAAGATGATACAAATAGATGGAGAGATATACCATGTTCTTGGATTGGAAGAATCAACATTGAGAAAATGACTCTACTACCCAAAGCAATCTACAGGTTCAATGCAATCCCTATCAAACTACCACTGGCATTTTTCACAGAACTAGAACAAAAAATTTCACAATTTGTATGGAAACACAAAAGACCCCGAATAGCCAAAGCAATCTTGAGAACGAAAAATGGAGCTGGAGGAATTAGGCTTCCTGACCTCAGACTATACTACAAAGCTACAGTAATCAAGACAGTATGGTACTGGCACAAAAACAGAAATATAGATAAATGGAAGAGGATAGAAAGCCCAGAGATAAACCCACGCACATATGGTCACCTTATCTTTGATAAAGGAGGCAGGAATGTACAGTGGAGAAAGGACAGCCTCTTCAATAACTGGTTCTGGGAAAACTGGACAGGTACGTGTAAAAGTATGAGATTAGATCACTCCCTAGCACCATACACAAAAATAAGCTCAAAATGAATTAAAGACCTAAATATAAGGCCAGAAACTATCAAACTCTTAGAGGAAAACATAGGCAGAACACTCTATGACATAAATCACAGAAAGATCCTTTTTGACCCACCTCCCAGAGAAATGAAAATAAAAACAAAAAGAAACAGATGGGAGCTAATGAAACTTCAAAGCTTTTGCACAGCAAAGGAAACCATAAACAAGACGAAAAGACAACCCTCAGAATGGGAGAAAATATTTGCAAGTGAAGCAACTGACAAAGGATTCAGCTCCAAAATTTACAAGCAGCTCATGCAGCTCAATAACAAAAAAACAAACAACCCAATCCAAAAATGGGCAGAAGACCTAAATAGACATTTCTCCAAAGAAGATATACAGATTGCCAACAAACACATGAAAGAATGCTCAACATCATTAATCATTGGAGAAATGCAAATCAAAACTACAATGAGGTATCACCTCACACCAGTCAGAATGGCCATCATCAAAAAATCTAGAAACAATAAATGCTGGAGAGGGTGTGGAGAAAAGGGAACACTCTTGCACTGCTGGTGGGAATGTGAATTGGTACAGCCACTATGGAGAACAGTATGGAGGTTCCTTAAAAAACTACAGATGGAACTACCATATAACCCAGCAATCCCACTACTGGGCATATACCCTGAGAAAACCATAATTCAAAAAGAGTCATGTACCAAAATGTTCACTTCAGCTCTATTTACAATAGCCAGGAGATGGAAACAACCTAAGTGTCCACCATCGGATGAATGGATAAAGAAGATGTGGCACATATATACAATGGAATATTACTCAGCCATAAAAAGAAACGAAATTGAGCTATTTGTAATGAGGTGGATGGACCTAGAGTCTGTCATACAGAGTGAAGTAAGTCAGAAAGAGAAAGACAAATACCGTATGCTAACACATATATATGGAATTTAAGAAAAAAAAATGTCGTGAAGAACCTAGGGGTAAGACAGGAATAAAGACAGAGACCTACTAGAGAATGGACTTGAGGATATGGGGAGGGGGAAGGGTAAGCTGTGACAAAGTGAGAGTGGCGTGGACATATATACACTACCAAACGTAAAATAGATAGCTAGTGGGAAGCAGCTGCATAGCACAGGGAGATCAGCTCGGTGCTTTGTGACCACCTAGAGGGGTGGGATAGGGAGGGTGGGAGGGACGGAGACACAAGAGGGAAGAGATATGGCAACATATGTATATGTATAACTGATTCACTTTGTTATAAAGCAGAAACTAAAACACCATTGTAAAGCAATTATACTCCAATAAAGATGTAAAAAAAACAAAAAAAAAGAATCTGCCTGCCAATGCAGGGGACAAAGGTTCGAGCCCTAGTCCGGGAAGATCCCAAATGTCACGGAGCAACTAAACCCGTGCGCCACAACTACTGAGCCTGCGCTCTAGAGCCCATGAGCCACAACTACTGAGCCCGCGTGCCACAACTACTGAAGCCGGCGTACCTAGACCCTGTGCTCCGCAACAAGAGAAGCCACTGCAATGAGAAGCCCGTGCACCTCAACAAAGAGTAGCCGACGCTCGCTGCAACTAGAGAAAGCCCGCGCACAGCAGCAAAGACCCAACACAGACAAAAATAAAGAAATACATTAAAAAAGTAAAACTAAAACACTTGGCTTCCTTAAAAAAATAAATAAATAAAATAAAAGCACTGTCATTTGGTGTCTCAGTGGAACTTCTCAAGATCTTCCTCTTCTTCCTTATGGGTAAACAGAGTCTGCTCAGTGTTGTGTAATTAGGGAGTGATGGAGTTGGCACCTATATTCGGTTGTCTGACTCAGTAATGTTGTGTTGGGATCTCTCAAATCACTCCTAGGGGCGTTCATCCTGGTCTCAGGTTGTGATTTGGGTGCCACCACTTATACCCTGTGGGATCCGGGAGCGCCTCCTCTGTGCCTCTATTTTCCAAGTCTGTAACATGGAGATTGTTAGGCTGTATATATGTATATATGTTTGCCTAATTATCCACAATGGGAGAAAACTAATCAGACAAGCTCAGAGGCATGTCAATGGAGAAACATTTTAGAGGCTATACATTTTATCAGTTATACCAAATTGTTACACAAACATTGTACATGTGCTTTTAGAAGTAGACTTAAAGCAAGCATTGTTATACAGCAGTTATTCTCAGCGACAAGTTCACTAGAGAATTCTCTTTGTATCCTGAACATTGGGGGCAACAGCACAGTTAGAAGTAAAACAATAATTTTCAATATTGATAGCAAGAAACAGTTCAATTAAGTTAGTAGAATAGGTCTTACAGGTCTGGTCTGGGTTTTTGGGTCAGTTGCTTGCCACTGTTGTCATCTTTTTCTCATCCTGGATGTCATTTGGGGATATATTAAGTAAATATATATACTTAGTATGTATTAAGTCCTTTCTTAATATAAAAGGCAACAGCCAGCCCACAGCTGCAGCTACTACCTTATTGTCTAGCTTCTTTTTTCACTATAATGGCAGCCAACAGCTCCACAACACACTTAGGAGTGTTTATGAGTTCTCTGTACTCTCCTGGTGGCCTCCATGCATCAAGAACAGCCGCCATTGGGGCCCATATATTAATGGATGGCCACCCATGATTCCCCCCGCAACTTCCCATTCCCATCCCTTATTTCCCGATGTCTTGGTGCTCATGGGAGTTTCCTTGGTCTCCTAGCTGGCTTGCCAATTGTTGGGCTGCCCCCTACAGGCCTGCAAGCCCTGTAATTGCCCAGCCTCAAGACTGAAGAAAGGGGGCTTCCCTGGTGGTGCAGTGGTTAAGAATCTACCTGCCAATGTAGGGGACAAGGATTCAAGCCCTGGTCCGGGAAGATCCCACATGCCGCGGAGCAACTAAGCTTGTGTGCCACAACTAATGAGCCTGTGCTGTAGAGCCCGCGAGTCACAACTGCTGAAGCCCGTGCGCCTAGAGCCCATGCTCTGCAACAAGAGAAGCCACCGCAATGAGAAATCCTCGCACCGCAATGAAGAGTAGCCCCCGCTCGCCGCAACTAGAGAAAGCCTGCACGCAGCAACGAAGACCCAACGCAGCAAAAACAAACAAGTAAAATAAATAAATAAAATAAATTAATTTATTAAAAAAAAAGACTGAAGAAAGAGCCTGGAGAGCGACAGAGACAGCAACAGAGAGAGACATCAATGGTTCATTAGATAAGGGATCTTACAAGTCTGAAGCAAGGTCCTGGAGACACCCCGCCATGTACTGTAGACCACAGGCAGGAAACGCAGCAGTCTGCAGTCCCGGGGGGATGGGGGGGTACTGGAGGCTACCAGTTATAGGGGGAATTGACATCAGGTTGGCTCATCAGTTACCAGGGGAAGCAGCGGCTGGGGCAGGGGGCAAGCTTGTAGGCAGTTACTGATTAAGTCCTGTAATTAAGAGGATTGGATAGTCATGTGAGTCGGGTGTAGGCGAAGCAGGGACTCGTAGAGCAGGGGATGGGCGGAGAGCAAGGGAACAGCCATCTTGGGTTGCCTGACCGTACAAAGATGTTGGATTGCCTGACCCTAAGGCTCCTTCCCCACTCTCAAATTCTCTCTCTTTCTGTGTGAAATTGTGGGTAGAAAATAGAATGTAAGAATAACAAACATTTCCTCTGTGTTCACTATGTGCCAGGTCCTATGCTACACACTTCATTTGTATTAACTCATTTAATCCTCACAACAACCAGCCTCTATGACAGAGGCCCCGTTGGGGCACGGGCTTTATTTTATTCACTGTTGTATCCACTCTGGGCTTGGCATAAAGTATATGATCAATAAGTGTTAGAGCAGATGAACAAACAAGTGAAATAAAAAATCCATGAATGAATAGAAAGGGGAGAGAGACCAATTGCCTCCAAATCGAATTCTATGGTCTTCTGACCTTCTTGCAGTTCATTTGGGCTCTCATTACTTCTCAGGTAAGCTCTAGTGTTTTAAGGAAATTCTTGAATTAGTTCCTCTTTTTTTTCAGCTGCTGTGAAGATATGACTTCTGAATCTTTCTTCTTTCACTTTTTCTTCTTTCAAGTAGCACCAATAACTGAGCCCAATGGTGCAAGTACTTAGATGACAATCGGACATCATTTTTAACATTAATTAATTAATGTATTTATGGCTGAGTTGGGTCGTTGTTGCTGCATGCGGGCTTTCTCTAGTTGTGGTGAGCGGGGGCTACTCTTCGTTGCGGTGCGCGGGCTTCTCACTGCGGTGGCTTCTCTTGTTGCGCAGCACGGGCTCTAGGCGCGTGGGCTTCAGTAGTTGTGGCTCACGGGCTCTAGAGCACAGGCTCAGTAGATGTGGCGCACGGGCTTAGTTACTCCACGGCATGCGGGATCTTCCCGGACTAGGGCTCGAACCCGTGTCCCCTACCTTGGCAGGCGGATTCTTAACCACTGCACCACCAGGGAAGCCCGGACATCATTTTCTTGACCCGTACTTAGATAAGAAAGGCTCTAAGGGTTCCAAGATGGTATGTTACTGCCCACATCACTCAGGTTTAATGGGGAGTTTTCTATGACCAGTTCACTGAGGAAAAGCACAAACAAGCTTGGGCTTAGTTGATGGTATGCTGGCATCGCTGAAGGGGACAGCTGCAGCACCGTGGCTTCAACCAGGAGGGTGTCCGAAGGACAACGGGCGAGGAAACTCCTGGGCAGATCCACCTGGATGGAGCGATGGCCAAAGAGGTGGTCTACATTGGTTCATGGACAATAGTTAATGGTTTCCAGGAAAGAAGGTTTCATTCGCTCCTCTGGGAATGAACCTCACCTGAACTGCTAACTGAGATGAAAAGAAACACGAGATGGATAGAGGAAGAAGGAAGTTATGGATATCAACTGTGGCTTTGTGACCCGTGATATAACAGGAGCTACAGAAGTTATTATCTTTTCCTCCCTGCTTGCTGCTCATTTGTTCATCTGCATTAACCCCAAATTTCCCTCTTCCTTTCCTCTATTGTGTTATATGAGGAGTACTGGTGGCGATTAATGTTATAATTTGGTCTTTGGGTTACAGAACATCCAGGCAGGAATTAATATCACCCAGAGTGGGATACAGTGGCTGATGGGACTTTAAATCTCCTCTTTTCAGGGAGAGACTGTGAGTATCTTTATTTGTACAAAGTGGGCTTGCATCTTGTAAGGGCGACGCATGAGGTTTGTTGGTGGTGAATAGATGTTTAAATGTGTATTGAAGTGTGTAGATGTCGAGTAGTGGAAGGGGTGAACTAGGCCAATTATCGACCAATTGTTTCTTAAATCCACAATGTCTCTTTTCTACTTGGTTCTGTCATGTCGAGGCTGGGGATCTGCAAACTCTCTTGGAGTGTGGGATCTGGGGGTCCCGGGCTCTCTTGCTAGATGACTTCCTGTTATCTTCTGCCAGCAAGAGGCACTGATGGGAGATCCTAGGAGAGGAGAAGGAGAGAAACTCTGCTCCTTCAACAGGTGAGATTCCGTAAGTATTCAAGAGTGTTTACACTCAAGTTAATGGAAGAATAAGAAACCATATTGTCAGCTTTTCCAGATATTTGGATCTTATATTTGAAGTTGCTAACTGACTGAAGTATTGCAAGACCAAATTACATTGTATTAAAAAATACAAACATCAGTACGTAATCACTATCGCTAATGTCACTAATGTCACTAACAAATTTACCCTGGAAATTCTGACTGCTCTCTCTTGAAAAGCCTGTGGAACACTATCCTCCGCACAGGTCACTGGGCATTCCTGATTTATTAAAATGTGCAAAGAGAGCATGCATTTTTCTCAGTGGTAACATTAGGAACCCCTTTGATCTCTGTTGACTGTTTAGCTGAAGGGATTTGGATATCTTTGTTGTCATCAGAAAAGACAAAGAGTTGTCACTGTTAATAGCTCTTTGCTCTTTAGCTAAAATGATGGAATCTTTATAGGAATCATGTATGAATACTTGGTGAGTAATTCTGTGTCTTAAAGATATGTGAAAATAAATTAAAAAGTAATTTTTTGGTTGCACAATATTGAGAATGTACTAAATGCCACTGAATTGCACACTTTCAAATGGTTAATTCTGTGATATGTGGATTTTACTTCAATTTTATTTCTCTTAAAGTATCTGTTTTTTGCAGTGAAACACTTCTTTGGCTAAAGTTTTCACCTAGATTCAAGGATGTTTAAAAGATTTCGCATTGCCTGCTTCAGTTTAAACTTATGCTGAGACTCATTTCATAGTTCTTAGGTTTTGGGTAGCTTTGTTTTCAGTGAAGCTCATGAGTTTTAATCATTTCATAGATGAAACATGATGTGGAGGACTTGTTTGCACTGGCCATTTAAACCAACTATTTCAAGAGGATGCAAATACTTGAGAAAAACACAAAGATGTCTCAGGATGCTTTCTTATGCATGCTCAGAAAATTACCAATTTTAAATTTGCATGAAATCATTAAAAAGGAATTTTGGAAAAAAAAACTAAACTGTGCAAGAATTTGTTAAGATAGTTATAATGAAATATTATGACATGAATGCAAATAGTTCTGAAGCTTTTGCTCTTTATTAATTGTATTTTTCAGTTCCTGTCTCTGCGAATAGAAGATTGTTCTTTTTACGAAGTAAAGCCATTTAGAGGCCCCACAGGAACATAATGTCCAACGAAATTAGCATTGTTCTTCTTCATATGTTGTTGAAAATTTTTCTAATGTCAAATTATGAGGACTATCATTGTAAGTTTGTTTGGAAAATTTAAGTTTTATATATTGGCAGAATATACCCTTTGTTTCTTATATTTTTATCTTTAATTTAGATATCAAGTTTCAAAATATATAGCACTTTAAAATAATTAATTAATGAATGTTTGGCTGCGTTGGGTCTTCGTTGCTGCACGCGGGCTTTCTCTAGTTGTGGTGAGCAGGGGGCTACTCTTCTTTGCTGCGCACGGGCTTCTCATTGCGGTGGCTCCTCTTGTTGCGGAGCACGGGCTCTAGAGCGCAGGCTCAGTAGTTGTGGCACGCGGGCTTTAGTAGTTGTGGCGCATGGGCTTAGTTGCTCTGTGGCATGTGGGATCTTCCCGGACCGGGGCACGAACCCGCGTCCCCTGCATTGGCAGGCGGATTCTTAACCCTATAGCACTTTCTTGGCTTTGATCGAAAACCATATTTCCTTAATAGTGATGGCAATTTTTATCAAGAAAAGCTCTTTTTATTGTCTGTGGGAGGGAGGGTCTATATCAGACTTTCTCTCATTTCTCCCCATTTTTACTGCTTAGGTCTCTGACATAAAGAATAAAAATCAATTAACATTATTATTATTATTATTATTTTTTTTTTTTCGGTACGCGGGCCTCTCACTGCTGTGGCCTCTCCCGTTGCGGAGCACAGGCTCCGGACGCGCAGGCTCAGCGGCCATGGCTCACGGGCCCAGCCGCTCCGCGGCATGTGGGATCTTCCCGGACCGGGGCACGAACCCGCGTCCCCTGCTTCGGCAGGCGGACTCTCAACCACTGCGCCACCAGGGAAGCCCCAACATTATTATTTTTAAAAAACTTCCAAGGTCACCTCCTTTAATTGAATGAGCAAGGTCCAAGTCATTCATGTAACTGAGTTTTGTTTTTAACTGTATCCGATTCGTCACATTTTACTAATTTTTCACGGGAGCTAATTTGTCATGAATATGTACTGTATTCGTTTCCTATTACTGCTGTAACAAATTACCACAGATTTACTGGCTTGAAACATCACGTATTATTGTCTTAAAGTTCTGGAGGTTAGAAGACTGACATGGTTCTCAAAAATCAGGGTGTCAGAGGTACGCTCCTCTGTGGAGGCTCTGAGGAGAACAGCAGAGTGGAAACCCTCCTAATTCATGGCACATTGAACAGAGTACTCAGGAGATTATTACCTCAGTAATGGAGTAATTAACTTTCGACTAAAGGCTGTTCCATGTTATCAACTTAAAAAAAAATTGAAAGAATCACAGTTTCTAAATAACTTCATCCCAGAACAAAGCTTAATAATATTTATAGGAATACAAAAATATCTAGCACCCAAGAAGATATAATATTCACTTAAAAATCCCAGTATTCTGGTGGTATTCAATCAAAAATTGCAAAGCATGCAACGGAGCTGGAAAACATGACCCAGAGTGAGGAGAAAAATAAATCAATAGAAACAGACCCAGAGATGACCAGATGATAGAACTAATAGACAAAGCAAACAGCTAATATAACTGTTTAATATGTCCAAGAAGGAGAAGACTGAATCTGTTCCGTAGAGACAAGGAAGATATAAAAAAGACACAAATGGAAATTGTATAGATAAACAATACACTGGATGGAATTAATAGCAGATTAGACACTGCAGGAAAAAAAAAAAAAGGCGTAAGTACAAAGGTGACCACCAGAACAAAAACATGAACCTTCCTAAATACCAAACATATTTAAATAAACAAGAGAAAAGAATGCACATCTTGTAGAAAAAGAAGCACAGCAAATACAATATACATCATTATAAAATATTACAACAGAATTGAGACCAAACATATCAGTTATGTCAATAAATGCGAGTGGGCTTAACTCACTAAAAGAATAAGACTTTGGGTAACAAAACTAGACCCCAAATAATAATTCAGTTTCCCTGGTGCAAACAAGAAACATACTGAAACATATTTTTAGTTTTTCTAAAAAGATAGACAAAGGTACATCAGACTAGTGGAAAAATGAAAGGAAGAGAAACATAGAAGAGATCAAGACCGAGCTTTTTTCTTATACTTACTTATTTTGTGTTAACTGAATTTTTAACTTTTCAAGTTGACCAATGGACATATAAAGTTGCTCTGTATTTGTACATGGCTACACTCCCTTTGTGATGTCCTGATAGACTGTAATAATTAGAGCTATTACTTAAAAAACAGTTATGATACGCCAGGCACAGTGCTAAGAGGGTTTTACTTACGCATCTCGTTTAATCTTCAAAACAATCTTATGGCATTTACGTGTTATTATTCTCAGCTTACTATTGAGAAAATGAAGGGTCAGAGAACTTAGGTTATCCGAGGTCATACACTTGTAAGTGGCGTAGCCTGTCCTCAAGCTCGTCTGTTTGAGTCCATTGCCCTGGCCTCAGTCAGTACACACTGCCTTATCTTTTATTAAGTCCTGATGAGGTGTTTGAAAAATACTGACAGGTTCCTAGAAGGCATGATAAATTTTATGTCACATATAAAAATACCATTTGCTTTAGAAAAGACTTTAAAAGGTCTTTCCTCTTTACCTTTTCTATTTTAAATAAAGAAAACCTATCAGAAGAAAGGGGCTGATTTACATGAACCAACCACTGCAACAGAAGTTACTGTATAAAGTAGAAGGTTACCCCAGGACCCTAAATGAATGACAACACTTTATATATGTATATTTCTCTCTCTATATTTTCCACTTAGTGTTTCTCTGGTCACATAATGAGCAGTTAAGTGATATGTTTCCTAAAATAATTTAATGTTATTATAAACTTGCTCTCCTTTGAACTGAACAAGTTCCATGAGTTGTGGATCCCAACATGAATTGTATTTGTATTCTAGACCTGAGGGGCATGAATACACGGATGTACTAGGACACTGAGGACAACAGCAGTGAAAGCTTTCACAGGGCTGCATTCATATTAACTTAATTTAAATAGATAATATCTCCATTCACATAGGAATAGTAGCAACTTTATTTTTAACTGGATTTAAATTCCCTAAAAATTTTAGCAACATGCATGAGAATTTCTGGCCTCAGAAACTGTGTGAGATAATAAATATTGTGTTAAGCTGCTAAGTTTTGGGAAAATTTGTTACACAGTAACAGATAACTAAAACACTGAGATACAATCTACGTCAGCTGAGTAGACTGTACAGAAATTGCTGGTCACCACGGCAGGACATCCTAAAACTTACCGAGTAGTTCTAATTAAATCAGTAGATAATAAATTGTTGGAGGCAGAATGTCTCATGGCTTATAGAACAGTACCTTGAAATATAGCTTCGACAGTGCTATTAAGCATTTACCCGTCACTGTCTCATAGGGAGAGAACCACTAAATCTGGTTATGGAACCAAGCAGAACCCTCCCCCACTCCCCAAGTACAAAGGCCCCTCCGTGTCGCCTGCTTCTTGTTTATAGAAAAGCTGAGTCTCAAAAGAGCAGGCTGAAGCCACTAATGATTAGGAAAACTGGGTCTCAGTGTCTGATACATGTTCCCGAGTTGTTTTATAGATACTGTAACTGCCACCAGAGGGAGAAGCCAACTGCATGATGACCAGACTGCAGCCGTGACACAAGCTGCTCCACCTTGAGCAGTACTGAGTCTATTGAGCACAATTCCAGGAACCGGCCTTCAGACAATGGGATTAACGCTATTGCTCATAATAATCTCTATCTTGGTGGGCATCAAAATAATTGTCGCTTGTTTTACACATATATGTAAGTGGGCAACTAAAACTGTCAGAAAAGAGATGCTTCAAACTCATTTGATATCTTCCACGCTAAGACCTCGACACTTTCGCAGCATGAAGAAGTTACAGAAGCCAGACCTTCATCCCTAATTCCACGGCAATGGAATAACATCTGATGGGGGAGGGGATCTGTAAGCAGCTCTTTGCCGGAAACTGCCCTCAGCAGGAAAACCCTTTTCTCGTCAATTGAGCGAAGCTATATTGTAACTAACTTTTCACCAGGCACCAGCATGCTCTACTCATCTCCGGCCCTAGCAAATCTTTTGATCACACAATACTTCACCTACTCTGTCGGTTCTTTCCGTCGATCAAAGAAGTAGAAATGACGAATAAGTAATTCACAGATGACCAGATCTCTTCCCTAGCTTCCCCTGCAGTAATCTCATAACAAATTGTGTGAACACGACAGCATCTAAAGAAAGAGCACAAGAAGTCAACAAGCCTACGAGTCTGACCCCCTAACTCGATGATTAACTGAGATGACTTCCCCTTTGCCCTTTAAAATTTTCACGGCTGAGCAGACTCCTGGGAGATGATTTTGGGGGGACTCTGAGTCCACCACCTCGTCAGATCGCCAGCATTCTGATTAAAAGCAGCTTTCGTTTCTACCAAATTCTGCCTCTCTCAGGTATGAATTTTTGAGCAGCAAACAGCCGGATCTGAGTTGGGTAACAGTTACAAGGGAAAGTTGGCTGCATTCTCTGCTGGGGAATAAAGACGATCTTGTTTGCCTGTCTCTGAATTTGGGTGAATAACTCCTTCCAATCCATTCTACTCTTTTGCTCTGTGTGTATGCTCATGAAACAACTCTGAATAATAATTCAGCTTCCCTGGTGGCTGGGAAGGAGGGTGGGGCACCCTGATTGTGCAGTGGAAACATTTGGGCCTGTGGAGGCTGATGTCCTAGTGACACCGAGCAGGGCCCTATGGGCTCCTGGGTACAAAAGCCTTTCCGTGTCCCCCATTTCTGGATTACAGGAAATAGGCTTCATTCAGCCTCCAGGACCTTCCCTGAGTTCCAAGGGCAGGTTCAAACAGTTGCTAATCAGGGAAAGGAGGGGATGCAGAGACCAGGGAGGAGCAGTCAGGAAACAATAGTGCAGCCTTGGGGCAGGGTCCTGGTTCCCCTCAGGGGATGCACATAACGGAAAAGGGGGGTTGGGAGAAATTGGGAGACTGGGTTGACATATATGCACTATTGATACTATATATAAAAGAGATAACGAATGAGAACCTACTGTATAGCACAGGGAATTCTACTCAATGCTCTGTGGTGACCTACATGGGAAGGAAATCCAAAAAAGAGGGGATATAGGTATACGTATGGCTGATTCACTTTGTTGTACAGTAGAAACTAACACAACATTGTGGTACAACTACAACTCCAATAAAAATTAATTATAAAAAAAAGAAAGGGATACACACAACAATATCTTTGAGCCGTTTTGCAGATACTGAAACCCCCTCCAGGTGGGAGAAGTTAACTGTCTGCTGCCCACAAGCACGGAGACCCCAGACCGGTTGGAACCAGAAGGTTGATGATGCGGACTCCCGATGACCTCACCACCAGCCAATCAGAAGAGTGTCCACGAACTGACCACGCCCTGCTCCTTAAACACTATAAGACTCCTCACGACCCCCCTCCAGGGCGGGGCACACAGTCTTGAGGGCATGAGCCCGCTGTGGCCCCCTTTGCCTGGCAAAGCAATACAGCTATTGTTTTCTAGTTCACCCAAAACTCTGTCCCTGAGATTTAATTCAGTGTTGGGGTGCAGAAACCAGATTCAGCTTCACGAGCTCACTCAGCCAAAGGCATGAGGACAAGCGCCAAGTCCAGCAAGGTCAGGTTTATCGGCCCCTGGAAAGGGAGCCTGCATTCCAGCAGAGCCTGGGCATTTCACCAAAGAAAGAAAGAGATAAGGTTATTATGTGATATGGGGGAAGGGAGTTTAGGTAAAATTTTAATGAAGCCATGTTTGGATAGCCTCAAGGCAAACAGGGGTCAGCTTTGGGTCTAAACTGCAAAGTGAACTCAGGGCCCTGTTTCTTGGAAATGACAAGTTAAGATATCAATACAGAGTCTTTTCTAGAAGGTCCTATGTCCGGAGCCTGCTTCTGCTTTGGAAATCGAGGCTGCTTCTCTATGTTAAAGACATAGATCTTCATGGGAATTCCCTGGCGGTCCAGTGGTTAGAACTCCGTGCTTCTACTGCAGGGGGCATGGGTTTGATCCCTGGTCAGGGAACTAAGATCTCATAAGCCTAGCGGCCAAAAAAAAAAAAAGACATAGATCTTTCAGGCAAAGTGGAATATTTCCTTCTTACTGTAAGCAGATAGGGTGGGGGGGGGGGCCGGGCCTGGAGGAAAAGAACCAGATGTAGCCTTTTTACACAAGAGAAGCCATTTTGTGTTCTAAGCCTGGACACAATGCTTGCTCTTGAACAGGTCTCAGTGATAAAGATCTTAAGGGAATAAAAGAACAAACGACTTTTATCAGGCAAGAGAAATAACAATAGCAAAGATAATAACTCAGTTGTAAAGACTCCAAGTTCTGTTTCAATGGTAAAGATTAGCCTGAAGCTCTTTCTTGAGCTGTTTTGCAGAATTTAAACGCTGGAGCCCCCAAGCCATCAGATCAACTGGAATGTAAGAGATGATGATAATGACCTTTTCTGACCCTCTCGACTTCAGTCAACTAAAGCCTGGACTCTGTCGACCTTTGCCCCAGTTCTGTGCTTGAGTTCTCCTCTGCTCAAGCCCCTTCATGAATATGCATGTATCTTAGCTTGAAACTTCCCCAATTTTGCTGTTAGGGGAGACACTGCTTGGGAGAGGTCCCCGGTGTTCTCCTTACTTGTCGCAAGTAATAAATGCTTCCTTCTCCCCATCTTTGGCTCGGTTGTAGCTTTTGGCTCGACACCTACCAAGAGGTGAACCCAGTTTTGGGGTAACGTTACGGATTAGATTTCAAATGTCGAAGTTTCTGACAGCTGCTGGTTCTAGAACACGATTTCTCACTAAGAAATCAGTAAATAAATATTAACCTTTCTGTGTATTAAAAAAAATACAACGTGAGCACATTTTACATTTCATAGTTGCCACATTAAAGAAAAAAAAGTTAAACGAAAGAGATAAATATTCATAGCTACTTTATCTGTAATAGCCCCCAAATAACAATCCCAGTGTCCATCAACAGGTAAATGGATAAAAAAACTATGATAGATTCATATAATGAAATACTACTCAGCAGTGAAAAAGATGAACTCCTGTTATATGCAACAGCGTGAGTGAATCTCACAGTAATTATGCTGAGTGAAGCAGTAAAAAATTATGCATACTACGTGATTCCACTTACATAAAACTCTAGAAAATGCAAACTATTTTATAGAGACAAAATGAACATCAGTCATTATCTTAGGATGGGGGGTGGGAAGGAGGGACAACAAAGGGCGTGAGAAAACCTCTTTGCAGGTGATGGACATGTTCATTATATTGATATAATGATGGTTTCACTGTATATACATTGTCAAAACTTGTCAAATTGGACACGTACTTTAAATACCTGTAGTTGATTGTATGTCAATTATATTTCAATAAAGTGATAGAAATGAGAAAAAAAATCAGAAGTTACTCATAAAGGGGTTTGTTATGATGTTTTTTACAGCTGTAGCATGACGTTGGGAGAAATACTGTTTCCAGTTAACCTTGCAGCTGGCTTTGTCTGTGTCTAGTGTGCCAGCCAGATTCAGGGCAGAGTTTTCCTTTTGCAATATAGTGTCTGGAGAGAGAATTATTTGAGTCTTTATTTAAAAAAAATTATCATCTACTTTGCAGAAGTACACCGTGAGTACAATTTTTATTTTTATTTTTGTTGTACTCACGTACACCATGAGTACAATAAAAACAACTGCTACGTTAAAAAACAAATAAACAAACATCCCTGTTTTATTATTTCCAGACACTTCCAGACACCTTTTTTTTTAGGTCCACTACACAATCCTTTCAAAACTGTCTATAAAACGTGGCATTCATATAAGACAGATCCAGAGCATGGTTTTATTAAAATATTATATGGTGATTTGGGAAATGTGAGATACAGGCTTGATAGAACAAAGGCTTTTTCCTTCCACGAGAAACTAAGAGATCAATGCCACGCACATTTCTTTTATGTTGAAAGGCATGTCAGTCAGCATTCAATCACTTAGGATATTTCAAGTAAAGAGGGGTTTAATGCAGGGACTTAGCTATGAAGAGGCTGGAAGGGCAGCCAAAGACCCAAGAGGAAGTGTGTGAGGTGTGGGGCTGGATGCTGGAAGCTCCTACTGCCTGGCTGGAGGCTGAGAGTCCATGCTTGAGTTATTGTTCTTGGAAGTATTGTATTATTGAATCAAAATAAAAATGTGAATCACAATTTGATACTGAAAAAGACACAAAGAAGCCTGGGTAAGCCTGTTGGGTGGTGGTTCAGAGCATGGACTTGGAAGTCCAGGCTCCCATGGGTGCCACGGCTGACCTAAAACAAAGGTCAGTTATTTCTCCAGCCAAAAAATGGGTTTATTAGGGATCAGCAGAGAATTGCAGTTTGGGGTCTGCAACCCCGGGGAGCCAAGTGCAGCTGCCTGCGTGGCAAGGGAAGGAGAACTCTTTAAAAGAGGGGAGAGGAAGCTGGGAGGGTTAGGGTAAACAAAGAGCCCATGGCTTTCCTTTGGCTCAACTGTTGCCAGGAGAGAAGAATCTGCTACCTGGCACAGCGTGGGAGCGCCCCCTTCTGGTCACCTGACTCTATTCAGCTGAGGGTTCTGTTTATTAATTTTCTTACACCCCCAATTACGCGCTGGGGGACACTGGTCAGGTTTTCTCAGTCGGCAGTTAGAGAGAATTCTCCGCCTCCCAGGGCTGGCACGAGGACTAAACAAGGTACAGCTTGTGAAGAGCAACACAGGGCACTTAGTAAATTCTCCGCTGATTTACAGTCCTTGCACGGGCTGGCAGCTGCGCCTGCCTGAGCCTGAGGCCATGCCAGGGACGGCCACTCACCCGGGACCAAGGACGGAAGGCAGGGAAGAAAAACTACGCAGATCGGACCGCGCTCTCCTCCAGACCCCCAAGCACTGAGAAGAGGGAGAGGAGGGTGGAATCAGACAGACCTGGGTTTAGTACCCACTGGGCCTCCTACCTGGTCCTGGGTCCCAGGAATGCTGGTCCGAGAGCTGCTCGCTGAGCAGACTTCCCACGTGGAAAATTGAAGCCTTTTCTTCCTTGCAGGGCGGATGTAAAAACTAAATGAGATTTTTAAAAAAGTATGTAAAATACCTAGCTTATAGGACGAGTTCAATTACAGTAACTGCTGTAATTAAATAATTATTTAGAAATAACTAAAAATAAATAAATAACAAAATAATTAGTTAAAATATCACTATCAAGATGTCATGAAGTATTTGCGTTTGTCCTGCCATCATGGGCAGGAAAACATTGTATTTTCAAAGCAGAGTGTGTATCTGTGCGTCCACCACAGATACTTTGCTGACGTAGCTGGTGGCTCCGGGGACAAAGTTTCATCCTGGCCTGGATTCTACATTCTGGGTTCTTTCTCGGCTGGAATTTGGTCTGAACAAGGCGAAGGTCCCAGCTACAGCCACCAGGGGGCGCCACGGTTCTTTGCCGAAGCTGTTGGGACAAATCGCCAGGACTGGGAGTTCGTCAGAAGTTCTGGGAGGGTCAGTGGCTTATCTGGAAGTGGTCAGGAGGATGGAAGACCTCAGTGAGGGGCGAGCAGGCCAGGGAGGAGAGTCACGGCCAGAGGAGGAGAAAAGGAAATGTGTCAGTGAAGGGTAGGGGCTCTGGGCTAAAGCCCACAGATCATTTATCCATTTGTCCAGCACTTGCCATGAGCCACAAATGGGCGGTGTGTGAAATCAGCCCCTCACGTAGCTCACAGCCTCGCTGAGGAGGCTGACACATGCGCAGATGACCAACATACACGTGAAAATAACGAGACATATAAGGCCACCATCTCTAACCCTTTCGCTGTGCCAGGCGCTGTAATGACCCCATTTAACACACGAGGAAACTGAGCTTCAAAGGATTCACTAGTTTCCAAAATTCACAAAGCTGAGAAACAGTGGACTCCTGCTATGCCAGTCTGTTTTAAAGGCCACGTTTTAAAAATCATTACTCCTGCGGTAAAGCAAGGAAAACCCAAACAGCTCTGCTCCTTGAAAACTCACAACTTTGGACTTTCGGTGAACTTCAGCGCAAGTTGACAACCAGGATGGCAGGACACTCCCTGGTGCCCCTCCACCCCGGCTGGCATCCCCGTCTCCTGCTCACCCTTCTCTCTCCACGGCGTCACCCAGCCACCATCTTCTGGTCACCTGGCCCTCCACTCCCACCACCACAGGCTGGCCTTTGCCATCACCGATGTTGTTGCTTGCGAGAGTACCTGTCCACACATCTCTGTTCCCAGTGACCCGCCTTCCAGCTTGTGGGCTCAAGTACCCCCACTGGGTCCCCTGATGGTCCAGCTTCTCCTGCCATCTCTTCCCTCCCTCCTTTCCTCCCTCCCTTCCTTCCTTCCTTCACTTCCTTCCCCAGCTTAGTTCCCACCATGCGGCATATCAGCTACTCTTTTTCTTTCTTTGGCCACCTGGCGTGGCTTGCAGGATTTTAGTTCCCCCACCAGGGATGGAACCCAGGCCCTCGGCAATGGAAGCACCAAGTCCTAACCACTGGACAACCAGGGAATTCCCTCAGGTACTCTTAAAAACACCTTAAACTCTCCCTTATCTGACCCTCTTCCGTGGCACTGGCTTCTACCTCCCATAAATGGGATGCTCACGCCTGCATCGGGGCAGACAGAAAAATCATCCAGCAGCAGAGAGTGTCAGGAGAGAAGGACGAACAGAGGAACAGAAAATTCTGTGGTTGAGGGGGTGCTCATTTGGAGGCTTCATGGATCTCCAGTAAGTGTTTTTTTTTTAAGCTGAGCGTGAGGGAATCGAGGGGTGGGCTCCAGGGGCTGAAGACTGTGGACAGTCCTGAAAACAGCTGCTTACGAGAGTGGGAGAGAGCTGGACGGAGAACCATGCTGGGGTCCCCGGGCAGCTAGAGGGCCCAGTTAAGGATGAGGATGCCTGATGTAAGGTGAGACCAATTCTTGTGGTGGTGGCTTTTCTCTGTTACAATTCAGCTGCAGAGATGATCGCGGAATTTATCCAGGGCAGGGTTTGCCCTGTGGTTCCAACAGAAAACAGTGGGGATTCTGAGGATACTGGCTGACGTGATGGAGCAGAATCCACAGACATGACCAGGTCACCTGGCTTCAAAATCTGCTTGTTTACTTATTATTTACAAAACATAAGCTTCCTGAGGGCTGGGCTTTGCTCTCCACTGTAATCCCACCATGTTGTCGCTCACCTGCTTGAACAAGGGAGTCAGATGATGACAGAGAAGCAGCTCAGGGCTCCGGAGCAGGAGAGAGGGCTGGAAGGAGGGAGGTGAGGTTGGAGGTGCCTGAATATTCAAATGCACAGTTTCCAAGGTGGGCCGGATCTGGAGGTGACCTGCTCAGGACCTGGGGCGTGAGGTGGAGTGAAGGTAGGGTGACCAATCCATCTCGATTGGCCCTGGATTTTCTGACTTTACCACTGAAAGTCCTGTGTCCCGGGGACCCTCAGTCCTGGGTCATTTGGGCCGCTTGGTCTCTAAGCCTTGTCTCTAAGATAAGACCATCTCTGAGAAGCCGAAGTGTTGGGGGCGGTCTACGGAAGCTGCAGTATTGATCACTCTTGTGGGCATGCGTCATCTTCTGCCACAGTCTTAAGTGTGACCCTGTGGCATGTTTTCTTATTAGCAAAAGGAGCTTTTTTGTAGACCTGAATTCGAAGAATAACAACTATGCTAAAAATGGCAAATACTTCCAAGAGTGGGAGCACCGAAGTGTGGTTACCTCAGCATTTTCCAGTCTGCAAATTAAGTGCATTGTACTCAGAGCCTTAAAAAATCATATCAACAAGTCACCCAGCTAGTTCTTTTCTTTCTATTGGAAATGTAACTGCTGATTTATTGTAATAGCGTTTATTTTCTTAGAAATCTAATAATGTCAATTTGTAATATTACATGAAAGGACGGTGTAGAAATATTATAAATTTATTTAATCAAGCATGGACATCACAGCAGGAGTGAAATAGTCTTTGGTTAGACAGACATCTAGTTTCGAAAATAGATTTTACACTGCACATGCATTACACAGCGCAAACCACAGCTTCATTACAACTCAAATTTTATAACAATTGACTTGTTATAAACAATCAAATAAGCATCAATAAATTATCCTAGAGAAGGTTTATTTTCAGAACAGCATCTGATGGTTAAATTATTAAATATGAAATACAGACTTTCTGGAAAAACTGTAGAAATACATTTCAACCCCAAACCACTCTTTTATAACGAGTCAGTATATACAAGGCATATTGAAACAAGTCACATCAGAATTCCACTCTCTGTGTCAACACTATGGATGTGTACAATCATGGGAAATAAAAATGTGGAGGTTAGGATATGGCTTATTCATAGATACAAAAGAAGAATTCTTTCCCAGAATATTTAGAGGAGGATTACGGGAAATACTGTTCTTTGCTATGAACATCAGTGGAGAATCACTGTGCACAGACTTGGATACCTATATACACCTGTAGCTTAACACATTTATTTCAGAAACTGAAAGACAGCCTCCTCTTCTAAGTGTCCCACATAAAATCTATACAGGTTTGTTGAATTTTTGTTAATTTGTATTCAGTATTAAATCGAATACATTTTGAAAACTTTCAAGTAAATTTTTTCTCTCTTCCAAAAACGCATATATTAATGGTTAAAGAAAACAAATGTCCATTCTGCTAGGTTTTGGTACGTAGCTCAGCTCTTCATTTCATTAGGGACCAACGAGAGGGCATAAATGCCTTATTTAAGCTAAGCCTTAAATTTTGTTTGTGTTAAACTTTTTACTCTGAGATAATTGTATAATAGATTCTGAGAGAATTGCTGATAATTGTAGATTCACATGCTGTTGTAAGAAGTAATATGGAGGTTCTGTGTGCCTTTTACCCATTTTCCCCCAATGGTAACATCTTGCAAAATGATACAATATCATTACCAGGATTTTGACATTGATACAGACAAGCTAGGGAACATTTCCATCACAATAAAGGATCCCTTTTACAGACACACCCACCTCTCTCCTTCTCCACCCTCCTCCCTGGTGACCCTTAATCTGTTCTCCATTTCTAGAATTTTGCATTTCAAAATGTTATATAAATGGAATTATACAGGACATAACCTTTGGGGATGGGTTTTTTCACTCAGCATAATTCTCTGAGGACTCATCCAAGTTGTGGCTTGTATTGGAAATTATTTTTATTGCTGAGTAGTATTCCATGGCATGGATGTATCACAATTTGTTTCACCAGTCACCCGTTAAAGGACATCTACAACACTGTAAAGCAACTATACTCCAATAAAAATTAATTTAAAAAATAAAGGACATCTGGTTGTTTACAGATCTGGAACATTATGAATAAAGCTGCTATGAACATTTATGTGCAAGTTTTTGTGTGAACATACGTTTTCATCTCCCTGGAATGGATGCCCAGGACTGCAACTGCTGAGTCTTATGCCAGTTGCTTGTTTAGTTTTATAAGAAACTGTCAGTTGGTTCTCCAGAGTGGCTGTTCCATTTTACTTTCCCACCAGCTATAGGTTGATCCCGTTGCTCTGCCAACGGGATTCTTGCCAACATTTGGTGGTGTTACTGTGTTTCAGCAACTTTGGTAGGTGCCTCGTGGCATCTACTGGGGTTTTAATTTGCAGTTCCCTAATGACTGATGACGTTGAGTATCTTTTCACATGCGAATCTGCCCTATCCTCTTCAGAGAAACATTTGTTCATGTTCTCCATTGTCTAATTGTATTTCTTAAAAAACTGTTGAGCTGTAAGAGTTCTCCATCTATTCTAGATGGTAGTCCTTTGTTGGATACGCGGTTGGCAGGTAGTTCCTCCCAGCGTAGCCTGTCTTTTCATCCTCTTAACATGGTCTTTTGAGGAATAAGAGTTTAAAATTTTGATGAAGTCCAATTTATCAAACCTTCCTTTTATGGACTTTAGGTTTTTGGTGTCAAGTCTGGGAAGTCTTTGCTTAGTTTAGCCCTAGGTCCCAAAGATTTTCTATTTTTAAAAAAAGTGTTATGGTTTTATATTTTATGTTTAGCGTTATGATCTATTTTGAGTTAATTTTTATATAAGGTATGGGATTTAGCCTGAGGTTCTTTTTATTTGCCCGTGGATAACTGATTGCTCAGCACGTTTATTGGAAAGACTATCCTCCCTCCAGTGAGTTACTTTTGTACTTAAAAAAAAATCAGTTGCGCATATTTGTATGGGTCTATTTCTGGATTCTCTGTTCTGTCCCATTGATCTTGTGTGTCTATGCCTCCACCAGTACCACACTGTCTTGATTAGTGTAGCTACATAATAAGTCTTTATACTGAGTAGAGTGGTTTCTTCTACTTATGCTTCTTTTACAAGATAGTTTTAGCTATTCCAAGGCCTGTGCCTTAGAACTTTTAGAATAAGCTTGAATATGTCTACAAAAACCTTGCTGGGATTTTGATAGAAACTGCGTTAAAGATATAGATGAATCTGGGGAGAATTGACATTTTTCCTATTTTGTGTCCTCTAATCCATGAACATGGTATGTCTCCTCATTTATTGATGTCTTTGATTTCTTTCATTGGCTTTTAATTTTCAGCATATAGATCCTATACACATTTTTGTTAAACTTACACCTAAGTGTTTTTTTTTTCCTTTTGGAGTGATTGTAAATGGTATTGTGTTTAAAATTTTGGTTTCCACTTTGTTTATTGTTAATATATAGAAATATGATTAAATTTTGTGTGATCTTATATCCTAAGACCTTGCTGAAATCAGTTGTTTTACTTTTTTTTTTTTTAAATAGATTTTTTGGAATTTTCTATGTAGACAGTTACATCATCTGTAAATAGGGATACTTTTATTACTTTTCAATCATATGCATTTTATTTCTTTTTATTGCCTTATTGCCATGTCCAGAACTTCCAATACAGCCTTTAAAATTTTAATCAATGTAAATTTCTAGAGATTTGCTAAAACTTACTGGCCTGAATGGGGTCCATTATTCTCAAACAGATGCCTTTTCTTTTTTTTTTTTTTTGCTTTTTTTGTTTGAATTTTAGAATTTTATTTAATTTATTTTTTATACAGCAGGTTCTTATTAGTTATCTATTTTATAGATATCTATTTTAAATTAGATTCTTTTAAATTAGTCATCACACACACACCCCCACTTTCCTCCCTCGGTGTCCATACGTTTGTTCTCTACATCTGTGTCTCTATTTCTGCCCTGCAAACCGGTTCATCTATATCATTTTTCTAGGTTCCACACATATGCGCTAATATATGACATTTGTTTTTCTCTTTCTGACTTGCTTCACTCTGTATGACAGTCTCTAGATCCATCCACGTCTCTACAAATGACCCAATTTCGTTTCTTTTTATGGCTGAGTAATATTCCATTGTATATATGTACCACATCTTCTTTATCCATTCGTCTGTCGATGGGCATTTAGGTTTCTTCCATGACCTGGCTACTGTAAACAGTGCTGCATTGAACATTGGGGTGCACGTGTCTTTTTGAACTATGGTTTTCTCTGGGTATATGCCCAGTAGTGGGATTGCTGGGTCATATGGTAATTCTATTTTTAGTTTTTTAAGGAACCTCCATACTGTTCTCCATAGTGGCTGTCTCAATTTACATTCCCACCAACAGTGCAAGAGGGTTCCCTTTCAAGCAGATGCCTTTTCAGCACTCTTCTTATCATCCAACCTGTTCAGATTCCATTCCCTGTAATTTGGATAAATAACTGATAACCGTCATCAGTGGTTAAGCTGCAAAGCTCCTCAAGGCAGCTGAGTGAGCTTTAACAAGCTAAGTGAAACCTGATTGTAAAAGCAAAACTAGCATTAGGAAAATTATCTTTCACACGGGACTTGGACACAGAGACGTTCCAGAGAATTACAATTTGAGGTTGGCTTATGGAGTATGTGGTTTCTCCTTCCAGTTTTCCCCTCTTATCTCTAAATGGGGGTAGCAACAATTTTAAACTCTGAAAATATGAAATACCCTCAAAGTTACCTTATTCTTATATATTAGAAATTGCTATTGTTAAGGAACACTCTCGTGATTTGACTTTTGATAAATAAAGAATTCTGTGCCTCTTACTATGCTTTTAGTAACAGGCACTTAAAAATATTTGGACAGCTCAAACTCTCTTCGTGTCTTAATTTTTTAAACAAAAGTGTAACCATTAATAACACTATTATTTATTTTTTAATGTATATTTCCTATATTTTGTGTATTGTAGTTTTATATTTATACAATATACCTAACTGACCAAAGAGGGTTTAGAGCCATATAAAAAGGCAGAAAACTGGGTAGTGCTAGACCCTTTATAAATTTCAATATAAGAGGTCTTGGAAGTATACACATAGGTCCTTGTAGGCCTTAGGTATACACACAGGTACAACGCAGGTGCTCCTGCATACAATTTGTAGAAAATTTAAAATCTGTAATGAGAATCAAATTTCAGAGACTTGTTTTCTTTTTTGGTAGAAAACAGTGGCCCATCTACAGGCAGGTTAGTCATCGCTTTACTGATTTTACTGATTCAATGACTACCAGTAACTCTTTTGTCTTGTTCTTAGAATTGGAAATTGTCTAGGTACCACTCTCTCCATTGCATGCAGTGAGTGGTGGAATCAGACCCTGGGATGTTGACTTAGCCTCTCTGAGCCTCAGTGTTCTTGTCTGTAAGTGGCAGTGATGATTCATCTCATTGGCTGTAAGGCTTCAGTGAGATGACCCCGTCAAGGGCCTGGCCCATGGCTGCGTAGGGAGTGTACCTCCAGTTACTTACTTCTTTCCCTCCTTTTCTTATACGTTGCCTTTGCTTCCTTTCCAGTCTCTCCCTGTCCCCCTCCTCTCTCTCTACCACAGACTGAGTACCACTCCCCATGCCTAAGAGAAGGGGACCCTCTATCCCAGCACTAGCAGAGGGGATCTGGGGAGCCTGCTGCCGAAGCTGCCCCTCCCTTAATGTACCACCATGGCCCGATCACCTAGAATAGGGCTGTGCACCAAACTCGGGGGGTTCCCACATGGTTTGTCATGTTGCAGTGGGAAAAAAGCTTCATGAGTGACCAGTACATTCTAGCAAACGGGGCTCAATAATGCATTTGCCATTCTGCAGCAGGACGGTAACCCACAGACAGAGTCCTGCACCCTCACCCTAAACACAAGACGCCAGTTGTGTGATGCGTATTTAGTTCTTCTGTGGTTGCAATGAGCTCAGAACCAGGACACTGCTTTGGGTACAACAAGCAACGAACATACTCTCACGATACAAAGCAATCACGTTGTACATACAGGCATAGGGTTTTTTGTTGTTCTTGTTGTTTTTTATCTTAAAGAATGGAACAGCAACTGTCTCAACATGTCACTTTGACAACCAACAGTGATCCCACACAGGTGAGTCTGGACTGAACACATGTAAACAGACTCTCTATGTGAAGTCCCTGTGTGATCTGGCCATTTGCAGATGGCCACTCCAATCTCCAGCTAGCACAGGGGTCCCTGGTGACCCACTCTCACTCTGCTGTAAGACTGACAGGGCTGCAATGAACCCTTTCACAACGAGACAGCAGTCAACTGCTGCCTGGCAGCATCGCTCGAAAGGTTTTCATTTTATGCAAACATCAAGGACCTTCTTCTCACTCCATCAGGCCTTTCTTGGAGCTGCTTTGAAATATTCCTCCCTGGGAATGTCAGCTACTCCTCCATACCATTTCTGAAGCCAGATATGTTCTATCTTCATCTTCATAAAGAACCATTCATACTGACGAGGCCACTTCCTCATAACTGGGTGTCTGCAGAAATAAAGACGTCACATTAAAGCCGTCCTCATCAGAGGGTGGGCTCTCCCGAGCACAGTGCCAGATGTATCCTTGGTCAGGTCAAAGGGCCCTCCAGACGCCAGGCCGTGTTTAGGCTGAGACCTGCTCAAACCAGCTAGAGGCAGAAGCCAGGGAGCCAGGGTCAAGGTCTGGGGCAGCCTTAGGAGGGCAGGAAACTGTTGTCACCACAGAGGGGCAGACAGCTCAAGTCTCGAGCCAGGCAACTTTGTTCAAACTCCAGTTCAGCTGCTGGGATGCCTCATGGGCCGTTTGCTCTCTTAAGCCTGCCCGGTCTCCTTCCCAGTCACATGGGGCGAGAGGGATGGTGGTCAGTTCACAGGGCTGTGTGGGCAGCAAATGATGAGACACATACAGCACTTGCATAGAGGACGTGCCCAGGGGACGGGGGCCATCGTTACCAGGGAGCATCATGAAAGGCTCTAAGCATCTCTACGTGAAATGCTGAATTTTAAGTCCGGGAAACAAACGTGTTCACGGGAAGCTTTCCATTCCTGTAGAGGCCTACAACGGTCGCATCAACCTGAGAACCAGCCAGCGTAGACAGGGAACAGCCCTCACATTCCGCCCTCTGTTTCTGACTTCCTTCTCCCTCAGGCGTAGGCCTAAAAACATGCATCCTCCTTGTGGGCAGGGTCTGGCGCTCACTTTTTGAAAACTTCATAAAAATAGAAGTTTTATTTACATCTAAAAATGTTATAAACAAAATTCAAAGACCAAGTGTAAACTGGGAAAAACATTTGCAACAATGCCAGTGCAGTGATAGGTTGATGCCTTTAAAAAAAAATTTTTTTTTTGGAATCATTGCAAATTGACAGAGAGGTTGAAAGTACGGTATAAAGAACTTTTTTTTTTTTTTTTCCTAAACCATTTGAAAGTAAGTTGCTGATCTGAGGCCCAACGCTCCAAACACTCATGCAGCTGAGATGATAACATGATTGTTGTTATTTTAAGCCAACTAGTTTTGTATTTATAACCGGAACAAATTTTGGCCCCTGCAAGGGGAACGTAGGTACAGCAAAGTTTAGTCCGTGAGGCCCTGGCTTGGGGTCCAGGCAGTAGGATGCTGGAAGGACCGTAGGAGACTGACCATGGGCGTTTAAAGAAGGTAAAGACAAGGTGGTCGGATGCGTGTGGTAAAGGGACCCACATTATCCAGTAGTGGAAATTCTGGCAACACTGTTACCTGCGGTAATGTGGAAAATAGGAAACGAACTTAATGAACGCAAATGTCTCCTGCGGCTTTGACTTCATCTCACTGCCCATCATAACGTGGAAGAGGAGAAATTAGAACTAAAGAGTGACAGCTGAGACGCGCACAGGCACACAGACACACGCATCTCCATTTATCTCTCTGTCTGTATATTGAAAACCACAAGTCCGTGTGGATGGATCCAATTCCAGGCTGATCTAGTGTCCTCCTGTGCGTGTTGCTAGCTCTCTTCCATGGCGGTGAGAAACCAGGCTTCCTCTCTCTGTGTTTACTTATTACTACACTAAGTCCCCTACATACGAACCTTCAAGTTGTGAACTTTCAAAGATGCGAACAATTGAATCCAGCAGGGAACCAGACCCTGTGCCGTCAGCGTCGGGCGTGAGTGAAATGGCAGCTCGCCCTCCGTCTCCTGTTGCTGGAGAGCCTTCAGCTCTGCCACCTCCCCCCTCCTCTCCCTCCTCCAGTCCGTAACCCTTCTTGCCTGTTCCCTCGATGCCAGCCCCTGGATGCCAGCTGCTGTACTGGACTACTGTACTTTTCAAGGCACTGTACTGTAAGTGTAAAAATGTTTTCTTTATTCTTTTGTGTGTCTGTTTTTTTATGTATTATTTGTGTGAAAAGTATTATAAACCTATTACAGTACAGTACTGTGGAGCCAATTGTATTAGTTGGGCACCTGGGCTAACCGTGTCGGACTTAACAAACAAATTGGACTTAGGATCGCACTCTCGGAAGGGAACTCGTTCGTATGTCGGGGACTTGCTGTATGTTTACTTATTTCATGATTCCCCTGTATGTACAATCATCCCATCTCCATAGGGAGGCGGATGGCTTGTCTAATTTACCACCTGCTTTCATGTTACTCTCCCACTAACTTAGACAAGTACCAATCTGCCAGCCCACACCCCATGTGGATACCCGCCCCTCCTCACTCCAGCTGTGACCTTCCACCTCAGGCCTCCCCCTGCACAGACCCTCTCCTCACCCATGGAGACAGACTCCAGCACCCCCGCAGGACCACCCTTCTCACTTTTTGCAAATGCTGACCTCCTCCGCCGCTTCCCGGGGTTCCTCTGTCACTCATTTTGACCCTAGCAGCACGCATGCCGATTTCCCGGGATGTCGTTTTAAAATTTTGATTGAGTGTAACCTCCAGGGCATCCAATTCGGGAAGCAGGTGGTGGGGGGCAGCTCGAAAGCTGCATCCTAAGTGGTTCGGCTATAAAAGGGGTGAGGGGCCCACACGAAGGAACACTGCTGTCACTTCTGGCGCCGAGCTCTGCTTAGAGTGGACATTTGCAAATGTCTGCTGTATTGACTGGACCACAAAGCCCCCTTTTTCTCCATTCCAAGGCAGGGCCGTTGTGAAAGGCTGGAAGTAGGCAGGGAACAGTGCCTGCAACCCCAGCATGGGGCGCTCTCCAAAGGCACGGACAGCCCACTGCAAGGTCACATGCGTGGCCTCTGCTGCCCCCTCAGGCGACCAAGACTTTCAGCGTCAGACGGCAGTGTCGCCACCAAAGGACAGCTCAGACCATTACTGTCATCACCTCAGAGGCATCAAATGGCATAGCCCCGACCTCTGCTTCTCACACTGTATGTTTCTGGGCAAACCAATCTTAAAGCAGATACCAACCTTGAAAACATGGCTTGCTTGGCAAATTCCACTTCTTCCGGAGACACCGCGACCATCTGGCCAGTGAGCGTTAACCGGGCACAGCGGGGATCTTCTGGGTCGACGATATTTTTTCTGCATTTGAAGGACATTTTTCAGATATTAAAATGACGATAGAATGACAGCTGGACATACTAAGGATTTTATTAAAAATAGAGGGAGTTCCCTGGAGAGCCAGTGGTTAGGACTCCGCGCTTTCACTGCCGAGGGCCCAGGTTTGATCCCTGGTCGGGGGACTGAGATCCCACAGGTTGCGCACCATGACAAAAAAAAAAAAAGAAAAAAAAGAAAATAGTGATCACGTTGCTGGTTATAGTGTTCAGGTTTTTACATTTTCTGGAATTACCTGAAAATACTTTAGCATATATGATCCTGCAATCCCACTCCTGGGCATATATCCAGACAAAACTCTAATTCATAAAGCGACGTGAACCCCTATATTCATAGCAGTACTATTCACAATAGCCGGGACATGGAAACAATCTAAATGTCCATCGACAGATGAATGGATAAAGAAGATGTGGTACATATATACAATAGAATATTACTCAGCCACAAAAAAGAATGAAATAATGCCATTTGCAGCAACATGGATGGATCTAGAGATTATCATACTAAGTGAAGTAAGTCAGAAAGAGAAAGACAAATACCATGTGATATCCCTTATATGAGGAATCTAAAATATGACACAAATGAACTTATCTACGAAACAGAAACAGACTCAGAGACACAGAGAACAGACTTGTGGTTGCCAAGGGGGAGGGCGGGTGGGGGAGGATGGATTGGGAGTGTGGGATTAGCAGAGGCAAACTAGTATATATAGGCTGGATAAACAACAGGTCCTACTGCAGAGCACAGGGAACAGTATTCAGTATCCTGTGGTAAACCATAATGAAAAAGAATATGAACAAGAATGTATACATATGTGTACCTGAATCACTTTACTGTACAGCAGAAATTAACACAATATTGTAAATCAACTATACTTCAATAAACTATGAAAAAATTAAGATACTTTGGTACAGGCAGTGTGGCAGGTGTGTCTGTGTAGGCTGGACGTCAGTGTGCATCCTCGCGGGTGGCAGACAACCCCGGAAGCACCCTAGTCGAGAGTGCACAGGCCAGGGCAAGGTTCTGCAACACCCCCATAGGGAGCCACTATGCAGAGTCAGGTTGCTGCTCTGCATGACTGTAGGCAGTGCCACTCCCTCGAGATACCATGAATGGCACCCCTGGAGCAACGCAGTGCATCTGCCTGGATCCAGCAGTGGCCACGGTAAAGGCTTTCAGGCATCCCCGTCGTCAGACACAGAGGTCCCTTACTGAACGTAAGGGATGTTAGAAATAACATTGTGTGACAAGCGTTTCCATGGTGGCAGGATTCTTCTATAAACGCTTGCTTTCCTTGTAAGAGTCACCTGGCACTGAAAGTGTGGGAGGGCAACGTAGAGCTCCCACCCACCTCTCATCATGCGCGGCTGCCTATTTCTGGAAGAAGCATTAATGGGAGAATCTGAATCTTCACGTTTCAGATCGTGGCTTCATCTTAAGTCAGGAGAGAAACCTCCCCCAGGTGACAGCTGGTGCCTTAGCATTTCACAATCTCTCCATATGTGCTTGGGAAGGTGGTTCCAGGATGGGGCAACAAGATGTGTCTGTACACTGCCTTGTTTTGCGTGTGCCTGTACATTGCCTCGTTCTGTTTCATCTTCATGACGACCCCAGGAGGTAGGTGTGATGACTGACCTTGTTTTAGAGATCAGGGGAATGCGGCTCAGGTAGGCTAAGTGACTCGTCCTGGGCCGTGGGGCTTGCAGCGCCTGTCGGAGCCCAGGTCCTCTGGCCTCAAGCAGGAAGGCAGCCGCCTGGGAGCCTCGCACTTGTATCTGGGCGTATCCCAGACTGACCATCTCCTTCACCTCCTGCGTCCTCAATGTTTATGGATTCTCTCTCTTATTATCTGATTGTGGACTCTTAGATATCATGTTTAATTACATTTTAATTTTTGGTGAATGCGTTCTCAAAAGCTCAGCTTAGGGGGAAGAAAAAAGTTCACCTTAGGGGTAAAAAAAAAAGTATCACATGACAGAAAAAGAGTGTGTGCAGAGATATCTGTTACAGCATCATTTGTGATGGCAAAAATGGGAAGTAACCAGGCTTCCCTGGTGGCGCAGCGGTTAAGAATCCGCCTGCCAATGCAGGGGACACGGTTTCGAGCCCTGGTCCAGGAAGATCCCACATGCCGCGGAGCAACTAAGCCTGTGCGCCACAACTACTGAGCCTGCGCTCTACAGCCCACGAGCCGCAACTACTGAGCCTATGTTCCACAACTACTGAAGCCTGCACGCCTAGAGCCCATTTTTCACAACAAGAGAAGCCACCGCAATGAGAAGCCCGCGCACCGCAACGAAGAGTAGCCCCTGCTCGCCGCAACTAGGGAAAGCCCACGTGCAGCAACGAAGACCCAACGCAGCCAAAAATAAATAAATAAAATAAATAAAAATTAAAAAAAAACAACAAAAAATGGGAAGTAACCAAAACGCTCAGCAGTGAGAGAACATAAATAAATTGTTTTATCAACAGTATGAAATACAACCTTTAAAAAGAATGAGATAGAGCTATAGGTGGCCATAAGAAAGATATAAGTAAAAAGTTAGCTGAAGACATGCAGTAGGACTCCATTAAAAAAAGAAATCCTAAAACTATGTGTGTGTGTGTGTGTGTGTGTATGTGTCTGTGTATGTATGTATATATATATATATAAAATGTTTATATATGCTTAGAAAAGGTTCTTGGAAGGATATATTCCAAGATATAACTTTGGTTATTTCAAGAAGGGGATTTGAGGGGCTCGAGGTGTATAGGGGGAGAAGCCCCTTTTTATTTTATATATTTCTATATTCTTTGAATATTACATATGTAATGCAGAAAAGTGGTTTCTAGCAGGGGCTGGGGGGCAGATAGGGAGAGTTTGGTAAAAGATGCAGCTATAAGATGAAAAAGTCTGAGAATCTACTGCGTAACATGGTGACTCTTGTTAATAACGCTATATTGTATAGTTGAAATTTTCGAAGAGGAGAGAACTTAAATGTTCTCACACAAAAGGCAACGGGCAAGGAGATGGATGCGTCAATTAACTAGATGGTGGGAATCTTTTCATCATGTATACATATATCAAATTATCATGGTGTGTGCTTTAAATATCTTATAATTTTATTTGCCAATTATACCCCAATAAAGCTGAAAAAAGACAAAAAAATTATGGTCACCTAACACTATCTCCTGGTGGGCAGTCAAGGGGCAACGCAGCAGACCGGGGCTGTCCAAACCCTGCACATTCCAAAGAAAGGCCTGTCTTCAGCAGGACTGGCCCTTGGCTGGCTCCCAGAAGATACCACTGAGCCCTTGAAATGTCCTGCTTCACCAGAGTGTTTTTGCATCTGAGACCCTGGGCCACGCTGGGTCCGCTTAACCTCTTGGGCCCTGAGTCTGCATAGCTAAGATCAATCATGCAGATGCTATCATTGCCATGTGATTGGATTCCAGTAAGAACCCTGGATACCAAGGCTCAGGTGAGCTTCTCTGGTTGGCAATACCTTGCACCTGTGGTCACACATCATTTCTGGGAGAACTCAGTGTGTCCCTGTATGATTCCAGTGGGAAGGGTCTCCTAGAAGCTTGGGCCTGGATGTTCCTGGACGGCGCCCCATGTGCATTTTGCCCTTGATGACTTTGATCTGGAATAGACCATGAGCTCTTGAGTCCTGTGAGTCCTTCCAGCGAATCACGGAGCCTGAGGGTGGTCTTGGGACTCCCACACAGTTGACCAAGCAGACTCTGCACATGCTCTTTTCACAGATGGTGTGTATCACAGAACGGCTGCTTCCAGGAGGCATGACTCATCAGAGCTCATTCCCGTCCATTACAACGTTACAGAAAGGTACATTTGTTAAGCAAAACATATGTTTTGTTATACTTAAGGGACTTGTTTGCACCTGCCTACGAGTTTTTCTTTAGTATACACTCCGTTGAGTCACAATAAGAGAAAGAGTGGACACGCCCACATGCTCAGGTGAAATGCTCCCTGTCAGAACACCGCGTACCATTTGAAACTGTTACAGGCGGCTGAGGGTTTGACGCTGCAAAAATGTACTTGCTGAATTGTGGAGTTTTCAAAGATGAAAGAATGACGGGAGGCGCGCTACACAACTGCAAACACTGAATCAACACTGAATCTTGTAAAAAACCTGAGATGGATTGGAGAAAATAAATAAAAATAGTAAACGGGAACTGAACATACAGATAACCAGACGAGACTGACATCAGTTGTACCCAATTTGTTTGCTATTAAAGCCAATTTTTTTCCCAAAATCGCTCCATCATGAAAGCAATGAAATTAGGATTCATACGTACGTCACGATAGAAGAACACATTACATTTAAGAAGGGAGCAGTTTGCTTCTCCAGTCATGACAGAAGAACACATTACATTTAAGAAGGGAGCAGTTTGCTTCTCCAGGGGTGGAGATTACAAAGGCTAGAAAGAAGATGATGTGTTTAAATAGGTAAACAGAAAGCTTTATCCTTTTGGAGGATAACAGCCCCTCAAAGATGTCCACGTACTAACCTCTGGAACTTGTGACTGTGTTACCTTTCACGGCCAAGGGGAATTAAGGTTGCCAGTCAGCTGGTCTGGATTACGCACCTGGTCTCAATGCGATCATAAAGGTCCTTAAAAGTGGAAGAGGGAGGCAAAAGAGAGTGTTGGGGTGATATGATGGGAAAAAGACTCTCCTGGCCATAGCTGGCTTTGCACAGCGGAGGGGGCTAGAGCCCAGGAGTGCAGGCAGCCTCTAGAAGCAAGAAAAGGCAAGAAAATGGATTTTCCCCTAGAGCCTCCACAAAGGACACCTTGGTTTTAGCCCAGGAAGACCTGTTTGGACTTCTGCCCTCCGAAACTATGACATAATGCATTTGTGTTGTTCTGGGCCACTAAGTTGTGGTGGTTTGGTACAGCAGCATTAGAAAACGAATACACCGGGGCTTCCCTGGTGGCACAGTGGTTAAGAATCCACCTGCCAATGCAGGGGATGAGGGTTCGAGCCCTGGTCCGGGAAGATCCCACATGCCGCGGAGCGACTAGGCCCATGCGCCACAACTACAGAGCCCGCGTGCCGCAACTACTGAAGCCCGCATGCTGGAGCCCGTGCTCCGCAACAAGAGAAGCCACCGCAACGTGCAGCCTGTGCACTGCAACGAAGAGTAGCCCCTGCTCGCCGCAACTAGAGAAAGCCTGTATGCAGCAACGAAGACACAACGCAGCCAAAAATAAATATAAATAAATAAGTTAAAACCCCCCAAAACAAAAAACAAACAAACAAAAAAACTAATACACCATCGGAGGGGAGTTGGACTCCAATCCTATCCTGAGCCATGTGAGTGCAACACACCTGAGGTTACCGCACCTGCTGCTCCCAAATGGCCAGCCAGTGCACAGCAACCAGGTAGGAGGATGCTGTGTACCCCAGGACCCTGATCCACGGCTTTTGATTTCTGAGAGCGTGCTTTGATGAACAGCTGCTGTAGAAGACATTCCCCAATATCTTGTAATCAGCTATAATGAAAAAGAATTGAAAAAAAAGAATATAGATATATACGTATAACTGAATCACTTTGCTGTACACCTGAAACTAACATAATATTGTAAATCAACTATACTTAAAGTAAAAAACAAAAAACATTCCCCCTCCTCTTGGCAATGCACGTAGAATACCGTTTAGGCATCCACTTCTCCCTCACACGGCTTCAGGGAACCCTGTTCCATCCCTAGATCCTGAGAGCTGGGATTGCCCAAGCCAACCAGCAAATTCCATCCTCTGGCCATAGTGACGGACTCAGGGATGGGCACAAGAGCAAGTCTGCTCATTAAAGCTCGAGGAGCTACTTGCTGGGGACTTCTGGAATGGCAACCCCTCCCTCTCCTTTGGAGTCTAACTGGAGAGATGCTCGCTGCTGCTGGACATAAACGGAGCACGTGTACCCGGAAGTGGCTGGCAGCCACAGGGGATCACAGGTGGGGGATGGGCAGGGGTGGGAGGGTGCGGCCCTTAAAATGCAGCAGACACTGGAGAAGGCAGTGAGGAGGGATGGGAAAATCTCATTTGGGCTGACCTTGCAGAGCTCCTAAGAAAAGCCTACCTCTGGACTTTTCAAATATGTCAACTAATCAGCTTCCTTAATTCTCCAAGCACATCTGAGCTTACTTTTCTACTTCTTGCAACTGAGAGGTTCCTCGCTATAGAAGGGCTTCAAGTTTCAGGAACTCTGTCTCTGTTCTTGGCCTGGATCATATGCTTGAGGCATGTCCAGCTAACGTTGGATGGTATTAGTAACAATCCATGAGGAGCAAAGACAGCCTGTTTTTTTTGTTTTTTTTGCCAAGCTGCAGGTGGGATCTTAGTTCCCTGACCAGGATCGAACCTGCACCCACTGCATTGGAAGCCTGGAGTCTTAACCGCTGGACTGCCAGGGAAGTCCTGGCCTGTATTTTTTTAAAATTACTTACTTACTTACTTATTTATTTGTGGCTGCATTGGGTCTTCGTTGCTGCGCGTAAGCTTTCTCTAGTTGCGGCGAGCGGGGGCTACTCTTCGTTGCAGTGCGCGGGCTTCTCATTGTGGTGGCTTCTTTTGTTGTGGAGCACGGGCTCTAGGTGCGTGGGCTTCAGTAGTTGTGGCTCGTGGGCTTAGTTGCTCTGCGGCATGTGGGATCTTCCCAGACCAGGGCTCGAACCCGTGTCCCTTGCATTGGCAGGCGGATTCTTAACCACTGCACCACCAGGGAAGTCCCTGGCCTGTATTTTTAAAATATTTGCACATTTATATATTTCCTTGAGATAAGACTGTATCTACCATGTATTAGGAAGCAGTTTTCCATGGTCTCTCGTGTTTCTGAACGTCTTGTAAGCATAGGACTAGCTCCCTTGGCTCTGAGCTATCTTTTCACAAAGATGTTTACAGAGCCAACAGCTTTGGAAGACAGAGCATCTCCCCACGGGGTGGTGGCCTGTCCAGAGGGGTGCAGAATGGGCTCCCTCTGGGGGCGGCAGGCTTGCCTCCACTGTACAGATTCTGGTTCTCTAGGCTCAGGGTTCCTCTCCTGCAATGCACCCCACCGTGTGTGCAGATGACCCCTGGCCCTCTTCACATCCCCCCGGGGGAACTAGGGCCCGGGGGAAATCCCACTATAAACTGCTAACGCACTGGCTGCTGCCATTGCTGGGGTACCAAAGTCCTTTGCCTCTGACCCAGGAGGCTTGTGTCTTCTGCCGCCATCCGTGAACCACGGCAGGCTGACTCGTTACTTAGAATGAACCAGGTGAGCTTGCTTGCAAATAGGGTAAAACCTTAGAGTCTTCACAGTCTTTGACCCATGTAAAAATATTCAGTTTCTCTGTTTTTGGTTGGAATTGAATCACTTTGGAAACAGCAAGGGAAAAATAATTATAACATGCTGATCAGAAGCTCTGATTTGCATATGTGTATCTTTGAGTATAAAGATGCTGAGGGACTTCCCTGGTGGCTCAGTGGTTAAGAATCCGCCTGCCAATGCAGGGGACACGGGTTTGAGCCCTGGTCTGGGAAGATCCCACATGCCACGGAGCAACTAAGCCCATGTGCCACACCTACTGAGCTTGCACTCTAGAACCCGCGAGCTACAACTGCTGAGCCTGCACTCTAGAGCTCGCGAACCACAACTACTGAGCCTGCGCGCCATAACTACTGAGGCTGCGTGCCTAGAGCCCGTGCTCCACAACAAGAGAAACCACTGCAATGAGAAGCCCGTGCACTGCAATGAAGAGTAGCCCCTGCTCGCTGCAACTAGAGGAAGCCCGCGCGCAGCAACGAAGACCCAACGCAGCCAAAAATAAATACATACATAAATAAATTTATTAAAAAATAAAAAAATAAAGATGGTGAAATAAATTATTTTAAAATGTCATCTGTTCTTCAGACAAAAGTGTTTCATATTACATGGGTTATAGAGTAAGGTAATGAAAGAGCTCTTGCTGGTGCAAAGTCTGGAACCCTGTGTGGCCTTGCTCTCCCTGGACTAGCCCAGGGCCTTTAGGGGCCCATCCGCAGCCTGGGGATGTGAGAAGCCCTGGCACAAAGGAAGCCCCACTCCATCTCCTTGAACCTCCTGAGTCCGTCTGTATTCTTCTTGTTTCCTGTTTAGCATGGGCACAGTCCCCCTAGTCTGAGACACCATCTGCTATTTCCTGGCCTCTGCTTCTAGCTGAACTCCATTCCTTGACTTCTAATGGGGCAAGACAAAAATCACTATTCAGGAAACAATGACAGCAGCTGATTCTGAATTTGTGCATCTCTGTGTGATTGGGGCTGAAGTGGGGATGGTAACGGAGGGAAGCAAATTCATCTCAGGACGGGCTGCTCTTCTGTTTAGGAAAGTGTATTAGTGGGTCTTGATTATCAGGACAAGGCCAGGCCCCCCTCCTCAGGGCACCCAGGCCAGTGTCTGCAGGGAGAGAAAGGGAGCTGATGCCTCCCCGAGGTTACTGCGTTCTGAATTCCGGTTCGGCAGAAGCCACAGAAGGTTTTGTCTTGCTGTGTTTGTTTGGGGAGGTCGCTGAGACTCAGAGAAGAAAAGAAAGGCAGTGGGAGGAGGCCTGGAATTTGGAGGGGATACCCAGCCATGTGGCAGGGGTGTCCTCCATCCTTGTGATGAGGGGTGGCCAGTGATGGTGCAGGGATGCCCCACGATGTGGCTGCTGTCCAGTGCTGTACCTGGAGTTGCCAGACGTAGGAGGTATCAATACAGATGCCCAGTCACCTTTGAATTTTAGATAAACAACAATTTTTTTTTTCAGTATAAGATGTCCCAGACAATATTTGGGACATGCTTATACTAAAAGTGTATTTGTTTATCTGAAATTCACATTTGACTGGGAATCCTGTATTTCACCCGACAACCCTAGTCACCCCTCCCACTATTCCCCCAGACCCTAGTAAAAGTCTGTTATACCCAGTGTCCCTGCATGGCAAAGGAGAGAAGCCACCAGGTGTGGTGATAAGACATCCAGATGTGGCTGAGGAGGGGGCAGGGAGAACAGGGTGGGGCAGCGGTGATGGTCCCCACCTGCGTCATCAGCACCTCTCCGGGTTCCTTGGAAATGTCCGGGCGGGCTTTCTGCCTTCCGCAGTTGGTGAGAATTTGGTGAATTTATCTGTGTGCTGCGGGAAGGGCTGCCCCTCGGGGCTGAGGGCCTTGGGCTGCACTGTTTCCGTTTCTCTTTCAGGTTAGGGGACGTTCTTTTGGGCATCGCTCTCCTTTCCACTTGTCCTCGGGGCCTGCCACCCGCACTCTGCCAGATGGGCAGCTAGTGACCCAAAAGGACTTCTGTCTCAAGGGCAGGACCGGAAAAGCCTGGTCTGCTCAGGTGGTCACCTGGAGAACCCAGAGGATGACTTACCAGCTTGAGGACCCTCTAGAAAGTGGCAGAAGCTGTCTAGGAACTGCCCTCTGCCTGCCCTGGTCCCTGGCTGTGTTCATTACATTGTGCTACTGCTCTGTGTGGCCTCTGCTAGGGGGAATGCTTGCACACCCCAGCCTGGAACTTATTTTTAACCTTTTTATTCTAATTTTTCCTCCAACAGAATCATTGTTTTTGGTTATTATTAATTTATTATTCATACATTGATGGCATGGTTTCCTTTACATTATTGCTAGAGTAATCTTTCTAAAATAAAAAACTGTCACCTTCTAATTTCATGTACTTTTAATACCCCTCTACTTATACAAGCACAACCAAAATCTGAAAATACAGTACAAAATGTTCCTAATGGTCAGGCATCTGTCTTTTTTCCTGGCCTTATCCTTTGCAGCTCTCTGGACATAAATAATTACTTTTACACCAAGATTCAAACCCCCCAGCCTTTCTCACACCATTCTATCTTCCTAGAATGATGAACCCTCCACATGCATGAACACACATATGCATGTTTACGTGTGTGTGCACGCACACACTTACCTATCACTGGTTGCCTAATAAACATATTAAAACTTAGCTCATTCCAAGTAACTTGCTCCACCACTCATATAAACTTGTGCCCTATATATATTTCTATCATAACACATGTAATACTTGTAAAACATTCCACAAGGGATCTAGTTCCTTGACCAGGATCGAACCCGGGCCCCCTGCATTGGGAGCATGGAGTCTTAGCCCCTGGACCACCACGGGGAAGTCCCTCCTCCAACAGAATCTAATATAGAATTTGATAGTTTAAGTCAGGGAACTCAGGGACCAAAAGATAAAGAGTCTGTTTTTTACAGGGAGACGGCTTCACGCCCACAGGCAGAGATCCAAAAGGCAATACTGTGTCAAAGCATGGGCCCATCCATACCCGGGTTCCAGAATGCTATTAAATAGAAAGAACAGTCAGCTCTAGAACCTTGTGGGTAAAAGAGTGGATTAGATGACCCAGGGGCTATAAAGGAAACAATGAGACAGCGGTTGAGCGCTTAAATGACTTCCAATTACGTGAGAAGATTGCTTTCTTTGAGCAATCCTTTAAGATAAGTAATCCTCCTTTTGCTACAGTTTTTTTTATACTCACACTTTTATGAGCTACAATTTTCTAAGAGCTTCACAAGGGATGCATTTTTCTAATAAGTTTACATTCAACCTTCCCAAACACTTTATGTCTTGTTGGTTAGTACGATACATTTAAAGGCCTGTCTTATTTTGATGTATTTGTGTTCAGTGGTAAAGAAAAATGTTAGAGAAAAGCAGACAGTATGTTCTTTTTGGATTTAGGAAGTTAAGCCAATACGCATAGACATATTGGGTGAATGACATTAAAATATTCAACTTTGTTTCAATTCTTTAAAATAGAGAAAAAAAATTTGTTTCATGCAGTCCCCAAGTGACAGGGATACAATGTCAATCACCATCCGATCCACGTACAGTGGTTCTCAGCCAGGAAGTGTTTCTGCCCATAAGGGAAGCTGGGAAATCTGTGGAGCACCTTTGTCCCAGTGACTGGGCTGGGGGCTCTACTTGCATTTACTGGGCAGGGACGGGGAATCCGAAATGTCCTGTGATGCATGGGACTTTCTTGCACAATGAACTGTGCCACCCAAAACACAGCAGAACCCCCATGTAGGCAGCTCTGCAGGAAAGAGCTCTTTGCAGGAGGCCCCTTTTATCTAGTCACGAACCTCAAACCAGGCGCCCCCACGCTCTACTCATCTCCGGCCCTAGCACCCCTTTCAAACCTTTTGATCACACAACGCCTCGCCTAATCTGTTGGCTCTTTCCCTAGGTCAAAGAAGTGGAAATGAAGAAGTAATTAACAGATGACCAGATCTCTTCCCCAGCTTCCCCTGCAGTGATCTCAAAAGCAAACTGTGTGAACGAGATAGCATCTAAAGAAAGAGCCCAGGAAGTCGATGAGCCTGCACACAGTTGGGCGCAGCGCCACTCGGATCCCCCATCTCTATGATTAACTGAGATGACTTCCCTTTTTTCCCTTTAAGAACTTTCATGGCCGAGCAGAATCTTCGGAGATGGTTTTTGGGGGACCCTGAGTCCACCATCTCCCCAGATGGCTGGCGTTCTGCTGAGAAGCAACTTTCCTTTCTACCAACATCTGTCTCTCTCGAGTATTGATTTTCGAGCGCCGAGCAGCCGGACCTGACTTGGGAACACACAGCGATGTGTCGCTTTCTCTTAGTAAGTGAAGGACAGCTGGTGTAGAGCAGTTTCTCACTTTGGTGCTATTGACACTTGAGGCTGAGCAGTTCATCGGGCTGGGGGTGTCCTGTGCATTGTAGAACATTTAGGAGCGTCTCTGGGTTCTACCCACAGGATTGCAGGAGCACCCTCCTTCCCCAAGTTGTAACAACCAAAACCATCTCCAGACATTGCCAAATGTCCCTGGGGAGGGGTCCCCCCACGTCTGTTTGAGACCCACTGGCACAGACACAGGTACATTTACAGACTAGTGGAGGGAGAGGAGAGAGGCTGAGAGGCGTCTGCATTTTGTCAAAGAAACGTGGGTGTCACCTGCAACCCAGAGAGACTGGAGGGGATGAGTAGATTTGGTCCGAAAAACAGGGAGTAGGCGTGAACCTGAGGGTGGGAAAGGAGCCTTGGTGGGAGATGGAGAATCTTCCAGTGATGTTGGAATGCATGGGAGGATTCTGTTCATGAATTTAAAGTGGGAGAGTCAGCCTGGCCATGTGGTTTGTTCCTGTAACTCGGAGCCTCCTGGGTGCAGGAGTAGAGGAGGAGGGATCAGGGTTGAACGGGGTTGGATGTAGCCAGGGGTGCTTCAGAGGGAGAGGGGCAGAGAACTTGCAGGTGGTCTTGGGTGGGGGGTTATAAAGACAGACCATGGAGTCTGAGCTGGGTGAAGGGGAAGGGGAGCCAGGAGGCGCTGACCGTGGTGAGATGAGATGGTGATGGGGCAGAGGACTGCTGGGCTCCATGCGGTGACTCAGGCAAGAAGGGCCCGGGGTAGGATGCTCAGAACGGAGATTCGGACGTGGGGCGTGTGCTACCAGATCTGGATGTGGCCGAGGAAGTGAAAACCTTGCTGGAGAAGCGCGGGTGTAGGATCGACCATCCGCACGATGCTGAAGGTAAGGAGAGGGTGGCAGTGGAGAGGAAACCGCGAGGCCTCTGTGGCTTCCACCCACCTGTTCTGCTCGCGCCTCCAGGGCGACATCAGAACAAACAGAGCTGCCATTTTCTGGCCTGGCCTTTCAGACATCTGCCGAAAGCACTTACCTATTTCTCAAGACTTGTTTCAGTCTGGCTGCTTTTAGACTTGCTGGTTTGTCAATATTCTTGTTAAACTTTAGTATCCAGGATGGACCTCATTGCTCGAGCAGAAGGTTCACGAAGTAGAGGAGTAGGTCACGTCCGCCACTCCCTACTCCATCCTTCCAGGGAAGCGTGTCTATGTCGTGTTGTTATGTTATGTTACTTCATCTAAATTTTTATATTAAATTTGATTTAATTCTAATTTTATGGCATACCAGTATAAAGCCTCACACTGTCCCAGTTAAATCCCCCCCCCCCCAGTTTTCTCCTTCCTTCTTGGCACCATTTTCCTGGCTGTGGCTTCAGCTTCTCCTGACAATTTTTCTGTGTCTCTCCAACACGATTCAGTGTCTCAAGCTCCCACGTGGTTCAACCCAGGACCCTTCCACTGGCTCCCAGGTTCCCACCACTTTCCAGGGGCTGTAAATGGCCAAGGAACCAGAAACATCCTCCCCTCAGCACTCAGATGAAACCCCCTCCTATTAATCAACACCTTCGGGGCTCCCACCAGTCATCCATCCATGCACAGTTTCACATCTTCGTGAAATTAGGTGTAAGAGAAACAAATGTATTACACGCGAGAGAAAGAAGCCTACCCAGCACTACGATCCCTTGTTCGTATTATTCTGTCTTGTCGATAAGAACATCACTCAGGCTTTCTGTCAAGGGCCTCAGGGAAATCCACATACAGTGAGTAGACAATCGTCTTCCTGACTTATCACCCAGCAATAAACCTATCGAAGAAAGGGATGGCCTTTACGTCGTGCCAGCCTCCCCAACTACTACTGCCTGGAGGTGGTTGCTTCTTCTCAGTTTTGGGTGCACAAACATTTAAAAAAATGGTCTGTTCTGGAATAACTATGAAAGTTATTTGGGGTTCATCTGCAGACCCTCCCAGCCTCTGTTTTTTTGAGACTCTGAACAAATTGGTCCATTTTCATGCTGTGTTGATGCCTTTTCCACCCTTCAGTTCAATGCTCTTATCCATGGCTTCTCTGAGTTTCTTGGAATGGAATTTGTGTTATTTGGAAGCCTTGGCCGTATGTCTTTAAAGGACAGAGTGCTACATTTCTGTAAGCATCTTGGGCTAGGATTTTCTCTTATGCAGCATCAAATCTTATGATTCAATAAACCCCAGGCAGTCATACACAAAGGGACAAGACATGCAAAAGGGGGAACTAGGTCCACTTCCAGGCAGGAGAGGAGCGGGGATGCTAAAAACAGTTCACTCTGACAGGTCACGATTAAGCAGACTGCTCAATTTATAACCCTTTTCTCTGCAGTTTTCACCTTTCTCTATCATTTCGCCATGCTAAGAATATATTAAAATTAACATTCGTTGATTGACTATCACATGTGTTTGAGTCATTTTAATATCTATATTTTAAAAGCATGTATATTATAAATAAGAACGATCATGACTCCCCCAAAACACCAATAAGTGCCTTAGCACACGTTAGAATAAATTACCATGTCTCCATCTACACTTGCAAATGCATTGAGACTGGTACATCCATCTGCGGTGCGTTGAATAAGGTCTCCCCACAAAGATGTCCACGTCCTAGTGCCCAGAACGTGTGACTGTTACCTTGTATGGCAACATGGACTTTACAGATATGATTAAGTTAAGGAACTTGATATGGGAAGATTATCCTGGATTATCTGGTGGGCCCAATGAAATCACAAGGGTCCTTAGACAGGGAGGTGGAAAATCAGAGCTGTAGGATCCAGGAAACGGGATCGACAGGTTAGATGATGCAAGGAAGGGGCCAGATGCCAAGAGATGCGGGTGGCCTCTAGGAGCTGAAAACGGCAAGGAAACAAATTCTCCTCTCAGAGCCTCCAGGGGGAACCTGCCCTGCCAACACCTTGATCGTAGCTCCATAAGACTCATTTCAGATTTCTGACCTCCAGGACTGTAAGAGAATAAACCTGTGTGGTTTTGAACCGCAAATTTGAGGCAATTTATCACAGCAGCAATAGAAAACTATACACCATCCCTCAAGGCCTAACTCAAATATTCCATATATTCACCCAGTAAACATTAGTTGAACATAGGCTCATTACGTTCAAGGCTCTGGGGCTGGTGGAGAGTCAGAAGGACACAGTCCTGGCCCTCATGAGAATTACGTTCTAGCAGGAGGGGCAGACGTCAGACAGCCTGCTGTACAATTAATGATTTATTCACTTGCTACTATAACATGGAAACTTGTCTATGTTTCCTGACCCTCAAAACACAGGCAGGCTTCCACGTTATAACATCAACCCAGAAACCTAGGAAATGAGTGGGAATTAGTTAGGTAAAGGCAGGGAAATCAGTGTAGATAGAAGGAAGAGCAAGGGCAAAGGTCCCCAGGCAGAAAAGAGCCATAAGACCACTGGGGCCAGCACAAAGGGGAAGGGTGATGCCACAGACACTGGCACTGCCAGGGGTGGACCACAGAGGCCGCAGAGGCCATGTTAAGATGTTAAAATTTCATCCTAAGAGCAATGGGAAAACATTGAAGAATTTTAAGCAGGGTAATGGAATGATGAGATGTGCTTTTTGAAAAGATCCCTCCAGTTTTAGGATGGAAAGTGGGTTGGAAAGGGGCAAACAGGCATCCAGGGACACTGGTCAGGAGTATTTAAAGAGTCCAGGTGAGCAACAGTAGAGTCTTGGGCCAGGTGGTGGGGAGAAGCAAGCTGAAGAGAAGTAGTCAACTGGGGGAGAGGTCTGGGAGGTAGACCAGTTGGACGCAGCTGACTGGTTGTGTAAGAAGAAGAAGAAGCGAATCGTGGTACCCAAGGGTCTGCTCTGAACAGCCAAATGGATGGGGAGCCCAGGAAGAGGAGCCCTCTGGGGAAGGAGGAAGAGGCTGAGCTCGAGGGGTCCGTGAGATGTCCAAGTGGAGATGTCCAGGAAGCAGCTGGAGTTGGGGTCCGGAACTCAGATGAGAGGTCGCAGATGGGAATATAAGTTTGGGAGTCACTGGCATGTAAGTGCAGTGTTTGGGAGCGGATGGGGTACAGCAGGGAGAGCAGAGAGAGTGAAGACGCCAAGCCTCCTTCATGAGACACTCTCTCCATCAACCATTTCCAGGCCAATGTCTCCTGGAGGATTTACCACGCTCAGCTTGTTCTAGAAGGATTTCCACGTGTGTCTTACAACCTTTTCCTCCTCTCAAAGGTGTGGGGGGTACTATTACCTTTCATCTCTGTGCCTAACACTGCTTAGCACAGTTCACTACACAGTAGATGCTGAAATGGATGTTTCATTGCAACAGACGGGCAGCCTGCACCTGTATGAATTTAAAACAGATTTCACGTCTTGCTTCTATCTCAGTGCAACTCACACAATGGAAGTTATATTTGAACAACTTAAAACAGACAACATTTCTGTATTTTTGTAGATTTTGCAGCTTCTGACTCAGTTCTCTCTGAGAGGTAGGTGGGGAGGTTCCCTGCTTTCAGGCGGCAGCTGCTGTGAGCGGGCAGGGGGTACGGCGGAGCAGCAGGGCTGAGCAGCCCAGGTGTCTGGGATTGAATCTCAGCCCCCATTAGAACTTGGACTGTGGTCCAAGTCCAAGTTCCTCATTCTCTCTGGGCCTCAGTTTCCTCATCTGTAAAAAGGGGCTAACAATAGCACCTCTCTCGTGAGCACCTTGAAAGGGTCACATGGGTTATACGTCTCTGTTGCTTAGAATAGTGCTTGGCACAGAAGAAGTACCAGCTACACGATTGCTCTTATGCCTCTGAGGGATGCAGTGGAGACAGGGCACGGTCAGTGTTCTCCTCCTCTGCCCATCTCTGTCACCCCGACTCCTGCACAGAGGAAACAGCTGCTCATGACGATAGCTACCACTTATTAGTACTGACCACGCGCTGGAAACTTTACGCTCACTGAAACATTGCATTCCCACAGCACACGGGAGTACTGTTGTTCCCATTTTAGGGTTAAGGAAATTGAGGCCTAGATAAGTTAAGTAGGTTGTTCAGGGCAGTCACGTATTTTTATTTATTTATTTATTCATTCATTCATTTATTTGGCTGCGCTGGGTCTCAGTTGCGGCACGCGGGATCTTCGTTGCCACCTGCAGGATCTTTAGTTGAGGCGTGTGGGATCTATAACAGTCCCCTGACCAGGGATCGAACCTGGGGCCCCTGCATTAGGAGCACGGACTCTTAACGGCACGGCACCACCAGGGAAGCACCCAGGTAGGTATTACTTGGTGGGTTTAGGAGTCAAATCGATGAACCTCAAATCAGAAGCTTTCTTCTAATACTGGAGCAATCAAACTTAAGTATGTGTTAAGAATTCCTGAGTGGTTCCGTGAAGATGCAGATTCTAAGCTCCCTTCATCAGAGACAGCTGGAGCCCAGGAGTCTGCATTTTACAAGCAAACCTGGCGTCTCTCCTGGTCTCAGCCTGCTCCCCAAGCATGGCTTAGTTACCCTGCAGCCTGCCAGGCAGTTCCAAATTCAAACCTGGTCCTGTTCCCAGGCCACAGGGTTCCACAACCAAACCTCAGTCATATTCCCAGACCAGAAGTTTCCAGAATCAAATGACAGTCATGTTCCTGGGCCACAGGGTTCCAGAATCAAACCGCAGTCATGATCCCAGGCCAGAGGGTTCCAGAACCAAACCTGGTCACTTTCCCAGGCCAGAGGGTTGCAAGATCAAACCTCAGTCATGTTCCCAGGTCAGTGGGTTCCAGAATCAAACCTCAGTCATGTTCATAGGCCACAGGGTTCCAGCATCAAACCTGGTCAGAATCAACCACTTCCATGATCCAGCCAAGCTCCCTCTGCCATCTGCCGGCTCAGCTGAGACGCCGCCCTGGGCCGGCAGGGCACAGTGCTCAGCTGCGGCCACCTGAGAATCTTAACTCCACCATGGTCCCCCTGGCCTCAGCCTGGATGATGTTGAAATAGCACAGCAGGGAATTCCCCGGTGAGTCACTGGTTAAGACTCTGCACTTCCACTGCTGGGGACATGGATTTGATCCCTGATCCGGGAACTAAGATCCCGCATGCCGTGAGGCACAGCACACCGCCCCCCCCCAAAAAAAGAAAGAAAGAATGAAATAGGACAGCAGCCCCCACAGAGTCAGGAACCCTCAGAGTGCGCTCAGCTTTCTTCCTTATCCTGCATCACGGCACCTCCAGGGGCTGTCTCTCTAGTCTAACGTGTAACACACACATTACCTAGCATCCCCATCCCTGCACTGAAGGTTCAGTTGTTCTTTTCCAAAATCCTATTGTCTACCTTGCTGAGAGGTGTGCAGCAAACGATGAACTAGAAGAGGGGAAGCTGCCTGGTGCTGGACCACTTCATTCACTTGAAAGGAAAGACGGGGTCGACAGGGAGAGCAGAAGCCGGGTGGCAGGGGGTGCTGGGCCAGGAGGAGAGCCAGCTGCAGAGATGGTGTGGTGGAGACAGGGGATGTTATGGAAACTGAATACCATATCATCCATTCGTCTGTCTTCCAGCTTTCAGGCCCTCAGTTTCCTAACCTGGAAAATGAAAGGCAGGAGTGGATGGACAGGGCTCTGCCAGGCTGAAAGCACTTCTAAGTACACTGGAGTCTTGTCCCATTTTCCAGGGAAAGCTTTGCTGCTGCATGAGTCACATGTGCCTGCAGCTCAGTCAACCAGGAGAAAAAGGCGGAAAGGAAGCGAGTGAAGCAGGATCAGCAAGGGGCCGGGAGCGCGTGCAATCACCCCCTGTCCTGGCAGACTAATGGGGCCGAGTGGTCTTCTCGGAGGGAGGGGTCTGGGTCTGGGCCCAGGGACTGAGACCCAGGCAGTCCTCACGAGTGAAAAGAAAGAAAGTCAGACAGAAAATGAAATGCATCCTGGGGAACAATTACTGGGACTAGAAAATTTGAACACAGCCTTAAGATGGGAATAGAGCAGTAAAGAATGGAAGGAACTTTCAGGAGGTTAGTGTCTTACATTTGAAGGCCAAGTCAGGTTGAGTTGCATGAAACGGAAAGGATGGAGAGGTGGATGGACAGACAGGAAGAAAAGATGCTGAGCTGGTGGAAACCACAGGTACAATGTGGAATTCTACTCCTCCCCTGTTGTGGAAGGGCATGGTTTTAACAAAGGGGGGCCCTTTATATATGTGGTCATGTGTTACATCTCACTCTCTGGATTCAAATGACTGATGACAAGTAAGCAGGGAGGAGCCTGTGTCTCTTAGGTCTTACCTATGCACGCCTGGCATTAGTGAAGTGCTCAATGAATATCATTGGAAGGACAAATTCTCATTCTCAATGCCACATTTAGTATGTTCCTTTGTACAAAGGATGCCTAATTCCATTAATGTTCAATTGAATTCATTATCAGTATCTCCTACTTTGTCTTTACATTATTAGAGTATCAGCTTTCCTTCTCAAATCCCTTCGTAAGCCGATTAATTAAAATCTTTTTCTTTCCTTGGTCAGACATTTTCTTAGTATTTCTACACACTAGATAATTTAGGTACACTTCTGTATTATCTCAGGAAAGTTACTTCAATTGTGTGTTTTTCTCATGGGGAAGGCCCAGTTTATAGAAGCAAAAGATACTTCAATTTTAAAAAATCTTTTTTTTTTTTTTTAAAAAAAGCCCAAATTTAAAAGTTAGGGAAAGAAAAAAAAAAAAAGGAAGAAGCAAAAGGACATTGACCAAGAATATGTACAATTGGAATGTCATATTGAATCTTTAGTTTTTCTGTTCCTTCCAATGACAAAAGAAGAGAAAATTAGATTAAAATGCATTAGGAAAATACTTGGAGATTATATGTCTGATAAGGGTCATATCCAGAATGTATAAAGAACTCTTACAATCTAATATAAAAAGACAAATAATCCAATTTAAAAATAGGTAAAGGCTTTGAATAGACAGTTCTCCAAAGAAGATTTACAAATAGCCAATAAACACATAAGAAGACACTCAGCATCATTAGTCATTAGGGAAATGCATAACAAAACCACAGTGCGACACCACTTTGCACCCATTAGGATAGCTATAATAAGAAAGGCAGGCAAGGGCTTCCCTGGTGGCGCAGTGGTTGAGAATCCGCCTGCCGATGCAGGGGACGCAGGTTCATGCCCCGGTCTGGGAGGATCCCACATGCTGCAGAGCGGCTGGGCCCGTGAGCCATGGCTGCTGAGCCTGCGCGTCCGGAGCCTGTGCTCCGCAACGGGAGAGGTCACAACAGTGAGAGGCCTGCGTACCGCAAAAAAAAAAAAAAAAAAAAAAGGCTGACAATAACAAGTGTTGGCGAGAATGTGGACGAGCTGGAGCCCTCATACATTGCTGGTGGGAATATAAAGCGGTGCAGCCACTGAGGAAGACAGTTCTGCAAAACGTTAAATACAGTTACCATGTGATCCAGCAATTCCACACCTAGATACATACCAAAGAGAATGGAAAACATATGTCCATACAAAACTTACACACAAATTCTCACAGCCGCATTCTAACAGCCAAAATGTGGAAACAAATTTCCATCAACTGATGGCTGGATAAAGAAGATGTGGCATATTCGTACAATGGAATAGTATTTGTCTAGAAAAAGGAATGAAGTACTGATACATGTTACAACATAACGAACCCAGAAAACATTGTGCTAAGTGAAAGAAAGTAGTCACAAAACCCACATAATACACACCAATGTTCATAGCAGACTATTTACAATAGCCAGGACACGGAAGTAACTTGTGTCCATCAACAGATGAATGGATAAAGAAGATGTGGTACATATATACAATGAACCATCACTCAGCCGTAAAAAAAGGAATGAAATATTGCCATTTGCAGCAACATGGACGGATCTAGAGATTATCATACTAAGTGAAGTCAAACAGAGAAAGACAAATATTATATGACATCACTTACATGTGGAATCCCCCCCCAAAATACAACTTATTTACAAAACAGAAACAGACTCACAGACGTAGAAAACAAACTTATGGTTACCAAAAAGGAAAGGGAAGGAGAGGGATAAATTAGGAGTATGGTATTAACAGATACACACCACTACATATAAAACAGGTAAGCAACAAGGATTTACTGTACTGCACCCGGAAGTATATTCAGTATCTTAATAATAACCTATAATGGAAAACCTGAAGATGTACACCTGCAACTAACACAATATTGTAAATCAACTATAGTTAAGTTTAAAAAGCCACATATTATATGATTCCATTTATATGAAATGTCCAGGATAGGCAAGTCCACGGAGACAGAAGATAAACTGGTGACTGCCAGAGGCTAGGGGCCTTGTAATAAGATGCTTACATCTACCTTAACAACTCTAAAAGCTTTCTGGCAGGTGTATATGTATGGGACTTACAACCTCATTGTCAATTCATGTCATTTCAGCTCACAGTGGAATCATGTCTAACAGGTAAGTAGAACGTTTGTGAACCGGATGGCAAGAAGTAGCTGGAAGGTGCAGGAAAATGGTAACATAAGGACAGAGAAACTGGAATCATCAGTGGCTTCAGGAAATGGATCCCCTGGGAACCGTGGGGACAAAAATTCATGGAGCTGAAACAAAATAAGGGAGAGAGAAGTGGTTGCAGGTTGCTAGGTGAGCTGGCCAGAGAAATGAGTAGAAGAAGGAAGAGAATACTCAAACATCTGCTCACTAAGCTTTCTCTCTGTGGGGTTCTCTGACTCCTCCCAGACAGCTCTTTTATTTTATTTTATTTTAAATTTTATTTATTTATTTATTTATTTTTGGCTGCATTGGGTCTTTGTTGCTGCACCTGGGCTTTCTCTAGTTGTGGCGAGCAGGGGCTACTCTTCGTTGCAGTGCACGGGCTTCTCATCGCAGTGGCTTCTCTTGTTCCGGAGCACGGGCTCTAGGTGCACGGGCTTCAGTAGTTGTGGCACGTAGGCTCAGTATTTGTGGCACGCAGGCTCAGTAGTTGTGGCTCACAGGCTCTAGAGTGCAGGTTCAGTAGTTGTGGCGCACGGGCTTAGTTGCTCTGGGGCACGTGGGATCTTCCCGGACCAGGGCTCGAACACGCACCGCCAGGGAAGTCCCCAGACAGCTCTTTTAAAAGCTACTTGAGGGCTTCCCTGGTGGCACAGTGGTTAAGAATCCGCCTGCCAATGCAGGGGACACGGGTCCAAGCCCTGGTCCCGGAAGATCCCACATGCCTCGGAGCAACTAAGCCCACGTGCCACAACTACTGAAGCCTGTGTGTCTAGATCCCATGCTCCACGACAGGAGAAGCCACTGCAATGAGAAGCCTGCACACCGCAACAAAGAGTAGCCCCCGCCGCAACTAGAGGAAGCCCGCGCGCAGCAACAAAAACCCAACACAGCCAAAAATAAATAAATAAAATAAAACAAATAAATAAATAAATAAAAGTTACTTGAATTAATGTTAACTTTCTGATTACAGGAATGTGTGGGCATAGGAGAAGAGGTGACATGAATCTGGCCAGAGAGCAATTTATTTAGAAGATTTATATGTTGCCTTCAAGGGGAATGAACACAATTCAGAGAAGAGAACTGGAACTCAGCGTCTTTATCTGATTAGGGCTGGGCCCTGTACTTTGAAATGCTCGTCATGTCCCAGGTGGACGTGAGACACATCTTGGCTATTAGAAGGCAAGCTACTGCAATCACAGGCTTATTCTGTAAGCTCATCTGACGGGGCTCATCTAAAGAACCATGGAAGCGCGCCCTCTCCGCAGTTCTAGGCAGCAACTCGCAGAGCCTGCGTTTGGAATTAGGCTGGGCTGAGGCTTTCAGCTATCATTCAACAATATCTTTTCTTCTGACAAAAACAGTTAAAAACATAGAGATGGCTAACGGGCATTTAGATTTCTGGAATCTCTTTTTATTTTCAGCACAGAAAAAAAGGATTAAACTCAGTGCATACAATTTGGTTGTCTGTGCAAAGTGTTCATCCGGTGCCCACGGCACATAGCGGCACATAAAGGCAGGTCCACCCTCCCACCAACAGCCTCCTCTTACTTATCCTGTTTCACGAAAGCAGTTTCTTCTACTGTCAACATGCCTATAAAATGCAGGACCTGCTCATAGGCTAGGGCAGGAATCTACGCTCAAGCACATTGCCCGAAACTGCATGTGAGCAACCCCTTTTGATGTGTGATTCTGCAGCGCTGAATTGCCTCTGTAATAGGCACCCCTTATGGGTCATCATTCTGAAAGGCTCCCATTCTTGGTCCAATATGCCCACAGGGCTTCAATCTAGTCATGGTCTGGTACCTCTCCTTCAGAAACTAGATAGCTTTAAAAACTAGAATCTTAGCATCTCCTCTGATGCCAAATCACAGAGGCCTGGTCAGTTAGAGCTCTGACCACTGTTTGCGCAGGGATGCTTTCGGCCTGGGACAGGAAAGGGGCTGTGACCCATGGCAATGGCCACGACCACCTGTTGTTAAAAGCCTTTTGGGGAAAAGGAAAAAAAGCGTCTTCAGATCTTCCTTTCTTGATAATCAACTCTGTCTTTCTAGAAACCTAGCATTTGCCCAAACTATCAAATGAAAACATTTTTTCATTTTAGGAAAAGCCTCCGGATTCCATATATTTCCAGATCTTCAACACGAAAGATGAGCCTACGCCAGCAGAATGCGGTTCATTCTGGTCCTGAGGGCTTGCTCTGCTTTGGCTAAGAAGATGCAAAACGTAGGCCTACGGCATTCAGGCCTGCGTGCTCGGTAAGGAAAGACGTTGCAATGGAAGAGAAATTTCTCAAGTGGGCTTTCTTTGTCAAGTCCATTTTTAGTGAATCTCCATCCAACTGGGCCCCCGGTCTGAGAACAAATTCACTGCGTCCCAGGAGCATCTGTACAGGCTGATGTGTTGAAGGGAGAGGAAATGGGAAAGAAGAGGCTGCTGATTGCTGGTGAATTTTGCAAACTGGAATCTTATTCTCAACTTGTCATCTTCACCTGAGCTAGGAAACAGATTCACATCCCTAATTCATCTAATGAATTAAATGAAGAAATCACAGCACAAAGGGGTAAACGGAATAAGTGAATAAAACAAACTGTAAACAAACTAACAATAATTAGGCAAGACATGTTTGTAGGTTCTGGTTTGGATGGATGTAATGAATGATGAGGTGGAAAAGCCACTTCCCTTCCTACCATTCTCAGACTGTAACTTGACTTTGTTTTATAAATGATGTGAGTCATCCGGGGGCTGGACCGCGGTTCTCAGCAGCCTTCACTGGAAACCCAGGAAACGCCTATCAGACCCACCCCACGTCCTAACCAACCTAAAGAAGTGTCAGAACTCACCTCCGAGCTCCTTCAAACTATGAAGCCTCGTCCCCCAAGTGGTTCTCATCTTTGGGCTGGGGGAGGGGCAAGGCTGTCACCCTCACTCTGTCTCCATGGAATGGAAAGTCACTCTACTACTCTAATTTGTGAGAGTTTGCTCTTTTTAGCCTCCCTGTAGCAATCTAGACGCTGTTCTCACTTATTCTGTCTTTTCCACTCTCGGACTATCTTGACTCCAGCTACCCATGAAGCCAGAAGGCCTGCAGATTTCCCCTTCCCTCTCCAGCACAAAGTGAGGTGCTGAATAGGTAAGATACTCCAGAAACTTTCCTTGGTTACTCTGTCCTTTTTCAGTACTGAAAGTCATTCTCTACTTATCATCCTGTCTGATTCATTTTCCAAATTTTCTCCTCTAGGAAGAAGGACAGGGTAATAGCACCTAATTCAATATGTCCTGAGATGGGAGTCAAGACGACTGTGCCCCCCCAAAATGGACAAGTAGATCAATGGAACAGAATCGAGAGCCCAGAAATAAGCCCACACACCTATGGCCAATTAACCTTCGACAAAGAAGGCAAGAACAACAATGGAGGAAAGACAGTCTCTTCAACAAATGGTGTTGGGAAAAGCTGGACAGCTACACATAAATCAATGGAGTTAGAACACCCGCACACACCGTACACAAAACTAAACTCAAAATGGTTTAAAGACCTAAATAAAACTCCTAGAAGAGAACATAGGTAAAGCATTCTCAGACATAAATCATAGGCATATGTTCTTAGATCAGTCTCCAAAGGCAAAAGAAATAAAAGCAAACATAAACAAATGGGACGTAATCAAACTTAAAAGCTTTTGTACAGCAAAGGAAACAATCAACAAAACAAAAAGACAACCTATGGACTGGGAGAAAATATGTGCAAATGATGCGACTGACAAGGGGTTAATATCCAAAATATACAAACAGCTCATACAACTCAATATCAAAAGAATAAACAACCCAATCAAAAACTGGGCAGAAGATCTGAATAGACATTTCTCCAAAGAAGACATACATATGGCCAACAGGTACATGAAAAGATGCTCAACATCGCTAATTACTAGAGAAATGCAAATCAAAACTACAATGAGGTATCGCCTCACACTGGTTAGAATGGCCATCGTCAAAACGTCTACAAGTAATAAATGCTGGAGAGGGTGTGGAGAAAAGGGAACCTTCCTACACTGTTGGTGGGAATGTAAATTGGTATAGCCACTAAAGAGAACAGTATGGATGTTCCTTAAAAAACTAAAAATAGAGCTACCATATGATCCAGCCATCCCACTCCTGGGCATATATCCAGAAAAGATGAAAACTCTAATTCGAAAAGATACATGCACCCCAATGTTCATAGCAGCACTATTTACAATAGCCTAGATGTGGAAACAACCTAAATGTCCATCAACAGATGAATGGATAAAGAAGTTGTGGTACCTATATATACCATTGAATACTACTCAGCCATAAGAAAGGGTGAAATAATGCCATCTGCAATACATGGATGGACTTTGAGGACATTATGCTGAGATAAATCAGACAAAGACAAATACTGCACGATATCCCTTATATGTGGAAACTAAAAAAGCCAGACTCATAGAAACAGAGATTTAATGGTTACCAGGTTACCAGTGTCTGGGGGTTCGGGAACTGGGGAGATGTTGGTCAAAACGCACAAACTCGCAGTTAGAAGACGAATAAGTCCTGGAGATCTGATGCACAACACAGAGAGTATATTGAACAGTACTGTGTTACAGGGACTTCCCTGGTGGCCCAGTGGTAAAGAATCCGCCTTCCAATGCAGAGGACGTGGGTTGGATCCCTGCTCAAGCAACTAAGATCCCACATGCCGCTGGGCAACTAAGCCCGGGTGCCACAGCTATTGAGCTCACGTGCCTCAACTAGAGAAGAGAAAATCCGCACACCACAACTAAAGAGAAGCCCGCGCGCAGCAGCTACGCTCCCGTGTGTCGCAACTGAGACCCAACGCAGCCAAAAAAATAAAATTTAAAACAACAACAACAACAAAACCCAACAAAAAAGCCCCCAATACTGTATTATAAACTTCAAAGTTGCTGAAAGACTAGATCTTAAATGTTCTCACCCCAAAAAAGAAATGATAATTATGTGACGTGACAGAGACGTTGGCTAAGACTTCAGGGATAACCACATTGCAATACACACATGTATCAAATTAACACCATGCACAACGTTATACATCAATTATATCTCAATTTTTTTAAAAAGCATTTCTTAGCTGTATGCCAGACACACACATCAGTTTAGATTACAAGCGTTCAGGTTAAACCTCTCCATTTAATAACACTAGGGTATAGGTCACACACTAAGTCAATCAGCAAAGGATTAGCCACTATTATTTATTCCGAGAGGGAGGCAGGTGTCCTCCAGGCAGGGCCTCCTAGGCCACATTCAGGAGTTTGCTATTTCTCCTAGTGAAAGAGTTTAAGCAGGAGAATCCCAGGGTCTTATATGGGTTTTGAAATATTACTTCAGATATTGGATTGAGGATGAAATCAAGGTGAGAGAGCGTGAACTGGGGAGACCAGTTGGGGGCAACCGTAGTATATGTTCCCAGAACAGATAATAGTTGAGTATGTGAAGACACACACACACATCTATCTATCTATCATCATCCCTCTCTCTCTCTGTCTTGTCCACCCATCTGCTTATTAAACACATACACATTATACATACAATTGTCCTGTACACCCAACGGAGCTCTAAAGTACAGAGGCCCAGCTCAGCCTGCCCTTGCAGTGGAATCAGACTTACATTCGCTTCTGTTTGTTGGACGGCTTCCTTCTCAAGCTATGTCCTGTCGGTGGAGGTCGAGCTCACCAGACTGCCCCAGTCCAGACTCTGCAGGAACCAGGGCTAACCCTGCTGGATGCAGAGGCAGGCCTGCAGCTGAGATGCCCAGTGGACCCTGCAGGAAACGGCTGGGAAGGCACCTCTTTCCTCCTCTCAGAGCATCAGTGGCCACGCTGCTCCCTCTCTGTCCGACCTTGGTTTATGGTTCAGGCTCTAAGGGCTCCTCAGACAAACATGGCCCCCCAGGCCTACAGGAGTCTCAGGAGGCATCGTGTAGACAGGCCGGGTCCTGGCTTTGTCTTCCCGCTTAGGGAAAATCCACCTCCACCCCAGTGCACAGACAGGCAGAGGGACATGAGCGCACAGAATGCACCAGATCTGAGGGTAAAAATGCTGCTGAAAGTTTGCAGTTCACAAGAACACCTGCTTCACGGAACGGAGGCGATTCTCATGCTTTCCAAAGGTCAAAGGATCAGGTGTCCTGGATTTACCGTCATCACCGTGAGAAGTGGGTGCTTTTCTGGCTCTCCCTGCTCCGTGGGAATCTCTGCAGGCCGGGATCAGGCAGGAGGGGCAGCTTCCTGCAGCCTTGCAGGCGGCCCCTTGAACTTCACGCAGGTGCTTGTCAGGGACGTTCTTAGCCACGGACGTTTCCACCTGATGCTTCTTTACGCTCCCGTGGCCCGAGGAGCGCTGTTCAATTCAGGGCTCTGCTCTTTGCCCGCCTTTGACTTGTTAAGTCTCTGCTCAACATTACCAAGATTCTGGAGGCAAAACCTACAGGGTGATGCTGCACTTGGAATGTGAGCTCCACGCAGATGAAGCACACCTGGGCTGAAGCAGGTCCTGGAAAGTAGTGGACCCGGGGGGACAACGAGCCTCATTGTCTGACAATCCCTGCTTCGAGGCGCGATGCTTACTAAGGCCACAGTTAACTGTGTAGATATTTATTTACATTATATTTTAAGACTTCAGAAGCTGGCACAGTGCGAGGGAGTAGAGTTTCACATGAGGGCTTAGACAGAGGGGTACCAGTGGGTGGTGGCTCATCCCTCCTCCTCCAGGCCAGAGTTACAAGGGTCTGGGATACTGGTGCCCTTGGCCCTGGGGGGTGGGGTGGGGCTGGGTGGTCCCCTCCGGCCGTGAGTTGCCTCATCCAGGTACCCTGGTGTGCTGCATGGAGGTACCTGCTGCGAAGAGGGTCCGCACACATGGCCCCAAGCGTGCCCAGCCCCAGCCCCCAGAGAGGGCCTCTCTAAGCTGGATTTCTCATGGCCCCAAGCTCCTGCTGACGGCTGCCTGGGACCTTCCAGGAGACAATTCCCTCCACAACCTGAGCGCTGCGGTACGTCCTCTGCTCTATTCTGTGCCCACCTCCAGGGACAGGTGTGCTCTGGGGTCTGCGATCAACGTGCCCTGCACAATGGCTGCCTTTAGGCTGCCGGAATGAGGAACACCTCAGACGTCTAGAAAGGTACCTGGGAATATACTTCTAGTAACAGCAAGCTTGTTGAGACTATTCCATGAAATAGTCAAGAACAAGGAGACTATTCCATGAAAAGAGGAGGCACTCCTTTTCCTGGCTTCCTGCCATCCCCGATAGGGCACTGGGTCAGCTGAACTGCCTCCACCCTGATGGATGGATCTCCCACCAGCTCCCAGAGGTAAGCGACAGGGTCCTATCCAGGCTGCATTTTATGGTGCATTGTTGCTTTGATTATTACCACTTCCCCTCCTCAAAGAACTGACACATTTGTTTGCTGAATGTGTTTTTCATATTTTGCATAAAGAGTCATAGCATTTTGGAGCTGGGGGTATCTTATCCCAGTTCTAAAAGCATCACTACGTTACAGGTGAAGGGACTTGCCCAAGGTCCCCTGCTGCCTCTGCTGCTACTGCAGGGGTGCCCTCCCACGTGCGTCCCGCCCCCCACCCTCCCCAAGCTCGGCGCAGACACGGCAGTGGCAGGATTGGACCTCAAGCTCCACATTCTGATTTCAGACAAAGGTGTTGGATACAGTGTTCCATTTTTGCCCAACTGTCCTTTCTCTGAGAGAGTTTTTGAGAAAGTGATTTAAGGGACTCTGGGTCTTTATTGCACACACCTCACTGGGGCAGGTAGAAATTAATTTGAAAAACAATAAGTGTATTCTATGCTGCATGTGCCTTGGAGACAAACCACTGGCTCTTCCTTCACTCCCCTCCCCTCCCCTCCCCTCCCCTCCCCTCCCCCCACCCCTCCCCTCCCCTCCCCCCCACCCCTCCCCTCCCCCCCACCCCTCCCCTCCCCTCCCCTCCCCCACCCCCACCTTTGCCGTAACAAAGAGAGCTGCCATTTCTCCATCCAGTGTTGTGCAAGACGCTGCAAATCTTTTCAACTCTCTCCATCACCCTAGGAGGTAGAAACCACTATTCCCATTTTACAGATGAGGAAACGGAGGCTCCCAAAGGTTGAATAACTTGCCCCAAATCACACAGCTTGGTGAGTGGTAGAATTCTATTGATCTGATTCCACGGCTATATATACTCTTTCCACGTGAAAATACATTTCTACAACATACGTTGCCAATGTATCTGGAACACATTGGCTCTAGGCTTTTAATTGTTTGCAATGACTTGTATTCTAAACCAAGATCAGCTTCATATTTAAGTTTTGTATCTTCTGGAGATGTGTCTTAGGAGCCTAAGATATAACTGTGAAAAACCATTTGGAAGCCACATAAGAAGTTAAGATCACTTTATCAGAATAAAGTCGTCATTTCAATAATTTTTTTCAAAGCAAAAAAGAACCTTCAAAACTACCTAGTCCACCACTTAATTTCATAGATGAGGAAAGCAATGTGGAGAACCCAGTGACTTAGCCACAGTCTCGGTGCTGGTGAGACCCAGAGCCAGGCCCAGAACCTGCCCCCTAGCCAAGTGGCAAAGACAATGCTTTGCATCTCAGGGCCCCGTTAAAGCCACAGCCTCGGGCTTCCCTGGTGGCGCAGTGGTTGAGAATCTGTCTGCCGATGCAGGGGACACGGGTTCGAGCCCTGGTCTGGGAAGATCCCACATGCCGCGGAGCAACTGGGCCTGTGAGCCACAATTACTGAGCCTGCGCGTCTGGAGCCTGTGCTCCGCAACGGGAGAGGCCGCGATAGTGAGAGGCCCGCGCACCGCGATGAAGAGGGGCCCCCGCTTGCCACAACTAGAGAAAGCCCTCGCACAGAAACGAAGACCCAACACAGCCAAAAACAAATAAATTAATTAATTAAAAAAAAAAAAAGCCACAGCCTCCCTGCCTCGTGCAGAGCACCTGGATGGGGGAGGCCGGGCCCTTGCCTACCTGCAGAACTCTCCTTCGGATTCCGGCAGCAGGAGGGAGGCCGTGGGGTTCTTCATCAGATCAGCCACCAGGAGGTCCTTGGGTGTCACATAGAAGAAAGGAACCCCCGTGCTGTTGTTGAGGGGGCCGTCACTGACCGGCAGGCAGTTCCCAAACGGCAGTCCTGGGATCTAACAAACACCAAAAATGGCCTTTTCAATGCAGGGTTGTGGATTGACTTGAGCTGGGAGCTCAGTCTGTGTCTCTGACCAGGAAATATAGCATTGGGGGTGCGAGGGCAGCATGGCATCACCGTGGTTTTGACAGGTCATGAATCAAAGCAAAGTGGTTCCCCACCTGCCCACTTCACCCAGTGACGGCTCCAGAATTCCTACAGAGGAGCTTAGCAGTGGCATCTGTAGAGGAGGGATGGTGAGGGGATTATTCTTGAAGCTGCAGGTACACAGCAAACACACTCTATTAAACGGAAAGTTATTTGGGGTAAAGGCAATGAAAATCATGGAAGGGTGGAGGGTCACTAAAACCTTTCTCACAAGCTAGCCCTTGGGAGCCCCACTGCCTTCACCACCTCCCCCATATTTTTGGCAACTTTGGGGATAGAATCTAAGTCTTTTTTTTTTTTTTTTTTTTTTGCGGTACGCGGGCCTCTCACTGTCGTGGTCTCTCCCATTGCGGAGCACAGGCTCCGGACGCTCAGGCCCAGCGGCCATGGCTCATGGGCCCAGCCGCTCCGCGGCATGTGGGATCTTCCCGGATCGGGGCACGAACCCATGTCCCCTGCATCGGCAGGCGGACTCTCAACCACTGCGCCACCAGGGAAGCCCAGAATCTAAGTCTTAACCTAACATCTTACCTGGTCTTTGGACTCCAGGAACTTTCTGGTATTGTTTCCTTTAGGGTCACACCACTTTCTCACTTATTAGTCACATTTTAAAATTGTAATCAATAATATTTTAATAGGATAACTCAGCAACTTATGGGAATTTGGTTTCTTATCCTTCTAGCTTCAAGGAAGACACATAAACATGCTAAACCAATGTTTTGCTCACGATCATCCAGTAGAGCAGATGAAATTCTCAGACACGTACACAAATACTTCTTAGGTTTCTCCCAAGCCCTGCTGGGTCCAGCATCATGACCTTTACCCTTCACAGAGCGTTCCTCATTGTTACTTAGCTCAGAACTCGGGGCTGTCTTTGTCTTTGAAGTGTCGCATGACAACAGTGTGTAGAATTGTGATAAGGGGTGGTTTTAATCTTTTAGAAAACCCAACGTTGAGGAATCCTACAAAATGCTAATATGTCATTCCCAGATCCTGTTTCTCAGCTGGTCACTCACAAACTGAGTAGAGTCATGTCTTGCACACGTGCCAGGCACGTGGTAAATGTTCTCTGAATTTATTGCATTTGGAGTATAGGTCAATACCGGAAAAGGGAACTACTAACAAAGCTAAGAAAAGGGATGTTGAAAGTCATAATACCTTGAATACACTGGCACTAGAGTTTTAATTGCTTGAAGTGATCTGTGTTTTAAACCAAGATCAGCTTCATATTTAAGCTTCATATCTTCCGAAGGTATGTCTTAGGAGTATAAGATATAGCTGTGAAGAACTATTTGGAAGCTGTGAAAGACCTTATGATCATTTCTCATCAAAATAAAGTTGTCGGGCTTCCCTGGTGGTGCAGTGGTTGAGTGTACGCCTGCCGATGCAGGGGACACGGGTTCTTGCCCCGGTCCAGGAAGATCCCACATGCCGCCGAGCGGCTGGGCCCGTGAGCCATGGCCGCTGAGCCTGCGCGTCCGGAGCCTGTGCTCCGCAACGGGAGAGGCCACAACAATGAGAGGCCCGCGTACCGCCAAAAAAAAAAAAAAAAAAAGTTGTCATTTAGATATTTTTTTTTTCAAAGCAAAAAAGGACGTTCAAAACTACCTAGTCCACCACTTAATTTCATAGATGAGGAAAGCAAAGTGGAGAACCCATTGACTTGGCCACAGTCTCTGAGCTGGTGAGACCCAGAGCTGGGCCCAGAACCTTTCCCCTGGCCAATGACTTACACACTCCATAAAACAGTATATTTTTTTTTGCATGAAATAAATAGGAGTTCAAATTACTGCCCTGTAATAAAACCCTTACATCGGTCTTAACAGCCCTAAAAGCTTTCTGGAAGGTGTACACGTATGGATGTTACATCCTCATCATGTATCCACGGCATTTCCACTTCAGGTGGAATCATGTCTAACAGGTGAGTAAAACATCTGTGAAACGAACGATGAAAGCTGCAGCTGACGACAGCGCTGTCACTCCAACATTTACACGCTTTGCACAATAAATCTCCTTTCCAGAACAGTTCTCGAATTCCATTTTTTAAAATGCAAATTTCCGCCAAAGCCCCGGTTCGGGGTCAGTAAGTGATGGGGCAGCTCTGGTCTATGGGCGGGCAGGGGCTGGACGCGCTACTCGGTGATGCCAAAGGTGGCTCAGGCTTCTTTTGTCCAGGTCTCTGGTCGGGCGCTGGTTATTTGCACACCTCTTTGGCCATTTCAAGACTGTGCTTCTCGACTGCGCTTCGGTCCCCATCCACCTGGCAGGAAGCCTGCTTGTCGTCCTCTCCCCCAGCACCAACCCCCACCCCTCCTGCCTTTGCCAGGGTGCCAGGGTAACCGAAGCACAATCTGGCTGCATTAATTACACGCTGTCCACGCCGACCCAGCCTCCAGCGCACGTCTGCTAGACCTGGATCCGAGCGCGGGAGTTGCCCCAGGCTCTCCCTGTTCCCTGCACGCCGCTCCCGGTCGGGTGGCTTACCTTCTCGTGGGCGGACACGGTGGCCAGACAGCCCCAGGCGCTGGCGTGGGCCAGGAAGCGGGCGGTGCCCGGGCGCAGCCTCGCGCTGCCCTCGCGCCGGTAGGAGAACATCCCGGGCGGCGCAGGGGGCGGCCTGGCGCGGGCGGTGCCCTCCGGGGGCGGCAGGTGAGACTCCTCCTCGTGCGCCGAGGCCGGGAAGCTCCGCTGCCAGATGCTGCCCGAGTCTTCCAGCAGCGCGGGCAGCGCCTCCTCGGTGGAGGCGCTGTCTAGCTCCTCGTCCACCTCGTTGGTGACGGCCCAGGACACGGAGCTCACGATCACGTAGCCCGTGGCCGGGGACAGCAGGGCGCTGCAGCACAGTAGCCAGCACAGGCGGGGCCCGGGCTGCCGGCCGCGGCGCCCGCACATCTTGCGGGGCGCGCCCGGCCCCGGGAACCGCGGGCAGCGGCCCCCGACGGCGGACCGGGAGAAGAACCCGCTGCCCCCGCCGCAGGCGCCCGGGGGCGGGGCCCCGGGGCCGCTCTCGCAGCCGTGCGCCGCGTGGGAAGGTGGGGCTCCGCACGCACGGCAGACACGGTGCGCAGTCCTCTCTGCGCGGCTGGGCCGGAGATGCGCCTTTCCCGCTGGATGGAACGGGTTCTGCAGCCAGACAGGGGGGCGTTCAAATCCCGGCTCAGCGCACTCCTCCACTCACCAGCTGTGTGGCCCTGCCGAGTTACGTAAGCTCTCTGTGCCCGGTTCCTTCATTAGGAAACGCATAAAACAGTATTTACATCATGGGAGTGAGGGATGGGAGGATGGAACGGGTTAATATTTGGAGAGGCTTAGAACAGTGTGTGGTGCGGAGTAAGCGTTCTGTGCTGTGAAACAGACACAAGGTAGGGATGGTTATCATTTTATGGCGGAGGAAGCCGAGCGAATGATGAAGATTAGCGCCAAGTCCGTCTGAGGCCAAAGCCCATCCTCTTGCTCTGTAAGGACCGTGACCGTCCTACACTTCGCTGTGACAGGAGGGCATTGCTTCCAGTTCATCTAAAAGCAGAATCAAATTGCTCACTACACATACACTAAAATAAAGGGGAGTCAGCAGTACCCAGCGAGAACGTGGCCAGGATGGTGTGGCAGAGGACTGTATGAACGCACAGCCCTTAAACACATTCTCGTATCGATGGGAAGCTGGCTTGTTTCCAATAATAAAGTTTTATGAACAGTCTTGTGTTCTGATGTGTTGGTATCCTTTATGTTCTGTCTCACTTCTCTGGGCTCCTGTTTTCTCCTGTTGTTGCTGTGGTAACCAACTAATGGTGGTACAGACGGCAGCAGGTTACCTCACCAGTCTGCATGTCCCTTGCTTTCTGCCTCAGGGCCTCTGTGCCAACTGCCACGCGGGACATAAGTAGGGTTCCACTGAGCAATGTGAAAACCCACGAGTGCAGAACATTAACCCCCCATGGCCACGACCCTTGGCGAATGGGTCCAAAAGCCAGAAGATAAATACTCCCCACTCCCAAGTCACAAGTGGATGATTCCGAAGGCCACTCTCCACAATTTCTCGGAGGGTCTCCAACAGGATTGAGCCCCGGTTACTCACAATGGTAACCAGCCCAGTGACGCACCCTTAGCATGGCTTTCCATCCTCCGTGTTCCAGTCATTCTAGTCAGTCCCCCCACTGTGGTTCTGTAGGACTGCATCCCAGAATGACTAGCTAGGGGCAGGTCCTCTTCTCAGACCCAGTTCTCGAGAGGATGCCAAGCTCAGGTACAGGTGCGCACACGCAAGAGCTCTCTCGAGTGTGTACCTTGTAGTGGAGTTGCGGGTTCCGGGGCACGAGTCTGTTTCATTTTATTATATAACACCACACTGATTTCCTCAGTGATGGGACCAATTTATTGCTACCGTCAGTGCGTGGAGGTTCCTGTTGCTCCACATTCTCAGCGACACAGATTATTGCGAGGCTGTCTGTCCCCCCTCCCGGCAATCTAGCGGATGAGTAGTGAGAACTCATTTTTAGTTTAATGGCTCACGTGGTTGATCCCCTTTTCATACAGGTATTGGCCAGCTGGATACCCTCTTTTGTGAAACGCCTGTTAATGTCTTTTGTCCATTTGTATTGGGTTGTCTGTACTTTTTTGTATTGATTTATTAGAATTCATTTTATTTCCTATGTTCCAGGCTTTGGGTGTTCAAATATGTCACAGATTGTCTTTGGCTTGTTTGAATGGTTAATTTCATGTGTTAACTTGACTGGGCTAAGGGATGCCCGGACAGCTGGTAAAACGTTATTTCTGGGCGTGTCTGTGTTTCTGGGAGAGATGAGCATTTGAATCAGACTGAGTAAAGATCACCCTCACCAATGCAGTGGGCGTCATCTGATCCAGTGAAGGCCTGAATAGGACAGAAAGGCAGAGGAAGGACCAATTTGCTTTCTGCCTAAGTGGGACATCCATGTGCTGCTGCCCTTGGACATCGACACTCCTGGTTCTGGAGCCTTTGGACTCACTGCATTGGTCCCCCTGGTTCTCAGGCCTTCGAGATGTCAGGTTTGAGAGCCCTCACCAGAAAATGGATCAGCTGGAACCTTGATCTTGGACTCCTCAGCCTCTAGAACTATGAGAAAATAAATTTCTGCTGTTTAAGCCACCAGATCTGTAGTTTATTGTTATGGCAGCCTAAGCAGATGAATACAATAAACATACTGAAATTAGCTTATCCATTCTCCTAATGATGGTTATTAGTATTGTTTTCAGGTGTTATCTGTTAGGACTGAAATTGCTATAAATATCCTTCTACAAGTCTTTTTGTGAATGTATGTTTTCTTTCCTTTGGGTAAATACCTAGGAATAAAATCACTGGGTCATAGCGTAGGTATATGTTTAATTTTATGCAGAACTTGCTGTTATGGACTGAATGTTTGTGCCCCCCAAATTCATGTGTTGAACTTCTAACCCCTAATGTGACAGTATTTGGAGATGGGGCTCTTGGAAGGTAAGTAAGGTTAGATTAGGTCATGAGGGGATTAATGGCCTTATGAGGAAAGGGAGAGTCCCTGCGCCCCCCTCCCCACTGCGTTTCTGCTCCAAGGAAAGCCCATGTAAGGACACAGCAAGAAGGCAGATGTCTGCAAGAAGGAGGAGAGCGCTCACCAGGAACCCATCACCTGGCACCTTGATCTTGGACTTCTAGCCTCCAGAACCGTGAGGAATAAATGTCTGTTTCTTTAAGCCACCCAGTTTACGATATTTTGTTATGACAGCCCAAGCAGATGAAAACACTGACAAACTGTTTTCCAAAATGATTTTTGACCATTTTATAGTTCTACTAGCAATATATGAGTACTTCAGGAGGTCTCTAAATGATGCATGAGGTGATTTCACAAAGAAGGAGCTATTCTGCATTGGGGCTCAGTTACTTGGCTTGGTAACATTTCCCATAGATCTCAGATTTGTTTATTGTAAGCAATCCTGAACCATCGTGTGTGTGCTGTTATAGAAAAGGACTCCCCCACTGGCAAATACTATGAGGTTTGGCTGCAGGAAATTGGTCCTCGGTATATTTACGAGCAGATCTGACTTGTAATGGGAGAAAACGGACTGCAGACCTGCTGCTTATCTATCACTTCCCATGAACAAATACCTTGTCAAGGACAATAAGAGGCACGTGGTCAAAGGTACCGAAGCACCATTTAAAGTTTGGGGCTGGAAATGTGCAAGAGGAGCCTGGGATGTCTTCTCCAGTCGAAAAAAGCAGCAGCAGCAGCAGCAGCTAGAAAAGACCAATGAAACAGGTCAGAAGAAGCAACTTGAAAGGTCCTCCACTGGGAAAAGATGGAATAATTTAGGCATCAAAAAGGAAAATGATGGCAGTTAAAGAAAGGCCTAAATGTACACTTACCATACTTCCCAGCAATTGCACTCCTGGGCGTTTATCCCCGAGAAATAAAAACATATGTTCCCCACAAAAACCTGTAGACACCGTTGTTCATAGCAGCTTTATTCATAATAGGCCCAAAGTGGAAACAACCCAAATGTCCCTCAATACGTGAATAAACAAACTGCAGTGTATCCATACCACGGAATACCCCTCGGCGCTACAAAGAAACAAACTATTAATAAAGGCAACAACTTGGGTGGATCTTAAGAGTATCCTGCTGAGAAAAAAAAGCTAGTCTCAGAGGTTACCTATTGTATGATTTCATTTATATGACATTCACAAAATGACAAAATTATAGGGGTGGAAGCCGTTAGTTGCTGCTAAGGGTTAGTGATGGTGTGTGGCTATATAAGGCGATAGCATGAGGGAGCTCTCTGTGGTGACCAACAGTTCTGTATCTTGACTGTGGTGGTGGTTACATGAACCCACAGGTGATGGAAAATGCTAGAACTCTACACAGACATTGCATCAATGGAAAATTCCTGCTCTTGATGTTACAATCCAGTTGTTAAGATATAAGTATTAGGGGAAACTGGGTAGAGGGGAAACTGGGTAGAGGGTACACAGGTCTCTCTGAGTGAATAATGATTAGAAACAAAATTAAAAACAAATCCTCATGAGTCATCGCTAGAAGTTGTTAGGACATCCAATTTATTCTGAAAAACATTTTTTTCAGATAATTCTAAACAATTAAAAAAATTTTTATTTTATATTGGAGTAGAGTTGATTTAAAAAGTTGTCTTAGTTTCAGGTGTACAGCACAGTGATTCAGGTACACATATACATATACCTATTCTTTTTCAAATTCTTTTCCCAGTTAGGTTATTACAGAATATTGAGCAGAATTCCCTGTGCTCTACAGTAGGTCCCTGTTGGTTATCTATCTGAAATATAGTCGTGTGTATATGTCAATCCCAAACTCCTAATTTATCCCTCTATCCCACTCCTCGGTGTACCTACCTAAGAGAATTGAAAACATATGTCCACACAAAAACTTGTACACAAATGTTTACAGAGGCATTATTCAAATGGAAACGAACTTATTCATGTTTTCTATTAAGTGAAAACCACCTGGGTGTCCATCAGATGATGAATGGGTAAATAAAATGTGGTATATCCATTCAATGGAATTATCATTTCAATAAAAGGAGTGTTTCTGGGGGCCAGGAAAAAGCGGAAAAGGTAATGAATGTGAATGTGTGTGGGGATTCTCTGAGGTGATGAAAATGTTCTAAAATTAGATCAAGGTCATGGTTGCACAGCTCTCTAGATATGCTAAAATCATTGAATTTGATGAAATGAAATTCACGTTTTATGGCAAGCCAAGAAAATTTAATTATAAAATGTGTCTTTGCCTGTTTGCCTTCTCTATAGTGTATACTGTGTATCTGTGTTAACCAGATCTCCTTAGGAGATAACCTTCCTCCTTAATCTTGTAAGGGGCCAGGATGACCCATGACCAGCTCTTCACTTTGTCCGTGTAGATCTGGATGGTGTAAACTGTCAATAATATGCCATTTGACGTATAACCTTTTGTCTCAAAAACTTATATAACTATGCTTGGACCTCTGACAGGTCAAGGCAGAACTGTTCTCAGAGCTTTCTGAATAATCCTCAGGTTGGCTCAAATAAACATTTTCCTTTCTGAGATGGATTACTGATTAATTTTTTCATCAACAAATTGTACACTTTAAATGAGAAGAATTTAGGGTATGTATATCTCCAAAAAAAAGTTTTTAAAATCTGACCTGGGGCAAGCTCTTGGTTACAATTTCTCAGGACAGCTCTCCCCACCCTGAGATACTCAGCAAGTCTCTTTGTTGTTTCCTGGGTGGGTGGAGGCAGGTAGGAGGGGTCAGGAGTGCAGCCTTACTTCTGACTCACCCCTACCTGCAGTGCAGCCCTTTGCATGTTCTGGTGTGTGAGCTGTGCCACTGGACTCCCCACCCTGGGCGGGTGTGATATTTGATGACTGCCCTCTACTAAGAGGTCATCCAAGTTGTGTGGATTGCAAAACATCGCCTTGGTGTTTATGTTTTTTATTTTTATTGTTTTAAAGGTTTTTTCTTTGATGGGGACCATTTTTAAAGTCTATATTGAATTTGTTACAATACTGCTTTTTTTTTTTTTTTTAATGTTTTGGTTTTTTGGGCCGTTTTTTGGCTGCGGGATCTTAGTTCCCCCACCAGGGATCGAACGCGTACCCCCTGCGGTGGAAGCGAGGGGTCCTAAACACTGGACTGACAGGGAAGTCCCTTGCCCGCTTTTTGATGCTTTAAAGATATTTTATAGTTTTTCTAACAAGTATTGTGTTCACCTGATGAGTTGGTTCAACTGCACTTGCTTGCCATATTCCTGGAAACCAATGAGGATTTTAAATTCCTTAATCATTTTAAACTCACGGCCAATAACATCACGGGGGCCCAGGGGCTACTTCATGTCTCTGATTCACTCTCCCTCCCTTCTGGAAGACTCTCACACCTCTCCTTCTTCCTACTTTCTTTGGATCTCGTTTCAAATTACACCTTGCTTGTGAATCTTGTAAGAAGTAACATTCCCATCCTTGCCTCTCTCTCTCTCTCTCTTTTTCTTTTTTGGCTATTAATGCTTTTCTTTCCTTTTTAATTTTTATTGGAGTATAGTTTTTTACAACATTTTGTTAGTTTCTGCTGTACAGCAAAGTGAATCAGCTGTACGTATACACAGATCCCCTCTTTTTTGGATTTCCTTCCCATGTAGGTCACCACAGAGAACTGAGTAGAGTTCCCTGTGCTACACAGTAATCTGGCCTATTATAATCGTTAAAAGACAATTACTTAATGAAGGTAAAACCATGACTCTTGTACAGATATAAAGTGAATGTGTGTTAAAGATTTCACGGGACTCAATTAATGAGGGAACTAGTAAGATGTTGCAGCTGATTCAAAAGAGAATTCAGGACTTCCCTGGTGGCACAGTGGTTAAGAATCCACCTGCCGATGCAGGGGACACGGGTTTGAGCCCTGGTCCGGGAAGATCCCACATGCCGCGGAGCAACTAAGCCCGTGTGCCACAACTACTGAGCCTGAATGCCACAACTACTGAAGCCCACGTGACTAGAGCCCGTGCTCTGCAACAAGAGAAGCCACTGCAATGAGAAGCCCACGCACCGCAACGAAGCGTAGCCCCAGCTCGCTGCAACTAGAGAAAGCCCAGGTGCAGCAGTGAAAACCCAACGCAGCCGAAAATAAATAAATAAAATTTTTTTTAAAAGAAAGAAGAGAGAATTCAAGACACTAAACATACATACATACGTAGACAACAAAAAACGCCACTGACAGTAATCTACAAACAGACGCCACACAGCTCTGTGCTCAGGGCAGTTATCAACTGATCCCGCTGACGCACTGATTTGCACTGTGTGGAGGAGAATCATCTGCAGTGGTATCTGTCTGCTACAACTTACAAGATTCGTAAAATAACTCAAAAGACCACGGAAGACCAGAAGGGTGTGTTGACCCTTTCTGTCCATTTCAAAGCTTTATACAATATTCACTATTCTCTGCTAGATCTCAGGTGAGAGAACCTGGCTCCACGAGAGGCATGGCCTGGTCTGGAATAAGCCTGACCCACAAACAACTCCTGGCTTGTTTAACTTTGTGAAACCATGGTCCACGTGAAGGGGAAAAACTAGTGGTGTGAATACTCTGACTTCACATGAAGGCCCTAGAAGGCCGAGGGGAAAGCACTGGGAACTGAGGACGCCACCGGCCGCATCAGTAAACAAAGGGTGTTGCAGCCACCAAGCCGTCACATGACAGCCACCCCGAGACCGTGCGCCCTGAGGGAGCTCAGGATCTGGGCGGGTCACATGACAGCCACCCCGAGACCGTGCGCCCTGAGGGAACTCAGGATCCGGGCGGGAGGCCCCCCATCTAGCAGTGAGCTGCTGCAGCCGCCCCCAGCCGTGCACCCTGAGGAGACTTGGGAGGAGAAAACGCAGGATACTGGCCCCAGATAGCCGAGAAGCACATCAAAGGAACGATGCCAGAGAGCCCAGACTCTTGCGTCTTCCCATACGTAGAAAAGTGCTAAGCTCTTTACCTCGAGATGTCCGGTTTTCTTTAATTAACAGTCATCTTTTGATGTTCCGACTACCTGGTCTTTGTTGCAAAAACGGCTCCTATCTACCCCGGCCCCCACCTGGCCTCTTCGGAGCCGTCCCTCGGAGTGATCTGAGATGCTGTGTCCCGGACCTTAGTCCTCGGGTTTGTCCACCGAATAAAACACAACTCTCACCTTTCAGGCTGTGCATTATTTCAGTCGACAGCACTAACCACAGAGCTGGCTTTCCTCCTGTGGCTGCACGTGAACTCTGCGCTGACCTTCATCTGCGGGGACAGCCTCATGACGAATGGGGGTCACATATATGGCTGTGTACAGCCACAACCCTCCAAAGGGCCCCAGTGTTTGCAGAACGGTCTAGAACAGGGCTTGTCTACTCTTCCTGTCCTGTGTACCCGCTGCAAGGGCATCTGGCAGCCCTGGGGCAGGCATTCCTTGCCCTGATAGGTGTGTGAGTTTGTGGGCTGGAGGCTCTGTCTGTCTGTCTGTCCACGGCTGTGTGTCCAGTGCCCAGGAAGGTGCCTGGGACTTTGCAGGGACGCACGACATCTGCTGAAACGACTGATCGCCTCCGTGGGGCTGGGGGGCTCAGTGGTGACTGTCCCTCCCCGCGACTCTCCTGTGCTGTGTCTGTACCACAGCTGTGACAGATGGGACCCCCTGGGCCCAGAAAGACCCTCTACTGGACCAGAAAGTTGGCAAAACAGACACTGTTTTACTCTTTCCACCATCTGCACGCAGTGGGGACTTTATCAAGTCTTATTCCTGAAGGTTAAATCCGGGTGCCCCCGAAGAACCCATTTCTTGGTCCAGCTCAGTCGGGAGATGGAGAAAAAGAGGATGCTTGCCGCTTTGCTCACGATGTCTGAAAACGCACAATTCAAAAGCCCGGGGAGGTTTCCTGCACGTCCAACAACGACGGCAGGGGAGTGACAAAAGACATGTCCACGAATTGAGATACCGGGAAGTCATTCTGGCTCATACATGAGTGAACTTGAGTTTGATGCTAACTAAAATAGCCTGTGTGTGGCCTATCAAAGCTTACACTGTACCTCGGCTTTAATTATTAGAGAGAAGGACACACTGACCGGAAGTAAAAATGTCCATGTTAAAAATAAAGATGAAATGCCTCCCTTCCTGGGACACCGATACTTGTTACTCCTTTGATGGTTAAGTCCCCCTTCCCAGGTGACAAGGCCACTGACTTGCTGGGTACGTGCTGGTCTGTTCTTTTTTTTTTTTTTTTTTAAAAAAAAATAACCTTGAAGAAATGAAACCCTGACTTGTTTAATGTTCTTTGTTTTGACAAGATATAAAACTGTGATGCTCTCCGGAGCAGTTTCTCAGAGTCATCTGGGAAGCTGGCTTCCAGGCTAGTCCTCAGTCTGGCTCACATAAAACCCTTTTCTATTCTTATTTTAGATTGTTTATTGATTATTTTCATTGACAGGAGAGCGAGGTGTGGTCCAGCTGTTTGATGAACTACCATATTGCCATAATAATAAGATTAATATGGTTTTGTGTGTGTGTGGCTCTCTGTGTGTTGTATTTTACATAAAAAGGTGAGAAAAAGACGAGTGGGTTCCACATAGCAATGTGGAAAACGCTTAGGCTGTAATAACATCTGTAAAAGGTAGAATACAAAATGCTGTGCGTTCTCGGACTTACCGAAGCTGTCTCTGTGCCAGAGGGTCATAGCTTTGCTCACGGGCCGTGAGGAGGAAATTCCATCTCAGCTGGAAGCTGGCGGCCAATCTGATAAACTCCGCTTTGCTTCTGCTCGGCTGTGACATTTTAGAGAGAAAAAAATGCTGGGGTTTATGATAAAAATCAAGGCGAGCGTGTTGTCAAATGTACCCACGGGTGGCGCACAGACAGTCTCACGAGGTCAAAGTGGGGCAGGAAGAAGGAAAGCCGAGGTGAGAGGCGGCCCAGGCCTGGGCCAGGTCTTGCACCATCTCCTGTGGGGATGGTCCCAGGCAGAAGCCTTTGAAGTGGGCGGGGAGAAGGCAGGAGGTGGGAGAGCAGCTGCCTCCGAGAGGGTCGGGGGCTAACTTACACGTGGAGAGTCTGACACCGTGAAGAAGGGGCCCAGAGTCCCACAGTGACGGAAGGAAGGGTGCCGACTTTGCAGGCACAAAGCTGGCCGCTGCGCCGCGTGAATTATCTGAGGCCTGGAAGGCCCACCTGTGTGTCCAGCGGAGCCAAGGTCATTGGATGGCCTGAGTGGCACTAAACTGGGTACCGGGGAGATGCCTCCACGTGCAGACTAAGGAACTCCCCACTAGATTGACAGCAGCCTCGGGTGAGTTACAAACCAACAGAGGCGTATGTAATTTCCAGCACAGGTTGGAGTGAACCCCCCGAGTCTCTCCTGACTCTATTGCGTGAGGACCACCCAGACACTCAACCGCAAGTCTCCGAGGAAGAACGGCAGGGACTGGCCAGGAATAAGGAGATGCCCTTTCCTCTCGGTTTCTGTTCAGCTCCCGCTGAGAGCCCCCAAAGGCCCACCCTGGGCTCTGGGTGGGTGTGGACCTGTAACCAAGCGGGACCCTATGGGGCCCTCCCAGGACAGAACCCCCCCCCAATATCCTCTGCTGTAGCTCCTCTCTGAAGTACCTAGATAATAGTATCTCCTGCATATTTCCTGAGAGTTTCAGATGCTAAACCCCCCGCCCCCACCAAATGGAGGAAATTAACGACCTGATGATCATGAGACCTGCTGGGGCCTAAGGACTGATCACCACCAACCAATCAGAGGACTGTGCACGAGCTGATCACACACCCCGGGACCGGCCCCGCCCTTCCCCTGGCCTTTCAAATGGCTTTGTTGAAACCCTTCCGGAAGTCCCGGGGTATTCTGAGCAGGAGCCACCCATCTCCTTCCTCTCTCCTTGCTGGGCCCTGCGATAAACCTTTCTCTGCTCCGAACTCCAGCCGCTCGGTTTGTGTGGCCTCACTGTGCATCGGGCACGTGAACTTGGGTTTGGGAACAGACTCCCCTCGGCAGCGGCATCCTCCCCGCATGGCTTGGGACCACCGGCAACGGGGCTCTCGGGGGGAGACCTGCTGGTGTTCAACACACACAAGGATGCTTCCTAAAACCATCCAGAGAAGGAGCTGTGGGCGATCTCCGCACAAACATTCACAAGTGAACACAGACATTACCCAGCTTTCCTCCTCTTGCCGGCAGCGTGATACCTCAGGTTCCTACATTTAGAAAGGACCCCTGGGCCCAAACTGCACGAGGACCAGGGGAACAAATGAAGCAGGACAGAGCTGAGCATTTCTCTCCTCTGGCTCTGCCAGGTGCTATCAACTTGAGGCCATTAGTCATCGTGGACAAGCCCGTCACATTTTAACAGCCTGAGTATCTCATTGACAACAGTCTGTGGGGGTTTTTTTTGTTTGTTTGTTTTTTTATCAGCCAGGTTGTTTTACAAAAACAAGCCCTTCAAAGGCAGGCAGTTACAAAACCACCATTTTTCGAAGAAGACGCCTCACTCGTGATGCTGCAGGGGTGAGGACGGAAACACCGCGTTACACGGTCTTGCATGCAGGACCGGTACCGACGGTCTCAGGGGGCTCAGCGGGGGTGAAGTGGAGGCTGTGTGAGTGTCTGAAACAAGGACCAGAGGATGGAGAGCTTCATCCTGTCGAATGAATCGCTGTCTCTGCAGCTATGCACCCGCGCACATTACCATTGGTACAAGTGAGCTTTGCCGAGGACCAAGGAGAGGGAACCAAAACCACACAGAATCTGGAAAGACTATATCCAAGGAGCAAAGAATGGAAACAGACACCTGCCAAGGCTTGGAACCAGCTTTCAAGCTCCTTCCTGGGTTTTCTGGGGGAGATGGAGGGGGCAGGAAGACATGTGGCTGGAGGCTTAAGGAGAAAACCCGAGTCACGTTCTGGTCCCAGGCCCTCCAGGTCCTTGCTGCAGAGAGCTGCAGAGATGTCCCCCTTTTCCCTAGACCGGTCCCCCACTTTCCCTACGCCCACCCCTCCCAGTGGAACCCAACTCCCTCGTCAAGGTCTTTTCCTGCTGCCTCGGCCTTCAGAGGATGACGCCTCGAGGGGCGGGAGGCCCCGTGTTTCAGGCCCACTGGGGCCAGGGTGCTGGGGCTTCCCCTGACAGCATCCTCCGCTCTTACAGGGTGACTGTAAGCAGCTTTGGGCAGAAAAGAGCTCTTTGCAGGAGGTCCCTTCGTCTTGTCACTAACCTCAAACCAGGCGCCCCCACGCTCTACTCATCTCTGGCCCTAGCACACCTTTCAAATCTTCTGATCACACGATACTTTGCCTAACTTGTAGGTTCTTTCCATAGATCAAAGAAATAGAAATGATGACCGATCTCTTCCCCAGCTTCCCCTTCAGTAATCTCAAGAACTGTGTGAACACGACAGCATCTAAAGAAAGAGCACAGGAAGTCAACAAGCCTGCACACAGTGGGGCATGGTGACCACTCTGACCCCCCATCTCAGTGATTACCTGAGATGACTTCCCTTTTCCGCTTTAAAAACTTTCTCGGCCGAGCAGAATCTTCGGAGACGGTTTTGGAGAACACCGAGTCCACCGTCTCCCCGGACTGCCAGTATTCTGCTCAAAGGCAGTTTCCCTTCCTGCCGACATCTGCCTCTCTTGAGTATTGGTTTTGTACCTGGAAGACAAATGTTTGGAGGCTTGAAGACAGACAATTCAGGAATACACTGAGGTCTGTTGATGTCCCCAGCAAAGAAATTAAAGTGCTCAAACCTATCAACAGACAAGACAAACCCGATTGTGAGCGGTAGAGCAGAATTTCCCCGTAGGTATTTGTATCCCAGGTGACCTAGGGGATAACATCCCACTGCAGTTCAAAGGAATTCCCCGCGGCCTCGCCCTCATTTTGAACACAAAGGCTGCCTTGGGCTGGGTCTGTCACCCCAGGTCGTCTGGTTCAGAGCTCTGTGGTCTCGCCTTCTAGCAATCCCCTCGGCTACTTGTTGAAATGGGAAGAAATAGTTTGAAATCGTAACTACACCTTGTAATCACACAGAACCGGGCTCCAAGTGAGCTCACTGGAGGGTACAGACGTGACCTCACCCATCCCTGCCATTTTTATAAAGGGGGTAGTTTGTTCAAGTCCTTTAACTGATGGTGGACATCAAAGCCGCTGAGGGATGTTAGGTGAGTTGCCCAGGGCTGCAGACCCTGTCAGTACAGGCCCGAGGGCTGCAGCCCAAGTGCGGGACACTGGGACTTGGGTCCCGCACCGCGCAGGCAGCGCTGAGAGTGGAAGGACAGTGGAAGCGCATCTGTCTGAGTGCCCCCATGTGCCAAGGAGATTTAGATAACGCAGTGGGCTGCCATGGCCCTGGTGCACATTTGGTCAGGCTCCGTCTGGAAGATCTTCCAGGCACATCTCAGGCATTCGTCTGCCAGGGGTCATGCTGTCTCCCTGCCGGCTCTGCGCCCTCCGCAAAGGACATGCAAGGATGCCAACAGGAGCCCCTGGCAGGCTGGCGGGCACCTGGGGGAGAGGCCTCATGCCTCCTGGGTCTCCCTGGGCTTGGGCTGGGGGTGAGAGCAAGGTTTGGGCAGCCAGCTGGGATTGCTGGGGAGGCCAGTGGCCTGGGAGGGGGGCTTCCATTGCCCTGAAGCCTGCTGGGTTAGGTGTTCACCTTTCAGCTGCTGGTCTGGTTGGAGGGGAGTCTCCCAGGGGAGGATCTGGGATTTGGGACAGCCAGGCAGTAGGGACAGGGGATATAATCAAGGGACAGGCAAGCAGTGGGGGGAGGGAGCTACTTAGCAGCAAGTAAGGACCCATTTCACTATTTTAATAACTGGTACAATCCTACCAAGTCAGCCCCCCCCTCAAGGTCAAAGGAAGAGGACAGGATACTTTGCGGTGCTTCTAATGCATCGCTGAATCCACGTAGCCATCTGGTGGTGAAATGCCGAGGTGCCCCGTGTGCAGCCCCGTGTTGGGCGGGCCGTGATGAAGCCCACAGCCCACACCTTGAGGGGGCTTCAGGCACTGGGAGGCAGCTTTATGCATGGCTGACCCCTCCTGGCAGCCCTCAGACCAAAGCCTAGCGACCGGGGGAGGAGGTGGTAACTGGTCTGCAGCCCCTCCTGAAGCAGCTCCCGGCTCCCCCCGAGTGGGGAGCCTCCTGCTGTGGTGACTGTCCCCTCTCAGTGATGTAACCACGCGTAAGCCAGCTCTTCGTGGAACTGTAACTGAGGGAGGACCCTACGGGGCCTTCCCAGAATAGACCTCCACCCGTGTCCCCCGCCTGCCTTTTGTCTGTAGAGAAACTTCAGCCAAAGAAGAAATTTAATCAGAGAAGTGAGAAAATGCAGAAAGAAAGGAAAACAGGCAAGCAAGACAAAATAATAATACTTTAGCCATTAAGCACAGTCAAGGACCTTTAGTTCCTCCTCAAGGACTCTAGAGAATATTCTGAGCCCTGTTCCTTGAGCTGTTTTGCAGATACTGAAACCCCCTCCAGGTGGGCGAAGTTAACTGTCTGCTGCCCACGAGCACGGAGACCCCAGACCGGTTGGAACCAGAAGGTTGATGATGCCGACTCCCGATGACCTCACCACCAGCCAATCAGAGGAGTGTCCACGAGCTGACCACGCCCTGCTCCTTGAACGCTATAAGACTCCTCACGACCCCCTCCAGGGCAGGACACACAGTCTTGAGGGCATGAGCCCGCTGTGGCCCGCTTACCTGGCAAAGCAATAAAGCTATTTCTTTCTACTTCACCCACAACGCTGAGATTTAATCTGGCACCAGCGTACAGAGGCCAGATTTTGGCATCAGAATGGAGGTTTTCTTCCTTAAGATCAACTACAATTGTCAGCTAGTGTCGGGGCCCAGAGTACGCGGCTCCAAAATGTGCCGCAGTGGCATGTTGGTTAATTTGACTGAAAAGTTACTTGAGAAACGGCCAACACAGGAAGGACACTGACCCTCCCCCTCGGTCTCCCTGAAAACAGGAAATAAATCTCCGGTGTGAAAGGTGCCCTTCCGGCACCAGGACGTAAAGAGACACCCTTATCCCCAGAGACAGGGAATTCAGGCTGAGAACAAACCATGTATAAACAAACCATGTTACCTTTTCTTTTTTTTTGGCCGCGCCGCCAAACTTGTAGGATCTTAGTTCCCCGAGCAGGGATTGAACCCAGGCCCTCGGCCATGAAAGCACGGAGTCCTAACCACTGGACAGCCAGGGAAGTCCCAAACCATGTTAGTTCTTTAATTTACTACCCAAGCCCCAATTCTGTTTAGCTTCTTCACTAATTGGGCACCCCAAAACCTAAGTTTCTTTGTCTACCTCTTAGGGCCCATTTCTATAAGACCTCTGTGCACACGATTTAAAATTTGTGTCTTTTTCTCCTGTGAACCTGTCTTGCGCCAGGTTGATTATTAATCCAGCCAGGAGAACTCAAGACGGGTAGAGGGGGAAATTCCCCCTTCCCCGGACAATAGCAAAGGGCACGAATATTCATGGGCTTATATAGCACTTGTTTGTGAAGTAGTGAAATAAGGTCAAAGCACCACCGTTAAACTTCACATTGTTAAAAATAACACTTGGTGCAGGAACTCCCTGGCGGTCCAGTGGTTAGGGCTCTGTCCTCTCACTGCCGTGGGCTTGGGTTCAATCCCTGGTCGGGGAACTAAAATCCCACAAGCTGCGAGGGTGTGTAAACAAACAAACAAACAAACAAAACTACAGTTAGAGCAGAAACTGGCAAGGCAGAGAGCTAGGTCAATCCCACTCAGGCCCAAAGAGGCGATCTGTGCATCTGCAAGAGGGATGCAGGAGGGTTTTCCAAAGGAGACAAGAAATATTGTCCATCAGCAACCACACTCACTCGGCAAATGGACCCCAGGGCAGGGCCTGGAAGAGGGTTCTCGGGGCACTCCTCACCTTCTGCAGGAAGAGGAGTGCGAGCAGGTAAATTATAACGTCAAAGAGGAACGTTCTAATTCTATTAGGAAATCTACAAATCAGTGATGGCCAGAGCAGCCCTGATTATATACCAAACACTGCAACCAAGCAGCTGAGGAAGGAGGAGTACATTTCATCTGTGCATTCCCCTCCAGGTCGTCAGTGCCGCTCAGGTTACTCGTCAGGGCTTGCTGGGAAATATCCAAGGCGCCCTGATGCATGATGGCGTGTAAATCCAACTGCAGGATGCCGACTCTCCTGCTGTTTCTCAGCACCGTTCTCATGGTCTAAAGACAACGGCAAACGCTACACTTGGTGAAATCTTGTCATCTTACTTTGGCCTAATGCCCCCTCTCCAAATTACCCAAACTTTCTTGCTGTCGAAGAGAAAGAAAAGTGGATTTGGGTAGTTTTGCCCGTTAAAACTGAATCCTAGGGCTTCCCTGGTGGCGCAGTGCTTGGGAGTCCGCCTGCCGATGCAGGGGACGCGGGTTCGTGCCCCGTTCCGTGAAGATCCCACATGCCGCGAAGTGGCTGGGCCTGTGAGCCATGGCCGCTGGGCCTGTGCGTCCGGAACCTGTGCTCCGCAACGGGAGAGACCACGACAGTGAGAGGCCCGCGTACCGCAAAAAAAAAAAACCAAAAACAAAACCCTGAATCCTAAATGACAATCAAAATGTTCAAACTGCACACATTCTAGAACTGCCTTTCTGAAAGTCGGCATTTAGGACGCTTCTGCTCACGGGCAGACGTCTCAGGGGCCTGCAGCTCCTCCTCCCAGTTCCCTATTCTCTGCACCCCGAGCAAGGGGCCTAAATTCTCTAGAGAGGGAAACGGTGGGCTCTGCCAGGCAAGTGCGGTTCTGGAGAACAGGGCGGGCGGCCTCTACAGGATGGCTGTGGGGACTCAGAAGCTCTCCTGTCCTTCCTCTGGGGAGCCTGGGGCAGTGAATTGGGCCTCCGCTGTCCAATGGGACAAACCTCTCCCTTACATGTTCGGGGTCTGCAGGACGAGCGGTGAGTCATCCTCACACCAGCCCCAAGAGCAGGCACTACAGCCATGTCTGTTTTACGGAGAGGAAAGGGGCCCTTGAGTATTCAGTAAACTCTCCTGGAACAGTGAGTGTAAAGGTATGGCTCCCAGCAGGCCAGGCTCTGGACTCTGAGCCGGCCGCTCCAGTGGGTAGGGATGGAGGTCGTGTTGCAAGGTCGTTGCCATCGCCCCAGTGGGGAAGGTGAAAGTGCCCAGAACCGGATGGGCCTCTAGCTCAGAAGGAGAAACAACCCTACTGGTGGGGGATGGAGGTGGTCAAAGGGCGGTCCCGGCTGGGCGCCCCCTGGCCGGGGCTGATTTGGGGCAGAGGGCCGGTCCCAGGCTCTGTCCCCATCTGCCGCCGTGGGATTTCAGAACAGATCCTAGAACGTCTCCTTCAGCCCCTCTCTCCCCTCCCCTAACACCCAGGAGTGAGAAGGTCGGAGCCGAGGACCTGGTGCCCCGACACACAGAGTCCGCAGGGCCATATGCACAGGGTGCAGGGTCTGCCTGCCTGTCCGTCTGTCCTAGGCTCTGCTACAATGCCCCTCCACCTCTGACGTTGGCTTGCCCGGGACGCCACCCCTGGGGGGCCTCCCTCTGGAACTTTAGAACCGTGACCTGCTGGCCCTGCGTCCTCTCCTCCGCGGGCAGAGCCTGGAGGCCGGAGGGGAGGAGGGGTGGCTTCCAGCTGAGCACCTGGGGCCCAGCAAGCTGTCCTCTGCCCTCCAGCTGGGTGGGCCGGCCTTCCTGCACGGGGCCTGCTGCCTGCTCTGAGGGACACTGGCAGCCTGCACTTTTCCCTTTGGGAAAGCTGCTTTGTTCCCTCCTGTCTGGTTGCCTGAAACCTACCTTTGCCATGTTGGAAAGGTATGTCTTTCTTCTTAGTCTTTAGACAAACACAGTAACTTCTGTGAAGAACAATACACACACCCATTACTGATGCTGTAACTTCAGGTTTGCACGCAGGAAGGCAGGGACGAGGAGGCGCCTGCAGGCAGCGCACACGGGGGGCGCACCCACCCGCCCAGGAGGGCAGAGCCGTCCACCTGCCCCACCCAGCCAGGCCCCCAGCCTCCCCACTCCCCTGCCCGCTCGCCTCTCCCAAATGGCTCCTAGATCCCGGCAGGGGCGCATTGCCTAAACCGCCCCCCACTCGCGCAATGCCAGGAAAGTGATGTCCTCCAGCATCTGCCGTGTGCTCCGTGAAGTTGAGGATTTTGCCCAGGAACCCTGACTTCCCCCAGCTTCTCATCTCTACATGCTCTCCTCGGGAAACGATCAGAAATGAGAAAACATGAGAGAGGAGGTGCTCTCCTGGATGTACTCATTTATTCATTTATTCACATATTCACTTACCGGGGACACTCGTGCAGCGTCTGCTGGGTGCGGGCTGCACGGGTGGATGAAGGGGAATGACCTCCACCCTCCAGGGGCTCCCCACGAAGGGTAGGTTACCAGGAGCACAAACAGCGTCCCAACAGCAGAGTAAGTGCTCCCGGCAACGTGAGACACAGGAAGGAAGTGAGCAGTTCTAGCGGAAGAAGGTACCAGGGACGGCTTCATCTGGAAGGGGACATTCTGCCTGGGCCTTAACGCGTAGGTAGGAGTTGGCGGGGAGCAATGGTGGGGTGGGGGCGACTAGGCACAGACAGCAGTAGGAATAAGGGCCTCTTGGGGACAACCAGTCTGTGGTGCTGGGGAACGCCAGCAGGTCATGGGGGGCAGGGGTACAGGGTCGGGCCAGAGGCCAAGCAGTGAAGGAGAGAGGACCATCCGGGCAATGGGGGCCGTGGACAGTTGTTAACTGATGGAATCGCTGTTATAGAGCACTTGCTGGGAGGGGAAGGGCGTGTGACCGAGGCGGGGCAAGGCTGCAGGCAGGCCCATCAACTAGGAAGCTACTGAAGATCCTAGAGGGGTTTGGAGAGCCAGAGGGCTGGGATTAGCGCAGGCGGTGAAGGGGCCACCGGAAAACTGGACCCCTTTCACGCCCCTCCTTTCCCAGCAAGTTCCAGACCTCACTTTCTCTCTGCAGGACACTTCCTGCTGCCTTCTTGGCTGGCAATCACACGGGCCCAAGGGCCCAGCCTGGGCACGTGAACTGTTCCAAGTGGGTCAGAAAGGGATCAACACAGCCCGGCGTGCTGGGGATGCCAGGCGTGGGTGAAGATTAGACGTGGCCTGTTCTGCGGACCCTCGGGGGAGACAGCGCACAGGGTGCAAGCGTGGCAGATCTGCAGAGGGGAAGGGAAGGAAGTGGTGAGGGCTTGGCGGGCGGGGAGAGCTAGAGGCAGTGATGGAGAACCTCACAAAGGCAGGAGGGAGAAAACCGGGAATTTCCAGGACCGTAAAACACGCGACCCACACAGTGGGTGTGTGACGGCGTTCACAGGGCCACGGAGCTGGAGGGATACCAAGGGGTCAGATGCAGGGAGGCCGGGGACAGCCAGCAGAGCAGCTCGGGCTCCCAAGAGGAAGCCGTCGCAGGCTTGAGCGGACGAACAGCCTTCTGCGACAGCAGAAGTGTTCAGACACCGCGCCCTGGCAACCGGATGGAGGGGAAAGTCACCAGGGTGACTGGGACCACGTGGGCGGAATTTCTAAGGAGGGCGAGATAATCTCTGAGCCTCGCGGGAGCCCACCCAGAGCACGGAGAGGCAGGAGGATGCTGGGGTCGGAACCCTTGCCGGCCCTGCTTGGGTGGGCAGTGAGCTGAGGACTGCAGCTGCCGCCGGGAGCTGGCTCAAGGGAGGGGAGGCACGGCCCGCCTGCCCCTTGCCCTTTCCCACCTCCCTGTTCCCTTGGCCCCGCTGCGACTCACGAAGGGGAAATGGTAAGAGGGTGTTGATGTATCAGCACAAGCATCCCTTGCGGGCACCACAGGAAAAGCCGGGACAGCCGAAGCGGCCAGGCCTGGTGGACTGCAGTTTAGTGCCTGAGGACAGAGTTAACACAAGAGGGGAGGAGGCCTGCCCCACGTGGAAAGTTCATCTCCTCTCACAGCATTTATGTTGTCCCTCGAAACCTGCCTCTGAGCTTGGAGATCTGTGAGAGGGGCTGGAGAACCTTCCGAAGCAGTGAGCAACTGCAGCTTAAACTTCTTACTAAACAACTGGACAGATTTCAGATGCTGAAGAGAAACACTTTCCAAAAAGTCATGAAGGAGAACGTCCTCAATTCCCTACAACAGAAATGTCAAGACAGGGACCTCCCTGGTGTTCCAGTGATAAAGAATCCGCCTTCTAATGCGGGGGACGCGGGCCTGGTGGACTGCAGTTTAGTGCCTGAGGACAGAGTTAACACAAGAGGGGAGGAGGCCTGCCCCACGTGGAAAGTTCATCTCCTCTCACAGCATTTATGTTGTCCCTCGAAACCTGCCTCTGAGCTTGGAGATCTGTGAGAGGGGCTGGAGAACCTTCCGAAGCAGTGAGCAACTGCAGCTTAAACTTCTTACTAAACAACTGGACAGATTTCAGATGCTGAAGAGAAACACTTTCCAAAAAGTCATGAAGGAGAACGTCCTCAATTCCCTACAACAGAAATGTCAAGACAGGGACCTCCCTGGTGTTCCAGTGATAAAGAATCCGCCTTCTAATGCGGGGGACGCGGGCCTGGTGGACTGCAGTTTAGTGCCTGAGGACAGAGTTAACACAAGAGGGGAGGAGGCCTGCCCCACGTGGAAAGTTCATCTCCTCTCACAGCATTTATGTTGTCCCTCGAAACCTGCCTCTGAGCTTGGAGATCTGTGAGAGGGGCTGGAGAACCTTCCGAAGCAGTGAGCAACTGCAGCTTAAACTTCTTACTAAACAACTGGACAGATTTCAGATGCTGAAGAGAAACACTTTCCAAAAAGTCATGAAGGAGAACGTCCTCAATTCCCTACAACAGAAATGTCAAGACAGGGACCTCCCTGGTGTTCCAGTGATAAAGAATCCGCCTTCTAATGCGGGGGACGCGGGTTCGAAGCCTGGGAACCCTGGTCCGGGAGCTAAGATCCCACACGCCGCGGGGGCAATTAAGTCCGCGCACCGCAACTAAGACATGACGCAGCCTAAAAGAAGTGTCAAGACATGTGACTGCCGGCCGGTGTGGACGGCCTCTGGTTACGAGTGGCCGCAGTTCACGTGAGCCACAGACAGAGAGAGAGAGGCCAGGTCTCCACCTGCCGAGGGCTCCGCTACCGCACAGCCCTGGCCACTGCCCACTGGGCAGAATATCAGGCTGGAGAAGCTGGAATCGGAATTCTTCCCAAGATTTCCAAGTATTGATAACTGATTCAAAACTTTAAACACCCCAAATGCTGGCCAGTACGGGGTGGGGGGCAGGAGGGGAGTTCAAACCAAAATATTTAAGGGCTGGACCCAGCCTCCAGTTTTCAACCTTTGTGGTAAAAATTTAGAAGCCCTGGATTTTTTTTTCCCTAAGAAAATAATAAAATAAAAGGTAAAAGTTCATGACTAGCTTAAGGGGAGCACATTTTCACTGTAGAAATTATATATAATTGACCCCCAAACTACAATAATCACTCCAGAGCTTAAAAAACAAACCCACAAGGCCTGGCAGTTATATATAATGCAAAGCAGCTACTCCAATTACTCCTTTTAAAAAGCTCTCTTTTGGCTGAAATAGCAGAGGAAGAAGTCTGACTCAGTTCAGGGTTCACGGGTCACCGGAGCCACAGGTCACCATGTGCACTGGCTTTTTCTCTACATGAGCTAACTCAGATTCTCAGTGAATTCAGAAAGAAAAGCTGAGTCTTAGGGAAAGATCCAAGGCTCACGGTCCATGGGCCCCACGACTGCCTCCTCGGAAGGTCTGAGGTCCACGGACACCGCCGAGAGTGAGGGCTGCGGGTCTAACCCCAGCATCTGGTACCAATTTCTGGGAAGGATGCAAACCGGCGCCTCGAAGGAGCATCCTCCTACTTTGTACGGCTGCCCGTCGTAGCATTTAAGGAGCTGGCACACGTCAGGCAATGACACGAGCATGACCGTGTCCTGCTGCAGAGATTTCCAGAAGGACGTGAGTGAGTCCTCCACCCGATGTGAAGAACAGAACGTATCTCTGAACGCTCGTTTTGCGCCTGGTGAGGCCTATCCAGCCCACCTGCCCCTGACTCTTCACCAGCCCCAAATGGTAACAGAATGAATTTCATTCCAACCCACGTCAAGCTCTGCCTATTGGCTTTTCCAAGCTGTACCTCAGAAGTGATTCTCCACCCATCAGAGACCACCTGCCAGCTGGGCGGGAGAACGTGGACCACCTTTTCCTGAGGCGTCTTCGGGAAGGAAGGCTGTTTCTGACCACAAGGGGGCTCCTACTGATTACAACAGGATGAGGATCAGGGCCCAGGGGTAAAAACCAGAGTTTAGAATAAATTTTCATTGACTGATTGACCCCCTCAATTATTTTTCAGCTCAGGAAGAAGTGTAACCGTATGGAATCAAAGATACCTCGGGGGCTTCCCTGGTGGCGCAGTGGTTGGGAGTCCACCTGCCGATGCAGGGGACACGGGCTCGTGCCCCGGTCCGGGAAGATCCCACATGCCGCGGAGCGGCTGGGCCTGTGCGCCATGGCCGCTGGGCCTGCGCGTCCGGAGCCTGTGCTCCGCAACGGGAGAGGCCACAACAGTGAGAGGCCCGCGTACCACAAAAAAAAAAAAAAAAAAGATACCTCGGGACTTCCCTGGTGGTCCAGTGGGTAAGACTCCACCTTCCCAACGCACGGGGCCCGGGTTTGATCCCTGGTCAGGGAACTAGATCCTGCATGCGTGCCGTAACTAAGAGCTCGCATGCCACAACTAAGACCCAGTGCAGCCGAAATAAATAAATGAATACTAAAAAAAAAAAAAAAGACTTCCTCCTTGACATCATGTCAGGATTCACCTAAGGACGGAGTAGACCAAAGGGATCTGGTGGGATTCTGTTGCACCAAGGAGCCTTCTTTAAGGACTTCTGTGGACAGCTTCTGTTTTGTTCTCCCCCATGCTGACTTTTCAGAGTCCATCTTTGGTCCAGGTGGCCAACCTGAGTTGTCAGCTCATGAGGACTCTTGCCTTTGGGGATTCCTGCAGCTCAGATATTCTGAGACATCACAATACTGACCCCAGGGCCCTCCAGTGACCCCAGGCAAGAGGCTGTTCCTTCTGTGCAGGCTGTCAAGGGAGTGAGGTCCGACCCTGGACTCATCTGATTTTCAACTCTCTTCTAGAGAAGACGTCTCCCAAGAGACTCATAGATACTTAACGAAAAAGACAAGAGTGGGATGAGCAGGATGTGTTAATCCTTCGACTCCCAGGCTGGAGGCTTTTGGGGCTCGCGGGTCTGGATGAGACAGCACCACCTCCGCTCACTCCCCCAGCACCCATGTCCCAAATCGTCTAATCCCGGTGTGTCTGCTTCAGAAATATTTCTGATTGGTCCCGCTTTCTCTCTGACGTCACTGTCATTGGATCTCCCGATCCAACCCTCCTTCCTTCTCACCTTGACTGCGACAAAACCTCCTCCGCACCCTCTGCTCCAATATGGCCCTTGGATGTCACTGCCAACCCGTCTCCTCAGTAAGTCAGGGTCTTCCAGAGGCCCTTCCTGGCACCGGCCGATTCCCACCTCCCCTCTGGCTTCTCTCCTTTCGAGATAAATCCGGCCACAGCGACCTTCTTGTCCTGTGATGCCGGTGACCATCCTGCTGCCTTCGTCTGCACCACTGATTCCGCCTGGAATCCCTTTTCTACCCCATTTCGAATCTGTTGAACATCTGCTTTTCTAAGAGAGTTCCCAGCAACGTGGCCTCCCCCGGGGAGCCTGCTCCAGCTGTCTCTGTTCCTCTTCCCTTGGGCACCCAGAACAGTCCATCACACTGTGTTCTAGAACTTTCCATACGGTATCATATTCATTGGCGTACATCGTTCCTTTCAGTACCAGACTATAAGCTTCTCCAGCCTCCTGGGGAATACCTTCCTAGTTCCAGAAACGGTGCTGGTCACAGGGTAAGAATTCAGTTAGTACTTGATGAAGCAATGAAGGCAAGAAGGAATAGATTTCTTTTTTTAAAAAAATTTTTGGCCACGCCATACAGCATGTGGGATCTTAGTTCCCTGACCAGGGATCAAACCCACGCCCCCTGCATTGGAAGGGTGGAGTCTTAACCACTGGAGCGCCAGGGAAGTTCCAAGAAGGAATGGATTAGCTGTCCAACGTGCATGGATGTTGATAACACAGCATTAACAGGCCAGGGGCCACTCTGAAGACAGCGTGGTCCCTCCCTCCCTCCGCTGCTTTACACAAAGTACAAAATGCGTTCATGCTGAGTGAATATTATCTCCCAAAGCTGAAGTGCTTAGAACACGGAGGCCTCAGAAAACAACTTTTAAGAGTGCACTTGCTTCCCTGGATTTTCATTTTCTATATAAAAGCCAGAATTCACAATGGTTAAGAGATTTGCTCGTGTCTTCCACAGTCAATTCTAGAATAAAATCCAATCATCACGATACCCGTGTCAGAGCACCCTTCTTGTTCAGTCAGCATGGACCCATGACGGCTCTGAAGCATCCCTGAGGATTCCAGGGTAAGTCGCGTTACCAATACTGTGCTCCAAATCAGCTGGAATTAGGATCTAAAAATAGCTGAATTTTTATTTAAAGTGTAAAGTGATCCGTATGAGCACCTTGCAACCTTTCCAGATGATTAAACTGAATAAAAATACACCTTCAAGAGCTCACTGACTATAAAACAGCTGCATTCTTAGCACTTCAGGCAATGAATTCCCACCAGACATCCCTCCAGGGGTCTTTTCCAGTAGAAAGGTTAAGAACAAGTCATAAATGCTGGTATTTTGCAGCTCAAACCTACTCTTCTCTCTCCAGTTCTTGGTTCCTCACGTTCTGTAAAATGTCTTGACAATAGTTGCAGTATTCGTCAGCGAGAAAGGCCATCTAGGGAGGATATGGAGAATCATTTCAGTTTGCAGCCCACTTCCAGAATGAACTGCTCCTCAAAGACCTTTCTGAGGCCCTGAGATGCTGCATGGGTTGCTATTTGGCTATGACAGCAGCCGGGCTCTTGCCTGGGGCCGCGGGTTTTTTAGCTATGTGGAGTCATGCATCACTTATTGGCCTGAAATTGATGGAGTTCCATTGTTGATGCCATGACTCGTACATTTCCAGGATCTGCACCACCCACTCTAAAGGCCACCGGTCTTTGACCACTGTCTCCCCTAACCCCAATTTCTCCCTCCACATCCCCCAGCCCAGGTTCCAGGAAATGCACATATGTGTTCCCTGCTCTGTCACGGGGAGGCCCTCATTCTAAAAGATGACAACGTGGTCCCACGTGGAGCCTTGCTATAGGACGTGAAGAGAAGTCCTGAGTTTCCTGACCACCATCAAGCCCAGGAGGGAATGCTGGTTCTCCCTGGTCTGGGAGAAAGCAAACATTACTCCATCTGGTACGACTATGGTCACAGGCAAACTAAGAAGCCAGTTACTGCCCCCAGGTGGCCAAGGCGTGAACGTTAAACTCCCCGATGCATGCAGGCCTACTATTCTGTAGGAGAAGCTTGTCTGCCAGTTCCTGCTCCCAGAACGGACTTCTCCCGAACTCCGACAAGGCGACCCAACTGGGCCTGTCTTATTCGGCGAATGACTGTCACCCTAAAAACCACTTACACGTGGATTCTTTCTTTAAGCCAGGTGATAATTACACTGCTGCTGTGGAGTAATCTTTTATCCACACCTCTGGACACACTGTTGATCCCAGCAATTTTCCCTTTTATTTCACTGCAAAAAATAACCTTCCTCTGTAAGTCTACAAACTACAGTCACCAGGGAGGAATTAGGATTTAACATATTGCACTCTTACTGCCGTGTATTACAAACACTGAATAGTGACGTACAATAGAAATATTACCTATGGATAATCTGATGCCATAAGTACATTCTACAACTCTTGTCTATCTCATTGTCCCTCCCTGAACTACAACCATATCCTGTCTGGGTCACCGTGCCTGGATTATACAAATGGTGAGTCATATAGAAAATCTCAGGGCCTAACGGACAAGGAAAATGAGGGGCACAGACTTTCCTTTAGAAGAACAGATTGCAGAACGTAAAACCTTTCCATCAAGGATGGAAAAAGGCAACATGAGGAAAGCGAATTCAATATTCCTGCCTTTTGTCATCCCTGCTGTTCTCCCCGCCTCCCCTCCCCACCCCCTCCTCCCCCAGAGCAAGGGGAGGCACATGCTCCCGGTTTGAATGAAGGACATCAACTGTATTTGAACTGATTTCTTCAGGATTTTCCCAGACGCCTTTTGAATAGCTTCCACTTTAATAGAGTAGGTGAAAGCATCCCTGGGGGTTGGAAGTTAAGCAGCTAAGCCTGCTGGACTGCAGCTGGTGGTGGTGGGGGGGGGGCGGCTGGCTCCCTTTCATTTCCTCCAACCTAATGGCCCGCTGTGTGGCAGCACAGTTCCAAGGTCAGGAGCTCCTCCTGTGCTCTCTCCGTTCTTATGCGCTCAGAGCCTTACCGAGCTACTCGCTTATATCTTGCTAGTAGATCGTTTATGTGGGTTTGCAGTAGGCTCTTGTCTACAAGCCACTGGAGGCCAGAGCGGCCTTCTGAACCGCCAGCCCCTATCCTTAGGGCTAGGAGTGCCCCCAGCTGCGCGCTGCACCCACAGAGAACAGCCACCGCCAGCTTTCTCCTGAGCTGATGCTTCCCTGTTATCAGCCAATATCACATTGAAGTCTGGGGGCGTTTAGGGTCACACTCAACAGTCTCCTGAAGGACTTAAAATCTGTTACTTCTCAACTCTTTTGTGGTCCTGAACCCCTTTGAGCACGTGATGAAAACAAATGACCTTCTCCCCAGAAAAATGCACAGTATGCACTACATGCTGTGAAGATGCCAAGTTAAACTCCCGTTGTTAATATCTTTGGAAGAAAGTAGGGGTGTAAATGTCTAAATAAATAAAGCAGTAGCACAGAAAGGTGATAGATCAAGAGGCATCATTCCATGGGGTGCTGTGTGGTTTCCACTGGGGGCTGTTCCACCCTCATTCCTACCATTAACATTGGCAACATTCAGAGTCCTCTGATGGGTACACTTCCAGGATGTGCGTTGGGGGGACGATGCTCAGGCTGGTCATCAGGAAGGATGGGGCTGTTGCATGGACTTCACTGGCCTGGCCACCAGTGCTTCTACTGGAGAAGAATTGAGGGATCCTCCTTTCCAACCCTGGGCTACTCTCTCCCCTCACACTGCACGATCCTAACCACGTCCACTTTCTCCGCAGCACACATGACCTCCCGGGCTCATCAATGCTCTCCTGACACTGATTCTGCCAGTATCCAAGCTCGTGTTTCTCAAGGGTGGCCCTGAAACCAACTACATCAGGATTCCTGGGGTGCTTGAGGTTCATATCGCTATGAATCACATGAAGCCAGAAATCTCTCGCTTTAAGCAGCTCCCCAGGTGAGCCTTATGCATCGCAAGCTGAGACTGCAGCTCCGGGCAGGCTGTGTCGTCCAACTCTGCAGAAACCCCTACATTAAACACGGCGACTTCTAATTAGAATTCAAAATTCTAATTTCCGATACTTCACAGTTTCACCTGTGCAGAAGAAGTCATCTGAAAACACAGTACTGTCAGAATGGAAAGGGAAGCTACGGCCAAAAATAATAAGAAGTAAATTCAATGCATTCCTGAAGTCAATTCCTTTTGGGCTCTTCCTGTGAAAAGAACTGATCTTTCAGAAAAAAGAAAAAAACCATAAATTGAAATCTTTTCTTCCTAATATAAACAATCAGAAATCTAAAGGGAGCGAGTGTCTGGTGCAGAACTACTAAAGTCTGAATCTCTGCAGGACAAGGCATTCAGGAAAGAATCAGGGGGGATTCCTGTTCTGGAGGAATAATTCAGCAAAATGACAAAGAAAAAAGTGAGAAATTCTATTCAGATTTTTTAGGTGTATTAAATACAGCTTGGGATCTTCAGGAGACCCAAGAAAAGCCATTGGGGTTATCATCATTCATTTATTCTGCCCACCTTTAGTGAGCACGTACTAAGTGTCAGCCCCTGGAGAAACGCTGGAGGACCTTCCTGTCATCACCTGTCCCTTTAGGCACCACCTGCCACCCCTGAGTTACTCTATTGATTCTCTTGATGCCTCCTGTCCTTCCTGCACTCTTGAAGACACTGCTCCCAGAATTATCACCCCCAAAGCAAATGTATCCTGTCATTCTGCTTCTGAAGATGCCTCAGTGGTTTTCCCACCGTCTCCTGGGCGACACCCAAATTCCCCAGCCTGGCACTGACAAGCTGTCCACCACCCGGACCTCGTGTTGAGTCTACTTCTCCCCGACATCCTCACTTCTGGTTCTCACTGCCCGCACACCCCCCAGCATGAACGCAAGCTACATACACCCTCAAGGTCAACACCTCCTAAAAAGAGGACCTCAGCAACTCTGTCCAGGACCAGCTCAAGGGCAGCAAGATAGGTGGAATAACAGCTCCTCGAAAACGCCCACATCCTAGTCCCTGGAACCTTATGTGGCGAAGGGGCTTTGCAGATGTGATTACGGTTAAGGACCCTGAGATGGGGAGATGATCCTGGATCCTCCAGGTGGCCCCAATGTAATCACGAGGGTCCTTAAAAGCACAGAGCCTTTCCCAGCTGCAGAGAGCCAGAGAGATGGTGTCATGAGAAGGACTCAGCCTGCCTTTGCTGGCTGAGGAAGTGGCCACAAGCCAAGGAATGTGGGCAGCCTCTAGAAGCTGGAAAAGGCCGGGAATAGATTCTCCCCTCCAGGTCCCCCAGAAGGAATGTAGCCCTGTCAACCCCTTGCCCTTAGCCTGGTGAGAACTAGTCAGACTCATAACTTCTAGAAATTTTAGATAATAAGCTTGTGTTAAGTCATGAAATTTGTGCTAGTATGTTACAGCAGCAACAGGAAACAAACACAGGCCACCTCTTCCATGAAGCCTTCCCTAATTACTCCTGGCCCACATCCTTCCTCCCTCCCTCCCTGTGGAGTTCCCAATCCCCCTGTAGCAGGCACGGGCCCCTCACAGCACACCCATAGTTTTATGTCTGTCTTAGCTCCCCAGCTACGAAACTGTATTCTATTCAAGTTTAGGGAATATCCTTTTTGTTTCTTTGTTTTTACTTTTCTTTCACACCCCATTCAGCTCTCAAGAGGGTCACAAAACAGGCTTTTCAAAGGGTGTATACTCAACGCCACTTGTCATATCAAAGTGCTATCCTGTCATCCTGGGCAACCAAAGAAAAGTTCACCTCGTGATGTCACAGATTACCTATTCATAGTTCTGGTGTCCTAATTCAAAGAGTTATAAATGTAACTGGAGACACTTTCACACAGATCTGTTGCTAATAACCTATGCTTCTTTTCTAATTATAGCAGAAGAAACACTGTTAAACAGCTGATGAGTAGCTAGGTAGTTTCTTCCTGAGGACAGGGACCTCCTCTGTCCCCTCACGTCGTGTGTACACAGTGGACACGCAACAGTCCTGGCTGGAGGGGTGAGTGGTTGAGGGCTGCCCATAATAAGAATGTGACACACAGGAAAACAGTTGCATCTAATTCAGCAATTTCTGAATATTCCAGGGTCTATCATACAAATCTATTTTATTCAACACTCACTGCTCCTTCTTCTTGGAGAATGCTGTTATAATTAGTAGATTTTTCAAAGGCAACGACGTCTCCACTGTGACATAACAGATAACACAGAAATAATTTCAGTCAGACACCCATTTCTGAGCATAAGCATAGTTTCTTTTCTTTCCTTTTTTTTTTTTTGCGGTACGCGGGCCTCTCACTGCTGTGGCCTCTCCCGTTGCGGAGCACAGTCTCCGGACACGCAGGCTCAGTGGCCATGGCTCACGGGCCCAGCCGCTCCGCGGCATGTGGGATCTTCCCGGACCGGGGCACGAACCCGCGTCCCCTGCATCGGCAGGCGGACTCTCAACCACTGCGCCATCAGGGAAGCCCGCATAAAGTTTCTTTTGCAGTGAGTTATTCGTTGGGGGGTAACTTTGATTTCGAAACCCTCCTCCAAGTTTCTTTCCACAACTGCTGATTATCACCCGCTTAGTTTTTTTTTTAAATCCATTTCTGTAACTGGGACAACCACGTATTTATTTTTATAGGTTTATTCCCTTCAGAAACAAGAATATGATGTCATCATGGGTAGGACTTGCTCCAGTGAGAAAAGAAAAATTATCATGGAAATGAAGTCTTCTATTTTCTGATTTGGGGCTTTGAAAATGACGTGCTCAGAAACGATAACATCCTCTGAGCTGATGGATGAAGCAGGTCAGCTTCCCAGAACAAGGAAACTGAGAATGAATAATAAGATGTAAGTTCCATGCCACCATGTCTCTTGGGTTCACATATCGTACTGGAGACGTTTATTTATATGTCGCAGAGAACAGATTCAGTTCTATCCATGTGGTGTGGGGCATTTCCCCTTTAATTGTGGGCATCGAGAAACTGGGAGCCCAGGGCCCCCCACTTTGCACAGGAAATGTGCATCGTCCAGATGCCGGAGGTGGTGGCTTCTCCACGCCCTGCCCAGAGCTGTGGCTGCGGCTTCCACTCCCGCACATGTCCTCACGCCTGACTGTGTGAATTCTACGTAAATATGCAAAGAGGAAGGTAGCCGGTGAATGCTCTGCTTCTGGAAGCAAGACCATGGTCTTCAAGGCAGGGGTGGCCTGGGGCGGAGTGGGAGTCAGAGGGGAGTGGAGGAAAATGGCTTTCATCTCACACAGGAAGATCCTACATCCCCTCCCAGCCTCTCTACAGCCCTGGGAGCTCTCTTCTGAAGGTTTGGGTCAGTCCATTCTCCATGGAAATCTGGACAAAAAACTTGATACCCACGTGATCAATGTTTCTGCATGATATTCTATTTCAAAACAGGGCAGAGAGATTCAGGGTCTGCCTACATGCCCACTAAAAAGCCACCCTCTTCACTGTTCAGTAGGAGTTGTTATCACAACAGGAAGTGTACTGTGGACTGCTCATTGGCAAGAGGGTTTCAGGACGTGGAATCTGTTCAACCTGGAGGAGATCCAGGATGATGGATTGACGGAGAATCTGAGATGTCTCGGGAGTTCCATCTGTCATGTCTCAATGACATCTTGGGTAGGTGTGGACGACGACGGAGTTTCTCCAGGTAAAATCTGTGAACAGCCCACGGCCACAAAGATCCTGAGACATTCCAGCAACGAAAACAACAAGCGGCAATCACCGCCTGAAAGCATAAAACCTAGAGTGAAGGAAGACAAGGGATGTCAGAAACCAAGGCTCATTGGATAAAGGGCTAATAGCAAAGGAATCCAAGTAGGAACACAGGATCATCAGCCTTTAAGAGATGCTTAAGGATCACTTGTGAGGCTTCCGTCGGCTGAACTGGAGGGAGAGCAGTTTCTCTATGATCCACGGCTGTTCTCCTGCTGCCCCTAATATGTCTTCTTTGGAAAATGAATGTAAGACCGTGAATGTATTCCGCTCCATCCGTCCATTTCTCATTCATGCGTCCGTTATTTACTGCGCACCTACTATGTGCGGGCATCACGCTAGGCCCTGGGGGACACAGCTGTGGTCGTGATGGACAAGGTCTGCCCTCTGAGAGGTTACAGCCCGTGGAGGAGAAAAGCTGTTAACACGAATAATTGCCAAGTCGTTGTTATGACAGCTAAAGTACAGGCTGTCAGGGGAATCTACGTCAGAGGGCCCGTCCTCTTCTCGTATTAGCTCAACAGTTTAGGGGCCTATAAACTGGCAGCTTGATCAGCTCAGGGGAGCCCCCCTGTGACTGGTCAGTGTGCTTTGGTTGGTACTTATCACAGCCCTGCGCTTGGAGGGCGCTTACTGAAGTCTTTGGGTGGTAACAGCCATCTTCCTGGGACATTCCTTTGGGTACTCAGGGATCTGGGAGCCAGAAGGCCTGGTTTCTGACTTAAAGGGAGGACGAGGGAAACCCTCCACCTTATGGCTCACCCCTCCCCCAGCCCTGACTCAGGCAGCTTTGGAGGCTAAGCCACTGAGAGCGATACTCAGTAATTTGGGATTTGTAAGTGAAACTCCCAAGTCTCTGCCATCGGTTCAATGTAGAGTATGAGTTGAACTCAACAGCCTTTGAAAGGAGGGTAGTGTTACAAGGGGACTCCTCGCCATGCAGAAGCCTGTGTGAGGCCGACAAGGGGACGCAATGCTGCTATCCTCACTGGGGAGATATGCAAGTTTTGTAGCACTTAATTGGGGGATTTTATGCACTGAGACAACAATAATGGGAAACAGAAATTTGTCAACCTCACGGAGAGATTCGGTCACCTGTTACAAAGTCCTCATCTCCACGTAGCCAGACGACGATAGCTCTCTTGTGCAAAGGAACGGAGAAGGCTGTCTCTTCCCACCTTTGGAAGGTCCTCATTCAATAAATGGCTCATCACATGGGTCAACATGTAGGTTCAGTAAGATCTTAATTATCTATTTTAAAAACTACCTAGTTGCAGAGGTCCCATGCTAGCCAAGAGGCATTAAACCTGCAGGAGACAGAGGGTGGCAACGTTAGAGCCAGGCTACACAGCAGCTGAGCAGACAACAGCTGCCGGTGACCAGCCCTACTACCAGGGAAGGTCCGTGCAGGGCCAGGTCAAGGGCGTCGGCGCCCACAGCATCTGGCCGAGTGAACACTGCAGTGCTGACTGTGCTCTGATCTTGCAGGTCAGGCTGGGCTAGGCTAGAAGGGGCGACCGTGGCAGCCAGGTGCCCCACCGAGGGGTCTTCCACCCGAGAGCAGGGGCGCTCAGGGTGAAGGGCTGAAGCAGGACTGGAGGGAATACTTTTAGCTCTCAGGGTCCAGCCAGGATGGCCTCGTGTTCTGGAAGGGGGGGCGGTCACTGTCCCTGTGTCATTTCCCGTGTGTGGTTCCGATTCAGTCCTTCGGGCCATTTATTAGGTTGTGATCCAAAGCACAGTCATTGTGAAAACAGGGCTCTAAGAAAACCACAGCAAACACCCAGAGCTGACCTTGCTGGGAAGCAAGTGCTTCCAGCTCAAAAGGACGTCTTCTTCCATCATCCTCTGAGGCCTGAGATGCTTTATTTTAAACATTTTTTAAATTATTTT